>NW_026555085.1:0-10000000 GCF_021234165.1 Pteronotus mesoamericanus
AGCCTCGGCACGGGGCTGCCGCCTGTCCTTCGGCCGGAGGGAACCTGCACACGTGTGCGGGAACGGTTCCGCCCGAGGACAGGAGCAGGCGTCATGCAGGACGTCCGCGGACAGGCGCCTGAGTGTATGCTCCGGCGCAGCGCTCGGAGGAAGCGAGGGCCCGTCCGCGAGGCGGGCGAGCCTCGGGCCCCGTGTGGCCCCGGCGCCCAGCAGCAGGACCGTGCAAAAGGGGCGGCTTCGCCGGGCTCCTCGCAGCACGGCCTTGCGCCCTGCCTGCCTGAGCCGTCGCGTGGCAGGCTCTCCGGGCCACCCTCGCGCACTCCGCCGACGTCGCCATCCCGTCGGAAATACAGGGAGGACCTCCCACCCTCGTTGCCAGGAACGCTCTGTCCCTGGCCGCAGATCTCAGGCCGCTGAGCACGGCACGGACCGGGTCCTCCGGGAGCTGTGACCTCCCCGCCGGAGAAGAGCACGGGACGTGGGCACCTTGCGGCCCTCCGGCGGTCCAATCGCGCCCGGGAAAGCGCCCCCTGGGCACCCTGACAGCCCCGCCAGGCCGCTGCGCGCACCGAGGAAGGCTGACGAAGGCTGGCTCTCAAAGAACTCGTCTGAAGGAGACGCTGGGGCCAAGGCACCGGGTCAGCCCAGGGCGGGAGCGGGGTCCCGCCCTGAGGAAGCCCCCCTCACACAGCCGCGGGACACCTCTGCGTGCAGGAGGACAGTCCCGGGTGGGGAACGTGCCTGCGGAGGCGCCCTGCGCTCCCGGAACGGGGCAGCCCCGGTCTCCGGCTCTCCGCACGGCCCGGGCGGACACGTTTGGGGCCGGCGCTCAGGCTCCGTGTCCGGGAGGGAGACGCCGGCGAAGCAGAGCAGGCGGTGCAGCCCCCGGTCCCTATCAGGGCGACCTCGTGCCAGGCGGCTTTGGGCAGCAAGGCCGCGCGCGGAAGGCGCTGCGAGGCCGCGCTCACCTCCTCGGCCCACGGAGGCAGCCTGGGCCGGGACGCGGAGCGGCCACTCCCACACGTCTTCACGGGGCACGTCCTTCTCCGCCGACCACGTGCCTCCCGCCGACCGAGAGCCGAGGCGCCGGGACCCGCGTTGCCGGGTCGGGTTTCTGAGCGTGGTCGCGCGTGCCCACGGAGGAGTCCGCGCGCCGGCCTGAGACAGCACTACGGCCCGGAGAGGGCCGCGCCAACGTGCGGGAAGACACCGACCGGGTGGCCCTGGGAGGATGTGTCGCACGCGGGCTCGTCTTCCGTGGGCTCCCAGGGAGGCTCGTGCCCGCGCCCGTGCCCCCGCACAGGCGGGCGCCTGTGTTGGGAGAGCCGGGGGCGGCCTCCGCGCGTTTGCGGACGCGTTCCCCTTTCCAGGAGCCACACCCGGTTTCCGGGGAGTGCTTTCCCGGGGAGCCGGCTCCCCGGACTGTGCAGCCCGGCGCCGGCCGAGCCCGAGTCCGCGGCCCCGGGGACCCGCCGCCTCACCCCGCAAGGTCCCGTTCCGTCCCAGAACAGCAGCAGGCACCCAGGGCGAACCTTGCAGGCACAGGGTGTGCCGAGCCTCTCTCCTCCCCGGCCGCTATGCTCCGCGCGCCTCCCGAGGAGTGTCCACGCCCTTCGCCCGCACTGCGCGAACGGCGGCTGTCCGTCCGCCCGTCACCACCCCGAGCCTCACCCGGCCTTCGGGACGTGACCCTTCGTGGGAGGACCGCATCCTTCGCCCCGCGCTGGGGGCCGGAGGGACGGGCGAACCCAGGTCCCCGGGAGCCAGAGACGCCTGCCGGCGGCCACGGCGCCTTCCCTTCGGAGCACAGCGGTCCGCCTGGCCGCGCGGACAGCCAGGGCGCCCCGTTCGGACGTGCTCTGGCGGCCGGCGTCGCTCGCGCCCTGTGTTTCCCGGGGCCCCTCAGCCCGCACTCCCCTACTCCGTACCCGGCCGGGGCCAGTCTCTCCATCGAAGGAGGAACACGCACGCGTGCTCTCCGAACGCTTGGCTCCGACGGGCCCACCGCGACCGCACGCGCCTCCTTTGCCCCGGCTCCCTCCAGACACGGACCCGGGAGGGGCCAGAGCCCGCACGTGCCCATCCAAGAGAGAACCCGGGCTCTGCCCCGGGTGGAGTTCCCCCGAGCCAACGACCGCGAGGAGTCCGAGGAGCCCACGCCCGGCGAGGAGGGACACGACTCCGCACGAAGCGGGCCTTGCGGGGACCGCTGTCAGGAGCTCCGGTGCTCGCCCCGCAGCCTCGGCACGGGGCTGCCGCCTGTCCTTCGGCCGGAGGGAACCTGCACACGTGTGCGGGAACGGTTCCGCCCGAGGACAGGAGCAGGCGTCATGCAGGACGTCCGCGGACAGGCGCCTGAGTGTATGCTCCGGCGCAGCGCTCGGAGGAAGCGAGGGCCCGTCCGCGAAGCGGGCGAGCCTCGGGCCCCGTGTGGCCCCGGCGCCCAGCAGCAGGACCGTGCAAAAGGGGCGGCTTCGCCGGGCTCCCTCGCAGCACGGCCTTGCGCCCTGCCTGCCTGAGCCGTCGCGTGGCAGGCTCTCCGGGCCACACTCGCGCACTCCGCCGACGTCGCCATCCCGTCGGAAATACAGGGAGGACCTCCCACCCTCGTTGCCAGGAACGCTCTGTCCCTGGCCGCAGATCTCAGGCCGCTGAGCACGGCACGGACCGGGTCCTCCGGGAGCTGTGACCTCCCCGCCGGAGAAGAGCACGGGACGTGGGCACCTTGCGGCCCTCCGGCGGTCCAATCGCGCCCGGGAAAGCGCCCCCTGGGCACCCTGACAGCCCCGCCAGGCCGCTGCGCGCACCGAGGAAGGCTGACGAAGGCTGGCTCTCAAAGAACTCGTCTGAAGGAGACGCTGGGGCCACGGCACCGGGTCAGCCCAGGGCGGGAGCGGGGTCCCGCCCTGAGGAAGCCCCCTCACACAGCCGCGGGACACCTCTGCGTGCAGGAGGACAGTCCCGGGTGGGGAACGTGCCTGCGGAGGCGCCCTGCGCTCCCGGAACGGGGCAGCCCCGGTCTCCGGCTCTCCGCACGGCCCGGGCGGACACGTTTGGGGCCGGCGCTCAGGCTCCGTGTCCGGGAGGGAGACGCCGGCGAAGCAGAGCAGGCGGTGCAGCCCCGGTCCCTATCAGGGCGACCTCGTGCCAGGCGGCTTTGGGCAGCAAGGCCGCGCGCGGAAGGCGCTGCGAGGCCGCGCTCACCTCCCTCGGCCCACGGAGGCAGCCTGGGCCGGGACGCGAGCGGCCACTCCCACACGTCTTCACGGGGCACGTCCTTCTCCGCCGACCACGTGCCTCCCGCCGACCGAGAGCCGAGGCGCCGGGACCCGCGTTGCCGGGTCGGGTTTCTGAGCGTGGTCGCGCGTGCCCACGGAGGAGTCCGCGCGCCGGCCTGAGACAGCACTACGGCCCCGGAGAGGGCCGCGCCAACGTGCGGGAAGACACCGACCGGGTGGCCCTGGGAGGATGTGTTGCACGCGGGCTCGTCTTCCGTGGGCTCCCAGGGAGGCTGGTGCCCGCGCCCGTGCCCCGCACGGGGCGGGCGCCTGTGTTGGGAGAGCCGGGGCGGCCTCCGCGCGTTTGCGGACGCGTTCCCTTTCCAGGAGCCACACCCGGTTTCCGGGAGTGCTTTCCCGGGGAGCCGGCTCCCGGACTGTGCAGCCCGGCGCCGGCCGAGCCCGAGTCCGCGGCCCCGGGGACCCGCCGCCTCACCCCGCAAGGTCCCGTTCCGTCCCAGAACAGCAGCAGGCACCCAGGGCGAACCTTGCAGGCACAGGGTGTGCCGAGCCTCTCTCCTCCCCGGCCGCTATGCTCCGCGCGCCTCCCGAGGAGTGTCCACGCCCTTCGCCCGCACTGCGCGAACGGCGGCTGTCCGTCCGCCCGTCACCACCCCGAGCCTCACCCGGCCTTCGGGACGTGACCCTTCGTGGGAGGACCGCATCCTTCGCCCCGCGCTGGGGGCCGGAGGGACGGGCGAACCCAGGTCCCCGGGAGCCAGAGACGCCTGCCGGCGGCCACGGCGCCTTCCCTTCGGAGCACAGCGGTCCGCCTGGCCGCGCGGACAGCCAGGGCGCCCCGTTCGGACGTGCTCTGGCGGCCGGCGTCGCTCGCGCCCTGTGTTTCCCGGGGCCCCTCAGCCCGCACTCCCCTACTCCGTACCCGGCCGGGGCCAGTCTCTCCATCGAAGGAGGAACACGCACGCGTGCTCTCCGAACGCTTGGCTCCGACGGGCCCACCGCGACCGCACGCGCCTCCTTTGCCCCGGCTCCCTCCAGACACGGACCCGGGAGGGGCCAGAGCCCGCACGTGCCCATCCAAGAGAGAACCCGGGCTCTGCCCCGAATTGGAGTTCCCCCGAGCCAACGACCGCGAGGAGTCCGAGGAGCCCACGCCCGGCGAGGAGGGACACGACTCCGCACGAAGCGGGCCTTGCGGGGACCGCTGTCAGGAGCTCCGGTGCTCGCCCCGCAGCCTCGGCACGGGGCTGCCGCCTGTCCTTCGGCCGGAGGGAACCTGCACACGTGTGCGGGAACGGTTCCGCCCGAGGACAGGAGCAGGCGTCATGCAGGACGTCCGCGGACAGGCGCCTGAGTGTATGCTCCGGCGCAGCGCTCGGAGGAAGCGAGGGCCCGTCCGCGAAGCGGGCGAGCCTCGGGCCCCGTGTGGCCCCGGCGCCCAGCAGCAGGACCGTGGAAAGGGGCGGCTTCGCCGGGCTCCTCGCAGCACGGCCTTGCGCCCTGCCTGCCTGAGCCGTCGCGTGGCAGGCTCTCCGGGCCACACTCGCGCACTCCGCCGACGTCGCCATCCCGTCGGAAATACAGGGAGGACCTCCCACCCTCGTTGCCAGGAACGCTCTGTCCCTGGCCGCAGATCTCAGGCCGCTGAGCACGGCACGGACCGGGTCCTCCGGGAGCTGTGACCTCCCCGCCGGAGAAGAGCACGGGACGTGGGCACCTTGCGGCCCTCCGGCGGTCCAATCGCGCCCGGGAAAGCGCCCCCTGGGCACCCTGACAGCCCCGCCAGGCCGCTGCGCGCACCGAGGAAGGCTGACGAAGGCTGGCTCTCAAAGAACTCGTCTGAAGGAGACGCTGGGGCCAAGGCACCGGGTCAGCCCAGGGCGGGAGCGGGGTCCCGCCCTGAGGAAGCCCCCCTCACACAGCCGCGGGACACCTCTGCGTGCAGGAGGACAGTCCCGGGTGGGGAACGTGCCTGCGGAGGCGCCCTGCGCTCCCGGAACGGGGCAGCCCCGGTCTCCGGCTCTCCGCACGGCCCGGGCGGACACGTTTGGGGCCGGCGCTCAGGCTCCGTGTCCGGGAGGGAGACGCCGGCGAAGCAGAGCAGGCGGTGCAGCCCCGGTCCCTATCAGGGCGACCTCGTGCCAGGCGGCTTTGGGCAGCAAGGCCGCGCGCGGAAGGCGCTGCGAGGCCGCGCTCACCTCCTCGGCCCACGGAGGCAGCCTGGGCCGGGACGCGAGCGGCCACTCCCACACGTCTTCACGGGGCACGTCCTTCTCCGCCGACCACGTGCCTCCCGCCGACCGAGAGCCGAGGCGCCGGGACCCGCGTTGCCGGGTCGGGTTTCTGAGCGTGGTCGCGCGTGCCCACGGAGGAGTCCGCGCGCCGGCCTGAGACAGCACTACGGCCCGGAGAGGGCCGCGCCAACGTGCGGGAAGACACCGACCGGGTGGCCCTGGGAGGATGTGTCGCACGCGGGCTCGTCTTCCGTGGGCTCCCAGGGAGGCTCGTGCCCGCGCCCGTGCCCCGCACGGGGCGGGCGCCTGTGTTGGGAGAGCCGGGGCGGCCTCCGCGCGTTTGCGGACGCGTTCCCTTTCCAGGAGCCACACCCGGTTTCCGGGAGTGCTTTCCCGGGGAGCCGGCTCCCGGACTGTGCAGCCCGGCGCCGGCCGAGCCCGAGTCCGCGGCCCCGGGGACCCGCCGCCTCACCCCGCAAGGTCCCGTTCCGTCCCAGAACAGCAGCAGGCACCCAGGGCGAACCTTGCAGGCACAGGGTGTGCCGAGCCTCTCTCCTCCCCGGCCGCTATGCTCCGCGCGCCTCCCGAGGAGTGTCCACGCCCTTCGCCCGCACTGCGCGAACGGCGGCTGTCCGTCCGCCCGTCACCACCCCGAGCCTCACCCGGCCTTCGGGACGTGACCCTTCGTGGGAGGACCGCATCCTTCGCCCCGCGCTGGGGGCCGGAGGGACGGGCGAACCCAGGTCCCCGGGAGCCAGAGACGCCTGCCGGCGGCCACGGCGCCTTCCCTTCGGAGCACAGCGGTCCGCCTGGCCGCGCGGACAGCCAGGGCGCCCCGTTCGGACGTGCTCTGGCGGCCGGCGTCGCTCGCGCCCTGTGTTTCCCGGGGCCCCTCAGCCCGCACTCCCCTACTCCGTACCCGGCCGGGGCCAGTCTCTCCATCGAAGGAGGAACACGCACGCGTGCTCTCCGAACGCTTGGCTCCGACGGGCCCACCGCGACCGCACGCGCCTCCTTTGCCCCGGCTCCCTCCAGACACGGACCCGGGAGGGGCCAGAGCCCGCACGTGCCCATCCAAGAGAGAACCCGGGCTCTGCCCCCGAATTGGAGTTCCCCCGAGCCAACGACCGCGAGGAGTCCGAGGAGCCCACGCCCGGCGAGGAGGGACACGACTCCGCACGAAGCGGGCCTTGCGGGGACCGCTGTCAGGAGCTCCGGTGCTCGCCCCGCAGCCTCGGCACGGGGCTGCCGCCTGTCCTTCGGCCGGAGGGAACCTGCACACGTGTGCGGGAACGGTTCCGCCCGAGGACAGGAGCAGGCGTCATGCAGGACGTCCGCGGACAGGCGCCTGAGTGTATGCTCCGGCGCAGCGCTCGGAGGAAGCGAGGGCCCGTCCGCGAAGCGGGCGAGCCTCGGGCCCCGTGTGGCCCCGGCGCCCAGCAGCAGGACCGTGGAAAGGGGCGGCTTCGCCGGGCTCCTCGCAGCACGGCCTTGCGCCCTGCCTGCCTGAGCCGTCGCGTGGCAGGCTCTCCGGGCCACACTCGCGCACTCCGCCGACGTCGCCATCCCGTCGGAAATACAGGGAGGACCTCCCACCCTCGTTGCCAGGAACGCTCTGTCCCTGGCCGCAGATCTCAGGCCGCTGAGCACGGCACGGACCGGGTCCTCCGGGAGCTGTGACCTCCCCGCCGGAGAAGAGCACGGGACGTGGGCACCTTGCGGCCCTCCGGCGGTCCAATCGCGCCCGGGAAAGCGCCCCCTGGGCACCCTGACAGCCCCGCCAGGCCGCTGCGCGCACCGAGGAAGGCTGACGAAGGCTGGCTCTCAAAGAACTCGTCTGAAGGAGACGCTGGGGCCAAGGCACCGGGTCAGCCCAGGGCGGGAGCGGGGTCCCGCCCTGAGGAAGCCCCCCTCACACAGCCGCGGGACACCTCTGCGTGCAGGAGGACAGTCCCGGGTGGGGAACGTGCCTGCGGAGGCGCCCTGCGCTCCCGGAACGGGGCAGCCCCGGTCTCCGGCTCTCCGCACGGCCCGGGCGGACACGTTTGGGGCCGGCGCTCAGGCTCCGTGTCCGGGAGGGAGACGCCGGCGAAGCAGAGCAGGCGGTGCAGCCCCGGTCCCTATCAGGGCGACCTCGTGCCAGGCGGCTTTGGGCAGCAAGGCCGCGCGCGGAAGGCGCTGCGAGGCCGCGCTCACCTCCTCGGCCCACGGAGGCAGCCTGGGCCGGGACGCGAGCGGCCACTCCCACACGTCTTCACGGGGCACGTCCTTCTCCGCCGACCACGTGCCTCCCGCCGACCGAGAGCCGAGGCGCCGGGACCCGCGTTGCCGGGTCGGGTTTCTGAGCGTGGTCGCGCGTGCCCACGGAGGAGTCCGCGCGCCGGCCTGAGACAGCACTACGGCCCGGAGAGGGCCGCGCCAACGTGCGGGAAGACACCGACCGGGTGGCCCTGGGAGGATGTGTCGCACGCGGGCTCGTCTTCCGTGGGCTCCCAGGGAGGCTCGTGCCCGCGCCCCGTGCCCCGCACGGGGCGGGCGCCTGTGTTGGGAGAGCCGGGGGCGGCCTCCGCGCGTTTGCGGACGCGTTCCCTTTCCAGGAGCCACACCCGGTTTCCGGGAGTGCTTTCCCGGGGAGCCGGCTCCCCGGACTGTGCAGCCCGGCGCCGGCCGAGCCCGAGTCCGCGGCCCCGGGGACCCGCCGCCTCACCCCGCAAGGTCCCGTTCCGTCCCAGAACAGCAGCAGGCACCCAGGGCGAACCTTGCAGGCACAGGGTGTGCCGAGCCTCTCTCCTCCCCGGCCGCTATGCTCCGCGCGCCTCCCGAGGAGTGTCCACGCCCTTCGCCCGCACTGCGCGAACGGCGGCTGTCCGTCCGCCCGTCACCACCCCGAGCCTCACCCGGCCTTCGGGACGTGACCCTTCGTGGGAGGACCGCATCCTTCGCCCCGCGCTGGGGGCCGGAGGGACGGGCGAACCCAGGTCCCCGGGAGCCAGAGACGCCTGCCGGCGGCCACGGCGCCTTCCCTTCGGAGCACAGCGGTCCGCCTGGCCGCGCGGACAGCCAGGGCGCCCCGTTCGGACGTGCTCTGGCGGCCGGCGTCGCTCGCGCCCTGTGTTTCCCGGGGCCCCTCAGCCCGCACTCCCCTACTCCGTACCCGGCCGGGGCCAGTCTCTCCATCGAAGGAGGAACACGCACGCGTGCTCTCCGAACGCTTGGCTCCGACGGGCCCACCGCGACCGCACGCGCCTCCTTTGCCCCGGCTCCCTCCAGACACGGACCCGGGAGGGGCCAGAGCCCGCACGTGCCCATCCAAGAGAGAACCCGGGCTCTGCCCCGAGTGGAGTTCCCCCGAGCCAACGACCGCGAGGAGTCCGAGGAGCCCACGCCCGGCGAGGGAGGGACACGACTCCGCACGAAGCGGGCCT
The DNA here is from genome assembly GCF_021234165.1 of Pteronotus mesoamericanus. Taxonomy (NCBI): domain Eukaryota; kingdom Metazoa; phylum Chordata; class Mammalia; order Chiroptera; family Mormoopidae; genus Pteronotus; species Pteronotus mesoamericanus. The sequence goes on from NW_026555085.1 coordinate 8,899, forward strand.
TGCGGGGACCGCTGTCAGGAGCTCCGGTGCTCGCCCCGCAGCCTCGGCACGGGGCTGCCGCCTGTCCTTCGGCCGGAGGGAACCTGCACACGTGTGCGGGAACGGTTCCGCCCGAGGACAGGAGCAGGCGTCATGCAGGACGTCCGCGGACAGGCGCCTGAGTGTATGCTCCGGCGCAGCGCTCGGAGGAAGCGAGGGCCCGTCCGCGAGCGGGCGAGCCTCGGGCCCCGTGTGGCCCCGGCGCCCAGCAGCAGGACCGTGGAAAGGGGCGGCTTCGCCGGGCTCCCTCGCAGCACGGCCTTGCGCCCTGCCTGCCTGAGCCGTCGCGTGGCAGGCTCTCCGGGCCACACTCGCGCACTCCGCCGACGTCGCCATCCCGTCGGAAATACAGGGAGGACCTCCCACCCTCGTTGCCAGGAACGCTCTGTCCCTGGCCGCAGATCTCAGGCCGCTGAGCACGGCACGGACCGGGTCCTCCGGGAGCTGTGACCTCCCCCGCCGGAGAAGAGCACGGGACGTGGGCACCTTGCGGCCCTCCGGCGGTCCAATCGCGCCCGGGAAAGCGCCCCCTGGGCACCCTGACAGCCCCGCCAGGCCGCTGCGCGCACCGAGGAAGGCTGACGAAGGCTGGCTCTCAAAGAACTCGTCTGAAGGAGACGCTGGGGCCACGGCACCGGGTCAGCCCAGGGCGGGAGCGGGGTCCCGCCCTGAGGAAGCCCCCCTCACACAGCCGCGGGACACCTCTGCGTGCAGGAGGACAGTCCCGGGTGGGGAACGTGCCTGCGGAGGCGCCCTGCGCTCCCCGGAACGGGGCAGCCCCGGTCTCCGGCTCTCCGCACGGCCCGGGCGGACACGTTTGGGGCCGGCGCTCAGGCTCCGTGTCCGGGAGGGAGACGCCGGCGAAGCAGAGCAGGCGGTGCAGCCCCGGTCCCTATCAGGGCGACCTCGTGCCAGGCGGCTTTGGGCAGCAAGGCCGCGCGCGGAAGGCGCTGCGAGGCCGCGCTCACCTCCTCGGCCCACGGAGGCAGCCTGGGCCGGGACGCGAGCGGCCACTCCCACACGTCTTCACGGGGCACGTCCTTCTCCGCCGACCACGTGCCTCCCGCCGACCGAGAGCCGAGGCGCCGGGACCCGCGTTGCCGGGTCGGGTTTCTGAGCGTGGTCGCGCGTGCCCACGGAGGAGTCCGCGCGCCGGCCTGAGACAGCACTACGGCCCCGGAGAGGGCCGCGCCAACGTGCGGGAAGACACCGACCGGGTGGCCCTGGGAGGATGTGTTGCACGCGGGCTCGTCTTCCGTGGGCTCCCAGGGAGGCTCGTGCCCGCGCCCGTGCCCCGCACGGGGCGGGCGCCTGTGTTGGGAGAGCCGGGGCGGCCTCCGCGCGTTTGCGGACGCGTTCCCTTTCCAGGAGCCACACCCGGTTTCCGGGAGTGCTTTCCCGGGGAGCCGGCTCCCGGACTGTGCAGCCCGGCGCCGGCCGAGCCCGAGTCCGCGGCCCCGGGGACCCGCCGCCTCACCCCGCAAGGTCCCGTTCCGTCCCAGAACAGCAGCAGGCACCCAGGGCGAACCTTGCAGGCACAGGGTGTGCCGAGCCTCTCTCCTCCCCGGCCGCTATGCTCCGCGCGCCTCCCGAGGAGTGTCCACGCCCTTCGCCCGCACTGCGCGAACGGCGGCTGTCCGTCCGCCCGTCACCACCCCGAGCCTCACCCGGCCTTCGGGACGTGACCCTTCGTGGGAGGACCGCATCCTTCGCCCCGCGCTGGGGGCCGGAGGGACGGGCGAACCCAGGTCCCCGGGAGCCAGAGACGCCTGCCGGCGGCCACGGCGCCTTCCCTTCGGAGCACAGCGGTCCGCCTGGCCGCGCGGACAGCCAGGGCGCCCCGTTCGGACGTGCTCTGGCGGCCGGCGTCGCTCGCGCCCTGTGTTTCCCGGGGCCCCTCAGCCCGCACTCCCCTACTCCGTACCCGGCCGGGGCCAGTCTCTCCATCGAAGGAGGAACACGCACGCGTGCTCTCCGAACGCTTGGCTCCGACGGGCCCACCGCGACCGCACGCGCCTCCTTTGCCCCGGCTCCCTCCAGACACGGACCCGGGAGGGGCCAGAGCCCGCACGTGCCCATCCAAGAGAGAACCCGGGCTCTGCCCCCGGGTGGAGTTCCCCCGAGCCAACGACCGCGAGGAGTCCGAGGAGCCCACGCCCGGCGAGGAGGGACACGACTCCGCACGAAGCGGGCCTTGCGGGGACCGCTGTCAGGAGCTCCGGTGCTCGCCCCGCAGCCTCGGCACGGGGCTGCCGCCTGTCCTTCGGCCGGAGGGAACCTGCACACGTGTGCGGGAACGGTTCCGCCCGAGGACAGGAGCAGGCGTCATGCAGGACGTCCGCGGACAGGCGCCTGAGTGTATGCTCCGGCGCAGCGCTCGGAGGAAGCGAGGGCCCGTCCGCGAGCGGGCGAGCCTCGGGCCCCGTGTGGCCCCGGCGCCCAGCAGCAGGACCGTGGAAAGGGGCGGCTTCGCCGGGCTCCTCGCAGCACGGCCTTGCGCCCTGCCTGCCTGAGCCGTCGCGTGGCAGGCTCTCCGGGCCACACTCGCGCACTCCGCCGACGTCGCCATCCCGTCGGAAATACAGGGAGGACCTCCCACCCTCGTTGCCAGGAACGCTCTGTCCCTGGCCGCAGATCTCAGGCCGCTGAGCACGGCACGGACCGGGTCCTCCGGGAGCTGTGACCTCCCCGCCGGAGAAGAGCACGGGACGTGGGCACCTTGCGGCCCTCCGGCGGTCCAATCGCGCCCGGGAAAGCGCCCCCTGGGCACCCTGACAGCCCCGCCAGGCCGCTGCGCGCACCGAGGAAGGCTGACGAAGGCTGGCTCTCAAAGAACTCGTCTGAAGGAGACGCTGGGGCCAAGGCACCGGGTCAGCCCAGGGCGGGAGCGGGGTCCCGCCCTGAGGAAGCCCCCCTCACACAGCCGCGGGACACCTCTGCGTGCAGGAGGACAGTCCCGGGTGGGGAACGTGCCTGCGGAGGCGCCCTGCGCTCCCGGAACGGGGCAGCCCCGGTCTCCGGCTCTCCGCACGGCCCGGGCGGACACGTTTGGGGCCGGCGCTCAGGCTCCGTGTCCGGGAGGGAGACGCCGGCGAAGCAGAGCAGGCGGTGCAGCCCCGGTCCCTATCAGGGCGACCTCGTGCCAGGCGGCTTTGGGCAGCAAGGCCGCGCGCGGAAGGCGCTGCGAGGCCGCGCTCACCTCCTCGGCCCACGGAGGCAGCCTGGGCCGGGACGCGAGCGGCCACTCCCACACGTCTTCACGGGGCACGTCCTTCTCCGCCGACCACGTGCCTCCCGCCGACCGAGAGCCGAGGCGCCGGGACCCGCGTTGCCGGGTCGGGTTTCTGAGCGTGGTCGCGCGTGCCCACGGAGGAGTCCGCGCGCCGGCCTGAGACAGCACTACGGCCCGGAGAGGGCCGCGCCAACGTGCGGGAAGACACCGACCGGGTGGCCCTGGGAGGATGTGTCGCACGCGGGCTCGTCTTCCGTGGGCTCCCAGGGAGGCTGGTGCCCGCGCCCCGTGCCCCGCACGGGGCGGGCGCCTGTGTTGGGAGAGCCGGGGCGGCCTCCGCGCGTTTGCGGACGCGTTCCCTTTCCAGGAGCCACACCCGGTTTCCGGGAGTGCTTTCCCGGGGAGCCGGCTCCCGGACTGTGCAGCCCGGCGCCGGCCGAGCCCGAGTCCGCGGCCCCGGGGACCCGCCGCCTCACCCCGCAAGGTCCCGTTCCGTCCCAGAACAGCAGCAGGCACCCAGGGCGAACCTTGCAGGCACAGGGTGTGCCGAGCCTCTCTCCTCCCCGGCCGCTATGCTCCGCGCGCCTCCCGAGGAGTGTCCACGCCCTTCGCCCGCACTGCGCGAACGGCGGCTGTCCGTCCGCCCGTCACCACCCCGAGCCTCACCCGGCCTTCGGGACGTGACCCTTCGTGGGAGGACCGCATCCTTCGCCCCGCGCTGGGGGCCGGAGGGACGGGCGAACCCAGGTCCCCGGGAGCCAGAGACGCCTGCCGGCGGCCACGGCGCATTCCCTTCGGAGCACAGCGGTCCGCCTGGCCGCGCGGACAGCCAGGGCGCCCCGTTCGGACGTGCTCTGGCGGCCGGCGTCGCTCGCGCCCTGTGTTTCCCGGGGCCCCTCAGCCCGCACTCCCCTACTCCGTACCCGGCCGGGGCCAGTCTCTCCATCGAAGGAGGAACACGCACGCGTGCTCTCCGAACGCTTGGCTCCGACGGGCCCACCGCGACCGCACGCGCCTCCTTTGCCCCGGCTCCCTCCAGACACGGACCCGGGAGGGGCCAGAGCCCGCACGTGCCCATCCAAGAGAGAACCCGGGCTCTGCCCCCGAGTGGAGTTCCCCCGAGCCAACGACCGCGAGGAGTCCGAGGAGCCCACGCCCGGCGAGGGAGGGACACGACTCCGCACGAAGCGGGCCTTGCGGGGACCGCTGTCAGGAGCTCCGGTGCTCGCCCCGCAGCCTCGGCACGGGGCTGCCGCCTGTCCTTCGGCCGGAGGGAACCTGCACACGTGTGCGGGAACGGTTCCGCCCGAGGACAGGAGCAGGCGTCATGCAGGACGTCCGCGGACAGGCGCCTGAGTGTATGCTCCGGCGCAGCGCTCGGAGGAAGCGAGGGCCCGTCCGCGAAGCGGGCGAGCCTCGGGCCCCGTGTGGCCCCGGCGCCCAGCAGCAGGACCGTGGAAAGGGGCGGCTTCGCCGGGCTCCTCGCAGCACGGCCTTGCGCCCTGCCTGCCTGAGCCGTCGCGTGGCAGGCTCTCCGGGCCACACTCGCGCACTCCGCCGACGTCGCCATCCCGTCGGAAATACAGGGAGGACCTCCCACCCTCGTTGCCAGGAACGCTCTGTCCCTGGCCGCAGATCTCAGGCCGCTGAGCACGGCACGGACCGGGTCCTCCGGGAGCTGTGACCTCCCCGCCGGAGAAGAGCACGGGACGTGGGCACCTTGCGGCCCTCCGGCGGTCCAATCGCGCCCGGGAAAGCGCCCCCTGGGCACCCTGACAGCCCCGCCAGGCCGCTGCGCGCACCGAGGAAGGCTGACGAAGGCTGGCTCTCAAAGAACTCGTCTGAAGGAGACGCTGGGGCCACGGCACCGGGTCAGCCCAGGGCGGGAGCGGGGTCCCGCCCTGAGGAAGCCCCCCTCACACAGCCGCGGGACACCTCTGCGTGCAGGAGGACAGTCCCGGGTGGGGAACGTGCCTGCGGAGGCGCCCTGCGCTCCCGGAACGGGGCAGCCCCGGTCTCCGGCTCTCCGCACGGCCCGGGCGGACACGTTTGGGGCCGGCGCTCAGGCTCCGTGTCCGGGAGGGAGACGCCGGCGAAGCAGAGCAGGCGGTGCAGCCCCGGTCCCTATCAGGGCGACCTCGTGCCAGGCGGCTTTGGGCAGCAAGGCCGCGCGCGGAAGGCGCTGCGAGGCCGCGCTCACCTCCTCGGCCCACGGAGGCAGCCTGGGCCGGGACGCGAGCGGCCACTCCCACACGTCTTCACGGGGCACGTCCTTCTCCGCCGACCACGTGCCTCCCGCCGACCGAGAGCCGAGGCGCCGGGACCCGCGTTGCCGGGTCGGGTTTCTGAGCGTGGTCGCGCGTGCCCACGGAGGAGTCCGCGCGCCGGCCTGAGACAGCACTACGGCCCGGAGAGGGCCGCGCCAACGTGCGGGAAGACACCGACCGGGTGGCCCTGGGAGGATGTGTCGCACGCGGGCTCGTCTTCCGTGGGCTCCCAGGGAGGCTGGTGCCCGCGCCCGTGCCCCGCACGGGGCGGGCGCCTGTGTTGGGAGAGCCGGGGCGGCCTCCGCGCGTTTGCGGACGCGTTCCCTTTCCAGGAGCCACACCCGGTTTCCGGGAGTGCTTTCCCGGGGAGCCGGCTCCCGGACTGTGCAGCCCGGCGCCGGCCGAGCCCGAGTCCGCGGCCCCGGGGACCCGCCGCCTCACCCCGCAAGGTCCCGTTCCGTCCCAGAACAGCAGCAGGCACCCAGGGCGAACCTTGCAGGCACAGGGTGTGCCGAGCCTCTCTCCTCCCCGGCCGCTATGCTCCGCGCGCCTCCCGAGGAGTGTCCACGCCCTTCGCCCGCACTGCGCGAACGGCGGCTGTCCGTCCGCCCGTCACCACCCCGAGCCTCACCCGGCCTTCGGGACGTGACCCTTCGTGGGAGGACCGCATCCTTCGCCCCGCGCTGGGGGCCGGAGGGACGGGCGAACCCAGGTCCCCGGGAGCCAGAGACGCCTGCCGGCGGCCACGGCGCATTCCCTTCGGAGCACAGCGGTCCGCCTGGCCGCGCGGACAGCCAGGGCGCCCCGTTCGGACGTGCTCTGGCGGCCGGCGTCGCTCGCGCCCTGTGTTTCCCGGGGCCCCTCAGCCCGCACTCCCCTACTCCGTACCCGGCCGGGGCCAGTCTCTCCATCGAAGGAGGAACACGCACGCGTGCTCTCCGAACGCTTGGCTCCGACGGGCCCACCGCGACCGCACGCGCCTCCTTTGCCCCGGCTCCCTCCAGACACGGACCCGGGAGGGGCCAGAGCCCGCACGTGCCCATCCAAGAGAGAACCCGGGCTCTGCCCCGGGTGGAGTTCCCCCGAGCCAACGACCGCGAGGAGTCCGAGGAGCCCACGCCCGGCGAGGGAGGGACACGACTCCGCACGAAGCGGGCCTTGCGGGGACCGCTGTCAGGAGCTCCGGTGCTCGCCCCGCAGCCTCGGCACGGGGCTGCCGCCTGTCCTTCGGCCGGAGGGAACCTGCACACGTGTGCGGGAACGGTTCCGCCCGAGGACAGGAGCAGGCGTCATGCAGGACGTCCGCGGACAGGCGCCTGAGTGTATGCTCCGGCGCAGCGCTCGGAGGAAGCGAGGGCCCGTCCGCGAAGCGGGCGAGCCTCGGGCCCCGTGTGGCCCCGGCGCCCAGCAGCAGGACCGTGGAAAGGGGCGGCTTCGCCGGGCTCCTCGCAGCACGGCCTTGCGCCCTGCCTGCCTGAGCCGTCGCGTGGCAGGCTCTCCGGGCCACACTCGCGCACTCCGCCGACGTCGCCATCCCGTCGGAAATACAGGGAGGACCTCCCACCCTCGTTGCCAGGAACGCTCTGTCCCTGGCCGCAGATCTCAGGCCGCTGAGCACGGCACGGACCGGGTCCTCCGGGAGCTGTGACCTCCCCGCCGGAGAAGAGCACGGGACGTGGGCACCTTGCGGCCCTCCGGCGGTCCAATCGCGCCCGGGAAAGCGCCCCCTGGGCACCCTGACAGCCCCGCCAGGCCGCTGCGCGCACCGAGGAAGGCTGACGAAGGCTGGCTCTCAAAGAACTCGTCTGAAGGAGACGCTGGGGCCAAGGCACCGGGTCAGCCCAGGGCGGGAGCGGGGTCCCGCCCTGAGGAAGCCCCCCTCACACAGCCGCGGGACACCTCTGCGTGCAGGAGGACAGTCCCGGGTGGGGAACGTGCCTGCGGAGGCGCCCTGCGCTCCCGGAACGGGGCAGCCCCGGTCTCCGGCTCTCCGCACGGCCCGGGCGGACACGTTTGGGGCCGGCGCTCAGGCTCCGTGTCCGGGAGGGAGACGCCGGCGAAGCAGAGCAGGCGGTGCAGCCCCGGTCCCTATCAGGGCGACCTCGTGCCAGGCGGCTTTGGGCAGCAAGGCCGCGCGCGGAAGGCGCTGCGAGGCCGCGCTCACCTCCTCGGCCCACGGAGGCAGCCTGGGCCGGGACGCGAGCGGCCACTCCCACACGTCTTCACGGGGCACGTCCTTCTCCGCCGACCACGTGCCTCCCGCCGACCGAGAGCCGAGGCGCCGGGACCCGCGTTGCCGGGTCGGGTTTCTGAGCGTGGTCGCGCGTGCCCACGGAGGAGTCCGCGCGCCGGCCTGAGACAGCACTACGGCCCGGAGAGGGCCGCGCCAACGTGCGGGAAGACACCGACCGGGTGGCCCTGGGAGGATGTGTCGCACGCGGGCTCGTCTTCCGTGGGCTCCCAGGGAGGCTCGTGCCCGCGCCCCGTGCCCCGCACGGGGCGGGCGCCTGTGTTGGGAGAGCCGGGGCGGCCTCCGCGCGTTTGCGGACGCGTTCCCTTTCCAGGAGCCACACCCGGTTTCCGGGAGTGCTTTCCCGGGGAGCCGGCTCCCGGACTGTGCAGCCCGGCGCCGGCCGAGCCCGAGTCCGCGGCCCCGGGGACCCGCCGCCTCACCCCGCAAGGTCCCGTTCCGTCCCAGAACAGCAGCAGGCACCCAGGGCGAACCTTGCAGGCACAGGGTGTGCCGAGCCTCTCTCCTCCCCGGCCGCTATGCTCCGCGCGCCTCCCGAGGAGTGTCCACGCCCTTCGCCCGCACTGCGCGAACGGCGGCTGTCCGTCCGCCCGTCACCACCCCGAGCCTCACCCGGCCTTCGGGACGTGACCCTTCGTGGGAGGACCGCATCCTTCGCCCCGCGCTGGGGGCCGGAGGGACGGGCGAACCCAGGTCCCCGGGAGCCAGAGACGCCTGCCGGCGGCCACGGCGCATTCCCTTCGGAGCACAGCGGTCCGCCTGGCCGCGCGGACAGCCAGGGCGCCCCGTTCGGACGTGCTCTGGCGGCCGGCGTCGCTCGCGCCCTGTGTTTCCCGGGGCCCCTCAGCCCGCACTCCCCTACTCCGTACCCGGCCGGGGCCAGTCTCTCCATCGAAGGAGGAACACGCACGCGTGCTCTCCGAACGCTTGGCTCCGACGGGCCCACCGCGACCGCACGCGCCTCCTTTGCCCCGGCTCCCTCCAGACACGGACCCGGGAGGGGCCAGAGCCCGCACGTGCCCATCCAAGAGAGAACCCGGGCTCTGCCCCGAGTGGAGTTCCCCCGAGCCAACGACCGCGAGGAGTCCGAGGAGCCCACGCCCGGCGAGGGAGGGACACGACTCCGCACGAAGCGGGCCTTGCGGGGACCGCTGTCAGGAGCTCCGGTGCTCGCCCCGCAGCCTCGGCACGGGGCTGCCGCCTGTCCTTCGGCCGGAGGGAACCTGCACACGTGTGCGGGAACGGTTCCGCCCGAGGACAGGAGCAGGCGTCATGCAGGACGTCCGCGGACAGGCGCCTGAGTGTATGCTCCGGCGCAGCGCTCGGAGGAAGCGAGGGCCCGTCCGCGAAGCGGGCGAGCCTCGGGCCCCGTGTGGCCCCGGCGCCCAGCAGCAGGACCGTGGAAAGGGGCGGCTTCGCCGGGCTCCTCGCAGCACGGCCTTGCGCCCTGCCTGCCTGAGCCGTCGCGTGGCAGGCTCTCCGGGCCACACTCGCGCACTCCGCCGACGTCGCCATCCCGTCGGAAATACAGGGAGGACCTCCCACCCTCGTTGCCAGGAACGCTCTGTCCCTGGCCGCAGATCTCAGGCCGCTGAGCACGGCACGGACCGGGTCCTCCGGGAGCTGTGACCTCCCCGCCGGAGAAGAGCACGGGACGTGGGCACCTTGCGGCCCTCCGGCGGTCCAATCGCGCCCGGGAAAGCGCCCCCTGGGCACCCTGACAGCCCCGCCAGGCCGCTGCGCGCACCGAGGAAGGCTGACGAAGGCTGGCTCTCAAAGAACTCGTCTGAAGGAGACGCTGGGGCCAAGGCACCGGGTCAGCCCAGGGCGGGAGCGGGGTCCCGCCCTGAGGAAGCCCCCCTCACACAGCCGCGGGACACCTCTGCGTGCAGGAGGACAGTCCCGGGTGGGGAACGTGCCTGCGGAGGCGCCCTGCGCTCCCGGAACGGGGCAGCCCCGGTCTCCGGCTCTCCGCACGGCCCGGGCGGACACGTTTGGGGCCGGCGCTCAGGCTCCGTGTCCGGGAGGGAGACGCCGGCGAAGCAGAGCAGGCGGTGCAGCCCCGGTCCCTATCAGGGCGACCTCGTGCCAGGCGGCTTTGGGCAGCAAGGCCGCGCGCGGAAGGCGCTGCGAGGCCGCGCTCACCTCCTCGGCCCACGGAGGCAGCCTGGGCCGGGACGCGAGCGGCCACTCCCACACGTCTTCACGGGGCACGTCCTTCTCCGCCGACCACGTGCCTCCCGCCGACCGAGAGCCGAGGCGCCGGGACCCGCGTTGCCGGGTCGGGTTTCTGAGCGTGGTCGCGCGTGCCCACGGAGGAGTCCGCGCGCCGGCCTGAGACAGCACTACGGCCCGGAGAGGGCCGCGCCAACGTGCGGGAAGACACCGACCGGGTGGCCCTGGGAGGATGTGTTGCACGCGGGCTCGTCTTCCGTGGGCTCCCAGGGAGGCTGGTGCCCGCGCCCGTGCCCCGCACGGGGCGGGCGCCTGTGTTGGGAGAGCCGGGGCGGCCTCCGCGCGTTTGCGGACGCGTTCCCTTTCCAGGAGCCACACCCGGTTTCCGGGAGTGCTTTCCCGGGGAGCCGGCTCCCGGACTGTGCAGCCCGGCGCCGGCCGAGCCCGAGTCCGCGGCCCCGGGGACCCGCCGCCTCACCCCGCAAGGTCCCGTTCCGTCCCAGAACAGCAGCAGGCACCCAGGGCGAACCTTGCAGGCACAGGGTGTGCCGAGCCTCTCTCCTCCCCGGCCGCTATGCTCCGCGCGCCTCCCGAGGAGTGTCCACGCCCTTCGCCCGCACTGCGCGAACGGCGGCTGTCCGTCCGCCCGTCACCACCCCGAGCCTCACCCGGCCTTCGGGACGTGACCCTTCGTGGGAGGACCGCATCCTTCGCCCCGCGCTGGGGGCCGGAGGGACGGGCGAACCCAGGTCCCCGGGAGCCAGAGACGCCTGCCGGCGGCCACGGCGCATTCCCTTCGGAGCACAGCGGTCCGCCTGGCCGCGCGGACAGCCAGGGCGCCCCGTTCGGACGTGCTCTGGCGGCCGGCGTCGCTCGCGCCCTGTGTTTCCCGGGGCCCCTCAGCCCGCACTCCCCTACTCCGTACCCGGCCGGGGCCAGTCTCTCCATCGAAGGAGGAACACGCACGCGTGCTCTCCGAACGCTTGGCTCCGACGGGCCCACCGCGACCGCACGCGCCTCCTTTGCCCCGGCTCCCTCCAGACACGGACCCGGGAGGGGCCAGAGCCCGCACGTGCCCATCCAAGAGAGAACCCGGGCTCTGCCCCGAGTTGGAGTTGCCCCGAGCCAACGACCGCGAGGAGTCCGAGGAGCCCACGCCCGGCGAGGAGGGACACGACTCCGCACGAAGCGGGCCTTGCGGGGACCGCTGTCAGGAGCTCCGGTGCTCGCCCCGCAGCCTCGGCACGGGGCTGCCGCCTGTCCTTCGGCCGGAGGGAACCTGCACACGTGTGCGGGAACGGTTCCGCCCGAGGACAGGAGCAGGCGTCATGCAGGACGTCCGCGGACAGGCGCCTGAGTGTATGCTCCGGCGCAGCGCTCGGAGGAAGCGAGGGCCCGTCCGCGAAGCGGGCGAGCCTCGGGCCCCGTGTGGCCCCGGCGCCCAGCAGCAGGACCGTGGAAAGGGGCGGCTTCGCCGGGCTCCTCGCAGCACGGCCTTGCGCCCTGCCTGCCTGAGCCGTCGCGTGGCAGGCTCTCCGGGCCACACTCGCGCACTCCGCCGACGTCGCCATCCCGTCGGAAATACAGGGAGGACCTCCCACCCTCGTTGCCAGGAACGCTCTGTCCCTGGCCGCAGATCTCAGGCCGCTGAGCACGGCACGGACCGGGTCCTCCGGGAGCTGTGACCTCCCCGCCGGAGAAGAGCACGGGACGTGGGCACCTTGCGGCCCTCCGGCGGTCCAATCGCGCCCGGGAAAGCGCCCCCTGGGCACCCTGACAGCCCCGCCAGGCCGCTGCGCGCACCGAGGAAGGCTGACGAAGGCTGGCTCTCAAAGAACTCGTCTGAAGGAGACGCTGGGGCCACGGCACCGGGTCAGCCCAGGGCGGGAGCGGGGTCCCGCCCTGAGGAAGCCCCCCTCACACAGCCGCGGGACACCTCTGCGTGCAGGAGGACAGTCCCGGGTGGGGAACGTGCCTGCGGAGGCGCCCTGCGCTCCCGGAACGGGGCAGCCCCGGTCTCCGGCTCTCCGCACGGCCCGGGCGGACACGTTTGGGGCCGGCGCTCAGGCTCCGTGTCCGGGAGGGAGACGCCGGCGAAGCAGAGCAGGCGGTGCAGCCCCGGTCCCTATCAGGGCGACCTCGTGCCAGGCGGCTTTGGGCAGCAAGGCCGCGCGCGGAAGGCGCTGCGAGGCCGCGCTCACCTCCTCGGCCCACGGAGGCAGCCTGGGCCGGGACGCGAGCGGCCACTCCCACACGTCTTCACGGGGCACGTCCTTCTCCGCCGACCACGTGCCTCCCGCCGACCGAGAGCCGAGGCGCCGGGACCCGCGTTGCCGGGTCGGGTTTCTGAGCGTGGTCGCGCGTGCCCACGGAGGAGTCCGCGCGCCGGCCTGAGACAGCACTACGGCCCGGAGAGGGCCGCGCCAACGTGCGGGAAGACACCGACCGGGTGGCCCTGGGAGGATGTGTCGCACGCGGGCTCGTCTTCCGTGGGCTCCCAGGGAGGCTGGTGCCCGCGCCCGTGCCCCGCACGGGGCGGGCGCCTGTGTTGGGAGAGCCGGGGCGGCCTCCGCGCGTTTGCGGACGCGTTCCCTTTCCAGGAGCCACACCCGGTTTCCGGGAGTGCTTTCCCGGGGAGCCGGCTCCCGGACTGTGCAGCCCGGCGCCGGCCGAGCCCGAGTCCGCGGCCCCGGGGGACCCGCCGCCTCACCCCGCAAGGTCCCGTTCCGTCCCAGAACAGCAGCAGGCACCCAGGGCGAACCTTGCAGGCACAGGGTGTGCCGAGCCTCTCTCCTCCCCGGCCGCTATGCTCCGCGCGCCTCCCGAGGAGTGTCCACGCCCTTCGCCCGCACTGCGCGAACGGCGGCTGTCCGTCCGCCCGTCACCACCCCGAGCCTCACCCGGCCTTCGGGACGTGACCCTTCGTGGGAGGACCGCATCCTTCGCCCCGCGCTGGGGGCCGGAGGGACGGGCGAACCCAGGTCCCCGGGAGCCAGAGACGCCTGCCGGCGGCCACGGCGCATTCCCTTCGGAGCACAGCGGTCCGCCTGGCCGCGCGGACAGCCAGGGCGCCCCGTTCGGACGTGCTCTGGCGGCCGGCGTCGCTCGCGCCCTGTGTTTCCCGGGGCCCCTCAGCCCGCACTCCCCTACTCCGTACCCGGCCGGGGCCAGTCTCTCCATCGAAGGAGGAACACGCACGCGTGCTCTCCGAACGCTTGGCTCCGACGGGCCCACCGCGACCGCACGCGCCTCCTTTGCCCCGGCTCCCTCCAGACACGGACCCGGGAGGGGCCAGAGCCCGCACGTGCCCATCCAAGAGAGAACCCGGGCTCTGCCCCCGGGTGGAGTTCCCCCGAGCCAACGCCCGCGAGGAGTCCGAGGAGCCCACGCCCGGCGAGGAGGGACACGACTCCGCACGAAGCGGGCCTTGCGGGGACCGCTGTCAGGAGCTCCGGTGCTCGCCCCGCAGCCTCGGCACGGGGCTGCCGCCTGTCCTTCGGCCGGAGGGAACCTGCACACGTGTGCGGGAACGGTTCCGCCCGAGGACAGGAGCAGGCGTCATGCAGGACGTCCGCGGACAGGCGCCTGAGTGTATGCTCCGGCGCAGCGCTCGGAGGAAGCGAGGGCCCGTCCGCGAAGCGGGCGAGCCTCGGGCCCCGTGTGGCCCCGGCGCCCAGCAGCAGGACCGTGGAAAGGGGCGGCTTCGCCGGGCTCCTCGCAGCACGGCCTTGCGCCCTGCCTGCCTGAGCCGTCGCGTGGCAGGCTCTCCGGGCCACCCTCGCGCACTCCGCCGACGTCGCCATCCCGTCGGAAATACAGGGAGGACCTCCCACCCTCGTTGCCAGGAACGCTCTGTCCCTGGCCGCAGATCTCAGGCCGCTGAGCACGGCACGGACCGGGTCCTCCGGGAGCTGTGACCTCCCCGCCGGAGAAGAGCACGGGACGTGGGCACCTTGCGGCCCTCCGGCGGTCCAATCGCGCCCGGGAAAGCGCCCCCTGGGCACCCTGACAGCCCCGCCAGGCCGCTGCGCGCACCGAGGAAGGCTGACGAAGGCTGGCTCTCAAAGAACTCGTCTGAAGGAGACGCTGGGGCCACGGCACCGGGTCAGCCCAGGGCGGGAGCGGGGTCCCGCCCTGAGGAAGCCCCCCTCACACAGCCGCGGGACACCTCTGCGTGCAGGAGGACAGTCCCGGGTGGGGAACGTGCCTGCGGAGGCGCCCTGCGCTCCCGGAACGGGGCAGCCCCGGTCTCCGGCTCTCCGCACGGCCCGGGCGGACACGTTTGGGGCCGGCGCTCAGGCTCCGTGTCCGGGAGGGAGACGCCGGCGAAGCAGAGCAGGCGGTGCAGCCCCGGTCCCTATCAGGGCGACCTCGTGCCAGGCGGCTTTGGGCAGCAAGGCCGCGCGCGGAAGGCGCTGCGAGGCCGCGCTCACCTCCTCGGCCCACGGAGGCAGCCTGGGCCGGGACGCGAGCGGCCACTCCCACACGTCTTCACGGGGCACGTCCTTCTCCGCCGACCACGTGCCTCCCGCCGACCGAGAGCCGAGGCGCCGGGACCCGCGTTGCCGGGTCGGGTTTCTGAGCGTGGTCGCGCGTGCCCACGGAGGAGTCCGCGCGCCGGCCTGAGACAGCACTACGGCCCGGAGAGGGCCGCGCCAACGTGCGGGAAGACACCGACCGGGTGGCCCTGGGAGGATGTGTCGCACGCGGGCTCGTCTTCCGTGGGCTCCCAGGGAGGCTGGTGCCCGCGCCCCGTGCCCCGCACGGGGCGGGCGCCTGTGTTGGGAGAGCCGGGGCGGCCTCCGCGCGTTTGCGGACGCGTTCCCTTTCCAGGAGCCACACCCGGTTTCCGGGAGTGCTTTCCCGGGGAGCCGGCTCCCGGACTGTGCAGCCCGGCGCCGGCCGAGCCCGAGTCCGCGGCCCCGGGGACCCGCCGCCTCACCCCGCAAGGTCCCGTTCCGTCCCAGAACAGCAGCAGGCACCCAGGGCGAACCTTGCAGGCACAGGGTGTGCCGAGCCTCTCTCCTCCCCGGCCGCTATGCTCCGCGCGCCTCCCGAGGAGTGTCCACGCCCTTCGCCCGCACTGCGCGAACGGCGGCTGTCCGTCCGCCCGTCACCACCCCGAGCCTCACCCGGCCTTCGGGACGTGACCCTTCGTGGGAGGACCGCATCCTTCGCCCCGCGCTGGGGGCCGGAGGGACGGGCGAACCCAGGTCCCCGGGAGCCAGAGACGCCTGCCGGCGGCCACGGCGCATTCCCTTCGGAGCACAGCGGTCCGCCTGGCCGCGCGGACAGCCAGGGCGCCCCGTTCGGACGTGCTCTGGCGGCCGGCGTCGCTCGCGCCCTGTGTTTCCCGGGGCCCCTCAGCCCGCACTCCCCTACTCCGTACCCGGCCGGGGCCAGTCTCTCCATCGAAGGAGGAACACGCACGCGTGCTCTCCGAACGCTTGGCTCCGACGGGCCCACCGCGACCGCACGCGCCTCCTTTGCCCCGGCTCCCTCCAGACACGGACCCGGGAGGGGCCAGAGCCCGCACGTGCCCATCCAAGAGAGAACCCGGGCTCTGCCCCCGGGTGGAGTTCCCCCGAGCCAACGCCCGCGAGGAGTCCGAGGAGCCCACGCCCGGCGAGGAGGGACACGACTCCGCACGAAGCGGGCCTTGCGGGGACCGCTGTCAGGAGCTCCGGTGCTCGCCCCGCAGCCTCGGCACGGGGCTGCCGCCTGTCCTTCGGCCGGAGGGAACCTGCACACGTGTGCGGGAACGGTTCCGCCCGAGGACAGGAGCAGGCGTCATGCAGGACGTCCGCGGACAGGCGCCTGAGTGTATGCTCCGGCGCAGCGCTCGGAGGAAGCGAGGGCCCGTCCGCGAAGCGGGCGAGCCTCGGGCCCCGTGTGGCCCCGGCGCCCAGCAGCAGGACCGTGGAAAGGGGCGGCTTCGCCGGGCTCCTCGCAGCACGGCCTTGCGCCCTGCCTGCCTGAGCCGTCGCGTGGCAGGCTCTCCGGGCCACACTCGCGCACTCCGCCGACGTCGCCATCCCGTCGGAAATACAGGGAGGACCTCCCACCCTCGTTGCCAGGAACGCTCTGTCCCTGGCCGCAGATCTCAGGCCGCTGAGCACGGCACGGACCGGGTCCTCCGGGAGCTGTGACCTCCCCGCCGGAGAAGAGCACGGGACGTGGGCACCTTGCGGCCCTCCGGCGGTCCAATCGCGCCCGGGAAAGCGCCCCCTGGGCACCCTGACAGCCCCGCCAGGCCGCTGCGCGCACCGAGGAAGGCTGACGAAGGCTGGCTCTCAAAGAACTCGTCTGAAGGAGACGCTGGGGCCACGGCACCGGGTCAGCCCAGGGCGGGAGCGGGGTCCCGCCCTGAGGAAGCCCCCCTCACACAGCCGCGGGACACCTCTGCGTGCAGGAGGACAGTCCCGGGTGGGGAACGTGCCTGCGGAGGCGCCCTGCGCTCCCGGAACGGGGCAGCCCCGGTCTCCGGCTCTCCGCACGGCCCGGGCGGACACGTTTGGGGCCGGCGCTCAGGCTCCGTGTCCGGGAGGGAGACGCCGGCGAAGCAGAGCAGGCGGTGCAGCCCCGGTCCCTATCAGGGCGACCTCGTGCCAGGCGGCTTTGGGCAGCAAGGCCGCGCGCGGAAGGCGCTGCGAGGCCGCGCTCACCTCCTCGGCCCACGGAGGCAGCCTGGGCCGGGACGCGAGCGGCCACTCCCACACGTCTTCACGGGGCACGTCCTTCTCCGCCGACCACGTGCCTCCCGCCGACCGAGAGCCGAGGCGCCGGGACCCGCGTTGCCGGGTCGGGTTTCTGAGCGTGGTCGCGCGTGCCCACGGAGGAGTCCGCGCGCCGGCCTGAGACAGCACTACGGCCCGGAGAGGGCCGCGCCAACGTGCGGGAAGACACCGACCGGGTGGCCCTGGGAGGATGTGTCGCACGCGGGCTCGTCTTCCGTGGGCTCCCAGGGAGGCTGGTGCCCGCGCCCGTGCCCCGCACGGGGCGGGCGCCTGTGTTGGGAGAGCCGGGGCGGCCTCCGCGCGTTTGCGGACGCGTTCCCTTTCCAGGAGCCACACCCGGTTTCCGGGAGTGCTTTCCCGGGGAGCCGGCTCCCCGGACTGTGCAGCCCGGCGCCGGCCGAGCCCGAGTCCGCGGCCCCGGGGACCCGCCGCCTCACCCCGCAAGGTCCCGTTCCGTCCCAGAACAGCAGCAGGCACCCAGGGCGAACCTTGCAGGCACAGGGTGTGCCGAGCCTCTCTCCTCCCCGGCCGCTATGCTCCGCGCGCCTCCCGAGGAGTGTCCACGCCCTTCGCCCGCACTGCGCGAACGGCGGCTGTCCGTCCGCCCGTCACCACCCCGAGCCTCACCCGGCCTTCGGGACGTGACCCTTCGTGGGAGGACCGCATCCTTCGCCCCGCGCTGGGGGCCGGAGGGACGGGCGAACCCAGGTCCCCGGGAGCCAGAGACGCCTGCCGGCGGCCACGGCGCCTTCCCTTCGGAGCACAGCGGTCCGCCTGGCCGCGCGGACAGCCAGGGCGCCCCGTTCGGACGTGCTCTGGCGGCCGGCGTCGCTCGCGCCCTGTGTTTCCCGGGGCCCCTCAGCCCGCACTCCCCTACTCCGTACCCGGCCGGGGCCAGTCTCTCCATCGAAGGAGGAACACGCACGCGTGCTCTCCGAACGCTTGGCTCCGACGGGCCCACCGCGACCGCACGCGCCTCCTTTGCCCCGGCTCCCTCCAGACACGGACCCGGGAGGGGCCAGAGCCCGCACGTGCCCATCCAAGAGAGAACCCGGGCTCTGCCCCGAGTGGAGTTCCCCCGAGCCAACGCCCGCGAGGAGTCCGAGGAGCCCACGCCCGGCGAGGAGGGACACGACTCCGCACGAAGCGGGCCTTGCGGGGACCGCTGTCAGGAGCTCCGGTGCTCGCCCCGCAGCCTCGGCACGGGGCTGCCGCCTGTCCTTCGGCCGGAGGGAACCTGCACACGTGTGCGGGAACGGTTCCGCCCGAGGACAGGAGCAGGCGTCATGCAGGACGTCCGCGGACAGGCGCCTGAGTGTATGCTCCGGCGCAGCGCTCGGAGGAAGCGAGGGCCCGTCCGCGAAGCGGGCGAGCCTCGGGCCCCGTGTGGCCCCGGCGCCCAGCAGCAGGACCGTGCAAAAGGGGCGGCTTCGCCGGGCTCCTCGCAGCACGGCCTTGCGCCCTGCCTGCCTGAGCCGTCGCGTGGCAGGCTCTCCGGGCCACCCTCGCGCACTCCGCCGACGTCGCCATCCCGTCGGAAATACAGGGAGGACCTCCCACCCTCGTTGCCAGGAACGCTCTGTCCCTGGCCGCAGATCTCAGGCCGCTGAGCACGGCACGGACCGGGTCCTCCGGGAGCTGTGACCTCCCCGCCGGAGAAGAGCACGGGACGTGGGCACCTTGCGGCCCTCCGGCGGTCCAATCGCGCCCGGGAAAGCGCCCCCTGGGCACCCTGACAGCCCCGCCAGGCCGCTGCGCGCACCGAGGAAGGCTGACGAAGGCTGGCTCTCAAAGAACTCGTCTGAAGGAGACGCTGGGGCCACGGCACCGGGTCAGCCCAGGGCGGGAGCGGGGTCCCGCCCTGAGGAAGCCCCCCTCACACAGCCGCGGGACACCTCTGCGTGCAGGAGGACAGTCCCGGGTGGGGAACGTGCCTGCGGAGGCGCCCTGCGCTCCCGGAACGGGGCAGCCCCGGTCTCCGGCTCTCCGCACGGCCCGGGCGGACACGTTTGGGGCCGGCGCTCAGGCTCCGTGTCCGGGAGGGAGACGCCGGCGAAGCAGAGCAGGCGGTGCAGCCCCGGTCCCTATCAGGGCGACCTCGTGCCAGGCGGCTTTGGGCAGCAAGGCCGCGCGCGGAAGGCGCTGCGAGGCCGCGCTCACCTCCTCGGCCCACGGAGGCAGCCTGGGCCGGGACGCGAGCGGCCACTCCCACACGTCTTCACGGGGCACGTCCTTCTCCGCCGACCACGTGCCTCCCGCCGACCGAGAGCCGAGGCGCCGGGACCCGCGTTGCCGGGTCGGGTTTCTGAGCGTGGTCGCGCGTGCCCACGGAGGAGTCCGCGCGCCGGCCTGAGACAGCACTACGGCCCGGAGAGGGCCGCGCCAACGTGCGGGAAGACACCGACCGGGTGGCCCTGGGAGGATGTGTTGCACGCGGGCTCGTCTTCCGTGGGCTCCCAGGGAGGCTCGTGCCCGCGCCCCGTGCCCCGCACGGGGCGGGCGCCTGTGTTGGGAGAGCCGGGGCGGCCTCCGCGCGTTTGCGGACGCGTTCCCTTTCCAGGAGCCACACCCGGTTTCCGGGAGTGCTTTCCCGGGGAGCCGGCTCCCGGACTGTGCAGCCCGGCGCCGGCCGAGCCCGAGTCCGCGGCCCCGGGGACCCGCCGCCTCACCCCGCAAGGTCCCGTTCCGTCCCAGAACAGCAGCAGGCACCCAGGGCGAACCTTGCAGGCACAGGGTGTGCCGAGCCTCTCTCCTCCCCGGCCGCTATGCTCCGCGCGCCTCCCGAGGAGTGTCCACGCCCTTCGCCCGCACTGCGCGAACGGCGGCTGTCCGTCCGCCCGTCACCACCCCGAGCCTCACCCGGCCTTCGGGACGTGACCCTTCGTGGGAGGACCGCATCCTTCGCCCCGCGCTGGGGGCCGGAGGGACGGGCGAACCCAGGTCCCCGGGAGCCAGAGACGCCTGCCGGCGGCCACGGCGCATTCCCTTCGGAGCACAGCGGTCCGCCTGGCCGCGCGGACAGCCAGGGCGCCCCGTTCGGACGTGCTCTGGCGGCCGGCGTCGCTCGCGCCCTGTGTTTCCCGGGGCCCCTCAGCCCGCACTCCCCTACTCCGTACCCGGCCGGGGCCAGTCTCTCCATCGAAGGAGGAACACGCACGCGTGCTCTCCGAACGCTTGGCTCCGACGGGCCCACCGCGACCGCACGCGCCTCCTTTGCCCCGGCTCCCTCCAGACACGGACCCGGGAGGGGCCAGAGCCCGCACGTGCCCATCCAAGAGAGAACCCGGGCTCTGCCCCGAATTGGAGTTCCCCCGAGCCAACGCCCGCGAGGAGTCCGAGGAGCCCACGCCCGGCGAGGAGGGACACGACTCCGCACGAAGCGGGCCTTGCGGGGACCGCTGTCAGGAGCTCCGGTGCTCGCCCCGCAGCCTCGGCACGGGGCTGCCGCCTGTCCTTCGGCCGGAGGGAACCTGCACACGTGTGCGGGAACGGTTCCGCCCGAGGACAGGAGCAGGCGTCATGCAGGACGTCCGCGGACAGGCGCCTGAGTGTATGCTCCGGCGCAGCGCTCGGAGGAAGCGAGGGCCCGTCCGCGAAGCGGGCGAGCCTCGGGCCCCGTGTGGCCCCGGCGCCCAGCAGCAGGACCGTGGAAAGGGGCGGCTTCGCCGGGCTCCTCGCAGCACGGCCTTGCGCCCTGCCTGCCTGAGCCGTCGCGTGGCAGGCTCTCCGGGCCACCCTCGCGCACTCCGCCGACGTCGCCATCCCGTCGGAAATACAGGGAGGACCTCCCACCCTCGTTGCCAGGAACGCTCTGTCCCTGGCCGCAGATCTCAGGCCGCTGAGCACGGCACGGACCGGGTCCTCCGGGAGCTGTGACCTCCCCGCCGGAGAAGAGCACGGGACGTGGGCACCTTGCGGCCCTCCGGCGGTCCAATCGCGCCCGGGAAAGCGCCCCCTGGGCACCCTGACAGCCCCGCCAGGCCGCTGCGCGCACCGAGGAAGGCTGACGAAGGCTGGCTCTCAAAGAACTCGTCTGAAGGAGACGCTGGGGCCACGGCACCGGGTCAGCCCAGGGCGGGAGCGGGGTCCCGCCCTGAGGAAGCCCCCCTCACACAGCCGCGGGACACCTCTGCGTGCAGGAGGACAGTCCCGGGTGGGGAACGTGCCTGCGGAGGCGCCCTGCGCTCCCGGAACGGGGCAGCCCCGGTCTCCGGCTCTCCGCACGGCCCGGGCGGACACGTTTGGGGCCGGCGCTCAGGCTCCGTGTCCGGGAGGGAGACGCCGGCGAAGCAGAGCAGGCGGTGCAGCCCCGGTCCCTATCAGGGCGACCTCGTGCCAGGCGGCTTTGGGCAGCAAGGCCGCGCGCGGAAGGCGCTGCGAGGCCGCGCTCACCTCCTCGGCCCACGGAGGCAGCCTGGGCCGGGACGCGAGCGGCCACTCCCACACGTCTTCACGGGGCACGTCCTTCTCCGCCGACCACGTGCCTCCCGCCGACCGAGAGCCGAGGCGCCGGGACCCGCGTTGCCGGGTCGGGTTTCTGAGCGTGGTCGCGCGTGCCCACGGAGGAGTCCGCGCGCCGGCCTGAGACAGCACTACGGCCCGGAGAGGGCCGCGCCAACGTGCGGGAAGACACCGACCGGGTGGCCCTGGGAGGATGTGTCGCACGCGGGCTCGTCTTCCGTGGGCTCCCAGGGAGGCTGGTGCCCGCGCCCGTGCCCCGCACGGGGCGGGCGCCTGTGTTGGGAGAGCCGGGGCGGCCTCCGCGCGTTTGCGGACGCGTTCCCTTTCCAGGAGCCACACCCGGTTTCCGGGAGTGCTTTCCCGGGGAGCCGGCTCCCGGACTGTGCAGCCCGGCGCCGGCCGAGCCCGAGTCCGCGGCCCCGGGGACCCGCCGCCTCACCCCGCAAGGTCCCGTTCCGTCCCAGAACAGCAGCAGGCACCCAGGGCGAACCTTGCAGGCACAGGGTGTGCCGAGCCTCTCTCCTCCCCGGCCGCTATGCTCCGCGCGCCTCCCGAGGAGTGTCCACGCCCTTCGCCCGCACTGCGCGAACGGCGGCTGTCCGTCCGCCCGTCACCACCCCGAGCCTCACCCGGCCTTCGGGACGTGACCCTTCGTGGGAGGACCGCATCCTTCGCCCCGCGCTGGGGGCCGGAGGGACGGGCGAACCCAGGTCCCCGGGAGCCAGAGACGCCTGCCGGCGGCCACGGCGCATTCCCTTCGGAGCACGGCGGTCCGCCTGGCCGCGCGGACAGCCAGGGCGCCCCGTTCGGACGTGCTCTGGCGGCCGGCGTCGCTCGCGCCCTGTGTTTCCCGGGGCCCCTCAGCCCGCACTCCCCTACTCCGTACCCGGCCGGGGCCAGTCTCTCCATCGAAGGAGGAACACGCACGCGTGCTCTCCGAACGCTTGGCTCCGACGGGCCCACCGCGACCGCACGCGCCTCCTTTGCCCCGGCTCCCTCCAGACACGGACCCGGGAGGGGCCAGAGCCCGCACGTGCCCATCCAAGAGAGAACCCGGGCTCTGCCCCCGAATTGGAGTTCCCCCGAGCCAACGACCGCGAGGAGTCCGAGGAGCCCACGCCCGGCGAGGGAGGGACACGACTCCGCACGAAGCGGGCCTTGCGGGGACCGCTGTCAGGAGCTCCGGTGCTCGCCCCGCAGCCTCGGCACGGGGCTGCCGCCTGTCCTTCGGCCGGAGGGAACCTGCACACGTGTGCGGGAACGGTTCCGCCCGAGGACAGGAGCAGGCGTCATGCAGGACGTCCGCGGACAGGCGCCTGAGTGTATGCTCCGGCGCAGCGCTCGGAGGAAGCGAGGGCCCGTCCGCGAAGCGGGCGAGCCTCGGGCCCCGTGTGGCCCCGGCGCCCAGCAGCAGGACCGTGGAAAGGGGCGGCTTCGCCGGGCTCCTCGCAGCACGGCCTTGCGCCCTGCCTGCCTGAGCCGTCGCGTGGCAGGCTCTCCGGGCCACCCTCGCGCACTCCGCCGACGTCGCCATCCCGTCGGAAATACAGGGAGGACCTCCCACCCTCGTTGCCAGGAACGCTCTGTCCCTGGCCGCAGATCTCAGGCCGCTGAGCACGGCACGGACCGGGTCCTCCGGGAGCTGTGACCTCCCCGCCGGAGAAGAGCACGGGACGTGGGCACCTTGCGGCCCTCCGGCGGTCCAATCGCGCCCGGGAAAGCGCCCCCTGGGCACCCTGACAGCCCCGCCAGGCCGCTGCGCGCACCGAGGAAGGCTGACGAAGGCTGGCTCTCAAAGAACTCGTCTGAAGGAGACGCTGGGGCCACGGCACCGGGTCAGCCCAGGGCGGGAGCGGGGTCCCGCCCTGAGGAAGCCCCCCCTCACACAGCCGCGGGGCACCTCTGCGTGCAGGAGGACAGTCCCGGGTGGGGAACGTGCCTGCGGAGGCGCCCTGCGCTCCCGGAACGGGGCAGCCCCGGTCTCCGGCTCTCCGCACGGCCCGGGCGGACACGTTTGGGGCCGGCGCTCAGGCTCCGTGTCCGGGAGGGAGACGCCGGCGAAGCAGAGCAGGCGGTGCAGCCCCGGTCCCTATCAGGGCGACCTCGTGCCAGGCGGCTTTGGGCAGCAAGGCCGCGCGCGGAAGGCGCTGCGAGGCCGCGCTCACCTCCTCGGCCCACGGAGGCAGCCTGGGCCGGGACGCGAGCGGCCACTCCCACACGTCTTCACGGGGCACGTCCTTCTCCGCCGACCACGTGCCTCCCGCCGACCGAGAGCCGAGGCGCCGGGACCCGCGTTGCCGGGTCGGGTTTCTGAGCGTGGTCGCGCGTGCCCACGGAGGAGTCCGCGCGCCGGCCTGAGACAGCACTACGGCCCGGAGAGGGCCGCGCCAGCGTGCGGGAAGACACCGACCGGGTGGCCCTGGGAGGATGTGTCGCACGCGGGCTCGTCTTCCGTGGGCTCCCAGGGAGGCTCGTGCCCGCGCCCGTGCCCCGCACGAGGCGGGCGCCTGTGTTGGGAGAGCCGGGGCGGCCTCCGCGCGTTTGCGGACGCGTTCCCTTTCCAGGAGCCACACCCGGTTTCCGGGAGTGCTTTCCCGGGGAGCCGGCTCCCGGACTGTGCAGCCCGGCGCCGGCCGAGCCCGAGTCCGCGGCCCCGGGGACCCGCCGCCTCACCCCGCAAGGTCCCGTTCCGTCCCAGAACAGCAGCAGGCACCCAGGGCGAACCTTGCAGGCACAGGGTGTGCCGAGCCTCTCTCCTCCCCGGCCGCTATGCTCCGCGCGCCTCCCGAGGAGTGTCCACGCCCTTCGCCCGCACTGCGCGAACGGCGGCTGTCCGTCCGCCCGTCACCACCCCGAGCCTCACCCGGCCTTCGGGACGTGACCCTTCGTGGGAGGACCGCATCCTTCGCCCCGCGCTGGGGGCCGGAGGGACGGGCGAACCCAGGTCCCCGGGAGCCAGAGACGCCTGCCGGCGGCCACGGCGCCTTCCCTTCGGAGCACAGCGGTCCGCCTGGCCGCGCGGACAGCCAGGGCGCCCCGTTCGGACGTGCTCTGGCGGCCGGCGTCGCTCGCGCCCTGTGTTTCCCGGGGCCCCTCAGCCCGCACTCCCCTACTCCGTACCCGGCCGGGGCCAGTCTCTCCATCGAAGGAGGAACACGCACGCGTGCTCTCCGAACGCTTGGCTCCGACGGGCCCACCGCGACCGCACGCGCCTCCTTTGCCCCGGCTCCCTCCAGACACGGACCCGGGAGGGGCCAGAGCCCGCACGTGCCCATCCAAGAGAGAACCCGGGCTCTGCCCCCGAATTGGAGTTCCCCCGAGCCAACGCCCGCGAGGAGTCCGAGGAGCCCACGCCCGGCGAGGAGGGACACGACTCCGCACGAAGCGGGCCTTGCGGGGACCGCTGTCAGGAGCTCCGGTGCTCGCCCCGCAGCCTCGGCACGGGGCTGCCGCCTGTCCTTCGGCCGGAGGGAACCTGCACACGTGTGCGGGAACGGTTCCGCCCGAGGACAGGAGCAGGCGTCATGCAGGACGTCCGCGGACAGGCGCCTGAGTGTATGCTCCGGCGCAGCGCTCGGAGGAAGCGAGGGCCCGTCCGCGAAGCGGGCGAGCCTCGGGCCCCGTGTGGCCCCGGCGCCCAGCAGCAGGACCGTGGAAAGGGGCGGCTTCGCCGGGCTCCTCGCAGCACGGCCTTGCGCCCTGCCTGCCTGAGCCGTCGCGTGGCAGGCTCTCCGGGCCACACTCGCGCACTCCGCCGACGTCGCCATCCCGTCGGAAATACAGGGAGGACCTCCCACCCTCGTTGCCAGGAACGCTCTGTCCCTGGCCGCAGATCTCAGGCCGCTGAGCACGGCACGGACCGGGTCCTCCGGGAGCTGTGACCTCCCCGCCGGAGAAGAGCACGGGACGTGGGCACCTTGCGGCCCTCCGGCGGTCCAATCGCGCCCGGGAAAGCGCCCCCTGGGCACCCTGACAGCCCCGCCAGGCCGCTGCGCGCACCGAGGAAGGCTGACGAAGGCTGGCTCTCAAAGAACTCGTCTGAAGGAGACGCTGGGGCCACGGCACCGGGTCAGCCCAGGGCGGGAGCGGGGTCCCGCCCTGAGGAAGCCCCCCTCACACAGCCGCGGGACACCTCTGCGTGCAGGAGGACAGTCCCGGGTGGGGAACGTGCCTGCGGAGGCGCCCTGCGCTCCCGGAACGGGGCAGCCCCGGTCTCCGGCTCTCCGCACGGCCCGGGCGGACACGTTTGGGGCCGGCGCTCAGGCTCCGTGTCCGGGAGGGAGACGCCGGCGAAGCAGAGCAGGCGGTGCAGCCCCGGTCCCTATCAGGGCGACCTCGTGCCAGGCGGCTTTGGGCAGCAAGGCCGCGCGCGGAAGGCGCTGCGAGGCCGCGCTCACCTCCTCGGCCCACGGAGGCAGCCTGGGCCGGGACGCGAGCGGCCACTCCCACACGTCTTCACGGGGCACGTCCTTCTCCGCCGACCACGTGCCTCCCGCCGACCGAGAGCCGAGGCGCCGGGACCCGCGTTGCCGGGTCGGGTTTCTGAGCGTGGTCGCGCGTGCCCACGGAGGAGTCCGCGCGCCGGCCTGAGACAGCACTACGGCCCGGAGAGGGCCGCGCCAACGTGCGGGAAGACACCGACCGGGTGGCCCTGGGAGGATGTGTCGCACGCGGGCTCGTCTTCCGTGGGCTCCCAGGGAGGCTGGTGCCCGCGCCCGTGCCCCGCACGGGGCGGGCGCCTGTGTTGGGAGAGCCGGGGGCGGCCTCCGCGCGTTTGCGGACGCGTTCCCTTTCCAGGAGCCACACCCGGTTTCCGGGAGTGCTTTCCCGGGGAGCCGGCTCCCGGACTGTGCAGCCCGGCGCCGGCCGAGCCCGAGTCCGCGGCCCCGGGGACCCGCCGCCTCACCCCGCAAGGTCCCGTTCCGTCCCAGAACAGCAGCAGGCACCCAGGGCGAACCTTGCAGGCACAGGGTGTGCCGAGCCTCTCTCCTCCCCGGCCGCTATGCTCCGCGCGCCTCCCGAGGAGTGTCCACGCCCTTCGCCCGCACTGCGCGAACGGCGGCTGTCCGTCCGCCCGTCACCACCCCGAGCCTCACCCGGCCTTCGGGACGTGACCCTTCGTGGGAGGACCGCATCCTTCGCCCCGCGCTGGGGGCCGGAGGGACGGGCGAACCCAGGTCCCCGGGAGCCAGAGACGCCTGCCGGCGGCCACGGCGCCTTCCCTTCGGAGCACGGCGGTCCGTCTGGCCGCGCGGACAGCCAGGGCGCCCCGTTCGGACGTGCTCTGGCGGCCGGCGTCGCTCGCGCCCTGTGTTTCCCGGGGCCCCTCAGCCCGCACTCCCCTACTCCGTACCCGGCCGGGGCCAGTCTCTCCATCGAAGGAGGAACACGCACGCGTGCTCTCCGAACGCTTGGCTCCGACGGGCCCACCGCGACCGCACGCGCCTCCTTTGCCCCGGCTCCCTCCAGACACGGACCCGGGAGGGGCCAGAGCCCGCACGTGCCCATCCAAGAGAGAACCCGGGCTCTGCCCCGAAGTGGAGTTCCCCCGAGCCAACGCCCGCGAGGAGTCCGAGGAGCCCACGCCCGGCGAGGAGGGACACGACTCCGCACGAAGCGGGCCTTGCGGGGACCGCTGTCAGGAGCTCCGGTGCTCGCCCCGCAGCCTCGGCACGGGGCTGCCGCCTGTCCTTCGGCCGGAGGGAACCTGCACACGTGTGCGGGAACGGTTCCGCCCGAGGACAGGAGCAGGCGTCATGCAGGACGTCCGCGGACAGGCGCCTGAGTGTATGCTCCGGCGCAGCGCTCGGAGGAAGCGAGGGCCCGTCCGCGAAGCGGGCGAGCCTCGGGCCCCGTGTGGCCCCGGCGCCCAGCAGCAGGACCGTGGAAAGGGGCGGCTTCGCCGGGCTCCTCGCAGCACGGCCTTGCGCCCTGCCTGCCTGAGCCGTCGCGTGGCAGGCTCTCCGGGCCACACTCGCGCACTCCGCCGACGTCGCCATCCCGTCGGAAATACAGGGAGGACCTCCCACCCTCGTTGCCAGGAACGCTCTGTCCCTGGCCGCAGATCTCAGGCCGCTGAGCACGGCACGGACCGGGTCCTCCGGGAGCTGTGACCTCCCCGCCGGAGAAGAGCACGGGACGTGGGCACCTTGCGGCCCTCCGGCGGTCCAATCGCGCCCGGGAAAGCGCCCCCTGGGCACCCTGACAGCCCCGCCAGGCCGCTGCGCGCACCGAGGAAGGCTGACGAAGGCTGGCTCTCAAAGAACTCGTCTGAAGGAGACGCTGGGGCCACGGCACCGGGTCAGCCCAGGGCGGGAGCGGGGTCCCGCCCTGAGGAAGCCCCCCTCACACAGCCGCGGGACACCTCTGCGTGCAGGAGGACAGTCCCGGGTGGGGAACGTGCCTGCGGAGGCGCCCTGCGCTCCCGGAACGGGGCAGCCCCGGTCTCCGGCTCTCCGCACGGCCCGGGCGGACACGTTTGGGGCCGGCGCTCAGGCTCCGTGTCCGGGAGGGAGACGCCGGCGAAGCAGAGCAGGCGGTGCAGCCCCGGTCCCTATCAGGGCGACCTCGTGCCAGGCGGCTTTGGGCAGCAAGGCCGCGCGCGGAAGGCGCTGCGAGGCCGCGCTCACCTCCTCGGCCCACGGAGGCAGCCTGGGCCGGGACGCGAGCGGCCACTCCCACACGTCTTCACGGGGCACGTCCTTCTCCGCCGACCACGTGCCTCCCGCCGACCGAGAGCCGAGGCGCCGGGACCCGCGTTGCCGGGTCGGGTTTCTGAGCGTGGTCGCGCGTGCCCACGGAGGAGTCCGCGCGCCGGCCTGAGACAGCACTACGGCCCGGAGAGGGCCGCGCCAACGTGCGGGAAGACACCGACCGGGTGGCCCTGGGAGGATGTGTCGCACGCGGGCTCGTCTTCCGTGGGCTCCCAGGGAGGCTCGTGCCCGCGCCCGTGCCCCGCACGGGGCGGGCGCCTGTGTTGGGAGAGCCGGGGCGGCCTCCGCGCGTTTGCGGACGCGTTCCCTTTCCAGGAGCCACACCCGGTTTCCGGGAGTGCTTTCCCGGGGAGCCGGCTCCCGGACTGTGCAGCCCGGCGCCGGCCGAGCCCGAGTCCGCGGCCCCGGGGACCCGCCGCCTCACCCCGCAAGGTCCCGTTCCGTCCCAGAACAGCAGCAGGCACCCAGGGCGAACCTTGCAGGCACAGGGTGTGCCGAGCCTCTCTCCTCCCCGGCCGCTATGCTCCGCGCGCCTCCCGAGGAGTGTCCACGCCCTTCGCCCGCACTGCGCGAACGGCGGCTGTCCGTCCGCCCGTCACCACCCCGAGCCTCACCCGGCCTTCGGGACGTGACCCTTCGTGGGAGGACCGCATCCTTCGCCCCGCGCTGGGGGCCGGAGGGACGGGCGAACCCAGGTCCCCGGGAGCCAGAGACGCCTGCCGGCGGCCACGGCGCCTTCCCTTCGGAGCACGGCGGTCCGTCTGGCCGCGCGGACAGCCAGGGCGCCCCGTTCGGACGTGCTCTGGCGGCCGGCGTCGCTCGCGCCCTGTGTTTCCCGGGGCCCCTCAGCCCGCACTCCCCTACTCCGTACCCGGCCGGGGCCAGTCTCTCCATCGAAGGAGGAACACGCACGCGTGCTCTCCGAACGCTTGGCTCCGACGGGCCCACCGCGACCGCACG
Source organism: Pteronotus mesoamericanus (assembly GCF_021234165.1). Lineage (NCBI taxonomy): Eukaryota > Metazoa > Chordata > Mammalia > Chiroptera > Mormoopidae > Pteronotus > Pteronotus mesoamericanus. The sequence goes on from NW_026555085.1 coordinate 37,734, forward strand.
CGCCTCCTTTGCCCCGGCTCCCTCCAGACACGGACCCGGGAGGGGCCAGAGCCCGCACGTGCCCATCCAAGAGAGAACCCGGGCTCTGCCCCGAATTGGAGTTCCCCCGAGCCAACGCCCGCGAGGAGTCCGAGGAGCCCACGCCCGGCGAGGAGGGACACGACTCCGCACGAAGCGGGCCTTGCGGGGACCGCTGTCAGGAGCTCCGGTGCTCGCCCCGCAGCCTCGGCACGGGGCTGCCGCCTGTCCTTCGGCCGGAGGGAACCTGCACACGTGTGCGGGAACGGTTCCGCCCGAGGACAGGAGCAGGCGTCATGCAGGACGTCCGCGGACAGGCGCCTGAGTGTATGCTCCGGCGCAGCGCTCGGAGGAAGCGAGGGCCCGTCCGCGAAGCGGGCGAGCCTCGGGCCCCGTGTGGCCCCGGCGCCCAGCAGCAGGACCGTGGAAAGGGGCGGCTTCGCCGGGCTCCTCGCAGCACGGCCTTGCGCCCTGCCTGCCTGAGCCGTCGCGTGGCAGGCTCTCCGGGCCACCCTCGCGCACTCCGCCGACGTCGCCATCCCGTCGGAAATACAGGGAGGACCTCCCACCCTCGTTGCCAGGAACGCTCTGTCCCTGGCCGCAGATCTCAGGCCGCTGAGCACGGCACGGACCGGGTCCTCCGGGAGCTGTGACCTCCCCGCCGGAGAAGAGCACGGGACGTGGGCACCTTGCGGCCCTCCGGCGGTCCAATCGCGCCCGGGAAAGCGCCCCCTGGGCACCCTGACAGCCCCGCCAGGCCGCTGCGCGCACCGAGGAAGGCTGACGAAGGCTGGCTCTCAAAGAACTCGTCTGAAGGAGACGCTGGGGCCACGGCACCGGGTCAGCCCAGGGCGGGAGCGGGGTCCCGCCCTGAGGAAGCCCCCCTCACACAGCCGCGGGACACCTCTGCGTGCAGGAGGACAGTCCCGGGTGGGGAACGTGCCTGCGGAGGCGCCCTGCGCTCCCGGAACGGGGCAGCCCCGGTCTCCGGCTCTCCGCACGGCCCGGGCGGACACGTTTGGGGCCGGCGCTCAGGCTCCGTGTCCGGGAGGGAGACGCCGGCGAAGCAGAGCAGGCGGTGCAGCCCCGGTCCCTATCAGGGCGACCTCGTGCCAGGCGGCTTTGGGCAGCAAGGCCGCGCGCGGAAGGCGCTGCGAGGCCGCGCTCACCTCCTCGGCCCACGGAGGCAGCCTGGGCCGGGACGCGAGCGGCCACTCCCACACGTCTTCACGGGGCACGTCCTTCTCCGCCGACCACGTGCCTCCCGCCGACCGAGAGCCGAGGCGCCGGGACCCGCGTTGCCGGGTCGGGTTTCTGAGCGTGGTCGCGCGTGCCCACGGAGGAGTCCGCGCGCCGGCCTGAGACAGCACTACGGCCCGGAGAGGGCCGCGCCAACGTGCGGGAAGACACCGACCGGGTGGCCCTGGGAGGATGTGTCGCACGCGGGCTCGTCTTCCGTGGGCTCCCAGGGAGGCTCGTGCCCGCGCCCGTGCCCCGCACGGGGCGGGCGCCTGTGTTGGGAGAGCCGGGGCGGCCTCCGCGCGTTTGCGGACGCGTTCCCTTTCCAGGAGCCACACCCGGTTTCCGGGAGTGCTTTCCCGGGGAGCCGGCTCCCGGACTGTGCAGCCCGGCGCCGGCCGAGCCCGAGTCCGCGGCCCCGGGGACCCGCCGCCTCACCCCGCAAGGTCCCGTTCCGTCCCAGAACAGCAGCAGGCACCCAGGGCGAACCTTGCAGGCACAGGGTGTGCCGAGCCTCTCTCCTCCCCGGCCGCTATGCTCCGCGCGCCTCCCGAGGAGTGTCCACGCCCTTCGCCCGCACTGCGCGAACGGCGGCTGTCCGTCCGCCCGTCACCACCCCGAGCCTCACCCGGCCTTCGGGACGTGACCCTTCGTGGGAGGACCGCATCCTTCGCCCCGCGCTGGGGGCCGGAGGGACGGGCGAACCCAGGTCCCCGGGAGCCAGAGACGCCTGCCGGCGGCCACGGCGCCTTCCCTTCGGAGCACGGCGGTCCGTCTGGCCGCGCGGACAGCCAGGGCGCCCCGTTCGGACGTGCTCTGGCGGCCGGCGTCGCTCGCGCCCTGTGTTTCCCGGGGCCCCTCAGCCCGCACTCCCCTACTCCGTACCCGGCCGGGGCCAGTCTCTCCATCGAAGGAGGAACACGCACGCGTGCTCTCCGAACGCTTGGCTCCGACGGGCCCACCGCGACCGCACGCGCCTCCTTTGCCCCGGCTCCCTCCAGACACGGACCCGGGAGGGGCCAGAGCCCGCACGTGCCCATCCAAGAGAGAACCCGGGCTCTGCCCCGAATTGGAGTTCCCCCGAGCCAACGCCCGCGAGGAGTCCGAGGAGCCCACGCCCGGCGAGGGAGGGACACGACTCCGCACGAAGCGGGCCTTGCGGGGACCGCTGTCAGGAGCTCCGGTGCTCGCCCCGCAGCCTCGGCACGGGGCTGCCGCCTGTCCTTCGGCCGGAGGGAACCTGCACACGTGTGCGGGAACGGTTCCGCCCGAGGACAGGAGCAGGCGTCATGCAGGACGTCCGCGGACAGGCGCCTGAGTGTATGCTCCGGCGCAGCGCTCGGAGGAAGCGAGGGCCCGTCCGCGAAGCGGGCGAGCCTCGGGCCCCGTGTGGCCCCGGCGCCCAGCAGCAGGACCGTGGAAAGGGGCGGCTTCGCCGGGCTCCTCGCAGCACGGCCTTGCGCCCTGCCTGCCTGAGCCGTCGCGTGGCAGGCTCTCCGGGCCACACTCGCGCACTCCGCCGACGTCGCCATCCCGTCGGAAATACAGGGAGGACCTCCCACCCTCGTTGCCAGGAACGCTCTGTCCCTGGCCGCAGATCTCAGGCCGCTGAGCACGGCACGGACCGGGTCCTCCGGGAGCTGTGACCTCCCCGCCGGAGAAGAGCACGGGACGTGGGCACCTTGCGGCCCTCCGGCGGTCCAATCGCGCCCGGGAAAGCGCCCCCTGGGCACCCTGACAGCCCCGCCAGGCCGCTGCGCGCACCGAGGAAGGCTGACGAAGGCTGGCTCTCAAAGAACTCGTCTGAAGGAGACGCTGGGGCCACGGCACCGGGTCAGCCCAGGGCGGGAGCGGGGTCCCGCCCTGAGGAAGCCCCCCTCACACAGCCGCGGGACACCTCTGCGTGCAGGAGGACAGTCCCGGGTGGGGAACGTGCCTGCGGAGGCGCCCTGCGCTCCCGGAACGGGGCAGCCCCGGTCTCCGGCTCTCCGCACGGCCCGGGCGGACACGTTTGGGGCCGGCGCTCAGGCTCCGTGTCCGGGAGGGAGACGCCGGCGAAGCAGAGCAGGCGGTGCAGCCCCGGTCCCTATCAGGGCGACCTCGTGCCAGGCGGCTTTGGGCAGCAAGGCCGCGCGCGGAAGGCGCTGCGAGGCCGCGCTCACCTCCTCGGCCCACGGAGGCAGCCTGGGCCGGGACGCGAGCGGCCACTCCCACACGTCTTCACGGGGCACGTCCTTCTCCGCCGACCACGTGCCTCCCGCCGACCGAGAGCCGAGGCGCCGGGACCCGCGTTGCCGGGTCGGGTTTCTGAGCGTGGTCGCGCGTGCCCACGGAGGAGTCCGCGCGCCGGCCTGAGACAGCACTACGGCCCGGAGAGGGCCGCGCCAACGTGCGGGAAGACACCGACCGGGTGGCCCTGGGAGGATGTGTTGCACGCGGGCTCGTCTTCCGTGGGCTCCCAGGGAGGCTGGTGCCCGCGCCCGTGCCCCGCACGGGGCGGGCGCCTGTGTTGGGAGAGCCGGGGCGGCCTCCGCGCGTTTGCGGACGCGTTCCCTTTCCAGGAGCCACACCCGGTTTCCGGGAGTGCTTTCCCGGGGAGCCGGCTCCCGGACTGTGCAGCCCGGCGCCGGCCGAGCCCGAGTCCGCGGCCCCGGGGACCCGCCGCCTCACCCCGCAAGGTCCCGTTCCGTCCCAGAACAGCAGCAGGCACCCAGGGCGAACCTTGCAGGCACAGGGTGTGCCGAGCCTCTCTCCTCCCCGGCCGCTATGCTCCGCGCGCCTCCCGAGGAGTGTCCACGCCCTTCGCCCGCACTGCGCGAACGGCGGCTGTCCGTCCGCCCGTCACCACCCCGAGCCTCACCCGGCCTTCGGGACGTGACCCTTCGTGGGAGGACCGCATCCTTCGCCCCGCGCTGGGGGCCGGAGGGACGGGCGAACCCAGGTCCCCGGGAGCCAGAGACGCCTGCCGGCGGCCACGGCGCCTTCCCTTCGGAGCACGGCGGTCCGTCTGGCCGCGCGGACAGCCAGGGCGCCCCGTTCGGACGTGCTCTGGCGGCCGGCGTCGCTCGCGCCCTGTGTTTCCCGGGGCCCCTCAGCCCGCACTCCCCTACTCCGTACCCGGCCGGGGCCAGTCTCTCCATCGAAGGAGGAACACGCACGCGTGCTCTCCGAACGCTTGGCTCCGACGGGCCCACCGCGACCGCACGCGCCTCCTTTGCCCCGGCTCCCTCCAGACACGGACCCGGGAGGGGCCAGAGCCCGCACGTGCCCATCCAAGAGAGAACCCGGGCTCTGCCCCGAATTGGAGTTCCCCCGAGCCAACGCCCGCGAGGAGTCCGAGGAGCCCACGCCCGGCGAGGAGGGACACGACTCCGCACGAAGCGGGCCTTGCGGGGACCGCTGTCAGGAGCTCCGGTGCTCGCCCCGCAGCCTCGGCACGGGGCTGCCGCCTGTCCTTCGGCCGGAGGGAACCTGCACACGTGTGCGGGAACGGTTCCGCCCGAGGACAGGAGCAGGCGTCATGCAGGACGTCCGCGGACAGGCGCCTGAGTGTATGCTCCGGCGCAGCGCTCGGAGGAAGCGAGGGCCCGTCCGCGAAGCGGGCGAGCCTCGGGCCCCGTGTGGCCCCGGCGCCCAGCAGCAGGACCGTGGAAAGGGGCGGCTTCGCCGGGCTCCTCGCAGCACGGCCTTGCGCCCTGCCTGCCTGAGCCGTCGCGTGGCAGGCTCTCCGGGCCACACTCGCGCACTCCGCCGACGTCGCCATCCCGTCGGAAATACAGGGAGGACCTCCCACCCTCGTTGCCAGGAACGCTCTGTCCCTGGCCGCAGATCTCAGGCCGCTGAGCACGGCACGGACCGGGTCCTCCGGGAGCTGTGACCTCCCCGCCGGAGAAGAGCACGGGACGTGGGCACCTTGCGGCCCTCCGGCGGTCCAATCGCGCCCGGGAAAGCGCCCCCTGGGCACCCTGACAGCCCCGCCAGGCCGCTGCGCGCACCGAGGAAGGCTGACGAAGGCTGGCTCTCAAAGAACTCGTCTGAAGGAGACGCTGGGGCCACGGCACCGGGTCAGCCCAGGGCGGGAGCGGGGTCCCGCCCTGAGGAAGCCCCCCTCACACAGCCGCGGGACACCTCTGCGTGCAGGAGGACAGTCCCGGGTGGGGAACGTGCCTGCGGAGGCGCCCTGCGCTCCCGGAACGGGGCAGCCCCGGTCTCCGGCTCTCCGCACGGCCCGGGCGGACACGTTTGGGGCCGGCGCTCAGGCTCCGTGTCCGGGAGGGAGACGCCGGCGAAGCAGAGCAGGCGGTGCAGCCCCGGTCCCTATCAGGGCGACCTCGTGCCAGGCGGCTTTGGGCAGCAAGGCCGCGCGCGGAAGGCGCTGCGAGGCCGCGCTCACCTCCTCGGCCCACGGAGGCAGCCTGGGCCGGGACGCGAGCGGCCACTCCCACACGTCTTCACGGGGCACGTCCTTCTCCGCCGACCACGTGCCTCCCGCCGACCGAGAGCCGAGGCGCCGGGACCCGCGTTGCCGGGTCGGGTTTCTGAGCGTGGTCGCGCGTGCCCACGGAGGAGTCCGCGCGCCGGCCTGAGACAGCACTACGGCCCGGAGAGGGCCGCGCCAACGTGCGGGAAGACACCGACCGGGTGGCCCTGGGAGGATGTGTTGCACGCGGGCTCGTCTTCCGTGGGCTCCCAGGGAGGCTCGTGCCCGCGCCCGTGCCCCGCACGAGGCGGGCGCCTGTGTTGGGAGAGCCGGGGCGGCCTCCGCGCGTTTGCGGACGCGTTCCCTTTCCAGGAGCCACACCCGGTTTCCGGGAGTGCTTTCCCGGGGAGCCGGCTCCCGGACTGTGCAGCCCGGCGCCGGCCGAGCCCGAGTCCGCGGCCCCGGGGACCCGCCGCCTCACCCCGCAAGGTCCCGTTCCGTCCCAGAACAGCAGCAGGCACCCAGGGCGAACCTTGCAGGCACAGGGTGTGCCGAGCCTCTCTCCTCCCCGGCCGCTATGCTCCGCGCGCCTCCCGAGGAGTGTCCACGCCCTTCGCCCGCACTGCGCGAACGGCGGCTGTCCGTCCGCCCGTCACCACCCCGAGCCTCACCCGGCCTTCGGGACGTGACCCTTCGTGGGAGGACCGCATCCTTCGCCCCGCGCTGGGGGCCGGAGGGACGGGCGAACCCAGGTCCCCGGGAGCCAGAGACGCCTGCCGGCGGCCACGGCGCATTCCCTTCGGAGCACGGCGGTCCGCCTGGCCGCGCGGACAGCCAGGGCGCCCCGTTCGGACGTGCTCTGGCGGCCGGCGTCGCTCGCGCCCTGTGTTTCCCGGGGCCCCTCAGCCCGCACTCCCCTACTCCGTACCCGGCCGGGGCCAGTCTCTCCATCGAAGGAGGAACACGCACGCGTGCTCTCCGAACGCTTGGCTCCGACGGGCCCACCGCGACCGCACGCGCCTCCTTTGCCCCGGCTCCCTCCAGACACGGACCCGGGAGGGGCCAGAGCCCGCACGTGCCCATCCAAGAGAGAACCCGGGCTCTGCCCCGAATTGGAGTTCCCCCGAGCCAACGCCCGCGAGGAGTCCGAGGAGCCCACGCCCGGCGAGGGAGGGACACGACTCCGCACGAAGCGGGCCTTGCGGGGACCGCTGTCAGGAGCTCCGGTGCTCGCCCCGCAGCCTCGGCACGGGGCTGCCGCCTGTCCTTCGGCCGGAGGGAACCTGCACACGTGTGCGGGAACGGTTCCGCCCGAGGACAGGAGCAGGCGTCATGCAGGACGTCCGCGGACAGGCGCCTGAGTGTATGCTCCGGCGCAGCGCTCGGAGGAAGCGAGGGCCCGTCCGCGAAGCGGGCGAGCCTCGGGCCCCGTGTGGCCCCGGCGCCCAGCAGCAGGACCGTGGAAAGGGGCGGCTTCGCCGGGCTCCTCGCAGCACGGCCTTGCGCCCTGCCTGCCTGAGCCGTCGCGTGGCAGGCTCTCCGGGCCACACTCGCGCACTCCGCCGACGTCGCCATCCCGTCGGAAATACAGGGAGGACCTCCCACCCTCGTTGCCAGGAACGCTCTGTCCCTGGCCGCAGATCTCAGGCCGCTGAGCACGGCACGGACCGGGTCCTCCGGGAGCTGTGACCTCCCCGCCGGAGAAGAGCACGGGACGTGGGCACCTTGCGGCCCTCCGGCGGTCCAATCGCGCCCGGGAAAGCGCCCCCTGGGCACCCTGACAGCCCCGCCAGGCCGCTGCGCGCACCGAGGAAGGCTGACGAAGGCTGGCTCTCAAAGAACTCGTCTGAAGGAGACGCTGGGGCCACGGCACCGGGTCAGCCCAGGGCGGGAGCGGGGTCCCGCCCTGAGGAAGCCCCCCTCACACAGCCGCGGGACACCTCTGCGTGCAGGAGGACAGTCCCGGGTGGGGAACGTGCCTGCGGAGGCGCCCTGCGCTCCCGGAACGGGGCAGCCCCGGTCTCCGGCTCTCCGCACGGCCCGGGCGGACACGTTTGGGGCCGGCGCTCAGGCTCCGTGTCCGGGAGGGAGACGCCGGCGAAGCAGAGCAGGCGGTGCAGCCCCGGTCCCTATCAGGGCGACCTCGTGCCAGGCGGCTTTGGGCAGCAAGGCCGCGCGCGGAAGGCGCTGCGAGGCCGCGCTCACCTCCTCGGCCCACGGAGGCAGCCTGGGCCGGGACGCGAGCGGCCACTCCCACACGTCTTCACGGGGCACGTCCTTCTCCGCCGACCACGTGCCTCCCGCCGACCGAGAGCCGAGGCGCCGGGACCCGCGTTGCCGGGTCGGGTTTCTGAGCGTGGTCGCGCGTGCCCACGGAGGAGTCCGCGCGCCGGCCTGAGACAGCACTACGGCCCGGAGAGGGCCGCGCCAACGTGCGGGAAGACACCGACCGGGTGGCCCTGGGAGGATGTGTTGCACGCGGGCTCGTCTTCCGTGGGCTCCCAGGGAGGCTCGTGCCCGCGCCCGTGCCCCGCACGGGGCGGGCGCCTGTGTTGGGAGAGCCGGGGCGGCCTCCGCGCGTTTGCGGACGCGTTCCCTTTCCAGGAGCCACACCCGGTTTCCGGGAGTGCTTTCCCGGGGAGCCGGCTCCCGGACTGTGCAGCCCGGCGCCGGCCGAGCCCGAGTCCGCGGCCCCGGGGACCCGCCGCCTCACCCCGCAAGGTCCCGTTCCGTCCCAGAACAGCAGCAGGCACCCAGGGCGAACCTTGCAGGCACAGGGTGTGCCGAGCCTCTCTCCTCCCCGGCCGCTATGCTCCGCGCGCCTCCCGAGGAGTGTCCACGCCCTTCGCCCGCACTGCGCGAACGGCGGCTGTCCGTCCGCCCGTCACCACCCCGAGCCTCACCCGGCCTTCGGGACGTGACCCTTCGTGGGAGGACCGCATCCTTCGCCCCGCGCTGGGGGCCGGAGGGACGGGCGAACCCAGGTCCCCGGGAGCCAGAGACGCCTGCCGGCGGCCACGGCGCATTCCCTTCGGAGCACGGCGGTCCGCCTGGCCGCGCGGACAGCCAGGGCGCCCCGTTCGGACGTGCTCTGGCGGCCGGCGTCGCTCGCGCCCTGTGTTTCCCGGGGCCCCTCAGCCCGCACTCCCCTACTCCGTACCCGGCCGGGGCCAGTCTCTCCATCGAAGGAGGAACACGCACGCGTGCTCTCCGAACGCTTGGCTCCGACGGGCCCACCGCGACCGCACGCGCCTCCTTTGCCCCGGCTCCCTCCAGACACGGACCCGGGAGGGGCCAGAGCCCGCACGTGCCCATCCAAGAGAGAACCCGGGCTCTGCCCCGAATTGGAGTTCCCCCGAGCCAACGCCCGCGAGGAGTCCGAGGAGCCCACGCCCGGCGAGGGAGGGACACGACTCCGCACGAAGCGGGCCTTGCGGGGACCGCTGTCAGGAGCTCCGGTGCTCGCCCCGCAGCCTCGGCACGGGGCTGCCGCCTGTCCTTCGGCCGGAGGGAACCTGCACACGTGTGCGGGAACGGTTCCGCCCGAGGACAGGAGCAGGCGTCATGCAGGACGTCCGCGGACAGGCGCCTGAGTGTATGCTCCGGCGCAGCGCTCGGAGGAAGCGAGGGCCCGTCCGCGAAGCGGGCGAGCCTCGGGCCCCGTGTGGCCCCGGCGCCCAGCAGCAGGACCGTGGAAAGGGGCGGCTTCGCCGGGCTCCTCGCAGCACGGCCTTGCGCCCTGCCTGCCTGAGCCGTCGCGTGGCAGGCTCTCCGGGCCACACTCGCGCACTCCGCCGACGTCGCCATCCCGTCGGAAATACAGGGAGGACCTCCCACCCTCGTTGCCAGGAACGCTCTGTCCCTGGCCGCAGATCTCAGGCCGCTGAGCACGGCACGGACCGGGTCCTCCGGGAGCTGTGACCTCCCCGCCGGAGAAGAGCACGGGACGTGGGCACCTTGCGGCCCTCCGGCGGTCCAATCGCGCCCGGGAAAGCGCCCCCTGGGCACCCTGACAGCCCCGCCAGGCCGCTGCGCGCACCGAGGAAGGCTGACGAAGGCTGGCTCTCAAAGAACTCGTCTGAAGGAGACGCTGGGGCCACGGCACCGGGTCAGCCCAGGGCGGGAGCGGGGTCCCGCCCTGAGGAAGCCCCCCTCACACAGCCGCGGGACACCTCTGCGTGCAGGAGGACAGTCCCGGGTGGGGAACGTGCCTGCGGAGGCGCCCTGCGCTCCCGGAACGGGGCAGCCCCGGTCTCCGGCTCTCCGCACGGCCCGGGCGGACACGTTTGGGGCCGGCGCTCAGGCTCCGTGTCCGGGAGGGAGACGCCGGCGAAGCAGAGCAGGCGGTGCAGCCCCGGTCCCTATCAGGGCGACCTCGTGCCAGGCGGCTTTGGGCAGCAAGGCCGCGCGCGGAAGGCGCTGCGAGGCCGCGCTCACCTCCTCGGCCCACGGAGGCAGCCTGGGCCGGGACGCGAGCGGCCACTCCCACACGTCTTCACGGGGCACGTCCTTCTCCGCCGACCACGTGCCTCCCGCCGACCGAGAGCCGAGGCGCCGGGACCCGCGTTGCCGGGTCGGGTTTCTGAGCGTGGTCGCGCGTGCCCACGGAGGAGTCCGCGCGCCGGCCTGAGACAGCACTACGGCCCGGAGAGGGCCGCGCCAACGTGCGGGAAGACACCGACCGGGTGGCCCTGGGAGGATGTGTTGCACGCGGGCTCGTCTTCCGTGGGCTCCCAGGGAGGCTGGTGCCCGCGCCCGTGCCCCGCACGGGGCGGGCGCCTGTGTTGGGAGAGCCGGGGCGGCCTCCGCGCGTTTGCGGACGCGTTCCCTTTCCAGGAGCCACACCCGGTTTCCGGGAGTGCTTTCCGGGGAGCCGGCTCCCGGACTGTGCAGCCCGGCGCCGGCCGAGCCCGAGTCCGCGGCCCCGGGGACCCGCCGCCTCACCCCGCAAGGTCCCGTTCCGTCCCAGAACAGCAGCAGGCACCCAGGGCGAACCTTGCAGGCACAGGGTGTGCCGAGCCTCTCTCCTCCCCGGCCGCTATGCTCCGCGCGCCTCCCGAGGAGTGTCCACGCCCTTCGCCCGCACTGCGCGAACGGCGGCTGTCCGTCCGCCCGTCACCACCCCGAGCCTCACCCGGCCTTCGGGACGTGACCCTTCGTGGGAGGACCGCATCCTTCGCCCCGCGCTGGGGGCCGGAGGGACGGGCGAACCCAGGTCCCCGGGAGCCAGAGACGCCTGCCGGCGGCCACGGCGCATTCCCTTCGGAGCACGGCGGTCCGTCTGGCCGCGCGGACAGCCAGGGCGCCCCGTTCGGACGTGCTCTGGCGGCCGGCGTCGCTCGGCGCCCTGTGTTTCCCGGGGCCCCTCAGCCCGCACTCCCCTACTCCGTACCCGGCCGGGGCCAGTCTCTCCATCGAAGGAGGAACACGCACGCGTGCTCTCCGAACGCTTGGCTCCGACGGGCCCACCGCGACCGCACGCGCCTCCTTTGCCCCGGCTCCCTCCAGACACGGACCCGGGAGGGGCCAGAGCCCGCACGTGCCCATCCAAGAGAGAACCCGGGCTCTGCCCCGAATTGGAGTTCCCCCGAGCCAACGCCCGCGAGGAGTCCGAGGAGCCCACGCCCGGCGAGGAGGGACACGACTCCGCACGAAGCGGGCCTTGCGGGGACCGCTGTCAGGAGCTCCGGTGCTCGCCCCGCAGCCTCGGCACGGGGCTGCCGCCTGTCCTTCGGCCGGAGGGAACCTGCACACGTGTGCGGGAACGGTTCCGCCCGAGGACAGGAGCAGGCGTCATGCAGGACGTCCGCGGACAGGCGCCTGAGTGTATGCTCCGGCGCAGCGCTCGGAGGAAGCGAGGGCCCGTCCGCGAAGCGGGCGAGCCTCGGGCCCCGTGTGGCCCCGGCGCCCAGCAGCAGGACCGTGGAAAGGGGCGGCTTCGCCGGGCTCCTCGCAGCACGGCCTTGCGCCCTGCCTGCCTGAGCCGTCGCGTGGCAGGCTCTCCGGGCCACACTCGCGCACTCCGCCGACGTCGCCATCCCGTCGGAAATACAGGGAGGACCTCCCACCCTCGTTGCCAGGAACGCTCTGTCCCTGGCCGCAGATCTCAGGCCGCTGAGCACGGCACGGACCGGGTCCTCCGGGAGCTGTGACCTCCCCGCCGGAGAAGAGCACGGGACGTGGGCACCTTGCGGCCCTCCGGCGGTCCAATCGCGCCCGGGAAAGCGCCCCCTGGGCACCCTGACAGCCCCGCCAGGCCGCTGCGCGCACCGAGGAAGGCTGACGAAGGCTGGCTCTCAAAGAACTCGTCTGAAGGAGACGCTGGGGCCACGGCACCGGGTCAGCCCAGGGCGGGAGCGGGGTCCCGCCCTGAGGAAGCCCCCCTCACACAGCCGCGGGACACCTCTGCGTGCAGGAGGACAGTCCCGGGTGGGGAACGTGCCTGCGGAGGCGCCCTGCGCTCCCGGAACGGGGCAGCCCCGGTCTCCGGCTCTCCGCACGGCCCGGGCGGACACGTTTGGGGCCGGCGCTCAGGCTCCGTGTCCGGGAGGGAGACGCCGGCGAAGCAGAGCAGGCGGTGCAGCCCCGGTCCCTATCAGGGCGACCTCGTGCCAGGCGGCTCTGGGCAGCAAGGCCGCGCGCGGAAGGCGCTGCGAGGCCGCGCTCACCTCCTCGGCCCACGGAGGCAGCCTGGGCCGGGACGCGAGCGGCCACTCCCACACGTCTTCACGGGGCACGTCCTTCTCCGCCGACCACGTGCCTCCCGCCGACCGAGAGCCGAGGCGCCGGGACCCGCGTTGCCGGGTCGGGTTTCTGAGCGTGGTCGCGCGTGCCCACGGAGGAGTCCGCGCGCCGGCCTGAGACAGCACTACGGCCCGGAGAGGGCCGCGCCAACGTGCGGGAAGACACCGACCGGGTGGCCCTGGGAGGATGTGTTGCACGCGGGCTCGTCTTCCGTGGGCTCCCAGGGAGGCTGGTGCCCGCGCCCGTGCCCCGCACGGGGCGGGCGCCTGTGTTGGGAGAGCCGGGGCGGCCTCCGCGCGTTTGCGGACGCGTTCCCTTTCCAGGAGCCACACCCGGTTTCCGGGAGTGCTTTCCCGGGGAGCCGGCTCCCGGACTGTGCAGCCCGGCGCCGGCCGAGCCCGAGTCCGCGGCCCCGGGGACCCGCCGCCTCACCCCGCAAGGTCCCGTTCCGTCCCAGAACAGCAGCAGGCACCCAGGGCGAACCTTGCAGGCACAGGGTGTGCCGAGCCTCTCTCCTCCCCGGCCGCTATGCTCCGCGCGCCTCCCGAGGAGTGTCCACGCCCTTCGCCCGCACTGCGCGAACGGCGGCTGTCCGTCCGCCCGTCACCACCCCGAGCCTCACCCGGCCTTCGGGACGTGACCCTTCGTGGGAGGACCGCATCCTTCGCCCCGCGCTGGGGGCCGGAGGGACGGGCGAACCCAGGTCCCCGGGAGCCAGAGACGCCTGCCGGCGGCCACGGCGCATTCCCTTCGGAGCACAGCGGTCCGTCTGGCCGCGCGGACAGCCAGGGCGCCCCGTTCGGACGTGCTCTGGCGGCCGGCGTCGCTCGCGCCCTGTGTTTCCCGGGGCCCCTCAGCCCGCACTCCCCTACTCCGTACCCGGCGGGGGCCAGTCTCTCCATCGAAGGAGGAACACGCACGCGTGCTCTCCGAACGCTTGGCTCCGACGGGCCCACCGCGACCGCACGCGCCTCCTTTGCCCCGGCTCCCTCCAGACACGGACCCGGGAGGGGCCAGAGCCCGCACGTGCCCATCCAAGAGAGAACCCGGGCTCTGCCCCGAATTGGAGTTCCCCCGAGCCAACGCCCGCGAGGAGTCCGAGGAGCCCACGCCCGGCGAGGAGGGACACGACTCCGCACGAAGCGGGCCTTGCGGGGACCGCTGTCAGGAGCTCCGGTGCTCGCCCCGCAGCCTCGGCACGGGGCTGCCGCCTGTCCTTCGGCCGGAGGGAACCTGCACACGTGTGCGGGAACGGTTCCGCCCGAGGACAGGAGCAGGCGTCATGCAGGACGTCCGCGGACAGGCGCCTGAGTGTATGCTCCGGCGCAGCGCTCGGAGGAAGCGAGGGCCCGTCCGCGAAGCGGGCGAGCCTCGGGCCCCGTGTGGCCCCGGCGCCCAGCAGCAGGACCGTGGAAAGGGGCGGCTTCGCCGGGCTCCTCGCAGCACGGCCTTGCGCCCTGCCTGCCTGAGCCGTCGCGTGGCAGGCTCTCCGGGCCACACTCGCGCACTCCGCCGACGTCGCCATCCCGTCGGAAATACAGGGAGGACCTCCCACCCTCGTTGCCAGGAACGCTCTGTCCCTGGCCGCAGATCTCAGGCCGCTGAGCACGGCACGGACCGGGTCCTCCGGGAGCTGTGAACTTGCCTTTGGTGATCTTCGTTGCGGCCCTCTGCTGGTCCTATCCCGCCCGAGAAAGCGCACCGTGTGAACACTGCCATCCCCGCTAGACCACTGTGTGCTCTGAGTAATGCTGACGAAGGGATTTTCTCAACGAACGCGTGGAAGAAGACGCTGGCGTCAAGGCAATGTCTTACTTGTTACCTTTTGCAGCAGCTTGGATGAAACTGGGTAACATTGTTCCAATTGAAATAAGCCTGGTCGTCACACAGAAATACCATGTGATCTCATCTGTTTTTGACCCCAATCAGCAAACAAGCATGCAAAATATAACCAGAGACTTTAAAATAAAGAAGAAATGGACCCTGACCAGATGGGCGGGAGGCAGGAGGTAAAGGGAAAAGGGAAGGGTTGTTAAGGAATATGTATAAAAGACCCATGGACATAGCCTAAGGTGGGTAGTATTGATTGTGGAAAGTAGGTGTTGGGGGAAGGAGAAGATGGTGGAGGGAAAGTAGAAACAGGTGTGCTTGAACAACAATTCAAAAAGTTTTTTAAAAGAATAAGAAATGAAAAGACTAGCACATTTCAGATTAATTTTTCTTTTGTTTTAGGCAGATAACTTTGTATTTATTCTACTAAAAATTACCAACCTATGGAAAAATATTGTGAACTATAAGATGACCTTACTATCCACTTTCAACAAATCTGAACATGTGCCTGAGTTGAGAAGCTTTTCCTTCCTTTTCTTTTTATACCAATGGAAATTTTCGGGTAAAAGGAAATTAAGGGAAGTATGTCTGTGGACAGAATTTCACAATTGGTCAAATTCTGTTCCCTGGTGCACCTACCCTCTCCCTCCCCACTGGAGTCAAATCAGTGCTGTGAAACACCAGAGTCCCCCAACAGTTTTGTTCATTCTCTTGTGTGTGTGCAGTTATCAAAAAATGCATCCTATTGTTATCCTTGCTCTAGGGCAGTTGAGACTCAGAGAGTAAATTCGCTCCTGGTTCAAGTGTAAGTGGCAAATCTGGGATTTGAATTCAGGTCTGCGAGACACCAGAGCCTGGGCACTGAAGATCATTTCTAAAAAAATGTTGAGTGACAGGTTATGTCCAGGTGTTGAAGCTAACAAGGAACAAAAGCTCTGGATAAAAGAAGATTTCAAGAGCAGCTGGGGACCTCAGTGCTCCATTATCACAAGCAAAGTGAGAGACTATTTCTCTCCCTGGCTTTCCTAAGAGGAGTTTGTTTGGGAATCCTTTTCTCCTCTTCCACCTTGGCAGGAAGTAAGATTGAGTTGACAACTTTCAGAAGATGCTGGGATCTGAGCAGGGTTGGGCCACCCTTGTGGATGTTTCCAAAACTGATGCTCTCATGTAAATTAAGTCATCACCAAGTGATTAAAATCCATGGAGTTGTGAATCTCAGATACTAGCTACAATGAGGGTATCTTTGAAAGTTGAACATTCAAAAGTGATCACAGGAATAATTTAGTATTTGCAGTGATGATTGAGGTTAAAAGGTAAGAACATACCTTTTGAGAGCTTGAAGCTAAAAACCAGTCTGAGGGTGCCAGCTGCCAGCTCCAATGACACAGAAGTAGTGAGATGAGCCAATCTGACACCGTGTACACTGGGACCCTGTGCCTGCCACCTCCAGCTGCAGCCCACCTCAGTCAGCCCTGCATGATTATCCGGGCACCAAAGATCTATATATAAATTGCATCAGTTGGGGGTGCAGACAAGAGACAGAAACCACACCAGTAATTTGCACAGGGAAACTGTAACATAAAAATATATTAACAAGTAACAAGGGATTCACTGCTAAGAAGGGCTAAACGAACTTTAAAGAACACCACAGGGCTAAAGGGCAGTTCCAAGGAAGGAGCAAACTACTGAGATTCAGACTTCAGGGAGAGCGTAGAACAGCTTTTCTGTGCCACTGCTGCTCTGCAGCCAGAGCCAAGGCTGGTGAGCAGAAATCCTCCCTCAGAGTGTTAGCAAAGCAGTGAAAGGTGAAAGCCCAGGGCGTCATACACACCACAAGCAGCCATGTCATAGACCCAGAGTGGGAACATACTCAAAACCAGGCAGAGAAGCCCTCCCTTCTACTATTGTCCTTCCGGAACTTTCTAGTGACAAATCTAACAAAAGAAAAAAATGTTCATAGAGTCTAGCTCCAGTATCACCAAGCAGGACAAAGAAATGTGGATTTGGAGTTGAGAAGCAATAAATGAACACTTAGTTGAAGCACTGTTTGTAATAACCCCAAACTGGAAGTTACCCACATGCTCATCTATAAAAAAATAAATAAATAAATAAAATCTAATAAAGATACACAAAGGAATGGTACAGTGCAATGAAAAATGAGTGAATCGAGCCACTGACAACCACATTGCTGAATCTTAGAAACATAAAGTTTAGTGGGAAAAGAAACTGCAGAGAAAAAAAGTATAGCAGCAGAGTAAGAAGAGGATATTTCACATACCTCTTCCCAGAACAAAGTGAGAAATGAAACTTAAGATAGAACTAGACAACCTGAAATAAACCGAACTGAAGACTACCGAATAAAGAAGGTTTTAACCAAGGATGGGAGGGTGGGGAAACCCCACAACCAGTAGGAAGGCTGAGGTTATTGAAGGGGCTGGCCCATTCACAAGGGCAGCCGTCACAGACGGCAACGTGGCTGTCGCAGCTTCCCCGAAAGGAAAGAAGCAGGGAACACAAACTGGACTCCCAAATACAGAGCACCAGTGCTGTAATCAGCAGACCGCACAGCACCCAGCAGTGAAAAGCACTGTTTGTCTCTGTTGGGGAGGGAGGAGACCTGCTGGAGATAAAACCACTATATTTTCCTTTCTTAATTCTTAAAGGGGCCAAAGCATAGTTAGGGCACTGCAGACTGCATTCTTGGAAGGAGAGTCTAGTGTGAGAGGCACTGGGGAGCTATGTGGGGGAGCGGCTGCAGGGCTTTCTGTGCTGGGATATACCTGGATTCTGCAGTAGCCATCTTGCTTGAGAAGAGCAAGCCCCTCCCCGGGGAAGAGCAATTACTTTGCCTGTGGAAGACTGCTCATTCCACCCTTTGTCTGCTGTCCTCCTCCCTCCACCCTGCATCTTTTTCTTTTCATTTTCATTTTAAAAGAAATTATACATCCCCATGTTTATAGCAGAGCTATTTATAATAGCCAAGATTGAAAACAACCTAAGTGCCCTTCTGTAGATGAGTAGATAAAAAAATGTGGTACATATACACAATGGAATGCTATGCAGCAGGAAGAAAGTAGGAACACCTACCTTTTGCAATAGCATGGATAGAACTAGAGAATATTATGCTAAGTGAAACAATCCAGTTGGTGAAAGATCAAATACCATATGATCTCACTTATAAGAGTAGTCTAATGCACAAAATAAACCAATGAACTAGGAGAACCAGGGATTTAGAACAACGGAATAGACTGACGGCTGTAAGAAGGGAGTAAGGAGGTGGGGGCTGATTTAAGGAAAGTGAAAGAATTAAAGAACATATATGAAGGACCCATGACATGGACAATGGTGAAGGGACAGATTATGGAAGTGGGGGCATGGGCTGAATAGAGGGTGGAGAAGTGGTAAAATGGGACAACTGTAATAGCATAAACAATATATAAAAAGAAGAAATTGCAAAAGACCGCATATTCATAAAGGTTAACAACAAGTAAAATAAGGGTGTGATAAACTGCCCTGTAGCCTTGAGTAGGATTGCATGTGCAGCTCATGATCATTACTTCACCTTCTGGCTTGATTGTCTGCTTTGTTTAGGGCTAGTATAAAAGGGATAGGAGCTTTGGAAGAGATGGGGAGTTGGGGCGCCGTCTTGGACGTGATCTTGTAGCCTGTGTGATTCCCTCCACATGGGCTCGTGGCCTGTGTGCGGCGTGAATACAGGCTTTGTGCCCTGTGTGATTTCCCCGGACTGGGCTTGTGACTGTGTGACTCTCCCAAATAAAGGCATGTCAAGCATCCCCAAGGCTCCACACATCTTCTTCCATCTACCTGAGCCCCGAGTGGACCTGTCCAGCCTAGAGAGCCTGCAACACAGGATTGATCTAACAATTCCACTTCTGGGTATGTACCCCAAAGAACTGAAAGCAGGGACTCAAACAGACATTTGTACTCATGTCCATAATAACATTATTCACAACAGCCAAAAGGTGAAAACAACACAAACGCCCAGCAACAAATGAATGCGTAAACAATGTGTGGTGTATATACACAATATACTTATTATTCAACCTTGAAAAGGAAGGAAACTCTAACACATACTACAACACTGGTGAACCTTGAAGACATATTGCTAAAGGAGATTAGCCAATCACAGAAAGACAAATCCTGTATGATTCCACTTAAATGAGGAACCTAGGCTAGTCAAATTTATAGAGATAGAAGAATATTAGGTTAGCCAAAAGTTTCATTCATTATTTTCCGTAAGATGCCTCTAGAAGCACTTAGTGGTCTTTACCTTCATTTGAAACAATTTTGTTAGATTGTATTGTGGCAGCTGTCACATCAAAGTGCATTTTAGAAACAGTATGGAATTTCTTCAAAAAACTGAAAATGAAACGGCCTTTTGACCCAGCAATTCTGCTGCTGGGATTATACCCCAAGAATCCTGACACACCAATTCAAAAGAACCTATGCACCTCAATGTTCATAGCAGTGCTATTTATGATAGCCAAGTGCTGGAAACAGCTTAATCAGTAAAGAGTGGATCAGTAAACAAGAGGATCAAAAAATTGTAGTACATTTACATAATGGAGTATTATGCAGAAGAGTATCATGCTAAGTGAAATATACCAGGTGGTAAAAGGCAAATACCATATGATCTTACCTATAAGTGGAACCTAATGAACAAAACAAACAAGTGAGCAAAATAGAACCAGAGATTTGGAAATAAAAAACAAACTGACAGTAACCAGAGTGGTAGGGAGAGAGGGGTACTAGGATAAAGATGGGTAAGGGTCAAGGAATGTGTATAAAGGACCCATGGAAAAAGACTACAGGGGTAAGGGGAGAGGATTGAATATGGGAAGTGGGGGGTGGGGAGGCAAAGGAGAGTAATGGGGCGGGGGATGGGGACAACTATAACTGAGCAACAATAAAAAATAAAATATATAAATTATATGTAAAAACAAACATCAAAATTAGTGAATTTTGTGTAGCCATTTTAATATGGAGGATGGAAAAAATATGCAACATTTTTTGGCATGTTTTATTATTTCTTTTTTAAAGACTTTATTTATATTTAGAGAGAGTGTATGGGAGAAAGAAAGAAAGAGAGGTGGAGAAAAAACACCAATGCTTTAGAGAAACATCAACGGGTTGCCTCTTGGTCCACAACCTAGGCATGTGCCCTGACTGGGAACTGAACCAGTGACCCTTTGGATCACAGGCTGGCACTCAGTCCACTTAGCCACACCAGCCAAGGCTGTTTTATTACTTCAAGAAAAGTAAAAACACAGTTGAAATGCAAATAAAAAATTTGTGCAGTGTATGGAGAAGGTACTGTGACTGATTGAACTTGTCAAAAGTGGTTTGCAAAGCTCAGTGGAGATTTCTCACTGGACCATGCTCCACAGTTGAATAGACCGGTCGAGGTTGATAGTGATCAAATCGAGACATTGAGAACAATCAACATTATACTACGTGAGAGAGAGCCGACATACTCAAAAGATCCAAATCAACAAAGTTATTGATGAAAATGAAAAACGTATCTTTTATTTTATAGAAAAAACTAAACGGACTTTTTGGCTAACACAATAGAATGAAAACAGAATGGCTGGGGAGAATGGAGAGTTAGTGTTTAATGAGCAGGGAGTTTCAGTTTGGAAGGATAAAAAAGTTCTGGAGATGGAGGTGATGATGGTTGCACAGCAATGTGTACATGCTTAATTACACAGAACTATGCACTTGATAATGGTTTAAAAATGGTAAATTTTATGTTATGCATATTTTACTACAATTTTTAAAAAAGAGCCATGTGCACCAACTTGAATGGTCTGTCTTGGTGAGTTCTATGTTACTGGGAAGGTGCACACAGTAAGCATCTTGTCAGGAACAGTCTTGCCAGGGGGTTGCCTTGGCTCTGGCTAAAAGCTCTGCTTGCAGGAACTCAGTGCCATAGTTCAGCTGCAGGCAAGGGCCTAAGAGCAGGCCTCCTCCTATCCAAAGGGCTCAGCCTCCACCCAGGAAAGGCCACGGAGCCTCCCTAATAGATTGCCCTGCACTCCATCACTGACACTCAGGGTTCCAGGGGAGGAGCTGCCTCAGGTAGCTGGAGGTCCACCCATTGGCATAGTCCCCTAGGAGTGAATTTATCTGCTTTGGGATTCAGGACCAAGCCCAGGTCCTCAGAATCACCACTCCACTTATTTTCATCCATTCCTGGCAGGACGGGCCCTCAGGGTCAGTCCCACTGGAGGGTACCTGGTCTCAGCCCCTGACCAGGATTCTGTCCCAGCCCAGTGCTGACCTTCAGGGTCCAGACTGAGCCAGCTGACCACACAGCTGCCTCCAACCCAGTCAATTTTCACTTCTTCCTCATAAAGGTCAGGGATCAACCAGGTGAACTTCAATGTCGTCTTAGTGATAGTATGAAAACTTAGAAATCTAAACTTTGAACTGCAACAGCTATCCATATGGGAAAAGAAAAACTAGAAGCAAACCCTGTCCAAACCTCCTGACAAGTTTAAAAGCTCAGTCCTAAACAAGAACAAACCCCGACATGCCCGCAGGCTACCTTTCTGCCCTAAATTCCCTGGGGAAAAAAGTGCTTTTATAAATAATTGAACTTTTTAAAAAATTATTTACTTATTTTTTATTGTTATTCTATTACAGTTGCCCTAATTTTCCCCACTTTGCCCTCCTCTGCCCGGCCCATCCCCCACTCCCACAATCAATCCCCACACTGTTGTCCATGTTCATAGGTCATTCATACATGTTCTTGGATTAGTCCCTTCCCCTTCTTTCCACCCTAATCCCCCTCCCACTGTCCCCCTCCCCTCTGGTCACTATCAGTCTGTTCCTTGTTTCCATGCCTCTGGTTCTATTTCGCTCCTTTGTTCTATTCATTAGGTTCCTCTTACAGGTGAGATCATGTGGTGTTTGTCTTTCACTGACTGGCTTATTTCACTTAGCATAATATTCTCCAGTTCCATCCATGCTGTCGCAAAAGGTAGGGCTTCCTTCTTTCTTTCTTCAGCGTAGTATTCCCGTGTGTAAATGTAGCACAGTTTTTTTATCCACTCATTTATTGATGGGCACTTGGGCTGTTTCCAGCACTTCGTTATTGTAAATAACGCCGCTATGAACATAGGCGTGCATAAGTTCTTTTGAATTGGTGGTTCAGGATTCTTAGGGTATATTCCTAGCAGTGGAATTGCTGGGTCAAAAGGTAGTTCCATTTTTAATTTTTTGAGGAAATTCCATACTGTTTTCCACAGTGGCCGCACCGTCTGCATTCCCATCGACGTCAGAGAACTTCCTTACCTGTCCTATTCTTCAAGACCCATTGTTGAAGCCACTTCTCTAAGAAGGCACTCCTGACTCCTCAGGCATGGTCAGGGGCCCGTCCTGCTTGTCCTCAAGGGCTTCTGCCTGTCTCAGCTCTCACTGTGGCTTTCTTTCCTACCAATTTCTAGGAACCGACACAGGGCCTGGCATGCAGCAGATCCAGCACGTGCCTATCGAAAAAATGAAGGCATGCATGTAAATGAATCTACTAAAAACACAATTTTTAGCTAAGAGCCTACATTTTGCTTGACTCATCATGACACCTAGTGGTGACTCATCTCTGTTATGGATCCAACAAAATCAGCATAACTCCATTTCCTTCTGTTCCAGCAAAGGCCTTCTGAATGTCAACTATGAGCCAGGGACCATGTGGGAGCAGGGGACACTTGGATGAGTTGATCAGTACCGATCCTTGAGGGGTTTCAGGCTGGAAGCAGGGGCTGCTGCTCACCGGCACAGTCAGTGTTAGCATTAACATCACATATGCCATGGTGGGCAGAAATAAGGGACATGTGGGCTTTAATGGTCATGAAATCAAAGTGAAGGGCGGCCCCTGAGGGAAGTGGAAACTCTATTCATGAGCTACCACAACAGTGTCCTGTCTATTATTCCCTTAAAGGAAACACGGGTTATAATTTTATTTTTGGCTTCAACCAACATTCCTGGAAAGTCAACAGCTAGAGTGGCTCTGGCTTCCTTATTCTTCCCCCTCTGTGCATAAAAGATGCTGGCGAGGCAGGTTCAGAGAGAGGGCCGAGCCCTGCTTGTTAGCCTTAGTTTTATCCAGCCTCTTTTCCCTCTACCCCTCCAACCACGGCTTTATAAAATGAATCCTAATTGGGTAACCCCGTAGGAAGCAAAAATACAGTTGGGCCTATTATACTATTACAGAATAAAACAAAATGATAATACTAAAATACCAGGAAAAAAAGCATAAGTGGATTTTTTTTTTTTTAAATTTGACCTAGGCAACTTCTATGTACAAGGTGTCATAAAGGAAAACATTGAAACATTTAACATTGTAATACTTCCATATGGCAAAAATAAAGAAAATCAAGAAAGAAATCATTTCAAAATAAACTCAGAAAAAATACCAGTAAACACATGACTAAACACCAGTACCTTTAATATGCAAAGAACAGTTACAAATTTCTAAAAAAAGGAATACCTCAATAAAATTGGTAAAGAACAGTTACTTTTTCAAAGTCATATGAATTGCAAATTATATAAAAATAAAACAAAATTGTTTGATCGATAACCAAGATTTATAATACCTAATGCGGTTAAAAGTGTTTGAGGGAGGGTAAACTGGTACATTTCCAGGGGGATATTTAGCAATTGAAATATAACAATAGTAAATGTATATATCCTTTACCTAGGAAACCCACTTCTAGGAATATACATCAAAGAACTAATTGGACAACTGCCTAAGGATGAATATACAACATGTTCATTAAAGCATGATGTATACATATAAACTTGAAATCATTTGGTTTTCAGTAATAATTTTTAGCTATGGGCCAAAATTTAACTTGGCTTATCATGATGGCTTGTGTTATTATTAAATAAATTATGGTGTACTGATCCTATGGAATACAATGAAATTGTCTATTATCATAAAAATAGGTCTTGAGCCTTACAAATGGCAACAAAAAACTTAGAACTATCTCTAAATCAGCAAAAGAATTGTGATTTGAAAGTATATTTATCAAAATGTTAACAGTGTTTTATCTTTGTATGGTTAGATTTAAGATAGTTTAATTTCTTTGCATATCTAAAAAATTTTTATATGGCAAAAATGTATTGTTTTAAAACCAGAAAAACATAAGTTATTTTCATTTTTTTTTAAAAAAAGCCCTGCCTTTCAAATGTGTCCTATCCAGCTCTTACACTGGACTGCTAGGACAGGAGATATATAGAAATATATAAGTATATGGATTAATAGACACGGAGCAGATAGATATATAGAAACATTGTCTTGTGAGAAGAATGGAAAAGCTATATTCTGAGATTCGAAGTGAACTGTATAGCTTATTTTCCTTTGGGTAGGACATGGTCCTACCTACCAAGTAGCCCTGGTAAGAAGGACACTAAGTACAACTTGTAAATACATACACTACAAAAATTCAAACATAAAAGCAGCCATCAGCTGAGGCTTTGGGTTTTCTGTGTCACAGGCTCTGGTAGAGCCTTCCTGCCTAGAACAGACTCTTCCCAAAGCTTGCATTTACAGTAAATGTCATTCAACTTTAATGACATTCATCTCATTGTCACTTTTTCCATAGCTCCTATTTTTAATCAGCACAATGGGAACATTTGTCTCCTGAGTCACTGATGAGCTTTCAGACCAGGGACCTGGCTTTTAAAATGGCAGTAGCCTTAATCCTGTCTCGATTTTTAAAATGGAATAACATTTAATTTAAATTAAAGCCGTGGAACACTAGCACCCTCAGTGGTATGCTTAAACAGCAGCTTAACACTGAATTCAGTAACAGGAGACATCAGTCCTGGTGCCGGAAGGCAGGACATGGAGAACGGGGTTCTGACCCTGGCTTTGTGGCTTTGCAAGTCACTTCAGAGTCCTGCGCCACAATCCCTATGAAAAGTGGCACTGATTCTTAGATTCTTTTCAGTCACGTCCTCCCAATGGGGGTGACGAGAGTCAACCCAGGGCTTGGCTCCTGTGGAAGTGTCCTGGGGTGGCAGTTTTGCCCACTCAAGCAGTGCATGTGGGACTCCCAAAGCAGGTGGGGCTGTTGAGATTCTCCTGTCCCATGAAATACCACTTTTTGATAATAGCCATCTGTAAACAATACTATAAATGGAATCAGTTTAACATGGACCTGGAGCTTCCTATGTCTCAAATTTTGGAAGGTTAAAACAGGAAAATCACCTTTGGACTGGGCCTAAGAAATTGTGTGCCCATAAATACTTGTATATGTTACATTTGCAAATCTAACAAGAATGCACTTATTATGTATTAAAGATATTATGGACAATTGACATCACTATGTTATGTTATCTGAATCAGTAGAAATGTCTTCTTTCTATTTATGGAATTGTTCCTCTTCCCTTTCTCATAAATACCCATTGCTTTGTCTTGTAATCATAAAATTATTTGGGCTTCCTTCTGAATTAATGATTCTCAAAGAGCTATTCTTCTTGATCTCAATAAATGCGAGTTTTCTCTGCCTTTGAAAGGTCTTAATAGGAAAGCACATCTTAACAGATGTAAGGAAAGCTATGTGGTTTTGATTTACATTTCCCTGAGGATGGGTCATGCTGAACAGTTTATCATACGCCTGTGACATTTGTAGGCCCACCTTGGAAAAGTGTTCATTCAGGTATTTTGCTCACTTTAGATTTGATCATTTGTTGTTTTGCTGTTGAGTTGTATGAGTTCCATACAAATTTTAGATATTAACCTTTCTAAGAAAGAAATATAAGGTCTAGTATCTCCAATGAATACAGATACAAAACGGCTACTTTTTGATTTTTTAATTGAGACATAATTGATATGCAACATTATATCAGCTCCAGGTATTAAATTTAATGGTTCAGTATTTGAATATATTGCGAAATGATCACCACAAAAAGACTACTTGCCTTGCATAGGCATACATAGTTAAAAATATTTTCTGGTGAGAACTTATAAAATTTATTGGTAGTTACTCTAAAGCATACAATACAGTATTATGAACTACAGTCATGATACAGCACATTACATCGCCAGGACAAATTTATAACAGAAACTTGAAACTTCGGACCCGAATCAAGCACTTCTCCCACTTAACAAACCAACTCTAGTAACCATGATTCAGCACACAATGTGAGAGTTACCATAGAGTATTTCTCTATCTATGACGAACTGTTTGACTTAGCATACACAGTAAAGGATGGGAACCTGTTTCTCCATCGAAGGAAAAACATGCACACATTTTCCTCGAAGACTAAGCACTAGGAAACAAGCTTATAACAAGCACGCCTTGTTTGGATGGGCGCCCTCACAAAACGGACCACAGAGGGTCCTGAGCCAGCACGTGCCCTTCCAAGCAAAAACCGGCCTTCGGGACGTGACCCTTCGTGGGAGGACCGCATCCTTCGCCCCGCGCTGGGGGCCGGAGGGACGGGCGAACCCAGGTCCCCGGGAGCCAGAGACGCCTGCCGGCGGCCACGGCGCATTCCCTTCGGAGCACAGCGGTCCGTCTGGCCGCGCGGACAGCCAGGGCGCCCCGTTCGGACGTGCTCTGGCGGCCGGCGTCGCTCGCGCCCTGTGTTTCCCGGGGCCCCTCAGCCCGCACTCCCCTACTCCGTACCCGGCCGGGGCCAGTCTCTCCATCGAAGGAGGAACACGCACGCGTGCTCTCCGAACGCTTGGCTCCGACGGGCCCACCGCGACCGCACGCGCCTCCTTTGCCCCGGCTCCCTCCAGACACGGACCCGGGAGGGGCCAGAGCCCGCACGTGCCCATCCAAGAGAGAACCCGGGCTCTGCCCCGAATTGGAGTTCCCCCGAGCCAACGCCCGCGAGGAGTCCGAGGAGCCCACGCCCGGCGAGGAGGGACACGACTCCGCACGAAGCGGGCCTTGCGGGGACCGCTGTCAGGAGCTCCGGTGCTCGCCCCGCAGCCTCGGCACGGGGCTGCCGCCTGTCCTTCGGCCGGAGGGAACCTGCACACGTGTGCGGGAACGGTTCCGCCCGAGGACAGGAGCAGGCGTCATGCAGGACGTCCGCGGACAGGCGCCTGAGTGTATGCTCCGGCGCAGCGCTCGGAGGAAGCGAGGGCCCGTCCGCGAAGCGGGCGAGCCTCGGGCCCCGTGTGGCCCCGGCGCCCAGCAGCAGGACCGTGGAAAGGGGCGGCTTCGCCGGGCTCCTCGCAGCACGGCCTTGCGCCCTGCCTGCCTGAGCCGTCGCGTGGCAGGCTCTCCGGGCCACACTCGCGCACTCCGCCGACGTCGCCATCCCGTCGGAAATACAGGGAGGACCTCCCACCCTCGTTGCCAGGAACGCTTTGTCCCTGGCCGCAGATCTCAGGCCGCTGAGCACGGCACGGACCGGGTCCTCCGGGAGCTGTGACCTCCCCGCCGGAGAAGAGCACGGGACGTGGGCACCTTGCGGCCCTCCGGCGGTCCAATCGCGCCCGGGAAAGCGCCCCCTGGGCACCCTGACAGCCCCGCCAGGCCGCTGCGCGCACCGAGGAAGGCTGACGAAGGCTGGTTCTCAAAGAACTCGTCTGAAGGAGACGCTGGGGCCAAGGCACCGGGTCAGCCCAGGGCGGGAGCGGGTTCCCGCCCTGAGGAAGCCCCCCTCACACAGCCGCGGGACACCTCTGCGTGCAGGAGGACAGTCTGCCAAAATTGCACTTTGATGCCTTATATCTTTCATTTCTTTAATTCTAATCTAATATAAAGTTTTAACCATTATAAACCTCAATCTCTTTTGAAAAATGAAATAAAACAAAAATCTAAAGCAAAGACAGAGTTCCAAATAAAAGGGGGGCTAGAACTAGCCTTAGAATCTTGTCTCACACCAATTGGCCACACTAACTGGTCATACAGACTTCTCTGAGGTCTTAATGCAATTAAGCCACAATGGAAGAGACATTCTCTTGTCCCCAAGTGCACCCACTGGTCTCCAGCATAGTAATAACCTCCACCTCAGCTGGACACTAACTGGCACTAATGGCAGAAATACCCACTGATAGAGACAGAGGATCCCCAGTTCACACAAAAGAGCAATGTTCCCCAAGTTTCCAAAAGATTATAAAGCAAGAAGCAAAAGAAAACCTAAAGCAAAGAATGACTGAACCCAAGTACTGAGGTTTCTTTCCTTTCAAAAAAACAAAATAAAAACCAACCAACCAAACAAAAAAAAACCCCCCCAAACACTTCACACCCTGATTTGGCCTCTACAACTTCACAAACCTTTTTTTTAAGCTCTCTATACACCTTAAAACTTTCTACACACTTTCTGAAACCTCAGAGACCTTCTTATTCACTCAGTAATAACCATAACTCACTTTCAATCATTGTCCTTTAACTGAAGGAAAGGACCACATTCAAACTCAGTATCTGGCAGCTAAAAGGTCCCAAATCTGCAAACACATAACACTGTATAAACTTATTCTACGTTTTCTTTTTGGCCACACTGATATTTAAATTTGTTTACAATTTGAAAATAATATAGAAACTACAAATAAATGAGAGACAACATGCTTCTATTTCTCAGGTTCAAAAGAGGAAGTGATGGAGGAGATAAGCAAGATGGGGGAGGAATGAACGGAAGTCACACTGATCTCCTCCCAGGACCAATCTGGAATAATAACTAAATTGTGGAGAAATCACCTGGAACAAACAACTGAACAATAGTGGGAGAGAAACCTCATAACCTTGGACAGACAGAAGAATCAGCTTCAGCACAACATGACTGCTAAAGAGTGTGGGGGAGACTTGAGAATGCTGGCTGGGCACCCATGGTCAGCAGCACCAAAGAGATATTAGAGCACCCAGTTGGGTCCCCCTGAGAAGAGTGGGGTCTGAACCATAAGCAGGGGTCCCCAGCCTACAGCAACAGAACTCAAAAAATACACAGATAAAAACCAGCTGCAAAAAGTGGCAGGGTTGCTCTCTGCAAGAAACAGGTGATTGGAGATGGAAAAAGCTGTTTAAAGGTTCAATGTATAAATTTTCATTTGCAGCTACTTACCCTGGGCTATGGCAAAAGCAGGGTTCAGAGTGGGCTAGACATCTGAGGACAGACTTGAGATGGGGGCTTTGAGGAGAGAACTAAGAGAGTAGCTGCAGGGATGCCAGTGCTGAGTCATCACCCATATGGCTACAACCATCCTGCTAAGGCAGACCACTCCCCTCTGAGCAGCAGCAGACTGAGGGGAAACAATAGCCCTAAACACAGGAGGATTTTCCCTCCCCTCTTGTGTTTAAGCCTGATTGCTGAGTGCAGAGACACTAGATTAACAACTAAAGGAGACAGATGCATGAAAAAGAAAAAGAAAAAAAGTCTCACACAAAATTAGAAGAGAATCAAAAAAACCCACAATTGAAAGGAAAGGGGGAATCCTCTGAAAGAGTGCTAAACAAAATAGAGGCAAGTAAACTATTGATACTGAGTTCAAAACAATGGTTATAAGGAAGCTCAATTAGCTCAGTAAGAATTACGAAAAACTACAGGGAACCTACAAGGAACTTACTGCAAACTATATTGGCATGAAAAAGGACATAAAAACTGTAAAGAAGAGCCAAGAGAAAATGAAGAATACAATTTCTGAATTGAAACATAGTAGAAGGAATCAACAGCAGGCTAGAAGAAGCAGAGGATTGAATTAGAAACTGGAGGAAAAGGTAGAAAAGAGCTCCCAGAAAGAGCAACACATGAAAATAGACAAAATGAATGAAGGGGGTTAAGGGAAATGCAGGAAAAC
The DNA here is from genome assembly GCF_021234165.1 of Pteronotus mesoamericanus. Taxonomy (NCBI): domain Eukaryota; kingdom Metazoa; phylum Chordata; class Mammalia; order Chiroptera; family Mormoopidae; genus Pteronotus; species Pteronotus mesoamericanus. The sequence goes on from NW_026555085.1 coordinate 66,764, forward strand.
ATGAAACGTAATAATATCCATATAATAAAGATACAAGTAGAAGAAGAGGAACAAGAGGAAGAAAACCAGTTTGAAAAATAATGATAAAAGCCTTCCCTAACTTGAGAGAAGAAATAACACAAGCCCAGGAGGCACAGAGGGTCCCAAATAAAATGGAGCTAAAGAGACTCACTCTAAGATATATCATAATTAATTAAAATGGTAAATATCAAAGACAAAGAGAGAATCTTAAAGGTAGCAAGTGAGAAAGAGGAAGGAACACACAAGGGAGTCCTGAAAAAGCCAGCCGCTGACTTCTCAAAAGAAACACTTCAGGACAGAAGGGAATGGCAAGAAATATTCCAGGTAATGAAAAGCAAGACTGCAACCAAGACTACTTGACACAAAAAGGCTCTCAATTAAAATGGAAGGCAAAATAGTTTCCCAGACAAAAGAAGGCTAAAAGTATACACCACCAAACCAGCATTACAAGATATACTAAAGGGACTGCTTTAAGATGATGAAGAAAAAGTGTGAAAGAGATAGGAACACAGGTAAAAGGGGGAAAATGAATATCAATATTAGCCTTAAATGTGAATGGAATAAGTGCTCCAATCAAAACAGAGAGAGTAGCTGAATGGATAAGAAAACACAACCCACACATATGAGGCCTAGAAGAGAACCACCTTCAGAACAAAAGACCTACACAGACTGAAAGTAAAGGGTTGGAAATAAAAATCCAAGCAAATGGAGAGGAAAAAACCCTATGCCCCATTAATCATATCAGACAAAACAGACTTCAAAACAAAGGCTATTAAAAGAAACTGAGACAGACACTTTATAATATTAAAGGAAGAATCCATCAAGAAGACATAAACATTGTCAACCTATATGCACCCAACATAGGAGCACTCCAATATATAAGGAAAATCTTGGAGGACTTTAAGGAAGAGCTAGACAGCAACAGACCTATAGTAAGGGATTTTAACAACACACTGTCAACAATGGAGAGATCTTCCAAAGAAATATCAATACGGATACTGTAGAACTGAATGACACATGAGATCAAATGGACTTAACTAAAATACATAGAACCTTTCAAAGAAGCAAAATACACTTAGTTTTCAAATGTACGTGGAACATTTTCAAAGACAGGCCACATGAGAAGACACAAAACAAGCCTCTACAAATTCAAGAAAACTGATATCATGACAAGCATTTTCTCAAACTACAAGGGCTTGAAACTAAAACCCAGCCTCAAGAAAAACAACTCCAAAACATTCAAACTCATGAAGACAGAATAGCATGCTATTAAACAATGAATGGGTCAATAATGAGATCCAAGAAGAAAACAAAATGTGTCTAGAAACGAAGTGAACAGAGAACAGTTCAAAACCTATGGGACACAGTGAAGGCAGCTCTGAGAGAGAAGTTCTTCGGGACAAAGGCTTACCTAAAAAAGATAGAACGATTTCAAATTGACAACATAACCCTACAGCAACAAGAACAAGAGAAACAGCATCAAACAAAGCCCAGAACAAGTAGAAGGAAGGAAATAACCAAGTGAATAAGAACAGAATTAATTGAGATAGATGCCTATCAAGAAAAAAGGAGAGATCTAAATAAATTAAATCAGGAATGAATGAGGAGAAATTACAACTTATACCACAGAAATACATAATAAATTACTATGAACTATATGCCAAGACATTGGAAAACCTGCACAAAAATGTACAAATTCTTAGAAAAATAACCTTGCAGAACTGAATGAACAAACAGAAAGCCTAAACTGACTGATAACAGCTGGTGAAATTGAAGGAGTAATTAAAAAAAACAACACTGACACAAAAGCCCTGAATAGGATGATATCACAGGAGCATTCTACAGAACATTAAGGAAAGAGCTAGCTGATCTCTAGCCTTCTCAGGCTATTCCAAAAAATCCAAGAAGAGGGAACACTCCAAAGTTTTTTTTATGAAGCCAGCATCATCCTAATCCCCCAAACAGATAAAGACATAACATAACAACGAAAGAGAACTACAGGTCAATGTTGCTGATGAACATAGACACTAAAATCCTCAACGAAATATTGGCAGAGTTCATCCCGCAATACAATAAAAATATCATCCGCCATGATCAAGTGGGATTCATCCCTGGGATGCAAGGATGGTTCAATATTCACAAATCAATAAACTTGTCACATTAACAAAAGAAATGACAAAACTTATATGATCATATAAATAGATGTGGAAAAAGCACTTGAAAAGATACACCACCCATTTATGAAATAAAAAATACTCAGCAAAGTGGGAGTAAAGAGCACATACCTCAACATAATAAAGGCCATATATGAAAAACCTAGAGCCAACATCATACCCAAGTGGGCAAAAACTAACAGCTTTCTCACTGAGATCAGGAACGAGATAAGGATGTCCACTTTTACCATGTCTATTCTATAGTAGTGGAAATCCTAGCCGCAGTGATTAGACTACAAAAAGAAATAAAAGGCATCCAAATTGGAAAGGCAGAAGTAAAACTTCATTGTTTGCAGAGGACATGATAGTGTACATAGAAAACCCTACAGACTCCACCAAAAAACAAGTTGACCTAATAAGTATATTTGGCAAAACAGCAGGATACAAAGTCAACATTGAGGAATTGAAGGCATTTTTGTACATCAACATTGAAATATTAGAAACAAAAATCAGGGAAAAAAATGCCACTTGCTATAGCAACAAGAAAAATAAAGTACTTAGGAATAAACCTAACCAAGGAGATAAAAGACCTGTACCTAGAAAACTATACAAACTGAAGAAATTGAGAAAGACAATTGGAAGCATATACCTTGTACTTGGATTGGAAGAATTAATATCATCAAAATACTCATACTACCCAACGCAATTCATAGATTCAAAACAATCTCTATTAAAACACCAATGACGTATTTCACAGATATAGAACAAATATTTCAAAAATTTATATGGAACCATAAATTATGCTGAATAGCTTCAGAATTCTGAGAAAGAAGAAGAAAGTAGGAAAAATCACAATAACTGACATCAAGCTATACTACAAGGCCACTGTAATCAAAACACTCTTGTACTGGCCTAAGAACAGGCACAAAGATCAATGGAAGAGAACAGAGAGCCCAGAAATAAACCAATGTCTCTATGGTCAATTAGTATTCAACAAAGTGTTCAGAAACATAAAATAGAGTAAAAATAACCTCTTCAACAAATGGTGTTGGGAGAGCTGGACAGCTACATGCAAAAAAAAAATGAAAAATGACCACCAACTTACACCATACACAAAAGTAAACTCAAGATGAATAAAAGACTTAAGAGAAGTTGTGGCACCATAAAATTCCTAGAGGAGAACATAGGTATCTCTCTGATATCCCATGCAGTAATATTTTCATCAATATGTCCCCTAGAGCAAGGACACAAAAAACAAGTGGACTTCATCAAAATAAAATTTTCTGCACTGCTAAAGAAAACATCAGCAAGATGAAAAGGGAACCAACCATACGGGGAAATGTATTTGTAAGCGATACCTTGGACAAGGGTTTGATCTTCAAAATATACAGAAAACTCATACAACTCCTCTCCAGGAAGACAAACAATCCAACTAAAAAATGGGCCAAAGACCAGAAGAGGCACTTCTCCAAGGAGAACAGGAAGAGGGCCCAGAGACATGTGAAAGGATGCTCAGCATCACTAGCCATCAGAGAGATGCAAATTAAAACCACAGTGGGATACCATTTCATACTGGCCAGAATGGTCATCATAAACAAATCAACAAACAAGTTCTGGCAAGGTTGTTGAGAAAAGGGAACCCTAGTACACTGTGGGTGAGAATGCAGACTGGTGTAGCCACTTTGGGGAACAGTTTGGAATTTCCTCTAAAAGCTACAAATGGAACTGCCTTTTGACCCAGTGATTCCATGGCTGGGATTATACCCTAAGAATCCCAAAACACAAGTTCAAAAGAACCTATGCATCTCAATGTTCATAGCAGCACAATCGACAATATCCAAGTGCTGGAAGCAAACTAAGTGCTCATCAGTAAATGAGTGGATCAAAAAACTGGTACATTTACCCAATGGAATACTACGCATCAGGAAGAAATAAGGAGGAATTACCTTTTGAGACAGCATGGATGGAAATGGAGAGCATGATTCTAAGTGAAATAAGCCAGGTGGTGAAAGACAAATACCATATGATGCCACCTATAAGTGGAACCTGATCAACAAAACAAGTGAACAAAATAGACCAGAGATATGGAAATAAAGAACAAAGTGACAGTAACCAGAGGGGAGTGAGAAGGAGGATAACAGGGGAAAAAGAGGTAATAGGGTGATCACGGAACATGTATAAAGGAGCAATGGACAAAGCAAGTGGAGGAAGAATTGAAGTTGGAAGATGGAGGTGTTTGTGGTGGGAGAATGTGGTGGTGGGGAATTGGAGACAACTGTACTTGACAACAATAAAAAAAGAATTAATTTTCACATATGCCATTGATATTAACTAAATAACTACTATATTGTGTTTGCTTTCCTTGTTGTGAAAATATATGCATTGTGTCTTCATTTAGGAAGGATATTTTTGTTGGTTATAAAATAATTCCATTCCATTGTTTTCCCATTGTCTCCTGGCTTTTATAGTTTCTGTTGATAATTCAGCTGTAACTCTTATTGCTGCTTCACTGAAGAAAATGTACCATTATTTTCTGGTTGCTTTTATGTTTTCTTTCTAACTTTGGTCCTGTTATTTGACAATGAAGTATGGTTTCATTTGCATTAAAAAAGGAAATAGATGGATTGGAAATACTGCTAAGGGATTAACATAAATATACTAATACATAAAAACATACCTAAAAACTTTGAAACCCCCAACACTGCCTTTAACTTCTTGAAACACAGACTCTTTGGTCCCATTCCTTGCTAATAGAGCCTGGTGTATTTTTCGTGGAATGCCTCACTCCAGACTGCTTCCACACCACTCTTCCCACAGGCACCGTAGTGTTTGCAGAGGCTTGGGCAACCTGTTCCTTGACATTCACAGCATGTCCAGATGACAAACAGTGAACCCCATGAGAACAGGTTACTGAAGGCTTTTGTAATATTTAGAAATCCTGTGACGTTGAGTTGGTGGAAGATTCCATTTGAGGAATCTTACAAGACTGCTCTTCTTCTCACTCCTCTACTTCCTGTTCAGATCTCTAGAGTCTTCCTGAATGTAATGCTGAAGTTCAACAGATAAGTGTTCCAATTCTTCTAGCATCTGATCTTATTCACATGGGGCTGTCTCTGCATTGAAGTAAGGTGCCTTGTCATAAATGCACATCAGAGAGTAAGCACTAACATTTCTCAAGCTTCCATAGGACTCTCTTATAATTTCTTCCCGGAAGACTTGGTAACAGAGGTATTGCACTTGAGCCAGGCTTGTAACAGTTGATTATAGATATAATCTATATTTGATATAGATATATATAATATATACCTATATGATTATATATAATCTATATATGATTATAATTAAAGCTATATATGATTATAGATATATGATATAATGTAGTGTCCAGCATTTGCTTGTACTTCATGACTGAATGCAAGTGATAAGGCACCTAACAAAGGAGAAGATCACAGTACATCTGCTTAATAGTTTGGGTAGAGCTTGCAATACAATTCTTTAAATCTTGTTTCTTACTTTAACTCCTTTCTCACTTGAACTCCTCCACCTCTGAATACAGGTATTAACAAAGTTTATTTCTTCATCTATCATCCTATTCACCCTATCATCAGGACAAACACATATTAAAACTCTTGCACAGACATGATGTTTCTCTTTTCTGTATGACTTGCACAACTTTCAAATACATTCTGTGGCAGACTGTAGCTGAGGACAAGTCTTCAAAGTTAAGGCAATTGAAAGAGAGACTGATAATGACACTAAACCAGCATATATTGCCAAAATTTTTCATTGGGATTGGCATATTTTCTCCAGACTCCAGAGTGTTATTTTTGAGCATATAGTTTCTACAGAGGTCACCCTTTGCATTCTATTAAGATTTCTTTTAAAAATTCTTTATTAAATTTATTGTCACTCTTTTTTATTGTTGTTCAGTTACAGTTGTCCCAATTCTTTTCAATTACACACCCTTACCCTGTTCTTCCCCATTCTCACAGTCAATCCCCTCCATTGTCCATGCCCATGAGTCCTTTATTCATGTTCTTTTGCTTGTCCCTTCCTCTTCTTTCACCCTGTTACCTCATTCTCTCTCCCACCTGGTCACTGCCAGATTTGTTCCAAATCTCTGATTCTATTTTGCTCATTTTTTTTGTTTGTTGATTAGGATCCACTTACTGGTGAGATCATATGATATTTATCTTTCACTGCCTGGCTTATTTCACTTAGTATAAATGTCTTCAGTTCCATCCACGCTGCCATGAAGGATAGGAATTCTTTCTTTCTGATGTATAGTATTCCATTGTATAAATGTTCCACAGTTTTTTGATCCACTCAGTTACTGGTGGGTACTTAGGTTATTTCTAACACTTGTCTATTGCAAAGAATGCTGCTATGAACATTGGGGTGCATGGGTTCTTTTGAATTGGCATTTTGGGATTCTTAGGGTAAAAGCCCCGGAAGTGTGATCACTGGATCAAAGAGAGAGTTCTATCTTTATTTTGAGGAAATGCCATACTGCTTTCCACAATGGCAGTACCAGTCTGCACCCATAAACAGTGGACTAGTGTCCCCTTATCTCCACAACCTTGTCAGCACCTGTTTGTTGATTTCTTTATGAAGACCATTCTGACCAGAGTGAAGAGGTATCTCACTGTTTTAATTTGCATCTCTCTGATGGCTAGTGATGCTGAGCATCCTTTCCTACGTCTCTTGGCCCTCTGTATGATCACCTTGGAGTAGTAGCTGTCCAGGTCCTTTGCCCATTTTTCATTGAATTGTTTGTCTTCCTAGAGTGGAGTTGTGTGAGTTTTCTATATATTTTGGAGATTAAACCCTTGTCAGAGGTATCCTTGGCAAATATGTTTTCCCATATGGTTGGTACCATATGGGGAGTACAGCCTCCCACACAGAGTCCCCTTAGGTCACTGCACATAGAGGAAAATAAAATAAGTCACCCCAGACACTTCTTAGTCTGCCAGAAAAGGGGATGGCAATTCCCTCTAGTGGAGAATGCTCCAAGCCATTATCTTGAAGTGGCTTTTATTGAGAACAATATGCTCAAAGGTATACAGCATGAACGCAAAGCTCATCAATCAATGTTAAAAGGCTATGATTGAAGGAACACAGAGATTTGCCTCAGGTCAGGGTCTGGTAGATAAGGTGGCACTCATTCAACCCTGAAACCGGGGAAACTGATCACATTTTATGCTCAACCCCAAACATCAGTACTCATTAACTTGAGGACATATTTTAGCAAAGTAAGTTTCATAGGGTTTAATTCATTCCTTTTGCAGGCCTAATTGTTCCAAAACCACCCACTCCAGTTTAGGGTTGTATCTGCCTTTAGTATTGTTTCAAGCCTGTACCACGTGGGTGGAGCAGAGCAGCCAAGACATAAGGATACTTCTTTCAGATAGAATGAGGACTCTGGCCATGACAAAGCTGAAGGATGAGGGTCTTTTGCCCCTTCTCCATGTCCCTCAAGTCCTTCCTGATGGCCCTTATGTGACTGTGCCTGTCTTAGGTTGTCCCTGCCATTGAAGGGGTTACTCTTCATTGACTAACCAGCCATCCTACGAGGCCAAGCAGGGTGATGTAAGGGAGGCAGGGGCTGTGTCCCTGCCAGGGGGATAGATTTTGTCTCCTCAATGGCCTATTTTCCCAAGGCCTCCTGGCTCAGCTGCAGCTTTGGGGCCCTATCACCTGTCAGTGGGGCTACAGTTCCTGAAACCAGGAGGAATGGTTCCCAACATGTTCCCTTCTCATTTTGCTGATGTTTTCTTTAACCATACAGAAGCTTTTTTATTTGCTGAAGTCACATTTGTTTATTCTTTCCTTTATATTCTTTGTCTTAGGGGACATACGGGTGAAAATATTGCTGTGTGGGATATCTGAAATTTTTCTGCCTATGTTTTCCTCTGGGATTATTAAGGTGTCATGATTTATATTTAAGTCTATTATTCATCTTGAGTTTATTTTTGCGTATGGTGTAAGTTTGTGGCATGTACTGTCCAGCTCTCCTAACATAGTTTGTTGAAGAGGCAATTCTTACTCAAATTTATGTTTCTTCCCACTTTGTTCAGTATTAACTGACCATATTGACATGGTTTTATTTTTGGCTCTCTTTTCCATTTCATTGAGAATATATATATATATATATATTCTTATGCCAGTGCCAGACTCTTTCTATTAAGTGGCTTTGTAATATAATTTGATATCAGGTATTGTTACCCTCTTACTTTGCTCTTCTTTCTAAAAAATTTTGAGGACATTCAGGGTTGTTTATGTTTCCATATAAATTTTTGAAATATTTGTTCTATATCTGAGAACATGAGAGAGATGTCATTGGTGTTTTAATGCAGATTGCATTGAATCTAGAGATTGCTTTGGGTAGATTGGACATTTTAATGATGTTAATTCTTCACATCCATGAACATGGTATATTCTTCCATTTATTTGTGTCTTCCTTAAGTTTTTTTCTTCAGTGATATGTAGTTTACTGAGTACAGGTCTTTTAGCTCCTTGGTCAGGTTTATTCCTAGGTACTTTATATTTCTTGTTGCTGTAGCAAATGGGATTTTTTTCCCCCCCTGATTTCTGATTCTGATATTTGGTTGTTAGTGTACAAAAATACCTTCAGTTTCTGAATGTTGACTTTGTATCTAGCTGTTTTACCAAATTCACTTATTAAGTTGAGTAGTTTTCTGGTGGAGTCTATAGAGTTTTCTATGTATGCTACCATGACCTCTGCAAACAGTGACAGCTTTACTTCCTCCTTTCTAATTTGGTCGCTTTTCATTTCTTTTTCTTGTCTGATTGCTGTGGCTACAACTTCCAATATTATGTTGAATAGAAGTAATGAAAGCAGACACCCATGTTTTGTGCCTGATCTTAGTGGGAAAGCTGTCCTTTTTTGCCCTTTGATTTGGCTGTACATTTCTCATATATGGCCTTTATTATGTTGGCTTATGCTTTCACTTTTAGTCTGTATAGATCTTATGTTTCTGAGGTGGGTCTCTTGTTGACATCATATGTGTGTGTCACGTTTCTTATCCATTCAGCTACCCTGTGTCTTTTGATTGGAAGATATAATCCATTCATTTTGAAGGTTATTATTGATTGGTATTCATTCATTTTCCTCCCTTTTACGTGTGTGGCTCTTTATCACTCTTTTTCTTCATCTTCTTGAAGCAGTCCATTTAGCATATTTTGCGATGCAGGTTTGGTGGATGTGTATTTTTTCAGGCTTATTTTTTTCTGGGAAACTATTTATTTTGCTTTCCATTTTAAATCAGAGCCTTGCTGAGTATAATAGTCTTGGTTGCAGTCTTTTGCTTTTCATTACTTGGAATATTTCTTGACATTCCTTTTGACTTGCAGTGGTTCTGTTGAGAAGTCACCTGCTAGCCTTATCAGAGCTCTCTTGCATGTTACTTTGTGTTTCTCCCTTGCTGCCTTTAAGATTTTCTGTTTGTCTTTGATATTTGTCATTTTACTAATGATGTGTCTTGGAGTAGGTCTATTTGGGTTAATCTTCATTAGGATCCTCTGTACTTCCTGATCTTGCATTGCTTTCCTCATCTCCCAGTTAGGGAAATTTTCTGTCATTATCTTTTGAATCAAGGTTTTTATCCCTTTCTCCTTTACTTCTTCTGGTATTCCTATGATACAAATGTTGTTGCATTTCATGTTGTCCTGAAGTTACCTTTAGCTATCTGCATACTTTTTGAGGGTTTTTTTTCATGCTGTTGCTTTTCTGGGTATTTCTATGTTGTCTTTCAGCTCATTAACTCAGTGCTCTTCTTCATACAACCTGCTTGCAATTCCTTGTAGTTTAATTTTTATTTCAAATATTGTATTCTTCATTTCTTCCTGGTTCTTGTTTATAGCTTCTATTTGCTTTTTCATGCTGCTTTCATTTCCTCTTAGTTCCTTTTAGTTGTCTATGAGTTCCTTGAGCCTCCTTCTAACCATTTTTAAAATTCTATGTCTGATAGATTGCTTGCTTCTATTTCATTTATCTCTTTTACTGGGGATTCTTCCATTATTTTCAATTGGAGTTTTTTCGTTATTTCCCCATTTTATGTGACTCTCTTTGTTTGTGTCTGCATCTGGGTGCTCTGCTTTGCCTGATTGTCTTCATGATTTGTACTTCCGTGTAGGAGTTCTCTGGGCCTCAGTGGTACAGCCTTTTTGATTTCCTCATCTGGATGCTTTAGGGTTGCCCTTTTCCACCTGTGTAAGCTCTCTTGTTGCACTTGGGCTTTACTTGTTGGTGACTTCTTTGTTTGTGGGTTCCCCATCCAGTGCATCTACTGGTAGTCACTTCTCCCCCTCCAATGCACCTACTGGTAGTCACTACTCCCACTAAATGTATACACCCATTTCGAATTGTTCTCTGCATACTTTGGCCTCCAAACTTTATGTCAGCTAAGAATATTTTGGCTGTTCACTTTGCTTTTCAGAAGTTTGTTTTTCGGCTAAGTGTCCTAGTTAGGCACAGTAGCAAGTGGGCTTAGCCCTCCCCTACTTTACTGCCATCTTCTGTCTCTATTAAGATTTCTTACACTAGCCCGAACTTTGGGCACGTTCAGTGGGCTCAAAGCAATGGCAACCTGAAGATCTAATTTGTTCTCATGAATAAGGCCTATTACATTTGCTAATACTTTTTGTTGGAAGCACTCCCCTTTTCTTCAGGTGATTCTGTAGCAACAGTGTGTTTACTGGGCTCCTTAACTCTTTCATCAGTGAGAAGTCTGACTGCCAGAGTGATGTCTCTATTACTAGCCTTCAGACTTTCATGAAGGAAAGAAGTGTTCTGAATGCCTGTGATTTCTCTCAGCTGATTCAACAACATTTGGCAGCTCAAGCCATGGCAACTAGCTTTGCTGGCCATGCTATACTACTGGAGCTCTGCAGTCATGGTGGAGAACCACCAGGCCAGCTTTACAGGAGGCTGGGGAAGAGGTCTTCCTGCTATCAATCTTATATTCTCTGGGTTCAGGGAATTATTAAGACTTTCCTTTGTATTACTATCAGGGAAGGTTTTTGAGGCCACTTGCCTTCTCTGCACCATCAAGCTGTCTCTGTCCATGGTGAAATCTTATTATGGAATAAGATAAATGCTTTAACATAAGGGATCTCATGATGGCAACATACATTCAATTGCATGATGGTTTAAAGGGAACAATTTAGGGGCTATTTTTTTCCTTTACAGTCTAAAATATGCATAGACTATACACTGTTACAGTAAAACAACTGATTGCTCTAAAATCTAACCTAGTGGGTTCCCTCCAAGAGTGAAAGCTCCTTGATGGTCCAGATGTACAGACACATAAGTATGAACATGAGACTCCAGACAAACTGAGAACATATAATCACAACAAGCATTGACTATTTTTTCTGAACTAGTCCTCACAAATGAGTTTTCTGAGGTTAAAAGGTCCTCTCTTGCTATTGTTCAGTTGTTCGTTCCAGGTGATTTCTCTACAATTCAGTTGTAGTTCCAGGTTTGTCCTGGAAGGAGGTCAGTGTGACTTCCCCTCACTCCTCTGCTGTCTTAATTCTCCCTTCATTCTTTATTTACTTAAACAGAATGATGACCGGACCCCCTTCAGTTGTTTTGAATCTGAATCTACAGGGATGCAACCTCAACTTTAGTATTTTTTGGAAAAGCCTACAGGTGATTTCAGAGAACCATCAGGATTGACAACCACCCTAGGTTTTGGGGGGCCACTCTGTTCACATTCTTCATCCTAAGTAGGAGGATGGCATGCATTAGCCAAAGCTTATTTTTGTGGCAAGAGAGAGAAATCCAGGTTAGAGTAGCTGAAGCTTAAAGAAGGTTTTAGAGGGTGGTGCTAGTGCCTGGCTTTCCTTAATCCTGGGTTATCAGAGGGGTCTTTAGATCCTCTCTCCATCTCTCAGCTATGATTCTTCCCTTTTCCTTTATCCTCAGACTGACTCTTGCTCTAGAGAGTAGGCAGAGATGACTGCTCTTCAGCATCTTATATAGAAAAAGTCCAGAAACAAGAGCTCCACTGAAGAGGGCTCTCACTGGCCCCAGAGGGCCTTGTGCCTGCCTGACCCACATCTGTGTTGAAGGGGAAAGATACGTGGATTGGCCAGGCTCGTCAGGTTTCCCTCTCTGGGGTGGGCAAGGCAGAGCTACTTAAGCACAGGGACAGATCTACAAAGGAAAAGCAGCAGAGACTAAGGAGTGGTGGCATCTACTAGAGACTAGATGATAATGGTAATAGCCAATTTTTCTCTCAGCATTCTGTGTGCCTGTATCAGGCATGCTGAGATAAGCACCTAGTTTTACATGATATGTTCCTGATTACTTTCCTTTCCTAGATGTGGGGAGAAAGGCCTGCAGAGGTTATATGCTGGCTCAGCATTTGAAGCTAGTCATGGTGGAGCTGAGAATGGAACTCAGGACTGTCTGATGTGAGAATCTAGTGATGATAGAATCGCTCTCATCTTCTGGGACCATCATGACCCCATGGCTTCCCTCCTCTCCTGGTTTGCACTTGGTAATGGGGCTGACCACTACTTCTTTCCTATTCTTTTGATTTAAATGGTGCCCCTCCCTCATTTTAAAGCATCCAGAAGAGCAATTATTGTGTGATGACACCTTCTAAGAGTTCATGAAAGTGACATTTTTCCCACCTGCACCACAGCACACTCTGGCTGCTCTCCAGTAGATTCCCAGGTGCCGGCTGTGAGTCTGGGTCTTGATCTGGATGTGCTCACAGACTTGAAGGTCATGGAAGCTGTAGACACCTTGCTGCACATCCACAGATAAAATATTTATGGAAAAAACGTTATAGAAAGTTAAATTTTTTCATTACAAACCCCATTTCACATAAAAAGAGTCACTAGGAGAGCAAATAGTAAGAAAGTACGAGGGGCTACAGATTTAGGGATGATTCCCTTCTGCCTCAATTCTTGCTCTTCATAGTCATAACATTTAAAATTCTCTGAAGAAGAAGACAAGGTTTTCAAGAATATGCATGCACAGAGCGGCTGAGCTGCCTTGGTGGGCACCAAGGCCTTTTGTATTTCCGCATGACCTCACTCCAGGAACTTAATCTCCCCTCCACCATCCCTCCTTCTATCATTCTGAGGCAGCTGTATTATTTCTAAATTATATTATGTACTGTTACGATTTTGCCTTTCTTCTAAACAGGACTCACCTTTAATAGAAACATAAGCACCATTCTAAAATCCTTTTGCAAGGTTTCGTTATTTATACTCTAGAGTGTGTTTATCTATCCATGAATACATAAATCATGCACCATCAAGTAGGGTGAGAAAATGTATTTCCTTTGTTGTTACAGTAGTTTTAGCTAGAGGAACTGCGATGTGTCCCACAAGTATATTTCTACTTTCCTTTCCTTTCTGACATCCACAAGAAAATAAACACAAAACTGAAACTAGCCTTTCCTCTACAAGGATGCAGAACAGATATGTCACCTGTGCTGATGGCTCACCGGTATTCTCTCTGTAACTGACTCCCAGGCTGATGAACTCCAAACTGGATAACTGGGTTCTCCTTAGTACTGTTCATAAACAGTGTCAGAGAGAAGCAGTGTGCAGAAAGGGGTGTTGATGAATATAGAGGAAGAGAAAGGGGTTGTACAACCCAGAGCTGGAATGCAACAAAGACATTTCACCTCCTCAGACCTCTGGCTTTGGCTCCTAATTACCCCATTTCTGATACTCTTATCCAAAGTTTTCAGGCTACAATAAGCTCTTCCTTTTTTGCCCTCATACTGCACTTATAGTCAGTACACCACAGATAAATACTAAATTATTGTCTATTTTTTGAGAATTTTTCTTCTTTGCCCATCCAGATTTTACATGGCTTATGCTGCCTTTGCTTGGCTTTTCCCACTAGATGAGTATTCTAGGAACCCATCTGTAACAGTGTATCAGCAGACATTGTTGTGAGAGGCTACATTTGACTTCAGTGAATTTTTTTTCAAGACTCAGCATGTTTGCCCATTTCATCATGGGTGACTTTTGAGCACAATTCCCTACACCACATTGAGTGTACAGTGCCTTTTGACCCAAAATGGCATGACCTTTGTGCCCCACCTCTCCTTATTCACCTGATCTTGCCCCAAGTGACTTTTTTTTTGGTTTCTCTGTATGATAAAAGCCCTCAAATGGAAATGTTTTGCTGACACGGAAGAGGTAAAACAAAAAATTGCAGAAGCACTAAAAGACATCAAAATTGGTGAGTTAGAAACTGTTTTGAGCAAGGTATCTCAATAGGTGTATTGCATCAAATGCAGAGTACTTTGCAGATGTCTGAAGTTTAAACTTGTAAGAATAAATGCACTTTTTTAAATAAATAAATTCCTTTCTTTTGCATCTTCCCTCATGTGGCATTCAAAGTGGATATATTGTCAGCTAGTGGTGATCAGTTTTGGTTTTGGTATCTGTATAAACCTTCAAAGAGATAGAAAATGAAATGCTCTTGAATGAAAGAAAAATTACGAAAATAAGAACAGTGACAACAACAGAATAATATCAACACAGCAAATAAAGACCCTGCATGAAAAGGTTGAAATGAAATTAGCTGAAGGCAAACCTCCTGGTCTTATTTTCCCTTCCCTTCTTTCCCCAAATTTCTTACCATACAGGAAAAATTCACTGGAGAATCTGTTTAAAAGACTGGGTTTTTAAAAAATTTTTTAAATTTAAAATTTAAGCTGTGGGAATTTCTTTAAGATAGCTTTAAAAAATGGTGAATTTTCTAACAGGGATCTGCTTATTTCGATTCATACTGACTAAACTTTTCAAGCCAACCAATATTCTGTTTCCTAAGGCAATGTTCAATTTGTTATACTTTTATATCTTCTCTTAATTTGTGCCACATGTTATGTCTTTTAGATCCAAATTTTTGTTTTATATTTGGAACTGTAGGAAAGGCACTAACATTTATTTTGGACCTACCATTTGCCAGCATTTTACATAAGTCATCTTATTTATTTCAGGGGCCATATGAAGTAGATAGTATTGTTCTCATTTTATAGATGAGAAAGTTAAGGTTCAGAGAGATTAATAACTAGTAGCAACCAATACTGGGATTAATATCTTTATAGAAACGTTTTGGTCCCATGTGTCAGAAACTCAACTCAGAATGCCTTAGCAAGAAAATGGTTTATTGATTCTTACCACTGAATAATGCACAGTGGATTCAGGCACAGCAGAATCTGGATGTGCTGTGTCTAGGTCTTCATCTTGGGTTTGTTTCATGGGGAAATGGGTTACCCTTTATTTGCGGGGTCAAAATAGCTGCTAGTATTCCAAGTTTCCATCTTATGTTTTCAGCTCTCTCATCAGGAAGAGCACTTAGGTTAGGCCCAGAAATAAATCTCACTGGCCTGGCTTGGGTCCAAACTCAGCTGTGAACAAATCTGTGGTCATGTCTAAGTCAAGTTCTCACTATCTTGAGGTCAAGGAGGAGAGTGAGTGTCACATCTGAGTTACATGACCTGAATAGGAGAATGGGGGTTCGTTCTCCACAGAAGGGGAAATAGACGGTAGAAGAACAGAAACACATGGCAGTGGTGTTCAACCCAGCAGGCACAGCTGTCTCTCCCCGGGCCTCTCCTGATGGAAGTTTGCATAGTACCAGCCTGAACAGTCATTTGACCCAGGAGACAAGAAAGATTGGATTTTTAGCCAAACAATTCTTCTCTGCCCTAAACCCTTTGTTTTTCTAAATTATCAGGTAGCAAGAATGAAAAGCAGACCTGTTTCTCCCACTCTGTGAAGGCCTCATACCTCACATATGTACATGTATTTGTGCTAAACACCACAGCTCAGAACTCAGGGGGAGAAAAAAAGCATACAACAAATTGCTCCTCCCATGTCTCCTGCTGTGGTAGAACTGTGGCTCTTAAAGACTCCCCGTTCCAAGATCCTCCACAAAGCCCTCCACCTGAGGACCTGAGGCTCTGAGCTTAGGTCAAGCTCCTCCTCCAAAGAAGTGAATGAGGTAGCACACTGTCCACCAGATCTCACCATCAGCACTGAGCCCTCCTTCTTAGTCCCTCATTTACATATACTCTCGGTCACCCCCTTTTCACCCAGGCTATTCTAGTTGAAGCCCTAAGGCTCTGGAGCTGAATTAGGTGGTGAGTGCCCCAAATCCTTCACATCTCAATCAGAGTCAAGTTACTTAACTTCTCTGTGCCTCTGTCTGCCTCATCTATAAATAAATTAATGAAGGTAAAGTGCTTAGCATAGTGCCTGAAACATACTAGTGCTAAATAAGCATTAACATTTTTAATTGTTTCCTCATCTGGGTGATGGTAATCTCAGAGTAAATGCTTAAGAAATGTTTGCTTTTATCACTTAGAAATCAGAGAACATAGGCACCATTACTTGTGGGCAGCTTGACAATTCTGACTGGCTCTGAAATCAGTTTGGGGAGCTTTTAAAATGTGTCCACTTTAGGGTCTTAGCCAAAACTCCAGCCTTGGTTTCTCCTTTGGATCACCTGGAGGACCTGGAATAGCTATAGATGCCTTGGCCCTGCCTCAGAGACTCTGATGTAAAAGGTCCACAGTAGCACAGATATTGGGACAGACATGATTTCCTAGGGTGAAGGCTAGGTCCTTCACTCATTGATTTGTACCTGTGAAAAATACAGAGGCCTCACCAAGTTCTGAGTGTTGTGTAAATAAGATAAACTGAGCCTCTGCCCTGTGGGCTTCATAGTCTAGAGAGGGGTGGGAGGTGAAAACAGGAAGACCCATGGAGGTACATTGTTCATTTTGTATGAGTGCTATCTGCTCAGATGGAGAGTAGAGAAGGACCACAATTTTAGAGCAGGTTGTGTTTGATGTGGGAGTTTTAAGTACAAGGTCATTTATCTTTGCTTCTAACACAACAGCTGCCTTCCTGAGTTGTCCATGCACATCCCCTGGGCAGCTTTTACAAATGGAAGCTCAATCCCCACCACTAAACATTCTGGATCTGAGAAGAAAGCCTGAGCCTGAGAATTTAAACTTTCTCCTCCAGATACATCTTGTATAGAAGCTGAGTGGTGGAAGGACTGGAAGATGGCAGTGAAGCCTCTAAGGGCAAGTCCTTGTTATGGGTGAATGCTGGGGGCACGGTGGGCCTCAAGAGCCTCTAACCTTCTAGGAGACTTCCTGGAGGTCAGTGGTCTGGTGTGAAGTGCTGTGGGAGGAGGAGAGCACAGCTGGGGGCTGGGGCAGAGGAAGGAAGAAGGACTTCTTCATTTTGAACATATTTGTTAAGCAAGATTCACTGAAACTCTTGGGTGCAATAGGAAGAGAAGGATGAGAATTGGAAGATACATTTCTGTTCTGAGTTAGCCAGGTGCTGGAGATGCTGACCTAAGAATCCTGCACCAGATTACTTCACTCACCCACAAACTACCCAGGGATCCCCAAAGTGTCCTGGCCCTTTGAAACAGAAGGCTGGTCTTGAGGGTTGTGGTAGGTCCTGGATGAATAACTGACTACACAGGCTCAGTCTTGGGTCTTCCCAGGGCTAGGGAATAAACTCCAGGCTACCAGATGCCTTGTTCCTAAAGCACCTCTCTGAGCATGTAGGCTGTTCCCAAGGTAACTTTAGTCAAATCCTGACGGAAGCAGCATCACTACATGGTTGTGTATACATAAAATACAATTTTAAATAATTTTATTTGTGTGCCTCTGTTATCAAAAATTTCACTCACCTCTGGAGTATACATTGTTATTTTTTTAAAGGGAAAATTGTGAACATGCATCTTTATTAAAATAAATCCCCTTTTCTCTCTCTTTCTCTTTGCTTTGATGCCATCAAATTGATCCAGCTCAAAACTAAATATAAGAATGACTAACAATAATTTCCACAAAATCCTTAGAAATTGCTTGTAAGTGAGCAAACGGAAAATAGATTATCCAGCAACCATGTCAACCAGCATTTGAGACAAGGGCCTTAATCCAGCCATTGAACTGAAATGAAAAATAATGCTCTTTCCACCAGTGGCTGCACAGCCTAAACAAGAAGAAGGGAAAACAGGATGGCACCTGGAGTCAAAATTGGGTGGGGCTTTGATGATGACACTTTGTGGGCACAGAGTGAATTTTTAGAGATCAAGTAGTTTATGGACTGTGGCCCTGTTTATCAGAGAGTGAAGCCCTTCACACATTTCATATCCCTGAGGAGCCTGGGATATTAATTGTTGTCAGAAGTGGGCAAAGGATGAGTGATGGCATGATGCTTCAGAGATACTACTGAAGAAGCCTGGTCTAGAATATCAATAAAAATAGCACCGTGGACAGTAGAAAGTTTCCCTCATTAACTTGTGAGGAATGCTGTGACTGCTCATACCTGGCTGATGCTTCAACACCAACCTGGATGCCAAAAGAAAAGTGGTCCATCCCTTGGCCCTGTGACCCCGAGGACCCTCTTCCACATCACACAGAGAAGAGGTCTGGAGTTCAATGGGATGGGTCAGCCTAGAGTCTCTGCCTCATCTTTCAGACGTAGGACCAAGCCTATCTGTCACCTGTTTTCATACATGAGTTAGAAATGGTTTTCATATATATAAATGATTGAAAAAATCAAAAGAAGAATCAAAGGTGAGAATTACATAAGATTCAATTTCAGCATCCACAGGTAAAATTTCACTGGAATATAGCCATGTTCTTTCATTTACTTAGTGTTTGTGACTGTCCTCACCTTAAATGGCAGGATTGAGCAGCTGTGACAGAGATCAGATGTTCCACTAAATCAGATGGAATATTTGTTATTCAGCCAGTGGCAGAAATATTTGCTAATTTGGCTCTCGACCATGCTTAATGTGCCCGAGACCCAACATTTCTTGCCCACAGGGCCCCTGCCCTCTTCCGCATACAGTGCCTCTTCTTTGAGTTTTCTTCTTGAACATGGAGCAGTCTTCCTGAAGGTGGCCAAAGGGTGACAGTTTGCAAAGAGCAGAGATGGAGGTCACAAAGCACCAGCAGTACCAGGTCCCTCTGTGTGTAAAAACTGGGGGTGGGAAGGTAAAAGAGGCAGGCCGGGCTGAGGGCCTCAAGCTGGCCCTCTCTGGCTACAGTGTTTTGAGAGTACAAGAATTCAATATTAAAGCTTGTCCTTCTGGGTATTTCAGGAGAGAAAGACCAACAATTAATATATTAATTTGATTTGCAACTTTTAAGTGTTCGTAGCAGTAAGGCATGTCAGCTTCCAATTGTGCTCATGCCCTGGGGTTCAATGTTACTCATGCAGTATTGGGGGGGATGGCCTTTAGACCTCTTCCTTATGCTTTCACCAGTGGAGGTATTCTTCACCCAGAGCCACAGGGATTCCTCCCAAGCCCACCTGGCTTGATGGACTTTGCTCTCTAGTTACATAATTACATTTTACGTATTCAGTACTGACAAATGGATAAAACACAAGTGTGAAAATAAAAAAAGTTTGTTGTAGAAAAGATGCAAGAAAGGCGAGTCTCTAAAAAACAATTATATTGAGATAAACATTGCCATGACAATGTACATATTTGGGAGAACATCCAATTATTCAAAGGATTCTGCACTTTGCTTCTCCAATGCCTATGAATCTTTGCTCCATTTTTAGAGCAACTGGAGAGTATGCCTATTTATTACATCTGTGATTTATATAAGAGGACTTGAGGTTCTAATAAAAAAGACAAGGCACTGGATGAGGGCCTTAACTCTACATCAAAAGCCAGGCAAATCAGTGTGCATCTCTGGTTTTAATATGAACTAAGTTTAATATCTTCTTTAAAAATATATTTATTGATTTTAGAGAGAGAAGCATGGGGTGAGGGACCAACACCAATATGAGAGGAAAAACATCAATCGGTTACCTCCCTTACGCAACCTGATCAGGAATTGAAACTGCAGCTCAGGTGTGTGCTCTGACTGAGTATTGAACCTGCAGCCTTTTGGTATATGGGACAATGTTTCAATCAACTGAGCCACGCCAGCCAGAGCAAGCTTAATATTTTATTATTGTTTACAATTCCTCACTTAACAGTTTTCTTAACATGTCAGTTAACTCAGTATAAACAATTCCATAGGAGATGGATGCCATCTTGTACAGTCATATTAGACACAATACAGCATTGTAGAAGACACTGTACTGAAAGCTTTATAGACATTATTTCAGTTAATTCTCACAAAAGTCCAATGTAGCTATTACAGCTACAAATAATACAACTGAAACACAGAGAGGGTGAGTCACTTGCCCAAAGTCACACAGCTAGTGAGCTGAGACTGGAACTCAAGCCCATGTGACTTTAAGTTCTGTGCCATCCTCCCTCAATATGTGCAGAGTGGACAGATACATGAATTATAAGCCCACATTGCATCATAAGAAGGGAAACGCACAGCAACACCAAGCATGACGTCCTAAAACTCACTACAAAGTCACATTTCTTGCAGTGATGGTTCTGTCTTGATTCCCCAAGTCCCTACTCTAACACCCTCTTTCCCTATACTCAGAATATTTTTCTTCTACCTGGGCTATCTGTCCTCTTTGCTCTGTAGATTAATGTAACCTGATAAAAAACCTCTCTGGGTCTCTGTCCGATGCTCTTTCTGTGTAGCACATGAGTGGGGTGGGTTTGGCAGGATAACACATCATAATAACAATTCGTTCCTGATATGCAAATTGCCATGGATTGATGGGATGAATAAAATATTATATTGCATACAGACATCTGATACAGGATTGAGAAGAGGAACTTCCCTTTACCTACTCCTTAAACCTAATCACTAAGCCTTTAGTTTGTATTCCTCTGGAACACAAGGGTTAGAAGCAGTGACCCTACATAGTCAAAAGTTTTAGTACAATTTTGCACTCCTCAAAAACTGTTGACTGGAAGCCCTGCTGATAAAAACCAGTCGATTAACACATATTTTGTGTGTTGTGTGTTATATACTGTATTATTACAATAAAATAAGATAGAGAAAAGAAACTCTTTTAAGATAATCATAGGATAAAATACATTTACAGCACTGCACACATATATTTTCTAAAAGCCCACATATAAGTTGACCTATGCAGTTAAAACCCCTGTTATTCAAGGGTCAACTGTACATAACCTTATGTAAGTGGGATTGGCAACATTTGTTAGACGTAGTCACTCCCTCCCTCCTGAAGCATTTCTGCCCTTGGGACTGGGGCTCTACCTATTCAGGCTTTCCTGAACAAACAGCTGTGCACTAGGTTATCTCCAAACTCCACTTGTCAGGAGGGCGAGTAAAGAGTTGTTCATTGCCAGTCAGCTTGGCATTGTCCATTGACTCAGGGACTGAATAAGACATCTTGCAACTGATTTTTAATTCTGAATAGATTTCAGGTTAGGCTACAATGGGAGAAAATAGGGGAAGCTACCATTGTGTAATGGTTCATTCAGTCCACATATGTTAACAAATAATTTACTATACACCAAGCACTGTTCTAGGCACTGTGTGGAGGGTGGGAAGATACAACTGTAATTAAGACAAAAATTCTCACTTGCTGAACTAGTGGTAGAAACAGAATATAAGCATACTAACAATATATATTTAGAAGAGATAAGAGTTATGAAGAAAATAAAGCAATATTATATAACAAAGTGTTTTATTTTCATTTAAAATTTTTATTTTTTTCATAAGAGTAGTATATATTTAATGTGTACATGATAATTGAACATACATATACATAGTGAAATTATTACTATGGTCAAACTAATTAACATTTTTTCTCCACATTATAGTTATAGGTCTGTTTTTTTCTGTGATAAGAACATGTGAAACCTATACTCTTAGCAGATTTCCAGTATTTAATACAGTATTAACCATAGTCATCATGCTATATATCATATCTCTAGACTTACTCACCCTACATCACTATAGCTGTGTCCCCTTTGACCAACATCCCCCCATTTCCCTCACTTCCTTGCCCTTGCTAACGATATTTTACTCTCTTTTCCTATATAGTCAACTCTTTTAGATTTCACATATAAGTGAGATCAGGCAGTTTTTCTCTTTCTGCGCCTACCTATTTCATTTAGAATAAGATATTTCAGATTTATTCATGTTGCTGCAAACAGAAAGATCAATTTATATTTATATTAATGGGCTGGATGCACAGGCGTGAACAATGACGACTTCGCTGTACTAGTTAGAGGGGGCAGTAGATGCCTTCGAGTGAGCATGTGTACTGTGTGGCCATTATACTAAAAAAATGACTGAGCAAGTAAAGCAATGAATCTGCATCAAATTTTGCTTTAAGTGTGACTTTTTCTCTGAAGAAACTATTTAGATGATTCAGAAGGCCACAGCTATGGGAAACTGGCAATTGACAGCTTCATCACCACAATACACCTGTTTATGCATCATATCTCCTGCAGAGTTTCTTGGCAAAACATCAGTCACCCTGTTGATTCAGTAACCTTAGGCCCAGATTTGGCACCCTGCACTTCTGGCCTTTCCCAAAACTAAAATCACCTTTGAAAAGGAAGAGATTTCAGACAACATTGGGCATGTTCAGGGTGGTATGGCAGTAGACCAAAGGGAAGAGATTTCAGACTGACAATGACATTCAGGAAAATATGATGGGGCAGCTGATGGTGACTGAGAGAGCTGTGTGAGGCCCTAGGTGCCTACTTTGAAGAGGACTGAAGCATCATTGTCCTATGTGTAGTGTTTCTTGCATCTTCTTCAATGAATGACTATTTTGCATGGCTGGATAGTTCCTGGACAGAATATCTATTCTATATATCAAATGTTGCAATATCTTGGCTGTTGTGAATAATACTGCAGTGAACATGGGAGCACAATTATCTCTTTGAGGCACTGATTTTATT
Organism: Pteronotus mesoamericanus; assembly: GCF_021234165.1. Taxonomy (NCBI): domain Eukaryota; kingdom Metazoa; phylum Chordata; class Mammalia; order Chiroptera; family Mormoopidae; genus Pteronotus; species Pteronotus mesoamericanus. The sequence continues at coordinate 89,786 of NW_026555085.1, forward strand.
CCATTTGGGTATGTATTCAGAAGAGAGATTACTAGTTCATATGGTAGTTGAATTTGCAGGTTTTTGAGGAAACTCTGTGTTTTCCAAAATAGCTGTATCAATTTACATTCCCAACCACAATACCCAGGGATTTCTATACACCCTTGCTAACACTTGGTGTCTTATACTTTTTGATAATAGCCATCTGTAAACAATACTATAAATGGAATCAGTTTAACACGGACCTGGAGCTTCCTATGTCTCAAATTTTGGAAGGTTAAAACAGGAAAATCACCTTTGGACTGGGCCTAAGAAATTGTGTGTCCATAAATACTTGTATATGTTACATTTGCAAATCTAACAAGAATGCACTTATTATGTATTAAAGATATTATGGACAATTGACATCACTATGTTATGTTATCTGAATCAGTAGAAATGTCTTCTTTCTATTTATGGAATTGTTCCTCTTCCCTTTCTCATAAATACCCATTGCTTTGTCTTGTAATCATAAAATTATTTGGGCTTCCTTCTGAATTAATGATTCTCAAAGAGCTATTCTTCTTGATCTCAATAAATGCGAGTTTTCTCTGCCTTTGAAAGGTCTTAATAGGAAAGCACATCTTAACAGATGTAAGGAAAGCTATGTGGTTTTGATTTACATTTCCCTGAGGATGGGTCATGCTGAACAGTTTATCATACGCCTGTGACATTTGTAGGCCCACCTTGGAAAAGTGTTCATTCAGGTATTTTGCTCACTTTAGATTTGATCATTTGTTGTTTTGCTGTTGAGTTGTATGAGTTCCATACAAATTTTAGATATTAACCTTTCTAAGAAAGAAATATAAGGTCTAGTATCTCCAATGAATACAGATACAAAACGGCTACTTTTTGATTTTTTAATTGAGACATAATTGATATGCAACATTATATCAGCTCCAGGTATTAAATTTAATGGTTCAGTATTTGAATATATTGCGAAATGATCACCACAAAAAGACTACTTGCCTTGCATAGGCATACATAGTTAAAAATATTTTCTGGTGAGAACTTATAAAATTTATTGGTAGTTACTCTAAAGCATACAATACAGTATTATGAACTACAGTCATGATACAGCACATTACATCGCCAGGACAAATTTATAACAGAAACTTGAAACTTCGGACCCGAATCAAACACTTCTCCCTCTTAACAAACCACCTCTAGTAACCATGATTCAGCATACAATGTGAGAGTTACCATAGAGTATTTCTCTATCTATGTCGAACTGTTTGACTTAGCATACACAGTAAAGGATGGGAACCTGTTTCTCCATCGAAGGAAAAACATGCACACATTTTCCTCGAAAACTAAGCACTAGGAAACAAGCTTATACCATGCACGCCTTGTTTGGACGGGCGCCCTCACAACACGGACCATAGAGGGTCCTGAGCCTGCACGTGCCCTTCCAAGCAAGAACCCGGGCTCTGCCCTGAATTGGAGTTCCCCCGAGCCAACGACCGCGAGGAGTCCGAGGAGCGCACGCCCGGCGAGGAGGGACACGATTCCGCACGAAGCGGGCCTTGCGGGGACAGCTGTCAGGAGCTCCCAAGCTCAACCCGCAGCCTGTGCACAGGGCTGCCGCCTGTCCTTCGGCAGGAGAGAACCTGCACACGTGTGCGGGAACGGTTCCGCACTAGGACAGAGGCAGGCGTCATGCAGGACGTCCATGGACAGGCGCCTGAGTGTCTGGTACAGTGCAGCGTTCTGAGGAACCAAGGGCACATCCGCGAAGCGGTCAAGCCTCGGGCCCCGTAAGGCCCTGGCGCCCGTGATCAGGACCGTGAAAACCGGAGGCTTCGCAGGTTCCTCGCAGCACGGCATTGCGCCCTGCCTGCCTGAGCCATCGCGTGGCAGGCTCTCCAGGCCAAACACGCGCACTCCGCCAACGTCGCCATCCCCTCGGAAATACAGGGAAGACCTCCCATCCACGTTGCCAGGAACGCTTTGTTCCTGGCAGCAAATCGCAGGCCGCTGAGAACTGCATGGACGGGGTTCTCCGTGAGCTCTGACCTCCCCCCTGGTGAACAGCACAGGACGTGGGCACCGGAGGGCCCGCCTTGCGGCCCTCCGGTGGTCCAATCCCGACTGAGAACGCGCACCCTGGGAACCCTGACAGCCCCACCAGCCCACTGTGTGCACCGAGTAATGGTGACGAAGGGTTTTTCTCAAGGACACGTGGAAGGAGACGCTGGGGCCAAGGCACCGGGTCAGCCCAGGGCGGGAGCGGGGTTCCGCCCGGAGGAAGCACCCCTCACACAGCCTCGGGACACCTCTGCTTGCAGGAGAAGAACTTCCCCTATGGGGAACTTGCGTGCGGAGGCTCCCTGCGCTCTCGGAACGGGACAGTGCTGGTCTCCGGCTCTCCGCATGGCTCGAACGTACACGTCCCAGGTCGGCGTTCAGGCTCGGTGTCAGGGAGGGAAACGCCGGCCAAACACAGCAGGCGGCGCAGCCCCAGTCCCTATCAAGGCAACCTCGCTCAAGCGGCTTTGGGCAGCAAGCCCGCAGATGGCGTTTGGAGGCTACACTCACCTCTCATCTCTCCGAGGCAGCCAGTGCCGGAAGGCAAGCGGCAACTCCCACACGTCTTCACTGGGGTCGTCCTTCTCCCTGGAATTCGTACCTCCCTCAGAACGAGAGCGGAGATGTCAGGACACGCCTGGCTGGCTCGGGATTCTGAGCGGCGACGCACGTGCCCACCGAAGAGTCCGCGCGCAGGCCTGAGACAGCACTTTGGCCAGGAGAGGGCCGTCTTCGGTGGGTTCCCAAAGAGGCTTGTCTCCGCACCCGTTCGCCGCATGTGGCGGAAGCCTGTGTTGGAAGAGACGGAGCAGCCTCCCCACATTTGCGGATGCGTTCCCTTTCCAGGGGAAAAACCCAGTATCAGGGAATCCTCGCATGGGGAGCCAGCTCCTGAACTGTGCAGCTCAGCGCTGGACGATCCGAGTGCGCGTCCCCCGGGGACCCGCAGCTTCACGACCCAAGGTCCAGTTCCTTCCGAGAACACCAGCAGGCACCCAGGGTGAGCCTTGCAAGCACAGGGTGTTGTGATCGTCTCTCCCCCGGCCGCTATGCTCAGCGCGCCTTTCGAGGAGTTTCGATTCCCATCTCATACACTCCACATACGGCGGTTGCCCGTTCTCCCATCACAACCCCAACTCTCACACGTTCTTCGCGTCGTGTTCCTTCGTTGGAGGACTGTGTCCTGCTCACCACTTTTGGATGAGAAGTTACGGAGAACCCATGTCCACGGGAGCCAAGAGTCGACCACCGGCAGCCACGGCTCATTTCCTTCAGAGTACAAGTACTGCAAGATTAGTTTTTAGTAACATTTATTACAAAGCTTTTTTTTTTAATCAAACACATCTAAGTATTTCTTGGGTAAAATCGCATATTGAACGAATTGTGGGAGCCTGGTTTTAAATAGTTATCAGAGACGATTTCATTCAAGAAAACACTTGTGAAACATACATGCACTTCAAGGCCAGTTTCTGCTAAGATTATTTTGTACCACAGGAGGTGTTTTCATCAAACATTTTTATGGAGTTTCTTGGCAAAATTCATATACTCAGCACAGTGCACAAAACTTCTTTTAATAGGGGAACTAAACTGCCCTGAATGGAATTTGAGTGCACCCAGTGTCCCAGGTGCAAAGAGGAAGGAGGATGGTTGGGAGTTGCTCTTACTTGGTGCAGCTCATGGATTAATCAATGGGTTACACAATGATGTGGATTAAAGGCAGTGGGCTGGCACATATGGATAGTGAGTTATATGCATTGCTCTGAGGGCTTGGGATGGAAGCTGAGCATCTGTGAGTATTATAGCCCAGACTGAGCACCCATCTCAAGAACCTCAAGAAAGGGAAAAAAAGGAGTCCAGCCCCACCTCTGCGTGGAGCATCCAGGAAGACCAGCAGTACCTGCTTGGTGAGTTTAAAGTCAGCAGAAGGCTCTTTTGTTTGTTGTTGTTGTTGTTGTTGTTGTTTTGACCAGTGTAAGTCAACAAGACCTAGAGCTGTGAAAAGACTAAATATAGATCCAGAGAGATCAGAAGGCTAACACTAACAATTGAGACAATTTCACTTTAGTTATCCTTCAGAAGCTGCATTTTAATTTTTTTAAATTTTTTATTATATTCCTTAAAAATTCTCTCTTTCCATTTAGTTTTGTTTTCTTTGTTTTATTTCATTGTTTGACTTGTTTTCTTTGTTTTTCCTTTCATATAGCACTTATTTATTCTTCTTTTACTACATTCATATTCCAATAACACATTACTCTTGATCTTTTATTTTTATTCTTTTTATTCAGGTTATATATTTCTTATCATATTATTGATGTTCCAAATCCCACACAGCACTCTTCCCTGGACTTGGTCCATTTCACTATATTCCCGATCTTTTACTATTGTAGTTAACTTTGTTCTCTCGCATACTATACCAAGGTTCTATCCCTTACTCTCACTATATCTCACCGTCTAACCTCACATAAGCATTCTGCTTTCTGGAGTCAGCTCACATTCTCTTTCCCCTCTAATAAATGTCTTATCTCTTTTTCGCCCTTAAAATGTGGCTAGTTGGGTGAACTGTCACAGCTGTTGCAGTACTTCTCCAAAGGATTTCCTATCTGGTCTATACTTGTTGGTACTTTAAATCCCATAGAATACTCACCCACTTTCTAGATCCATTTCACCTTCACCCAGCCCTTGGGTGAAGTTCTTTTCCCAGTGGAGGAGAGAACTCACCAACAAAGAAGTCACTAACAAGTAGAGCCCAAGTACAATAAGAGAGCCCACAAAAAGAAAAGAAAGGCAACCCTAGAGCACCTAGCAAGGAGATCAAAGAGACCACACCTGAATCCCACAGAACTCCTACCACAGAAGTTCACTCTATGAATACAGATGGCAAAGCAGAGCATCAAGAATCATAGAAAAATAAAGTGTCAAATGAAATGGGATACAATGGAAGAGCCTGGAAGTCTCTGTAATGGAAAGTAATGGAAGTCTCCCTGCTTAAAGAGCTAAATGAAATGGAGGCAAGCAAACTATCAGATAATAGAATTCAAAAGACTGGTTATAAGGATACTCAAGGAACTCATTGAAAACTACAAGGAACTCAGTGGGAACTATAACAGTATGAAAAAGAAGATAGAAACTATAAACAAGAACCAGAAAGAAATGAAGAATACAATATCTGAAATTTAAAAAAGTACACTAGAAGAAATTACAAGCTGTCAGGTGAAGCAGAAGACTGAATTAGTGACCTGGAAGACAAGGTGAAAAGAAATGCCTAGGTAGAGAAACTGTACAAAAAATGACTCAAAATATATGAAGATAGCATAAAGGAACTGCAAGACAACATAAAATGCAACAACATTTGAATCACAGGAATACCATAAGGAAAAAACAAGGAGCAAGGGATAGAAAAACTGTTTGAAAAAAAATAATGACAGAAAAAACTTCACAAACTTCCAGAACTTGGAGAGGGAAATAACCATGCAAGTTCAGGAATCACAGAGGGTCCCCATAAGATAAACCCAAAGAGACCTACTCCAAGATCAATCCTAACATGCCAAATTTTAAAGATAAAGAGAGAATCTTAGAAGCAAAAGGGAGAAACAAGAAGTAACATACAAGGGAGCTCTGATAAGGCTAGTGGCTGATTTCTCAGCTGAATCACTACAAGCCAGAAATGAATGGCAAGAAATATTGCAAGTAATGAAAAGTAAAGGCCTCCAACGAAGACTACTCTACTCAACAAGGCTTTCAATTAAAATGGAAGACAAAGTGAGAAATTTCCAAGACAAAAGAAGTTTAAAAGGATACACCTCTACCAAAACAGCATTTCAAGACATGAAAAGGGGAATGATTTAAGAAGATAAAGGAAAGGAATGAGAAAGAGGAACACAGATACAAAGTAGAAAAATGACAATGAATAAGTACCTATCAATGATAACCTTAAATGTAAATGTATTAAATGTTCCAATCAAAAGACATAGGGGAGCTGAATGGGTAAGAAAACAGGATCCGCACATATGCTGCCTACAAGAGACCAGCCTCAGTACAAAAGACCTACACACACTGAAACTGAAAGGATGGAAAATATATTTCAAGCAAATAGGCAGAAAAAAAAGTTGGGGTATTAATACTTACACCAGAAAAAATAGACATCAAAGTAAAGGCCATAGAAAGAGACCAATATGGACACTTCATAATACTCAAGGAAAGACTCCAACAAGACATAAACATTGTAAACATATATGCACCCAACATAGGAACACCCAAATAAATAAGAAAAATGTTGGAGGACTTCAGGAAAGAGATAGACAGCAACAAATTTATTCTAGGGGATTTTAACACCTCACTGTCAACAATGGACAGATCTTCCAAACAAAATATCAGCAAGGATATTGCAGTATTGAACAACGCTCTAGATAAAATGGACCTAACTGATATATATATTATATATATATACACACACATATATATATTATATATATATATATAAAGCCTTTCATCCCAAAGAAGTAAAATATGCATTCTTTTCAAATGCACCTGGAACATTTTCAAAGATAGACCAAATAATTGGGCACTAAAGAAACCTCAACAAATTCAAAAAACTGAAATTACATCAAGCATTTTTTCACACTACAAGGATGTAAACTAGAAAGCAACCTCAACAAAAAAAACTCAAAAAAATTCAAATTAATGCAGATTGAATATCATGCTATTAAGTAATGATTGGGTTATTAATAAAATAAAGGAAAAAAATAAAAAGTTTTTGGAAAGAAAGGAAAATGCACACATAACAATCCAAAACCTCTAGGCACTCCTGAAAGGGAACTTCATAGCAATTCACGCATTACCTAAAAAAGATACAAAAATTTCAAAAAAACAAACTAACCCTATATCTAAGAGAACTGGAGGATCAACAAAAAACAAATCCCAGAGTGAGCAGAAGAAAGGATATAAACAAGATCAAAACAGAATTAAATGACATAGAGACTAAAAAACCATTCAAAAGATCAGTACATCAGCAGCTGCTTCTTTGAAAAGATAAATAAAATCAATAAGCATTCAACCAGGCCCATCAAGAAAAAAGACAGAGGACACAAGTAAATAAATTTAGAAATAAAAGAAGAGAAATTACAACTGATACCACATAAATAAAATATCATAAGGAATTATTCTGAATAACTATATGCCAAGTCATTTGAAAACCTAGGTAAAATAGACAAATATAGAAAAATATAATCTTCCAAAACTGAAACAAGAAGAAGCTGAAATGTTAAACAAAATAATAGCAGATACTAAAATTGAAGCAGTAGTCAGTAAACACCCAACACACAAACCCTGGGCCAGTTTCACAGTTCAATAGAACAAAACATTTAAGGATGAGATGACCCCTAACTTCCCAGATTATTCCAAAAAGTCCAAGAAGAGGTAAGAATTGCACATTCTTATTATGAGGCCAGATTCATCCTAAACCCAAAACTAGATAAAGACACAACAAAGAAAGAATACTACAGACCAATATTGCTGGTGAACATAGATGCTAAAATCCTCAAAAAGTATTGGCAAACTACATCCAGCAATACAGTACAAAGATCATACACCATGATCAACTGGGATTTATCCCAGAAATGCAAGTATGGTACAATATTCGGAAATCAATAAATGTAATATATCACATAAACAAAAGGAAAGACAAAAATCACATGATCACATCAATAGGTGCAGAAAAGGTATTAGATAAAGTACGGTACACATTTATGATAAAAACACTGAGCAAAGTGGAAGTAGAGAGAGAATACCTCAACATAATAAGGCCATATACGAGAAACATATAGCCAACAACTTAGTCAACAGGTAAAATACAAACACTTTCCTGTGGCGGGAATGCCAGACTCTGGATCTGAGGGTCCCCATCCAAGGGCCCAGCTGAGGTGGGAGGGCGGATTGTGATTCCTGCAGAGCCTATCCCGGGTTGTCATGGATAGAGGGAATAAACATGAGTCATGGCAAACACTTCTCTGTCTGCCAGGAGAGGGGACATGGCTCTTCCTTCTAGTGGAGAAGGTCTCAAGCCCCTGTGTTTGATGGCTTTTATTGAGAACCATATGCACAAGGGGTATACAGCAAAGCTCATCAATCAATCTCAAAAGACTATGTTTACAGAAAACAAATAGAGATCATATATAACAATAGAAGGAACACAAGAGATCTGCCTCTGGTCAGGGTCTGTGAATAATTTAAATTTCCTTCCCAGTATGAGCCAGTTATCATAGCTTTTGAGGGAAGAAGAAAGCATGCTTCAAGGAAATTACTTCTAGGCTTGATTTTCCCCCCCAAGAACCACCCGATACAGTTTAGGGCTGTACCTGCTTTTAGTATTGTTTCAAACCTGAGCCAGGTGGGTGGGGCAGAGTCACCAAGAGATAGGAGACTTCTTTCAGATAGAATGAAGACTCTGGCCATATCAAAGCCAGGAGTAAGGGTCTCTTGCTCTTTTTATGTGTCCTCCAAGTTCTTCCCTGATGCCTATGTGGCTGTGTCTGTCTTAGGTTGCCCTAAGGAGTCATATCCATCATTGACTAACCACCCATCCTCTGGCACCAAGCAGGGCGATGTTGAGGGAGGCAGGGGCTGCACCCCAACAGATGGACAGGTTTTGTCTCCTCAGTGGCCTATTTTTCCAAGGTCTCCTTGCTTACCTCCAGCCTTGGGTCCCTCCTGACTGTCAGTGGGGATACAGTTCCTGAAACCAGACAGGGCATTTCCCAACACTTTCCTGCTAAGATCAAGAACAAGACAAGGTGTCCACTTGCACCACCTCTGCTCAACATTGTATTGGAAGTTCTGGGCACAGTAATCAGACAAGAAAAAGAAACAGAAGTCATCCAGAATGGAAAGGAATAATCAAAACTGCTGTTCTTTGCAGATTACATGATAGTGTACATAAATCCTTACAGACCCCATGAAAACACTGCTCAACCTAATAAGTGACATTTTCAAAACAGCAGGGTACAAAGTCAATGTTCAGATCAAGGTCATATTTATATAACAGCAATAAAATATGAGAAAGAGAAATTAGGAAAAAATCCCATTTGCTATGACAACATGAAAAATAAAGTACCTAGGAATAAACCTAACCAGTGAGAAAAAAGACCTGTACTCAGAAAACTACACAATACTGAAGAAAGAAATTAAGGAAGACACAAATAAAATAAAGCATATACCGTGCTCATGGATTGGAAGAATTAATATCATCAAAATGTCCATACTACCCAAAGCAATTTAGAGATTCAACACAATCCCTGTTAAAATACCAATGACGTACTTCACAGACAGAACAGACATTTCAAAAATTTATATGGAACCATAAATGACCCCAAATAGCCACAGCAATTTTGAGAAAGAAAAACAAAGCTGAAGGGATCACATTACTGAACATAAAACTGTATTATAACTCCACTGTAATCAAAAGTCAGGTAGTAGCATAAGAACAGACACATAGATAAATGGAACAGAACAGAGGACCCAGAAATAAACCCATGTCTCTACATGGCAAATTAATATTCAACAAAGGGAGAAGTATAAAATGTAATCAGAAGTCAGAACACCATAAAAGTCCTACAGGAGAACATAGGCATGAATATCGGAGATAAGCCATGCAGCAACATTTTCAACAATGTCTCCTAGAGCAAGGGACACCAAGGAAAGAATAAACATATGGGACTTCAGCAAAATAAGAAGCTTCTGCATGGTTAAAGAAAACACTAGCAAAATAAAAAGGGAACCAACTGTATGGGAAAATATATTTGTCATTGACTCCTAGGGCAATTGTTTGATCTCCAAAATATATAAAGAACTCACGCAACTCCACTCAATGAAGACAAAACCTTCAATTAAAATTGTGGAAACTCCCTGAACCGGCTCTTCCCCAAGGAGGACATGCAGAGAGCCCAGAGACAAAGGAAAGGATGCTCAGAATCACAAGCCATTATAGAGATGAAATTAAAGCCACAATGAGATACCACTTCACACTGGTCAGGGTTGCCACCATAAACAAATTGACCAACAACAAGTGCTGGCGAGGTTATGGAGAACAAGGAACCCTAGTACACGGTTGATGGGAATGTGGATCTGTGCAGCCACTGTGGAAAACAGTTTGGAATTTTCTCAGAAAACTAGAAGTGGAACAGCCTTTTGATCCAGCAATTCCACTCCTAGGAAACACCAATTCAAAAGAACCTGTGCACTCCAACATTCATAGCAGCACAATTTACAACAGCCAAGCGCTAGAAGCAAACTAGGTGCCTGTAAGTAAAAGAGTGATGGTACATTTACATAATGGAATAGTATGCAGCAGAAAGAAAGAAAGAGCTCCTACTCTTCACAACATATGGATTGAACTGGAGGGCATTATGCTAAGTTAAATAGGCCAGGCAGTGAAAGACAAAATACTACATGATCTCACCTATTAGTGGAACCCTGTTAACAAAACAAACAAGGAATCAAAATATAACCAAAGACATTGAAATAAAGAGCAAATTGACTGTAACAGAGGGGAGGAGAAGCACAATAACAAGGTAAAAAAGTTGAAGGGTCTTCAAGAAACATTTATAAAGGACTCGTGGAGAAAGCCAGTGTGGGGAAAAATTAAGTTGGAAGATAGGTGTGTGGGAAGAGGTGGCTGGTGGGGTAAAGTTGAGTCACATGTGCTTGAACAACAATAAAAATAAACTGTCTAGAAAGAATCAGGGAAATATGTCTATGACAGTGAGTTTTCAGCTTCAAATCTGCTTTTATTTGAGTACTTACTGTTAAAGGTTATGGTCCTCCCAAACTGAATTCATATGAAGCAGGATTTTTGCAATCCCTCCTAGCAGAGAGAGAATCCATGAACTATGAAATTTTGCTCTAAAATGGATGAATAAAATTTACCTGAGTCATATACAACTCATATATCAAAGTCAGATAAAGATACTCTTGTCCAAGGTATCATTGACAAATATATTTTCCCATAGAGTTGGCTTCTTTTTCATTTTGCTAATGTTTTCTTTAGCCATGCAGATGCTTCTTATTTTGATGAAGTCCCATTTGTTTATTGTTTTGTTTGTGTCCCTTGCTCTATGGGACATATCAGTGAAAATACTGCTGTGTGGAATATCTGAGAGTTTCCTGTCTATGTTCTCCTCTAGGACTTTTGTGGTGTTGTGACTTTTATTTAACTCTTTTATCCATCCTGCATTGGTGGTCAAATTTCAATATTTTTAATGTCTCTGTCCAGCTCTCCTAACACTATCTGTTGAAGAGGCTATTTTTCTGTTATTATGCTTCTCTCTCCTTTGTAAAACATTAATTGACCATTGAGACATAGGGTTTTTCTGGGCTTTCTATTCTGTTCCATTGATATGTGTCTGTTCTCATGCCACTACCAGGCTGTTTTAATTACAGTGCCCTTGTAATATAGTTTGATGTTAGGTATTGTGATCCTCCTACTTTGTTCTTCTTTCTCAAAATTTCTGCAGCTATTCAAGGTCACTTATGGTTCCATGTAAAATTTTGAAATTTTTCTATACCTGTGAAATACATCATTGCTATTTTAACAGAGATTGCAATGAATCTATAAATTGCTTTGGGTAGTATGGATATTTTGATGATATTAATTTTTCCAATCCATGAACACAGTATATGCTTACGTTTATTTGTGTCTTCCTTAATTTCTTTCTTCAGTGTTGTGTGGTTTTCTGAGTACAGGTCTTTTACCTCCTTGGTTAAGTTTATTTCTAGGTACTTTATTTTTCTGGTTGTAATAGAAAACAGGATTTTTATTCCTGATTTCTGATTCTGATATTTCATTGCTGGTGTACAAAAATGCCTTTGATTTCTAAATGTTGACTTTGTCTCCTGCTGTTTTGCTAAATTCACTTATTACATTGAGTAGTTTCTTCATGGAGTTTATGGGGATTTCTGTGCACACTGTCATGTCATCTGCAAACAATGACAGTTTTAGTTCCTCCTTTTCAATTTAAATGTCTTTTTTTTTTTGCTTGTCTGATCACCATGGCTACGAATTTCATGACAATGTTGGATAGAAGTGCTGAAAGTGTACAACTTTGTCTTGTTCCTGAACTTAGTGGGAAAGCTTTTAGCTTTTGTCCATTGAGTATGATATTGGCTGTAGGTTTTTCATATATTGACTTTATCATTTGAGGTATGCCCCCTTTACTCGCACTTTGCTGAGTGTTTTTATCATAAATGGGTGTTGTACCATATCAAATGCTTTTGCTGCATCTATTGATATGATTATGTGGTTTTTGTCTTTACTTTGGTTTATGTGATGTATGACATTTTTTGTTTTGCGAATATTGAACCATCCTTGCATCTGTGGGATGAATCACATGCGTTTGCGGTGGATGATCCTTTTAAGGTATTGCTGGATTTGGTTTGCCAATATTTTGTTGAGGATTTCAGTCTCTATGTTCATCAATGATATTTTACTATAGTTTTCTTTCTTTGTTGTGCCTTTATCTGGCTTTGGATTATGCCGGCCTCATAAAAAGCATTTGGGAGTCTTCCTTGTTCTTGGACTTTTTGAAATAGTCTCAGAAGGACAGGTGTTAGCTCTTTCTTAAATGTTTTATAAAATTCTCTTGTGCAACTCTCCAGGCCAGGGATTTTGTGTGCCAGGAGTTTCTTGATTACTGCTTCAGTTTTACTAGGTGTTATTGGTCTGTTCAGGCTTTTCAGTTCTTGATTCAGTGTTGGAAGTTTACATTTTTCTAGAAACTTCTCCATTTCATCCAGGTTTTAAAATTTCTTGGCATATAATTGTTCATAGTAATTTCTTAAAATCCTTTGTATTTCTGTGGTATGAGTTGTTATTTTTCCTCTTTCATTTCTGGTATTTTTTATTTGGGTCCTCTCCCTTTTTTTCTTGATGAGTCTGCTTAAAGGCTTGTCACCTATCTTTATCTTCTCCAAGAACCACCTCCAGGATTTATTGATCCTTTGAATTGTTCTTTTATCACTATGTCATTAATTCTGCTCTGATTTGATTATTTCCTTCCTTCTAGTCACTCTGGGCTTTGTTCGTGTTGTTTTTCCAGTTCTAGAAAATGTAGGGCTAGGCCATTTGTTTGAAATGTTTCTGTCTTTTTTAGGTAGTCCTGTATTGCTGTGAACTTCTTTCTCAGGACTGCCTTCTCTGTGTTCCATAGGTTTTGGACTGCTATGTGTTCATTTTAAATTGTTTCCAGAAACTTCTTGATTTCTCCTTTGATCTCATTATTGGCCCATTCATTGTTTATCAGCATGCTATTCAGTCTCTGTGAGTTTGAATTTTTTGAGATTTTTCCCTTGGCATTGGTCTCTAGTTTCAAGCCCTTGTGGTTTGAGAAAATGCTTGTTATGATTTCAATCTTCTTGAACTTGTTGAGCCATGTTTGGTATCCTGTCATGTGATCTGTCTTTGAAAGTATTCCATGTGCAATTGAAAAGAATGTATATTTTGCTTCTTTGGAAAGAAAGGTTTTATATATGTCCATTAAATTCATTTGATCTAATGTGTTCTTCAGTTCCACAACATCGTTGTTGATATTTTGTTTAGAAATTCTATCCATTGTTGACAGTGGGGGGTTAAAATCCCCTACTATCAGTGTGTTGCTGTCTGTATCTTTCCTGAAGTCCTCCAAAATTTCCCTTATATATTAGGGTTCTCCAATGTTGGGTGCATATATGTTTAAAATGTTTATGTTTTCTTGATGGGTTCTTCCCTTGAGTATTATGAAGTGTACTTCTGGAACTCTTTTTATGACCTTTGTTTTGAAATATATTTTGTCTAAGCATTGCAATACCTGCTTTTATTTCCCTTTCCTTTTGCTTTGACTATTTTCCCATCCCGTTACTTTCAGTCTGTGTATGCTCTTGTTCTGAGGTGGGTCTCCTGTAGGCTGCATGTGTGTACGTCATGTTCTCTTATCCATTCAGCTGCCCTATGTCTTTTGATTGGAGCACTTAATCCACTTACATTTAAAGTTATTATTGATAGGTACTCATTCATTTTTTTCCCCCTTTGTACCTGTGTTCCTCTCTTTCTCATTTTTTCTTCATCTTCTTAAAGCAGTCACCTTAGTATATCTGGCAGTGCTGGTTTCATGCAGGTGTATTCTTCTAGCCTTCTTTTGTATGGGAAACACTTTATTTTGCCTTTCATTTTAATAGCGAGCTTTTCTAGGTAGAGCAGTCTTGGTTGCAGGCCTTTGCTTTTCATTATTTGGAATATTTCTTGCCGTTCACTCCTGGCGAGTAGTGTTCCTGGGAGAAGTCAGCTGATAGCCATATTAGGGCTCCCTTGTTTGTGACCTGTTTTTTCCTTCCTATCTTTAGGATTCTCTCTCTTGCTATTTGCCATTTTATTGATGATGTTTCCTGGAGTAAGCCTCATTGGGTTGATCTTGAATGGGACCCTATGTGCTTCCTGGACTTGTGTAACTTTTTCCCTTCTCCAGTTTGGGAAGCTTTCCATCACTTTTTCAAACAGGTTCTCTATCCCTTGCTCCTCTTCTTTCCTTCTGATATCCCTGTTATATGGATATTACTACGTTTCAGGTTGTCTTGCATTTCCCTCAATGCCTGTTCATTCTTTTTGAGTCTTTTTTCCTTTTCTTGCTTTTTCTGGGAGCTTTTTTCTGCCTTATCCTCCCATTTGCTGATTTATTTCTCTGCTTCATCTAGCCTGCATTTCATTCCTTCTACTGTGTTTGTCAATTCAGAAATTGTATTCTTCATTTCCTCTTGTCTCTTATTGATAGTTTCTATGTCCCTTTTCATGCTGATATAGTTTGCAGTAAGTTCCTTGTAGTTTCCGTTAGTTTTTGGTAATTCTCTCTGAGCTCACAGAGCTCACTGAGCTCTCTCAGACCCATTATTTTAAACTTAATATCTGATAGTTGACTTGTCTTTATTTAATTTAATTCTCTTTCTGGGGATTCCTCCTTTCTCTTTTATTGGGGGGTGGGGTGTTTCTTTGTCTTCCCATTATTTGTGAGACTCTTCTTTTTTGCTTCTTCTTTGTAAATTGATCTGTTTGACTTCCTGACTTTGTGGTGAACTTATATGGTACAAGACCTGTGAGATTCAATTGTATATTCTCCTTGATCTCTTGAACTTGATGCTTTTTGGATGCTTTTTATGACATTTATATTGGCTCTGGAAGTAAATGGACTTTGATTGTTTTTCAGTCATTTTTTGATGGGTCCTACCCTCCAGCTCTTTGAGGTTCACTCTACAAAAACAGGTCTTGTGTATTTTTGTGCAGTTGCTGCTAGAACAAATCCACAAAGCCCAGGAGACAAACCCAGCTATGCAAAAATAACTCTCCCCTGCCATCCCACTCTCAACAGCAAACGAACTACTATTAATAAGCTGTAAACAGATTAAGGCCAGTATAAGGAAGGAGGGAAATAACTATTAGTATAAAATCTAATGACTTAATATGCACAAAATTGATGGACCCTAAATGGATGTTAAAAAGCTATGTAGTAAAGAAAATATTGCAAATCATGGAGAATGCCACAGTGGATTTTGTCTTGGTTGCCTCTAGCATTTCCTGCTGTTTTTTTTTCTTTCCAGATCTGACTCTGGTGATGTCAAATGAACCTGTCTGACCTTAAGAAGGTTGTTCAAGACTTCCAGGAATCTACTGTTTTGGCTATCTCCTTCAGTTGTTAATCTCGTCACTCTGTACTCAGCAGTCATGCTTAAACACCACAGGGCCAGGGCAGAGTCCCTCCTGGGGGCAGGGCTATTGTTTCTGCTTACACTGCTGCCACTCAGAAGTGTGATATGCCTGAGTAAAATGCTGCTGCCATATGGGGGATGACTCAGCACTGGGACCATGCCAGCCATTCCCTCAGTTTTCTCCCCAAAGTCTCTCCTCAGGTGTCTCTAGCCCACTCATCCCCCACTTTTTTTTTGGAGCCTGGGGTAAGTGGCTGTAAGTAAAAATTAATGCATTGGCCCTTTCAACAGCTCTTTGCATCTCCACCTGTCTTTGGCAGAGAGCAACCCTTTCATTTTTCACAGCTGGCTGTTTTCTGTGTACTTTTTGGGTTGTGGTGCTATAGGCTGGGTTTATAACCCACTTACGGTTTATATCTCACTCTTGTCAATGGGACCCAACTGGCCATTTAAATATCCCTCTGGTGCTGCTGCCTGTGGGCACCCAGGCAGCCTTCTTGAGTCTCCACCACACTCCTTACCAGTCAGGTTGTGCTAAAGCTGATTTTTCTGTCTGGCCAAGGTTATAAGGCTTCTCTCTCACTATTGTTCAGTTGTTTATTCTGGGTGATTTCTCCACAATTTAGTTGTAATTCCAGGCTAGTCCTGGGAGGGGGTCAGTGTGACTACCATTCACTCCTCCACCATCTTGTCCTTCCCCTTTGCTCATTTTTTAATTGGATTGTTTTTCTTCCTGGAGTGGAGTAATGTGAGTTCTTTTTTCGGGGGGGGGGGCTTGAATTTGTATTAACTGTGTGACACGACATAAAGTGCCTAGAAGAAGCAAATACAAGTACTTTCCAGAGGAACACATTATATACATGTTTAAAATAATACAAGATTGGAAGAGATAGAAGCTTACAAACTCACTAAACACAAGAGAGAATGGAGAACCATGAGAAAAAGTGAGGAGAAACAACAATGCACATTAATAAACTGTAGATAATGAACCAACTGAGCACAAAATATAAAATCAGTATGCTTTACATGTTTACAGCAGTAAATAGTTTATCATCATACTATTGAAAGTATGATGATAAACTATTGAAACTGATCATATATTTTTGAAAAAGGACCAAACATAACTCTTAGAAATGTGAAATATAACAATTTTTATTAAAAAGTCAATGGGTGGAATAGGAAGAAGACTGAACACAGCTAAAGAGGTATATGAGCAATAGATACAAGAAATTAAAGAGGATCAGCACATAGAAACACAAATGTGAAATATGGAAAACAGACATGGAAAATAGAATGAAAAAGAACTGCAAACATAAAAGGAGATCCTGGGGGAGAAAACAGAAAGATTGGTGGAAAGATATTAGAAATGGCAATAAATGAGAATTTTCCAGCAGAGATCAAAGATACCAGTTAGGAAACTTGAGCAGAATAAATAGAAAGATATTCAAACTTAGACATCAAAATAAACTTGCAGGGTGCTAAAGAAAACTTGAAAAGTTGAGCAGCCAGAGAGAAAAAACAAATTACCTAGGACAGAACTATAATTAATCTGACAGCAGACTTCTCAAAAGCAGCTTCTTCAGTTTTCCATTGCTGCCATAACAAATTACCATAAACTAATGGCTAACTACTCCACACAAACCTTTATTTTCTTACAGTTCTGGGGGTTCTCAATCCCAAATGAGTGTTATGGAACTACAATCAAGATGTTAGCTCAGCTGGCTCTCTCTGGAGACCTCAGGGGAGAATATCCTCCCTGCCCCTTTACAGTTTCAATACCTGCCAGCTTGTGGCTGCATCACTCCAGCCTCTGCTCATGTCAGCACATATCCCACTACTGACTTTCATCCTCCTGCCTATCTCTTACAAGTCCCTTGTGATTACTTTGGACTCATTAGCATAATCCAGAATAATGTCCTCATCTCAAGATCTTTAAATATTTAGCAGATCAAACCCTTGTTCAATGTATCATTGGCAAATATATTTTCCCATATGGTTGATTCCCTTTTCATTTTGTTGCTATTTCCTTTACACATGCAGAAGCTATTTATTTTGATGAAGTCCCATTTGTTTATTCTTTCCTTTATATTCCTTTCTCTAACAGATATATCAGTGAAAATATTGCTGTGTGGGATATCTGAGATTTTTCTGCCTATGTCCCCCTCTAGGATTTTAATGATGTCATGATTATATTTAAGTCTTTGCATCAAAGTAAACAATAAACAAAAAACTACCTATGTAATGGGAGAAAATATATGCAAAACATATGTCTGATTAGGAGTGATCTCCAGAATATATAAAGAACTACAAATTATTTTTGCATTTCTTTTTTGACTAATGATGTTGAGCATCTTCCTATATACTTGTTGGCTATTGGTATATAGTCTTTGGATAGCTGTATATTCAAGTCCTTTGCCCATTTTTAAATCAAGTTCTTTTTTATTATTTGTTGTTGAGTTGTATACATATATACACACACACACATATATACATATATGTGTGTGTGTGTATATATGTTGAGTATATGTACACACACTGAACATATGTGGAGTTGTATGTGTATATATATATATATACACACACACACAAAACTCAACATCTATATATATACACAACTTAACATCTAGACCTATGTCTATATCTATATCTATATATCATCTATATCTAATCAATAGAGGTCATGCCAGAAATCTCTGGGCGGAAAGTGTGGTCCATAAAGAGGGTCTTTCTCTTTCCCTCCAGAATGAGGTTTAGGGCACGGGTTGACCCAGACTATTTCACTCATATTTAGCTTTGATGATGGAAACTTTGATGCAACATGAGGAATATTAGAGTGGTTGGAGGAGGAACTGAGACCTCCTTTAAGGTCATGACTGGTGCCCATGGCCATGAGGAGAAAACTGCAGTGGTCAGACCCAGTAGATAACTGGTTGCCCTAGAGTCCCATGGGCACCAGAAGCAATGATCCACACATGAGAAGTCATGAGGGATGTGTAGATAGGGTGATGCTCAGTGGCATGCAAAGCTCTATAACCCCTGGCAGAGGTTTTTGACAAAATCAGTTATTCTGGTTCCAGAGAGCAGAAAGCACATAAGGAAGTGAGTGGTCCACAGGAAGCCAAGTTAGCCTGTTGACAAGCAAGTATTAATCCCAGCAGCAGGAGATGTTCAAGATGAAACACAAATCTGGGCATAGTCTGAGTTGGCAGACTGGGAAGAAGATATCTGTCTGGCCACTGTTGTTTGTAAGTACTTAGTTTCTATGCGACACAATCCTGGAAAAGGTGGTCCTGTGACTGGGTCAGCATAAGATACCAGTTAGAAGGTGCCCTTGGAAAGTTTCATGTAAGTGGTAGAGTGGGAGTTGAGCTGGTTTCATGCCTGTCCTTTTCCCTATTGAGGAAGGTCTGTTTCTTTAGGACAAAGTCATATTTGGCAATAGAGTTCATGGCATAGAACATATTGGTGTTGCCAGGGATCTTCAGCTCTTGATCCTCTGAAATAACCTACCCCAGCTTATAGTGCTTTGGCTCTTCCTTGTCCAGGTTATGTTTGTCCATGGACTTGTAGATTGCAGCTGGAACCTTATCTTTGCAGGTCACCAGGATGCTCTAGTACATGTTGTCACTGTCAATATCTGGGCTGATGTGGTTGATGCAGCAGTTGCTCACATGCTGACTGTAGAATGGCACAGAAGAGCTTCGGTTGCTAACCCCTAAGGGTGAGCACTTGTGGGTAAGGGTACTGGTTACAGGCATGGTGGAGGCTGAGGAGGAAGAGGTGCTTCTGAAGGCCACGCTGATGCCAGAGGTCTCTGGAGGACACTGGATGGTTGACTGCCAGAACTTATTCTCCTGGATTTTGGGAGACTGTTGGACTAAGTTCATGTTGATATTCTCTGTGTTGGAGCTGGAGAAGCCAGCCAAGTGGAAGATGAGTGTGTCAGTGATGTCCCAGCTGCTGAGGTAGGGGCCACACCTGAGCCGGTCACAGGATTTGGAGTGTGAGCTGCTGCTGGTACTCAGCTCCGTGCTGGAGGTCTGGCAGTCTCTCCAGCACTTAATGAAGGCCTTATTTTTGGATGTCAGGTGGTTACTAGCTAATTCCAAGGTGGAGAGGAGAGGCTCCAGCTCATGCCACAGGTTGTAGCTCTCCATGGTCCAGAACTAGGCACCAAACTGCTTCTCGGACTCAATGCAAGCAAATTGGGGCAGCTTATCTGGGTGATCACTTCGCATTTCTCCCTCCTCCTCTTAAAGCTGACCAGTCTCCCATACAGCTAGTTCTTCATTTCAGTATCCAGCACCACCATATCTGTGAGGAATGTGACCAGGTAGGGAGTGGTGCCCTGGATGACACCTGTATTGTTTGGCTGTTTCTGTGCTCCCTTGGGTTTCATCTCCAGGGTGGCAAACTTGAGTTCCCCTCCTTGATGAGAAGCTCTCTTCTAAGTGAGTAGTTCTCATCTGAGAACATCTCTGGCAGCTTCTTCAAGATATGGAAGCTGTCCCTGGAAACTTCTTCCCATATCTTTTTCAATTGGTGAATGGAGTTGTTGTCAAGAGAAGAGAGGATGGTATAAACTGAGGAGAAGTTCTTGAGGACTAAGCGTTCCCCAGCCATCTCAAGACTAGTGTTTCACTGCCCTGGTCCAGCCACAGATGTCACATGTTTGTCCCCAAGGCAGGTGGTGATGATGCAGTTGGCCACACTGTTGAATTAGGTGATGGTGGAAACCAGGTGCTCCTTGCCTTTCTGTCCACTGGGACCAAATGGAGTCCAGGCAGTGGTAGACTGCCATGTTCTTGAACAGCTCTGTATCCATCAGTACAACTTTCTCTGCCATCAGATAGGAAGCAAATGCCAAGAAGTGAGGCTTCTCCTCAGTCAACCCTTTATCTGCAGCCACAGGTGAAGGCCAAGAAGGCCCTGGTGCTGGATCTGGCTCTACTTCTAGAGTTTACAACATAGCTGACTCCAGGCCTGGAGTTGGTGTTGGAGCTAGTACTGGTATTGGGCTGGGCACTAGGACTGGGAGCTAGATCAGGTGCTAAACTGGGCACTAGGGCTTGTGCTGGAGATAGGTCTAGCTCTGAAGTTGGTTTTAGAGCTGGTACAGGAACTAGAGCTGGTGATAGAGTTCCCAGCTCTGCCTGAACGAGTTATGCTTGCTCCAGCTGAGCCAGGAGGTGGGCAAACACTCCAGGTAAGAACAAGGCATGCTGAGCTGTACATAGAGAAAGTTTCAGGACTGACAGAAGTACTCTGAATACTGGTATAGCCAGGTGTTCAGGATGGAGGAGATGGCATTTTTTTCAGTTGGTCCTGAGGTCCACCATCCTTGTGAGAATAAGGAGAGATGCATCCTATCTAGATGAGGCCATGAGGGCTTCACATCTACCATATCTTCTGGAAAGTTGATTCAGGATTTTCTGAGTGGTGGTGAAGGTTCCATAGGTGCACAGGAGGAGGGTGGTATAACAGGTCACTGCCCTAGAAGGCAGGAACCAGCTTCTCCAGCATACCTGCCTTCACAATCCTTATTTTGCAGGTCTCATAAAGGTTCAGGGATGACTTTTTACTCTCAAGTCAGTGCTGTCCCTTGTTGTCACCCATAGTGTACTTGCACTTTGTGCAGAGAGATGGAATAGACTACTGGGTTGACAAGCTCCATGCCATCGAGGCATGTCAGGTAGGAGTGCAGCTGCCTGAAGCTGGTAGCACCACTGGACATCTGTTGCTGTTGCTCATATCCAGGTTTATATGCTATAGCATAGCCAGAGCCAGAATACAGTGGCTGGGCACTGCCCACAGGCCTGGCAACCTCTACCCACAAGCACTACACCATGGATCCACTTGCAGAGGTGCAGGCAAGGTCAGCTAGGCCTGGATTGGTGCCATGGGAGTCCTTCACAGCTGGGTGCTGCCTGTGGTTATCGTTAATGTATAAAAATGAAACTGGAGGAGAGAAGATGACAGTGATGTAGGTGAGAGCTGAGCACACTTGCCTGTGCACCCAACTGGGACACTTACCCGATTTCCAAAAAACAAAGTGAACAGCCAACAGAATCTTAGCTGATATGAAGTTTGAAAGCCAAAGTGTACAGAGGAGGCTTCAAAGTGAACATTAGGGAGGTTTTATAGGCTGATGGGGAAGGGTTCCTCGGCCTAGTGCCAGAGACTGTGACTGCATAAAGTTGATGGGTGGAAGAGGCGTGGGTATGCAATGAGTGCACAGACAACCTGTGGTGTACCCAGGCTGGGGCAGCAGTCACCAGCCAGGACAGTACCAGAAAACTTGGGTGATATTGTTGGCCCCTGGGGCTGAAAGAGGAAGTGGGCCATGACTGACTGGGACCCAGGTAGACTCAGGACTTGGCAAGAGAGTGGGACTTTGTTAAAAGCCAGGAAGTTGCTCAGAGCAGCAGCAGCACCCAAAGAGACTTTCTAAAGTGGGAACTGAGGCCTACTGTGCAGGGACGTTGCGTGCACAGTGGCCAGGCCAACAAAGAAGGAGGACTGTGGCCTTTTCAATTCTTATCAATTCTCCAAACCTACACCAGCAAAAAGAACCCCTCTACAACATCAGCAATCTCAACTGCAATTGTACTAAGATTCATAAAGGCAAAGAGAGATTGCAGACACTATGAGGTATGTCAAAGAGAATATAAGATGACTAAAAGAGGGGGAATGTTATTGAGTGGTAAGAGGAAGAAGAATTGATAAGAGTTGGGATAGAAATGAGACAAAAAAGGAGAGAGAACAAAATTTACAATGTAAGTAAAGCACATTAGAACAATGGAAACAATAGAGTAAGAAGAGGGAAAAGTATACTATGAGGTTTGAAGTTAAATTGAAAATGTACTGCACCAAAGAGAGCAAAACTGTAGAAAAAACACAGCATAGCCAATAGCAATGACAGGTGAATGAAGTTTAATAAAGGTGGAATGGGAATAAAAATATTGTAGAAAAGCAAAAGGTGAATATGAGATATCTACAGTAAAGAAAAATGATTCAAGAGGTTGGGCAGAGCAAACTAATAAGAGTATGGAGTAAAGCTCAGGTTGAAAGGGTGGAAAAATAGGAAAAAAAAGGGAAAGAAAACAATGAAATAAAATTCCTCACTCAGCTGATCAGGGACGGGGGAAGGTGAAATGGAGTAAAACAGCAGGATAGCATTCAATGGGATTTAAAGTAGAAACATGTAGTGAACAAATAGGAATTATTTTGGAGAAGTATGGCAATAACCATGGTATTTCAGCCAACTCTTCCTAAAAAGTGGAAAAGAAATAAGACTCTTATAAGAGGGGAAAAAGAATGCGAGCTGACTTAAAAAGTAAGAGCACTTATACAAAGTTACCTGGAGCAGAAATAGTAAGAGTAAGGGATAGGAATACGGCATAGTGTGAGAGAAAATAAACTTTACAACAGTGATAAAGCTCAGGAAGATGACAAAATGGATTAAGGCCAGGAAAGGGTGTTGTTTGGGATTTGGAAGAACAATAATATGAAAAAATATGTAATCTGCATAGAAAGAATAAAAAGGAAAATAACAAGAGTAGTGAGTTATTTGGAATATGAGCGAAGTGAAAGAAATACTAAAATGCTGTATGAAAGGAAAAATAGAAGATAAAAAACACAGAAGTTCTGCTGAAGTACAAGATGAAATTTGTCTCAGCTGTTGGTGTTTGCCTTCTGACTTCTTCCTGGATCTGTCTCTGGTTTTTCTCTCAGCTCCAGGTCCTGGGAGGGTCATCCAACATCTGGTAACACCTCTTGTGTCTCCTTGCTCTGCCTCTACAGGGAGCTTCTGATGCAATCAAGAGGGTGGTATCTGTGTCTCACCTGGGAGGCACTGTTCAGTCTTCGAGGAAAATTGTGGGCCCACTCCTCATCCCTATACCTTCTGTCTTAGCTGTCCCAGTTTATTTCCAATAATGTACAATTTCTGCTTAAATAGCTGCCTGCTTCACAGGGGCAGGGGACAGTCTGTGTAAGAGTGTCAGCTCTCCCCTGCATGGTGTAGCCTGCAGCTCTATGTGTGAGCCATTTCTGGGCAGTGCCCCAAATCCCCCTTGAGGTAACTTTTCTTAGCTTCCTGTCTTGATGGCTTCAGTGAAATAGGGCCCTAGGAACCAGTGTACCTTGTCTCTCTGTGGAGAGTTCAAAATGGGCCCTTCTTGGTGTTAGTCTTGGGGAAAACAAACAAACAAAAAAAGCCCTTTGCTGGTTGCTGAGCTTTCCCATCATCTTGGCTCCTGCAGAGGGTAGGCTGCTGGGCTCAATTTTCTCTTTCTGATGCTTCCGCCAATGAAAAGGGCTCGGTCTATCCTACAATAATGACATGTGCAGTCTCCAGCCCACTGCACTCAGAACATTTTGTGACCTGCACTCTCAATTTTGCAGTGTTGTGCCAGGCTGGCACTGAGAAACCATCTTATTTTGCACCCCTCTGATCAATCTGCAAGGTGCACTGAGTGGGAGCAAATTGTGCCCCAAATCCTCCCTCCTTGTTAGTCAGGCAGCTGCATGTGCAAGGTCCCTGGCAAGCATGTCTCAGTTCCTCTTTTGAGAAAGGTCTCTGTGAGTGCCGTATGAGCAATAGACATCAATAGATGCTTTTCCAAGGAGACATACTGATGGCCCATAGACTTATGAAAAATGTTCAACATCACTAGCCATCAGAGAGATGCAAATTAAAATTACAATGGGACATCACCTCACACCTGTCATAACTGCTATCATTAATACATCAACAAACAACAAATACTGGTGAGTATGTGAAGAAAAGAGAACCCTAGTACCCAGCTGGTGGGAATGCAGACTGGTGCAGCCACTGTGGAAAACATTATGGAATTTCCTAAAAAAATTAAAAATGGAACTACATTTTGACCCAGCAACTCTGCTGCTGGGATTAAGTCTAAGAATCCCGAATCACCAACTCAAAGAAATTATGCACCCCTATGTTTATACCAGTGTTATTTTAAAAAGCCAGGTGTTGGAAACAGCCCATGCCCCAAACTGTGGTATATTTACACAATGGGACACTAAGCAGCAGAAAGAAAGGGAGAACTCCTACATTTTGTGACAGCATGGATGGAACTGGAGAATATTATGCTAAGTGATATAAGCCAGTCAGTGAAAGACAGATACCATATGACCACACTTATAACTGGAATCTAATGAACAAAATAAACTAATGAGAAAACATGGAAACATAGAACTAATTGCTTTAAGAGGATATAGAGGGAATGGTTGAAGGAAAAGAAAGAGACTAGTCAAAGAACATGTATGAGATCTAACTAGAAGGTATCCAGTCATGTAATATGAAAAATAGAGACATTTATTGAAGAAGGTAGAAGAAACACTGTACATACACAATTATGTCTCAGTTCCCTTCCAAAGTAGGCACCTTGGTACCTCACACAACTACCTCAATTGCGATCAGCTGCCCTGTCATAGTTCCTGAATCCCATCAACAGTCTTAAATCTCATCCTTTTCAAAGGTTATTTTAGTTTTTAGAGAAGCCAGAAGTTGCAGGATGCCAAATCTGGGAAGTAGGGTGGCTGAGTCACATGGGTGATTTGATGTTTTGTAAAAGAACTCTGCATGAGATGTGATGTATGAGTGGGTACACTGTCATGATGAAGCTGCCAGTCACCAGTTGCCCATAGCTGCATACTTCTGAATCACCCAAATAGTTTCCACAGAATAATGTTCAAGCTTAATGCAAAATTTAATGCAGATTCATTGCTCTACTCAATCATTTTGAACACAACACACACAGTACACATGCTCACTCTGTGGTGTCTACTGCCCCCAGTGATTAGTACAGTGAAGTCATCATTGTTCATACATGCACATTCCAGTCCACTCTCCTTTACTGCCATGTTACATCAATGCCATGCAAACCATTCTTGTTATTTTAACAATAGCTGGATTTTTTTCAGGCAGACCTCATAGACATGACCCATGGACATGGACAACAGAGAGATTGACTTTGGAGAAACAGTGGGCAGAAGACAGATAAAACGGGAAAAATTGGGTCACCTGTCACATAATAAACAAAAAAAAAAGGAAAAGAAATAGTACAAGAAATTAAAATGCTATTTGAAAAAATAATGATGTAAAAATTCCTTAACCTGACAAAGGAAAAAGACACACAATGTCAGGAAGCACAGAGAGCCCCACACAAGCAGAGTCCAAAGTGGCCTTCACCAAATAAATAATATAATTAAAATGTCTAATGTTAATGACAAAGAAATAATCTTAAAAGTGGGAAAAGAAAAGCAGTTAGTTATTTACAATGAAGCTCCCATAAGACTGTCAGCTGATTTCTCAACAGAAACTTTGCAGGCCAGAATTTATTGACATAAATATTCTAAGCAATGATAAACAAGATTTGTACAACTAACATGATTCTCCCAAGCAAGGCTACTGTTTAAAATTGAGAAGAGCTTCCCACAGAAGAAAAAGCTAAAGGAGCTTATCACCACAAAACCAATATTACAAAAAAGTAAAGGTAATTTTTTAAGAAGAAGAGGAGGAGGATCAAAGATAGTGGCAAAGTAGGTGAAGGCTACACTAACCTTTTCCCAGGACCAAACTGAAGTGACAACTAAAATTTAGAACAATCAATGTGAATAACCAAATTATGACTATCTGAACAGAATTCTTATAATCAAGGATTAGAGGAGATGCTACATTGAGACTGGTAGAAAGGGCAGAGACACGACAAAAGCTGATCCAACGCCAATGGGCAACAGCTAAGATCCCAGAGGGACATCTCAGCTACAAAGGGTCCAGGAACACTCAGGGAGTGTCAGTGATTGGGCTCTGTGGTCCTGGAGTGGGGGCCACTACTCCCTTCTTCCTCCAAGCCTGACCAGTGCTCTTCGTATGGAGGATCCCCTAGCTCCACTCTCTTAACTCCCTGCAGCCTCAATCTGCTGAGCTATTGTTTCCATCAAAATCTGGGACAGACTGAGTTGTGTGCCTCTAGGAGAGGAGCAATTTTTCCCTTGCACAACCTTCCCATCACACAGCCAAATATGGTCTGTTTGGGTCTGATAAACTCTGATGGCCTCACCCTGATGGCTTCCTAAGACTTTGATTCATGAAAAGGTTCTGCAGGCATGACTGGGTGGCAGCTAAACTTGGTGTACCCTGGGACATTCGCCATATGGCTTCAGACCCAGCACTGGCACAAAGAATGAAACTGTTATCAGTCTGGTGAACTCACTGAAAATGTTCTTCATACAACTTGATTGCCACCAGTGCCTCTTTCAGTGACTGAACTTAATAGGCAGCTGGGAAATGGGGACAGGCAGAGGTAGATCTTGGGGTACCATAAACCTTTTGCTGACATTCCCCTAGACTGGGTGCTGTTTAACACAAGCCTTGGTGCAGGATTTGAGTGGAGGTGAAAGAGAGTATAAGAAGAATAAATGGCTATGGAAAAATAAAATAGAAAAAAGCTGCAATGAGATATGACCTTACACCTGCCAAAGTGGTCACCATCAATAAATTTTTTTAAAAAAGTGCTGGTGAAGATGTGGAGAAAAGAGAAACCTAGTACACTATTCATGGGAATGCAAACTTGTATAGTCCCTATAGAAAATGGTGTCTTCAAAAAAATTAAAAATTGTAACTACCTTTTGACTCAGCAAACCCACTTCTGGGAATATTCCTTAAAAATCCCAAAACACCTATTTGAAAGAATATATGCACCCTTATGTTTATAGCAGGATTATCTACAACAGCCAAAATCTGAAAATAGTCTAATTGCCCATAAGCAAGTAAGTGGATAAAAGGGCTGTAGTGCATTTACACAATTGAATACTATGTAGCTATGAAAAAGAAAGAACTCTTTTTGCAATAGCATGAATGGACCTGGATATTAATACACTGAGTGAAATAAGCCAGTCAGAGAAAAATATCATATGATTTCACTGATATGTGAAATGTAATGAACTAAATAAACTGACAAAACAGAAACAGAGGCATGGATACATGGAAGGGACTGACAGCTGTCAGAGGGATGGGGGGAAGGGAGATGGGGTGAAAGAAGGAGAAAAAATTAGCCAAAGAACCCATATGTATTACCCATAGACACAAACAACAGAATTGTTAAGGCCATAAATAAGCAGGAGCTGGGTGGAAGTGGGCAAAGTAGGGGGAAATAAAAACATCTGTAATAGTGACATTAGCAAAAATAACATTTAAAAAATTAAAATATAAATTAAAAAGAAGAAAAAGAAAGAAAACTATAGGCCAACATATGATGAACACAGATGCTAATATCCTCCCCCCAAAATATTAGTAAACTGAATCCAGCAATACCTTAAAAAATCATAAAATATGATCAAATGGGATTTATCCCTGGAATACAAGGACAGTATAAGATCCTGAAATCAGTAAACATGATACACCATAGAAACAAAATGAAAAATAAAAATCACATGGTCATGTCAATACATGCAGAAAAAGCATCTGATAAAATCTAGCACCTGTTTCTAATAAAAACCTCTCAGCAACCTAGGAAAAGAAATGATAGCTCAACATAATAAAAGCTGTATATGACAAACCCAGAACTTTCACTATATTCTAAAAAACAAAATATATATCCCTTAACATCAGGAACAAGACAAGGATGTCCACTTTCACTACTTTTATTTAACATAGTCCTGGAAGTCCTGGACACAGCAATCAAACAAGAAGAAATAAAAGACATCCAAATTAAAAATTTAAAAGTACATCTTTCATTATTTACAAATACCATGATACTGTATATAAAAACCCTAAAGATCCCCCTAGAAAACTACTAAAACTGATAAACAAATTAAATGAAGTAGCAGGATAAAAAATAAATTTTCAGAAATTGGTTGTATTTTTATACACCAGTAACGAACTATCAGAAAGGGGAATTTCAAAAAACAGTTCCATTTTAAATTGCATTTGTGGGGGACACCATCCCACAAAGTCCCGGGGTTTGCTGTGGATGAAATAACGAGTCATTCTAGAAAAGGGGCTGGTGATTTCTTCTAGTGGGGAATGCCCCGAGGTCTTCTCTGAAATGTCTTTTATTGAGAATGATATGTGCATGGGTGTACAGCTTATGTGCAAAGCTTATCAATCCACATCAGAAAACTATAGATAAAAATAAGAGGAATACATAGATCAGCCTTGGATTAGGGTCTGTTAGACATACTGACATCAGATGATCATTAAGCCAAGATTCAGGAGCTCAGGAATCTTTTCTCCTGCTTTGAGACTAAACACTTGATTTTTCCTTATCAGGGCAGTGTGAAACAGCGCAAGCTTCAGTAAATATAATGCATTCTTTAGGCTAGATTTCCCAGGGTACCCTTGGTGCCAGTATCAGGTCCTGTCTGCCACCCAGCATATCTGGTTTTCCAGCTGAGACTTACAGCCCTTTTTTCAAGGCCTGGCTTGCACAGGACTACAATTCCTGATACCACACAAAGTGGTCTCCAGCATGCATCAAAAATAAAATACAAAGGAAATAAATGTAACTAAGGATGGCAAATACCTGTACTCAAAAATTAATAAACATTAAAGAAAGCAATTCAAAAATATAGGATTATTGCTTGAAAATGGTGGAGGAGTGAGTGAAAGTCACACTGACCTCCTCCCAGGACCAAACTGGAATTGCAACTAAAAAGTGAAGAAATCACCTGGAAAACAAGTGAACGATAGCAAGAGAGGAGCCTTGGAGTCTCAGACAGACAGTGGAATTGGCTTTCACACAACCTAACAGGTGAGAAGTGCAGTGCACGCTCAAGAGGGTTGGCTGGATGCCCATGGGCGCCAGCACCAGAGGGATATTGAAATGGCCAGTTGGATCTCCCTAAGCAGAAGAGTCTGAATCATGAGCAAGATCTCTAGCCTACAGCATCAGAACCCAAAAAAGCACACATACAAAAGACAGCAGTGAAAAGCATAGTGGTGCTCTCTGCTAGGGACAGGTGGCTGGAGATGCAAAGGGACATTTAAAGGGCCAACACAAAAATTTGCAGTGGCAGCCACCTTCCTTGGTCTCTGGGCAGAGGCGGGAGCAGAGTGGGCTGCAGCCTGAGGAAAGATTGGTAAGGAAAGCTTTAGGGAGAGAACTGAGATGGTGGCCAGTGGGGCCCTGGTGATGACTCACCTCCCATTGCAGTGTCCATCTTGTTCAGGTAAGCCATGCCCCAGAGAAGCAGCAGCAGGAAAGGAAACAATAGCCCTGACCTCACAATGCTCTACCCCCGCCAGGAATTGTGCACAGGCCTGGGTGCTGAGAGCAGAGGGGTCAGCACAAATAGATCCCTGACTAAAGGGGAGGCAGAGCTGTATAGAGATGCTTAAGGAGAGACTGGAGACAGAAACAATGGGGAGGGAACTGGGGGAATAGCCAGGGGATACTGGTGCTGACTCCCACCCACTCCTCAGTTTCCATCTAGCAAAGGCAGGCCACGCGCCTGAGTGGCAGCAGCCTGTAAGGACACAATAGTCCCGCACTCAGGAGGCATGACCCCACCTGGAGGTGCCTAAGCCCAATAGCTGAGGGCAGAGTGACTAGATTAACAATTGCAGGAGATAGACACAGACAATAAATTCCTGGATGTCTCAAACAGACTGCTGAAGGTCAGATGAGGTCAATAAATGACATCATCAGAAGCAGACGCAGAAAGAAAAGGAAAAAAGAAAAGAAAAAGAAAAGGAGACCCATCTACTAACATAAAAGTTCAAACCACCAAGTGAGGAAATCAAGGCAGATCAATTTAAGAAGCAGAAGCAAAAAAGAAGAGACTCACAAATAATGGGGAAGAAAAGAAACACCGCCCCCAATTGAAAGAAAAGGAGGAATTTCCAGAATGAGAATTTAATGAAATTGAAGCAAGAAAATTATCACATATTCAGTTCAAAACAATGGTTCTAAGGAAGCTCAACGAGCTCAGTGACCTCAAAGAGAATCATGAAAATATACAGGGAAACTATTAGGAAGTTACTACAAACTACATCAACATAAAAAAAGGTTATACAAACTATCAATAAGACAAAAGAGGACATGAAGAATACAATGTCTGATTGAAGAACACAGTAAAAGGAATCAAAAGCAGGCTATATGAAGCAGAGGATCGAAGCAGCGAGCTGGAAGACAAGGTAGAAAAAAGCTCCCAGAAGGAGCAAAAAGTGGAAAAAAGATTCAAAAAGAATGATGAGGCATTTAGGGAAATGCAGGAAAACGTGAAATGTAATAATATACATTACATTGATGAACAATGAAAGATTTCAGAAGAAGAAGATGAGGAAGGAAGAGAGAACCTACTTGAAAAAGTAATGATGGAAAACTTCCCTAATTAGAAGAAAGAAAAAGCCTCACAAGTCCAGGAAGCACAGAGGCTCCGATTCAAGAGGAACCCAATGAGACCTACTCCAAGACATATCATCATTAAAATGGCAAATATGAAAGACAAACAGATAATCCTAAAGCAAGGGAGAAACAGATAGTAACCTACATGGGAGCCCCGATACGGCTAGCAGCTGACTTCTCAACAGAAACCCTGCAAACAAGAAGGGAACAGCAAGAAATATTCCAAGTCATGAAAAGCAAACGTCTGCAACCAAGACTGCTCTACCCAGCAAGGCTCTCAATTAAAATGGAAGGCAAAATAAGGAGTTTCCCAGACAGAAGAAGGCTAAAAGAATACAACTCCACCAAACCAGCATTGCAAAATATGCCAAAGGGGCTGCTTTAAGAATATAAAGAAAAAGAGTCTATGAATACCCAGTTCCTTTCACAGTCACCAGTACTTGGTATTACCAATATTTTTAATACTTATTAATCTGATTGTGACAATGATATGTTATTTTAATTGTTACTTTATTATTTGCTGAAACTAAACCTGTTTTTGTATATTTCTTGCCTATTTCTATTATTTTTTAAAAAGCGTTAAATGACTTTTTGGTATTCTTTATCCATTTTGATTAAATGTTTGTAGTTTTTTCCCTAAAAAAACCTATTAACTCTTTTTAGATGTGTTGCAAACACTTTCCTATTCTATTATTTATCCTCTAACTTTTTTTATATGTATATTACTATATAGTCTTAAATGTTTAATATAGTCATATTGTCAATATTTTATAGTTTCTGGGTTTGAATATTTTACTTCAGGGTAAGAAAATATTATTTTGTATTTTCTCCTAAAACTCCTTAGATTTTACATATTGATTATTAATTCACCTGAATATTTTTTGTATAATCAGTGAAAAAGTGCTCTATATTTGTTTTATTTCAAGTTGCAGTCCATGCACTTTATTTGTTGAATAAGCCTTATTTTCCCCATTGATTTGAAATATCAATTTAATCATATATTACATTGTTAGACAGATACATACATTTCTTTCAAGAATGTTTATTTTATTTCATTGATCTACTTGATTATTTCTGTGCTGGTGTCATGTTCATCAAAATAAGAAGCTTCTGCACTGCTAAAGGAAACATTGGCAAAATGAGAAGGGAACCAACCGTATGGGAAAATACATGTGTTCATGAAACCTTGGACAAGGGTCTGATCTCCGAAATATATAAAGAACTCATATGACTCCACTCCAGGAAGACAAACAATCCAATTAAAAAATGGGCAAAGGACCTGAACAGACACTTCTCCAAGGAGGACATACATGGGGCCCAGAGATATATGAAAGGGTGCTCAGCATCACTAGCCATCAGAGAGATGCAAATTAAAACCACAATGAGATACCACTTCACACCGGTCAGAATGGCCATCATAAATAAATCAACAAACAACAAATGCTGGCGAGGCTGTGGAGAAAAGGAAACCCTGGTGCACTGTTGGTGGGAATGCAGACTGGTGCAGCCACTGTGCAAAACAATTTGGAATTTCCTCAAAAAGCTAAAAATGGAACTGCATTTTGACCCAGTGACTCCACTACTTTGATTATACTCCACGAATCCCAAAACACCAGTTCAAAAGAACCTACACACCCCAATGTTCATAGTAGCACAATTTACAATAGCCAAGTGCTGGAAGCAACCTAAGTGCCCATCAGGAAATGAGTTAATCAAAAAATTATGGTACATTTACACAATGGAATACTTCTCAGCAGAAAGAAAGAGCTACTACTCTTCACGACAGCATGAATGGAACTGGAGAGCATTATGCTAAGTGAAAGAAGCCAGTTGATGAAAGACAAATAACTATATAGGTATGATCTCACCTACAAGTGAAACCTAATCAACAAACCAAACAAGCAAGAAAAATATAACCAGCAACATTGAAAGAAAAAACAAACTGACAATAACAAGAGGGAAAGAGGGAGGGGGTAATGGGGAAAGGGTGGGGAAGGGTCAAATTAAGGAATATGTATAAAGGACCCATGGACAAAGCCAAAGTGGGAAAGGAGTGAGGGTGGGAGGTGGGGTAGGTGGGGCAGGGGATAATGGTGGTAGGAAAATGGAGACAAATATATTTGAACAATAAAAATAATAATAAATTTTAAAAATAAATAAATAAGTAAATAAACAAACAAATGTCGCTACATCACACTAAAACTTTTTCACAGCAACAGGAACCATCAACAGAATGAAAAGACAACCTACTGAATGGGAGAACATGTTCATCACTAATACATCTGATAATGGGTTAATATCCAAAATTTACAAATAACTTAGAGAACTCAACATCAAGAAACCAAACAATCCAATTATTAATGGCAGAGAACTTAAATAGACACTTTCCCAAAGAGGACGTCCAGATAGCCAATGGACATATGAAAAAATGCTCAACATCAGTCATCAGAGAAATTCAAATTAAAATCATAATAAGATATCACCTCACACCTGTCATATGACCATTATCAATAAATCAACAAGTGTTGGCAAGGATATGGAGAAAAGGCTGTCACCAAAAGGCCATCTTGGGAATACCAAACTGTTTGCTGAGTTTTGAGATGGCTAGTATCTTCCTGTAATGGTATATTGTTGTTTGTGAACATGTCCTTCTGAATTCTTAAAATCATTTTGCAAAACTGCTTTAGAACAGTAGTTATATAAGGCATTTATTAGGGATAGTAGTTATCTATGAGCTTCAATATTCATAACTTAGCTATTTTTTCAGATGTTGATTTTCCTCTAATAAATCATTAATATTTTCCAGTTTTTAATAAAGGTTCCCAAGACAGTTAAAAATCTTTGTGTTTTCCTATCATAGCAGTCCAAAACCACAAACAAACTGAAGTTGCATGTACTCTCAATAAAGATGTTAACTCTTAGACCCTTAGCAAGGTGTCATGTTCACATTAGAACTATTAGTCCAGTCATCCAAGCAGATGTTGGCAAAAGGTAATTTCCTTTGAGAGTGTTAAGAAGTTATATCATATCCAGCCCTGGCTGGTGTGGCTCAGTGGATTGAGCACCAGCCTGCAGATCAAAGGGTTGTTGGTTTGATTCCCAGTCAGAGCACACGCCTGGGTTGGGGGCCAAGTCCCCCATGGGGGGAACATGAGAGGCAACCACACATCGGTGCTTTTTTCCCTCTCTCTTCCCCTTTCCTTCCCCTCTCTAAAAATAAACAAAATCTTTAAAAAAAAAGTTAAGTATCCAGCACAAAATGTACCTTGAACTTTTAAAGAAATGAATCATAAACTAATCAGAGTTGTCTGTGAGAGATATCAGTCAGCACATGTCAGACAGGATTTATTCTCCCTTTCTCTATTTATTAAAGATATCAATAGATAATTCCAGTCATCTCAGTCTTCTTTACCACCATTTTTCTCTTTTTTTAAGTTATAGTTGACATTCAATATTATTTTATATTAGTTTCAGGTATACAGAATAGTGGTTAGATATTTATGTAATTTACAAAGTGATCCCCCAATGACTCTAGTACAAACCTAGCACCATACATAGTTATTATAATATTATTGACCATATTCCTTATGCTGTCAATAATATTATATCCAATGATATTTTGTGAATACCAATTTGTAATTCTTAACCTCTTCACCTTGTTTTTTAAATTCACTTTTAAGTATACTTGCTATAAAATCTTACAGTAGTTATATTAGTTTCAGGTGTACAATACAGTGAGTCCACATTTTTATAACTTACACTGCTATGACTCAAGTAATTCTGTTATGCAGCCCTCCAACCATCCTCCCACTTGGCAACCATAAATTTGTGCTCTGTATCTATGAGTCTGTTCTGTTTTGTTTGTTTATAATTTTGTTCATTAGTTTGTCACATGCTTCATCAAATGTAGTGTAAAATACTTGGGTCTGTTTCTTTGGGTTTTCAACTCTTAATGCAGGCTCTCGTGTCACATATAAATCATATTAAATAAACTTTTATCCTTTTCTCCTGCCTTTGTCATTTAATTTTCAGACCCAGCAAGTAACCCTAAATGGGTCAAGGAATCTAATTTTGTAATTATTGTCAAAATCTAATCTAATGTCAAATATACAGTCTTACATACAGCAGGTAAAAGTGTGTTGCCAAAAAAGTACCAGATACATACACATATACATGAGTCAGAAAAATGGTTATTTTGGAAAAGATAGCATGGAAGGTTAACCTTAGAACTGCATTAGAAAGAACCATTTCATGTACTATTAAACACAAATATTCTTAAACTCTGGAGCGTAAACCCAGCGCCAGGTTTAACCTAGGGCAAGAGGTTCTCAGGTTCTGAGGCCTCTCTTAGCCATATATCTTTCTTTGGATATGCATAGAGTCCTCACTCCATTTACCCAGGCTCCCAGAATTGTCTGCCAAAATAGCCTTGCTCCTCCATGCTTCCAGGGCTTGCACAGGCTTCTTTCCTGACCCACCTTTCTGAGAGCGACCGTGCCAGTTACGTAAATGCTTCTAGGCCTAGGTGGTGGTCCTGGAGTGGCTTGGAAGCGTGTGTTGAGGTTTTCACACACGCATGTGTGAGGACTTTCAAAATGGGGGATGGAGACAGATTTTGATTCTCCTTAACTCATCTTCTAAAATTAGCCAAGCACTGCTGCTTCAGGTCAGTCAGACAACAAGTATAGACCTTAAACACAATAAGAACTATTTAGAGCTGAAACTTACATGATACTTTAAAAGTAATTTTAAAGTCAGGGACAATGGGGAAAAGAAATGAGTACGAAGTATAAAACACGGAGGGTGGGGACCGGGAAAAAGGGTGGGTAAGGTCGCAATGGGAGGCTGCAAGCGTAGAGGTTGGTAGGGAAATCCATAGCAAAACCTCCTCTTCCAATGCTTTTTGACCCTGAAGAGCTCAGAAAACGAAGCGATCTAAAGATTTCCTGTAGATTTCGCATTTGTTCTTGTTTTTTATTCTTTCTGTGTATCTTTCTTTTCCATAGAACCGAGAAATGTAACTATTGTAATTAAGCTTATTAATTCGGTGCCTCCCTTGTTTTTCGGCTTCTGGAACCCTCGGGAGTGAATACTTCCCCAGCCTTTCATCTTGTTTTGGGCCTGTTGATGCAGTTACTAAGGGTGGTGTCGAGATCATGAAGCAGAGATGCCTCGATTTAACCCAAAGTAAAACTAGTTTGAATATCTAGGTTTTCCGTTTGTTTTGTTTTGTTTTAAATGGGTTAAAAGTACAGCAAAACAAGAGAGAAACAAGAAAGAGGAAATGACTACCCCGGGAGCCTTTAAAAATAAGCCGGTGAGGTACATGGAGGTGCCGGGGATTGAACCCGGGGCCTCGTGCATGCTAAGCACGCGCTCTACCACTGAGCTACACCCCCTCGCGGCAACTTTCTTTTAGAAACACTTTCATGACATTTTACTACAATTTCTTAGTACTAGTGAGAGGAAGTTCATTTCATTAGATTCAACCTTTTAATTTTTCTATATTAGATACTGCCCTATAACTAAGCTAGGAGAAGAAAAACTAAATATTATGCCGAAAGTCACCCTCTGATCCTGAGATCTCCTACTATGGGTCACTCATTCAGACGCTCGTCCTACTGTCATCTTCCATCGGGGAAGGTGGTAGTCCGACCTGGCCAACCCCAGGACCAGGGGTGGGAAAAAAATATCTCTGCATAAAAATGTGGCCATAAATCCAAGGGTATAATGCAAGAGGATAAAGAAAGAAAACCCTAAACGCTGCCCTGGGCACTTAGACCCGGTGGGAGGAAAAACTGGAGGGGCTTGCAAATGGGCTGACAGAGCTCTGAGCCCCAACTGCGGTAGGCTTAGGCTCAGGATCGGAGCCCCAGAGGAGAGTGCCCATGAAAAAAAATGGGCAGAGGGCTGAGAAGTGAATTCAGGGCTTCGTGGATGAAAATTCATTAAATAAGGTAATAGGAAACAAAGTATTTAACGTGTCCCTGGACACATCTGGCACCCTACGATTAATTCTAATTATCATATGGCCCTGAAACGTCCTTAGAAGACCCAAACGTATTTCCTCATAACAGATTTCTATTTAGTGTTATTTCAGTCTTCCTCTGACTATTCCAAATATAGAGGAATCACTTGGAGTCCTCTTTGAACTTCATTGGTCTGGAAAAATTTCTAAACCTTCGTAGAAGCCACCCCAGAAGAAGAATCTTTAGACTCTTAGACTAGTAACGGGGAACATGAAACTGATGTGTTGTTACCATTGAGTTTTTGTCCCCTGATATAAAAGATCTTAGACTAGGGACACTGATAAAATCAAAGGCAG
Organism: Pteronotus mesoamericanus; assembly: GCF_021234165.1. Lineage (NCBI taxonomy): Eukaryota > Metazoa > Chordata > Mammalia > Chiroptera > Mormoopidae > Pteronotus > Pteronotus mesoamericanus. The sequence continues at coordinate 127,253 of NW_026555085.1, forward strand.
GCTTATTGAGACTCTGCAGAGGGTGAGAACACTGAGATAGGGTCTCGGGTTCTGCACCCCAAATGTGTGGCTTGGGGACACAGAAGTTTCTGAGGCCAACCAATCAGAAAGTAGGTTAGCAGGCTTTTCCTTTTTTGGATTGGTGTGGTGAATACTCAGCAAAGAGAAGCATTCTGGGTTTGTGGAGCACTTATTACGGGATGCCAGAAGAGACTTTTCCCAACTAGGTATTAAGTTGGTTTTTTTGGTTGCTGGCTTGGCTTTAGATCTGCAAAACAAACAAAAGAAGTCAGGCTCAGTTCCTGGACCATTGTTTTATAACTACCTATTGATAACGGCCATAATTCTGACAGAACTTAACTCACTTAATAACATGGAGCCATTTGTTCTAGTAGGGCGTGATTGCATGGAGCAATTTCCGGAAACATTCTACCTGTTTCAGATCTCACCTAGGAAGAGCCCTAGATAATGTTAACCTTAAAAATAAAAAGCCAAAGTGAGAGGCAAAAGAGTTTACTTGAGATCAAAGAATTGTAGCAAACCTCCGAAGTGCTGATTCAAGCCAGAAACCCAAATAGTGTTCCAATAGTGGAGTGAAAGCAAGGGACTTATACGAGAAAGGGAAGAAAAATAATTACATTAATAGAAAAAAGAACTTTCTATTAGTGCTAAAACGTGAAATTATTCATTAGCTAATGTAAAAAAATAATATAAATGAAGCCACTTTTCCAGAGAAAGTGCCTTGCTTGTATAACTCCTCAAAACTTTGGAATGCTAAGACTGGACAAAATAACCTTTGGACCAGCTCTAAAGCAGCAAAGTCTCCTAAACAACTGTTTGTTATGACTATCGAACTGAAAATTAAAGACATTCTTTAGAATTAGCATCATTATGCAAGCTTAACTGTATCAAAGGACATTCCTTTTATTCATGTAATTATTTCCCTTCCCTTGCCGTCATTGCCTAACCAGAACACTACTTGGGTTTCTGCGTGAATGAGCACTTCCCACATAGCTATTTTTTTGGATCTTCAACAAACACTTGTTGCTTCTCACTGTGGCCTTTTATGTTTAGTTTAACATTGCACATAGCTGTATATGATTTCAAGAATATCTATAATTATCAGTTCTTTTGTCCAGAACATCTGCTTTCCTGTTAGCTTTACAAATAGTTGTTTGGAAGACACTGTTTGGCCCAGTCCAAAGGTTTTTTTGCCCAGTTCAAATATTCCGAAGATTCAAGAAGCAAGCCATGCAAGGCAGCTCTTCTGGGATGGTGTCTTTGACTTCGTTTTGAAGTGGCTCTGTTTATGTCATTTTTCACAGTAGGCAGGTATCACAACCAAGGATATGCAGATACCTATGTGTAGACAGTGGAGCATAGTTGTGGAATAAACTCTTAACTTATAATATTCTCCCAAGTATTTAAACATTTAACTCAGGAGACAAAACATGCAAATGCCCAATGTATTGAGAAAACTGTAAAACATGTGAAGTGTGTAACTTTACTCATCAGATCTTTAGGGAAGATGAAAGCCAAGCCAGTAACTCAAGGTGGTATATTGGGAATGTGATTTGGAGGTAAGTGAGTTAATATCATGTACTCAAGATTGCAGAAGCATTTTCATGAATGAGCTTCTTTGATCTTTACAAAAAGCATTATGCATAATCATGACTGGGCTTCCATTACAGGTATGGAATGGGAGGTTCAGTGATGTTTGTAAAATTGTAATGAAGTGTTTCAATCAATGGTCATTGACACCAATTCAATGCCAACAGGAATACCCAATGAGAGGTGCAGTGAAAAAGGAAACTTCGTTCAGGACAAAGAGCATAATTACGATAGAGCACGGCTATGAGAACAGATCAATGGTGTTACAGCTCACTTTAGAGACAAGTACAGCTATGAAATAGCACAGCTGTGAGGGTGCCCTAGGGTGAGGTCCCTCTCTGGCTCAACAACTCTTTTCTGTGCTCGTCTTTTCCATTTTTCCCTGTTCCACTGTTCTCCTCTGCTCTGGTCTAACAGTCTTCAGTCCTCAGTTGAAAGGCAAATGACACTCCTTAAGCCAGAGGGAAGCTGACTTACATAGACAAAAGTCCTGACTCTGGTCCCTGATTGGTCCATCCTCGGCAAATGAGTACTTGAAATCTTTACAGTCCTCATTCGATTGGTCCAAAAGGCAGTGTTCTGATTGGTTAAAATGGAGCTGCTCTGATTGGTCAGTGAAGATGCTGATGAGTATATAGCTGCTCAGCATTAATTAGATAGGGAAAGCTTCAGTCCTGTTAGATGAAATACAACTCTGGGAACTTTTTTTATATGGATTGGTTCAGATGGAAGAAACATAATGCAGATCAGCAGTTCAGTGCAGGATTCTTCCTTAAGTGTGATTTGTGGTTTGTGTGACAAGCCCTGGTTTAGAAATGGTTGCTAGGCTCTGCTTTTAAATTGGAGCTCAGCCACCAGGAACCATGCTCAACAGATGCCTTCTTTCTCAGCATCCACAAGGTAAACTTGGATAGTGTAAAAACAATCTTGAGTTTTCTCTTAATATCTCTTAATACACACATATCTACATGCATACACACATTCTATTTAGTAGATTGTTTCTAAGTCATACTTTGTGTTAGAAGGCATGGATGCAAAATGCAAATTAGAGCCTTAACAAATCTTACATGACTATCATTAGTTACTACATTGTCCAGTTATGTCAAACTATCATTTCTCCTAGTAAGAATTCAGAGAGGAGTTACCTTTCTTCTCTCTTCTCAGCTCTATTTCCATCTAGGAGTGAGTAGTGTGTAAACCTTGTTTGGTGTGAGAATAAGTCCCTAATACTTTCCAGCCTAAATAAATATAGAGCCTTCCAATAGTGAAGGGAATACTGTGCTGCATTTTTTTTCCTCAGGTAAAAAGGTCCAAAGTCTCAAAATCTCTAATAAATTGCTCCTTTTTTTCTCTGTCATTTGCTGTATGTGCAGTCTCTAGGTATGGACAGCCAAGTTGAACTATCAGTAAAAATAGTGTAAGAATCTCCCCAGTGCACTGAAATTTAATAATATGTATTGGTGTGGATCATTTTCATTCATTTTGCTTCATATTTGTTATATCCTTGTGTGGTAAATACTGCCTAGCTATTCATCAAACTGGTCTCTCTTCTCCCTGGGCACACAAGTAAAACTACATTTCCCAGAATCCCTTGGATTAGATGTGGCTATGTGACTGAGTCCTAGCCAATGGAATGTGAGCAGATGTGACTTCTAACCCTTCCCAGACCAAATGATAAAAATACTTGGTAACCAATCCTCAAAGTTTTTTCTCTACCTACTTTCTTAACGAGTAGGCAGACTTAGAAATAAGGTGTTGCAGATGGTGAGCCACACATTGTAAGGAGCTGGGATTCTGACTTATTGTTTGAAGGAATGACCCTAATGATTGGAGAACCTGATTAGAGAGGTCTTTTCTATATGTAAACAGACATAATTTCTTTCTTCTTAAGCTATTCTGTATTTAGGAGGTCATTTCATTTTATATCATGTGGATGAAAAAGGGGCCACACACTAACCTTTACAAGTTTGAGGGAGGTTAGGCAGTCCTTACAAACTCAGAGACCTAGGGTAATCACATGAGATGGTCTGAAATTAAAGCTTCCTAACTACAAGTAACTCATGGTGGACAGTAATGTCCTAGGCCATATCTTCTTAGACAAAAGTCAATCTTTACCTCTACTAAGGCTGTCTAATGTCTTTTTGTCTCAATAATAACATATCCTTGGATTGTCAGAGTAATACCTTTTTTCCAGACCCCTTAGGGCATAGTCTCATACAGAGCAGAAGACCATGGACCCCTTCATTATCTTCTTCCCTGCATAACATCTCTATGTGATGTAAAAGGTTTGTTTCTTTCATATTACCTTTTATCCAATTACAGAGATTATCCCACTTTGCTTCCCACTTCCCTAATAGATTACCAAGGGATTTCATATAACCCCCTTACATCTTCCTTTTTTTTAAAATTCTTCTCCAAGAACATTTATCTCCATTTTCCTCCCACCACTCTCCCCTAGTCCACTGACCCACACCTTCCACCCTCAATCCTACCCCTTTTTGGCTTTGATCACGGTCCTTTATGCACGTTCCTTGATGATCCATCCACTTCTTTCCCCCATTATATGCCTCCCACATCCACTCTGATTACTGTCAGTTTGTTCTTTATTTCAGTGTCTCTGGATATATTTCACTTGCTTCTTTGCTTAGTTGATTTGGTTCAATTTATACATGAGGTCATATGGTATTTGTCTTTAAATGCCTGGCTTATTTCACTTAGCATAATGCTCTCCAGTTCCATCCATGCTGTTGGGAAGGGTAGTAGCTCTTTTTTCTTTCTGCTGCTGTATAGTATTCCATTGTGTAAATGTAACATAGTTTTTTGATCCACTTATGTACTGATAGGCACAAAGAGTCTGCGATTCTTCCCTCTTCTTGGATTTTTAAGAATAACCTGAAAAGGATAGGGGTTAGCTCTTCCTTAAATGTTTTGTAAAACTCTCCTGTGAAACCACCCTGTCCAGGGCTTTTGTGTGCTGGGAGTTTTTTGATTACTGCTTCATTTTCACTAGCTGTTATCCATCTGTTCAGCCTTTCTGTATCTGCATCATTCAGTTTTGGAAGATCATATCTTTCTGGAAGTTTGTCCATTTCACCCAGGTTTTCAAATTTCTTGGCATATAGTTGTTCATAGTAATTTCTTACAATCCTTTGTGTTTTTGTGGTACCAGTTATAGTATCTCCTCTTTCATTTCTGATTTTTTTTTAATTTGGGTCCTCTCTCTTTCTCTATTGATGAGTTTGGTTAAAGGCTTGTCAATTTTATTTCTCTTTTCAAAGAACCAGCTCCTGGATTTATTGATTATTTCAATTGTTCCTTTAATCTCTATGTGTAGGGTAAGTGGAGACAGCCTGGCTTCCTCACCCAGATGCTTGGGTAACTAGGGGTAGCAGCTTTTCACAACCTTGAAGGTGTTTGATAAAGTAATGCTCTCATTGCCTGAGCCTGGGTGCAATAAACTGTCCCTTAGCCTTGAGTAGGCTCCCATGCACAGCTCATGTTAGGTTACCTCACTATTTGGCTTGTAGCTGGCTTTCTTCCTTCTAGTATTTAAGGAGGTATGGGCTTCTTAGGGAGAGCTAACATAGACACAGGCTTGTGGCCTGTGTGACCCCCCTGACATGGCCTTGTGGCTTGTGTGACTCCTTCGAATAAAGGCATGTCAAGCATCCCCACAGCTCTACACATTTTCTTCTGTCTACCTGAGTCTCCAGTGGACCTGCCAAGCCTAGGGAGGCTGCAACACACTATGTCACTTAATTCTTCTCTTATCTTGATTATTTCCTTCCTTCTCACTCTGGGCTTTGTTGTTGTATCTCTGGTTCTTCTGGATGTTGATTAGTTTATTTGAAATCTTTCTCTATTTTTATGTATGCCTGTATCATCAACTTCCCTCTCAGGACTGTGCTCACTATGTCCGATTGGCTATGGACTGTTGTGTGTTCATTTTCATTTGTTTCCAGAAACTTTCTGATTTCTCCCTTGATCTCATTATTGGCCCAATCATTGTTTAATAGCATGCCATTCAATCTCTATTAATTTGAATGCTTTTGAGTTTTTGCCTTCAAGTTGGTTCCTAGTTTCAGGCCCATGAGGCCCAACAAAATTTTGGATATCACTGCAAATTTCTTGAATTTGTTGAGGCTTGTTATGTGTCCCATCATGTGGTTATCTTTGAAAATGTTCCATGTGCATTTAAAAAAGGACGTATATATTTCTTCTTTGGGATGAAAGGTTCTATATATACCCCTTAAGTCCATTTGATCTACAGCATTGTTCAGTGTCGCAACATCCTTGTTGGTATTTTGTTTGGAAGATATATCCATTTTTGATGGTAGGGTGTTAAAATCCCCCAGTATAAGTGTGTTGCTGTCTATATCTTTCTTGTAGTCCTCCAAGATTTTCCTAATATATTTGGGTGCCCCTATGATGGGTGCATATATGTTTATTATGTTTATGTTTTCTTGATGGATTCCTCCCTTGAGTATTATGAAGTGTCCTTCTGTGTCTCTTTTTATGACATTTTGAAGTCTATTTTGTCTGATGTAAGTATTGCTATCCCTGCTTTTTTCCTATTCATTTGCTTGGAATTTTTTCCAACCCTTCACTTTCAGCCTGTGTAGGTCTTTTGTTCTGAAGGAGGCGTCTTGTAGGCAGCATAAGCACGGGTCATGTTTTCTTATCCATTTAGCTACCTCATGTCTTTTGATTGGAGCATTTAATCCATTTGCATTTATGGTTATTACTAATAGGTACTTATTCCTCTTTCCCTCTTTTACCTCTGTTCCTCTCTATCTCACTCTTTTTCTTCCTCCTCTTAAAGCAGTCCCTTTAGCATGTCTTGCAGTGCTAGCTTGGTGGAGATGTATTCTTTTAGCCTTCTTTTGTCTGGGAAACTCCTTATTTCACCTTCCATTTTAACTGAGAGCCTTGCTGGGTAGAGTAGCCTTGGTTGTAGGCCTTTACTTTCATTACTTGGAATATTTCTTGCCATTCCATTCTGGCTTGTAGTGTTTCTGTTGAGAAATTAGCTGTTAGCTTTAATGGATCTCCCTTGTATGTTACTTCCTGTTTCCCCTTGCTGCCTTTAAGATTCTTTGTCTTTACAATTTGGCATTTTAATTATGATGTGTCTTGGAGTAGGCCTCTTTGCGTTCATCTTGATTAGGGCCCTCTGTGCTTCCTGAAGTTGTGTGGTCTTTCCTCTCTCCTGGTTATGGATGTTTTCTGTCTTTTTTTTTTTTTTCATATAGTTGTCTATCACTTGCTCTTTTTCTCCCCCTTTTTGTATTTCTATGATAGAATGTTGTTGCATTTCACGTTGTCCAGCAGTTCACTTAAGCTATCTTCATATTTTTTAAGCCTTTTTTTCATGCAGCTCCTCTACCTGGGTATTCCTTTCTACCTTGTCTTCCAGCTCACTGATTTGGTCCTCTGCTTCATCCAGCCTGTTAGTAATTCCTTCTAGTGTATTTTTATTTCAAAAATTGTATTCTTCATTTCTTCTGGATTCTTGTTTAAAGTTTCTATTTCCTTTTTCATACTGTTTTAGCTTTTACTCAGTTCCTTATAGTTGTCTGTGAGTCCCTTGAACATCCTTATAACCATTCTTTTGAATTTTATATCTGATAGTTAGTTTGCTTGCTTCCATTTCATATAGCTCCTGTAGTGGGAAGCCTTCCATTCCTTTCGATTGGGTGTTCTTTCTTTGTCTCCCCATTTTAGGTGACTCACTTTGTTTGTTTCTGTGATTCCTGATGCTAAGCTTTGCCAGAGGTCTCGTAGGTGAACTTCTGTAGTAGGAGTTTTGTGGGACTCAGTGGTGCAGTCTTTTTGATCTCCTTGTCTGGATGCTCTAGGGTCACCTTTTCTTCTGTTTGTGTGTGCTCTGTTATTGTACTTGTGCTTTTTGTGTTAGTGGCTCCTTTGTTGGTGAGTTCTCCCCTATGGCAGGATTACTGATATTCACAACTCCCTCTTTGTCTTGTATGCTGTTTTACAGGTGTTAGTTAACAAAGCACTATTTCCAGACAACCTAACCTATGCCAGCAAAAAGAATCCCCTACCACATTAGCAATCTCAACTGCAATTGAACTAAGATTCATGAAGGTGAAGGGAGATTGAGGATATTATAAGATATGACAAAGGGACTATGAGATTACTGAAAAAGGAAAACGATGCTGTGTGGTAAGAGGGAGAATTTATAAGAGCAGGGATAGCACTAAGGTGAAGAAATGGGGAGAGCAAAAGTTATGAAGTTATGAAGTAAGTAAAGTATGAAAGGGCAGTGAGAACAATGGGATAAGAAGAGGGAACAGTGTGCTATGAGGTTTGAAGTAAAATTGAAAAGATACGGGAACAACAGGAGCAAAATTACAGAAAAACTACAACAGGGTCAATAACAACAACAGCTGAAAGAAGTTTAATGAAGGTCAAATGGGAACAAGAATATTGTAAAAAAACAAAAAGTGAATATGCAAAATCTACATTAAAGAATAATTATTTTGAGAGGATGGTAGAAGAAAACTATTAAGAGTAAGGAGTAAGACCCAGGTGGAGGGAGCAGGAAAAAGAAAAAAGAGGGAGCAAGAAAACCATGAAATAAAATTCCTCACTCAATGATGGGTCCCCCTGGGTCACCACAGATGGTGAAAATAAAATAAGTCATTCCAGACACTTCTCGGTCTGCCAAGAAAAGGGGGTGGCTATTCCCTCTAGTGGAGAATACCCTGAGCCCTTCTCTTGAAGTGGCTTTTATTGGGAACGATATGCACAGGGGTATACAGCATGGATGCAAAGCTCATCAATCAATGTGAAAGGCTATGTTTACAGAAAACAGATAGAGATCATAGATAACAATTGAAGGAACACAGAGATTTAACTCAGGTCAGGGTCCAGTAGATAGGGTGGTGCCCATTCGACCCTGAAACCTGTGAAACTGATCACATTCTATGCCCAACCCCAAACATTAGTACTCATTAACTCAGGGGCATTCTTAGCAAAGTAAGTTTCATAGGATTTAATGCATTCCTTTTCCAGGTCTAATTGTCCCTGGGAACCACTGGATCCAGTTTAGAGCTGTACCTGCCTTTGGTGTTGTTTCAAGCGTGAGCCAGGCAGTGGAACAGAGCAGCCAAGACTTAAGGAGACTTTCTTCACACAGAATGACTCTGGCCATGACCAAGCCAAGGGATGAGGGTCTTCTGCCCCTTCTCCATGTCCCCCGAGTCTTTCCCTGATGGCCCAATGCAACTGTGCCTGTCTTAGGTTGCCTCTGTCATTGAGGTGTCTTACCCATCATTGACTAACCAGCCATCCTCCGGCGCCAAGAAGGGTGACATGAGGGAGGCAGGGGCTGCATCCCTGCCAGGGGGACAGGTTTTGTATCCTCAGTGGCCTATTTTCCCAAGGCCTCCTTGCTCAGCTCAGGCTTTGGGGCCCTCTTGCCTATCAGCAAAGACCCTGAAACCAGGCAGGACAGTTCCCAACAAAATGGGACTATATCAAATTAAAAAGTTTCTGCATGGCTAAAGGAAACATCAGCAAAGAAAAGGGAACCAAGTGTGTGGGAAAACATATTTGCCAATGATACTCGGACAAGTGTTTGATCTCCAAAATATATAAAGAACTCATAGGACTCAACACCAGGAAGATAATCTACCCAATTAAAAAATGGGCAAAGGACATGAACAGACACTTGTCCAAGGATGATATACAGAGGGCCCGAAGATGTATGAAAGAATCATTTCATGAATGTTATTAATTAGTTTTGCACAATGACAGCATCACAGTCAATGAGGTTTATCCAAGGTACAATTGTTACTAATTGAAAAAAAAAAAGAATGTTATGAATGAAATGATACAGAATGTAAAATTTTTGTTTGGTCAAAATTAACTTTATTTTTCAGATTTACTTAATTGGGTATAGTAACAAAATTAGCACATACAAAAAGGATACTGATATCAGGCTTAAAGAAAATGCCCCTGGCAAAGTTGTATGAAGATGACAGTACCAAAAAAAAACTTAGATGTTGGCATTATTTTTTTTAAAGTATTTATTTATTTATTTTTAGTGAGAGGAAGAGAAGAAGAGAAATATCAATGTGTGCTGCATTTCACATGCCCCCTGTTGGGAACCGGGCCCGCAATCCAGGCATGTGCCCTACACTGGGAATTGAACCAGTGACCCTTTGATTTCCAGGCCAGTGCTCAATCCACTGAGCCACACCAGCTAGTGCAAATTGGCATTTTTAAAAAGTGAATTCAATGTTAGTTCTGGAAGTGACTTTTCCTACCTAAGCCTGTTTTCTCATCTATCACTGAATTTGAGATTACTCATACCACCATTTTAACAGTCTGAGCCGTTTACCACTAGTGTGTCCCTGTTGGGAAACGCCCGGCCTAGTATCAGAACACTGCCAACACGCTGGAGGGCCCCAAGGCTGGAGATAATCAGGAGGCCTTGGAGAAACAGGCTCCTGAGGAGACTTGGCCTGTTCCCCCATGGCAGGGGCATAGCTCCTGCCTCTCCGCTTTGCCATGGTTGGTCAATTAGCCCATGATGGGTAATGGACCTCTCGCTGCGGTTTTCAACCTAAGACAGGTGTTGGCCCGATTTTGGCAGCAGATGAGAAATTGGAGGACATGGAAAAGGGGTGAAAAGGGCCCCACTCCCCTCAGCTTGGCTTGGATATGGCCGGAGTCCTCATTGCAGCCGAGAAGCAGTCTCCTTATCTCTTAGTGGTTCCATCCCCCGCCTGGCTCAGGCTGGAAACAATTCGGGTGGAAAAAACAGCCCTAACTCAGATCTGGCAGATCCCTGGTAATCGGGCCCGAAAATAAATTCTATAGAGTGTGCTCTGTTCCTCCCTCAGATCTCTGGTCAGCTCATGCTGCGAAGGACATTCACATTATTTACGTCCTTTTCCTTGTCAAGACATTTGCTTTATTTACACCTTTTACCCTATATCTTTAAGACACCTTTAAGTCTACTTCCCCTTTATTTATAGTCTCTATTGTTGATTCTTGTTCCCTCTCAGACCCATGTAAATCACTGATATCTTGTCACTTGTTTTCCTAAAGGTATCTATTCTCTGTGAAACTTACCTTGCGAACGTGATGAGTATACGTATGCTTTCCTGTTACACCCCACTGATAAGATTTTCAATAAAGGCCTTGGAAGAAGGGACAACGGGGCCTTTCCCATTAGGGGGATGTGCCACAGCCTTTTCTGGTGGGAGAGATGTGCCCCCATCTGCTCTCCCAGCAAACAGAGAAGTGTTTGTACATTTGTGTTTGTCCCCCTCATCTGTGACGACCCCAGGATGGGCTCTGAGGGTTTCAGAGCCCTTCTCCCACCTCAGCTGGTGCCAGATGGTTTCCCTCAGGTTGCAGGGAGTGTTGCACTCTCTGCGGAACTCCCCCACGGTGGCATGCCACATGTCCCTTTTGGCCATGTGAGACCACACTGATCTAGGCTAAGGAGAGAAGCCCACATGTTAAAGCACTTGGAGGATCTGGATTTGGCTCAGCTTCACTGGGTTTGCTCAACCTAGATCCAAATCTAGATAGCTTAACAGACTAGTGGCACCATACTCAAATCTTAGGTCGCAGGGAACAGAGGGATTGGGAAGGATCAGCACCTATTCTGAATTGAGGGAGACAAGAAATATAGATTCCTTTAATTTTGCTTCTAATTTAAACCAAATTCTACCCAAATGGGGAAAAAAAACTGAACTCTTCTGCAACCTGTTTACCCCATGTATTTGTTTTTTATTTTAAATTTTTATTTGTTTTGACACCCTTTCCATAGATGGTGCCTCTAGGAATATCCCATCATGCTTTAAGACCTTCATCTCCCTGATTTCCTTTATCTCCCAAAAACTAAATGCAAACTCTCCAAGGGCTCTGCTTTGTCCTTCTAGTTTGAGGTTCATTCATCTCAGTGTCCCAAATGTTCAATATGATTATGGTAGATGCTGCTGAACAGGCAATAACCCCTCACCTGGACTGAGAGGCCATGGTGTGGGAAGGAGGAAGGTATGAATGCTGATGACAAGCCCTGGACTTAAGGTCAGACTTCTGGGGCACATTCCTGTTTGCTCTCTAGAGATGGGCTAAACTGTTTTTATCTTTTGAAAACCAGGATATTTAAAAATTGCATCTCGGTATCAGACTGATAAGATATTACCTGAAATTCCTACCTGGTTCCAGCAGAGGGTATACTCAAACAGAGCTGACAAAGAAAGATGCCTAAAAAAGCAGCAGGTGATCACAAACTTCTCTATTTATCTTCCTGTTTCTGGTTTAGAACTATGAAGAGATTATGTTGAACCCACCTGCTCCTGCTCAAAAGTAAGTAGTTTATGTTAAGAAAATTTCTTATAGCCCTTTTATCCTTTATGATCAAACTTGTGTTTTCCTCATTTTTGCAGATGTAAGCAGGGTCCAGGCTCTTGGTGGCTGTGAATAAAGAATTGAACTGACCACACAGATATTGTAAAGTAAAGCAAACAGGAAATTTATTAAGGACAGTACACTTCCCAAGACATGGGAGTGGGCCATCTCTGGGCAGGGTATGACTCGTTCTATTGAGGGGTTATACAGGCTTTATAGGGTTTTTACTTAAGTTTCTACATATGTAATTTCCCACAATCATCCTTGATTGACCACTTGGGGAGGAAACCACAATGCTAATTATTATCAGGTGTCACAAGGCAATTCCCAGAAATCAGGATGTGGACTGACGACAGTTGCAGTGTCTCAGGGTTTCCTATTTTATCTTCTGATTCATCATGAATGGTAATTCAGTATCTCCCAGCTTGGTCATTTGTGCTAACTGACTGCTATTGGGGTAAACTTGGAATAATACGTAGAGAAGCTGGGTAGCAGCCAGCCAGGGCCTGGTATGTCCACTCTAGATTTGGGCAGATTGAAGAAAATGCACAGAGCCATGGGGATGCTTGACATGCCTTTACTCATGGGTGGGCAAGCCACACACTCTGAAAGCTCTGTGTGTGTGTGTGTGTGTGTGTGTGTGTGTGTGTGTGTGTGTGTGTCCAGTGAGAAACCTCTACCCCCTTAAGTATTAAAGACAAAGCCAGCAAAAAGCCAAAATATTATATAACTTTGAGTGATTCTGTGCATGCGAGCCCACTTCACGTTATGGGAACCGTTTATCATAGCCAGTCTCAAGACTATGAGAACACTACTTCATCAGGCCCACACAAGGTTAGAAAACCTGGATGAGGAAGCCATACTACCTTCATTTACCCTATAATCCACCCCTTCTGGGTTCCTCACTGCACAATCTACATGAAGATATCTTCGATGAAGTTCCTTTGTTGAGGAGGGCAGAGCCCTGTGCCCATAAATCACAACTGCAGTATAGACTTCAGCAACAAGCAACAAAAACACAGGCACTGCCGCCCAAGGTAGCAAGAACCACTACCATTCAGTGGTTAGGGATGCCCACCATTCCTGTAAAGGATCACCTATCAGGTGTTCAGTAGCACAGGTCTCAGAGGCTAATGCCCGTAAAGTTTGACTCACATTATGGTGGATATCAGAAAGATATACACAGCATTCTGCTCCTACTAGGGCACATACCCCACCTTGGGAATGCAGTAAGCATATCTAAAACCATATGATTTTGCAAGGTTACTCTTCTCAATTGATACACTTCATTTAATAGGCTTAAGAAACATGTATTGCATTCAATATATGAGCAGTGTGCAAAGCCAAAGCAGTTATCTGTCAGTGACTATGGAAGCAGCTTGAGGAGAAAAAGTAGCTAATGGATAATACCAACAGGGAGTATGTTTACTCAGTGTCATGCCTTAAATGCTTCTCAATTTGTTGGCTGGCTTTTAAGAATTTTCTGAACTTGAGCAGGCAAATAGGGCCATCCCCAAGTATAACGACCAGTCCAATTTCCAGGTACATAAGGCCACCCAGGTGAACCACATACCCAGAGGGCTCCAGTGGGAACTGCAGCCTGTGCATTTTCCCTCACCTCCCAGAAATTCTTTAGACTCTGAGTCTGAAATAGACCTGTCAGAGTCTAGCTCATCTGGATTTGTCCTTCGGAGTCCTCAATGCAAAGGGGAGCTGGCCCAGCCAGCTCCATGGCTTCAGCTGTGAGCCACCCCAAGCCATCCCATATAGAATAGCTTCTTAATGGCTGGGGTCAATCGTGCTGCTGCTCTGCCCCAGTCAAGGTAGCATTCCATAAGGGAGGTCCTCTGTTCCACTTGTTTTGAAGCCAAGTCCACTTTGAGACAGAAGCAGGAGAGATGTGTCATGGGAGGCCTGCATACGTTCTCAAGGGGATTTCTGTGTAGATCCAGCACATTGATTGATTAGGCACTGAGGCATAGGTATGAACCTAATCCACTAAAGTGTTATTCTGTACCCTAACAGGGAAAAAACAGATCAGTTATAGGCACCAGTAAGGTCAAGTCACGCTGCTCAGGTAATATACAAGGGAGCTTCTGGTCAGCCGACAGGACAGTGGCTGGCAAAGGGTGTCTTCCTGGGCAGGAATACCGTATCTGTGTGCCTGAACAGGGGCTTAACATCTACTTGCAATAACAGGGGAGAACTCGCGATGGGCCATAAGGAAATCACAAAAGTGATGGGAAGAAATATTTCATGCTGGCCCTGGGTATGTCACCTTTAAGATTGGGAGCCATGTCCCAATCACCTAAGGCACTATTTTCAAGTATCTCTCTACCCCTTGTCCCCAAGGGGTAACAAGAGCCACTCAACGCAAGTGGAGGTATTTTATTTCCCAAGGCCAGGTTTAAGTGGCTGTTTGCCCTTGTTCCAGGCCCTCAGGCACAGACAACAGACTGTTTCCCTGCTTTCCCATGCCTGGTTTCAGCAAAATATCCTTAGTCTGTAACTGCAGTTGAATTGGAGCTGCAGTCTGGTGGAGCAAGGCTTCCACTGGGGCTGGCCCCTCCCTCTGACTCCTCTCACTCAGAATCTAGAGGATAGTGCACAAGCATTTCATCCAGCCCTTCAATGGAGGGATGGAAGCTGCAGCTCGCAAGCCCTGCTTTAAGAGACCACTGTATCATTTAATCATTCCAGTAGCTTGGGGATGATAGGCCACATGGAATTTCCAGTCAATCTGCAGGTCTCAGGCCCATTGTTGTACCAAGCCTCCTGTAAAATATGTCCTCTGATCACTTTCAATGATTAAGGGTCACCCATAAGCAGTACATAACTGCTCAAGGGCAGCTATTACTGCTTTCTGATCTGGGTGTCATACGGGATAAGCAGCGAAGAGTCCCATAGCCATGTCCACACATGTAATAGCATACTTATATCTCTCTGAAATAGGTAGGGGTCCAATGACATCCACCTGCCACCAGGTCAGTGGTATCCATCCTTGCACCACCTGTCCAGTAGTTCCCACAGGCCTGTGGGGATGCTCTCAGGAGCAGACAACACAGTTCTCACAAGCTTCTTGTACCTCTGCTAAGGTGAAAGTTAACCCCTAAGTTTTGATAGTGGGCCACATGGTCTTTTGTCTAGCATGCAAGAGGCAACGGTGTAGCCACTGAGCTACTTCCCTCCCTGAGGGACTGGCTGGTACCATTTCTAGCCACTGCATCTTGGCTAGAGTGTCAGCCTTTTCATTCCCAGAGGAAGCAAGAGGTGCATGACCAGTAACATGATATATGGTGATTTATTTCTGGTGGCCTAACTTTGTGGTCTTGCCACAAAGCCTGTTCCCACAATGGTCTATGTATAATTGTTCATTTATTTGTATGCCATGTAGAAATCCATAAGTTTAGCCCCCAGTACACCACTCAACTATCTGCAAATAGTCAGGGGTGGTGCCTCATCAGCCATGAGTCACACAGCTAGGAGTTCTGCCCACTGGCTACTCTGACCCACACCAGTGTCAGACCAGATTGTGTCTGTCTGTGGTGGTTGAATTGCTAAGGCAGTCCTTGTGGCAAGCTGGCCCATGCTGGACCCATCAGTGTACCATACATCTGAAGGAATAGGTACCAGCCCTTCCTGGAAGGACCTAGCTTCCATTTCTTCTACAGGGACAGGATCAGTAGGTTTCTCATTATACAAGTAATAGCACCCAGCACTTCCTGTAGCTCAGCCCATAAAGGGCTAGTGGACAGAGTATTCCTCTATTGCAGATAAGCCCCCTACTTAGCCAACATGGGCATTTGAGCCATCCCACTACAAGGCTTGGCCATCCAGTTCTGGACGCACCCTGCAATGGTCTTTACTGTCATGGGGCCAGTTCCTCTTATAGCCTCTATGGCTAACAAGGCAGCATATACTGCAGCCAGCTGCTTTCTAATCAAGGAGTATCATACCTCTACTCCTTTCCATAGTTGGGACCAGAAACACAAGGGTTGACATAGCCATTCTGATAGCTGCCACATATCCCATCCAAACCCTTCTTGTGTCACATGCACATCTAGTTCACAGGGCCTAGTAGAATCCAGAGCATGCAAGGCCTGGGCACACTTAATGATGCACTTTGTTCCTGGGAACGCTTGTTCTGAGGTCAGGGTCCAGTCCCAGTTTGCTCCCTTTTTTGCCAAAGTATACAAGGGATGAACAACCTGGGCTAGATGGGGCATCAGTGCTCTCCAGTACCCCAACAGGCCCAAAAATGTCCGGAATTGTTTCACAGTAGTAGGGGTAGGGTACACCTGAATTTTATCAGTTCATCATAGATGACTTTTGTCTTACCTGACAGGATAACCCCCAAGTGTTGGAGACTACTTTGTGTGGTATTGGGAATTGTAGCTCCATGCAAGAAAGGCCCTGCCTGTAAGCCTTGACTGAAAGCCAGGAATGCTGGGAGTCACATGACCCGATATTAGCACCAAGGGTTCCAGGGGGAGATCTGACCTAAAGAGTGCATTATATTTACTGAAGCTTGCTCTGTTTAGTACTGCCCTGATAAGGAAAAACCAGGTGCCTGACTTCAAAGCAGGGGAGAAGATTCTTGGGCACTTGAACCTTGGCTTAATGACCATCTGGCATCAGCATGTCTGATAGACCCTAGCCCAAAGCTGATCTATGTGTTCCTTTTATTGTTATCTATAGTCCTCTGACATAGACTGATAAGCTTCCCATGCATGTACGCTGTATACCCCTACACCTATCATTCTCAGTAAGAGCCATTTCAGAGAAGGGCTCAGGGCATTCTCCACTAGAGAGTATCGCCACCCCCCTTTTCCTGACAGGCAAATCATGTCTAGTACAATTTATTTCTTCATCCGCAATGGCTGGGAGGACTCTGCGGGATGGGGCCTCCCTCACCCAGGAATTTGACACACAATCCAAGCCCTTGTAGCTTGATTTTGTTGACTGCCTAACCACATGAATTCATGTGGGACAGCATTTGAGTCACTGCCTTCTCTAATTCTGCAAGAGAATCACTGGTTAGCAAAGTATCATCAATGTAATGGAACCGGCACACTTCTGGAGGCTGTGGCCACTTAGCCAGGTCCTCTGCCACAAGCCCATGACAGATGGTCAGGCTGTGCAAGTAATCTTGAAGGAGTACTGTAAAAGTCTACTGTCAGTCTTCCCATCTGAAGGCAAACTGATCTTTACTCTCTGGAGCAAGGTCAATGGAGAAAAAGGCATTTGCTGGATCAGCTACAAAGTGATAAGTTCCCAGCTCACTTGTTAATCAGTCCATCAAATCTACCACAAAAGGGACCACTGCATTTAGTGGAGGGATGACCTTATTGAGTTCCTGGTAATTAACTGTCATTCTCCATGTACCATCTGAATTTTTTACTGGCCACACAGGAGAGTTAAAAAGGCTGTGGTTAGCCATAATTATGCCCACTTTCTCCAACTCTCCTATAGTGGCTATAATTTCCTCATGTCCCCCAGGCAACCAGTATTGTTTCACTGCCATTACCCATCATGGGGGTGGCAATTGCATGGAGTATGTGAGGGATGTCCCCACAGAATGGCTCTTACCACTCGCAAGCATAAGGAAAATTCTGCAGTGGTGTGTAGCCACTATCCCTGGAGCACATCAATACCCAGGATATGCTTAAGAATAGGGGATACGCAGACAGTATACTCATTGTTGGAGGGGGGGACAAATGCCCGATACCCAAAGAGACCTGTACAGCCTTCACTCTGACACTATGTTCCCCATAACCATCAATAGAGATCCCAGGCCCTGGAAACTTCTCAGAGCTTCCATGCAAAAGGGTACATTCAGCTCCTGTGTCCACCAGAGCCAGGACCCACAAGACATTTTTATGGAACCAATAACTAGCCAATTTGACATGCAGCCTCCAGTCCCTACCTGTACCCTGTAGACAGGTTCCTCAGCCTGCCCTCGATTCAAATGTTCAAAGGATCTCTCCTTCCTCCTCTGAGGAGGTTTACACAGCCAGGGGTCTTCCAGCCAGACTGGATGGGCCTCTCAGGTCATGTCCCTGGGGTTCTTTCACACCACCTTCTTCTGGGGCCACAGGAAGCGTCAAACAGCTTGCACCTATTTCCAAAGTTCTAATAGGCAAGCATTTGGCTTCCTGTTAATCTGTGTTTCATCTTCTCCAGCCCCTAAAAGGTCCAACCACATTTATGTCCCAGTCACCCACATGGGAGCGGTGTTTGACCAAGAAACAGGGGAATTGAGATACTACCCAAACTGCTTTTTGTTGATGGCAGGACTCTGCCTCTCCCAGACTTGCCACCATCATGGGGATATCATTAATGCTCCAGCTAACATACAGCACCAGGATTTCCATGAGAGATCCAAAAGAGGTGGGAGCAGTGTGCTGCAGCACCAAATCCTACATCCTAGCTGTAAAGCATTCATCATCAGTGCCCTGGGTATTGATACTGAACATAACCTGGCGCATGCCCAACTCCCACAGGATTTGCACTAAGTCTGCGAAGAACTGCTATTTGCTCACAGTGTCTGGCACATCTCCCACATTTGCCCAGACTGTACAAAGCTGCCATGACCCACTCCAACAGAGAACCCGAACCCTGCCCCCTTCCATGCTGCCAGCTATTCTGCAGCCGTTGGTGCAGAGAAGGGTGATTTGTGATGGAAGCTAACTTTTCCATCTCATTATTAGTGCACATGATACTATCCACCCCTAAATTCCACAGCCACGCTACTAAGGGCTCCCCAGGTTGTTGGCAAAACTGATTTGCAAGATCAACCAGTTCAGTCTCTGTGTATAAGGCTTCCAGCCTTGTAGCCAGTTCCAGTGTCTGGTTTGCAGGGTGAATCCACCATGGCAGGTCAGCAGAGACCCCTGTCAGGAACTCTGTGCAGACCCAATAGTCTGGGCAGTTGTTTTCAGTGGCCAGCATTACCATCCATTGGAGGAAAGTTTCTGCAGAATCTAGCCAGAGAGCCCCTAAGAATTTGACAGAGAAACCAGGTAAACAATGTTATAGTATACATTCTATGAAAACAGAAAGAACACAAAGGTTAATGGACACAGCATATCATAAACCAGTTTCTGAGCCTGCAAGAGTGTCAAATGAGAATACTTCCAAATGCAAGGCTTTTTCTGGAATGAAATTAAGCAGTGACACTCTGATGTCCTCTTTATCTATAGTTTAAATGCCTCTGGTGATATCATCAGGTGCTCAGGTAAATTCTGTATGGTTGATATTGCATCAGTAGCTCCAAATCAAAGGATGAAGGAAAAATGAAATATTAGTTTGAAAGAAAGCTGGAGAAATTCAGGACCTAGTATAGTTTACAGGTGAGAAATAAAATTGTACAGACAATTCACTGAATTAGAGTCTACTTTTCATAGTTGTGTATAATAGATTATATTGAAACATGATTTTCCCCCTAAAATCACCTTTATTTTTATCAAAGAGCCAAATCAAGACCAATTCATTTACAGTTAAGTCCAGTTTCAATTTGTCCTGATTATTTGTATAAACAACAGTAATAGTAACTGATCACATAGGCTTTCTTAAATCTATTGCACTTTCCTGGAACATTACAAGGAGTTCCTAGATTGAGCTTCAAACAGTCCCGCAGGGATGGGAAGCCAAGCCACACAGTTGCCATAAGGCTCTGTCTGCAGTACCTGCATATTTGGGTGAGTTTCTCAAGTTCTTTAGGTCTCCAAAATGTCTTGAGGTTCTTCCCATGCCATCTTTCAGGAAAGTAACTTTTGCTTCTTACCTGCAAAGACTGCCATGAACCCTGTGACCAAGTGAGGTACCAGGCCATTTCTCCAAGGGGCTTTTATTGGCTTCAAAAGTCAATTTTAGTTCCTCAAGTCTTTCTGGTAACAACCAGAGTCCAGGCATGTCTTCTTCAGGCATGACATTCCAATCAAAGCCTTGGTTAATAAAATCACAATTGGAAACTGGTTTTATGCATTATATTGTGAAGAAACCAGAATCCTATTAGATTTATGCAAAAAAAAAAAACCCATATTGCTATGGAAAGAATAATACTCACTAAGAGCTTCCAAATTCCAGAGGGATCAGGTAGGGAGAAAAATATGAATGACTCAATATTGCTTATGAAATTATTCTTTACCAGATTGCTCTAAGAAAAAGAAAGTTTTCTTATGTCTGAAAAACAAATGATTAAAAATGAGCAATGTTTTTCAACAAAAAAGTATAAAAGGCACATTTATCATCAGTTTATTATGTCCATAATTAATTTCTCTTTATCCTGATCATCTGCAGCACTTCTATAAATCCAGTCATTTCACAGAGCTCCATCAATCTTCTCTCAGTTCAAAGGTATGATCCAAAAATTCATTCTCAGAAATATGCAATCCAAAACAAGTCAGAGCTCTTTCCATGAACCTCTCCCAAGAAATAATATATTTTTGCAAATGAATTAGAGCAAAATAATGACTTTATAAATGGCAAGACTTAAAATGACATGGTTACAGAGTTGAGTGTAATGCAGTTGACAAGGGAATTTGCTTTCCTGCAATATTTTAAGGTAACAACTAAAATTAACAATGAAAGTATATCAGAATTTATATAATCTCTAGAACATAAAAACATGTGTATACAACTAGAACATGCCTATTATTTCTTCATTTGACAAAGCTTCCCATGTACTTTAAGCATATAAATAGGCCTAATTAATTCCAAAACTTCTTTTATAAAAGAAGGAGAACAAGTCCTTGAGGTATTCCAGGAACCCACTGGAATAACTCAAAGCCATTTCTCAGTTAAAAAGTCTCTTAAAAATTAAACTTTGAGAAGGCTGTCAAACTTAACCAAAAGAGTATAACATAACCAAAAGTATAATGTAAACAAAAACAACACATTTTTTATAGTAGTAACTTCAAAAGACATTAAACTTAAATCCAGTTTTCACATCAAATAATTTGTCCAGACTGCAGGATGCTGCTTAATTTATAGTGTTTACTTTCTTTGGGTCAATAAAATATTACACCCTAATTATGCCACCTAGAGGCAGAAAATACACCACAGGCAAACACAAATCATGCAAAGACCATACAAATGAAGACAACACATAAAGTCTATACACATAATTTGACTTATTAATTTGAATAGAGAAAGCACATGATGTTTTCATTTGCTTGTCTTTTCACTTCTTCCCTCTATACAATCCTTTTGCAACTTTCCTGGTCCCTTTTAACACATCCAGAAATTAGAACAATCTACTTAAAATTTTATTTCCTTTCAAACATATTGCCATAATTTACATCTTTTATTACTAAAGCCATATATTGTCCCTAACAAATATAACTAGCATTCTTTATATTGACCAATTCGTGAATACATTTCATAAATCTTACCCTGTTTACTAGACCTCCAGCAAAACAATTCTAATTTGTCTAAAATGACCTAAACCTCTCCTTTCCAAAACAGAAATAGAAACAAATCTAAAGCAAAGGCAAAATTTCAAGAAGGGATTAGGGGCTAGACTTAGAATCTTATCTCCTTATTTTCTAACTTAAGCTCACCCTCCAACTGCCATACTCTTGCTTTGACTACTTTTTCCTTTTTCCCGATGCAGGTCCTCCACAGGGCCCATGGGAATATCAAGGACATCCCCCCAAATCTGATGCACCACCCTGAATTTACTCCTGCTATTTCCAGAGTTACCCCCTGGTCTTCCCCACCCAGCATGTTATCACATGCAGTCTACCCGACAGGGGTATTTCCCCAAATATCTTGTTCATAATGCCAACTGTAGCACAGGAGCCCCAAATCAGGGAGCTGCTTAAGGGTTCATAATATTCTGAAAAAAACACCCAGTGGACTAGCAGATAGGGACATGCTCTTTATTACTCACATCACAGGGGAGTGCACTGATGTGAGCAGGTTGATGTGAGAGACCTCACTTCCTCCAGCCTGAGGCTCCTTATAAGGGGCCACCCCCTAAAGTGAGCTGAGCTCCCAGGCACTGCATTTTACCTGATTTCACAATTCTTTTTTTTAATTTTTAATTTATATTTTTATTTTTTAAATTGATGTTCAAATCCAGCTTTCTCCATTTTCCTGCAACCACTCCTGCTGCCCCTCCATTCCCCACCTTCCACCCTCAATCCTACTCCGTTTTGGCTTTGTCAATGTGTCCACTATATATGTTTCCTGATTACCTACCCCCTTTTTCCCCCTGTTATTCCCTAACCCCATTCTCTGGTCATTGTCAGTCTGTTCCTTATTTCAATATCTCTGGTTATATTTTGCTTGCTTGTTTGTTCTGTTGATGAAGTTCCACTTATAGGTGAGATCATATGGTACTTGTCTTTTGCTGTCTGGCTTATTTCACTTAGCATAATGTTCTCCAGATCCATCTACGCTGTCACAAAGGGAATGAGCTCCTTCTTTCTCCTGTGTTGTATTCCATTGTGTAAATGTACCATAGTTTTTTGATCCACTCTTTTACTGATGGGTACTAGGGTTGCTTCCAAAAATTGGCTATTGTAAATTGTGCTGCTATGAACATTGGGGTGCATAGGTTGTTTCGAATTGATGTTTTGGGATTCTTAGAGTATAATCCCCCCAATGGAATTGCTGGGTCAAAAGGCAGTTCCATTTTTAGTTTTCAGAGGAAATCCCACACTGTTTTCCACTGTGGCTGCACAAGTCTGCATTCCCAACGGTCCACAAGGGTTCCCTTTTCTCCACAACCTCACCAGCACTTGTTGTTTGTTGATTTGGTTATGAGGGTCATTCTGACCGGTGTGAGTGATATCTCATTGTGGTTTTAATTTGCATCTCTCTGATGGCTAGTAATGCTGAACATCCTTTCATATGTCTCTGGGCCCTGTGTATGTCCTCCTTGGAGAAGTATATGTTCAGGTCCTTTGCCCATTTTTTAACTGGGTTGTTTTGTCCTTCTGGAGTGGAGTCATGTGAGATCTTTATATAGTTTGGAGATCAAACCCTTATCCAAGGTATCATTGGCAAATATATTTTCCCATATGGTTGGTTCCCTTTTCAATTTGCTGATGTTTTCTTTAGCTGTGCAGAAGTTTCTTATTTTGATGAGGTCCCACTTGTTTATTCTTTCCTTTATGTCCCTTTCTCTAAGGGGACATATAGGTGACAATATTACTGCATGAAATATCTGAGACTTTCCAGCCTGTGTTCTGTTCTAGGACTCTTATTGTGTCACAACTTATATTTAACTCTTTTTTCCATTTTGAGTTTATTGTGGTGTCTGGTGCATTGTGTAAGCTGGTGCTCTTGTTTCATTTTTAAGCATGTAGCTGCCAGATCCCCCAACACCATCTGTTGAAGAGGCTATTTTTACTTCATGAATGCTTCTGTCCCCTTTGTCAAATATAATGACCGCAGAGACATAGGTTTATGTCTGGGTTCTCTATTCTGTTCCATCAATCTATGTGTCTGTTCCTATGCCAGTACCAGACTGTTTTGATTACAGTGGCCTTGTAGTATAGTTTTATATCGGGTATTGTGATCCCTCTGACTTTTTTCTTCTATCTCAAAATTGCTGAAGCTATTCAGTGTCATGTGTAGTTCCATATAAATTTTTGAAATGTATGTTCTATGTCTGTGAAATATGTCATTAGTATTTTAATAGGGATTTCATTGATTCTATAAATTGCTTTGGTTACTATGGACATTTTGATGATGTTAATTATTCCAATACAAGAGCATAGTATACTTCCATTTATTTGCATCTTCCTCAATTTCTTTCTTCAGTGTTTTATAGTTTCCTGTGTACGGGTCTTTTACCTCCTTGGTAAGTTTGATTCCCAGGTACTTTTATTTTTCTTGTTGCTATAGCAAATAGGACTTCTTTCCTGATTTCTGATTGTGATATTTCATTGTTGTACAAAAATGCCTTTGATTTCTTAATATTGACTTTGTTTCCTGTTGTTTTGCCAAATTCACATATTAGGTTGAAGAGTTTTTTTGTGGAGTCTGTGGGATTGTCTATGGACTGTATCATATCATCTGCAAACAGTGATAGGTTCACTTTCTCCTTTTATATCTGGATGCCTTTTATATCTTTTTCTTGTCTAATCACTGTGGCTAGAATTTCCAATACTATGTTGAATAGAAGTGGTGAAAGCTGACATCCTTGTCTTGTTCCTGATCTTAGTGGGAAAGCTTAGTTTTTCTCCATTGACTATGATGTTGGCTATAGGTTTCTCATATATGGCCTTTATTATGTTGAGGTATGCTTCTTCTAGTCTCACTTTGCTGAGTGTTTTTATCATAAATGGGTGCTGTACCTTATCAAATGCTTTCCTCACATCTATTGATATGATCATGTGTTTTTTGTCTTTCCTCTTGCTTCTGTGATGTATTACATTTATTATTTGCAAATATTGTCCCATCCTGCATCCCTGGGATGAATCCCACTTGATCATGGTGGATGATCTTTTTCATGTATTGCAGGATGCGGTTTGCCAATACTTTCTTGAGGATTTTAGTGTCTATGTTCATCAGCAAGATTGGCCTACAGTTTTCCTTCTTGGTTGTGCCTTTATCTGGTTTTGGTACTAGGAGGATGCTAGCTTCATAAAAAGAGTTTGGGAGTCTCCCCTCTTTATGGATATTTTGGAATAGTCTAAAGGGTAGGGGTTAGCTCCTCTTAAATGTTTTGTAGAATTCCCCTGTGAAACGGTCCAGTCCAGGGTTTTTGTTTGCTGGGAGTTTTTTGATTACTGTTTCAATTTCACCAACTGTTATCTGTCCAGGCTTTCTGTGTCTTCACTCAGTTTTGGAAGATTACATTTTTCTAGGAATTTGTCCATTCATCCAGGTTTTCGAATTTCTTGCCATATAATTGTTTATAGCAGTTTCTTACAATCTGTTACATTTCTGTGGTATCAGTTGTAACCTCTCCTCTTTAATTTCTGATTTTATTTATGTGTGTCCTCTCTCTTTTTTCCTTGATGAGTCTGCTTAAAGGCTTGTTGATGTTGTTTTCCTTTTCAAAGAACCAGCTCCTGGATTAATCGATCCTTCAAATTGTTCTTTTGTCTGTATGTCAGTTAATTCTGCTCTGATCTTGGTTATTTCCTTCCTTCTACTTACTCTGGGATTTGTTTGTTGTTGTTCCTCCAGTTCTTGTAGATGTAGGGTTAGGTTTTTTATTTGGAATGTTTCAATCTTTTTTACGTAGGCTTCTATGACTGTGCACTTCCCTCTCAGAACGCCTTTGCTGTGTCCCATAAGTTTTGAAGTGTTGTGTGTTCATTTTCATGTTTCTAGAAACTGTTTGATTTCTTCCTTGATCTCACTACTGACCCATTCATTGTTTAATATCATGTTTTTCAGTCTCCATGAATTTGAGTACTTTTGAGTTCTTTCCTTGAGGTTGGGTTCTAGTTTCAATTTCTTGTGTTCCAAGAAAATGATTGTTATGATTTCAATTTTCTTGAATTTGTTGAGGCTTGTTTTGTATCCTATCATGTGGTCTATCTTTGAAAATGTTCCATGTGCATTTGAAAAGAATGTGCATTTTGCTTCTTTGGGATGAAAGATTAGATATATATCAGTTAAGTCTATTTGATCTAGGACATTTTTCAATGCCACAATACCCTTGTTGATTCATTTTTTGAAGATATATCTGTTGTTGAGAATGGGGTGTTAAAATCCCCTACTATCAGTGTGTTGCTGTCTATATCTTTCTTGGGGCCCTCCAAGATTTTCTTTATATTCCATTGCGCCTATGTTGGGTGCATATATATTTACAATGTTTATGTCTTCTTGATGGATTCTTTCTTTGAGTATCATGTAGTGTCCTTCAGTATCTCTTCTTATGGCTTTTGTTTGAAGTCTATTTTGTCGGATATAAGTATTGCTACCTCGGGGGTTTTTTTGTGGGTTGTTTTTTTTTTCCTGTCCACTTGCTTGGAATTTTTTTTTTCAACCCTTCACTTTCAGCCTTTGGTCTTTCATTCTGAGGTGGGTCTCTTGTAGGCAGCATATGTGCAGGTCATCTTTTCATATCCATTCAGGTAGGTACCCTATGTTTTTTGATTGGTGCATTTAATGCATTAATATTTATGGTTATTATTAATAGGTACTTATTCATTTTTCCCCCTTTGTACCTGTGTTCCTCTGTCTCTAACTCTTTTTCTTCCCCTTCTTACAGCGGTCCCTTTAGCATATCTTGCAGTGCTGGTTTGGTGAATGTGTATTCTTTTAGCCTTCTTTTGTC
The DNA here is from genome assembly GCF_021234165.1 of Pteronotus mesoamericanus. NCBI lineage: Eukaryota > Metazoa > Chordata > Mammalia > Chiroptera > Mormoopidae > Pteronotus > Pteronotus mesoamericanus. The sequence goes on from NW_026555085.1 coordinate 153,507, forward strand.
TAGGAACTCCTTATTTTGCCTTCCATTTTAACTGAGAGACTTGCTGGGTAGTCTTGGTTGTAGGCCTTTGCTCTTCATTACTTGGAATATTTCTTGCTATTCCCTTCTGACTTGATGTGTTTTTGTTGAGAAATCAGCTCTAGCCTTAGCAGAGCTCCCTTGTGTGTCACTTCTTGTTTTTCCCTTGCTGCTTTTATGATTCTGTCTGTCTTTAAAACTTGGCATTTTAATTATGTTGTATCTTGGAGTAGGCCTCTTTGGGTTCATCATGATTGGGAAACTTTATGCCTCCTGAACTTGCATTGTAATTTCCATCTCCGGGTTCAGGAAGTTTCTGTCATTATTTTTTGAAACAGGGTTTCTATCCCTTGCTCTTTTTCTTCTCCTTCTTGTATTCTTATTATTCAAATGTTGTGTTTCACATTGTCTTGAAAGTCTCTCAATCGATCTTCATATTTCTTAATCTTTTTTTCATGCAGCTGCTCTACGTGGCTATTGCATTCTACCTTGTCTGCCAGCTCACTAATTCGGTCCTCTGCTTCATCCAGCCTGTTTGTAATTTCTTCTAGTGTGTTTTTTCTTTCAGACATTATATCCTTCATTTCTTCTGTGTTCTTGTTTGAAGTTTCTACTTCCTTTTTCATACTGTTTTAATTTTCCCTCAGTTCCTTGTAGTTGTCTGTGAGTTCCTTGATTATCCTTATAACCATTCTTTTGAATTCTATATCTGATATTTTGCTTGCCTCCATTTCACTTAGCTCTTTTAGTTGGGAGTCTTCTATTCCTTTTGATAACTGGTTCTTTGTTAACCCATTTTAGGTGACTCTTTTTGTTGTTTGTTTCTGTGATTCTCAATGCTCAGCTTTGCCAGCTATCTTTGCAGGATGAACTTCTGCTGTATGAGTTTTGTGGGACTCAGTGGTGTGGTCTCTTTGATATCCTTTTCTGGATGCCCTGGGTTTGTCCTCTTTTCCATTTTGTGGGATCTCTTGCTGTACTTTGGCTTTACCTGTTGGTGGCTTCTTTGTTGGTGGGTTCTCTCCTGCGGGTTTACTGGTGTTCATAACTCTCACCTTATTTTGGATGTGATCAGGGGCAGGGGGAAGGAGAAATAGAGTAAAACAGTATGACAGTATTGTATGGAATTTAAAGTACCAATGAGTAGAGGACAGAAGGGAGATCCTTGGAGAAGTACAGCAATAAGCATGATACTTTAAATAAGTAGCCACTTTTTTTTAATAAAAGGTGAAAAGAGATAAGTCTCGTATCAGGGGGTAAAAAAGATGTGAGCTGACTCCAGAAAGCAGAGCACCTATGCAAGGTTAGATGGTGAGATGTAGTGAGAGTAAGGGAATGGAAACTTGGGGTAGTGTAGGAGAGAATAAAGTTAGGCAGAGCAGTAATAAAGCTCAGGAAGATAGCAAAATAGGCCAAGACTCAGGAAGGGTACTGTATGGGATTTGGAACAACAATAAATAACATGACAAGCAATAGGTAATCTGAATAAAACAAATACAAATTAAAAGACCTAGAGCAGTGTGTTATTGCAATACGAGTACAGTGACAGAAGAAAAATTAAAATGCAATATGAAAGGGTGAACAAGAAAACCAAACAATGGAATCAAACAAACAAAACAAAGTGGAAGAAAAATAAAAAAATATTAAAATGTTTTTAAAAATAAAATGCTCATTCTGAAGGATAACAAAGTGAATTTTTTTTCTCAGTTGGTGGTATTAACCTTTATCTCCCTCTGGATCTGTCTTTGGTCCTTTCACAGCTCCAGATCTTATTGTCTTATACTTGCAAGAAAAAAAAAAGAGAAAAGGAAACCTTTCTGCTGTCTTTGAACCCACCAAATGGATTCTGCTGGTCTTCCTGGATGTGGCAGGCAAAAGGGGTTGGGCTCTGTTTTTTTTCCCCTTTCCTGGGGATGTGAGAGGATGGGGGCTGGGGCAGGGCTGCAGCATACACTGGTTCCGACTCCAGCTGAGCCCTCAGAGGGCCGGGTGGCCCACACTGTGCATATGCACCAGGCCAGTGCCTTTAATCCACTTTGGTGTGCAGCCCTTTGATTAGTCCATGAGGTGCACAGAGTGGGAGCAAGTTGCACTCCTCCTCCTTGCTCTTTGCTGGCCTGGCCTCTACGTGTGAGAGATCCTTGCACAGGAGGTTTTTTTGTTTTGTTTTTTTCAGTGAATTCCCTTTGGTTATCAGTGGTCCTTCCTGACAATTGCCAGGCTTTTCACTCAGCCCAACTCTCTGGACCAGTTCTAGGACTACCTGGGTCATGGTCAGTTACAGCCCTTCTCTTCTTCCATCTCCTGGTGTCATCCTGCTCCCCAATTTCTCTGGGACTGTCCCAGCCAGGTACTAATGTCCCATCCACAGAAAGCTGCCTGATGTGTGTCTCCCACTGCCTCTTTATTCCCCCCTGTCTTCCAGCAACCAGGTCTCTGCTGGCACAGGTCGATGGTTTCCCTGTTCTGGGAGGGAATGGAGTTAGCTGACAAGTTACAGTTGCTGAGCTAGTTCTTCTACAAAGCTCCTGCAGTGCTGTCTTCCATGGCACAGGGCCTGGGGATCACCACAGCTGCAGCCTTTCAGTACAGGACCCAGGGACCTTCCCATGGGCCTACAAACCCTCCTTACCCTCCATTTTCAAATGTCCTCTGCCATCTTTGGCACCCAAACTTCAAATAAGCTGGGATTTCATTGGCTGTTCATTTAATTCTTCAAAAGATCAGCTAGGTGTCACAGTTGGGTGCACAAGTGAGAGGGTTTGGCTACCACCTACTTCGTCGCCATCTTCCAGCTGACTTCATAATTCTAAGCACTGATGCCTCTCTTCTAAATCTTGCTCAAAACGTTCAACTGCTCCATTTCCCTCAACCCTGGAAACTCTGAGGTTTGCAAGTGAAGGCAGAGAAGGCACTGAGAAGTGGCCCAGTAAGGTGAGCTCACCATTTTCCTGGATGGATTTTACTGCTAAATCTCTTGATTTCTAGGCTCAGTTCGTCCTCCCTATTATTTTAACACCTTCCTGACTCCCTCTTTGTTCATCAACTCTCTGCACCTACACCAGAAAAAAGAAACAAAACTCACACAACTGCCCCAACAGCATCATCCCTTCTTCCAGGAGACTTTCATGTTCCCCCACCCTCTTTGGGTCATAGACCTGCCAAGAAGATAAAAGAGAAGGGTTTGAGCCAGAGCCTTTATCTCTTCAAACTGTGACAGGATTGTAAGAAACTAGGAAAATTCCTGGGCAAATGGAATGGGGAAACCAAGACAAGAAAATTAAACAAGGCCAAACAGTTTGAACAACTTACATCCAGCTGGTGAATTGCAAGACCTTATCTTCCCTAACCAAGGGCACTTGAGAGCAATTGCTTCATACCTCTCCTCCCTAACCAGAGAATACATAGCTTAAATCTCCCTGGTCTGGGACTATAGAGAATAGAGTCCCAATCAATGTCATTTGTGCCAGCTAACCCAAGGACACATGAAGTCAAGGGAACAAATAACAAAAACCCCCATTAAAAACCAGATATACCCAAGATAAAACAGTATAGCAGACCAGAGAATATTCTCAAACCCTGCTATGTGCTCATTTTGATGCATTAGCATATTAAAAATGCACTTTGAAAGCTGATGACTATTCTGTTGAAATCCTTCCTTAAGATTCATAGCTGCAGAAAAAAAAGATAAAAAGCAGTCAGAACAAAGACTCAGGGCAGTCTCACAGGGGTGTCCCAACTTTTTGGCATCTCTGGGCCACAAGTTGAACATCCCTGCTAAAGCATATCTGTGCCCCATTCCTGAGCATGAACTTTTTTTATTTCCTCCTAAACTCTAGGGTCCCAAGGAGACCTGCAGCCAGGGAAGCAGCAGACAGTGGCGCTCAACCCTGGTTTACCCCTGATCCTGTCTCCAGGGCCCACTTTTTCTCTGACTTCCCAGTGAGCTAAAAGCAACCTCACCTTGGCTCACATCTGTCTTTGTAACCTTCACTTCCCAGTGAGCTAACAGCAGCTTTGCCTTGGCTTCTTTCTTTCCTATAACATTTCTAAGGGGCCAAAGCAGAGCACCACCTAGGCTCTCTTCTGTTACTTCTACCCTAAGTCCTTCTTTTGTCTCACTCTCCCCAGACTTAAGCATACTTTCAAAATCACCTGGACTTGTGTTGTGAAATCTTTCCTACATGAAGTCAAGAATCCACATGCTACAGGCCTGCCTGAGACAGACTCACTCTGGGCTGGTCCCTGTCTGGTAACAAAACCAACCCTCTCTGAATATTAGAATTATAGTGGCAGTGTCCCTCAAACTCCCCTCTGCTTTGCCTCCAGAGGTTCAGACTTGTGGATGTTGCATGCTGCCTGGAAATGGGTAGAGATCCAGTGCCTGCTCTGGTCATGATCAGTATGCACAGGGATGTGGTTCATCTGTGTCACACACACACACCAGTTGCTTTCCAGAAACCTGACCATGAAGAAAAGGCCCAAAATGCCTTTCATTCTGCACAATGACACTTAAGTGAGGAAGATGCAGACATAGAAGTTGATCATCCAGGCCAAGTCCACCCACTTCTTCTGCTGAATAACATGATAGAAAATATACCACTGGAAGTAGAGAGGCAGCAAGGCAGCAATCAAGAACAAGTATTTGGTCTTATTTTCCTTGCATCTTTGTATCACTGAAAGGAAAAGAAACCAACAGAGACAAGAGGGAAGGAGGGAGGTGGGGCGGGGGAAAAGGAAGGGAAGGGGAAAGTCAAGGAACATATAGCAAGGACTCATGGACAAAACCAAAGGGGAAGAGTTGAGGGAGGGAGGGAGGGGGGCAAGGGAAAGTGGTGGAGGCTAGGCAGAGACAAATGTATTTGAAAAAATAAATTAATTAAAAAAAGAAAAAAAAGAAAAAAGATCTCAAAAGAAAGGTGAGATGGTTAAATAATTTAAATATTATAATAGGATAAACACATTATTTTTTTAATCAATTTAAAATACAGTGCATAAATTTAAAAAATGTAAAAAAAACCCAAACAAGTATTTGTGCTGGTGGTTGTATGACATGCACTTTTTCTTCTGCTTCCAAAGCTCCACAGAGGGGATCTTCCCCAATGCAAAGAAGAAGGGTTGCATGTTGATATCTGGGCCTTTGTGGGATATCTGGGCTTGGTATGGTGCTGGAAATGCAGGTAGTTTCACCAGCTGGCAGGGGCCCCTCTCAGGTGGCCAGTCATGAAATGATGTAGCAGGTTGTTCCATGCAGAGCTGCTGAAGACAGACAGGTGCCCAAAGTCATGCTACAGCCAGCCAGCCTGGGCCTGAGCTGCACTGAGCAGCACAGAACAGCACTGCAGAGGAAGGGCACAGAGGATGTCTCCATGAGCCCCATCCATTCCACTGTGGCCTATAGCTCCCCCGAAATCATTTGTCAGCTCTTTACTAGTACTGTGCTCAAATGGAGACAGTCCTCCAATCAGGAGAGTCCATGTATTTCCTCACAAGGTCCTTGTTGATGCGGAATACCACAAAGGGATCCATGACATCCTGTCCTGCATAATGGCTGATAACTCAGAAGCCTCTGGAGGAACTTGCTGATGTTGTACACCTTCCTCTTGATTATCAGCCACTGCTCTTTGCTGTGTCTGGACTGCTATGCCACCTTGTCCGAGGTGGGGTATAGCGGCGAACACTGGGGTGTGGTAGTGCCAATCTGTGGGCAGGAGCGGCCAGATGCACGATCAGGGTCGGGCATAGCATGCACCAGTCTTGTGTGCTTGGAGAGTGGGTCTGCTTGCATAAGCCAGAAAATAATCTTTTGAAATTGACTTTTTTCACTCAGCACAATCCTCTTAAGGTCCATCGAAGCTGTATGTATCAACTCAATGATCAATCCTCTTTATCACTGAGAATGATGTGGATGTGCCACAGTTTTAACAGTTTGGCTTTTATGAATAACACTTTATGAAGATTCTTGTCTGAAATATAACCTTTCATTCTTCTTAGATAAATGCCCAATGACATACAGATTTAAGACTCAAAACTGCAACAGCCATTGGTTATGTCATCAGAGAGACCTCCCTGACCACCCAGTATAAAAACATAACCCAATTATTCTCCATGCTTCATATTCTGATTCATATTTCTCCATGATGTCTTTCATATTATGTATTTATTTCTTGGTTTGCTTATTGTCCATCTTCCCCTTTGGAAAGCAACTTTGTTAGCCCAGGAACTTTGTTTTGTTCTGAAGCCTAGAAGAGAGCCTGGCATATAGTGTACACTCTACAAACACTGAATGAATGAATGAATCTTAGATATCTTTCCATATTAGTATATGTAAATCTAGCTCTTTCTTTTCGGTTATTTGCAAAGTATTCCACTGTATGCCTGCATAGTGTTTTCATTAACTAATCCCCTACTCAAGTACATTTATGTTGGTTCCAGTAATTTACAAATCCAAACAATGTTATCATGACAAGCCTTATATAATCAAGTTGTTGTGCAGATGGAAGAGAAGTGGAATAAGTGGTGTAAAGAGTTTGTGCATTTAAAGAGAAAGCTATTGTAAATTTCTCTCAATAATGCTCCCAATTTACATTCCCACAGTGTACTGAAATAACTATTTCCTCATATTCTCACCAATACTATTACTGAGCTCTTTAACTTTTATTGATCTCATAAATTAAAAGCAACATCACGTTATTTTATTTTATTAAGAGTGAGCTAAAGCCCTGACTCAGCTGTTAGAGTGTTAACTCGATATGCGAAAGTTGAGGGTTCAATTTCCAGTCAGGGCACATATAAGAAGAAACCAATGAATGCGTAAATTAACAGAAAAACAGATGGTTTTTTCTTTCTAAATTGAATAAATTAAAAAAATAAATAGTGAATTGAGCCTCTTTTCACATGTGTATGAAGAGTGCTCTTTTCCCCTATACTATCTGTTCATATTTTTGCACTTTTTCTTTGCTTTTTACTTAGATTTGTGAGAGAATTTTGTCTTTCTGGGAAATATATCCTCTGACATCCTCTGATAAAAATAACTTTTTCCATTTTTCATCTATCACTTGACTATTTAGAGGCACATTTCTGCATAGAAGTCATTTGATTTTTAATTTTATATAATCATATTTATTCATTTGTGGCTTCTGGATTTGGAGTCACATCTACAAAGAATTTCCAGACAAGATTTTTTTTAAAAATCCATCTGGAGAGAACCCTGGTGGTGGCAGATTGAGTAGAAGTCACACTGACCTCCTCCCAGGACCAACCTGGAACTACAACTAAATTGTGGAGAAATCACCTGGAACAAACAACTGAACAATAGCAAAAGAGGAGCCTTATAGCCTTGGACAGAAAAATCAGCTTTAGAAAAACCTAACTGGAAAGGAGTATGGCACAGACTTGAGAAGGCGGGTGGCGTGCCCATGGGTGGCACCACCAGAAGGATATTGAAACGGCCAGTTGGATCCCCCTGAGATGAGCAGGGTCTAAACCATAAACAGGGATCTCCAGCCTACAGCACCAGAGCCCAAAAAGTACACAGATAACAGCCGAGCTATGAAAAGCAGTAGGGTTGCTCTCTGCCCAAGACAGGCGGCCAGAGACGCAAAGAGCCATTTAAAGGCCCAATGCATAAATTTTTATTTTCAGCCACTTACACTGGGCTTCAGCAAAGGCGGGGGCAGAGTGCACTGGAGACACCTGAGGAGAGACTGGGGAAGGAGGCTCTGGGGAGAGAACTGAGAGTAGGCGGGGGGATCCCAGTGCTGACTCATACCCGAGACGGTATCAGCTATCTTGCTCAAGCAGACTACTTCCTTGAGTAGCAACAGTATGAGAGGACCCAATAGCCCTGCACCCAGGAGGCACCTGGCCCCACGCTGTGGTGTCTCTAAGCTGATCTGTTGGGTGTAGAGTGGCAGCCACATATAATAGATCCTTGGCTAAAAGGGGTGCACATTGGTCTACAGACGCTTGAGGAGAGACTGGAGACAGAAGCTTTGGGGAAGAGAACAGAGAGAGTAGCTGGCAGGATCCCAGTGCTGACTCCTCCCCCATATAACAGCAGCCATCTTGCACAGGAATTCTGCTCCCCTGACCAGCAGCAATGTGAGAAGTTCCAATAACCCCGCCCCAGAGGGGACTCTGTCCCACCCTGTGGTGTCTCTAAACCAGCCTGCTGAGTGCAGAGGGACTAGATTAATACCTTAAGGAGACAGCAATAAACAGTAGATTCCTGGAAGTCTCAAAAAGACTGCCTAAGGTCAGACAGGGCCAACATCTGACATCATCAGATAGATCCAGAAAGAAAGAGAAAAACAACAGCAGACTCCTGCCATAGAACTTCGCACCACAAAGTCAGGAAATCAAGGCAGATCAATTTAAGAAGTGGAAGCAACACAGAGGAGCCCCCAGAACAATGGGAAGACAAAGAAACACCACCCAGTCGAAGAAAAAGGAAGACTCTCCAGAAAGAGAACTAAATGAAATAGAGGCAAATAAACTATCAGATATTGCGTACAAAATGATGATTCTAAGAAAGCTCAACGAGCTCGGTGAGCACAGAGAGAATTACCAAAAACTACAGGGAAACTAGAACTATATCAGCATGAAAAAGGAAATAGAAACTATCAATAAGAAACAAGAGGAAATGAAGAATACAATTTCTGACTTGAAGAACACAGTAGAAGGAATCAAAAGCAGGACAGATGAAGCAGAGGATTGAATCAGGGAGCTGGTGGATAAGGTAGCAAAAAGCTCCCAGAAAGAGCAAGAAAAGATAAAAGGACTCAAAAAGAATGAACAGGCATTGAGGGAAATGCAAGACAACCTGAAACGTAGTAATATCCATATAACAGGGATACCAGAAGGAGAAGAATAGGAGGAAGGGATAGAGAACCTGTTTGAAAAAGTAATGATGGAAGGAAGAATCGAGATGGCGGAGGAGTGAGTGGAAGTCACACTGAACTGTTCCCAGGACCAACCTGGAATTACAACTAAATTGTGGAGAAATCACCTGGAAAAACAACTGAACAATAGTGAGAGAGGAGCCCTGTAACCTCGGAGACAGAAGAATTGGGTTTAGCGCAATCTAACTGGTAAGGAGTGCGAGAGAGACTTGAGAAGGCAGGCAGGGCACCCATGGGCGGTAGCACCAGGAGGATATGGAAAAGGCCAGTTGGACCACCTGAGAAGAGCGGGATCGAAACTGAAAACGGGGATCTCCAGCCTACTGCACCAGAGCCCAAAAAGTACACAGAAAACCGCCAGCTGCGAAAAGTGGCAGGGTTGATTTCTGCCAGAGACTGGCTGCAGGAGACACAGAGAGCCGTTTAAAGGCCCAACGCATAAATTTCTATTTGTAGACACTTATCCTGGTCACCAGCAGAGGCTGGGGCAGAGTGGGTTAGAGACACCTGAGGAGAGACTGGGGAAGGAGGCTTTGGGGAGAGAACTGAGAGAGTTGCCGGCGGCTCTTGGTGCTGACTCATCCTCCACGTGGCAGCAGCCATCTTGCTCAAGAGACCACTCCCCTTGAGCGGCAGCAGAGTCAGAGGACCCATTAGTCCCACCCACAGGTGGGATTCCACCCTGCACTGTGCTGTCAAGCTGTCAGCTCAGTGCAGAGTGGCAGCCACAGATGTAGATCCCTGTCTAAAGGGGGCACAGAGAGGTCTGGAGACACTTGAGACTGCGACAGAAGGTTTGGGGAGAGAGTAGACAGCAGGATCCCAGTGCTGACTCTTCCCCAATATGGCAGCAGCATGAGAATACCCAATAACCCTGACTCCAGGAGGGATTCCACCCATCCTGAGTTGTCTAAGGTGGCCTGCTGAGTGCAGAGTGACTAGAGTAACAGCTGAAGGAGACAGCCACAGACAGTAGATTACTGGCTACAGAGAGTAGAAACAGACTGCCTAAGGTCAGACAGGGTCAACATCTGACATCATCAGAGGCAGATCCAGAAAGTAAAAACAGTGATCTCCTACCATAGAAGTTCACACTACAGTCAGGAAATCAAGGCAGATCAACGTAAGAAGCAGAAGCAAAAAAGAAGTCTCATAAATAATGAGAACAGAAAGAAATACCCCCCACTCAAAGGGAAAGGAGGAATCTCCAGAAAGAGAACTAAATGAAATAGAGGCAAGTATACTATCAGACACTGAGTTCCAAACAACAGTTCTAAGGAAGCTCAATGAACTCAGTGAGCTCAGAGAGAATTACAAAAACTACAGGGAAACTACGAGGAACTTTCTGCAAACTATTTCAGCATGAAAAAGGATACAGAAATTATCAATAAGAGACAAGAGGAAATGAAGAATAAAATTTATGAATTGAAGAACACAGTGGAAGGAATCAAAAGCAGGATAGATGAAGCAGAGGATTGAATCAGTGAGTTGGAGGACAAGGTAGAAAAAAGCTCCCAGAATGAGCAAGAAAATGAAAAAAGACTCAGAAAGAATGAAGAGGCCTTTAGGGAAATGTGGGACAATATGAAACGTAATAATATCCGTGTAAAAGGGATATCAGAAGGAAAAGAAGAGGAGCAAGGGATAGAGAACCTGCTTGAAAAAGGAATGATGGAGAACTTCCCTGATTGGAGGAGAGAGAAAATCACACAAGTCCAGGAAGCACAGAGAGTCCCACTGAATAGGAATCCAATGAGGCCCACTCCAAGACACATCATCATTAAAATGGCAAATATCAAACACAAATAGAGAATCCTAAAGGCAGCAAGGGGGAAAGAGGTAGTAACATAGAAAGGGGCCCCGATACAGCTAGCAGCTGAGTTCTCAACAGAAACACTGCAAGCCAGAAAGGGAATGGCAAGAAATAGTCCAAGTAATGAAAAGCAAAGGTCTGCAATCAAGACTGCTCTACCCAGCAAGGCTCTCAATTAAAATGGAAGGCAAAATAAGGAGTTTCCCAGATAAGAGACATCAAAAAAGAATATACCTCCAGCAAACCAGCACTGTAAAATATGCTAGACTGCTTTATGATGTAGAAAAAGCATCTATGAATACCCAGTTCCTTTCACAGTTGCCAATACTTGATATGATAAATATTTTTTTAATGCTTCTGAATCTGATTGTGACAATGATGTTATTTTAATTGCTCCTTTATTATTTGTTTACAAAAACTAAACCTGTTTTTGTATATTTCTTGCCTATTTCTAGGATTTTTAAAAAGCTTTAAATGACTTTTTGGTATTCTTTAACCATTTTTTCATTAAGATTGTAGAATTTTTTTCCCTAAAAAACAAAACAAACCATTAATCCTTTTTTAGATGTGTTGCACATAATTTCCTATTCTATTACTTGTCCTTTAACTTTTTTATTTGTATATTACTGCACAGTCTTAAATGTTTAATATAGTCATAAAATATAGCTTCTGGGTTTGAGTATTTTACTTCTGGGTAAGAAAAATATTAGTTTGTATTTTCTCCTAAAACTCCTTAGATTCTACATATTGATTTTTAACTCACCTGATTATTTCTTGCATAATGTGTTAAATAGGGTTCTATATTTGTTTCATTTCAATTAATAGTGGTCCATGCACTGTATTTGTTGAATAAGCCATATTTTACTCATGATTTGAAATATCAACTTAATCATACATTACATTGTTAGACAGATATATACATTTGTCTCTAGAATGCTCATTATATTTCATTGATCTACTTGATTATTTCTGTGCTAGCGTCATGTTCATTTAAATGCTGAGACTTTATAATGGTTTTAAATTTTTTAATATTTTATAATTAACTTTGATATTTAAAAAAATAAATAAAATCAATCTGCATTTGAGAAGGAAAGAAAGAAAGAAAGAAAAGAAAAGAAAAGAAAAGAAAAGAAAAGAGAAAGAAAAAGAAGGAACTTCTACCTTTAGCGACATGGATGGAACTGGAGAATACTATGCTAAGTGAAATAAGCCAGTTGATGAAAGACAAATACCATATGATGTCACCTATAAGTGGAATCTATTCAACAAAATAAACTAATGAACAAAATAAACCACAGGCATGGAAACATGGAGCAGAGTAAAAGTGACCAGAGGGGATGGGGAAGGAGGACAATGGTGAAAAGAATGGGAAGGGACTAAACAAAGAACACGTATGAAGGACCCATGGACCTGGACAACAGAGTGGGAATTACTGTGGGTAAGGGGGCAGGGTGAGATGGGTGGAGGAGGGCAAAAGGGGAAAAATTGAGACAACTGTAATAGAATAAGCATGATTTAAAAATAAAAAAATTTTAAAATGTTTTAAAAAGTTTTTATAGATTTTCTAAAATTTAAGTATTTCATTGATGTAGAATGTATTTTGATGTAAAAAGATCTTTTTATCTTTTCTCCACATAACTAACCTGTTGTTTGAGGATCATTTACTGAATGTGCAACATTAGCCTGCAACTTCTTCTTCATCTTGGGTCAATTCTTATTCATATTTGGGCCTCTTTCTCAGTTATTATTCTGTCCTGTTTATCTTTCAGCTTATTCTTACTTGTACCTTTGTGTTTTTCCTGACTACTTTTTATTTTTCCAGACTAACTTTAGTATCACTTAGTGGAAGCAGATGACAGAAGAAAGCAGAAGCAGAATACTGTAGGCTTCATCAGGGCCTACTCATTTTAGCATCTAGAAGTGAAAACAATCCAAGGAGGAAGGGCCAATGGTGTCAAATGCCTCAGAAACATTAACATGAAGACGGAAGTGTCCTCTAGAAACATTAACTTGAAGACGGAAAAGTGTCATCTGGATTTAGCCAATGCTATTAGAAATCACTGGTACTTTCAGGGCACATAGGTTGTATAGAAGGCTTAGGTAGGAATTTATTTTAAAATAAAAAATTTTATGAATAAAAATTATATTTTATCAGATAGGTTTAGTTTCTGTTGCATATGAAGATAATCCAAATAATTGTCTTAAACAAGATAGTGGCTCTGTCTCATATACTTGAAATTCAGATGCAGTCACTGAGCAGTGAATAAGGACCGGGCTTCACTACCTCACTGCACCATCTCAGTGTTGGCTTCCACTTTCAAGTTTGCCTCATTGTCCAGGGCAGCTGCTTAAGGTCCTACTACCATGTGCGCATTCCAAGCTAGAAGGATTAGGAAGGGGAAGGTGCAAAGGGCCTACTTCCTGGCTGAGTACGCTTTTAGAAGCTTTCTCAGAATTACCATCCAAAAAGTTCCATATAGTTATCATTGGCTACCCACAAGCTCAGGACTGTGTTGAGGTGTGAAAAAGTGTTGGGTGAATTGAGGGTGTTCCTGTGAACACCCGTAACCAGCTGGACAAGCTTTCACGTTGTAGCACTGCCTTCATAAATCTACTATAATACTGGGGGCAAAGGGGCCTGGGAAGTACCTTTTAGCCGAACATATTGCTACCTGGAATAAAATGTTAAGGAAGAAGTAGGGATTAGCTATAAAACAATCAACAAAATGGAGTTTTATTTTATAACAATAAAATGTTATAAGGACATTTTAATATAAACAGCTATACCAAGTCCCAAATTGGAAGTCAGAAGGCAAATTTCATCTTGGCAGAGATCATTTTACAATATTTAGTTTTCAACAGCTAAAAGTCAATATATTACACATAAAACTCCAGATTTTTGGCTTCTCTTGAATAATGTAAAAATTTGGCAATATGCTGGGACCACATTGTCAATGGACATTTGCAGCACTGTTCCTATCTTTCCCTACTGGTCCAGTCTGCTCATTTAAGTTACCTTTTTGTCTCCAATGGGCATTTGTGTTTACACGTGTCATTTTACAACTGAATAAATAATTGGTATAAAGAAGTATGCATAATATGACTGTGGAATCTTTAAACTAATTATTAGTCTAATAGGTCAACAAGTATTTAAGTAGTCAATATGATTAGAGCTATGTGCAAGGCATAATAGAGAACATAGTAGGTTTGGAGAGGAGCTTCTGTCCTCCTAAGAGTTACTTAAGAATCTGACCTCAGTTTCCTGTTTATAAAGTATGCTAGTATTCTAAAAAAAAACCTTGATAGACGGGTAAGAGTTTCCATACGAAGTCAAAGAAAGTCTTAAGATAGAAAATAACCAAGTATCAGAATTTGAAGTGCTATGTAAACATGGGAGGCTGATTGGAGAGAGAGTTAGTGGCCTGCTTGTTTAGGTTTAGCTCCCAGAAAGGGACAGGATCATGAGTAGGCTCTGTAGAGGATTGTGGTGAGCACAACCTGAACCAGAGGCTAGGCTGGCAGCATTATAAAACCGTGTGAATGGCAGCCGATGTTGGAGGCCAGAAGTGCTTGGACTGAACTCCATGTTCAAAGTTTGGACAATGTTCTGGAAGCAAAAAAGGATGCTTTGAAGATTTCTAAGTGAGAAATGACAGAATGAAGGAAATTTGTTAGGGGGTTTTTAAAGATGATTCTCTCCCCCGAGGTTGTTAATGTAAATAGGGGAAGACTAGAAATAGGTAAACTAGTGGAACTGTTTACTATTGATACGCACTGATCCAGTTACTAATTAATTTAAAAAACATTTGTAAACTGATATTGTTGAAATAATTTAGGTCAAAGTGTAGTAATGGAAATTAAAATGAACAGTGGCAAGCTGAAAGAGAAGCAAAGCAAGGCTGTCCAGATTCAATTAAATTTAGAGGATAAAAGACAACACTGAGAAAATAGTAAAGGAAACTAAATACGGTAGAGATGAGGGTGCAATCCAAAAGATTTGTAAATCTACTAGATAATGAGAAGTCACTGCAGAATTATCAATCTCCCTGTACTTCGAGAACAAGCAAACACGTTTAGGTCCTTTTCAATATAATTCTACGCTGCGGGTTTCTTTCCCTCCCTCTCTCTCTTTCTTCTTCTCTCCTGCCTTCTGATAATTAAGCCTTTCTTCTTTGAAACAAAACTACGGGTGCCTGTAACGGGGTTGTTCAATAAAGCGTCCCACAGACCGGTGGGGCCACGTCTGCTACCCCTGTCCCTCCTGGGGAGGAGGCCAGATGCCTGCTCTTCCCACACCAACGCAGAGCCCGCTTTCTCTTTCCCCACCTGAGTCCAGGGCACCGCGCAGGAAACCCAACCAAAGACTAGGGGTCCAGGCCTAGGGCCGCGCAAGCTCGGCGGTGGGCCCAGAACGTTAAGGCCAGGGCTACTCTGTTATCGTTGCGCCCCGTGGACACTGTCTGCCTCTATTACCGGTCCCCGAGGCTTGTGCTCCCGAGCGTCCCGTTCCTGAGCAGGTGGCCGGGCCTCCTCTGTGCTTTCCCGGAGAAAATTGTTCAGGAGCAGAGGCCACACAAACCCCTGGCTGTGGGAGGCCAGGCCAAGACCCGCCCCGGACACGCCCCTTCCGCTCTCGTAGGGGTGGGGTCTGTGGGCCCGGGGATCTGCTGGGTCGCGGCCGCGCTGTACGGCGCTCTTTGGTGCTTGCAGGAACCCCTGCTTCCCTTCCCCACCCTCGGCGTATTTGCTGGGTTTGTGGTGTCGCAGTATCCCCAAGCTCACACTGCGCAGCACGGCGGCTCGGGGAGCGGCCCGCCTCCTTCGCGGTTCCAGCGCACGGGCACGCCAGGGATCTGGGCCTGGGAGGCACCGCCCTCCTCCGGCCCAGCTCTCTTTCTCACACCGCTCAGGGGCAGCGAACGGCTGGAAGCGCGGTAGGGTTTGGCTCCGCCAAGACCTGGGCGCTGGGGCCCATGCTCGTGTACCCCTGCAGGCCCTCACCATGGCCTCCGGGAGCGTGGCCGATTGCTTACAGCAGGAGACCACCTGCCCCGTGTGCCTGCAGTACTTTGCTGAGCCCATGATGCTCGATTGTGGCCACAACATCTGTTGCTCGTGCCTCATCCGCTGCTGGGGCGCGGCGGAAACCAACGTGTCGTGCCCGCAGTGCCGGGAGACCTTCCCGCAGCGGCACATGCGGCCCAACCGGCACCTGGCCAACGTGACCCAACTGGTGAAGCAGTTGCGCACTGAGCGGCCGTCGGGGCCTGGAGGCGAGATGGGCGTGTGCGAGAAACACCGCGAGCCCCTGAAGCTGTACTGCGAGGAGGACCAGATGCCCATCTGCGTGGTGTGCGACCGCTCGCGTGAACACCGCGGTCACAGCGTGCTGCCGCTGGAGGAGGCGGTGGAGGGATTCAAGGTGAGGGCCGGGTGCGCTAAGAAGGACGTGTGGAGGGGAAGCGGGGCGGAGAGCGGGACAAAGAGAGGAGAGAGCCAAAGAGGCTTCCTTTTTTTTCCGCCTAGAAAATGGCTGAGCCAGACTTGTGGTTCACAGCCGTCATTTCCTCTGTCCGCTCTAGAGCCCGGGCACTCACATTTGGGAGGAAAACCTGTAGATGGTGAGGAAGCCACAAGTTTCTCCGTACCCACTCTCCTTTCCTTATGTGTCCCTATGTTTACTGGCTCACGGGCACATTGTACAAGAAGACGGCCCACGAGAACCACCCCCCTTGGCTGTATAAAAGGTGCTCCTAAAACCACGTACAGATTGGTAAGCTTCAGAGATGCTCTTACTCCTGTCGGTTCCTAGCTGATCTCAGGCAAAAACACACGTTAATTGGCAGTGTATACATCAAGCGGGTACCCGCCACCAAGTCTATAAACATTTTCCTAGGACTTCCCAAGGCTCTGTTCTGTCCTAGAAGCTCACGGATCAAAACTACTGCTTAAGTTATTTAACCACTAAGACTTGTAGAAGGTAAGTTTTAAAGGTTAAATGAAATAAAATGATCTGTGGAACCCTTTGTGAACGGTTGAACAGATAGCAGAGTTAACAACATGGAAACAAACTAATGTTTTCAGCATGCTAACTGTGGAACACCTGCAACTTAACTTGAAGCCTCTTAGTCCAGTTATGATTCCACTAGGCCCGCGATTTTAAACCCGTGTGCTGTGAGAATTTTAAAACATGCAATACCTAAATATTTAGTCAGGGCCA
The DNA here is from genome assembly GCF_021234165.1 of Pteronotus mesoamericanus. Lineage (NCBI taxonomy): Eukaryota > Metazoa > Chordata > Mammalia > Chiroptera > Mormoopidae > Pteronotus > Pteronotus mesoamericanus. Next base: position 170,461 of record NW_026555085.1, read on the forward strand.
CTGAGCTCATTTATCTTCGATTGCCAAATAAAAAAGTAACAACAGCCAACACAATGATAGCCATCTCGTGTGAATGAATCAAAATTATACCTTTTTAGTATTTTTTGTGAGATCAGGAAAAAAATATATTTTTTAGTGTGCTGCAGAGTTTAGAAATTAGTTTATGTGTGCCATGATATGAAAAAGGAAAATTGCTGCACTAGGCCATGCAGTGTCCTTCTAGGGGCAAGTACACAGAACTCTCAAGTACACTTGACTCTCTGTTGAAGTTACACAGAAACTGCCAAAGGAGAGGTTGTGGTGACCCCTGTGCCCTGGTGATGACAGTGTGGTCAAAGGACAGGCTCTAACCCAGGACTTGGCATCAGAAATGTGGGTTTTGTGTGTGATGAACAGAATAGCCATGCTGGTGCTAAGGTCTGCCTAATCTTGAATGGCCCAACTATTTTTGCTTTTCTTAGGAGCAAATCCAGAACCAGCTGGACCACCTAAAGAGAGTGAAAGACTTAAAAAAGAGGCGTCGAGCACAGGGGGAGCAGGCACGAGCTGAACTCTTGGTAAGGGCCTTTGGAATTCACAGATAATACCACTTCTGCTAGTTACTTTCTCTTCTGTAAGTCTGATGTTACTTCCTTAACCTTGTTCACCCATGTCACCCAGACTTCTAGGTAAAGGTGAAACAATGCCTGATGGTTGTTGGAAACCCTGGAGGTCTGACAACAGAAGTTTAATAAACCTCTAGCTTTGCGTACATCAGGGTCTACCTCTGACAAAGTGGACATGGGTGAAGTTCTTGGGCACAGTCAGTCTCCTTTGGTTCTATTCTGCCAACAGATGCTGACAGTGGCTTTGCATAATCCCCCCATTTGCTTCTTGTTGGAGTGTTCACTTTCCTGACAACACTTCAATTCTGAACTTTTCACTTTGTTTCCTTCCCTTAGTCTCCCAAGGCCTTAGCAAGTGGCTTATGTGCTAATTTGTGATAGGGATATTAGGGGGTTTTGTTTTGAAAACCAAAACAAAAAATTCAGAAATTTTTATACTATATACTTAAAAAAACTATCGCCTAGGTTTTTAAGCATTTTTTGAACAATAAATAAAGTATTAAAAATTCCATCCACTACAGGTATTTGCATGTGAGAAGCAAACTGTTAGACTGGTAGTGTCTAACGCCATCTTGTAAGAAATTTTGTCAGTCATGGCCAGGGTGTAGCTGAGAGCTTTTAGACAGGCAACTTATTCCCATGATGCCACTGCTTACTCTGCCCACACAGACCTCTTAAACCTCAGCTCCCCTTGCTTGAAAGTAGGTCTGATGGATGGAGAATCTACTGAGCTTACATCGAGTCAAATTATTACACACATAACCTTGTCCTCTGTGGGAGGATTGTCAAAGAAAGGAGACAGCCCTTCTCTGATAAAGTACCTGGACATACTTCTTTGCTCTGACACTAGCCAGTTGGATAGATGGACAGTGTAATACAACCTCTTGAGGCCTTAGTTTTCTTATATGTGAAATGAGTAGGTTGGACTACACTTGTTCTTCAGTGAGGCTAGTAGTACTATACTCTCCTTTCCTCCAATGGTATGTGGTTGTCACTCGAGTAATGCAGTGATTGGGGAGGGTGGGACAGGGATTATAAATGACCTGTAATCTAGAAACAGTTCCATAGACAGAATTGCCCCCTACTCCACCCCAGGATGGAGATGTATATCTAGTATTCCCTTGAGAAGCACTGTATTAATTGATATTTAAGGTCTCTTTCAGCAGTAATTTACCATTTCTAAGATTATATTGTGTTGTTTATGTCCTGGAAAAACTTATCCAGCTGGGAAGACTTACCCAGCTGAGGAGAGGTATGAGCTTAAAATGGATTTATAAACAAAGGTGTTTATGCTTAGCACAAGAGTGCTTAAGAAGGATGGTTAAAGGAATGGTTAGTGAGGGAAGGTTCTCAGGAGTTGAGTTTAAATGGGGGAACAAGCTTTCTGTAAAGAACCAGATAGTAAGTATTTTTGGCTTTGTGAGCCATATCATCTGTTAAAACTACTCAACTGTGCTGTTCCAAACTGTTATAACTATTCAGGTTTCATCTATACTATACATCTACTATAGCTACTCATCTCTGGTAGTTCCAAAGTAGCTAAAGACAATATGCAAATGATGGGTGTGGCTATGTTCCAATAAAACTTTATTCAGAAGGAGTAAACAAAGGGAGTTTGTTCATCCCTTGTTTAGAACAAAGCATTAATAGGGCCCTGTCAGTGGGAAGTGGGGTAGAGAATGAAAGGTAGGGAGACTTTGACAAATAGATCTGCACCAATGAACCTTGAAGGTCAGATGGAGGGTGTAGATTATAGTGGACGACCTAAGGGAACCCATCAAGGTTATTATGTGAGGATTGTTGTAGAAATTGTGTTTGAATGTTGCAAAGTCCTTTACTGGGCACATGTCACTTCCCTGAGAGCTTTTCATGGTTCCCTGTTGCAATAAAGTCCTTTCCTCTTAGCCTGCCAGGCAAAGTATGCTCTAGTCTCTTAATTTTTTCTACCCTCAGTACTTATGTTGCTGCATCTAGACAGAACCAATTGCCTTCTCTCCCCACTCTCTTGCCTGTGCCATTTCTTCTGCCTGGGATGCTCTCCTGGTCTTTGACCACATTGTGAGCTCTTGTTCATCCTGTAAGTCTCTGAATACTGCTTTTGTGAAGACTATACCAACTTTTCTTACCACAGCTGTCACCCTCTCCCTACTTTCCATCCCTGATTATGTACGTGTGTCACATGAACCCAGTTCTCACTTGACTGAGTTTCTTCAGGGCAGCGACTCTGTCTTAATTATCACTGGGGCAGTTCAGTTCTTGGCCATTATATAGCCTGTCAGTAAAGATTGGAAAAAAGAATGAATAAGATAACTTTTTTTTAGTATACTGGATGCAATGATGAGATCTTGGAGTGGGTAATGGGGAAGAAATGGGAAGGGCTGTAAAAGTAAATTTTCCCTGTCCTCATTGTCCCTCACTGTGTGCACAGAGCCTGACCCAGATGGAGAGGGAGAAGATCATTTGGGAGTTTGAGCAGCTGTATCACTCACTGAAGGAGCATGAATATCGCCTTCTGGCCCGCCTTGAGGAACTAGACTTGGCTATCTACAACAGTATTAATGGTGCCATCACCCAGTTCTCTTGCAACATCTCCCAGCTCAGCAGCCTGATTGCCCAGCTGGAAGAGAAGCAACAGCAGCCCACCAGGGAACTCCTGCAGGTAAGATAAGAGCTCCCTGCCCAGACAGCACCTGCTGACAAGTCTCCTGTCTCTCTTAAACAACATGTTTATGAGTAGGAGTGGTTAGCCCAAGCAGTTTTGTGGTGTGACCTTCACAGTGCAGGTGGTAAAGCTGTAGTAAACCTCACCCAGCTATATCATAAGAAAGGAGTGATGCCTATTTGTCATGTGTTCATTCAACACATGTGAATGATCTGCTCTGGGTTAGGCAATGCGATTAAATGGTGAATAAGCTCTCCTGAAATTTATATTCTTTTTTTTTATTAATTTTTCTAAAGATTTTATTTATGTATTTTCAGACACCAGGGAAGAGAGGGAGAAAGAGAGGGAGAGAAACATCAGTGTATGGTGCACTCCCTGCTGGGCACCTGGCCTACAACCCAGGCATGGGCCCTGACTGGGAATAGAATGGGCGACCCTTTGGTTCTCAGGCTGGCACTCAGTCCATTGGAGCCACACCAGCCAGGACTATATTCTTTTTTTTTTTTTTTTTAGATTTTATTTATTTATTTTTAGAGAGAAGGGAAGGGGATGGAGAAACGGATAGAAACATTGATTGGCTGCCTCAACTAGGGACTGGGCCCACAACCCTGGCATGTGCGCTGACCAGGAATTGATTCAGCCACCTTTTGCTTTGCAGGACTGCACTCAAGCAAGCCAGGACTGTCTGTCCTTTTAAAAAATAAAAAAAGAAGTTTACCAAATTCTGCTTTATAACAACAAAAGGACTGCCTACTTTAAGCTTTTATGAGCACCAGTATTTCATTGCCAGAAAGAGAAAGAAGGGCTTGCAAAGGGAGCAGGTGACCAGAGAGTCAGAGTGGAATTGGGAAGGAAGAATGTTGCAGGAAGAAGGGAATGGACAGCAGAGTTGAGGTGAAATAATAGGAGGCTGCTGTCAATGGATTTTGAAAACATGGCCTTTGTGCCCTGGCTGGTGTGGCTCAGTGGACTTGAGTGCTAGCCTGCGAACTAAAGAGTCATTGGTTCAATTCCCAGTCAGGGCACGTGCCTGAGTTGCAGGCCAAGTCCTGGGACGGGGAGCGGTGGGGGGTGCACATAGGAGGCAACCACACATTAATGTTTCTCTCCCTCTCGTTCTCTCTCCCTCCCCCTCTCTCTAAAAATAAATCTTTTTTTTTTTTTTTTTTTTTTTAAAGAGAAAGAAAACATGGCCATTGTGATAACCTTTGTGGAACTGCCACAGAGGACAGTTTGGTCAGGAGCCCATTAGGGAGAGTGGTGGGGACTGGGTGCGGTGAATGGAGACTACAAGAATAGATGACTGTTACAAGAGGGAGATATAAGAAAATATTTGGACAAGAGGTAGGGTTGTTGGTTTCATGGGAAAGGATGCTTAAAAAAATTGATTATACATTTTTTTTAAAATGTGTGGAGAGGAAAGCCTATGTTATAAGGAACAAGGTGAGGAAAATCCTGAAACTGTAACAGTGATGGACTAATCATCATTGTGCTGTTCCTGAGAAGGCAGAAGAGAATGGGAACTAAAGAATGTGTGCAGGAGTTAGTTTAGGAAGATTCTCTGTTTTATGGGAAGAACAGAGAGTCGAGAGAGGTAGGTGCAGGTAGGTTGTAAGGTCTCACAAAAACCTGGTGGCCTTATTTCTGTTTTGAAGTTAAAAAGCAAGATCACCTCTGAAGAGGAGTTAGGAAGGTATGAGCTTTGAACAATCTAGGAAAGTTCTTTTTTTTTTTTTTTTTAAGATTTTAGTTTTTAAAGAGAGGGAGAGAAACATTAATCAGCTGCCTCTCGCACAATCCCAGCCGGGGACCTGGTCTGCAACCCAGGCATGTGCCCTGGCCAGGAATCAACCGGCAACCTTTTGGTTGCCAGTGTTCAACCCATTGAGCCACACCATCCGGCGGGGGGGGGATATTTCTGAAATCATCATTTCAAAGTAAAGCCAGGTGGTTCGTGAGACATAATACTTGGTCAGTGAACTTGGGGTTATATCGGGAGCAGTCTGCCCTGTCTCTCTGCTCTCTTAGACCATGACTGCTCTGATACAGGCATAGGAAACACGGGTGGTTGGGCTCATCTAGGAAAAGAGCTTTGAAAGATGGACCTCAGGGTTTGTAGGGTTTGTGTATATGTGCGTGTGTGTGTGTGTGTGTGTGTGTGTATGAGAAAATATACTTAATAAACTCACTATTTCAACCACTTTTAAGTGTACAACTTAGCATTTAGTAAACTCACAGTGTTGTATAGTCATCACAACTATCTAGTTTTAAAACATTTTGTTCCCCACAAAAGGAAATCTGTACCCATTTCTAATCTCTTTCTACCTACTGACCACAACCAATCTGGTACGTGTTTCTGGGTTTGCCTATTCTGGATATTTGATATAAGTGGTTAAGTCAGTTATTTGCATGCATACCCATGCATTCGTGCATGTACATGCACACACACAATGGAATACTATGCAACTGTAAAGAAGCATAAAGAAGACACCTATGAACAGAGTGGTTTACAGAATATAGTCTTAAGTGAAAAAGATCAAACTGCAAAATAGAGAGAATTTTACTTTTTGTGTAAGAAAGATGAGATAATTGGAAACTACATGCATTTTGCTTATATTTACAAAGGATATACTGGAAGGGTGAACCAGAAAATATTGGGATGGCAAGAATGGGATGGGAGGGGATGGGAGAAAGAGTGACAGATTTTCTCCAGCCAACTCTCAGATTTTTTGAACACTGAAATAAGAACAGTGATGCATTATAACCTATTGAATAACATGAGAATCTGAGACCATGCTAATAATAAATAAGGGAAAGTTCTTCTTTCCAGTAGAATATTGACTGAGTAATATAGAAGGAATTTTGAAGTTAGAAAATGATCAGTTGACAGCCATCATAATGAAAGTTAATTCAGACCATAATTATTGATGGATGTTAAATCAAAAAAGGGAAAGTTTAATAAGAATTGAAATATTAACATAATTTCAAAGTATCACTTTTAGTTTACTTATTAATTATATAAGGAAAAATAAAAGCTATACAGTGATCAGAATATCACTAGTAAGAAGAACGCAAATATTGTGTACATTTAAAAGGGCACACATACATTGGTCAAAGGTCATACAACCTAAATTTAATCACCAGAGGAGTGTCTGACAAACCCAAATAGAAGGATGTTGTATAAAATAACTAGCCAGTATTAAACAGTGTCAGTATCATGGAAAATAAAATCAGTGACAAGGAACTGTTCGAGAGTAAAGACATGTCATCAAAGCTAAGTGTAATGGATTATCCTGGATTACTTTAGGGGGAGAAGTAGCTATAAAGAACATTTGGTTAAAATAGAATATGGGCTATGGATTAGATAAATATCAATGTTCAATTTCCTGAGTGTGATAACTCTACAGTAGTTATATAAGCAAGTGTACTTAGGAAATGCTAATACATATATTAGGAAATCCTTTATAAGTATAAAGGGGTCAAGGGATATAATGTAAAAAATGACTTCTCAAATGGACCTAGGGATAAATGAGTTTATAATAATCTGGTAAGTCTGGGGAAGGAGTATATAGGACCTTTTGTACTAGCAGCTTTTTTTGTGTATTTGAAATTATTTCACAACAGATATCGAGAGGAGAAAGCTGTACATTTGTGGTCCAAGGGTAGGATGCTTGAGTTAGCAAATTTGACATCTTGAAGTCCTTGAGCAGTGTTACAGTAGGAGAACCTAGGAAATGTCCTATAGCAACTAGTGTGCATCCCAGCTTCTTCTGCCTGGTTTTTAGCTCCTTGACTGTGAATGGTGTTCCTTGTTTTCCTGATTTCTCCCAGGAGCAGCCTGTAGTTGGGTTTTCAGCAAACATCTATGAAAGAAAACTGAAGTTATGAATGACTTCTCACGGTTATCCTTTTCCCTTCTCTTATAGGACATCGGGGACACATTGAGCAGGTACCATTTTTTCTCTCCCCAGTGTTAAATCAAGCAGAGGAAGACTGTCTCCTTTTATAAATCCTGAAAGGAGCTCAAAGCCAGAGATGGCTATTTTACCAAATGGTCACATACCTTGCCTCTTCCTGAACAGAATCACTAGTGCGCACAAAGGAATTGGATAGATCACAGCTCTTCTCATTAAAACTCAGGAATTACTGACAAATCGTGGGGGTGAGGTGATGGAATAGGGGACTCATGTGGGAGGGTGCTGGTAGTTTGTGAGGACACTTCTATGGGGAGTGGGGAGGCTTACAGGAACTTTTTGCTTCCTAAACATTTCAGAATCCTTTCTCTTTATTCTTCCTTTCTTCCTGTGTGGCCTAAAAAAGTTATGACCAGCTTAGTTACATAATTAGTGTTGAGACACCTGGATTCTGGCTTGTATTCTCAATATTTCTGTACTATATCATCAGACAGTAAGAAAAAGGACTCCCTGTGTTTTGGAACATGACCAAACAGAGAGAGCTCAGAGTGGGCAAGAAACCATGGCAAAGCTCTCTTGGCAGACCATTGGTGAGGGCAGCCATAAAGGCCGGGGGACATGACATCTGAGGGAGTGCCTACAGGGGTGGAAAATGACTTTGAGAGAGCTGAACTTTGAAACTGATCAAAATCCTGAATGGTGAAAACTCTCCAGAGGAAATGCAGCTTGGTTATGTGGGAGCATTTGAAGAGATGGGCGAGGACCTCATAAATGTGGTAGTCTGGCTCGGGGTCTATGTGGATAGAATCATGTTGATAGACTTGTTTCTTAAGGGCCTCTGGGAGGGAGAGCAGTTGGTACTTGGAACTGTTCCAGCCAGCCGACCCCAGCAAATACTACCTTTCTTGTTACTTTGACTTTTTGATGCCAGTTTGGACCTAACATAGGATCCTAGCATTTGTGCCATTAAGGTTTAGGTTTGGCTATATGAGGTAGGAAACCCAAAATTTCATTGTCTTTAGGCTTAAACATAATAAATTTTGCCACCATGTAAGAAATGTGCTAGATGGCAAATGAGTATGGTAACTCCAGTGATCATCAGACTCTCAGGTTTCTTTTTATTCACTCTTCTGCCATCCCTAAGGTATGGCCCTCATTCTTATATACAAGATAGTTGCTAGAATGCCAACCAGCAGGAAGGAGATAAGTCATGTCATATTTCTTTTTTAGGCCAGCTTCTTAAATTAACACAAGATACATTTTAACCTCTCATTGGTCAGAACTCTGTCATGGGGTCACATCTAGACTGGGCAGCCATGAACCCAGTAAAGTTTGGAAGATGGAAGAAGGGATAGTTGTGGGTAGACAATTAGCAATCAGTCTTTGCCATAGATCCCTTGAAGATGTGGGTAATTGGGTGCTGTTTAGAGAGTACCCTTCTGTCTGAAGATGCCATTCTCATATCTGGGAACCTGAGGATTCTGGGTCATTGCCCATCGTGAATATCTGGGACTTTGTCATGGAATCTAGTGCTTTCTGGCCTTAAATTCAGTTTAATTCAGTAAGCCTTTTGAAAAGCCATGAGCTTTATGCTTTGGGGGATTAAAAAAAAAATGACTAAGATACATCTTTTTCTGATCTACAGGATGATAGTCTAGGAAAGGAGTATGGAAAAAGTTTTGAAGACTATTGACCTCTGTTAGCCAGTGCAGCCTAGGCCCTGTCCTGGCCCCTGGAAGGTCATGAAGTTGGGAAAGGGATTCACTCTTTTTTTCTTTTTAAACTTAGGGCTGAAAGAATTAGGATCCCAGAACCTTGGATCACACCTCCAGATCTGCAAGAGAAAATCCATATTTTTGCCCAAAAATGTCTATTTATGACTGAAAGTCTGAAGCAGTTCACAGGTAATGTAAAAAGAGGTACCTGTGAGGGAAAATGGATTTATTATCTGTGTTGCCTGACAGACGGATTTTCTAAGTGGTAAGATACAAACTAATCTTTTTTTCTCTCCTTAGAAAAAATGCAGTCAGATATGGAGAAAATCCAAGGTAAATTTATCTACTTAATGGGCTTTTGTTGTTGGAATTTCCTGGGAAAACAAACATCTGTATTAAAAGGGTGGGGATATGGGGTGGGGGGTGCCCACAGGCCAGTCATCCTTGATATTTTACACCTTCCTTTTTGCTTTGTTAGTTTTTTTCAGTTAATAGCCTCTTGTTTCACTCTGAAGTCTTTTAATGATATGCACTCAGTTCTCAATCTACATTGATGGAGGAGAAAAAGAGGCAATCCAAAATTAATTCAGAATTAGTATTATTGTTTTTATTCTTTAATTGGGGAAGAGAGTAAACAGAAACTATCCTAGTTATGTTTCATCTCACCCAGTATTTATAGCTATAATTTATAGAGTTTCTGCTGCTTCTGGATATAGCTACTGGCTAGTATAGGAGACAATACCTTGAGGGAAGTGGTGAGGGGTGGGATTCAGGAGTGAAGGTGCCTGGGTCCTGGGCCCAGCACTGCCTTGTGGATTCTGCACCATACAGGCATGGCTCAGAGATATTGTAGGTTTGGTTCCACACCACCACAATAAAATAAATTTTGCAATAAAGTGAGTCACAAGAATATTTTGGTTTCCCAGTGTATATAAAAGTTATGTTTACATTATAGTGTCAATTAAGTATGTAATAGTGTTATGTCTAAAAAATAAATATGCATACCTTAATTTAAAAATACTTGATTGTTAAAAAATGCTAACCAGCATCTGAGCCTTCAGCAAATGGTAATCTTTTTGCTGGTAGAAGGTGTTGCCTTCAGTTTGTATAAAAGCCACAATATTTGTGAAGCTCAGTAAAATAAGGTATGTTTGTAATTTCATCATCTGTAAAATAAGGAAAATAATAGTTCTTACCTTACCAGGTTGTAAGGATTATATTAAATTAGGTGCCATTTCTAAAGCCTTTAGAATGGAGCCTAATTCACACAGTAAACCCTATATTTACATTTATTAAATAAAGTGTTCTAGGTTTTTAAGGGAGATTCTTTCAAATATAAAATTTTCTGTTTGTATGCCAGATTCAGTAAGGAGCTAGCTATGTATTAATTGCTAAAATTCCTAGGCAGTATGGTGGGATCTGAAATCCTTATATGTAGATAAGCCCTTTATTTATTACAAGTTACATTTCCCTGTAATCTCTGATAATTTACTATGTTATATATATATGTGCTGAATCTTTATTTGCATTGTATCTTTTCATATACCGTATTTTGCCTTATATAATGCTCACTTTTTTGCCCAAATTTTTGAGAGAAAAGTAAGGATGTACGTTATATAGTTCTATATCTGTATAACTTTTAAAAATTCTTTTATTTATGCTTATGTGTTAAAAGAATAATTCTAGAAAGCAATAATGATATCTGTATGTTCAAAAATAAATGCTTAAATTCCTTTATAATACAAAAAACAAGTCTCTAAATATAAATAAATAAATAATTGTATTAAAAAATTAAAACAAAAAATTTTTCCCTGAAAGTTTGGACCAAAAACATGGGTGTGCCATTATACTTGGCAAAATATGGTACATACTCCTTTGGTATCTACCAACATAGATTTAAGGGACATACACATGTCCATTAGCAAAACAAATAGGGAGAAGTTCCACTTAATACAGTGGATAATACCAGAACCCATTAGTTCAGACATGACCTTCCTCAATCTGGTTCTCATTTCTCTTCTCCTGCCACTTAAAAGGTTTACTGTTAACACATCTGTGTAAATCCTTTGTCAACTCTAAAGTGTCTTAAGTGAATGGTTTTATTTGTCCCAGTGTGTTAAGTAGGTGTCACTCAAGCCACCTAGCCCCTAGAGCAGAGGTGGCTTATGAAAGCCAGGAGTTGTGTGTGATATGGACGTAGAGCAGTGTTCCCCCTTGCAGACCCAGCTTGCACAGTGGAAGGTGGAATCCTTGGTCTTGCCTCAGTTTGACCCAATAGGCTACTGGTGTTAGGCATATGGTTATCCTTTCATCCAAAGTTCCCAGTTCCTCCCCCTTCCCTTAAAGCTGGATGATTGAATTATGTATTGTATGAAGAAATCACTGTGTGACTGACGACAGGTTTCTAGTGGAGACCGCTCCTGTGTGATCAAAGCTCCCTCAAGGGAGGTATTTCCTAGACATACTGATGTGAGTTCCATAACTTCTTTTTTCTTTTGTTTTTTCAGAATTAAGAGAGGCTCAATTATACTCAGGTAAGTGATAGAAAAACCATGCAGGGAAAGGAGGACAAATCCTTAAGGCCATAACCACTATTGAATGATTTTAGAAATAGCCTGACTTTAGATCCTTGAGGTTACCTGTGTAAGAATGATAAACAACCATTAAAAAAATCATTGCTTGTTTCTCTGTGTTTACAATGACTCAGAGCCAGGGACATTTGAAATAAAAGGAAGTCAAGATCAGGTGCTGTGAATACCTACAGAGCAAAGCTATAGTTCCCAAAGAGTAGGGCCCTGCAACATTGCTCTGCCTCCCCAGCCTCAGTGCACTGTGTAGTTTGCAAAAACCAACCATTCTGCTGAAAAGAATGATTGGAGCAAAGTGTGATTGATTTCAACTCATTCTGAGTGCTAGGAATCCTAGGAGTCTTGTGTCTTCTCATCTCTGTGCCTTGGGACAAGATTTAAAATTTCCTCCTCCTCTAGACCATACCTTCACCTAATGTTCAGGGAGACTGGATAAATCTGTATTCTCAGAGTTACTCAAATCTGGGTGTACTTTCCATAGTCACAAGGCCATCTTCTGTTGTGTGGAAACCTCTTTATGAAGAGAGAGACTCCACATACAACAGGCCTTCTTTCATTGGAGTTTAATGGCTGCTGTGATCCATATTTAATTCTTCCAAGTATTAATTGAACACCTTGTATATGTCTTATGCTAAGATTGTGCAGGGTACTGTAGATGTAACAAAAGACCACGAGACACAGTCCTGTCCTTGGAGTTTGTGTCTGGCTGGAGGTATGAAGTATACCCATGGCATGAGAAAAAAATAAGTGACTGTTGTGGACAGATGGTTGAACCAAGAACTGACCATCTAGCATCTTGCTCACCTCTACCAAGTTGCCTGTCATGAACCTTTTGTGGGATTCATGCAGCCCACCTGAGCTTTGGTTTGGAGGGATAATGTTTAGGAATCTTTCTCCTTAACAAGCTATGAAGAGCAAATGCGAGAATAACTATCAGTGATTATAAAGGAGGAAGAGTCCACGTGATTGAAAGATGCTGTAATACTAAATACCAGAGTACAAGACATGGGCAACACAGTTTTAGATTTAAAAGAGGGAAATTGTAAATAGCTTGGGCTGTTAAAAACAACTTTTTTGAGGAAGATGTGGGTCATGTATTGGACATAAGGAGAAGATGAGTAGGGTTTGGATGTGCTGAGTAAAGATCCCATGGAATGGAGGATATAAAAGTGAATTGAAAGATGGGCAAATTGTTCCAGGTTCTCAGTTCCTTATTCACAATTCCCGAACTCTGAATATATGTGGGAAATTCAGTTTATAATGGATCTTACGGTGTAAGATGTGAAAGAATGGGAACAGAGGTAAAAATCTCAATATTTTCAATATATTCTGGCTTAAAAAAGTGACCAGCTAACTCAAACCATCATTTTTTTTAATGTTAAATTCAGGATGTATTTCATCATAAAATGAATTCAGCCTATAGCAGGCACTCTTATTGCCTTATCAGGCTGGTAGGAGAGAAGTGGGGTGTTTTAAAGTGGGCTCTCCAGGCTTTCAGCTGACCCTCCCCTTCCCCTCTGTGTCTCTGCAGTGGATGTGACTCTGGACCCAGACACAGCCTACCCGAGCCTGATCCTCTCTGACAATCTACGGCAAGTGCGGTACAGTTACCTCCAACAGGACCTGCCTGACAATCCTGAACGGTTCAATCTGTTTCCCTGTGTCTTGGGCTTTCCATGCTTCATCGCTGGGAGACATTATTGGGAGGTAGAGGTGGGAGATAAAGCCAAGTGGACCATAGGGGTCTGTGAAGACTCAGTATGCAGAAAAGGTGGGGTAACCTCTGCCCCCCAGAATGGATTCTGGGCAGTGTCCTTGTGGTATGGGAAGGAATACTGGGCTCTTACCTCTCCAATGACTGCCCTCCCCCTGCGGACCCCTCTTCAGCGCGTGGGGATTTTCTTGGACTATGATGCTGGTGAGGTGTCCTTCTACAATGTGACAGAGAGGTGTCACACCTTTACTTTCTCTCATGCTACCTTCTGTGGTCCTGTCCGGCCCTACTTCAGTCTGAGCTACTCAGGAGGGAAGAGTGCAGCTCCGCTGATCATCTGCCCCATGAGTGGGATCGATGGGTTTTCGGGCCATGTTGGAAATCAAGGTCATTCCATGGAGACCTCCCCTTGAGGAGGGGAACATGGGCCAGAAGGGCTATTGGCCATAACCCTACCCTAGGCATAAGGGATCTTGTTGCCTTGCCATTTCCTGTCCTTCACAGCTGGATATCCTTACCACTTTCCATGTCCCTGCAGTGGGAGACAGATGTCCATTGTCTCTGTCATCCTCTCCCCATGAAAATTATGAGATGTAATGAGAAGCATCAAAATTGTTCAGAAATAAAAACTAGATGTCCACCTCTAGTGTGTCATACTTTTTGGTTTTGTGCATTACTGGAGGGGATAAAGAATATGGATAATCTTTGAATTTGGATAGCTATTCTTGATACTTACACCTTGGCTCAGCCTGGCTTCCTCTGATTCAGTCCCACATAGTAGACATGGGTATTTACTGTCATTTCTTCTCTAGACCTCCTTTCTGAGAACCTAAAGTGGAACTAGGAGGCCCTGTCAGAATGGCTCCCTTTTTCCCAGTTATTTCTTCTGGGAGTAGTGGTTCTCCCTGATTTCCAATCTGCTATACTTTTATTAACCTACTCCATTAAGCAGGGCTATATGTGTTTTGATTAGTTAGAGTTTTTTACAGTAATGTGGAAAATGGCCCCACCTCTGTTATGAGATAATGTTCTAATCAGTGTATTCTTTGCTTCTATCTTTCCTGAGAACTTTGCTCACTTCATAAAAAGTGTGTCCTGGTGCTAGATGCACATCAAGGATAATTTTCTGCCCAGTACCATCCGTTGTTTCTATATCCCCTTCCAGTCACATCTGTGGACTGTTGGTCCCTGGGAGGATTCTGGGGCAGTATTCTAAGGATTCATTGACCTCTTGCTGCTTCTTCATCTCTTTTGAGGATGGGGGAATTGACCTTTCTAGTGTGTATCACATCAAGGGGCAATTCTGTTCCCATGGCCATTGCATCACAAGGCATTTGAGTCAGAAGGCTAAAGCGCATCACTTTGAGCAAGCCCCCAAGATTGCTTTTAGTTCTACCTGTGTACAAGCCCCTCTGTTTGAAATAAAGTGAGTATGGATGTTGCTTACATTGTTTTCTGGGTCTTGACAGGATTGGGTTCATAGATGTTGGATAAAAGGGGGAAATATTGGTGTTGATTTCCTGTCCTGGCCAATATTTCACTTCCATTGGATCATGTCACTACTTTCTCATGGTGCCTAGATCTCTGTATTGGTTAGCCCTGGCCCTTTACTAGGAATGGGCCTTCTCAAGTCCTTTTGATAATGGGCAGTGGGGTAATGCAGCAGTACCAGACATGTATCAAAGGTTCCAGAACTTGCTTACCAACCCAGAACTACCAAGCTAAGCCCTTGGGGCATGGCATGGAGGTTGCCACAGGCTCAAAGAGAGCATCTCCCTTCCTGGGGACTGGGATCTTTTCTGTTTTGGACATGGTCTCAGAACACAAGATTCTGTTGATCTGCACTTAGTCCTATACCAGGTATTGCAGTTCCATGGCTGAAGATCATGAGTTTGTTATATGTCCTAATCTTTTCATTTATCTGCCAGATTTTAAGGGAAATAATATAATCAAGTACTATAGAGAGGGGCTTCCATCAGACTAGGTTAGTTGTGCTGAATGCTGTTAAATATAAATAGATGATACCAAAATATATATCTATATATACATATTTTATATACATTTCATATATGTATGGTATGAAGTGCTTTATGCATAATAACTTATTTAATATTCATAACAACCTTTGAAAACAGGTATTGTTGCCCTTATTTTACAGATAAGGAAATAAGCAGAGAGAGAAAGTGACTTACCTAAGGTGCACAGTCAGGAAGCAGCAGAGCTAGGATTTAAATTAAAATGGAACACACGATTGACCAAATCATGTCCTGCCCCACTATATATGTGTTATGCTTTTCTGCATGGGAAAGTAGGGAAGAAACTGGGAGTCTTGGAGGGTCAGTACTCAGGATACCTAGCCTAGTAACCCTGCTCTAGGCTTAAGGATCAGCAACTGGAAAATTCAGTGAAGAGTTCCAATCCAGATTACATTCCACTTTGATTTATTGTAGTCCACTGGGGCCCACAGAGGGCACCTTGCTTATAACAGTCCAAGAAAATGTGCCCTTGGTAGGGACTTCTGCTCATTGTGGGACTGGTAGAGTGAGCTGTCTCTAGGCTAGCTTGGAGGGTATCTGGGTCTACTTTATTCCCAGTGCTGCAGTAGTAGCATCTTTTATAACAGCGGCAGCTGGAGTAGGAATAAGCCACCTCGTTGGCTTCAGCAAAGGTTATTTCAATTTGAATGAGGATGTACTGCAAGAGTGATTCTTACTAAAAATAATTAGTGAAAAAACTCTCAAGACAATGTATCTTACAATACCCTTTTTATGCCATGGACAAAAGGATTGTGGTTACCAGTGGGGTATTGTCACACTGCAAGGCGGCTATAGGGGGCACGCCACCGTGGGGGAGTGCCACAGGGAGCGCAGTGCTCCCTGAACCTGAGGGAAACCGGCTGGGGCCAGCTGAGGTGGGAGCAGGGCTCTGAAACTCACAGAGCCCGTCCCGGGGTTGTCACGGATGAGGGGGACAAACACAAAACGTTGCAAACACTTATATGTTTCCTGGGAGAGCAGAAGGGGGCACTTCCCTCTAGTGGGGAAGGCCCTGTTGTCCTTTGTTCCAAGGCTTTTATTGAAAATCTTATCGGTGGGTTATGTAACAGGAATGCATATGTTATCTCATTTCATCAGTATGGAAAGCCTCACAGTGAATATATGATGCTTTTAACAAGAGAAGTGACAGGAGTACACTGATTTACATGGGTCCGAGAGGAGACTAGAATCAACAATAGAGAGTATAGATACCGGGAAAGTAGACTTAAAGGTGCCTTAAAGATAGAGGATAAAGGTGTAAATAAAGTAAATGTCTTAATGAGGTAAGGGGTGTAAGTAAAGGTCCTTCGTATCATGAGCTGACCAGAGATCTGAGGGAGGAACAGAGCACACTCTAAAGAATTTACTTTTAGGCCTGATTACCCTGGGACCTGCTAGATCTGATTTAGGGCTGTTTTTCCTGCATTGTTTCAAGCTTGAGCCAGGTGGGGGGAGGGAACCACCAAGAAATAAGGAGACTGCTTCTCAGCTGCAGTGAGGACTCTGGCCATGTCCAAGCCAAGTCGAGAGGTGCAGGGTCCTTTTTTGCCTCTTCTCCATGTCCCCCAATTTCTTGTCTGCTGCCAAGATCAGCCAATACCTGTCTTAGGTCATTTACCTCAGCGCAAGCTAACTTATCTGTCATTGGCTATTGACCATCCATGGCAAAGCAGAGAGGCAGGGGCTATGCCCCTGCCAGGGGTGGACAGGCCAAGCCTCCTCAGGAGCCTGCTTTCCCAAGGCCTCCTGATTATTTCCAGCCTTGGGGCCCTCCAGCCTGTCGGCAGGGTTACAGCTCCTGAAACCAGGCTGAGTGTTTCCCAACAGGGTGTGTGGGAGGAAGAGGAGGACATAGGTTATTGTGTGCTTGTTATCTTCTGGTTATCTGGTAATCATAAGTATTTAAATTTTTAATTTTTTAAAACCCTGTCACTTTGGATGACTCTAAATGAACTTGTAATTGATCTAAGTTTACTCATTTGCAAAAAGATCAGCAACATTTGAATTCATTTAATCAGGATTTGTCCTTTTAAGGTAGACATAGGACCCAGTAGCTTTTTTAGGGGGACAGGGGGAATCCTCTTTGGTTCTTTCCTCAGGTTAATTATGCATTAGGACTTCAAAACCTCCTCTTTCTTTAGTTCTTTTATTGCCCCAGGAAAATTGTGGTTTTTTTAGCTGCTCTTGTGTTTTCCAATACTGGCCTGGTAGGCAGGGAAGAGCATCTTCCCAGGAGGAGACAAGGCCTAGAAGGAGCAGGTTCAGAGAGTGAAAGGAAACTGAACAGGCCCTTCCTCTCCATGATTACAAATGAGAGGAGAGGATACACGTGATAACTGCCTAACAATTAAAGGCACTACAAAATTAAAATTAAATAGCTATCAAATGGTAAATGAGAGCCATTCAGTTTTCTGCATCCCAACCAAAGGGTGTAGATAGAAAGCATACATCTCCTAGCAAAATAAAAAACAAAACTCAAAAGATTGTTAGTGCACCAATGGTGGGTGGGTTGCCTATTTACAAATGGAAGACAGTGATCTTTTACTCAAATATACAGTTAAGCAGTGTTGGGTGTCTTCAGCTGAACTTGACTCCTGAGAATAGGAGAGAACATGGCTTCTGTTGGTGAAAAAGTTAAAATGAATTAGAAGGGGGAAAAAAAGTATTACCAAAATTGGAAAACAACAGAGGATTTGTGGATAAGTGAAATATTGTGCACTGCTGGAGATAGCATGGACCACAGTGTCTGAAGGAAGCTGAAATCCAGGTCTAAATATAATTGGTTCCCTTTTTCTTGAGACCGAGAGGTCAGTGGTCGTGCAGTAAGTTATACTTGTTTATGTAATTAAATAACTAAACCCCTGCCCCTCTAACCCAGAAATTCCTCCTCTGTGAAGTCCCTGAAGAATAATGAGAAGGCCCGCCCAAACCAGTGTAGATTATTGTAGGGGAGTTGGCTTTGTCTAGCGCATTAATGAAGTAGCTTAGATTTCCAACTGCAAACAATACAGTACGTCGTCATTTAATGTGGTCAACTTACAGCGAAACAGTATAATGAAACCGATATTACTGTAAGCTTGAGGTACAAACAAGAGTGTGGGATTTCATCAATGTTATAATAAAATGTTATTTGAGGACCGCTGTACTTAAATTTGACAATAATGCCCAGTTACATTCCCTGTTTCTGTTTGAAAAGTGAAAAAACAATAAATAGAGTGGGAGCTGCCATACCAGAGATACTGCCTTGAGGGTCTTATGCCTCAAACCTTTGAAATGTTAAGACAGCAGTATTACCTTTGGACTGGTCCTAGGGTGACATTGTGTCCCCCTAAAAAAACTGTTTGCAATGGTAACAAGAAAGCAGTATGACTACTGGACTGAAAATTAAAAATATTTTGTTTAGAATTATCATAACTATATTAGCTACCTTTTCTGCATGATAGAAATACCTTCTTTCTATTGATGTTATTGTTACCATTTCCTTTCTCATAAATACTTGTTGCCTTTGTCTTCTAATGGGAACATTATTTGGGCTCTTGCCTGAATCAGTGCTTCCTGAATAGCTATTCTTTTTGAAATCAAAACAAAACAAAACTTCTTGCCTCTCACTTCGAAAAGCCTTTTACTTTTAGCTTAGTTATAAGTTTATAAATCTGGTGTGTTGGCTAATTTTGCATTTGAAATTTGAAATGTAACCAGGGCATTTAAGGGTACCTTTTGAGGCACACTTATATCTCATCCAGATTCCTCATTCAGAGCACCTACAGAATTTATCTGGATAATAGTATGGGATGTAATTGCCAAACCTATTTTCAGACCTGTGATACACAAAATAATGTAATAGAAAAAGAACAGATAATTTTAGTGTAAGGAGATTTAATATTTTTCAACCTATACATTTAAAAAAACTAAAGAAATATATCAAAATAGTAACATCCTTTTGATGGGGTTATGGGTTATTTCCCCGCACCACCTCACATTGAATTCTTCATTATGGAAAACTTGAAGCACACAAAATGAAGAAAATACACAGTACCATCTCTCAACTTCAAAAACTTAAATACATGGTTAATCCTATTTTGAATATAGCCTTGTCTCAATTTTCACCTCTCCCCCTGTTATTTAAAATAGTTTGGGGGGACGGGGTTCAAAATTCCTCTTATAGAAGGTGTTTTCATAAAAAGGATGACCTCTGGTGAGGTCAAAGTAAATAGTAAAAATTTTTACATGTTTAATTATATCTCACCTTAATCCAGAAAGAACTTTAAGCCATTTAAAATATAAAGCAAAATAAGGTAACAGGAGTTTAACCTGCATAAAGAAAGAAAGAGAAATAAGAATGGGACAAAAGACTAGGAATAAAAAGTAAACGTATTGAATGATAACATTACAAGGACAGTAAATGTGGGCCATAGTTTGGTTTTCAAAGGGTGACATGGGAACCTTGTTCATTTTATAGCTCATAGCTTTTGTGAGATGGGAATTGACTAAATGGTTAAGGGACTTAATGGGATTCTTAGCAAACGGAATTTTTCCCTGGGTTCTTGATAAATAGGAACTATCACAGGGTTTATCTTTAATATAATGAGATTAACAAGTCAAGAAAGCACCTCAAAATATTTTGGTAAAAAAATCCTTTAAGCAGGAATGTTGAACCTCACTAATAAAGCCATATAACAATGCCTTACCATTTCTCACCCGTTAAACTGTCTTGCTCTTTCTTAATTACAATACGCTGTGTTGGTCAGGTTTAGGGTATTAAATTGTTTAAAATTTTTTGGTAAGCAATTGAACAGTATTTGTCAAAAGCTTTTAAAACTGGATAAACATTGATGTAGTGATTCTACTTCTATAAATTTGAGGGAAAAATTACTGGTATTTGAAAATATCCAAACAAGGATGTTCTTTAGTGTGTTGCTCTGAAAAGGAAAAACTAGAAAAAATCCAGTGTTCAATACCACTTCAACACAGGAAATCTACAGTACTTTGCAATTAGGGAAAAAAAAAACCCCAAATAATTACAAATTTTGAGGAGGTTACTCTTGCCACGTTGGGAGTAACTTAAAGAAAATATAGTAAATTATTTTCCATGAAGAAGAGAGACCTTTTGCCTTATGGAAAGAAAAAGGAAAACCTTTGTGTGTTAATAAATACCTAAAACAACCCATAGGGACAAAATTCACTTAAAATTCCTAAATCTATGTTTCTACATTCCGAACTTCATGGCCCAAAGTACAGCAGTTCAGGCAAGTGTCAAACGTGTTGAGGGAGCCCGACGGAGCCCTCCAGGTGCGCAGACACCGCCCTAGGTAGCAGGAGCTTCTCTCCCCATCATTCGCGCCCTCCGCCCCGCCCCACCCCCCGCCCCCGCACGTCCGCGCCCCTCCCTAAGGACTCTGCTCCAACAGGTCAGCTCTCATTGTTTAGTTTACGGCTAACTTGAAAAACGTGCCCTCAAACGGGGCAGACCCAGAGCTCAGATTACTTTGCGAAAAGCTGAGGAACCGCTGGAGGAGTCTTGTAAGAAGATGTGGCGCGACTGGCTGTGTCCTGCCACTAGCGGCGGGAAACATCGCGTCCCACGCAGACTTTCCTAGACTGCTCCCCGCTGTCACTTCCAGAGCCCAAGAGAAATTCATCTCAACGAGCGGCAAAACAATTTTGGGTACAAAAGGAACCTAAAAAGAGGAGAAAAATGGGGGTCATGCCATTTACTTAGTTCCCCCTCCCTCCTCTCCCCTCTCTTCCCCTCTCGTCCCCTTCTCCCTTTTCTTTGTTCCTCGCTATCTTCAAAAGAAACAAACCCTAGGGCAAGGCTAATCACGCTCCAGATTTCAGATTTCACTGGAAAGCCGACAGAACGATCTCCGCAAATTGTTCTTTTTAAGTGGCTGAAACAAGGGCTGTCCGAACACTGGACAGCTTTGTATGCCCTTGTTTTTTTTTTACGTGCAGGTGACAGTAGTAAGGTCCATGAGAGATCTGTGTTCAGTTTTATGCATTAACATTTTTTTTTCTACTCCCTCAAAGTGGCTTTTTTTTTTTTTTTTTTTTTACCATATCCGGCGCATTATCTAGTGACCCTGACATTAAGATGTTTAGTGTGCGTCACAGAGATGCTAGGGTTTATTTTAATGAAAAGTGCACTCTGCACGCTAGGGTGTCAGGGTGGCCGAGTGGTCCAAGGTGCCAGACTCAAAGTTTGTTACCCTGTTGGGGGCTCCAGTCTCCGAAGGGAGGCTTGGGTTCAAATCCCACTTCTGACAAATACCTCTTTACATGTTGGAATATGTATATACAATTTACCAACGCATACTGTTAAGAATTTTACTTTTAAAATATTCTCACAGGAACTATTAACACAGGAACGATTAAAAGTGGACACACAGAAGTGATTAAAAGCAGACACATCACCGTATTTTTTGGAAGCCCCGAGACTTGGGGCAAATACGCTTAACAAAGAGCAGAGATTGCTAGAGGATGAATTCTCTGAGGCATCACGAGATAATCTGGAAATGTCAAAAATTGGCACCCGGGGTATCTTTTCTGCCCAGTTGTGCAGGGGAGAAAGGGGACTCTGAACCTGTGCTGTCGTTATTTCTCCACCTAGCCTGGTCCACTTTGTCCTAGGCCCTCCCCTGAATATTTCCTCCAGCACTTTAGCACCAGTCTCACTCCCTTCTGTCTTCTGGCAGTGCTGTCTCCAAAGAAATCCTGTACAGGTTGTCTGCTCTGTTCTCCATTTTCAAAAGACATAAAAGTAGTTCTCAAACATTTTTTGTTTGAACTATGCACATTCACACTTCCTTGGCATCTAAAATAATTGTTTTTTCTCCCCAGTCAAAATTGAGTACATTTTAACTTCTGAATAAAATATGAAAGCTATACCTTCCTCCAAATGTAATCATCAATATTTTATTGTGTCTTACTGTTCTATTTTCTCTGCATTTGCATGTATGTATTCAAAAATATTTTGTTTTTTTATAGAAATGCAGTCGTACCAAAGACATCATTCTCTTACAAATTTTTCACTTAATGTATCCTAGGCTTTTTCCATGGGAGCACTTACTCTTTTCCCTTTCAAAGGAAATATCACAAATTATTCCACAGGAAAGATATATCCTACTTCATTTTTTCACTTTTGGGTTTTTTTGTTTGTTCTGTTTGGCGATTTAAGATATTTCTAATTATCATTCACCCAATAAATAGTGAATGAGTGCTTGTTATGAGTCAGGGGACAGAGCCTTTGGGCTGTGGCAATGAAAATATAAAATAGGATAGGATAAAAAAAATTAAATGAAAATTAAAAATAATAATGTTTCTGCCCTTATGTTGTTTATATTCCAGTTAAATGATTTTGGTTCTACTCAAGAACATGACATCCCAAGACTTCCTTATATCATAGAACAAGAACATAAATCCTGGATCTTGAGACTAAGTGTTTAATACCAGCTATTGAACATTCATGTCTGCATGACCATGTATTTTTCTATCATTATGATCAGTCATTACTATACTCATTTGATTATTTTTTTTTATGTTTCAGTGACACTTATCCTTTAATATTTTTTGTCTTTTTCTGCTTTTGAAATGAGCTCTCCATTACAAAATATCAAACTACAGTCAGAACTGCCAGCCACGGCACAGTGCGGAGAAGCCCATGAACAGGGACAGACAGCGGCAGCAGGTGGCCAGAGGCGGGGAGTGGGTGAAGCAGTGGTTAACAAACATTCACGGGAAGCTAAAACTATCCAACAGGTCGTGCCCTAATTTAGCACAGGTTACACTAGTCACTACCTTGGTGGATGGCCTTGGTGTATTTGGGTTCAGATTCTACGTGACAATACCATTTCTTCCAGGTAAGAGTTCTTGGCTTGCACCGATCATGGGGTGGCCGGAGGGCAACGGGCCAGCCTATTAGTTTTTCAAAATGCTGTCATAGACCTGATAGATGTACTGAGAGACTTCAGGAGCTCTGCACTTCAGCGACAGCGTGTAATTGGGGTTTCCTGGCTGGATGCGCAGCTCAGCCAAGATCCAAATGCCATTGGTGAGCTTCAGAGATTGGTATAGCATGTCTTGGCCTTCCACGTTTCTCTTGGCAATAATATAAATGTTGTTGTTTTGCAGCTTGCTGGAAACAGTGTCAGCATTTAAATGACATTCCTTAATCTGAAACTGAAGTTCATTTTCATTGGGAATATCCTTCCATGTCGGGAGGAAGACGTGGCACTCCATTTTGCCGTCTTCTACAAAAAGCACATTGAGTGGGATGAGGCAGCTGAAGTAGAAGACATCGATATTGTTTTTCACAGCCACCTGCAGGTTATTCAGAGGTTCCATCTTCATGACTGGGCCCAAGGTGTTGAGAGGCAGGGAGACCTCGATGCTCTGGTTCGGCATCAGCAGGGTGTGGATGGCCAGGGGAGAGCTGGGGGTGACACCGAAGATATTCTTGTTAAACTGGATCGCGAAGTCTGTCATGTGCTGTGGAGCTTTGTTGGTGAAGTTCATTTCCATATAGATGTGCCCCTGATGATGAGTAAATGTTCCGGAAATCTCCAAGCCTTTAGCCTTCACTGCAGGCTGCCAGACAGCCTTAGGAGCCACATATCCACCGTGGGCCATGCCTATGCCGGTGGAAAGTTCAAACAGATCATTCAGGCCTCTGCTGACCACGGCAGGTGTAGGGGAAGGAGCAAGGGTTGTAGGCACCGCTGGGTTGAAGGGGAAGGGTTGAAGGACTGTCCCACTGCCGGACTTCCTCCAATGCCCCTGCCAAGGTCACTGCCAAGCAGACTATCTAGTCCTCCTCCCAAGAGATCCACTGCTCCCACCTGCATGGAGGATACCCGTGGCACATTGACTGAGGGACCGAGGTCTAGGTTTAAAAGGTCTCCCAGAAGGTCACATTGAGAGGGAATAACCTGAGGCTGCTCCAGAGTTGGTGGCAGTGGTGGTGCCAACAGGGCTATCACCAGCATCAGTGCTCCCATGATGAATTGGCAAGTGTCTGCGATGGATTCCGTGACTTCCTTCCACAACAGGATTGGGAGGCTTGTGGTACACAGAGGCCAAAGAACCAATGTGGCAGATTAGCTCATCCAGCAGAGTTGGCTCAATGAGATCTGTCTCCTCAGGGATCAGTGGCTTCTCAGACAAGACTACTTCTTTGCCTGTGACAGGGTCCGTTGAGAGAAGCCGCCAATAAATATAGCCCCTATCTTGAAGGTCAGGATTATCAGAATCCTGTGTTGCGAAGCTCAAGACCTGCTGCACCAGCTCCTGCATTTCCGATGGCTTCTTGAGGAACAGCTTCATGATGGCTGTGAGCAGAGTGAGCTGCACCTGGGTGCTTTCATCATGAAAACCCTCCAGAAAGCTCTCTAGTAACTCATCTGCATTATCAATTTGTTCAGCATATTCTCCCACAATCCAAATCATAGCTGCCCAAGCATGCTTAGGCTCATCCAGCGAGTCTAAGTTCTCACAGAGAGTGGCAATGATACTTTCATACTTGTTGAGGTACTTGCAGAAGATGTCCCTGATGACGATGATTGCCTCTTGGACCACATAATTTACTTTGGTCTGGATGAGATCAAGCAACGTGCTTACACAACGTTCTGCAGATTGCTCCACCTTGATGGCACACCGTCCAATGGCCCGCACAGCTTTGTGAACAAAGTCAACATCCACCTCTGTGGCATATTCCTTCATTTTGGCCAGAACCTGAGCAATATTGGCTTGGGATGCTAAATGAATCATGATGTCCAACTTCTCTAATTTAACATAGATGGGATCATTATACTTCACAAAGAAGACTTTGATTTCCTGCTTTAAGATTTCAGGCCTTTTCTGAAAAATTAGGTTGATGTTCCTCAGGGTGATGTACTGCACCTCTGGCTCCCCTGAGAGCAAAGCGCAGGGGCCAACTTCTTCAGCAACATATTGTAGTAGTCAGAGTCCTTGGGTAACAACTCCAGAAATTTCATCAGGACTTTCACTGCTGAAAGCACCACTGCTGAGTTGGCATGAGACAGCTGGGGAGTCACCCGCTTACAGATGCTCTGAGCCTCTTGGTCGTCTTTAGGGTTATAATTGGGCAGGCAGTCCAGGATGAAAATCTGGCCCCATTCAGTGCACTCATTCAGGGCTGTCAGCAGCTTATTAATGTTCTGGGAGTTCAGGTCGAGTAAGTTGCTATTTGGGTGAGATTCGCTGATTTCAGATAATGCTGCTACAGTGTTAGCCACCACCATTGGATTTGAATCTGCTATGAGATCCCGCAGAGAATCCAGAAATCCCTGATCTTCCACCATCTGGGCGTTGATATCGTGGAGTTTCGCCATGCAGACTGCTGCTGTTTTCCGAACATAGGGATCTTCATCCTTCAAGCACTTGTGGAGGGGCTCACAGAGATATTCTGTGATCTTGTCCACTCGGATGCACCCCATGGTTCTGACTGGCAAGGCCTGAATCAGAGGATTGGGATCTTCACAGTCCTTCACAAAGCTGTTAACAGCCATGATAGCCATGTCTGGCTGACTCTTGGCATAGTTCATCAGGTAGAGATACACAAGCTTCTTTAGTTCCAGGTTGTCAGTCTGCATACAGTTCACTACATCTGGAAAGAGAGAGTTCACGTCCTTCCCCACATTCATAGCGGCGATCACTTTCTTCACAGCCTCCTTTCTCTTTTCTTTCTTTTCATTGTTGAGTTCAGCATTTAATCCAAAGATTTCTCCTTTTTTATTAGTTGTGAAGTACTTGGAGTCAGTTATGGTGTTGGCTCTTTAACGTGTACCGGAGGCAAGGGGGGCCGGTGGCAGTAGCAGCCAGAGAGCACAGCCCGAGTGGTGTTGTCTCATTTGATTATTGATCTTTTTCCTAAAAGTCAAAATATGAGAGACTAGACAGGTGAGGGGAAAAAAAGCTGGCTTATTTGACTATAAGATTCTCAGGAAACATTCAGCAAGCACAGGATCCAATTGTTCCATTTCAAAGGCCACATTCTAAATTCAGATACTAGAACCAATGGTTTTAAGTATTACCAAATAGACTCAGCTCCCTGTGATATAGTAGGCAGTTATATAAACATGAGCAGAATAGGAAGGATAGGTCAAGTAGAGAAGGTCACCAGGGTAGAACGCCAAGGGTGCCTAGCAATGAGCAAAACTGAGAGTACAAGTATTGGAGGGTAGGACGTTCTCCCCAGGAAAAGACCAGGGTGATCTTTTCCTCCCCTAACTATCAGCTGGCCTTGTAATTTAGATGCCCTGACCTTTCAGATAGATGGTCATGCAGGTCAGTCCCTACCCTGACCTTTCCTCTTCTGGTATATCACTAGTCCTCTGGTAGACCCCCTTAGAGGAGGAGCAAGGAGGGCCATAGAAAACCCTTATGTGACCCCCAAATAAGCTCTTAGATAAGTGACAAATTCCCTTCAAGACAATGATGTTTATTTATTTGTTTGTTTGTTTGTTTATTTATTTAATTGTTTTTCAATTACACTTGTCCCCATTCCCACCCATTACTCTCCCCTGCACTACCCAAAGACTACCTCCCACATTCAATCCTCCCCCTCATTATCTTTGTCCATGGGTCTTTTATAAATGTTCTTTGACTTGACCCTTCCCCATCTTTCCCTCATTATACCCCTCCCCCACCCCTCTGGTCACTGTCAGTTCTTTATTTCCACGTCTGGTTCTATTTTCCTGCTTGTTTGTTTTGTTGATTAGGTTCCACTTCCTGGTTAGATCATATGGTATTTGTCTTTGACCTCCTGCTTATTTCACTTAGCGTAATGCCCTCCAGTTCCATCCCTGCTGTCAAGAATGGTAGGAGCTCCTTCTTTCTTTCTGCTGCTTACTATTCCATTGTGTAAATGTACCACAGTTTTTTGATCCACTCATTTACTGATGGGCACTTAGGCTGTTTCCAACACTTGGCTATATTGTAAATAATGCTGCTGTGAACACTGGGGTGCATATGTTCTCTTGAATTGATGTTTCAGAATTCTTAGTGTATAATCCCAGCAATGGGATTTCTGGATCAAAAGGTAGTTCCATCTTTAGTTTTCAGAGGAAATTTGAAACTGTTTTTCACAGTGGCTGCACCAGTCTGCATACCCACCAGCAGTGTACTAGAGTTCCCTTTTCTCCACAGCCTCACCAGCACTTGTTGTTTGTTGATTTGCTTATGATGGCCGTTCTGACCAGTGTGAAGTGGTATCTCAATGTGGTTTTAATTTGCATTTCTCTGATGACTAGTGATACTGAGTATCCTTTCATATGTCTCTGGGCTCTGTGTATGTCCTCCTTGGAGAAGTATATCTTCAGGTACTTTGCCTATATTTTAATTGGGTTGTTTGTCTTCCTGGAGTGGAGTTGTGTGAGTTCTTTATATGTTTTGGAGATCAACCCTTGTCTGAGGTATCATTTGCAAATGTTTTCCATTATGGTTGGTTCCCTTTCCATTTTGCTGATGTTTTCTTTAGTTGTGCAGAAGCTTTTTAATATGATGTAGTCCCATTTATTTATTCTTTCCTTTATGTTCCTTGCTCTAGGGGACATATCGGTGAAAATATTGCTGCATGGAATATCTGAGAGTTTCCTGCTTATTTTCTCCTCTAGGATTTTTATGGTGTCATGGCTTATATTTAAGTCTTTTCTCCATCTTCAGTTTACTTTTGTGTATGGTGTAACTTGGTGGTTGAATTTCATTTTTTTGCATGTAGCTGTCCAGGTCTTCCATAACATTTGTTGAAGAAGCTATTTTTACTCCATTTTATGCTTCTGCCCCCTTTGTGGAATATTAATTGACAAAGAGACATGAGTTTATTTCTGGGCTCTCTATTCTGTTCCATTGATCTATGTGTCTGTTCTTATGCCAGTACCAGACTATTTTGATTTAGTGGCTTTGTAATATAGTTTGATATAAGGTAATGTGATTCCTCCCACTTTGTTCTTCTTTGTTAAAATTACTATGGCTAATCAGGGTTTTTTATGGTTCCATATAAATTTTTGAAATGTTTGGTCTATTTCTGTGAAATATTTCCCTGGTATTTTAATAGGGAATGCATAGAATCTATAACTTGCTTTGATTAGTATGGACATTTTGATGTGTTAATTCTTCCAGTCTATGCACACGGTGTATGATTCCATTTATTTGTCTTTCTTAATTTCTATTTTAGTGTTCTGTAGTTTTCTGAGTGCAGGTCCCTTACCTCCTTGATTAGGTTTATTCCTAGGTACTTTATCTTTCCTGTTGCTATAGTAAATAGGATTTTTTCCTAATTTCTTTTTCTGATAATTTGTTGTTGGTCTACAAAAATGCCTTCGATATCTGAATATTGAATTTGTAACCCACTGTTTTGCCAACTTCACTTATTAGGTCAAATAGGTTTTTGGTGGAGTCTATAGGGATTTCTATGTACACTATCATGTCGTCAGCAAACAATGGCAGTTTTACTCCCTCCTTTCCAATTTGGATGCCTTTTATTTCTTTTTATTTCCTGATTGCTATGGCTAGGACTTCCAATATTACGTTGAATAGAAGTGGTGAAAGTGGACGCGCTTGTCTTGTTCCTGATCTTAGGGGGAAAGCTTTTAGTTTCAGCCCATTGAGTATGATGTTGGCTGTCGGTTTCTCTTATATGACCTTTACTATGTTGAGGTATGCTCCCCCTATTCCCACTTTGCTATGTGTTTTTATCATACATGGGTGTGGTTTTTTTGCATCTATTGAAATGATCATGTGATTTTTGTCTTTCTTTTTTTAAATGTGACGTATTGCGTTTATTGATTTGCGAATATTGTACCATTCTTGCATCCCTGGGATGAATCCCTCTTTCATGGTGTATTATCTTTCTTATATAATGCTGGATGAGGTTTGCCAATATTTTGTTGAGGACTATAGCATCTATGTGCATTGGCGATATTGGCCTGTAGTTTTCCTTCTTTGTTATGTCTTTAACTGCTTTGGGGATTAGGATGACACTGGCCTCATAAAAAAAAAAGTTTGGAGTTTTCCCCCCTCTTTGATTTTATGGAATAATTTGAGAAGAATAGGGGTTAGCTCTTCCTTAAATATTTTGTAAAATTGTCCTGTGAAACCAGAGCTTTTGGAGGCTGGTAGTTTTTTGAATACTGCTTCAATTTCACTGTCTTTTATCAGTCTGTTCAGGCTTTCTGCTTCAGTTTTGGAGGATTATGTGTTTCTAGAAATTTGTACATTTTGCCCAGGTTTTCAAATGTCTTGGCATATAGTTGTTTGTAGTAATTTCTTATGATCTTTTGTATTTCTCTGGTATCAGTAGTAATGTCTCCTTTATCATTTTGCATTTTATTTATTTGGATCCTCTTTCTTTTTTTCTTGATGAGTCTCAATAAAATCTTATCAATTTTGTTTATCTTTTAAAAAAATCAGCTCCTGGATTTATTGATCCTTTGGATTGTTGTTTTAGGTTTTAAGTCATTTAATTCCACTCTCATCTTGATTATTTCCTTCCTTCTCCCTCTAGGCTTTGTTGATGTTCCTCCAGTTCTTATAGATGTAGGATTAGGTTGTTTATTTGGAATAGTTCTATCTTTTTTAGGTAGGCCTGTATTGCTATGAACTTGCCGCTCAGGACTGCCTTCGCTGTATCCCATAGGTTTTGGAGTGTTGTGTGGTCATTTTCATTTGTTTCCAGAAACTTTTTTATTTCTTCCTTGATCTCATTATTAACCCATTCATTGTTTAATAGCATGCTATTCAGTCTCCATGAGTTTGAGCTTTTCCCTTGAGGTTTGTTTCTAGTTTCAAGCCCTTGTGGTCCAAGAAAATGCTTAATATGATTTCAATTTTCTTGAATTTATTGAGGCTTGTTTGGTGTCCTATCATGTGGTCTGTCTTTGAAAATGTTCCATGTACATTTGAAAACAATGTGTATTTTGATCCTTTGGAATGAAAGGTTCAATATATATCAGTTGAATCCATTTGATCTAGGGCATTGTTCAATGCCACAATATCCTTGTTGATTCTTTGTTTGGAAGATCTACCATTGTTGATAGTGGGGTTAAAATCCCCTTCTGTAAGTGTTTTGCTGTCTTTATCTTTCTTGAAGTCCTCCAAGATTTTCCTAATATACTTGGGTGCTCCTATGTTGGGTGCATATATGTTTATAATGTTTATGTCTTCTTGATGGATTCTTTCTTTGAGTATAATGAAGTGTCCATCTGTGTTTCCTTTTATAGCCTTTGTTTTGAAGTCTCTTTTTGTGTCATATAAGTATTGTTCTCTGGCTTTTTTTCCCCTGTCCTTTTGTCAAGGCAATGAGGTTTTGACCCTCATCACATAATATTAAGAACAAATCCTCAGATCAGTTGACCACAGGAATAGATTTTTTGTCAAACTAGAGATGACATCTAGGACTCAGTTGTTTTTAGCTCCAGGCCCAGAAAAGCATCAAGGCTAGGCAGTTGCAAAGTCCTGGCTGGCATCACTGGCTGTGATGATTAATGACCCCTTTCACCTGGCACCAAAGATCACTGGAGACCACAACCCTGAGGAGACACACCTGGAAAGCTGTTGGATATTCATGAACTGAGATCCTCTTCTGAACCCTGGCTGGTATGGCTCAGTGGATTGAGCACTCGCTTGCGAACCAAAGAGTCACCGATTTGATCCCCAGTCAGGCCATGTCCTCAGTAGGGGGCATGCAAGAAGCAACCGCACGTTAATGTTTCTCTCCCCCTCTCCCTCCCTTCCCCTCAGTCTAAAAATAAAATAAACTTTAAAAAAAGAAAGAGGGATCCTCCACTGAGACTTCCAGATAAAAGCCCTTAAGAGGAAGGACCCAGTGTGTGTGCTCTCACTCCCTCTTTCTGGAGCACATCCACATCTTTCCCCCACTCTACCAGGTCCATTTTCTTTGCCTTTCTTTCTCCTAAGATTCAAGGACTCTTCTTTTGCCTCTGTAACTTGTTTCCTGAGTCCACACAACCCAGCTAGCTCAGTTCATTCACAGCTCATGTTCATTCACAGCTTTATTTATCTTCTAAATAAACTTTCACTTGTATTTGAGGTTTTTGGCTGTGAATTCTTTTCTTAGCTAAATTCAAAGACCAATGTCTAACATCTGGTGCCATTTGCTTTTAACACCTGTAGTACTTAATTTAACTGTGTACAGGGGAAATATGAAGTGAAATATAAAAGCTTAAGAAGGGGAAATGATACTAATTCTTCCAAGATTTCTATTATGTTATTAAATATATAAATGTACAGGGCAATATATCATATGCATGTATAGCCACTGCATTCATAAAACCATTTTCAGGTGAGCAGACAAGTATATCTCTGAAGACTCTAGAAGAATTTGTAGTGTCTTCTGGAAAACTGAGTGAGTTAGAAAAAGACAGAAAGATAGTATGAGGGAGAGTAGATAGCAACTGTCATACTAGATTTTAAAAGGTCAATTTTAGTTAAAAAATAATTACAGAATTTTTATAAAACTATTTTTAAGAGGAATTTTTTCCTTCCTGTTTTTCTCATTAAGCACCTCTTGGAACTATTGGGAAGATAATTCAGCCCTTCATTCACTCTCTTCTTTGCTGTTTGAGTAAGTGTCAAGAAGAGTTTTTAGCCTCCTAGACAACACATTTCTCTTTTGGGTGGGATTAATGTCGAGCATTGTTTCTTGGGTTCCCCCTAGCCCTTTGTGTTTGTGGTTTATAGTGGTACCTGGGCCTTCACACAGCTGCTGTGTGAGTATGTGTGTCTACAGGATTCCAGGTCTAGACATGGGTAAACAGAGTAGAGGAAGCCAATTTTCGCTTCAGATCCAAACTATAATCTTCAATCTACTTTTACCAATGACAAAGCTGATATTTTGCCTCTGCCACTAGAGGATACCTTCAGTTGTTACAAAATTGATTCTTAAAAAAGATAAAATTAAGACTTTTGTACAAATAGAAATGAATGTGTCAAAGACTATTTAATTAATAAAATAATGTAACAACCAATAAGATGTTACTATTGTTCAAAAGAAAATTTAAAGTATCTTGTGTTTATCAGCAATCTGGAATGCTGAAATATATTCAGATCGATTTTTTAAAGTTTTCAATTCCCAGATCAATGACCAGTTGCATTCCGCTGGACACAATTCATTTGTATTTATGAGGATGAACATGATTTGCACTATTATATGTTTTCTACATTTTAAATAGTTCAAAAACAAAGTTGGTCTTATGAACTGAATGTTTGTGCCTATCCTCCTGCCCCAATTTATATGTTGAAACCTTACCTCCTATTGTGATGGCATTAACAAATGGGGTTTTGGGAAGGTAATTAGAATTAGATGAGATTATAAGGGTAAAACCCTCATAAGATTAGTGTTATCATAGCAATCCTAGGAGAGCTTGCTTCCTCTGTTCTTTTTGCTCTGTGAGGATACAACAAAGACAGCCTTCTTCCTCTCAAGAACCCAGTCAGGTTTTTCCAATGTCCAGAGCTATAAGAGATAAATTTATGTTATTTAAGCCACCCAGTTTATGCTATTTTGTTACAGTAGCCTGACTGGACAAGGACAGTTGCCATAGACAAGATACCCTGGCATGTTTTTTGTTCATCTCAAACTCACAGTTTTTCCTGACCAAACTCAAATTGGAAAAGGATGTGATTATAACCCTCTGCCTTGCAGCCTTCCTAGGCTGGGGAGGTCCACTCAATACTCAGGTAGACATAATAATATGTGGGGAGCCATGGGGATGCTTGACATGCTTTTATCAGGGAGTTGCAAAGGCCACAAGCCCACATCTATGTTGGCACCGTCTCTCTCTCTTTCCCCTTTTCCCTCTCTGAGAAGTCCCTACCTCCTTAAGTACTAGCACAAACAAAGCTAAGCTGGCTTTGGGCCAAAAAATGAGGTTACCTAGCATGAGCTGCACATGCATGCCTACTCAAGGCTAAGGGGCAGTTGATCGCACCCAGGCTCAAGGCTGTGAGACCCAGGCTCAAAGCTGTGAGAACACTACTTTACCAGACTCCTTCAAGGTTGTGAGAAGCTGTTCCCCCTAGTTACCCAATCACCTGGGTAAGGAAGCCAAACTGCCTCAACTTACCCTACAACCCACCCCTTCTGGGTTCCTCACCAATCTACGCGAGGATATCTTCCATGAAGTTCCCTTGGCAAGGAGGGCAGAGCCCTGTACCCGTAAACCACAACAGTAGTATAGGCTACAGCAACAAGCAAGCAAAACACAAGTGCTGCCGCAGCAGCAATATAGACCACAGCAGCATACATCCAAAACACAGGCAATAAGGCCACCCCTAGATCCTTAGGTCAGTCCAATTCCCAGACATGCTACCCAAGTGAGCCACTCACCCAGAGGCTCCAGTGGGAACAGCTGCCCACTCACCATTCTGTGCCTCCCAGCAATGTCCAAGAGCATGTCTCTGACACAGACCCACAAGAGTTCATTCCATTTGGGTTTGTTCTTGAGGCTTTTAACACAGAGAGGAGGCTGACCCTGCCAACCCCACGATAACAGCTGTGAGCCAATACCAAGCCACCCCACATGGAGCAGCTAGCCAACAGTCGGGGCTGGTCACACTGCTTCTTCATCCCAGTGCAGATGCCAGTCCAGGCCATGTTCCACAAGGAATGTCCACTGTTTCCTCTATAGACAGAAGCTAGAGGGCTACACCATTGGGAGGCCATCACACATGCTCCAGGAGATTTCAGTACAAACCCAGCACGCTGATTGAGTACCCACTGAGGCATAGGCATGTACACAGTCCACTACACCCTAGGGGCTGGAAATACAAATGGTTATAGACACCAACAATGGCCAATCACTACCCTGAATATGTCATCTTTAAGATTGGGGGCCAGATCCCCATCTCCCAGGGCACTACTTGCAAATTCTTTCTCCACCTCTTATCTGCAAAGGGCAACAAGAGCCAGCCAACACATGTTGGGGGCTTCGATTTTCCAAGGCCATGTCCAAGTAGCTGTTTGTGCTTGCTTCAGATCCTCCAGAGTGGGCAAAAGAATATTTCTCTCCTTTCCTATGCCTGGTTACAGCAAGGCATCCTTAGCCTGCACCTGCAGCTGGATAGGAGCTGCAGTCCAGTGGAGCAAGGCTTCCACTGGAGAAGGACTCCTGCTCTGTCTCCTCTCATTCAGAGCCCAGAGGACAGTCCCTAAGTGCTTCATCCAGCTCCTCAGCGTGGGGGTGACAGTCACAGCTCACAGCCCCTGCTTTACAAGACCATTACACCGTACAATCATCCCAGCAGCTTGGGGATGATAGGTCACATGGAATTTCCAGTCAATCTGCAGGTCTCAGGCCCATTGTTGTACCAAGGCCCCTGTAAAATGTGTCCCTTGATCACTTTCAATGATTAATGGGTGCCCATAAACAGCACATAACTGCTCAAGGGCAGCTATTACTGCTTTCTGATCTGGGTGCCATGTGGGATAAGCAGCTAAGAGTCCTGTGGCTGTGTCCACACCTGTCATAGCATACTTATATCCCTCTGAACTGGGCAAGGGCCCACTGACATCCATTTTACAGCAGGTCAATAGTACCCATCCTCATACCAAATGCCCAGCAGTTCTCGCAGGCCTCCAGGGATGCTCCTGTGAACAGACAACACAAGTCTCACAGGTTTCTTGTGCTTCTGCCAAAGTGACAGATAACCCCCAAGTTTTTTGACAGACAATCCAGGCCCTTGCACAGCATGTCTGGAGACCTGCACTCGCTTCCTCCCCTTGTGCTGCTCCACCATTTCTGTGACTTCTGAGACTCTGGCTGCTGCTGTTTCTGTGGCTCCAGGTGCTGCCATGGGCTCTGCCTATCAGTGTACCTGGACTGCCTGCACCCTCCTCACCGCCATCTGCTCTGCCAGTGCTGTTTTCTCCATCATGCTTTATCACAGTCACCCGGGTCGCACCACCAACTCTAACAGCTGTCCCACCTACAAGGCCAGGGGCAAAGTGAGCAGCATGGCTGGGCAGCTCAGTGCCAGAGTTCACAGGGTCAGAGCTGGCATCCTGTGTCTGCTTACAGTAGCTGGCACCCCTGCCAACCCCCAGGCTAAAGCATATCCCAGGGGCACCACCTACTAAAATGCTGCTGCCATGCTTGTCTCCGGATACACAGCTTTGGCCCACAAGCACAGCCAGTGCACACTACTTGCCTGTGGGGCTCCTTCCTCTTCTCATCAGCATGGTCAAAACAGAGCTTTCCAGGTGCCAGCATTGCCACCAAAGCACCAGGCTTGAGCTGCAGTCCTCCAGCCCAGTCAGGTTCAGCAACTGTGTTTCCCATCTGTGTGTAGTGGGAGAGAGAAAGAGGATTCCAGGCCACCCAGATTCAGACTCCCCACAGGCCTGCAGAGACCTCAGTTCCATTTCTCCCCACTCTTTCTCTCTGAATTGCTCACTACG
Organism: Pteronotus mesoamericanus; assembly: GCF_021234165.1. Taxonomy (NCBI): domain Eukaryota; kingdom Metazoa; phylum Chordata; class Mammalia; order Chiroptera; family Mormoopidae; genus Pteronotus; species Pteronotus mesoamericanus. The sequence goes on from NW_026555085.1 coordinate 206,129, forward strand.
AGTGGGGAGGGGGATTGCTGCAGCTCAGCTGCTCAAGTTTTTATAGTTTCACTGCTTCTTCAGCCTCCAGGGCTTTCACTCCCTCTCAGGGCTCTTGGAACTTCACTATGTCTTGAAGCTCAGTCTTCATCTAAGCTCACAAAGTGAGAAGCTCATCCTGCCAGCTACGCCACTTGTGTTGCAGCCTCCCTAGGTTGGGCAGGTCCACTCGAGACTCAGGTAGATGGAAGAAGATGCGTGGAGCTGTGGGGATGCTTGACATGCCTCTATCTGGGGGTCACACAGGCCACAAGCCCATGTCTTTGTTGGCACCATGTCTCTCTCTCTCTCAGAAGTCCCTACCTCCTTAAGTACTAGCACAAACAAAGCTGGCTTCAGGCCAAAAAAGTGATGTAACCTAGCATGAGCTGCCCATAGGAACCTACTCAAGGCTAAGGGGCAGCTTATCACACCCAGGCTCAAGGCCATGAGACCCAGGCTCAAGGCTGTGAGAACACTACTTTACCAGACTCCTTCAAGGTTGTGAGAAGCTGCTCCTTCTAGTTACCCAAGCGGGTGAGGAAGCCAGACTGCCTCCACTTACCCTATACCCTCAAAATTGAACACACCCTTCCTGACAAGGAGGGAATTCTGAGGTGTTCTAAATCACAGTTGCCAGAGAGTGAAAGAAAGAGGCAGAATAAGCTAGCCAGTTAGTGGCTGCTAACTAACAAAAGATTCTTCACGTCTCTGCTTTACCTGTTGGTAAAATGTCTATAATTTCTATGTAAATATTTCCATAGATCATTTTAGCCGTGAACCATCTGACTCCAGGAGCCTCTGCTTGTTGTTCAGCCAGGCACTATCTAATCCCAGGACCCTCCTTTGTTTACACATGGGTATGCCCTAGCTCATCCACAGGTATGGACATTACTTTATGTGGACTATGCTATCCCAGAATTGGACTTGTTTTTCTTTCCTTCACTACTTTGCCTATAGCTCATGTAAATTCTTTGAGACTACCTTCTTCCCTCTTCTCCCACTCGATGTATAAAAACTCTTATAAGACTCTGGGAGGATGGACATATCTTTTTCACCTAGCTGCACTGCTAGTGGTTTGGACTTTATACCCCAAGATCAGTCTTGTGTCTAGAATTTTTGGCTCAAAAAAAAAAAAAAACAAAAAAAAAAAAAAACAAAACAAAAAACAAACAAACAAAAAAAACCTTACTTACAATAGAGTTTTAGCTATAGAAGTTAAAAAATTTTAGTTTAACATTCCTTATTTAGTTAATAGCTTCACATAAAATTGGATTTTAGAGTTGAAGCTATTTAAAAGTTATGGCCAAAAAAGGGTCCATATATTAAACCTGACAAGCTCAGAAAGGCCTGCATGGTGGGTCTTACAAACTCAGAGGACTAAAGTAATCACATAGGATGGTCTGAAATGAAAATTTCCTAACTAAAAGTGGATCAAGATGGGTACTCACATCCTAGGCAAGTATCTTCCTTGACAAAGGTCAATTTTTACCTTAGCAGAGCCTGTCTGTTGTCTTTTTACATCAAAAATAATGTACCCTTGGAATGTCAGAGTAATCCCTTTTTTCTCGATCCCTCAGGGCACAATCTCTCATCAGATTATGAGACCACAAGGACTCCTCATTTTTATCTTGTTCCCTGCATACCATCTCTATGTGCTATAAATGTTCATTGTTAAGCCCTGAATGTGTGGTTTAGTGGTTTGGGTATCTTCCTGCAAACCATAATGGTTGGTGGTTCAATTCCCAGTCTAACACATCAATGTTTCCTCTCCCCCTCCTCTAAAATAAATAAATAAAATCTTAAAAAAAAAATGTTAATTGTGACTTTATTTTTTAGCCAGTCTCAGAGATTCCCCCACTTTGCTTATTCCTGCCTCCCTAATCTATCACCAAATTTATGTAACCCTCTTTATGCCTCCTGCTTTGATTCTAAAGTATAAAATTAGCTGTGAAACTGCCATTTTTTGGAGCATTTTTCTCAACCCATTAAGATTTTGCTTCCCAGCAGTTATCATCAATTTGGCTCAAATAAATTCATAAAAATTATCTACAGGTTTGGTTGCTTCTTACAGTGACAAAGTGAAGAATTTAAGCACCTCCCTCACCACTTGTCAGCAAGCACTCTCCAATTTGAAATAATTCTACAGTCAATCAGTGTCCTTATTGTATGTAATAATAGTAAACATTTGTTAAATAATTCCATGTAATTTATATTATTTTACATACACAGATTACTGGAGGGAGACTGGTGTGGAAATAAGTTCTTCCACTGTGTCATGGGGAAGGGATTTTAGGGATACATGCATAGGAGGACTTGAACAATAGTGGCAAGATTTATTAGAGTGCCTTTGAAAAAACTGCTGCACTCAATGAGGCACTTCCCCAGCACTCAGCTGGTAAATTACTTAACTGCACACAGGTACAGCACACCCAATGTCTCATCCAGAACCAGGTATTTTAACTCTGTCTTGCTGTGGGAGAAGTCCGGCATCTGGGACTGCAGGCTGGAAAGTGCACCCACCAGAACCAAAAGGGCCAGGCATCAGAGCTGCTGTGCCATTACCCTGAGAGAGTCTGTGCTTCTGGGCTACAATTCAGCCTGCACAGCTGCTATAGAAAAACAAGCCTGTGCCAAGCTTTCCTATATTTCTTTGGGCTTGGGAGAGAGCAGACTTTGTTTCATACTACCCAATCTCTTTTCAGGCTTTTTCCAAGCCTGAATGCTTATCTAATCTGATCTTTTTCTCAGATTTTCCCAGGTTTGTCTACTCCTCTTTATGATCACCATCGAGGCTTCTACTGTGCATGCACTAAGTACAGGAATTTTCCTCTTAACCATTTCTCCGTTCCTGTTAATCCAGTGGAATTGGCCAGTTATTCCCTGGGATAATTGGAAAGCTGGTATTTCCTGCCCACTCAAAAAGGCATTAATCCATTTGGCAGAATTATTTCAGCTATTTCCTGGCATTTCTGTGAAACTGTATTCTCCCAGCTTAATTAGGCTTACCCAGTTTTTCTCCTTTTTCTTTTGTTAATCCCAAAACACCAGTTCAAAAGAATTTATGCACACCAATGTTCATAGCAACACAATTTACAATAGCCAAGTGCTAGAAGCAGCCTAAGTGGATTAAAAAAAAAACTGTGGTACATTTACACAATGGAATACTATGCAGCAGAAAGAAAGAAGGAGCTTACCCTTCATGACAGCATGGATGGAGCTGGAGAGCGTTATGCTAAGTGAAATAAGCCAGGCAGTGAAAGACAAATACCATATGATCTCACCTATAAGTGGAAACTAATGAACAAAACAAACAAGCAACAAAAGTATAACCAGAGACATTGAAATAAAGAATAAACTGACAGTAATTATGGGGGAGGGGGAAAATGGGGGAAAGATGGGAGAGGGTCATCAAGGAACATGTATAAAGGACCCATGGACAAAGCCAAAGTATCACAGGATTGATGGTGGGAGGTGGGGTTGGGTGGGGAGAGGGAAAATGGTGGCAATAAAATGGATACAGCTGTACTTGAACAACAATAAATAATAATAATAATTAAAAAATACCTAACCGGCTGCCTATGTTAACACAAGTGCTTCTTCATATGTAAATTTTTGAGGTATTTTTGGGTACCACCCAAAGCAATTTATAGATTCAATGCAATCCTTATTAAAATGCCAATGATGTATTTCTCAGATATAGAACAAATATTTTAAAATTTTATATGGAATCATAAACAACCCTGAATAGCCTCAGCAATTTTGAGAAAGAAGAAGAAAGTAGGAGTGATCACAATACCTGGTATCAAACTATATACCAAGGTCACCATAATACTTTCCCTGTTTTCTCATTTCCTTTTTCCCCTTTGATTTTCTGCCAGGCCCCTGTTAACTCTGGAATCCTGGATATGTCCTGCACATTTACACCCACAAATTTATTTTCTCCAACAAGAAAAATAAAGTAAACCGCTGATTATTTAAATAAAGTGATACTGGAAAAGTCACCCTTTGCGCTGCCTGTCACTCTCGGAACCAATAAATAGAGACAAGAATTGAATGTTTATGGGTGCTTTATTTAGATGGCCAGCAATCTGAGAAGCTTGCATGTTATGTACCCTAAAAACCATCTTAAAACATCTAATCTCAAGTTGACCTTTTTCATAAGGAGAATAGGGCAGGTAAAGGGTTTGAAATACAGGGGGAAAGATTCATCAGATAAAAGCTGCAGTCCAGCAATTTTCCTGGCATCCCTTCATCTGCTGACCAGTGATTCTTTATCTGCATCCTGGTCAGCAAGTATTTCCTTCATGAAGCACAGTGACTCTGATACCACTTGATGGCTTACAGCTCTCTGGGACCCAAAAGTTACATTGCTTGCAGTCCTCCTGGAGTTAGGGTAGGTCTAGTCATACATTCAAGTTCTTGGAACAACAGCTTTGTACATGAATTATTCACTAAGCCTATTAACTATAAGCTAAAGCTAAAAAATTTTAACTATTGAGTTTCCCTCTAATTCCTTCTGTTAGTTTTTAACTATCTTATTTCTATGAGGTGAGTTTCATACAAAAGTAAACATTTTGCTATTGAGCATGTATCTTAGCATTAGAAAGTTACATAGGGGATTTAGAAATACACTTAGTTGCAGATCCATGTAAGAGGGAACACTATATGCAACAGCATGCTATGATACTGACAAAGATAAAAAGAATGAAAACAACAAATGCCTCTCTAAAACCAGTAATACTATGTAGCCAGGAGGTTAGTTTAGGCAAATAAATACCAAAGAATCTCTCTCTTTGCTTTATTTTGGCTACTACTTCATGTATTTGTTTTCTTTATGCTCTCTGAGCTGTGAATTACCAGTCAGATTGAGACAACAGAGTCCTTTAAATTCTTTCCATCGATGATTATGTCTTTAAGAGAGGTAGTCTATATCTGTATGATATTTTAAAGTATGCTTCTATAACTTGTCTTATCTTGACTGATGGCATTAATGGCTTGAGTAGTGACATCTAAGGTTTTTCCCCTAGAGCACACTAATCTACTTATTTCTATATTCAGAGATTGCCATAGCTGGCATTACAATATAATCAAAGGCATATATTCAGCAGGGCTAAAACAGTTACAATCATGGTTACAGTCAGGTGAAAGGGAGAGTTCCCATTAAACCCAGGTCCTACGAGGCATAAACACCAACCATCTTCCTGAAGAGCATAGTTTTCCAGAACTGTCTGTTGGGATGTAGAAATAAACAGTCCTTTCACATATTAGATACTATCCTTCAGGCAATTTGACATGGCTAAAGGCACAAGATATGTTAGTGGTGGCACTGCAATTCATCTCCATAGCTGCTGAAAGCATAAAGCATTTTTTAGTACAAGTGACAAAAGTTGCATACTCTCCAGTTGGGGCTACAATAGTGACTTTTATAAAATTTTTTATTGATTATGTTCTTACAGTTGTCCCAATTTTTCCCCCATTGCCCCCCTCTTCCTGGTACCACCATTTCCTCCAGCAATCTCATCCCTTAGTTCATGTCCATGGTTCATGCATATCAGTTCTTTGGCTACTCCATTTCTTATACTATTCTTAACATCCCTCTGTATATTTTGTACTGACCGCTTATGCTTTTAAAAAAAAAAAATGTCCTGCTATCCTTTTATTTTTGCAAATAGAAGCTTACTAAGCATTGTGTTCTATGCCTTTCTTCTTTTACTTATCAGCATGTCTTAGGGATCTTTCCATAATGATGCAAAAAAGTTTTCTGTTCATTTGTACAGCTGCATAGTATTCCTCTATGTAACATTAATTATGTTTTTATTATTCAAATACAGTTGTCTCCATTTTCCTGCCACGACCTTCCGCTGCCCCACCTACTCCCACATTCTACCCTCAATCCTTCCCCGCTTAGGTTTTGTCCATGGGTCCTTTATACATGTTTCTTGATGACCCTTCCTCTTCTTTCCCACATTATTCTTCTCTCCCCTACAGTTACTGGCAGTTTGTTCTTTATTTCAATGTCTCTGGTTATATTTTGCTGACTTGTTTGTTTTGTTGATTAGTTTCCACTTATAAGGTAGATCACATAGTATTTGTCTTTCACCCCTTGGCTTATTTCACTAAGCACAATGTTCTCCAGCATCCATGCTTTCACAAAGGGCAGGAGCTCCTTCTTTCTTTCTGCTCTGTAGAATTCCATTGTATAAATGTACCATAGTTTCTTGATCCACTCATGTACTGATAGGCAAAAAGAGCTTAGGAGTCTTCCCTCTTCTTGGATTTTTTGGAATAGTTTGAGAAGGATAGGGGTTAGCTCTTCCTTAAACATTTTGTAAAATTATCCTGTGAAAGCATCTGGTCCAGGGCTTTTGTGTGCTGGGAGATTCTTGAGTTCTGGGCAAAACCATTTTTCCCAGGTTTTCAAATTTCTTGGCCTATAGTTGATTGTAGTAATTTCTTATGACCTTTTGTATTTCTGGTATCGGTAGTAATTTCTCCACTTCCATTTTGGATTTTTTTTTTGAGTCCTCTCTCTTTTTTTACTTGATGAGTCTACTTAAAGGCTTGTCAACTTTGTTTATCTTTTCAAAGAACAAGCTCCTGGATTTATCGATCCTTTGAATTGTTCTTTTAGTCTCTATGTCATTCAGTTCTGCTCTGATCCTGATTATTTCCTTCTTTCTACTTGCTCTGGGCTTTGTTTGTTGTTGATCGTCCAGTTCTTGTGGATGTAGGGATAGGTTATTTCTTTGAAATATTTCTATCTTTTTAGATAGGCCTGTATTGCTATGAACTTCCTTCTCAGGGCTGTCTTCTCTGTGTCCTATAGGTTTTGGGCTGTGGTATGTTCATTTTCATTTATTTCAAGAAACTTTTTGATTTCTTCTTTGATCTTACTATTGACCCATTCATTGTTTAATAGTACGCTATTCAGTCTCCATGAGTCTGAATGCTTTTGAGTTTTTTTCCTTCAGGTTGGTTTACAGTTTCCAGCCCTTGTGGTCTGAGAAAATGCTTGTTATGACTTCAATTTTCTTGAATTTGTTGAGGCTTTTGTCTGATCATGTGGTCAATCTTTGAAAATGTTTGTTGTGCATTTGAAAAGAATGTGTATTTTTCTTCTTTGGGATGAAAGTTTCTATATATGTCAGTTAATTCCATTTGATATACTGCATCATTCGGTTCCAAAATATCCCTGTTGATATTTCGCTTGGAAGATCTATTCATTGTTGACAATGGGGTGTTAAAATACCCTAGTATAAGTGTGTTGCTGTCTATATCTTTCTTTAAGATAGGCCTGTATAAGATTTTTCTTATATAATTGGGTGCTTCTGTGTTGGGTGCATATAAGTTTACAATGTTTATATCTTCTTGATAGATTCTTTCTTGAGTATTATGAGGTGTCCTTCTGTGTCTCTTTTTATAGCATTTGTTTTGAAATGTATTTTTGTCTGATATAAGCACTGATTCCCCAGCTTCTTTTCCTTGTACATTTGCTTGGAATATTTTTTTCCAACCTTTTACTTTCAGTCTGTGTAGGTCCTTTGTTCTGAGGTGGGTCTCTTGTAGGCATCATATGTGTGGGTCCTGTCTCCTTATTCATTCATCTACCCTATGTCTTTTGATTGGAGCATTTAATCCATTTACATTATGGTTATTATTGACAGGTACTTGTTCATTTTCTCCCTCTGTACCTGTGATCCTCTCTCTCTCATCCTTTTTCTTCCTCATCTTAAAGCAGTCCCTTTAGCATGTCTTGCAATGCTGCTTTGGTGGAGGTGTATTCTTTTATCCTTCTTTTGTCTGGGAAACTCCTTATATCACCTTTGATTTTAATTGAGAGCCTTGCTGAGTAGAGTAGTCTTGACTGCAGCCTTTTGCTTTCCATTCCTTAGAATATTTCTTGCCATTCCCTTCTGGCTTGTAGTGCTTCTGTTGAAAAGTCAGCTGCTAGCTGTATCAGGGCTCCCTTGTATGTTACTACCTGTTTCTCTCTCACTGCTTTTAAGATTCTCTCTTTGTCTTTGAATTTTTCCATTTTAATTATGATGTGTCTTGGAGTGGGCCTCTTCGGATTCCTCATGATTGGGACCCTCTGTGCTTCCTGGACTTATGTGGTTTTTTTCTCTCATCAAATTAAGGAAGTTTTAGGATTCAAGATGGCAGAGGAGTGACTGGAAGTCACACTGACCTCCTCCCAGGACCAATCTGGAATTACAACTAAATTGTGGAGAAATCACCTGGAACAAACCACTGAATAGCGAAAGAGGAGCCTTATAACCTCAGACAGACAGAAAAATCAGCTTTAGCACAACCTAACTGGTAAGGAGAACTGTAGAGACTCAAGAAGGCAGGCGGGGTGCCCATGGGCAACAGCACTAGAAACATATTGAAATGACCAGTTGGATCCCCCTGAGAAAAGCGGGGTCTGAACCATAAGCAGAAATCTCCAGCCCACAGCACTAAAGCCCAAAAAGTACACAGAGGACAGCCAACTGCAAAAAGCGGCAGGGTTGCTCTCCTCCAGAGACATGTGGCTCCAGATGGAGCAGCCTTTTAAAGGGCCAACACATAAATTTTTATTTACAGCCACTTACCCTGGTCTCCAGTGGAGGTGGTGGTGGAGTGGGCTGGAGATGCCTGTGGAAAGACTGGGGGAGGAGGCTGTGGGGAGAGAACTGAGAGAGTAGCCAGAGAGATCCTGGTGCTGACTCACCCCTCATTCCAGAGCAGGCATCTTGGTCAAGCAGATCACTCCACTTTCCGGTAACTGTGAGAGGGCACAATAGCCCCATCCCCAGGAGAGACCTGGCCCTGGCCCGGTAGTGATAAAGCCTGGATGTTGAGTACAGAGTGGCAGCCACAGATAGTAAGTCCCTGGCTAAAAGTTGCACAGAGCGGTCTAGATGACACTTGAGGAGAAACTGAAGATGGAAGCTTTGGGGAGAGAGCAGAGAGAGTGGCTGGCAGGTTCCTGGTACTTCCTCCTACCCTATATGGAATATGTAATCACCAGGGTGGGTAACCCATTTCATCTCTTTGTGACTGTGTGGGAGGAGGGCTCAGAGAGGAAACAATGCTACTGCCTAGCTTCTGGACATTTGCTCAGCACTTGCTCTGCATGACTGGCACTTTTCCAACTGTTGCCATGGTACTGAATCCCAGCGGGATGAGTCTGCATATGTTTTAAATCCATGCAACCCTTCAAGTGGAATCTCCTGTAAATCTGGCAGTTTCTTCCACTTCCCCCACCCCCACTACATTTTACAACCAGAAGTTATGGGCATTTCTCTCCCTGGTTCTAGAACCCTGGACTGTGAGGCCTGGTCTGGGGCTGGAATTTCTCACTCACAAGGTGTACCTCCCAATTTTTATCCACCACACACAAATGTGGGACCAACTGTTCCACCACCACTGCCTCTTTGTGCCACCTTACATCTCTGCGCCCCTTCTACCCACCTGGATGAATGTGGCTTCTTTTGTGTTTTTTTTTTTATTTTATTATTTTTTAAAATTATGTTTATTCTATTACAGTTGTCTCAATTTTCCCTGCTTTGCCCTCCTCCCCCCATCCCCACCCCTGCTTGCACAGTCAGTCCTCATTCTGTTGTCCATGTCCATGGGTCATTCATAATGTTCCTTGTATAGTCGTCCCTTCTCCTTCTTTCCACCATTGTCCTTCTTCCCCATCTCCTCTGGTCACTTTCAGTCTGCTCCATGTTTCCATGCCTGTGGTTTATTTTGTTCGTTAGTTTATTTTGTTGAATAGATTCTGCTTATAGGTGAGATCAAATGGTATTTGTCTTTCACCAACTGATTTATTTCACTTAGCATAATATTCTCCAGTTCCATCCATGTTTTCGCAAAAGGTAAGAGTTCCTTCCTTGCTTCCTTTTTTTTAATGCAGATTGACTTTATTTATTTATTTTTAAATGGCAAAATCCATTATAAAATATTAAAAATTTTAAATCCATTATAAAGTGTCAGCAATTAAAACAACATGACACCAGCACAGAAATAATCAAGTAGATCAATGAAATAAAGTGAGCATCCTAGAAACAAACATATATATCTCTCTAACAATGTAATATGTGATTAAATTGATATTTAGAATCAATGGGGAAAATAAATAAGGCTGATTCAACAAATAAAATTCATGGACCACTATTACTTGAAATGAAATAAATATAGAGCCCTATTTCACACATTATACAAGAATATTTAAGTGAGCTAAAAATCGATATGTAAAATCTAAAGAGTTTTAGGAGAGAATACAAAATAATATTTTTCTCACCCTGAAGTAAAATAGTCAAACCCAGAAGCTATAAAGTAAAGCATTGACATTATGACTATATTAAACATTTAAGACTATATAGTAATATACATATAAAAAACTTAAAGGACAAGTAATAGTGTAGGGAAGTATTTGCAATACATTTAGAAAAGGGTTAATAGATTTTGTTTTGTTTTTTAGGGGGAAATTCTACAAAAATTTAATGAAAAAATGGATAAAGAATACCAAAAAGTCATTTAAAGCTTTTTAAAAAAATAATACAAATAGGCAAGACATATACAAAAGCAGGTTTAGTTTCAACAAATAATAAAGTAACAATTAAAATAACACATCATTGTCACAATCAGATTCAGAAGTATTAAAAATATTGGCAATAGTTTTGGTAAAAGCATTGGAGACTGTGAAAGGAACTGGGTATTCATAGACTCTTTTTCTTCATCTTCTTTAAGGGACATATGCTTATTTCCCTTTAGCAGATCTTGCAATGCTGGTTTGTTGGAGGTGTATTCTTTTAGCCTTCCTCTGTGTGGGAAACTCCTTATTTCACCTCCCATTTTAATTGAGAGCCTTCTGGGTAGAGCAGTCTTGGTTGCAGGCCTTTGCTTTTCATGACTTGGACTATTTCTTGCCATTCCCTCCTGGCTTGTCATGTTTCTGTTGAGATGTCAGCTGCTAGTCATATCAGGACTCCCTTGTAAGTTACTACCTGTTTCTCCCTTACTGCTTTTAAGATTCTCTGTTTGTCTTTGATATTTGGCATTTTAATGATGATGTGTCTTGGGGTGAGCCTAATTGGGTTCCTCTTGAATAGGACCCTCTATGCTTCCTGGACTTGTGTGACTTTTTCTCTCCAATTAGGGAAGTTTTCCATCATTACTTTTCCAAACAGGTTCTCTATCCCTCCTCTTCTTCTCTTTCTGGTATCTCTATTATGCAGATATCATTATGTTTCAGGGTGTCCTGCATTTCCCTAAATACCTCTTCATTCTTTTTGAGTCTTTTGTCATTTTCTTCCTCTCTATAGGAATTTTTTTACCTTATCATCCAGCTCACTGATTCATTCTTCTGCTTCATCTAGCCTACTTTTAGTTCCTTCTACTGTGTTCTTCAATTCAGAAATTGTATTCTTCATTTCCTCTTGTTTCTTATTGATAGTTTCTATGTCCTTTTTCATGCTGATATTATTTGCAGTAAGTTCCTCGTAGTATCCCTCTAGTTTTTTGTATTTCTCTCTGAGCTCACTGAGCTCATTCAGCTTCCTTAGAACCATTGTTTGGAACTCAATATCTGATAGTTTACTTACCTCGATTTCATTTAGTTCTCTTTCTTGAGATTCCTCCTTTCCCTTTGATTGGGGGGTATTTCTTTGTCTTTCTATTATTTGTGAGAGTTTTCTTTTTTACTTCTGCATCTTAAATTGATCTGCCTTTATTTCCTGACCTTGTGGTCTGAACTTCTATGATAGGAGACTGCTGTTTTTTCTTTCTGATCTGCCTCTGATGATGTCAGATATTGGCCCCTTCTGACCATAGGCAATCTGTTTGAGACTTCCAGGAATCTAATGTCTGTGGCTGTCTCCTTCAGCTATTAATCTAGTCACTCTGCACTCAGTAGGCTGCCTTAGATACCATGAGGTGGAGCTGAGGTCCTCCTGGGGGTAGGCTTGTTTTATCCTCTGAGGCTGTAGCCACTCAGGAGTGTGGTCTGCCTGAGTCAAATGGCTGCTGCCATATGGAGTATGAATCAGCTCTGGGATTCTGTTGGGTATTCTCTCAGTTCTCTCCCCAAAGCCTCCTTCCCCAGGCTCTCAAGTGTCTCCAGCCTACTCTGTCCCTACCTTTGCCAGAGACCAGGCAAATAAAGTAAGTGGCTGCAAATAAAAATGTATGTGTTGGCTTTTTAAAAGGCTCTTTGTGTCTCCAGCCTTCCATCTATGGCAGGGAGCAACAGTGATGCATTTCACAGCTGGTTGTTATCTATGTATTTTGGGGGCCTGGTGCTGTAGGCTGGAGATCCCTGTTTATGGATTAGATCCTGCTCTTCTCAGGGGGATCCAACTGGCCATTTCAATATACCTCTGGCACTTCTACCTGTGGGTGCTCCACCTGCCTTCTCATGTCTCTACCACACTTCTTACCAGTTAGCTTGTGCTAATGCTTATTCTTCTGTCTGTTAAAGATTATAAAGCTCCTCATTCACTATTGTTCAGTTGTTAGTTGCAGGTGATTTCTCCACAATTTAGTTGTAGCCCCAGATTGGTCCTGGGAGGAGTTCAGTGTCACTTTCATTCACTCCTCCACCATCTTGATTTCTGAATGTGGCTTCTTTTAATCCATGGTTGTTGTACTTCCTTATAACTCAATTTTCTGACAGTTCTGGGTGCTATTTGTTTTGAGTTCTAGTTGTAATTATTTCTGTGTTTGCACAAGGAAGTGCAGCATGTTTAGCTATGCCTCCATCTTGACTTTCTACATTCTTGGGGAATTCTCTACATAAGTGACTATTAAAGGAAACATTTCCCTGTCCTTTAGAGTTATCACAGTTCCCCAATTATAAATATCAGAGTAGGTTATGGTCTTATTGATTTGCTGAAACAAAGTATAATTTCAAAGACTTCCCAGGGGAGTACAGATATCTACAATACATGAAGTGAAAGTTTGTTCAATATAGCTTTCTTCTGCAAGAATAAAGTCAGAAATATTTAGAACATTTTTTCTAAATATACCCAAGTATTTTAATCTCATTTAAAGAAATAAGTTCTCAATAACATGGGTAAAACAAAAAGTAATGTAATGAATATGTCATTGTTTTCAAAAGATGACTTTCAGGATTCCTTGCAGTTCAGTGGTCCATTTTTCTTCCAGTGCTTTCTTTGCTCTGGTGATCAATCCAAGGCTTTATGCCTGTCAATTTCACTATGGCTGGGTTGGTGAGGAGTACATTCCAAGGTCCAGGCCACTTTCCTCCTAGTTGTCTTTTTGGGGATCTTGTATTCCAAGTATTGAGTAACACCTGATCTGTAAGCTCAAAGGAATGTAGCAAACTTGTAGGGAAGAGATCTCTAATACAAGCATTAATTACAGCTAAGGTCTATGTAAATGTTGCATATAGTTCTTTACCTTCATTTCTTGATCTACAATCATAGCCTGAAATGGTCTCCTATACACAATTTCATAAGGATTCCACTGAATCCCACTTCATGGAACCACCCTTATCCTGAGCAGGGCAATAGGTAAAACTTGATCCCAGTGGAGATAAGGTTCTTGACACACAGCTTTGCTATATTTTTCTTCAAGGTGTGATTCATCTACTCTACCCTGCTAGAAACCTGAGGTATCCATGCCAAATAGAGTTTCCACTCAACTCCTAAAACTTTAACAAGCTTCTGTGTAATTTCTGAAACAAGAGCAGGTCCACTATCATTCTGAATGCTGCTGGGTAGGCCAAAGTGAGAAATTATTTATTTCAGTAGGACTTTCACTACCTCTGAGGATTTCTAAGTTCTAATAGGATAGGCTTCTACCCATCCTGAAAAGGTATCGACAAACACTAACAAATATTTCCATACTCGGACCCTCAGAATCTGGGGGTCCAAGGATGGAAATAGAACCAAAGTCTATTTGCCAGTCCTCAAATGGGCACTGTTCTTGGTATTGTTTCCCTTTTTTCTTTTGATGGGAATAAGTCTTCAAGTTGTTCTTCTGACACACAACATATCTAGCAATTAATTTTTGCATGGATTTAGAAATTCCAAGTCCTGTAAGCCACAGTTTGATATAGGTGATTAATGAATCCCTTCCATAGTAAGAGGCCTCATACAAATGTTTCACAGCTGTCTCTACTAAGTGCTAAAGAAGAAGTGTATATCCTTTTCTAGTCTTTCTCCATCTACCATCAGGAACTTATTCATCAACAAACCCCACCTTTTAGCTTTTTCTAAGTTTACAGTTGAATATTCAGGGTCAAATTTTTGATGAGTCTAGAACAGGTACCAAAGGCATCATGAATTTTCCTTTAGCAGCCTCTTTCAGTTTGGCCAGCCAGATTGTTTCCTTTAGCCACTTCAGTGTTCTCTTTCTGGTGTCCAGGGCAGTGCATAACTGCCACCTGTAAAGATACCTGGAGTGCTTCTAGTAATTTTAAAATTTCTGCTTCACACTTAATTTCCTTTTTATTGGAGGTTAATAGTAGTCCTCTCTTTTTCTAGATTGAACCATTTTCATGCAAACCTGATGTTGGTATACACATTCAATTTCTTTTTGTGTGACAATTCTAGTGCCTCATCAATGCAATCAATTCTGCTTTCTGAGTAGATATTCCCAGTGGTAAGGTCTTGGCTTCTACTATTCCTTCAAGATTCACAACAGCATATCCAGCCTTTCTGTTTATTTTGCCCATATAACTACTCCATATACGTATAGAGTCCAGCTTGCCTCTTCTGGAGGATGGTCCCGTAAGTCAGTTTTGCTAAAAATGAACCTCATCAATTATTTTAGCAAAATTATGCCCAGTGTGGCTGAGTCAGGCTCTCAGAGAAGAGAAGCAGGATTTAACTTAACAGTTTTGAGGAGGACATTAGGATTGTCAAGAAGAATTGCTTGGTACCTACCCATTCTTTCAGCAGTGAGACAGAAAATCCTTTTTGCTCTAGCAGGCTCAACACATGGTGAGGTGTAGAAATGGTGATAGGCTGTCCTAAGGAAAACTTTTTAGCTTCCCGTAAAAGCCACAAGTGGCTGCCGCAGCTCTCAAGCAGGCCAGCCACCTCTGAACAGTGTGATCTAGTTTCCTTGACAAGTATGTAATGGGTTGTGTAATGTCACTAAGCATTTGGGTGAGGACACCTAGGGAAATGGTCTGCCTTTCCTGAACTTATAATTGAAAGGCTTTAGTAGGTTTAGAAGTCCCAAGCCTGGTACAGAATCTAGGTGTGCCTTTAGTGACTCAAAAGCCTGAGTGCACTCCTTTGTCCATTCTAAAGGGCTATATTCTGGTCCTTTCATACCTTCATACAATGGTTTAGCAATGAGGCCAAAGTTTGGAATCCAAATGTATCACTAGCATGCCATTCCCAGGACTCCTCTTAAATATTTCCTAGTATTGGGAACTTTCATTTGAATTATAGTTTCTTTTCTGTTTCCAATAAGAGTCAGGTTCAGTCAGTCAGGTAGCTATAGTATTAGTGAAACATTTATGAAATGATGTGCTGGTAATTAAAAGGCAATCTACATATTGTTCCGCCTTCTAGTTTTAGATGCTTTGAGTCCTGGCTCAATGTCTCCCTAAAAATGATGTGAGATTTATTGAAAACTTGCGGTACTACTGTCCAGCAGTACTGAGTCTTGACCTGGGGTTCTGGGTCTTGTCATTCAAAAGCAAACAATGGTTAAGAGTCTCAATCAATCAGAATGCAAAAGAAGGCATCTTTTAAGTCCAATATTGAATACCAGAGGCTCTCTTTGGGTACTCTCTTCACCAAAGTTTAAGGATTTGGGACAGTGGGGTGAATGGCCTGTACAATGTTATTTATGGTGCTTAAGTCTTGTACAAATCAGTGCTCATTTGACTAGTTTCTTAATGGGCTATATGGGTATATTGTATGGGGAACGGCAGGGCTGAATAAGGCCATATTCCTGAAACTTTGGAATCATTGGGTGTATTCCTTCTGGGTCTCTTTCCACAAGAGATATTGCCTCTTATTGGGAATCCCTGCCATTGGTTTGAGGTCAGCTTTAACAGAAGAGACTCACTTAATTCTCCCTTGCTTTTCAGCAGCCTGCACAGTGGGGTTTACCTGTTTCTCAATTCCTTTCTTCTTCCGTAAAGAACTGTCAGGCATATTCTAGAGGGACCTGTAGGTGGAGCCATTGTTCTCCTGGAGAGAAAGTGATTTGAACATGAAATTTGGACAGCAAGTCACTGCCCAGAAGAATTGGACACTCAGAAATATATAAAAATTTATGAGTTATAACCACATGTCCTACAGCACACCCTTTTTTAAAACTGTAACAATCCTATTTTCTTTTTTTTTTATTATTGTTCAACTACAATTGTCCCTATTTTCCCTCTGCCCAGCACCACCAACCCTCACTCTCAGTCAGATCCCACCCTGTTGATTATTACCATGAACATTTATACATGTTTCATTAATAGATCCTTCACCTTCTTTCCACTGTTATCCTTTTCCAACTTCTCATCTGGTCACTGTCAGTCTGTTCCTTATATCCCTGTCCCTGATTCTATCTAGCTCATTGATTTGTTTTGTTCATTAGGTTCCACTTATACTTGAGATCATATGGTATTTATCTTTCATTGCCTAGCTGATTTTACTTTGCATGCTACTCTCCAGGTCCATCCATGCTGTTGTGAAGGGCAGGAGTTCCTTTTTTCTTTCTGCTGCACAGCATTCCATTGTGTAAATGGATCACAATTTTTAGATCCACTTATCTACTGATGGGCAGTTAGGCTGTTTCCAGCAGTTGAATATTGTAAGTAATGCTGCGATGAACATTGGGGTGTATAGGTACTTTTGAATTGGCGTTTCAGGATTCTTAGGGTAAAATCCCAGCAGTGGGATTGCTAGATCAAAAGGTAGTTCTATCTTGAGCTTTCTGAGGAAATTTCATACTGTTTTCTATAGTGGCTGCACCAGTTTGCATTCTCACCAACAGTGCACTAGAGTTCCCTTTTCTCCACAACCTTGCCAGCACTCATTAATTTGTTTATGATATCCATTCTGACTGGTGTGAAGTGATATCTCATTGTGGTTTTAATTTTCATCTCTCTGATGGCTAGTGATGTTGAGCATTCTTTCATATATCTATGTGCCCTCTATGTCCTCCTTGGAGAAGTATCTGTTCTGGTCCTTTGCCCATTTTTTAATTGGGTTGTCTGTCTTCCTGGTGTTGAGGGGGCGTGTGTGTGTGTGTGTGTATGTTTTACTTTGGTTATATATCTATATTTTTTATTTATTTTTATTTTTGTATTGTTGTTCAGGTACAATTGTCTCCATTTTCCGACCACCACTTTCCCCCTCAACCCCACATCCCACCCTCGGTCCTAACACTCTTTGACTTTGTCCATGGGTCCTGAGTTTTTTATATATTTTGGAGACCAAACAAACCTTTGTTTGAGTTATCATTGGCAAATATGTTTTCCCATACAGTTGGTATACTTTTCATTTTGATATTTTCCTTAGCTGTGCAGAAGCTTTTTAATTTGATGTAATCCAATTTGTTTATTCTTTCCTTCATATCCCTTGTCCTAGGAGATAGTATGGCAAAAAATATAGCTGCATGCTTTGTCTGACATTTTACTGCCTGTTTCCCTGTAGGACTTTTATGATGTGATGTCTTTTATTTAAGTTTTCTCTGTCTTGAGTTTATTTTGGTGTATGGTGTAAGTTGGTGGTCTAGTGTAATTTTTTGCATGTAGCTGTCCAGATATCCCAGCACCATTTATCCTGCCCTCTTTGTCAAATATTAATTGGCAGAAAGACATGGGTTTATTTCTGGGCTCTCTACCCTGTTCCATTGATCTTTGTGTCTGTTCTTATGCCATACCAGGCTGTTTTGATTACAGTGGCCTTGTAATATAATTTGATATCAGGTATTGTGATCCATTCTACTTTGTTCTTCTTTCTCAACAGTGCTGAAGCTATTTGTGGTCGTTTATGGTTCCATATATATTTTTGAAGTATTTGTTCTGTATCTGAAATATGTCATTGATGTTTTGATAGGGATTGTGTTGAATCTATAGCTTCTTTTGGGTAATACAGACATTTTAGTGATGTTAATTCTTCCAGTCCATGAATACGGTATATGCTTCCATTTATTTGTGTCTTCCTTAATTTCTTTCTTCAGTGTTGTGTAGTTTTCTGAGTACAGGTTTTTTACCTCCTTGGTTAAGTTTATTCCTAAGTGTTTTATTTTTCTTTGCTATAGCAAATGGGATTTCCCCCCCTAATTTCTGTTTCTGATATTTCATTGTTAGTATACAAAAATGTCTTCAATTTCTGAATGCTGACTTTGTATCTTGCTGTTTTGCCAAATTCATTTACGAAGTCAAATAGTTTTTTGGTGGAATCTATAGGATTCTCTATGTATACTCTTATGACATCTGCAAAAAGTGACAACTTTACTTCTTCATTTCCAATTTGGAGGTCTTTTATTTCTTTTTCTTTTCTGATTCTGTGGCTAAAATTTCCAATATTATGTTGAATAGAAGTAATGAAAGCAGGCAGCCTTGTCTTGTGCCTGATCTTAGGGGAAAAGATTTTAGTTTTGCCCATTGAGTATGATGTTGGCTGTAGGTCTCTCATATATGGCCTTTATTTTTTTATTTTTAAGATTTTTATTTATTATATTTAACTTTAACTTTTTACTTTTAAATAATTTAAATATACAGGTGAGTTTCATTTGGAAAGTATAGTACAAAGATTTTGGGTATGTCCACACAGATTTATCAGCTATTAACATTTTAGCATAATTGCTTTTTCACTTTATCTCCCTGCCTCTACATATATTTATCTATATACATTTTATTGTTTTTGTTATTAGTTTTTTAAACCATTTGAAAGTCACAGACATCATGCTTTTTTCCACAATAAATACTTCAACCTTATTCTTTTTTAAAATGTTATTTAAAATATTTTGTTTTTCAATTACAGTTTATATTCAATATTATTTTGTATTAGTTTCAGTTGTATAGCATAGTGGTTAGACAATCATATACTTTACAAAGTGTTCCCTCCAATATTTTCAGTACCCACCTGGCACTATACATAGTAATTAAAGTATTACTGTCTTCCCTATGCTGTATTTTACATCTCCATGACTATTTTGTAGCTACCAGTATGTACTTCTCAATCCCTTCACCTTTTTTACCCAGAACCCAAACCCCTCCCTTCTGGCAACCATCAGTTTGTTCTGTTTCTATGAGTCTGTTTCTATTTTTTTTTTTTTTGTCCATCTATATTATTCTTTAGATTTCACATGTAAGTGAAATCACATATTTGTCTTTCTCTGACTGATTTTTTCACTTAGTATAATATCTTCTAGGTCCATCCATGCTGTTGCAAATGCTTAAGATTTTATTCTTTTTTAAAAATCCATTTTATTGATTATGCTATTACAGTTGTCCCATTTTTTCTCCCCTTTATTCCCCTCCACCCTGTACCCCCTCTCCCACTAGCATTCCCCACCTCTTTGTTCATGTCCATGGGTCATACATATAAGTTCTTTGGCTTCCCAATTTCCTATACTATTCTTAACCTCCCCCTGTCTATTTTGTACCTACCATTTATGCTTCTTATTCCCCTGTACCTTTCCCCCTATGCTCCCCTCGCCCATCCTTTCTAATCTCCATTTCTGTAATTCTTTTGCTGTTCTAATTGTTTACTTAGTTTGTTTTTCTTTTAGTTTTTTAGATTCAGTTGTTGATAGTTATGACTTTGTTGTCATTTTACTGTTCATAGTTTTTTATCTTCTTTTCTTAGATAAGTCTCTTTAACATTTCATATTAACAAGGGCTTGATGATGATGAACTCCTTTAACTTTACCTTATCTGGGAAGCACTTTATCTGTCCTTCCATTCTAAATGATAGCTTTTCTGGATAGAGTAATCTTGGACTTAGGTCCTTGCCTTTCATGACTTTGAATACTTCTTTCCAGTCCCTTCTCGCCTGCAAGATTTCATTTGAGATATTGGCTGATAGTCTTATAGTAGCTCTTTTATAGGTATCTGCCTCCTTTTCTCTTGCTGCTTTTAAAATTTTCTCCTTATCTTTAATCTTAGGTAATGTAATTATGATGTGCCTTGGTGTGTGCTTCCTTGGGTCCAACGTCTTTGGGATTCACTGAGCTTCCTGGATCTCCTGGAAGTCTATTTCCTTGGCTAGATTGGGGAAGTTCTTCATTGTTTTTTCAAATAAGTTTTCAATTTCTTGGTCTTCCCCTTCTCCATCTGGCACTGCTGTGATTTGGGTGTTGGAACATTTAAAGTTGACCCAGAGGTTCCTAAGCCTCTCCTCATTTTTTAGAATTCTTGTTTTTGCACTCTGTTATGGTTGAATGTTTATCTCTTCCTTCTGCTCAATATCATTGAATCCAGGTTTCTTTCTCTTTACTGTTGGTTCCCTGTAAATTTTTATTTCACTTTGCATAGCCTTCACTTTTCCCTCCATTTTGTGACCATACTCAACCGTTTCTGTAAGCATTCCAATTACCAGTGTTTTGAACTGTGCATCTGATAGGTTGGTTATCTTTTCATCATTTAATTCTATTTTTGGAACTTTTATCTATTCATCTATTCATAGATATTCATCTATGTTCACCATTGATATTGGCTTGTATTTTTATTTCTTGCTGTGTCTTTATCTGTTTTGGAATTAGGATAATACAGTCCTCATTAATGGAGTTTGGGAGTCTTCCCTCTTCTTTGATTTTTTTTGGAATAGTTTAAGAAAATTCAGGTTAGCTCTTCCTTAACTGTTTTGTAAAACTCTCCTATGAAGCTGTCTGGCCCATAGCTTCAGTGTGCCAGGAGTTTTTTGATTAATGCTTCAATTTCATTAGCTGTTATTGGTCTATTCAGGCTTCCTGCTTATTCTTCATTCAGTTTTGGAGGATTATATGTTTCTAGAAATTTGTTCATTTTGCCCAGGTTTTCAAATTTCTTGGCATATAGTTGTTCATAGTAATTTCTTATGATATTTGGGATTTCTGTGCTATTGGTTGTAATTTCTCCTCTTTCATATCTATTTCATTTATTTTTTGACTAATAAAAGACATTTAAGAATTTTAACGAGAAGCTTTCTTTTTTTATTTCAGTGTGAAATGTTTTATTCTAGACTGAAATCTTTTGTTGCTGTTATTGTTGTTCGTATCTGATTTTATTGATTTGGGTCCTCTTTCTTTTTTTTTTTTTTATGAGTCTGGTTAAAGTCTTGTCGATTTTGTTTATCTTTTCAAAGAACCTGCTCCTGAGTTTACTGATTCTGTGAATTTTTCTTTTAGTTGCTATGTCATTTAATTCAGCTCTGACCTGGATTATGTCCTTCTTCTACTCACTCTGTGCTTTGTTCATTGTTGTTACTCTAGTTCTAGTAGGTGTTGGATTAGGTTGTTCTTTTGAAATTTCTACTATCTTTTTAACGTACGTCTGTATTGCCATGAA
The DNA here is from genome assembly GCF_021234165.1 of Pteronotus mesoamericanus. Lineage (NCBI taxonomy): Eukaryota > Metazoa > Chordata > Mammalia > Chiroptera > Mormoopidae > Pteronotus > Pteronotus mesoamericanus. The sequence continues at coordinate 227,616 of NW_026555085.1, forward strand.
CATTCCTCTCAGTACCACCTTCACGGTGCCCAGGAGGTTTTGGGCTGTGGTGTGTTCATTTTCATTTGTTTCCAGAAACTTTTGATTTCTTCCTTGGTACCATTGTTTACCCATTCATTATTTAACACATGTTATTCAGTCTGTGTGGATTTCATTGTTTTTGAGGTTGCTTTCTAGTGTCCAGCCATTGTAATCCAAGAAAGTGCTTGATATCATTTCAATTTTCTTGAATTTCTTGAGCCTTGTTTTGGGTTCTGTCATGTGGTCTACCTTTGAAAATGTTCCATGTACATTTGAAAAGAATGTATATTTCCTTTTTGGGATGAAAGGTTCTGTGTATATTTAAGTCCATTTGATCTAGCGTGCTACTCCATGCCAAATGTCCTTGATTATTCTTTGTTTGGAAAATCTATTGTTGCCAGTGGGGTGTTAAAATCTCCTACTATAAATGTGCTGCTGTGTATATCTTTCTGGAAGTCCTCCCAGATTGTCCTTATATATTTTGGTGCTCCTATAATAGGTCCATATATGTTTAAAATGTTTATAACTTCTTGATGGATTCACCCTTAAGAATTATGAAATGAAGTTCTTTGTCTCTATTTATGGCTTGTGTTTTGAAGTTTATTTTGTTTGATATAAGTATTGCTACATTGGCTTTTTCCCCCTGTTCACTTACTTCGAATATTTTTTTCCAACTTTTAACTTTCACCCTATGTAGGTCTATTAGGGTCTATTCACCCTTTTGTAGACAGCATATATGTGGGTAATATTTTCTTATCCATTTAGCTAGCCAACATCTTTTGATTGGTGCATTTAATCCACTTACATTTAATGGTATTAATGATAAGTACTTATTCATTGCCAATTTTTCCTTTTCTAGCTATGTTCCTCTCATTCTCACTTTTTTACCTCATCTTCTTAAAAAGTCCCTTTAGCATATCTTGCAATGCTGGTTAGGTGAAAGTGTATTCTTTTAGTCGTGTTTTGTCTGGGAAACTCTTTATTTTGTCATCCAGTTTAAATGACCTTGCTGGGTAGAGTAGTCTTGGTTGCAGTCCTTTGCTTTTCATAACATGGAATAGTTCTTGACTTTCCCTTCTGGCTTCAGTGTTTCTGTTGAGAAATCACTTGCTGGCCTTATCAGACTCCCTTGCATGTTACTATCTGTTTCTTCCTTGCTGCTTTTAATATTTTTCTCTTTCTTTAAAAATTGGCATTTTAATTATGATGTGCCTTTTATTTTTTTTAATTTTTAATTCTTTTTTTAAATTTTATATAAATTTATTTTTTCAAATACATTTGTCTCTGCCAACCCCCCACCACTTTCCCTTGCCCCCTCCCTCCTTCCCTCCGTCCCTCAGCTCTTCCCCTTTGGTTTTGTCCATGAGTCCTTGATATATGTTCCTTGACTTTCCCCTTCCCTTCCTTGTCCCCGCCCCTCCTCCCTCCTTCCCTCTTGTCTCTGTTGATTTCTTTTCCTTTCAGTGTTTCTGGTCTTATTTTCCTTGCATCTTTGTATTGTTGGTTAGGTTCCACTTATAGGTGAGATCATATGGTATTTGTCTTTCGCCCCCTGGCTTATTTCTCTTAGCATAATGCTCTCCAGTTTCATCCACGCTGTTGCGAAGTTTAGTAGTTCTTTTTTTCTTTCTGCTGCGTAGTATTCCATTGTGTATGTGTACCATAACTTTTTGATTCAATCATCTACTGATGGGCATTAAGGTTGCTTCCAACACTTGGCTATTGTAAATTGTGCTGCTATGAACATTGGGGTGCATAGGTTCTTTTGTATTGGCGTTTTGGTGTTCTTAGGGTATAGTCCCAGCAGGGGAATCACTGGCAGTTCCATTTTCAGCTTTTTGAGGAAATTCCACACTGCTTTCCACAGTGGCTGCACCAGTCTGCATTCCCACCAACAGTGTACTAGGGTTCCCTTTTCTCCACAGCCTCGCCAGCACCTGTTGTTTGTTTATCTGTTTATGATGGCCATTCTGACCGGTGGGAGGTGGTACCTCATGGTGGTTTTGATCTGCATTTCTCTGATGGCTAGTGATGCTGAGCATCCTTTCAAATGCCTCTGGGCCCTCTGTATCTCCTCCTTGGAAAAGCATCTGCCCAGGTCCTTTGCCCATTTTTTGATTGGATCGTTTGTCTTCTTGGAGTGGAGTTGAGTGAGTTCTTTATATATCTTGGAGATCAAACCTCTATCTGATGTATCATTAGCGAATATATTTTCCCATATGGTTGGCTCCCTTTTCATTTTGCTGATGTTAACATTTATCTCCATTTTCTTGCCACCACATTTCCTGGCCTGTCCCACCCCCCACCTCCACCCTTAATCCTTCCCCACTTTGGTTTTTTCCAAGGGTTCCTGATACATGTTCCTTGACTTGACCATTCCCCTTCTTTTCCCCATCACCCTCCTCCCTCAACCCCTCTCATTACTATTTGATTTTTCTTTCAATGTTGGTGATTATTTCCTTGCTTGTTTGTTTCATTGATTAGGTTCCAGTTATAGGTGAGATCATATGGTAATTGTCTTTCACGTCCTATCTTATTTTGTTTAGAATAATGCTCCTACAGTCCATCCATGCTGTTGTTAAAGATGGTAGCTCTTTATTTATTTCTCAGGCACAGTATTCCATTGTGTAAATGTACCATAGATTTTCATCCACTCATTTATTGATGGGCACTTCGGTTGCTTTGAACACTTAGCGATTGCAAGTGGTGCTGCTCTGAATATTGGGGTGCATAGATCCTTTTTAATTGGTGTTTGGGGATTCATAGGGTATAATCCCAGCAGTGGGAAGAATCAAGATGGCAAAAGAGTGAGTAGAAGTCACACTGACCTCTTCCCAGGACCAATCTGGAATTATACCTAAATTGTGGAGAAATCACCATGAAAAACAACTGAACAATAATGAGAGAGGAGCCTTATAACCTTGGACAGACAGAAGAATCATCTTTAGCACAATGTAAATGGTAAGGAGTAGGGTAGAGACTTGAGAAGATGGGCAGGGTGCCCACAGATGGCAGCACCAGAAGTATATTGAAACAACCAGTTGGATCCCCCTGAGATGAAAGGGGTCTAAATCATAGTCCGGGATATTCAACCTACAGCACCAAAGCCCAAAAAGTACACAGATAACAAGTCAGCTGCAAAAAGCAGCAGGGTTGCTCTCTGCCAGAGACAGACAACTGGAGACAAACAGACTGTTTAAAGGACCAACGCATAAAATTTCATTTGCAGACACTTTCCTTGGTTCCCGGCAAAGGTAGGTGTGCACCATGGGCTAGAGATGTATGAGGAGAGACTGGGGAGGAAGGCTTTGGGGAGAGAACAGAGAGAGTAGCTGGTGGGATCCTGTGCTGACTCATCCCCCATACTTCAGAGGCATCTTATTCAGGCAGACCACTCCCTAAGTGGCAATAGTGTGAGAGGACAAAATAGACCCCAACCCCTATTAAGGACTCAGCCCTAGCCTAGTAGTGCTAAAGCTTCACTGTAGAGTACAGAGTGGCAGCCATAGATAGTAGATCCCTGGCTAAAGGGATCTAGAGACACTTGAGGAGAGAATGAAGACAGAGGATTGGAAGGCAAATGGAGAGAGTAGCTAGCAGGATCCCAGTGCTGATTCCCCCCTCATACAGCAGCAGCCATCTGGCTCTGGCAGACCACTTCCATGCTCAGCACTAGCATGACAGAACCAATAACCCAGCCCCCATGAGGGCCTGTGTCCAGACCCGGTGTCTAAGCCAGCCAACTGAGTGTAGACTAACAAGATTAACAGTCGAAGGAGACAGCCACAGATAGTAGATTCCTGGAAGCCTCAAACAGACAGCCTAAGGTCAGAGAGGGTCAACATCTGACATCATCAGAGGCAGATCCAGAAAGAAAAAACTGCCGTCTCCTACCATAGAAGCTCACACCACAAAACAAGGAAATCAAGGCAGATAAATTTAAGAAGCAGAAGCAGAAAAGAAGACTCTCACAAATAATGAGAACACAAAGAAACAACCCTCTCAGTTGAAGGGAAAGGAGGAATCCCCAGAAAGAGAACTAAATGAAATAGAGGCAAGTAAACTATCAGATATTGAGTTCAAAACAATGATTCTTAGGAAGCTCAATGAGCTCAGTGAACTCACAGAGAATTACAAAAACTGCAGGGAAACTACAAAGAATTTACTGCAAACTATATCATCATGAAAAAGAACATATAAACTATCAATAAGAGACAAGAGGAAATGAAGAATACAATTTCTGAATTGAATAACACAGTAGAAGGAACCAAAAACAGGCTAGATGAAGCAGAGGAATGAATCAGTGAGTTGGAGGATGAGGTAGAAAGAAAGGTCCCAGAAAGAGCAAAATAAAAAAAATGAAGACCCCAAAATAATGATGAGGTATTTAAGGAAATACAGGACAACCTGAAACATAGTAATATCTGTATTATAGGGATACCAGAGGGAGAAGAAGAGGAGCAAGGGATAGAGAACCTGTTTGAAAAAGTAATGATGGGAGGACTCTGCACATCTTCATTGTGATTCTCTTAAGTCTAATTGGTAATATCTCTTCTCACCTGATTCTAAGTTCTTTGATGACAGGGACCAAATCTATCATTTCCTTCAATGCTCCATAAGTGCTGAGCACATAGTACATGAACAGTAAATATTTTTTTAAAATGGAGGGGTATATGGCAGAGGAGGGATGGAAGTCACACTGACCTCCTCCCAGGACCAAACTGGAATTGTAACTAAATTGTGGAGAAATCACCTTGAAAACAACAGAACAATAGCGACAGAGGAGGTTTGGAACATCGGACAGACAGTGGAATTGACTTTCGCACAACCTAATGGGTGAAAAGTGCAGTGGAGGCTTAAGAAGGTGGGCTGGGCACCCATGGGCACCAGCACTAGAGGGATATTGAAACATCCAGTTGGATCCCCCTAAAAAGAACAGGGTCTGAATCATAAGTAGGGTCCTCTAACCTACAGCCCAAGAACCCAAAAAAGCACACAGACAAAAGACAGTTGGCAAAAGCATAGTGGTGCTCTCTGCCAGACACAGGTGGCTGGAGACATAAAGAGACATTTAAAGGGTCAATGAAAAAATTTGCAGTGGCAGCTGCTTACCTTGGTCTCTGGGCAGAGGCAGGGGTGAGTGGGCTGCAGCTGCCTAAGGAGATATAGGTGAGGAAAGCTTTGGTGAGAGAACTGAGACAGTGGCCAGCGGGCCCTAGTGCTGGCTCACTTCCCACTCTGCAGCTTCCATCATGCTCAGGCATAAAGGACAAAATGGCCTCACCCTCAGGAGGCTCTGCCCCAGGCAGGAGTTGTACATAGGCCTGGGTGCTGAATGCAGAGCAGCCGGCACAGATAGTAGATCCCTGGCTAAAGGGGAAACAGAGCTGGCTAGAGATGCTTGAGGAGAGACTGGAGTCGGAGGCATTGGGGAGAGAACTGAGGGAATAGCTAGGGGTTTCCAGTGCTGACTCCTTCCCCATTCTGCAGTCTCCATCTTGCTCAGGCAGGCCACAACCCAGAGAGGCAGCAGCTGAAAAGGAAACAGTAGCCTTGCACTCAGGAAGCACTGGCCTGACCTGGGGTGCCTAAGTCTGACAGCTGAGGGCAGACTGCATAGATTAACAATTGCAGGAGACAGATGCAGAAAATATATTACTGGAAGTCTCAAACAACTGCCGAAGGTCAGATGAAGTCAACATCTGACATCATCAGAGGCACACCCAGAAAGAAGAGGAAAAAAAATACCCATCTACAACCATAGAAGTTCACACCACAAGTCAGGAAATCAAGGCAGATCAATTTAAGAAGCAGAAGCAAAAAAGAAGAGATTCACATATAATGGGAAGGAAAAGAAACACCCCCAAAATGAAGGGAAAGGAAGAATCACCAAAGAGAGAACTAAATGAAATAGAGGCAAGGAAACTATCAGATATTGAATTCAAAACAATGGCTGTAAGGAAGCTCAAGGAGCTCTGCGATCTCAAAGGAAATTATGAAAACCTAAAGGGAAAGTATGAGGAATTTACTGCAAACTACATCTACATGAAAAAGGACATAGAAACTATCAATAAAAGACAAGAGGAAAGGAAGAATACAATTTCTGAATTGAAGAGTACAGTAGAAGGAATTAAAAACAGGCTAGATGAAGCAGAGGATTGAATCAGCAAGCAGAATGAAAAGGTAGAAAAAAGCTCCCAGAAAAAGCAAGAAATGGAAAAAAGACTAAAAAAGAAAAAATAAAGAGGGATTTAGGGAAATGCAGGAAAACCTGAAACGTAATAATGTCCATATAATAGGGATGCCAGAAGGAGAAGAGGATGAGGAAGGGACAGAGAACCTGTTTGAAAAAGGAATGATGGAAAACTTCCCTAATTGGAGGAGAGAAAAAGTCACACACATCCAGGAGGCACAGAAGGCCAATTTCAAGAGGAACCCAATGAGGCCCACTTGAAGATACATCATCATTCAAATGGAAAATATCAAAGACAAACAGAGAATCCAAAAGACAGCAAAAAGAAACAGGTAGTAACTTACAAGGGAGCCCTGATACGGCTAGCAGCTGACTTCTCAACAAAAACAGTACAAGCCAGAAAGAAATGGCAAGAAATAGTCCAAGTAATGAAAAGCAAAGACCTGCAACCAAGACTGCTCCACCAAGCAAGGCTCTCAATTAAAATGGAAGGCAAAATAAGCAGTTTTCCAGACAAAAGACAGCTAAAGGAATACACCTCCACCAAACCAGCACTGCAAAATATGCTAAAGGGAATGGTTTAAGAAGATGAAGACAAACAGTTAGAGAGAGAGAAACACAGGTACAAAGGGGAAAAATGAATAACTACCTATTAATAATAACTTTAAATATAAATAGATAAATGCTCCACTCAAAAGACCTAGGGTAGCTGAATAGAAAGAGATCATGACCCACACATTGCTGTTTACAAGATACCAACCTCAGAACAAAGGACCTACACAGACTTGAAAGTAAAGGATGGAAAAAATATTCCAAGCAAATGAACAGGAAAAAAGAAACACAACCAAAACGCTGGGGGAGCAATATTTATATCAAACAAAATAGATTTCAAAACCAAGGCCAAAAAATAGACCCAGAAGGACACTTCTTAATACTAAAAGGACAAATCCATCAAAAAACAAAAACATTGTAAACATATATGCATCCAACATAGGAGCACCCAAATATAAGGAAAACCTTGGAGGACTTCAAGAAAGATATTGGCAGCAACACACTGATAGTAGGGGTTTTAACACCCCACTATCAACAATGGATGGATCTCCCAAACCATATGTCAACAAGGATATTGTGGAACTGAACAATGCATCAGGTCAAATGGACTTAACTGTGTGTATATATATATACACACACACAAACACAGAACTTTTCATCCCAAAGAAGCAAAATACACATTCCTTTCAAATGCCCTTCGAACATTTTCAAAGATTGACCACATGATAGGATACAAAACGAGTCTCAACAAATTCAAGAAAATTGAAATCATAACAAGCATTTTCTTGGACTACAAAAGGTGGAAACTAGAAACAAACATCAGGAGAAAATTCAAAAGCATTCAAACTCATGAAGAATGAATAGCATGCTATTAAACAATGAATGGGTCAATAATGAGGTTAAAGAATTCAAAAAGTTTCTGGAAACAAGTGAAAATGAACACAAAACAGTCCAAAACCTCTAGGCCACAGCAAAGGCAGTCCTGAGCGGGAAGTTCATAGCAATACAGGGCTACCTAATAAGTAGAAACATTTCAAATAAATGTTGTAACCCTACATGTACAGGAACTGGAGAAACAACAAACAAAGCCCAGAATGAGTAGAAGGAAAGAAATAATCAAAATGAGAGCAGGATCAGCTCATTGAACACGGGGTAGGTGTTCTGATTTGTGACTCTGCGAGCCATGCATGCACACTCAAGCAACCATGTCTAAGGGACCTGCAGTTGGCATTGATCTTGGCACCACCTACTTTTGCATGGGTGTCTTAAAGCATGGAAAAGTGGAAATAATTTCCCAAGAATCAGGGATACCAAAACACCCGAAGTTATGTCGCCTTTATTGATACTGAATGATTGATTGGTGATGCTGCGAAGAATCAGGCCACTATGAATCCTACCAACACGGTTTTCAACGCAAAATGCTTAATTGGACATAGATTTGATGATGCTGTTGTCCAATCTGATTGAGGTCCAATCTACAGCTGGTGACACTTATTTGGGTGGAGAAGACTTTGACAACTGAATTGTCAACCATTTCATTGCAGAGTTCAAGCACAAGCACAAGAAGGACATCAGTGAGAATAAGAGGGCTATTCGTCACCTTCGTACTGCTTGTGAACGAGTTAAGCATACTCTCTCTTCCAGCACCCAGGCCAGTACTGAGATTGAGTCACTCTATGAAGGAAACAACTTTTATACCTCTGTCACCCGTGCCTGATTTGAAGAATTGAATGCTGACTTTTTCCTTGGCACCCTGGACCCTGTAGAGAAAGCTCTTTGGGGATGCCAAACTTGACAAGTCCCAGATCCATGATATTGTCCTGGTTGGGGGTTCTACCCATATCCCCAAGATTCAAAAATTCCTGCAGGATTTCTTCAATGGAGAAGAACTGAATAAGAGCATCAACCCCGATGAGGCTGTTGCTTATGGTGCAGCTCTCCAGGCAGCCATCCTCTCTGGAGACAAATCTGAAAATGTTCAAGATCTGCTGCTGTTGGATGTCACTCTTCTTTCCCTTGGCATCAAGACTGCTGATGGAGCCGTGACTGTTCTCATGAAACACAATACTACCATTCCTACCAAGAAGAACAGACCTTCACCACCTACTCCGACAAGCAGCCTGATGTGCTCATTCAGGTTTATGAAGGTGAGCATGCCATGACCAAGGATAAAAACCTGCTTGGCAAGTCTGAACTCACAGGCATACCTCCTGCACCTTGTGGTGTTCCTCAGATTGAAGTCACTTTCGACATTAATGCCAATAGCATCCTTAATATCTCTGCTGTGGATAAGAGTACAGGAAAAGAGAATAAGATTATCATCAGACAAGGGTGGTCTGAGCAAGGAAGACATTGAGCACATGGTCCAGGAAGATGAGAAGTACAATGCTGAAGATGAGAAGCAGCGAGACAAGGTGTCTTCCAAGAACTCACATAAATCCTATGCATTCAACATGAAACCAACTGCTGAAGTGAAAAACTTGGAAGGCAAGATCAATGATGAGGACAAACAGAAGATTCTTGACAAGTGCAATGAAATCATCAACTGGCTTGATAAGAATTGGACTGCAGAAAAGGAAGAATTTGAACATCAGCAGAAAGAGCTGGCGAAAGTCTGTAACCCAGTCCTCTTAAAGCTGTACCAGAGTGCAGGAGGCATACCAGGACGAATGCCTGGGGGCTTCCCTGGAGGTAGAGGCCCTCCATCTGAGGGTGCCTCTTCTGGGCCTACCATTGAAGACATTAATTAAGCCAACCAGTTGCATAGATTTAACACTGTTCCACACAAAATATTGAAGGACCCAAATTTGTAGCAAATTCCATGACAGTTTTAAAAGTTGAGCTGATGTATAATAAAACAGCATTCCTGATACATCAACATGGACTATGTGCACGGGGAAATAATGCACTTCACAAGCACTGTATTGTAAAGTGGAAAACGTGATGTCTTAAAAAAAACTATTTAAAATTGGCACCATAAAAAAAATCAGAGCAGAATTAAATGACATAGAGACTAAAAGAACAAAGGATCAACAAATCCAAGAACTAGTTCTTTGAAAAGATAAACAAAATCAATCAGATTTTAAGCAGACTAATCAAGAAAAAAAGGGAGAGGACTCAAATAAATAATATCAGAAAAGAAAGAGGAGAGATGAGAACTGATACCACAGAAATATAAAAGACTGTAAGAAATTACTATGAGCAATTATATAACAACAAAGACCTAACACTACAACTTCAAGAACTGGAGAAACAACAAATAAATCCCAGAGCAAGTAGAAGGAAAAAAATAGTCAAGATTAGAGCAGAACTGAATGACATAGAGATGAAAAGAACAATTCAAAGGATCAACCAATCCAGAAGCTGGTTCTTTGAAAAGATAAATAAAATTGACAAGCCTTTAAGCAGACTCATCAAGAAAAAAAGGGAGAGGACCCAAATTAATAATATGAGAAATGAAAGAGGAGAAATAACAACTGATACCACAGAAATACAAAGGATCGTCAGAAACTACTATGAAAAATTTTATGCCAAGAAATTTGAAAATCTTGATGAAATGAACACATTTTTAGAAAAGTATAATCTTCCAACACTGGAGGAAGAAACAGAAAGCTTGAACAGACCGCTAACAGCTGGGGAAATTGAAGCAGTAATCAAGAAACTCCCGGCACACATGGCCCAGCGCTGGACGGTTTCACAGGAGAATTTTACAAAACATTTAAGGAAGAGCTAACCCCTGTCCTTCTCAGACTATTCCAAAAAATCCAAGAGGAGGGAAGATTCCCAGACTCCTTCTATGAGGCCAGCATCACCCTCATCCCAAAACCAGATAAAGATCCTACAAAGAAAGAAAACTACAGGCCAATTTCGCTGATGAACATAGATGCTAAAATCCTCAACAAAATATTGGCAAACCGCATCCAGCAATACATTCAAAAGATTATCCACCACGATCAAGGGGGATTCATCCCACGCATGCAGGGATGGTTCAATATACGCAAATCAGTAAACGTGATACATCACATAAACAAAAGAAAAGACAGAAACCACATGATCATCTCGATAGATGCAAAAAAGTATTCGATAAGGTACAGCACCCATTTATGATCAAAACACTCAGCAAAATGGGAATAAATGGGGCATTCCTCAACGTAATAAAGGCCATATATGAAAAACCTACAGCCAACATTATACTCAACGGGCAAAAACTGAAAGCTTTGCCACTAAGATCAGGAACACGATAAGGATGTCCGCTTTCACCGCTTCTTTTCAACATCGTATTGGAAGTCCACAGTGGTCAGACAAGAGAAAGAGATAAAAGGCATCCAAATAGGAAGGGAGGAAGTAAAGCTATCATTGTTTGCAGATGACATGATAGTGTACATAGATAACCCTGTAGACTCTACGAAAAAACTCCTCAACCTAATAAGTGAATTTGGTGAAACAGCAGGATACAAAGTCAATATTCAGAAATCAAAGGCATTTTTGTATACCAGCAATGAAATAGAGGAAGAAGAAATCAGAAAAAAAATACCATTCGATATAGCAAGAAGAAAAATAAAGTACCTAGGAATAAATTTAACCAAAGAGGTAAAAGACCTGTATGCAGAAAACTATACAACATTGAAGAAAGAAATTAAGGAAGACACAAATAAATGGAAGCACATACTGTGGTCATGGATTGGAAGAATTAATATCATCAAAATGTCCATACTACCAAAAGCAATTTATAGATTCAACGCAATCCCTATTAAGATACCAATGACATATTTCACAGAAATAGAACAGACATTTCAAAAATTTATATGGAACCATAAATGACCCTGAATAGCTGCAGCAATTTTCAGAAAGAAACACAAAGTAGGAGGGATCACAATACCAGACATCAGACTCTACTACAAAGCCACTCTACTCAAAACAATCTGGTACTGGAACAAGAACAGATCCATAGACCAGTGGAACAGAATAGAAAGCCCAGAAATAAGCCCAGGTCTCTATGGGCATCTAATATTTGACAAAGGGGGCAGAAGCATAAAATGGAGCAATAATATCCTCTTCAACAAATGGTGTTGGGAGACCTGGACGGCTACATGCCAAAAATTGAAATTGGATCATCAGCTGACACCATAACCAAAAATAAACTCAAGATTGATAAAAGACTTAAATATAAGTCGCAACACCATAAAAGTCCTAGAGGAGAACATTGGCAGGAAACTCTCAGATATCCCACGCAGCAATTTTTTCACTGATATGTCTCCTAAAGCAAGGGACCTAAAGCAAGTAAAGGAAAGAGTAAACAAGTGGGACCTCATCAAAATAACAAGCTTCTGCACGGCTAAAGAAAACATCAGCAAAATGAAAAGGGAGCCAACCATATGGGAAAATATATTCGCTAATGATACATCAGATAGAGGTTTGATCTCCAAGATATATAAAGAACTCACTCAACTCCACTCCAAGAAGACAAACGATCCAATCAAAAAATGGGCAAAGGACCTGGGCAGATGATTTTCCAAGGAGGAGATACAGAGGGCCCAGAGGCATTTGAAAGGATGCTCAGCATCACTAGCCATCAGAGAAATGCAGATCAAAACCACCATGAGGTACCACCTCCCACCGGTCAGAATGGCCATCATAAACAGATAAACAAACAAGTGCTGGCGAGGCTGTGAAGAAAAGGGAACCCTCGTACACTGTTGGTGGGAATGCAGACTGGTGCAGCCACTGTGGAAAGCAGTGTGGAATTTCCTCAAAAAGCTAAAAATGGAACTGCCAGTGATTCCCCTGCTGGGACTATACCCTAAGAACACCAAAATGCCAATACAAAAGAACCTATGTACCCCAATGTTCATAGCAGCACAATTCCTAAATGCCCATCAGTAGATGATTGGATCAAAAAGTTATGGTACACATACACAATGGAATACTACGCAGCAGAAAGAAAAAAAGAACTACTAAACTTCGTGACAGCACGGATGGAACTCGAGAGCATTATGCTAAGCGAAATAAGCCAGGGGGCGAAAGACAAATACCATATGATCTCACCTATAAGTGGAACCTAACCAACAATACAAAGATGCAAGGAAAATAAGACCAGCAACACTGAAAGGAAAAGAAATCAACAGAGACAAGAGGGAAGGAGGGGGGGTGGCGGGGACAAGGAAAGGAAGGGGAAAGTCAAGGAACATATAGCAAGGACTCATGGACAAAACTGAAGGGGAAGAGCTAAGGGAGGGAAGTAGGGAGGGGACAAGGGAAAGTGGTGGAGCGTAGGCAGAGACAAATGTATTTGAAAAAATAAATTAAAATAAAATAAAAGTAAAAAAAAATTAAAAAGGTAGAACATTTTCAAGTGAACAATGTAAGTAAATATCTACAAGAACTAGAGAAACAATAACATATAAACCTCAGAGCGAGTAGAAGGAAGAAAATAGTCCCGGTCAGAGCAGAGTTAAATTACTTAGAGACTAAAAGAACAATTGAAAGGATCAATAAATCTAGGAGCTTGTTCTTTGAAAAGATAAACAAAATTGACAAGCTTTTAACCAAACTCATCATAGAAAAAAAGGGAGAGGACCCAAATAAATTAAATCAGAAATGAAAGAGGAGAAGTTACAACCAATACTACAGTAATACAAAGAATCATAAGAAATTTCTATGAACAACATATGCCATTAAATTTGAAAACATGGGTGAAATGGACAAATTTCTAGAAATATCTAATCTTCCAAAACTGAGCCAAGGAAATCAGAAAGCTTGAATAGACCAATAACATCTAGTGAAATTGAAACAGTAATCAAAACATCTCCTGGACACAATGCCCTGGACCACTCAGTTTCACAGGATAATTTCATTAAACATTTAAAGAAGAGCTAACCCCTATCTTCTCAAACTATTCCAGAAAAATCCAAGAAGATGGAAAATTCCCAAACCCTATTATGAGACCAGCATTATCCTAAGCCCAAAACCAGATAAGGACACAACAAAGAAAGAAAACTATAGGACAATATCCCTGATGAACATAGATGGTAAAATCTTCAACAAAATTTTGGCAAACAGGGTCCAGCAATACATTAAAAAGATTGTACATCATGATCAAGTGGAATTCATCCCAGGGATGCAAGAATGGTACAATATAGGCAAAGCAATAAATGTAATAAGTCACATGCACAAAATGAAAGACACCACATAATCATGTCAACAGATGCTGAAAAAGTATTTGATAAGGTACAGTACCCACTTATGATAAACACAAAGCAAAGTATAAGTAAAGGGACCATACCTCTACATAATATAGGCCATATATGAGAAACCTACAGCCAACATCATACTCAAAGGACAAAAACTAAAAGCCTTCCCACTAAAATCAGGAACAAGACAAGGGTGCCTGTTATCACTCCTATTCAACACAGTATTGGAAGTTCTAGTCACAGTGATCAGAGAATAAAAAGAAATAAAAGGCATCCAAATTGAAAAGAATGGAATAAAACTGTTACTGTTTGCAGATTACATGATAGTGCACATAGAAAATGCTACAGGCTCCACCAAAAAACTACTCAACCTAATAAGTGAATTTGCCAAACAACAGGAAACAAAGTCAATATTCAGAAATCAAAGGCATTTTTGCACCCTAAGTATGATACACCAGTAACAGAAATTAGGGGAAAATACCATTTATTATAGCAACAAGAAAAATAAAATACTTAGGAGTAAACATCCAAGGAGGTTCAACACCTGTACCCAGAAAACTACACAATGCTGATGAAAGAAACTAAGGAAGACACAAATAAATGGAAGCATATACCATGTTCATGGGTTCAAAGAAATAACATCATTAAATGTCCATACTACTCAAAACAATGCATAGATTCAAAGAAATCCTTACTAAAATACCAATGACATATTTCGCAGATATAGAACAAATATTTAAATCATTTTTATGGAACAATTAATGACCATGGATTTACCAGTTTTGAGGAGTAGAACAAAGTAGGAGATATCAAAATACCAGATATCAAACAATATTACAAGGCCACTGAAATCAAAACAGTCTAATACTGGCATAAAAACAGAAACATAGATCAACGGAAAAATATAGAGAGCTCTGAAATTCTCCCATTTCTCTATGGTCAATTAATATTTGACAAAGGGTGCAGGAACATAAATGGAGTAAAAATAACTTTTTCAATAAATGCTGTTGGGCGATCTGGACAGGTATATGCCAAAAAGAAAGAAAGAAAGAAACTGAACCACCAAACAACACCACACACCAAAGTAAACTAAAGATAGATAAAAATCTTAAATATAATTTGTGACACCATAAAAGTCATAGAGGAGAATATAGGCAGGAAAATTTCAGATGTCCCATGCAGCAATATTTTTACTGATACCTCCCCTAGGGCAAGGGATATATCAGAAAGAATGAACAAATAGGACTATATGAAATTAAACAGCTTCTGCAAGTCTAAAGAAAACAACAAAATTAAAAGGGAACCAACTGCATGGGGATGCCTACCTGCCAATGATACCTCAGACAAGGGTTTGATCTCCAAAATATATAAAGAATTTACATGAATTCACACCAGGAAGACAAACAATTCAATTAAAAAAATGGGCAAAGGACCTGAACAGACTATTCTGTAAGAAAGGCATACGAAGGGCCCATGGACATGTGAAAGGATGCTCAACATCACTGGCCATCAGAGAGATGCTAAGTAAACCAAAATGAGACACTACTTCACACCCATCAGAATGAACATCATAGACAAACCAACGAACAACAAACAAGTGCTGGTGAGGTTGTGGAGAAACGGAACCTTTGTACATTGTTGGTGGAAATGCAGACTGGTGCAGTCACTGTGGAAAACAGTTTCAATTTCCTTAAAAAGCTAAAAATAGCACTGTCTTTTGACCCCGCAATTCCACTGATGGGATTATACCCTAAGAATCCTGAAACACCAATTCAAAAGTACCTATGTACCCCAATGGTCATTGCAACGTTATTTATAATATAGCCAAGTATTGGAAGCAACCTAAGTGCCCATGAGTAAAGAAGCAGATCAAAAAACTGTGGTACATTTACACAATGAATTACGAAGCAGCAGAATGAAGGAAAAAGCTACTACCCTTCACAACATCATGGATGGAACTAGACAGCATTATGCTAAGTGGATAAAGCCAGGCAGTGAATTACAAATACCATATGATCTCACCTATATGTGAAACCGAATCAACAAAACGAACAAGCAAGCACAATATAACCAGACATTGAAATAAATAATAAACTGACAGTAACAAGGAGTGGGGGGCAAAGGAAGGGGGATAATTGGGAAAGAAGGTTAGGAGTTGTCTAAGAACATGTATGAAGTACCTATGGAGAAAGCCAATGGGAGGAGGATTGAGGTGGGAGCTGGTGGTGGGTGGGGTGGGGAGAGTGGTGGTGCGAAGGTGGAAACGACTGTACTTGAGCAATAACAACAAAAAGGAAAGTATCAATAATAATAATAAAAAATTATGCAAAGAGAAAAAATAAAATAAAATAAGAAAAAAGAAAAGTGCTGCCACCAAGACTACTCTTCCCATCAAGGGTGTCATTTAAAATGAAAGGCAAAATAAGGAGTTTCCCAGATAAAAGAAGCTTAAAAGAATACACCTCCACCAAACCAGCATTGCAAGACATGCTAAAGGGATTACTTTAAGTAGAGGACAAAAAAGAGTGAGAAAGAGTGGAACAGATATACAAAAGGAAAAAATGTAAATGAATAAGTACCTATCGGTAGTAATGTTAAGTGTAAATGGATTAAATGCTCCAATCAAAATACATAGAGTAGCTGATTGGATAAGAAAACATGACCTGTATATATGCTCTCAACAAGAGACCCATCTCAGATCAAAAGACCTATGCAGATTGAAAATGAAAGGTTGGAAAAAAGTATTCCAAGCAAACAGGGGAAAAAAACCTATGGTAGGAATACTTATATCAAAGTAGATTTCAAACCAAAGGTCGTAAAAGGAGACAAAGAAGATCATTTCATAATTCTTTAGGGAATAATCCATTAAAAAGTTATAATATTATAAACATGCGTGCACTCAACATAGGAGCACTAAAATATAAAAGGAAAATCTGGGAGGACTTCAAGAAAGATATAGAGGAAGAAAGACAGTTGACAAGTAGGTGGGAGCTGAGACCATTTTCTCATGCACACGTCTAGGTCACTTAGCGGATCTTCCTAAGGACAAAGTGAACAGCCAACAGAATTTTAGCTGATACGAAGTTTGGAAGCCAAAGGGTGCAGAGGATACGTCAAAATGGGTGTAAGGAGATTTTATAGGTGGATGGGGAAAGTCCCCAGGTGTGGCACTGGAAAACTTGGCTGCCTCAGGGACCGCATTGGAAGAGAGTAGGGCAGTGATAGCAGCCTAGAGGCTCACTTCCCTCCCAGGGCAGGCAAATCACAGACCCACTCCAGGAGAGACTTGAATGTTTAAAGTCACCAGGTGGCAGGGGTGTGGGGGAAGGCATGAAGGGACATGCACATCTGATGGCACACCCAAGCTGGGGTCATGGTCACTGATCAGGACAGGGCCATTGAGTGAGGTGGATCTTGGTGGTGGCACCTGGAGCTGGGAGAAAAGGTAATCTACAACTGGCCAAGTCTGAGATAGGCTCTTGACCTGCCAGAGTGTGTGGAAATCCAGGCAGTGGCTCAAAGAAGCAGCTGTGCCCAAAGAGACTTTTTTCCAAAAGGGAACTGAAGTGCCCTGGCAGGGTCTGCCAGCATGCAGTGGCCCAACCAACAAAGAGAGAGGATCTCAGGCACGATTTGCTCCCACTCAGTGCACCTCAGGGAATAACCAGAGGGGAGCAAATGAGGCAGTTTCTTGGTGCTAGCCTTGTGCAACTGTACAGAGTGGAAAGAGCAAACCAAACATAACTCTGAGGGTGTGGGCTGGAACCCGAACACCTGTAATTATTGTAGCCCAGACAGAGCCTCCGTCTTGTAGAAACACAGGAAAGGAAAAACAGAGCCCAACCAGCCATATGCCCCAATGCCTGCAGGAGTTAGGAAGACCTGCACTAGCTGGGCAGGCTTACAACAGCAGGGGGCTTTTTCTCTTCTCTTCTCTTTTCTTTTTCTTTTTTAACAGGAGTAAGACACTAAGACCTGGAATAGAGAAAAAAACAGAGAGGGATCCAGAAAAAAGTCAGAAGGTGAACACCAACAGCTGAGACAAATTTCACTGTCCTCTTCAGAACTTGCAGGTGTTTTTTTTTTTTTTTTTAATTTCTCTTTCTTCTTCCTATTTAGTTTTTTGTTTCTTTGTTTTTTCTTCTCACTTCCATATTGCATTTTAATTTTTCTTCTTTCACTTTACTCATATTCCAAAAAACTCACTACTCTTGATCTTTTACTTTTTTTCTTTTTATTCAGATTATATATATTTTTATCATAAATATTGTTATTTGAAGTCCAATGCAGCACCCTTCCCTGGTCTTAAATAATTTTGCCATCTTCCTGAGCTTTATTATTGTTGTAGTAAACTTTATTTTCTCTCACACTATGCTGTTTTCCAATCCTTTACTCTTACTATTTCTCCTCCACCTAACCTCGCTCTTCTTTCTTAAGTCATCTCTGATTCTCCCTCCCATCTTATAAGAGTCTTATTTCTTTTTTAACTATTTTAAACAGTGGCTAGTTGGGTAAAATACCATGGATATTTCTGTGTTTATCTAATGGAACTCCTATTTTTTCATGATTTGTTTACACTCTAAATCATGTAGAATACCTGCCGCCAGTCGTACACCATTTCACCTTCCCTTTGCACCTCATCAGTTGAGTGAGGAATTTTATTTCATTTTTTCCCCTGTTTTTCTTTCCCCTTCTCTCAACCTGGGCTTTGCTCCTTACTCTTATTAGTTTGCTTACCACATCCTCTCAAAACCACTTTTCTTTATCATAGTCAGCTCATATTCACTTTTTGCTCTTGTATAATAGTATTATTCCATTTACACCAATATTAAACTTCATTTAGTTGTCATTGTTATCGACCCTACTGTGTTTTTTTTTGGCAATTTTGCTCCCATAGTTCCAACACCTTTTCAATTTGACATCAAACCTCACAGTATACTCTGCCCTCTTCTTACTCCATTGTTCCCATCACACTTTCGTGTTTACTTACCTTTTAAATTTTGTTCTCTCTCTTTCAAAAGACCTCAGTTCTAGCCCTACACTTACTTACTTTCCTCCCTCTTATTGCTCAATAAAATTTACCCCTCTCTTCGTCATCTCATAATCCCTTTGTCATCTCTTATAATATGAAAAATTGCTCTTCAACTTTATTGATCTTTGCTCAAATGTGGCTGAGATTGCTGAAATGGCAGGGTGGTTCTTTTTGCTGGCATATGTTTGGTTGTCTGGTAATACTGCTTTGTTAACCAAAACATGAACAACAGCATATAAGAAAAGGTAGGAGTTGAAACTCCCAGTAAACCAGCTGGAGGAGAGACCCCACCAAAAAAAAAAAACCAAAGAGCTACCAATAAGTAAAGCCAAAGTACAACAAGAGAGCCCATATAAACAAAAGAAAAGAAAACCCTAAAGCATTCAGACACAGAGATCAAGGAGACTGTATCACTGATTTCCACAGAACTTCTACCACAGATGAATACCACAGGAAGACACCTGGCCAAGCAGAGCATCCTGAGATGCAGAAGTAAATAAAAATAGTCACCTGAAATGGGGAGACAAAGAAAGAACACCCAATTGAAAGGAATGGAAGAAACCAGTAAGAGAGCTAAGTTGAATGGAGGCAAGCAAACTATGAGATATAGAGTTCAAAAGAATTGTTATAAGGATGCTCAAGGAACTCACTGACAGTGACAAGGAACTGAGTGGGAACTACAACAGCATTAAAAAGGAAATAGAAACTATAAACAAGAACCAGGAAGAAATGAAAATACAATATGCAAAAGAAAATACACTAGAAGGAATTACAATCAGACTGGATGAAGCAGAGGACTGAATTAGTGAGCTGGAAAACAATGTAGAAAGGAATGCCCAGGTAGAGCAACTGCCCAAAAAAAAAAAAAAAAGAAAGACTCAAAACGTTTGAGGATAGCTTAACAGAACTGCAAGACAACATGAAACACAACAGTATTTGAATCATAGGAATACCAGAAGGATAAGAAAAGGAGTAAGGGATAGAAAACCTGTTTGAAAAAATAATGACAGAAAAATTCACAAACTGGGAGAGGGGAAATGCTAAGCAAGTTCAGAAAGCACAGAAAGCAGAAAGCCTCAATCAAGATGAACCCAAAGAGGCCTATGATTATTTAATCATAATTAAAATGACAAATTTTAAAGACAAAGAATCTTAAAGGCAGCAAGGGTAACAGGAAGTAACAAACAAGGGAGATCCATTGAGGCCAGCAGCTGATTTCTCAACAAAAACACTGCAAGCCAGAAGGCAACGGCAAGAAATATTACAAGTAATGAAAAGCAAAGTCCTGCAATCAAGACGACTCTGCCTAACAAGGCTGTCATTTAAAATGGAAGGCGAAAAAAGGACTTTCCCAGACAAAAGAAGGTTAAAAGAATACACCTTCACCAATCCATCATTGCAAGATGTGCTAAAGGGACTACTTTAAAAAGATGAAGGTATAGAGGGAGAGAGAAAGGAACACAGATATATAAGGAAAAATGAGAGTGAATTAACACTTTTAGGTAGAAACATTAAATATGAATGGATTAAATGGTCTAATAAAAAGACATAGGTTAGGTGAATGGATAAGAAAACATGACCTACATGAATGGTGTCTACAAGAGGCCCACCTCAGAATGAAAAACGTACACATACTGAAAGTGAAGGGCTGGAAAAAATTTTCCCAAGCAGATGGACAGGAATGAAAGTCGGGTGTAGCAATACTTATATCACACAAAATGGATTTCAAAACAAAAGCCATAAAGTGAGATGAAGAAGGTCATTTCATATTTTTAAGGGAAAAATCCACCAGGAGGCTATAAACATTGTAAATATATATGTACCCAACACAGGAACACCGAATTAAATAAGGAAAATCTTGGAGGACTTCCAAGATTTCTGTATATATAAGAAATATATAGACAGCAACACACTTATAGTAGAAGATTTTAAAACCCCACTGTCAACAATGAATAGATCTTCCAAACAAAGAATCAAGAAAAATATCTTGGTGCCGAACGACACCCTAGATCAAATGGACTTAACAGATATATACAGAATCTTTCACCTCAAAGCATTAAAATATACATTCTTGGAGAAAATCAAGATGGCAGAGGAATGAATGGAAGTCAAACTGAGTTCCTACCAGGACTAACCTGGAATTACAACTAAATTGTGGAGAAATCACCTGGAACAAACAACTGAACAATAGCAAGAGAGGAACCTTGTAACCTCGGAGACAGAAGAATCAGCTTTAATGCAATCTAACTGGTAAGGAGTGCGGTAGAGACTTGAGAAGGCAGGTGGGGCACCCATGGGCGAGAGCACCAGAAAGATATTGAAATGGCCAGTTGGATCCCCCTGAGATAAGCAAGGTCTAAACCAAAAGCGGGGACCTCTAGCCCACAGCACCAGAGCCCAAAAAGTACATAGAAAACAGCCAGCTGCGAAAAGTGGGAGGGTTGCTCTCTGTCAGACATAGGCGGCTGGAGACACAAAGAACTGTTTAAAGGGCCAACTCATAAATTTTTATTTGCAGACACTTATCCTGCTCTCTGGCAAAGGTGGGGGCAGAGTGAGCTAGCGATGCCTGAGGAGAGACTGGGGAAGGAGGCTTTGGGGAGAGACTGAGAGAGTAACCAGTGGGATTTCAGTGCTGACTCATCCTCCATGTGGCAGCATCCATCTTGTTCAAGCAGAGACCATTCCACCTGAGCAGAAGCAGCATCAGAGACCCAATAGCCCAGCCTCCAAGTGGGATTCCACCCCAC
Source organism: Pteronotus mesoamericanus (assembly GCF_021234165.1). NCBI lineage: Eukaryota > Metazoa > Chordata > Mammalia > Chiroptera > Mormoopidae > Pteronotus > Pteronotus mesoamericanus. The sequence goes on from NW_026555085.1 coordinate 249,354, forward strand.
ACTGTGCCATCTAATCTGCCTGCTGAGTGCAGAGTGGCAGTCTCAGATAGTAGATCCCTGACTAAATGAGGCAGAGAGAGGTCTGGAAACACTTGAGGAGAGACTGGGGATGGAGGCTTTGGGGAGAGAACAGAGAGAGCAGCCAGCAGGATCCCAGTGCTGACTTCTCCCCCATATGGCAGCAGTGTGAGAGAACCCAATAACCCCACCCCCAGGGGGACTCTGCCCTGCCCTGAGCTGTCTAAGGCAGCCTGCTGAGTGCAGAGTGACTAGATTAACCACTGAAGGAGACAGTCACAAACAGTAAATTCCTGAAAGTCTCGAACAGACTGCCTAAGGTCAGACAGGGACAACAGCTGACATCATCAGAAGCAGATCCAGAAAGTAAAAACAGTGGTCTCCTACCATAGAAGTTCATACTACAAGGTCAGGAAATCAAGACAGATCAACTTAAGAAGGAGAAGCAAAAAAGAAGAGTCTCACAAATAATAAGAAGACAAAGAAACACCCCCTAATCGAAGGGAAAGGAGGAATCCCCACAAATAGTCCAAAACCTATGGGACATACCTAAGGCAGTCCCAAGAAGAAAGTTCATAGTAACACAGGCCTACCTAACAAAGATAGAAAAAATTCAAATAAATGACATACCCAGTTTGCTTGACATCAACAAAAACTAGAGGAACAAAAACAAACAAAGCCCAGAGTGAGTAGAAGGAAGGAAATAACCAAGATCAGAGCACAATTAAATGACATAGAGACTAAAAGAAAATTCAAAGGATCAATAAATCCAGGAACTGGTTCTTTGAAAAGATAAACAAAATTGACAAACCTTTATCCAGGCTCATCAAGAAAAAAAGAGAGAGGACCCAAATAAATAAAATCAGAAATGAAGGAAGAGAGATTACAACCAGTACTGCAGAATATCAAAGGATCATAAGAAATTACTATGAACAATATATGCCAAGAAACTTGAAAACCTGAGCAAAAGAGACAAATTTCTAGAAACATATAATCCTCTAAAACTGTGTCAAGAAGAAGCAGAAAGACTGAATAGACAGATATCAGTTACTGAAATTGAAGCAACAGTCAAAAAACTTTCTGCATACAAAGGCCCTGGGTTGGAGGGATTCACAGGAGAGTTTTACCAAACATTTAGAGAAGAGCTAACCCTTATTCTCCTCAAACTACTCCAAAAAATCCAAGAAGAGAGAAGACACCAAAATTCTTCTTATGAGGTCTGTACTATCCTAATTTCAAAACCAAATAAAGACACAACAAAGAAGAAAACTACAGGCCAATATCTCTGTTGAACATAGATGCTAAAATCCTCAATGAAACATTGCCATCAAGATCCAGCAATACATTAAAAAGATCATCCACCAGGATCAAGTGGGATTCATCCCAGAGAAGCAAGGATGGTACAATATAGACAAATCAATAAATGTAATTCACCATATAAACACAGAAGACAAAAATCACATGATTATACCAATAGATGTTGTGAAAGCACATGATAAAGTACAACATCCATTTGTGATAAAAACACTCAGCAAAGTGGGAATGGAGGGAACATACCTCAACATAATAAAAGCCATATATCAGAAACCTACAGCCAACATCATACTCAATAGGCAAAATCGAAAACTTTTCCCTTAAGTTAGGCACAAGACAAAGGTGTCCATTTTCACCACTTGTATTCAGCATAATGTAGGAAGTTCTAACCACAGTGATCATAGAAGAAAAAGAAATAAAAGACATCCACATTGGCAAGGAAGATGTAAAGCTGTCATTGTTTGCAGATGATATAGAAAATCCTATAGAATTCACTTGACTGAATAAACAAATTAGGCAAAATGATGGAATACAAAGTCAACACCCAGAATTGAAGGCATTTTTGTCAAATATCAGAAACAGAAACTAGGGAAAATATCCCACTTACTGTAGCAACAAGAAAAATAAAATACTTAGCAATGAATCTAACCAAGGAGGTAAAAGACCTGTACACAGAAAACTAAAACACACTGAAGAAAGAAATTAAGGAAGAGACAAATAAATGGAAGCATGGAACATGTTTTTGGATTGGAAGAATTAACAACATCAAAATATCCATAGTACCCAAAGCAATTTATAGATTAAACTCAATCTCTATTAAAATACCAATGATGTATTTCACAGATATAGAACAAAGATTTCAAAAAAGTATATGGAACCATAAATGACTCTGAATAGGTACAGCAATTTTGAGAAGGAAGAACAAAGTAGGAAGGATCACAATACCTTATATCAAACTATATTACAATGCCACGGTAAGGAAAGCAGTCCAGTACTGGCATAACAACAGACACATTGACCAATGAAACAAAATAGAGAGCCCAGAAATAAACCATGTCATTATGGTCAGCTAATATTTGACAAATGTGGCAGAAGCATAAAATGGAGTAAAAGTATCCTCTTCAATAAATGGTTTTGGGAAATCTGGACAAGTACATACAAAAAATGATACTAGACCACCAACTTACACCATACATCAAAATAAACTCAAGATGGATAAAAGACATATATATATATATATATATATATATATAGTGACACCATAAAAGTCCTAGAAGAAAACATAGTCAGGAAAATTTCAGACATCCCAGACAGCAATATTTTCACTGACACATCCCCTAGGGCAAGGTTTATAAAGAAAAGAATAAAAAAATAGGGACAACATCAAATTAAAAAGCTTCTGCATGGTTAAAGAAAACATCAACAAAATGGAAAGGGGAAGAACTGTATGGGAAAATATATTTGCCAGTGATACCTTGGACAAAGTTTTGATCTCCAAAATATATAAAGAAAACAGGACTCCACACCAGGAATACAAAAAATCTAATCAAAAAATGCGCAAAGGACCCGAACATACACTTCTCCAAGGAGGATACACGGAAGGCCCATAGACGCATGAAAGGATGTTCAATATCACTAGCCATCAGAGAGATGCAAATTAAAACCACAATTAAATATCTCTTCACACTGGTCCAAATGGCCATCATTAATAAATCAGCAAAGAACAAGTGCTGGTGAGGTTGTGGCGAAAAGGGAACCCTAGAACGCTGTTAGTGGGAATGCACACTGCTGCAGCCACTGTGGAAAACAGTATGGAATTTTTTCAAAAAATAAAGATGGAATTGCCTTTCAATATAGTGATCCCATTGGTGGGACTATACCCTAAGAATCCTGAATCACCAGTTCAAAAGATCCTATGCACCCAATGTTCATAGCAGCATTATTTACAAAAGCCAACTTTTGGAAACAGCCTAAGTGCCCATCAGTAACTGAATGGATAAAAAAACTGTGGGACATTAACACAGTGGAATACTACACAACAGAAAGAAAACGGAACTCCTAGCTGCGTTATAGCATGGATGGAACTGGAAAGCATTATGCTAAGTGAAGTAAGCCAGGTTGTGAAAGCCAAATACTATATGATCTCACCTATAAGTGGAACCTAATCAACAAAACAAATGAACAAAACAGAACCAAAGACTTGGATATAAAGGACAAACTGCAAATGACCAGAGGGGTGGGGAGTATGATATAATGGGAAAGGGAGGGGGAAGAGGCAAACAAAGGAACACAAATAGAGCACTCATGGCATGGTCAAATTGGTGGGGTATTGACTGAGAGTGGGGGATGGTGTAAGGGAGAGAAATAAGGAAAAATTCAGGACATCTGTAACTGAAGAACAACTTTAATAAACAGTAGGGGTTGGGGCAGCAGAAAAAATTGCAGGATTCTCAGGAGCCTCCTTTTAGAGGGTCTGCAATGAACTTAGAATTTACACAGACTCACTCCCTCTTGCCTTCAGCTCCAGGCCAACACCTGGAAATATGCTGGTGGCATACAGGGAGAAACTGAAGTGTCAGGCATTAGGGCGAGTGCCAGGGAGCAGCTTCCCCCAGACAAAACTCCAGAGGCCAAGGAGTGGCGTTGTCCCCTCTATGAGCCCTCACCCACACAGAGCCACAGAGTGTGACACCACATCAGGGACTCTGTCAACCTGGTTCACATAGATTGCCCAGCCCTGGTGATTACCTAAGGCTCCACCCCCTCAATGAACTAACTGATGCATGTTTCTACAATAGGCCATGCTAACAAGACAGGGAGTCAACACAGCTCTACCTAATATATAGAAACACAGGGAGACTGCCAAGATGAGAAGACAAAGAAATATGGCCCAAATGAAAGAAGAGAGCAAAACTCCAGAAAGAGAAGTAAATGAAATGGAGATAAGCAATCTATGAGATGCAGAGTTCAAAACATTGGTGATCAGGATGCACAAAGAACTCACTGAATATGGCAACAAAATAAAAGAGACTCAGGCAGAAATGAAGGTTATACTAAATGAAATAAAGAAACATTTACAGGGAACCAGCATTGGATGAATTGGATGAAGTCAAGAATCAAATCAATGATTTGGAACAAAGGGAAAGAAAAACATTCAATCAGAACAGCAAGAAGAAAAGAATCCAAAAAAATGAGGATAAGCTAAGTGGTCTCTGAGACAACTTCAAATGTACCAACATTTGAATCATAAGGGTGCCAGAAGGATGGGAGAAAGCAAGAAATTGAAAACGTATTTGAAAAAATAATAAAAGAAAAATTCCTTGATTTGGTGAAGAAAATAGACATGCAAGTCCAGGAAGCACAGAGATTCCCAAACAAGATGGATGCAAAGAGGCCCACTGTAAGAAACATCATAATTAAAGTACCAAAGGTAAAGATAAAGAGAATCTTAAAAGCAGCAAGAGAAAAGAAGTTAGTTACCTACAGGGGAGTTCCTATAAGAATGTCAGCTGATTTCTCAAACGAAACTTTGCAGGCTAGAAGAGATCGGCAAGAAATATTCAAAGTCATGAAAAGCAGGGATGTACGGTCAAGATTGCTCTGTCCAGCAAAGATATCATTTAGAATTGAAGGGCAGATAAAGAGCTTCTCAGACAAGAAAAAACTAAAGGAGTTCATCATCCCCAAACCATTATTATATGAAATGTTAAAGAGACTTATTGAAGAAAAAGAAGATAAAAACTATGAACAATAAAATGGCAATAAACACATATATGGGGCACTCCGTCCTGCAGAGTCCTCTGATTCACTGCAGATGAAAGAATGAGTCATTTCAGACACTGTTTGTCTGTCAAGGAAAGGGAAAGGCAATTCTCTCTAAAGGAGAATGCCCGAAGCCCTTATGTTCAACGGCATTTGTTGAGAGGGTTACAGGTGGGAGATAGGTAACAGGAATGTATAGGTAATCTAATTATATCAGTTGCTTATGCTTACAGAGAATAGTTGTTCTTTAAAGATGACAATGGCAGGAACACACCAAACTGCTTTGGGTCTGAGTTGAGCAAACATTATGGCGTCAGGTGGGATTTGGGTCAGGGTCCAGGAGTTTTGTAAATTTCTTTCTCAGGCTTGAGCTGGTTATCTGGTATAAGATTAACAGAGCTTGAGGGAGAAACAAAGCATGTTTCAAGGAGTGTAATTTAATTCTAAGTCTGATTCCTCCCAGAGGTCCTTTGGAGTTATTATTGGTTCTTGCTTGCCTCCACATTACCAGTGTTTCAGCCAAAACTTATGGGTTCTCTCCCAGGCCCCAGCTTGTGCGGAACCACAGTTCCCAATACCACTCAAAGAGGGCCCATACATACATATCTATTTACAATTGAATCTAAAAAACAAACTAAGCAAACAAGAATAACAGACAGAATCATGTATATGGAGAGCATTTTTCATGGTTTCCATATGGGAGGCAGGTATGTGGGAAAGGGTGAAGTGGTGATGATAAGGGCAAGATGACTTGGGAGGAGCAGCCTAGCCAGAGACCCCTCCCAGGTTAACTGTTAATCATTGCTTATCTGTTCCTGTAGCCCGTTTTCACATCCCTTCCCCCGCCTGGGTAGCACATCAATCTCATCAATCTCCCACCTGAATGCTAATCCCTTCCCCCACCTGGGAAGCCCATCCGTTTCCCGCCCGGAATGCTAGGGCTTATAAACCCCTATCTAACCCCGATTCGGAGCTCAGAATTTGGAGACTGCCTCCTCTGAGCCCGCGCGTGTGAATAAAGGCTTACTCCGTTCCCTGAATCGTGTCTTGAGTCTGGCTTTCCGTAACAGTGAGGGCTTAAGAAATACAAATAAATAATTACAGAATAGCCATGGGGATGTAAAATACCACCTAGGAAATGAAGTAAGGAAAGTACTTATACACATGACCCATAAACAGTAATGTGGGAATTGTCTGAGAGTGTGGGAGGGAGTGCTGGGTGGAGGGGAGAAAAGAGAAAAATTGGGACAATTTTTAGTATGTTTGTTGAATTGAGCATATTCAAGAAATATAATGTTTTTTTAAAAAATTGTCCTTGTGCTACTTGTTCCATAGAAAATGGGGGACCAGTTTCTGAATTAATGAGGTGAAATGGAAGACCCTAAACAACCTAAGAAAAAGCTTTAAAACCTCCCCCTTTATTTGCCCCATCAAAGTCTTCCTGGGATCTTTCTGTCCACAGACTATTAGTGTTACTGAATGTGGACCCACTGTGGGGGGAACCCCAGATACTATTACTGGAACAAATGACCCCCCTTTCCCTGGGGTCCCTGTGTTCTAGGTTCATTTGCTCGCCACCCTTGAAATTATGCCTCTCAACGGCAGAATTTGTTGAAAAGGAAAGGGACTATTTATTCAAAAGTTATACAGGTTTTGATTAATGGCTAAATGTCACCCTTAAAAATCTGAAAATCCTTTTAAAACACCAACTATTTAAAACACCCACCAACATAGATAGTCCTGCCTTCCCTCTTTGCCCAGTCAGGCCAGTCAGAAGTACCGTCCTTCAGAAGGAGAAAAGAACAGAAGTCTGGGGCTCACTTAGGCAGGCCTCTTGCTGTTCCCAGCACCATCTGCTGCATTGCCGCAATCTCCAATTCTTAATTCAGAACCACGTGGCACCTTCTCATGGCCCACTAGCAAGAGTCCTTTCTCCTCTTTCCTACCCCCTTGGTCTTCGCATTGTTCCCTCATGGCATGGAGCAAAACACCTCTAAGCTCTCGTGCACACATGCTGTAACCAAGCGCGAGGCAGGCGGTGGCACCTGCATGGTGCTACATCTTGCTTTCCTGCTTCCTAAGCTGCGTGGTTTAGAAAGCCCCCATTCTGCTCCCAAAACCACATGGTCAAAAGCCTCTAGCATGGCTGCCACGCCAGGATCCCAACCCTGGTGGTAATCCTCCCCAAAAATCCCATCTCCAACTCAGACTCCTTTGCAGACCCTGCAACTTGGGGAGCCCCCTGCCCAGTTACATCCTGGTTTAAAGTCGTACCTACCTTCCTGGTTTGTAGCTATGCAAAATAACCATCTTTGTATATGAGGTATGAAGCTATCCTGCTGTTATTGACATGCAAAATGACTCTCAAATGGCCCTGCTCCCGGTCCCATCTGAAGCTGGCCTCTCAAAGGCCTTGCTCCTTATCTGGGATGAAGCTGACCTGTTGTTGATATTCAAAGTAACTGGCTATGGCCCTCTGCCTGTTATTGGTGTGCAAAATGACATTCAATGGCCCTGCTCTCTGTCTCCCATCACCCTTGACAGCCCACCTTGGAGCGGGGTGAGAATATCCTATATTTTTCTTGGACACCCCAATTTCTGGATCCCATTACAAATCCCTTTTGGAGAGTGCCTAGTTGTACCCTGTTACACCCCCACTCACATAGGAATGATGAAAACTTGGATGTGAGAGAGAAAGTGCCTCTTCTCTTCAATCTTCAGAGCCCAGGTAAACTAGAGCACTAATTTTAGATTATATCTTTATTTCTGCCTCCAAACACAGGCCTAACATGTTTGAATAACCACCCCCTCCGACACTGCTGCAATTCCCATGATAACCATGAAGGTGAAATAGGAAAAAAGAAATTCCAGGAGGACCAACTCACTGCATCACTACATTTAGGGAAGCTGGAGACAAAGTGTGAGTGGCAATGACAGAAATTATGGTGGAAATGAGATAGCAAGTTTATTATGAAATACACTTGAGCATGAAGCTGCAAGTGGGAACCTGGCTAGTCTGAGTGCTCCATCCATTGGAGTTTTAGAAGTTATATGCTTGCAGCCAGCCTCCAGTCTTCCCCCTCCCCTCCATCTCTAGACCTTCGAATTGACAAACAACTCCAAAGGCTTCCTTTTGTTACCGAACAAAAGGACCCGTGGGGGGGCGGTGGCCAGATGCTATTACCAAAACGACACCCTCCTTCCCTGGGACCCCTCGGTTGTGGGTCCTTTGCCCACCGCCCTTGGAATTATGGCTTTGAATGGCAGAGTTTGGTGAAAAGGAAAGGAACTATTTATTCACAAGTTTTACAGGTTTGATTAAGGGTTAAATGTCACCCTTCAACCTCAAAATCCCTTCAAAACAATCACCAGCACACACACTGTCCTGCCTTCCCCCCTTTGCCCAGTCAGGCCAGTCAGGCCGGTCAGGGTACCGTCCTTCAGAAGAAAGAAAAGAACAGAAGTCCGGGGCTCGGCTAGGCAGGCCTCTCGCGGGTCTCAGCACCATCCACTGCGTCGCCACGATCTCCAGCTCTTAATCCATAACCATGTGGCACCTTCTCCTGGCCCACTAGCAAGAGTTCTTTCTCCCCTCTTTCTTTCCGTGGGGTCTTCACACTGTTCCTCAGAGTCTGTGTCCCTTTGTCTCTCCTGCAGGCCCCTGTCTCCCCCATCCCCTCTCTCTCAGTCTGTATTAAGTCTTTTAAACCTTCCTGATTAGCTTTGGTGATATGCCAAATAATCCTCTTTGCAAAGGAGGAATGAAGCTATGATTGGCTTTTGTGATATGCCAAATAATCCTCTTTGCAAAGGAGGAAGGAAGCTATCCTGTTATTGACATGCAAACTGACTTTTGAATGGCCCTGCTCAAGGTTCCCATCCCCCTTGGTGGCCCGCCCTGGGGTGGGGAATATATTTTTCTTGGACACCCCAATCTCTGGACCCCGTTACCAATACACTTTGGGCAGGGGGGCCTGGCTGTGCCCTGTTACACTTTCCCAAATAGTGGAAAAAATACACACAAAATTTCAAAGTCTCCTCTCCTCCTGTGCTTATTGTGGTCTCTTTTATGACCTTTGAAACATCTGGCAATCTTATTTGATGGGGATCAGGAATGCTGAAGTAAGGGGTAGGACACGGTTAATGGTGAGAGAGGTCTTCCTCTGCATTCCTGCCTTGGTTTGCCTCTACTTGCTTAACAGCAAGGAGGTTAAGAGACTACAAACAAGTAAAAGGGAAAGCAAGGCAAGCCTCCCTCTGCTGAATTGCTTCCTCTGGCTGTCCCTGCTGCCACTCTGCCCTTCCCGCCCCACCTAGCTGACAGGGGCACACCTTCCTACCTATAAACTGTGCACAGTTGCTTCTTCCCCCTCCATTATAGCCACATTAGCCTTGGCCCCCAGATGGCCCCAACATGGGTCCACCTTCCTTCTCTACCCGCCTTACCTACCCTCCTTCTGACCACCCTGTCCCAGCCTGGGTGTGGGCACCTCAGAAGGCAGGGGATTCTGACACCAGTGTGGGGCAGGGCCACAGAGCACAGAGGGAATCCCATCGCGCTCCACCTGTGGGGCAGGAGTAGGTTCCCCAGGTTCTTTCAGGGTGGGGCTGCACTCTGTGTCCTGCACACCTGCAGGATAATCCTGCAGGGATCATTTTCAAAAAATCCTCATAATGTTTCTTGGGAGGCAGCCTGTTTTCAGGCCTCTGTTGTAATGGGGTGTTAGCTGGGAGGCCCCAAGGCCCCCTAAGGGGAATTTGTGAGGGGTGTCAGCTAAGAGGTCCCCCACAAGCTTGGCTAAGGGATGGGAGACATAGAGCAGGACCATTGAGAGCTACTTTGCATACCTATATGCAAAAATTGGTTATATTGCATAGCAATAACAGCAGACTAGTCTCATAGCCTGAGTGGAGTCTTCCTGGAGTGGAGTCAGGTGAGTTCTTTATATATTTTGAAGATCAAATCCTTGTCCAAGGTATCTTTTGTAAATATACTTTTCCCATATGGTTGGTTTCCTTTTCATTTTGCTGATGTTTTCTTTAGCCATGCAAAAGCTTTTGATTTTGATGAAGTCCCGTTTGTTTATTACTTCCTTTATGTCCCTTGCTCTGGGGGAAATATCAGTAAAAATATTGCCTCATGGAATATCTGATATTGTCCTGCCTATGTTCTCCTCTAGGACTTTTATGGTGTCAAGACATACATTTTAGTCTTTTAGCCACCCTGAGTTTATTTCCATGTATGTGTAATTTAGTGTGAAGTTTTATGTTTTTGCATGTAGCTGTCCAGGTGTCCCAGCACCATTTGTTGAAGAAGCTATTTTTACTCCATTTTATGCTTCTGCCCCCATTGTCAAATATTAATTGACCATAGAGACATGGGCTTTATTTTTGGGCTCTCTCTTCTGTCCCATTACTATGTGTCTGTTCTTATGCCAGTACCGGACTGTTTGGATTACTGTAGCCTTGTAATATAGTTTGATGTCAGGTACTGTGTGCCCTCCTACTTTGCTCTTTCTCAAAATTGCTGCAAGTATTCAGGGTCATTTTAGATCCATATAAATTTTTGAAATATTTGTTCTATATCTGTGAAATAAGTCATTGGTATTTTAATAGGGATTGAGTTTAACCTATAAATGGCTTTGTGTCATATGGACATTTTGATGATGTTAATTCTTCCAATCCATGAACACAGTGTATGCTTCCACTTATTTGTGTCTTCCTTAATTTCTTTCTTCAGTGTTCTGTAGTTTACTGAGTTCAAGTCTTTTATCTCCTTGATTAGGTTTATTCCTAGGAACTTTATTTTTCTTGTTGCTATGGCAAATGGGATATTTTTCCTAATTTCTGTTTCAGGTATTTCATTGTTGGTGTAAAAAATTGCCTTTGGTTTCTGAATATTGACTTTGTATCCACTGCTTGGCCAAATTTACTTATTACATTGAGTTGTGTTTTGCTGGAGTCTGTAGGGTTTTCTATGTACACTGTCAACATAATCTGCAAACAATGACAGTTTTACTTCCTCCTTTCCAATTTAGATGCCTTTTATTTCTTTTTCTTTCTTGTCTTATGGCTGTGGCTAGGACCCCCGGTACTATGTTGAGTAGAAGAGGTGAAAGCAGACATCCTTGTCTTGTTCCTGATTTTAGTGGGAAACATATTAGCTTTGCTCATTGAGTATCATGTTGGCTGTAGGTTTCTCATATATGGCATTTATTATGTTGAGGTTTGCTCCATCAGCTCCCACTTTGCTGAGTTTTGTTTTTTTTTATTCATAAATGAGTCCTGTACCTTATCAAAAGCTTTTTCTACATCTACTGATATGATCATGTGATTTTTGTTTATGTGATATATTACATTTACTGATTTGTGAATATTGTACCATCACTGCATCCCTGGGATGAATTCCACTTGATCATGGTGTATGATCTTTTTAATGTATTCCTGCATGGGGTTTGCCAATATTGTGTTGAGGATTTTAGTGTATATATTCATTAGCAATACTGACCTGTTATTTTCTTTCTTTGTTGTGTCTTTATCTGATTTTGGGATTAGGAAGATGCTGGCCTCATGCAAAGAGTTTGGGAGTCTTCCCTGTTCCTGGATTTTTCGAAGGTTCTGAGAAGGAGGCAATCAGCTCTTCCTTAAATGTTTTGTAAAATTCTCCTTTGAAACCACCTGGTCCAGGGCTTTTGTGTGCTGGGAAGTTTTCCATTACTGCTTCATTTTCACAGCTGTTGTTGGTCTGTTCAGGCTTTCTGCTTCTTTTTTTGGTTTAGTTGTAGAAAATTATGGGTTTTTTTAGAAATTTGTCCATTTCACTCAGGTTTTCAAATTTCTTGGCATATAGTTGTGAGTAGTAATTTCTTAAAATCCTTTGTATTTCTGTGGTTTCAGTTGTAATCTCTCCTCTTTCATTCTGATATTATTTATTTGGGTCTCTCCTCTTTTTTCTTGATGAGTCTGCTTACGGACTCATTGATTTCTTTTTTATCTTTTCAAAGAAACAGTGCCTGGATTTATCGAAGTTTTGAATTGTTCTCTTAGTCTCCTTGTCATTTATTCTCTCTTATCTTGATTATTTCCCTCCTTCTACTCACCCTGGCTTTTTTGTGATATTCCTCTTGTTCTTGTAGATTTAGAGTTACATTGTTAATTTGAAATATATCTATATTTTTAGATACATCTCTATTGTATGAACTTGCCTCTCAGGACTGCCTTCTCTGTGTCCCACGGGTTTTTGACTGCTGTGCGTTCATTTTCATTTGTGTCCAGAAACTTTTTGATTTCTTTCTTGATCTCATTACTGACCCATTCATTGTTCAATAGCATGCTATTCAGTCTCCATGAGTTTGAATGTTTTTGAGGTTTTTTTCCTTGAGGTTTGTTTCTAGTTTCAGGCCCTTGTAGTCCAAGAAAATGCTTGATATGATTGGAATATTCTTGAATTTGTTGAGACTTGTTTTATGTCCTATCATTTGGTCTATCTTTGAAACTGTTCCATGTATACTTGAAAAGAATGTGTATTTTGCTTCTTTGGGAAGAAAGGTACTGTGTATATCAGTTAAGTCCATTTGATCTAACGTGTCATTCAGTTCCACAATATCATTGTTGATATTTTGTTTGCAAGATCTATCCAGTGTTGACAGTGGGGTGTTAAAATCCCCTAACGTAAGTGCGTTACTGTCTATCTCTTTCTTGAAGTCCTCCAAGATTGTAATTATATATTTGGGAGATCCTATTTTTGTGTATATATGCTTACAATGTTTATGTCTTCTTTTTCTTAATTCAGATTGACTTTATTTATTTATTTTACTTTATTCTTTTATTGTACAAATACATTTGTCTCCATTTTCCTGCAATCACTTTCACCTGTCCCCTCCCCCACACCCCTCCCTCAATCCTTTCCCACTTTGGCTATGTCTGTGGGTCCTTTATGCATGTTCCTTGACTTGATTCTTCCTTTCCTTACCCCCCTCTCCTTCCTCCCTCTTGATTCTGTTGGCTTCTTTTATTTCAATGTTGCTTGTTATATTTTCCTTGCTTGTTTGTTCTGTTGGTTAGGCCCCACTTATAGACGAGATCATATGGTATTTGTCTTTTGCCCCCTGGCTTAGCAAAATGATCTCCAGTTCCATCCATGCTGTAACGAGGGTAGTAGCTCTTTCTTTCTGCTGTCCAGTATTCCATTGTGTAAATATACCGTAGTTTTTTGATCTACTCATTTTCTGATGGGCACCTAGGTTGCTTCCAGCACTGGGCTATTGTAAATTGTGCTGCTCTGAACATTGGGGTGCATAGGTTCTTCTGAATTGGTATTTTGGGATTCTTAGGGTATAATACCAGCAGTGGAATGGCTGGGTCAAAAGGCAGTTCCATTTTCAGCTTTTTGAGGAAATTCAAAACTGTTTTCCAAAGTGACCATTTATTTATTTTTGAAATGTCAAAATCCATTATTAAATATTAAAAATTTTAAATCCATTATAAAGTGTCAGCAATTAAAACAACATGTCACCAGCACAAAAATAATCAGGTAGATCAATGAAATAAAATGAGCATTCTAGAAACATATATATGTCACTAAAAATGTAACGTATGATTAGGTTGATATTTCAAATCAATGGGTAAAATAAGGCTTATTCAACAAATAAGGTGCATGGACTACTATTACTTGAAATAAAACAAATATAGCACCCTATTTCACACATTGTACAAAAAATATTCTGGTGAGTTAAAAATCAGTATGTAAAATCTAAGGAGTTTTAGGAAAAAATACAAAATAGTATTTTTCTTACCCTGAAATAAAATATTCAAACCCAGAAAGTATAAAGTATTGACAAAATTACTATATTATCCACTTAAGACTATATAGTAAGATACATATAAAACAGCTAAAGGACAAGTAATAGAATAAGTGAGTATTTGTAACACATCTAAAAATGGGTTAACAGTTATTTTTAGAGAAAAAATTCTACAAACATTTAATAAAAAAATAGATGAAGAATACCAAACACTTATTTAAACATTTTAAAAAATGATAAAAATAGGCATGAAATATACAAAAACAGGTTTAGTTTCAACAAATAATAAAGTAACAATTAAGGGGGAAATAAGATGGCGGAGGGGTGAATGGGAGTCACGCTGAACTCCTCCGAAGACCAAACTGGAATTGTGACTAAATAGTGGAAAACAATGGAACAATAGAGAGAGAGGAGCCTTCAAGCTGCTGACAGACAGTGGAATCAACTTTCACACATCTTAACAGGTGAGAAGTGCGGTGGAGGCTCGGTGGGCTGGGAGCCCAAGGGCACCAGCACCAGAGGGATATTGAAATGGCCAGTTGGATCCCCCTGAGAAGAACAGGGTCTGAATCATAAACAGAGACCCCCAGACTACAGAAGCTGAAACGAGGAAAACACACACACAAAGGACAACCCTGAAAAGCTTAGGGGAGCTCTCTGCCAGAGACAGGAGGCTGGAGATGCAAAGAGACACTTAAAGGGCCAACACAAAAATTTGCAGTGGCAGCCGCCTTCCTTGATCTCTGGATAGAGGCGGCAGGAGAGTGGTCTGGTGCCTGAGGAAAGATTGGTGAGGAAAACTTTGTAAAGAGAACTGAGATGGTGGCCAGCACAGCCCCGGTGATAACTCACCTCCCACTCTGCAGCTACCATCTCCCTCAGGCATAAGTGAATTAATAAACTTGCCTTTTGTGCGCTCCACACACAGCTTGTGCATGTGTGAGCTGGGGGCTGAGTGCAGACTGGCTGGAAGAAATAGAGGATCCCTGGCCAAAGGGGACACACAGCTTCATAGAGGCCCTTGAGGAGAGACTGGAGATGGAGGTGTTGGGGAAAGGACGGGAGGAGGAACTGGGGAGTCCCGGATCCCTCCCCCATTCCGTAGTCTCCATTTTGCGCAAGCAGGCCACGCCCCCAAAGAGGCAGTACCAGGCCCGCGAGCCAGCTAGCCCGTGATTACAACACAGTCTGCAGAAATAGTGGATCCCTGGCCACAGGGGTCACAGAGCTGCCCAGAGACCTTCGAGGAGAGACTGGACATAGAGGCATTGGGGGGTCCCGGTGCTGACTCTTTCCCAGTACATGATCTCCATTTTGCTCAGGCAGACTACTCCCCTGAATGACAGCAGCCTTTAAGGGGACAATACTCCCACCATCAGGAGGAACTGCTCCACCCTGTGGTGCCTAAGCCTGACAGATGAGGACAGAGTGACCAGATTGACAATCACAGGAGACAGACACAGACAGTAGATTCCTGGAAGGCTCAAACAAATGACCCAAGGTCAGATAGGGTCAACAACTGACATCATCAGAGGCAGACCCAGAAAGAAAAGAAAAAAGCAAGTAAATAAAAATACCTGCCTACTACCGTAAAAGTTTAATCCACAAAGTCAGGAAATCTAGACGGATCAATTGAAGCAGAAGCAGAAAAAAAAAAATAGACTCTCACAAAAATGGTAAGAAAAAGAAGTTCCCACCAAATGAGGGGAAAGGAGGAATCCCCACAGAGAGAGCTAAATAAAATAGAGGCAAGTAAACTATCAGATATTGAATTCAAAACAATGGCTCTAAGGAAGCTCAATGAGCTCAGCCAGCTCAAAGATAACTATGAGAAACTGCAGAGAAACTATCAGGAACTTATGGCAAACTATATAAACCTGGAAAAGGACACAGAAACTATCAAGAAGACACAAGAAGATATGAAGAATATGATTTCTGAATTGAAGAATACAGTAGAAGGAATCAAAAGCAGGCTAGATAAAACAGAGGATCAAGTTGGTGGGCTGGAGAATAAGGTAGAAAAAAGCTCCCAGAAACAACAAGAAATGGAACAAAGACTCAGAAAGAATGAAGAGGCATTTAGGGAAACGCAGGACAACCAAATGCAATAATATCCATATAATAGGGATACCAGAAGGAGAAGAAGAGGAGCAATGGATAGAGAGCCTCTTTGAAAAAGTAATGATGGAAAACTTTCCCAAATTGAGGAGAGAAAAGGTCCTACGGGTCCAGGAAGAACAAAGGGCCTCATTCAAGAGAAACCCAATGAGGCCCTCTCCAAGACACATAATAATTAAAATGGCAAATATCAAAGACAAAGAAAGAATCCTAGAAGCAGCAAGGGAGAAACAGGTAGTAACTTACAAGGGAGTCCCAACATGGCTAGCAGCTGACTTCTCAACAGAAACACTACAAGGCAGAAAGGAATGGCAAGAAATATTCCAAGAAATAAAAAGCAAAAGCAAACAACCAAGGCTGCTCTATCCAGCAAGGCTATCAATTAAAATAAGAGGAGAAATAGTTTCCCAGACAAAAGAAGGCTAAAAGAATACATCTCCACCAAGCCAGCACTACAAGATATGCTAAAGGGACTGCTTTAAGAAGATGAAGAAAAAGAGTGAGAAAGCGAAAAACACAGGTACAAAGAGAAAATATGAATACGTTTCTATCAATAACAACTCTCAATGTAAATGGACTAAATGGCCCAATCAAAAGTCACAGGATAGCTGAATAGATAAGAAAACATGAGCCACACATATGCTGCCTACAAGAGACCCACCTCAGAACAAAAGATCTACACAGATTGAAAGTAAAGGGATGGAAAAAAATATTCCAAGCAAATGGGCAACAGAAGAAAGCAAGGATAGCAATACTTATATCAGAGAAAATAGATTTCAAACAAAGGCCATAAAAAGAGACCCAGAGGGACACATTTATAATACTTAAAGGAATAATCCATCAAGAAGACATAAACATTGTAAACTTATATGCACCCAACATAGGAACACCCAAATATATAAGGAAAATCTTGGGGGACTTCAAAAAAAATAGACAGCAACACACTGATAGTAGGGGATTTTAACACCCCACTGTCCAAAATGGACAGATCTTTCAAACAAAACTTCAACGAGGATATTGTGGAGCTAAATGACACACTTAATCAAATGGACTTAACTGACATATATAGAATCTTACATCCCAAAGAAGCAAAATATACATACTTTTCAAATGAGCATGGAACTTTTTCAAAGATAGACCACATGATAGGACACAAAGCAAGCCTCAGCAAATTCAGGAAAATTGAGATAATACCACGCTTTTTCTCAGACCGCAAGGGATTGGAACTGGAAATCAACCTCAAAGATAAACTTCAAAAACCTGCAAACTCATGGAGACTGAACAGTACACTATTAAACAACGAATGGGTCAATAATGAGGTAAGAGAAGACATCAAAAAATTTCTCGAAACAACTGAAAACGAACATACAACATTCCAAAACCTATGGAACACAGCAAAGGCAGTCCTCAGAGGGAAGTACATAGCAATACAGTCTTACCTAAAAAAGACAGAAACATTTCAAATAAAAGACCTAACACTACAACTTCAAGAACTGGAGAAACAACAATAAATAAACCCCAGAGCAAGTAGAAGGAAGGAAATAATCAAAATTAGAGCAGAACTGAATGACATAGAGATGAAAAGAACGATTCAAAGGATCAACCAATCCAGGAGCTGGTTCTTTGAAAAGATAAATAAAATCGACAAGTCTTTAAACAGACTCATCAAGAGAAAAAGAGAGAGGACCCAAATAAATAATATGAGAAATGAAAGAGGAGAAATAACAACTGATACCACAGAAATACAAAGGATTGTCAGAAACTACTATGAACAATTATATGCCAAGAAATTGGAAAACCTTGATGAAATGGACACATTTCTAGAAAAGTATAATCTTCCAACACTGAAGGAGGAAGAAACAGAAAGCCTGAACTGACCGATAACAGCTGGGGAAATTGAAGCAGTAATCAAGAAACTCCCGGCACACAAAAGCCCTGGGCTGTACGGTTTCACAGGAGAATTTTACAAAACATTTAAGGAAGGGCTGTTCTTCTCAGACTATTCCAAAAAATCCAAGAGGAAGGAAAACTCCCAGACTCTTTTTATGAGGCCAGCATCACCCTAATCCCAAAACCAGATAAAGACCCTACAAAGAAAGAAAACTACAGGCCAATTTTGCTGATGAACATAGATGCTAAAATCTTCAACAAAATATTGGCAAACTGCATCCAGCAATACATTAAAAAGATCATCCACCATTATCACGTGGGATTCATCCCATGGATGCAGGGATGGTTCAATATACTGAATGTTTTTATCATAAATGGATGCTGTATCTTATCAAATGCTTTTTCCACATCTATTGATGTAATAATATGATTTTTGTCTTTCCTTTTCTTTATGTGAAGTATTACGTTTATTGATTTGGGTATATTGAACCACCCTTGCATCCCTGGGAAGAATCCCACGTGATTGTGGTAGATGATGTTTTTAATGTATTGTTGGATCTGGTTCACTGATATTTTGATGAGGATTTTAGCCTCTATGTTCATCAGTGATATTGTTCTGTAGTTTTCTTTCTCTGTTGTATCTTTATGTGTCTTTGGAATTAGAATGATGCTGGACCCATAAAAAGAGTTTGGAAGCCTTCCCTGTTATTGGATATTTTGGAAGAATCTAAGAATGACATGGGTTAGGTCTTCCTTAAGTATTTTGTAAAATTCTCCTGTGAAACCATCCAGTCCAGGGTTTTGTGTGCCGTGTGTTCTTTGATTACTGCTTCCATTTCACCAGCTATTTTTGGACCTCCGGCTTTCTGATTCTTTGTCATTCACTGTTGGAAGATTATATTTTCCTAGAAATTAGTCCATTTCACCCAGGTTTTCAAATTTCTTGCCATAAAAATGTTCATAGTAGTTTCTTTAAATACTTTGTATTTCTGTGGTATCAGTTGTAATTTCTCCTCTTTCATTTCTGACATTATTTATTTGTGTCATTCTCCATTATTTCTTGATGAGTCTGCTTAAAAGTTTGTCAATTTTGTTTATCTTTTCAAAGAAACAGCTCCTGGGTTTCTAGATCCTTTGAATTGTTCTTTTCATCTCTATGTCATTCAATTCTGCTCTGATCTTGAATATTTCCTTCCTTTTACTCACTCTGGGCTTTGTTGTTGTTTCTCCAGTTCTTGAAGATGTAGGGTTAGGTTGTTTATTTGAAATGTTTCTATATTTTTTAGGTAAGCCTGTATTGCTATCAACTTCCCTTTGACTGCCTTCTCTGTATTCCATAGATTTTCGACTGTTGTTTGTTCATTTTTATTTTTTTCCATGTACTTTTTGATTTCTTCTTTAAACTCATTATTGACCATTCATTTTTTAATAGTGTGCTATTCAGTCTCATGAATTTGAATGCTTTTGAGTTTTTTCCTTGAGGTTGGTTTCTAGTTTCAAGCCCTTGTGGTCTGAGAAAATGCTTGTTATGATTTTGATTTTCCTTACTTTTTTGAGTCTTCTTTTGTGTCCTATCATGTGGTCTATCTTTGAAAATGTCTGTGTGCATTTGAAAAGAATGTATATTTTGCCTCTGGGATGAAAATTCTATAAATGTCAGTCACATCCATTTGATCTAATGCATCACTCAGTTCCACAATATCATTGTTGATATTTTGTTTGGAAGATCTATCCATTTTTGACAGTGGGGTGTTAAAATCCCCACAGTAAGTGTGTTGCTGTTTATATCTTTCTTGAATTCATCCAAGATTTTCCTTATATATTGGGGTGTTCCTATGTTGGGTGTATATAGGTTTACAATGTCTATGTCCTCTTGATGGATTCTTCCTTTGAATATTATAAAGTGTCCCTCTGGGACTCTTTTTTAGGCCTTTGTTTTGAAATCTATTTTGTCTAATATAAGTATTGCTCCCACTGCTTTTTTTCCCTGTCTATTTGCTTGGAATATTTTTTCCCATCCCTTTACTTTCAGTCTGTGTAGGTCCTTTGTTCTGAGATGGGTCTCTTGTAGGCAGCATATGTGTGGCTCATGTTTTCTTATCCATTAAGCTACCCTATGTCTTTTGATTGGGGCATTTAATCCATTTACATTTAAAGTTATTATTGATACGTACTTACCATTCTTTCCCTTTGTACCTGTGTTTTTCGCTTTCTCACTCTTTTTCTTCATCTTCTTAAAGCAGTCCCTTTAGCATATCTTGTAGTGCTGGATTCGTGGAGGTGGAGGTGTATTCTTTTAGCTTTCTTTTTTTTCAGGGAAACTCCTTACTTTGTCTTCCATTTTAATTGAGAGCCTTGTTAGGTAGAGTTACCTTGGCTGCCGGCTTTTACTTTTCATTACTTGGAATATTTCTTGCCAGTCCCTTCTGGCTTGTAGTGTTTCTGTTGATAGGTCAGCTGCTAGCCATTTTGGAGCTCCTTTGTATGTTACTACCAGTTTCTCCCTTGCTGCCTTTGGGATTCTCTCTTTGTCTTTGATATTTGCCCTTTTAATGATGATGTGTCTTGGGAGTGGGTCTCATTGTGTTCCTCTTGAATAGAACCCTCTGTGCTTCCTGGACTTGTGTGACTTTTTCTCTCCTCCAATTAGGGAAGTTTTCCATCATTACTTTTCCAAACAGGTTCTCTATCCCTTGCTCCTCTTCTCTTCCTGGTATCCCTATTATATGGATATTTTTACGTTTCAGGTTTTCCTGTATTTCTCGCAACACCTCTTCATTCTTTTTTAGTCTTTTTTTCATTTTCTTGCTCTTTCTAGAAACTTTTTCTACCTTATCCTCCAACTCACTAATTTGACCCTCTGTTTCATTGAGCCTGCCTTTGATTCTTTCTGCTGCGATCTTCAATTTAGAAATTCTATTCTTCACTTTCTCTTACCTCGTATTGATAGTTTCTCTTTTTTTCATGCTGACATACTTTGCAATAAGTTCCTAATAGTTTCCCTGTAGTTTTTGGTAATTATCTTTAATTAAATGAGCTCACTGAGCTCC
This sequence comes from Pteronotus mesoamericanus, assembly GCF_021234165.1. NCBI lineage: Eukaryota > Metazoa > Chordata > Mammalia > Chiroptera > Mormoopidae > Pteronotus > Pteronotus mesoamericanus. The sequence goes on from NW_026555085.1 coordinate 270,307, forward strand.
CTGAGCTTCCTTAGAACCATTGTTTTGAACTCAATATCTGACAGTTTACTTGCCTTTATTTCCTTTAGTTCTCTTTGTCAGGATTCCTCTTTTTTCTTCTATTGGGGGGGGGGTGTTTCTTTTCCTTCCCCTTTTTTGTGAGACTCTCCTTTTTTGCTTCTGCTTCTTAAATTAATCTCTTTGACTTCCTCATTTTGTGGTGTGAACTTCTATGGTAGGAAACCACTTTTTTTTTTCTTTCTGGATCTGTCTCTGATGCTGTCAGCTGTTGACCCCATCTGACCTTAGGCAGTCTTTAAGAACCTTCCAGGAACCTCCTGTCTGTGCCAGTCTCCTCCAGTTGTTAACCTAGTCACTCTGCCCTCAGCAGTCAGGGTGGGGCAGAGTCTCTCCTGTGGGCTGTGCTTTTGTGTCCTTTCATGCTGCTGCCACTCTCAGGAGTGGTCTGCCTGAGCAAGATGGCTGCTGCCATGTGGGGGAGGAGTAAGCACCAGGATACCCCTCGCTACTCCCTCAGTTCTCTCCCCAATGCTTCTGTCTCCAGACTCTCCTCAAGCTTTTCTAGACCACCCTGTGTCCCTTCAGCCAGGGATCTACTATCTCTGACTGCCGCTCTGTACTCAACACCCAGGCCTGAGCAACACAAGGCTGGGGCTGATCCTCCTGGGAGCATGGCTTTCTAACTTTTCAAACTGCTGCTTCTTGGGGGAGTGGTCTGCCTGAGGAACATCGGCAGCTCCAGAATGTGGGTTGAATCAGCACCGGATCCCCACCGTCCACTTTCTCAGTTCTTTCCCCAAAGCCTCTCTCTCCAGTCTCTCCTCAGGCGGCTCCAGCCCACTCATTCCCTGCCTCTGCTGGAGCCCAGGTGAAGTGGCTGCCACTACAGATTTTTGCATTAAACCTTTAAATGGCTACTTGGTCTCCAGCTGCCCATCTCTGTCAGAGAGCAACCCTGCCACTTTTCACAGTTGGCTGTTATCTGTGTGCTTTTTGGGCTTTTGTGCTGTAGCCTGGAGATCCCAGCTTATGGTATAGACCCTGCTCTTCTCAGGGAGATCCAACCAGCCCTTTCAATATCCCTCTGGCGCTGTCTCCCATGGGTTTCTATTCCACCTTCTCAAGCCTCTAGCGCACTCCTTACCAGTTAGGTTGTGCCAAAGCCAATTCCTCTGTCTGTCCGAGGTTTTAATGCTCTTCTCTCGTTATTGTTCAGTTGTTTTCCAGGTGATTTCTCCACAATCCAGTTGCAATTCCAGATTGGTCCTGGGAGGAGGTCAGTGTGACTTCCACTCACTCCTCTGCCATCTTGAAGTCCCTCTGTGCTGATTTAAAAGACACTTTCTTCTGCATTCTTTTAGACCAAGCTTGCCAATTTCTATTTATGTTTGAATGGACAGATTCGCAGCGACATAAGCAACAACTAACCTGGACTGTCGTCCCTCAAGGATTTATGTCATCCCTCAAGAGCTCATTTATTTGGACAAGCTTGGCAGAAAACTTAAGGGACCTATCATTTAAGGGTGGTGGCCATTATATAGATGACCTACTTGTTTGTTCCCCAACAGAGGAACTAGACTGTAAACATGTCATACAGACCCTGAATTTTCTGGCAAAGTATAAGAAACCTAAGGATAAGTCTCAGATACTATAACAAAAAGTAGAATATGTAGGCTTTATATTAACCCCTGGGAAAACACTTTTTAGACAAGGCCAGGCAGCTGAAGGCCCCAGACACACATGGGGGGAATTCTTGGTTCAGCATCTGGCCATGGAAATCTTGGATTCTGCCCTTCCTCAGTCTCCTGGCTTCCCTATTTTCTTACTCCTTTTTTGGACCTTGTATTTTTCATATCCTTGTCCATTTTGTGTCTTCTAGGCCAGCAACAATTTGCCTGCAAATGGCCATTGAATCAGAATATTCATAGTATTCAAGCATACCTCTTAACCCCCTAGATCAGCTGCTGACATTCTATACATAACCCTAATCCTTTCCTACCCAGAGAGAAACAAATGATGCCATCCCAGAATGGGCTCTATTATCCTAATCAGCATGAAGTAGATACTGAAGACTGACCTTTGACATTCAGCACCCCAAAATCATTTGGATTGTGTCACTTGAGGGAAGAATGTTAAACAGAACAGGTGGCCAACTCAGGCATGAATGGAGATGGAGACATCTCTCACCCATTAACTCATGTCCTACCTATTAACTCAGCATCCTTGAGCCTGGTCAGATAAGATTGGCAGATTTTCCAAAGGTCATAAAAGACACCATGATAAGCACAGGAGGAAAGGAGCTTTTAAAATTTTGTATGTATTTTTTTCCCACTTTTCAGAGAGGAAGCCAATGAAGCTGTTTGTCCAAAGGTCCAGAGGCAGTTGCAGGAGGAGGAGCCTGGAGGCTTGCCGCAAGCATGTAACACCTAAAACCCAAAGGGTAAGGCATTCAAACTAGTTGGGTGTTCACTTGCAGCTTCATTCTCGTTTCATAAATAAACTTGCTATCTCATTTCCACTATACTTTCTCTTCCTTGCATGAATTCATTCTTGTGAGCAAGACAAAAACTGAGGAGGGGATGCCCCTTAACAAGGGTCTTCCCAGTAACACCTGCCACAGATCCTTTTCTCTATTCCCGTGGTTCTCACATTTCAGCATACATTGTCTACAGAAGAAAATTACAAACCTGTAGGGAATTTTTATGAGTTTATTTGAGTCAAACCCAAGACAATTGCTGGGAAACAAAACTTCAATAGATTTAGAAAATGCTCAGGAAAAAGGTAGCTTTACCACTTATTTTATACATTAGAATTAAAAAGGAAGATGTAGAGGGAGGAAGATGGCAGCCAGGTAGGTGGGAGCTGAACCCACTTGCTCGTGCACACAACTGGGACACTTAGCTGATCTTATGAACAACAGAGTGAACAGCCAACAGAATCCAAGCTAATATGAAGTTTGGAAGCCAAAGTGTGCAGTGGACACTTAAAAATGGGTGGTAAGGAGATTTTGTAGGCCGATGGGAAAGTCGCCTGGCCCTGTGCCAGAGACTGCAGCTGCCATGAGATCATTGAGGAGAACTGGGTCAGTGATAACAACTTAGCGGTTTTCTCCCCTCAGAGTGAGGAAGTCCCAGACCTGCGCCAGAGAGATCTGGACCAAATAAATTGCTGGGGGGATGAAAAGGAAGTAAGTGAGACACTTCTGGCAGTGCACACCAGCTGGGGTGACCATTGCTGGCCAGGACAATACCAGAAAAATTGGGGAGGCAGGTGACACCTGGAGCCGGGAGAAGAGATGGGCCATGACTGGCTGTGGCCCAGAGAGATTCTGAGGTGGTCAGAGAGTTGGACTGTGTGGAAAACTGGTGCTTGTTAAGAGCAGCAGGTGGCACCCAAGGGGACTTTTCTCAAAAGTGGAACTTAGCCACTGTTCAGGGACCTTGCATATGCAGGGACCTAGTATATGCAGGGACCTCATGTATGCAGTGGCCAGGACAACAAAGAAGGACAAGTGTAGGTGTGATTTACTCCCACTCCGGGCATCTCATAAATTGATCAGAGGAAGGCAGCGGGGGCTTTGAGAGGCGGCAGTGCCCAGAGACGTTTCTCAATAGGGGAACTGAGCCTCCATGCTGGGACCTTACATTTGTGCAGCTCCCAGGCCAACAAAGAGGGAGAAGGGTGGGTGTGATTTACTCCCACACAATACATCTCACCAACTGATCAAAGGGGTGCAAAACAAAGTGAATTACTGGCACTGGCCTGGTGCAAATGCACAGAGTGGACACTATGGGCCACACAGTGCTCTGAGGGTGTGGGCTGGAAACTGGGAACCTGTGATTATTGTAGCCCAGACTGAGCCCCCATCCTCAGGGAAACACAGGAAAGGGAAAAAATGGAGCCCAACCCCCCTCTGCCTGCTGGATCCAGGCAGACCTGCAAAACCGACTTGGCAGGTTTAAAATTAGCAAGAGGCATTTTTACTTTTCAAGAGTAAGACAGTAAGATCTGGAGATGTGAGAAAACTGGACATGGATCCAGAAAGACATCAGAAGGAGAACACCAATAGCTGAGACAAATTTCACTTTACTATCCTTCAGAATGTGCATTTAAAAAATTTCACTTCTTTCCATTTATTTACTTCTGTTTGTTTGTTTTTATTTTTTCATTTTTTTATTCTCCCTTTCATTGCATTTTAGTTTTTCTTCTTTCACTTCACTCATATTCCAAATAACACACCACTCATGGTATTTTCAATCTTTTAACTCAAATTATATATATCTTATCATGATATTGTTATTCCAAATCCCATACAACACCCTTCCCTGGTGTTAATCCATTTCACCATCTTCCTGAGCTTTATTACTGTTGTGGTTAACTTTATTTTCTCTCACAGTAAACCAAGTTTCTATCCCTTACTCTTGCAATTTCTCCTCCAACTAACCTCGCACAGGCACTCTTCTTTCTTAAGACAGATCACATTCTTCTGCCTCTCTTGCGAAAGTCTTCCTTCTCCACCTTTTGTAAACAATAGCTAGTTGGGTGAAATATCACAGTTATTGCTGTACTTCTCCAAAGGAGCTCCTATTTGTTCACTGCTTGTTTGTACTTTAAATCCCATAGAATGCTCTCCCACTGTCTTAGTCCATTTCACCTTCCCCCTGGCCCTAATATGTTGAGTTGATGGGAACTGCTCCACCTGGTTTCAGGGACAGTACCTTTGCCAACAGGTAAGAGGCTGGAGCTGAGCAAGGATGTCTTGGGAAAACAGGCCACTGGGGAGACAAAACTGTCTCCCTCACATCACCCTGCTTGTCCCCGGAGGATGGATGGTTGGTTAGTCAATGACAGCTATGACCTGTCAATGGCAGGGGCAGCCTAAGACAGGCACAGTTTCATGGGGCCGCCAGGGAAGGACTTGGGGGGCATGGAGAAGGGGCAAAAGGCCCTCTCCCCTCAGCTTTGTCATGGCTGGAGTCCTCATTATATCTGAAAGAGGTCTCCTCATCTTTTAGTTGTTCTCTTCCACCCACCTGGCTCAGGCTTGAAACAAGACTAAGGGCAGGTATAGCCCTAAACTGGATTGAGCGGTTCCCAGGAACAATTAAGCCTGGAAAAGGAATGCATTAAATCCCATGAAAATTACTTGGTTAAGAATGCCCTTGAGTTAATAAGTGCATGGAATGTAATCAGTTTCTTAGGTTTCAGGGCCTCTCTATCTGTTTTCAGTAAATATAGCCTTTTGACATTGATTGAGCTTTTCATCCATGCTGTATACCCCTGTGCATATCATTCTCAATAAAAGCCACTTTAAGAGAAGGGCTAGGGCATTCACCACTAGAGACAATCGCCACCCCCTTTTCCTGGCAGACCGAGGAGTGTCTGTAATTATTTATTTATTTTTCACCATCTGTGGCAACCTGGGGGGTCTCTGTAAGAACGGGATACCCCCATCTACTGGCACCCAAACAGGGACATCCCACACCATTTTTTTATTCTTTCCTTTACGTCCCTTGTCCTAGGAGATGTCTCAGTGAAAACACTGCAGCATAGGATATCTGAAAATTTTTTGCCTATGTTCTCCTCTAGGACTTTTATTGTGTCATGACTTATATTTAACTCTTTTATCCATTTGAGTTTATTGCGGTGTATAGTGTAAGTTGGCGGTTGAGTTTCATTTTTTTTTGCATGTAGCTGTCCAGATCGCCCAACACCATTTGTTGAAGGTTATTTTTACTCCATTTTATGCTCCTGCTCCACTTTGTCAAATATTAATTGACCATACAGACATGGGTTTATTTCTGGGGTCTCTATTCTATTTCCACTGATCTGTGTGTCTGTTCTAATGCCAGTACCAGACTGTTTTGATTACATTGGCCTTGTAATATGATTGGATATCAGGTATTGTGATCCCTCCTACTTTGTTCTTCCTTCTTAAAATTGCTGTGACTATTCAGGGTTGTTAATGGTTCATATAAATTTTTGAAATGTTTGTTCTCTATCTGTGAAATATGTCATTGGTATTTTGATAGAGATTTCACTGAATCTATAGATTGCTTTCGGTAGTGTGGACATTTTAATGATGTTAATTATTCCAATCCATGAACACAGTATATGCTTCCATTTATTTGTGACTTCCTTAATTTCTTTCATCAGTGTTATGTAGTTTTCTGTTTTCTGAGTACAGATCTTTTAACTCTTTGGTTAAATTTATCCCTATGTATTTAGTTTTGTTGTTGCTATAGCAAATGGGATTTATTTCCCCCTGATTTCTGTCTCTGATATTTCACTGTTGGTGTACTAAAATGTCTTTAATTTCTGAATATTGACTTTGTATCTTGCTGTTTTGACACATTCACTTATTGGGTTGAGTAGTTTTCTGGTGGAGCCTATAGGGTCTTCCATGTACACCACCATGTCATCAGCCAACAATGATAGTTTTACTTCCTCTTTTCCAATTTGGATGCCTTATACTTGTTTTTTTCCTCTGATCGCAGTGGCTGAGACCTTTAATAGTATGTTGAATAGACGTGGTGAAAGCAGACACCCTTGTCTTGTTCCTGATCTTAATGAGAAAGCTTTTAGTTTTTGCCTGTTGCATATGATGTTGGCTGTATGTTTCTCATATACGGCCTTTATTATGTTGAGTCAGGCTTCCACTAGTCCCACTTTGCTCAGTGTATTTATCATAAATAGTATCATAAATGGTGCCGTACCTTAAATGTTTTTTCCACATCTTTTCATATGATCATGTGATTTTTGTCTTTCCTTTTGTTTATGTGACATATTATGTTTACTGATTTGTGATTACTGTACCATCCTTGTGTCCCTGGGATAAATCCCACTTGACCATGGTGTATGATCTTTCAATGTATTGCTGGATGCAATTTGCCAATATTTTCTTCAGGATTTTAGCATCTATGTTCATCAGTGATTTTGTTCTGTAGTTTTCTTTCTGTGTTGTACCTTTCTATGGTTTTGGGGTTAGGATAGTGCTAGCCTTATAAAAAAGCTTTTTGGTGTCTTCTCTGTTCTTGGACTTTTTGTATAGTCTGAGAAGGATAGGAGTTAGCTAGTTCTTAAATGTTTTATAAAATTATCCTGTGAAACTGTCTTGTCCAGGACTTTTGTGTGTTTTCTGGAGTTTTCTCCAGAAAAATCAGGAGTTTTCTGATTACTACTTCAGTTCCACTATGTGTTGTCAGTCTGTTCAGGCTTTCTGCTTCTTCTTGATTCAGTCTTGTAAGTCTATATTTTCTAGAAACTTGTCCATTTCATCCAGGTTTTCAAATTTCTTGGCATATAGTTGTTCATAATAATTTCTTACAATCCTTTGTATTTCTGTGGTATCAGTTGTAATCTCTTCTCTTTCCTTTCTGATTTTATTTATTTGGGTCCTCTCTTTGTTTTCTTGATAAATCTGGTTAAAGGGTTGTTGATTTTGTTTATATTTTCAAAGAATTGGCTGCTGGACTCATTGATCCTTTGAATTGATTTTTTAGTCTCTATGTCATTTAATTCTGCTCTGATCTTGGTAATTTTCTTCCTTCTGCTTGCTCTGGGCTTTGTTATTCCTCCAGTTCTTGTAAATGTAGGATTAGGTTGTTTCTCTAAAAAGTCTCTATATCTTTTAAAGTAGGCATGAATTGCTATGAACTTCCCTCTCAGGATTGACTTCACTGTGTCCCATGGGTTTTATACTGTTGTGTGTTAATTTTTATTTATTTCCAGAAACTGTTTCATATTCTTCTTCACCTCATTATTAACCTAATCATTGTTTCATAGCATTCTAGTCAATCTCCATGAATTAGAATGTTTTTGAGTTTTTCCATTGAGGTTGGTTTCCAGTTTCAGGCCCCTGTGGTCCAAGAAAATGCTTGCTATGATTTCAATTTTCTTGAATTTGTTGAGGCTTGTTTCGTGTCCTATCATGTGGTTTATCTTTGAATATGTTCCATGTGCATTTGAAAAGAATGTGTATTTTCCTTTTTTGGAATGAAAGGTAATATATGTATATATCAGTTACATCCATTTAATCTAGAACATTGTTCAATGCTTCAATATCCTTGTTGATTTTGTTTGGAAGATCTATCCATTCTTGGCAGTGGGGTGTTAAAATCCCCTAGTATAAGTGTCTTGCTGTCTATCTCTTTCTTGAATTCCCCCAAGATTTTCTGTATATATTTGGGTACTCCTATGTTGGGTGCATATGTGTTTACAATGTTTATGCCTTCTAGTTGGATTCTTCCCCTGGAGTATTGAAATGTCCTTCCTGTGTCTTTTTATGGCCTTTGTTTTTAAGTCTATTTTGTCTGCTGTAAGTATTGCTATCCCAGCTATTTTTTTCCTGTCCATTTGCTTGGAATATTTTTTCCACCTCTGTACTTTCATTCTGTGTAAGTCCTTTGTTCTGAGGTGGGTCTCTTGTAGGCAGCATATTTGTGGGTCATGTTTTCTTATCCAGCTACCCTTATCCAGCTATCCACTGAAGCATTTAATCCATATACATTTAAGGTTGATTTTTTAAATATTTTTTATTTTTAGAGAGAGGGGAAAGGAGGGAGAAAGAGGGAGAGAAACATCAATGTGTGGTTGCCCCTCGCACACCCCACACTGGGGACCTGGACCTCAGACATTGAGTACCCAGGCATGCGCCCTGACTGAGAATTGAATGGGCGACCCCCTGGTTCGCAGGATGGTACTCAATCCACTGAGCCACACCAGCCAGGGCTCATACTGTTTATCTTAATAAGTACTTATTTAGAAGCTATTATGCACTGGGATTTGTTCAGTAAGGTATATCCTTCTAGATCCTGGATGGAGAAATTGTTAAGTAAATTGTCTAAGGTCACAAAGTCAGTGAATGATAGAGCCAGGAATGGAGCCCCTGTGGACCGTCTGAAGAGCCTAGGCAATAACACCATGCAATGGCATCTATTAAACTAACCTGGGTTCCTGCCAGACACTTTTCTTAAACCAGATACTTTTCTTGCTGGGTTAATTTTGTTCTCAGAACAACATTCTCTGATGTAGGTTATTATTTTCAGAGAATCATGTGAAGAGACTAGATTACAGAACAATCTAGGACAAGATATAGGATATAATAACATAAGGCATACTCAAATAATACTGTCACTGAAAAATGTAATTATCTTTAGTCATTTAAATATTTTTTCAATTGGAAAATTTGTCCCCAACATTTAACTGTATTATATTCTCTGAGGATCAAATCTTTAAAGACAGTGAGGGGAAAAGCTAATCTGACTCATCCTTTCAAACAGCAAGGGTTTGAGGGATTTTGTTGAATACGGACACTTGGGTATGAGCAGAGTACCTGGTAAACATCCTAGAAAAGATTCCTGCTCTTATGGAGCTCACACACCTCTGAAGGCTGGGTAGGGGTCAGGCATGGTAGCTATCTCCAAGATGGTTAACATTAATTTCTATCTTCCTTGTATGCATATGACATTGCATCATTGACAGGTGCAATTCACTCTACTCTCTTGAATCTGGACTGCCCTAACAATGCTTTGACCAATAAAGTATTGCAGCATAATTCTACACTGATGCTGGACCTGGCCTATAAGAGAACTGACATCCTCTGCTTTGGTCTCTTACAGTCCTTAGCCATGGTGAAAGATGTCAGTATTAGTCTGCTTGGACTGCTATAACAAAAGGTCAGACTGTGTGACTTAAAATAACAGAAAATTATTTTGTCAGTTTATTTCTAGTGTCTGGAAGTCCAAAGCTAAGGTGTCAGGAGTGTTGTTTTCTCTGATGCCTCACCTCTTTTATTATCTTGCAGATGGCCACCTTCTCTCTGTGTTCTCATCTGGCATTTCCTCTGTGCACACTCACTCCTGGTATCTCTTCCTCTTTTTATAAGAACACCAGTCCTATTGGATTAAGGTTGGTGTTCTTAATATACCCTTAAGTCCCTTATGACCTCATTTAATCTTAATTACCTCCATAAAGGTCTTATCTCCAATACAGTCACATTGGGAGTTAAAGCTCAACAAATGAGCTTTGAGGAGAAACAGTTCAGTCCATAACAATGTTTGACTCTTCCACCATGGGACTCTATAGAGGGGGCGAGGCACCCCCCCATAGAGTCCCATGGTGGAAGAGTCAAACATTGTTGAGTTGGCATCTCTCTCCTCAACTGAGTTGAGAGAGATGCCTTTCTGATCCCTAGTCCTTCATATATAAGCTTTTTATTTTCTCTCATTTACGGTCTTCACCTTATCCATAACGTTCTGATGTTTCATGATGTGCTTTGAGTAGGGCTTTCATCACATATCAGTCAAGGCATTTGGTGAGCCTTTTTAACCTGGAGATTTACCATCTTCATTTCTGGAAAATAGTCTTGTGTTATGGCTTTATCTGCTTTCCTTCATTGTCTCCTTTTTTCTTCCTGGAATCCTTGGTGGCATACCTTGTACTATAACACCCTTTGTTTTCTTATTCATTCTCCTATTTTCCATCTCCACCTCACACTTTCTAAGAAATTTCTAAAACTTTATTTTGAAATTCTTTTTTTTTAAAAAATTCTGACATCATAATATTAATTTTAAGAACTACTCACTTCTCTCGTTTTACATCACTGAGGATTTAATTATAATTTTTTTAAAAAATCCCAGATACTGAACAGGGGAATATGGCAGAGGAGTGAGTGAAAGTCACACTGACCTCATGCCAGGACAAAACTGGAATTGCAATTAAATTGTGGAGAAATCACCTGGAAAACAATGGAACGATAGCGAGAGAGGAGCCTCGGAGCCTCAGACGGACAGCAGAGTTGACTTTCAAACATCCTAACGGGTGAGAAGTGCAGTGCAGGCTCGAGAGGGTGGGCTGGGCACCCACGGGCACCAGCACCAGAGGGACATTGAAATAGCCAGTTGGATCCCTCTAAGAACAGGGTCTGAATCATAAGCAAGGACCTCTAGACTACAACATCTGAACCCAAAAAGCACATAGACAAAAGAAAACCACGAAAAGCTTAGTGGCACTCTCTGCCAGAGACAGGCGGCTGGAGACGCAGAGAGAAGTTTAAGGGCCAACGAAAAAATTCACAGCGGCTGCCACCTTCCTTGGTCTCTGGGCAGAGGCAGGAGCAGAGTGGGCTGGAGCCTGAGGAAAGATTGGTGAGGAAGACTTTGTGAAGAGAACTGAGACAGTGGCCAGTGGGGCCCCCGGTAATGACTCACCTTCCACTCTGCAGCTACCATCTTGCTCAGACATAAAGGAATCAATAACCCTGCCTTAAGCACACTCTGCCCAGGACTTGCGCGAGCTGGCCTGGGTGCTGAGTGCAGTCAGAGATAGTAGATCCCTGGCCAAAGGGGACACACAGCTGCCTATAAACCCTTGAGGAGAGACTGGAGATGGAGGTGTTGGGGAGAGAACTGATGGAGTAGCCAGGGGTTCCCGGTACAGACCCCTCCCCTATATTCTGCTGTCTCCATCATGCTAAGGAAGGCCACACCCCAGAGAGGCAGCAGCGGGAAAGGAAACTATACCCCTATCCTCAGGGCACTCAGCCCAGGACTTGGGCTCAGGCCTGGGTGCTGAGTGCAGTGTGGCTGGCAGAGATGGTAGATGCCTGGCCAAAGGGGACACATAGCTGCCTAGGGCCTCTTGACGAGAGACTGGAGACGGAGGTGTTGGGGAGAGAACTAAGGGAGTAGCCGGGGGGATCCAGGTGCTGACTCCTTCCTCATTCTATGGCCTCCATCTTGCTCAGAGAGACCATTCCCCTGAGTGGTTGCAGCCTGTAAGGACACGTTAGCTCTGCCCTCAGGAGGCACTGCCCCCACCTATGGTCCCTAAGCCTGACAACTGAGGGCAGAGTGACTAGATTAACAATTGCAGGAGACAGACACAAACAGTACATTCCTGACGACCTAAGTTCAGATAGGGTCAACAACTGACATCATCAGAGGCAGACCCAGAAAGAAAAGAAAAAAACAAATAAATAAAAAGACCTGCCCGCTACCATAGAAGTTTATAATCCACAACGTAAGGAAATCAACACTGATTAATGAAGCAGAAGCAAAAACAAACAAACAAACAAACAAACAAAACCACTCTCACAAACAATGGGAAGGAAAAGAAACACCCCTCAAATGAGGGGAAATGAGGAATCCCCACAGAGAGAACTAAATGAAATAAAGGCAAGTAAACTATCAGATATTGATTTCAAAACAATGGTTCTAAGGAAGCTGAATGAGGTCAGTGAGCTCAAAGAGAACGATGAGAAACTACAGGGAAACTATCAGGAATTTACTGCAAACTATATCAACCTGGAAAAGGACATAGAAACTATCAATAAGAGAAAAGAGGACATGAAGAATACAATTTCTAAATTGAAGAACACAGTAGAAGGAATCAAAAGCAGGCCAAATGAAGCAGAGGAATTAATCAGTGAGCTGGAGGATAAGGTAAAAAAAAACTCCCAGAAAGAAGAAGAAAGTGAGAAAAGACTCAAAAACAATGAAGAGGAATTTAGGGAAATGCAGGACAACCTGAAACATAATAATATCCACGTAATACGGATACCAGAAAGAGAAGAGGAGGAGCAAGAGATAAAGAACCTGTTTGAAAAGTAATGATGGAAAACTTTCTTAATTGGAGGAGAAGAAAAGTCTCACAAGTCCAGGAAGCACTAAGGGCCCCATTTGAGAGTAACCCAATGAGTTCACTTCAAGACACATCATCATTGAAATGGCAAATATCAAAGACAAAGAAAGAATCCTAGAGGCAGCAAGGGAGAAACAGGTACTAACATACAAGGGAGCCCCGTTACGGCTAGCACCTGACATCTGCACAGAAACAACACAAGCCAGAAAGGAATGGCAAGAAATATCCCAAGGAATAAAAAGCAAAGGCCTACAACCAAGACTGCTCTACCAAGCAAGGCTCTCAATTAAAATGGAAGGTGAAATAAGGAGTTTCCCAGACAAAAAAGACTAACGGAGTACATCTCCACCAAACCAGCACTACAAGATATGCTTTAAGATGGTGAAGAAAAAGAGTGAGAAAGAAAAGAACACAGGTACAAAGGGTAAAAATGAATACGTTTCTATCAATAATAACTCTAAATGTAAATGGACTAAATGCTCCAAAAAAAGACACAGGAAGGCTGAATGGATAAGAAAACATGACCCACACATATGTTGCCTACAGGAGACCCACCTCAGAACAAAGGACTACACAAATTGAAACTAAAGGGACGGAAAAAAATATTCCAAGCTAATGGGCAGAAAGAAAAGCAGGGGTAGCAATACTTATATCAGACAAAATAAATTTCAAAACAAAAGGCCATTAAAAGACACCCGGAGGGACACTTTATAATACTAAAAGGAAGAATCCAGCAAGAAGACATAAACATTGTAAACTTATATGCACCCAACATAGGAGTACCCAAATATATAAAGAAAATCTTGAAGGACTTCAAGAAAGATATAGACAGCAACACACTGACAGTAGGGGATTTTAACACCCCACTGTCCAAAATGGATAGATCTTCCAAACAAAACATCAACAAGGATGTTATGGAACTGAATGATGCATTAGATCAAATGGACTTAACTGACAAAAATAGAACCTTTCATCCAAAAGAAGCAAAATACACATACTTTTCAAATGAGCATTGAACTTTTTCAAAGATAGACCACATGACAGGACACAAAATAAGCTTCAGCAAATTCAGGAAAATTGAAATAATAACAAGGATTTTCTCGGACCACAAGGGCTTGAAACTGGAAATGAACCTCAAAGAGAAACTTCAAAAACTTGCAAACTCATGGAGACTGAACAGTACACTATTAAACAATTAAGGGGTCAGTAATGAGATAAGAGAAGAAATCAAAAAGTTTCTGAAAACAAATGAAAACAAACATACAACATTCCAAAATCTATGGGACACAGCAAAGGCAGTCCTGAGAGGGAAGTTCATAGCAATACAGGCCTACCTAAAAAAGATAGAAGCATTTCAAATAAAAGACCTAACACTACAACTTCAAGAACTGGAGAAACAACAACAAATAAACCCCAGAGCAAGTAGAAGGAAGGAAATAATCAAGATTAGAGCAGAACTGAACGACATAGAGACAAAATGAACAATTCAAAGGATCAACCAAACCAGGAGCTAGTTCTTTGAAAAGATAAATAAAATCAACAAGTCTTTTAAGCAGACTCATCAAGAATAAAAGGGCAAGGACCCAAATAAATAATATGAGAAATGAAAGAGGAGAAATAACAACTGATACTATAGAAATACAAAGGATTGTCAGAAACTGCTATGAACAATTATATGCCAAGAAATTGGAAAAACCTCGATGAAATAGACAAATTTCTAGAAAAGTATAATCTTCCAACACTGAATGAGGAAGAAGCAGAAAGCCTGAACAGAACAAAAACAGGTGGGGAAATTGAAGCAGTAATCAAGAAACTCCCAGCACAAAAAGCCCTGGGCTGGATGGTTTCACAGGAGAATTTTACAAAACATTTAAGGAAGGGCTAACCCCTGTCCTTCTCAGACTGTTCCAAAAGATCCAAGAGGAGGGAAGACTCCTAGACTCTTTTTATGAGGCCAGCATCACCCTGATCCCAAAACCAGATAAAGACCGTACAAAGAAAGAAAACTATAGGCCAATTTCACTGATAAACATAGACACTAAAATCCTCAATAAAATATTGGCAAACCGCATCCAGCAATACATTAAAAAGATCATCCACCATGATCAAGTGGGATTCATCCCAGGGATGCAAGGATGGTTCAATATACACAAATCAATAAATGTAATACATCACATAAACAAAAGACAAAAACCACATGATCATCTCGATAGATGCAGAAAAAGCATTCAATAAGGTACAGCACCCATTTATGATGAAAACAGCAAAATGGGAATAAAGGGGGCATACCTCAACATAATAAAGGCCATATATGAAGAACCTAGAGCCAACATCATACTCAATGAGCAAAAAGTAAAAGCTTTCCCACTAAGATTGACAACAAGACAAGGATGTCCACTTTCACCACTTCTATTCAACATAGTATTGAAAGTTCTAGCCACAGTGGTCAGATAAGAAAAAGCAATAAAAGGCATCCAAATTGGAAAGAAGGAAGTAAAACTATCATTGTTTGCAGATGACATGATTCTGTACATAGAAAACCCTGTAGACCCCACCAAAAAACTACTCAACCTAATAACTGAATTTAGCAAAACAGCAGGATACAAAGTCAATAATCAGAAATCATAGCCATTTTGGACAACAGCAATGAAACAGAAGAATAAATCATGAAAAAAATACCATTTTTTATAGCAACAAGGAAAATAAAGTACCTAGGAATAAATTTAACCAAGGACATAAAAGACTTGTATGCATAAAACTATACAACACTGAAAAAAAAATTAAGGAAGGTATAAATAAATGGAAGCATATACCATGTTCATTGATTGGAAGAATTAATATCATCAAAATGTCTATACTACCCAAAGCAATTTATAGATTCAACACAATCCTTATTAAAATACTAATGATGTATTTACAGAAATAGAACAGACATTTCAAAAATTTATATGGAACCATAAACGACCCCGAATAGCTGCAGCAATTCTGAGAAAGAAAAACAAAGCAGGAGGGATCATAATACCAGGCATAAAATTATATTACAAGGCCACTGTAATCAAAACAATCTTGTACTGGCACAGGAACAGGCACATAGATCAGTGGAACAGAATAGAAAGCCCAGAAATAACCCATGTCTCTATGGTCAATTAATATATGACAAAGCGGGCAGAAGCATAAATTGAAGTAAAAATAGCCTCTTCAACAAATGATGTTAGGAGAACTGGAGAGCTACATATAAAGAATTGAAATTTGATCACCAGCTGATACCATACACAAAAATAAACTCAAGATGAACAAAAGACTTAAATATAAGTCGCAACACCATCATAGTCCTAGAGGAGAACATTGGCAGGAAACTCTCAGATATCCCACACAGCAATTTTTTCACCAATATGTCCCCTAAAGTAAGGGACATTAAGGAAAGGTTAAACAAGTGGGACCTCATCAAAATAAGAAGCTTCTGCATGGCTAAAGAAAACATCAGCAAAATGAAAAGGGAACCAACCGTATGGGAAAATACATTTGTCAATGATACATCAGCTAGAGGTTCGATCTCCAAAATATATAAAGAACTCACACGACTCTACTCCAAGAAGACAAACAATCCATTAAAAAATGGGCAAAGAACCCGGGCACTTTTCCAAGGAAGAGATACAGAGGGCAGAGAGACATATTAAAGGATGCTTAGCATCACTAGCCATCAGAGAAATGCAAATTAAAACCACCATGAGATACCACTTCACACCAGTCAGAATGGCCATCATAAACAGATCAACAACCAACAGGTGCTGGCGAGGCTGAGGAGAAAAGGGAACTCTCCTACACTGTTGGTGGGAATGCAGATTGGTGCAACCACTGTGGAAAATAGTTTGGAATTTCCTCAAAAAGCAAAAAATGGAACTACCTTTTGCCCCAGTGACTCCCCTGCTGGGACTATACCCGAAGAATGCCAAAACACCAATTCAAAAGAACCTATGCACCCAATGTTCATAGCAGCACAATTTACAATAGCCAAGAGTTGGAAGCAAGCTAAATGTCCGTCAGCAGATGATTGGATCAAAAAGTTATGGTACATATACACAATGGAATACTGCACAGCAGAAAGAAAAAAAGAACTACTAAACTTTGCGACAGCATGGGTGGAACTAGAGAGCATTGTGCTAAGTGAAATAAGACGGGGGGCAAAAGACAAAACCATATGATCTCACCTATAAGTGGAACCTGACCAAGAAAACAAATAAGCAAGGAAAATATGACCAGCAACATTGAAAGAAAAAAGAAACCAACAGAGTCAGGAGGGAAGGAGGAGAGGTGGGCGGGGAAAGGGAAGGGAAGGGTCAAGTCAAGGAACCTGTATGAAGGACCCTTGGGCAAAGCCACTGTGTGGAAGGATTGAGGGAGGAAGGTGGGGAAGGAGGGGCAGGGAAAGTGGTGGTTAGAAGGTGGAGACATAGGTATTTGAACAAAAAAATAAACATTAAAAAAAAATCCGGGTACTTACATTGAATGTGTTTTGCCTTGGTTCCTTTTCCTGCCTCCTGTCTGTATTGGTCTTGTTCTTTATTGTAGAAATATTTTCTTGAACATCTGGTAATTCTTGGTTGTGTTCATATTTAAATTGAGGAACACGCGGTTGTGGAAACTTTGTGGGGGTGGACTAAGCTTTTACACCGGAAAGTTTGGGGGGATCGCGTGGAGACTAGGTCATTTCTTCGAGGGATCCTTAAATATTAATGTCTATGGTTCTTTATCTCTGGTAACAGTTCCCAAAGACATGCCTGAAATCAAGTGTCCCAATCCCAGGAACCCGACCGACGCTCACCTGAGCTCCACCTCCTGTCCCCCGACCCCAAGCGCGTCTGAGTTCACCTCACCCCCATTTCGTGGAAAAGTTTTTTTTTTTTTCCCCACGAAACCAGACCCTGGTACCAACAAATTGGGGACCACTGCCTTAAATCTCCTGCCAAAAATAGACCAGGTAAGTCTGGAGTCCTGGGAGGCAGGGGGAGGACCTGGGTACTCGACTGTCGGTGGCACTCCCTGCTGGCACAGTCTTTACAGCGGCGCAGTCCACCCACCTCTGCCTCCCTCGCTTACGTCCCAGGGTGGGAGCCGGTTATAGCGTCAGGTCCACCGGAGCAGGGCGCGCAGCTTTGTGCGGCATGGGAGGAAAGCCTCGCTAAATTCACTAAAATTTCCTGACTCTAGTGAGAAACAACATTTACATTCCTATATCTTGGATAAACCTCAAGCTATGAAAAAATGTAATGGCTTATACCGGGAGCATTTTTATCACAATCGAAAATTTCACCTAATGGGGGAAGCGGCCCGTAGGGTGTAGGCTATCCGGGTGGCCTAGGACACAAGACTGGGATCTTTTTTTTGCTCACAGAGACGGCTCCGGATAGAGGTGCGGGGGTTCCGGCCTCCCTCTGATGTGGGCGCTACTCCTGGTTATCCTCAGTTAGTTCCTCACCCATTTGTTTTCATTCTCTTTTTTCTTTTAGATCACATGACTGACCCTCAGTGAGATCTGTACCTTTCGTTTTCCGTTTTTGTGGCTATTTAACCATGGATCATGTTTTATTCTGTATCCTGGTTTATTCATTAAAGGCGCGTTTACTGAATGAACGTTGATTACCTCGCGGGCATCCTTGGAGAAAAATTACTCTGATGGAATAGAACATGGACACCCACTTGGTGACAGATGGGAAGGTCCTGAGCTTACAAGTCAGTTTGTTTGCATTGCGTGGTCAAAACTGAAAGTGCTCAGAGACAAATGTATTTGGAAAAAAAAAAAAATTCACTTCAAAAAAAAAAAGAATCTTTAGGGGTGTAAAATAATTATACTTAAAAGTCTGAAGTAAGCCTTTGTTTTTTAAGGATATTAACACGTCTATTTATAAACATTTTTTATATTTATAGATGTAGAAAATAAAAAGAAAGTTTTTTATTTAAAAAAAACAAAGTGCAGAATTCAGAGTACCATGGTTATTGTGAGATTGTAAGGGAAATGGAAACTAAAAGGTTCCACCGAGATTTGAACTCGGATCGCTGGATTCAGAGTCCAGAGTGCTAACCATTACACCATGGAACCAACGTGGTTAAGTGGGGTCCTACTATTCCTATATATCTTTGCTCCCATTTTAGTTTTTTTTTTTTGTAATATGAGATGTATAAAATATAATTGAAAAAGAAATATTTTATATTAAAGCCCTGCCTCTTCTTCCTAACTGATTTTTAAAAAATTAATCACAGGAGTTTGTTTGTTTGTTTTTATGGATCTCAGCCATTCTCAGCTGCAGGGCGAAGGAAAAGCCCCACAAAATGTGGAAAGTGGTTGGGAGGGAGTTTTCTCTGACCTCACCAATCCCCTTTCCAGGTGTTTTTCCTTGATTGTCAGGGGTGGAGCACGGACCTGATCCAAGAATATTGTTACTTCCGGCAATTTTGATTTTTGCCTTTTTTTTTTTCCTGACCCATGCAAAGGCAAATTAGATTTTAATCTCACCATTCAAAAGGGAGAGTTTACCAAAATAAAACTATAATGCCTTTCTACAGCTTCAGTTACTCATGCTAGGGTACCTGCAGATGCCTCTAAAGCAACCTTGGAGTTTCGTCGTAATTCCTGCACAGCTGTAATCATGGACATGAAATTTTAAAAACTCCAAAATGCCTTAAGTGCAGGACCAAGTTTCATTCCTCTTTGACACCAGAAGGTCTGAAATGTAGTAGAAGCTTAATTAATGTTTGAAGCATGAATGAATAGATAAAAGGATTATGAATGAAGGAGTTAATGAATACTCCGTGGGATAGCCCAGCATTAGATTTTTTTTTGAAGGTATCTTTATCCTGCATTCCATAGGCTAAATCTAACAACTCTAAGGGGAAGACTGTTACTGTACACCTTTTTTTTTTTTTTTTCCTTTCCAGGTCCCAGTGAGGCAGCAGATAGAATAGAAAATCCTGAGAGACTTCTGGCCAAGATGGAGGCACAAGTACCTCTCCTCGGCACACAATAGCAAAAAATACAACTAGACTACAAAACAAATTATTGCCCAGAACTGTTAGAAAATCGAGCTGTGTGGAAGTCCAACAACCAAGGATTTAAAGAAGCTACATTCACCCAGACCGGTAAGAGGGCTGGAGAAGCAGAGAGGTGCAGAGAAGTGCAGAGAGGAATGGGGACACCAATGGGCCATCCCACATCTACTGTGGTGGATAAAAAAATGGGAGGGATACCTCAGGAGCAAGGGATCCCAAACCCAGTGCAGAACACCCAGCCCAGGGTTCCTGTGCCAGGAAGATAAATCCCCATAACTTCTGGCTATAAAAACCAGGGTGTGTTGGGGCAGCAGCAGAAGCTACAAGATTCTCTAGAGACTCCTCTTAAGGGTCCACAAGAGACTTAGGATGCACTTAGACCTAACTTCTCTGGAATTCAGCCCCAGGGCAACAGCTGGAAGGGCACCAGTGGCATGTGGGGAGAAAGTGAAGTACGAATGCTGGGAGACTGCTTCTTCTGGGCAAAACTCCAGAGGTCAGACAGCAGCATTGTGCCCCTTGTGATACCTCCTTCACACAGAGTCACAAAGTGGTGACGTGGGTTGCCCTGCCTTGGTGATTACCTAAGCACCCCACCCCCATTAAACTTAATAAGTGTGCTTTTCTCCATTAGGCCACAATACTAAGATAGGGAATAATAGCAGCTCTACCTAATACATAGAAACAAACACAGGGAGACTGCCAAAATGAGGAGGCAAAGAAATATGACACAAATGAAAGAACAGAACAAAACTCCAGAAAAAGAACTAAATGAAATGGATATAAGCAACCTATCAGATGCATAGTTCAAAACACTGGCTATCAGGATGCTCCAGAAACTCATTGGGTACTTCAGCAACATAAAAAAAAAGACCCAGGCAAAAATGAAGGTTGCATTAAGTGAAATAAAGAAATATCTATAGGGAACTAGCAGTAGAGGAGATGAAGCTGAGAATCAAATCAATGATTTGGAACACAAGGAAGAAAAAAAGCATTCAATCAGAACAGCAGAGAGAAAAAAAGAATTCAATAAAATGAGAATAAGCTAAGGAGCCTGTGGGACAACTTCAAATGTACCAACATTAGAATCATAGGGGTGCTGGAAGGAGAAGAGAATGAGCAAGAAATTGAAAACTTATTTGAAAAAATAATGAAAGAAAACTTCCCTAATTTGGTGAAGGAAATAGACATACAAATACGAGAAGCACAGAGAGTCCCAAAAAAGATGGACCCAGAGAGGATCACACCAAGAGACATCATAAGTAAAATGCTGAAGGTTAAAGATTAAGAGATAATCTTAAAAGCAGCAAGAGAAAAGTAGATAGTTACCTACAAAGGAGTTCCCATAAGCTTTTCAGCTGATTTCTCAAAAGAAGCTTTGCAAGCTAGAAGAGTCTGGCAAGAAGTATTCAAAGTGATGAAAAGCAAGTACCTGCAACCTAGATTACTCTATCCATCAAAGCTATTATTTAGAATGGAAGAGCAGATAAAGTGCTTCCCTGATGAAGTAAAACAAAAAGAGTTCATCATCACCAAGTCATTATTATATGACATTCTAAAGGGAATTATATAAGTAAAAGAAGATCAAAATAATGAACACTAAAATGCAAATAAATTCCCAACTATCAATAATTGAATCTAAATAACAAACTAAGCAAACAAGGAGAACAGGAACACAATCATAGATACAGAGATCATTTGGAGGGTTATCAGCTGGGAGGGGGAAAGAGGAGAATGTGGGAAAGGGTGTAGGGATTAAGAAGCACAAATTTGTAGGTACAGAATAGACGGGGATGTTAAGAACAGCATAAGTAATGGAGTAGCCAAAGAACTTATATGCATTACCCATGGACATGAACTAAAGGGGTGATTGCTGGAAGGAATTGGGGTACTGGATGGAGTGGACAAGGGGGGAAAATTGAGACAACTGTAATAGCATAAGTAATAAAATATATTTAGAAAAAAAAGAAAGAAAAACCTGCTTTGGCTGGTGTGGCTTAGTGGATTGAGTGCTGGCCTGTGAACCAAAGGATCACCAGTTCAATTCCTAGTCAGGGCACATGCCTGGGTTGTGGACCAGGTCCCCATTTGGGGGTATGTGAGAGGCAACAACACACTGATGTTTCTCTACCTCTCTCTCCCTGCCCCTTCCTTTCTATAAATAAATAAATAAATAAATATTTTTAAAAAGAAGAAAAAGGAAAATCCTGAGACACTGCAGCTGTCATCAGTCACCATCTTGATTTCTGAGAATGTCTTGACACCCAATAATAATTAGTATTGTGGTTTCCTCCTTGAGTGAGCAAACGAGAAAGATCGTGGGAAATTATATGTGTAGGAGCTTAAGCAAAACCCTATTAAGCCTGTAACCCTTCAGTAGAAGAAAACCATTCCCTGGCCAGAGATGGCCCACTCCCATGTCTTGGGAAGTGTGCTTTTCTTAATAAATTTTCCACTTGCTTTGCTTCACAATATCTGTATGGTCTGTCCAGTTCTCTGTTTTCCACCACCAAGAGCCTGGACCCCATCTCCAATTGCAACATTTTGGTGAGCCAGCCAGAATAACTTATGTGAAAATGCCAGAGTGGTAAGACAACTCCCTCCACCCTCCCCAGTAGCTGGAGGCTACTTTCATTTTCTCTGTTCCCTTTGTGCCTAGGGACACCCAGGCTCCTTGAAGAGAGTTTGTCACTTTTGTGTGTCATGGGTTGGGCAGTTAAAAGCTAATAGGGCACCTGCCACATTAAAAGACTCATTTGAGTATTACCTAGTCATGGATCATGGTTAGAGATTAGCTCCCCACCAGGCACAAGACAATATCCACGCAATGAGGCACACGGTTTAACATAACATCATCCCTTCCCCATGGCATTCCATACAGGACTATTGTAATTCTTGGAAAGGACTACCATGTGTACATCCCTTCATCTCAAGTCAGCCATATTCCTCCTAAAATTTGCTTCACCCACCCTCTCAATTTTGCACCTGTTCCCTGTTAATGTTTGCTGCATTTGCTGAACATAGGTCAAGGACGGTGAGCCCCTTAAGATCCTTTAGAGGCCCTCCCAACCCAGGTTGTATTTGTAAAATAGATAAACTCCTGCCCCCTGTGCAGAGGGATCAATTATGAGGAGGTGAGTTAATCAATTATGAGAAGTAAAGGGGCAGAGGAAACTAGTTCAAGTTTAGAAACTAGTTCAATTTAATCAGTGGAGAGTAAACTAGTTTGAGTTAATCAATGTGGAAGAAACTAGTTTGAGTTAGGAAATTATGAGGAGCAGAGGAAACTAGACCAAGTTCATTCATTACCGTCCCCTCCCTACAATTCTTAGCATGAGTCCAACTTAAAGAATCAAGTCTTCAGTATGAACTAGGAGATGGGGGAGTTTGGCCTGAAAATGGGAATGACAATTATAACACCATACTCCAATTAGAACTTTTTTGTAAATGGTTAGGCAAATGGCAAGAGGTTCCCTGTGCTTCAGCCTTCATGGCACTGTATCATGATCTAGCCCACTGTTCTGGGCCAATGGAGGCAGCTCCTCCAGGAGTCAACAATGATATCCTAGATGACGTCCTCTAAGTTTCCCACATTTCTCTCAGAGGGTACTAAGTAGACCCTAGAGTCCTGAAGCCTCCGTTCTCGCCTCAGAGGAATTAACCTTTCCTCCACCTACCACCAGAAACCTAGTCCAGTGGGGCATACTCAGAGCACAGCCTCCTACCACTCCTGCCCTCCAGCCACTAAGAGAAGTAGCAGGTACAGAAGGCCCTATTCGAGTACATGTACCATTTTAAATAACTGACCTGCAACAGTGCAAATATGGACTAAAAAACTTCTCTGAGGATCCCTCATGCTTCACTAGTAACTTCCAAACATTAATGCTTCCCTTTGATATGTCCTGGAGAAACTTTTATATAATCCTGACCACCTATTGCTCTCTAGGAGAAAATCAACAAATTTGGAAAGAGGTCCACAACATACACACGGATTACATGCTCAAAACCCCAATGATGTAGAAGCCAGCAGCTCAGACTCCTTGATCAAGAGCCTGATTGGGACTGTAATAGTCAGGAAGTAAACACAAACAGGAACACCATGAGTCAGTGTTTATTACCTGGGACGAAACAATGCATTAGGAAGCATGTAAATTATGACAAGTTCAGAGAAATAACACAAGGAGAGGAAGAGAATCCTGCCCTATTACATAACAGGCCAGTTGAGACATTCACAATATATACTAATCTAGATTCATCCTCTACAGAAGGTCAAGTATTAATGGGGCAGCATTTCATTAGCCATTCAGCACTAGATATTCACAGGAAGCTTCACAAACTACAAATGTGTTCACAAACTTCTATGGTGCAACTAAAAGACACTGCCTTCTCAGTTTTTAACAACTGAGACTTTGAGGAAAGGAGGAACAGATCCAGCATAAGAAAAAGGAGATGGAAAGGCAGGCCAAGTTAATAGCACTAGCTGTTAGCAGCTCCATTAGCAATGTCCAGCCACCTCAAGGTAACCCAGGAAAGCCACAAAAATGGTCAAACATGCTTTAAGTGTAAACACCCTGGACATTGGGCAAGTGATTGCACTAGGTGATCCTTAGGGCTATGTCCCATGTGCAGTGTGAAAACCCTGATCTCTGGCACTGGAAAACAGACTGTCCTCATTCCGAGAGTGGAAAGAGGTCACCACCTAAGGACATGGCAGCACTTGAGGACTGAGAGTGGCAGGGTAACAGATTGGCCACAGCCTACACCAGCATTCTGATCTCTAAAGAAAAACCTCAAATAACCCTTGATTAGCATGTAAGAAAATTAACTTTCCTGTTGCTTCTGGAGACACTTACTCTGTCTTCAATTCTTACATTGGACCTCTCTTCTCTAGTTCAATTATGGGGGTTGAAAGAAAACCTCAAACCTGTTTTTATACACTCCCAGTCACCTGTCAATTTGAAAGACAAATATTTAAACATTCTTTCCTAATTATTCCACAATGGCCATTGTTAGGATGAAACCTCTTTTTTGATGTTTCAGGAGGTCCCAGTTAAGATTTTTAAAATTGTGTTAGCCAATAAAAAAAAAAAAATAGAATATGACATCCCAGAGTAAATTTTACAGAGAGTAAGGCCCCTAGGCTTGGTACTCTGAGGTTCCTGGAAAAGCTAAGATGGCCCAACCCATTCAAATTTGCTTAAAGCCTGGGACAGCCTATCCCCATAGGAAACAGTATCCTATCAAATAGGAGGCCCTAGAGCCCATCACAGAAAAATTTGTAACACATGGCTTGCTAGTACCCTGTCAATCCCCCTGCAATACTACAATCATCCCTATTCTTAAACTAACATGGGAGTACAAATTGGTCCAGGATTTAAGACCAGTTAAAAAGGCCATTGTTTCCCTTTAACCTCCTGTAGCCAATGTTTACACCATACTCAAGTATTGAGCTATACTCAGTGGTAGACAGTACTTCAAAATGCCTTCTTTTGCATCCCTGTCCACCCAAATTCACAATACCTTTTTCCATTTGTGTGGACAGACCCCCAAACTATGACCCATCAGCAATATACCTAGATTATACTACCACAAGGATTTAGAGATAACCCTCATCTGTTTACAAGAGCATTCTAAAAAGATCTAAAGGAATTACAATTACAAGAGAAAGCCATCTTACAATATGTAGATGATATCCTGATCTGCAGCCCCTTAAAGGAAGCCTCAGACCATACATAAAACTATCCAAACTCCGAACTTCCTTGGGGACTGGGGATATCAACTCTCTAAGTTAAAGGTCCAAATTACCAGATAGAAAGTAAACTATTTAGGATATATCCTAATCCTAAGATCTAGAAAACTGTCAAAAAAAAGGATAAAAGTAATCAGTTAGCTACCACTACTCACTACCAAACAAGAACACTGCTCCTTCTTAGAAATGGCTAGATATGGCAGAATTTGGATCCTAAACTTTCAACTAATTACAAAACCTTTATACAAAACTACTAAAGGACCAGACAATCATCCCATTATATGGAGAAAGGAACATGATCAGGCTTTTAATTAAATCAAGCAGGCCCTAGTTGAGGTCCCAACCCTAGGCACACCTAACTTAAGCCTTTCTCTTTATACATAGCAGAGAAGCAGGGAATAGCCTTAAAGCTCTTAGTCCAATGACTAGGAAACAAACCTCAACTAGTTGCATTGAAGCTATGAAGTTAGACAATGTAGCAACCAGGTGGCCTCCATGTCTAAGAGCTGTTGCAGCCATAGCCATGCTAACAGAGGAAGCTGCTAAGTTAACTTTTGGGCAGAAATCAGAGGTCTTAACTCCATGTCAGGTAAAGGAGTATTAGAAATAAAAGGGCATCTCTTGCTAACAGGAAATAGATTGATCAGATATCAGGCCCTTCTTCTGGACAATCCAGAAGTAACTAGGACAATCCAGAAGTAACTAGGATACCTTAAATCTAGCCTCCTTAAATACCTATAAAATAATCTCCATACTTGACCCATTCCTTCTCACAGATTATTATTCTTACCTATTCTAGTAGAATTGACTTGCTAAACCAACACTTGTAAAACTCTGATGAAGAGTGGTTCACTGGTGGAAGCAACTTTGTACAGAATGGGCATGAAAGGCAGATATGTAGTTGTTAGTTAATATGACGCTATTAAGGCACAATCCTTTCACCTTCAACCTTGGCCCAAAAGGCTGAAATTGTGGCCCTTACCCAAGTTCTTATTCTAGGACAAGGAAAACAGATTAATATCAATACAGATTCTAAATATGCCTTCCTTGTTCTGCACACTGATGTTGCCATGTGGAAAGGCAGTTCTTTACTGTTAGAGATTCCCCCCACTAAACATGGGCCAGAAATCCTAAATCTATTGGACACAGTTAAGGTCTCTGAGCCAGTGGCAGTCATGCATTGCAAAGGCCACCAGGAGGATATGTCCCCTTTCTCCCAGGGAAATAGAAGGGCAGACCAAGAAACAAAGAAGGCAGCACTAGTGATGCCAAACAACTGACTTTACTGCCCTCTGTGAATGGTTCAGATATCAAGCCCAACTATATATCTAGTGAGATATCTTGGGCTTTGAAGCAAGGGGGCAACCATGAAGGACCTTGGATATACATTGGCCAAAAACTCTTCCTTACCAGGCCTCCCAGAGGAAATTTTTAAAGGCTTTGATTGACTCCTTCCACATAGAAAGGGATGTCACAACAACAATGCTTAACAAATTATTTGTAAGCAAAAGACTAACAACTACCATAGAGAATATTTGCAAGGCATGCACCCTTAGTACCTACAACAACCCTGGGGGAAAAAAATTATTTCCTCTGCTGTTAGAACCTACTCAGTGAAGAGGGACCTATTCAGGTGGACATTGGCAGATTGACTTTGCCAAAATGTCCCCAGTAGAGGATCTAAATACGCATTGGTCCTGATAGATACTTTTACTGGATGGACTGAGGTTTTTCTTTTCTTTTTTTTTTTTTAATTAATTAATTTATTTTTTAAATACATTTGTCTCTGCCTTCCCCCCCCTCTTTCCCTTGCCCCCTCCCACCTTCCCTCCCTCAGCTCTTCCCCTTTGGTTTTGTCCATGAGTCCTTGCTATATGTTCCTTGACTTTCCCCTTCCCTTCCCTTTCCCTGCCCCCCCCCTTCCCTCTTGTCTCTGTTGATTTCTTTTCCTTTCAGTGTTGCTGGTCATATTTGCCTTGCTTCTTTGCATTGTTGGTTAGGTTCCGCTTATAGGTGAGATCATATGGTATTTGTCTTTCGCCCCCTGGCTTATTTTGCTTAGCATGATGCTCTCCAATTCCATCCATGCTGTTGCGAAGTTTAGTACTTCTTTTTTTCTTTCTGCTGCGTAGTATTCCATTGTGTATATGTACCATAATTTTTTGATCCAATCATCTACTGATGGGCATTTAGGTTGCTTCCAGACTGAGGTTTTTCTAACAAGGACAGAGAAGTCCACAGAAGTAGCAAAAAAACCCTAAAAGAAATAATACCCCCATTTGGTCTCCCATGTTTCCACAAAGTGATAATGGACTACCCTTTATACTTAACATTAATCAACCTCTGCGGCTTTAGGCATAAAATATTGCTTTCACTTCACTTGGAGACCTCAGTCCTTTGGGCAGGTAGGTCAGGCAAATCACATCTTGAAAAGGGCATTGGCAAAGCTCTGTCAAGAAACTTCTCACTCATAAAAATAAGGGCTCCCCTAAGGTCAATACTAGGCTCAGTCCATTTGAGATCCTATATGGCAGGCCTTTCTTAACTCTAGATCTAATATTTAATACAGAGATCCACCAAGCAGTTAAGTATGTAATAAACTTAGGGCAGGTTCAAAAAGCACTAGAGGAATATGTAAATATGGTGTTATCTGCTCCCAAAGGAAAATTCCAGGCCACTGTTTCTCCAGGGCATTAGGTGCTTCGCAGAACTTGGAGAGAGGGATCTCCTATAGATCACCCTAGGCCTAATGGAAGGGACCCTACCTGTCCTAAGTAGTCTTATGGATGTAAAGATGCTAGGAGTAGATAGTTGGGTCCATATTTCCAGAGTAAAACCAGCAGATTCTCTGCTGCACCAGCAGAAGAATCTGGACTCCATCTATACTTGTGAACCCTTAGAAGACCTTAAATTCCTATTCAAGAAGAAGCAACTTTAAAATAAGTCAATATGAAAGCTCTTCTTGCTAACAATCTGCACTCTTGCTACTACATCTTGGGTCAATAACTCTTTTTTCTAAATTACCCAGGATTTGTTCTGGGGCAACACTTTTAACAATTGCTGGGTTTGCCATCATCAACCACAATAGAATGGAAGGCATAATAGAGAAACAAGTAAGTCATGCCAACTTTAGCACCCAGACCTAGGCTAAGACAGAGAATCTGGATAGTGTTAGGAGAAATATCACTTACAGTACTTTGGGCCAAAGGAATTAACACACAATCAAAGCCTCAATGTACTCTTGCCAGCCCAGAAACCTGAGTGGACTTTTAAGTAGATTTACTTATTGGCCCAGGAGTGTGAGGTTTGTGCTCCAGCTAATACTTCTTGATAAACTCACCAGGGCAAATAGAAACAAGCGCTGGCAAAATATTACAGCACATAATGTAGCTAAAAAGATTGTATCCTGGCAGCCCCGAAACTATCTGGGATACCATTAAGGGATACATTCCCTCAGTAACTTGGTTTTTACCTCTGTTGGTACTTATTAATCTTTGGTCCCTGAATCTTTAAAATGTTGGTTAAATTTATATCAGGATTATGATGCTTCAAGGTTTTCAGCCAATCCCTGGAGAATCCAATGCCAACACCTTTTCACACCGAGCATCCATACTGGTCTCAGGAATTCCTCCCCAACCACTAGATAAGATAGGGCAAGAGTTTCATGATACTCAGCAGACAGGGTCTACTCACCCATTCCAGCAGGAAGTAGATACAGAAGATTGACCATCCTCCATCAGCAACCAAGACATGAATTTTTGAGAACCATGTCTCTCAGGAGGAAGCTGAGGCAGAAGATAGAAAAGAAACCATGAGACACTGTAGCTGTCATCAGTCAGCATCTTGATTTACAAGGATCTTCTTGTGACACTTGATAATAATTAGCATTGTGGTTTCCTCTCCAAGTGGGCAATCAAGGAGGATTGTGGGAAACTGCATGTGTAGAAGCTTACATAAAAACCATATAAAGCCTGTAACCCTTCAACACAATGGAATAATTCCCTGGCCAGAGATGGCTCACTCCTATGTCTTGGGAAGTGTACTAAATAAATTACCCACTTGCTTTACTTTACAATATCTGTGTGGTCAGTCCATTTCTTTGCTCAGGAACACCAAGAGCCTGGACCCCATCTCCATCTGCAACAGTGTGACTTTGGAATTAAATATTTTAGTATAACTTTCATTAGGACTGTTACTGAACAGTAAGCAAGTCCTTGCTGCCCACTGCTACCCTCTAGGCAAAATTCCAGAGGCTAAGTTTTGGTGATAAAGGAAAAGAGTCTTTATTCAAAAGATACACAATTTTGGGACTTCTGGTCAAGACAGAGGTGTAGGTAAACACAGCTCATCTCTTTGTACAACCACAGCAATAATTACAACTAGACTACAAAATAAATATCACCCAGAAATGTCAGAAAATTGAATTGTATGGACTTAAGCAAAATTGTGTGTCAAAATACCTGTTTGCAAAGGTATAAGGAAACAGTTATTATGACTACAGGACTGATGACTACTGGACTGAAAATTAAACACGTTGTTTAGAATTAATATAAAACTAGGAAAGTCAGTATTTGTGCTGCCTGTCACTACCAAAACCAATAGGTAGAGGCAAGGACTGAACCTTTATAGGTGCATTATTCATATGGCCAATGATCTGAGAAGACAGTGGGTTATATACCCTCAAAAACCATCTTAACATCTCATTTCAATCTAACCTTTTTATAAAGCGATGAAAGGGCAGATAAGTTGTTTGGGAAAAAATTAGTTGGATAAGAGCTTCAGTCTGGTGGTGATTTTCCTAGTACTTCTTTATCATGTATCAAAAATATGTATCAACAATTCTTTGGAACACAAAATGGCTCAAATAACATCCACATTGCTTGCAGATTCCCTGGGGCACAAAGGTTGAATTGCTTGTCAAATTCCTGGAGTACGCATTCCAGTGTTGGGAAACTCCCTGCCTGGTTTCAGGAGCTGTAACCCTGCCAACAGGCTTGAGGGCCCCAAGTCTGGAAATAATCAGGAGGCCTTGGAGAAACAGGCTCCTGAGGAGATATGACCTGTTCCCCATGCAGGGGTGTAGCTCCTGCTTCTCTGCTTTGCCTTGTGATGGTCCTTGTCAAGGATGGGTAAGACCCCTCGGGGGAGGGGCAACCTAAGCCAGGCATTGACCAATTGTAGACAACAGACAAGAAATTGGGGGAAACAGAGAAGGGGCAAAAAGGCCCCCACACCTCTCATCTTGGCTTGGACATGGCTGGAGTCCTCACTGCAGCCAAAAAGCAGTAACCTTATCTCTTGGTGTTTCCCTCCCCACACCTGGCTCAGGGGTGAAACAGTGCAGGAATCAGCCCTAAATAAGGTCTAGTGATTGCCTGGGAAATCAGGCCTAAAAATAAATTCTTAAAGTGTGACTGTTCTTCCCTCAGATCTCTCGCCACCTCATGCTGCAAAGGACATTTACATTATTTACACCCCTTACCCTATATCTTTAAGGTGCTTTTATGTCTACTTTCCCCTTATCTTTAGACTCTTGTGTTTATACTCGTCTCCTCTCAGACCCATGTAAATCAGTGTATTCCTGTCACTTGTCTTCTTAAAAGCATATTCTCTGTGAAGCTTAATGTACTAATGTAATGAGATTATGTATGCATTCCTGTTACCTAGCCCCACTGATAATATTTTCAATAAAAGCCTTGGAACAAAGGGCGATGGGTCCTTCTCCACTAAGAGGGAAGTGCCCCCATCTGCTCTCCTGGCAAACAGAGAAGTGTTTGCGAAGATTTGTGTTTATTCCCCTCTTCTGTGATGACCAGGTCAGGCTCTGCAGGATTCAGAGCCCTGCTCCCATCTCAACTGGCCCCACCAGCTTCCCTAAGATTCAGGGAGTGCAGCGCTCACTACAGCATGCTCCTTCCCCCAAACCTGTTACAGAAAGCCAGACTCAAGACACGATTCAGGGAACGGAGTAAGCCTTTATTCACACGTGCGGGCTCAGAGGAGGCAGTCTCCAAATTCTGAGCCCCGAATCGGGGTTAGATAGGGGTTTATAAGCCCTAGCATTCCGGCGGGAAACGGATGGGCTTCCCAGGTGGGGGAAGGGATTAGCATTCAGGTGGGAGATTGATGAGATTGATGTGCTATCCAGGCGGGGGAAGGGATGTGAAAACGGGCTACAGGAACAGATAAGCAATGATTAACAGTTAACCTGGGAGGGGTCTCTGGCTAGGCTGCTCCTCTTAAGTCATCTTGCCCTTATCATTCCCCCCTTTGATGCTAGACGAGATTGGCCTGAGTCTTAGCATCATCACACAAGCCACAGTGGTCACTCTGTTGGGGCTGGGTCGGGAGTCTTTGGTATCGGTGATGCTGGAGGAGCAGCACTCGAGCAGCGGCTCGTCTGGTGACCGCGGTCTCTAGGTTATTAATGAGGGTGCGCAGCAGCCAGGGTCCTAGACTTATTCCTAAGAGGAGTAATATCAGGGGGCCTAGGAATGGAGCCAGCCAGCGGAGCCAGATTTGGGTATCTAAGCTCCATGTCCCTTGCCCTGACTCTCGGTAGCGCTTCGCACCATCTTTCAGCTCCTTAACCTTCTGGGTTAAGATTCCAGCCTAGGAATAGGCAAGTCCCCCCTTTTTCTGCTGTGAGGAGATCTAGGGCTCGCCTATTCTGCAGGGATCATGCCTTGGTTGCCGACTAAGATGGTTGGTCACTACTCTGGGGTGGGATCAGGTCTCTGGTTCCTCGGGTAGAAGGCCCACTGTCCTTCAGTTCTCTTCAGCCGGACTGTGGGGGCTCCCTTCGAGGTGGAGGTTCGGTGGCTCCGAAGTCCTGGCTCGTCTGGATCTGCTGCTGCCTTGGCTCGAGTGTAGTGGATCCAGGGGGTTATTCCTGTAACTTTAAGGGCAGTAGGGGTGGTTAATAGTACTAGATGTGGGCCCGTCCAAATGGGTTGGAGTGGTTCCTTTTTCCAATCCTTTACCCATACATACTGGCCTGGACGGAAGGGGTGTGCTGGCCTCCCTCGGGGTTTGGGTTCCTGGCCCAATTGGGCCCCGCAGATCCTGTCTAGGGTCTTACCCAACTGTTGTAAGTACTGGGTCTGCTGTAACTCCCCCTTCTGTCGAAGGTCATTGGGACTTCCTATTCTAGTTATAGGTGGGGGTCTTCCAAAAACTAACTCATAGGGAGTATACCCCGAGGGGTTCGGGGCATTCCTAACCCGTAGCAGGGCTAGTGGTAACAGGTCTGTCCATGGCAGGCCGGTTTCTTGATGGAACTTAGCTAGGGTTTCCTTGAGAGTTCGGTTCATTCGTTCCACTTTACCGGAGCTTTGGGGCCGATAGGCCGTGTGTAGCTTCCAGTCGACGCGCAGGAGCCGGGCGACCTCCTGAACCACCTGGGCGATGAACGCCGGGCCATTGTCACTACCAATGGTGAGTGGGAGCCCATATCTGGGTATAATTTCCCTGAGTAGGATTCGGGTTACTTCCCGAGCTTTCTCAGTTTTGGTGGGGAAGGCTTCTACCCAACCCGAAAAGGTGCAGATCAGGACCAGGAGATACTTAAATCCTCGGCTGGTCTTGACTTCTGTAAAGTCAATCTGGAGGTCCTCGAAGGGCTGGGACCCCTTGTGTTGGACTCCCGGTGGGGCCCCTTGATGCGGGGCTGCATTGTTCCTTGCGCAGGTAACGCATTGAGCCAAGGCTGTTGAGCACAGGGTTGACAGGTTGGGGAAGTAGAAATACCTTTTGAGCAAGTTTTCCAGGGAGGTCTTACCCAGGTGGGTCAGATAGTGGCAGTTTCTGACTAAATTGCTGGCCTGGCTCTGGGGCACATATACGCACCCATCAGGTAACCTCCAAGTTCCCTCGGGGGTTTCTTGTCCTCCGGCCTGTTGGGCCCATTTCATTTCTGCTGGCTCATAGTCCCGACGGTTAATGGGGTTCCCCAGCAGGGGTCCGAGAAGGGAGGGCTGTACTTCTGCCATCTCACCACATACTGCGGCAGCCTTTGCTGTCGAGTCCGCCTTCTGGTTCCCGCGGGCCGGTATGGTGTCTTGTTTGGAATGGCCTTTGCAGTGGATGACGGACACCACAGTTGGGGCCCAAACTGCTTCGAGGAGACACAGGATTTCTGTCTTGTTTTTAATTTCCTTTCCTTCTGCTGTCAGCAGCCCGCGTTCTCGGTAGATGGCCCCGTGGATGTACAGGGTGGCGTAGGCGTACTTGGAGTCAGTGTAGATATTGACTTTCCGGTCCCGGGCCAACTCCAGTGCTCTTATTAAGGCCCAGAGTTCTGCTCTCTGGGCCGACCATCCAGAGGGCAAGGCTTTAGCTTCTACCACCTGGTCAAGCGTGGTTACTGCGTACTCTGCCACTCGGACCCCTTCTCTCATATAACTGCTGCCGTCTGTGAAATAGGTCACGTCAGCATTGGGCAGAGGCTGGTCCCGCAGGTCCGGTCGGCTGGCATAGACCTCCTCAGTAACCTCTAGGCAGCAGTGGTCTGGGTCCCCTAGTTCGGTCGGCAGGAAGGTTGCAGGGTTTAATCTTTTTACAGTCTTTACCTGGACCCGAGGATTCTCTTGGAGTATGCCCTGATATTCTGTCAGTCTGGGGTTGGACAGCCATCAGTGCCCCTGTCCTGCCAGGAGGCTATGGATGCTATGGGGAACGCATAGAGTGGTCTCCTGCCCCAAAGTGAATCTGTCCGCTTCTTGTAGCAGTGATACCGCAGCTGCAACTGCCCTCAAGCAAGGGGGCCACCCGGCCGCAACGTTATCCAGTTGCTTAGACAGGTAAGCCACTGGGCGCTCCCAAGGTCCGGCTGATTGAGTTAAGACCCCCAGAGCAACCTTGTCCTTCTCATGCACGTGTAGATAGAAGGGCCGGCTGGGGTCTGGTAGGCCCAGAGCTGGGGCTTTACTAAGGAGGTCCTTTATTTGAGCAAAGGCCTGTTCCTGTTCTTTTCCCCATGCCAGGGGTAAGGTGTCTGGCCCACGCAGGGCCTGGTAGAGTGGCCTTGCTCTGGCTGCGAACCCCGGGATCCAAATTCTGCAAAAGCCGGCTGCTCCCAGGAACTCACGTAATTGGTTTCGTCCGCTCGGGGCCGGGAAGCGGGTAATGACCATTTTCCGGTCTGTATTTAGGGATCTTTTGCCTTGGGAAATTAGGAACCCTAAATATTTGACTTCTTGTTGGCAGATTTGTGCCTTTTTCCATGAGACTTGGTACCCTTGTTGGGTTAGCAGTTTTAGGAGCGCTCTTGTCCCCTCTAGGCATCGGCTCTGGTCGGGGGCAGCTAAGAGGAGGTCATCAACATATTAGAGTTAAATCCTTTCCCTCATCTGAGAAAGATTGCAGGTCCCGGGCTAGCGCTTCGCCGAATAACGTGGGGGAGTTCTTAAATCCCTGTGGCAACCGGGTCCATGTCAACTGTATCTTTACCGCCGTATGCGGGTCTTTCCATTCAAAGGCAAAGATAGGTTGGCTGGCTGGAGCTACCGGGATGCAGAAGAAGGCGTCCTTTAAGTCTAGGCATGTGTACCAGGCGGCGGTTGGCGGGAGTCGGCTCAGTAGGGTGTATGGGTTCAGGACTACTGGGTGCAGTGTGACGACGGCTTCGTTTACCACCCGGAGGTCCTGCACTGGATGGTACCCTGTTCCGTCAGGGTTCTTGATTGGCAGGAGCGGGGTATTCCACGTTGATTGACAGCGGACCAATATACCCTCTTGGAGGTGCTTTCGGATGACCTCTGACATTCCTAGGCGGGCCTCCCTTGAGATAGGGTACTGTCGCTGGCAGCACGGTTTAGCCCCCGGTTTGAGTTCAATTATTACTGGGACCTGGTTTCTGGCTAGTCCAGGGGGATTGTCCTCAGCCCAGACCGTGGGGAATTCCTGCAGCAGGTTGTCTCTAGCCTCAGGTCTGGGGCCATGGTCACCAGATTCCCCAGAATACAACTGGTATTCTTCCTCTCGTGGCAAAATGAGGGCCATGAGCCTAGGGCCGTCCACTTGCAGCGAGGCCTCCCCTGACTGCTGGAAGGTGATTCGAGCTCCCAGCTTTGATAAGAGGTCTCGCCCTAACAGTGGGACAGGGCATTCAGGTAGGTATAAGAACTCATGTCTAATCCGGTGGCCTCCCAGATCAACAATTCGGGCCTGGCAGAAGCGTTTTGGGCTACTTGGCTGACCAGTGGCCCCTACGATGGTGACTTCTCGTCCGGATGGGGGAACTACAGGGGTGGTGACGACCGAGTGCTCTGCCCCGGTATCTACCAAGAAAGAGAGAGTCTGGCCCCCAACAATCGCTTCGACCATGGGCTCATGGGGGCCTAGATTCAGGGAGCCCGGTCTTCCTCATTCTGAGTCTAGGCCCGCCAGGCTAAGGATGGTGGGCGCCGGCTCAGAGGGTGCCAGACCAGCCTTCTTTTTCCGGTGCAGGCATTCTCTTTTCCAATGTCCTCTTTCCTTACAATAGGCACATTGGTCTCTCTCTACCTTGGCGTGCCCTTTCTGGTCTTTCGGTCCCCCTTTGCCTTTTGCTGCCGGCTGACTGAGGCGGCTGCTAGCAGTGCGGCCTTTTTTTCTAATCTTTTCTGGGCTGCCTTCTCAGCGGCCTCCTCCCGGTTATTGTAGACTTTATTTGCTACCTCAACCAGCTGACTGATGTTCATGCCTGCAAAGCCCTCTAGCTTCTGGAGCTTTTTGCGGATGTCAGGGGCCGATTGGGAGACAAAAGCAGTGTTTACCATTAGCCGTGTATCTGGGCTTTCTGGGTTGAAGGGGGTGTATATCCGGTAGGCCTCTAGGAGCCTTTCTAAGAAGTCCCCGGGACACTCATCTGGCCATTGGACAACACTGGCCACCTTTGACATATTGGTCGGTTTTCTGGCCCCAGCTCTGACCCCCTGGAGGATGGCTTCCCTGTACCGGTCCAGGGCTGCTCTTCCCTGTTCGGTGTTGTGATCCCAGTCGGGTTGGGTGTCTGGGGCTGCCACCCGAGTGTACTGGGCTGGGTCTATTGTGCCCACTGGAGCGTTGGCTTCTAGATATCTCTGGGCCTCCTGGAAGACTCTGCGCCT
Organism: Pteronotus mesoamericanus; assembly: GCF_021234165.1. NCBI lineage: Eukaryota > Metazoa > Chordata > Mammalia > Chiroptera > Mormoopidae > Pteronotus > Pteronotus mesoamericanus. The sequence continues at coordinate 306,832 of NW_026555085.1, forward strand.
CTCTTCCGTATTAAAAAGGGTTAGGAGCAATTGGCGGCAATCGTACCACGTTGGCCAGTGAGTTTGCATAATGGACTCCATTAGGTCTACGAGTGCCTGGGGCTTCTCCGAATATGAGGGTGTGTGGTGTTTCCAGTTCAAGAGGTCAGTCGTGGTAAAGGGCTGATGGTAAAACACGACCGGTCCCGGGTATAAGGTCCCATCAGGCCCCGTTTGTGGCGGGCCCTGGGTCTCCCTCAGTGGCATCTGGAGGGACTGGTGGTGTCTTAAGCGGGAGGCGATAGGAGATTCTGGGGGCGCTGTTGCCTCGGGCTGTGGGGGCGAGACTGAAGGGGGCGGTGTTTCAGGCGCCTCTGCCTGACCTCCCAAGTTCCTAGCTGGGTAAGGGGGAGGCTGCACCGGGGGGTCTTCCTCTGGCGGGCCTTGATAGATAGGGGGTCTCGCCACTGATTTGGCAACTAGGATGCGGGTTACATCCCTTTCCTTTGATCGGGAGCAACAGTTCCGGGCTCCCCTGGCTCGCCCTCCCGTAGCGCCTAGGTGACGAGGTTTGACCCCCGCACATTTCTGGAGCCAGTCGGGCATCTCTTGCGCTAGCTCCTGCCACTTTTCTATGTAGAGGAATTGGTTTGGGTGTCCTGGACTTCCTGTGACTATGAGATGGACAGCCCTAATTATGTCTAGGTCAAGGGTTCCTTCAGGAGGCCAGCCTATCCCAAACGTGGGCCACTCAGCAGAACAGAAAATTTCTAATTGCCCCGGATCCATATCGGGCTGCTGGCCCCGGAACCGGTCGAAATTCCTTAACATGCAATCTAAGACGGTAGACTGTCTGCCCCCCATGATCCCTCCCGAAACGGCGCAGACAAACGGGGGCAGCAGGGATACTTTCACTTTCGCCCGCCTGGCCTCTCCTCTCGCGAGAGACTTGGGTCTGTCTTAGCTAAGGCTGCCCGAGTAGAGTCCGGGTTAGCTTCCCAGCCGTTATGCCGTATGACAGACCGAGGACCCGCAGGTTAGGGCTCACTCAGACTCCGTAGGCTCGGGGGAACACCGCTGGCCTGTGGAGCCACACAGTCAGTCACTCACTCAATCACACAGAGGTTAACACTTTCCCTCCCGACAGGGAAACCGTGCCAGAGGCCGGTCGGCCTGAGAGGTGATCAGCCTCTCCTTCCACCACTTATAGGTGGGTCTGATTCGGGTCTGGTCCCCGGGGCACTTACCAATCTGGCGCCTTCAGGTAGGCTTGGGTCCGCTCCCCGAGTGCCCAGGTTATGGAACGGCCCGAGGTCGGGGCCAAAGGGAGCCCAGCCCCTCGGGACCCGAAATCACCGGGGCACGTGCTTCCTTCTGGAGTCCAGGCTCGCCCGGCCGACCCCAGCCGTCTTCACCGGAGGCAAACGGCCTGCTCGTGTGAGTCGTTTCCCGGTCAGGGAACCAAATGTTACGGAAAGCCAGACTCAAGACACGATTCAGGGAACGGAGTAAGCCTTTATTCACACGCGCGGGCTCAGAGGAGGCAGTCTCCAAATTCTGAGCCCCGAATCGGGGTTAGATAGGGGTTTATAAGCCCTAGCATTCCGGCGGGAAACGGATGGGCTTCCCAGGTGGGGGAAGGGATTAGCATTCAGGTGGGAGATTGATGAGATTGATGTGCTATCCAGGCAGGGGAAGGGATGTGAAAACGGGCTACAGGAACAGATAAGCAATGATTAACAGTTAACCTGGGAGGGGTCTCTGGCTAGGCTGCTCCTCTTAAGTCATCTTGCCCTTATCAAACCCAGTGGTTGCTTACCAGGCTGGAGCGAGCTATGACCCTGGCGGGCTCCACTGCCCCCCACCCCAGCCCACTACCACTGGCAGCATGCCCCATCTAGCCACCTCGCAGCGCAACATTCCAGTTCCTGCAGCTCCTGGAATAACAGCTTTCCACGTGGATTAATCACTTAAACCTATCAACTAAGGCTAAACCCTTTAACTCTTGAGTTCCCCTATCAATATCACTATGTTCTGTTTTCCACATCTATAAAAAATGCCTTCCTCTATTGACGTAATTTGTCCCCTTTCCTTTCTGATAAATACTCATTGCCTTTGTTTCCTAATCAGAACACTATTTGGGCTTCTTCCTGAAGCAATGCTTCTTGCCTTCACTTTGATATGTCTTTTATTTTGGGGTTAGCACCCGTGTTCACATGGCTGCATAAATAGGTGTCCTTGGGCCCTGACTGGTGTGGCTCAGTAGTTTGGGTGTCATCTCACATACTAAAAGGTTGCTGGCCTGATTCTAGTTTAGGGCACATGCCTGGATTGCGAGCCAGGTCCCCAGTTTGAGGCTTGTGAGAAGCAACCAATGTTTCTCTCCCTGTCTTTCTCTCTTACTTCCTCTCTAAAAATAAATAAAATCTTTACAAAAATAGGTGTCTTCTGGTGTGGATAACCAAAAGAGGATATCATAGTGCTGGGCATAGTTATTTATATTTCTAAATCTTAACCTTATTACAAGAACATGATTATTTACCTTGTAACATAAGAACAAAATACGAGATCATATATGTAGCATATGGAAGAAATTCTTAGATATTAAATACTACTTTTGTCAACCTAAGTATTAACATGTATTTTGGCCATGTATTTTTAATGTATGTCTGGTAGCTTCCTCCCAGAGCTGACTGGCTAAGAATCATTTTTGGACGTTCATCCTTTTGTTGTCTCTCCAATCTATCAAAGTGCCTGTCACAAAATAGCTGCTCAATTAATATGTGTTGAAGTGAATATATCTTTTGGGAGGTCAGGAGGGATACAGGAAAACCCAAAGACGTTTGGACTATAAAGGTCTTGTGTTGGTCCTTTCCCTCCACACACACAAACTCTCCATTCTATTTTTATGAATCTCCTAGCTTTAAAAGATGGTTTAAGCTATCTCAGATTCAGCTGAATAATGAACTAAGTCTTTTTCCCCCCAGCACAGGTGGCATACATTTTATTCCATTATCCAAAATTTTTTCTCAAAAAAAAAGAAAATAAAAATGTCCACTGGATTAAAATGATATCAGAACTTCAAAACCCCACTGTTCAACTATTGGCTTTGAACTGCTCTCTATGGATAAGCAAGGGGGAAATGTTTTTTCCAACCTTTGTATTTTTACCTCTCTCTCCTACCCTCCCCCAGAAAAAAAGAGTAGGTAAAGACATGGAAAATAGAGCAAATGGCTATGGGTTGGTTTGTTTATTTTTTTTCTGACTTTTTTTTTCACTTCACTCTCTTTGGTCACCTCTTCATACGATATTGATTGTTGTGCGTGTCTGTGTATCAGGACTAACAACTTGAATGGTATAGAATATTGTAAGTTTTTCTATTTTTATTAAGATACAATTATATTAGCTTCAGGAGTATAGCATAATGATTCAATATTTGTGTATCTTGAGAAATGATCACTGTAAGTCTAGTTATCATCCATTACCACATAGATATAATTTTTTTCTTGTGATGATATTTCTAAGATTTCCTCTCCTAGCAACTTTCAAATGCACAATACAGTAATATTAACTATAGTCATTACATCTCACGATATTTATTTTACATCTCGGAGTTTGTTCCTTTTGACCACTTTTACCCATTTTGTCCACCTCAACCCTGAGGTTTGTTTATTGTTGAGTGTGGAGTTCCTTAGGCTGGATCTCTTCAATGAAGTTACCTACAGTTGGTCACAAATAGTGCAAGGTAAATGCAAACAAATTAACAGCACTGAGGAGAATGAGTGGAGGAAGAGATGACTGGGTTCCACAACCCAGAAACAGTCTACCTCTGTTAGAGCAAGGATGGTTTGCAGTCATCTGGTAGCAGAGCTGAATCCAGAATGAGCAAGTCAATGGGGCATAATCAGTAGTCCAGAATCAAATTCTGACGGAGTGTCCTATGCAGAAAAGGGACTTCAAACACATGACCGTCCCTAAAACTGAAGATCTCAGGGTCTTCCTGGCTCCTCAGTTCTGTATATTTTGCTCATTTCACAAATTAGGAAGATATTTGTCCATATACTTATTCATTGAAACTTGCCATAAATATTTATTTAGTTTTATGATGTGGGGAAGCAATAGAAACATGGCTCTGTATCTGGCAAAGCTTATGATGCATTGGGAAATGCAGACCATTACACAAAAATTTCCAAAAATTATAGTAAATGTTAAGTGATGGGTTGAGTGATTACAGAATATACCCAATGAGCACCAACAGGAGTACCCAATTAAGGGCAGACTGCAATGAGAAAAGCATGATGGAGGAAAGGATGGCTGAGCTGAGGCCTGCTGCCTACTCCACAGCACACTGCATTTCTCCTTTGCTGTATTTATCAGATTTCTACTTTTAAAATTTCATTTATAAATTGGTAAATTCATGTGTTTGACTTATAAAATATATAACCCACTCATTCTAAAAACTCAAACTGAGGCACCCAAAGTAAAATATATAATCTCCCCCTCTTCTCACCTCTGACACATCACTGGGAACAATCTGAAGTGTGTCCTATACGTTGTACTGTTGTACTGCTCAGTAACATTCTTTATTCTGATAACAGTATATCTAAGATGCCATTTATGGTTCAACCTCATTCTTTGCAGTGGAAGTTGTATCATCTTGGAGCCGTTATGTATCTAATGTTTGTCTTACTAGGCACCTGGGCAGGGGCCCTTTCTCTCGTCCCTCTCTGCATCCTCAGGGCCTAATTGTAATTCTAGAAGAGATAAAATGAGGCTTCCAGGAGAAAGCAACTTCCAAACTGAGACCTAGGAGATGAAGTGTGAAAACTGCTAGAAGCAGAAAGAGGGAGCCCAACCGGCAACGTAGAGACGCACTCGCAGAGGGACGAGAGAGCCCCGAGTTGGTGGGAGGTGAGGGGCAGGTGAGTGTCAAGTCCAGGCGCTTGCGTACAGTCGCCGCAGCTCAAAATAGCGTAAGTAGGGTTCAAAATCTGAAAGGAATAACTGCAGGGATGCTGAGAACAGCGGTCGGGCAGGACCTGTCTCCAATTTCAAGCAGATTCAGGGAGATTGGCAGCTCTTCATTCGTTCATCATTTTATTGAATAATGTAGTAAGTACTGCTGTATCTACGGGTCCTAAGTAAGTACTTAGCACGTAATAGGCGCTGATGAAATTTTTTAAAATACAAGAATGAGTTGAAATGAAGTTCTGGTATATGTTGGATACTTACGGGTGGTGAAAATACCGTGATGAAGGGAGTAAATAATACACAAACGCACACATAAGTAGATGCTCATTAACTTCTTGTTAATTTAAATAATTAATTAAAGGTCAACCGTGTGTCCGTGACCGTTTTGGAAACGGTGAGTACGAACGTAATCTCTGACCTCTGGGAAAAAACAAATGGTGGGAATTGAAGAAACTGCCCGAAGAGGGCGGCCTCTGAGAACCGATCTCTAGGAGAATAGAAAAGGGGAATGTTCTGGGTTATGGGGAAGCACAGAAAGTTTTAGGCAGCAGTGGGACTCGAACCCATACTCCAAAACAATTAGCATTTTAACCAATGACCTTATACCACTCAGACACACTACCGAATCGGTAACCGCCCTCCAGAATTGAATTTCACAGTTTCTTGACTTTTCTCTTCCCTTCCACCCGACCAACAGCTCTTCCTGTAGCGTTCCCTTTCCCCACTCCCAGTACAGCCCAGACAAACCCCCTGTCCCCTGGCTCTTCGCTTTCTCACCTCTTCCAGGTGGACCTTGAATGGGGATGCCTCAGGTGGCACGGGAGGAGGTTCCTGCCCCTTGTGTCACCAACACAGGAAAAAGGGTTCACGCAAACCGAGAACCCCAGTGGATGCTGTGTACTGAGAAAGTAAACCTCCGGCCTTAAGTAGTGAGCAAGGACGGCCGTTTGGTTTGAGCCCTCGAGCTGCTCCTCAAGTAGAGAAGCTCAAGGCCGCCTGCTCGCCCTCCAATCATTTCAGGAGACCGAGCGCCTCACCCGAACCTACCGATCGAGCAAGAGTGCTGTCCCAGCTAATGAGTCTGGTTTGCCGTTCAGATGGCAGGTCCCAGCAGGCCGGGGTCACACACGACAGAGCTGCCCCTCCACCCCTGATGTGTCCACAGAAAAGTCCACGGGAAAACGGGGTCGGGCTGGTAGTCGGTCTTTGCTTTGTTCTGCACCACTTTAGATCACTCTGGATACTTTAAATCAGTTTAACTTTATTTCGAAACACCACGATTCGGAAATTTTAAATTGTTTTCTTACAGGAATGTTGGTAGATATCCTGTAGAAACACAGGTCTCAGATGCCTCCTTAGCGCAGTAGGCAGCGCGTCAGTCTCATAATCTGAAGGTCCTGAGTTCGAACCTCAGAGGAGGCAGGTTTATTCCTTAATTTTTCTTTTATACTTCCTAATTTATTTTAACATAAAAGAAATAAGACAATGAACAGAGTTAACAAAACCCTTTTTTCTTTTTGCCCTGGCTGGTGTGACTCAGTGGATTGAGACAGTGGATTGAGCGCCGGCCTGAAAACCAAAGGGGTCGCTTGGTTGGATTCCCAGTCAGGGCACATGCCTGGGTGCCCGCCAGGTCCCAGTAAGGTACGCCCTGAGGGGCAACCATGCTCTCCCTCTCTTTTTCCCTCCGTTCCACTCTGTCTAAAAATAAATAAATAAAATCTTTAAAATAAATGGAAATTAAAAAATTTTCTTCTTTATTTTTTTTTCTGTCGAAAGTGTACATTATCACTTTTTTAAAAAATTCAAGGAAATTGCTTTGATAAGACCCAGTGGGTAATTTGCTGTTTAACTCAACCATGTAATGTTACATTACAAAAACAGTGGTTTTCATTAAGAATTAAATACTCCAGAATGCTTTCATTTTTAAATAACAATTGTAGACACATATATTTCAAATACCTTCCAGATATGCTTGGCAATTGTCTTTGTTACCAAAAAAAAAAAAAAAAAAAAAAAAAAAAATCAACGACAAGAAATTCACTAGTTGAGGAAGGGATGGAGGCTTGTACTGGGGATGTGGAAAATGTAGTATGGTGTGCAATAATTTTTATTAATTACTGATTGTTCATCGTTTGCCATTATTCTGCAATTGCTTACTACCAGATCACTAATAACATCCAATATGAAAAAGAAAGAAAAAAATTTCCCCTTGTCTCAATATCATTGGACCTCTTTTTCTGCTTCCAATGCTGTTGACTGGATCTCTAAGTCATTCAAACTACTAGGTGCAGGAAGGAGGAAAAGGAGAAACAATAAGTGAAGAAGTAAAAAGTGATATTTAGAGAGTCAAGATAAGCACTTGACTCAAAGAAAAGATTTATATTTAATTTCCTGCTCTTAATATCTTTATCACATGGGAAGTGTTCAACAAATCTTTGCCATGCACTGTTCAAAGCTGTGTCCCTCTCTATTAATCTATTCTGTCTCTTCAAATCCACCCTTATAGACTCTATTCTGTGATATTCACGCTGGACATCTGCAAATTATGTTTCCCAAACCTTTGCCAATTGGTTTTCTCTTAGGTTCTCTAAATAAGAGGAAGTAGAGGGAGGCTGGAATGCAGGAGAAGGAGGACCTTTTTGGTTGGTTGGTTGGTTGCTTGGTTGGTTGGTTGGTTGGTTTTTACTATTCCTGTCAGTGTCCTTCCAACAATGGCAGTAGATTCCAAGCTCCATTCCCTTTATGTCCTTTCTCAGAAGTTCCAATTTCTTCCCTTTTGTTCTCCCAGCCCTATAAGGTTGATAGATACTTTCCATAGTTATTATCCCTGGGTAACTAGTGTTCCTGTTGAAATGCCTAGTGTTATTTCTTAACTAGACCTTGACTGACACAGAAGCTGGGGGTGCAGCATTGTGCACAAGAGGAAATGCTCCTTTTCTCAGGAGTTTACTGCATTTTAGTGGGAAATGACAAGTTATAAACTCTTAACTCAATATAAAAGATGTCACTCAACGTCATTTGACACTTCTTGATTCATTCACTGTTCTCCAGAACTGCTGAGGCATTACTCACTCAAGGTTGTCCTCCTACCTCTCTCTGACTGGGTCTTCTCACTTTCCTCAGAGAATGCTTCTTCCTCTTTCTGTTTACCTGTCAGGATTTCTAAGGCACCCTCCTCAGTGCTGATTTTCTTCTCTGAAGAATTCTCCAGTGACCTCATTTAAACTAATGGCTTTGTCTATCTCCAAATCTACCCTTTCAGTCCAGAAGAGTCTCCTAAGCCCTATTGACCTGCAGGAAATCTGATTGTATCTCCTATATTCCACAGTGAAACTCACATTCTGCATGCCTTCAACTACTCTCATCCCTAGGGTTATTCTCTTAGATTATTCCAGTAACCCAGTCTTCCCAGTTGAAGGTTGGGACTCATCCTACACTGCCTTCTAATTTAATTACCCTAATCCAATCAGTCTACACATCCTTCAGACTCTGTATTTCTACCTACCAATGTTACTTATCACTGGAATTCAAGAGAGACTCCTATGTGTGCCGGAATTGTCTTCCTAAAATGCAAGTATAATCATGTTGCTTGTCTGTTTAAAATATTTAAAAACACCCCAAACTTTTAAGAAAAATGTTCCAAGTCTTGGGGCACACAAAACACCTCTTGATCTGGTTTCTGTTCACCTTTCCTCTCTAACCTCATTTCACTCTTTTCCTCCATTGGTTCAAGTATATGGAATTGTTTATGCATTCTAGGTCAGTGATCATTCTCCATGGTAAAAGTGGTGGGAGCAAACAAATCTGTTTTCTCTTGATGTATGTTAACATGACACTCTTCTTCAACTCCCAAACAGTGAATCAATCCAGTTTTTGTTCCAATAGCCCTTTGTACTATCCTTACCTTATATAAACCCATCTTTGGTTATTTTATGTGCTGCAAAAATCAAAATCTGAAATCAATGGAGATCTCTCTGTGTAGTTGTATTAGTTTACTTGGGCTGTAATGACAAAATACCACAGACTAAGTGGCTTAAACAATAGAAACTTATTTTCTCACAGTTCTGGAGACTACAAGTCCAAGATTAATGTAGAAGCAAGTTTGGTTTCTTTGGAGGACTTTCTCCTTGGCTTGCAGATGGGTGTCTTCCTGATGTGTCCTTGCATGGTCTTTCCTGTGCGCACTCACATCCCTGGTGCTTCTATATGTGTCCAAATTTCCTCTTCTTATAAGAACAGCAGTCAGATTGAGTTAGGGCCAGCCCTAGTAACTTCATTTTTACTTCATCACCTCTTATCTTCAAAAGCAGTCACATTCTGAATTACTGGGAGTCGGAGGCTCAAAATATTAACTTGGGATGGGGGAGAAAATTCAGCCCATACATTTCCTCTAAGTCATTCTTTAAGTTCTCTTTCCTTTCCTTCCTTCCTGAAATAGGTGGCAGTTATTTTTAACACTTCATGTTTATTTACCACCCAGTGTGTGTGCCGGATCTGTTTTAATAGATCTCCAGGGTCCTATGGGATGCATAGATTTCTTTTCCTCTTATAGCAACTTAATCTTCTAATGCTCCTTTCTCTTTATGCTGATTTAACTCAGTTAACAAAATTCTATTTTATTATATTTTAGTCTTTTAGCACCCACAATCCATTTTTAACTAATGGCACATATGCCAATGATTGTTCTAAGCACAACCATCTGAGGAAGAAAATGTTCATGATCACACAACCAAAATACAGTATTATTTTACTGTAATAATAATAATATCTGACATCTATTGAATTGTTACCATATTATAGGCATCATTTCAAGAACTTTGCTTGCATTATTTCATTAACTTCAAAATTCAGATCATGAGGTTATTTTTGCCTTTTTTGAAACCTGGTATAGTCTACGGCCATACCACCCTGAACGCGCCCGATCTCGTCTGAAACCTGGTATGGTAGGTGGACTATAAGATGCCTTCCAATGATTCCCAGCTCCTGGTATTCATTCCCTTGTGTACTCTCCTCCCCTGGAATGTAAGCTGAATATGATGATTTAGTGTTAACCAGTAGAACATGGCCTATATAATCCCATGGTTAGGTTTCATAAGATTGTGATTTCTATCTTGTTGGCAGACTTTCTCTATTGCCTTCTTGGTTTGTGCTCTTTGATGAGGCAAGCTGCCCTGTTGTAGAAAGAAGCCTGTGTGGCAAACAACTTAGGGCGATGTCCAGCCAACATCTAGCTAGGAACTCAGGTCCTCATTTCAGTAGCTCTCAAGAACCTAAATTCTACCAACAGCCATGAGCTTGAAAGTGAACACTTCTGAAAGTTTAGCCTTCAGATGAGAATTTTTAAGGAACCCTGAAGCAGATAATAAAAGTATGTGTTTTTTAATTTTTATTTTTTATTGTTTTTCAATTAGAGTTGTCCCCATTTTTCCCCTATTACTTTTGCCTGCCCTACCCACATCCACCTCCCACATTCAATATTCTACCCATCCCCCGCTTTGTATTTTCTAGGGGTCCTTTATACATATTCTTTGACTTGACCCTTCACCTTCTTTCCCCCATTATCTCTCTCTCCCATCCCTCCTGGCTACTGTCAGTTTGTTCCTTATTTCCATGTCTCTGCTTCTATTTTGCTTGCTTGTTTGTTTTGTTGATTAGGTTCTGCTTATAGGTGAGATCATATGGTATTTGTCTTTTACAACCTGGCTTATTTCACTTACTGTAATGCTCTCCAGTTCCATCCATGCTGTCGCAAAGAGTAGGAGCCCCTTCTTTCTTTCTGCTGCGTAATAGTCCATTGTGTAAATGTACCACAGTTTTTTGATTCACTCATTTGTTGATGGGCACTTAGGTTGCTTCCAATACTTGCCTATTGTAAATAGCGCAGCTATCAAGATTGGGGTGCATAAGTTCTTTTGAATTGATGTTTTGGGATCCTTAGGGTATTATACCAGCAGTGGAATTGCTGGGTCAAAGGCAGTTCCATTTTTGTTATTTTCAGGAAATTCCAAACTGTTTTCCACAGTGGCTGCACCAGTCTGCATTCTCACCAACAGTGTACTAGGGTTCCCTTTTCTCCACAGCCTTACCAGCACTTACTGTTTGTTGATTTGGTTATGATAGCCATTTTGACCAGTGTGAAGTGGCATCTCATTGTGGTTTTAATTTACATCTCTCTGATAGATAGTGATGCCCAGCATCCTTGCATATGTCATCTGGGCCCTATGTACGTCATCCTTGGAGAAGTGTCTGTTCAGGCCCTTTGCCCATTTTTTAATTGGGTTGTTTGTGTTCCTGGAGTGGAGTCGTGTGAGTTCTTTATATATTTTGGAGATCAAACCCTTGTATGAAGTATCATTGGCAAATATATTTACCCATACCGTTGGCTCCTTTTTCATTTTACTGATGTTTTCTTTAGCCATGCAGAAGTTTTTTATTTTGATGAAGTCCTATTTGTTTATTCTTTCCTTTATGTCCCTTGCTCTAGGGGACATACTGGTGAAAATATTGCTGTGTGGAATATCTGAGAGTTTCTTGCCTGTGTTCTCCTCTAGGACTTTCATGGTGTTACAACTTATATTTAAGTCTTTCATCCACCTTGAGTTTATTTTTGTGTATGGTGTAAGTTGGTGATTGAGTTTCAGTTTTTTGCATGTAGCTGTCTGGGTCTCCCAACACCATTTGTTGAAGAGGCTATTTTTACTTCATTTCATGCTCCTGCTCACCTTTGTCAAATATTAATTGACCATAGAGATATGGGTTTATTTCTGGGCTCTCAATTCTGTTACATTGATCTATGTGTCTGTTCTTATGTCAGTGCTAGACTGTTTTGATTACAGTGGTCTTTAGCATAGTTTGATGTCAGCTACTGTGATTCCCTCCTATTTTGTTCTTTCTCAAAATTGCTGTTGTTATTTGGGGTCATTTATGTTCCCATATAAATTTTTTAAGTGTTCTGTATCTGTGAAATATGTCATTGATTTTTTTAATAGAGATTGAGTTTAATCTATAAATTGCTTTGGGGTAGTATGGACATTTTGATGCAGTTAATTCTTCCAATCTGAGAGTCAAAGATGGTGGCTATGTAGTTGGGAAGTGAGCCATTTACTTGCGCACCCAACTGGGACACTTAGCTATTCTTCTGAAAAACATAGTGAATAGCCAACAGAATCTCAGTCGGTATGAAGTTTTGAAGCCAAATTGTGTAGAGGACACTTCAAAATGGGTGGTAAGGAGGCTTCCTAGGCTGATGGGAAGGTCCTTGGGCCTGGCATCAGAGACTGTGGCTGCCGCTGGTAATTTGAGGAGAGCTTGGTCAGGGATAGCAGTGTAGTAGCTCCCTTCCCTCCCAGGGCGGGGAGGTTTCAGACCTGTGCCAGGAGAGACCTGGATGCATAAAGTTGCTGAGGGGGAAAAAATGGTGGCAAGCAACACACAGTTGATGGAGTACCAAGTCTCAGGCAGCAGTCACCAGCTGGGACATTGCCATTAAATTTGGGAGATCCTGGTGACACCTGAAGCTGGGAGAGGAAGTAGGCCATGAATGACCATGGCCCAGATAGACTCTGGACTTGCCAGAGGGTTGGACTGTGTGGAAAGCCAGGCAGTGACTCAAAGAGGCAGAGGCACACAAAAAGACTTTTTTCAAAAGGGGGGATGAGGTGCTCAGTGCAGGGACCTTGTACATGCAGCATTCTGGACAACAAAGAGGGAGGAGAAGGGGTGCGATTTGCTCCCACTCAGTGCACCTAACGCATTGATCAAAGAGGTACAAAGCAAGGTGGCTTATCAGTGCTGGCTGGGGGCAAATGCACAGAGTAGAGGCTATGGGCCGCCCAGTGCTCTGAGGACATGGGCTAGAAACTGGACACTTGTGATTATTGTAGCCCAGTCTGAGCTCCCATCTGTGTGGAACCACAGGAAAGGAAAAAACGGAGCCCAGCCCCTCACTGCCTGCAGAAACCTGCAAGATCTGCCAAATGGCCTGGGCTGGGCAATTTTTTTTCCTTTTCCTCAAGAGTAAGACAGGGATCTGGAGCTGAGAGAAAACCAGAGACAGATCTGCAAAGAAATCAGGAGGTAAACACCAACAGCTGAGACAAATTTCACGCAGCTCTTCAGCAATACTTGCATTTTTTTAAATTTCTCTTTCTGCTTTCTATTTATTTAGTTTTTTGTTTGTTTTTATTTTTCATTTTGTTTTTTATTCTCCCTTTCATATTGCATTTTAATTTTTCTTCTTTTAATTCACTCATATTCCAAAATAACTACTCTTGGTCTTTTACTTTTCATTCTTTTCATTCAGATTATATATTTCTCATCACACTATTGTTATCCCAAATCCCACACAGCACTCTTCCCAGGGCTTAATCCATTTTTCTATCTTCCTGAGCTTTATTACTATTATGTAAACATTATTTTCTCTCACATTACACTAAGTTTTTATTTCTTACTGTCACTATTTCTCCTCCATTCCAATCTCGTATAAGCACTGTTCTTTCATAAGTCAGTCAGCTCACATTCTTTTTCCCCTCTAATAAGAGTCTTATTTCTCTTCCACCTTTAATAAACAGTAGCTAATTGGGTGACATACCACAGTTATTGCTGTACTTCTCCAATGGAACTCCTATATGTTCCCTATTTGTTTGTATTTTAAAAGCCATAGAATACCCTCCCACTCTTATTCCATTTCACCTTCCTCCTGCTCCTGATCAGATGACTGAGGAATTTATTTCATTGTTTTCTTTCTCTCCATCTTCCCCGTCTCTCAATCTGGGCTTTACAACTTACTCTTATTAGTTTGCTTCCCCATCCTCTCAAACTCATTTTTCTTTATTGTAGACACGTCATATTCATTTTTTGCTTTTATACAACATTCTTATTCCCATTCAACCTTTATTACACTCATTCAGCTGTCATTGCTATCAACTCTGCTGTGGTTTTCCTGCAATTTTGCTCCTGTTGGTCCAGTACATTTTAATTTGTACTTCAAACTCATAATATATTCTTCTCTTTTCTTACTCCAACGTTCCCATCACCCTTTCCTGCTTTATACTTACATTTTAGATTTTGTTCTCTCCCTTTCTTCCTTCATTTCTATCCCAACTCTGATCAATTCTCCTCTCTCTTACCATGCAAAAACATTTCCCCTCTTTTGGTCATCTCATATTCCCTTTGACATATCTTATAATATCTGCAGTATCTCTTCACCTTTATTAATCTTAGTTCAATTGCAGTTGAGATTGGTGATGTGGTGGTGGGGCTTCTTTTTGCTGGCATAGCTTTGGATGTCTGGTAACACTGCTTTGTTAACCAACACATGTACAATAATGTACAGGACAAAGTGGGAGTTGTGACTTCCAGTAAGCCTACTGGAGGGGAGTACCCACCAACAAAGAAGCCACCAACAGGTAAAGCACAAGAACAAAAGAGCCCACACAGATGGAAGAAAGAGCAAATCTAGAGCATCTAGACAAGGAGATCCAAGAGACCGTACCACTAAGTCCAATAAAACCCCTACCATAGACGTCACTGCATGAAGAGAGCAGGCAAAACAAAGCATCTGGAATCACAGAAACAAACAAAAAGAGTGAGTAAAGTGGGGAGACAAAGAAAGAACCCACATCAAAAGGAATGGAAGATTCCCCGGTAAAAGAGCTAAATGAAATGGAGGCAAGCAAACTATCAGACATAGGGTTCAAAGGGGAGTTATAAGGATGCTCAAGGAATTCAGTGACAACTACAAGGAACTGAGTGGGAACTAAAACAGTATGAAAAAGGAAATAGAAACTATAAACAAGAACCAGGAAGAAATGAAGAATACAATATCTGAAATAAAAAATACACTAGAAGGAATTACAAGCAGGCTTGATGAATCAGAGGGCCAAATTAGTGAGCTGGAAGACATGGTAGAAAGAAATACCCAGGCAGAGTAGCAGCATGGAAAACACTAAAAATATATATATATAAAGATAGCTTAAGGGAACTGCAGGACAACATGAAGTATAATAACATTCGAATTATAGGAATACCAGAAGGAGTAGAAAAGGAGCAAGGGATAGAAAACCTGTTTGAAAAAATAATGACAGAAAAGTTTCCTCACCTGAAGAGGGGAAAACCCACACAAGTGTAGGAAGCATAGTGGTTCCCAATCAAGATTAACCCAAAGAGGCCTACTCTAAGACACATCTCAATTAAAATGCCAAGTTTTTTGTTGTTTATTTTTTAAATTATTTTTTCAAATACATTTGTCTTTGCCTATGCCCCACCACTTTCCCTTGCCCCCTCCATCCTTCCCTCCCTCAGCTCTTCCCCTTTGGTTTTGTCCATGAGTCCTTGCTATATGTTCCTTGACTTTCCCCTTCCCTTCCTTTTCCCTGCTCCCCCTCCCTCCTTCCCTCTTGTCTCTGTTGATTTCTTTTCCTTTCAGTGTTTCTGGTCTTATTTTCCTTGCATCTTTGTATTGTTGGTTAGGTTCCGCTTATAGGTGAGCTCATATGGTATTAGTCTTTCGTTCCCTGGCTTATTTCGCTTAGCATAATGCTCTTCGGTTCCATCCATGCTGTCGCGAAGTTTAGTAGTTATTTTTTTCTTTCTGCTGTGCAGTATTCCATTGTGTATATGTACCATAACTTTTTGATCCAATCATCTGCTGATGGGCATTTAGGTTGCTTCCAACACTTGGCTATTGTAAATTGTGCTGCTATGAACATTGGGGTACATAGGTTCTTTTGTATTGGCGTTTTGGTGTTCTTAGGGTATAGTCCCAGCAGGGGAATCACTGGATCAAAAGGCAGTTCCATTTTCAGCTTTCTGAGGAAATTCCACACTGCTTTCCACAGTGGCTGCACCAGTCTGCATTCCCACCAACAGTGTACTAGGGTTCCCTTTTCTCCACAGCCTCGCCAGCACCTGTTGTTTGTTTATCTGTTTATGATGGCCATTCTGACCGGTGGGAGGTGGTACCTCATGGTGGTTTTGATCTGCATTTCTCTGATGGCTAGTGATGCTGAGCATCCTTTCAAATGCCTCTGGGCCCTCTGTATCTCCTCCTTAGAAAAGCGTCTGCCCAGGTCCTTTGCCCATTTTTTGATTGGATCGTTTGTCATCCTGGAGTGGAGTCGAGTGAGTTCTTTATATATCTTGGAGATCAAACCTCTATCTGATATATCATTAGCGAATATATTTTCCCATACGGTTGGCTCCCTTTTCATTTTGCTGATGTTTTCTTTAGCCATGCAGAAGCTTCTTATTTTTATGAGGTCCCACTTGTTTATTCTTTCCTTTAAGTCCCTTGCTTTAGGAGACATATCAGTGAAAAAATTGCTGCGTGGGATATCTGAGAGTTTCCTGCCAATGTTCTCCTCTAGGACTTTGATGGTGTTGCGACTTATATTTAAGTCTTTTATCCATCTTGAGTTTATATTTGTGTATGGTGTCAGCTGATGATCCAATTTCAATTTTTTGCATGTAGCCATCCAGGTCTCCCAACACCATTTGTTGAAGAGGCTATTATTGCTCCATCTTATGCTTTTGCCCCCTTTGTCAAATATTAGATGCCCATAGAGACCTGGGCTTATTTCTGGGCTTTCTATTCTGTTCCACTGGTCTATGGGTCTGTTCTTGTGTCAGTACCAGCTTGTTTTGAGTATAGTGGCTTTGTAGTAGAGTCTGATGTCTGGTATTGTGATCCCTCCTACTTTGTGTTTTTTTCTGAAAATTGCTGCAGCTATTCGGGGTCGTTTATGGTTCCATATAAATTTTTGAAATGTCTGTTCTATTTCTGTGAAATATGTTATTGGTATCTTAATAGGGATTGCGTTGAATCTATAAATTGCTTTGGGTAGTATGGACATTTTGATGATATTAATTCTTCCAATCCATGAGCACGGTATATGCATCCATTTATTTGTGTCTTCCTTAATTTCTTTCTTCAGTGTTGTATAGTTTTCTGTGTACAGGTCATTTACCTCTTTGGTTAAATTTATTCCTAGGTACTTTATTTTTCTTCTTGCTATATCGAATGGTATTTTTTTTCTGATTTCTTCTTCTTCTTAAAATGCCAAGTTTTAAAGACAAAGAGAGAATCTTAAAGGCAGAAAGGAAAAACAGAAAGTAACATACAAGGGAGTTCTGATAAGACTAGCAGCTGAATTCTCAACATAAACTTTACAAGCCAGAAAAGCATGTCAAGAAATATTCCAAGCAATGAAAATCAGTGACCTGCAACCAAGACTACTCTACCCAACGAGGTTCTTACTTAAAATGGAAGGTGAAATAAGGAGTTTCCCGTACAAAAGAAGGCTAAATAAGACTACACCTCCACCAAACCAGCATTGTAAGACATGATAAAGGGAATGTTTTCAGATGAAAGAAAAGAGTGAGAGAGAAGGGAGCACAGGTACAAAGGGGAAAATGACAATGAATATGTACCTATCAATAATAAGCTAAATGTACATGGATTAAATGCTCCAATCAAAGACTTTGGGTAGCTTAATGGATAAGGAAACATGACCTGCACATATGTTGCCTATGAGAGACCCAACTCAGAACAAAAGACCTACACAGACTAAAAGTGAAGGATTAAAAAATATATATTCCAAGCAAATGGACAGGAAAAAAAAGCTGGGGTAGCAGTACTTATATCAGACAACATAGACTTCAAAACAAAGGCTATAAAAAAAGACTCAGAAGGGCACTTCATAGTACTCAAGGTAAGAATTCAATACTCAAAAAAACACAAACATTGTAACATATATGTACCCAACATAAGAACAACCAAATATATAAGGAAGATCTTGGAGGACTTCAAGAAAGAGAGAGACAGCAACACACTTAGAGTAGGGGATTTTAACATCCCATTGTCAATAATGGATAGATCTTCTAAATAAAATATCAGCAAGGATGTTGTGGCATTGAATAACACCCTAAATCAAATGGGGGATATATTTCATCCTAAAAAAGCAAAATATACATCTTTTCAAATGCACATGGAACATTTTCAGAGATAGACCACATGATAGGACACAAAGCAAGCCTCAATAAATTCAAGGAAATTGAAATCAAATCATGCATTTTCTCGGACAACAAGAGCCTGAAACTAGAAACCAACCTCAAGGAAAAAAATCAAAAACATTCATTGAGACTGAATAGCATGATATTAAACAATGAATGGGTTAACAATGAGAAATCAAAAAGTTTCAGGAAACAAATGAAAATCAACACACAACAGTCCAAAATCTATGTCAGACAGGGAAGGCAGTCCTTAGAGGGAAGTTCATAGGGATACAGGCCTACCTAAAAAAGATAAAAACATTTCAAATAAACAACCTAATCCTACATCTATAAGAACTGGAGGAATAACAACAAAGTCCAGAGCAAGTAGAAGGAAGGAAATGACCAAGATCAGAGCAGAATTAAACAACATAGAGCATTATCTCATTTAATTTGTAAAGTTGGGTCATGAAAATATACCTTTTTGTTTCTCTGAACATCTCTTAACCTGCACTTTGTTTTTGAAATCATTTAATCACAATGGCTATTTAAACACTTATGGTGTAATCCATCATGCAGTGGCCCACTTCCCTTCTAAAGGGTGAATTTAGCAAGGGCAGAGGTGGTGGTTTTCCATTGCTCTAAATCCAGGGCAAAGCAGAGAGGCTCATGCAAAATACATTCCCAAAACCTCTTTTTTGAGAAGTCTTTATGCTAGATATTCTTAAAGTATGAGCGGAGACTGGAGCACAAATTTTGAAGAGCAAAAACAAGATGGCCCTGGTGATAAGTCCCTAGTTAATATATACAATTTTTAGAAGTAATTGTTTAGGTTACACCATACAAGGATGAGACTTTTTTTTCCCCATGAGCTGAGGGCAGAAATAGTGTTGAACTGTATTCCAAGGGGCAAGGATGGAGTCAAGAATACAAGAGAAGAACTTGGACAGAATTAGTGAAAAACAGACTTTCTTTTGTCAATGTACTTTTCTTTACACTAGAATATGCAGGAAAGTAGCAGCTCTGTGCACCCTAGATGAGTCAGTTGGTAAAGCATCAGATTTTCAGTACATGGGTCCAGGGTTCAAAGTCCCTATTTGGGTGAAGTATAGAGTCAAGTATTTTGGTCCCCAAATGATAAATGACTCTAATGCAAAGAAAGAAAGAAAGTGAGGTATGTGATGGGATCTCCACAATAGATGTCCCCAGGTCTAGTGAAGAGAACTAGTAAAATTTGAGGAGCACCTCAGAGTACATAGCTTTGTGCCAGAATCATTCTTTGCCTATTAATCTCATTTAACTAAAATAATAAAACCAGAATGAAATTACTGCATCTGTTTTGTAAAGGATGTGGTTGGCCATTTGTAGAATTCTCTGAATGAAGTCAATGTGGTCTACTCAAGAATTGGTGAGTAAATGAGTGGCTAAGGAAGCTTTTTTTCTGGATATCCAAGTTAAATAAATGTACCAAGGATAAAAATAAAATAGAACACAAAATACTCATCTAACCAATTGTTAGGAATCATCCTGCTTGGATTCAGGGACTGTAGCCTCGCCAACAGGTAAGAGGGCCTCAGGGCTGAAGCTGAGCAAGGAGGCCTTGGGAAAATAGGCCACTGAGGAGACAAAACCTGTCCCCATGGCAGGGGTGCAGCCCCTGCCTCCCTCACATCACTGCTTGGCCCTGGAAGATGGCTGGTTAGTCAATGATGGGTAAGACCCCTCGATGGCAGGGGCAATCTAAGAAAGGCACAGTCACATAAGGGCCATCAGGGAAGGACTTAGGGGACGTGGAGAAGGAGCAGAAGACCTTCACCCCTTCACTTTGTTATGGCTGGAGTCCTCATTCTATCTTAAAGAAGTCTCCTTCTCTCTTGGCTGCTCTGCTCCACCCGCCCGATTCTGGCTTGAAACAATACTAGAGGCAGGTACAGCCCTAAAATGGATAAGGCAGTTCCCAAAACAATTAGGCCTGAAAAACAAGTGCATTAAATCCTATGAAACCTACTTTCTTAAGAATGCCCTTGAGTTAATGAGTACTGGTGTTTGAGGTCCAAGCATAGGATAAGTTTACTTTCCCAGGTTTTAGGATCAAATGGGTGTCATTCTGTTTGCCTGGCCCTGACTCAGAAAGACTCTTGTAATCCCTTTACTGTTATCCTTGAACTATATCTCCTTCCTTTAATCATTACTGATGAGCTGTACGCACGTGCTCTGTATCCCTATACCAGCTAAACCTAATAAAAGCCACTTCCAGGGAAGGGCTCAGGTCATTCTCTACTGGAGGGAATCTCCATCCCCTCTTCTGACAGGCAAATCATGTCTGGTACAGTTTATTTCTTCATCTGCAGTGGCTGGGGGGATTCTGCGGGACAGAGCCTCCTCCACAACCAATCATATTGAAACCTTGCTTAGAAAACTAGCATGCTGTCATCAGAACTCTGTTTCTTTCTCTACCCAGTAACAATCACATGAGCCAACACAATTTTAAGTCAATTTGGCACCACACCACCATTGTTTGATGCCATAGTCATTAACATTTTATTACTCCCATTACTCTTATTACAGTTGCACAGAGCAACTATCTAATGTTATTTGCTTTCCAACGTAGAGTTTATTTTACATAGGAGAAACTATGTTCATCAACTGCCAATATGGTTATAATATGTTCACATTCTGGCTTTGAATGCCTCTGACATTTTGTTAGTGTGAGTCAGTCCTATAAGACTGTGTAACTCTGGGTGAACTTTAGAAAATAGTTTTTGATTCTACAAAGTAAGGAACAGATTCTGAATGGCAATGGCTCCAATAAGGACCAAGTATTCCTAAGGAGCTGACTCAGCAACCAGGACATCAAGGCCTTTGGTTTCTCCTTAACTGTGACAGGTGCAGGCTCCTGGAACCAGAGGTGGAAGGTCCAAATGACACTGTTAAGATATTTCCTATTATATGCCTCTTTAAGTCTGCATCATAATGGACTGTTGAGGAAGCTGTCCTAAAATACAGATCCTCTAGAGGTCCAGACATCATGCAGGAGCAGTCCAAGTATTGCTGTCTTTATTTTTTCCCTGCAAAAGAGACAGAGAGGCGTGACCAGCAAGTTGAATGCCAGTTGGTGTCTCCTAAGGGGATTACTGCAAAGATCTAAATTGAGATGATGATTGTCTGGAGTACAATAATGATAAGGAAGAAAAAGAATAACATTTAGTATGCTAATTAATTCATTTATTTATCTATATTGTGTGTCAGGTACTGTGCCAGGCACTGGAAATTCAGGGATTGATAAAAGAGACTCAGTGATGATTCTCATGGGATTTACAATCAAAGAGGGTGGGTGGGAAATAGACAATAATAGTGTTAAACAAGTAAAAGGGCAAGGCAACTTCTTGTAGTTATAAATTCTATGCAGAAAAATAAAACAAGTTGAGGTGATGTGATGGGTAGCTGGGGTGAGAGATGGGATGGTATATTTGTTTCCTAAGGCTGCCATAAGAAGTTATCACAAATTGTGTGGCTTAAAACAACAGAAATGAATTTCCTCATAGTTTTGGAGGCTAGATGTCCAAAATCAAGGTATTTTGACAGGGCTGAACTCCTTCTGAAGGCTCTAAAGAAGAATTCTTCCTTTCTACTTCCCAGCTTCTGGTGGTTGCTGGCAATCATTGGTACTTCAGATTCTGCCTCCATCTCTACATGGCCTTCTTTCTTCTGTGACTCTCTGTCTTCACATGGCTTATTTATAAAAACACCAGTCATTGGATTTAGACTCTAGTCCAATATGATCTCATCTTAATGTAAGTAATTACATCTGCAAAGATTCTATTTCCAAATAAGATCATATTCAAAGTTCCTGGCAAATTAGTATTTTTGCAAAACACTATTCACCATAGTATAGATGGGAAACCAGTTAGGTCAAGGTAAGATGATTGCATGTGTGCAGGGGTAGACAAAAGTAGCTTTGCAGTTATAATACAAATGAATAATATAATAATAAATAATACAAGAATAAACTGTATTCTGTATACTCACAACCGTAAACCTTCTCTTGCCAACCTATGTACGTTAAAGAGGAAACAAGACTTGCTGGAAAAATTGAATATCAGGTTTTCTTCTATCTGTATATTCATTTTTTTCAATAAATTAAGTTCCACCAGTAGAAGGGTACTGACCCTAGAAGGGATAGAAATCAGAGGAACTTGAACAAAAGATCTCAGCCATTGGAAAAAGATGAAGAAAACAAGTACATTACACTTAAATTTTAAAACAGAATGTCTGTATCTCTCTCTATATATTTTTTTAAATTTTATTTTAATTTATTTTTTCAAATACATTTGTTTCTGCCCCCCCACCAACACTTTCCCTTGCTGCCTCCCTCCTTCCCTCCATCAGCTCTTCCCCTTTGGTTTTGTCCATGAGTCCTTGCTATATGTTCCTTGACTTTCCCCTTCCCTTCCTTTTCCCTGCCCCCCCTCCCTCCTTCCCTCTTGTCTCTGTTGATTTCTTTTCCTTTCAGTGTTTCTGGTCTTATTTTCCTTGCATCTTTGTATTGTTGGTTAGGTTCCGCTTATAGGTGAGCTCATATGGTATTAGTCTTTCATTCCCTGGCTTATTTCGCTTAGCATAATGCTCTCCGGTTCCATCCATGCTGTCGCGAAGTTTAGTAGTTATTTTTTTCTTTCTGCTGTGCAGTATTCCATTGTGTATATGTACCATAACTTTTTGATCCAATCATCTGCTGATGGGCATTTAGGTTGCTTCCAACACTTGGCTATTGTAAATTGTGCTGCTATGAACATTGGGGTACATAGGTTCTTTTGTATTGGCGTTTTGGTGTTCTTAGGGTATAGTCCCAGCAGGGGAATCACTGGATCAAAAGGCAGTTCCATTTTCAGCTTTCTGAGGAAATTCCACACTGCTTTCCACAGTGGCTGCACCAGTCTGCATTCCCACCAACAGTGTACTAGGGTTCCCTTTTCTCCACAGCCTCGCCAGCACCTGTTGTTTGTTTATCTGTTTATGATGGCCATTCTGACCGGTGGGAGGTGGTACCTCATGGTGGTTTTGATCTGCATTTCTCTGATGGCTAGTGATGCTGAGCATCCTTTCAAATGCCTCTGGACCCTCTGTATCTCCTCCTTAGAAAAGCATCTGCCCAGGTCCTTTGCCCATTTTTTGATTGGATCGTTTGCCTTCTTGGAGTGGAGTTGAGTGAGTTCTTTATATATCTTGGAGATCAAACCTCCATCTGATGTATCATTAGCAAATATATTTTCCCATACGGTTGGCTCCCTTTTCATTTTGCTGATGTTTTCTTTAGCCATGCAGAAGCTTCTTATTTTTATGAGGTCCTACTTGTTTATTCTTTCCTTTAAGTCCCTTGCTTTAGGAGACATATCAGTGAAAAAATTGCTGTGTGGGATATCTGAGAGTTTCCTGCCAATGTTCTCCTCTAGGACTTTGATGGTGTTGCGACTTATATTTAAGTCTTTCATCCATCTTGAGTTTATTTTTGTGTATGGTGTCAGCTGATGATCCAATTTCAATTTTTTGCATGTAGCCGTCCAGGTCTCCCAACACCATTTGTTGAAGAGGCTATTATTGCTCCATTTTATGCTTCTGCCCCCTTTGTCAAATATTAGATGCCCATAGAGACCTGGGCTTATTTCTGGGCTTCCTATTCTGTTCCACTGGTCTATGGGTCTGTTCTTGTGCCAGTACCAGATTATTTTGAGTATGGTGGCTTTGTAGTAGAGTTTGATGTCCGGTATTGTGATCCCTCCTACTTTGTGTTTCTTTCTCAAAATTGCTGCAGCTATTCGGGGTCATTTATGGTTCCATATAAATTTTTGAAATGTCTGTTCTATTTCTGTGAAATATGTCATTGGTATCTTAATAGGGATTGTGTTGAATCTATAAATTGCTTGGGTAGTATGGACATTTTGAGGATTTAATTTTTCCAATCCATGAGCACGGTATATGCTTCCATTTATTTGTGTCTTCCTTAATTTCTTTTTTCAATGTTGTATAATTTTCTGCATACAGGTCTTTTGTGTCTTTGGTTAAATTTATGCCTAGGTACTTTATCTTTTTTCTTGCTATATCGAATGGTATTTTTTTTTCTGATTTCTTCTTCTTCTATTGCATTGCTGGTGTACAAAAACGCCTTTGATTTCTGAATGTTGACTTTGTATCCTGCTGTTTTGCCAAATTCACTTATTAGGTTGAGGATTTTTTGGTAGAGTCTACAGGGTTCTCTATGTACACTATCATGTCATCTACAAACAATGATAGTTTTACTTCCTCCTTTCCTATTTGGATGCCTTTTATCTCTTTCTCTTGTCTGACTGCTGTGTCTAGGACTTCCAATATGATGTTGAAAAGAAGTGGTGAGAGTGGACATCCTTGTCGTGTTCCCGATCTTAGTAGGAAAGCTTTCAGTTTTTGCCCGTTGAGTATGATATTAGCTGTAGGTTTTTCATATATGGCCTTTATTACGTTGAGGAATGCCCCATTATTTCCCATTTTGCTGAGTGTTTTGATCATAAATGGGTGATGTACATAATCAAATGCTTTTTCAGCATCTATCAAGATGATCATGTGGTTTCTGTCTTTTCTTTTGTTTATGTGATGTATCACGTTTCGTGATTTGCGTATATTGAACCATCCCTGCATCCCTGAGATGAATCCCACTTGATCACGGTGGATAATCTTTTGAATGTATTGCTGGATGCGGTTTGCCAATATTTTGTTGAGGATTTTAGCATCTATGTTCATCAGCGAAATTGGCCTGTAGTTTTCTTTCTTTGTAGGGTCTTTATCTGGTTTTGGGATCAGCGTGATGCTGGCCTCATAGAAGGAGTCTGGCAGTCTTCCCTCCTCTTGGATTTTTTGGAATAGTCTGAGAAGGACAGGGGTTAGCTCTTCCTTAAATGTTTTGTAAAATTCTCCTGGGTAACCATCTGGCCCTGGGCTTTTGTGTGCTGGGAGTTTCTTGATTACTGCTTCAATTTCCCCAGTTGTTATCGGTCTGTTCAAGCTTTCTGTTTCTTCCTCCTTCAGTGTTGGAAGATTATACTTCTCTAAAAATTTGTCCATTTCATCAAGGTTTTCAAATTTCTTGGCATATAATTGTTCATAATAGTTTCTGATGATCCTTTGTATTTCTGTGGTATCAGTTGTTATTTCTCCTCTTTCATTTCTGATATTATTAATTTGGGTCCTCTCCCTCTTTTTCTTGATGAGTCTGCTTAAAGGGTTGTCAATTTTATTTATCTTTTCAAAGAACCAGCTTCTGGATTGGTTGATCCTCTGAATTGTTCTTTTTGTCTCTATGTCATTCGGTTCTGCACTAATCTTGACTATTTCCTTCCTTCTACTTGCTTTGGGATTTATTTGTTGTTGTTTCTCCAGTTCTTGAACTTGTAGTGTTAGGTCTTTTATTTGAAATGTTTCTATCTTTTTTAGGTAAGCCTGTATTGCTATGAACTTCCCTCTCAGGACCGCCTTTGCTGTGTCCCATAGGTTTTGGACAGTTGTCTGTTCATTTTCATTTGTTTCCAGAAATGTTTTGATTTCTTCTCTTATCTCATTATTGACCCATTCATTGTTTAATAGTGTACTGTTCAGTCTCCATGAGTTTACAAGTTTTTGAAGTTTCTCTTTGAGGTTGATTTCGAGTTTCAAGGCCTTGTGGTCTGAGAAAAAGTTTGGTATTATTTCAATTTTCCTGAATTTTCTGTGGCTTGCTTTGTGTCCTATCATGTGGTGTATCATTGAAAAACTGCCATGAGCATTTGAAAAGAATGTGTATTTTTCTTCTTTGGGATGTAAGGTTCTATATATGTCAGTTAAGTCTCTTTGATTCAGTGTGTCATTCAGCGCCACGATATGTTTATTAGTGTTTTGTTTGGAAGATCTGTCCATTTTGGACAGTGGGGTGTTGAAATCCCCTACTATCAGTGTGTTGCTGTCTATATCTTTTTTGAAGTCATCCAACAATTTCCTTGTAAACTTGGGGCTCCTATATTGGGAGCATATAAGTTTACAATGTTGATGTCTTCTTGAGAGAATCTTCCTTTAAGTATGATAAAGTGCCCCTCTGGTCCTCTCTTTATGGCCTTTGTTTTGAAATCTACATCGTCTGATACCAGTATGGCAACCCAGCCTTTTTCTCATGCCCATTTTCTTGTAATATTTTTTTCCATCCCTTTACTTTCAGTCTGTGTAGGTCTCTTGCTCTGAGGTGGGTCTCTTGTAGGCAGCATATGTGTGGGTCATGTTTTCTTATCCATTCAGCTACCCTGTGTCTTTTGATTGGGGCATTTAGTCCATTCACATTGAGAGATATTACTGATAGAAACTTACTCATCTTTTCTCTTTGTACCTGTGTTCCTCTCTCTCTCATTCTTTTCCTTCATCTGCTTATACCAGTCCCCTTAGCATATCTTGGAGTGCTGGTTTTGTAGAGATGTATTCTTTTAGTCTTCTCTTGTCTGGGAAACTCCGTATTTCCCCTCCTATTTTAATGGAGAGCCTAGCTGGGTAGAGCAGCCTTGGCTGTAGCCCTTGCTTTTCATGGCTTGGAATATTTGTTGCCATTCCCTTCTGGCTTGGAGTGTTTCTGTTGAGAAGTCAGCTCCTAGGCATATCGGGGTCCCCTTGTATGTTACCTTCTCCTTCTCCCTTGCTGCCCTGAGGATTCTCTCTTTGTCTTTGACATTTGCCATTTTAATGATGATGTGTCTTGGAGTGGACCTCCTTGAGTCTCTCTTGAGTGGGGTCCTCTGTGCCTCCTGGATCCATGAGAGTCTTTCTCTCCTCAAATTAGGGAAATTTACCATCATTACTTTTTCGAGGAGGTTCTCTATTCCTTGCCTCTCTTCTTCTCCTTCTGGTATCCCTATTATACGGATATTATTGCATTTCAGGTTGTCCTGCATTTCCCTAAATGCCTCTTCATTCTTTTGGAGCCGTTTTTCCATTTCTTGCTCTTTCTGGGAGCTTCTTTCTACCTTGTCCTCCATCTCGCTGATTCGATCCTCGGCTTCATCCAGCCTGCTTTGGATTCCTTCTACTGTGTTCTTCAATTCATAAATGGTATTCTTCATATCCTCTTGTGTCTTCTTGATAGTTTCTATGTCCTTTTCCAGGCTGATATAGTTTGCTGTAAGATCCTGATAGTTTCTCTGCAGTTTCTCATGGTTATCTTTGAGCTGGCTGAGCTCATTGAGCTTCCTTAGAACCATTGTTTTGAATTCAGTATCTGATAGTTTCCTTGCCTCTATTTCATTTAGCTCTCTCTGTGGGGGGAACTTCTTTTTCCTCCCATTTTTGTGAGTCTGTTAAGTATTTTTCTCCTTTACTTTTCTCTCTGGGCCTGCCTCTGATGATGTCAGTTGTGGCCCTATAGGGCCTTGGGTTGTTTGTTTGAGCCTTTCAGAGTCTAATGCCTGTGTCTGACTCCTGCTTGGGGCATCTCTGTGACCCCTTCAGTCAGGGCTGGGCTATTTTTTGGGATCTCTCTGCAATCTCATGCTGGCTTCTTGAGCGCGTTCCCAGCGCGACAGGGTCCCCCACCTGCCTGGGCTCGGGTGTGCTTGCCCCAGACCAGGGGGCTTATTCGCGACCTCACGTACTCATCTGGCCCCCTGGCCGGCGAGCTCCCCGGCACTGGTCAGTTTAGGTTCTTCTATTGTGTGTATTCCCCGCTTTTGGCTCTTTGGGTACATTGCTTGACCTTGCCAAATAGGGACTATGGAAATGGGAGGAAGTCAGCTCCAGGACTCTCCGGTTAATTCTGTCTCAGGTCTCTCCCCCAGGGACTCTGGGCAGCTCTACTAATTTTGTGGGGTGCTCCGCAATCGCGGGTGTGCAGGTTAATTTACGCCTGCCCTTGCCGCTCTGTGCACTCCCTCACAGGCCAGATCAGTGCCAATCTGTGGGAGGCCTTGCCGGCCGGTGCAAGCGTCCGCCAGCCCGCGCGTGTCACACACGCTCGCCAACCCTCACCAGTCACTCGGCGCAAGTGTGCGCCTCTCTCTATATTTTTATTGATTTTCAGAAAGGAAAGGGGAGAGAATGAGAAAAAAACATAAATCTGTTGTTTCACTTATTTGTGCATTTATTGGTTGATTCTTGTTTGTGCCCTGACTGAAGGTCAAATCCACAACGTTGGTGAATCAAGATGACACTCTAACCAAATGAGCTACTTGGCCAGGGATGTATCTATATATTTTTAACTTGAAAACAAAAAGGACTTTCAAAGTGAGAGGCAACAAGTTTTTATTTGAGATCAATAAGAATAGCTATTTAGGAATCATTAATTCAGATAGAAGCCCAAATAATGTTCTGATTAGGAGACAAAGTCAATGATTACATCAATAGAAAAAAGTAATTTCTATTGGTACAGATAACATAACATAATAATACACATTCTAATGAATGTTTTAAATTTTCAGACTGGTAGTCATTAGTCTTGTAGTCATATTATCTGCTTTATTGTTATCTTGACAAACAGTTTGTTGGGATACAATGTTGCCCTAGGCCCAGTCCAAAGGTTATTTTGCCCTGTTTTGCATTCCAAAGGTTTGAGTCGTGCAGAGTAGTTCCTTTGGGATGGCAGCTCCAGCTCCATTTTAAGTGGGTCATTTATTCACAAAGATATATGCCCCCCTATGTTCATTGCAACATTATACACAGTAGCCAAGACATGGAAATAACCAAAGTGTCCTTTGGTGGATGATTGGATAAAGATGTAGTACATATATACAATGGAATACTATTCAGACATAAGAAAAGATGAGATATTGCCATTTGTGACAAGAATGATGGATTTTGAGAGTATAATGCTGGCCAAAATAAGTCAGATGGTGAAAGTCAAGAACCAACAAGCAAACAAAATTTCAGACACAGACAATAGCGGGTGGTTACCAGAGGGGAAGGGGGTGGGAGGAGGATAAAGAAGGTAAAAGGAGGTCAAATGTATGGTGAGAGAGGGAGACTAGACTTTGGGGGCTGAGTACACAATGCAATATACTGGTGATGTATTACTCAACTGTACATATGAAACTTATATTATCTTATTAACCAATATCACCCCAATAAACTTAATAAAAATACGAAAAAAGGAACTCATTTATGTTACTGTTCACAATATCTATATACATACCAGTCAGGATTAAGAAAGTTTAGACAACTTTTTAGCAACATACATCTGATTCAATGATCAGGAGGTAGATTTGTGCTAAATAATAGAGTAAATTTTTGAAGGACAAGACTCTGAGATTATGAGAATGATGCGCTGCATGCTGCTTTAAGAAGGGAAGTGGCGGGTGACTCTCATCATGTTTTTAACACCGGGTTTTGCTTCAGCTTAAAATTTACTTATAGTCTTTTAGGTTACCTTCACCTTACCTTTTGAAAATGAAATGCTCTCCTGCAACGTCTTACAAATGCAACAGCCTCTCTAACCTGAATCAGATGAAGGAAGTCGCCCTTGACGCTACCATTTTCGCTTCCCTGAGTCAGCACTGATGACCTCTACCTTCCACATCAGAAGGAAAATTCCGATGCCCAGGAACCTGCACGTTTACCCATACCGGAGTCTATCCATTTTGTCTGGAGAGAAGAGGAAACCTGCCTGCTTTTTCTCACTACCTCTTTATCCTTACAAACTGGATCTTTCCCATCAGTACTTAAGTACATTCACAATCAAGCATCTTCCTCTTGGAGCTTAGGCCTCCATCTACAGCTCTATATCGTTTGCCCTTCACAGATGAATTTCTCCTAACGAAAACACTTCTGCAAGTCCCGTTAGGTTTCAACATACCACAGTCTTCCCTGATCATGAAGGGGGGTGCCGGACAAATGGGACTTAATGGTTTAAGGAAGAGGTGTCCTTGGCAGACTCGGCAATCCGCTGGTGAGAGCGGCAGTTACAGGAAGGGGAAGGGATGAGAATCCCGGTTTACCTGTGGCCTTCCAGGGATTTCGGTGGTCAGCAATGGGTGTGGAAGGTTGGGGAAAGCACAAAACACCTGTAGCAACTTCACCCGCCCACCACCCATATGGGCTAAGGCCAATGCTGATCTTATTGTCACTTGGATATGGCCGCGGACCACAGCCACCTTCATTCTTGGTTCACAGCAAGGAGCCATTTAGTGTTGCGACTTAAATGTGGGACGTGTTTTGTAGTCATGAGCGTCAACAGTTTGGCTCCAACTGCAAATTAGCTATTGTACTTTATATCAAAATAGTTTTGGTTTAATTTTTAACATTGTGAATATTACGGCCATATCTTCTGAGTTTAGATAATAAAAATGAGAACAATTACTGTGTGCACACCAGCTTGACCCAG
This sequence comes from Pteronotus mesoamericanus, assembly GCF_021234165.1. Taxonomy (NCBI): domain Eukaryota; kingdom Metazoa; phylum Chordata; class Mammalia; order Chiroptera; family Mormoopidae; genus Pteronotus; species Pteronotus mesoamericanus. Next base: position 337,130 of record NW_026555085.1, read on the forward strand.
ACATATCTCAAAAAGTCTAAATGAGAGAGGGCGCAATGGGAGCCCTGCAAAGGTGGGCGTAGGTTGGGAGCAGGGAGACCAAGGGGTGGAAGCTGGCGGAGGCTGAGCTCTGTGGAGTGTTTGCCAATGTTGGAACTGTCTGCAAAGGGTCCCTGGATTGAAGTTTTTGGAGCAATGAGGGATACAGCAGTTTGGTCAACATTGTTTTAACATGCTTCAGATCAGTCAGCTTCTCTCCAAGAAAGCCTCAAATAGAAAACTCCACTGTGTCTGGTAAATGAGTTAGCCCATTTCAGTGAAGTCCAACCCCAGTATAAATGGAAAGAAATAGTGCCTGCTCATTTGAAGATGTTTTCAGTGCAACTGAGACTTGGTGAGCAGATGTGGGAATCAGAAGGGAGCTGGATCAAGAATGCCCAAATAGCTGTTGCTAATAAAGCTTTGACTGAGTCTACCCTCGCCAAACCAGTTCAGAAACCACCCTAAAGTAATGTTAATAATAACACAGGTAGTATAATTGCCACTGTGGAAAAGAATGGGTTTGCTGTGAAGAGGGGAGAGTCTGTCATCTACAGGCCACTAGATCCAAAGCCTTTCCTAAATTAGAGCTAATTACAACTTCCAGGGCATGTACAATCAGAGGTATCATTTGTATGATGCCTTAGACTTTTTTATGTTCAACTGATTGTAAGAAATGATGAATTTGGGGGGGGAGGGAAAATTCGACAAGCTGCTAGACACAACGCCGCCATGAAAGCCCTCCAAGCACTGCAGAATGAGCCCCTTCCAGAAAAATCTCCTCAGAATGGTGAATCTGGAAAAGAAATGGATAATGACAAAGATGCGAATAAATCTGAGATCAGGTTAGTGTTTGAAATTTCTCTGAAGTGAAATATGCCCGTCGGTTTTGAGGTTATTAAAGAAAGTGGACCACTGCATATGAAGAGCTTTGTTACTCGAGTGTCAGTGGGAGAGTTCTCTGCAGAAGGAGAGGGAAATAGCAAAAAACTTTCCAAGAAGCGTGCTGCAATCGCCATCTTACAGGAGCTTAAGGAACTTCCACCTCTTCCTATGGCTGAAAAGCCAAAACTATTTTATTAAAAATGCCATAAAACAATAGTCAAACCTGGGCCAGAATATGGTCAAGGAATGAACCCCATTAGTGGCCTGGCTCAAATTAAACAGGACAGAAAGGAGAAGGAGATAGGCTATATTTTGTTTTCAGAGAGAGGAATGCCTCCACATCAGGAATTTGTGATGCAGATCAAGGTAGGCAATGAAGTTGCTGCTGAAACAGGACCTAATAAAAAGATAGCCAAAATTTAGAGAAAAAAAAAAGCCACAGAAAAAATGCTGTTACAGCTTCATTATAAAGCATCCACTAGTCTTCAAGATCAACTTGACAAGACAGGAGAAAGCAAAGCATGGAGTGGCCTAAAGGCTGGTTTTCCTGAATTAACAAATAACACTCCAAAAGGAATTCTTCATTTGTTTCCTGTTGTTTATCAAGAGATGGAAACCAGCTGCAGCAAAGTAACCTCTGGCACTACTCTAAGCTATTTGTCACCCAAAGATAAGAACCAAACCTCCAGCTCTTCAGTGTATCTCCCACCTTGAATAGTTCAGCCACAATTGCTAGGAAACTCCTTATGAATGAAACATCTATGGCAGAAGCCACAGGGTTAAAAGGAAGTTCTACTCCCCCTTGTCCTGCAGTACAACCTTTAAAAGAGCTGGAATATTTAGCAAGGATTCAAGCCTTCCAGGTATGAATTAAAAGCAAACAAAACAACTTATTAGCTCTAAATCCTTCATCTCTATCCATCAGAAAGCACATCCTTGCCTGTTAGTTTGACCCAAATGCCGCTTACAGTGTAAATCATTAGGAACACAAATGACAGAGAGCGCTGTATGCACATGCCTCATGATTTTTATTTTCATTCTACCCGGTAATTGTTTTGCTGTCTGGCTCTCCTCCATTTTTCTTCTTTCTCCTTTTTTTTTTTTTTTTTATTAAACATTTTTCATTCTCTGCTATATATTCCAATTGGTCTTGATTGGGTACATCTATCTCCTCACTCTGTCTTCCACAAACAATGATTCTGCTTTTTTACATTTGGCAGTAGTATTGAGCTCTAAGTTCTCCCTCTTTTTATAGTAAGGTTAAATTTTTTCTATTGATGCTTTTACTTTCATAACAGTTTTGATTTTAACCTTTTATGGCTAGTAATGATTCAGGTATACCGTTAAGTTATAACATCCTAGAGGTCTATTATCTTAGAGACTAATTAAATATAGTATTAGAACAATAATGAGCCTTAGCTGGTGTGGTTCAGTGGCTTGAGCACTGGCCCATGAACCAAAGTGTCACAGGCTGGATTCCCAGCATAGGGCACATGCCTGAGTTGCAGGCCAGGTCCCCAGCTGGGCAAATGAAATGCAACCACACATTGATGTTTCTCTCCCACTCTTTTTCCCTCCCTTCCCCTCTCTAAAAAATTTTTTTAATAAAAAAAAGAGCAATAATGAAATGCTTCCTAGTTGTTTGAGGCATAACAACATGTATTTGTTTTACTGAATCATATTTTGAACCTTCTGGGGTAACACCTGCCTCAGATGGTACCAACAAATTTGTTTCACTGAACAGTCTAAAACTAGCTATAGTCCGCCTAACAGGCTGTGTATATGAATTTGGGGATAGAAACTCTTCCTATTTATTTTTTGCTCCCCTTTGGGAAAAAAAGCCTAAACAATCCTCTATGAATAGAATTTTTTAAATAATTGTTAACTCTAGGAGGAGGAAACACCTGTGTTCTGATTTCTTGGTTGCCTTGAAAATCATATGCTGACCTGTAATCACTAACTTGACTGATGAGCTGCAGCATACTTGTGTGTGGGAGTCGTGCTCCCTCAGATTCCACTGTTTTAACCTCCTTTTACATCTTAGTCTTACTCCTTAAAACCAAAAACTGTAATTTTCTTTAGAAATGTCTTGGAAGATCTGTATTATGTAGAATGATCATGTATTTATACATATTTTACAAGTTTAGATACAAAAATAAGAAAGGAGATCTTGTGTTGGGGGGCAGATTTTGCATGGTTGGTTGTTTTTTTTTTTCCGCTGTAGGAAATGGACTCATTCAAATCTATTGCCAGGTAGTCATTAGTGTTCTTAATTAGACTGAGGCAGGAGATAGTCAGGAAGGAGGAAATTCCAGAGATGCCCAAGGAGATAAAGAACATGGAGAAAGGGCGGAGACCCTGTCCTAAGTCTGGTAGTTTCTGCATCTGGAGAAGCATTGAATTCTAATCAGGACTGCACCTGCACAGAAGATGCTACCTGACCCCTGCTTCATTATAATGAATTAGCATTGTGGGACCCTCTACCCAGTAGCCAATCAAGGAAATCATGGGAGACCCACCCTAAGGAATAAAAAGTCCTCTAGCCCCTGAGTTCGGCCCCTGCTCCTGCTGCTCCTGTTGCTGCTGCTGCTGCTGCTGCTGCTGCTGCTGCTGTTAGGCTCTCCTCCTTCCTTCTCTGCTCCATTCTGCTCAGAGTTGGCCCGCTCCCATGTTCTGTGTGGCTTAATAAATCTGCTTTTTCTCACTTTCTACTATAAACTCTGTGTGTCTGTTTCAATTTTTTGTCCATGATCACCAAGAACCAGGTTACCTGTGCCCACCTGTGACAGTTTTATTTATAAAATAAAGAAGCTGTTACTAATTATTAGTTGTGTTACCTGAAATTTTAAATGCTTAAAGTGAAAATTTTAGAATTTGATAATATTTATTATAAGAATGATGATAAATCACTGTTCAAAATAAAACGACCTTGATTCACGCAGTTAAAGTCTTAAGAAAAAATTAAGTAATTTCTAGTTCTGTGTATAATCTGTGTAGGATGAACTAGAAATAAACTGTCATGAAAAGAAATTCACTGCTTACTTACAAATCTAGTCATATAGAAATGCCTAAAAGTAACACTGCATTTTTTAAGAAACAAAGCACAAATTGCATTCAAGCTCTGGATTGATTTTTTTGCTTGGAGATATTATTATGGTAGATGCAATTTTGCTACTTCAGTTTTATATTTGTATTTATTTGTTAATTTTTGGCAATGAAAACAGTAATAATTTTAACATATATTTACTGTAGTCAAAATGTTGTCTGTTTTCCCCAGTATTGAGCTGACTGCTCAGACCTTTTTTAAAAAGCTTACACAGAGATAGTAGTCATTATTTAAGGACAGGTTAAACATTTCCAAATTTGTGTACTATGACTTTTACATGTTAATGGATATAAACACGCTTCTTTGGTCAAATGAACATGGTGTTGATGTGAAATATTGTCTCTGATGGATTGTAACCTACAGCTGAGCAATGAACAGAATCTGTGAGAAACTGCTTAGTATCCTGTGAGGTGCAGCTGCACATATCTTCATGTCACAGTAGAAGGATCTTTGTGGTTAAGAGTTTTAAAGCCTATTTCTTTAACTTTCTCAAGTATATTTACCTGGGAGAAGAATATGTAGATTGTTTCTGTTTCTTAAATGTTTTAATTGGACTATAGCTTAGCAATTATAGGGTCAAGTTGTTATGGATTACATGCTATTCTGTTATTTTTATTTCTGGAATTTAAAAACAATACATTCTTTTACTGTGTTTCTAGGGTTTTTTTGTTACTGTACACTGAATAAATATTATTGCTCATTGAATATTGTATTAACCCTTTTTTGGCCTTCTCTGCCCATTGAAATTTGATGTGACAGCTATGTTGTATTACAAAGTAAAATTATATTAGTGTACTTTAAAAAAATAGTCTAAAGGACTGTGTTATTTTAGTGACACATGGAGGACACATTTACCTAGATTAAGGAGGTAAATAACTAAAACAGATGGAAGGAGGCGTGAAAGTACATAAGGAGACTAAATGTACAAATCCTGGATGAGACAGGCAAGAACTTCTAAATCAAAGTATTTTGTTTCCCAAAAGGACACTAATACTCATTCAAAATACTAGAAAAAGAGCACATCTTTTCTTCTTTATTGCTCTATTGCAGTGATTTTCAACCTTTTTCACCTCATGGCACACATAAACTAATTACTAGAATTCTATGGCACACCAAAAAATATCTTATATTTTTTGCCTATCTGACAAAACAATAAGTATAATTTTGATTCATTTATACTGGATGGCTATGTTGTGTTGGCTATTGTCATTTTTTAATTTGACAGTCTAAAGGAAAAGAGGCTAGTTTCCTTGCCTAAACAGTCAAGTATTAAATGTTTTAAAACGTCATGTAGCACACTATTTGTAAACTGGTGCCCTATTCTCTGATACAAGGGTTGCAACCTGCAGGCAAACAAAAGGGAAAATTTCAATACCAGGTATAGGCCCTTTGCAGTTTGGAGGAAATTCTGTCAAATGACCTTGCTCTCTACAATCCATAAACTTTAAGTGATGTGCCAAATTACTGCAACTAAAGTAGGTGAGAGCCTGGCTCTCACCTACTTTAATTTGAAATATGGCTTGAAAATCCTCTTCTTGATCTGTATGAAGAGTTAATAAAACCACCAGATAACAAAGACAAACTATTGTTGACAGCTTATTCAAATACAAACTACAGCTTGTTCATTTATCTGTGTATTGGCAGACAGTGCAAATGCAAATTTTGGTAAATTCTATTTCTTACAAAAAAAATGAAAAGATCTTATCTGTGAAGTTTTCTGTATACCTTGTACACAACACTGCTAAAAAACGTTTGCTTACTAGTGATATTGAGACTGTCATGGTTTTTTGAGGTTTATGGTCATATGAGCTTGGTCACTTTTTAGTTTCTTCAAATTGTGCAGAAGCACTTAATGAGGCTTTTGGCTTTATAAAAATCAGAGGATATAGCATCTTAGACATATGTCTAAAAGATGGCTATCATTGTTCCTGGCCCTAGGGGGGAAAAATCTTTATTTTTAATGTATGAGATAAGAAGAATGTCCTCTAGTGTTGGGAGATCTGGACAGCTACATGCAAGAAAAATGAAACTCAACCACAAACTTACACAATACACAAAAATAAACTCAAGATTGATGAAAGACTTAAGTGTAAGTTGCGACACCATAAAAGTCCTAGAGGAGAACACAGGCAGGAAAATCTCAGGTATTCCATGCAACAATATTTTCACCGGTAATTTTCACTGGTATGTCCCCTACAGCAAGGGATATAAAGATCAGCAAAATGAAAAAGGGATGAAATGAGTGGGAAAATATATAAAATAAAATGAGTGGGACAAACCCCTGTCCAAATATATACCTTGGACAGGGGTTTGATTGCCAAAATATACAAAGAACTCACATGACTCCACTCCAGGAAGACAAACAATCCAATTAAAAATGGGCCTAAGACCTGAACAGCATCCTTTCATATGTCACCTGGGACTAGAGGGCCCAGATGACATAAGAAAGGATGCTCAGCATCACTATCCATCAGAGGGATGTAAATTAAAACCACAGTGTGATACCACTTCACACCAATCAGAATGGCCACCATAACCAAATCAACAAACGACAAGTGTTGGCAAACTTGTAGAGAAAAGGGAACCCTAGTATGCTGTTGGTGGGAATGTAGACTGGTGCTGCCACTACAGAAAACAGTATGGAATTTCCTCAGAAAACTAAAAATGGAACTGCCTTTTGACCTGGCAATTCCACTGCTGTAATTATACCCTAAGAATCCTGAAACATCAATTCAAAAGAACCCATGCATCCCAGTGTTCATAGCGGCACAATTTAGAATAGCCAAGTATTGGAAGCAGCACAATTTAGAATAGCCAAGTATTTAGAATAGCCTAAATACCCATGAGTAAATGAGCAGATCGAAAAACTGTGGTACATTTACACAGTAAAATATGAAGCAGCAGAAAGAAAGGAGCTCATACCCTTCACAACAGCATAGGTGGATCTGGAGAATATTATGCTAAATGAAATAAGCCAGGTGGTGAAAGATGAATATCATATGATTTTTACCTGTAAGTAGAACCTAATGGACAAAATTAACAAGCAAGCAATAATATAACCAAAGACATTGAAACAAAGAACAGACAGTAATCAGAGAAGGCAGAAGGGACTATGTATAAAAGACACATGGACAAAGCCAAAGGAGGGTAAGAACTAGCATGGGAGGTGGGGATGGGTGGTGGGGGGGAATGGTGTGGTGAAAATGGAGAAAACTGCACTTGAACAACAATAAAAAAGAATGTCCTTTAATTTAGAAATATTTTGAGAATGGAAATGGAGAAAAACACTCTAGTAAAGCAAATTTGTATGCTTTTTCTCCATCATTGTTTGATGTTATACAGATTATGGCAAAAACTCATAGACTGGAAAAATGATATCTTTTGTGGGGGAAAGAGATTGGTTCAGAATGAAGTAATAATTTTTTAAAAAAAAGTTACCAGAAAAGGTCAGACTAACGAGTCAAATTAAATAAGACTTTCCCAATTTCTCTATTAAAATTATAAGTTATTTGGAATCCTAGTTTTATTTCAAGAGTTCAAATTACTGCTGTACTTTCATTAAGATGAAGAAAACTAGAGAAGAAGCAGTTTTGGAGGGTGGAGAGGAACAAGAAATATTTGAACATGTTAAGTCTGAGATGTCTTAAACATTCAGTGGAGATGTCAGTTATGTAACTGGATATGTGCTATGGAGAGGTGAAGTTAGAGGGTTAAGTTTGGGAATCAACAGGGAATATATGGTCACATGATCAGGTGAGCCCATGTAGGGAGAGGGCACACAGAGAATATATAAGGACTCAGGTCAGGGCCCTAGAGAGCTCCAAGATTTAGAGATTGAGAAGTGGAGGAAATAAAGAAGGAAAACATTTAAGTAGAAAGAAAACCAAAAGAGTGTGGTGTTCCAGGAACTAAATGAAGAATGTGTTTCCACAAAGGGGAAATATCAGAGTCCAAATGCTACTGAGAAGCTGAGCAAATTGAAGACCGAGAATTGACCATTGGATTTCATAAGACAGAAGTTGCTGGGACTTGATGGGGAAGTTAAAGTGGAGTAGAGGGGAAAGTTTTCTTAGAGTGGGTTAAAGAGAGAAGCAGTTAGTATTCTCTACACATTTAGTTATTCAGATTCAGATTTAGAGAAATGGTGGTGTGTTTGATTTGACCAAGAGTTGGGAGTAGGGCAAAGGAAATGAAGGTTATATAAGCTAGTAGTACTGGTACGTGAAATCTAAACTGTAAAAATAAGGAAGTGAAGATGCAAGGAGGAACCTGACTGGTGTGGCTTGGTGGGCTGAGGTCATCTCACAAACCAAGAAGTTGCCAGTTTGATTCTCTAGTTGGGGTGCATACGAGAGACTACTGGTGTTTCTCTCTCACACATTGATATGTCTTCCCTTCTCTTTCTTTCTCCCTTCCCTTCTCTCTAAAAATAAATAAATAAATAAAATCTTTTTAAAAAGAGAGATGCCAGGAGGAAGGGGCTGCATTAAATAATTTTCCAGTGGCAAGAGGAAATGAGCTAAAAAGATATGAAGTGGTGGTCAGTATAAGATATAACTGAAATTTACATTTTTGGGTTGGTGGTTGCAGTTTAGGTTAATTGTAAAGTCAAAGGGAGGGTGTTTTTCAAGTTGCAGGCTGTGATGTCTTTGTGAGTCATAAAATCAATTCAGTTGGTCATGACTAGACTTTTGATTTTAATGAAAGAATAGAATGCAAAATGTCAGAGTGTATTGCAAGTAAGAAGGATGGTGATGTAAACTATATTTCTGGTTATGGATATCAATAGAAAAAGTTTTAGAACAGAGTATGGGAGAAAGAAAAATTCTTTAGAAATGAAAAGTCAAGGACTTAGGGGAGGTGTGGTTGGATGGGAGTGAAGAGCACTCACTGGGAATCCACACCTCCACTGCATACCTGAAACACATTTGCTAGATAAGGTTTGGGAAGCTCTGCAGTTTATCATCTGCAGAAAAAGAAAACAAAAACACCATAGGATTTTTCCTCTCAAGTTTCTTAGGGAGGGTAAGAAGCCCTAGGAGTTGGTTTCTGACAGAATAATGCAGGCAAATTTAATAAAATTGTGATTTTTAAGCATAAAGAAACCACAGCTCTCAAATTAAGAAAAGTGTTCATGTTTTTTCCCTCCTCGACAAGAAGATATTCCTAGATTTTTTTCCGGAAATATTTTTCTGTTACTATCTTATTATTATTTTTTTATCCTCCATTTTCTTTTTATCATTATTTTTCTACCCCCTTCTTCAGTTTCTGAGATCCCTAAGTATGGGAGACTCTGGCCCATGAAGTCTCCCGATTTGCCACAGATGGAAGAGTCATTCCAGACACCGTTTGCCTGTCAAGGAAAGGGGAAAACGATTCCCTCTAGTGAGGAATGTCCCCCAAGCCCCTGTGCTCAATGGCTTTTCTTGAGAGGGTTACAAGTGGGGGACAGGTAGCAGGAATGTATAGGTAATCTAATTACATCAGTAACTTAAGCTTACAGAGAACAGATGATGTTTAAAGAAGACAATGGCAGAAACATACTGAATTGCTTGGGTTTGAGATGAGCAAACATTATGGTGCCAAATGGGATTTGGGTCAGGGTCCAGGAATTCTGTACATTTCATTCCCAGCCTTGAGCTGGTTATCTGGTATAAGGTTAACAGAGCTTGAGGGAGAAACAAAGCATACTTCAAGGAGTGTAATTTACTTCTAGACCTGATTTCCCCTGGAGGCCCTCAGAGCTATTATTGGGTCCTGTCTATCAACCACATTACCAGTGTTCTGGCCAAGTCTTATGGGGCCCCTCCCAGGCTGCAGTTTGGCGGGACTACAGTCCCCGATACCACTCAAAGCAGCCCCCTACACCTAAGTACTGAGTCAATTCTCAGGTATGTTAAGGAAATAATTACCATCATAGCACCCTCATCATCTCTTTAGCTTTCCTTTCATTCAGCTTCAAATCGAAGTATTGCTAATGTTAGGGACTTCAAAACATTTTAGCATACAATAGTGTTTCCTCATCTGCATGGACAATTGTATTATGACACCAGATTCAAGGTCTTTCATTCTCATTGTTTTCTCCCTGGTTATTAAATCCCACTTCTTCATAAGGATAGCATCATCATGAAAGACCTGCTTCTCCTTGGATGGCATCATCAAATCTGCATCCTTGCCAGTCTCTTCTTTTGTTTCACTTCCCACATTCTACCACCTACCAAGTACTGTGAATTTGACAAGAGAAGAATTCTGAAATGTCCTAAAATTAAATGTCCTTAAATTAGAGCCAATCAGAGAGTGGGAAGAGACAGAATTAATCAGTTAACAGGAGCAGGACCAAACCAAAAAAAGACTGCTTACATTCCTGAATGTATGTTGAAACTTTGAATTACTTTCAGGTGGCTATTTCCATCATTATCTAGAGATAACAGTCGACCACTGAAGGCTATCACATCCTGCTTATGCATGAAGTTTCCAGATTGTTGCCCAAAATCAATACAAAAGCATTAAATATTAATACTTCTTCATGGACTCTGTGCCTATCTCAGAACTATCCCTGCTTTATCTTCTCATACTCCCTTTACCTATACACAATGTAAATTAAACTAAAAAAATAGGAAGAAGCCCCATCAACCCCAGGACAGCAGACATGTTTGCCTTTTCCATCTAGCCCTGCTGCTGATGGTTTGGAATCCGTGTCTCAGGACCTGGTCCTGTTTCTTATTAGCATTTGACTCAATAAACCTCTCTTTCAGAAAAAAACTTTTGGTCTTGAATGTTTTTGTTTAACAAATTTTACCTCTTCAGTACTTCCTGAATCATCTGCTTTATTCCACTGCCAGATTACTACCACTGTTTTACTTGGGACTTTTTTCCTCCTTGTCTTGCAACCATTCAAGGCCAGACAGGTTCACAAGGGATTCAGGCAGATGGAAGAAAATACAGAGCTGTAGGGGTGTCTGACATGCCTTTACTCTGGGCTGGGGTGATCCATGCACACCACAAGCCACATGTCGCACAAGCAGGGAGTCCCAACTCCCTTATATACTAAATGCACACAAAAACCAGCGGAGTGTCAAGATATTATATAACAAAGTGTGCTTCTGCGCACGCAGGCACATTCTCAAGGTTGTAGGAACACTGCTTATCAGGCCCAGTGAGGGAGCCTGATGACTCCATTTCCCCTCCAATCACCCCTTCAGGGTTCCTCACTGTACACTCTATGTGAGGGTGTCTTCCGCGAGGGTCACTTGGCGAGGAGGGCAGAGTCCTGCACCCAGATGCTGCAGAAGCAGTACAAACTGCAGCAGCAAGCAACTAATAAGGCCACCCCTGGACAATGGACAGTCCAGTTCCCAGGCAGGTAAGGCCACCCATGTGAGCCACATACCCAGAGGGCGCCAGTGGGAACCACAGCCCATGCACCACTCTGCACCTCCCAGCAATGCCCAAGAGCATGTCTCGGACACAACCCACAGGAATTCAGCCCACTTGGGCCCATTCCTTGAGCTTTTCAATACAAAGGGGAGCTGGTCCAGCCAGTTCCATGGCCTCAAGAGTGAGCCACCCCGAGCCATCCCATATGCAGTAGCCAATTAATGGCTTCTGCTGGTCATACTGTTGCTTTACCCCAATGTAGATGACAGTCTAGGTTGCATTCCACAAGGGATGTGCGCTGTTCCACTGGTTTTGTAACCAAGTCCAATTTGAGACAGAAGCTGGAGAGATACACCATGGGAGGCTGGCAGACAAGCTCAGGGGGATTTCATAGCAGACCTAGCATGCTGATAGAGTAGCCACTGAGGCATAGGTATGGACCCAGTCCATTAAGATGTTACTTTGTACCCTAGGGACAAAAAGACAAAGTAGTTATTGGCACCAACAATGGCAGATAACAACTCTCAGGCAACATACAAGAAATTTTCTGGTTAGCTAATAAGACAGTGGCTAGCAGAGGTGGCCTTCATGGGCACAAATACCATACCTTCTGGGCCTCAACTGGGGGTTCAGCATCTACTAGCAACAACGGTGGAGAACTCATAGTGGGCCATGAGGATATCACAAAGGTGCCACAGAGAAGCATTCTGTGGCTGCTGATCCTGGGTATATTACCTTTAAGATCGGGGGTCATGTTGCAATCACCCAGGGCAATATTTGCAAATTTCTCTCTATCCCTTGTCCCCAAGAGGCAAGAAGAGCCACCCAATGAATGTGGAGGGCTTTTATTTCCCAAGGCCATGTCCAACTGGCTGTTTGCCCACCCTCCAGGACCTCAGGGGCAGACAAGAGAATATTTCCTGTTTCCCCATGCCTGGTTTCAGCAAAACATCCTTAGTCTGTACCTGTGGCTGAATTAGAGCAGCAGTCCAGTAGAGCAAGGCTTCCACTGGAGTTGGGCCCCGCCTCCAAATCCTCTCAGAGTTCAGAGTTCAGAGGATGGTGCATAAACATTTTGTCCAGCCCCCCAGCATAGGGGTGGCAGCTATGGCATGCAGGGTATGCAGTTAAAAGTCCAGTAGCCATGTCCACAAACATGATGGCATACTTATATCCCTCTGAACTAGGCAGGAGTCCGATTATGTCAGCCTGCCACCTGGGCAGCGGTACCCATTCCTTCACCACCTGCCCAGTAGTTCCCACTGGCTTCCAGGGATGCTCTCACAAACAGACAACACAGCCCTCACAAGCTTCCTGTACCTCTGATAAGGTGATAGGTAATTCTGAAGTGTTTATAGTAGACCACATGGTCTTCTGTCCAGCTTGTAAGAAGTGACAGTGTAGCCACTGGGTGATGTCTATTCCTGACAAGCCAGTGGGCACTGCTCCCAGCCATCACACCTTGGCTAGTGTGTCAGCTTCATCATTAGGGGAAGCAAGGGGATATACAGTGATTTGTTTCTGGTGGCCTAATTCCCAGATGTCTTGCCACAAGATCTGTCCCCATAGTGGTCTGTGCATAACAATCCATTTATTTGCTGGCCCTGTAGAGATCCATAATGTTAGCCCCTGGTACAGTGCCCAACTATCTGTGCAAATGGTCAGGGGTAGCACTTGATTGGCAGCCACAAGCCGTACAGCTCCCAGCTCTGCCCACTGGCTACTCTGACCTACTCAAGTGTCAAACCAGATCATGTCTGTTTCTGGCTGGATTGCCACAACAGTCCACATAGCAGGCTGGCCCTTGCTGGACCCGTCAGTATACCATACATCTGAAGGAATAGGAGCCTACCCTTCATAGAAGGGCCTTGCTTCCATTTCTTCTATAGGGGCAGGAGCGGTAGATTTTTCATCTACATAGATAATAGGGCCCTACAACTCAGCCTATGGAAGCTAGTCAACAGAGTACTCATTTGTTGCAGATAAGTCCCCCACTTAGCCAATGTGGATATCAGAGTTGTACCATTGCGAGGCTTGTCCATTCAGTCTTGGACCCATCCTGCAGTGGGGTAAGTGGTCCTTACTGTCACACAGGCAGTTCCTGTTATAGCCTCTATGTCCAAAAGGGCAGCATACCCTGCAGCCAGTTGCTTTTCAGTCAGGGAGTACCATACCTCTGCTCCCTTCCACAGTTGGGACTAGAAACCCAAGGGCTGATATAGTCATTCCCATAGCTGCCACAGACCCCACCCAAAGCCTTCTTGTGTCACACACATGTGTAGCCCACAGGGTCTATCAGGCTTCAGAGCATGCAAGGCCTGAGCACATTTAATGATGTGCTTCGCTCCTTGGAACACTTGGTTCAAGGTTGGGGTCCAGTCCTAGCTTGTTCCCTTTTTTACCAAAGCATACAAGGGCAAACAACTTTAGTGAGACATGGCACGAACACTCTCCAGTACTCAAGCAAGCCCAAAAATGTCTGGAGCTGTTTCACAATGGTTTGCAGCTACAATTCTTGGAGCACACTAATGCCCAGGATATACTCAGGAATGGGGGACACATAAACAGTATACTCATGGAAAGGCAGTAGCCCAATACCCAGGGAAAGCCACACAGCCTTTGCCTTTTCTGGTTCCCGTCCATCCCCTGTAGACAGGTTCTTTGGCCCTCCCACTATTCAAATTTCTGAAGGATATTTCCTCCCTCTTCTCAGGAGGTTGGCACAGCCATATGGTCTTTCAGATGCTCAGAACAGGCTTCTTGGGTCACACCCCCAGGAGTTTTTTTTTTTTTTTTTAGTCACCTTTTTATTCTGGGTCTATAGGAAAGGTCGTTCAGCTTGCAACCACACAGGGATGCTCTTTAAGGAGAGACAGAGAGATCTTGAGTCACCGCCCCTCTCAACTGCTGCTGCATTCTCATGGGCTGCCCTGCCACCTCTGCGGCTCCACAGCCATCTGCTCCACCAATGTTGCCTCTCCCCATGAGCTGGTCCAGAGCATAGCTTTCCAGGCACAGGCACTGCTGCACAGGAGAACCTGGACCCAAGCTGCAGTCCTCTGGCCCACTTTCTCTCAGTAACTTTGTTGCAAGCCTGTGTGGGGCGGGAGTGCTGAAGGGGGTACAGATGAGGTAATTCCCCTCCACTCCCTCCATGTCCTTTGCTATGATGGGGAGGGGGATCACCACCGAAGCGCTGCCATTTGGAATTCTTCCTCCAGGGTTCATATCTGAGCCTTCAAGGCTTTATTTCTGCCGTATAGTTCGGGTACCTTTGCTGCCTTGCAAAACACAGTCTTCTCTCCGTCAGCCTTCAACGCTTCCTCTCTTCCTTGGAGTTCATGTAACTTCTCTGTGTCATGGAGGGCAGTATCCGTTTCAGCTTGCAAAGCTGAAACATCCAACCCACAGCTGGTGGTGGCCAGGGCACTCAGCATCTCCAGGGTCTCCTCTACCACCTGCAGGGCCATCTCTATGGTGTGGGTGCACCACTGATATTGGGCCAGTACTGCAGGGGGAAGACAAGCCACCAGGAACCCTGCCAACAAATACTACCTGCCAGTGTCTGGCCACCGTGCCAAGCCCCCTCTACTCCCAGGGGAACTGGCTTGTAGGGTACGTGGAGGCGGTCTGGCTCCCTCACCCAGATGCATGGGTAACTGTAGGGAGCAGCTCCTCACAGCCTTGAAGGAGTCTGATAAAGCAGTGCTCACACAGCCTTGAGCCTGGGTCTCATGGCCTTGAGCCCCAGGTGCAATAAACTGCCCAGTAGCTCACATGAGTAGGCTCACATGCACAGTTCATGATAGTTACTTCCTTTTCTGACCTGTTGCCTGCTTTGTTTAGGACTAGTATTTCAGGGATAGGAGCTTTGGACAGGGTGGGGAGTCAGGGCACCGACTTGGACATGGGCCTGTTGCCTGTGTGACTCCCTCCACATGCGCTGGTGGTCTGTGTGTGGTGCGGACACAGGCTTTGTGGCCTGTGTGATTTCCCCAGACCCGGGCTTGTGCCTGTGTGACTCTCCTGAATAATGGCTCCCCCAATGTCAAGCATCCCCGAGGCTCCACACATCTTCTTCCATCTACATGAGCCCAGAGTGGACCTGCCCAGCCTAGAGAGGCTGCAACACATGGCTCCATAGACAAATCCTGCCGCATGCACCAATTGTCTTGCAACCCTTCAATGCTGGACAGGTTCACATGGGATTTGGGCAGAAAGAAGAAAATTCGCAGAGCTGTTGGTATGTCTGACATGCCTTTATTCTGAGATAGGATGATCCATGCATGCCACAAGCCACCTGTCACACTGGCAGGGAGTCACTATTCCCTTGTATATTAAATACACACAAAGCAGGCAGGGTGCCAAGACTGTGTATCACAAAGCATGCTTCTGCTCATGTGCGTCCATTCTCAAGGTTGTGGGAGTACTGCTTATTCAGCAGGTGAGAGAACCTGACTGACTCCACTTCCCCTACACTCCTCCTCCTCCCTCTGTGTCTTTCCTCAATTACTGCAATCTGGTTTCTTTGCTGCTAACCTTGCTGGTCTCTCATGTTTCTCCACAAAGCCTGTCACATACAGGTGCAAAAGACACATGTGGAGAAGGCTGAAGTCTGACCAGAGTTCTGAGAACCAAGCCATGAACTCAGTAAGAAAGGTGATATTTTTTCTTTTTTGTACTTCATCAACCCTGAGGATTGCCTTTGTATAATTCATCCACCAAAGTGGGTCATTATTACAAAATTTGAAAAGGCACTCTGTGTGCTAACTGTGGCTCTACTTCTACAGTACCAGAAGGGAAAACTTGTAAAAATACACTGACCTCAATGTTTAGAACACTTCTCTGTCTCCCCACAGCCTTTGAGGTAAAGTTCAAAGTTCTTCACACTGTCAGGATACAGCTCGCAATAATGTAGATATTAATAATGTAATGTGTTCTCATTATCTACTAATATGTAACAAAGAATGCCAAAACATAGTGGTTTGTGGTAGGTATGAAATGGCCCCTTTAATTATATCCACTAATTCCTGGAACCTGATAATGTTACTTATGTTGTAAAAGGGACTTCGCAGATGTAATTAAGGTTAAGGGCTTTGAGATGAGATGAGCATAATCACAAGAGTCTTTTTAAAAGTGGAAATGTGAAGCAGAATAGTAGGTCACAGTGATGTGATTTGACAAGGACTGGACCCAACAGTGATGATGACTTTGAAGAGCTAAGGAATGCAGCAGCCTTTAGAAGCTGAGAAAAGCTACTAGCTTAGAGCCAGAGAGAAAATGGAGACTTCAGTCTTACAACTGCAAAGGACTGAACTCTGTGAACAATCTGAATGAGGAGGAAACATATTCTCCCCTAGGGCCTCTGGAAAAGAATGCAACCTGCTGACACCTTGATTTTAGACTTTTAACCTATGAAACTCTAAGACAATATGTGTTGTTCAAAGCCAGTAAGTTTGTGGTAATGTGCTATGTTAGAAATAGAACACCATTTTTTAATACTTCTTGATTTCAGGGGTTTGTAACAGCAAAGTCTGGCTAGATCCCTGGCGAGTGGAGGAGAAAGCCCTGAGAGCCAGTACCTCACTCTCAAAGGGAGGGGGTTTGCAGAAAGTGCCAGAGGCTGCCTGGATTGAAATCACAACTGAAACCACATGACAACCTTCCCATACCCTGCCACTATTCCAAAACTATATAGCCTTTAAATAAACAACCCCTTTCCTTTTCCATTAAACTTCTGACTCCAGAGTTTTGCCTTTAGGTGCTGAGCAGTAGAACCCCACTCACTATTCTGGAACAACACTGGCTGCTCTGTAACAGGTTGACTGGGTTCACCTGGGCATTACTCCATGTGATGTCAGCCTGAACTCTAGTCCTCTGAGGAGTTGATTGGGATGAACTGCCCAAGATGCCTGGCAGTGGCAGTTGCTGTTTGTGATCTGCTAGGAGCTCAGTTGAGGCTGTTGTCCAGAGTGCCTAGCTGTTGCCTTTCTATGTGGCTTTGCCATAGTATGGTGACGGGTTCTGAGAGGGAGCTTCCTAAGATTGAGCATTCTAAGAGACCAAGTCAAGAAGCTGCAAGATTCTTAGACTCTGGCCTGGAATCATCACAGTGTCACTTCAATTAAATTTTATTAGGTCATCCACAATTCACTGTAAGAATGTGCTATACAAGGGTCTGATTACTGTAGACATGCTACACTGGAGTCAGATAACTCTTCTTTCTTTTGCAGCCTCATATTCATCTTATTCCTCTTGGTCCGTGTACTTTTGAATCTCTCTGCTCAGGTCTAATGGAACTAAAACTAGTGATTTCCCCAGAAATTCACATATTTTCAGCTTTGTACATGATGCTGCTTCATAGAAAGAGCCTTTCTATGCCTTGCTACAATTCTGACACCCAATTTCAATGTGTGAGTTTCTCCCCATACCTCCAAGCAACTATCTGATACCAGCTGAGGTTCCTACACTTCAACTCAATTCTGCTACTACCCACCCAGACATAGCATCAGATTCTACAGGTTAAGGACTCAGTCCCACAAGACTTCCCTTCACTTCAGATGCCAATCACAAGTCCACGTTGTCACTTGAGCTTCTGATGAAATTGTTGGGCCCATTGTTTCAGCCATACAAAATATTATGTATTCATATGGATGAGATCTAAAAAGGAAGAGAGAAATGTTCATAATCAGTAATGAGGCTAGAATTATGGGTACCTTTTATTTATTTACTCTAATGTTCTAATATAATGCTGTGACTGCTAAAATAAATGAAAAATTATAGAACCATTAGATTCCAAAATGTCAACCTTGTTACTTCCAGCATGAGCTACTGATCAGTGGCATTAGCCTACCAGGGGAGTTTCTGAGAAATGCAGAGCCTCTGACTCCACCCCAGACACAGAGCTTAGAACTTACATTTTAGCAAGACCTTCTTGTGATTTCAGAAGGCTTTGAGGTTTGTTAATCAGGATCAAAGCTCAATACAGTCTTGTAGTTATTAAATTCCCAGCCATTTGTTTAACTGACCTTTTTGCAAAGATCTCCAGAATCGCATGATAAGGAATGTTTAGTCACATCTTGCCAGTGTTTTCTGGGTCTTTTCAGCTCCATTCTATCAGCCACTTCCAGAAATCTAGAGCAGGTGTGGGATGGGGACATCTTTGTGCTTTGGCCGGGCCAGGCTCTGCCTCCAGGTCCTGCCCTAGCTGTAGCCTACAGACCCTGCCCCACCCACTGACACCTGCAAGGCTCGGCTAGGCCTGGCTATGGGCTCATTTGGTGTCCACAATCCCAGCTCTGGTGGAACCTGAGGCAGCAGTTGATGAGTGTCCCAGGATTCGGAACTACAGCTGTGCAGAGCGGGCATCTGCACCAGGCCTGGGGCCCAAGGGTAGCTGGGGAGTCAGGTTTTCTGGGGAGGGGAGACCCTGCCCAAACTGCACATGGAGCTGGTCAGACTTCCCTGCCTGGGTCGCCATGGAACCCTGCTTGCGAGCAGTGCTGGTGTTCTTGCCCTGACATCTGACCAGACTTGGTCTCTTTAACTTCCCTTTACAGGAGTTGTTATTTTAAAAGCCTTATTCCCCAGCATTATTTTGCATGCAGAGGACCACTTGACTTCACCGGTGGGGCAGTGTACATAGCACTGTGAAGAGATAAACCTATGCATGGCAAAAACATTGAGTTTATTTGAGGAAAAATAGATTCCAATCAGGCAGCATCCAATCTAGCACATAGAAAGAAAGCTCCTGGGAAGAGCTATTTAAAAAATGAGATTTTTATAGATAGAAGGGAGCAGGAACAAGAAAATTGTACAGCGCAAAAAGTGTTGTGGTTATAGTAAATACTTTCCTTTGGGGGATGGCAGGGGTCTATCTTGATTGATTGGTTTAAGATTCCATTTTGGGGAGAACCAAAACTGTAATTAAATCTTGATTTGGTGATGTGGGGCTTAGTATAACCTACTCCATTTTGGGGTTCATTGTTTTTTCTTTTATTTATTTCCCTTGAAAAAAAACAAAACCCTCTATCATATGCTTGATCATTAGGTTTTACTCCCAGGTGCAGTAAGTTGACATGTGAAGAAACTTCCTAGTAGTCTATTATTCTCAGGGTTTCTCCACCCTGTGCTAGGGCCTTTCTCCCAAACAGTATAACTGTATTGCATTTTCTAAATATGCCCCATGAGAACTGCATTTCATAACAACTATATAATCCAAGACACATTGCAACATTCTGAACTACAGGTTTTTTTCAGGGACTTCTCACACAATAACTTGTATACAAATGTTTTTATTGGTTTGGACAACAGATCTAGAAAGATCTTTCAAAACAGAAGATATATAGGTAGCCAAATAAACACACGAAAAGGTTTTCAACATCATTAGCCACTAGTATAATGCAAATTATAACCACAATGAGCTGTCACTATATACTTATTAGAATGGCCAAAATTAAACTAGTGTCAACACCAAATGCTAATGAAGCTTTGTACAATGCTTGTGGGAATGTAAAATGGTACAACCACTCTGGAAAGTAGTTTGGAAGGGTCTTTAAAAACTAAATGTACAAGTACCATACCACCCAGTAGTTGCATTCCTGGGCATTTATACCAGAGAAATGAACACTGATGTTTATACAAAAACTGTGTAAAAAATAATATAAGCAGAGTCACTTTAAAATGCAGCTGGAGCTGACATCCCAATGGAACTACCATGCAGATCTTAAGCATCAAACCTTGGGGAAAAAAAAACCTTTGGAGTAGGCTTAAGCAACCCTGTGTCCCAAAAAACTATTTGCAAATATTACAAGAAAGCAGACATTATGGCTACTGGACTGATGACTACCAAACTAAAAATTAAAAACCTTAGTTAGAATTAGCATCACTATGTTAGCTTATCTGCACCAATAGAAATGCCTTGCTTCTATTGATGTAATTGTTCCCCTTCCCTTTCTCATAAATACTCCTAGCCTTTTTCTCCTAATTGGAAAGCTATTTGGGCTTCTGCCTGAATTAATGTTTCCTGAATAGCTCTTTAATAAGAAAAATCTGTACCCGAGGATATTTTTTATTATTGATTTTGAGAGAGAGAGGAAGGAAGAGAGAGAAACATTGATTGGTTGCCTCCCTGTGTACCACAACCAGGGATTTAACCCTCAGCCTAGGTATGTGCCCTGACTAGGAATCAAACCCACAACCTTTTGGTGTATGGGAGGATTCTCCAACCAACGGAGCCACCCAGCCAGGGCAACCCTTTTTTTTTTTTTTTTTTTTTTTTAAATCTCAAATTAATGCTTGTTGCCTCTCATTTTGAAAGCCCTTTTATTTTTCTGTCAACATACCTGGTGTCAGGAACAGGACCTAAAGTGGCCTCAACTTTATGGTCTAGCATTCTCTGGAATTGGATATGGTATCTACCTACAGAGATTCTTTTGTGCTGACTGCTTCCATGGGCTGCTGTCTCTGTGACTGTGAAGACCTCTTAGGTTCAGACCTCCCTCCTTTTTTTGGTTGAAAACAAATGCCTATATTTTATATTGGGAAGGGTTTTTTCCTTAAGGGGGGGCGAGTTGCCCCAGGGGTAATTCTCCAGATACTGCTTGCTACCACATCTACCGCAAGAGAAAGAATCTTTCTTTGTCCTTCTCAGAATGGACTTTTTGCAGGTTGTAGGAAGTACTCTCAGGTGTGACCAGTTCTGCAGGGGTTTCCTGATGGGTGAATACTCATTTTCCTCTCTTTTCCCCCCCTTGTTTTCTCTGTAGCATATTGTTATAAGTAAGAGATTACATAAGGAAAATATATTAGAATACATTCTTTAACTGATATGCAGAAGTTTTAAAAGACAAAATAAGTTTCCTAAAATAATTCTAAAGAAACTTTGGCCATTTGATTGGGTGCTTTAAATCTGTTACTGTTTGTCCTGCCTGAAACCTGTCAATATATTTCCAAGAATTTAATAACTGTATTGATACCGATAGTCTGATACCGATAGTCTGGTCAGACTGTTGGACAAAGGCAGAGAGTGGAGAACAGGAGGGGCTGCTGGAGGAGATCATGAACAACCAGAGGCAGTGAGCAGGGCCATGTGGCCTGGGTAACCAAGCTTAGGCCTTGCAAATGCTCTGACCCCAGTGCAGAGCATCCTGTTCTGGGCAGCAGATCCCCCAAATCTGGGCAAGATGGCAGCAAGAGGAAGTATTGTAGTAAGCATGCACAAGGCTATCAAGATAATTGGATAGGAGGAAAAGCCCTTCTATCCACTTATGGTACTTGATTGGGGGTGGGACCCAGGAAGGCAGGCACATAGAGCAGGGAGATTAGAATGGTGGCAGGGGAAGAAAAGGATGTGCACTTTTACCCACCTCATGAATGAAGGTACTGGCTGGGCATTTGGGACCTTCTGATCCTGGAAGCGTCATAGTTAATGGTGATGCTGGCCCATATACAGTTCCAGGAGGAAGCCTGAGACCTTACAGTGGCTGGAAGAAAAGCTGAGCTGCCTAGGTGATAACTCAGTGACCACCTGTGGTTCCGAAAGGACAGTACTTTAAATGGGAGAAGGAACTCTGTATGCTGCATTTGGTTTTGGTCTGGCTAAAGATGGCTAGGTTTTTCTTTAGGTTTCCTGGAGGGTGTGGGCTTTGAGACAAGAGTCTGTCATTCTCTCAGATTGTGTAGCACTTGAATAAAAAAACATCTTTCCTTGCTCACAAGCTTCTGCTTCTAGAATTTTCCTATTGGGGGCAATGGGCAGCCAAACCACAGTTTTGTTCAGTAACATTATGATCAGAAATTTGAGGAAATTATAAGTCTAACAAGGTTTTTTTTTTTTTAAGTGTTCTCAGCAACTTTAAAGGCCTTTCTACTATAGTCGAAAATGTAAACAAAGCCCACAACTACTTGAGAATAAACAAACCAAAGGCAGAAAATGGGAAAAGAAAGCCTTTTTAAAAACACAAGCACCTGAAAATGTTCCTTTGTCCTAGCAATGTGGACAAAAGAGGGCCACATACTAAACCTGACAGACTCCACAGAGGCCAGTCTTACAAACTCAGAGACAGAAGTAACCGCATAGGGTGCTCTAAAATGAAAACTTTTAAACTAAAAGCAGTTCATGGTGGTTCATCATGTCTTAGAGAAGTACTCTTCCCTATCAAAGGTCAGTCTTCCCTTAACTGAGCCTGTCTGTTTTCTTTTTACACCTAGGATAATATAGTTGGTAAACAGCCTTTGGAATAACAAAGCAATTTTCTTTTTTCCAGGTTCCTCAAAGCACAACCACCAGATCAGAGACCTCAAATTCCCTCATTGTTATTGTTCTCATGTTAATTGTTGACTGTTAACTATCCTGTACCCACCTATGTAAAAGACATGTGTCTATTTTTTAACTTTTTATCCAATCCCAGAGGCTTCCCTGCTTTACTTTCTCCTGCTTCCGTAATCTATTACCAGTGGATTTCATATGACCTACTTATGCTTCCTTTTGATTGTAATGTATAAAATAAAGAGAAAAACTGACATTTTCTGGAGCATTTTATGAATCTGTTGAGGTTTTGCTTCCTGGCAATTGTTGGCAGTTTGGCTCAAATAAACTTAAAAAAATTCTTATAGATTTGGACATGTCTTACATTGACATTTACTTGGTGTAGTGTTGCAGGATTCCAAAGCAGCCCAATTAGGACCACCTTGCAGACCAGGACTTTTGCTAGGTACCAGCAGAGGCCTATTGTGTCCCACCAGCTCCTCATTTTGCATCAGGTAAATTTGGGTGAGTTTCAACTGGAATACCTCCCTTTTTTAAGGTAAGAGGCCTTGATTTACTTGAGCTGTTTTTAAAATCTTCAAGGCAGAACTATAGGTTAAGGGTTGAGAGAACCCAGGCTAAGTGAGACTGGAGGAAAATGGATGGCTGGTTTTTAACTTGGGCATTTCAATTGGAATTGCTTTCTGAGAGTTTGAATAGAAACCTTTTGATGAATAAGTGAGAGACTGAACTTGTTTGGCTCCAAAGATAAGGGGTACTTCATTCCTTCAGCTCAAATCTCAGGTATGTTTAAGTGACTAATAATCTTTATGGAGGCGTCAGGGGACATTCCCCATGACACATAAGGAGCCCCACAGGGAATTCCAACTCAACTGTAATTAATCAGTTGAGTCATCCAGAGATGTGCATGTAAAGGTTGGTAACTTAGTGCTTGAGTCTTCACATCTATCTTGGACACTGAGGGATAGAAACCAAAGAGGTTTGATACTGAAACCAGAAAAGTCAGAGTTTGTGCTGCCTGTCACTACCAGAACCAATAAGTAGAGACAAGGATTGAATCTTTATGGGCACTTTACTCATATGGCCAGTGATCTGAGAATATGGTGGGTTATGTACCCTCTTAACATCAAAAACTATCTTAACATTTCCTTTCAAGCTCACATTTTTATAAAGAGAAGAAATGGCAGATAAAGCAGTTTGTAAAAAGTTTAATTGGGTAAGAGTTGCAGTCTGGTGGTGATTTTCCTAGTACTTCTTTATGTGTTCATCAACAATTCTTTATCTGCATAATGGGCATTTCCTCCACGGAACAGAATGGCTCAGATACTGTCTCCATGGCTTGCAGACCCTCTGGGGTACAAAAGTTGAATTGTTTTCAACCTACTGGAGCCATGTGTTCATGGATTCCAGTTCCTGGAATAATATCTTTCCACATGCATTAATCACCTAAGCCTATCAACTAAAGCTAAAATCTTTAACTCTTGAGTTTCCCTATCAGTGTAATGGGGCACAACCAGGCCCCCCCAAAGTGTATTGTAACGGGGTCCAGAGATTGGGGTGTCCAAGAAAAATATATTCTCCCCACCCCAGGGCAGGCTGCCAAGGGGGATGGGAACCTTGAGCAGGGCCCTTGGGAGTCATTTTGTATGTTGAACACACAGGATAGCTTCATTCCTCATATGCAAAGAGGGTTATTTGGCGTATCACCAAAGCTAATCAGAAAGGTTTCAAAGACTTTATACAGAATGTAACTGGGAGAGAGAGACAGGGACCTGCAGGAGAGACAAAGGGACACAGACTCTGGGGAACAGTGAGACCCCACGGGAAGAAAGAGGGGAGAAAGGACTCTTGCTAGTGGGCCAGGAGAAGGTGCCACATGGTTATGGATTAAGAGCTGGAGATCGTGGCGACGCAGTGGATGGTGCTGAGACCCGTGAGAGGCCTGCCTAGGCGAGCCCCGGACTGCTGTTCTTTTTTTCTTCTGAAGGATGGTACCCTGACCGGCCTGACTGGCCTGACTGGGCAAAGGGGGGAAGGCAGGACAGTGTGTGTGCTGGTGGTTGTTTTGAAGGGATTTTGAGGTTTAAGGGTGACATTTAACCATTAATCAAACCTGTAAAACTTGTGACTAAATAGTTCCTTTCCTTTTCACCAAACTCTGCCATTCAGAGCCATAATTCCAAGGGCGGGGGACAAAGGACCCACAACCGAGGGGTCCCGGGGAAGGAGGGAATAGCTATCTGGGCACACCCCCCGCCAACCATGGGTCCTTTTGTTTGGTAACATCAGTAGATACTTTTACTTGTATTTTAGAGAAATGGGAAGATTTAACTAGAAATGATATCAAAATAAAATGTCCATAAGTCAGTTTTCTTGGGCACCTAAATTAATTTTTTTGCATGCAAAATTAGAAAAAGGTGGCTCTAAATTAAACCGAATAAATGGGAAGCTTATCTTAATTGCAAATTAGGAGCTCCTAGGAGGAGCACAGATCAATTACATAGAAAACCAGAAAAACTGGCTTCAGGAAGAGGGGAAGAGTGATTGTATACATTCCTTTCCCTGGGACCCTGTTGGGTTTGCAAACAAATTTAATTTAACTGTTAAAAGAATTTGGTCCTGGTTATTCTGACCTAGTCCAATTAATATACCAAAGCAACAGAATTACTGAATACAGTCTGCTGGGAAACTCCTGTAGAAAAATTTCTTTGTAAGGCAAAATTATCTTAAGAAATTGAAATAGGATTTAGAAAGAGAAAAGAAACAGAAACAAGCATAAGGTTTCTCTGAGTATGTTACCCTTTTTCCTCACTAGTAGTGTGGTAGACGTTGAAATTATAATAAAGGAGAAAACACTAAGTCCCTTACAGATACTGGGGCAACTTTATCTGTTCTTAACCACACCTAAGTTGGAATAAGGCAAGGGTGTCTAACCTTTTGGTGTCTCTGGGCCACACTGGAAGAAGAGTTGTCTTGGGCCACATATTAAATACACAAACAGTAATGAAAACTTATGAGCAAAAAAAGGTTTTAAGTAAATTCGCAATTTTGTGTTGGGCTGCATTCATAGCCATCCTGGGCTACTTGCAGCCCACAGACCACAGGTTGGGCACCCTGATTAAATTCCTGTGCAAATGGTGGGGATAGCTAATTAAATAATGTTTGTTTTTTAGTTAGAACCCGTTCTCTTCCAACTAGGGAATGTTATGGTACAATATATATTTTTACTAATCATATCTGCCCTGAATCACTGATAGGGTAAAATTTTCTTGAAATCAGTGAAGGTCACATAGCTTTTTTTTCCAGAATGGTAAAATGTATGTAGAACTAAATGAACCAGACATTGCACCAAATGAGAAAATAATTATTCTAAAGAAACCTCCACATGAGAAGCTAGCCTTGAGACTGACTGAACACATTTGCTAACCATCTTTTTTTCTTTACTATTAATTTTCATGAACGCCTAAGGGATGACTTATCATGGTACCCATCCTGCTCAGAATGGCCCAAAACAGCACCAGACTCTCAGCTTGCTATACATCTGTATCTCCATAGATGGGGAACCAACCCATCTCACAATGCTATGAGAGTCCCCTTTATGAAACTGAACACAGGTCCAGCGGCCTTCCTCTAAGAAAGCCAACACTGGAGACACAGGTGCTGATGTAAAGGAAAGTGGTTTATTCAGGTGCTGGCAACTTGGAAGCTGGCAGACTTATGTCTCAAAGTCCATCTCCCTGGGAAAATGGGGGACTCATGCCTCAAAGCTCATCTCCATATCTCAGTGGAGGCAGAGGTTTTTATAGTGAGGGTGAGGGGAACAGAACAAAGATCAAGGGAGGGGGTTGAAGAGTTCTCTACATGCAGACTAGCATAGTCCATTCTGATAAGGCAAGTGATGGTCTAGTATGAATCATCCTGGTTTCATTATCCTGGCTTCACATCATCTTGGCTTTACTTTATCAAGGTTCAATGATTGAAGGTCAGCAAATCTCCTAGAGCTGGGATGCCTGAAGACTGGAGTCTGTATTTTCTGAAGTTCATTCCTAGGATACTTATACAAATATGCTATTTATCTACAAGCTACATATCAGTCAGAATCAGCATTTACAGAAACAATGTCAAAAGGATGGTGGGGCAGGTTACAACTTCCCACCATTACAATTTTCTACTGCTACATTTTGGGGTACATATTCACCAACTGGGGAAAATTTGACCCTCAGTCCCTCAAGAAAAAGACTAACCTTTACAACATGGCCTGACCTCAATATAAAGTGGGCAACAGAGAGGTTTGGCCAGTTAACAGTGCCATTAATTTTAATACTATGTTATAGCTGGACCTATATTGCCATTTCTAAGAGAAATGGACAGAGGTTTCATATATATAAGCCTTTATGGCTCTCATAGGTGACCCTAAATTATGTGCCGTCTATAAACTAGAAAAATATACCCAGATGGGGAAAAATATTTCAAAAATGAGTGAATGGATTTGTCAGTCCTTTGCCAATATTTGGGTGGTAACCCAATTATTAAGGTTAAAAAAAAAAAAGACTGTCCTTGTTCTACAAATGAGGTCTTTACAAGGCCAGAGGTGTGGCTCCAGAAACAATTCAAAGCCTGCCAAAGTCCTTTACCTTCCCAAAACCTCCCCTATTTATTTTAAAAGGCTTATATAGGTAAATTGGCTTTATGAAATTGAAGTCCCAGGAACTTTGAAATGCAAATACCTGGTCTTCTTCAAGAACTCTTATCTGGACCTCCTTTTAAAATGCAAATTATGAGACCTAAAAAGATGGCGGAGGAGTGAAAGGGAGTCACGCTGACCTCCTCCCAAAACCAAACTGGAATTGCAACTAAATAATGGAGTAATCACCTGGAAAGCAGTGGAGCGATAGTGGGAGAGGAGCCTTGGTGCCATGGACAGCGGATTCGACTCTCACACATCCCAACAGGTGAGAATTGCGGTGGAGGCTCGAGAGGGTGGGCTGGGTGCGCACGGGCACTGGCACCAGAGGGACATTGAAACGGCCAGTTAGCGTCCCCCCGGGAAGAACGGGGTCTGAATCATAAACAGGAACCCCTAAACTACAGCTACTAAAGCCGAGAAAATACAGACAAAACGCAACCCCAAAAAGCTTAGGGGCACTCTCTGCCAGAGACAAGTGGCTGGGGATGCAAAAAGACATTTAAAGGGCAAACGCAAAAGTTGCAGCGGCAGCCACCCTCCTTGATCGCTGGGTACAGGCGGCAGCAGGGTGGGCTGGTGCCTGGGAAAAGACTGGTGAGGAAAACTTTGTGAAGAGAACTGACTCTGCGGCCGGTGGAGCCCGGGTGATAACGCACTTCCCACTCTGCAGCTACCATCTCGCTCAGGCATAAGGGAATCAATTAACCTGCCTTTTGTGCGCTCCGCACACAGCTTGTACGCCTGTGACCTGCGGGGCTGAGTGCAGACTGTCTGGGAGAGCCTTGAGGAGAGACTGGAGACAGTGGTGTTGGGGAAAGAACGGGAGGAGGAACCGGGGAGTCCCGACTCCCTCCCCGTTCGGTAGTCTCCATTGTGGGCTGGAAAGGCGCGACCCCAAAGAGGCAGAAGCGGGTCACGAATGAACCAGACTGCCTGCGATTGAAACGCAGTCCGCACAGGGGTTGGATCCTCCGCCGAAGGGGTCACAGAACTGCCCAGAGGCCCCTGAGGGGAGACTAGAAACGGAGGCATTGGGGAAAGAACGGGAGGAGGAACCGGGGAGTCCTGACTCCTTCTCCTTGCCGAAGTCTCCATTGCGCGGGAAGAGGCCACACCCCCAAAGAGCCAAAAGCCGGAAAGCAAACATAGACACCCCCAAAACACCCAGAGCAGGCGCGCACACTTGCGCCGAGTGACTGGCGAGGGTTAGCGAGCGTGTGTGTGACCCACGCGGGCTGGCGAACGCTTGCACCTGCCGGCAAGGCCTCACACAGTCTGGCACCCATACGGCCTGCGAGGGATTGCACAGAGGGGCAAGGGCAGGCATAAATTGACCTACCCCCCGCGATTGCGGAGCAGCCCACAAAATAAGTAGAGCTGCCCAGAGTCCCTGGAGGAGAGACCAGAAACAGGATTAACCGGAGAGCTGATTTCCTCCCATTTCCGTAGTCCCCATTTGGCGAGGGCAAGCAACGCACCCAAAGAGCCAAAAGCGGGGAAAACACACAATAGAAGACTCTAAACTGACCAGTGCCGCGAAGCTCGCGTGCCAGGGAGGTCAGATGAGCACGGGAGGTCGCAAATAAGCCCCCTGGTCTGGGGAAAACACATGCGAGCCCAGGCAGGTGGGGGACCCCGCCGCGCTGGGAACGCGCTCAAGGAGCTCTCGTGAGAGCGCTGAGAGATCCCAAAAAATAGCCCAGCCCTGACCGAAGGGGTCACAGAGCTGCTCCAAGCAAGAGTCAGACACAGGCATTAGACTCCTGAAAGGCTCAAACAAACAACCCAAGGCCCTATAGGGTCAACAACTGACATCATCAGAGGCAAGCCCAGAAAGAAAAGTAAAGGACAAAAATACTTAACAGACTCTCACAAAAACGGGAAGAAAAAGAAGTTCTCCCCAAATGAGTGGAAAAGGGGACTCCCCACAGAGAGAGCTCAATGAAATAGAGGCAAGGAAACTATCAGATATGGAATTTAAAACAATGGTTCTAAGGAAGCTCAATGAGCTCAGCCAGCTCAAAGAGAACTATGAGAAACTGCAGAGAAACTATCAGGATCTTACAGCAAACTATATCAGCCTGGAAAAGGACATAGAAACTATCAAGAAGACACAAGAGGATATGAAGAATACCATTTATGAATTGAAGAACACAGTAGAAGGAATCCAAAGCAGGCTGGATGAAGCCGAGGATAGAATCACTGAGATGGAGGAAAAGGTAGAAAAAAGCTCCCAGAAAAAGCAAGAAATGGAAAAACGGCTCAAAAAGAATGAAGAAGCATTTAGGGAAATGCAGGACAACCTGAAACGCAATAATATCCGTATAATAGGGATACCAGAAGGAGAAGAAGAGGAGCAAGGAATAGAGAACCTCCTCGAAAAAGTAATGATGGGAAATTTCCCTAATTTGAGGAGAGAAAGGCTCTCATGGATCCAGGAGGCACAGAGAACCCCACTCAAGAAGGACCCAAGGAGGTCCACTCCAAGACACATCATCATTAAAATGGCAAATGTCAAAGACAAAGAGAGAATCCTGAAGGCAGCAAGGGAGAAGGAGAAAGTAACATACAAGGGGGCCCCAATACGCCTAGGAGCTGACTTCTCAACAGAAACACTCCAAGCCAGAAGGGAATGGCAACAAATATTCCAAGCCATGAAAAGCAAGGGCCTACAGCCAAGGCTGCTCTACCCAGCTAGGCTCTCCATTAAAATAGAAGGAGAAATACGGAGTTTCCCAGACAAAAGAAAGCTAAAAGAATACATCTCTACCAAACCAGCACTCCAAGATATGCTAAGGGGACTGGTTTAAGCAGATGAAGGAAAAGAATGAGACAGAGAGGAACACAAGTACAAAGAGAAAAGATGAGTAAGTTTCTATCAGTAATATCTCTCAATGTGAATGGACTAAATGCCCCAATCAAAAGACACAGGGTAGCTGAATGGATAAGAAAACATGACCCACACATATGCTGCCTACAAGAGACCCACCTCAGAGCAAAAGACCTACACAGATTGAAAGTAAAGGGATGGAAAATAATATTCCAAGCAAATGGACATGAGAAAAAGGCTGGCGTTGCCATACTTGTATCAGACAAAGTCGATTTCAAAGCAAAGGCCATAAAGAGAGACCCAGAGGGGCACTTTATCATACTTAAAGGAAGAATCTCTCAAGAAGACATCAACATTGTAAACTTATATGCTCCCAATATAGGAGCCCCCAAGTTTACAAGGAAATTGTTGGATGACTTCAAAAAAGATATAGATAGCAACACACTGATAGTAGGGGATTTCAACACCCCACTGTCCAAAATGGACAGATCTTCCAAACAAAACACTAATAAACATATCGTGGCGCTGAATGACACACTGAATCAAAGAGACTTAACTGACATATATAGAACCTTACATCCCAAAGAAGAAAAATACACATTCTTTTCAAATGCTCATGGCAGTTTTTCGAAGATAGACCACATGATAGGACACAAAGCAAGCCTCAGTAAATTCAGGAAAATTGAAATAATACCAAACTTTTTCTCAGACCGCAAGGCCTTGAAACTCGAAATCAAACTCAAAGCGAAACTTCAAAAACTTGCAAACTCATGGAGACTGAACAGTACACTATTAAATAATGAATGGGTCAATAATGAGATAAGAGAAGAAATCAAAACATTTCTGGAAACAAATGAAAATGAACAGACAACTGTCCAAAACCTATGGGACACAGCAAAGGCGGTCCTGAGAGGGAAGTTCATAGCAATACAGGCTTACCTTAAAAAGATAGAAACATTTCAAATAAAAGACCTAACACTACAACTTGAAGAACTGGAGAAACAACAACAAATAAATCCCAGAGCAAGTAGAAGGAAGGAAATAGTCAAGATTAGAGCAGAACTGAATGATATAGAGACAAAAAGAACAATTCAGAGGATCAACCAATCCAGAAGCTGGTTCTTTGAAAAGATTCATAAAGTGGACAAACCTTTAAGCAGACTCATCAAGAAAAAAAGGGAGAGGACTCAAATTAATAATATCAGAAATGAAAGAGGAGAAATAACAACTGATACCACAGAAATACAAATGATCATGAGAAACTATTATGAACAATTATATGCCAAGAAATTTGAAAATCTTGATGAAATGGACAAAATTTAGAAAAGTATAATCTTCCAACACTGAAGGAGGAAGAAACAGAAAGCTTGAACAGACCGATAACAGCTGGGGAAATTGAAGCAGTAATCAAGAAACTCCCAGCACACAAAAGTCCAGGGCCGGACGGTTTCCCAGGAGAATTTTACAAAACATTTAAGGAAGAGCTAACCCCTGTCCTTCTCAGACTATTCCAAAAAATCCAAGAGGAGGGAAGACTGCCAGACTCCTTCTATGAGGCCAGCATCACGCTGATCCCAAAACCAGATAAAGACCCTACTAAGAAAGAAAACTACAGGTCAATTTTGCTGATGAACATAGATGCTAAAATCCTCAACAAAATATTGGCAAACCGCATCCAGCAATACATTCAAAAGATTATCCATCACGATCAAGTGGGATTCATCCCAGGGATGCAGGGATGGTTCAATATACGCAAATCAGTAAACGTGATACACCACATAAATCAAAGAAAAGACAAAAACCACATGATCATCTCGATAGATGCAGAAAAAGCATTTGACAAGGTACAGCACCCATTTATGATCAAAACACTCAGCAAAATGGGAATAAATGGGGCATTCCTCAATGTAATAAAGGCCATATATGAAAAACCTACAGCCAATATCATACTCTACGGGCAAAAACTGAAAGCTTTCCCACTAAGATCGGGAACACGACAAGGATGCCCGCTCTCACCGCTTCTTTTCAACATCGTATTGGAAGTCCTAGCCACAGCGGTCAGACAAGAGAAAGAGATAAAAGGCATCCAAATAGGAAAGGAGGAAGTAAAACTATCATTGTTTGCAGATGACATGATAGTGTACATAGAGAACCCTGTAGACTCTACCAAAAAACTCCTCAACCTAATAAGTGAATTTGGCAAAACAGCAGGATACAAAGTCAACATTCAGAAATCAAAGGTGTTTCTGTACACCAGCAATGCAATAGAAGAAGAAGAAATCAGGAAAAATATACCATTCGATATAGCACGAAAAAAGATAAAGTACCTAGGGATAAATTTAACCAAAGACACAAAAGACCTGTATGCAGAAAACTATACAACATTGAAAAAAGAAATTAAGGAAGACACAAATAAATGGAAGCATATACCGTGCACATGGATTGGAAGAATTAATATCCTTAAAATGTCCATACTACCAAAAGCAATTTATAGATTCAACGCAATCCCTATTAAGATACCAATGACATATTTCACAGAAATAGAACAGACATTTCAAAAATTTATATGTAACCATAAACGACCTCGAATAGCTGCAGCAATTTTGAGAAAGAAACACAAAGTAGGAGGGATCACAATACCGGACATCAAACTCTACTACAAAGCCACTATACTCAAAACAATCTGGTACTGGCACAAGAACAGACCCATAAGCCAGTGGAACAGAATAGAAAGCCCAGAAATAAGCCCAGGTCTCTATGGACATCTAATATTTGACAAAGGGGGCAGAAGCATAAAATGGAGCAATAACAGCCTCTTCAACAAATGGTGTTGGGAGAGCTGGATGGCTACATGCAAAAAATTGAAATTGGATCATCAGCTGACACCATACACAAAAATAAACTCAAGATGGATAAAAGACTTAAATATAAGTCGCAACACCATCAAAGTCCTCGAGGAGAACATTGGCAGGAAACTCTCAGATATCCCACGCAGCAATTTTTTCACTGATATGTCTCCTAAAGCAAGGGACATAAAGGAAAGAATAAACAAGTGGGACCTCATCAAAATAAGAAGCTTCTGCACGGCGAAAGAAAACATCAGCAAAATGAAAAGGGAACCAACCATTTGGGAAAATATATTTGCTAATGATACATCAGATAGAGGTTTGATCTCCAAGATATACAAAGAACTCACTCGACTTGACTCCAAGAAGACAAACGATCCAATCAAAAAATGGGCAAAGGACCTGGGCAGATGCTTTTCTAAGGAGGAGATACAGAGGGCCCAGAGGCATTTGAAAGGATGCTCTGCATCACTAGCCATTAGAGAAATGCAGATCAAAACCACCATGAGGTACCACCTCCCACCGGTCAGAATGGCCATCAAAAACAGATCCACAAACAACAGGTGCTGGCGAGGCTGTGGAGAAAAGGGAACTCTAGTCCACTGTTGGTGGGAATGCAGACTGGTGCAGCCACTATGGAAAGCAGTGTGGAATTTCCTCAGAAAGCTGAAAATGGAACTGCCTTTTGATCCAGCGATTCCCCTGCTGGGACTATACCCTGAGAACACCAAAACGCCAATACAAAAGAACCTATGCACCCCAATGTTCATAGGAGCACAATTTACAATAGCCAAGTGTTGGAAGCAACCTAAATGCCCATCAGCAGATGATTGGATCAAAAAGTTATGGTACATATACACAATGGAATACTATGCAGCAGAAAGAAAAAAAGAAGTACTAAACTTCGCAACAGCATGGATGGAACTGGAGAGCATCATGCTAAGCGAAATAAGCCAGGGGGCGAAAGACAAATACCATATGATCTCACCTATAAGCGGAACCTAACCAACAATGCAAAGAAGCAAGGCAAATATGACCAGCAACACTGAAAGGAAAAGAAATCAACAGAGACAAGAGGGAAGGGGGGGCAGGGAAAGGGAAGGGAAGGGGAAAGTCAAGGAACATATAGCAAGGACTCATGGACAAAACCAAAGGGGAAGAGCTGAGGGAGGGAAGGTGGGAGGGGGCAAGGGAAAGGGGGGGGGGAAGGCAGAGACAAATGTATTTAAAAAGTAAATAAATTAATTAAAAAAAATAAAAAAAAAATAAAATGCAAATTATTGGGAAATAAATCTTATCAAAGGGGCTGAAAAATCTTAGCCATATCTGAGGAACTCAGTTTGACTCATTTCAGTCATTCCTTGCTAAATTAGTAAATTTTGATAAAAGTTATTAAATATCTAGATATTTTGAAATAACATAAAATACTGAAACATTGATTGCTTAAACAAGTCTCAAGTTTGCCTGCTTTTGACATTTTATTGCAGAAAGGCTGTAGAGTGGATTTAAAGCTGTTGATGAACTTCTTGTACTTTGTTGGAGATTTGTTTCTTAAAAGTGGGTGTGTTTGCAAATAGAGGAACTTATGTTTCTAAAGGTTATAAAATATGTTCATAAAAATCAATTTAGGGATAGTGATTGCTTACTTTTTTGGTTATCATTGTGCTGTAGATGGAGATGGGGTCCAGGCTCTTGGTGGTCATTAACAAAAAAATTGAATGGACCACACAATGATAAGCAAAGCAAGAAAGAGAAAGTTGCTGGCATCATAACTGATAAATCCTCTGAGAAACAGGAGAAAGCCTAAAACCAGGAACACCCACCAGAGCCAATATTGACCATCAAAATATCCAAGAAAATAAGTGGAAAACCGGACAATCAGGATCCACAAAATTAGAGGCCAAATCCTAAAATGGCCCATACCTTCCTGTAGCTGAAGTGGTGAGGCAAAAAGACAGGAACAACACAATCAAGTTAGAGAGGAATGCTGTGGTCTGTTGTATTTACAGTTTTAACAGCAAACCAAGGTGAATAAACACTTGAGAGAAAGCATATCATTACAGTACGATACAGATCATCTCAAAAGTTACAGAAAGTGTCAAGAATTGCATTTTACCAATTAAGAATTAAGAATGATGCAGAAATGCAATCATATCCTTATTCCTCCAGGAACAAATGAGAGAGTAGCTTCAGCCTTGGTTCTCTTGACTTCATCATCCCAAGATATGGGAGTGGGCCGTTTCTGACCAGAGAATGGCTCTCTTCTATTGAATAGTTACAGGCTTCATTGGGTTTTTACTTAAGCTCCTACACATAAGATTTCCCTCAGTCCTCCTTTATTACCCACTCAGGGAGGAAACCACAATGCTAATTATTATCAGGTGTCACAAGGCGATTCTCAGAAATCAGGATGCTGACTGATAACAGATGCAGTGTCTCAGAATTTTCTATTTTTTCCTCCTGCTTCAATTGGAAATTGAGGTTTCTAAAAGTTAGAAATTGTAATTGTTAGAAATTATATGGTTTTAATAATACAGGGTAAAAAGTATAGAAATAGTTTTGGAAGGGTAAGGATTGAAAATGAGTTGTTCTATGGATGGTTATTTCTGACTGTGTAAAAAGGCTGTGAATATTGTAGAAGTTTGTGAAAGCTTCTATGTTTATAAAGAGAAAAAATAACCACTAAGGCATTTCTAGAGTGCCAAAGCAGCCTGGCCCAAGCTTTTTCTTGTCCCTTAATTTCTTAGACTGGAACGGAGATTTCCTTTGTTTCCACCACTCATTCATAGCCCTTGAAGTTTATCATTGAGAATCTCAACAGGCCTTCCTACTGGGTAATTAGGAATGTAAACAAAGCTGAATGAAATAAAAATGCCACTTTAAAACCTTAAGTGGTTAAAGTTGTACTTTTCTGGTATCTCCTTTTCTCCAGCTTTCTTAAAAGTTGTCTAAAGAAAATGAAAAAAATCCTGTGCCTCCTCTACAAAAAATAGTAAGTTGGATTATATGTATGTTCTTTATGCGATATATGTTCACTTGCATATTATGTGCGATGCATTTTGTGCCTCAGGATAGTATTACTAGAGTATAATATTTTATTGATCTAAAGAGATTAAATACTTATATAGATTAAGCAGAATCCTGTGGTCTAGACAAAATATTTCATATTAAACCAGTTTAAGTTTGACTGATGTCTTTTAGAGTTATTACCATAAAATGTATCTGTTTTACCCAGGTTTACAAAGTTTATGTCATCATCTTATGGTTAGGTAGGTTTTGACAACCTTCCCAGAGTTTAAATTTTAAGAGATTTGGAACCTAGAAATGGATTGAGTTATTCCACTGGGACCCTGTGTTGCCATAGAGGGGGCCTGGAACTGAGTGTCTGCCTAGGGCCAGCTATAGTGGATGGGTTACTGACTTTACGTAGGAAACATTTTACAACATGAGTTCAGGTGACTATGAAAATGCTTTTATGAAAGCTGGAAACAGTAAAACAAGAAAGGGGTTAGTGTAAAAAAAAACAACAGGAGAGCCTAGGCTGGGCTGCTGTAGCCCAGTGGGAATCAGAAAAGAGGGGGCTTTGGGGACAGATTCAGGGGATTAGTCTGGGACAAGCTGCCAGCTCCCCATTGCCTTAGAGTTTAGGAGATGCGTGCCTGTGAAGAAGGAAGTAGGGCAAGAAGGAAAAGGGAATAACGTGGACTACTCTCCAGAGAGAGAGCATTCTGGGTCCTTTGTCTTGAGACTTTTATCTATCCCTTGCAGGTGGGAAATCTTAGGGGTGGTCTCTGGAAGGTTTCAGTAGCATGTTCATCAGTTCTCCAGGTGTGCCCTTTCAGGGATATGGTCTCAATGGATTGGTCAGTGACAGAGCAGGGTTCCTCTAGTCATTGTGGTTGGTCCTGGTGTCACCCACCTGGTTTTGCTACTTTTCTTGGCCTGGAGCTGAAATACAACTGAGGCCTAAATGTTATCTAGGAGGAGGTGACCTTTTGTATCTGGTTGTAAGTTGCTCAGCCATTGTATCCAGCTACCTGTCTCAGCTTTGTATTCCAATTGCCAAGGACTTTTCCTACCTTCTTATTATCCTATCTCACCTGGAATACCTCAAGCATTTGTTCTCTTTCCTTATGAAACAGAAATTTTAAACTAATGAAGCCTATTAAAATATGCTCGAAATTTTCGGGGGCCGCTTTAGGTGGTATCAGGGACTGTAGTCCTGTGCAAAGTGGGGCCTGGGAGAGGAACCGTAAGACTTGACTGAAACACTGCTAATGCAATTGATAGGCAGGACCTGACAATAACTCTGAGGGCCCCGGGGGGAAGTAACACCTGGAAGTGAGGCAGGAGATAGTCAGGAAGGAGGAAACTCCAGAGGTGCCCCAGGAGATAAAGAACATGGAGAAAGGGCGGAGACCCTGTCCTAAGTCTGGTAGTTTCTGCATCTGGAGAAGCATTGAATCCTAGTGAATCAGGACTGCCCCTGCGCAGAAGATGCTGCCTGACCCCTACTTCATTATAATGAATTAGCATTGTGGGACCCTCTTCCCAGTAGCCAGTCAAGGAAAGGAAGGCCCTAAGGAATAAAAGTCCTCTAGCCCCTGAGTTCCTCCCTTTTTTTCTTGCCCTGCTCCAGCTGTCCCCCCGCTGCTTGCTGCTGCTGCTGCTGCTGCTGCTGCTGCTGTTAGGCTCTTCTCCTTTCTTCTCTGATCCACTCTGCTCAGACATGGCCTGTTCCCATGTTCTGTGTGGCTTAATAAATCTGCTTTCCCTCGCTTTCTGCTATAAACTCTGTGTGTTCGGTTCAGTTTTTTGTCCTCGATCACCAAGAACCTGGTTACCTGTGCCCACCTGTGACAGAAGTAAATTACACTCCTTGAAGCATGCTTTGTTTCTCCCTCCAGCTCTGTTAATCATATGCCAGGTAACCAGCTCAAGGCTGGGAAAGAAATGTACAGAATTCCTGGACCCTAACCAGCTTCATTGGGCACCATAATGTTTGCTCATCTCAGACCCAAGCAATTTGGTGTGTTCCTGCCATTGTCTTCTTTAAACAACATCTATTCTCTGTAAGCTTAAGTTACTGATGTAATTAGATTACCTATACATTCCTGCTACCTGTCCCCAACTTGTAACCCTCAATAAAAGCCATTGAGCACGGGGGCTTGGGGCACTCACCACTAGAAGGAATCGCCTCCCCCGTTTCTTGACAGGCAAACGGTGTCTGGAATGACTCTTCCATCCACAGCAAATTGGGGACTTCGCGAGCTAGAGTCCCCATATGAAATTACATGGGAAAACTTTGCCAAAAATATTGATAGTAACTATGTTCTATTTGTATACATATATTTTTATTAAAAAGCATGTTCTAAGATTTCAGCCTGCCTTAGGGAGGAACTTGCAAATATTCAGAGCCAAATTTAACAAAAAGTTCTCAGGGGTAACAAGTGTCCTGTCAGTGACACCAGACAAGGTAAGAATGATGGTTCCCTGTAGGGGTGTCTGGCAGTGGTATTCTGGGTGTTGTCTTCTACACATTGGGAGTTTATGAGTTGTTTCCAATGCTCCATGCACACTTATAATAAATTATGTGCATTGTTCTTAAATCTTGCATATTACTTATTCTTTGTATATTGAAATGGAGTATTGAACCCTAAAAGTGGGCTTTATATTGTTCTTTTGAAAAAAGTACTCTTTTATTTATTTTTTAAAATTTTACTTACTGATTTTTAGAGAGAAGGGGAGGAAGGGAGAAAGAGAGGGAAACATCAATATGTGGTCACCTCTCGTGTGTCATCCCCACCGGACACCTAGCCTGCAACCCACAGGAATCGAACCCGTGACCTTTTGGTTCTCAGGCTGGTGCTCAATCCACCCAGCCGCACTAGCCAGGGAGGTTTTGTATTCTTTGTTTTTATTTTTAAAGTATATTTTATTGATTATGCTATTACAGTTTTCCCATTTTTTTAATCCCCCTCTACCCTGCACCCCATCCCTCCAGGACTCCCCTCTGCCTACTTAGTTCATGACCATGGGTCATACATATAAGTTCTTTGGCTTCTCTATTTCCTATACTATTCTTAACCTCCCCCTGTCTATTTTGTGCTTACCAATTATGCTTATTCCCTGTACCTTTTTCATCCATTCTCCCCCCCACCCCCTGCCACTGATAATCCTCCATGTGAACTCCATTTCTGTGATTCTGTTCCTGTCTAGTTGTTTGCTTAGTTTGTGTGTTTGTTTAGCTTCAGTTGTTGATAGTTGTGAGCTTATTGTCATTTTACTGTTGATAGTTTTTGATCTTTTTCTTAGATAAGTCCCTTTAACATTTCATATAATAAAAGCTTGGTGATG
This sequence comes from Pteronotus mesoamericanus, assembly GCF_021234165.1. NCBI lineage: Eukaryota > Metazoa > Chordata > Mammalia > Chiroptera > Mormoopidae > Pteronotus > Pteronotus mesoamericanus. The sequence goes on from NW_026555085.1 coordinate 376,505, forward strand.
ATGAACTCCTTTAATTTTGTCTGGGAAGCACTTTATCTGCCCTTCCATTCTAAACTATTGCTTTGCTGGATAGACAAATTTAGTTTGCAGGTCTTTGCTTTTCATGACTTTGAATATTTCTTTCCCATTCCTTGCCTGTGGGGTTTCTTTTGAGAAATCAGCTAATAGTCTTATGGGAACTCCTTTGTAGGTAGTTATCTGCTTTTCACTTGCTGCTTTTAAGATTCTCTACTTATCTTTGGTTTTGGGTGATTTAATTGTGATGTGTCTTGGTGTGTTTCTATTTAGATCCAATTTCTTTGGGATTCTCTGAGCTTCCTGGACTTGCATGTCTAGTTCCTTTGCCAAAATGAGGATGTTTTCCTTCAATATTTTTTCAAATATGTTTTCAGTTTCTTGCTTTTCTCCTTCTCCTTCAGGGACCCCTATGATTCAGATGTCGGGATGTTTGAAGTTGTCCTAGAAGTTCCTAGGCCTCTCCTCATTTTTTAAATTCATGGTTCTTCATTCTGTTCTGGTTGAATGTTTATTTCTCCTTTCTGTTCCAAATCTTCGATTTGAGCCCCAATTTCCTTCCCTTCACTGTTGGTTCCCTATATATTTTTCTTTATTTCACTTTGCATAGCCTTCACTTCTTCCTCTATTTTGTGACCATACTCAGTCATTTCTGTGAGCATCCTGATCACCAGTGTTTTGAACTCTGTATCTGATAGGTTGGCTATCTCCTCATCACTTAGTTCTTTTTCTGGAGTTTTGATCTGTTCTTTCATTTGGGCCATATTTCTTTATCTCCACACACTAGTCTGGATGAATGTTTCTTTAGCTCCTTGGTTGCCAACTGAACTTCCATACAGTTCAATTTCCTGATAGTTCTGGTTGGTTTTTGTTTTTAAGTTGGTTGTTATCTTTTTTGTTGTGCAAGGTATTGAAGCACATTTTCCTATACCTCCATCTTGGACAGAAGTTCTCTGTATTGTTCTCTAATGTCATTTTATAATTATTTTTTACCAATAAATTGTTATCTTGGAATATTTCACAGAAAACCAAAGTTTTTTAATCATTTGCATTATAGTCAGACCTATAACCATGTCATTTTAAGTTTTGTCATATGTAGACAGTCTTTGTTTTAACTGATGCCTTTGCAAATGTTACAGCTAAATAGGTCCATACAATGATCCTAATTTATTCTAAATTATAGGTTTGTAAGCAGGACATATCTTCGAACTAGATAAAGGTTTATGAAACTCAAAGGAATAACTGAATTCATGGAAATACTGGCAAATAACCAAAATAAAAAACTGGTTATGGAACTGAATTAACTGAGGAAATTATTATTACTTTGTTTAAAATATTGTGGATTTTTAAATCTCATTGTTTTCCCAATATAAGGAAAACTAAAAGGAAACAGTCTGCATTATTATTAAGGAAAACCCTCAATGGATTCAGAAAATTTTCTGGAAAATGTCAGGTTTGCATTTTATTCTATACAGTACAATCAAAGGAAGCATAGGTGGTTTACCCTAAATCTATTTGTGATAGATTATGGAGGTGGGAGAAAGAAAATCAGGGAAACCTCTGGGATTGGATAAAAAATAAAATGATAGAAATTTAAAAAAAAAAAATGAAAATGCAGAAGGATCCCTCACCAGGTCACTGTGAGGATGCAGTTTGGGATTAAGAGCAGGAGCCTAGCTAGCTGAGCACAGACAACTGGGAGAAGCTGGAATGCAGATAGGAATCTGCCCAGTTAAGCAACAGACTTCTATTTCTTTTCCTGAGAGATGATCCCCGTGACTGGTCTGGTTTGGCAAGGTGGGGCAGGATTGTGTGTTTAATCAGCTTATCTCTGATCAGCAAAACACTGATCACCAGTGTTTGAACTCTGCATCTGATAGGTTGGTTATCTCCTCATCACTTAGTTCTTTTTCTGGAGTTTTGATCTGTTCTTTCATTTGGGCCATATTTCTTTGTCTCCGCACACCAGTCTGGATGAATGTTTCTTTAGCTCCTTGGTTGCCAACTGAACTTCCATACAGTTCAATTTCAGCTTATACTGAAAGCTGAAATTAATCATTAATCAGTTTATACTGACTGATAAATTAGTAACATTCATTTCACAGTGTACTCCCAGGAAACAGACTTTAAAAGCAATGACTTGCAACCAGGAAATTTTTATCCATTGGAAAAGACATTACTTAAAGAATCTCCCTCCAACATTGTTGGAAGGAACCTTATCAGGTACCTAACTAATCATGAATAGACATCTGCCCATTTTGTACATTTGCCTCCAGCTATAGTGGAGATTAAAAACTTCAAAACAATGAGAAGCCACCAAAATCAGAGTGAGACAGCTATTTCAAGACATTGACAAGGCCTGTATAGCCACAAATTGATGTTGTACTTTTTATATGATTGTTTTTGCCTGTCTGATGATAATAATAATAATAATACTTTTTAGGCTTTTCTCAAACTTTGTGTATATAGCTCATCTCTTAATAATTACAGAAGGTGTATAAAATGACTTGTATTATAATACTCTTCATATGGTTTCTCTGTTGAAATTTAGAAAAACAATGCTACATAAAAGAAAAGAAAGGGATATGTATAAAGAGAAGTTCAAAGAAAGTAGTTTGTCCTAATAAATTGGTTATTTTGAATGAATAAAAGGAGACAAACTAAGATGAACAAAGGAATTATAGAAACTTAGCGGAAAGGGAATATTAAGAAAGGAATTATATATAAATGCCAGAACCTAATTATGTGAAGGTGCTTACTCCCTAACCCAGTAAGAACTACTAGATAGATTAATTCAGATATAAGCCAAAATGGCTATAAAGGAAATTTACTTATGCAACTATTGCTGTCCTCCTGACCTCTGAGCTTTTATTTTATTATTTTTATTTTATTATTTTTTTAAGAGAGAGAGGAGAAGGGAGGGAGAAAGAGGGAGAGAAACATCAATGTGAGAAAAAACCACTGATTGGTTGCCCCTTGTACATGCCTCAAACAGGGGCCAAACTTGCAACCTAGGCACGTGCCCTGACTAGGAATCAAACCAGGGACCTTCGGCTTTGTGGGACATCACCCTACACACCAAGCCACACTGATCAGGGCCTGGTCTCTGGAATTTTAGATGGTAATTATAATTTATAACATTGTTTTCTTACAGCTTGGGCCCTGTTTAAACCTTAAGATTACAGCTTCAATTGCACAACTACTGGGAATCAGATTAATAGCACATCTGAGTGCTTCCAATGAGAAACAGATGGGCCATAATAAACAGGAATCCATCCCATGGTCAGATTATGAAGACTAAAAAAAGTTCCCTGGTCAGGTGCCTCAGCTGGCTGGAGCATGCATCAAAGTGCTGCAGGTGCAATTCCCAGTGAGGGCATATATATGGACTGCGGGGTCGATCCCTGGTCAGAGTGCATGCAGGAGGCAACTGATTGGTATTTCTCTCTCATATCAATGTTTCTCTCTCTCACCCCGCTCCTCTTTCTATAAAATCAATAATCACATCCTTGGGTGAGGATTTAAAAAAAAACTGAAGAAGGTGTATGTTATACTAGATGCAAAATATAGACAAAGTGAGATAGGCAACAAAACTTGGATCATGATAGCTTATAAATTAGAAATGATCAGAGTGTTCTACTTTTTAAAAATATCTTATTTATTTATTTATTTATTTATTTATTTTTAGAGAAAGAGAAAGAGAGGGAGAGAAACATCAATGTGTGGTTGCCTCCTACATGCCCCCTGCTGGGGACCTAGCCCACAACCCAGGCATGTGCCCTGGCTGTGAATCAAACCAGCGACCCTTTGATTCGCAGGCTGGCATTCATTCCTCTGAGCCACACCAGTCAGGGCCAGAGTATTTTTCTTAATAAAGGCCCATAATACCTGACTGCCTTTCATTTATCTACTTTTCACTTTTCAGAAAAATTTGGCCTTGACTTTCATCCAAGGTTCTGGTCTTAACTCTATGCCCCATGGTCCATCATTCAGCAAGATAAATGCTGACACTGAGATTCCTTAGAAATAAGCCATACTAGCACCATGAGACCTTATTATTCAACCAAAATGTTGGTCATCAATGAATCCTTTGGATTGATTACCAAAAGGGGAAAGTGTGAACAAAAAAGGCCATATACTAAACCAGACAAGGTCAGGGGAGGCCTGTGTGGCAGCCTTACGAACTCAGACCTAAAGTAACCAAATAGGATGGTGTGAAATTAAAACTTTTTAACTAAAAGCAGTTTATGTCAGGTAGTCATGTCCTAGGGCAGTATATTTCCCTTATAAAGGTCAGCCCTCACCTTAACTGAGCTTATCTGTTGTACTTTTGCATCTAGGATGACATAGCTGATAAACAAGCCTGTTGTCTTTTTGCATCTAGCATGATATACCTGATAAACAAGACTTTGGATTAACAAAATAATTTTTTTTCAGACCCCTTGAAGCACAGCCACCAGAGCACTGTTATTATCATCATGTTAGTTACTGACTGTTAACTATCCTGCACCCACCTATGTAAAAGAAGTAGGTGTAGGGTTTTTTTAATTTCTATCATTTTATTTTTTATCCAATCCCAGAGGTTTCCCTGATTTTCTTTCTCCCACCTCCATAATCTATCACAAATAGATTTAGGGTAAACCACTTATGCTTCCTTTGATTGTACTGTATAGAATAAAGTGCAAACCTGACATTTTACAGAAAATTTTCTGAATCCGTTGAGGGTTTTTTTTTCCTGGTAATTGTTGGCAGTTCAGCTCAAATAAATTCATAAAAATTCTTATAGATTTGGACGTTTCTTATGTTGATAGCAGCCCCCTTCACCCAGTTTCTTTAAAAAAAAAATTGTTTTGCAAGGACAAATAAAAATCTGAAAGCCTGAGACATCTGAACAAGTAAACATTTTAAGTATCATAATTTAATGGGTTTTTTTTTGGTTTTTTTTTTTGCCTTATTGCACCTGTCTCATGGCTAAATTTTTTTTTAAATTGATTCTCAGATCTTGGTTGTGTCTGTCTATATAAATGTATGCCTGTCTATAACAGAACCACTGGATTCTATTGCTCTAGAATCTATTGCCTGCTGCTAATAAGAACCATCGCTCCCAATGACAGAGTCTTATGAAAAAGAAAGGAACTATTTATTTAAAAGTTACACAGGTTTAGAAAAATGGCAGAATTCTGCCATTAAATCCCACACTCTTTAGAAACAAACAAAAAAAACCCCATAAACACACAATCCTGCCCCACCTTGCCAAACCAGACCAGTCACGGGGATCATCTCTCAGGAAAAGAAATAGAAGTCTGTTGCTTAACTGGGCAGATTCCTATCTGCATTCCAGCTTCTCCCAGTTGTCTGTGCTCAGCTAGCTAGGCTCCTGCTCTTAATCCCAAACTGCATCCTCACGGTGAGCTGGTGGGGGATCCTTCTGCATCCTTTCAAACTGTGTGGCCAAGACCACACACGGATGTTAAATGGTCAAGAGGCTTCTCCTTCACAAGCTGAGTAGGAGTGGGAGGTGCAGAGAGAGGGAGAGAGACATACAGGCAGACTCTCATGGCTCTCCTACTCTCATTTCCACATGGTCCAGAACTCCAGCATGGCTGCCATGCTTGGGTTTAAATCCTGGTGCAGATCTTCCTCCATAGCCCCATTTCTTTTATATATATATATACACAAAAATATATACATATGTTTTCTTTTGTGTTTTGTGTATATAAAAGAAATGGGGTTATGGTGAGTTCTTTTATGTATATATAAAAAATAAATATATATGAAATGTATATAAAAGAAATATATATTTACATAAAGTTACATTTAGTTTATCATTATATGTACTTTATATATTATATATAATATATATGTATGTGTTTATATATTCATTTATTTACCTGTTTAATTGAGGTATAATTTAAACACAGGACAGGTCACCTATTTTAAGTACGCAGTCTGATGACAGTTGTTCACCACCACAATCAAGATTAAGAACATTTTTATTACCCAACACGTGCCCTGTGCAGTGAGTCTCCTCCCCCTACTCTTGGTACCTGGAAACCACTGATCAGCTTTCAGTCATTATAGTTTTAACTTTTCTATAATTTTGTTTAAACGGAATATAACATTTTATTTTCTTTTGTGTTTGGCTTCTTTCATCAGCATAACGATTTCAAAATTTGTCTGTTTGAGTGTATTCATAGTTCTTTTTATTTCTGAGTATTATTTCATTTCAATGAAATAAAACTCATTGTTTTCCTGTTCATTCATTGATAGACATTTGGGCTGTGTCTAGTTTGGTTCATAGTGAAAAAAGGTACTTGAACATTCACGTACAAGTGTGCATTTCATTTTTCTTGGGTAAATCTGTAGTGGTGGGATTGTTGGGTAATATAGTAAGTGATATGCTAACTTTACAAGAAAATGCCAAAATGTTTCCATGATGAGTATATCATTTAGTTTGGGTTCCCATTGTTCCACATCCTTGCCAACATTAGTATTACTGGTCTTTTAGTCTCAGTCATTCTAGTGGACGTGTAATGATATCTCACTGTGGCTTTCATTTGCATTTCCCTAATGACTGATGAAATTAAGTATCTTTTTATGTGCTTTTTTTGCTATCTGCTTATGTTCTTTGTTCAAGTGTATTTGAATTTTTAGCCCATTATTTTTTATTAGTTCTTTACCTTATTATTACCTTATTACCTTTAGATTTTCTTATTTTCTTATTCTGGGTATATTCTGTTTGTTTGTTTGTTTGTTTGTTTTATTGTTCTTCAAGTACAGTTGTCTTCATTCCCCCTTACTCCTCCCCACCCACCCCCTCCTACCACCCTCGAAAAGACCCCCTTTGGCTTTTTCCATGTGTCCTTTTTACATGTTCCTTGATGACCCTTGTAGAGTATGGGCAGGCAGTCTGGCTCCCTCACCCAGATGTGTAGGTCACCGGAGGGAGCAGCGCCTCACAACCTTGAAGGAGTCTGATAAAGTAGTGTTCCCATAGCCTTGAGCCCTGGGTGCAATAAACTGCCCTCTAGCATTGAGAAGGCTCCCTTGCGCAGCTCATGAAAATTACTTCACCTTCTGGCCTGTAGACTGCTTTGATTAGGGCAAGTATTTAAGGGATAGGAGCTTTGGATGGGGTGGGGAGTCAGGCGCCACCTTGGACACAGGCTTTGTGGTCTGTGTGACTCCCTCCATACTGGCTCATGGCCTGTGTGATTTCTCCAGACCTGGGCTTGTGCCTGTGTGACTCTCCCAAATAAAGGCATGTCAAGCATCCCCAAGGCTCCACGCATCTTCTTCTGTGTACCTGAGCCTCAAGCGGACCTGCCCAGCCTAGAGAGGCTGCAACACAATTCTTCCCCTATTTTCCCTCATTATCCCTCTCTCCCCTCCCCTCTGGTTATAGTCAGTTTGTTCTTTATTTCAATGTCTCTGGCTATATTTTGCTTCTTTGTTTGCTTTGTGGATTAGGTTCGACTTATAGGTAGTATCATATGTCTTTCACTGCCTAGCTTATATCACCTTGCATAGTGTTCTCCAGACCCATCCATGCTCATGCGAAGGGCAGGGGCTTCTTTCTGCTGTGCAGAATTCCATTGTGTAAATGTACCATAGCTTTTCGACCCACTCAATTACTGATGGGCACAAAGAGTTTGGGAGTCTTCACTCTCTTTGGATTTTTTAGAATAGTCTGAGAAGGATAGGGATTAGCTCTTTCTAAAATGTTTTATAAGATTCTCCTGTGAAACCATCTGGTCCAGGATTTTTGTGTACCAGTCAATATGTTGCAGCCTCTGTAGGCTGGACAGGTCTGCTCGGGGCTCAGGTAGATGGAAGATGTGTGGAGCCTTGGGGATGCTTAACATGCCTTTATTTGGGAGAGTCACACAGGCCACAAAGCCTGTATTTGCACTGCACACAGGCCGTAAGCCCGTGTCCAAGTTGGCGCCTTGACTTCCCATCTTGTCCAAAGCTCCTGTTCCTTAAATACTGACCCCAAACAAAGCAGGCAGCAGGCCAGAAAGGTGAACTATCACGAGCTGTGCATGTGAGCCTACTCAAGACTACAGGGCAGTTTATCGTGCCCGGGGCTCAAGGCCATGAGATTTGGGGCTCAAAGCTGTGGGAACACTGCTTTATCAGACTCCTTCACGGTTGTGAGGAGCTGCTCCCTCCAATTACCCACCCATCTAGGTGAAGGAGCCAGACCTCCTACCTCCACATACACTGCATGGGAGTTTTTTGATTACTGCTTCAATTTCACCAGCTGTTATTGGTCTGTTCAGACTTTCTGCTCCTTCTTCATTCAGTTTTAGAAGATAATATTTTTCTAGAAATGAGTCCATTTCACCCAGGTTTTCAAATTTCTTGGCATATAGTTGTTCATAGTAATTTCTTAACAATCTTTTGTGTTTCTGTGGTATCAGTTGTAATCTCTCCCTTATCATTTCTGATTTTATTTATTTGGGTCCTGTCTTTTTTTTTTTTTCTCTTGATGAGTCTGCTTAAAGGTTTGTTGATATAAATTTTTTAACTTTTCAAAGAACCAGTTCCTGGATTTACTGAACCTTTAAATTGTTCTTTTGGTCTCTGTGCCATTTAATTCTACTCTGATCTTGATTATTTCCTTTCATGTAATCTCTCCGGGCTTTGTTTGTTGTTGTTCCTCCAGTTCTTGTAGATGTAGGGTTAGGTTTTTTATTTGAAATGTGTCCATATTTTTTATGTAGGCATGTATCTCTATCAACTTCCCTCTTAGGACTGCCTCCACTGTGTGCCACATAGGTTTTATGTTGTTGTGTGTTTTTATTTGTTTCCAGAAACTTTCTGATTTCTTCTTTGATCTCACTGTTAACCCATTCATTGTTTAATAGTGTGCTATTCAATCTCTATGAATTTGAGTGTTTTTGAGTTTTGGTTTCCGGTTTCAGGCCCTTGTGGTGTGAGAAAATGCTTGCTATGATTTCAATGTTCTTGAATTTTTGAGGCTTGTTTTGTATCCTATCATGTGGTCTATCTTTGAAAATGTCATGTGCATTTGAAAAAAATGTGTATTTTTCTTTGGGATCAAATATTCTATATATATCATCCATTTGATCTATGGCACTCTTCAATGTCATAATATCCTTGATGATATTTTGTTTGGAAGATCCATCTATTTTCCCTACTGTAAGTGTGTTGTTGTTTATCTCGTTCTTGAAGTCCTCCAAGATTTTTAAATATTTGGGTGCTTTTGTGTTGGGTGCATATATTTTTATGATGTTTATGTCTTCTTGATAAATTCTTCCCTTGAGGATTATGAAGTGTCCTTCTGTGTCTCTTTTTATGGCCTTGGTTTTGAAGTCTATTTTGTGTGATATAAGTATTGCTCCCCCTGCTTTTTTTTTCCTGTCCGTTTGCTTGAAATATATATATATTTTGGACCCTTCATTTTCAGTCTGTGTAGGTTTTATATTCTGAGGTGGGTCTCTTGTAGGCAGCATATGTGTGGGTCATCTTTTCTTATCCATTCAGGTACCCTAAGTCTTCTGATTGGAGAATTTAATCCATTTACATTTAAGGTTATTACTGAAAGGTACTTATTCATTTCCCCCTCTGTGTACCTGTGTTACTCTCTCTCTCACTCTTTTTCTTCCTCTTCTTAAAGCAGCCCCTTTAACCTATCCTGCAGTGCTAGTTCTGTAAGGTGTATTCTTTTAGCTTTCTTTTGTCTGGGAAATCCTTATTTTGCCTTCCATTTTAATTGGGAGCCTTGCTGGGTAGAGTAGTCTTGGTTGCAGGCCTTTGTTTTTCATTACTTGGAATATTTCTTGCCATTTCCTTTTGGCTTGTATTGTTTCTGTTGAGAAATCAGCTGCTAGCCATATCAGAGGTCCCTTGTATGTTACTCTTATTTCTCCCTTGTGCTTTTAAGATTCTCTCTTTGTCTTTAAACTTGTCATTTTAATTATGTTGTATCTTGAAGTAGGCCTCTTTGGGTTCATCGTGATTGGGACCCTCTTTGCTTCCTGAACTTGTGTGGCTTTTCCACTCTCCAGATTCAGGAAGTTTTCTGTCATTATTTTTTCAAATGGGTTTTTATCCCTTGCTCCTCTTCTTCTCCTTTTGATAGTCTTATGATTTGAAAATTGTTGTGTTTCATGTTGTCTTGCAGATACCTTAAGCTATCTTTATTTTTCTGAGTCTTTTTTTGTGCAGCTGCTCTACCTGGCTATTTCTTTCTACCCTGTTTTCCAGCTCACTAATTTGGTCTTCTGCTTCATCCAGCCTGCTTGTAATTTCTTCTAGTATTTTTTTTTTTTCTTCAGAAATTGCATTCTTCACTTCTTCAGGGTTCTTGTTTGAAGTTTCTATTTCCTTTTTAATATTGTTTTAGTTTTCACTCAGTTCTTCGTAGTAGTCTGTGAGTTCCTTGAGCATCCTTATAACAATTCTTTTAAATTCTGTATCTGATAGTTTGCTTGCTTACATTTCATTTAGCTCTTTTACTTGGGAATCTTCCATTCCTTTAGATTGCATGTTCTTTCTTTGTTTACCCATTTTAGGTGACCCTTTTTGTTTATTTCTGTGATTCCTGATGCTCTGCTTTGCCAGCTGTCTTTGAAAGTGAAGTTTTGTGGTAGGAATTCTGTGGGACCCAGTGGTGCGGTCTCTTTGATATCCTTGTCTGGATGCTCCAGTTTTGCCCTTTCTTCCATTTGTGTGGGATCTCTTGTTATACTTGGCTTTATCTGCTGGTGGCTCCTTTGTTGGTAGGTTCTCTCCTCCAGTGGGTTTACTGGTATTCACAACCCTCATCTTGTCGTTGTATGTGATCAGGGGCAGGGCGAAGACAAAATGGAGTAAGACAGTGAGAGAGAATTCTATGGGATTTAAAGTACTAACAAGTAGAGATCAGATAGAAGTTCCTTTGGACAAGTATAGCAATAACCATGGTATTTCACCCAACTAGCCACTTTTTATAAAAGGTAGAAAAGACATAAGACTCTTATTAGAGGGGAAAAAGAGTGTGAGCTGAATTTAGAAAGCATAGTGCTTATGTGAGGTTAAAGGGTGAGATATAGTGAGAGTAAGGAATAGAAACTTGGCATAGTGTGTGAGAGAATAAAGTTAGCCACAACAGTAATAAAGCTCAGGGAGGGGACAAAATGGATTAAGACCAGGAAAAGGGTCTTGTGTGGTATTTGGAATAAAATAATATGATAATAAATATGTAATCTGAATAAAAAAGAATAAAAAGTAAAAGAACAAAGAGTAGTGTGTTACTGAAATACAAGTGAAGTGGAAAAGAAAAATTAAATGCAATATGAAAGGGAGAATAAAGAAAACCAATCAAACAATGAAATCAAACAAACTAAAAAACAAAAAACCTAAATGGAAAGAAGAGAAATAATAAAATAAAAAATACATAAATAACAAAAAAATAAAGTGCAAGCTCGAAAATACAGTAAAGTGAAATTTGTCTCAGCTCTTGGTGTTAGACTTCTGACTTTTTTCTGGATCTATCTTTAGTACTCTCACAGCTCCAGGTCTTATTGTCTTACACTTAAAAAAAAAAGATCCTCCTGATGATTTTAAACATGTCAAGTGGAATTTGCTGGTCTTCCTGGATGCTGCAGGCAGATGGGGGGCTAGGCTCCATTTTTTTTCCTTTCCTATGTGTCTACAAGGTTGGGGGCTTGGTCTTGGCTGCAATATTCCAGGTTCCCAGTTTCTAGCTCATGCCCTCAGAATGCTGTGCGGCCCACACTCCCCACTCTGTGCATGTGCCCCTAACCAGTTCTTATAACCCACCTTGTTGTGCAACCCTTTGTTTAGTCTGTGCGGTCTCTGAGTGGGAGCAAATTGCTTCCTCCTCCTTCTTTATTTTCCTGGGCACTGTGTATGAAAAGATCCTTCAGGGGAGTTTAGTTCTCTTATTGAATTAAGTCTCTATGGGCACTGCTACCTCTCTGAGTCCCTGACACCTCTCTTAGATCACTCAGGTGCCCTAAGTGGAGTAAATCATGCCCCTCCTACTCCCTCTTTGCCATCCTGGCCTCTGTGTGAGAAGTCCTTGCACAGCGGCTGAGAGAGCCTTTTTGTTGTTGTTGAGACTGGGTCATGGCCAGTCGTGGCCCATTTCTTCTCCCATCTCCAGGTGCCACCAGACTCCCCAGTTTCTCTGGTTCTTTCCCAGCCAGTGACCACAGCCTCAGCCTGGGTATGCAACTCACATGTGTGTCTCTCACTGCATCTTTATCTCATCCAGTGACTTGAAGTGTCCAGGTCTCTGCTGGTGCAGGACTGTGACTTCTCCACTCTGGGAAGGGAGAGAGCTGTTAAGCTACAGTCACTGACCCTGCTCTCCTCCAAAGCTCATGCGGCAGCCAAGGTTTCTGGCATAGGGCCACAGGACCTTCCTGTTGGCCTAAAAAAATCTTACCATCCTTTTTCAAACATCCTCTACAACCTTTGGCTTCCAAACTTCATACCATATAGGATTCTGTTGGCTGTTCACTCTGTTTTTTGAAAGGTTGGCTAGGTATCCCAGTTGGGTACATGAACAAGTGCGTTCAGCCTTGCCACCAACCTTGCCACCATCTTCCCCTCCCTCTGTGACCACATTTCTGACACCTCCGACAAATGGTTACATCTGCCATCAATTCGGCAGGTGTAAGCTGCCTTTCTCTTATGCCTGTCTCAGCTACCATTGTTACTACAGGAAGGAATTTCCCCAGGACATAGAGGTAACCACCTTCCTGCCCTAGCAGGTGCAGCAAGCCTCTGTGGCTACATCACATCACAGGTTAGAGTCGTGCCCTGGCTCCAGGCAGGCACAGCTATTTAACATTAATAAAACACCGGCCAAGTTCTTTAGATATGCAAAGTAACTTTCAATGGCTCTGCTCTGCTTCCCCCATCCCCTAAGCAATAACTGTGGGGGTTTTCTCCATGTTTGGGGACTTCTAGCTCAGCACCCCATTACGTGTCAACTTCTGTGGACTTAAAATTGTTTTAAATAAAGGTCTCTGGTCAATTGGCTTAAATTATGTGCTTATATGAATTTTAAAAAGAAAACAGAAACTAACCCAAAAGTTCTTCAATATTACATTACCTGAAAAAAAATTTAATATTAAAACAAATTTAAGTTTAGTTTAATAAAAACAGACATGTTCTTAGTTATCAATATTTAATATAATATTTTTATTTTATCTGGGGATACAAAAGTAATTAGTTTATGTAATCTCTATTATGAGGTTTGTCAATAGGAAAATAGTTTGGGATAACAATTTCCTGTCTCTAAATTTTCATAAGTTATTTAATATAAATATTAAGAATTAATATACAGAGGGCCCAGAGACATATGAAAGGATGCTCAGCCCTGGCTGGTGTGGCTCAGTGGATTGAGTGCCAGCCTGCAAACTAGAGGGCTGTCTGTTTGAGTCCCAGTTGGGGCACATGCCTGGGTTGTGCCCCAACTGGGCCAGGTCCCTGTTCAGGGGCGCATAAAAGGCAGCCACACATTGATGGTTCTCTCCCTCCCTGTCTCCCTCCCTTCCCTTCTCTTTAAAAATAAATAAATAAAATATTTTTAAAAAAAAAGAGGATGCTCAACATCATTAGCCATCAGAGAGATGAAATTAAAACCACAATGAGATACAACTTCACATCTGTCAGAGTGGCCATCACAAATAAATTTAACCAACAACAAGTACTGGCAAGGCTGTGGAGGAAAGGGAACCCTAGTGCACTGTTGGTGGGAATGCAGACTGGTGTTGCCACTGTGGAAAACAGTTTGGAATTTTCTCATAAAACTTAAAAAGGAACTGCCTGTTGACCCAGCAATTCCACTGCTGGGATTATACCCTAAGAACCCTGATACACCAATTCAAAAGAACCTATGCACCCCAATGTTCATAGCAGAATGATTTAGAATAGCCAATTGCTGGAAACAACCTAAGTGCCCAACAGTAAATGAGTGGATCAAAAAACTATGGTACATTTACACAATAGAAAACTATGCAGCAGAAAGAAAGAAAGAGCTACTGCCCTTCACGACAGCACGGATGGAACTGGAGAGCATTATGCTAAGTGAAATAAGCCAGGCGGTGAAAGACAAATACCATATGCTCTCACCTATAAATGAAACCAAATCAACAAAACAAACAAGTGAGCAAAACAGAACCAGGGACATGGAAAAAAAGAACAAATTAACAATAACCAGAGGGGAGAAGAAAGAGATATAATGAGGAAAAGAAGGGGAAGGTTTGTCAAGGAACATGTATAAAGGATACAGGAACAAAGATAATGGGGGGTGGGGTGGGTGGGAGGAATGAATGTGAGAGGTGGCGGATAGGTGGGAAAGGGGAGAGTGGTGCAGAAAAAACGGGATCAACTATAATTGAATAACAAATATTTTTTTAAAAGAATTAATTACTTAGATATAAGTAAAATAAAGTTTTTCAATGAAGCTTTTTAGCAGTAATTGCTTTTTGGTATTGATGCTTAAAAATAGTTTTGCTAACCTTTTATGTGACTTGAAACTTTTAGAGTTTTACTAAGTTACATTAAAAGATGAAAACTATCAAATATGTAGATCTTTCCTAAATAAGGTAAAATGCAAAAACATTAGTTACTAAATGGACTTAAGCTTACCTACTTTTGGTTTCTTAATACAGAAAAACTAAAAATATTTGGGTCTGTTAATAAAAATATGCTAAGTTAAGAAAGCACAAGTTTCTAAGAATTATAAAATATATTTTCCAGAGAGCTTATGTTTCTAAAGGTTATAAAATGTATTCATAAATTTGCCAATCTCAAGAATACTAATTGTTTACTTTAGTTGTCATTAGAAATTGAGCTTTCTAAGGGTAAAAATTCTAATTAATATGGAAAGAATTAATATGTGTTTTCAGTAAAAGATGGTATAATAGGTAGAGATATGTTTTCATTAAGAGAAATAAAAAATAATTTTGTTCTGGTTATTTCTAAATTTTACCTCTTGTAATTAAACTGCCTAAAGTTAAATTCCTAATTTAGTGTTTAAAAAATTAAGCTTTAATCAATAGCATGCTTTGTAAAGTTAAAAATTAATGTTATTTCTCTGCTAAAAAATGTTACAGGGAGCATATGGCTAGATTGTTGGGGAATGGGGGAAAGAAGTGCCAGAGGTGGTGGGCAAGCTGCAGCCAGCATGTAACAGATTCCTGTACTCTCAGGTAAGGGTAAACAGACCTGGACCACAGTGGGCATTGCCCTGGCAACTGAGCTAGTACAGAGATATGCTGCCTCAGGCAGAGACTGCACAGGCTGCCAAGCACAGTAGACAAAGAAGAAAGGTCTCCTCAGAGGTCATGGGAAGGTACAGACCTGTTAGTCTAGCTGGGATTGGCTAGAAAAGTGGGAGACTTCCAGGGAGCCTAGGATATTGGGCCCAGATTTTTAAAGAGACATTGGGCCATGACTTGAGCCCTTTCTGGTTCCCTGTCACTTACATAGTCAGGGGCCAGGACACTTCCAGGCCCGTGGACCCTGGGGACCATGTGGTCTGGCAGAGTGCCCACTCCCCTATCTGCACAAGAAGTTAAGGTGGTGCTGGTGACTGGCATGTGGTTCTGTCTGACCAAACTCAGAGATTCACTGGCTAGCCAAAGGCTAGAGGTGGAGTGCAGGAGCTGAGCCAGTAAGCAGTGGCCAGAAAAAAGGACAGCATGCTGCAAGTAGGATGCAAGCATGCTCAGTCTCCAGAAATATGTCTGAAGTCAAACTGTGACTGGGAACCAGCTAAGCCACCTGGGTATCCCAAAGAACAGTATTTTTGGTATAAGACCACACCGCCTTGAACATGTGAGATCTCATCTGATCTCAGAAACTAAGCAGGGTGAGTCCAAAGGACAGTATTTTTAATTAGAAAAAAATCTTCCAAAATTATGTAGTTATAAATAAAAGACTCCATTCCTTTTTCACCAAACCTCAACCTCCAGAGTTCACCTGTGTTTGACAGTAGGCAGCTGAATTCCACTTTGTTCAGTAATTGAAAGAGAAAGTTTTTCTGTAACATTGGTCTACTCCTGATCAGATTTTACAAAAAGTTTTTGACTAAAAAACAAAGTTCTATGTTTAATGTTGCCTTAATTATGTCCTTGATTACTCAAGAACTGAATATTTTCAATAACAAGAACTAAAATTTTGCCCTGGCTAGTGTGGCTCAGTCGATTGCATGCCAGCCTCTGAATCAGAGTTGAAGATTCAATTCCCAATCTAGGGCACATGCCTGGGTTGCAGGCCAGGTCCCCAGTAGGGGGAATGAGAGGCAACCACACATTGATATTTCTTTCCCTCTCTTTCTCCCTTCTGTCCCCTCTATAAAAATAAATAAATAAAATCTTTTTAAAACTTAGGAGAATCAAGATGGCAGAGAAGTGAGTGGAAGTCACACTGACCTCTTCCCAGGACTGGAATTACAACTAAATTGTGGAGAAATCACCTGAAACAAAAAACTGAACAATAGCGAGAGAGAAACCTTGTAACCTCGGAGACAGAAGACTCGGCTTCAGTGCAATATAAATCGTAAGGAGTGCGGTACAGACTTGAGAAGGCGAGCAGGACGCCCATGGGCGGCAGCACCAAAGGATATTGAAACAGCCAGTTGCATCCCCCCGAGAAGAGTGGGATCTAAACCAAAAGTGGGGATCTCTAGCCCACAGCACCAGAGCCCAAAAGGTACACAGAAAAGAGACAGCTGCGAAAAGTGGAAGGGTTGCTCTCTGCCAGAGACAGGCGGCTGGAGATGCAAAAAACTGTTAAAAGGGCCAATGCATAATTTTTTATTTACAGCCACTTACCATGGTCTCTGGAGAAGACGGGAGAGAGTGGGCTAGAATGCCTGAGGAAAGACTGGGGAAGGAGGCTTTGGGGAGAGAACTGAGAGAGTAGATCCCTGACAGTAGATCCCTGGCTAAAAGGAGGCACAGAGAGGTCTGGCAACACCTGGGGAGAGACTGGGGATGGAGGCTTTGGGGAGAGAACAGAGACAGAGTAGCTGGCAGGATCCCAGTGCAGACTCCTCCCCGATACGGCAGCAGCATGAGTGGACCCAATAACCCCTTCGCCAGGAGCAACTGTGCCCCGCCCTGAGCTGTCTAAGGCGCCCTGCTGCATGCAGAATGTAGAGATTAACAGCTGAAGGAGACAGCCACAGACGGTAGATTCCTGGAAGTCTCAAACAGACTGTCTAAGGTCAGACAGGGTCAACATCTGACATGATCAGAGGCAGATGAAGAAACTAAAAACAGTGGTCTCCAACCATAGAAGTTCACACCACAAACTCAGGAGATCAAGACAGATCAACTTAAGAGTCAGAAGCAAAAGAGAAGAGTCTCACAAATAATGGGAAGACAAAGAAACACACCCCACTTGAAGGGGAAGGAGGAATCCCCAGAGAGAGAACTAAATGAAATAGAGGCAAGTAAGCTATCAGATACTGAGTTCACAACAATGGTTCTAAGGAAGCTCAATGAGCTCAATGAGCTCAGAGAGAATTACCAAAAACTACAGGGAAACTACAGGGAACTTACTGCAAACTATATCAGCATGAAAAAGGACATAGAAATTGTCAATAAGAGACAAGAGAAAATGAAGAATACAATTCTGGAATTGAAGGACACAGTAGAAGGGACCCAAAGCAGGCTCAATGAAGCTGAGGACCGAATCAAAGAGCTGGAGGATAAGGTAGAAAAAAGCTCCCAGAAAGAACAAGAAAATTAAAAAAAAAGACTCAAAAAGAATGAAGAGGCATTTCAGGAAATGCAGGACAACCTGAAACGTAGTAATATCCGTATAGTAGGGATACCAGAAGGAGAAGAGGTTGAGGAAGGGATAGAGAACCTGTTTGGAAAAGTAATGATGGAAAACTTCCCTAATTGGAGGAGAGAAGAAGTCACACAAGTCCAGGAAGCACAGTGGGTCCCAGTGAAGAGGAACCCAATGAGGCCCACTCCAAGACACACCATCATTAAAATGGAAAATATCAAAGACAAACAGAGATCTAAAGCAAGCAAGGGAGAAACAGGTAGTAACATGTAAGGGAGCCCCAATACGGCTAGTGTCTCACTTCTCAACAGAAACACTACAAGCCAGAAGGGACTGGCAAGAAGTAGTGCAAGTCATGAAAAGGAAAGGCCTGCAACCAAGACCGCTCTACCCAGCAAGGCTCTCAATTAAAAAGGAAGGCAAAATAAGGAGTTTCCTAGACAGAAGAAGGCTAAAAGAATACACCTCTGCCAAACCAGTGCTGCAAAATATGCTAAAGGGACTGCCTTAAGGTGAAGAAAAAGTTTCTATGAATACCCAGTTCCTTTCAGAGTTGCCAATACTTGATATTACCAATATTTTTAATACTCATTAATCTGATGGTGACAATGATGTTATTTTAATTGTTCCTTTACTATTCATTGAAATTAAACCTGTTTTAGTATATTTCTTGAGTATTTCTATAAATTTTAAAAAAACTTTAATTGACTTTTTGGTGGTCTTTATCCATTTATTGATTAAAGGTTTGTAGAACTTTAAAAAAAAAGACCTATTAACCACATTTTGGATGTGTTGCAAATACTTTTCTATTCTATTCCTTGTCCTTTAACTTTTTTTATGTGTCTATAACTATATAGTTAAATGTTTAATATAGTCACATTGTCAATATTTACTTTATAACTTCTGGGTTTGAATATTTTACTTCAGGTCATGGAAAATATTAGTTCTACTTTCTCCTAAAACTCCTTAGATTCTACATATTGATTTTTAACTCACCTGAATATTTCTTGCATAATGTGTGAAATAGGGCTCTATAGTTGTTTTATTTAAGTAGTAGTGGTCCATGCACCTTATTTGTTGAATAAGCCTTATTTTCCCCATTGATCTGAAATATCAACTTAATTATATATTATATTGCTGGACAGTTATATACATTTGTCTCTAGAATACTCATTATATTTCATTGATCTACTTGATTATTTCTGTGCTGATGTCATGTTGGGTTAATTGCTGAGACTTTATAATGGTTTTATATTTTTTTAATATTTTATAATTAACTTTGACATCTAAAAAAATAGATAAAATCAATCTGCATTTAAGAAAGAAAGAAAGCAAGAGAGAGATGGAACTCCTACCTTTTGTGACAACAGGGATGGAACTGGAGAATATTAAGCTAAGTGAAATAAGCCAGTTGATGAAAGACAAATACCATATGATCTTACCTATAAGTGGACTCCATTCAACAAAATAAACTAATGAACAAAATAAACCACAGGCACAGAAACATGGAGCAGACTGAAAGTGACCAGAGGGGATGAGGAAAGAGGACAATGGTGGAAAGAAGGGGAAGGGACTAGACAAAGAACACGTATGAATGACCCATGGACATGGACAACAGAGTGGGAATTGACTGTGGAAGCTGGGGGGTGGGGGTGGGATGGGAGGAGGGGGGTAAAGGGGTAAAACTTGAGACAACTGTAATAGACTAAACATGATTTATAAGTTAAAAAAATAATGAAACAGAAAATACCAAATGTTGGTGAGGATGTGGAGAAATCAGAACCTGCTGTCAGTGCAAAATGATGTAGTTGCTGTAGCAAATTGCACGGTGTTTCCTAAAAACTTAAACATTAGATTGCCATATGATACAGCAATTCTACTGGATGTATACACAAAAGAATTGAAAGTAGAGACTTCAATAGATATTTAGATACCTATATTCATAAAAACATTATTTTTTTTCATAGAAACATTATTTACATTAACTAAGAGGTGAAAGCAACCCAAATGGCCACCAGCAGATGAATAGATAAATAAAATGTGGTTTATATATAAAAAAAAGAAATAAAACTTACCAAAACAATCCTTTTAAAAATTAAACTAAAAAAGAACTGTAATTTTACTTACAACTATGTAACTTTCTTTTTTTTTTTTTATGATCCTGATTCCTCTACACAAACCATAAAAGTAACCCAAAGATGACATTAATCTTTCTCCAAGGTCTAGAAGTTTAAAAAAATTATTGGCCTTAAAACACATGGGTAAACAAATATTTTTTTATAAAATCTGAAAAGGAATTCTAAAACCATGATATTGTGACACTTGTAATTTTGCTATTTATGTTTCTTTAATTTTCCTAAAATTGAGGCGAGATGGTGTGTAGCTGACAGTATTGCCATTCTTTTGTAATCTCCCATGGTGTTGTAACTTCTAAAAATTTTACCTTCCAAGCTACAGGACTCTTTTTTTTTTAATTAATTAATTAATTTTTTCAAATACATTTGTCTCTGCCTACCCCCCACCACTTTCCCTTGCACACTCCCTTCTTCCCTTCCTCAACTCTTCCCCTTTGGTTTTGTCCATGAGTCCTTGCTATATGTTCCTTGACTTTCCCCTTCCCTTCCTTTTCCCCCGCCCCCCTCCCTCTTTCCCTCTTGTCTCTGTTGGTTTCTTTTCCTTTCAGTGTTGCTGGCCTAATTTTCCTTGCATCTTTGTATTGTTGGTTAGGTTGCACTTATAGGTGAGATCATATGGTATTTGTCTTTCACCCCCTGGTGAATATCAGCCATATTTTGCTTAGCATAATGCTCTCGAGTCCATCCATGCTGTCATGAAGTTTAGTAGTTCTTTTTTTCTTTCTGCTGTGTAGTATTCCATTGTGTAAATGTACCATAATTTTTTGATCCAATCATCTACTGATGGGCATTTAGGGTGCTTCCATCACTTGGCTATTGTAAATTTTGCTGCTATGGACATTGGAGTGCATAAGTTCTTTTGAATTGGCATTTTGAGATTCTCAGGGTATAGTCCCAGGAGGGGAATCACTGGATCAAAAGGCAGTTCCATTTTCAGCTTTTTGAGGAAATTCCACACTGCTTTCCACAGTGGCTGCACCAGTCTGCATTCCCACCAACAGTGTACTAGTGTTCCCTTTTCTCCACAGCCTCGCCAGCACCTGTTGTTTACAACTATGTAACTTTCTGTGTTCATTTTTGAAATGTTTTGTTGTCACTTTGGTAAAATAGATAATTAAGTATTATTTCATAAATTATTGTTCCACAATAACCTATCATTATATTTGACCAAATGTTTAAAAACTTGATATTTTTGAAAGACTTACCAAAGTTCAAATATAAAATGTTTGTCTTTTTAAATTATTTTTATATTGTTTATGCCATTACAGTTGTCCCAATTTTCTCCCCTTAGCCATATTCTGCCCAACCCAACACCTGTTTCCATAATCAGTCTCCACACCTTTGTCCATGTCCATGGGTCATTCATACATGTTCTTTGACTAGTCTCTTCCCCTACTTTCCACCCCTCCCTGCCATGGGCAGTTGTCAGTCTCTTCAATGTTTCCATGTCTCTGGTTCTGTTTTGCTCATTAAGATATTTTGTTTGTTAGATGTCTCTCAAGTGAGATCATATGACATTTGTCTTTCACTAATAGGCTTATTTCACTTAGCATAATAGTCTCCAGTTCCATCCATGCTATTGCAACAGGTAGGAATTCCTTCTTTTTTTCTGCTGTGCATATTACATTGTGTAAATGTACCACAGTTTTTTGATCCACTCATCTACTGATGGGTGCTTAGGCTGTTTCCAGCACTTAGGTATTGTAAATAGCACTGCTATGAACATAAGAATGTGTAAGTTTTTTTGAATTAGTGATTTGGGATTCTTAGGGTATATTCACAGCAGTGAAATTGGTGGGATAAAAGTTAATTCCATTTTAATTTTTTGAGGAAATTCCATACTGCTTTCCACAGTGCCTGCAGCATTCTGTACTAGGACTCCCTTTTTTTTTTCTTTCTTTCTTTCTTTCTTTATTTTTAAATACATTTATCTCTGCCTCCCCCCCTCACTTTCCCTTGCCCCCTCCCTACTTCCCTCCCTCAGCTCTTCCCCCTTGGTTTTGTCCATGAGTTCTTGCTATATGTTCCTTGACTTTCCCCTTCCCTTCCTTTTCCCTGCCCCCCCTCCCTCCTTCCCTCTTGTCTCTGTTGATTTCTTTTCCTTTCAGTGTTGCTGGTCTTATTTTCCTTGCATCTTTGTATTATTGGTTAGGTTCGCTTATAGGTGAGATCTTGGCATTTGTCTTTCGCCCCTTGACTTATTGCGCTTAGCATAATGCTCTCCAGTTCCATCCATGCTGTCCCGAAGTTTAGTAGTTCTTTTTTCCTTTCTGCTGCGTAGTATTCCATTGTGTATATATACCATAATTTTTTGATCCAATCATCTACTGATGGACACTTAGGTTGCTTCCAACACTTGGCTATTGTAAATTGTGCTGCTATGAACATTGGGGTGCATAGGTTCTTTTGTATTGGCATTTTGGTGTTCTTAGGGTATAGTCCCAGCAGGGGAATCACTGGATCAAAAGGCAGTTCCATTTTCAGCATTTCGAGGAAACTCCGCACTGCTTTCCACAGTGGCTGCACCAGTCTGCATTCCCACCAACAGTGTACTAGGGTTCCCTTTTCTCCACAGCCTCACCAGCACCTGTTGTTTGTGGATCTGTTTATGATGACCATTCTGACCGGTGTGAGCTGGTACCTCATGGTGGTTTTGATCTACATTTCTCTGATGGCTAGTGATGCCGAGCATCCTTTCAAATGCCTCTGGGCCCTCTGTATCTCCTCCTTGGAAAAGCATCTGCCCAGGTCCTTTGCCCATTTTTTGATTGGATCGTTTGTCTTCTTGGAGTGGAGTCGAGTGAGTTCTTTATTTATCTTGGAGATCAAACCTCTATCTGATGTATCATTAGAGAATATATTTTCCTATAGGGTTGGCTCCCTTTTCATTTTGCTAATGTTTTCTTTTGCTATGCAGAAGCTCCTTATTTTGATGAGGTCCCACTTGTTTCTTCTTTCCTTTATGTCCCTTGCTTTAGGAGACATATCAGTGAAAAAATTGCTGCGTGGGATATCTGAGAGTTTCCTGCCCATGTTCTCCTCTAGGACTTTGATGGTGTTGTGACTCATATTTAAGTCTTTGATCCATCTTGACTTTATTTTTGTGTATGACGTCAGCTGATGATCCAATTTCAATTTTTTGCATGTAGCCAGCCAGCTCTCCCAACACCATTTGTTGAAGAGGCTAATATGGCTCCATTTTATGCTTCTGCCCCCTTTGTCAAATATTAGATGTCCACAGAGACCTGGGCTTATTTCTGGGCTTCCTATTCTGTTCCACTGGTCCATGGGTCTGTTCTTGTGCCAGTACCAGATTGTTTTGAGTATAGTGGCTTTGTAGTAGAGTTTGATGTCCGATATTGTGATCCCTCCTATTTTGTGTTTCTTTCTCAAAATTGCTGCAGCTATTCAGGGTCGTTTATGATTCCATACAAATTTTTGAAATGTCTGTTCTATTTCTGTGAAATACGTCATTGGTATCTTAATAGGGATTGCGTTGAATCTATAAATTGCTTTGGGTAGTATGGACATTTTGATGATATTAATGTTTCCAATCCATGAGCACGGTATATGCTTCCATTTATTTGTGTCTTCCTTAATTTCTTTTTTTAATGTTATATAGTTTCCTGCATACAGGTCTTTTATGTCTTTGGTTAAACTTATTCCTAGGTATTTTATTTTTCTTCTTGCTATATCGAATGGTATTTTTTCTCTGATTTCTTCTTCTTCTATTGCATTGCTGGTGTACAAAAATGCCCTTGATTTCTGAATGTTGACTTTGTATCCTGCTGTTTTTCAAATTCACTTATTAGGTTGAGGAGTTTTTGGTAGAGTCTACAGGGTTCTCTATGTACACTATCATGTCATCTGCAAACTATGATAGCTTTACTTCCTCCTTTCCTATTTGGATGCCTTTTATCTCTTTCTCTTGTCTGACCGCTGTGGCTGGGACTTCCAATACGATGTTGAAAAGAAGCGGTGAGAGCGGACATCCTTGGCGTGTTCCTGATCTTAGTGGGAAAGCTTAATTTTTTGCCCATAGAGTATGATATTGGCTGTAGGTTTTTCACATATGGCCTTTATTACATTGAGGAATGCCCCATTTATTCCCATTTTGCTGAGTGTTTTGATCATAAATGGGTGCTCTACCTTATCGAATGCTTGTTCTGCATCTATCGAGATGATCATGTGGTTTTTGTCTTTTCTTTGATTTATGTGATGTATCACGTTTACTGATTTGCGTATATTGAACCGTCCCTGCATCCCTGGGATGAATCCCACTTGATCGTGATGGATAATCTTTTGAATGTATTGCTGGATGCGGTTTGCCAATATTTTGTTGAGGATTTTAGCATCTATGTTCATCAGCAAAATTGGCCTGTAGTTTTCTTTCTTTGTAGTGTCTTTATCTGGTTTTGGGATCAGCGTGATGCTGGCCTCATAGAAGGAGTCTGGGAGTCTTCCCTCCTCTTGGATTTTTTGGAATAGTCTCAGAAGGACAGGGGTTAGCTCTTCCTTAAATGTTTTGTAAAATTCTCCAGGGAAACCGTCTGCCCCGGGCTTTTGTGTGCTGGGAGTTTCTTAATTACTGCTTCAATTTCCCCAGCTGTTATCGGTCTGTTCAAGCTTTCTTCCTCCTTCAGTGTTGGAAGATTATACTTCTCTAAAAATTTGTCCATTTCATCAAGATTTTCAAATTTCTTGGCATATAATTTTTGATAATAGTTTCTGATGATCCTTTGTATTTCTGTGGTATCAGTTGTTATTTCTCCTCTTTCATTTCTGATATTATTAATTTGGGTCCTCTCCCTTTTTTTCTTGATGAGTCTGCTTAAAGCCTTGTCAATTTTATTTATCTTTCAAAGAACCAGCTTCTGGATTGGTTGATCCTCTGAATTGTTCTTTTTGTCTCTATGTCATTCAGTTCTACTCTAATCTTGACTGTTTCCTTCCTTCTCCTTGCTCTGGGATTTATTTGTTGTTGTTTCTCCAGTTCTTGAAGTTGTAGTGTTAGGTCTTTTATTTGAA
This sequence comes from Pteronotus mesoamericanus, assembly GCF_021234165.1. Classification (NCBI taxonomy): domain Eukaryota; kingdom Metazoa; phylum Chordata; class Mammalia; order Chiroptera; family Mormoopidae; genus Pteronotus; species Pteronotus mesoamericanus. The sequence continues at coordinate 401,476 of NW_026555085.1, forward strand.
ATGTTTCTATCTTTTTTAGGTAAGCCTGTATTGCTATGAACTTCCCTCTCAGGACTGCCTTTCTGTGTCCCCATAGGTTTTGGACTGTTGTCTGTTCATTTTCACTTGTTTCCAGAAATGTTTTGATTTCTTCTCTTATCTCATTATTGACCCATTCATTGTTTAATAGTGTACTGTTCAATCTCCATGAGCTTGCAAGGTTTTGACCTTTATCTTTGAGCTTGATTTCCAGTTTCAAGCCCTTGTGGTCTGAGAAAAAGTTTGGTATTATTTCAATTTTCCTGAATTTGCTGAGGCTTGTTTTGCGTCCTCTCTGTGGTCTAACTTTGAAAAACTGCCATGAGCATTTGAAAAGAATGTGTATTTTTCTTCTTTGGGATGTAAGGTTCTATATATGTCAGTTAAGTCTCTTTGATTCAGTGTGTCACTCAGCGCCACAATATGTTTATTAATGTTTTGTTTGGAAGATCTGTCCATTTTTGACAGTGGGGTGTTGAAATCCCCTACTATCAGTGTGTTGCTGTCTATATCTTTTTTGAAGTCATCCAACAATTTCCTTATAAACTTGGGGGCTCCTGTATTGGGAGCATATAAGTTTACAATGTTGATGTCTTCTTGAGAGATTCTTCCTTTAAGTATGACAAAGTGCCCCTCTGGATCTCTCCTTATGGCCTTTGTTTTGAAATCTACTTTGTCTGATACAAGTATGGTAACCCCGGCCGTTTTCTCTTGCCCATTTGCTTGGAACATTTTCTTCCATCCCTTTACTTTCAATCTGTGTAGGTCTCTTGCTCTGAGGTGGGTCTCTTGTAGGCAGCATATGTGTGGGTCATGTTTTCTTATCCATTCAGCTACCCTGTGTCTTTTGATTGGGGCATTTAGTCCATTCACATTGAGAGATATTACTGATAGAAACTTACTCATCTTTTCTCTTTGTACCTGTGTTCTACTCTCTCTCATTCTTTTCCTTCATCTGCTTAAACCAGTCCCCATAGCATATCTTGGAGTGCTGGTTTGGTAGTGATGGATTCTTTTAGTCTTCTCTTGTCTGGGAAACTCCGTATTTCTCCTTCTATTTTAATGGAGAGCCTAGCTGGGTAGAGCAGCCTTGGCTGTAGCCCTTGCTTTTCATGGTTTGGAATATTTGTTGCCATTCCCTTCTGGCTTGTAGTGTTTCTGTTGAGAAGTCAGCTCCTAGGCGTATCGGGGCCCCCTTGTATGTTACACTCTCCTTCTCCCTTGCTGCCTTGAGGATTCTCTTTGTCTTTGACATTTGTCATTTTAATGATGATGTGTCGTGGAGTGGACCACTTTGAGTCCCTCTTGAGTGGGGTCCTCTGTGCCTCCTGGATCCGTGAGAGCCTTTCTCTCCTCAAATTAGGGAAATTTACCATCATTACTTTTTCGAGGAGGTTCTCTATCCCTTGCTCCTCTTCTTCTCCTTCTGGGATCCCTATTATATGGATATTATTGCATTCAGGTTATCCTGCATTTCCCTAAATGCCTCTTCATTCTTTTTGGGCCGTTTTTCCATTTCTTGTTCTTTCTGGGAGCTTCTTTCTACCTTGTCCTCTATCTCAGTGATTCTATCCTCGGCTTCATCCAGCCTGCTTTGGATTCCTTCTACTGTGTTCTTCAATTCAGAAATGGTATTCTTCATATCCCCTTGTGTCTTCTTGATAGTTTCTATGTCCTTTTCCAGGCTGATATAGTTTGCTGTAAGATCTTGGTAGTTTCTCTGCAATTTCTCATAGTTCTCTTTGAGGTGGCTGAGCTCATTGAGTGTCCTTAGAACCATTGTTTTGAATTCAGTATCTGATAGTTCCCTTGCCTCTATTTCATTTAGCTCTCTCTGTGGGGAGTCCCCTTTTCCACTCATTTGGGGGGAACTTCTTTTTCTTCCCATTTTTGTGAGAGTCTGTTAAGTATTTTTGTCCTTTCCTTTTCTTTCTGGGCCTGCCTCTGATGATGTCAGTTGTTGACCCTATAGGACCTAGGGTTGTTTGTTTGATCCTCCCAGGAGTCAAATGCCTGTGTCTGACTCCTGCTTGGAGCAGCTGTGTGACCCCTTTGGTCAGTGCTGGGCTATTTTTTGGGATCTCTCTGCACTCTCACGTCGGCTCCTTGAGCATGCTCCCTGTGCAGAGGGATACCCCGCCTGCCTGGGCTCACATGTGCTTGCCCCAGACCAGGGGGCTTATTCGCGACCTCGCGTACTCATTTGGCCCCCTGGCCAGGGAGCTCTGCGGCACTGGTCAGTTTAAGGTCTTCTATTGTGTATTTTCCCTGCCTTAGCTCTTTGGGTGCGTTGCTTGCCCTCGCCAAATGGGGACTGGGGAAATGGGAGGAAGTCAGCTTCAGGACTCTCCAGTTAATCCTGTCTCTGGTCTCTCCTCCAGGGACTCTGGGCAGCTCTACTAATTTTGTGGGGTGCTCCGCAGTTGCTGACGGGCAGGTCAATATACTCCTGCCCTTGCCACTCTGTGCACTCCCTCACAGGCCAGATCGGTGCCAATCTGTGGGAGGCCTTGCCGGCCGGTGCAAGCATTCCCCAGCCCGCGCGGGTTACACACATGCTCGCCAACCCTCGCCAGTCACTTGGCGCAAGTGTGCGCGCCTCCACTGGGTGTTTTGGGGGTGTCTATGTGTGGTTTTTGGCTTTTGGCTCTTTGGGGGTGTGGCCTCTTTTCACGCGATGGAGACTACGACAGGGAGAAGGAGTCGGGACTCCCCAGTTCCTCCTCCTGTTCTTTCCCCAATGCCTCAGTTTCTAGTCTCTCCATAGGGGTCTCTCGGCAGTTCTGTGACCCATTCAGCCAAGGATCCACCCCCTGTGCGGACTGCATTTCAATCGCAGGCAGTCTGGTTCCTGCGCGCCCCTCTTCTGCCTGTTTGGGGTCGCGCCTTTCCAGCCCGCAATGGAGACTACGGATAGAGGGAGGGAGTCGGGGCTTCCCTGTTCCTCCTCCCATTCTTTCCCCAATGCCTCCATTTCCAGACTCTCTTCAGGGGCTTCCGGGCAGTTCCCTGACCCCTTCAGCCAAGGATCCACCCCTTGTGCAGACTGCGTTTCAATCGCAGGCAGTATGGTTCATGCGCGCCCTGCTTCTGCCTCTTTGGGTCGCGCCTTTCCAGCCCACAATGGAGACTACAGAACAGGGAGGGAGTCCAGACTCCCTGGTTCCTCCTCCCGTTCTTTCCCCAGTGCCTCCGTCTCCAGTCTCTCCTCAAGGCTCTCCCAGCCAGTCTACACTCAGCTCCGCAGCTCACACATGTACAAGCTGTGTGCGGAGCGCACAAAAGACAGGTTAATTGATTCCCTTATGCCTGAGCGAGATGGTAGCTGCAGAGTGGGAGGTGCGCCATCACCGGGGCTCCACCGGCCGCAGTGTCAGTTCTCTTCACAAAGTTTTCCTCACCAGTCTTTTCCCAGGCACCAGCCCACCCTGCTGCCGCCTCTACCCAGAGATCAAGGAGGGTGGCTGCCCCTGCAACTTTTGTGTTTGCCCTTTAAATGTCTCTTTGCATCCCCAGCCACCTGTCTCTGGCAGAGAGCGCCCCTCAGCTTTTTGGGGTTGCATTTTGTCTGTATTTTCTTGGCTTTAGCTGCTGTAGTTTAGGGGTTCCTGTTTATGATTCAGACCCCGTTCTTCTCAGGGGTGGGGGGAGCTAACTGGCCGTTTCAATGTCCCTCTGGTGCCAGTGCCCGTGCGCACCCAGCCCACCTTCTCGAGCCTCCACCGCACTTCTCACCCGTTGGGATGTGTGAGAGTAGAATCCACTGTCCATGGCACCAAGGCTCCTCTCCCACTATCGCTCCACTGCTTTCCAGGTGATTACTCCCTTATTTAGTTGCAATTCCTGTTTGGTTTTGGGAGGAGGTCAGCGTGACTCCCATTCACTCCTCCACCATCTTCTCTCTCCGGACTCCCTTTTCTTCACATCCTCACCAGCACTTGTTGTTTGTTGATTTATTAATGATAACCATTTTGACAGGTGTGAAATGATATCTCGTTGGGGTTTTAATTTGCTTCTCTCTAATGGCTAGTGATGCTGAGCATCTTTTCATATATTTATGGGCCCTCTGTATGTCCTCCTTGGAGAAGTGTCTATTAAGGTTGTTTGCCTATTTTTAAATTGGATTGTTTGTCTTCCCAGTGTTGCTTGTCATATGAGTTCCTATATATTTTGGAGACAAAACCTTGTCCAATGTATCATTGACAAATATGTTCTCCCATACAGTCAGACCCCCTTTTATTTTGATAATGGTTTCTTTAGCCATGTAGAAGCTTTTTACTTTAAGGTAGTCCCATTTGTTTATTTTTTCCTTTATTTCACTTGACCTTAAAGATGTATGTCCAAAAATATTGTACAGGAGATATTGGAAATTTTACTGCCTCTCTTTTCTGTTAGGATTTTTTGGTATCACAACTTATGTTTAAGTCACTTATTTATTTTGACTTTATTCTGGTATGTGGTATATGTTAGTGGTCTAGTTTTATTTTTTTGCAAGTGCCAGTCCAGTTCTCCCAACACCATATAGTGAAAAGACTATATTTAATCCATACCAGTACCAAACTTTTTTGATTACACTAGCCATGTAGTAGAGTTTGATATAAGGTATTGTGATCCCACCAACTTTGTTCTTCTTTCTCAAGATTGCTGAGTCTACTAGGAATCTTTTTAGGTTCCAGTACATTTTTGGAATATTTGTTCTAGATCTGTGAAGTATGCCATTGGTAATTTAATAGGAATTGCATTGATTCTATAGATTGTTTTGGGTAGTATGGACATTTTAATGATGTTAATTTTTCCAATCCATTAACATGATATATGCATCCATTTTTTGTATCTTCCTCAATTTCTTCCTTCAGTGTTATATAGTTTTTCCAGTTAGAGGTCTTTTACCTTCTTGGTTGAATTTATTACTAGGTACTTTAATTTTTTGTCACTACATAAATAGGATTTTTTTCTTATTTTCTCTTTTGTTAGTTTATTATTGGTGTACAAAAATGCCATCCATTTCTGAATAGGGACTTTGTATCCTGCTATGTTGCCAAATTCACTTATTAGGTCAAGTAGTTCTTTGATGGAGCTTATAGGGTTTTTAATGTACATTATCATGTTATCTACAAATAGTAACTGTTTTACTTCCTCTGTTCCAATTTAGATACCTTTTGTTTCTTCTTTTTGTCTGATCACTGTGGCTAGAATTCCCACTACCGTGTTGAATAAGGGTGGCAAAAACAGAAATCTTTGTGCTGTTCCTGATCTTAAGGTAAAAGTTTTGTGCCCATTGTGTATGATGTTGTCAGTAGGTTTTTTTGTATATGGCCTTTATTATGTTGAGGTATGCTCCCTGTATTTGTACTTTGCTGAGTGTTTTCATCATATATAAGTGCTGGATTTTATCAAATGCTTTTTTTCCCATCTATTCATATGGTCATGTGATTTTTGTTTTTCCTTTTGTTTATGTGATGTATTATGTTTATTAATTTGCAAATATTGAACCGCCTTGCATTCCTAAAATAAATCCCACTTGAGTATGGTGTATGGTCTTTTTAATATGTTGTTGGATATGGTTTGCTAATATTTGTTGAGGATTTTAGCATCCATATTCATCAGAGATATTGGCCTGTAATTTTCTTTCTTTATGTGTCTTTACCTGGTTTTGGAATTAGGTTAATACTGGCTTAATAAAAAACAGTTTGGGTGTTTTTCCTCTTCTTGAATTTTTTGGAATAGTTTGGGAAGGAAAGGTGTTAGCTCTTTTTTGAATATTTGGTAAAATTTTCCAGTGACGCCATCAGCTCTAGAGCTTTAGTGTGCTGGTAGTTTTTGATTACTGCTAGTTTTTATCAGTATATTCATGTTTTCTGCTTCTTCCTGGTTCATTTTTGGAAGATTGCATGTTTTAGAAATTTAACTATTTTTCCCAGGTAGTCCAATATCTTGGTATATAGTTGTTCATAATAATCACTTACAATTCTTTGTATTTCTGTGGTATCAGTTGTTACTTCTCCTCTCATTTCTTTTTTATTTGAGTTCTATTTTTTCCTTGATTAACCTGTTTAAAGGCTTGTTAATTTTGTTTATCTTTTTATAGAACCAGCTCTTGGATTCACTGAACCTTTGAATTGATTTTTAGGTCTCCGTGTCTATTAGTTCTTCCCTGATCTTGATTATTTCCTTCCTTCTTCTCACTCTGGGCTTTGTTTGTTGTTGTTCCTCTAGTATCTTTAGATGTAGGCTTTGGTTATTTATTTGAGATTTTTCTGTCTTCTTTAGGTAGGCTTGTTATTGCTATGAACTTTCCTCCGTATTGCCTTTGTTGTGTCCCATAAGTTTTGGTTTGTTTTTTGTGCATTTTCCTTTGTTCCCAGATACTTTTTGATTTCTTCCTTGATCTCATTGTTAACCCATTCATTATTCATTTACATGTTATTCATCGTCCATGTATTTCAATGTTTTTGACCTTTTTTTTTTGAGGTTTGGTTTTTAGTTTCAAGCCATTTTGATCTGAGAACATGCTGACATGATTTCAAATTTCCTGAATTTGTTAAGGCTTGTTTTGTGTCCTACTTTGTTGTTTATCTTTGAAAATGATCCATGTGTGTTTGAAAAGAATGTATATTTTGCTTCTTTTGGATGAAATGTTCTGTAAATATTAGTTAAGTCGATTTGTCCAGATTATTGTTCAAGGCTCATTATCCTCGTTGATTTTTGTCTGGAGGATCTATTCATTGCTGACAGTGGGCTGTTAAAATCCTCTGCAGTGATTGTATTGCTGCCTATCTCTTTCTTTGAGTCTTCAAAAATTTAAAAAATATTTTTAGGTACCCCTATATTGGGTGCATATATGTTTACAAGAGTCATATCCTCTCGTGTTCAACTGTTTTCTTAAGTATTGTTCAGTGAATTCATTTGTCTCTCGTTATGGCCTTTGTTTTGAAGTCTTTTTTTTTCCCTGATGTATTGTTACCCCAGCTTTTTTTCATGTCTATTTGCACAGAATAATTTCTTTCATCCCTTCACTTTAAGCCTGTTGTTCTGAGGTGGTCTCTTGTAGATAGCACTTACGTGGGTTGTGCTTTCTTATCCATTCAGCTACTCTATGTCATTTGATTAAAACATTTAACCATTTACATTTAAAGGTATTATTTATAGATACTTAGTCATTACCAATTTATCTCTTTATGCCTGTGTAACTCTCTCTCTTCATTTAGTTTCTTCTTAAAGCAGTCTCTTTAGCATCTCTTGCAATGCTGCCTTAGAGAATATGTACTCTTTAGATCCTCACCCGTTCTTCTCTGGTAAGCTCTTTATTTCACCTTCCATTTTAAATGAGAGCCTTCCTGAATAGTGTAGTCTTGGTTGCAGCTCCTTGCTTTTCATTACTTGGAATATTTCATGCCAATATTTCTGTCTTGTAGTGTTTCTCTTGAGAAATCAGCTGATAGCCTTATCAGAGCTTCCTTGTATGTTACAAGCTGTTTCTTTCCTCTTTAATTTTTAAATCATGTTTATTCTATTACAGTTCTCTCAATTTATACCCCTTTGCCCTCCTCCACCCATCCCAAATTGCCCTCTGCTCCCACAGTCAATTCCCACTCTGTTGTCCATGTCCATGGGTCATTCATACGTGTTCTTTGTCTAGTCCCTTCCCCTTCTTTCCACCATTGTCCTCTTTCCTCATCCCCTCTGGTCACTTTCAGTCTGCTCCATGTTTCTGTGCCTGTGGTTTATTTTGTTCATTAGTTTATTTTGTTGAATGGAGTCCACTTATAGGTAAGATCATATGGTATTTGTCTTTCATCAACTGGCTTATTTCACTTAGCTTAATATTCTCCAGTTCCATCCCTGTTGTCACAAAAGGTAGGAGTTCCATCTCTCTCTTGCTTTCTTTCTTTCTTAAATGCAGATTGATTTTATCTATTTTTTTAGATGTCAAAGTTAATTATAAAATATTAAAAAAATATAAAACCATTATAAAGTCTCAGCAATTAACCCAACATGACATCAGCACAGAAATAATCAAGTAGATCAATGAAATATAATGAGTATTCTAGAGACAAATGTATATAACTGTCCAGCAATATAATATATAATTAAGTTGATATTTCAGATCAATGGGGAAAATAAGGCTTATTCAACAAATAAGGTGCATGGACCACTACTACTTAAATAAAACAACTATAGAGCCCTATTTCACACATTATGCAAGAAATATTCAGGTGAGTTAAAAATCAATATGTAGAATCTAAGGAGTTTTAGGAGAAAGTAGAACTAATATTTTCCATGACCTGAAGTAAAATATTCAAACCCAGAAGTTATAAAGTAAATATTGACAATGTGACTATATTAAACATTTAACTATATAGTTATAGACACATAAAAAAAGTTAAAGGACAAGGAATAGAATAGAAAAGTATTTGCAACACATCCAAAACGTGGTTAATAGGTCTTTTTTTTTAAAGTTCTACAAACCTTTAATCAATAAATGGATAAAGACCACCAAAAAGTCAATTAAAGTTTTTTTAAAATTTATAGAAATACTCAAGAAATATACTAAAACAGGTTTAATTTCAATGAATAGTAAAGGAACAATTAAAATAACATCATTGTCACCATCAGATTAATGAGTATTAAAAATATTGGTAATATCAAGTATTGGCAACTCTGAAAGGAACTGGGTATTCATAGAAACTTTTTCTTCACCTTAAGGCAGTCCCTTTAGCATATTTTGCAGCACTGGTTTGGCAGAGGTGTATTCTTTTAGCCTTCTTCTGTCTAGGAAACTCCTTATTTTGCCTTCCTTTTTAATTGAGAGCCTTGCTGGGTAGAGCGGTCTTGGTTGCAGGCCTTTCCTTTTCATGACTTGCACTACTTCTTGCCAGTCCCTTCTGGCTTGTAGTGTTTCTGTTGAGAAGTGAGACACTAGCCGTATTGGGGCTCCCTTACATGTTACTACCTGTTTCTCCCTTGCTTGCTTTAGATCTCTGTTTGTCTTTGATATTTTCCATTTTAATGATGGTGTGTCTTGGAGTGGGCCTCATTGGGTTCCTCTTCACTGGGACCCACTGTGCTTCCTGGACTTGTGTGACTTCTTCTCTCCTCCAATTAGGGAAGTTTTCCATCATTACTTTTCCAAACAGGTTCTCTATCCCTTCCTCAACCTCTTCTCCTTCTGGTATCCCTACTATACGGATATTACTACGTTTCAGGTTGTCCTGCATTTCCTGAAATGCCTCTTCATTCTTTTTGAGTCTTTTTTTTTAATTTTCTTGTTCTTTCTGGGAGCTTTTTTCTACCTTATCCTCCAGCTCTTTGATTCGGTCCTCAGCTTCATTGAGCCTGCTTTGGGTCCCTTCTACTGTGTCCTTCAATTCCAGAATTGTATTCTTCATTTTCTCTTGTCTCTTATTGACAATTTCTATGTCCTTTTTCATGCTGATATAGTTTGCAGTAAGTTCCCTGTAGTTTCCCTGTAGTTTTTGGTAATTCTCTCTGAGCTCATTGAGCTCATTGAGCTTCCTTAGAACCATTGTTGTGAACTCAGTATCTGATAGCTTACTTGCCTCTATTTCATTTAGTTCTCTCTCTGGGGATTCCTCCTTCCCCTTCAAGTGGGGTGTGTTTCTTTGTCTTCCCATTATTTGTGAGACTCTTCTCTTTTGCTTCTGACTCTTAAGTTGATCTGTCTTGATCTCCTGAGTTCGTGGTGTGAACTTCTATGGTAGGAGATCACTATTTTTTCTTTCTGGATCTGCCTCTGATGATGTCAAATGCTGTCCCTGTCTGACCCTAAACGGTCTGTTCCAGACTTCCAGTAATCGGCTGTCTGTGGCTGTCTCTTCAACTGTTAATATAATCCCTCTGCACTCATCAGGCTGGCTAGACACTTTGGGCAGAGTGGAGTCTGTCCTGAAGGTGGGGTTATTGTGTCCTCTCACACTGCTGCCACTCACGGGAGTGGTCTGCCTGAGCCACATGGCTGCTGCCATATGGGGAATGAGTCAGCAGCAAGGTCCCACCAGCTACTCTCTCAGTTCTCTCCCCAAAGCCTCCTTCCCCAATCTCTCCTCAGTTGTCTTTACCCCACTCTGCCCCAGACTTTGCCAGGGTAAGTCGCTGCAAATAAAAAATTATGTGTTGGCCATTTAAACAGCCCTTTGCATCTCCAGCCACCTGTCTCTGGCAGAGAGCAACCTTGACACTTTTCTCAGCTGGTTGCTATCTGTGTACTTTTTAGGCTCTGGTGCTGTGGCCTGGACATTCCTGCTTATGGTTTAGACCCTACTCTTCTCCAGGGCATCCAACTGGCCATTTCAATATCCTTCTCTTGCTGCTGCCCATGAGACCCCTGCCCACTCTCTCGAGTCTCTACTGCACTCCTTATCAGTTAGGTTGCACTAAAACTGATCCTTCTGTCTGCCCTAGGTAATAAGGCTCCTCTCTCACTATTGTTCAGCTGTTTGTTCCCAGTGGTTTATCCACAATTTAGTTGTAATTCCATATTGGTCCTGGGAAGAGGTCAGTGTGACTTCCACTCACTCCTTTGACATCTTGATTCTTGTTACTAGCTGTTTCTACCTTGATTTATTCAAGCATCTCTCTTTGTCTTTAAATTATGCCATTTTGATTGTAATGTGTCTTGGAGTGGGTCTGTTTGAATTTGTCTTGATTGGTACCCTCTGTTTCCTGGACTTGCATGACTTTTTCCCAGAGAAGTTTTCCATCATTATTTCAACGTGTTTTCTATTCCTTGCTTATTTTCTTCTCCTTCTGGGTTCCCAAACATATATGCACCCAGTATAGGAGCACCTAAGTATATAAAAAAAATCTGGAGGACTTTAAGAGATTGTCAGTAATACAGTCTTTATACAGGACTTTAACACCCAGGTGTCAACAATCAATAGATTTTCCCAGCAAATGAATATTGTTATGTTGTATATTGTCCCAAAGCTTCTTAAACTATCCATGTTTTTTTGTTGTTGTTTTGTTTAGGTTTGTTGCTTGGAATGGGAGCATTTTTTAACCTTTTTTTCCAACTTGCTGATTTGGCCATCTGCTTTATTTAGCTTGCTTTTAATTCCTTCTAGGGTATTCTATATTTCAGATATTGTATTCTTCATTACCACCTGATTCTTATTCATAGTTTCTATGTCTTTTTCATACTAATATAGATCCCACTAAGTTCCTGGTAGCTCCCATAATGTTCTCACTGTTTTTTTTTAACCATTATTATAAACATTACTTTGATGTCTATGTCTGATAAATTGCTTGCCTTCATATTACTTATTTCTCTTTGGGGGCATCCCTCCTTTCCTTTTGATTTGGGATTCTTTGTCTACCCAGTTTAGGCGATTCTTTTTGTTTGTCTTTATGTATTTATTGATCTGCTTGGACTCCCTGTCTTTATGGGGTGACTTCAGTGGAAGGAGTCTTGTGGGGCTAGGTGGTGCAGCCTCCTTAATTTCCTGAGCTGAATGTTCTAGGGATGCCCTTTATGCAGTTTATGTGGGCTCTCCTTATGTTGTATTTGGTTTTGATTGTTGTTGGTTCATTTGTTGGTGGTTTCTCCCATCTGGCTGGCTGACTGAGGGTTTCAACCCCCACCACACTTTGTAATTTGCTGTGCAAGTGCTGACAGAACAAAACAAAACAACAAAAAGCAAAACCCACATTATCAAAAGTAACCCCCAATAACAATAGCAATACAAATGACAAATGAACAAATATTTATAAAGGTAGAAAGAGAATAAGAATATTATAAGAAAGGAAAAAAGTGTTTGAGTTGCTAAAAGAAAGAAAAAAGATTTTGACTGGGTAGCAAATGGAGGAATACTAAGAGTAGAGAATAGATTCAAGGCAAGGAAAGGGGAAAATGTAATTTAAAATGTAAACAAGAAAAGAAAGAAAAAAGGCAAAATGGATTAAGAAAAAGGGAGAGTAAAATATGAAGTTTGAAATAAAAATAAGAAAAAAGTGAACAAATAGAATCAAAATTGTAGAAGAACAACAGCACTATCAATGATACATGGGCATAGATTTTTAAAGGTGGAAAGAGAATTAGAATGTTATAGGAAAGAAAAGAAGACTATGAGATGACTAAAGGGAAGAAAAATGATTTTGAGAGAATAGAGGGAGGAGAGATAAGAGTGAAGAAAGGTAAAAAATAAAATGAAAATATGAAATGGAAAGAAGAGCGTAAAGTGCAGTATGACAGAGTAAGATATGAGATTTGGGAAAAAACAGTGAAAAATGAGGGACAAAATTGAAGAAAGCAACAAAAATCATGATATCAGCAATGAATGAGCAAAGATTAATAAAGGTGAAAGGAGAATAGGAATATTATAAGAAATAGAAAAAGAATATTAGAGGGATAAAGGAAAGGAAAATGGTTTTGAGAAGATAGATGGAGGAGAAATAGTAAAAATAAGATACAGAAACAAGGCAAAGGAAGGGGGAAAATAAAATTTAAAACAAAAATAAGAAGGGGAAAGAAGGCAAAATGGAGTAAGAAAAGGGAAGAGTGAAATATGAGATTTAAAATGAAAAGATAGTGATAAAACAGGAATAAAATGGAAAATGAGGAAAAATGTTAAAAACCTACATGAATGAAAAAATGCAAATAATGAAAAAGAATGAGATAGAATTCATCTTAGCACAGTTTAATGCTTGTCTGCTAGTTTCTCCTTCTAGAGACATCTCTGGTCATTTTAGCAGCTCTCCCATCTTGCTCAAGGCAACCTGTTCAAGGCTATAAGTGATCTGCAGTCTGTGGATATCTCCTTCAGGAATGTCTGCATCTGGGATAGACCTCACTTCTCTGCACTGCTGATTTTTATTAGAACAAGGCCCGGGGATAGGTCATCCAATGTTTGAAAGCACCACAGGTACCACCTCCACCTGCCTCTGTCTATAATCCTGACATTAGTCTTAGCCTCACAACTGACCCATCTGTTTATGGGAGGGCTTCTGGTGCAAAAAGGAAGATAGGACCCCTGGATCTCCTCTGTGAGGCACTGTTAAGACTTCAGGGAAGATGTTGTGTGTGTTCACCCACCCCTGTGCCATACATCTTGGTCTCACCCAGATTATTTCTAGTAATGTATAGTTTCTGATGAGTTAGCTGTCTGTTTCATGTGAGGGACTGTTCTGTGTCAGAAAGTTAGCTTTTTCCTGCTTGATGCTGATGGCAGCTCTGTTCAAAGCCAAGGCTGAGTGGGGCCCTGAATACCCTTTTTTGCACTGATTTATGCTTTCTCTGCCCAGTTGGTTTCTGAGGAATAGGGCCTGGGGAACTAGTGTGGCTTGTTGGGCTGAGAAAATTCAGAAAAACCCCCTTTGGAGTTTCTTACTTTCTCCTGCGGATATGCACATGGCAGGGGGATCTTGAGACTGGCAGGACTCTTCTACAGAGTTTCCCCTTTGGATGTGGTGTCTGCAAATTCTGCATGAGGGGGATGGACACATCTTTCCCTTCCCAGAGGTGTATACTTTGTGTGGGTGGGGGCATCTGCCTGGCTGAAAAGAATCTCAGGTGCTCAACTTTTGCCCTTCTCTAACACCCAGCCCACTGCCTTTGCATGAGGCACAGTCTAAACCTCGCTGTTCTGTGCCACCCATGGATTGCTTCTGAGCTGGGAAAGTCTTTGCAAACCCCTATTGCACAGTATTCTGATCTCCTTGCCCAGCTGGATTCAGTGGAAATGAACTCGGAGACCTAGCATGACTTGGTGAGGCTGAGAAAAGTTCAGAATGGGTCAAAGAGCAATTTTTATGTTCTGCAAGGTTCCTCTTACTAGCTGATTAGCTCATGCTGGGAGATGTGGAGCAATTCTTGCACACCTGGGACTGGGGAAAACTGTTTTTTTCCCCAATCCACTCAACCAGATCTGTTTTTACCCCCATTCCTGTCTTGTGTCAGTCTCTGATCTCTGCCCACTTGGTCTCAGTGGGAAAGAACTCAGATCAAGTGTGTCTTAGCACAGCTGAGAGAGGTTCAGAAAAGATCCCAGAGAAGCACTTTTCCCATTCTGCTAGATTTCCCTCCATAACTGCACTTTTAATCTGGTCCCTTTGCTGTCAGAGCAGCTGCATGCACGGTTCTTGTCCTGCCACATTTCAGCTCCTCTTTAAACAGTCTCCATGTAGTACCCACACTGCAACACTGAATCAATGTTCAGGTCTCCATGCATATCACCTCCCCCAAAAGCAAAATATCCCTCAATAGCGTGACTGGATAAAGTCTGCAGGTGCCTCTGACAGGCCCACATATGGCAACCTGCTCATTTTAGGAGATTGACTCCCTATCTGGAACTCTCCAGGTTGACAATACAGCTAACCTAGAGACATGCTGCTTGCTGTGTGTGTGTAGCCTGAGTCTCCCAGACCCCATATATCCTCCTAAGTTGCTCCTGATTAGGGGCAGGAATACCTGTGTGGGACTGGGGCCTCCAGCTCCCAGAAGGGAGGGAGCTCCAAAGCTGTGACTTCTGTCTGGTCCCTCTGCTGCTGGGGCACCATGCACAGGGTATTTCCCCCTCAACTTATAATGTCTCTTTACTGGACAGTATGAATCATCTGTACTCCTTGGCTTCAAAAGTTCATATCAGCTAAGATTCCATTGATTGTTCAGGTTAATTATTAGAAGGTCAGCTGAAAATGCAAGTTGGGGACAAGAGCAAGTGGACACAGCATCCACCTATTCAGACACCATATTCTCGGTCTAGAATATTTCTCTTGACTTTTAAAATTGTTACTAACCTTGAAGTCTTTCAGAATAATCCCTGAAACATTTAATTTTTTTATTCTTATAAGGGAGAAATTGAGGTAATTAGGTTTATTTGGTATGTCAAATAAGCCTACGAAATACAGAGAAGCATTGTCAAACAAATAATGCTGAACCTTTGATTATACTTATGTCACTATGTTACTAATATAAATGTCCTAAAATTATATGAAATTTCTAAAGTTCCGATATATACTTGTATTGTTAAGAAACCAAAAACCTTTTTCTGTATCTGAAAGTTATAAATCTTATTATGACTTTGAAATGTAAACAACCAGGAACTAAACAAACAATTGTCCATAGAGACTGAAGGGAAAAAAAAGAAGATAACTTTTTAAAACTACAGAGTGCTGTATAGGTTCTCTTGAGAAAAACTGATTTATAAACAAGCTATAGCTTTTTACAAAACTCCTAGAAAATAAAAAGGGTAAAACAAAATGACTGTGTGTAGAAAATGAGATGTATGTTTTCAGTGAAAGAAGATATGAAGCATGGAGGTTCATTTTGTTAAGAAGAGAAGAAAAACAGACTATGTTTTCTGGATAAGAAAAGATAATAAATGCATGTTTTTATTATTATTAGTTGTGGTTGTTATAAAGGAAGAAAAAGGAAAGTAATTGCTTTTCTAAAATAAAATGGTTGTTTTCAAAATAAGTAAAATGGTAGGGCAAAAACTGAAAGGATATGTAAGTTGCCGAAGGTTTCTTTATGTTGCAGAAGGTTGTGGAAGAAGGATATTTAAAAATTTATATATAGGCAAGCTAAGATTGGAATTAATAACTAAGTCAATGACATCATTTATATGAAATAACTTAGTTAATTACATACATTTATGTATGTATGTATGTATATAAAGTCTTATTAAATCCTTAATGATGGCCATTTTTAAGTCTCTTATTATTCAAAAACAATTACTGTTTTACTATGATGTTTTGGCAAAAATGTTTTTTAAAATGTGGTTTTTTTTCTTTTAAAAATTACTTACTTATTTATTTATTTTACTGTTCAAATACATTTGACTCTACTTTCCCACCACCACTTTCTCTTGCCCCCTCCCCCACCTCCCTCCCTCAATCCTTTCCCACTTTGACTTTGTCCATGGGTCCTTTATACATGTTCCTTGACTTTACCTTTCCTTTCCCTTTCCCTGCCCCACCTCCTTCCCTCTTGATTTTGTTGGTTTCTTTTTTCTTTTAACGTTGTTGGTTGTATTTTCTTTGCTTGTTTGTTTTGTTGGTTAGGATCCACTTATAGGTGAAATCATATGATAGTTGTGTTTCGCCGCCTGGCTTATTTCACTTAACATAATGCTCTCCAGTTCCATCCATGCTGTCATGTATTCCATTGTGCAAATGTACTACGTCATCAAAGATTCATTTAAAAGACTCAAAATACTCTAAAAAGAAGGGTTCTAATAAATTTAAAACATAACACTAGCTCTGGCTGGTGTGGCTTAGTGGATTGAGAGCCAGCCTGTGGACCAAATGGTCTCTGGTTTGATTCCCAGTCAGGTCATATACCTGGGTTGAAGGCCAGATCCACAATAGGGTGAGAGAGGCAACTACACATTGATGCTTCCCTCTCTTTCTCCTTCCTTTCCCCTCTCTCTAAAAATAAATAAAACCTTTTCTTGAAAAAAAAAATAACACTAAACTGGCTAAAGATCTACAGAACTCTAGGAAACAACTGGATTTATAAAACTGTTTGATCCTTAAAAGATCAAGGTCAATAAGTATTAATAACATGGGACAAAATGAACTCATGAGAAAGATTATAATGTTTAAAACATTTTATGTTAAATATTACTGGTTTTTGACCATTGGTTTCAAGATACAAATTTTTTCTCTTAAACTATTTATGACACAGTAATTTAATAAATGATACCTTTGTAAGCAAAACTGTAACATTTCTTTTTATTTCCTCCTTATCTTTTCAAGCTTTTACATACTCTTAACTAATCCATGGGTGACCAAATTTAAAGACGATGGCTCTTGGATTTATGTTTCACAATTTTTTAAAAAAAAATCTTGCACCTAATTGAACTGCTCAACCAACAGATTTTGAAATTAAAAATAACTAAGGAATGAGACTTCAAAGTGGTGGAGGAGTGAATGGAAGACACAATGACCTTCTCTCAAGACCAATCGGGAATTACAACTAAATTGTGGAGAAATCACCTGGAACAAACAACTGATCAATAGCGAGAGAGGAGCCTTATAATCTCAGACAGACAGAGGAATCAGCTTTAGCACAACCTTACTGGCAAGGAGTGAGGTAGAGACTCAAGAAGGCAGAATGGGCACCCACAGGTGGCAGCACAATAAGGATATCGAAATGGCCAGTTTGATCCCCTGGAGAAGAGCGGGGTCTTAACCACAGTTGGGGATCTCCAATCTATAGCACCAGAACCCAAATAGTACACAGATAACAGACAGCTGTAAAAAGTGGCAGGGTTGCTCACTGCCAGAGATGGGCGGCTGGAGATGCAAAGAGCTGTGTAAAGGGCCAATACATAAAATTTTTTAAATTTAATTTTAATTTATTTTTTCAAATACATTTGTCTCTGTCTACCCCCCACCACTTTCCCTTGCCCCCTCCTTCCTTCCCTCCCTCACCTCTTCCCCTTTGGCTTTGTCCATGAGTCCTTGCTATATGTTCCTTGACTTTCCTCTTCCCTTCCTTGTCCCGGCCCCCCCTCCCTCCTTCCCTCTTGTCTCTGTTGATTTCTTTTCCTTTCAGGGTCGCTGGTCTTATTTTCCTTGCATCTTTGTATTGTTGGTTAGGTTCCGCTTATAGGTGAGATCATATGGCATTTGTCTTTCACCCCCTGGCTTATTCGCTTAGCATAATGCTCTCCAGTTCCATCCATGCTATCCCGAAGTTTAGTAGTTCTTTTTCTCTTTCTGCGCAGTATTCCATTGTGTATATGTACCATAACTTTTTGATCCAATCATCTGCTGATGGGCATTTAGGTTGCTTCCAACACTTGGCTATTGTAAATTGTGCTGCTATGAACATTGGGGTACATAGGTTCTTTTGTATTGGCGTTTTGGTGTTCTTAGGGTATAGTCCCAGCAGGGGAATCACTGGATCAAAAGGCAGTTCCATTTTCAGCTTTTTGAGGAAATTCCACACTGCTTTCCACAGTGGCTGCACCAGTCTGCATTCCCACCAACAGTGTACAAGCGTTCCCTTTTCTCCACAGCCTCGCCAGCACCTGTTGTTTGTTTATCTGTTTATGATGGCCATTCTGACCGGTGTGAGGTGGTACCTCATGGTGGTTTTGATCTGCATTTCTCTGATGGCTAGTGATGCTGAGCATCCTTTCAAATGCCTCTGGGCCATCTGTATCTCCTCCTTGGAAAAGCGTCTGCCCAGGTCGTTTGCCCATTTTTTGATTGGATCGTTTGTCTTCTTGGGGTGGAGTCGAGTGAGTTCTTTATATATCTTGGAGATCAGACCTCTATCTGATGTATCACTAGCAAATATATTTTGCCATATGGTTGGCTCCCTTTTCATTTTGCTGATGTTTTCTTTTGCCATGCAGAAGCTTGTTATTTTGATGAGATCCCACTTGTTTACTCTTTCCTTTATGACCTTTGCTTTAGGAGACATATCAGTGAAAAAATTGCTGCGTGGGATATCTGAGAGTTTCCTGCCCATGTTCTCCTCTAGGACTTTTATGGTGTTGCGACTTATATTTAAGTCTTTGATCCATCTTGACTTTATTTTTGTGTATGACGTCAGCTGATGATCCAATTTCAATTTTTTGCATGTAGCTGTCCAGGTCTCCCAACACCATTTGTTGAAGAGGATATTATTGCTCCAATTTATGCTTCTGCCCGCTTTGTCGAATATTAGAGGCCCATAGAGACCTGGGCTTATTTCTGGGCTTTCTATTCTGTTCCACTGGTCTATGGGTCTGTTCTTGTGCCAGTACCAGATTGTTTTGAGTATAGTGGCAATGTAGTAGACTTTGATGTCCGGTATTGAGATCGCTCCTATTTTGTGTTTCTTTCTCAAAATTGCTTCAGCTATTCGTGGTCATTTATGGTTCCATATAAATTTTTGAAATGTCTGTTCTATTTCTGTGAAATATGTCATTGGTATCTTAATAGGGATTGCGTTGAATCTATAAATTGCTTTGGGTAGTATGGACATTTGATGATATTAATTCTTCCAATCCATGAGCACGGTATATGCTTCCATTTATTTGTGTCTTCCTTAATCTCTTTCTTCAATGTTGTATAGTTTTCTGCGTACAAGTCTTTTTAATCTTTGGTTAAATTTATGCCTAGCTACTTTATTTTTCTTCTTGCTATATCGAATGGTATTTTTTTTCTGATTTCTTCTTCTTCTATTGCATTGCTGATGTACAAAAATGCCTTTGATTTCTGAATGTTGACTTTGTATCCTGCTGTTTTGCCAAATTCACTTATTAGGTTGAGGAGTTTTTTGGTGGAGTCTACAAGGTTCCCTATGTACACTATCATGTCATCTGCAAACTATGATAGCTTTACTTCCTCCTTTCCTATTTGGATGCCTTTTATCTCTTTCTCTTGTCTGACCACTGTGGCTAGGACTTCCAATATGATGTTGAAAAGAAGCGGTGAGAGCGGACATCCTTGGCGTGTTCCTGATCTTAGTGGGAAAGCTTAATTTTTTGCCCGTAGAGTATGATATTGGCTGTAGGTTTTTCACATATGGCCTTTATTACATTGAGGAATGCCCCATTTATTCCCATTTTGCTGAGTGTTTTGATCATAAATGGGTGCTCTACCTTATCGAATGCTAGTTCTGCATCTATCGAGATGATCATGTGGTTTTTGTCTTTTCTTTTGTTTATGTGATGTATCACGTTTCGTGATTTGCGTATATTGAACTGTCCCTAGATCCCTGAGATGAAACCCCCTTGATTGTGGTGGAAAATCTTTTTAATGTATTGCTGGATGCGGTTTGCCAATATTTTGTTCAGGATTTTAGCATCTATACTCATCAGTGAAATTGGCCTGTAGTTTTCTTTCTTTGTAGGGTCTTTATCTGGTTTTGGGATGAGGGTGATGCTGGCCTCATAGAATGAGTCTGGCAGTCTTCCCTCCTCTTGGATTTTTTGGAATAGTCTGAGAAGGACAGGGGTTATCTCTTCCTTAAATGTTTTGTAAAATTCTCCTGTGAAACCATCCAGCGCTGGGCCATGTGTGCCGGGAGTTTCTTGATTACTGCTTCAATTTCCCCAGCTGTTAGCGGTCTGTTCAAGCTTTCTGTTTCTTCCTCCTTCAGTGTTGGAAGATTATACTTTTCTAAAAATGTGTCCATTTCATCAAGATTTTCAAATTTCTTGGCATATAATTTTTCATAGTAGTTTCTGACGATCCTTTGTATTTCTGTGGTATCAGTTGTTATTTCTCCTCTTTCATCTCTGATATTATTTATTTGGGTCCTCTCCCTTTTTTTCTTGATGAGTCTGCTTAAAGGCTTGTCGCTTTTATTTATCTTTTCAAAGAACCAGCTTCTGGATTGGTTGATCCTCTGAATTGTTCTTTTCATCTCTATGTCATTCAGTTCTGCTCTAATCTTGACTATTTCCTTCCTTGTACTTGCTCTGGGATTTATTTGTTGTTGTTTCCAGTTCTTGGAGTTGTAGTGTTAGGTCTTTTATTTGAAATGTTTCTATCTTTTTTAGGTAAGCTTGTATTGCTAAGAACTTCCCTCTCAGGACTGCCTTTGCTGTGTCCCATAGGTTTTGGACTGTTGTCTGTTCATTTTCATTTGTTTCCAGAAATTTTTTGATTTTTTCTCTTATCTCATTGACCCATTCATTGTTCAATAGTGTACTGTTCAGTCTCCATGAGTTTGCAAGTTTTTGAAGTTTCTCTTTGAGGTTGATTTCGAGTTTCAAGGCCTTGTGGTCTGAGAAAAATTTTGGTATTATTTCAATTTTCCTGAATTTGCTGAGGCTTGCTTTGTGTCCTATCATGTGGTCTGTCTTTGAAAAACTGCCATGAGCATTTGAAAAGAATGTGTATTTTTCTTCTTTGGGATGTAAGGTTCTATATATGTCAGTTAAGTCTCTTTGATTCAGTGTGTCATTCAGCGCCACAATATGTTTATAATGTTTTGTTTGGAAGATCTGTCTATTTTTGACAGTGGGGTGTTGAAATCCCCTACTATCAGTGTGTTGCTATCTATATCTTTTTTGAAGTCATCCAACAATTTCCTTATAAACTTGGGGGCTCCTGTATTGGGAGCATATAAGTTTACAATGTTGATGTCTTCTTGATAGATTCTTCCTTTAAGTATAATAAAGTGCCCCTCTGGGTCTCTCTTTATGGCCTTTGTTTTGAAATCTACTTTGTCTGATACAAGTATGGAAACCCTGGCCTTTTTCTCTTGCCCATTTGCTTGGAACATTTTCTTCCATCCCTTTACTTTCAATCTGTGTAGGTTTTTGGCTCTGAGGTGGGTTTCTTGTAGGCAGCATATGTGTGGGTCATGTTTTCTTATCCATTCAGCTACCCTGTGTCTTTTGATTGGGGCATTTAGTCCATTCACATTGAGAGATATTACTGATAGAAACTTACTCATCTTTTCTCTTTGTACCTGTGTTCCTCTCTCTCTCATTCTTTTCCTTCATCTGCTTATACCAGTCCCCTTAGCATATCTTGGAGTGCTGGTTTGGTAGAGATGTATTCTTTTAGTCTTCTCTTGTCCGGGAAACTCCGTATTTCTCCTTCTATTTTAATGGAGAGCCTAGCTGGGTAGAGCAGCCTTGACTGTAGCCCTTGCTTTTCATGGTTTGGAATATTTGTTGCCATTCCCTTCTGGCTTGTAGTGTTTCTGTTGAGACATCAGCTCCTAGGCGTATCGGGGCCCCCTTGTATGTTACACTCTCCTTCTCCCTTGCTGCCTTGAGGATTCTCTTTGTCTTTGATAGTTGCCATTTTAATGATGATGTGTCTTGGAGTGGACCTCCTTGAGTCCCTCTTGAGTGGGGTCCTCTGTGCCTCCTGGATCCTTGAGAGCCTTTCTCTCCTCAAATTGGGGAAATTTTCCATCATTACTTTTTCGAGGAGGTTCTCTATCCCTTGCTCGTCTTCTTCTCCTTCTGAGATCCCTATTATATGGCTATAATTGCATTTCAGGTTGTCCAGCATTTCCCTAAATGCCTCTTCCTTCTTTTTGAGCCTTTTTTTCCATTTCTTGTTCTTTCTGGGAGCTTCTGTCTACGTTATCCTCCATCTCACTGATTCTATCCTCGGCTTCATCCAGCCTGCTTTGGATTCCTTCTACTGTGTTCTTCAATTCAGAAATGGTATTCTTCATATCCTCTTGTGTCTTCTTGATAGTTTCTATGTCCTTTTCCAGGCTGATATAGTTTGCTGTAAGATCCTGATAGTTTCTCTGCAGTTTCTCATAGTTATCTTTGAGGTGGCTTAGCTCATGAGCGTCCTTAGAACCATTGTTTTGAATTCCATATCTGATAGTTCCCTTGCCTCTATTTCATTTAGCTCTCTCTGTGGGGAGTCCCCTTTTCCACTCATTTGGGGGGAACTTCTTTTTCTTCCCATTTTTGTGAGAGTCTGTTAAGTATTTTTGTCCTTTCCTTTTCTTTCTGGGCCTGCCTCTGATGATGTCAGTTGTTGACCCTATAGGACCTTGGGTTGTTTGTTTGAGCCTTTCAGGAGTCTCCTGTCTGACTCCTGCTTGGAGCAGCTGTGTGACCCCTTCGGTCAGGGCTGGGCTATGTTTTGAGATCTCTCTGCACTCTCACATCTGCTCCTTGAGCGTGCTCCCTGTGCACCGGGATCCCCCGCCTCGCATGTGCTTTTTCCAGACCAGGGGGCTTATTTGCAACCTTGTGTACTCATCTGGCCCCCTGGCTGGCAAGCTCCCCGGCACTGGTCAGTTTAGGGACTTCTATTGTGTGTTTTCCCTGCTTTTCGCTCTTGGGGTGTGTTGCTCGCCATCGCCAAATGGGGACTACGGAAATGGGAGGAAATCAGCTCTAGGACTCTCCGGTTAATCCTGTTTCTGGTCTCTCCTCCAGGGACTCTGGGCAGCTCTACTAATTTTGTGGCCCGCTCTGCAATTCTGGGCGGGTGGGTCAATTTATGCCTGCCCTTGCTGCTCTGTGCACTCCCTCGCTGGCCGTTTGGGTGCCAATATGTGGGAGGCCTTACCAGCCGGTGCAAGCGTTCGCCAGCCCGCGCGGGTCACACACACACTCGTCAATCCTCGCCGGTCACTCAGCGCAAGTGTGCGCGCCTGCACTGGGTGTTTTTGGGGTGTCTATGTGTGCTTTTCGGCTTTTGGCTCTTTGGGGGTGTGGCCTCTTCCCGCGCATTGGAGACTACGGCAAGGAGAAGGAGTTGGGACTCCCTGGTTCTTCCTCCCATTCTTTCCCCAACGCCTCAGTTTCTAGTCTTTCTCAGGGGTCCCTGGGTAGTTCTGTGATCCCTTCGGCCAAGGATCCATCCCCTGTGCAGACTGCGTTTCTATCGCAGGCAGTCAGGTTTCTGCGCGCTCCGCTTCTGCCTTTTGGTGTCGCGCCTTTCCAGCCCACAATGGAGACTACAGAACGGGGAGGGAGTCGGGACTCCCCGGTTCCTCCTCCCATTCTTTTCCCAATGCCTCTGTCTCCTGTTGGGAGCCGGCAAGTAAACACAGGTGTGTGAGAGTTGCTGGCAAGGCACTCGCCCTCAACTGGCCCCCAGACTTGCTGATTGTATACCCATGCAAGGAGGAGGACATTGAAAACAATAGTGTCCTTAGGGGGCTCTTTTGAGCCCTCGGCCAGAGCGTGGGACAAGAAAATGTTTTCCTTGAGAATTAGCAGAGTAAGCCATCAATGAAGAACTTGTCCAGGCAGATCAAGAGATATTGTTTTCAGTCACGGAGCGTAGCCCAGTGACCGGGTGAACTGACTATAAATGTATTGCTGTGCTGGCTAATAAACGCTGATTGCTGAATGCTGATCAGTCCTCCCGACCCTGACTCTTCATTCCACGTCTCCTCATCCCACGGGGGCTGGTGTGGTGCGGGACGCTACAGTCTCCAGTCTCTCCTCAAGGCTCTCCCAGCCAGTCTGCACTGAGCCCCGCAGCTCACTTGCGTACAAACTGTGTGTGGAGCGCACAAAAGGCAGGTTAATTGATTCGCTTATGCCTGAGCGAGATGGTAGCTGCAGAGTGGGAGGTGCATTATCACCGGGCTCCACTGGCCACCATGTCAGTTCTCTTCACAAAGTTTTCCTCACCAATCTTTTCCCAGGCACCAGCCCACCCTGCTGCCGCCTCTACCCAGAGATCAAGGAGGGTGGCTGCTCCTGCAATTTTTGCGTTGGCCCTTTAAATGTCTCTTTGCATCCCCAGCCACCTGTCTCTGGCAGAGAGCGCCCCTAAGCTTTTGGGGTTGCATTTTGTCTGTATTTTCTTGGTTTTAGCTGCTGTAGTTTAGTGGTCCCTGTTTATGATTCAGACCCCGTTCTTCTCAGGGGAAGCTAACTGGCCATTTCATGTCCTTCTGGTGCTAGTGCCCTTGGGCACCCAGCCCACCCCCTCAAGCCTCCACTGCACTTCTAACCCGTTGAGATGTGTGAGAGTGAAATCCACTGTCTGTTCCGTGGCTCCAAGGCTCCTCTCCCACTATCGTTCCATTGTTTTCCAGGTGATTACTCCACTATTTAGTTGCAATTCCAGTTTGGTCTTGGGAGGAGGTCAGCGTGACTCCCATTCACTCCTCCGCCATCTTCTCTCCCCAATGCATAAATTTTTGTTTGCAGCCACTTACCATGGGCTCTGGCAAAGGCTGGGCAGAGTGAGTGAGAGATGCCTGAGGAAGGACTCCAGGGGAAGGAGGCTTTGGGGAGAGAACTGAGGGAGTAGTTGGCAGGATCTTGGTGCTGACTCCTCCCCAATGTGGCAGCAGCCATTTTTTTCAGGTAGACCACCCCCCTGAGTGGAAGCAGCATGAGAGGACACAACAGCCCTTCCCCTGGAAGCTCTGTCCGGTCCTGGTGGTGCTGAAGCCTGTCTGCTCAGTACAGAGTGACAGTCACAGATAGTAGATGCCTGGCTAAAGGGAGGACAGAAAGAAAGAAAAAGGTACTACCCTTTGAGACAGCATGGATGGAGCTGGGGAGCATTATGCTAAGTGAAATAAGCCAGGCCGTGAAAGACAAATACCATATGATCTCACCTATAAGTAGAACCTAATCAACAAAACAAACAAGCAAGAAAAATATAACTAGCAACATTGGAAGAGAAATGAAACCAACATTATGAGAGGAAAGGAGGGAGGTGTGTAAAGGGGAAAAGTAGGGTAATGGTCAAATCAAGGAAAATGTATAAAGGACTCATGGACAAAGCCAAAGTGGGGGAGGATTGAGGGTGGGAGCTAGGGGTGGGTGGGACAGGGCAAAGTGGAGGCAGGATAACGGAGACAAATGTATCTGAATAATAAAAATTCAAAAATTAAAAATAAGCAAGGAATGAAGCAGTTGACATTTGTTTTGCCCAACTAACTCAAGATTCTGGTTAGGCCTGTAATCTACATCTTCATTTCTCCTTCTCCACTTACTTCAGTTCCTCTCTACCTCACAAATAACATTAGAGGCCAAACACTAAATATAGATTATTTTTCCCCTTTTCCTGTTAATTTCTGTCTGGAAAAATAAAAATTGAGCCCCCAGTTAAGGACACTGGGCATCGTCTTTAAACCTACTTTGTAGGTCAAAACATGCAGCTTGTTTTACATATACTGAAGGATGTTCAAAGCATGGTGATATCAACCCCAGTGAAAGTACTGGATTTGGAGGAATACTTTTTCCTTGGGCAGGTATTGCAATGTCTGCCACTGCAATAATCAACCAGGAAAAAAATTTTTAAATCTCTTGCATGAATAATATTAAACAATAGAAATGTTCCTGACAATATCCTAGCTAAGCAAGGTGGGGTTTGCTCTGTTGTTAATAACTTTTGTTGTAGTCAGATAAAGTAAAGATGAAACAATTAAACCTGACACAAACAAAATGACTAAGTATAGTGTCCACTGTTAACCTCATCGATCTTCAATATGTTCAGGTGACTACCCTCATGTATTGCCTCCTGGATCAGATCTATTCTTCAAATTGCACTCAGCATTTTGTTAGTTATTATAAAATTTTTGCTTTTATAAATCCTTGTTTTGCATAGCTCAATATTATAAAGACACCACTTGGATAATGGTTGCTCAACTTTTTAAGATCATCACTAGGCCTATGAGACTAATATGAGAAACCTCAAGAACCTACATAAGATATATTCCCTTAAAGAAAAATGACAGTGAAGGCTTTGTGCTGGTGTTCTTGTTGCTTAAATGTGGCCTAAGGTTCCTAAAAAACCACTTATACCCTAACATGGGACATGAGAGACCTGGAATGAGCCTCCCTGGTTATGAAGGAATGACAATACTGTGACATACCCAGAATAAGCCACCTGATAATGGAAAACCAACAAGAAAAATTACTGTTTTTGAACTGAGCCTAAAGCAATATTGTGCCCCAAAGAACTGTTTACAAAGATAACAAGAAAGCAGTTATTATGACTACAAAAGATAGCTACTGCACTAAAAATTAAAAGCATTGTTTAGAATTAGCATGGTCATGTTATTTTATCTGAACCAACTGAAATGCCTTCCTTCTATTGATATAACTATCTCCCTTCCATTTCTCATAAATACCCCTTGCATTTGTCTCCTAATTGGAACACAATTTGGACTTCTGCCTGAATCTGTTCTTCCTGAATAGCTATTTTTTAATCTTAAATAGATGTTTGTTACCTTTCATTTTGGAAGGCTTCTATTTTTAGGTTAAAAACCTGTACACAAAAGTTTATAGTAGTTGTATTTGTAGTAGTCAAAAATGGAATCAACTTGTGAACCTTGAGAAGAAAACAATACCAACTAAGAAGGGCCCCTAGTGCCAAATTGGGCTCAATTTTTATTTTTATTTATTTAAATTTTATTTTATTTTTGATTTTAGAGAGAGGGAAGGGAGGGAAAAAGAGAGGCAGAGAAATATCAGTGTGAGTGAGAAACATCAATTGGTTGCCTTCCATATGTGACCAGGAATCAAACCAGAGACTTTCTGGTGTGGAATGACATTCAAAAAACTGAGACACACTGACCAGGGCTGGGCTCATTTAAGGAAAAAAAAAAAAAAGCATAGCAGCAATTTCTGCACAGGGGCCTATTTCACAACTTCACTTCTTGGAGAATTCAGCACTGGACTGGCTGCCTCTGCACTGAACTGCTGGCTTGCACTGTGTTTCTGCCATCTGAGCCAGTCCTTATGAAGGAGTTCCTGTAATCCTATTTCAACCAATAGAGCTAATGCTTTCCCCATCCAATCAGAGCTGCACAGCTCTGGCCAGTCAGAGCAGCTGTATTCTGGCCAACCAGTACAGTGTTTTTGGACCAATCAAACTGGGAGGATTTGTAGTCTTCATTGGCATGACAACAGACTAATCAGGGACCAGGACTTCTTTCCATATAAGCCAGCTCCCCTCTGGCTCAGTCAGTGCACTTTTCCCTTTCACTAAAGAATGAAGACTGCGTTTCCCTGGCTGAGCTGAAACACTGAAGATGTCTTCCTGGAGCAGAGAAGAGCAGACGATTCAGGAGCAGAACATAGGTGTCTAGCAGGAGAGGGGCCTGCCCCCAAGACTGCCTCACAGCCATACTGTTTTTACAGCTGTGCTATATCACACTTGAGCTGTCTTACAACCATTCTGTCTTCACAACCAGCACAGTATTATCATTGAGCTGTTTTGCACTGAATAAAATTTCCTTCTTCACCACACCCCAAATTAGGGATTCCCACTAGCATTAAATTTGTGCCAATGACCACTGGTTGACAAACTTAAGTGTCCTTTATTGGGAGAAGTTTCAAATAAATGGGTAAATTCATACTACAGAATACTATTCAGCAATAAAAAGGAATGAAGAATTGTGTCACTGAACAACCTTAATGAATCTCCAGAAAATTACTATGACCACAAAAAGCCATTCCCAATAGGTTACATACTGTATGGTTCCAGTTATATAACATTCTTAAAAATTATAAACTATAGTAATGGAAAGAAGATTAGTGCTTGTCAGATTTGGGGGGGAAGCAGCAGGCAAATGGGCGTGGTTATAAAAGGGTAACATGAGGAGTCCTAGTGGTGATGAAATTGGTGCATATTTTAACTATTAATATCAGTATCTTGGTAGTGATGGTACTAAAATCAAGAGGTTTGCTGCTTGAGGTGTTCTAGTCAACAATGAGACATAGTTGTCTTTGGGTAGTTTTATTTACTTGCAACAAGTTAAGGAAACAAGATTCACATCCAAAGCTCTGTCTCCCCAAGAATTTTGCCAATGATGCATCAGGGGTTAATATCAAAATTTACAAAGAACTCATACTAGTCAATACCAAACAAGCAAACAAGCAATAAAAAAAAATGGGAAAAGGACCTGAATAAACACTTCTCCAAAGAGGACATACAGATGGCCAATAGTCATATGAAAAGATGTTCAATGTCACTAATCATCAGAGACATGCAAATTAAAACCACAATGATATATCACTTCACACCTTTCGAATGGCTAGTATCAATAAATCAACAAACAATAAGTGTTGGCAAGGATGTAGAGAAAAGGGAACCCTCCTTCCCCATTTGTGAGAATGAAGATTGTTGCAACCACTATGGGAAACAGTATGGAAGTTCCTCAAAAAATTAAAAATGAAGCTGTCATATGACCTAATGATTATGCTTCTGGGAATATATCCAAAGAAACTCAAAACACTATTTCAAAAGAATATATGCACTCCTATATTCATTCAGCATTATTTACAATAACCAAGATATGGAAGCAACCCAAGATTCCATCAACAGATGAATGGATAAAAAAGCAGTGGTACATATATACAATGAAATATTACTTGATCATATAAAAATTAAATATTACCCTTTGTGACACCATGGATGGTCATAGATACTGTTATCTAAATGAATAAGAGAAAGACAAATACCATATGATTTGACTTATATGTGGAATATAAAGAGCAAAATGAACAAATAAAATAGAAATAGACACATAGATAAATAAATCATACCGATGGTTGTCAAATGGAGGGGTGTTGGGAGGCTATGTACAAAAGGTGAAGGGGTTAAGAAGTACAAATTAATAGTCACAAAATAGTCATGGGGATGTAAATTATAGCATAGGGAAGATAATAATATTGTAATAACTATGTATAATGCTGGGGGGTAGTTGAAATATATGAGGGACCACTTTATAAAATACGTGATTGTCTAACCACTATGCTAAACACCTGAAATTAATATGACATAGCAATGACTGTGAACTGTAATTGAAATATTTTTTAAAAGGGAAAGCTCTGTTTCCCCAAAGGGAGGCTTAGCCATTGCTTATATACCTATTTGGTTAATTACATGGTTTTTCTTTGCATTTGGCCACTGATCAGACTGGGTTCTTGTCAAGCGCACTCTCTTTACACCTACATTTGCAAAATACTGTGCTACATTTTAACATTTAGAAGACTAACATTTAGGAAGAACTGCCAGCACCTTGAGACCTTTGTCCTATCTAATGGTGATATTGCTCTATAGTTTTGCCAGATATTATTTCTTATAGCTGCATGTATAATTATAATCATCTGAAAATTTAAAATTTACGTCAAAAAAGAGGGAGGTCAGGACACTGAGAAGTAGCCATTTCTACAGAGTTCTTAGAAGTGTGGGAAAGGGGAGACTGAAATAAAGCAGCAAGAGAGTACAGAGAAGAATGAGAGAGAGTTGAGTTTCATGAAGGATGGGCTTATCAATAGTTTGCATCCTGCACAAAATTAAGTTTAGTGCGAAAAAAGGACCAAGGCATTTTAAAGTTGGGAAGTTGATGATGATGGTTTCCTGGGGTTGGAAGGCAAACCTCAGCTGATGAACAGCTTATGCTGTTCTTGTAACTGGTGGGAAATGAAAAGAAAGAGTCTGGGCAAGAAGCATGAGGACAAGACAGGGGGACATTTGATCTCTTTGTTGCCTAAAATTGTAGATCTAAGCATTCTGTAGTTTGAAAAGAGGGAGGTAAGGGACAGAGAGATCAAAGACACAAGGGCACAATGGAATGAGGAGAGGGGTCAAAAACTCAGATGAAGTATTAGTTAGACTTGGAAATGAGGAAAAAGTTTTCCTTTGAGCAGAAAGAAGAGGTTGGGTTATGTAGAGAGCTAGCAAATTGAGAGGGTGGGGGGAAAGGAGGGTAAGGGAATATCTTTTGCTCTCTTCTCAAAATCTCAGCTTCCCCACCTCCCCCACTCCAGCCTGGAGTCACCTCCTCAATTCAGCCTAGATGGGTCTCAGTCCAAGAATCTCCTTCAGTTCCACTGCCTTGCCTTTCTTTTCTTCTTTTCTTCTTCTTTTTTATATTTAAATCATGTTTATTCTATTACAGCTCTCTCTATTTTTCCTCCTTTGCCCTCCTCCACCCATCCCAACCCACCTCCTGCTCCCACAGGCAATTCCCACTCTGTTGTTCATGTTCATGGGTCATTTGACATGTTCTTTGTTTAGTCCCCTCTCATTCTTTCCACCATTGTCCTCCTTCCCTATCCCCTCTGATCACTTTCAGTCTGCTCCACATTTCCATGCCTGTGGTTTATTTTGTTCATTAGTTCATTTTGTTGAATAGATTCCACTTATAGGTGAGATCAAATGGTATTTGTCTTTCACCAACTGGCTTATTTCACTTAGCATAATATTCTCCGGTTCCATCCATGTTTCGCAAAAGGTAAGAGTTCTTTCTTCTCTCTTTCGTTTTTTAGATGCAGATTGATTTTATTTATTTATTTTTTAAATGTTAAAATCCATTATAAAATATAAAAGGATTTAAACCCACTATAAAGTCTCAGCAATTAAAACAGCGTCACACCAGCACAGAAATAATCAAGTAGATCAATGAAATAAAATGAGCATTCTAGAAACAAACATATGTCACTAAAAATGTAACATATGATTAGGTTGATATTTCAAATCAATAGGTAAAATAAGGCTTATTCAACAAATAAGGTGCATGGATTACTATTACTTGAAATAAAACAAATATAGAGCATTATTTCATATATTATACAAGAAATATTCAGGTGAGTTAAAAATCAATATGTAGAATCTAAGGGCTTTTAGGAGAAAATACAAAATAATATTTTTCTTAACCTGCAGTAAAATATTCAAACCCAAAAGCTATAAAGTAAAATATTGACAATATGACTATGTTAAACACTTAACACTATATGGTAATATACACATTTTAAAAAAGCTAAGGACAGATAATAGAATAGGAAAGTATTTCCTACGTCTCTAAAAAAGGGTTAATACTTTCTTTTCTGGGGGTTGGGGGGAATTCTACAAACATTTACTAAAAAAAATGGATAAAGAGTACCAGAAAGTCATTTAAAGCTTTTAAAAATAATAGAAATAGGAAAGAAATATGCAAAAACAAGTTTAGTTTCAACAAATAGTAAAGGAACAATTAAAGTAACACATCATTGTCACAATCAGATTCAGAAGTATTAAAAATATTGGTAATATCAAGAATTGGTGACTGTGAAAGGAACTGAGTATTCATAGACTCTTTTTCTTCATCTTCTTAAAGCAGTCCCGTTAGCATATCTTGCAATTCTGGTTTGGTGGAAGCATATTCCTCTAGCCTTCCTTTGTCTGGGAAACTCCTTACTTTGCCTTCCATTTCAATTGAGAACCTTGCTGGGTAAGAGCAGTCTTGGTTGCAGGCCTTTGCTTTTCATAACTTGGAATATTTCTTGCCAGTCCCTTCTGGCTTGTAGTGTTTCTGTGGAGAAGTCACCTGTGGGGCTCCCTTGTATGTTAGTACCTGTTTCTCCTTTTCTGCCTTTAGGACTCTCTGTCTTTGATATTTTCCATTTTTAAAGATGGTGTGTCTTGGGTGGGCCTTACTGGGTTCCTCTTGAATGGGACCCTCTATGCTTCTGGTACTTGTGTGACTTTTTCTCTCCTCCAATTAGAGAAGTTTTCCATCATTACTTTTTCAAACAGGTTTTCTATCCCTTGCTCCTCTTCTTCTCCTTCTGGTATCCCTATTTTACAGATATTATTATGTTTCAGATGTCCTGCATTTCCCCCATCTACTCTTTATTCTTTTTGAGTCTTTTTTCATTTTCTTCCTTTGTGGGAATTTTTTTCTACCTTATCCGGCTTGCTGATTTGATCCTCTGCTTCATCTAGCTACCTTTTGGTTCCTTCTACTGTGTTCTTCAATTCAGAAATTGTATTCTTCTTTTATTCTTGTCTCTTATTGATAGTTTCTATGTCCTTTTCCATGCTAATATAGTTTGCAGTAAGTTCCTTGTAGTTTCCCTGTAGTTTTTGGTAATTCTCTCTGAGCTCACTGAGCTCATTGAGCTTCCTTAGAACCATTGTTGTGAAGTCAATGTCTGATGATTTACTTGCCTCTATTTAATTTAGTTCTCCTTCTGGGCATTCCTCCTTTCCCTTTGACTGGGGGGTGTTGGGAAACGTCTGGCCTGGTTTCAGAAGCTGTAACCCTCCTGACATGCTGGAGGGCCCCAAGGCTGGAGATAATCAGGAGGCCTTGTAGAAACAGGCTCCTGAGGAGACTTGGCCTGTCTCCCCCTGGCAGGGGCTATGCTTTGCCATGGCTGGTCAATTAGCCCATGACGGGTAAGGGACTTCGCGCTGAGGTTTTCAACCTAAGACAGGTGTTGGCCCAATTTTGGCAGCAGATGAGAAATTGGGGGACACAGAGAAGGGACGAAAGGCCCCCAAACCCCTCAGCTTGGCTTGGACATGGCCGGAGTTCTCATTGCAGCCGAGAAGCAGTCTCCTTATCTCTTGGTGGTTCCTTCCCCCACCTAGCTCAGGCATGAAACAATGCGGGGGGAAAAAACAGCCCTAAATCAGGTCTGGCAGATCCTGGGTAATCGGGCCTGAAAATAAATTCTATAGAGTGTACTCTGTTCCTCCCTCAGATCTCTGGTCAGCTCATGCTGCGAAGGACATTCACATTATTTACATCCCTTTCCTTGTCAAGACATTTGCTTTATTTATACATTTTACCCTATATCTTTAAGACACCTTTAAGTCTACTTCCCCCTTATCGATAGTCTCTATTGTTGATTCTTGTTCCCTCTCAGACCCATGTAAATCACTGATTTCCTGTCACTTGCTTCCTAAAGGTATCTATTTCTCTGCAACTTATCTGGCAAAATTAATGAGTAT
Source organism: Pteronotus mesoamericanus (assembly GCF_021234165.1). Classification (NCBI taxonomy): domain Eukaryota; kingdom Metazoa; phylum Chordata; class Mammalia; order Chiroptera; family Mormoopidae; genus Pteronotus; species Pteronotus mesoamericanus. Next base: position 434,587 of record NW_026555085.1, read on the forward strand.
ACGTATGCTTTCCTGTTATACCCCACAGATAAGATTTTCGATAACAGCCTCGGAAGAAGGGGCAATGGGGCCTTTCCCATTAGGAGAATGTGCTACGGCCTTCTCTGGTAGGAGAGAAGTGCCCCCATCTGCTCTCCCTGCAAACAGAGAAGTATTTGTACATTTGTATTTGTCCCCCTCATCCGTAACGACCCCGGGACAGGCTCTGTGGGTTTCAGAGCCCCGCTCCCATCTCATCTGGCCCCAGATGGTTTCCCTCAGGTTTCAGTGAGCACTGCGCTCTCTGCGGCACTCCCCCAAGGTGGCGTGTTCCCTATAGCCAGTTTCCTATAGCCAGTGCCACAGCTTCTGATTCTTAAGTGGATCTGTCTTGATCTCCTGACTTTGTGGTGTGAACTTCTATGGTTGGAGACCACTGTTTTTACCTTCTGGATCGGCCTCTGATGATGTCAGATGTTGTCCCTGTCTGACCTTAAGCAGTCTGTTTCAGACTTCCAGTAATCTACTGTTTGTGGCTTTCTCCTTCAGCTGTTAATCTAGTCACTGTGCACTCAGCAGGCTGCCTTAGACAGCTCAGGGCGGGGCGGAGTCCCTCCTGGGGGCTGGGTTATTGGGTCCTCTTTAGCTGCAGCCATATGGGGGAGGAGTCAACACTGGGATCCCGCCAGCTACTCTCTCTGTTCTCTCCAAAGCCTCCTTCTCCAGTCTCTCCTCAAGTGTCTCCAGGCCTCTCTGCACCGGCTTTAGCCAGGTATCTAATATCTGTGGCTGCCACTCTGCACTCAGCAGGCAGATTAGACAGCACAGGGCGGGGTGGAATCTCACCTGGGGGTGGGGCTATTGGGTCCTTTGATGCTGGTGCTGCTCAGGGGGTGTGGTCTCTACCAGACCAAGATGGCTGGTGCCGCATGGGGGATGAATCAGCACAGAGATCCTGCCCGGCTACTCTCTCAGTTCTCTCCCCAAAGCTTCCTTCCCTAGTCTCTCCTCAGGCGTCTCTAGCCCACTCTGCCCCTGCCTTTGCCAGAGACCAGGGTAAGTGGCTGCAAATAAAAATTTATGCATTGGCCCTTTAAATAGTTTTTTGCATCTCCAGCCGCCTGTCTCTGGCAGAGAGCAACCCTGCCGCTTTTCGCAGCTGGCTCTTTTCTGTGTACCTTTTGGGCTCTGATGCTGTGGGTTAGAGATCCCCGCTTTTAGTTTAGACCCCACTCTTCTCAGGGGGATCCAACTGGCCATTTCAGTATCTTTCTGGTGCTCTCGCCCATGGGCACCCCGCCTGCCTTCTCGAGTCTCTACCGCACTCCTTACCGGTTAGATTGTGCTAAAGCCAATTCTTCTGTCTCTGAAGTTACAAGACTCCTCTCTCACTATTGTTCAGTTGCTTGTTCTAGGTGATTTCTCCACAATTTACTTGTAACTCCAGGTTGGTCCTGGGAGGAGGGCAGTGTGACTTCCACTCACTCCTCAGCCATCTTGATTCTCTCCACCTTTTCCTTTTTTTGTTCTAAGAGGCCTACACACAGTTTTCACAGTCCCAGCCACTCAGCTTGGCTCAGGCAAAAGGAGGGCAACATAGTCTACAGTTGCGAGAGGAGAGACTGGAGTGGGAAGTTTTGGGGGAGAGGTGTGTGGAAATGGCTGCTGGGTTCCTGGTGCTAGGATATAACACAATGCCACAGCAGCCATTTTTTTCTTGAGAAGAAAAAGCCCCTCTCAGGGGAAAAATAATTACCCCGCTCTATGGGAAAACTGGTTTCCACAGCCTCAAGAAGCCTCCTAGTTCTATCCTCTGGAACCCCATTTGCCATACCCTTTGAAAACCTTCTAACCTGTATCCTTTTTTTTTTTTCATTAAAAATATTTTCCTTTCTTTTTTACTTTCCCACAACCTGCATCTTAGTTCCTGCTGAGGATAAAGGAACATAAGCAAACTCCAGGGGTGTTAGGAACAGGTTAAGGGTCTGGCCATTCCATACACTTTTCTGGGGACCAGACTGGCCCTTCCCCTTCACTGGGGAGCCTAGGAACACCATACTGGTTTCTGGCAGAGCCTAGGATCTGTGAGCTCTTGAGGCCCCGCCTGGTATCCTAGTAGGGGCTACATGCTGCTGAATTCAGGGAAATAATTTTGGACAGACTCAGCTGTGTGAATGTACCCACAATCTTCCCTGAAGTCTGAATGGCACCTCCAACAGAAGATCCAGGATCCCATCCTCCTAATTCTACCAGAAGACCTCTGAGAAACAGACATGTCAGCAGCTAGACTAAGACTAACAGCAGGATTGCAGGGAGAGGCAGGTGGAGGCAGTACCTGTGGTACTTTCAGTAGTTAGTTGACACACCCCTGGGCCCTGTGCTGATAAAACGCCAGCAGTTCAGAGCAGTGAAGACCATCCCAGATCGAGCCAAGCCTGAGGGAGACAGACATAGACTGTGGATTGTTTGTAGCTTTTGTCCCTGGCTTCCTATAGCTAGACTGGGACAAAATCTGACATTGGCTTAAACCAGCTTCAGACGACACCAGAGATGAATCAAAAGGAAAACCCAGAAGGCAAGCACCAAACTCTGCTAAGACCAATTTCACTTTGTTCTTTTATTATTATTTGTTATGTTTCTTTCACATGGCTTTTTAACATTTTTTCTATTTCTTCAGTTTTGTTCCTATTTTTTCATTATTTTTTATTTCAAATCTCACATTTCATTCTTCCATTTTCTTACTCTATTTTGCCTTCTTCCTTACCTTTCTTATTTTTCTTTAAATTTTATCTTTTCAGTTTCTTCAACCTTTTGTGGCAATTCCTCACATCTAATCCTTACTCTTATTATATCACCTTCCTCTATCCTCTCACAATCATTTTTCCTTTCTTTAGTTATCTCATATTCTTTTTTCTTTTCTATAATATTCTTATTCTCCTTCCACCTTCATTAGTCTTTGCACATTTGTCTTCATATTGCTGTTGTTTTGGGGAGAATTTTTGCTGTATGGGTTTTGTTTTCTGTGTTGTTTTGTTTTGTTTTATTCAGCCAGCAACTGTACAAGAGCATACAATAGGTGATGGGAGTTGTGATTCTCAGTCAGCCAGCCATAGGGGACAACCCAGAAAAAATAGGCCAACAAAAATCAAAATCCAAATACAATAGGAGAGCCCACATGAAGTGCCAAAGGGCATCCCTAGAGCATCCAGCTCTGGAGATCAAGGAGAATGCACCATGCATTTCACAAGACTTCTGCTGCAGAAGGCCATGCCAGGGTAACAGGGAGTCAATACAGACCATTCTAATACATAGAAACAAACAAAAAAGTCATCTAAAATGGGGAGACAAAGAAACAACTCCAAATCAAAAGGAAAGGTGGAATCCCCAGAAAAAGAGCTAACCAAAATTGAGGCATGCAATTCATCTGACATAGAGTTCAAAGTTGTAGTTATAAGAATATTCAAGGAACTTGTGAAAACTACAAGGAAATTAGTGGCAACTACATCATCATGAAAAATAATATAGAAATTATGAATATTACAGGTAGAAATGAAGAATACAATATCTGAAATAAAGAATACACTCAAAGGAATTAAAAGCGGTCGATGAAGCAGATGATTAAATCAGTGAGTTGGAAGACAAGGTACGAAAAAACAGAGTAATAAAATGAAAAAGACTTAAAAAATTAGGATACTTTTAGGGACCTTTGGGACAACATGAAACATAACAATATTCACATCACAGTACTACCAGAAGGAGAAGAAAGAGGACAAGGGGTAGGAAACCTGTTTGAAAAAATAATGACAGAAAGCTTCCCTAACTTGGTGAAGGAAAAAGTCATGCAAGTTCAGGAAGCACAGAGTCAAAATCAAGATGAACCCAAAAAGGCCAGCTCTAAGACACACCATAATTAAAATGGCAAAACTTAAGGACAAAGAGAGAATCTTACTGGCAGCAAGGGAGAAACAGCTAGTAACATACAAGGGAGCTCCAATAAGACTACCAGCTGTTTTCTCAACAGAAACACTACAAGCCAGAAGAGACTGGTGCAAAATAATCCAAGTAATGAAAAACAGGGACCTGCAAGCAAGACTACTAATCCAGAAGGGCTCTCATTTTCAATGGAAGGTGAAATAAGAAGGTTCCCAGATTTAAAAAAAAAAAAAAAAAAAAAGACTAAAAAAGTACATCCATAAACCAGCATTGCAAGAGATACTAAAAGAACTGCCTTAAGAAGAAGAAGAAAATACAGGACTGGGTCGCAGGTGCAAAGGGTAAAAATAGCAATTAATAAGTACTTATCAATAACAACCTTAAATGTAAATGGATGAACCACTCTAATCAAAAGAGATAGGGTAGCTGAATAAATAAGAAAACACACTAGTATATTTGCTGTCTACAAGAAACCCACCTCAGAACAAAAGATTAACAGAGACAAAGAGTGAAGGGATGGGAAAAAAAATTCCATGCAAATGGACATGAAAAAAGGGTCGCAACTTATATCAGACAAAATAGACTTCAAAACAAAGGCCATAACAAGACACAAAGGAGGTCACTACGTAATACTTAAGGGAGTAGTCCAGCAAGAGGATATAACCTTTGTAAACATATATGTACCCAATATATAATCTTGAGGACTTTAAGAAAGAGATTGACAGTAATACTGTCATTATAGGGGACTTTAAAAGCCCACTGTTAACAATGGATAGATCCTCCAGACCAAAAAATCAACAAGGATACAGCAGCATTAAACAACACTCTAGATCAAATAGAATTAATTGGTACTTACAGAACATTTCACTCCAAAGAAGCAAAATATACATTCTTCTCATATGCACATGGATCATTTCCAAAGATAGACCACATGGTAAGACACAAATTGAGCCTTAACAAATTCAGGAAAATTGAAGTCATATCAAGCATTTTTTCAGATCACAGTAAATTGAAACTAGAAATCAACATCAAGAAAAAAACTCAAACCCTGGCTGGTGTGGCTCAGTGGATTGAGAACCAGCCTGTAGAATGAAAGGTCACTGGTTCAGTTCCCACTCAGGACACATGCCTGGATTGTAGGTCAAGTTCCTGGCCAGGGGTGGGGGTGGGGTATGAGAAGCAACTGATATATCCCTCATGCATCCGATTATCTCTCATGCACCAATATTTCTCTCCCTCTCTCCCTCTTCCTTCCTGTCTCTCTAAAATAAATAAATAAAGTTATTTAAAAAAGAAGAGAAAGAACTCAAAAACATTCAAATACATGGAGGCTGAATACCATGTTATTAAGTAATGAACGGGTTAACATGAGATGAAGGGAGAAATAAAAAATTATATGGAAACAAATGAAAATAAACACACAACAACCCTAAATCTATGGGATGTAGCTAAAGCAGTCCTGAGAGGGAATTTCATAACATTATAGACCTAACTAAAGAAGACAGAAAAACTAAAATAAATAAACTAACACTACATCTACAAGAACTAGAGGAACAACAACAAATAAAGTTCAGATTGAGTAGAAGGAAGGAAATAATCAAGATCAGAGTAGAATAAAATGACAGAGACTAAAAAAAATCCCCAACAACTCAAAGGATAATTGAATCTAGGAGCTGGTTCTTTGAAAAGGTAAACAAAATTAACAAACACTTAAGCAAACTCAGTTAAAAAATAAATGACCCAAATGAATAAAATCAGACATAAAAGGGGAGAAGTAAGAGCTGATACCACAGAAATACAAGGGGTTGTAAGAAATAACTATGAATAGCTATATGCCAAGAAATTAGACAACCTGGGCACAATGCATAAATTTTTAGAAACATATAATCTTGCAAAACTGAATCAGGAAGAAGCAAAAAACTTGAATAGACCAATGGCAATTAGCAAAATCAAAGCAGTAATCAAAAAAATCCCAACACACAGAAGCCCTGGGTCAGATGGCTTCATAGGTAAATTTTATGAATCATTCAAAGAGCTAACACCTTTCCTCAAAATATTCCAAAAAATTCAAGAAGAGGGATGACTCCCAAGCTTTTTTTATGAGGCCAGATACAGATACAACAAAGAAAATTACAGACCAATATCTCTGCTATAGATAGATGCTAAAATTCTCAACAAAATATTTGCAAACTGAATCCAGCAATATATTAAAAAGGTTATACACCATGATCAAAGGGATTTATTCCAGGGATGTAAGGAGAGTACAATATTTGCAAATCAATAAACACGATATATCACATAAACAAAATGAAAGACAAAAATCGCATGATGATATCAATAGATACAGAAAAAGCATTTGATAAAATCCAGCTCCCATTTATGGTAAAAACACTTAGCAAAGCAGAAATAGAGGGTGCATACCTCAACATAAAAAAGGCCATATATGAAATACCTACTGCCAACATCATACGCAATGGGTTATAACTAAAAGTGTTTCTCTTAAGATCAGGTCCAAGACAAGGATGTCTGCTCTCACTACTTTTATTCAACATAGTACTGGCCACAGTGATCAGTCAAGAAGAAAAAAATAAAAGACATCCAAATTGGGAAGGAGCAAGTAAAACTTCCAAATCTTGGCTATTGTAAATAGCACTGCTATGAACATGAGGGTGCATAATTTCTTTTGAATTGATGTTTCAGGATTCTTTGGGTGTTTTCCCAGCAGTGGAATTACTGGGTCAAATGGCAGTTCCATATTTAGGTTTTTGAGGAAATTCCATACTGTTTTTCACAGTGGCTGCACCAGTCTTTCTTACAACCAGCAGTGCACTAGGGTTCCTTTTTCTCCACATCCTTATCAGCACTTGTGTTTATTGATTTATTAATGATAGCTGTGTTGCAGCCTCCCTAGGCTGGGCAGGTCCACTCGAGACTGAGGTAGATGGAACAAGATGTGTGGGGCTGTGGAGATGCTTGACATGCCTTTATTTGGGAGAGTCACAGAGGCCACAAGCTCGTGTCTAGGGAGTCACACAGGACACAAGCCGGTGTCTATGCTGGTGCCTGACTCCCTCCCTCATCCAAACCTCCTACTCCTTAAGTACTAGCCCAGACAAAGCCAGCTGCAGGCCAGAAAGTGAAGTAACCTAGCATGAGCTGTGCGTGTGAACCTACTCAAGGCTAAGGGGCAGTTTATCACACTCAGGCTGAAGGCCGTGAGAACAGTGCTTTATCAGACTCCTTCAAAGTTGTGAGAAGCTGCTCCCTCCTGTGAGAAGCAGTTACCCATGCATCTGGATGAGGAAGCCAGGCTGCCTCCACTTACCCTACAATAGCCACTTTGACAAGTGTGAGGAGATATCTCATTGTGGTTTTAATTTTCATCTGCCTGATGGGTATTGATGTTGAGCATTTTTTCAAATGTCTAAGGACCCTCTGTATGTCCTCCTTGGAGAAGTGTCTGGATTAATTGTCTTCATGGTGTTGAGTCATATAAATTCTCTGTATATTTTGGAGATTACATCCTTGAGTTCTAGTTTTCTAATCATGGCTTGGTCTTTCTGGAGACCAGTCTCCATTCTGAAATTATGTAGGGATACACCAGTCATGGTTTTATTAGAAAACAAGGGGCTCTAGTCATCCAGAATTTGAAGTAATCTAGGACTTGTGTCAGGAAGTAGGGGCAAAGACTAAATATGTATATTTAGTATTCCACAGAGTCCCTAACTACCCTATCTTCTGGACTATCTTTAAAGAATACTTACCTAAAAACAATCTTGGAATATGTAGGATCTCCATCTGATCAAAGGACAGGCATTCTGTCCAAGTTCTCTCTGCTCAATGCTCCTCTCCTATAATCCAATCTGTGTGCAGGCATCCATCTGAACCCATCTGAGCAATCAGCACAAAGGCTGACAGTCTTGCTCTTGCTGTTGCTGTGCAAAATAAAACATTCTTTGTCTCTGAAGGGTGGCAGAATATGTTACTTTGGCATCAGGATCATTTTGAGCTAAAGGCACCTAAAAAAGGAGATAAAACTTCCATTTGGAAGATGCCTTCCCTATACCAAAGGGAAAGTAATATTCTTATCATCAAGGATGGGAAGTTGGAGCTGAGATTATTCTGTACAAACAGTCCCTGTTAAAGTAATTCTCATCTTCTTTTGGCTTCCCCACCTACCTTAGCTACTTTCTTACTACTGCCGGTCTTTGTTCAACCTCTATGAAAGCACTTCAGTTTTGCTTCTTTGGGTCTTCATTTCCTTCTGAGAACTCACATGTCATGTAAGACTTATAATAAAAAACTTTGCATGCTTTTCTCCTGTTCATCAGTTATGTCAGGCCCAACTAAAAACCCTGAGTAGAAAGGTAAAATTTTACCTACCTTATACCTCTGTCCCTGCAGTCTCTTGCCTTCCACTTTGAAACTGTGGCCAGCTAATTTGTTACTTTACAAATGTTGTAAACTATTAAACTGTTCTCAGTCCTTGATAGTTACATATCAATAAGCTGAGAAAAAGAGGCAGAAATTACTATTTTTCACTTTCATACTTTAGTGTTTAAATTAACACTTATGTGCAAGTTTGCAGTTAGTTATTTTGTATTAGTTTCAGGTGTACAGTATAGTGGTTGGACAATCATGTACTTTACAAAGTGCTTCCCCTGATATTTCCAGTACCCACCTGGCACCATCCACAGTTATTACAGTATTATTGACTATATTCCCTATGCAGCACATCCCATCCCTGTGACTATTTTCAGACTGTCAATCTGTATTTCTCAATCCCTTCACCTTTTTCTACCACTCTCCCAACCTCCTTCCCTTCGAGCAACTGATGCCTGTTCTCTGTAACTATGATGTAAGTTGCAATTCAAATTTAAGAATTACAGACTTGTAATTCTTGGTAGAAGAGTGAATGGAAGTCACACTGACCTCCTCCTGGGAGGAATCTGGAATTACAACTAAATTGTGGAGGGATCACCTGGAACAAACAACTGAACAATAGCAAGAGAGAAGCCTTACAACCTCAGACAGACAGGAAAATCAGCTTCAGCACAACCTGGCTGGTAAAGAGTGTGGTAGAGAAGTGAGAGGGATGGCTGGGTATCCACAGGCAGAAGTGCCATGGTGCCAGGGGGATAATTAAGTGGCTGGTTGGATCCCCCTGAGAAGAGTGGGGTCTAAACCATAAGCAAGGATCCCTAGCTTAGCACACCAGAACCCTTAAAGTACACAGATAACAACTAGCGGGTTGCTCTCTGCAAGAGACGGATGGCTGGAGATGCAAAGAGCAGTTTAAAGGGCCAACATACAAATTTTCTTTTGCAGCCACTTTCCTGGGGCTTTGGCAAAGGCAGGGGCAGAACAGTTTAGAGACGGGGATCGAAATTTTGGAGAAAGAACTGAGAGAGTGGCCACTAAGATCCCAGTGATGAGCCATCCCCCATGTGGCAGTAGCCAGCAGACTCAGGCAGACCACTCCCCTCTGAGCAGCAGCAGCCTGAGGGGCAACAATAGCCCCAACCCCAGGAGAGATTCTGCCCCACCCTATGGTACTTAAGCCTGACTGCTGAGCACAGCATGACTAGATTAACAACTGAAGGAGATAGTAACAGACCGCTGACAATCTCAGAGAAGTCAATATCTGACATCACCACAGGCAGATCTAGAAACAAAAAAGTGGTAAATACTAGAGGCTACCAAGATGAAATCCACTGTGGCCTTCTCCATGACTTGCAATATTTTCTTTCCTGCATAGCTTTTAAACATTCATTTCTTGTCCATCTAGTTTGTGTGTAATAAGTCACTAGATTTTTGACTATAGTTTATTTGGAGTCACATACTTTGCCCCTCCCTTGTCTTACCCCGTTTTACCTTCTTTCCTCTCATTATTTTCATTTTAAACTTTGTTTTCTTTCTTGCTACAACTTTTTTCCATTCTGCACTCTTACTATTTCTCCCCAGTCGAGCCTCACAAAACCAATTTTCTTGTCAATGGTCATCACATAACCTTTTGCTCCACTGTTAAAATACCTGCGTTCTCTTTCCACTTTAGCAATCTTTGCTAGTTGGTTACTGACAGGGTAGTTGTTGTTGCATTATTTTCAATTTTATTACCAGATCTTAACTAATTTTGTATTTCAAATTTCAAATTTTACCAGTCCTCTCTCCTACTCTTTTTTTAATCTCAAATTTATAATTTTGCCTTGTCTTAGCCTGTTTTCTTCTTTTTTCTCCTTCTTCTTTCTCTCTTTCATCTTGCACTTTTATTTTTCTTCATTCTCTTTTTTCTTTTTCTTTTCATCTCAAATTTTAATTTTTCTGTGTCCTCACACAGCCTGAATTTCATTCCTCACTCTTAGTATTGCTTCTTCCTCTGTCATTTCAAAATCACTTACCATTCTTCCAGACACCTCTTAAGCTTTTCTTTCTCTCTTTTTTCCCTCTTATTTCCATCCCACCTATATAATTTTAGCTCATGTGTTGTTGATAGTGTTGTGGTGGATCTTTCTCTCCAGTTTGGTTCCTATGTTTTTATTCTTTTTTTATTTTTTCCTTCCTTTTTCTTTCTCTCTCTCTTACTATTTTATTTTATTATATTGTGTTATGTTTAAACCTAATAGTATAAATTCGCTTCTCATACTCCACTCTGCCATCTTCATTCCCTTTTTATTCATGATGTAAATTTTACTTTTTCTCTTTGTATTGCTCCAACTCCCGACGCTTATTAGTGCTCCTCCTTATACCTTCTCAAGATCATTTTTCTATCAGAAGGTCATTTCATGTTAACTCTCTTTTCTTTTTTATTTTAATTTTTTATTTTTTTAAATTTTAATTAATTAATTTATTTTTTTCAGACACATTTGTCTCCACCTTCCCCCCACCAGTTTCCCCTGCCCCCTCCCTCTAATTTTTAATTTTTAAAACATACTTATTTATTACAGTTGTCTCAATTTTTCCCCCTTTGCCCTCCTCCACCCATCCCACCCCCATCCTCAGCCCCCACTCCCAAAGTCCACTCCCACTCTGTTGTCCATATCCATGGGTCATTCATACATGTTCTTTGTTTAGTCCCCTCTCATTCTTTTCACCATTGTCCTCCTTCCCTATCCCCTCTGATCACTTTCAGTCTGCTCCACATTTCCATGCCTGTGGTTTATTTTGTTCATTAATTCATTTTGTTGAATAGATTCCACTTATAGGTGAGATCAAATGGTATTTGTCTTTCACCAACTGGCTTATTTCACTTAGCATAATATTCTCCAGTGCCATCCATGTATCACAAAAGGTAAGAGTTCCTTCCCTTTTTCTTTTTTTAGATGCAGATTGTTTTTATTTATTTATTTTTTAAATGTTAAAATCCATTATAAAATATAAAAGAATTTAAATCCACTATAAAGTCTCAGCAATTAAAACAGCGTCACACCAGCACAGAAATAATCAAGTAGATCAATGAAATAAAATGAGCATTCTAGAAACAAACATATATATGTCACTAAAAATGTAACATATGATTAGGTTGATATTTCAAATCAATGGGTAAAATAAGGCTTATTCAACAAATAAGGTGCATGGACTACTATTACTTGAAATAAAACAAATATAGAGCACTATTTCACATATTATACAAGAAATATTCAAGTGAGTTAAAAATCAATATGTAAAATCTAAGGAGTTTTTGGATAAAATACAAAATAATATTTTTCTCAACCTGAAGTAAGATATTCAAACCCAGAAGTTATAAAGTAAAATATGAACAATATGATTATAGTAAACATTTAAGACTACATAGTAATACATTTAGAAAAAGTTAAAGGACAAGTAATAGAATAGGAAAGTATTTGCAAAGCATCTAAAAAGGGGTAAATATTTGTTCTGTTTTTTTTTTAGCAAAAAAATTCTACAAACCTTTAATCAAAAAATGGATAAAGAATACCAAAAACTCATTGGAGCAGGTCTACAATTTGCCCTCCCTGAGAGGGGAGGGAGCCATTAGGCTGCTATCATTGACCCAGCTCTCCTCCTAAGTTGTCCCTGTGGCAGCCACTCTTTGTGGCACCATGTCCAGGGACTTTTCCCTCCAAGGACTTTCCTGTCCACCTGTAAAACCACCTTACTGCCCATTTTGAAGTGTTCTCTGCACACTTTGGCTTCCAAAATTGATATCAGCTAAGATTCTGTTGGCTGTTCATTTTGTCCTCTGAAAGATCAGCTATGTGTCCCAGTTGGGTGCATGAGCAAGTGGGCTTGGCTCCCACCTACTTTGTCACCATCTTCCAACCTTTCTCCTGAACATTTGAAATAAACATTGTGAAAAAGTACTGAAGAAATTTCAGATATTTTACCTGGTGAGAAAAGCTTTTGTCCTAAAAATTTTGAAGAACTACCTTGTAAGCAACATGTTAATCTTGTTCTATAATTATCCTAGGGTACAAAAATACCATCCATGGGTATAAGTCACAGAAATATATTTCTGCACATTTATGGTTCTAATTCTGAAATCTGTATGTTGTCCTCCCTTTAAAAGTTGAGTGAAGGGCATTCTCTACTTCTTTTATGAAGGTAAAGTGGAAACAGTCTCATCAATCATTGCCCATGATGAAAATTTTCTCAGTCTTTGCATTTAGAATATAGTTAGGTTAAAATGCATTTTACCTGACTTTTCTAAGTAACTTATTACTAAATCAACTCCTCAGAATTAGAAGCACAAGAATCTTAGAATTTCAAGAAACATGTTTTACAATTCAGCTGCGCATCTACTTTTTTAAATTCCTTCTAAATTATGCCTACCAAACTTATGGCCTAAGGAGGAGTCTGTTTCAGTTTAGGACCCCTTTCATTATTTATCTTTTGTTTGTTTGTTTGTTTGTTTATATTCTCACCTGAGGATATGTTTATTGCTTTTAGAGATAGAGGAAAGGGTGGGGAGAGAGAAAGAGAAAAATATTTATGTTAGAAACATCAATCTGTTGCCTCTGGTACATGTCCCATTGGGGATCAAACCCACAAACTAAGTATGTGTCCTTACTAGGGATTGAACCCACAACCTTTAGGTATACAGAACAATGCTCCAACCAACTGAGCCATCTGGCCAGGGCTAGGATTTCTTTTAAATGTATATTTTTTCTCCAGGTGAAATATCAAAAATTTCTTCAGTGCTGTCTCTCAATGTTCATTTTAAATGTTTAGGAAATATGAAGATTACTGGAGTTCAAGCTAGTAATTTGAAATTTCTTACTGGAAGACTGAGAGATGGTGAGAGTTTTGAAGCAAGTGTCAGAACCATAGCAATATTTTAGGAAGACAAATGCCATGCTGAAGATGGACTGGAGGATAAAAGTATTCTATTGGGCTCAATTCTCAACTGTTACAACAGGATGTCAATCTTGCCACCCTCTCCAGTTAACTGGTGTCTAAAGAATATGGCTCATCAATCAACAACACTCGCAATTGTCCAGAATTTAAATGAATTGAAATCTTTCCAGTTTCTGTTAAAAGACTGACTAAAGAAGTGATATGAACAGATGCACTGTAAGGTTGTCAAGATGGTTAGACTTTGGGTGAAATAAACAACCTGAACATGTATACACATTTTCCAAAAGCATATACATGCTGTTATGATTAACAAAACCTCAGATTCTCTAGAAGAGGATATTTTGTCATCAAGCCTTAAAGTACAACTACAGTATTAGATATATGCATGGGGAAGGGTGGGTCTTTGTTGATCATCAGTTATTGGTTCTCATACTCAAAAAACCCCTGGAAAATCACTGCCAATTCTCCGGACATATCCTAAATTCTGTCCTTAAGTTATGTTGTATTATCTGAAAGCCACATATCCAGAGTTTCATCCTTCATAAAAACAATTTCTCTGAATTATATCCTAAATGTTTTCATCTTGACTTTCATTAACAAGGTATATTAAGAAATGGCCATATAAAGAATAAGCTCTAATTTCCTGTAACTGAACCTAAGGAACAATGTTTTCACCCACCTTTTGTATAGTAAACCATGTAATTCCCTTTGGCATTTGTTACTAGAAAACAGCCTCTCTTGGTCCCCTTGTCTTTCGTTATTGGATAATGTATAACCATTTCTCAACGTGTTTTCTATGAAACAGGAGTCCAGGCATCCATGAAGATGCTCCTCCAAACAGGATTCTCTTGTCAATTACTTTTGCAAAGTAATGCTTTTTTATCTCCTTTATTTAATATTCAGAAAGAACACTGGCATATTATAAGCCCTGAGCAGTCTTTAAGGGAACAAAAACCTCACCTGGCCAGCATTTCTCAAACTTTTTATTAAAATGAAACTTTAACTTGTAAAACACCTTTGAGATATGCTGGGTAACCCACTGCTCATACCTTTCTTTATGAGCCAGGGAACTTAGAACTAAATTTAATTCTCAGTTATGGTCTTTAGGTTAGTCAAGCTGATACACATTTGCATACCCTTCTGAGATTTTTATTTCATTTTAACAATCTTATTGTATGTGGGTATTTATTTAAATTCTGCAGTAAAGTACCATAACATTTTAAAGAGAAAGGATGGATGTTAAAAGACTAAAAGACTTGAAAAGATATATGTATTAATATATTTGAAAAAACATTTCACGTTATGCAAACAGACATAGCACATATTTAAGAAATCGACACCTTGAAGTTTTTATCTACTTATAACAAAGTAGCGTCTTTCTATGTGTAAACTGCTACCTGAGCAGTGTACAACTGACTTCCATTTATATGTAATTTTTAAATCTATACTTACGCTGCCTTTTCCCCATGAATCTCAGCAATTCTGCTCCCATATGGATCTCGTATGGAAAAGTATCATTCAGGCTTTAAGTTAAATCAAAACAAAACTAAACCTTATTTAAAATGATTGATATTTATCAATGGAAAAATGTTCCATGTTGAACTGAGGTATATTCACACCTGACAACAATGGTGCAGCACATGGGATTGCTTGGGAAGTCTAAGAAGTCAGGCATTTGTAGAGAGCTTAGTAGTTGAATGATCCTGAGCAGGTTTCTTAATCTTTTTGTGCTGTAATTTACTTATCATTTTGGGAAATTGTATGGATTAAACGAGTTAAAATTGTAAAGTCTTTACAACAGTGCCTAGCATGTGGCAAGCACTGGTGAGTATTTAATATTATTATTTTTGATAAATAGTTTTGGAAGTGGATGTGCTCACTGAGAGAAAACTGCATAAAAAGGTCACAAAGCCTTTGGGAGATCTTACAATTAGGGGTCAGGTAATCAGGAAGAATCCATAGAGGAGACAAGAAGAACCCATCAAAGGAGAAATGAGAAAGTGTAAATACCAGAATTATTACTCTCAGGTACTGGTACCCTAAAAACTAGCTAATGAAAAGTTCTAAGAAATAGTCACTGGGCAGATGGATTCCAACTTTGTGGGTTTCTCATGCTCTATGTTTTCTTTTCTTATGTCCAGTAAGATCTGAGCTTCCTCTGAAAGCTTTTCCTCACTGCTCACATTCATAAGGTAATGCACTCGCTTATGTTCAATTAGAGTTGAGCACTGATGGAAAGATGTGCCACACTCATTGCAGGTATATGGCCTCTCACCAGAATGGATTCCTTTGTGCTGCCTCAGGACTGAGCTATGATGAAAGCCCTTTCCACACACCTTACAACTGTAAGATTTCTCTTCACTGTGGATTCTTTAATGACTGGTCAAGTTTAATTTCCCACTGAAAACTCTACCATACTCTGAATGAACATTTATAAGGTTTCTCTCCAGTGTGGATTTTTTGATGGATGGTAAGGCAGTAATGATCTTGGAGTTTTCCCACAATCTGCACATTGGGCTTCTCCCAAGTGTGTCCTCATTCATGAGCCCTGCATTTACCGTCATGACGAAAGGCTTTCCCATGCTTCTTATACTTGTAAGGCTTCTCTTCAGTGTGAATTCTTGTATCTTACCAAACAATAAGCTCTACCTTGCTGTTACAGGCTTTTTCACACTGAGGGCACCCATAGCCCTTCTTCTGAGAGTGGATTCTTTTGTGTTTGCTTAGGTCTGAGCTCTGGCTGAAGGTCTTCCCACATTCATTGCACTCATAAGATCACTCGCCAGTGTGGATTCTTGTGTGTTTGGTGAGGTCTGAACTCCCACTGAAGGCCATCCCACACTCCTCACATTCATCGAGTTTCTCCCCAGTGTGGATCCTGTTATGGATGGTGAGGGAATGCTTAAACTGGAAGATATTCCCACAGTCACTACATTCATAAGGCTTCTCCCCAGTGTGCATAACCTGATGCAGACTGAGGTGATGCCTGGTCTTGAAGGTCTTTCCATAGTCACTGTACTTGTGAGGGCTTCTCCATAATGTGGGTTGTTTTATTTTGGCAGAGAGATGATCTACTGTTGAAGTCCTTCTTACACTGGGTAAAGTTAAATGGCTTCTCCCCTGCGTGCATTACCTGGTTCATAGGGAGCTGATTTTTGGTCTTGAATGCTTTCCTACACTTATTGCACACATAGGGTTTCTCTCTGGAATGAATTTGCTCATGGAACAGCAGGTCAGAATGCTAGCTGAAGGTTTTGCCACACCTGGTACATTCATTGAGTTTTGTTCTGTAAGAACTCTATTTCATGGAGTATGTTTTGAGTTTGGATTGAAGCTCTTTCTAAGTCCCTTCTGGTTCTTTCCTTTCTTGAGGGTCACTTTCTCACAGCTTTCTTTCTCTTCTCTATTTCTCCCTCATAGGCATTTTCCATTGGTTCTCTAATTTTACATCATGTACACAAACTTGTCTAACCTAAGGATCTGGGTAAACAACTTTTAGGAGACTTATAAATTTTACCCAGCAAACTTCTCTGTTTTCAAAAAACTTTTGTTCTGAACTTGCTTTCTCATTCCCAGGCCATGTCTTGTCAGCTGATACTTAAACAGGAAAAGAAAAAGGTCAGATTCAGAAGAAAGGAAACCAGTGAGGTAGAGGAGTGATACAATGCCAACCTGTGGGAGAAGAAAACGACTTGCCCATGCTGGAAAATGCTAGCATAAAGGCAAAAGCCAGTAGGTTGAAATAATGAAAAGTACTAAGATATATCAAACTCAGTGAACTTTATAAAAATCTCTACAAGTGTTCTTGTCCACTAGAATATCCTAGATTAGGATATTCTCCATACACATGGGGATATTCCCCTAAAACAGGAAATTGGAAATCGTCTTCAACTCCTTCTCATGTTTACTTAGCAAGCATTTTACAAATTCTACCTGTGAAGTCAGCTGCACAGGGGGTGGGTATGGCAGATTAGATATGGGCAACGCCTGACCTAATGCAGGCCAAATCCTCTCTTCTTGGTCTTTGGAATCATGATATGAGAACAGGTAAGGCCAGGTTCTGAAGAGAGCTAGATTTTTAGCACTTAAATTTGAGAGTCAGTGGTGGTGAGACATCCTATTGTACAGAAGAGCATGCTCTGCCATCTAAACTGAGAAGCAGAGAAGGTCAGTCTGCCAAGAAAGAATAATAAAGCAGACCCTCAGAGCAGCAGAAAGGACAGCTGAAGAGAGGGCCCTGACAGCAACCCTATCCCTCCTTGGGTCTGATCTAGGCCTGCTCTTGAGTTCCATGACACACTGAATGTTACATAAATTCTGTTCTTTTGCTTAAAATAGCTTGAGTTAATTTCTATTATTGGCATCCAAAGAGTTCAAATCAATTTCTTATTATCTCTAATGTTATCCCTACCTCTTCATTTCCACCACCAGAACATCCTCACTTGCTAATTTCAATTACCACCAAATGTCCTTTAGTCTGGCTCTGCTCTAATCCTTCATTTATACTTCTTCCAGATTATTCACTCTAAAAATAAAATCTAAATATATCACCCTTTACCTTAAAATATTGCAATGGTGCTACATAGTTCACCAGGCAGAAAGAAAGTAAAGCATACATTCGAGAGCCCCAACTCTGCAGTAAGACTGGGTTAAAATTTTAGCTCTAAGATTTAGCTGTGCAAACTTGGGAGGATGACATAATTCTCTCTGGCCTCAGTTGCTTAATCTATAAAATAGAATATAGACTACCCATCATAATTATATGTTAATGTATGTAGAGCACTTGCAAAACTGAAGTACTTAATTGGTCTTAGCTATTATTGTAAGAATAATATTCAAGGTTGGTAGTTTATTAAAACAACAACAACAAAAACAAAAAAAAAGCAAAAAAACCCCCAACTCCTTCAATCATGATCTTGCTCTTGTCTACTGCTCCTATACTTTCCCCTCTGGTTATTCCAAGTCCTTTGCTCTGGTCACACTGAACTATTCAAGTTCACAGTCTTACTCCTCCATACTTTCTTATGTGTTATTCCTTCTGCCTAGAAGTCGTCTCTCCTAAACGATCTCACTTATTCCACATAACTTAGTTCAATTGTCATTCTTTTGCAGTCTTTAGGTCCCCAGGTCAAATTTAGATGCTTCTCTTCTATGTTTGTACCTCCCAGCACATATCTCTATCTACACATCTCTATAACTCTCATCATGCTGTATGATATAACCACTTATTTACTTACCTGCCTTCACCCTAGAAAATAAGCTTCTGGAGATCAGGGCCCATGTTTTATTTGACCTTGTACAGTACCTGGTATACAATAGTTGCTCGATAAATGTTTTTTTTTTTTGTATGGGAGGAAGGGAAGAAGGAAGGAACAGTAGGTATTATGATAGGGTTGCTAGAGTTGACCTATGAAAAAGGACAATTTTGCCCTGGCTGGTGTGGCTCAGTGGATTGAGCAACAGCCTACAAACAAACAGTTGCCAGTTCAATTCCCAGTCAGGGCACATGCCTGGGTTGTGGACCATGGTCCCCAGTGGGAGGTATACGGGAGGCAACCACACATAGATGTTTCTCTCCCTCTCTTTCTCCTTCCCTTCCACTCTGTCTATAAATAAATAGATTTTTTAAAAAAGGACAACTTTTTTGAAGGAAAAATGCAGCCAAAGGTTGAATGAAAAACTAATAATCTTTCATGACTGACTGGACAACAGGGCCAGGAAGAATGGAAAGAGAAAGTGAGAAAGACGTAGAACCAGATATAGAAAAAAGGAAAGAAGGTCTGGTAGGGAGAGATCAGTTTGATTTTAGATATGTTGCTCTCTAGATGACCGTGGGATATCCAAATAAAAATCAGGAGTCAGAAACACGAGACTGCTGCCCAGGAAAGAAGTAGAGGTTAGAGTTAAAATGTGGCAGTTATTTGCATCAGAGCTATGAGCTGAAGGCATGATAAAAACTAATGTCACAATAAGAGAATAGAGAAAGGCAAGGGTCAAAGGCCCAGGACTCAAAACGGAAGAGGTCCTGAAAAAAAATATAGGCAGAAAAGTAATGTTCTCTGACCACTTAAGTAACTGATACACAGAAGGGAGATGAATTCTTGAAATTTTTTTTTTTTTTTTTGAGGACCAAATTGCAAAAAGCCTAACTAGGTTGCAAAGAACCAATTAGATAATCACAGAATAATTATCCAAATAGTTTGTTGTTTTCACTTCCTCTAAAATTTTGTAAATGGATTTCCTTCCAAGCCCTTCAGGATAGAAGTCTCACCACTTAGAGTGTTCTATAACTATTTCGTCACGTGTAACACCAGAGAGGACTGAGAACTTCTCTGTCACTCACCTGGGCAGAAGCAGCTTACATACTCTCTGTCCTATAGATTCTCAATGCAGGGCTTTGCCCCTCCCTCCAGTTGGGAGATTAAAGGGGGTGTAGTCAATGGGAATCCTGGTTGTGGAGAAGGAATAAGACAGTGTGTAGAGCAACATAGAACTGTCTTAACCTTTTTCCTTGACCCCTGTTTGCACATGGAAATAGGGAAGAAATACCCATTTGGATAGAGAAAAGGGTTTATTCAGGGTTCTGGTGACAGATAAATAGATTTAGGGACTTTCTCAAAAAAGTCTTACTCAGAAGGACAAAGAAGGAGATTCTGGGAAACAGTGTTAGAGTATATGCCCCTGTTCTTTTTAGGAGGATGGGAGTCTGTATAGGAAAGCTATCTGTCTGGGCTGCTAGGAATGAGTTCACAAGTAGGAGCTGAATACAGAGCAACTAATAGAAAATGAGAGGTTTGAGGAGGCAAGAATCCAGGGAGAACAGAAGTTAAGTGTCTCCATTTTTACCCAGGCAGAGTCCTATTCCAAAGAATTGGAAAACAACAACAAGGTTAGCCAGATAGAGGCAACTCAAAACTAATTTTGGGAAAAGATCCTGATGATATAGAATGAGGGCTCTGACTTTCAATATGATACCTCACATACATCAATAAATAACAGCAATTTAAAAAAAAAAGGAAGGGAAAAATACTAAGCCAAGTGCAGAAAAAGTACCAAGTGATACCATGACCTCGTAATTTTTCAACATCACATCTTTATAGAGGTGCCTTTGAGCATGGGTCAGACACTACCATTCCCCATCGCTGAAGTTCACAGCTACACCCTCAAATGTCACTGACTCCTGAAACTATACGTTCCTGCTGTCCTAAGAAAACCCTAAAGTTCCCTCAGGAAACAGAAGTAGAAGAAAGGAATTTGTAGGGAGAAGGTTTACAGAAATGAAAGGCTGGTTCTGCTTGGTATATATTTGGAGATAAGGTGAAAGAGAGCATAGGCTTTCCATAGCCAAAAAATAATAAAAGAAGAAATGATCAACAAGTGATTTGTCACCAAGGAGATATTTCTGATGAGAGGAACCACCTGGTTTTGGAAACTGCGTAGCTGAGGAATGCAGTGAATATAAGGTCATATTTAGAAGGCAGGGAGCATGGAGGAGGGGCTCATCTCACTTGGGCCTGGCTTATCAGTGTGGTGTTTGCTCCTGGCAGGTTTGTTGGCTTCCAACTTTGGCTAAAGGTGGGACATGGAAGAGTTGCTAGAGCTGAAAGAAGAGAAAAATAAGCCAGGAGTCTATTAAGCACAGTACTAATTAAACATGCTTTCATGCTATGTTCCCCAAACATAGAAGGTTCTGAAACTCTAACCTAGGGGTTGAGTCTTCTGTGTTACAGTACCCTCCTTCTCCATCATTCTCTAGTCTCAGTTTCCAGTTTGGGGTATAAGCCCCGACTAGCAGCCAAGCCAGCTGGAAGTGCATGCTCCTCTCTCTCAGCCACTATATGTCTTTATCTGGTTTGTCTTCATCCTGGAATAACCTTACCCCACACCTAAAGGCCCAAATTGCTGACTTCTAGCTTGTATGATAACGTCCTCCTGTATTTGAATGTTTAAGTTATTTCTTCCCAAAAGACCGGGTGGGGGCAAGAAAAAAGGAAAGCAGGGGAGGTGTGGAACAGAAGTACACAAGAATAGGCCTAAATTTCATTTCCTTAGGTACTTCATGACTGGTCTACCTCCAGTTAATTAGGAAAAAAAATGAAAAAAATGTTTTTCCTTGTTCTTATTAGAGAAGAATCACTTTCCCCCTTTGATTTTGAGTCTTTTTTCTGTAATTTCCCTAGTATTAAGCCATCTTCAACATATCAATTTAATATAGCCCACACAGCCTTTTAAAATGCAAAAGAAATCTCAGAGTATACAAGTGTCTAGATATAACCCATATGGATTGGGCAAGTACAGTTTCATATTACTATAACGGGGCCATATTTTATTCCTTGCAAGCCAGCTCAACCTTTCTGTAGTTTCATGTTTATGGTTACTTATCTTTCTTGATAGCTCATCAATACATCCCCTAGTCCCAAACCAAATAATTTCTTTCTGGTCTGAAGATACCAGCAGGGTTGGTCACTTATTGGTAAACTCTAGAACCAACTTATGGCCACAGCCCTCAAACACTATCATTTCAACTTCACCTAACCCCAATTCAACAGAAATTTCCCAAGAAGACTATTCTTTGGTCTTGGCTACTCTTAGCTTTTGTAGTTTTTGACCAAGACCAGTGCTCTGTTTCTATCATTGTGAATTCCACACGGTTTTTTCAGTGTCTTACTCTAAAAGCCCAAAGTCCAAAACCCACCTGTATGTTACAGAGCTCACAGAAGATACAATACATATTTTGTTCTATAATGTTACATAATGCTTCTTTTCCTTATACTATTAACAAACTTAAACATCTCAATTTTTTTAATCAGCATTTTATTATGAACATTTACAAAATATATAGAAAAATTTTAAAAAATGGTAAACATCCATATACTACTCTTTTACATTCCATAATTAACAATTTGTAATATTTGCTTTGTTATATATCTGTCCACCTTACTATCTGTCTCTGCCCATTAATCCTTTTTTTGTTGTTGTCTTTCAAAGTAAGTTGAAGACACCAGCATATTTCATCCCTACATGCTTCATCATATATATCATTAATTAGTGTTCAGTATCTGTTTGCATTCTTGTTTTTGGAGTAAAATTTATATACAGTAAAATGTACAAGTCTTAAGAACACTACTAGATGGCCTTTGATGAAGCATAATCCTTTTCAACCGAAGCACCTCCACATATAACCCAGTTGCATTTTTACCATATTCTCTTCACAAAATTGGGAAGTTTTGTCAACTCATAATGGTTTTTCTTGTAATGTTCATTACATCAATGAATGGTTTTAATTGTGGTACAATACATAAAATTTACCATCTTAACCATTTTTAAGTGTACAATTTAATAGTGTTAAAAAATTTTCACAATGTTGGGTAATCAGAACTTTTTCATCTTGCAAAACTAAAAATCTATATCCATTAAACAACAACTCCTCACTTCTCCCTCTGCCCACCCTTGTAACCACTGTAGTGATTCTTAAACATGATATTTTAGCTTCAGAATTTGAAAGGTCAGTTTCTGCCCTCAAGTTAAAAATGAACTTGTGAGGAAGACTACATGCTCAAACTGTAACATGAAACTGTATTAGTCAACTTGGGCTGCCGTAACAAAATACCACAGATTGGATGGGTTAAGCACCAGAAATTTATTTCTCACTGTTATCAAGACTAGAAGTCTAAGATCAGGATGCCAGTATGGCTGGGTTTTAGCAAGAGCTTTTTCCCTGGTTTGCCTTCTCTCTTTGTTCTCACACTTGGTTCTGGTCTTTTTCTCTCCTTACAAGGACACTTATTTCACCATGGGTGTCCTACCTTTATAACTTTATCTAAACCTAATTACTCCTGAAAGGCCACACCTCTAAATATCCCATTGTGGGTTAGAGCTTCAATATATGAATGTTGATAGGAACAAATATTCAGTCTATAACAAAATTATTTGTTAAAGTAGTGTATAAGATATTATCTGAGACAAGATTAATTCATTTATATTGTATGTTAGGTAATTGTAAACTTTATGGTCCTGAAAATCACCTGTGGAAAGAAAATTCAAGATCTTTTGAGAGAAAGAAGAGTGGGAATCTCATATCAGATGTGAACAATAAAAGCGTACATATTTTTATATTTAAAAAATAAAATAAAGTGAACACCCAAATTAAGCAATATCTAGTATTTTTTTTACCATTCCTAACTGGTAATAAATGTTCTATATATTTAATTTTCATTTATGATTCTTATAGACAGTAGAAATTTCAGGATTTCTCCCATAGAAATTCTAATATTATACTTAAAAATATATTTTACTTTTTTTCTTTGCAGATAAAATATACTAAAAAAGCCAACTGGGGTGCCCAGTTACCTAGTTCTCTGTCTAAAATTCTATGTTTTTTCATTTGATTTTATGACTCCAGACTTGCTAATATAATTTCCTGGGCCCCCTTTCAGTTACCATTTCCATCAAATCTTATCTACCTTCTGCTTCACATGTGCCACCCCAGAGCATTTTAAGCCCAGCTGCACATGTCCCCATCTCCCTTCATTTTGTCCAAAGCTTCATGGCAAAACTTTTGCTCTGCCCAGGCCAGTGAGGCTCAGTTGGTTGGGTATCATCCCACAAACTGAAAAATTGCCAGTCTGATTCCCAGTGAGGGCACATGCCTGGGCTGCAGGTTTGATCCACAGGCAGGGTGTATACAGAAAGCAGCCAGTCAATGTTTCTTTTCTACACTGATGTTTCTCTACCTCTCTTTCTCTCTCCTTTCCCCTCTCCTTAATATCAAACAAAACAAAACAAAACAAAACTTTTGCTCCTCCTTTTGACACTGCTTTATCTTCTCCTTCTCAGGTACCTATACAGTCATTTTAAAACCTCAGTGTTCCAAAAAGGTTTACAGAAATAAAATTACACACATACTCAAATTTTACTTGTTAGTAAAATTGTGGTTGAATAGGAATTACTGAATTAAACCACAAGTTTTAATGTGTAAATATATGTATAAGCATGTATATAAATATATGTTTATATATTTACACAATAAATATATATAAATATATATATGTACATACACATAAATATACACACACATATCTGTAAGTTACTTATCATATATATCAAATTGTATATTAGGGATCCCCAACCCCCAATACCAGTCCATAGCCTGCTAAGAACCAGGCTGCACAGCAGGAGGTGAGTGGCAGGTGAGCGAAAGAAGCTTCATCTTTATTCACAGCCGCTCGCCACCACTCATATTACTGCCTGAGCTCTGTCTCCTGTCAGATCAGTGGCAGTGTTAGATTCTCCTAGGAGTGCTGACCCTTCTGTGAGCTGTGCATGCAAGGGATCTAGTTTTTGCACTCCTTATGAGAACCTAATGTCTGATGATCTGAGGTGCAGCTGAGGCAGTGATGGTTCTCAGTGATGGCACTGAGGAGCTGTGGTGCTAGATAAAAGATGTGCCACCTTTTTGAACTGCAGCCTTTCCTAAAAGTTCACAACAAATGTCCTTAGCTGCAGGCAGGATCTAGAATCTTTCTCCCAGCTGGTGCATGATTACCTATCTCAGCTTTCAAAAGAATCTTAGCATTACTCCCCAACCACAAAAGACCCCAAAACTGGGAAAGGGTGGATCCATGACCCATTTGTGAATAAGCCAGGAGAATCGACTTTGTCTGTCCTGGAAGAGGATCAGCTACTTGAGATCACAAATGTCAGTGGCCTTAAAAGTATGTTTGAGAGAACAACTCTCCAAATGTTCTGGATTAAAGTCAAGGCAGAATATCCTGAGACTGCCACAAAAAGCACCAAAAAAACTGCTTCCATTTCCAACACCCTATCTTTGTGAAGCAGGGTTTTCTGCAGTGACAGGAACCAAAACAAGATTACAAAGTAGACTGGACATAAGCAACACACTTCAGGTGTCATTGTCTCCCATCACCCCCAGATGGGGCCGTCTAGTTGCAGGAAAACAAGTTCAGGGCTCCCACTGATTCTGCATTATGATGGGTTGTAAAATTATTTCAGTATATATTACAACATAATAATAATATAAATAAAGTGCACAATAAATATAATGCACTTGAATCATCCTAAAACCATCCCCCCACCCTTCAGTCTGTGGAAAAATTGTCTTATATGAAACTGGTCTTTGACACCAAAAAGGTTGGGGACCACCATTGGTATATATGATTGAATTCAATCAATCTCTTTGATAAATTTCTTTGTAAAATCTTTTTTTTATTTTTATTTTTTTAATTTATAAATCATGTTTATTCTATAACAGTTGTCTCAATCTTTCCCCCTTTACCCCCTTTTACCCCCTTTAACCCATCTCACCCCCACCCCCCACTCCCACAGTCAATTTCCACTCTGTTGTCTATGTCCATGGGTCATTCATACATGTTCTTTGTCTAGTCCCTCCCCCTTCTTTCCACCATTGTCCTCTTTCCTCCTCCCCTCTGGTCACTTTCAGTCTGCTCCATGTTTCCATGCCTGTGGTTTATTTTGTTCATTAGTTTATTTCGTTGAATAGAATCCACTTATAGGTGAGATCATATGGTATTTGTCTTTCATCAACTGGCTTATTTCACTTAGTTTAATATTCTCCAGTTCCATCCCTGTTGTCGCAAAAGGTAGGAGTTCTCTCTCTCTCTCTTTCCCTTCCTTTCTTTCTTTCTTTCTTAAATGCACATTGGTTTTATTTATTTTTTTAAATGTCAAAGTTAATTAAAAAAATTGAAAACCATTATGAACTCTCAGCAATTAAACCAACATGACACCGGCATAGAAATAATCAATTAGATCAATGAAATATAATGAGCATTCTATAGATAAATGTATATATCTGTCTAATAATATATGATTAAGTTGGTATTTCAGATCAATGGGGAAAATAAGGCTTATTCAACAAATAAGGTGCATGGACCACTATTACTTGAAATAAAACAAATATAGAGCCCTATATCACACATTATACAAGAAATATTCAGGTGAGTTAAAAATCAATATGTAGAATCAAAGGAGTGTTATAAGAAAATAGAACTACTATTTTTCATGACCTGAAGTAAAATATTCAACTCCAGAAGCTATAAAATAAATATTGACAGTATGATTATATTAAATATTTAAGACTGTATATATATAAAAGTTAAAGGACAAGGAATAGAATAAGAAACTATTTGCAACACATCTAAAGAAGGGTTAACAGGGTTTTTTGTTTGTTTGTTTGTTTGTTTGTTTTAGGGAAAAAAGTTCTACAAACCTTTAATCAATAAGTGGATAAAGAATACCAAAAAGTCATTTAAAGCTTTTTAAAAAATAATAGAAATAGGCAAGAAACATACAAAAACAGGTCTAGTTTGAACAGATAGTAAAGGAACAATTAAAATAACATCATTGGCACAATCAGATTAATGAGTATTAAAAATATTGGTAATATCACGTATTGGCAACTCTGAAAGGAACTGGGTATTCATAGTCTCTTTTTCTTCTTAAAGCAGTCCCTTTAGCATATTTTACAGTTCTGGTTTGGTGGAGGTGTATTTTTTAGCCTTCTTTTGTCTGGGAAACTCCTTATTTCACCTTCCATTTTAATTGAGAGCCTTGCTGGGTAGAGCAGTCTTGGTTGCAGACCTTTGTTTTTCATTACTTGGAATATTTCTTGCCAGTCCCTTCTCGCTTGTAGTGTTTCTGTTGAGAAGTCAGCTTCTAGCCGTATTGGGGCTCCCTTATATGTTGCCACCTCTTTCTCCCTTCCTGCCTTTAGTATTCTCTGTTTCTCTTTGATATTTGCCACTTTAATGATGATATGTCTTGGATTGGGCCTCATTGGGTTCCTCTTGAATGGGACCCTCTGTGCTTCCTGGACTTGTGTGACTTTTTCTCTCCTCCAATTAGGGAAGTTTTCCATCATTACTTTTTCAAACAGGTTCTCTGTCCCTTCCTCATCCTTTTCTCCTTCTGGTATCCCTATTTTATGGACATTATTACGTTTCAGGTTGTCCTGCATTTCCCTTAATGCCTCTTCCTTTTCTCTGAGTCTCTTTTCACTTCCTTGCTCTTTCTGTGTGCTTTTTTCTACCTTGTCCTCTGGCTCCATCTAGCCTGCTTTTGGTTCCTTCTACTGTGTTCTTCAATTCAGAAATTGTATTCTTCATTTCCTCTTGGCTCTTATTGTTAGTTTCCATGTCCTTTTTCATGCTGATATAGTTTGCAGGAAGTTCCTTGTAGTCCCTGTAGTTTTTGTTAATTCTCTCTGAGCTCACTGAGCTCACTGAGCTTCCTTAGTATGTTGTTTTGAACTCAATATCTGATAGTTTACTTGCCTCTATTTCATTTAGTTCCCTTTGTGGGGATTCCTCCTTTCCCTTCAAGTGGGGGGTATTTCTTTGTCTTCCCGTTATCTGTGAGACTTTTTTTCTTCTGCTTCTTAAGTTGATCTGTCTTGATTTCCTGACTTTGTGGTGTGAACTTCTATGGTAAGTGACCGCTGTTTTTACTTCCTGGATCTGTCTCTGGTGATGTCAGATGTTGACCTTGTGTGATCTTAGACAGTCTGTTCATGACTTCCAGGAATCTACTGTCTGTGGCTGTCTCCTTCAGCTGTTAATCTAGTCACTCTGCCCTCAGCAGGCCAGCAGAGTCCCTCCTGGATGTGGGGTTATTGGGTCCTCTCATGCTGCTGCCTATAGGGGGAGGAGTCAGCACTGGGATCCTGCTGGCTACTCTCTCTGTTCTCTCCCCAAAGCCTCTGTCCCAAGTCTCTCCTAAGTGTCTCCAGACCTCTCTGTGCCCCCTTTAGACAGGGATCCACTGTCTGTGGCTGCTAGCCTGCACTCATCAGGCAGCTTAAACAGCACAGGGTGGGGTGGAATTCCACCTGGGAGCAGGGCTATTGGGTCCTCTGACACTGGTGCTGCTTAGGGGGAGTGGTCTCTGCCTGAGCAAGATGCCTGCTGCTGCATGGGGGAAGAGTCTGCACTGAGATCCTGCCAGCTACTCTCTGAGTTCTCTCCTCAAAGCCTCCTTCCCCAGTCTCTCCTCAGGTGTATCCAGCCCATTCTGCCCCACCTTTGCCAGAGACCAGGATAAGTGGTTGCAAACAAAAATTTATGCTTTGGCCCTTTAAATGGTTCTTGTATCTCCAGCCACCAGTCTCTAGGAGAGAGCAACCCTGCCGCTTTTCACAGCTGGCTGTTTTCTGTGTACTTTTTGGGCTCAGGTGCTGTAAGCTAGAGATCCCCACTTTTGGTTTAGGCCCCGCTTTTAGGGGGATCCAACTGGTCGTTTCAATATCTTCCTGATGCTGCCTCCTGTGGGAGCCCACCACCTTCTTGAGTCTCTACTGTACTCCTTACCAGTTAGATTGTACTAAAGCCGATTCTTCTGTCTCCGAGGTTACAAGACTCCTCTCTTGCTATTGTTCAGTTGTTTTTTTGCAGGTGATTTCTCCACAATTTAGTTGTAATTCCAAGTTTATCCTGGGAAAGAGGTCAGTGTGACTTCCACTTACTCTTTTGCCATCTTGATTCTCCTCCGATTGAAGCATTTAGTCCATTTACATTCATCCATTTACAGGTACTTATTCATTGCCATTTCCCCCTTTTTACCTGTGTCCCCTTCTCTCTCTCTCTCTCTTTTTCATCATCATCTTCTATTTTTTTAAAGCACTTGTGAGAATTTAATGGATTCCCCCCTGTGTGGCTTCAAGCCACCAGCACACAAACCCCACCAGCACTCTTAAATAGTCTCCTCAGCTCTTCTGCTGAATAATTTGGCTTTCACAATGCCAGGATGCTTTGGGAGCTTTCTTTTACTCAGAACTTTGTAGTAGCCTGATCACATGACATCAGTGATGGAAGTGGGTCTGGTCTTGTTTTTGGCAGCATTTACCCATGTCTGCTCACTGATCAATGTCCACAGTTTATCTAGGTTGACAGTAGAGCAGATGCTCTGATTCCTCTTTAAGTGGTAATGCCTCATTCCAACTTTCCCAAAGTAACCTGGGTGATATTTGTCGAAGTTGATCCTGTGATGATGCAAGCCACCGGCACTACCTTGGCCTCCCGGGTGCTTCCTGTGCTTGCTGATGGAGCTGTGGCTGTGACTGTGGCTTCCATGGCCCCGAAGCTTCCGGGTCTTCCTCAGTCTGGATGTTATGTTGGTGGCCGAGATACAAGAGTCTTTTCATCATCTTAAAGCAATCCCTTTAGCACATCTTGCGGTGCTGGTTTAGTGGAGGTGTATTTTTTCAGCCTTCTTTTGTCTGGGAAACTTCTTATTTCACTTTTCTTGTTAATTGAGAGCCATGCTGGGTAGATTAGTCTTGGTTGCAGAACTTTGTTTTTCATTACTTGGAATATTTCTTGCCATTCCTTTGTGGCTTGCAGTGTTTCTGTTGAGAAATCAGCTGCTAGTTTTATCAGAGCTCCCTTGTATATCACCTCCTGTTTCTTCCTTGCTTCCTTTAAGATTCTCTCTTTGTCCTTAAAATTTGTCCTTTTAATAATGATGTATCTTGGAGTAGGCCTCTTTGGGTTCATCTTGATTGGGACCCCCTGTGCTTACTCACCTCACATGGCTTTTACCCTCTCCAGGTTAGGGAATTTTTCTGTCATATTTTCCAGAGTTTCTATCCTTTGCTCCTTTTCTTCTTCTGGTATTCCTATGATTTGAATTTTGTTGCATTTCATGTTGACTTGAAGTTCCCTTAAGGTATCTTCCTGCTTTCCGAGTCTCCTTTTGTGCATCTGCTCTACCTGGGTATTTCTTCCTACTTTGTCTTCCAGCTCACTCATTTGGTTCTCTGCTTCATCCAGTCTGCATGTAATTCTTTCTAGTGGGTTTTTTTTTTTTTTTCAATTTCAGATATTGTGTTCTTCATTTCTTTCTGGTTCTTGTTTATAGTTTCTATTTCCCTTTTCATACTGTGTAGTTCCCTTAGTTCCTTGTAATTGTCAGTGAGTTCCTTGGGCATCCTTATATCCATCCTTTTGAGTCTATGTCTGATAGTTTGTTTTCCTCCATTTCATTTAGATCTTTTACTGAGGAGCCTTCCATTCTTTTTGATTGTGAGTTATTTTTTTGTCTCTCCATTTTAAATGACTCTTTTTGTTTGTGTCTGCAATTACTGATGTCCTGCTTGCCAACTGTCTTCGTGGGGAGAACATTTGTGGTAGGAGTTCTGTGGGACTCAGTGGTGTGGTCTCTTTGATTTCCTTGTCTGGATGCTCTAGGGTTGCCCATTCTTCCATTTGTGTAGGCTCTCTTATTGTACTTGGGCTTTACTTGTCGGTGGCTCCTTTGTTGGTTTTTCTCCTATATAGGGGGTTTACTGGTATTCACAGCTCCCACCTTGTCTTATATGCCGTTCTATAGGTGTTGATTAACAAAGCAGTATTACCAGACAACCAAATCTACTTCATAAAAAAGAGTCCCCTACTCCATTGTCAGTCTCAACTGCAACTGAACTAAGATTAATAAATGTGAAGAGGGTTCACAGATATTATATAATATGTCAATGGCAATATGAGATGACTAAAAGAGGGGAGAATGTTGTTGTGTGGTAAGAGAGAGGAGAATTGATAAACGTTTTGTTCTATTCTTTCATTTGGGCCATAGTTCTTTGTCTCCTCAATTTGTCAGCCTTTTTTTGTGTTTGTTTCTGTGTATAAGTAGAGATGTTTTGACTCCCTGTCTTAGCGCACTTGTTAAGCTGTATGTGGTGGAGCCTTTAGTGATCTTCAGGGTGAGGCAATCTGCTTCACTGCTTTGTGGCTCTGAGTGGGGAGTGGTTTTTCCTTATCAAGGCAGTGCAAAGCAGAGCAAGCTTCAGTAATTATATTGCATTCTTTAGGCTCAATCTCCCAGGGTACTCTCAGTGTTAATATCATTCCACGTGCCTCCAAGCATCCCTGGCTTTCCAGTCAAGGTTTATAGGCAGGACCTAGCTCAGGTGGGGCTACAATTCCTGATACCACACAAAGTGGTCCCCAAAAAGAGTCACCTAATATAGGGAGACAAAGAAACCACAACCAGACAATAGAATAGGAGGAATCCACAGAAAAGGAACTCATTGAAATTGAGGCAAGCAAATGATCAGACATAGAGTTCAAAGTAATGTTTATAAAAATGCTCAAGGACCTTAGTGAGAACTACAAGGAATTTAGTGGGAACTACATTAGCATGAAAAATGATATAGAAACCTTGAAAAAGAACCAGCTGGAAATGAAGAATGCAATATATGAAATGATAGAAGGTATTAAAAAGAGGCTAGATGAAGCAGAGGATTAAATCAGCAATTTGGAAGACAAGGAACAAAAACAATGCTGACTTCTCAACAGAAACACTACAAGCCAGAAGGGACTGGCAAGAAATATTCCAAGTAATGAAAAACAAAGGCCTGCAACCAAGACTGCTCTACCCAGAAGGCTCTCAATTAAAATGGGAGGTGAAATAAGGAGTTTCCCACACAGAGGAAGGCTAAAAGAATACACCTCCACCAAACCACCACTGCAAAATATGCTAAAGAGACTGCTTGAAGATGAAGGAAAAGAGTCTATGAATATCCAGTTCCTTTCACAGTTGCCAATACTTGATATTACCAATATCTTTAATATGTATTAATCTGATTGTGACAATGATGTGTAATTTTAAATGTTCCTTTATTATTGGTTGGAACTAAACCTTATTTTGTTTATTTCTTGCCTATTTCTATTTTTTTAAAAAGCTTTAAATGACTGGTATTCTTTACCCATTTTTTGATTGTTTGTAGAGTTTTTTCCCTAAAAAGAAAACAAACCATTAGCCCTTTTATAGATGTGTTGCAAATACTTTTCTATTCTATTTCTTGTCCTTTAACTTTTTTAAACATATATTACTGTACAGTCTTAAATGTTTAATATGGTAATATTGCCAATATTTTACTTTATAGCTTCTGGGTTTCAATATTTTACTTCAGGATAAGGAATATATTAGTTTGTGTTTTTTCCTAAAACTCCTTAGATTCTACATATTGATTTTTAACTCATCTGAATATTTCTCGTATAATGTGTGAAATAGGGCTCTATATTTGTTTTATTTTAAGTAATAGTGGTCCATGCACCTTATTTGTTGAATAAGCCTTATTTTCTGCATTGATTTGAAATATCAACTTAATCATCTATTATATTGTTAGAGAAATGTACACATTTGTCTCTAGAATGCTCATTATATTTCATTGATCTACTTGATTATTTCTGTGCTGGTGTCATGTTGGTTTAATTGCTGAGACTATAATGGTTTTAATTTTTTAAATATATTATAATTAACTTTGACATTTAAAAAATAGATAAAATTAATCTGCATTTAAGAAATAAAGAAAAAGAAAGAGAGAGAAGGAACTCCTACCTTTTGCAACAACATGGATGGAACTGGAGAATATTAAGCTAAGTGAAATAAGCCAGTTGATGAAAGACAAATACCATATGATCTTACCTATAAGTGGACTCTATTCAACAAAATAAACTAATAACAAAATAAACCACAGGCATGGAAACATGGAGCAGATTAGAAGTGACCAGAGGGAATGGGGGAAGAGGACAATGGTGGAAAAAAGAGGAAAGGACTAGACAAAGAACATGTATGAGTGACCCATGGACATGGACAATAGAGTGGGAGTTGACTGTGGGAGCTGGGGGCTGGGGATGGGATGGGTAGAGGGGGTAAAGGGGGAAAAATAGAGACAATTGTAATAGAATAAACATGATTTATAAATTTTAAAAATATTTTAAAAAATAAAGTACATGCTACCAAAAAAAGAACATTTCATCCCGAAGAAGGAAAATATACATTCATAAATAGCATTGTATACATTCATAAAAATATATATATATTCATAAATAAGAGAAAAAATAAACAAATAGGACTACATCAAATTAAAAAGGCTGCAGAGTTAAAGGAACCATCATCAGAATGAAAAAGCTACCCATTGTATGGTACAACATATTTGCCAATGATACATCCGACAATTGTTTAATCTTCAAATTATATAAAGACTCAGAGTTGGAGAAATCTGAGTAGGATCTGCCTCTTCAGATCTTCCCTTCTGAATGTGAGAATTTAAATCAATGCAATCAACCCTGGAATATAGTCTTGCCAACAGAGAAAGCAACATAGCAGCTTAAGAAACCCTCAGTTCCTTCCCAGGACCTGCTATGGTGGAGGAGTGAATGGGAGTCACACTGACCTCCTCCCAAGACCAGACTAGAATTGCGACTAAATAGTGGAGAAATCACCTGGAAAATAATGGAACGATAAAGGGAGAGGAGCCATGGAGCCATGGACAGACAGTGGAATCAACTCTCACACATCCCAACTGGTGAGAAGTGCGGTGAAGCTTGAGACGGGGGGCTGGGCGCCCACAGGCACCAGCACCAGGGGGACATTGAAACGGCCAGTTAGCTCCCCCTGAGAAGAACAGGGTCTGAATCATAAACAGGGACCCCTAGACTACAACAGCTGAAACCAGGAAAACGCACAGACAAAGCGCAACCCTGAAAAGCTTAGGAGCGCTCTCTACCAGAGACAGGTGGCTAGGGATGCAAAGAGACATTTAAAGGGCCAACGCAAAAATTTGCAGTGGCAGCTGCCTCCTTGATCTCTGGGTAGAGGCGGTAGCAGAGTAGGCTGGTGCCTGGGAAATGATTGGTGAGGAAAACTTTGTGAAGAGAACTGAGACGGTGGCCGGTGGAGCCTTGGTGATAACTCACCTCCCACTCTGCAGCTACCATCTAGCTCAGGCATAAGGGAATCAAATAACCTGCCTTTTGTGCGCTCTGCACACAGCTTGTGTGCGTGTGAGCTGGAGGGCTAAGTGCAGACAAGCTGAAAGAAATAAGGGATCCCTGGCCAAAGGAGTCACACAGCCGCATAGAGAACCTTGAAGAGAGACTAGAGACGGAGGCGTTGGGGAAACAGCGGGAGGAGGGAGGAGGAACCGGAGAGTCCTGACTCCTTCTCCTTTCCGTAGTCTCCATTGTGCAGGAACTGGCCACACCCCAAAAGAGCCAAAAGCTGAAAAACACACAATAGACAGTCCACTGAGTGGCCGGCGAGGGTTGGCGAGCGTCTGTGGACCCACGTGGGCTGGCGAAGGCTCACCCAGGTTGGTGCCCACGGGGCCTGCGAGGCAATGTGCAGATTGGCGAGGGCAGGTGAAAACTGACACACGCAGGCCCAGGAGTGCAGAGCGGTCCGCAGAAATAGTGGATCCTGGGCGGAAGAGGTCACAGAGCTGCCCAGAGTCCCTGGAGGAGAGACTGGAGACAGGATTAACCAGAGAGTCCTGGAGCTGACTTCCTCCCATTTCCGTAGTCTCCATTTGGCGAGGGCAGGCAATGCACCCAAAGAACCAAAAGCGGGGAAAGCACACAATAGAAGACTCTAAACTGACCAGTGCCCAGGTGCCCGCCAGCCTGGGGGACCAGACGAGTTC
The DNA here is from genome assembly GCF_021234165.1 of Pteronotus mesoamericanus. Lineage (NCBI taxonomy): Eukaryota > Metazoa > Chordata > Mammalia > Chiroptera > Mormoopidae > Pteronotus > Pteronotus mesoamericanus. The sequence continues at coordinate 469,274 of NW_026555085.1, forward strand.
ACAAGGTCGTGAATAAGCCCCCTGGGCTGGAGCAAGCACGCGTGAGCCCAGGCAGGCGGGGGATCCTGTCCAGCCGGGGATCTTGTCGGGCCAGGGAGTGCACTCAAGGAGCCGGTGGGAGAGTGCAAAGCAATCCACAGAAATAGCGGATCCCTGGCTGAAGGGGTCACAGAACTGCCCAAAGCAGGAGTCAGACACAGACAATAGACTCATGGAAAGCTCAAACAAATGACCCAAGGTCATATAGGGTCAACAACTGACATCATCAATGCAGGCCCAGAAAGAAAACTAAAGAAAATAAATAAATAAATAAATAGAAATACCTGCCTACTACCATAGAAGTTTAATTCACAAAGTAAGGAAATCTAGATGGCCCAATTGAAGCAGAAGCAAAAATAAACAAATAAATAAATTACTGAACAGACTCTCACAAAAATGGGAAAGAAAAGAAGTTCCCCCCAAATGAATGGAAAAGGGGACCCCCCACAGAGGGAGCTAAATGAAATAGAGGCAAGGGAACTATCAGATACTGAATTCAAAACAATGGCTCTAAGGAAGCTCAATGAGCTCAGCCAGCTCAAAGATAACTATGAGAAACGGCAGAGAAACTATCAGGGTCTTACAGCAAACTATATCAACCTGGAAAAGGACATAGAAACTATCAAGAAGACACAAGGGGATATGAAGAATACCATTTCTGAATTGAAGAACACAGTACAAGGAATCCAAAGCAGGCTGGATGAAAACGAGGATCAAATCAGTGAGATGGAGGATAAGGTAGAAAAAAGCTTCCAGAAAGAACAAGAAATGGAAAAAAGACTCAAAAAGAATGAAGAGGCATTTAGGGAAATGCAGGACAACCTGAAACACAATAATATCCGCATAATAGGGATACCAGAAGGAGAAGAAGAGGAGCAAGGGATAGGGAACCTATTTGAAAAAGTAATGATGGAAAGTTTCCCCAATTTGAGGAAAGAAAAGATCTCATGGATCCAGGAGGCACAGAGGGCCCCACTCAAGAGGGACTCAATGAGGCCCACTCCAAGACACATCATCATTAAAATGGCAATTATCAAAAACAAAGACAGAATCCTCAAGGCAGCAAGGGAGAAGGAGAAAGTAACCTACAAGGGGGCCCCGAAACACCTAGGAGCTGACTTCTCAACAGAAACACTACAAGCCAGAAGGGAATGGCAACAAATATTCCAAGTCACGAAAAGCAAGGGCCTATAACCACGGCTGCTCTACCCAGCAAGGCTCTCAATTAAAATAGAAGGGGAAATACGGAGTTTCCCAGATAAAAGAAGGCTAAAAGAATACATCTCTACCAAACCAGCACTCCAAGATATACTAAAGTGACTGGTTTAAGAAGATGAAGGAAAAGAGTGAAAAAGAGAAAAAAACAGGTACAAAGGGAAAAAATGAATAAGTTTCTATCAAAAATAACTCTCAATGTAAATGGATTAAATGCCCCAATCAAAAGATGCAGGATAGCTGAATGGATAAGAAAACATGACCCACACATATGCTGCCTACAAGAGACCCACCTCAGAGCAAGACACCTACACAGATTGAAAGTAAAGGGATGGAAAAAATATTCCAAACAAATGGGCAAGAACGAAAAGGAGGTGTTGCAGTACTTATATCAGACAAAGTAGATATCAAAACACAGGCCACAAAAAGGGACCCAGAGGGACACTTTATAATACTTAAAGGAAGAATCTATCAAGAATATATAAACATTGTAAACTTACATGCTCCCAATATAGGAGCCCTCGAGTATATAAAGAAATTGTTGGATGACTTCAAAAAAGATATAGACAGCAACATACTGATAGTAGAGGATTTCAACACCCCACTGTCAAAAATGGACAGATCTTCCAAACAAAACATCAGTAAGGATGTTGTGGAGCTGAATGATGCACTGAATCAAACAGACTTAACTGACATATATAGAACCTTATCCCAAAGAAGCAAAATACACATTCTTTTAAAATGCTCATGGAAGATTTTCAAAGATAGGCCACATGATAAGACACAAAGCAAGCCTCAGCAAATTCAGGAACATTGAAATAATACCAAACTTTTTCTTGGACCACAAGGGCTTGAAACTGGAAATCAACCTCAAAGAGAAACTCCCAAAACTTGCAAACTCATGGAGACTGAACAGTACACTATTGAACAATGAATGGGTCAATAATGAGATAAGAGAAGAAATCAAAACATTTCTGGAAACAAATGAAAATGAACAGACAACAGTCCAAAACCTATGGGACACAGCAAAGGCAGTCCTGAGAGGGTAGTTCATAACAATACAGGCTTACCTAAAAAAGATAGAAACATTTCAGTTAAAAGACCTAACACTACAACTTCAAGAACTGGAGAAACAACAACAAATAAACCCCAGAGCAAGTGGAAGGAAGAAAATAGTCAAGATTAGAGCAGAACTGAATGACATAGAGACAAAAGGAACAATTCAGAGGATCAACCAATCCAGGAGCTGGTTCTTTGAAAAGATAAATAAAATTGAGAAGCCTTTAAGCAGACTCATCAAGAAAAAAAGGGAGAGGACTCAAATTAATAATATCAGAGATGAAAGAGGAGAAATAACAACTGATACCACAGAAATACAAAGGATTGTCAGAAACTACTATGAAAAATTATATGCCAAGAAATTGGAAAATCTTGATGAAATGGACAAATTTCTAGAAAAGTATAATCTTCCAGCACTAAAGGAGGAGAGAGTAGAAAGCTTGAACAGACCAATAACAGCTGGGGAAATTGAAGCAGTAATCAAGAAACTCCCGGCACACAAAAGCCCAGGGCCGGACGGTTTCACAGGAGAATTTTACAAAACATTTAAGGAAGAGCTAACACCAGTCCTTCTCAAACTATTCCAAAAAATCCAAGAGGAAGGAAGACTCCCAGAGTCTTTTTATGAGGCCAGCATCACCCTGATCTCAAAGCCAGATAAAGACCCCACAAAGAAAGAAAACTACAGGCCAATTTCGCTGATGAACATAGATGCTAAAATTCTCAACAAAGATTTGGCAAACTGCATCTAGCAATACATTCAAAAGATTATCCACCACAATAAAGGGGGATTCATCCCAGGGATGCAGGGATGGTTCAATATAGGCAAGTCAATAAAGGTAATACATCACATAAATAAAAGAAAAGACAAAAACCACATGATCATCTCCATAGATGCAGAAAAAGCATTCGATAAGGTACAGCACCCCTATATGATCAAAACACTCAGCAAAATGGGAATAAATGGGGCATTCCTCAACGTAATAAAGGCCATATGTGAAAAACCTACAGCCAACATTATACTCAACAGGCAAAAACTGAAAGCTTTCCCACTAAGATCGGGAACACGACAAGGATTCCGCTTTCACCACTTCTTTTCAACATCGTATTGGAAGTCCTAGCCACAGCGGTCAGACAAGAGAAAGAGATAAAAGGCATCCAAATAGGAAAGGAGGAAGTAAAGCTATCATTGTTTGCAGATGACATGATAGTGTACATAGGGAACCCTGTAGACTCCACCAAAAAACTACTCAACCTAATAAGTGAATTTGGCAAAACAGCAGGATACAAAGTGAACATTCAGAAATCAAAGGCATTTTTGTACACCAGCAATGCAATAGAAGAAGAAGAAATCAGAAAAAAAAAAAGTACCATTCAATATAGCACCAAGAAAAATAAAGTACCTAGGAATAAATTTAACCAAAGAGGTAAAAGACCTATATGCAGAAAACCTTACAACATTGAAGAAACAAATTAAGGAAGACACAAATAAGTGAGCACATATACTGTGCTCATGGATTGGAGGAATTAATATCATCAAAATGTCCATACTACCCAAAGCAATTTATAGATTCAATGCAATCCCTATTAAGATGCCAATGACATATTTCACAGAAATAGAACAGACATTTCAAAACTTTATATGGAACCATAAATGACCCCGAATAGCTGCAGCAATTTTGAGAAAGAAAAATAAAGTAGGAGGGATCACAATACCAGATATCAAACTATACTACAAAGCCACTATACTCAAAACAATCTGGTACTGGCAGAAGAACAGACCCATAGACCAGTGGAACAGAATAGAAAGTCCAGAAATAAGCCCAGGTCTCTATGGGCATCTAATATTTGACAAAGGGGGCAGAAGCATAAATTGGAGCAATAATAGCCTCTTCAACAAATGGTGTTGGGAGAGCTGGACAGCTACATATATAAAGACTCATATAATCAACATCATGAAGACATACAATCCTTTTTAAAAATGACCTGAACAGTCATTTCTCCAAGGAGGACATACAGATGGCCCATAGACATATGAAAAAATTCTCAACATCATTTAGCCATAAGAGAGATGCAAATTAAAACCACAATGAAGTACCACTTCACACCTGCCAAGATGGCTACAATTAATAAATCAATAAAAAACAAGTGCTGACAAGGAATAGAGAAAAGGGAACCTCAGTGCACTGTTGGTGGGAATGAAGATTTGTATGGGCACTGTGGAAAACAGTGTGGGATTTCCTCAAAAAGTCAAAAATGGAACTTCCTTTTGAACCTGAGATTCCACTGATAGGAATATGCTCTAAGAATCCCAAAATACCAATTCAAAATAACTTATGCACTCCTATGTTCATAGAAGCATTATTTACAATAGCCAAGAGTTGGAAGCATCCTAAGTACCCATTCGTATATGAGAGGTTTATAAAACTGTGGTACATTTACACAATGGAATATGCACAGCAGAAAGAAAGAAGAAATTCTTACCTTTTGTGACAGCATGAATGGAACTGGAGGCTATCATCCCAAGTGAAATAAGCCAGTCAGTGAAATATCAGATGTTCTCACTTATAAGAGGAATCTAATGAAGAAACTAAACTAATCAGCAAAATAGAACCAGAGGCATAGAATCATGGAACAGACTGACAGTGGTAAGAGGGGAGGGGGAAGGAGGAACTATTTGAGAGAATATGAAGGGATTGGTCAAGGAGCATATATGAAGGGCCTATCGACATATACAACACAGCAGGGATTGACTATGGAAGTGGTGGGTGGGCTGGGTAGAGACAGGCCAAAGGGGAAATATTTTGAACTGTAAAACATAAAAATAAAAATAAATAGATAAAATATACTCTAACAAATAATTAGGCACCTAGGAATAAATTTAACCAAGGAGGTAAAAACCCTGTATTCAGAAACATAAAGGACACTGAAGAAAGAAATTGAGGAAGATAAAAATAAGTGAAAGAATATACTGTGTTCATGGATTAGAAGAATTAACATCATTAAAATGTGCATGCTACCCAAAGCAATCCACAGATTCAATGCAATTCCTAGGAAAATACCAATGGCATATTTCACTGATCTAGAACAAATATTCTAAAAATTTATATGGAAACTAAAGACCCCAAATAGTCTCAGCAACCTTGAGAAAGAATGACAAAGTTGAAAAGAACACAATACCTGATATCAAACTATAATACAAGGCCACTGTAATCAAAACAGTCTGGCACTGGCATAACAGCAATTCCTTAGATCAATGGAACAGAATAGAGAGCCCAGAAATAAACCCTGTATTTATGTCCAATTAATATTTAACAAAGGAGGCAAAAGCATACAATGGAGTAAAAACTGTTTCTTCAATAAATGGTGTTGGGAGAACTGGACTAGTACTTGCAAAAATATGAAACTAGACCACCAACTTATATCATAAACTAGAATAAACTCAAAATGAATAAAAGTTTTAAATATGTCAGAACACCATAAAAATTCTTGAGGAAAACATAAGCAGTAAAATTTAAGATAGCTTGTGTAGCAATAGTTTTACTGGTATGTCTCCTAGGGCAAGGGAAACAAAGGAAAAAGTAAAGAAATGAAACTATATCGAATTAAAAATCTACATGGCTAAAGAAACCATCATCAAAATGAAAAGGGAACCAACTATGGGAGAACATATTTGCCAATGAAACATCAGACATGGGCTTATCTCCAAAATATATAGAGAACTCATAGGACTCAAGACCAGGAAGACAAAAAATCTAATTAAACAAATGGGCAAGGGACCTAAATAGACACTTCTCTAAAGAGGATATACAGATTGTCCATATACATATGAAAAAAAAATATGAAAAAAATACACACAATGTATAAAGGTTTAATTTGTGATAACAACAATGTTAGAGAGGTGGTGGAAGTGGACACGGCCAGATTCAATGTATGCCATTGAAGTCATTGAAGCTACGTTGTCATCAATTCAAACTAGATTGTTATAAATTTAGTGTGTTAACTAGAGTACCTATGGTAACCACTGAGAAAATAATTAAACAACCCGTGGATCAAAGAAGAAATAGCAAATATTTATTTATTTATATTTGTTAGTTTGTTTTTACCAATTGGGAATTCATTTATTTTGACATCTACACAGAAAGCTGCTACATGCAACACTGCACATCAATAGGTATTCTCAAGAAATATGAATGTTTTCCTTTACCTCCGCCTGGGATGCCTGACAAAACTGTGACAGCGATCCCGGAAACCACGGTGAGTGAAAACTGCACTGGAAACATCAAAAGGTGTGTGAGTGGTGTCTAAGAACTGAGAGGACAACGTGGTGGGCTCAGCGAATTACCTGCATCTGCGAAACAAAGAGGCCGAACCGCGATATTAATTAGGAACACGATTATTTCCACAGCTAATGCCGATCAGTCCTAATGACCCAGAGGCAAGAAGCAGGAATGTCCCCTCGCAAATGATCTGCCCGATGGTGTGGCTCTCTCTGGAAGGGGCTATGGGCAGAATGCGGCCTTAGAGGGGTTAAGTCGCAACGATGTGCGTCATAGGACAAACCAAGCCCCTACCACCGGCCTCTCCTCCGCCAGGTCGGCCACACCGCGCTCTCCCCAACACCCCAAACCTGAAAATATTTAAAAATGAGTGAAAATAAGTACACAACCTATCAAAATTCATGGATGCAGCTAAAGAGTGCTTATATCTGCAAATGCCTATATTAGAAAAAAATTCCTATTTAATAACATAATTCCCTTCTTAACAATCTATAAAAAGAAGAGAAAATTAAACCCAAGCCAAGATAAAGGACAGTAATAATGAAGATTGGCAGAGAAATCAATAGGAAAATATAGAGAAAATCAATTAACATAAATGTTTCTTTTAAAATGTCAACAGAAACTACAAGCCTTTAGCTAAATTAACCAAGAAAAATATGTGACAAGATGCAAACTACCAAAATGAGAAATGAAAAAGATAACATCACTACCAACCCTATAAAAACTGAAAGGATTATTAGGGAATATTGTGAGCAACTTTATGCCAACTAACCCTTCACAAATTTTTCCATAAAAGAGAGTAGGATGAAACATATTCAAACTTATTCTGAGTCTAGTATCATTCTGACTCCAAAATGAGAAAACATCCCAAGAAAGAAAACTATATCCCAATATCCCTCATGAATATATATGCAAAAAATCCAATAAAAAAAAGTAAAAATTATATACTACAGCCAAGGGGTATTTATTTCAGAAATATAAAGTTGGTTTAACATCCAATCATCAATTATTATAATATACTATATAAATAAAATAAGGGACAAAAACCCCTTGATTACCTCAACAGAGACTGAGAAAGCATTTGACAAAACCCAATATTCATTCATGTCTTAAAACTCTCAACAAACTAGAAAGAGAAGGCAAAAACCTTAACTTAATAAAGGAAATCTTTTTTAAAAATTACAGGTGACATGATACTTAAAGGTGAAAATTATTATGTTTCCCCCTTAAGGTCAGGAGCGTATGGTGAGGCTGTCCACTCTCATCACTTCCATTTGGTGTTGTATTGGAGGTTATCATGGTATAATTAGGGAAGAAAAAAAATAAGAAAAAGTATTCTGTGGAAAAAAGTTCCTTGTTTTCAAAGATGACATAATTCCATAATTAGAAAATTTTACAGAGCACACAAAAATAATGACAAACTAACGAATGAATTCAGCAAGGTCACAGAATATAATATTAATACATAAAAACAAATAGTATCAACTTGAAAATAAAACACAATTCTATTCAGAATAACATCAAAAAAGAATAAGAAGTGCAAGACTTATAAACGGAAAACTATAAAAATAAACTGCTGAGAGAAATTAAAGATCTGTTTTTCTGACTTATTTGAATGTCTTATAAATGGAAAGACATTCCATGTCCATGGATTGAAAGATTCATTATAAAGATGTTGGTTCCAAATTAATCTTTAGATTTAATGTAACCCTTATAAATATTCCAGCAGGCATTTTTGCATAAATTGACAAGCTAACCTTAAAATTTATATGCAAATGCAAAGAACCCAAAACAGTCAGACAAAACAGTGAGAGAAAAAGAACAAAGTTGAAGAACTTGCACTGCCCAATTTCAAAACTGACTATAAAGCTACAGTAATCAAGACATTGTGGCACTAGCTTAAGGATCCATACATACTGGAAATCAATGAGACGGTGTGATTGGCAAAGGTGAATTTCCTGAAAAAATCAGCACCTAATGTGTAGGTTGGTAAGAGGATATATAATTAAAGAAGATGAAATAAAGAATAAATTTCATTTTCCTTTCACCAAATGTTTTCCCCAAATACTCAAACTCTCCTTTCTGCTCAATTACTATACCTTGAACCCAGCCCCCTCTCCTACAGGAAAATTTGGACTAATACCCGGATTAGGAGGTCTTCAGGCATCAGGAATCCATGGCTCCTCACTTTGCTCTAGTTGTGAGATCGGGTCAGATTTAGGAAACAGGAATTACTGGTTCCCTTAAAAGATCAAAAATTTCTTACTGAATTATCTACAACTATTTTCCCCTATATTCTCTGTACCATAACACTTTAAAAAACAAAATTCAGATAGTCATTCTTCAATGTATCTAATCCCACCTTTTGAACTACTGCCCTTCCACCAATTTCTGCCTACCTCTCTTTGTCCCACATATATGTGGTCCATTTTACTCTCAATACTCTAGAATAGCTGCCGATGGGCCACAGAGCCAAATGTCATGGGTGATGAGGCTGGCTGCAAAGGTAGGCTTGGGCTATGTAGTTTATTCAGTTTGTCTAATACCAATTTTTGTAAACACCTCCACCATTTCATGTTACCCCAGGCAGAGTGGTCTATTTACCATCATTGAGCAAGTCCCCCTCACTTTGAGTCTCTGCTCTTATTCTTTTTCCTGCATGGAATATTTTCTTTGCTTCTCCTCGCTCCATAGTCAATTTTTTCTACCCACCTTCTAAGTTCCATCTCCCTCCCTCATTAAGTCATCCTTGAACCACTTCACGTAATGGTACCAAACCCCGGTTCAGCTGCCTGCCACTTCAGGAGCCAGTTCTTGAGAGAGAGAGGTGGTGATGTAAGGAAAAAATGGTTTATTCAAGAGCCAACAGCCTGAGAAGATGGGGGACTCTCGTCCCAAAGACCATCTTGACAACTGGACATGGGCAGGGATTTTTGTAAGGAGTGAGGAGGAAGGTAAAAGAACAGAACAAAAAAATTGAAAGGAGGATATTGAGATTCTCTGTTGAGGGGATACTTGCAAGTCAACATAGTCTGTCCAGATAACAATTGAAAGTCAGCAAATTTCAGAGCCAGACTGTCTGAAGGTCAGAGTCTGCTTCTTTGAAGTTGGTTCCTAGAAATCTTAAGTACTCTGGCTATTTATCTACATATTAGTTAACAGGTCATCATTTATAGAAATAATGTTAAAAGAATGGTGGGGTGGTTACAATAACACTTATTCACTGTACCAGTGCTTCTCAAACTCTGGAAAAGTACCAGAGTTTTGTTTTGTTTTGTTCCTTTGGTCAATGAGATGAATCCATTGGTCATATGCTTGGATACTATGGCAGTGTCATATTGCTATAGAAGTTTCTAAATGCTTTCTCTCAATGTATGTACTTAACCCATCTCAAACTAATAACAAACACTTCACATGCTAGAACTTGTCCAGGGACTGCACTTTGGGTAACAATGCCCTAGAACATTCATTTGAGCATACTTAACCTTCTGTATTTAACACGTTTTTTTGTACGGACCTCTTTTCTCACCAACCAGAAGGTAACCTCCAGGTGGGCAGAGGCCATGTCTTATTTATCTGTTAATGCCCTACCCTAAGCTGTAATGTTTGTGGGCTGACTGATGGTAGACCCATAGTGGATTATGAGGGAAGTTTGGGATTTGAAAAAGAGAAAAATATGATGAAAATCACTAGGTCCTTCTATTATATCCTTGATATCAATAAAAGAAAGATAATACTAGACTGGTAAACCAAGGATCTGTTTGAAGTTATGCTCTGAGCTCCCTTGATCCACATAGTTTCAACCTCCTTCACATTTCACAGCACCCACTACATACAGTCAGGCCCATAAAGGGAGTGAGATAACTATCTTAAGACATACTGACCCAGAACTCTGCACCTCCCAACTAGAATCATGTCTCTCATTCCCAGTCCTTTTTATTTTACACAGCCCATTAGTGAAGCTGGATGGCACATCATATCCCAGCAGACTATTTTGGAAACAAAAATGTGTTTGCAACAAAAATGTAATGAAGAAAAAAATGCAATGAAGAGGAAGGAGTGTTATGTGTATTTGTGTGAAAGCAGAAGTTGAATATTTCATGGCTAAGAAGATCGTTAAAGAGAGAAAGGAAAGAGAAGAAAGCCGAAAAGGAGTAAGATAGTAAGAACATAATGGACGAAGGGAGGAATAGACTGGATATACAGGCAAAAAGAGTAAAGTGGGTCAGTGTTAAAGAAAAAGGAAATGTAAATGAAAGCCTTCTCTGTTTTTTAAAATAGCTGGTTTTTTGTTTCTGCTAATGAATGTGTGGTCTCTGGTCTGAATGGTTAAGGTTGCTAAGTAGCCCAAAGACTGTTGTTATAATGGTCCTGGCATGGCTTTCTGAAGATCTTTAACAAATTAAGAAACATTGCTATTTAAGAATCTAGATTTCCAGAAAGAGTTATAGAGAGCTATTACTCAATGTTCTACATGCCCCAATATAAATACCTTCAGTTTCCAAAAATTCTTTGAGAGCAAAAACATACCACATTATCACACCAGTCCAACATGGATCCGTATCCCCTGATTCCAGAGTCAGAGGATCAGCAGGGATACTCTCATTGAATAAGGCTGAAAATCATGTACAGCTAATGAAGAAGACTCTGAAGAAGTGAAGAGAAATGAAGTGAGATTTCTGTAGTTCTCCCACATAGCACCCCGTAAAGTGCTCTTTGTGCAGAGTACAGGCACCTCCCATTCCTCCTAGGACAAACTCATAGCCACTTGTTCAAATGTCAGCAGCCCCTTGAATGGCATGAGAGCTCAAGAATGAGACCCAAAAGAGCCTGAAAGATAAGAGACACTCAAACTTGGAAAGGGCAGCAAGATACAAAGATATAAAGAGGATGGCATGAGAAGTAGATAAAGGGGGTGATCTAGAGAGACCAACTACAAGGAATATGAATTAAATGCCCAGCACTGTTTCATGCAAAGACTAGCATCATAGAGTCATCAGGGTATTTGAGGAAAAGAGAAAACTCATCTGATTCAATGCTATCATTTTGGAGATAAGAAAACAAAGGCATAGGGTGGAGGCTTAAAGGTGTCCTAAGCCACACAGCCACTTGGTGGCAGAGCAAGAATTACAAACTCAGGTCTTGTTTGGCCTCGCTGTATTCTCTGTCCACTGTCTTTTGTCATCTCTACTTGCTGAATTGAACAAACAGTTGAATTGTTTACTCCTAGTTTCATCATGGCACTTCAGTCAAAGCTGTGGATTCAGAGAGAAATGAATAGGCCAGGCTTGTGAGATAGAGCAAAGGAAAAGATATGGGCTTAGTGCAGGCTCAAAGAGCAAAAGAAAAAGGAAAACACGCACATACGAGCAATTACCCCAGGGACATCAAGAGACCACTTCTCACCTGAACTCTAGTTGCAGAGCACATGGTTGCCATCCATGGTTAATCTGTGCAGGATAAAGACAGTACAAAGTTAAGCTGAGGGAGGCCATTAAAGAGTCCCCAGCTTGAGCCCCAACTCCAGTATACCTCCCTGAACGCAACAGAGAAGAACCATCTCCTCTGTCATCCTGTTCTTACTTGCATCTCTTCCCTACTCACTTCTTGCCCTTGTCCCTGAGCCACCCCTGGCCCTCTTCTTCACCTCCCACTGAGAGGGGCTACCCCGTCCTGCAGAGTACCTATAGTCACTGCAAATGGGGAAATAAGTCATTCCAGACATTCTCAGTCTGTCAAGAAAAGGGAGTGGCGATTCCCTCTAGTGGAGAATGCCCTGAGCCCTTCTCTTGAAGTGGCTTTTATTGAGAATGAAATGCACACAGGGGTATACAGTGTGCATGCAAAGCCTATCAATCTATATCAAAAAGGCTGTAGATAATAAATTTAAGAAATACAGATGTTTGTCTTAAATAAAGGTCTGTCAGACAAGTTGGCGCCAGATGCTCATTAAGGCACAGTTTTCGGGGCTCAGAAATTATCTCCTTTGGTGAAATGAAACACCTGTTTTTTTCCTTATCAGGGCAGTACAAGGCAGAGTAAACTTCAGGCTTGGATACAATAAATTCTTTCACGGGTCTACAGTTCCTGATACACAAAGTTGTCCCCAACGTCCCACCTACCATTTCCCTAATGTTTCCTCTTTCCAGCTTCTCTCCCCTGACACTACCTTCCCCAACATCCCCAGTCCCAGAAGACCCATTTTCTAAAGTGTGTCCCAGCCCCTGATGGTATCTGCTGCCACAGGCATCCTCCCTCACTCTGCACAACTGAGGTAGAAAATTACTGAGGAGGTGGAGACAGAAGGAAACATGGAGGGAGAGAGGGAGAGACGCAGGCAGACTGAAGCATTGGGTAGAGAAAGATAAGGAAAAAAGCCCTGACTTGTGTGGTTTAGTTAGTTGGACATCATCCTGCAAAAATGAAAGGTCAACAGTTCCATTCCCAGTCAGGGCATATGCCTGGGTTGCAGGTTTGGTCCTGGTCAGGGTATCTAGGAGAGGCAGCTGATTGGTGTTTATCCCTCACATTGATGTTTCTCTCCCTCTTTCTCCCATCCTTCCCCTCTCTCTCAAAATAAATAAGTAAATAATCTTTTCTTTAAAAATATAAGGAGAGAAAAGAAAAGAAAAAGACTGGCTCACATGAAAAGTAGTGTCTCTGCTCCCTAGGCCAGCTTCTTTTTCCAGCTGGGGAGCAGTCTGCCGGTAAGAGCTCACTTCCCCAGCCTGCACTCACCAGTTTCTGCCATCAGATTCCACTGGTAATAGCCTGGCTTCCCAGCCTCATCTGTCCTCCTTGGGTTTTCAGGGTTCACAGTTCAAGCCTCAAATAGGAGAACTGGAGATACTAGTAGGTCAGGATCTTATACTAGTTGGTAGGTGGGAGTCTTGTATAAGCTGGGAAATTATGTAGGACATAGGAGCAGGTACTGAATAGAGACAAGATCTCCAGTTCAGTCCAGGAAACCAGAGTGGGTATGTGTCAGAATCTGATAGCAGGCTCTCTGTCTTTCTACAGTTTTGTTCTCACTGTATTTAACTTTTCCCAATCAGGGTTGACTAGGAGAAGATGGGAAGAAAGACAAAGGGAGAGAACTCAGGCACACTGGAGCTGCTGAGAGACAGGGCCCTGTGTCCACCAGAAACATAAGGGGAAGGAGCAGGAGTTGACCTAACTTACTATGTTGAAGATTTCTGGATTGGTCCTCTGGAAACAGAGGATAGGAAGTGAGATATACGTGCAGACTTCAGGCTTCAAACATGCCACTCATTCCTCTATTCAACCTCCTTTCTTCTGGCTAATCCTCATCCTTCTTTCAAGTCTGCATGTAATTATCAAGGTCCCACAGTGTGCCTCACAAAACATTCCTCATGATCAGGTAAATTCCCATTGACTTCTTCCACTCGGCATCTTCTCTACCCTCCTCTTTCTCCCTCTCACCTATTCCCAGACCCACCTTTTCCCTATCTCCCTCCTCACCACCCAATCCCACACCCAGCAGAAATATACATTAGCAGTCTGCATCCTCTACTGTAACTGTCACCCATACCACCACTACCACCACCCAGCATATGTAACACTTTCTGGACATGTTTCCTCTTCCTTCAGCAAGGACTGACAATGGCACCTACCAGGACGCTGAATCTAAGCCACTTCTTTCTTAGAAACTACTGCAACATACCAGAATATGCCATCCCAAAATATGTCTCTCTGGCATAAGGATTATTCTGAGCCAACAGTTTTTGAGAAACAGCAGAAACAGTAGAATCTCTGAACACAGTAAAAGTTGCTGTACTGTAAGGAACATTTACAGTAGAAGGAAATCTCCATTTGTAATGATGTCTCTCTCTCTGTACCAAGAAGAGAAGAATAACTCTAAGTCCCAAGAAAATGTTATCAATGGAGAAGACAATATTTAAGTCTGGATAACAACTTTACCTTTGTTAATGGTGTTTTTCCTGATAACCTCTCAAAACTGGCTGCACTCACATATCCTTCCCAAAAATCTTTCTATTGTCTTGAGCTGAAGATGATATTTATTTAAATACACAAATTTTATTTACTTATTTATTTTTAGAGAGGGTAAGGGAGGGAGGGAGAGAGGGAGAAAAATATCAGTGGGTGGTTGCCTCTCCCAAACCCCCTTACTGGGAACCTGGCCAACAACCCAGGAATGTGCCCTAGACTGAAAATTGAACCAGCAATCCTTTAGTTTGTACTTTGGCACTCAAACCACTGAGCTGCAGCAGCCGGGGACCTATGTCTGGCTTCATCATAAGTGAAAAGAAGAGACATTGTTGAGTCTTATCTCTTTAAGTCCTTTGGGGAAGGTTGGCTTTTTGCAGTAAGCTGTATCTCAGAGCACAAAAGGGTAGATAGACTTTTCAAAAAGTATTCCAGGAGTAAAGGACTCAGGAAAATTTAATATTGTTATTATAATTCATATAACAAGTGCTATTGTCAGCACAAAAAAAGAGAGATACTAAGTCAACCTGGAACATAAATGGAAGACTTCTCAAATAAGAAGTTTGAACTGGGTCTGAAGTATGAAGTCTTGGGCAAAGGTGGAGAAAGACTCATGAAAAACATTATTTTAAAGGAGGGAATTTTCCCCTTCTTCCCTTCTAGTTTTGTTGGCTGGTCTAATAATCAAATTGACATAAGGCAAGTTAACAGGAGGAAACCAAATTTAATTATATACATGTAGAAGCCCAAAAAAGATATTTAGACTCAAAGATATTCAGGAAATTGAGGCTTATATATCTTCCAGAGCTAAGGAGAAGGGCTTAGGAGTAGAGCTTCAAAGGGGAGGAAGACAATTCGTAGGCAGATGAGAAGAGCAAAGGTTTGGCAAACAAATGTTTACCAGGCCATGCAGATAAGTCTTTCTGATATATAAAGTTCTCTCTGCTAATAGTTCTTTTCCTGGTACAGGCCCCATATCTAAATTATTTCAGGCAGTTAAGGAAGATGTTAAAAGCTTTTCCTCAGTCTGCTGGGTCTTAGTTGACTTCAGCTCAAAGCAATTCACATGCCAAAGTGGCACATGTATTCTGCTCTCCTTCAATAGACAGGATTTAGAAAACTATGAGGTTGAGGACAGAGTGTGGTTTTTAAGGTAAGAAAGTGAACTAGAAAGGGTTGTTGCGAAATGAATTAGGTTAAGTGTTGCCAAATTATGAGGGATCTTGAATGCCAAGGGGAAGTAATCTGATTATATAAACCAATAAAGAGTTTTCAAAATTTTGTAAACAAATGATTTAAATATGAGTTTCAAGATGCAATGTCAAAGATGGATCACAATATGGAGAGTGATAAATTCAAGAGCACTTTATACAGAGCAGTCAAATAAATAGTGTAAATTAATGTCCAATATTTAATAAGTATCCCACAGGAACAAGTTTAGGTGAAGAAGTAAGAAAAATGGGGTTCCAGTACATCAAAGGGGCCTACATTACCATTACCCCCACCTGGAATGGATGGATGCCCGCAAGGGCTAGAGCCAAGGAGTTTGGCAAAGTTTCTAATTTGATCAGCCATTCTACATAATTAATCTAACAAGCCCAAAAAGCAGCTTCTGAAGATGGTATTTAAAATGGTGGTATGAGCCATTTGGGGAAGTTTTAGTGTTTTCTTAGGTACCTCAAATGTATGCACAAGTTATACATGTTAAAAAACCTTTGTTTATTTTCTTTTTTAAGTATGTTTTATTGGTTATGTTATTACAGTTGTCACAATTTTTCCCTTTTGACCCCTCTACTCAGTACCCCCATTCCTTCCAGCAATGCCTCCCTTAGTTCATGTCCATGAGTCATGCATGTAAGTTCTTTTGCTTCTTCATCTCCTATACTGTCCTTAAGATCCCCCTGTATGTTTGTACCTACCAATCATGCTTCTTAATTCCTGTACATTTTCCCCCATTCTCCTCCTTCCCCCCTCCCTGCTGATAACCCTCTAGGTGATCTCCATATCAATTATTCTGTTTCTGTTCTAGTTGTTCGCTTAATTCATTTTTTGATTTTTGTTTTTTAGATTCAGTTGTTGATAGATGTGAGTTCATTGCCATTTTAATGTTCATAGTTTTGATCTTTTTTTTTCCTGAAATAAGTCCCTTTAACATTTCATATAATAAAGTTTGGTAATGATTAACTCCTTTAGCTTTACCTATCTGGGAAGCATTTTACCTGCCCTTCAATTCTAAATGATACCTTTGTTAGACAGAGTAATCTAAATTATAGGTCCTTGCTTTGCATCACTTTGAATACTTCTTGCTAATCCCTTCTTGCCTGCAAAGTTTCTTTTGAGAAATCAGCTGATAGTCTTATGGGAACTCCTTTGTAGGTAACTCTCTGCTTTTCTCTTGCTGCTTTTAAGATTGTCTCTTTATTTTTCATCTTTCACCTTTTAGTTATTATGTGTCTTGGTGGGGTCCTCTTTGTGTCCATCTTGTGTGGGACTCTTTGTGTTTCCTGGACTTTTATGTCTGTTTCCTTTGGCAAATTGGGAAAGTTTTCTTTCATCTTTTTTCAGAAAAGTTTTCAATTTCTTGCCCTTCCTCTTCTCCTTCTGGCATCCCTATAATTCAGATGTTGGCACATTTGGAGATGTTCTAGAGGCTTCTTATTCTCTCCTTGTTTTTTTGAATTCTTGTTTCTTCATTCTGTTCTGATTGCCTGCTTATTTCTTCCTTATGTTCCAATTCATTGATTTGAACCCTGACTTCCATCCCTTCACTCTTGGTTCCCTGTGGATTTTTCTTTATTTCACTTAGTGTACCCTTCTTTCTTTCCCTTGTTTTTGCCATACTCCATGAGATCTCTAGTTATTCTTATCACCAGTGTTTTAAACTCTGCATCTGATAGGTTGTCTATCTCCTCATTGCTTAGTTCTTTTTTTAGAGCTTTGCTCTGTTCTTGCATTGGGGCCATATTTCTTTGTGTCCTCAATTTGGCAGCCTCCCTATGTTTGTTTCTGTATACTGAGTACAGCTGCTTTGACTTCCTGTCTTTGTGCACCTGTTACATTGCACGGGGCAGAAGCTTAGGTAATTGCGAGGGCAGGGGCAACACACCTCACTATTTTGTGGCTTTGTATGTGAGGTAGGTGTCAGAGAGGGGACAATGTTGCTGCCTGACTGCTGGAGGCTTGTTTGGCACTTACCCTGCTTCCAGTCACTTAGACAACTAGTGTCCCTCTAGCTGTTGCCCTGTTGGTAAGTCTCAGAGTGGGTGGGTTTGTGTATGTTCTAGGACCCTGCAGACCTTTTAAACAGACTCTTCTGAGAGAATGATAGTTTCCTCTGCCACCTCAACCCCCATTGGTTTTTACAGACAGGAGTTAATGAGGATTTATTTTCCCAGTGCTGGAACCCTGGGTTGCACTGTCTAGCCTGGGGCTTGCTCCTCAGGTATCCCTAATGTGAGACTGCCCATTCCGCTAGCTTCTGTGGCCTGGTCGCTGCCACCTTGCTGCTGCCACAAGAGTCCTCTCTGCCCTGGCTCCTCATCTTGGCCCCTCCTACCTGTCTGGATGAATATGTCTTCTTTAAATCCTTGGTTAAATCCTTGGACTTTCATACAGCTTGATTTTCTGGCAGTTCTGAGTGCTTTTTGTTTTGAGGTTAGTTGTAAGCCTTCTTATGGCTGTGCAAGGAGACAAAGTATGTCTGCCTATGCCTCCATCTTGACCAGAAGTGCTCATTTTTCTTTTGCTAATCTGTTTCTTATTACTGGGGGATCTCAGTCAAGAACTAAGAAGGGTAGAGAAAAAACTATTTTACCTCCTCTATATTATTGATCTTAAACAGACAGCTAAAGGGCAGAGAGGGAGAAGTGACGGTGGTGTTCACTGCTGCTGCAGCAATGTGGAAACCAAGCAGTGAAGAAGGGAATCTCAAGGCTCTTCCCTGACATTTTCTCCTGTCCCTGCACGAGTTTTCCTGCTATGCGCATGTTAAAATGCTTCAGGACAGTGGTTCCCAAGCCAGTTGATCACATAATTATCTGGGAGGCTTACTAAACTATACATTCCTGGGCTCCACACCTATGTTCCCCAAAACAAGAGGGTAATGATGGCTGGTAATTTAACCAACGACTAACAAAAGTGGATACTTAAACAATACTGGAAGACAGAGAATGCTGAAAAGGTTAGACAGAAATGGGCTGAAGAATTTGATACACCTTCACCAAGTAGACAAACAATTTACAGAATACATGATAAATTTGATAAAACTGGGTCCATCTGTAATGCTCCAAAAAGTGGTCAGCCAGTCAGTATCACCACCCTGGAAAATGAAATGTTAGTAAGTCAGGCATTTATGGAGAGTCCTAAAAAATCAAAACAAAAAGCTTCCATTGAGCTAGGCATTTCCTGTAGATCTTTCAGTCATATTATGCAACGTTTAGGTTTGAAAATGTATCAACCAAGATTGTTTCATGGATGATCCACATCGCCGCTTACAATTCTGTGAAGTGGTTCTCAATGAAGAAAGACAAGGCAATAGCATCATTGATAAAATTACATGGTCCAATGAAGCTCATTTTAAACTTTCAGGTGCTGTGTATCGACACAACTGTGTCTACTGTTCAAGAGAAAATCCCCACGTAATGATAGAAGGACAGTTAAATGAGCCAGGAATTACAGTTTGGGCAGGTTTTTCATGTAAAGGGGTACTTGGACCTATTTTTTTCATACAACTGTTACACATGACCTCTATCTTAACATGCTAAGGGACACGGTTTTACCATAATTACAGAGACAACATGATAATGATGACTTCTTCTTTCAACAAGATGAAGCTCATCCACACTGTGCTGTAACAGTGTGTGAGTTTCTTGATGAACAATTACCCAACAGGTGGGTAGGTCGAAGAGGGCCAGTGGAATGGCCACCACGATCACCAGACCTCACCCCAATGGACTTTTTCTTTTGGGATGTTGTCAAAGATAAAGTCTTTTCACGAAAACCATGTACTGTGGATGATATGATTTGCTGTATAAGAGAAACATGTCAAGAAATTGATGACAATAAAGAACTCTGTGCCAAAGTATGCTAGAATATAGCAAGTAGATTACCAGAATGTATAAATAATGAGGGCTGGCAATTTGAGCAGTCACGAGATTGTACCTAAGTGCATTGTGACATTGTTTTGTGTTAATAAAGTTATTGTAATAATCTAAAAAAAAGAAAACCAGACAGCTAAATATTTTTCCAGCAAAAAGAGTTTATTCAGGAACAAAGAATTGCAATTCCAGACATGGGGTCTAATGACAAAACACACACAGTCCAGAGAACAAAGGGCAGGACAGTTCTTTTACAGAGGAATGGGCTAGTTCAGAGGCACTATTATAAGCAGAAAGTCCATTGGAGGAAACCGAGGGTTCCAAGTGAAGTGGCTTTTCATTGGCTGAGTGGTTTCCAGGTGAGGAAAAGAACCTGCCTCTCACTGCTGGAGTAGTAGATCACAAAACATCTTCCTGTTGGAAATGGAAAGAAGTCTCTTCCTATTTGGGGTGGTTGGTAGTGAATGATAGGACATGAGAGCTCCCCCTTACAAGCCTTCATGACTCTAATTTAAATGAGACTTCTGTGCAGTACAAATCAGTACTTGCAAAATAGTCACAGGGATGTAAAATTCAGAGTAAGGAATATAATCAATAATATTGTAATAACTATTTATGGTGCCAGGTGGGTACCTGAAATATCAGGGTGATCATTTTGTAAAGCATATGACTTGTCTAATCATTATGTTGTACACATAAAACCAATACAAAATAATATTGAATGACAACTGTAATTCAAAAATAAAATTTTTCAAAAACAGTTAAATACTTAAAATTTTCTTAAATAAATGAGTCTTCTGGTTATTTTCACAACACCACTCTCACCACCAAGAAGTTAGAGGTACTTTAGAGATACTTCAGGGAACAAAGGACCAGCAGCCCATGAATGGTCTTGATAGATTTAAAGAAATAAAAGTAGAGGTGCAGCACATAACTGAAGTTAGACATTTAGCCATTGTAGGGAATGAGAAGATTTTAGCACAAAGGTTAAAAGCCACCACTCTTCCCTGTTTGGGGAAATCCCAAGTTCACTTCAGCATCAGCATGCTTAGAATGTGATTGATAACATATCTATCAGTGACCAGGCCCTAGTGAAGTGATACACTAATAAAAACTGACTTCATTGGAGGCTGATTTAGCACCAAAATAATGGCTACTTCTGCATGGAAAGCACCTGGCCTGAGTGGTAGAATCAGTTTTGCAGTCACACTCTTCAGGAAGCCAACACACAGGTCAAAACGCTGTATAGGACCCAAAGAGTGAAGAGAACACAATCAAAAATCCCATCCACATTAGGCTGCATGATGTACCTAAACAAACAAATCCCTCATTTTCCACAATATTAACTGAAGCTTATCATCCAAACTAGTATTTTCTGCCTTCGTTTGTGTTTCAGTTGATGACATTCCTGTGAGCATTCTTTACTCCTTATCTCCTACTCCAATCAGCCACCAGATTAGCCACTGCTACCTGGGCCTTACTCTCCATTTGTATAAAGGCCTCTAGACCATAGCTATGCAAACTCTTCACTCAAAATGTAAAAACCTATCATAGGAATCACAATGCTTCTTCTCTATTGCCTTGAAATAGAAAACTTTCTAAATCAATTGAAAATTGTTAGTGGAATTTTTTCTGTGGAACCACAAATACACATGTACATCAGACACTTTCATTTTAATTTTTATTCAGCTCCCCTAAAGTAAGCTGTTTGAAAATATGGTTTCCATTTGGCAGCTTTATATTATTATTAATGCCAAATAGGAATTTTGCACTCAGTAACATTTATTGAACATATCTGAACCAGGTGGAAGACTGCACAGTATGGGTGTGGAGATGAACTGAAAGAGGCTTAGAAATAAATGCAGAGGTTGATTCCAAATTGGAATATGAACTCAGGCCACAGCCTTTGGAGAGTAACTATTATGGGTGCTTTGACAGTGTGATAGCAACTTTGTAGAGTTATTCTCCTCTATTACACAAAGAAAGAACCTACAATGGAAGTTATTTTTTAAATAAAGACCCTAGGATTTCTGCTACATTCTTTTAAGTATTCTTATTTCTGAGATGTACTGGCTGGGTCTCCCAGGGTCTTGGCTCTTTCCCAGTTCCTCCCCACCATTGAATATGTTCTCTTACATTCTTTGGCTTCCTCACTGATATTTTTTTCTATAGGACGTAAACTCCCATGACTTTTTCTTGCCAACTGAGCGCTGTCAACTTCTACAGCACTCTGTTTTTGTGCGAAATATAGTCTATTATTCTTTTTTATCTATTAATTAATTATTGTTTATGAAGGTGCACAGAACTGGAAACCTACTTTTGCCCCACCCTGTAATGTGTCCCTGTAGGTTCATTAATTGTACAAATATACCACTCTGGTGTGGGATATTGATTATGGGGAAGCTGTGCCTGTGTGGGGTAAGATAATATGGGAACTCTACGTAATTTCTGCTCAATTATACCACAAACCTAAAACTGCTCTTTAAAAAAAAAAGTGTTTAAAAGGGGAAAACTCAAATATCCCCCCCATAACGCTATATATACACTAAATAACAATCTTGCAATCAATCCTCCACTCTCCTAATTATCTAGCACCTCTTTAATCTTTATATATGTGAGTGCTCAAAGAAATATTTTAAAATGTCAAATATCAAAAAGACTATCAAATATCAAAAATAAATGAACTCTTCCTCCGACAAAATAAATCACTCCTCTTCCCCACTTAAGTTTCTGTTCACTCCATTTTCCCACAACTGAATGCTCCTTTTCAATACACATACGCCCGCCCACCTGCAAATGCCACCTTCCTTAGCGCTCATCCTAATACACCAGACCCACGCCCACACCCAGCGCAGGGAGCTGCTGCTCAAAATCCTCGCATGCTGCTAACACTCAGTGTGGTCCCACAAGTCACGCTGACCCCTCACTCTTCTAACCTACAAAATGGGCCCGTTGCAGCCCTCTTTTGTTAGTAACTAAGACACTAGACTTGGAAGAACCTTAAAGAGTAATGAAATCAACAACAGACGCTTTTAAAACCAGGACTACATGATTCTTCAATCCCGCCAGTTAATACTGTCTTCCGTCACCCCAGAGAGTCAATAGGTGCAGGAGGGTGAGAGGGCAGAACCCCTACGGCTGTGCGAGGACTCCGCTGCTGCCCCGGAGAAGACCTAGTTCTGCTGGGAGGCCCCGCCCCTCCCCCTGCTTCCAGCACCGCCGGGCCCTGGGCTCCTCAGGGATGCGAAAGAGGTCCGACCTTAGTGATCTTAACCCCTTCTCTCCCACCGCTCGCCTGGCTTCTGTGTAGCCGGGGATAGCAATTTTGCACTTTTAGAAGTGGGCACTAAGGGGCCAGGAATAAATCATTAAGCTCTGAAATTCTGATTGAACCTCAGATCCAGATGCAGAACTCTTTGAAATAGTGGAGAGGACAAGCGAAAGGAAGAATAGGGAAATGAAGCAGAAGCGAGGAAGCTGAGGATGAATGGGAGTAGAAGGAAGAAGAGCGAGAGTGGGAGAGGATGCTTAAAGAAACAGAAGAAAGATGCCCAGGATTAGAAACTGAGAGTGGTTTCTGACAAGAGTGGCTTTAAGGGGAGAAACTTGAATGCCAAAGTCCTTATATTGTAAAACGGGAAAGGTGGGGAATGGAGGGGCGAGGCAGGCCGCGGGGTGCGGGCGTGGGGCGGGGGGCGGGGGGTGGGGTGGGGGCGGCGCGGTCCAGGCAAACTAAAGCAAAGAAGGAATAAATTAGACAAATTGTTCTGGTAGGCGAGTGATGCGAGAAAGAGAAAATGGAGTTTTGCTTCTTTGGGTGCTGCGCCCTCCTATTAGAATAAAGTTGACCCTTGAATGAGGCAGGGGGTTAGGGGCACTGACATTCTGCCCAATTGAAAATCCGATATAAATTTTGACTCCTCCCAAACTTAATTACCGTTGGCCCTCTGTCAGGGGGTGAAGGGATTGGTTCCAGGCCCCCCAAGGCTACCAAAACTTGTGATGGTCAAGTACCCTAGATAAAATGGTGTGTAGATTAATACACAAAATCAGCTCTCCACATCCCCAGACCCCCAACTGCTAATTAAAAAAAGTACAGGCATTTATTGGAAAAAAAAAATCCTCCTGTAATTGGGCCCATGCAGTTCAAACCTCTGCTGTTCAAGAATCAACTGGAGGCACAGGAGAGTACATAATGCATGAGTCCATTATATGACATTTTATGCAAACTAACTATAGAAAATGCAAACTATAGTGACAGAAAAGAGATCGGTGGTCACCTGGGGTTAAAGCTCCTTAAAGTGTGGTAGAGAGAAATTTCAATAGTGACAGAAATGTTCTGTATATTGATTGTGGCAATGGTTTCACAGAATAGAAATTTTTTACTGAATTATACCTTTTAAATAAATGCAGTTTATTCTACGTAAAGTATACCACACTGAAGATGATTTAAGTTTATTAAAATAAGAAAAACATGTCAGCAATAATAACAGTGTTTCACTCTATTTTACCAAGTACTTTCAAATGCTATAAAAGAGATGGAATATTAGCAATTCTAATTTACAGGCACTAAGGATACAGTTGGAAACAAGAGAGACCATGTACCTACCCTCTTGAATTTACATTCTGTTTGGAGACAGACAATAAACAAATAAATGTAACCAGTGCATGGATTAGGTAGGATTACAAAGAGTGGAATTTAACAGAAAAATATACTCCATTTCCTCACTGCTTGGGCAGACCAGGTATGTGAGACACTCTTTCATCCATTGGGTGAAATATTGGGCCCATTCAGATAATAAAAAGTCTTCTGGTCACTTTTGGTTCAAGTATGTACTTAAGTAAGTAAAATTACCAAAATCCTATATTCAGTATTTTGAACTTCTACCATCTCCCAACTAAGGCCTCCCTTTAGTGAGAATTAGGAAAAGTGTTTACTACCATACTGTTCCTCCCATTGCCGTATTGTCTCTGGCTCTCAGACTTAGAGGGGAGGCAGGAAATAAGTTAATGATTATAAAAGGTCTGACTTGACTAGTATACTGTAATTTGGTATGTTTCCTATCACTGTAGCAAAAATACAATGCTAATTTCCTCTGGGCTTGTCAAATATTCTAAGCTAACACTTTTCCTTGGGAAGCATACATGGGGTCTTTATTTACCTCCCACCAACCACAGGTATATCTCACCTGTAGATCCTTCTTGCCATGCTTTTTTGGTTGGCCTCATCCCCTATAAACCCCAGATATGGGGTCTCTACTTCTACTTGCAATGTGTTCTGAAAGATGAGAAAGGGCCAGTCTTAAACAAAGTGAGGGGGGAAGTATTCCAGAAAGAAAAAACAGGTAATACAAAGAGCTTTGCATGTTTAAGGAACACAGAAGCAGCCTGTGTGGCTTGTCCATAGTAATCAAATACTAAAATATGAAAAGGTGAATTTGACCAAGTACACAGGAGCTAGAAATGGTAGAGCCAAGTAGTTCTGGCCCTGTGCCCACACCATGAAGTTTTAGATATAGTTGGTGAAGAAAGCTATATATACAGCGCAAGTTTAAAATAAAAATGAAACCAAATTAAATTTTTCAGCTGTCAAATAATATTATACTTAATCTGAATAAAAATACTTAGCAATGGTTATAAAGTGGCAGAAAAACACTTACAGTGTACATGGTTAATAGAAGTATAATTTCTTTTAAAACTGTCATATACTGAGTCCTATTATGTATCAGGGGGCTTGTATATACCACCTCTAATCCTCAGTAGCAAACTTGCAGTAAGACAGGTAATATACTCGTATACAGATGAGAATGCTGATGCTCACAGATGTTAAATGATTTGCTCAAGCCAAGGCATCATGGCCAGCATTCATGTTCAGGTCTTCTTGTGTGCAAAGCATAATCTCTTTTCACTTTGTCTTTAGGGAGTTAGATATAGAGGTAAATGATAGATGATAGATAGATAGGTAATAGATAGATAGATCATAGATAATAAGGAGATAGATGATACATAGATTCTAGAAATTCTAAAAACGTATTTGGTACAATTATTCTACTCCCACCATTCTTTCCTAAACAAAAAGATAAAAATAAAGAAAGATCATTTATTTCTTGAAATTTCACCTTTAATACTTTTTTAAAAAATAAAGTAACCTAGATATCAAAGAAGAGGGCAACAATTAGGTAAATTGTAATAAACTTACACATCACCCTGGCCGATGTGTCTCAGTTGGTTGGAACATCATCCCATAGACCTAAATGTTGCAGGTTACATTGCCAGTGAGGGCACCTACCCAGGTTGTGGGTTCAATCCCCTGTCAGGGCATATACAAGAGGTAGGATTGAGGGTGGGAGGTGGGGGTGAGTGGAGTGGGGTAAAGAAGTGGTGGGAAAGAAAATTATATCATCAAAGCTGTAAAAATAAATAAATAAATATTTTTCAAAAAAGAAAGTAACCAATAGATGTTTCTTTCTCACACTGATGTTTCTCTCTTCTCTCTCTCTCTCTCTTCCCCCTTTCCTCCCTCCTTCCCTTTCTGTCTCTCTAAAAGCAATGAAAAAATGTACTCAGGTGAGGATAAAAAAATAAAATAAATAAACTCACACATTGAGTGCATACACATGTATCTTGTGGATACTATAGTGCCTGATCATTGGCAAGTAACCAATAAATATAAATTATATTCTTATATTCATAAGAAATGTATAATAATGTAGAAATTCATTTGTTATAATGTTAGGGGACTAAAGAAAAGTACAAAAATAAATTTACAGAAACCATAATGAACCCAGCAATGTAAAAATATGTGGGGAAAGAGATATACTAAAAGATTAATAATGGATACTGACAGTATTAGTTATATGAATTATAGCCTTTTTTACTTCTCTACATATTTATATATTTTTATCTACCTCTCACATTTTCTGGTTTTCCGTGATTGGTATATGTTATCCTTATAATCAGACTATACTGAAACGAGATGAACTGAAAAGCAATACGTGAAAAATGTCATGTTTGGTGATGCAAAATATAAGGGCTTTGGAAAGTAATCGGAGGCTTGGGAAGTCTTCTTGCAGGAGATGAGGCTTGTGCCGAACCTGTAGGAGTTGGGATGACTGAGGTAGGGGAAAGAGACAAGGAGGGCCTTTTAATCAAGCAAAGAGAAACGCCAGTGCAAAGATGTGGAAGAAAGAAAGCACAGGGAGTCACCCAATTGAACTAGTGCAGCAAGTTTATGTGAAGAGAAGCAGAACATATGTTGAGTTTGGAAACAGGCCAGGATTGCCGGAAGCCTTAAATGTCAGGTCTTGAACTTCTGGTTCTATCTGGGGAGTTAGGTGCAAGATATAGTCACATCCTTCTAGCAGACTTCCATCCCTCTAACTGAGGTCAGAGTGATAACAGGGGATCAGATCAAGTTGGGCAGTTCTCAGTAAGGTGAATTTTGTCTGCCAAAGAGCATTTGGCAATGTCGGGAGATGGTTTTGATTACTTTAACTGGAGAAGAGGTACTACTGTCACCTAGTGGGTAGAGGCCAAGGATACTGCTAAACATCCTATGATGAACAACACAGTTCCAGCCCAAAAGTGTCAGTAGTGCTGAAGTTTAGAACCCTGATGTAAACTTAAAGCCTGTTAGATGTGAGGACTTGGGTTTTATTGTGAGATGGAAAATAGTTGGATGATTTTGAGAAAAGAAGGGACATAATCTGACTTGTGTTTTAAATCGGTTAATCTGGCTTCTGTGTTGAGAACATACCAAATAAAGACAAGGGCGAACCAGGAGACAATTTCAATAATCCAGGTGAGAAATGATGATGGCTTGGACCAGACCAGACTGGTAGCCCTGAAGATGGAAACAACTTGACAATTTCAGGGCACATTTTTTAAGACAGAGACAACACAATTTGCTGATAGACTATAAGTAGATTAGATGAATAAGAGTCCTAACACAGATTTTTATCTGATGACTTTCAGTTTGCAGATGAATTTCCATGAACAGAGATGAGAAAGGTTACAGAAGGAGTATATTTGGGAGGACTGTGAGGAACTCAGTTTATGACAGATTACCTGTTAGATACCAAAATGCTGTTGTTGAGTAGACAATTAGACATAGGAATCTAGAGTTCAGTAGAGAGGACAGGCTAAAAATATAAATTTAGGAGACCAGCATGTAGGGATAAGCTAGGAAGTGCATGTAGAAAATAGAAGAGGTTTAAAAAATAAACAAACCGCAGGAAGTACAGAAAGATAAAGAGAAAACAACAAAGAGTATTGAGAAGGAGCTGCTGAAAGAGTGTGAGGCCTAAGAAGCCAAGTTAAAAGAGAGTTTCAAAAATGAGAAAAAGATCTGCACCATCACATGCCCCTCTTTAGTCAAGAAGGATGAAAACTGAAAATTGACCATTGGATTTAGCAATGGGGAGGTCATTTGTGGCCTTTGATAAATGCTGTTTTGGTGTTGAAGCCTTATTTGTGTCAATGCAAAAGAGAATGAGAGAAGTGGTATAAATGGTAGGTTAGAACTGGGATGGTACCTAGAGGAGAGTGGGGTCAAGAGAAAATTATTTTTAATGAGAGACATACAGACATGTTTATGTCCTGATGGGAATATGTCCACTAGAGAGGAAAATGGTGCTACAGGAGAGATGAGGAAATACTAGAGCAATATCTTTGGATTAGTAGAAAGAGAAAGAACCTAGTAGACACATGGAGAGATTAGCATCACAAATAGTTTATTCCTAGTAGTATCAGAAGAAAAGGTAGAGTATATAAACACAAGATAGAAGTAGGTGAACAGATGTGTTGGTGACAGTGTGTGGAAGTTCTCTTCTGATTGCTTCAGTGAAATATGAAGTAAATTATTAGCTGAGAGAGGGAGGATATTATCTGAGAAAAAGGGAGTATGAGGGATTGAAGGAGATGAAAAAGTATGCACTAGTTATCTTGGAGAATGGGCCAGAGAGTGAACTAAATAAAAAAAATAGGAGTGCTTGACAACATTAGCAGTTCAACCTAAAGTTAGTGGTCATGAGGAGGTGCTGTCATGAAAACAACAGTATAGGAGACCTCAGCCTCCATCCCCAACAAACATCATAAATTAGGCAGCTATCCACAAACAAAACAGCTCTGGGAGAGCTCCAGAGTCCACTTAAGAAACTTCAGCCACACAATGGAACAAGAAACTGAGAGCAGCTTTACAGAAAAGAAAGGAAGAACAGCTTCATTCTGCCCGTGTCATCCCATTCCACAAGCCAGTCTTGCACAGTACCAAGAGGGAACTCCCAAGCTAGCAAGAGTTCCCACAGCTAGGAAAAGAAGTCTCAAGTGAATAGCCAGTTTTTCCAGACTTTCAGGGCCCTGCACCAAGGGCCCACTTTGGTTTCACCTCATTCAGAGACCAGCAAAGCTAAAACATATAGACACAGGGCTATATGTTCCAAGACCCCCAGTGGATACCTGAAATTGCAGATAGTACCTAACCCTATATATACTATTTCTTCTATACATATATACATTTGATAAAGTTTAATTTATAAATTAGAAACAGTAAGAGATTAACAATAGTTAATAATGAAATAAAACAGGTGTAACAATAAACTACAATAAAAGTTATATGAATGGCTTTGGAGCCATTATTAAGAAAAATAAGGATTGAACACAAGCACTGGAATACCACAAGAGTCTATCTGAAAATAGATGGCTACTAGATAACTAGTGACAGATAGCATACACAGCATAGATATACTGAACAAAGGGATGATTTACTTCCAAGTGGGACAGAGCAGGATGGCACAAGATTTCATCATACTACTCAGAATGATGAAATTAAAACTTATGAATTGTTTATCCCTGGAATCTTTCATTTAATATTTCTGGACCAGAGTTGACCACAAGTAACTGAAACTGCAGAAAGCAAAACTATAGATAAGGGGGGACTAGTGCAGTCATCACTGATGTTCCAGAAGGAAAAGCAAAAAGCTTATTTAAAGAAAAAAACACTGAGAACTTCCCAAACTCAGGGAGAGATTTAGACATCCAAGTTAATCAAGCTAATAGTTATCACCAAAATTTCAATCCAAGACACAGTATAATAAAACTGTCTAAAATCAAAGACAAAGAGAGAATTTTAAAGTGAAAAAAGAAAAAAAAATTCTTGTACAAGAGAAATCCATATGGCTACCAAACTGATTTCTCAGCAGAAATCTTGCAGGCCAGGCAACAATGGAATGATATATTCCAAAAGTACATAAAAAGAAAAACTGCCAGCCAAGAACAAATTAGAAAGCAAAGTTGTCTTTCAGAAATAAAGGTGAGATAAAGACTTTCCCAAACAAACAAAAACTGAGGGATTTTTATCACCATTAATTAGGCTTGTTTATCAAAAAAAGCTGAAAGGACTTCTTCAGGCTGAAATGAAAAGACAATAGTAACATGAAAACATAAAAATATAAAGGTAAAGGTAAGAATATAGTCAGATTTAGAATACACTAATGTTTTAACATGGTGGTGTGTTAACCACTTAACTCTATTATAAAGGTAAAAGGACCAAAGTATTAAAATAGCAATAGCTATAATAATTTGATAATGAAATATACAATATAAAAAGATGAACAGTGTGATATAAAAACCATAAAAGGGCAACAGCAAAAGAATAGAGTTTTGTATGCAGTCAAAGTTAAGTTATTGGCTTAAAATAGACAGTTAGATCTATAAGAAGTTTCAAGGAAGTCTCAGAATAACAAAAAAAAACCTATAATAAATACACAAAAGATAAAGAGAAATGAATCAAATCATACCACAATAAATTATCAATTCACAAAAGAAGACAGCAAGAGAGAAAGAAAGGAACAAAAGAACTAAAACTTATCGAGAAAAAAATTAACAAGATGGCAATAGCAAATAGTTACCTTACAGTAGTTATTTGAAATGCAATGGATTAAATTCTCCAATCAAAAGACACAGAGTGGATGAATGGATCAAAAAAAAAGAACCACCCTCCAATAAATAAATTGTTAAAGAAAATGTGGTATATGTATTCAATGAAATACTATTCAGCAACAACAACAAAAAAAAGAATGAAATCTTGCCATCTGCAACAACATGGATGGACCTAGAAGATATTGTGTTAAGTGAAATATATCAGAAAAAGACAAATCTGTATAATTTTACTTATTTGTGGACTCTAAAGAATAAAAGAAACAAAGCCAAATAGGACTAGACTTACAGAGAATGAACTAATGGTTGTCAGTGGAGAGAAGAGTGGGAGAATGGTTGAAAAGGTGAAGGGGGATAAGAAATACAAACTTCAGTTGTAAAATAAATAAGTCAATAAAATGTAGATGTAAGGTACAGCACAAGAAACATAGTTAATAACATTGTAATAACTGTGTATAGTGACAGATGGTTACTAGACATACCATGGTGATGACATTGTAAGGTATATAAATGTAGAATCACTTGTAGATCTGAAACATATAATATTATATATCAACTACACTTAATTAAAAAAATAAAAATAGTTTAAAAACAAGACCTAAGAATACGTAATCTACAAGAGACGCATTTCAGCTTCAAGGTCACACACATACAAATGGATATTAAAAGAGAGAAAGGGTAGCTATAGTGATATCAGACAAAACAGACTTTACATCTGTAATAAGACAAAGAAGGTCGTTATAATAATAAGGAAGTGAATTTATCAGGAGTATATAACAATTCAAATACCCATGCACTCAAATTTTAAATATATTCACCAAATTCTAACAGAACTGAAAGAAGAAATGTACAATAATACAGTAAGAGTAGAGGACCACTTTCAACAGTGGATAGACTATCCAGATGGAAAATCAATAAGGAAATATTGAACTTGAACTACACTTTAGATCAAATGGAAGTAACAGAAATAACAGAAAAATCTAACTAGACCTCTATCTCACATAAGTCGTGAAAATTAACTCAAAGTGAATTAAGGATTTAAATGTAAGACCTGAAAGCATGAAACTCCTAGAATAAAACAGCTCTAGCTGGTGTGCCTCAGTGGATTGAGTGCTGGCCTGCAGAACACAAAGTCACCAGTTTGATTCCCAGTGTAAGGCATATGCCTGGGTTTCAGGCCAGGTGCCCTGCAGGGGGTATGCAAGATGCAACCACACATTGATGTTTCTCTCCGTCTCTTTCTCCATCCCTTCCCTTCTCTAATAAATAAATAAAATCTTTAAAACATAGGGGAAAGTTTCCTTGACATGGGTCTTAGTAAATTATTATTTTTTTCTTGTTTTGGATATTACACCAAAAGCACAAGCAACAAAAGCAAATATCAACAAGTAGTACAACAAATATCAACAAGTAGTACAACATCAGATTAAACGGCTTTTACACAGCCACTGGCCAATGTGGCTCAGTTGGTTGGAGCATCATCCTGTACACTAAAATGTTGGGGTTCAATTCCTGGTCAGGGCACATACCTAGATTGTGAGCCCAATCCCCAGTCAGGGAACACATAAGAGGCAACCAATCAATGCATCAATGTTTTCTTTTCTTTCTCTCTCTCCCTTTCTCTCTAAAATAAAAACGAAAACAAAAACATATTTTTAAAATTTAAAAGGCTTTTACTTGGCAAAAGAACAATCAATAAATTAAAAAGACAACTTATGAAATAAAAAAATATTTGCAAACCATATATCTGATGAGGAGTTATCAAAATATATACCCAAAATATATAAAGAACATACACAACTTAAAATAACAACAAAAAAAACCCCAATTTTTAGAACTGTCAGTACACTTGAAGAGACTTTTTTTTTTTAAATCTGATTAAAAAAAGGACAAAGGATCTGAGTAGACATTTTCCCAAAGACACCAAAATGGCTACCAAGAACATGAAAAGTTATTCGACATCACTAATCATCAAGAAAATGCAAATCAAAACCATAGTGAGATACCACCTCACACCTATTAAGATGGCTATTATCAAAAAGACAACAGATAAATGTTAGCAAGGATGTAGAGACTCGTGCATTGTTAGTGGTAATGTAAATTGCTGAAACCATTATGGAAAACAGTATGGAGGTTCCTCAAAAAATTAAAAGTAGCCCTGGCTGGCGTGGCTCAGTGGATTGAGTGCCAGCCTGTGAGCCAAAGGGTAGCCAGTTTGATTCCCAGGTAGGGTACATGCCTGGGTTGCAGGCCAGGTCCCCAGTGGGCGGCATGTGAGAGGCAACCACACATTGATGTCTCTCTCCCTGTCTTTCTCCCTCTCTTCCCCTTTGTCTAAAAATAAATCAATAAAATCTTTTTAAAAAATAAATAAACCAAAGAAAAAAGTTAAAAATAGAGCAACCATGTGACCCAGCAACTCCACTTCTGGTTATACATCAAAAGAGATAAAATCAGTCTCAAAGAGGTATCTGCACTTCCATGTTCATTGTAGCATTATTCACAATAATCCAGACATGGAGAAGATGGCAGTGTACATAAACGTTAAGTGTGGTACTTGCATCCTCCCAAAACCACATCAATATTACAACTAAAATACAGAGCAATGCCTGAAATCTAGCTAAGTAGAAGTCATACAACTAAACATATGAAGAAAAAGTCATATCAAGAGGAAATGTGGATGAGGCTAGTTCCATACCCATGTATGTGGATAAAAATTGGGGAAGATATCTCAGCTGTGGAATGAGGAGTCCCAGGCCAACACCGGACCCCCAACCCAGGTTTCCAGGGTCAGAAAGAGAAGTTCCCATAACCTCTGGCTATAAAAAAAAAACACCAAAAAACTTAGATTCCAGCTGAATGAGACATAAGGCTGCTGGAGCCTCAGGCATTCCTCCTAAAGGGCTAGCAAACAGACTTACTTACTGATGGACCCACTCTGAGCTCCAGCACTGCGGAAGTACCTCAAAAGGTACCAGGGATACACAAGGAGGAAATTGTCAGAGCAAGAGCTGGAAGAGCAGCTTTCTCCCAAACAGAACGGCTGACAGAGGCCATTGTTTTGTTTTGGGGGGTTTTGTTTGTTTGTTCTTGTTGAGCCCTCCCCCTACAGAATCAGGTGGGCACCATGCCTGAGTCTAACCTGGCTAACATTGTTCCCTGCCCCATGCAACCTGTGAACCTATCAAAGACAAGTGGCTTTTCCATAGAAACTTCTCACTATTGCTATGGCCTTTT
The DNA here is from genome assembly GCF_021234165.1 of Pteronotus mesoamericanus. NCBI lineage: Eukaryota > Metazoa > Chordata > Mammalia > Chiroptera > Mormoopidae > Pteronotus > Pteronotus mesoamericanus. The sequence continues at coordinate 503,103 of NW_026555085.1, forward strand.
CTCTAGCCACAATCACCTGAACAAATGTAGGGAGATGACTAGATTAGAGTTGGATTTATATACAATAATAACTTATTCTGGGGAGTGTGGGAGTGTAACAAAGCGAATAAAGGCAAGAATGTTAAGAGTATGTGTGCCAAGAAGTAATTATAATGATTGACCAGGGACTCTAACCTAGGTAGAGAGAGAAGTGAAGACATGAGGGAGGTGAAGGAAAGTAATAAATTTCCAGGTGCCTCCTGAGAATGGAATTGAAAGGAGATGGATTAGAAATAATCTATGCGGACACCAAATTTATCAAGAATTATGATAATAGTGACTTCCAGTCAAGATGGAGGTGTATGTAAACACGGTTTGCCTCCTCACACAACATTAGCAAAAATTACAACCAAAATACGCAACACCTATCACCCAGAATCATCAAAAAATTGAGCTATATGCAAGTCTGACAAACAAGGAATTAGAGAAGTCACATTCTGAGGAGGGTACCCCATCCTGCAGAATCCCCCAGGGCTGCCGCAGATGAAGGAAAAATAAGTCATTCCACTCTCGGTCTGCCAGGAAAAGGGGGTGGCAATTCCCTCTAGTACAGAATGCCCCCAGCCCTTCTCTTGAAGTGCTTTTTATTGAGAACCATATGCGATATGCACAGGGGTATACAGTGTGCATACAAAGCTCACCAATCAATGTCAAAGGCTATGTTTACAGAAAACAGATAGAGATCATAGATAACAATTGAAGGAACACAGAGATTTGCCTCAGGCCAGGGTCTGGTAGACAGGGTGGTGTCCATTTGGCCCTGAAACCTGAGAAACTGATCACATTTTATGCTCGGACCCAAACCATCAGTACTCATAAACTCGAGGGCATTCTTAGTAAAGTTTCATAGGATTTAATGCATTCCTTTTCCAGGCCTGATTGTCCCTGGGAAACTGCCTGCTCCAGTTTAGGGCTGTACCTGCCTTTAGTATTGTTTCACTGACCTGGTCAGGTGGCCAGGCAGAGCAGCCAAGAGATAAGGAGACTTTTTTCAAGTAGAATGAGGACTCCAGCTATTACAAAGCCGAGGGGTCTTTTGCTCCTTCTCCATGTCCCCCAAGTCCTTCACTGGTGGCCCTTTTGTGACTGTGCCTGTCTTAGGTTGCCCCTTCCATTGAGGGGATCATTGAGTAACCAGCCATCCTCTGGTTACTCACAAGCAGGGCGATGTGAGGGAGGCAGGGGCTGTGCTCCTGCCAGGGGGACAAGTTTTGTCTCCTCAGTGGCCTATTTTCCCAAGGCCTCCTTGCTCAGCTCCAGCATTGGGGCCCTCTCACCTGTCGATGAGGCTACAGTCCCTGAAACCAGGTGGGATGGTTCCCAACAATATTCATCCAGATAGGAAGAAGGGACAGAGGCAGAGATGTAGAGACACAGAATGGCCAGTCCCACACCCACATGTGGCAGATAAAAATCAAGAGGGATATCTCAGGAATGAGGGATCTCAGCCACACACGAGACCACCCAGTCCAGGTTCCACTGTCAGGAAGATAAGTCACCATGTCCTCTGGCTGTAAAAATCAGTAGGGGTTGGGGCAGCAGAAGAAATTGAAGAATTCTCAGTCATCTCCTCTTAAAAGGCCCACTGAAGATTTAGGACTTACAAAGACTCACCCTCTCTGGTCTCTAGCACTGGGGCAGCAGCTGGAAGGGCACAGTGGCATACAGGGAGAAAATGAAGTCCCTGGCATCAGAGTGGGTGTTAAGGGACAGCTTCCTCCTGGACAAAGCACCAGAGTCCAGGCAGCAGCCATTGTCCCCTTTCTGAGCCCTCCCCGCACACAGAGCCACAAAGGAGCAACACCATATCTGAGACTTCATCAACCTGGTTCACATGGGTTTCACTGCCCTGGCAATTACCTAAGGCTGCACCCCATCCAGCTTACAGCTCTACTTTTCTACAATAGACCAAGACTCTAAGACAGGGAATCAAAGAAGTTCTACCTAATACATCAAAACAAACATAGGGAGGCTGCCAAAATAAGGAGAAAAAGAAATATGGCCCAGATGAAAGAACAGATCAAAACTTCAGAAAAAGGACTAAACAAAATGGAGATAAGCAAACTATCAGATGTAGAGTTCAAAACACTGGTTATTAGGATGCTCAAGGAAGTCTTTGCGTACTTCAACAGGATAAAAAAAAAAGACCCAGGCAGAAATGAAGTTTACACTAAACAAAATAAAGAAAAATTTATAGGAAATCAACAGTAGAGTGGATTAACTGAGAATTAAATCAATGGTTTGGACCACAAGGAAGAAAAAAACATTCAATCAGAACAGCAAGAAGAAAAAAGAATCCAAAAAATGAGGATAGGCTAAGGAGCCTCTGGAACAATCTCAACCATACCAGCATTTGAATCTTAGCAATGCTGGAAAGAAGAGGAAGAGCAAGGAATTGAAAACTTATTTGAAAAAACAATGAAAGAAAACTTTCCCAATTTGCCAAAGGAAACAGACATAAAAGTCCAGGAAGCACAGAGAGTCCCACGCAAGATGGACACAAAGAGGACCACACCAAGACACATCATAATTAAAAGGTGAAATGTGAAAGATAAAGAGAGAATCTTAAAAGCAGCAAGAGAGAAGGAGACAGTTATCTACAAAGGAGTTCCCATAAGACCACCAGCTGATTTCTTCAAAGGAGCCTTGCAGGCAAGAAGGGACTGGCAAGAAGTATTCAAAGTGATGAAAAACAAAGACTTACAACCTAGATTACTCTAGCCAGCAAAGGTATCATCTAGAATCCAAGGGCAGATAAAGTGTTTTCCAGTCAAGGTAAAGCTAAAGGAGTTCATCATCACCAAGGCTTTATTATATGACATTTTAAAGGGACTTATTTCAGAAAAAGAAAAAGATCAAAACTCTGAACATTAAAATGGCAGCAAATTCACAACTATCAACAATTGAATCTAAAAAAGACAAACTAAGCAAACAAGCAGAACAGAAACAGAATCATAGATATGGAGATCATTTGGAGGGTTATCAGTTGGGATGGGGAAGAGGGAGAATGGGAGGAAGTGTGCAGCAATTAATAAGTACAAACTGGTATATACAGAATAGACAGGAGGATGTTAAGAACAGTATAGGAAGTAGAGTAGCCAAAGAACTTATATGTGTGACCCATGGACATGAACTAAGGTGGCGGGATTGCCAGAAGGAATGGGGGGGTGGGGTACCAGGTAGAGAGGTGCAAAGGGGGAAACCCCTGACTACTGTAATAGCATAATCAATAAAATATATTTTAAAATATGAATTGTGACAGTAGCACTACTGAAAGAGGCGATGATGAGCCAGGGACAAAAATCTTCAGGGAATAAAGCATAGCAAAGGGGAGGAGGAGTCAGGTAACAGCAACAAGGAGGGAGTGTGGCAAAAGCTGACATGAGAGTCAAAGCTACATTGAAATTGAGAATGACTTAACCCTCACTACAACAACTTGCAGAAATAAACATTGTTTTTTCCACGTTTAACACAGGATGACACTGAGAATCACTAAGTTTAAGCAGCTAGCTTAAAATTGCTCACTCGGGGAACTCCTGCCAAGACAGAGATGTAGGTAGATATGCTTTGCTTGCTCACACAAACAAAAGAAGGACGACAACCAATTTAAGGACAAAAAACAGCCCAAACTGCCAGAAAATTGAACTGTACAGACCTCTACAACTAAGGAGTTAAAGAAGAAACATTCATCCAGACTTGTAGGAGGGGCAGAGATGGGCAGCTGGGGTGGAGAGGACACATGGCAAGGTGGTAGCTAGTGGACTAGATGGTCCCACATTTGTGTACCGATAATCAGGGAGGAACAACTGAGGAGAAAGACAAACCATGCAACCCAGGGTTTCAGCATGCGGAAATAAAGCCTCTAAACCTCTGGCTGTAAAAACCTCAGGGGGAGGATTGCAAGAGAATTCCCAGTCTCACAGGAGAGTCTATTGGACAGACCCATGAAGTCCTACAATGTACACAAACCCACCCACCTGAAAATCAGCACCAGAACAGTGCAATTCACTTCTAGGTAGTGGGGGAGGTGACTGAAATTGGGGCAAGAGCTGAGTAAGCAGCACTGTTCCCTCTCTGACTCCTCCCCCACTTACAGCACCACCAACGCAGAAAAGTGGGTTGCTCCACCCTGAAAAATATCTAAGGCTCCACCCCTGACAAAGTAACAGGCACACTGAGACAAAGAAAAATGACCCAAATGAAAGAGCAGGTCAAAACTCCAGAAAAAGAACTAAGGGACAAGGAAATAGCTTATATATCAGATGCAGAGTTCAAAACAATGGTAATCAGGATGCTCACAGAAATGACTGAGTATGACTGCACAATAAAGGAAGAAGTGAAGGTTACACAAAATGAAACAAAGAAAAATATACAGGGAACCAACAGAGAAGGGAAGGAAACCAGGACTTAAATCAATGATTTGAAACAGAAGGAAGAAATAAACATTCAACCAGAACAGACTGAAGAAACAATAATTCAAAAAAAATGAGAGTCTTAGGAACCTCTGGGACAACTTTAAATGTTCCAACATCTGAATCATAGAGGTGACAAAAGAAGAAGAGGAAGAGCAAGAAATAGAAAACTTACTTGAACAAATAATGAAAGAAAACTTCCCCAATCTGGTGAAGGAAATAGGCATGCAAGTCCAGGAAGCTCAGAGAGCTTCCCAAGGAAGTTGGACCCAAGGAGGAACACACCAAGGCACATCATAATTAAATTACCCAAGATTAAAGATAAGGTGTGTTGCAGTCTCTCTAGGCTGGACAGGTCCTCTTGGGGCTCAGGCAGATGGAAGAAGATGTGTGGAGCCTTGGGGATGCTTGACATGCCTTTATGTGGGAGAGTCACACAGGCACAAGTCCGGTCAGGGAAATCACACAGGCCACAAAGCCCATGTCCAAGTTGGTGCCCCAACTCCCCACCCTGTCCAAAGTTCCTATCCTTTTTATTCTAACCCCAAACAAAACAGGCAATCAGGCTAGAAGGTGAAGTAACTATCATGAGCTGTGCATGCGATCCTACTCAAGGCTACAGGGCAGTTTATCACACCCGGTGCTCAAGGCCATGAGATCCTGGCAAAAGCGTGTGGGAACACTGTTTTGTCAGACTCCTCCAAGGTTGTGAGGAGTTGCTCCCTCCGGTTACCCACACACGTAGGTGAGGGAGTCAGACCGCCTCCACGTACCCTACAAGGTGAGAATCTTAAAAGCAGCAAAAGAAAAGAAGACAGTTACTTACAAAGGAGTTCCCATAACACTATCAGCTTTCTCAAAAGAAACATTACAGGCAACAAGGGGCTGGAAAGAAGTATTCAAAGTCATGAAAGGCAAGGGCATACATCCAAGATTACTCTATCCAGCAAAGCTATCATTTAGAATGGAAGGGCAGATAAAGTACTTCCCAGATAAGGTCAAGTTAAAGGAGTTCATCATCACCAATTCCCTTATTGTATGAAATGTTAAAGGGGTTTATCTAAGAAAAGGAAGATCAAAACTATGAACAGTGAAATGATAACAAACACAACTATCAACAACTGAATCTAAAAAACAAAAACAAATACAAATTAAGCAAACAACTAGAACAGGAATAGAATCACAGAAATGGAGATCACATATAGAGTTATCAGTGGGGAGAGGGAGGGAGGAGAATGGAGGAAAAAGTACAGGGAAAAAGGGGCATAATTGGTACGTACAAAATAGACAGGGGGATGTTAAGAATAGCAGAGGAAATGGAGAAGCCAAAGAACTTATATGTACAACCCATAGACATGAACTAACAGGGTGGGGAGAATGCTGGAAGAGGAGTACAGCATGGGGGGGGTGCTAAAGGGGAGAAAGAAAGAACAACTGTAATAGCATAATCAATAAATATATACTTAAAAATAATAAATAAAGTCACTCATGGAATGAAATCTAAAAAAATTAAAAATTAGGAATAGAAATGATAGTGAGAGGAAATTATGTTGCCTATGCTCTCCACATATGCCAAGGACATATCACCCTAAAGACCTTTCCCTCCAAAATTTCCCCTTCCTAACCCTGGATAACTTCTCTCTGGACACCTCCATACAAAATATTAATCATGGGAGTGGTCTCCCCACAGCACCAGCCTCTCTTCTAAATAACAGAGAAAGTTGCCTCCACAGTTTTCTCTCTAGGGAGAGGACTCATCACCATTTTCCTCCCTCTCTACAACTGCCATGCCCTTTAGAATCAGGAAGCATATTTCTGTCTCCACCAGCAGCTAATGCTGACATACTACCAATACAAGACTCCAGGCCTTGCCTTGTCTATACCCCATTACAGGGTTCTCCAGGAAGAGATGTTACCAGCTCTGCCTGAGTCTCGATGCTTCACAAGACTTGGTCGGCCTCTTGTCCAAAAACATTCTATTCATTCCTCTGCTGACCCATCCCACATCTTCCTTCTGAGGTTCCTATCTCTGAGTCATGTGCCATTACAGAATTCAACAGTCATACATTTCATCCTTCTTTCATTCTTCCCACTGCCATTTCAAACCTAGTGGAAGCAAGAGATCAATTTATCATCTGGAAACTGAAGGCCTAATTATTAGTGCCAGAGAATGATACATGCAGGTAGGCTTTTTATTTCATTGTCCTCAGGAAAAAGTCATCTTACAAATAAAGGTCACATTCTAGAATACCAACTGAGATGTGGGGACACACTATAGAATACTTTTTATAACAGATTTGCCTTCTGGATGCTTGAGGGAGATTATGGGAGGTAGTGTATATGTATACACATGTGCTGAACTATGTGTTTGGGAATTTGTGCATACATGTAGTAAGGGTGCTTTCTGTGAGATTTAATTGTTGTGTGCCTATTTTCAGGGTTTTGCATGTTTGGAGGGCAGTGGTTTAAAGCTTGTCTGGCTAAACTCTTGATATGTGTCTATGTAATCACTGAATTAGAAAATTTGACTTCTATAACACAACATCTCTAGCACCATTGGACCATAACACTGAATGTAGCTTCTTGTACTTTATTAATCTCCAATATGACCCCAATGTTATAAAACCATCGAAAAATGGAGGTCAACCTTTGCATGTACTTTTATCCTCCACAGTCCCTAGTATAATAAAATAATAGAGTATGGTTTATTTTTTTTAAGCAAGGATCTTGGAATTAGTCAGATTTGGTTTGAAATTTGGATAAGCATTTACTAAGAGTGTGATCTTGTGCAAGTTATTTAACCTCAATTATCTTTCTGTCTTTATAAAATAAACATTGCCTAATTCTCAGGTGAGTAAAGATTGGTGTTGATATATGAAAAAGGACATAAATGTACATATTAGTCTGTCACTATCTAGTGTAGGACCCCTCTAAAAACCTGTTTCTTGATCTGAAATAAGGATAATAATAATTAACATTTATTACATACCTACTATATGCCACGCACTGTTCCATGAGCTCTATGTGTTTTACCCACTTAACCAATTCTATTTGAATATGAGGAAACTGGTCACAAAGAGGTTAAGCAACATGCTCAAGGTTGCTCAACTAGAAAATGGCAGCATCGAGACTCAAACTCAGACAGTCTGTCTCCCAAACCCTTGTTTTTAATCACAACAAGTAATACGTCTTCTGCCTAAAGAGGATAAAATGACAGAACTATATAAACATGATGCTTTGTTGGGTGGAAAATAGTTTTTTCCTTAAAAATAGAAAATTAGGAGATTGTAATTTTTAAAGTAAGAATAGTGAATATTATGCTTAAAAGAGTATATCTGTGTAATGATACCTGTCAGGAAACATGCAGTAGACAGATTTGTGTGTGACTTTCATCCATCATATTGCCCATTATGGTTTTTGTACCATTAGGAAATTTGATTCAGCATCATCTCAAGAGTTAAAAGATTCTGTGTTCCCTTTACATTTATTTGAAAATATTTATTGAAATCAGAGCCAGGAAGATGAGACAGGAAGTTTAGAGGTCATGTAGTTCTAAGTCCTTCTTTTACACAAGAAAACAGTGAGGTGAAGGGAAATAAAGTGACTTCCCCATTATCAAATAACTGGTCCAAGGCAGTTGTGCTAGGTAGAACCCGTTCGCCTGACTTCTAGTTCAGTGTTCTTTCCTCTACTCAGATACCTCTATTTAAAGAGTGTTACACATGTTCTGGTCTATGTTGATCATAATCATCACATTAGATTGTAAACAGGAAGAGCATGGATATTTGGAAGCAACCTAGGAGAAAGACTCATCATAGATGAGAACTCAATCGTCAGCAGTGTAATGGGTTGTATTAATAATAATAGAGCACCTGAAACAAGAAGGTGTTGATTATACCCAGCCTGGTTTATTGCATTTACTTGTAAGCACTACATAGTTTCAAAGAAGGGGTAGGGAAGCTCAGAGCAAAATTCATCTTCCAATACCTGAAGGGCTATCATGTGAGAAGGCAAATAGGTTTCTGCTTTCGCTGCTAGGAGTACAACCAGGTCCAGGTAGGGGCTGAAAGAAATCTGATATGGAAATCAGACAGGCTTGAGTGTAAGTTCTACACTGCCACTAGCTAGATGAAACAACTTAGCTTTTATGAGCCTAAGTTTATTAATCTATGAAATGGAGATTCTGTCTTCCTCCTGGAATCTGGTAAATACAGTAACTAAACTATACTAATATATGCCTATCTTCCTAAACTAAGGGTTCAGATCTGTAAATGAGATTGCAGTCCATATATAAGCATTGTATGAATTCCATCTCTTTCTCCCACGCGACCCCACATGTCCAGGTTTTCTTTTGCTTGTAAGGGATAATGTGACCCTTCTATATCTTGTCCTTCCAAACATTGTGGGAGTTTTTATCCTTTAGGCCAACCGCAGCACAGAAGAGCACTTCTTCTTGCTGGGTTTCTGCGATGGGCCCTCCCTCCAGCCAATCTTCCCTCTGCTATCTCCTGATCTGCTCCTGCACACATGCACTACTTCCTTTGTCGCTGGCCCTGGTAGAGGCGGGCTTCAATGTGAGCATGACGGTGCCGCTGTTGGCCAATGTGTGCACATCTCCAGAGCTGAGCTCTGCGCTGCTGGTCATCCTGGCTGCAAAGGCCCAGGACCGTGCGACTACAGGTGGCCACCCACTGTGCTAGCGGGGTCTCCTCACCGCATGTCTGCAGTGCTAGTTGGCGCTGGTTGGCGCCTATTGGCTGGGCGGCCACTGGCTGGGCAGCTTCACCAGTCTCTTGGCTCAAACGGAGCTCCTGGGAGAGCAAGCACTGTGCTCGCCCCGCCAGATGGACAACTTCATCTGCAAGCTGCCTGCGCTGCTTGGGCTGACCAGCAACAGCTGCTGAGATACCAGTGAACACCAAAGGTTCACTACCCACATGGTCATGCCACTGGTGCTGTCCCCGGTTATCTGGACTCATATGGCACCATGACCCACCCTCTGCAGGGCATGTGGTCCAGCGAGAATTGGAGGAAAGGGGTGTAGGTGGACGCATTCGGGTTCCCACCTGACAAATGTCTGTTTTTCCTACAACTTGGCCATCTGCACCTACCTGTAACCCACATACAGCTGCAACCAGGGCAGGGCAAGTTCTCTTTGCTTTTATACACGGTAGTCGTGCCAGCCCTCAATCCACACACCTACACCCTCAGAAATAAGGGAGTGAAGGCGGACAGCAAGGTGGCTACTGGGAAGTCCATCTGTGGAGACAGCAGGTTGGGCGGTGAGTGTGTAGGTGGAATAGGAAGAAAGTGTTACCACAGGGCCAAGGAGGGAATGTCCACTGGAAAGTTAATTTAGCCTTCAGGCCATTCATTTCTGTATGAGAATCTGCAAGATTTGTCCTCAGGAAGTCTAAGGTTAATAGGGGAAATTCCTTCCTCCTATTAAGAAATGTTCCTGTGCTGTGGGAAAATCCTCATATCCTGAATAGATGCAGGTTTAGAGATGGGGAAATGGCCCTTAGGCTTTCATATAGGCTGATAAAGAGAAAATGCATGATCTGGGGAAGACCTTCCCTATCTCAGGAGATACTGTAACCACCTCTCAAGAATCCATATGCTGATAAGATGACAGGTGACACAATGCTTAGCTTTAGCTCTCTCCCTGTCTGATGGAAGACACCATGGAAGATTCCCTGGTGTCTGCCATCAGAAATGTTCCAAATTGACAAGGAAATCATAGACTCTACCTTGCAAGAGACCCCACCCATGGTCCCTCATATAGAGAAATCAGTCCAATCTAATGCCCACCTAACCAGGTGACTAATGTCCACCACGAAGCACTTGTGCCATAAGTTTAATGAGAAACACCCATCAGTGTAGTTTGCACTGAGTGGGGTTAAGTTGAGAAACTCTTCTTTAAGGAAGTGGTTCCTGACCAAGTTTTAAAGATAAGAAGGTACTAGACTGGTAAAGAAGGAGGTAGACATGTCTTTGGTTGTGAGAAAAACATGCATCTGACCAGGAAGGGAACATGAGAGAGGGACAGTAAGACAAAGGTGTAAATTAAAGGAGTAAGATGGAGAAAGGGACACGAGTTCCCAAGAGAGAATGTGGTGAAGGAAGCAGAAAGGGAAAAGGTCCATCAGCCAGAACCTAGGCAGAGTGTTAGGGTCAATTCAAAGATCAACCCATAAACCCCTTACCCAAAATGATACCTCTAACCTAGAGAAGACCTCCTATGCCCTAAGGCAGGCAAGACAGACACCGCTCCACAATCCCCCACCTTTTAGAAAGTTCATTCCCTCCTGAAGCATCTATTACCAAGCAGCATTCCTCCACCCTCTAAGATAAAAACTCTCTAGATCATCAGAGAAAATATATTTCCATGCCCTCCATAATCCCCAGAAATTAGGACTAATTTTAATTGGGCATGGGACAGAGAGAGTACAAGGAGGTATAGTGTCAGGTTTCATTTTATACAAAATAGCTTTGAATAAGGAGAGGGAAAGTATTGTAGTTTAATTGAATTTCTAAATCTTTATTAATTAAATTGTGATCATATCAGATTAATTAATTCACTTCATAATGAATCATTTCACTATTCTCTATAAATAGAAATTCAATTTGGTTCAACAATTATCTAGTAATATTATAGGTGAAGCACTGGCTCACACACAGATGGAAACACAGAAATAAGCAGAACATTGATCCCAACCTAAAACTTACTATGTTTTTGGATAGTAAAGGAAACAGGAGTCTTTCTATAAATCAGAAGAAACTAAGAAAGTATTACTATGCAAGCTGGCTTTGAATGCTATCTCTAATATACCTTAAAAATTTATTTTCTGTTCTCAGGAATACACACAGTTCTACCACTTAATTATGTTAGAATCAAAGAATCATAGAGTTAAAAATTATTCGGCAGTCTAACCCCCCCCACTCTAGATCTAATCTTTCTATTGATTTCTTTCTCAATAATTTTGAGAAATCATCAAAGGATGTGGTTGGTGAGTAAGCTATAAAAGGAAATAAGCTCTTTTGCTCCTAATATCACCCTATCCCCAGGATAGTCACCCCCCAATGCAGTGGTATGTCAAGAAGAGTAAATTGCCCCTTCTGATGCCATAATTTGCCATGGTCTTCCCATCACGTAGTCTCTTTCCATTGCAAGTCACAATCTGTTTCTCAGGGGTTATACCAGTCTTGGTTTCGATCATCTCTTTCACCTGGGCCACTGAGCTGGACCTTCGCACATGGAGGAGGTGCCTCTGGCCCTCATCACCTGACTCCACCAGAAATAAGGGCACTTCCTCATCGCTAGGCTTCACCACCTTCAGGGTGAGATGGATGGTCATCTCCTTGTCAATACCATAAGATGATAGCTTCCTGAGAGGCTTTAGGGTCTTTGAGCCGAGCAGAAGGACCTGATCCTGCACAGGAACTTTGGTCTTAGATCGGACATGTTCATTGATCTTCTTCACTCTGTCATCCAAGTTGGCAGTGAAGGTCATTGATTCCCATTCCTCAGAATGAACATTCACCTGGACAATTAAGGCCAAGAGACAGTTGCCAAAAATACCTGCCAAGTTTTACTCCCCTCATTCCCCTTCCTGAATTTCTTCTACGCTTCATTGTCTGTCTGGTCCTCCAGCTCCTTCAAAATAAGCTGTGGCTCTCCCTTTCTTGCAACTTCTCTTTTGGAATTCCCAGGTTATAACTCAAACAAAAAAACAATCAGTCTTATTCCTTATAATTGTATCTCTTATCCATCCCAAAACTATTATTAATAATTTCCCACCACATTTACCTGCTTCCTAGCCAGATAAAGTTTGTTGAATATCAAAAACTAAGTAGAAATAAAAGCATCCAAAGGTGTACAACAGACTCTTAAAACCACTCCCAAATAGAATTTCCAAGATTTGGCAGCCTAATCGGGTATGCACAGGGCTGTCCTACATGACTACTTTAGAAGGAAACCCTGTACTTTAGTTCTTTTTTTAATGTCTCATTGCTTTATAATAATAACACATATTACAGTGGCACTATGTTCAATTATATTTGTTCATCTGTGTTTTCTGTGTTTCTATATCTACCTATTGTAGAATATGATCTCATTCTTTAATTAAAACAGGACCTCACTCACAGAAGGTAGGGACTATGTCTAAGTCTTGAAAAGCTAACCCCTGTGCTGTTGAAAAAAATATTTTCCCAATTTAGATGTCATGGGCATTTCTTCACTGTACTGTCACTCCAGTGCTAAGTACTGCCCTCATTTCAGGTTCTCTTCATAGGGCATATATTCTTATATAAGGTAATGTATCAGTTCATTAACAACTTAGGATAGATGAGTTTTGTGAACCTCTCTTTTAAGAGGAGAAGAAAGCTTAAGAATGAGACAAAAAGGCCTCCAGGCAATATGTCCCATAGTTTCAAATTTTTCCAGCCCAATTGAGCACAAAGTCCAATCCCACCTTTTACATTTATCCTCACAGTAACCAGTCCAAGGCCTGACACAAAAGAAAACTCAGGAGCCAAATACCCAGCTTTCCTTCACAGAAACTGCCCCGACATTCTAGAGATACCAGTGTTTATCCCATCCCTTTCAGGAAGCCTTCCCAGCCTCCCCACCTCCCTGAGCATTGTCCATCATCCATTCCTAAGATCCTCATCTCTTGGAGGTTCCTTCCCTGTCCCCATCCCCATTATCAAATCCCAGCTTACACAGAGGCAGGAAGCATTGGGAGCCATCTCTGCAATCAAGGGAGCAGCAGAAACCAGAGACCGAGGAAACAGGAGACAGAAAGAGGACCTTGCATGCAGCTTCTATATAAGCAGCTGAGTTGGAAATCCCCTGCGTGTTTGTCTAGCTTTCTGGTGCCCTTGGTTCTCAAATGGTCTCATGAATTTTCTTTCACTTTTGCTGTGGTGAGTCAAAAAACAAGAATACTTTCTAATCAAGCACTTCTCCCCTCAGCCAAACCATGTGCCTTCCTTGTTCCAAACATTGAATGGTCCTTCTCAGTGGAGAGTTTTCCCTGATTAACAACCCACCAATCCCAGTCTTGACTTATGACTGTCCAGTCTGTAGCCCTGGGTCCTCAATGGCTTTCCTGAGCTCTCTGATCCTGTCCCAAACCAAATCTACTACATGAGAACAATCCAAAGCCAAAAATCAAATGCTGACTCCCTCCTTCCACAGCTAAAACAATGCCATATCCATTCTCACAACACAGTGCCCCTGTTTCCCCACCCTTAGTCTTGGACACTCCTTACTACTGTGATCTCAGAGACACCTAAAGGTGCTGCTCTCTCCCTGGCTCTTGAGATTTGGATTAGGACATAAAAGATTGCATGAGCTGTGTCTCTTCAGGGAATCTACTCAATCACTCTGATCCTCTTAACATTCCAAATTAATCAATTCCCTATCCCAAACTTTCAGGACATTGCCACAAAACCCATTTAAAAAGAAAAAAGAAAGCATTTATTAAAAGTGCTCCAGACTTTTTCAAAGTAAGAAGCCTATAAAAATGCCAAGTTATAATGTTTGTTTCCTGTGTTTTCAGTGGCCATTTCCTGCACACTCATTCACTGGTAGATCTCAAATGATCTCATTTTATTTCAGGGCTTTTCATCTGGAGAACTGGAGTTTATCAGAAGTGCCTATATAGAGTAATGGGAATACAAGAGCTCATTCCAATATTCAAAAAGCTTAACATAACCATGTTCTCCATGGAGCTTTTATTCAATAGTTAATAAAATTGGAAAAACTAAATATTTAAATGTATTTTGTGGTGTTAGGCATATTTCTTTAAACACACAGGATGAGTATGAAGGGGGAAGAGTGCCTGATGGAACAGGCAGGAAACCTTGGTTCCTGTTAGTCTCCTTTTAGATGTCTCCAGGTTCCTCCTGTGTCCTGTGTTTACAGACCAATATTGTGACCTTTGGCTTCTACACAGCAGAAAAGGGCTGTCATGCACCCAGTGTCTACTAGGATTCGGGTATTCTGAAACATCACCAGCAGCAGGCAGATAATGTCAGATCAGGTGAGAGTGACAGGGTGACAGAGAACGCCCTTCAGCAGGATAGGGTTGGGGGATGGGCCCAGAAAAAGAGAAAGTAAAAGCAGTACAAGCCCTGACTTAAGTAAACTGCTTTCATGTTTCAAATTCTATCAGCATCTATTACCTTCTTAGACCTTCACACCATTTCTGGAAAAGAAAGAAGGAAAGTAAATGTTTAAAGTTGCTTAAAACTAAATCACTCTCTTCTCATACTTTTTTCTTCTTTGCCATTCTTCCCTCAGTAGTGTCAATGTTTTTATTCTCAGGGGAAGCAGAGAACCTTAGCCCGAAGCTCCAGGAGAGGGAGTCCAGGAACGACAGTTCCCAGGAATGTTACCTTCTCTGCTGATGCCCCTCAGATCTGTACCTTACAGCCCAGACCTGAGCTGCTTCCATACATGGTTCCCTGAATCCCCCGCATATCCTTAAACATGCCAAGCTCTATGCCACCTGGTTGTTGAGCATGTCTTTCCCTCCAACACCAGCCCCAACACCATGAATTTGTAAGACTATGCATTGTAAGCAGCATCTCCTCCAGGAAGCCTTCCCTAACTCTCCTCTTTCCTGTTCTGGGTTATGGTGCCCATCTTCTGCCCTTTCATATTCTTTCTGCAAACCTTTTGGAGCACATCTCTTCAGCAATGGGATCATTTGCTTACTTGTCCTTCGCCCACAGTAAGAAGTAGAAATCTTGAAGGTCATGATTATGTCTCAATTAATTTGTATCTTTATTTACTAAATGTATGAATAAGTAAGTGAATGAAAATGGAAAATATCTAGTGAGTATTTATTATATTTCAGGAATTTCATTAACTGTTTTAGTATTCTAATGAGGTAAATATTAGTATTCTTATTAGTAATCAAGAAGCTAACTCACTCACAATTGTATTACAGTAGCTGGTAAGCAAGGACTCAAACACAAATATCTATTTCTACAGTGCTTGTCTTATTACATTGTGCTTCACTGGAAAGAAAAAGAGCGAGTGCATACATATGAATGCTTTTTGTTACAGGAAAGGCACAAGTTGGAGGAAAGACTACAGATAGATAAAGAAAAGCAAAGGATGCAAGGAGCCTTGGAACAAGTGAGAGCAAGAAGAATTTCGGGGCCTATATGTTCACAGGAGTATCCCTGGATGTGCAACCCTACACTTCCCTACTCAGCAGAGGGGAGCAATGAGGTTGTGAGTGCAGGAGTCAGAACCTGAAGGAAGATCACAGTCTCCAGAAGTCGATGAGAAATGTTCTCCCAGGACTGCGGGTGTTCAAGGGTGCCATTGCAATGCAAGTCTTGCAAGTCCACTTGGCAATACAGAAACTACCCACTGGAGCCGAGGATTTCCAGCACAGAGTTACTTCAAAGTCAAGCCTGGGATCCTGAAAGGAAAACTAATTCAGGGGATTTCCTACCCAGAGAGGATCTGAGTTCTGAGAAACAATGTCTCATCAAGTAACAAAAATAACAAATCTGGACTCTGATCTTGGTCTTTTCTCTCTTCCTTCCTGCAAGAAATTCCCTCCTAACCCAAAGACAGGGTGAGGGCTGTCTCACACACCCTGATGCCCCTGTGCTCACCACAGGTAGGATTTCTTCTTAGGACTTGACCTCCCCCTTGCTTCTTACCACAGTATCAACTTTTTTCTCCCTCTGTGTCACAATAAATTATTTCAGAGGCAGAAAGGTCTCTTTTCATTTGTCCCTCTAACAAATTCAGAAAACCAGCCTAGGTCAAATAT
Source organism: Pteronotus mesoamericanus (assembly GCF_021234165.1). Lineage (NCBI taxonomy): Eukaryota > Metazoa > Chordata > Mammalia > Chiroptera > Mormoopidae > Pteronotus > Pteronotus mesoamericanus. The sequence goes on from NW_026555085.1 coordinate 519,358, forward strand.
CATGCTATGGATATCTTGTCAGGTTATGCAACAAATGTCTCAGATATCTGTAAATCTCCCAACTTGGCTCTAGCTGATAGGGTGGTATCGGGAACTAGTCACTGCTCCCAATTGAGTCGTCCGTAAACCAGAGGCCCCTTTTCCCATCTTTTTAATAATGTTCATGAAAGAGTTTGTAAAGCTGCTTTGAGATCTAGAATATTGCTTCAGAAATGCCAACCCATTTCAATCAAAATGCTACTGTGAATTCTCATATATTAATAGGTGTCGGGGGAGGGGACTTGTCCATTCTCAAAGAAGGATAATTTCAAAATACCTATCAATATTAAAAATGGACATACCAAACTAAAACAACCCAAATACCCTTTAGTAATAGGGAAATATATAACTAAATTGTAGAATATCATCAGCAGTAAAAATGGATGGATTATACCTATAAGCATCAATATAGATCAATATCCCAGAAACATACTGAGTGGAAAAAAAAAACAAGACCAGGAAGACTACATAAAGATACTTTTTTTAACATAATTTTTAACTTTAATTCAAACATATATAAATACCACATTCAATGTTATATGGGAGAAATTTTTTTTATTTGAAATGGAGATAAAAGGATAAACAGTGAATTTGGTTTAATCCTATAACTATGCAGTCAAACACAATTACCAAAAATTCCTATTATTTGAGAGAAATTTTATTTTATTTACTTTTAGCTCTATTATGAAAGAGAAAATAAATACTTGGTGTTTCTTTCGTTTCATTGTTTCCATGGGAAGAAAAGGAACATATTAGCAAATAAATAATCTTGAAAGTGATTACTTAGCAAAATTTTAGACTGAGTTACAGATTTGTGAGAAGTGTAAAATACTTTTTATAACTCTTTTAAAAACAAGCAAAACTACAGAGAGGTAGAGAAACAGATGAGCTACTTGGAAATTCAGAGTATGTTCACTTTTTTAAATAAATGAAGCCCAATCTAAATGCTTATGAGTTACTGGAAGATTTTCAACAGAGAATAAGGCATTTAGGAATTCTCTGACATCTTATCTTGCCATATTAGAGTCTAAAGTTTAACTATGAGAACTTAATATTTGGTGACAGTATTTTATTGAGTGGCAATTATGTATGTTACCTTCTTACTTAATTTAGAGGTATAATATGTATTCACTCTATTAAAAGTAAAGTAAAGATGTCCTGGCTGAGTGGCTCAATTGGTTGGAGCATTGTCCTATATACAAAAAAGTTGAATGTTTGATCTCAGGTCAGGGCACATACCTAGGTTACAGGTTTGATCCCCAGTTGGGATGTATACAGGAGGCAAAAAATGGATGTTTCTCTCTCACATCAATGTCTCTCTCTCTACCTTCCTATCTCTCTAAATTCAATAAACATACCCTCAGGTGAAAATAAAAAATAAAATAAAGTAATGCTATGGCCTAAAACATAAATGTTCTAAAGGAAAATAAATACAAGTTGAACTGAACAATATAGTGTTAAGGACCATATATGTATGCAATAAAGCTGTTATAAAAATGACAGTGTTCATTGTTACACAATTATACTTTAGAGTTTACATATATACATATATGTATTTGTGGTAGCAAAGTTTGTGATAAAAATATAACTTAAAAACTTTTCACTTACCCATTCTACCCAGAAATTTCACTTTAGGGATTTATTTTATATATATATATATATATAAAATCACTTTAATTTATTATATATGATATATATATCATATATTATAAATCACTTTAGGGATTTAATTTTTATATATATGAAATAATCAATGTACAAGAATATTCATGTGGCATTATTTATAATAAAAAATAAAAACATTTATCAATAAGTAACTACTAAATAAATGAAGGTACATATAGTGGACTTAACCCCAAAAAATGAAGTTGTAAAAGTACAAGTATATTTTGGCATTTAGAAAATAAGAAAATATATGCATATGCTGAAATATGCATACAGTATCTCTGGGAGGAGATATTGCCTCTGGGGAGGGAAACTGAATTGCCTGCGAAACAGAATAGGAGAGATATACTTTTTATTATATGCCTTCTCCAATTTTTGTTAATTTTTAAAGCTTTTCACCCTGTGTATATTTTACTTGTGTAATAGTTAAATTGATAAGCAGAAAAAGACGGGGGCGGGGGGTGGAGATAAAATAAACAAAGGAAGAATGAAAGAAGGTGTGGACAGGGGTCTATGTGTCTTTTTTAGGCTGTCATTGGTTCCAAGTAAAACTGGCTATAAGCAATGCTCCAATGGGAACTAGTTTCAATGCTCATCACTAGTTGCTAGGTGTGACTCATTTGTGTCAAGGGAACTAAAATGGAGCCAGGTTGTCACAAAGGAGTCTACCTTATGTATGTCCCACTGATGAACTTTTGAACTTTTAAGCTACCACAAAACTACCTCCTGGACTTTACTTTCTCCCTAGCATGACAACTGGACCATTTGCAAGGAGCCAATCTGTTTCACAGAGCAGCATTCTTCATGTGCATACTGCACTAACCAATTCTTGTTAAGCTAGCCATAATCCTTCATTTCCATGGATGATCTAAATGAAAACCTCACTTATGGCTTTTGCCTTTATAAACCCTGCCTTTCTTTGCTCTCTCTGGAGTGCATTTTGGGTAGCAACTTGAATTTGCACCTCCCAGACCACAATTTTTTGTTCACATATATTCCTTTTGTTCTTTATTATAGCTTAAAACTTTTTTTTTTCTTTTTGGTTGACACAGGCAAATAGCCATGAAAAGCTGATAACTGTAATAGATTAGCTATCATGACCCTGCGCCTTTCCTACTTCCAAACATGCACCATTCACTAATATTTTACATATCACAAAACTTGGGAAAGATTGACACTATATCCTATGAAAGCGATGGACTCTAAAGTGAGCTAAAACCAGAGGCCAAACCTAACCAAAACAAAAAATAAATGTAACTCAAAGACAATTGCTGAGCTTAGTTCATGGGTTTGATGACAATACATGAAAATTGACTAAAAAGGAAAAAAAACCCAAAAGCATATGGAATGGCTCATGCTCTCATAGCTATAAGATGGTGTGCAGGCCAGTGGTCCACATTGCAGCTGTCAGGCCATCCTGATATAAATTCAAGCTCTGCTTCCCACTTCTCATACAAGTTATTTAACTACCCAGAAGCTTAGTACTTTCTTCTGAAAGTTACAGATTTCACTTAGGATTAGGTTCTGCTCCCATTAACAAATACCTAAAAATATGGGGCGTTAAAAAGATAAAGTATATTTATTTCACTCTACCTCAAATCCAGAGGTAGAAGCTGCAGAGCCAGTATGGTAGTCCTACTCCATAAAAATCTTAACATCAGACTTCTTCAAACTCTGCTATTCTTAAGATATTAACCACATTTTTGTGGTCCAAAACAGTATCCGTGCTCCAGGTACTACATAATTTCAGGTATCAGGTGGAAAAAGTGATGAGCCCTGGTAGGGTGGCTCAGTTGGTTGGAGCATCATTCCATGCACCAAAAGGATGTAGGTTTGATTCCTCATCAGGGCAAATACCTACGTTGCAGTTTTTATTCTGGTCAGGGCACGTATGAGAGGCAACCTATTGATGTTTCTCTCTCACATTGATGTTTCACTCATTTGCTATCGCACTCTCTCTCAAACCAGTAAAAACATGTCCTCTGGTGGGATTTAAAAAAAAGAAGAAAAAAGAGCGATGACAGAAGATGGCCAGAGGGCCTCAACTCTATTTAAGAAAGGATACTCTGGTTAGAGGAGATATCTCTTAAAATTCATTGTCTAGAATCTCACGGCTATATCAGCTCCAAGGGAGGCTGTGAAATGCAGCCTTGACTATGAGTAAGCATAACTTACATGAAATAGTATGGGAGGAGGTGATAACTACTACTAGGGAACAATGAGCATTCTATGATACAATAGAAAAAAGGGTATATTACATGACTGTTGTGATGATTAAGTGAGTTTTTTTATGTGGTTTGGCTTCTCTAGTCGACAGAATTAAAACCAGATTGTGATTGTAGAAATTAGGCAAATTTTTACACAGAATAAGCTCAAAAAAATATAAGGTATTAAAAAATGGAATGGAAAAAAATAGCTGATTCAAAAGGTGATGAGTTATGAGCGGATTTTGGTGCATTGAATGGAGATTAAACAATGTCCCAAGGGCTCTTCCAGCCTTAGAATTCTACAGTTTGCTATTCTATACTGGTCTAACACAGAGGGAAAAATAAAAGAACCTAGATATGTATCACAAAGAGAGTAACCTGCATTGAACTAACTCTACTGTAAATAATACTTGTAAATTCTGTAAAAATGAAATATATATTTAAAAATCAACAGTTTAGCCCTGGCTGGTGTGGCTCAGTGGATTGAGTGCCAGCTTGAAAACTGAAATGTAGCCGGTTTGAATTCCAGTCAGGACACATGCCTGGGTTGTGGACTGGGTCCCCAGTTGGGGGCGTGTGAGAGGCAACTGATTGATGTATATCTTGCACATCAATGTTTCTCTCCCTTTCCTTCTCTCTCCTTTCCCCTCTCTCTAAAAATAAATAAATAAAATCTTTAAAAAAACATCAGCAGTTTGAGGTCAGTGGGAAGTGATCAAAAGAGAGAAGCAACAAGAGGGGATTTGACCACGAGAAAAGGAGCCATCTAGGTAAAATTTACATTTATACAGCTTTTCTCTGAAGGCACTCCTCAGTATATGCATGCTAGATAGAGCTCAAGCAGAAAATTGCCATCTTACTAGTTTCTGTGGATTGCTTTATAGACTGCCAAAATATCTGGAAATTAAGGGGGATAAATCCCAGAAGTGAGGGAACTACAAAGGGACGAACACCAAAATTAGATGAGAACTCTCCTGAGAAGATGAGAAAATCTTGGCTGACCAAGAATAAAACATCTGGAAGACTGAAAGAGCCAAGCAAAGATTTCAGCCGCTTCCTGCCTCAAAGGAAATAGATGAGTTAGGGAAGCATGATAAAGACTTTGGGCTTTCCATTGAAACCCTAAAAGCACCCGACTTTAGAAGTAAAAATTAAAACCTAGGCTTAAGGATGGATTCTTCACCCTAGGACTAGGAAAAAGCTGAAATGTCCCACTCTAACAAAACCTAAAACTAGTCTTCTAGAAGTTCAAAGTGATCAGTCAGTAATATATCTGCTTGTTAAATAATATCCCTTAATCATTAGGGAAGATAAGGCAATATTGTTACTGAACAAAATGGACCAGTGCAGGGGGGCGTGGGCTGGGGGGCAGTTTGTCCAGATGATATTACCGAAACAACACCCCCTTCCCAGGGGTCCCTCAGTTGTAGGTCATTTGCCTGTCGCCCTTGGAATTATGGCTCTGAATGGCAGAGTCTGGTGAAAAGGAGAGAAACTATTTATTCAAAAGTTATACAGGTTTGATTAATGGCTAAATGTCACCCTTAAACCTCAAAATCCCTTTAAAACAATCACCAGCACACACACCTGCCTTCCCCCCAACCCTTGACCCAGTTAGGCCAGTCAGGTCTGTCAGGGGTACCATCCTTCAGAAGAAAAAGAACAGAAGTCCGGGGCTCAGCTAGGCAGGTCTCTCGCGGTTCTCAGCACCATCCGCTGCATCGCTGCGATCTCCAGCTCTTAATCCATAACCATGTGGCACCTTCTCATGGCCCACTAGCAAGACTCCTTTCTCCCCTCTTTCTTCCCACTTGGTCTTCACACTGTTTCCCAGAGACTGTGTCCCCAGTTCTCTCCTGCAGGGCCCTGTCTCTCCTCCTCCTCACTAGTTACATTCTGCATTAAGTCTTTGAAACCTTCCTGATTAGCTTTGGTGATAATGCAAAGTAACTTTTTGCATATGAGGAATGAAGCTATCCTGTGTGTTCGACATGCAAAATGACTCTCAATGGCCCTGCTCAAGGCTCCCATCCCCCATGGCAGCCCGCCCTGGGGTGGGGAGAATATATTTTTATTGGACACCCCAATCTTCAGACCCCATTACAAATACACTTTGGGGGGGCCTTGGCTGTGCCCCATTACAATATCAGGTCTCCATAACATATCATCCATACCACCAAGTACCGGGTTGGCCAAAAAATGTGTTTAGTTAGACATGTCTTTCATTTTCACTAATAACTTTATTGATTTGGATATATTGAGTATGTCAGCTATGTCCCACGTGGTGGAACACTGATTGTTCCTAATTAAGGTCTTGATTTGATCTCCAGCACGAAACTTTGCAAACCACTTTTGACACATTTGATCAGTCACAGCACCTTCTCTATACACTGCACAATTTTTTTTTGCATTGCAGTTGCATTTTTTACCTTTCTTGAAATAGTAAAGCATAATATGCTGAAAATGTTGCATATTTCTTCCATCTTAAATATTAAAATGGCTACACAAAAATTCACCAATTTTGATGTTTCTTTTTTAAATGCACGCTGATATGACAGCTGTCAGGACACCATCTAACAAAATTATGTCAAATGAAGTTAAAGACAATGAAGCATTAGTAGAGCCATCTTAAGAAAAAAAACAAATGAACTTTTTAGTCAATCCAATATAAAATAAAATAATTAGCAAGCATGTGAATAAACAAAAATATTAGACAGTTAAGAAAAGTCCTCAAGGGGAGTGAGGGTGCTGTTTGTTCCCACTCAGGGCGCCTCATGGATTGATCAAAGTGGGTGGGCAGCAGGGGCATGGAGAGGTAGCAATGCCCAGGGAGACTTCTTTCAGTAGTGGAACTGAACGTCCGTGGAGGGCCATCCAGCACTTGGCCAGGCCAACAAAGAGAGGGGGCACAATTTGTTCTCACTCAGTGCACCTCATGTACTGATCAAAGGGTTGCAAAATGAAGTGATTATGGGCACAGGCCAGGCACAAATTAGCAAAAAGGAGAGTGCAGGCTGCACAGTGCTCTGAGGGCATGGGCTGGAAACTGGGCACTTGTGCTAATGCAGCTCACACAGAGCCTCCATCCTTGCTGAACCACAGGAAAGGAAAATAATGGAACCTGGACTGCTCTGCCTGTAAGATCCAGGAAGACCTGCAAAACTGGTTTGGCAGGTATAAAATCAGCTGGAGGCTTTTTTTCATTTCCCCTAGAGTAAGAGAATAAGACCTGGAACTATGAGAAAACCAAAGACAGATCCAGAAAGAAGTCAGGAGGTGAAAACCAAGAGCCGAGACAAATTTCACTTTGCTACCTCTCAGATCTTGCATGTTTTTTTCTAAATTCCTCTTCTCTCCATTTATTTAGTTCTTTTTTTGTTTTGTTTGTTTTTTATTGTTTTATGTGTTTATTTTCCTATTCATGCTGCATTTTAATTTTTCTTCTCTCACTTTACTCATATTCCAAATAACATTCTAAACTTGGTCTTTTACTTTTTATTCTTTTTATTCAGGTTATATATTTCTTATCATACTTGCTGGGAAACATCCAGCCTGATTTCAGAAGTTGTAACCCTGCCAACAGGCTAGAGGGCCCAAGTCTGGAAATAATCAGGAGGTCTTGGAGAAACAGGCTCCTGAGGAGACTTGGCCTGTCATCATCCCCCCCCACCCCCCCGCCCCACCACGGGGCAGGGGCACAGCCACTGCCTCTCTGCTTTGCCATGGATGATCAAATTGCCAATGACGGGTAAGTGACCTTGCGCTGAGGTTAACAACTTAAGACAGGCATTGGCCCAATTTTGGAAGCAGACGTGAAATTGGTGAACACAGAGAAGGGTCAAAAAGGCCCATGCACCTCTTGGCTTGGCTTGGCTTGGATATGGCCGGAGTCCTCACGGCAGCCAAGAAGCAGTCTCCTTATCTTTTGGTGGTTCCCTCCCCGCACCTGGCTCAAGCTTGAAACAATGCAGGAAAAACAGCCCTAAATCAGATCTGGCAGTCCCAGGGTTATCAGGCCTAAAAGTAAATTCTTTAGTGTGTGCTCTGTTCCTCCCTCAAATCTCTGGGCAGCTCATGCTGTGAAGGACATTCACATTATTTACAACCCTTTCCATGTCAAGACATTTGCTTTATTTACACCTTTTACCCTATATCTTTAAGGTGCCTTTAAGTCTACTTTCCCCTTATCTATAGTCTCTATTGTTGATTCTAGTCCCCTCTCAGACTCATGTAAATCAGTGATTTCCTGTCACTTGTTTTCCTAAAGGTGTCTATTCTCTGTGAAACTTAACCTGCTAATGTAATCAGTGTACGTAAGCTTTCCTGTTAGCCTGTTACTACCTCACTGATAAGATTTTCAATAAAAGTCTTGGAACAAAGGGAAATGCAGCCTTCCCCATCAGAGGGATGTGCCACAGCCTTCTCCAGTAAGAGGGAAGTGCCCTCATCTGCTCCCCCGGCAAACAGAGAAGTGTTTGCGACGTTTTATGTTTATTCCCCCTTATCCGTGACAACCCCAGGACGGGCTCTGTGGGTTACAGAGCTCTGCTCTCACCTCAGCTGGCCCCAGCCGGTTTCCCTCAGGTTTCAGGGAGTGCTACGCTCTCTGCGGCGCTCCCCCACAGTGGCGTGTCCCCTATAGCCACCGCGCAGTGTCACAATACTATTGTTATTACAAATCCCACGCAGCACCCCATCCATTTTGCCATGTTCCTGAGGTTTAGTATTTTGGTAGTTAACTTTATTTTCTCTCACATTATGCCGTGTTCCTATCCTTTACTCTCACTATTTCTCCCCCATCTAACCTCACATAAATGCTCTTCTTTGTTAAGTCAGTTCACATTCTTTTTCCCCTCTAATAAGAGTCTTATTTATTTTTCACCTTTTATAAAAAGTGGCTACTTAGTTGAAATATCATGGTTATTGCTGTACGTCTCCAAAGGAACTCCTATTTGTTCACTACTTCTTTGTACTTTATATCCCAGAATACTCTCCCACTGTCTTACCCCATTTTGCCTTCGCCCTGCCCATGATCAGCTGAGTAAGGAATTTTACCTCATTCTTTTCTCTCTTCCTTTTCTTTTCTTTCTTTCTTTGTTCCCCTCTCTCAACCCAGGCTTTACACTTTACTCTTATTAGGTTGCTTCCACTATCCTCTCAAAATAATTTTTCTTTACTGTAGACATCTCATATTCATTTTTTGCTTTTTTACATTATACTTATTCCTGTTTTACTTTTATTAAACTTCATTCAGTAGTTGCTGCTGTTGACCCTGCTGTGGTTTTTCTGCAATATTGCTCTCATTGATCCTGTACCTTTTCAATTTTACTTCAAACCTCATAATATACTCTTCCTTCTTCTTGCCCCATTGTTTACATCACCCTTTTGTGTTTTAATTACATTGTAAATTTTGTTCTCGCCCTTTCTTCTCCTTGGTTCTACCCCAACTCATCAATTTTCCTCCTTCTTACCACACAACATTTCTCCCTCTTTTAGTTGTCTCATATTCCCTTTGTCATATCTTATAATATCCATAATCTCTCTTCACCTTTATAAATCTTAGTTCAATTGCAATTGAGATGGCTGATGTGCTAGGGGGGTTCTTTTTGCTGGCATAGGTTTCATTGTCTGGTAATACTGCTTTGTTAACTAACACCTGTACAACAGCATACAAGACAAGGTGGGAGTTGTGAGTATCAGTACACCCCATGTAGGGGAGAACCCACCAACAAAGAAGCCACTAACAGGTAAAGCCCAAATACAACAACAGAGCCCATACAAATAGAAGAAAGGGCAAGCCTAGAGCATCCAGACAAGGAGATCAAAGAGACTGTACCACTGAATCCCACAGAACCCCTACCACAGAACATCACCTTACGATGACAGCTGACAAGGCAGAACACCTGGAATCGCAGAAACAAACAAAAACAGTCACTTAAAATAGGGAGACAAAGAAAGAACCCACAATAAAAAGGAATGGAATATTCCCCAGTAAAAGAGCTAAATTAAATGGAGGCAAGCAAACTACCAGACACAGAATTCAAGAGAGTCATTAAAAGGATGCTCAACTCACTGACAATTACAATGAACTGAGTAGGAACTACAACAGTATGAAAAAGGACATAGAAACTATAAACAATAACCAGGAAGAAACGAAGAATACAATATCTGAACTTAAAAAAATACACTAGAAGGAATTACACACAGGGTGGATGAAGCAGAGGACCAAATCAGTGAGCTGGAAGACAAAGTAGAAATACCCAGGTAGAGCAGCTGCACAAAACACAAAGACTAAAAACATATGAAGATAGCTTAAAGGAACTGCAATACAACAGGAAATGCAACAATATTCGAGTCATAGGAATACCAAAAGAAGAAAAAGAGCAAGGGATAGAAAACCTGTTTGAAAAAGTAATGATCGAAAACGTTCCTAACTTGGAGAGGGGAAAAGCCATGCCAGATCAGGAAACACAGAGGGTCTGAATCAAGACAAATCCAAAGAGGCCTACTCCAGGACACATCATTGTTAAAAAACTACATTTTAAAGACAAAGAATTTCAATGCAGCAAGGGAGAAACAAGAAATAGCATACAAGAGAGCTCCAATAACGCTAGCAGCTGATTTCTCAACAGAAACACTACAAGCCAGAATGGAATGGCAAGAAATATTCCAAGTAATGAAAAGCAAAAGCCTGCAAACAAGACTAATCTACCCAGCAAGGCTCTCAATTAAAATGGAAAGTGAAACAAGGAGTTTCCCAGACAAAAAAGGCTAAAAGAATACACCTCTAGCAAACCAGCACTGCAAGAGATTCTAAAGGGACTGCTATAAGAAAGGAAGAAAAAAAGTGAGAGAGAAGAGAACACAAGTACAAAGGAGGAAAAATGAGTAAGTACATATCAATAATGTTAAGTGTAAATGGATTAAGTGCTCCAATGAAAAGAGATAGAGTAGCTGATTGGATAAGAAAATATGATCTGCACATATGCTGCCTACCTCAGTGGATCTATTCTAAGGAAAATCTTGGAAGACTTCAAGAAAGGTATAGAAAACAACACACGTGTACTAGGGGATATCAACACCCCACTGTCAACAATGGAGAGATGTTCCAAAATATCAACAGGGATATTGTGGCATTGAATAATGTCCTAGATCAAAAGCAGTTAACTGATATATATAGAACCTTTCATCTCAAAGAAGCAAAATACACATTCCTTTCAAATACACATGGAATATTTTCAGAGATACACTGTGTGCTAGGACACCAAAAAAAGCCTCAACAAATTCAAGAAAATTGAAATCTGCCCTGGCTGGTGTGGCTCAGTGGATTGAGCTCTGGACTGTGAATCAAGGGTTGCCACTTCCATTTCCAGTCAGGGCACATGCCTAGGTTGAGGGCCAGGTCCCCAGCAGGGAGCGTGTGAGAAGCAACCACACATTGATGTTTCTCGCCTCTCTTCCTCCCTCCCTTCCCCTTTGTCCAAAAATAAATAAATAAAATCTTAAAAAAAAAAAACAATTAACACATAAAAAAGAAAAGTAAATTGAAATCCTATCAAGCATTTTCTCAGACCGCAGGGCCTGAAACTAGAAACCAACCTCAAGGAAAAAAACTCAAAAACATTCAAATTCATGGAGATTGAACAGTATGCTATTAAACAATGAATGGGTTAACAATAAGATCAAAGAAGATCAAATGTCCAGAAAAAGAACTAAATTAAATGGACACAAGCATATCCACCAGCTACAGAGTTCAAATACTAGTTATAAAAGTGCTCAATGAACTTGGAGGAAGAAGGTATAACCTCAGTGAGAACTTTAAAAAAGCAAGAGAAAACTAAAAAAAAAGAAGACATAAGACATAAACAAGAACAAGTCAGAAATGAAGAATACAATCACTGAAATAAATACATTAGATGTTTTTGAAATTTTTTCTGAACAAGTCAAGAACCTGGAGGTCACCTGACATGCAAAAGATACCGGACTGTGCTAGGGCAGGGCCAGCCCCCCGTGGAAGCTGTCTGGTAATATATTTTCATGGCACAACCAGCCAGGAGGCCTTCACTTTCCTTTATTTTGGTCCCTTTTCCTATCACAGTTGTCAGGGTGGAATAAGTCCCCTGCTTGAGCAGAATAAATACAACCATCAGAGCATTTAGCCACCACCAGAACTATTGGATACCATTCCATGTCAAGGTAATGATGCTTCCAGGCTTTCAACCAATCCCTGACTTAGAACATCTGACTGATAACATCAATGCTTCAGCCCCAACTCCCATTCACTTATCCCCCTTAGATCAGGCAGGGAGAGACTTCCATGCCCTATATAGCAAGGGACCATGATCACTGCCTGAAAGAAGCAGTTACTGAAAACAGACTCTCCTCCCTCACCACCTCTAAAAGAATTCAGGGGTGGAAATCTCTAAGGAGAAACTGAGGTAGCATAGAAAAAAAATTAGGGAAAAATCCCAACAAGTGGAGTGGAAAAGCAGGAGTCAACATCCCCTCACCAGAGAACCCACCTCTGGGCATAATCAAAGGGAAATAGTTTATGGAAAGAAACTGCTGCAGTGGTCATAAAAGCCACAACAAGAAGGCCTCCTCCCAACCAGAATGTGGAATCAGAATTTGGCACTACAAAGCTTGGAGACAATCCCTCCCTCTTTGGAAACACATCAAATCCCAAAAACTAACTGACCTCATGTGCAACTCACTAGTGACTTGGCCTGCATCTACTAAGAAGTGTATTTTCACTTCTTTCACAGTAGTGCCCATGCCCTGGTTTCTTAAATAAAACATTCTTTGTTAAAAAAAAAAAAAAATTAGAAAAATCAATAGCAAATTATAAAAAGCAGAAGACAAAATCAATGATCTGTAAGACAAGGTAACAGAAAGCACTTAATTGGGTCAGCAAAATGTTTTTATAAAAAGATTCCAAAAATTGAGGATAGTTTAAGAGACTCTGGGACAATGTCAAGTATACACACATTCACATCATAGCAGTCCTAGGGGAAAAAAAAAGAGAAAGAATGGAATTAAAAACCTACTTGAAGAAATAATGTCTAAAAACTTTTCTAAATCAGGTGATAAAATAGAAACAGACATACAAGTTCAGAAAGCACACAGTCCCAAACAAGATGGGTCCAAAGAGGCCTCCACCAAGATGCATCATAATAAAAATGCCAAAAGTTAAAGGCAAAGAGAGAATCTTAAAAGTAACAAGAGAAAAGCAGTCAGTTATATACAAGACAGCTCTCATAAGACTGTCAGGTGATTTTTCCAAAGAAACTGAAGGACAGAAGGGAATGACACAAAATATTCAAAGTGATAAAAGGCAAAAAATAACTACTAATATTATTCTACCCAGCAAGACTGTCATTTAGAATTGGAGGATAGATAAAGAGTTTCTCAGACAAGAAAAAAGCTAAATGAGTTTATCACCACTAAACCAGTATTATGAAGAATGGTTAAAAGGATGTTTTTAAGTAGAAAAGAAAAGATTTAAAATGTGTGTAAGAAAATATAGGAGAGAAAAAATCTCATTGACAAAGGCAAACACATAGTAAAAGCAGTGGATCAACCAATTATAATGGTATTACAAAGTTTAAAAGACAAAAATAGGAAGAGAATGTGTAATTAAAACAGTAAATTAAGGGACACAAAAACATACACAAAAGAAGTTAAAAATAACAATTACAAAACATAAACATGAAGAGGGTAAGTAAAAATTGCAGTGATTTTAAAATGTGTTCAAACTTAAGTGACCATCAATATAAAATAGACTGCTATAAACATCATTTGATATATATGAAATGTGGTAAGCACAAACCGAGAAACTATAAGATATATACAAGAAATGAGCAAAAATAAATCCAAATATAAAACTATAGAAAGGCATCAACATACAAGAGAAGAGAGCAAGAGAAGACACAGCAAACTTTTAAAAGTCAGAAAATATTAATAAAATGTTAATAATTGCTTATCAATACTTACTTTAAATGTAAATGGTCTAAATGTTCCAATAAAAAGATATAGGGTGGCTGAATGAATTAAACAAAAGAGAACAACACTTGAACATATGCTGCCTACACCACACCCCTACAAATAGAAAAGCACACACAGACTGAAAGTAAATGGATTTTAAAAAGATATTTTTGCAAATGATTATAAAAATAAAGCTACAATAGCAGTATTTATCTCAGAAAAAATAGACATTAAAGCAAAGAGTGTAACAAAAGACAAAATGGCCCTGGCTAGTGTGGCTCAGTTGGTTGGAACATTGTCCCATAATACAAAGGTTGCAAGTTCAATTCCCGATCAGGACACATGCCTAGGTTTTGGGTTCAGTCCTTGGTCACCACAGGGATGAAAGGCAACCAATTGATGTTTCTCTTCTATATTGAAGTTTCTCTCCGTCTCTTGCTCCCTGCCTTCCCCTCTCTCTAAAACCAATAACCAATAACGTCCTCAGATGAGGATTAAAAAATAAAAAAGAGAGACAAAGAATGGCATTTCATAATGATAAAGAAATCAATGCAAGAGGCTATAACTCTTGTAAACATCTACACACACACAGGAGCACCTAAATATATAGCAAATATAGATGTAAGGAGGAAATCAACAATATATAGCAAATACAGATGTAAGGTGGAAATCAACAATAATATAATAATAATGAGGGACTTGAATATCCCATTGACAATAATGGGTAGAACATAATTGGATAGACAGAAAATCGATAAGGAAACAGTGACCTTTAATGACACATTAGACCAGATGATCTTAATTGATATTTTCAGAATGTTTTACCCCAAAGCAACAGAATATACACTTTCTTCAAATTCACAGGAAATATTTTCCAGAATATACCACATTTTAGGTCACAAATTAAGTCTCAATAAATTTAAGAAGTCTGAAGTCATAACAAGCATCTCCTCCTATCACAATGGTATGAAACAAGAATAAAACAAACATACACAAATATACAGAGGCTAAATAACATGTTGCTAAACAATGACTGAGTTAACAATAATATCAAGGAGGAAATCAAGATACATTGACACAAATAAAAATGAAAACATAATGACCCAGAATCTATGAAACACAGACAAAGCAGTTCTTGAAGGGAAATCCATAGTAATACAGACCCACCCAAGAATCAAACAAAAAAAATATCTCAAATGAACTATTTAACCTTGCACCTACAGGAACTAGAAAAGGAAAAACAAACAAAGTCCAATATAAGTAAAAGAAAGGAAATAACAGAGATCAGAGTAGAAATAAATAAAATACTGAGTAAAAATAATAGAAAAGATCGAACAAGTCAAGAACTAGTTCTTTGAAGACATTAATAAAATTGATAAACATTTAGTCATACTCATCAAGAAAAAACCTGGGAGGTGTGGCTCAGTTGGTTGGAGCATTGTCTGTAACTGAAAGTTTGTGGGTTTGATTCCTGGTCAGGGCAATACCTAGGCTGTAGGTTTGGCCCCCGGTCTGAGAGCATAGGATGCCCAGTCTGGGCACATACAGGAGGCAACGAGTCAATGCTTCTTTCTTCCATCAAGGTTTCTCTCTCTCCCTTCCTCTCTTTCTAAAATCAACAAAAACTGTCCTCAGGTGAGGATAAAAAAAGAGAGAGAGTGCGCGCCAAGAGGACCCAAACAAATAAAATGTGAGGTGAACAAAAATGACATTTGACACCACAGAAATACAAAGAATTATATTGTTTAAAATAAAACAAAAAATCATTGTAACAAATTTAAAAACCTGGAAGAAATGGATAAATTCCTAGAAACATACAATCTTCCAAGGCTAAATAAGGAAAAATCAGAAAACATGAACAAACGGACTACTAAGGAATCAAATCAATAATCCAAGGAATCCCACCAAATAAAGTTCCTGACCAGATGATTTCATAGGTGGCTTTTATCAAAAATTCAATTAATACCTATCATTCTCAAACAGTTTTAAAAATATGAAGAGTAGAGTGGGTGATTGAATTTATTTTACTAGACTAGAATTACC
The DNA here is from genome assembly GCF_021234165.1 of Pteronotus mesoamericanus. Taxonomy (NCBI): domain Eukaryota; kingdom Metazoa; phylum Chordata; class Mammalia; order Chiroptera; family Mormoopidae; genus Pteronotus; species Pteronotus mesoamericanus. The sequence continues at coordinate 535,296 of NW_026555085.1, forward strand.
CTAATACCAAACAAGACAAAGACTCACCAAAAAAAAAGAAAATTAGTTAATAATGAGCTCAAGAAAGAAATAAAAAAGTTTCTGGAAACAAATGAAGATGAACACACAAGAGTCCAAAACCTATGAGACACAGTGAAGGCAGTCCTGAGAGGGAAGTTCATAGCAATACAGGCCTACTGAAAAAAGATAGAAACATTCCAAATAAACAACCTAACACTACATCTTCAAGAACTGAAGAAACAAAAACAAACAAAACCCAGAGTGAGTAGAAGGAAGGAAATAATCAAGATCAGAACAGAACTGAATGACAGAGACTAAAAGAACAATTCAAAGGATCAATGAATCCAGTAGCCAGTCCTTTTAAAGGATAAACAAAATCAACAAGCCATTAACTAGACTCATTAAGGAAAAAAGAGAGAGGACTCAAATAAATAATATTAGAAATGAAAGAGGAGAAATTACAACTGATACCACAGATATACAAAGGATTAAAAGGAAGTACTATGAACAATTATATGTCAAGAAATTTGAAAACCTGGGTAAAATGGACAAATTTCTAGAAACATATAATTTTCCAAAAGTGAATGAAGAAGCAGCAGGAAGCTTGAACAGATCAATAACAGCTAGTGAAATTGAAGCAGTAATCAAAACACTCCTGGCACAAAAAAGATTTGGAGAGGACAATTTCACAGGAGAATTTTACAGAACCTTTAAGAAAGAGCTAACCCCTGTCATTCTCAGACTACACCAAAAAATCTAAGAACAGGGAAGACTCCCAAAGTCTTTTGATGAGGTCAGCATCATCCTAATCCCAAAACCAGATAAAGACACAACAAAGAAAGAAAACTACAGGTCAGTATTGCTGATAAACACAGACACTAAAATCCTCAACAAAATATTAGCAAACCACATCTAGCAATACATTAAAAAGATCATACATACAACATAATCAAGTGGGATTCATCCCAGAGATGAAAGGATGGTACAATATTTACAAATCAATAAATGTAATAGATCACGTAAACAAACAGAAAGACAAAAACCACATGATCATATAAATAGATGAGGAAAAAACATTTGATAAGGTACAGCACCCATTTATGATAAAACACTCAGCAAAGTAGGAGTAGAGGGAACATATCTCGAAAGCCTTATAGAAGAAACCTACAGACAACCTCATACTCAATGGGCAAAAACAAAAAGCTTTCCCACTAAGATCAAAAACAAGACAAGGATGTCTGCTTTCACCACTTCTATTCAACACAGTATTGGAAGTCCTAGCCATAGTGATCAGACAAGAAAAAGGAATAAAAGTAATCCAAATTGAAAGGAAGTAAAACTGTCCTTCTTTGCAGTTGACATGGTAGTGTACATAGAAAACCCTACAGACTCCAACAAAAAACTACTCAACCTAAAAACTGAACTTGATAAAACAGTGGGATACCAAGTCAATATTCAAAAATCAATGGCATTTTTATACACCAACTATAAAATATCAGAAACAGAAGTAAGGAAAAATATCCCATCTGCTATATCAACAAGAAAAGTAAAGTACCTAGGAACAAACCTAACAAAGGAGGTAAAAGACCTGTACTCAGAAAACTACACAACACTGAAGAAAGAAATTAAGAAAGACACAAATAAATGGAAGCATATACTGTGTTCATGGGCTGGAAGAATAAACATCAACAAAATATCCACACTACCCAAAGCAATTTATGGATTCAATGCACTCTCTATTAAAATACCAATGATATATTTCACAGGTATAGAACAAATATTTCAAAAATTCATATGGAATCATAAACAACCTCAAATAGCTGCAGCAATTTTGAGAAAAAAGAACAAGTAGGAAGGACCTCAATACCTGATATCAAACTGTATTACAAGGTCGCTGTAATCCAAACAGTCTGGTACTGGCATAAGAACAGACACACAGATCAATGGAACAGAATAGAGAGCCCAGAAATAAACCCATGACTCTATGGTCAATTAATAATTTGACAAAGGGGGCAGAATGGAGTAAAAATATCCTCTTCAAAAAACGGTGTTGGGAGATCTCAAATAGTAACTGCAAAAAAAAAAAAGAAAGAAAGAAACTTGAGCACCATACTTACACCATACACAAAAATAAACTCGAGATGGATAAAAGTTGTGACACCATTAAAGTCTAGAAGAGAACATAGGCAGGAAAATCTCAAATGTTCCATGCAGCAATATTTTCACCAATATGTCTCCTAGAGCAAGGGACATAATGGAAAGAATAAACACATTGGACTGCATCAAAATAAAAAGCTTCTGCATGGCTAAATAAAATATCAGCAAAATGAAAAGGGAATCAACCGTATGGGAAAACATATCTGCCAATGACACCTCAAACAAGGGTTTCATCTCCAAGATATGTAAAGAACTCATACAACTCCACTCCAGGAAGACAAACAATCCAATTTTTAAAATAGACAAAGGACCTGAACAGACAGTTCTCCAAAGAGGGCATACAGAGGGCACAGAGACATATGAAAGGATGCTCAGCATCACTAGCCATCAGAGAAATGCAAATTAAAACCATTTTGAGATACCACTTCATACTGGTCAGAATGGCCATCATAAACAAATCAACAAACCACAAGTGCTGGCGAGGTTGTGGAGAAAAGGGAATCCTAGAATACTGTTGGTGGGAATGCAGCCTGGTGCAGCCGCTGTGGAAAATAGTGTGGAATTTCCTCACAAAAATAAAAATGGCACTGCCTTTTGACTCAGCAGTTCCACTGCTGGGATTATACCCTAAGAACCCTGAAAAGCTAATTCAAGAGAACCTGTTCATCCAATGTTCATAGCACCGTTACTTATAACAGTCAAGTGCAGGGCAGCCTAAGTGCCCATCAATAAATGAGTGGATCAAAAAACTATGGTACATTCATGCAATGGAACATTATGCAGCAGTATGAAAGAAGTAACTCCTACCCATCACGACTGCATGGATGGAACTGGAGAGTATTATCCTAAGTGAAATAAGCCAGGTGATGAAAGACAAATACCATATCATCTCACCTACAAGTGGAATCTAATCAACAAAACTAACAAGCGAGCAAAATAGAACCAGAGATATGTAAATAAATGGGGAATGGTCCAGTCAAGGAACATGTATAAAGGACCCAAGGACAAAGACAAGAGTAGAGGGGAGAGTTTAATGTGGGAGGTTGGGGGTAGGTAAGGCAGGGGAGAGTAATGGGTGAAAATGAGGACAACTGTAGTTGAACAATAAAAAAAAGAAAATTAAGAAAAGAAAACCATAGGCCTGTATTCCTGATAAACATAGACACAAAAATCCCCCCCAAAAATATTAGCAAACAGAATTCAACAATATATTAAAAAGGTCACACACCATGATCAAATGGGATATATTCCTGGGGTGCAAGCGTGGTTCAATATCTGCAAATCAATTAACAAGGTATATCCCATGAACAAAATTAAAAAGCAAAAATCATATCAACAGATGTGTAAAAATTTGACAGAATTCAACACATTTATTAATTTTAAAAAACTCTAAGCAAAGTGGGGATAGGGGAAACATACCTCAACATATTTAAAATCATACACGACAAACCCACAGCTAACATCATACCTGAGTATAAAAAGTTGAGTGATTTTTTTAAAGATCAGAAACAAAATAAGGATGCCCACATTCATTACTTTTATTGAACATAGTACTGTAAGTCCTAACCACAGCAATCTGACAAGAAAAAGAAATAAAAATCATCCAAAATGTAAAGGAAGAAGAAAAACTGTCATTTACTGCAGATAACATCATACTGCATATAGAGAACCCTAAAGAGACCACCAAAAAATTACCAGAACTAGTAAATTCAATGAAGTTGCAGGATACAAAATTAAATTCAGAAATCAGTGTTATTTTTTTAAACCATAATGAACAATCAAAGATTGAGAAAACAACCTCATTTACAGTTGCATCAAACAATAAAATATCTAGGGAAAAAAATAATGAGGAAGTAAATGACCTACACTCGCAAAACAAGGCATTGAGGAAAGAAAGAGAAGGTCTTCTTCACTTTCTTGCAAATGGATAGGAAGAACTGACATCATTAAATGTCCATACTATCCAAAGAAATCTACATATTCAATGCAATCTCTATCAAAATACCAATAGCATTTTTCACAGAACTAGAATAATCAAAAAATGTATAAAGAACCACAAGAGACCACAAATACCCAAAGAAATCTTTAGAAAAAAAATTGGAGGTATTATACTATCATATATAAAACTATACTACAAAGCTATAATAATCAAAACAGCATGTTACTGCAATAAAAACAGACACATATATCAATTGAACAGAAATGAAAGCCCATAAATTAATCTATGTCTATATAGTCAATTAATCTATGACAAAGAAGACAAGAATATACAATGCAGTAAAGCTAGTCCTCAATAAATAGTGTTGGGAAAATGGACAGATATATGCAAAAACAAGACTAGACCAGTTTTTTTACACCATATAAGAGAATACTCTTATTGAGGAAGTTGCGGTTGCAGCTGCAGCTTGTTGCTGTTCAGCTCGCTTCAGCTCCTGGCTCACTGCTGTTTGCTCTCAGGGAGGAACAAGTCAGGTCACGAAGCCGGACCACAGGAATGGCTTTTAAAGATGCTGGAAAGACACCCGTGGAGCCAGAGGTGGCGATTCACCAAATTAGAATTACCCTAACCAGCCAGAATGTAAAATCTTTGGAGAAGGTGTGTGCTGACTTGATCAGAGGCGCAAAGGAAAAGAATCTCAAAGTGAAAGGACCAGTTCGGATGCCTACCAAGACTCAGAATCACTACAAGAAAAACTCCCTGTGGGGAGGGTTTTAAGACTTGGGATCGATTTCAGATGAGGATCCACAAGGAACTCATTGACTTGTGCAGCCCTTCTGAGATTGTTAAACAGATTACTTCCATCAGCATTGAGCCAGTTGAGGTTGAAGTCACCATTGCAGATGCCTAAATCAGTCTTTTTAATAAATTGACTATTAATTGTCAATAAATAAATAAATAAATAAATAAATAAATATAAAAGAATAAAGTAAAATAGATTAATGTCTTAAATATAAGACCCAAAATCATGAAACTCCTAGAAGAAAACATAGGCAGTAAACTCTTAGCAATATTTTTTTGAATATGTCTCCTTGGGTAAGGTGATAAAAAGAAAAAAGGAACAAAAGGGACTACATCAAACTGAAAAGTTTTTGCACAGTAAAGGAAACCATCAAGAAAATAAAAAGACAGCCTACTAAATGGGAGAAGGTATTCACCAATGATACATCTGATAAGGGGACAATATCCAGAATACACAAATAACTCATACAACTTAACAACTAAAAAACAAACAAACAATTTGAATTAAAAACACACAGAGAAAGGAAAGAATAAACAAGTGAGGCCTCATCAAAATAAGAAGCTTCTGCACGGCTAAAGAAAACATCAGCAAAATGAAAAGGGAACCAACCATATGGGAAAATATATTTGCCAATGATACATTGAACAATGGTTTGATCTCTAAAATATACAAAGAACTCACATGATTCCACTCCAGGAAGACAAACAATCCATTTCAAAAATGAGCAAAGGACCTGAACAGACACTTCTCCAAGGAGGGCACACAGAGGATCCACAGATACATGAAAGGATGCTCAACATCACTAGCCATCATTGAGACGCAAATATAAACCACAATGAGATACTATCTCACACAGGTCAAAATGGCCATCATAAAGAAATCAATGAACAGCAAGTGCAGTCAAGGTTTTGGAGAAAAGGGAACCCTAGTATGCTGTTGGCTGGGAATGCAGACTGGTGCAGCCACTGTGGAACGGTTTGGAATTTCCTCACAAAGCTAAAAATGGCACTGCCTTTTGGCACAGTGATTCCACTGCTGGGATTATACCCTAAGAATCCCAAAACACCCATTCAAAAGAACCTATGCACCCCAATGTTCATAGCAGCACAATTTACAATAGGCAAGTGCTGGAATTAACCTAAGTATCCATCAATAAATGAGTGAATTAAAAAACTATGGTACATTTATACAATGGAATACTACACAGCAGAAAGAAAAAGCTACTATCCTTTGTGACAGCATGGATAGAACTGGAGGGCATTATGCTAAGTGAAATAAGCCAGGGGGTGAAAGACAAATACCATATGCTCTCACCTATAAGTGGAACCTAATCAACAAAACAAACATGCAAGAGAAACATAACCAATATTGAAAGAAAAAAACAAACTGACAGTAATGAGAGGGGAGGAGGGTAATGGGAAAAAGAAGGGGAAGGGTCAAGTCATGGAACATGTATAAAGGGCCCCATGGACAAAGCCAAAATGGGGAAGAGTTGAGGGTGGGAGGTGGGGGTGCATGGGGCAGGGGCAAGTAGTGGCAGGAAAAGGGAGACAAATGTCTTTGAACAATAAAATAATTTAAAAATAATTTTTAAAAAAAGTGTTACAGAAAAAATTTCCTTGTTCTTGCCAATGTAATAAAGAGTTACAGAATAGCAGGTCTATTGGCATGCAAGCAGTTTATTGGTGATACATTTTCATGGAAAAGAAGGGCCTTGAAGAGGTTGGGAAAATAGGTAAAGGCAAGGTAAGGCAAGGGTGGCAAAAACATCAGGTCCTTTGTTCTGAAGACTTACACAGTTGTGGGATATGGTTAGGGAGTTACATATTGATTGGTGGGTAAAGGCGGTGCCAGCTTCACCTAGGAGGGGATATGATGACATAAACATAGGTGTGGAGGGTTGTTAGTCCAGATTCTTGCTCCATACCATATGTGTTCGTCTTCTCATAAAACAGATACATACATGACAGGTAGCAGTTAATTAAAGTTGAGGTAGTTACACAAAGTTATTTATGGGCTTTTCTGTAAGCACTAGGGACTCCCTAATAAAAGAGATAGTGACAATTATCCTCAGTTGTTTTATGGGCTTCTTCTTTGGGCACTGTGGACTCCCCCTTCTTCCCCCATCCAGGCCTTGTGTTAAATACAATGTTTCAAAGGCTTTCTCTCAGACAGTGAAAATGATACATATAGAATTTCAAGGGCTCCCTTCCTCTTCTGCTATTATGGTGTTCCTTGTGATGTTGGAACACCTGGCAGTCTCATCGACCAGGCTCAGGACTGCTGTGTTAGTCAGTGAGACGTGTCTCCCTCCTTCTCCCTACCTTAGTTTACCATGTAGCCTACCTAACAAAAGAATACAGGGTATGAGTCCTTGGGTGGTGTGCTGATCAGAGAATTGGTTTTTTTTTTTTTAATCCTTACTCAAAGACATGTTTAATGAACTTAGAGAGAGGGGAAGGTGGGAAGGGGGGGGGAGGGAGAGAGAGAGAAACATCCATTGGTTGTATCTCCTATGCGCCCTGACTGGGGACCCACAACTCAGGCATGTGCTCTGACCAGGAATCAAACCTGCGGGATGATGCTCTAACCAACTGAGCCACACTGGCCAACGCACAATCAGAGAATTCTTGCTAGAGGTTTAAACCACTGCAGAAGGAATAAAAATAATGTGAAATATTTGCTGATATACTACTGAGTAGAAAGAGTTAAAGTATGTTGAGCATAAGAATGGGAAGATGCAGGGAAAGGAGTTATACTAGTGAAGTCTGAGAAGTAATATCTTAATAAAAATATATTTAATACAAAAGAAGTTGGTGAGCTGGTTTGAACCAATAGCCACAAAACTGAAGTCACGTAGCACCCTGTTAACCAATAGAAAAATTACTTAGCGTAGGTCCTGTTAGACTGTGGGAAAAATAAGTAACCAAAACAGCAGAAATAATAATAGCATACAATGAGTGAAAGTAACAAATGTATAGCTTCCACCCCTGCACACTAAGATAACCTATTGACACACATTAAGGTTTTTTAGCCCACGAAGTGAATGACCACCTCACCACCTCCCCAAAACCAGACAAGGTGATTCCAAGAGGGAAGCAGGTGACTGGAAAATGAAAATTAACATATTATCTAATCAAGGACCAATCAGTTACTAATGATTGCTTGTAAGTTTTGCTCTATAAAACCTCTTGTCTGTAAGCCATTGAGCAGTTTTAGCTTTTAAGTATGAGCGTTCCCCAACTCCTGGGTGATACCATTCAAAATATAGCCTGTCTTTCTCCACAGCGAAGCCTGGTGTCAGCTCTTATTGTAGATTATTTTAGAAATATATAGGACTCCTGGCCAAGATGGAGGCATAGGTAAATACACTTCACTTCCTTGAACAACCAAAAGAAGGAAAGCAATCAATTGAAAAAAAAACACCCAGAACTGCCAGAAAATTGAACTGTACATAAGTCCAATAACCAAGGAGTTAAAGAAGAAATATTCATCCAGATTGATAGGATGGGAAGAGACAGAAGCTGAGGTGGAGGGGACCCACAGCAAAGAGAGGGCTGGGGGACAAGGTGAGTGAGTGGTCACACATTCGCGTGCAGATAAGACAGGAGGAAAAACTGGGGAGCAAGACATACCATACAATGAATGCAGTGTTCCAATGCAGGAAACAAAAGCCTCAACACCTCTGGCTGTAAAAACCTGTGGAGGTTATGGCAGTAGGAGAAACTCCTAGTCTCACATAAAAGTCTATTGGAGAGGTCCACGGGATCCTAGAATGTACATAAGCCCACCCAACCAGGAACCAGCACCAGGGAAGTACCTGAAAGGGCACAATCCTCTTTTGGGAAGCATGGGAAGTGACAGAAAGCAGGGCAAGAGCCCAGCAAGTGGCATTGTCCCCTCCCTGATTCCTCCCCCACATACAGTGCCACAACGCAGAGAAGTGGGTTGCCCTGCTCTGGTGAATACCTAAGGCTCGACCTCTTACAACATAACAGGTATCTGGAGACAAATAAATGTGGTCCAAATGAAAGAACAGATCAAAACTCCAGAAAAAGAACTAAACAACGAGGAGATAGCCAACCTACCAGATGCAGAATTCAAAACACTGGTAATCAGAATGCTCACAGAAATGACTGAGTATAGCCACAAAATAAAGAAGTGAAGGCTATACAAAGTGAAATAAAGGAAATTATACAGGAAAGCAACAGTGAAGGGAAGGAAACCAACACTCAAATCAACGATTTGGAACAAAAGGAAGAAGTAAACATTCAACTGGAATAAAATGAAGAAACAAGAATTCTCAAAAATAAGGAGCAGCTCAGACCTTTGGGACAACTTTAAACATTCCAACATATGAATCATAGAGGTGTCAGAAGGGGAAGAGGAAGAGCAAGAAATTGAAAACTTATTTGAAAAAAGAATGAATGAAAACTTCCCCAATCTGGTGAAAGAAACAGACATTCAAGTCCAGGAAGCTCAGAAAATCCCAAAGAAGTTGAATCCAAGGAGAAACACCCCATGACACATCACAAATTACTCAAGAATAAAGATAAGGACAGAATTTTATAAGCAGGAAGAGGAAAGAGGACAGTTACCTACAAAGGAGTTCCCATAAGACTATCAGCTGATTTCTCAAAATACACCTTACAGGCAAGAAGGAGCTGGAAAGAAATATTCAAAGTTATGAAAGGCAAGGACGTACATCCAAGATTACTCTATCCAGCAAAGCTATCACTTAGAATGGAAGGGCAGATAAAGTGCTTCCCAGATAAGGTCAAGTTAAAGGAGTTCATCATCACCAAGCCCTAATCGTATGCAGTGCTAAAGGGACTTACCTAAGAAAAGGAAGGAGATTAAAACTATGAACAGTGAAATGACAACAAACTCACAACTATCGATAACTGAACCTAAAAAACAAAACAAAAACAAGCTAAGCAAGTAACTATAACAGAAACAGAATCACAGAAATGGAGGTCACATGGAGGGTTATCAGTAGGGAGGGGACGAGGGGAGGATGGGGGAAAAGGTACAGGGAATAAGTAGCATAATTGGTAGGTACAAAATAGCCAGCACGGGGTGGTGGGGGGGAGGTTTTAAGAATAGTATAGGAAATGGAGAAGACAAAGAACTGTTACATACAACCTATGGACATGAACTAATTGAAGGAGGTATATGCTAGTGGAGTGCAGAGCGGAGGAGGATAAATGGAAGAAAAAAATGGGACAATTGTAATAGCATAATCAATAAAATATACCTAAAGAAATATAGAGAAGATACTCAATTGAATACTATAGGAAAAGGGGACCATTTACAGATGCTTTAAGACTATAAGATTTACATTATGGGGATATAAAGTACAGCATAGAAAATATAGTCAATAATATTGTAACAATTATGTATGGTGCCAGGTGGGTACTAGAAATACCAGAAGGAACACTTTGTAAAGTGTATGATTCTCTAACCACTATGCTATACACCTATAACCAATACAAATTAATATTGAATTTAAATGTCATTGAAAAAATAAAATTATATAAATCATAAAATTTCAAAGATAATATTAACTTTCAGGAGTAAAAAAAAAAAACTGCAAGATTTAGATCTTATGACGGAGAACACTTACTTATCTGCCTAATACAACACTTGAGTTGGAAGCTATAAGGGACATTATTCTAGTGTTACCGAACAAATGGACCCATGGCAGGGGATGCCCAGATGCTATTACTGAAACACGAACACCCCCCTTCCGAGGGGTCCCTCGGTTGTAGGTCCTTTGCCCACCGCCCTTGGAATTACAGCTCTGCATGGCAGAGTGGTGAAAAGGAGAGGAACTATTTATTCAAAAGTTATACAGGTTTGATTAATGGCTAAATGTTGCCCTGGAACCTCAAAATCCCTTTAAGACAATCAGCACACACAGTCCTGCCTTCCCCCCTTTGCCCAGTTAGGCCAGTCAGGCCTGTCAGGGGTACCATCTTTCAGAAGAAAAAAAAGAACAGAAGTCCGGGGCTCAGCTAGGCAGGCCTCTCGCAGTTCTCAGCACCATATGCTGCGTCGCTGCGATCTCCAGCTCTTAATCCATAACCATGTGGCACCTTCTCATGGCCCACTAGCAAGACTCCTTTCTCCCCTCTTTCTTCCCATGTGGTCTTCACACTCTTCCCCAGAGCCTGTGTCCCTTGTTCTCTCCTGCAGGCCCCTGTCTCTCCTCCTCCTCTCTCCCAGTTCCATTCTGCATTAAGTCTTTGAAACCTTCCTGACTAGACTTGGTGATATGCAAAATAACCCTCTTTGCATATGAGGAATGAAGCTATCCCGTGTGTTCGACATACAAAATGACTCCCAAGGGCCCTGCTCAAGGCTCCCATCCCCCATGGCGGCCTGCCCTGGGGTGGGGAGAATATATTTTTCTTGGACACCCCAATCACTGGACCCCGTTACAAATACCCTTTGGGGGGCTCTGGCTGTGCCCTATTACAAAGTCTGGAAAAAGGGGGAAAAGGGGATTACTCTGCAATTCCAAGGGTGGTTAATATGCAGCCTGTTTTTCATCCACTTAACTGTCTCACAGAAGATGAACCTCAGCACCAGTGGCCCACATGGTGAAACACTGAGGCTTGTGTGTGCCAGGCACTCTGCCAGGGCCTGATACAGTTGAGTTAAGGAGACAGACATGATGAAGTCACACTCCTGTGACATGCAGAATGCCTTCTCCAGGTGTGTGTAGAGAGAAGGAAAAATAACCTTTCTCCTCTATGCATGTTGGGTTCTTCAGTGTAGCCCTCTAAAGTAGACTGGCAAAAGACAGATTAGCAAGAGAGAAACAAAGAGAAGTTTATTAACAGATGTGCCATACATATATACATGGCAGCACCCAGTGATGAGTAATCAATCCAAAGGGGCCATTAAAATTGAGGCTTACATACCATTTTAGGCTAAACAAAGGAAAAGGGTTTGGGCTTCTGGGCAGTGGAGGCAAGTAATAAGAAGGTGATCAGGAAAAGTGGTAAACAAAGGTTCTTTAGTAAGGACTGTTAATGCAGATTTAAGTCAATGCCTTCCTCCTGTACAGGACAGAGAAGCACCTTTACAATGTAAATTTCCTTTAACAAAGGAAAATTTGTGCCTTGTTTTTAGAGCTTTTCCTGAACCTGCTGGTTCTCAATAGCCTTTAGCTCCATGTGCTAAAGAAGCCTATTTTGGGGTGGTGTATTCTGGTACATTTTAGGGTTGAGTAATTAATTTGCATAGGGGAAACCAGGAAGACTAGATTCACTGGGTGTAGGAGAGATGCAACAGGGTCTGGGCTAGTCATGTTTACTGAGCCCTTCAGAAGTGAACTGGTGACCATAACTCGAATAAGCAACTAAAACTGAGGTTCTAGTGTAACGGGGCACAGCCAGGGCCCCCCAAAGGGTATTTGTAACAGGGTCCAGTGATTGGGGTGTCCAAGAAAAATATATTCTCCCCACCCCAGGGCAGGCCGCCATGGGGGATGGGAGCCTTGAGCAGGGCCCTTGGGAGTCATTTTGTATGTCGAACACACAGGATAGCTTCATTCCTCATATGCAAAGAGGGTTATTTTGCATATCACCAAGTCTAGTCAGGAAGGTTTCAAAGACTTAATGCAGAATGGAACTGGGAGAGAGGAGGAGGAGAGACAGGGGCCTGCAGGAGAGAACAAGGGACACAGGCTCTGGGGAAGAGTGTGAAGACCACATGGGAAGAAAGAGGGGAGAAAGGAGTCTTGCTAGTGGGCCATGAGAAGGTGCCACATGGTTATGGATTAAGAGCTGGAGATCGCAGCGACGCAGCATATGGTGCTGAGAACTGCGAGAGGCCTGCCTAGCTGAGCCCCGGACTTCTGTTCTTTTTTTTCTTCTGAAAGATGGTACCCCTGACAGGCCTGACTGGCCTAACTGGGCAAAGGGGGGAAGGCAGGACTGTATGTGCTGATTGTCTTAAAGGGATTTTGAGGTTCAAGGGCAACATTTAGCCATTAATCAAACCTGTATAACTTTTGAATAAATAGTTCCTCTCCTTTTCACCACTCTGCCATGCAGAGCTGTAATTCCAAGGGCGGTGGGCAAAGGACCTACAACCGAGGGACCCCAGGGAAGGGGGGTGGTGTTCGTGTTTCGGTAATAGCATCTGGACAACCCTCTTCCCCATGGGTCCATTTGTTCAGTAACACCTTCAAGGCATCTGTGTGCTGTAAATATAATTGTTAACTATTATGTGCCCACCAATATAAAAGAAGTATGTGTCTACATTTTACTTTTTATCACTCTCAAGAGATTTTCCTACTTTGCTTTCTCCCGCCTCCCTTATCACCAACAGAGTTCATGTAACCCTGTCTTCTCCATTGATTCTAATTTATAAAATAAGGTGCAAACCTCCCATTCTCTGAAGCATTTTTTCAAGTCATTAAGATTTTGCTTCTTGGCAATTGTCAATGCTTTGGCTAAAATAAACTCATAAAAATTCTCTATAGGTTTGGATGTTTCCCAGACTGTCTAGCTTTTCCTTTCTTACTTCAGAAGTAAGTGGATGCCATACTTGTCAAATATCACTCGTTCGGGGCATCACCTGACATGAATCTCATCCTGATTGCCCTTCAGTTAATGGGCCATGAAGTACAAAGTAAAAACTCCATGCTTCAAAGCCTGAGTGAATGAACAAGATGTCCATCCAGAGTGGCCTGAAACTATACAGGACTCTGAAGAGCGATAGCTGCAGAAAGGGCTAGGTGTAGGAAAACAGCTGGCCCTGAAGTGTCCACAGAAGCTGAAAGTCAGTGAAGAGACAAGACTGGCAATCAGACAAGCAGTGTGACAAAGGGGAGTGAACAGTTGCTCCAGAGTGGACAGACCACATGTGGTGGCTAATTCTTTCCGAAGGCTGTGACCACATGTCCCATCCCCTGTGCTCTTTTTACACTGTGACTGATGCTTATCCCATCAAGAGGTAGGGGTCTATGTTTTCTCCCCCCAGTTCTGTGCACAGGCTTGTGATAGCCCAGACTACAGGATTCCACAGAAGTGGTGCTATGTGACTTCCAAGACTATGTCAGAGAAAAGAGATGACTACAAGCTAGCTGGCTCTCTCCCTTCATCTCTCTCTCTCAGAACACTCACTTTTGGAACCCAGTCATCGTGTCATGAGGAAACCCAGGCCATACTGAATGGCCACTGCAGGAGTCAGCTTTACACCCTTCAGGTGATTCCAGCTCCCAGCCTTCAAATCTTCCAGGTTATCTCCCTGCTGTCCCACCTGAGTTCCTGGCCCACAGAAACTGAGAGATAATGCTTATTATTTGGGGTAACAGGCTATGTAGCAATAGATAACAATGCATGCAGCTTGAATGCCAGCTGTACTCCTCCTTGGCTGTGTGACCTTGGACTCCTCTCCTTGAGCCAGTCTGTTGCCAGACAACAGGTGAAAACACACACCTTCCCTACAGGGCTGTCCTGAGCACGAGTTAATGACCATAAGATGCCCAACAGTCCTAGTTGCTCCAGCTATCTTGTTTATATATTTCCCCATTGAAAATGTACTCTCATGAAAGGCCATTCTGCTCACTACTCTATCCCCAGGGCTTACAAGAGTGCCTATCTCAGCAAATTTCCCAGAGTGTGTTGATTGAAAAGATGGAACTAACAGAGCATCAAAATGCTCACAAAATGCCATTAGTAAATGACTAGGGTGGGGAGGCAAGAGGCTGTCAGGGTGGAGCAGGGCTATAAAAGGCTGGGAGGCAGTCTCAAGTTCAGGGCACTCTAAAGTCAGTAAGAGATCTGAAGCCTGATGGTGACACAGGCAGGGCTGGTGACACCAAGGGAGTAACTCCTCCCAAGCCTGCTGAGTAGTGGTCTCACTACCAAGCAGAGCTCCCCACCCACCAGGAGCCTCCACTAGCCGTGTCATGTGGCATGGTCCCACACTGCTGCTAGCAAAGTGTCTGACTTTCCCTTGGTCATAGCAGAACCTCTGATCTTTTCTAATACACACTATGCCTAGGTGCAAAGCAAGTTCATGGTGGTAATTCTGGTCTTTTAGGTCCTACCCAGGGCTGGTATATATAGCTCCTGCCACTTCTGAAGACAGCTAACTGCTCATTTTCCATGCTGAAGGCTTATCTACTCCATAGGCTTCCTCCCTCTTCCTTGAGAACGTTCCTTGGAGGGAAGAGAGGAACCTCACATTAAGTTCAAATGGTCCAAGGCAGATAATCACAGTGGAAGGCTTTTCAAGTCTTGGTATAAGATGTAATGACCATTGCTTTCATGGAACTACAGAAACTAACTATGAAACAGGATAATGAAATGACACAGCCCACCCAACCCTTGCAGCTCTTTTGCAAAAATTGCTTAAAAAAACCAGTGCCAAAGGGAAAGTGAAAAATTGAGCTTCAGGAAAACATATCTCAGGGAGCATTTGAGATCTTGCGTCCTGACATATGTTGTTAGTTTGGCTCAAATAAACTTTTTAAAAATGAAAGAAAGAAAAGGAAAGAAAGAAGAAAAGAAAAGAAAAGAAAAGAAAAAAGAAAAGAAAGGGCGGGTGGGAGGGAGGAGAGAGGGGAAGGAGAAAGGGGGAGTGGGGAGAGAGAGAGAGGGAGAGAAAAGAAAGAAGGCACTTCTTTAAGAGAACACAAAGGATTATGAAAGTCCTAGGTAAGTTTATTTTTTTTACATTGGCCATTCAATACTTTCTTTTATTTGGATAGCAAATCCTTCAATGATGCCAAGGGTTCTTAGACAAAGACTTCTAGGTTTGGAAGCACTCAGGGGCCAGCTCATCCACTATCTCCTAGCAATCACCATTTTTTTGTTGTTGTTCTTAGTTCCTAAGAAGGAGAGTCCTCACATCTGTTCAGACACATGCTCCAGGCTCCCAGTATATGTCCATCACTGTGAGAGAACTCATTAAACAGTAGTGACAGTGGCTAGCATTTACCCAACATCTCCATGGTGGTGCTGGTGCTGGAAGATAATTATCTTCATAAATGAAGGGCTTAGAGAATAGAGATTACAGAAGTTTTTGCATGTTGTGGAATCTAACCCTCTGGTAGTCTGACTCCACACTTTTAACCACTAATGTCATCACTCAGTAACCTCAGCCGTGATCATGCCCTGCTTTGCCCTTCTAAGTCCTCACAGGATTAATAAAACACCTCTTTCTACCCCTCCCCTTTAATGCCTTTTCAGTGTTATGAAGCCCTCCGAGTTTCTCTGGTTGGACAGAAGCCTACTCTATTCACAGTAAGGGACAGGTGCTAAGTCACATTGTTCACTGGTTTATTGAGATTCAGGGAGATACTTTCCCAAAAGACACCACAGTGTGAAAGGGACACCACCTCCCACCCCATAGGCCCATCTATCCATGTCAACAGTCAGGGGTGCCTTTCTTTGCTCAGAATTCTCACCAACTATCTACTGGAAGCAGCTCCCAAATCTCCCCACATTTCCTCTCCTTTAATTGCCCCAGAAAAACACAAAACCCAAGGAAGCAATCTTGGGAGGTGGTGTAGAGAAGGGAGAGGTGTGCGTATGAGGCTGCTAAGGAGCCGGTGAGTGAAAAGCTTCAAGGAGGTACCAACTAGATTATTAAGAAGCGACATAAAATCATATGGATGAATAAGAGAGAAAAGGATCTGGTTCTCAGAGTAAGGGAGACCCAGAGAACCTCAGGACTCACAGAGGGGCTATATTTACAAGAGACAGAATCGGGCAGCATGTTCTTCCATCTGGGAATAGGGAGTCTTGCCTCTCCCCTTCCCTCCCGCTATGGGACTATCCTCCCCACACATCCCTCACTTGTAAAGCAAATGGACTCGACTCCCATCACAGCTAAGCCGGTCAGGGAACTCAGGTGGGCCCCTGGGTAGGACCCCAGGCCCCTCTGGGGGTGTCAGAGGTGGGCGCCGTGAGCGGAGCTGCTGCCGGGACTGGAGCTGATGGCGCAGTTCAGAGACTCGCTCCTCTTTCTGGAGGGGGAAAAAAGTAATTAGGAGATGGGGAAAAGGGAAAGTCATGAAAGGTCGGGGAGGGAAAGGGGGGGACAATGGAGGAAAATGGGAGTGGGGATATAGGGGTAGGTAGACAAAAGAAATTAAAATGAGAAATCTGGAAAGAATAAGAAAAGCCAAAAGAGCATTAATAGGAGTACCACTGAAAGAAAAGATCAGGGAAATAAAGGGAAAGAGAAAGTGAGGAAGGGGGCAAAGGTAGGTGCACGTTGCTTCCAATAACTCATACAGATTCATGTCAACCCAGTTTGAACATGTCCTGCTCTGTCACTGCACAGCCTGGGGCCCAGTGGACACCATGGGTACCTGCCCATCCCCTTTCCTGGAGGGTGTGCTCAGCATTAGCTGCTGAGGGCTCACCACTGCCCAGCAGAGCTCTTACCTCCTGGTGAGGCCAACACTGGACCTTACCTGGCACAGAATCCTTGCTCCTTGCCTTACACCCACCTCTTCCCTAGCCTGCTGCCCTTTCCCTGGCAGGTTTTCTCACGATGGAACCTCCTGGACCCCTTCCACACCCTGAGTCAGCACACCTCAGCAATGATCTTCTCAAGCTCCCGGTTCTCCTTCTCCAAAAGCCGGGACTTCTCCTCCTCATGGTTGTTGGTCGATGATCCTGTCTTCATGGTGTCCTGAGCCTCCGACTGCCATTCCCCTCGGGTTATCAGTCGGCGCATCTGGGGGAGAATGTTTGGGGCATGGGAGGTCCAAGCAGGGACTGTGTTAGCAATGGACTGATGATGGATTGGAATTGGAAGGAAGAAAAGTAAGAGGAGCAAGCTCAGCGTCAAACAGGGAAAGCGGGTCAGGGCAAGGGGAGCACAGTCCTGGGAAGAAGGGATGGGGAGGGTGGGAGGATACCCAGGAGCTCACCTTCGGCACAAAGAGCACAACCAGCGTGATGTAAGAGGAGAAGACAATGGCAAGAGAGGCAAAGGCAAAGGCTGCATCCTGCTGGCTGGACAGTATCATGGTGACCGGGGCAGTGATGAGGCACAGGACCTGGGGGCAGTGTGTTTAGGAAGTCTTAGCTCTGCAGGCTCAGGCTCCAGGCTTTTCTTCCCCCTGGAGACTCTGAGGTCAGGCTCCTGGTGAACTTTCCATTTGAAAAGGATCCAGATGGGATCATTCTCAACTCTATCTTAAGAAGAATCACAAATAAACTGTCCCAAAAGCAGACCACAGCTCTAGGTCAACCCATCCCTCAAGGCAGGAGTGCCCACAATCTCTGGACATGCACCCAGAGCCCTCAAGAGTCAATCCCTGGGCATACCTGGCAGGAACTCTCAATTCAGATTCCAACCTGTGAACCCCAAACAAGCATTTTAACCTCTTTCTGCCTCCTCATCTATGTGGTAGGGGCACTAATATCCACTTCACTCGGTGGTTGTGTGAAAATTAATAAGACAGTGTCTGGGTGTTTATAAACTATAGAGTACTTTACAAATCTGAAGCATTAAAAAATTCTTTAAGACTTCCATCCAACTGATCCAAGGTCCAGTGTCTGATTCTTCCCATACCACCCCGTGTGGGTTGCTGTAATCAGCCCCTGGGGTCAATGCCAGGTGTCCAGGGAGCTCACCGCCACATTGTAGATGGCCATGCCCACAGCCCGGTGGTCATTGATCTTCTCAGTGGATACACTCTTGGTCTCATAAGCAAGAAAGATACCCAGCAGCAGCAGCAGTCCCTTGTAACCATAGAAAATACCTGCGACAGCAGGAAAGGGTCACCTAGGCAACATGACTTCCATGCTCCCATCCACTCCCCATCTTTTCTATGCCATTCACCCACCATGCCTCCTTCTCATAGTTCCCCAATGAAAAAGGAGCCTCTTCCCCAATCGAACCCCTCTAGTATACCCCTCTCTGTCCACTGCCCCCAGTGTTCACCCAGTTCACCCCAACCTCACCACTTCCTCCAGGGACTAGGAGCCATGTCACACAGGAAGACAACAGTCAATAACAGCTGTCAGGCAGGTAAGGGCCTGGGCCACACACAGTGTCTCACCCCTTAGCTTCAAGGTGGGAAGCCAGCTTTTCAGACTGAGGACAGGTTTACCATTTGTGGTCACAGAGAAGAGCAATTTTAACAAGGCCAGAAGGGACCTAAACCCATGCCCACAGAGCCCCAGCCTTACTTTAGGGACCCGTCTCGATGTAGAAGGTGTCAGGTCTGAAAATGAGAGTGAGGCTATCTCCACTGGTCTCTGCCTCTTCTGAACCCAACTCTGCCTCATCCCTTCTTTAGATCTTAAGCTCCTCCCAGCAAAAGACCAACTGTCCCCGATTCTCAGAAAAGATCAGTCCCAAGACAGAGGACATTCAACTGGGTTGACCTCTTCCTCTTTTTCTAAAAACCTTTCTTTCTCCAAACCGACTGTCCTTGCCCCATCCCTCAGCATGACCCCACATCAACACACCAAGCCACGTATTCATTTTCTTGGAGCTGCAGTGCTCCAGCTGGGGCAGAATAGACACATCAATATCTTCCTTTGGCTCCTCCTTGGCAAAAGTCTAAGGGAGAAATAAGGCCACAGGAAAGATGGCTGCCATCCTCCCGTTTCCCCACCTCTGCTCAGTCCCAACTCCCAACTCGGCCCTCTCTTTCCTATGAGACCCCCAATATGAGGTCAAGTTCAACTCTGGGCTAGGAAGCATTCACCTAAACCCTTTAGGAATGCTTGCTCCCCCTCTTTCCATGATGCCTGGAAAGTGTGCACATCCTTCCCAAACCCCCACCGCTTCCATTCTTCAGATGAATCTAGAGGCCTCTGATGGAATTTCTTCTAAGAAGGAGAAAAAGCTCTGACATGCAAAAAGCAGAAAAGTAGTCCCCTGCAGAGGGGCTTTCCTCCTCAGGACCATATGCAGCCCTGAAGGCTATGACTGCTCAGCCTTCTGACCCCAAGTGGTACCTCAATGGTCCGGTGCAAGGGGTCTACAATCTGCCAGATGGTGAGAGTGAGGACATCCATGCCCACCAGCAGGCCCACTGTGGCATACAGCTTCCAAGGCTCCAGGGTCTAGGCAAACATGAAGTACAGGCACATCACAGGAAGTCCACTAAGCCGACAGCCAAAGCACCAGAGGCTGAGGGATGGCAAACAGCTCACCTTCCTCCACTCCTTCTTCTCCTCTTTCTTTGTGAAGACCGTGTGGACCCACCAGATTTTGGTGAACATGGAGCCATAGCCCAGACTAAAGCCCAGACCCAGGAGCCAGAGGCGGGCCTAGGAAAGGAGAGGGGCAGGAGCAGACTAGGGCAGGGCTGCAGCAGGGGACAGATGACCGTGCAGGCAAAAGGCAGCCAGCAGGAATAGTGGGGGAAGGGAGTGCACATAAGGGAGGGTCTTCCTACCTTCAACAGATTCCTCCCATCCATCTTCTACTTTGCCACCAGGAAATCTTGCTAAAACCTGGGCTTTAATGACCAGTCACTTCTGACCATTCCCCAATGCCTACAGGTTTCAGCCCAGAAATCTAAGGATGTAGCAGGAGACCATTCACAGCCTCACCCACCTTTCCAGGCTCAGTTCCCTGGCCATCACCTGCCCCACACTCTAGCCAAGCTGCTTAACTGGCTCTCCCTTGGTCTACTGTCTTTTGTGTCTTTGCTACCCACATGATGTTCCCAGCTGACAAAATGCCATGCATCCTTCAATATTCAAATGTCACATCTTCTTTGAGGTCCACCCAACTACTCTGAGCTGCTCTCTCTTGTTTGCTCCCACAGCACTTTGTGCAGATCCCTATTCAGACACCTGTCACACTGCACCGCAGCTAACTGTCTGCCTCCCCACTGCATTCTGGTCTCACTGGAAAGAGACTGCTCCTGATGACCAGGATGTGCATGTGTGTGCAAATGCCCTGTGCAGAGAGGCATGAAGACAAGCACTGGGCAGAGGACAGGAAAGTAATAAGGTGTGCAAGGAAAAGTGTGTTTCCTACCAGCATAACACAGAATCACACAAATATCACTGTTGAAACCAGCCTTTCCACACAGCCCCAGAATCTTCCATGTACCAACAGTCCCATAGGGCCTCCTCCCTGTGTAACAGTGGTCCCTTTCTCTCACTGTCCCAGCTGTCAATTCAGATTTTCTGCCTCCATCCTTTCCAAGCCCAACTGAGGCTCCCACAGAAAATCCAGTTCTTGCTCTCAGACCCCACACCAAGACAAGCCACCACTGTTCCTTTGTGCAGACCCCTTCCTTCATCTTCAATAGCCCCTCCTCTTCTCATCAAAGCATTCCATGGTGATCTGGGAACCAACAAATGAGCTACAGAATGAAAGTGTCTAGAGGTAAAGAAAGACAGGGCAGAGACAGATAGGGACCAGAACAGTGACATTGGAAGGAAAGGCAGGGAACTAGACAGCACAGGAGGTGCTCCTGAGTGGTGGGTCAGCCACATTCTGCACAGTATCTATGCCCCCCTCACCTGGCAGATGAAGGGAAACTGGTTTCTCCCAATGTGGTAACCATCCAGCCCGAGGGGGAAGACAGCAGCTAATGCCAGCGAGCAACCAACAGCTGTCAGGTTATTCAGGTTGGGCTGTGAGTTCTGGATATAACTAGAGCAGAGGCAGGAAGAGAGGGAGAGAGAGAAAAGCAGAATGACCCCTTTCTGAAGGGAGGTTCAGCTCTCCAAATGCCACAGACAAATGAAGATAGGCCTAGAGGAGGCAGCAGATCCTTGAGAGAAAGACGACTAGTCAGGGGTTATGCATGGACTTGGAGGGCTTTCCTTCACACACATTCTATTTGGAGCCCTGCACTGTGTTGCCTGCACAGTTAGCTGCTTTGGAGCAAGGATGGGAGTTCTATCTGGTTTCCCCCTTTTTGTGCTCAGTGATCATTAAGAAAGCAGTAAGACAGTGTGAAAACCTCGATGATGTATGGCCTGGGAGTTACACAGGTTTAATTCTCACTCCCTTCAATGACCATCATCTTGGAGAGGCAGACAGAACAAGAAAAACATCAGAAGATACACTTACCGGACATGGGAGTTGTAGATGTTAAAGGACAGACAGACAACAGCTAGGACAATGCCCAGGCTGGAGAGAACTGAGACGGAGATAAAGAGTTTCTGTGACAGGAAGCGGAACGTCTTGATGACCAAGGTCTGGTCAGCAGGGGGGGACCCTCCTATGGTACAGGGGGAGGGGGAGAAAGGGAAAGAAAGGGAAGGAGGATAAAGGAATGAAGGTGGGATGGGGGGAAGTAATGGACGGAGCTGCTGGTCACTTCTTGGGCTATAAGGACATGAGACCTAAGTGACCTAAGCAGTGCCACTGCAGGTGCAAAGCTTGTAGGGAACAATGAGAAATGCAATCGAAAAATGGAGCACATGTCCTGTCTAGAGGCTGACAAAGGCTGAGGTGTGTCACCAAAGTTATAGCCCTTTTTTGTTATTGTTTGTTCTTTCTGTTTTTCTTGCAGGAAAGGAAAATGGGAAGGTAGAGAAGGGGAGAGCTGATAAAATTATGAGGTTTCTTGTTACTCAAATCAAAAACTACAAAAAAGCTTTATGATTATAAAATGTGTGTGCAAATGCAAAAGCTAAAAAGCCTCCAAGTATCTAGTCTGCCCTCCTAACTTTAGGAAAAGAAGAAACAAAAACTAATCTATGATTTAACTCTGGCAGGGTGATATTCCCAAAGGTCTTTTTCAGTTATCACTATAAGGAAGCTTACATTTGTCAGAGTTTGTAGAGGGAGGAAATTCTAATTTGGTTAGCTTGGGGAAAAGTATAATTTAGGCCATGCAGCATTTATAGCTGTACAGAACACTGCCCTACATTTAAACTGTAAAACATTTCAGAACCTCGGCAGTGGTGGGAGCTACTAGACTCCAACTGGGGAGGTCGATGGCAGGAGTCTCCCATGGCTGTGTCTCCCTCCATCCTTAAGATGCCAGGCCTTTATTCTATCAGGAAGACCTTCCTTTTGCCCACCTTTAGTATCTTTTCCATTTCCTATTATTTTTGCCCACCAAGCAGAGAATATTGATTACTTTCCCCTTTATAATGCACATTTCAGTAGAAGACAATTTCTATCCTCTCCTGTAGTTTAAGCAACTGTTTTCTTCACAGAGATAAAGAAGCAACTCAATACCTGATATATCAAGGCACCAGAACATCTGGGAGACCCAAATTGAGTTTCCATTTCCCGCCCTGCCTGTGACCCCCAGTGACTACTTTTAACAGTGCATGCTACCAACTGTCTATTCTGTCTCCAAATACACTAGTCTCCCCTATCCCTATCTTGGAGACTCTATTCCCTTTCTCCAAACCCCAGCCCCTGGTCCATTCTCTGGAGCATTTGAACTTAGTTGCTCCTACCACCCAACCTTCATTCATGTGCATGACCCTTTTCTGCAATTGTTCAGAGGGGTTGAAAGAAACTATAAATAGGGCCTACTTACCAATCCACTTATCTGTTTTGGACCAAGAAAGATCATCCTTGGTGCTGTCATAGTAACCAATCTTCTTATAGCTGCCACCTGGGCAGATGACAACAGAAGGAGTGACCATGGGTAGGTGAAGAGCCAATGCTGGGCATTCCCAACTTTCCACTTCCCTAAAGTAGCTTTCTGTGGTTGTATCTGACTTTCTCTTCACCTGAGTCCCTGAAAGATACTTGGAAGGACCTGGGGGGTCACGTGAATAAGTAACCTGACTTAAAAGTAGTGTAAGGTGGGTCCCACAGACCAATCGTATATGTGCAAAGCCCTGCAGCAAAGAAGGTTCCACAATGTGTCTGCCACTCATTCCACAGCCCATACCTCTCTTAGCAAGGTGTCTCTCACTTTGATTCTAGTTTTAAAGCTTTAATTATTTGTTTATTCTTCTTCCCACGATAGACAGAATCATAGAATCTATTTTCCCAGTGGCTTTCATTTTAATTTTATAAATTTATTTTATGTTGGTTGGCTTGGGTTCTAATTTCTTAAATAAGTTGTAAGTAAAATTCAGTCACTTCTAAGATTTCTGTTCCAAAACTGTACCTGTTACCCTAACTTTTCCATCAAAAGCCAACTCATATCCCCTTTACCACGGCTGAAGTCCATTCCCTCTTGTCCCGGATACAAAGGAGAACTGAAAGAAGGTGGGAGGTGGAGGAGGAAAGAAACTTTTCACAGGAAGCCAAGAAACAGCTCTCTTGGCCATGCTATGAGGCTGAATGGGGTGGAGTTGAAAAATTAACTCATAGTTTTTCAAATATATAACTGTGCTACATTATAAGAAAATACAACCTTGAAAAGACAAACTATCCATACCACAGAAATATTAAGAATGCTTACTCACATAGCAAGAAAATTCTATAAATTCCCTTTAAAAATAGCAGATTTCCTAGATTCAGCTTTCCTTGAGTGCATGGGTATGCAAGTAACAGGTCATTAGAGCCCCAATCCAAGCTACCAAAAGGAAATTTCTTTAATTAAAATCAAAGCCAGATCTGGCTGGTGTGGCTCAGTGGGTTGAGTGCTAGCCTGTGAACCAAAGGGTTGCTGGTTCGATTCCCAGTCAGGGCACATGCCTGGGTTGCAGGCCAGGTCCCCAGTAGGGGGCATGCAAAAGGCAACTACACACTGATATTCCTCTTCCTCTTTCTCCCTCCCTTCCCCTCTCTCTAAAAATAAATTCTTAAAAAGAAAAAAATCAAAGCCAATGAGGAAACAGAGACTGTTTCCAAAGTTCATGCCACTTTTCAAGAACATAACAACTGCTACTCAAAGAAATCCATCCACATATGAGCTGTTTTTACTGTTGTTATTATATTATTATCATTATTAAAGCTTGATGAACACAGTTAAAAGAGAAGGGCAGGAGACAGGGAGGTACCCAGGCTGTCTCATGATACCACCAGGTGTCCTAGCCCAGCCCTAGCTGGCCACCATGACCCCACCCCATTTCCTCATGGCCCCATACTCACCCTGAAGCTGCTCAATTAGTGTCCATGCCATCCGAGAGCCACTGGCATCAAATACCACATGGCCCTGAGGGAGAACATGAGGAGGAAGACAAAAAGGACAAAGGCAAGAGTGAGAGAACATCAAAGACTCTGAATCCTCAGGCTTTTTATGTTAATTGAGTTTCTGAATGAATACTATTTATGGCATTTCCCTGCATATAGGACATGCCCCAGATACCCATACCCTAGATTTCAGAAACTATCCTTTAGAGAAGCTTCATCCATGAGATGGGAATGGGAGAAATCCTCAGATAGAGAGAGCACCAGGAGACCTGGCTTCTGCTGTGTGACCTAAGCAAGTCATCAAATCCCTCTGGATGCTAATTTCCCCACTTTAAAAGGAATAGGAGATGATCTGTTTCCTCTTTTAAAATCCTATGATTCTTATCTGACTCATCAATATCTGGACTGAAAAGAAATGAGGGACAGGACTGAAAGAAATACAAGAGACTAATTTTTTCCCCTTCTAGTCCCTGGTGTGTTTTCTGGTTTGGGGGTTCCTACTTCCTTGGTCTGAGACCAATTATTATAGGGAGGTAACAGAGAGACATAGAACACGTGATTCCAAAAGAGGGTGTCTCTTTCTCAATAGGAGGATAGAAGAGTGTGAAGAAGTCCCTAGAACTCACAGAGACACCCTCAAAGGACGAAGAGTTCATTGCCCGGTAGATTTGGTCGGTAATGGTCTGGTTGTTGTAGTTGAAGTCTTCCAGTCTCACACCTGAACGGCCATCCCCTCCAGATGTCTTGTTCAGAGCCAGTGCCAAGGCCCAGATGGCATCATAAGCCAGCGGTGCCTCCTGGAAGCCACCTGTCTCCTCAGGATGTCTTTTCAGTCGCTTGGTCAGTTTTTCCACAAACTCCTGGGATGTCTGAGGAGGAAACAATCAGAGTGTGAGAGGGAATCAGGGGCAAGTGGCATCTAATTCTGGTTCTGACACTTTGACTTGAATAGATTGTTTAAGTTCATGTTGTCATGTTGAGCACATGTACGTTTAAAATCTTTAACTACGAGTATGCCCAAGTGTCTGTCTTCTATGAGAAGCTATACTAGACTAGAGTAGGGATTAGCTGGGTTCACTGGTATTAGTGTGCATAGCTGCTCACTCAGCATTGGAGTTGTTTAATGAATAGACACTTTGCATAATAAATGGCAAAGGACAGAAAGCAGAGAGAGAGAAAAGCAAGAGAAGGGATATTTCACTGAAAAGTTGTAACATTGTGCTTTCATTCAGACTTTCCCAATAGAACTGACCCAGGACCAAACAGCTCCTCCAATTCTGAAAGATCTTAGAAAAGGTAGCACCGAACCTTCCTCCTCTACTTGTCAGCCTGGAAGATTTTTCTTTAGCATGCTGACTTTTCACCATCCTCCTTTTCACCTTGTGTTTAGCATCGATCCTTTTCACCATGTGTTTTCAGTTCACTGACTCTTAGATGGTTTTCAGAAGACTGAGTACTGTGGAAATAACCCTAACATTTTTAAAGCCTATTATTCAATCCCTACCCACACCACTTGCTTCCAACCTTCAATTTTCTTTTTCCAAGAAAGCTAAATAGAATGACAGCTCCTTTAACACTCTCATGAAATAGGTCAAGAGACCTGACTTTCTATACTTGGCAGTCACCTTGCTTAGCTAAATGACCGTAGGCAAATTGCTTTAAGTTTTTGGAAATGTCTTTTATAATAGAGAAAATCATACTTGACCTTCCTTACCTCCCAGAAACCACATACAGAAAGGCTCAGTGGCCACCTCTTGGCAAGGCACAAGTAAGACACAGGCACTACACATTCTATTTAGATTTGGAATATATTAACACACACACACTCTACGGAAGAAATGAAGAAGTGAATGAAGAATAGATAAAAATCTCCATTCCCCATGCCCTGCTCACTTTTCTTTCTAATCAACTTTCTGGAGACACAAAGGAGTATAAAGTTCAAAGGACAGACAGCCCTGCTGCAATGGAAACAGCTTGGGCTTTGAAGACAGACAGGTCTGTGCTGTACTCTCCTTGCGGACAGGATCAAGCTCTACTCCTCTCTTTAGCCTCAGAACCCAGCATTATGCCCAGCCCATAAAGAAAGTCCATTGGATTGGGGCAGTGAAAATACTCTGCATGATACTATAATGATGGATACACACACACACACACACACACACATAGTCTGTTCAGAAGGTATCCAGCCATGTAATATGAAAAATAGAGATATTTATTGAAGAAGATACAAGGCACATTGTACATAGGACAATGATACCTCAGTCCCCTTCAAAGTAGGCACCTTGGGACCTCACACAATTCTCCCAATCGCCATCAGCTGCCCGGTCATATTTTCCTGAATCTCATCAACAATCTGAAATCTCTTTCCTTTCAAAGGTGACTTTAGTTTTGGGAAAAGCTAGAAGTTTCAGGGCACCAAATCTGGGCTCTAGGGGTGCTGAGTTACCTGGGTGATTTGATGTTTTGCCAAAAAACTCGGCACAAGATATGATACATGTGTGGGTGTGCTGTCATGATGAAGCTGCCAATCACCAGCTGCCCATAACTGGCCTTCTGAATCATCTGAATAGTTTCCATGGAGGAATGTTCAAGCTTAATGCAAAATATGATGCAGATTCGTTGCTCTATTCACTCAGTCACTTTGAATGTGATGGCCACACAGTACACATGGTCACTCAACAGTATCTACTGCTCCCACTAAGTAGTACAGTGAAGTCGTCATTATTCATGCATGCACATTCCACTCCACTCCCCTTGGCTACTAGGTTATATCAATGTGGCACAAGCCACTCTCATTATATTAACAATGGCAGGACTTTTTCCAGACAGACTCTAAATATATATATCAGAATGTATAACTCTAGAGGCTTCCAGCCACGACAGAGGAGTAGGTAGATATGCTTGGCTTCCTCATACAACCAAAAGAAGGATACCAACCAACTTAAAAACAAAATACAAGAACTGCCAGAAAATCGAACTGTATGGAAGTCCAACAACCAAGGAGTTCAAGAAGGAACATTCACACAAACTGGTAGGAGGGGAGGAGATGGGCACTGGGGCAACAAGGATGTACAACAAGGCAGAGGCTGGCAGACCAAAGTGGGCAAGGCAGCAGCTGGTGGACTGGAATATCCCACATTCGCATGTGGATAAGCCAGGAGGAATAACTGGGGAGCGAGACAGACTGTGCAATCCATGGTTCCAGCATGGGAAATTAAAGCCTCAAAACCTCTCATGGAAAAAACCTGTGGGGGTTGCACTGGTGGTGGGAGAAACTCCCAGTCTCACAGAAGAGTCCGTAGGAGAGGCCCGTGAGATCCTAGAATGTGCACAAGCCCACCCACCCATGAATCAGCACTTGAAAGGGCACAGCCTGCTTGTAGAAAGCGAGAGAAGTGACCGAAAGTGGGCGGGAGCCAAGCAAGCAGCATTGTTCCCTCCTTGACCCCTCTTCCACATACTGCACCACAACACAGAGAAGTGGGTTGCCCTACCCTGCTGAATACATAAAGCTCTGCCCCATACAACATAACAGGTGTACAAAGACAAAGAAATATGGCCCAAGTGAAAAAACAGATCAAAACTCCAGAAAAAGAACTAAGCAACGAGGAGATAGCCAACCTACCAGATGCAGAATTCAAAACACTGGTAATCAGAATGCTCACAGAAATGACTAAGCACACAGCCACAAAATAAAAGGAGAAGTGAAGGCTATATAAAGTGAAATAAAGAAAAATATACAGGGAAGCACCAGAGAAGGGAAAGAAATCAAGACTCAAATCAACAATTTGGAACAAAAAGAAGAAATAAACATTCAATCAGAACAGCCTGAAGAAACAAGTATTTTCAAAAATAAGGAGCAGCTCAGGGACCTCTGGGACATTTTAAACATTCCAACATATGAATCATAGGGGTGCCGGAAGGAGAAGAGGAAGAGCAAAAAATTGAAAACTTATTTGAAAAAGAATGAATGAAAATGTCCTCAATCTGGTGAAGGAAATAGACATTCAAGTCCAGGAAGCTCAGAAAATACCAAAGAAGTTGAATCCAAGAGAAACATGCCACATCACAATTAAATTACCCAAGACTAAAGATAAGGACAGAATCTTATAAGCAGGAAGAGGAAAGAGGACAGTTACCTACAAAGGAGTTCCCATAAGACTATCAGCTGATTTCTCAAAATACACCCTACAGGCAAGAAGGGGCTGGAAACAAGTATTCAAAGTTATGAAAGGCAAGGACCTACACCCAAGATTACTCTATACAGTGAAGCTATCATTTAGAATGGAAGGGCAGATAAAGTGCTTCCCAGAAAAGGTAAAGTTAAACGAGTTCATCATCACCAGCCCTTATGTGAAATGTTAAAGGGACTTATCTAAGACAAAGATCAAAAACTATGAACGGTAAAATGACAACAAACTCACAACTATCAACAACTGAACCTAAAAACAATACCAAAAAATAACTAAGCAAACAACTAGAACAGAAACAGAATCACAGAAATAGAGATCACATGGAAAGTTATCAGCAGGGAGGGGGAGGGAGGAGAATGGGGGGAAAAGGTACAAGGACTAAGGAGTATAATTGGTAGGTACAAAATAGATGGGGGGAGGTTAAGAATAATATAGGAAATGGAGAAGCCAAGGAACTTATATATATGACCCATGGAAAGCTGGAGGGAGGTGTGGTGCAGAGCAGAGGGGGAGAAAGGAGAGAAAAAAATGGGACAGCTGTAATAGCATAATCAATAAAATGTACTTAAAAAAAAGGCACGTATAACTCCAAGAATGAGCCCTCATGTAAACTATGGGTGATAATGATGTGTCAATGTAGGTTCATCAATTGTGACCACTCTGGGGAATGTTGATAATGGAGGAATCTATACATGTATAAGGGCGGGGGGGTCATAGGGAAATCTCTGCACCTTCCTCTCAATTTTGCTGTGAACTTAAGCTGCTTAAAATAAAAATAAAGTATCTTTTCAATGTTCATTGGATGCATAAATATAGGTGGATGAATTCAAATTCTACCTAATCCATTTACCTGCTATTAATCTCAAACAAGTCACTAAACCTTAGTAGTTGGTTATTCAGCTTTAAAATGGGATTAATACCACCTTGAAAAGTTATTACAAGATGAAATAATACATATAAAAAATACTGAGTATGAAATAATTTTTGTGAATTCACATCTTTGTGAATTTTTTTCTCTTAACTTCATCTCTGACACTCTTACTCAGCTCTATAATCCAGCTTGGTGAGATGATCAATGATCTCAAATTAAAAATATCTAAGTCTAAGCTCATTTCTCCTCACTCCCCAACATTTCCCAGTACACAAGAATAAATTCTTAGAATCACCTCCAGAGGTGTCCAACCTGTTGCCCATGGGCCACATGCAGCTCAGGATGGCTTTTAATGTGGCCCAACCCAAAACCATAAATTCACTTAAAACACTATGAGATTTTTTTGTGATCACATGTCACAATGTATTTAATGTGTGGCTCAAGACAACTGTTCTTCCAGTGTGGCCCAGAGATGCCAAAAGGTTAGACATCTCTGTAGGTTTACATTCTTTCAAATCACCAAGTTCTCTTAATTCTTTTGTTGAACTGTCTCAGTAATATCTTCCCTCCCTACTAACATTTATATTGTTCATACAATGTACCAGGCACTTTCTTAAGGTACATATATAAACTTATTTAATCATTAATCTAATGAGGTTTATGGCCCATTTTAGAGATAAGGAAACTGAGGCCCAGAAAAGTTCAACTTGTCTGAAGTTGTACTGCTAGTGCATAGCAGGATTCAAACCCAGGCAGCCTGGCATCAAAGTGCCTACTCTTCCTAACCGCTCTACACTGCCTCTGTAGGCTGAAATGCCTCTCTCCTAGAGCACCTACTGAGCAGGCAGCAGTTAGGCTGAGGCTTTTCTTTCTCTTTTGTAATTTTTTTTTAAACTGATTTTTTTTTAAGAGAGAGGAGGGGGAGGGAAAGAGAGAGAGACATGAATTTGTTATTCTACTTCTTTACACATTCATTGGTTGATTCTCGTATGTGCCCTCATCAAACCAAGTTGGTGTATCAGGACAATGCTCTAACCAAGTGAGCTACCTGGCCAGGGCAAGCTGAGGCTTTCTGAGTAGTCCTTCAGCCTCCGACTCTAACAATCTGCACTTCCAAGTAAATACTACATCAGAAAATCACCCAATAGGGAGGGACTCGTTTGCTCTGCATGATGCTACCTTCACATCCTGCTGGCTCCAGGTCACTACCAGTAACACACTTGGCCCTGGTAGCACCACTGACCCCCACATAACTATAGTTACCAAAAACATCTCTCCCCCTTGGGCTGTCAAAGATAGAACCGTCAATTTTCAAATGGAAATGTTACTAGGCAGCTTAAGAAAAACAGAACAATAAAAATTCCATAATCCATAGAAATTAGTGAAGTAAGTGCGAATTTATGATACTAATTTTTTCACAGCCATGTCTGGCTGTTTCTGTATGTGAGAATGAATGCTCGACAGTGATCTAAAATATGTACTCTGAGGTATGTTTTTATTTTATGTTGTCCCCAGATCTGATGGGACCTGTATCCAATCATAATTTACTCATTTTACTCAAAGTTTTACCCCTACCACCTACCTGCCCCTCTAGCCCAGAGCTATAACCTTTCTCCAGAGCCCCTCTGGCTCACTTTCCACATCTAACTCCTAAAGACACTTTCTCTAAGCCAGGGTTTCTCAGTCTCTGCATTACTGACATGTGGAACAGAAGAACTCTTTGTTGTGGGGGACTGCCTGGTACATTGTAGGATGTTTTAGAAGGATCCCTGGCTGACCCATTAGAGTGTAGATGTGACAACCAAAATTGTCCCTAGATATTGCAACTCCTGGTTGAAAACCACTGCTCTAACCAACAGTCCTCAAAATGTAGTCTCCAAAACAGAAGCATCAATATCCCCAGGGAACTTGTCAGAAATGTAACCCTAACCCCAGGCCTATCCCTGAATCAGAGCTTCCAAGTAAAAAGGCCAGTAGTCTGTATATTAATTAACCTTCCAGGTGATTCTAATGGAAGCTAAACTTTCATAACTATTAATCTAAATTTAAGATTAATAAAATTAATCTTAATTTAAGTTTACGTAGAGTAAAGGCAACTCTGCTTCTTTTCTAAATCATCATGGCTCTGGGCCCCTAAGACCAACCCTTGCTTCTGATCCGCTTTCTTGGTCCTATAATCTCTCCCCTAGTTAGTTAGTTAAGGTTGCTTCTACCCTCTGGTAAATCTTGGCTTCTGCCCCAGGTGTTTTAGACTACTGAGCTTGCCTGGTGTCACTAGAAGCCCTATGAGTTGAAAGGCAAGCACCACCTTTTTCCAGAGACCAAAAGCCAGAAGGAATCCTCCATCCAATTCATTCTGCCCAAATGTCCCTTCATATCCCTAACCACATTCCTGCTTCCTGTGAGAAGCCACAACTGGAAGGTCCCAGGCTCAGGGCACCAATAAGCCTTTTAAACTTCAGTTACCAGCTTTTCCACTTTCCCAGGTTCTCAAGGATGACTCATCAGAAGTGACCTTCCAGAATTTTTCCAACTTATTTTCAACCAAGATATCTCACATATAGAGTCCCTTAGAATGTCCCAGGACAGAGCCCATAGGGCAAACGACTGACCCTTCCATCACAACACACTGCCAGAATAAACTTCCTGAATCTTCTTTCTTTTTTGTTCACAAACTGCCACCACCTAAAGAGTATATTAGCCAATAAAAGTAAACACTTTTTAGTAAGATTTGATGGTTTCCCATGGAAGGTGATGGGAGCAGAGTGGTTTGGACTCTGATTCAGTTAAGACTCAGTCCCAGCCTGACCACTCAGTAATACAGGTAAGTCTCTTAACCTTTCTGAGTTTCAGCTTCCTGGTCTATAAAATGGAAATGGAAAATCTACATCAGAGTATTGCTGTGAGGATCACTGAAATTATGTATGCAAGCTCCTGGTTTACTACACAAAAGCAATTATTACTACAACTTTGTTTTAATGAGATATTTTGGGGGGCTTTATAACTATTAGCTCACCCCTAGCAGTCTGTCCTAAGCTTGGACACTTGGGGCTGCCCTTGGTATAATGAACAGACACACAAGTAGCCCTATCCAGTTCACCCAAGATTCTGTATTCCTTAAGATGTAATGTCTCTTCCCCTCACAGCCTACTCACTTGTGCCCTACACCTGCAGGGATGCCTCAGCCTTCCCAAATCAGAGGATGTGCCTTCTAGCTCTAGGTCTGTCACTAACCAGCTATCTGGAGCTAAACAGTTTCAAAAGTCCCCTTTACATCTAAAATTATAAGAAGATCATTTAAATAGCATCAGGAGCCAAGCTAATTGAGCATCAACCAGAAGTGAATATAAAGCACCTTGTCTAGGTAACTCAGTTGTTTAAAGCACCATCCCACTATGCCAAGGTTGCAGGTTCAATCCCCAGTCAGAGTCCATAAATAAGTAAAAAGCCAAATTGATAAACATCTCTCTCTCTCTCTCTCTTCCCCTCTCTTTC
The DNA here is from genome assembly GCF_021234165.1 of Pteronotus mesoamericanus. NCBI lineage: Eukaryota > Metazoa > Chordata > Mammalia > Chiroptera > Mormoopidae > Pteronotus > Pteronotus mesoamericanus. The sequence goes on from NW_026555085.1 coordinate 568,766, forward strand.
TCAAATCAATTAAAAAAAATTTTTTTAAAGATGTGAATATAGCCCTAGCTGGTGCGACTCAGTGGATTGGGTACTGGACTGCGAACCAAAGTGTTGCCGGTTTGATTCCCAGTCAGGGCACATGCCTGGGTTGCAGGCCAGGTCCCCAGCAGGAGGCATGTGAAATGCAACCACACACTGATATTTCTCTCCCTCTTATTTCCCCTCTCTTCCCTTCTCTAAAAATAAATAAATAAAATTTTTAAAAATAAAATAAAATAAGTGAATATAAAGCAACTAAAGTCACCAAGAAAATAAAATGTATTTCTGCCCCGGAACAGTGCTCCTCTCAGTGTGCTTGCGTATATAGCATCTATTGATAAATTATCATTAACACTTCTCCCCCATTTCATTTCTTGCCAACTGCTCCTCATTTCCATGAACAGCCCTTCTGCTCATTGAGCCACTCTGATCTCCTCTCTCTTCCCTGCCCAAGAAAGACAGAGCAGAAGCATCGTATTTCACAGGAAATACGATGCAAAAAGACGTTCAAAGTGGGCAGAGGCCCCTTGCCCCCCTGTACCTCCAAACTCCACACCTGCTCCGCTCCCCTTTAAGGCTCTCTCAGTCCTCCCTACCTGCCCAAGTGCCAGCTTCTAAGTCCCCACAATCTCACCATGTTGGAAATGCTGCGGGTATTGGCAGGGTTCAGCATGACAATCTCAGTGGTGATGTGACCCTCCACTGCCTCAGTCATCTCATCCACTGTGCAGTTGATGGAAGGGTCATAGGTCTTGAACCAATTGTCAGCATACCACCCGATGAGGAACCAGACATACTTCTTTCCAAAGAGCCTCTCCTTGTACACCTAAATACAAAGAAGGAGAGGGCTGAGTCTTTGTTTCATTTTTTTTCTTACCTCACTTGCCACTATACAGTCTCTTGGGAATCAAAGAAGAGCAGAGAACAGAAAAGAGAAATCTACAAGTCTTGGTGGGGTGGTAGGAAAGGCTCTATTACTCCTCCTAAATTCCTCCTTAGCTTCTATTTTCAAGTGGACTTTTCCAGCCTGTATGGAAAGATGGGATCCATAGGCTCCTCTGGAAACTCAAAGTGGTAAGAAAGCGACATCCATGTCATGAGTGTGAGAAGTCAAGAGATGGGAGTCAAAGCTGACAGACGGGAACATCGTATTTATCATCACCTCAGATCATTTGCTATCAACTTCAGCAGAGATGCGGAGAGAGATCCTATGAGACACCCAAGGCAAAGAGCCTGCCCAGTCCCCCTCCCTCTTCAGATTCCAACTCCACCTCACAGAACACTTTGCGGGCTTCAGTCTCATAAAAAAGTCCCACGATGATTCGGGCATCCTGGCGCTATAGAATGAAGAGAGAAACAATGCTAAGTGCATCTAAAACACCAGAGGGGTGAAGCCAAGCCCCCTTACAGCTGTGATTTTCTGACCCGAAGTGTTTAGTGCACAGTTCTATTCAATAGGTGGTGGATGTCAACTGGAAGATGGAGATAAACTTCCCCAGGAGATGTTACTGTCTCACAGAATCAAAATTTATGCCTGTCATGGGGGAGTTAGCCAAGATGGTGGCAATTACATTGTAATCTAAAAGTGTATCAGATTAACATGTATGCCTTAAGCTTACACAATGTTATATGTCAATTATATCTCACTTTAAAAACAAAAAAAGCAACATTCCCCAACTTGACTCTCCTCTCCAACCCACCACTGTCATCCTGCCATTCCCAGCCATCCCACCTTAAGGTTTTTGACAGGCACAGCTGGGTCTGAGAAGAAACTCTGGCGGAAAGTAATCTCAATTCCAGCCTCTTTCACTCGTTCCTCTAGATCGTCCAGAGTCTTGAGGGGGAATGAGAAATAGAGAAAAGATGGGGTGCACAGTGGGCAAATACCAGAGATCTTACCTGCAATTGCACAGTCAACAAAGGAACAGCAGCAGTGTGAACCTTCCTCCTTCAGCGCCCTCTGTTAAGGAGTACTCAAAGGAAAGCATCTGGAGTCTCAGGATATAGCTCCCAAGTGAGGAGGTGCATGGGGAACCCTCCTAAGCTTCTGTGTCCAGACAAGTCACACCCACTCACCCCCTCTTACCACTGACAGCAAAAGTAGGGGAGAAGAAAACAGAGGAACCAGGGAAAGACAAGAAAGCATCTAATATAGACAAGATGATGTCACTCTCAAGAGGCAAGTGAGCAGACAGACAAAAGAATCAGAGAAGAATGTCTTGCATCACTAAGGGAAAGTGTGGGGGTGGGGAAGGATTAAAGGACCACTGAACGTAAGAGTGAATAGAGGATTCAAATAGACTTAAGAGAGGAAGCCAGCTGTCTCCTTCAGGTAGACCATGTATTTCCTCTCTACTTCCACCTCACCTTGTTTGTCAGCATCTCGCTGAGTCAGCTACTGACCCATGTTCACATGTTTGTCTTTTCACCCGTTGCCTCTTTCTCTCTCTCTCCCTTTCCTGCACTCTCTACATGACTCTGTCTCCACATCTTTCTCTCCCTCTCTCCTCCCTCTCTGTGCCTGTACCCACTTCCATAGCTCCATCCTGCTATTCCCATTCATACCCACCCACGACCTCCATGAACACCTCTAGAATCTGCTACCTGGGTTCTTAATCACATACTCTCTCCCTTACTGTGTTCTGACTTTGGAGTGAACCTACTTTAATAGAACTGGGTCATTTAGGGACTATCGGTCTGGGGAACAAAGTATCCAAGGGGGGGGGAAAGCCCTAAAACCAAAAAGTAGGAGAGGATCCTGAAAATTAAACTTGTTCGTTCCTCTGGCTATAGAAAGAACATGCACTTAATTCCCTTGGAATGTGTTTTCTTGTGACAAAGAATCAAGATCTTCCCACCAAAATGGATTCCATGTCACATCTCTCTGCACTGGAGTTGGAGTGAATGCCCGTTTACCCAAGTCCTCCTCACCGACGTGAAGACTTCGGTGGTCTGCTGGATGGTGGCGATCTTCTTCCAGCCCCATTTTTCAAAAAGTTTCACACGGGTAGGATTGTGCAACGTGGCTGATGGATGAGTTCGAAAGAATGTGGGGAAGCGCTGCCGGTTTGACAGGGCTGGTGAGCTGGAGCCATAGGAAAGCTATGAAGGACAGGAATAGGACAACAGGGTACGTCATCTGAGGACTCCACCAAGAACTGCCAAGAGAGCTCCCAACCTTGCCCACTCTCTTCAAGTGCCTCTGCTTCTGCCCAAGGAAACGATTCTCAAAGGCACACACACCCTCATAATCTGGATGCTCCTTCCCTGATCTGACTACATTTCCTTCTGGTGGCTGCAGCACAGTCAGACCACTGTTGCTAGGAGGTCAATAAGTTCTGGTCTGCAAAGGGCTCCGAATCTTGGAAGCTGTCCTCTTAAATACACCCAAAAGAGAATGGCCTGCCTTCTGACCCCCAAGCCCCACTTACCACAATCAGGTTCCACATTCTGGCAGCCTCAGCCACGAGCGTGGAGACAGAACTGCAGCCAGGCATAAGAATGATCTTGATGGGGTCATTGTAGAGCAACTCATACAGGTACTTGGTAGCTTGACCTGGGTCACACTAAATGGGGTGTGGGGAGAGGTAGGCTCTCCTGGGGCTCCTCTCATCCCTGTAACTCTCTCTTTTATTTTTCCCACAAAACCTAGTTACTTCCCCCAAATACCCATCCCTCCGCTGATACCCTTTTGTCATTATTGCCATGTTCCTCTCCTTCCTAGCATCTCTTCCTGTCTTCTCAGTCCCCCGCACCTGTTAAATATCCTCTCTGTCCCCCAGTTGGTGCTAACCCATACATACCTTCTCCTCCACACCCCATGGTCAGTATAAATACATGTACCTCTTCCCTCCTTCTAGCTCATCCAGATATCCCTACCACCTTCCCTCCATCACTCCTACTCCTTACTCTGTTTCAATGCTCCAAACATCTCTGGATAGAAGAGTCTGCAGAAATATGAATAAACTCTCCCCAAGTCCCCAGACAGCTCCTCAAAGCCAGTTAAGGAAAATTCCTCCCTCACCTCTGGAAACTCCCTCTCCCCACCTTCCTTTTTTCTCTCCCTCTTCTGCTTAGGGGCTAGTGATAAACAAGACAGAACAGGAATGAGTCCACTAGGGAGTCCAGCTCAGCATCCATCCCCTCCTGCTGGGTCCTGACATTTGATGGATCCATTAGAAAAAGAGACACTCAAGGGTGGGGGAAGAAACAAGGATGAGGGAAGAACCAGGGAGAATAAGTAGAATGATGCTCAAGAAATTAGATACTTTCAGGGGTGCTCAAAGAGATGGGAAAGTGGTCAATGCAGACAGCTAGAGAGGAAGGGAATGCTGGGAGGAGGGGATGTAGGGGAGGAAGAGCCATGGGTCTCCAACTGCCTGTTGCCCTCCTGCTGAAAGATGACATTTCAGAAGCTGCTGGAGCCCCAAAGGAAGTGGAGAAGAAATGGAATCCAGTGGGGTCCCAGAGGGGACACAGAAAGGAGACACAGGGAACTGGGGAAGGTGAAATGGGAGGGCAAGTTGCAAGGAAATAAAGAAGGCCCCTTAGCATCTGCTCACTTCCCACTGAGCCCTGACATTTGGGGCACCATGGGAAGTTGGAGAAAGTAGAGTCAGGGAGGCTGGCAGAGTTTGAAGAACCACCATGAACCCAGAACTCTGCTGCCTACCTGTCCCCACTGCAAAAGGCAGTGCTGAATGGCTGCTTTTTTTAGGTTCCCCATCTCCCCTACTTGGGCATCTTTGTGTACCTTTATATTCTCAGGTCCCACCTGCTTGCCCTCTCCCAGCATCTGTTACTCCAGATCCTACCCCAGCTTCCCTCAAGGCCCCTCAATGCCCCTCCCTTTCTTCCCTGAAGAAAAGGTGGTTAGGAACAATGAGGACATATAAGAACATATATAAGATACATACAAACAGGGCAATATATGCTCCCCAATGTCTCTTCCTTTGTGACTGCATCCCTCCCTACCTTTTCTCACATCCCTTTCCTCTTCCACACCCAATGCATTCCTGCAGTCTTCCTCTACCTTGGGATTCTCACCCCTCCCTAATAACATCTCCTCTGTCCTCCCTCTCTCCTGTTCTTGCAAGGATCCAGATTTGCAGGCAGGAAATGACACATTCCAGTTTGCGTGCCTTTCCATCGCCCCCTTGCGCCTCCATCTCCCTTCTCTCAGGTCCTCCATCTGCTCCCCAACACCTCCAGAGACTCACCTGTCATCATGGATGAGTCTAAGTTCCCTGTGATCTCTGATCACAAAGCTTACATCCATCCCTCTGTCTCTCCCTATAGTCCCACTCCCATAGCCAACTACTTCTCTTGCTCTCCTGGAGGACCCTTCGATTAGCTGACCCTCTTTCCTACTCTGCCTTTCCTGCCCTAAAACCAAACTCTCTTCCTGAGGTCTCCTACTTTTCCCATTAACATCTAAGGTTAGCTATATAGGTACCCATCAAGACAGATTTTTATTGGTAAAACTGCAGATCCTTGGGACTCATCCCTAACCAAGGAATTAGAATCTGTATATTTAACAAAGTCCTGTGGTGATTCTTACGTACACTGAAGTTTGAAAATCACTGTGAAAGTGTCAGAGACCTGAAGTTCCCTCTCCAAGCCCTTGTGCCCTCTTCTCCCTAAGCCCTCTTCCTTCAACCCCACTTCTGCCCCTCCTCCCTCACATACCTATTTCTAGATATAGATTACTGTTCTAAAGCATGAATATAAATCCTCAGTTCACCCAGAGATGAGGTCACCAAATCTTTTCTTCTGTACTTTATTTCAGTCTCCCCTAATCCCTTAAATCACTGGGATACAAGTCAGAGGAGATAAATGTGAGGTCCCAAATTTCCTTCCTCCCTGTATCACATCCTTCCCCATACTCTCAATTATTTAGGTAGGAGATAGGAGAGGGAAGGGAATCTTACAGGACCATCCCCTACTACATCTAGACCCAACTTTCCTTATCTTCCCCCTCCCTCTTCCTCACCTCTTTAACCCTATATCCCATTTCCCATCTCACATCTTAGAGGCTACAATACTAAGTTCCACAGGATGTGCCAGGATCTCTCATTGCTCAGCCTTCCTCCTTGTCTCCTGCCCCCTACACTGCCATCCCTTCCCAGTCCAGTTCTGCTGCCTGTATACTGATTCCTGTCGAGCCCCACACTATTGTGGGGGCTCCCAGGTGGGCCTTAATCCAATTCATTTTCCCAGTATCTCCGCCCATCCCTTCACCATTAATTAGCCTTCCCCCCAACCACATATGCTATATAGTCTTACAGTCCAGGAATTCTCCACAGGATTAGGGATGTGAAGTCAGGTGGGGCTCTCCGCTATCATGTTGTTTTTTTATGACAAATAAACTAGAGCTATCAAGTCCCTCAAAATGTTTCTCATTTGGTCCCTATTCCTTCCAGCTCAAAACTGATGCCAAGATTTACCTTGTTACCATGTTTACCACCATACAGTTACCATGTAAACCCCATACAGTTCCACACCTCTGACATTCCCTCCATCCCCCAACCCATCCCAGTTTTAGTTCACTCCCTAGAAGATCACGCTCTGCTTGTACCCTAAATCCATCACCAGCTTCCCCACACCCAAGCACTTCCGTGGGTCTCTGACAGCAGGAGTATCTACCATGCAATGTGGTTAACCATCTTGAACCTCCAGCCCCTGTGACTCTCAAGCTCCTGCACTCCCAGCACCTCTCCTGCTAGTCACACATGGGAGTGACTAGCATGGGAGGTCCACCTGTATATCCCAGAAGTGACTCAGACTGTGATGGCCTGGCCCCTGCTCCCCAACCCCCGCCCCCACCGTCCATTCCCATGTCCAGGGCTACCTTGCTGTCGTGGTGGATGAGCTTGAGCTCGTAGTCTGGCAGAATGTCCCTGCGGCTGTTCACATCCTCCAGCGCCATCTCCACCGCGGGCTGGCAGGCCTGGCCCCCTGGCCAGCCCCCGCTCATGGGAAACAGCGCCCCGATGTACACGGCGCGCCGATCTGAGGAGGGGTGCGAGGGGACCCGCGGGTGAGGCCGAGAGAGATGGGGGGAGTGGGAGGCCCACACCACCGGAGCCACCCCCACAGCTATCGCCACCAGGAGCTGCAGTGGCCACCCCACCCGGGTAGAAGCGTCCCCCGGACCCATGGCAGGGAGGGAGAGGGTAGGAGGTAGCTGCTTGGGGAGGGGAAGCTCAGGGGGGACACTTGTCCTGGGGAGGGCTGCTGAAGGGGTGTCGAGGAGGCCTCTCCATCCCTGGTTTAGTGGAGCGGTGGGTACTAGGGCCTCGAAGAAGCAGGAAAGATTGGCTTCCTAAGGCCCCCCACGGCCACTGCCGAAAACCGCGAGCCACCACGGACTCTCCTCGCGACTGACCCGCGGAGGGGAGGAGGGAGAGATGTGGGGCTGGAAGGGGGCTCTGACGTCACCGGAGACGTGGCGGGGATGGGGGCAGGAGTCGAGGAGGGAAAAGGGAGGCGGGGATAGAGATGAGCGCAACTGTGGGAACAACAGCCAGAGCAGAGGGGAGGGGAAGACAGGGAGACAGCGACACCTTGTCGAAAGAAATAGACAAGGAAGGAGCATTGGGGAAGGAAAAAAGAATGGGAGGGGCGTGCCAGGAGTGCGTGGCAAGGAGCCCTGGAAGGCTGGAGCTTGGAAGGGAGAGGAGTGGGTTAGGGAAGGAGGGGTGGGACACTGGAGGAAAGGGGCCAGGCTAGACCATCTCAATGGGGAAGCAAATAGATGGTGAACAGTGAGGGCTGGGAGGCGGAGGGCTATGGAAATGGTTTTGGAAAGAGATAGCTGGGTGGGGAAGAAGGTGCAAAGGAGAGTGACAAAGACAGAAGTAGGAAACAAGGTGCTGGGAAGCCGTGAAAGAGTGCTGGGAGAAGCACTGAGAGGGAAGGAACGAGTAAGGGAGGAGCTGAAGGAGGGAGATGAGGCTGGGCCAGGGATGAGAAAGGTGGAAGGACTGAGTCCTCAGGTGAAGTCCTAAGGAGGGGCGGGCAGGAACCCCAAAGGGAAAGACAACGGGGAAGCTCAGAGTATCACAGAATCCTGCAGCCCCCCTGCTGGGGTTTTGCCCTATGGCCTAAGCAGTCTAGGAGGAGGAGGCGCAGCGGGGAATCGCAGCCAGGCAGAGAGATGAGAGGGACCATGGCCTCGCCGAAAACCGGGACTAGAGGCAGGAAACAAGTAGGGAAAGAGGAGGACCAGCCGCAAACTGGAGTGGCTGGGGGAAGGTAGGAGAAGTACACTAGGGACAGAATCCCAGGGCTGGGGGGTATGAAGAGCAATGGGGCAGGTTATTACAGTGCAGGCAATAAGGGTTTCTCAGCTCACCTGAGTGTGGTGTTCGATTCACTGGCAGCAGGAAAGACGGGATCAAAGAAGAGTTACCACTGGCACCCAGCTTCCCTGGCCTCATCCCCAGCCCCCCTCCCACACTGTTCATGCCCAAGACAAGGGAGAGGGGGAGATTCTGCTGCCTTTCTGAGGGGAGGGTGTCTGGATAAGAGCAAGGGGGACTGTGGGTCAGGACTTCCTGGTTTTCTTCTTTTATTTTTCATAAAAGACAGCAGAATTTGAGACAGATATGCCAAGGGCTTATACATGGACAGATCCTGGTTTGTAGAGCCTAAATATTATAAAAGTGGGGGGCCTGTCTTTTAGAGAAAACAATTACAAATACAATTGGTTTTAAGCTATTGCTGTTAAAATATTTTACTTATGCAATTTTTATAAAATACCTATGACCATGTGAACACATTATTAGAGCCCTCTACATTATTAGAGCACAAGAAGAGGCCTATGTAACTGAGGAAATCTGAAGCTTAAATTTCATTCATTTCATAGTTAACCCACCCCTTGATGGGACTAATTTCCAGAATGGAATGATAAACTACATGCAGAATAATTAACTGAGAATCTGGGAATGTTGAAAGAGTCTACAAGGGTAGAGGAAGCAAAAGGTATGCCTGCATCCCAGGAGAAGAGGCTGCAGAGGGAAAATCTGGATGACCAAGAAAGGGGGAAATTTTCCAAACTAGATAGCAGAAAAGGTGATGGACATAAGACCAACTCCTTCGGGGAATGATGGAGGTTGTCTGGGAGGTTATAGAAGAGGGCTGACTCCCCCATCCCTGGGTTGTTCTTAATGTTCTGACAGTTCTGCCTGCCAGTTTTAAGCCTTTTAAATTTTATTTTGATAATTTGCTTTGATAATTTGAAAGAATGCCAGACATTCTTTCCCATCTTATTAACTTTTCTAAGTATGACATGATTTATTTCTAGGTCTGTATAATAATTCAGTTATACTATGAATGGAGAGGGATCAATTCTAGAAGGGGTTTATGCATAGGAAGTTCTAAGTTTAGACAAAGGGAGTAAGGCTAGGGAAAACTGGAGTATTTAAATCTTACAAAGGATGACGGGGGTGAGATTCATAATGGAAAAAAGAAAATGTGAGTCACAAGAACTATGAGCAGGGAGAAGATATAAAAAGATAAAGGTAAAGAAAGGAAGCCCCAACCCATCATAGGTAAAGCAGAAACTGAGGACTGCAGGAGGAAGTTTGAGGCAGATGGATGGAGGAAAGAGTTGGGCTTTCACTTCTGCCTCCCCAAAGCCCCAGTTTTGTATAGCACCCATACTCTCATCCATTACCAGCCCACTCTATGCTCTCATCAGCTGCATGCAGGCAGCTGTTCCCCTCACCCTGGCAGTGGGGCTTGGGGCTGCTCCACTGGCCCTGACTACAGACACTCCGGGAGCCGCCCACCAGATGGAAGTCAGGGTCACACCGAAAATCCACCCGGGCTCCGTCCAGGGCTGGGAGGTCCCCACCCGTCAGGAACACCTTCCCATTTTCCAGCATCAAATAGGACTTGGAGCAGATTCGGACTGTGGAGAGACAGGAAAATAGAGAAGCAGGTTGGAGAAGGCTCCTTCCCCTTGAGAGAGCAGGAGGCTCAGCTTTGGGTTCAGACCCACAAACATCCTACAGTGCAGGAAGTCCATTGTAAAAAGGATTGGCCTCTCAGCTTCCAGTCTTCCCTTAGCCATGGAAGCATCCACACATTCCCACAGGAAAAAAGGAAAAAGCATTGCCATGTAGGGACCCAAGATGGAGCTATAAGCACATAAAATGGCATCTCTTCAGTAGGCGGTTCTCTTGCTTTGAGATGGGTGGATGTATGTGACTTTAGATGCACAATCAGATTTGCCTTTCTAATTCTAGATGGCTTGTATTAATGTTAAACTGGATTCTGTTTCTTAGGTATGCAGTCTCTGCATTGGAGACAGGTATTCAGAAATGTGACGAAATCACCTTAGAATGTTTTTGCATAATCTGCCACTAATAATCCTCCAAGAAAATAACTCCCAAGATGAATAATCAGGTTATTTTATCAATGGCCGGTGGCATAATGAAGGAAGGATGAAATGAAATGTGCAGGCTGCTAACTTTACTGCCTCACTCTGCGCACAATTAAGTCCTTCTTACAATAAATGTCTTTGTGAATTTAGTTACACTGGATTTCAAGTGCTGACTTGCAAACAATAATGTTACATTTGAGAAAGGGAGAGGAATGGTCTTGAAGAAGGGACTTTGGGAGGCTACTCACCACAGCGACTGGGTGTGTCCATATCTGTCCAGGAGCCATTTGCCAGGCACTTTCGGACCTTGGGCCCCACCACCTCGCGCTCCCCCCGGCACACATATTCAATCTCATAGTCCACAGGCAGGAAGTTGATAGCCTTCACCTGGTCCCGAGTCAGGCCCCTGTACCTGATGCCCCCTTCCCAGGGCGGGTGTATGATCTGGCAACCTGAGGGGTGAGTAAGAAGGAGTAAAGAGAGGAACCGTGGTAAAAAATGAAAAGGCAGAGTTACTGGGCACAAACGCAGGAGAGCCTACGGAGTGGTCGATGGGCAGGTGGAGGACAGAGGGCATGGGGTGGGATGCTTGGAGAGTCCGAGTGTAGATGGGTACGGAACGGAACTCTGCTCAGAGCATAATGTTCTGCTCAGAGAACTCTGGACAGACAGTAATGAGCCAGAGTTAAGTCTAATTAAAGAGCCCACAAGTCAGGAGGAAAGGGAGCTGGTTAGGGGTAAGGAGAAAAGTAACTGAGAAGTCGTGGGAAAGGCTTAAAGAGGACATCTGAGCTGAATTAGGACGAAATGAGACGGGGGTCTTATAAGGCCACCTGGGAGAAACGTAGAACTAAGGGAGGGGTAGAACTGGGGTAGTAACGTGGGGCCAGAAAAGGGGTGTTGTTGAGAAAATAACACAGGGTCACAGAAAGGTGGAGAGTACTGATGTGGGGTGATAGAAAGGCAGTCAGGAGTAGTCCAGTGGGCTAAGCAAACAGGGTTGCCTGACGGTCGGGACAGGTATGAGGACCAGGAAAGGTGGAAGGATGCAGGAGGTCCCCGGAGAAGGATGCACCTTCTGAGGTGGCGTTGGGGGTCTGCGCCCCGCCCGCGCCCTGGGGGCTGAGGAAGAGCAGAGCCAGCAGCAGCAGCAACAACATCTGAGTGAGAGGCGGCTGTGAGGACCTCATCAAGCCCCGCCGGCACCACCCGGACCCGCAGGTAGCCTGGCCCCTCTACCGAAGCTCCCAGGCTCTGACCTGACTCTCCGACCGGACCCAGCACGGGTAGGAGGACGGAGCCCCGCGAGGGAGGCGGGGGCGGAGCCCCGGCGGGTGAGGGGAGAGGAGGAGAGAAAGCCTGTCCCCACCCTCCTCCAGCCTCCCTGGGCCCTCCACCCTCCCGGGACTCCACCTCTCACCACCTCCTATTCCCCATCCCCAGTAGCTCTGCGGCCGGGCTAACCCAGGTCCCCGACTGCCTCCTCGCCGCCCCTGCTCTCCCCCAGCCTCGGGTCCCCGGCTCGGCCCTCCCCGCGTCCCTCCCAGCCCCGCTCGGGGGCCCCGGCTCCTACCTCGGCGCTCTGGCCCATCTCCCTGGCTGTCCCCAGCCTCAAGGCCCCAGGCCCGACCGCTCCTTCCCGCTCTCCCTCCTCTCCCTTCCACCAATTCCCTCTTCCCGACCCTCCTACTAGAATCCCGGATCCAGCCCAGACGGCTCAGCCAGGGTCTCGGCCTCCTCTCTAGCTCTTCCCGACCCCACCCCGTCTCTCCTTCCCCGGGGCGGCGGCGGAGGCCCTGGGAGCTGGGAGCCGGGAGCCGGGAGCGAAGGAGGAGGCGCCGGGGACCCGGAAAGCTCCTGGGCGGAGGGACAGGGAGGGTGCGGTAGAAGACCGGGCGGGGTGGGGGGGGTGGGAGGGGGAAGAGCTGGGAAACAGAGGGGAGGGAGAGCGGGGGAGGGGAACGCTGCGGGGAAGGAGGGCCCCTCCCACTTCCCCAGCCCGGGAAGCCGCCCGGCCAGCGGCCCCCGGCCCCACCCCGCACCGCAGAGAGCGCGAGATGGAGGGCAGGGGGCGGTGGTGGAGCCGTGGGAACGCTAGTGCACGTGCGACCTACACGGGGACCCACAGCCGAGGCCGCTGGACGCTGCGGTGGGGGCGAGGAAAGCCGAGTCCAGGGCGCAGGAGCTGGCTCTGAGACAGGGAATCTAGAATGCAGGTGAAGAAAGACCGTTGCACAAAGAGAAGGCAGCACTGGATCTGGGTGAGAGGAGAAAGGCAGAGGCCAGGAGGAAAAGGAGACAGGTGGGAGAGGAAGGAGAAGCCAGGGTCAGACAGCGGAGAGGAGGGCAGGAGATGGGGTGAAGGCCCCGAGCCATCTTAGCGCCGACAGAAGTTAAGTGGGGAAGAGAAGCCGGGAGACCAGAGTGGCCCCACGGGTTCAGCAGCATTGATATTTATTTGCCTGCTTCGGGAAAGGAACGCGGGGAGAGGACTATCAAGGGGAGAAATTGAGATAGTAAGAGGTTAAAAAAAAAAAAGGCAAAGACAAAAGAGCCTCCAAGAAGTGGGCAGGAACCTGCATCATCTTCTGCAGTCCAACAGGGCCTGGCAATCAATCTTTATTCACTGAGGAGTAACTGGAAGCTCTGGAGACAGTGGGGGAAGGGCAGGCCTTTCGACATTTCTAGAGGCTCTTAGCTAGGTCTGGTGGTGGAAGGTGTATGTGTGTGAGCACGCGCGCGCGTTGCTTGTGTAGCTGTTGTTCAAGTGAGTGACTTTGGGAGACAGGGGTCTTCTTTTGCGGGGGTGGAGAACCCCACTTCTTTCTGGCTAGTCCTGGGAAAGAGGTGGGAGAAAGCCAGATACTGTGAGACTGATCAGAACTGAGATTCTCAATCCTCAACCTTTTTTATAACAAATATTTTGTAATGATTCCTTTATTATACTGATTTGAAATTCATAGACAATATAGCCTACCTACAAACAAGAACTTTAAAAGAACCAGCATCCTTCCCTGTCTATAACATAGAGGGAAGTGAAAAGTAATTTGTAGTTAAATAACATACACAATATTATTACATGTGAATGTTGAGGCCTGCCTGAACTAGAAGCTGGGATAAGCACGCAGCTGCTTGTAGTTATCCATAGAGCCATGGGGATGGAGCTGCTGCACACATCTACTAGAAGTGAGACTACTTCCAGCACGTTGCCATCAGTGAAGTGACTTAAAATGTTGAACAGCTCTCCTAGCAAAGTCAGTCTTCTCTAAATTTACACAGAACTGGAACTGCATTCCTAGGCAGTTCATTGTATATTAAAACTTTTTTTAAACTATTAAATTTTAGACTCATAATTAAGCACAGGTTTCACCTACATGAATTGTCCTATGGGACATTTGAGAATCTGGGTGAGGGACAATTCTTCATTATTCAGGCTACACTTTGAAGACTATCTTATACCCCTTCCCTACCCATGAATGCCAGTTGTGCCCTCCTCCATTGTCATAATTACAAAAAGAGAGCCTACGCATTTTCAAAATGTTCCTGAGGGACTGGTTGAGAACCACCCAACTACAAAAACAGACAGAAAAGGAGTAGAGTGGGGCAAGATTTCTAACCACTCAAAATGATAACCACCTCTCCTCTGAGTGGCCTGTCCTAGCAGGGCAGAGCCAAAATATGTGGGTTTCAACTAAAACAGTTATTGACACCAAAAAAATCATATGGATGAGTTTCTTAGAGTATTTTGGAAAGAAGTTTCCTGCCTTTGTCCCCCATCTACAGGCTAGTTCAGCTGCCTGGCCAGTGAGACACCCTCCCTCTGTGCTCCTATATGGTCCTGGTATGGCTGAGTGCTCAGAGGACACCCTTCCCAGACACAGAAGGGCTGGGGAGTATCTGAGTGGGGGCTATCCAGGCAACCTACAAACAAGTTCCCAAGGTCTTTCTTTCTGGCAACTTGTCTCTGGCTTCCCTGAAGTCCTGCCCAAAATGAGGGGGTGGGAGGACAGAAACCCCCCTGGAAAAGAGGAGTCTAGGACTCTAGGAAATTGAAAATTATCATGGTAATATCCATTACCACATTGTTGGTGCTAAACCAGAAAAGGAAATAACCTTAAGGTCCAAATCACAAATACCTGATTCAGTAAGTTAGAATACATCCATTCAAAGGAATAGATAAGAAAACATGTTTAAAGGAGTATCTTCCAATGATACTAACATTGAAAAAATGAGAATTTGAGGGAAAAGAGGACTCAAAATTCAAACTACTGTGGCATATATATGTTAAAAAGCTGGAAAAAAAATACATCAAAATGTTAGCAGAATTGCCTCTGTGGCCTAACATGGAAAACCATGCCTGTATTTTAGTGGGTGAGACAGGCCCTGCCCTGGCTTAGAGACCAACACCCATTCTGATGCAGCGAGGGGTGGGGGGGGTGGGGGGGGAAGCATAGAGCAGGTGGGAAGCAAGCTCTTGCTTCAGCAGCTAGAGTCAAGCAAGCATCTCCAGAGTTTTAACCTTCCTTCCCTGTCTTTCTGAGCTATCACTCTGAAATTGTAAGAGCTGGCATGACTAACATATACCTGTTTTCAGTATTTATTACACTTAGATAAGCACAAAAGCATAAGACCTTATTGGTGCATAATTTACAAAAAACTAACATTACCTCTCTTAATGCTTTCAACTGTTGTGTGGTACTATCTCCCTCATGATGAAAAAACTGCAGCGTAGGAAATTTAATTGCCCAAGGCCACACAATCAATAAGTAGAACTGGGTCTCAAACCCAGGTCGCAGGTCTCCTTCCCTCTCATTCACAATGCTCCAGCAATGCTGGCCAGACTGCGTTCTTTTAATTTTCTCAAATACTTTCAACTCTGGGACCAAGTACACCTAGCTCTCTTTACCTGGAGGTGTCCCCTTGAGCCTCCCAACCCCATGACATCTTTACCTCATTAACAGCTTGTCAACTCAGGGAAGCCCTCCTGAAATTCCTCAGACTAACCTAGACCCCACACCTTAGCACATTGCATTCATCATTCAATGCACTGATCTCAGTGGTAATCAAAAAATTATGGAATCATTTATTTAATATCTGCTTTCCTGACCAGAACTTAAGCTCCACAAAGACAGGGCCCCTGAGTACGATGCTCTTCGCATCCCCACACAAGAGCTGTACAGTGCCTTTTGTTAGAGGCTTAATAAAAGATCAACAAAAACATCATCTGACTCAAAGATCAGTTGTTACTGCACTGCACATAACTTCTTTGGTGATCTCTGTCAAAGACCTAGATATTGGTGAAATGAGATGCTTTCTTCCATGGGCCATACTCTCCATGCATGTAAGTCCTTCCATCTTGTGAATTACAGGATAATAATAATAGCATTTGTTTTACTATAACCAGTTGAGGGCAGTGTGCTTTACTTAGAGTATCTCTCTTACTCCTTATAACATTTTCTGACATAGATATTTTTATTTCCATTTTGTAAATGGAGAAACTGAAACTAAATGAATTTAATAACTTGTCCAATGTCTCACACATGATAAACCAAGATGAGAATATTTGTTTAACTGATGCCAAAGCCCCTGCTTAGCCTGATGACCCGTTGTTAGAAGCACCCCCTCAGGTCCCTAAGGATCTTTCTCCCTGGAGTCCTCTGAGTAACAACATTGCTATTGTGGATAAAACCACAGGGGTAATCACTACATGGGTAAGATTCCTGTTAGGAATAGATCACCCTGATGTAGAGCAGGGAGCTCCAGGAATACTCCAGTGTTCATTAGGATGTTCCATTTTGGCAATATCCATACCCACTGGCCTTATTTGCAGGTGCTGTTATTTTGCTTCTGTGATTCTGGTATGCCCAAAACCCCCTTTAAAAAAAAAAATATATATATATATATATATATATATAATTTATTTTTAGAGAGAGAGGAAGGGAGGGAGAAAGGGAAACATCAATGTGTGGTTGCCTCTCACATGCCCCCTACTGGGGACCTGGCCCGCAACCCAGGCATGTACCCTGAGTGGGAATTGAACCAGTGACCTTTTAGTCTGCAGATCAGCACTGAGTCCACTGAGCCACGTCAGCCAGGTCCCAGAACCCTTTTCTTATGGCAAATCTTACATGACTGTTTCTGCTATTGCATTTGTCATCATTTATGAACTGATGACCATTTATGAAAGATCCTGGGAGTCTAAAAAATTCATCATTACTCAAATTGAGGCTTTAGCACTGAAGGGAACAACAGACACCAACTCAGTGTGATCTTTTAGAAAACTTGGACATCTTTGGGCCTTTATAAAGTCCCTTGAACATCTTTAAATAAAAATATGGATTCTGGCTTTAAGAAAAAAAAGTAGCCTTTAGTGTTAGCAAACTGAAATTTCTTTTCCAGCATTAGGTACGGCAAGACCTCTGTTTATCTCCTGCCTCCTGTGAATCCTGTAATGGCATCACAGGTAAAATTTCCAGTGTGTGCACAAGTTCTCATCCATGTGACAGCACTAATAGTGGCCCAAGTCAGACAGCAAGATGTTAGCAGGACCGCCAGAGTTCCTAAGTGACTGCAGAGTAGCTAGAAGCTCCATCTACTTGCTCCCAGCTCCAGTCTTGCAGCAAAACTACAGAGCAATCAATTTGATAAACCAGTTGAGTATGTGTGAGAAGGTGAGTGTGTGAGTGTGCAAGTGTCTTCATATTGGTGTGGGTGCTCAGAGATGGATGGTCTGGGCTCCCCTGGTGGAGACACTTTTGCCACCACTGCCCAGCCTGGTAATTGTGTCTGTGCAGGTTTGAAATGTGCACCATTTTTGTGAAATTTACAAAATCCTCCTTGGGAAGAAGCAGCTGGAGCAGCCAAGCCTCCGTACCTGCCCTTTCCACTACACCCTCTGTGCTGGGCCAGGTCACATGCCCTGCTGCCAAGTGCCTGGGTCCAGGGACTGGTATTTGCCAGGATCAAATTGAGGATTTAGCAATGGAGGAAACAACAGACGCCAACTCAGTGTGATCTTTTAGAAAACTTGGACATCTTTGGGCCTTTTTAAAGTCCCTTGAACATCTTTAAATAAAAATATAAATTCTGGCTGTAAAAAAAAGTAGCCTTTAGTGTTAGCAAACTGAAGTTTCCTCTCCAGCATTAGGTACAGCAAGACCTCTGTTCATCTACCTCCTATGAGTCCTCTAATAGCATTACAGGTAAAATTTCCAGGTAAAATGTGGGCTGTCCCATCTGTGGCCCAGGGAGCCATTGGAACCATGACCTGGACAGAATCATTATTCCATTGTTCCCTTACTTTCTCTTTTCATTATTTATGTTACTTTTTCTGTGTTCCTCCTCACCCTTTTTCCTCTTTCTATTCATTCTAGTATTATTCTGTTTGTCTTTCTCCTCTCATAATCATTTTTCTTTCTTTGGTCTTCTCATTATTTTTCTTTTCCCCTTTTTCTACTAGCACTCTTGTCATTGATATTGCTGTTATGAATAGGGTAGGGGGTTGCTTGTTTGGGTGGTGTTTTAGTTTTTCTGCCAGCACCTATATAACAACATACAAGCTGAGATAGGGGCTGAACCACTTAGTCAGCCAGCTGGAGGGAGTTCCCACTGATGAATGGGCCATAACAATCAGGACCCAACTGCAACAGGTTACTCCACATAACACAAAAGACATTCCTAGAGCATCCAGATCAGGAGGTCAAGCAGTTTGCACCACTTATCCCACAGGAAACCTAACAGATAAGGCTGCTCCACAAGACAGAGAGTCAAAGCAGATCTATCTAATATGTATAAACAAACACAAAGAGACAAGTAAAATGGGGAGACAACTCCAAAATGAAAGTAAGGAATATCTAGAAAAACAGAGAAATGAAATCCAGGTAAGCAATTTATCAGATATGGAGTTCAAAGTAATGGTTATAAAGATGCTCAAGGCACTGAGTGAGAACTACAAGGAACTTAGTGGGAACTACATCAGTGTGAAAAAGACATAGAAACATTGAATAAGAATGAGTTGGAAATGATGAATGAAATATCTGAAAGGAAGAATACACTAGAAGGATTTAAAAGGAGGCTAGACAAAGCAGAGGATCAAATCAGCAAGTTGGAAGAAAAAAAAAAGTCAGAGCAACAAAATGAAAAAAGACTCAAGAAGGACAAGGATAGTTTAAGGGAGCTTTGGGACAACATGAACTGTAACGATATTTACATCATAGGGATATCAGAAGGAGAAGAAAAGGAGCAAGGGATAGGAAACTTGTTATTAAGAAATAATGACAGAAAACTTCCCTAACTTGGTGAGGGAGAGAGTCACGCAGGTTCAAGAAGCACACAGTCCCAGTCAAAATGAATCCAAAAAAGGCTATACCAAGATACATATGATTAAAATGGCAAAAATTAAAGACAAAGAATCTTAAAGACAGCAAGAGAGAAATAGCTAGTTACCTGCAAAGGAGTTCCAGTAAGACTATCAGCTGATTTCTCAACCGAACCACTACAAGCCAGAAGACATTAAAATGAGATAATCCACATAATGAAAAGTAAAAACCAGCAGCCAAGTCTACTCTATCCAGCATGGCTCTCATTTAAAATCAAAAGCAAATAAAGACTTTCCCAGGTTAAAAAAATAAAAGGCTAGAGGAGTACAGTTGCCAACTAAACCTGCATTGCAAGAGATGCTAAAGGAACTGTTTTAGAAGTAGAAGAAACAGAAAGAGAGAGGAACACAGGTACAAAGGGAAAAAAATGTCAATGAATAAGTACTACAAATAATAACCTTACATGTAAATGGATTAAATGCTCTAATCAAAAGACATAGAGTAGCTGAATGGATAAGAAAACATGGCCCACATATATGCTGTCTTCAAGAGACCCAACTCACAGCAAAAGATTTACACAGGCTAAAAGTGAAGGGGGTGGAAAAAATATTCCATGCAAATGGACATGAAAATAAAAAGCTGGGGTAACAATACTTATATCAGACAAAATAAACTTCAAAAAAGTCCATAACAAGAAACAAAGAAGGTCACTACATCATACTAAAGGGAGCAGTCCAACAAGAGGATACAGTCTTTGTAAACATATATGTACCCAATATGAGAGCACCTAAATATATGAATAAAATACTGGAGGACTTTAAGAAAGAGATTGACAGCAATACAGTCATTGTAGGGGATTTTAACACCCCACTTGAACAATGGATAGATCTTCCAAACAAAAATATCAACAAGAATGTAGTGGCATTAAATGAAACACTAGATCAAATGGCTTACTTGGTATTTACTGAACTTTTTATGCCAAAGAAGCAAAATATACATTCTTCACAAATGCACGTGGATCATTTTCAGAGATAGACTACATGATAGGACACAAAATAAGCCTAAAAAATTCCAGAAAATTGAAATCATGTGAAGCATTTTCTCAGATGACAAGGGCTTGAAACTAGAAATCAACCTCAAGAAAATAAAAAATATTCAAACACATGGAGGCTGAATAACATATTATTAAATAATGAATAGGTTAACAATGAAATTAAAGAAGAAATAAAAAATGACCTGGAAACAAATGAAAATGAACATGCAAAACCCAAAATGTGGGACACAGCGAAAGCAGTCCTAGGAGGGAAATTCATAGCATTACTGGCTAAGCTAAAAAAGATAGAAAAATCTCAAATGAACAGCCTAACCCTACACCTAAAAGAACTAGAGGAACAACTATAAAAAGAGTCCAGAGAGAGTAGAAGGAAGGAAATAATCATAATCAAAGAAGAATTAAATGACATGGAGACTAAAAAAATTTCAAAGGATCAAAAATCCAGGAGCTGGTTCTTTGAAATCATAAACAAATTGACACTTAACCACTCATCAAGAAAAAAGAGAGAGGACCCAAATAAATAAAAACAGAAATGAGCCCTGGATGATGTGACTCAGCGGATTGAGCACTGGACTACAAACCAAAGGGTTGCCAGCTCAATCCCCAGACAGGGCACATGCCTGGGTTGTGGGCCAGGCACTTGAGAGGCAACCACACATTGATGTATCTCTCCCTCTCTTTCTCCCTCCTTTCTCCTCTCTAAAAATAAATAAAATCTTTTTTAAAAAATAAAATGACAAAATCAGAAATTAAAAACAAGAAGTAACAACTGATACCACAGAAATTCAAAGGATTGTAAGAAATTACTATGAACGACTATATGCCAAGAAATTGGACAACCTAGGTGAAACAGATAAACTTCCAGAAACATACAATCTTCCAAAACTGAATCAGGAAGAAGCAGAAAACCTGATAACAACGAATAAAATAGAATCAGTAATCCAAAAACTTCTGGCAGAAAAAAGCCTAGATCAGGTGGGTTCACAGGAGAATTTACCAAACATTCAAAGAAGAACTAACTCCTATCCTTCTCAAACTATTCCAAAAAATTGAAGAAGAGAAAAGATTCACAAATTCCTTTTATGAGGCCAGTATTATTCTAATTCCAAAATCAGGTAAAGACAAAACAAACAAAGAAAATTACAGGCCAATATCGCTGATAAACATAGATGGTAAAATCCTCAACAAAATACTAGCAATCCAGATCCAGCAATACATTAAAATATCATACACTATGATCAAGAAGGATTTATTCAGGGATGCAAGGAGGGTACAATATTTGCAAATCAATAAATGTGATACATCATATAAACAAAAAAGAAAGACAAACATCACATGGTCATATCAATAGATGCAGAAAAAGCATTGGCTAAAATCCAAATGGGGATACCTGCAATCGAGATGCCGGCTTCAGTGGAGTAGCGGTGCAGCAGTGTGGCCCAAAGCTGTGTTGATCAGTGACTTTGGGCTGAGAGAGTTGAAATGAATTTGCAGATGACACACAACTTGTAAGGAGGAGAAGTAATATGGCGGAGGAGTGAGTGGAAGTAACACTGACCTCCCAGGACCAAACTGGAATTGCAACTAAATTGTGGAGAAATCACCTGGAAAACAACAGAACAATAGTGAGAGAGGAGTCTTGGGGCCTCATACAGACAGTGGAATCCACTTTCGCACATCCTAATGGGTGAGAAGTGCTGTGGAGGCTCAAGAGGGTGGGCTGGGCACCCACGGGCAACAGCACCAGAGGGATATTGAAACAGCCAGTTGGATCCCCCTGAGAACAGGGTCTGAATCATAGGCAGGGACCTCTAAACTACAACATCAGAACCCCAAAAAAACCCACACAGACAAATGACAACTGCAAAAAGCATACTGATGCTCTCTGCCAGAGACAGATGGCCTGAGACACGAGACGTTTAAAGGGCCAACACAAAAATTTGCAGTGGCAGCCACCTTCCTTGATCTCTGGGCTGGGGCCTGAGGAAAGATTGGTGAAGAAAGCATTGGGGAAAGAACTGAGACAGTGGCCAGAGGGGCCCCAGGGATGAATCACCTCCCACTCTGAAGCTTTCTTCTCACTCAGGCATAAAGGAAACAATACCCTGCCCTCAGGACACTCTGCCCAGGAGTTGCGCGCAGGCCTGGGTGCTGAGTGCAGTGTGGCTGGCAGAGATAGTAGATCCCTGGCCAAAGGGGACACAGAGCTGCCTAGAGACCCTTGAGGAGAACTGGAGAAGGGGGCATTGGGGAGAGAACTGAAGTAGCCATGGGATTCCCAGTACTGACTCCTTCCCCATTCCACAGTCTCCATCTTGCACAGGCAGGCCACAACCCAAAGAGGCAATGGTGGGAAAAGAAATAATAGCCCTGCTCTCAGAACACTCCACCCACGAGTTGCGTGCAGGCCTGGGTGCTGAGTGTAGAGCAGCCAACAGAGATAGGAGATCCCTGGCTAAAAAAGACACAGAGCTGCCTAGAGACACTTGAGGAGAGACTAGAGTTGGAGGCATTGGGGAGAGAACTGACGGAGTAGCCAGGGGGATCCCGGTGCTGACTCCTTCCCCATTCCATGGTCTCCATCTAGCTCAGACTGACCACTCCCCTGAGTGACAGCAACTTGTAAGGACATGATAGCCCCGCCTTCAGGGGACACTGCCCTGCCCTGTGGTGCCTAAGACTGACAGCTCAGGGCAGAGTGACTAGATTAACAATTGCAGGAGACAGATACAGACAGTAGATTCTTGGAAGTCTCAAACAGACTGCCTAAGGTCAGACAGAGTCAACAACTGACATCATCAGAGGCATACCCAGAAAGAAAAGAAAAAAAAACAAAACACACCCACCTCTTACCATAGAAGTTCAATCCACAAAGTTAGGAAATCATGACTGATCAAGTTAAGAAGCAGAAGGAAAAAAAAAAGAGTCTTACAAATAATGGGATGGAAAAGAAACACTCCAAAATTAGGGAAAAGGAGGAATCTTCACAGAGAGAATTAAATGAAATAGAGGCAAGTAAACTGTCAGATATTGAATTCAAAACAATGGTTCTAAGGAAGCTCAAATGAGCTCAGCAAGCTCAAAGAGAACTATGAGAAACTACAGGGAAACTATCAGGAACTTAATGCAAACTATATCACCATGAAAAAGGACATAGAAATTATCAATAAGAGACAAGAGGAAATGAAGAATACCATTTGAGAATTGAAGAACACAGTAGAAGAAATCAAAAGCAAGCTAGATAAAGCAGAGGACTGAATCAGCGAGCTGGAGGATAAGGTAGAAAAAAGCTCCCAGAAAGAGCAAGAAGTGGAAAAAAGACTCAAAAAGAATGAAGAGGCCTTTAGGGAAATGCAGGAAACCTGAAATGTAATAATACCCACATAATAGGGATATCAGAAGGAGAAGAAGAGGAGCAAGGGATAGAGAACCTGTTTGAAAAAGTCATGATGGAAAACTTCTCTAATTGGAGGAGAGAAGTCTCACAATTCCATGAAGCACAGAGGGCCCCATTCATTAAGAACCCAATGGAGTGGAGACCCACTCCAAGACACATTATCATTAAAATGGCAATATCAAAGACAAAGAAAGAATCCTAAAGGCAGCAAGGGAGAAACAGGTTGTAACAAACAAGGGAACCCCAATAAGGATAGCAGCTGACTTCTCATCAGAAACACGACTAGTCGGAAGGGAATGGCAAAAAATATTCCAGGTAATGAAAAACAAAGGCCTACAGCCAACACTACTCTACCCAGCAAGGCTCTCAATTAAAATGGAAGGTGAAATAAGGAGTTTCCAAGACAAAAGAAAACTAAAAGAATACATCTCCACCAAACCAGCACTACAAAATATACTAAAGGGGCTGCTTTAGATGAAGAAAAAAAGTGAGAAAGAGAAGAACACAGGTACAAAGGGAAAAAATGGATAAGTACCTATCAATAATAACTCTAAATGTAAGTGGGCTAAATGCCCCAATCAAAAGACACAGGATAGCTGAATGGATTAAAAAAAAAAAAAAAAAGCATGACCTGCACATATGCTGCCCACAAGAGACCCACCCCTGAACAAAGGAGCTACACAAATTGAAAGTAAAGGGATAGAAAAAAAATATTCCAAGCAAATGGACAGGAAAAAAAAGCAGGGGTAGCAATACTTATATCAGACAAAATAGATTTCAAAACAAAAGCTATAAAAAGAGGCCCAGAGGGACACTTTATAATACTCAAAGGAAGAATACATCAAGAAGACATAAATATTGTAAACTTATATGTGCCCAACATAGGAGCACCCAAATATATAAGGAGAATTGTGAAGAACTTCAAGAAAGATATAGACAGCAACACAGTGATAATAGGGGATTTTAACACCCCACTGTCAAGAACGGATAGATCCTCCAAACAAAACATAAAAAATGATATTGTGGAACTGAATGATGCATTAGATCAAATGAACTTAACTGACATATATAGAACCTTTTATCCCAAAGAAGCAAAACACACATTCTATTCAAATGCACATGGAACTTTTTCAAGGATAGACCACATAATAGGACACCAAGCAAGCCTTAACAAATTCATGAAAATTGGAATAATAACAAGCACTTTCTAGACCACAAGGGCTTGAAACTGGAAAAAAACCTCAAGGAAAAACCTCAAAAACATTCAGACTCATGGAGACTGAATAGCACACTATTATACAATGAATGGGTCAATAATGGAGACTGAATAGCACAATATTTGTTAAACAATGACTCGGTCAATAATGAGATAAGAGAAGAAATCAGAAAGTTTCTGAAAACAAACGACAATGAACATACAACAGCCCAAAACCTATGGGAAACAGCAAAGGCCGTCCTGAGAGGCAAGTTCATAGCAATACAGGCTTCCCTAAAGATAGAAACATTCCAAATAAGTGACCTAAACCTACAACTTCAAGAACTGGAGAAACAACAATAAACAAAGCCCAGAGCGAGTAGAGGGAAGGAAATAATCAAGATCAGAGCAGAATTGAATGACATACAGACTAAAAGAACAATTCAAAGGATCAATCAATCCAGGAGCTGGATCTTTGAAAATATAAATAAAATTGACAAGCCTTTAAGCAGACTCATCAAGAAAAAATGGGAGAGGCCCCAAATAAATATCAGAAATGAAAGAAGAGAAATAACAACTGATACCACAGAAATACAAAGGATTGTAAGAAACTGCTATGAACAATTATATGCCAAGAAATTTGAAAACCTCCATGAAATGGACACATTTCTAGAAAAGTATAATCCTCCAACACTGAATGAAGTAGGAGCAGAAGGCCTGAACAGACCGATAACATCTGGGGAAATTGAAGCAGTAATCATAAAACTCCTGGCACACAAAAGCCCTTGGACTGGATGGTTTCACTGGAGAATTTTACAAAACATTTAAGGAAGAGCTAACCCCTGTCCTCCTGAGACTATTGCAAAAAATCCAAGATGAGGGAAGACTCCCAGACTATTTTTATGAGGCCAGTCTCACCCTAATCCCAAAACCAGATAAAGACCCCACAAAGAAAGAAAACTACAGGCCAATTTCGCTGATGAACATAGACGCTAAAATCCTCAACAAAATATTGGCAAACCACATCCAGCAATACATTCAAAAGATTATCCACCACGATCAAGTGTGATTCATCCCAAGGATGCAAGGATGGTTCAATATATGCAAATCAATAAATGTAATACATCACATAAGAAAAAGGAAAGACAAAAACCATGTGATCATCTCAATAGACGCAGAAAAAGCATTCAATAAGGTACAGCATCCATTTATGACAAAAACACTCAGAAAAATGGGAATAAAGGGGGCATACCTCAACATAATAAAAGCCATATATGAAAAACCTACAGCTAACATCATACTCAATGTGCAAAAACTAAAAACTTTCCCACTAAGATCGGGAACATGACAAGGATGTCCGCTTTCAGCACTTGTAGTCAACATAGTATTGGAAGTCCTAGCCACAGCGATTAGACAAGAAAAAGAAATAAAAGACATCCAAATAGGAAAGAAGGATGGAAAACTATCATTGTTTGCAGATGCCATGATAGTGTACATAGAAAACCCTGTAGACTCCACCAAAAAACCACTCAATCTAATAAGTGAATTTGGCAAAACAGCAGGATACAAGTTCAATATTCAGAAATCAAATGCATTTTTGTATGCCAAAAATGAAGTAGAAGAAGCAGAGATCAGAAAAAAAATACCATATGCTATAGCAACAAGAAAAATAAAGTACCTAGGAATAAATTTAACCAAGGAGGTAAAAGACCTGTACACAGATAACTGTACAACACTGAAGAAAGAAATTAAGGGAGACACAAATAAATGGAAGCATACACCATGTTCATGGATTGGAAATAACATCATCAAAATATCCATACTACCCGAAGCAATTTATACATTCAATGCAATTCGTATTAAAATACCAATGACATATTTCCAGACATAGAACAGACATTTCAAAAATTGATATGGAACCATAAATGACCCCAAATAGCCACAGCAATTTTGAGAAAGAGAAACAAAGTAGGAGGGATCATAAAACCGGACATAAAACTATATTACACAGCCACTGTAATCAAAACAGTCTTGTAGTGACCAGACACATAGATTAGTGGAACAGAATAGAAATCCCAGAAATAAGCCCATGTCTCCATGATCAATTAACATTTGACAAAGGGGATAGAAGCATAAATTAAAGTAAAAAAACCCTCTTCAACAAATGGTGTCAGGAGAGCTGGACAACTACATGCAGAAAATTGAAATTTGGTTACCAACTGACACCATACACAAAAATAAACTCAAGTTGGGTAAAAGACTTAAATATAAGTTGTGACACCATAAAAATACTAAAGGAGACCATAGGCAGGAAACTCGCAGATATCACACGCAGCAACATTTTCACCGATATGTCCCTTTAAGCAAGGGACATAAAGGAAAGAATATAGAAGTGGGACCTCATCAAAATAAGAAGCTTCTGCATGGCTAAAGAAAACATCAGCAAAATTAAAAGGGAGCCAACCCTATGGGAAAATATATTGGCTAATGATACATCAGATAGGGGTTTGATCTCCAAAATATATAAAGAACTCACACGACTCTACTCCAAGAAGACAAACAATCCTATAAAAAAAAATATGGGCAAAGGACCTGGGCAGACATTTGTCCAAGGAAGAGATACAGAGGGTCCAGAGACATATGAAAAGATGCTCAGCATCACTAGCCATCAGAGAAATGCAAATAAAACCACAATGAGATACTACTTCACACCAGTCGGAATGACCATCATAAACAGATCAACAAACAACAGCTGCTGGCAAGGCTGTGGAGAAAAGGGAACCCTCGTACACTGTTGGTGGGAATGCAGACTGGTGCAGCCACTGTGGAAAACAGTTTGGAATTTCCTAAAAAAGCAAAATGTGAAACTGCCTTTTGACCCAGCAATTCCAGTGCTGGGATTGTACCCTAAGAATCCCCAAAAGTCAATTCAAAAGAACCTATGCACCCCAATGTTCATTGCAGCACAATTTACAATAGCCAAGTGTTGGAAGCAACCTAAATGCCCATCAGTAGATGATTGGATCAAAAAACTATGGTACATTTACACAATAGAATACTACACAGCAGAAAGAAAAAAAGAACTACTAAACTTCACAACAGCATGGATGGGACTAGAGAGCATTATGCTAACTGAAATAAGCCAGGAGGCAAAACACAAATACCATATGATCTCATCTGTAAGTGGAACATAGCCAACAAAACAAACAAGCAAGGAAAAATATAACCAGCAACATTGAAAGAAAAAAGAAACCAACAGAATCAAGAGGGAAAGGGGGGAGGGTGAGGAAAGGGAAGGGAATGGTTAAGTCAAGGAATATATATAAAGGACCCATGTACAAAGCCAAAGTGGGGAAGGATTGAGGGAGGGTGGTGGGGGAGGGGGGCAGGAAAAGTGGTAGGGGGAAGGTGGAGACCAATGTGTTTGAACAAAAAATAAAAATAAAAGAATTTAATATCTGAACCAAGTGATAACTTTGGTCTCCTTAAAATACTTAAAAACAGGCAGAGTAAGACATAAAAAAAAAATCCTTAAGTCCAAGCAATGACTATTATTTCAGTAAGAAAATGGATTAGCCCATGGACACAGATAATGTGGTGAAGATCAGGGGTAGGAGGATGAAGGCTGTGAGGAAGGACAATGGGGGTCATTTGTAATAGCTTCAAAGATAAAAATTAATAATAATAATATAACAGAGTATTCTAACTTACTACTGTTGTGGCATATGAGAGATTAGTGTCCAAGAAAAAATGAAAAATGAACTTAACTATGTCTTTAATTTTGTCATTATAATTTACCTGATCACAAAATTTTGTTAAGGACTTTTGCCTAATAATAATCTTATACAAATATACTTTGTGAAAAAAATAAACTTTATTTATTTAAAAA
This sequence comes from Pteronotus mesoamericanus, assembly GCF_021234165.1. Lineage (NCBI taxonomy): Eukaryota > Metazoa > Chordata > Mammalia > Chiroptera > Mormoopidae > Pteronotus > Pteronotus mesoamericanus. Next base: position 597,030 of record NW_026555085.1, read on the forward strand.
AATAAAATAAAGTAAAATAAAATCCATCACCAATTTATGATTAAAAAAAAAGATGCTTAGCAAGGTGGGAATAGAGAGAGTATACCTCAACATAGTAAAGGCCATATACAAAATACCTACTGCCAGCATCATACTCAATGGGCAAAAACTAGAAGCATTTCCCTTAAATCAGGTAAAAGACAAGGGTGTCCGCTTTCACTGCTCTTATTCAACATAGTACTGGAAGTTGTAGCTGCAGTGATCAGACAAGAAAATGAAATAAAAGGCATCCAAATTGAAAAGGAGGGAGTAAAACTGTCATTATTGGCAGATGACATGAAAGTGTACATAGAAAACTTTATAGGCTCCACCAAAAAACTACTTGGCCTGAGAAGTAAATTTGGCAAAAGAGTGGGATACAAAGTCAATATTTAGAAATCAATAGCATTTTTGTACACCAAACAATGAATTATTAGAAAGAAACTAAGAACAAAAATCCCACTTACTACAGTAACAAAAAAAAATGTATGTAGAAATAAATTTAACCAAGGAGGTAAAAGACCTGTATTTGTACAACTATAGAGCATTGGAGAAAGAAACTGAGGAAGATACAAATAAATGGAAGTATATACTGTTTCATGGATTGGAAGAATTAACATCATTAAAATGTCCATACTACACAAAGCAATCTATAGATTCAACTCACTTCCTATTAAAATACCAATGGTATATTTCACTGGTCTAGAAAAATTTCCAAAAATTTATAGGGAACCCAAAAGGACCCCCAATAGCCTCAGCAATTTTGAAAAAGAAGAACAAAGGTGGAGAGATCACAATACCTGATATCAAACTATACTACAAGGCCACTATAATCAAAAGAGCCTGATACTGATTTAAGAACAGACACTTAGTTCAAGGGAACAAAATAGAGAGCCCAGCAGGGGAGGGGGGGAACATGTATCAATGGTCAATTAATATTTGACAAAGGGGGCACAAGCATACAATGGAGTAAAGACAGTCTCTTCAATCAGTGGGGTTGGGAGAACTGCACTGGTACATGCAAAATAATGAAACTAGACCAACTTACACCATACACCAGAATAAACTCAAATGGATAAAAGACTTAAATATACGTCATGACACCATAAAAATCCTAGTGAAAAACATAGGCAGTAAATTTTCAGATATCCCATGTAGCAATATTTTTGCTACTATATCTCCGAGGGCAAGGGAATAAAGGGAAAAAATAAATAAATGGGACTACATCAAATTAAAGCTTTTGCATGGCTAAAGAAACCATCATCAAAATGAAAAGGGAACTGACATATGCGATATCATATTTACCAATGATACATCAGACAAGGGTTTAATCCACAAAATATATAAAGAACTCAATATGGTTCAACACCAGGAAGACAAACAATCCAATTAAAATATGGGCAAAGACCTGAATAGGCATTTCTCCAAGGAGGACATATGAATGTCCCATAGACATATAAAAAGATGCTCAACATTACTAGCCATCATAGAGATGCAAATTAAATCTGCAATGAGATACCACCTCATACCTGCCAAAATGGGATCATTAACAAATCAACAAATAAGTGCTGGTGAGGATGTGGAGAAAAGGAAACCCTAGTGCATTGTTGGCAGGAACGCAGACTGATGCAGCCCCTGTGGAAAACAGTATGGAATTTCCTCAAAAAGTAAAAAAATGGAGCTGTCTTAGACCCAGGATTCCACTGCTGAGTATGTACCCTAAGAATCCCAAAACACTAATTCAAAAGAATGGGCACCCCTGTGTTCATAGCAGCACAATACAATAGTCAAAAATTGGAAAAAGCCTTAGTGCCCATCAGTAGCTGAGTGGATTAAACAACTGTGGTCCATTTACACAATGGAATACTATGCAGCAGAAGGAAAGAAGGAATTCCTGCCTTTTGGGACAGCATGGATGGAACTGGAAACTATCATGCTAGTGAAATAAGCTGGTGAAAGGCAAATACTATATTATCTCACTTATAAGAGGAACCTAATGAACAAAATAAACTAATGAGCAAAATTGAACAAGGAGCATGGAATCATGGAAAAGACCGACAGTTATAAGAGGGGATGGCGGGATCTGGTTGAAAGAAGGTGAAGTGATTAGTTAAAGAACATATAAGAAGGACCCATGGACATGGATAATGGTGTGGGGGTTAACTGTGGAAGTGCGGGTTGGGCAGAATGGAGTGGGGCAAATGAGCGAAAGGGGGACATCTGTAATAGCATAAACAATAAAAAAAAAAAAAAGATGTTAGCAGGAAGATGGACTTGCTGCTCTTGCTGCTCTTCCTGCTCCTCTTAAGAAAGTGGTTTCCTGGATCTTACCGCAAGATCCTGTTATGATTTGGTACAAAGGTAGAGACTTTCCAACTGTGTCTGAAACAAACTTTCATTCTTCTGATTATCACAGTTAGGGTAGGCAAGGGGATGGGGGGAAAAAAGGAGGCCAAGACCTGATGGACAGACATTGAGAAAGGACTGGTGACTCCATTGTCCCTGGTTGCTGTCAAGCGGCTGGCAAAACAAGGTTTTTTCTTCCATCTTTGTCTTTTACTTTTTTTTTTACCTAAAACCAATGCCCTACTGGGAGTCTCCCTCCCTACACCCAATCCAAGTGAATGAATACGTGGGGAAATACAAAGTAGCAGGAAGGAAAAAGAGAAAAAGAAAAAATAGCAGGAGGATATACCAAGAAGTGTCCTTGAGTTTTTTAGCTTCTAATCAATATTTTACTAACACAAGTTGAGATAATGTAGCTTCAAACACTAGGTGTCTATGACAGAAGAGTATAAAGTAAACTGGTGATCAAAGGGAAGGGATTAGGAATGGATAAACTCTTCAGGAAGGAGGATAAAAATGCTCAAGATCAAGATGCAGCTAGAAAGGGCTGCATGCCATCACCATTACTCTTGACTTTAACTCCTGCGTAATTTTTTCTCTGGACCCTGAGGGGTCATGTGCACTCCAGATTCTGTCTTAGAGCTACTCCAGCCTTAGAGAATAACAAGGTGGGGATTTATTTTATGGATGTTGGCTTCCCTTTATTTATTGGAGGGTGGGGTGGGTGAGCTCAATAAATATAAATTAGAAATAGAATTGCCTTATTTCAAAAGAATTTAGAATAAAATCACTTTAGCCTTGGCTGGGTAGCTCAGCTTGTTGAGCATCCTCTCAATATGCCAAGGTCGTAGGTTTGATTCCCGGTCAGGGCATATACAAGAATCAACCAGTGAATGCATAAATAAGTGGAACACCAAATCATTGCCTCTCTCTCTCATAAATAAATGAAAAATTTTCAAAACATACAGTCAATCTAATAATGTACAGATTGTTCAATTAATAAAAACAGTTTATAAGTACAATTTTTTATTTTGTATTGTGAGGTAAACCTATAGTCTATTTTGTTTATTTAGAAATGGTCCTTTTTACATGTATATTTTGGTGAAGAAGAGCAAAGATACAGTCAAATATTGTGTTTCCTTGCTTAAAAGGGATACAGAGAGATGTGTGAAAGCACATGAACAATAGGATGTTGTCAATTGTATCTTCATTATGAGATGGCTATTGATTCTGTTATTAGCCCCCTTTGATAATCTTTTGCAATTACGAACCATGCATTTAATAACTTTTTATATATGTCATTTCTTACATGTAGGAATTTATCTTTAGAATCATTTCCTAGAAGTAGAATTGGGTAAATCTTGTATGAATTTATTATTTTGCTAGATATTACCAATCTACAGGCAAAAGCAAACACTTGCCTGAAAAAAAGAAAATCATCAAGAGGCTGCTCAGCCCTGGTTGGTGTGGCTCAGTGGACTGAGTGCCAGCCTGAGAACCAAAGGGTCACTGGTTCAATTCCCAGTCAGGGCACATGCCTGGGTTGTAAGCTAGGTCGCTGGTAGGGGGCGCATGAGAAGCAACCACACACTGATGTTTCCCTCTTTTTCTCCCTCCCGTTCCCTATAAATAAATAAATAAATGAATGAATATCTTTAAAAAACAAAAAAAGAGGTCTGCTTAGAAAGAGAAAACCAAAAGGATTCAGAATGTTTTTTCTGCCTTGTATTAACATTGTTATTAAGGGCTCATAAGAAAATATTAGTATTTGTTGATTGCACCTTCTACAACTACCACTGGAAGTATCACAGGTATGTAAAGGAAACTCAGTGGGCCATAAGTTTTCTATTTTTTTTCATTCAATAAATATGTGTGTAGTAAGGCACAATGCCGGCACTTTAGGGTCACACACATGACCAAGACATGGTATCAACCTTCATAGTCCTCACAGTCTGGTAAAGTAATTTAGAAACTGGAATCCAGAAAAATAGCAAAATAAACCCATGCTCTGTCTTAACTATTTAAAAATCAAAGCAGATACATATATTTGTTATGAGCACTAATTAAAAGATATCAACCTTCCTTACTCTGGCGTAGAATTATTCAACATATATACACATGGTGGTGACTAGAAGACTAGAAGAAGTTAAAATATATATATGATTAATAAGAAAAAGAAATAAATTTTACCTAAATTTTGCTCTGTTGCTAAAAATCACCTCTCCAAATAGAGTTCTTGTTGAGGGGGTGGGAGGAAGCTATAGGAAACAAAACAAAAGCTACAGCAATGGTAGAAAAAACTTAGAGAACCCGAGGTCATAGTTCCTAATAAAACATCTGAATACAAAATTAAACTTGCATATCCTCACCTGCAACTCCAGTAGAAACACCTGGAAAAGAATGGTAACCTAGCATCCAGGGTTCTAGATCATGCCCAGACAATGGTCATCTGGCTGACCTTGAGCCACTCACAGCCCCTCTGGCCTCAATTTTATCATCTGCAAAAGAAATTAGAACTATTTGATCTTCTTATGTTGCATACATATTATTGTGAGGAGCAAATACAATTGTAGAAAACATTTTGAGAAGACTAAAAACTCCACATGAATGCAAATTAGTATTTCCTCTATTGATTTGCTTTCTTTTTTTAATTATATTTTATTGAGTATGCTAATACAGTTGTCCTGATTTTTCCTCCTTTGTCCACCTCCAACAAGCAGCCCCCACTCCCTCAAGCAATCCTCCCACCACTGTTCATATCCATGCATCATGCATATAAGTTCTTTGGCTACTCTATTTCCTATACTGTACTTTACATCCCCATGGCTATATTCTATAACTACCTATTTGTACTTCTTAATCCTCTTGCTTCTTCACCCATTCTCCTCTCCCCGCTCCCATCTGGCAACCTTCCAGTAACTAACTTCTTTTCTCTTGCTTTTAAGAGTCTCTCTTTACATTTAATCTTTGGCCTTTTAATAAAGATGCGTCTTGGAATAGGCCTCTTTGCATCTATCATAATTGGGACTCTCTGAGCTTCCTAGACTTGCATGTCTATTTCCTTCACCAAATTAGGAAAGTTTTCTTTCACTATTTTTTTCACATAGATTTCCAATTTCTTGCTCTTTATCCTCTCCTTCTGGCACTCTTATGAGGTGAATGTTGGCCCTCTTAAAGTTGTCTCAGATGCTGTTAATACTATCTTCATTTTGGGGGGTTCTCTTTTCTTCTTGCTGTTCTGATTGGTTGTTTCTTGGTTCCTTATGTTCCAAATCATTGATTTGATTCTTGGCTTCATCCATTCTACTGCTGTTTCCCTGTAAATTGTTCTTTATTTCAATTAGTGTATCCTTCGTTCCTTTTTTCCTTTTTAGTGTTTTTAAATTTTATTTGTAAATCATGTTTATTCTATTACAGTTGTCTCAATTTTTCCCCCATTACCCTCTTCTACCCATCCCACCCTGTCCCCTCTCCCACAGTCAGTTGCCATTCTGTTGTCCATGTCCTTGTGTCACCCATATATGCTCTTTGTTTAGTCCCTTCACCTTCTTTCCACCATTGTCCACCTTCCCCATCCCCTCTGGTCACTTTCAGTCTGCTCCATGTTTCCATGCCTGTGGTTTATTTTGTTCATTATTTTATTTGTTGAATAGATTCCACTTATAGTTGAGATCATATGGTATTTGTCTTTCACCAACTGGCTTATTTCACTTAGTATAATATTCTCCAGTTCCATCCATGTTGTTGCAAAAGGTAGGAGTTCTTTTTTTTTTTTTAAATGCAGATTTATTTTGTTGATTTATTTTTTTAAATGTCAGGATCTGTTATAAAATATTTAAAAATTTAAACCCATTATAAAGTCTCAGCTATTAAACCAACATGACACCAGCACAGAAGTAATCAAGTAGATCAATGAAATAAAATGAGCATTCTAGAAACAAACGTATGTATATGTCTAACAATGTAATATATGATTAAATTGATATTTCAAAATGAATAAAGAATACCAAAAAGTCATTTAAAGCTTTTTTAAAAAAATAATATAAATAGGCAAGAAATATACAAAAACAGATTTAGTTTCAACAAATAATAAAATAATTAAAATAACACCTCATTGTCACAATCAGATTAATAAGTATTAAAAATATTAGTAATATCAAGGATTGGTGACTGTCAAAGGAACTGGGTATTCATAGACTTTTTTCCTTCATCTTCCTAAAGCAGTCCCTTTAGTATATTTTGCAATGCCAATTTGATGGTGATTAGTATTTTAGCCTTCTTTTGTCTGAGAAGCTCTTTATTTTGCCTTCCATTTTAATTGAGAGCTCTATTGGTTAGAGCAGTATTGGTTGCAGACCTTTGCTTTTCATGACTTGGAATATTTCTTGCCAGTCCCTTATGGCCTGTAGTGTTTCTGTTGAGAAGCCAGCTGCTAGCCTTAGTGGGCCTTGCTTACTACCTCTTTCTCCCTTGCTTCCTTTAGAATTCTCTGTCTTTGATATTTGACATTTTAATTATGGTGTGTCTTGGAGTGGGCCTCTTTGGGTTCCTCTTGAATGGAACTGTCTATGCTACCTGGACTTGTGTGACTTTTTCTCTCCTCCAATTAGGGAAGTTTTCCATTATGACTTTTTGAAACAGGTTCTCTATCCCGTGCTCCTCTTCTTCCCCTTCTTGTATCCCTATTATACTTATATTATTACATTTCAGGTTATCCTGCATTTCCCTAAAGGCCTCTTCATTCTTTTTGAGTCTTTTTTCCATTTCTTGCTCTTTCTGGGAGCTTTTTACTACCTTATCCTCCATCTCGCTGATTCATTCCTCTGCTTCATCTAGCCTTCTTTGGATTCCTTCTACTGTGTTCTTCAATTCATAAATTGTATACTTCATTTCTTCTTGTCTCTTATTGATAGTTTCTATGTCCTTTTTCATGCTGATATAGTTTGCAGTAAGTTCCTCGGAGTTTCCCTGTAGTTTTTGGTAATTCTCTCTGAGCTCACTGAACTCATTGATCTTCCTTAGAACTGTTGTTTTGAACTCAATATCTGATCGTTTACTTGCCTTTATTTCATTTACTTCTTTTTCTGGGGATTACTCCTTTCCCTTTAACTAGGGAGTGTTTCTTTGTCTTCCCATTATTTGTGAGACTCTTCTTTTTTGCTTCTGCTTCTTAAATTGATCTGTCTTGATTTCCTGGCTCTGTGGTGTGAACTTCTATGGTAGGAGATCGCTGTTTTTTCTTTCTGGATCTGTCTCTGATGATGTCAGATGTTGTCCCTGCCTGTCCCTGTCTGTTTGAGACTTCCAGGAATCTACTGCCTGTGGCTGTCTCCTTCAGCTGTTAATCTAGTCACTCTGCACTCAGTAGACTGGTTCAGAGACACCACAGGGCAGGGCAGAGTCCCTCCTGCGGGCAGAGTTATTGGATCCTTTCATGCTGCTGCCACTCAGGGGAGTGGTCTGCCTGAGCCAGACGGCTGCTGCCATATGGCGGAGGAGTCAGCACTGGGATCCCGCTGGCTAGTCTCTCAGTTCTCTCCCCAAAGCGTATGTCTCCAGTCTCTCCTCAAGTGTCTCTTGACCACTCTGCACCTCCTTTAGCCTGGTATCTACTATCTGTGGATGCCACTCTGTACTAAGGCGTCAGACTTTAGCACCACCGGGTCTGAACAGAGCCTCCTGGGGGTGGGACTATTGGATCCTCTCATGTTGCTGCCACTGAGGGGAGTGGTCTGCCTGAGCAAGATGGCTGCTGCCATATGGGGTATGAGTCAGCATTGGGATCCGGCTGACTACTCTCTCCGTTCTCTCTCCAAAGACTCCTTTTCCAGTCTCTCCTCAGGCATCTCTAGCCCACTCTGCCCCCACCTTTGCCAAAGCCCAGGGTAAGTGGCTGCAAATAAAAATTTATGCACTGGCCCTCTAAATGCTCTCTGCATCTCTAGCCTCCTGTCTCTGGCTACCCTGCTGCTTTTCACAGCTGGCTGGTATCTGTGTACTTTTTGGGCTCTGGTGCTGTGGACTGGAGATCCACACTTACGGTTTAGACCCCACTCTTCTCAGGGGAATCCAACTGGCCATTTCAGTATCCTTCTGGTGCTACCACCCATGGGCACCCCACCTGCCTTCTCGAGTCTCTACCACACTCCTTACCAGTTAGTTTGTGCTAAAGCTGATTCTTTTTTCTGTCCGAGGTTACAAGGCTCCTCTCTTGCTATTGTTGGGTTGTTTGTTCCAGGTGATTTCTCCACAATTTAGTTGTAATTCCAGGTTGATCCTGGGAAGAAGTCAGTGTAACTTCCATTCACTCCTCCATCTTGATTCCTGTATCCTTTGTTTCTGACTGGGTCTTTTTTATGTTGCTGAGGTCCTCATTAATTTCCTTGAGCATCCTTATAAACAGTATTTTGAACTCTGCATCTGATAGATTGCTTGTCTTCATTTCACTTAGTTATTTTTCTGGAGTTTTGATCTGTCCTTTCATTTGGACCATGTTTCTTTGTCTCCTTGTTTTGACAGCCCCCCTTGGCTTGTTTCTATGTATTAGGTAGAGCTGCTTTGACTCTGGATCTTGGTAGTGTGGCCTAATGTAGTAGGTGTCCTGTAGGATCCAGTGGCACAGCCTCCCCTATCAGCCAAGCTGGGTACTTGAGGTGTGCCCTTTGTGTGGGCTGAGTACACCCTCCTCTTGTAGTTGAGCCTTGGTTGCTGTTGGAATATCAATAGGAGGGATTTACTGAGGCCAGTCAGCTGCAAGGACTGACTATGACCATTTGTAGGGGAAAAGGGGTCAGTCAGGCTCCCTCACTGGGCCTGATAAGCTGTATTTCCAAAACCTTAAGAATAAGCAGTATTCCTATAGCCTTGTGAATGGTCCCCCATGTGTAGGATCAGACTTTGTTATGTAATATCTTGGCATCCTGCTGGCTTTGTGTGCATTTAGTATATAAGAGAGTTGAGACTTCCTGCAGTGCGACACACAGCTTGTGGCATGCATGGATTTCCCCACCCTTGAATAAAGGCATGTCAGTCATTCCCATGGGTCCACAAATTTTCTTCTGTCTGCCCAAATCCTGAATGAATCTGCCCAGCCTTAAAAGGCTGCAAGACAATTAACACCATCAGCAGGATTTGTCACAGTATGGTGTAAATATGGAGAAGCCTTCAGAACCCCCAGAAGGGCTCATGCAAGGGTGGTCAATCTCTGATATGTGGTATCTTATGGTGCATCTCATGCAGCATGGGCCCCCCACCTGAAGACTTGCCCAATGTTAGTGGCACAACCAATACAGTAGAAAAGGCCCTGCAGGTGGTCAGGAAGACCCTAGAAAAGCCAAGAGTCTGGGAATCCACAGGGTTCATGGGCTGAGTATTTCTTTCAGCTTTGCAAGCTAGAAGGAGACTGTGCTTCACGACGCAGCAAAGTTACATGAACTCCAAGGAAGAGAGGAAGCCTTCGAGGTGAGATTTTGCACCCAGAAGGAAGACCTCCAATAGGCAGTCATGGCATTCTACCTCCTCGATCATAGCGCATGAGTCAGAGGAGGACGGAAAGGCTATGGAACCAGGTTCTCTGTGGGTCCACCCAATGGTGTTAAGGAAAATGAAGACCCAGCAGCCTATGGCACCTGGGGGAAATCCAGCTAGCCCTGCCCAGATAGTTGAACACACAACTTACTGTTCCTATACACAGGCCAAACTGGTCACTTTCATGAATCAGTTTCACCAGCTACCCAAGGAGCCCTTAGCAGTATGGCTCTTATGCTTTTGGGATTTAGGTGTAGATAGCATCATGTGCACTGATAATGAGATGGAAAATTTAGCTTCCATCAGGACTCACCCCTTTCTGCGTCAACAGCTGCAGAATAGCTGGCGGCACAAATTGAAGCAGGGATCACATTCTCTGTTAGAGTGGGTCATGGCAGCTATTCGTACTGTCTGGGCAGATGCAGGAGATGTGCCAGGCACTGTGAGCAAATGACAGTCCTTCACAGACTTAATGCAAATCCTTCAGGAGTTGGGCATGCTCCAGGCTATGTTCAATCCCAATTGCCAGGTCCCTGATGATGAATGCTCTATGGCAAGAGATGCAGGATCTAGTGTTGCAGCATGCTCCTCCTGCCTCGTTTAGATATCCCATGGTGATCCTAGCCCCATATGTTGGCTGTCGCATTAATGAGGTCACCATGATTGTGGTAAGTCTGGGGAAGGTGGAGTCTCGCCATAAGCAGAAAGCAATTCAGGCATTATCTCAAATTTTCTCTGCTCCTCAATCAAAAAGCAACCCTGTGCAGGTGACCAAGACACAGATGTGGTCAGACATTTTAGGAGCTGGAGTAGATTGAAATAAGACTGATAGCCAACCACTTACTTATTAGAACTTTGGAAGTGTCTGCGAGCTGATCAATGCCTCTTGCAGCCCCAGAAGATGATGGTGAGGAGGCAGCCTGGGGACATGAACTGAGAAGCCCATCCAGTCTGGCTGGAAGACCACCTGGCTGTGCCAACCTTCTGAGAGGAGTGAGGAGATATCCTGTGAACATTTGAATGGGGGGAGTCCAAGGAAACTGTCTATAGGAGACAGGAGGGGACTAGAGGCTACATGTCAAATTGGCCATCCATTGATCCCCTACAAATGTTTGGCAGATCCTGGCTTTAAAAGACACAGGAGTTGAATGTACCCTCCTATATGGAAACCCTGGGAAGCTTCTGGGGCCTGAGACCTCTATTGATGGTTATAGGGGACACAGTGTAAAGGTCACAGCTATGCAGCTCTCTCTGGGTATCAGGCATTTGCCCCCGACCTGTGAGTATATTGTCTATGTATCTCCTGTTCCTGAGTATATCCTGGGCATTGATGTGCTCCAGAAACTAGCTACACATTACTGCAGGAGAGTTTTGCCTGAGGATGTGAGTGATAAAGCCATTCTGTGGGGACATGCTGAGCATCCCCCCATGTGGTTCCCACTCCCACAACAGGTAACAGTAGTGAAGCGAGGCTTGTTGCCCAGGGACATGAGAAAATTATGGCAACTATAGGAGAGTTGGAAAAGTTGGGTATAATTAGCACTGCCCACAGCCCTTTTAACTCTCTTATGTGGCCAGTGAGGAAGCGAGATGGCACATGGGGACTGATGGTAGATTACTGGGAGCTGAATAAAGTCATTTCCCCAGTACATGCAGCTGTCCCTTTTGTGGTGGACTTGATGGACTGATTAACTAAACTGGGAACTTACTACTTTGTAGTTGATCTAACAAATGCCTTTTTACCCATCGATATTGCTCCTGAGAGTTAAGGTTAGTTTGCCTTCACACTGGAGGAATGACAATGGACCTATACAGTGCTCCCTCAAGTGTACTAGCACAGCCCAACCATCTATCACAGGCTTGTGGCAGAGGACTTGGCCTGCAGAAATGTGGCTTTTCCATTATACTGTGACATTTTGCTAACCAGTGATTCTCTTACAGAGTTAGAGAAAGCAAATGTTGTCTCACATGAAGTCATGTGGCTGGGCAGTCAATGAAGCCAAGCTGCAAGGGCCTGGATTATCATCAAATTCTTGGGAGTTGTCTGGTCAGGTAAGACAAAAGTCATCCCTGATGTGGTAACAGGTTAAATTCAGGCGTATCCTACCACTACCATTGTGAAACAGCTCCACGCATTTTGGGGCCTGCTGGGGTACTGGAGAGTGTCCATGCCCCACCTCACTCAAGTTATTCATCCCTTGTATGTTTTGGTTAAAAGGGAGCAAGTTGGGACTGGACCGTGACCTTGCCACAAGCGTTCCAAGAAGCAAAGGATATCATTAAACATGCTCAGGCATTGCATGCTCTGCCATCAACACCTGGGTTTCTGGTCTCAGTTATGGAAAGGAGCAGAGGTACAGACTTCCTGACTGGAAAGCAACTGGAAGCAGTGTATGCTGCCCTGATGGCCACAGAGTAAACTGCCCCTGTGACAGTAAGGACCGCTCATCCCATTGCTGGGTGGATCCAACGCTGGATGGCCAAGCCTCACAATGGGACAGCTCAGATGTTCATGTTGGCTATGTTGGGGACTTATCTGCAACAAAGGAGTACTCTGTCAACTAGCCCTGCATGGACTGAGTTGCAGGAAGTGTTGAGCCCTGTTACCTATGTAGATGAAAAAATCTACTGCTCCTGCCCCTATAGAAAAAATGGAAGCTAACCCCTTCCATGAAGAGCAAGCACCTATTTGCTCAGATAAATGGTATACAGGTGGGTCCAGAAGGGGCCAGCCTGCTTTGTAGACTGCTATGGCAATTCAACCAGAAACAGACACAATCTGGCTTGACCCTGGTGTAGGTCAGAGTAGCCAATGGGCAGAACTGTGAGTTGTGTGGCTCATGGCTGCCAATGAAGCACCGCCCCTGACTATTTGCAACAGGTAGTTGGGCAGTGTACCAGGGGCTAACATTATGGATTTCCACATGGTATGCAAATGAATGGATGGTTATGCATAGGCCACTATAGGAGCAGGCCTTGTGGCAAGACCTATGGGAATTAGGCCACCAGAAACAAATCACTATATATCACGTGACTGAGCATGCACCCTTTTCTTCCCCTGAGAATGATGAGTCTGACATGCTAGCCAAAGTGCACTGGCTGGAAACAAAGTCCACCGGTCCATCCAGAAGAGAGACTGCCCAGTGACTGCACCATCACCTCTTACATGCTGGACAGAAGACCATGTCGTCTACTCTAAAAACCTGGGGTTACCTGTCACCTCAGCAGAGGTACAGGAAGCTTGTGAGACTTGTGTTGTCTGTTCATGAGAGCGTACTGTTGGGCAGGTGGTGCAGGGATGGGTACCACTTACCCGGTGGCAGGTTGACATAATTGGACACCTGCCTAGTTCAGAAGTGTTTAAGTAGGCAATCACATTTGTGGATGTGGCTACTGGACTTTTAGCTGCCTACCTTGCACGCCACCCAGATGAGAGAGTGGTAATCGCTGTGCTGGAGCATTTATGCACTGCTTATGGGTGACGCTTGGTCACTGAAAGTGATCAGGGGACACATTTTACATGGGCCTTGGCGCAACAATGGGCCTGAGACCTGCAGAATAACTGGAGTTTCCATGTGGCCTATCATCCCCAAGCTGCTGGGATGATTGAACAGTATAATGGCTTATTAAAGCTGGGCCTGCGAGCCACAGCTGCCACTCCTATGTTGGGGGGCTGGATGAAACACTTATGGGCTGTCGTCCAGACTCTAAACAAGATAAGTAGAGGTGGGGGTACCACTCTGGTGGAAGTGTTACTCCACCGGACTGCAGCTCCAATTCAGCTACAAGTACGGACTGAGGATCCTTTTCTGAAATCAGGCATGGGAAACCAGGCATGGGAAAACCAGGAAATATTCTCTTGCCTGCTCCTGAAGGCCTAGAGCAAGAGCAAATAGCCACTTGGACATGGTTTGGGAAATAAAAGCCCCCCACATGTGCTGGGTGGCTCTTATTGCCCCTTGGGGACAAGGGGTAGAGAGAAATTTGCAAATAGTGCCCTGGGAGATTGGGACATGACCCCCAATCTTAAAGGTGACATACCCAGGGCCAGAAGACCACGAAATGCTTCTCCATGGCACCTTTGTGATATCCTTATGGCCCATTATGAGTTCTCCACTGTTGTTGCAAGTAGATGCTGAACCCCCAATTGAGGCACGAAGGTATGGTATTCATGCTCAGAAAGGCTCCCTTTACCAGCCACTGTTTTATCAGCTGACCATAAACTTGCTTATATCTTGCCTGAGGGTCATGATTTGCCACTGTTAGTTCCAATAACTGCTTATTCTTTTGCCTGTAGGGTGCAAATAACACCTTAGTGGACTGAGTACCTATTCCTCAGTGGCTAACCAATCAGCATGCTGGATCTGCACTGAAATGTCCCTGAGCATGTCCACCAGCTTTCCATGGTACATCTCTCCAGTTTCTGTCTCAAACTGAGCTTGGTACAGAACCAGTGGAACAGTGCATATCCTTGTGGAATGCCACCTGGACTGCCATCTATACTAGGGCAAAGCAACAGTATGACCAGCCCAAGCCATTAGTTGGCTACTCCATATGGGATGGCTTGGGGTGACACTGCTGAGGCTATGGAGCTGGCTGGACCAGCTCCCCTCTGTATAGAGAGCCTCAAAGGACAAGTCCAAGTGGGCTGGACTCTGACAGGTCTGTGTCAGACTCAGACTCTGAAGCACGACTGGGAAGTGCAGACTAATGTGTGGGCTGCAGTTCCCACTGGGGTCCTCTGGGGGGTGTGGCTCACATGGGTGGCCTTACTTGCCCAGAAACTGGATTGGCCATTGTACCTGGGAATGGCCCTATTTGCCTACTTGAGTTCAGAAAACTCTTGCAATTCAGCCAACCAACTGAGAAGCATTTAAAGTGCAACATCCATTAAGGCATACTCCAGAATGGTATTATCCCTTAGCTATTTTTTCTCCTCAAGCTGCTTCTATAGTCACTGACACTGAGATAATTGCTTTGGCTTTGCACACTGCTCATGTGTTGAATGCAATACAAGATTCCTTAAGTCTCTTGAATGAACAAGAATATCAAGTAAGAAAAGTAGCCTTGCAAAATCATATGGCCTTAGATATACTCACTGTATCCCACAGTGGGCTGTGTGCCCTGCTAGGGGCTGAATGCTGTGTGTACATTCCAGATGTCCATCACAATGTTAGCCAGTCTCTGCAGGTGTTAACTTCTGAGACCCATGCTATCGAACATCTGACAGGTGATCCCCTTCAGGAACAGTGGGCATCCCTAACTACTGAATGGCGGTGGGTCCTTGCTGTCCTAGATGGCAGTGACTGTATTTTGGGCACTTGTTTTGGTAGTCTATACTGCTGTTGTAGTATATGGGTGTAGGACTCTGCCCTCCTCTCCAAGGAACCCTACAGAAGGCATCCTCACAAAGGTTGTACAGTAAGGAACCCTGAAGGGGTGGATTGTAAAGTAAATGGAGTCAGTCAGACTCCCTCAATGGGTGCAATAATCTGTATTCCCATAACCTTGAGAATAAGCGGTATTTCCATAGCCTTGAGAATGGCTCCCCATGAGCAGAATCACGCTTTGTTATATAATACCTTGGCACCCTGCTGGCTTTGTGTGTATTTAATATATAAGGGAGTTGGGACTTCCCATGGCACAACATGTGGCTTGCAGCATGCATGGATAGCCTCACCCTTGAATAAAAGCATGTCAGGCATTCTCACAGCTCCATGAATTTTCTTCTGTCTGAGTGAATCCCAAGTGAACCTGTCTGGCCTTGAAAGGCTGCAAGACACAGCCAAAATGGAGGTGTAGGTAGACATGCTTTGCTTCCTTGCACAACCAAAGAAGGACAACAGCAAATTTAAAAACAAAACACAACCAAAATAGCTAGAAAATAGAACTGTATGGAAGTCCAATAACCAAGGAGTTAAAGAAGAAATATTTATCCAGACTGGCAGGCGTAGCAGATATGTGTATCTGGGGTTGAGAGGACACATGACAAGGCAGCAGATGGGGCAGGCAAAGCAGCGGCTGGCAGACTGGGTGGCCCCACGTTCGCATGAGGATAAGCTGGAAGGAACAACTGGGGAGTGATACAAACTACACAACCCAGGGTTACAGAGCAGGAAACTAAAGCCTCAAAACCTGTGGCTATAAAAACCTGTAGGGGTTGTGGTGGTGGGAGAAACTACCAGCCTTAAAGGAGAGTTCATGGGAGAGCTCCCTGGGGTTCTTGAATGTACACAAACCCACCCACTCAGGAATGAGCACCAAAAGGGCCCAATTTGCATATGGGTAGCAGG
The DNA here is from genome assembly GCF_021234165.1 of Pteronotus mesoamericanus. NCBI lineage: Eukaryota > Metazoa > Chordata > Mammalia > Chiroptera > Mormoopidae > Pteronotus > Pteronotus mesoamericanus. Next base: position 613,214 of record NW_026555085.1, read on the forward strand.
GGAAATAACTGAAAGTGGGGCAAGAGTCAAGCAATCAACATTGTTCCCTCTCTGACCCCTCCCCCAAATACAGCACCACCAACACAGCAAAACCATTTTCCCTGCTCTGGGGAGCACTAAGGCTCCACTCCTTACAATATAACTGGTACCCCAAAACAAAGAAATATGTCCAAATGAAAGAACAGATCAAAATTCCAAAAATAGAACTAAGCAATGAGAAGATAGCTTACCTATCGGTTGCAGAGTTCTAAACACTGATAATCAAGATGCTCACAGAAATGGTTGAGTATGGATGCAAAATAAAGGGAAAAGTGATGGCTACACAAAGTGAAATACAGAAAAATATACAGGGAACAAACAGTGAAGGGAAGGAAACTGGGACTCAAATCAATGATTTAGAACAAAAGGAAGAAATAAACATTCAACCAGAACAGAATGAAGAAACAAGAATTCAAAAAAATGAGGAGAGGCTTAGGAACCTCTGGGACAACATTAAATGTTCCAACATCTGAATTATAGGGGTGCCAGAAGGAGAAGAGCAAGAGCAAGAAATTGAAAGCTTGTTTGAAAAAATAATGAAGGAAAACTTCCCCAATCTGGTAAGAGAAATAGACTCCAGGAAGTCCAGGAAGCTCAGAGACCCCCAAAGAAGTTGGACCCAAGGAGGAACATACCAAGGCACATCATAATTAAATTACCCAAGAGTAAAGATAAGGAGAGAATCTTAAAAGCAGCAAGAGAAAAGGAGACAGTTACCTACAAAGGAGTTCCCATAAGACATTCAGCTGATTTCTCAAAAGAAACCTTACAGGCAAGAAGGAGCTAGAAAGAGGTATTCAAAGTCATGAAAGGCAAGGACGTACATCCAAGATTACTCTATCCAGCAAAGCTCTCATTCAGAATGGAAGGGCAGATAAAGTACTTCCCAGATAAAGTAAAAAAGGAGTTCATCATCACCAAGCCCTTATCATATGAAATGTTAAAGGGACTTATCTAAGAAAAAGATAAAAACTATGAACAGTAAAATGATGCCTAACTCACAACTATCAACAACTGAACCTAAAAAACAAGAACAAATACAAACTAAACAACCAACTAGAACAGAAAGAGAATAACAGAAATGGAGATTACATGGAGGGTTATCAGCAGAGAAAGATTGGGGGGATAATAAGGGGAAAGGTACAGGGAATAAGAAGCATAAATAGTAGATACAAAATAGACAGGAGGATGTTAAGAATAGTAAAGGAAATGGAGAAGCCAAAGAACTTACATGTATGACCCATGGACATGAACTAAGGGGGTGGGGAATGCTGATGGAAGGGTGGTGCAGGATGGAGGGGGAGAGAAAAATGGGACAACTGTAATAGCATAATCAACAAAGTATAATTTAATAAAAAGAGAGGCTGCAAGGCACCACTGACTACAAACCTCCACCCTCTGTGGCACATCAGCTTTGCACAGACAGGGTTGTGGTGCTCCAACATGGTCTCTAACTGTCGACTGGGTGCATTGACCCTGGGTTTTCCCAGGTGATGCAGGCTAAGGTCACCCTCTCCCCCGACCTGTGTTTTGCCCAGGACACCCTGCCTGAGGTATAAAGCAATCTGAGATGGCTGCTACTTGTTTTGGCTTGGAGATTCCCAGGTGAAGTCAAGCTGTGACTCTAATCTGGCTGACATTAGGGCTCACTGAAGCCAGCTGTTGCTTGTTGGGTAGGATTTAGGAGCTAAGACCAGCCATTTTTATGGAAAAGCAACTTGGGTGGGCCCATAATTTGGGTGGGGTAGAGTCTCTGTGGATCTCCAAGGTGGATCACACAGTGTTAGCCAGGTTGATGGAGTAGCACCAGCCCACTGGCTCTGTTGGGGGGGGCTCAGCAAAGGGACCATGACCTCTGTCCACCCCGCTACCAGACACTACAGAGTCTCCCTGCATACCACCGGTGCCCCTCAATCTGCCAATCTGGTGCTGGAGCTCAGAGGGAGCAAGTCTAAGAAGGTGAGTCTATGTATGGGTTCCACAAGAGGAACGGCTTAGGACTCCAGCAGCCTTCTCTACCAGCTAAATCCCCACTGGTTTTCTCAGCCAGGAGTTGTAGGGACTTATCTTCCTGGCACTGGAATCCTGGGTTGGGGGATCTGGTGTGGGTCTGGGACTCCTTGCTCCTGAATTTTTATCCACATGCGTGTGGAGCTAGCCCATTATGTGTCCACACCCCTCCCACCAGTCTTGATGGATGTGATTTATTCAATTCTGTAGTTGGCAGATTTCCATTCAACTTGATTTCTGATGTCCTGTGTTATGGTTATTCTATATTTTAGATGTAATTTTGATGTGGTTGTGCAAAGAGGTGAACCATGTCTGCCAATGTCGCCATCTTGACCAGAAGTCTGATTGCCTTTCAATACTGGTATGTTATGCACCACCAAGCCCTTAAATGTAAGTTCATAGATGGATTAATATTTCAGTAAGTATAACTTCTGTACAACTTTGGCAAATGGCTGTGGTATGTTGCTCACTAAGTACTCTTGCCATCCATGCTGAACTTCAACCAAGATCTTCCCTGTGCTTGCTGTGTCCAACAGCAGAGCAATAACTTAGTTTGACCATTAGATGAAATTAGTTTCAAGGACAGCTTAGGTCTTTTCAGAAATTGAGCACTTTTCCTGACTAAGGAATTTTCTAGGTTTGTTTGTTTTGTAACTTTAAAAAAATAATTATTATAAAGGCCATAAGCTCACTGTGAAAATATAGCAAACAGTATATGATATAAAAAGTCAATCCCCAAGCCTGGTAAGCCTGCTGGAAGTTTCCTAACCCAATTTGAATGCAATAGTGTGTAGCCCTTATTAATCTGCTAGGCACAAAACTGCTGGTGTAGTTGAAATACTATAATGTCTCAAGGCCACCCTGGAAGTACAACCACAAAGTCACTATGCCCGCACTACCCTACCTCACTCTCAAAAATATACATCTCCACATTCAATTCTACTTTCACCAATTTTAACTCTCCAGTCCCCTTTGTAGCTTACTGGCTTCTTACAAAGTCTTTGTCTTTCTCTGAAGGCATAGCATTAACCAAGTAATTGAGCTGGTGTTAGTAAGTCAGTAACTGAAGAAACAATTTCAAGAAGCATAATAAAAATCTGCAGGGGAAAGTGGTAGGCGGTAGGTGGAGACAAATATATTTGAAAAATAAATAAATAAATAAAGTTAAAAAAAAAAGATTTTCTCCAGGAAACAAATACTTCATAGAAAATCCTATATGTGTATATGAGCCTAATATTGGATATTGTTCACCTGTAGCAAAATTTCTATGCCAAAACAATAAAATGGAAGTTTCACTACAGTTGTTTGAAGAATTAAGCATGATATATTTAAATCTATGCATGAACTATTGTTGTAGTTTTTCCAAAATAATAATTGTTGTAGACAACCAGAGTGGATTTGATGTGTCAGAGTAGTAAAAGGTTGAAACATTTCTCTTGCATTCACTCACTCAATCACTCAACAACTCTTTACTAAAAATTAACAATTTTCTGGGCACTGCACTGCATGCTAAAATAAAATTGCTCGAGGTGTAGACATTGTCAAAATTTACTCATAATCCAGTGAAAATGACTATGGATTATAAACATGCTGTAATTTAATAAGAAATTTAATAGAGTTGTTAGGTACAAACATATGACTTATATTTCAATATTGACATAAAAGAAACACTATTTGGGTATCAAGAGAAAAGCTTGACACGTGTTTTCCAAGCAAACATTGGATCCCTCATGATTACTGATTTCCTAAGACTTTGAAACTCTTTGAAATCAAAGTGTTCATTGCAACATTATTTACAATAGACACGACATGGAAGTAACCTAGGTATTCATCGATAGATGAATGGATAAAGAAGATGTGATATGTATAAATGTATATTATATGCATATAATGGAATATTATGCAGCAATAAAAAAGAATAAAACCTTTAAAAAATTTTACAGTCAAATATATGAATAATAGTTTTTCCTCATTCACAACCCTTTTTCTGGGATGAAACTGTAACTACATATAATTATATATGGTGACTTGGCAACACCAACCATTCAGAATGCTGCTGAGAACCAAGGGAAAATAGGAAACAAAACACTCCAGTTGGGTTTGTTTGTTTTTTTCCCACTGATCTACCATCTTCAGTAGAATTGCCACCAAGATGCAGATTTTTGTGAAAACCCTTACAGGGAAGATCATCACTCTCAAGGCTGAACCCATGGATATAATAGAAAATGTAAAGGCCAAGATCCAAGATAAGGAAGGAATTCCTTCCTAATTGGCAAAGATTGATCTTTGCTGGCAAACAACTGGAAGATGGACGTACTTAGTCTAACTACAACATTCAAAAGGAATCCATTCTTCATCTTTTGCAAAAAAAAAGAAAGAAATCTTATATCACCCCAAAAAAGAATAAGCATAAGAGAAGGTTAAGTTGGCTGTCCCTAAGTACTATAAAGTGGATGAGAATGGCAAAATCAGCCACCTTCATCAGGAGTGCCCTTCAGATAAATGTGATGCTGGAGTTTTTATGTCCAGTCACTTTGACAGACATTATTGTGGCAAATGTTGTGTGACCAGTTGCTTCAACAAACCAGAAGATAAGTAAATGTATATGGGTTAATAAAAGACATCATCATCAACAAAAACAACAACAATAAAACACTCCAGTTGGTCAAACGGTTTATTCAACAAGAAAAACTAAATTTGATTCAACTTGATTGGGCTTATAATTTTATTTTATTTTTTAGATTTTATTTATTTATTTTTAGAGGGGAAGGGAGGGAGAAAGACAGAGCACCATCAATGTGTGGTTGCCTCTCATACCCCCTACTTGAGACAGGCCCACAGCCCAGGCATGTGCCCTAGGCTGGAATCAAACCAGCGACCCTTTGGTTCACAGGCCTGCACTCAGTCCACTGAGCCACACCAGCTAGAAAGGCTTATGATTTTAAAATCTGGACCCAGTACCCTCATCTGTCACTCAGAGGATCCTTGACCAGCACCTGGGTGGAGTGCTACAGGTGAGAAGCACCAATGTGCCCTGGCATATACACAAAAACAAATTGCCAGTGGTGGAAAAGCGTCCCTGGAACAAGAGAAAAGATGACATCACACAGAGAGAAGGACTTGGGTCCCCTGCTTGTGAGCCACTGAAGTGGCCATGAGGAACAACATTAAGAGAAGTGAAAGGTGAGGGGAGGGGAGAGAAGACACTGGCGGCAGGTAACCCACCACCAGCCCCTGAAGAGCACCAAAGCCAGCAATCAATGCCAGTTTATCATAGGTCATCCCTGCCGCTCAAAATAGCTCCCTCCAACCCAGGAGATGCCTGAAGTTAGTTCCTCATTAGAACAAAAAGCCCTTAATATAGAATTCCAGATCAAAAGTCAAAACTTCTAACCTTTGAGTTAACAACTTGGTTGATCCAGTGAAAATGTAAATGTTGACCTAGAGGGATTAGAATGCAATTAAGTGCCTGAGGCACACCCTAGAGCCTGAAAGGAAGGGGCACATAAAAGCTGGGGATCTAAAAGTGGAGTTCTACTTTGTCACTCAATCTTTTAACCAAGTCATTCTATTATGTATCCCTCACTCTTGCACACTGAGGAGAATACTGGGAAAACAGCACGAAGTCCTGCCCTCATGGCCTAACTTCCCATTCACAGTGCTTGTTATGGTTTTTGAGAGCCAGACACATGCCTAAGCACTTTATGTATTTTGTTGCATTTAATTCTCACGTCAACCCATGAAGTGGGTGGTATAATCCCCATTTTACAGATAAAGAAACTGAGGTTTCTTTAAACCATCTGTCCAGGGTCACACACAGGTCTTTGCACAGCACAGTAAACTAGAATCTAATATATGCATCAATCAGTGGGGTGGAGCTGGAATTTGCATTGGAGCTTCCTATTACATGTAAAGATGTAAGGTCCTCCATATTTTGGAATAGGAATATTACAGGTACTGTAAGAGCCCCAGGAATTCAGTACTACATAATTATCCCTCCATTCTTCTTGTTTAGTTTTCTCTTCTAGGCAAAAAACAAACAAAAAAACACCCCACCTGTAATTGCCAGGCTCCCAGATGATGGGCAAAAGACAGGTGTCCATTCCACCATGGCCACCACCGCATATTTCTCCTGAGTGACAGAGGGACTTCCCCAGGTGGGTATTCCCAGGGACTAGGTCAGGAGCAGAATGGCCTCCCTGGTCTTCTGAGCAACAATGTAGGCTGGACTAAAGCAGAAAAATGAGGCAGACAGCAGAGGAAAACAAGTAACCCAGGGCAGTGAGCTATAGGGATAATGAAGTCAGTCAGGCTCCCTCACCCGATGTTGGGGCAAACATAACTTAGCAGTGTTCATATAACCTTGAGTAGAGGCCTGCATGCATAGAATGACGCTCTGTTATATAACCAGAGGTCAGTAAGGGCACCTTGCTGGCTTTGTGTGCACTTAGTATATAAGGGAGTTAGGACTTTCCCCTGCATGACTCGTGGCTTGTAGAGCACGTGAACCAGCCCATCCCGGAATAAAGGCATGATACACATCCCGATGGTTCTGTATATTTTCTTCTGTCTGCATGAATCCCTTGTAAACCTGCCCAGCCTTGAACACTTGCAGGACATGAGCCTGAAGGAAAAACGATGAGAAAGGATTTGTCTGCAGGAACCAGCGGTCAGGGCGCCTCTTGGGGGCGCCTCTTGCAGGCGCCTTGCTTTTGCGTTCTCGTTGTCTCCGCCTTATTTTCTGCCCCAAAAGGATTCTTGGTGGGGAAGCGATGACATCAGCCATTGAGGGGCAGACTAGGAGTGCCTCCTGGACCTTTACATGCAAGATCCTGAAGGGATATTGGCGAAAAGTGAAGGTACCAGGAAAATGGAAAGGAGGAGAGGGAGAGTGGGAAAAAGATGGGAAAGGAAATTGTATATTCATACCATCCTACATACAACTAGAGGGAAAAACCATCTTCAGGACTGCAAGGCTCACTCCCAAAATCAGGTGGACCATTGTGATGGAGGGAAGATTCTTTTTTGTATTAAATTGATTTCCCGCTTTGAGAGCTTGCATCTAACTGTTCTACCTCACAAGGACCTACAGAATAGCTAGCATTTTGGTAAAAACAAAAATCAGAACAAATATATTCCCATTTCTAGAAGATGAAAAAGAAAATAAAATATCCTAAGTGCCCAATTTACCTTTTGCATACCAAGCTGAATGTTGGGGTTTTTTGTTTGTTTGTTTGTTTTGTTTTTTTTATGAATGACAATATCGGTAAATTTCAGGATAGTAACAAGGAAGGCACAAAGATGGAAAAAACGATAGAAAACTTTAAACCTTTGACAGGGCATCATTGATTTCATGTTGTCTGTATTTTCTAGTTTCCTATACCATGTGTTACTCCTTTAAATCTGTCAGGTCTGGAGAGCAGCCCTGGCTACCTACAGCATGAGAGCTCAAAAGCTGGATAACCAACTCTCCAGCCAATCTATGTAACATCTGGCTAAATAGATAGAAATTAGAACATTTTTCAAAGGAAAAATATGGTGGAGGAGTGAATGGGAGTCACGCAGACCTCCTCCCAAGACCAAACTGGAATTGCGACTAAATAGTGGAGAAATCACCTGGAACACAATGGAACGATAGAGGGAGAGGAGCCTTGGAGCTGCAGACAGACAATGGAATCAACTTTCACACATCCTAACAGGTGAGCAGTGCGGTGGAGGCTCGAGAGGGCGGGCTGGGCGCCCACGGGCACCAGCACCAGAGGGACATTGAAACGGCCAGTTGCATCCCCCTGAGAAGAACAGGGTCTGAACCATAAACAGGGACCCCTAGACTACAGCAGGTGAAGCCAGGAAAACGCACAGACAAAACACAACCCCGAAAAGCTTAGGTGCGCTCTCTGCCAGAGACAGGTGGCTGGAGATGCAAAGAGACATTTAAAGGGCCAATGCAAAAATTTGCAGTAGCAGCCGCCTTCCTTGATCTCTGGGTAGAGGCGGCAGCAGAGTGGGCTGGTGACTGAGGAAAGATTGGCGAGGAAAACTTTGTGAAGAGACCTGAGACGGTGGCCAGCGGAGCCCCGGTGATGACTCACCTCCCACTCTGCAGCTCCCACCTCGCCCAGGCATAAGAGAATCAATTAACCTGCCTTTTGCATGCTGTGCACACAGCTTGTGTGCGTGTGGGCTAGGGGCTGAGTGCAGACGGGCTGGAAGAAATAGAGGATCCCTGGCCAAAGGGGACACACAGCTGCATAGAGACCCTTGAGGAGAGAGTGGAGATGGAGGGGTTGGGGAAAGAACTGGAGGGTTATCCGAGACCCCCGGAGCAGAGTCCCTCCCCATTCCATAGTCCCCATTTGCACAGGCAGGCCAGGCCCCCAAAGAGGCAGAAGCGGGCGCAGGAGCCACAAGGCGCGCAATTACAACACGGTGCACAGAAATAGTGGATCCCTGGCCTAAGGGGTCACAGTGCTGCCCAAAGCAGGAGTCAGACACAGACAGTAGATTCCTGGAAGCCTCAAACAAACGACCCAAGAACAGATAGGGTCAACAACGGACATCATCAGAGGCACACCCAGAAAGAAAAGTAAAGAATAAATAAATAAATAAATAAATAAATAAATAAATAAATAAAAAGACCTGCCTACTACCATGGAAGTTTAATCCACAAAGTCGGGAAATCTAGACAGACCAATTGAAGTACAAGCATAAATCAATCAATCAATCAATAAAAATAATAGACTCTCACAAAAATGGGAAGAAAGAGAAGTTTCCCCCAAATGAGGGGAAAGGAGGAATCTCCGCAGAGAGAGCTAAATGAAATAGAGGCAAGGGAACTATCAGATATTGAATTCAAAACAAAGGCTCTAAGGAAGCTCAGTGAGCTCAGCCAGCTGAAAGATAACTATGAGAAACGGCAGAGAAACTATCAGGATCTTACAGCAAACTATATCAACCTGGAAAAGGACATAGAAACTATCAAGAAGACACAAGAGGAAATGAAGAATACCACTTCTGAATTGACGAACACAGTAGAAGGAATCCAAAGCAGGCTGGATGAAGACGAGGATCGAATCAGTGAGATGGAGGATAAGGTAGAAAAAAAGCTCCCAGAAAGAACAAGAAATGGAAAAAAGACTCAAAAAGAATGAAGAGGAAATGAGGGAAATGCAGGACAACCCGAAACGCAATAATATCCGCATAATAGGGAGACCAGAAGGAGAAGAAGAGGAGCAAGGGATAAAGAACCTCTTTGAAAAAGTAATGATGGAAAATTTCCCCAATTTGAGGAGAGAAAAGTTCTCATGGATCCAGGAGGCACAGAGGGCCCCACTCAAGAGGGACCCAAGGAGGCCCTCTCCAAGACACATCATCATTAAAATGGCAACTACCAAAGACAAAGAGAGAATCCTCAAGGAAGCAGGGGAGAAGGAGAAAGTAACATACAAGGGGGCCCCGAAACGCCTAGGAGCTGACTTCTCAACAGAAACACTACAAGCCGGAAGGGAATGGCAACAAATATTCCAGGTCACGAAAAGCAAGGGCCTACAACCAAGGCTGCTCTACCCAGCAAGGCTCTCAATTAAAATAGAAGGGGAAATAAGGAGTTTCCCAGACAAAAGAAGGCTAAAAGAATACATGTCCACCAAACCAGCACTACAAGATATGCTAAAGGGACTTCTTTAAGAAGATGAAGGAAAAGAGTGAGAAAGAGAAAAACACAGGTACAAAGAGAAAAAATGAATAGGTTTCTATCATTAATAACTCTCAATGTAAATGGACTAAATGCCCCAATCAAAAGACACAGGATAGCTGAATGGATGAGAAAACATGACCCACACATATGCTGCCTACCAGCGACCCACCTCAGAGCAAAAGACCTACACAGATTGAAAGTAAAGGGATGGAAAAAAATATTCCAGGCAAATGGGCAAGAGAAGAAAGCAGGGGTTGCAATACTTATATCAGACAAAATAGATTTCAAAACAAAGGCCATAAAAAGAGACCCAGAGGGACACTTTATAATACTTAAAGGAAGAATCTATCAAGAAGACATAAACATCATAAACTTATATGCACCCAACATAGGGGCTCCCAGGTGTATAAGGAAAATCTTGGACGACTTCAAAAAAGATATAGACAGCAACACACTGATAGTAGGGGATTTCAACACCCCACTGTCGAAAATGGACAGATCTTCCAAACAAAACATCAATACGGATATTGTGGAGCTGAATGATGCACTGAATCAAATGGACTTAACTGACATATATAGAACCTTACATCCCAAAGAAGCAAAACACACATACTTTTCAAATGCTCATGGCAGTTTTTCAAAGATAGACCACATGATAGGACACAAAGAAAGCCTCAGCAAATTCAGGAACATTGAAATAATACCAAACTTTTTCTCGGACCACAAGGGCTTGAAACTGGAAATCAACCTCAAAGAGAAACTCCCAAAACTTGCAAACTCATGGAGACTGAACAGTACACTATTGAACAATGAATGGGTCAATAATGAGATAAGAGAAGAAATCAAAAAATTTCTGGAAACAAATGAAAATGAACAGACAACAGTCCAAAACCTATGGGACACAGCAAAGGCAGTCCTGAGAGGGAAGTTCATAGCAATACAGGCCTACCTAAAAATGATAGAAACATTTCAAATAAAAGACCTAACACTACAACTTCAAGAACTGGAGAAACAACAACAAATAAATCCCAGAGCAAGGAGAAGGAAGGAAATAGTGAAGATTAGAGCAGAACTGAATGACATAGAGACGAAAAGAACAATTCAAAGGATCAACCAATCCAGGAGCTGGTTCTTTGAAAAGATAAATAAAAGCGACAAGCCTTTAAGCAGACTCATCAAGAAAAAAGGGAGAGGACCCAAATAAATAATATCAGAGATGAAAGAGGAGAAATAACAACTGATACCACAGAAATACGAAGGATTGTAAGAAACTACTATGAACAATTATATGCCAAGAAATTGGAAAACCTCTATGAAATGGACACATTTCTAGAAAAGTATAATCTTCCAGCACTGAAGGAGGAAGCAGCAGAAAGCTTGAACAGACCACTAACAGCTGGGGAAATTGAAGCAGTAATCAAGAAACTCCCGGCACACAAAAGCCCTGGGCCGGACGGTTTCACAGGAGAATTTTACAAAACATTTAAGGGAGAGCTAACCCCTGTCCTGAGACTATTCCAAAAAATCCAAGAGGAGGGAAGACTCCCAGACTCTTTTTATGAGGCCAGCATCATCTTAATCCCAAAGCCAGATAAAGACCCCACAAAGAAAGAAAACTACAGGCCAATTTCGCTGATGAACATAGACGCTACAATCCTCAACAAAATATTGGCAAACCGCATCCAGCAATACATTCAAAAGATTATCCACCACGATCAAGGGGGATTCATCCCAGGGATGCAGGGATGGTTCAATATACGCAAATCAGTAAACGTGATACATCACATAAATAAAAGAAAAGACAAAAACCACATGATCATCTCGCTAGACGCAGAAAAAGCATTCGATAAAGTACAGCACCCATTTATGATCAAAACACTCAGCAAAATGGGAATAAATGGGGCATTCCTCAGCATAATAAAGGCCATATATGAAAAACCTGGAGCCAACATCAGACTCAACGGGCAAAAACTAAAAGCTTTCCCACTAAGATCGGGAACACGACAAGGATGTCCGCTTTCACCACTTTTATTCAACATAGTGTTGGAAGTCCTAGCCACAGCGGCCAGCCATGAAAAAGAAATAAAAGGCATCCAAATAGGAAAGGAGGAAGTACAACTCTCCTTGTTTGCAGATGCCATGATAGTGTACATAGGAAACCCTGTAGACTCCACCAAAAAACTACTCAACCTAATAAGTGAATTTGGCAAAACAGCAGGATACAAAGCCAATATTCAGAAATCAAAGGCATATTTGTACACCAGCAATGAAATAAAAGAAGAAGAAATCAGGGGAAAAAATTACCATTCGATATAGCAACAAGAAAAATAAAGTACCTAGGAATAAATTTAACCAAGGAGGTAAAAGACCTGTACGCAGAAAACTATACAACATTGAAGAAAGAAATTAAGGAAGACACAAATAAATGGAAGCATATACCGTGCTCATGGATTGGAAGAATTAATATCATCAAAATGTCCATACTACCCAAAGCAATTTATAGATTCAACGCAATCCCTATTAAGATACCAATGACATATTTCACAGAAATAGAACAGACATTTCAAAAATTTATATGGAACCATAAACGACCCCGAATAGCTGCAGCAATTTTCAGAAAGAAACACAAAGTAGGAGGGATCACAAAACCGGACATCAAACTGTACTACAAAGCCACTCTACTCAAAACAATCTGGTACTGGCACAAGAAGAGACCCATAGACCAGTGGAATAGAATAGAAAGCCCAGAAATAAGCCCAGGTCTATATGGGCAACTAATATTTGACCAAGGGGGCAGAAGCATAAAATGGAGCAATAATAGCCTCTTCAACAAATGGTGTTGGGAGAGCTGGCTGGCTACATGCAAAAAATTGAAATTGGATCATCAGCTGACACCATACACAAAAATAAACTCAAGATGGATAGAAGACTTAAAAATAAGTCGCAATACCATAAAAGTCCTAGAGGAGAACATTGGCAGGAAACTCTCAGATATCCCATGCAGCAATTTTTTCACCAATATGTCTCCTAAAGCAAGGGGCATAAAGGAAAGAATAAACAAGTGGGACCTCATCAAAATAAGAAGCTTCTGCATGGCTAAAGAAAACATCAGCAAAATGAAAAGGGAGCCAACCCTATGGGAAAATACATTGGCTAATGATACAGCAGATAGAGGTTTGATCTCCAAGATATATAAAGAGCTCGCTCGACTCCACTCCAAGAAGACAAATGGTCCAATCAAAACATGGGCAAAGGACCTGGGCAGGCGCTTTTCCAAGGAAGAGATACAGAGGGCCCAGAGACATTTGAGAGGATGCTCGGCATCACTAGCCATCAGAGAAATGCAGATCAAAACCACAGTGAGATACCACCTCACACCGGTCAGAATGGCCATCATAAACAGCTCAACAAGCAACAGGTGCTGGCGAGGCTGTGGAGAAAAGGGAACACTAGTACACTGTTGGTGGGAATGCAGACTGGTGCAGCCACTGTGGAAAGCAGTGCGGAATTTCCTCAAAAAGCTGAAAATCGAACTGCCTTTTCATCCAGCGATTCCCCTTCTGGGACTATACCCTAAGAATCCCAAAACGCCAATTCAAAAGAGCCTATGCACCCCAATGTTCACAGCAGCACAATTTACAATAGCCAAGTGTCGGAAGCACCCTAAATGCCCATCAGTAGATGATTGGATAAAAAAAATTATGGTACATTTACACAATGGAATACTACACAGCAGAAAGAATAAAAGAACTACTAAACTTCGCGACAGCATGGATGGAACTCGAGAGCATTATGCTAAGCGAAATAAGCCAGGGGGCGAAAGACAAATACCATATGATCTCCCCTATAAGTGGAACCTAACCAACAATACAAAGATGCAAGGAAAATAAGGCCAGCAACACTGAAAGGAAAAGAAACCAACAGAGACAAGAGGGAAGGAGGGAGGGGAGGGTGGGGGAAAAGGAAGGGAAGGGGCAAGTCAAGGAACATATAGCAAGGATTCATGGACAAAACCAAAGTGGGGAAGGATTGAGGGAGGGAGAGGGGGGAGGGGGCAAGGGAAAATGGTGGGGGGTAGGCAGGGACAAATGTATTTGAAAAAATAAATTAAAAAAACCCAAAAAACTATGGAACGTTTACACACTGGAATACTATGCAGCAGAAAAAAGGGACTCCTACCCTTTGTGACAGTGTGGATGGAACTGGAGAGCATTATGCTAAGCAAAATAAGCCATGGAGTGAAAGACAAATTCCATATGATCTCACCTATAAGTGGAACCTAGTCAACAAAACAAACAAACAAGGAAAATATAACCAGCAACATTGAGAGAAAAAACAAACAGACAGTAACCAAAGGGAAGGAGGAAGTGGGGTAGCTAGGAAAAGAAGGGAAAGGGTCAAGTCAAGGAACATGTGTGAAGGACCCATGGACAAAGCCAAAATGAGGAAGGATTGAGGGTGGGAAGTGAAGGTGGGTGGGGCAGGGGAATGTGGTGGTGGGAAGATGGAGAGAACTACACTTGAACAATAAAAATAAATAAATTTAAAAAATAAATTATAAAAAGAAATCATACACCATGATCAGGTGGGATTGATCTGGGGGATGCAAGGATGGTACAATATTCACAAATCAATAAACATAATATACCGCAAAGACAATGAAGGACAAAATCCATATGATCATATCAATGGTTGGTGAAAAAACATTAGATAAGATACAGCACCATTTATGATAAAAAACACTCAGCAAAGTGGGAATAGAGGGAGAATACCTCACATAATAAAGGCTATATTCAAGAAATCTACTGCCAATATCACACTCAGTGAGCAAAAACTAAAAGCTTTTCCTTAAGATTAGGAACAAGACTAGGGTGTCCACTTTCACCATTTTTATTCAGCATTGTACTGGAAGTTCTAGCCACAGAGATAAGAAAAGAAGAAGAAATAAAAAGCATCCAAATTGGAAAGGAGGAATTAAAACTGTCATTATTTGTAGATGACATGATAGTGTACATAGAAAACCCTATAGGCTTCACCATAAAACTACTGACCAAACAGTGAATTTGGCAAAGTAGATACAAAGTCAAATTTCAGAAACAATGTCATTTTTCTACACCAAACAGTGGACCATTAGAAAGAAAACTAGGAAAGAAATCCTATTTACTATAGCAACAAGAAAAATAAAGTATGTGGAGATAAATTTAACCAAAGAGATAAAACACCTGTACTCAGAAAAGTATAGAGCACTGAAGAAAGAAATTGAGGAAGATTCACATAAATGGAAGTAAATACCGTGTTCATGGATTGGAAGAATTAACATCATTAAAAATGTCCATACTACCCAAAGCAATCTATTGATTCAACTCAATTCTTATTAAACTACCAATGGTATATTTCACTGATCTAGAATGAACACTCCAAAAATTTATATGAAACCAAAAAGACACCAAATAGCCTCAGCAATGTTGAAAAAGAAAAACAAAGTTGGAGGGATTACAATAGCTAATATCAAACTATACTACAAGGCCACTGTAATCAAAACAGTCTGATTCTGGCATAAGAACAGACAGACTAATGGAACAAAATAGAGAACCCAGAAATAAACCCATGGTCAATTATATCTAACAAAGGGGCATGAGCATACAATGGAGTAAAGACAGTCTCTTCAATCAATGATGTTGGGAGAACAGGACTGGTACAGGCAAGAAAAAAAAAATGGAATTAGAGCACCAACTTACACAATACACCAGAATAAACTCAAAATGGATAAAAGACTTAAATATAAGTCATGATACCATAAAAAGTCCTGGAGGCCATTGACAGGAAACTTTCAGATATTCCATGCAGAAATGTCTTCACTGATATGTCCCCTAGAACAAGGGACATAAAGGAAAGAATAAACAAGTGGGACTACATCAAATTAAAAAGCTTTTGCACGGATAAAGAAAACATCATCAAAATGAAAAGGGAACTGACTTAAGAACATATTTGCCAATGATACATCAGTCAAGGGTATGATCTCCAAAATAGAAAAAGAACTCAAACAGGAAGACAAAAAATTCAATTAAAAAATAGGCAAAGGACCTGATAGACACTTCTCCAAGGAGAGCATACAAATAGCCCATAGACATATGAAAAGATGCTCAACATTACTAACCGTCAGAGAGATGCAAATTAAAACCAAAATGAGAACCACTTCACACCTGCCAAAATGGCTATCACTAATAAATCAATAAAAAAGTTCTGGTGAGGATGTGGAGAAAAGGAAACCCTAGTGCACTGTTGGCGGGGATGTGGACTGAAGCAGTCCCTGTGGAAAACAGTGGGGAATTTCCTCAAAAAATTAAAATGGAACTGTCTTTTGACGTAGCAGTTCCACTGCTGGGAATGTACTCTAAGAATCCTGAAACACCAATTCAAAAGACCTTATGCATCCCTATGTTCATAGCAGCACAATCTGCAATAGCCAAGTGTTGAAAACAGCCTAACTGCTCATCAAGAAATGAGTGGATCAAAAAACTGTGGTACGTTTACACAATGGAACATATGCAGCAGAAAGAAAGAACTCCTACCTTTTGCAACAGCATGGATGGAACTGGAGACTGTTATGCTAAGTGAAATAAGCCAGTCGGTGAAAGATGAATATCATATGACCTTATTATAAGAGGAATCTAATGAACAAAATAAACTAATGAGCAAAATAGAACCAGAGTCATAGAAACATGAAACAGACTGAGAGTGGCCTGGGGCGGTGGCACATAATGTTAGGGGCAGGTATTAGTCAAAGAACATGTATGAATGACCCATGGACATGGACAATGGATTGACTGTGGTAACAGAGGGCGGGCTGGGTGGAGGAGGGCAAAAGGGAAAAAATTGGGACAACTATAATAGAATAACAATAAAAAAATAAAAATAAATGAAAAGGGTACAGGCATGTGAATGTTTTTATAAAAAAGGAAAATTGGAAAACACGTCAAAGGTGAAGAGTATGTTAGTAAAAATACAAAATATGTAAAAAAAAAAAAAAAAGTAAAATATACCTCTGTGGTGGGCTGCTTTGAGTGGTATCAGGGACTGTAGTCCCACGCAAGCTGGGGCCTGGGAGAGGCTCCATAAGTCTTGACCGGAAAACTGGTAATGCAGTTGATAGGCAGGACCTGACAATAGCTCTGAGGGCCTCCAGGGGAAATCAGGCCTAGAAGTACATTATACTACTTGAATCATGCTTTGTTTCTCCCTCAAGCTTTTTTCTGTTCATCTTATGCCCAATAACCAGCTCATGCTGCTAAGGGAATTTACAAAATTCCTGAACCCTGACCCAAATCCCATTTGGTGCCATTATGTTTACTCATCTTGGACCCAAGCAATTTGGTGTGTTCCTGCCATTTGTGTTCTTCAAACATCACCTACTCTCTGTAAACTTAAAACACTGATGTAATAG
The DNA here is from genome assembly GCF_021234165.1 of Pteronotus mesoamericanus. Classification (NCBI taxonomy): domain Eukaryota; kingdom Metazoa; phylum Chordata; class Mammalia; order Chiroptera; family Mormoopidae; genus Pteronotus; species Pteronotus mesoamericanus. Next base: position 630,403 of record NW_026555085.1, read on the forward strand.
ATTACTAATACATTCCTGCTACCTATCCCCTGCTGGTAACCCTCTCAATGAAAGCCATTGAGCAGGGGGGCTCAGGACATTCCCCACTAGAGGGAATCACTTTCCCCTTTCCTTGAAAGGCAAACGGTGTCTGGAACGATTCTTCCATCTGTGGACTTTGCTGACTGGAGTCCCCCACATACCTCCCAGTCTTCTGAAGCGTATTTACACTACCTCTGAATCCGTGCACAAATGTGCCATTAAAGGGAGTGACAGGAGAAAATGGGGCACGTAATGGTAGCACTCCCCACAACCCTCTCCTTTCTTTAAAAAAAAATGTAATAATTCCTATTGGACATTTTCCCATATCAGTGCCTAAAGAACATACTTGTTATTTTATAGAGCTACGTAACATTTTATTGCATGAATGAATTATACTTATTTAACTAGTTTCACAGAATACTGAGGTTGTTTTAATTTTTTAAGTATCTATTTTAGTAGGTTGAAATGTATTAAATTAACTTATATTAATTAATAAATATTTGATAGCAAATGTCATGTGTCAAGCTTTATATTAGGCTTTGATTATAAAACTTCCAGCAAGACAAAGGTCTTGCTTTTGTGAAAATTACATTCTAGTTTTACAGCAGCTTTATTCTACATGCATTGCCTGAGGGCACAAGTCAATGAGTGTCAGGACATCATTTTCAAACTTCTTGCTCTTACATATAATGTGGCAGTGAATATTGGTCTACTAGGGCCAGCTACACAATTTGAGGGACCCAGTACAAAATGAAATGATGGAGGTTCTTGTGCAAAATGCAGGAAAACAGCCTTTTCCTTTCTTCTGCAATTTCACTCTCTAAATGTCATGGTGACTTGTTTATTTGTATGTTTTTCCTATTTAATATTGCACTCCTTTAGGCACAGCCATAGTTAGTGGTGAACACATTCTTCCACTGGGCATACAGGTGTGTATGCCTGACTGTTCCTATCCCTGTGCCCAGGCCCCTGCTTAGAGGGGGCAGCACAAGGGTGGCAATAATTCCTGCGGGTTACAGGGGTTTGCGGGGAGAGCAACTGAAAACCAGACCCAGGGAGGCTGAAAGTCATGAAAAGCAAGACCAAGCTTGAGCCTAGGCTCTAAGTCCCTAGCACATGTTCTGTTATCCATCCCATCAGACTTCACTTACAATAAATTGAAAAATGAATTTATTAAGAATTTCAAGACTGTGACAAAGATCTTTAAAAACCCAAACATAGCCCTGGCTGGTGTAGCTCAGTGGACTGAGTGCTAGCCTATGAACCAAAGAGTCACTGGTTCGATTCCCAGTCAAGGGCACATGCCTGGGTTGTGAGCCTGGTCGCAAGTGGGGGTGTGTGAGAGTCAACCACACATTTATCCTTCCCTCTCTCCCTCCCTTCTCTTCTCTAAAAATAAATAAATAAAATCTTAAAAAAACAAAACAAAACCCAAACACAGTGTCCCTTTCTAAGCATGGGACCCTGTGCGACTACCCTGGTTGTACATCCATGAAGTTCACTCTGCCTTCTACATGGGTAGAACTGGCACAAAGAGCATGTGCATTTGTAATTTTAGTAAATAGTGATCAACTTATATGGGGAACCCCGTCCCGTGAAGTCCCCTGGTTCGCTGTGGATGAAAGAATGAGTTGTTCCAGACACTGTTTGCCTATCAAGGAAAGGGGAAGGTGATTCTCTCTAAAGGAGAATGCCCCGAGCCCCTGTGCTCAATGGCTTTTATTGAGACGATTACGGGGGTGGGGGGTTTGGTGGGGGGAGGTAGCAGGAATGTATAGGTAATCTAATTACACCAGTATTTTAAGCTTACAGAGAATAGGTGTTGTTTAAAGATGACAATAGAGGGAACACACCAAACTGCTTCAGGTCCAAGTTGAGCAAACATTATGGCACCAGGTGGGATGTGGGTCAGGTTCCAGGAATTTTGTAAATTTCGTTCCCAGCCTTGAGCTGGTTATCTGGTATAAGATTAACAAAGTTTGAGGGAGAAACAAAGCATGCTTCAACGAGTGTAATTTACTTCTAAGTCTGATTTCCCCTGGGGGCCCTCAGAGCTATTACTGGGTTTTGCTTGCCTCTGAATTACCGGTGTTCTGGCCAAGGCTCACGGTCCTCTCCCAGGCCCCAGCTTATGTGGGGGTACAGTTGCCAATACCAAAGCGGCCTCTTACAAACTTCCCTACACAAAATTGTACACTTTGTACAAAGACATTTGCTCATGGTCACACCACTAGGACGCCAGGCTTTCTAGCTTCAAAAATGGCATTTCTAATAACTACAGTGTTCACCTCTACACACTGTACCTCAGCTTTCTCTTCTGAAAGTGGGGGAATAATAATATTCATCTCATTAGGCTTGTGATGAGGATTACATGAATGAGTCCATGTGAAGTGTCAGTGGTACATAGTAACCACTCGGAAAATGCTGTCATTAGCCCTTGAATGTAGTGATTTCTCTTCTAGAACTCCCTCTAGTGACAAAAAAATTATGATAAATTGAACATTTTCCTTTCTGTTTGTGACCTGGTTTTCACAGCATACATGTGTTTAAATTTGTCCAGATATTCCGTGAAGACTCTATGATAGACAGATTGAAATGTTCTAATTTCTTTTATTTTTTAAATTAATTAATTTATTTTTCCAAATACATTTGTCCCTGCCTTACCCCTAACACTTTCCCCTTGCCCCCTCCCCCCTCTCCCTCCCTCAATCCTTCCCCACTTTGGTTTTGTCCATGAATCCTTGCTATATGTTCCTTGACTTGCCCCTTCCCTTCCTTTTCCCCCACCCTCCCCTCCCTCCTTCCCTCTTGTCTCTGTTGGTTTCTTTTCCTTTCAGTGTTGCTGGCCTTATTTTCCTTGCATCTTTGTATTGTTGGTTAGGTTCCACTTATAGGGGAGATCATATGGTATTTGTCTTTCGCCCCCTGGCTTATTTCGCTTAGCATAATGCTCTCGAGTTCCATCCATGCTGTCGCGAAGTTTAGTAGTTCTTTTATTCTTTCTGCTGTGTAGTATTCCATTGTGTAAATGTACCATAATTTTTTTTATCCAATCATCTACTGATGGGCATTTAGGGTGCTTCCGACACTTGGCTATTGTAAATTGTGCTGCTGTGAACATTGGGGTGCATAGGCTCTTTTGAATTGGCGTTTTGGGATTCTTAGGGTATAGTCCCAGAAGGGGAATCGCTGGATGAAAAGGCAGTTCGATTTTCAGCTTTTTGAGGAAATTCCGCACTGCTTTCCACAGTGGCTGCACCAGTCTGCATTCCCACCAACAGTGTACTAGTGTTCCCTTTTCTCCACAGCCTCGCCAGCACCTGTTGCTTGTTGAGCTGTTTATGATGGCCATTCTGACCGGTGTGAGGTGGTATCTCACTGTGGTTTTGATCTGCATTTCTCTGATGGCTAGTGATGCCGAGCATCCTCTCAAATGTCTCTGGGCCCTCTGTATCTCTTCCTTGGAAAAGCGCCTGCCCAGGTCCTTTGCCCATGTTTTGATTGGACCATTTGTCTTCTTGGAGTGGAGTCGAGCGAGCTCTTTATATATCTTGGAGATCAAACCTCTATCTGCTGTATCATTAGCCAATGTATTTTCCCATAGGGTTGGCTCCCTTTTCATTTTGCTGATGTTTTCTTTAGCCATGCAGAAGCTTCTTATTTTGATGAGGTCCCACTTGTTTATTCTTTCCTTTATGCCCCTTGCTTTAGGAGACATATTGGTGAAAAAATTGCTGCATGGGATATCTGAGAGTTTCCTGCCAATGTTCTCCTCTAGGACTTTTATGGTATTGCGACTTATTTTTAAGTCTTCTATCCATCTTGAGTTTATTTTTGTGTATGGTGTCAGCTGATGATCCAATTTCAATTTTTTGCATGTAGCCAGCCAGCTCTCCCAACACCATTTGTTGAAGAGGCTATTATTGCTCCATTTTATGCTTCTGCCCCCTTGGTCAAATATTAGTTGCCCATATAGACCTGGGCTTATTTCTGGGCTTTCTATTCTATTCCACTGGTCTATGGGTCTCTTCTTGTGCCAGTACCAGATTGTTTTGAGTAGAGTGGCTTTGTAGTACAGTTTGATGTCCGGTTTTGTGATCCCTCCTACTTTGTGTTTCTTTCTGAAAATTGCTGCAGCTATTCGGGGTCGTTTATGGTTCCATATAAATTTTTGAAATGTCTGTTCTATTTCTGTGAAATATGTCATTGGTATCTTAATAGGGATTGCGTTGAATCTATAAATTGCTTTGGGTAGTATGGACATTTTGATGATATTAATTCTTCCAATCCATGAGCACGGTATATGCTTCCATTTATTTGTGTCTTCCTTAATTTCTTTCTTCAATGTTGTATAGTTTTCTGCGTACAGGTCTTTTACCTCCTTGGTTAAATTTATTCCTAGGTACTTTATTTTTCTTGTTGCTATATCGAATGGTAATTTTTTCCCCTGATTTCTTCTTCTTTTATTTCATTGCTGGTGTACAAATATGCCTTTGATTTCTGAATATTGGCTTTGTATCCTGCTGTTTTGCCAAATTCACTTATTAGGTTGAGTAGTTTTTTGGTGGAGTCTACAGGGTTTCCTATGTACACTATCATGGCATCTGCAAACAAGGAGAGTTGTACTTCCTCCTTTCCTATTTGGATGCCTTTTATTTCTTTTTCATGGCTGGCCGCTGTGGCTAGGACTTCCAACACTATGTTGAATAAAAGTGGTGAAAGCGGACATCCTTGTCGTGTTCCCGATCTTAGTGGGAAAGCTTTTAGTTTTTGCCCGTTGAGTCTGATGTTGGCTCCAGGTTTTTCATATATGGCCTTTATTATGCTGAGGAATGCCCCATTTATTCCCATTTTGCTGAGTGTTTTGATCATAAATGGGTGCTGTACTTTATCGAATGCTTTTTCTGCGTCTAGCGAGATGATCATGTGGTTTTTGTCTTTTCTTTTATTTATGTGATGTATCACGTTTACTGATTTGCGTATATTGAACCATCCCTGCATCCCTGGGATGAATCCCCCTTGATCGTGGTGGATAATCTTTTGAATGTATTGCTGGATGCGGTTTGCCAATATTTTGTTGAGGATTGTAGCGTCTATGTTCATCAGCGAAATTGGCCTGTAGTTTTCTTTCTTTGTGGGGTCTTTATCTGGCTTTGGGATTAAGATGATGCTGGCCTCATAAAAAGAGTCTGGGAGTCTTCCCTCCTCTTGGATTTTTTGGAATAGTCTCAGAAGGACAGGGGTTAGCTCTCCCTTAAATGTTTTGTAAAATTCTCCTGTGAAACCGTCCGGCCCAGGGCTTTTGTGTGCCGGGAGTTTCTTGATTACTGCTTCAATTTCCCCAGCTGTTAGTGGTCTGTTCAAGCTTTCTGCTGCTTCCTCCTTCAGTGCTGGAAGATTATACTTTTCTAGAAATGTGTCCATTTCATAGAGGTTTTCCAATTTCTTGGCATATAATTGTTCATAGTAGTTTCTTACAATCCTTCGTATTTCTGTGGTATCAGTTGTTATTTCTCCTCTTTCATCTCTGATATTATTTATTTGGGTCCTCTCCCTTTTTTTCTTGATGAGTCTGCTTAAAGGCTTGTCGCTTTTATTTATCTTTTCAAAGAACCAGCTCCTGGATTGGTTGATCCTTTGAATTGTTCTTTTCGTCTCTATGTCATTCAGTTCTGCTCTAATCTTCACTATTTCCTTCCTTCTCCTTGCTCTGGGATTTATTTGTTGTTGTTTCTCCAGTTCTTGAAGTTGTAGTGTTAGGTCTTTTATTTGAAATGTTTCTATCATTTTTAGGTAGGCCTGTATTGCTATGAACTTCCCTCTCAGGACTGCCTTTGCTGTGTCCCATAGGTTTTGGACTGTTGTCTGTTCATTTTCATTTGTTTCCAGAAATTTTTTGATTTCTTCTCTTATCTCATTATTGACCCATTCATTGTTCAATAGTGTACTGTTCAGTCTCCATGAGTTTGCAAGTTTTGGGAGTTTCTCTTTGAGGTTGATTTCCAGTTTCAAGCCCTTGTGGTCCGAGAAAAAGTTTGGTATTATTTCAATGTTCCTGAATTTGCTGAGGCTTTCTTTGTGTCCTATCATGTGGTCTATCTTTGAAAAACTGCCATGAGCATTTGAAAAGTATGTGTGTTTTGCTTCTTTGGGATGTAAGGTTCTATATATGTCAGTTAAGTCCATTTGATTCAGTGCATCATTCAGCTCCACAATATCCGTATTGATGTTTTGTTTGGAAGATCTGTCCATTTTCGACAGTGGGGTGTTGAAATCCCCTACTATCAGTGTGTTGCTGTCTATATCTTTTTTGAAGTCGTCCAAGATTTTCCTTATACACCTGGGAGCCCCTATGTTGGGTGCATATAAGTTTATGATGTTTGTCTTCTTGATAGATTCTTCCTTTAAGTATTATAAAGTGTCCCTCTGGGTCTCTTTTTATGGCCTTTGTTTTGAAATCTATTTTGTCTGATATAAGTATTGCAACCCCTGCTTTCTTCTCTTGCCCATTTGCCTGGAATATTTTTTTCCATCCCTTTACTTTCAATCTGTGTAGGTCTTTTGCTCTGAGGTGGGTCGCTGGTAGGCAGCATATGTGTGGGTCATGTTTTCTCATCCATTCAGCTATCCTGTGTCTTTTGATTGGGGCATTTAGTCCATTTACATTGAGAGTTATTAATGATAGAAACCTATTCATTTTTTCTCTTTGTACCTGTGTTTTTCTCTTTCTCACTCTTTTCCTTCATCTTCTTAAAGAAGTCCCTTTAGCATATCTTGTAGTGCTGGTTTGGTGGACATGTATTCTTTTAGCCTTCTTTTGTCTGGGAAACTCCTTATTTCCCCTTCTATTTTAATTGAGAGCCTTGCTGGGTAGAGCAGCCTTGGTTGTAGGCCCTTGCTTTTCGTGACCTGGAATATTTGTTGCCATTCCCTTCCGGCTTGTAGTGTTTCTGTTGAGAAGTCAGCTCCTAGGCGTTTTGGGGCCCCCTTGTATGTTACTTTCTCCTTCTCCCCTGCTTCCTTGAGGATTCTCTCTTTGTCTTTGGTAGTTGCCATTTTAATGATGATGTGTCTTGGAGAGGGCCTCCTTGGGTCCCTCTTGAGTGGGGCCCTCTGTGCCTCCTGGATCCATGAGAACTTTTCTCTCCTCAAATTGGGGAAATTTTCCATCATTACTTTTTCAAAGAGGTTCTTTATCCCTTGCTCCTCTTCTTCTCCTTCTGGTCTCCCTATTATGTGGATATTATTGCGTTTCAGGTTGTCCTGCATTTCCCTCATTTCCTCTTCATTCTTTTTGAGTCTTTTTTCCATTTCTTGTTCTTTCTGGGAGCTTTTTTTCTACCTTATCCTCCATCTCACTGATTCGATCCTCGTCTTCATCCAGCCTGCTTTGGATTCCTTCTACTGTGTTCGTCAATTCAGAAGTGGTATTCTTCATTTCCTCTTGTGTCTTCTTGATAGTTTCTATGTCCTTTTCCAGGTTGATATAGTTTGCTGTAAGATCCTGATAGTTTCTCTGCCGTTTCTCATAGTTATCTTTCAGCTGGCTGAGCTCACTGAGCTTCCTTAGAGCCTTTGTTTTGAATTCAATATCTGATAGTTCCCTTGCCTCTATTTCATTTAGCTCTCTCTGCGGAGATTCCTCCTTTCCCCTCATTTGGGGGAAACTTCTCTTTCTTCCCATTTTTGTGAGAGTCTATTATTTTTATTGATTGATTGATTGATTTATGCTTGTACTTCAATTGGTCTGTCTAGATTTCCCGACTTTGTGGATTAAACTTCCATGGTAGTAGGCAGGTCTTTTTATTTATTTATTTATTTATTTATTTATTCTTTACTTTTCTTTCTGGGTGTGCCTCTGATGATGTCCGTTGTTGACCCTATCTGTTCTTGGGTCGTTTGTTTGAGGCTTCCAGGAATCTACTGTCTGTGTCTGACTCCTGCTTTGGGCAGCACTGTGACCCCTTAGGCCAGGGATCCACTATTTCTGTGCACCGTGTTGTAATTGCGCGCCTTGTGGCTCCTGCGCCCGCTTCTGCCTCTTTGGGGGCCTGGCCTGCCTGTGCAAATGGGGACTATGGAATGGGGAGGGACTCTGCTCCGGGGGTCTCGGATAACCCTCCAGTTCTTTCCCCAACCCCTCCATCTCCACTCTCTCCTCAAGGGTCTCTATGCAGCTGTGTGTCCCCTTTGGCCAGGGATCCTCTATTTCTTCCAGCCCGTCTGCACTCAGCCCCTAGCCCACACACACACAAGCTGTGTGCACAGCATGCAAAAGGCAGGTTAATTGATTCTCTTATGCCTGGGCGAGGTGGGAGCTGCAGAGTGGGAGGTGAGTCATCACCGGGGCTCCGCTGGCCACCGTCTCAGGTCTCTTCACAAAGTTTTCCTCGCCAATCTTTCCTCAGTCACCAGCCCACTCTGCTGCCGCCTCTACCCAGAGATCAAGGAAGGCGGCTGCTACTGCAAATTTTTGCATTGGCCCTTTAAATGTCTCTTTGCATCTCCAGCCACCTGTCTCTGGCAGAGAGCGCACCTAAGCTTTTCGGGGTTGTGTTTTGTCTGTGCGTTTTCCTGGCTTCACCTGCTGTAGTCTAGGGGTCCCTGTTTATGGTTCAGACCCTGTTCTTCTCAGGGGGATGCAACTGGCCGTTTCAATGTCCCTCTGGTGCTGGTGCCCGTGGGCGCCCAGCCCGCCCTCTCGAGCCTCCACCGCACTGCTCACCTGTTAGGATGTGTGAAAGTTGATTCCATTGTCTGTCTGCAGCTCCAAGGCTCCTCTCCCTCTATCGTTCCATTGTGTTCCAGGTGATTTCTCCACTATTTAGTCGCAATTCCAGTTTGGTCTTGGGAAGAGGTCTGCGTGACTCCCATTCACTCCTCCGCCATATTTTCTCCTCTTCATTGATCTTTTGAATTGTTTTTTAGTCTCTGTAATTTAATCTTCTCTGTAATTGATTATGTTCTTCCTTCTTCTCACTCTGGGCTTTGCTTGCTGTTTTTCCTCCAGTTCTTTTAAGTGTAGGGATAAGTTATTTATTTGAGATTTTTCTATCTTCTTTAGGTAGGCCTTTATTGTTATGAACTTCCTTCTCAGGACCGTCTTCCATGTGTCCTATAGGTTTTTGGTGGTTGTGTGTTCATTTTCATTTGTTGTCAGGTCCTGTTTGATTTCTTCCTTGATCTCGTTATTAACCCTTTCATTGTTTAATAGCATGCTATTCAATCTCCATGTGTTTGAGTGTATTTGAGTTTTTTCCTTGAGGTTGGTTTCTAATTTTAGGTCCTTGTGGTCCAAGAAAATGCTTGATATGATTTCAATTTTCTTGAATTTTTTGCGGTCAGTTTTGTGTCCTACAATGTGGTCTATCTTTGAAAATGATCCATGTGTGTTTAAAAAGAATGTATATTTTGCTTCTTTGGGGTGAAATGCTCTGTAAGTAATCAATTAAGTCCATTTGATCTAGGGTGTTATTCATTGCCACATTATTCTTGCTGATTTTTTGTTTGGATGATCTAGCCATTGTTGACAGTGGGGTGTTAAAATCCCCTATGATGGCTGTGTTGCTGTCAATCTCCTTCTTAAAATCCTCCAAGGTTTTCCTTATATATTTAGGTGCTCTTATGTTAGGTGCATATGTATTTCCAAGAGTTATATAACCTGCCCTATTGGACAGCTCCATTAAGAATTATGTTGTGACCTTCTTTGTCTCTTGTTACAGCCTTTGCTTTGAAGGCTATTTTGTCTGATACAAGTATTGCTACCCCAGCTTTTTTTCATGTCCCTTTGCTTGGAATATTTTTTTCCATCTGTAAGAGATATATTCAGATTATGTTATTTTATACCTTCAAATTTTGAAACAGAAGCAAATGTACTTCCATTTTTCTGTGTTGAGCATGGAGCATGACATAGCTCTATCTAAGGAGAATTTTGCTAACGCATAATATAGATCTATCATATTGTTTAAAAACAATATGATAGATCTATATTATGTATTAATGTGGAATCATACATTGTTATATAAATAACAAAAGAAGCAGAATATTGTTTCTATTATTTGTGTATGAAATATATTTTATGCAGTATCTGGAGAAGCTTATGCAGTACTGTTATTGGATAACCACCTGGGTAAGCCACCATTTATTGGGTGCTTACAGTTTCACACAGGAACAGCATGTTAACTAACATGCACATTTATGTGTTTACAGTATGTCACTGCATACGTAACTACATATCAAACATGGGGAGAGATGCAAATTAACAAAATTACTGAGGAGCACAATGCACATAAGAAATAACTTGAAAACACTTGCAAAATCCCATAAGATATGCTAAAAAAAATCAAAGTAACATTTCACTGCTGAAAGAAATAACCTGCCCTTATCATACAAGTAATTCTCTTTAGATAGAGCTATGTCATGCTCCATGCCCAACACAGACTGGATGTTCCTATACCCTAGCTTCCTGTAAATGACAACACTGCTGAATTCATTCTTTCTGGTGGCTCTTCTCCCCTTCTCTTGTTTATATCACCTTTGCCCAAAGATTAGATCCAGAGAACCACTTTCCTTAATTCCAGGAATTCACCTACCTTCCAGATATCTAAGGCAGTCCAGGGCATGAGGGTGAATGAGGTGAGCTCTTCAGATATGAGTAGTGTAGTCATTACAAGTATCTGGAAAAGTACCTATAACAAGTGAAGGAATGAAGGAAGAAGGAAGGAAGGAAGGAAGGAAGGAAGGAAGGAAGGAAGGAAGGAAGGAAGGAAGGAAGGAAGGAAAGAAGGAAGGAAGGATGGAAGGAAGGGGAAAGGAAAGAAAAACAAGCCCTGACCAGCATGGTTAAGTCAGTTGGGCATCTTCCTGCAAAGCAAAAGGTTGCCAGCTCAATTCCCAGTCAGGGTACATGCCTAGGTTGCAGGCCCAGTCTCCAGTTGGAGTGCGTGCACGAGACAACTGATCATATTTGTCTCACACATCAGTGTTTCTCTCCCTCTCTTCCTCCATTCCTTCCCCTCTCTCTATAACTAAATAAAATCTTTAAAAAAATGTTATGCCCTAAGAAGTGTGGCTCAGTTGATTGGGCATTGACTGGCAAAATGAAACGGAATTCCCAGTTGGGGCATATGCCCGGGTTGCACGTACAGTTCTGGTCAGGGTGTATTCCAGAGGCACCAATCAATGTTTGTCTTACACACTCATGTTTCTCTTCCTCTCTTTCTCCCTCCCTTCCCCTCTCTCTAAAAAAAAAAATTAAATAAATAAATAAATAAATAAATAAATAAAAATTAAATCTTCTAAAAAAAAGAAGCACATTACAAGAAGCTGGAAAGCCTAGCTTCAAATCCAGTTCTACCACTCTCTGGTTGTGTGACCTTGAGCAAGTGACTTCTTTTGTCCCTCAGTTTTCTCCTCTGTAAAATAAGAATGATAACAGTTTAACATTCAGGTTTTTTTTTAAAGATTTTATTTATTTATTTTTAGAGAGAGGGGAAGAGAGGTAGAAAAAGAGGGAGAGAAACATCAATGTGTGGTTGCCTCTTGCATACCCCTTACTGGGGGCCTGGCCTGCAACCCAGGCATGTGCCTTGACAGGGAATAGAACCAGCAACTCTTTGGTTCGCAGGCCAACACTCAACCCACTGAGCCCAACCAGCCAGGGCAGTGTTTCTTTTAATGATTTGAGGGTAAAATGAGTTAATACACGTGTGGTAGGCAATTAGACACTTAAAAGCAGCGCTAGTACAATAGGCCAGGTATAGATGGTCATAAGGAAAACCCAGGGTGCCTAGCAACAGGCAAAACTGGAAAATGAGAACCTCAACACCCAGGGTGACCTTTCCTCCCCTAGCATATCGCTAGTCATGCAGTTTAGAACCCCTGACCTCTCATATTGCTGGTCATGTGGTACAGACCCTCCCTCGACTTTTCTACCCTTGGCATGTTGCTAGTCATGTGGGTTAGACCTCCTTGGAGGGGGTACAAACAAGGAGGGCAGAGAACAGCCCTTAAGCATCAAGCCCCAGGACAAGGAGGTTCTGACCCACATCAAATACACCTAGGCCTCAATTGCATTTAAACTCCAGGCCCAGAAAAGCAGCAAAACCAGACAAGTGATGACAGGGCTGACATAAGGACCAGCTGCATTGAATAATGACCTCCTATCCTAGCACCAACCAATCAATGGAGGCCATGACCCTGAAAGGACACACCTGTAAAGTTGATAAATATTCTATTGAGATCCTCCCCTAAGATTTACACTCTTAAAAGCTTTTAGAAGGAATGATCCAGCACGCTCCGTCCTGGGAGCATGCCCAAATATTTCTCCCTCACTCTACTTCCCCTCTGGGGCATTACCTTTACTCTCTTGTAAGCTCCAAGGACTCTTTTTTTGACTCTGTAACTTGTTTCCTGAGCCCATGTCTTCTACCACTCACTTCTTCTACCTCTGTGACTTGCTAGATAAATTTTCTCTTATAGTCTTGGCTCTGAACCCTTTCCTAGCCAGAACTCAAGTACCAAGGTTGCTGAACCAAGGTCCAGTCTGCCCCTATTGATCTAACATCTGGTGCCATTCTTACCACTAACACATGTAAACAGCTTAGAATGGTGGCATGAGGGAGTGTTCAGTCGTGTGTGTGTGTGTGTGTGTGTGTGTGTGTGTGTTTGATTTCTTCAAATTGGCTTTGATTATCTAGCTCCTCATCCTCTCTGCTCCCCCAACCCTCCACCCAACCCTCATCTCTTGCCCAGCTTTTGACAATTGGACTTGTAGTGGATGATTTCACCACCCTATGATCCCCAAACACTGCCCAGGAAAGCAACTTATGCAGAACACCCTTGCCTAAACCTGAACATGGAACATAAAGAAAGAGCACTGAAGGACATTTTAGGTTCTGGAAGGAGAGAATCCCTACTTTAGAGGAATTCAGGCATGCACAGAGACTCCTCTTTCCTTCTGACTCACCCCTCCTGACTTTGATTTTTACACTCAAACCTCCAGAGTATCCAACCTGTATGTGCCCAAACTCCAGCTGCTTTGCAGGGAGAAAGAATAAGCAACTCCCAGGAGACTAGAATCTCCTTCTAGCCCCTGGTCCTCTTCCCAGACAAAAATATGTGCACAGTCATGTTCCTAGCCCTTGAATGGCACTGCCCAATATATTTTTTTGTGATGAAGGAAATGGCCTATATTTGTACTGTCCAATGTGGTAACCACTAGTTATATGTGCTACTCAGCATTTGAACCACAGCTAATACAATCAAGGAACTGAATTTTTAATTTTATTTAATTTTAATTTAAATGGCTACTGTGGTTAGTGATTACTGTGTTAGACAGTATGGTTTAAATGGTCTATTTGACACATTTATTATTATTATTATTTAATGAGACATTCTTGCTTTAAGATTAGGAAATATACTTTTCAAACTTAGTGCTGATGCTGGTCTCATCTTTCAGCAATCAGCTGATCTCCGGAGGTGAGAAAAATATTCTATTTCCATTCCAGATCTCCCTTTCTCCTATGATGCTGAGGAAATCAGAGAGTGATGCCAAGGTTAGAGGGATGTGTCTGGTTACTGGCTTTGTCCTCATTGGCTATGTTCACAAACAGCTGCTGACCTTGCTAGTCTTCTATGTTTTTGTCTCTAAGCATAGGTGGCCATCAACTTCTGATGTTCAGCTTGTGTAGGATTAGAAGGAGTCACTGTAACCAAATGCAAGTCTAGCCACCTGTTGCTTCAAAAGCCAATACTTGAGAGGAAGGTGTTGATGTAAAGGAAAGTTGTTTTATTCAGGTGCCAGCAACATGGAAGATGGACTCTCATCTTAAAGCCCATCTTAACATCTCAGTGCAGGCAGAGGTTTTTATAAAGAAGGAGAGGGACAAGGAGAACAGAGAGATCATGGGGAGAGGCTGTGGACATGCAGGCAATGTCTTTGCTGGCCCCAATATGGGTCTTTAATGTCAACATCCTGGAGCTGGTCAGTGCCAGCCAAATTCCTGCAGCTGGGTGATCTGTGTCAACAGAAGTTGTGCTCAAGGCTATTGCTTGTATTGAATACATGCAGGAACTGGAACTGCTAGTGCTTGCAGTATGCGTACAAAGAAACTGTCAGTATGTGAGTTCTTTTTTATCAGGTTGTTAGTGCATCTTATTTTAATTCTATTTCATGATAAGTCAGAGTAGTATCAATTTTTCATTCCCTGTTATATCACCACCAGATGTGCCTCTAGTGTGTGTGGATCATTTTGATCTAAAGGCAACTAAGACCCCGTGGACTCAAGACAAACTTCTGTCCTCCCCCTTAATTACCTAGAAGTATTTGAATTAGGGGCTGTGTCCATAATAACAGATTATCAAAGATAACCTTTTTTACCTATCTATAGGGCAGTATAAACTTCTGATTACTAAACATTTGCTATTCTTATCATCCTGCCATAACCCTTTAAAGTCCCCAAGTCACCTTACTTCATCCCTAGCTCAGAATGCCATACATATCTCATTTTAACATTTTACCCCTGAACTTCTCATGTATATGGGATCTCTGGTTCCCTCATGTATGCAGGGTTCCCATACATATGTATGCAATTAAATTCAGTCATTTTCTCTTGCTGATCTTCTCATGTCTATTTGATTACTAGCCCAGCTGAAAGAACTTTGAGGGTTCAAACAAACTCATGATTTTCCTAAATGTATTCTTTGGGAGCAAGAATCTAACTAAGCCCAAGTGACCCATCGTACATCTGAAAATAAGGAAGGGAATTCGACCTGCAGTAGGAAAAAGGGAAGTTAGACATGAAGAAGAATAACTTGGCAGTTACAGTTATGAGGCAGTAGGAGAAGGAAATCAAGGCTAGAGGTTTTTTCTCTTTTTTAAAGGCCAACAATGACCCCACTCCCTTGGTTAATACTGGGAGGACAGGGGTTGAAGGAGCCTTACACGTTACATGGACAAACATCTTCCTGAGGTCCCATGAGCCATGATTCCAACTGGTCAAATCCTAGGAGCCCCTTCAAAGGCTGGGTTGCTGGGAGGGAGTATGGGAGGAAGGCCTGGTACCAGGCAGCCTTTTCTCTGTAGCTCTGAGGGGGTGGGAAGGCAAACCCTGGTCACTCCCTAGGTCTGTAGCCCTTTTGTGTAAATGCCTGGCAAGAATGACGTGGGGGTGTTCCTCTGAGCACAGCTGCAGCATGCCAGGAGGAGGCGAGGCCAGAGCATTGCCCTCCCAGATCCTTCCTCAGGCTTTTTCAGCAGTGGGGAACATGTGCCCTGAAGCCTCTGCCTGTCTTAACCCTGCTGCAGGGGCTCCATGTCCCCAGTGAGAGTGGAAATGGCAAGTTTCTTGAGCTCCTCTCTGCCCAACTGCCTCTGCTGCCTCCTCCTCCTCCTCCTCCAGTTGTCTTCTAGTGATGCAGGTAAGGTTATCGTTATTCCTGCCCTGGGAGTCCCTGAGGATAGAAAGGCTAGTTTTCCTAGACTCACCTCTTTCAATTCATCCTCAAGTTACAATGCAAATTATCTTTCTGAAACACAGATGTGCTGACATTTTTCCCTTCCACAGAAAACTTCCATAGTTACTTATTGCTTTCAGAACAGAACCCTAACTTAACTCCAGACCCTCCGTGAACTCATTCCTACCTATCTTTTTAGCTTTTGTTTCTCACCTACCAAATAGGGATATAATAACAATTTCTTGGTGTTGCTGTCAGGGTTCAGTGAGAATAGGTACATAACATGCTTAGCAGTGCCTATCCCATAGTAAATTGCAATTGATGTTTATTGGGTTGTAATATCTTCTCACATTTGAAAGGTCTTTTCCACATGAACAGGCACTAATAACTTTTTGTAGAGGTGCCCTGTGCTCATGTGCTGGGAAGAAATAAAAGAAACAGAGGACAGTTTCTCAACTTTGGGGATCCCCTAACAGAGGAGGCCCAGTCCCTGCACTCCCCTGGGGAAACCTTTTTAGGTGAGTGGGGAAACCAGACTTATCTTCTAGTAGCTCTGAGTCTAACTAAGGAGATACATTCCATGTCAGAAAATACTGGGAGTGTGTACAGGGTGGGGCCCATGAGTTGTAGTGAGGACTGGATGTGCAGAGGGAAAAAAGAAAAAAAGAAAAAAAAATGGAGCTACCTCCAGGGTACAAGTTCTCAGCAGAGAAGAATTTGGAACAGGGTGGGAGCAAGGACAGAGGGCTGAAAAGTAGTGGAGAGGCAGCAGTGGAGGAGTGACAAAAGCAAAACCTCTAGCGGAGAGTAGGGATCAATTTGGCCAAGTCCGAATAGGGAGGCCCATGAAAAATTGAACTGCAAAAAGCTAGACCATGGTTCAAGGTGGGACCTAAATGCAGGGCTAAAGAGCAGGGACAGACACAGTGGACAGAGAGGTAAGCAGTAACTGTCAAGATGACCAAATGCTTGAATGTTTTGTCCAGGGCATTCACGATAGCTCTATAACTAGAGACCTTTTATTTATATAAACATTCAAGAAGAAAAATCAAACTCTTCCTTGGTTCTAGAATGCCTTTTAAAATATTTATTCAAAATTCCATTTAAAAATTGAGTATCTTCTTCCTTTCCTGCCTTGAATTAGTCCTTCCCATGACAGGCTTGTCAAGTTTCCTGCTAATGCTCAGTTTCTTTTCTTTGGTGTCTTGGACAGGACAATTCAGAGTAATAGGACCAGGTTACCCAATCTGGGCTCTGGTGGGGCATGAAGTGGAATTGCCATGTCACTTATCTCCTGGAAGGAATGCTACAGGCATGGAGGTGGGATGGTACCGGCCCCCCTTCTCTCGGGTGGTTCATCTCTACCGAAATGGCAAGGATCAGGATGGAGAGCAAGCGCCTGAATATCAGGGCCGGACAGAGTTGCTGAAAGACAGTATTGGTGAGGGGAAGGTTACCCTCAGGATCAGGAATGTAAGGTTCTCCGATGAAGGAGGTTTTACCTGCTTTTTCCGAGATCATTCTTATCAAGAGGAGGCAGCAATGGAATTGAAAGTGGAAGGTGAGCACTGTCATATATACTACTGGGGTATCACCTGTTGGGTGGTCAAGACCTCCTTCTGAGACTTCAATCATTCTCTTACTTGACATGAGCTCCTTCAACCCAAACATCTCTCTCCTAGCAATCAATTCCACAGAAGTACATACATCAGTACAGAAGCATTTGTATACTCACAGGTGTCTGCTGCCTCATTATTCTAAATAGGAGAAGACCCCAGAATGAAAGCCAATGCACACAAGTAAGGAAGTGACTGAATAAATGTTGTTATCCATACTGAGAATATTATGCAGCAATTAAAAGGATTGTTTTAGGTCTATAACTGATGGCTCAGGCATTCCACAGATATTGTTGAGCGATAAAAGCAAGCTACACAATGAGGGAACAAAAAAAAACCTTATGTTTGTGAATATATTATATATATCTCAGAGAAAATATGAAAAGAGATCCATAAGAAAGTTAACATGGTTCACTTTGAGGGAAGAGAGGAGAGGAAGATGGGGTTTAGTCCAACCAAAGAACATAAAAGAAAAGATCATAATTATCCTTATGATCATATTTAACCACTCATATAAAAGTATATGTAATATGTAAATTTGTGGTTACATATAAAGAAAAGTTAAAAATCTTTTAAAGGAACAAAAAACAAAATAAAAAAATGATAAATGGAAGCAGCAAAATCCAAAATAATCAGTTTCTGATTAGTGTGTACAACTAGAGGGGAATAGAGGGGAATATGAATAACCTGAAAGTTAATCAAAGTATGCAAATGGACTTTCTTCCTTCTTTTTTACTTTAGAATATGTCCTTGTTTATTTGTTATAAATAAGAGGGATATTCCTAAAGAGTCAAATTGACTAAATCCTATACATTGAATTCCAAAGTTGATGTGTTTTATTAGATGAGAAACATTATTGAAAAATATATTCCTGGTAAACATAGTTGAATTGAGTAAACAGGTAAAACAAATATCTGAATATAATTACATATGGAGAGAGATGTCACCTATAGATTTTAATTCCACCACACCCTTTATGCAGAATTTCATTTTCAGCATGTTTTATGTGATGTATGACTTTGTAATTTTTTTTTTATCCCAGGATGGTTAAGATGTGAAGTGGGTGAAAGCAGAGCTTTCAAAGTTAACTACTATTTTATTAAATTTTATTTATTGACTTTAGAGATAGAGAGGAAGAGAGAGAGAAACATTGATTTGTTGTTCCACTTATTTATTCATTCACTGGTTTCTTGTATGTGCCCCGACCTAAGATCAAACCCACAACCTTGGCCATTTGGACAAAGCTCTAACCAACTGAGGTACCAGCTAGGGCAAAAGTTAATTGTTATTTAACTGAAGGACAAAAATGTTCTAAGGACTCAGGCCTTAAGTCCTTTCTCTTTCTCTCCTTTCCCTCCTCCCCACCTGTAGCAAAACATCAGACAATAGATCAGTTTTGTATCTCCAGGCTGACTGCTACAGGCTGGGACCAGATGATGACATTGTATGCAGGATAACAAAGCACTATTTCTAGAGATAGATTGCAGGGATATGAATAGCTTTGTGTGTCACAGAATGTTCTTCATACAGCAGTTTTTTCTTGGGAAGGAGGGGGTGTGGATTTATACCTGCAAAGAAGTGTAATACTGAGGACCTCTCTAGTTTGCAGATTTTCCTCCTTCCCATTCAATAACTTCCTTGTTCAATAACTGCCCCCCAGTATACCCCCACCCCCAGTGTAAACACACATACACACACAGTAACCTAAAAACTTTGCCTCAGGGAAGAAAGTTTTCCTTTGGATTGATTTCCACATTCCAACCCTTGTCCTCCCATCTCATAGTCTGCATGACTAAGACCCTGTAAGAAGAGTGTTTCACAACTAAAAAAGGGACCACCTAGCCTGGGAAGCCAGAAAACTGAGGGAAATTTAGGACTAAAATGCAGTTACTGTCTTATTGCAAGTTTCAGATGTCATTACCTCCCCTTTTTCACCAGTTTTGTTTTCTCTCTGACCTTTCTTCTTTTCGTTTTTGTGATTTTATTAATAGTTGTCTCTAATCCTTTCTTTAAAATCTTCATTATGAAACTTTAAAACATATACAGAGGCAGAGAGAATAACAATAATGAGCTTCCAAGTACCCATCACTGCCTGCAACAGTAATGATCGAAAGACAAACTGACCCCTCTCATTACCTCCCTCCCCAACTGAATTATTGAGGCAAATCCTAGGTGGCATTATGATTTCATTGCTAAACCCTTAAGGATATATCACTCAAATATAAGAATGGTTTAGGGAGATGGGGGGAGGTAGAAGAGGGTAAAGGGAGGGGATAAATGGTGACAGGAAGAGCCCTGGCTGAGTACCTCAGCTAGTTGGCCCACTTTAAAAAAATAGTGATGGCCCTCGCTGCATGGCTAAGTTGGTTGGAGCATAGTCCCATTCACCAAAGGATTGCAAGTCTAATTTCGATCAGGGCACATACCTAATTTGAGGGTTTAATCCCTGATTAGGGCACATGCCTAAAATGCAGTTTTGATTCCTGGTCGGGGCATGTATGGGAGGCAGCTGATCAGTGTTTCTCTCTCACATTGATGTTTCTCTTTCTCTCCTTCTTCCTCTCTCCCTAAAATCAATAGAAATATCCTCAGGTGAGGATTTTAAAAAATGATATAACTGGGTTTTTTTGTGGTTTTAAACAATATAAATTTATTGTCTCACAGTTCTGGAGGCTAGAAATCCAAAATCAAGCTGTTGGCTGGGTCATTCTCTCACAAAGACTCTAGTGGAGAATCTGGTCCATGCCTTTCTCAGCTTCTGATGTCACTTTTAATCTTTGGCATTCCTTAGCTTGCAGCAGCATCACTCCAATCCCTGCCTCCATGATATGGAATTCTCCCCATGTGTTTTTCTCTTCCAAATTGGGAGGCATTAAATTACAGGTCCTTTTTTTTTCTGTAGCTCATTGGACTGAGTTTAGCTGAAACTGCCCAGGAACAAAAGTCAGGAAATGAAGGTTAAGAACTGAATGCCTCTACCCTGAGCTCTGGCAGAGGGAGGGCAGAGTGGACTAGAGATGCTTGAAAAGAATCTGGGACTAGTGGCTCTAGGGAGAGAATTGAAGGAACAGCTCCAGGATCCCTGTGCTGAGTCATTTCCCACACTGCAGAAGCCACCTCTCTTAGGCAGAGCTGATATAACCCACTGAAAAAAAAATTAATAAAATAAATAAAAAGTGATGGAAGAAGACTTGACTTTGGGTGGTGAATGCACAATGCAATATACAGGTAATGTGTTTTAGAGTTGTACACTTGAAACCTGTATAATTTTATTAACCAATATCACCCCAATAAATTCAATTTAAAAAAGTAAAACAGAAAAAAAGAACACTTTAAAAATTATAACCACAATACTGTTACCACATTTTTAACAATTAACAAAAATTTTTAATGTCGTAAATATCCAATCTGTGTTCAAATTTTTCTGATTGTTTCATAAGTATTTTTATATTTTATATTTTTATAATTGGTTTGTTTGCATTGAACCCAGACAAGATCCACACATTGGTGTTTGCCTCATAGTGTTTCCAGTCTAAATTTTGCTGATTTCATTCCCATGTTGTTTAACAGGGTACACCATACCCTTGTACTTCCTGTCAGTTGATCAACTAGAGACACATAATCACATTCAGGTTTGATTTATTTTGTCAAGTGCACTTCATAGGAGATCCTGTATATTTACCGCTTTACATCAGAAGGTTCATAATGTCTTTTGTTCTCTCTTTCTGTGATTCTAATCCCTGGAAAAAGTGCAAAAGGTGTGCAAAGAAAGAACTAATAATGTATGTGCTTGATGACCATATGCTGCTACAGGTAACTTCAGATAAGAACTTGAAAGTAGACTTCGCTGCATTTTCTTTTATGCTTGTATTTATATTTAATAAACCCTCCTGACCTGTTTATTCTTTTTTAAGGTTAACTTTTTTATTATTGGTTTTAGAGAGAGAAGGGAAAGGGAGAGAGAAACATCGGTTGGTTGCTTCTTGTATGTTTCCTGACCAGAGATCAAACCCACAACCTTCGTGTATTCAGATGATGCTATAACCAACTGAGCAGCCTAGCCAGTGCCCTCCTGACTCGTTTAGAGTTGCTTGCTGTGATTTAATCCCTAACTTTGATGGCAGTGTCTTTATCCAATCCTCTAAAGCAGAAAACAAGATGAGAAAGTTTGGACCACAGCATGGCACATTGAGTAGACAGAGCTGGGGGCACTGTTGACTAGATCAGACTCTAGGATTGGAAAGAAGTGGGAACTGGAGATCTGAACCCTCTTCATTATCCATCCCATTCCACATATGCTTAGTTACTAAATTCTGTGGATCTTCCTCTCAAAAGCTCCAGAAAAGGGCTTCTTAACCCTTGTGTGTACTCTGCTCTCATTTGGCAGACTGTGAAGATGATGTACCCCTTCACAGGATATTTTAAATGTGTAAAATAAAACACATTTGTACTGAAATAGTTACCAAAATATTAAAATGACAAGATATGGGATGGTCCTTATAATTAGTGTAATTTCCAAATGATGATGAATATAAATGATATTTTGAGAGTTCTACAACTCAATATGATATGAAAATGTTTTTGTTTATATTATTGTGGTGTGTTGCTTATAAACTTAACTGAAAGAAACATTAAATTTCAGCTTAAATGTTACTGAAAATAAATGTTTTCTTTTTCTTATTTAAGTTCACAGACCCCTTGACTCCCTACACCTCCACCACTGCCCTAGTTCAGGCTTCTGTTTATACTCTATTACCATGCCCTTAACTGACTTCCATGGGATCTCCCCTACTCCTGCAGGCAGTAACCAGATTTTGTCACTCCTCAGCTTGGAATCTGTGAGTGTACTCCCTTGGCCTTGACAATTAGATGCAAGTCCCTTAGCTTGTTCTCAAAACTCTCCAAAACTAGCCCAATATGCAACCTTGAATGCTGTTGTTCTAACCTCCAGCCCTTCTTAGAAAATCTTTTCCTTCACGCTAAGCCCAGGTATCAATTCTGTGCCATCTTCTTTGAATTTCGGTGATAATCATTCCTTTATTCAACCTGATTAATCACACTGTTGGCACTGTGCTGAGTGTGGGGGATACAGCACTGGGCCATGCGCTTCTGCTTTCAGATCCCTTCTACTGGATCAGTCCTGGAGTGCTGGTTGCCATGGCAATTCTGCCTGCATTCCTCCTGCAGCTGGCCGCGGGCCTTCTCTTCCTCTGCCTGCAGCACAGACTGAGAGGTAAAGGCTAGTGGGAACAGTTTGGGGCCCATCCCTGAAATGAGCTGACCTCTTAGAGCTAACATTCATTTTTAATGACTTCTTGGTTCAGAATTCCATAATGACAATTTTTATACAGTACAGAATGCTTTCGTATAAATAATAGGACCTTGCACCTCCCTATGAGGTACAATGACATATATATAATAGCCCCATCTTACAGAGGAGGCCACTGAGGCCTGGAGTATTTCCCTGATTTACTCAACCTGACAGCCTGTAAGTAACAGAGTTCAGGCCTAACTAAGCCCCATCTTCTGGTCCCAGCACCATGTGGAGCACTTTCAAATACCTGGAAGAGAGTGAGCTTCAGAGTTAGACAGGTCTAGGCTATTAGAGGGTTAAATAAAAATACTATGGGTGAAAATCCCTACCACATAATAGGTATTCACCAGTTTCTCCTTCTCCATTCAACACTGAAAACTCTGTTTAGTTCTCAGTGAAGCTCCTCTTCTGTGCCTCAAGCTTCCATTCCAGGTCTTCTCCCCACCCCCAAAATGTTCTCAAAGCCAAAGCATGCCATGACCTTGAATTTTTCTCTTTCCCCTCCCACTCCTAAGAGAATGACACAGCAAGGAGGGCTTGGAGTGAAGGAGAGGGGATGTTAGTGGCATCAGAAATGGAGGCTCTTTCCTCCCCTTAAATTCATCCCACATAAAAAAGGCCTCAGTCCACAAACTGAGCAAAAAGAACCTGATCAAAGAATTAGGTAGCCTGGATTTGAATCCCAGCTCAGTTGTCCCACTTGCCAAGTAGAGCTCACATCTTCCTTCCTAAATGGTAAGGGAGGATTAAAGGGGACAATGTTATGTAAAGTGCCTAGAAAAGAGCCAGTCACAAAGTAGCTGTTTAACTAAATGTTTAGTTCCTCATTTCCTTGTTCAAATGGTAAGTAGCTTTACATTTACAAAGTGACAACCCAGGAGGGTGGAGTGGCAATGAAAACCGAGAAAGACCAAGAAAAGGAGCAAAGAGTGGTGAAGGTAATAAAACATTGTTGGTTTGGGGCTTTGCTGTCCATCTGAGTTTCTCCACATTCTTTATCCCAATACTTAATCCAGACAATAGCTAGGAAAAGAGCCTGAACTCTTGGCTCCAAGTCCGGAGCTCTTCCCATCCAAAGGATGATCCTGGGCTAGGCAGAGAGCCTGCGCAAATGCCCAGGGAACTGGCTGTGGAATGGCCCAACTCATATCAGAGCAAGAACTAAAACTGTTGCCTTTTTCTATTTTAGGAAAACTTCGAGCGGAGATAGGTGAGTTCCAGGCATTTTCCCTCCTCGATCCTTCCATTTTGGTTTTTGGCATAACCAAAATGGTAATTTTCTTAGACCACCTTTGCCTCTGTACCAGTATCGAGTTTCCTTCAGGTAGGAAATTCACTATTTAAAACTCCCAAAGCAACTCAGGATGGTAGAAAATTTCATTTATTTTCCCTGCCGAGCCAGGATAGACACAAAATCCTAGTTTTCCCCATTTTGCACTATGTCAGCTAGAAACAATTTTAAGTGACTAAAAAAGACTCAGAGGAGAAAGTATCACCTTTGAGTGCCTTCTAAATTCTCTCCATTTTTTCCTTTCAGAGAATCTTCACAGGACTTTTGGTAAGTGCTAGGGTATGTGGCCCTCCCAGATCAGCTATTTCACTTGTTTCATCACCTGGGGAAATAAGGATTCCTGGTTCCTGGTTGGTCTTCTCCCTCTTTTTCTTTGAGTAAGTTGCCTGCATCTAGGATGGGTAACATAGGAGTAAATACATACACCACACTTGTATACCAGGCAGTATACTAACAGCTTCACCAGATAACTCATTCTGTAGGGATTACATTGTGTGCACATTATTTCTCTTCTCAGGAAATACAAAGGGGAGATAAACAGATCCTTCGAAAAAATACTTGATGTCTAGTTGGGGAGGTGATACATATACATGAATTAACTGGAGAACAAAGTACATGTGTATTACCAACTGAACTCATGTAGTGGTGTTTTCATTAGTACAGGAAAAATAACTGTACATGATTAATCAGAGAAGGATTCTTGGAGGAAAAGTGAAGACACCAAGCCCCACTAGAATGTCGTTCAGGTTGATAAACATATGAAAAATTTTGAGATTTCTGTAACATGTTAAGAAACCAAATACATTGTGGAGAGGGGCATGTGGGGCATAGGGGAGAGCACAGTTAATCCTGTTTGTTTTCGGTGGGCAATTCAGATCCCCACTTTCTGAGGGTGCCCTGGTGGAAGATAACCCTGTTTGTAATCGTGCCAGTTCTTGGGCCCCTGGCTGCCTTGATCATCTGCTACAACTGGTTACATCGAAGACTAGCAGGTACATGGTGGGGCGGCAAAGAGGACCACTGAGTTGTGGGGGATAGATTCAGTCCTGAATGGGAAACAGAAAGATGAACCAGGGCTCCAGATGCCGGGATTTCCTTCCTTTGTCCCCAGGGCCAACTGCAGGCTTCTCAGAGAATCCAGAGTCCCTTGGTGAAAAGGGAAGGGCAGGTCCTTGTGGATCCCCACAGGGAGGGTGTAGGGAGGGAGCTAGTCACCTTCCACCAGTCACCTATCTCTTTTTGTTTTCAGGGCAATTTCTTGAAGAACTAAGTAAGTTTTCTCCTCCTTTCTATTAAGCTGAACAAAAGAAAACAGGAAAGCAGTGAGAGAAAGAGGGGGCTATTAAGGGGTAGAAATTCCAGAGGAAAGAAGGGGCTGGGCTGCATCGGAGGAAGGGGACTCCTGTGACGTAGGGACCACCTCTGCCAGCCTTACAGGTGGTGGGGAAGGAAGCTGGGGGCACTGCCACCTTCAGTGCCCCTGGACAAAAATTCCACTCCTTTCCCATTCCTTAGGGCAGCTGCCCTGTGCCTCGACTCCAAGATCACCCACTGAGGCAGATAAGAGACAGGATGACCCCAGAGGACTTTTCCTTTCCCTGGTTTAATGGTTTCATGATAGAAACTACTGACAGATTTTTCAAGTTATTTTCTCCTTCTAGGAAACCCCTTCTGAGTGATGTTGCATCTTTGCAAAAGTGGAGAAAAGTCTGGCTGTTCCAAAAATTGATCCTTGGGGATGTTGCACTTGACTTCCAGGAATGCTCTAAATTCCAAATAGGATTTCTTTCATTTTAAACATTTTTTCAGATAAACATTGATTTGTTGTCCCACCTTACCTATGTACCCATTCGTTTCTCTTTTGTCACCTACCTTTTCCCAGCTGCTTTCTTTCCCCATTTTTTTCTACCTGTATCTTTCCAACTCCTCTGTCTTCCATCTGGAAGTCAAGCAGGTGCTCTTCATCAGAGGACACCTGTGCTGAAAAGTAATGCACAGGAGAGTCTCTGCTACAAACTGAAGACCAGGAACTTCCTCGGAGCAAACTACGGCATGCCAACTTTGCAAATGGTGGTTCCTCCTTCCAAGACCTCAGCCCCAGTGGGCTGAGTAGAGGGTGGAAGAAAAGGAACATGATGAGTCCAAAACATCAAAGAGCTGTATAAGCTGCAGAGTGAGGACATGGGGAGAAATCCAGATACTGGCCAGAGTTTCATCTTGTCCCTGAAGCCCACTGAAGAGCTGGGAACAAACAAAACTGAGGCTGCCCACCTGCTTTATGTTTCCTTTTTTACTCCCACAATTTGTACAGATTGAGTCCCTCAGACTTCTCTCCTCTCATCCCTATCAGGGTATCCACTGTTTTATTCAACAATGGCTACTTGGTTTTGAAACACAAAGAAACAAGGTACTAATGAACAACACATTTCCACTTGCCACTTCCTGTCCCTTTTCCTTCATGCATGTGCTTCACCGTCCCCTCCTCTCTTCCTCTCTTCCCGCCTCCTTACCCTATAGGTCAGTCATCAGGAAAACCAAACACAAAGAAAGGCCTCAGTCAGTAAGGTCATTTATTTTTGTTCCAAGACTCTCCCTGCCTCAGTTGCTGCTTCTGCATACCTTCTCACTTCCTTGCCTCCCCTCTCCTGGGGATATGGATCCTAGGAGATCCATTTCCTTCCCTGCTATAGGGGAGCCATTGTGAAAAAGGCCAAGCCATTGGCCCAGGATAGCCCAGCATTTATGGGGACTGCCCAGGCACAGCCCCTTGCCTTTGTAGCTCCCCCAGTGACCCACAAGGTCCTCCCTCTCCCCAAAGCAGATGTCACAGATAGGGCAACGATAGATCCTCTGCTTCCAGTGAGTCTGCTGGTGCATGACTAACCCAGACAATGAGCTGAAGGACTTGCCACAGCAGAAGCAGCAGTTTGACTGCTCTGTGAGGTGGGCCTTCTGATGCCTGGAAAGATAGGCCTTCTTACTAAAAGTCAAGGGACAATAAGGGCAAGAGAAGACCTTGAGTCTTGAAGCCTTTGGTGGGTGAGACTTAGACCTGGTATTCAGGCAGAGGACTCTACAGTTGGCTGCCTGAGTCCTGGTAACAGGCCCTGGGGTTGTAGTAACTAGTGTCTGAGTTCTCACAGTGATCACCTGGTTCTTGGCTGCAGGTTCCTGGTTTCTATTCATAGATGGCTGAGGGTAAGCTACAGGACCCTTGGTTTTAAATATGGGTTCTTGGGTCCTGGTCACTGATGTGTGGTGCCCGGCCACAAGCTCCTGGCTCCTGACAGTGGGTTCCTGGAATCCAGCTGTGGTACCTAAAATTGTCACAAAATGCTTCTGGTTTCCAGCCACCAGCTCCTGGTTTTGGTGTGTTTTCTGGTGGCGTTTGAGCTCAGACTGGTCCCGGAAGCCCTTCCCACAGAGGGAGCATGAATGGGGCCGGTAACCCAGGTGGACACGGCGGTGACGACTCAGTCCAGAAGCATCACAGTAGGTCTTGTCACAAAGTGAGCAACAGAAGGGCCTCTCCCCGAGATGTATGCGTCTGTGGTAGCTAAGGGCCTTGGGGTTCCGAAATGACTTCCCACACTGGCTGCAGTTGTTAGTCCCCTTAAGATTGTGAACAAACTGGTGGTAGTGGAGGTTGGAGCGCTTACTGAAACATCTACCACAGATGTGGCAGGGAAACGGTGGCCCAGCCCTGGATGCTGGAAACACTGGTGCCCTGCCCATGGACCCAGCCAGAGCAGGGGATAGGCCTGACCCTCTGCATCCAGTGTTCTCTTCTCTCAAACTCTGGCTATGTTCTTGAAGTTCCTTATTCTTGCCTCCTATAATGAATAAGGAAGAATAGTACAACAAGATTCACCCTGAGAACCCCAACACACCATTCAGTCCAAGCTCCTTCCCTCTTCCTGCTCTCACTCTTCCAGCCAGCACATTCAGCCTCACTCTTGGACCTCATGGGCTAGACTTAAGAAGAATCTTTTGTGTTTTTCAAATTAAAAGCAAATAAAAATTTAACTGGAATTTTTCAACATCAGATTAAAATTTTAACCTATAACCACATTTTTAAAAATCCATTTTCTCTAATTTTCATAACATATCTTACAGACTGGGGCAGGAGTAAAAGGAGGTGCTATTAAAAATCAAGCTAAGATGAGAGGTGTAAACCTGGGTGTCCTGGCACCCAGGAGGTGGTAAGCCCGTCATTCAGTTTCTCTCAAGTCCTTACTCGACTCTCAAGAACAAGTCTCCCCTCCTCCAGCTTGGCATCAAGTTCATCCCCCTTTCTTTCCTTTTCTCTTAGAAAGGATTTTCATCAAAAGAGTATCATTGACATAAGCAACCCATATGTACTACCTCTTTTCTAGAAACTGGAGATATGCACTTGTCCTGACGGCTTATGGAGCCAAGGAACTCGAGAAGATGATCTCTTACCTGAAGAAAGGCCTTCTCCATTTGGGGGACAGAGATCTGCTCCCCACTGTTTCTCTTCTTGTTCAAGCTTGGTGATCAGGTCTGGATTAGACAGAGAGATTCTAGGTGGTGAGTAAGAAGGAGAAAAGGAATTGAGGTCCCAGACTTGGCCCCTTTACACTGAATGGGAACTGCAGGCTACTTCCTTCTGTATCCTTGGTTTAAGAATCATAATCTAGGACACATAGATGCAAGCAGGGGGAGACACTGGAAAGGCCAGCTCCTAACTAAGTGTCTTAACAGGAGTGACTCAGTAAGTATTGATTAAATGAATAGGTAAATTTGCATGTTTTGAGAACACTGTTATCATGTTACAAGTGTTACCTTGGCCTTCATGCAGGCTTTCATTTCTTTTCTTACCCAGATATGTCACATCTGAGAACCAAGGGTCACTGAAGCTACATGTAAGCTGATTGACCTGCCCAGGGAAACTAAATGTTGCAACGTCCTGGGATAAGGAATTTGTTGAGGGAACCCCAGCTTCTTACCCACAGACACCAGATTTTTGAAGGTCTCAGACATAACATCCTGGTAGAGAACCCTCTGATGGGCTTCCAGACATTCCCACTCTTCCTGGGTGAAATTCACTGCCACATCCTCAAAGGTGACTGGCTTCTGGAAGAGCAGGAGAGGTTCAGGGAATCTATATACATAAAGACAGACATCTGGTCTCAAGGTTCAGAAAACAAAGAGAAACACAGAACCATAGAAGTAGAGGGGAAACATGAAAAAGAGGAACAAAGCCATCAACTGGGATGCATAAAACAGAAAGGGATGAGGAGAAGAAAAATACAGGAGACAAGGGAGGGATACATACTGAAAATAAACAGGAAGGGAAACAAAGGGGAAAAAGCTGCCACTCTGACAAATTTCAGGAAGTACTCCATGAAGGATGCCAGGGTGGTGCAGGGGACTGAGAAAGGCCTTGTAGCCCCTTTCCTGGGTGTTCAGCTTGAAACAGCCTGAGATTCCATTTGACCTGTAGATGGGAAACAGATGAAAGAGCTACTGGAGTCCAGGACCCAGCCCCTCTCTCTGCCACATGGTCTCACCTTTGCCCAGGCCTTCCACCAGTACTCTCTCTTCACAGCTGCCTGCGGGGCCTCCTTGTTGGAATCAGTGCTGGGAAGCAGCCTCTGCCCAGGTTCCATCTGCTTCTGCTGGCCAAACACCTTCTCTTCCATGGTGTCTCCTCCAGGTTTTATACGCTTCTGGCCTTGTTCCCAGGGCAGACTGTACACCTCCCTGGGCTATCTACCACCCTGAGGTAGCAGAGAAGAGAAGGAGAGGCTTTACAAGGGCCCCATGGTTTGATAAGGTTTCCTGTGACAGATGTATCTGCTTCAAGGGGCTGTCTTCCTTTGGCTTCCTCAAAGCCTAGGCTACAGAGTTCAGGGACCTGGTCACACTTGGCTTAGCTGCCATTGTCCAGTATTGCCAGGTTGGGTCTAGGAAGGTCACTGCTTGTGTTTCTCCCTGCTTCTAACTGCTAGTTTATGCCCACCTCTGGGAGCCTGATGTCAAACAGAAATAAAACACATGAGCAACAGATGGGAGTGAGGAGCAACAGATGGGAGTGAGGAACAACAGCTTCCTTATTTGGTCAAGGAACTTCAAAAGTTATCAAAGTCCTGCTCTGTGCCATGGAATCTTCTCAGTACTAACATGTTAGGTAACAAATGACTAACAATTTTAACTAACATAAAGTGTAGAGAGGTTAAGTTGCTCAAGGATACTTCGTGTCCACAGCATAATCAGTGTTCCGAGCCTAGACTCTGTATCATAAAGTCATGATATCTGCTCTCCCAAAGCACACTCTAGAGCAGCATATGCCTGAGGCAACCAGCCCTGGGCTGGCACAAACACCTGCACAATTCTCTTCATTCTGATCTGGTTTCATTGGAAAATGAGATTAAAGGAGACACTCTTTAAGATCCCATCTAGGAGCAAAAAATGATTCTTTGGATTTTTAATATATACAAAACTTTGTAAAGAAGAATAGTGATAACAACCCAACATCAAGCACTTACTCAGGGTTCAGGCTGAGCCCAGCACAGGGTTGCCTGCCCACCTAGGATTTCCTGCTCAGAAGCAAACCTGTCTGAACTTCCCTCTGCCTGCTGACAGTCACTTACTCCACTTCTCCCTCTTGAGACAGAATGAAAAGAATAAAGACATAAAAATCTGTTGACTTTTTTCTTTCAATTTTTTGGACTGGTGATAGAAATGAAAATACCAGCAAGGAAGAGGGCATCTGACAGTGGAGTTAACCCAATCCCTAAGAAGAACGTTGACAGGAAAGGTGTATTTTTGGGATCTGAGGTTGAGTCTGTCTCTCCTTTCCTTTAAGACTACCCAGAGTCATCCTGTGAGGTGTGCAGATCTGGATTATTCTCCTACTTCAGCGATTTTCAACCAGTGTGCTGAACAAATTTTTAAAACATGCAATACCTGACTACTTAGTCAGGAGCACTCACTTGTTTCCCCTTAGATTGTCAAATAACAAAAAAATGACAACAGTCAACACACAACATCCATCCCGTGCGAATTAATCAAAATTATATCTATATATTTTGGGGGGTCAGACAATTGGTGTGCTACAGAATTTTTGAAATTAGTCTATGTGTGCCATGAGATGAAAAAGGTTAAAAATCGTTCTACTTTCCTGCTGAACATTAAAAGTAACCTTTCCAAATAGTATCAATAATAGTATCCTCAAGGCCCTGGCTTTCCCGTTCTCCAGCACGAAAGACCCATAACTAGTCCTCAAAAATCGCATTTGCTGGGTTTGGTGCAAACTGAACCCAGCTGTGGTAGGGGCAGCAGGGGCGTGGCTGTGAAGCTGACTGGCACAGGTTCTGCACCCAAGACCGGTGAGTGCAGGCAAAATGGGCCAACTCCAGAGACTGTTCCCGGCCTGTCCCGCCCTTCCAGAATGTCAATCCGTGAGGGAACGTGTCGCCATTTTCCAGTCCTGAGTCCACCCAGTCTCTAACTCGAAACCGATCAGTGGTTTACCGCGGCACAGCCGTGAGATCCGCCCTCCTGCCCCAACCTGGTGCTCCAGCCACTTGAGTTTTCTGCTCTTTAGCCTAACAGGACAGTCTTCGCGTCTCCACTCAGTCCCTCAAGGGCCCTTTCCAGCCAATGCCCAGCCCTGCCGTCCAGTTCTTGGCCCCCAGTGGGTGCGGGCCGACCCATCGTCCCCTACCTCCAGCGCTCCCGGCGCGGGCTGCTCCCGCACACCGTCCGGAGGCGTCCGGCAGGCAGATAATTGAACACCCACTCGGTGGGGCTTCTGTGCTCAAAACGTCTGTCTGTCCCCCGAACCTTCCTTTCTGGGACCCCCACTTTCCCAACACGTTCCAGGACAGGTCCTGGGCGCCGGGCCACACCGCGACCGGAATGGGCAGCTCACTGGACCACAGCCCTGACTCATCCAGGTCGCCCCCAGCTGCCCCAGGGGGTCGGAAGCTCCTCCAGAACGAGAGGCGCAAGGGCTCTCCCGGCTGGGAGATCTCGCTCACGGATGGAGGCGTGCTGGATAGAAGTCATCCATTGGCCTAGACCACGACGAGCCTAACGTCTCCGTGTCTACTCGCCTGCCACGAAGAACTCACCCGGGGCCTGCGGCGAGCTGCTCCACCAGCGCCCTTGGTCCCGGGCGGCCAGAGACAGGCCCCTGCGACCCGGCCAACCCACGCGACAGATGAAGCCGTGGGCCGGCGTAGTCTTCATGGGTCTAAAAAGCCTAGAAGGTAGAGACCCGCCCCGCCCCATTAGCCTATCCCTCCTACCAGTTTTAACCGCGGATGCCACCTAGCGCTGGGATCTTTCCTTATTCTCAACCTTAATTTACTCGGAAGATGATTACATTTTAAATTAAAGCCTCTGATTAAAGCAACCACAGACCATCATCACCTAGAGCCCAAAGGACAAAAATGAAAACCTAAGAGGTCCATACCATTTTAGAAAAGCAAAGGCTAAGGGCAGCATACACAACGGTGACTTACATGATTGTTACCGTAAATAGTCATTTGGAGGGGTGGGCTGCTGGAGAGCTGCGCAGAGGGCGCAAGGGGGTCGGGATCCGGGGCTATCTCTGGACTCCAAACGGCTCCCTTGGGTGTGCGGTCACCGTGTCCAGCGTAGGGAGGCTGGCTGAGGGCTGGGGCATCTCTAGGCTTCCAGACGGAGGTCCCGCAGCTCCACACTTCCCCTACGCCGCCGCCCCCTCCCCCCGCCCCCCCCGCCCCGCCCCCCCGCCATTGACAGTACAGTACGGTAGTCGGGGAACTCCAGGAGTCTCCCCCATTGGCCAGGATGGTACAGGAGGAGGTTCTTACACTGAGCCTCCGGAATGGTAGAAAGATGAATCGACAGGGCCAAGCTAAGGAGATAATTGGACAGTAGGGGGAAAATACCCTCCCCTCCCTAATCCTGTAAGAATGTTGGGTTTGAGCAGGTATGGGACAGAGGTCCACCATTCTCCCAGGCCCGCATCTGAATAAACCTCTTTTCCTTTTGCACCAGCACCTGTCTCACGGGTTTGGCTTTCACTGGGCAGTCAGCCAAACCTGTCCACACCCCCCTACGCCCCTTACATGATGACAAATGGCAGGCACATGTATGGGAGCAGAAAGGACCATGCCCAGGTAGAGTTCTACTTACCTTGGTCACTTAGCCAAACCCAACTCAACCTTTCTTGGCAACATCTTTTTATTTTTTAAATCAGCCCAATGGAAGTATTTCACATTGACATAGGCTCTTGCAATTCACAAAATGCTTTTGTAAATAGAGCCTTCATTAAAACCCACAAACTCCATGGGAGGTAGTAATTGTTATTCCACCTTTACAGACCCAGAGATATTGAACCTTAACAAAGCCCACATCCTGCTGCTCCAGGAACTAAACCAGACCCTCTACTTTCAAGTCACCACTCTGGTGCATGCGCTCCATGGTTAGTACTGGATGGCTGGCAGGTGTATGTTTTAAATCTCTGTGTTCCCAAAGTACATAACAGTGCTCTGCTTTACGGACAGACAATTCATGCTGGTGGACTGGAGTCTCCAAATAGTCAGTTGGTGGGAAAAGTGACAGGAAAAGCATGAGGTTGAAGTAGTCATGTACATTATCACTATCTTTAGACCAATGTGAAAACAGGCTAGGAAAGGGGATGCCAAATTAACCATGGATTCCCATTAACTATGAAGAAACTAAACCAGCCCTTCAAAAAAGACAGGATCTGCCCTGGCCAGGTGGCTAAGTTCGTTGGAGTGTCATCCCATGCACCAAAAGGTTGTGGGTTTGTTTTGGGAACATACCTGGGTTTCAGGTTTGATTCCTGGTCAGGGCGCATACTGTAGGCAACTGGTGGATGTTTCTCTCTCACATGGATGCCTACCCCCCTCAAATTAGTAAACATATCCTCAGGTGATGATAAAAAAAAAAGAATCTGACCCTGCACTGCCATGAAACTGCTTCACTTGTTTACTCTGTCAACATAAGAAACATTTAAACCTGCAAAGAATTTTTATGAATTTGAGCCAAACTGACAATTGCCAGGAAGTAAAATCTCAGGACTAAGAAAATGCTCTATATAATGGGTTTTGCAGCTAATTTTTTGAATCAGAATCAAAGGAAGAGGTGTATGGGGGTTACATGAAATCTATTTGTGGTGTTTTAGAGAGGCAGGAGAACACAAAGTGGGGAAACCTCTGGGATTGTATACAAAGTAAAAGGAATAGATGCATACTTCTTTTACATAAGTGGATATAGGATAGTAACAGTTAACAATTAACATGATAGTAATAACAATGAAAGGATTAGTGGTCTCAGCTCTGGTGTAGCCTGTGCTGTGGAAAAAAGGAAATTACCCTGACATTCCAAAGGTACGTTATCAGTAGATGCAAAAAGACAATGGACAGGCTCAGTTAAAGATTGACCTTTGTTTGACCTAGGATATGACTACCTTCCATGACTTGCTTTTAGTTAGAAAGTTTTCATTTCAGACCATCCTCTGTAGTTACTTCAGGTCTCTGAGTTTTTAAGGCCCACCATGCAGGCCTACCCTGAACTTGGCAGGTTTAGTATGTGGCCCTGTTTTTGTCCACAACCATCATGCCAGGCCTGATTCCAAATCACATTATTTACAAAACTAGGCAGCTGGCTCCTGGCCCATAGTTTACTGATTTGATCCTCAAATCTTGAGGATCATCAAAGAGATATGGGATGAATAAGGCATTTATTCATTCATTCAGTAAGCATTACACCATAGGTTTGGAGAAAGAGGGAATGGGGTGGATCCAGTTTTATTCTTCTCTGCATGCCTCAACAACACTCAGCACAATGTTTGCTTTGTAGTAGACTCTCAACTGAGTTAGAGGAGTTTATAATCAAGACAGGAGAGCAGCGCCATATGCACCTATAATGCAGTGCAAAGTCCTAAGATGGAGAAGCAACCAGGTCAGGGAAATCAATTCAACTCCATGACAGAGGCTGAGGAGCATTCTAAAGTGTAAGATAGTAATGGTGGCAAGGGCACTATGCTGAGGTGGAACAAGATATAAGATAGATATTGGGGTTTGAGTGTGAAGACAATGAGCTGGAGGAGAGCTGGCTATTGTGGAAAATCCTATATATGAAGCCTGGGTTTAGTAGAACCGAGGGCTAATGAGAAGGGGAAAAATGGAGGAGCCGTCCTGATTCTGATCTACATGGTTCCAATTAATGATACAAACCCTTGAGCTAACCACCAGATTGGTGACAAAGACCCTGGTCTGAAGTTTAGCCACAGTCAGGGCTCCATCTGGGTAACTGTCTTTGAATCAACTTCCTGGTTCTGGGTCTTTCACCATTGCCCCAATTCTTTCTTATTAATAGGCAATAAAATGGAAGTCCTCCACCCTATTGTCACAATCTAGCAAACTGTGGCAAGTTTTCTACTTCTGAAGCTACACAAACCTTTGAGCTACTGTTTGGGGAGGTCATTGAAAGGACATGACAGCCAGTAGACCTATCAGCTGGACTGGGTAATTGGAGGTTCCATAACCCCTCCCCTGTATGTTCTGCCCACCATTCCCACACTAGGAGCTGTTTCAAGGACATAGCCTTGAGAATAAGATGTTGTCAAGGCCATCAGGACTGAATATGTGACTAATTAAAACCTCTAAACAAACTTTTAAGGTTCTGATGTGTGTGTGTGTGTGTGTGTGTGTGTGTGTGTGTGTGTAGATCTACTCATCTTGCCATCACCAAAGACAAACTTCATAGATAAGTTCCCTTGCTTATTTTTTAAAATATTTTATTTATTTTTAGAGAGGAGGGAGGAAGAGAGGGAAATATCAATGCGTGGTTGCCTCTCAAGTGCCCCCTACTGGAGGCACACAACCCAGGCATGTGCCCTGACTAGGAATCAAACAAGCGACCCTTTAGTTCACAGACTGGCACTCAATCCACTGAGCCACACCAGCCAGGGCAGTTTCCTTGCTTATTAAACTCTCCACCTACCAATCTGGAATGGCCTGCCTCTCAATCTCAGTGCCAGTATGCAGAACCAAAAATAGATGCTGTCACTTTACTTGGCAGGCACAACTCAAGACCAATTTCATCATCAATACCCTCTCCTTGATCGCTCTCCCTCTAATTTTACTGACTCTTGTGCTATTGGCCAATGGCCAAGTTATTTGGTCTGATACTTGAAAAACTAGACTAGTGAGACATCTCTCTTGGGAGCTTCAAACTGTGGAAATAAACCATAGCTGCTGACCTAACATATGGGTCACTGAGGTGAATGTCCACAGGAACAGTCTGCTTTCTGATGAGACTGACTGGAATCAAGCTGCTGATGGAGCCAATGTTGTGCAGATTGTCTCTACTGGTGCTTGGATCCATTATGACACCAGACATGGCAAGAAATTCACTATCTGGGCACAAAGTAAAGGACTCAATTTGATTTAGACTTGTCAATTTCTGTTAATTTTTACAAGGCAGGCCACATAGTGTTACCCAACAGGGATCAGTGTGGAACAAGTCCGCCTCGGGCTGGCCTGTAAGTGTGTGGATTCTTGACTCCATGCAGGGAAGATTTCACAAGAGTCTGGGTGATTTTTGGGAGTACATTTATTAAAGCTGGAACAGTGAAACAAAGGAAGGACTTAGGGTAGAAGAAGTAACCGGAGAGCCTATGCAGTGCTCTGCTTTGGCTCCCTAGAAACATTATAGGAAAGGAGTGAGCCAAGGCCAGGCTACTGTTAGCTCACTGGGAAGTGAAAATCACAGTGACAGAAATGAGCCAAAGTGGGTTTGCTTTTAGCTCACTGGGAAGTCAGAGAAAAAGGGTGTCTTGAAGACAGGATCAAGGCATAAGGGCAAGTTGAGCTGTCACTGCCCTCAACTCACCTGGCTGCAAGTCTCGTAGGGACGCTTAGGGTTTAGGAGGAAATAAAAAGTTTATGGCCAGGAAGAGGCATGGGCATGCTCTAGAGCAAGCCTACACTGAGTCTTTGTCCTGAGGGCTTTTTATCTTTCTTCTGTCAGTGAGAATATTAGAGGAGGGTTTCAGCCAAATATTTATCAGTCTTTCGGGTGCATTTTTAATAAGTTGATGTATTAAAATGAGTGTATAGGGGAGTTTGGGATTATTCTTTGGTCTGCTATACTGTTTTGTTTATCTGGCTCTAATGAGGTTTTTGTTATTTGTTGCCCTGACTTCATCTGTCCTTGGTTCTAGCTGGCACAAATGGTATTAATTGGGTCTCTGTTCTCTATTTCCCAGACCAAGGAAATTTAAGCTATGTATTCTTTTGTTAGGGAGGAGAGGTAGAAACCATTTGCTCTAAAGTGTCCTTGGTTAGGAGAGATAAGGTCTTCCAATTCACAAACTGGCTGTAAGCTGTTCCAATTGTTTGGTCATGTTTAATTTTTTCTCAGTTTCCCCATTCCACTTGCCCAGGAATTTTCCTAGCTTTTTACTATCCTGTCACAATAGCAAGGGGCATTGTTCACACCTGCTCCAGGCAATGAACTGCGGTGGATCTTTGAATCCTTCTCAGGGATATCAGTGATGCCTCACCACGGCTGACACGTTTTTAGGGCACAGTACAGTAATTTTAGTTCAATCAGCCTATTACAGAAACTAATCTGTCATGTTCTTGGCTTTCTGGACTATTTTTATTTTGAAAACAGTATCCCTTTTATTGTAAAGCTTCATGCTTCCTAACATCCTTCCTTCCTACAGGCTGAAACAGCCTTCTTAATAGTTGATTAGAAAGGATTTTTTACTCTTGCTCTCTCACCTCCTCCGGTCCCAGCTTAGTCACTGAATGCTGCTGTCCACCACCCTCCCCCCACAAAGGATCATCTCTTCATGGCCATTTCCCTCATAATAATCAGGATGAAAGGAATGGAAGATTATATAAACTTTGGAAATTCCTGGACATGGCACTCCTTTTTTCCCTAAAAGCCTAACAAACCCTGGCTGGCCTGGCTGGCACATCCTCTGGGTGGGTCAGCCCAACCAAATGGGGATGCCTAAGAGGTTCAAACTTAATTCTGGCCCATCTACTTGGATTTTCTTGTTGGATTTACTTGGTCCTAGATTATACAGATAATGATCACTTGATTGAGTACATTGCTCACTAAGTCCCAAGTCCTACACAAACCAAAGTGCAGGGCATAATGTATGTTTTATAGAAATGTTTTTGGCCTCTCCTGTTGAAACAGGGAAGAATTCTAATTGGTGCCATTAGGGTTACACCCTAATCTCTGCCAATCACTAGCTTGCACTAATGCCAATCATAGCCAAGAGATTGGGTTATGATGACTGACTGGGACTTGGGATGGGGGCAGTTTTCTGAAAGGAGGGTGGGATTTTGTTTATCAGAAAAAGGGACATTGGACAAGAACTACAAAAAAAAAAAACAAAAACAAAAACAAAACCCACCCATACTTATAGAACACATCTTTTAGTATATAAAATATAAAAATATCTGGATATGTCACACTCACATCCCAGAAAATTTGAGAAAGTCATTGGCTAAATTTCTTAATCCTTTCAATAGAATTTTCTGTCAATATGGGACATTTTAGTTCTTTCTCAATGAAGTCAGGATATATTAACTTCCCTGGAGCAAGATGTGTTGATGATTAAATAAAAAAAATAGATGGTGTTTTGACACATGGCAGACACTCAAATTTTATTTTCTCCCTCTATACCTTCTTTCTGCTATTGGGTTATGAACAGAAAATATGACTCATGACAGATGAGGTATAGTTTATTCACTCTATTGGCAGTAGGTAATACGTAAATTTTATTTTTTAATGTTAAATTATTTTTAAAATTGATTTTAGAGATAGAGGGAGAAATATTGATTTGTTATTCTACTCATTGATGCATTCATTGTTTGACTCTTTTATGTGCCCTGTCCAGAGTGAACCCACAACCTTGGTGTTTGGGGACGACACTCTAACTAACTGAGCTTCTCAGCCAGGGCTGATAACAGGTGGATTTTAGAAAGCCTATGCTATCCTGGCAATGCTGAACTGCTTACCACACCTCTTGTGGGATAAAATGTACTCTTGTTCAGCCTTATTATAATTTGTGATGCTAATACAATAAAAGACTTTATAATTAGATCTATTTAAAACAAAACACCAATCTTGTACACTTTACATTCTGAGGCTCAATTTTCAAACACTTCAACTTTCATGGCTAAAGATAGTATCAGGCATGTTTTAATTACTTCATTATCTCATGTACCTGATTTAGTATAATGGTTGTAATAATTATCTTTGTCTCCTGTCCCTGTAACCGGATAAATGTTCCCATTTTGGGCTTTCTTAACCCTCAAAAATTGGTTTAGTTCAGCCTAAGACTAAGACTTGTCCCATTCCTAGTGGATCCCAATTCAACAGTGCTATGGTCTGCTTTTGTCAGCCTTTCTTTTCCTATTCTGGCCTTTTACTCTGAATCCTGTAACTGCTTGCTTATCTTGTTCCCTTGTTCCAGCTCCTTAAATGGGTTCCATTGGTCTCTTGCCTGATCTCCAGCTCCTCAGGACTATTGATTTCCCTGCCTTCTTATTTTCTAAGGACTAGATTCCTACCCTTGAATTGTTGATCCCTCTCCCATGCTGCCTTTGCTGCCAAATGCCTGTCAAGTCTGCCTGTCCTTCTTTTTTCCAGCCCACCCTAACTGCCCATTGAATTTAGCTACATGGAACTCTCTGATGACTCAGTGAAAGGGGATTTGGTGGATTGATAAGCACTGAAGCCAGAATGCAGGCAGCTGGTACAGACTTTCTAAGATACCTGATTATGAAGGAATGCAAAGAAATAGCATGGTAGCTTATTTAAATGGGGAAAAACTTGAGCATATTTGTATCAGTAGGAATGATCCAGTTGAGAGGGGGCAGTTGCATATGGAAAGAGAAAGAATAGGCGATAACATGAAGTTATGAGAAAGCAGAGAGGCTCCTATCTTCCACTATGAGAACAAAGAGACATAGAAAACGAGTGAGCAGAATGAGAGAATGAGCAGATGCAAGGACAGATGCAGAAACAAGAGTTAGTAGGAGTACTGAATGCCTGGGTTTCAATCTCTTGTGAGGCACAATAATGTGAAACATCTTAAGATACTGCATACCAACTTTACTTTTCTTTATATTAGCCCAAGCAAGTTTCAAAGGCTTGAAAACAAGAAATTGTTACCATGATATTATTCTATTCCATTCATCTATTCTATTCTATTCATCAAATTTTTCGATGTTTATTTTTATTTATTTTATATATATATATATTTTATAGATTATGCTATGAGAGCTGTCCCATTTTTTTCCTCCCATTTGTTCCACTCTACTGTGCACCCCACCTCCCACTAGCATTCCCCACCCCCGCCTCTGTGCCTTAGTTCATGTCCATGGGTCGTACATATAAGTTCTTTGGCTTCTCCATTTCCTATACTATTCTTAACCTCCCCCTGTCTATTTTGTACCTACTATTTATTCTTCTTATTCCCTGTACCTTTCCCCCCATTCTCCCCTCTCCCCTCCCCTCTGATCTCCATTTCTGTGATTCTGTTCCAGTTCTAGTTTTTTGCTTAGTTTGTTTTGGTTTTTTAGGTTCAGTTTTGTTTTTTTATTTTTGCCCTCCTCCACTCATCCCCGCCCTCCCCCACCACTCCCACAGTCAATTCCCATACTGTTGTCCATGTCCATGGGTCATTCATACATGTTCTTTGTCTAGTCCTTCCACTCCTTTCCACCATTATCCTCCTTCTACATCCCCTCTGGTCACTTTCAGTCCACTCCATGTTTCCATGCCTGTAGTTTATTTTTCTCATTAGTTTATTTTGTTGAATAGATTCCACTTATAGGTGAGATCATATGGTATTTGTCTTTCACCAACTGGCTTATTTCTCTTAGCATAATATTTTCCAGGTCCATCCATGTTGTCGCAGGAGTTAGGAGTTTCTTTCTTCCTTTCTTTCTTTTTTATAAATGCAGATTGATTATATTTATTTTTTAAAAATGTCAAAATCCATTATAAAATATTAAAAGATTTAAATTCATTATAAAGTCTCAGCAATCAAACCAACATGACACCGCCACAGAAATAATCAAGTAGATCAATGAAATAAAATGAGCATCCTAGAAACAAATGTATATATCTAACAATGTAATATGTGATTAAGTTGATATTTCAAATCAATGGAGAAAATAAGGCTTATTCAACAAATAAAGTGCATGGAACACTATTACTTGAAATAAAACAAACATAGAACTCTATTTCACACATTATACAAAAAAAATTCAGGTGAGATAAAAATCAGTATGGACAATCCAAGGAGTTTTAGGAGAAAATACAAACTAATATTTTTCTTACCCTGAAGTAAAATATTCAAACCCAGAAGATATAAAGTAAAATATGGACAATCTGACTATATTAAACATTTAAGACTATACAATAATATACATATAAAAAACATTAAAAGACGAGTAATAGAATAGGAGAGTATTTGCAACACATCTAAAAAAGGGTTAATAGGTTTTTTTTAGGGAAAAAGTTCTACAAACATTTAATCAAAAATGGATAAAGAATACCAACAAGTCATTTAAAGCTTTTTAAAAATAATAGAAATATGCAAGAAATATACAAAAACAGGTTTAGTTTCAACAAATAATATAGGAAAGATTAAAATAACACATCATTGTCACAATCAGATTAATAAGTATTAAAAATATTGGTAATATCAAGTATTGGTGACTGTGAAAGGAAGTGGGTATTCATAGATCTTTTTCTTCATCTTAAAGTAGTCCCTTTAGCATATCTTGTAGCGCTGGTTTGGTGGAGGTATATTGTTTTAGCCTTCTTTTGTCTGGGAAACTCATTTCACCTTCCATTTTAATTGAGATCCTTGCTGGGTAGAGCAGTCTTGGTTGCCAACCTTTGCTTTTCATGACTTGGAATATTTCCTGCCATTCCCTTCTGGCTTGTAGTTTCTGCTGAGTAGTCAGATGCTAGCTGTATCAGTGCTCCCTTTTATGTTACTACCTGTTTCTCCCTTGCTGCCTTTAGGATTCTCTGCTTGTCTTTGATATTTCCCAATTTAATTAGGACGTGTCTTGGAGTGGGCCTCATTGGGTTCCTCTTGAATGGGACCCTATGTGCTTCCTGGACTTGTGTCACTTTTTCTTTCCTCAAATTAGGGAAGTTTTCCATCATCACTTTTTCAAAAAGGTTCTCTATCCTTTCCTCATCCTCTTGTCCTTCTGGTATCCCTATTATACAGATATTATTATGTTTCAGGTTGTCCTGCATTTCCCTCAATGCCTCTTCATTCTTTTTGAGTCTTTTTTTCCATTTCTTGCTCTTTCTGAAAGCTTTTTTCTACCTTGTCCTCCAGCTCACTGATTCGATCCTTGGCTTCATCTAGCCTGCTTTTGATTCCTTCTACTGTGTTCTTCAATTAAGAAATTGTATTCTTCATTTCCTCTTGTCTTTTATTGATGGTTTTTATGTCCTTTTTCATGCTGATATAGTTTACAGTAAGTTCCTCATAGTTTCTCTGTAGTTTTTGGTAATTCTCTCTGAGCTCACTGAGCTCATTGATCTTCCTTAGTATGCTGTTTTGAACTCAATATCTGATAGTTTACTTGCCCCTATTTCATTTAGTTCTCTTTCTGGTGATTCCTTCCTTCCCTTCGAGTGGGGGGTGTTTCTTTGTCTTCCCATTATATGTGAGACTCTTCTTTTTTTGCTTCTGCTTCTTAAATTGATCTGTCTTGATTTCCTGACTTTGCGATATGAACTTCTATGGTAGGAGATAGCTGTTTCTAATTTCTAGATCTCCCTCTGATGATGTCAGATGTTGTCCCTGTCTGACCTTAGGCAGTCTGTTTGAGACTTCTAGGAATCTACTGTCTGTGGCTGTCTCCTTCAGCTGTTAATCTGGTCACTCTGCACTCCGCAGTCAGGCTTAGACTGATAATACAGGGCGGTTAGAGCCCCTCCTGAGGGCAGGGTTATTAGATCCTCTCATACCACTGCTGCTCATGGGAGTGGCCCACCTCAGCCAGATGGCTGCTGCCCTATGTGGGAGGAGTCAGCACCAGGATCTTTCCAGCTATCTCTCTCTGTTCTCTCCCCAAAGCCTCCTTCCCCAGTCTCTCCTCTCATGTCTCTAGCCCACTGTGCCCCTGCCTTTGTTGGCAACCAGGGTAAGTGGCAGTAGGTTGTGCTAAAGCTGATTCTTCTGTCTGTCCAAGGTTGTAAGGTTTCTTTCTTGCTATTATTCAGTTGTTTGTTCCAGGTGATTTCTCCAGAATGTAGTTGTAATTCCAGATTATTCCTGGGACGAGGTCAGTGTGACTTCCATTCACTCCTTTGCCATCTTTGACTTTTTCCCATAAGGTTTCTTTTTGAGAAATCAGCTGATAGTCTTATGGTAGCTCCTTTGTAGGTAACTGCCTCTTTTTCTCTTGCTGCTTTTAAGATTCTCTCCTTATCTGTAATCTTGGGTAATGTAATTATGATGTGTCTTAATGTGTGTTTCCTTGGATCCAACTTCTTTGGAACTCTCTGAGCTTCCTGGATCTCCCGAAAGTCTATTTCTTTGGCCAGATTGGGGAAGTTCTCCTTCATTATTTTTTTTTTTTTCAAACAGGTTATCAATGTCTTGCTCTTCTTCTCCTTCTGGCACCCCTATAATCAGATGATGGAACATTTAAAGTTGTCCCAGAGGTTCCTAAGCCTCTCCTCATTTTTTTTTCTTTCTTCATTCTGTTCTGGTTGAATGTTTATCCCTTCCTTGTGCTCCAAATTGTTGATTTGAGTCCTGGTATCCTTCCCTTCACTGTTGATTCCCTGTATATTTTTCTTTATTTCACTTTGCATGCCTTCACTTTTTCATCCATTTTGAGACCATACTCAACCATTTCTGTGAGCATCCTGATTACCAGTGTTTTGAACTGTGCACCTGATAGGTTGGCTATCCTATTTTTGGAGCTCTGATCTGTTCTTTCACTTGGGCCATATTTCTTTGTCCCCGTGTACCTTTTATGTTGGAAGGGGCAGAGCCTTAGGTATTCACCAGGGTAAGGCAACCCACGTTGCTGCATTGTGATGTTGTAGGTGGGGGAGAGGTCCAATAGGGATCAATGTTGCTTGCTCGGCTCTCGGCTGGCTTTCAGTCACTTCCCTTGCTACCCACAAGCAAATTGGGCCCTTCTAGTGCTGATTTCTGGTTGAGTGGATTTGTGTATATTCTATTACCCTGTGGGTCTCTCCAACAAACTCTCCTGTGAGTCTGGGAGTTTCTCCCACTGCCGCATCCCCCACATTTTTACAGCCAGAGGTTTTGAGGCTTTCTTTTCCCACACTGGAACCCTGGATTGCACAGTCTGTCTCACTCCCAGCTGTTCCTCCTGATTTACCTGCACGCAAATGTGGGACCACCCGGTCTGCCATTTGCCACCTTGCTACGTTTCCTCTCTGCCCCAGCTGCCTGTCTCCATCCCTCCTACCAGCCTGGATGAATGTTTCTTCTTTAACTCCTTGGTTGTTGGATTCCCATACAGTCCATTTTTCTGGCAATTCTGGTTAATTTTTGTTTTTAAATTTTTGTCCTCCTTTTGGTTGTGCGGGGAGGCAAAGTGTATCTCCCTATGCCTCCATCATGACCAGAAGTCCTATTTATTTTTACAAGGACTTTTTAAGTTTACTTTTTAGATACATGGGGAGGGAGAAAGGGAGAGAAACATCGATGTGAGAGAAATATTGATCAGTTGTCTCTCATATGAGCCTTGACCGGGGACTGAACCTACAACCCAGGCATGTGCCCTGACCAGGAATTAAACCAGTGACCTTTTGCTTTGCAGTATGATGCACAACCAATGC
Source organism: Pteronotus mesoamericanus (assembly GCF_021234165.1). NCBI lineage: Eukaryota > Metazoa > Chordata > Mammalia > Chiroptera > Mormoopidae > Pteronotus > Pteronotus mesoamericanus. The sequence goes on from NW_026555085.1 coordinate 674,978, forward strand.
GCCACACCAGTCAGGGCTCAAAGTTATTTTTAAAGGGTAGGCTCTTGAGTATAAGAAATTCCAGCATTCTTAGTACATTTGGAACTGACAATTCAGGACGTTTTTTCCTCTATCTCACCTCCTGCTTTATAGAGAAAATAAGAAACCATATGAACAAAACGCTTTCCTTCCTTTTCTTAATCTTCTTAAGTTACAACCTATAAATCATTTGATAGCATCTTTCATTTTGGACAGGTGTCCAAAATTGTAAAAATATATTCAAATGGAAAATCCCAATGGTTTGCAACTACATTGTTTTTACACACAATCACCAAGTTTGCTGCTTGGGATAAAGTTACCAAAATATTTGAAAATGCCAATATTCACAAACTACTTAGCAGGTCTCTCTGCAATTGCTTATAAAATCAGAAACCATTAATCATAGGCTGCCTCAGTATTTAAGTCCAGCATTCTTCTTTGTTCTTCAAACAAAATATTTTAATTGAAATCAAGTTCAAATGAACCTTAAAGTTATCTCTAAGGTAAACTTCACAATGATACTACTGTGGGGCATGTGAAGGAAACTGGAGGTAGGCTTTTCAATCAGCTGTGATTTAGATCTAGATGAGACAGGTTAGTGTAAGAGATGTTTTGGTATATATCCCTATAGAATTTTTTTTTGGCTGTTTTCATCTTTTAAAAACTTTTTAGAATTCAGTTTCCAACCCTATTTTAATAAAGGGTTGATGCCAATTGTATGACTACACTGAATTTTCACCAAAATGGTGGCTCCTTAATGCTGTTTTATTCAGTAATTTTCACTTCCTTTTACCCATCAGCCTTGTTCTCTGTCACTCTCAATTGTCTGAGTCAAACTGCTGCCATAAAAGATCCCATTTGTTCTGACCCTGATAATTTTTTTCAGCTTCCTCTACCACCACTCCTGTAGCCCTTACCCTCTGACCCAGTCACTTGCAGGTCATTTATACCTGCTGTTCCCTGGTCCATTTCCTTTCTCACCTGCTTATCAAATGCTCTATCCCTCAGTTCAGAAAGTGCCCATCTCTCCTCCATAGTTTTTCCAAGAGGTTCTTTAGCTCTATTCCAAAGGGCTAAGCAGTCTTTTTCCATTTTTTCTGAGGCACTTACAACATTTCTATTAGCTTTTCCTTCCTGTAATATATGTATCTATCTCTGTCTCTACTACTGGATTTTGTTCTCACAGTGCAGGGATCCTGCCTTACCCACCCTTATATCCCTGGCAATCAGCAGAGTACCTGACTAGCACAATTCTGTATCTATGGAATGGATGAATAAATGTGCTTTGTATCTAAAGAAAACACATTTTCACCTCCTGGATAATCACTTGCCATGGTCTTTATTACACCTACTTACCCAAGATTCTGCCTACCATGGGTATCCTTTGCTCGGGTATTTCAAACAAATGTACATAATACACACTTGGCAAAACTTGCTTTATTAACAGAGTAAATTTTTCATGCTTCTTTTTTTCCTTGTCTACAAACTGGCCTCTTTTCATTCATGTCTTTCCTTTTTCAAAAAAGATATAAATAATCTATTATTTATTTATTTATTTTTAGAGTGGGGAAGGGAGGCAGAGAGGGAGAGAACATGTGGTTGCCTCTCTCACACACCCTACTGGGGACCTGGCCCACAACCCAAGCATGTGCCCTGACTGGGAATCGAACCAGCCACTCTTTGGTTCTCAGCCTGGCACTCAATCCACTGAGCCACTCCAGCCAGGGCAGATTTTAGTAATTTTTTTAAATAGACGGAAAGGCAGAGAGAAAGGGAGGGACAGAAACATCAATGCAAGAACCATAAATGTGTTGTCTCTAGTAGGTGCCCTGACAGAGGCCCAAACCGGCAACCCAGGCATGTGCCCTGACTGGGAATCGAACCAGCAACCTTTTGCTTTGCAAACAATGCCATACCAACTGAGCCAACAGTCAGGGCTCCTATCTTTCTTATTTATTTATTTTTAAGTTTTATTAAATTTATTAGGTTGACATTGTTTAATAGGATTATGTAAGTTTCAGGTGTACAATTCCATTATGTATCTGTATATTGCCAAAGTCTAGTCTCCTCCCATCTATACATTTGATCTGAAACAATAAATTACATGGAAGAAAAAATATCTACTAAACCTATGGACCTTGGTCTTAGAGAGACTTCTGTGAACTTGACTCCAAAGGCAAGGTGAGTAAAAGCAAAATTAAATGATGAGGCTATATCAAACTAAAATGATGCTGTACAGCCAAAGGAACCATCAACAAAACAAAATATGAACCAACTGAATGGGAGAAGATACTGGCAAACAATGCCTCCAATAAAGGGCTAATATCTAATATATATAAAGAACTCATACAACTCAACAACAAAAAAACAAACATTCATCTTCTTTAGCATTCTTAAACTATGGGGTTTCCATGCCTTTAAGTAGAAATTTAAAGCAGAGCACAAAATTAGGGGAAGAAAACCAATAGGAGGACAATAATTCATATTCTGGCATTTTGTTTATAAAGTGCTTTATTCTTACCTCATGGGAACAATTGGGTGAGAAAGGTTTTACTAATCCAACAGTGATCCTAAGGGTAAGGGCTTCCTCACATCAGCCAGCCAATACATGGTTGAGTTAAAGCCCAAAACAAATCTCCAAATTTGAAACTCAATACTCTATTGGGGCTAAGTCATAGAATGCTTCAGGGCTAAGACACTTAGACTTTTGTACAACATACATCAAGAAACTGTTAGAGTCCTTGAATCTCCAGTGACTTTAGCATCCTGGTATTAGAAGGGAACTCCCAGTATTCCTTCTCTAGGAACCCTTTTGTTAAGACTTTAGTGAAACTTTATGATGCTGCCAGGTGTCTTAAGAGAACATGCAGGTGACCTGGTCAAGAAGGTGGAGAAGAAAGAGTTCTGGGTGGATCAGTTGGTTGGAGCATCATCCCACACACAAGAAGTTTTGATTCCTTCAAGGCATATACCTAGCTTGAGGGTTTGAACCCTAGTCGGGGTGTATATGGGAGGCAACGGATTGATGTTTCTTTCTCTCTCTCCCCCACTCCCTCTCTAAAAATCAATAAACATATCCTTAGATAAGGATTAAAAAAAAGAGAGAGAGGCTTTTCCCTTTTTGTCCTCGGTGCCCATTGCCTGCATTCCTCTTTTCTGTATTGCCACCAGGCTTCTGGGTCAGCCAACACCATGGGTTTTGGGGACCTGAAAAGCCCCACTGGTCTCCAGGTACTCAATGACTACCTGGCAGACAAAAGCTACATTGAGGGGTATGTGCCATCACAAGCAGATGTGGCAGCATTTGAAGCAATCTCCAGCCCACCACCTGCCAATTTGCATCATGCCCTATGCAGGTATAACCACATCAAGCCTTATGAAATAGAAAAGGCCAGCCTGCCTGGAATAAAGAAAGCTTTGGGCAGGTATGGCCCTGCTAATGTGGAAGACACCACAAGAAGTGGAGCTACAGATAGTAAAGATGATGATGACATTGATCTCTTTGGATCTGATGATGAGGAGGAAAGCGAAAAGGATAAGAGAACACCTTGCACAGCATGAGTCAAAGAAAGCCAAAAAACCTGCACTTGTTGCCAAGTCCTCCATCTTACTAGATATTAAACCTTGGGATGATGAGACAGATATGGCAAAACTAGAGGAGTATGTCAGGAGCGTTCAAGCAGATGGCTTGGTCTGGGACTCTTCTAAACTGGTTCCAGTGGGGTATAGAATTAAAAAACTTCAAATACAGTGTGTAGTAGAAGATGATAAAGTTGGATCAGATATGCTGGAGGAGCAGATCACTGCTTTTTAGGACTATGTGCAGTCCATGGATGTGGCTGTTTTCAACAAGATCTAAAATCCATTCTGGATAACTGCCCTTAAATAAAAGCTTGAAAGATAAAAAAAGAGAGAGAGATTCTGGGAAAGGGGATAGAAGAAAAAACAAATCTTGAATTTATTGGAAGGGTATTAAAAAACAAATTAAGTAAATAAATATATTTTAGTACCTCAGCTGAAATAGAAAACAAACAAACAAAAAGGTTGACTATGATTGTGTACAGACAGAAAGCATTAGTGGTATATTATCAGCTGTTTTTGTATTTTGGGCCTGCATCTCTTGGAAACAGTTCTGTTTCCAGCAGTTAACAAATGTTCTTCTCCCCGCCACCGACCTCAACTAATATTTATTAAGTATAATATGTGCCAGACTCTACAGAATAGACCTTCGGGTATAAAACCACAATGGAATAAAAATCTAACAAACTCCAAGCTTGTAGTAATGGTCACACTACAACTTACATACTCTGGAGAAAGACTTGCACGTGTGCACCAGGAACATGTTAAAGGAATGTTTACAGAAGTACCATTTGTAGAAGAAAACAAACCCAAAGCTAGAAACAACCAAAATGACACCAACAGTAGAGAAGGTCATCAAGTTTTGGCATATTTTATGTCATGAAAATGAACTACATAGAAATATGCATTTGGATTACTGGTGTATCAGGGTATAGATGATGTTAAAGCCCTAAAACCCAGTGAGATTAATGAGAAAGTTAGTGAATGGAAGAGGTCTAAGATTTAGCTCTGGAGCACTCCAACACACTGGAAGATTGAGAAGAAAAAAAATGAACTACAGTGCCACATATTAACATGAATGAACTAAAAAATGTTAATGAACAAAGGAAGTAAATCAGATACAATATATTTCCATTTACAAGAAGGCTATAAACAGGCAACTATTAGCAATTATGTCAGGAATACAACTGACCCATGAACAACATCATTTTGAATTGTATGAGTCATCTTATACGTGAATTTTTTTTTCAATAAATACGTAGAGTACTATGAATGTATTTTCCTTATGATTTTAATAACATTTTCTTATCTTTAGCTTACTTTATTGTATGAATACAATATATAATACATATACAAAATATGTATTATTCAACTGTTTATGCTATTGGTAAGGTCAACAGAACACTATTTGTAGTTAAGTTTTTGGGGAATCAAAAGTTATACATGGCGCCTAACCATTGTGCCTCAGTTGACTGGGCATTGTCCTGCAAATGGAAAGGTCTCTGGTTTGATTCCTGGTCAGGCACATGCCTGGTTTGCAGGTACAGTCCCCAGTCAGGGTACATAGGAGAGGCAACCAATCAATGTTTCTCTCTCACATCAGTGTTTCTTTCTCCTTCCCTTCCCCTCTCTCTAAAAATAATAAAATCCTTTTTAAAAAAGGTTTAAAAAAATGTACATGCAGATTTGATAGCTCGGGGCGGGGGGGGGGTGTTGGTGCCCCTAATCCCTGCATTGTGTAAGAGCAACTGTACATGCATAAATGGTAAAAACTATTAAAAGGTGACAGTTACTACAAAATTCAGGATAGTGATTGCCTCTAGGGCTGAGGAGAGGGGTGTGAATGGGGCAAGCACAGGGCTCGTGGAGTGTGGTGATGTTCCACTTCGCAGCCTGAGCAGTGGAAGCCTGGATATCTTTTACTGTTCTTCCAAATGCACGTATACATTTTCATCTGTATGTTACATTTCACAATGAAAAGAAAAAATACATAGGACGAAAGAGAGGCATTAAGTGTGACATTATTATGGCATTGTGAAAAGGCAGTGAAAATGCCCGGGCAAGTGGAATGGGGAAACTGAGACAAGAAAATTAAACAAGGCCAAACAGTTTGAGCACCTTACTGCCAGCTAGTGAATTGCAAGACCTTATCTCCTAAAAAAGGACACTTGAAAGTAAATGGTTTATATCTCTCCTCTCTAACCAGAGACTACACATCACCCTGGTTTGGGAAATAGAGAAAAGAGACACAATACCATTTGTGCTAGCTAAACCCAAGGACAGATAAAGTCAGGGAAATAACAAAAACCCTGTTAAAAGCCAGAAGGACCCAAGATAAAACAATATAGCAGACCAAAGAATAACCCCAAATCCCCCTATATGTTCATTTTGACCCATCCATATAGGAAAAATGCACCTAGAAAGCTGATAAATATTCAACTTAATGCCCCCCTCCTAGAGTCTTGCCCCAGGAGCAAGGGTGGGCAGTGACTAAGATAAAAGCCCTCAAGACAAAGATGCAGTGCAGCTAGCTCTGCTCTAAAGTATGCCACTTCGGGGCGTGAACTTTTTACTTCCCCCTAGACCATAAGGGTCCCCAAGAGACTTGCAGCCAAGGGAGCAGTGGACCATGGCAGCTCGACCCAGGCTTACCCCGTGATCCTGTCTCCAAGGCATCTTTTTTCTCTGACTTCCCAGTGGGATAAAAGCAACCCCGCCTTGGCCTACTCCTCTCACCGTGATCTTCACTTCCCAGTGAGCTAACAGCAGCCCAACCTTGGCTCACTCCTTTCCTATAACGTTTCTAAGGAGCTAAAACAGCACTGCCTAGGCTCTCTCCTGTTACTACTTCTACCCTAAGTCCTTCCCTTGTTTCACTGTCCCCAGCTTTATTAACATACTCCCCAAAATCACCTGGACTCTTGTGAAATCTTCCCTACATGAAGTCAACAGCCCACACACCACAGGCAGACCCACTCTGGTAACAGTAACATTCACATATAGAACAAGGAAATGAAAAGGTACATAGTTTCTGAGGTGGAGATATGGGTTCCAGTTTGGCCAAACTGAACCCAGACTTTTATTGTGAGCCCTGAGGTATTAAATCACCAGTTGCTTTTATGCTAGATTTGGAGTTGGAAGAGAGGGCAGCTGAACTCACCAATTCATAGGTACAGCACCGAAAATCTTCATTGTAAGCAATTACTAACAGTAATGCATTGTTACTGTAACAGAGAATATCAAGGTCCCCCCAAATGGGGAAGTTCCCCCACCAATCTGGCTGGGGGAATGGAAGAGCAGGACTATTCGAGAGTTACTTTGCATATCTAAAGAACTTGGCCAGTGTTTTAGTAATGCTAAACGCTAAGTGTGCCACAACCTCAGAGCCAGGGAGATGAGCGTGATGCTAACCCTGATACAGCTGTAAGGCAGTCCCAGGTTGCTCTGGTTGCTGCGCCTGTGCCAGTGGCTTGGAGGTGATTTCTGTCACAGGGCCACATGTGCCCAGACTAACAATGGCAGCCAAGAAAGGTGAAAGAGACCAGACTACAGGTAGGTGTAACCCTTTGTTGGAGGAGTCAGAAATAGGGTTACGGAGGAAGATCCGTGCTGGGACTTAAACCCAAGTGAGCTTCAGTCATGCTAGAGCCCTGGACCATGCGGCAAGGAGACTGGGAGAGCCATGAAAGGCTCTCTCCCTTGCATGCTCGACCATGTGGCTTGGGCAAGAGAAGCCTCTTCACCATGTAGCAGCTATACAGGGTCTTGGCCACGCGGTTTGAACGGATGCAGAAGGACCCCCCCAGCCCACCATGAGGATGCCGTTTTGGATTAAGAGAGCCTAGCCAAGCACAGTTGACTGGAAGAAGCCGGAATCTGCCCAGCTAAGCTACAGACTTATATTTCTTTTTCCAAAAGACAGTACTTCTAACTGGCCTGGTTTGGCAAAAGGAGGCAAGACTGTGTTTGTGGGTGGTTTTTTTGTTGTTGTTTCTAAAAGGCTTCCCTTTTAACAGCATTTACTGGCAGAATTCTGCCATTATTCTAAGTGTGTATAACTTTTGAATAGTTCCTTTCCTTTCATAAGACTCTGGCATTGGGAGTCATGGTTCTTATTGGCAGTGGGCAATAGAACCCTGAGCAATAGAATCCAGAGTGGTTCTGTTTCATTACTTTTCAGTCCACTCAACTCAAAGAGCTATTACCCTGTTGATTTGAATTTCTAAGTCTTCAACTCTTGCACTCTGATGATCCATCTCTTTGAAATGTCTAGAACCTAAAGCTGAAACATGGTGATGAAGACCAGGGAACATACAGGGGCAAAAAAAATGTGCATGTGACAAATCAGGTGGGTAGTAATGAGATTTTGGTATGTGTCCTGGTCAAATTCTAGAATGTGCAAAAAAGGTCCCAGTTCCTGAACCTAACTTAAGCAACTTCAGCCATCTCATTTCCACACAGAAGTCATCTACAGTGCTTTTTGAATTTCTTTAAGGGATTAGGGAGCCTCTCAAATACAGAAATGAAACTGATACTAATGTGAAATGAGCAGTGATCTCAAATATTATCAAATATTTGCAAATATTGTCAAAGACAGAAAGCTGATTGTGGGACTGAAGTCTAGAACACAGGAATTATGCTTGCAACATGTGGCAATTTAAAATTAATTCAAATTAAAATAAAAATTTCAGTTCCAAAGCTGCATTGCCTACATCTCAAATGCTCAATAGCCACGTATGTAAAGTGGCTATCATATTGAAAAGGAAAAATATAACAGTTATATAACTGCATAAAGTTATATCAGACAGTGCTGATCTAGCAACATTCTGGTGAAGGGTGTTCTGCTAGTACAGAAGGGTGGGCATCAGGAATATCACAAATTAAGTATAAATATTCCTTAGGGCATCCAATTTTCATCTCTGATTCTCTACTAACCAACTTTTAACCTCTCCTTTTGCAACTTCCTGGTTATTTGAAAAGAAAATGAACTGAATGGAAAACAAATTTCATTCTGTTTAAAATTCTCATTAAATTCATAAATTTGTTTTCAGATTTATCAGGGTATAGATAAATCTGTTTGAGAGAACGTAAGTTTGGTTAGCTCTGGGTAGGTTCAAACAATGGAAAGGTCTCACTTAAGTGGGTGTTAGAATATGACAGTATGTGGGGCTGGAAGAAAACTGGGACTACCACATTCCCTTCTCTGACATCCCTCCTCCTCATCCTACTCACCCAGTCCAGGTTAGGTAACCCTCTTCTGTACAGCTCCTCTCCATACCTCTACCATAACCCTTACCATATCTTATTATCTATTTAGAGAGTGATCTATGCCTTCGGGTGCAACCTATTAGGGGGCCAGAACTTCCCTTTATTCACTCCGAGTAACTAACAATGCCTGGCACATAGAAGGGTCTCAAAATTAGGTTTCTCATATAAATTGCACAGTGCAAGTTAGACTTTTTAGGGAATGGTTAACCGTTCCCTGATAAAGGTATGGATGAGAAATGAAAGACCATATACTTACCTGTAGCAATCTAATCAAGATAACCTTCCAGGGTTGGGAGCAGGGAAAATGGGAGATGCTAATTAGAACAATTCCTTATTCACTATCACTGCCCAAGCCAGGTCTTCCCAAGTGGGAAACTAACATTTTATGAAACATCTACTATATGCTAATGCTTCAAAGAAATCCTAATTCACCCACAAATGCTGTAAAATATTATTAATCCCACTTTACAGGTGAGGAAACTGAACATCAAAGAGAATAAAAGCAACTTTAACTAAAAATAGCTAAGCTGGTTTCCAAGGCCAGAGGTTTTTGGTATTTCTGTATCTGATACAAATGGGACTATTCACTGAACTCTGGGGACAGACGAGAATTAACATTAAAAAAAGATTCATTTAAGAGACAATTTATCAGAAAAGCTCTGAAACTTTACTAGTAATCTTTTATTTTTTTTTGCATTCTCAAAAAAGGGTGGCACAGTTAAGAATTTTTTTTGATAAGGTTTTATAATTGTATTTTCTTCTGTATTCTGAGACGTTTCCATAAGAATATTCACTTTAATCTGACTGGCTGGAAAACTTGATATGCAATAATGCTTTCAAACTCTTTTATTTCTTTATTCTCCCATGCTTCGCCACTGTAAGTGGGTGGTTCTGGCTTTTTCTCAAGAATTCTTCCTTGAGTCTTTGTAAGTTTTTTCCCTCAAAGCATGCGTTCCTGGTGATCTTTAATTTGTATCTGTTCCCTCTCTTTTACCTGTTTTCTTCTCTGTGCATACTGGATACCATGCTATTTTGGCAAAATTTTTGAGAATGTTGTTTTACTAGAGGATCTTAATTGTCTAAATGCTTCCCTCTTAAATTCTTTGATCTGTTCTGCTTGATATATGTGCCTCTCTCTGTTTCATCTCTCTCTCAGGTACCAAATAGTATCGTTTTTTAATCTCTGTGCTTTGGGTTGTTTTCCCCTCCAATTTCTTCTTGATTTCACTGCCTCTCTTGTTCTTCATCATTTCCACCAATATTTTATTATAATAACACCCTTTTTGGGCAAGCCAGTAGTCAAGGGAAAGATCTTGCTCCCTATAGAGTGCTTCATACTCTTCTTGATTTTTTTGAGTTATCAGCTATCTTGCTGCTTCTGCATGTACACCACCTAGATTCTATCAGAGGGAGGGACAGAATGTTAGAGTGTGACCGTCTTTTTTACATTGAACACATTTAAATAGGAGCTTACCCTGACTACTGACACCAAGAAAAGATGAATTGTCTTTCATTTACTTTGGGGTAAGAACCATGATTTTACTCCCATCATTCCTAGGTGGAGCCTGTGAGCTCTAAAAGTTGAACTAACTACTACCAAAATCAATAACTAGTTTTTTTAGGGCTTTTTTTCTTTTAACATAGTGTTAAAAGTTTTCAAAATAATACTTTGTTTTGCAAGCATGGATATAGCTAGAAAACATTTGTCAGCGTAGTCACCCTACTCAAGAGTGTCACTTTAGCAGAAAGACTTTAAACTTAAGGTTCTTCCTCTCAGTAGTTTCACACTGTATGATGTGAAGATAATTTACCAATATTTTTTTCTCCAGTGGGTTCTGCTGACCTGAAGCAATCCTGTGGTCTCTAGATGCTTTAACCTAAGCCAATCTGAAAGATAAAAAAGCAAAGATAGATTGAAATGTGGGAGATGTCAGAGCATATCTCACATACTGACTGAACCAAAAAACCCAATTGTCTTGGCCAAGGGTATTTCCACTTAGAAAGAGAAATCCTGATAACAGGCATGACTACAGCAGGACCATTTCCCCAAAGAAACCTCTGTATTCCTATGGTGGACAATAATAAAATGAATGCTTTTTAAATAAGAGCATATCATACTTTCATATAAATTAAAAGCATATTTGTCTTGTAGATTCAAATGCAAACCATTCTGAATCTTGTATCAGGGTTGGGGGAGGGGAGAGACAGGTTCCTTGGTGAAGCACTGCCCAAACACATCTATGCCAGATCGCTCAGTTCCCCACCCTCCACTCTCTTTTGAGATAACCCTAGGCTGACTGTTACCAGTTCATTCAGTTTCTGTGGTTTCTTGGTCTGGGCCCTTTCTGCCACTATTAGCACATACAGTATCTCTGCCCCCTAGTCTTTGCTCTGAAATTCTGTTCTTCCTTATACTGCCATTTATCCTTCACCTTAAATCCATTATGGCACCATTCCCTGTAGAACCCCTTCTGAGGAGAATTTGTGCTTATTCTGGATGATCTATTTATAGGACAAGCTGCTGGCAACACAAGCCAAGACTACCAACTTTTTATGCTATCCCTGGCCTAATCTGTTTACTGTGAGGTCATGTATAACCCATCATAGATGCCTGTCATTCCACCTGTATGCATTTTTAAAAAATACTATTTATGGATAAGAGCATGAGCTTTGAAGCCTGACAGGGCTATGCCTGAATCCTAATTCCACCACTTCCTAGGTGTGTGACACAGAGCAAGCAACTTAATCTCTTTACATCAGTTTCCACATCTATAAAATGGAGATATAAGATAAAAATTTGCCTCTTGGGACAATAAAGAACAAATGCGAATTGATTCAAGAACTTAGCATAACGCATGATATATGGTATTTTCTCAATAAATGCCAGCTGTCTATCCCCCAGAGGTCAAGCTCCTCTCTATAAAGTCTTTTCGTATAACAGTGATTTTGCCTTCCTTTGAACTTAACATTTTTAATTATATAATTCATTTGAAAATAAATCATGATTTACATTGTGATTTCTGTATTCATGTCACTTTTAAAATTCTGATACTGAAATTCAGACTCATAAAGTGTGGGAATTATAATTTATATCTACAACTACAATGATGTTTCCATATTATCAGAAAGAATCTGATATCAAATATTGGAACTCATTGACCTCTTAGGTGCATTCTTATTTCCTTTACTATGTATATCTATTTTGAGATTCAAAAAATGACCATCTTCCTTTTATTTCTCAGTACACAGCATCTAGCACAGTACTTAACATTAGTCTGTGATCCCAAGCTCTCATAATTAATGATTTGTTGACTGGTGATTATCCTTGTCACATAATATCTGAGCATCTTTCTCTTATGATCCTCATTGTACCTATTTTTTATGAAAACATTTACCAGTCTTTCTTGAAGTATACACGTATATTTGTTTTATATGCCTGTCCTATGGTCTCACATTATGTCCTACTAATATACTTTCATTGTATTCTGATTAGTCATTTGTACTTTTTAAGGTCAGAGAACATAGTTTTCAACTCTGCAGCCCCAGCTTCAACTCAAAGACTGGCACAATTACTTAATAAATACTAACTAAACCTATTGTGAGCTTTCAATGGAAAAGGCCCATGACTTGTAACATTTGTGTTCCTTTACTACATTAGGACAGTATTCAACTCACAGTTGACCTTTAATGAAAAGGGAAGGTTGGTGAGGGAAAAGCACTAAATTTCCATTTCCATTTTCAAAGCAGAGAGACACACAGAGAAGTGAGAATAAAAATTGCCTCCCATTATGGGCTCAGCAACAGACTTCCCTTTGTAAGACAAACAACATGACAACCAGGTAAATGAAATTATGGGGCTTGTCACTCTCTGGTAGCTTGCTCTGAGTGTAATGGGAAATAAGAACTTGATACTACTCTCACTTCCCATGAAATAAAGACGTTCTAACAAACTGATAAAAAGAACTTACATACTGACAGTTTCTTTGTAAGTATATTGCAAGTGCCAGCAGTTCCAGTTCCTGCTTGTACAAGAAATGACTTTGATCTGACTTCAGTTGACACAGATCACCCAGCTGCAGAAATGTGGCTGGCACTGACCAGCTTCCAGGATGTTTACATTAAAGACCCATATCCGGACCAGCAAGGACACTGCCTGTAAGTCCACAGCCTCTCCCCCTGATCTCTCTGTTCTGCTTGTCCCTCTCTCTCTTCATAAAAATCCCTGCCTGCACTGAGATGTTAAGATGGGCTTTGAGATGAGAGTCCATCTTCCACGTTGACTGCACCTGAATAAAACCATTTTCCTTTACATCAGCACCTTCCTCTTGAGTACTGGCTTTTGAAGCGGCTGGCAGCTGGACTTGCATTCAGTTACAAGAGTTTTAACTTCTTCACTATTACGTGTCTTTTCATTATTGCAGAGAAAGGAAGACCAGAGCTTTTTAGGTAGAGACCACAGCTTGTCTCTTTCAGAGAAGAAAATAGCGATGGCTCCAGAACATTTACATGTAGGAGCTTAACACAGCTACCTGGCTGGGTGGGGATGGAAGGGCTGAGAGGGAACTAGAAACCCATCCAGAAGCTGTACCTTCAGGGCAAATTTCTAGTTTAGATTGTACTTACAGATGACTGAAAGTAGCAATATTTTCTAAAGCTTTTGTCCTCATGTTTTATAAAATATTTGGGAATGTTAACTGTCCACCTAATGGGTGATATTGATGATGCTTGACAGTTGGACGGGAGTCAAAGGAACAGGTAAATGAGAGTCAAACTTAGCTGAAGTCTTAGTGAAATGCTAACCCAGGATAATCCCTTGACTAATGTTAGTGTCTGAGGACTGGTCCAACCTCTTCTGTTGTGCCACCTACAAAGTCCTGAGCCATATCTCATATCATTACTGCTTCCTTTTATTCCCAGGGAGTCAGCATTCCTCCTCTGCTTTCACTCTCCCCACGTCTTACCCTTTAAAAAGCCGAATCACCCCCTTACAGAGGCCCGGAACACCGTCCAAAGCACGAGAGCTAGGTTGGACTCTTCAGAAAGTCCTTATTTGTCCCGCGAGGCCCCAGGAGCGCTAAAACTCTAATTCCCCGAATGTTTAGCTTTCTTTTTTTTAACCACCGCGCAGTCCCAAAAGGGAAATACAGACTGAACAATGGCGGGAGTTGTAGTTCTCCGTTTCTAAGAAATTAATATTCGATAAGATTAGTACGATTTTCGGGGGGACACTTCTCTCCCCCCGCACTGAGTCCCTGTAAGATGCGAGACGAAGAAAAGAAACATCCCATGTTTGGGGTCCAAGAGGAAAAGTAGCGGCAGGTCGATCAATTACCCGTTCTCTTATCCGAAGTTGGAGAACCAAGGTGAAGATGTACACTCATACACTCAGAAACATCTCCCTTCACAGAGGATCCACACCCTCTCCAAGGTTCTCGGAACCACGTTTGCGCTTACTTACGACGTCACAGCCAATCGTGAGCCGGAACGCTTTGACGCTCAAGCCGGCCTCTTGCTCCCTGCCCGGCTGCCCACACAGAGAGGGCGCTCTAGCCCGCGGATTTGGCTGGCTCCTTTCGCCTGCCCCAGGAAAGCCCCCAAGTCTGGCGGTACCCAAAGCGGGCTGGGAATTCCGGACTCCGGGGCTCCGTGGTCGCAGAGGCACGAGACGTGCGTGGGAGGGAGGTTCGAGTTACATTTATGTCCAGGAACAGAATGGGAATGACCCCTGAGTGGGGAGGGGTCTACTTACTTCACTCTCTTTTAATATCCTTCTCATTCTGTTCCCAGGTCTTGACATCTGCCCATCATGGACCTCGCCTGCACTTGCTCCAGCTTCCAGTCGGATCTGGATTTCTGTCCTGATTGCGGCTCAGTCCTGCCTCTGCCAGGGACTCAGGATACAGTCACCTGTACTCGCTGTGGCTTCTCCATCAACGTGCGAGGTGAGGGGCTCCTAGGCAGCGGCCCCGCCTGAGGGCCCAGCGAGGAAGGGTCGGAGGCTTAAGGACCTCCAGATCGGTTCGATTGGAATGGGACACTAAAGCAGGAGATTAGGCACTTATACTTTCCGTTGGGTCGAAACCTGAAGGGAAGGATGTAGGGCCACCTGCACCTGGCCTAATTGAGAGGCGGTTGAGCCGTTAGCTCCCTCCGCGTATTTGTACAACCAGTTCTTCCTGCCTGTGCAGACTTCGAAGAAAAGGTTGTGAAAACCTCAGTCACGTTCCACAAACTGGGGACAACCATACCTATTTTGATGGAGGAAGGACCTGAATTCCAGGGACCCGTGGTAAGTTAATGACATCAAGGACCGGCCCCACAGGGAAGGTGGGAAAGAAACGGAGATCTGGAGAGTTTTGTACCTAATTCCAAGAAAGTAGAGGGGCCTTTAGAGCAGCAGTGTCCTGGGAATGTGTTATCTGCTTCCTATAATAAGTAGGGGTATATGACTAGAACTCCGTAACCCACCAGGTTGACAGGCGCTGCTCTCGCTGTGGTCATGAGGGCATGGCATACCACACCAGACAGATGCGCTCAGCCGATGAAGGGCAGACTGTCTTCTACACCTGTGCCAACTGCAAGTGCGTATCCTTTCCCTTGCCTCTGCCCATTCTTATTTTGTTAACTAAACAAATATAGCGATTTACTTTTTTGTACTGAATAAACAATTGTTTCTTTTGGTTCCGTTCATGTTTTATACAGTTCTGATAATAGGGAGATTTGTGGTCGTTTTTATTTTTTAAAATTACATTTTTCTTATCCTTTTAATACCAGTGAACTAAACATTTTAACATACGTAAAAGGAAATGAAAAATACAGAAGACAAGTATTGCTTAGTGGTCAGTGTGTTATATTGGAATCTTCCACCATACTCAAGGAAGTTGTACTTTAGTGAGAATTAGTCGTGCATGATTTAAGGAACACAGGCTCTCTAAATGGCTTTAAGAACTCTTTGTCTTTGGCGTTCTTCAGTTTTACTACAATATATCAAGATATGGCTTTTTAAAAAAAATGGGGGGGGGGTCTGTTGGATTTTCCACAATGAGGCTTGATTTTTCTTCTTATTTTCCCATCAGCTTTGGAAAACTATCAGCCATTATCTCATTGAATATTGTTTTTTCCATGTTCTCAATTCTCACATGCTGGAACTCTAACTGCTTAGTTGTTTGTTAAGCTGTCTACCCTCCTTTTCTCTCACCCTGTCTTTCATATTTTCCATCTCTTCTCTCTGTGCTGCTTCTGGGTAATTTCTTCAGGTCTCTCTTCCAGATCAATGAGTCTGTCTTCAGTTTATTTCAATTACTATTACAGTAAAAATTTTTTGAGTTCTACTTGATTTTTTTAAATTTCCTCAGTCATTTATAATAATTTCTAATTCCTTCATCATTTTTTAAATTGGTCTTTTTTTAAAATATGCATTACATTTAAATATATTAAACATGGCTATTTATATTGTGTCTCACAATTCCAATACCCACAGGTTTTGTGAGTCTGATGCTGAACAATGGGAATTCTTTGAGGCCTAGGGTAAATGCTGTATTCTCTACATTTGTGTTTCCTGTTCCAGTACCATAAGGCACTACCAAACCAGAATCACTTTAAATAAATTCTTGGTTTCAGGTTGTTTTTGGACTACATAGGTAGCATGAATGTCAGCTGCAAATTCATGTAAGGGCCAGTTTAATGTTAGAACATCTCAGGGGAGATTTTTCTTCCTCTGCCTACTGACACAAATTCCCCTTCTGCAGAGTTAGATTTTTTTTTTCTTGTTTACCTTTACACAGAGGGGTAGCCCCTTGGGGGTCCCAAATTTATGCAGAGTATCTCCTATCAGACCTTGTAGGTTTGTCTCAGGTTTTTCCATATGGCTGTCAAAGCAGCACAAGGACGATGGTAGCTGGTTTCAGTTTTAATTTACCTGTTTAGTTTCCTGGTTTTACATGATTTACCCAATGTGAAGATTGCCTTTACTTTCATGCCATTTCATCAATGGATTTAAAATGTTTATTGTAAGATATATCTTTTGAGAGTATTTTCCCCACTCTTACCTATTTATTTTCTTAAAAAAAATTGTTAGGTCTAATTTATCCTTTAAAAAAAGTCTTTTATGGCTAGTGCTTTTTGTGTCCCAAGAAATCCCTGCATTCTTTAATGTCATAATTTGTTATATATATTTTTAATCCCAACATTTTCAGTTGGCTTGAGGTTGGAGAATTGTGTAGGGACACTAGTCTTCCACAGGTCATAAATAGAAATCCTTCCTTGATTATTTGAGTATTTCATCTTACACTGCTAGAACCTCTTACTTTGGTTCAATGTAACAAAGAAATCCTTTTTTTCTCCATAGGTTCCAAGAGAAGGAAGACTCTTGATTTTTTTGTTTTGTTTTGTTTTGTTTCCTGGGCAACTCAACAACCCCTCCCTCTCCTTTTCCTTGGAAGATGAAGGATATTGGGTTCCTAGATCCTTGTCCATCTTCTGGCTGCAATATTTGCTTCCAGAAGAGAAGCAGATCATCATGTGGGGATTACCATTGTCCCCAGGGTACTCCTATTCCAAGTTGAGTTTTTCTTATTAAAGCTATATTTTTCAATAAGACCCAGATATATGTATGTTACTTATAATTTGTCTTGTTCCAAATGTAATTTAAATCTTATAGAGATATATTTGTTCTTTCAACAAATATATCAGCTACACAAAGATGTAAATTAGCAGATGAGAAACAAAAATAAAAATAAAACCCCCAAAATTAAGCCAGCAAGGAGGCTAATATTACAAAAGCAATTATAAGATTTTCTCACTATCTGAATCTATTTGGTTCTTGAGTTTGGGGAAACAAACAAACAAAAAAAAGGGAGTTTGGACAGTGAGAGATTCAACAGAAAATTTAACCAGCTCTATGTGGCATGTAAGTTTGGACAAGAAAATATATGACACTAAGGGATATCAGTATGTACTTACTACAGGTGAACATTTTGGAAATTATTTTTTATTGCTCTTGAGATAAATGTAATATCTCAAGATTAAAAAGTAATGGATCCATGTCTAGAAAGAAAAAAGTAAAAATTACAAGGAATCACATTCTACAGAGAGATTTGTTATTTTAATGTGCTATACTATACAGGCCTAGTTCTGTCTTGCTTTTTTCAGTTTGAACCAAAAACTTAAAAGGGAAACAAACATATAGTCCAGGCATAATAAACATGTTCAAATTTTAGTTTGGGAATCAGTATTCCTGCTTCTTGGCTTAAATGGTGATCAAGTTGTGAGAGTAATAATGATTATCTTGTAATTGTGTAACCCTTGTGTATTCAAAACTCTCTGACATATGCTATCTTGTTTGACTCTCTAAGCCACTTTGAGAGGTGGGCAGAACAATCTTCTGCACTGTACACGTGAACTGTTCTGGCAATTGACTTCCCTGCTCTATTCCTGTAACCTGAAACAAATCTGATCATTGTTTCTACTCTTCGTTAAGTCTTTCTCTGGCCCATAACATTGACTAGTTAAAGTCCAAGTTTCTTAACAAAGCATACAGGGCATCCAAATAACCAAGCCTACCTGTTGAGCCTTGTCAGCACTCTCCTTACCTCCCAGCTTTGTACATCCCAGCTGCACGCCCTTAAGTACACACACCTATGACTCTCTAAGCTGCTCTTTTTACGAAAAAGAGAAAAACTGTCTGCCTTCGGGTTCCCTTTAAACCGCTCTTGCGCATTGAGAAAAATATACATATTTTTATCATAGCATAAATTGCCCTGCATTATAATTTATGACCATTTCTCTGTTTACCCCAGAGTGTTGGCAGTATGCAGCTAAATTCAATTTCACAGATGAGATTTATATCTAAGTTAATATCCCAACGTCTCATATTTTTGTTCTTCATAGGCATGCCAATCTTTCCCACTAGACTGGGAGCTAGAAGGCAGGGGCTGAGTGTTTTCATGCGCCTCCATCTTAAGGGCCTGGTGCGACCACAGGAAAAGATCCAAGCTGAACGTGGATTAAATGCACTGCTCGAACACTCACAGGCACAGGATGGGTACTAGGACTCATTCTTTTTTGAACCCAGGTGGTTCTTAATCAAGTGTTTTCAGCTGCTCCTAGGTCCCGTTTCTGTAATTCCCAAAAGAAATAGTAAGGAAACAGAAGGGACCATTGTAGGGTCATTACTTTTGCTCCTTAGTTTCCCCCTACTCCCACCAAGCCAGGGAATGGGGGCGGCAGCCTGTCCGCAGCTCCTAACCCAGCTCTCCCTTCGGGACCACCCCCTCCTGCCTGACGCGCGATGGCGCGTTGCCCTTGACCGCCCTCCTCCTTCATCACTGCAGTGACTTCTTTTCCGCCAGACACAGCTCCTCCCTGCTGCGCCTGCGCGCTGTTACATTACGACGGAACTAATCCGGCGACGCTTGCGCTTGACGTCTGCAGTGCCCGGAGAGGGGAGAGGGAGACTACAAGATGCGTCACACCCGGAAGTAGAGAGCCGGAAGTGGGGTTGGACAGGTTATCCCTAGGGGTGGGGAAGCAGAGGCCCGGGAAGCGGGGGGTGGGCGAAAGAAGGTGGAGGATCCTGCCTGCTGCTCAGAATCCAATACGGATCCTCCTAGACCCCAGAAACACAGAACAAGGGAAGGGTGTCTCATCCTCCTTCCTCCACTTCTCCCTTTCCTCAGCCTTAGCCATGGCCGAGGCAGGGACTGGGCTGAGTGAGACCGTCACTGAGACAACGGTTACCGTGACAACTGAGCCCGTGAGAAAGGGTGGGGGGGCGGTGCTGGTTAGGGATCTAGGAGATACCGTGGGAGAGGGAATATAGCTTTGGAGAGTTGCTGGAGGGGTTGATCTTGGGGATAGGGGAGGAGTGGTGCTCAATGTGTGTAGTTGGGAGAATCGCAAGGTCTTGCAGATATTCGGAGTAGTAGAGATGGTGCAAAAGGCTGGTCAAGCGACACGTTAGGATATAGGTGGCGATGCCTGGGGTGGTGGTGTGTATAATTATTGAAAAATGGGAACCTGGGGATTAAGGAGCAAGAGAAGTACTGGGGGGAAATGAAGGACTGTGTAAGAAAACATGGCTGGAGGCCAGCTATAGGGGAATATGACTGTAAGAATACTTAGGAATAAATATTTGTTGAAGGGATAAATGTAAAAGGAAGCAGAGAGAATGAGGGAACGAATGAAAAGGAAATAAAGATAATATTTTGAAAAATCAGAGGAGATGTAAATAGAGAAAAAAGATAGCATTTTTCAAAAACAGGTTAAGTTGTTTTCAAAGAGAGAAGATTGTATAGGGCTTAATAACACCTGGATTAAGGGAGTTTATAATAGTAGTTACCAGAGATTCCAGGATGCTAGGGAGTCGGTAGATAAGAGGTAGGTAGAGCTGGACTTGAGGGTGAGAGAGTTGAGAATGGAATTCTTAATGGGAAAAAGAATAGGGGATCTGGAAAAAAATATATCATATTAGGCATTGGGACTGAAAATAATTTATGTGAATTAATACCACTAACGTATTTGGGAAGGAAGATGGAGAAACAGCAAGGGCTATATTTTTCTTTGAAGATTTGCTGGGACCTTTCCTAGGTTAGGAACTGTGACTTCTTTGTAGTGGTTATCAGGAACAGGAAATACTACTTTATGATTCCTCAAGGTCAGAAACCTGTTCTATTTCATCTTCCACCACTCAGCTCTTCTGGTGCTGCCTGTGATACTGATAGATTTGGGATAGGGCCAAGAGGAGGCCCGTGGGAGGGAGTGGGAATGGTCAGTCAGAGGGAACTACATAGGTATGTCTATCTCTTTTAATCTTCCAGGAAAACCGGAGCCTAACCATCAAACTTCGGAAACGGAAGCCAGAGAAAAAGGTGGAATGGACGAGTGACACTGTGGACAACGAACACATGGGGCGCCGTTCATCAAAATGTGAGTGGTTGTTGGCCCACAGTAACCCTGGAGTCCTGGCTCCCAACTGTATACCTTCTACCTTTTCATGCCCATTGACCATCCTAAAGCCCCCAGATGCCCCCAATCTTGTTGCTACCCTGGTGGTTCTCTGGCATAAGGGATAGGAGGTTAAAGTTAGAGGGGAAAGAGGTACAGAAGGGTTCAAATTGAGATGAGATGTGCCAAGGCAAGAAGTATCAGAGGTGGGAGAAGTGGAGCTTTGGATTCCTGGCTCTCTAAAAGGATAAGGGAGTTGTGTGTCTGAATGCCAGGGGGTGAGCCTGGGAAAACTGGATCCTGGAAGGTAGTAGGAAACTATGGTGGAAGTAGGAATTCTTACTGAGATCCAATGGGAGTGGAACTGACTCTACATCTTACGCTTTCTCCTTTCTAACTGGGCTTCTCCTTCAAAATTCAGGCTGCTGTATTTATGAGAAACCTCGGGCCTTTGGTGAGAGCTCTACGGAGAGTGATGAGGAGCAAGAGGAGGGCTGTGGTCATACACACTGTGTACGGGGCCACCGCAAAGGACGGAGTCGTGCAACCCCTGGACCGAGCCCTACCACCACTCCCCAGCCTCCTGACCCATCTCAGCCTCCTCCAGGGCCAATGCAGCACTAAATTCCTCTCTCCCCCACCATTCCTGTGTCTCTCTGTCTATCTGACCCTGAATGTATTCATGTGGCTACTTGGGGACAAAACCCATGGTTTGATCATTCTCCAGTCCCCCCTCCCCTCTCCCCTGCCTGATAGAGGGAAGAAGGAGATGAGGGTGGACAAAGATGCTGGAATTCTGATTTGCTGCTATTCTAGCATCCAAGCTTCTGGGTTCCCCCAGCCCCCATGCCCCCATTCCTATCCTCCTTTCTCCAGGGATCCAGGCACCTTGGTCCCAGTCTCTTCCCTTAGTTCTCACTGCCAAACTGCCTGTCCTGGGATCCAGTTATCTTTGCCCCCTGCACTCTGTACTTGAGTCTCAAACTCTGCTATTGGGTTTCCAACAGCCCCAGCTTTCACTGCCAGGGTCCCAGACAGATTCCAGGCAATCTTGCCCCAGCTATGCTTTATTGATCCTGGCTTAGAGCTCTTCTGCTAATGTATTTATATAGTCCAAACTCATAGTCCTTGCCTGTGGTATGTGAGGTATTATGGAGGGACTCTCAGCTCTTCTGCTCCACTCCTGCCCACTTCTCTTATGCCCTTAAGGGGAGGTAGGAGAAAGGTATTTGCCATTCTTATCTTTAATGGAAAATGAAAAAGAAACAGTCATGTTGTATCTCCTCGCCCTTCTCATGTGATCTAGGATTTCTGGCAAAGCTGGCTTCCAGAGTGGTTACTTAGACCAACTATCTTCTCAGCCTTGGGTTTTCCAGCTTCAGAGACAAATCCAACATAGTCCCAGGTAGAGGCAGCAAAAGGCAGGGAAGAGATGGAGTATGTCCCCTACATTATAGTCTCACCCCTTCCTTCCTAGGCTTTGATGTCTGCCAGTCCAGATGTCCATTGCCCATGGCCCTCCCCACATCTCACTGGGATCTGAGTATCATTCTCTAGGCCTCTTGTCATGCACGCATACTTGCAGAGATCAGTCAAATCCATTCAACCATGGAGATCTCATTTATTGCCACAGATGCACAAAATAAATAACCCATCATAAAATGTGTTAAATACGGGCCCATTTATACATATGGGGAAAGATGTGAAGCTGTATACAAGACTGCCTTGAGGTTGTATGGAGCATTCCCAGGTTGAGGAAAGGAGAGGTAGCACCATTGGTTTCTTATTGTGAGTATGAACAGAGGGTAGTTTAAAGAAGGTTAATGGGAAAGTACTGAACATGGAAAGCATGGTGGCATAGAATCATTCCCCCTCCCCAAAAAACCCCACCAATATAAAGCTTCCTAGCAAGTCAAACCTTTCTCCGCACCGCCCTCCCCCCCCCCCAGGAGGAGGGTCTGGTTTCTCTTGAGAAACTTGAGAGTGGATAGGGCAGGAAAGCCCCAGCCTTAAAGCTGAGGGGAAGGCACTGGGCATTTGAGACTAGCAGAGGTAGGAGTGACAGGTAAATATTTGAGGAGCCAGGGACTCTGTGTAGTAAACATGGGCTGTTGACTAATTCCGATGGGAGCAGGGCCTGTTCCCCAGCTCAGACCAGGAGCTGTGTAAGATAGGTGGGAAGACCTGGGGTAGCTATGGGGGGAGAAGCGTCCCAAGAGGAGGAAATGGGAGTGGATTCGTTTTTGGGAGTGGATGTGGAAACTAGAGGCCAGTTGAGGTCTTACTATTTGGGAGAAAAGAGTGTATGTGGGTGGATGGTGCACATCAATCAATACTTTGGCTGCGAGCATGTGAGCATGATCCTTGCATTAAGTAGGGAGTTTCCAGCCCAGAAGAAGAAGCCTCACTGGGGGCCAAGCTAGCACGAGGTTGTGGGCCTGGTTGTCAGCCTTCCGCTGGCACGATGCGCAGTGGGGCACGTGGGTCTCGAGTACAGAACAGTGGGAAGATGCGCTGCCCCAGGGGGCCAGGCGCCTGGAAGGCAAACAGCAGGTCGAGCGAGCGGCCATCGTAGAAGGCCACGCGGCCCCGCTCCCAGTCCAAGTCCACCCGAATTCGCCGTGGTGGGGGCCCAGCGTAGCCCAGCAGGGTGGGCTCCGGTGCTGTGAGTGCCCACAAGCGGCTGCCACGGCCCTCTACGGCCCACACAGAGCCAGCGGGGCACAATCCTACTCGGCCCTTGCGTTGCACCGACTCCCCGGCCGCACCCAAGGCATAGTGACTCTCCGTGTCCTCATCCTCCCCAGAAGGATCTCCACAAGAGGCCGTGTCCGTGGTCTCCACCTCCCAGCAGTGGCGGCCAGCCCCGAAGCCCTGAGCACCCAGCACTGCTGGGAGCTGATCGAAGCGCGCTGGGCTGTCAGGGGGCTCAGGTGTCCCTGGTGGGGCCAATCTGACACTGCGGCGGTCAGCGGAGATGAGCAGGCAGCGGTGTGCTGTGCCAGGGTCCAGAGTCAGGTCGGCTGGGAAGTGCAAGATAGGGAGAGGACTGAAGTGAGAAGGGTTTCTGAGTCAGAGGTGGGATAGGACAGAGAACATACAGCTGAAGTCACTTCAAAGGCCCCACACCAGTTTGAAAGATGGCTGTGGGGCCAAAGAGGGTGAAGGCATATGAAAGGTAGGTCTAGGCAGGACAGAGTCTGTGCACTCATGCACCATTTCTGTAGAATTGGACTTGGAGAAGGACCTAGCTAGTCCAGGACAGGAGCACAGTGCAGAGATCAAAGGAGAGAATGCCTGATTTGTGGGGTGGGGGAAGAGTGAGGCTGCTTTGACACAAGGGAGGAGTGAGGACTGATATCTCAATCTGCAGTATCTGGGGTGGGGCTTGGGAGCTGGGTCAGCAGGATGGGGAAAGTGGATCTAAAGAGAAAGACTGATACCACATACTGGAACCCCAAGTGTCAGAGGGGAGGGGCAAAGGGAGCAATCCTAGGTATCCTGACAAACCAGCCCACCCACTCACAGGAACAGGTAGGAATGGATAGGCCTATTTCTATAGGAAGAGTGGGACAATTTGATGATAGCCAAAGGGACCAGAAAGAGTCATTGGCCTTGAGTGTATGGGGTGCCTTGAGAAAAGACTTCTGGATCCAGGGTACTAGAAGCAACCTGGGTTGGGTGGAATGGTGGTGACTGAGAGGGTGGAGCATCTTCTCCAGAGAACAGCCTTGATAGGGACGGAGGAAGGAACTGCCCAGGAGCACCAGAGAAGGTCCAGAGTCCCAGGGGCAGAGAAATATAGGAGTCCTGTGATCCTTCTGAATAGGAGTGAGGATAACTGGTGGAAGCAGAGATTCCTGAGAGGCAGCTGACTTCCAGGGGTCTGTTGTGTGTTTGAAAAGATAAGAGGGGGGAATGGCTGGAATATGAGGAATTGAGGATAGACAATGTTATGGGTTGAATTCTGTTTCCTCCCAAAAAGATGTGTTAGTGTCTTTTACCTCACAATGTGACTGCATTTGGAAATTAAGTCTTTACAGAGGTAATCAAGTTAAAATGAGGTCATTTGGGTGGGCCCTAGTCCAATATGACTGGTGTCCTTATAAAAAAGGTAAGTTTGGATCCAGAGGGAATATAATGTGAAGACACAGGGAGAGTACCATCTACAGGCCAAGGTACATCAGAGAGTACCAGAAACTAGGAGAGAGTCATGGGACAGATTGTCACAGCCCACAGAAGGAACCAAAAACTGCCAACACCTTCACTTCTACTTCCAGAACAGTGAGGCAATAAATCTCTGTTGTTTGAGCCACTCAGTGTGTGACACTTTGTTACAGCATCCCTAGGAAGCTAATTTACAGACATCAAAAATGACTTGATTATTTTGGAGAGAGAAAAGGAGCAAACCTAAAATAGACTCATTCACTTTCCTCCCTTCTGCTCTCCTTACCTGTCAGTCTGTGAAGCATGTTTTTGACCACTGGATAATCATCAGGGAGATTGTCCTCTGAGTTGGATGACTTGGGTGTTGGGGCATCAAATCTGGACAAATGAGGGAGAAAGGTCAGGAAGCCAGTAGACACCCTCTGTGCTCTGTTGCCCCCTCCCCTACCTCACTCGCATCTCTGGAGCAGGAAGGGGTAAGGCACACCCAGAAAAACTGTGAGTGGGTACAAAGATGTGGGCCCAGTAAGAGAGTGATGAATAAGGCAGCTGGTAGTGGAATGGAAGGAACAATAAAAATGGAACTCACCTTCTCCATGTCTTTCTCGTATCCTGGGTGGGCAGAAGGAAAAATGGATGTGAGCTCTGAGCTTCATACTGTTGGGAGCCCAACCCCTCCTCCCCACTCAAGTGAGCTGGGTCTGAGCTGGTAAGGGCCCTTCCCATTTCTCAGCACATATGCTCTCTACCACTATGCTCTCTATTCCTCGGTCTCCCCCCTCCTTCATGATCCTTTCCAACACCACTTCTCATTCTCCTAACACCACCAGGCACTGTGCTCCCCTTCCCCATTCTCCAAGAGCTCTCAGTGCCCAGCCTCAACCGTGCCCTCTTTTTATTTTAGTCCTCACCTGAGGATATGTTTACTGATTTTAGAAAGGGGGGGTGAGGAGGGGCTGGGGGGTGGGGAGAGAGAGAAACGTCAATTGGGAATCCTCAACACCTGGAGGTAGGGCAAGGGAATAGGGCTGGTTGATGGCCAAGGAGTTGGGGCTCAAGAGGGGCGTAGCTGGTGGGTGGATGATAAGGCTGGGAAGTAGAGGAGCCAGAGGCCCCAAAGGCAGTTCTTCAGACTTGACCTCCACCCTTAACTGCCCCTGCTTGGGTCTCTGGGAAGAGCCAAGGACAACAAAAACAAACAAAACTGAGTTTGGCCAGGGCCCAAGCCCACGATGCTGCAGGGGCTTTTGGATCTGCTACCCTCTCCCTTCCTGCTTTACCTGGCGCCCTTCTTCCCTGGTCCTCCACTGCAGCCTTTTCTCCGGCCTCCTTCGAGCTCCCCCACCCCTATGTTCTGATCTCCCCACCCTTCTCCCCTGTGCCCTGCTCGCTTAGCCCGAGTCAGCTTCACTCTCCGCTGGTTCCTCTCCTCCCTGGGGTCCGCGCATTTCGCAGGGGCTCCAGGAGGACCTAGCATTCTGTCCAGTGCCCGTGCCCGAGCGCCTTCTCTGCTCCCAGCTCTCCCGCAGGACTCAGGCATGCGCCCAGCGGTCCCCCTTTCCCCGCCCACCCTCTCCTCCCCAAAGGCAAACTGTCAACTTCTTCCTCCGTTTTTCCATCCATCTCTCACATCATTTAGAGGACGTGCTGTCAGCTCCCGTCCTCTCGTCCTTCACTTTTCTCTTCTCAACTTCATTGTTCGCCTCAACTTCCATAAAGGTCCCAGCTCAGGAGGTACCATTCCCTACTCCCCTAGGGAACCCACGAAGCTCCTCCTTCCCCCGACAGCGGCAACCCGTGAAGCGCACTGGGCCTCACCTCTTCGAGCGGTTCCAGGCTTCCCATGGTGGGGATGCGGCCCCCTCGGCGTCTCCCAGCGCGGCCCCCGGGCTCGGCCAGCTTCTCCCGCAGTCCACGGCTGATGCGCACCTCCACCGCCAGCCGCACATTGGACCTCAGGCTCCGGCGAGGGCACAGTAGGCCGCAACAGGGACATGCGGTGGGGGACTCCTCGGTGCCTGTCACAGTCGGAGTTCCCCAGCGGCGGACAAGGCACGCGCGGCAGAAGCTGTGCTCACACGCCAGGAGCACTGGGTCCTCGAAAGGGCCCCGGCACAGCGGGCACGTAGCCAGCTGCTCCAGACGCTCCACCAGCCCAGGGCCCAGCACGGGCGCCTCCATGGGAAGCCAGTGTCCGGGCGCTGTCCCTTCCGCGACCCCCTGGACCGCCTTAGAGCACGCAGATGGCGAGCCACCCCTACTGCTTGCAGAGTTGATGTCCTTCTCTCCTCCCGTATTAACTTTCTGACTCTTCTCTGCCCCTCTGCTGGGATTGCCTCTTTCTTCATCCAGTCCCAGTCTCCAATCTCCACACAACGTCAGGCTTTATAGGGAGGGAGGAGGCCCCTGCAGGAGGTAAACATCAGGCGTTGCGTAACACCTCATCTGGTTCTCCCGCGTCCCGAGTAAGGTTTGGGGGAGGAGGGCGGGAGGAACAGACACCGGATCCTCCCACCAGGAAGGTGGTCACTAGGGGGAGGCTCTGTGGGCGAGGTATCTGGGTGTGGGGAGGGTAGCCCCCTGTCATCCCCCAAAGAGCCTGAATCTCACCTCCCCCTTGGCCTGTGGTGTGTAGGTGGGCAGGGTGCTCAGGCTCGTTTTTTTGGCATGTGTGCCCACATCGCCAGGGTGTGAGTCATTCCAGGTGGCTGGCACACCTACATCTGGGGGCTGGTGTCAGAAGCACGGATCCTGTTGTGTGTGGCTTTGGCAGGCCTCTGAGTGTTGGTGTGTGGATGTCATTTCAGGTGCTTCTCTCTTTCCACCTTTTTACCTTACCTTTTAAGGACTTAAGGACACTCTGAAGCTTTGGGGTAAAGGGTGGGTAGCAGATGCTCACACTCTTGCCTCAAGGAGTCAGGGTAGGGCTCTCTCAGCTCTACTTCTAGCTGGCTTCCAGGGCCTCTCCCCTTATTTTCCTCCTGTGTCTTTCTTTCTATTTTTTCCCTGTGTATGATTTTATTTCTACTTTTCTCTCTCTCCTTCTTTGAGTTGTATCCAAGGGTTATCTATTTCAAATTTCTTGGTAAACTGAGGCCCAGAGAGTTGGCATTGCTAGGGTCACTCTGCAAAGGAGTGACCAGAAGTGGAGCCATACCCACATCTAATCTGTGTCCTTTCTGTGACTCCACCAGGCTTTTTTTTTTTTTTTTTTTAAATTTATTTTAGATCCCTAGAACTCCTTTCTGCTTTCTGACTTTTTCCCTCTGATCTTTCCTTGTGCCCTTTCCTCACCTCTATCTCTCTGTCTCTTCCTTCCTTCCCCTCCTCTACCCATTTCTCCTAGTTTCCTCTCTGCTTCCTTGTCTTTCTAGCTTCTCCATCTATCTCTAGCTAAGCCTTCCTGTCTGGATACCCTTGGGGGTTTGTGAATAACTAACATTCAGATATCTACTACTATGATTGTACACACTCTTGTTCAAACATGCATGTGCATCCATCAATGTCTAAATGCCCAAAAGTGCACAGACTTACAGACAGGTACATTTACACAATGCAAACATCACAGAGATGCTCAAAGAATGTCATACACACCGAACAAATATCATAGGGACAAACACCAAGTATTATTTAGGGTCAGATAGCCATACTCAAAGAAAACAGGCAGAGACCCTCTGTCATTAGTTTTATTGTCAATAAGAACAACAATACAACAGCAGTGTGTCTTTATGGAGCCAGAACACTATATTAGACATCCCCTCCAGGTATCCTGCCCCTGCATACTTATCAGGGAGACATTCAAATATGACACCATGATAAACAAACTAACACAAATAAACACATGTATACTCATCTTGAAATAAATCTCCCAGCTCAATACCCATAAAACACACAGATACCGAAGTAAAAGACTACAGAAATGATCAAATATATTATGTAAAAGATAGGCTTCTATGGTTTGATGGTGGGATAATGATTCCCCAAAGATGTTCACATCCTAATTCCTGGAACATGTAAATATGTAACCTTACATGGCAAAGCAGAATTAAGTTTGCAGATGGAATTAAAGTTGCTAATCAGTGGAGTTTAAAGTAGGGAGATTATTCCAAATTACCCAAATGGGTCTAATATTATCTCAAGGGTCCTTCAAAGTGGAGGACAAAAACAGAAGAGAACAACCAGAAAGGTGGAAGTATGAGAAGTATGTGGCCAACATTGCTGGCTTTGATGACTGAGGAAGGAGGAGAAAACAAAGGAAGTGGGTGGCCTTCAGACACTGCAAAGAACAAGAGAATGGATTCTCTCCTGGAGGCTCCAAAAGAACCCAGGCCCTGCTGACACCTTGGTCTTAGACTATAAGAACTATTTTGAACTTCTGACCTCCAGAACTCTTAAGAAAATAAATGTGTTGTCTCACACATTTCAAACATAAGTTTGTGATCATTTGTGATAGCGGTAAATACAAAACTAATTCAGACTTTCTTTTTTTATTACTTTGACTTTTTTTAAATTTAAAATCATGTTTATTCTATTACAATTGTCTCAATTTCCCCCCCTTTGCCATCCACCCATCCCACCCCTCACCCCACCCACTGCTCCCACAGTCAATTCCCACTCTATTGTCCATGTCCATGGGTCATTCATACATGTTCTTTGTCTAGTCCCTTCCCCTTCTTTCCACAATTGTCCTCCTTCCCCATCCCCTCTGGTCACTTTCAGTCTGCTCCATGTGCACACACTTTCTTTCCCTTTCTTTCCCAGTCTCTGGCTCTTAGAGACTGTCTGCACTTGTTTGCCTCCTTCCTATTTGTCTAATTTCTCTGAATTTCTCTGCTTCTCTTGACCTTCTTGTCCACCACTTTTGGTCTTTTTTTCTTTGTATTTATTTTCTTGGCTCCCTCCCCACCCCAAGGTCTCTTAGACATTGGGTTCTTTTTGGATCTGGGCCTATAGTATTGGGGAAATTCTTCTGTGTCTCTGCATGCTTGCTTTGAGTATGTCTATCCCTGAATAATACCCAGTGTTTGTCCCTATGATATTCAATGTGTATGAGATTATTTGGGTATTTCTGAGACATTTGCATTATGTGAATATACCAGTCTGTAAGTCTGTGCACTTTGCAACATTTAGACAATTAACCAGATTAACCAAACAATCCTGATGCCTAGAGACATGACCCAAGGGCAAAAACTAAAAGTGTTTCCCTTAAGATCAAGAATAAGGCAGGGATGTTTGTTTTTGCCACTTTTATTCAACATAGTACTGGAAGTCCTACCCACAGCAATCAGACAAGAAGATATAAAAGGCATTCAGATTGGAAAGGAAGAAGTAAAACTATCATTATTTGTATATGACATGACACTGTATATAGAGAACCCTAAAGATTCCACCAAAAAACTACTAGAACTGATACATGAATTCAGTAAAGTAGCAGGATACAAAATAAATATCCAGAAATCACTTTTATACATCAATAATGAACTATCAGGAAGGGAAACTAAGAAAACAATTCTGTTTACAATTGCTTCAAAAAATACTTAGGAGTAAATTTAACCAAGGATGTAAAAGGCCTGTACTCAGAAAATTATAAGCCAGTGAAGAAAAAAGTGGAAGAAGATACAAATGAGAGAATATACTGTGTTTATGAACAGGAAGAATCAACATCATTAAGATGTCCATACTACCCAAAACAATCTATAGATTCAATGCAATTCCTATAAAAATACCAATGGTGTTTACACAGAACTAGAACAAATATTCCAAAAATTTATATGGAACTAGAAACAACCCTGAGCAACCCTAACAAATAAGAACAAAGTTGGAAAAATCGCACTTCCTGATAGCAAACTATACTACAAGGCCATAGTAATTAAAACAGCATCATGCTGGCATAAAAACAGACAGATAGATCAATGGAACAGAATAGAGAGACCAAAAATAAACCCATGCCTTTATAGTCAATTAGTATTTGACAAAGGAGGCAAAATAATACAATGGGGTAAAAATAGTCTATTCAACAAATGGTGTTGAGAAAATTGGACAGATACATGCAAAAATAGAAAAAGAAAAAGAAAGTAGACCACCTTCTTACACCATACACAAGAATAAACTAAAAATGAATTAAAGACTTAAATGTTAGACTCAAAACCATAAAAATTCTAGAAGAAAACATAGGCAGTGAAATCTTGGACATTTCTCATAGAAAAATTCTTTCTGATATATCACATTGAGCAAGGGAAACAAAAGAAAAAATGAACAAATGGAACTACATCAAACTGAAAAGTTTTTGCACAGCAAAGGAAACCACCAACAAAATGAAAAAAAAAGACAACCCGCTGAATGAGAGAACATATTCACCTATGATACATCTGATAAGGGGTTAATATCAAAAATTTATAAGGAAATTCAAAAAATCAACACTAAAAAGCCAAGCAATTCACTTAAGAAATGGGCAAAGGACCTAAGTGACTTCTCCAAAGAGGACAGACAGATGACCAATAGACATAGGAAAGGATGGTCAATGTCACTAATCGTCAGAGAAATGAAAGTTAAAACCAAAATGAGCTATCACCTTACACCTGTCAGAATGGCTATCATCAATAAATCAACAAACAACAGGTGCTGATGAAAAATGGGGAAAAGGGAACCCTAGTGCCCTGCTGGTGGGAATGCAGACTGGTGCAGTCAATGTGGAAAGCAGTATGGAGTTACCTCAAAAAATTAAAAATGGAACTGCCTTATGACCCTGCAATTCCACTTCTGGGAATATATCTGGAGAAACACAAAACACTAATTTGAAAGAATATATTTATTGCAGCACTATTTACATTAGCGAGGATTTGGAAGCAGCCAACGTGCCCATCAGTAGATGAGCGGATGAAAAAGCTATGGTAAACTTACACAGTGAAATACTATTCAGCAGTAAAAAAGAAGGAAATCTTACCCTTGTGACTGCATGGATGGACCTGGAGACTCTTAAGCTAAGTGAAATAAGCCAGTAAGAGAAACACAAGTACCAGATGATTTCACTTTTATGTGGAATCTAATGAACAAAATAAATTAACAAAGTGGAGACAGATCCATGGATACAGAGAACAGACTGACAACTGTCAAGGGGAGGGAGATGGAGGCTGGTGAGAAGGGTGACACGATTAAGCAAAGAAAAAAAAGACTCACGAACACAGACAACAGTATGGTAATTGCTAAAGGGAAGGGGAGATGAAGAGACAGAATAGGGTAAATGAGGGATAAATGGTGATGGGAAGAAACTTGACTTGGGGTAGTAAACAGACAATACAATATACAGTTGCTATATTTAATTGTATACCTGAACCTTATATTATTTTATTAACCAATGTCACCCCAATAAATTCATTAAAAAAAAAAAAAGACAGCTCTGGCTGGTGTAGCTCAGTGGATAGAGTGCTTGCCTGTGAACCAAAAGGTTACTGGTTTGATTCTCAGTCCAGGCATATGCCTGGGTTGTGGGCCAGGTCCCCAGTTGGGGTCATATAAAAGGCAACCAACTGATGTATCTTTCACACATTAATGTTCCTCTCCCTCTATTTCTCCCTCCTTTCCCCTCTCTCTTAAAATAAATAAGGAAAATATTGAAAAAAATAAAGTGTACATTTCAATGTTAAAAGAAAAAATAAAGACATGATCCAGGTCATAGGAATATCATCTTCACAGTCTGGTCTCTTGTTTAATACTACAACAACCATGGGACTGAGAGTCTAGCCATTTGTAGTGAGGACTCTGGGATTCCCACATGGTCAGGGATCTGCCTAGGCTCAAACAGCAGGTTAAAGGCAGAGCCAGGAATGAAATTCAGATCTACTGCCTGCAAATTTGGTGCTCTTTCCCTTAAATGTGACTTCCTCTGTTCTGAGATTTAATTTATCTTTCCTTTTTCCCTCCCAGAAGCCTCCTTCATCCCTGCAGCTGCGGCTTTCAAGCTCTACTTAGGGCATATAGCTTCTGTCAGAGAAGTTTATCCTAGATGCTCATTTGTTCTCTTTCTTTCTGACAATCCCCTATCAGTGTAACTTATTTTTATTCACCTTTTTAAAAAAATTTTATTTTAGAAACTGTTTCTGTGTAATTTATTTCCATTCTGTTTAAGAGTTTTTGGAAGAACAGCTTAAGACCACTCAGTGGTGTTTCCTACCCATTCAGTGGCCTGAGCAGTGGGGGCTGAAGACCAGTCTTCAGTGACAGCTGAGCACCCAGGATTCAATAGGAAGTTGCAGACTAGCCAGGAGGGCATCAGGATGCCTTCAGACCAGTCCACGACCTCAGGTCATGCAGCAGTGAACTTGGAGCTGGAGCAAATGCCTCCTTGG
Source organism: Pteronotus mesoamericanus (assembly GCF_021234165.1). Classification (NCBI taxonomy): domain Eukaryota; kingdom Metazoa; phylum Chordata; class Mammalia; order Chiroptera; family Mormoopidae; genus Pteronotus; species Pteronotus mesoamericanus. The sequence continues at coordinate 708,298 of NW_026555085.1, forward strand.
TTACAGCCTTTTTAGCAGTGACCTGCTCTTCCTTTCCAGTCTCTTCAGGACCTCTGTAGAAGTAGATATCAGGTAGAACCTCTGATGGATAGTCATAGGAGATGGTGCCTCCCATGAGCAGAACTTCCCAGGCCAGCATCAATCACATCAGTCCCACTGAGTGAGCCCCCTCGTTGTTGCCAGGGATGGTAATGTCCACATAGTACAGAGGAGAGTCTGTGTTACACAGAGCAGTAGTAGACAGGTTAACACAGGATGCTTCCGTGATCAGACCTGGGACCAGCAACCACCAGAAGTCTTGGCTCCTTCAAGGCTGCCTATATCTGGTTATTGAAGCTTCCAGAAATGAAGCAGCCAGCAACAAGAGTGACTGCAAAGGTAGTAGCAAACATCAGCACAGCTCACTGGCCAGTATTCCTGGACAGATTTATGATGTAGATGTCATCACTTTTCCTCTTGTAGATGTACTGTTCCATTTGGAAGTCAAGGTTGGTGCCACCTAAGTGGGTTCCTACTGCAAGAACTTTGAGAACATACTCCTCCTTCATTTGCAGGACATCAAGAGCACAGGACATTGTGAAAGAATTTCCCTTTAAATTACTTGAGAATGAAAACAATGCCACGTGGTCCTCTCTCTGAGTAGTGCAGAAAGGCTATCCACCCTTCAAGTTCCCCTTTAAACATTTACTAATCTTTATTTTCTTAATGTTCCCTAGGCTTTCTTATTCCTTACCACTTTAGCAGTGTTTCTTTAGGAGCCATGCATTCATTCATTCATTCATTCATTTATTCACTCACTCAATCATTCAACGACTATTTATGAAGCACCTACCATCTATCAAGCACTGTTCTAGATCTCGTATCCTCTAGCAATTTAGATTCTGTTGGGAAAGACTAACAATAAGCGGGTAGAAAAATAAATTAACAAGATAATTATATATGTGACAAGTACTTTGAAGGATATAAAGGGGATTATATGAGAAGAGTTAACTGGAGGAGGTGTGCACTACTTGTAATAGGATGTTAGAAAAAGCTTCTCTGAGATGACTTTTGAGCTGAGCCCCTGACTGATGAGAGGGAATAAGTAGTGACAAGAACTAGGGGACAGTTTTCCAGGTAGTAGGGACAGCAGGTGCAAAGACCCCAAAGTGGGAAAGATCTTGATAAAGCACAAGGTGTGATGACAATGGTTTGACATGGGATTGGAGAGATATTAAAGGTCAGGCTGTGCAGGCCCTTAGGAACCAGGAAAAGGAGTTGAGTTTTGTCCTAAAAACAGTGAATGCCACTGAAAAGCATGGTCCAATCTGTGTATTTAAACATTCACTTTGTCCTAGTCTCTTCTCTCTATATTTTTCTAACTCTTGTCCTCCTTTGCACATTTACTTTCAAAATGAGCATCCCATTTCCATGCTACTTTCCCATGGGAGAGAATAAGTCTTCCAAACAAATTGCTTTTTAACCTGCATGATCAAATGTAGATAACTTGATTCTGGTTCCCATCTCTATTAGGGAGTTCAAATAATCAAGTTTATAAACAGAGTTGAGGGGCATTAATGACATGTAATCTAATCCTTACATTATGGATAACAAAATTGAGGCCGAAAGGGGTAACCCAGCTTCTGAAGATAACTTGAATTTTTTTCCCTCACCCCAAGGATTTGTTTATTGATTTTAGACAGAGAGAGAGAGAAGAAGAAGAAAGAGAAACATTGATGTGAGAGAGAAACATCCATTGGTTGCCTCCCGTACATGCACCCTGACCAGGGGCTGAACCTGCAGCTAGGTATATGCCCTGACCAGGAATTGAACCTGTGACATTTTTGTGCACAGGACGATGCTCCAACCTGCTGAGCCACCTCTGCAGGATGATAACTACTATGTTAAGTGGAGGAGTCTTTCTGGTCTTTACCTCTGGGGAATGCAGAAACAGGTTGTTTCCTGTCCCTTAAACACTGGTTTCAATTTAAAAAGGTATTAACTGACCACTTACTATTTGTCCAAAATCAGGGCCAAGGTTCACAAGGAATAAAGGAACAAATGGTGAGGTCCATGCACAGCAACACTGGGGTATGCTGATCAGCGTCACAGCATCACACTGCCCTCAGGCAACTTAGAATTTATAGGCAAGAGAGATACGGTGCAATTGTACAGTATACACAAATTGTGGTATGAAGGAAAGTACAGGGTGGTGAGGGCTATGTTAGGTAGGCCTTAATGCAGGGAGTAGAAATCACTCTAGATGTTTTAAGCAACAATGGACTAAATATAGAGAACTAGAGGAAAAATCACTCAGAAGTCTGGAGAATTAGAACTGAAGTGGTTCTAACAGGACTGCTGGCCTCAAGGTCACTTGTCTTAGGTCAGAAATACTGCAGCTACCCCTAAAATAACAGTTACTGCTGCCTCCCCACCAACTGTCTCAGTGGCATGGACCTCTCATGTTGATGGGAACTTGTCTACACTATCTGTTAGAGGAAAATGGCCTCCACTGCACTTCTGCCTTTACAGTCTAGTTTAGGCCCGGCTGAGTAGCTCAGTTGGTTAGAGTATTGTCTGAATATACTTCAGTTGTGGGTTTAATACCTGGTCAGGGCACAGACAGAAACAACCAATGAATGCATGAATAAGTGGAAAAACAAATCAACGTTTCTTTCTTTCTCTCCTTTTCTCTCTAAAATCAATTTAAAAAGGAAAAGTATACCTCATTACACTGTTTAAAAAAATAAAATTAAGAATAAATAAAACTTCAAACAAATGCATCTAGTTAGAAGAACTTAACTCCTGTACAGAACCTAACTGCAAAAATTTCTGAGAAATAGAGCTTCTTTTACTTTCCAGCCTCTCCAAATAGAAGAGGAATGAAGCCAATCCATATATCTGGAGTTGCCAAATAAAATACAGCTCTCCAGTTAAATTTAAATTTCAAATAACAATGAATTTTTTAGTATAAGTATCTCCCCAAAATTGTATGGAGCATAATTATCCTAAAAAATAATTTATTATTTATTTGAAATTCAAATTTAAATAAGTGTCCTCTATTTTTATTTGCTAAATCTGGCAACCCTATGAAAATCCAGCACAGAGACTAATTAATAGTTGAGTTACCTAAGTTAGATTGGGGTAACCTGAGAGATGAATAAAGTTCATCAGGCACAGAGAAGAGGGAAAAACGTTCCAAGCAAAGGGAGCATCTTTATAAAGACTGAGTCAAGAGCAAACTGGGCTAATTTAAACAAAGTTAGCACATGATGAGCTGGGGGTAAAAGTGGTACAAGGTGGATGAAGACAGGCAGAGAACAGATAATGCAGGGTCTTAAGTTCTGAGTAGTGCAATAAAACAAGTATAAAATGGGAGAGACCCAGGGCCATTATGTGCTAATGACATTCCCCAGATTTGTGCAAGGTGGTCATCCTGAAGACAGAAAATGATTCCAGTGATTTAGGTGAGAGATAATGATGGCTTGGGAGCTGGGAGCTGGTGAAGATGGAAATGAGCAGGACATATATTTGGTGGCTAGAACTGACAGATGAGTTGGAGTGGTACTTAAGAGGAGAGGGTAAGGAAAATCAGGGATGAATTCCTAGTTCCTGGAACTGGTTAATGCAAGTGCTATTACAGAAATGGGAAGAACTCTCTTACTGAGTTTTGAGTGTTGAGATGGCATCAAAGAGAGGAGGGAAGGGTAGAGTGATGAGGTGTTTAGTTTTGGCTGGACAGCAGGGCACGACCACTGCCTCTATCTGCAGAACACTTCCTGACGTTTACTCATCTGCTGCTCCTTCACTTCCTCTTTCAAGGTTTCTTTCTCCTCCATCATTTTTACTTTCTGATTCTCTCATTCTCTCTCTCTCTCTCCCTCTCTCTCTCCCTCTTTCTCTTTCTCGCTTTCTCTCTCTCCCTCTCCTTTGCTCTGTAGTCATTCCATTTCCTGGACAGAATCAGAGGCTTAGCCAATGAGACAGCTGGAGTGTAAGAAGCTAGATATTGAAATGTTGCCATGTTTCTGTGGTCCACAGTTTCCCAGTGACCTGGTAAACCATTTAGCATCTCCTTCGCAGACTGAGGGAGGAGGAGGCTGGAGAAGGCTTAGACAAAAGCAGCTGAGGAGGCATCCTCTATTAGAGTCTATCAGAGGGGAAACTGATTAGTCCAAACTCCACATTTTACATCTGAGAAAACTGAGGTGTCATGACCAACATCTGACTCTTGACATAGTCGGGACAGATGAGGTGTGATTGCACAGCAGAAGCAGCCACGGTTGGGTCTCTCGGTCATCCCTCCTTGCATGCCTGCTATTATTGGTGGTTGGTGGTGGGGTTTTACAGCAATTGTACCCTACTGCTAAAAACTCACACAGTTCCTCTGATACTGCCCAGAAAGAATTATTAATTGCAGGGCAAAAAGCCCCTGACCACCCCGCTGCTTCCTGCTTCACCTGTCAGGAAAGTTAATATTAGACATTGGGCAGGCCAGTTGCCAGAGAAGTGGAGAAAATGCTCTATTGAGAGTTCCCCCTGGTGGGACACCACCTCCCAGAATTATCACAACCACTACGCCTCCCATACCCTGGACAGGAGTATGAATGAATGAAGACATATGGGTGAATAGGCAAGGGAAGTTAGTTAGGTATTATTATTAAGTACTTGGGAACAAATACATAGAAATCCTCCTCTTTGTGTATGACTTAAAGCTAAACCTCCACAGAATAGCCACTAGGGCTGCTGAAACTTCTGTGACTTTGGTTGGTTTTAAAGACTGCACATGACACAGGGGCTGCACCTAAACAAAACAGATGGGATGTCGATCATCTCCCCAGACAGGTAGCCACAAGGGGCTTAAAAGTAACTTTTATAGAATAACTGTTCTGTCTGTTGAACTTGTCTTGGCCTTTGCTGATTTTTGAGAATTATTGATGGACATTTAGTAGGAGATGGTGTTTTGTACTTCTCGCTCTATTTGAATGTCCAAATAGCCCTCCTGGTCGGAATGACCTTTGCTTAGTGATGTTGTGTTTGCAAACAATGGTATTTTTCCAATCAAAGTAACTGTTGCTAAGAATGATTGTATTTAAATTTCCCTGTACTACGCTGTGCTATTTTTTATAATAATCTTTTATGTAATCATATCAAGTATCAGTTCCTTGTATTACCTCTATAAAAATAAAGTTCCTAAGCTTAAAGGTGTCAGTCCAGACTCCCAAGTCTGGCTGTCCTCCCACACTTCACCCTACTGTCTCCCTCCATTTCTTCACCGACGCCGTCTCTCCTTTGGGGACCCTGAGACCCGCCGAGGCTGGACCCCGGCACTGAGGCCTCAGGACGTTCTGACTAAACAAGGTAAGAACCTGCACAATATGAAGAACATACACCTCACTTGAAAACAGTGGAGTTTTCAATATTTGACTCAACTCTTATTTGTTTTGTGACTAAAGTGGAACAATTATATTTACATAGAAAAATTGTTTTAAGGATCAAATAAATAACATATTTATTTACTTAAAAAATGCTTTTTAAGCATCTACTATGTACCAGATATTGTGCTGGGAGCTGAGGACTCAGCAGACAAGAAAGTAGACAGAAATCTGCCCTCATGGGAATGACGTTCTAATGAGGAAAACACATATTTAATAAATAAATGAAATGTAGGATAGATACCATAAAGCAACAAAACTGTGAAAGAAGATACAGGAATTGGATAGAGTTGGCAGGATTACAATTTTAGTAGGTAATATTTGAGCAAAGATTTGAAGAAAGCTAAAGAATTAACCAATTGCTTATCTAGAGGAAGAGTGGTCCAGTTTGAGGGAAAGACAAGACAAAGACCCCAAGGCAGAAGCTGCTAATACGTGAGATTTAACATGAAGGTCATGTTGCTGGAGCAAAGAGAGCAGGAGAGAGAGCGGTAGGAAGTTAGAGAGGCAATAGGCTGACTGAGAAAGATCTGGAGGCCACTGTGGAACTTTCTTTCATGATGAGTGAGGTGAATCTGATGGGGATGGAGGTGGCTAGATGGGGCTGACTTCTGGGCAGGAGTTGATGGAGAGCTGGCAGGGTTTGCTGATGTAATGGATGTGGAATGTGAGAGCAGTCAGGAAGCTCCAAGGTTTGGCTCTAGCCCCTGGGAGGACAGAGTGCCAATGACTGAGGTGTGGAGGACTGTGCCAGTGGGTTTGGGGGGAAGTTCTGGAGTTAGAGCATGGACATGGTTAGCTGAGTTGCCCGTCAGATATCCAATAGCTTGGTGAACTGTGCAGCCCTCTCCAAGCATATCACATAGTGAGTGATGGCAAAACCTAAAGGATCAAGAACAGGTAACTACTTCAGGAGAATGTATATCGTCATTACAGGACAAAAAAAAAAACTGGGCCCATGCTCCCTGGCACAAGGTCAAAGGCTACAAAGGGTAAAGTCAGGGCTGGGACTCAAGTGTTTCTTCTCCACACAGTGTTATAACCCTGACTCCTGTCTCCCAGGGACCAGAGACACTAAGAGAACTGGGGACATGGAGTAAGAGCCAGAGGAATCAAGTCAGAAACATGAAAAGAAGCAAGAGGCAGAGAAGGGGGACTCATGAGGGAGACAGAGAGTGACCTAGAAAAGATTAATGAGCTGCAGAGCCAGTTGAGAGGAGCCCCGCCAGCCTCGCCCACATGATAAATTGAACTTCTCTTCTTTCCTCTTCCCAGGTGACCTGTCACCAAAACATTACTGGCATGCTGCTGGCATCCAGCCTGCTAATTCGTTCAGGAGCCTCTCCCTGGACACCTGAGCCTCAGGTGTACTGCCCCCAGCACACTCCTCCATCCTATCCAGCCCCACCCTGCATCTCGGGGAGGAAAACTGGTCTTAAGATCTGCCCTAAGTCGGCTCCCTTCGTCCAGCCCCTCCCCGCGCAGAGTCTGGCATCTTGAGCCCTTTTATCTGCCATCTCTGAGCACCTTTGCAAGCGTCCTTCAAGCGGGTGTTGGATACAGGCCACTATGTCCAAGTCTGGCGCCCCTCCCGGTGCCACACCCCACCCCCACGGGTGTGTGGCAGTCGTTGGGACGGGGTAGGGAGAAGGGGAGCCCTGAGGAAGCTCCACACTTGGGAGGAGAAAGGAGAAGACTGCAAACAGGTGGTCACAGGAGGAGTTAGGGTGAGCAGGTGGGGCCCACCAAATTATATGAAAGGGAAGGAAGGGTGAAATACCAGAAATGGTTGGGGTATCAGGAACTTAAGTCAAGTAAAGGAACACTCATTGAGCATTCCTATATGCCAGACAGCATGCAAAGTGTTTCCATATACACAATGCAGGTAGCAGCTGAAAAGAACACGAAAGACCTGTTTGGGCAGACATGAGAAGATCTCTAAGACCAATGGTTGAAAGAAAAAGTAAGTGTAGAGTATTTTGAACTATGAGTTATAATCCATATTAAAGAAATACATGAGGAAGTGCTTGGTCGCAGGGACCAGGGAGTACAGAGCCAGGCAAGCCAGAGAGAATGAGGTGTATCGGCAGAATGGCAGGTAGTTCACCTGGATGAGGATTTGGTGTGTGCCAAGGATGGTGGGTTGTGCCTGGGTTGCAGCTGACAGGGATGTGGAGCTTGCCATGCTCTAGCTTAAAGTCAACCCTATTCTCCTAGATAAATCTCAGAGCACTTTTAAGTGGGAAGAAACATTCCCAGTTAAACGTTCTAATTAAACATGCTACAGAATGGTTCTGTCTGCAGGTAGAGAATGTATTTGAAGGGGGAGGAAGACCCCTAGGGCTACACAAGGCCGGGTCATGTGGGAATGGGGAGGACGAGAAAGGAGTATGTGAAATCGTCTGAGGGAATGAGTGGGTAGCACATCTCCATATGGCTGATGGGGAAAAAAAGGAACATAAAACACAGATTATTTTTCAGGATTGTAATTGAAGATATACAAACATATGAAAAGTCAAATAATTAGATGAGTTAATGAGAAAAATTAGTGGCCCCACCCCCATCCTCACCACCTTCAACTCTTTTAGCTGATTTGCTTTTTTGATGTTTGTCTCCATATCTGGAAACACCAGGATTATGTGGTTACTGCATGCTTTTTTCAATTTTGGGTATCATGTAATAATTTGCTTTTATGAAAGATAACCTTTTTTAAACCACCAAGTTCACTTGGTTCATAAACAGATAACCTCACTATCCCCACCATCCTTACTTTATAGTTATTTCAAGAAAACATATACACACACCACATATATATTTCTCTGTGTACATGAATATGTACATAAATGCACAGAAAAAATGTCCTGAAGGACCATATCAAACTAGGATTCAGGAGGACACTGGCTGAAGGAGAATTTCATTCTGTTTGGTTTAAATTCTTTCTTTTAAAAAAGATTTTTTTTTATTTATTTTTAGAAATGCAAGAGAGGAAGAAAAGAGGGAGAGAAACATCACTGTGTGGTTGCATTTTGTGTGTCCCCTGCTGGGGACCTGGCCTGTAATCCAGGCATGTGTCCTACACGGGAATCAAACAGGCAACCCTTTGGTTTGCAGACCAGCACTCAATTCACTGAGCCACACCAGCCAGGGCTAAATTCTTTACAAATGAATGTATACATTAATCACTTGTGTAACAGAGTTTACAAAGCAAAATGAATCCACACAATAATACAAAAAAAGATAATTATTATTATTATCCACAGTTTACAGATGTGAAAACTGAGGCCCAGAGATTTAAGTGCTTTGTTCAAGGTCTTACACCAAGAAAACACAGCTCGTAAAAGTGAGATTTGAACCTAAAGGAAGAGAAGGGGCAAGCAAATGGGGCAGGACAAAAGGAAATGAAAAAGAAAGCCAGGCACTGGAGGATGGTGAGGGTAATGAGGAACATTTAACAGGATGGTTGCCACCTTTGGCAGAAGGGATAAAGGAGGCAGAGACAGAAAGGCAGTAACACTACAGCTGTTGATTTGAAGGAAATTTAAGGGCTTTGTGGAAGAAGGGGACTCAGTAATAGTCAGAAGAAATAGTCTAAAAGAGAAAATGTCTTGGTCCCACATCCTTAGAGAACATCCCAAGAAAGCACAGTTAGAGAGCATTCCCAGAGAGCACAGATGCCAGACACCTGCAGGGAGTCACTGGATCCCAGAGACTGATGGCCAAGAATGAGATCATCACCTCAAAAGGCAGGGAGCAGAGACAACAAGGCCCTTAAGATCCAGAAAGCTTAACTCTTCTGGTCAGAGGCTACTGTCACAAAACCAACAAAGAATTCATGTCTAATAGGTTTTCCTCGGGGCCCAAATGAGTAAGTATGGGAGTCACTCGGAGGCTGTGATACCAGCAAGATGACTCACAAAAACAGCCCAGCCAAGCAAACAAGCTGCAGTCTCTGCCCTGAGAGAACAGGGCTGCCTGGGGAGGAGCAGGTTGGAAGAGGTCACAGATAAAGCCACCAAGACAGCTGGTTCCTCCTTAATCACAACTTAGCTACACCAGCACTCAGGGTCGCCTGTCCCCTCCCATGGTCACGGGGGTGGTGATTATTAGGGCTGAAAGCCTCAGTCCAGTAACCTGAGATTATACAACTAGGTTGGGGATTGGACACAAGGTAAACTTGAGACTTTTGTACAGATATACTCACATACCCCAACCTTACCATTTTATCCTTTCCCTCATTCCCCACCTAAACACTGATAAAGTAAAAAAAAAAAAAAGAGCAGCTTTTGACAGTCAGAAGCTGGCCTGACACTAAAGATCTAAACCATGTCATTCTTCTATTAGACATCAAGTACCTTTTAGAACACCAACCTCAGGTGACTTTACTCTGAGACCATAATAAAATGAGACAAAGTAAGTCTAGTTCATAATTCTGTGTGAACACAGACAAAAACAAGGTCACTCTGCCACCCACAACATAGCAAACATCCTTTCTGTGGGCCAAAAGGAATGACTGCTACTTTAAAAAAAAATCATTTATAGCTTTATTCTCATTCTAGTTTTCCCTGCCTGCAGATAAAATTAACTGAGATACCCAGTCATAGAATGTTCTCTGGTTTCTGACACTATTCAATCTAGAGCAAATCTCTACTTTCTTAGACCCTTCCCCAAGTCACCAAACCAAAGTACAAATCTTATAAGAGGCTTTTTCCCCTACCACTCTCTTACTGAAATGTCCCACAGTTCCTTGTGATATGCATCCACTCTTGCTGCAAAGAGAAGTAAACCCGACTTGTTTACTGCAGGTGTGTTTCTGGGGGTCTTTGGCTGGAGGATATTGATAACACCCAGTGGGATTTTTTTTTTTTTATTCCTACCCTCTGGGATCTACCCTGAGATTCTGAGGCCAGACTGTGTGGGAAAAGATGATACAAAGGCAGGAGGTACTGCCAGAAGGGACAAAACTAGTCACACATTCACTCAACAAATATTTATGGGGCACCCACCTGTGCCACAAATTGTTTCAGGTGCTAATGACAATCGACAAATAAAGCAGGGCCTATGATTATCAAGAAGCTCTCAGTCAGAAGCAGAAGTGGGTAGATACTTGAACAGATTGCTGTGACTCGCGGAGGTAAGTGCAATGACTGAGGTGTACCATTGGGACTGTTCCATCTACACTAGTGTGGTAATGGAGGTAGTGGTAGCAGAGGTAGGGTACCAAGAAAGACTTTCTGGGGAAGCGGGTATTTGAGGCCCTGCACGCTGAGAACAATCTCATGAGAATGGAAAAAAAGAGCAGCTCAGGAATATGATAATGAGATGGTGAGTGGAGAATTTTACATGCAATTGTGATCTTATTAGAGTGAAAAATAGGAGGCAGTTTAGGGGAGGGCTTAGGCTGGAGGCACTAATGACTCATGATATAGTTTGGGCTTTACCATTTAGTGAAAGTGGTCATCATTAAAAATTTACTGGAAGTTCAATAAGTGCTGACATGATTATATTATGTTTTTAAAAATATTTATTTTTTAATTACAGTTCACTTTCAGTACTATTTATATTAATTTCAGGTGTACAGTGCAGTGAATAGACATTTATGTCATTTATAATGTGATTCCCCAAAAGTATTGTACACTTGGCTCCATACAGAGTTATTACAGTAATATTGACTATATTCACTATGCTGTATTTTACAACCCCATGACTATGCTATAACTACCAATTTGTACTTCTTAATACTTTTACCTTTTTCACACAGTTCCCCAAGCCCCCTCCCATCTGGCAATGATCAGTCTGCTTCTCTGTATCTATGAGTCTGTTTCTGTTTTGTTTGTTTGTTATTTTGTTCTTTAGATTCCTCACAAAAATGAAATCTATTGCTATTGGTCTTTCTCTGTCTGATTTATTTCAATTATTATTCCATAATACCCTCTGGTCCAGATGGTAAGATTCCATTCTTTTTTATGGCCGAGTACGTTCCATTGTACATCTGTACCACCTCTGCTTTATCCAATCTTCTATTGTTTCCATACCTTAAACATTGTTTTTTAAAAGATTTTATTTATTTATTTTTAGAGAGAGGGGAAAGAAGGTAGAAAGAGAGAGGGAGAAACATCAATATGAGAGAGAAACATTAATTGGTTGTTTCTCACATGAAAGCCTTCCAGGGACTGAACCTGCAACCCAGGCATGTGTCTTGACTGAGAATACAACTGGCAACCTTTCGGTCTGCAGGTTGGCACCCAACCAACTGATCCACATTTGTCAGGGCCATATTTTAACTTTTGTTAATAACACTACAATGAACATATGTTTGCCTATATTTTCAAATTACTGTTTTGGATTTCTTCAAAAATATTCCCAGAAGTGAAATAGCTGGGTGATAAGGTAGTTTGGTTTTTAATTTTTTAAAACCCACCATACTGTTTTCCACAGTGACTGCACCAGTCTGAATTCCCACCAACAGTGCATGAGGGTTCCCTTTTTTTCACATCCTCACCAACATTTGTTCATTGTTTTATTGATGATAGCCATTCTAACAAATGTCAGGTGATATTTCATTGAGGTTTTCATTTGCATTTTTCTGATTAGTGACATTGAATGCCTTTTCATGTCTACTGGCCAATTTGTATGTCTTTTTTAGAGATGTGTCTATTCAGGTCCTCTGCCCATTTTTAAAATTGGGTTGTTTGTGTGTGTGTGTATGTGTGTGTGCGCGTATTAAGTTGTGTGAGTTTTTAATTAAATTTTGGATATTAACACCTTATTGGATGTATCATTGGCAAATATAATCTCCCATTCAATATGTCACCTTTTTGTTTTGTTGGTGGTGTCCTTTGCTGTGCAAAAATTTTTTAGTTTGGTGCAATCCCATTTGTTTATTTTTTTAATTAATTTCCCTTGCCTAAGGAGATATATCAAAAAAAAATTACCAAGCACAGTATCAGAGTGTGCCTATATTTTCTTCTAGAAGTTTTATGGTTTGGGGTCTCACATTGAAGTCTTTGATTCACTTTGAGTGTATACTTGTATATAGTGTAAAGAGGTGGTGTAGTTTCATTTTTTTAATGTATCTGTCCAATTTTCCTAACACTATTTATTTATTTATTTTTTCAAATACATTTGTCTCTGCCTACCCTTAGTATAAATAAATACCCTTAGTATTTATTTTTAAAGACTAATGTTTATTTTTAAACTTTTATTTATTGATTTTAGAAAGAGAGAGGAAATGAGAGAGAGAAACATTGATTTGTTGTTCTAGTTATTTATGCATTCATTAGTTGATTCTTGTATGTGCCTTTATTGGGGATTGAACCTGCAACTCTGGCATATCGGGACACTGTTCTAACCAACTGAGCAACTGGCCAGGGTCCTTACACAATTTATTGAATAGACTGTCTTTGCCCCATTTTATGCTCTTGTCTCCTTTGCCAAATATTAATTGACCATATAGGTATGGGTTTATTTCTGAGCTCTCTATTCTGTTCCATTGATCTTTGTGGCTGCTTTTATGAAAGTGTATTTATGCCAGTAATCAATATAACCTTGTAGGATAGTTTGATATCAGGTAACATGAGCCCTCCAACTTTGTTTTCTTTCTCATGACTGCTGTGGCTATTCAGGGTCTTTTGTGGTTCCATACAAATCTTGAGATTTTTACATTTTAGTTCTGTGAAAAATGCCATTAATATTTTGATAGGGCTTTCATTGAATCTGCATTTTGATAATGTTAATTCTTTCTATCCATGAGCACAGTATACATTTTCATTTATTTGTATCTTCTTCAATTTTTTTTTCAATATCTTACAATTTTTCAAGTACAAGACTTTTACTTCTTTGTTTAAATTTATTCCTAGGTGTTTTCTGATGCAAATGTTGATAGGATTGTTTATAAATTTCTTTTTCTGATAGTTTGTATTGGTTTATTAAAACACACACACACACACACACACACACACACACACAGAGAATCAAGATGGCGGAGGAGTGAGGGGAAGTCACACTGACCTCCTCGCAGGACCAACCCGGAATTACAACTAAATTGTGGAGAAATCACCTGGAACAAACAACTGAACAATAGTGAGAGAGGAGCCTTGTACCTCGGAGTCAGAAGAATCAGTTTTAGTGCAATCTAACTGGTAAGGAGTGCAGTAGAAACTTGAGAAGGTGGGTGGGGAGCCCACAGGCAGCAGCACCACAATGATGTTGAAATGGCCAGTTGGATCCCCCCTAGAAGAGCGGGGAGGCACTAAATCAAAAGTGCCTCCAGCACCAGAGCTCAAAAAGCACACAGAAAACAGCCAGCTGCAAAAAGTGACAGGGTTGCTCTCTGCCAGAGACAGGCATCTGGAGAGGCAAAGACCCACTTAAAGGCCCAACGCATAAATTTTTGTTTGAAGCCACTTACCCTGGGCTTTGGCAAAGACAGGAGAAGAGTGGGCTAGAGACACCTGAGGAGAGACTGGGCAGGAGGCTTTGGGGAGAAAACTGAGAGAGTAGCTGGCGGGATCTCGGTGCTGACTCATCCCCCATGCAGCAGCAGCCATCTTGCTCAGATAGATATCACTCCCCATGAGCAGCAGCAGCATCAGAGGACCCAATAGCCCTGGCCCCAGGTGGGATTCCAACCCACCCTGTGCTGTCTAAGCTGCCTGCTGAGTACAGAGTGGCAGCCACAGATAATAGATCCCTGGCTAAAGGGGGCTCAGGGAGGTCTGAAGACACTTGAGGAGAGACTGGGATGGAGGCTTTGGGGAGAGAATGGATAGAGTAGTTGGCAGGATTCCAGTGCTGACTCCACCCCTATATGGCAGCAGCATCAGTGGACCCAATAACCCCGCCCTCAGATGGGACTCCGCCCACCCCGAGCTGTCCAGGTGTACAGTGACTAGATTAACAGGTGAAGGAGACAGCCACAGACAGTAGATTCCTGGAAGTCTCAAACAGACTGCCTGAGGTCAGATAGGGACGACATCTGACATCATAAGAGGCAGATCCAGAAAGTAAAAACAGCAATCTTCTATCATAGAAGTTCACACCACAAAGTCAGGAAATCAAGACATATCAACTTAAGAAGCAGAAGCAAAAAAGAAGAGCTTCACAAATAGTGGAAACACAAAGAAACAACCTCCACTCAAAGAGAAAGGAGGAATCCCCAGAAAGAGAACTAAATGAAATAGAGGCAAATATACTACCAGATATTGAGTTCCAAATAACAGGTCTAAGGAAGCTCAATGAATTCAGTGAGCTCAGAGAGAATTACCAAAAACTACAGGGAAACTATAAGGAACTTACTGCAAACTATATCAGCATGAAAAAGGACATCGAAATTATCAATAAGAGACAAGAGGAAATGAAGAATACAATTTCTGAATTGAAGAACACAGTAGATGGAATCAAAAGCAGGCTGGATGAAGCTGAGAATCAAATCAGTGAGCTGGAGGACAAGGTAGAAAAAAGCTCCCAGAAAGAGCAAGAAAATGAAAAAAGACTCAAAAAGAATCAAGAGGCATTGAGGGAAATGCAGGACAAGCTGAAACATAACAATATCTGTATAATAGGGATACCAGAAGGAGGAGAAGAAGAGGAAGGGATAGAGAACCTGTTTGGAAAAATAATGATGGAAAACTTCCCTCATTAGAGGAGAGAAAAAGTCACACGAGTCCAGGAAGCATGCAGGGTCTCATTCAAGAGGAACCAAGTGTGGCCCACTCCAAGACATGTCCTAATTAAAATGGCAAATATCAAGACAAACAGAATCCTAAAGGCAGCAAAGGAGAAACAGGTAGTAACATATAAAGGCGCCCCAATACAGCTAGCAGCTGACTTCTCAACAGAAACACTGCAAGCCAGAAGTTATTAGCAAAAAAATATTTCAAGTATGAAAAGCAAAGACCTGCAACCAAGACTGCTCTACCCAGCAAGGGTCTCAATTAAAATGGAAGGTGAAATAAGGAGTTTCCCAGACAAAAGAAGGCTAAAACAATATACCTCCACCAAACCAGCACTACAAGATATGCTAAAGGGACTACTTTAAGATGAAGAAAAAGATCTATGAATACCCACTTCCTTTCACAGTCACCAATACTTGATATTACCAATATTTTTAATACTTCTGAATCTGTGACAATGATGTATTATTTTAATTGTTCCTTTATTATTTATTGAAACTAAACCTGTTTTTGTATATTTCTTGCCTATTTCTATTATTTTTTAAAAGCTTTAAATGATTTTTTGGTATTCTTTATTCATTTTTTGATTAAATGTTTGTAGAATTTTTTCCCTAAAAAGAGAAAACCAACAAACCATTAACCCTTTCTTAGATGTGTTGCAAATACTTTCCTATTCTATTACTTGTCTTTTAACTTTTTCTATATTACTGGACAGTCTTAAATGTTTAATATAGTCATATTGTCAATATTTTACATTATAGCTTCTAGGTTTGAATATTTTATTTCAGGGTAAGATAAATATTATTTTGTATTTTCTCCTAAAACTCCTTAGATTCTACATATTGATTTTTAACTGACCTGAATATTTCTTGTATAATGTGTGAAATAAGGCTCTATATTTTTTTATTTCAAGTAATAGTGGTCCATACACCTTATTTGTTGAATAAGCCTTATTTCCCCCACTGATTTGAAATATCAACTTAATCATATATTACATTGTTAGACAGATATACATATTTGCCTATAGAATGCTCATTCTATTTCATTGATCTACTGGATTGTTTCTGTGCTGGTGTCTTGTTGGTTTAATTGCTGAGACTTTATAATGGTTTTACATTTTTTAATATTTTATAATTAACTTTGACCTTAAAAAAATCAATAAAATCAATCCACATTTTGAAAGAAAGGAACAAAGAAAGAAAGAAAAAGAAAGAGATGGAACTCCTATCTTTTGCAACAATATGGTTGGAACTGGAGAATATTAAGCTAACTGAAATAAACCAGTTGATGAAAGACAAATACCATATGATCTCACCTATAAGTGGACTCTATTCAACAAAATGAACTAATGAACAAAATATACCACACGCATGGAAACATGGAGCAGACTGAAAGTGACCAGTGGGGATGGGGAAAGAGGACAATGGTGGAAAGAAGGGGAAGGGACTAGGCAAAGAACATGTATGAATGACCCATGGACATGGACAACAGAGTGGGAATTGACTGTGGAAGAGGGGGTGGGGGTAGGATGGGAGGACGGTGGTAAAGGGGGAAAAATTGAGACCACTGTAATAGAATAAACATGATTTATAAATTTAAAAAAATTTAAAAATAAAACCACAATGAGATACCACTCCACACTGGTCAGAATGGCAATCATAAACATATCAACAAACAAGTGCTGGCGAGGTTGTGGAGAAAAGGGAACCCTAGTACACTGTTGGTGGGAATGCAGACTGGTGCAGCCACTGTGGAAAACAGTTTGGAATTTCCTCAAAAAGCTAAAAATAGAACTGCCTTTTGACCCTGCAATTCCACTGCTGGGATTGTACCCTGAGAATCCTGAAACACTAATTCAAAAGAACCTATGCACCCCAATGTTCATAGCAGCACAATTTACAATAACCAAGTGCTGGAAGCAACCTAAGTGCCCATCAATAAATGAGTGGATCAAAAAACCAGGGTACATTTACACAATGGAATACTACATGGCAGAAAGAAAGATGTACTACTCTTCATGACAGCACGGATGAAACTGGAGAGCATTATGCTAAGCAAAATAAATCAGGGGTGAAATACAAATACCATATGATCTCACCTACAAGTGGAACCTGAACCAGAAAGCAAGCAAGGAAAATATAACCAGCAACATTGAAAAAAACAAAACAAAACAAAACCAACAATAAGGGAAGGAGAAAGGAGGGTAATGGGAAAAGAAGAGGAAGGATCAAGTCAAGGAGGATGTATGAAGGACCCATGGACAAAGCAAAAGTGAGGAAGGATTGAGGGTGGGAGTTGAGGGTGGGTGGGACAGAGCAAAGTGGTGGCAGGAAAATGGAGACAAATGTATTTGAACAATAAAAAATAATAATAATTAAAAATAAATAAATGAAATTTAAAATAAATAAATATAAGACCTAAAAAAAAAAAGAAAATGTACTTTTTTCTATAAGAACTCTCAACTCTGTTTTCTTCTTCCAAACACTCTGGATATCACCTAGTTGTGTTTCCAGTTTGCAAACTCTAATATCCTTGAATAAATCTATATCATTTATTTCTAAAGAAACACACATACAACCAATTTCTGAATATTAATTTTGTATCCTATTACATTATTGAATTTACATATCAGTTCTGGTAGTTTTTTGGTGGACTCTTTAGGGTTCTCTCTGTAACGTACCATCTAATCTGCAAATAATTACAGCTTAACATTTTCCTTTCCATTGAGATGCTTTTCATTTCTTTTTCTTACCTGATTGCTGTGGCAAGGACTTCCAATATGTTGAATGAAAGTGGTGAAAGTGGACAACCTTGTCTTGTTTCTGATCTCAAGGAAAATGCTTTTAGCTTTTCCCTGTTGAGTATAATGTTAGTTATGGGTTTCTCATATGTGGTATTAATTATGTTGATGTCCCCTCTACTCTCAGTTCATTGAGAATTTTTATTATACATGGTGCTGGAATTTGTTAAATGTGTTTTCCACATCTATTGATATGATCATAAGATTTTCATCTTTTATTGTAAATATGTGGTATATCATGTTAATTGATTTGCTGATACTGACCCAACACTGCATCCCAGGATAAAACCCACTTGATCATGGGATTTATGATCGTTTAATGTATTGCTAAATGAGTTTGTTAATATTTTAAAACCTATTTTATTTATTTATTTTTAGAGAGAAAGGAAAGGAGGGAGAAAGAGAGGAAGAGAAACATCAATGTGTGGTAGACTCTCGTGTGCCCCGTGCTGAGGATGTGGCCCACAACTCAGGCATGTGCCTTGACTAGGAATCGAACTGGCGACCCTTTGCTTTGCAGTCCAGTGCTCAGTCCACTGAGACACACCAGCCAGGGCCAGTTTGCTAATATGTCTTTGAGGATTTTTCATTTATGTTCATCAGGGATATTGACCTATATATTTTTTGGAATGTCTTTGTCTTGTTTTGGAATCAGGGTAATGCTGGCCTTGTAAAATGATCTTGGGTTCCTCCTCTTGAATTTTTTTGGAATGGTTTGAGAAACATAGGTGCTAATCCTTCTTTTAATGTTTAGTAAAATTCACCTGTGAGGCCATCCAGTCCAGGACTTCTGTTTTGGGGGAGTTTTTTGATTACCGATTTGTTTTTTATTACTAGTTATGGGTCTGTTCAGATTTTCTGTTCCTTATTGAAATAATTTTGGATAATTGTATGTTGCTAGGAATTTATACAATTCTTCTAGATTATACAATTTGCTAGCATTTAATTCTTCACAGTATTTTCTTAAAATTCTTTGTATTTCTGTGGTGTCAGTTATCACCTCTTTTCTTTCATTTCAGATTTTATTTATTTGGGCCTCTTTTTTTTTTTTTTTTTTGATGAGTCTGGTTGAAGGTTTATCAATTTTGTTTATCTTTTCAAAGAACCAGCCCCTGGCCTCATAGATCATTTGTAATATTTTTATATTCTATTTTGTTCATTTCCATTCTGATATTATTTTTTTCTTGTGCTTACTTTGGGCTTGTTTTGTTGTTGTTTTTACACTTTCTTCAAGTATAAAATTAGATATTTTATTTCAGATTTTTTTCTTGCTTCTTTTCTTTTTGTTTCAACATTGCCTTTATTTCATTAATTTATTTTTAAAATTGTATTTTACTTATTATGCTATTACGGTTGTTCTGATTTTTCCCCCTTTGCTCTCCTTCACCAGGCACCCCCCTCCCACTCCATCAGGTAATCTCCCCACCCTTGATCATGTCCACAGGTCATGCATGAAAGCTCTTTGGCTTCCCCCTTTCCTATACTGTACTTTACATCCCCATGGCTATTCTGTAACTACCTATTTGTACTTCTTAATTCCCTCATGTATCACCCATTCTCCCACACCCCCCTCCCATCTCTTTATCTTTAACCTTTGGCATTTTAATTATGATGTGTCTTGGGGTGGGCCTCTTTGAGTCCATCTTGTTTGGAATTCTCTGTGTTTCCTAGACTTATGTTTCTATTTCCTTAACCAAATTAGGAAAGTTTTCTTTCATTATTTTTTCAAATAGATTTCCAGTTTCTTGCTTTTCCTCTTCTTCTTCTGTCACCAACATGAAAGAAATGTTGGAACTCTTAAAGTTGTCCCAGAGGCTTTTTATACTATCCCCATTTTTTTGCGGGGGGGGGGGGCAGGATTCTTTTTTCTTCTTGTTCTTCTGATTGGTTGTGTTTTGCTTCCTTATGTTACAAATCATGGATTTGTTTCTCAGCTTCATGCACTTTACTGTTTCCCTGTAAATTGTTATTTATTTCAATTAGTATAAGCTTTCATTTATGATTGGGTCATTTTTATGCTGTTAAGGTCCTCACTAAATTCCTTGAGCATCCTTATAACCACTGTTTGGAGTTTTGATCTGTCCTTTCATTTGGGCCATGTTTCTTTGTCTCCTTGTCTTGGCAGCCTCCCTTTGTTTGTTCTATGTATTAGGTAGAGCTGCTTTGATTCTGTATCTTGGTAGTGTGGTCTAATATAGTCGGTGTCCCGTAGGGTCCAGTAGCACAGCCTCGCCTATCAGCCAAGCTGGGTACTTGAGGTGCACCCTTTGTGTGGGCTGAGTACACCCTCTTCTTGTAGTTGCTGTTGGCAGATCAATGGGAGGAATTCACCCAGGCCAGTCAGCTGCAAGGACTGGCTGTGACCACTGATCACCAACCTCCACCCTCCATGGAGGATCAGTTGTGCAGGGGCAATGTTGTGGTGCTCTGACATGGTTTTTAGCTGTCCACTGGGTGTGCTGGCCTTGGAGTTTTCTGGGTGGTGCAGGCCAAGGTCAGCCCCAACCTGTGTTTCCCCAGTGGCTATGATGCCTGAGTTATAAAGCAATGTGAGATGGCTGCTACTTGTGTTGGGCTTGGAGATTTCCAGATGAAGCCAAGCTGTGAATCTAGGGTGCTAGTTCTGAGCCTGGGGTTCACTGACGCTAGCTGCTGTTTGTCATATTTTTCTTGCTTCTTGAGGTGTGCCTCTGTATTGCTAAGAATTTCCCTCCTAGGATGGCTTTTGCTGTGTCCCACAGATTTTGGGTCATTATGATTTTATTTTCATTGTTCTCAAACTACATTTTCATTCTTCCTTGATCTAATTGTTAACCCATTCATTGCTTAGTAGTGTGTTATTTAGCTTCCTTGTATTTGAGTGTTTTCCAGCTTTTTTCTTGTAATTGATTTCTAGTTTTATACCACTGTAGTCAAAGAAGATGCTAGGTATGAATTCAATCTTATTAAATTCATTGGGATTTGTTTTGTGGCCCAACATGTGGTCTATCCTGGAAAATGTTTCATGTGCAATTGAAAAGAATGTATATTCTGTTGTTTTGGGGTGAAATGCTCTGAAAATATTAATTAAATCCATCTAATCTAGTGTGTCACTTAAGGCCTTTTTTCCCTTGTTTTCCATCTAGGAGATTTACCTATTTATGTCAATGTGGTGTTAAAGTCCCCTACTATGACTGTATTACTGTCAATTTCTCCCTTTATGTCCATCAATATTTGCTTTATATGTTCAGGTGCTCCTGTGTTGGATGCACAAATGTTTATCCATTTAGCTATCCTATGTCTTTTGATTGGAGCGTTTACATTTAAAGTGATTATTGACAGGTGTGTAGTTATTACCATTTTGTTATTTATGTTTATGCTCCTTTCTCCTCCTACTCTTCCTAGAAGTAAGTCACTTTAACATATCTTGTCACATTGGTCTGGAGGTAATGAACTCCTTTAGGTTTTTCTTGTCTGGGAAGCTCTTTATTTATGTCTCTTTCAGTTTTAAATGATAGCCTTGTTGGGTAAAGTAGTCTTGGTTGTAGAGTCTTCTTTTTCTAACTTTGAATATTCTGTTCTGATCCCTTCTGACCTGAAATGCTTCTGTTGCAAAATCAGCTAACAGTCTTTTTTTTAAGTGCGTAATACAGTATTATTTATTAACTATAGTTATAATGCTGTACATTAGATGTCCAGAAGTTATTCACCAGTTAACTGTAATTTTGTACCCTTTGTTTTTTTTTTTACTGTAGTTCTATTACAGTTGTCCCATTTTTCCTTTCTTTGCTCTCCCCTGCCCTGACAAACCCCTGCTCCCAAAGACATTATGTATTCCATTGTTCTTGTCCATGGGTCCCTTATACATGTTCCTTGACTTGACCTTTCCCTCCTTTCTCCCATTATCCCCATCTCCCCTCCCCTGACAGTTCCTGTCCGTTTGTTCCTTATTTCCATGTCTCTGGTTCTTTTTTGCTCATTTGTTTGTTTTGTTGATTGGGTTCCACTTAGAGGTAAAATCATATGGTATTTTTCTTTCACTGACTGGCTTATTTCACTTACCATAATGCTCTCCAGTTCCATCCATTCTGTCATGAAGGGTAGGAGTTGCTCTTTCTTTCTGCTACATAGTATTCCATTATGTAAATGTGCCACAGTTTCTTGATCCACCCACTTACAGAAGGACACTTAAGCTATTTCCAGCACTTGGTTATTGTAAATAGCACTAATATGAACATAGGGGTGCATAGGTTCTTTTGAATTGTGTTTTGGGATTCTTAGGATATAATCCCAGCAGTGAAATTACTGGGTCAAAAGGCAGTGCCATTTTGTTTTTTGAGAAAATTCCATACTGTTTTCCACAGTGGCTGCACCAGTCTGGATTCCCACCAACAGTGTTCTAGGGTTCCCTTTTCTCCACAACCTCACCAGCACTTGTTTGTAAATTTGTTCATCATGGCCATTCTGACTGGTGTGAAGTGGTATCTCACTGGTTTTAATTTGCATTTCTCTGATGGCTAATGATGTTGAGCATCCTTTCATATGCTTTTGGGCCTTCTGTATGTCCTCCTTGGAGAAGTGTATGTTCAGGTCCTTTGCCCATTTTTTAAAATTGGATGTTTTCCTGGAGTGGAGTCATATGAGTTCTTTATATATTTTGGAGGAAAAAACCTTTGTCTGATGTACCATTGGCAAATATGTTCTTCTATTCAGTGGGTTCCCTATCATTTTACCGATGTTTTCTTTAGCTGTGCAGAAACTTTTTAATTTGATGTAGTCCTGTTTGTTTATTCTTTCTTTTATTTCCATTGCCCTGCAGGATGTGTCAGTGAAAATATTGCTGTGTGGGATATCTGAAATTTTTCTGCCTTTATTTTCCTCTAGGACTTTTACAGTGTCATGGCTAATGTTTAAGTCTTTTACCCATTTCGAGTTTATTCTGGTGTATGGTGTAACTTGGCGGTCTAGTTTCACTTTTTTACATATGCTACTCCAGATCTCCCAGCACCATTTGTTGAAGATGTTATTTTTACTCCATTTTGTGCTTCTGTCCCCTTTGTTAATATTAATTGACCATAGAGACATGGGTTTATTTCTGGGCTCTCTATTCTGTTCCATTGATCTGTGTCTGTGCTTATGCCAGTACCAGACTATTTTGATTACAGTGGCCTTGTAGTATAGTTTGATATCAGGTATTGTGATCCCTCCTACCTTGTTCTTTCTCAAGATTTCTGTGGCTATTTGGGGTCCTTTTTGATCCCATATAAATTTTTGAAATATTTGTTCTAAATCTGTGAAATATGTCATTGATATTTTAATATGAATTGCATTGAATCTATACATTGCTTTGAGTAGAATGGACATTTGAATGATGTTGATTCTTCCAATCCATAAACATGGTATGTTTCCATTTGTTTGTATCTTCTTTGATTTCTTTTTTCAGTGTTCCATAGTTTTCTGAGTACAGGTCTTTTTCCTCCTTGGTTAAGTTTATGCCTAGGTACTTTATTTTTCATGTAGCTGTAGAACATGGTATTCTCCTCACCCCCAGTTTCTGTTTCTGACATTTCATTGCTGATGTACAAAAATACCTTTGATTTATAAATATAGACTTTGTATCCCACTATTTTTCCAAATTCACTTATTTGATCAAGTAGTTTTTTGGTGGAGACGTTTGGGTTTTCTGAGTACATTATCATGTCATCTGCAAATAATGACAGTTTTACTTCCTCCTCCCCAATTTGGAAGCTTTTATTTCATTTTTCTTCTTTGATTGCTGTAGTTAGAACTTCCAATACTACCTTGAATAAAAGTGGTGAAAGTGGACATCTTTGTCTTCTTCCTAATCTTAAGGGGAAAGATTTTAGTTTTTGCCCATTGTATATGATGTTGGCTGTAGGTTTCTCATATATGGCCTTTATTATGTTGAGTTATGCTCCCTCTATTCCCACTTTGCTGAGCATTTTTATCATAAATGGGTGCTGTACCGTATCAAAAGCTTTTTCTGCATCTATTGATATGGTCATGTAATTTTGTTCTTTCATTTTATTTTTGTGGTGTATTACATTTATTGATTCGTGAATATTATACCATTCTTGCATCCCAGGGATAAATACTACTTGATCATGGTGTATGATCTTTTCAATGTATGCTGGATCCAGTCTGACAATATTTTGTTGAGGATTTTATTATCTATATTCATTAAAGATATTGGCCTGTAGTTTTCTCCCTTTGTTGTCTCTTTATCTGGTTTTGGGATTAGGGTGATGCTGGACTCATAAAAAGAGTTTGGGAGACTTCTCTCTTCTTCAATTTTTTGGAGTAGTTTGAGAAGGCTGCGGTTAGGTCTTCCTTAAATTTTTGTAAAATCCTCCTGTGAAACCATCAGGTCCAGGGCTTTTGGGTGCTGGGAGTTTTGTTTTGTTTTTTATTACTGTTTCAATTTCATGAGCTGTTACTGGTTTGTTCAGGCTTTCTTCTTCATCTTGATTCACTTTTGGAAGATTATATGTTTCCAGAAATTTGTTCATTTCTTCCAGGTTCCGCGATTTCTTGGCATATAATTGTTCATAGTAATTTCTTACAATCCTTTGTATTTCTGTGGTATCGGTTGAAATTTCTCCTCTTTCATTTCTTATTTTATTTATTTGGGTCCTCTCCCCTTTTTTTCCTTGGTGAATTTGGTTAAAGCCTTGTCAATTTTGTTAATCTTTTCTAAGAACCCACTCCTGAATTTATAAACCCGTTGAATAGTTCTTTAAGGCTCTATGTCATTTAATTCTGCTCTGATCTTGATTATTTCTTCCTTATACTTGCTCCGGGTTATGTTTGTTGTTGTTGTTCATCTAGTTCTTGTAGGTGTAGGTTTAGATTGTTCATTTGAAATGTTTCTGTTCTTTTTAGATAAGTGTATATTGCTGTGAAGTTCTCTCTCAGGACTGCCTTTGTTGTGTCCCATAGGTTTTGGAATATTTTGTGTTCATTTTCATTTGTTCCCAGAATATTTTTGATTTTTTCCTTGATCTCATTCATGATTTAATAGCATGTTATTCAGTGTGCATGATTTGAATGTTTTTAATTGTTTCCCTTAGGTGGTTTTCTCATTTCAAGACATTGTGATCTGAGAAGATGCCTGATATGATTTCAACTGTCTTGAATTTGTTGAGGCATGTTCTGTGACCTACCATATGGTCTATCTTTGAAAATGTTTCATGTGCATTTTTAAAAAATGTGTAATTTGCCTCTTTTGAATGAAAGGTTCTGTATATATCAATTAAGTCCATTTTATATAGACTAGAGTGTTGTTCAATGCCACAATATCCTTGTTGATTCTTTGCTTAGATCTATCTGTTGTTGACAAGGGGGTGTTAAAATCACCTACTGTTAGTGAGTTGCTGTTGATATCTTTCTTGGAGTGCTCCAAGATTTTCCTTGTATATTTTGGTGATCCAATATTGGGTGTATATATGTTTACAAGGGTTATATCTTGATGGATTGTTACCTTAAGTATTATATAGTGTCATCCTTTGTCTCTTTCTATTATCTTTGTTTGGAAATCTATTTTGCATGGTATAAGTATTGCAAGCTACTTATAAGCTACTCCAGGTTTTTATCAAGTCCGTTTGCTTGGAATATTTTTTCCATCCCTTCCCTTTGAGCCTGTGCAGATCTTTTATTCTGAGGTGAGTCTCTTATAGACAGCATACATGTGGGTCACGTTTTTTAATCCATTCAGCTACCCTATGCCTTTTAACTGGAGCATTCAATCCATTTACATTTAAGATTATCATTGATATGTACTTATTCATTGCCATTTTCCCCCTTTGTTCTTGTGTTCCTCTCTTTCTCCCTCTTTCTCTTCATCTCCTGTAAGCAATCCCTTTAGCATCTCTTGCAATGTTGGCCTGTTGGAGATGTGCTCTTTTAGCTTTTTTGCAGGGGAGGAAGCTCCTTATTTTGCCTTTATTTATTTTTGAAAGATTTTATTTATTTTACTCTTAGAGAGAGGGGAAGGAAGGAAGAGAGGAAGGGAAATATCAATGTGTTGCTGTCTCTCATGAACCTCCTACTGGGGATCTGGCTCACAACCCAGGCATGAGCCCAACCCAGGAATCAAACTGGTGACCCCCTGGTTTGCAGGCTGCCAATTATGACATGTCTTGGAGTGGTCCTCTTTGGGTTCATCTTGATTCAGACCCTCTGTGTTTCCTGGATTTGAATGATTTTTTTTTTCTTTCGTTAAGTTAGGGAAGTTTTCTGTCATTACTTTTCCAAACAGGCTTTCTATGACTTGCTCCTCCTCTTCTCCTTCTGGTATTCCTATGATACAGATATTATTATGTTTCATGTTGTCCTGCATCTCCCTTAAACCCTCTTCATTCTTTTTGAGTCATTTTTCATTTTGTTGCTCTTTCTAGGAGCTTTTTTTCTACCTTGTTCTCCAACTTGCTGATTTAATCCTTTGCTTCATCTAGCCTGCCTTTAATTCCTTCTACCATGTTCTATAATTCAGAAATTGTAATCTTCATTTACTCCTGGCTCTTATTGATAGTTTCTATATCTTTTTTCATGCTGATGCAATTTTCAGTAAGTTCCCTGTAGTTCTTTGTAGTTCTCACTGAGTTCATTAAGCTTCCTTATAACCGTTATTTTGAATTCAGTGTCTGATAGCTTACTTGCCGCTTTTGCACCTAGCTCTCTTTCTGGGGATTCCTCCTTTCCTTGTACTTGCGGGGAGGGGCATTTATTTTCCTCCCCACATTAGGGGAGACGCTTCTCATTTGTTTATGCTTCTTAGATTGATCTGCTTTGGTGCCCTGTCTTCATGACATGAACTTCTATGGTAAAAGACCTGTGGGATTCAATGGTGCAGTCTCCTTGATCTCCTGAACTTGATGCTCTTGGGATGCTCTTTATGCCATTTATGTTGGTTCTCTGGTTGTAATTGGGTTTTGGTTGTTGTTCAGTCATTCTTTGGTGGGTCCTCTCTGGCTGGCTGATTGTCACTCCACCCACCATGTCTAGTATGCTTTGTGCAGGCACTGCCAGAACAAAACCCCACAGCCCAGGAAACAAACCTATATGTGCAAAAATAATCCCCACACACAATCAAATTATCAACAGCAAATGAACCAGTATTAATAAGGGTGTGAAGAGATTAAGAGTATTGTAAGAAAGGAGAAATGAATATGAGATGAATAACTGAAAGGAAAATTATTTTGAGAGGGTAGAAGGGGAACAATAATAAGAGTAGAGAATTGGAGCAAGGCAAAGAGAGAGAGTAAAATTTACTTTGTAAATAAAAAAGGGAATGGAGATGGTGAAATGGAGCAAGGAAAGGGAAGCATGTAGTATTGGGTTTAAACAGAAATTTAAAAATGTGAGAGAGAGAAAGAAAAAGTTAAAAAAAATAAGAAGAACCAAATTGGAGAAAATGAAACACCACAGCACTATCAACAGCAAATGAGCTAAGATTAATATAGTTGTGATGGGAGTATGATGGAATAAAGAAAGCTTAAGAGATGTGTAGAGTAAAGGGATGTGACTTTGTGATGATAGAGGGAGAAGGAATACTAAGAGTGAGGAATAAAAGTGAGGCTAAGACAAGGAAAAATTAAAATTTGAGACAAAAAAATGAAATAGCAGGAAGAATGCAGAATGGAGTAGGAAAGAGGAATGGTAGAATTTTCTATTTGAAATACAAATAGTGAAGATCTAGAGATAAAATTGAAGAAATGCAACAACAACAACCCTAACCACAACCAATGAGCAAAGATTGATATAGATGGAGAGAGAACACAGGTATTATAAGAGTGGGAAAAAGAATGTGAGATGACCAATGAAAAGAAAAATCATTTTGATAGGCTGGAGAGGGGAGAGATAGTAAGAGTGTGAAATGGAAATAAGTTGTAGTAAGAGCAAAAACAAAAGTTAAAATGAAAATAAGAGGAAAAAAGAAGGTTAAATGGGGTAAATAAAGGGTGGAGCAAAATATGAGACTTGAAATTAACTATAATATAAAATCTAGTTACTTAATAGGCACAGAC
The DNA here is from genome assembly GCF_021234165.1 of Pteronotus mesoamericanus. Classification (NCBI taxonomy): domain Eukaryota; kingdom Metazoa; phylum Chordata; class Mammalia; order Chiroptera; family Mormoopidae; genus Pteronotus; species Pteronotus mesoamericanus. The sequence goes on from NW_026555085.1 coordinate 736,208, forward strand.
TTGAAAGACACAAAATGAATGTTAAAAAACTATACAAGAGGGATTATATCACAAACTATGAAGACCACAGTTGATTTTATCTCAGTAGCAGCTAGTATTTACCACTGTTTTTTCTTTTTGGTTCTGCCTCTGGTGATGTCAGGTGGTGTCCCAGTCTGGCCTCAGGTAGCCTGTTCAAGACTACTAGGAGTCAATCCTTTGTGGCTGACTCCTTCGGTTGTTAATCTAGTCACTCTGTAATCAACAGTCAGGCTTAAGTACCACAGGGTGGGGCAGAGTAATTCCTATGGGCAGAGCTATTCCTTCCTCTCAGGCTGATGCCACTCAGAAGGAGTGGTCTGTCTGAACAAGATGGATCTTGCAGTATGGGGGATGACTCAGCACCAGGATCCTAGCAGCTGCTCTCTCAATTCTCTTCTCAAAGCCACAAGTCCTAGTTTCTCTTCCAGCATCTCTAGTCCTCTTTGGCCTCCCTTTGCAGAGCCCAGTGTAAATGGTTACAAATGAAAATTTATGTGTTGGCCCTTTGAAAGTCTCCAAGTGTCTCCAGCTGTCTGTCCCTGGCAGAGAGAAACCCTGCTGCTTTTTACAGCTGGATGTTATCTTGGTAGTTTTCAGGCTCTGGTGCAGTAGGCTGGGGAGCCCAGCTTGGGGATTAGACCCCACATTTCTCAGGGGGATCTCCCAGCCACTGAAATATTCCTCTGGCACTTTAGCTGTTGACCATGGAAGCCCAGCCAGCCCTCTCACATATCCTCTGCATTCCTTACCAGTCACATTGGGGTTAAGCTATTTCCTTTGTCTGTCCATGCTTAGAAGGCTTCTCCTCCACTATTGTTCAGTTGTCTATTCCAGATGATTTCTCCACAATTTAGTTATAACTCCAGATTGGTCCTGAGAGGAGGTTAATGTTGCTTCCACTCACTTCTCCGCCATCTTGGATCTCATCTGACAGTCTTATGGGAGCCCCCTTGTAGGTAACTTACTGTCATTCTCTTCTTTAAAGAATCTAATTTTGCTTTAACCTTTGCCATTTTAATTATGATGTGTCTTTCTGTGTGCCTTTTGTGTTCATCTTGTTTGGGACTCTGTAATTCCTGGACTTTTGTTTTTCTTTCACAAGGTTAGGGAAGTTTTAAGTCATTAGTTCTTCAAATATATTCTTGACTCCTTGCTCTCTCTCTTCTACTTCTGGTATCCCTATGATGCAAATGTTGTTCTGCTTGATGTTGTCTTAGAGGTCCCTTAACACAGTGGAGGTCACAGTAAAAAAAATTACAGTGTAGGTCTGGTGTACACGAGAGAGTCATTCATTACTAGTACGTGCCGAAATGCAAAAAAAAATTTAAAACTTCAAATTTGCATTTATTATACTTATATAATAAAATATATCCATTTTATTTTTTTAGTTGCAATCTAGAAATTATTAAACAAAGCAATATTAAAACATAAAAATTAAAAAATATTCTTTTCTAATAATGAATACATGGATATTGCTAAAAAATATAACCAAAAAATGTTTTTAGCATAAATTAATCAGAATCAATAGTTGGTTTTGCAAAACATTTGTATCAGTCATTGCAAACAGTATGACTATGCTTAAGGCATAAATACTTTTCACAACACTTACAAAAATATTTTGACAAGTGACTCAAATAGCATTTTAAAAGTTCTTCAACATATTTCATTCTTGAACCAATATACAGAGTCTAGCACAAATAATGCCCCCCTTTTTTTATGTGAAAACCTTTCTTTAAAAAAAAAATCATGTTTATTCTTTTTTTTTTTTACTTTTCTAAAAATATTTTATTGAAGAAAAGTGTTCCAAAGTGATCAATGCCATTAATTCAACACTCTCTGTAAGACACAGGGGCAGTTAAGAAATTATTTACAGCAAATGTATTGAGTCCAGGGGCTGCATAACTGAGACTCCGGGAATAACAGGAGAAAGGTCATAACCTTCATGACCTCTACCAGGGGTGTGCCCTCTGAACCTTATTGTCAAACCTCCCATGCTCTTTCTCATCTGGCCCACAACCCTCCTTCTAGTACTATGTCCAATTCTGTAAACCATATAACGTACTTGCAATAAGTTTTGAAGTTAGCCAGAATCCATTGCTGGATCTTGCAATGAAAAATTCCAAACCAATACTTCTCTTTTTTTTTTGTTTATTTGTTTTTTCTTTTTTCTTTTAAATTGCAAACTGCCTTTTATTTTTTTATTCTGACATTATTACAGATGTCCTCCATTGCCCACGCCCTTTGCTCTTCTCCACCCAGCCCTGTCCCCCCTCCCCTGGGCTTCACCACATAAAAAATCATGTTTATTCTTTGACAATTGTCTCAATTTTCCCCCTTTACCTCCCTCCACCTATCCCACCCCACTGCCTGCTCCCACAGTCAATTCCCATTCTGTCGTCCATGTGCATGTGTTATTCATACATGTTCTTTGTTTAGTCCCTTCCCCTTCTTTCCACCATTGTCCTCTTTCCCCATCCCCTCTGGTGACTCTCAGTCTGCTCCCTGTTTCCATGCCTGTGGTTTGTTTTGTTTATTAGTTTATTTTGTTGAATAGAGTCCACTTGTAGGTGAGACCATATGGTATTTGTCTTTCATCAACGGGCTTATTTCAGTTAGCTTAATATTCTCTAGTTCCATCCATATTGTCGCAAAAGGTAGGAGATCAATCTCTCTCTCTCTCTCTCTCTTTCTCTCTCTCTCTCTTTCTCTCTCTCTCTCTTCCTTTCTTAAATGCAGATAGAATTATTTTTTTAATGTCAAAGTTAATTATAAAAATTAAAAAATGTAAAACCATTATAAAGTCTCAGCAACTAAACCAAGACACCAGCACAGAAATAATCAAGTAGATCAATGAAATGGAATGAGCATTCTATAACAAACGTATATCTAACAATGTAATATGTGATGAAGTTGGTATTTCAAATCAATGGTGGAAAATAATACTTATTCAACAAATAAGGTGCATGGACCATTATTATTTGAAATAAAACAAATATAGAGCCCTATTTCACACATTATACAAGAAATATTCAGGTGAGTTAAAAATCAATATGTAGAATCTAAGGAGTTTTAGGAGAAAATACAAAATAATATTTTCCTTATCCTGAAATAAAATATTCAATCCAGAAGCTGTAAAGTAAAATATTGACAATATGACTATATTAAACATTTAAGATTGTACAGTAATATACATATAAAAAAGTTAAAGGACAAGTAAGAGAATAAGAAAGTATTTGCAACGCATCTAAGAAAGGGTTAATGTTTTGTTTTGTTTTGTTTTTAGGGAAAAATTATACAAATATTTTATCAAAAAGAGGATACCAACAAGTCATTTAACGCTTTTTAAACATAATAAAATAGGCAAGAAGTATACAAAAACAAGTTTAGTTTCAACAAATAATAAATGAACAATGAAAATAACACCCCATTGTGACAATCAGATTAATACATATTAAAATATATTGGTAATATCAAGTATTGGCAACTGTGAAAGGGACTGGCTATTCACAGACTCTTTTTCTTCATCTTCTTAAAGCAGTCCCTTTACATATTTCGCAGTGGTGGTTTGGTGGAGGTGTATACTTTTAGACTTCTTTTGTCTGAGAAACTCCTTATTCCACCTTCCATTTTAATTGAGAGACTTGCTTGGTAGAGCAGTCTTGGTTGCAGGCCTTTGCTTTTCATTACTTGGAATATTTCTTGCCACTCCCTTCTGGCTTGCAGTGTTTCTGTTGGGAAGTCAGCTGCTAGCCATATTGGGACTCCCTTATACGTTACTACTTGTTTCTCCCTTGCTGTCTTAGGATTCTCTGTTTGTCTTGCATATTTGCCATTTTAATGATCATGTGTCTTGGAGTGGGCCTCATTGGGTCCTCTTGAATGGGACCCTCTGTGCTTCTTGGACTTATGTGACTTTTTCTCTCCTCAAATTAGGGAAGTTTTCTATCATCACTTTTTCAAACAAGTTCTCTATCCCTTCCTTCTCCTTTTCTATTCTGGTATCCCTTTTATACGGATATTATTACATTTCAGGTTGTCCTACATTTCCCTATACACCTCTTCATTCTTGAGTCTTTTTTCATTCTCTTGTTCTTTCCGGGAGCTTTTTTCTACCTTGTCCTCCAGCTAACTGATTCGATCCTTGGCTTCATCTAGCCGCTTTTGATTCCTTCTACTGTGTTCTTCAATTCAGAAATTGTATTCTTCATTTCTTCTTGTCTCTTATTGATAGTTTCTATATCCTTTTTCATGCTGATATAGTTTGTAGTAAGTCCCTCGTAGTTTCCCTGTAGTTTTTGGTAATTCTTTCTGAGCTCATTGGGCTCATTGAACTTCCTTAGTACGTTGTTTGGAACTCAATATCTGATAGTTTACTTGCCTCTATTTCATTTAGTTCTCTTTCTGGTGATTCCTCCCTTCCCTTCGAGTGGGGGGTATTTCTTTGTCTTCCCATTATATGTGAGACTCTTCTTTTTTGCTTCTGCTTCTTAAATTGATCTGTCTTGATTTCCTGGCTTCGTGATATGAACTTGTATGGTAGGAGATAGCTGTTTTTAATTTCTAGATCTCCCTCTGATGATGTCAGATGTCGTCCCTGTCTGGTCTTAGGCAGTCTGTTCGAGATTTCCTGCAATCTACTATGTATGGTTGTCTCCTTCAGTTGGTAATGCAGTCACTCTGCACTCAGCAGTCAGACTTAGACAACACAGGGTGGAGCAGAGTCCCTCCTGAGGACAGGGTTATTGGGTCCTCTTACACTGCTGTCACTCAGGGTAGTGGTCTGCCTGAGCAAGATGGCTGATGCCATATGTGGGAGGAGTCAGCACCAAGATCCCGCTGGCTACTCTCTCAGTTCTCTCCCCAAAGCCTTCTTCCCCAGTCTCTCCTCAGATGTCTCTAGCCCACTCTGCCCCTGCCTCTGCCAGAGACCTCGTTAAGTGGCTGCAAATAAAAAGTTATGCATTGGCTCTTTAAAAGGCTCTTTGTGTTTCCAGCTGCCCATCTCTAGTAGAGAACAATCCTGCTGCTTTTTGAAGCTGGCTCTTATCTTTGTACTTTGGGTCCTTGTTGCTGTAGGTTGGAGATCCCTGTTGATGGTTTAGACTCCGCTCTTCTCAGGGGGATCCCACTGGCAATTTCAATATCCTTCTGGTTCTGCTGCCCGTGGGTGCCCTGGATGCCTTTTTGAGCCTCTACTGCACTCCTTACCAGTTAGGTTGTGCTAAAGCTGATTCTTCTGTCTGTCTGAGGTCAAAGGCTCCTCTCTTGGTATCGTTCAGTTGTTTTTTCAAGGCGATTTCTCCACAATGTAGTTGTAATTCCATATTGGTCCTGGGAGAAGGTCAGTGTGACTTCCATTCACTCCTCTGCCATATTGATTTTTCTCTACATGAAAATCTTTTATTAGAAAATCATAAACATGTAATTGTGTAACATAACAATATCACAGTCAAGCACACCATATGACATTGTAGATGAAATGTTCAAATTGCTGTCCATTTCATGCAAAACTTTTATGTACCCTACCTACAACACTCAATGGCATTACTTCTGCCAGATCTTGTATTTTTCCAGCCATTTTCAACAGTTAGTGAAAAAAACACACACAGAACACTCACTTTGAAGTTTGAAAAAAAAAACAATTACACCAACACTGACTTTGGAGTTCGTGGTATCTCTCAGATACAATTTACTCTCAAATATCACACACCCTTATAAAACGCCTGTTATAACTAAACTGATGGCTTAAATGTTATTTCTTAATATTACTCACGTACAAGTACACAGCTAGCCATGACCTTGAACCTATGTACCTGATATATGTAACAATATTTAAGAAAAGAGTTTGTATCTCTCAGTCAGCTGTGACCTCTGCAGGGTTTTCTTCATTATTTATTTATTTATTTATTGCTTTGATTGTGTGTTCTGCTACCGTGTCTACCAAATTACTGATTCATCTTATCTGCTGTTGATTCCTTCTAGTGTGTTCTTTTCTTTTTAATGTACTGGTTTCATATGTATACCCTTGGTCAGACAACCATACACTCCACACAGTGCTCCTCTCGATATCTCCAGCACCCCAAATAGCACCACACTTACCCATTACTACATTATCGACCACACTTTCCATGTTTTACTTATTTACCTTTGACTACTGTGTAAGTTCCAATCTGCGCTTAGTCCTTTCATCTCTTTCACCGAGTGCCCCAATTCTCCCTCTGTCACCTATCAATTTTCTCTTCGTATCTATGAGTCTGTTTCAATTCTGTTTGTTCATTTATTTAGTTATTTAGATTCTACATATAAATGAAATCCTGTGGTATTTTTTTTTTTCTGACTGACTGAGTTCACTAAGCAAAATATGCCCTAGGTCCATCCATGCTGTAACAAATTATAAGATTTTATTCATTTTTAAAGGCTGAGTCTTATTACACTGTATATTTGTACCACAGTTTGTTTATCCACTCATCTATTGATGGGCATTTGGGTTGCTTCCATAGCTTGGTTATTGTACACTGCAATGAACATAGGGTGCAAAAATAAAAAAAAATATTGTTTTGGGTTTCTTCAGATATATACCCAGAAATGGAATCACTAGGTCATGAGGCAGGTCAATTTTTAATCTTTTGAGGAAACTCTACACTGTTTTTCATAGCAACTGCACCAATCTGCATTCCCACCAACAATGTACAAGTGTTCCCTTTTCTCCCTATCCTTGCCATCACTTGTCATTTGTGAATTTATTGATGATAGCCATTCTGACAAGTGTGAAATGATATCTCATTGTGATTTTAATTTGCATTTCTCTGACAATTAGTGACATTAAGCATCTTTTCATGTAGATATCTGTATGTCCTTTTTGGAGAAGTGTCTGTACAGCTTCTCTGCTCAATTTTTTAAAGTATATTTTATTGATTATGCTATCACAGCTGTCTTTTTTCTCTCCTTTATCCTCCTTCACCCAGTACCCCCTTCACCTGGTACCCCCATTCCCTCCAACATTCCCCTCCCCCTTAGTTCATGTCCATGGGTCATACATGTAAGTTCTTTGGATTCTTCATTTCCTATACTATTCTCAACCTTCCCCTGTCTATTTTGTACCTACAAATTATGCTTCTTATGCCCTGTACCTTTCCCCCTTTCCTCCTCCCTCTACCTCCCTGCTGATAACCCTGCATGTGATCTTCATTTCTGTGATTCTGTTCCTCTTTTAGTTGTTTGCTTAATTTTTTTTTGTTATTTGTCTTTTTTTAAGGTTTCATTGTTGATAGTTGTAATTTCTCCAATTTCATTTCATGTTTTATTTATTTGGGTCCTCTCTCTTTTTTTCTTGATGGGTCTTGTTAAAGGCTTGTTGATTTTTGTATTTTCAAAGAAGCAGCTCCTTGATCCTTTGAATTGTTCTTTTAGCCTCTATGTCATTTAATTCTGCTCTGATCTTGATTATTTCCTTCCTTCCATGCACTCTGGGCTCTGTTTGTTGTTATTCTTCCAGTTCCTGTAGTTATAGGGTTAGGTTGTTTATTTGATATTTTTATCTTTATTTTTTTAGTAAGTGCAAAAAAATATTTATTTTTTTTTAAAAAATATTTATTTATATTTTTTAGGAAGTGCATTGCTATGAACTTCCCCCTCAGAACTGCCTTTGCTGAGTCCCATAGGTTTTGGGCTGTCCTATGTTTATTTTCATTTGTTTCCAGAAACTCTTTTATTTCCTCCTTGATCTCATAGTTAACCCATTTATTGTTTAATAGCATGTCATTCAGTCTCCATAAATTTGACTATTTTGCAGTTTTTTCCTTCAGGTTAGTTTCAAGTTTCCAGCCATTGCGATCCAAGAAAATACTTGATATGCTTTCAATTTTCTTGAATTTGTTGAGGCTTGTTTTGTGTCCTATCATGTGGTCTATCTTTGAAAACATTCCATGTACATTTGAAAAGAATATATATTTTGCTTTTTGGGGTGAATGGTCCTGTACATATCAGTGAAGTCCATGTGATCTAGGGTGTCATTCAGTGCCATGATACCATTGTTGATTCTTTGTTTGGAAGATCTGTCCATTGTTGACAGTGAGGTGTTAAAATCCCCTACTATAGTGTGTTGCTGTCTATATCTTTCTTGAAGTCCTCCAAGATATTCCTTATATATTTGGGTGTTCTTATGTTGGGTGCATATATGTTTACAATGTTTATGTCTCCTTGATGAATTTCTTCCTTCAGTATTATGGAGTCACCTTCTGTCACTTTTTATGGCCTTTGTTCTGATATCTATTTTGTCTGATTTAAGTATTGCTACACCAGCCTTTCTTTACCTGTCCATTTGCTTTGGATAGTTTTTTCCAACCCTTCACTTTTAGTCTGTGCATGTCTTTTGTTCTGAGATGAGTCTCTTGCAGGCAGCATATATGTAGGTCATGTTTTCTTATCAATTCAGCTACTCAACATCTTTTGATTGGAGCATTTAATCCATTAACATTTAAGGTTATTATTGATAGGTACTTGTTCATTGCCATTTTCCCCCTTTGTACCTGTGTTTCTCTCTCTCACACTCTGTTTCTTCATTTTCTTAAAGCAGTCCCTTTAGCATATGTTGCAATGCTGTTTTAGTGGAGGTGTGTTCTTTTAGCCTTCCTTTGTCTGGGAAACTTCTTATTTCATCTTCCATTTTAATTGAGAGGCTTGCTCAGGAGAGTAGTTCTGGTTGCTGGCCTTTGCTTTTCATTACTTGGAGTATTTCTTGCCATTCTCTTCTGGCTTTTAGTGTTTCTATTGAGAAATCAGCTGCTAGTCTTATCTGAACTCCGTTGTATGTTACTATTTCTTTCTTCCTTACTGTCTTTATGATACTCTCTCAGTCTTTCACTTTTGACAGTTTAATTATGATGTTCGTGGGGAGGGCCTCTTTTGGGTCCTCTTGATTGGGACCCTCTGTGCTCCCTGGACTTGTGTGAGTTTTTCCTCTGATCAAGTTAGAAAAATGTTCTGTCATTACTTTTTACTTTTTCAAACAGATTTTCTATCCCTTGCTCCTGTTATTTGCCTTCTGGTATCTCTATTATATTACTGTTATGTTTCAGATTGTCCTGCAGCTCCCTTAAATCCTCTTTGTTCTTTTGGAGTCTTTTTCTATTGTTTTGCTCTATCTGGGAATTTTTTTCTGCCTTTTCCTCCAGTTTGCTGATGCAGTCCTCTGCTTCACCTAGTCTGCTTTTAATTTCTTTGACTGTGTTCTTCTTTTCAGATATTGTATTTTTTCATTTCCTTCTTTCTCTTTCTTTCTCATGTTTTATTTTTATTTTTTAACATTTTTCTAAAATTTATAAATCATGTTTATTCTATTACAGTGGTCTCAATTTTCCCCCTTTACCTTGCTCCACCCCTGCTACCCCCATCCCCCATTCCCACAGTCAATTCCCACTCTTTTATCCATGTCCATGGGTCATTCATACATGTTCTTTGTCTAGTCCCTTCCTCTTCTTTCCACCATTGTCCTCTTTCTCCATCACCTCTGGTCACTTTCAGTCTGTTCCATGTTTCTGTGCCTATGGTTCATTTTGTTTGTTGGTTTATCTTGTTGAATGGAGTCCACTTATAGGTGAGATCATATGGTATTTGTCTTTCATCAACTGGCTTATTTCACTTGGCTTAATATTCTCCAGGTCCATCCATGTTAATGCAAAACATAGGAGTTTCATCTCTATCTCTATTTCTTTCTTAAATGCAGATTGATTTTATTTATTTTTTTTAGATTTCAAAGTTAATTATAAAATATTAAAAAAGGTAAAACCATTATAAAGTCTCAGCTATTAAACCAACCTGACACCAGGACAGAAATAATCAAATAGATCAATGAAATAGAATGAGCATTCTACAGACAAGCATATATATCTGTCTAACATTGTAATATACTCTTAAGTAGATATTCCAAATAAATGGGGAAAATAAGGCTTATTCAACAAATAAGGTGCATGGACAACTATTACTTAAAATAAATATAGATCACTAATTCACACATTACACAAGAAATATTCAGGTGAGTTAAAAATCATTATGTAGTATATAAGGAGTTCTAGGAGAAAATACAAAATAATATTTTCCTTATCCTGAAATAAAATATTCAAACCCAGAAGCTATAATGTAAAATATTGACAATATGACTATATTAAACACTTAAGACTGTACAGTAAAATACATAGAAAAAGTTAAAAGAAAAGTAATACAATAGGAAAGTATTTGCAACACATCTAAGAAAGGGTTAATGTTTAGTTTTGTTCCATTTTTTATATCTTTTTTAAATTAATTTATTTATTATTACAAATACATTTGTCTCTGCCTTCCCTCCACCACTTTCCCTTGCCACCTCCCCCCTCTCCCTCCCTCAATACTTCCCCACTTTGGTTTTCTCCTTGAGTCCTTGCTATATGTTCCTTGACTTGACCTTTCCCTTCCTTTTCCCCTGCCCACCCCTCCCTCCTACCCTCTTCTCTCTGTTGGATTCTTTTTTTTTTTTCAGTGTTGCTGGCCTTATTTTCCTTGCATCTTTGTATTGTTGGTTAGGTTCCGTTTAGAGGTGAGATCATATGGTATTTGTCTTTCAGCCCCTGGCTTATTTCACTTAGCATAATGCTCTCCAGTTCCATCCATGCTGTCGTGAAGTTTAGTAGTTCTTTTTTTCTTTCTGCTGCATAGTCTTCCATTGTGTAAATGTACCATAATTTTTTTATCCAATCATCTACTGATGGGCATTTAGGGTGCTTCCAACACTTGGCTATTGTAAATTGTACTGATATGAACATTGGGGTGCATAGGTTCTTTTAAATTGGCGTTTTGGGATTCCTAGGGTATAGTCCCAGCAGGGGAATCACTGGATCAAAAGGCAGTTCCATTTTCAGCTTTCTGAGGAAATTCCACACTGCTTTCCACAATGGCTGCACCAATCTGCATTCCGACCAAGAGTGTACTAGTGTTCCCTTTTATCCACAGCCTCACCAGCGCCTGTTGTTTGTTGCTCTGTTTATGATGGCCATTCTGACCAGTGTGAGGTGGTACCTCATGGTGGTTTTGATCTGCATTTCTCTGATGCCTAGCGATGCCGAGCATCCTTTCAAATGCCTCTGGGCCCTCTATATCTCTTCCTTGGAAAAGCATCTGCCCAGGTCCTTTGCCCATTTCTTGATTGGATCATTTGTCTTCTTGGAGTGGAGTCGAGTGAGTTCTTTATATATCTTGAAGATCAAACCTCTATCTGATGTATCATTAGCGAATATATTTTCCCATATGGTTGGCTCCCTTTTCATTTTGCTGATGTTTTCTTTAGCCATGCAGAAGCTCGTTATTTTGATGAGGTCCCACTTGTTTATTCTTTCCTTTATGTCCCTTGCTTTAGGGGACATATCAGTGAAAAAATTGCTGCGTGGGATATCTGAGTTTCCTGCCAATGTTCTCTAGGACTTTTATGGTGTTGTAATGTCTTTTATCCATCTTGAGTATATTTTTGTGTATGGTTTCAGCTGATGATCAAATTTCAATTTTTTGCATGTAGCTGGCCATCTCTTCCAACACCATTTGTTGAAGAGATTATTATTACTACTTTATGCTTCTGCCCCCTTTGTGAAATACTAGTTGCCCATATAGACCTGGGCTTATTTCTGGGCTTTCTATTTTGTTCCACTGGTCTATGGGTCTTCTTGTGCCAGTACCAGGTTGTTTTGAGTATAGTGGCTTTGTAATATAGTCTGATGTCTGGTACTATGATCCCTCCTAGTTTGTTTTTCTTTCTCAAAACTGCTGCAGATATTTGGGGTCATTTATGGTTCCATAAATTTTTGAAGTGTCTGTTCTATTTTTGTGAAATACATCATTGGTATCTTAGTAGGGATTGCGTTGAATCTATAAATTGATTGGGTAGTATGGACATTTTGATGATATTAATTCTTCCAATCCATGAGCATGTTATATGCTTCAATTCATTTGTGTCTTCTTTAATTTCTTTTTTCAATGTTGTATAGTTTTCTGCGTACAGGTCATTTACTCCTTGGTTAAATTTATTCCTAGGTACTTTATATTTCTTGTTGCTATATCAAATGTTCTTTTTTTCTGATTTCTTCTTCTATTTCATTTTTGGTATACAAAAATGCTTATGATTTCTGGATATTGACTTTGTAACCTGCTGTTTTACCAAATTCACTTATTAGGCTGAGTAGTTTTTTGGTTGAGTCTACAGTGCTTTGTATGTACACTATCACGTTGTGTGCAAACAATGATAGCTTTACTTCCTCCTTTCCTATTTGGATGCTTTTTATTTCTTTTTCTTGTATGACTTCAAATACAATGTTTAAGAGAAGTGGTGAAAGCGGACATCCTTGTCGTGTTCCCAATCTTAGTGGGAAAGCTTTTAGTTTTTGCCTGTTGAGTCTGAGGTTGGCTCTAGGTTTTTCATATATGGCCTTAATTATGTTGAGGAATGCCCCATTTATTCCCATTTTGCTGAGTGTTTTGATCATAAATGGGTACTGTACCTTATTGAATGCTTTTTCTGTGTCTATCGAGATGATCATGTGGTTTTTGTCTTTCCTTTTATTTATGTGATGTATTACATTTATTGACTTGCATATATTGAACCATCCCTGCATCCCTGGGATGAATCCCCCTTGATCGTGGTGGATAATCTTTTTAATATATTGCTGGATGTGGTTTGCCAATATTTTGTTGAGGATTTTAGCGTCTATGTTCGTCAGCAAAATTGGTCCATTGTTTTCTTTCTTTGTGGGGTCGTTATCTGGTTTTTGGATTAGGGTGATGCTGGCCTTATAAAAAGAGTTTGGGAGTCTTCCCTCCTCTTGGATTTTTTGGAATAGTCTCAGAAGGACAGGGGTTAGCTCTCCCTTAAATGTTTTGTAAAATTCTCCTGTGAAACCGTCCGGCCCAGGGCTTGTGTGCCAGGAGTTTCTAGATTACTGCCTCAATTTTCCCAGCTGTTAGTGGTCTGTTCAAGCTTTCTGCTTCTTCCTCCTTCAGTGCTGGAAGATTATACTCTTCTAGAAATGTGTGCATTTCATCAAGATTTTCAAATTTCTTGGCATATAATGGCTCATAGCAGTTTCTTACAATCCTTTGTATTTCTGTCTTATCAGTTGTTACTTCTCCTCTTTCATTTCTGATATTATTATTTGGGTCCTCTCCTTTTTTTCCTTGATGAGTCTGCTTAAAAGTTTGTCGATTTTATTTATCTTTTCAAAGAACCAGGTCCTGGATTGCTTGATCCTTTGAATTGTTCTTTTCGTCTCTATGTCACTCAGTTCTGCTCTATTCTTGACTATTTACTTCGTTCTACTTGCTCTGGGATTTATTTGTTGTTGTTTCTCCAATTCTTGACGTTGTAGTGTTAGGTCTTTTATTTGAAATTTTTCTATCTTTTTAAGGTACGCCTGTATTGCTATGAGCTTCCCTCTCAGGACTGCCTTTGCTGTGTCCCATAGGTTTTGGACTGTTGTATGTTCACTTTCATTTGTTTCCAGAAATTTTTTGATGTCTTCTCTTATCTCATTGTTGACCCATTCATTGTTCAATAGTCTACTGTTCAGTCTCCATGAGTTTGCAAGTTTTTGAAGTTTCTCTTTGAGGCTGATTTCCAGCTCCAAGTCCTTGTGGTCCAAGAAAAAGCTTGGTATCATTTAAATTTTCCTGAATTTGCTGAGGCTTTCTTTGTGTCCTGTCATGTGGTCTATCTTTGAAAAACTGCCATGAGCATTTGAAAAGTATGTGTATTTTGCTTCTTTGGGATATAAGGTTCTATGTATGTCAGTTAAGCCTATTTTATTCAGTGTGTCATTCAACTCCACTCTATCCTGTTGATGTTTTGTTTGGAAGATCTGTCCATTTTTGACAATGGGGTGTTAAAATCCCCTACTATCAGTGTGTTGCGGTCTATATCTTTTTTGAAGTCGTCCAAGATTTTCCTTATATATTTGGGTGCTCCTATGTTGGGTTATGTAAGTTTACAATGTTTATGTCTTCTTGATAGATTCTTCCTTTAAGTATTAAAAAGTGCCCCTCTGGGTCTCTTTTTATGGCCTTTGTTTTGAGATCTATTTTGTTTGATATAAGTATTGCTACCCTGCTTTCTTCTCTTGCCCATTTGCCTAGAATTTTTTTTCCATACCTTTACTTTCAGTCTGTGTAGGTCTTTTGCTCTGATGTGGGTCTCGGGTAGGCAGCATATATGTGGGTCATGTTTTCTTCTCCATTCAGCTATTCTGTGTTTTTTGATTGGGGCATTTCATCCATTTACATTGAGAGTTATTACTGATAGAAACCTATTCATTTTTTCTCTTTGTACCTGTGTTTTTCTCTTTCTCACTCTTTTCCTTCATCTCCTTAAAGAAGTCCCTTTAGCATATCTTGGAATCCTGGTTTGGTGGAAATGTATTTTTTTAGCCTTCTTTTGTCTGAGAAACTCCTTATTTCCCCTTCTATTTTAATTGAGAGCCTTGCTGGGTAGAGCAGCCTTGGTTGTAGGCCCTTGCTTTGCATGACTTGGAATATTTGTTTCCATTCCCTTCTGGCTTGTAGTGTTTCTGTTGAGAAGTCAGCTCCTAGCTGTATCGTGGCTCCCTTGTATGTCACTCCCTGTTTCTCTCTTGCTGCTTTTAAGGTTGTCTGTTTGTCTTTGATAGTTGCCATTTTTATGATGATGTGTCTTGGAGTGGGCCTTCCTCGGTCACTCTTGAATGGGGCCCTCTGTGCTTCCTGGATCCATGAGACCTTTTCTCTCCTCAAAATGGGGAAATTTTCCATCATTACTTTTCTAACAGGTTCTCTATCCATTGCTCCTCTTCTTCTCCTGGTATCCCTATTATGCACATATTATTGTGTTTCAGGTTGTCCTGCATTTCCCTCATTACCTCTTCATTCTTTTTGAGTCTTTTTTCCATTTCTTGTTCTTTCTTGGAGCTTTTTTCTACCTTATCCTCCATCTCACTGACTCGATCCTCAGCTTCATCCAGCCTGCTTTGGTTCCTTGTGCTGTGTTCTTCAATTCCGAAATGGTATTCTTCATATTCTCTTGTGTCTTCTTGATAGTTTCTATGTCCTTTTCGAGGTTGATATAGTTTGCTGTATGATCCTAATAGTTTCTCTGCAGTTTCTCTTAGTTATCTTTGAGCTGGCTGAGCTCATTGAGCTTCCTTTGAGCCATTGTTTTGAATTCAATATATGATACTTTCCTTGTCTCTATTTCATTTAGTTCTCTCTGTGGGGATTCCTCCCTTCCCCTCTTTTGGGGGAACTTGTTTTTCTTCCCTTTTTTTGTGAGAGTCTATTTATTTATTTATTTATTTATTTATTTATTTATTTATGCTTCTGCTTCAATTGATCTATCTAGATTTCTGGACTTTGTTGATTAAGCTTCTATGGTAGTAGGCGGGTCTTTTTGTTTATTTATTTTCTTTACTTTTCTTTCTGGGTGTGCCTCTGATGATGTCCGTTGTTGAACCTATGTGAATTTGGGTCATTTGTTTGAACCTTCCAGGAATATACTGTCTGTGTCTGACTCCTGTGATTGTCAATCTGGTCACTCTGTCTTCATCTGTCAGACTTAGGCACCACAGGGCAGAGCAGTGCCTTCTGTTGGTGAACTATCATTCCCGTATAGGCTGCTCTCACTCAGGGGAGTAATCCGCCTGAGCCAGAAGAAGATTGTGGACTGGGGAAGTGTCAACACTGGGAATCCTCAATGCCTCTGTCTCCAGTCTCTCCTTGAGGGCCTCTGAGCATCTCTGTGACCCCTTCAGCTAGAGATCTACTATTTTTGTGGACTGTGTTGTAATTGTGCACCTTGTGGCTCCCACGTCAGCTTCTGCTTCTTTGGAGGCCTGGCCTGCCTCTGCAAATGGGAACTACAGAATGGGGAGGGACTCTGCTCTGGGGGTCATTGATAACCCTCCAGTTCTTTCCCCAACCTCTCCATCTCTAGTCTCTCCTCATGGGTCTCTATGCAGCTGTGTGTCCCCTTTGGCCAGGGATCCTCTATTTCTTCCAGCCAGTCTGCATTCAGCCCCTAGTCTGCAGGGGCACAAGCTGTGTGTACAGTGTGCAAAAGGCAGGTTAATTGATTCTCTTATGCCTGGGTTAGGTTCTACCTGCAGAGTGGGAGGCGAGTAATGACCCAGGTTCTGTTGGCCTCTGTCTCTGTTCTCTTCACAAAGTTTTCCTTGCCAATCTTTCCTCAGGCACCAGCCCACTCTGCTGCCACCTCTACCCAGGGATCAAGGAAGGCGGCTGTCACTGCAAACTTTTGCGTTGGCCCTTTAAATGTCTCTTTGCATCTCCATCCACCTGTCTCTGGCAGAGAGTGCCCCTAAGCTTTTCAGGGTTGTGTTTTGTCTGTGCATTTTCCTGGTTTCAGCTGCTGTAGTCTAGGGGTCCCTGTTTATGATTCAGATCCTGTTCTTCTCATGGGTATCTAACTGGCCATTTCAATATCCTTCTGGTCCTAGTGCCCGTGGGCACCCAGCCCACCCTCTCGAGCCTCCACCACACTTCTCACCCGTTGGGATGTGTGAGTCGAATCCTCTGTCTGCGGCTCCAAGGCTCCTCTCCCACTATCGTTCCATTGTTTTCCAGGTGATTACTCCACTATTTAGTCGCAATTCCAGTTTGGCCTTGGGAGGAGGTCAGCGTGACGCCCATTCACTCCTCCACCATCTTCCCATCCTAAACCTGTTCTTTTATACTTCTTCCCTACTTCTATTATTTTTAAAAAGCTTTAAAAATACACCTGAAACCATTATAATATTGTTATGTCTACTATAGTAGATAATTTTTAATTAAAAATGAGATAACTATAAAAAACAAACAAATGATCCAGATGAGGGCTGATGGCCTGACCTAGGCCTCTAGAGGATGGAGAATAGTGTAGAGTCCTGAGGTAGGACCTAACATCAAGAAGGTTGACATTTGAAGGACTGTAAGAGTGAGGAAGAAAAAGAGTTGAGGATAATACCCAGGTGAGGATAAATGTGTGGGGAATGTTGGCAACAAATAAGTAAAGAATAGGGCAGTGGGAACAGATTAGGGGATGTGGAGAAGATGGCTTCAGGATCTTGAAGTGTTTGCAGGGCTTGCTTTGGGACTCAGAGATTCCCTACCTCTGAAGGGGGCCTTGTTTGTGCTAGAAGTGGAACTCAGCAGTGTGGGTCTCCTTCTCTTAACACTTACCCTAGTTTTTGCTGGACTTCCCTAAGGGCAGGGAGTACCTCTTGCTCACTCTCCCTCTTTAGGGTGCAACTCTCCTGCCCTCCTAGTGCCCCCTCAATTCCTACTATACTGTCTCCTCTTCTGCTTTTTGAATTCTGTCTCTCTCCTTCCTCCAGCCCCCCAGATGCCCAAACTTGACTCTAAGGAAGCTAAATTTGCATACAATTAAGGGATAACAATATAAATTATGTCACATCATCAACTAGGGTTTTGATTACCAGAAATGAGGAATCTGGACCACTGGCAGTGATTCTGGATGAACCCGTGGAGGAGCTTATCTTGCGGTTCCTGGTCTGTGTGTCCCAAGTCCATGGTTGTCACCTGACAGGTGAGGGCTGCTTATGTAATCCGTGGTGCCTCGTGGGCTAGTGGAGAAACTGGTTGGACAAACCTGGCCAGAGCTTCCTGTGTGCTCCTGGAATCCACGCTCCAGAGTTGCCTCAGTCCCGCCCAAAGCCCAACACCTGCGCTGACCCTCTGGCTCTGGAGACAAGAGCTGCCGCTGCTGCGGTTAGTGGTTGACTCCCCTTTCTTCCTGTAATCCTGCCATCTCGCAACTAGAACCTAATGATGGTAAATACCTGGAAGCCCCCCACCACCACCCCTACCCGCCTACCCTGCTACAGCCTGGCTGAAGGAAGTCCAAGAGGAGGAAACCTATACTAATCTTGGCTCTAGTTCTTCCATCATCTTGTCATCCTGTTGGCTCTGGGTTGACAAACCCCTTTCCTCTTTACTCTTTCAGGATCACCATGGAAACGGGGGCAGTCCTTCTCTGAGTTTCATTTCATTCCCCACATGGCAAGACCATAAATGATCAATATTTTTGTTGTGGGTGGTGATGAAGATTCAAACGGAGGATGCATCTGATCCTGAGATGCTTTCTGTGTGTGAGGAAATAGAGACGGCAGATGGATTTGCCTTTGAAAGGAAAACTACATCCACTCCCAGTCCAATCTCTAGGGAGACTCTAAATCTTTTCAGCACCTTTGAATAGAAGTCTGGATGTGGGAAGTTGGGAGAGATGTAGGACATGGGAATGTGAGGAAGAGGAGAGCACTGCAGTTCGTGGCGATGGATTAGGCGGATTGTGTGACTCGGGCAGGCCTTACCTGTCTCTAGATGCCATGCCAGGCTAAACAACTGCCCTAGTAAATACTAGTTTAAAAAAAAAAAGTGGAACGGAGGAGTCAGCTACAGTGACTTCCTTTACCCGCTGGGGGTCACTACAGACAAAGCAAGAAGAAAACAAAAGTGGGATGGAACGCTGGGCTTCCCAGGTGGTCTTCCCCTTTTTGCTCTTGATCACCTGCATCTCTTCTCTAAGTCTTCATGACCCCCACCTCCCCACCCCCATGCCTTTCTCAGTAATAGGGCTTCTCTTGCAAGCTCCACCCTTAGCAGCTCTCAGTCTACACAGTGCCAGGGCTCCTCCCAGGGTTTTCAGAGCTCCGGGTTTAGGGAAACTTCAACAAGAGACTGCCCCACGTTGTGCCAGGAGCAGTACTGGAGGGTTGGTTTGCCTTGAAAATCAGCCCTGGAATTGTGGGGTGGAATGGAGTTGAAGGGTGGAGATTTGGTGAAGCTCCTGTCGTTGTTCTGTCAACTTCGAGAAATAAAGGAGTAAAGAAACATCATTGGGGTCAATAATCTTCTGTTGCCAGAAAGCACTGCCAAGTTCTAGACATAGCAGGAGGGATACAGGTTAGTCTCAAGAACATACATATGAACAAGTTAAGAGTGAGCTCATCAGGGGGTGTATTATTTCTCCAAGGAGGTATAACTTGGGAAGAAGTATATATGGATGAGATGCCCCCAACCTCCACCCCCTATATCTGCCTATGCCATGTCAGCACCTCCAGTCTTCAAGAACTGTAGATTCCACAGTTATTCCTAGCCCTCTTTCTCTTCTGTCCCTAGTCCCTTCCATCTCTGGCTGGATGGGAAAGATGTCACTCATTCCCACCTACCTCTGCTCAGAGAGGGTGATCCTATATGGTAGAGATATCTTCCTGTAGTCTGGTCTCCCTCCCCTCAGTGTCAGTTCAGCTTATTCCTGCCTGTGCTTTGGGAGGAGAGAGCACTTGGACCCCTGTGGACTTGAAGGTTCACTCACTACACCACAGGAAACCTCCTACCTTGAGAGGGTGGCCCAAGCTCTGAGGTTTTGTTTGCCTGGGAATTATTTTTCTTTGACAAGAACCTTAGGGATTGGGGAGAAAACCAATTTTAGTCTTGATAACCAGAAGGTGCAAATTAAAAACAAAAACAGACACCCTACCACCATCAATAATAACAACAGTCAGTGGTTTTCCTGAGTTCTACCCTTGCTCTGGGAAGTGTGGAAATCTTTAGGTTGACTCAGTGACAGGGGCCTGGGTTGGGAAATATCAAACAGGGCACAAGGCAGTGAGCACATAGAGAAATGCTTAAATAGATTCCCTAAATCCTATTCTTTGCCTCTGGAATGTATTATGTCATTTCTGGCTTCAGCAAAATGAGTTCTAAGTCTATCTCTTCCACTTCACAGTCACATGACCTGGGAGACTTCCCTCACATCCTGCAGGGACCTTACTTACCTGTAATTTGCAGATACCTTTTGTTAGTTATGGGATTTTGAACTATTGAATGTGGGAACTCCACACATAGAAGGTCTTTAAGAAATGTCACTTCTTTTTTTTTTTTTAAAGATTTTATTTATTTTTTCTTGGACAAAGGAGAAGGGAGGGAGAGAAGGAGACATCAATGTGTGGTTACCTCTCACATACCCCTTACTGGGGATCAGGCCCACAACCCAGGCATATACCCTAAATGGGAGTGACTGGGAGTGGAACAACCAACCCTTTGGTTCACAGGCTGGCAGTCAGTCCACTGAGCCACAGCAGCCAGGGTGAAATGTCACTTCTTTCATATGTCTCCGGGCCCTCTGTATGTCCTCCTTGGAGAAGCATCTGTTTGGATCCTTTGCCCATTTTTCTGTTGGGTTGTTTGTCTTCCTGGAATGAAGTTATATGAGTTCTTTATATATTTTTGGAGATAAAACTCTTGTCTGAGTTATCATTGGCAAATACATTTTCTCATACAGTTGATTCACTTTTCATTTTTCTGATGTTTTCTTTAGCCGTGCAGAATCTTCTTATTTTGATGAAATTCCATTTGTTTATTCTTTCCTTTATGTTCCTTGCTCTAGGGGAAATATCAGTGAAAATATTGCTATGTGGAATAACTGAGATTTTCCTGCCTCTGTTCTCATCTAGGACTTTTATGGTGTCATGACTTATGTTTAAGTCTTTTATCCATCTTGAGTTTATTGTGGTGTATGGTGTAAGTTGGTGGTCAAGTTTCATTTTTTTGCATATAGCTGTCCAGCTCTCCCAGCACCATTTGTTTGAAGAGGCTATTTTTACTCCATTTATGCTCCTGCCCCCTTTGTTAATATTTATTGACCATAGAGACATGGGTTTATTTCTGGCTTCTCTATTCTGTTCCATTGGTCTATGAGTCAGTACCAGACTCTTTTGATTACAGTGGTCTTGTAACATAGTTTGATGTCAGGTATTGTGATGCCCCCTACTTTATTTTTCCTTCTCAAAATTGCTGAGGCTATTTGGGGTTGTTTATGGTTCCATATAAGTACTTGAAATATTTGTTTTATATCTGTGAAATATGTTATTGGTATTTTAATAGGGATTGCATTGAATCTATAAATTGCTTTGGGTAGTGTGGACATTTTGATGATGTTAATTATTCCAATCCATGAACATGGTATATGCTCCCATTTATTTGTGTCTTCCTTAATTTCCTTCTTCAGTGTTGTGTAGTTTTCTGAGTACAGGTCATTTACCTCCTTGGTGAGATTCCTTCCTAAGTACTTTATTTTTCTTGTTTCTTGTTGTAGCAAATGGGATTTTTTCCCCTTATTTCTGTTTCTGGTATTTCACTGTTGGTATACAAAATGCCTTCAATTTCTGAATATTGACTTTGTATCCCACTGTCTTGCCAAATTCACTTATTAGGTTGAGTAGTTTTTTCATGGAGTCTATAGAGTTTTCTATCTATCCTATCATGTCATCTCCAAACAATGACAGTTTTACTTCCTACTTTCCAATTCAGATGTCTTTTATTTCTTTTTCTTTTCTGATTGCTGTGGCTGGGACTTCCAATCCTATGTTAAATAGAAGTGGTAAAAGTGGACACCCTTGTTTTCTTCCCAATCTTAGTGGAAAAGCTTTTAGTTATTGCTTGTTGAGTATGATGTTGGGAGTATGATGTTGGCTATAGGTTCCTCATATAGTGTAGGCCTTTCCTGTCTGCAGCCTAAGTATTTGACTGCAAGTTAGGCAGAATGTATAGGAATTCAGGAGGGAGAGACTTTGAGTGTATTTATGTTGAACATTTAGGATGAATGACTCAGTAGAAAAAATGCATTTGGAATGGCTCATCATAGCTGCACAAGACAACTTTGATGTCCCATAAGAGAAAGAGAAATAGCATAGCTTTAGCATTTTGCTGGTTATGGGAACAGTGAGGAAGTGCACACCATGTTAAGTATGGGCACAGCAGGTAAAGAGATTCCCTCCAAACCCTCTCTCTTCCCCCCGCCTGGAAAGACTGATACTTATTGGCATATCAGATACTAAGAAGTATCTGATATGCCAATAGGCAGGAGAATGGTTAGACATTAAAAGGAACTGAGTGAAGAGGGGAGGAAGTAGGAATGAGATTCTGGAGATAAATTTTGCCTCAGAGACTAAACGAGAGACAGAAAAAAAGGCTAGAATGGCTTTGCAGGGTCTTTCTTGAAAAAAAGAAATTGGTTCCTGAGATGGTGGAAATGGAAGATGAATTTAGGACGAATCTCAGCTTATTTGATCATCAACTAGGTCTGCATTGTCTAATGTGGTAGCTACCAGTCACATGAGGTGACTGAACACTTGAAATGCAGCCAGCATTTTGAGGAATGGAATTTTTAATTTTATTGAATTTTCACTAGATTTAAATTTAAAAACTGAAGCAGTATAAAATAATTTTGCCATTAAACATGACTACATAGATTCAGTAAAACTACATTTTATTTCATCACTTGAAAATTTAGTGTCCAAACTGAGATCTGCTGATGGATAAAATAAATACCAGATTTCAAAACAGTATTAAAAAAGACACCATGAAATATTCCATCAGAGAAGGAATCAAGATGGCAGAAGAGTGAGTGGAAGTCACACTGACCTCCTCCCAGGACCAACCTGGAATTACAGCTAAATTGTGGAGAAATGACCTGAAACAAACAACTGAACAATAGCGAGAGAGGAGCTTTGTAACCTCGGAGACAGACAAATCTGCTTTAGCACACTCTAACTGGTAAGGAGTGCCATACCGACCTGAGAAGATGGGCGGGGCGCCCACAGGCAGCAGCACCAGAAGGATATAGAAATGGCCAGTTGGATCCTCCAGTGAAGAGCAGGGTCTAAATCAAAAGCAGCAATCTCTAGCCTACAGCAACAGAGCCCAAAAAGTACACAGAAAACAGCCAGCTGTGAAAAGCAGCAGGGTTGCTCTCTGCCAAAGACAGGTGGTTGGAGATACAAAGAACTGTTTAAAGGGACAATGCATAAATTTTTATTTGCAGCCACTTATCCTGGTCTCCGGCAAAGGTGGGGGCAGAGTGGGCTGGAGACGTCTAGGGAGAGACTGGGGGAGGACGCTTTGGGCAGAGAACTGGAAGAGTGGCTGGTGAGGTCTCGGTGCTGACTCATCCCCCATGCCACAGTGGCCATCTTGCTTGGGCAGAGACCACTCACCTTGAGCGGCACCAGCATCAAAGGACCCAATAGCCCTGCCCCCAGGTGGGATTCCATCCTGCCCTGTGCTGTCTAAGCTGCCTACTGAGTGCAGAGTGGCAGCCACAGACAGTAGATCCCTGGCTAAAGGGGGTGCAGAGACATCTGGTGACACTTGAGGAGACTTTGGGGATGGAGATTTGGGGGAGAAAATGGAAAGAGTAGCTGGTGGAATCCCAGTGCAGACTCCTCCCCCATAAGGCAGCAGCAAAAGAAGACCCAATATCTCCAACCCCCAGGAGGGACTCTGCCACACCAGGAGCTGTCTAAGGAGACCTGCTGAGTGCAGAGTGAATAGATTAACAGCTGAAAGAGAAAGACACAGACAGTAGATGACTGGAAGTCTCAAACAGACTGCCTAAGGTCAGAGGGGTCAACATCTGACATCATCAGAGGTGGATCCAGAAAGTAAAAACAGCAGTCTCCAACCATAGAAGTTCACACCACAAAGTCAAGAAATCAAGACAGATCACCTTAAGAAGCAGAAGCAAAAGAGAAGAGCGTCACAAGTAATGGGAAGACAAAGAAATATGCCCCACTCAAAGGGAAAGGAAGAATCCCCACAAAGGGAACTGAATGAAATAGAGGCAAGTAAACGACCAGATATTGAGTTCCAAACAATGGTTCTAAGGAAGCTCAATGAGTTCAGTGAGCTCAGAGAGAATTACCAAAAACTACAGGGAAACTACGAGGAACTTATTGCAAACTATATCAGCATGAAAAGGACATAGAAACTACCAATAAGAGACAAGAGGAAATGAAGAATACAATTTCTGAATTGAAGAACACGGTAGAAGGCATCAAAGGCAGGCTAGATGAAGCCAAGGATTGAATCAGTGAGCTGGAGGACAAGATAGAAAAAAGCTCCCAGAAAGAGCAAGAAAAGGAAAAAAGACTCAAAAAAAAAATGAAGAGGCATTGAGGGGAAATGCAGGACAACCTGAAATTTAATAATATCTGTATAGTAGGGATACCAGAAGGAGAAGAGGATGAGGAAGGGATAGAAAACCTGTTTGAAAAA
The DNA here is from genome assembly GCF_021234165.1 of Pteronotus mesoamericanus. Classification (NCBI taxonomy): domain Eukaryota; kingdom Metazoa; phylum Chordata; class Mammalia; order Chiroptera; family Mormoopidae; genus Pteronotus; species Pteronotus mesoamericanus. The sequence continues at coordinate 760,343 of NW_026555085.1, forward strand.
AGTAATAATGGAAAACTTCCCTAATTGGAGGAGAGAAAAATTCACGCAAGGCCTGGAAGCATAGAGGGTCCTATTCAAGAGAAACCCAGTGAGGCCCACTCCAAGACACATCCTCATTAAAATGGCACATATCAAAAACAAACAGGGGGGGGGGGAGGCAGAGACAAATGTATTTAAAAAGTAAATAAATTAATTAAAAACAAACAAACAAACAGAGAATCTGAAAACAAGAAAGAGAGAAAGAGGTAGTAACACATAAAGGAGCCCTGCTAAGGCTAGCAGCTGACTTCTCAACAGAAATGCTGCAAGCCTGAAGGGACTGGCAAGAAATATTCCAAATAATGAAAAGTAAAGGCCTGCAACCAAGACTTCTCTGCCCAGCAAGGCTCTCAATTAAAATGGAAGATGAAATAAGGAGTTTCCCAGACAAAAGAAGGCTAAAAAATACACCTCCTCCAAACCAGTACTGCAAAATATGCTAAAGGGACGGCTTTAAGATGAAGAAAAACTTTCTATAAATACCCAATTCCTTTCAGAGTTGCCAATACTTGATATTACCAATATTTTTAATACTCATTAATCTGATTGTGACAATGATGTTATTTTAATTGTTCTTTTACTATTTGTTGAAACTAAACCTGTTTTAGTATATTTCTTGCCTATTCCTATTATCTTTTTAAAAGCTTTAAATGACTTTTTGATATTCTTTATTCTTTATCCATTTATTGATTAAAGGTTTGTAGAATTTTTTCCCTAAAAACAAACAAAAAAATCCTATTAAGCATTTTTTAGATGTATTGCAAATACTTTCCTATTCTGTTCCTTGCCCTTTAAGTTTTTTTATATGTATATAACTATATATTCTTAAATGTTTAATATAGTCATATTGTCAATATTTACTTTATAACTTCTGGGTTTGAATATTTTACTTCAGGTCATGAAAAATATCAGTTCCATTTTTTTCTAAAACTCCTTAGATTCTACATGTTGAGTTTTAATTCACCTGACTATTTCTTGTATAATATGTGAAATAGGGTTCTATAGTTGTTTTATTTCAAGTAATAGTGGTCCATGCACCTTATTTGTTGAATAAGCCTTAGTTTACCCATTGATTTGAAATATCAACTTAATCATATATTATATTGTTAGATATATACATTTGTCTCTAGAATGCTCATTATATTTGATTGATCTAATTGATTAATTCTGTGCTGGGGTCATGTTGGTTTAATTGCTGAGACTTTATAATTGTTTTAATTTTTTAAATATTTTATTATTAAATTTGACATCTGAAAAAATAAATAAAATCAGTCTGCATTTAAGAAAGAGAGTGAGAAAGAAGGAAAGAAAAAAGAAAGGAAGGAAGGAAGGAAGAAAAGAAAGAGAGAGAGAAAGAAAGAAAGAGAGAGAGAGAGGGAGAAAGAGATGGAACTCCTACCTTTTGCGACAACATGGATGGAACTGGAGAATATTAAGCTAAGTGAAATAAGCCAGTTGATGAAAGACAAATACCATATGATCTCACCTATAAGTGGACTCTATTCAACAAAATAAACTAACAAACAAAATAAACCACAGTTATGGAAACATGGAAAGTGACCAGAGGAGATGGGGAAAGAGGACAGTGGTGGAAGGAAGGGGAGGGGACTAGACAAGGAACATGTATGAATGACCCATGGACATGGAAACAGCGTGGGAATTAACTGTGGGAGTGGGGGATGGGGGTAGGATAGGTGGAGGGGTGTAAAGGGGTAAAAACTGAGACAACTGTAATAGAATAAACAGGATTTATAAATTTAAAAAATAAAAATTAAAAAAATAATATAAAATATTACAAATTTTAAAAAAAGAAAAGAAAATCAAGAAAAATACCTAATAGCTGTAGTATGTTACCATGTGATACAAAGTGTGATTTCTTCATCTGTTTGTCCACAATCCAATTATTGATCCATTTAACCATCCATTTATCAAGCCCTAACTGAACTCTTTCTTGGAGACAAATGACATCTTGTGGTGATGAAGCATGTGGGCCAGGATGACAGACATCCAGATCTGAAATCCAGGTTTATGTTTACCCTTCTGTGACCTTTAGGCAGGTTATTTCATCTTGCTACCATTTTGTTTCTCATATTATTCCATGACATATGGCAGAAATGTGAAATGTGGAGAGGTCAACGACTAGAGATTGGAGAACAGATGTGGTGGTATGTATCTTAGGGAAAGGGCTCTAAGACAAATCTAGTGCCTGGATTTGTGATTCCAGGTGGCAAAATCTGAATTAATTAGGGTGGTGGCAAAAGTAAAGGTCAATGGGTTGAGCCAGTCAAGGTGCTGAAGGACCTCTGCGTTGGATGGTCTTCTACATAGTTTTTGAAATTACCCAGGATTATGGCAGAACATGGGGTAGGACAAGCCTATGGGCCTTGTGCACTAGTCCTCCATAAATCAGGAAAATGGCTCTGAGGAAGGCAGCAAGGAAGAGTATGAACAACCAGAGCTCCACAAACAGGTATTTTCATGTGGCTCTAGGGAAGTCATGTTCAGGTGGTGTTCAGGAAGACACCCACCCCATCCATGACCCTGAGATTTGAGAGGGACCTTTTTTTTAGGAGAAGAAGGCCAAGTGACTTTGGAGAAAGTAATTTTTTAGTAGCAACCCACAGCAGACAGTGGCCAAATGGGGTTACAGAGTGAGGTTTGAAAAACAACCTCAGACTTTTAAAAGCCTCAATTTGCAGCCCTTATTAATGGACCCCTTGTAGGCTTCCCCAATGTTAAAGTTAAGAACAAGGGATGAAAGCTGAAAGACTATGGGGTGGCCACAATTGTGAGTAGATGCCATGGTTCTGTGACACTTGGTTCCCCAGATAGCATAAGCCAAGTGTCTGGGGAATGGGTAATCATTCTGTGAGTTGACCCTCAGTTTGTGTCATTCCATTGAAAGCTCCAAGACTTTCCTCTTCCCCATGAGCAAACAAACCATACCTTGCACCAGTCAAAGTCCATCTCACCTTTCAGCTACCCCAAGTCACTCAGTCTTGGGGAGTTTCATTTTCCTGGTAACTCGGTGTTTCAACAGAGGATAGGCCTCTCCACTTCTCCCTCAGTTTTTCAACATATGAACATGTATAACTGACATACTCTAAAGAACCGTTCATCTCCTGGCCATCTCCTCAGATCTGAAGGCTGAGAAATGACCTGAAATTGTAGCAGGAGAAATTAACATAGGATACTAAAAGGATAAAAGCTTTTCCGGAGGAGGGCTAAGCAAGAGGTTGGGAATGAGAATGAATACATAGTGTTTAAGGAAAGTAGTGATGGGGGAGTTCTTCCTTCTCTGGGTCATCTTTGGAGGTGCTCTGAAAGAAAGGAAAAAGTACCTTCAAGCATTACACAGGTGTCTGATCTGCTCTAAGTCCTCTTCTATTTCATTATGTAATACAAAGAGCCCTGGAAAGGGTTGAAAGAACAACCAGCTGACAGAGATACTGAGGAAAATGGTTGGTAGTAGGGATCGATAGCAGTGGCTGGATTCTTTGAGTGTGACCAAGAGTCGTCTAGTATCTCAATGTGGGAGAGAACACTCTGAACTCCTGCCAAATTCTGTCAACTGAGCGCTATTCAGAGAAGACTTTCAACTTTTAAGTTTATGATGCTCTGGCTTCTGGCCCTGACACTCTAGCCCTTTAACTTTGAGCTGTAAAAATGTCTTCATAGGAAGCTCAAAAGAAATGAGAATTGGTTTTGAATCACCTGTTTCCTCCAGGGGTACAGCATGAAAAATAAAGAGTGATTATAAGTTTTGTAACTACAAGGAAACCAGAGGGTGCATGTCAAAGCTGATGAGGTTTTTCTGTAACTGGTGCATAATTATGATACATGTGCTCCATGCTAGGCTCCCCTGAGGGGGAGAAATCAGTTGCCTGAAATTGGAGACCTAAGTCATTTCTCCAGGCTGCTCTAGTACTGCCTCTTTCCAGCAGGGCCATCCTCTATGAACTGTCTGTATGCGAGACCTTCCAAAGCCCAAGTGGAGAGGGAGGCCTTGTAGACAGAAGGCTGGCTGTGTGGGGTGAAGGCCATGGTTTCTTTGCAGAATAGCCAGGAAGAGGGTGTCTGCCCCATCTGTCAGGCTCTCCTGACAGAGGCAGTGAGCACTGACTGTGGACACCTCTTCTGCCAAGTGTGTCTGGCTCAGCACATGGAGAAAGCCTCAGCTTCTGGAGTCTTTTGCTGTCCTCTCTGCTGGAAGCCCTGCTCTAATGGGGTTCTAGGGGCAGGCCACATCTGCCACAGCCACCAGAAGTTGTGCAGGTTCTGTGAGGAGAGCAGACTTCTGTGTATGAAATGCCTAGTGTCCTCTGAACACAAGTCTCACTGTGAGCTGGCCAATGAAGATACCATCAGTCACTGTAAGGTAAAGCTGGGTCACCACCTCCCTGAGTTACTCCTTTCTGCCCTCTGTCCATTATGCCTTGCATATCATAGAGGCTTAATTACTGGCACTCATCTTTGTTTCTTCAACTTTACCCTATTTTGGACTCTAGTCTTTGCTTTTCCATATATATTTTGCTACTGATGTTAAAGTGTCAGCGTATAAATGCGAGTCCAAGAGAAAACACTATCACTGTGATGACAGATTCCAGGAAACATGAGCTACTCTCACTTTGCTCATCTGTAGAATGGAGTTGGACTACATAATGCAAAACTCTTTTGGTACTAAGATCATGTAGTTCCCCTGATTGATAGCACTAGATATTTGGCTAGAAATGTAATCATTATCTAATAATTAACGCTAATAATTATCCTGCAAATACATTGAAACCTCAAAATTAGTGCATGATTCTCTCTCTCTGTCCCCTTGCTTTGTCTTTTCTTTCCCTCCTATATGATTATTTGCATCCTATTTTATTTAATTTTTTATCATCAAAATTACTGCTCACCTCCTTACACACCCACAGCAAAAATCTGTGGATACATTGAGACAACACAGTAAGGTATAAACTCTAAACCAAAAACATTTCCTCATTGTCATTCTCCAGATGTAACCATTGTGAAGTTTTGTGTATCATGCTTACAGAAAATTCTCTGTGTGAGAATGCACTCCTTAACACACTCACATAGATTCTCTTTATGATTTTTCCTGTAACTCATTTGTCATCTAAATATACATCTTGGACAATTTCACATTCTTCTCTTAGTTCATGTAAGTTTTATAAATTTTTTTCAACAACTGCATGGTATTCAATTTTGTGAATGTATCAGAAATTGACAGACAGTGTTACTTCCAGTGTTTTTAAAAATATATTTTATTGAATATGCTATTACCATTGTCCCAATTTTTCCCTTTTTGCCCCTTCTACCAGGTACCTCTATCCCTTGAGCAATCTCCCCGCTTAGTTCATGTCCATGGGTCATGCATATAAATTCTTTGGCTACTCCCTTTCCAATACTGTTCTTAACATCCCCCTGTCTATTATGTACCTACCAACTTGTACTTCTTAATCCCTGAACTATATCCCACATTCTTTTTCTTCCCCCTCCCAGCTGATACCCTCCAAATGATCTCCATATCTATGATTCTGTTTCTGTTCTGCTTGTTTGCTGTTTGTTTTTTAGATTCAATTGTTGATAGTTGTGAATTTATTGCCATTTTAATGTTCATAATTTTTATCTTCTTTCCCTGAAATAAGTCCCTTTAACATGTCATGTAATAATGGCTTGGTATGATGAACTCCTTTAGCCTTACCTTGTCTGGGAAGCACTTTATCTGCCCTTGGATTCTAGATGATGCCTTTGCTGGATAAAGTAATCTAGGTTGTAGGTCTTTACTTTACATCACCCTGAATACTTCTTGCCAGTCCCTTCTAGCCTGCAAAGTTTCCTTTGAGAAATCAACTGACAGTCTTATGTGAACTCCTTTGTAGGTAACTATTGGCTTTTCTCTTGCTGCTTTTAAGATCCTCTCTTTATCTTTCAGCATTTACATTTTGATTATGATGTGTCTTGGTATGGTCCTCTTTGTGTCCATCTTGTTTGGGACTCTGTAATTCCTGACTTGTATGCCTATTTCCTTCACCAAATTGGGGAAGTTTTCTTTCATTATTTTTTTTCAAATAAGTTATCAATTTATTGCTCTTCCTCTTCTCCTTCCAGCACTCCTACAATGTGAATGCTGGTATGTTTGAAGTTGCCCCAGAGGCTCCTTATCCTATCTTCATTTTTTTTTTTTAATTTTTCTTCTTTCTGTTCTGACTGAATGTGTTTTTTCCTTCCTTATGTTCCAAGACATTGATTTGATTCTCAGTTTCATCCACTCCACTGTTGGTTCCCTGTAAATTTTTCTTTATTCCACTTAGTGTAAGCTTCATTTCTGCCTGGGCCTTTTTTATGCTGTTGAAGTACCCAGTGAGTTCCTTGAGCATTCTAATAACCAGTGTTCTGCATATGGTAGATTGCTTATCTCAATTTTGGTAGTTCTTTTTCTGGAGTTTTGTTCTCTTCTTTTGTTTGGGCCATATTTCTTTGTCTCTTTATTTTGGCAGCCTCCCTGTGTCTGTTTTTATATATGAGACAGAGCGGATTTGACTCCCTGTCTTAGTAGTGTGGCCTATTGTAGAAATGTGCACCCTAAATTGGAAAGGGCAGAGCCTTAGGTAATTGCCAGGGCCAGGCAACCTATGTGAATCAAGTTAATGGAGTCTCAGATATGGTGTGGCTCAGTGGTGGGGAGGGCTCAGAAAAGGGACAGTGGCCACTGCCTGGCCTCTGGAGTTTTGTCCAGGAAGAAGCTGTCCCTTAGTACTTACCCTGATGCCAGACACTTCAATTTCTCCCTGTATGCCACTGGTCTCCTCCCAGCTGGTGCCCCAGTGCTGGAGCCCAGAAAGAGTGAGTCTGCATAAGTCCTAAGACCATTTTGGGTCGTTGAAGAGGAGATGCCTGAGAATCCTGAGTTTCTTCTGCTGCCTCAACTCCCATTGATTTTTACAGCCAGAAGTTATAGAGACTTATCTTTCTGACACTGGAACCCTGGGCTAGGTGGTCTAAGGTGGGGCTTGGATCTCGCACTCCCGAAGTATCCCTCCTGATTTTTATCCACCACATGTAGGTACGGGACTGCCAATTCTGCCTCTCCATGTCTCCACATCTCTGCCTCTCCTACCTGCCTGGATGAATGTGACCTCTTTAATTCCTCAATTGTCAGTCTTCCATACAGCTCAATTTTCTGACAATTCTGAGCAATAATTTTGTAGTTTAGTTGTAACTTTTGCTGTGGGTGTGTAAGGAGGTGAGCTGTGTTTACCTACACTTCCACCTTGACCTGAAGTTCCTATTCTTTTGTTTGGAGATCACGTGAAATGTTGCAATGAATATCCTTCAACATGTATTTTGGAGGACTTAGAATATCCCAGATATATTTCAGTGAATAAGGAAGATAACTTCCAAGTTACCATCAATTTTCCTATCATTGTTTATTAAGTAATTCATAGTTTCCCCAGTGCTTTGAATGCCAGATTTACAATAGGGCATACATGCATATATACTTCCAAATTTTTTAAATTAAATGTTTTTTTATAAATATTTTTTACTGTTCAAATACATTTGTCTGCACTTTCCTGCCACCACTTTCCCTTGCCCCACCCACACCCACCTCCCTCCCTCAATCTTTCCCCACTTTGACTTTCTCCATGGGTCCTTTATACATGTTCCTTGATTTGACCTTCCCCTCCCTTTTCCCGTGACACCTCTCCCTCCATCCCTCTCATTACTGTCCATTTATTTTTTTCTTTCAATGTTGCTGGTTATATTTTCCTTGCTTGTTTGTTTTGTTGATTGTGTTTCACCTACAGATGTGATCATATGGTATTTCTCTTTCACCCCCCTGGATTATTTCACTTAGTATAATGCTCTCTAATTCCATCCCTTCTCTTGTGAAGTGTACTACCTCTTTCTTTATTTCTGCTGTGTAGTAATCCATTTTGTAAATGTATCATAGTTTTTTTATTCTCTCATTTACTGATGGGTACTGAGGTTGCTTCCAGCACTTGGCTATTGTAAATTATGCTGCTATGAACTTTGGGGTGCATAGGTTCTTCTGAATTGATGTTTTGGGATTCTTAGGGTATATCCCAGCAGTGGAATCACTGGGTCAAAAGGCAGTTCCATTTTTAGCTTTTTGAGGAAATTCCAAACTGTTTTCCACAGTGACTGAACAAGTCTTCATTCCCACCAAAAATATACTAGGGTTCCCTTTTCTCCACAGCCTCACCAGCACTGGTTGTTTGTTGATCTGTTTATGATGGCCATGCTGACTGGTGTGAAGTGGTATCTCATTGTGGTTTTAATCTGCATTTCTCTGATGGCCAGTGATGCTGTGCATCCTTACATATGTCTCTGTGCCCTATGTGTGTCTCCTTGGAGAAGTATCTGTTCAGATCCTTGGCCCATTTTTTTTTAATTAGATTGTTCGTCTTCCTGGAGTGGAGCCATGTGAGCTCTTGATATATTTTGGACATCAAACCCCTGTCTGAGGTATCATTGGCAAATATACTTTCCCATACAATTCATTCTCTTTTCATTTCACTGATGTTTTCTTTAGCCACACAGAAGCTTCTTATATTAATGAAGTCCCATTTGTTTATTCCTTCCTTTATGTCCCTTGTGCTAGGGGACATATAGGTAAAAATATTGTTGTGTGAATTATCTGAGACTTTCCTGCCTATATTCTCTTCTAAAACTTTTATGGTGTTGTGACTTATACTTAAGTCTTTTATCGATCTTGAGTTTATTTTTGTGTATGGTGTAAGTTGGTGGTCGAATTTCATTATTTTGCATATAGCTATCCAGCTCTCCCAGCACCATTTATTGAAGAGGCTATTTTTACTCTATTTTATGCTTCTGCCCCTTTGTTGAATATGAATTGACATAGAGGCATGGGTTTATTTTGGGGCTATTTTGTTCCATTGATCTATGTGTCTCCTTATGCCAGTACCAGACTGTTTTGATTACAGTGGCCTTGTAATATATTTTGATGTCAGGTATTGTGATCCCTCCTACTTTGTTCTTTCTCAAAATTGCTGTGGCTACTCAGGGTCATTTATGAATCCATATAAATTTTTTAAATGTTTGTTCTATGTCTGTGAAATATGTAATTGGAATTTTTAAAATTTTATTTTAATTTATTTTTTCAAATACATTTGTCTCTGCCAACCCCCCACCACTTTCCCTTGCCCCCTCCCTCCTTCCCTTCCTCAGCTCTTCCCCTTTGGTTTTGTCCATTAGTTCTGGTTATATGTTCCTTGACTTTCCCGTTCCCTTCCTTTTCCCCGCCCCCCCTTCCCTCTTGTCTCTGTTGATTTCTTTTCCTTTCAGTGTTGCTGGTCTTATTTTCCTTGCATCTTTGTATTGTTGGTTAGGTTCCACTTATAGGGGAGATCATATGGTATTTGTCTTTTGCCCCCTGGCTTATTTCGCTTAGCATAATGCTCTCCAGTTCCATCCATGCTGTCGCAAAGTTTAGTAGTTGTTTTTTTCTTTCTTCTGTGTAGTATTCCATTGTGTATATGCACCATACTTTTTGATCCAATCATCTACTGATGGGCATTTAGGTTGCTTCCAACACTTGGCTATTGTAAATTGTGCTGCTATGAACAATGCGGTGCATAGGTTCTATTGTATTGGCGTTTTGGTGTTCTTAGGGTATAGTCCCAGCAGGGGAATCACTGGATCAAAAGGCAGTTCCATTTTCAGCTTTTGGAGGAAAGGGAACCCTAGTACACCGTTGGTGGGAATGCAGACTGGTGCAGCCACTGTGGAAAGCAGTGTGTAATTGGAATTTTAACAGGGGTTGCATTGAATCTATCAATTGCTTTGGGTAGTATGGACATTTTGATGATGTTAATTCTTCCAATCCATGAATGCGGTATAGGCTTCCATTTATTTGTGTCTTTTTTATTTTCTTTCTTCAAGGTTGTGTAGTTTTCTGAGTTCAGGTCTTTTACCTCCTTGGTTAGGTTTATTCTTAGGTACTTTATTTTTTGTTGTTGCTATAGCAAATTGGGTTATTTTTCCTAATTTTTGTTTCTGGTATTTCATTGTTGGTGTACAAATATGCCATAGATTTCTGAATATTGACTTTTTGTCCCACTGTTTTGCCAAATTCACTTATTAGGTCAAGTAGTTTTTTGGTGGAGTCTATGGGGTTTTCTATGTATATCATGTCATCTGCAAACAATGGTAGTTTTACTTCTTCCTTTCCAGTTTAGTGCCTTTTTTTTCTTTCTCGTGTCTGACTGCTCTGGCTAGGCCTTCCAATACTATGTTGAACAGAAGTGGTGAAAGCGGACATCCTTTCCTTGTTCCTGATCTTACTGGGAAAGCTTTTAGTTTTTGCCCATTGACAGTGATGTTGGCTGTAGGACTTTGATATATGACCTTTATTATGTGCAGGAATGACTCCTTTATTCCTGTTTTGCTGAGTATCTTTATCATAAATGGGTGCTGTACTTTATCAAATGCTTTTTCCACATCTATTGAGATGACCATGTGGTTTTTGTCTTTCCTTTTGTGTATGTGATGTATTACGTTTATTGATTTGCATATATAGAACCATCCCTGAATCCCTGGGATGAATCCCACTTGATCATAATGGATGATCTTTTTAATGTATTGCTGGATGTGGTTTTCCAATATGTTGTTGAGGATTTTAGCATCTATGTTCATCAGCAATATAGGCCTGTAGTTTTATTTTTTAGTTGTGTCTTTATCTGGTTTTGGGATTAGGATGATGCTGGCCTCATAAAAAAGGTTGGGAGTCTTCCCTCATCTTGGATTTTTTGGAATAGTCTGAGAAGGACGAGGTTAGCTCTTCCTTAAATGTATTGTAAAATTCTCCTGTGAAACCATCCAATCCAGGGCTTTTGTGTGCTGGGTGTTTTTTGATTACTGCTTCAATTTCCTGAGCTATTATCAGTCTGTTCTGTCTGCATCTTCTTCATTCAGTGTTGGAAGATTATACTCTTCTAAAATGTGTCCATTTCATCAAGGTTTTCAACTTTCTTGGCATATAATTGTTCGTAGCAGTTTCTGACAATCCTTTGTATTTCTGTGGTATCAGTTGTTATTTCTCCTCTTTCATTTCTCATATTATTTATTTGGGTCCTCTCCCTTTTTTTCTTGATGAGTCTGCTTAAAGCCCTGTCAATTTTATTTATCTTTTCAAAAAACCAGCTCCTGGATTGGTTGATCCTTTGAATTGTTCTTTTCATCTCTATGTCATTCAGTTCTGCTCTGATCTTGATTATTTCCTTCCTTCTACTTGCTCGGATTTATTTGTTGTTGTTTCTCCAGTTCTTGAAGCTGGAAGCTTAGGTCATTTATTTGAAATGTTTCTATCTTTTTTAGGTAGGCCTGTGTTGCTATGAACTTCCCTCTCAGGACTGCCTCTGATCTGTCCCATACATTTTGGACTGTTGTGTGTTCATTTTCATTTTTTTTCAGAAACTTTTTGATTTCTTCTCTTATCTCATTATTGATCCATTCATTGTTTAATAACATGCTATTCAGTCTCCATGAGTTTGAAAGTTTTTGAATTTTTTCCTCGAGATTGGTTTCCAGTTCCAAGCCTTTGTTGTCCAAGAAAATGCTTGTTATGATTTCGATTTTCCTTAATTTGTTGAGGCTTGTTTTTTGTACTATCATGTGGTCTATCCTTGAAAATGTTCCATGTGTATTTGAAAAGAATGGGTGTTTTGCTTCTTTGGTATAAAAGGTTCTATGTGTATCAGTTAAGTCCATTTGATCTAATGCATTGTTCAGTTCCACAGTACCTTTTTTTATGTTTTGTTTGGAAGATTTATCCATTTTTTATAGTGGGGTGTTAAAATCGCCTATCAGTGTGCTGCGCTCTATATCTTTCTGAAGTCCTCCAAGATTTTCCTTACATGTTTGGGTACTCATGTGTTGGGTGCATATATGTCTTTATGTCTTCTTGACTGATTCTTTATTTGAGTATTACATAGTGCCCTTCTGGGTCTCTTTATGGCCTTTGTTTTGAAATATATTTTGTCTAAGTTTTGCTACTCCACCTTTTTGTTTTACTGTCCATTTGCTTAGAATTTTTTTTTTCATCGGTTTTCTTTCTGTCTGCGTAGGTCCTTTGTACTAAGGTGTGTCTCTTGTCAGCAGTATATGTGTGGGTCATGTTTTCTTATCCATGCAGCTATCTTGTCGTTTGATTGGGGCATTTAATCCATTTACATTTCAAGTTATTATTGATAGCTACTTATTCATTTTTCCCCCTCTGTACCTGTGTTCCTCTCTTTCTCACTATTTTTCCTCATCCACCTAAGGCAGTCTGTTTAGCATATCTTTCAGTGCTCATTTGGTGGAGGTGTATTCTTTTAGCTTTCTTTTGCCCAAGGAACTCCTTATTTCACCTTGCATTTTAATTGAGAGCTTTGCTGGGTAGAGCAGTCTTGGTTCCAAGACTTTGCTTTTCATGACTTGGAATATTTCTTGCCATTCCCTTTTGGCTTGTAGTATCTCTGTTGCAAAGTCAGCTGCTAGCCCTATCGGGGCTCCCTTTTATGTTACTACCTGTTTCTCCCTTGCTGCCTTTAGGATTCTCTCTTTGCCTTTGATATTTGCCATTTTAATGAGGATGTGTCTTTGGAGTGGGCTTCATTGGGTTCCTCTTGAATGGGACCCTCTGTGCTTCCAGGACTTGTGTAACTTTTTCTACCCTCCAATTAGGGAAGTTTTCCATCATTACTTTTTCAAACAGGTTCTCTATCCCTTGCTCCTCTTCTCCTCTGTCTGGTATCCCTATTATATGGATATTATTACATTTCAGGTTGTCCTGCATTTCCCTCATCGCCCCTTCATTCTTTTTTAGTCTTTTTTCATTTTCTTGCTCTTTCTGGGAGCTTTTTTCTACCTTGTCCTCCAGCTCACTGATTTGATCCTCTGCTTCAGTTAGCCTGCTTTTGATTTCTTCTACTGTGTTCAATTCAATTCAGAAATATTCTTCTTTTCCTCTTGCCTCTTATTGATAATTTCTATGTCCTTTTCATGCTGATAGATTTTGCTATAAGTTCCTCATAGTTTCCCTGTAGTCTTTGGTGATTGTCTTTGAGCTCACTGAGCTCATTGAGCTTCTTTCTTTTTTAAGAGTCTGTTAAAGGTTTGCTTTAATACAAACTGTTAATACATACACACAAAGTATAAAGCCCTAAGAAACTTAACTCTCTACATTATAGCACACAGGTGGTAATTCAACATCCAGAGTCATCAGAATGCTTGAGGGAGACTGCAATGGATTGGATTCCCATGGTGGATAGGGCATCTTCAGAGGCAAAGCAGGCCTGAAGTGTAACTCATTGAGCTTCTTTAGAACCATTGTTCTGAATCCCATATCTGATAATTTACTTGCCTCTATTTCATCTAGTACTCTCTGAGGATTCCTCCTTTCCTTTCAATTGGGGAAGTGTTTTTTTATCTTCCCATTATTTGTGAGACTCTTCTTTTTGCTTCTCTTTCTTAAATTGATCTGTCTTGACTTCGTGATTTTGTGGCATGATGGCATGAACTTCTATGGTAGGAGACTGCTGGGTTTTTTTTCTTTCTTTCTGGATCTGCCTCTGATGATGTCAGCTGTTGAACCTGTGACCTTAGGCAGTCTTTTAGAGACTTCCAGGAATCTAGAGGGGGTGGAGTCAGCACCGCATTCCTGCTTGCTACTCCCTCAGTTCTCTCCCCAAAGCCTCTGTCATCAGACTCTCCTCAAGCATCCCTAGACCACTTGGCACCCCCTTTGGCCAGGGGCCTAATATCTGTGACTGCCATTCTGTACTCAGCATGGCTTGCGCACCACCACTGGGGCAGGGCCTCATGAGGGCGGGACTATTGCATCCTCTCATCTGCTGCCACTCAGGAGAGTGGTCTGCCTGGGCAAGATAGCAGCTGACGAATGGGGAATGAGTCAGCACCAGGACCATGCCAGCTACTCTCTCAGTTCTTTCCCCAAAGCCTCCCTCCCTAGTCTCTCCTCTGGCATCTCCAGCCCTTTCTGCCCATCCCACCCTTGCCATAGACCAGGGTAAGTGGCTTCCAATACAAATTTATGTGTTGGCCCTTTCAACAGCTCTTTGCATCGCCAGCCACCCATCTCTGGTAGAAAACAACTGTGCGGCTTTTTGCAACTGGCTGTTATCTGTGTAATTTTTGAGCTCTGCTGATTTCTACTGGAGATCCCTGCCTATGGTTCAGACCCCACTCTTCTCAGGGGATCCAATTGGCCACTTAAATATCCCTCTGGTTCTTCCAGCCATGGGTGCCCAGCCCACCTTCTCAAGTCTCTATTGCACTCCTTACCAGTTAGGTTGTGCTAAAGCCATTTCCTCTACCCGTCTGAGGTTTTAAGGCTCCTCTCTGGCTATTGTTCAATTGTTTTCCCGGTGTTTTCTCCACAACTTACTTGTAATTCCAGATTGGTCTTGGGAGGAGGTCAGTGTGACTTCCATTCACTCCTCCGCCATCTTGAAGTCTCTACTTCCATATTTTTTACTCTCTGTTGTGTTCTATTCTTCTGTTTAGTCCTGCCCCTCTATATTTTTCAGAATTTTTATGGATCTCCATATATGTTTATTTTGTCAATCTTAGCATTATTTTTACCAACTTTCCCCCATAACCTCAGTGTCGTTAGAATCCGATGAATGGAAATGACATATTTTCACTATGATGTCATTTCTATACAAAAAATGAAGGATGAATTTCCAAAGTCTTCTTTTAGATACTTTACTTTTTGAGAACATATTATGACATAGATTGAGGGGTAGAGAAATAATTCAAAAAGCCAAGCTGCCCGGGGCAGATACCTAACTCCTCGCACCTCGGGCACGCCGGCGAGTCCTCCTTTCGGTCTCCAGTAACCCAGTCCGTTTAGCTCCAAGCTTCCTCCTCTGAGTAAAATGTGCTGCGAGAAGTGGAGCCGCGTGGCCGAAATGTTTCTCTTCATTGAAGACCTACAGGAGGATAATAAGATCCTTTGCCTTTGCTCTAGGGCATTTGTGGAGGATCGAAAATTATGCAGTTTGGGATTAAAAGGCTACTATGTTAAAGCAAATGGCAACAATGCAGGAGACCAAACTACAGAAGAGGAAGAAGGTGGTAATTCCCACAGTACTAAAGAATCATGTGATAGCAAAAGCATAGACCTAGATGAAAGTGAACTTGATTCTGAAGCTGAGCTCATGAGAAGTATGGGACTGCCACTTCAGTTTGGTGGAATGTCAGCACATAAGAATTTTGAAGTGTCTATGAATACTAGAAATAAAGTTAAAATAAAAAAGAAAAAGAAAAAACATCAGAAGAAATACTTAGATGAGATTATGAAAGAATCTTGGAGACAAGACTATGAAGAAGATGACATTTTGGCTTCAGATGATCCATCTTCAGTTGAACAGTATGAGAATACCAGAACATGTAAACTTGAATCCAAAAAAGACGTTGAAACAGAAAACCTTTCTGTTGAAAATACATTATCTCCAAAGCTAGAAGTTACAGAGACATGGGAAAAGTACTGGAATGAATATGGTGGAGGACTATTATGGCAAAGCTGGCAAGAAAAACATTCAGATCAAGCACTATGTTCTGAACCTTGGAACATTACTGATACCAAGGCAGAATGGGAACAACATTATAATCAACTTTATTGGTATTATTTGGAACAATTTCAGTATTGGGAAGCTCAGGGTTGGACTTTTGATGCCTCACAAAGCTGTGATACAAATACGTGTGGGTCTAAAACAGAACTTGACAATGAGAAAGATGAAAATTGCATGAAAGCCGACTTACTTTCATTTCCATCTTTATCAATTAATAGCAAAAGCTCTAGATCAAGTGATAAAGATCATAATGAAATACTTGATGGAATTAGTAATATAAGTCTGAATTCAGGGGAAGTAGAAGAGAGCCAATTAGATTTGACCATAAGATCTGATAGACATCAGTGGCTAAGTCAAGTTAACAGCAGAAGAGAATGCCCTGCTTCTGGCCAAAGTGAACCACATGGGAAAGGAACCAAGGAAAGCAACTTGTCTGGGAATAGAAGCACAAACCAACCAGCTCAGGATTCACAGGAGTCTTCACAAGCGAACATAATCAAAGAAAGACTACATCCCAACAGTACGGACGGAGATGAGAGTGAAGAAGATCCACCGGAACAAAAGCCAAGCAAACTCAAGAGGAGCCATGAACTGGACATCGATGAAAACCCAGATTCAGACTTCGATGACAATGGTTCCCTTCTAGGATTCAAGCATGGCTCAGGACAAAAATACGGTGGAATTTCAAATTTCAGTCATAGGCGGGTCAGATATCTACAGAAGAATGTGAAGTATAAGTCAAAGTTCTTGGACATGAGAAGACAAATAAATGTGAAAAACAAACACATTTTCTTTACTGAAGACACAGAGAAAACATGTTTCAAGAAAAGTAAAGCTTTGAGTAAGGTAGAAAAATTTCTAAAATGGGTTAATGAACCAATGGATGAGGAGGCATCACAGGAGACAATTTCTCAGGACAATGTGCAAGACACTGGCACAAGCAGTGATTCAGAAGAACAAGAAATGTCTGTTACCAAAGGGGATAAGCCACTGGAGTTGAGCAATCCAGAACTCAAGGGGTGCCATGCCATATCTTCAGCTGGTAAACTTGAAACAGAAAAAAATGAAGGGGACAGCACAGTAGTAGCTATTACAGATAAAGAGGATTGTGTTGCTCAGGATATACCAGACTCTCTTCAGGTAGAAACTGAAGCTGAAATTAAAAAGAAGAAGAAGAAAAAACAGAACAAAAAGGTAACTGGTCTGCCTCCTGAGATAGCTGCTGTTCCTAAGCTGGCAAAATATTGGGCCCAGAGGTACAGACTCTTCTCACGTTTTGATGATGGGATTAAATTGGACACAGAGGGCTGGTTTTCAGTTACTCCTGAAAAGATTGCTGAACACATTGCTGGCCGGGTCAGTCAGTCCTTCAAGTGTGACATTGTAGTGGATGCGTTTTGTGGAGTTGGAGGAAATACCATTCAGTTTGCCTTAACTGGAAAGAGAGTGATTGCCATCGATATTGATCCTGTTAAGATTGATCTTGCTCGCAATAACGCAGAAGTTTATGGGATAGCAGACAAGATAGAGTTCATCTGTGGAGATTTCATGCTGCTGGCTTCTCATTTAAAGGCCGATGTTGTATTCCTCAGCCCCCCTTGGGGAGGGCCAGACTACGCCACTGCAGAGATCTTTGACATTAGGACAATGATGTCTCCTGATGGCTTTGAAATTTTCAGACTTTCCCAGAAGATTACTAATAATATTGTTTATTTTCTTCCAAGAAATGCTGATACTGACCAGGTGGCATCCTTAGCTGGGCCTGGAGGGCAAGTGGAAATAGAACAAAACTTTCTTAATAATAAATTGAAGACAATCACTGCTTATTTTGGGAACCTGATCCGAAAACCAGGCTCTGAATCGTAACTGTGAGGTCCTACATAGACGAAAAGATCATGGGTGGTCAGAACATTATTCAGATGAGACACTTGAAATTTCTTTCTGAATGCACTGATATATATTGTACCCATAGTCTTAAATCATCATATAAAATGGAAGCTTACAGAAAAGATTGATGAATATTAATAAAGTACATAATATTAACTATGTATTGGGTTGACCAAAAAATTCATTTGTTTTTTTCCATAAGATGGCTGTAGTAGCACTTAGTTGTCTTTAACTTCATTCAAAACAATTTCGTTAGATTGTATTATAACAGCTGTCATAATAGTGCGCAATTAAAAAAAACCAGCAAAATTGGTGAATTTTTGTATAGCCATTTTAATATTGAAGGTGGAAGAAAATACACAACATTTTCGGCCTATCATGCTTTATTATTTCAAGAAAGGTAAAAATTCAACTGAAATGCAAAAAGATTTGTGCAGTATATGGAGAAGGTGCTGTGACGGATTAAATGTGTCAAAAGTAGTTTGCGAAGTTTCATGCTGGAGATTATTTGCTGGATGATGCTCCACGGTAGAATAGACCAGTTCAAGGTGAGTGATCAAATTGAGACGTTAATTAAGGACAATCAATGTTATGCCACAAAGAAGATAGCCAACATACTCAAAATATCCAAATAATAAAGTTATTGGTGAAAATGAAAAAAACAATGTGTTATTTTATACAGAAAAAACAAAAAGTTTTTTTGGCCAACCCAATATATTATACATAAGGATAGTAGTAAGTGTCTGATATGGGAAAGGTAGGCTTTCTCTTATGCTTAACATCAGTCAGCAGCTCTGTGTATGTATGTGCCTATGGCTTTTTTTTTTAATTTTATATGTTTTGATTTAACATCTTTGTGTGTATGTAAAAAACAGTGTGGTTTGCTTTTTTTTAATACAGAAGGATACAAAGAAAACAAACCCAGTTAACCCCTGTTGAAATAAGTAATGTTACACCTTTAAGGGTAGAAGTAAGACAGACAGAATGGTACAAAATGAAAAGTAGAAATCTTCTTCCCTCTTCCCCTACTCCTCATTCAGCTATCTAGAGATAAGGGTATTTTAAATTCCTTTGGAAAACAGAAAGGAATTGCAATAGAATCTAATACACTTTCCCCCCTCATTAATGCACTGTTCAGTAGTCCCCCCCCCCTTTTTTTTAACCTACTGTATTTTTTACTAGTATATTCCAGAGACCTTTTCCTGTCAATATATACATACAGATCTACCTCATTCCTTTTAGTGGCTATCTTATATTTCATCCCCCGGATATACCATAATTTAACCAGTTTCCTATTTTAGGATGTTTTGCAGTCATCAGCTACCATGTGCTGTGATTAGAATGCATGTTTCCCTCCACCTCCCCAGCTCAGGTATCATCAAGCATTTTGATTTTCACCATCTTCTGTGTGATAAAAATTGTATCTTACTGTTTATGAGTGGCCTCCTTGATTATGAATGAGATTTGACAATATTTTCATATAATTTGCTATTTTTAAAATAGTTTTCACCCTTTAAACTGACTACACCTGTCCTACCAATTTTTCTTTTGGATTGTTGTTTTTCTTAGTCATATGTATGAATTCTTTGTAAATTAAATACCCCTTTATTTTTAGTAGGCATTGCAAATATGTGTTTCCAGTTTGTTATTGCCTTTTAGACTTAATTTGTGATTTTTTTTTTTGCCTCTATAAGCTTTTAATTTTTACATACTCAGATTTAGCAGTCTTTCCACTGCTCCCCGCCCCCTCTGCCCCCGTGTTTAGGTTTATGCCCTTTGGAAAGATCCTTTCCCTTCCCAGACTATAAATACATTCTTCCAAGCTTTTTCCTAGAACGTTCTTGTTTTCATGTCTTTGCTCTACTTGGAATTTGCTTTTATGTTACAAAGTTAGTGTTTTTAAAATTTCCATTACAAGAACAATATGAACTATATTTTGTAATATGGTTTGTATTTTTTCCTATTAAAATAGCAATGAAAGGAGGAAAAAAAAAAAAAGCCAAAAAGACAGAATCTTTCACTTCCAACCTCATTCCCTCTAGGTGCAGTGTATGGAAAGGTGAGGGCTCCCACATGCTAATGATGCAAGCACAGAGTGAAAACTCAATAATTTATTCAGTTTTGTGCTTTGTGTAGAATGTTGTGCTCAGTGTGGTGGGAAGTAGAAAGATGATTCGTAACACTCGTCCTCAAGTCTACATTTAAATTATTACATGAAACTTAAAATAAATAAATAAATAAATAGCAATATTTGTTCATTTAAGAGAAAGACATAAATAAGTTCCTACAGTGTCTTAGGAACTACACACATTACATGCTAGGAATATAGTGATAAATAAGACCAATGCCATCCCTGTTGGCAGGGAGTTTAGGAAGTGAGACAAACAAAAAATCAAACCAACTACAAGTTTTTTATGAGTTAGGAAGAAAACCAGCATGTGGTCAGTGAGGATTTCATAAAAGAGGTAATAGCAAGGCTGAGACCTAGAAAAAAAGAAATCCAGTGATAAAAGGACCAGGAAGAAGAGGAATACATACAGAGTCTGGAAAATTCCTGTTATATTCTAAGAATTTATAATTAGAGTTTGAACTGACAGAATATACTGATTAGAAATGGAATGAAGGAATGAAAGAAATCAAAGACGACTTCATGAGTTTCTGGTTTGTGAAAGGAGATGGATGATGGAAAGATAAGGATAGGACAAACAGGTTTGAATGAAACATCAGTTCTTATTGAGAACAAGTAGAATCCAAGGTGAGACACATCAAAGTAGGACCTTAGATATGAAGTTGGACATGAAACCTGATCTCCAAAGAGTGCATTCCCAGAACCTTACAAAGTGATCTGTTAGAACAAAGATGATATTTAAATCCAAGGGAATTGATGCAATAATCTAAGGAAAGGGTCTATGGAGAAAATAACTACCAAGGTCCTGGAGGGGTCATTGTTTAGATGTGAGGTAGAGGAGGACCCAGCCAGCAAGACTTAGCAAGGCCAGAGGAAAACAAGGGGAGTGCTATTCCTGATATTGTGAATATAGTGTGTTAACACCTGATGGCAGAGTGAGGTTGAGCCCCAGTTATCTGAGGTGGGGTTGGGGAGGAACTTCTTCCATTGTGACAGTAGGGAACAAAAGACAGCATCTGCAACTGTAAGTAGTTTTGCAGTTTGGAGATGGTTCAAGTGAGGAAAGAACATCAGTAGTGTGTGGAGATTTGGAGATGTGAAAACTTTGAAGAGGGAAGATGTGGTATTGACTGCTAAAATGAAACTGTGAGAGGAACTGAGTAAGATTGGCAGGCCATGGGGAGCACCAATCAGAGTTTTGAAACTAGGGATTTTATGTGTTTCATGAGGCTGCATAAGAACAGCCAAGGAAAAGGTGACAGTAGAGCTCATCCAGGGCAATGAGTTGCCTGAAAGTACCAAAAGGAGTGGCAGGGGAGCCAGGGACTTCTGCAGTGGGCACCCTGTATGTGCTTGGAAATCCTGATGGAATTACTTTGAAATAAAGATTTCTTATGATTTATCACCATGTCTGTATTTCTTTGAGTTAAATCTTATAAATTAAATATTGGAAATATTGTTCTTTTTAAAGGAATTACTTAATCACTGACTGCACTCCAGAAAGACTGAAAATTTTGCAATGCTACAAAAGTATATTTGTTTCTTCACTGCCCAACCCATGTTGGTGTCAGTCACTTTAATTAGTTGGTTTCCAAAGTGTGTAACAGCGCCCAAAGCTGTTTTACTTTGCTTGATTATGAATATTGGTGATGAGTCGTTTATCACTAAGATGAGCACTATCAACAATTCCCCTAGATTTGGAGCATAAATACTGCATGATTGTATCAACTTAATTATCTTTTGGATAATAAGGTATATTAGTTATGTGGAACCTTCATTTTACTTATACTGTTATTTCTTTTTTTTTATTGCATTATTAGAGGCAAATTTTAGAAATTTGAATTTAAATCAATTCTTAATCAGAAACTTATCTAAATGACTACGCTGTTCTGTTTCATTTTTAAAGATTAATTCCTAGCTTATTTAAAATTTAATACACTGTGTGTATGAAGAGTTACTCGATGTTAATTTTTCTTTATTCTCATATAGTCGTCCCCCAAAATTTCTGTGAGTCCTTTCCACAATTAGGTATTGTTTCTGTTTTGACATTAATTATATTTTTATAACAGCAGGTGCTTTACTCTAGTCATTATTTATTGTTCTGTTATTACATAGATTTTTTTTTTGCTTATCTCATAAACAAGTCTGCTTTACTTTTTAAAAAATTTTTATTGTTCAAATACATTTGTCTCCATTTTCCCACCACTACTTTCCCCAGCTCCCCCCACCCCCCACCCTCAATTCTTCTCCACTTTGGCTTTGTCCATGGGTCCTTTATACATGTTCCTTGACTTGACCCTTCTCCTTCTTTTCCCTGTTACCCTCCTCCCTCCTCCCCTTTCATTGCTGTCAAATTGTTTTTTTCTTTCAATGTTGCTGGTTATATTTTCCTTGTTTGTTTGTTTTGTTTATTAGGTTCCACTTATAGGTGAGAACATATGGTATTTGTCTTTTACCCCCTGGCTTATTTCACTTAGCGTAATGCTCACCAGTTCCATCCATGCTGTCACAAAGGGTAGAAGTTCTTTCTATCTTTCTGCTGCATAGTATTCCATGTGTAAATGTACCATAGTTTTTTGATCCACTCATTTATTGACAGGCACTTTTGTTGCTTCTAGCACTTGATTATTGTAAATTGTGCTGCTATGAACATTGGGGTTCATAGGTTCTTTTTAATTGGTGTTTCAGGATTATTAGGGTATAATCCCAGCAGTGGAATCACTGGGTCAAAAGGCAGTTCCATTTTTAGCTTTTTGTACACTATCATGTCATCTGCAAACAATGATAGTTTTACTTCCTCCTTTCCAGTTTAGTGCCTTTTTTTTCTTTCTCCTGTCTGACCGCTGTGGCTAGGACTTCCAATACTATGTTGAACAGAAGTGGTGAAAGTGGACATCCTTGTCTTGTTCCTGATATTTGTGGGAAAGCTTTTAGTTTTTACCTGTTGAGAATGTTGGCAGTAGGTTTCTTATCTATGACCATTACTGTGCTGAGGTATGCTCCATATACTTCCACTTTGCTGAATAGTTTTGCTTTTTTTTAATCACAAATGTGTGCTGGATGCTTCTTCTGTATCTGTTGATCTGATCATGTGGTTTTTGTCTTTCCTTTTGTTTATGTGATGTATTACATTTATTGATTTGTGAATATTGTACCATCCTTGAATCCTGTAATGAATCCCTGTTCACCATAGTGTATGATCTTTTTAATGTATTGCTGGATGCAGTTTGTCAATATTTTGTTGAGGATTTTAGCATCTATGTTCATCAGCAATATTGAATTGTTGTTTTCTTTCTTTGTGTGTCTTTATCTGGTTTTGGGATTACAATGATGCTGGCCTCATGAAAAGAGTTTGGGAGCCTTCCCTCTTCTTGGATATTTTGGGATCTTTTGAGAAGGTTGGGGTTACCTCTTCCATTAAATTTTTGTAAAATTCTCCTGTGAGACCATCTGGTCCAGGGCTTTTGTGTGCCAGGAGTTTTTTGATTTCTGCTTCAGTTGCACCAGCTGTCAGTCTTTTCAGACTTTCTGCTTCTTCTTGATCCAGTTTTGGAAGATTATATGTTTCTAGAAATATGTCCATTTCACTCAGGTTTCCAAATTTCTTGGCATATACTCATTCATAGCAATTTCTTACAATCCTTTGTGTTTCTGTGGCACCAATTGTAATTTCTCTTCTTTCTTTTCTGATTTTGTTTTTTTTCCTTCCTCTCTCTTTCCTTCTTGACGAGTCCAGTTAAAGGGTTGTCGATTTTTAAAATCTTTTCAGTGAACCAGCTCCTGGATTTATTGATCCTTTGAATAGTTTTCAGTCTCTATATCATTTAATTCTGCTCTCACCTTGATTATTTCTTTCCATGCACTCACTCTGGGCTTTGTTTTCTTTTGTTGTTCTTCCAGTTCTTCTAGATGTAGGGTTAGGTTGTTTATTTGAAATGTTTCTATATTTTTTAAGTACACCTATATTTCAATGAACTTCCTTCTCAGGACTGCTTTGACTATGTCCCATAGGTTTTGGACTGTTGTGTGTTCACTTTCATTAATTTCCAGAAACTTTTTGCTTTCTTTCTTGATCTCCTTATTAACACATTCATTGTTTAATAGCATGATATTGAGTCTCCATAAATTTGAATGTTTTTAAATTTTTTCCTTGATATTCATTTCTAGTTTCAAGCCCTTGTGGTCCAAGAAAATGTTTGATATGATTTCAATTTTCTTGAATTTGTTGAGGCTTGTTTTGTGTACCATCATGTGGTCTCTATCTTTGAAAATGTTTCATATGCATTTGAAAAGAATTTGTAGTTTGCTTCTTTGGGATGAAAGTTTCTATATATGTCAGTTAAGTCCATTTGATCTAATGCTTTGTTCAGTTCCACAATACACTTGTTGACATTTTGTTTGGAAGATCTATCCGTTGTTGACAAGAAAGTGTTAAAATCCCTTACTACAAATGTGTTGCTGTCTATATTTTTCATGAAGTCCTCCGAGATTTTCCTTATGTATTTGGGTGCTCCTATGTTGGGTGCCTATATGTTTACAATGTTTATATCTTCTTGATGGATTCTTCCCTTGAGTATAATGTAGTGTCCTTCTGTGTCTCTTTTTATGACCTTTGTTTTGAAGTCTAGTTTGTCTGATATAAGTATTTCTACTTTTGCTTTTTTTTTTTTTTGCTTGTCCATTTGCTTGGAATATTTTCTTCCAACACTTCACTTCCAGTGTGTAGGGCTTTTGTTCTGAGGTGGGTCTCTTGTAGGCAACACATGTATGGGTCATGTTTTCTTATCCATTCAACTACTCTGTTTTTTTATTGGAGCATTTAATCCATTTACATTTAAAGTTATTATTGATAGGTACATATTCATTGTCATTTTCCCCCTTTGTGCCTGTGTTTCTCTCTCTCTCATTCTTCATCTTCTTAAAGCAGTCTCTTTAGCATAATTCACAGTGCTGGTTTCATGTGGGTGTATTCTTTCAGCCCTCTTTTGTCTTGGAAATTCCTTATTTCATTTTCCATTTTAATTGAGAGCCTTGCTTGGTAGAGTATTCTTGGTTGCAGGCCTTTGCTTTTCATTACTTGGAATACTTCTTGCCATTTCCTTCAGGCTTGTAGTGTTTCTGTTGAGAAGTCAGCTGCTAGTCTTATCCAAGCTCCCTTTTATGTTGGTATCATTTTATTTCTTATAGTCTTTAAGATTCTCTCTTTGTTTTTAAAATTTGGCATTTGAATTATGATGTGTCTTAGTGTAGGCCTCTTTGGGTTTCTCTTGATTGGGATCCTCTGTGCTTTCTGAACATTCATGGTTTTCCCCCTCTCCAGGTTAGGCAAGTTTTCTGTCATTATTTGTTCAAACAGGTTTTCTATTTCCTGTTCCTTTTCTTCTCTTTCTGTTATTCCTACGATTCAAATGTTGTTGTCTGCTATGATGTCCTGAAGTTCCCTTAGCTATCCTCATACTTTTTTAGTCTTTTTTCATGAAGCTGCTCTACCTGGGTATTTCTTTCCACCTTGTCTTCTAGCTCACTAATTCGGGCCTCTGCTTCATCCAGCCTGCTTTTAAGTCCTTCTAATGTATTTTTTAATTCCAGATTTTGTATTCTTCATTTATTCCTGGCCCTTATTTATAGTTTCTATTTCCTTTGTCATGTCGTTGTAGTTCCCACTCAGTTCCTTGTAGTGGTCAATGAGTTCTTTGAGCATCCTTATAACCACTTTTTTTTTTTTAATTCTAATCTGATAGTTTGCTTGCCTCAATTTCATTTAACTCTTTTATGCAAGATTCTTCCATTCCTTTCAATGGAGTTTCTTTTTTGTCTCCCTATTTTATGTTACTCTTTTCTTGTTTGTTTCCACATCTCAGGATATTTGTCTTTGCCAGTTGTCTTTGTGGCATGAACTGTGGTAGGAGTCATGTGGGACTCACCAGTGCAGTCTCTTTTATCTCCTTATCTGGATGCTCTAGGGTTGCACCTTCTCCTGTTTATGTGTGCCTTCTTTTTGTACTTAGGTTTTGCCTGTTGGTGGCTCCTTTGTTGGTGGGTTCTCCCCTCAAGCAGACTTACTGGTTTTCACAACACCCACCTTGTCTTGTATGCTGTTGTACAGGTGTTGGTTAACAAAGCAGTATTACCAGACAACAAAACCTATGCCTTAAAAAGAGAACCACCCCCCCACCACATCCACAACCTCAACTGCAATTGAACTAAGAACACTAAAGATGAAGAGAGAATGCGGAAATTATAAGACATGGCAAAGGGAATATTAGATGCCTAAAGGAGGGAAAAATGTTATTGAGCAGTAAGCAGGGGGAGAATGGATAAGAGTTGGGATAGAATTGAGGCAAAGAAAGGGAAAGAACAAAATTTAAAATGTATGTAAAACACAAAAAGATGAAAATGGGGTAAGAAGAGGGAAAAAAGACAATGGGGTAAGAAGAGGGAAGAGTATACTATGAGGTTTGAAGTAAAATTGAAAAGGTATTGAACCAATGAGAGCAAAATTGCAGAAAAATCACCCACAGGGTCAATAGCAGTGAATGTTGAATGAAGGTTAATAAGATGGAATGGGAATAATAATATAGTACAAAAGCAAAAAGTGAATATGAGATGTTTTCAACTAAGAAAAATGATTTTGAGATGATTGGGGAAGCAACCTAAGATGAGTAAGGAGTAAAGCCCAGGTTGAGAGAAAGGGTTGGGAGGAAGAAAAGAAAAAGAAAAAAATGAAATAAAATCCTTACTCAGCTCATCAGGGGCAGGGTGAAGGAAAAATGGAATAAAACAATGGGAGAGTATTCTATGGTAATTAAAGTACAAAAAGTAGTGAACAAATAAGAATTCCTGTGGAGAAGTACAGCAATGACCATGGTATTTGGCCCAAATAGCTACTGTTTATAAAAGGTAGAAAATAACTAAGACTCTTATAAGAGGAGGAAAAGAATTTGATCTTACTTAAGAAAGAGTAGCACTTATGCAAGGTTAGATGGAGGAGAAATAGAGAGAGTAAGGGGTAGGAGCACAGCATAATGTGAGAGAAAATGAAGTTTACCACAACAATAATAAAGCTCAGGAAGATAGCAAAATGAATTAAGACCAGGGATGGGTGCTGTGTGGGCTTTGGAATAAGAACAATATGATTTAAAAATATATAATCTGAATAAAATGAATAAAATGTAAAAGACCAGGAGTAGTGAGTTGTTTGGAATAAGAGTGAAGGGAAAGAAGAAAAATTAAAGTGCATTAGGAAAGGGAGAAAAATAAGACAAAAAAACTAACAAGCAAGAAAAACCTAAATGAATGAAAAAAAGAAAGAGAATTTTTTAAAAATTTGTTTCTTTTTTTAATTTTTTTAATTAATTAAATTATTTTTTCAAATACATTTGTCTCTGCCAACACCCCACCACTTTATCTTGCCCCCTCCCTCCCTCCCTCAACTCTTCCCCTTTGGTTTTGTCCATTAGTCCTGGCTATATGTTCCTTGACTTTCCCCTTCCCTTCCTTTTCCCTGTTCCCCCTCCCTCCTTCCCTCTTGTCTCTGTTGATTTCTTTTCCTTTCAGTGTTGCTGGTCTTATTTTCCTTGCATCTTTGTATTGTTCATTAGGTTCCACTTATAGGTGAGATCATATGGCATTGGTCTTTTGTCCCCTGGATTATTTCGCTTAGCATAATGCTCTCCAGTTCCATCCATGCTGTCACGAAGTTTAGTAGTTCTTTTTTTCTTTCTGCTGCGTAGTATTCCATTGTGTATATTTACTATAACTTTTTGATCCAATCATCTAGTGATGGGCATTTAGCTTGCATCCAACACTTTGCTATTGGAAATTGTGCTGCTATGAACATTGGGGTGCATAGGCTCCTTTGAATTGACGTTTTGGGATTCTTAGGGTATAGTCCCAGCAGGGGAATCACTGGATCAAAGGGCAGTTCCATTTTCAGCTTTTTGAGGAAATTCCACACTGCTTTCCACAATGGCTGCACCAGTCTGCATTCCCACCAACAGTGGACTAGGGTTCCCTTTTCTCCACAGCCTCGCCAGCACCTGTTGTTTGTGGATCTGTTTATGATGGCCATTCTGACCGGTGTGAGGTGGTACCTCATGGTGGTTTTGATCTGCATTTCTCTGATGCCTAGTGATGCCGAGCATCCTTTCAAATGTCTCCGGGCCCTCTGTATCTCTTCCTTGGAAAAGCATCTGCCCAGGTCCTTTGCCCGTTTTTTGATTGGATCGTTTGTCTTCTTGGAGTGGAGTCGAGTGAGTTCTTTATATATCTTGGAGATCAAACCTCTATCTGATGTATCATTAGCGAATATATTTTCCCATATGGTTGGCGCCCTTTTCATTTTGCTGATGTTTTCTTTAGTCGTGCAGAAGCTTCTTATTTAGAAGAGGTCCGACTTGTTTATTCTTTCCTTTATGTCCCTTGCTTTAGGAGACATATCGGGGGAAAAAACTGCTGCATGGGATATCTGAGAGTTTCCTGCCAATGTTCTCTAGGACTTTTATGGTGTTGCGATTTATATTTAAGTCTTTTATCCATCTTGAGTTTATTTTTGTGTATGGTGTCAGCTGATGATCCAATTTCAATTTTTTGCATGTAGCTGTCCAGCTCTCCCAACACAATTTGTTGAAGAGGCTATTATTGCTCCATTTTATGCTTCTGTCCCCTTTGTCAAATATTAGATGCCCATATAGACCAGGGCTTATTTCTGGGCTTTCTATTCTGTTCCACTGGTCTATGGTTCTGTTCTTGTGCCAGTACCAGATTGTTTTGAGTATAGTGGCTTTGTAGTATAGTTTGATGTCCGGCATTGTGATCCCTCCTACTTTGTGTTTCTTTCTCAAAATTGCTGCGGCTATTTGGAGTCGTTTAAGGTTTCATATAAATTTTTGAAATGTCCATTCAATTTCTGTGAAATACATCATTGGTATCTTAATAGGGATTGCATTGAATCTATAAATTGCTTTGTGTAGTATGGACATTTTAATGATATTAATTTTTCCAATCCATGAGCACGGTATATGCTTCCAATTATTTGTGTCTTCCTTAATTTCTTTCTTCAAAGTTGTATAGTTTTCTGCATGCAGGTCTTTTACCTCCTTGGTTAAATTTATTCCTAGGTACTTTATTTTTTTTGTTACGATACTGAATGGTATTTTTTTTTCTGATTTCTTCTCCTTCTATTTCATTGCTGATGTACAAAAATGCCTTGATTTCCAAATATTGAATTTGTATCCTGCTGTTTTGCCAAATTCACTATTGGGTTGAGTAGTTTTTTGGTGTAGTCTACAAGGTTTTGTATGTACACTATCATGTTGTCTGCAAACAATGATAGTTTTACTTCCTCCTTTCCTATTTGGATGCCTTTTATTTCCTTTTCTTGTCTGACCGCTGTGGCTAGGACTTCCAGTACCATGTTGAAGAGAAGTGGTGAAAGCAGACATCCTTGACATATTCCCGATCTTAGTGGGAAAGCTTTTAGTTTTTGCCAGTTGAGTATGATGCTGGCTCTAGGTTTTTCATTATGGCCTTTATTACATTGAGGAATGCCCCATTTATTCCCATTTTGCTGAGTGTTTTGATCATAAATGGGTGCTGTACCTTATCGAATGCTTTTTCTGTGTCTATCGAGATGATCATGTGGTTTTTGTCTTTTCTTTTGTTTATGTGATGTATTACATTTATTGACTTGTATATGGTGAACCATCCCTGCATCCCTGGGATGAATCCCACTTAATCATGGTGGATAATCTTTTGAATGTATTGCTGGATGTGGTCTGCCAATATTTTGTTGAGGATTTTAGCATCTATCTTCCTAAGTGAAATTGGTCTGTAGTTTCCTTTCTTTGTAGGGTCTTTATCTGGTTTTGGGATCAGGGTGATGCTGGCCTCATAGAAGGAGTCTGGGAGTCTTCCCTCCTCTTGGATTTTTTGGAATAGTCTCAGAAGGACAGGGGTTAGCTCTTCCTTAAATGTTTTGTCAAATTCTCCTGTGAAACCGTCCGGCCCAGGGCTTTTGTGTGCCGGGAGTCTCTTGATTACTGCTTCAGTTTCCCCAGATGTTATCAGTCTGTTCAAGCTTTCTGTTTCTCCCTCCTTCAGTGTTGGAAGATTATACTTTTCTAGAAATGTGTGCATTTCATCAAGGTTTTCAAATTTCTTGGCATATAATTGTTCGTAGCAGTTTCTGACAATCCTTTGTATTTCTGTGGTATCAGTTGTTACTTCTCCTCTTTCATTTCTGATATTATTATTTGGGTCCTCTCCTTTTTTTCCTTGATGAGTCTGCTTAAAAGTTTGTCGATTTTATTTATCTTTTCAAAACACCAGCTCCTGGATTGGTTGATCCTTTGAATTGTTCTTTTCGTCTCTGTCATTCAGTTCGGCTCTAATCTTGATTATTTCCTTCCTTCCACTTGCTCTGGGATTTATTTGTTGTTGTTTCTCCAATTCTTGACGTTGTAGTGTTAGGTCTTTTATTTGAAATGTTTCTATCTTTTTTAGGTACGCCTGTATTGCTATGAGCTTCCCTCTCAGGACTGCCTTTGCTGTGTCCCATAGGTTTTGGACTGTTGTATGTTCATTTTCATTTGTTTCCAGAAATTTTTTGATTTCTTCTCTTATCTCATTATTGACCCATTCATTGTTTAATAGTGTACTGTTCAGTCTCCATGAGTTTGCAAGTTTTTGAAGTTTCTCTTTGAGGTTGATTTCCAGTTTCAAGCCCTTGTGGTCCGAGAAAAAGTTTGGTACTATTTCAGTTTTCCTGAATTTGCCGAGGCTTGCTTTGTGTCCTATCATGCCGTCTATCTTTGAAAAACTGCCATGAGCATTTGAAAAGTATGTGTGTTTTGCTTCTTTGGGATGTAAGGTTCCATATATGTCAGTTAAGTCCATTTGATTCAGTGCATCATTCAGCTCCACAACATCCTTATTGATGTTTTGTTTGGAAGATCTGTCCATTTTTGACAGTGGGGTATTAAAATCCCCTACTATCAGTGTGTTGCAGTCTATATCTTTTTAGAAGTCGTCCAACATTTTCCTTATATTATTGGTGGCTCCTATGTTGGGAGCATTTAAGTTTGCAATGTTTGTGTCTTCTTGATAGATTCTTCCTTTAAGTATTATAAAGTGTCCCTGTGGGTCTCTTTTTTTGGCCTTTGTTTTGAAATCTATTTTGTCTGATATAAGCATTACAACCCCTGCCTTCTTCTCTTGCCCATTGGCTTGGAATATATTTTCCATCCATTTACTTTCAATCTGTGTAGGTCTTTTGCTCTGAGGTGGGTCGCTGGTAGGCAGCATATGTGTGGGTCATGTTTTCTTATCCATTCAGCTCTCCTGTGTCTTTTGACTGGGGAATTTAGTCCATTTACATTGAGAGTTATTACTGAGAGACACCTATTCATTACTTCTAATTGTACCTGTGTTTTTCTCTTTCTCACTCTTTTCCTTCATCTTCTTAAACCAGTCCCTTTAGCATATCTTGTAGCACTGGTTTGGTGGAGACATATTCTTTTAGCCTTCTTTTGTCTGGGAAACTCCTTATTTCTCCTTCTGTTTTAATTGAGAGCATTGCTGGGTAGAGCAGCCTTGGCTGTAGGCCCTTGCCTTTCATGACTTGGAATATTTGTTGCCATTCCCTTCTGGCTTGTAGTGCTTCTGTTGAGAAGTCAGCTCCTAGCCTTATCGGGGCCCCCTTGTATGTTACTTTCTCCTTCTCCCTTGCTGCCTTGAGGATTCTCTCTTTGTCTTTGGTAGTTGCCATTTTAATGATGATGTGTCTTGGAGTGGACTTCCTTGAGTCCCTCTTGAGTGGGGTCCTCTGTGCCTCCTGGATCCATGAGACCGTTTCTCTCCTCAAATTAGGGAAACTTTCCATCATTACTTTTTTGAGGAGGTTCTCTTTCCCTTGCTCCTCTTCTTCTTCTTCTGGTCTCCCTATTATACAGATATTATTGCATTTCAGGTTGTCCTGCATTTCCCTAAATGCCTCTTCATTCTTTTTGAGTCTTTTTTCCATTTTTTGTTCTTTCTGGGAGCTTTTCTCTACCTTATCCTCCATCTCACTGATTCGATCCTCGGCTTCATCCAGCCTGCTTTGGATTCCTTCTACTGTGTTCTTCAATTCAGAAATGGTATTCTTCATATCCTCTTGTGGCTTCTTGATAGTTTCTATGTCCTTTCCCAGGTTGATATAGTTTGTTGTAAGATCCTGATAGTTTCTCTGCAGTTTCTCTTAGTTATCTTTGAGCTGGCTGAGCTCATTGAGCTTCCTTAGAGCCATTGTTTTGAATTCAAAATCTGATAGTTCCCTTGCCTCTATTTCATTTAGCTCTCTCTGTGGGGAGTCCCCTTTTCCACTCATTTGGGAGGAACTTCTTTTTCTTTCCATTTTTGTAAGAGTCTGTTAAGTAATTTACTTATTTATTTATTTATTTTTGCTTCTGCTTCAATTGGGCCTTCTAGACTTCCTGACTTTGTGGATTAAACTTCTACGGTAGTAGACGGGTTTCTTTCTTTCTTTCTTTCTTTCTTTCTTTCTTTCTTTCTTTCTTTCTTTCTTTCTTTCTTTCTTCCTTTCTTTCTTTTTTCCTTTACTTTTCTTTCTGGGCCTGCCTCTGATGTGTCAGTTGTTGACCCTATATGACCTTGGGTCGTTTGTTTGAGGCTTCCAGGAGTCTACTTTCTGTGTCTGACTCCTGCTTTGTGCAGCTGTGTGACCCCCTTCAGGCAGGGATCCACTATTTCTGTGGATCGCTCTGCACTCTCCTGCCAGCTTCTTGATCACGCTCCCTGGCCCTGCAGGATCCCCCGCCAGCCTGGCCTCTCTCCTGCTTGCCCCATCCCAGGGGGCTTCTTTGCGACCTGGAGAACTCATCTGGCCCCCCCAGGCCGGGGGCAATCCCAGCACTGGTCTGTTTAGGGTCTTCTATTGTGTGCTTTCCCTGCTTTTGGCTCTTTCAATGCGTTGCTTACCCTCGCCAAATGGAGACTACGGAAATGGGAGGAAGTCAGATCCTGGACTCTCCAGTTAATCCTGTCTCCAGTCTCTCCTCCAGGGACTCTGGGCAGTTCTGTGACCCCTTCGGCCAGGGATCCACTGTTTCTGCGACCTGCTCTGCACTCGCAGCCCACGCGGGTGGATTTACACCTGCCCTCGCCGATCTGTGCACTTCCTCACAGGCCCCATCGGTGCCAACCTGTGGGAGGCCTTGCCAGCCCATGCGGGCCCTCGCCAGCCCGCGTGGGTCCACACACACACTCGCCAACCCTCGCAGGACACACGGCACAAGTGTGGGCCTGCACTGGGTGGTTTTAGGCTCTCTATTGTGTGCTTTTCGGCTTTTGGCTCTTTGGAGGTGTGTCCTCTTCCCGCACAATGGAGACTACGGAAAGGAGAAGGAGTCGGGACTCCCCCTTTCCTCCTCCCGTTCTTTCCGTGACACCTCTGTCTCCAGTCCCTCCCCAGGGGTCTCTGTGCAGTTCTGTGGCCCCTTTGGCGAAGGATCCATCACCTGTGCAGACGGCGTTGCAATTGCGGGCAGTCTGGCTCCTGCGCGCCCGCTTCTCCCTCTTTGGGGGAGCACCCTGCCTGCCCAGAATGGAGACTACAGAAAGGAGAAGGAGTCGGGACCTCCCAGGTTCCTCCACCCATTCTTTCCCCAATGCCTCGGTTTCCAGTCTCTCCTCAGGGGTCTCTAGGCAGTTCTGTGACCCCTTTGGCCAAGGATCCACCACCTGTGTAGACTGCGTTTCAATCGCGGGCAGTCTGGTTCAGGCGAGCCCCGCTTCTGCCTCAGAAACTTTTTTTTTTTAAATGCAAGTTCTGATGAAGAGGAAGGTGAAATTTGTCTCAGCTGTTGGCGTTTGCCTTCTAACTTCTTTCTGGATCTGTGTCTGGTTTTGTCACTGCTCCAGGTCTTACTGTTTTACTCTTTTGGGGGTGGAGGGAAGAAGCTCTCTTGGTGGTTGTTAAGCCTGCCTGAGATGTGTTCAGCTAAGAATCTTTCTGCAGATTTTCCCAGCTCCTGCAGGCAGTGTGGGGTTAGGCTCTGTATTTCCAGGGGTTTGGCAAGGACGTGGGCTCAGTTTGGACTACAATAATCAGAGGTTCCCAGTTTCCAGCCCATGTCCTCAGAGCACTCTGCACTCTGCACAGTTGCACTGTGTTAGCACCAATATACCACATTGTTTTGTACCCCCTTTGATCAGTCCATGAGGTGCACTGAATGGGAGCAAACTGCACCCACAATTCTCCCTTTTCAATGGCTAGGCAGCTAGGAGTGCTGTCCCTGCCCAGTGCACCTCAGTTCCCCTTTAGAAAAGTATTTTTGGGTGCCACTGTCACTCTCCCACTGTTTGACTTTCCACATACTCCAACCCCCTGGAAAGTCCAGAGTCTATCTCAGACAGGGCCAGTTGTGGCCCACCACTTCTCCCAGCTCCAGGTGCTGCCAGGATCCCCCCCAACACACACACTCTCTGCCACTGTCCTCGCCACCAGCAACCTCTGCCATGGCTTGGGTGCGCCACCAGTTTTTTCACCACCTGCGACTTTACCCACTCAAGTCTCTCCTGGAGTGGGTCTGCGATTTGCCCACCCTGGGAGGGGAGGGAGGCACTATGCTGCTATCCTCTGATGATTTCCCTGCAGCAGCTGCATTTTCTGGAGCCATGACCGGGGACATTCCCTGTCCTCATTCACCTCTCCTTACCACCCATTTTAAGCACCTTCTGCACACTTTGGCTTCCAAACTTCATATGAGCTAAGATTCTGTCGGTTCTTCACTTCATTCTTCAGAAGATCAGCTAAATGTCCCAGCTAGGTGCATGAACATGTGGGCTCAGCTCCCACCTACTTCACCACTATCTTCTCTGAGAAAGATCTTACCAAAGAAGGACACTAATAATCACTGAACATCAACTTCTCTCAAAAATTTAGAGTGTGTCTGCAGTGAACACACCATCAGTCAGCAGGCATAGGGTGTGAGCAGCAGGAGCGTGAGAGCTGCCTACATGGCCACGGACTGGAGCAAGAATCTATAACATATGTTGTGTGTGACCATAGGATAATCTAGCCTCTATACTTCCTTGAACCAAAAGTGCCCTCTCTACCAGTTCTTGGGCATACACAGGAACTGTTATGTAATGATCATGAGCACAGACTTGAGGGCCAGACTATCTGAAGTCCAGTGTGCTGTTACTATTCAATGTATACCATGTGTTATTGCTGTGCTAGTCACTGCTTGCTGACTGAGAACCAGTTAGTCTACCTCCACATATCTCAGTCCTTTCATGTATAAAATGAGGGTACTAATGATAGTACCTACCTCCTAAAATTGTTGTGAGGATTAAATGAGTTAAAATGTAAAATATTTACTGCAATGACTGGCCAAAGTGAACTCTAGATGTGTTTGTTATTATTATTAGCATTTTTAAATCTCCAGTTCTCACTTTGAAACTTCCTTTTGTCCCCTCAACATTCTGACCACCCCAACTATAGCTGCCCAGGGGATCAGGCTAATGATTGAAAATTTCATTTTCCTTATGTACATGTCTGCTCTATTTTCTATTACTTGAACTAACTTGATTGAGTCTGTTCTTTGTACTAGAAAGAACTGCTACAAATGTAGGCTGTGAAAAAAACTCATGTGTAAACTTGTGGCTATCACAACAAGCGTGCACCACTGCTTTAGAGTCTTGGAGAGGGTGATTGGGAGTGTAGGGCCTCTAGACTTCAGCATTTCCCTTGGCAGGGAGCCTGAGTCAAGACTCTGTGACAAGCTGAGCTACCTTTTCTTGAAGTCATCATTTTTGGGGATCCATCCACTTCCTCTGAGCTGATTCCACACTCCAAAACAGGTAAACTTCAAACAAAATTACCCTATTAGAGTAGCAGGTGCTGATAAGCTAACATGAGTATTTCCTGAGTGTAAGAAATATAAATTGTCTTTCTGAATCCAAGGCCACAGGATGTGGCCAGCATTACAATATTCACCAGGACCTGCTGGGAACAAAGCAATGCAGCATAATGGTAAAAAGCTCGAAGTAGATGTAGGTTAAAATCCTGGCTACATGATCTTGGCTGAGCAAAAAACCAAATTCAGTAGGTCTCAGCTTTCTTAACTTTAAAATGGGGGTTATACTAGAAGCTACCTCATAGAGTTACCTCGTTGGGTGTCATAATGTATGTAAAGTCTTCCAGCTTGTCAGGACCTTCACGTACATTTACCTTAGAGGCTTAGTCATTTTAAAGACCCAGCAAAAACCAATAAGAATAAACAAAGATACAATCCACTTTATGGTGAAATCCAAGATTTGGGTCTTTGGATGTATTTTATCATTATATAGAGACATGTATGTATCTAGTTTTTTTAAATATAAAACATTTTATATGAAATATTGAGCACACCCAAGAAAAGCAATTCAGTCCCCCTCTAATCTCTGGCTCCTTATCTCCACATCTTTTCTACCTGCTGAACTCAGGATGAAAAATAGAACTTCCCAAATGACTTCTAACCCTGGGCCTCAGGATGCTATGTCCTCTCCCTTGAAGTTACACCTTGTGTGGTTACCTCCTTCCAGGAGCCCCAGTAGGAAGGTGATAGAACACTTTAGTTTATGTCTGATCAGAATAAACAGATAATGCCAAAGAGATTGTCAGTGAAGATGATTAAGAAAAATAAAAGAATACCAACAAGACTTAAAAAATAAGATGTGTTAAAACAATATTTTAATTGTGCATAAGATTTAAAATTCCACCTTGGGAAAAATAAAATCATTTTCTAAACTTTAGGCAGCCATGTATCAGTGCCCATCCTTGCCTCAGAATCATCAGCAGGCAGGGGGATTTCTGGAGTCACCAGTACTCAGTTTCTTCATACCACACATGTGGTCACAGCCTCCCCCAGTACTACCTGGCTTCCTATCTCTCCTAGAGGTCTTCACTCAGATGCACACATCTCCAAATCCCCAATTCTCTTCTTTCTTCTATCTCACCCCCTCAGATGTCACTTCTTATCCAGCCCTACAGCAGCCTCTGTTCTTTGGGTTAAAGATCATATGTTGAATTCATCCCCCTGCCTCCACCTAGCACAAGGGTTAAGATGACATTATTTCTGCCCCAACAACTGAGATGATTGAGGCTCATTTCTTCCCACCATCTCATTCCTTTCATCTCTTTCCTCAGTTTCAGGTGGTGATCAACAGATCAGGAAAAGGATTTTCCCCAAGCGTTGAGTGCAGTCCTTGGGTTATGGGTTATGGCCATGCCTCCATTGTCCCCCTCCCACAGAGGCCCTGCATCTTCCTCTCAGCCAAAAGTGACACCACAGGGAGGAGGAAGGCACTGAGTGGGGTCAGGGGTGGGGATGGTAGCTTGTCTGTTCACGAGGACAATGGATATGACCCAGCATCCTGTGGGTTATAGATCATCCTACAGATTCTGTCATTCTCTCTTCCTAAGATACTTCCTCCACTCCCCTTCTCTCATTTATCATACTCATATTTTAGACTCACCTTTTCCAAAAAGCCATGCTCAATTCACATCCTGTGCTCCAAGATGGGTTATCCTCCCTCCCCTGAGCTTTCCTAAAACCAAGGACATACTCCTATCACAGCACCCATCACCTAATACTATAATTTCCTCTTCATGTCTCTGTCTCTTCCCATGAGCTCCTTCAAACAAGAGACAAAGTTTGTTTATTATTTATTTATTTATTTATTTTCATGTCACCAATGGCCACCCTACTGTTTGGTTCATAATTAGCACATAGTAAACGTGTCGAGGATTTGAGTAAATAAATCTTAATATTTTGGGAAGAACAAGATGAAGAGAGGTGAGATGCCCTGCTTAAGATAGTAGGATTCATTGGTTACAAAGCTGGCACTTAGAACCCACATCTTCTAGCAACACATCTGGTATTCCTTCCTCTACACAGCTACTTCTGCAGTGGTGGGGATTGTGGTGAGGACAGCTGGTAGTCATCCAACTTCCCAGGCACCCTGACCATCTACTGGGCATAGAGCAAAGGGTTTGATCAGCAGATTGAAGGTAACCCCACTTTGTCCTTGCTGAAGTTCTGACTCCATTATATCATCCGAAGCCATGCTATCTGTTTCAAGTCTACCAGGTGACCCAGCCAAAGGTCAAGTTTATACAGTCCTCTTTTTGAACCCTGTATCAAGAGGAAGGTAACTTCACTGTCTTAGGAGCTCAGGGAGAAACTGGACCCTCGACCCCAGAGTCCAAAGAAGGGGAATATCTTCTGGGTGAAGGAGGCAGTGAAGGTATAGATGGATTCCTGGGTAACAGCATTGATAAAGGTCACCCAGCCCACTTCATAGTCAAGCGACACCCGCACCTGCCTGGGCTGCTCTTTGAGGGCCAGCCGTGTGGGGAAAGAGCCAAGGGCTGAGACGAAGCCCCATGCCAGCCTCATGGCCCATACCCCCTCCTCTGGCCTCAACCGAAGCTCTCCCTTCCGCCTCACATCCTCACTGACCACCCCCACAGTGCAGCTGCCCCCGTGAGCCAAGTCTACATTCACCACCCAGGTGTGTCTTCCCCCTGTGAAACCACCTTGGGCCAGGACACAGGTGGCCCTGTCAAAACGCTGGGGACTGTCTGGCGAGTTCTGCCATTTGTAGGAGAACCGAGCCTGCTGGTGGTCCTCAGACAAGAGGAGCTTGGGGTGGGAAGTCTTGGGGTCTAGAAAGATGTGAGCTGTAAGGAAACCAAAGGGGACACTTGTGTCAGCAGACATGTTATCTTCTTCAAGAAAGACCTAAAAAGTCCCCCCGGCACCCATCTGTTAGTGCTATTATTACCAACAATGTGTATAGTGCCTACACAGACCAGCGCCTGAGAACTTCTTAGAAATGGGCTCTCAGGCTTCATGCAGACCACCTGAACAGGAATCTGTATTTTTAACAAGATCCGCAGGTGACGGGTCTGCATGGGAAAGCCCGAGAAACCTGCCCCAGAGGACAAGTCAGCTCTGATGTCTTTGCTCCCCGATTCTGTTGTTCTGTCCTCTGAAGGAGAGCTGATGCCCATGGTTAGGCAGCCTACCTGCTCTAACCTTCTTCTGCTAACATGTCTATCCACATCCTGTATCTGGGACTGTGAGGGCACTGATGCTCCACTCTCTGTCCACACCTATGGTCATTCAGACTCTGCTCCTGGCTCACCCCAGGTTACTCATTCTGCCTCAGTAAATTGAAAACCTTCAGGGTCTGAGAGCCACTTTGTAACAACAAAAAGTTCTGCAGAACCCTGCATATTGTGACTGTTAGTACCTGTACATTGAGACAAAGTGATAAATTCAGACATGTGCATGGGTTAGAGAGTTCCTTCCAGCAACTCTGTGGCTTCTCAGGCTCTTTGGCTGATAGTGAACAACAGCCTTGAGTGGGGTCCACTCTGTTCATTTCTTCCCCCACCAGCTTCCCTCCTTCTGACAACTTTGAGGGAGTAGGGACAACCAACCATGTTTTAAAAGTATGATTCTAAACCCAGAACAAAGCTCCCCTCATCCAGTATGCATTTCCTGATACACCTTGTCCCATTTTGATTTAATCTCTCTACCCCCTCATCATGGGTAGATCAGAACAGGAGCTTTATGCCAGGTGTATGGAATGTGTATGCACCTGTCCTTTGTTCTCTGGCAAGCCTTGCAAAGGTATTGATGTGTATGCATATTTTTGTGGGTGTGTTTGTGTGGGTGTGTGTATATACATATGTGTGTGCATGTGCATTTTTATATATAAAACACCTTTTCAATTTTAGATTCTTCTCTCCCTCCCATCCAGACATAGGCTGCTTACCTGGTTCATAGTCCAACTCAAAGCAGAGTTTTTCTGTACATAGGAAATAAAGCAGGATGAGATTTCATTAGTCTCACAAAATCATAGGACAGTTAATGATGAAGAAACTGAGGCCCAGAGAAGAGAGGGAACAGAGAAGAATGAGGGCTGGAACCCTCCAGACCAGTGTCCTAAACTTGAGTGGGCCAGAGAGAGCACACTGGTTTCTGAGTCAGTAGAACTGGATCAAACTGAGAATTTGTGTATGTAACAAGTTTACAGAGGCTGCTGCTGCTGCTTGCTGGGAGCCTACATTGAAACCTACTCCTGTAGCCCTAAGCAGATGGAGTCCTGTCCTGATCACCTCTTTGTCCTCAGTGTTTCCCACAGAGCTGAGAACATAGTAAATGCTCAAGAAATATCTACTTAATGAATGGATACATGGGCTAAGTTATTTCTTGTTCTGCTTGGAAATTTTTGAGATAGTCAAAGGACAGTCTTTGATTAGAATAAAATCTCTTTCACTACCAAGCCACTGGGAGTGCTTGCAGGAAGTGAGTTTGTGGGGAGAACTCTTATAGGGTAACACTTTCGTGGGTGGGTTTTTTAGAAATAGTAGCATCGTTCAGGATGTCATGTGTGTGGTGGGTAGCTGTTAGCAGAGAGCCACATTTCTGACCCTCATGTCAAATCCTCCACACCCTCTCCAACCACTCCCTGTTGCAGAAAAAGGGGCACAGTCCCCACAGGGTAGTCTGGCTGTGAGAACCAGACTAACAGGGAAGTGAGGCAAAGAGGAGGGAGGGAGGTCAGCTACCACAGAGCAAAGAGATATAGTGTTGCTGGTTACTAATTAATAGTGTTATCATGAAAAAAACTTATACTACAAATGTGGACTTTTTAAGTTATTGAGAATAATAGATTTTATTAATCATTATTGTTCTTATTGCTTAATGCCAATCAGATTTGTGTTTTTCAAATCAGTTAAATTTTTTCTATTAATCTTCACCTTTATTATTTCTTTCATTGTCACATCATCCCAATAAGCAGATTTTATAAAGATCTGCAAGTAAGGAGACCAAGGCACTGGAAGGTACAAGCCCTAGGGAAGTGCCAGCATTGGGCAGCAGAATACGGGGCTGCACCTACAGCCATGCTTCCTGCCCTGTGCTGTGGGCCTGGGGAGTGCTTACCCAGAAACAGCTTCATCTCCCTTTGCAGTGGGAAAACCTGACGGGGGAAGTCACGAATCCTCTGGCCCAGCTCAAGGGACACAGCCTCTGGTTTCCGGCACTTTCTGGTTTCACACCTAGGAAAACAGAATGGCAGAGTTGGGAATTCTCCTCCTTTGCTATACCTCCAGACTCAGCCAGTCACCTTCTTCTAACTGGGCATGAAGGCGCCAGTTCCCACAGGATGGACCCCATTGCCCACTCTTGGGCAATGCTATGCAGGCATGTGTATCTACCACTGTATATGAAAATGTATTTGAGTAAGTGAAAGTATACATGAAAATTTTATCCTAAATGTAAGAATGTCATAAATTTGCACTAACTGGGCTTATGATGCATGTGTGTATGTACGTGTGTGTATATGGGAGAGCAGAAGAATTGTATCACTTACCTTATCAGAGTGCTTCTGATATTCTGTGGGGGGGGAAGAGAGAGAGAGGTTTCAGTTTCTGTCTTCCTCTCCCACTTTTCTTATAACTAGAAAAGACAAAATACCATATTCTTAGCCCTGGACAGAAAAAGGACACAAAATCCAGAGTCACAGTGTTTTAGGCTTTCCAAAGCTTCCAGGATCATAGAGCCCAACCCCTTCCATTTATAGACCCAGATGGTGAAATGAACTGCCCTTGCTGTCAGAGGCAAAGGCATGAGAACTTTCACCCAGAATCTCCTGTTTGTCTGTCTGAGTGTCTCCCCCTAAGTCATGCTCCTTCCTAATGCCTCATTGAAACCCCAATATCTCTTCTGCAATGGGAGGAAATGAAACAGATCGGGAAGAACTTCCTGACTGGTGGACGGTGGCACTGTGAATAGTTTGCCTTAGAAGTAGCAGATTACATTTGCATAGTATTTGATGCTTTTCAAAGGGCTGCTTTCATTTGCATTTACTTTTGGGTCCTCACAAAACCCCTGTGAGGTAGGAAAAGAAAGTGTCTTCCCTGTTTGATGGATGGTAGCATGGAGAGACCCAGACCAGGGAAGCAAGGACTAGAATTCAGAGCTTCTGGTCCTGTGACCCATCTTCCACTGACCTAGGGAGCCCAGGTGGGCGAACCAGGGACAGGTCTCACCATTAGGAGCTCTCTGGCCGGCCTCTCCTTCTTCTCCTCCAGTTCTGCGATCAGGGTACTAAACCGGCACATCTCCCCAGTGACCAGGACATCAAACTCATCCCGTTGCTTCAGGATGTCCCCATCCAGTCTCTCCAGCTGGGCTAAGAGGACACTGTGCTGCTCCTCCAGGAATTGGCTCAGGTGTGCAAACTCAGAGATCACTCTTTGTCTCTTGGTGGCCACCTGAGTCTGAGGGGACCAAAGGAAAGGCCAACATGAAGTTATTCCTCCTCCTCCTTTCCATTTCGTTTTTCTTTTTTTCCTTAGTGCACTCACGTCTTCCTCCTGGCCCAGATCCACATCCTCCAAGGTTCATTGGTAAAATCAGAGCCTACCCACCTAGGTCCCCAGACAGAGTTGGAAGGGCAACATTCTTGCTTTCCACCTGCCATACCACTTCTGGGAGCTAGACTGTTCTGCATTGCCTCAGAGGAGAAGGAAGGGAGGGTCTGGGGACACCCTACCTCCTGCCTTTTGCAAAGTGCACACTATGTACATAACACTAAGTTGCATTACAGGAACAATCCCATTTCAGTCCTTATAGAAATGCCATGAGGTAGTGTAAATTTTTAATCTCCACTTCAAAGAAAAATAAACAGAATAGAGAGTGGCTAGAAGCCATTGAGCTAGTTAGTGTCTGGAGTCAGGATTCAAATTCAGAATGACATTGAAGCCCTCTATGCTGCGCTGCCTTGGGTTCAGAGAGGCACTGGCCCCTAAGGAAGGGAAGGGGCCAGACAGGGGATTATGTCCTACCAGAAGGACTTGTATCCTCTGATTTTCTCTTGACTGAATCTCTTGAATCTCCTCTCTCTCTTTTCTTAGACACTCAAGGCAGTTCTGTATCTGTTCCTGGGGAGAAGGAGCATAAAATATTTAAGATGGAAACATGGTTTGCTAAGGGTTGTCATCTCGTCCAACCCTCTGCTTCCAAGGAAGGAATGGCCCAAGGGAAGGAGTCACTCCCTCTGCTGACAATGCCTGGGCCTTAATTGTCCTTCACAGCTTCCTCTCTTTGACTTTGATGAAGGCTTTGACCCTTTATCCTGGATCAACACAGGTTGAGACTTTCTTTCTTCATGTGTAACACTGATTTATTTTGCCTGTGGTAAGTGGAATCTGGAATCTATCCTGAGCTTGATAAACCCTTCTTGAAAATTATTTCAGCTTCTCACATGTCCCAAAAGGAGCACACCCAAATAACCCCCTCCTGTAAATAAAATCAATTTTTTTGTGTGTATAATTCTAAAGGGGAGAAAACTTAGATAATGCAAAAATAATCAGTGAGCTGTTTTAAAATTGCTTGCTGTAGAATAGAGTTAAGAATAAGTACACACATGTAAATGTTCATATAGGTAAATTTAAAAATACATACAGAACTCTCATCAAATACTAGTTAATTGACATATATACCCACTTATACTAAAAATATAATACACAAACAACTAAAACAAGCACACACTCACTTAATGACAGATAAAATTATACACATATGTTTACCCTCATATATACAAACATCAATTTATTAAAGTACATGAGAACTGAAACAGTTACATTTACACACTCAAATGTTTAGCCCAAACATAGTGCACACACTGGTAAACATGCAAACATTAACACGTATCCACACCATTTGTGCCATCACTCCCTCAAATATAAACACACATGCTCAGACACACACACACATTTTTGTCACTCATCCTTTCAATGAGCATTTATTGAGCTCCTCTTTTGTGTTGGCCATACATAAATGACATAGACCATGCTTCAAACACAAACACACACTCTTCCATTCCTAGGTCTATTGCCTGGGTAAAGACAGGAGTCAGGAGACAGAATTTGGCTCCATAGTGGCCCAAATAATCCACAGCTCTACTCTGATTCTTAGTCCAGACCCACCCTGGGAAGGCCCCAGTTTGCCCTCTCCTACCCTGTAGGGCCTTGCTGCCTCCTCCAGAAAGCGGACAGTGTGGGCTCGGTG
Organism: Pteronotus mesoamericanus; assembly: GCF_021234165.1. Lineage (NCBI taxonomy): Eukaryota > Metazoa > Chordata > Mammalia > Chiroptera > Mormoopidae > Pteronotus > Pteronotus mesoamericanus. Next base: position 804,160 of record NW_026555085.1, read on the forward strand.
CGCCCCGGCCTCCCGACACACCACACACAACTGTATCTCATCTTCCTCACAGAAGAAGTAGACCTTCTCCCCATGGTCCTGGCAGACATCCTCTCCTGTGCTCAGCACGGACACCAGCTTGAGGCGCTCGATGTTCTCTACCACACTGGCCAGCTGCCAGTTGGGTCGGAAGCTCCCTGGACGGAAAGACTCCTTGCAGAGTGGGCAGGTGGGGGGTTCCTCAGGGTCTGGGCCTGGGATCTCACAGTAACGGGTAAGGCAACCACGGCAGAAGTTGTGCCCACAGTCAATGGTGACTGGCTCCCTCAGGGAACCTTGGCAGATGGGGCAGTTGACTTCATCTTCCAGGCTGGTCACAGAGGTGGCAGAGGCCATGGTGCTGCTGTGTCTGGGACCTCCTCAAGGTCACCTTCTCTGCTTGGCTGAAGAAGAAGGGCTGGGAGAACAGTGAGAACACACACACACGTGCACATAGCCAGGCACAGACACATCTTAAGTGCACTCTAACACCCTCATGGTCACACACACACACACACACACACACACACACAAAGTCAAGGCACCGACTTGCATTTCTGGTGGCCAGAGCTCTGCCATCCTCCTCCCAAAGGAATAGACACATACCTTCCAACAGCAGAGTAGATAAATAGCAGTGGTGGCAGAGGAAGAAGGGGTCACAGTACTCCAGGGATGACCTCAGTTCTATCTGATCAGGTGCCCATGACCAGGGATTCGCAGTTCCTTCTGTCCATGCAGTGATATTCACAGCAGAAATGGTGGTATCTCAACCATTCACAGTGGAAAGGGATCCGTCTTTTAGTCACAGCAGGAGGGAGAGCCATGATGCTGCCCCACTCTCCTTGCCTGTGGCCAGCTGTCTCCAGGGAGATGGGACATATCAGCCAGCCCAGGGGAGTATGGGGACCCAGATAAGATGGCTGTGACCAGAAAACATGTACCACCTACTTTACCAGTGATGTCCCAGCCAGCCTGCCTAGGCTTCTAAAGAGGTATCTGTGTGGGGGAAGAGAAAGGTAACAGCAACAGCCTTTATTTATGATGACTACATTCCTCACACTGAAACACAGGATCTTATTTTTAACTCCTGCCTGCTATATGATATTGGTACTATTAGGATATTAACTGGGCTCACCCAGGGTATTTTTATGGATGGCCCTAATTCGCACTCTGATCTGTGTGTCTCAGAGTCGTGCCGTCTGGTAAAAATACACTGTGATCCATATATGCCATCTAAATTTTTCTCAGAGCCATAATATAAAGAGTAAAAATTGAAACAATTTTACTATTTTATTTAGCCTCAAGTATTATCATGTTATCCTAAAATTAGTGTAAAAATCAGTAATAAGATATTTCATTCATTGGTGTTGTCTTTGAAATCTGGGACGTATTTACACAGACAACACATATCACTTGGGGCTGGCCACCTCTCCACTGGAGCAGCCACATGTGACTGGGGGCTTGGTGTGACAGCACAGCTCCCAGGCTGCATGCTCAGCTGGTGGGCAGATAGTAGAAGGAAGGTGATGCATAAAACAGCTGATGTACAAAGGCAGTGAAACAAGGTGAGGCTGATCAGTAGTGGAATGGAAGGACTTTTTCCTTGGTTTTAGTCACAGGTGCAGGTGAGTGGATGAAGACCCATGGCTGTTTGATCATTGTCTTGGCTGGGAGTCTCCGGAGAACACAGGCTGGAAGTTGGCAAACTCAGACTGACCCCACCTCTGTGTCTGTGTAGCTCTGCGACTCAGGGTAAGTCATTTTGCCTCTCAGTGTACAATTTCCTGCCAGGTAAAATGAAGGTAACCATACATTCCCACAAGGGTTGCCTTCATACTGGATATAATATTATGAAATGCAGGTGTTAGATAAATATGGATGAGTTTGTTTATCTCACTGATTGAATTTTCTAAATTTAATCAACATGAATCTTGTGTATTACAGTCTCTTGCCTTCTCCCACCTGCAGTCAAAAACTAAAATTGAAGTACAATATTACTGGAACTCCTGGGACACTTGTGCTAGGGGTAGAAAGGGCAAGGACTTTAGAGGAGACCAGCATGGGTTGATGAGGTGAGGCAATGAAAAGAGGGTAGAGGAGAGGATTTGTGAGCAGGCACCTGGAGGACCTGGGCATCTAAACAGGGTGAGCCCACAGCATGCAAACTGAGGCTGGACTTTGCATGCTATGGGCAAGCCAGAAGTTTATGGCTCTCACATGTACAATCAAGCAGGAAGCAGCATCTCCTCTCCAATTCTTCCCTCCCCTACAAGTGGTCAAGGGAGGGATTTCAGGAAACCCCACTTCCCTGTGACCTCATGATATGCAGTGCTCCCCTCTCCAGGGGCCGACTGGAAGGGCCAGGAGAAAAGGCTAGCAGGCTACTGCAGGGAGTTCTTGGTAATCTGGGACTTCTTGGAGTTTGGACCCACTCTGCTGATGGGGAGTGCCCAGGGCTCTGGGAAGTGGCAGAGGTGGAACCAGGTGGTTTCCTTGCCTGACATCATTTCCCTCTGTGGCTCATGCAAAAATGACTCAATTGCAGGGAAAGGGAATTTCTGTGGCCTGAGGCAGAGGCCTGTGTGGATAGGCTGGGTAAGGCACCATGATTCCTTCAACCTCCTCCTGTGAGAAGGCCACCTGTCCTGCCTGCCAGGAGCCTCTGGATGATGCAGTGACTGCCACCTGTGGACATGTCTTCTACCTGAGGTGCTTCCCTCATCCTCCCATATGGGAGCCCAGCCCTCCAGCAGGGTCCTGCTCTGTCCCCTATGCAAGGAGAAAGAGAAGACAGAGACCCTCAGGGTCCCAGTGATCCTGGACCCTCTGAGGGAGACTTACTGTGGAGAGCATTGAGAGAAGATTTACTTCTGTGAGAATGGTGCTGAGTTCCTCTGTGTGCTGTGCCAGGAAAGCTCCTCCCACCAGGCCCACACCATGGGCTTCCTCAACAAGGCCATCTAGCCCTACTGGGTAAGGAGTGTGACTTCAGCATGGGCCTGTTTGGGGCAGGACAGTATAGTGTCTTGGTGATGGGAACAAGAATCTGAGTTAAGGGCCATGGCTCCACATCAGGCACCCCAAGGCTGTTGGGACACTGGAGCACTCCCAGACTTGGAGACATGGTTCCACTGGATATATGGTCATTTACAAGCCCTCAGAGGACCCCACGATGATGAATCACAAAGAATTATAGCCATGCCTTTATCTCTGTGGAAGAAAGGAGAGCCTCAATGCAAAGTAGGGATATCCTGTAGGTGAGTAGTGAGTGAACCTGGTTAGCCAAGATCCAGACTGGATATAGTATTGATTTACCAAGGCCCTGACCACAGGCCAAGGGGAACAAGGGGTGGGGAGAGCACCCTGCAGGCACTGCTCTTCTTTTTGAGGATGGGCAATGTGGCAGTAACCCATCTGGTATTGGGGACATTATCCATTCCTGTCTGCTTCAGGCCTGGAAGTGGTTTCCTCAAAAGTATTTCTCAGGTCTTTAATTCTACATTATCCCCACAATGACTAGCAAATCCAGGCTCTCCACATCTGTCACCCAGACTTTGCATGGTCTCCAATGTGTTCTCTGTCTTTACTGTCACCCTTCCAACACCCTCCAAACTGCTGTGAGGTAGATCTTCCTAAAACTCAAAGATGATCAACTTTCTCCCCTACTCGTGATTTCCCCCATGGATCCCTAGTGCCCAAAGGTAGCCAATATCTGTAGCAAGGCATCCAAGACCATTTGCTGTCAGGATCATGCCTTCTTGCGGAGTCTCATCTCTCAGCTGCCCTTCCCAAGGCATGATATATGCAGCCAGACTGACATGTATGTACCTGCTGATTTCTGAACTGTTTTACTCTTCCTTGTTTCTACTGCTTTTCGCATGTGGTTCCTTCCTCCTAGAATGTTTTCTTCAGAGACTCACTTTTTTTTGTTTTTTACCATTTTAACAATTTTTTAAGTGTACAGTTCAGAAGCATTAAGTTCTCTCTTCCCCTTCTCTTATCCAAATGGAAATTTATCTTTCAAAGCCTACTGTAAATGTTTTTTGCTTTCTAAAACTCTTCCCTTGTACCTACAGGCAGAATTGTCCTCTCTTCTGTGTTCCCATATTGTTGAATTCCCACCTCAATTATCCCATTTGTCTGTATGTATTTTAACCATTCATGACTGACTCCTTCCCTAGGTGGTGATCTCTTTAATGAAAAGGACTGGGCCTCTTTTATCTTTGAACTCCTCGGCAATCAATGGTGTGCAAGAACATGGTAGACACTTAACATCTGTGAGTTGAATTATGAATGAAGCCACTTCTATTCTCCCCACAGGACTGTCTCAGGAGTCAGTTGTAAGCCCCAAGCATGGAGAGAGATGAGACTGAAGACAAAGAGTTGGAAGGACCAGAAGCTCCATGTGCTTCTGGTATAAGCCACATCATTGGCCATTTTCTCCTCTGGTGGTTTTCTTAACAGACTCTGGGAGCTTGTTGTCTATTTCCTGCCCCCCCCCCAAAAAAAGAAAGAAAGAAAGAAAGAAAGAAAAGAAAAGAAAAAGAAAATTTGAATTAAGATGGCAGAGGAGTGGATGGGAGTCACACTGATCTCCCAGAACCAACCTGGAATTACAACTGACTTGTGGAGCAATCATCTGGAACAAACAACTGAACAATAGCGAGAGAGGAGGCTTATAACCTCGAACAGAAATAAGAGTCACCTTCAGCACAAACTAACTGGTAAGGGGTGCAGTAGAGTCTCAAGAAGGCAGGAGGGGCACCCATGGGCAGCAGCACAAGATGGATATTAAAATGGCCAGTTAGATCCCCCTGAGAAGAGTGAGGTCTAAACCATAAGCAGGGATCTCCAGCCTATAGCACCAGAGCCCAAAAAGTACAAAGATAACAGCCAGCTACAAAAAGTGGCCAGTTTGCTCTCTGCCAGAGACAGGCAGCTGGAGACCCAAAAGACATTTAAAGGACCAATGCATAAATTTTCATTTGAAGCCACTTACCCTAGGCTTCAGCAAAGGAGGGAGGAGAGTGGACTAGAGATGCTGGAGGAGACACTGGGGAAGGAGGCTTTGGGAGAGAACTGAGAGATTACCTGGTGGGATCCCAGAGCTGACTCCTCCTATCCCCTTACTGCAGCAGCCATCTGGCTCAGGCAGATAACTCCCCTGAATGGCAGCAGCATGAGAGGACACAATAACCCCACCCCCCAGGAAGGGCTCTGCCCTGCCCTGTAGTGTCTCTAAGCCAGCCTGCTGAGTGCAGAATGACTAGATCAACAGCTGAAGGAGACAGCCGCAGAGAGTAGGTGCCTGGAAGTCTTGAACAGACTGTCTAAGGTCAGACAGGGTCAACATCTGACATCATCAGAGTCAGATCCAGAAAGAAAAAAACAGCAATCTCCTACCATAGAAGTTCACACCACAAAGACAGGAAATCAAGACAGATCAACTTAAGAAGCAGAAGCAAAAGAGAAGAGCCTCACAAGTAATGGAAAGACAAAGAAACACGCCCCACTCAAGGGGAAAGGAGGAATCTCCAGAAAGAAAACTAAGTGAAATAGAGGCAAGTAAACTATCAGATATTGAGTTCAAAACAATGGTTCTAAGGAAGCTCAATGAGCTCAGTGAGCTCAGAGAGAATAACCAAAAACTACAGGGGAACTACAAGGAACTTACTGCAAACTATATCAGCATAAAAAAGGACATAGAAACTATCAATAAGAAGCAAGAGGAAATGAAGAATACAATTTCTGAATTGAAGAACACAGTAGAAGGAATCAAGGGCAGGCTAGATGAAGCAGAGGATCAAATTAGTGAGCTGGAGGACAAGGCAGAAAAAAAGCTCTCAGAAAGAGCACGAAAATGAAAAAAGACTTAAAAAGAAGGAAGAGGCGATGAGGGAAATGCAGGACAACCTGAAATGTAATAATATCCATATAATAGGGATACAAGATGGAGGAGAAGAGGAGCAAGGGATAGAAAACCTGTTTGAAAAAGTAATGATGGAAAACTTCCCTAATTGGAAGAGAGAAAAATTCACACAAATCCTGGAAGCACAGAGGGTCCTGTTCAAGAGGAACCCAATGAGGCCCACTCCAAGACACATCATCATCAAAATGGCAAATATCAAAGACAAAGAGAGAATCCTAAAGGCAGCAAGGGAGAAACAGGTAGTGACATATAAGGGAGCCTCGATATGGCTAGCAGCTGACTTTGCAACAGAAACACTACAAGCCAGAAGAAAATGGCAAGAAATATTCCAAGTCATGAAAAGCAAGAGTCTGCAACCAAGACTGCTCTACCCAGCAAGGCTCTCAATTAAAATGTAAGGTGAAAAAAGGGTTTCCCTGACAAAAGAAGGCTAAAAGAATACATCTCTGCCAAACCAGCATTGCAAAATATGTTAAAGGAACTGATTTAAGAAAATGAAGAAAAAGAGTCTGTGAATACCCACTTCCTTTCACAGTCACCAATTCTTGATATTACCAATATTTTTAATACTTATTAATCTGATTGTGACAAAGATGTGTTATTTTCATTGTTACTCTATTATTTGTTGAAACTAAACCTGTTTTTGTAGATTTCTTGCCTATTTCTATTATTTTTAAAGAGCTTTAAATGACTTTTTGGTATTCTTTATCACTTTTTTATTAAATGTTCGTAGAATTTTTGTCCAAAAAAAAAAGAACTATTAACCCTTTTTTAGAAGTGTTGCAAATACTTTCCTATTCTATTACTTGTCCTTTAACATTTTTATAAGTATATTGCAATATAGTCTTAAATGTTTAATAGTCATATTATCAATATCTTACTTTATAGCTTCGGGGTTTGAATATGTTACTTCAGGGTAAAAGAATATTATTTTGTATTTTCTCCAAAAACTCCTTATATTTTACATATTGATTTTTAATTCACGGGAATGTTTTTTGTATAATGTGTGAAATAGGGCTCTATAGTTGTTTTATTTCAAGTAATAGTGGTCCATGCACTCTATTTGTTGAACAAGCCTTATTTCCCCCATTGATTTGAAATATCAATTTAAGCATATATTACATTGTTAGATATATACATTTGTTTCTAGAATGCTCATTTGATTTCATTGATCCACTTGATTATTTCTGTGCTGGTGTCATGTTGTTTTAATTGCTGAGACTGTACAATGGATTTAAATTTTTTAATATTATATAATGGATCTTGAGATTTAAAAAAATAAATAAATAAAATCAATCTGCACTTTAAAACAAGAAAGAAAGAAAGAAAAGGAACTCCTACATTTTGCACCATCATGGATGGAACTGGAGAATATTATGCTAACTGAAAGCCAATCGGTAAAAGACAAATACCATTTGATCTCACCTATAAGTGGAATCTATTCAACAAAATAAACTACTGAAGAAAATAAACCTCAGGCAAGGAAACATGGAGCATGGAGAAGGCTGAACGTGACCAGAGAGGGTGGGGAAGGAGGACAATGGTGGAAAGAAGGAGAAGGGACTAAACAAAGAACATGTATGAATGACCCATGGACATGGACAACAGAGTGGGAATTGACTGAGAGAGGGGGGCAGGGTGGGATGGGTGAAGGAGGACAAAAAGGGGGGAAAATTGAGACAACTGTAATAGAATAAACATGATTTAATAAGAAAATAACAAGCAAAAAAAAAACCCTAGAAAACTGTCCTCATTCACCTGACTCTGTACAAGGGCATTTTGGGGTCAAGAGTGTGGAATCCCAGAACATCAGAGCTGGAAGTGGTTTTGATATCTAATCCAAGACCCATCTTATCAGTCATATTTTTACAAGCAGATAATTGAAGTCCAGGAAAGTGATGCTCCAAAGGCCACAGTACAAAGCTCAAGTTTATGATAAAAGAGCTAGAACCAGTGTCTCTTGACCCTAGTCCATTGCTCTTCCCATTGCAGTCTGTCTGCCTGCCTGCCTGAAAGTATTGCTTTCCAATGAGACATTTAGGACCAGAAGGTGTATTTGTGTCTGCATTCTAGTCCTGACCATGAGGCTGACCCCAGGACAATGGGCAATGATTTGGCTATATCTGGCTCCTTCCCACTTATTTTGTATTACAAAGTTATCCAGGAGAATAATTTGCAATGAAAATTTCTGGTACTTTGACCAAGGAGTCAAAGTTTTGATACAGAAAGGTTTCTCCAGAATGCCTCAATTCCCATCAAAGTATTCCCTGTAGGTGGTAATCTTAATGGGTAAGACCAATGTCCTACACTCTTCCAATAAGTTGTATTAACTTTAATTACAGCTTCCTCTTGCTTCAAATGTTTTCTAAAAGATGTATGTGTTTCCATGTGCCTCTAAGGAAAGCATCATAGGGTTAGGATGGTATCATAGATGTGGAAAGATTTTGGGACAATACAACATGGCTCTGAGAGCCTAACATGGCATCATTAGAATCTAAGTAAAATAAGAATGTAGCCCTAATTATTGGTAAGTTTATCCTGAGACTTACCTACTTCTACCATAGTGTTCATTGGGAGAATGAGTCTTTGAGCTAGTTACTCTCTATTACTCTTAATCAACAGTAAGCATATAGCTGATTGTCCTGGAAACCCACTCTGAGATCTTCCTAACCATGTCTATCTCTACCACTTGAAGAGTCAAACTGAACACAAGAAGCAGCAGGTGGAAGCAGCTTTTGAGAAGTTGCAGCCAGAGCTAGGGGAAGAGAAGTGTCTCCTGCTGGCCAGGCTGAGTGAGCTAGAGCAGCAAATCTGGAAGGAGAGAGACAAATTCATCTCAAAGGTCACTGAGGAGGTTTCCCAGCTTGAAGCCAAGATCAGGGAGCTGGAGGAGAAATGCCACCAGCCAGCAAGCGAGCTTCTACAAGTGAGAGACACCCCACCACCTTGTGAAATAAGAGAGATTCCACAGGAAGGGGGCAATGTGCTGTGGGCTGGACGGCACTAAAGAGAGGCAGTAAAGGAAAGTGGAAATATTTATAAGGGGAGGAACTGATTGTTATCAGGTTCTATGTTCCCAGAGAGGTTACAGAGATGCAGTCCCCAAAAGACTGGATGTCTTGCCCATGCACTGTACTCATATCAAAGGCTTTGGAGTCAGATGGTCTTAGGTTTGAGTGTTGGCTCTACCACCTTGGCAAGTCTTGTAATCTCTCTAAACATGGAGAAAATAATTCCTCCACTCCCCCATAGGGTTGCTGCAAAGATAAGAAATAATTCATGCAAAATGCTTAGCATGATCCCAGGCTAACAAAAAGAACTCAATAAACCACGCCTGTTGTGATTATAAGTTCTATTATCCCATTACACATCATGTCTGGCTGATAACTTACAAGGCCGGGTCCCTGCTCTCCTCCATATCTTTATTGTTGACGGTAGGACACAGCCCCCGGATAAGGCTGAGACCAGAAACCCAGTTCAGTTAGTAAGGAAGCGTGGTGTTCAAGAGCAGTCTCATGAGTAGATAATTAAACAGATACAACTCTCTGGATGAGGGAAGTTTTGAGCTAATATGTTAAGGAAGAAAGACTGTACAGATGGGAATGATGTGTGAGAACTAAGCGCATGTTCTTTTTCTTTTGTAGGACATCAGAGCCAATGAGTGAAGGTATTACTCTCCCTGTCTCACCTCCTATATACTGTACTTGGAGACTGAAGGGGAGGGGTACACAAAAGCAAGGCCATCAGATGCAGCCTCTCATTCACTCACATATTAACAGCCCAGACTTAAAGGTGTGCATAAACTGACTGACTGGTATTGGAGACATATTTTTTTCCCTAGAAATTAAGTTATAAATTATAATCATGTTTTAAGACAGATCCATGAACTTCTATTTAATCCCTGAAATTATTAGTACTGGAGTCAGTATTTAATGCTACTTAAAATGTAATCATAAAGGGAAATATTTTATATAGAATATGATAAACACAACCTGTATTTACATAGAATATGATAAACATGCAGCCTTTCTTTTCATCATTTTTCTCATTCAGCTCCCCCATTTCTTCAGAATAGCAAGTGATACTCTTAAAGGACAGGCACTAGGAACTGGGAAGCATAGTAAACATGTGGCTCCCTTCCCTTCCTCTCAGCTCTGAGCATAGGCAGTCTGCCCTGGGGTGAGCAGAGATACCATGACTGGAGAACACTTGTCACAGGTTATCTCCCAAACATGTAGAGGGGGACTGAGCCCAGGTGTCTATGAATTAGGAAGTGTGTCTAAATATACTTTTCAAAGAGTGTTAGAGATTTAGATCTAGGAGGGCCTCAGAGGTCTTCTATTCTGATGAAGTAGCTGAGACCTAGAGGTTCTCACTTGCTCTAGGTCACATAGCAAGCGATAAGCAAAAACTGAGCTGAAGCCAGAATCTGGGGCATTTTCACTATAGTGTATTTTTCCACCTTCCCCCACATCTACCCCATCCCTTTCCCCCTTGTAATTAACAGCATGAAAATTAGAAATAGGTTAAGGCTAGTTTTTAAATGGTTCCAACCTCTAGAGACTAATAGGGATAATGGATCTCTCCTGTTTCTGCCCCCACAGGCCCAAACACTCCCTTAAGGGACCTACCTATAATTCTTGAGTGGATACCATTAGCTCTTCTTAGGTCTAACTTAAATGCTTCTTGCTTTAGTAGCTATACATTTTTAGCAAAGATAAATAGATGATACTCAATCTAATTATTTACTATAGACACCAAGATTCTTTAATTTCAACCTCCATAATGTTTTTCATAGTGGCTGCACCAGTCTGCCCTCTCACCAGAAATGCACTTGGGTTTCCCTTCTTCCACATCCTCACCAGCACTTGCCATCTGTTGATTTATTAATGATAGCCATTTTGGCAGGCATGGAGGTGATATCTCATTGTGGTTTTAATTTCCATTTTCTGATAGCTAGTGATGATGAACATCTTTTCATATGCCTATGAGCCATCTGTGTATCCTCTTTGGAGAAGTGTCTAGTCAGGTCCTTTGCCCATTTTTTTATTGAATTGTTTTTCTTCCTGGGTTGAGTCATATGAGTTCTTTCTATATCTTGGAGTCTGATATACCTCTGGGAAATATTTTCTCCCACTTAGTCCGTTCCCTTCTCATTTTGATTATGGTTTTTAGCCATGCAGAAGCTTTTTAATTTGATGTAGTCCCATTTGTTTATCTTTTTCCTTTATTTCCCTTGCCCTAGGAGATATATCAGCAAAAATATTGCTATGTGAAATATCTGAAATTTTATTGCCTATATCTTCTACTAGGATTTTTATGGTGTCCAAACTTATATTTAAGTCTTAAGACTTATATTTTATCCATGTTGAGTTTATTCTGGTATATAGTGTAAGTTAGTGGTCTGGTTTTATTTTTTACATGTACCAGTACAGTTCTCCCAATATCATTTATTGAAGAGATTGTCTTTACACCATTTTATGTTCATGCTCTCTTGGTCAAATATTAATTGAACATGAAGACATGGATTTATTTCTGGGCTCTTTGTTCTGTTCCATTGATCTATAGGTCTGTTCTTATGCCAGTATCAGACTCTTTTGATTATAGTAGCCTTGTAGTATAGTTTGATATCAGGTATTGTGATCCATCCTGTTTTGTTCTTCTTTCTCAAGATTGCTGTGGCTATGCAGGGTCTTTTTGGTCCCATGTAAGTTTTTGGAATACTTGTTCTATATCTCTGAAGTATGCCGTTGATACTTTTGTAGGAGTTGCATTGAATCTATAGGTTGCCTTGGGTAGTATGAACATTTTATTGATGTTAATTCTTCCAGTCCTTGAGCATGGTATATGCTTCCATTTGTATCTTTCTCAATTTGTTTCTTAAGTGTTCTATAGTCTTTAAGTACAGGTCATTTACATCCTTGGTAAAATTTATTTCTAATGGGGAATCAAACTGGTGACCTTTTGCTTTGCGAAACGATGCCCAACTATCTGAGCCACAGTGGTCAGTGTGAAGAATGACTTTAAAAAATATTATAAAGGTGGGAGCTGAACCCACTGACTTGTGCATTCAACTGGGACACCTAGCCGATCTTCTGAAGAAGAGGGTGAACAGCCAACAGAATCTCAGCTGATACGAAGCTTGGAAGCCAAGGTGTGCAGAGGATGCTTAAAAATATGTGGTAAGGAGATTTTGTAGGCCAATGGAATGTCCCTGGCCCTGCACCAGAGGCCTCAGTTGCTGTGGGAGCATTGGAGAAGAGCGAGGTCAGTGATAGCAACCAAGCAGCTCCCTCCCCTCCCAGAGCAGGGAGGTCCCGGACTCACACCAGGAGAGACCTGGATGGGTAAAGCCACTGGAGGAATAGAAAGGCAGTTAAGTGCCACACAGCCCGTGGTGTACACTGGCTGAGGTGGCAATAGCCATCTGGGATAGTACCAGGGAAACTGGGGAGCCAGGTCAGACCTGGAGCTGGGAAAAGAGATGGGCCACAACTGGCCATGCCCCAGAGACTCTGGACTGGTCAGAGTGGAAAAGCCACTGCGTGGAAAGCCGGGGGCTTGTTAGGAGCAGCAGGAGGCAACCAAGGGGACTTTTCTCAAAAAAAGAACTGGGTTGCAGTGTAGGGATCACATGTGTGCATGGACCATGTGCACAGGGACCTAGCATGCAGCAGTCTGGCCAGTGAAGGAGTGTGGACACCATTTGCTCCCACTCATAGGTGCCTCATAGATTGATCAAAGTGAGACACCAGGGGCTCAGAGAGGCAGAGGCACCCAGAGAGACTTTTTTCAATAAGGGAACTATGCCTCTGTCTGTGCAGGGACCTCTTGCATGTGTGCAGCCAGGCTAACAAGAGGGAGGAGGGTGGGCACAATTTGCTCCCACTCAGTGCATCTCATGAACTAAGCAAAGGTTGCAAAACATATGGACTATCGTTGCCAGCCTGGCACAAATGCCCAGAGTGGACAGTGCTGACCGCACAGTTCTCTGAGGGCATGGGCTGTAAATTGGGCACCTGTTATTACTGTAGCCCAGACTGAGTCCCCATCCTTGCAGAAACACAGGAAAAGGAAAAAATGGAGCCCAACCCCCTCTTCCTGCAGTATCAGGAAGACCTGAAAAACTGGTTTGACAGGTTTAAAAGCAATGGGAGACTTTTTTCTCTCTCTTTCAAGAGTAAGACAATAAGACCTGCAGCTATGAGAAAACTGGAGGCAGATCCAGAAAGAAGTCAGGAGAACACCGACAGCTTAGACAAATTTCATCCTTCAGAACTTGCATGTTTTTTTAAATTTCTCTTCTTTCTGTTTATTTAGGTCTTTTTTGTTTGTTTTTATTCTTTGTTTCTTTATTCTCTATTTCATATTGGATTTAATTTTTCTTTTACTTCACTCATATTCCAAATAACACACTACTCTTGGACATTTACTTTTTATTCTTTTTATTCAGATTATATATTTCTTATCATACTACTGTTATTCCAAAACCCACACAGCACCCTTCCCTGGTCTTAATCTATTTCACCATCTTCCTAAGCTTCATTACTGTTGTGGTTAACTTTATTTTCTCTCACACTACACCATGTTCCTGTCCATTACTCTCAATGTTTCTCCTCCATCCGACCTCACACAAGTGCTCTTCTTTCTTAAGTCGGCTCACATTCCTTTTCCCCTCTTATAAGAGTCTTAGTTCCTTCCCACCTTTTATAAACAGTGGCTAGTTGGGTGAAATATCACACTTATTGCTGTACTTCTCAAAGGAACTTTTATTTGTTCACTACTCATTTGTACTTCAAATCCCATTGAATACTCTCCTATTGTCTTACTCTATTTCACCTTCACCCTTCCCCTGATCAGTTGACTGAGGAATTTTATTTCATTGTTTTCACTCTCCCTTTTTTTTCTCTCCTCTCTCAACCAGGGCTTTATTCCTTACTCCAATTAGTTTACTTACCCCATCCTCTCAAAATCATTTTTATTTATGGTAGACATCTCATATTCATTTTTCCCTTTTCTACAATATTCTTATTCCCATCTCACCTTTATTAAATTTCATTCAGCTCTTGTTGCTATTGACCCTGCTGTGATTTTTCTGCAACTTTGCTCCTATTGGTCCAGTACCTTTTCAATTTTACTTCTAACCTCATTGTATACTCTTCCCTCTTCTTACCCCATTGTTCCCATTGTCCTTTCATGTTTTACTTACATTGTAAATTGAGCTTTCTCTGTTTCTTCAAATTGGCTCCATCCCAACATTTATTAATTCTTCTCTCTCTACCCACACATTTCCCCCTCTTTTGTCATCTCCTATTCCCTTTGTAATATCTTATAATATCCACAATATATCTTCATCTTTATTAATCTTAGTTCAATTGCAGTTGAGATTGCGGATGTGGTGGAGGGTTCTTTTTGCTGGCATAGGTTGGATGTCTGGTAATACTGCTTTGTTAACCAACACCTGTACAACAGCATACAAGACAAGGTGGGAACTGTGACTACCAGAAGGCTGCTAGAAGGGAGACCCACCATCAAAGGAGCAACCAACATGCTAAGCCCAAGTACAACAAGAGACACCACACAAATGTAAAAAATGGAAACCCTAGAGCATCCAGACAAGGAGATCAAAGACAGCACCACTGAGTCTCACAGAACCCCTACCACAGAAGTTTGCCCGACAGAGACAGCTGGCAAAGCAAAGCATCTGAAATAGCAGAATCAAACAAAAAGAATAATATAAAATGGGGAGACAAACAAAGAACCCTCAATTGAAAGGAATGTAAGATTCCTCAGTAACAGAGCTAAATGAAATGGTGGCAAACAAACTATCAGATGTAGAATTCAAAAGAATGGTTATGAGGATGCCCAAGGAACTCACAGACAACTACAAGGAACTCAATGAGAACTACAACAGTATGAAAAAGGAAACAGAAACTATAAACAAGAACAAGGAAGAAATGAAGAATGCAATGTCTGAAATAAAAAATGCACTGGAAGGAATTACAAGCAGCCTGGATGAAGCAGAGGACTGAATTAGTGAGATGGAAGACAAGATTGAAAGAAATACCCAGGTCAAACAGCTGCACAAAAAAAGGACTCTAAAAGTATGAGGATAGCTAAGGGACTTCAGGACAACATGAAATGCAACAACATTCAAATCATAGGAATGATAGAAGGAGAAGGGATAGAAAACCTGTTTGAAAAAATAGTGACAGAAAACTTCCCTAACCTGGAGAGGGAAAAAACTATGCATGTTCAGGAAGTAAAGAGGGTCCCAATCAGATGAACCTAGAGAGGCCCACTCCAAGACATATCTTAATTAAAATGCCAAATTTTAAAGACAAAGAGAGAATCTTAAGGCTAAAAGAAAGAAACAGGAAGCAACATACAAAGGCGCTCCAAAGAGCTAGCAGCTGACTTCTCAAGAGAAACACTGTAAGCCAGAAGGGAATGGCAAGATATATTTCAAGTAATGAAAATCAAGGCTTGCAACCAAGACTGCTCTACCCAGTAAGGCTCTCAATTAAAATGGAAGGTGAAATAAGGAGTTTCCCCAGGCAAAATAAGGCTAAAAGAACACCCTTTCACCAAATCAGCACTGCAAGATATGCTACCAGGGACTGCTTTAAGAAAAGGAAGAAAAAGAGTGAGGGAGAGAGGAACACAATTACAAAAGAGCAAAAACGAATAAGTACCTATCAATAATAACTTTAAATGTAAGTGGATTAAATGCTCCAATCATAAGACATAGGGTAGCTGAAAGGATAAGAAAACATGAGCCACACACATGCTGCCTACAAGAGACCCACCTCAGAGCAAAAGACCTACACAGATTGAAAGTAAAGGCTTGGAAAAAATATTGCAAGCGAACAGCCAGGAAAAAAAATGGCTGGAGTAGTAATACTTATATCAGACAAACTAGACTTCAAAACAAAAGCCATAAAAAGAGACCCAGAAGGACACTTCATAATATTCAGGGGAAGACATCCATCAAGAAGACATAAACATCGTAAACATATATGCACCCAACATTGGAGCACCCATATATATAAGGAAAATCTTGGAGGACTTCAAGAAAGATATAGAAAGTAACACACTGACAGGAGATTTTAACACCCCACTGTCAACAATGGATAGATCATCAAACAAAATATCAAGAAGGATATAGCAGCATTGAACAATGTACTAGATAAATGGAATTAACTGATATACGTAGAATCTTTCATCCCAAAGAAGCACAATACACATTCTTTTCAAATGTACATGGAACATTTTCAAAGTTAGACCACATGATAGGACACGAAACAGGCCTCAACAAATTCAAGAAAGTTGAAATTATATCAAGTATTTTATCAGACCACAAGGGCCTGAAACTAGAAACCAATCTCAAGAACAAACAAAAACATTCAAATTTATGGAGACTGAATAGCATGTGATTAAACAATGAATGGGTTAACAATGAGATCAAGGAAGAAATCAAAAAGTTTCTGGAAACAAATGAAAATGAACATGCAACAGTCCAAAACCTATGGAACACAGTGAAGGCAGTCCTGAAAAGGAAATTTATAGCAATAGAGGCTTACCTAAAAAAGATAGAAACATTTCAAATAAACAACTTAACCCTACATCTACAAGAACTGGAAGAACAACAAAGTCCAGAGCAAATAGGAGGAAGGAAATAACCCAGATCAGAGCTGAACTAAATGACATAGCGACTAAAAGAACAATTCAAAGCATCAATAAGTCCAGGAGCTGATTCTTTGGAAAAATAAACAATACAATAAGCCTTAACCAGTCTCATTAGAGAGAGAGAGAGAGAGAGAGAGAGACAGTGAGACAGAGAGAGAACCCAAATAAGTAAAACCAAAAATGAAAGAGGAGAAATTACAACTGATACCACAGAAATACAAAGGATTGTAAGAAATTATTATGAACAACTATATGCCAAGAAATTTGAAAATATGGGTAAATGGACAAGTTTGTAGAAAAATATGATCTTCAAAAACTCAGTGGAGAAGGAAAAGAAAGCCTGAACACACCAATAACAGCTGGTGAAATTGAAGGAGTAATGAAAAAAAAACTCCTGTCACACAAAAGGCCTGGATGGGACAGTTTCACAGGAGGATTTTACAAAACATCTAAGAAAGAACTAACCCTTATACTCTCAAGCTGTTCCAAAAAAATCCAAGAAGAGTGAAGACTCCCAAATTCTTTTCGTGAAGCCAGCATCATCTTAATCCCAAAACCAGATAAAGACACAACAAAGAAAGAAATCACTGATAAACACAGATACTAATATCCTCAACAAAATATTGGCAAGCCTCATCCAGCAGTAAAGAACATGATACACTATGATTAAGTGGGATTCATTGCATGTATGCGAGGATGGTACAATATTTGCAAATCAATAAACATAATTCATCAGTCATCAGAGTGGCTATGATAAACAAATCGACCAAAAAGTGCTGGCGAGGTTGTGGAGAAACGGGAACCCAAGTACACTGTTGGTGGGAATGCAGACTGGTGCTGCCACTGTGGAAAACAGCTTGGAATTTTCTCAGAAAGCTAAAAAGGGAACTGTCTTTTGACCCAGCAATTCCACTTCTGGGATTATACCCTAAGAATCCTAAAACACTAATTCAAAAGAACCTATGCTCCCCAATGTTCATAGCACAATTTACAATAACCAAGTGCTGGAAGCAGCCTCAGTGCCCATCAATAAATGAGTGGATCAAAAAACAATGGTACATTTACACAATGAAATATTACACAGCAGAAAGAAGGGGCTCCTACCCTTCACAACAGCATGGATGGAGTGGGAGAGCATTATGCTAAGTGAAAGAAGCCAGGTGGTGAAATACCACATGATCTCACCTATAAGTGAAACCTAATCAACAAAACAAAGGGCAAACAAAACATAACCAGAGACATTGAAATAAATAACAAACTGATGGTAACCAGAGGGGTGAGAAGAGGGAGATAATTGGTGAAAGAAGGGCAAGTGTCAGTCAAGGAACATGTATAAAGGATCAATGGACAAAGTCAAAGGAGGGTAGGACTGAGGGTGGGAAGTGGGGATGAGTGTGGAGGGTGAGACTAGTGGGGGGGAAATGGAGACAACTGCACTTTTACAATTAAAACAATATTAAGAAAAATGAAAAGGAATTTATTTCTAGAATTTTTTTGTTACTATAGTACATGGGAGTTTTTCTTGGTTTCTCTTTCTGATAGTTCATTGTTGCTGCACAAAAATGCCTATTATTTCTGAATATTGACTCTGTATCCCCCTGCTTTGCCAAATTCACTTATTAGGTTGAATATTTTTTTGGTGGAGCCTATAGGGTTTTCTATATACACTATCATATCATCCGTGAATAATCAGTTTTACTTCCTCCTTTCCATTTTGGATGCCTTTTATTTCTTCTTGTCTGATTGCTTTACCAAGACTTCCAGTACTATGTTGAATAAGAGTGGTGAAAGCGTACACTCCTGTCATGTTCCTGATCTTAAGGAAAACACTTTTAGTTTTTGCCCATTGAATATGATGCTGGCAGTAGGTTTTCGTATATGGCCTTTATTATGTTGAGGTATGCTCCCACTCACCCACTTTGCTGACTGTTTTTATCATAGTGGGTGCTGGATTTTTTCAAATGCTTTTTCTGCATTTGTTGATATGATCATGTGATTTTTGTCTTTTCTTTTTTTTATGTGATCTATAACATTTATTGATTTGCAAATATTGAACCGTCCTTACATTTCTGGAATAAATCCCACTGGATTATGGTGTATAATCTTTTTAATGTATTGCTGGATGCAGTTTGCTAATATTTTGTTGAGGATTTTACCATCTATGTTCATAGAGATATTGTCTGTAATTTTCTTTCTCTGTTGCATCCTTACCTGGTTTTGGGATTTGGATAATACTGGATTCATAAAAATAAAAAATTAAAAAAAATTTTTTAAAAGTTGGTAGTCTTCCCTCTTCTTGAATTTTTAGAAATACTTTGAGAAGATATGTATTAGTTCTTTCTCAGAAAGTTTGGTAAATTCTTCTGTGAAGCTGTTCCAGGGCTTTACTGGGGGTGGGGAGTGTTTTGATTGCTGCTTCAATTACAGTAGTTATTATTAGTCTATTCAGATTTTCTGCTGCTTCTTAATTAAGTTTTGGAAAAATTTATGTTTCTAGAAATGTATCCAGTTTGCCCTGGTTGTCCAATATCTTGGCATATGTTTATTTATAGCAATTTCTTACTATCTTTTGTATTTCTGTGGTATCAGCTTGCTTCTCCTCTTTAATTTCTGATTTTATTTATTTGGGCCCTCTCTCTTTTTTCTTGATGAGTCTGGTTTAAGGTTTGTCAACTATTTTTATTTCTCAAAGAACAAGCTTCTGGATTCATTGATCTTTTGAATTTTTTTTTACTCTCTATGTCATTTAATTTTGATCTGATCTTGAATATTCCCTCTCTTCTACTGATTCTAGGCTTTATTTGTTATTGTTCCTCTAGTACTTTTAGATGCATGGGTAGGTTGTTTATTTGAGATTTTTCTGTTCTTTAGGTAGCCCTGTAATGCTATGAACTTCTCCCTCAAGACTGCCTTTCCTGTGTTCCATAGGTTGCTGTGTGTTCGTTTCACTTGTTTCCAGAAACTTTTTGATTTTTTTCCTTGATCTCATTATTAATTGATTCATTATTTAATAATGTATAATTTGGTAATAATGTATTTGAATGTTCTTGAGTTTTTATCGTATCTTTAATTTCTTTTAGTGTATTTTCATTTCAGATATTGCACTCATCATTTCCAACTGGTTTTTATTCAAGGTTTCTATGTGTTTTTTCATGCTGATGTAGTCTCACTACTGCCTTGAGCAGCTTTATAACCATTACTTTGAACTCTATGTCTGATAAATGGCTTGCCTTGATTTCTTTTTTTTTATATTTTCAAATACATTTGTCTCTGCCTTCCCCCCGACTTTTCCTTGCCCCCTCCCCCCACAACCCATCCCCTTTGGTTTTGTCCATGAGACCTTGCTATATGATCCTTGACTTTCCCCTTCCCTTCCTTTTCCCCCGCCCCGCCTCCTACTCTCTTCTCTCTGTTGGTTTCTTTTCCTTTCAGTGTCGCTGGTCTTATTTTCCTTGCATCTTTGTATTGTTCATTAGGTTCCACTTATAGCTGAGATCATATGGAATTTGTCTTTTGCCCACTGGCTTATTTTGCTCGGCATAATGCTCTCTAGTCCAATCCATGCTATCGCGAAGTTTAGTAGTTCTTTTTTTGTTTCTGCTGCGTAGTATTCCATTGTGTAAATGTACCATAACTTTTTGATCCAATCATCTACTGATGGGCATTTAGGTTGCTTCCAATACTGGGCTATTGGAAATTGTGCTGCTATGAACGTTGGGGTGCATAGGCTCCTTGGAATTGGCATTTTGGGATTCTTAGGGTATAGTCCCAGCAGGGGAATCACTGGATCAAAGGGCAGTTCCATTTTCAGCTTTTTGAGGAAATTCCACACTGCTTTCCACAATGGCTGCACCAGTCTGCATTCCCACCAACAGTGGACTAGGGTTCCCTTTTCTCCACAGCCTCGCCAGCACCTGTTGTTTGTGGATCTGTTTATGATGGCCATTCTGACCGGTGTGAGGTGGTACCTCATGGTGGTTTTGATCTGCATTTCTCTGATGCCTAGTGATGCCGAGCATCCTTTCAAATGTCTCCGGGCCCTCTGTATCTCTTCCTTGGAAAAGCATCTGCCCAGGTCCTTTGCCCGTTTTTTTGATTGGATCGTTTGTCTTCTTGGAGTGGAGTCGAGTGAGTTCTTTATATATCTTGGAGATCAAACCTCTATCTGATGTATCATTAGCGAATATATTTTCCCATATGGTTGGCGCCCTTTTCATTTTGCTGATGTTTTCTTTAGTCGTGCAGAAGCTTCTTATTTAGAAGAGGTCCGACTTGTTTATTCTTTCCTTTATGTCCCTTGCTTTAGGAGACATATCGGGGAAAAAACTGCTGCATGGGATATCTGAGAGTTTCCTGCCAATGTTCTCTAGGACTTTTATGGTGTTGCGATTTATATTTAAGTCTTTTATCCATCTTGAGTTTATTTTTGTGTATGGTGTCAGCTGATGATCCAATTTCAATTTTTTGCATGTAGCTGTCCAGCTCTCCCAACACAATTTGTTGAAGAGGCTATTATTGCTCCATTTTATGCTTCTGTCCCCTTTGTCAAATATTAGATGCCCATATAGACCAGGGCTTATTTCTGGGCTTTCTATTCTGTTCCACTGGTCTATGGTTCTGTTCTTGTGCCAGTACCAGATTGTTTTGAGTATAGTGGCTTTGTAGTATAGTTTGATGTCCGGCATTGTGATCCCTCCTACTTTGTGTTTCTTTCTCAAAATTGCTGCGGCTATTTGGAGTCGTTTAAGGTTTCATATAAATTTTTGAAATGTCCATTCAATTTCTGTGAAATACATCATTGGTATCTTAATAGGGATTGCATTGAATCTATAAATTGCTTTGTGTAGTATGGACATTTTAATGATATTAATTTTTCCAATCCATGAGCACGGTATATGCTTCCAATTATTTGTGTCTTCCTTAATTTCTTTCTTCAAAGTTGTATAGTTTTCTGCATGCAGGTCTTTTACCTCCTTGGTTAAATTTATTCCTAGGTACTTTATTTTTTTTGTTACGATACTGAATGGTATTTTTTTTTCTGATTTCTTCTCCTTCTATTTCATTGCTGATGTACAAAAATGCCTTGATTTCCAAATATTGAATTTGTATCCTGCTGTTTTGCCAAATTCACTATTGGGTTGAGTAGTTTTTTGGTGTAGTCTACAAGGTTTTGTATGTACACTATCATGTTGTCTGCAAACAATGATAGTTTTACTTCCTCCTTTCCTATTTGGATGCCTTTTATTTCCTTTTCTTGTCTGACCGCTGTGGCTAGGACTTCCAGTACCATGTTGAAGAGAAGTGGTGAAAGCAGACATCCTTGACATATTCCCGATCTTAGTGGGAAAGCTTTTAGTTTTTGCCAGTTGAGTATGATGCTGGCTCTAGGTTTTTCATTATGGCCTTTATTACATTGAGGAATGCCCCATTTATTCCCATTTTGCTGAGTGTTTTGATCATAAATGGGTGCTGTACCTTATCGAATGCTTTTTCTGTGTCTATCGAGATGATCATGTGGTTTTTGTCTTTTCTTTTGTTTATGTGATGTATTACATTTATTGACTTGTATATGGTGAACCATCCCTGCATCCCTGGGATGAATCCCACTTAATCATGGTGGATAATCTTTTGAATGTATTGCTGGATGTGGTCTGCCAATATTTTGTTGAGGATTTTAGCATCTATCTTCCTAAGTGAAATTGGTCTGTAGTTTCCTTTCTTTGTAGGGTCTTTATCTGGTTTTGGGATCAGGGTGATGCTGGCCTCATAGAAGGAGTCTGGGAGTCTTCCCTCCTCTTGGATTTTTTGGAATAGTCTCAGAAGGACAGGGGTTAGCTCTTCCTTAAATGTTTTGTCAAATTCTCCTGTGAAACCGTCCGGCCCAGGGCTTTTGTGTGCCGGGAGTCTCTTGATTACTGCTTCAGTTTCCCCAGATGTTATCAGTCTGTTCAAGCTTTCTGTTTCTCCCTCCTTCAGTGTTGGAAGATTATACTTTTCTAGAAATGTGTGCATTTCATCAAGGTTTTCAAATTTCTTGGCATATAATTGTTCGTAGCAGTTTCTGACAATCCTTTGTATTTCTGTGGTATCAGTTGTTACTTCTCCTCTTTCATTTCTGATATTATTATTTGGGTCCTCTCCTTTTTTTCCTTGATGAGTCTGCTTAAAAGTTTGTCGATTTTATTTATCTTTTCAAAACACCAGCTCCTGGATTGGTTGATCCTTTGAATTGTTCTTTTCGTCTCTGTCATTCAGTTCGGCTCTAATCTTGATTATTTCCTTCCTTCCACTTGCTCTGGGATTTATTTGTTGTTGTTTCTCCAATTCTTGACGTTGTAGTGTTAGGTCTTTTATTTGAAATGTTTCTATCTTTTTTAGGTACGCCTGTATTGCTATGAGCTTCCCTCTCAGGACTGCCTTTGCTGTGTCCCATAGGTTTTGGACTGTTGTATGTTCATTTTCATTTGTTTCCAGAAATTTTTTGATTTCTTCTCTTATCTCATTATTGACCCATTCATTGTTTAATAGTGTACTGTTCAGTCTCCATGAGTTTGCAAGTTTTTGAAGTTTCTCTTTGAGGTTGATTTCCAGTTTCAAGCCCTTGTGGTCCGAGAAAAAGTTTGGTACTATTTCAGTTTTCCTGAATTTGCCGAGGCTTGCTTTGTGTCCTATCATGCCGTCTATCTTTGAAAAACTGCCATGAGCATTTGAAAAGTATGTGTGTTTTGCTTCTTTGGGATGTAAGGTTCCATATATGTCAGTTAAGTCCATTTGATTCAGTGCATCATTCAGCTCCACAACATCCTTATTGATGTTTTGTTTGGAAGATCTGTCCATTTTTGACAGTGGGGTATTAAAATCCCCTACTATCAGTGTGTTGCAGTCTATATCTTTTTAGAAGTCGTCCAACATTTTCCTTATATTATTGGTGGCTCCTATGTTGGGAGCATTTAAGTTTGCAATGTTTGTGTCTTCTTGATAGATTCTTCCTTTAAGTATTATAAAGTGTCCCTGTGGGTCTCTTTTTTTGGCCTTTGTTTTGAAATCTATTTTGTCTGATATAAGCATTACAACCCCTGCCTTCTTCTCTTGCCCATTGGCTTGGAATATATTTTCCATCCATTTACTTTCAATCTGTGTAGGTCTTTTGCTCTGAGGTGGGTCGCTGGTAGGCAGCATATGTGTGGGTCATGTTTTCTTATCCATTCAGCTCTCCTGTGTCTTTTGACTGGGGAATTTAGTCCATTTACATTGAGAGTTATTACTGAGAGACACCTATTCATTACTTCTAATTGTACCTGTGTTTTTCTCTTTCTCACTCTTTTCCTTCATCTTCTTAAACCAGTCCCTTTAGCATATCTTGTAGCACTGGTTTGGTGGAGACATATTCTTTTAGCCTTCTTTTGTCTGGGAAACTCCTTATTTCTCCTTCTGTTTTAATTGAGAGCATTGCTGGGTAGAGCAGCCTTGGCTGTAGGCCCTTGCCTTTCATGACTTGGAATATTTGTTGCCATTCCCTTCTGGCTTGTAGTGCTTCTGTTGAGAAGTCAGCTCCTAGCCTTATCGGGGCCCCCTTGTATGTTACTTTCTCCTTCTCCCTTGCTGCCTTGAGGATTCTCTCTTTGTCTTTGGTAGTTGCCATTTTAATGATGATGTGTCTTGGAGTGGACTTCCTTGAGTCCCTCTTGAGTGGGGTCCTCTGTGCCTCCTGGATCCATGAGACCGTTTCTCTCCTCAAATTAGGGAAACTTTCCATCATTACTTTTTTGAGGAGGTTCTCTTTCCCTTGCTCCTCTTCTTCTTCTTCTGGTCTCCCTATTATACAGATATTATTGCATTTCAGGTTGTCCTGCATTTCCCTAAATGCCTCTTCATTCTTTTTGAGTCTTTTTTCCATTTTTTGTTCTTTCTGGGAGCTTTTCTCTACCTTATCCTCCATCTCACTGATTCGATCCTCGGCTTCATCCAGCCTGCTTTGGATTCCTTCTACTGTGTTCTTCAATTCAGAAATGGTATTCTTCATATCCTCTTGTGGCTTCTTGATAGTTTCTATGTCCTTTCCCAGGTTGATATAGTTTGTTGTAAGATCCTGATAGTTTCTCTGCAGTTTCTCTTAGTTATCTTTGAGCTGGCTGAGCTCATTGAGCTTCCTTAGAGCCATTGTTTTGAATTCAAAATCTGATAGTTCCCTTGCCTCTATTTCATTTAGCTCTCTGTTGGGAGTCCTCTTTTCCACTCATTTGAGGGAAACTTCTTTTTCTTCCCATTTTTGTGAGAGTCTATTAAGTAATTTACTTATTTATTTATTTATTTTAGCTTCTGCTTCAATTGATCCATCTAGATTTCCTGACTTTGTGGATTAAACTCTATGGTAGTAGGCACGTTTATTTGTTTGTTTGTTTGTTTGTTTTTTTATTCTTTACTTTTCTTTCTGGGCCTTCCTCTGATGATGTCAGTCATTGACCCTATATGACCTGGGGTCATTTGTTTGAGCTTTCCAGGAGTCTATTGTCTGTGTCTGACTCCTGCTTTGGGCAGCTCTGTGACCCCTTCAGCCAGGGATCCACTATTTCTGTGGAGGGTATTGTAATCACGGGCCATCTGGCTCTCGCGTGCCCTGTTTCTGCCTCTTTGGGGATGCGGCCCACCTGCGCAAAATGGAGACTAGGGAATGGGGAGGGAGTTGGGACTCCCTGGTTCCTCCTCCTGTTCTTTCCCCAACGCCTCCATCTCCAGTCTCTTCAAGGCTCTCTATGCAGCTGTGTGACCCCTTTGGCCAGGGATCCTCTATTTCTTCCAGCTTGTCTGCACTTAGCCCCCCAGCTCACACACGCACAAGCTGTGTGCCAAGTGCACAAATGGCAGGTTAATTGATTCCCTTATGCCTGGGCGAGGTGGTAGCTGCTGAGTGGGAGGTGAGTTATCACCGCGGCTCCACCAGCCACCATCTCAGTTCTCTTCACAAAGTCTTCCTCACCAATCTTTTCCCAGGCACCAGCCCACTCTGCTGCTGCCTCTACCCAGAGATCAAAGAGGGCGGCTGCCACTGCAAATTTTTGCATTGGCCCTTTATATGTCTCTTTGCATCCCCAGCTGCCTATCTCTGGCAGAGAGTGCCCCTAAGCTTTTTGGGGTTGTGTTTTGAGTGTTTTCCTGGTTTCAGCTGCTGTAGTCTAAGGGTCCATGTTTATGATTCAGACCCTGTTCTTCTCAGGGGGAGCTAACTGGCCATTTCAATGTCCCTCTGGTGCTGGTTCCCGTGGGCACCCAGCCCACCCTCTCGAACCTCCACCACACTTCTCACCCGTTGGGATGTGTGAGAGTTGAATCCACTGTGTGTCCACGGCTCCAAGGCTCCTCTCCCTCTATCGTTCCATTGTTTCCCAGGTGATTTCTCCACTATTTAGTCGCAAGTCCAGCTTGGTCTTGGCAGGAGGTCAGCGTGACTCCCATTCACTCCTCCACCATCTTCTGCATTCCTGGCTTACCTTGATTTCATTACGTCTTTTTCTGGTGAGCCCTTCTTTTCTTTCATTTTGGAGTTTTTTTGTCCCCTCATTTTTAGTTGTCACTTTGTATCTGTTTCTATAAATTAGATTGTTCTGCCTTGACTCTGTCTTGTGGAGTGGC
This sequence comes from Pteronotus mesoamericanus, assembly GCF_021234165.1. Classification (NCBI taxonomy): domain Eukaryota; kingdom Metazoa; phylum Chordata; class Mammalia; order Chiroptera; family Mormoopidae; genus Pteronotus; species Pteronotus mesoamericanus. The sequence continues at coordinate 830,426 of NW_026555085.1, forward strand.
GTTATATGTTAGGAGTCCTGTGGGACTCAGTAGTGCAGATTCCTTGATCTCCCGATCTGGATGCTCTAGGAATGCCCTTTGTGTGGGTTACATGGACTCTCCTGTTGTATTTGGGTCCTGATTGTTATTGGCCCATTCATTGGTAGGAACACCCCTCTTGCTGGATGCCTAAAAAGCTCAACCCCTACCATGTCTTGCATGCTGTTGTATGAATGCTGGAAGAACAAAGCAAAACAGCAATCCCCTACCACAGTAGCAATATCAATGACAAGAGAGCAAACAATAATAAATGCAAATAGAGGAATGGAATAGTAGAGAATGGAGGAAAAGAAAAAGAATATGAGAAGACGAAAGGAAAGACAAATGATTATGAGGGGAGAAAGGGGAAGAGAACTAATATTAGTAATGAGTTGAAAAAGGGAAACAGGGGAGAGAAACATAGAAAAAGTAATATAATAAAAGGAGAAAGGAAGGGAACGTGTGAACCAATGTCAGGTGCTGTCCACATCTGGCTCTCAGCAGCCTTTTTGAAGCTACAAACGATCCACAGTCTGTGGCTGACTCCTCTGGGCTTGGCTGCACCCAGGGTGGGTCAAGCTGCTCTGCAAAGCTGACTTTTATCAGCACTGGGTTTAGGGTTGTATCCGTGTATGTCCCAAATCACTGCAGGATCTGGTTTTGCCTTGAGAGGGCTTTTAAGTGTGGACACAGACAGGAGGCAATTGATTGAATTTTCACTCTCACACTGACACCTCTCTCTCAAATCATCCTGTGTGCACCATCCTGTATATATCCTGTATGCACCATCTCCTTCTAAGTTTCATATCATCCTGATGGGGTGGAGGAAGGGAGGGGAGACCAGAAGCAAAAGGATAACATGGAACAATGACAGGGCACTTGTGCTGCTTTCTCCAGTGAGTCTCAGCCTTGGGTTTCTTCCACTGTGCTCCCACCAAGGCCCCAGAACTAGTGCCACTCTGTCCACCTCTCTCCTCCCCTCCAGCAGCTTTTCAGGGCTGGAGGGGCAACAGCACTTTCCTCAGCAAATACAGCAGTCCCCTGACCCCAGCTTCCCAGGGCAGAGTGTGAAACCCAGCTGGGTGTGGGGGGTGTGGCAGTGAGGCCAGGTGCTGAGGCATGGCCACTGTGGAAGCTTCTTACTGAGGAGGATTTTGTAAATTTAACAAACTGGTGCATGCTCCAAACCTTCAGAGTCAGAAATGCCTGGCCAGGTGGCAGTTGGCGGCAGCTCAACCAGGAGAACCTGGAATGCCCGCCCCCCAAGCACTTGCAGAGACAGACAGACACTCAAACACTTGCATGCATGCACTCACACTCACACACACTAAGCTTGTTTTTCAAGTTGATTTCTCTGTAGCTTAGCTGCAAGTCCAGTCCAGGGCTGGAAGCAAGTGGATCGTGCTTCCAGCTACTCTGCAGCCATCTCAGACTCTAGATCTTGAGTTACTGTAAAAGGATATAACTCCTGGATAGCCAGATGCAGAACCGCAGAGGGCAAAGTATGTGGGAACAGGCACAAAGCTTGCACACCCTCTCCCAGCAACCACCCTCCTTACATCTCCACATGTTAACCAACCTGGAAGCCCAGGATATGCTACTTGTGATTAGATAAATGCCATCTACTTTTTCTGGCCTCTTTTTATTGTCTATTACTGCAAAACTAAATGAGCATGTAATATTTCTATCCTAATCTTATTGTGTGTTCAAATTCTCAGCCTAGACAAGTTTAAAATTTTCAAATGAACATCACTATGTACAATGTTATTTTGTTAAATGAGCTGTTAGCAAAACTATAAAAATTTTGTTTTGTTTTGCATTAGCTATAAGAGAAGGAAACTTGTTTAAAATACTAAAGTATTAATTAAGAATACAAAAGTCAAATTCAGCAAAAATCAAACGATGTTGGAACTGAGGATAAAAAAGGTCTATCTGTTTGAATATACTGAAAGAGAAATGAAAACCAATTTAGAAGTCAAGGATGAAGAAGCACATCTTATGCAATTATAATATTCTTCCCACCTTTCCAACATGAAATGTAAGAAATATGTGCAAAAATTACCAAAGACCAGACAAACAACCTAGAAAAATGGTTCAAGAACCACAAAACATAAGGGTACTTCCCAAATAAAGATCAATAAATGATTAAATAGCAAAAAGGAGAGATGGTGGGGGACAAGAGGGTAAAATTTAAACTGTATGATATGCTAACAGTAATAGTTGAATTCTAAATGTTTAACTGGTCTCATGTGAAAAAAAGATAAAAATACCTGTTCTATAAGATTATTATGAGATTTAAATGGGTTAATCCATGTAACATAGTTCTGCAACCCAATTCCAATGTGAGGCAGAGGTGTGTGATTTACCCACCACAGCCAATTCTTTAGACACCAGCTGGGGGTCCTACAATTCAACTCAATTTTGTCACAGATTAAGGGCCCAGTCCTATAAGATTACCCTCCTCTTCAGATGCCAATTCCAAGTCCAGAGTTTCACCTGTGCTTTCAACAGACCAGCTGCAGACTGGAGGCTCCCATGACCCCATTCTTGGGTTCAGAGGCCAGTGGCAAGTTCAGATTGTTACCTGTACTTTTGACTGACTGGCTACAACCCTTTCCTTGGGTAGATCAATTCTCTGCAGTGACTCAAAGAATTCAAGAAACCCATTTACTGTCTAGATTACTGATTTATTAGAGAGGATATTAAAGGATACAAATCAATAGCCAGATGAAGGGATACATAGGACAAGGTCTTGAACAAAAGAGCTTTTGTCCTCCTGGAGTTTGGGGACCAGCACCATGGTATGTGGAAGTTTTCTAGTCCAACTGGGTAACTCTGAGAACAGACCTTTATTGGGTTTTTATGAAGGCTTCATTTACATATGTATGATTGATTACTTCACTGACCATTGGTGATTGATTCGACCTCTAGCCCCTCTCCCTTTCCTGGAAATAAGGGGGTGAGACTAAAAGTTCCAAAGGGATATTTATGGTTGGTTCCCCTAGCAACCAGCCTCTAACCTTAGGTGCTTTCCAGAAGTCAGCTCATTAACATAAACCTGGTCCTGGTAGAAAGGGGCTTGTTATAAATAACAAGATGCCCATTTCACCTTTATGGCTCTGATGCATTTTCAAAAACAGGACTAGAGACCAAATATTATAACAAAAGATCCTCTCATTGCTCTTATCTCTCAGGAAATTCCAAGGATCTGGGGAGCTGTTAGCCAGGATAAAAACCAAATACATTTAGTCAACTGAATGAGCGAATATATATTTCTTGTCAATCACAATATTGAAATACCTAATTGGCTTGATACAGTGCTTGGCTTTTAAGGGAAGTTACTGTTGATGTCTAGCTATGATGTCACCAAGGGAAATGCTAGGCCTCTCTTGACTCCATCTTGTTTAAGTCTGTGCCCTAATAGATCCTTCTCAGTTTTGCATATACACATGCTAATCATTAGAGGAATTCTGCTTGCCACCTGAGTTTTACAAAAATAACCCCTCCCATTTCTCTTTCCCTTGACATAAACGCCTGAACCCTGCACTTTCAGAAGGTTGATATGAGGAACCACTGTGGCTCCCATCTTCTCAGTCAGCACCTTCTCGATCAATAAACTCTTCTTTACTCTAAACTCTAATGTTTTGAGTTTTGGTGTTTTGAAGCATCTGGCACACAGACGTTAGACCAGTTACAATGGTAATGGGGTTGGGACAACAGACCAATAATGGGGTTATTATAGAATTGTACCCCAAAACTTATATAATTTTATTAACCGTCACGCCAATAAATTCAAAAAAATCAGAATGAAACCTCGACAGGATGCTCAGTGATTGATGTCTCAAATGACTGGTCTGCAGAGTCAGAATTAAACTGGTATAGGCCTTGGCTTGGTAGCTCAGTTGGTTAGAGCATTGCTACAACATGCCAAGGCTACAGGTTCAATCTTGCCAGTCAGGGCGCATACAATAAACTACCAAGGAATGCATCAATAAGGGGAAAAACAAATTGTTATTTCTTTCTCTCTTTTCCTCTCTCTCTCTAAAAATCAATCAATAAATTGTTTTAAAAGAAATGGATAATAATCTCATATGTACACCAAACAGAACCTATTTAGAAGCAGGGAAATCCTCACTTATCCATTATTTCTCTCGTGTTTGTTTCTCATTTCTCGAGAAGTCTGTTGTCAAAGTTGAACACTTGGAATAAGTCCTGTTGGCGAAAAAGGAGCCACATACTAAACCTGACAAGCTCAGAAAAGGCCTGCATGGTTGGCCTTACACTCAGAGGCCTAAAGTAACCACATAGGGTGGTCTAAAATAAGAACTTCCTAACTAAAAGTGAGGCATGGCAGTAGTCATGTCCAGTATCTTCCTTGACAAAGGAAAATCTTTACCTTAACTGAGTCTGTCTATTGTATTTTCTGCATCCATAACATGCCTTTGGAATGTCAGGATAATATCCTTTTTCCAGACCCTCAGGACACAATCTCCCACAAGAGCAGAGGCCACAGAACACCTCATTGCTATTGTTATTGTGTTAATTATTCAGTTAACCATCTTATAGCCACCAATGTAAAAGAAGTGTTTATTCCTTTTATTTTTTATTTAATAGAGATTTCCCTGCCTTGCTTTCTCCTGCCTTCCTAATCTATCATCAATGGATTTCTGCAATCTCCTTACATCTTCTCCTTTGATTGCAATGTACGAAATAAGGTGTAAAACTAACATTCTCTGGAGCATTTTTCAATCCATTGAGATTTTGCTTCCCAGCAATTGTTGTCAGTTCAGCTCAAATAAACTCATACAAATTCTTACAGGTTTGAATACTTCTTCTGTCAACAGCCCAGTTCAGCACTCTCGGACAAAGAAGCAAGTCCACAGAGCTCACAATCAGAACCACCAATGGAGGAAGTAGAGCAAGGAGGTCTGTGGTCATGGCCCACTTTCCAGCTTCTCTAGGACTGGGTGTCCCCTGAATTCAGAGAAGAGCAGCTTCATTGCCCAGGAGTCAGAGTAGTGAATTAGAAAAAAAAAAAATTGCCCTGGCCAGTGTGGCTTAGTGGACTGAGTGCTAGCCTGTCAACCAAAGGGTCTCAGGTTGGATTCCCTGTCAGGGCACAGGCGTGGGTTGCGGGCCAGGTCCCCAGTAGGGGACATGCAAGAGGCAACTCCACACTGATGTTTCTCTCCTGCTCTCCCTCCCTTCCCCTCTCTGTAAAAATAAATAAATAAAATCTTTTTAAAAGAGTATTCAGACCCAGAGAACAAAAACAGAATTAAAATAATGAAACAGCTGTGTAGGTATGGGCTATCATCAATGCATATTCTCTTTGTAAATTCTTCCCTCTCACCCCATTAGAAAGAAGACATAACCTCATGATGATAATTATGGAGAAAAGGGACCACACACTAAACTTGACAAACTCAGGGGAGGCCTGCGTAACAGCCTTTCAATCTCAGAGATCCAAAATAACCACATTGGATGGTCTAAATTAACAACTTTCTAAGTAAAAGTAGATCATGGCTGGTAGTCATGTCCTAGGCCAGTATTTTTCCCTAACAAAGGTCAATCTTTACCTTAATTCAGCCTGTCTGTTGCCTTTTTGCATCTACAGTAACATACCTTTGAAATGTCAAATTTCCTTTTTTTGGACCCTCAAAGCACAGGCTCTACAACAGTGGGAGACAACAAATCCCCTCATTGTTAGTTACCTTGTTAATTGTTGACTGTTACCATCCTGTACCCACCTATGTAAATGATGTGTCTATCATTTTACTTTTTATCCAATCCAGAGGTTTCTCCACTTTGTTTCCTCCCCATCCCTAATCTGTCACCAATGGATTTCATGTAACCCACTTACATCTCCTTTTTTGATTGTATTGTTTAAAATAAGGTATACAACTGCCATTCCCCAGAGCATTCTCTCAATTCAGATGAGGTTTTTCCCCGGTAATTGTCGTAAGTTTGGCTCAAATAAACTCACAAAAAATTTCTACAGGTTTGAAAGTTTCTTACGTTGACACAATAAAGTGATTGCTACCAGTGTCCCCTCACAGAAGCTTCTTTGTACAGGAAATGCTGAGACTGGGCCAGGGACCCTAAAAACTATGCATTCGTAATGGTGTATGAAAACAAGTCAAGATGCCAGCCCTGGGGACATTAAGGCCTCTGGTTCTGCTCTTCGCTCCGTCAATGACTTTGACCTTGGGAAAACTATGCCCTCTACCCAGGGCATAAAGAGCATATAGGACCTCTTCTAACCATGAGACTTTGTGACTTAACTCCTATCTACATGATGCTGTCCATCTAAGGGAGTGTAGGGTGAGCATTGCTTTTACAAAAGTCCATTGCTTCTCATAGGACTGGGGGCCAATTTCACATACTTTCTTCCATGTCTCTTGGGACAGCAGTGGCCTCACACCTTTCTGCTCCATAATGAGACCTGGGGGGAGGAGGCAATCTCTTTTTTTTTGTTAAGAAGGCCAAAAATTATCAATGCTCTGTGTTCCTCAAAGGCCTACTAGAGCAGGCACCAGGGTCACGCATCTTCTTTATTATGACATCTTATGGGGCAAATTCATGTAAGCATTGAGTATTTTTTATGGGAGTTTTAAAGTTTTGTATCTTGAATTAAATTTATGGCTGATAAGCATAACTTATCCTGAGCTTCACCATTCTTTAAGCTAAATACCATGTTAGACATAACAATACATGGTTCTTCTGCCCATGGCACTGTGAGTTAAGTGGTGGTCAGAATTTTTTTGCAGTTACAAAAGAAAACAAATGAAAAAAATGATATGCTCAAGGAATTTTGTTTTTACTATTCAGATTGTCAATGTAAGAAATGTACAAACCTATACAAGTTTTTATGAGTTTATTTGAGTCAAACTGACAATAATTGCTGGGAAGCAAAATCTCAATGGATTGAGAAAATGCTCCAGAGACTGGCAGTTTTGCACCTTATTTTACACACTACAATCAAAAGAGGGGGTGCAAGTGGGTTAGATGAAATCCACTGGTGCCCTGACTGGTATGGCTCAGTTTATTGGGCATTGTCCTGCAAAGTGAAAGGCCACCAGTTCAGTTCCTGGTCAGGGTACATGCCTGAGTTGCAGATTCAGTCCCCAGTTCAGGATACATACGAGAATCAACCAATTGACGTTTCTCTCCCTCTCTTTTTCCCTCCCTTCCCCTCTCTCTAAAATAAATAAATAAATAAATTTTTAATAAGATATCCACTGGTGGTAGATTAGAGATGTTAGATAGGGAGAAAGTAAAGTGGGGAAATCTCTGAAACTGGATAAAAAGTAAAAGGAATAGACACATACTTCTTTTACATTTGTGGGTATACTATCCAGTAACAGTTAACAATTAACACAGTAATAATGAGGGGATTTGTGGTCTCTGCTCTGGTGTGGTGTTTGTGCTTTGAGGGATTCAGAAAAAGAGAAATTACTTTGATACTTCTAAGTTACTGTTATCAGGCATGTTATCATAGCTGCAGAAAAAAACAATAGGCAGGCTCAGTTAAGGTGAAGATTGACCTTTGCTAAAGAAGATACTGGCCTAGGACATGACTACCTGCCATGACTCACTTTTATTAGGAAGTTTTAATTTCAGACCATCCTATGTGGTTACTTTAGTTTGTAAGGCCACCACACTGGCCTCCCCTGAGCTTGTCAGGTTTAGTATGTGGCCCCTTTTCTGCTATAAGATCCTGTGTGGCTATAAGAGTCAAGGCAGCAGTGTCTAAAATGTGGCACCTCCTTTGCTGCAGACTCCAGCCCTTAGGGATTAGGTTTATCATTCTAGAAAGGTGAGCAGATGAAGGCTTGGACCAATAACAGGCAGTGAGTCACAACACAGCTGAAGTTGGCATAAAACCAGGTGCCTGAGAAAGGGTAAGTTGGGAGAATACCACCCAGTGGCATGGGAGATGATAAGGGAGCTCTTCCTGTGAATCTCACTAAAAGACAGAGTTCTGGGCCTGATGCATGGATAGCTTTTTTGGGGGGGCAGTGGGTAAGAACTGCCAAGCCAAAAAAATAAACATAAAATTGATATTGGATTGGCACTATACCTGGGTTCCCCAGCAGAACACCAAACAAAATGGTCTCAGAAAGCTCTGCTGAAGACAAGTTCAAAATAAGTTATTAAAAACACATGGAGACTCAGCGGCAGTCACTGAGCAGATCAGACTCCTCTCGTTCGTGTGCCTTGCACTGCTTCCTCGGCAACTATGCCTGAAACACCTGATATAGCCGAGATTCAGAAATTCAGTAAGTCAAAATTGAAGAAGTCATAAATGCAAGAGAAAAATCCACTGCCTTCTAAAGAAATAATTGAACAGGAGAAGCAAGTAGTCAAATTGTAATGAGGCCTGCGCCACCAATATACATTGTACATTCCACAGATGTTGCCTTCTTATTTTATTTTTTTTAGCTGTTTAACTTTGTCAGATTCAAAGGAACTGGATCAGATTTAAATGACTGTGCTGCCCCTTTTCACATCAGAGAACTACTGACAATGAAAGCAGCACCTGCCTTTCCCAACCACTTCTCTGGCTGGCAGGGAAGGAAAAGAACTTGCACGTTGGTGAAGGAAGAAGCTGGGTGGGATGACAGTGAAATCTAGAGTAAAAACAAGCTGGTCCAGGGTGCCCTGCAGGCTGTAAAATGCAGTTTAATCAGAGTGCCTTTTTTTGTTGTTGTTGTTAAAATGATTTCAACTATTGGAATGCACAACTTTTTAAATATGCAAATAAAAAGTTTTAAAACCTGAAGAAAAAAAAAAACACATTGGAGAAAGGACTCCCTTCCCCATGGAAGACACACACTAAAGGATATAATCCTGAGAATTTCAACCACAGAACAATCAGAGAGAACAGAAGAGACTAACAAAGGTTATTTTTAAATGATTAAAGGACTGAAATGAAAGAAAATAATGAAAATCTGGCTCAAAGAATCAAATAGAACTTGAGACATAAAAATATGATGAATAAAAACACAGTATTATGGACTTGGTTAAACAATAGATTAAATGCAGACAAAGTTTAGAAACTCTGAGGAAATGAACCAAAATGCAACACAAACAGATAAGGAGATGGAAAACAGGAGAAAAGCTAAGCACTTCAGAGAATGGAATGTGAAGTTCCCAAATATGACTTATGTAAGTTTAGGGAGGAAAAAAGAGAGAAAATTGGGGGAAGCAATATTTTAACAGACATACTGTTAATTTTCCAGAATGGAAAAAAAGGTACCATGCATAGATTCAAGGAACACAAGTCCTGAACAGAATAATGACAAATCTGTCCCTAGACACACAATCTGAAACAAAACAAAGACAAAGAGAAAAATCTGAAAAGCAGGGAGAGGAGAAGACATTACCTCACAAAAGGCAGTTTCTCAACAGCAATGAAACCTCAATGACAGAGACAGTGGAGGTGTCATTTCCATTTTCATCTTAACAATAACACCAGAATGAGTATGAAATGAAATTTGAAAAGGAAAAAAAGAGAGTTTACCACAAATGTCTGCTGAGAGCTCAGGAAGAGGAAAGCTAAGCCCAGAGGGAGGAGGGGAGGCAAAAAGCAGTGATAAGCAGAGAAACTGAAACAAACAGAAAGAAGCATTAACACTATGGAAAACAAGATTAGTGACGAACTGGAGGCACAGTTTACACAAGATTGTTATCAGATAAGAAAAACATCAAAATCTTAAAAAAAAATGTAAAACTTTCAAAGATAACATATGAGAGTATCTCCATGACCATGGGGTGAGGAAGGATTTCTTAAGAGAGCCCCCAAAATGTACTCACCACAAAGGAATGGACTGATAAATTTTCCAATTGAGATCTAATCATCAAGACACCAAAAGCAGAGTGAAAAGAGAAGTCACAAACTGGAGAAAGATATTGGCAATACATATAACTGTCTAAAGAGTAGAATCCAGAGCATATAAAGATCAATATGTAAGACAACATGAGAGAAAAATAAACAAAAATGAGAAGGTAGTATCAAGAGAGAAAACCCAAAGTCACCCTATATAAAGGTGGCCAAACCTTCTCAGCAACCAGAGAAATGCAGATTTACAGCCACAGTGACATTACCAAAGGTGAGGTACAAGGAGAAAGTTCATACCCACCAGTGGGACTGGGCACTAACTACAACAACCACTTTCAAAAAATGGGTACCTGGTAAAGCTGAAAATATGCCACCCTGAACCCATAAGTTCACACCATGTACACCCTGGAGAAACTGTTCATGCATCCTAATGTGAGAGACAGATACTCCTAGTAGCATTGCTGTAACAGCAAAACACCAGAAACAATACAAATGTGGGACAGAACTATGAACATTATTGCACAGATGAAGAATTGTCCAAGTTAAAGCATTCCCTGGTCTTGCACTGTTTGGGAAGATGGAGGGACAGTGATAAGCTTTATTTTTTGTTAATTCAAGTATACATGTAAATTTTTATAAGTGAACAGAAAGAGAATAGGTAACCTCCAAACCTGGAGAGGAGAAACAATGGAATAGAGAAAGCTTAATCAAGCCAACAAAGAGAGAAAACAATTTTAAAAGCATAGAAGAATAAATAGAAATGACAAAATAATATGATAGAAATTTACTGATCAATAATCAAAATAAATGTAAACAGAATAATTCATATTTGCCAAAATACAGGCCTCTAAACTGGAAAAATAATCGAGTTATATTATTTTCAAAAGAACTAATTAGCCCTGGCCAGGTGGCTCAGTTGTATCTTCTTCCCATACACCAAAAGGTCATGGGTTCAATCCCTGGTCAGGGCATATTCCTAGGTTGCAGGTTCGCTCCCCAGTTTGAGCACATAGGGGAAGCAACTGATCGATGTTTCTTACATTGATATTCCCCCCATGCCTCTCTTGTCAATCAGTAAACATATCCTGGGGGTGAGGATTTTAAAAAAACTAATAAAACTATGATACTGAAAGATTAAACATGATATGCCAGGCAATGATAACAAAGGGAGAGTTGGTATAACTATATCAATATCACAAAAGACATACTTTTGTGCACAAAATATTATTAGCTTAGAGAAGGAGGGACACTACATTCTGGTAACAGGAAAAATTTATTGGAAACTGTAACAATTCTAAGCTGTAGCACATGCAACAATAATTTGTTGTCAGAGCCACCTTGATAAACCAAGAATCATAGTAGCAGATTCTCTCTGTTATTGATACTTAAAGACAAAATATTTGGAAGGATATAGTATATTGAACCACAAAGTAAAATTCTTCTAATAAAGATATAGTATATTTGAATAACAAAATAAAATTCATCTACTGGGCCTACACAGAACCCTGGACTTGCTAAAAACAATCTTTTTGAGCACTCATGGCACACATGTTTTTTTTCTCAGTAGAAAACAAAAAATTACCATGACCTAGGTGCAAAAGCTGGGCATCAATATCACCATTAAAGCAAACATTACATGCACCCCTATTCTATTTGTTTAAAATTTTCTTCCATTTTCTTCTTCTATGTTTAAGTTTTTAAGCTTCTCAGCCTACTCTCTTCCCCTACCGTTAACCCACACATTCCTGTATTTAGTCTTGGGGAAGGATGTGGGCTCTCCTAAATAGTAACTGCTGGTGGAAGGACTATCAGACAGACACAGGGAGTGTTGCTCTTTCCTGCATGTTCTGATAAGGTGTCTAGCCAAGGGCATCAACAAAAGTAGCACAGTTCTGGGAATAGTTGTGGCAACTTCTAAATATAAAACTACCCTGTTCAGTTTTCTGTCATCATAAAACTGTTTTTGCAAATGTTATTTGTAACAAAAGATTCTTTCAAGATTACTGAACTACAGATACTATGACTATGTTATGTAGAATCCAATAAAACTTAAGTCTCCAAACTGTCATGATAATAGTTGCTCTGGTAATACTATTTGAATAAACATGTTTTTCTAAAGGTTTAAATGCTTGCAAAATTTATTTATTAATCAGAAATACATTGAAAACTACCTATCTCCCCCCATGGACAAGGGAGTGACAGAGATCTGGTCTTAAAACAATATGTCTGAGTGATTTTTATTTGTCAACCATGAAGATGAAGATCTCTGACCACAATATAATAAATTTAAAAACAAGATAATTTTCAAAGCCTATACATTCACAAACTAAAAACACACTTCTAAATTATTCATGAATCCAAGCTGAAACCATAATAAATATTTTAAATATTAAAACCAAAAGACAGTGAAAACCTCACAAGTATTTTGATGCAACTAAAGCAGTTGTGTTAGTTAGCTATTGCTATATAATAACAAATTACCCCCAAATTTAGCAGCTTATGACATTTGTTCCCAGGAATCTGGAATCAGCTAAGCTGGGTGGCTCTGGCTCAGGATCTCTCATTCAAGGTACATTCAAGATACAGGGGGAGCTTCATTGTCTGAGGTTGGACTGTCCAATCCCAAATTCACACACCATTACCTACACAGTGATCTATTTGTTTGGAGTGACTCCCTAAATCCTACCTATACTCAAAGGGAATTATGCTTTACTTCTTGAACAGCAGAGCACCAAAACATTTTGTGGCCATAACTTTAAGTCTACCACAGTGTTACACGCAAATTCAGTCTTAAATGCATATTACAGAAAAAATAATGAAATTAAACTGTGTCTAACTCAGTAAGTTAAAAAGTATATTAAGCTTAAAGAAAGGGAGATAAGAGCAAAAATGAAATGGAAATGAAAGAAATTTTAAAATGTTGAATAACACTAAAAACTTGTTTTCTGAAAAGACTACTGAAATAGAAAATCTTCAAGATTGATCAAAAAAATAAAAATCACAAATAATATTAGAAATAGTAAACAGGATGAGTGTGGAGAAGTGTGCATAACTTTATGTCAGCAACTTTGAAAAAAGAAACATAATAAACAATTTTATATAAAATATAACTTACCAAAACTGACAGGGAAACCCTAAATAAATCTGTAACCATTAAACCAAATTAAAAATTACAATTTTAAGCCTTTCCTCCTCCTCTTCCCAACAACAATAACAACAAAATACTAAATCCACTTGGCTTTTTATAGGTAGATGTAGAAAACTCTTTTGTGAATAAACTCAAGATGGATAAAAGATTTAAATATAAGTCATGACACCATAAAAGTCCTAGAGGAGAATCTCAGATATTCCATACTTTCACTGATATGTCACCTACAGCAAGGGACATTAAGGAAAGAATAAACAAATGGGACTTCATCAAAATAAAAAAGCTTCTGCATGGTTAAAGAAAAGATCAAAAAAATGAAAAGGGAACCAACTTGTATGGAAAAATATATTTGTCAATGATACCTTGGACAAGGGTTTGATCTCCAAAATATATCAAGAACTCACACACCTCTACTCTGGGAACACAAACAACCCAATTAAAATATGGGCAAAGGACCTGAACAGACACCTCTCCAAGGAGAACATACAGAGGGCCCAAAGACATATGAAAGGCTTCTCAGCATCACTAGCCATCAGAGAGCTGCAAATTAAAATCACAATGAGATATCACTTCACATCAGTCAGAATGGTCATCATCAACAAATCAACAAACAACAAGGGCTGACGAGGCTGTGGAGAAAAGAGAGCCCTAGTACACTGTTGGTGGGAATACAGACTGGTGCAGCCACTGTGGAAAACAGTATAGAATTTCCTCAGAAAACCAGGAAGAAACTGCCTTTTGACCTGGGAATTCCACTGCTGGGATTATACCCTAAGAATCCTGAAACACCAATTCAGAAAAACCTACGCACCCCAATGTTCATAGCAGCACAATTTACAATAGCCAAGTACTGGAAGCAAACTAAGTGCCCATCAGTAAATAATGAATCAAAAATCTATGGTACATTTACACAATGGAATACTACGCAGCAGAAAGAAAGAAGGAGCTCCTACCCTTCCTGACAGCATGGATGGAACTGGAGAGCATTATGCTAAGTGAGATAGGCCAGGGGGTAAAAGACAAATACCATATGATCTCACCTGTAAGTGGGACCTAATCAACAAAACAAACAAGCAAGCAAAATACAACCAGAGACACTGAAATAAAGAACTGAGAGTAACCAGAGGGGAGGCAGTAAGCATGTAACAGAGGAATGAAGGGGAAGGGTCAATCAAGGAATATGTATAAAGGACCCATGGCTAAAGCAAAAGCAGGGTAGGATTGAGGGTGGGAGGTAGAGATGCTTTGGGTGGGGGACACTGGTAGGGAAAAGTGGAGATAACTGTGCTTGAACAACAAAAAAAGAAAAGAAAAAGTTTTTATGAACCCAGATATAAAAATAAACAGAATTGAGCAAAAAAAATTTAATGATAGAGTTTACCTTTGAAATGTAAAATTGGTTTACAATTTTAAAAATCATCAATGTCATTTATTAATAGATTAAAGGAGGGAAAAATATGATCTCTTCTACAGAAGTAGAAAAGCATATAATCAATACTTCATGCTAATGAAAATTCTTCAGCCCTGGCTGGTGTGGCCCAGTGGACTGAGCACTGGCCTGCAAACCAAAGACCAAAGGGTCACAGGGTTGATTCCCAGTCAGGGCACATGCCTGGGTTGCAGGCCAGGTCCCCAGTTGGGGGTGCACAAGAGGCAACCACACGTTTCTCTCCCTCTCTTTCTCCTTCCCTTTCTCTAAAAACAAATAAATAAAATCTTTAAAAAATTTTTGAAAATGCTTCATAAACTAGAAATCAAATATTCTTACCTTATAAAGCATATACTATAAAACCATACATCAGACATTGAATTTAACAGCCTTTATAATTCTAACTAAAAAATAGAAGTATCACTTTAATATCAGGAACAAGACAGAGATGTTATTATTTCTTTTATTTAACTCAGCACTGGAGGTCCTAAGTAATTAAAGAAATAAGTGATATAAATATTGAAATGAAAGAAGCACACATCTAGCACAACTTCCATCATTATTTATTCAATCTACTTTTCTTCAAAACTGCTCCAGACCTGTTGGGAACTGTCCGGTCTGGTTTCAGGAACTGTAGCCTTGCCAACAGGTGAGAGGGCCCCAAGGTGGGAAGCTGAGCAAGGAGGCCTTAGGAAAATAGGCCACTGAGGAGACAAAACTTGTCCCCCTGGCAAGGGGCACAGCGCCTGCCTCGCTTACATCACCCTGCTTGGCCCCAGAGGATGACTGGTTAGTCAATGATGGTTAATACCCCTCAATGGCAGGGGCAACCTCAGACAGGCACAGTTGCATAGGGGCCATCAGGGAAGGACTTGGGGGACATGGAGAAGGGGTTAAAGACCCTCACCCTTCGGCTTTGTCATGGCCAGAGTCCTCATTCTATCTGAAAGAAGTCTCCTTATCTCTTGGCTGCTCTGCCTGGCCACCTGACTGGGTCAGTGAAACAATACTAAAGGCAGGTACATCCCTAAACTGGATCAGGTAGTTCCCAGGGACGATTAGGACTGGAAAAGGGATATATTAAGTCCCATGAAACTTACTTTGCTAAGAATGCCCTTAAGCTAGTAAGTACTGATATTTGGGGTTCTAGCATAGCAGTGATCAGTTTCCCAGGTTTCAGGGCCAAATGGGTAAATGGGCACCACCCTGTCTACCAGACCTTGACTTGAGGCAAATTTCTGTGTTCCTTCAAACATAGCCTTTTGACATTGATTGATGAGCTGTGCATGCATGCTGTATGCCCCTGCACATGTCATTCTCAATAAAAGCCACTTCAAGAAAAGGGCTCGGGACATTCTCCAATAAAGGGAATCGCCACCCCCTTTTCCTGGCAGACCAAGAAGTGTCTGGAATGACTTATTTTATTTTCCTCCATCTGCAGTGACCCAGGGGCACTCTATAGGAATGGGGTACCCCCCTCACTGACCCATTCAGGGAGATTCTCCCAAAACCTCCAATTTCCTCTTCATCTAAGTCCATGAGCTCAATGGGGCACCAGCCCATCACCTCCATGCACCAAGCACCCACTCCCAAATATCTGTCCACACCATTCTGTTTATCATTCTTCTAACTTACTACCTGCATGATTTATTTAGATGTCCATATGTAGACTTTCATATTCAACATACTTGAAAGAGAAGTCTTAACTTCTACTTCCTTTGCTTCCAAACATACTCCCCAGTTGTCTTTAATTTTCATTTTCATATCCTTGAATGAACCCAAATACAGGAGTTATCAGTGATTTCTGTTTCAATCTAACCAGCAAGACCTATTGATTTAACCCTCCAAACCCATTTCAAATGTGTCTGTCTCTCTCTATGTCTCCTACCTGGCCCAAACCAGGCATCTCTCACCAGATTTACCACAAAGCCTTCTCATAGGCCCCTGCTTCCTTTCACCCCCTGCAAACATTTCTCTAAATAAAGATCTTTTTAAAAAGTAATCATATTTTTCTTTGTCCACTGTGCTTATTTTATAACTCACTATATATTTTTTTATTTGCTATGCTTATTTTGTCTTTCCCTTCTAGAATGCATCTCAAGTACCAAGAACAGTGCCTGACATATAATAGGTGCTCACATTTCCTGATTAAATTGAGTTGTTATTCCTCTGCTTATAATACTTAAGTAGCATTCAGAAAACACCAAACTCTGTAGCATGCTCCCCAAGGCCAATGTAGTCCAGTCCTTCCCTGCTCACCTGCGCTCCCCCTGCTCTCCCATAAGAGCACTATGGACATACCGTCTTTCTGTGCCCAGCTTGTCCTGCCTATCAGTTTGCCATTCACTCTGGCTGATATGATCTTAGACCTTCCTTCTCATCATTTGAATGTCAGCTTTAATACCACCTTCTTAAGAGAAACTCTTTCTGACCATCCATTATAAAGAAAGCATCAGAAATGACAAGATAGCAGCTGAATAGGAGAGTTTATCTCACACCACCTCCTAGAACAAAGCTGAAAATAAAAATAAAGAGAAGAACATCTACCTGAAATAAAAACTTAGGACTACCTCAGGAGGAGACAGTTAACCATCTCATAGTCATCTCATAGTCATCTAGTCATCTTATATTCTTTTTTTCTTTCTTATAATATTCTTACTCTCCTCCCACCTTTATTAATCTTAGTTCAATGTCATTGACATTGCAGTTGTTATTGGGGGGTATTTTTGCTGGTGTGGGGTTTTTTTTTTCTGTTTTGTTTTGTTTTGTTCTGTCAGCACCCATACAACAGCATACAAAACATTGTGGGGGTTGAGACTCTCAGTTAGCCAGGTGGACGGAGAGCCCACCAACAAATGAGCCAATAACGATCAAAACCCAAATGCAACAGGAGAGCCTACATATAAAGGGCATCCCTAGAGTATCCAGCTCAAGATATCAAGGAGACTGCACCACCGAGTCCCACGGGACTACTACCAAGGAAGACTACCCCATGAAGACAGGGAGTCAAAGTAGATCAATATAATACATAGAAACAAATAAAAAAGGTCTCCTAAAATAGGGAGACAAAGAAACAATCCCCAATCAAAAGAAAAGGAGGAATCACCAGAAAAAGAGCTAAATGAAATTGAGGCAAACCATTTGCCAGACACAGAGTACAAAGTACTGGTTCTGAGAATGCTCAAGGAACTTAGAACTACAAGGAACTTTATAGGGGCTACAAGTAACTTAGTAGGACTTAAATAAACACGAAAAAGGACACAGAAACCTTGAATAAGAAATAGTTGGAAATGAAGAATACAGTATCTGAAATAAAGACTATACCAGAGGGATTAGAAGGATTAGAAGCAGGCTGGATGAAGCCAAGGATCAAATCAGCAAGTTGGAAGACAAGGTAGGAAAAAAAAATCCAGTCAGAGCAACAAAACAAACAAGACTCAAAAAAAGAGAATAGTTTAAGGGAGCTTTGAGACTACATGAAACATAACAACATTCACAAAATAGGGATACCAGAAGGAGAAGAAAGGAAACAAGGCAGAGGAAAACTAAAAAATAATGACAGAAAACTTCCTAAACTTGGTAAAGGAAAAAGTCACTTCTGTTCAGGGAGCACAGAGTCCCAAAAGAGATGAACCCAAAGAGGCCACTCCAAGATGTATCACAATTAAAATGGCAAAAATTAAAAACAAAGAGAGAATCTTAAAGGTAGCTAAAATAAGGCTATCAGCTGATTTCTCAACGGAAACACTATGAGCCAAAAGGAAATGGCACAAAATATTCCAAGTAATGAAAGCAAGAACCTGTAACCAAGAGTACTCTATCCAGCAAGGTTCTCATTTAAAATGGAAGGTGAACAGTGCTAAAGGGTTCCCTTTCTCAACATCATCGTCAGCACTTATTGTTTGTTGATTTATTGATAATAGCTATTCTGACAGGTGTGAGATGATATCTCACTGTGGTCTTAATTTGCATGTCTCTGATGATCAGTGATGTTGAACATCATTTTATATGTCTATTGGCCATCTGTATGTCCTGTTTGGAGAAGTGTCTATTCAGGTCCTTTGGCTATTTTTAATAGGATGGTTAGCACGGGGGCGGGGGGGGGGGAGTTTAGAGGGCTTTTTTTCTTTTTCTTTTTTCTCCTCTTTATTCCCCTCCACCCTGCACTGCCCCACCCACCAGCATTCCCTCCCTTCCTTAGTTCAAGTCCATGGGTTGTACATATAAGTTTTTTGGCTTCCCCATTTCCTATACTATCCTTAACTTCCCCCTGTCTTTTTGTACCTACTATTTATACTGCTTAATCCCTGTACCTTTCCCCCATTCTGCCCCCTCCCCCGTGATCTCCATTTCTATGATTCTGTTCCTGTTCTAGTTGTTTGCTTAGTTTGTTGTTTTTCTTTTTATTATTTTAGTTGTTGATTGTTGTGAGTTTGTTGTCATTTTACTGTTCATAGTTTTTTAATCTTCTTTTTCTTAGATAAGTCTCTTTTACATTTCATGTAATAGGGGCTTGGTGATGATGAATTCCTCTAACTTTATCTGGGAAGCACTTTATCTGCCCTTCCATTCTGAATGATAACTTTGCTGGATAGAGTAATCTTGGATGTAGGTCCTTGCTTTTTATGACTTTGAACAATACTTGGCAGTCCCTTCTTGCCTGTAAAGTTTCTTTTGAGAAATCAGCTGACAGTCTTATGGGAACTCCTTTGTATGTAACTGTCTCTTTTTCTTTTGCTGCTTTTAAAATTCTCTCCTTATCTTTATTCCTCAGTAATGAAATAACGATGTGCCTTGGTGTGTGCTTCCTTGGGTCCAACTTCTTTGGGATTCTCTGAGCTTCCTGGACTTCCTGGAAGTCTATTTCCTGTGCCAAATTGGAGAAGTTCTCCTTCATTCTTTTTTCAATAAGTTTTCAATTTCTTGCTCTTCCTCTTCTCCTTCTGGCACCCCTATGATTCAGATGTTGGGTTGGTTAAAGTTGTCCCAGAGGGTCCTAAGCCTCTCCTCATTTTTTTGAATCCTTGTTTCTTCATTCCGTTCTGGTTGAATGTTTATCTCTTCCTCCTGCTCCCAATCGCTGATGTGAGTCCAGCTTCCTTTCCTTTACTGTTGGTTCCCTGTATATTTTTCTTTATTTCACTTTGCATAGCCTTCCCTTTTTCCTCTACTTTGTGACCATACTCAACCAATTCAGGAGCATCCAGATTACCAGTGTTTTGAATTGTGCATCTCATAGACTGGCTATCTGTTCATTGCTTACTTCTATTATTGGAGCCTTTTTATGTTCTTTCATTTGGGTCATATTTCTTTGTCTCAGCGTGCCTGTTACATTGGAAGGGGCAGAGCCTTAGGTATTCACCAGGATGGGGCAACCCAGGTTGCTGTGTTGTGATGCTCTCAATGGGGGAGGAGTCAGAGAGGTAACAATGCCTCTTACTTGGCTCTCAGCTGGCTTTCAGCCACTTCCCACGCTACCCACAAGCAAATAGGGCCCTTCCAGTGCTGATTCCCAGGTGGGTGGGTTTGTGTATGCTCTAGGACCCCATGGGTCTCTGCAATGAACTCTCCTGTGAGGCTGGGAGTTTCTCCTGCTGCTGCAAACCCCACGGGGTTTTACCTCTGGAGGTTTTGAAGCTTTCTTTACTCAGGCTGGAACCCTGGATTACATAGTCTGTCTCGCCCTGCAGTTGTTCCTCCCATTTATCTGCACACAAATGTGGGACCACCCGGTCTGTCAGTCACCACCTTGCCCACCTGGTTCTCCAGCCACCCACCTTGCCACACATCGTCTCCGCCCCAGCTGCCTGTCTCTGCCTCTCCTACCAGTCTGGATGTGTGTTCCTTCTTTAACTCCTTGGTTGTTGGTCCTCTATATAGTTCAATTTTCTGGCCATTCTGGTTATCTTTTGTTTTTAAATTTGTTGTCCTTCTTTTGGTTGTGCAAGGAGGCCAAATGTATCTACCTACTCCTCCTCCATCTTGGCCAGAAGTCCACATTCTGGTTTTGAGTTTTGTAAGTTCTTTATAAATTTTGGATATTAACCACTTATCAGTTGTATCAGCAAATGTTCCCGTTCTGTGGGTTGTCTTTTTGTTCTGCAGATGTATTCCTTTCCTGTGCAAAAACTGCTTAGTATTATGTAGTCCCATTTTTCTTTTTTCTTTTGCTTCCCCTGCCTGGGGAGACATATCCAATAAAAATTTTCTACAAGCAAGGTCCAACATTTTGCTGCTTATGTTTTCTTCTAGGATTTTTATGGTTCGGGTCTAACATTTAAGTCTTTGATCCATTTTGTATTTATTCTTCTGTGTCGTGTAAGATAGTGGTCTAGTTTCATTGTTCTGCATACATCTGTCCAATTTTCCCAGCACCATTTATTAAATAAACTATTTTTAGCCCATTGTTTGTACTCACTTCCTCTGTTGAATACTGACTACAAAGGTGTGGGTTCATTTCCGGGCTATTTTGTTCCATTGATCTCAGTGTCTGTTTTTATGCCAGTATCATACCATTTTGATTACTATGGTCTTAGAGTATAGTTTCATATTAGGTAGCATGATTCCTCCAACTTTGCTCATCTTTCTCAGGATTGCTGTTGTTGTGCAGGGCCTTTTGTGGTTCCATATAAATTTTTGAAATGCTTGTTCTAGTTCTGTGAATCATTCCATTGGATTTGTGACAGGAACTGTGTTGAATCTGTAGATTTCTTTTGGTAGTATGGGCATTTTAACGTTAATTCTTGCTTTCCATGAGCATAGTACATGTTGCCACTTCTTTGTATCTTCTTCAATTTCTTCTTCAGTATCTTATAATTTTCCAAGTACAACTCTTTTACATCCTTAGTTAGATTTATTTCTAGGGATATTATTCTTTCTGAAGCAACTGTGAATGGGATTTTTAAAAAATTTCCCTGTTTGTTTTGGCATATAAAAATGCAACTGATTTCTGGATATTAATTTTGCATCCTGTTACTTTGCCAAATTCATTTATCAATCCTAGTAGTTTCTTGGTGGAATCTTAGGGGTTCTCTACGTGCAGTATCATGTTTTCTGCACGAAAAGACAGTTTTACTTCTTCCTTTCCAAACTGGATGCTTTTTATTTCTTCTTCTAGTCTGATTGTTGTTGATGGGAATGCTGACTGGTGTAGCCACTGTGGAAGGCAATATGGAGATATCTCTAAAAATTAAAAATGGATCTGCCTTTTGATACAACAATCTCACTCTTGGGAATATGTCCAAAGAAACTCAACACACTTATTTGAAATAACGCAAACACCCCTATGTTCACTGCAGTGTTGTTTACCATCACCAAAATATGGAAGCAGCCCAAGTGTCCAACAGTAGATGAGCAGATAAAACAACTACAGGACATTTACACAATGGAATACTAATTGGCCATAAAAAGAAGAAAGTTTTACCCTTTGTGACAATATTGATGGACTTGGAAACATTATGCTAAGTGAAATAAGCCATATGATTTCACTCATCTGTAGAATCTAATGAACTAAACTAATAAAGAAAATAAAGAGAGACATATAGATAGAGAGCAGGATGACAGTATCATAAGGGGTGGAGGGATTGAGCAAAAAGGAAAAAGGACTCAAGGACATGGACAACAGTGTGGTGAATGTGGGTGGACAAGGGTATAACGAAACTAAATGGAAATGGAATAAACTACAAAGAAATCATTCAGAATAAGTTAGGAAAGAAGGAAGGAAAGAAAGAAAGAAAGAAAGAAAGAAAGAAAGAAAGAAAGAAAGAAAGAAAGAAAGAAAGAAAGAAAGAAAGAAAGAAAGAAAAATGGAAGGTAAAATAAAGAGCTTTCTGGACAAGAAAGAGAAGAAGAAGAAAGCTAAAATAGTACACTTCCATCAAATCTGTATTACAAGAGATGCTAAAGGGGCTGCTTTAAGAAGAAGAAGTAATAGAGGAACACAGGAACAAAGGGAAAAAATGATATGAATAAGTATCTATCAATAATAACCTTATATGTAAATAGATTAAATGCTCTAATCTAAAAACAATGGCTAACTGAATGGATAAGAAAACATGACCCACATATATGCTGTCTGCAAGAGACCTACCTCAAAACAAAAGATTCACAGAGGCTGAAAGAGAAGAGATAGGAAAAAATATTCCATGCAAATGGACTTGAAAAGAAATGTTGGGTTAGCAATACTCATATCAGACAAAATAAACTTACAAACAAAAGGCATAACAAGAGACAAAGAAGGTCACTGCATAACACTCAAGGAAGTAGCCCAACAAAAGGATATAACCCTTGTAAATAATATGCACCCAATATAGGAGCACCTAAATATATAAAGAAAATATTGGAGGACTCTAAGATAAAAAGATGAACAGCAATGCAGTCATTAAGGGGGATTTTAACAACCTACTGTCAACAATGGACAGGTTTTCAAGACAAAAAATTAATAGGGAAGTAGAGGCATTAAGCGACACTCTACATCAAATGGGCTTAATTAACATTTAAGAATATTTCATCCCAAAGAAGAAAAATACACATTCTTCTCAAATGCATATGGATCATTTTCAAATAGACCACACATGGTAGAACACAAAACAAGCCCTTACAAATTCCAGAATTGAAATCATACCAAGCACCTTCTCAGATCATAATGGCTTGACCGGAAACCAACCTCAAGAAAAAAAAACTCAATAACACTCAAATACATGGAGGCTGAATAACATGTTATTAAATAATGAATTGTTTAGCAATGAGATCAAGAAAGAAATCAAAAAGTATTTGAGATAAATGAAAATGAACACACAACAACCCAAAACCTATGGAAAAAAGAAACAAAAGCAGTTCAGAGAGGGAAGTTCATAACATTACAGGCCTACTTAAAGAAGACAGAAAAATCTCAAATAACCTAACCCTACATCTACAAGAACTAGAGGACAAACAACAAACAAAGCTCAGAGTGAGTAGAAGGAAGGAAATAATCAAGATCGGAGCAGGGAAAAAAATGATATAGAGACTAAAAAAAAAAAAAAAAACAATTTAAAGGATCAAAAATCCAGGAGGTGGTTCTTTGAAAACATAAGTAAACTGACAAATGCTTAATCAGATGCATCAGGAAAATAGAGGACCCAAAGAAATAAAGTCAGAAAAGAAAGAGGAAAAGTAACAGCTGATACCACAGAAACACAAAGGCTTGTAAGAAATTGCTATGAATATGATATGCCATAAAATTGGACAACTTGGGCAAAATAGATAAACTTCTAGAAACATACAATCTCAAAACTGAATCTGGAAAAAGAAGAAAACCTGAATAGACCAATAACAACTAGTGGAACTGAAGCAGTAATCAAAACACTCCCAGCACACAAAAGCCCTGGCCCAGATAGCCTCACAGGTTTATTTTACCAAACGTTCAAAGAAGAACTAATACCTATCACTCTCAAACTATTCCAAAATACTCAAGAAGAGGGAATTCTCCCAAACTCTTTTTTATGAGGCCAGTATTATCCTAATTCCAAAACTAGGTAAAGACACAACAGAGAAAGAAGATTACAGGCCAATATAGTTGATGTGCATTCTACAATCCTCAACAAAATTTTGTCAAACTGGGTCCAGCAATACATTAACAAGACCATACACTATGGTCGAGTGGGATTTATTACAGAAACGTAAGGATAATAAAATATTCATAAATCAGTAAATGTGATACATCACTCAAACAATATGCAAGACAAAAATCACATGATATAAACATGCAGTAAAAGCTTTTAACAAAATCCAGCACCCATTACAGTAACAACCTCAGCAAAGTGGGAACAGTGGGAGCATACCTCAACATAATAAAGGCCACATGTGAAAACCTACTGCCAACATCATTCTCAGTGGACAAATACTAGAGGCATTTCCCTTAAGATCAGGAACAAGACAATGGTTTCTGCTTTTACCACTGTTACTGAACACAGTACTGGAAGTTTTAGCCACAGCTATCCAACATGAAGAAGAAATAAAAGGCACCCAAATTGGAAAGGAGGAAGTAAAACTGTCATTATTTGCAGATGATATGATAGTGTACATAGAAAACCCTACATATTTATTGGTTAAGTGGAGGCAGTTTGGCTTCCTCACCCAGGTGCTTGGGTAACTAGGGGGAGCAACTTCTCACAACCTTGAAGGAGTCTGATAGAGCAGTGTTCTCACAGCCTTGAGCCTGAGTGTGATAAACTGCTGCTTAGCTTTGAGTAGGCTCACATGTGCAGCTCATGATAGGTCACCTCACTTTTTGGCCTGAAGCTGGCTTTGTTTGGGCTAGTACCTAAGGAGGTAAAGAGAGAGAGAGAGAGAGAGAGAGAGAGAGAGAGAGAGAGAGAGTTGGGGTGCCAACATAGACACGGGCTTGTGGCCTGTGTGACTCTGCTGACACGAGCTTGTGGCCTGTGTGACTTCCAAATAAAGGCATGTCAAGCATCCCCACAGTTCCACACATCTTCCATCTACCTGAGTATCGAGGAGACCTGCCCAGCCTAGTGAGGCTGCAACACAATATTCTACCAAATAAATACTCAACCTAATATGTGAATTTGACAAGGTACTGGGATACAAAGTCAATATTCAGAAACCAGCGGCATTTTTGTACAGCAACAATGAACTATTAGAAAGGGAGACCAAGAAAAAAAAATCCCATTTACTATACCAACAACAACAAAAATAAAGTACCTAGAAATAAATTTAACCAAGGAGGTAAAGACCTGTACTCAAAATACTATAGAACTCTGAAGAAAGAAATTGAGGAAGATATAAATAAACAGAAGCATATACTGCGTTCATGATTGGAGGAATTAACATCATAAAGCATCTATACTACCTAAAGCAATCTATAGATTCAATACAATTCCAATAAAAATACCAATGACATATTTCACAGATATAGTACAAATATTCCAAAAATTTATATAGAACCAAAAAGAACCTCGAATAACTTCAGTAATCTTGGGAAAGAAGAACAAACTAAAAGAGATCACAACACCTGATATCAAACTATACTACAACCACTGTAATCAAAACAGCCTGGCAATGGCATAAGAATGGACCCATAGAGCAATGGAACAGAATAGAGAGCCCAGAAGTAAACCCATGTCTTTACAGTCAATTAATATTTGACAAAGGGGC
Source organism: Pteronotus mesoamericanus (assembly GCF_021234165.1). Lineage (NCBI taxonomy): Eukaryota > Metazoa > Chordata > Mammalia > Chiroptera > Mormoopidae > Pteronotus > Pteronotus mesoamericanus. The sequence goes on from NW_026555085.1 coordinate 856,022, forward strand.
ACAAATATACAATGGAGTAAAAATAGTCTCTTCAATAAATGGTGTTGGGAGAACTGCAAAAAAATGAAACTAGACCACTAGCTTACAACATACACCAGAATAAACTCAAAATTTATAAAAGAAAAAAATTATAAGTCTGGATACCACAAAAAATCTTAGTGGAAAACATAGGCAGTAAAATGTCAGATATATCACAAAGCAATTTTTTGCCATTATCTGCCTAGGACAAGGGAAATAAAAGAAAAAATAAACAAATGGGACTACATCAAATTAAGAAGCTTCTGCACAGCTAAAAAAATCCCATCATTAAAATGAAAAAGGGAACCGCCTGTGGAAGAACATATCTGTTAATGATAAATCAGACAAGGGTTTAATCTCCAAAATATATGAACAATACATAGCAGTCAGCACGAGGAAGACAATCAATTTTAAAAATGGGCAAAGGATTTGAATAGACACTTCTCCAAGGAAGACATACAGATAGCCAATAGACAAATGAAAAAATGTTCAACATCACTAGCCATCAGAGAGATGCTAATTAAAACCACAATGAGATATAACTTTATACCTGACAAAATGCCTATCATTAATAAATAAACAACAAGCACTGGCAAAGATGTGGAGAAAAGGGAACCCTAGTACTGTTGATGGGAATGCAGACTGGTGCAGCCACTGTGGAAAACAGTATGGAATTTCCTCAAAAATCTAAAAATGTAACTACCTTTTGACCCAATGATTCCCCTGCTGGGAATATACCTTAAGAATACTGAAATACCTATTCAGAAGAATATGTACACCCCTATGTTCATAGCAACGCTATTCGCAATAGCCAAGAATAGGAAATAGCCTGAGTATCCATCAGTAGTTGAGTCTATTTAAAAAACTGTGGTACATTTAGGCAATGGAATACTATGTGGCAGAAGATAAAAAAGAAATTCCTGAGAATCAACATGGCGGAGAAGTGAGTGGAAGTCACACTGACCTCCTCCCAGGACCAACCTGGAATTACAACTAAATTGTGGAGAAATCACATGGAACAAACAACTGAACAACAGCGAGACAGGAGCCTTGTAACTTCAAAGACAGAAGAATCAGCTTTAGCGCAATCTAACCGGTAAGAAGTGCGGTAGAGATTCAAGAAAGCTGGCAGGGCACCCACAGGCGGCAGCACCAGAAGGATATTGAAATAGCCAGTTGGATCCCCCTGAGAAGAGTTGGATCTAAACCAAAAGTGGGGATTTCTAGCCCACAGCACCAGAGCCCAAAAAGTACACAGAAAACAGCCAGCTGCGAAAACTGGTAGGGTTGCTCTCTGCCAGAGACAGGCAGCTGGAGATGCAAAGAACTGTTTAAAGGGCCAATGCATAAATTTTTATTTGCAGCCACTTACCCTGGTCTCTGGCAAAAACAGGAGCAGAGGGGACTAGAGACGCCTGAGGAGACACTGGGGAAGGAGGCTTTAGGGAGGAAACTGAGGGAGTAGCCAGCGGGATCTCGGTGCTGACTCATCCTCCATGCAGCAGCAGCCATCTTGGTCTGGAAAAGACCATGCCCCCTGAGCCCCACCAGCATCAAAGGACCCAGTAGCCCCACCCCCAAGAATGATTCTACCCCGCCCTGTGCTGTCTAAGCTGCCTGCTGAGTGCAGAGTGGCATCAAAAAGAGTGTAGATCCCTGGCACACAGAGGTCTGGAGTCACTTGAGGGGAAACTGGAGACGGAGGCTTGGGGAGAGAATGGAGAGAGTAGCTGGCGGGATCCGAGTGCTGACTCCTCCCACATACGGCTGCATCTAGAGAGGGCCCCATAACCTTGCCCCTAGGTGGGACCCCACCCTGTCCTGAGCTAAGGCACCCTACTGAGTGCAGAATGAATATATTAACAGCTGAAAGAGACAGCCACAAACAATAGATCACTGGAAGTCTCAAACAGACTGCCTAAGCTCAGACAGGGACGACATATGACATCATCAGAGGCAGATCCAGAAAGTAAAAACAGCGGTCTCCTACCATAGAAGTTCACACCACAAAGTCAAGAAATCAAGACAGATCACCTTAAGAAGCAGAAGCAAAAGAGAAGAGCCTCACAAGTAATGGGAAGACAAAGAAATACGCCCCACTCGAAGGGAAAGGAAGAATCCCCACAAAGGGAACTAAATGAAATAGAGGCAAGTAAACAATCAGATACTGAGTTCCAAACAATGGTTCTAAGGAAGCTCAATGAGCTCAGTGAGCTCAGAGAGAATTACCAAAAACTACAGGGAAACTACGAGGAACTAAATGCAAACTATATCAGCATGAAAAAGGACACAGAAACTATCAATAAGAAGCAAGAGGAAATGAAGAATACAATTTCTGAATTGAAGAACACAGTAGAAGGAATCAAGGGCAGGCTAGATGAAGCTGAGGACCGAATCAGCAAGCTGGAGAACAAGGTAGAAAAAAGCTCCTGGAAAGAGCAAGAAAATTAAAAAAGACTCCAAGAGAATGAAGAGGTGTTTAGGGAAATGCAGGACACCTGAAACGTAATAATATCCATATAATAGGGATACCAGAAGGAGAAGAAGAGGAGGAAGGGATAGAGAACCTGTTTGAAAAAAGTAATGATGAAAAACTTCCCTAATTGGGGGAGAAAAAAGGTCACACAAGTCCAGGAGCACAGAGGGTCCCATTCAAGAGGACCCCAATGAGGCCCACTCCAAGACACATCATCATTAGAATGGCAAATATCAAAGACAAACAGAGAATCCTAAAGGAAGCAAGGGAGAAAGAAGTAGTAACATATAAGGGAGCCCCAGTATGGCTAGCAGCTGACTTCTCAATAGAAACACTGCAAGCCAGAAGGGAATGGCAAGAAATATTCCAAGTCATGAAAAGCAAAGGTCATCGACCAAGACTTCTCTACCCAGCAAGGCTCTCAATTAAAATGGAAGGTGAAATAAGGAGTTTCCCAGATAAAAGAAGGCTAAAAGAATACACCTCCACCAAACCAGCATTGCAAAATATGCTATAGGGAATGCTATAAGATGTAGAAAAAGTTTCTATGAATACCCAGTTCCTTTCAGAGTTGTCAGTACTTGATCTTACCAATTTTTTTAATACTCATTAATCTGATTGTGACAATGATGTTATTTTAATTGTTCCTTTACTATTTGTTGAAACTATTTAGTATATTTCTTGCCTATTCCTATTATTTTCTTTAAAAAAAAATCTTTAAATGACTTGTTGGTATTCTTTATCCATTTATTGATTAAAGGTTTGTAGAACTTTTTTCCCCAAAAATATAAACAAACAAACAAAAAAAAACTCTGTTAACCATGTTTTAGATGTGTTGGAAGTACTTTTCTATTCTATTCCTTGTCCTTTAACCTTTTTTATATGTATATTACTATATAGTTAAATGTTTAATATAATCATATTGTCAATATTTACTTTATAGCTTCTAGGCTTGAATATTTTACTTCAGGTCATAAAAAATATTAGTTCTATTTTCCCCTAAAACTCTAAGGAGTTTTGATTTTTAACTCACCTGAATATTTCTTGTATAATGTGTGAAATAGGGCTCCATAGTTGTTTTATTTCAAGTAATAGTGGTCCGTGCACCTTATTTGTTGAATAAGCCTTATTTTACCCATTGATTTGAAATATCTACTTAATCATATATTACATTGTCAGACAGATATATACATTTGTCTCTAGAATGCTCATTTTATTTCATTGATCTACTTGATTATTTCTGTGCAGGTGTCATGTTGGTTTAATTGCTGAGGCTTTATAATGGTTTTAAGTTTTTTAAATATTTTATAATTAACTTTGACATTTAAAAAATAAATAAAATCAATCTGCATTTAAGAAAGAAAGAGAGAGAGAGATGAAACTCCTACCTTTTGCAACAACATGAATGGAAGTGGAGAATAGTAAGCTAAGTGAAATAAGCCAGTTGATTAAAGACAAATACCATATGATCTCACCTATAAGTGGACTCTATTCAACAAAATGAACTAATGAACAAAATAAAACACAGGCATGGAAACATGGAGCAGACTGAAAGTGACCAGAGGGGATGGGGACAGAGGACTATGGTGGAGAGAAGGGGAAAAGACTAGACAATGAACATGTATGAATGACCCATGGACATGGACAACAGAGTGGGAATTGACTGTGGGAGTGGGGGGTGGGGGTGGGATGGGTGAAGGGGCGTAAAGGGGTAAAAACTGAGACCGCTGTAATAGAATAAACATGATTTATAAATTTAAAAAAATTAAGAAAAGAAACAAAAATAAATTCCTACTTTTTGCAATAGCATCAATGGAACTGGAGATTATTATGCTAAGTGAAATAAGCCAGTGGGTAAAGACAAATACCATATGATCTCACTTATAAGAGGAATGTAATGAACAGAATGATCTAATGAGTAAAAGAGAACCAGAGGCATAGAATCATGGTTCTATGATCGACTGACAGCTGTAGGAGTGGAGGTGGAAGGTGGGGAGTGATGCAAAGAAGGTGAAAGGATTAATCATAGAACATACTCTCATACATGAAGGACCCATGGAAATGTACAACAGTGTGGGGATTGACTATGAAAGTGGGGGATGGGCTGGGTGGAGGAGGGTGAAGGGGGGGAAATTGGGACAACAGTAACAATGTAAGCAATAAAACATTGTAAGGAAATAATTACACCAAAAGAAAATAAACATTGGTCGCTATCACAATCCTATTTGAGTCCTTTGCATACCCAATTACTATTTTATTTTCTATTTTAACTCATTGCCTCTCACCTTCAACAGCAATATGAGCTTCATGAGTGCAGAAACTGTATTTACCTTATCATTGGTTTATCCTAAACATCCTGGCAAATGTCAGGTACTCAATAAATGAATTCAGGAGATAGACAAAGACTGGCCATAGTAAGTTTGAGAGAAAAGAGAAAATGAAGATGAGAAAAGACATCAAGAAATAATTCAGTGATTTTCCAGAACTGAGAGGTTATAAATTTCTAGAATGACAGGGCCCATTTAGTTAATTAGCACAAGGGGAATGGGAACTCCTTGCAAAGGCATATTAAAAAATGTAGGAGTAAACACACAGGTAAGACCCCACAAGCTTCCAGAAAGAAATCAGGCCACATACAAAGGACTGGGCATCAGTGTCAACAGCAACAATGGAGGTTAGGAAGCAATGGAACAATGCCTTTGAAATTCTGAAGGAAAATGATTTCCAACAAAGACTCCTATACTCAGGGAACCTAACAAGTGAGTATCAAGGTCAGAGAGACATTTCCAGGTATTTATGATTTCAACAATTCACCTTCCATGCACCATTTCTTGGAAGTTACTTGATGGTGTCTCATCGAAATGAAGTTAGTTAAGAAGAGGGAAAATGCAGGAGAAAGAAATAGAACCAACCCAGGACTCCCAACCTGAGGGTGAAGTGAGACCCACAAAGCTCTGCAGACCAGCTGGGGGGCTGCAGGAAACACATCAAGAGGACAAAGTGTTCACTGCCCCTGATGACTGCACAGCTTGAGACTGGACAACTGGTGATGAGTGTGCAGGAGACAAACCAAAAGAAGGGAAGAGGCAATTACTGACTCCAAGGATGACAAAGTTGTACAGGTGTAGTTATCACACAGACATGATTAACATAACAAACATATTAACAAATGTGATGTCAGGATTGAAGGGTGGGGTGTGGTGACAGGAACAGAGCTCCATTTTCCCTCTCCACAATGGGAAGCAGGGGATAATGCCCCAGACTCATTTATATGGAAAATGAAGGTAAACACCAAAATAGTCTGCTACAAAGATGAACTGGGCCTCTGAAGAGAGAAATGGGACAGGGGACTATATTTTTGCAACAGCATTGTACAGGTGTGACCATATGTGCAGCTGTGAATCACAAATAACAACTTAGAAAATGAACATAAAAATTAAATTTCAAAAGAATTTGAATAAATCTATGGGCAAATTTGTACACTAAGGTGGTATATTAGTACAGAAAACACTTTTATTATTTTGCAAAGGTTTTTTATGCTGAAACATATTTTATCTTCTCCAGTTTATTTTGGAAGTATGATGCTTTTAAAACTCATTAAAGCAACAATGACCTGAAAACATTAATACATTGTTCAAATGGAAATGTTTTCTATTTAATAACTACTAGCTTTTCTTTAAAAAAAAAAAAAGATTTTATTTATTTATTTTTAGACAGAGGGGAAGGAAAAGTAAAAGAAAGGGAGAGAAGCAGCAATGTGTGGTTGCCTCTTCCATGTTCTTTGCTCAGGACATGGCCCACAACCTAGGCTTGTGCCCTGAATGGGAATTGAACCAGCAACCCTTTGGTTCACAGATCGGTGCTCAATCCACTGAGTCATGCCAGCCAGGGCACATAATAATGACTACCTTTTCATAATACAAATAATCTCCATAGCAAGTTTAAGAAATCTCGGTATACAAATATTCTTTCCAAAATAGGATAAAGGGCATTTTGAGAATTATGAAATTATTCCATAAATAAAAGACTAGAGAGCATAATTTTAGGGAGCAATCCACATCGACCAACAAAATAAATTTACATATTCAACAATATGCTAGTGATTAGAAAGGGATCCAAGATGGTACAGGAGTGAGTGGAAGTTACACTAACTTTCTTCCAGAACCAATCTAGAATTACAACTAAATTGTGGAGAAATCATCTGGACAAACAGCTGAACAATAACAAGAGAGAAGCCTTACAACCATGGACAGTCAGAAAAAAAATAGCTTCAGACCAATGTGAATGGTAGGGAGTGCAGTGGAGACACAGGAGTGCAGTGGAGACAAGAGAGTGCTGGCTGGGTGCACACAGATAGCAGCTGAAGTGCTGGAGGGATACTTAAGCAGCCAGGGTGATACCCCTGAGAAGTGTGAGGTCTAAATCCTAAGCTGGAATCCGCAGCCTAGAGCACCAGAGCCCAAAAAGTACAGAGATAACAGATAACTGTGAAAAGTGGCAGGGCTTCTTTCTGCCAGACGTGTGGCTGGAGAAGCAAAGAGCCATTTAAAGGGCCAACACATAAATTTTCATTTGCAGCCACTTACCAGGGGCTCCAGCAACAGTGGGTAGACTAGAGACAATTAGGAAAGACTGGGGATGGAGGCTTTGGGGAGAGAATGGAGAGAGTAGTCGCCAGGATCCTGGTGTTGAATCATCACCCATAATACAGCAGCCATCTTGCTCAGGCAGACCACTCTGCTCTGAGTGCCAGCAGCCTGAGGGGAAGCAATAGCCTTGCCCCCAGTATGGACTCTGCCCCACCTATGGTGCTTAAGCCTAACTGCTGATTGCAGAGTGACTAGATTAACAGCTGAAGGAGTCAGCCACACACAGTAGATTCCTGGTAGTCTCAAACAGGCTGCCTATGGCCTGACGGGGTCATCATCTGACATCAGCAGAGGCAAATCCAGAAAGAAAACACAGTGGTAAATACTAGATGCTACCAAGATGAAACCCACCATGGTCTTCATGATTTGCAACATTTTCTCTCTTGCATAGATTTTTAACATTCATTTCTTGTCCAAGTTCATGCATATTAAGTCACTAGATTTTACACTATAGTTTATTTCAATTCACATTTTTTGTTCCTTCTCTTACCCCATTTTACCTTCCTCTTTTCTCCTAGTATTCTTGTTTTAAATTTTGTTTTCTCTCTTTCTACAACTTGTTTCTACTCTGCACTCTTACTATTTCACCACCATTCGGCCTCTCAAATTCAATTTTCTTGTCAATGGTCATCTCACATTCTTTTTCCCACTCTTAAAATAGCCATGCTCTCTCTCCACCTTTAGCAATCTCTGCTTGTTGGCTGTGGATAGGGTAGTTGTTGTTGCATTTTTTTTCAATTTCATCTCTAGATCATCGCTATTTTTGTATTTCAAATCTCAAATTTTACTTTTCCTCTCTCCAACTTTTTTTAGTCTCAAATTTTAACTTTTTCTTGTCTTAGCCTGTTTTTTTCCTTTTATTTTCTCTCCCATACTACCCTTTTTCCTTTTCATCTCAAATTTTAACTTTTCCCTGTCTTACCCTGGTTTTCATTCCTTACTCTTAGTATTCCCTCTCCCTCTACCATCTCAAAAATCACTCCCCTGTCCTCTAGATATCTCTTAAGCTTTTCTTTCATTTTCCCCTCTTATTCCCATACTACATATATTAATTTTAGCTCATTTGTTGTTGATAGTGCGGTAGGAGATCTTTTTCTCCAATTTGGTTCTTATTGTTTTAATTATTTGTTTACTTTTCTTTTTTCTTTCTCTGTCTCATTTTATTTCTCATTAAACCTAATACTATATGCTTCCCTTCTCTTACTTCATTCCACCTTCTTCGTTCCCTTTTTTATGATGTAAATTTTACTTTCTCTCTTTGCATTGCTCTGATTCCGTTTTTATCAGTGCTTTTCCCTCTATCCTCTCAAAATCATTTTTTTTCAGTAGCTCATCTCATATTCACTATTCTTTCTTATAATCGTCTTAATGTCTTTAAGACTGGTTCTTATTAATGAACCCTTATTAATACTGGTTCATTTGCTGTTGACAGTGGGAGTGTAGGTGGGGGTTATTTTTGCAGGTATGGGTTTGTTTCCTGGGCTTTGTGGTTTTGTTCTGGCAACACATGCACAACAGCATACAAGCCATGGTGGGCAGACGGATCCTCAGTCAACCAGCTAGAGGAAAGGAACCACCAAAGAACTACCCCAAAACAATGAAAACCCAATTATATCCAGTTAGCCAACATACACACCATAAAAGGCATCCTGAGAGCATCAAGTTCAGAAGATGAAGAAGACTACATCACTGAATCACATAGAGCTCCTGCCACGGAAGCTCACACCACAAAGACAGGGAATCAAAGTAGATCAATTTAAGAAGCAGAATCAAAGAAGAAAACTCCCTTAAAACAGGAAGTCAAAGACACAACCCCCAGTTGAATGATAAGGAGGAATCACCAGAAAGAATGCTAAATGAAATAGAAGCAACTATCACATATTGACTCCCAAACAATGGTTATGAGGAAGCTAAATGAGCTCTGTGAGAATTACAGAGAACTACAGGGAACCGAAAAAGGAACTTACTGTGAACTACATCAATGTAAAAGGACACGGACTATCAATAAGAGTCAGGAGGATAGGAATAATACAAATACTGAATTGAAGAACACAGTAGAAGGAATTAAAAGAAGGCTAGATGAAGTAGAGGATCAAATCAGCAAACTGGAGGACAAAGTAGAAAAAAGTTCCCAGAAAGAGCAAGAAAAGGAAAAAAGACTCAATAAGAATTAAGAGGGATTAAAGGAACTGCAGAACAACGTGAAACATAATAATATCCATATAATGGGGATTCCACAAGGAGAAAAAAAGAGGAGGAAGGGATAGAAAATCTGTTTGAAAAAGTAATGATGGAAAACTTCCTTAACCTGGAAAAGGAAAATAACACCCTGGTCCAGGAAGCACAGAGTCCCAATCAAGATGAACCCAAAGAGGCCTACTCCAAGATACATCATCATTATAATGTCAAGTTTTGAAGACAAAGAGAGAATCTTAAAAGCAGCAAGGGAGAAACAAAAAGTAACATACAAGGGAGCTCCGATAAGGCTAGCAGCTGACTTCTTAATAGAAATACTACAGGCCAGAAGGGAATGGTCCAAGTAATATTCCAAGTAATAAAAAGCAAAAGCCTGCATCCAGGACTACTCTACCCATCAAGGCTCTCATTTAAAAAGGAAGTAAAAATAAAGAGTTTCCCAGACAAAAGAAGGCCAGAAGAATATACAAACACCAAGCCAGCATTGCAAGACACACTAAAGCGACTACTTTAAGGAAAGGAAGAAAAAAAGTGAAAGAGGGAGGAACACAGGTACAAAGGGGGAAAATGGAAATGCGTAAGTATCTATAAATATTAACGTTAAATGTACCTGGATTGAATGCTCTAATCAAAAGACATAGGGTAGCTGAATGGATAAGGAAACATGACCCACACATATGCTGCCTATAAGAGACCCACCCTAGAACAAAAGACCTATACAGATTGAAAGTGAAGGGTTGGAAACAAAATATTCCAAGCAAATACTCAGGAAAAATAGCTGGGGTAGCAATATTTATATCAGAAAAATAAACTTCAAAACAAAGGCCATAAACAGAGACACACAGAAGAGCTCTTCATAATACTCAAGGGAAGAATTAATCAAGAAGACATATATTGTAAACATATATGCACCCAACATAGGAATACCCAATATATAAGGAAAATCTTGGAGGACTTCAAGAAAGATATAGACAGCAACATAATTATACTAGATAATTTTAATGCCCTACTCTTTGCAATGAATAGATGTGAAACAACATATCAAAAAGGATATCATTGCACTGACCAATGTACTAGATGAAATGGACTTAACTGATTTTATATATATATATATATAACTTTTCATCTCAAAGAAGCAAAATACACATTGTTTTCAAATGCAGATGGAACATTTTCAAAGAAAGACCACATGATAGGACAAGCCTCAACAAATTCAAGCATATTGAAGTCGTATCAAGCATTTTCTTGGACCACAAGGGCTTCAAACTAGAAACCAACCTCAAGGACAAACTTAAAAACATTCACATTCATGGAGACTGAATAGTGTGCTATGAAAAAATGAATTGGTTAATAATGAGATCAAGAAAAATCAAAATGTTTCTGAAAACAAATGAAAATGAATACAAAACATCCCAATCTTATGGGACACAGTGAAAGCAGTCCTGAGAGGGAAGTTCATAGCACTACAGGCCTACCTATAAAAGATAGAAACATTTCAAATAAACGACCTAACCATACAGCTTCAAGAACTGGAGAAACAACAAGCAAAGCCCAGAGTGAATAAAAGGCAAGAAATAATCAAGATCAGAGCAGATTTAAATGTCATAGAGAAAAATAAAGAGCAATTCAAAGGATCAATAAATCCAAGAGCTGGTTCTTTGAAAAGATAAACAAAATTGACAAGGCTTTAAGCAGACTCACCAAGAAAAAGAGGGGACCCAAATAAATAAAAACAGAAATGAAAGGGGAGAAATTACAACTGATACTACAAAAATACAAAGGATTGTAAAAAATTACTACAAATAACTATGCCAATAAATTTGAAGTTCTGGGAAAAATGGACAAATTTCTAGAAAAATATGATCTTCAAAAACTGAATGAAGAACTAGAAAGCCTGAACTGACCAGTAACAGCTGGTGAAACTGAAGCATTACTGAAAAAAACTCCTGGCACACAAAAGCCCTGGACTAGACAGTTTCACAGGAGGATTTCACAAAACATCTAAGGAAGAACTGACCCCTATATTTACTTCTCAAACTATTCCAAAAAATCCAAGAAGAGGGAAGACTCCCGAACTCTTTTTACAAGGCCAGCATCATCTTAATCCCAAAACCAGATAAAGGCCAGATACAACAAAGAAAGAAGACTGCAGGCCAGTGTCAGTGGTGAATATAGATGCTAAAATCCTCAAGAAAAATATTGGCAAACCAGATCCAACAACATATTAAGAATATCAAACACCATGATTAGGTGGGATTCTTTCCAGGGGTGTAGGAGGTTACACTATTCGCACATCAATAAACATAATATATCACATTAAAAAAAGGAAAGACAAAAATCACATATGATATCAGTATGTGGAAAAAGTACTTGATAAGGTACAGCACCCATTTATGATAAAACCACTCAGCAAAGTGGGAGTACAGGGAGCATACCACAATACAATAAAGGCCACATATGAGAAACCTATTGGCAACAACATACTCAATGGGGAAAACCTAAAAGCTTTCCCACAAATATCAGAAACAAGTCAAGGGTGCCCCCTTTCACCACTTCCATTCAACATAGTATTGGAAGTTCTAGACACAGTGATTAGACAAGAAAAAGAAATAAAAGGCATCCAAATTGGAAAGGAGGAAGTAAAAATCTCATTGTTTGCAGACAGCATGATAGTGTACATAGAAAATCCTATAGACGTCACCAAGAAACAACTCAACCGATTAAGTGAATTTGGCAAAACAGCAGGATACAAAGTCAATATTCAGAAACCAAAGGCATTGTGTTCACCAACAATGATTCATCAGAAACAGAAATTAGGAAAAGAATCCCACTTACAATAGCAACAAGAAATATAAACAACCTAGGAGTAATCCTAACCAAGGAATTAAAGGACCTGTACTCAGAAAACTATACAACACTGAAGAAAAAAATTAAGGAAGACACAAATAAATGGAAGCAGATTGGAAGAATTAACATCATCAAAATGTCCATACTACCCCAGGTAATTTATATATTCAATGCAATCCCTATTAAAATACCAATGACATATTTCACATATATAGAATATTTCAAAAATTTATATGGAAACATAAACAGCCCCAAATAGCCACAGTAATTTTGAGAAAGAACAAAGTAGGAGGATTCACAATACCTGATATCAAACTATATTACATGGCCACTGTAATCAAAACAGTTTGGTGGTGGCAAAAGAACAGACACATAGGTCAATGGAAGAGTAGAGAGAGCCCAGAAATAAACCCATGTCTCTGTGGTCAGTTAATATTTGACAAAGAGAGCAGGAGCATAAAATGGAGTAAAAATAGCCTCAACAAGGGTATTTCAAGATCTGGACAAGTATATGCAAAAAAATGGAACTCGACCACCAACTTATACCATACACAAAAATAAACTCAAGATGGATATAATACTTAAACATAAGTTGTGACACCATGAAAGTCCTAGATGAGAACATAGGCAGGAAAACCTCAGATACTCCGCATAGCAATATTTTCACTGATATGTCTCCCAGAGCAAGGGACATAAAGGAAAGAATAAATACATGAGACTACATGAATTAAAAAGCTTCTGCATGACTAAAGAAAACATCAGCAAAATGAAAAGGTAACCAACTGTATGGGAAAATATATTTGCAAATGATATCTTGGACAAGATTTGATCTCCAAAGTATATAAAGAACTCACACAACTCCAATCCAGGAACACAAACAATCCAATTAAAAAATGGGCAAAGGACCTGAACAGACACTTCCCCAAGGAGGACATACAGAGGGCCCAAAGAAATATGAAAGGATGCTCAGCATCACTAGCCATCAGAGAGATGCAAATTAAAACCACAATGAGATACCACTTCACACCAGTCAGAATGGCCATCATCAACAAACAACAAGTGCTGGCAAGGCTGTGGAAAAAAGGGAACCCTAGTACACTGTTGGGAATGCAGACTGGTGCTGTCACTGTAGAAAACAGTTTGGAATTTCCTCATAAAACTAAAAATGGAACTGCCTTTTGAACCAGCAATTCCACTGCTGGGATTATACCCTAAGAATCCTAAAACACCAATTCAAAAGAACCTCTGCACCCCAATGTTCATTGGTGTTTTATTTACAATACAGTCAAGTGCTGTAAATAGCCTAAGTGCCCATCAGTAAATGAGTGGATCAAAAATGGAACAGTAATGGAACAGCACACAGCAGAAAAAACTCTTACCTTTCAGGGAAACATAGATAGAGCTGGAAAGTATTATCCTAAATGAAATAAGCCAGGAGGTAAGACAAATACCATATGATCTTACCTATATTGGAACCTAATCAACAAAATAAACAAGCGAGAAAAACATAACCAGAGACATGGAAATAAAGAAGAAACTGACAGCTACCAGAGGGGAGGGGGCAGAGGTATAATGGGGGAAAAAAGGGGAAGGGTCAATTAAGGAGTATTTTTTTTTAATTTTTATATCATGTTTATTCTATTGCAACTGTCTCAATTTTTCCCCCTTTGCCCCAATCCACCCATCCAACCCCCCGCTCCCACAGTCAATTCCCACTCTGTTGTCCATGTGCATGGGTCATTCATACATGTTCTTTGCCTAGTCCCTTCCCCTTCTTTCTACCATTGTCCTCTTTCCCCATCCCTTCTGGTCACCTTCAGTCTGCTCCATGTTTCCATGCCTGCAGTTTATTTTGTTCATTAGTTTATTTTGTTGAATAGAGTCCACTTATAGGTGAGATCATATAGAATTTGTTTGTCACCAATGGGCTTATTTCACTTGGCATAATGTTCTCCAGTTCCATCCATGTTGTCATAAAAGGTAGGAGTTTCTTTCTTTTCTTTCTCTCCTATCTCTCTTTCTCTTTCATTTTTTTAATGCAGATTGATTTCATTTTTTATGTGTCAATTATAAAATATTAAAAAATTTAAATTCATTATAAAGTCTCAGCAATTAAAACATGACACCAACAAAGAAATAATCAAGTAGATCAATGAAACAGAATAAGAATTCTAGAAACAAACATATATCTCTGTCTAACAGTGTAATGTATGATTAAATTGATATTTCAAATCAATGGGGAAAATAAGGCTTATTCAACAAATAAGGTGCATGGACCACTATTACTTGAAACAGAACAAATATAGAGCCCTATTTCACACATTATACAAGAAATATTCAGGTGAGTTAAAAATCAATATGTAGAATCTAAGGAGTTTGAGGAGAAAATACAGACTAATATTTTTCATGACCTGAAGTAAAATATTCAAACTCAGAGCTATAAAGTAAAACATTGACAATACGACTAAATTAAACATTTAAGACTATGTAGTAGTATACATATTTTAAAAGTTAAAAGGCAAGTAATGTATTTCCCACACATCTAAAAAAGGGTTAATATTTGTTTTTTTTAGGGAAAAAATTCTACAAATCTTTAATCAATAAATGGATAAAGAATACCAAGACATTTAAAGCTTTTTAATAACAATAGAAATAGGCAAGAAATCTATAAAAACACATTTAGTTTAAACAAATAATAAAGGAACAATTAAAATAACATTGTCACAATCAGATTAATACATATTAAAAATATTGGTAATATCAAGTATTGGAAACTCTGAAAGAAACTGGGTATTCATACTTTGTTTCTTCATCTTCAAGGAGTCCCGTTAGCATATTTTGCAGTGCTGGTTTGGTGGAAGTGTATTCTTTTAGCTTTCTTTTGTCTGGGAAACTCCTTATTTTGCCTTCCATTTTAATTGAGAGCCTTGCTGGGTAGAGCAGTCTTGGTTGCAGGCCTTTGCTTTTCATCACTTGGAGTATTTCTTGCCATTCCCTTCTGACTTGCAGGGTTTCTGTTGAGTAGTCAGCTGCTAGCTGTACTGGGGCTCCCTTATATGTTACTACTTCTTTCTCCCTTGCTTCCTTTAGGATTCTCTGTTTGTCTTTGATATTTCCCAATTTTATTAGGACGTGTCTTGGAGTGGGCCTCACTGGGTTCTCTTGAATGGGGCCCTCTGTGCTTCCTGGACTTGTGTGGCTTTTTCTCCCCTCCAATTAGGGAAGTTTTTCATCATTACTTTTTCAAACAGGTTCTCTACCCTTTCCTCATCCTCTTCTCCTTCTGGTATCCCTATTATACAAATATTATTGTTTCAGGTTGTCCTGCATTTCCCTCAATACCTCTTCATTCTTTTTGAGTCTTTTTTTCCCTTTTCTTGCTCTTTCTGGGAGCTTTTTTCAACTTTGTCCTCCAGCTCACTGATTCAATGCTCAGGTTCATCTAGCCTGCTTTTGATTCCTTCTACTGTGTTCTTCAATTCAGAAATTGTATTCTTCATTTCCTCTTGTCTCTTATTGATAGTTTCTATGTCCTTTTTCATGATGTTATAGTTTGCAGTAAGTTCCTCATAGTTTCCCTGTACTTTTTGGTAATTCTCTCTGAGCTCATTGAGCTTTCTTAGAACCGTTGTTTGGAACTCAGTATCTGATAGTTTACGTGCCTCTGTTTCATTTAGTTCTCTTTCTGGGGATTTCTCCTTTCCCTTTGAGTGGGGGGTGTTTCTTTGTCTCCCTATTATTTGTGAGACTCTTTTTTGCTTCTCCTTAAATTGATGTCTTGATTTCCTGACTTTATGGTGTAAACTTCTATGGAAGGAGACTGCTGTTTTTACTTTCTGATCTGCTTCTGTTGATGTCTGCTATTGTCCCTGTCTGACCTTAGGCAGTCTGTTTGAGACTTCCAGTCATCTACTATCTGTGGCTGTCTCCTTCAGCTGTTAATCTAGTCACTCTGCACTCAGCAGGCTGGCTTAGACAGCTCAGGGCAGGTGGAATCCCTCCTGCAGGTGGTGTTATTGGGTCCTCTCCCACAGCTGCTGCTCAGGGGAGTGGTCTCTGCCTGAGCCAGATGGCTGTTGCAGTATGGGGAGGAGTCAGCACTGGGAGCCTGCCAGCTACTCTGTTCTCTCCTCCAGTGTCTCCAGACCACTCTGCACCCCCTTTAGCCAGGGACCTACTCTCTGTGGCTGCCACTATGCACTCAGCCAGTGGTTTAGACAGCACAGGCCAGGGCAGAATCCCACCTACGGGGAGGGCTATTGGGTCCTCCGATGCTGCTGCCACTCAGGGGAAATGGTCTCTGCCTGAGCAAGATGGCTCCTGTCGTATGGGGGATGAGTCAGCACTGGGATCCCACCCGCTACTCTGTTTCCCCAAAGCCTCCTTCTCCAGTCTCTCATCAGGTATTTCTAGCCCACTCTGCCCTTGCCTTTCCCAGAGACCAGGGTAAGAGGCTGTGAACAAAAATTTATGCGTTGGCCCTTTAAATGGCTCTTTGTGTCTCCAGCTGCCTGTTTCTGGCAGAGAGCAACCCTGCCGCTTTTCGCAGCTGGCTCCTTTCTGTGTACTTTTTGGTTTCTGGTGCTGTAGGCTGGAGATCCCCACTTTTGGTTTAGCCCTCACTCTTCTCAGGGGGATCTAACTGGCCCTTTCAATATCCCTCTGGTGCGGCCGCCTGCCTTCTTGAGATTCTACTGCACTCCTTACCAGTTATATTGCACTAAAGCTGATTCTTCTGTCTGTCCGAGGTTAGAAGGCTCCTCTCTCGATTTTTCAGTTGTTTGTTCCAGGTGATTGCTCCACAAGTTAATTCCAGATGGGTCCTGGGAGGAGGTCAGTGTGACTTCCACTCACTCCTCCACCACCCTGATTCTCCAAGGAATATGTTTAAAGGACCCATGGACAACTGGGGAGAGGCTGAATGTGGGAGGTGGAAGGTGGAGGGGTGGGAAGGGCAGGGGCAAGTAATGGGGGAAAATAGGGACAACTGTAATTGAACAATTAAAAAAATGCTAGTGATTATTATCTATGAGGATTCAAATATGGATTAATGGGCCTTATAACTGATAATGCATGTCTTACTTGTAATAACTAACACATATTTTGTATATATGAATTTAGAAAAGAAACAACAAAAAGGTGCAACATTAATGCGTCACAAATGAGAGTCCAGGGAATAAGCATACTGTTTGTGCAGTGAATCTCCAATGTACATTGTATAAGTCCTCTTTTCTATATTTAACAGGGCAACAAAACAAAAAAATCAGAGAAAAGACAAGAAATGATCAGAGAGTGATGTCAGGAGGCAGACTGAATCTCTAGGTTACATTTCCTTCAGGGTACTGTTTATTTTCCAAAACAGGATTTTGGGAGTGTTATGGTGGACAACACCCTTCCCAACAGAGCCCCATCACAGACAAATGCCGGACCTTGCTACTGACTGGCCTGCGTCCCATGGGGAGATCTTTGGGGTCTTTCAGCAATGACAGCATATATGAAGGACAGAGAGCAAAGCAGGAGTTCTGAAAGACCCAGAAGAAAAGGCCTGGGCTACTGCTGTCAGTGGAACCTTTGTAGTTAGTCTGAGAAGGCCTGGTGATATCTGAGTTATAATAAAATATACATAAATACAGGCTGTCCATTCAACAAGATTTTATTGAGCACCTACTCTGCACCCAGCAGTGCACTAGGTGCTGCAGAGAATACAAGAGAAAAACAAGATATGACACCCACCCTCAAGGAGCTTACAGATCTAGAGGTGAAGTCAGATGTAGCATTCACCTCAGACAGCATGTAGCATACACAGATTGCTGGCTATAGAAGCAGTACAATCCAGTGGCTGGGAGCAGTCCCTTGTGCAGGGCATGGATGTGGCTGCAAGGTGGCCTGGCTGGAGCAGGGTGATGTGTTAACCTGTGAGCATTAGGGGCTGGACAGAGCAGGTATTTGGGCTGGGCCTGTGGACAGAAGATATATTTTAATTCCTTCCTTGACATGAAGACCTGGTGGGCTCATGGACTCCTGCTGCCTTCCTTCCCTCTCCCACAGCCTGTCTTGCCCTCTCTAGCCTCTCTGCTAGGAAAATGATAGGGCTAGTGTCTGGAGACCCTGCTGGAGGAACTTATCAGAGCTTCCAAAGCAAGGGAGGCTTTGCTTGAGTGGGTATCTTCCCTGGTGTTTTTAGATGGGCTGAAAAGAACAAGATATACTGGATTCTTTAAAAAACCATCCTCCCAAGGACCAACCCACACTGCTTATAACTGTTATCCAAAGCCACAGATTTTTGGACCATTCCCAAGACCACAGAGTGCTATAGGGAGCCCCGCCTCCTTAGACCTAGAACTTCACACACACAGCCCTAATCTCAGAAGAGCAGAGCCTGTGCTCTGGGCCATTAGAAGACAACTTCCACTGGATTCTAGGTACCTCACTCAAGTGCCAGGGAAGCCTCACTTTTCATTCAGTTCATTTTCAGCCTATTTATACATGTTTCATTCTGAGTTGGGGAAGCTCTGTTTAATGTACCAAGGAAGGTAGCAGAGTGGATTTGTGTGAGAAGGAAGCTATAGGATTTGGGGACAGCAAAATGGCTAGGGTGGGACATTCCATTATTTTTCCAAAGACATCTGACATGGGATGCTACACTGGGCAAGACAATGCTTCTTGCCCTTTACTCAACAAAGATAATGCAGGACTGGGTCAAAGGCAGTGGACAGGAAGAAGGGAGGAGCCCACATGATCTTCAGGGTTGGAAGTTTGCACAGGTCCCATAGGAGGCAGGAGAAGAGCAGGCCAAGGCAATGTGGGTGGAGCAGCAGTACTGAGTGAAGTCTCAGGGGCCACACCCACAGGGAGGGGATCAGCAGAGGACTCAGGGTACCTTCTCTCCCTTGATTCAGGCACCTCCTTCCCCCTTCAGTCCTGGAATTCCAAAATAGGTGAGGGCCAGAGAAAGGCATCAGGAAGGATGCTCAGGGTCTCAGCAGGAGGCGTGTTCCAGGCCACCTGAGCCACAGGAAGGGGACCAGGCGCCGGGTGAAGGTGGCAGTAAAGGTATAGATAAGTTCTTGTGACTCTGCGTTGGTGAAAGTCACAGTGCCCCCTTCGTAATCCAGGGCAATGCCCACTCTCCGGGGCCGCACTGTTGGGAAGAGCTCAACTTCAGGGTTGGTGTTGGCCCAAATGCCCAAAGAGGAGAGGCGCAGTGCCCACACCCCGTCCTCTGGCTGCAGGGAGAGCTCTCCCTTCTTTTTCACAGAGTCTCTGGCCACACCCACCATGCAGCTTTCCAGAACTTCCTCCTCCTCCTCCTCTTCTTCCTCATCATCCCCCAAGGAGGACTCCTCATCCTCATCTGTTTCCCAATCATCATATCCATCCACATAGACAGTCTCCTCTTCCTCTTCCTCCTCTTCCCAATCATCCTCCTTGTCCCTGTCTGTTTCATCCTCAGACCACATCGCCCTTTTAACTTCCACTTCCCAATAGACCTTGCCCCAAGTGAAGCCCTTACTGCCCAGCACTGCCGGCTCACAGTCAAACTGCTGGGGGTGCAGGTAAGTACTCTGGTACAGGCTGTTATTGTAAGTCACACATTTCCAGTCCTCTGACAGCTGCAGGTACATGCTGGCTGACTGTGGGTCCAGAGTTACACTCACTGTGGGAACAAAAGAGGTAACAGTGTCACCAGATGGGCTGGAAGAAACCATGAGTCTCCACGGTGTCCATGGCAGGGCTGCCACACTGCACAATCCCAGGGAGCTATTCATATTTTGGTCCACTTGCACAGGGCCCCTCAGAAAATGCAGGGCACAACCTTACGGCAGGGCCAAGAGGGACTGGCTTTAGGAGGCATGTGATCGTGCAGATGAGAAGAAACTAAGACACAGTGAAGGGACTGGTTGCAGGACCTATGAGGCAAGAATAATCAAACACAGGGTGAGAAGGGCCAGACTACCCTGTGAAGGCCTCTCCTGCAGCCTGAAGAGTAGTGATTGGTCAGAAAATGCAAAGGGAGCTTGAGGTTGGCAGCTGGAAAATTCTCCCTGTGGCATAAAAGAAGGGACTCTTTGGGGAACCAGGGGACAGTCACAACCTCTGTGGAGACAGTATTCTTTATCTGAGATAAATCCAGAAACAATCTTTTGGATACTCACCTGTCTTATATTCCAAGTCTCTCAGCAACTTCCCTGGTGAGAAAAAAAGGAAAGCAATGACCCTCAGGCCCAGCAAATTTACAGGCTCATTTGTCACATAAACAGAGGCCCTCAGAGGGTAGAAGAAAGGGACCCTTCCTCAGAGTGCCAGTCCTACTCTTGGCTCCCACCCCAAGGTTTTCCCCAACCCTTACCCTGAAATTCTCTCAGGCCTCGCTGCAGACACAGGAGTTTCTCTGAGAATTCTCCCGTCCTTTTTCTAACCAACCGAGCAATGGGTTTCCCAAGCCAGAACTTCTTCCGTGGATACCTGAGAAGATGGCAGACATACCCTTAGCTCCTCTTGCATTTCTCTCAATATTCATGACAAATATGAAGTAAAAAGGGAAAAGTATGATTGACCCCCATCAGATAGAGAAATGGGCCCAAAGACACTAAGTAAACTGCAACCATCAGCAGACTCACCCTCCGGTGCACTTGAGTTTACTGAGCCACCTTTCTGCCCTAGCTACCTATCCTATCTCAGACAAGGAGAGCAGGCCAAGGAGTTGGAACTCCACAGAGACCTTGCTTCAGTGGACAGCAAATCTCTAGTTCACGGTTGTGTTCTTGCTTCCCAGGTGGAACGATGGTCTTTGGGTACCTTTGGCACTATTTCACTCCCCAGTAATTCAAATGGATCATGGTCAGGGAAAAAGGAGGGAACACAGGCCCAGGGGAATGAGTGAGGCACAGTTCAGAGAGGAAGCTTTTACCTGTTCAAGAAGTCTCTGGTGTCCTGGAGGAAAGAAAGCACAAGGATCAATCTGATTCAGACTTCATTCATCTGCAGCAACACTGTATCAGAGTCAGGGACACAGTACCTTCCTTATGCAGCTGATGTTCTAGTGGTAGCATTGAATAAAATGATAACAACAACAAAAAAATATATGACAGAGTGACTGGGGGCGGGAGAGGCGGGTGGTGGTGGTGCAGGGCAGAGATGATAGGGCCAACTTCTCCAAGGTGACAACATTTGTGCTGAGAGCTGAAGGAGAAAGCGCTGGTCAAGTGAAGAATGGGAAGGTGGAAAAGGGCTTGGTGAAGGAGGCAGGGTAAGGTCATGAAGGACTGAACAGGCATAGCAGGGAGTTTAAACTTTGTTCAATATATAGCTGTAAAGCACCAAAGGGAGGCTTTCATGTGGCTGTGACTTCCAGGATCCATTCTCCCCTTCTAACAATAGACCTCATCAGAAAACTACATTTCCCAGATTCACTTTTAACCAGGTCTTGTCATAAGACTAAGTTCTAGCCAAATGGATGTAAAAGGAAGCATTGACTATAATTTGGGGGCTATGTCCTTTAAAAAAAGAAAATTGCTTCCTGGTGAGCCCAACTTTGACTACACAGCTGAGGACAATATCCCTTGAAGTTAGTGAAACCAGATGGAAGTAACCTGGCTCAAGTTTTCTTTTCCTTTCACTCATTTACAGATGTTAAGTGCTTCGCACATACCAGGCACTGCTCTAGAAGCCTGGACTACAGTAGTATAAAAAAGAGAGAGAGATAACTGGGTTGGCCAAAAAGTTCATTTTTTTCTGTAAGATGGCTCTAGTAACACTTAGTTGTCTTTAATTTCATTTGAAGCAATTTTGTTAGATTGTACTGTGACAGCTGTCATATTAGTGTGCATTTAAAAAAAGATCACCACTGGTGAATGTTTGTGTGGACATTTTAATATTGAAGATGAAAGAAAATATGCATTTTCAGCATATTATGTTTTATTATTTCAAGGAAGGCAAAAGCGCAACGGAAACGCAAATAAAAAAGATTTGTGCAGCCTGGCTGGTGTCTCAGTGGACTGAGTGCCAGCCTGCAAACTAAGGGGTCACCAGCTCAATTCCCGTCAGGGCACATGCCTGGGTTGTGGGCCAGGTACCCACTGGGAGGTGCACAAGAGGCAACCAACCACATATTAATGTTTCTCTCCCTCTCTTTCTCCCTCCCTTCCCCTCTAAAAATAAATGAAGTCTTAAAAAAAAAAAAGATTTGTGCAATGTTATGGAGAAGGTGCTGTGACTGATCTAACATGTCAAAAGTGGTTTGTGAAGTTTCATGCTGGAGATTTCTTACTGGACAACGCTCCACAGCAGGGTAGACAAGTTAAAGCTGATAGTGATCAAACCAAGACACTAATTGAGAACAATCAACATTATACCACATGAGAGAGAGCCAACATGCTCAAAATATCCAAATCAATAAAGTTATTGGTGACAATAAAAAATGTGATTTTTATTTTACCAAAAAAACCTTAAGGGACTTTCTGGCCAACCCAATACAAATCTCTATTCTTGTCAGAGCAGACCTTGTAGTAGGGAAGCAGTGGGTGAACAGTCAATATAACAAATACATTATATTACAGAAATACATGAGGGTTACAGGAAGAACAGAGGGGAGAATTAAAGGGGATGGGATGGGGTGACATTGGGGAATCAAATGGAATCACCAAGTTGCGGCTGCTGATGACTGTTTCAGCATGTCTCAGGAAGAGGTGGGCTTTGCTGTAGGGAGGACATGTAAGAGGTCACAGATGCATCCTGCCCCTACTAGAAAGCAACTGCCCAGAAGTGTTTCAGTTTCTGGCAAATTCTTCTAGCCTGTCCCTCAAAACAAGTCTAGGATCTTCTGGCCAAGATGGGGGCATAGGTAGATACATTTTGCCTCCTCGCACAACCAAAAGAAGGACAACAACAAATTTAAAAACAAAAGACAACCAGAACTGCAAGAAAATCAAACTGTATGGAAGTCCAACAACCTAGGAGTTAAAGAAGAAACATTCATCCAGACCAGTAGGAGAGGTGGAGATGGGCAGCTGGGGCATAGAGGACACACAGCAAGGCGGTGGCTGGCAGACCAGGCAGTCCCACATTTGTGTGTGGATAAACTGGGAAGAACATGCGGGGAGCAAGACAGACTGCGCAACCCAGGGTTCCCGTGTGGGGGAAAAAAAAAAACCCCTCAAAACCTCTGGCTGTAAAAACCTGTGGGACCTGTCGGGGCTGTGGTGGTGGGAGAAATTCCCAGCAGCACAGGAGAGTCCATTGGAGACCCATCCAGTCCTAGTATGTACGCAAACACCCCCCTCCAAAGAATCAGCACTACAAAGGCCCAATTTGCTTGTGGATAGCGGGGGAAGTGACTGAAAGCAGGCTGAGAGCCAAGCAAGTAACATTGTTCCCTCTCTGACCCCTCCCCCACAGAGAGTACCACAACATAGCAACCTGCATTGCCCCACCCTGGTGAATACCTAAGACCCCGCCCCTTTCAATGTAACAGGCATGATGAGACAAATATGGCCCAAATGAAAGAACAGATCAAAGCTCCAAAAAATAGAAGTAAACGATGAACAGATAGCCAACCTATTAGACACACAGTTCAAAACACTGGTAATTAGGATGCTTACAGAAATGGTTAAGTATGTTCTTAAAATGGAGGAAAAAGTGAAGGCTATGCAAAGTGAAATAAAGAAAAATATACAGGGAACCAACGGTAAAGGGAAGAAAGCTAGGACTGAAATCAGTAATTGGGAGCAGAAAGAAGAGATAAACATTCAACCAAAGCAGAGTGAAGAAACAAGGATTCAAAAAAATGAGGAGAGGCTTAGGAACCTCTGGGACAACTTTAAACGTTCCAACATCCAAATCATAGGGGTACCAGAAGGAGAGGAAGAAGAGCAAGAAATTGAAAACTTATTTGAAGAAATAATGAAGGAGAACTTCTCCAGTCTGGCACAGGAAATAGACTTCCAGGAAGTCCAGGAAGCTCAGGGAGTTCCAAAGAAGTTGGACCCAAGGAAGCACACACCAAGACACATCATAATTAACTTACCCAAGATTAATGATAAGGAATGAATCTTAAAAGCAGCAACAAAAAAGGAGACAGTTACCTACAAAGGAGTTCCCATAAGACTATCAGCTAATTTCTCCAAAGAAACCTTACAGACAAGAAGGGGCTGGCAAGAAGTATTCAAAGTCAAGAAAGGCAAAGATCTACATTGAAGATTGCTTTATCCATCAAGGCTATCATTTAGAATGGAAGGGCAGACAAAGTGCTTCCCAGATAAGGTAAAGTTAAAAGAGTTCATCATCACTGAGCCCCTATTACATGAAATGTTACAGGGACTTATCTAAGAAAAAGAAGATCAAAACTACAAACAGTAAAATGACAACAAACTCACAACTATCAACAACTGAACCAAAAAACAAAACCAAAACCAAAAATAAACTAAGCAAACTAGAATAGGAACAAAATCACAGAAATGGAGATCACATATAGGGTTATCAGCAGGGAGGGGGGAGAATGGGGGAAAAGGTACAGGGATGCATAATAAGATGCATAAATAGTAAGTACAAAATAGACAGGGGAAGATTAAGAATAGTACAGAAAATGGAGAAGCCAAAGAACTTATTTGTACAACCCATGGGCATGAACTAAGGTGGAGGTGGGGGGAATGCTGGTGGGAGGGGATTATAGGGGGGCAGGGAATAAAGGGGAGAAAAAATGGGACAACTGTAATAGCATAATCAATAAAATATACTTTAAAAAAAAACTTAAGTCCAAGCCAGATTGAAGACTGGGAGACAAGCATGAGACAGTTTGTGCCAACACATCTACAGAGATATGTGGTATAACAGGGCAAATAAATGGGCAGTGAGAGCTGTCTAAGGAATAAAGGGGGTGGGGTACCCAGAGAGAATGGGACCCAGAGGCCAGTGCAGGAACCCGTCTTCCAAAGAATACAGAAGGCGGAGTTGGGGAATCTGAGGCAACCTGCAGCCACATCCAGGCTTCTGGAGCTGTCGAGCAACAGGCAACAAACAAATCATGGAACTCTTGGCTCGGCACACACCTGGGCATGAACAAAGGGCACTCATGAAGGGGCCCTTCACAGGCAAGGAGGCGACCAACAGTGGGAGAGGCAGAGGTGTGAGCAGCCACTCAACCCTGCAAGGTATGTCCAGGGCTGAACTGGAGAGGATGTCAGTGTCTCTTTGTCTGCCACTATCTCCCTATTCCCTTTAATATCTTCACAAAATTCCCAGTCCAGAGATCTTCCTTTCCTTTTCCATCCCCTTTGTCAAAAACTCTATTTTACATCTTTTATCCTGCTGCTTCCCACTCACCTATATTTCTCTATTGGACTTTTGGATCAGAGCCCCTATCTTAATAGGATCTCATTCTTACTCTCCATAGACAGTCAAATAATCTCTGGGAAAAGATTAATGACAATTAAGGAGTTAGCTGTCCAGTTCCCTAGCAGCAAAATCAAAACAGACAAAACCCACCAGTTCAATGTTTCACATATTAGTTTTAAGCAGACACCTAACTCTCTCTCTTCCCTGACACCTACCCCAGGGAAATCTTTAATCAGAGCGGTCTTGCAGGCACTGAAGGCTGGGCCCATGCAGCTCCTTTGAGTGCCATGGTGAGAGGCTCTTCTCAGGGCACATGCAACTGCATGTCAGCCCACCAGCACCCCATCATGTCCCTCTGCTCCACAAACAAGTACACATCTGCCCAGTGGCACCCAGAGGAAAAGACGCCTGTCCCTGAACCAGGAGGAGAAGAGGAGGTAGAAGGGGAGAGGCAGCAAGTGACCCAGTCAGAGTCTGAGAGAAATTTTTGGGAACAGAATGACATCTGGAGGAAATATGGAGCCAAAACACACACTGGATAAAATGAGAGAAAAGAAGAGTAAGGCCACAGAAGCCTGGGAGTGAGGACCTGGGGCTGGAGCTTTGACAGACTTCTGACCTGCCCTATGGCCTGGGACAGACCCCTTCCCCTCTCTGGCCCTCAGTGACTTCATCAGTGTGGGACTGCACTGCAAGCACTCTAAAATCCTCTCTAGTCCTGAGTCTGAATACACAGTGAAGGAGAGGCAGGAGAAAGCTACCTGTCTGTGAGGTATAGGTTGGCACAGAATCCAGGAGAATGTGCTCTGCCATTTCTCTGCCAGCTACTGGCTTGCCCTGCCACTGGCTGGGGTAGCATTTATGCTGCTGACACAGGCCAAAGCACCTGAGCCATGCAAGTGGAGGAGAGCAGGAAGACTTAGCAGGCTCCTCTGCAGGCTGCTGAGCCCTATCCAGCATGGTAAGACTCCTCTGAGAGGACACAGGAGGATGGACTTGTGGGGTCATTTCAACATGGAGACCTGTTCTCCAGTCTAAGACTTTCCCTTTCTCAGGAGCAAAGTTGTCTCCATCAGGAAGCATTCCAGAGGCAACTCACCTGCTTCCTCTTTTTTCCCCCGAGGGTAATTCCACAGTCCCAGAGACCACCTCGCTGCTCTGACCCTAAGGGTACCTAAGAGAAGGTGTCAATCAGCCCTCCCTTAACCACCCCCAACCTCTACAGCTTCATCTCCAAAACCATCAAGAGCTTCCACTGGACAGGTCTCTGCCAGTGACTTGTTAGAAAACAGGCTCATGATGGTAGTGATGAGAACGGGAGATAATAATGAACACCATAATAACCTTTTCTTCCATTTTAATATTTTTTAACTTTCTTTTGTGGAAAATTTCCTTTATGAAGTGACACCATGGCAGTCATCTCATTTTATGCTCAAGCAACCAACAGAATAAGTGGGAGAAGCAGAATTATCAGCTCCATGATTCAGAAGAGAAACAGAGCCCCCCCCCCCCCCCAAGGGAAGTGACTGTCTCGAGGTCCTGCAGATGAGTGGCAGGGCAGGACTTTCCTCCCTGCCCAGGAAAAGTCTCTCACCTTCATGAGCTCTGCCGCTGGCTGCTGCGCCTTGCCCTCCAGCTCAGAGATGAGCCCTGCCAGCCGAGTGAGCTCGGAGACGCCCCTGCTGTTGTGCCTCTCCTGGCCCTCTTTGAGCTCCTGTTCCAGCCTTGCCAGCTGGCCCAGCAAGTGCTGCTCCCGCTCCTTCAGGAACCGGTGGCCCTGCTCAAACTCAGCTATGATGCGCTGCCTCTGCTCCTGGAGCTGCTTCTGCAGGTGGGAAATGAGAAAGGGCTGATGCCTCTGCCTTGTGGTGGGAAATCCCTCCAGGACCTGGTGTTAGTAGTACACAAGTTTGGCTCTTCTTCTGTGGTTACCCCCACTCACATATTCTACAGTGTTCAGGCTGGGAGGGGAGGTGCTTTCAAGCATTCCTGGGCCAACCTGCCATCCTTGAAGAAGACACAGTCCATGAATCAGTTCAGTTCAACCAGCCACAAGACTAGAACCCTAACTCTGCTGACTGGTCAGCTCATTATCTATTCTAGGTAAATCACGATATTCCAGGGCTCTTTGAGGAACTGTGAGTTAATATACTTTTCCCTCCCAAACACCAATCTCTGTATGTCATGTCTCCTAGGAAGCTTACTCTCATCCAAGTCTGACCAGTACTCTCTTCAGCACCCCTATTCTGTACAAAATATTTGTGTGCTCCATCCCTGCCACATAGGGCCATATCTTGCTCCCTTAGTGAGGCTGTGCAACATTTGTACTCAGGAGCCATGACTATTCCTGCCTTTGAATTTCACTGCCAAGTCCAGGCTGGGATGTGGCCAGTGTATTTGGTCCTCCAGTTGTCTCAGGTTGGGTTGTATCCATACACTGAGGGCCTAGAAGCGCTCCTTGAACTTGAGCTGTCTCCTGCTTCAGCCTCTCCCTCTCCCAGGGCCCAGTTTCTCAGGGTCAGGCCTGGGCCCAAAATCTCTGCAATGCCCACTTCCCAAAGAAAACTGAAATCTGCTTCTCAGTTTTCCATCCTGATACTATTTCTACCAAAGCACACAAGGTGCTGTCTGTTCCCAAATATGGACAGCCATGGGTGCAGGGCCCAGGAAGCATCCTCAGTCCTCCCCTTAGTTCTTATCCTGGAGCTAGTGCCCTTCTCCTAAGCCCTCTGGCTCCCCACTCCCATAGGAATCACGTCTTTCTCCTCCTCTTTGAAAGCAAGAATGGAGCCAGGCCTTCCTTAGTTCCCCTCACTGTGGCTCTCCCCCGCAGAGTTGGCCCTGCAGCTGAAGTGAGTTACAGAGAAATAGGGACCTTAGCTGATATCTAGGCAACCCACTCACTTGTCAGACCAGGATGCAGGCCAAAGCCACAGAGCTCAGGCTGACAGGGCTGAGCCACCCGCAGGCCTCCCACTGCATCTCTGCAAGTACAAAAGTTCCTACTGCACCAGCCCATCGCCTCTGGGCTCCTCCTTAATAGCCTCACTTACCAGCGCAGCCAGGATGTCTGCTTCTCCCTTCGCCTGACAGCCCTGAATTCTGTCTCTGTCTCTCCTTAGAGTGCCCAGGTGGTTCAGGATTTGTTCCTACAGAGAGACAAGCAGTAGGGACATGTGCACACTCCAGGCTGGGACAATAGGGTAGACTCAGGCTGAGTCCTTGGCCGGCTAGGAGCCTTCAACAGGGTCTTGGCCAGGCCTGGCCTCCCGGTGGATGCAGAGCACAGCCCCCCAGTGTTGAAGAGGGCTTACCCTGTGGGGCTGGGCAGCCTTCTCCAGCAGGACGGCCTTGTGAGGCTGATGCTCCTGGGACTCCCTGCACAGCACGCACAGCAGCTGCCTGTCATCCTCACAGAAATAGTGCAGCTTCTCCTGGTGCCGCTCACACAGCTTCACATCCTGCTGCTCCTGGGCTGCATTCCTCAGC
This sequence comes from Pteronotus mesoamericanus, assembly GCF_021234165.1. Taxonomy (NCBI): domain Eukaryota; kingdom Metazoa; phylum Chordata; class Mammalia; order Chiroptera; family Mormoopidae; genus Pteronotus; species Pteronotus mesoamericanus. The sequence continues at coordinate 885,029 of NW_026555085.1, forward strand.
TGCCAGCCTTTGTCCACCTTCAGCCGCTCAATGTTCTCCACCAGGCTGGCCAGCTGCCACACGGGGCGGATGCTTTCCTTCTTAAAAGGCTTCTTGCAGAGGGGACAGACAGACTGCCCCCCCGAGACAGGGCGGATATCAGTGGTGCAGCTGCGGCAGAAGACATGACCACAGTCAATGGTCACAGGGTCACGCAGGTAATCAAAGCAGATGGAGCAAGTCACCTCCTCCTCTAGACTCCGCAGTGGTGCTGACATGGCCATGGTGTCCTTAACTCAGATGGGTCTCTGTTCACTGGTGGTGGTTTCTGTTCCCTGGAGACCAGACATGGAGTCAAGAACAGATACAGCAGAGGGCAGAGGTGGCAGCCTCACACAGGGCTGCCTGCCCCAGCAAGCAGCAACAACTGACTAGCTCTTATGAAGCTCACGTAATAGCAGAGTGAAAGCACCTTACTGACCACCTAGTCCAACCCCCTCATTTTACACATGAGAAAACTGGGGTCCAGAGTGGGTTGCTTGGCAGAGTGGCAGGCAGAGCTGCCCGGAGCCCAGGCTGTGGGATTGGGAAAGCAGTCCTGCCTCAAGGCCTTTTCCTTCCATCAGCTGGTTATGATAATTATGATATGTACACACATCTACAATGTCCACCATGGAGAAAATCTCTCAGCTATGCAGGGCACAGGCTGCACAGCTACTCATGGCCATAGACAGTCAGGAGACTCCTTCTGTTTGGTCCTCCAGGTTTCAAAACTAAGAGTATTGATGTTCTTTACCAAAATTCAGTTAGTACCCACATTATGAGTTCTGGTGTTTGGCTTCATAGATGTTTCCTTGGGCTGTGCTGTGCTTTGGGTTTTGTTCACCCACCTAGGACAGCTACCAACAATGGTGGACTGTCCCAGCTGGGCTCACAAAGAAACCAATGTGCAGGAACACTCAGCTGGTTGTGAATACAATGTGCTCATGAAGGCTTGGCCCCCGGAGGGAGCACAGAAGATGAGCACAGAGGACTTTAGTCCATTTACCTTTGCTGCCCTGGCCCAACCACTTCCTGACTCAACCTCTGCCTCCTGCCCCTAACTCTTTGTGACAATAAAACTCTTAACTCAGTTTGTCCACCCATAAAATGAGGAGAGTGGTACATACCTTCAAGGTTTTCCAAGTGGGTTGAATGAAAGAATTATGTTGAAAGTACTATGCACAAACACAGTACGCAGAAAGAAATCTACGAGAGAACCCAGAACACGTGGTTCTCAAAACCAGGAGTATTCAAAGCACCAGATACAGAGTGTTTTGTGGAGATGTAAAGTGGCATCAAGAGAGGAAGCAAGGAGAGGCAGCCATAGTGACACGCACACTACTCAAGAGACAGGATGGGATATTTGCTCTGCTGTGGATCCTGAAGGCAACCAGAGTACTCGCCAGGGAGAAGGGCAACAGCAGGGCACACAGGCCACTGTGGGCTGGGACAGAGCCACAGGAAGTCAATGCTATTAAGAACTGTGTTTGGTGAAAGTCCATCACAAAAGAGCTGAGTGGCCTTCATGCCCTTTCACCTCAGTGACAAGAATAAGCTAGAAATGACCCCCCAGCTCTAAGACTCCAAGGAAAAACGTAGTGGGAGTATTATGTCCACTTCCTGAGGATCTAATAAAAGTGACATATTTAAAAAATGCTTCATAAAGTAAAAGCACTACACAAATGTAAGGGACTATCACACTGCCAACAATAAACTCCACTGGACACTCCGATAGAGTTACAGCAGTGTGACTTTAAGATGTAATGAATGTGGAAAACAAAGCTCAAATGAAGGGGTGGGAGGTTGAGTAATTTAACTGGCAAGTGAGGTAATAAAATATTTAGAAGGATACTAAGGCTAGTAAAAATCTTAGGAATTGCCTGGGCCAGCTCCCTGGTCTGCCTATTGAGGGAATGAGGTGCAACAGACACAAAGGGCTGGAAGAGGGGACTCCTCAGACTTTGGAGTCCATTACCAAGTCACTGTATTGAGGGCTTAGAAGATTAAAAGCTTAAGTTGTTTCCTCTCTTGTTGTCAGGGGTGGCATGAGCTATCATTGGTGATGGGTAATTTCATTCTCCTGCAACTACCCAGAGGGATAAAAGGAGACTATGAAGAGCTCATCTACAGTTCCCCATCCACACAAACCTGACGGTCAGGCGCTTTGCTCTTTTAGAGCAGGCATTCTAAACCCAGGAGCCATGCTAGGCTCTGATGCATCTTTAAACACCTGAAGCTGTATGATCACACATGTAATCAATAAATAAAATTGTGTAGAGATTACAGTAGAACACTGGTGAATAAGTGCAGGAAGGATAATAGATTAGACAAGCACCATCTTGCAATTTCATTATAAGACAAGGATCTTCAACGAATGCTGAAACTATGTGGTGAAAGGTGTTGAGGACAGCCCCATGGAACCAAAGTACCTCCCAATGGGTTACTTCCTAATGTACCTTGATAAGGGAGAGATCTATAACATTAACCAGTGATCAAACCCAGCACTGCTGACAGAGGGACAACCAGGCATATGCTTCCCAATATGGCAACATATGAATTACACATCGCCTGTGAAGTAGTCCTGCCAAAAGTGTTTGACTTAAATGAATCGAGTTAGGTGAAAAGCCTTTACACCTAACTTCCAGTTTACAGAAAATATAAGGAAAAGAGGAATGCGCTCAACCACACCATGAGGAAACAATCAGATAAGTCCAGAAGACAGGACATCCCACAAGATAACTAACCGGTCTGGTCTTTTAAAAAGTCAATGTCATAAAAAAATAAAAAAGGCCTTTTATTGATTTAGAAAGACTAAAGAAAAGCAACAACCAAATGCAAAATCTTTGATTGGCTCTTTTCTTAAAACGCTATAAAAATAGTTTTTGAACAGTTAAGGAAATTTGACAAAGGTCTAGGATTTGTATCATATTATGAAGTTATTGTTAACATTTAAAATGGCATCTCCACAACCTGATAGGTTGGCTAACTGCTTGAAGAGCATCACCCTGGATGATGGCAGTGCTCCTCACCTAATGGTTCTTCGTCAGCCAAGGGGACCAGATAACTCAATGGGATCTGGTACAGGAAGAAAGACCCATCAGGCTGGTGTCACTGGCGTAACCACATCCATAAAGCACATCATTAATCCGCTGTGATCAAGTTGGGGGGATTCTGGTGAAGGGTCTGAATATCCCCCTCTTCATCCTGCCCCCAAATCTGGAATACTTACTCAGCTGAGCTATTACACCAGTTTTAACACCTTCCTCATGCTATCTTCAGAAAAATAAATTTAAAACCAAATAAATAAATAATTAAACCAGTCTTTATTCAGACTGTGAGAATGTGCATGTTTAGGCAATGCATTCTGCAATACTTAGTGCTGCATAAGTACAACTTCTAAATGGTTCAACAAAAATAACAAAAGTTAGAAAAAGGTTCTGAGGCGAAGGGCTACAGTTTTCTGGGAATCAAACTGGCGACCCCCTGGTTAATCATCAATATGTGGTTGCCCTTCATGTGCCCCCTACCAGGGACCTGGCCTGCAACCGAGGCACGTGCCCTGACTGGGAATTGAACCTGCGACCTTTTTTGTTCACAGGCTGGCACTCAATCCACTGAGCCACGCTAGCCAGGTGAAGGACTACAGCTTTCTATCAAGGGTCTGTAACTACCAAAGATGTTAAAAATCACTAATAGAGAGACCATGGTGCTTGACAATTGGTAAAAGCTTAAGGCATATATGCTGAAGCCATGAATGGATTAGGAAGAATTGAAGGCAAAGCTATCTGTATAGCACCACCTAGGAGTCTGCAATAACCAAAGGGGATGAACGGAATGTGTTAACCATTTTTACACTCAAGTCCATCACTGGGTTATACAGACTCCACCTTGGACATGTCACAGCGTACAATGAAAGATGACTCAGTGCATTGCTGAAAACATACTAGACCTAGGTGTCAATCTGTGGGTGGACAACCCAGGTCAAGTTTAGGCTCTGCAACCCAACAGCCAGGTGACTAACAACTTCTTCGAGACAGCATTTATTTAGACCCACCTTATTGCCATTTATACATCTTATGTTATTTAGTGCTCAGGATGGTCTTCTAAGGAAGCTGAGGATCAGCAGGGTAAGCAATTTGCCCAAGGGCAAATGGCTAGGAAGAAGTGTCCAGTGCTGATGCCTTTGCCATCCAGGACTCTGTTCTTTACCCAGTCGACTGTCAAAGGAGTAAAATAGCAGCTCTGGTGTCAGGAAGCTCAGATGTCTTTAACATTAACCAGTGATCAAACCTGCAGAGTGCTGACAATAGCAAAGGGCTCTGTAAGCTGCAGAGTGCTGACAATAGCAAAGGGGCACATGCTACTGCTGACATTGACCATGAGCACTTGGTCCTTTTTTTTAAGGTTTTATTTATTTATTTTTAGAGAAAAGGGAAAGGAGGGAGAAAGAGGGAGAGAAACATCAATGTGTGGTTGCCTCTCGTGCACCCCCTACTGAGGACCTGGCCCACAGCCGAGGCATGTGCCCTGACTGGGAATTGAACCAGCAATCCTTTGGTTCACAGTCCTGGCACTCAATCCATGGAGCCACACCAGCCAGGGCAGCACTTCATCTCAAGTGACAGGGAACAGGATTAGAGTACAGAATCACGGCAGATCAGAATTGAGGCTCACCACCCCACATTCCATCCTTTCAGACCCAATGCAAAACTTACCCTCTCCAAAACCCCAACTTACCACACTCCCCAATGATTGTGCCCCATCATTTATGCCTTCAGCATATTTTGATTATCTCAATGAATTTCCACAATAAGGAGTACAACTGTGACTCTCTCCATTCCTGGATTTTGGGCAGAAAGAAACCACAGAAAGCCAGAGCTGGGAAAAAAAAACCTCGAGGGGACGCAGTCCATCCCACTCCTTTTACCCAAAAAAGAATTCTGAAACTCCCAGCTCCAGGACAGCAGGTATTCTGTTCCCAAAAAACCAGAAGCTGGTTGTAACTTGGCAGAACAAGGCGGAACTGGAGTCGCTCCCCATCTTTCTGAGTTTCCCTTTCTCCTCAAGCCACCTCTCCCCAGAACCCACCGGATTTCATAAATACTCCCTGGGCATGTCAAAAGAATGACTGTGGGTCACTACGTAATTTCTTGTCACACATTTCAGGATGTGGGTGCTATGCACAATTTGTGGCTATGAGAACCACCAGAGCTACAAAAAAGCAGAGGGAGACATGGCCAGGAATGCCCACACCTGCAGGCAAACAACTACTCTTCCCATCCCACCCCTGCCAGGGCACATTCCAGAGGGAAAGGATCAGAACTCTGGTCCCTTGCTCCTTAAGAGCTGCTTAGCAGGTGCTAAACTCTCCCTCAGCTTTCTGGGGCCTCTGCCATCCCACACTTTCCTCCCTGCCTTGGGTGGCTACATGCCACAGAAAGGAACCCTTGAAGACACTGAATCCCAGACATGGACTCTGAGGTCCACAGAAGTGAGTTAAAGGCCTGTATTTGCATCCCAGCCTCCAGGGTGCTTCTCAAGCCCATGCTTGGGGCTCCAAACAAGAGCCCCTCCGTCCTTGTAATCCCCAAGCACTTGGCCGAGAGCTCCATGCCCGTAGAAAACCCCATTTAATAGCTCTCAGAGCCCCAGTTAAGCTCCATTTCTTAATCTAAACTAAACAAATTCTCCTAAAAGTGAACTAGTGAGACACATCTAAGAAACTTGCAGAGGACGGAATTCAGGGCAACCAGAAAGTTCTGGACACTGGAGGTGGAAGGCACACCCCTCCTGATGACATCAAAGGCCTGGACTCCCCAGACTTTACAACCATGGCTGTGGCTATGAGCTGGGCACCAGGCTGTCTCAGGAAATGACAGTTTTGTGGACAGTGCGTTGCTGAGGTCACACATGGTTACTCTTCCCCACAGGGCCGAACACATGACTACAGAATTCTACTTCTGGTATTATCTGTTTCTGATGGCCATCTAGGCTATTTCCAGTTTGGGACAATTACAAACACTGTTCATTTCTGCCTAGTACACACAGGCAAGTAGATGCAGCCTTGACTAGCTCAGGCCAAGTTGTTTCCAAACTGTCTGTACCAATGCACATTCCCACCAGAAAACAAGGAGCACTCATGCTGCTCCATAGTCACACCCATACCTGGTTTTGTCGGCTTTTAAGTTTCTGCCAATCCAGTGCATGGGAATTAGAACTCTCCTGTGTATATGTATAACACTTAAAAAAAAAAAAAAAGGAAAGAGAAAGAAATCACACGGGAGAGGCCAGTAATAAGCAATGAAATCCTACAAGCAGGTGCTGCTTGATTCAACTAGGAAGTGCTATAAATGATTATTTTTGGGGAAGAGAGGTCCAGCCAGCTTTCATTCTTCCAATCCCTTTCTGGGGAGCATATGCTGCAGGTGAAGCTCTTCCTAAGCTCATGAGTGGAGCAAGAGAATTAGTCTTAAGTTCCCCTGGCTATAGTGCTTGCTTCAGGGACAAGAACATGACTCATTACAGCCAGTCACAAGGAGACCTAGTTGAGACACAGGGGAAAAGATTCTGTGCTTTCTTAAGAACATGCAAGAGCTGATGTCAAATAGTTAGAAGCTGCTAGAGCAGTTTTGCTAACCAGAGGGTTTACTTGTTTGAGAATGAAGCCAATCTAGAGGTGAAGTGAAAGAAACCAGGTCCATCATGTGAATCCCTGTATTAAGCTATGCATAAAGCTAACTTAACCTTAAACTTTTCTGCCACATGAACCAATAAATGTTCTCTTTGCACAGCCAGCTGGTCTTATCTATATTCTGAAAAAGAAAAAAAATCTTGATACACCAGAGAAAGTTACTGAATGTTACACTGCAATATACAAAGAACTGTTGGGAAGCCACCCCTCTGGTTTCAGGGACTGCAGCCTCGCTGGCAGGCAAGAGAGCTCCAAGGCTAGAGGTAATCAAGCAGGCCTTGGGAAAACAGGCCACTGAGGAGACGAAACCTGTTCCCCTGACAGGGGCGCAGCCTCTGCCTCCCTCACATCACTCTGCTTATCCCTGTGATGGTCTGTCAGTCAAAGTCAGGTAAGATCCCTGACGAGGAGGGACGACCTACGACAGACCAGTATGGGCTGCAGACAAGGACTTGGGGGACACTGAGAAAGGGGAAAAAGGCCTTCACCCCTCAGTTCCACGGCTTTGATACGGCCGGAGTCCTCATTCTATCAGAAAGAAGTCTCGTTATCTCTTGGCAGCTCTGCCCCGCCTGGCCGGCACAGGCTTGAAACAATGCTAAAGGCAGGTACAGCCCTAAACTGGATCAGGTGTTCCTGGGGACAATCAGGCCTAGAAGTAAGTTCCTTGAAGTACCTTTGCTCTTCCCTCAAAAGTTATGATAATCGGATCACACTGGGAAGGATATTTACATTATTCATAGGTCCTGACCTGAGGCAGATCTCTTGTGTTCCTTCAATTGTTATCTATGATCTCTGTTTTCTATAAACAGCCTTTTGATTGATGAGCTTTGCATCCATACCCCTGTGCAAGTGGTTCTCAATAAAAGCTTTTGGACACAGGGGCTCCGGGCCTTCTCCACTAGAGGGAAGAGCCATGTCCCCTCTCCTGGCAAACAGAGAAGTGTTTGTGATGACTGGTGTTTATTCCCCGCATCCATGACAACTCTGGGACTGGCCCTGCGGTATTCAGAGCCCCACTCCCTCCTCAGCTGGTTCCGGACAAGTATCTCTCAGATCCAGGAGAGCCCTGCGCAGCCCCCCACAACAAAGAACTTGTGTGGAAAAACAAGCCTATTTATCTAGGCAATGGTCTTATAAGAAAGGCAGAAAGTAATTGGCAGTTCTCTCTCTGGCCTTCACCTGAAGACTACTACCTGCCAGGGTTTGACAGATCCCCAACTGCTCTCGGTGACCATGTGCCCTCCCTGCAGCTGTAGAAATTCTGAGTGAGGAAGCACAGGCACGATCCTTTTCCACTCCAGCTGTCATTCTAACTAAACCCTAAAGTGAAGAGTTCTGAGTTAGGACTAAAATGTGGTGTTTCAACCAGCCTCCATTACTTTGCTATTCAGCCTGACATTAGATTTCTTGACCTTCCTGGGTCACAATATCACCACGAAGATATGGGAGTGGGAGGGAATACCCAGGCTGTTCAGAGATATGAAATAATAGAAAAATATATATTGGTCTCTGCCCCTGTTCCTGACACAGAGTTCCTGAAACCCTTGTCATTTCCTGGGTTGTAACAGCACTAGGAGCAGATTTTGTTCTACTGAGGTAACTCTGGGTGGGCTCCTGGGTGGGGCCTGATCATGCAAAAGACCAAACCAGCTCTGGCCAGTGTGGCTCAGTTGGAGCATCGTCTACAAACCAAAAGGTCACAGGATCAATTCCTGATCAGGGCACATACTTAGGCTGCAAGTTCAGTCCTGGGTAGGGAAACGTAATAACGTGCAATTGATCAGTGTTTCTCTCTCTATATGATGTTTCTCTCCCTCCCTCTCCCCCTCTCTTCCTCTTTCTGTGAACAGTAAGAGGAAAAAATGTCCTCAGGTGGGAATTGAAAAAAAAGATGGACCCATGATTAGAAGCTTAGAATTTTCAGCCCCATCTCCCAATTTTGAGAGAGGAGAAAGGGGCTATACATGAAGTTATAATTGATCATGCTTACATGAGGAGGTCTCCTTAAACTCCCAACTGTACAGGGTTCAGGGAGCTTTCAGGTCGGTGAACACATCCACAGAGGGAAGGTGATGCATTCCAGCTCCACAAGAACAGAAGCTCCTATGCTCCGGACCCTCCCAGACATTGCCCAGTATAACCCTTCATCTGGCTGTTCATCTTAATCCTTATCATATCTTTAAATAAACTGGCAAATTTAAATAAACTGGTAAAAAAAAAAAGTGTTAAATCCAACACTTACTTACAACAGGACAAACTGAAGTAAAGGTCTGGCAAGTGCACCAGCAATATTTAATGTGCAACATAAAGTCACTGTTATTATAAAGAGCAACCAGAGTACAATACACATAGACAAAAATCTTTGGATCAAGTATGCTGCTTTATTGTGCTGATGTTTGACAATTTGGCTATCAGGTTAAAAAAAAAAAAAAAGAATGCCAGTTTATCAAATTTAGTTTTTCCAAGATCATAAATGGAGTTAGTGAGGTGGAGCTAGTCTAACTCCATTCATTCTCTGAAGGAAGGAAAGATTTAAGCCATCAGCTATGGAGTTACCATTTTTCATCAAATTTGATGTCCATGTCATTACATTAGGTATCTCTGAATTCAGTGTGACCAATGGCATGTCACAGTTTGACTGGCAAGATATTAAATAATTGATGGCATGTTAGATTTAGTGAAATGTGCTGCCAGGGTCATCTAACACACAGGTCTCATTGCATTACTCCACTGCTTCAAAATTCCTAAATGAGGTCAAAACTGCACAGCAGGGCGCACAGGCTCCTTATCATCTGGTTCCCAGTTACCGATCCAGCCTGCAACCCTGCCTCACCTACTTGCTAGATACAGTGAACCAGGAACACAGCCCCTTCCTCACAGGCCCCACTCCCCACCCTTGCCCTTGTACATGTTCCTTTTTCAGTCCCAGGTCATGTTGAACACCTGAATCAGATATGCCCCCTCATCTATGAGGTCCTTTCTGGAATAAGTTAATAAGGTAGAAGATACAAATTTCCAATGCAAATGAATTTCAAATAATATATGATCATACTTGCCCTTAAATAGGAGAAACATACTCCCCACGCCTTAGGTGTGGGCTGCACATAGGTGGACTATTTTCCAAAGAGTACAATATGGGGTTGGGGAGAATGGAGTAACTTTACAGAGAAACTTGACAATCAGTGTCTCAGCCAAGTGGTCGAAATCAACATCAAGACATAAATTATGCTGGTAGCATGTAACCTTGATATAATGTGTTTAAAATGGCAAAAAACCTATTAGCTCTGAGATGCCAGTAACCCATAAGCATGGTCTTAGGAGAAAAACAAATTCCAGTAGTGAAGCATCCTACAATATACATGACCAGTGTTGCTCAAAACTGTCAAGGTCATCAAAAGCAAGGAAAGTCTGGGACACTGCCACAGCCAAGCAGAGCATAAGGAGATGTGGGAACTAAATGTGATGTGGTATCCTAGATGGGATTCTTGAACAGAAAAAGTACTTAGCACTTTTAGTACTTAGTAAAAACTAAGGAAATTTGAATATTATGGACTTTGTTCAATAATAATGTACCAATATTTGTTCATTAATTGTAATAAGTGTGCCCTACTATAATGTAAGATATTAATAAAAGGGAGGTTTCAGATGTATGGGGACTCTGTAGTCACCTCACAATTTTTCTGTAAATCTACAACTGTTCTAAAAATAAAGTCTATTTTTTAAAAAACTGATTAAACTTGCAGGAAAATATTCTAGGAATTATGACTTTGGCTAATAGTTAAACAGGAGGCTCACTCAGGGTCCCTGACACTGATATTTGTTGCGTGTATGATGAGCTGATTGTCCTCCCATCGTCTGAAGAAACATAAATCTTCGTGGTGTTAAAACTGAAATGTCCTAGGAACTTGTGTTTGCCGCCCATATGCTCCAACATTGAGAAGAAAAACGGCAGAGAAAATACTAATGTACTAATAGGCTGAAAGAGGGAGGCGATACACAGCTCCAAGTACACGTGACTAAACCAGTTTGTTCAGACCAAAAGCCGGGGCGGGGGAGGAAATGGAAAAAACAAAACAAAACAAAACATGACTTTGGTCATGGTGAGGGATTGGCGATCTGCTCCGCATCAAGCAACCACAATGCCTTCGGAACCCGCTTTCTTCTGGCGCCCTGGCGACACTGAGCTTGTGTTAGGCATGGGACAGACAAGGAAGACCCACAGGGAAGGAGCAAAGGATCCACAGCACGCAGGCGGTTAGGCTGGGAGGACGCCCGGACATTGCCCTCTCCCGAGCCTCCCAGACCAGGGCGTGTGTAACGGCTGCTTTGCTGCATTTCTCATCTTACAACCCTACTCACCGGTGCCGAGCTCCAGGCCGTGAGCTGAAGGCTCTTTGCTAGTCTCCCGCAGCGGTCAGATCCGGGTCCGATCCTCCGCGAGCACAGCGGATGATAGCGGGTCCCCACTCCCAGTAATCTCCAAACTCGTCAGAGCCTTTCAACGAGTGTTCTGCCGGAGAAGCGCCCGGATTGGCCCCTGCTGAACTCCGCCTGCCAATGGGAACCTCAGGATCCTCTCTACATCACTGATCACTGGGCAAATCTCCTGGCCGCAGTGGGGGTGTGGAACAGCAAGCTCAAGAAAAGGAAACCGAAATCAGACTTCCTAACAGCCGCAATTCTAGTGTGACCTGCAGCGTTACTCGGCGGAAGAGTCCAGGTCTGAGGGCTAATGAGACCCTTTGTGGGTCTCTGGGATACCAGTCTCCTGTCCGGCCACGACCCCACACCTCCCAATTCTCGCCCGGCTTATCAGGGCCAGTGGATGATTTGTGGCTAAGTGGCACTCGCCAGGTGCTCCATAAAATAGGGCTCCCTGCCCCTACGTGGCCTAAATTTGCTTCCTGGTGTAAGCAGGACCTTAGCAAGCAAATATTCTCAGTGGACTACCTAAAAAAATTACCTATCATTTCTGAAGCGCCTACAATGAGTAAGGGGCTTTACATAAAATAGCCTTAAACCTGGCACTCATTAACATCCCCATTGGAAAAGCAGAAAACTGAGGTTCCAACAACTTAGGGTCCCGAGCCTGGCTCAGTGGGCCAGTTGCCCTCCCAGCGCTGCATTCTGAGATCACCGAGCCTGCAAAGCAGACCGGGACTCGGGTTCCCAGGATCCTTGGGAAGGTTTCCAGAGGCTCCCGCGCGTCCCTGCCACCACTGGCCGGAAACTGACCATACAGAAGTTGCACGGCTGCCCAACTTGCTTTCGCTTCCTGCTTTGCCTGCAGCCGCTGCATGTGGTCGGGTCGTGTACAATCCCCTTGGCAGCCGTTGCTGTGTCCCAGGCACCGTCGGATTAAAATACCCCAGTCTCCCGGGGCCAGCGGGGCTCTCAGGCGTTCAGCCCCTGTGAGGAGCTGGAGGAAGAGGCGGTGAAGTTTCTCCAGCTCAGCCAGTTCCCAGCCTGTAAGGTTAGTGCAGGGCCGAGATCCACTTCAGGCACAAGTTGCCCTCCTAGGCAGGTGTAAGGAGATAAATTGCAGATGCTGGGGGCGGGGGTATCTTCATGAGGGGATGAGCTCACCTAAACAAACCCTAAAACCTACCCAGCATCCACTGCCCCCGCCCCAGGGGCAGAGGAATTTGAAGTGAATACTCAGTGCTTATTGTGTGGTGATAAAGGGGGTGAGGTAATCAGAAAACCCCACGCCCATGTTTTACAACCTGATCTTTACCCCTGTCTTGCAGTCTTTCCTCTCTTTGTCCAGTGGTGAAACAAACTCTCACAGTCCGTCTTCTCTAAGAGGGAAGGTTCTGGACCTCACCCTAGTCACAGGACTGTGGCAGTCCTGGGGTTTGGATGTGGTGTCAGCAAATCCTAGACTCTCTGGCTTCCCGCTCTTTTAGTTGGAATTGTGGAAGAAAGTGTGTTTAAAATGCCCCTTAACTGATTTTACGCTACTAATCTGTTTTCTCTCAGTCCCTAGGAGGTACTTGCCCCACCCACAGGCAATGCCATGTGTCCTTCAGCAGTAGATGTCCCTTTCCCCTGCTTAAAATTCTCTCTTCCCAGCCTACTTTAGAGAGAGGTGATGACCTATGCAGGGCCTGAGTGGTTGACATCCATCCACCTTGTTTGCTGGCCGACCTCTCTCTTGCCACCTCTCCTCAAACCCTGTGCTTCAACTCCTTTGGTCTTGAAACACTCTGCCCTAGCCCCTTGCATGGCTCTCGCTTCTTGTCAGTCATGTTGAGACAGGCTAGTAAGCCAGGACAAGTGGAATAGGGAAACTGAGACAGATAGTTAAACAGCCCGTAGGGTACGTCCAGGCAGTCTGGCTCCCTCACCTAGATGTGTGGGTAACCGGAGGGAGCAACTCCTCAGAACCTTGGAGGAGTCTGATATAGCAGTGTTCCCACACGCTTTTGCCTGGGTCTCGAGGCCTTGAGCCCTGGGTGCAATAAACTGCCCTGTGGCCTTGAGTGGGATTGCACGCGCAGCTCATGATAGTTACTTCACCTCTGGCCTGACTGCCTGCTTTGTTTGGGGCTAGTATAAAAGAGATAGGAGCTTTGGATGGGGTAGGGGGTCAGGGTGCGACTTGGACATGGGCTTTGTATCCTGTGTGACTCCCTCCATACGGGCTGGTGGCCTGTATGCAGCGTGGATACAGGCTTTGTGGCCTGTGTGATTTCCCCAAACCCGGGCTTGTGCCTGTGTGACTCTCCCGAATAAAGGCATGTCAAGCATCCCCAAGGCTCCACGCATCTTCCATCTACCTGAGCCCCGAGCGGACCTGTCCAGCCTAGAGAGGCTGCAACACAGAGCCAAGCAGTTTACAGCCATCTAGTAAATGGCAAAATCCTATCTTCCTTAACCAAGGACACTTCCGAGTAAATGGTTTACACTTTTCCCCAACCAGAGTATAAATATGTTAAATCGCCCTACTCAGGGAGATAGCAGAAATCCAATTAGTGCCATTTGTACCAACCACACCCAAGGACAGATGAAGTTAAAGGGAATAAATCTCATTTTGTCACATCATCAAAAAAATAATGGATATTCTATTGAGATCCTCTCTAAGACCTCCCCAGAACTCCCAGCCTTTAAAAACCCTCAGAAAATGAAGGTCCCAGCACTCACTCTCCCTCTCTGGAGCATGCTCACACCATTCTTCCCTGTCAGGTTTGCATCTCTTAAATTCTAAGGGTCCCCACGAGCTTTGCAACCAGGGGAGCAATGGACAGCAGCAGCTTTTCCTGGGCTAATCCCCTGAACCTGTTTCCAAGGCCTCCCTTTCTCTGACTTCTCAGTGAGCCAAAGCATGCCCGCCTCGGCTCATTTCTTTCCTATAATGTTTCTAGAGAGACAAAGCATCCCCACCTCGGCTCTCTCCTGTTGCTTCTTCTGTCCTAAACCCTTCTTTGTTTTATTGTCCCTAGCTTTAATAAACATACTCTCAAAATCACCTGGACTCATGTTGTGAAATCTTTCCTGCAGGAAGTCAAGAACTCACATGTCACCAGCCCACCTGAGGCAGAGCTGCTCTGGGCTGGTTTCCTGTCTAGTAACATTTCCCTGTTCAATTACCATCTCAGTAAGGACTTCTTCCACACTCCTCTAAATCAGTTCCCCATAATGCATCATTCTGTTTCACATTCTGCATTCATTTTCTTATCACTTGAAAGACTCTTGTTCACCTCTTTGTTAATATGTTTATTTTTCTGCCCCCCTCTGCCACCAATGTAAGCCTTATGAGAGTGGAAGCACTGCCTGCCTTCGGTGCAGGTGGTTGTCAAAAATGTATGTTGAATGAATGAGTTCTCCTAGAAAATTTCTGGAACTCCCACCATATTGCTACTGAACTAGTTCCTTGCCAGGAGCTGGTCTTGCCCTGGACCTTTTGTGTGTCAGGCTACCTCCAGACTCTTCACTTGCCCAGGAAATGTTTTAAGAATGAGCCAGAGTGAGAAAAAAAGCAAGTTTTATTTAGGTTCAGAAAAAGAAAGAGGCTAGAGGTAAGTTCCTGGAGACAGGATCAGAAGTTTAGCCTGGGACTGGCTGCCACTGCCCATTGCCCCCTAGTTGCAAGTCTCACAGGGCGCAGATGTGAAAGAAGCCAAAGTGCTCATCCAAGTTGACTCAATAGAACTTGTGAGTGAGCTGCACCCCAGTTGGTAAGTTCTTGGAATCTTTGTGTTTCTGGTTTTTGAAATTTGTGGTGCCAAATTCAGTCTTACTGTGTTGGTCTCCCTCTGGCACAAAAATAGATCAGGAGAGCTACTGGAAGAAATTTTGGCTCTACTCTCAGCATCTTGGGAGCTAGTGCATCTGAGCACCCAGTAGCTACAGGGACAGTTACCACTGTGTGCTGCAATAGAACTGCCTGTGACTACAAAGTTTTGGAGTCCCCATTCCTATTGCCCTTAATTGGACTTGAGAAACTGCATCAATCAAGTTGTAGTGTTGAGGCAGGATAGAAAAAAGTTATGGAAAAACCCCAACAAGTGGAATAAGGAAGTAGAGGCATCATAGGCTGATAAGGTGCTAGGTCCTCTCACCAGAGCCCACACCTCCAAGCATGATCGAAGAGAAACAGTTTATGGCAGGAAATCCCTGCAGTCGTTGCAGAAGTCAACAACCACAGGAACTAGCTAAAGCCAGATCATTCCAAGATGGATGAAAAAATGACCAGAAACTGACCTCAAAGCTCCTTATACCATCATTGTAGTGAAAACTGACACCATAAGTAGAAGGGCACCTGAGAGGGGTGAACACATGACACTTCTGTAAGGGACCATATTAGAGATAATTAGGCCCCTCCAAACCCAAAGGTGGAGACTGAATTTGGCCCCACAAATTTCAAAAACCAGAAACACTAAGATTCCAAGAACTGACTGACTGGGGTGCAGCTCATTCATAAGGTCTACCGAGTCGACTTGGATGTGTACTTTGGCTTCTTTCACATCTGCGCCCTGTGAGACTTGCAACGAGAGGACAATGGGCAGTGCCAGCCAGTCCCAGGCTAAACTTCTGATCCTGTTTCCCAGAACTTACCTCCTGGCCTCTTTCTTTTTCTGAACCTAAATAAAACTTGCTTTTTTTCTCACCCTGGCTCATTCTTAAAACATTTCCTGGACAAGAGAAGAGCCTGGAGATCGCCTGACATGCAGAAGGTCCAGACTGTGCCAGGGCAAGGCCAGTTCCTAGCATGGAACCAGTCCAGTAGCAGTGTGGTGGGAGTTCCAGAAATTTTCTAGAAGAACTCATTCATTTAATATACGTTTTTGACAGCCACCTGCACAATTAGGTGGTGCTAGTTAGGAGTTTGGTTTGGAGTCAGGTCTCTGGTGGACTCAACATGGGCTGGAATACTCCACTCTACCGCTTTCTGTGTGATTTTGCAGAGTTGCTAAGCCTCTGCATGTCTCAGGTATTTTTCACTGCAAAATAGAGATGATAATTTTATCAACTTCATAGATCTGTTGTGACGATTAATGAGACAATATTTCTTAAGTCTTAGAAACAGTGAGTAAGTATTAGCTAGGTCAAAGAGTATGACATAATTACTTGTATTTGGAATCAGGATCTTAAATCAAGCAAAAAGATTTAGTAGTGTCAAAATTTATAATAGACTTTAACGAAGACAGGAATCACGGGGGCTTATGGGAGGAGCCCTCATATCCGATGTCATCAGAAAGCCCTACAGGAAGAACTCTTGTTTAAAACATAGCTCCATGGTAATAACAACATCTGTCATACACATCCTCTTCCCATCTTAAAAGGAATTTCCTTCTTTTTGCTCTCAGGACTCTCACGTAGCCTGCTGTAAGTCCAATTACCAGATTGAAATGCTTCACCCCTCCCCCCGCCCCAAAATCTTTGCTAATGAAATACCTGAACAACTTTCTGTATATGGGTGACAGTAGGTATGTTTCCAAAACAGCTGTGGTTTAACCTAAGGAAGGAACAGGATCTGTTCTGGCATCAGTAGATCTCAGAGCATCTTGGGCCTTTTATGACCTGCTCCAGATTCAGTACTGGTGGCAGCTGGCCACAGTTCAGAGCTTGGCCTCTCTCACATCCACCAATGCCCACCAAAAGCAGCTACAAATGGTGGATTGCTTTGCGGTTTCTAACAGGTAGCCCAGGACAGTCACAGTCAGTGTCTGACATTGATATGCACCAGATTTCCTACCAAAAGCCATAAAACCAACACATTCAAGGGCTGTCTTCAGACTACCCAAAGTACCACCCAATTAGCTCCACAAGTGACACAACCTAAGCCTAAGCACAATCTGCTTATAAGGCAGATATAAGCAGGTACCTGTCCTGGGGTCAATGCCCTCCACCCCACAAAGCAGCCCTCACGCTGTAATCAGGGGTGATCCATAGTCAGCCAGCCTGAAGGTCAACACCACCCATTAATGTGCCAACAGAAATCAAGGCTCAATTACAACAGGAGAGCACATGTAATACACACAGGGAATTTCCTAGAGCACCTGACTCCGGTGATCAGAGTATATACTAACTGAGCCAGACAAAACACCTAGTACAGAAGGCCATTATATCAAGACTGGGAAATATAGCAAATACACAGAACCAAACACAAAGAGGCAGCCAAAGTGGGGAGAAGAAGAAACAAGTCCCAAATGGAAAAGCAAGAGAACTCTTTAGAAAAAGACCCAAATGAAATGTATAAAAACAATCTACTAGATACCAATTTCAAAACAACGATTATAAGGATGCACAAGAAACATAACTGAGAACTTTGACAGCATGAAAAAGGACATAGAAACCGTTAAAAAGATCCAGTCAGAGATGAAGAATTCAATAACTGAAATAAAGAATATAACCCTGACTGGTATGGCTCAGTGGACGAAGTGCTGGCCTGCTAATTAAAGGGTCGCTGGTTCGATTCCCAGTCAGAGCACATGCCTGGGTTGTGGGCCAGGTCCCCAGCAGGAAGCATGCAAGAGGCAACCTCATTGATGTTTCCCTCCCTCTCGTTCTCCCTCCCTTCCCCTCTTTCTGAAAATAAATAAATAAATAAATAAAATTTTTTAAAAGAATGACAAGAGGCAGGGGACTTCTGGTCAAGATGGCAGCATAGGTAAACATAGCACACTTCCTTACACAACCACATCAGAATTACAACTAAAATATAGAACAACCATCACTCAGAACTGTCTAATCAAGTTGAATGGAAGTCTGACAACTATTGAATTAAAGAAACCATATCCATCCAGACTGGTAGGAGAGGCAGAGAAGTGGAATGGGCTTGTCCAACATCCAAGTGTGGTGCATAAAAATTTGGAAGGGATATCTTGGGAGCAAGGAGTCACAGCCCCACAACAGTCCCCCCAGCCCAGGGTTCCAGTGCCAAGAAGATAAGTCCCCATAACAGGGGGGACTCAGTTGGTGGAAGAAGCCCCTAGAGTCCCAAGCAGTTCACGTGGACTTACTCATTCACTGTCTCTATGCTCCAGCCAGGATAGCAGCTTGAAAGGCACCAGTGGCATACAGGAAGGAACTGAAGTGTCTGGCATCAAGGCAAGAGCTGTGGAACAGCTTTCACCCAGCAGAGGCCATTGTCCGTTTTCTGCACCCTCTCCCAACAGAGTCACAGAGCCAGCAGGCAGGTGCCATATCTGGGACTACCATCAACCTGGCTAACACTATTTGTCCTGCCCTGGAGATCCACTGAGACTCTGTCCTAGCCAGCTTACAGGCCCTCCCAAACTGTTAACCATGGCTTTTCCATATGAATGGCTGGTGTTGGCTCTTGCTTCACACTTCCTAAATCCTATCAAACAAGCAACAGCCAGCATCAGTAAGCCCCCAGGCTTTGTACCTCTTGCTAAGTGGCCCCTGGCCCAGCACTAGCAGCAGCCAGCCTAGATGCACAGCTTGGCTTTGCCCAGGAATCTCCAAGCCCAGTTCAAGTAGCAGCCAACCGAGATTGCTTTGTAGCACATGCAGGGTGGCCTGGGGCAGAACACAGGTAGGGGCTGACCTTGTCCTATACCACCCGCGAAACCCCAGAGCCTGCATACCCAGTGGACAGCTACAGACCAATGTTGGAGCACCACCGCCTTGCCCCTGCACAGCTGATTCTCCACGGAGGGCAGAGGTTGGTGGTCAGTTGTTACAGCTAATCCATGCAGGTGACTGGCCTGGGTAAATCCCGTTGACCTGCTAACAGCAATCAAGGCTCAACTACATGGGGAAGGTGTGGTCAGCCCACAGGAAGGTGCACCTCTAGTAGCCAGCTTGGGTGATAGAGGAATAATTTGGAACAGAAGGAAGCAAAAAACCACCAATCAGAACAATAAGAAGAAAAAAAGAACCCCCCAAAAATGAGGATAGTATAAGCAACCTCTGGAACAACTTCAAATGTTCTGACATTGTCATCATAGGGATGCCAGATGATGAGGAGAAAGAGCAAGAAATGGGAAATCTATTTTTTAAAAAAATGAAAGAAAATTTTCCTAATTTGGTGGAGGAAATAAACATGCAAGTTTAGGAAGAACAGAGTGTCCCAACCAAGTTGGATCCAAAGAGCACCACACTAAGACAAATCATAATTAAAATGCCAAAGGTTAAAGATAAAATGAGAATTTAAAAGCAGCAAGAGAAAAGAAACTCCCCTCTATTTACAGGGCGGTTCCCATAAGACTGTGAGCTGATTTTTCAAAAGCAACTTTGCTGGCTAGAAGAGATTGGCAAGAAAGAGTCAAAAGTCATAAAAAGCAGGGCCCTACAGCCAAGATTGCTCTACCCAGCAAAGATATCATTTAGTATCAAAGGACATATAAACAGCTTCCCAGACAAGATAATACTAAAGGAGTTCATCATCAAACCATTATTATATGAAATTGTAAAAGGACTTATTTAAGAAAAATCAATACGATGACCAATAAAATGGTAACAAATACATATCTATCAACAATTGAATCAAAAAACTAAGCAAACAAGAAGAATACAGAGAGAATCATACAGAAAGCGTTTTGATGGTTGCCAGGTGGGAGGGCTGTGTGAGGAAATGGGTGACAAAGTGTGGGGATTAAGAAGTACAAATAGGTAGTTGCAGAATAGCCATGTAGATGTAAAGTACAGTACTGGAAATGGGGTAAACAAAGAACTTATACATATGACCCATGGACGTGAACAATAGTGTGAGGATTGCCTGACAGAGTGAGGGAAGCTAGGTGCAGTGGGGCAAAAAGAGAAAATTGGGACAACGGTAATAGCATAACCTATAAAATATAATTTTTAAAAAATACACAAGGAAGAATCAATCAACAACAGATTAGATGAAGCAGAGGATCAAATCAGTGATTTGGGAGACAGGGTAGCAGAAAACACCCAGTCAGAACAGAAAAACGAAAAAATAATTTTAAAAACAAGGATAGTTTAAAAAAACTTTGGGAAAACAGGAAGCATGACATCTGCATATAGGGTACCAGAAAGAGAACAAAGAGAGCAAGGGATTGAAAACCTATTTGAGAGGGGGAGTGGTCTCTTCCTGAGCAAAATGGCTGCTGCCGCATTGGGGATGAGCCAGCACTGAGATTCCACGGCTGCTCTCTCAGTTCTCTCCCCAAAGCCTCCTTCCCCAGTCTCTCCTCAGGCATCTCTAGCCCACTCTGCCCCGGCCTTTGCCGGAGACCAAGCCAAGAGAGAGTACCAAGAACCAGATATATCCTCCCATCTGAAACAACCAAATAGCTGGACAGAATTTATGAAATGATGATGTTCACGACACAAAACACCAGGGTGGAGGCCAAGGAGAATGTAATGCCTGAGAAAAGGTCATGTGAAAGAAAGAAGACACTCTGCAGCTGTATTTGAACATGGAGGAAGGATCCACAAGCCGAACACAAGCAGCCTCTAGAAGCCAGAAAAAGCAAGGAAACATATAAGGCTTTCAGAAGAAACTGGCCCTACTCAAGCCTTGATTTTAGCCCCATTATACTCATTTTCTCATTGTAGATTTCTGTCCTCTGAAACTGTAAGATAACAAATTTTTGGTTTTTTTAAGCCACAAAGTTTGTAATAACCTATTTGTTTCAATACTAATAGGAAACTACTATTAAAAAAAAAAAAAAGGAAAACCTATTTAAAGAAATAATGACTGAAAACTTCCCTAACCTGTTGAAAAAAAGAGACATAAAGTCCAGGAACTGCAGGGGGTCCCAAACAAGATGAACCCAAATGACCCACAACAAGACACATCATAATTAAGATGGTAAATTTTACAAAGAGAGAATCTTAAAAGCAGCAATACAGGGACAGTTACTTACAAAAGAGCTCCCAAAACCTGTCTGAAGATTTATCAACAGAAACTTTTCAGGCCAGAAGGGAAATATTCAAAGTGATGAAAAGCAAGGACCTGCAACCAAGGCTACTCTACCCAGCAAGGCTATCATTTAAAATTGAAGGACAAATAAAGTGCTTCTGAGACAAGTAAAAGCTTAAAAAGTTTACTACCATCAAACCAGTATTTTTTATAAGAAAATACTTTAACATTCTACAAAAACACCTGAAAGTGACTTCTTTAAGAAGAATAAGGAGGAGAAAAAGAACATAAATATAAATAATAAAAATTGGCAATAACTGCATACTTATCAAGAATAACTTTGACTGTAACTAGATTAAACGTTCCAGTCAAAAGACAGAGGGCCCTGGCTGGTGTGGCTCAATGGAATGAGTGCTGGCCTGCGAACCAAAGAGTCTCTGGTTTGATTCCCAGTCATCAGGGCACATGCCTGGGTTTTGGGCTGGGTCTCTGGTTTGGGGTGTATAAGAGGCAACCGCATATTGATGTTTCTCTCCCTCTCTCCTTTCCTTCCCCTCTCTCCTTCCCTTCCCCTCTCTCTAAAAATAAATAAATAAAATCTTTAAAAAAATACATATAGGGTAGCTGAATGAATAAGAAAACAAGACCCATATATATACACTGCCCACATGAGACCCGCTTAGGCTCAGAAAACAAACATACACACTGAAACTAATAGGATGGAAAAGTATTTCATGCAAATGGAAACAAAAACCTCAAGGAGCAGTACTTATATCAAACAAAATACACTTTAAAACACAAGCTATACTAAGAAACAAAGAAGGGCATTATGTAATGATAAAGGGATCAATTCAACAAGAGGATATTTATGCATCCAATATAGGAGTGCCTGTGTAAAGCAAATCTTGATGTACATAAAGGGAAAGAGCAACAACAATACAGATACAGTAGGAGCCTTTAACACCCCGTTCAAATCACTAAATAAATCTTCCAGGCATAAAGTAAACAAGGAAACAGTGGCCTTAAATGACGCATTAGACCAGATGGATTTAATTCACATTTTTAGAGCACATAACCCTAAAGCACTAGAATATACATTCTTTTCACTTGCACTTGGAACATTTTCTAGGCTAGACCACAAGCTAGGCTACAAAACAAGCCTCAATAAATTTAAGAAGATTGTAATCATATTAAGCATTTTCTTCAACCACAACGGTATGAAACTGGAAATCAATTCCAAGAAAAAAATACTGAAGAACACACAGAGACACAGAGGCTGGCTGGGAACCATCCTGCCTGGTTTCAGGGACTGTAGCTTCGCCAACAGGCGAGAGGGCCCCAAGGCTGGGGCTGAGCAAGGAGACCTTGGAAAATAGGCCACTGAGGAGACAAAACTTGTCCCCCTGGCAGGGGCACAGCCCCTACCTGCCTCACATCATCCTGCTTGGCCCCAGAGGATGGCTGGTTAGTCAATGACGGTTAAGACCCCTCAATGGCAAGGGCAACCTTATATAGGCACAGTCGCACAGGAACCATCAGGGAAAGAATTAGGGGACATGGAGAAGGGGCAAAAGACCCTCACGCCTCAGCTTTGTCAGGGCTGGAGTCCTCATTCTATCTGAAAGAAGTCTCTTTATCTCTTGGTTGCTCTGCTCCACCCACCTGGCTCAGGCTTAAAACAATACTAAAAGCAGGTACAGCCCTAAACTGGATAAGGTGATTCTGGGGAACAATTAGGCCTGGAAAAGGAATGTACTAAATCCTATGAAACTTACTTTGCTAAGAATGCCCTGTAGTTAATGAGTACTGATGTTCCAGTAGAGCATAGAATGTGATCAGTTTCCCAGGTTTTGGGACCAAATGGCTGCCACCCGGTCTACAAGACTCTGAACAGAGGCAAATCTCTGTGTTCCTTCAATTGTTACCTATGATCTCTATTTTCTGTAAATATAGCCTTTTGACATTGATTAATGAGCTTTGCATGCATGCTATATACCCCTGTGCACCTTGTTCTCAAAAAAGCCACTTCAAGAGAAGGGCTCGGGCATTCTCCACTAGAGGGAATCGCCACCCCCTTTTCCTGGCAGTCCGATAGTGTCTGGAATGACTTACTTCCTTCATCTGCGATGACCCAGGGGGACTCTGTGGGGAACAGGGTACCCCCCTCAGAGGCCAACTAACATGGTACCAGACAATGAATGGATTCACAGTGAGATCAAGAAAGAAAACAAAAGATACTTTGAGACAAATAAAAATGAACACATAGTAACCCAAAATCTATGAGACACAGTGGAATTCATAGCAACTCAGGCCTATCTCAAAAAAACTTTTTTAATAAACAATTTCATCTTACACATGAAGAAACTAGAAAAAAGAACAGCAAAGCCCAAGGTGAGTAGAAGTATGGAAATAATATAGAGCAAAGCAGAAATAAACAACAACAAAAAAATCTAAAAGACCAACAAAAGCATATCTAGTTCTTTAAAAAGAGAAAGATAATCAGCTCTGGCTGGTTTGGCTCAGTAGACTGAATGCAGGCCTGTGAACCAAAAGGTTCGAGCCCCAGTCAAGGCACATGCCTGGGTCATGGGCCAGGTCCCCAGAGCAGGGTGCATAAGAAGCAACCAAACATTGATGTTTCTCTCCCTCTCTTTCTCCCTCGCCCTCTCTCTAAAAATAAATAAATAAATAAAATCTTTTTAAAAAAAAAAACAGAAAGAAAATCAATAAACCTTTAACTAGCTTCACCAAGAAAATAAAAGAGGACCCATATAAATTAAACCAGAAATGAAAGAGAAGGAACAAATGACACCACAGATAGAAAGGATTATAAAATATACTGTGAATAATTATGTGTCAACAAAGTATACAGTCTGGCAGAAATGAGTAAATTCCTAGACACGTAAATTCTTCCTTGACTGAATCAAGAAGAAACAGAAAATCTGCACAAACCAATTACTACCAATGACACCAATTCAGTAATCTCTGAACTCCCAATAAATTAAAGTCCTGGACTAGATGGCTTCACAGGTGAATTTTTACCATACATTCAGAAAAAATGAACACCTATTCTTCTCAAACTGTTTCAGAAATTCAAAATGGGGGAAGGCCCCCAAGCTAATTTTGAGACTACCATTACCCTGATTACAAAATGAGACAGAGACAATGCACAAAAAGAAAATTTTAAGTCAGCAGCCCTGATGAGCATCAATGCAAAATCCTCAACCAAATATTAGCAAACTGAATTCAGAAATACTTTTTAAAAGATAACATACCATGACAGAGTGGAATTTTTTCCTGAGATACAAGGTTGGTTCCATATGTGCAAATTAATTCACATTATACATCACATAAACAAAATGAAGAATAAAATCATATGATCTTATCAATAGATGCAGGAAAAAAAGCATTTGATAATATCCAGCACCCATTTACGATAAAAATTCAGCAAAGTAGAAATAGAACATATCTTAACAAAATAAAGGCCATATATGAAAAATTCACAGCTAACATCTACTCATTGGGCAAAATCTAAGAGTGTTTTCCTTAATATTACAAACAAGACAGGGATGTCCACTTTCACCACTTTTAATTAACATAGGACTGGAAGTCCTAGCCACAGCAGTCAATCAGACAAGATAAAGAAATAAAAGACATCTAAGTTGGAAAAGAAGAAGTAAAACTGTCATTATTTATAAATGACAGGATACTATATGAAGAAAACCCTAAAGGTTCCACCAAAACACTACTAGAATTGAGAAATACAGTAAAGAAGCAGAATACAAAGTAAACATTCAGAAATCAGTTACAATTATACACACAAATAATGAACTACCAGAAAGAGAAACTAAGAAAATAATCCCACTTACAATTGCCTCAGAAAATACCTAAGAATAAATTTAACCAAGGAGGTAAAAAATGTGCTTGGAAACTGTAAGACACTGAAGAAAGAAACTAAAGTAGATAGAAATAAAGGGGAGAATATACCATGTTCACATATCGATAAAATTAGCTTTGTTAAAATGCCCATACTACTAAAAGTAATCTGGAGATTCAGTGCAATCCCTATTAAAATAATAATGGCATTTTTCACAGAACTGAAACAAATAATCCAAAAATTTATAAAGAACCCCAAAAGACCTTGGATATCCACAGCAATCTTGAGAAAGAAGAACAAAGCTGGAGATATCACACTACCTGATATAGTAATCAAAATGGTATATCAGCATAAACACACACACATAGATCAGTGTGACAGAATAGAGAGCCCAGAAACAAGCCGATGTCTATATAATCAATTAAGCTATGAAAAAGGATGCTACAACATACAATGAGGTGAAGACAGTCTATTCAATAAACGGTGTTGGAAAGATTGGACAGATTTATGCAAAAAATGAAATTACACCATATACAAGAATAAACTAAAAATGAAATAAAGATTCAAATTTAAGACCAAAATCATAAAGCCCCTTAAAGAAAGGTAGTAAACTTTGTGACATTTCCTTACCAATAATTTATCTCATATATCGCTTCAGGCAACAGAAACACAGAAAAAATAAAAGGGACTGCATCAAACTATCAAGTTTTCGTATAACAAAGGAAACCATAAATAAAAAAAGATAACCTAGTGAATAGAAGATATTCAACAATGACACATTCAGTAAAGGGTTAATATTCAAAATGTATAATGAACTTGTACAACTCAACACCAAAAAACAAACAATCCAATTTAAAAATTGGCGGAATACCTGAATAAACATTTCTCCAAAGAGGACATACAAATGGCCTATAGATATACAAAAAGATGCTCGAGGTCACTAATCATAAGGAATATGCAAATTAAAACCACAACGAGATACCACTTTACACCTATCAGAACGGCTATCATCAATAAATCATTAGGCAACAAATGCTGATGAGAATGTGGAGAAAAGGAAATCCTCTTGCAGTGTTGGTGGGAATGCAGACTGGTGCAGCCATTGTGGAAAACAGTGTGGAAGTTCCTAAAAAAAATTAAAAATGTAGGAGTAGTAAAGGGTAAAGGAGGTCAAGCAGATGGTGACAGAAAAAGACTAAATTTGGGTGGTGGGCACAAAATGCCATATACAGCTCATGTATTATAGAATTTTACACTTGGAACCTATATAACCTTAGTAATCATTGTCAATGCAATAAATTTAATTAAAAAAATTAAAAATCTACTGCCTTATTACCCAGTGATTCCTCTTCTAGGTATATTTGCAAAGTAACCCAAAACGTTGATTTCAAAAAATATAGGCACCCCTATGTTCATTGCAGCATTATTTACAATACCAAGATATGGAGCAACCCAAGTGCCCATTAATAAGACAAGTGGAGAAAAAACCAATAGTACATATATGCAATGGAATACTACTCAGTCATAAGAAAATGAAATCTTACTATTTGTGACAATATGGATGGACCAAGAGTATTTTGCTAAGTGAAATAATCAAAGACAAATACCATATGACCTCACTTATGTGGAATCTAAAGAACAAAATAAAGAACAAACAAAACAGAAACAGACTCATAGATACAGAGAACATTTTCTAAAAATTCTTACCTTACAGTATGTTTTAATTGATTTTAGAAAGAGAGAAAGGGAGAGAGACCAAGAGAGAAACATCCAAGTAAGAGAGAAACATCCAAGTGAGAGAGAAACATTATCACTTGCCTCTTGTATGTGCCATGACAAGGGAGAGTACCTGCAACCTAGGTATGTTCCCTCACTGGTAATCAAACCTGCAACCCTTGTGTGCATGGGACGATGCTCCATCCAACTAAGCCACTTGGCTAGGGAAATACAGAGAACAGTTTAATATGACCATAGTCTTGGTCATTTGGGACTGGGTAAAACTGGTTAAAAGATCAAAAAGTACAAGTAGGTAGTTACAGAATAGTCTCAGAATGAAAGGCACATTATAGGGAATATCGTCGCTACAATTGTAATAACTATGTATGATTCCAGGTGGGTACTTGAACTATCAGGGGTATTACAGTGTAAATTATATAAGTATATAACCACTATGATGTATACCTGAAACTGACACAAAATAATATTGAATGCCAAGTGTAATTTAAAAAAAAAATTAGGACTTCAAGATGGTGGCTGAGTGAGTAGAAATCGATTCCTCCTAGGACCAATCTGGAATTACAACTAAATTGTGGAGAAATCACCTAGAAAACAACAAAACAATAGTGAGAGAGGAGCCTTAAAACCTCGGACAGACAGGGGAATCAGCCTTGGCACAGCCTACTGGTAAGGAGTGCTGTAGAGGCTCGAGAAGGGGGAGTGGGCACCCATGGGCAGCAGTGCAAGAAGGATATTGAAATGGCCAGTTGGATCCTCCTGAGAAGAGCAGGGTCTGAACCATAAGCAGGCATCTCCAATCAACAGCACGAGAGCCCAAAAAGCACACAAATAGCAGCCAGCTGTGAAAAGCAGCAGGGTTGCTCTCTGCCAGAGACAGAAGGCTGGAGCTTCAAAGAGCCATCTAAAAGGCCAATGCAAAAATTTATAGTGGCAACCACTTACCCTGGACTCTGGCAGACGTAGGGGCAGACTGGGCTGGAGCTGCCTGAGGATAGACTGGAGAGGGAGGCTTTGGAGAAAGAACTGAGAAAGTGGACGGCGGGGTCCCAGTGCTGACTTACATCCCATTCCACAGCTGCCATCTTGCACTGAAGACCACTCCACAGAGTGGTAGTAGCATGAAAGGACACAATAGCCACGCTCCCCATAGGCTCGGCCCTGCCCAGTATTACGCAGGCCCCGGTGCTGAGTACAGAGCAGCAGTCAAAGAAAGTAGATCCCTGGCTAAAGGGGACACAGAGTGGCTAGAGATGCTTGAGGAGGGTCTGGAGACAGAGGTGTCGGGGAGAGAATGGAAGAAGTGACCAGGGATATCCCAGTGCTGACTCATCCCCCATATTGCAGCAGCCATCTTACTCGGGCAGATCACTCTCCTGAGTGACAGCAGCATGAAACAACACAATAGCCATGCCCAGAGGAGGGACTCTGCCCCATCCTGACTCCTGAGGGCGGAGTGACTAGATTAACAACTGGAGGGGACAGACACAGACAGTAGATTCCTGGAAGTTTCTTAAAGACTGACTAAGCTCAGACAGGGTAAACAGCTGAGATCATCAGAGGCAGATGAAGGAAGTGAGGGAGGGAGGGAGGGAGGGAGTGAGGGAGGGAGGGATAGAAGGAGGGAGGGAGGGAGGAAAAAGAAAGAAATGGAACTCTTACCTTTTGCAATAACATAGATGGACCTGGAGAATATTAAGCTAAGTGAAATAAGCCAGTTGATGAAAGACAAATACCATATGATCTCACCTATAAGTGGACTCTATTCAACAAAATAAACTAATGAACAAAATAAAACAGACGCATGGAAACATGGAGCAACCTGAAAGGAAGGGGAAGGGACTAGACAAAGAGCATGTACGAATGACCCATGGACATTGAAAACAGAGTGGTAATTGTCTGTAGGAGCAGGGGTTGGGGGTGGGATGGGTGGAGGGAGGTAAAGAGGCAAAAACTGACACAACTGTAATAGAATAAACATGATTTATAAATTTTTTAAAAAAGAAAAAAACTAATGATGGAAAACTTCCCTAATTGGAGAAGAGAAAAAGTCACACAGGTCCAGGAAGCACAGAGCATCCCATTCAAGAGGAACCCAAGGAGGCCCACTCCAAGACTCATCATCATTAAAATGGCAAATATCCAAGACAAACAGAGAATCCAAAAGGCAGCAAGGGAGAAACAGATAGTAACATACAAGGTAGCCCCTATACGGCTAGCAACTGACTACTCAACAGAAACACTACAAGCCAGAAGAGAAAGTAAGAAATATTCCAAGTAACGAAAAGTAAAGGGCTGCAACAAATACTAACTACACGGTAAGGCTTTCAATTAAAATGGGAGGTGAAATAAGGAGTTTCCCAAGGAAAGAGAAAGCTAAAAGAATACACCTCCACCAGACCAGCACTGCAAGATATGCTAAAGGGACTGGGTTAAGAAAATTAAGAAAAAGGGTGAGAAAGAAAGGATCACAGGTACGAAGGGAAAAAATGAATAAGTACCTTTCAATAATAACTTTAAATGTAAATGGATTAAATGCTTCAATCATAAGACATAAGATAGCTGAATGGATAAGAAAACATGAGGCACATTATGATGCCTACAATAGACCTACCTCAGAACTAAGGACCAACACATACCGAAAGTAAAAGGATAGAAAAAAATATTGCAAACAAATGGACAGGGAAAAAAGGCAGGGGTAGCGATACTTGTATCAGACAAAATAGATTTCAAAACAAAGGTCATAAAAAGAGACTCAGAAGGATACTGCATAATACTCAAAAAGTATCCATCAAGAAGACATAAACATTATAAACTTATGTATACCCAAAATAGGAGCACCCCAATATATAAGGAAAATCTTGGAGGACTTCAAGAAAGATATAGACAGCAATACACTGATAGTAGGGACTGTAACACCCCACTGTCAAAAATGGATAGGTGTTCCAAATAAAACATCAATAAGGATAATATGGACTTGAATGACGCATTAGATCAAATGGACTTAACTGACATATATAAAACCTTCTATCCCAAAGAAGCAAAATACACATTTTTTTCAAATGCACGTGGAACATTTTCAAAGATAGACCACATGACAGATCAGAAAACAAGCCTCAACAAATTCAGGAAAATCGAAATCATAACAAGTATCGTCTCCAACCAAAAGGGCTTGAAACTAGAAACCAACCTCAAGGAAAATAATTAAAACACTTGAACTCATGGAGAATGAATATTACTCTATTAAATAATGAATGGGTCTATTAAATAATGAGATCAAAGAACAAATCAAAAAGTTTCTGGAAAGAAATGAAAATGAACACACAACAGTCCAAAACCTATGGCACACAGCAAAGGCAGTCCTGAGAGGGAAGTGCATAGCAATATAGGCCTACCTCAAAAAGATAGAAACATTTCAAAAAAAGATCTAACCCTCCAGCTTTAAGAATTTATCAACTTAAGAACTGGAGAAACATCAACAAACAAAGCCCAGAGGAAGGAGAAGAAAGACAATAATGAAGATCAGACCAGAACTGAATGACATTCAACTCTAGAGACTAGAATTTTAGTCTAGAGACTAAAAGAACAATTCAAAGGATCAGCCAATCCAGGAGCTGATTCTTTGAAGAGATAAACAAAATCTACAAGCCTCTAAGTAGACTCATCAAGAAAAAAAGGGAGAGGACCCAAATAAATAATATCGGAAATGAAAGAAGAGAACTAACAACTGATGCCACAGAAATACAAAGGATTTGTACAAAGGACTATATGAAATTACTATGAACAATTATATGACAAGAAATTTGAAAACCTCGATGAAATGGACACATTTCTAGAATAATATAACCTTCCAACACTGAATGAAGAAGAAGCAGAAAGCCCGAGCAGACTGATAACAGCTGGTGAAAGTGAAGCAGTAATCAAAAACCTCCCAGCACATAAAAGCCCTAGATCGGACGGTTTCACAGGAGAATTTTACAAAACACTTAACAACTAACCACTGTCCTTCTCAGACTATTTTAAAAAATCCAAGAAGAGGGAAGACTCCCAACCTCTTTTAATTAGGCCAGCATCATCCTAATCCCAAAACCAGATAAAGACACAACCAACAAAGAAAACTATAGGCCAACATCGCTGATTAACATAGATGCTAAAATCCTCAACAAAATGTTGGCAAAGCGCATCCAGCAATACATTAAAAAGATCATCCACCATTATCAAGTGGGACTCATCCCAGGGATGCAAGGATGGCTCAATATTCACAAATCAATAAATGTGATACATCACATAATGAAAAAGAAAGACAAAAATCACATGATCATATTGAGATGCTGAAAAAGCACTTGATAAGGTATAGCAACCATTTATGATAAAAACACTCAACAAAGTGGGAATAAAGGGGGCATATCTCAACATAATAAAGTCGATATATGAAAAACCTACAGCCAACCTCATACTGAACAGGCAAAAACTAAAGGCTTTCCCACTATATCAGGAACAAGACAAGGATGTCTGCTTTCACTACTTCTATTCAACATAGTATTGGAAGTCCTAGCCACAGCGATCAGACAAGAAAAGGAAATAAAAGGCATCCAAGCT
Source organism: Pteronotus mesoamericanus (assembly GCF_021234165.1). Classification (NCBI taxonomy): domain Eukaryota; kingdom Metazoa; phylum Chordata; class Mammalia; order Chiroptera; family Mormoopidae; genus Pteronotus; species Pteronotus mesoamericanus. The sequence continues at coordinate 916,259 of NW_026555085.1, forward strand.
AGAAAGGAGGAAGTAAAACTATCATTGTTTGCAGATGACATGATAGTGTATATAGAACACCCCATAGATTCCACTAAAAAAGCTACTCGATCTAGTAAGTGAATTTAGCAAAACATTGAGATATAAATCAATATTCAGAAATCAAAGAAATTCTTGTACACAAAAAATGAAATATCAGTATGAAAAATCAGGGAAAAAATCCCCTATGCTATAGCAACAAGAAAAATAAAGTACCTAGGAATAAATTTAACCAAGGAGATAAAAGACCTGTACGCAGAAAACTATACACACTGAGGAAAGAAATAAAGGAAGACACAAATAAATGGAACCATATATCATGTTCATGGATTGCAAGAATTGACATCATCAAAATGTCCATACCTCCGAAAAGAATTTATAGATTAAATGCAACCCCTATTAAAATACCAATGACGTATTTCACAGATATAGAGCAAACATTTCAAAAATTTATATGGGACCCTAAACAACCCCAAATAGTTGCAGCAATTTTGAGAAAGAAAAACAAAGTAGGAGGGATGATAACACCTGACATTAAACTATATTACAAGGCCATTCTAATCAAAACAGTCTGGCATAAAAACAGACAGAGATCAATGGAACAGAATAGAGAGCGCAGAAATAAACACATATCTCTGTGGCCAATAAACATTCAAGAAAAGGTGCAGAAGCATAAAATGGAGTAAAAATAGCCTCTTCAACAAATGGTACTGGGAGATCTGCACATCTACATATAAAAAATTGAAATTCGACCACCAATTTACACCACACCCAAAAATAAACTCAAGACAGATAAAAGACTTAAATATAAATTGTGACACCATAAAAGTCCTAGAGGAGAACACAAGCAGGAAACTCTCAGATACCCAAAGCAGCAATATTTTCACCAATATGTCCCACAGAGTAAAGGACATAAAGGAATAAACAAATGGGACTTCATCAGAAGAAGCTTCTGCATGGCTAAAGAAAACATCAGCAAAATGAAAAGGGAACCAACTGTATGGGACAATATATTTGCCAATGATACACCATGAACAAGGTTTTGATCTCCAAAATATATAAAGAACTCACATGACCCCACTCCAGGGAGACAACAATCTAATTAAAAAATGGGCAAAGGATCTGAACAGACACTTCTCCAAGGAGGACATACACAGGGCCCATAGACATATTAAAGGCTGCTCAGCATCACTAGCCATCAGAGAAATGCAAGTTAAAACCACAATGAGATACCACTTCACACCAGTCAGAATGGCCATCATAAACAAATCAACAAATAATGGGTGCTGGTGAGATTGTAGAGAAAAGGGAACCCTAGTACACTGTTAGTGGGAATGCAGACTGGTACAGCCACTGTGGAAAACAGTTTGGAATTTCCTCAAAAAGCTAAAAATGGAACTGCCTTCTGACCCAGCAATTTCACTGCTGGGATTATACCCTAAGAATCCAAAACACCGATTCAAAAGAACCTATGCACCCCAATGTTCATAGCAGCACAATTTACAACAGCCAAGTGCTAGATGCGACCTAAGTGCCCTTCAGTAAATGAGTGGATCAAAAAACAACAGTACATTTACACAATGGAATACTACGGAGCAGAAAGAAAGAGCTACTACTCTTCGCTACAGCATGGATGGAACTGGAGAGCATTACGCTAAGTGAAATAAGCCAGGCAGCAAAAGACGAATACTATATGATCTCACCTGTAAGTAGAACCTAATCAGCAAAGCAAGCAGGCAAGAAAAATATGACCAGCAACATTGAAAGAAAGAAGAAACCAACAGGGATGGGAAGGAAGGAGAGAGGGCAGGAGGGGCGCAGCGGGCAGGGGAAGGGGAAGGGTCAGATCAAGGAACAGGTGTGAAGGACACATGGACAAAGCCAAGGTGGGGAAGCATTGAAGGGGGATGTGGTGGTGGGTGGGCTAGGGGAAAATGGTGGGTAAGTGGAGATAAATATATTTGAAAAGTTTTTACAAATTAAAATTAAATTTTGAAAAAAAGCCCTGGCTAGTGCAGCTCAGTTGGTTTTGGTGTTGTCCCATAACTGAAAGATTGGGGGTTTGATTCTCAGTCAGCGCACATACCTAGGTTGTGCCTTTGATTCCCAGTCTGGGTGTGTATGATCCCCATCCCAGGTATGTATGGAAGACAACTAATCAATGTTTCTCTTTCACATCAATGTTTCTTTCTCTTCAAAAAATGTTTCAATTAAAAAATAAACTAGATGAAGAAGATGGCAGCAAAGTAGGTGGGATCTGAGCCCACTTTCTTATGCACCCAACTGGGACACTTAGCCAATCTTCCGAAAATAAAGTGAACAACCAACAGAATCTTGGCTCATATGAAATGTGGAAGCCAAAGTGTGCAGAGGACATTCAAAATATGCAAAAATGAGGTTTCACAGGTGGACGGGTAACATCCTTGCGCATGGCACCAGAAACCACGGCTGCGATGGGACAACATCAGGGGAGAGCTGGGTCAGTGATAGCAGCCTAGCAGCTCCCTCCCCTCCCAGGGTGGGGAAATCAAAGACCTGGGCCAGGAGCAACTTCAATGCATAAAGTACCAGGGAAAAAGAGGCAGCATGCATGCAAACAGCTAGCAGTGCACCCAAGTCGGGGCAGCGGTCACTGTCCAGGGCAGTGCCAGAGAATGGTGGTGGTTGGGGATCCTGGTGGCTGGGAGAAGAGGTGGGCTGCGACTGGCGGTGACTGAGATAGACTTCTGACTTGCCAGAGAATTGGAGTGTATGGAAAGCCAGGTAGTGACTCAGAACTGCAACGGCACCCACAGAGACTTTTTTCAAAAGGGTAACTGAGATGTGATGGTCAGGGACCTTGCAGCTCCCAGCCAACAAGGAGGGATGATTGTGGGTGTGATTTACTCCCACTCAGTGCACTTAAGGACTTATCAAAGGGGTGCAAAAGGAGGTGGTTTCTGAGTGCCAGCCAGGTGCAACAGTGCAGAGTGGAGAGTGCAGGCCACAGTGTGCTCTGAGGGAAGTGGGATGTAGACTGTACACCTGTGATTATTGTAGGACAAATTGGGCCCCGTCCTTAGTGGAAGCACTGGAAATGAAAAATTGAGCCTAATACTCCACTACCTGCAGGAGCTGCGAAGATCTGCAAAAGCAGCTGGGAAGGCTTAACAAACAGCAGAGGGCTTACTTTTCCAAGTGTAAGATAGCAAGGCTAATGCCCAAAAGAGCCCATTTTGAACTCCCCACAGGAAGACAAAGTACACTGGGTCCTAGGCCCCTATTTCACTGAGGCCATCAAAACAGGAAGTTAAGAAAGGGAACAACAAGGGGGATTCAGAGCACTGCCCTGACTTGGCTCACATACAGAGCTGCACCATACACCAAGCAGGAGAGAGCTGACACTCTTACACAGATTGTCCTCTGCCTCCCATGAAAAGGAGAGCTATTTAAGCAGGAACTATATCTATTGGAAATAAACTGGAACAGACTAAGATGGGAGGCATAGAGGCAGGGGGAATGCACCCACAATTTTCCCAGAAGACTGAACATTGTCTTCCAGGCGAGACACAGAGACCTCACCCTCTCCATCACAACAGAAGCACCCTCTAGAGGCAGGGGAAGGAGATACAGGTAGTGTTGCCAGAAGTCTTATGATGGACCCAGGACCTGGAGGTGAGAGAAAACTAGAGACAGATCCAGAAAGAAGTCACAGGGGAACACTAACAGCTGAGACAAATTTCACTTACTCTTCATCAGAACTTGTATGTTTTTTAATGTTTTTCACGTTTTCTTTTTTTAATTTTTTTGTTTTTCTTTTTCTCTTTGTTTTTTTTCTCCCTTTCATCTAGCATTTTAATTTTTCTTCTTTTGCTTCACCTGTATTCCAAATAACTCACTACTCATGGTCTTTTACTTTGTATTCTGTTGGTTCAGATTTTTTTTCATATTATTGTTATTCCAAAGCCCACATAGCACCCTTCCCTGGTCTTAATCCATTTTGGCATCTTCCTGAGCTTTATTACTATTGTGGTAAACTTTATTTTCTTTCACAATGTGCCATGTTCCTATCCCTTACTCTCACTATTTCTCCTCCATCTAACCTCGCAAAGGGCTCTTCATTCTCAAGTCAGCTCACATTCCTTTTCCCTTCTTAAAAGAGTCTTAGTTCCTTCCCACCTTCTATAAACAGTGGCTAGTTGCATGAAATACCACGGTTATTGCTGTACATCTCCAATGGAACTCCTATTTCTTTATTATTTGTTTGTACTTTAAATCCCATAGAATACTCTCCCCCTGTCTTAATACATTTTACCCTCCCCCTTCCCCTGATCAGTTGAGTGAAAAATTTTATTTCATTCTTTTCTCTCTCCATTTTCTATTCTTTATTCCCCTCCTCTCAACCTGGGTTTTACTCCTTACTCTATTAGTTTGCTTCTTCAATCCTCTCAAAATTATTTTTCTTTATGGTAGGGATCTCATATTCATTTTTCACTTTTATACAATATTCTTATTCGCATTCCACCTTTCTTAAACTTCATTCAGCATCATTGCTGTGGACCTAGCTGTGGTTTTTCTGAAATTTTTCTCCCATTGGCCCAATACACTTTCAATTTTACTTCAAACCTCATAGTATACTCTTCTCTTTTCTTCCCCCATTGTTCCCATCACCCTTCTGTGTTTTATTTACATTTTAAATTTTGTCCTCTTCACTTTTTAGCCCCAGTTCTGTCCCTACTCTTATCAATTCTCCTCCCTCTTCCCACTCAATAACATCTTCCCCTCTTTTAGTCATCTCATATCTCTTTGTCATATTCATTATCTCTCTTCACCTTTATTGATCTTTGCTAACTTGAGGTTGAGATTGCTGATGTGGTAAGGGTTTCTTCTTGCTGATGTAGGTTTCCTTGTCTGATAATACTGTCTTGTTAACCAATACCGGTACAACAGCATACAAGACAAGCATACTGGGAGCTGTGACCACCAGTAAGCCCAATGGAGGGGAGAACACACTGTAGGGGGCCACTTTGAGTAGTATCAGGGACTGTAGTCCCACACAAGATGGGGCCTGGGAAAGAACTCATAAGACTTGGATAGAACACTGGTAAGGCGGTTGATAGGCAGGACCTGATAATAACTCCAAGGGCCCATGGGGGAAATCAGGCCTAGAAGCAAATTACACTCCTTGAAGCATGCTTTGTTTCTCCCTCAAGCTCTGTTAATCTTATACCAGAAAACCAGCTCAAGGCTGGGAAAGAAATTTCCAGAATTCCTGGATCCTGACTCAAATCCCACCTGGCGCCATAATGTTTGCTCATCTTGGGCCCAAGCAATTTGGTGTGTTCCTGCCGTTGTCTTCTTTAAACATCATCTATTCTCTGTAAGCTTAAGTTACTGATGTAATTAGATTACCTATACATTCCTGCTACCTGTCCCCCACTCATAACCCTCTCAATAAAAGCCACTGAGCACAAGGGCTTCAGGCATTCTCCTTTGGAGAGAATTGCCTTCCCCTTTCCTTGACAGGCAAATAGTGTCTGGAATGATTTATTCTTCCATCAGCCGTGAACCAGGGGACTTTGTGGGCCAGAGTTCCCCATAACCCACAAACAAAGAAGCCACCAAGTAAAGCCCAAGTGAAAAAAGAGAGCCCCCATGAACAGAACAAAGGACAACCCTACAGCATTCAGATAAGGAGATCAAGGAGACAGCCCCACTGAGTCCCACAGAACTCCTACCACAGAAGTCCACCCCACGAAGACAGGCAGGCGAAGCATATCACCATGAGACACAGAAACAAAAAAAAAGAGTCACCTAAAATATGGAGACAAAGAAAGAATCCGCAATTGAAAGAAATGGAAGATTCCCAGTAAAAGAGCTAAATCAAATTGAGGCAAACAGTTAGACATAGAATTAAAAAAAAATAGTTATAAGGATGCTCAAGAAACTCAGTGACAACTACAAGGAACTGAGTGGCAACTGCAACAGCATGTAAAAGGAAATGGAAACTATAAATAAGAGCCAGGAAGCAATGAAGACTACAGTATCTGAAATAAATACACTAGAAGGAATTACAAGCAAGCTGGATGTAGAGAAGGACTGAATCAGCAAGCTGGAAGACAAGGAAGAAATAAATACCCACGTAGAGCAATAACATTGAAAAAAGACTCAAAAGGTATGAGGATAATTTAAGGGAACTTCAGGAAAACATGAAATGTAAGAACATTCGAATCATAGAAATACCAGAAGGAGAAAGAAATTATTAATGGATAGAAAAGTTCTTAGAAAAAATAATAACAGAAAACTTCCCTAACTTGGAGAGGGGAAAAGCCACACAAGTACAGGAAGCACAGAGGGTTCCAATCAAGATTAAACGAGAGACCTACTCCAAAACAGATTATAATTAAAATACCAAAATTTAAAGACAAAGAGAGAATCTTAAAAGCAGCAAGGGAGAAACAGAAAGTAACATACAAGGGAGCTCCAATAAGGCTAGCAGCTGATTTCTCAAAAGAAACACCACAGGCCAGAAGGGAATGGCAAGAAATATTCCCAGTAATGAAAAGCAAAGGCCTGCAACGGAGACTACTCTACACAGCAGGACTGTCATTTAAAATGGAAGGCAAAAAAAATAGTGTCCCAGGCAAAAGAAGGTTAAAAGAATACAGGTCCACCAAAACAGCACTGCAAGACATGCGAAAGGACTGTTTTAAGAAGATGCCATTACAGAGTGAGGGAGAGTGGAACACTGGTACAAATAGAAAAAAATGACAATGAATAAGTACCTGTCTGTAGTAACCTTGAATGGAAATGGATTAAACTCCCCAATCAAAACATAGGGTAGCACAATGAATAAGAAAACATGACCCACATATACGCAGCGTAAAAGAGACTCACCCCAGAACAAAAGACCTACACAGACTGAAAGTGACGTGTTGGAAGAAAATATTCCAAGCAAACAGACAGGAAAAAAAAAAACTGGGGTAGCAATACTCATATCAGACACAGTAGACTTCAAAACAACAGGCTTAATAAGAGACAGAGAAGGACACGTCCTAATACTCAAGGGAAGAATTCATCAAGAACATGTAAACATATATGCACACAATATAGGAGTACCCAAATATATAAGAAAAATCTTGGAGGACTTCAAGAAAAATACAGACAGCAACACACTGATAGTATGGGATTTTAACACCCCACTCTCAGCAATGGATAGATCCTCCAAACAAAATATCAACAAGGATATTGTGGCACTGAATGATACACGAGATCAAATGAACTGAACTTATATATACAGAAACTTTCATCCCCAAACGCAAAATATACATTCTTTCCAAATGCACATGGAACATTTTCAAAGATAAGACCACATGATAGGACACAAAACAAGCCTCAACAAATTCAAGAACACTGAAATAATATCAAGCATTTTCTCAGACCACAAGGGCTACAAAATAGAAACAAACCTCAAGGAAAAAACTCAAAAACATTCAAATACATGCAGACTGAGTAAGATGTTATTACACAATGAATGGGTAAACAATGAGATCAACGAATAAATCAGTTTCTGGAAACAAATGAAAATGAACACACAACAGCCCAAAACCTATGGGATACAGGAAACACAGTCCTGAGAGGTAAGCTCATAGCAATACAGGGCTAACTTAAAAAGGTAGAAAAATTTCAAATAAACGACTTAACCCTACATCTGCAAGATCTAGAGGAACAAAAACAAACAAAATCCAGAGCAAACAGAAGGAAGGAATAAATCAAGATCAGAGTAGAATTAAAAGACATAGAGACTAAAAGAACAATCCAAAGGATCAATAAATCCAGGAGCTGGTTCTTTGAAAAGATAAACAAAGTCAATAAGCCTTTAACCAGACTCATCAAGAAAAAAAAAAAAAAGTGGACCCAAATAAGTAAAATCAGAAATGAAAGAGGAGAGATCACAGCTGACACCACAGAAATACAAAGGATTGTAAGAAATTACTACAAACAGTTATACGCCAAGAAGTTTGAAAATCTGGGTAAAATGGACACATTTCTGGAAACACATAGTCTTCCAAAACTGAGTCAAGAAGAAGCAGAAAATCTGAATAGACAAACATAGCTAGTAAAACTGAAGCAGTATCAAAAAATTCCTGGCACACTAAACCCCTGAACCCGACAGTTACACAGGACTATTTACAAAACATTAAAGGAAGAGCTAACCCCCATCCTCCTCAGACTATTCCAAAAAGTCCAAGAAGAGGGAAGACTTCCCAACTCTTTATGAGGCCAGCATCATCCTAATCCCCAAACCAGATAAAGACACAACCAAGAAAGAAAACTACAGGCCAGTATCGCTGATGAACACAAATGCTAAAATCCTCAACAAAATATTGGCAAAGTGCATCCAGCAATACATTAAAAAAATCATACACCATGATCAAATGGGATTCATCCCAGGGATGCAGAGTGGTACAATATACACAAGTCAATAAATGCAATACATCACATAAACAATACAAAAGACAAAAACCACATGATCATATCAACAGATGCTTAAAAAACATTTGATAAGGTACAGCACCCATTTATGATAAAAACACTCAGCAAAGTGGGAATAGAGGGAGAATACCTCAGTATAATAAAGACCATATACAAGAAACCTACAGCCAACATCATATTCGACAGGCAAAAACTAAAAGCTTTCCTCGTAGATGAGGCACAATACAAGAAGTCTGCTGTCACCACTTCTATTTAACATAGTACTGGAAGTTCTAGCCACAATGATCAGACAAGAAAAAGAAATAAAAGGTAGCCAAACTGGAAAGGAGGAAGTAAAGCTGTCACTGTTTACAGATGACATGATACTGTTCATAGAAAATTCCATACACTTCACCAAAAATCTGCTCAACCTAATAAGTGAATTTGGCAACTTGGTGGAATACAAAGTCAATATTCAGAAATCAAAGGCATTTTTCTACACCAACAATGAAATATCAGAAACAGAAATTAGGGGGAAAACTCCATATACTATAGCAAAAAGAAAAAGAAAGTACTTAGGAATAAACCTAATCAAGGAGATAAAAGACCTGTACTCAGAAAACTATACAACACTGAAGAAAGAAATTAAGGAAGACACAAATAAATGGGAGCATATATCATGTTCATAGACAGGAAGAAATAACATCACCAAAATGACCATACTACCCAAAACAATCTTTAGATTCAATGCAATCTCTATTAAAATTCCAATGACATATTTCACAGATCTAGAACAACTATTTCAAAAACTTATATGGAACCATAAATGTCCCCCAAATAGCCTCAACAATTTGAGAAAGAACAATATAGGAAGGATCACAATACCTGATATCAAACTACATTATAAGGTTATTGCAACCAAAACAGTCTGGTACTGTCAAAAGAACAGACACATAGTTCAGTGGAACATAATAGAGAGCCCAGAAATAAACCCATGTCTCTATGGTCAATTAATATTTGACAAAGGGGGGAGAACCTAAAATGGAGTACAAATAACCTCTTTAATAAATGTTGCTGGGAGATCTGGACAAGTCCATGCAAAAAATCGAAAATAGACCACCAACTTACACCATACACAAAAATAAACTCAAGATGGATAAAAGACATAAATATAAGTCATGACACCATAAAAGTACTAGAGGAAAACATAAGCAGGAAAATTTCAGATATTGCACGCAGCAATATTTTCACCAATATGTCCCCTAGGGCAAGGGATGTATGCAAAGGAAAGAATAAACAAATGGGAGTACATCAAACTAAAAAGCCTCTGCATGGTTAAAGAAAATATTAATAAAATGGAAAGGGAACCAACCATATGTGATGCGAATGATATCTCAGACAAGGGTTCGATCTCCACAATATATAAAGAACTCACACAACTCCACACCAGTAACACGAACAATCCAATTAAAAAATGGGCAAAGGACCTATGTTCTCCAAGGAGGACACAGATAGGTCCCAGAGACATGGAAGGCGATACAAATTAAAACCACAGTGAGATACCACTTCATGTTGGTCGAAATGGCCATCATAAACAAATCAAGAAACAACAAATGGTGGCGAGGTTGTGGATAAAAGGGAACCCTAGTATTATGTTGGTGGGAATGCAGACTGGTGCTGCCACTGTGGAAAACAGTATGGAATTTCCTCTGAAAACTAGAGATGGATCCAACAATCCCACTGCTTGGACTATACCCTAAGAATCCTGAAACTCCAATTCCAAAGAACATATGCACCCCAATGTTCATAGCAGTGTTATTACCAATAGCCAAGTGCTGGAAACAGCCTATGTATCCATCAGTAAATGAGTGGATCAAAAAACTGTAGTACATTTATACAATGGAATACTATGCAGCAGAAAGAAAGAAGGAACTCCTACCCTTCTGAATAGCATGGTTGAAACTGGAGAATATTGTGCTAAATAAGCCAGGTGGTGAAAGACAAATACCATATGATCTCACCTATAAGTGGAACCTAATCAACAAAACAAACAAGCGAGGAAAATATAACCAGAGACATGGAAATAAAGAACAAACTGACAGTGACCAGAGGGGCAATGGGAGGGGGATAATGGGGAAAAGAAGGGGAAGGGTCAAGTAAGGGAACACATATAAAGGACCCATGGACAGACAATATGGGTGAGGATTGAATGTGGGAGGTGGGGATGGTAAGGCAGGGGAGAGTAATGGGGGGAAATGGGGACTGTAATTGAAGAATAAAAAAAATTTTTAAAGAAATTTCTGTGTCAAAATGTAAGCATATTTACATTGCTGAGACATTTTGTTGCAAGCATCCTTTATAAATTTTGTGCCAGTTTTCAATCACTTCAATTTTCATGACAATATATTTTCCCTACCCTCTGGCTTATACTTTCTTCTTTTTTTTCCACAAACTTTTTCTGTTTTGAAAAAATATTTTATTTGTTTATTGAGAGGGGAAGGGAAGAGAAAGAGAGAGAGAAATACTGATATGAGAGAGAAACATTGATTAGTTGCCCCTGGCACACTCCCCATCCAGGGCCGAACCTGACACTCACACACATGCCCTGACTAGAAGTTAAACCAGCAACCTTTTGCTTTGCAGGGTGATGCCCAGTCTACTGTGCCACACTGATCAGAGCTGACTTACACTTTAACCATTTCTTGTTAATTTTGTCAAACTGATGATTTTAATTTTTATTCCCATTTTCTTATTCCACATTCTCTTTTTAGTTTACGTGTATTTATTACAAATATAATTGTTTGACATTTGCATTTTTTCTTTTCCAAACTGTTTTCTAGGATTCTTTATTTTTTGATTGGATTGTAAATATTTTTAAATACTGAATTTAAGAAGGAAGAAAAAGCAGTCCCAACATCAGGAAATGGTCTGACACCTACAGCTAGGCCTCAGTGTTGTTAGAAGCTGACCAGGTGCTCACAGGTAGGCTGAGTTTTTCTCTTATTGGACGTAAGTCAACTCATGGAACATCAACAACAGACAAGAACATCCTGTGACCACGGCAAAGTGAGACAAAACAACACTACATATCATTTTGTCTAATCACAGACAAAATCAAAGTACTGTGCAACTCACAATGTACTAACTAGCTCCATGTACTAGCTAATAAAAGCAAAGGGTGCTTCTTTCCAATTACATCTTTATCCTCACTCCAGTCTACCTTGTCAATAGATATTTACTGAGGTGTCCAATCATATAATTGCCCCCACTTCCTAACAACACCAATTTAGAGTGAGCCGCTGCTTCCACAGATCCTCCCCCAAGGTCGCACATCCAAAGCCCAAATACTATATATGTTCTAATATCTTCATACTAAAATGTCCCATGACCCCCATGGTATGCATTCTATCTTGCAGCAGTGATTAATAAATCCAGCTTGCTTGCCCACAGATGATCCTTGTAGTCTTCAGCTGAAGAAAACTGATACATGTTACCCTTTGTCTGTCAAAATTGTTTATGTCTTTGAGTTTGATTATGGGTATGAGTTTGTTTCTCCAGAGTGTGTGGTTGACACAGAACATTGATGTTGTCCTTTATGGTTCTTTATCTTTGGGTCTTACTTACAGAATTTTTCATTCCACAATTGTAAAAATTTCACATATATTTTTATCTAGGGGAGAGGCATCCAAGGGTGAAGGAAGCAGAATTGTTTGAATTTTGGAGAAAATATGGGAAGGAGAAATAGGCAAGGAATTGTAAGGTGGAACTCTAAAGTTTACATCCTCTGCTTTATAAATTTATAAGTATGTATGGGGCCTACAGGTATTTGATATATGTTGTGTTCAATAAATACTTTCTCTTAAGTAAAGACTTGTGTGTCTGATTATGTTTACCAGGTTAACAAAAACAACATCAAGAGTCCCAAAGTGATATATTTATATAAGGATTGGCTCCACTGATATGTGGTTTAGGACACTTACAACCTTAAGGTGTTAAATCATGTTTTGGTTAATCTCTGTACACTCTAGTTTTAAATTCCTATTGATTAAACTTTCTTGGGCATGCTGTATTTTGAGGGCACACCTAAGATCCACATAGACAAATAAAGACACATGACTTACATATGAAGATAATATTAATATACATCAGTCTATGAGTCACACAGTATCTTGAGGGGTCGGGCAGAGACTGAAAATTGAAAACATTCTAGCTAGGTACTGTCTAGTATGGTAGCTAATAAGATACATATGGCTATAAATTAAATTAAAAATAAATAAAATTAAAAGTTCAGCTGCTCTACACACTAGTCACATTTCAAGTGTTCAATAGCCACCTGCAGCCAGTGCCTGCCATATTGAACATGCATACTGGATCAATTCCTTGATCACAGAATGTTCTATTGGACAGAACTGCTGTTCATGTTGTCTGCACCTCAAATCACAGAATTAGACCTATTTAAATAAAAGGGCCAATATTATTTCTGTCTGGGATATGAATACATATTAAGTTGGTGTATAACAAATGAGAGTAGGTTGTCTGTGGGTCTGGTGCCTTTATACACAAACTCTTCCCAGTCCCAAAAGGGAGACATCTGCCCTGCTCCCACCTCTTTTCCCAAACTAAGGACACTCTCTGGCATCATATTTACAGGGGGTGAGTTCCCTTCTAGAATAACCCAGGGGCAATGCTTTTAGCAGAGTTTGGGGATGCAGGCATTCTACCTCAAGGGACAGTGATTCTCAGAAGTTAAGAGGAAGCAAAGGCGGGGGCCAGTTGGGATACTCTCCCTGGTATACCCAGAACACCAATTCTCAAAGTGTGGTCTTTGGAACCCTTGAAGCTTCTAAAAGCCTTTCATAGGATCTATTAGGCCAAAACTATTTTCATAAGGTTAAGGACATTATTTTCTTTTTCACTATGCTACCATTTGCACTAAGGTAAAATTTAGCAAGAACAGAGGCTATGATACCTAACTGCAATAGTAGTTATTCTTCACCACCACTTACTTGCAGAAAGAAGAAAAAAAAACCAGTTTCAACTGTCACGGTTGAAGGATTAAAAATTATTATCTATACTAAATCATCATCCTTACATTGACATTTTAAAAATACCTTGGCTTCCAGTCAAGATGGTGGGTAGGTAAATGGAGTATTCATATCCTCCCACAACCACATCAAAATTACAACGAAACTACCAAACAACCATCATCCAGAACCACCTGAATTCTTGCTGAAGATCTACAGCTAAGGATATACACAAGAACCCACATCGAGACTAGCAGAAGGGGCAGAGATACCGAACATACTGGTCCAACACCCATGAGTGGTGAATAAAATTTGGGAGGGGTATCTCGGCAGTGGAGTTCTCCCCTGAGGAGTGAGGGGTCTCAGTCCCACACCAGAGCCCCCAGCCTAGGGCTCCAGTGCCAGGAAGAGAAGTCCCAATAACTTCTGGCTGTAAAAGCCAGTGGGGGTTGTAGCTGGGTGGACAGACAGCTTCTAGAGTCCCAAGCAGTTCATCTTGAAGGACCCATGCACAGACGCATTCAGACTTACTCCTCTAACCTCCAGCACCAGGGCAGCAGCTCGAAAAGCACCAGGAACACATGGGAAAAATTGAATTGTCTGGCATCAGCGAAACAGCTGGAGGGCCTCCTTTCTCCCAACCAGAAGTGCTGGCAGAGGCCACTGTTCTTTCTCTGAGTCCTCCCCCAACAAAGCAAGCAGGCAGACACCATATCTAATTCTCCATCAACCAGGTTAACTCTGCTCCCCATGCGCTGGTGATTTGCTGATACTCTGACTCACCCAACTTGCCGGCCTACCCAAGCCACTCCCAGTGACTTTTTCATAATAATGGCCTGCCTTGACTTATGCCTCAGACTTTTCTAAAATCTCTTACACAAGCAGCATCTGACGTGGAGCCCCATATGTCAAGCTAAGCGGCTCCAGGACCAGCACTAGCAGAAGCTGGCCTTGGTTCACAGCATAGTTCACAGACACAAGCCCAGCACAAGTAGCAGCTACCTACAGATCACTTTGTAGCTCATGCCAAATGGCACCAGGCACAGCTCAAGTGGTGGCTGACCTTGGCCTGAAACTCCCAAGGGCCCTCAGAGCCAACAAAGCCAGTGAAAAGCTTCAGATGATGTTAAAGCAACACCAAACCACCTCCACAAGCAACACACTCAAGGGGACTCAGCAGACACCAGAGCTTCCACAGTGGTCACAGCTAGTCCTTGTGGCCAATCGGCCTGGGTGTAAATCCCTCAGATTTACAACATCAATCAAGGGTCAACTACAGCAGAAGAGTGCACACTGCCCTCATGAGGGGGCACACCTGGAGTGCCCAGGTAGGGTAACCAGGGAGGCTGCACCACCAGGCCCTACAGAACACCTACTGGTTAAGGGCACTCTACCAAGACCAGGAGACATAGCAGCTCTCCCTTACACAAAGAAACAAACACAGGAAAGCTACAAAAATGAGGAGAAAAGGTAATATGTCACAAATGAAAGAACTTCAGAAAAAGAACTGAACAAAATCGAGACAAGCAATTTATTAGGTAGAGCATTCAAAACACTAGTTATAAGATTGTTCAATGAACTCAGAGGTAAGGTAGTAGAACTTAGTGTGAACTTCAACAAATAATTAGGTAACATAAAATTGGAGATAGAAAACATTTAAAAAGTCAGAAATGGAGAATACAATAATTGAAAATGAAGAATACATTACAGCAAATCAACAGCAGAATAGATAAAGTAGAGAATCAAATCAATGATTTGAAAGATTAGAAAGCAGAAAAAACCCGATCAGAACAGCAAAAAATAATGACAATAATGTAAAAAAAAAAAAAAAAAAATGAAAACAGTGTAAGGAGCCTCTGGGACAACTTCAGGAGCATACCAACATTCACATCACAGCAGTGTGAGAAAAGAAGAGAGAAAGCAAGAAATTGAAAACTTATTTGAAAAATAATTATAGAAAACTACCCTAACCTGGTAAAGGAAATAGACAAACAAGTCCTGGAAGTGCAGAGTCTCAAACGAGAAGAACCCAAAAAGGACCACACCAAGACACACCATAATTAAGATGTCAAGGGTTAAAGACAATGAGGGAATTTTAAAAGCACCAAGAGAAAAGCAGTTAGTTACCTGCAAGGGAGCTCCCATAAGACTGTCAGCTGATTTCTCAACAGAAATTTTGCAGGCCAGAAAGAACTGACTTGAAATATACAAAATGATGAAAAGCAAGGATCTACAACCAAGATTCTCTACCCAACAAAGCTATCATTTAGAATCAAAGGGCAGATAAAGAACTTCCCAGACAAAAAAAAAGCTGGAAGAGTTTATCACCACCAAACCAGTATTACAAGACACATTAAAATATCTTCTTTAAGATCAATAAGTACATATATATCAAAAATCACTTTAAGTAAAAATGAATTACAAGTTCCAATAAAGACATGGAGCCTGAATAAATAACAACAAAAAAAAAATACCTTAAATATTCTGTCTACAAGAGATTCCAATGAAATCAAAAGACAAAAACAGAAAGAAACTAAAGGGATGACAAAAGATATTTCATGAAAATGGAAACAAACAAAAAGCTGGGGTAGGAATAGTTATACCAGACAAAACAGACTTCTTTAAAAATACAAAGAAGGGCCCAGTGATTCTCTTTCTGGGTATTTATCCAAAGAAACCCGAAATACTACATCAAAAAGACATGTGCATCCACATGTTCATTGTAGCATTATTTACAATACCAAAAATATGGAAAAAACCTAAGTGTTCACAAATAGACAAATTAATAAAGAAGAAATGGTGCAGAGACTTCCAGCCAAGATGCAGGCATAGGTAGATACACTATGCCTCCTCACACAAACAAAAAAAAGACATCAACAAATTTAAAAACAAAAAATAACCAGAACTGCCAGAAAATCGGACTGTATGGAAGTCCACCAACCAAGGAGTTAAAGAAGAAACACTCATCCAGACGGGTAGGAGGGGCAAGATAGGCAACCTGGGTGGAGAGGAAGCACAGCAAGGAGGCGGCTGGAGGACCAGGTGGATGAGGCAGTGGCTGTTGGACCAGGTAGTCCCACATTTGTGTGCGGATAAAATGGGAAAAACAGCTAGAGAACCAGACAGACTGCACAATCTGGGGATCCAGTGTGGGGAAAGAAAGTCTCCAAACCTCTGGCTGTAAAGACCAGTGGAGGATGCAGCAGCAAGAGAAACTCCCACACTAACAGTAGAGACACACAGGGTCCTAGAATGTACACAAACCCACTCACCTGGGAATCAACACCAGAAGGGCTCAATTGGCTTGTGAGTAGCTGGGGAAGTGGCGGAAAGCAGGCCAAGAGATGAGCAAGTGGCATTGTTCCCTCTCAGACTCCTCCTCCACATAGGGTGTCACAACGAAGCAACCTGGGTTGCCCCGCCCAGGAAAATACCTAAGGCTCTGTGCCTTCCAACATAACAGGTACACCAAAACAAAGAAAGATGGCCCAAATGAAAGAACAGATCAAAGCTCCAAAAATAGAACTAAGTAATGAACAGATAGCCAACCTGTCAGATTCACAGTTCAAAACACTGGTAATCAGGATGCTCAGAGAAATCGTTGAGTATGGTCTCAAAATGGACGAAAAAGTGAAGGTTATGCAAAGTGAAACAAAGAAAAATATACAGGGAACCAACAGTGAAGGAAAGGAAACCGGGGTTCAAATCAACAATTTGGAGCAGAAGGAAGAGATAAACATTCAACCAGAACAGAATGAAGAAACAAGAATTCAAAAAAAAAAAAAAAAATGAGGAGTGGCTTAGGAACCTCTGGGACAACTTTAAACATTCCAACATCCAAATCATAGGAGTGCCAGAACGAGAAGAGGAAGAGCAAGATTTGAAAACTTATTTGAAAAAATAATAATGGAGAACTTCCCCAGTCTGGCCAAGGAAATAGACTTCCAGGAGATACAGGAAGCTCAGAGAATGCCAAAGAAGTTGGACCCAAGGAAACACACAGCAAGGCACATCATAATTACATTACTCAAGATTAAAGATAAGGAGAGAATCTTAAAAGCAGCAGGAGAAAAGGAGACAGTTACCTACAAAGGAGTTCCCATAAGACTCTCGGGTGATTTCTCAAATCTTACAGGCAAGAAGGGGCTGGCGAAAAGTATTCAAAGTCATGAAAGGCAAGGACCTACATCCAAGATTAGTCTATCCAGCAAAGCTAAACTATCATTTAGAATGGAAGGGCAGATAAAGTGCTTCCCAGATAAGATAAACTTTAAGGGAGTTCATCATCACCAAGTCATTATATAAAATGTTAAGGGGATTTATCTAAGAAAAAGAAGGTCAGAACTATGAACAGTAAAATGACAACAAATCACAGCTATCAACAACTGAACCTAAAAAACAAAAACAAAACAAACTAAGCAAACAACTAGAACAGGAACAGAATTATAGAAATGGAGATCAGAAGGGAGCCGGAGGGAGAAAAATGGTGGGGAAAGGAACAGGGACTAAGAAGCATAAATAGTAGGTACAAAATTGACAGGGGGAGGTTAGAATAGTACAGGAAATGTAATAGCTGAAGAACTTATATGTACAAGCCATGGACATGAACTAGCGGAGGGTGGGGTGGGTGAATGCTGGTGAGAGGAGGGGTGCAGGGAGGAAAGGAATACAGGGGGAAAAAACTGGGACAACTGTAATAGCATAATCAATAAAATATTTTTTTTTAAAAAAGAACAAGTGGTGCATATATAAAATGGAATGTGACTCAACCATAAAAAGAATGAAATCTTGCTATCTGTAACAATAGGTATAAACCTAGAGGGCTTTGTGCTGAGTGAGATAAGACAGATAAAGACAAATGCCAGATGTTTTCACTTCTACGTAGAATGCAAAAAACAACATAAACAGAATAAGCAGAACAGAAAAATAAGCAGAACAGAAACATGATCATTGATAAAGAGAATATTTTGACATTGCCAGATGGAAGGAGTGTTCATAGGATGGGTGGAAAAGGTAAAGGTATTAAGAAGTACAAATTGGGATTTGGCAAAATGGCAGAGGAGTGAATGGAAGTCACACTGACCTCCTCCCAGGACCAATCTGGAATTAGAACTAAGTTGTTGAGAAAATCACCCAGTGATTATACCACTGAATAATATCAAAACCACTGAGTAATATCAAAAGAGAAACCTTATAACCTCAGACAGACAGAAGAAATCAGCTTCACCACAAATGGTAAGGAGTACAGTGGAGACTAGAGAAGGCTGGCTGGGCACCCACAGGCAGCAGCGTCAGAGGGATAAAGTGGCCAGATGGATCCCCCTGGGAACAGTGGGGTCTAAACCCTAAGCTGGGCTCCCCAGCCTAGAGTATGGGAGCTCAAAAAGTGCACAGATAACAAGCAGAGGCAAAAAGCGCCAGGATTGCTCTCTCGTAGAGACAGATGGCTGAAGATGCAAAGTGCCGCGACCCACGTGGAGTGGAGGTCCCTGAGAGGAGGTGACGGGAGATTCAGAAAGAGACAACACAAACAGTTTAAGGAAAAGCAGGGGCCACGTGGGGCATTGTCCTCAGATGGAGAGACAATGACCCTGAACACAGTCTCCATGTTTATTTTATAGGGGTTGGTTAGATAAAGCTCAATGACATTTTGGAGCTGTGGACGAAGACTGTTCAGTTCCCAGGCTACCTAAATGATAAAATATTTCTTCTGCAAAAGTTACATTCACATTAAGCTGAAGCTTGTGGTTAACTATTTCCTTCTCAACACCCCCCACCCACCCACCACCACCCCCAGGTTCTGGCTGCCGTCAGCTGCTGGCTTGCCCTGCTTTGCAGATGCAAGCGGTTAAGCATGGCTTTGCCAAGCACTTAACCAGAGCTTTTAATGTCAGCCTTCACCATCCTCCACAGCAAAGAGCTGTTTAAAGGACCAATCACAAATTTTCATTTGCAGCCACTTGCCCTGGGATCCAGCAAAGGCAAGGGCAGAGTAGACTAGAGACATCTGAAGAGAGACTGGGGATGAAGCTTTGGGGAGAGAGCCGAGAGAGTAGATGCCAGGATCCCAGTGCTGAGTCATTCCCTATTCAGCAGCAGCCATTGTGCCCAGGCAGACAGCTACGCCTTGAGCAGCAGCCTGAGGGGAAGCAATAGTCCCGACCAAAGGAACGCCTCTGCCCTGGCCCTGTGCTTAAGTCTGACTGCTGAGTGCACAGTAACTAGATTAACAACCAAAGGAGTCAGACACAGAGAGCAGTCCCTCACAAAGAGGGAGCAGAGTAGGCTAGAGACACTAGAGGAGAGACTGGGGACGTGGATGCTTTCAGGAGAGAACCAAGAGAGGGGTTAAAGGAACTGCAGGACAGTGTGAAATGTAACAATATCCATATTACAGGGATAACAAAGAAGAGGAGCAAAGGAAAGAAAAACTGTTTGAAAAAGAAATGGAAAATTTCCCAAAATTTTTTTAAAGATTTTTATTTATGTTTAGACAGAGGGGAAAGGAGGGAGAAAGAGAAGGAGAGAAACATCCATGTGTGATTGCCTCTCACACATCCCCTACTGGGGACCTGGTCTGAAACCCAGGCATGTGTACTGACTGGGAATCAAACCAGTGACCCTTTAGTTCACAGGACAGTGCTCAAGCCACGTAGCCACATCAGCTAGGGCTAACTTTGATGAAAGAAACAGTCATACAAGACCAGGAAGCACAGAGGGTCCCCATCAAGAGGAACCCAAAGAGTCCCAATGCAAGACATATCATAATTAAAATGGCATATTCAAAAACAAAAAGAGGATCTTAAAAGCAGCAAGGGAGAAACAGAAAGTAATATACAAGGGGGACATGGTAAACCTAGCAGCTGACTTCTCAACAGAAACACTGACAAGCCAGAAGGAAATGGCAAGAAATATTCCAAGTAACGAAAAACGAAGGACTACAACCAATACTAACTACAGAGTAAGGCTCTCCATTAAAATGAGAGGTGAAATAAGGAGTTTCCCAAACAAAAGAAGGTTAAAAGAATACAACTGCACCAAATTAGCACTGAGAGATGTGCTAAAGGGACTGCTTTGAGAAAGTGAAGGTATAGAGTGAGAGTGGAACAAAGGTACAAAGTGGGTAAAATAGCAATGAATAAGCACCTATCAATGATAACTTTAAATGTAAGTGGGTTAAATGCTCCAGTCAAAAGACATAGGGTAGTTGAATGGATAAGAAACATGACCTGCATATATGCTGCCTACAAGAGACCAACCTCAGAACAAAAAACCTATACAAACTGAAAGTGAAAGGTTGGGAAAAAATATTCCAAGCAAACAGACAACAAAAAAAGCCGAGGTAGCACTACTTATATCAGATGAAATAGATTTCAAAACTAAGCCATAAAAAGAGACACAGAGGACACTTCATAATACTCAAAGGAAGAATTCATGAAGAAGACAAACATTATAAACTATATGCACCCTACATAGGCATACCCAAATATGTAAGAAAATTCTTGGAGGACTTTAAGAAAGACATAGACAGCAACACACTGATAGTAGGGGATTTTAACTCCCCACTGTGAAAAATGGATAGATCTTCCAAACAAAATATCAACAAGGATATTGTGGAACTGAAAGACACATTAGATCAAATGGACTTAACTGATACATACAGAAACTTTCATCCCAAAGAAGCAAAATACATTCTTTTCAAATGCACATGGAACATTTTTCAAAGACAGACCACATGTTAGGACACAAAACAAGCCTCAACAAATTCAAGAACACTGAAATCATATCAACCATTTTCTTGGACTACATGGGCTTCAAACTAGAAAACAACCTTAAGGAAAAAACTCAAATACATTCAAATCATGGAAAATAAATAGCATGCTATTAAAAAATGAATGGGTTAATGAGATCAAAGAAGAAATCAAAAAGGTTTTGGAAACAAATGAAAATGAAAACATAACAGTCCAAAACCTATGGAACACAGTGAAGGCAGTCCATATAGGGAAGTTCATAGTAGTACAGGCCTACCAAAAATAGACAGAAACATTTCAAATAAACAGTCTGACCCTACATTACTAGAACTAGAGGAACAACAACAAACAAAGCTCAGAGTGAGTAGAGGGAAGGAAATAACCAACATCAGAGCAGAAAAAAAATTATAGAGACTAAAAGAACAATTCAAAGGATCAACAGATCTAGGAGCTGATTCTTTGAAAGATAAACAAAATCAACAAGACTTTAACCTGATTCATCAAGAAAAAAAGGGAGAGGACCCAAGTGAATAAAATCAGAAATGAAAGAGATTACAACTGACACCATGGCAATACAAAGGACTGTAAGAAATTACTATGAACAACTATATGCCAAGAAATTTTAAACCTGAGCAAAATAGACGAATTTCTAGAAAAATATAATCTTCCAAACTGAATCAGGAAGAAATAGAAAGTCTGAACAGATGGATAACAGCTGGTAAAATTGAAGCAGTAATCAAACAAGTCCCACACACAAAAGGCGTAGGCTGGATGGTTTCACAGGAGAATTTTACAAAACATTTAAAGAGCCATCCCCTGTCCTCAGACTATTTCAAAAAATCCAAGAGAAGACTCCCAGACTCTTTTTATGAGGCCAGCATCATCCTAATCCCAAACGCAGATAAAGACACAACAAAGAAAACTACAGACCATTACCACTAATGAACATAAATGCTAGAGTCCCCAACAAAACATTGGCCAAACAGATCCAGCAATATATTAAAAATATCATCCACCATGGTCAACTGGGAATCATCCCAGGAGTGCAAGGACGGCACAATACTAACAAATCAATAGACGTAATACATCATGTAAAGAATACAAAAGACAAAAACCTCATGATCATATCAATAGATGTGGAAAAAGCATTTGATATGGTACAATATGCATTTATGATAAAAAACACTCAGCAAAGTGGGAGTAGAGGGAGCATACGTCAACACAATAAGGCCATATGTGAAAAACCTACAGCCAACATCATAGGCTGTAGCAATGGCAAAAACTAAAAGCTTTCCCAATAAGATTAGGAACAAGACAAGGATGTCTGCTTTCACCACTTCTATTCAAAATAGTGTTTGAAGTCCTAGCCACAGTAATCAGACAAGAAAAAGAAATATAAGATGTCCAAATTGGAAAGGAGGCAGTAAAGTTGTCACTGTTTGCAAATAACATGATACTGTACATAGAAAATCTTATAGACTCCACCCCAACACTACTCGACCTAATAAGTGAAGTTAGAAAAGCAGTGGGACACAAAGTTAATATTCAGAAATCTAAGGCATTTTTGTACACCAAAAATGAAATATCAGAAAAAGAAATCAAGAGAAAAATCCCATTTTCTATAGCAACAAGAAAAACAAAGTACCTAGGAATAAACTTAACCAAGGAGGTAAAAGAAAACTTTTCTTTTTCTGTATTCAGAAAACTACACAACACTGAAGAAAGAAATTAGGAAGACACAAATAAATGGAAGCATATACTGTGTTCATGGATAGGAAAAATTAACATCATCAAAATGTCCATACTACCCAAAGCAATTTACAGATTCAATACAATCCCTATTAAAATACCAATGATGTATTTCACAGATATAGATGAAACATTTCAAAAATGTTATGGAACCATAAATGATCCCTATTAGCTGCAGCAATTTTGAGAAAGAAGAACAAAGTGTGAGGGATCACAATACCTGACATCAAACTGTATTATCAAGTCTGAAATCAAAACAGTCTAGTACTAGCATCAGACCAGACACATAAATCAATGGAACAGAATAGAGAGCCCAGAAATATGGTCAATTAATATTCAACAAAGGGGGCAGAACCGTAAAATGGTAAAAATAGCCTCTTTAACAAATGATGTTGGGATCCATTGACAAAGCCAAAGGGGGGAATGGTTGATGGTGGGAGGTGGCGGTTGGTGGGGCAGAGAAAATGGAGAAAACTGTACTTGAACAATAAAAAAAAAATTCTAGTAAAAAATTGAAGTACAAATTGGTAGTTATAGTCATGAGGATGTAAAATACGGTATATGGAATATAGTTAATAATATAATAACTATGTATGATGGCAGATTTACCCTAGATTTATTAGGGTAATACTACATAAGTTATATAAATGTCTAATCACAGTGTTGTACACCTGAAATTAATATAATATTGTCCAATATTACATTGTAATTACAACTGTAATTGAAAATTTTCAAAATATTTTTAAAAGATCTATATTAACTCATTATACAATTGGATGAATTTTTTAACTGTCCCTAATAAAAATGGAAAACAAACAAAAAAATCTTATATGAAGACCAGGGAAGTATACAAAAAGCACTTCTACTATATTCCTAAGTATTATGTGCCAAGGAAAATAATTTGTGTGACTTGAGCTAGCCTCTTTTTTATGGAATACTATGTTTACTTAAAAAAATGAATGACACAGAAACTATGCTTACTGAGATTTGACTAATTGGCATATACTTTATCAAAAATAATTGTGAGCTTCTCCCTTCAAGATAAATCAACTGACAGCATTGGTTGTCTTGCTAAAATGTAAGCTCTCAAGAGAAAAATCAGAATTTTGGAAATTTACATGGTATCCCACCATGTAAGCTAACATCTTCCCAGTACTGACCAACTTTTCCAGTAGGATCTGTGGTAATATTAACAAATGTGATGTCTTGATGATGTGTAATTTAATTCATCAACCCTGGAAGATCTTATAACTTACTCAAACAATGCACTATTTTTAAATAATCATGCATTACTACAAGAGACACTTGTAGCACGGGAGCTCCAAACTGGGGATCTGCTTAAGTGTTTGTGAAATTAATCAATGATATTGTTTCAGGTTACACTTTGCAAAGAGCTATTGACAAACTACCACTTGTGTAGTTCTAGTGTAACATCAAAGATGAATATCGACACTCATCTGAAAAGGTTACTAAAAATGCTCCTCCTACATATTTGTGTTAGGCTGTATATTTTTCCATATGCTGCAACAAAAATAGATTAAATGCAGAAGCAAACACGCTCTTCTAATGATACAGACTTGCAAAAATGTAAAATGTATACAAATCCACTCTTCTCAGTAACTTCTTGTTATTTGGGAAATAGTTATTCATACAAGCATTTCTGTTAATGTCATAGGTTATTAATATTCTAAATGAATAATTTTTCAAACTGTTTTATTGCTAATATGGTAAATATTGATAGATATAACCCACATAAACAAAATTATTTTGGGGATCTTCACTAATTTGAAAGATGGTATAGATATAGTGAAACCAAAATGTTTGAGGGTCACTGAAGAAATAGCACCTGAGACACAACTCAGGGAGACAGAATGACAAAGATGTCTCCATGCAAGAGGAGGGGTCAGGGCAAAAGTCCCAGGTCCCCAGGCCCGGTTCTCAGGATCTCAGCCGCAGGGTGGAGTCTGAAGTGGGGAAGCTCAGTGTTGGGGAGTCCCCACTTCCCCCAGGTTTTACTTCTGCCTCTAACAATGCATCAGGTCCTTCTTCCTCGTTATTCATGATGCTGTCCCAGTTCTCACTCCCATTGGGTGTCACGTTTCTAAGAAGCTGATCAGTGTCACTGTGGTTCTGGTTGTAAAGTCCTTACCAACTAGTTGAACTCCCAGGCACTCAACAGCTGGGTCACGAGGTCCCCAATCACCCTGCTGCTGCTCTCAGGGGCCTTGGCCCTGACCAACACCTGGGCGGGTAAGTGTTGGGATGGGAGGAAAACAGCTTCTGCTGATAAGAAGCGAGGGGACACAGCAGGGGTGCAGGACCTCGAAGAAGGCACGTCTCCACAAACTCTGGCCCAGACCCCAGACCCCAGACCCCGCCATCCCCCTAGCCTTGCCCTTCTTCTGTCTTCCCGCCTCCTCCTCTCAACCACCGCCCCCTTTTCTGCCTACAGGCTCCTTCCCTGTTACCTGCCCCAACTGTGGACTCAAACCTCACCCAGAGGAGGGTCGCTGGTCTCTGCCCCTCCCCGCCCCCAGATCCCCATTCCCTGAGACTTTTTAGCACCGTCATGGCCAGACCAGGACGCTGGAAGTCCCAGTACATCAGCGTAGGCACTTGGATGACACATTACGTGCAACAGCTACTCCCTGAGCCCGAGGACAGAGCTGCAGATGTTGCTGATGGAGCTGCCAGGGGTGGAGCAGGTGCATCCACATCATTGGGTCGTGAAGACGCGGGTCATCACAGCCTCGCACAGATTAATGGAGGGAACCTGAACTACAACCTGAGCGGGATTAAGGTTAGGGTCACCACTAAGACTGATGTGAAGTGGCTTATTCCCTGTTTTCTTCTAGGAACTTCATGGTTTCAGGTTTTGTCTTTAATCCATTTTGGTTCACTTTTATGAGCAGTTTGAGACAGGGGTGCAATATCACTCTTATGCATGTGTTTATCCAGTTTTCCCAACACCATTTAAGAGACTATCCTTTCCCTGTTTTCTTGCCTCTCTTCTCAAATGTTAGTCAACATTTGTGAGGGGTTATTTCTGGGCTCTAATTCTGCTCTACTGGTCTAGTTTTAGGCCAGTACCATACTGTTTTGTATACTATAACTTTGCACTACAGTTCGAAAACAGGAAAGGGGATTCCTCTCACTTTGAGCTTTATCAGAAGTGCTTTGAGTATTTGGTTCTTTTGTGGTTCCATACAAGTTTTACGATTGCTTTTTTCTATTTCTCTGAAAAAGGCTATTGGAATTTTGATAGGGATTCTATTGATTATACATGGTTTTAAATAATATGGACATTTTAAAAGTATAAATTCTCCCAATCCTTTGTGTCTTCTTCATTTACTTTCATTAACACCTTGTAGTTTTCAGTAAACATATCTTTTACCTCTTGGTTAAATTTATTCCTAAGTATTTATTGGTTTTGATGCTATTGTGAATTAGATTTTTTTAATTTCTTTCTCAGGTGTTTTGTTACTGTAATAGAAATTTAACTGTTTTCCTCTATGTTGATTTTTGTTAACCTGACACTTTAGTAAATCATTTGTAAGTCCTAACAGCCTTTGGTTTAAAGTCTCTTTTATCTGGTATAAATAGTTATACTTTTTAATGTCCACTTGCATGAAATATCTTTTTCCATATCTTCACTCTCAGATGTATGTGTCTTGTTCTTGAGTCTCTTGTAGACAGCATATGTATGGGTCTTTTATTATATCCATTCAGCCACCTTATGTCTTTCGATTGGAACATTTAGTCCATTTCCATTTAAAGTCATTAATAATAGGTATGTAGTTATTGCCATTTTATTAATTATCTGATTGTTTTTGTGGTTGTTCCTTTCTTCTCTTGCTCTCTTGTCTTGTATGTTGATGACTTTCTAGTGTTACATTTGGATTTCTTTTTATTTTATTTTATCTATTACACATTTTGGTTTGTGGTTACCATGTACTTCATATACAAGATCTGCCCAGAAAGTATCCAGCCACATAATATGAAAAATAGAGGCATTTATTGAAGATACAAAAAACATTGTACATAGTATGGTGATGCCTCAGTCCCATTCAAAGTAGGCACCATGAGACCTCACACAGTTCTCCTAACTGCCATTAGCTGCCCCATCATATTTTCCTCAGTCTCATCAATGGTCTGAAATCTCTTCCCTTTCAAAGGTGATCTTGGTTTTGGGAAAAACCAGAAATTGCAGGGCACCATATCTGGCCCGTAGAGGGGCTGAGTCACCTGGGTGAATTGATGTTTCACCAAAAAGCTCTGCACCAAGAGGTGATGAATGGATGGGTATGCTGTCATGATGAAGCGGCCAATCACCAAATGCCCATAGCTGCAGCCTTCTGAATCATCAAATACTTTCCACAGAGGAATGTTTAATCTTAACACAAGATTTGACACAGATTTGTTTCTCTACTCACTCAGTCACTTTGAATGTGAGGGCCACACAGTACACATGCTCACTTATCAGCATCTACTGCCCCCACTGACTGGTACAGTGAAGTCGTCATTGTTCATGCATGTACATTCCAGTCCACTCTCCCTGGCTGCCGGGTTACATAAATGTCACACAAACTATTCTTGTTATACTAACAATGGTTGGACTTTTTCAGGACAGACTCTGTATACCAAGCTATGTTTGTATCAGTCTGTTTTAACGCAATGCTCACGAAAGTTCAAATGCATTCTAAAATCACTTCATTTTTTACTCACCTTCCTACATTTATGGGTTTTGACATCATTTCTACCTCTTTTGTATGGGTGTATCAATTCATTATTATATTTACACATGATCTTACTATTTTTGCCTTTTAACCTTTGAATGAGCTTAATAATTGGTTAATCCAATATTTTTAGTTTGCCTTTGTCAGTGAAATTTATCCTTCCCAATATTTTCTTATTTTTAATTTTGTCCTTTTATTTTCTACTTAGGTAAGTACCTGTAATATTTTTTGTAATGCTGGTTTAAAGGTGATATAATTCCTTAGTTTTTTTTTTTTTTATCTGAGAACTCTTTGTATCTCCTTTCATGCTAAATTATAACCTTGCTAGATAGAGTAGTCTTAGTTGTAGTTTTCTTTCTTTCATTACTTCGATGCCAGACCCTGCTGGCAGGGAAACTTTTTGTTGAAAAATCAGCTTACAGCTTTATGGGATTTTGCTGGTATGATACAATATTAGTACACTTGATGTTGTCCCAGAGGTCCCTTAGACTATCCTCAATTTTTAAATTCTTTTTGTTGTTCCAGTTGGGTGTTTTCTACTACCTGTCTCCCAAATCACTGATTTATTTGATCCTCTGCTTCATCTAATCTACCACTGATCTCTCTAGTGTATTCTCCATCTTCAGTTACTGCATTCTTCAGTTTTGACTCTCTTTCGTTCCTCTTTAAATCTTTACAGATTTTACCTATTCTTCTCCTGAATTAATGAACATCTGTATAACAAGTGTTTTGAATTCTTTATCTGACAGGTGCTTGTGTCTAAATAATTTAGTTCTTTTCCTGGAGTTTTGTCCTTTTCTTCCTTTGGGGCGTGTTTGTCTCCTCATTTTGGGTGACTCTATTTGTTTCTGTATTAGATAGATCCACCACATCTATCATGAAAGAATGGCCTTATGTAAAAGGTATAGAGCCCAGTTGTGCATTCCCCCCAGTTGCCTGAGCCAGGAGTGTTGCCTGTGCGGGTCGCATGAGCCTTCTTTATGTAGTTGGGCCTCAACTGCTGCTAGCACATTGGTGGGCAGGGTTGACCAACAGGCTGACTAGCTGTGAGGGCTGGCTGCAACTATAGCAGATGAGCTGTTATGCAGGGGCTAACCCCATGGAGTCATTTTAGTGGGGCTCTGGTGCTGACCAAGGCTACCAATCAGATCTTTCAGTTGTGGAGCTTGATGGGAGTCGACAGGGGGGAGCAGTCCCTAGTGCTGTCTGAAGCTGGCTGCTGTGTGTTGGGTATAGAGCTTCTTGGAAGGGACTCTGGCGTGGGCTGAGGTCAGCCACCAGTTGTGTCCAGTTTAGGGCCTCTTGCTAGGAGCCACAGTGTGATCTTTGGTAGGTCAACATTTGTGCTGCTCATGGAGGCACTTGGGAGAGGTCTTGATACAAACTGAGGCTGGCTGCCACTTGTGCCAGGTTTGGGGGCCCCCTGGCAGGAGCTATAATATACATTGGCACTGGCAACCACAGCTGTGGGTTTTGGGGGAAGATTCTACAGCATGAGCTGAGGCAGATTGCTCACATGGAGGGTCTGGAACCACTGCTAAGAGGCTCAAGCCAGGTAAGTGGGTTGGATGGGGAGACGTTAGGGTGGATAAATGATGTTTAGTGGAGAGTGACAGGTTTTGTGCTTGTCTGGGCTGAGCCAGCTGGGTGGGAAGAGAGCTCAACCAAGGAGCAATGGCACCTTCAAGTGCTTCCATTCCCTGACAGTACCACAGCCTCTGCAGTCTTGAAGTTAGTAAATTCCTTCCCTCATGTCCCAAGACTTCTCAAGCTGCTACCCCTTTGGAGCTTAGTGTTAGTGGGTTTTATGTGCAAGCCCTTTTAAGAGCAGCATCTAGAATGCCTGCTGGTTTTCAAAGCCAGATGTTATGGGGACTCTACGTCTTAGTCCTGGTGCCTTGGTGTGGGGAACACGTCATGGAGATACGACACCTCACTCTTTGTAGTGGCCTCCATAGTCAATATATCCCTCTATACCACTCTCATAATCACCACACTGCAGGTATGGAGCAGGCGCTGTCTGCATCTCCAACCCTCCCACCCATCTGGATGCGGCTTCTTTTTAAAATAAATAAATTATACATATATATGAAATTATATATAATTATAAAATTATATATAATTATATACATACAAAAAATTTATTTACAGAGAGTAGAAGGGCAGAAGAGAGGGAGAGAAACATCAATGTGTGGTTGCCTCTTGTATTCCCCCTCACCGGGACCTAGCCTGCAATTGAGGCATGTGCCCTGACAAGGAAACAAACTGACGAGACTTTGCTTCACAGGCTGGCACTCATTCCACTGAGCCACACGAGGAAGGGTTCAATGTGGCTTCTTCTTAATATCTTTAGTTATATGAATTCTTTTTTTTTTTATTAATTACTTTTTCAACTACATTTGTCTCTGTCTTCCCCCTATCACTTTCCCTTGCCCCCTATCTCCCTCCCACGCTCCCTCAACTCTACCACTTTGGTTTTGTCCATGAGTCGTTGCTATATTTTCCTTGACTTTCCCCCTTCCCTTCCTCTTCCCCCACCCCGCATTCCTCCTACCCTCTTCTCTCTGTTGGTTTCTTTTCCTTTCAGTGTTGCTGGTCTTATTTTCCTTGCATCTTTGTTTTGTTGGTTAGGTTCCGCTTATCGATAAGATCATACGGTATTTCTCTTTCACTCCCTGGCTTACGTCGCTAAGCATAATGCTCTCTAGTGCCATCCATGCTCTCGCAAAGTTTAGTACTTTTTTTTCTGCTGCGTAGCATTCCATTCTGTAAATGTACCATAATTTTTTTTATCCAATCATCTACTAATGAACATTTAGGATGCTTCCAACACTTGGCTATTGTACATTGTGCTGCTATGAACATTGGGGTGCAGAGGTTCTTTTGAATTGGCGTTCCGGGATTCCTAGGGTATAGTCCCAGCAGGGGAATCACTGGATTAAAAGGCAGTTCCATTTGCAGCTTTTTGAGGAAATTCCACACTGCTTTCCACAATGGCTGCACCGGTCTGCATTCCCACCAACAGTGTACTAGGGTTTCCTTTTCTCCACAGCCTCGCCAGCACCTGTTGTTTGTTGATCTGTTTATGATGGCCATTCTGACCGCTGTGAAGTGGTACCTCATGGTGGTTTCGATCTGCATTTCTCTGATGGCTAGTGATGCTGAGCTTCCTTTCAAACGTCTCTCGGCCCTCTGTATTTCTTCCTTAGAAAAGTGTCTGCCCGTGTCTTTTGCCCATCTTTTGACTGGATCATTTGTCTTCTTGGAGTGGAGTCGAGTGAGTTCTTTATATATCTTGGAGATCAAACCTCTATCTGATGTATCATTAGCAAATATGTTTTCCCATACGGTTGGCTCCCTTTTCATTTTGCTGATGTTTTCTTTAGCTATGCAGAAGCTTCTTATTATGATGAGGTCCCACTTGTTTATTCTTTCCTTTATGTCCCTTGCTTTAGGAGACATATCGGTGAAAAAACTGCTGCGTAGGATAACTGAGAGTTTCCTGCCAAGGTTCTCCTCTACGACTTTTATGGTGTTGCAACTTATATTTAAGTCCTTTACCCATCTTGAGTTTATTTTTGTGTATGGTGTCAGCTGATGATCCAATTTCACTTTTTTGCATGTAGCCATGCAGCTGTCCCAACACCATTTCTTGAAGAGGCTATTACTGCTCCATTTTATGCTTCTGCCCCCATTGTCAAATATTAGATGCCCATAGAGACCTGGGCTTATTTTTGGGCTTTCTACTCTGTTCCACTCGTCTATGGTTCTGTACTTATGCCAGTACCAGATTTTCAGTAGAGTGGCTTTGTAGTAGAGTTTGATGTCCAGTATTATGATCCCTCCTACTTTATTTTTCTTTCTCAAAATTGCTGTGGCTATTCGGGGTTGTTTATGATTCCATAGAAATTTTTGAAATGTTTGTTCTATTTCTGTGAAATATGTCATTGGTATATTAATAGGGATTGTGTTGAATCTATAAATTGTTTTCGATAGTATGGACATTTTGATGATATTCATTCTTCCAATCCATGAGCACGGTATATGCTTCCATTTATTTGTGTTTTCCTTAATTTCTTTCTTCAAGGTTGTATAGTTTTCGAATACAGGACTTTTACCTCTTTGGTTAAATTTATTCCTAGGTACTTTATTTTTCTTGGTGCTATATCGCATGGTATTTTTTTTCTCATTTCTCTTCTTCTACTTCATTGCTGGTGTACAAACATGCCTTTGATTTCTGAATACTGACTTTGTATCCAGCTGCTTTGCCAAATACACTTATTAGGTTGAGGAGTTTTTTGGTGGAGTCTACAGGGTTTTCTATGTACACTATCATGTAATCTGCAAACAATGATAGCGTTACTTCCTCCTTTCCTATTTGGATGCCTTTTATTTCTTTTTCTTGTCTAACCACTGTGCTTAGGGCTTCCAATATGATGTTGAAAAGAAGCAGTGAAAGCGGACATCCTTGTCGTGTTCCCAATCTTAGTGGGAAAGCTCAGTTTTTGCCCATTGTGTCTAATGTTGGCTGTAGGTTTTTCATATATGGCCTTTATTACGTTGAGGAATGCCCCCTATATTCCCATTTTGGTGAGTGTTTTGATCATAAATGATCATACATTATCAAATGCTTTTTCTGCATCTATCGAGATGATCATGTGGTTTTTGTCTTTTTATTTATGTGATGTATTAGGTTTATTGACTTGCATATATTGAACCATCCCTGCATCCCTGGAATGAATCCCCCTTGATCGTGGTGGATAATCTTTTGAATGTATTGCTGGATGCGGTTTGCCAATATTTTGTTGAGACTTTTAGCATCTATGTTCATCAGCAAAATAGGCCTGTAGTTTTCTTTCTTTGTAGGGTCTTTATCTGGTTTTGGGATTAGGGTGATGCTGGCCTCATAAAAAGTCTGGGAGTCTTCCTTCCTCTTGGATTTTTTGGAATAGTCTGAGAAGGACAGGGGTTAGCTGTTCCTTAAATGTTTTGTAAAATTCTGTGAAACCATCTGCCCCAGGGCTTTTGTGTGCCGGGAGTTTCTTGATTACTGCTTCAATTTCCCCAGCTGTTAGCAGTCTGTTCAAGCTTTCTATTTCTTCCTCCTTTAGTGTTGGAAGATTGTACTTTTCTAGAAATTTGTCCATTTCATCGTGTTTTTCAAATTTCTTGGCATTTAATTGTTCATAGCAGTTTCTGATAATCCTTCATATTTCTGCATTATCACTTGTTACTACTCCTCTTTCATTTCTGATACTATTTACTTGTGTCCTCTCCCTTTTTGTCTTGATGAGTCTGCTTAAAGGCTTGTCAATTTTATTTATCTTTTCAAAGAACCAGGTCCTGGATTGGTTGATCCTTTGAATTGTTCTTTTCATCTCTATGTCATTCAGTTCTGCTCTGATCTTGACTATTTCCTTCCTTCCACATGCTCTGGGATTTATTTGTTGTTGTTTCTACAGCTCTTGAAGTTGTAGTGTTAGGTCTTTTATTTGAATTGTTTCTATCTTTTTTAGGTACACCTGTATTGCTATGAACTTTCCTCTCAGGACTGCCTTTGCTGTGTCCCATAGGTTTTGGACTGTTGTTTGTTCTTTTTCATTTGTTTCCAGAAATTTTTTGATTTCTTCTCTTATCTCATTATTGACCCATTCATTGTTTAATAGTGTACTGTTCAGTCTCCATGAGTTTGCAAGTTTTTGAAGTTTCTCTCTGAGGCTGATTTCCAGTTTCAAGCCCTTGTGGTCCGAGAAAAAGTTTGGTACTATTTCAGTTTTCCTGAATTTGCTGAGGCTTTCTTTGTGTCCTATCATGTGGTCCATCTTTGAAAAACTGCCATGAGCATTTGAAAAGAATGTGTATTTTTCTTCTTTGGGATGTAAGTTTCTATATATGTCAGTTAAGTCTATTTGATTCAGTGTGTCGTTCCGCTCCACAATATCCTTATTGATGTTGTGTTTGGAAGATCTGTCCATTTTTTGACAGTGCAGTGTTGAAATCCCCTACTATTAGCATGTTGCTGTCTATATCTTTTTTGAAGTCGTCTAACCATTTCCTTATATACTTGGGGGCTCCTATATTGGGAGCATATAAGTTTACAATGTTTATGTCTTCTTGATAGATTCTTCCTTTAAGTATTATAAAGTGCCCCTCTGGGTCTCTTTCTATGGCCTTTGTTTTGAAATATACTTTGTCTGATACAACCCGGCAAGTATGGCAACCCGGGCCTTTTTCTCTTGCCCATTTGCTTGGAATATTTTTTTCCATCCCTTTACTTTCAATCTGTGTAGGTCTTTTGCTCTGAGGTGGGTCTCTTGTAGGCAGCATATGTGTGGGTCATGCTTTCTTATCCATTCAGCTACCCTGTGTCTCTTGATTGGGGAATTTAGTCCATTTACATTGAGAGTTCTTACTGATAGAAACTTACTCTTTTTTTCTCTTTGTACCTGTGTTTTTCTCTTTCTCACTCTTTTCCTTCATCTTCTTAAACCAGTCCCTTTAGCATATCTTGGAGTGCTGGTTTGGTAAAGATGTATTGTTTTAGCCTTCTTTTGTCTGGGAAACTCCTTATTTCTCCTTCTATTTTAATTGAGAGCCTTGCTGGGTAGAGCAGCCTTGGTTGTAGACCCTTGCTTTTCATGACTTGAATATTTGTTGCCATTCCCTTCTGGCTTGTAGTGTTTCTGTTGAGAAGTAAGCTTCTAGCCGTACTGGGGCCCCCTTGTATGTTACACTCTCCTTCTCCCTTGCTGCCTTGAGGATTCTCTCTTTCTCTTTGATAGTTACCATTTTAATGATGATGTTTCCTGGAGTGGAACTCCTTGGGTCCCTCCTGAGTGGGGTCCTCTGTGCCTCCTCGATCCATGAGACCCTTTCTCTCCTCAAATTGGGGAAATTTTCCATCATTACTTTTTCGAGGAGGTTCTCTATCCCTTGCTCCTCTTCTTCCCCTTCTGGTATCCCTTTTATGCGGATATTATTGTGTATCAGGTTGTCCTGCATTTCCCTAAATGCCTCTTCATATTCTTTGAGTCTTTTTCCATTTCTTGTTCTTTCTGGGAGCTTTTCTCTACCTTATCCTCCATCTCACTGATTCGATCCTCGGCTTCATCCAGCCTACTTTGGATTCCTTCTACTGTGTTCTTCAATTCAGAAATGGTATTCTTCATATCCTCTTGTGGCTTCTTGATAGTTTCTATGTCCTTTCCCAGGTTGATATAGTTTGCTGTAAGATTCTGATAGTTTCTCTGCAGTTTCTCATAGTTCTCTTTGAGCTGGCTGAGCTCATTGAGCTTCCTTAGAGCCATTGTTTTGAATTCAAAATCTGATAGTTCCCTTGCCTGTATTTCATTTAGCTCTCTCTGTGGGGAGTCCCCTTTTCCACTCATTTGGGGGGGAACTTCTTTTTCTTCCCATTCTTGTGAGAGTCTGTTCAGTAATTTATTTATTTATTTATTTATTTTTGCTTCTGCTTCAATTGGGCCATCTAGATTTCCTAACTTTGTGAATTAATCTTCTATGGTAGTCGGCAGGTCTTTTTATATATTTGTTTGTTTGTTTGTTTCTTTAGTTTTCTTTCTGGGCCTGCCTCTGATCATGTCAGTTGTTGACCCTGTATGACCTTATGTCGTTTGTTTGAGCTTTCCAGGAGTCCATTGTCTGTGTCTGACTCCTGCTTTGGGCAGCTCTGTGACCCCTTCAGCCAGGTATCCACTGTTTTTTTGGATCGCTTTGCACTCTCCCACTGGCTCCCTGAGTGTGCTCCCCAGCCAGACAGGATCCCCTGCCTGACAGGATCTCCAGCCCACCTGGGCGCTTATTCGCCCAACTTCGTGCACTCGTCTAGCACCCGCGCCCGGTGGGCGCCCCGGGACTATTCAGTTTAGGGTCTTCTATTGTGTGCTTTCCCTGCTTTTGGGTCTTTTGGGGCGTCACTTGCCCTCGCCAAATGGAGACTACGGAAATGAGAAGAAGTCATCTCCAGGACTCTCCAGTTAATCCTGTCTCCAGTCTCTCCTCCAGGAACTTTGGGCAGCTCTGTGACCCCTTTGGCCTGGGATCCACTATTTCTGTGGACCGCTCTGAACCCGCGGACCCGTGCGGGTCCGTTTACGCCTGCCCTCGCCAATCTGCGCACTCCCTCGCAGGCCCCATTGGTGCCCACCCTGCGGGAGGCCTTGCCAGCCCACGCGAGCCCTCGCCAGCCCGTGCGGGTCCACACACACTCTCCCCAACTCTCACCGGCCACTCAGCGCGAGTGTGCGCACCTGCACTGGGTGGTTTTGGGCTGTCTATTGTGTGCTTTTCAGCTTTTGGCTCCTTGGTGGTGTGGCTTGTCCCCGCACAATGGAGGCTACGGAAAGGAGTCGGAACTCCTCAGTTATCCCTCCCGTTTTTTCCCAACACCTCTGTCTCCAGTCTTTCCTCAGGGGTCCCTGGGCAGTTCTGTGACCCCTTCAGCCAAGGATCCACTATTTGTGCGGACCGTGTTGCAATCGCGGGCAGTCTGGTTCGTGGGCACCCTGCTTCTGCCTCTTTGGGGGCACGCCCTGCCTGTCCAAGATGGAGACTACGGAATGGGGAGGGAGTGGGGACTCCCCGGTTCCTCCTCCCGTTGTTTCCCCAGTGCCTCCGTCTACAGTCTCTCCTCAAGGCTCTCAATGCAGCTGTGTGACCCATTTGGCCAGGGATCCATTTCTTCCAGTTTGCGTGTACTTAGCCCCCCAGCTCACACACGTACAAGCTGCATGTGGACCGCACAAAAGGCAGGTTATTTGATTCCCTTATGCTTGAGTGGGATGGTAGCTGCAGAGTGCGAGGTGAGTTATCACCAGGGCTCCGCCGGCTGCCGTTTCAGTTCTCTTCACAAAGTTTTCCTCACCAATCTTTTCCTAGGCACCAGCCCACTCTGCCACCGCCTCTGCTCACAGATCAAGGAGGGTGGCTGCCACTGCAATTTTTGTGTTGGCCCTTTAAATATCTCTTTGCATCCCCAACCGCCTGTCTCTGGCAGAGAGCGCCCCTAAGCTTTTCGGGGTTGCGTTTTATATGTGTGTTTTCCTGGTTTTAGCTACTGTAGTCTAGAGGTCCCTGTTTATGATTCAGACCCTGTTCTTCTCAGGGAGAGCTAATTGGCCGTTTCAATGTTCCTCTGGTGCTGGTGCCCGTGGGCACCCAGCCCACCCTCTTGAGCCTGCCTCCACCACACTTCTCACCCGTTGGGATGTGTGAGAGTTGAATCCACTGTCTGTCCGCGACTCCAAGGCTCCTCTCCCGTTATCATTCCATTGTTTTCCAGGTGATTTCTCCACTATTTAGTCACAATTCCAGTTTGGTCTTGGGAGGAGGTCAGCGTGACTCCCATTCACTCCTCCGCCATCTTCCTCTCTCTAGTTATACGAATTCTGTTCAGTTAGTATTCACGTGGCTCTTAGTGATGGTTGTTGGTCCGTAATTTTATTGTAATTTTGATGTGTTCAAGGGAGAAGATGAGTTCCAGTTTGCCTACTCAACCATCTTTTCCTACCTCCAACCTGTATGATCATTTCGATGTGCTGTTGAATTTGGTTTACTAATAATTTTTAAAATAAGCATCTTATTTGTAGTTATTTTGGTCTGTACTTGTTTTTTCTTGCAGTGCCCTCATCTGGCTTTGGTATCAGTGTGATGCTCCCTCCTAAAGTGAGTTTAGGACTGTTCCCACCTCCTCAATTATTTGGAAGACTTTGAGGATTGTTAATTCCTTATATGTTTCATAGAATTCACCAGTGAATCCATCTGGTCCTGAACTTTCCTGTGTTGAGAGGATCTGATTATTGAGTCAATCTCCTTATTCGTTACTGGTCTAGTCTTATTCTGTATTTCTTCATGATGTAGTCTTTTTTTGTTGTTGTTTTTCACAATTTTTATTGTTGACACTATTAGAGATGTCCCCTATTTCACCTCACTTTGCCTTCTTTCACCCAGCCCCTACCCGCCTTTGGCCTTCACCATATTGCTGTCTACGTCCATGGGCTATGCGTATATGCATACATGTTCTTTAACTAATCTCTTCCTGGCCCCCAGACCCCCTTGCCCAAGGTCTGTTAATCTGTTCCATCTTCATGATTCAGTCTTGTAAGGTTGTATGTTTCTAGGAATTGATTCCATTTCTTCCAATTAACCTAGTTTATTTGGCATATAATTGTTTCGTATCAGTCTTCCATGTTCCTTTGCACTTCTGTGGTCAGTTGTAATGTTAAAGAGCCTTGATCAGAGGAAGAGACTACCTCCTTCGCCAAGAGATGAAAAGTCAATTTACCAAATCTTCTTGCAGTTGGACACAGGCATGAGCTTCCCACAGTCAGGTGGCTGTATGCCAGACTTGGACTCAGGACATGGTATCACAAAAAGGCTGGGACTGTGCAGAATTCATTTGGCAAAGATGGTATGAGTAGGTGGTGATATCCCGTTTCCAAGCACAGCAATGACTGCAGTCCTAGCTACAGGTTCCAGGGTCCAGCACCAGTGTCAGTGGTATGGACAGTGGTGTCCGTGCCCACCATCAAGGGTCATGGTTCATGTGTGGAACCCAATTTAGAATGGGATTGTGAATTCTGTTCCTGGCTATTGTAGTTTCAGTCCTGTCCTGTGGCTTTCTTTGAAATAAAATTAGCCCCCAATAGCATATACATATATCTATATTTATATTTATATTTATATTTATATTAGAAAAATTTGGATTCCATTGTTTGCTCATAAGGAGTTGAAAAATCAATGTAGATAATAGAGAGCAAGCATTTAGAGATTTTCTTTATGCTGAGCCAATAACCTCTATCTAAATATTCCACCTGGCTATACTCCATGATAAAGAAAACATGTATCTCCCAGGATATCTCTTGCCTTTTTCTTCCCAGAAAAAAACCAAACAAACAAAAACACAACACATATGAATTTAAGAATATCTTCCCAATCTTGGTGCTCTCATCATTGACATCCATGATTACTAATTTGACTAAGCCCCAAAATTGCTTGTGGGCTTCTAACAAAATACCCAGACCTCTTCCCATACCTACCATCTCAGAATGTTTGCCCCAGAGCCCAGGAAATGTTTATTTAACAAGCTCCATATGTGAAGGTGATTGAAAGCCATGTGAGAATCCTGTTCTATGATCTTGCCCCTGTGATCTAAAGATGAGCAGTATCGACATCAACCTTGTTAAAAGTTCAAAATAACACCCTGTTCCAGACCATCTGGATCTTAATTAGATGATCAGGTGATTCCTGTGAACACTAAAGTTGGTCTACATGTCTCCTAGATGTGGAGCCAGAACTGTGCAGTCGACTCTTATTTGTGGTCTGATCAGATTGCTCAGTACTAGAGGAGTGTCCAGGGTTCAGTCCTTCTTCTCTCTCTTCTGTAATCATCACTCCCTAGGTGACCTTCTCTGTGGTCAGGGCTTTAAATATCATTTATATGTGTCACCTCCCAAGTCTTTTTCTTCAGGAAAGACATTTCTATTAAACACTCACATATTTTACTAAACTTCATTGTGCATCATCTCTTATGCTGTGAGCCCTCAGAAGGTGTGCACTATGATAGTATCTGTAACATAATGATGTAGTAAACTTTTGTTGGATACAGGCTCCTATGTGGATCAATGGAACAAAGCTGAGCAGTTTCACTATTCAGCTTTAATTATACTCTCAATGATTTACGCCTTGATTGGATATACAAGGTCCTTCACAAATTTGTTTCAATAGTGCCAAACACATGGGAAACATTTACTAAAATTTACCAAATTACAATCTATCCCCTGAATTCACTGTGCTGAATCCCATCCCACACTGCACCCTACTACTTGGAACATCTTTTATTTTCTTCATTGACTAAAATAATACACATCTATCAGGTTCTATACAAAGTTCCACTTCATTCATGCAACTCAGTACTGTGATGACTTGCCCATGAACTTTAGTACATTGTTTCTGTCCTTCTCTTCTGACATTTAAGAAGAGTCTAGTCATTGAAATCTCTAGGTACACATTGTAA
The DNA here is from genome assembly GCF_021234165.1 of Pteronotus mesoamericanus. Lineage (NCBI taxonomy): Eukaryota > Metazoa > Chordata > Mammalia > Chiroptera > Mormoopidae > Pteronotus > Pteronotus mesoamericanus. The sequence goes on from NW_026555085.1 coordinate 956,022, forward strand.
GGGCAATAAACTGCTCTCAGAAGTATTGTTTCTCCCATATTGAGGACAAACACCAGGATATACTTTTCTGGTCCCCACCTCCAGCACCCAAAAGATACATGTTAAGCATGACCAAATGAGACTGCTGAATTAATAAATTAAGTCATTTATGGTGCACAGACTCTGCCCCCTTGTGAACAAACTGGGCCAGCCTTCACTCTCAAGTGATAATGTGTACCCACTCACCTTGCCCCAGCTGACCTGATGGTAACACTCATTGAGAGTGCCTCCCACTTTGGGGACTGGAGTGAGATGGTGAGCACAGCTTCCCCTGCTTTCTCCCAGCACCCACCTGCTAGCTCTTTTGAGTGCTCTCTGTTAATATCATGTTCTATGACTTAGTTATAGTCATAGCATGTTCCAAAAAGTTTCTTCATCTTGTGAAGCTCTTGGTCTCATCAAGACAACTTGGCTCTTCCATCAACCACTGAACTTAAAACTTTGCTTTCATGTCCTCACTGTGACAGCAGATGAAGGGTCGGTTGTCCATGAAGCCAAAGGCAGTAAATGCAGGGACTCCTAGGGCTGGGTCAGAGCAATCTCCAGTATTTATTGAGGACCCGGTCCCTAGTGTGTGGGGAATGAGCTTGTGTCCATGTGTGTATGTGTGACAACACAAAATATAAAACAATAGGAAAACAACGGCACAAGTGAATTCAAATTCTGTAGAGTATGGGAAAACTCAGAAAATAAAACAAAAAAAGATGGATAGTACAACACCTCAATAAGAAAAGTTCCATGAGAAAACTATTGTTGAGTTGGGCTTGAAGTGTAGGAGTTTTAGAAATATTCTGTCTTGTATTGATGTATGAGTTGCTTGGAAATAGGACCTCATCCATATCCCCAACTAGAATGTTGTAGCATTTTAACTTGTGGCCATTCCCTCACTCTCCCCACTAATGTCCCCTTCCCCCAGATCACCTTTGGTGTCACTGTGGAAATTGCAATGACCTCAGAGTCAGGAAGTTCCATCCCTACCACACCTCATTTCCCTGGGAAACCACTTCCTTCTTTGGGTTTCAGATTCTTTATCTCTATAACAAAGCTGTTACATTAGAAGGCCAAGAACCTCCCAGCTCTAATATTCTATAATTCCAGGGCTTCTAAAGGCACCCAGTGATCCCATGTGATGAGTGTGTAGGAGAGAGATGGTGCAGGCAGAGTGAGGGAGCACCTGAATGTAAGGGACAGCCTATAGCTCTCCTTGTCCCAGCCACCCTGATCTTTCTTTCTGTTCCTTAAATGTCCTTTCTATCCCAGAACTTTGTGGTACCTTATTCTTCCCTCATCTGACATACTCAACCCCATCTACTTACCACAACATTTGGTCTTGCCCCTACTAGCTTCTGTTGATATATTACTTCCCCAGGAACTATTTGCCTTACTCCACCACCCTTTATCCCAAGCAAGGTGCCACTTTAGCCAATGAGCATCATGCAACTGCATGTTCACCATCTACCTCAGTAAATTCCATGAAAATACTTTGTTCTGGTACATCTCTATTCTTAGTGCCTATGACAGTACTGTATTAGGATGCACCAAGAAACAGAAACAATAGGGTGTGTGTGTATAAAAACATATATACACACATGTACATAATATAAACCTATTTTTACAAATAGATATGTAAATATATAAATACATATAGAGAGAAAGACACTAATCAAAAGACACAGGTTGGCTAACATGGATAAGAAAACAGACCACATATATGCTGTCTATAATAACGACTCATTTCAGATTGAAAGACACACACATATACTGAAAGGAATGAAAAAAGAAATTCATGCAAATTTAAATTTAATAAAAAGCTGTGATATCAATACTTATATTAGACTAAATAGATTTTAAAACAAGGGGTATATGATAAGAGACAAAGGACACTGCATAATGATCAAGAGATCATTTCAATAAGAGGATAAAACCCTAATAAACATTTATGCACCAAATATGTAAGTACCTAAATTTATAAAGCAAATATGTAAAGAAAGAGCTCAACAATAATACAGTAATTACAGCCCTGGCCAGTGTGGCTCAGTTGGTTGGAATGTCCATTGTGGGTTTGATTCGTAGTCAGAGTACCTATCTGGAGTGCTGGTTTGGTCCCTGATCTGGGCACATACAATCCCGGGTCCAGGCACCAACAATCCCCATTTAGGGTATGTTTGGAAGGCAACTGATTGATTAATCTCTCTCACATCGATGTTTCTCTTTCTCCCTTCCTATCTCTAAAAAAAAAAAAAAAAAAAAAAAAAAAAGGCAATGAGGAAATATCCTCAGGTAAGGAAAATAAAATAAAGAAAAATAAGTATAATAATAGAAGTCAAATCTCAGTTCTCCCATCTTGAACAATCTGGTTCTCAACCAAGTTGTTTCCAGAAAAAAATTGTCTCAGCTGTCAGAAAAAACTTCAGTTCTCAACCCAACAACCCTTTCTTGCTGATACCTATATGATCAGTCACACATCTCTCAGGAGTGATTTGGTTTTCAAATAAATCACTTCTCAAACAGCCTTCTGGAATGAATTATGTTCCAGGACCCAGTTTCCACAGCATAGAAGACTTTGACACCACACTGACATCAATGGATGGATCATCTAGACAAACAGGGGCCTCAAAGGACACCTTAAACCAGATGGATTATTGATACTTTTACAGCATTTCACTACAAAGCAGCAGAGTACACATTCTCTTGAAGTGCACATGGAACATTTTCCAGGCGACCACAAAACAAGTATCAATAAATTTAAGAATACTGAAGTACTATCATGCATCTTCTCTGATCACAATGGTATGACACTAGAAAGCAATTACAATAAAAATCCGAAAAATACAGAAACACATAGAGGCTAATAATGTTACAAAACAATGAATAGGTTACAATGAGATCAATGAACATACCAAAGTTATCTTGAAACAAATGAAAATGAAAACAAAATGACTCAAATCTATGGGACACAGCAAAAGGAGTCCTACCTCAAGAAACATCTCAAATATTACAAAATCAGTACTCAGAAATCAATGGTATTTTCAGAAAGCACGTCAATTTACTATTGCAACCAAAAAGAAAAAAAGGTACCTAGGAATAAATTTAACCAAGGAGATAAAAGATCTGTACTCAGAAAACTAACTATAGGACAATGAGTAAAGATATTGAGGAACATGCAAGTAAGTGGAAGCATATACCATGTTCATGGATTGGAAGAATTAACATCATTATAATGTCTATACTACACGAAGCAATTCCTATTAAATATCAATGTTATATTTCACAGATCTAGAACAATATTCCAAAAACTTATACGGAACCAAAGAAAAAGATCCCAAAGAGCCTGAGCAAACTTAAGAAAGAAGAACAAAGTTGGAGATATCAAAATATCTTGATATCAAACCATATAATAAGACCTCCGTAATCAAATAGTCTGGTACTGTCATAAGAACATAAGATCATATGAACATAAGAACATATATGTCATAAGACATATACATCAACAAAACAGAAAAGAGAGACCAGAAATAAACCCACGCCTTTATGGTCAATTAATAACTGGCAAAGGATGCAAGAGCATATTATGGAGTAAAGATAGTCTCTTCAAAAAATTGTGTTGGGAAAAGTGGACTGGTACAGGCAAAAAAATGAAACTAGATCACCAAATTACACCACACACCAGAAAAAACTCAAAATGGATAAAACAAACCTAAGTTGCAATACCATAAAAATCCTAGAGAAAAATATAGGCAGTGAAATTTCAGATATTTTATGTAGCTATGTTTTTGCCAATATATGAGTATCTCCTAGGACAAGTGAAACAGGAAAAAATAAACAAATGGGTCTACATTAAATTAAAAAGCTCTGCAAGGCTTAAGAAACCCTTATCAAAATGAAAAGGTAATCCACTGCATAGGAGAACATATTTGCCAAAGATACATCTGATAAGGGTTTAATTTCCAAAGTATATAAAGAACTGTATATGACAACACCCGGAAGATAAACAATCTAATTAAAAAATGCAAAGGACCTGAATAGACACTTCTCCCAGGAGGACATATAGATGGCCCACAAACATGAAAAAATGCTCAACATCACTAGCCATCACAGAGATACAAATTAAAACCACAATCAGATATTACCTCACATCTGCTGAAATGGATATAATCAATAAATTGACAAACAACAAGTGCTGACAAGGATGTGGCAAAAAGAGAACCCTAGTGCACTGTCACTGGAAATGCAGACTAGTGCAGCCAATGTGGAAAACAGTAGAGTTTCCTCTAAATATTAAAAATGGAACTGCCTTTTGATGCAGAAATTCCACTTCTGGGAATACATTCTAATAATCCCAAAACACCAATTCAAAACAATATATGTACCCCTATGTCCACAGCAGTGTTGTTTACAATAGTCAGGATCTGGAAACAGCCTAAGTGCTCATCAGGAGATGAATGGATAAAAAAGCTGCCGTATATTTACACAATGGAATACTTACGCAGCAGTAGAAAAAGAAGGAACTCTTACACCTTTTGTGACAGCATGGATGGATTTGGAGACTATAATCCTAAGTGAAATATGCCAGTCAGTGAAAGACAACTACCATATGATCTCACTTACATGTGGAATCTAATGAACAAAATAAACTAATGAGCAAAATAGAATCAGAGGCACAGAAACATGGAACAGACTGACAGCTCTGAGAGGAGAGGTTGTTGTATTGTGATGCTGTCTGTTGGGGAGGGGTCTGAGAGGGGAAGAGGCTGCTTGCTCAGCTCTCCATCAGCTTTCAGTCACTTCTGCCATTACCCACAAGCAATTTGGGCACTTCTGGTGCTGATTTCCAGATGGGGTGGGTTTGTGTATGTTCTAGGACCCCATGGGTCTCTCCAGTGGACTCTCCTATGAGGCTGGGAATTTCTCCTGCTGCTACAACCCCCTATGTTTTTACCTCCAGAGGTTTTGAGGCTTTCTTTCCCCACACTTGAACCTTGGATTGCATAGTCTGTCTTGCTCCCCAGCTATTCCTCCCATTTTATCCGCAAGCAAATGTCCGATCACAGGGTCTGCTGCCGCAGCATGTTCTGCCTGGGCCTCCAGCCACCGTCTTGCCGCACATCCTCTCCGCCCTGGCTGCCTGTCTCCACCCCGATTACCAGTCTGGATGAATGTTTCTTCTTTAGCTCCTTGGTTGTCGGACTTCCACACAGTTCAATTTTCTGACAGTTCTATTTATTTTTCATTTTTAAGTATGTTGTTAGTTGTTCTTTTGGTTGTGCAAAGAGACAAAGTGTATCTACCTACACCTCCATTTTGCCCAGACTCCTATCCTTCTCAAACTATTCCAAAACATTCAAGAAAAAGGAAGTCTCCCATGTTCATTTTATGAAGTCAGCACTACCCTGATTCCAAAACCAAAGACATTGTTTAAAAAAGAGAATTGTAAGCCAACATCTCTGATTAACCTATTTGCAAAAATCCTCAACAAAATATTAGCAAACCAAATTTAGCAGTACATTAAGAAGATCATAAACCATGATCAAGTGGATTTTATTCCTGATATGCAAGGTTGCAGTGGTTGTTTTTCAATATCTGTATATCAATTCATGTGATAACCACATAAACAAAATGAAGGATAAAAATCATGCGATCATTATCAACATGCAGAAAAAGCATTCAACAAAATCCAGTGTCCATTTATGATAAAAACTTTCAACAAAATGGAAATAAATTAAACATATCTCAACATGCAACCAACTGATGTTTGTTTCGCTCATCAGTGTTTCTCTCCCTCTCTTTCTCCATCTCTCCCTTTTTTTCTGAAGATAAATAAACAAAATCTTTTAAAGAAAGACCAGGAACAAGACAGAAATTTCCACTTTCACCCCTTCTACTCAACATAGTACTGGAAGTTCTAGCCACAGCAATTAAACAAGAAAAAGAAATAAAGGTACCCACATTGAAAAGGAAGAAGTAAAACTGTTATATTTTCCTATGATATACTATGTAGACAAAACCCTAGGGATTCCACCAAAAAAACTATTATAAGTAATAAATTAATTCAGTAAAGTAACAGGATGCAAAATTAGTATCTGAAAATCAGTTGCATTTTATACAAAATAACAAACTATTAGAAAGAGAAATTAAGAAAACAATCTCATTTACAATTGCATCAAAAAGAATAAAATGCCTAAGAATAAATTTAACCAGGAAGTAAAAAACCTGTACTTAGAAAATCAAGACACTGAAGAAAGAAATTGAACAAGATACAAATAAATGGAAGCACATATCATGCTCACAGATAGGAAAAAAACAAGTTATTGTTAAAATGTTCATACTACAAAGAGCAATCTACAGATTCAATGCAATTCCTATCAAGATACCACTGGTATATTTAATAGGCTTAGAACAAACCATCTTAAAATTTATATAGAACCACAAAAGACCCTGAAAAGTATCAGCAGTCTCGAGAAAGAACAAAGTTAGACGTACTGTGCTACCTGATACCAAACTATATTAGAAAGTCATAGTAATCAAAACAGTGTGGTGCTGGCATAAAAAAAAACAGGCACGTGTATCAATGGAACAGAACAGGAAGCTCAGAAATAAACCCACAGCTTCATGGTCAATTAATCTACGACAAAGAAGGCAAGACTATGCAATGGGGTAAAGACACTCTCTTCAATAAACAATATTGAAAAAATGAAAGATAGATGCAAAAAAAATGAAACAGCCATCATCTTACACTATATACAAGAATAAACTCATAATGGATTGAAGATTTAAATGTAAGATCTGAAACCATAAAACCCCTAGAAGAAAAATTAGGCACTGTTCTTAGTCACATTTTTTTAGATAAATCTCCCCAATCAAGGAAAGCAAAACAAAAAGTACAAATGGGATTACATCAAACTAAACAAATTTTGCACATCAAAGGAAATCACCAACAAACAAAAAGACAAACTACTGATTGGGAAAAGATATTTGCCAGTGATACATCTAATAAGAGGTCAATATGCCAAATTCATAAAGACTTATACACCTTAACAACAAAAAACATCCAATTAAAAAATGGACAGAGGATCTCAACAGACACTTTTCCAAAGATGACAAAACAGATGGCCAATAGACACATGAAAAGAGACTCAACATCACTAATCATCAGAGAAATGCAAATGAAAACCACAAGATATCATCATCTCACACCTGTCAGAATAGCTATCATAAATAAATCAACAAACAAAAAGTGTTGGTGAGGATGTGAAGAAAAGGAAGCCTTTGTGCACTGTTAGAGGAAATGCAGACTGGCACAGCCACTGTGGAAAACAGCATAAGGTTCCTAAAAAAAAATTTTAAATATCCACTTCTCAGTATTTATATGAAAAAAATCTAAAACACTAATTTGAAAAGGTACATGCACCCTTATGTTCATTGCAGCATTATTTACAATAGCTAAAATATGGAAGCAACCAAAGTGCCTGTCAATAGATGACTGGATAAAGTAGAAATAGTACAGAACTGCACAAAAGAAGCTCAAGCAACTCGAATGCAGGAACCCAGGCCAGTCCCCAAGATGCCAGCGATCACAGGGCTGGCAGAGGCAACCATGTATGATGCATCCTCCAGGTCAAGGGCTGGTGTCCAGAAGCGCTCACAGGAGGCACAGGCACCAATGGCAATTTCCTGGACAAAGACCAGTGGCTAAGCACTGTCTCCCAGTATGACCAGACGATGTACTGGAACTGCTATGGAGACAATGGAAGATGTCAGCTAAGTAGGTGGAAGCTGAGCCCATTTGCTTGTGCCCCAGCACAGATTTTTGGCTGATCTTCCAACTAGTGACCTGAACAATCAACAGAATCTCAGCTGATATGAATTTCTGAAGCCAAGGAGTACAAAGGATGCTTTGCACTGTTCAGTAAGAGATTTTATAAGTTGAAGGGAAATACCCTGTGCAAGTTGCCTGCAGCAGAGGAGGGACAAGACAGAAAACAGAGCTTAGTAGCTCCCTCTGCTCCCAGCACAGGGGCCCCACACCCTGCACAGCGAACCCCCAACTCTAATTGGCAGAGACTTGGAAAGATATATAGGATCTGGTAGACTCAAGCTGCACACACAAAGTGACCAGCATGTCCATAGCTTCGGTGCCAACTAGGCAAATTCCAGAAAGAAATTCTATCGCCTAAACTGTCAGAGGCACAGGCAAGTTATGGCCAGCACTGACCAAGAGAGACTTTTTGCTTTTGGAGGAGGTGGAATGCAGGGAGAACTGGTCAGTGACTTGCTGCTGCAGCATGGGTACCACATAGACTTAACAGCAGAGCAGAAGCATGGCTGGGCAGGGAACCCACATGTATACAGTTGCCCTACAAGCAAAGAAACGAGATTGAAAGTTCAGTCTTTTCCCACGGAATCCAGCTAGACAAGTAGATCAGAAAGCTGCACAGCAAAGTGATTGCAGGGCCCCACCCAACGGGGCTGGCGAGTGGGGTCTGCAAAATGGAGAGCTTGGGTTTGAATCTCCTGCGACAGCAGTGGGTTGGAAGCTAGAGTGCAAGAGCTGAGTACCTGAGATTCTTTGCAGCGAGGCAGGTCTCCTTACACCACAAAGTACAAACCGATGGAAAGATGGTGGCATGCCCAAGCCCCACCTGCAGGATTGCAAACTCTGCACAGCAGTAAGGTCAGACTCAAGAGCACCCTCCCAGGTGCATATCTGCAAAGAAAGATAATTTCCAAAAGAGCCCTTTCCGAACTTTTATCAGACATGACAAGACTATGCTGGTTTATCCCGCCCTATTCCACTGAAACCAGCAGAGCAGAGAGATCAGAAATTGGTGCACCTAGGGATGCTGAGGGTCCCACCCAGCCTCAGTTCTTATACAGAGCTGCCACATGGACCAAATAAAAAATAGGTGACCCTTTTACACAGATTGGCCCCCCACATGAAACAGACAGCTAATTCATCAGAAACTACATTACTGGAAATAATCTGGGACAGACCCAGATGTGTGGTACAGGGGCAGAGAAACACACACATCATCTTCCCTGAAGACTGAATAGCGCCTCTCAGGGGAGATGCAGCAATCCCACCCTCCTGATTACACCAGAAGCCAACTCTTGAGGTGGACCCAGAAGGAGAAGACAGAAGGAGAACACTCTACTGAGAAGTATCCTGCTTCTTTCTTTTTCATTATTTGTGTTATTTTTTTCTCCACCATACCTTTTCAACTTTTTTTCTTCAATTTTTTCCTATTATTTCATTATTTCTTTATTTCATTTTTATCTCAAATCTATTTTATCCTTCTTTATTCCGTTTTGCCACTTTCCATCTTATTTTCATTTTAAATTTTATTTTTTCCCTTTCTACGCCCAGTTTCTATTCCTTATTTACTATTTCTGCTCCCTCAAGCCTCTCAAAACCATTTTTCTTTCCATTAGTAATCTCACATTCTTTTTTTTGTCTTAGAATAATACTTTTCTCATTTATTAAATGGGGACATTGCAAAAATTAAACTAGATAATGTACATTTTATTTATTTATTCTTTCAAATACATTTGTCTCCGCCTCCCGCCCCCTTATCCCTCCCTCAGTCCTTCCCCACTTTGGCTTTGTCAGTGAGTCCTTGCTATATGTTCCTTGACTTGCCCCTTCCCTTCCTTTTCCCCCGCCCCCCGCCTTCCACCTTCCCTCTTGTCTCTGTTGGTTTCTTTTCCTTTCAGTGTTGCTGGTCTTATTTTCCTTGCATCTTTGTTTTGTTGGTTAGGTTCCGCTTATAGGTAAGATCGTATGGTATTTGTCTTTCACCCCCTGGCTTATTTCGCTTAGCATAATGCTCTCTAGTGCCATCCATGCTCTCGCAAAGGGTAGTGGTTCTTTTTTTTTTTTCCTTCTGCTGCGTAGTATTCCATTGTGTAAATGTACCATAATTTTTCGATGCAATCATCTACTGATGGGCATTTAGGGTGCTTCCAACACTTGGCTATTGTACATTGTGCTGCTATGAACATTGGGGTGCAGAGGTTCTTTTGAATTGGCATTCTGGGATTCCTAAGGTATAGTCCCAGCAGGGGACTCACTGGATCAAAGGGCAGTTCCATTTTCAGCTTTTAGAGGAAACTCCACACTGCTTTCCACAATGGCTGCACCAGTCTGCATTCCCACCAACAGTGTACTAGGGTTCCCATCTCCCCACAGCCTCGCCAGCACCTGTTGTTTGTTGATCTGTTTATGATGGCCATTCTGACCGCTGTGAGGTGGTATCTCATTGTGGTTTTTGATCTGCATTTCTCTGATGGCTAGCGATGCTGAGCTTCCTTTCAAATGCCTCTGGGCCCTCTGTATCTCTTCTTTGGAAAAGTGCCTGCCCAGGTCCTTTGCCCATTTTTTGGTTGGATCATTTGTCTTCTTGGAGTGGAGTCGAGTGAGTTCTTTATATGTCTTGGAGATCAAACCTCTATCTGATGTATCATTAGCAAATATGTTTTCCCATACGGTTGGCTCCCTTTTCATTTTGCTGATGTTTTCTTTAGCCTTGCAGAAGCTTCTTATTTTGATGAGGTCCCACTTGTTTATTCTTTCCTTTATGTCCCTTGCTTTAGGAGACATATCGGGGAAAAAACTGCTGCATGGGATATCTGAGAGTTTCCTGCCAAGGTTCTTCTCTAGGACTTTTATGGTGTTGCGACTTATGTTTAAGTCTTTTACCCATCTTGAGTTTATTTTTGTGTATGGTGTCAGCTGATATGGAACTATAAACAACCCTGAATAGCCACAGCAATTTTGAGAAAGGAAAACAAAGTAGGAGGGATCACAATACCAGGCATCAAACTATACTACAAAGCCACTATTCTCAAAACAATCTGGTACTGGCACAAGAACAGAACCATAGACCAGTGGAACAGAATAGAAAGCCCAGAAATAAGCCCAGGTCTATATGGGCAATTAATACTTGACAAAGGGGGCAAAAGCATAAAATGGAGTTAATAATAGCCCCTTCAACAAATGCTGTTGAGAGAGCTGGACAGCTACATGCAAAAAATTGAAATTTGATCATCATCTGGCACCATTTACATTCTTTATCCCTTTCTTATAACGTCCTTACTCTCTTTCCACCTTCATTAATTTTTGCTCATTTGTTGTTATTGTGATTGTTGTATTTCTTCATTTTTATTCCTAGATATTCACTATTTTTTAATTTCAAATCTCATTATTTTACTGTTCCCCTGCCCTACTCCATTTTGCCTTCTACCTGCCCTTTCTTATTTTCATTTTAAATTTTATTTTTTTCCTATTCTTAGTCTAGTTTCTAATTCTTACTCTTATTATTTCTCCTCCCTCTATCTTCTCAAAATCATTTTTATTTCCTTCAGACATCTCATCATCTTTTTTCTTTCTTTTTTTTGATAATATTCTTATTCTCTTACATCTTTATTAATCTTTGCTCATATGTCATGGATATTGCTGCAGTGGTTGTTTTTCTTCAATTTTGTTCCTATTCAGTTTTTTTTTATTTTTGTTTCAAACCTCATATTACACTCTTCCCTTTTATTACTCCATTTTGCCTTATTCCCTCGCTTCTAAATTTTATTTTGTCTCTTTTATCACCTCATTTCTATTCCTGACTGCAATTGTTTCTCCTCCCTCTACACTCTCCAAATCATTTTTCCTTCCATTAGTCATCTCATATTCTTATTTACTTTCTTGTAATATTCTTACTCATTTTCTACCTTTATTAATCTTTGCTCATTTGTTGTTGATTTTGCGGTTGTAGTTGGAGGGTATTTTTGCTGGTGTTTGCTAGATTGTTTGGTTTTGTTCAGTTAGCACCTGTGCAACACCATACAAGACGTAGCCAGGGTTGTGACTCTCAGACAACCAAGAGAGGGAAGAACACAACAACAAACAAACGAACAACAACCAAAACCCAATTACAACAAGAGAGCCCACATAAATTGAATAAAGTGAATACACTGAGCATCCAGCTCAGATCAAGGAGACTGCACCACTGAATCCCATAGGTTTCCTTCCACAGAAGGCCAACCCATGAAGACAGGTCTGAAAGCATAGAAATAACCAAAAACAGTAACCTAAAATGGGAAGACAAAGAAACAACCCCCAATCCAAAGGAGGAGAGGAATCCAAAAAAACCCCCTGCTAAACGAATATTAGGTAAGCTATTTATAAGACATAGAGTTCAAATTAATTGTTATAAGGAAGATCAACTTACTGAGACCAACAAGGAACTTCATTGGAGCTACAAGGAACTTAGTGGGAACTACATCAGCTGAAAAGGAACATAGAAACTACGAATAGGAACCAGGAGGAAATGAAGTATACACTAGAAAGAATTTTAAAAGCAGGATACATGAAGCAGGGGATTGAATCAATGAGTTGGAAGACAAGGTACAAAAAACAAACACCTAGTGGGACCAACAACAACAACAACAAAAACACTCAAAAGAAAACCCAAGACAATTTAAGGGAGTTGAAGAAAATATGAAATGTAACCATATTCACATCATAGGCATACTAGAAAGAGAAGAATAGAAGCAAGGAATAAAAACCTATTTGAAATAATAATGACAGAAAACTTCGGGGGTTTTTTCCAAGATGACAGAGGAGTGAATGGAAATCGCACTGACCTCATCCCCGGACCAATCTGGAATTACAACTAAATTGTGGAGAAATCACCTGGAACAAACTGAACATTAACAAAAGGGAAGCCTTACAACCTACGACAGACAGAAGAATCAGCATTAGCACAACTTGACTGGTAAGGAGTGTGGTGGAGACTCGAGAAAGCTACACGACCATGGGCAGCAGGGCCAGAAGGATATTTAAATGGCCAGTTGGATCCCCCTGAGAAGAGTGGGGTCTAAACTATAAGCGGAGATCCCCAGCCAACAGCACCAGAGCCCAAAAAGTACACAGATAACAGCCAGCTGTGAAAAGCGGCAGGGTTGCTCTCTGCCAAGACAGCTGGCTAGAGAATCAAAAAGCCATTAAAGGACCAACACATAAATTTTTATTTGCAGCCACATACCCTGGACTCCAGCAAAGGTGGGGGCAGAATGGACTAGAGACACCAGAGGAGAGACTGGGGAAGGGTGCTTTAGGAAAGAGAACTGAGGGAGTAGCTGGCCGAATCCCAGTGCTAACTCATCCTCCATTCCGCAGCAGCCATCTTGCTCAGGCAGACGACTCCCTTGAGCAGCAGCATGAGAGGAAACAATAGCCCCAAGGAGGGACTCTCCCAGGACACTATGGTGCTTAAGCCTGGCTGCTGAGTATAGCATGGCAGCCACAGATAGTACATCCCTGCCTAAAGGGGGCATAGAGTGGACTGGAGACAATTGAGGAGACTGGAGATGGAGGTTCTGGGGAGAGAATGGAGAGAGTAGCCAGCGGCATCCTGGTGCAAAGTCATCCACCATAAGGCAGCAGCCATCTTGCACAGGCAGACCACTCCCCTGAGCAGCAGCAGCACAATAAGAAACAATAGTACCATCCCCAAGGGGGACTCTTCCCCACCCTGTGATGCCTAAGCCTGACTGCTGAGTGCAGAGACCAGACTGACAACTGAAGAAGACAGCGACAGATAGTACCTTCCTAGAAGCCTCAGACAGATGGCCAAAAGTCAGACAGGGTCAACATGTGACATCATCAGAGGCAATCCAGAAAAAAACCAGCAGTAAATACTACAGGCAACTGAGACGAAATCCACTGTGGTCTTCTCCATGATTTGCGATATTTTCTTAACTAGGTAGCTTTTTAATGTCCATTTCAGGTCCATCAAGTTTATACATACTAAGTTATTAGATTTAATACTAATAGCTTATTTCTCTCCTTTCTTATACTAGTCTTAACTCTTTACCGCCTTATTTATACTGGTTTATTTGCTGTTGATAGTGAGTTTGCAGGGGGGAGTTACTTTTGCATATGTGGGTTTATTTCCTGGAATTTGTGGTTTTGTTTTGGCAGCACCTGCACAAAAACACACAAGACATGGTGGGCAGAGTGGCCCTCAGTCAAACAGCTGAAGGGCAGGACCCACCAAGAATGACCAAACACCAACCAAAACCCAATTACTTCCAGAGAGCCAACATAAATGGCATAAAATGCATCCAAAAAGCAGTGAGTTCAGGAGATAAAGGAGACTGAACAACTGAATCTCACAGGTCTCCTACCATAGAAGTTCACACCACAAAGTCGGAAAGTCAGGAGAGATCAATTTAAGAAGCAGAAACAAAAAAGAAGAGTCTCCGAAAAAATGGGAAGAAAGAAACATCTGGCCAATTGAAGGGGAAGAAGGAATCTCAAGAAAGAGAACTAAATAAAATAGAGGCAATTAAGCTATCAGATGTTGAGTTCAAAGCAATGGTTAGCCCAGGCTGGTATGACTCAGTGGATTGAGTACCAGCCTGTGAGGCAAAGGGTTGCTGGTTCAATTCCCAATCAGGGCACATGCCTGGGTTGCAGGCCAGGTACCCGGTGTGGGGTACACAGAGGCAACCATACATTGATGTTTCTATCCCTCTCTTTCCCCCTCCCTTCTCTTCTCTAAAAAAATAAATAAATAAAATCTATTTTAAAAAATGGTTACAGGAAGCTCAATGAGCTCAGTGAGCTCTGAGAGAAATACCAAAAACTACAAGGAAACTAAAAGGAACTTACTACAAACTATATAAGCATGAAAAGGACACAAAGTCTATCAACAACAGGATAAAGGAAATGAAGAATACACTTTCTGAATTGAAGAACACAGTAGAAGGAATAAAAGAAGGCTAGATGAAGCAGAGGACTGAATCAGCAAGCTGGAAGACAAGGTAGATAAAAGCTCCCAGAAAGAGCAAGGAAATGAAAAAAACACTCAAAAACAATGAAGAGGCATTTAGGGAAATGCAGGACAACCTGAAACATAGTCATATCTGTATACAGGAATACCAGAAGAAGAGGAGCAAGAGATGGAAACCTGTTTGAAAAAGTAATCATAGAAAACTTCCCTAATTGGGGGAGAGAAGAAGTCACTCCAGTCCAGGAAGTACAGAGGGTCCCATTCAAGAGGAACCTAAAGAGGCCCATTACAAGACACATCATAATTAAAATGGCAAATATCAAAGACAAACAGAATCCTAAAGGGAGCAAGGGAGAAACAGGTAGTAACATAAAGGGAAGCCCTGAAACAGCTAGCAGCTGACTTCTCATGAGAACCACTCTAAGCCAGAAGGGAATGGCAAGAAATGTTCCAAGTAATGAAAAGCAAAGGCCTGCAGCCAAGACTACTCTACCCAGCAAGGCTCTAAATTAAAATGGAAGGCAAAATAAGGAGTTTCCCAAACTAAAGAAAGCCAGAAGAATACACCTCCACCAAACCAGCATTGCAAGATATGCTAAAGGGACTGCTTTAAGAAGATGAAGAAAAACACTGAGAAAGAGAGGAAAACAGGTACAAAGGGAAAAAATGGATAACTATCTAACAATAACTTTAAATGTAAATGGTTAAATGCTGCAAACAAAAGACATAGCGTAGCTGAATGGGTTAGAAAACATGACCTGTATTTTTGCTACCTACAAGAGACCTACCTCAGAACAAAGGACCTATACCAACTGAAAGTAAAGGGATGGAAAAAAATACTTCAAGCAAATGAACAGGGAAAAAAAGCAGGGGTAGCAATACTTATATCAGACAAAATAGACTTCAAAACAAAGGCTGTACAAAGAGACACAGAAGGACACTTCAATATATCCAAAGCAAGAATCCATCAAGAAGACATAAACATCGTAAACATGTATGCACCCAACATAGGAACATGCAAATATAAAAGGAAAATCTTGGAGGACTTCAAGAAAGATATGGACAGCAACACAGTGGTAGAAGGGGATTTTAATTCCCCATTGTCAACAATGGACAGATCTTCCAAACAAAATATCAACAATGGTATTATAGAACTGACAACACATTAGATCAAGTGGTCTCAGCTGATATAAGTGAATCTTTCATCCCAAAGAAGCAAAATACACATTCTTTTCAAATACACATAGAACACTTCGAAAGACAGTCCACGTGCTAGGTCACAAAACAAGTCTCAACAAATTCAAGAACACGGAAATCATAACGAGCATATTCTCAGACCACAAGGGCTTCAAACTAGAAACTAACCACAAGGAAAAATATAAAAAACATTCAAACTCATGGAGACTGAATAGCAGGCTATCAAATAATGAATGGGGCAATAGTGAGATCAAAGAAGAAATCAAAAAGTTTCTGAAAACAAATTAAAACACACAACAGTCCAAAACCTATGGAAAACAGTGAAGGCAGTCCAGATAGGGAAGTTCATAGCAATAAAAGCCTACCTCAAAAAGAAACATTTCAAATAAACGACCTAAGTATGCATCTTCATTCACTGGAGAAAAAACAACAAAGAAAGCCCAGAGTAGAAGGAAGGAAATGATCAAGATCAGAGTAGAATTGAATGACACAGAGACTAAAAGAACAATTCAAAGGATCAATAAATCCATGAAATGGTTCCTTGAAAAGATAAACAAAAATCAACATGCCTTTAAGCAGACGCAAGAGAAAAATGGAGAGGGCCCAAATAAAAGCTATGAGAAATGAAAGAGGATACCACAGATATATGAAGGATTGTAAAAAACTACTAGGAACAATTATATGCCAAGAAATTTGAAAACCTTGATGAAATGGACACATTTCTAGAAAAGTGTAATCTTCCAACACTAAAGGAGGAAGAAGCAGAAAGCTTGAACAGACCACTAACAGCTGGGGAAATTGAAGCAGTAATTAAGAAACTCCCCGCAAACAAAAGCCCTGTGCCAGACGGTTTCACAGGAGAATTTTACAAAACATTTAAGGAAGAACTAACCCCTTTCCTTCTCAAACTATTCCAAAAAATCCAAGAGGAAGGAAGACTCCCAGACTCTTTTTATGAGGCCAGCATCACCCTAATTCCAAAACCGGATAAAGACCCTACAAAGGAAGAAAACAACAGGCCAATATCTCCCATGAACATAGACACTAAAATCCTCAACAAAATACTGACAAACCACATCCAGCAATACATTCAAAAGATTATCCACCAAGATTAAGGGGGATTCATCCCAGGGATGCAGGGATGGTTCAATATATGCAAATCAATAAACGTAATACATCACATAAACAAAAGGAAAGACAAAAACCACATGATTATCTCGATAGAAGCAGAAAAAGCATTTGATAATGTACAGCACCCATTTATGATCAAAACACTCAGCAAAATGGGAATAAATGGGGCATTCCTCAAAGTAATAAAGGCCATACATGAAAAACCTGCAGCCAACATCATACTCAACGGGCAAAAACTAAAAGCTTTCCCACTAAGATTGGGAATACGACAAGGATGTCCGCTTTCACCAGTTCTCTTCAACATGGTACTGGAAGTCCTAGCCACAGCGGCAGACAAGAAAAAGGAATAAAAGGCATCCAAGTAGGAAAGGAGGAAGTAAAGCTATCATTGTTTGCAGATGACATGATAGTGTACATAGAAAACCCTGTAGACTCCACCAAAAAACTCCTCAACCTAATAAGTGAATTTGGCAAAACAGCTGGATACAAAGTCAGTATTCAGAAATCAAAGGCATGTTTGTACATCAGCAATGAAGTAGAAGAGAAATGAGAAAAAAAATACCATGCGATATAGCACCAAGAAAAATAAAGCACCTAGAAATAAATTTAACCAAGGAGATAAAAGACCTGCATGCAGAAAACTATACAATATTTAAGAAAGAAATTAAGGAAGACACAAATAAGTGGAAGAATATACCGTGTTCATGGGTTGGAAGAACTTATATCAACAAAACGTCCACACTACCCAAAGCAATTTACAGATTCAACGCAATCCCTATTAAGATACCAATGACATATTTTACAGAAATAGAACAGACATTTCAAAAATTTATATGGAACCATAAACAACCCTGAATAGCCACAGCAGTTTTGAGAAAGAAAAAGTAGAAGGGATCACAATACCAGGCATCAGACTATACTACAAAGCCACTGTACTCAAAACAATCTGGTACTGGCACAAGAACAGAAGTATAGACCAGTGGAACAGAACAGAAAGTCCAGAAATAAGCCCAGGTCTATATGGGCAACTAATATTTGACAAAGTGGGCAGAAACACAAAATGGAGTAATAATAGCCTCTTCAACAAATGCTGTTGGGAGAGCTGAACAGTTACATCCAAAATATTGAAATTTGATCATCAGCTGACACCATACACAAAAATAAACTCAAGATGGGTAAAAGACTTAAACATAAGTCGCAACACCATAAAAGTCCTAGAGAAGAACCTTGGCAGGAAACTCTCAGATATCCCATGCAGCAGTTTTTTCCCCGATATGTCTCCTAAAGCAAGGGACATAAAGGAAAGAATAAACAAGTGGGACCTCATCAAAATAAGAAGCTTCTGCAAGGCTAAAGAAAACATCAGCAAAATGAAAAGGGAGCCAACCGTATGGGAAAACATATTTGCTAATGATACATCAGATAGAGGTTTGATCTCCAAGACATATAAAGAACTCACTCGACTCCACTCCAAGAAGACAAATGATCCAACCAAAAAATGGGCAAAGGACCTGGGCAGGCACTTTTCCAAAGAAGAGATACAGAGGGCCCAGAGGCATTTGAAAGGAAGCTCAGCATCGCTAGCCATCAGAGAAATGCAGATCAAAAACCACAATGAGATACCACCTCACAGCGGTCAGAATGGCCATCATAAACAGATCAACAAACAACAGGTGCTGGCGAGGCTGTGGGGAGATGGGAACCCTAGTACACTGTTGGTGGGAATGCAGACTGGTGCAGCCATTGTGGAAAGCAGTGTGGAGTTTCCTCTAAAAGCTGAAAATGGAACTGCCCTTTGATCCAGTGAGTCCCCTGCTGGGACTATACCTTAGGAATCCCAGAATGCCAATTCAAAAGAACCTCTGCACCCCAATGTTCATAGCAGCACAATGTACAATAGCCAAGTGTTGGAAGCACCCTAAATGCCCATCAGTAGATGATTGCATCGAAAAATTATGGTACATTTACACAATGGAATACTACGCAGCAGAAGGAAAAAAAAAAAAGAACCACTACCCTTTGCGAGAGCATGGATGGCACTAGAGAGCATTATGCTAAGCGAAATAAGCCAGGGGGTGAAAGACAAATACCATACGATCTTACCTATAAGCAGAACCTAACCAACAAAACAAAGATGCAAGGAAAATAAGACCAGCAACACTGAAAGGAAAAGAAACCAACAGAGACAAGAGGGAAGGTGGAAGGCGGGGGGCGGGGGAAAAGGAAGGGAAGGGGCAAGTCAAGGAACATATAGCAAGGACTCACTGACAAAGCCAAAGTGGGGAAGGACTGAGGGAGGGATAAGGGGGTGGGAGGCAGGGGAAAGTGGTGGGGGGAAGGCGGAGACAAATGTATTTGAAAAAACAAATTAATTATGTAAAAAAAAAAAGAAATAGTACATATATATAATAGAATATTACTCAGTCATTTATGACCACATAGAGAGCCCTAGAGGGTATCATGCTAAGTGAAATATTTAAGTCAGAGAAAGACAAATACCATACAATTTCCCTTATATGTGGAATCTAAAGAGCAAAATAAACAAATAAACAAAATAGAAACAGATTCACAGGCACAAAAACCTAAAGGTTGCCAGAGGGGAGGGGGTTTGAGAACTGGGCTAAAAATGTGAAGGGATTAAGAGGTAAAAATTGGTAGCTACAAAATAGGCACAGAGATGTAAAGTGCAGCATAGGGAACGTAGTCAATAATATTGTAATAAGTATATACGGTACCAGGTGGGTACTAGACTTATCAGTGGGATCACTTCAAAAGTTATATAAATGTCTAAACACTATGCTGTACACCTGAAACTAATACAAATTATTATTAAATGTCAACTGTAATTCAAAGTAAAAAGAAAAAAGAAAATAAGCAGAACGTGTAAAAAAATGATTCTGTGAAATACAGCCAATCAGTTTTAATGAGAATGACCCACCCTATTAGCATAAAAATTCTGTGGCTGTAACTATGACCCCTAATAACATGCTTATTCAAGATAGAAACCTAGTTCTCTTCCAAACCAGTCCTGGACTGGTGTGCTGTCAGCAACATGGGCTCCTTCAATTTTCTGCTCTGGAATCCCTGAGAGAGCAGTTCCCCCAACTCTGCTGTACATTGGAATCACTTGGTATATTTTTATAACATTGCTGTCTGGCTCCCACTTTCAGGCCCTTTTATTTTATTGGTCCATGGTATAACCTGGGCATTGGGATTTTTAAAAGCTCCCTAGGTAATTCTAATGTGAAGCAAAGTTTAGGAAGTACTTGCCCTCAGGAAATGTTCGCATCCCCATGGTCCAAGATGGCTTACCTTATCTGCATTCCAAACAGTGGGGAAGAAGGAGGGGCATGGACCAGAGGCCGTACCTATCATTTCTATTCACATCTCACTGGCCAATCACATGGCTATACCTGGTTACATGGGATGCTGAAAAGGTAATTTTTATTTCAGTCAGCCAATTGCTCAGCTAAAAATACTTTTATTAGACAAAAAGAGGACAAATATTGGATATAACCAGCAATCTCTCTCCTCACTCCCTCTCTTTTTCTTTATCAAATAAGTAGTCTGATCTGACAAAAATGCCAAACCTTGGGTTTGCAGACAAAACTTTTAACAGATTTCTCTGACATTGTCAGATACCTTCCATCCACAAGTACATGCAGCCAGAGACTGTAACAATCATCCTTAGAGGGTGGAAGATCCAAGCTTGATGAAGTACATATCAGAATACCTACCCCAGAAAATTCCTGGGTTTTCACATGAGTGATGTGTTAGGGGAGTTAAAGGCAAGCAGCAACATCCAAACTCCACATGCTCCATCCAGCCGACTGAACATAGTGATTCATTCTCAGTGCGCAACATACAAAAATTTCAAAGGGAGGGATAGTCTTCTGAAATCCACCAAATGTGTCACCTTGGACCTAAAAACATCTTGTTAAACTATTTGTTGAGGCTCTTTGTTCTAGATTTGTCTGTATGCAAGCTTTCTTTTCCAGAAGAAATGCAGACACAATTAAATGGTAATTTTATCTTCATGCATCTTGGATACTGCAATTAGTCTAAATGAAATAAAATATACATAAACATATGAAGTGACAGATCTTAGAAAACAGCATGAAACTGTTTGTAACTCAATTTTCACATTATAAATCAAGCATTAACTAAACCATTCCTTTATAGAAAAATCACCTTTATGACATTCTATTATATGTTCACAGACCAAAAATACTGAAGTTCAGAAAAATTAATAATTTCTTTAAACTGGTAAATTGGTATAATATCTAGATTTGAAGTGCTAATGGTCTGACTTCAAATCTCATATTTATCATTATACTGTGGAACATTCCATATACCATTATATAGCTAGCTTGCTCTGCAGGTTTTTTATGTCTAAGGCACTTCCTGCTCCTATTCCACTTCTACCCTCCCCTTCTCCTGCCTCCAACCCCAGGCCCACATTACATAATGAAAGGAGGAAAGACAGGGAGGGTAGAGGGGCCTACTGATCCACCATTTTTCAATATCCTTCTGTAGAGCCTGGGCCATTCAGGTGCTCCAATCACAACCACACCAAGCTTCTGACTGCTGCTCAGCACACCATTAGGTCTGGTTTCTCGGACTTCTCATCTGTAATTTTGATTTTTAATTAGTCTAATTCAGGCATTCCTTCATTTAACATTGAGAATCCACTTCTTCTCTAATATCCCTGCCTCTGATCTCTTCCCTCTGTTAACCATTTGGGTGTCTACTACTAAGTAAAACATCCAAAACTCACATTCAATATCTCACTCCCTGGCCAAGATCACCAGAAGCTCCCTATTACTGATTCATATTGAAAGCTCTACAGTGTTAGTATGAGGAAACCACTCAGTATTTTCTTCAGCACTGTTATACAGTACTGAGTTTGCCTGAAATCTGTATTAAAGGCCAGGCTGTAAAACCTTTAGTGGTTTCTAAGGCAACCAGCAGTTTGTTAATAGCAGTTACATGCTGCAAAAGGAAAGATGGAAAGAAATCTTCTAAGGAACTTTCTTATAAACCTGCTTATTTAAATGAAGCATATAAAGGAAAATGTAGAAATCCTAATTAATGTTCACAAAGATGAGCTAATTAATGTTCACAAAACTGAACACAACTGTACTCCCACCACCCAGATTCATAGCAGCAGACCAAGAAACAGTGCCTAAGGAACTAGTGACTGAAAGAGGACCATCACAGTGCACTTCTCTTTTCTTCTGGCTCTCTATTGTGTATCACAGAGGACACTTAGGTAGAGACCTGCAGGAACTCAAGACAATTTCCTTTGAAGAAATTAAAAGCAAGCATAAGTCTTCTTTAAAGAAGGGTCAAAACTAAAATAAAAGCAGACATCTGATTCCAAAGTGTTGTGAATGCAAAAATGCCGCAGGAAATACAAGAGCAGAACATATTTCCCACAACATTTAATCCAAGGTGAGTCTTCTACTTAACCAGGGCTGGCTTAAACACAGAATGGATAACAGCTGAAGCTTAGTGAGAATGGTCATCTTGTATCCTGGAGTTTACAGAAGTGTTGGGTGAAACTTCTAAAAAGTTTCCTTAAAAATGAGCAGAGAGAGATGCACACTGGTTTTCCTCTTCTTCCAACCTGTTGCCTGGTATGTAGCTGTGACAGAAAGAGCTAAGGCACCATTCTGAACCAGAATAATAATGCAAATTAGAACTCATACAACTCAGTAGCAAAAAACAAATATATCCAACAAAGAATCCAATTTAAAAATGGGCAAAGGACCTGAATAGACATTTTTTCAAAGGCCCAGGTGCATGAAAAGTCACTCACAATCACTAATCATCAGAGAAATGCAAATCAAAACCACAATATCACCTCATACTTATTAAAATGCCTATTACCAAAAAGATAAGAAATGACAAGCACTGGTGAGAATGTTGGAGAAAAGGGAACCCTCATGCACCATTGTAAATTGGTGCAGCCACTATGGAAAAAAGTAAGATTCCACTTCTGGGAATATATTCCAAAGAGACAAAAACACTATGTCAAAGAGATATCTGCACCCCAACATTCATAGCAGCATTGCTTAAAACAGTCAAGACATGGAAGTAACCTAAGTGTTCATCAATGGAAGATTAGATAAAGAAGCTGTGATATAGCCCTGGCCAGGTGGCTCAGTTGGTTAGAGCATCACCCCATACAACAAAAGGTTGTAGGTTCGATTACCAGTCAGGGCACATACCCACATTGTGGGTTCAATCCTTGGTCAGGGTACATATAGGAGGCAACCGATCAATGTTTCTCACAGCAATGTATCTCCCCCCGCCCTCTCCTCTCTGAAATCAATAAAAACATATCCTCTGGTGAGGATTCTTTTTAAAAAGCTGTGGTATATAATACACAATGGAATATTATTCAGCCATAAAGAAGGAAATCCTGCCATTTGCCACAACATGGATGAAACCTGAGGGCATTATAAATGAAGTAAGTCAGAAGGAGAAATACTGTATCATCTCACTTATATGTAGAGCACATATAAGGAAAAAACACAAACTCATAGAAAAGAGATCAAACTTGTGGTTACCAGAGGCAGGGTCAGGAGTGGGGGACTTGGATAAAGGTAGTCACAGGAAAAAAACTTCAAATTATTAGATAAGTTAAGTCCTAGGGATATAATGTACAATATTAGGACTACATAACTATACACAATGGTATATATTAGAGTTGTTAAGAGAGTAAATCCTAAGAGTTCTCATCATGAAAAAAAAAATTTTTTGGACCTGTATGAGATAATGGATGTTAACTAAACTTACTATAATAACATTTTATCAATATATGTAAGTCAACTCATTATGCTATACACCTTGAACTTATACAGCGATGTATGTCAAAGTATCTTGACAAAATCAGAGAAAAGAAAGAATTTCATAAGAAAAAGGCCAACAACTCAACAGAAAAAAAAAATGGGCAGAATAGACGTATCAAATGGTCTATAAGCATAAGAGAAGGTATTTGACTTCATGTGTAATGATGGGAATTAAAATTTAAAAAGTGACACCATGACAATACTCAATAAAAATAAATAACATTCAAGTCTGATAATATCAAATGTTGATGAGAATGTGAGGCAATGACAGTAGGGCTACAGTAAACTGAAAAGCCTCTCCAGGAAATGATGTGGAATTATCTACTAAAGATGAACATAGGCTTTACCAATGATCTAGCAATTCCACTCCTAGAATTATTCAAACTGTAAGAAAGCCATGTAAAATACATACATAACTATTCATACCAGCCAAAATTCAGCAAAGAACCCCAGAGTGTATCAGCAACAGTAGGAAAAGAACTTGGCATATTCATGAAGTGAATATAGCAATAAAAACAAATGAACTATACCTACAAGCAACAACAGGTGAATAAGAAATGTAATGTTAGCAAAAGTGTACATACATAGGAATTCAACATGTGATTCCTTTTTATATAATGATAAATCAGGAAAAACTAAAGTAGTATACAGTGTTTAGGGACACATACTTAGGAGGTGGTAAATCTATATAAAGAAAAACGTGGACATAAGTAACCAGAGATCAAGGCAGCCTTGTTGTCAGAGGGAGGGTAGTGATGAAGAGGAAGCTCGGGGGAGGGGGATTCTGAAGGGCTGACAATGTCCTATATCTTGAGCTGGGTGGTAGTTACACAGTGATATTTTTTAATAGAAATATCTTTGTGTTACACTTTTTAGTTTTATGCCTTTTCTGAATGTGTTAATTTCATAATTTAAAGAAATTCATAGCCCTGACCAGTGTGGCTCAGTTGATTGGGTTCATCCCACAAAGTGAAAGTTCACTTGTTTGATTCCCAGTCAGGGCACATGCCTGGGTTGTGGGTTCAGTCCCAGTTGGGGCACATACGAGAGGCAACTCATAGATGCTTCTCTCTCACATCAATGTTTCTCTTCCTCCCTTTCTCCCTCCCTTCCCCGACTCTAAAAATAAATAAAACCTTTTTAAAAAGTTATCTATATATCTGTATCTACCTACCCACCTACTTGTATTTAGTTTTAACGTAATTAGGGGAAACAAATACTCTTCATTCTCATGGTTTCCTTGAGAAGAGATTCCCCTCAAACCACCCTCTATCCCTATCCCCTGGCCTTGTAACACCTGACCTAACTAGCAGGGTTTGGAGTAGAAGTTGAGAATGCCTAGCCCAGCTTCCTGCCTTTTTCCTCCTCAAACCTGAGTGTAGAGGGGGTGATGTTTCTCATCTCCTCCCAGCACACAGAAGCTTAGCTATAAGTTCTGATGGAGGCAGGAGGTGGGGTCAGTGGTGGGGGAGAGTAGACCTCAAATGTTGGGTGGCAAGTTCAATTAAAGGAAGGGTAAGCAAGTCAACTAGCTATTTCGGGGCTATTCCCTCCAACTAGAGCTTCGAAAAACTAATAAATGTGGTATTTTAATGTCTGACTTCTGTATCTCTCGTTTGAAACTGGCAGGGTGAAAGGAGGATGTTATTTACTTTGGTCCTAAAATAAAAAGAACTAACAAATTTTTCATTTTCCTTTCTTTGCTACTGACAAACAAGGAGTGACCTCCTATATATACTGGAATTCAACATTTAATTATGACGCAACAAAATCTGCAAAAAGGACCTATACTATCTATATTTAAAATTATAAACAATACTATTAATATTTTTTAAGTCAGTGACTTACAATCTTATTGAGTTAAAAGAATTACAGTATGGGGTGGGGCAAAAGAACAACTGAGAATATTACAAGGTGCTAAAGCTCCACGCTCAGAGGTATAATATAATGGCAGAAGTTCTAGAACGAAAGAGGCCAGATATCCACACAAAAAAGAAAAGCAATGTAATGCTGGGCAGAAAAGCCACAGGCCTTGCTGGCTGAGACGGTCTGCTTTCGTTGATAGAGCTGTGACACCCACTCTATTCCTCATTGTTTCCTAGGCAGGAAACAGTAAAGTAAAAAGAAAATTCCTTCTCTAATCTCTTACTGCTCCTGAAGAAAAAGCACTGTGCTCCTTCTTATTTTAAACATTTTATTGCTAATTTCTATGGGAAAGAGGGATTGTAAACTTGGAGAATTCATACTACATTTATTGAGCACATGTGTAATAAAATATATTAGGTTACTAAGTATAAAGATAAAACTTCAGCCCTGGCCAATGTAGCTCAGCTGTTTGGAGCATCATCCCATAAATCAAAGGGTCGCAGGTTCCATTCCCAGTCAGGACACAAGTCTGGGTTGCAGGTTCACTCCCCAGTTGGGGCACATACAAAAAGTAAGTGATCAATGTCTCCCCACCCCCTGAACGCCCCCAACCCCTCTCACTCTCTCTTACTCTCTCCCTTTCTCTCCCTCTGGAATCAAAAAGAAAAAAGATAAAAGCCCATTTTTATTCTTACAGACACATTAAAAAAAAACAAGGTTGGGGTGGAGGTGCATGTATGTGTGCTGTGAGAGCCTGAGAAGTCCAAATAACCAGTTATGAATTAGAGAAATGAAGCCTGTATAAAGTTTTAAATGGTAAGAACTGAATCAGTGTTTGGGGAACTATGGAAAGCTCAGAATGGCAGGTACACGCGGCACAAAGAAGTGGAGGGGCCACACTGCATATATGGTGCTGTATGTGCTATGCCAAGGAGTGTAACATAATCCTAAAGGAACTAAAGAGCTCTGAACAGTGGAAGGAGAAAATCAACCTGTGCTTGACCTGGAAAAGGACAAAAGGGGCAGGGAGATAAAGCGAAGTAGCTGAAAGAATTCTAAGAACTCAGCAACAAATTGGTTGCGAAGGGTGAAAGGGAAAAATCCCAGGTTTTGTTCTCTAAGACTGAGTGGACTAGAACTTGGCCAGAAAATGAAAACAAGTCATCTCTTTTGTTCTTGTGAGTAGATCCTGCGTTCAATATTGCACATGCTGAGCTCCAAGTATCTGAGTTTCAGGAAAGGTAAACTGGAAATAAATTTTGAGAATCTTTAGCACACAGATTAGCAGATCTCAAAAGTGCTTCTCCAGCCAAATTCATAAGAATTACCTGGGGAAACTTGGAATCATGGAGTGTTAGTAATACTTCAATGCACTCTACAGTTTGAAAAAGTTTACTATTACCAGTAAGAGATCATGAGAAAGGGTCAAATATCAATTATTTCTTCTTTACTCAAGCAATAAAGCACATGATTTGCTTATTAGAAACTGGACAGAAATCTCCACTTATAATAGCAAGAGGTAATAGAATCTGTATGAAGAAAACTGTAAGATTTTATTGAAGAGATAAAACAAGACCTGAACAAATGGAAAGCAAACCACATTCTTGGATGGGAAGACAATATTTAAAAAATGCCAACTTTACCCAAAATAAGTTATATATTTAATGCTTTTTTGGGGGGTGAGGAACCACAAGTTTTTGGTCCTTGAGGAGAGAAAATAGTGAAAATTATTTCAGAGCTTATATGGAATACATGTCCAAAAACAAATAAGAATAAAAGTCAATGAAATAAAATTTGTGGTGTTGCTGTAAGAACAGATTTATAGATGAGAGGATTAAAATATAGAATCAAAAATCCAGAAATACATCTCACTATAAAAAAATTTCACGTATGGCAAGTGGGGTACTTCAATTCAGTTTAAAAAAAAAAGATTTTTTTTTTTAAATAAATGGAGTTGGCACAACTATCCATTCACCTAATCCATCTAATGAGTCCTGATCAATACAGTAACCATGAGCCAACATGTGGCCACTAAACACCTAAAATATGCTTAGTCTGACTGAGGTGTGATATAAGTACAATATACATCAGATTTCAAAGAGTATGAAAAAAGAACATAAAATATCTCATTAACGATTATTTAAAATTAATTACATGTAAAAATAATAATATAATGGTTAAGTTGGTAAATTTAATTTCACCTGTTTCTTTTTACTTTTTTTAACGCAGTCACAAATAGAAGACTTAAGTGGTTTAGATTTCTGATGGGCAGCACTGCTCTAAAAAAAAAAATAAAAATCTTCCCTTTACATATTTTTAAAAAGAGATACTTAAAATGACTAAGAGAGCCTTGACCAGTGCGGCTCAGTTAGTTGGAGCATCGTCCCATACACCAAAAGACTGCAGGTTCAATTCCTGGTCAGGGCTCACACCTAGGTTGTAGGTTCAATCCCCAGTCCAGTCAAATATGATTGTGTATGGGAGGCAACCAATAGATGTTTCTCTCTCACATAAATGTTTTCCTTCCCTCCCTCCCTCTCTAAAAAGAGCAATCAAAAAATATCCTCAGGTGAAGATTTTTTAAAAAAAGTAGTATAAGAGAACCTAGGAATATACATTAGAATCTGAGGTCAGGATGGATTTCTTAATAAGAACAACATTGTCACGTGCACATGGATATGTAGAAATTGATTAAAAAACAAAACAAACCAACAGGAAAAGGGGCAAAGGGCAGGATTGGAAATGCAGAGAAGAACAAGTAATAAAAATATAAAAAAGGTAGTCTAAATCAGGGGTCCCCAAGCCACAGTACTGGTCCATGGCCCATTATGAACTGGGCTGCACAGCAGGTGAATGGCAGGCAAGCCATTCTATATCGTCAGCAGAGGGACATTTACACTAAGTCTAAATGAAGCAAAGCTTTATCTATATTTACAACCACTCCCCGTCACTCACATTACCACCTGAGCTCTGCCTCCTGTCCTGCATTATGAGGAGCTGTATAATTATTTCTTTATATCTCACAATGTAATAATAATAGAAATAAAGAACACAATAAATGTAACGGGCTTGAATGATCCTGAAAAAATTACCCCCTCTCCCACTCCTGTCTATGGAAAAACTTGTCTTTCACAAACTAGGTCCCTGGTGCCAAAAAGGCTGGAGAACACTGCTCTAAATTACTAAGGAAGAGAAAATTCAATTCAAGTAACTAAGACATCTATACTGGCTGGAAAAAAATTAAAACATAGAGAATATCTCTACTGAGGATGTGGGGAAGGGAAGGGGATGTGGGAAAGGGACAAGCTCGTGCACTGCTGCCAAGGAAAATGTAAAGAATAACAAGCTTCTGAAAAACAAGTATGGCAATAACCATTAAAATCAGAATTACCATGATATCCTTCAACACAGGTACCTTTCCTACAATAATAAACCTATTACACATATTGACATATGTTCAAAGAATCTGTATTGTAACACTGTTTATGCAGCAGCAAAAAAAAGAAAAAAGAAAAAAGGAAACTAAGTTAGTAACATTCAACAGGACTTAGTGTAAATGTCCCTCTGCTGACAAAAGGTTGAAAAATGTTATGGCCCCTACAGAACATATCAATTATGCAATCATTAAAAATGTTCAATGGAAACTATTACCAAAATTTTTTGCATTTGATAATATCAGTACTGGCTCCACAGTAGGAAAACAGAGTATCTCCCTATGCTGGTGTGGGCATAAACAGCTACAACATTACGGAAAAGAAACTAGAAGACTCTATTAGACGTTTAAACTTCCATGCCTTTTTACCCAGCAGCCCAACTTCCAGAAATCTGTCCTTCTAATACATGACATGACAATGTAAACATACATGTGCAAATATATTAAATCATTATATTGCACACCTTAAACTGATAAAATGTTGAATGTCAATTATATCTCAATAAAACTGGGGGAAAAAGAAATGTACAAGTATGTTCACTACAGACTTTATTTAGAACCTAAATGTGTACTCTAAATAAAATGGCTGAATAAATTATGTCTACACAATGAATAACAGACTTGAAAAAGAATGAGTAGCTCTGTTACTGAACTAAAAGGATAGAAGACAGTATAAAGTATAAAAAGCCCAAAGTAAAGACTGTCTTTCTTTGAAATTTTGTATTATTAATAAAAAAAGGAAAAAAGGAGATAGAGGGAATTAGATGCCTTGTCTTTTTATAAATAAGAATCTCAGAAATTTGGACAGTTGAACCCTCTCCACCTCAATTCACCATACATGATCTCCATCAGTTTTCTAACCTGCATTACTAATATACCCATTTTCTCTATATGAGTCACTAATTTTAGGTCATCTTCTATTCTCCTTTCCTAAAATAAAAACAATATTAAAAATGTATGTTTATAGGACGTCCAGACAAGATGGAGGTATAGGTAGATATGCTTTGCTTCCTCACACAACCAAAACAAGGACAAGAACCAATTCAAAAACAAAAAAACAACCAGAACTGCAGGAACTGCCAGAAAATCAAACTGTATGGGAGTCCAACAACCAAGGACTCAGAGAAGAAACATTCATCCAGACTTGTAGGAGGGGCAGAGAAGGGCAGCCAGGGCAGAGAGAAAGTGCGGCAAGGTGGCAGCTGGTGGACCAGGTAGTCCCACATTCACTTGCGGATAAACTGGAAGAAACAAGTGGGGAGCAACACAGACTATACAACCCAGGGTTCTAGTACAGGGAAATAAAGTCTCAAAACCACTGGCTGTAAAAATCTTTGGGGTTGTGGCAGCAGGAGAAACTCCCAGTCTCACAGGAGAGTCAGCTGGAGGGATCCATGGGGTCCTAGAACATACACAAACCCACCTACCCAGAAGGGCCCAATTGATTTGTGGGTAGCAGGGGAAGTGACTGACCGGGGAGCAAGCAGCATTGTTCCCTCTCTGACCCCTCCCCGACATATAGCATCACAAAGAAACAAAGTGGGTTTCTCCGCCCTGGTAAATACCTAAGGATCCTCCCCTTACAATGTAACAGGTACACTGAGACAAAGAAAAATGGCCCAAACAAAAGAACAGATCAAAACTCCAGGAAAAGAACTAGACGAGGAGATAGCCACCCTATCAGAAGCAGAGTTCAAAACACTGGTAATCAACACTGGCTGGTGTGGCTCAGTGAACTGGGCACTACCCTGAGAACCAAAGGGTCACAATTTCGATTCCCAGTTAGGGCAAATGCCTTGGTTGCAGGCCAGGCAAGGTCCCCAGTTGGTGGCGCCTGAGAGGAAATCATACATTAATGTTTCTCTCCCTTTCTCCTTTCCTTCCCCTCTCTCTAAAAATAAATACATAAAAATCTTTTTAAAAAATGTTTCATTTTAAAAAATAACACACACTAGTAATCAGGATACTCACAGAAATGACTGAGTACAGCCACAAAATAAAGGAAGAAGTGAAGGCTATACAAAGTGAAATAAAGAAAAATAAACAGGGAACCAACAGTAAAAAGAAGGAAACTGGAACTCAAATCAACAATTTGGAACAGAAGGAAGAAATAGACATTCAACTGGAATATGATGAAGAAACAAGAATTCAAAAAAATGAGGAACCTCTGGGACAACTTTAAACATTCCAACATCTGAATCATAGGGGTGCCAGAAGGAGAAGAGGAAGAGCAAG
The DNA here is from genome assembly GCF_021234165.1 of Pteronotus mesoamericanus. NCBI lineage: Eukaryota > Metazoa > Chordata > Mammalia > Chiroptera > Mormoopidae > Pteronotus > Pteronotus mesoamericanus. The sequence goes on from NW_026555085.1 coordinate 987,566, forward strand.
AAATTGAAAACTTATTTGAAAAAAAATAATGAATGAAAACTTCCCCAGTCTGGCAAAGGAAATAGACATGCAAATCCATGAAGTGCAAAGAGTCCCTAAGAAGTTGGATCCAAGGAAAAACACACCAAGACACATAATAATTAAATTACCCAAGATTAAAGATAAAGAGAGAATCTTAAAAGCAGCAAGAGAAAATAAGACAGTTACCTACAAAGAAGTTACATAAGTCTATTGGCTGATTTCTCAAAAGAAACTTTACAGGCAAGAGGCTGAAAAGAAGTATTCGAAGTCATGAAACGCAAAGACTTACATCCAAGATTACTCTATCCAGCAAAGCTATCACTTAGAATGGAAGGGCAGATAACATGTAAAGTTAAAGGAGTCCATCATCATCAAGATCTTACTCTATGAATGTTAAAGGGAGTTATCTAAGTAAAAGAAGATCAAAACTATGAACAGTAAAATGACCACAAAAAACTCACAACTATCAACAACTGAACCTAAAAAACAAAAACAAACAAAGCAAAGAACTAGAACAGGAACAAAACAATAGAACTGGAGATCACATGGAGGGTTATCAGCAGGGAGGGGAAGGGGTGAGAACAGAGGAAAAGGTACAGGGAATAAGAAGCATAATTGGTAGGCACACAATAGGGGGAGGTTAAGAATAGCATAGGAAGTGGAGAAGCTAAAGAACTTATATGTACGACCCATGGAGGTGAACTAAGGGTGGGAGGGATACTGCAGGGAGGAGTGGTGCAGGGCAGAGGGGAGAAAGGTGAGAAAAAAAAGGGACAACTGTAATAGCATAATCAATAAAATACACTTCTAAAAAAGTATGTTTATAAATTTTCATTTCATTTCAAAAACCATCCCATTATTATAATTCACTTTTGTATATTACTGTGTTGGAAATCCCTTGGTTTAAATCAACATTAAAACACTTGTCACTGCTTCCAAAGCCAGGATAAAGAGGCTGACTGCCCAGTCACCCTACCTTAGCACTGAGGCATTTTGTGAACTAGAACAAGTACTGCTGCTACAATCCCTAATGGTCCAACAGCAATGAGGAAGGGAAAGGTTAATAAATGTAATTTAATTAAGTTTAAACCTCTCCAATGACTGGCTACCGAAGTGAACAAAAAGTAAAGAACAGTAAAGAAAAAGTAGACCAACTGTATTTAGCATGTATGACCAAAAATCTTTATAACCTGCACATCTGAATATTTTCTGCAATTAAACAGTGTCTGGCTCCCAGGATAGGAGGCTAAATACCGCAGTGTTTGTAAACAGCATCACAACTTACACAGGAACACTCTGGGCCACTGGCGATTGCCCTCGCAGGATACACCGAAATTTGCTCCTCTCTTTCAGTCAGCACTTTGCACGCCAAGTGTTGGGGTAGAGAAGGCTGGGCAAGCTGCCTTCTGAACCAGCAGGGTCCCACACTCCTAGCCCGAGCTCCTCCCGTCACACCCTTTTTCTCCAAAGTCACAGCCCTGCGAAGCTTCCAGCAGAAAGGTCACAAGATTGCACTGGAGTCCACACAAGCACTATCTACTCCCGGGAGAAACTCAAGTCACATCCCTAGCAGTAAAAAGAACGTGCCTTGGCTCGCATGCAGCTAAAGGGCATTCAGGACGCTTGCTGTCACGCGGAGCGACGAACTGAGTATACAAAGGTGAGCAGCAGATTTGCAGTACCAGCTCTCTCGGGGTTCCCACTCCAGCAGAAACGAAGATCATTTCCTCAGTGCTCGCCTAGCAGGGATACGGCGAGAAGCACCTGAAGCCCACGGCTGAAAGAATTCACTCCCATAATGGTATAAGGGTAATTCTAAAGTAGTCGGAAGTGACGTACTCATTGAGACCAGCAGATCAGCCACGTAAGTGGCTGCCGCCTCAACCAGCCACCTTTTTCCCAGGACTGGCATGCGGAGAATAACTGTAGTCCAAAGTTCACCACCCGCCCTGCCCCTGCGGCTCTCAGCACCACACGAAACCAGCCGAGCCCAGCCTAGCCCCAGCCCCCATGTCCTAGCCGCACCCGGACGGGAAAGCCTTGCCACACGCTCCCGGCGGCGCCTTGCGGGCAATGGGCTTCAGAGCTCAGCCACGCGCATGCGCGGCCCTCTCTCCAGTTGAGTCTTCGTATCACCTAGACGACCACACTTCAGCCACCTGCCTCCCCGGGTCTCTTCCCGCCCTTCACTCCTGCTGCTGGTTCTCACCTCCAGCCTCCTGCCTTCTTCTGTAGGTACCGCCAGGCGCTCCAGCTGCCGTCCGCCGATACCTGGCTTCCATTGACACGAGCCTCTCGGCGCGGCTTCCGTTTCCGGCGAGTATTGTGTGTCGCGCTGCAGGGCGAGGGCGGGGGGAGGAGGAAGGAGGGAGGCAGCGCTCTGGCGGCTCCGCGCCCCGCACTGCCGGACCGGAGGCCGGGAAGGTAGGTGCCGTCCCGCCGCCGAGCCCAGGCCCCGGGGCCTGCCCCCGCTGGCCGGCTCCACACGTCGCGTCCCAGCGCCCCGCGACTGCGTCACTGGCCCGCACGTAACCACAGCTGCCTCCGCCCGCCTCGGGCCCGGGCGGACGTTTTGCCACCCGGCGACGTCAGCGCGTCCGGCGTTGCTTGGCTACCCCGCCGTTCCCCTAGTCCCGCTGCCGCTTGGCTCTCGGGGTGAAAGTCTGATGCCGTCATCGCGAGTCTCGGCTGCTTTCTAGCGGCGGGCACCCCACCTTCATGTCACACTCCTCACTTGGAAACGCATCCCTTCCTCCCTGGCAACCTCTCCCCTTCTCTAGTCCCCTGCGCCTGATCTGGCGGTAGAAGATGGAGACGGGGGTGGGACCGAGTTGTGTGGACCACGCTCAGGAGAGGGTCGCAGGGTGGGACCCCGGATAGTGGTAGAAACAAAACGAGAACGTGCCTGAAGTTCGCATTTCTACAGAGACACGAAGAATGGAGGGAAACAAGTGACCAACCCAGAGGCTCCTGAGGCCTAGCTGTGGCTGTACCCCCAAGTCCTTTCCATACTTTATAAGTTTCCCCATTGTTTTCACACCACTCTTTGCCGGTCTAGATCTCTAACGCCTGGTCCCTAACTATGCATACAATCCAACTCGCCCCAGGTGAGGAGGCCATCTAATTTCTAGAAGACAGAAAAGGGCAGGGTCGCTACTCAAAGTTCCATAGGTGGGGAAACATCTGTCTAAACAGTCTCTTCTGGTTGAGGAAAGAAGTTGAGATCCAACTAAGTTACTACTCCAAATTAAACGTGTCACATGTGTCATCAATATGTATACAGGAATAATAATCATTGTTAACTCATTATATGTTCACTTCTCTCTCAGCACATAGACCTACTAAATTTTTTGCCTTCTGTTGGGTCCCTTGGAGGGCAGGGAGGATGGACAGGAGGGGTCATGGGGATATACAAATCAACCATTTCATGGGTAAAAATGATGTTTAAGGATAAAGTAGGGGACAGACTTCTCATTTATAAATCTCCTTGATGCATTTCCAATTCTTCTGAAGCCTCACTTCAGGGAGATTTTGATTGCCTCTTTTCTTTCCCAACCACTCCAAAACCTATTAGCTGGAGGCACAGTACATCCAAGGAGTTAGTTATCAACAGCTGTTTCATGAGACTTCAGTTACTGCTGAATATTTAAAACAGACTTTTCAGCCATCTTTTCAAGAAGTTATTGGCCTTGGCTCAGTAATACACTCTTTACTATAGCTGCCATGAATTTATCACTTCAGCAGTTTCAAATGTTCAGATGCACAAACAGAAATGGGATGTTAAGTAAATCATTTCATTCCAAGAAGAGGGCACACTTCCTCTAGACTAGTGTCATAAAAGGAAGCATAATATCAAGTTTTCTGAAGAGAAGAGTTGTTACCCTTGCATAACTAATTATGTTTAAAAAAGTGAGAGAACAGTGGCAGAGAATCAGGCTTAAGCTGCAATGGACTATTGTGAAAAAATTCTTCTGTAACATTAAACTTTATATACCTAACTTAAGAAATCTTAATACTTTGACTTTTATGGCACTTTGCACTGCCCCAGACTCCTTTCCTATCTATTAGAAAAATATGCAAAACTAGGGATACGTTGACCTGGAACTATTGGTTTTAGGATACAAGTAGTATGAGCCTGATCAGGAGAAATATACTGAGCTAGAGCTGAAGGAAGCCTCTGTTTCTAACAAGGGAAAGCAGAGATTAAAAAAAAAAAAAAAACAACCCACAGATATTGGGGGTTGTGAGTTTGCTGAAGAGGAAAATAATTAAATTGATGGCCAGGAGTCACAATTTTTGGAAACAGAAACAAAAGAGAGGTTGAATCTAGTGAAAGAAGATGTAAACTACCAACATGGGGCTAAACCTGGAGTTAGGATTTTGCATGTGGGTAAATGTCTGGGCAGGGATGCAAAAAAATTAAACCTCCACCTAACATTTTTTCTCTGCCCTCTTCCTATCCCTAAGTTAAATAATGGCAGAGACAAGTCTGTTAGAGGCTGGAGCCTCTGCATCCTCCACAGCTGCAGCTCTGGAGAACTTACAGGTGGAGGCAAGTTGTTCTGTGTGCCTGGAGTATCTGAAGGAGCCTGTTATCATTGAGTGTGGGCACAACTTCTGCAAAGCTTGCATCACCCGCTGGTGGGAGGACCTAGAGAGGGACTTTCCTTGTCCTGTCTGTCGCAAGACCTCCCGCTACCGCAGTCTTCGCCCTAATCGTCAGCTAGGTAGTATGGTGGAAATTGCCAAGCAGCTCCAGGCTGTCAAGCGGAAGATCCGGGATGAGAGCCTCTGTCCCCAGCACCATGAGGCCCTCAGCCTCTTCTGCTATGAGGACCAAGAGGCTGTATGTTTGATATGTGCAATTTCCCACACCCACCGGGCCCACAACGTCGCGCCACTGGACGATGCCACACAGGAGTACAAGGTGGGGAAACAGACACATGATGTCAATGTGGGGCATAAGGGAGGAGCCCAGAGGAGGGGGGCTGCCTGGGTAGAGGATCATATGAGGGGGGACCCAAAAAAAAAACCGGAATTATTTTCTGCAGTGCGGGCCCCTTGTAGTACAAACTTCCCCCACTAGGTGGGTGTTCTAGGAACCTGGCTGGCGTTGTTGTGAGAGGCTGCGTTCTGCTTCAGTGAATTTTTTTTTTAAGACTGTCAACGTATTTGCCCATTTTATGATGGGTGATTTACGAGCGCACCTGCCCACACCTCGCTGAGTGCTCAGCAGTTTTTGACCAAAAACAGCATGACCCCCCAAGCCCCACCCTTCCTCTTCACCCGATCTTGCCTCAAGCGACTGTTTTTTTTTTTTTTTGTTCCCCCCAATGATAAAAGTCCTCAAACAGAAACGTTTTGCCAATGTGGAAGAGGTGAAACAAGAAACGGCAGAAGCACTAAAAGACATCAAAATCGACGAGTTCAAAAACTGTTTTGAGCAGTGGAAAAAATGTCTCGATAGGTGTATTGCATCAAATGGAGAGTACTTTGAAGGTGACTGAAGTTTAAACATGTAAGAATAAATACACAATACTTTATAAATAAATTCCGGGTCTTTTTGGGTCCCCCCTCGTAAGCTCCTGAGGGTAAGATTGTGTCTGGTCCTCACACTGTAGTCCCCTCGGAGCTGCATACACAGGGGACGCATAGCATGTCTGACTAATTGTACTCAAGCATGAAGAAGAGCAATGGCGAGGAGTACCCCAAAATTTGCCTCTGACTTTTTTAACACAATTGAGTATGAGTGGTCTTGGGCTGTATCATATTTTGCATAAATGAATGAGACCACGTGGAGAAGATCTAAGTTAGGAAGAACTGAAAAGAATGGTTTCCTCTTTCTGTCCCTCTGCTTATAGCACCCCTTCTCTTCCCACTGGTATTGGGAATAGTATTATTTCACTTTAGACTGATCACCACCAGATAAAGCTGAAACCAGTCTTGTTTGCATCTTCCCCAGATAATGTATTACATGGCATCTAGTTTAAATTACTGGGGCACAGTATAAATGTTTGAGTAACAGAAACTAGAGATTTTAATGTTTTAGCAGTTTATTATGCACATTGCTTAATTATGTTAATGTTGGAAATAAGATTTAAAGTAGTTTACAGTGTAATTAAGATTTTATTATATTTGCAGATGGTTAGATTTGGGTGGGAATACAAGTTTAAATAAGGACATCACAGTACAGAAGGTCACTTTGACAGTAATAGGCAGTTACTTGAGTTAGAAGATGGGTAGGGTTGGTGACAGCTGGACCACTGAGACTCAGTGAGAGGAAAGTTTGGATGAGCAAGAAAGGTGATAGAGACAGGCTGGTGGCAGGAAGAGGAATCTATAAGAAGTTGATGAGATGGACAGGATGCAAACAAGTGGTTTAAAACAAATGGGTTAACCTCAATACAGACTGTGCCAGCCAACCCCAAATGCCACCTTTCTCACTTCCAACCCCTCAGGAAAAACTGCAGAAGTGCCTGGAGCCCCTGGAGCAGAAGCTGCAGGAGATCACCCGCTGTAAGTCCTCTGAGGAGAAGAAGCCAGCAGAGCTCAAGGTAAAGGCAAGGGATCCCATTTGGGCTTCACTGCAGGCAATTAACCACATATTATTTAACCCACCAGTTCTGATTCATTAGGAAAATACTGTTCTCTCAAAAATGATAGTGTTTTCTTAGGTTTTATTGTCATTAACAGTGTTCTTAAAATTACTCATCATGAATTAAGTATTGAGGAGAAGGGTGGAAGAGGTGAAGGACAGACAAAATGTCTTACATCTGGCGAGTTGAGGGAGTTCCTGCTCTTGGTCTTGTTTTCTTTGTACCACAGGGAAGGAGGCTCTGCTAAGAGTGCAGGGATAGGAGTTTCTTAGAGAGACTGAGGAGAGGAGAATTTGGAAGGTTCACTGGCGAGGAAGGGAGAAGGAACTGACCAAGAGTTCCCAGAAGAACTGCCCAATGACATTAGGACCACATTATCTTAAGTAAGCTCAAAAATGCCAGGTGATGTTCCTATGATGTTCTTTCCCTCCCCATCCTCTACCTATAGGATCCTATCTGTCCTTCAGGCAGCATGAAAGCCACTTCCTATGCAGCTTTTCCTGACTTCTTGGAAATTAGCTGTCCTAATTTTCATACAGTTTTGCATCTCTTTCATAGAATTACCATATTTATAGCATGATGTTTTGATATCTTATTTCTTCTACTGGACAATGAAAAAGTACTAATAGTAACAGTAATAATAAGTAGTATTTATTGAATTCTGTGCATTAATTCATTGGGTGTTCCTAACATTCAAAACTTACAGCATTGTATTAGGTCTTAGGGTTCTGCCCTGGCTAGACTCATGAGTTCAGGCTAGGCTTGACACAGTGGGACATAGAGAAGCCAGATGACAAAGGGAAGAAAGTCCTAAGATCATCTTTGGTAAGTGTGAACTTAGATACCTTGTAAGGTAAGTGTTATTACCCCCAATTTACACAGGTGGAAACAGAACTTGGATAGTGCGAATCTAGTCCAGGATCATACAGCCAGTCTGTGCCAAAACCAGGGATACTAGTTTAGCCCCTTCCCTCCTTGAGCTTACAAATAGACAAACAATGACATGGCATAAAAAGTACAGTTGCAAATTCATAAGAAGACAACATAGAAATCTGACTTCATTGAAGGATACCAGAAGAAATATGAGCTTTTGGTGTTGAGATTTAGAGATCACCAGAAATTAAACACATTTGGAAATAGCAGAAACACTAATTTTTTAATAATGACATTTCAACAGAAAGCAAGTGTTGCTATCTTAGTCCTTTATACAGTTTACCAAAGCAAACATTTAAAATTTTTTTAATTGAACAAATTTTGATTGCAAAAGTGAACTTTAAAAAAAGTTCTTTGATCTTTTGGAGGGCTCCTGAGAAAGTTAAAATATATGGAAATGAAGCTTCTTCCTAGTCATTAACTTTCTTAGAGGTAAGGGATAGAAAGAGGAATGAAAATGTTTAAAACCCTCTAAATAGTTAAACAGAGATGTCGTGTTTTAAAAAATATGTTATCATTTTAGTGGTCTCAGAAACTACTACCAACCTTCCTTTTGTGACCATTTGAATTCTCCCACCTTTTCACTCATCCTCACCTCCAAAATCAGACCCAATGCCCTTTTTAAAAATAATTTGTAATTATTTATATGTAGAAAAAATAATCTATTTACATAATTTTAAAAAGAGACTCTCATGTCCAAATATAGTGTAATATAACATCACAAAAAGAAAAGTAATTTGTAATAAAATATGCTGTGTAACATTTGAACGTGACTACTCTGAAAGATTCTACAATATAGTTTTATCCTTGTACTTACATGTGACATCATCAACAATGCAGCAAATACAAATTTCAGCTGAAATAATTGTGTAGTAATGTTGACTCAAATACCACAAGCATCTTAGCTCTGGTAACATAATTTTTCAAAATGATAAATAACTTCTGGTAAAGTTTTAAGAAAAACAAAATACAGTCTTATTCAGCCATTCCTGAAAAATTCAGCTATATTAAAAGTGTATAAGAAATACTCTGTTTATATATAAAATGGCACTGAAGTTCAGGCCTATGTTTTTTAATATGCAGCTGAACATTACAAAATGGCGCAGGACAGTTCACCATGCAGGGTTGTCTCACATATTAGAGGAATGCTAGCATTTTTTCAGGAGTGCTCCTAATCACAGCAAACAAAATAATTCATCCCACCCCGTTTCCAAACTATACATCGAAGATAAAACACCTTCCTTAAGAACCACTGCCTTCCAAATACAGAGTGAAAAAAGAGAAGGGATTATGGGGTTGTATGAGGGAGAGCCATTTTGCTTCCTTCTTACCACATTTATGATTCCTAAATTCTACCCATTCATCACCCCCAAACACACACAAAGGCTGTGCTTTATGTAAGGGTAAATGTGGAAATGTATTTTGTTCCAATGTGGGCCTGAGAGGGCAGCAATGAAATGGGAGCAGCGGCCGCTCTAGCATGAAGCTGGAGTTAGTCGGCAACAGCAGGCTTGTAAGGCCCACCCTGATTTTGGGGTGCCACTCCTTATTCACTCTCAGCCCTGCATTTCATTGCCTGCCCACTTCCTCCTTCCACAGTCCTAGTCTCTGCTTCTCCCTTTGCTCCCCTCTTGGCCTGATTCCTCCTCATCAGCCACATTGCACTTGGAGAATCCTTTGGGGAGATCATTTCTTGTTGCAGTAGAGGTACAGATGAAGGATGTGTTTGCTGATAACCCTTAGAAAGAATTATGGCTGGTGTTTGAGTCCTTTATTATCGAATTTCAGAAATGTTACAGTTTCAAGTGTATGTTCTTGCTGAGAGAAAACATCTTTCAAATTTCAAGCAACTCATTTACTAAGAAACTTTGGAACCTGTTCCTAGGATGGCAACTCTCAATTCTGAAGTGACTTTGAAACTATTTTAACAGGTTCAGCCCTGAAATTTACAATTTATATTTATAACAACCTATTACTAAAATCTTACCAATTCTGATACTTTTGCAGTTGGTTCTATGTGGTATTTACAACATACAAATGATTGCATTCTTACCTCTTCACTTTCTGGTATTTGTACTTTCCTTTTCTTTTGGTTTGCAAGCCAGTGCTTAATCCACTGAGCCACACCAGCCAGGGCTTGTACTTTCCTTTTCTTGACAAATTATAATAGCTAGAACTTTATCATGAGATACATCAGATATTTCTGATACCTGAAATGGTTTGTCGTTATATTATTGAGTTCTTATATCTTGAATTATTTTTACTAAAACATAAAAGTATAGCTTTTCAGAAGTTAATGTAATTAAAGAAAGTTAAAATTTTTTTAAACATTTATTTTTATCTCCCTAGTGGTCTTCACTCCCAGGTCATCAGTAGGGGTGACAGTGGGGATAGAGCCATCCTTTGCAGAAGGAAATTACAATGGAGAAAAACATGAGTGTCCTGTTAAACTCTTTTTAATGATACTGGAATCTGTGTTAATTCATACACATGGCAGGTGGGAAAAGGGACCCTGTACCGCACTGACCCTGCTAAACATAGCACCCTCCCTCTTTTCTCAGAGACTAGTGGAGAGTCGCCGACAGCAGATCTTAAAGGAATTTGAAGAGCTTCATAGGAGGCTTGATGAAGAGCAGCAGGTGTTACTTTCACGACTAGAGGAGGAGGAACAGGACATTCTACAGCGCCTCAGAGAAAATGCTGCTCACCTTGGAGACAAACGCCGGGACCTGGCCCACTTGGCTGCCGAGGTGGAGGGCAAGTGCTTACAGTCAGGCTTCGAGATGCTTAAGGTTCGACCTTTGCCCCTGCATAGTCCCTCAGGTTGAGCACAGTATAGCTTTGCACAGGTCATTCTGTCAGCCCAGGATGCTCACTTCTCTGCTCTGCTACTTTAAACCCAGTTCTTTCTTCTAGACACATTCAAAGGATCTATTTCTACAGAAAGGCTTCTCTAATTTCTCCCATCCCCTTCTAATCATTTCTGTGTTCTTATGTCTTGTCAACAATTACGTGCTTATGCCAAAGAAAAAATCCACTCCTTTGAAAGGAGGGAAGTCTAGTCTGAATTCATGAAAAAAAACTATGCATTAAAAATTGTGTAAATGCAGTTACCATTACTTTTAAGTCCTGGAACTTGATTTACCTATTGCTAAAAAAGAATAGAAACTAGTTGGAAAGACACTTGAAGTTATGTATAAAAAATATATTGTTTTTGATATGTAAATGCCTCTAAAATGTTTGAAATCATCTGTTCTCTTAAGTAGATGCATGGTGTTAGAGCCAGGCTATAGGAAACATGTTTCTTACCTTAGAGATTAGACTACCAGGATTTGAATCAGTGAGGTGCCGTTGTACATTGATCTGCATGCTAATGTGCTCCTTGGTGTTTATTCTTATGTCCTTTCATGTATGTGTGTTCTGCCTTCCACATTAAACTGGGAAATCCTGGGGGACAGAGATTTGTCTTCTTTGTCTTCTGGACCCCAAGTATTCACAAATCAGGATTGACACATAGTTCTTAATGTTTATGAACCAATACCAGACAGGGGATACTAAACGATAATGGGAAATATAGATCCATTCCTATACCACTAGTCTGGAACTATCGGTACTGATCCTCAAGGAGGCAGGTGTGTGGTTGGTACTTGGGGGACAGAGGGAAGAGCAGACACAATCCCTGCACTTGCATTGAGCAGCCAGTGTCCTTGAGGAACAGAGACAAACACAAGAAACCATTTGGAAGTGATGTAAATTTCCAAGCTTCATGATGACCAGAAGTTGAAAGTGGGAATGAGGTTGGGAGAGAGGTACTCAGATCCCTCTGGAACTCTTCGCCTTTCGTTGTGACCCTCAGTTTGCCCTACTCCTATTTTAGAGATCTAGAACTTTTGGGAGGAGGGGAAACCTTTTGCCTGTAGGACCCTTGACTACCAGCACCAATATTGCTTTCTTTTCTCCTTCCCTCTAGGATGTCAAAAGTACCCTGGAAAAGTAAGTGATTCCTGCATCTCTTTAAGTGAGTTAGGTCTTGGCTTAGAGACGTGGAGTACAGTGAGGAGTTGGGAGAATAAGGATGGAAAAGCCAGGCAGTTTCTGGGTAGGATATGGGAAGGTTTATTACATCAGTAAAGCCAGTTAGAGAGCAGTCATTGGGAATAATAACCCCTTACCATTTTCCCGTTGAGCGTCAGGACATCTTTGTTAAGGATGATATTGAGGTAATGTAGAACCAGATTCTACCTGTGCCTATTTGTGGAATTGTGTCCAAACAAGATGGAAGGAGGAAGGGGTTGGGAGAAGGGAGGGTAATTACCATTTGCATGAAATATAACAATATCCCCAGAAAGTTCTGAGACTCATTCTTAAGGATTTGTCCAAGGGACCATATGGCTCTCCATAGATTGGCAAAAGAAAGCAATATGTAAGTGTTTGTCCTCAATAGGAGGGAGAAAGTGGGAGGATGGAGCTTCCCCTGACCCTGCCCTTTCTTCCCCTATCTCCCTGTCCCTCCTAGATGTGAAAAGGTGAAGACCATGGAGGTGACTTCAGTATCCATACAACTTGAAAAGAACTTCAGCAATTTCCCCCGACAGTACTTTGCCCTAAGGAAAATACTTAAACAGCTAATTGGTGAGTTGTTCCCAAAAGGAAAGGAACAGAGGCAATAGGCAGAGAGGAGAAAATGTTTAGGTCCTACTTTATCTGAACTTCAGTTATCCCATCTGTTGCTTCCCATTCCCATACCCACACCCACCCCTTTACCTGGCTTTAGGTCACTCAGAGTCACAGAACACTTTAGTGAAAAGCCTCAGGTGTCCTCTACTCTTAGGCCCATACTCTTCTGAGTAGGGACTAAGGAAAGTTAAATAATTCGCCTAAAACTTGTTCGCTCTTGAGAGTGAAAGAGGATGTCATTAATATTTACTCAGAGAAAATAGTCATAAACCAAGAGTATCCCCAGACCTTGATGGTGTCTTTTCTGTATCCTTCTCAATATACATTTTCCATTCTTGCTCTTGTACTCTGCCTGGTGCTTCCCTGCAGTGAGATGATGGTTTCAGGGACCATGTAGGGAAGGTCAGGCATGAGGAGCATAAACCATCAGCCCTTGTAAGATCAAGAGCACATTATTTGCTTATTTTAGGGCTGGGGTGAAAAGTGAAGCCAGTGTTCCCTCCCCGCCCTTAGGTGACACCGTGAATTAAGAAAGTTAATCAAACCACAGCATTCTGGGGACTTTTAAAGGAACAGGCTCTGTAAGGCAGGCTGGAAGAGTGAGGCAGGGGTGTTGAGCTATTCCCATCCTCATCTAGCTCCCCACTCTGGCTTCTCCCGCCAGCGGATGTGACCCTGGACCCTGAGACTGCTCATCCTAACCTAGTTCTGTCAGAAGATCGTAAGAGCGTCAAGTTTGTGGAGACAAGACTCCGGGATCTACCTGACACACCACGGCGTTTCACCTTCTATCCTTGCGTCCTGGCTACTGAGGGTTTCACCTCAGGTCGACACTACTGGGAAGTGGAGGTGGGAGACAAGACCCACTGGGCAGTGGGTGTGTGCCGGGATTCTGTGAGCCGAAAGGGCGAGTTGACCCCACTACCTGAGACTGGCTACTGGCGGGTGCGACTGTGGAATGGGGACAAATATGCAGCCACCACCACGCCTTTTACTCCTTTGCACATCAAGGTGAAACCCAAGCGGGTGGGCATATTCCTAGACTATGAGGCCGGCACACTGTCTTTCTACAATGTCACAGACCGCTCTCATATCTACACCTTCACTGATACTTTTACTGAGAAACTGTGGCCCCTCTTCTACCCGGGCATCCGGGCCGGAAGGAAGAATGCTGCACCACTTACCATCAGGCCCCCAACAGATTGGGAGTGACAGGTAGGGACGTGGGAATAACTGGAATGAGGCAGGACCAAGAGCAATGGGCCTTCCTTCCTGTGACCTGCTGGAATGTCTTCATGTCTGCCTGGTTCCAGTCCTGAACCATCTGGGAGAAACACCTTGATTTCTAGAATGGTTTATGTGGAGGAGTAGGTAGGACTGGTCTAGGATGAGAGCACAGCTATGTCTCTCCCCAACTGTCCCAGTGAGGAGCTAGTTCGCAGGGGATTACCTCCCCTCAAGTTCATCAGGTTTTTTATTGCACAGGACAGGTTGCAAAGGAAGGAAAGGCTTTTCCAGAAACAAGAAATCTCTGGGAGAGTCTGACATGCTCAAACCAGAGGAGGAAACAGAAGCCCCTGTACATAGGGGGTTATTTGACCCAGAATAGTTGTGTTTCTTGAGGAAGAGCACAGAGGTATGTATACCTCTAGATTGAAATAAAAATTAATGACAGCTGCTTTCATGGGTCTAGAAGTTGAATTTTTCTGAGAGCAGAGGTTGGGCATCAAAAGTTTAGAAAGAAGGTCAGGAAAGGGAACTAAGGGAGCAAATCCCTAGAGACAAATGAAGGGGAGAGGGTTTCTTTGGTCTTTTATCCCCAGAGTGAGGTTGCCATTGTCAGTAGATTGGCCAGAGGAGAGGGTAAGAATGCAAAAGAGGAGAACCCAGGTCCCTGTCTCAGACTTCAACAGAAGTGGCTTATTGCCTGCCTCCTTGTAGTTGATTGTCTCCAAGAAGTCAGTCATCTTTTTCGTGGGTGAGGTGCCAGAGATCCTGCAAGACAGTCTACCCCTTAACTGCTTTACCAAGGGAACTTGGAAAGGAGAGAGTCAGGTATTAGAGAAAGAAAAATGGATTTCTAGCCAAAGCTCTGACCTTAAATAATGTTACTAAATAATTACTCCCAAGTTGTTAGCCTTATTACTTGGCTAAGGTGTCCAAGCCAGAAAGGAAGAAAGGAAATGGAGTCTTCCTCACTCTAAGGACAAGGTAGAAGAGGGTGGTGTGTATACGGAAGGGCGAGATGGGCAACTTCCTTGAGCCTGTATGCATCTGGCCTGGAACTAGTTTTCACAAGAGCCAGTCATTTGCTTGTTTGCTGCCATCCTTCACTATTTGCCATTTCCTCTATCAGAGAATGTAAATCATTTAATATTAGGCCAAAATAAACAACCTGTAGGGTACACGTGTTTTCCAGAAAGGTAAAGTAATACATGCCAAACCAAATTAAAATGACTTAGACTATCTGCTCCTTGGGTAATGGGGTTCACAGAAGGTTGGGACAAGAAACTGCAGCTTAGTGAGGGCATTTCACTTCCTCCTACCACCTCAACAGGACTTTGTTCACACTCTCTTCTTACCTTTGTGCCTTGACTGTGGTTCTTTGTGGCAAGATGCTTTGATTGGTAAAACAACATGGAACAAAGGATCCACTAAAGTGATCTCTGTGTTAATGTGGTAATTTGACGACCGTTTCTGTTGATGTATAAGAATCACTGAGTTAAAAATGCATGTTCCTGGGCTTACCCTTAGTGATTGATCAAGGTCTGTGGTCCACCTACATTGTAGGCATACACTTCTTTCATTTGAGCCTGGGGACACTTGTAAAACTTACCCCTGAGGAGGTTTTAGCCACTTTTTCTGAGCTGGAGGCCTGGTCCCCTACCAAGCCTGATGGGGTTTGAGAGGATAGGAAGGTCTCACTCTCCCCTGATGTAGGCTGCCCTCTTCCTCTCTCAGGGGTCATTCATGTTCTGCTCCTCCAGCTCACATCCCTCTACTCTGATCTCAGGAATTGGTGGCCCTTAACTATGAAGCAGAGGCAAACAGGATGCCAAACAGAACAAATGGGACACTGAAAGGTCAGAGGGGGAGGGATTGCAATCCATGTCTGTCTGTATTGGGTGTGGGGTATAGTTTCAGGGGCAGGAGGTACTGCTGTAAGGTTTCTGTGCTCAAGCACCTATGACTAGGAGTTAGTGAGGATCACCTGCTGTATGTTTAGCACTGCAAAACAGGAAATATGTATGTTTGGAAAAGAGCTGTGCTTTCTGATTGCCTGGATCCCCTTCCTTACCTCCACCACCCTCGTGATCCTTTCGAATTTCACTCCCACTGATACATTTTTTTTAATGTATAACCTCTGTTCCTTCTACCTGTAGATCTGCTAGGTATCCACCTTTGGCTTCATAGAGTAGGGAAGAAGGTCTCTCTGGGTATAAATTGCACAGAACCATCTCCCTACCCTAGCTGCCAAAGGACTTGTCTTCTGTCCTGAAGATGTATAGCAGTTTGAGATCCTCTCCTGTTTTACTAGCCTCACCTACCTCGTATCATTGGCTTGAATGAGACTAGAAGGAAGCTAGAACTCACACAGGGTCCCTGGGTTAGAATGCAATTCAAACAGAGGGGTCTGTGAGGCCGCAGGGTGGTGCCAGAGTAAGGACCGCAGTGAGCGCCTGGTGCTCTGGGAACTACACGTCCCAGGAGGCCTTGCGCTGTCGCTGGTGCGTGCCTGTTTACGGGGTGGGGCTGGCGGGCCTGCAGTACCGGGCTCTTTGCTTCCAGAATGGCGGGGCCGGTGAAGGACCGGGAAGCTTTCCAGAGGCTCAGCTTTTTGTACCAGGTGAGTCTGCGAAGGGGACGCTAAGGGAGGGCCCCGTTGCCGCCAGCGGCTGAGTGACCGCCCCTCCCCTAGGCTGCCCACTGCGTCCTCGCGCAAGACCCCGAGAACCAGGCGCTGGCGAGGTTCTACTGCCAAACGGAGAGGACCATTGCCAGGCGGCTCGTGTTGCGGCGGTGAGAGGCGAGGGGCACAGCGGCCTGCGGGCCGGGGTGGTGTAGGGAGAGAACGCAAGAGCGGGCGTGCACACCACCTTCCCCTCCTCCCGTAGGGACCCCTCGGTGAAGAGGACCTTATGTAGAGGCTGCTCTTCCCTCCTCCTCGCAGGCCTGACCTGCACACAGCGCCAGAGACGTGAGTGCGCCTGTCCGCCTGTCCGCCTGTCCGCCTGTCCGGGTGGGATAGGTAGGGAGCACTGTAGGGCAGGAGACTCTTCCTCGCCTTGGATGGTTATCTGCTCAGAGATTCCCAGGAGCCGACTTTGTCCCGCTCTGAGTTAAGTTGTTAACTCCACCTGGGCAGGAGAGATGCCAGATGAGGCAACCTCGCCCGTGTGTAAGAATAGATGTTATTTGGCACCGTGGCGGATGATTCATTGCCATTCATGCATCAAATATTTTTTTTCCTAAGATGTGCCAAGTATTCTACTAGATTGACTATTCTCATTGAAGGTACAGTATGATGGGACAGGCTAAAATAGCAACAGTTAAAATAGTGTAGAAAAATTCTTTAATTGGGGAGTAAAATGCTGAGTTACTTATGCAGGTGGTGAGATTCATGATAAGACAAGATTTAGGAGATGGAAATTCCAACTTTGTGTGTTAACCTTGAGAGGTTGTGGTTCTGTGAAGAAAAGGAGAGTTTAGGAAGGAAACAGCAGATCTTACAGAATTTTGTAAAGGAGTTTGGACCTCATGTTGAAGAGCACCAAGAAATTGATAGTTTATGCAGGGATCTTGCACTATCAAATTTGCATTCAAAATGGAGAGGTGGAATTCCTACTAGAAAAACAGTGGAGACAAAACTGGGTGCCGAACACCTTTACTTCTCCTAAACCAAGGTACTCTCTCCCATTTTCCCACTTTCATTCCAGGCTGCAGGGGACAGCGCTGGACAGTACAGACCTGTCTAACATGTCAGCGCAGCCAACGGTTCCTCAATGATCCTGGACATGTGCTCTGGGGAGACCGGCCTGAGGCCCAGCTAGGGAGCCAGGCAGGTGAGAAGAAGACAAAAATGGGGAATATGCCAGGGGGATAGGAATGATGGGAGACAGAGGCTGAAGAGGACACATAGGTGAGTTCTGAGTTGGCATGAGAGGTGTCACAGCCTTAGGAAACTAACTCTGCTCATCTATCCAGATTCCAAACCACCACAGTTCCTGCCAAACACACCCCACCTTGCTGAGGAGAAGATACAGCCTCAAAGCTCCAATGACCAGAAATGGATTGAATCTTCCAAATAAAGTATAATTCTGTTTCGCTTTGATGAGTCTGTAAGTATTTCAGCTCTTCATTTTCTTCTGTTTCTGCCTGTATTCTCTGTCACCAGCTAATCTCTCCTTTCTCCTTTCTCATTCCCCTACTCCCACCATTCAGGGAGATTCAGTTTCCCTAGACAACCTAGCCCCACTAAGCAACTTGCATATCCAAGATCCTTGTGCGCCTTCACACCTGCTTCCAGTGCAGGGCGATGAATGCAACTCAAGCTCTAGAATTGTCTCCAAGGGAGCTGAGCCTGCTTAGGGCATTCTGTAGTTAAATAGCCTGACTAAAAGGATGAACAGACTGCTGATGCCGCAGAAGCTGTTTTTAAATGAAGGAAAAAATTTGATGGAGGAGGAACTTCAGATACTCTCAGCCCACTCCAGAGATCGTCTTTTTCAATCTCTGGGTTTTCTTCTTTAGAATTCTAATAAGGGAAACTGTACAAACACAACTAACAAGGTCAAAGGTGATATCAAAAGGACACTGGCAAACATTATCCAAGTGTGTTCCATAAGTATACCCTCAAGGTTTTCCTGATAATTCGTAAACAACAAAAATAGTTTTTTTCAGTATTCCTACAGTTGCTAGGTGCCAACTAATCAGTTTACCCCAAAAGTATACAAAAAAATTTTACTATTCCCAGAATGCAGTATTCTTCCCTTTCTCTTATGAATCCTGTGTTGCACTTACTTACTGTTGCATTAAAATCAACAACTTCATTAAAACACTTTATAATGTTGAGGCTGCCTGAGGGCTTGGCTGGGTGGTTCTTCTGTTCCAAATAGCACCACCTGGAGTCACTGTGCTGCATTTAGCTGGTGGCTGGTACCTGGCCTGGAAGATCCAAGCAGCTTCATTGTGCACGTATGGCACCTCATTGCTTCTTCACGCGGCCTTGCTATAGCTGGCTTTGACGTCCTCACAGCTTGATTGTCTTAGGATGGTTAGACATTTTTTCCAAGAAGACAAGGTGCAAGTTCTTACCAAGCCTCTCTTCTCACCGTGCTTGCTAAATAAGGTCCCCTTGACCAAAGCAAGTCACATGGCCAAGCCCACATTCAACACCAGAGCATGAATAGTGGGAAGTCCATTGGTTCCCTGGGGACTGCTGATACAGCAGTATACCACATTCTTGTTTTGTCTTTGTCCCTGACTCAGTCTCTCCATTTACTCTGTTACATGTCTAAATTATTCACATGGAAAATACTCAACAGTATGTAAGTAACTAAACGTTTCTGAGTTATCCTTTCACAGTTTGTCTCTGGCACTAATGCCTACTTGGACCAACTGTAGCAGACAATGGAGACGTATCCTAGAGAACTTTCTGTAGCTAGAAGGAGAGGTGGGTCAGAAGCAGAAGCCAGATTCAAAGCTTGAGGAGGTCTCAAGGGGTAGTTGCTAGTTTGATGATGGAGAGGACAACATGATGAGGAGTTCAGGTGGCTTTCAGGAGCTGAGAGAGGCTCCTGGCTGACATCCACCAACAAAACAGGAGCCTCATCCCTGCAGCCAAAATAACTGAATTCTGTCGACATCCTGAATGAGCTTGGAAAGAGACTCTCCCTCAGAGCCTCCAGATGAGAGTCCAGCTCATCAACAACTTGATCTCAGCCTGTGAAACCTAGGCCAGAAGAACCATCTGAGTTCACCAGACTCCTGACCTTCAGAACTGGGCTGGAACATTGATCTTCTTTTGCCCTTAGACTGGGACTTACACTTCTGATTCTCCTGGTTCTCAGGACTTTGGACTTGGACTGGAGCTACACCACTGGCTTTCTTGGGTTTCCAGCTTGCAGACTAGAGTTTGTGGGACTTCTCAGCCTCCGTAACTATGTGGGCCAATTTCCCATGATTCCTGTCTGTCTGTCTACTATTCATTCTGGTTTTTTGTAGAACCCTGACTAATACAGTGTATATGTATATTTATGTACACACACGTATAACATGACAGGATTTCAGTTTCTTTATATATTAAAACTGGAAACACAGGTGATGAAATATTTTTTCACCCTCTTGCTGGAAAGGAAAAGTATAAAAGCCAGTAACACTTTGAGTTTTGAAGAGAATACCAGTAGTAGCTCCAAACACTCATCTTGATGACAGAAATGAATATTTGATACAAGAATGAATTTCTTCCTGATTACTCTAGCCTTATGGTATATTTTGATATCAGGCAGCATGATACCTCCAACTTTGTTTTTCTTTTTCAAGATTACCTTGGCAATTCAGGGTCTTTTGTGGTTCCATGCAAATTTTAGGATTATTTATTCTAGTTCTGTGAAGAAAGCAGTTGGTATTTTGATAGGGATTGCATTGAATCTATATAGATTGAGTAATATGGACATTTTAGCTATGTTAATTCTTCCTACCCATGAACACGGTATATGCTTCCATTTATTTGTATCTTCTTCAATTTCTTCATTGCCTTATAATTTTCTGAGTACAGACCTTTTACCTCTTTGGTTAAATTAATTCCTAGGTATTTTTTAAAAATATTTTATTTAGTTATTTAGTTATTTATTTTTAGAGAGGAGAAAGGAGGGAGAAAGAGGTAGAGAAATATCAATGTGTGGTTGCATCTTGCATGCTCTGCTCCCTGCTGGGGACCTGGCCTGCAACCCAGGCACATGCCCTACACTGGGAACCAAACTGCTGACCCTTTGGTTCACAGGCCGGCACTCAATCCACTGAGCCACACCAGCTAGGGCTATTCCTAGGTATTTTTTATGCAATTGTAAATATAATTGTTTTCTTAATTTCTGTTTCTGATAGTTTTCTATATTGATGCGATGATTTCTGAATATGAAAGAAAGAAAAGAAAAACATGTAGCCTAAAAGTGTGCATCCCGTGCAGACGTGGACCCTTTTCATCTTCAGCTTCCCTTCCTCAGCTGGGCGCACAAGTCTCATTTCTGAGCTTGTTGGCTCTTGTACGCTAAATCTGAAGTCTCTTTCGACTGTGATTATGATTGCACATGACTGCACATGCTCACAGTGGGATGGGAGTGGAGGAACTCTGAGTTTTGATCTCCTGGCTGAGTCATTGATTCCTTTTGTGTGGGAGACCATAGGAATCAGGTCCCATTTGGGAGGCACATGAAACAATGTGGACCATGGTTCGCTTATGACTCTGGCTTGTTGATCTGTTTTATGTTTGCGCTAGTATAGGTCCCTCTAACTAGAGATCACTGCCCTCTTACCCTTTCCAAAACTCTGTCCTTTTTCATGTTTACTTACTATGACATGACTGTTGTCAATATATGCAAAAATGGATTTCTTGTAACAAGGGGAAATCAAATCCCTCTTATGCAATAGTCATCTTTCTTTAATGGTTCTAAACAATTGAATAATTCAAAATCTGTGCCCTTTTGAGGCTCTTTAAATAAAGTTAAACGGAGGACAGAAGAAACTTAGGTCTTTCCAGTTGAATCAAGAAAATGATTGCACTCACTACAGTGGTTATGTATTAAGACAGTGGATAGTGTCAAGGTCCTGTTAATTTTCTTTGGAATTCATCGTAGTTGTGCATCAAACGTTAAGAGAAGGACAGTTTAAATAGCAATGAGATTGAGAACTATGGGCACTTGCAACCAGCCCATCTTCCCCTAAATTCCGCTGGAGTTTGTTAATATCAGTATTCAAATTCCTGATTCATTTATACATCTGTTTCCATGTGGCAGGGACATTCTGATGCTTAATGAATAATGCTTTGAGTTCCACAGTTAACTTTCAAGTCTTCCAGAGGATTGTAAACAACAAACAAGGCTTATTGAATTCCATCTTGCTAGTTTTATCAGATGATCCAATAGTAGAACAGATGCATCCCCATCCTCTGTATGACATTTTCAAACCAAGTCTTAACTTTTTGAATACATTGTAGTAGCTAATTCAGGGGAGGGGAAAGCATGACCCAGGTTTTTAGACTGACTGTTTTTGACCTATGGGGCTCATTTTGAAAGACTGCTGACCAGATAAACTGTTGCTACAGATACTAGAAGTTTCTTATGAATCCAAGTTGACCATTCACTCATAGCCTAATTTAAAAGTCAGATTTTTTGCATATGAGCAAAAACCTTTTGCTGAGTACAGAAGGAGGTGGACTCTATCTACAGTTATCTTCTGACCGCTCCGACAGCTCTGGATGAGGGTAGACTATATGGAGGGGTAAATTGTCAAGCCATAGAAAGAAAATCAAAATCTTAGGAAGCATGTGACCGCTCACCATTTTAGGGGGGTACCAGATTAATTTGCACTATTAGGAATGCTAGTTTTTGTGCAAAAATAATGCCTTACCTGTTCCCCCCACCCCCAAATTTATGTTGAAAAGCTTTCAAATGTTCCAAGCTACGCTGAATGCCGCCCCCCCCGCAAAAAAAAAAAAAAACAAAAAACACCAGAAACAACATAAAGCAAAATTTTTTAAACCTACACGAAAACAAAACACACAAAAATAAAAAACCCACATCCTTTATTTTGGCTTTGAAATGCAAACAGTAGACCTCGGTTTCTCTGACAGTGTGAGGACAGCCTTGTAAGTTGGTTTCCTGTCCTGCTGGGGGTGCTGTATGAGGCCACCCCGTGGCAGCCTGCCAGGTCTACCCACTTGCACTCTCAGTGGGGTACCACTTGCTCTTTTCTTTTTCTTTTTAAGCTTTGTCTTTCCTTGTGTGTCCTGACCAAGAACTATCTTTGATTATAATCAATGTTTATGTCAAAATGTAGGCTAGTTACACTTCTGTAAAGTTGCCTGGAATGTCATTTGTTAGGTTATACACACAAATCTCAGCGAAGGGTTCTGTGTGTTGTGTACAAATCTCAATTATTTTGAAGTGGACAAACTTGTCATTACATTTGTAACTTTGTACAATTTTTCACTGTGTGCCTAGCTTGGTGTCCATTCAGCTAAAATTGAAAAAGAAACGGTGCGTGGAGAGTTAAAAATCAGAAGTTAAACGAAGTGTATGTAGAGATGACTCTTTCATATGACATGGCCCAATCGTGTATTTATTTCTACCCCTTTATCTGAAAGCATTTATAAAACTAGTTGAGGACAGCTATATTTTAAAAACAGTATTTAGTTGAATTTGTGCCTTTTTTGTCTGTATGTGAATAAATGCTGTACATTTTGCAATAAAAAAAGAAAAGAAAATGAGATCTTCCAAATGCCACAGAAACCAAGACTTAATCCCCAAACCTTAGGAACATTTGGCACTTTTTTTTTTTTTTTTTAATCCTCACCCAAGGACGTGCTTATTGATTTTAGAGACAGGAAGGGAGGGAGAAAGAGAGGGAGAGAAACATCGATGTGAGAGAAAAACATTGATCAGTTGCAACCCAGCCAGGATGAACCCACAACCTAGACATGTGCCCTGACTGGGGATCGAACCCATGGCCTTTCAGTTTGTGGGATGACACCCAACCAACTGAGCCACACTGGCCAGGGCCATTTAGCACTTTTTGAAATGGGTTAAAAATGAGTGTCATTATTGTCTGAGGGAGAGCAGCAAAAGATGGAGAGACGATCCTTCTGAATTCAAAGGGGAATTAGAAAATTACTTAGATTCTCACAAAGGGAATAATAAAAATTCTAGCTTTGTCTACATTATGGAAACTCTATCAGATAGTTACTCTATCTTACAGTTACTCTATGAGGTCATATACGTGAAGGCACTTTGAAAAAGATAGGGCATTGTGTAAAGTGTAAGTAGTAACCATAATACTTTGGAAATAATAATAAGTAGCAAAATATATTAGAAAAGACAGGTCCTGGACATCAAGGAATCTGAGTTATTGTCCCCACACTACATATTTTTTAAATGAAGCAGTTTAACAATGTTCTTTTCCTATAGTTTCTTTCAACTGTGGAGACTAGCAGATGAAGTTATCCAATTTTCCCATTAGATGTCAGAAAGCCAGGGTTTCTTTTAGATTTTTCATGCACTTATTAAATATTTTCAGAGGGCGTCCTCTGTGGCAGAGCATTGCTCAGGGCTTGGGATACATATGAGTGAACAAAACAGTTGGAAGATGAGCAAAAACCAATGTATGGTAAGTAAGTTATATATCATAAAGAGATATGTGCAATTGAATAAAACAGGAAGGTAAGGAAACTGGGGGGTATAGCTTCCAGTTCTAAATGGAGCAGTCTGGGTTAGCAGCACTGAGAAAGTGCCCAGAGCAGACTCTGAAAGTGCTCCATCTGTGTGACCCAGACAACCCCAGAGAAGGTTACTTCCTGCAGCTACTTCCTATACATGACAACGGCTTCTGTCTCTCTGCCCAAGGGTATTATCTGGAGGCAGAAGCCATGCAGGATAGTCCAGACGTGCCAGGGGATAATGCCCCTGGGAGTGACCGCAAACAGTGAGGGGTGGGAGTTGGTAGATACTACTCTTTTCTATGTAATCCCTCCTGGTCTCCAGCAAGGCTGAGCCCTGGTGACACCAGCGCTTAGACAGGCCCTTTATACACTTCCCTCCTTCCCATCTCACTCCCCACTCCCTCAGCATAATTCCTGGATGATATTCCAGGAAAACTATCTGTTAGGGTAGCCACTGCGCAGGCTGTGAAAGAATTCACAAAGAGAGGAAAGAGCAGCGAGCAAAGTTTATTCACTTTCCAAGGGAGGAAAGGGGCTAGGCATGGAGAAATGCACCAGCATCAAAAGGTTGGGACTGCGAGTTTTAATTGGATTATGAAGGGTGGAGGTTTGCTCCGTGTGGCCACTGGGCTGTTATGGGTGTTGCAATACAGGAGGTTTCAGCTAGTTTTGTGAAAGCTGCAGTTTCCTCCAATATTATCTTTTGCCTGCATCTGTGGGGAGTGGTCAGTCACGTTCTGTTCTTGCTTTTCCAGTCCTGGGTAAACTCAGAAGAATAAAATGGTAGTCATGTTTAACAAGGTCACAGGCCTGCTCAGCAAATGGCGCCACATTAGCAAATGGTGCCACATTAGCAAATGGTGCCAGCGTTCTCCTTTCACTAGCTGCACCAAAGACTTTGACTCTGAGTTTGCTTGGAAGGAACCCAAACTGAAAGTGACATTTGCAAAAAGACTTGAAGGATGTAAAGCATCTCTGGGGAGAAACTTCTGGGCAGAGGGAACAGCAAAGGCAAAGGTCCTGAAGTGGGAGCCTGCCCAGAGGATTCCAGAGACAGAAGGGCCAGGGAAAGAGGAACAGAGTGAACAAGGCAGAGAGTAGTCGGTGTGGCCAGAGAGCTAATGGAGGCCAAGGATCTTTAGGCTATCACAAAGAAATAGTTCGTTGAGAGGCCACTGGAAATTTTTAGCAAGGAAAGATGGCTTAACATTTTAAAATGATTGCTCTTCTTTTTTAAAATATATTTTTCAATTACAGTTGACATTCAATATTAGATTCAGGTGTTTAATGTAGCAGTTAAACAGTTACATAACTTACAAAGTGATCTGCTCGATAAGTCAAGAATCTCCCTGGCACCATACTTAGTAATTACAGTATTATTAACTGTATTCCCTATGATGTACTTTACATCCCAGTGACAGTTTTGTAACTGCCAGTTTGTACTTCTTAATCCCTTCATTTTTTTTCACCCAGCCCCCAACCCTCCTCCCATGGGGCAACCATCAGTTTGTCCTCTGTATCAGTAAGTCTGTTTCTGTTTTGTTTGTTTATTTATTTTGATTTTTAGATTCCACATGTAAGTGAAATCATATAGGGTTTGTCTTTCCTTGTCTGACTTGTTTCACTCAGCAAAATACTCTCTAGGTCCATCCATGTTGTTGCAAATGGTAAGATTTCATTGTTTTTTATGGCTGAGTAATATTCCATTGTATATGTGCAACACATCTGTTTTTTATTGTTCAAGTACTGTTGTCTCCATTTCCCCATCCCCCCCCCCCCCACTGCTTTCCCCCTTTCCCCCTCTTTCAATCCTACCCTCCTTGGGCTTTGTCCATGGGTCCTTTATATGTGTTCCTTGACGATCCTTGTCATTATCCAGTCGTCCATTGATGTGTATTTGGGTTGCTTAAATATCTTGGCTATTGTAAATAATGAATGAACACAGGATGCATGTATATTTTCAAGTTAGTGTTTGGCGTGTCTTCGGCTAAATACCCAGAAATGGAATTGCTGGATCATAGGTAGTTCTATTTTTAGTTTTGTTTGAGGAACCTCCATACTATTTCCATAGTGGCTGTACTATTCTTCTCATCCTTGCCAACAGTTCCTTGTTGATTAATTGATAATAGCCATTCTGACAGGAGTGAAGTGATAGCTTGTTATTTTACATTTTAATTTACATTTCCCTGATGATTAGTGACATTGAGCATCTTTTCATATGTCTGTTGGTGACCTGTATGTTCTCTTTAGAACAATGTCTATTCAGGTTCTCTGTCCGTTTTTAAAAATTACATTTTATCAATTATACTGTTACAGTTGTCCCACTTTTCCCCTTTTCCACCCCTCCACGGAGCACCCCCTACTCCCTTAGGCAATCCCCCCACCATTGTTCACGTCCATGGGTCATGCATATAAGATCTTTAGCTACCCCATTTCCCGTACTGTATTTTGTATTCCCATGACTATTCTGTAACTACCTGTTTGTACTTCTTATTCCCCTCACTTCTTCACCCATTCCACCATACTGCCCTTCCATCTGAAAACCATCAAAACACTCTCTATTCATGATTCTGTCTCTGTTCTTCTTGTTTGCTTAGTTTGGTTTTTAGAGTTAATTGTTGATAGACATATTTTTTTGCCATTTTGTGTTCAGAGTTTGGATCTTCTTTTTCTTAAATAAGTCCCTTTAACATTTCATATAATAATGGTTTGGTGATGATGAACCCCTTTAGTTTTTTCTTGGCTGGGAAGCCCTTTGTCTGCCCTTTGATTCTAAATGATAGCTTTACTGGGTAGAGCAATCTTGGTTGTAGGTCCCAGCTTTTGATGACTTTGAATATTTCTTGGCAATCTTTTCTAGCCTGCAAAGTTTCTTATGAGATATCAGTTGACAGTCTTATAGGAATTCCCTGTAGATAACTACTTTTCTCTTGCTGCTTTTAAGATTCTTTTTATCTTTACCTTTGACATTTAATTATGATGTGTCTTGGAGTAGGCCTCTTTGCATCCATCTTGTCTGGGACTCTGTGCTTCCTGGACCTGCATGTATATTTTCTTCACCAAATTAGGGAAGTTTTCTTTCATTACTTTTTCTAACAGATTTCCAATTTCTTGCTCTTTCTCTTTTCCTTCTGGCACCTCTATGATGCAAATGTTGGATCTCTTGAAGTTGTCCCAGAGGCAGCTTATACTATCCTCATTTTTCTTTTTTTTGTATTCTCTTTTCATCTTGTTCTTCTGATTGGTTGTTTTTTGCTTCCTTATGTTCCAAATTATTGATTTGGTTCTCAGCTTCACCTGCTCTACGGTAATTTGCTGTAAATTGTTCTTTATTTCAATTAGTGTATCCTTCACTTCTGACTGGGTCTTTTTTACGCTCTTGAGGTCCTGATTAAGTTCCTTGGGCATCCTTATAACTAGCGTTTTGAACTCTCCATCTGATAGGTTGCTTATTTCCACTTTGTTTAGCTCTTTTTCTGGAGTTTTGATCTGTTCTTTCATTTGGGCCATGTTTCTTTGTCACCTCGTTTTGGCAGCCTCCCTGTGTTTGTCTGTATGTGCTAGGTAGAGTTGGTTTGGCTCCATGTCTTGGTAGTGTGGCCTAATGAGTAGGTGTCCTATAGGGTCCATTGGCACAGCCTCCCCTGTCACCCAAGCTGGGTACTCAAGGCGCGCCCTTCATGGGAGCTGAGTACACCCTCCTCTTGTAGTTGAGCTTGGTTGCTGTTGGCAGATCAATGGGAGGGGTTTACCCAAGCCAGTCAGCTTCAAGGATTGGTTGTGACCACTGGCCACCAACCTCCACCTTCTGTGGAGCATCAGCTGTGCAGGGACAGGGTGGTGCTGCTCTCCGATGTGGCCTGTAGCTGTTCACTGGGTGTGCTGGTCTGGGGTTTCCCAGGTAGCGCAGGCCAAGCTCAGCCCCTACCTGTGTTTTTTCTGGGGCCACGCTGCCTGGCTTTGAAGCAGTATGAGATGCCTGTTACCTGTGCTGGGCTTGGAGGTTCCCAGGCGAAGCCAAGCAGTGAATCTAGGCTGGCTGCTGCTAGAGCCGGGACTGGGGTTTACTAAGGCCAACTGTTGCTTGTTTAATAGGATTTAGGAACTTGTGAAGCATGAGCCAAGACAAGCCATTCAGATGGTAAAACAGCCTGGGGCGGGCAGCGGAAGTTGGGTTGGGCGGAGTCTCTGGGGATCTCCAAGGCAGGTCAAACAGTATTAGCCAGTTTGACAGAGTCTCTGATATGGCACCAGCTTGCTGGCTATGTGGTGAAGGGTTTAGAAAAGAGACAATGGCCTCTGCTTGCCTTGGTGCCAGACACTTCAGTTTCTCCCTATGTACCACTGGCGTCTTCGAAGCTGCTACCCTGGTGCTGGAGCTCAGAGGGAGTGAGTCTGAGTAGATGAGTCTGTATGTGTATTCTTCAGGAGGAATTTCTTGAACCCTAGCTGGTATGGCTCAGTGGATTGAGCACCGGCCTGTGAACCAAAGGGTCGCCGGTTCGATTCCCAGTCAGGGCTCATGCCTGGGTTGCGAGCCAGGTCCCCAGTAGGGGGTGTGTGAGAGGCAACCACACATTGGTGTTTCTCTCCTTCTCTTTCTCCCTCGCTTCCCCTCTCTAAAAATAAATCAACAAGATCTTATTTTTTTTTTTTTTAAAAAAGGAGAAACTGCTTGAGCCTCCAGCATATTCTTCCACGGACTTAATCCTGACTGGTTTTTGCAGCCAGACGTTGTGGGGGCTTAACTTCCTGGCACTGGAACCATGGGCTGGGGGGCCTGGTGTGGGGCTGGGTCTCCTCACTCCCGAGATTTCCCTCCCGAAGTTTTAATCACCACACATGGGTGAGGGACCAGGCTAGTTCCATACCTGCCTCCCTCCCACCAGTCTGGATGGATGTGGTTTCTTTAATTCCATAGTTGTCAGACTTCCATTCAACTCCATTTCTAATGATTCTGAGTGATGGTTGTTCTATATTTTAGTTGTAGTTTTGAATTGGTTGTGCGAAGAGGCGAGCCATGTCTGCCTACACTGCCATCTGGACCAGAGGACCCATCTGCCTGTTTTTTTAATTGAATTGTTTGTTTCTGGTGTGTTAGGTGGTATGAGTTCCTTATAAGTTTTGGATCATATTCCCTTAAGGATGAGTCATTGGCAAATATCCTCTGTTCTCTAGGTTGTCTTTTCGTTTTGTTGATGGTTTTCTTTACTTTGCAAAACCTTTTAGTTTGGCATAGTCCCATTTGTTTTTCATTTTTCCTGTATCCCTTGTTCAAGGAGATACTAAAAAAAAAAAAAAAAAAAAAAAAAAAAAAAAAAAGCTCAAGGTCAGAGAGTCTATATGTTTACTTCTAGGATTTTTATTGTTTTGGTCTTATATTTAAGTCTTTAACCCATTTTGATTTATTTTTGTATATGGCATGAAGAGGTGGTCTAGCTTAATTTTTTGCATGTATCTGTCCAGTTTTCACAACATTATTTATTGGATAAACTTTCTTTACACCCATTGTATATTCTTGCCTTCTTAGTCATAGACTAATTGAACATATAGGCATGGATTTATTTCTGGGCTCTCTATTCTTTTCCATTGATATATATGCCCGTTTTTATATGCCAGTACCATACTTTATTGATTACTATGGCCTCGTATAGTTTGATATCAGGTAGTGTAACACTTCCAACTTCGTTCTTCTTTTTTGAGATTACTGGGAAAATTTGGGGTCTTTTGTGGTTCCATATAAATTTTGGGATTACTTGTTTTAGTCCTGTGAAAAATACCATTGGTATTTTTTTATGATTTTTAAAAATTTTTCAAGTACATTCACCTTTATGTCCATCCTCCCCAATCCTTCTCCCATCTGGCAACCATCAAAATGTTCTCTGTATCTATGAGTCTGTTTATGTTTGTTCATTATTTTGTTTTTTAGATTCAATTGTTGATAGATATGTATTTATTGCCATTTTATTATTCATATGAGTTATTTTTTTCCTCTCTTCTTCTTAAAGAAGACCCTTTAACTTTTATCATAATGCTGGTTTGGTGGTGATGAACTCCTTTCGCTTTTTCTTGTCTGGGAAGTTATTTAGATGTCCTTTAATTCTAAATGATAGCTTCGTTGTATAGGGTAATCTTGGTTTTAGCTCCTTGCTTTTCATCATTTTGAATATTTCTTGCCAGTCCATTCTGGCCTGCAAAGTTTCTGTTGAGAAATCAGCTGACAGTCTTATAGGGGCTCCCTTGTAGGTAACTAATTGCTTTTCCCTTGCTGCTTTTGACATTCTCTCTTTGCCGTTAACCTTTGGCATTTTAATTATGTTGTGGCTTAGTGTGGGCCTCTTGGGTTCACCTTGTCTGGGGCTCTCTGCCCTTCCTAGGTTTGTATGTCTATTTCCTTCACCAGGTTAGGGAAGTTTTCCCTCCCTTTTTCACACTGGTTTTCAATTGCTTGCTTTTCTTTTCTCATTCCATCATCCCCATGCTGCAAATACTGGTATGCGTGAAGTGTTCCCAGAAGCTCCTTATAGTATCTTCATTTTTTAAAATACTTTTATTCTTTTTGCTGTTTTCATTGGTGATTTTCTGCTTCCTTATCTTCCAAATCTCTGCTTTGATCCTCTGCTTCATCTACTCTACTGTTGATTACTGTAATCTACTCTTCATTTTAGTTAAAGTATTCTTCATTTATGACTGGTCGGTTTTGTTTGTTTGTCTGTTTGTTTGTTTGTTTGCTTTGGGGGGTACAGTGAACTTTATTGATGGTGCATGACAACGCAGGGCTCCTTAAGCCCCTCCCATCTTCAGGGGGTCTAGGATGGAAACAAGATCAGGAGATTCTCAGTGTGTTGGGGGATCGATTTGGGGCAAGGACTCCCCAGCAGCTGAGGGTCTCTCTTCCTGTCGCTGGGGCTGGTGGTTCAGGGGGCTCTTACTCCTTGGAGGCCATGTGGACCACAAGGTCGACCACCCTGTTGCTGTAGCCAAATTCATTGTCATACCAGGAAATGAGCTTGACAAAGTGGTCATTGAGGGCAATGCCAGCCCCAGCATCGAAGGTGGAGGAGTGGGTGTCACTGTTAAAATCTCAGGAGAGAACCTGGTCCTCAGTGTAGCCCAGGATGCCCTTGAGGGGGCCTCTGATGCCTGCTTCACTACTTTCTTGATGTCATCGTATTTGGCAGCTTTCTCTAGGCGGCAGGTCAGATCCACAACTGACACATTGGGGGCGGGGACACGGAAGGCCATGCCAGTGAGCTTCCCATTGAGCTCAGGGATGACCTTGCCCACAGCCTTGGCTGCGCCAGTAGAAGCAGGGATGATGTTCTGGGCAGCCCCCCGGCCGTCACGCCACTGCTTCCCGGAGGGGCCGTCCATGGTCTTCTGGGTGGCAGTGATGGCATGGACTGTGGTCATGAGTCCCTCCACAATGCCAAAGTTGTCATGGATGACTTTGGCCAGGGGGGGCCAAGCAGTTGGTAGTGCAGGAGGCATTGCTGACAATCTTCATGGAGTTGTCATACTTGTTGTGGTTCACACCCATCACAAACATGGGGGCATTGGGAGAAGGGGCAGAGATGATGACCCTCTTGGTGCCACCGTTCAAGTGAGCCCCAGCCTTCTCCATGGTAGTGAAGACACCCGTGGACTCCACAACATACTCAGCACCAGCATCACCCCATTTGATGTTGGCGGGATCTCGCTCCTGGAAGATGGAGATGGACTTTCCGTTGATGATAAGCTTCCCGTTCTCAGCCTTGACTGTGCCTTTGAACTTGCCGTGAGTAGAATCATACTGGAACATGTAGACCATGTAGTTGAGGTCAATGAAGGGGTCATTGATGGCGACAACATCCACTTTGCCAGAGTAAAAAGCAGCCCTGGTGACCAGGCGCCCAATACGGCCAAATCCGTTCACTCCGATCTTCACCATCTTGTCTCAGGGTTGAGGCTGGCACTGCGCAGGAAGACCCGGCTGCCTGTCGAACAGGAGGAGCAGAGAGCCTGGTCGTTTTTTAAAAAGTGTTTTTATTAAGTTATTGGAGTGCCACTGGTCAATAGGATCATCGTGTACACGTTTCAAGTGTACACGCCTGTGGAACAAGATCTGGACACTGCACTGTGCGCCCACCAACCAAAGTCAAACCACCCTTTGTACCATATATTAGGCCCCCATCACCTTCCTTCTCTCAGGTAACCACCACACAGTTTTTGTGTCCATAAGTTTCAGTTTTATATCCCACATATGAATGAAATCTTATGGTTCTTACCTTTTTCTGACTGACTGACTTCACTTAGAGTACTATACCCGAGGTCCGTCCATGTCATTGCAAATGGCAGTATTTCATCTTTTCTTATGGCTGAGTAGTATTCCAGTGTATATATGTACCACATGTTCTTTATCCAGTCCTCCATTACAGGACATTTTGGTCTTAGCCACCGTGAATAATACTGCAATGCACAAGGGATGCATCTGTGTTTGCAAATACATGCCTTCAAGTTTTTTGGGTAGATACCAAGAGAGGAATTGCTGGGTCATATGGTAATGCTATTCTTAATTTTTTAATTAAGAGGAACTGCCAGACTGTTTTCCACAGTGGCTAAAGCAGTCTACACTCCCACCAGCAATGAATGAGGGTTCTCTTTTCTCCACAACCTCTCCAACACTTGTTATTGCCTGTCGTGTTGCTAAAAGCCATTCAATCATGTGTGAGGTGGTATATCATTGTAATTTTGTTTTGCATTTCCCTAATAGCTGGTGAAGTTGGACATCTTTTTGTATATCTGTTGGCTGTTGGTATGTCTTCTTGGGAGAGGTGTCTGTCAGGTCCTCCGCCCATTTTTTATTTAGGTGGTTTCATGTTGAGTTTTATGAGTTCTTTATATATTTTAGATATTAACCTTATGTTGGAGCTGTCATTTGCAAATGTCATCTCTAATTCAGTGTGTCGCCTTTTTGTTTTGTTGTTTCTTTTTGCTTTTTAGTTTAATGTAGTCCCATTAATTTATTTTTGCCTTTACTTCCTTTGCCTCTGGAGTCAAATTCATAAAATATTCTCTTGACCAAAGTCCATAATTTTAGTACTTATGTTTTCTTCTATGTAATTAATTGTTTCATATCTTAGATTTAGGTCTTCGATCTATTTTGAATTAATTTTCATACATGGGGACAAACTGTTACCTACCTTCCTTTTTTTTTTTTTTTTTTTTTTTTGCATATGGCTTTCCCATTTCCCCAGCACCATTTATTGAAGAGGCTCTCGTTTATTGTGTGTTTTGTCTGCCTTGTTGAAAATTATCTGCCCATATACACATATGGTTTTATTTATGGGCTCTCAATTTTGTTTCACTGATCTGTCTTTCTGCCAATACCATACTGTTTTGATTATTGTAGTTCTGTAGTATAATTTGAAGACAGGTAGTGTGATACCTCTGGCCTCGTTCTTTTTTCTCAGGATTGCTTTGGCTCTTTGGGGCCCTTTGTGGTTCCATACAAACCTGATGAAATTTTGTTCTATATCTTTAAAAAATGACATTAGGATTTTGATGGGGATTGCATTAAATCTGTATATTGCTTTCAATAAATGGCCATTTTAAAACTATGTTGATTCTTCCAATCCATGAACACACAGTACATTCCATTTTATTGTGTCTTTTTCAACCTCTTTCGACAATGCTTTATAGCTTTCAGTGCATAGGTCTTTCACATCTTTTGTTATGTGTTGGGGATCGCTTTGTGTGGTGCCAGGAATTGTAGCCCTGCGCAAGCCAGGCCTTGAAAGGGGGCCTGTAAGTCTCGGCCAGAGAACTGGGAATGCTGGGAGGCAGACATGATCCGATGCTAATACCGAGGGTTCCCATGGGAAATCTGGCCGAAAGAATGCATTGTATCCACTGAAGCTTGCTCTGCTTTGCAGTGCCCTGATAAGGACAAACCAGATGTTTAAGCTCCAAACAGAAGGAGTGAATTCCTAAATTCAGGAGCCATACCTTAACGACCATCTGACTGCTCGCTACAATAAAGACTCCCATGAAAGGATAAGCTGGAACATGGACCGGGACAGAACACTAGGTTTCCCACCAGCCGCAAGCAAAAGTCCATGCAACGAAGAGGCACATTGTAAAAACATTCACAGCCCAACCCCTGAGGCACTTTTCCCACCTAGGTTTTAGTTCCCGAAAGGGGAGAAAGGAAGCATCTAGCCTAAAGTAGAAAGTGCTGGTTTTTCCAGACCTTTTTTCCCCTCCTCCCTCCACTCCTACATATTATCAGGTAGTTTCCATTCACTAAGAAATTAATAGCCAGGATTTGTATGAGTGCTCTGGTCTCGGCTGGACTCTGAAGGTAAGAGGCACTTTGTCCCTGCGGCTCGAATTCTCAGGCGTCCCTACGTGAGTGGGGTCCTCGTGGAGGTGTCTAGGATTAATTCCTAAGACGTGCAGGGGCCTCACAGGGAATTCCAATCACAGTAAGGTAACTTTCGGCTTGTCTGGGGACGTGCGATGTAAAGGTTGGTCACCCAGCACTCTGAGCCCCCCTGGCTGTTTTAGGCAATAGGGAGAACTCGAGGCACGTAAGAGAGTTAGGAGTGACCAAGAGGTGACACCCTTGGGAGTCTTTCTCACAAGCAGTACACTTTGACCCACTACATCCACTTCCCTAGCAGATAACCAGGAGAGGCTTACATCAGTAGCTAGGCAGAGCAAGGACAGGAGAAAATACAAACCGAAAGTAAAAAACATCCCAGCTGAAAAAATGGGCTTGGGGCTTTCTTAAGAGCAGGAGGTCTATTTCTGACGGCTTCAGCAGCTTCTTAAGGCTGCGGGATGTCAGGTTAAGGAGCAAAATTTAGTTAACCTGTTACAGACAGTGAAAGGCCGTTGTCTGTGGTTCCCTGATAAGGGATCACTAGATATAGAAGAATGGGAAAAAGTAGGAGAGAAATTGAAGTGGCTTCAGGAGAATGGGACTAATATTGGCCATCAAAACCTTCTTACTTGGAGTGTAGTAAGAACTGCATTAGCTCCTTTACTTATTAAGGCAACCCAGTGAGACCCAACAGGGGACTCATCTGACCCCAGTGAGGGCCCAAAGGAATGGCCCTCCGATATTACTAAGAAGGAGAGGAGGATGAAGGGAAAATACCACCTCCCAAATGTCCTCCCCCGACTCGCCCATCGGCGCCGCGTTGGGACCTAGACTTAGAAGACTCTCCGGTCCATCGCCCATCTCCAGGTAGCATTATAGGCTACAACACCCCTGCCCTGCAGCATTGTCTAAAGGAAGCTGCAAAGGTAGAAGATTGGGAAGCTTTAGCCGCTTTCCCTATCGTCAAGGAGAAAGGCAACCCTGCGCATGAACCTTTACCTTTTGCAATCTTTAAAGATCCTAAGAAAAGTATTAGAGACAATGGGCTTCAGTCACCCTATACTTTAAGACTTACCTCAGCCATTATTGAGGGCTATCAATTAGCCCCTTGTGACTGGATTGCATTAGCATGGGTTGTCCTCATGCCTGCCCAGTACCATTTGTGGTATGGAGGATATAGAGACCGTTGTCGCCGCTATGTGAATGAGAGTCTAAGGAACGCTGTCCGTCCAATCTCACTTAATATGCTGTTAGGTGCTGGCCCATATGAGGCCCTGCCAGAACAGGCAAAACTGGCACATAGAGCCATCCGGTAGTCCCTGGAATACTTCCATTTTTGTAGTCCCCCAAAAATCAGGCAAGTGGAGACTTATTCATGATCTCCGGAAAATTAATGAGCTCTTACAACCTATGGGCACCTTTCAACTGGGTGTTCCCAATCCTGCTTGTCTGCCCAAAGATTGGCCGCTTTTAGTAATTGATCTAAAAGATTGTTTTTTTTCACTATTCCCTTAGTGCCGAGAGAGATAGGGAGTGGTTTGATTTTTCTGTTCCAGTCATCAATAACTCCCAGCCGCTTCAGAGATTTCATGGGAAGGTCTTACCCCAAGGTATGTTAAATAGCCCCACGATTTGTCAGCATTTCCTTTATCAGGCTTTACTGCCTGTCCGCCAACAGTTCCCAGATTCAGTTACATAAACCAGTACATGGATGACATCCTACTAACTACTCCTTCCTCTATACGGTTAACTAAGACCTATACTTGCCTCAAGGAAGCAGTGTTTCAGGCTGGTCTAATTATCGCCCCTTGAGAAAGTTCAGCATTCAGAGCCTTGGAAATATTTAGGCCTGTTCCTCTTCTACCGAACAATTTGGCCACAGGCAGTACAAATTACTCTTCCACGTCCTCTTACTCTTAATTCTCTCCAGAAATTACTAGGGGTTATCAATTGGCTATGACCCAGTCTCGGGACCACGACTTATCAGCTTACCCTTTTGTTTAATACCCTCAAAGGAGACTCCAATCTAAATTCTCCTCGGGTCCTTCCTCCTCAGGTGCTACAGGAACTTAGTTTAGCTAATCAGCATATTAATAATAGACAGCTCACCAGAGTAGAAAAGCAATACCCAATTAGATTGTTCTGCTTCCCCAACTTAGGGTCCCCCACTGGCCTAATTGGCCAGCTTTTGCCTCAATTAAGAATGATCGAATGGCTGTTCCTCTCCCATCAGCCCCAACGTACCATCACTACATGTGTCACAGCCTTGTGTCACTTAATTATCAAGGGCCGGGAGAGGACCTAGCAGCTCCTTGGCCATGACCCGACATTAATTCATGTCCCTTTAACTCAAATATATTTACAGCAGCTTATTTGTCAATCCTTAGAGTTTCAGTGGGCCCTTGCTGACTTTATTTGAAAAATAGAGATCAGTGTGCCCTCTGATGAGTTACTCCAGAATATTCCAATTTTGTATATCCGTCCTGAAGGACAAAGTTGCCAAGGTTCCAATACCCCAGGCCAGGGCCATTTTTGTTGATGGGTCTGGTAAGACCGGAAAGGCCGCTGTAACCGGGCAAGAAAAAGGGAGAACGGAAGCATCGCCTTCCTTCTAACCATTCTGCCACTCAGCACGCTGAATTATCAGGAGCAATTATGGCCCTACAGCAGTGGCCTAATGAACCTCTAAATTTAGTTTGTGATTCTAGATACACGGTTTACACCCTTGTCCACATTGATCAAGTGCTCCTTAAGGGGTCCATTGATCCCCAGCTGCTCAGTTTCTTTTTAACCCTACAGACCTTACTAGACAAAAGGGAACAGCCTCTGTTTGTCACACATACGTGTTCCCACACGGGCCTTCCTGGCCCCATGTCCAAAGCCAATGCTCAGGCCGACGCCCTTGCAAGCATCATAACAACTTTTAAAAGAGCCGTGACCTCTCATCAATTTTTCCATCAGAATAGTTACGTGCTCCACGAAGAATTTAACCTACCCGGCTCTCAAGCCAAACAAATTGTTAAGGAATGTCCTGATTGTCAAGCCTTAGGCAAGGCCCTTCCCTCTTTTGGGACAAACCTGAGGGGCCTCGAACCACAGGCTATTTGGCAGACAGATGTTACTCATTACCCTCCCTTTGGAAGGTCAAGTTTATCCATGTGTCTGTTGACACCTTTTCCGGGTCTCGCATGCCTCCGCTCTAACAGGAGAGTCAGCTGAGAATGGGCAAGCCCATTGGCTTGAGGCCTTCAGTCACTTAGGCCGCCCCCAGCAAAGTAAGACTGCTAATGGCCCTGGTTACACAGCACTGTCGACTCAAGAATTTTGACCCAGATGGGAAATTCAGCACAGGGCAGGAATTCCTTATAACCCTACCGGTCAAGCAATTGTAGAGCGAGCTCATCATACCTTTAAGTTTCTCCTTAACAAACAAAAAAGGGGGAGTCAGGAGTACTCCCCTGAAAA
Source organism: Pteronotus mesoamericanus (assembly GCF_021234165.1). Classification (NCBI taxonomy): domain Eukaryota; kingdom Metazoa; phylum Chordata; class Mammalia; order Chiroptera; family Mormoopidae; genus Pteronotus; species Pteronotus mesoamericanus. The sequence goes on from NW_026555085.1 coordinate 1,025,055, forward strand.
TTTACTGATGATAACCATGTATACCTGTAATTTTCTTAATTGTGATGGCTCACTACTCCACTAGAGAAACATTTCTCTAGTGGATTAAGCCCAATGAGGGGCCCCAACCCTTAGTGTTATATCAGGACCCCCTAGGAAGTGGAAACTGAGAGGGGCTGGTAGAATTGCTATCCTGGAGAAGAGGGTATGCATGTGTTTCAATCCCAACAGGACCGTTGTGGCTACCTGCGAAAAGAGTGAAAGCCCTACCATGGACCACCCATCTCGACCAGTCTGGATAACCGGGAGTACAATACTAGAAAAGGATATTGCGTTCTCAGGAAAACTAACGACTTCTGGGTTACGGTCTGTACTTACCATCCTTACTTGTTTCTAGCTGTTCCGGGGAAGCCTCAGTTGTCTTTTAACGAGGAGTCCTGGACATATACTTTGCAAGTTAGCCCTGGGTCTATATATGTGAGTTGCCTCACTCATGCTAATGTAACCTCCCTTAGGCTTACTTCCATTTTTGTCATACAGAGGCAAACAGAGACCTGGCTGCCTGTTGATGTCACCCGAGAGTGGCAGGATCCAGGAGTTCTAGCAGCCCTTAATCGAGCTCTTGCTCAAGTTAGAGTTAAGCGCTTTATAGGTACGCTTATCGCTTATATTGCATCTGCCATTGTTACTGCTGCCTCTGCAGCAGCAGCCAACACTGCCCTTGCTGACTCTGTCCAAACTGCTCACACTGTTGATGATCTTCTTACTGACACTACCCAGGAAATGATTCAACATACCCAAATTGATCAGGAGATCCTTTCCAGGCTCTCAGCCATAGAATCGGCCATAGTGTGGCTGGCAGGACGGCAGGATGCTCTTGTCACTCGCCAACAACTTACATGTGACCCAGGTTTCTCTAAGTAAGTTATGTGTTACCCCTCTAAAATGGAACTCTTCTCAACAATCTTGGGAGGAGATACAACATCGCCTTCGGGGGGCCTTTTCTGCTAACCTTAAAGGACAAATTAATCAACGCCAGCTTGAACTGCACCAGCAGCTCCAGGACATTAAACGGCTCACTGAGCAAAAGGTTTTTCAGACCCTTCGTGACAATTTACAATGGCTTAATCCAAAAACCTGGTTTCAGGGACTAAATTTACATATCTGGGTCATGGGGGCTATGGGATGCCTCCTGATCATTGTCACCTTTTGTGCTTTGAGATGCATTTGCAAATTGTTCTCCAGGGATCCCACACGTGAAAAGCAAGTAGCAAGCTTCATTGGACTTATACCGTGTCTGCTCTAACAGTCAAAAAAGGGGGAGATGTTGGGGACCACTTTGTGTGGTAGCAGGAATTTTGTTTAAGATTTTTTCATCTGTGATCACCAGGGGTGGTGGTGTGTAGTTTTCTTTTCTTTCCTTTTTTTCTTTTTCTTTTTTTTTCTTTTCTTTTTTTTTTTTTGTTATTCTTGTCAAGTCTTGGTATCAGCGTTATGTAGTCCTCATAAAATGTGTTAGGAAATATTGCCTCTTCTTCAATTTTTTGGGAGAGTTTGAGAAGGATAGGTTTCAAATCTCCTTTGAATGTTTGGTAGAATTCACTGGTGAAGCCATCTGGGCCTGGACTTTCATTTTTGGGGAGGTTTTTGATGACTGTTTCAATTTTCTCACTGGTCATCAGTCTATTTAGATTTTCCAGTTCTTCATGATTAATTCTAGGAAGGGTATATATTATTAGGAACGTATCCATTTCTTCCAGGTTATGGAATTTGGTGGCATATAGTCTTTCATAGCATTCTAGTGTGACCCTCTGTATATCTGCGATATCTGTGGCAATTTCTCCTCTTTAATTTCTGATTTCGTTTATACGGGTCTCTTCTCTTTTTTCCTTAGTAAGCCTAGCCATGGGTTTGTCAGTTTTATAAATCTTTCCAAAGAACCACCTCTTTGTTGTATTAATTTTTTTCGTATAGTCTTTTTGTTCTCTATTTCATTCCATTCTGCTCTTATTTCTATTATTTTCTTTCTTCTGCTGACTTTGAGTTGCTTTTGTTCTTCATTTTCTAATTCTTCAAGATATAAGGTCAGGTTGTTTACTTGGGATTTCTCTTGTTTCTTGAGATGGGCCTGTAATAATATAAGCTTCCTTCTTATTACTACTTTCACCGCATCCCAGAAATTTTGATATGTCATATTCTCATTCTCATTTGTCTCTCTATATATTTAGATCTCACCTTTTATTTCTTCTTTGACCCAGTAATTTTTTAGTTGTATCTTGATTAATCTCCACATATCTGTGGGTCTCTTTACTTCCTTTTTGCAGTTAATTTCTGATTTCAAGACACTATGGTCAGAGAATATGCTTGGTATAATTTAAGTTCTCCTAAAATTGTTGAGGCTAGTTTCATGACCCAACATATGGTCTACCCTTGAGACTGTTCCATGTGTACTGGAGAAGCATGTACAGTATAATCTGATGTTCTGGGAGGAAAGGCTCTATAAATGTCAGTAATGTCCATCTGGTCTAATGTGTCTTTTGTTCATTTTCTGCTTTGATGATATATCTAAAGCCGTCAATGGAGTATTAAGTTCCCCAACTATGATTGTGTTTCTGTCTGCTTCTCCCTTTAGTTCTGTTTGTAGTTGCTTTATGTATGTCGGTGCTCCCCATTGGGTGCATATATATTAAGAAGAGTTAGGCCTTCTTGATGTAGTAGTGTCCCATTTATCATTATAAAATATCCAACATTGCTTCTTGTGACCTTTGCTGTCTTGAAATCTATTTTGTCAAATATAAGTATGGTTACTCCTGCTTTTCTGTGGATGCTGCTTGCTTGGAGAATTAGTTTCCACCCTTTTGCTTTGAATCTTACCTTTGTCTTTGCAGCTTAGATGTGTCTCCTGAAGGCAACGTATTGGTTGGGTTTTCTTTTTTTATCTAATCTGCTACTCTGTGCCTCTTTATTGGTGAATTCAGCCCATTTACATTTAGGTGATTTGACTGGTTCTTTTTCGTGGTTTCCAATGTCCTTTTTCTTAGTTGAAGTTCTCACTAAATTCATCTACTCTTCCCCTAAGTTCATTGAGCATCCCTATAACCAGTGTTTTGAACTCTGCATTTAGTAGGTTGCTTGTCTCCATTTTGTTTAGCTCTTTTTCTGGAGTTTTGTTCTGTTCTTTCATTTGAGACATGTTTCTTTGTCTCCTCAGTTTAGCATCCTCCCTGTGTCTGAATGTATGTATTATGTAGAGCTGCTACATCTCCCAGGGTTGGTGCAGTAGCCTTATATAGTATTTGTCCTATTGGGTCCAGTGGCACAACCTCCCTAATCACCCAAGCTGGGCACTCCAGGTGCATCACCCACCCTCCATGTGGGCTACGTACACCCGCTCTTGTAGTTGGGACTTGATTGCTATTGGTTCACCAATGGGAGGGATTTAACACCGGGCCCATTGGCTGCAATGACCGGCTGCAACCACTGTGGAGGATCAGCTGTGCAGGGAACCACCACACAAAGTAGGACATACTTCAGCAGTGTTCTGGTGCCAGCTGTGTTTACTACTTGAGCGTGTCACTTGCGTAGGTAGTTGAGTGGTGCTTTGATGTGGTCTGAAGCTGTCCACGGGGTGAGCTGGCCAGGGGCCACCTGGCATGAGCTACAAAGATGGCTGTCACCCATACTAACTTGGACGTTTCCAGGAGAGGCCAAGCTGAGAACCAAGTCTGGCTGCTGGTAGTGCCAGGCCTGCGGCCACTTAGCAAAAGATATGGTGCCTACTGAGACGAGGGTGCTTGTTTAAGAGATTTTAGGGAAGTCTGAAGCATGAGCCAAGACAGGCCGTTCGTATGGAAAAGCCACTGGAAACAGCTTGGGTGGGCCTGAATGTTGGGAGGGGTGGGGTCTCTGGGAATCACCAGGGAAGGGCTAACAGTGTGAGCCAGGTCGATGGAGACCTAGGTATGACTCTTGCCTTCTGGCGCTGCAGAGGGAGGGCTCAGAAAAGAAGCAATGGCATCTGCCAGCACTTCTGTCGAGGAGAAAGCTGCACCCCCCTGGCCCCCCCCAGCTCTTGCCCTGATGCCAGATGCTTCTGTTCCTTCCCATATGTCCCACTCCTGTACCTCCCCATATGTCCCTGGTGTCTTTTGAGCTGCTGCCCCAGTGCTGGAGCCAGAGCCAGTGAGTCCGAATAAGTTTGTGTGTGGGCCCTTTAAGAGGAACACCTGGGACTCCAGATGCCCTCTGTCTCACTCAGCCACAATCCCCACTGGTTTTACAGCCAGGAGTTATGGAGACTTATCTTCCTGGCACCGGAACCCTGGGCATGGAGCCTGGTGTGGGGCTGGGACCCCTCGCTCCTCAGGGGGACCTCTGCAATTGAGATATCACTGCCAACTTTTATCCACTACATGTGGGTGCAGGACCAGCCCAGTCTTGATGTGGCTTCTTCTGTATAACCTTAGTTGCAGAACTTCTGTCCAGCTAGAATTCAGGTGGTTCTGAATCATGGTTGTTCTATAGTTTAGTTGTAATTTCAATGTGGTTGGTTGTTAGAGGATGCACGTACATCCTGCCATTTTCACCATTGATATTTTGATAGGAATTGCACTGATTTTATAGATTGCTTTGGGTAGTATGGAAATTTTAACTATGTAATTCTTCCTATCCATGAACATAGTACAACCTTCTATTTATTTGTATCTTCTTAATTTTCTTTCTCCAATGTCTTCTAATTTTCATAGTACAGGTCTTCTGCTTCCTTGGTTAAATTTATTCCTAGGTATTTTATTTTCTTTGATGCAACTGTAAACGGGATTCTTTTTTTTTTTGGTTTCCCTTTCTGGTAGTTCATTATTGGTGTATGAAAAAATGCATTTTATTTCTGAATATTACTTTTGTATCCTGCTACTCTAGTGAATTCATTTATTATTTCTAATATTTTTGGTGAAATCTTTAGGATTATATACATTACTATGTCATCTGCAAATAATTACAATTTTACTTCTTCCTTTTCGATTTGGATGTTCCTCATTTATTTTTCTTGTGTTATTGCTGTGGCTAGGACTTCCAGTGCTATGTTGAATAAGAGTGGTGAAAGTGGAATCCCTGTCTTGTTTCTGATCTAAGGAAATGCTCTTAGCTTTCCCCATTGAGTATGATAACTGTGGGTTTGTCATATGCGGCATTTATTGTGTTAAAGTATATTCTCTCTAGTCCCACTCTGATGAGAGTTGTGTCATAAATGGATCATAGATTTTGTCAAAGATGTTCTTTTAACAGCAAACTAGGAGAGCAAGATTGGGAGAGGGGAAAACAGAAGGCTGTGGCAGTCGCCTCATCAGAAATGATAGTGGCAGAGAATCAAGACGGCGGAGGAGTGAGTGGAAGTCACACTGACCTCCTCCCAGGACCAACCTGGAATTACAACTAAATTGTGGAGAAATCACCTGGAACAAACAACTGAACAATAGCGAGAGAGGAGCCTTGTAACCCCGGGGACAGGAGAATGGGCTTTAGCGCAATCTAACTGGCAAGGAGTGCGGTAGAGACTCGAGAAGGCCGGCGTCGGGCACCCACGGGCGGCAGCACCAGAAGGATATTGAAACGGCCAGTTGGATCCCCCTGAGAAGAGTGAGGTCTAAACCATAAGCGGAGATCTCCAGCCTATAGCACCAGAGCCCAAAAAGTACACAGAAAACAGCCAGTTGTGAAAAGCAGCCGGGTTGCTCTGTGCCAGAGACAGACAGCTGGAGACACAAAGAACCATTTAAAGGGCCAACGCATAAATTTTTATTTGCAGCCACTTACCCTGGTCTCTGGCAGAGGTAGGGGCAGAGTGGGCTAGAGACTCCAGAGGAGAGACTGGGGAAGGAGGCTTTGGGGAGGGAACTGAGAGAGTAGCCGGCAGGATCTCCGTGCTGACTCATCCCCCATGCAGCAGCAGCCATCTTGCTCAGGCAGAGAGCATGCCCCCTGAGCGGCGGCAGCAGCATCAGAGGACCCAATAGCCCCTCCCCCAGCTGGGATTCCACCCGCCTTGTGCTGTCGAATCTGCCTGCTGAGTGCAGAGTGGCAGCCACAGATAGTAGATCCCTGTCTAAAGGGGGCACAGAGAGGCCTGGAGACACTTGAGGAGAGACTGGGGAGGGAGGCTTTGGGGAGAGAACGGAGAGAGTAGACGGGGGTGTGGGGGATCCTGGTGCTTAATCCTCCCCCATAGGGCAGCAGCGTGAGAGGACTCCGTAACCCCGCCCCCAGGAGGGACTCCGCCCCACCCTGAGCTGTCTAAGGTGGCCTGCTGAGTGCAGAGTGACTAGATTAACAGCTGAAGGAGACAGCCACAGACAGTAGATTCCTGGAAGTCTCGAACAGACTGCCTAAGGTCAGACAGGGACGACATCTGACATCATCAGAGGGAGATCCAGAAAGTAAAAACAGCAGTCTCCTACCACAGAAGTTCACACCACAAAGTCAGGAAGTCAAGACAGATCAATTTAAGAAGCAGATGCAGAAGAGTCTCACAAATATTGGGAAGACAAAGAAACACCCCCCCCCCGCCCCCACCGCCACTCGAAGGGAAAGGAGGAAACCCCAGAAAGAGAACTAAATGAAAAAGAGGCAAGTAAACTATCAGATATTGAGTTCAAAACAATGGTTCTAAAGAAGCTCAGTGAGCTCGGTGAGCTCAGAGAGAATCACCAAAAACTACAGGGAAACTACGAGGAACTTACTGCAAACTATATCGGCATGAAAAAGGGCATAGAAACTATCAATAAGAGACAAGAAGAAATGAAGAATACAATTTCTGAGTTGAAGAACACAGTAGAAGGAATCAAAAGCAGGCTAGATAAAGCCAAGGATCGAATCAGCGAGCTGGAGGACAAGGTAGGAAAAAGCTCTCAGAAAGAGCAAGAAAGTGAAAAAAGACTCAAAAAGAATGAGGAGGCACTGAGGGAAATGAAGGACAACCTGAAAAATAATAGTATCTGTTTAATAGAGATACCAGAAAGGAGAAGAGGAGGACGAAGGGATAGAGAACCTGTTTGAAAAAGTAATGATGGAAAACTTGCCTAATTGGAGGAGAGAAAAAGCCACACAAGTCCAGGAACCCAGTGAGGCTCACTCTAAGACACATCATAATTAAAATGGCAAATATCAAAGACAAACAGAGAATCCTAAAGGAAGCACGAGAGAAACAGGCAGTAACATACAAGGGATTACCGAACGGCTAGCAGCTGACTTCTCAACAGAAGCACTACAAGCCAGAAGGGAATGGCAAGAGATACTCCAAGGAATGAAAAGCAAAGGCCTGAAACCAAGATGGCTCTCCCCAGCAAGGGTCTCAATTAAAATGGGAGGCGAAATAAGGAATTTCACAGACAAAAGACGGCTAAAAGAATACACCTCCACCAAACCAGCACTGCAAAATATGCTACAGGGACTGCTTTAAGATGAAGAAAAAGAGTCTATGAATACCCAGTTCCTTTCACAGTTATCAATACTTGATATTACCAAAATTTTTTAATAAGTATTAATCTGATTGTGACAATGATGTGTTATTTTAATTGTTCCTTTATTACTTGTTGAAACTAAACCTGTTTTTGTATATTTCATGCCTATTTCTATTACTTTTAAAAAGCTTTAAATGACTGTTTGGTATTTTTTATCCATTTTTTGACTCAATGTTTGTAGAATCTTTTCCCTAAAAAACAAAACAAAACAAACCATTAACCTTTTTTACATGTGTGGCAAATACTTTCCTATTGTATTACTTGTCCTTTAACTTTTTTATATGTATATTACTGTACAGTCTCAAATGTTTAATATAGTCATATTGTCAATATTTTACTTTATATCTTCTGGGTTTGAATATTTTACTTAAGGTAAGAAAAATATTAGTTTGTGTTTTCTCCTAAAACTCCTTAGATTCTACATACTGATTTTTAACTCACCTGAATATTTCTTGTATAATGCATGAAGTAGGGCTCTATACTTGTTTCCTTTCAAGTAATAGTGGTCCATGCACCTTATTTGTTGAATAAGCCTTATTTTCCTCATTGATTTGAAATATCAACTTAATCATATATTACATTGTTAGACAGATTTACACATTTGTCTCTAGAATGCTCATGCTATTTCATTGACCTACTTGATTATTTCTGTGCTGGTGTTATGTTGCTTCAATTGCTGAGACTTTATAATGGTTTTACATTTTTTACTATTTAAAAATTAACTTTGACATTTAAAAAATAAATAAAATCAATGCGCATTTAAGAAGGAAAGAAAGAGAGAGAGAGAGAGAGAGAGAGAGAGAGAGAGATGGAACTCCTACCTTTTGCGACAACATGGATGGAACTGGAGAATATTAAGCTAAGTGAAATAAGCCAGTTGATGAAAGATCAAATACCTATGATCTCACCTATAAGTGGACTCTATTCAACAAAATGAACTAATGAACAAAATAAAACACAGGCATGGAAACATGGAGCAGACTGAAAGTGACCAGAGGGGATGGGGACAGAGGACAATGGTGGAAAGAAGGGGAAGGGACTAGGCAAAGAACATGTATGAATGACCCATGGACATGGACAACAGAGTGGGAATTGACTGTGGGAGCAGAGGGTGGGGATGGGGGTGGAATGGGTGGAGGGGGGGAAAGGGGGAAAAGTTGAGACAACTGTAATAGAAAAAACATGATTTAAAAATTAAAAAAAAGAAAGAAATGATAGTGGCTTGGACCAGGGTGTTATCAGTGAAGATGGAGAGAAGTGTTCAGATTTTAGTTATAGTTTGAAATTGGGGTCCATAAATTTCCTGATGGACTAGCAGTGGGATGTGAGGAAAAAAGGATAAACAATTCCACAACTAAAGTTTAAAGGGCCTCCTGACATGGACTGTAATACAATATTCAGAATAAGATACTGGTCTGCACTTTGAAAATATCCTTTGAAAAGTGTACCTCATTATTCCCTGTTTGATCAGGATGTAGAGGGTCTAGTGTATCTCCCATCATGATGTGGAAGAAGAAGGTGTACATTAGTTTCCTAGGGCTGACATAACAAAAATACCACGAAATGCGTGGCTCAAAACAACAGAAATGTATTCCCTCACAGTTTGGGAGGATTGAAGTCAAGCCATCAGCAGAGCCATGCTTCCCTGAAAGCTTTAGGGGAGGATCCTTCCTTGCCTCTGCCTTGCTTCTGGTGGTTGCCAGCAGTCCTTGGCAATCTTGGTTTGTCATCATATCACTCTAGTGTCTGCCACCATCATCATATAGCATTCTCCCTGTGTGTCTCTTTGTCCAAATTTATCTAAGGATCCCAGTCAGTGCAGTATAGCCCACCCTAATCCAGTATGAACTCATCTTAACTTGATTACAGCTGCGAAACCCTGTTTTCAAATAGGGTCACATTCACAGGTCCGGGTCAACATAAATGTTTTAAAAGATATTTATTTATTTATTTATTATTAGAGAGAATGGAAGAGAGGGAGAGAAACATCCAGGTGAGAGAGAAACATCGATCAGTTGCCCCTTGCACACGCCCTGACCAGGGACCAAACCTGCAACCCAGGCATGTGCCCTGACCAGGAATTGAACCAGTGACCTTTAGCTTTGTGGGACAATACCAAACCAACTAAGCCACACCAGTCAGGGTGCAGACATAAATTTTGAGGGACACTATTCAACTCACTCCCAGGTGAAAGTTGGATTTTGAATTCAATCCAGTCATTCCCAGGGCTTATGAAAAGTTTGCTATAAAGTTATTTAGAATTTAAAGTTATTTAGAAAGTTTTCTCTAAAGTTATGGGAGAGACATCCCATCACATCTCTAACTCTCTGTGATCCATTCTGCAATGTTAATGCTGTAAGCATTCTTGGCATATAACCTCTCATTATAATGATGATCAGAGATTCAGAAAACTCACATAATCTTCCAAGTTCACTTCAAAGCCAGAACTAGAGTCCAAGCTTTCTTATTCTAAGGAGTATTCTTCTTATGGTCACATGGGCTGAAAAGCAGTTGAGACCCTCCCCGCTAATTTCAAAACCAATAAATAAAACAACCTAGTTTCATAGATTTCTTCATATTGACTAGGATATTTTACCTATTATTTCTTCTACTGAGTGACCCTGTTCCCAAGAAGGTGGAGACCTGGCAGATTAGGCTCAGGTCTCAGTTCATATCACAAATTAATAAACTGAATTTGGGGATGCTGCTCTAGCTTACAAGGAAATTAAGAGTTAAGCATTATATTAGTTGCTGGAGCTGCCATAACAAAATGCCATGAACTGGCAGCTTAAACAAGAGAAAGATATTGTCACATAGTTCCGGAGGCTTGAATTCCAACAATCAAGGTGTCAGTAGGGTTGGTTCTTACTGAGGGCGGTGAAGGAAGGGTCTGTCCCAGGCCCTACTCCTTGGCTTGTATATGACTGTTATCCATGTATCTTCACATCATCATCCCTCTGTATGCATATGCTTCCAAAATTCCCCTTTTTATAAGGACATCAGTCCTATTGGGTTAGGGCCCACCCTAATGAGTTATTTTTAACTTGGTTGCCTTCATAAAGAACCCATCTCCGAATAAGGTCACATGCTGATGTATTGGGGGTTGGGGTGGATTTGAGGTGGGGTGGGAAGGACACGATTGAGCTGTAACAAGCATGAAAGGGTTTAGAGCAATCTTAGTAGTTCTTAGGAATGCAGCGATTCACTCCAGATTAACCCTACCCGTGGGTTGCTGCCTGCAGATTTGAACCCATTGTCTCAGCTGCCTGCCTCTCTTCAGGAAACGTGCTGCCTCACTTATCTGCCTGGGTCCCAAACTGTGTAGCCAGGATGAATAACATATTTTCAAGACAGTCCTCCCATCAGGCCATAAGGGATAGACTTCCTGCTGCTGCAGACCACCCCACAGTTCCTGGCCCTCTGGATGAGCGTTTCTTCTGCATCTCAGCCACTCAGCACAGCAGTGCCGCCTTGTGAGCATAGCAACGCTGTCCTGATGTTTCAGCCAGTTCTAGCATTGGTGCCAAGCTTGGCTGGACCAGAGATTCTGGTCCTGTTTTGAGAGGAGGCCATAATAATGGCTTCAGTTTAGGATTGTGCTTACTTTGTCTCCTGAAGCAGCAAATAACATTGCAAATGCTATACCTGAGATAAAGAAGCAAAGATAGAAGAGGATTCATGGACATGGACAACAGTGTGGTGATTGCTGGGGGGTCGGGGGATATAGGGACTCAATGGTAATGGCAAAAAATACAGTAAAGATTACATTAAAAAAGAAGCAAAGATGGGAACCCCAGCCTCGCTGGTGAGATGACCACAAGGTCAGAGGGACTCAGAACTGTGGGCAGCCTCACTGCCTTCACTAAAGTCAAAGGTATCATCACCCAGAAACAACTTATACCCATATGAGGGAATAATTTGTCACCCTGATGGTCATGACACCTTGGTCCTGCATGAGCAGGCTCTGTGCCTTAACTTTGTTAGGGTGCCAGTGTCTGACACCCCCCACCCCCATGCAATAATACCTGCAATTCCTCTCTTTATGGGGTTTTTGGGGGAGGAGGGCTGGCCCGTGGCCTACCACAGAAAGATGTGCTCCGAGGCTTTATCCAGGGGTATAAACAGCTCTTGTATATCATTCATAGTAACAGGGTAATTAATGTGCACTTGCTTACCTGATGGTCATTTTTCTAATACCAAGTCTTTAACACACCATTTCCAACCTTTCTACTGCCATTCACTGGGGGCACCAGCAACTCATTTTGGCTGGTCTGTTACAGGTACACATTTAACTTTTGAGAGTCTAGATGACGTAATCGAACTTTCCAGAACCTGAGGTCCCCCAGACACCCCATGCCTTACAGAGCTGGCAGATTAGACAGTACACAAGTGACCCCCACCCCCCGCAATCCAGCTGCAGTCAGAGGCTTTGTAAAAACACCTGAATGTCTGACCTTCCCACCTTAAATCATTATGAAACCAGATATGATGTCTGAGGGAGTTGTTACCACACCTTGGACAACAGGCAACCAGGCACTGCAATTATTGAGAGGATGAATGTATGATGGGTCCTCCCTATGCCCCAGCCATCTGCCTTAGGACAATTTCCTACCCAAGGCATGGGGTAGGTGAGCAGTGTGCAAGCCGGCTCTGCTGTGCTGAGGAGGCCAAGGCCAGATGTGGGGACTTGGAAGTGGCTGGGTCATTCAGGGCACAGAGAGGAGAGCAGTGAAGGGGAAGGGTTGACAGAGCCTGTGTGGAAGTTACCCCTGGCCCCAGGACTGGCCTGCACTGGCCCAGGACCCACCAGAGAGTGCTGCTACAGGACTGAGAATACCAGAGTTATCAGGGTCCATGCTGCTGGGAGACAGCTCGGCAGAGTGCAGACCTTGCTGAAAACATCCAGTCTTCAGCTGAGACACCAGAGAGCCCCCACCTCTGAGTGAGGACCATGCCCTAGAGTAAGAACTGAAAACCAAGGTTCAACAGGGGAAGTAACCACCTGCACAAGAAAATGTTTTCTAAAGCAAGACAACATAATCCAGCGTTAAATACTCTTTCCTGATCTCCTATTTTCAGAGTAATTACCTGTAGTAAAATTTATTGTTTTCCTGTCCCCAGCATCCTACCCCACCTGCTGGTAATATGTATGATCTTTGTTTTTTCTTCTCCCTCACCTGAGGGAAGTGTGTTTTCCTTGGACTTACTCCAAATTTGATTCTGGAAGTGGACAAGTGATCCAGACCCATGCAATCAGAGCAACGGAATCCCCTGCCCATCATGGTCCACAGTCACTTAGATACCCCAGACTCCGCGGTGAAAATAGCAAAGCTCACGATAGGGACTTGAAACAGAAATAATGTACACATAGTGGTGGCTACCTCAGAGAAGCTCTGCGACACCTTCCTTGCCATCCCTGTGGGCCCAGACACAGCAGGCTGCTGCTGATGCTGGGCATGAGTGTTGACTCTTTTGTCAAATGGAAGTTCCGAATCTTTGTTCAAGATGTCGGTGTATATAAATACAACTCACATCCTCGCACAACCACATCAAAATTACAACTGAACTACGGAACAACCATTATTCAGAACTGCCAGAAATAGAGCTGAATGGGAAGTCCTACAAGTATAGAATTAAAGAAGAAGCCACATCAAGACTAGTAGGAGAGGCAGAGACCCAGAATGGGCTTGCCCCACACCCACGTGTGGCAGATAAAAATCGGGAAGGATATCTTGGGAGTGAGGGGTCCCACTCCCATACCAGCCCAGGGTTCCAGTACCAAGAAGGTAAGTCCCCATAACTTCTGGCTATAAAAACCAGTGGGGATTGAGGCTGTGGAAGACAAACTGCTAAGGTCTCAGGCAGTTCCTCTGAAAGGGCCCATGCACAGACTTACTTGGACTCACTCCCTCTGAGCTCCAGCATGAGAGGTCTTTCAATCAACAGATTGAAAGGCCCCAGAGGCATACAGGGAGGAACTGAAGTGTCTGGCATCAGGGTAAGAACTGGGGGGCAGCTTTCCCCCAGACAGAAGTGCTGGCAGAGGCCATTGTTCCTTTTCTGAGCTTCCCTCAACAAAGCAGGCAGGCCAGCAGCACCTCTAAGACCCCATCAACCTGGCTCACACTGTTTACCGCAGCCTGGTGATTCCCTGAGGCTCCTAACCCACCCAACTTTCATGCCTACCCAAGCTGTTCCCAGTGGCTTTTCTATATGAATGGCTTGTCTTGATTCATGCCTCAGATTTTTCTAAATTCTCTCGTACAAGCATCATCTGGCCTCAGCATGCCCTGTGCCTATTGCTAAGTGGCCCAAGGCCTAGCTCTTGAAGCAGCTGGCCTCGGTTCACAGCTTGGGCTCACTTGGGCACCTGTAAGCCCAGCGCAAGTAGCAGCCAAATGCATTTGTAGCTTATTCTGGGTGGACCCAGAACGAACGCGGGCAATGGCTGACCTTGGCCTGCACCTTCCAGGAGGCCCCAGAGCCTGCACACCCAGTGGACAGCTACAGACCATGTAGGAGTACCACCACTCAACCACCTCCACAAGAGACACACTCAAGGGGTGAACTCAATGGGCACCAGAGCCCTGTTGCAGTAAGTCCTGCTCTGTGGAGTGGGTCCATGCACAGCTGATCCTCCACAGTGCTCAAGAGGTTGGTGGTCAGTGGTCACAGCCAGCCTTTGCAGCTGATCAGCCTGGGAAAATGCCTCCCATTGACCTGCCAACAGCAATCAAGGCTCAATTACAAGGGAAGGGTTTCACTTCCCACAGAGTGGGTGCACCTTGAGTAACCAGCTTGGGTGATAGGGGAGGCTGTGCCACTGGACCCTACAGGATACTTACTACATTAGGTCACTTTTCCAAGCCAGCAAATTGTAGCAACTCTACCTAATACATAGAAACAAACACAAGGTTGCTGCCAAAATAGGAGGTGGGGGGAGGGGGGGAACATGACCCAAATGAAAAAGAAAAACAAACTAAAAAAAAAAGAGAACTAAACAAAATGGAGACAAGCAGTCTACTACATGCAGAGTTCAAAACATTGGTTATAAGGATGCTCAGTAAACCTAGAACTTCAACACTTCAACACCATAAAAAAGGACATGGAACCAGACAGAAATGAAAGATATGAAACCAGAAACACTGGTGTTCATGCTGCCCGTCACCTACCAGACCAAATAAACAGAGACAGGGATTGAATCTTTATGGGTGCTTTATTCAGACGGCCGGAGATCTGAGAAGTGGGTGGGTATGTACCCTAACAGACCATCTTACATTTCCTTTCCTTTTTTTAAGGGGGGGGGGGGAAATGTTGGTAAGGGATTTAGAATTCAAAGGGGAAAAAGTGTAGGTAAGGGATTTGGGATTCAGGAAAGAGGTTAATCAGATAAAAGCTGCAGCCTGGCAATTTCCCTAACCTCATTTCCTCCACTGACTGGTGATTTTTTTTTTTCTCTGTGTCCTGTGTCCTGTGTCCTGGGTGATTTTCTTTATCTGTGTCCCAGATGGTGGACTTTCTCCCCTTGGAACACAATGGCTTGGATACCACCTTGATTGCTTACGGTCTCTTCTGGAGCACAAAGATCAATTGCTTGTGGTCCCCTGGAGTTGGGGTGGGCCATACCTTCAGATCCTGAAACAGTAGCTTTTTACATGCATTAACTCCTAGGCTTATTAGCTATTACATTAACCTAAAATTTTCCAACTCTTCAGTCCCCCATCAGATACACTAATTGAAATAAAAAGCAATCTGTAGGAACTCGACAGTAGAGCGGATGAAGCTGAGAATCAAATCAGCTATTTAGAATACAAGGGAACAAAAAAACACCCAATCAGAACAACAAGAAGAAAAAAATAATCCCAAGAAAGTGAGGATAGTATAAGGAGCTTCTGGGACAACTACAAACATACAAACATTTGCATGATGGGGGTGCCAGAAGGAGAGGAGAGAGCAAGACATTGAAAACCTATTGGAAAAAAAATAATGAAAGAAAACTTCCCCAACTTGGTAAAGGAAATAGACAAGTCCAGGAAGTGCAGAGAGTCCCAAACAAGATGGATGCAAAGAGGCCCACTCCAAGACACATGATAATTAAAATGCCAAAGGTTAAAGACAAAGAGAGAATCTTAAAAGCAGGAAGAGAAAAACAGTTACCTACAAGGGAGCTCCCAGAAGACTGTCGGCTGATTTCTCAAAAGAAATTTTGCAGGCTAGAATGGATTGGCAAGAAATATTCAAAGTGATGAAAGGCAAGGACCTAAAACAAGGATTACTCTACCCAGTGAAGCCATCATCTATAGTCACAGGGCAGATAAAGAGCTTCCCAGACAAGAAGAAAGCTAAGGGAGTTCCTCAATACCAAACCATTATTATATGAAATGTTAAAGGGAGACTACCAAAAATATACACAATAAGATGGCAATAAATACATACCTATCAACAATTGAGCTTAAAATAAAAACCCAAAATAAATGAATAAGCAGAACAGAAAGAGAATCATAGATACGGAGAAGGTCTTGGTGGTTGCCAGATGGGTGGGGTGTCGGCAGTGTGGGTGAAAATGGTGAAGGGATCATAGAAGTACAAATTGGTTGTTACAGCATAGTAATGGAGGTGTAAAGTACAGCATGGGGAATGTAGTAGCCAAAGAATATATATATATATATGCATGAACCATGGACATGGACAGCAGTGTGGAGATTAGCTGAGAGAGAGAGAGGTGTCTGGCTGGAGGAGGGAATGGGAGGGGGGAGATTGGGACAACTGTAATAGCATAAACAATAAAATATAATTTAAATTATGTTTAAAAAAAAGGAAAACAAACGCTGCTTCTGGCAGATCTTCCTCAGCACAGGTACAGAATCAAGGCCCAGCATGGGTGTGACTGGGCAGACCTCAGATCATTTAGAAGTCTAGTGTCAGGAAGGCTGTAAAAGCAAGTTCTGGCTTCTCGTGGAGGAATGGGGATAGGACCTATAATATGGGGAATCCCCCCCAAATAAGAACACTAATGTAGATACTGGGCAGCTACAAAACGCATCATATATGTTATACCAACAGTTCTTGCATTGTTAGTGGTGAACTACTAGGTTCTGCCAAATCTTATTTTCACATTTATAGTAAGGTTGTTGGTTTTGGGGTTTGTTTGTTTGTTTGTGGTTTTTTTTTGGTTTTTTTTTTGCCATTTTTCCTGAGTTGACATGCACATTGGTGGGTAAACTGGGGCCTTAAGATGAGTCGAAACACTGGCACCAATCTATATTCCTCACTGCCTCATACAGGGTAGGGAAGGGGTGAGGGAGCAAGATCCACTTAAGAATGTCCTCTATAAAACAGCTAAAATTATGAATTAATTTAAGCCTTGACCCTTGTACATTTTCACATTCTGTGTGACACATATGGCAGTGTGCACAAAGCACCCATGCAGGAAGCCCAAGTAGAGTGTGGGGAGTCATCTCCAGAAGAGGCACTGTGCGACTGCCAGAGCTGTGAGCTAATCTAGTGGCTTTGTTCATGCAACGCTCTTCATATTTGAAAGAATAAGCAAAACGTGCCCTGGCTGGTGTGGCTCAGTGGATTGAGTGCTGGCCTGTGAACCAAAGGGTCACCAGTTGGATTCCCAGTCAGGGCACATGCCTGGGTGGTGGACCAGGTCTCCCCCCCGTAGGGGGTGCTCTAGAGGCAACTGCACATTGATGTTTCTCTCCCTCCCTTTCTCCCCCACTTGCCCTCTCTAAAAATGAAATTAAAAATTAAAAAAAAAAAAAGAATGTGCAAAACAACAATAAACTATGGTTATTCCGGCTTGATTTTTGGCAGGCATTTACTTTTAAAAATGAATGAAGTGAGCCTGTGTCCAGGGAAAACAACCAACAGTACTTGTTGCCATTAATGAAAATTGAAGCTTTTACAGAAAAATAATAATTTCAAAAAGTTCTATCTGCCTGTATTTATTTCTTTTTCACATTTTAAATGCTTTATTAAGTATATTTTATAGATTTTACCATAACAGTTGTCCTGTATTTTGCCCCCTTATCCCCCTCTGCCCTGCACCCCCGTTCCCTCCAGCACCCCCCGCCTTAGTTCATGTCCGTGGGTCAGTCACGTAAGTTTTTTCGCTTCTCCATTTCCTATACTATTCTTAACTTCCCCCTGTTGATTTTGTACCTACAATTTATGCTTCTTATTCCTTGTACCTTTTTCCCCATTCTCCTCCTCTCTCCCTGCCCCCGCTGATAACCCTCCATGTGACCTCCATGTCTGTTATTCTGTTCCTGTTCTAGTTGTTTGCTTAGTTTGCTTTTGGCTTTGTTTTTTAGGTTCAACTGTTGATAGTTATGAGTTTGTTGTCATTTTACTGTCCACAGTTTTGTTGTTGTTCTTTTTCTTACATAAGTCCCTGTAACATTTCATATAATAAGGGCTTGGTGATGATGAACTCCTTTAACTTTTCCTTGTCTGGGAATCACTTTATCTGCCCTTTCATGCCAAATGATAGCTGTGATGGATAGAGTAATCTTGGATGTAGGTCCTTGCCATTCAACACTTTCAATACTTCATTCCAACCCCTTCTTGCCTGCAAGGTTTCTTTTGAGAAGTCAGCTGATAGTCTTAGGGGAACTCCTTTGTAGGTAACTGTCTCCTTTCCTCTTGCTGCTTTTAAGATTCTCTCCTTATCTGTAATCTTGGATAATTTAATTATGATGTGTCTTGGTGTGTTGCTCCTCGGGTCCAGCTTCTTTGGAACTCTCTGAGCTTCCTGTATCTCCTGGAAGTCTATTTCCTTCACCAGATTGGGGAAGTTTGCCTTCATTATTTTTTTTCAAATAAGCTTTCAATTTCTTTCTCTTCCTCTTCTCCTTCTGGCACCCCTATGATTCAGATGTTGGAATGTTTAAAGTTGTCCCAGAGGTTCCTCAGCCTCTCCTCATTTTTTTGAATTCTTGTTTCTTCATTCAGCTCTGGCTGAATGTTTATTTCTTCCTTCTGTTCCAAATTGTTGAGTCCCGGTTTCCTTCCCTTCACTGTTGGTTTCCTGTATATTGTTCTTCATTTCACTTTGCATAGCCTTCACTTCTCCCTTTATTTTGCAGCTCTACTCAACCATTTCTGTGAGCATCCTGATTACCAGTGTTTTGAACTCTGCATCTGCTAGGTTGGCTATCTCCTCGTTGCTTAGTTCTTTTTCTGGAGTTTTGATCTGTTCTTTCATTTGGGCCATATTTATGTCAGTGCACCTGTTACATTGTAAGGGTTGGAGCCTTAGGTATTCAACGGGGTGGGGCAACCCACTTCCCTGCATTGTGGCACTCTATGTGGGGGAGGGGTGAAAGAGGGACTAATGCCGCTTGCTCAGCTCTTGCCCCACTTTCAGTCATTTCCCCCACTACCCACAAGTGAGTTGGGCCCTTCTGGTGCTGATTCCTGGGTGGGCATGTTTGTGTACATCCTAGGACCCTGTGGGTCCCTCCAACGGACTCTCCTGTGAGGCTGGGAGCTTCTCCCGCTGCCACAATCCCCACAGGTTTCTACAGCCAGAGGTTCTGAGGCTTTGTTTCCCTGTGCTGGAACCCTGGGTTGCATGATCTGTCTCACTCCCCGGTTGTTCCTCTCAGTTTATCCGCACACGAATGTGGGACCACCTGGTCCACTGGCCGCTACCTCACCTGCCCAGTCCACCAGCCGCCACCTTGCCACACGTCCTCTCTGCCCTGGCTGCCCGTCTCTGCCCCTCCTACCTATCTGGATGAATGTTTCTTCTTTGACTCCTTCCATACAGTTCGGTTGTCGGACTTCCATACAGTTCGATTTTCTGGCGGTTCTGGTGATTTTGTTTTTAAATTTGTTGTTGTCCTTCTTTTGGCTGTGCAAGGAGGCAAACTTTATTACCTACACCTACATCTTGGCCAGACAAAAGACAATATAATTTTATCTGATACAGTTGCCTTCAATGCCTAGAGTTAGTTAGGAAATTAAAAATAGCTATTACAGATTTCATCTTGAATAATGTAGAGAAGTTGCTGGGCAGAATTGTATTTTAATTTTTACCATGGAATGGAATGAAGAATAAAAGAAACCAAAATTCAGTTAGGAAGCAAAGCATATCTACCTACGCCTCCATCTTGGCTGCAGGTCCTGTTAGTTAGTTAGTTAGTTAGTTAGTTAGTTAGTTAGTTATTCCTTTCTTTCTCTTCTTTCTTTCTTTCTTTCTATCTCTTCCATTTCTCTCTTTTCCCATAAGGATTTTTTAAAATTTATTTATTTTTTATTTTTATTGATGTTCAAGTACACCTTTCTTCATTTTCCCTCCACCACTCCCACCGCCTCTCCCATACCCACCTCCTACCCTCGATACACCCCCTTTTGGCTTTGTCTATGTGTCCTCTATACATGTTTCTTGGTTACCTTTCCCCTTTGTACCCTCTGTTCTCCCCTCCTCGCCTCCTCTGGTCACTGTCAGTCTGTTCTTTATTTCAATGTCCCCGGTTAAATTTTGCCTGCTTGTTTGTTCTGTTGATTAGGTTCCACTTATAGGTGAAATCATATGGTATTTGCCTTCACCACCTGGCTTATTTCACTTAGCATAATGCTCTCTAGACCCACCCATGCTGTCGCGAAGGGTATGAGCTCCTTCTTTCTTTCTATTGTGTAGTATTCCATTGTGTAAAGGTACGATAGTTTTTTGATCCACTCATTTAATGATGGGCACTTAGGTTGCTTCCAGCACTTGGCTATTGTAAATTGTTGGGAAACGCCCCACCTGGTTTCAGGAACTGTAGCCCCGCCGACAGGCGAGAGGGCCCGAAGGCTGGAACTAAGCAAGGAGGTCTTGGGAAAATAGGCCACTGAGGAGACAAAACCTGCTTCCCTCACATCACCCTGCTTGGCCCCAAAGGATGGCTGGTTAGTCAATGATGGGTAAGACCCCTTGATGGGAGGGGCAACCTAAGACAGGCACAACCGCAATGGGAAAAACGTGGGCGATATGGAGAAAGGGCAAAAGGACCCGCACCCCTCGGCTTTGATATGGCCGGGGTCCTCTTTCTATCTGAAAGAAGTCTCCTTATCTCTTGGTGGCTCCCTCCCCCTGCCTGGCTCAGGCTTGAAACAATACTGGAGACAGCCCTAAACTGGATCTGGCGGTTTCCAGGGGGAAATCAGGCCTAGAAGTTAATTCTTTAATGCATGCTTTGTTTTTCCCTTAAAAGCTATGATAACCAGCTCATGCCAGGAGGAAGATTTACATTATTCACAGACCCTGACACTAAACGCTCTGGCACCGTTATGTTTATGCTCTCGTGTTTACTCATCCTGTCTTGGACCCATGTAAATGGACACGTGTAAATCGGTGTGTTCCTGCCATTTGTTTTCCTAGACATCATCTATTCTCTGTGAACATTAACATACCGATGTAATGAGATCACCTGTACATTCCTAGTACCTAGCCCCATTGATAACCTGTTCAATAAAAGCCTTCAACAAAAGGGGCTCGGGCTGCCTTCTCCACTAGAGGGAAGAACCATACCCCTCTCCTGGCAGGCAGACAGAGAAGTGTCTGGAATGATGTATCATTTCCCCCCATTCTTGACAACCCTGGGGCGGGCTCTGTGGGATTCAGAGTCCACGCGCCCTCCCTCAGCTGGCTGCTGGACAGGAACCCTGAGATCCAGAGTCTGGCGTCCCTCCCACGGTAAATTGTGCCACTGTGAACCTTGGGTTGCATAGGTTCTCTTGAATTGGTGTTTGGGATTCTTAGGGTATAATCCCAACAGTGGAATTGCTGGGCCACAAGGCGGTTCCATTTTTAGTTTTCTGAGAGAATTTCATACTGTTTTCCACTGTGGCTGCACCAAGTCTGCATTCCCACCAACAGTGCACTAGGGTTCCCTTTTTCACCACAACCTCACCAGTACTTGTTGTTTGTTGATTTGTTCATGATGGCCATTCTGACCAGTGTGAACTGGTCTCACTGTGGCTTTAACTTGCATCCCTCTGATGGCTAGTGATGCTGGCCATCCTTGTTGGGAACTGTCCTGCCTGTTTCAGGGACTGTAGCCTCGCCGACAGGCGAGAGGGCCCCAAGGCTGGAGCTGAGCAAGGAGGCTTTGGGAAAAATAGGCCACTGAGGAGACAAAACCTGTTCCCCTGCCCTCACATCACCCTGTTTGGCCCCGGAGGATGGCTGGTTAGTCAATGACGGGTGAGACCCCTCGATGGCAGGGGCAACCTAAAACAGGCACAGTCGCATAGGGGCCATCAGGGAAGGACTTGGGGGACACGGAGAAGGGGAAAAAGACCCTCACCCCTTGGCTCTGTCATGGCTGGAGTCCTCACTCTATCTGAAAGAAGTCTCCTTATCTCTTGGCTGCTCTGCCCGGCCGCCTGACCAGTCAGTGAAACAACCTAAAGGCAGGTACAGCCCTAAACTGGATCAGGCAGTTCCCGGGGACAATTAGGCCTGGAAAAGGAATGCATTAAGTCCTATGAAACTTTGCTAAGAATACCCTCAAGTTAGTGGGTACTGATGTTGGGGACCACTCCATGAGGCATTGGGAACCGTAGCCCGGCAAAAGAATACGTTGTACTCACTGAAGCTTGCTCTGCTTCACACTGCCCTGATAAGGAAAAGCCAGGTGTTTTACCTTACAGCAAGGAGATAATTTCTGAGCCCCCAAAACTGTGCCTTAATGAGCATCTGGCGCCAACTTGTCTGACGGACCTTGATTTAAGACAAACCTCTGTATTTCTTCAAGTTATTATCTATAGCCTTTTGATGTGGATTGATAGGCTTTGTATGCATGCTGTATACCCCTGCGCATATCGTTCTCAATAAAAACCACTTCTGGGGAAGGGCTCAGGGTATTCTCCACTAGAGGGAATCGCCAACTCCTTCTCCTGACAGGCAAATTCTGTCTGGTACAGTTTATTTCCCCACCCGTGGCAACCCGAGTGGCTCTGCGGGACAGAGCCTCCCCTTCACATCCTTTCATATGTCTCTGGGCCCTCTGTATGTCCTCCCTGGAGAAGTGTCTGTTCAGGTCCTTTGCCCATTTTTTAATTGGATTGTTTGTCTTCCTGGAGTGGAGTCCTGTGAGTTCTTTATATACTTTGGACATCAAACCCTTGTTTGTGGTATCATTGGCAAATATATTTACCCACATGGTTAGTTCCCTTTTCATTTTGCTGATATTGTCTTTGGTGGTGCAGAAGCTTTTTGTTCTGATGAAGTCCTATTTGTTTATTCTTTCCTTTATGTTCCTCGCTCTAGGGGACATATCAGTGAAAATATTGCTGCGTGGAATACCTGAGATTTTCCTGCCTATGTTCTCCTCTAGGACTTTTATGGCGTCATGACTTATATTTAAGTCTTTTATCCACCTTGAGTTTATTTTTGTGTATGGTGTAAGTTGGTGGTCAAATTTCAATTTTTTGCATGTAGCTGTGCAGATCTCCCAGTACCACTTGTTGAAGAGGCTATTTTTACTCCATTTTATGCTTCTGCCCCCTTTGTCGAATGTTAATTGGCCATAGGGATGTGGGTTTATTTCTGGGCTCTCTATTCTATTCCATTGGTCTATGTGCCTGTTCTTAGGCCAGCACAAGACTCTTTTTATTACAGTAGCCTTGTAGTATGGCTTCACAACAGGTATTGTGATCCTTTCGGCTTTGTTCTTCTTTCTCACAATTGCTGTGGCTTTCTGGGGTCGTTCGTGGTTCCATATAAATTTTTGAAATGTTTGTTCTCTATCTGTGAAATATGTCATTGGTATTTTAATAGGGATTGCATTGAATCTATAAATTGCTTTGCGTAATATGGACATTTTGATGATGTTAATTCTTCCAATCCATGAACACAGTATACACTTCCATTTATTTGTATCTTCCTTAATTTCTTTCTTCAGTGTTGTGTAGTTCTCTGAGTATAGGTCTTTTACCTCCTTGGTGAGGTTCATTCCTAGATACTTTATTTTTCCTGTTGCTATAGCGAATGGGATGTTTTTGTCTGATTTCTGATTCTGATGTTTCATGGTTGGTGTATAAAAATGCCTTAGATTTCTGAATATTGCCTTTGTATCCCAGTGTTTTGCCAAATTCACTTATTAGGTTGAGTAGTTTTTTGGTGGAGTCTATGATGTTTTCTATGTACACTATCGTGTCATCTGCAAACAGTGACTGCTTTACTTCCTCTTTTCCAATTTTGAAGTTTTTGTTTCTTTTTCTTCTCTGATTGCTGTGGCTAGGACTTCCAACACTATGTTGAATAGAAGTGGTGAAAGTGGACACCCTTGTCTTGTTCCTGATCTTAGTGGGAAAGCTTTTAGTTTTTGCCTGTTGAGTATGATGTTGGCTGTAGGTTTCTTGTATATGGCCTTTATTATGTTGAGGTATGTTCCCCCTACCCCAAGTTTGCTGAATGTTTTGTCATAAGCGGGTGCTTTACCTTCTCCAATGCTTTTTCCGCATCTATCGATATGATCATGTGATTCTTGTCTTGCCTTTTGTTTATGCGATGTATTATGTTTACTGATTTGGGAATATCGTACCATCTTTGCACCCCTGGGAGAAATCCCAGTTGATCGTGGTGGATGATCTTATTAATGTGTGGCTGGATGCGGTTTGCCAATATTTTGTTGAGGATTTTAGCGTCTATGTTCATCAGCGATATTGGCCTGCAGTTTTCTTCCTTTGTTATATCTTTATCTGGTTTTGGGATTAGGTTGATGCTGGCCTCATAAAAGGAGTTTGGGAGTTTTCCCTATTCTTGTATTTTTTGGAATAGTCTGAGAAGGATCGGGGTTAGTGCTTCCTAAAACGGTTTGTAGAATTCTCCCGTGAAAGCATCTGGTCCAGGGTTTTTGTGTGCCAGGAGTTTTTTGATTACTGCTTCAACTTCGCCAGCTGCTATCTGTCTGTTCAGGCTTTCTGCTTCTTCTTCCAGTTTTGGAAGATTACATTTTTCTAGGTATTTGTCCATTTCACCCACATTTTCAAATTTCTTGGCATATAGTTGTTCATGGTAATTATTACAATCCTTTGTATTTCTGTGGTATCAGTTGTGATCTTTCCTTTTTCACTTCTGATTTTACTTTTTTCACTCCTCTCTCTTTTCTTCTTGATGAGTCCAGTTAAAGGCTTGTCAATTTTTTTTTTAATCTTTTCAAAGGACCAGCTCCTGGATTGGTTGATCCTTTGAATTGTTCTTTTAGTCTCTCTGTCATTTAAGTCTGCTCTGATCTTACAATATTTACATTGTTTATGTCTTCTTGATGGATTCTTCCCTTGAGTATTATGCAGTGTCCTTCAGTATCTCTTTTTATGGCTTTTGTTTTGAAGCGTATTTTGCCTGGTGTAAGTGTTGCTACGCTGGCTTTTTTTTTCTTTCTCCTCTGTCCATTTGCTTGGAATATTTTTTTTCCCAACCCTTCACTTTCAGCCTGTGTAGGTATTTTTTTCAGAGGTGGATCTCTTGTAGGCAGCATATGTGTGGGTCACGTTTTCTTATCCATTCAGCTACCCTATGTCTTTTGATTGGAGCACTTAATCCATTAACATTTAATGTTATTATTGATAGGTGCTTATTCATGTTTCTCCCTCTGTGCCTGTGCTCCTCTCTCTCTCTCTCTCTCTCTCTCTCTCTCTCTCTCTCTCCCTCTCTCACTGTTTTTCTTCTTCTTCTTATAGCAGTCCCTTTAGCATATCCTGTAGTGCTGGTTTGGTGGAGGTGTATTTTTTCAGGCTTATTTTTTGTCTGGGAAACAACTTATTTCACCTTCCACTTTAATTGAGAGCCTTGCTGGGTAGAGTAGTCTTGGTTGCAGGCCTTTGCTTTTCATTACTTGGGATATTTCTTGCCATTCCCTTCTGGCTTGTAGTATTCCTGTTGAGAAATCAGCTGCTAGCCTTATCGGAGCTCCCTTGCATGTTAATTCTTGTTTCTCCCTTGCTGCTTTTAAGATTCTCTCTTTGTCTTTAAAACTTGGCATTATAAATGATGATGCATCTTGGAGTAGGCCTCTTTGGGTTCATCTTGATTGGGATCCTCTGTGCTTCCTGAACTTGCATGGTATTTTCCCTCTCCAGGTTAGGGAAGTTTTCCGTCATTATTTTTTGAAACAGGGTTTCTGTCCCTTGCTCTTCTCCTTCTGGTATTCCTATAATTTGAATGTTGTTGTGTTTCATGTTGTCCTGCATTTCCCTTAAGGTATCTTCATATTTTTTTCAGTCTTTTTTTGTGCAGCTGCTGTGCCTGGGTATTTCCTTCTACCTTGTCTTCCAGCTCACTAATTCAGTCCTCTGCTTCTCCCAGCCTGCTTGTAGTTCCTTCCAGTGTATTTTTTATTTCATAAATTGTATTCTTCATTTCTTCCTGGTTCCTGTTCAAAGTTTCTATTTCCTTTTTCATACTGTTGTTGTTCTCACTGTTGTTCTCTAGTTCCTCGAGCATCCTAATAACCATTCTTTTGAATTCTATATCGGATAGTTTGCTTGCCTCCATTTCATTTTGCTCTCTTAGTGGGGAGTCTTCTATTCCTTTCCATTGAGGGTTCTTTCTTTGTCTCCCCATTTTAGGTGACTCTTTTTGTTTGTTTCTGTGATTCACAATGTTCTGCTTAGCCAGCTATCTTTGCAGTATGAAATTCTGTGGTAGGAGTTCTGTGGGACTTAGGAGTGGTGTGGTCTCTTTGATCTCCTTGTCTGGATGCTGTAGGGTTGCCCTTTCTTCCGTTTGTGTGGGGTCTCTTTTTTGTACCTGGGCTTTACCTTTTGGTGGCTCCTTTGTTGGTGTGTTCTCTCCTCCAGACAGTTTACTGGTATTCACATCTCCCACCTTATCTTGTCTGTGATCAGGGGCAGGGTGAAGGTGAAATGGAGTAGGACAGTGGGAAAGTATTCTATGGGATTTAAAGTACCAACGAGTAGAGGACAGAAAGGAGATCCTTGGAGAAGGACAGCAATAAGCATGATACTTCAAACACGTAGCCACTTTTTAATAAAAGCTGATAGAGAGATAAGACTCTTTTTAGGGGGGAAACGAATGTGAGTTGTCTCCAGAAAGCAGAGCACCTATGCAATGTTAGGTGGTGAGGTATAGTGAAAGTAAGGGACAGAAACTTGGGGTAGTGTGGGAGAGAATAATGTTAGTCACAACAATAATAAAGCCCAGGAAGATAGCGAAATGGACTAAGACCCAGGAACGGTGCTGTGCGGGATTTGGAACAACAATAATATGAAGCAATACGTAATCTGAATAAAAAGAATAAAAATTGATAGGCCAAGCGTAGTGTGTTACTGGAACATGAGTGCAGTGACAGAAGATAAACTAAAATGCAATATGAAAAGGAGAATGAGACACCATACACAAAAATAAACTCAAGATGGATAAAAGACTTAAATATGTCGCAACACCATCAAAGTCCTAGAGGAGAACATTGGCAGGAAACTCTCAGATATCCCACGCAGAAAGTTTTTCACTGATATGTCTCCTAAAGCAAGGGACATAAAGGAAAGAATAAACAAGTGGGACCTTATCTAAATAACAAGCTTCTGCACGACTAAAGAAAACATCAGCAAAATGAAAAGAGAGCCAACTCTATGGGAAAATATATTCGCTAATGATACATCAGATAGAGGTTTGATCTTCAAGATATATAAAGAACTCACTTGACTCCACTCCAAGAAGACAAATGATCCAATCAAAAAGTGGGCAAGGACCTGGGCAGACGCTTTTCTAAGGAGGAGATACAGAGGGCCCAGAGGCATTTGAAAGGATGCTCAGCATCACTAGCCATCAGAGAAATGCAGATCAAAACCACCATGAGGTACCACCTCACACCAGTTAGAATGGCCATCATAAACAGATCCACAAACAGCAGGTGCTGGCGAGGCTGTGGAGAAAAGGGAACACTAGTACACTGTTGGTGGGAATGCAGACTGGTGCAGCCATTGTGGAAAGCAGTGTGGAATTTCCTCAAAAAGCTGAAAATGGAACTGCCCTTTGATCCAGTGATTCCCCTGCTGGGACTATACCCTAAGAATCCCAAAACGTCAATTCAAAGGAGCCTATGCACCCCAATGTTCATAGCAGCACAATTTCCAATAGCAAAGTGTTGGATGCAAGCTAAATGCCCATCAGTAGATGATTGGATCAAAAAGTTATAGTAAATATACACAATGGAATACTACGCAGCAGAAAGAAAAAAAGAACTACTAAACTTCGCGACAGCATGGATGGAACTGGAGAGCTTTATGCTAAGTGAATAAACCAGGGGGCGAAAGACAAATATCATATGATCTCACCTACAAGCGGAACCTAACCAACAATACAAAGATGCAAGGAAAATATGACCAGCAACACTGAAAGGAAAAGAAATTAACAGAGACAAGAGGGAAGGAGGAGGGGGGGCAGGGAAAGGGAAGGGAAGGGGAAAGTCAAGGAACATATAGCAAGGACTCATGGACAAAACCAAAGGGGAAGAGCTGAGGGAGAGAAGGAGGGAGGGGGCAAGGTAAAGTGGTGGGGGGGGAGGCAGAGACAAATGCATTTAAAAATAAATAAATAAATAAATAAATAAATAAATAAATAAATGCTTGAAAAGGAAAAAAAAAGAGAAAAAAACTCACCATTCCTCTTGTATTTTGAATGGATCCTTTGCCCATGCATAATTTTGTAATATCAGCATTGGTCGCTTGAAAACATTGGTTCATGGAGTTATACAGGTATACCAAACGTTGACATGCTTCATACAATATAAAGAATTGCATTCATTAAAAAATCACTATCAATATCATCAGAAAAATTTGTAAGTATTGGGAAGCTGTTGAACTCACTATGGTGGAACGGTCACCCCATAGGTATGTCTAGGTCCTAATTCCTGGAAATTGTGAGTGTGTTACCCCACAAAAGTGGCAACAGGATCTTTGCATTATGATTAAGGTAAAAATGAGATTATCCTGGATTATCTGGTGGGCCAATGTAATCCTAGGGGTCTGAGAGAGAGAAAGAGAGAGATGTTGATTGGAAGATATTAGGCTACTGGCTTTGAAGACAGAGGAAGTGGGCTCAGGCCCAGGAATATAGGCAGCTTTTAGAAGCTGAAAAAGCAAGGAAATGGGTTCGCCCCTAGAGTTTTTAGAATGAATGTGGCCCTACTGATACCTCGACTTTAGCCTTGTAAGACCCATGTTGGCATTCTGACCTCTAGAACTGTAAGAACAAATTTGTATTGTTTTGAGTACCCAGTTTGTGGCATTTATTAGAGCAGCAATAAGAAAGAAATACAAATCCTAAGATGGCAGTGAAGTAGGTGGGAGCTGAAGCCTCTTGCTCATGCACCCAACTGTGACACCTGCTGATCTTCTGAGGAACTGAGTGAACAACCAATAAAATCCCTGCTTATTTGAAAATTGGATGCCAAAGATTGCAGAGGACGTTTGAAGATGGATGGTAAGGAGGGTTTGTAGGCTGATGGGAAGGGCCCTGGGTCCTGTGCTGTGGGCTGTGGCTGTGGAGATCCCTGGGCTCTGTGTCAGGAGCTGCAGCTACCACAGGAGCTTTGGAGGAGAGCTGGCTCATCAACTTTAACTTGTCAGTTCCCTGCCCTCCCAGAGCAGGGAAACCACAGACCGGCACCAGCAGAGACCTGGTCGCTGGAAGTCACTGGGGTTGAACAAAGAGGCAGTGGGAGACACAGAACAGGCAGCTTTCTGTGGCTGGGACAGCGGTCCCTGGCTGGAACGGTTCCAGAGAAATCTGGGAGCCAGGTGACACCGGAGATGGGAGAAGGGAAGGGCCGCGACTGACCGACTGACCGTGACCCTGGGACTGGTCAGAGACCTGGGCTGAAGGAAAAGCCAGGCGATTGTTAGGAAAGGCTGCAGGCAACCAATCACTCAAAACAACAACAAAAAAACCAGCAGTAGGGACAGTGAAGTAGGAGGAGGAGGGGCGTGATTTGCTCCAAATAAGGACACGCCATGGATTGATCAAAGGGGGGGCAACAGGGGCCAGAGAGGTAGCAGTCTCCAGAGAGACTTAATTTAATAAGGAACTAAACTGCCCTGAAGAGACTTTGCCAGCCCGCAGAGCCCAGGCCAGCAAAGAGTGAGGAGGAGAGGTGCGACTTGCTCCCATTCGGTGCACCTCAGGGATGAATCAAAGGGCTACACACTGAGACAGATTAAAGATACAGGCCTGATGCATATGGACAGCGTGGGCCAAGCTCAGAGAGCACAGCTGGAGTCAGGGAACCGGTGTATACTGCAGTCCCGAAACACCCCCCATTCTCACAGCTCCCCAGGAAAGGGGAAAAAACGGAGCCCAACCCCCTTCTGCCTGCAGCATCCCGGAAGACCAGCAGAACCTACTTATTAGGTTTAAAGCCAGCAGGAGGCATTTTTTCCTTTCTTTCTTCCTTTCTTTCTTTCTTCCTTTCTTTCTTTCTTTCTTTCTTTCTTTCTTTCTTTCTTTCTTTCTTTCTTTCTTCTTTCTTTCTTTCTTTCTTTCTTTCTTTCTTTCTTTCTTTCTTTCTTTCTTTCTTTCTTTCTTTCTTTCTTTCTTTCTTTCTTTCTTTCTTTCTGCCTGTCTGCCTTTCTTTCTGCCTTTCTACCTTTCTTTCTTCTTTTCTTTTCTTTCTCCTTTCTTTCCTTTCATTCTCTTGCAAGTGTAAGACCTGGAGCTGTGAGAGGACCAAAGGCAAATCCAGAGAGAGACCAGAAGGTTAATGCCAACATCTGAGAAAAAAAACTTCACTTTGCTATCCTTCAGAACTTGCATTTTATTTTTTATTTTAATTATTTAGTAGGTTTCTTTTTTTTCCCCCATTTCTCTTCCTTCCATTTAGTTTTGTTTGTTTGTTTCTGTTGTTTGACTGCTTTTCTCATTCTCCTTTTCATATTGCATTTTAGTTTATCTTCTGTCACTGCACTCATGTTCCAGTAACACACTACGCTTGGCCTATCAATTTTTATTCTTTTTATTCAGATTACGTATTGCTTCATATTATTGTTGTTCCAAATCCCGCACAGCACCGTTCCTGGGTCTTAGTCCATTTCGCTATCTTCCTGGGCTTTATTATTGTTGTGACTAACATTATTCTCTCCCACACTACCCCAAGTTTCTGTCCCTTACTTTCACTATACCTCACCACCTAACATTGCATAGGTGCTCTGCTTTCTGGAGACAACTCACATTCGTTTCCCCCCCTAAAAAGAGTCTTATCTCTCTATCAGCTTTTATTAAAAAGTGGCTACGTGTTTGAAGTATCATGCTTATTGCTGTCCTTCTCCAAGGATCTCCTTTCTGTCCTCTACTCGTTGGTACTTTAAATCCCATAGAATACTTTCCCACTGTCCTACTCCATTTCACCTTCACCCTGCCCCTGATCACAGACAAGATAAGGTGGGAGATGTGAATACCAGTAAACTGTCTGGAGGAGAGAACACACCAACAAAGGAGCCACCAAAAGGTAAAGCCCAGGTACAAAAAAGAGACCCCACACAAACGGAAGAAAGGGCAACCCTACAGCATCCAGACAAGGAGATCAAAGAGACCACACCACTCCTAAGTCCCACAGAACTCCTACCACAGAATTTCATACTGCAAAGATAGCTGGCTAAGCAGAACATTGTGAATCACAGAAACAAACAAAAAGAGTCACCTAAAATGGGGAGACAAAGAAAGAACCCTCAATGGAAAGGAATAGAAGACTCCCCACTAAGAGAGCAAAATGAAATGGAGGCAAGCAAACTATCCGATATAGAATTCAAAAGAATGGTTATTAGGATGCTCGAGGAACTAGAGAACAACAGTGAGAACAACAACAGTATGAAAAAGGAAATAGAAACTTTGAACAAGAACCAGGAAGAAATGAAGAATACAATTTATGAAATAAAAAATACACTGGAAGGAACTACAAGCAGGCTGGGAGAAGCAGAGGACTGAATTAGTGAGCTGGAAGACAAGGTAGAAGGAAATACCCAGGCACAGCAGCTGCACAAAAAAAGACTGAAAAAAATATGAAGATACCTTAAGGGAAATGCAGGACAACATGAAACACAACAACATTCAAATTATAGGAATACCAGAAGGAGAAGAGCAAGGGACAGAAACCCTGTTTCAAAAAATAATGATGGAAAACTTCCCTAACCTGGAGAGGGAAAATACCATGCAAGTTCAGGAAGCACAGAGGATCCCAATCAAGATGAACCCAAAGAGGCCTACTCCAAGATGCATCATCATTTATAATGCCAAGTTTTAAAGACAAAGAGAGAATCTTAAAAGCAGCAAGGGAGAAACAAGAATTAACATGCAAGGGAGCTCCGATAAGGCTAGCAGCTGATTTCTCAACAGGAATACTACAAGCCAGAAGGGAATGGCAAGAAATATCCCAAGTAATGAAAAGCAAAGGCCTGCAACCAAGACTACTCTACCCAGCAAGGCTCTCAATTAAAGTGGAAGGTGAAATAAGTTGTTTCCCAGACAAAAAATAAGCCTGAAAAAATACACCTCCACCAAACCAGCACTACAGGATATGCTAAAGGGACTGCTATAAGAAGAAGAAGAAAAACAGTGAGAGAGAGAGAGAGAGAGAGAGAGAGAGAGAGAGAGAGAGAGAGAGAGAGAGGAGCACAGGCACAGAGGGAGAAACATGAATAAGCACCTATCAATAATAACATTAAATGTTAATGGATTAAGTGCTCCAATCAAAAGACATAGGGTAGCTGAATGGATAAGAAAACGTGACCCACACATATGCTGCCTACAAGAGATCCACCTCTGAAAAAAATACCTACACAGGCTGAAAGTGAAGGGTTGGAAAAAAAATATTCCAAGCAAATGGACAGAGGAGAAAGAAAAAAAGCCAGCGTAGCAACACTTACACCAGGCAAAATACGCTTCAAAACAAAAGCCATAAAAAGAGATACTGAAGGACACTGCATAATACTCAAGGGAAGAATCCATCAAGAAGACATAAACAATGTAAATATTGTAAGATCAGAGCAGACTTAAATGACAGAGAGACTAAAAGAACAATTCAAAGGATCAACCAATCCAGGAGCTGGTCCTTTGAAAAGATTAAAAAAAAAAATTGACAAGCCTTTAACTGGACTCATCAAGAAGAAAAGAGAGAGGAGTGAAAAAAAGTAAAATCAGAAGTGAAAAAGGAAAGATCACAACTGATACCACAGAAATACAAAGGATTGTAATAATTACCATGAACAACTATATGCCAAGAAATTTGAAAATGTGGGTGAAATGGACAAATACCTAGAAAAATGTAATCTTCCAAAACTGGAAGAAGAAGCAGAAAGCCTGAACAGACAGATAGCAGCTGGCGAAGTTGAAGCAGTAATCAAAAAACTCCTGGCACACAAAAACCCTGGACCAGATGCTTTCACGGGAGAATTCTACAAACCGTTTTAGGAAGCACTAACCCCGATCCTTCTCAGACTATTCCAAAAAATACAAGAATAGGGAAAACTCCCAAACTCCTTTTATGAGGCCAGCATCAACCTAATCCCAAAACCAGATAAAGATATAACAAAGGAAGAAAACTGCAGGCCAATATCGCTGATGAACATAGACGCTAAAATCCTCAACAAAATATTGGCAAACCGCATCCAGCCACACATTAATAAGATCATCCACCACGATCAACTGGGATTTCTCCCAGGGGTGCAAAGATGGTACGATATTCCCAAATCAGTAAACATAATACATCGCATAAACAAAAGGCAAGACAAGAATCACATGATCATATCGATAGATGCGGAAAAAGCATTGGAGAAGGTAAAGCACCCGCTTATGACAAAACATTCAGCAAACTTGGGGTAGGGGGAACATACCTCAACATAATAAAGGCCATATACAAGAAACCTACAGCCAACATCATACTCAACAGGCAAAAACTAAAAGCTTTCCCACTAAGATCAGGAACAAGACAAGGGTGTCCACTTTCACCACTTCTATTCAACATAGTGTTGGAAGTCCTAGCCACAGCAATCAGAGAAGAAAAAGAAACAAAAACTTCAAAATTGGAAAAGAGGAAGTAAAGCAGTCACTGTTTGCAGATGACACGATAGTGTACATAGAAAACATCATAGACTCCACCAAAAAACTACTCAACCTAATAAGTGAATTTGGCAAAACACTGGGATACAAAGGCAATATTCAGAAATCTAAGGCATTTTTATACACCAACCATGAAACATCAGAATCAGAAATCAGACAAAAACATCCCATTCGCTATAGCAACAGGAAAAATAAAGTATCTAGGAATGAACCTCACCAAGGAGGTAAAAGACCTATACTCAGAGAACTACACAACACTGAAGAAAGAAATTAAGGAAGATACAAATAAATGGAAGTGTATACTGTGTTCATGGATTGGAAGAATTAACATCATCAAAATGTCCATATTACGCAAAGCAATTTATAGATTCAATGCAATCCCTATTAAAATACCAATGACATATTTCACAGATAGAGAACAAACATTTCAAAAATTTATATGGAACCACGAACGACCCCAGAAAGCCACAGCAATTGTGAGAAAGAAGAACAAAGCCGAAAGGATCACAATACCTGTTGTGAAGCCATACTACAAGGCTACTGTAATAAAAAGAGTCTTGTGCTGGCCTAAGAACAGGCACATAGACCAATGGAATAGAATAGAGAGCCCAGAAATAAACCCACATCCCTATGGCCAATTAACATTCGACAAAGTGGGCAGAAGCATAAAATGGAGTAAAAATAGCCTCTTCAACAAGTGGTACTGGGAGATCTGCACAGCTACATGCAAAAAATTGAAATTTGACCACCAACTTACACCATACACAAAAATAAACTCAAGGTGGATAAAAGACTTAAATATAAGTCATGACGCCATAAAAGTCCTAGAGGAGAACATAGGCAGGAAAATCTCAGGTATTCCACGCAGCAATATTTTCACTGATATGTCCCCTAGAGCGAGGAACATAAAGGAAAGAATAAACAAATAGGACTTCATCAGAACAAAAAGCTTCTGCACCACCAAAGACAATATCAGCAAAATGAAAAGGGAACTAACCATGTGGGTAAATATATTTGCCAATGATACCACAAACAAGGGTTTGATGTCCAAAGTATATAAAGAACTCACAGGACTCCACTCCAGGAAGACAAACAATCCAATTAAAAAATGGGCAAAGGACCTGAACAGACACTTCTCCAGGGAGGACATACAGAGGGCCCAGAGACATATGAAAGGATGTGAAGGGGAGGCTCTGTCCCGCAGAGCCACTCGGGTTGCCACGGGTGGGGAAATAAACTGTACCAGACAGAATTTGCCTGTCAGGAGAAGGAGTTGGCGATTCCCTCTAGTGGAGAATACCCTGAGCCCTTCCCCAGAAGTGGTTTTTATTGAGAACGATATGCGCAGGGGTATACAGCATGCATACAAAGCCTATCAATCCACATCAAAAGGCTATAGATAATAACTTGAAGAAATACAGAGGTTTGTCTTAAATCAAGGTCCGTCAGACAAGTTGGCGCCAGATGCTCATTAAGGCACAGTTTTGGGGGCTCAGAAATTATCTCCTTGCTGTAAGGTAAAACACCTGGCTTTTCCTTATCAGGGCAGTGTGAAGCAGAGCAAGCTTCAGTGAGTACAACGTATTCTTTTGCCGGGCTACGGTTCCCAATGCCTCATGGAGTGGTCCCCAACATCAGTACCCACTAACTTGAGGGTATTCTTAGCAAAGTTTCATAGGACTTAATGCATTCCTTTTCCAGGCCTAATTGTCCCCGGGAACTGCCTGATCCAGTTTAGGGCTGTACCTGCCTTTAGGTTGTTTCACTGACTGGTCAGGCGGCCGGGCAGAGCAGCCAAGAGATAAGGAGACTTCTTTCAGATAGAGTGAGGACTCCAGCCATGACAGAGCCAAGGGGTGAGGGTCTTTTCCCCTTCTCCGTGTCCCCCAAGTCCTTCCCTGATGGCCCCTATGCGACTGTGCCTGTTTTAGGTTGCCCCTGCCATCGAGGGGTCTCACCCGTCATTGACTAACCAGCCATCCTCCGGGGCCAAACAGGGTGATGTGAGGGCAGGGGAACAGGTTTTGTCTCCTCAGTGGCCTATTTTTCCCAAAGCCTCCTTGCTCAGCTCCAGCCTTGGGGCCCTCTCGCCTGTCGGCGAGGCTACAGTCCCTGAAACAGGCAGGACAGTTCCCAACAAGGATGGCCAGCATCACTAGCCATCAGAGGGATGCAAGTTAAAGCCACAGTGAGACCAGTTCACACTGGTCAGAATGGCCATCATGAACAAATCAACAAACAACAAGTACTGGTGAGGTTGTGGTGAAAAAGGGAACCCTAGTGCACAGTTGGTGGGAATGCAGACTTGGTGCAGCCACAGTGGAAAACAGTATGAAATTCTCTCAGAAAACTAAAAATGGAACCGCCTTGTGGCCCAGCAATTCCACTGTTGGGATTATACCCTAAGAATCCCAAACACCAATTCAAGAGAACCTATGCAACCCAAGGTTCACAGTGGCACAATTTACCGTGGGAGGGACGCCAGACTCTGGATCTCAGGGTTCCTGTCCAGCAGCCAGCTGAGGGAGGGCGCGTGGACTCTGAATCCCACAGAGCCCGCCCCAGGGTTGTCA
Source organism: Pteronotus mesoamericanus (assembly GCF_021234165.1). Lineage (NCBI taxonomy): Eukaryota > Metazoa > Chordata > Mammalia > Chiroptera > Mormoopidae > Pteronotus > Pteronotus mesoamericanus. Next base: position 1,061,195 of record NW_026555085.1, read on the forward strand.
AGAATGGGGGGAAATGATACATCATTCCAGACACTTCTCTGTCTGCCTGCCAGGAGAGGGGTATGGTTCTTCCCTCTAGTGGAGAAGGCAGCCCGAGCCCCTTTTGTTGAAGGCTTTTATTGAACAGGTTATCAATGGGGCTAGGTACTAGGAATGTACAGGTGATCTCATTACATCGGTATGTTAATGTTCACAGAGAATAGATGATGTCTAGGAAAACAAATGGCAGGAACACACCGATTTACACGTGTCCATTTACATGGGTCCAAGACAGGATGAGTAAACACGAGAGCATAAACATAACGGTGCCAGAGCGTTTAGTGTCAGGGTCTGTGAATAATGTAAATCTTCCTCCTGGCATGAGCTGGTTATCATAGCTTTTAAGGGAAAAACAAAGCATGCATTAAAGAATTAACTTCTAGGCCTGATTTCCCCCTGGAAACCGCCAGATCCAGTTTAGGGCTGTCTCCAGTATTGTTTCAAGCCTGAGCCAGGCAGGGGGAGGGAGCCACCAAGAGATAAGGAGACTTCTTTCAGATAGAAAGAGGACCCCGGCCATATCAAAGCCGAGGGGTGCGGGTCCTTTTGCCCTTTCTCCATATCGCCCACGTTTTTCCCATTGCGGTTGTGCCTGTCTTAGGTTGCCCCTCCCATCAAGGGGTCTTACCCATCATTGACTAACCAGCCATCCTTTGGGGCCAAGCAGGGTGATGTGAGGGAAGCAGGTTTTGTCTCCTCAGTGGCCTATTTTCCCAAGACCTCCTTGCTTAGTTCCAGCCTTCGGGCCCTCTCGCCTGTCGGCGGGGCTACAGTTCCTGAAACCAGGTGGGGCGTTTCCCAACAATTTACAATAGCCAAGTGCTGGAAGCAACCTAAGTGCCCATCATTAAATGAGTGGATCAAAAAACTATCGTACCTTTACACAATGGAATACTACACAATAGAAAGAAAGAAGGAGCTCATACCCTTCGCGACAGCATGGGTGGGTCTAGAGAGCATTATGCTAAGTGAAATAAGCCAGGTGGTGAAGGCAAATACCATATGATTTCACCTATAAGTGGAACCTAATCAACAGAACAAACAAGCAGGCAAAATTTAACCGGGGACATTGAAATAAAGAACAGACTGACAGTGACCAGAGGAGGCGAGGAGGGGAGAACAGAGGGTACAAAGGGGAAAGGTAACCAAGAAACATGTATAGAGGACACATAGACAAAGCCAAAAGGGGGTGTATCGAGGGTAGGAGGTGGGTATGGGAGAGGCGGTGGGAGTGGTGGAGGGAAAATGAAGAAAGGTGTACTTGAACATCAATAAAAATAAAAAATAAATAAATTTTAAAAAATCCTTATGGGAAAAGAGAGAAATGGAAGAGATAGAAAGAAAGAAAGAAAGAAGAGAAAGAAAGGAATAACTAACTAACTAACTAACTAACTAACTAACTAACTAACAGGACCTGCAGCCAAGATGGAGGCGTAGGTAGATATGCTTTGCTTCCTAACTGAATTTTGGTTTCTTTTATTCTTCATTCCATTCCATGGTAAAAATCAAAATACAATTCTGCCCAGCAACTTCTCTACATTATTCAAGATGAAATCTGTAATAGCTATTTTTAATTTCCTAACTAACTCTAGGCATTGAAGGCAACTGTATCAGATAAAATTATATTGTCTTTTGTCTGGCCAAGATGTAGGTGTAGGTAATAAAGTTTGCCTCCTTGCACAGCCAAAAGAAGGACAACAACAAATTTAAAAACAAAATCACCAGAACCGCCAGAAAATCGAACTGTATGGAAGTCCGACAACCGAACTGTATGGAAGGAGTCAAAGAAGAAACATTCATCCAGATAGGTAGGAGGGGCAGAGACGGGCAGCCAGGGCAGAGAGGACGTGTGGCAAGGTGGCGGCTGGTGGACTGGGCAGGTGAGGTAGCGGCCAGTGGACCAGGTGGTCCCACATTCGTGTGCGGATAAACTGAGAGGAACAACCGGGGAGTGAGACAGATCATGCAACCCAGGGTTCCAGCACAGGGAAACAAAGCCTCAGAACCTCTGGCTGTAGAAACCTGTGGGGATTGTGGCAGCGGGAGAAGCTCCCAGCCTCACAGGAGAGTCCGTTGGAGGGACCCACAGGGTCCTAGGATGTACACAAACATGCCCACCCAGGAATCAGCACCAGAAGGGCCCAACTCACTTGTGGGTAGTGGGGGGAAATGACTGAAAGTGGGGCAAGAGCTGAGCAAGCGGCATTAGTCCCTCTTTCACCCCTCCCCCACATAGAGTGCCACAATGCAGGGAAGTGGGTTGCCCCACCCCGTTGAATACCTAAGGCTCCAACCCTTACAATGTAACAGGTGCACTGACATAAATATGGCCCAAATGAAAGAACAGATCAAAACTCCAGAAAAAGAACTAAGCAACGAGGAGATAGCCAACCTAGCAGATGCAGAGTTCAAAACACTGGTAATCAGGATGCTCACAGAAATGGTTGAGTAGAGCTGCAAAATAAAGGGAGAAGTGAAGGCTATGCAAAGTGAAATGAAGAACAATATACAGGAAACCAACAGTGAAGGGAAGGAAACCGGGACTCAACAATTTGGAACAGAAGGAAGAAATAAACATTCAGCCAGAGCTGAATGAAGAAACAAGAATTCAAAAAAATGAGGAGAGGCTGAGGAACCTCTGGGACAACTTTAAACATTCCAACATCTGAATCATAGGGGTGCCAGAAGGAGAAGAGGAAGAGAAAGAAATTGAAAGCTTATTTGAAAAAAAAATAATGAAGGCAAACTTCCCCAATCTGGTGAAGGAAATAGACTTCCAGGAGATACAGGAAGCTCAGAGAGTTCCAAAGAAGCTGGACCCGAGGAGCAACACACCAAGACACATCATAATTAAATTATCCAAGATTACAGATAAGGAGAGAATCTTAAAAGCAGCAAGAGGAAAGGAGACAGTTACCTACAAAGGAGTTCCCCTAAGACTATCAGCTGACTTCTCAAAAGAAACCTTGCAGGCAAGAAGGGGTTGGAATGAAGTATTGAAAGTGTTGAATGGCAAGGACCTACATCCAAGATTACTCTATCCATCACAGCTATCATTTGGCATGAAAGGGCAGATAAAGTGATTCCCAGATAAGGAAAAGTTAAAGGAGTTCATCATCACCAAGCCCTTATTATATGAAATGTTACAGGGACTTATGTAAGAAAAAGAACAACAACAAAACTGTGGACAGTAAAATGACAACAAACTCATAACTATCAACAGTTGAACCTAAAAAACAAAGCCAAAAGCAAACTAAGCAAACAACTAGAACAGGAACAGAATAACAGACATGGAGGTCACATGGAGGGTTATCAGCGGGGGCAGGGAGAGAGGAGGAGAATGGGGAAAAAGGTACAAGGAATAAGAAGCATAAATTGTAGGTACAAAATCAACAGGGGGGAAGTTAAGAATAGTATAGGAAATGGAGAAGCGAAAAAACTTACGTGACTGACCCACGGACATGAACTAAGGCGGGGGGTGCTGGAGGGAACGGGGGTGCAGGGCAGAGGGGGATAAGGGGGGCAAAATACAGGACAACTGTTATGGTAAAATCTATAAAATATACTTAATAAAGCATTTAAAATGTGAAAAAGAAATAAATACAGGCAGATAGAACTTTTTGAAATTATTATTTTTCTGTAAAAGCTTCAATTTTCATTAATGGCAACAAGTACTGTTGGTTGTTTTCCCTGGACACAGGCTCACTTCATTCATTTTTAAAAGTAAATGCCTGCCAAAAATCAAGCCGGAATAACCATAGTTTATTGTTGTTTTGCACATTCTTTTTTTTTTTAATTTTTAATTTCATTTTTAGAGAGGGCAAGTGGGGGAGAAAGGGAGGGAGAGAAACATCAATGTGCAGTTGCCTCTAGAGCACCCCCTACGGGGGGGAGACCTGGTCCACCACCCAGGCATGTGCCCTGACTGGGAATCCAACTGGTGACCCTTTGGTTCACAGGCCAGCACTCAATCCACTGAGCCACACCAGCCAGGGCACGTTTTGCTTATTCTTTCAAATATGAAGAGCGTTGCATGAACAAAGCCACTAGATTAGCTCACAGCTCTGGCAGTCGCACAGTGCCTCTTCTGGAGATGACTCCCCACACTCTACTTGGGCTTCCTGCATGGGTGCTTTGTGCACACTGCCATATGTGTCACACAGAATGTGAAAATGTACAAGGGTCAAGGCTTAAATTAATTCATAATTTTAGCTGTTTTATAGAGGACATTCTTAAGTGGATCTTGCTCCCTCACCCCTTCCCTACCCTGTATGAGGCAGTGAGGAATATAGATTGGTGCCAGTGTTTCGACTCATCTTAAGGCCCCAGTTTACCCACCAATGTGCATGTCAACTCAGGAAAAATGGCAAAAAAAAAAAAAAACCACAAACAAACAAACAAACCCCAAAACCAACAACCTTACTATAAATGTGAAAATAAGATTTGGCAGAACCTAGTAGTTCACCACTAACAATGCAAGAACTGTTGGTATAACATATATGATGCGTTTTGTAGCTGCCCAGTATCTACATTAGTGTTCTTATTTGGGGGGATTCCCCATATTATAGGTCCTATCCCCATTCCTCCACGAGAAGCCAGAACTTGCTTTTACAGCCTTCCTGACACTAGACTTCTAAATGATCTGAGGTCTGCCCAGTCACACCCATGCTGGGCCTTGATTCTGTACCTGTGCTGAGGAAGATCTGCCAGAAGCAGCATTTGTTTTCCTTTTTTTTAAACATAATTTAAATTATATTTTATTGTTTATGCTATTACAGTTGTCCCAATCTCCCCCCTCCCATTCCCTCCTCCAGCCAGACACCTCTCTCTCTCTCAGCTAATCTCCACACTGCTGTCCATGTCCATGGTTCATGCATATATATATATATTCTTTGGCTACTACATTCCCCATGCTGTACTTTACACCTCCATTACTATGCTGTAACAACCAATTTGTACTTCTATGATCCCTTCACCATTTTCACCCACACTGCCGACACCCCACCCATCTGGCAACCACCAAGACCTTCTCCGTATCTATGATTCTCTTTCTGTTCTGCTTATTCATTTATTTTGGGTTTTTATTTTAAGCTCAATTGTTGATAGGTATGTATTTATTGCCATCTTATTGTGTATATTTTTGGTAGTCTCCCTTTAACATTTCATATAATAATGGTTTGGTATTGAGGAACTCCCTTAGCTTTCTTCTTGTCTGGGAAGCTCTTTATCTGCCCTGTGACTATAGATGATGGCTTCACTGGGTAGAGTAATCCTTGTTTTAGGTCCTTGCCTTTCATCACTTTGAATATTTCTTGCCAATCCATTCTAGCCTGCAAAATTTCTTTTGAGAAATCAGCCGACAGTCTTCTGGGAGCTCCCTTGTAGGTAACTGTTTTTCTCTTCCTGCTTTTAAGATTCTCTCTTTGTCTTTAACCTTTGGCATTTTAATTATCATGTGTCTTGGAGTGGGCCTCTTTGCATCCATCTTGTTTGGGACTCTCTGCACTTCCTGGACTTGTCTATTTCCTTTACCAAGTTGGGGAAGTTTTCTTTCATTATTTTTTTCCAATAGGTTTTCAATGTCTTGCTCTCTCCTCTCCTTCTGGCACCCCCATCATGCAAATGTTTGTATGTTTGTAGTTGTCCCAGAAGCTCCTTATACTATCCTCACTTTCTTGGGATTATTTTTTTCTTCTTGTTGTTCTGATTGGGTGTTTTTTTGTTCCCTTGTATTCTAAATAGCTGATTTGATTCTCAGCTTCATCCGCTCTACTGTCGAGTTCCTACAGATTGCTTTTTATTTCAATTAGTGTATCTGATGGGGGACTGAAGAGTTGGAAAATTTTAGGTTAATGTAATAGCTAATAAGCCTAGGAGTTAATGCATGTAAAAAGCTACTGTTTCAGGATCTGAAGGTATGGCCCACCCCAACTCCAGGGGACCACAAGCAATTGATCTTTGTGCTCCAGAAGAGACCGTAAGCAATCAAGGTGGTATCCAAGCCATTGTGTTCCAAGGGGAGAAAGTCCACCATCTGGGACACAGATAAAGAAAATCACCCAGGACACAGGACACAGGACACAGAGAAAAAAAAAAATCACCAGTCAGTGGAGGAAATGAGGTTAGGGAAATTGCCAGGCTGCAGCTTTTATCTGATTAACCTCTTTCCTGAATCCCAAATCCCTTACCTACACTTTTTCCCCTTTGAATTCTAAATCCCTTACCAACATTTTTCCCCCCCCTTAAAAAAAGGAAAGGAAATGTAAGATGGTCTGTTAGGGTACATACCCACCCACTTCTCAGATCTCCGGCCGTCTGAATAAAGCACCCATAAAGATTCAATCCCTGTCTCTGTTTATTTGGTCTGGTAGGTGACGGGCAGCATGAACACCAGTGTTTCTGGTTTCATATCTTTCATTTCTGTCTGGTTCCATGTCCTTTTTTATGGTGTTGAAGTGTTGAAGTTCTAGGTTTACTGAGCATCCTTATAACCAATGTTTTGAACTCTGCATGTAGTAGACTGCTTGTCTCCATTTTGTTTAGTTCTCTTTTTTTTTTAGTTTGTTTTTCTTTTTCATTTGGGTCATGTTCCCCCCTCCCCCCACCTCCTATTTTGGCAGCAACCTTGTGTTTGTTTCTATGTATTAGGTAGAGTTGCTACAATTTGCTGGCTTGGAAAAGTGACCTAATGTAGTAAGTATCCTGTAGGGTCCAGTGGCACAGCCTCCCCTATCACCCAAGCTGGTTACTCAAGGTGCACCCACTCTGTGGGAAGTGAAACCCTTCCCTTGTAATTGAGCCTTGATTGCTGTTGGCAGGTCAATGGGAGGCATTTTCCCAGGCTGATCAGCTGCAAAGGCTGGCTGTGACCACTGACCACCAACCTCTTGAGCACTGTGGAGGATCAGCTGTGCATGGACCCACTCCACAGAGCAGGACTTACTGCAACAGGGCTCTGGTGCCCATTGAGTTCACCCCTTGAGTGTGTCTCTTGTGGAGGTGGTTGAGTGGTGGTACTCCTACATGGTCTGTAGCTGTCCACTGGGTGTGCAGGCTCTGGGGCCTCCTGGAAGGTGCAGGCCAAGGTCAGCCATTGCCCGCGTTCGTTCTGGGTCCACCCAGAATAAGCTACAAATGCATTTGGCTGCTACTTGCGCTGGGCTTACAGGTGCCCAAGTGAGCCCAAGCTGTGAACCGAGGCCAGCTGCTTCAAGAGCTAGGCCTTGGGCCACTTAGCAATAGGCACAGGGCATGCTGAGGCCAGATGATGCTTGTACGAGAGAATTTAGAAAAATCTGAGGCATGAATCAAGACAAGCCATTCATATAGAAAAGCCACTGGGAACAGCTTGGGTAGGCATGAAAGTTGGGTGGGTTAGGAGCCTCAGGGAATCACCAGGCTGCGGTAAACAGTGTGAGCCAGGTTGATGGGGTCTTAGAGGTGCTGCTGGCCTGCCTGCTTTGTTGAGGGAAGCTCAGAAAAGGAACAATGGCCTCTGCCAGCACTTCTGTCTGGGGGAAAGCTGCCCCCCAGTTCTTACCCTGATGCCAGACACTTCAGTTCCTCCCTGTATGCCTCTGGGGCCTTTCAATCTGTTGATTGAAAGACCTCTCATGCTGGAGCTCAGAGGGAGTGAGTCCAAGTAAGTCTGTGCATGGGCCCTTTCAGAGGAACTGCCTGAGACCTTAGCAGTTTGTCTTCCACAGCCTCAATCCCCACTGGTTTTTATAGCCAGAAGTTATGGGGACTTACCTTCTTGGTACTGGAACCCTGGGCTGGTATGGGAGTGGGACCCCTCACTCCCAAGATATCCTTCCCGATTTTTATCTGCCACACGTGGGTGTGGGGCAAGCCCATTCTGGGTCTCTGCCTCTCCTACTAGTCTTGATGTGGCTTCTTCTTTAATTCTATACTTGTAGGACTTCCCATTCAGCTCTATTTCTGGCAGTTCTGAATAATGGTTGTTCCGTAGTTCAGTTGTAATTTTGATGTGGTTGTGCGAGGATGTGAGTTGTATTTATATACACCGACATCTTGAACAAAGATTCGGAACTTCCATTTGACAAAAGAGTCAACACTCATGCCCAGCATCAGCAGCAGCCTGCTGTGTCTGGGCCCACAGGGATGGCAAGGAAGGTGTCGCAGAGCTTCTCTGAGGTAGCCACCACTATGTGTACATTATTTCTGTTTCAAGTCCCTATCGTGAGCTTTGCTATTTTCACCGCGGAGTCTGGGGTATCTAAGTGACTGTGGACCATGATGGGCAGGGGATTCCGTTGCTCTGATTGCATGGGTCTGGATCACTTGTCCACTTCCAGAATCAAATTTGGAGTAAGTCCAAGGAAAACACACTTCCCTCAGGTGAGGGAGAAGAAAAAACAAAGATCATACATATTACCAGCAGGTGGGGTAGGATGCTGGGGACAGGAAAACAATAAATTTTACTACAGGTAATTACTCTGAAAATAGGAGATCAGGAAAGAGTATTTAACGCTGGATTATGTTGTCTTGCTTTAGAAAACATTTTCTTGTGCAGGTGGTTACTTCCCCTGTTGAACCTTGGTTTTCAGTTCTTACTCTAGGGCATGGTCCTCACTCAGAGGTGGGGGCTCTCTGGTGTCTCAGCTGAAGACTGGATGTTTTCAGCAAGGTCTGCACTCTGCCGAGCTGTCTCCCAGCAGCATGGACCCTGATAACTCTGGTATTCTCAGTCCTGTAGCAGCACTCTCTGGTGGGTCCTGGGCCAGTGCAGGCCAGTCCTGGGGCCAGGGGTAACTTCCACACAGGCTCTGTCAACCCTTCCCCTTCACTGCTCTCCTCTCTGTGCCCTGAATGACCCAGCCACTTCCAAGTCCCCACATCTGGCCTTGGCCTCCTCAGCACAGCAGAGCCGGCTTGCACACTGCTCACCTACCCCATGCCTTGGGTAGGAAATTGTCCTAAGGCAGATGGCTGGGGCATAGGGAGGACCCATCATACATTCATCCTCTCAATAATTGCAGTGCCTGGTTGCCTGTTGTCCAAGGTGTGGTAACAACTCCCTCAGACATCATATCTGGTTTCATAATGATTTAAGGTGGGAAGGTCAGACATTCAGGTGTTTTTACAAAGCCTCTGACTGCAGCTGGATTGCGGGGGGTGGGGGTCACTTGTGTACTGTCTAATCTGCCAGCTCTGTAAGGCATGGGGTGTCTGGGGGACCTCAGGTTCTGGAAAGTTCGATTACGTCATCTAGACTCTCAAAAGTTAAATGTGTACCTGTAACAGACCAGCCAAAATGAGTTGCTGGTGCCCCCAGTGAATGGCAGTAGAAAGGTTGGAAATGGTGTGTTAAAGACTTGGTATTAGAAAAATGACCATCAGGTAAGCAAGTGCACATTAATTACCCTGTTACTATGAATGATATACAAGAGCTGTTTATACCCCTGGATAAAGCCTCGGAGCACATCTTTCTGTGGTAGGCCACGGGCCAGCCCTCCTCCCCCAAAAACCCCATAAAGAGAGGAATTGCAGGTATTATTGCATGGGGGTGGGGGGTGTCAGACACTGGCACCCTAACAAAGTTAAGGCACAGAGCCTGCTCATGCAGGACCAAGGTGTCATGACCATCAGGGTGACAAATTATTCCCTCATATGGGTATAAGTTGTTTCTGGGTGATGATACCTTTGACTTTAGTGAAGGCAGTGAGGCTGCCCACAGTTCTGAGTCCCTCTGACCTTGTGGTCATCTCACCAGCGAGGCTGGGGTTCCCATCTTTGCTTCTTTTTTAATGTAATCTTTACTGTATTTTTTGCCATTACCATTGAGTCCCTATATCCCCCCGACCCCCCAGCAATCACCACACTGTTGTCCATGTCCATGAATCCTCTTCTATCTTTGCTTCTTTATCTCAGGTATAGCATTTGCAATGTTATTTGCTGCTTCAGGAGACAAAGTAAGCACAATCCTAAACTGAAGCCATTATTATGGCCTCCTCTCAAAACAGGACCAGAATCTCTGGTCCAGCCAAGCTTGGCACCAATGCTAGAACTGGCTGAAACATCAGGACAGCGTTGCTATGCTCACAAGGCGGCACTGCTGTGCTGAGTGGCTGAGATGCAGAAGAAACGCTCATCCAGAGGGCCAGGAACTGTGGGGTGGTCTGCAGCAGCAGGAAGTCTATCCCTTATGGCCTGATGGGAGGACTGTCTTGAAAATATGTTATTCATCCTGGCTACACAGTTTGGGACCCAGGCAGATAAGTGAGGCAGCACGTTTCCTGAAGAGAGGCAGGCAGCTGAGACAATGGGTTCAAATCTGCAGGCAGCAACCCACGGGTAGGGTTAATCTGGAGTGAATCGCTGCATTCCTAAGAACTACTAAGATTGCTCTAAACCCTTTCATGCTTGTTACAGCTCAATCGTGTCCTTCCCACCCCACCTCAAATCCACCCCAACCCCCAATACATCAGCATGTGACCTTATTCGGAGATGGGTTCTTTATGAAGGCAACCAAGTTAAAAATAACTCATTAGGGTGGGCCCTAACCCAATAGGACTGATGTCCTTATAAAAAGGGGAATTTTGGAAGCATATACATACAGAGGGATGATGATGTGAAGATACATGGATAACAGTCATATACAAGCCAAGGAGTAGGGCCTGGGACAGACCCTTCCTTCACCGCCCTCAGTAAGAACCAACCCTACTGACACCTTGATTGTTGGAATTCAAGCCTCCGGAACTATGTGACAATATCTTTCTCTTGTTTAAGCTGCCAGTTCATGGCATTTTGTTATGGCAGCTCCAGCAACTAATATAATGCTTAACTCTTAATTTCCTTGTAAGCTAGAGCAGCATCCCCAAATTCAGTTTATTAATTTGTGATATGAACTGAGACCTGAGCCTAATCTGCCAGGTCTCCACCTTCTTGGGAACAGGGTCACTCAGTAGAAGAAATAATAGGTAAAATATCCTAGTCAATATGAAGAAATCTATGAAACTAGGTTGTTTTATTTATTGGTTTTGAAATTAGCGGGGAGGGTCTCAACTACTTTTCAGCCCATGTGACCATAAGAAGAATACTCCTTAGAATAAGAAAGCTTGGACTCTAGTTCTGGCTTTGAAGTGAACTTGGAAGATTATGTGAGTTTTCTGAATCTCTGATCATCATTATAATGAGAGGTTATATGCCAAGAATGCTTACAGCATTAACATTGCAGAATGGATCACAGAGAGTTAGAGATGTGATGGGATGTCTCTCCCATAACTTTAGAGAAAACTTTCTAAATAACTTTAAATTCTAAATAACTTTATAGCAAACTTTTCATAAGCCCTGGGAATGACTGGATTGAATTCAAAATCCAACTTTCACCTGGGAGTGAGTTGAATAGTGTCCCTCAAAATTTATGTCTGCACCCTGACTGGTGTGGCTTAGTTGGTTTGGTATTGTCCCACAAAGCTAAAGGTCACTGGTTCAATTCCTGGTCAGGGCACATGCCTGGGTTGCAGGTTTGGTCCCTGGTCAGGGCGTGTGCAAGGGGCAACTGATCGATGTTTCTCTCTCACCTGGATGTTTCTCTCCCTCTCTTCCATTCTCTCTAATAATAAATAAATAAATAAATATCTTTTAAAACATTTATGTTGACCCGGACCTGTGAATGTGACCCTATTTGAAAACAGGGTTTCGCAGCTGTAATCAAGTTAAGATGAGTTCATACTGGATTAGGGTGGGCTATACTGCACTGACTGGGATCCTTAGATAAATTTGGACAAAGAGACACACAGGGAGAATGCTATATGATGATGGTGGCAGACACTAGAGTGATATGATGACAAACCAAGATTGCCAAGGACTGCTGGCTACCACCAGAAGCAAGGCAGAGGCAAGGAAGGATCCTCCCCTAAAGCTTTCAGGGAAGCATGGCTCTGCTGATGGCTTGACTTCAATCCTCCCAAACTGTGAGGGAATACATTTCTGTTGTTTTGAGCCACGCATTTCGTGGTATTTTTGTTATGTCAGCCCTAGGAAACTAATGTACACCTTCTTCTTCCACATCATGATGGGAGATACACTAGACCCTCTACATCCTGATCAAACAGGGAATAATGAGGTACACTTTTCAAAGGATATTTTCAAAGTGCAGACCAGTATCTTATTCTGAATATTGTATTACAGTCCATGTCAGGAGGCCCTTTAAACTTTAGTTGTGGAATTGTTTATCCTTTTTTCCTCACATCCCACTGCTAGTCCATCAGGAAATTTATGGACCCCAATTTCAAACTATAACTAAAATCTGAACACTTCTCTCCATCTTCACTGATAACACCCTGGTCCAAGCCACTATCATTTCTTTCTTTTTTTAATTTTTAAATCATGTTTTTTCTATTACAGTTGTCTCAACTTTTCCCCCTTTCCCCCCCTCCACCCATTCCACCCCCATCCCCACCCTCTGCTCCCACAGTCAATTCCCACTCTGTTGTCCATGTCCATGGGTCATTCATACATGTTCTTTGCCTAGTCCCTTCCCCTTCTTTCCACCATTGTCCTCTGTCCCCATCCCCTCTGGTCACTTTCAGTCTGCTCCATGTTTCCATGCCTGTGTTTTATTTTGTTCATTAGTTCATTTTGTTGAATAGAGTCCACTTATAGGTGAGATCATAGGTATTTGATCTTTCATCAACTGGCTTATTTCACTTAGCTTAATATTCTCCAGTTCCATCCATGTTGTCGCAAAAGGTAGGAGTTCCATCTCTCTCTCTCTCTCTCTCTCTCTCTCTCTCTCTCTTTCTTTCCTTCTTAAATGCGCATTGATTTTATTTATTTTTTAAATGTCAAAGTTAATTTTTAAATAGTAAAAAATGTAAAACCATTATAAAGTCTCAGCAATTGAAGCAACATAACACCAGCACAGAAATAATCAAGTAGGTCAATGAAATAGCATGAGCATTCTAGAGACAAATGTGTAAATCTGTCTAACAATGTAATATATGATTAAGTTGATATTTCAAATCAATGAGGAAAATAAGGCTTATTCAACAAATAAGGTGCATGGACCACTATTACTTGAAAGGAAACAAGTATAGAGCCCTACTTCATGCATTATACAAGAAATATTCAGGTGAGTTAAAAATCAGTATGTAGAATCTAAGGAGTTTTAGGAGAAAACACAAACTAATATTTTTCTTACCTTAAGTAAAATATTCAAACCCAGAAGATATAAAGTAAAATATTGACAATATGACTATATTAAACATTTGAGACTGTACAGTAATATACATATAAAAAAGTTAAAGGACAAGTAATACAATAGGAAAGTATTTGCCACACATGTAAAAAAGGTTAATGGTTTGTTTTGTTTTGTTTTTTAGGGAAAAGATTCTACAAACATTGAGTCAAAAAATGGATAAAAAATACCAAACAGTCATTTAAAGCTTTTTAAAAGTAATAGAAATAGGCATGAAATATACAAAAACAGGTTTAGTTTCAACAAGTAATAAAGGAACAATTAAAATAACACATCATTGTCACAATCAGATTAATACTTATTAAAAAATTTTGGTAATATCAAGTATTGATAACTGTGAAAGGAACTGGGTATTCATAGACTCTTTTTCTTCATCTTAAAGCAGTCCCTGTAGCATATTTTGCAGTGCTGGTTTGGTGGAGGTGTATTCTTTTAGCCGTCTTTTGTCTGTGAAATTCCTTATTTCGCCTCCCATTTTAATTGAGACCCTTGCTGGGGAGAGCCATCTTGGTTTCAGGCCTTTGCTTTTCATTCCTTGGAGTATCTCTTGCCATTCCCTTCTGGCTTGTAGTGCTTCTGTTGAGAAGTCAGCTGCTAGCCGTTCGGTAATCCCTTGTATGTTACTGCCTGTTTCTCTCGTGCTTCCTTTAGGATTCTCTGTTTGTCTTTGATATTTGCCATTTTAATTATGATGTGTCTTAGAGTGAGCCTCACTGGGTTCCTGGACTTGTGTGGCTTTTTCTCTCCTCCAATTAGGCAAGTTTTCCATCATTACTTTTTCAAACAGGTTCTCTATCCCTTCGTCCTCCTCTTCTCCTTTCTGGTATCTCTATTAAACAGATACTATTATTTTTCAGGTTGTCCTTCATTTCCCTCAGTGCCTCCTCATTCTTTTTGAGTCTTTTTTCACTTTCTTGCTCTTTCTGAGAGCTTTTTCCTACCTTGTCCTCCAGCTCGCTGATTCGATCCTTGGCTTTATCTAGCCTGCTTTTGATTCCTTCTACTGTGTTCTTCAATTCCAGAATTGTATTCTTCATTTCTTCTTGTCTCTTATTGATAGTTTCTATGCCCTTTTTCATGCCGATATAGTTTGCAGTAAGTTCCTCGTAGTTTCCCTGTAGTTTTTGGTGATTCTCTCTGAGCTCACCGAGCTCACTGAGCTTCTTTAGAACCATTGTTTTGAACTCAATATCTGATAGTTTACTTGCCTCTTTTTCATTTAGTTCTCTTTCTGGGGTTTCCTCCTTTCCCTTCGAGTGGCGGTGGGGGCGGGGGGGGGGGGGTTTCTTTGTCTTCCCAATATTTGTGAGACTCTTCTGCATCTGCTTCTTAAATTGATCTGTCTTGACTTCCTGACTTTGTGGTGTGAACTTCTGTGGTAGGAGACTGCTGTTTTTACTTTCTGGATCTCCCTCTGATGATGTCAGATGTCGTCCCTGTCTGACCTTAGGCAGTCTGTTCGAGACTTCCAGGAATCTACTGTCTGTGGCTGTCTCCTTCAGCTGTTAATCTAGTCACTCTGCACTCAGCAGGCCACCTTAGACAGCTCAGGGTGGGGCGGAGTCCCTCCTGGGGGCGGGGTTACGGAGTCCTCTCACGCTGCTGCCCTATGGGGGAGGATTAAGCACCAGGATCCCCCACACCCCCGTCTACTCTCTCCGTTCTCTCCCCAAAGCCTCCCTCCCCAGTCTCTCCTCAAGTGTCTCCAGGCCTCTCTGTGCCCCCTTTAGACAGGGATCTACTATCTGTGGCTGCCACTCTGCACTCAGCAGGCAGATTCGACAGCACAAGGCGGGTGGAATCCCAGCTGGGGGAGGGGCTATTGGGTCCTCTGATGCTGCTGCCGCCGCTCAGGGGGCATGCTCTCTGCCTGAGCAAGATGGCTGCTGCTGCATGGGGGATGAGTCAGCACGGAGATCCTGCCGGCTACTCTCTCAGTTCCCTCCCCAAAGCCTCCTTCCCCAGTCTCTCCTCTGGAGTCTCTAGCCCACTCTGCCCCTACCTCTGCCAGAGACCAGGGTAAGTGGCTGCAAATAAAAATTTATGCGTTGGCCCTTTAAATGGTTCTTTGTGTCTCCAGCTGTCTGTCTCTGGCACAGAGCAACCCGGCTGCTTTTCACAACTGGCTGTTTTCTGTGTACTTTTTGGGCTCTGGTGCTATAGGCTGGAGATCTCCGCTTATGGTTTAGACCTCACTCTTCTCAGGGGGATCCAACTGGCCGTTTCAATATCCTTCTGGTGCTGCCGCCCGTGGGTGCCCGACCCCGGCCTTCTCGAGTCTCTACCGCACTCCTTGCCAGTTAGATTGCGCTAAAGCCCATTCTCCTGTCCCCGGGGTTACAAGGCTCCTCTCTCGCTATTGTTCAGTTGTTTGTTCCAGGTTATTTCTCCACAATTTAGTTGTAATTCCAGGTTGGTCCTGGGAGGAGGTCAGTGTGACTTCCACTCACTCCTCCGCCGTCTTGATTCTCTGCCACTATCATTTCTGATGAGGCGACTGCCACAGCCTTCTGTTTTCCCCTCTCCCAATCTTGCTCTCCTAGTTTGCTGTTAAAAGAACATCTTTGACAAAATCTATGATCCATTTATGACACAACTCTCATCAGAGTGGGACTAGAGAGAATATACTTTAACACAATAAATGCCGCATATGACAAACCCACAGTTATCATACTCAATGGGGAAAGCTAAGAGCATTTCCTTAGATCAGAAACAAGACAGGGATTCCACTTTCACCACTCTTATTCAACATAGCACTGGAAGTCCTAGCCACAGCAATAACACAAGAAAAATAAATGAGGAACATCCAAATCGAAAAGGAAGAAGTAAAATTGTAATTATTTGCAGATGACATAGTAATGTATATAATCCTAAAGATTTCACCAAAAATATTAGAAATAATAAATGAATTCACTAGAGTAGCAGGATACAAAAGTAATATTCAGAAATAAAATGCATTTTTTCATACACCAATAATGAACTACCAGAAAGGGAAACCAAAAAAAAAAAGAATCCCGTTTACAGTTGCATCAAAGAAAATAAAATACCTAGGAATAAATTTAACCAAGGAAGCAGAAGACCTGTACTATGAAAATTAGAAGACATTGGAGAAAGAAAATTAAGAAGATACAAATAAATAGAAGGTTGTACTATGTTCATGGATAGGAAGAATTACATAGTTAAAATTTCCATACTACCCAAAGCAATCTATAAAATCAGTGCAATTCCTATCAAAATATCAATGGTGAAAATGGCAGGATGTACGTGCATCCTCTAACAACCAACCACATTGAAATTACAACTAAACTATAGAACAACCATGATTCAGAACCACCTGAATTCTAGCTGGACAGAAGTTCTGCAACTAAGGTTATACAGAAGAAGCCACATCAAGACTGGGCTGGTCCTGCACCCACATGTAGTGGATAAAAGTTGGCAGTGATATCTCAATTGCAGAGGTCCCCCTGAGGAGCGAGGGGTCCCAGCCCCACACCAGGCTCCATGCCCAGGGTTCCGGTGCCAGGAAGATAAGTCTCCATAACTCCTGGCTGTAAAACCAGTGGGGATTGTGGCTGAGTGAGACAGAGGGCATCTGGAGTCCCAGGTGTTCCTCTTAAAGGGCCCGCACACAAACTTATTCGGACTCACTGGCTCTGGCTCCAGCACTGGGGCAGCAGCTCAAAAGACACCAGGGACATATGGGGAGGTACAGGAGTGGGACATATGGGAAGGAACAGAAGCATCTGGCATCAGGGCAAGAGCTGGGGGGGCCAGGGGGGTGCAGCTTTCTCCTCGACAGAAGTGCTGGCAGATGCCATTGCTTCTTTTCTGAGCCCTCCCTCTGCAGCGCCAGAAGGCAAGAGTCATACCTAGGTCTCCATCGACCTGGCTCACACTGTTAGCCCTTCCCTGGTGATTCCCAGAGACCCCACCCCTCCCAACATTCAGGCCCACCCAAGCTGTTTCCAGTGGCTTTTCCATACGAACGGCCTGTCTTGGCTCATGCTTCAGACTTCCCTAAAATCTCTTAAACAAGCACCCTCGTCTCAGTAGGCACCATATCTTTTGCTAAGTGGCCGCAGGCCTGGCACTACCAGCAGCCAGACTTGGTTCTCAGCTTGGCCTCTCCTGGAAACGTCCAAGTTAGTATGGGTGACAGCCATCTTTGTAGCTCATGCCAGGTGGCCCCTGGCCAGCTCACCCCGTGGACAGCTTCAGACCACATCAAAGCACCACTCAACTACCTACGCAAGTGACACGCTCAAGTAGTAAACACAGCTGGCACCAGAACACTGCTGAAGTATGTCCTACTTTGTGTGGTGGTTCCCTGCACAGCTGATCCTCCACAGTGGTTGCAGCCGGTCATTGCAGCCAATGGGCCCGGTGTTAAATCCCTCCCATTGGTGAACCAATAGCAATCAAGTCCCAACTACAAGAGCGGGTGTACGTAGCCCACATGGAGGGTGGGTGATGCACCTGGAGTGCCCAGCTTGGGTGATTAGGGAGGTTGTGCCACTGGACCCAATAGGACAAATACTATATAAGGCTACTGCACCAACCCTGGGAGATGTAGCAGCTCTACATAATACATACATTCAGACACAGGGAGGATGCTAAACTGAGGAGACAAAGAAACATGTCTCAAATGAAAGAACAGAACAAAACTCCAGAAAAAGAGCTAAACAAAATGGAGACAAGCAACCTACTAAATGCAGAGTTCAAAACACTGGTTATAGGGATGCTCAATGAACTTAGGGGAAGAGTAGATGAATTTAGTGAGAACTTCAACTAAGAAAAAGGACATTGGAAACCACGAAAAAGAACCAGTCAAATCACCTAAATGTAAATGGGCTGAATTCACCAATAAAGAGGCACAGAGTAGCAGATTAGATAAAAAAAGAAAACCCAACCAATACGTTGCCTTCAGGAGACACATCTAAGCTGCAAAGACAAAGGTAAGATTCAAAGCAAAAGGGTGGAAACTAATTCTCCAAGCAAGCAGCATCCACAGAAAAGCAGGAGTAACCATACTTATATTTGACAAAATAGATTTCAAGACAGCAAAGGTCACAAGAAGCAATGTTGGATATTTTATAATGATAAATGGGACACTACTACATCAAGAAGGCCTAACTCTTCTTAATATATATGCACCCAATGGGGAGCACCGACATACATAAAGCAACTACAAACAGAACTAAAGGGAGAAGCAGACAGAAACACAATCATAGTTGGGGAACTTAATACTCCATTGACGGCTTTAGATATATCATCAAAGCAGAAAATGAACAAAAGACACATTAGACCAGATGGACATTACTGACATTTATAGAGCCTTTCCTCCCAGAACATCAGATTATACTGTACATGCTTCTCCAGTACACATGGAACAGTCTCAAGGGTAGACCATATGTTGGGTCATGAAACTAGCCTCAACAATTTTAGGAGAACTTAAATTATACCAAGCATATTCTCTGACCATAGTGTCTTGAAATCAGAAATTAACTGCAAAAAGGAAGTAAAGAGACCCACAGATATGTGGAGATTAATCAAGATACAACTAAAAAATTACTGGGTCAAAGAAGAAATAAAAGGTGAGATCTAAATATATAGAGAGACAAATGAGAATGAGAATATGACATATCAAAATTTCTGGGATGCGGTGAAAGTAGTAATAAGAAGGAAGCTTATATTATTACAGGCCCATCTCAAGAAACAAGAGAAATCCCAAGTAAACAACCTGACCTTATATCTTGAAGAATTAGAAAATGAAGAACAAAAGCAACTCAAAGTCAGCAGAAGAAAGAAAATAATAGAAATAAGAGCAGAATGGAATGAAATAGAGAACAAAAAGACTATACGAAAAAAATTAATACAACAAAGAGGTGGTTCTTTGGAAAGATTTATAAAACTGACAAACCCATGGCTAGGCTTACTAAGGAAAAAAGAGAAGAGACCCGTATAAACGAAATCAGAAATTAAAGAGGAGAAATTGCCACAGATATCGCAGATATACAGAGGGTCACACTAGAATGCTATGAAAGACTATATGCCACCAAATTCCATAACCTGGAAGAAATGGATACGTTCCTAATAATATATACCCTTCCTAGAATTAATCATGAAGAACTGGAAAATCTAAATAGACTGATGACCAGTGAGAAAATTGAAACAGTCATCAAAAACCTCCCCAAAAATGAAAGTCCAGGCCCAGATGGCTTCACCAGTGAATTCTACCAAACATTCAAAGGAGATTTGAAACCTATCCTTCTCAAACTCTCCCAAAAAATTGAAGAAGAGGCAATATTTCCTAACACATTTTATGAGGACTACATAACGCTGATACCAAGACTTGACAAGAATAACAAAAAAAAAAAAAAAGAAAAGAAAAAAAAAGAAAAAGAAAAAAAGGAAAGAAAAGAAAACTACACACCACCACCCCTGGTGATCACAGATGAAAAAATCTTAAACAAAATTCCTGCTACCACACAAAGTGGTCCCCAACATCTCCCCCTTTTTTGACTGTTAGAGCAGACACGGTATAAGTCCAATGAAGCTTGCTACTTGCTTTTCACGTGTGGGATCCCTGGAGAACAATTTGCAAATGCATCTCAAAGCACAAAAGGTGACAATGATCAGGAGGCATCCCATAGCCCCCATGACCCAGATATGTAAATTTAGTCCCTGAAACCAGGTTTTTGGATTAAGCCATTGTAAATTGTCACGAAGGGTCTGAAAAACCTTTTGCTCAGTGAGCCGTTTAATGTCCTGGAGCTGCTGGTGCAGTTCAAGCTGGCGTTGATTAATTTGTCCTTTAAGGTTAGCAGAAAAGGCCCCCCGAAGGCGATGTTGTATCTCCTCCCAAGATTGTTGAGAAGAGTTCCATTTTAGAGGGGTAACACATAACTTACTTAGAGAAACCTGGGTCACATGTAAGTTGTTGGCAAGTGACAAGAGCATCCTGCCGTCCTGCCAGCCACACTATGGCCGATTCTATGGCTGAGAGCCTGGAAAGGATCTCCTGATCAATTTGGGTATGTTGAATCATTTCCTGGGTAGTGTCAGTAAGAAGATCATCAACAGTGTGAGCAGTTTGGACAGAGTCAGCAAGGGCAGTGTTGGCTGCTGCTGCAGAGGCAGCAGTAACAATGGCAGATGCAATATAAGCGATAAGCGTACCTATAAAGCGCTTAACTCTAACTTGAGCAAGAGCTCGATTAAGGGCTGCTAGAACTCCTGGATCCTGCCACTCTCGGGTGACATCAACAGGCAGCCAGGTCTCTGTTTGCCTCTGTATGACAAAAATGGAAGTAAGCCTAAGGGAGGTTACATTAGCATGAGTGAGGCAACTCACATATATAGACCCAGGGCTAACTTGCAAAGTATATGTCCAGGACTCCTCGTTAAAAGACAACTGAGGCTTCCCCGGAACAGCTAGAAACAAGTAAGGATGGTAAGTACAGACCGTAACCCAGAAGTCGTTAGTTTTCCTGAGAACGCAATATCCTTTTCTAGTATTGTACTCCCGGTTATCCAGACTGGTCGAGATGGGCGGTCCATGGTAGGGCTTTCACTCTTTTCGCAGGTAGCCACAACGGTCCTGTTGGGATTGAAACACATGCATACCCTCTTCTCCAGGATAGCAATTCTACCAGCCCCTCTCAGTTTCCACTTCCTAGGGGGTCCTGATATAACACTAAGGGTTGGGGCCCCTCATTGGGCTTAATCCACTAGAGAAATGTTTCTCTAGTGGAGTAGTGAGCCATCACAATTAAGAAAATTACAGGTATACATGGTTATCATCAGTAAATTTTCAGGGGAGTACTCCTGACTCCCCCTTTTTTGTTTGTTAAGGAGAAACTTAAAGGTATGATGAGCTCGCTCTACAATTGCTTGACCGGTAGGGTTATAAGGAATTCCTGCCCTGTGCTGAATTTCCCATCTGGGTCAAAATTCTTGAGTCGACAGTGCTGTGTAACCAGGGCCATTAGCAGTCTTACTTTGCCGGGGCGGCCTAAGTGACTGAAGGCCTCAAGCCAATGGGCTTGCCCATTCTCAGCTGACTCTCCTGTTAGAGCGGAGGCATGCGAGACCCGGAAAAGGTGTCAACAGACACATGGATAAACTTGACCTTCCAAAGGGAGGGTAATGAGTAACATCTGTCTGCCAAATAGCCTGTGGTTCGAGGCCCCTCAGGTTTGTCCCAAAAGAGGGAAGGGCCTTGCCTAAGGCTTGACAATCAGGACATTCCTTAACAATTTGTTTGGCTTGAGAGCCGGGTAGGTTAAATTCTTCGTGGAGCACGTAACTATTCTGATGGAAAAATTGATGAGAGGTCACGGCTCTTTTAAAAGTTGTTATGATGCTTGCAAGGGCGTCGGCCTGAGCATTGGCTTTGGACATGGGGCCAGGAAGGCCCGTGTGGGAACACGTATGTGTGACAAACAGAGGCTGTTCCCTTTTGTCTAGTAAGGTCTGTAGGGTTAAAAAGAAACTGAGCAGCTGGGGATCAATGGACCCCTTAAGGAGCACTTGATCAATGTGGACAAGGGTGTAAACCGTGTATCTAGAATCACAAACTAAATTTAGAGGTTCATTAGGCCACTGCTGTAGGGCCATAATTGCTCCTGATAATTCAGCGTGCTGAGTGGCAGAATGGTTAGAAGGAAGGCGATGCTTCCGTTCTCCCTTTTTCTTGCCCGGTTACAGCGGCCTTTCCGGTCTTACCAGACCCATCAACAAAAATGGCCCTGGCCTGGGGTATTGGAACCTTGGCAACTTTGTCCTTCAGGACGGATATACAAAATTGGAATATTCTGGAGTAACTCATCAGAGGGCACACTGATCTCTATTTTTCAAATAAAGTCAGCAAGGGCCCACTGAAACTCTAAGGATTGACAAATAAGCTGCTGTAAATATATTTGAGTTAAAGGGACATGAATTAATGTCGGGTCATGGCCAAGGAGCTGCTAGGTCCTCTCCCGGCCCTTGATAATTAAGTGACACAAGGCTGTGACACATGTAGTGATGGTACGTTGGGGCTGATGGGAGAGGAACAGCCATTCGATCATTCTTAATTGAGGCAAAAGCTGGCCAATTAGGCCAGTGGGGGACCCTAAGTTGGGGAAGCAGAACAATCTAATTGGGTATTGCTTTTCTACCCTGGTGAGCTGTCTATTATTAATATGCTGATTAGCTAAACTAAGTTCCTGTAGCACCTGAGGAGGAAGGACCCGAGGAGAATTTAGATTGGAGTCTCCTTTGAGGGTATTAAACAAAAGGGTAAGCTGATAAGTCGTGGTCCCGAGACTGGGTCATAGCCAATTGATAACCCCTAGTAATTTCTGGAGAGAATTAAGAGTAAGAGGACGTGGAAGAGTAATTTGTACTGCCTGTGGCCAAATTGTTCGGTAGAAGAGGAACAGGCCTAAATATTTCCAAGGCTCTGAATGCTGAACTTTCTCAAGGGGCGATAATTAGACCAGCCTGAAACACTGCTTCCTTGAGGCAAGTATAGGTCTTAGTTAACCGTATAGAGGAAGGAGTAGTTAGTAGGATGTCATCCATGTACTGGTTTATGTAACTGAATCTGGGAACTGTTGGCGGACAGGCAGTAAAGCCTGATAAAGGAAATGCTGACAAATCGTGGGGCTATTTAACATACCTTGGGGTAAGACCTTCCCATGAAATCTCTGAAGCGGCTGGGAGTTATTGATGACTGGAACAGAAAAAATCAAACCACTCCCTATCTCTCTCGGCACTAAGGGAATAGTGAAAAAAAACAATCTTTTAGATCAATTACTAAAAGCGGCCAATCTTTGGGCAGACAAGCAGGATTGGGAACACCCAGTTGAAAGGTGCCCATAGGTTGTAAGAGCTCATTAATTTTCCGGAGATCATGAATAAGTCTCCACTTGCCTGATTTTTGGGGGACTACAAAAATGGAAGTATTCCAGGGACTACCGGATGGCTCTATGTGCCAGTTTTGCCTGTTCTGGCAGGGCCTCATATGGGCCAGCACCTAACAGCATATTAAGTGAGATTGGACGGACAGCGTTCCTTAGACTCTCATTCACATAGCGGCGACAACGGTCTCTATATCCTCCATACCACAAATGGTACTGGGCAGGCATGAGGACAACCCATGCTAATGCAATCCAGTCACAAGGGGCTAATTGATAGCCCTCAATAATGGCTGAGGTAAGTCTTAAAGTATAGGGTGACTGAAGCCCATTGTCTCTAATACTTTTCTTAGGATCTTTAAAGATTGCAAAAGGTAAAGGTTCATGCGCAGGGTTGCCTTTCTCCTTGACGATAGGGAAAGCGGCTAAAGCTTCCCAATCTTCTACCTTTGCAGCTTCCTTTAGACAATGCTGCAGGGCAGGGGTGTTGTAGCCTATAATGCTACCTGGAGATGGGCGATGGACCGGAGAGTCTTCTAAGTCTAGGTCCCAACGCGGCGCCGATGGGCGAGTCGGGGGAGGACATTTGGGAGGTGGTATTTTCCCTTCATCCTCCTCTCCTTCTTAGTAATATCGGAGGGCCATTCCTTTGGGCCCTCACTGGGGTCAGATGAGTCCCCTGTTGGGTCTCACTGGGTTGCCTTAATAAGTAAAGGAGCTAATGCAGTTCTTACTACACTCCAAGTAAGAAGGTTTTGATGGCCAATATTAGTCCCATTCTCCTGAAGCCACTTCAATTTCTCTCCTACTTTTTCCCATTCTTCTATATCTAGTGATCCCTTATCAGGGAACCACAGACAACGGCCTTTCACTGTCTGTAACAGGTTAACTAAATTTTGCTCCTTAACCTGACATCCCGCAGCCTTAAGAAGCTGCTGAAGCCGTCAGAAATAGACCTCCTGCTCTTAAGAAAGCCCCAAGCCCATTTTTTCAGCTGGGATGTTTTTTACTTTCGGTTTGTATTTTCTCCTGTCCTTGCTCTGCCTAGCTACTGATGTAAGCCTCTCCTGGTTATCTGCTAGGAAAGTGGATGTAGTGGGTCAAAGTGTACTGCTTGTGAGAAAGACTCCCA
This sequence comes from Pteronotus mesoamericanus, assembly GCF_021234165.1. Classification (NCBI taxonomy): domain Eukaryota; kingdom Metazoa; phylum Chordata; class Mammalia; order Chiroptera; family Mormoopidae; genus Pteronotus; species Pteronotus mesoamericanus. The sequence goes on from NW_026555085.1 coordinate 1,085,493, forward strand.
AGGGTGTCACCTCTTGGTCACTCCTAACTCTCTTACGTGCCTCGAGTTCTCCCTATTGCCTAAAACAGCCAGGGGGGCTCAGAGTGCTGGGTGACCAACCTTTACATCGCACGTCCCCAGACAAGCCGAAAGTTACCTTACTGTGATTGGAATTCCCTGTGAGGCCCCTGCACGTCTTAGGAATTAATCCTAGACACCTCCACGAGGACCCCACTCACGTAGGGACGCCTGAGAATTCGAGCCGCAGGGACAAAGTGCCTCTTACCTTCAGAGTCCAGCCGAGACCAGAGCACTCATACAAATCCTGGCTATTAATTTCTTAGTGAATGGAAACTACCTGATAATATGTAGGAGTGGAGGGAGGAGGGGAAAAAAGGTCTGGAAAAACCAGCACTTTCTACTTTAGGCTAGATGCTTCCTTTCTCCCCTTTCGGGAACTAAAACCTAGGTGGGAAAAGTGCCTCAGGGGTTGGGCTGTGAATGTTTTTACAATGTGCCTCTTCGTTGCATGGACTTTTGCTTGCGGCTGGTGGGAAACCTAGTGTTCTGTCCCGGTCCATGTTCCAGCTTATCCTTTCATGGGAGTCTTTATTGTAGCGAGCAGTCAGATGGTCGTTAAGGTATGGCTCCTGAATTTAGGAATTCACTCCTTCTGTTTGGAGCTTAAACATCTGGTTTGTCCTTATCAGGGCACTGCAAAGCAGAGCAAGCTTCAGTGGATACAATGCATTCTTTCGGCCAGATTTCCCATGGGAACCCTCGGTATTAGCATCGGATCATGTCTGCCTCCCAGCATTCCCAGTTCTCTGGCCGAGACTTACAGGCCCCCTTTCAAGGCCTGGCTTGCGCAGGGCTACAATTCCTGGCACCACACAAAGCGATCCCCAACACATAACAAAAGATGTGAAAGACCTATGCACTGAAAGCTATAAAGCATTGTCGAAAGAGGTTGAAAAAGACACAATAAAATGGAATGTACTGTGTGTTCATGGATTGGAAGAATCAACATAGTTTTAAAATGGCCATTTATTGAAAGCAATATACAGATTTAATGCAATCCCCATCAAAATCCTAATGTCATTTTTTAAAGATATAGAACAAAATTTCATCAGGTTTGTATGGAACCACAAAGGGCCCCAAAGAGCCAAAGCAATCCTGAGAAAAAAGAACGAGGCCAGAGGTATCACACTACCTGTCTTCAAATTATACTACAGAACTACAATAATCAAAACAGTATGGTATTGGCAGAAAGACAGATCAGTGAAACAAAATTGAGAGCCCATAAATAAAACCATATGTGTATATGGGCAGATAATTTTCAACAAGGCAGACAAAACACACAATAAACGAGAGCCTCTTCAATAAATGGTGCTGGGGAAATGGGAAAGCCATATGCAAAAAAAAAAAAAAAAAAAAAAAAAAGGAAGGTAGGTAACAGTTTGTCCCCATGTATGAAAATTAATTCAAAATAGATCGAAGACCTAAATCTAAGATATGAAACAATTAATTACATAGAAGAAAACATAAGTACTAAAATTATGGACTTTGGTCAAGAGAATATTTTATGAATTTGACTCCAGAGGCAAAGGAAGTAAAGGCAAAAATAAATTAATGGGACTACATTAAACTAAAAAGCAAAAAGAAACAACAAAACAAAAAGGCGACACACTGAATTAGAGATGACATTTGCAAATGACAGCTCCAACATAAGGTTAATATCTAAAATATATAAAGAACTCATAAAACTCAACATGAAACCACCTAAATAAAAAATGGGCGGAGGACCTGACAGACACCTCTCCCAAGAAGACATACCAACAGCCAACAGATATACAAAAAGATGTCCAACTTCACCAGCTATTAGGGAAATGCAAAACAAAATTACAATGATATACCACCTCACACATGATTGAATGGCTTTTAGCAACACGACAGGCAATAACAAGTGTTGGAGAGGTTGTGGAGAAAAGAGAACCCTCATTCATTGCTGGTGGGAGTGTAGACTGCTTTAGCCACTGTGGAAAACAGTCTGGCAGTTCCTCTTAATTAAAAAATTAAGAATAGCATTACCATATGACCCAGCAATTCCTCTCTTGGTATCTACCCAAAAAACTTGAAGGCATGTATTTGCAAACACAGATGCATCCCTTGTGCATTGCAGTATTATTCACGGTGGCTAAGACCAAAATGTCCTGTAATGGAGGACTGGATAAAGAACATGTGGTACATATATACACTGGAATACTACTCAGCCATAAGAAAAGATGAAATACTGCCATTTGCAATGACATGGACGGACCTCGGGTATAGTACTCTAAGTGAAGTCAGTCAGTCAGAAAAAGGTAAGAACCATAAGATTTCATTCATATGTGGGATATAAAACTGAAACTTATGGACACAAAAACTGTGTGGTGGTTACCTGAGAGAAGGAAGGTGATGGGGGCCTAATATATGGTACAAAGGATGGTTTGACTTTGGTTGGTGGGCGCACAGTGCAGTGTCCAGATCTTGTTCCACAGGCGTGTACACTTGAAACGTGTACACGATGATCCTATTGACCAGTGGCACTCCAATAACTTAATAAAAACACTTTTTAAAAAACGACCAGGCTCTCTGCTCCTCCTGTTCGACAGGCAGCCGGGTCTTCCTGCGCAGTGCCAGCCTCAACCCTGAGACAAGATGGTGAAGATCGGAGTGAACGGATTTGGCCGTATTGGGCGCCTGGTCACCAGGGCTGCTTTTTACTCTGGCAAAGTGGATGTTGTCGCCATCAATGACCCCTTCATTGACCTCAACTACATGGTCTACATGTTCCAGTATGATTCTACTCACGGCAAGTTCAAAGGCACAGTCAAGGCTGAGAACGGGAAGCTTATCATCAACGGAAAGTCCATCTCCATCTTCCAGGAGCGAGATCCCGCCAACATCAAATGGGGTGATGCTGGTGCTGAGTATGTTGTGGAGTCCACGGGTGTCTTCACTACCATGGAGAAGGCTGGGGCTCACTTGAACGGTGGCACCAAGAGGGTCATCATCTCTGCCCCTTCTCCCAATGCCCCCATGTTTGTGATGGGTGTGAACCACAACAAGTATGACAACTCCATGAAGATTGTCAGCAATGCCTCCTGCACTACCAACTGCTTGGCCCCCCTGGCCAAAGTCATCCATGACAACTTTGGCATTGTGGAGGGACTCATGACCACAGTCCATGCCATCACTGCCACCCAGAAGACCATGGACGGCCCCTCCGGGAAGCAGTGGCGTGACGGCCGGGGGGCTGCCCAGAACATCATCCCTGCTTCTACTGGCGCAGCCAAGGCTGTGGGCAAGGTCATCCTTGAGCTCAATGGGAAGCTCACTGGCATGGCCTTCCGTGTCCCCGCCCCCAATGTGTCAGTTGTGGATCTGACCTGCCGCCTAGAGAAAGCTGCCAAATACGATGACATCAAGAAAGTAGTGAAGCAGGCATCAGAGGCCCCCTCAAGGGCATCCTGGGCTACACTGAGGACCAGGTTCTCTCCTGAGATTTTAACAGTGACACCCACTCCTCCACCTTCGATGCTGGGGCTGGCATTGCCCTCAATGACCACTTTGTCAAGCTCATTTCCTGGTATGACAATGAATTTGGCTACAGCAACAGGGTGGTCGACCTTGTGGTCCACATGGCCTCCAAGGAGTAAGAGCCCCCTGAACCACCAGCCCCAGCGACAGGAAGAGAGACCCTCAGCTGCTGGGGAGTCCTTGCCCCAAATCGATCCCCCAACACACTGAGAATCTCCTGATCTTGTTTCCATCCTAGACCCCCCTGAAGATGGGAGGGGCTTAAGGAGCCCTGCATTGTCATGCACCATCAATAAAGTTCACTGTACCCCCCAAAGCAAACAAACAAACAAACAGACAAACAAACAAAACCGACCAGTCATAAATGAAGAATACTTTAACTAAAATGAAGAGTAGATTACAGTAATCAACAGTAGAGTAGATGAAGCAGAGGATCAAAGCAGAGATTTGGAAGATAAGGAAGCAGAAAATCACCAATGAAAACAGCAAAAAGAATAAAAGTATTTTAAAAAATGAAGATACTATAAGGAGCTTCTGGGAACACTTCACGCATACCAGTATTTGCAGCATGGGGATGATGGAATGAGAAAAGAAAAGCAAGCAATTGAAAACCAGTGTGAAAAAGGGAGGGAAAACTTCCCTAACCTGGTGAAGGAAATAGACATACAAACCTAGGAAGGGCAGAGAGCCCCAGACAAGGTGAACCCAAGAGGCCCACACTAAGCCACAACATAATTAAAATGCCAAAGGTTAACGGCAAAGAGAGAATGTCAAAAGCAGCAAGGGAAAAGCAATTAGTTACCTACAAGGGAGCCCCTATAAGACTGTCAGCTGATTTCTCAACAGAAACTTTGCAGGCCAGAATGGACTGGCAAGAAATATTCAAAATGATGAAAAGCAAGGAGCTAAAACCAAGATTACCCTATACAACGAAGCTATCATTTAGAATTAAAGGACATCTAAATAACTTCCCAGACAAGAAAAAGCGAAAGGAGTTCATCACCACCAAACCAGCATTATGATAAAAGTTAAAGGGTCTTCTTTAAGAAGAAGAGAGGAAAAAAATAACTCATATGAATAATAAAATGGCAATAAATACATATCTATCAACAATTGAATCTAAAAAACAAAATAATGAACAAACATAAACAGACTCATAGATACAGAGAACATTTTGATGGTTGCCAGATGGGAGAAGGATTGGGGAGGATGGACATAAAGGTGAATGTACTTGAAAAATTTTTAAAAATCATAAAAAAATACCAATGGTATTTTTCACAGGACTAAAACAAGTAATCCCAAAATTTATATGGAACCACAAAAGACCCCAAATTTTCCCAGTAATCTCAAAAAAGAAGAACGAAGTTGGAAGTGTTACACTACCTGATATCAAACTATACGAGGCCATAGTAATCAATAAAGTATGGTACTGGCATATAAAAACGGGCATATATATCAATGGAAAAGAATAGAGAGCCCAGAAATAAATCCATGCCTATATGTTCAATTAGTCTATGACTAAGAAGGCAAGAATATACAATGGGTGTAAAGAAAGTTTATCCAATAAATAATGTTGTGAAAACTGGACAGATACATGCAAAAAATTAAGCTAGACCACCTCTTCATGCCATATACAAAAATAAATCAAAATGGGTTAAAGACTTAAATATAAGACCAAAACAATAAAAATCCTAGAAGTAAACATATAGACTCTCTGACCTTGAGCTTTTTTTTTTTTTTTTTTTTTTTTAGTATCTCCTTGAACAAGGGATACAGGAAAAATGAAAAACAAATGGGACTATGCCAAACTAAAAGGTTTTGCAAAGTAAAGAAAACCATCAACAAAACGAAAAGACAACCTAGAGAACAGAGGATATTTGCCAATGACTCATCCTTAAGGGAATATGATCCAAAACTTATAAGGAACTCATACCACCTAACACACCAGAAACAAACAATTCAATTAAAAAAACAGGCAGATGGGTCCTCTGGTCCAGATGGCAGTGTAGGCAGACATGGCTCGCCTCTTCGCACAACCAATTCAAAACTACAACTAAAATATAGAACAACCATCACTCAGAATCATTAGAAATGGAGTTGAATGGAAGTCTGACAACTATGGAATTAAAGAAACCACATCCATCCAGACTGGTGGGAGGGAGGCAGGTATGGAACTAGCCTGGTCCCTCACCCATGTGTGGTGATTAAAACTTCGGGAGGGAAATCTCGGGAGTGAGGAGACCCAGCCCCACACCAGGCCCCCCAGCCCATGGTTCCAGTGCCAGGAAGTTAAGCCCCCACAACGTCTGGCTGCAAAAACCAGTCAGGATTAAGTCCGTGGAAGAATATGCTGGAGGCTCAAGCAGTTTCTCCTTTTTAAAAAAAAAAAAAATAAGATCTTGTTGATTTATTTTTAGAGAGGGGAAGCGAGGGAGAAAGAGAAGGAGAGAAACACCAATGTGTGGTTGCCTCTCACACACCCCCTACTGGGGACCTGGCTCGCAACCCAGGCATGAGCCCTGACTGGGAATCGAACCGGCGACCCTTTGGTTCACAGGCCGGTGCTCAATCCACTGAGCCATACCAGCTAGGGTTCAAGAAATTCCTCCTGAAGAATACACATACAGACTCATCTACTCAGACTCACTCCCTCTGAGCTCCAGCACCAGGGTAGCAGCTTCGAAGACGCCAGTGGTACATAGGGAGAAACTGAAGTGTCTGGCACCAAGGCAAGCAGAGGCCATTGTCTCTTTTCTAAACCCTTCACCACATAGCCAGCAAGCTGGTGCCATATCAGAGACTCTGTCAAACTGGCTAATACTGTTTGACCTGCCTTGGAGATCCCCAGAGACTCCGCCCAACCCAACTTCCGCTGCCCGCCCCAGGCTGTTTTACCATCTGAATGGCTTGTCTTGGCTCATGCTTCACAAGTTCCTAAATCCTATTAAACAAGCAACAGTTGGCCTTAGTAAACCCCAGTCCCGGCTCTAGCAGCAGCCAGCCTAGATTCACTGCTTGGCTTCGCCTGGGAACCTCCAAGCCCAGCACAGGTAACAGGCATCTCATACTGCTTCAAAGCCAGGCAGCGTGGCCCCAGAAAAAACACAGGTAGGGGCTGAGCTTGGCCTGCGCTACCTGGGAAACCCCAGACCAGCACACCCAGTGAACAGCTACAGGCCACATCGGAGAGCAGCACCACCCTGTCCCTGCACAGCTGATGCTCCACAGAAGGTGGAGGTTGGTGGCCAGTGGTCACAACCAATCCTTGAAGCTGACTGGCTTGGGTAAACCCCTCCTATTGATCTGCCAACAGCAACCAAGCTCAACTACAAGAGGAGGGTGTACTCAGCTCCCATGAAGGGCGCGCCTTGAGTACCCAGCTTGGGTGACAGGGGAGGCTGTGCCAATGGACCCTATAGGACACCTACTCATTAGGCCACACTACCAAGACATGGAGCCAAACCAACTCTACCTAGCACATACAGACAAACACAGGGAGGCTGCCAAAACGAGGTGACAAAGAAACATGGCCCAAATGAAAGAACAGATCAAAACTCCAGAAAAAGAGCTAAACAAAGTGGAAATAAGCAACCTATCAGATGGAGAGTTCAAAACGCTAGTTATAAGGATGCCCAAGGAACTTAATCAGGACCTCAAGAGCGTAAAAAAGACCCAGTCAGAAGTGAAGGATACACTAATTGAAATAAAGAACAATTTACAGCAAATTACCGTAGAGCAGGTGAAGCTGAGAACCAAATCAATAATTTGGAACATAAGGAAGCAAAAAACAACCAATCAGAAGAACAAGATGAAAAGAGAATACAAAAAAAAGAAAAATGAGGATAGTATAAGCTGCCTCTGGGACAACTTCAAGAGATCCAACATTTGCATCATAGAGGTGCCAGAAGGAAAAGAGAAAGAGCAAGAAATTGGAAATCTGTTAGAAAAAGTAATGAAAGAAAACTTCCCTAATTTGGTGAAGAAAATATACATGCAGGTCCAGGAAGCACAGAGTCCCAGACAAGATGGATGCAAAGAGGCCTACTCCAAGACACATCATAATTAAATGTCAAAGGTAAAGATAAAAAGAATCTTAAAAGCAGCAAGAGAAAAGTAGTTATCTACAGGGAATTCCTATAAGACTGTCAACTGATATCTCATAAGAAACTTTGCAGGCTAGAAAAGATTGCCAAGAAATATTCAAAGTCATCAAAAGCTGGGACCTACAACCAAGATTGCTCTACCCAGTAAAGCTATCATTTAGAATCAAAGGGCAGACAAAGGGCTTCCCAGCCAAGAAAAAACTAAAGGGGTTCATCATCACCAAACCATTATTATATGAAATGTTAAAGGGACTTATTTAAGAAAAAGAAGATCCAAACTCTGAACACAAAATGGCAAAAAAATATGTCTATCAACAATTAACTCTAAAAACCAAACTAAGCAAACAAGAAGAACAGAGACAGAATCATGAATAGAGAGTGTTTTGATGGTTTTCAGATGGAAGGGCAGTATGGTGGAATGGGTGAAGAAGTGAGGGGAATAAGAAGTACAAACAGGTAGTTACAGAATAGTCATGGGAATACAAAATACAGTACGGGAAATGGGGTAGCTAAAGATCTTATATGCATGACCCATGGACGTGAACAATGGTGGGGGGATTGCCTAAGGGAGTAGGGGGTGCTCCGTGGAGGGGTGGAAAAGGGGAAAAGTGGGACAACTGTAACAGTATAATTGATAAAATGTAATTTTTAAAAACGGACAGAGAACCTGAATAGACATTGTTCTAAAGAGAACATACAGGTCACCAACAGACATATGAAAAGATGCTCAATGTCACTAATCATCAGGGAAATGTAAATTAAAATGTAAAATAACAAGCTATCACTTCACTCCTGTCAGAATGGCTATTATCAATTAATCAACAAGGAACTGTTGGCAAGGATGAGAAGAATAGTACAGCCACTATGGAAATAGTATGGAGGTTCCTCAAACAAAACTAAAAATAGAACTACCTATGATCCAGCAATTCCATTTCTGGGTATTTAGCCGAAGACACGCCAAACACTAACTTGAAAATATACATGCATCCTGTGTTCATTCATTATTTACAATAGCCAAGATATTTAAGCAACCCAAATACACATCAATGGACGACTGGATAATGACAAGGATCGTCAAGGAACACATATAAAGGACCCATGGACAAAGCCCAAGGAGGGTAGGATTGAAAGAGGGGGAAAGGGGGAAAGCAGTGGGGGGGGGGGGGATGGGGAAATGGAGACAACAGTACTTGAACAATAAAAAACAGATGTGTTGCACATATACAATGGAATATTACTCAGCCATAAAAAACAATGAAATCTTACCATTTGCAACAACATGGATGGACCTAGAGAGTATTTTGCTGAGTGAAACAAGTCAGACAAGGAAAGACAAACCCTATATGATTTCACTTACATGTGGAATCTAAAAATCAAAATAAATAAACAAACAAAACAGAAACAGACTTACTGATACAGAGGACAAACTGATGGTTGCCCCATGGGAGGAGGGTTGGGGGCTGGGTGAAAAAAAATGAAGGGATTAAGAAGTACAAACTGGCAGTTACAAAACTGTCACTGGGATGTAAAGTACATCATAGGGAATACAGTTAATAATACTGTAATTACTAAGTATGGTGCCAGGGAGATTCTTGACTTATCGAGCAGATCACTTTGTAAGTTATGTAACTGTTTAACTGCTACATTAAACACCTGAATCTAATATTGAATGTCAACTGTAATTGAAAAATATATTTTAAAAAAGAAGAGCAATCATTTTAAAATGTTAAGCCATCTTTCCTTGCTAAAAATTTCCAGTGGCCTCTCAACGAACTATTTCTTTGTGATAGCCTAAAGATCCTTGGCCTCCATTAGCTCTCTGGCCACACCGACTACTCTCTGCCTTGTTCACTCTGTTCCTCTTTCCCTGGCCCTTCTGTCTCTGGAATCCTCTGGGCAGGCTCCCACTTCAGGACCTTTGCCTTTGCTGTTCCCTCTGCCCAGAAGTTTCTCCCCAGAGATGCTTTACATCCTTCAAGTCTTTTTGCAAATGTCACTTTCAGTTTGGGTTCCTTCCAAGCAAACTCAGAGTCAAAGTCTTTGGTGCAGCTAGTGAAAGGAGAACGCTGGCACCATTTGCTAATGTGGCACCATTTGCTAATGTGGCGCCATTTGCTGAGCAGGCCTGTGACCTTGTTAAACATGACTACCATTTTATTCTTCTGAGTTTACCCAGGACTGGAAAAGCAAGAACAGAACATGACTGACCACTCCCCACAGATGCAGGCAAAAGATAATATTGGAGGAAACTGCAGCTTTCACAAAACCAGCTGAAACCTCCTGTATTGCAACACCCATAACAGCCCAGTGGCCACACGAAGCAAACCTCCACCCTTCATAATCCAATTAAAACTCGCAGTCCCAACCTTTTGATGCTGGTGCATTTCTCCATGCCTAGCCCCTTTCCTCCCTTGGAAAGTGAATAAACTTTGCTCGCTGCTCTTTCCTCTCTTTGTGAATTCTTTCACAGCCTGCGCAGTGGCTACCCTAACAGATAGTTTTCCTGGAATATCATCCAGGAATTATGCTGAGGGAGTGGGGAGTGAGATGGGAAGGAGGGAAGTGTATAAAGGGCCTGTCTAAGCGCTGGTGTCACCAGGGCTCAGCCTTGCTGGAGACCAGGAGGGATTACATAGAAAAGAGTAGTATCTACCAACTCCCACCCCTCACTGTTTGCGGTCACTCCCAGGGGCATTATCCCCTGGCACGTCTGGACTATCCTGCATGGCTTCTGCCTCCAGATAATACCCTTGGGCAGAGAGACAGAAGCCGTTGTCATGTATAGGAAGTAGCTGCAGGAAGTAACCTTCTCTGGGGTTGTCTGGGTCACACAGATGGAGCACTTTCAGAGTCTGCTCTGGGCACTTTCTCAGTGCTGCTAACCCAGACTGCTCCATTTAGAACTGGAAGCTATACCCCCCAGTTTCCTTACCTTCCTGTTTTATTCAATTGCACATATCTCTTTATGATATATAACTTACTTACCATACATTGGTTTTTGCTCATCTTCCAACTGTTTTGTTCACTCATATGTATCCCAAGCCCTGAGCAATGCTCTGCCACAGAGGACGCCCTCTGAAAATATTTAATAAGTGCATGAAAAATCTAAAAGAAACCCTGGCTTTCTGACATCTAATGGGAAAATTGGATAACTTCATCTGCTAGTCTCCACAGTTGAAAGAAACTATAGGAAAAGAACATTGTTAAACTGCTTCATTTAAAAAATATGTAGTGTGGGGACAATAACTCAGATTCCTTGATGTCCAGGACCTGTCTTTTCTAATATATTTTGCTACTTATTATTATTTCCAAAGTATTATGGTTACTACTTACACTTTACACAATGCCCTATCTTTTTCAAAGTGCCTTCACGTATATGACCTCATAGAGTAACTGTAAGATAGAGTAACTATCTGATAGAGTTTCCATAATGTAGACAAAGCTAGAATTTTTATTATTCCCTTTGTGAGAATCTAAGTAATTTTCTAATTCCCCTTTGAATTCAGAAGGATCGTCTCTCCATCTTTTGCTGCTCTCCCTCAGACAATAATGACACTCATTTTTAACCCATTTCAAAAAGTGCTAAATGGCCCTGGCCAGTGTGGCTCAGTTGGTTGGGTGTCATCCCACAAACTGAAAGGCCATGGGTTCGATCCCCAGTCAGGGCACATGTCTAGGTTGTGGGTTCATCCTGGCTGGGTTGCAACTGATCAATGTTTTTCTCTCACATCGATGTTTCTCTCCCTCTCTTTCTCCCTCCCTCCCTGTCTCTAAAATCAATAAGCACGTCCTTGGGTGAGGATTAAAAAAAAAAAAAAAAAAGTGCCAAATGTTCCTAAGGTTTGGGGATTAAGTCTTGGTTTCTGTGGCATTTGGAAGATCTCATTTTCTTTTCTTTTTTTATTGCAAAATGTACAGCATTTATTCACATACAGACAAAAAAGGCACAAATTCAACTAAATACTGTTTTTAAAATATAGCTGTCCTCAACTAGTTTTATAAATGCTTTCAGATAAAGGGGTAGAAATAAATACACGATTGGGCCATGTCATATGAAAGAGTCATCTCTACATACACTTCGTTTAACTTCTGATTTTTAACTCTCCACGCACCGTTTCTTTTTCAATTTTAGCTGAATGGACACCAAGCTAGGCACACAGTGAAAAATTGTACAAAGTTACAAATGTAATGACAAGTTTGTCCACTTCAAAATAATTGAGATTTGTACACAACACACAGAACCCTTCGCTGAGATTTGTGTGTATAACCTAACAAATGACATTCCAGGCAACTTTACAGAAGTGTAACTAGCCTACATTTTGACATAAACATTGATTATAATCAAAGATAGTTCTTGGTCAGGACACACAAGGAAAGACAAAGCTTAAAAAGAAAAAGAAAAGAGCAAGTGGTACCCCACTGAGAGTGCAAGTGGGTAGACCTGGCAGGCTGCCACGGGGTGGCCTCATACAGCACCCCCAGCAGGACAGGAAACCAACTTACAAGGCTGTCCTCACACTGTCAGAGAAACCGAGGTCTACTGTTTGCATTTCAAAGCCAAAATAAAGGATGTGGGTTTTTTATTTTTGTGTGTTTTGTTTTCGTGTAGGTTTAAAAAATTTTGCTTTATGTTGTTTCTGGTGTTTTTTGTTTTTTTTTTTTTTTGCGGGGGGGGGGCGGCATTCAGCGTAGCTTGGAACATTTGAAAGCTTTTCAACATAAATTTGGGGGTGGGGGGAACAGGTAAGGCATTATTTTTGCACAAAAACTAGCATTCCTAATAGTGCAAATTAATCTGGTACCCCCTAAAATGGTGAGCGGTCACATGCTTCCTAAGATTTTGATTTTCTTTCTATGGCTTGACAATTTACCCCTCCATATAGTCTACCCTCATCCAGAGCTGTCGGAGCGGTCAGAAGATAACTGTAGATAGAGTCCACCTCCTTCTGTACTCAGCAAAAGGTTTTTGCTCATATGCAAAAAATCTGACTTTTAAATTAGGCTATGAGTGAATGGTCAACTTGGATTCATAAGAAACTTCTAGTATCTGTAGCAACAGTTTATCTGGTCAGCAGTCTTTCAAAATGAGCCCCATAGGTCAAAAACAGTCAGTCTAAAAACCTGGGTCATGCTTTCCCCTCCCCTGAATTAGCTACTACAATGTATTCAAAAAGTTAAGACTTGGTTTGAAAATGTCATACAGAGGATGGGGATGCATCTGTTCTACTATTGGATCATCTGATAAAACTAGCAAGATGGAATTCAATAAGCCTTGTTTGTTGTTTACAATCCTCTGGAAGACTTGAAAGTTAACTGTGGAACTCAAAGCATTATTCATTAAGCATCAGAATGTCCCTGCCACATGGAAACAGATGTATAAATGAATCAGGAATTTGAATACTGATATTAACAAACTCCAGCGGAATTTAGGGGAAGATGGGCTGGTTGCAAGTGCCCATAGTTCTCAATCTCATTGCTATTTAAACTGTCCTTCTCTTAACGTTTGATGCACAACTACGATGAATTCCAAAGAAAATTAACAGGACCTTGACACTATCCACTGTCTTAATACATAACCACTGTAGTGAGTGCAATCATTTTCTTGATTCAACTGGAAAGACCTAAGTTTCTTCTGTCCTCCGTTTAACTTTATTTAAAGAGCCTCAAAAGGGCACAGATTTTGAATTATTCAATTGTTTAGAACCATTAAAGAAAGATGACTATTGCATAAGAGGGATTTGATTTCCCCTTGTTACAAGAAATCCATTTTTGCATATATTGACAACAGTCATGTCATAGTAAGTAAACATGAAAAAGGACAGAGTTTTGGAAAGGGTAAGAGGGCAGTGATCTCTAGTTAGAGGGACCTATACTAGCGCAAACATAAAACAGATCAACAAGCCAGAGTCATAAGCGAACCATGGTCCACATTGTTTCATGTGCCTCCCAAATGGGACCTGATTCCTATGGTCTCCCACACAAAAGGAATCAATGACTCAGCCAGGAGATCAAAACTCAGAGTTCCTCCACTCCCATCCCACTGTGAGCATGTGCAGTCATGTGCAATCATAATCACAGTCGAAAGAGACTTCAGATTTAGCGTACAAGAGCCAACAAGCTCAGAAATGAGACTTGTGCGCCCAGCTGAGGAAGGGAAGCTGAAGATGAAAAGGGTCCACGTCTGCACGGGATGCACACTTTTAGGCTACATGTTTTTCTTTTCTTTCTTTCATATTCAGAAATCATCGCATCAATATAGAAAACTATCAGAAACAGAAATTAAGAAAACAATTATATTTACAATTGCATAAAAAATACCTAGGAATAGCCCTAGCTGGTGTGGCTCAGTGGATTGAGTGCCGGCCTGTGAACCAAAGGGTCAGCAGTTTGGTTCCCAGTGTAGGGCATGTGCCTGGGTTGCAGGCCAGGTCCCCAGCAGGGAGCAGAGCATGCAAGATGCAACCACACATTGATATTTCTCTACCTCTTTCTCCCTCCTTTCTCCTCTCTAAAAATAAATAACTAAATAACTAAATAACTAAATAAAATATTTTTAAAAAATACCTAGGAATTAATTTAACCAAAGAGGTAAAAGGTCTGTACTCAGAAAATTATAAGGCAATGAAGAAATTGAAGAAGATACAAATAAATGGAAGCATATACCGTGTTCATGGGTAGGAAGAATTAACATAGCTAAAATGTCCATATTACTCAATCTATATAGATTCAATGCAATCCCTATCAAAATACCAACTGCTTTCTTCACAGAACTAGAATAAATAATCCTAAAATTTGCATGGAACCACAAAAGACCCTGAATTGCCAAGGTAATCTTGAAAAAGAAAAACAAAGTTGGAGGTATCATGCTGCCTGATATCAAAATATACCATAAGGCTAGAGTAATCAGGAAGAAATTCATTCTTGTATCAAATATTCATTTCTGTCATCAAGATGAGTGTTTGGAGCTACTACTGGTATTCTCTTCAAAACTCAAAGTGTTACTGGCTTTTATACTTTTCCTTTCCAGCAAGAGGGTGAAAAAATATTTCATCACCTGTGTTTCCAGTTTTAATATATAAAGAAACTGAAATCCTGTCATGTTATACGTGTGTGTACATAAATATACATATACACTGTATTAGTCAGGGTTCTACAAAAAACCAGAATGAATAGTAGACAGACAGACAGGAATCATGGGAAATTGGCCCACATAGTTACGGAGGCTGAGAAGTCCCACAAACTCTAGTCTGCAAGCTGGAAACCCAAGAAAGCCAGTGGTGTAGCTCCAGTCCAAGTCCAAAGTCCTGAGAACCAGGAGAATCAGAAGTGTAAGTCCCAGTCTAAGGGCAAAAGAAGATCAATGTTCCAGCCCAGTTCTGAAGGTCAGGAGTCTGGTGAACTCAGATGGTTCTTCTGGCCTAGGTTTCACAGGCTGAGATCAAGTTGTTGATGAGCTGGACTCTCATCTGGAGGCTCTGAGGGAGAGTCTCTTTCCAAGCTCATTCAGGATGTCGACAGAATTCAGTTATTTTGGCTGCAGGGATGAGGCTCCTGTTTTGTTGGTGGATGTCAGCCAGGAGCCTCTCTCAGCTCCTGAAAGCCACCTAAACTCCTCATCATGTTGTCCTCTCCATCATCAAACTAGCAACTACCCCTTGAGACCTCCTCAAGCTTTGAATCTGGCTTCTGCTTCTGACCCACCTCTCCTTCTAGCTACAGAAAGTTCTCTAGGATACGTCTCCATTGTCTGCTACAGTTGGTCCAAGTAGGCATTAGTGCCAGAGACAAACTGTGAAAGGATAACTCAGAAACGTTTAGTTACTTACATACTGTTGAGTATTTTCCATGTGAATAATTTAGACATGTAACAGAGTAAATGGAGAGACTGAGTCAGGGACAAAGACAAAACAAGAATGTGGTATACTGCTGTATCAGCAGTCCCCAGGGAACCAATGGACTTCCCACTATTCATGCTCTGGTGTTGAATGTGGGCTTGGCCATGTGACTTGCTTTGGTCAAGGGGACCTTATTTAGCAAGCACGGTGAGAAGAGAGGCTTGGTAAGAACTTGCACCTTGTCTTCTTGGAAAAAATGTCTAACCATCCTAAGACAATCAAGCTGTGAGGACGTCAAAGCCAGCTATAGCAAGGCCGCGTGAAGAAGCAATGAGGTGCCATACGTGCACAATGAAGCTGCTTGGATCTTCCAGGCCAGGTACCAGCCACCAGCTAAATGCAGCACAGTGACTCCAGGTGGTGCTATTTGGAACAGAAGAACCACCCAGCCAAGCCCTCAGGCAGCCTCAACATTATAAAGTGTTTTAATGAAGTTGTTGATTTTAATGCAACAGTAAGTAAGTGCAACACAGGATTCATAAGAGAAAGGGAAGAATACTGCATTCTGGGAATAGTAAAATTTTTTTGTATACTTTTGGGGTAAACTGATTAGTTGGCACCTAGCAACTGTAGGAATACTGAAAAAAACTATTTTTGTTGTTTACGAATTATCAGGAAAACCTTGAGGGTATACTTATGGAACACACTTGGATAATGTTTGCCAGTGTCCTTTTGATATCACCTTTGACCTTGTTAGTTGTGTTTGTACAGTTTCCCTTATTAGAATTCTAAAGAAGAAAACCCAGAGATTGAAAAAGACGATCTCTGGAGTGGGCTGAGAGTATCTGAAGTTCCTCCTCCATCAAATTTTTTCCTTCATTTAAAAACAGCTTCCGTGGCATCAACAGTCTGTCCAGCCCTTTAGTCTGTGTGTGTGTTCATCAAGAGGAACTGGTTGAGCCATGGCTGATCTGGCTTGGAGGATTGAATGCCGGCCTGTGAACCAAACAGTGACCAGTTCAATTCCTAGTGCAGGGCACATGCCTGGGTTGCAGGCCTGGTCCCCGGAAGTGGGGGCGTGCGAAATGCAAATACATTTTGGTGTTTCTCTCCCTCTCTTTCTCCCTTCCTTCCCCTCTCTAAAAATAAATAAAATCTTTTTAAAAACTCAATTAAAAAAAAATAATGGAGAATTTCCCCAAACTTGCCAAGGAAATAGACTTCCAGAAGACCCAGAATGCTCATAGTGTCCCAAAGTTGGACCGAAGGAAGCACACTCAAGGCACATCACAATTATATTACCCAAGATTAAGGATAAGAGAGAATCTTAAAAGCAGCAAAAGAAAAGGACACAGTTACCTACAAAGGAAAGGAACTGCAACCATGACTACCCACCAAGGCTATTGAAAATTGCAATAGAAATAAAGAACTTCACAGATAGGAAATATCTAAAGTAGTTCACTACCACAAAAAAAATATTATAAGAAATGTTATAGGGGCTTCTTTAAGAAGAAAAAGTATAGTGATTTCCTATCAAGATGGCAGCATGTGTAAACACAGCTCACCTCCTCACACAACCACATTAAAATTACAACTAAAATATAGTACAACCATCACTCAGAACCATCAGAAATCAAGATGAATGGAAGTTGGACAAATGTTGAATTAAAGAAACCACATCCATCAAGACTGATAGGAGGAGCAGAGATGCAGAACAGGCTGGTCCCACATCCACATGTGGTGGATAAAAATTCAGAAGGGATATCTCAAGAGCAAGGATCCCAGCCCCACACCAGACCCCACCCCAGCCCAGGGTTCGAGTGCCAGGGAGATAAGGCCCCATAACTTCTGGCTGCAAAAAACCAGCAGGGATTGAGTCAGTGGAAGAAACCTCTAGAGTTCTAAGCACTTCCCCTTAAGGAACCCACAGACAGGGAGGCCTAAGATGGTGGCTGAGTGTTACTGAACAGCAAATGGTGTCCTGCATCCTGTTGCCACACTCTAGGCAAAATTCCACAGGCAAAGGTTTGGTGATAAAGAAAAGGAGTCTTTAATCAAAACTACACAATTTTGGAATAACAGCTTTCTAAATACATTAGTCACTTAAGCCTATCAATTAAGGCTGACCTCTCACACCTGAGTTCTCCTATCGTTTCCCCCTTGTTATTTTTTAATTATCTTACTTCTATAAGGTTAGTTTACAAACTGAAACAACATAAAATACCAAAGCTGCACAATTTTGAAAGGATGGCAGGCTTCTGCCTCACCCAAGGAAGCTTGTTTTGTTTAGAACACCCAAGGAAGAATAATCCTGCTAATCTCTGCCAGTCTAGCCCAATACTAGGCTGTGCCTGGAAGAATGAAATTTTCCTTCCCATCAAAAATACCATCCACTGGGAAATGTAGGCAGCTGCAGCATAATCTCAACACATCCTCAAAGAAGAAGAGAGCCTTAGAAACCTTCTTTTATTTGAAATCTTCTGGTCCATAATTCCATAAGCTCTGGAGGCATTCAGCTTCTCATCCATTTTCATCCTAGGCTGTTTACCATTGCCTCAGACAAACCCATCCAATATCCTCTTCCACTCCTCTGCAGTGATTTGATCAGATCTCTCTGTATCATGAGTACGTGGAAGCTGAGCCCACTTGCTCATGCCCACAACATGGATTTTTGGCTGATCTGACAAGTGACCTGAACAAGCAACAAAAGCTCAGCTGATATGAATTTTTGAAGCCACAGAGTACAGAAGATGTTTTGCACCATCCAGGAAGAGATTTTACGAGTTGAGGGGGAAATGTTTCCCTATGTGAAATGTCTACAGCAGAGGAGAGATCAGACAGAAAATGCAACTTAGTGGCATCCTCCCCCACTGGAGCAGTGACTCTGGTCCACACAGAGAACTGCCATCCATAAACAGGAGAGACTTGAGGGATATACAAAACAGGGAGACTTGGGCCGTACAATACACAGTGAGCAGCATGTCCATAACTGCAACACCAACTGGGAGGATTCCAGAGAAAAACTCTATCCCCTAAAACTATCACTAGCACTGTGAACAGCACTGACAGAAACAAACCTTTTGCTTTTTGGGGACATGGAGTACACAGAGAGCCAGTGCATGGCTTGGCAATGCAGTGTGGTTGCCACATATAGACTTTTAAAAGGGGAACTGAGGCATGTCTGAGCAGGGACCCCACAAGTGCAATGACACAGTAGGTCTGCCAACAAAGAATCCAAAAGGAAAGTGCAGTTGGTTCCCACTGAGTCCAGCTGTGTCAGAAGAACAGAAAGTGGCATGGCAAAGGGATTGTGGGACTCCAGCCCACGCGCTGGTAAGCAGGGGGCTGCTAAGAGCACGCAGTTCGAGCCCGAGTCTCCTGTGAGAGCAGCAGGCTGGGGACTGGACAGGTGGGAGCTGAAAGTCTGAGAATTTTTGCAGCCAGGCAGGTCCTCTCACAGGCTGTGTGTGCCCAAGCCACACCTGTGGGATTGCAGGCTCTGGAGAACAGCGAGACCAGGCTCAGGAAATCTCTGTTGGGTGCATATCTGCAGGGGAAAGAAAGAGAAGTTCTAAAAGAGCCCTTTATGAATTTTACCAGACACTATGAGCTGTACTGGTTTCTCAGAACATGATCCACTGAAATAGGCAGAGCAGAGAGATTAGAGACAGGTACAGCAAGGGGTGCTCAGGGTCCCACCCAGCCCTGGCTGTTATACAGATTCCATCAGCACCAAACAAGAAGGACTGACCCTTTTAACATATTGGCCCCTCACAGGAAATGAATAGCTAACACATCAGAAAATATAAATTATTGGAAATAATCTCGGACAGACCAAGACATGTGGGGAGGTGAAGAAAACACACCCACCATTTCCCTGAAGACTGAGCAGCACTTCCCAGGGGTGACCTAGAAATTCCACCCTCCCTATGGCACCAGAGGCCCACTCTGGGGGCAGGTGGAGGTGGTACTAGCAGTGCTCTCAAACACTAGATGAACCACCCCTGGGCCTTGTGCTGATGGGAAGCTGGCAGGGCAAAACAGAAATATGAGCTGGGCCTGAAGGAGACAGCCATAGACTGTGGATCACTAATATCCTCAAATAGGCTACCTAAGGCTAGACTGGGACACCATCTGGCATTACCAGAGACAGATGCACAAAGAGAAGACACTGGCAAACACTAGACTCTGCTGAGACGAATTCCACCTCAGGGTTCTTCATTTTTGCATTATTTTTTCTCCTGAATAGCTTTTTAACACTTTATTATTTTTCTTCAATTTTGTTCCTATTATTTCACTATTTTTAAATTTTAAATTTATTTCAAATCTCATGTTTTACTCCTCCCTTCTCTTACACTATTCCACCTTCTTCCTCCCTCTTCTTATTTTTGTTTTAAACTTTATTTCTCTCCTTTGTTTTGATTTCATCTTTATTGTATTTTTTCCATTGCAATTTAGTCCCCTTAATGTCCCCTCTCCCCACAATCACCACACTGCTGTCCATATTCATGAGTCCTTTTACCTTTTTGCTCAAACCCACCCCCTTAACCTCCACCCTCAACCAGCTGTCATCTGCCCTCCATCTATGAGTCTGTCTCTGTTTTGTCTGTTCAGTTTGTTCATTAAATTCCACAAATGAATGCAATCATATAGTAATTGTCTTTGTCTGGCTTATTTCACTTACCGTAATGTTCTCCAGGTCCATCCATACTTTTGCAAAGGCTAAATTTTTTTTTATGGCCAAGTAGAATTCCATTGTGTAAATATCCCATAGTTGCAGTCAACTAAACAGTTTTTGCACAGCAAAGGAAATCAGCAACAAAATTAAAAGACAACCCACAGAATGGGAGAACATAATCACCAATACATATGATAAGGGGTTAATATCCCAAATTTGTGATGTACTTACAACAGCCAACACTGATAAAACAAACAACCCAATTAAAAAATGAGCAAAAGACCTGAATATTCTCCAAAGAGGGCATACAGATGGCCAATAGACATATGAAAAGATGCTTAATATCACTAATCATCATAGAAATGCAAATTAAAACCACAAGGAGATACGATCTCATACCTGTTAGAATGACTATCAATACATCAACAAACAAGTTCTGGCAAAGATGTGGAGAAAGGGGAACCCAATTCACTGTTGGTGGGAATGCAGACTGGTGTGGCCACTGTGGAAAGCAGTATGGAGATACCTCAAAAAACTAAAAATAGATCTGCCTTTTTTGACCCAGTAATCCCACTTCTGGGAATATATCTGAAGGAATCCAAAAAACTAATGTGAAAGAACATAAGCAATCCTCTATTCATTGCAGTGTTATTTATAATCACCAAGATATGGAACCAGGCTTCTGATCCAGATGGTGGCATTGGCAGACATGGCGCACTTCTTCATGCAATCACATTGTCACAGGTGCACACAGGTAACCAGGTTCTTGGTGATCATGGACAAAAAATTGAACCAAATACAGAGTTCATAGCAGAAAGCGAGAGAAAGCAGATTTATTAAGCCACATAGAACATGGACGTAAGCCAACTCCAAGCAGAGCAGAAAAGAGCAGAGCAGAGCAGAGGCTAACTGGACCTGACCTCAGGGGCTAGAGGGCTTTTATTCTTTTAGGGTGGGTCTCTCCTGGCTAGTTTTGGTGGGCTTTTATTGTGCATGTACAAGTAGTTATATTACTTTAAAGTTACTGTGCATATGGTCTCCCATGATTTCCTTGACTGGCCATTGGGAAGGGGGGGTCCCACAATGCTAATTTATTATAATGTTATTATCATATTATCATTAGCAGGGGTCAGGTAGCATTTTCTGTGCAGGTGCATTCCTGATTCACTAGGATTCAGTGCTTTTCCAGAAAGCAGGGACAACCAGTCTTAGAACAGGGTCTCTGTCCTTTATTGATATTCTTTATCTTAGCCCTGGGGCACCTCTGGAGTTTCCTTCTTCCTGACTATTTCCTGCCTCAACATCAAAATTGCAACTAAAATATGGAATAACCATCACTCAGAACCATCAGAAATCAAGTTGAATGGAAGTCTAACAACTATGGAATTTTACAAAACCACATCCATCAAGACTGGGAGGAAGGCTGAAGATGCAGAATGGGCTAGTCTCTCACCCACATGTGGTGGATAAAAATTCAGGGGGGATATACAGGAACAAGGAGTCCCAACCCCATACCAGTACCCCCACCACCAGCCCAGGTTTTCTGTGCCAGGAAGATAAGCCCCACAACTTCTGGCTGCAAAAACCAGCAGGGATTGAGTCCGTGGAAGAAACTTCTGGAGCCCCAGGCAGTTCCTCTTAAAGAACCCAAACTGGGACTCAGCTACTCAGGTTCTCTTCCTCTGAGCTCTAGCACTGGGGTGGCTGGTTGAAGGGCACCAGTAGCATACTGGGAGAGGCTGAAATATCTGGCATTGGGATGAGCAGAGCCCATTGTCCTTTTTCTGAACCCTCCCCTAGCAGAGTCATGGAGCCAGCAGGATGGTACCATATTTGAGATTCCATCAACATGGATAAAACTGTTTGACCCACTTTGGAGATCCCCAGAGACTCCATCCCATCCAACTTGCAGACCCACCAAGCTGCTTTTCCATATGAATGGTTGGTCTTTGGAGCTGAGTGAGCTCCAGGTTGGGCACTAGCAACAGTCAGATTAGTTACACAGCTTGGCTTTGCCTGGGAATCTCCAAGCCCAGCACAAGTAGCAACCATCTCATATTGCTTTTCACTCAAGAAGGGTAGCCCTGGGAAAAACACACATGGGAGATGACCTTGGCCTGCATCACCCAGGAAACCCCAGAGCCAGTGCACCCAGTAAATAGCTACAGACCACCTTATAGCACCACCACTCTGCCCCTGCACAGCTTATCCTCCACAGAGAGAAGATGTTGGTGCTAAGTAGTTACAGCCAATCCTTGCAGCTAACTGGTCTGAGTAAATCCTTCCCATTGATCTTCCAACAGCAACCAAGCCTCAACCACAAGAGGAGGGTGTACTCAGCCCACACAAAAGGTGCACTTTGAATGGGCAGTTTGGGTGATAAGTTGTGTCACTGGACCCTACAGGACATCTACTACATTAGGCCACACTACCAAGACATGGAGTCAAAGTAGCTGTACCTAATACATAGAAATAAACAAAGGGAGGCTTCCAAAATGAAGGAGAGAGAGAAACAGGCCCGAATGAAAACATTGAAACTCCAGATAAAGAGTTAAACAAAATTGAGATAAGCAATCTAGTAGATGCAGATTCAAAACTGGTTATAAGAAGACTCAAAGGACTCAGCGAGGACCTTCATAGCATAAAAAAAATCCAGTCAGAAACAAAGGATTCACTAATTGAAATAAAGAACAATTTACGGCAAATTACAGTAGAGTGGATGAAGCTGAGAATCAAATCAATGATTTGGAAGATACGGAAGCAGAAAACAACCAACCAGAATAACAAGAAGAAAAAAGAATCCAAAAAAATGAGGTTAGTATAAGCAGCCTCTGGGACAACTCCAAGAGGTCCAACACTTGCGTCATAGGGGTGCCAGAAGGAGAAGAGAAATCTCAAGAAATTGGAAATCTATTTCACAAAATCATGAAAGAAAACTCCCCTAATGTGGTGAAGGAAACAGACATGCAAGTCCAGGAAGCACAGAGAATCCCAATCAAGTTGGACCCAATGAAGACCACACTAAGACATCATAATTAAAATGCCAAAGGTTAAAAATAAAGAGAGAATGTTAGAGGCAGCAAGAGAAAAGCAGAGAGTTTCCTACAAAAGAGTTCCCATAAGACTGTCAGCTGATTTCTCAAAAGAAGCTTTGCTGGCAAGAAGGGGTAGCAGGAAATATTTAAAGTGATGAAAAGCAAAGACCTGAAACCAAGTTTATCCAGCAAAGCTATCATTTAGAATAGAAGGGCAGATAAAGTGCTTCCCAGACAGATGAAGCTAAAGGAATTCATCATCACCAAGCCATTATTACATGAAATGTTAAAAAGGCACTTAAGAAAAGGAAGATGATCAAAACTATGAATATTAAAATGACAACAAGCTCACAACTATCAACAACTGAATCTAAAATGTATAAACAGAAACAAAAAACAAACTAAGCAAACAACCAGAACAGGAACAGAATCATATATATGAGGATTATTTGGAGGGTTAACAGATGGGAGAGGGAATGGGGAAATGGTGCAGGGATCAATAAGCATAACTGGTAGGAACAAAATAGACAGGGGGAGTTTAAGAATAGTATAAGAAATGGAGAAGCCAAAGAACTCACATGCAGGATGTATGGACATGACCTAAGCATGAGGGAGGGTTGCTGGAGGGAAAGAGAGTACCATGTAAAGGAGAGAACAAGTGGAAAAAATTGTGAAAACTGTAACAGCATAATCAATAAAATATACTCGAAATTAGAAATAAATTAAATTAAATTAAAAATTAATTTTTAGGAAAACATATGGAGGCAGCCCAAGTGTCCATCAATAGATGAGTAGATATTTTTCCTTTTCTATACCTTGTTTCTATTCCTCTTATTATTTCTCCCCCCTCCAGCCTCTCAAAACTATTTTTCTTTCCATTAGCCATCTCACATTCCTTTTCCCTTTCATGTAATATCCTTATTCTCTATCCACTTTTATTAATCTTTGCTTGTTTTTCATTGATACTGGGGTTGTTTTTGCCTCTCTTCAATTTTATTCCTAGATGTTTACTATTTTTGTATTTCAAATCTCAAATTTTACTTTTTCCCTGTCCTACTCCATGCTGTGCTCTTCCTGCCCTTTCTTATTTTCATCTTAAATTTTATTTTTCCCTCTCTTAGCCTGGTTTTTATTCATTACTCTTATTAATTCTTCTCCCTCTATCTTCTCAAAATCACTTTTTTCTTTCCTTTAAACAGCTCATAATCTTTTCTCTCTGTTTTCTTCTTATAATATTTTTATTCTCGTTCCACCTTTATTAATCTTTGTTCATTTGTGGTTGATATCACTGTGGTGGTTGTTTTCCTTCCATTTTATTCCTATTTTTTCACTATTTTTAATTTAAAATTTTATATTTTATTCTTCCCATTTCTTAATCCCTTTTGCCTTCTTCCCTCCCTTTTTTATTTACATTGTAAATTTTCTTTTCTTTCTTCACATTGTTTCTATTCCTTACTCTTATTATTTTTCCTCCAGCTACCCTCTCAAAATCATTTTTCTTTCTATTAGTCATCTCATATTCATTTTTTCTTTCTTACAACATTCTTATTCTCTTTCCAACTTTATTAATATTTGCTCATTTGTTGTTGATATTTTGGTTGTGATTGGGGCATACTTTTGCTGGTGTGGATTTTCTTTTCTGGGTTATTTTATTTTGTTCTCATAGCACCTGTACAACAGCATACAATACATGGTGTGCAGTGTGACTCTCAGTAAGCCAGATGACAGAGAGAACCCACCAATGAAAAAGCCAACAACAGACAAAACCCAATTAAAACAAAAGAACCCACAAAAATGGCATAAAGAACATCCCTAGAGCATCCAGCTCAAGAGATCAATGAGACTGCACCACTGAGTCCCAGAAGTCTCCTACCACAGAAGGCCACCCAGCGAAGATAAGGAGTCAAAGCAAATCAACCTATAATACAAAAACAAACAAAAAGAGTCACCTAAAATGGGAAGACAAATAAACAAATCCCAAGCCAAAGGAAAGAAGGAACACCTGAGAAAGAATGATAAATGAAACTGAAGCAAGCAAACCATTTGGCATAGGGTTCAAAATCAGGTTATAAGGATGCTAAAGGAACTCACTGAGAACTGCAAGGAACTTAGTGGGAACTACATCAGTATGAAAAATGGCATAGAAACTGAATAAGACCCAGGAGGAAATTAAAATACAGTATCTGAAGTGAAAAATACACTAGAAGGAATTAAAAAGAGGCTAGATGAAATAGAGGAT
This sequence comes from Pteronotus mesoamericanus, assembly GCF_021234165.1. Classification (NCBI taxonomy): domain Eukaryota; kingdom Metazoa; phylum Chordata; class Mammalia; order Chiroptera; family Mormoopidae; genus Pteronotus; species Pteronotus mesoamericanus. The sequence goes on from NW_026555085.1 coordinate 1,110,944, forward strand.
CGATGCAGCAAGCTACAAGTCATGGTAGGGAAAAAACACCCACTCAGAGCAAGAAAACAAACAAACAAAAAGACTCAAAACTAATGATGAGAGTTTAAAAGAGCTGCAGGACAACATAAAATGTAATAATATTTATATCATAGGGATACCTGAAGAGGAAGAAAAGAAGCCAGGGATTAAAAAAAAAAAACAACCCTCTTTGAGAAAAGAGTGACAGAAAACCTCCCTAACTTTTGAGGGACATGGAAGTCCTGGAAGCACAGAGGGTCTCAATCAAGATAAGACCAAAGAGGCCTACTCCAAACTACATTAAAATGGCAAAATTTAAAGACAAAGAATTTTAAAGGCAGCAAGGGAGAAACAGCTAGTAGTATACAAGGGAGCTCTGATAAGGCTATCAGTTGATTTCTCAACTAAACACTAGAAGCCAGAAGGGAATGGCATGAAATTATTCCAAGTAATGTAAAGAAAAGTCCTGCAACCAAGACTATTCTATCCATCAAGTATCTCACTTAAAACGGAAGGTGCAGTAAGGAACCACATTTTTTTTAAAAAGGCTAAAAGGCTACATCATCAAACCAGCATGGGAAGAGATGCTAAAGGGACTGCACAGGAACAAAGGAAAAAGGGTGATGATTAAATAACTATCAATAATAACCTTAAATAGGTTAAATTGATTAAATTGATGTAAACGGATTAAATGCTCCAATCAAAAGACATGGGTAGCTGAATGGATAAGAAAATATGAAAATATATATGCTGTCTACAAAAGACCCACCTCAGAACAAAAGATCTACATAGGCTGAAAATGAAAGAATGGAAAAAAAATATTCCAAGCAAATTGCCATGAAAGAAAAAAAAAAACAAAACACTGCGATAGCATTAGCTATATCAGACAAAATAGACTTCAAAACAAAGGCCATAACAAGAGACAAAGAAGGTCACTACATAATACTTAAGGGAGTAGTCCAAGAAGACATAACACTTGTCTACATACATGAACCCAACATAGGAGCACCTAAATATGTAAGGAAAATCATGGAGGACTTTAAGAAAAAGATTGACAGAAATACATTCATCATATGGGATTTTAACATGACACTGTTAACAATGGATAAGTCGTCCAAACAAAAAATCAAGTGTATTATAGCATTGAATGACATTCTATATCAAATAGATTTAATTGATATTTACAGAGCATTTCACCTCAAAGAAGGAAAATATACATTCTTTTCCATCACACATGAATCATTTTCAAAGATAGACCATATGGTAGCACACAAAACAAGCCTCAACAAATTGAAAAAAAAATGAAATCATGTCAAGCATGCTCTCAGATCCCAATGCCCTGAAATTAGAAACCAACCTCACGGAAAAAACTCAAAAACATTCAAATGCATGGAGACTAAATAAGATTATTAAATAATGGATTAACAATGATATCAAAGGAAATCAAACAGTATCTGGAAACAAATGAAAATGAACACACAGCAATTCAAAAATTACAGGACAGAGAGAAAAGATGGGGGAGGAGTGAATGGGAGTCACGCTGACCTCCTCCCAAGACCAAAATGGAATTGCGACTAAATAGTGGAGTAATCACCTGGAAAACAATGGAACGATAGTGGGAGAGGAGCCTTGGTGCTGCGGACAGTGGATTCGACTCTCACACATCCCAACAGGTGAGAAGTGCGGTGGAGGCTCGAGAGGGTGGGCTGGGTGCCCACGGGCACTAGCCCCAGAGGGACATTGAAACGGCCAGTTACTTCCCCCAAGAAGAACGGGGTCTGAATCATAAACAGGGGCCCCTAAACTACAGCAGCTAAAACCAAGAAAATACAGACAAAACGCAACCCCGAGAAGCTTAGGGGCGCTCTCTGCCAAAGACAGGTGGCTGGGGATGCAAAGAGACATTTAAAGGGCCAAGGCAAAAATTGCAGGGGCAGCCACCCTCCTTGATCTCTGAGTAGAGGTGGCAGCAGGGTGCGCTGGTGCCTGAGGAAAGATTGGCAAGGAAAACTTTGTGAAGAGAACTGACATGGCGGCCGGTGCAACCCGGGTGGTAACGCACCTCCCACTCTGCAGCTACCATCTCGCTCAGGCATAAGGGAATCAATTAACCTGCCTTTTGCGTGCTCCGCACACAGCTTGTACGTGTGTGAGCTGTGGGGCTGAGCGCAGACTGGCTGGGAGAGCCTTGAGGGGAGACTGGAAACAGAGGCATTGGGGAAAGAAAGGGAGGAGGAACCGGGGAGTCCCAACTCCTTCTCCTTGCTGTAGTCTCCATTGTGCGGGAAGAGGCCACACCCCCAAAGAGCCAAAAGCTGAAAAGCAAACATAGACACCCCCAAAACACCCAGAGCAGGCGTGCACACATGCGCCGAGTGACTGGTGAGGGTTGGCGAGCATGTGGGTGACCCACGCAGGCTGGTGAATGCTTGCACCGGCCGGCAAGGCCTCCCACAGATTGGCACCAATAAGGCCTGTGAGGGAGTGCACAGAGCGACAAGGGCAGGCATAAATTGACCCGCCCGCTCGGGATTGCAGAGCGGCCCACAAAATTCGTAGAGCTGCCCAGAATCCCTGGAGGAGAGACCAGAGACAGGATAAACCGGAGAGTCCTGAAGCTGACTTCCTCCCATTTCTGTAGTCCCCATTTGGCGAGGGCAAGTAACGCACCCAAAGAGCCAAAAGCGGGGAAAACACACAATAAAAGTCCCTAAACTGACCAGTGCCGGGGAGTTCGTCGGCCAGGGGGGCCAGATGAGTACACGAGGTCGCGAATAAGCCCCCTGGTCTGGGGCAAGCACATGCGAGCCCAGGCAGGCGGGGGATCCTGCCGCGCTGGGAGCGTGCTCAAGGAGCCTGCGTGAGAGTGCAGAGAGATCCCAAAAAATAGCTCAGCCCTGACTGAAGGGGTCACAGAGCTGCCCCAAGCAGGAGTCAGACACAGACATTAGACTCCTGGAAGGCTCAAACAAACAACCCAAGGTCCTATAGGGTCAACAACAGACATCATCAGAGGCAGGCCCAGAAAGAAAAGTAAAGAACAAAAATACTTAACAGACTCTCACAAAAATGGGAAGAAAAACAAGTTCCCACCAAATGAGTGGAAAAGGGGGCTCCCCACAGAGAGAGCTCAATGAAATAGAGGCAAGGGAACTATCAGATACTGAATTCAAAACAATGGTTCTAAGGAAGCTCAATGAGCTCAGCCAGCTCAAAGAGAACTATGAGAAACTGCAGAGAAACTATCAGGATCTTACAGCAAACTACATCAGCCTGGAAAAGGACATAAAAACTATCAAGAAGACACAAGAGGATATGAAGAATACCATTTCTGAATTGAAGAACACAGTAGAAGGAATCCAAAGCAGGCTGGATGAAGCCGAGGATCGAATCAGTGAGATGGAGGATAAGGTAGAAAGAAGCTCCCAGAAAGAACAAGAAATGGAAAAACAACTAAAAAAGAATGGAGAGTCATTTAGGGAAATGCAGGACAACCTGAAACACAATAATATCTGTATAATAGGGATACCAGAAGGAGAAGAGGAGCAAGGGATAGAGAACCTCCTTGAAAAAGTAATGATGGAAAATTTCCCTAATTTGAGGAGAGAAAGACTCTCATGGATCCAGGAGGCACAGAGGACCCCACTCAAGAGGGACTCAAGGAGGTCCACTCCAAGACACATCATCATTAAAATGGCAAATGTCAAAGACAAAGAGAGAATCCTCAAGGCAGCAAGGGAGAAGGAGAAAGTAACATACAAGGGGGCCCCGATACATCTAGGTGCTGACTTCTCAACAGAAACACTACAAGCCAGAAGGGAATGGCAACAAATATTCCAAGCCATGAAAAGCAAGGGCCTACAGCCAAGGCTGCTCTACCCAGCTAGGCTCTCCATTAAAATACAAGGGGAAATACAAAGTTTCCCAGACAAGAGAAGACTAAAAGAATACATCTCTACCAAACCAGCACTCCAAGATATGCTAAGGGGACTGGTTTAAGCAGATGAAGGAAAAGAATGAGACAGAGAGGAACACAGGTACAAAGAGAAAAGATGAGTAAGTTTCTATCAGTAATATCTCTCAATGTGAACGGACTAAATGCCCCAATCAAAAGACACAGGGTAGCTGAATGGATAAGAAAACATGACCCACACATATGCTGCCTACAAGAGACCCACCTCAGAGCAAGAGACCTACAGAGATTGAAAGTAAAGGAATGGAAAAAATTATTCCAAGCAAATGGGCATGAGAAAAAGGCTGGCATTGCCATACTTGTATCAGACAAAGTAGATTTCAAAACAAAGGCCATAAAGAGAGACCCAGAGGGGCACTTTATAATACTTAAAGGAAGAATCTATCAAGAAGACACAAACATTGCAAACTTATATGCTCCCAATATAGGAGCCCCCAAGTTTATAAAGAAATTGTTGGATGACTTCAAAAAAGATATAGACAGCAACACACTGATAGTAGGGGATTTCAACACCCCACTGTCAAAAATGGACAGATCTTCCAAACAAAACATTAATAAATATATTGTGAAATGCAGACTGGTGCAGCCACTGTGGAAAGCAGTGTGGAATTTCCTCAGAAAGCTGAAAATGGAACTGCCTTTTGATACAGTGATTCCCCTGCTGGGACTATACCCTAAGAACACCAGAATGCCAATACAAAAGAACCTATGCACCCCAATGTTCATAGCAGCACAATTTACAATAGCCAAGTGTTGGAAGCAACCTAAATGCCCATCAGTAGATGACTGGATCAAAAAGTTATGGTACATATACACAATGGAATACTACGCAGCAGAAAGAAAAAAAGCACTACTAAACTTTGCGACAGCATGGATGGAACTGGAGAGCATTATGCTAAGCAAAATAAGCCAGGGGGCGAAAGACAAATACCATATGATCTCACCTATAAGTGGAACCTAACCAACAATACAAAGACTCAGGGAAAATAAGACCAGCAACACTGAAAGGAAAAGAAATCAACAGAGACAAGAGGGAAGGGGCGGGGGGGCGGTGACAAGGAAGGGAAGGAGAAAGTCAAGGAGCATATAGCAAGGACTCATGGACAAAACCAAAGGGGAAGAGTTGAGGGAGGGAAGGAGGGAGGGGGCAAGGGAAAGTGGTGGGGGATTGGCAGAGACAAATGTATTTGAAAAAATAAATTAAAATAAAATTTAAAAAAAATTACAGGACTCAGTAAAGTCATCCCTGAGAGGGAAGTTCTCTCTCTATAGCAATACACACCTACCTAAAAAAGATAGGAAAATCTCAAATAAACAACCTAATCTACATCTAAATGAGTGGATCAAAAAACTGTGATACATTTACACAATGGAATACTATGCAGCAGAAAGAAAGAAGGAACTACACTTCACCACAGCATGGATGGAACTGGAGAGAATTACGTTATGTGAAATAAGCCAGGCAGTGAAAAACAAATACCATATGATCTCAACTATAAGTGGAGCCTAATCAACAAAACAAACAAGCAAGCAAAATAGAACCAGAGACATGGAAATAAAGAACAAGTTGACAGTGACCAAAGAGGAGGAGGGAAGGGGATAATCGGGGAAGGAAGAGGAAGGATCAAGTCAAGGAACTTGTATAAAGGACTCATGGACAAAGACAACTGGGAGGTGGTAAGGATTGAATGTGGAAGTTGGGGGGTGATTAGGGCAGGGGAGAGTAATGGGGGAGGGGAAATGGGGACAAGTGTAATTGAACAGTAAGAAGAAGAAGAAGTAGAAGAAAACAACAAAAAAAGCTCAGAGCGAGTAGAAGAAAGGAAATTGTGTTGCAGCCTCCCTAAGCTGGACAGGTCCACTCAAGACTCTGGTAGATGGAAGAAAATGCATGGAGCCATGGGGATGCTTGACATGCCTTTATTTGGAGGAGTCACAGAGGCCACAAGCCCGTGTCTATGTTGGCATGCCCTAAGAAGCCCCTACCTTCTTAAATACTAGAAGGAACAAAGCTGGGTACAAGCCAAAGAATGAGGTAACTTAGCATGAGCTGTGCATGTGAGCCTACTCAAAGCTAAGGGGCAGTTTATAGCACCCAGACTCAAGGCTATGAGAACACTGGTTTATCAGACTCCTTCAAGGTTGTGAGAAGCTGCTCACCCTGGTTACCCAAGCACCTGAGTGAGGAAGCCAGACTGCCTCCACTTACCCTACAATCCACCCCTTCTGGGTTCCTCACCACACAATCTATGTGAGGATATCTTCCGCAAAGTTCCCTTGGTGAAGAGAGAAGAACCCTGTACCCATAAACCACAACATCAATATAACCTACAGCAACAGGCAAGCAACACACAAGCACTGCCACCCAAGACAGCAAAAACCCACTGCCATTTGGTGGTTAGGGATGCCCACCATTCCTGCAAAGCATCGCCTGTTAGGCGTTCAATGGCATGGGTCTCAGAGGCTAATGCCTGCAAAGCTTGGCTTACATTATGGTGAACATCAGGAACAGAGACACCGCATTCTGCTCCTACTAGGGCACATACCCCACCTTAGGATGCAGTGAGTATATCTAAAGCCATATGATTCTGCAAGGCTACTTTTCTTAACTAGTACACTTCTTCATTTAACATGCTTAAGGAATCATGTGTTGCATTCAATGCATGGGCAGTGTGCAAAGCCAAAGCAGTTATCTCAGTTTCAGTAACTAGAGGTGGCTTGAGGAGAAAAAAACAGCTAGTGGATATTACCACCAGGGGTACACTTTACCCAGTGTTGCATTTTAGACGCTTCCCAATTTGTTGGTCAGCTTGCAAGAGTTTTCTGAACTTGAGGAGGCAAAAAGGGCCATCCCCAAATATAAGGACCAGTCCAGTTTCCAGGCAGGTAAGGCCACCCATGTGAGCCACACCCCCAAAGGACTCATAGGAACTGCAGCCCAGGCATCCACCCACACCTCCCAGAAATGCTCCAGGACAAGAGTGTGACATAGACTTGTCAGAGTGCAGCCCACCTGGGCTCGCCCTTTGGTATTCTCAATGCAAAGGGGAGCTGGTCCAGCCAGATTCATGGCTTCAACTGTGAGCCACCCCGATCCATCCCATAAAGAGTAGCCAGTCAACGGCTGGAGTTGGTCATGCTGCTGCTTTGCCACAGCATAGATGTCAGTCTAAGCGGCATCCCACAATGGATGTCCACTGTTCCACTGGTTCCAGAGCCATGTCCAATTTGCAATAGAAGCAAGAGCAATGCACCATGGAAGCCCAGATGAGATGCTCAGTGGAATTTCCATGCAAACCCAGCATGCTGATTGATTAGCCACTGAGGCATAGTGAACCCAATCCACTAATGTGTTACTTTGCACCCTAGAGGCAGAAAGACAGAGAAGTTATAGGTGCCAGCAAGGGCAACTCATGCCTCTCAGGTAATATACAAGCAAGCTTCTGGTCAGCTGACAGGACAGTGGTTGGCACAGGAGGTCTTCCCAGGCATGCATACCAGACCTTCCGTGCCTCAACTTGGGGCTCAGCACCTACTTGCAGCAACAGGGGAGAGCTCATGGTAGGCCAAAGGGAAATTACAATGGTGCTACAGAGCAACATTTCATGGTCTGCTGGCCCTGAATATGTCACTTTTATGATTGGGGGCCATGTCCCCACCACCAAGGGCACTATTTGCAAGTCCTTCTCTACCCCTTGTCCCCCAGGGGCAACAAGAGCCACCCAACACAAGTAAGGGGTTTTTATTTCCCAAGGCCAGGTCCAAGTAGCTGTTTGCCCTTGCTCCAGATCCTCTGGAGCAGGCAAGAAAATATTCCCTGTTTTCCTATGCTTGGTTTCAGCAAGGCATCCTTAGTCTGCACCTGCAGCTGGATAGGAGCTGCAGTCCAGTGGAGAAGTGCTTCCACCAGAGAAGGACTCCCCGCTCCAGCTCCTCTCATTCAGAACCTGGAGGTCAGTTCATAAGTGCTTCATCTAACCCCTCAGCATGGGGGTGGCAGCTGCAGCTCACAGGCCCTCCTTTAAGAAACCATGATACCATTCAATCATCCCAGCAGCTTGGGGATGATAGGCCACATGGAATTTCCAGTCAATCTGCATATCTCAAGCCCATTGTTGTACCAAGGCTCCAGTAAAACGTGTCCCCTGATTACATTCAATGATCAAGGGGAGTCCATAAGCAGCACATAACTGCTCAAAGGCAACTATTACTGCTCTCTGATCTGGGTGCCATGTGGGGATAAGCAAGTAAGAGTCCCATGGCTGTGTCCACACCTATAATAGCATACTTATATCCCTCTTAAATGTGTAGGGGCCCAGTGACATCCATCTTCCACCAGGTCAATGGTATTTGTCCTCGTACCACCTGCCCAGCAGTTTCCACAGGCCTCTAGGGAAGCTCCCATGAGCAGACAACACAAGTGTCACAGGCTTCTTGTGCTTCTGCCAAAGTGACAGGTAACTTTCAAGTTTTAATAGTAGACCACATAGTCTTTTGTCCAGCATATGAGAGGTGATGGTATAGCAACTGAGCTACCTCCCTCCTGAGGGACTGGCAGGTACCATTTCCAGCCACCACACCTTGCCTAGAGTGTCAGCCTCATCATTCCCAGGGGAAGCAAGAGGTTCATGTCCAGTAACATGATATACAGTGATTTGTTTCTGGTGGCCTAACTCCCGTAAATCTTGCCATAAAACCTGTCCCCACAAGGGCCTATGCATAACCATCCATTCATTTGTATGCCAGGTAGAAATCCATGTTAGCCCCCTGTACACTGCCCAACTATATGTGCAAATAGCCAGGAGCGGTGCCTCATTAGTAGCCATGAGCCACATGGCTCAGAGTTCTGCCCACTGGCTACTCTGTCCCACACCAATGTCGAACCAGATTGTGCCTGTCTCTGGTTGAATAGCTACAGCTATCCACATGGCAGGCTGACCCCCTGCTGGACCCATCAGTGTACCAAGCATCTGAGGGAATCGGTGCCTGCCCTTCATGGAAGGGGCTAGCTTCCATCTCTTCAATAGAGACAGGAACAGATTGTTCGTCATCTTAAGTAACCAGACTTAGTACTTCCTGTAGCTCAGCCCGTAAGGGGTTACTAGACAGTGTACTGCTTTGTTGCAGATAAGCCCCTCACTTAGCCAACATGGGTGTCTGAGCTATCCCACTATGAGGCTTAGCTACCCAGTCCTGGACCCACCCTGCAATGGGATATGTGGTCCTGTCACAGGGGCAGTCCTTGTTATAGCCTCCATGGCCAACAGGGCAGCATAAACTGCAGCCAGCTACTTTTCAATCAAGGAATACCGTACCTCTGCTCCCTTCCATGGTTGAGACCAGAAACCTAAGGACTAATGTAGCCATTCTGATCATTGCCACAATCCCCATCCAAACCCTTCCTGTGTCACATGAACGTCTAGCTCACAAAGTCTAGCAGGATCCAGATTATGCAAGGCCTGAGGGTGCTTAATGATGCGATTTGCTCCTCGGAACACTTGTTCTGAGGTTGGGGTGCAATCCCAGTTTGCTCCCTTTTTTACCAAAGCATATAAGGGATGGATTATCTGGGCCAGATGGGGCACAAAAGCTCTCCAGTACCCCAATAGGCCCAAAAGTGTCTGGAGCTGTTTCACAGTGGTAGAGGTCAAGTACGCCTGGATTTTATCTATCACCGCATCAGGGATGACTTTTGTCTTACCTGACCAGACAACCCCAAGAATGTGACAGACAATCCAGGTCCCTGCAGCTTGGCTTCATTGACTGCCCAGCCACATGACTTCAAATGGGACAGCACTTGCGGCACTGTTTTCTCTAGTTCTGCAAGAGAATCACTAGTTAGCAGAATATCATCAATGTAATGGAACAGGAGTACTTCTGGAGGCCATGGCCATTTAGCCATGTCTTCTGCCACAAGCCTGTGAGAGATGGCCAGGTTGTGCAAGTACCCTTGAGGGAACACTGTAAAGGTCCACTGTCGGCCTTCCCAGGTGAAGGCAAACTGACCCTGACTCCCTGGAGCAAGAGTAATGGAGAAAAAAGCATTTGCTAAATCAGCTACAAAGTGGTTGGTTCCCAGCTCATTAGTTAGTTGGTCTATCAAGTCCATCACAGAAGGGACTGTTGCATGCAGTGGGGGGATGACCTTATTGAGCTCCCAGTAATCAACGGTCATCCTCCACAGGCCCTCTGGCTTTTTTACTGGCCACACAGGAGAGTTAAAGGGACTGTGAGCAGCCCTAACTACTCCCACCTTCTCCAGCTCTCCTATAGTGGCTGTAATCTCTTCATGTCCCCCAAGTAACAGGTATTCCTTCACCACATTCACCCATTGTGGAGGAGGCAATTGCACAGGGGGATGATTAGCATGTCCCCGCAAAATAGCTTTTACCACTCATACCTGCAAGCGAAACTCTCCTCATGTGTAACCACAGATCCTGGAAAGTGTCAATACCCAGGATATACTCAGGAATGGGGGATACATAAACAGTGTAGTCATGGGGAGGCAAATGCCCAATACCCAGAGAGAGTTGTACAGCATTTACCCTCACACTTTGTCCCCCATAACCATCAATAGAGACCTCAGGCCCTGAAAATTTCTGTTTCCCATGTAAGAGAGTACATTCAAGTTCTGTGTCTACAAAAGCCAATACCCACTGAACATTTGCAGGAGACCAAGGGATAGCCAATTTGACATGAGGCCTCTGGTTCCTGCCTTTCCCTTGCAGACGGGGCCCTTGGCCTCTTTCCTAGACCAAAGTCCAAAGGATATCTCCTCTCATGTCTCAGAGGGTTGGCGCAGCCAGATGATCTTCCAGCAAGATCACACAGGCTTCTTGGGGCTCCCAGGACACATTCCCAGATTTCCCTGCCAGTTTCTTCTTCTTCTGGGGCTGCAGGAGGCATTGGTCAGCTTGCAGCTGCTTCCAAAACTCCAACAGGTATGCGTTCATCTTTCCTTCAATCTTGGTGCGGTCTACTCCAGCCCCTAAGAGATCTGACCACATTTGCGTTCTGATCACCCACACAGGGGCACTGTTCAACTGTGGAGCAAAAGAAGTCAAGCAACCAGACCAACAGCCCTTTGCTGGCAGCAAGATTCCATCTCTCTGAGACTAACCACCATTGTCGTGGCATTTCTGCGACGACCAAATTATGGTGTGAGAACCGCCATTAGGGAACCAAAGGAGGTGGGGAGCATGCTGGAGTACTAGGTCCTGCGTTCCAGCCATAAAACACCCAGCATCAGGGCCTCGTGTATGGGGATTGAATATGGCCTGGCACATGCCCAGCTCCCACAGGATTTGAACTAAGTCTGCAAAGGACTGCCACTTGCTCACAGTGTCCAGCACTTCACCTGCATTTATCCAGACAGTACAGATAGCTGCTATCACCCACTCCATCAATGAATGTGAGCCCTGCCCCACACCGTGTCTCCAGCTACTCTGCAGCCACTGGTGCAGGGACGGGTGTGTTGTGAGGGATGCTAACTTTTTCATCCCCATTTGGTGCACACGACACTGTCCACTCCTAGATCCCATAAGTGCAGGAGCCATGCAACTAAGGGTTCCCCAGGTTGCAGGCAAAACTGATTCATGAGATTGACTAACTCAGCCTGCATATAAGGCTTGTACATCGTATACTCGGTCATCAGCAGGGGTCCAGCCAGCTGGCCACCAGATGCCATAGGCTGTTGCGACTTCATCTTCTGTACCACCACGGGGTGGGCTTTCCAAGAACTCAGTTCCACATCAACATCGTTGACCTCCGACTCCAACTCATCAGCAGTGGCAGGCTCTGGGGAGTCATATCACTGATCTGCTGCATGCAAGGCTTCTTCCAGGGTGCCAATTCTGTCTTCCAGGATTCCTCTCATCCCTGGAGCTCCCATAGCTTCGCTGCATCATGAAGCTTGGCCTCCATCTCAGCTCACAAAGCTGAAAGAAACACCCAGCCCATGGCCCCACAGCAGCAAGGTTGCTGGACCACTCCAGGGACCCCCCCAATCTCCTGTAGGGCCTTCTCCATGGTGTCAAGTGTGCCACTGACATTGGGCCACTTCCTGGGGGGACTCCACAATGCCAGGAGGCATGCCACTGGGTGCCACTTCCCATTAGCAGGCCATCCCTTAAGACTGCCCTCGTACCCACGTACTCCATATCCATACCATGAGTCTTGTCCTGCTGACTATGCCACTTATGTTGCAGACTCCCTAGGCTGGGCAGGTCCACTCAAGATTCAGGTAGATGAAAGAAAATGTGTGGAGACATGGGGATGCTTGACATGCCTTTATTCAGGGGAGCCACTCAGGCCACAAGCCTGTGGTATGTTGGCATGCCCTAAGAAGCCCCTACCTTCTTAAATACTAGAAAGAACAAAGCCAGCTGCAAGCCAAATAGTAAGGTAACCTAGCATGAGCTATGTATGTGAGCCTACTCAAGGCTCCCAGGCTCAACGCTATGAGGACACTGCTCTATCAGGCTCCTTCAAGGTTGTGAGAAGCTGCTACCCCTAGTTACCCAAGCACCTGGGTGAGGAAGCCAGACTGCTTCTACTCTCCCTACAGAAATAATCAAGATCAGAGCAGAATTAAGTTATAAAGGCACTAAAAAAAAACAATTCAAAGGATCAATGAATCCAGGAACTGGTTCTCTGAAAAGATAAACAACATCGACAAACTGTGCAGTCAATACATGGCCCTTTCCCCTCCCATGAGGAGGGCTAGTCAAAGGGTCTCTGGCCATAAGGAATGTGTATTGTTTTGGGAGCGGATTGTAACTCCTTTCTTATCACCCTTTGGGAGTGGCTTCTTGTCCTGTGATTGCTTCTTGACCTTTCCTATTTGAATATACACACTAATGTTATGTAGCTCCTGGCCACATGTAGGATTGTGCAACCTGGACCAGTGATGACTTTGTCTGGGACCCCTTATAATGAATTTCAGGCTGGAGGAGGTACAGTCTCTCACACTGATCTGCTGACACCAGTGCACTCCCCTGTAATGTGAGTAATAAACAGCATGTTCACATCTGCTGGTCCTCAGGAGGTTTATTTGGAATATCATGAACATGTAAGCAGCTACCAATTGAGTTTGGAGCTCCCATGCTACACAAAACTTTAACCAGACTTATCAAGAGAGAGAGGGAGAGAAGGAAAGAAGTGAGAGAGAGAGAGAGAGAGAGAGAGAGAGAGAGAGAACCCAAATAAATAAAATCAGAAACAAAAGAGGAACAGTTACATCTGATACCACAGAAATACAAAAGATTGTAAGAAATTACTAGAACAACTACATGCCAAGAAATTGGACAACCTGGGTGAAATGGATACATTTCTAGTAACATACAATATTACAAAATTGAATCAAGAAGAAGCTGAGACTCCCATTCAAGATGGAAGCATAAGTAAACATGGCTCACCCACTCCCTCAACCACATCAAAATTAAAACTAACATATAAAACAACCATCATTCAGAACCATCAGAAATTTAGTTGAATGGAAGCCTGACAACTATGGAATTAAAGAAACCATATCCATCCAGACTGGTAGAAAGGGTAGAGACACACAACAGGCTGGTCCCACATCCATGTGTGGTAGATAAAAATTTGGGTGGGATATCTCAGATGCAAGTGGTTCCAGTCCCACACCAGTCCCCGCAGCCCAGGGTTCCAGCACCAGGAAGATAAGTACTCAAATTTTTGCCTGTAAAAACCAGTGAGGATTGAGTCAGTGGAAGAAACTGCTGAAGTCCAGAGTAGTTCCTCTTAAATAACCCACACATGAACTTACTCAGACTCACTCCCTGTGAACTCCAGCACCAGGGTAGCACCTTGAAAGGCACCAGTGGCATACAAGGAGGAAATGAAGTGTCTGGCATCAAGGTTAGAGCTGGGGGACAGCTTTTTCCCAGATAGAAAGGGGAGGAAAGGTTATTGTACCTTTTCTGAACCCTCCCAACAAAGAGCCATAGAGCCAGTAGACAGGTGCCACATCTGAGACTCCATCAACCTGACTAACACCTTTTGGCCCATTCTGGAGATCCCCAGAGTCTCCATCACACCCAACTTACAACTGTTAACAGCAGTTTTTCCATATGAATGACTGGTCTTGGCTCATGCTTGACAACTTCCTATATGCTTTAAAAAAAACAGCTGGCCTAAGAGAGCTCCTAGTCCCCATAACTCCTGATAAGTGGCCTCAGCACAGATTAATGGCAGCCAGCCTGGATTCACAGCTTAGCTTCACCTCAATATCTGCAAGCCCTGCACAAGTAGCAGCCATCTCATATTGCTTTATACCTCAGACAGGGTGGCCACATATAAAATGCAGGTGGGGATGATCTTGGCCTGCACCACCAGGAAACTGCAGGGTCTATGTACCCAGTGGACAGCTATAGAATACATCAGAGCACCACCACACTGCACAGCTGATCCTCCCCAGAGGGGAGAGGTTGGTAGTTAGCAGTCGCCACCAATCGTTGAAGCTGACTGGTCTGGGTAAATACATTCCATTGACCTGCCAATAGCAACCAGGTCTCAACTACAGGAAGAGGGTATACTCAGCCCACATGAAGGGCACAAATCAAGTACCCAGCTTAGGTAATAGGGAGGCTGTGCCACTTAATCCTAGAACACCAACTATATTGGGCCATGCTGCCAAAACAGGGAGTCATGGTAGCTCTTCCTAATACATATAAATGAACACAGGGAGGCTGCCAAAGTGAGGAGAGTACATCAAACCTCCAGAAAGAACTAACCAAAATGGAGATGAACAATTTATCAGATGCAGAGTTTAAAACACTGGTTATAAGGATGCTCAAGGACGTTAATGAGGACCTCAAAACATGAAAAAATCCAGTCTGAAAAGCAGCATACTTAATTGAAATAAGGAACAATTTACATGGAAACTACAGTATAGTAAATGAAGCCAACATAAATCAAGATTTAGAACATAAAGAAGTAAAATGCAAGCAATCATAACAAGAAGAAAAATATCCCCCCCAAAATGAGGATAGTGTACACAGCCTCTAAGACAACTTCAAGAGGTCTAACGAGCATAATAGGGGTTCCAGAAGGAGAAGAGAGGGAGAAATAATTGGATATCTGTTTGAGAAAATAATGAAAGAAAATATTCCTAATTTCCTGAAAGAAATAGAAATGCAAGTACAGGAAGCACAGAGAGTCCCAAACAAGATGGATGCAAGGAGGCCCACTCCAAGACAAATCAAAATTAAAATGCCAAATGTTAAAGATAAAGAGAACCATAAAAGCAGCAAATGAAAAACAGTTAGTTACCTACAGGAGAGTTCCCATAAGACTGTCAGCTCACTTCTCCAGAGAATTATTGTGGGCTAGAAGGGATTGGCAAGAAATATTCCAAGTCATGAAAAACACCGACCCACAACCCAGATTTCTCTACCCAGCAAAGATATCATTTAAGATAGAAGGGCAGACAAAGAGCTTCCCAGACAGGAAAAAAACTAAAGGAGTTCATCATCACCAAACCATTATTGTATGAAATGTTAAAGGGACTTATTTAACAAAATAAAGATCAAAATTATAAACAATAAAAAAATAAACAATAAAATAGCAATAAATACACATTTATCAACAATTGAATCTAGAAATCAAACTAGCGAACAAGAACAGGGAGAGACTCATGGATATGGAGAGTATTTTGATGGTTGCCAGATAGGAGGGAAGTGTGGTGGGATGGGTGGAGACTTGAAGGAATTAATAAGTACAAATTGGTAGTTATAGAATAGTCATGGGAATGCAAAGTACAGTATTAGAAATGGAGTAGCCAAAGAACTTTTAAGCAAGACCCATGTACATGAACAGGGGTGTGAGGATTGCCTGATGGGAGTGGAGGTTGCTGGGTGAAGGTAGGCAAAGGGGGAAAATTGGGACAACGGTAATACTATAATCAATAAAATATAATAAAAAATAATAAATAAAAAGAAGAGGAAAGCTTGAGTAGAACAATAACAACTAGTGAAATTGAAGCAGTAATCAAAAAATTACCAGCACACAAAAGTCCTGCACAGGTGAATTTTACCAAACACTCAAAGAAGGACTAACTCTTATCTTCTCTACCGATTCCAAAAATTCATGAGGAAAAAAGATTTCCAAACTCTTGTTATAAGTCCACTATTATCCTAATTCCAAAACAGATAAAGACACAACAAAGAAAGAAAATTACAAGATAATAACTCTGATGACCCAGATGCTAACATCCTCAGCCAAATAATGATAAGGTGGACCCAGCAGTACATTAAAAAGATATTTACACAATGATCAAGTGGGATTCATAAACTAAAACAATATCACAAATCAATAAACATAATACAACACATAAAAAAATGAAGGACAAAAATCACATGATCATATCAGTAGATACAGAAAAAGTATTTGACAAAATCCAGTTCCCATTTATAATAAAAACACTCAGCAAGGTGGGAACAGAGAGAACATATCGCAACATAATAAAGGCAACATGTGAGAAACCTACTCATCATATTCAATAGGTATAAACTAAAAGCTTTCCTCTTAAGATAAGGAACAAGACAAGGGTATCCACTTTCACCACTCTTATTCAACATAGTACTGGAAGTTCTAGCCTCAGTGATCAGACAAGAAAAATAAATAAAAGTCATCCATATTGGAAAGGAAAGTGTAAAAATGTCATTATTTGCAGATAACATGGTAGTGTACATAGAAAACCCGATAGTCTCCACACACACACACTCAAAAAAACTTCCCAATCTAATAAGCAAATTTGGCAAAATAGCAGGATACAAAGTCAATATAGAGAAATCAATGGCATTTTGGACACCAACAATGAACTATCAGAAAAAAAACTAGGAAAAAATCCCATATACTATAGCAACAAGAAAAATAAAGTACATAGGGTTAAATGTAAACAAGGAGGCAAAAAAAAAAAAAAACCTGTACTCAGAAAATTCTAGAATATTGAAGAAAGAAATTGAGGAAGATACAAATAAATGGAAGCATACACTATGTTCATGGATTCGAAGAATTAACATTACCAAAATGTCCATGCTACCCAAAGAAATCAATAGATTCAACACAACTCCTATTAAAATAACAATGTCAATTAATAAGTATCTATCAATAATAACCTTAAATGTAAATGGAATAAATGCCCCAATCTAAAGACACAGAGTAGTTGAATGGAAAAGAAAACATGATCTGCACATATGCTGCCTACAGGAGACCTACCTCAGAAAAAAAGACCTATACAAACTGAAAGTGAAGGGATGGAAAAAAATATATATGCCAAGCTAATGAATAGGGGAAAAAAGGCCAGAGTAACAATACTTATATCAGGCAAAATAGACTTCAAAAAAAGGCCATAAAAGGAGACAGAAAGACACTTCATAACACTTAAGGGACAAATCCATCAAGAAGACTGTAAACACCAAATAGGAGCACCCAGATATATAGGAAAAATCTTGGAGGACTTCAAGAAAGATATAGAGAACAACACAATTATAGTAGGGGGTTTTAACACCCCACCATCAACAACGGATAGATCTTCCAAACAAAATAACAAACAGAAACGAGAGAGAAGTAGGGAGGTGGTTAGCAGGAAGGGGAAAGGGAAGGGTCAGATCAAGGAACAGGTGTGAAGGACTCATGGATGAAGCCAAGGTGAGGAAAGATTGAGGGTGGGAGGTGGGGGGTGGGTACAGCAGGGGAAAGTGGTGGCTGGTAAATGGAGAAAATGTATTTGAACAATAAAATAAATAAATAAGATATTCAGCTGAAAAGGCTAGTTCCAAAGGAATATATAGTACATATTTTATACTATATTTCATTATATACTTCATGTATAAAAATTAAAATATGTAAATAAAACAATACCTTTTATGTATGAAAGCTATCAACAGCTAAACCTAAAAATAAAAACAAACTAAGCAAACAACTAGAACAGGAACAAAATCACAGAAATGGAGATCAGACGGTTGGGAGAAGGGGGTAGAATAGGGTAAAAGGTACAGGGAATAAGAAGCATAAATGAAAGGTACAAAATAGACAGGGGGAGGTTAAGAATAGTATAGGAAATGGAGAAGCCAAAGAGCTTATATGTACAATCCATGGATGTGAACTAAGGTGGGGAGGGAACGCTGGTGGGAAGGGAGTGCAGGGCAGAGGGGAATAAAGGGGACAGAAAAAAATGGTACAACTATAATAGCATAATCAATAAAATATATGTAAAAAAATAAAATAAAATGAATAAAAATTAAAATATAAATAAAACAGTACCTACTATGTATGGAAGCTAATACAATGTAATAAAATATAAGAACATTGAGGAGTTCTAGATAAATAAATAAATAAATAAATAAATAAATAAATAAATGTTAATCACAAAAAAGCCAGATATCAATAGAAAATGTATGCAGACTTTTTAAAATTAAAAAAAAAGCCCTGCAAGCATATTACTTAGACATTGTGAGAGCAATAACAAAACAACAGCTAAGTAGTTCCAAGTGTTTGCTTCTATGAAATAGAAATTAAGGGTAGAGAAGGGGTGGGACAAAGAAAAAATACAGTATCATAAGTATTATGATTTTCAAACTATATAACTATAATAGCATAATTTAAAACCTTAAGGGAAATATTTGATCCTAAAGGATCCCAAGGCAAATCACAAGTCTCGTCTGAAATTTGACAAAGGTTATCAGTTTTGCATTATAACTTGAATAATAACACTGAAAAATTCTCTGACAAGCAATGAGGGAAATATCACAACCAGAAAGCTCTTTTCCCTCATGCCTTAGGAATAACTTGGGAAAACAGCAGTTTAAACACACTGTTTTACCAGGACCTGGAAAGCAAAACACACTAACAACAACAAAACAAAAACAACTATCACCAGCAATAAAATATTTAGATAATTTAAATATTAAGGTTATATGATTAATTATGACATTTAAAGAAACTGAAACCATAGGTAACTTTTGTTTTACAGAAAGATAAGCTGCTTATAGACAAAGCATGATTACTTCTTTTTTGACAACATCAAGTAAAAGCAATTAATATTTTTTTTAAATATCAACAAGGATATTGTGGAACTGAACAACCCATTAGATCAAATGGACTTAGCTGATTATATACACATGTGCACATGGAACACTTTAGAAGATAAACCACATGATAGGACACAAAACAAGCCACAACATATTCAAGAAAACTGAAGTCATATGAAGCATTTTCTCAGACCACAAGGGCTTGAAACTAGGAACTAACATCAAGAAAAAAACTCAAAAACATTCAAACTCATGGAGACTGAATAGCATGCTATTAAACAATGAATGGGTCAATACTGAGATCAAAGAAGAAATCAAAAAGTTTCTGGAAACAAATGGAAATGAAAACAGAACAGTCAAGACTTATGGGGCACAGTGAAGGCAGTCCCGAGAAGAAAGTCCATAGCAATATAGGCCTACCTAAACAAGAAAGAAACATTTCAAATAAACAAGCTAACCCTACATCTACAAGAACTGGAGAAACAACAACAAAGCCCAGAGCAAGCAGAAGGAAGAAAATAAGATCAGAGCAGAATTAAATGACATAGAAACTAAAAGAACAATACAAAGGATCAATAAATGAAGAAGCTGGTCCTTTGAAAAAATAAATAAAATCTACAAACCTTTAAACAGACTCATCAAGAAAATAAGACAGAGGACCAAATAAATAAAATCAGAAACAAAAGAAGGGAAATTGCAGCTGATACCGCAGAAATACAAAGGATTTTAAGAAATTGCTATAAACAACAGTATGCCAAGAAGTTTGAAACCCTGGGTGAAGTGGAAAAATTTCTAGAAAAATATAGTCTTCCAAAACTGAATCAAGAAGAAGCAGAAAGTCTGAACAGATTGATATCAGCTGGTGAAACTGAAACAGTAATCCAAAAACTCCTAACATACAAAAACCCTGGACCAGATGGTTCAACAGGAAAATTTTACAAAACATTCAAGGAAGAGCTAACCCCTAACCTTCTCAGACTATTCTGAAAAATCCAAGAGGGAGAACTCCCAAACTCTTTTTATGAGGCCAGCATCATCCTAATCCCAAAACCAGATAAAGACACAACAAAGAAAACTACAGGTCAATATTGCTGATGAACATAGACGCTAAAATCCTCAACAAAATATTGACAAACCACATCCAGCAACACATTAAAATGATGATGCACCATGATCAAGTGGGACTCATCCTAGAGGCGTAAGGATAGTACAATATTCTCAAATCAATAAAAGTAATACATCACATAAATAAAAGAAAAGACAAAAGTCGCATGATCATATCAATAGATGCAGAAAAGCATTTCATAAGTTACAACACCCATTTATGATAAAAAACACTCATCAAAATGGGAATAAAGGGGGCATATCTCAACATAATAAAAGCCATACATGAGAAACCTACAGCAAACATACTCAATACACAAAAACTAAAAGCTTTCCCACTAAGATTGGGAACAAGACAACGTTGTTCTCTTTCACCACTTCAATTCAATGTAGTATTGAAAGTCCTAGCCATAGCAATCAGATAAGAAAAAGAAATAAAAGGCATCTAAGTTGGAAAGGAGGAAGTAAAACTATCGTTGTTTGCAGATAACATGGTTGTGTACATAGAAAACCCTATGGACGCCACCAAAACACTACTTGACCTAATAAGTGAATTTAGCAAAGCAGCAGGATACAAAGTCAATATTCATAAATTAAAGCCATTTGTGTACACCAACAATGTAATATCAGCAACAGAAAGCAAGCGGGGGAAAGGCCCATTAACTATAGCAACAAGAAAAATAAAGTGTCTAGGATAAACCTAACCAAGGAGGTCAAGATCTGTACTCAGAAAACTACACAACACTGAAGAAAAAAATTAAGGAAGGCACAAATAAATGGTATACCTCCAATAAATGGATTGGAAGAATTAACATCATCAAAATGTCCATACTACCCAAAGCGATTTATAGATTCAACGCAATCCCTATTAAAATACCAATGACATATTTCACAGATATAGAACAAACTTTTAAGAAAAAATATATAGAACCATAAACAACCCCCCAAAAAACAGCAGTTTTGAGAAAGAAGAACAAAATAGGAGGGATCACAATACCTGACATCAAACTATATTACAAGACCCCTGTAATCAACACAATTTGACACTGGCATAAGAACAGACACATAGATCAATAGAAGAGAACAAAGAGCCCAGAAATAAACCCATGTCTCTATGGTTAAGTAATATTCAACAAAGTAGGCAGAAGCATAAAATGGAGTAAAACTAGCCTCTTCAACAAATGGTGTAGGGAAATCTGGACAGTGACATGCAAAAAATGAAACTGTACCACCAATTTACACTGTACAGAAAAATAACCTCAAGATGGATAAAAGACTTTAAGTCGAGATACCATAGAATTCCTAGAGGAAAACATAGCAGGAAAATCTCAGATATGTCATGCAGCAATATTTTCACTGATATGTCCCCTAGAGCAAGGGACATAAATGAAAGGATATATAATGGGACTTCATCAAAATAAAAAGCTCTGCACAGCTAAGGAAAATATCAGCAAAATGAAAAGGGAACCAATCCTATGGGAAAATATATGATACCTCAGACAAGGGTTTGATCTCCAAAATATACTTCAGGAAGACTAACAATCCAATTAAAATATGGGCAAAGGACCTGAACAGACACTTCTCCAAGGAGGACATACACAGGGCCCAGAGACATATGAAAGGATGGTCGGCATCACTAGCCATCCGAAAGATGCAAATTAAATACCACTCCACACTGGTCAGAATGTTCATCATAAACAAATCAACAGCAACAAGTTCTGGCAAGGTTGTAGAGAAAAGGGAACCCTAGTACACTGTTGGTGGGAATGCAGGCTGGTACAACCCCTGTGGGAAACAGTGTGGAATTTCCTCAGGAAACTAAAAATGGAACTGCCTTTGACCTGGCAATCCCACTGCTGGTATTATACCCTAAGAATCCTGAAACACCAATTTAAATAGAGCCTGTGCACACCAATGTTCATAGAAGCACAGTTTACAATAGCCAAGTGCTGGAAGCAACCTAAGTGCCTACCAGTAAATGAGTGGATAAAAAAACTATGGTATATTTACACCACGGAATACCATGCAGCAGAGAGAAAGAAGCAGAAAGAAGGAGTTCCTACCCTTTGGAAGAGCATGGAAGAAACTAGAGAACATTATAAGTGTAGTAAGCCAGGTGGTGAATACAAATATCGTATGATTTCACCTATAAGTGGAACTTAATCTACAAAATAAACAAGTGAGCAAAATATAACCAGAGACATTGAAACAATGGGCAAACTGACAGTAACCAGAGGGGAGAGGGGATGGGAATAACAGGGGAAAGAAGGGGAAGGATCATCAAGGAACATGCATAAAAGACCCATGGGCAAGCCTGAAAAGGGTTAGGATTGAGGGTGGGAGGGACATGGAGGAGGCTATACTTAAACAACAACAACAAAATTTAAAACAAACAAACAAATAAATAATATATGTAATAAAAGACTATTGCTAAATATGAGGAATACAGAGAAATAAAATTAATAATCATCTTCATCTGCCTTCATTAAGACAAAAATACTGTTAATATTTTCTTTCCAGTGCCTCAACTGTGCATTTATGGCACAGTTCACACAATGCTGCATGTTCATTTTTTTTTTAAGATTTTATTTATTTTTCTTAGAGAAGGGAAAGGAAGGAGAAAGAGAGGGGGAGAAACATCAATGTGTGGTTGTCCCTCATGTACTACCAGCTGGGGACCTGGTCCACAACCCAGGCATATGCCCTGAGTGGGAATTAAAGTGGCAACCCTTTGGTTCACAGGCCAGCCCTCAATCCACTGAGCCACATGAGCTGGGGCTGTGTGTTCATTTTTGTGTTCTGAATTTTTCTACTAGAATTGTCATGTAAATGTCATACTATGATAAAAACACTTTGTGTGTTTTATTTTACTGGCAACTTAGTAATAAAAGCCACATATATCAACATATTTCACTATTCCATATTAATATATATAAAACTCTTTTGAGTATGATAAATGAAAAGTTTTTTTCACATGGTATTAAATGAATATAATGTTGATTGCTTAGACTATTCTAGAGTTATTTTCATAATTTTACCAATTATGAAAATAAATATTTTAAGAGATAAAAAAGAAAAAGAAATGTTAAAGGGACTTATTTAAGAAAAGAACATCAAAACTACAAACAATAAAATGCCAATAAATACATACTTAACAACTGAATCTAAAAAAACAGTTTCTGGCCAAGATGCAGATGTAAGTAGATATATGTCACTTCCTCACACAAACAAAAGAAGGAAAACAACAAGTTTAAAAAACTAAAAACAATCAGAACTTCCAGAAAATTGAACTGTATGGAGAGGAACTTCCAGCCAAGATGGAGGCATAGGTAGATACACAAGCTTCCTCACACAACCAAAGAAGGACAACAACGAATTTAAAAACAAAAAGTCAACCAGAACTGCCAGAAAATCAAACTGTATTGAAGGAAGTCCAACAGACAAGGAGTTAAAGAACAAACGTTCATCTAGACTTGTAGAAGGGGTGGAGATGGGCAGCCAGGGTAGTAGAGAGGACACGTGGCAAGGCAGTGGACCAGATAAGCAAGGCGGCAGCTGGTGGATGTTGTAGTCCCACATTCGCATGCAGATAAGCCAGAATGAACAACTGGGGAGTGGGACAGACTGTGCAACCCAGGGTTCCGACATAGGAAACTAACGCCTCAAAATCCCTTGCTACAAAAACCTGTGTGGGTTGCAGCAATGGGAAAAACTCCCAGTCTCACAGGAGAGTTCATTGGAGAGACCCACATGGTCCTAGAACATACACAAACCCAGCCACTCGGGCATCAGCACCAAAAAGGCCCAATTTGCTTTTGGGTAGTGGAGGAAGTGACTGAAAGTGTGGTGAGATCCGGGCAAGTGGCATTGTTCCCTCTCTGAGCCCTCCCCCACATACACCAGCACATTGCAGGGAAGTGGGTTGCCCCACCCTGGAAAATACCTAAAGCTCTGCTCTTTGCAATGTAACGGGTACACCAAGACAAAGAAATATGGCCTGAATGAAAGAACAGATCAAAACTCCCCAAAAAGAACTAAGCCATAAGGAGATAGCCAGCCTATCAGATGCAGAATTCAAAACACTGATAATCAGAATGCTCACAGAAATGGTTGAGTAGAGATGCAAATAAATAAAAACTGAAGGTTATGCAAAGTCAAATAAAGCAAAATATTCAGGGACCCAACAGTGTAGGGAAGGGTACCGGGACTCAAATCAATGATTTGTAACAGAAGGAAGAAATAAACACTCAACCAAAACAGAATGAAGAAACAGAAATTCCATATGGAGCCTCTGGGACAATTTTAAATGTTCCAACATCCAAATCATAGGTGTACCAGAAGAAGAAGAGTAAAAGAGCAAGAAATTGAAAACTTATTTGAAAAAATAATGAAGGAAAACTTCCCCAATCTGGTGAAGAAACTAGACATGCAGGTCCAGAAAGTTCATAGTGTCCCAAAGAAGTGGATCTAAGGAGGAACACACCAAGATGCATCATAATTAAATTACCCTTGATTAAAGATAAGAGGAGCCCTGGCTGGTGTGGCTCAGTGTAATGAGTGCCAACCTGGGAACCAAAGGGTCTCTGGTTCAATTCCTAGTCACAGCACATGCCTTTGTTGTGGGCCAGGACTCCAGTGGTGGGCACTTGAGAGGAGATCACACCTTGATGTTTCTCTTTCTCTTTCTTTCTCCCTTCCCCTCTCTCTAAAAATAAATAAATAAAATCTTTTAAAGATATAAAATAAAGATAAGGAATCTTAAAAGCAGCAAAAGAAAAAGAGAGTTACCTACAAAGGAGTTCCCATAAGACTATTAGCTGATTTCTCAAAAGAAATCTTACAAGAAGGGGTTGGAAAGAAGTATTCAAAGTCTTGAAAAGCAAGGACCTACAACCTAGATTACTCTATCCAGCAAAGTTATCATTTAGAATGGAAGGGCAGATAAAGTGCTTCCCAGATAAGGTAAAGGAGTTCTTCATCACCAAGCTCTTATTATATGAAATGTTAAAGAGACTTATCTAAGATAAAGAAGAAAATCAAAACTATGAACAGCAATATGACAACAAACTCATAACAATCAACAACTAAACCTAAAAAAAACCTAAGCAAACAACTAGAACAGGAACAGAATCACAAAAGTGGAGATCACATGGAGGGTTAACGGTGGGGAGGGGATGGAGGGGATGGAGGGACTACTACAGTAGTCCCATTTTTTCCTCTTATCCCCCCTACCCTATATGCCCCCTCCCACCAGTATTCCCACCCATTAGTTCATGTCCATAGGCCATACATACAAGTTCTTTGGCTTCTCCATTTCCTATACTATGATTAACCTCCCCCTGTCTATTTAGTACCTATCAATTATGCTTCTTATTACCCATACATTTCTCCCACCATGTATGTAGCCAAAAAACTTATACACATGACACAGACAAGAACAATGTGGGGGGGTGTTGCTTGAGGGAATGAGGAATGCTTTGTGGATGGGAGCAAAGATGGATAATTCAGGACAACTGTAATAGGATAATCAATAAGCTATAATTTAAGAAAAATAAAAAGAGAATCTTAAAAGCAGCAAGAGAATAAAACAAGCATACAAAATATAACCAGAGACATTGAAATAAAGAACAGACTGACAGTGACCAAAGGATGGGGGAGAGGATAACAGGGAGAAAAAGGGAAAGGGTAATCAAGAAACATGTATAAAGGACCCATAGACAAAATCAGAAGGGGGTGGATCGATGGTGGGAGGAGTTGTGGGAGGGGCAGGGGGAGTGATGGAGGGAAAATGGAGAAAGCTGTACTTGAACATCTATTTTAAAAAAAGAGAATAGCAGTTAGTTACCTACAGTGGAGTTCACATAAGACTGTCAGCTGAATTCTAAAAAAAAACTGCAGTCTAGAAAGGAGTGGCAAGAAATACTCAAAGTCATGAAAAGCAGAAACCCACAGCCAAGACTGTTCTACATAGCAAAGATATGATTTAGAATCAAAGGGCAGATACAGAGCTTCCCAGACCAGAAAAACTAAAGGAGTTCATCATCACCAAGCCATTATTATATGAAATGTTAAAGGCACTTATTTAAGAAAACAAAGGAAATCAAAACTATAAACAATAGAATGGTGATAAATACATATCTTCCAATAATTGAATCTAAAAAACAAACTAAGCAAACAAGAAGAACAGAGACAGAAACAAGGATATGAATAACTTGTTGATGATTGCCAGATGGGAGGGAGGTGTGGTGGAATGGGTGAAGGAGTGAGGTAATTAATTACAAATATATAGTTACAGAATAGCTATGGGGATATAAAGTACAGTATAAGAAATGGAGGAGTAGCTAATGAACTTATACACATGACCCATGGTCACGAACAATGGTGAAGGGATTGCCTGAGGGAGTGGGAGTTGCTGGATGGAGGTGGGCTAAAGGGAAAAACTGGGACAATTGTAATAGCATAATCAATAAAATATATTTTAAAAAGAAGAAAAAGGAAAAAATGGGCAAACATAGTTATGAAG
Organism: Pteronotus mesoamericanus; assembly: GCF_021234165.1. Classification (NCBI taxonomy): domain Eukaryota; kingdom Metazoa; phylum Chordata; class Mammalia; order Chiroptera; family Mormoopidae; genus Pteronotus; species Pteronotus mesoamericanus. The sequence continues at coordinate 1,137,606 of NW_026555085.1, forward strand.
AATAAAATGGCAATATATACTTATCCATGAATAATCACTTTAAATGTAAATAGCTTAAATGTTCCAATCAAAAGAGATAGGATATCTGTCCCTGGCTGGCGTGGCAGTGGATTGAGTGCTGGCCTGTGAACCAAAGGGTCACTGGTTCAATTTCCAGTCTAGGGCACATGTCTGGGTTGAGGGTCAGTAGAGGGTGCATGAGAGGCACTCACACATGGACGTTTCTCTCCCTCTCTTTCTCCCTCCCTTCCCCTCTCTAAAAATAAATAAATAAAATCTTTTTTTAAAAAGAGATAGGATATCTCAATTACTAAAAAAAAAACAAGACCCATATATATGCTGTCTATAAGACACCCAGAACAAAAAAATGCAGACAGACTAAAGGTACAAAGATGGAAAATATACTTTATGCAAATGAAAATTTTTTAACAAGTTGTATAGCCCTGGCCAAGTAGCAAAGGTGGTTGGAGTGCCATCCCATACACCAAAATGGTTATGGGTTCTAACCTCAGTCAGGGCACGTATGAGAGACAACCCATATGTTTCTCTATCACATTGATGTCTGTCTGTCTCTCCCTCTTTCTGTCTCTCTCTCTTGTCCTCTCTCTCAAATATCAATGAACATGTCCTTGGGTGAAGCAAAAAATGCTGGGAGAGCAATACCTACATATCAGACAAAACAGACTTTAAAACAAAGGCTTTAATGAGAGACAAAGAGGAACACTACATAGTGATACAGGGATCAATCCAGCAAAAGGATATAATCCTTGTAAACATTTATGCACCCAACATGGGAACATCTAAAAATATAAAGCAATCCTGATAGACATAAAAGGAGAGGTCAATAGTAATACTGTCATTATAGAGGAATTTAACACTGACATTGACATCAATGGATTGATCTCCCAGACAGAATAACAAGGAAACACCAGCCTTAAATGACATACTACACCACCAGATGGATTTAATTGATATCTTCAGAGCATTTCACCCAAAAGCAACAGAATATATATTTTTTAAAAGTGCACATGAGAGAATCAAGATGGTGGAGGAGTGAGTGGAAGTCTCACTGACATCCTCTGAGGACCAACTTGGAATTACAACTAAATTGTGGAGAAATTACCTGGAACAAGCAACTGAACAATAGCGAGAGAGGAGCCTTGTAACCTCGGAGAAAGAAGAATCAGCTTTAGCCCAGACTAACTGGTAAGGAGAGTGGTCAAGACTCGAAAAGGTGGGCGAGGAGCCCATGGGCAGCAGCACCAGAAGGATATTGAAACAGCTAGTTGGACCCCCCTGAGAAGACAAGGTCTAAACCAAAAGCAGGGGTCTCTAGTCTACAGCACCAGAGCTCAAAAAGTACACAGGAAATCAGCCAGCTGCGAAAACTGGTAGGGTTGCTCTCTGCCAGAGCTAGGCGGCTGGAGACGCAAAGAACTGTTTAAAGGGCCAAAGCATACATTTTTATTTGCAGCCACTTACCCTGGTCTCTGGCAAAGGCGGAGGCAGAGTGGGCTAGAGATACCTGAGGAGAGACTGGGGAAGGAGATTTGGGAAGAGAACTGAGAGAGTGGCTGGCGGGATCTCAGTGCTGACTCATCCCCCATGTGGCAGCAGCCATCTTGCTCAGGCAGAGACCGCTCCCCCTGAGTGGTACCACCATCAGAGGACCCAATAGCCCCTCCCACAGGTGGGATTCCACCCCGCCCTGTGATGTCTAAGCTGCCTGCTGAATGTGGAGTGGCAGCCACAGACAGTAGATCCCTGTCTAAAGGGGAAGCAGAGAGGTCTGGAGACACTTGAGGAGAGACTGGGGATAGAGGCTTTGGGGAGAGAATGGAGAGAGTAGCTGGCAGGATCTCAGTGCAGACTCCTCCCCCATACGGCAGCAGCAAGAGAAGACCCAATAACCCCTCCCCAAGGTGGGAATCCACCCCGCCCTGAGCTGTCTAAGGTGGCCTGCTGAGTGCAGAGTGCCTAGATTAACAGCTGAAGGAGACAGCCACAGACAGTAGATTCCTGGAAGTCTCTTAAAGACTGCCTGAGGTCAGACAGGGATAACATCTGACATCATCAGAGGCAGATCCAGAAAGTACAAACAGCGGTCTCCTACCATAGAAGTTCACACAACAAAGTCAGGAAATCAAGACAGATCAATTTAAGAAGCAGAAGCAAAAAAGAAGAGTCTCACAAATAATGAGAAGACAAAGAAACACTCCCCTCCCACTCGAAGGGAAAGGAGAAATCCCCAGAAAGAGAACTAAATGAAATAGAGGCAAGTAAACTATCAGATATTGAGTTCAAAACAATGTTTCTAAAGAAGCTCAGTGAGCTCGGTAAGCTCAGAGAGAATCATCAAAAACCACAGAGAAAATATGAGGAACTTACTGCAAACTATATCAGCATGAAAAAGGGCATAGAAACTATCAATAAGAGACAAGAGGAAATGAAGAATACAATTTCTGAATTGAAGAACACAGTAGAAGGCATCAAAAGTAGATGAAGCCAAGGATCAAATCAGCGAGCTGGAGGACAAGGTAGAAAAAAGCACCCAGAAAGAGCAAGAAAAGGAAAAAAGACTAAAAAGAATGAAGAAGTATTTAGGGAAATGCAGGACAACCTGAAACATAATACTATCCATATAATAGGGATACCAGAAGGAGAAGAAGATGAGGAAGGGATAGAAAACCTGCTTGAAAAAGTAATAATGGAAAACTTCCCTAATTTGAGGAGAGAAAAAGTCACACAAGTCCAAGAAGCACAGAGGGTCCCATTCAAGAGGAACCTAATGAGGCCCACTCCAAGACACATCATCATGAAAATGGCAAATATGCAAAGCAAACAGAGAATCCTAAAAGCAGCAAGGTAGAAAGAGGTAGTAACATATAAGGGAGCCCCAGTACAACTAGCAGCTGACTTCTCAACAGAAACACTGCAGGCCAGAAGGGAATGGCAAGAAATATTCCAAGTCATGAAAAGCAAAGGTCGGCAACCAGGACTGCTCTACCCAGCAAAGTTCTCAATTAAAATGGAAGGCAAAATAAGGAGTTTCCCAGACAAAAGAAGGCTAAAAGAATACACCTCCACCAAACCAGCATTGCAAAATATGCTAAAGGGACTGCTTTAAGATGAAGAAAAAGTTTCTATGAATATCCAGTTCCTTTCACAGTTGCCAATACTTGATATTACCAATATTTTTAATACTTATTAATCTGATTGTGACAATGATGTTATTTTCATTGTTTCTTTACGATTTGTTTAAACTAAACCTGTTTTTGTATATTTCATGCCTATTTCTATTATTTTTAAAAAGCTTTAAATGACTTGTTGGTATTCTTTATCCATTTATTGATTAAAGGTTTGTAGAACTTTTTTCCCTAAAAAAACCCAAACCTATTAACTGTGTTTTAGATTAGTTACAAATACTTGCCTATTCTAAACCTTGTCCTTTAACTTTTTATATGTATATTACTATATAGTGTTAAATGTTTAATATAGTCATATTATCAATATTTACTTTATAGGCTTCTGGGTTTGAATATTTTACTTCGGGTCATGAAAAATATTAGTTCTATTTTCTTCTAAAACTCCTTAGATTCTACATATTGATTTTAACTCACCTGACTATTTTTTGTATAATGTGTGAAATAGGGCTCTATATTTGTTTTATTTCAAGTAAAAGTGGTCCATGCACCTTATTTGTTGAATAAGCCTTATTTTTCCCCATTGACTTGAAATATCTACTTAATCATATATTATATTGTTAGACAGATATCTACATTTGTCTCTAGAATGCTCATTATATTTCACTGATCTACTTGATTATTTCTTTGTTGGTGTCTTGGTTTAATTGCTGAGACTTTATAATGGTTTTACATTTTTTAATATTTTATAATTAACTTTGACATTTAAAAAAATAAATAAACTCAATCTGCATTAAAGAATGAAAGAAGAGAAAAAAGAAAGAAAGAAAGAAAGGAAGGAAGGAAGGAAGGAAGGAAGGAAGGAAGGAAGGAAGGAAGGAAGGAAGGAAGGAAGGAAGGAAGAAAGAAAGAAAGAAAGAAAGAAAGAAAGAAAGAAAGGAAAGAAAGAAAGAAAGAAAGAAAGAAAGAAAGAAAGAAAGAAAGAAAGAAAGAAAGAAAGAAAGAAGGAAAGAAAGAAAAAGAAAAGAAAAGGAAAGAAAGAAAGAGAGAGATGGAACTCCCACCTTTTGCAACAACATGGATGGAACTGGAGAATATTAAGCTAAGTGAAATAAGTCAGTTGATGAAAGACAAATACCATATGCTCTCATCTATAAGTGGATGCTATTCAACAAAATAAACTAACAAACAAAATAAACCACAGGCACAGAAATGTGGAGCCAACTGAAAGGGACCAGAGGGGATGGGGAAAGAGGACAATGATCGAAAGAAGGGGAAGGGACTAGACAAAGAACATGTATGAATGACCTATAGACTTGGACAACAGAGTGAGAATTGATTATGGGAGTGGGGGTGGCGGTGAGATGGGTGGAGGGGGTAAAGGGGTAAAAGTTGAGAGAACTGTAATAGAATAAACATGATTTATAAACTTAAAGTAAAATAAAATAAGTATAAAAAAAGAAAGAAAAGAAAAAATTGCACACGAAACATTTTCTAGGTAGACCACATGTTAGAACACAAAACTAGTTTTAATAAGTTTAGACTGAAATTATATCAACCATCTTCTCTGACTATAAAAGTATGAAACAAGAAATGACTCATGAGAAAAAAGCTGAAGAACACACAGAGACAATGGAAGCTAAACAACGTTACTAAGCAATGGATGGGTTGACAGTGAGATCAAGGGAGAAATCAAAAGATACCTTGAAACAAATAAAAACACACAACAACTCAAAATCAATGGGACACAGTGAAAGCAGTTCTTAGAAATGGAAATACATAGTATTACTGGCCTACCTCAAGAGACAAGAAAAATCTCAAATAAACAATATAACTTTACACATAAAAACTAGAAAATAAATAACAAAACCCAAAGTGAATGAAGGAAGAAAATAATAAATATCAGAGCAGAAATAAAAGAAACAAGTGCAAAAGTGTCCAATTTTTGACATTTTTAGGCCACACATTAAGTATACAAGCACAAATGAATACTGATGAGCAAAAAAAAGTTTTTAAGTAAATTTACAGTTTTGTGTTGGGCTACATTCATAGCCATTCTGGATTGCATGCAGCCTGTGAGCCATGGGTTGGACACCCCTGAAAAAGTCTAAAACCAAGAGCTGGTTCTTTGAAAAGATAAACTAAATTGACAAACCTTTTACCAGATTCATCAAGATAAAAAAGAGAGAGGGCCCAAATCAATAAAATGAGAAAGAAAAGTAACAACTGATACCACAGAAATAAAAAAGGAATATAAAAAATATATTACAAAAACTATATGCCAAAAAACTGGGCAACTGGATGAAATGGATAAATTCCTAGAAACATAAAATCTTCCCAAACTGATTCAGAGAGAAGCAGAAAATCTGAACAGATTGATTACAACTAATGAAATTGAAGGAGTAATCTTTAAAAACTCCCAAAAAACAAAAGCCCTGGCTGGATGGCTTCATTGGTGAATTTTACCAAACATTCAAAGGAGAACTAATACCTATCTTTCTCAAATTCTCCCAAAAAATTCAAAAACATAAAACACTTCCAAACTTATTTTATGAAGCCGGCATTATCCTAATTCTAAAACCAGATGAAGACACTACAAATAAAGAAAATTGTTAGTTCACTATCTCTGATGAACATAGATGCTAAAATCCTCAACAAAGTAATAGCAATCTAAATTTAGCCTTACTTTAAAAATATCATACATCATGATCAAGTGGGATTTATTCCAAGAATGCAAGGTTGGTACAATATCCACAAATCAATACATATGATACACTACATAAATAAATAAAGGTTAAAAATCACATGATCATATTACTAGAGGCAGAAAAAGCATTTGACAAAATCCAGCACCCATTTATGATAAAAACTCTCAGCAAAGAGAGAGTAGAAAGAACATACCTCAACATAGTAAAGGTCATATATGACAAACCCACAGCCAACATCATACTCAACATGCAAAAACTAAGTGTTTCTCTTAAGGTCAGGAACTAGACAGGGATGTCCACTTTCACCACTCTTATTTACCATAATACTGAAAGTCTAAACCACAACAGTGATACAAAAAGAAGATATAAAGGCATCCAAATTGGGAGAAGTAAAATACTCTTTGCAGATGACATGATACTACATACAGAGAACCCTAAATATTTCACAAAAAACTACTAGAACAATAAGTGGATTCAGTGAAGTAGCAGGATACAAAATAAATATCCAGAAATCAGTTACATTTTTATACACTAATAATGAACTACCAGAAAGGGATATGAAGAAAACAATTCCATTTACAATTGCATTTAAAAAACCCTAAAAATAAATTTAACCAAGGATGTAAAAGAACTGTACTTGTAAAACTGTAAGACACTAAAGAAAGAAATTGAAGAAGATACAAATAAGGGGAAGCATATACCATACAGGAAGAATTAATATCATTAAAATGTCCATACTATCAAAAGCAATCTATAGATTCAGCACAATTTCTATCAAGCTACAATGGCACATTTCACAAAACTAGAATAAATATTCCAAAAATTTATATGGAACCACAAAAAATACTGAATAGCGACAGCAATCTTGAGAAAGAACAGAGGTGGAGGAATCATGCTACCTGATATCAAACTATGCTACAAGGACATAGTAATCAAAACAGTGTGTCACTGACATAAAAACAGACATTAGCTCAGTAGACCAGAATAGAGAGCCCATAAATAAACCCATACCAGTATGGCCAATAAATATTTTACCAAGGAGGCAAAAACTTATTGTGCAATGGGGTAAATATAGTTTATTGAATAAACAACATTGGGAAAATTGGATATATACATGCAAAAAGTGAAACTAGACTACCTTCTTACACCACACACAAGCATAATCACAAAATAGAATATAGACTTCAATATAAGACTGGAAACCATAAAAATCCTAGAAGAAAACATAGACACTAAAATCTGAGACATGACTTATAGCAATATTTTCTTATATATCACAGACAAAGGAAACAAAAGAAAAGTTGTTAAAAATGGGACTACTTCAAACTAAAAAGTTTTTGCAACTCAAAGGAAGCCATCAGGAACATGAAAGGACAATCTACTAGGAGAACATATTCACCAATGATACATCTGATAAGGCATTAATATCCAAAATTTATAAAGAACTTATACAACTCAACACACATACACACACACAAAGCCAATTAAAAAATAGGAAGAGAACCTGAATAGACACTTCTCCAAAGACGTCATACAGAGAGCCAATAGACATATGAAAAGATGTTCAATGTCACTAATCAACAGAGAAATGCAAGTTAAAACCACAGTGAGATATCATCTCATACCCATTAGAATGGCTATCATCAATAAATCCGCATATGAAAAGTGTTGGCAAGGATGTGGAGAAAAGGGTACCCTCATGCACTGTTTGTGGGAATGCAGATTTGTGCAGCCACTTTGGAAAATATTATGGAGTTTCCTCAAAAAATTAAAAGAGAAACTGCCTTATAAGCCAGTTATTTCACTCCTGGGAATACATCCAAAGAACCCCAAAGCACTAATTTGAGAGAATATATGCACCTCTGTGTTCATTGCAGCATTATTTACATTAGCCAATATTTGGAAACAGCCCAAGTGTCCCTCAGTAGATGAGTGGATGAAAAAGCTGTGATACATTTACACAATGAAATACTACTCTGCTTTACAAACAAGAAGGAAATCTTACCTTTTGCGACAGCATGGATGGACCTAGAGAGCGTTGTACTAAGTGAAATAAGCCAGTTAGATAAAGACAAATACCATATGGTTTCACTTATATGTGGAATCTAGTGAACAAAAAAACAAACAAAATAGAACAGGCTCATAGAGACAGAGAACAGACTGACGGATGTCAGAGGGGTGAGTGTTGGGGGGTTGGTTGAAAAAGATGAAGGGTAAAGAAGGGGATAAATGGTGATGGAAGGAGATTTGACTTTGGGTAGTAAACACAAAATACGATATATAGATGTTTTATTATAGAATTATACACTTGAAACCTACATAATTTTATCAACTAGTGTCACCCCAATTAATTCAATTAAAATTTGGAAAAGCAGCCTGTACAGCCCTGGCTGGTGTGGCTCAGTTGGTTGGAACATCATCCCATAAACCAAAAAATCACAGGCTGGATTCCTAGACATTGCACATGCCTAGATTGTGAGTTCAGTCCCCAGATGAGGTACGTATGAGAGGCAATCAATTGATGTTTCTCTCTCACTGTGATATTTCTCTCCCTCTCTCCCTCCCCCCCCTTCTAAAATCAATAAACATGTCCTCAGTGAGAATTAAAAAATAGATGTACAATACCTACATTGTCCAATTTGTTGAATAACTTATTTTTTCTACTACCCTTGTTTATCATTAATTCAACAGGCATTTATCACCAGTCTTTCTGCTGATATTTCTCCAGCCATTTTGGAATCTGCAGCTCATTATCTTCATTAATTTCTCAGGATGGATTTATGAAGAAATATTGCCTGAGTTTTTGCAGTTTTCTGATAGTTTTTTCTATGCCCTTTATCCTTTTTTTAACTAATGACTATTTTCTAGAGTGCTCTTAGGTTTATTGAAAAATTGATTAGTGAAATACAGAGAATTCCCATGTTTACCCCCATCACATACACACATACAGTTTCCTATATTGTTAACATCTTTCATTACTGGTAGATTTGTTATAATTAATGAACCAATATTCATATGTAATCATTAACTAAAGCCTATTAAGGGTCACTTTTTGTGTTGTACATTTTCTGGATTTTGACAAAGGCATAATGTTAAATATTCACCATTACAGTATCATACAGAATAGTTACACTGCCCTAAAAAAAGCCCTGTCCTTCCCCTCATCTCTCCCCTCCTGTTACCTGAACCATGGCAAACACTGAGCTTTTTTTCACTGTCTCTGTAGTTTTGCCTTTTTTTTTCTCAGAATGTTGTATGGTGACAATCATGTAGGATACAGCTTTTACAGACTGGATGGTTTTTGCTTAGCAATATGCATTTAAGTTTACTTCATATCTTTTTGTGGTCTGATAGCTCATTTACTTTTATCACTGAAAGATATTCCATTGTACATGTGCACCACAGTTTGCTTATCCACTCACTTAATAAAGGACATCTTGGTTACTTCTTGATTTTTGGTGATTATGAATAAAGCTGCTATACACATTTATGTGCAGATTTTTGTGTGGACATAGTTTTCAGCTCAATTGAGTAAATACGTAGGAGCAAGATAGCTCAATCACATGGTAAGACTATATTTTTTAAAGATTTTATTTATTTATTTTTAGAGAGAAGAGAAGGAAGGGAGAAAGAGAGGGAGAGAAGTATCAATGTGAGAGAGAAACATCAATCAGTTACCTCTCATATGCACCCTGACTGGGGCTGAACCCAAAATCTAGACATGTGCCCTGACTGGGAATCAAACCACTGACCTTTAGCTATGCAGAGTGATGCCCAACCAACTGAGCCACACCAGTCAGGACAAGACTTTTTTTTAATAGAATGATTTTCTTTATTATTGGCTCCAACCATAATTTAGATACAGGAGTTTTGAACTCAAATATTTAGGAGAAAGCAAGTTAAGATTGCATTATCCCTCAACTCATTACCAGTAGCATATTGCAAAGCAAAACAGCTTGTAAAAAGGGTGGAAGAGTAGTAGTTCTCTCTTTCTTAGTGTTGCATAGTATTGCACTGTGTAAATGTACCCTTGATTTTTTATCCACTCATTTATTAATGGGCACTTCGGTTGCTTCCAGCACTTGGCTACTGTAAATTGTGCTGCTATGAACATTGGGGTGCATAGGTTCATTTGAATTGGTGTTTTAGGATTCTTAGGGTATAACTCCAGCAGTAGAATCCCTGGGTCAAAAGGCAGTTTCATCTTGGTTTTATGAGGAAATTCCATACTGTTTTCCACAGTGGTGGCACCAGTCTTCTTTCCTACCATGAGCGTGTCTTGGGTAAGTGGAGGCAATCTGGCTTCCTCACCCAGGTGCTTGGGTAGGTAAGGGAAACAGCTTCTCACAACCTTGAAGGAGTCTGATAAAGCAGTGTTCTCAGAGCCTTGAGCCTGGGTGTCACAGCCTTGAGCCTAGGTACAATTAACTGTCCCTTAGCCTTGAGTAGGTTTGAATGCACAGCTCATACAATGTTACTTCACTTTTTGGCCTGAAACCGTCTTTGTTTGTGGTAGTACTTAGAGAGATAGGGGGTTCTCACAGAGAGAAAGAGAGAGAGTTGTGGCACCAATGTACCCACGGGCTTGCGGCCTGTGTGACTCCTGGGGAGAGGGGTGCCGACATAGACATGGGCTTGTAGTCTGTGTGACTCTCCTGAATAAAGGTATGCCAAGCATTCCCACAGTTCCACGCATCTTCTTCCATCTACCTGAGTCTTGAATGGACCTTCCTAGCCTAGGGAGGCTTCAATACAGTGTACTAGGGTTTCCTTTTCTCCACAGCCTCTCCAGCAAGTGCTGTTGTTTGATGGCCATTCTGACCGGTGTGAAGTGGTATCTTATTGTGGTTTTAATTTGCATCTCTCTGATGGCTAGTGATGATGAGCATCCTTTTTTTTTTTTTTAAATTAAGTTTATTAGTGTGACACTGGCTAATAATATTATATAAGTTTCAAGTGTACAGTTCTACAGTGCATCACCCGTACATTGCATGGAGTGCTCACCACCCAGTCTATAGTCTCCTTTCATCACCATACATTTGACCCCTTTACCCTCTTCATTCTCCCCCACCCTAAAAAAAATTTTTCAAAAATCATGGTTGCATTGACTGTACCTTAGGGACAAACTCTTAATTTATTTAAAACCTCAATTCACTAATAACTGAGTCTATATTATTATCATTTTGTTAAACATTTATTCTCTGCAGACAGTCTGCTAAGAGCTTTATACATAATGCTTTTCTAATATTCAGAAGAACCCTATAAAAGCTATCACAGTTTTACAAATGAGAAACCTGAGATTAAGTAACCTGACCAATTGTTACATGGCTTATAAGTGGCAGACCTAGGATTTGAACCCAAGTTTTTATATACTTAAAATTTAGCTGTTAACACTGCACTGAAAATGAACTCTTAGTTAGTAATCAAATGTTTTATATTGGTGGCAGTTCCAGCAAGGATAAAAAGTGTTCCACATTATATATGTCATAGATTGGTACTCTGGGGCATGTTATTGATTTGAATTATGGTATCTTTTATAAGATATTGAAATTCTGCATTATAGAGAAAGCTGTGTAGCAGTAAGAAAGATATGGTTTTTGCTTTTATTTGTGTCCATCATACTGTCCTGTCTGAGCTTCGAGAGAGAGTGGCAGGGTGGAGATAAGCAGAACAGATTAGTTGGTACGTATTATCCTGAAATCTGAGTTATTTGACATTTTTAAGGGTAAGCATTGATTGAGCTCTAAGAACATAAATTGGCAAGAAAAAGTAATACCATCTGCTCAATAACAATTCTTTGCTCTTAGCAAAGAGCATTTGTTTCAACTTGAGAGTTATAATCATATTTATCGAACTTGCTAATTGCATGAATTGAATATAAATTCTCAGACTCATAAAGGTGTGTACTTCTGGTCACCGGCTGCTCCTCAGGTTCCACATTTTTATTGTTAATGGGGTTAGCTTATATTTTTCTGTTTCTCTTATTGCCACTAGAGACTTCAAACAGTCTATCTAGTATTTTCTGCGATTATACAGCAATACTCTTAAACCAATCGCTTCTACAAAGTACAAATCAGAGACTTTTTAAATTAGAATTTTTAAATATTTTTTCTCTAGCCTTAAACTGCAATGTTTTACTAATGGGAATATGTTATTCTTTTATTTGCCAAGAGGCTCCACTTACAGCTGGAGAAATGTATTGTTTTCCTACTTATAAATATCGATGTAAAGTAGGTACTACATAAAATATAAATTACTGATGTAAAAATGGCCCTTTTAGTTTACCAGGGGATTCTATTTTATTAACTTAAGGGAGCTAAAGTGTTCTTGTCTCTATAGTCTTCCCTCCTCAGGCAGTTGCTCAAGAGCTCCAAAGTAAAGCACAATTCTTGAAAAGAGATTTCTAGAAGAATCTACAATGGCATTAAGGACTTGAAGCATCACGAAGTAGAAAAGTGGAGAAATAAATTACCTCATTAATACAGAATGACATTTTAGGTTAAATCACATCGAAAAATAGTATTGGTCTTTTTTTTTTTTTTTTTTTTTTTTTTTTACTTTTTAAATACATTTGTCTCTGCCTCCGCCGCACCTCTTTCCCTTGCCCCCTCCCACCTTCCCTCCCTCAGCTCTTCCCCTTTGGTTTTGTCCATGAGTCCTTGCTATATGTTCCTTGACTTTCCCCTTCCCTTCCCTTTCTCTGCCCCCCCCCCTTCTCTCTTGTCTCTGTTGATTTCTTTTCCTTTCAGTGTTGCTGGTCATATTTTCCTTGCATCTTTGCATTGTTGGTTAGGTTCCGCTTATAGGTGAGATCATATGGTATTTGTCTTTCGCCCCCTGGCTTATTTCGCTTAGCATGATGCTCCCCAGTTCCATCCATGCTGTCGCAAAGTTTAGTACTTCTTTTTTTCTTTCTGCTGCGTCGTATTCCATTGTGTATATGTACCATAATTTTTTGATCCAATCATCTACTAATGGGCATTTAGGTTGCTTCCAAGACTTCGCTATTGTAAAGTGTGCTGCTATGAACATTGGGGTGCATAGGTTCTTTTGTATTGGCGTTTTGGTGTTCTCAGGGTATAGTCCCAGCAGGGGAATCGCTGGATCAAAAGGCAGTTCCATTTTCAGCTTTCTGAGGAAATTCCACACTGCTTTCCATAGTGGCTGCACCAGTCTGCATTCCCACCAACAGTGGACTAGGGTTCCCTTTTCTCCACAGCCTCGCCAGCACCTGTTGTTTGTGGATCTGTTTATGATGGCCATTCTGACCGGTGTGAGGTGGTACCTCATGGTGGTTTTGATCTGCATTTCTCTGATGGCTAGTGATGCTGAGCATCCTTTCAAATGCCTCTGGGCCCTCTGTATCTCCTCCTTAGAAAAGCATCTGCCCAGGTCCTTTGCCCATTTTTTGATTGGATCGTTTGTCTTCTTGGAGTAGAGTTGAGTGAGTTCTTTATATATCTTGGAGATCAAACCTCTATCTGATGTATCATTAGCAAATATATTTTCCCATACGGTTGGCTCCCTTTTCATTTTGCTGATGTTTTCTTTTGCCGTGCAGAAGCTTCTTATTTTGATGAGGTCCCACTTGTTTATTCTTTCCTTTATGTTCCTTGCTTTAGGAGACATATCACTGAAAAAATTGCTGCGTGGGATATCTGAGAGTTTCCTGCCAATGTTCTCCTCTAGGACTTTGATGGTGTTGCGACTTATATTTAAGTCTTTTATCCATCTTGAGTTTATTTTTGTGTATGGTGTCAGCTGATGATCCAATTTCAATTTTTTGCATGTAGCCGTCCAGCTCTCCCAACACCATTTGTTGAAGAGGCTGTTATTGCTCCATTTTATGCTTCTGCCCCCTTTGTCGAATATTAGATGTCCATAGAGACCTGGGCTTATTTCTGGGCTTTCTATTCTGTTCCACTGGTCTATGGGTCTGTTCTTGTGCCAGTACCAGATTGTTTTCAGTATGGTGGCTTTGTAGTAGAGTTTGATGTCCGGTATTGTGATCCCTCCTACTTTGTGTTTCTTTCTCAAAATTGCTGCGGCTATTCGGGGTCGTTTATGGTTCCATATAAATTTTTGAAATGTCTGTTCTATTTCTGTGAAATACATCATTGGTATCTTAATAGGGATTGCGTTGAATCTATAAATTGCTTTGGGTAGTATGGACATTTTGAGGATATTAATTCTTCCAATCCATGAGCACGGTATATGCTTCCATTTATTTGTGTCTTCCTTAATTTCTTTTTTCAATGTTGTATAGTTTTCTGCATACAGATCTTTTGTGTCTTTGGTTAAATTTATCCCTAGGTACTTTATCTTTTTTCGTGCTATATCGAATGGTATATTTTTTCTGATTTCTTCTTCTTCTATTGCATTGCTGGTGTACAAAAACGCCTTTGATTTCTGAATGTTGACTTTGTATCCTGCTGTTTTGCCAAATTCATTTATTAGGTTGAGTAGTTTTTTGGTAGAGTCTACAGGGTTCTCTATGTACACTATCATGTCATCTGCAAACAATGATAGTTTTACTTCCTCCTTTCCTATTTGGATGCCTTTTATCTCTTTCTCTTGTCTGACTGCTGTGGCTAGGACTTCCAATACGATGTTGAAAAGAAGCGGTGAGAGCGGACATCCTTGTCGTGTTCCCGATCTTAGTGGGAAAGCTTTCAGTTTTTGCCCGTTGAGTATGATATTAGCTGTAGGTTTCTCATATCTGGCCTTTATTATGTTGAGGAATGCCCCATTGATTCCCATTTTGCTGAGTGTTTTGATCATAAATGGGTGCTGTACCTTGTCAAATGCTTTTTCTGCATCTATCGAGATGATCATGTGGTTTTTGTCTTTTCTTTGATTGATGTGGTGTATCATGTTTACTGATTTGCGTATATTGAACCATCCCTGCATGCCTGGGATGAATCCCACTTGATCGTGGTGGATAATCTTTTGAATGTATTGCTGGATGCGGTTTGCCAATATTTTGTTGAGGATTTTAGCATCTATGTTCATCAGCGAAATTGGCCTGTAGTTTTCTTTCTTTGTAGGGTCTTTATCTGGTTTTGGGATCAGGGTGATGCTGGCCTCATAGAAGGAGTCTGGGAGTCTTCCCTCCTCTTGGATTTTTTGGAATAGTCTGAGAAGGACAGGGGTTAGCTCTTCCTTAAATGTTTTGTAAAATTCTCCTGGGAAACCGTCTGGCCCTGGGCTTTTGTATGCTGGGAGTTTCTTGATTACTGCTTCAATTTCCCCAACTGTTATCAGTCTGTTCAAGCTTTCTGTTTCTTCCTCCTTCAGTGTTGGAAGATTATACTTTTCTAAAAATTTGTCCATTTCATCAAGATTTTCAAATTTCTTGGCATATAATTGTTCATAATAGTTTCTGATGATCATTTGTATTTCTGTGGTATCAGTTGTTATTTCTCCTCTTTCATTTCTGATATTATTAATTTGGGTCCTCTCCCTTTTTGTCTTGATGAGTCTGCTTAATGGCTTGTCAATTTTATTAATCTTCTCAAAGAATCAGCTTCTGGATTGGTTGATCCTCTGAATTGTTCTTTTTGTCTCTATGTCATTCAGTTCCGCTCTACTCTTGACTATTTCCTTCCTTCTGCTTGCTCTGGGATTTATTTGTTGTTGTTTCTCCAGTTCTTCAAGTTGTAGTGTTAGGTCTTTTATTTGAAATGTTTCTATCTTTTTAAGGTAAGCCTGTATTGCTATGAACTTCCCTCTCAGGACCGCCTTTGCTGTGTCCCATAGGTTTTGGACAGTTGTCTGTTCATTTTCATTTGTTTCCAGAAATTTTTTGATTTCTTCTCTTATCTCATTATTGACCCATTCATGGTTTAATAGTCTACTGTTCAGTCTCCATGAGTTTGCAAGTTTTTGAAGTTTCTCTTTGAGGTTGATTTCGAGTTTCAAGGCCTTGTGGTCTGAGAATAAGTTTGGTATTATTTCAATTTTCCTGAATTTGCTGAGGCTTGCTTTGTGTCCTATCATGTGGTCTATCTTTGAAAAACTGCCATGAGCATTTGAAAAGAATGTGTATTTTTCTTCTTTGGGATGTAAGGTTCTATATATGTCAGTTAAGTCTCTTAGATTCAGTGTGTCATTCAGCGCCACGATATGTTTATTAATGTTTTGTTTGGAAGATCTGTCCATTTTTGACAGTGGGGTGTTGAAATCCCCTACTATCAGTGTGTTGCTGTCTATATCTTTTTTGAAGTCATCCAACAATTTCCTTATGAACTTGGGGGCTCCTATATTGGGAGCATATAAGTTTACAATGTTGATGTCTTCTTGAGAGATTCTTCCTTTAAGTATGATAAAGTGCCCCTCTGGGTCTCTCTTTATGGCCTTTGCTTTGAAATCTACTTTGTCTGATACAAGTATGGCAACGCCAGCCTTTTTCTCATGTCCATTTGCTTGGAATATTGTTTTCCATCCCTTTACTTTCAATCTGTGTAGGTCTTTTGCTTTGAGGTGGGTCGCTGGTAGGCAGCATATGTGTGGGTCATGTTTTCTTATCCATTCAGCTACCCTGTGTCTTTTGATTGGGGCATTTAGTCCATTCACATTGAGAGATATTACTGATAGAAACTTACTCATCTTTTCTCTTTGTACTTGTGTTCCTCTCTGTCTCATTCTTTTCCTTCATCTGCTTAAACCAGTCCCCTTAGCATATCTTGGAGTGCTGGTTTGGTAGAGATGTATTCTTTTAGCTTTCTTTTGTCTGGGAAACTCCGTATTTCTCCTTCTATTTTAATGGAGAGCCTAGCTGAGTAGAGCAGCCTTGGCTGTAGGCCCTTGCTTTTCATTGCTTGGAATATTTGTTGCCATTCCCTTCTGGCTTGTAGTGTTTCTGTTGAGAAGTCAGCTCCTAGGCGTATCGGGGTCCCCTTGTATGTTACTTTCTCCTTCTCCCTTGCTGCCTTGAGGATTCTCTCTTTGTCTTTGACATTTACCATTTTAATGATGATGTGTCTTGGAGTGGACCTCCTTTGGTCCCTCTTGAGTGGGGTCCTCTGTGCCTCCTGGATCCATGAGAGCCTTTCTCTCCTCAAATTAGGGAAATTTTCCATCATTACTTTTTCAAGGAGGTTCTCTATTCCTTGCTCCTCTTCTTCTCCTTCTGGTATCCCTTGTATACGGATATTATTGCGTTTCAGATTGTCCTGCATTTCCCTAAATGCTTCTTCATTCTTTTTGAGCCGTTTTTCCATTTCTTGTTCTTTCTGGGAGCTTTTTTCTACCTTGTCCTCCATCTCACTGATTCTATCCTCGGCTTCATCCAGCCTGCTTTGGATTCCTTCTACTGTGTTCTTCAATTCAGAAATGGTATTCTTCATATCCTCTTGTGTCTTCTTGATAGTTTCTATGTCCTTTTCCAGGCTGATGTAGTTTGCTGTAAGATCCTGATAGTTTCTCTGCAGTTTCTCATAGTTCTCTTTGAGCTGGCTGAGCTCATTGAGCTTCCTTAGAACCATTGTTTTGAATTCCATATCTGATAATTCCCTTGCCTCTATTTCATTGAGCTCTCTCTGTGGGGAGTCCCCTTTTCCACTCATTTGAGGGGAACTTCCTTTTCTTACCATTTTTGTGAGAGTCTGTTAAGTATTTTTGTCCTTTACTTTTCTTTCTGGGCTTGCCTCTGATGATGTCAGTTGTTGACCCTATAGGGCCTTGGGTTGTTTGTTTGAGTCTTTCAGGAGTCTAATGCCTGTGTCTGACTCCTGCTTGGAGCAGCTCTGTGACCCCTTCGGTCAGGGCTGAGCTATTTTTTGGGATCACTCTGCGCTCTCACGAGGGCTCCTTGAGCGCGTTCCCAGCGCAGCAGGATCCCCCGCCTGCCTGGGCTCGCATGTGCTTGCCCCAGACCAGGGGGCTTATATGCGACCTCCCATACTCATCTGGCCTCCCTGACACGTGAGCTTCGCGGCACTGGTCAGTTTAGGGTCTTCTATTGTGTGTTTTCCCCGCTTTTGGCTCTTTGGGTGCGTTGCTTGCCCTCGCCAAATGGGGACTACGGAAATGGGAGGAAATCAGCTCTAGGACTCTCCGGTTAATCCTGTTTCTGGTCTCTCCTCCAGGGACTCTGGGCAGCTCTACTTATTTTGTGGGCTGCTCCGCAATCGCGGCAGGTAGGTCAATTTACGCCTGCCCTTGCCCCTCTGTGCACTCCCTCGCAGGCCGTATGGGTGCCAGTCTGTGTGAGGTCTTGCCGGCAGGTGCAAGCGTTCGCCAGCCCGCGTGGGACACACACACGCTCGCCAACCCTCGCCGGTCACTCGGCGCAAGTGTGCGCGCCTGCTCTGGGTGTTTTGGGGGTGTCTATGTTTGCTTTTCAGCTTTTGGCTCTTTGGGGGTGTGGCCTCTTCCCGTGCAATGGAGACTTCGGCAAGGAGAAGGAGTCGGGACTCCCCGGTTCCTCCTCCCGTTCTTTCCCCAATGCCTCCGTTTTTAGTCTCCCATCAAGGGCCTCTGGGCAGTTCTGTGACCCCTTCGGCCAGGGATCCAACCCCTGTGCGGACTGCATTTCAATCGCAGGCAGTCTGGTTCCTGCGCGCCCCTCTTCTGCCTCTTTGGGGTCGCGCCTTTCCAGCCCACAATGGAGACTACCGAACGTGGAGGGAGTCGGGACTCCCCGGTTCCTCCTCCCATTCTTTCCCCAACGCCACTGTCTCCAGTCTCTCCTCAAGGCTCTCCCAGCCAGTCTGCACTCAGCCCCGCAGCTCACACGCGTACAAGCTGTGTGCAGAGCGCACAAAAGGCAGGTTAATTGATTCCCTTATGCCTGAGCGAGATGGTAGCTGCAGAGTGGGAGGTGCGTTATCACCCGGGCTCCACTGGCCGCCATGTCAGTTCTCTTCACAAAGTTTTCCTCACCAGTCTTTTCCCAGGCACCAGTCCACCCTGCTGCCGCCTCTACCCAGCGATCAAGGAGGGTGGCTGCCGCTGCAACTTTTGCGTTTGCCCTTTAAATGTCTTTTTGCATCCCCAGCCACCTGTCTCTGGCAGAGAGCACCCCTAAGCTTTTTGGGGTTGCGTTTTGTCTGTATTTTTTCGGCTTTAGCTGCTGTAGTTTAGGGGTTCCTGTTTATGATTCAGACCCCGTTCTTCTCAGGGGGACACTAACTGGCCGTTTCAATGTCCCTCTGGTGCCAGTGCCCGTGCGCACCCAGCCCACCCTCTCGAGCCTCCACCGCAATTCTCACCCGTTGGGAAGTGTGAGAGTAGAATCCACTGTCCGCGGCACCAAGGCTCCTCTCCCACTATCGCTCCACTGCTTTCCAGGTGATTACTCCATTATTTAGTTGCAATTCCAGTTTGGTTTTGGGAGGAGGTCAGTGTGACTCCCTTTCACTCCTCCGCCATCTTTTTCCCCCCCGAGCATCCTTTCCTATGTCTCTGGGCCCTATGTATGTCCTCCTTGGAGAAGTTTCTGTTCAGGTCCTTTGGCCATATTTTAATTGGGTTGTTTGTCTTCCTTGAGTGAAGTTGCAGAACTCATGATATATTGAGTTCATAATATATTTTGGAAATCAAAACCTTGTCTGAGGTATCATTGGCAAATATATTTTCCCATACAGTTGGCTCCTTTTTCATTTTGCTGAGGTATTCTTTAGCCATGCAGAAGACTCTTATGCTAATGAAGTCCCATT
The DNA here is from genome assembly GCF_021234165.1 of Pteronotus mesoamericanus. Classification (NCBI taxonomy): domain Eukaryota; kingdom Metazoa; phylum Chordata; class Mammalia; order Chiroptera; family Mormoopidae; genus Pteronotus; species Pteronotus mesoamericanus. The sequence goes on from NW_026555085.1 coordinate 1,157,118, forward strand.
TGTTTATTCCTTCCTTTATGTCCCTTGCACTAGGGGGCATAGGGGGTAAAAATATTGCTGCGTGAATTATCTGAGAGTTTCCTGCCTACATTCTCTTCTAGGACTTTTATGGTGCCACAACTTATATTTAAGTCTTTTATCCATTTGAGTTTATTTTTGTCTATGATGTAAGTTGGTGGTTGGCTTTTATTTCTTTTTCTTTCTTTTTTTTTTTTTTTTTTTTTTTTTGCTTGTAGCTTTCCAGCTCTCCCAACACCATTTGTTGAAGAGGCTATTTTTACTCCATTCATGCTCCTGTCCCCTTTGTTGAATATTAATTGACCATAGATACATGGGTTTATTTTTGGGCTCTCTATTCTGTTCCACTGATGTATGTGTCTGTTCTTATGCCAGTCCCAAACTGTTCTGATTACCATTGCCTTGTAATATAGTTTGATGTCAGGTATTGTGGTCCCTCTTATTTTGTTTTTCTTTATCAAAATTGCTGCGGGTATTTGGGATCATATATGGTTCCATATAAATTTTTGAAATGTTTGTTCTATATTGGTGAAATATGTTATTGGTACTTTAATAGGGATTGCATTCAATCTATAAATTGCTTTGGGTAGTACGGACATTTTGATGATGTTAATTCTTCCAATCCATGAACACTGTATATGCTTCCATTTATTTGTGTCTTCCTTAATTTCTTTCTTCAGTGTTGTATAGTTTTCTGAGTACACATCTTTTACTTCCTTGGCGAACTTTACTTCTCGGTACTTTATTTTTCTTGTTGCTAAGCAAAGGGGATTTTTCTTCCTGATTTCTCATTCTGATATTTCATTGTAGATGTACAAAGATGTCTTCAATTTCTGAATGTAGACTTTGTATCCTGCTGTTTTGCCAACTTCACTTATCAGGTAGAGTAGTTTTTTGGTGGAGTCTATAGGGTTTTCTATGTACACTGCCACGTCATCTGCAAACCATGACAGTTTTACTCCCTCCTTTCCAGTTTGGATGCCTTTTATTTCTTTTTCTTGTCTGATCGCTGTGGCAAGGATTTCCAATACTATGTTGAATAGAAGTGATGAAAGCAGACATCTTAGTCTTGTCCCTGATCTTAGTTACTTTCTGTTTTATATTCTGCATATGAGTAGGAATGATTCTTGTCCTCTTTCACCTGACATATTTCACTTAACATGATACTCTCAAGATCCATCCATGTTATCACAAATGACAATATTTCAACCTTATGGCTGAGTAATATTCCCTTGTATATTGGTACCACTTATTTAATCTTCCATCCAAGAACACAAGTTTTCATGTGATGGTACCATGTATAATGATACAATGAACATAGGAATACATGTATATTTATGAATAAATGTTTTTCAAATTTTGGGGATAGATACCCAGGAGGGGTATTACTAGATCATATGGTAGCTGTACTCTTAATTTTCTGAGAAACTTCATACTGTTTTCCATAGCTGCTGTACCAGTTTATATTACCACCAGCAGCAAATGAGGGTTCCTTATTTTTCACATCCCATCCAACAATTGTTTCTTGTCTTGTTGATAATAGCCATTTTAACAGGTACAATATGGTATCAAACTGTGGTTTTGATTTTCATTTCCCTAATAGCTAGTGAAGTTGAATATCTGTTGGCTGTTTGTATGTCTTAATAGAAAAAGTGCGTGTTCAGGTTTTCTGACCATTTTTTAATTGGCTGGTTTTTTTTTGTTGAGTTTTTATATATTCTGGATATTAGCCCCTTATCAGAGGTATCATTTGGAAATATAGTATCATCTTTCCTTTAGTTAGTTGTCTTTTTGTTTTGTTGGTGGTTGAAGAAACGAGAATTCAAAAAATGAGGAGAGGCTTAGGAACCCCTGGGACAACTTTAAAGATTCCAACGTCTGAATCATAGGGGTGCCAGAAGGAGAAGAGGAAGAGCAAGAAATTGAAAACATTTCAAAAAAATAATTAAGGAGGACTTCCCCAATCTTGCAAAGGAAATAGACTTCCAAGAAGTCCAGCAAGCCCAGAGAGTCCCAAAGAAGCTGGACCCAAAGAAGCATGTACCAAGGCACATAGTAATTACATTTCCCAAGATTAAAAATAGAGAGAGAATCTTTTTAAAAATTTTTTTCTTTCTTTTTTATATTATTTTTTACTGTATTTTTTAATTAATTATTTTTAGAGAGGGGAAGCTAGGGAGAAAGAAAGGGAGAGAAACATCAATGTGTGGTTGTCTCCAATACACTCCCCCTTACTGGGGACCTGGCCTGCAACGTGCCCTACACTGGCAATCAAACCGGTGACCCTTTGGTTCGCAGGCTGGCACTCAATCCATTGAGCCACACCAGCTAGGGCATAAGGAGAGAATCTTAAAAGCAGCAAGAGAGAAGGAGACAGTTACCTACAAAGGAGTTCCGGCAAGGCAATCAGCTGATTTCTCAGAAGAAACCTTGCAGGCAAGAAGGGGCTGGAAAGAAGTATCCAAAGTCATGAAAGGCAAGGACCTACATACAACATTACTCTATCCAGCACACCTATCATTTAGAATGGAAGGGCAGATAAAATGCTTCCCAGATAAGGTTAAGTTAAAGGAGTTCATCGTCACCAAGCCCATATTATATGAAATCTTCAAGGGACTTATCTAAGAAAAAGATGAAGATCAAAAACTATGAACAGTAAAATGACAACAAACTCAAAACTATCAACAACTAAACCTAAAAAGAAAAAAAGGTCAAAACCAACTAGGCAAACAACTGGAACAGGAACAGAATCACAGAAATGGAAATCAGAAGGGAGGGGATGGGGAAGAATGGGGGGAAAGATACAGGGAATAAGAAGCATAAATGGTAGGTACAAAATAGACAGGGGGAGGTTAAGAATAGTATAGGAAATGGAGAAGCCAGAGAAGTTATGTGTACAACCCATGGACATGAGGTGAGGGAATGCTGGAGGGTGGGGCGGTGCATGGTGGAAGGGAATAAAGGAGAGAAAAAAATAAGACAACTGTAATAGCACAATCAATTTTATATATATATATATATATATATATATATATATATATATACACACACACACACACACACACAGAAACTTGAAGCGACGGCGGACTCAGGAGTGTGTGTGTGCGTGTGTTTGTGTGTGTGTGTGTGTGTGAGAGAGAGAGAGAGAGAGAGAGAGAGCACAAAGTTTGGGCCAGGATTACATTTCCTGTGGAGAACAAGTTGAAAGTTTAGAGTTGAGAATTACCCTAGAAGAGCCCAGAAACATCCTGACAAGAACAGGAAAATGAGAACAAACACTACTGACTGGCATGAGAAGTAGAAATAGTTTCAGGATATTTTAGGCTATAACAATATAGTGTTCAAAGAGACTTTGACCTAGTCAGGGAGACCCATCCTTTAACTGTAATTGGGGCTTGTGGCCACAGAGAGCCTGTAGCAGCCAACATCTGATCATTACAACTCCCATGGAGTAGCCATTGTTCCCTCAACAATGAAAGTCATGCCCTCACCCCTGTTCTCCCTGCACTGAACAACTACTGGCTGCTTCTGGGCAACCCTCACTTGCACGTGTCTTCCAGTTGGCCTGAGTCACTGGTAACTCTGCCCTGTAGATGTCACTCTGTAAATCATCTCAGTATCAAAAGTGTTGTAGAGACTAGAAAAGGGGAGTCCATTGTGCTTGGGTCACTTCACCCAGCTGTGCCAGGGAGAAAGACCATGCTGACCAAACTGTGCTGCTTATGTGCTGGATGTTGCAGTATGGATCCACAATGCAGTCTCCTTATCATTAAAAGAGAAAACAGACTCAAGATCAGATAATTCAGCAAATGCACACTTGGGAAAGGATACATGTTGTCACATATAAAGCATCAACTCTGTAGAAACTTCACACCTGATTCTTCCCAGAGAATTCTTGTGGATTAAGTGGCTGTGGAGGGACCTCTGTGTATCCCTAAGTGCACAAAGCCAGATGATGTGACAGCTCATAGCCGACCCTGAGATAATGACTTGGATTATGGAAAATCTATGTTAAAGCACACTTCAAAGTTCTGATTTGATGAGGCTTTTTAATTATGGTCAGTTCCCAAATATCAGTAGTTGATTCATAGAAATCCAGAGATTAGATTTGACTTTATAATCTGGATATAATATGATAATTGTTGAAACTTGCCACGAATGCAGCAATGATATATAATATGATCACACATCAAGTCAGAACCTTGAGTTATGCTGAAAGAATCCCAGAGGGACACTTCTTTGCTGTACATGTAGGCTGACATTCAGGGGCCAATGTTGAAAGAAGTTCAGGGGAGGCTTGGTGGTCTTCCACCTGTTTCCCTCAGCTGAAAGTGGTAAGTCTTCCTGTGTAGAAACTGGAGAGCAATCTAGTCCCTGACCTGCACAACAACCACTGAGCACTGTGGACAACACTGACTTCACCCCCTTGCTACTTCCTGAGGGACAAGCAGTTTACATGTATGGGGCTGCAGGAGACTGAGAACTAATAGACTGGCCCAGTATGCAGTCTGCCCTTCCCTGGGAAGTATATAATTGAGTCACTGATCCACAATTTTCATACACTTTTAGAGGGAAATGGAGGTTTTGTTACACATTCAGCACTGTACAGATGTCAGCCACAAAGACCCAGGCTTATTATCTCAGGGTTCATTTTGGCTTGGAGGGATTGCAGATTGGGAAGCACTGGAGCTCTGCAGAGAGCACCATGGCCACATGTCCCCCGGTAGAAGCAGAAGTCCCACATCAAGCATCAGAGGTCATTATTTTCCCAACACATACTGTGGGCTCCTGAAAAAGAAAATTCTCAGCAGCTACAACTGCAGAAGTTAGTTTTCAGCAACAAATGGATCTGTTTATTACAATGGCACTTTTGAATCAAGAAGCAAACCTATAATATCTAATAACAATGTAGGTAGATCAGCGAAATCTTTGGGAGTTATTAAATACCTGGTACAATAGCAATGTTTCTGGTTTTAAAAAACAAAATTAATTTTATAATATTTCATAAATATCTTAAATAATACATTATTACATTGAGCTTTGCATTCTGTTCTGTTATACACTTTATGGTGATTTGAAGATGGAGTGCAATTTATACTTTTAGGTGGAAATAAAATATTTTTACATTCAAGGAAGTTATTTGTTTTTTGTTTTTTTTTTTTTAGTTTTATTATATTCGTTTTATTATTTTAAAATACATAGATGTTGTTTTTTTTAATTAATTTATTTACTTTTTAAATACATTTGTCTCTGCCTTCCCCCCACCTCTTTCCCTTGCCCCCTCCCACCTTCCCTCCCTCAGCTCTTCCCCTTTGGTTTTGTACATGAGTCCTTGCTATATGTTCCTTGACTTTCCCCTTCCCTTCCCTTTCCCTGCCCCCCCTTCCCTCTTGTCTCTGTTGATTTCTTTTCCTTTCAGTGTTGCTGGTCGTATTTTCCTTGCTTCTTTGCATTGTTGGTTAGGTTCCGCTTATAGGTGAGATCATATGGTATTTGTCTTTCGCCCCCTGGCTTATTTCGCTTAGCATGATGCTCTCCAGTTCCATCCATGCTGTTGCGAAGTTTAGTACTTCTTTTTTCTTTCTGCTGCGTAGTATTCCATTGTGTATATGTACCATAATTTTTTGATCCAGTCATCTACTGATGGGCATTTAGGTTGCTTCCAAGACTTGGCTATTGTAAATTGTGCTGCTATGAACATTGGGGTGCATAGGTTCTTTTGTATTGGCGTTTTGGTGTTCTCAGGGTATAGTCCCAGCAGGGGAATCGCTGGATCAAAAGGCAGTTCCATTTTCAGCTTTCTGAGGAAATTCCACACTGCTTTCCATAGTGGCTGCACCAGTCTGCATTCCCACCAACAGTGGACTAGGGTTCCCTTTTCTCCACAGCCTCGCCAGCACCTGTTGTTTGTGGATCTGTTTATGATGGCCATTCTGAACGGTGTGAGGTGGTACCTCATGGTGGTTTTGATCTGCATTTCTCTGATGGCTAGTGATGCAGAGCATCTCAAGGAAGTTATTTGGATCAAATACTTCCTTCTGCATTTCTTGATATTGCTGCAAATAGATATCAACGTTCAAATCTGAGTGAATTGATTTTGCTTTGCAACTGTCCAACTGATTGATTTTAAGCATTATATTACAGGAGATACATAAGTTTCCTTTGGTTGCTGTAACAAATTGCCAAAAACTTGATGGCTTAGAAGAGCAGAAATCTATTCTATCACAATTCTGGAGGCTGGAAGCCCAAAATCAAAGTGTTTGTGGGGGGTACCCTCTCTTCAAGGGCTGTAGGAGAGAATCTATTCCTTGTCTCTTCCAACTTCTGGTAGCTACAGGCATTCATGAGGCTGCATCATTCCAGTATCTATCTTTGTCTTCACATCATCTTCTCCTCTCTGCCTCTCTTTTATAAGGATACATGTGATGGCATATAAGGAACACGCAGATAATCCAGAATAACTCTTAAAGATCCTTAACTTAATCACATATTTTGCCATACAAGGTAATAATTCACTCTTTGGTCACACACAGCAATAGTTGTGTATTCTGGAAATTTGACATGGTAATCTTTTGGGTGGTCATCTTTCAGCTTCCCAAGGTAGTATTTGATGGAGAGATTCACCAAAACCCAGTGTTTATTTATAAAAAAATATGTATTTATTCTTTTTTAATTAAATGTATTTATTTATTATTGTTCAAGTACATTTGTATCCATTTACCCACCACCACTTTCCCTTACTGCACCCACCACCACCTCCCCTGTTCAATCCTTCCCCACCTTGGCTTCCTTCATGTGTCCTTCATGCCTGTTACTGGATCGAACCCTTCCCTTTCCTCTTCCCTCTACTCCCTCCCACCCTCCTCCCTCCCATCCCTGTCAGTTTCTTCTTTCTTTCAATGTTGCTGGTCATATTTTCCTTGCCTGCTTGCTTTGCTGATTAGGATCCCCTTACAGGTGAGATCATCTGGTATTTGTCTTTCACCGCATGGCTTATTTCACTTAACATAAGGCTCTCCAGTTCCATCCATGCTGTCCCGAAGGGTAATAGGTCTTTCTTTCTGCTGCGTAGTATTCCATTGTGTAAATGTACCATTGTTTTTTGATCCACTCATTTCCTGATGGGCACTTAGGTTGCTTCCAGCACTTGGCTATTGTAAATTGTGCTGCTATGAACATTGGGGTGCATAGGTTCTTTTGAAACGGTGCTTTGGGATTCTTAGGGTATAATCCCAGCAGTGGAATCGCTGGGTCAGAAGGCAGTTTCATTTTTAGCTTTTTGAGGAAATTGCACACTGTTTTCCATAGTGGCTGCACCAGTCCACATTCCCATCAACAGTGTACTAAGGTTCCCTTTTCTCCACAACCTCACCAGCACCCGTTGTTTGTTGATTTACTTATGGTGGCCATTCTGACCGATGTGAAGTCATATCTTGTGGTTTTAATTTGCATCTCTCTGATGGCTAGTGATGATGAGCATCCTTTCATATGTCTCTGGGCCCTGTGTATGTCCTCCTTGGAGAAGTGTCTGTTCAGGTCCTTTGCCCATTTTTTGATTGGATTGCTTGTCTTCCTGGAGTGGAATCGTGTGAGTTCTTTATATATTTTGGAGATCAAATCCCTGTCTGAAGTATCATTGGCAAGTACATTTTCCCATATGCTTGTTCCCTTTTCATTTTGCTGATGTTTTCTTTAGCCATGCAGAAGCTTCTTATTTTGATGAAGTTCCATTTGTTTATTCTTTTTTCCTTTATGTCCCTTGCTCTAGGGGACCTACCAGTGAAAATATAGCTGCTTGGGATATCTCAGAGTTTCCTGCCTATGTTCTCCTCTAGGACTTTTATGGTGTCACAACTTACATTTAAGCCTTTTATCTACCTTGAGTTTATTTTTGTGTATGGTGTAAGTTGGTGGTTGAATTTCAATATTTTGCATGTGGCTGTCCAGCTCTCCCAATACCATTTGTTGAAGACGCTATTTTTACTCCATTATATGCTTCTGCCCGCTTTGTCAAATATTAATTGACCATAGAGACATGGGTTTATTTCTGGGCTCTCTATTCTGTCCCATTGATCTATGTGTCTGTTCTCATGCCAGTACCAGGCCGTTTATATTATAAGTTGCCTTGTAATATACTTTGATGTCAGGTATTGTGATCCCTCCTGCTTGGTTTTTCTTTCTCAAAATTGCTGTGGTTATTCGGGGTCACTTAGGGTTCCATATAAATTTTTGAAATGTTTGTTGTTCTATGTCTGTGAAATACATCACTGGTATTTTAATAGGGATTGCGTTGAATCTATAAATTGCTTGGGATAGTATGGACATTTTGATGATGTTAATTCTTCCAATCCATGAACATGGGATATGCTCCCATTTATTTGCGTCTTCCTTAATTTCTTTCTTCAGTGTTGTATACTTTCCTGCATACAGGTCTTTTACGTCCTTGATTAAGTTTATTCCTAGGTACTTTATTTTTCTTGTTGCTACAGCAAAGGGGATTTTTTTCCCCTGATTTCTGCTTCTGACATTTCATTTTCAGTGTATAGAAATGTCTTCAATTTCTGAATGTTGACTTTCTACCCCGCTGTTTGCCAAATTCACTTATTAAGTCAAGTAGTTTTTTGGTGGAGTCTATGGGGTTTTCTATGTACACTGTCATGTGATCTGCAAATGATAGTTTTACTTCCTCCTTTCCAATTTGGATGCCTTTTATTTCCTTTTCTTGTCTGACCACTGTGGCTAGGACTTCCAATATTATGCTGAATAGAAGTGGTGAAAGCATACATCCTTGTCTTGTTCCCTATCTTAGTGTGAAAGCTTTCAGTTTTTGCCCATTGAGTATGAGGTTGGCTGTAGGTTTTTCATATGTGGACTTTATTATGTTGAGGTATGCCCCCTTTATTCCCACTCTGCTGAGTGTTATTTATCATAAATGGGTGTGTACCTTATCAAATGCTTTTTCCGCATCTATTGATATGATCATGTGATTTTTGTCTTCCCTTTTCTTTATGCGATGTATCACATTTATTGATTTGTGAATATTGAACCATCCATGCATCCCTGGGATGAATCCCACTTGATCATGGTGGACAGTCTTTTTAATGTGTTGCTGGATGTGGTTTGCCAATACTTTCTTGAGGATTTTGGCGTCTCTGTTCATCAGCGATATTGGCCTGTAGTTTTCTTTCTTTGTTGTGCCTTTATCTGGTTTTGGGATTAGGATAACGCTGGCCTCATAAAAAGAGTTTGGGAGTCCTCCCTCTTCTCAGATACTTTGGAATAGTCTGAGAAGGACAGGGGTTAGCTCTTCCTTAAATGTATTGTAAAATTCTCCTGTAAAACCGTCCGGTCCAGGACTTTTGTGTGCCGGGAGTTTTTTTATTACTGTTTCAATTTCACCAGCTCTTACTGGTCTGTTCAGACTTTTGCTTCTTCTTCATTCAGTGTTGGAAGGTTATATTTTTCTAGAAATTTGTTCATTTCATCAAGGTTTTCAAATTTCTCAACATATAATTGTTCATAGTAATTGCTTACAATCCTTTGTATTTCTGTGGTCTCGGTTTATTTACCCTCTTTTGTTTCTGATATTATTTATTTGGGTTCTCTCCCTTTTTTTCTTGATGAGTCTGCTTAAAGGCTTGTTGACTGTGTTTATCTCTTCAAAGAACCAGCTCCTGGATTGGTTGATCCTTTGAATTGTTCTTTTAGCTTTACGTCATTCAATTCTGCTCTGATCTTGATTATTTCCTTTCTACTACTTGCTCTTGGCTCTTTTTGTTGTGTTTCTCCAGTTCTTGAAGGTGGAAGCTTAGGTCGTTTAATTGAAATATTTCTCTTTCTGAGGTAGGCCTGTATTACTTTGCACTTCCCTCTCAGGACTGTCTTTGCTGTGTCCCATAGGGATTGAACTGTTGTGTGTTCATTTTCATGTTTTTCCAGAAACTTTGAATTCTTCTTTGATCGCATTATTGACCCATTCATTGTTTAATAGTGTGCTATTCAGTCATGAGTTTGAATGTTTTTGAGTTTTTTCCTTGAGGTTGGTTTCTAGTTTCAAGCCCTTGTGGTCCTACAAAATGTTCATTATGGTTTTGATTTTCCTGAATTTGTTGATGCTTGTTTTGTGTCCTATCATGTGGTCTATCTTTGAAAATGTTCCATATGTGTGCATTTTAAAAGAATGTGTATTTTGTTTCTTTGGGATGAAAGATTCTATATGTCAGTTAAGGCCATTTTATCTAATGCATCATTCAGTTCCACAATATGCTTGTGGATGTTTTGTTTGGAAGATCTATCCATTGTTGACAGCGGGGTGTTAAAATCTACTATCAGTGTGTTACTGCCTATATCTTTCTTGAAGTTCTCCAAGACTTTCCGTATATATTGTGGTGTTCCTACGTTAGAAGCATATATGTTTACAATGTTTATGTTTTCTTGATGGATTCTTCCTTTGAGTATTATGAAATGTCCTTTTGGGTCTCTTTTTATGGCCTTTGTTTTGAAATCTATTTTGTCTGATATAAGTATTGCTACTCCTGCTCTTTTTTTTCCCCCTGTTCATTTGTTTGGAATATTTTTTCCATCCCATTACTTTCAGTTGGTATAGGTCCTTTGTTCTGAGGTGGGTCTCCTATAGGCAGCTCATGTATGGGTCATGCTCTCTTATTCATTCACTATCCTATATCTTTTGATTGGGACATTTATTCCATTGACATTTAAAGTTACTATTGATAGGTACTTATTCATTTTTTCATTTTGTATCTGTGTTCCTCTCTTTCTCGCTCACTTTCTTCATCTTTCAAAGCCATCCCATCAGCATATCTTGTAGTGCTGGTGTGGTGGAAGTGTATTCTTTCGGCCTTAGCTTGTCTGGGAAACTCCTTATTTTGCCTTCCATTTTAATTGAGAGCCTTCCTGGATAGAGCAGTCTTGGCTGCAGACCCTTGCTTTTCATGAGTTGGAATATTTCTTGCCATTCCCTTCTGGCTTGTAGTGTTTCTGATGAGAAGTTAGCTGCTAGCTGTATTGGGGCTCCCATGTATGTTACTACCTCTTTCTCCCTTGCTGCCTTTAGGATTCTCTGTTTGTCTTGGATATTTGCCATTTTAATGATGATGTGTCTTGGAGTGGGCCTCATTGGGTTCCTTTTGAATGGGACCCTTTGTGCCTTTTGGCCTTGAGTGACTTCTTCTCTCCTCCGATTAGGGAAGTTTTCCATCATGACTTTTTCAAACACGTTTTCTATCCCTTGTTCCTCTTCTCCTTCTGGTATCCTTAGTATACGGATATTTTTACTTTTCAGGTTGTCCTGCATATCCCTAAATGCCTCTTCATTCCTTTTGAGTCTTTTTTCATTTTCTTGCTCTTTCTGGGAGCTTTTTTCTACCTTATCCTCCAGCTTGCTGATTTGATCCTTGGCTTCATCTAGCCTGCTTTTGATTCCTTCTATTGTGTTCTTCAATTCAGAAATTGTATTCTTCATTTCCTCTTGCCTCTTGATAGTTGCTATGTCCTTTTTCATGCTGATATAGTTTGTAGTAAGTTCCTCATAGTTTCCCTGTAGTTTTGGTAATTCTCTTTGTGCTCATTGAGCTTCTTTAGAACCATAGTTTTGAACTCAATATCTGATAGTCACTTGCCTCTATTTCATTTAGTTCTCTTTCTGGGGATTCCTCCTTTCCCTTCGAGTGGGGAGTGTTTCTTCTTCTTCCCATTTTTGTGAGACTCTTCTTTTTTGCTTCTGCTTCTTAAATTTATTTGTCTCGACTTTCTAACTTTGTGCTGTGAACTTCTATGGTAGGAGGCCACTGTTTTTTCATTCTGGATCTGCCTCTGATGATGTCAGTGTTGACCCTGTCTGACCTTAGGCAGTCTTTAAGAGACTTCCAGGAATCTACTGTTTGTATCTATCTTGTCCAGTTGTTAATCTAGTCACTCTGCCCTCAGCAGTCAGGCTTAGGCACCACAGGGACGGGCCCAGTCCCTCCTGTGGGCAGGGTTATTGTGTCCTTTTACGGTGCTCCTCCTCAGGGGAGTAGTCTGCCTGAGCAAGATGGCTGCTGCCATAAGCGGGAGGAGTCAGCACTGGGATCCCACAAGCTACTCTCTCTGTTCTGTCCCCAGTGCCTCCATCTCCAGACTCTCCTCAAGAGTTTATAGACCACTGTATGTCCCCTTAGCCAGGGATCTACTACCTGTGGATACCACTGTGTATTCAGCCGGGCCAAATCCCTCCTGGGGGCTTGAGGTCAAGGGGCGGTCTATTGTGTCCTCTCACTTTACCACTCAGGGAAGTAGTCTGCCTCAGCAATATGGCTGCTGCCGCATGGGGAATGAGTCAGGCACCAGGATCCCGCTGGCTACTCTCTCAGTTCTTTCCCTAAAGCCTCCTTCCCCAGTCTCTCCACAGATGTCTCTAGCCTGCTCTGCCCTAGCCTTTGCCGAAGCTCAGGGTAAGTGGCAAAATAAAAATTTATGCATTGGCCCTTTAAATTGCTCCTTGCATCTCCAGCCACCTGTCTCTGGCAGAGAGCAATGCTGCTGCTTTTCGCAGCTGGCTGTTGTCTGTGTGCTTTTTGGGCTCTGGTGCTGTAGGCTGGAGATTCCTGCTTATGGTTTAGACCCCGCTCTTCTCAGGGGGATCCAAGTGGCCATTTAAATATCCTTCTGGTGCTGCCACTTGCGGGTACCCTGCCCACCTTCTTGAGTTTCTACTGCACTCTTTCCCAGGTAGGTTGTGCTAAAGCTGATTCTTCTGTCCGTCCAAGATTATAAGCCTCCTTCACTACTGTTCAGTTGTTTGTTTCAGGTGATTTCTTCACAATTTAGTTGTAATTCCAGGTTGGTCCTGAAAGGTCAGTGTAACCCACTCACTCTTCCACCATCTTGATTCTTTTGTCCTTTTTTCTTTTTTCTTTTTCTTTTTTTTTTTTTTTTTTTGGAGTGTTCTTGTCTGATTTTGGTATCAGAGTAATGTTAGCTTTGTAAAATAGTTTGAATAGGTGTCTTTCTCCTCAATTTTTTCGAATAGTCCAAGAATAGATTTTTTAATGTTTGGTAGAATATATATGTGAAGCTGACTGTTCCGGAGCTTTGTTTCTTGAGAGTTTGTTAAAATGCTCAAAACTTTATATGTAAAAAAAGAAGTTCCTTAGTTCCATATATATTCTTCTCCATTTTTCTTTTGTTGCAAACACAACCAAACTCCTTGAAGATTATAAAATTTCCTCCTCTACCTCCACTTCCTTTTTCCATATTCCTCAATCCCCTGACATCTAGGGTTTCTGATCTCACCCATCCAATGGAACTGCTCCCACCAAGATCATGCAGGCTCAGTGTGGACAAATCCAGTGGACTCTCCTCACAATTCATGTCATCATTTCCTCAGCAGCATTCCACATTGAGCCCTTCTGTCCTTCTTCCCCTGGCTCTTATCACACATTTCACTAGGTTTTATCCTGCATGCTGGCTTCTCTTTCCCTGCCCTCCTTTTGATGTTCTCCACTTTCTTCTTCTGCCGTCTTCTCTTCTCCTTACACACTTCCTATAGATGTCATTCTCTTCCCCCATATGTTAATAACACCCAAATCTCTGTCTGAGAGCCACCACCTCTCTTCCCCCAAACCCCACTTGTATTAACCCTGTCTCAGGAAACAGCCCCACTACCCACCCTGTTGCCTAACCAGAAACATGGGTGTACATTTGACTTGTCCCTCTACCTTACCCACACAGCAGAACAATCCCCAAGACCTGTCAAATTTTACCTGCTAAGTATCCTGTAAAACTATTTCTCTTCTCTCTGTCTGCCACTACCTTAATTCTGGTTTCTAGGCCTTCCCTGGAATTGCTGCAAAAGCTTCTGATCTCTCCCCTTTCCAAACAAGTCTCCACACAACCAGAGTGGCCTAAAGCACAAATCTCTTCCTAGTTTTGGGCCTAAGGTTCTCCAATGTTCCTCTGAATAAAGCCTATATCTTTAGTATCGCTGAAAAGGCCCAGCAAGAGCTGGCCCAAGTTTACCCCTTTGACTCTACCTTGCCCCACATTTCCCTTGTACCCTGTACCCTAGGCATGCCAAACAAATTAGTCTACCACAGCTGTCATGTGCTTGTTCCTGGACCTTTTCTGTCTCCTCTTGAATGCTCTTCACCTCTCAATGTCTGGCTAATTCCTGCTCAGTCTTCAGGCCTCAGCTTGGACTTTTGTTTTGTCTACCTTTCCTCTGGCTCACAAAGATTGGCTTGGCGTCCCCTGCTGGTGTTCCCATAGCAATTCTTTACCACAGACCACTGATTTTTTTTTTTTTTCATACATAACTTGCCATACAAATACAGCTTCCAGCTCTGTCCTCCACTCCTTCTTGAGGAGCATCCTAAGGCCCCTCCCTTACAGAACCTGTGCCACCTCATAGGATCTTGCACCACCCTTCTCGGGTACTTACCCCACTTCTGTAATAGTCTATTTAATTGTAAGCTCTACAAAGGGCCATTTCGGTATCACTTACACTTAGCAGCAACTGGCAGATAGTAATTGCTCGACAAATGTTGTGGGTGAATGAGTCCTTGGGATGAGGATGTCCTATCTACCTTACTTAGTATGACAGTTCAATGGATATATGTAATTATTCTCTAGTTTACATAGCACTACAGAATTACTGCATTATTTTATCATCATCATCTGGCTGTCCCACTTTGTGAGACCTATACCTTATTCAATTCTTTTGTCCCAGAACTCAGTGTATCTGGCACATTTTCAAACAATTTTTTTTTGGTTGTAGCAATGATTTTAAGAAACAGGTGCCCAGGTAATTGAACTACCCTGGACCACACATGGCTACTTTGACTAAGATGCAAGACTAGACTTCCCTATGAAAAAAGGGAAACTTGGAAGAAACTTGTTCAATGTCCAAGTGGAATTCCAGCATAAATGAGGTGCATTGATTTCTCTCCATCAAGAGATTGGCCAGAAGCTGTGGGGACTACCAGAGCCCCAGACCACTCTGGTCAGATATCCCCATAGTGGATGTAACCCAGGTAAGAGGGATGTGAGGACAGGCTCCTGGGTATTTCAGCATGGAGGGGAACTAGGCCCCTAATTTCCTTTGTCCCTTTCAATAAGTTTCAACCTCAGCTTCCAGCCCTGGCCTTAGTGTATTATCCTTCTCCTCCCAGATGTTTGTTCCTAAAATAGTCCTTTTTCTAGTATTCCTTCCCCACAGTGAGTCATTGGCAGGGTCCAGGAATGAACCATTTAGTCTAGCCTCAGGGTCGTTAAAGAGTTCCTGCTTCCAGGTTTTCAGCATGTTCAACTTTCTCTCCTATTCCAACATTCATCCATGCCCCAGATTCTCCCCAGGGCCCCTGTTGACACTCATGAGACAGCAAAAGACAAAACAAGGGAAAATAAACTCTCATTTTTCTCCTTTTTCCATGTTTTGAGAGGACTTCCCTGAACATCACAAACCCTTAGAGGAGACTGAGTTTATCTCCCCCTTCTTCTATCAGAAGACCCAGCCCTGAGACTAAAGAGCCCCAATGGAAGACAGGTAGGTTTTTCTCTCAACCTGTACTTTTAATCTTTTACAGCACATTTTAGGCAAACTTCAAGCTCATCCACATCCTGGCAGTATTTAAACTTGGCACTGGAGTGTAGATCCCAGGACTCATGCCCTTACAGGGACTAACAAAGAACAGAACTTGAGGGAATGTGTGGCCTCAATAGTTCAGCCTCTTTTGCTCCTGGGTTGACAGGGTCTTTGCTGGCATTCTGCCCAGTGACCCAGGACCTGAATGGGAAGCTTGAGTGAAGATAAGGAATCTGGTATTGCCCCTTAGCCTTACCCCTACACTTAATTGTCAACCCATCAAACAACACTTTTTGCTACCACACAACCCAGACATTATGGCAGACAATAAAACAAAACCCATTCTCTCTTTTCTCCCAAAATTAAATCTTGGAGTCTAGCTGCTTGTTTGACAAGGGAGACAAACTGTAAAGCCTTAGGTGCCCTGACTCAAAGGAGAGCTGATCATTGCTGCAATATACACCATAAATCAACTCAGACCCTGCACTGAGTCAACTTGGCTCCATCCCCAAATCAGGGAAAATGGGATTCAGGAAGCTGGTTCTGTGCCCTCCCTCCTGAATCTCATACACCCTTAGGGCATATAGGCTTTTAAATAATAAAACTTAACATTGTACTTAAAAGACTGGTCTGCTCAATCATAAATGCACACACTACTGCCTTGGCCACTGTGGCTCAGTGGTTAAAGCACTGTCCTATAACCAAAAAGTTGCAGGTTCGATCCCTGGTGAGGGTACACGCCTAGGTTGCAGGTTCATCCTCAGTCCAGATGTGTACATTACCTAATCCCAGCCCAGATCCCTAATCTGGGTGTGTACAGTAGGAACTGTTCAATTCTTTTCTCTCATCAATGTTTCTCTCTCCTTCCCTCTCTCTCTCAAAAAAGCAAATGAAAATGTCCTCGGTGAGGATAAAAAAATAAATATTAAAATAAATATGCACGCTATTTGTTTGCCAGTAATTAAGACTCTACTTGGACACGTTTAATCAACATTTTCACAAGCATTTAGTCTTAACTAAATATTTTCATCAACAGGAAATTCTAGAATTATACCGTATGAGCCCCAAGAATTTGGAGAACATTACACACCCTTCTTAATCCAAATATTTGGATAATTGATAATGGGGTCTTGGTCATGGCCAGGCTACAAGTTCAAGTCAGACCCAGTTTTTGCATCATTATATGCTCAGTGCTTAGCATAGGTCCAAACACACAGTCAACACTCAGTAAATACTTGCTGGATTTGAATGAATCCTGTAAAAATCTTACTTGGAGACATCATGTTGTGACACCTTTCTGTTTTTTCTCCCAGGAGCTTCTGGTATAACCCAGGCCTGGCAGCAGGGGGCACCCAAGGCTGCTGCTCAAATCGGAGCGGGTATGGTAGAAACTCAGGAAAAGGGGTTGGATGTGGACCCGGCCTTAAAAGCCTAACAGACCCTGCACTTCCCATGTTGATAATGGCATTCCTAAGGTACACGTGGCAGAGTGAGCAGAGGAAGCAAGTTTCAGGGCCTTAGAACCCACTGAATTAACTCCTACGAAGACTTTACCTTTGCAGAGAGAGTGCACAAAGAGTGAGAAGAGAAGCCTCCCATAGCTGTCAGTCTCAAAGAGCCGCTCTCACCTCAGTCCATGTGGGGAAGGGGCTACAAAGCAGACAATCTTTATTCACAACTGGGGGAGCAGAGGGAAGATACCCCCAGGTCAGTCCAAAAGCAAAGACACTGGATGGGAAAGACAGCACAGGGCATGGCCTCAGCATTCATCCTCACCCAGCAGGGCGTAAGGGTTTCGCGAGGCCAGGCTAGACCCTGGAGCTGAGGTTGGGGTGTCCTCATCCCCTTCCCCCTCCTCATCCGCATCCCGGTCTTCCTCTCCCTCCTCCTCACAGGAGCTGCTAAGCTCTTCTTCCTCCTCCTCTTCTTCCTTGTCACCTGCTGGCCCGACCCTGCCCTGCAAAACCACCAGCTCCATGGTCTCTGGATGAGATTCCCAGGTGCCTAGGGAACCCAAACAAGAACAGAAAAGAGTTTTGAACAAAGAACTAAAGCCAGAAGATGGAGAAGAGGCAAAGACTAAGAATAACAATTTTTGTACCTGCCGGCATGCATTCCTTCATTCATTCATTCAGCCTCCCATGTGCTGGGCACTGAATAGCTCTGCACACATTAACTCCAATTTTTGTCACCACCTTGCCAGGGGGAAACTAGGACCCTGATTTTGTGTATCAGGAAATGGTCTCAGAGACACTCAGTAACACAGAGTGTCTCTGAGCTGGCTGACAGGTACAGAATCCAGGTCTGCCCCAGGTCTATGTGACCACAAGCCCACCCTCTCTTGCCTACACTATAGCAGGGCTTGGAGGCGCATTGGTGAGCTGACCTTTCTGCTCACTATAGCCAGGGGGATGAAAGCACAGGCTGAGGCGGCCATCCAGCGCCAGCCGCAGGAGGCTGTTGGCTGCTCTGTACACATCGTTCCGCGCTGCCTTGGCTGTCTTGTAACCACGTTTCTCTGCCCAGGCTGGAGGGAGAAAAGCATAATGGGGAGGGAAGCCCACCAACACCATTTCCCCAACATAGTCCTTCCAGTTTCCCAGAACATTTCAGGCCAGAGGTCCTGCTCCCCCATGACAAAAATATAAGGGCAGCCCGCTGTTGGGCTTAGGAGAGGGGAGGGGACAGGGCAGCGACTGAACCTCTTAGGAGAGGAGAGGGGACAGGGCAGAGGAAAGGGCAAAGGAAGGAGCCAGGAACATGGAACTTACCTTCACAGATGTCCCAAGCACACCAGGGGTGTTCTGCAGAGGGGTCCTCAGCCTCTGGATGGCGCAGGTGAAGCAGGACATGCACAGGGATTCGGGAGGCCAGGTAGCCCACAGCAGTGTAGGGCTCCTGGATCTGGGCGATGGGGTAGATCCCCGCCAGAACCTAAGGGGAAAAAAGGATCCTCAGCTTTTTCCTTGATCTCCTGCCTTCCCCCTCCCTCCCCACACTGCCTTCATACCTGCAACTGCTTAGGCAGAAGGGAGGGGAATATAAGGCCGGGGCAATCACAGAGCTTCACAGAGGGAGTCAGAAAGTAGGTCTGAAAGTATCGGGTGTGGCCCGGGGTTCTGGAGACACTCACAACCTTCCGCCCCACCAGCCCATTGATCAGGGAGGACTTTCCCACATTGGGGAAACCTGAAGAAAACAAGGAAAGTTAACACTTGACAGATCCTCACTCTGTGATGGGAAGCATGTGGTCCTCTATCTATAGGTGAAAGGGGAACTAAGGTCCAGAAATGAAGGAGCCATTGCTCCAATTTAACACTGCAAGTTACAAATCAGGCTCTGGACTTCCAGGGTTGAATCCTGGCCTCTCCACTTACCAGCTTTGTGACCTTAAGACAATTGCTTTAACTTTCTGAGCCTCTATTTCCTCACTTTACTGTGTAGATATCTCCAACCTCAGAGCAATCAAGATTAAATGAGAAACAAATACAACTGCATAGGTCAGTGCCTACAGTGGATTAAACACCCCATCCCCATGAGACACGCATCTCATGATTATCCTAAGTTCTCCAAGAGCCTGGAGCTCTTGGACTCACTGTCACTCTTGTCATGACACCTTCATTCTGGCCGACTTCCGTATCTGAACAGATCAGCACTCTGGCCTCTCAGTACAAGGATGTACCTTCCAAAGGTTGTTTCCTCCACCCTCCCTCAGCTACTGACTCCTGTGGTCATGACCTGGAGCCTGTGACTCCACACCTCCAAAATCTCAACTGCAAGCATCCCCCTCTCTGACCTGACATCCCATCTTTGCAGATCACTTATCCTGGGTCCTCCATTTTAATCATACTTTGACAACTCTAGCATGGGAACACTATTCAACACCCAATTCATGTCCTCACTTCCCTCTTTCTCAACTTTGATTACATGATCCCATTCTACAGCCAATGCCGGTCACAGACCTTCAAATCCCTGGTCCCACCTCTCCCCTCCACCTTACTCACCTGGCAAAACCCCAACCCTATAAAACACAACTCTTTCAGCACCTGCTCCCAGCAGCTGCCTGGAGCTGGGGAATGATGCACTACCATGTTGACTGCGCTCCACTTATGACTACTAAGTATCTCCTTTCCATGGGAGGGAGGGGGAAAACAACCCTCCTGTGACAACACCCACCAGGCCCATTTCCCTGTCCCCTTTTTAATGAAATGCCTTCAAAGACTTGTCTCTGTTTGGTCACCACTTATTCATGCCATCTTCTTTATGACTATAAACTGTTAACGTACAAATCTCCTCCTCCTTTCTCCTTCTGTCTCTCAAGGTATGTATCTCTCTCTCTACTTCTCTCCCCGCCAGGCTCTAATGACACTTCTTTTGCTCTACCTTGTTTCCTGAGCGCATTTCTTCTACGGCTCACTTCTACTTCTGCAACTTTCTAAATAAATTTTCTCTTATAGATTGAAAAAAAAACTGTACATACACAAAAATGTGTAAAATATCAATGTGCCAGATGAACCCCATATCTCCCACTCCTGGCCCCAGAGTGTGACATGCATCCTCAGAGGTCCATTGGTCCCTTCTTGATCATAAGCCTCTCTCTGCTGGCCTTATCCTGAGCTGTAAGGGATTCTGTTGCTTACATTTCATTTGTCTTCTGACCTGTGTATTCCTGAATGATGCAGTTCAGTTTTGCAGCTTTTGAACTTTACACAAGTGGATTATGTAATATGAAGACTGTTGTGGCTGGCTCCTGTCTCACATGATGTTACACAAAGTTCTGCCATATTGTTGTCCATTCTCTCACTGGCCTACCCTAATCTGGCTCTCTCTCCTCCATTCCACTGAAACCACTCATGTTCACAATGCCGAGTTCGCTGAGCAAGTCTCTCCTCTCATCTCACGCGACCTGTCAGCAACATTTGATACAGCTAAGCCCTCCTTCCCCCTCCAAAAACTTTTTGTGTTTGACATCTGAGGATCCCTATTTCCTCCTCCTTTGCCCAACCTAAATACCTGCATGGCCTCCACTTTCCACCTACCTCCTTCTCCCACATCTCACCCAATCCATGGCAGTAAGTACCATTTATACCAGCAGTCCCCAACCTTTTTGGCACCAGGGAACGGTTTGGTGGCCAGGGTGGTGGGGACGGTTTCAGGATGATTCAAGGGCATTACATTCAAGCTTACCTCCTGCTGTGCAGCCTAGTTCCTAACAGGTCTGGACTGGAACCGGTCTGCAGCCTGGAGGTTGGAGACCCCTGAATTTTAATCACTAGTGGCTCCCCAAATTTAAATATGTCCCACATTCAAATCTCCAAACCTCTTCCCTAAGCTCCAAGTTGATACCCACTACCTATTCAATATCTCCACTAGAAATATTTTTTAAAGTCTCCTATTTAATGTCTGAATCCCCACCCCTCCCAAACCCCTTCAACCTGCTTCTCTCCCAATCTTCCTGTCTCAGTATTCCCAGTTGCTCAGAACAAAAACATGCAAGTCTACTGCAATAGCCTCTGATGTACTCCATCTGCTTCCTTTCTTGCCTGACCCTACATTTATTATCCACTCTCTTGCTCAAAGCCCACTGCTGGTTTCTTGTAAGTCTTGGAATAAATCCAAAATGCCTTCTCTTAGCCACAGCACCTTACATCACACGGTGCCTGGTGACCTTTCTGATCTCAGTCCCAATTCTCTTTTCTGGCTCCAATACTCTAATCCCCCTGGTTGGTCCCATGGTCAACAAGCTGATTCCCACCTCCAGACCCTCTTACTTACTATCCTTGGCCCAGAAGGCCCTTTCCCCACATCTCCACAGCCACTTTTCTTCATCATCCCAGGCTTTTCTCAGGAAACTTTCCCAAAGGACCCTTCCTCTTTAAGTTGCTCTATATCCCCTTCCATTGATCCCTAAATAATGATTTCACACCTTGGCTCAATTTATTCACAAGAAAACAGCTCCATAAAGGCAAGGGCCTTTCTGTCATTTTCATGGCATATCTCCTCCCCCTGCACAAGCACCTGCACCTGGTGCTCAGGAGTGGCTGGGTGAAAGCAGCATGGCAAACCTAAACCAGGGAGGCTTGTGCCACACCACCCTGAACACAGGCTGCTAAGAGAGGGCATGCAGCCTCCTGGGATGGACAGCTAGGCTCAGAGTCAGGGGAAGGGAAGCCAGAGGGAAATGACTGGAATAGGGAACAATCTGTCAGCTGTTAGGCAAGTTTTTCCCAAGACAAAAAGGAGACTGAAAAATAAGTCAGGATCATTTCCAAGGAACCAACTACTCCGCTCTCCCTAATTTCTACTAGGCTGGGCCTTATTTAGTTCCAATAACACCTTAGTAGCACATCTTTGCCAAAGTCACTTCTCACCTCTCCTACCCAAAATGAAAAGGGGTCCTGGGCCCTGTCTCCCCCACCAAGAGCAGACACAAATCTCTGGAATAAGGGAAGATTCTCCTTCACAACAGATTTAAAGGGTTAAGATGCAGAAATAAATTAACATTTACTAAGCTCCTACTATGATTTAATGCCCACTCTACTATGGACAAATAACTACAACTTAAACAGTTAATACACATAAGTCACTTAGAACAGTGCCTGGCACATAGAAAAACCACATAAATGTTAAATTTTAACACTTATTATTCTTACTATCTGTCAGGCTCTGTTAGACTCTCTCTATACTCTTCCCTTCATTCCTCATATCTGTTTTTACGTGAGTATCACTGTCCTCATTATAAAAGTACCTATGACTCAGAGTGATTAAATATTTGCTCAAGGTCAGTAACAACTGAGAAGAGGTGGAATTTAACTGAGGCAATGCCATGATCCTTCATCTATAGCAGAGGGCCTTCAGAGACCCTGCAGCTTAATGAGACCTAATAAGCTTCCCTCTTTTCCAAATACTGAGGTTGCCCTGCATGTGCCACAACTTCCTTACCCACACAGCCGATGGTCACCACCCCATCCTTGTAGCGCTCTCGGGTTAGGCCAGCTGGCTCCATTGCTGAGTCAGACTGCTGCTCTACCAGGACTGCTGGCCCGTCATCCTCTTCCTCCTCCTCACCAGAACCATTGCCCCAGGTGGCCCCAGCCACATCCCGGGCAATCTTCTCCCGCCAGCTGCTCAAATCCACTGCTCAGGGAAGAAGACGAAGAAGGTTTTCCCCAGGGCCACCATATATCATGGCAGACTATGATGGCACTGCTGGTGTAACCAATACCCTCTGGAGTTGGATAGTGTCAACCTGCACCATGCACGACTCCACAGTCTTCACTTGACCCCACCCTAGAATCACATGCACTTCTCTGTCAAAGTTTTCTGAACAGTCCTGGGAAGCCTGAAGGCAGCTATGCTAGGGCTCCTGCCTCTGGGCTACACTAGGGTACCTGCTACCTCTCTGGTCCTATCAAGTCAGTCTTTTTTTTTTTTTTTAGACTTTATTTATTTATTTTTAGAGAGGGGGAAGGGAGGGGGTAGGAAGGGAAAAAGACAGGGAGTGAAACATGAATGCGTCGTTGCCTCTCGAGCATCCCTTACTTGGGGGCCTGGCACACAACACAGGCATGTGCCCTGACTGGGAATTGAACCAGTGACCCTTTGGTTCGCAGGCCAGCACTTAGTCCACTGACTCACACCAGCCAGGGCCCACCAAGTCAGTCTTCCATCCCTCGCCCCTAGCCCCTCGCCTCTGTCCATAATAGAGAAGTTGACTTCGAGAAAGTGAGCAAAATGACTCTGGGCCTTGGTCCCCCATGGCCTGCCACATCTCCCTTTAAGGGGCACAAACCTTTCCCTGCAGTGATGGCTTCACAGGCTCTCAGCAACTGCTCTGGCCCCAGGGCCTGAGTCCATCCTCTCCCCCGCCTTCGACTCTTCTTCAGGACTGAGATCCAAGGGTACAAAAGGATTAGCACACTCCATCTCTGCCACTAACCTCAGGTCCAAAATCAGGTACATCCTTATCGACATGCTTCTCTGTTCTCCCCTTCATCCCCTGCCACACTACCTTTCCCATGTGCCCTCCTCATTGCCCACTCACCACTACTAGGGTCCTGTGGGATGCGGGGATCCCGAGGGAAGGAGGTGAAAAGGACGATATGGAGCTGGGGAAAGTGCTGGTGGAAATAATGCTTCCAGGCAACCACGAGAGCTGGTGGGGCCAGGTCCACTTTGTTCAGGACCAGCACCAGGGCCAGCCCAAGTTCTCCAGTTACATACTCATAAAGTGCTGGTGGGAAATTCACAACCTGGGATAGGGTTGGTAAGGGGATGAGCAATGAGAGGTCAGCCCAGAGGTCTCTGCCTCTAGCTCCCCACTCAGTAGGCACAGCTTGGAGACAAGACCCTGGTGGTAGCAGATTCTAGGGCAAGAAGGGTAAATCAGCCAAACTGCACTAGAAAGACAAAACAGGGGTTAAGTTAATATCTGTGCATTTGTGTAGGAATATGTGTACAACTCGTTAAGGACCTTCAAATGAGGTCCTCTTAACATCTCTCACAAACTTCCCTTCCTCCCACTGGAAGATAACAGTGAAGCAGCAAAGCAGGTTCATACAAGGGCCATCCAGCAGGAGAGTCTAGAGCCTTAACCACTACCCCCACATTCCAGGTAAGTCCTGTGCTCACTGAGGTGGCAGGGCAAGGGGACGCTCCCAGCGGCCTTCATTACATCCCCAAGAGCTCCACTCTGGGACTTTCTATTGGCTTAGCTCAGCTGGGCTAGAAACAGGATAGGCAGTTTTTCTTTCTTTCTTTCTTTCTTTTTTTTTTAATTTTTTATCCTCATCTGAGGCCATGCTTATTGATTTTAGAGAGAATGGAGGGAGGGAGGGAGAGAAACATTGATGTGAGAGAGAAACATCTACGGATTGCCTCTTATACAACCAGGGACCAAACCCATAACCTAGGCATGTGCCCTGACCAGGAAGTGAACCCGCAATCTTTTTTTGGTTTACAGGATAACCAACTGAGCCACACCAGCTAGAGCAAGCTATGCAGTCTTTCATCAAAGGAATAACAGAGAGGAGAGTCAGTTGGCCAGGAAGGAGTGACAGGCTATGACCCTAATGAATAAAGGGCTGAGTCCCTGACTACAGACATCAGCACAGGATAGAGACTACAAAGGAAGGTGGATACCTCCCTGTTTCCCAGCTCCTGTTTTCGCCCTTGACCCCACAAGAATCTTTCTCCCTCCTCCTGCTTGCCCAGCCTCATCCCAATACTCACTGGATGTCGGACATCAGTGATAAGCAGGACAATGTCAGACATCTCTAAAACTCGCCACAGTTGCCTCCATGTCTAAAAAGACAAAGTTGATTGATGAGACCCTGAGCCTAGAGTCCCTTTCCTGTCTTACCCCAGGCCAATTGGACCCTGGGTCACTATGCTCCACTCCTGTCCCCCTTCCATTCTCACCTCCAGATTGTGCTCAAAGTAGCTAAGTTTCTCTGAAGTATAAGCCCCATGAATCTTCCCAAGATACTCCTGGAAGCTCCATTCCTCCTGGCTCATTAGTTGTTCCTTAGACATCTCATAGCTCCAAGGGGGACGTCGAGGAAAGTCCAGTACTGCAAAAATCAAGAAAGATCCAAGCAAGTCTGAGAACAGTTTCAGGGACTCCAGGGTGCATCCCAAACCCTCCCTCCTCAGTCAGTTTTTACTCTTCCACACTCCTTCCCCCAGTCCAGTGCCCGACCCAAACATCCAGGTATTGAGTTCTCCCTCACCTGAACCAGGCTGATAGACCTCGTGGATGTCCAGCTCCAGCACCTCAGCACTGACCGGCTGCAGCACTTGCTCCCGGGCTGCTCTCTTTCTCCTCTCCACCTCCTCCCGGCTGTCTCGTTCAAAATGCAGTCGGTATCTATGGGGACAAGGACCAACGCATCCATCGCAATCCTGTGACCACAAACTCCCTACTTGCACAGACGACTTCTCTAAGCTTCTCTCCAAGGCTGTTTGCCTCCTAAGTCGGCCCTACCCCAAATCCCCCTTTCGCGTAGTATTCTCACCCTTCTAAAACCAAAACTCTCTCCACCCCTCCGGAAGGGAAGATTGTGGCCCGCTCCCGTGAACGCAATGGCCCGCGGAGAACCATGGCATCCCAGCCCCACCACCTCCAGTTTCAGGCCTTCACCAGTGGCAGCCGGCTTTCCCCCCAACTCCCCCCAACGCTCTGACTTCCTGGTAAGCGGGGAAGGCCCACTCTCACCGATTGGGGTCATAGCCTCGCGGGCCCAGACCCTGGGAAGGCTGCTGGTTGAGCCTACGGATGTGATGGGTCACAGACTCCCCGTCCGATGTGTCAGTCTGCTCCTCCCGCCGTTCCCGGCTCCCGCTGCGGCTGTTGGAACTGGATCGCAGCCCATCTTGAAGCCCTGCGGGGAGGAGCCGGTGACGCCAGTGCTGGTCGGCTCTCAAGAGCCAAAAGATCCCTTCTCCAGTCTGCCTGGCTCCCCCTCACCCCACCCCCACTTCTTTTGAGGCCCGATCTCTCACACAACCTGCTCAGGACCCTCCTGGATGGCCTTGGAGATAGTCACTCCTCCTCCAAGGATCTGCGGGGATGGCGCCCGTTCGAGCAAGGGGGATTCCCTTCCCCCAACTCTCCATCCTTACCCACCCCTTTCAGGTAAGGGTGTTGGCGTGAGAGAATCCCCGCCGCAGTCGCCCGCCAGCTTGGGCGCGCGGCCACCGCACCCTCCTCCACCCCTCAGAGGTGCGGAGGGCACACCCCTCCTTCCAGCTGTGCGGGAGCTCGAGCCCCGCCCCCTCCTCCCGCTACCTCACTGACCTCGCTTCCGCTCCCGCTTGTCCTGCAACTGCTTCTTTTTCTGCTTCACGCTGAAGGGCTTCTTCCTCGGCATGGCCCGGACCAGTCACCTGGCCCGCCCTTCGCCGAGCTCCCGCCGCCTCAACTGACTCCCCCTCCGGGGGCAGCCCAAGCCACCAAGGCCCGGGACCCTCCAAGGGGTGTGGCTATGCGGTGACGTCAGCGGGCGGGCCCAGCCGATTCGCCCCAGTAGCCAGGCTGGAAGGCGGGTGGATGCAGGGAAATACAGTCACTTCTCTGCCAGAGCAAGGAGAGATGATGTGGGGTGGGCTCCCGCAACGTGAGAGCCAGCGGCACAGAGAGGGCACAGTGGCGGTGAGGAAAGAGGCGCGCGTGGGAGGATCGGGCTCACTCCGTCACGGACGCTACCACCTCGCGCTGGGAAGAGGGGAGGATGCGCGTCATCCGTACCTGCGCGCCAGGGAGAAGCTACCACTCACCTGGAGGGGCGGTGGAGCTGCAGGCGGGTCCTACCACCTGGGGAGAGAGGGGTGCGGACAAAACGCTGCAGCTCTCCCAGCCCCGGGGCTTGACCTGAAAGGGCTGAGAGTGCTCGCCGGGGATTGGAGCCCAGTTCTGCGTTACACTGTGGGTAGAGTCAGAGGTCTAGAACCGTGATGGCGGTCTGAAGCATCCTGAGGCCGCCCTGCCGGAACCCAAATTACTGATGGAAAGAATGAGAAGAGGCAGGTTTACAGATCAAAAGGACAAGTGCAGGCAAGGAGGGAAACCCTGGTGTTACTAGGGCTTTGGGAGGAAGGTCAGAGGTCACGAAGTTGTGCCTGCAGCTGTTACCATAGTAACCG
Organism: Pteronotus mesoamericanus; assembly: GCF_021234165.1. Classification (NCBI taxonomy): domain Eukaryota; kingdom Metazoa; phylum Chordata; class Mammalia; order Chiroptera; family Mormoopidae; genus Pteronotus; species Pteronotus mesoamericanus. The sequence continues at coordinate 1,184,362 of NW_026555085.1, forward strand.
GGGACCGGATGTGGCGGTCTTAGGGTGCGACAGCCCTCTTTTCAGACCTTATAGCGCGAGAATTTGAGGACTCTACACTGGGAAGCCGGTCGTGGAGGTTTTTTCAGCAAGGAGAGAAAGGAATTTTTTAAGCATTTACAGTAGCGCAACGAAGGGAAAATTTGAGATTGCCGCTGTGCCTTGGCAGAGACCAAGGGAGGCAGCTCACGTGAGAAAGCCGCACAAAGGCTCCCACGCCTTTCCGGAAGCTAAATGGGGGCGCCTCGGCCTCCACGGCCACCGCCCCCCGGAAGCGGAAACAATCCCAGCGTGCCCCTTCCTCACCGTCCTCCAAATCACGCTGCAGCCATTGCAGCAACCACGATGCCCAAACGAAAGAAGCAGGATCAGCAGAAGCAGCCGCTGGACCCTCAAGTACCAAAGCGGGAAGAGATTGGAAACGAAGACGATGGGAGTCCTACGGGTGAGGAGCACGGGGGCAGTATGTATATTGTCTGTCAGCCGGTGGGGGCGAGGACTTAGGGGCTGAAAGGTGCGGGACCTGGGGCTCCCACAGAAGGAGGAAGGGCGCATGCGCTGAGGTGGGGAGGGTGGCGTTAGGGGCAGATCTGGGATGGAGCCTGAAAGAGTGCTCTTACTTGAACCCTCAGCTGTAATCCGGCTCCTAAACCTTTTTTTTTTAAAGGCTGGGGAGGTGAGGCTATAGGGCTCGTGTGCGTAGCCGCAGAACGGCAGGAGAGAGGGGCCATAGAGAGATTGCAAGTTGCGATGACTGGTATAACAATTTGTGACCAGGTGTTCAAAGGGAAAAATAGAAGTGTGTCCTCTAGACTACTGGGGGGAAGGTGAAGCTATCTGATAGGCCAGTTGTTAAAGAGAGGATAGCAACAGTGTCAGGGAAAGAGAAAATTGTAGGTATTTCTCCCGCATTATTCCCCTTGACCAAGTCTCCGCTTTTTTACAAATCCTGAAAACTTTTGCAGTGGAAAGAAAAGATAGATAGGGTGAAAACTCCCAACACGACTAAGACTCTACGTGGTTTTATTGGTTGGATTAAGAAATGAGTAACAAACAAAACAGAAGAACAGAGTCTCGCTGGCTAGTGTGGCTCAGTGGATTGAGTGCTGGCTTGCAAACCAAAAGGTCGCTACATTTGATTCCCAGTCAGGGCAGGCAACCTGGGTTGCGGGCCAGGTCCCCAATTGGGGGCGTGTGAGAGGCAACCAATCGATGTTTCTCTCCCCTCTCTTTCTCCCTCCCTTCCCCTCTCTCTAAAAATTAAAAAACAAAAACCAGGATCATCAGTCCCTTAGTTCATTATAATGATGACCATATTTTTGTGTCTCCTTTTAGGATCACCCAGCCTTCTGGGCCCTCCCCCCATAGCCAATGGAAAGCCTGGTGACCCCAAGTCAGGTGAGGAGGAAGGGGCCCAAATCATTTTATTATGTCCTAGAGAAGGGAGCAAGGGAGGGACTAAAACCCAGGAAAGACTTAAGCAAAAGATCAGGGATTCAGAACCTAAATGAAGAGATGTTGTGTGTTCACAGATTGGAAAACTCAGTGTTGTAAAAATGTCAGCTCTTCCCAGTTGGTCTGTAGATTCAGTGCATTCCCAGTTATAATCCCTATTTTTGTGTGTGGAAATAAACATTCTGCATTATTATATGGAAATGCGAAGGATGAGGGTGAGAGATTGCAAAGGTGATCTTGAAGTGATAGGGCTTGCTCTGAATATCAAGACCCAGTGGAAAGCTAGTTATAATGATTTGGTGTTGGTGCAAGGATAGACATATAAGTCAATAGAACAGCATAAAGGATCCAGTAATAGGCCCACGCATATCTGAAATAATGGTATTTTCAATTAATGGTGCTGGATTAATTGGATACTCATGGGGGGAAAATGAAATTTGACCTATTCATACCATATACAAACATCAATTCCAAGTGGAATCTAGATCTAAGTGTAAAAGGTAAAGAAATAATTCTAGGAAATAAATATATTACATTGTCTTAGAGCAGATAAGAGTTCTTACACAGGAAACACACACTAACCATAAAGGGAAGATTTATAAACTGAACTACATTAGAAAATAAACTTCTATTAATCAAATGACACCCTTAAGAAATGAATAAAGTAGAAGATACTTGCAACAAATGTAAACAATAAGGAACTCAAATCTAGAATATAAAGAACTCTTATGGACAACCTGTTAGAAAAGTGTAAATGGCAAAAACAAGTGAACAAAAACATCATTAGTTGACAAATAAACACAAGATAAAAACATACTACTCTGAAACTGAAATGCTTGTCCACTTATAAAATGGTACAACCACTATAGAAGACAGTATGGAGGTTCCTCAAAAAATTAAAAGTAGAACTATAGTATGATCCAGCAATTACACTTCTGAGATATATCCAAAAGAAAAGAAAGCAGAATCTTGAAGAGATACTTGCACACCCATGTTCATTGCACTATTCACAATAGCCAAGAGATGAAACCAACCCAAATATTTGTTGACAGATGAATAAACAAAATGTATATTCATACAGTGGAATATCATTCAGACCCTCAAAATAAGAAAATCCTGTCACATGCTACTGCATGGATGAACCTTGAAGCCATTATGCTAAATAAAATAAGCCAGTCACAAAAAGGAAAATACTATATGATTCCACTTATATGAAGTATCTGAAGTAGTTAAATGCATAGACATGAAGTAGAATGGTGATTGCCAGGGGCTGAGTAGAGTGGGGAAAGGAGAGTTGTTTAGTAGCTACAGAATTTTAGTTTTACAAGATTAAAAAAAGTTCTGGAGATCTGTTTCACAACAATGTGAATTTATTTAACACTACTGAGATGTACACTTAAAAATAGGTAAGATGGCAAGTTTTATGTTATATATTTTACCACAAATTTAAAAAAGAAACTTTTCACATTCAGCAGAATTGCAAAAAAATGAAAAGTTTAACAATACCCAACATTGTTAAGGCTATGGAACAACTGCTAGTGGGGGTATAAATTGATACAACCACTTTGGAGAAAGTTTGACTTTATTAAACTTGAGCATACATACACTATAGGACCTAGTAATAACCTCTACTAGATATATACTCAACAGGAATGCATACATACGTTAACAGACGGGTATTAAAATGTTCATAGCATTTTTCATTATAGCCCCAAACTCAAATCCACCAACATGTCCACCCTCAGTAGAATGGATAAGGTGTTGTGTGTACATGCAATGGGATGCTACACCTCAATCAAAACGAACTGCAACAGGCAACCTGGATGAATCTCACAAACATGATGATGAGCAAAAGGAGCCAAACACAAGAATGCAGACTGTTTGATTCCACCTATGCAAAGTTCAAAAAACTAACGTATGATGCTAGAAGTCAGGACAGCGGTTATGTTTGCAGAGGTGGGTAGAATAGTTAGGGAGATGGGGCTTCTCGAGTGTTTATAAGGTCCTGTCTTCACCTGGGTGGTGAAAACACAAATGTGTTTACTTTGGTAATAGTTAAGCTGTACACAAGAAATTGGTTTATTTTTTGTGTGTATATAATGTACTTCAGTAAAAAGAAAAAAAAATTTAGGGCTTCTTTATCAGGTTTAAGTTAGCCATTGATCACCTTTCCATGCTCTCTCTCTCTCTCTCTCTCTCTCTCTCTCTCTCTCTCTCTCTCTCTCTCCCCCCCCCCCCCCAGCTCTTCACAGAGGTCCTCCAGGATCAAGGGGACTGATGATTCCACCACTGCTGACTCTCCCACCTCCTCCCCGGGGCAGAAGCCCAATTTGGGGAGGCTTTGGCCCCAGGTCTGGCCCATATGGTCATGGTTGGTGGGGGGTCAATGCTGAGCCTCCTTTTCCCAGACCAGGCCATAGTAGTTCCTCCAGGGGAGGCTTTCACAAAGAACAGAGACATCCTCGAAGGCTCAAAAGCTGGTCACTTGTCAAGAATACCTGCCCTCCCAATAATGAACCCCAGGTTATGGAAGGTGAGGCCCATTTTTTTATGCCTGTACACATTTAATACCCATCACTCCCAGAGTGACCATGATTCTTTTCCTTTTGGCTGTCCTTTGTCCTCTTGAAGTGGGAGTAGCCTTGAATGTTTTTTCTTCCGGAGAAAGACTACCATTCCAGAATATCTGGAAATGGTAGGGAATAGGAAATCTGACCCTCTCTCTATCTCTACCCTCTGTTACCTTTATTTTCTTTCTTACATTTTAAATTGCCCAATTTTCACTTATCCACAGACAAATCTGACCGCCCTGTTTGCCGACACTTTGCCAAAAAGGGCCACTGTCGTTATGAGGACCTCTGTGCCTTCTACCACCCAGGCGTCAACGGACCTCCTCTGTGAGACTGCCTTCCCATCCAAGCTGGAAGGAGCCCTCTGTGACTTAGTGGCCACATATTTCCCTGTGGCCCTGTGATGGCTACTGTGATGCTGTTCCATCCACCACCTCCCAGTCAGTGACACCCACCCCTATCCACCACCTCTCCCATTTGAGGTCCAGAGTTGTGTTTCATCACTGGTGTACCATGTGATCTTCTGATCAGCTCCAAGAGACTTGCCTTCAGTATTCCATCTTTGCTCCTTTCAACTGCTTCCTGGATCTCCTCTCCTTCGCCAACTGAATGCCGAGCAGGAAGTTTATTTGGTGCTGTTTCTTGTGCAATTGTCCATCCAGCCCCCAGTATTGCCCTCAATTCCTGAGCCCTGTAGCAGTTTCCTACCATTCCCTCCTTCTAGCTGCTTGTTTTAAGTCCTTTTTATGTGGTACCCTTACTCCAATGTCAGCAACTCCCCAATGTCTGTGAAACTCCCCAGGTCTGGCCTGGGGTCAAATTTCAATGACTGGTACAGAGTCACTCCCTGAAAAACCACTCTCCCTGCAATTGGATTTTGTAGCTTCGCCATCAGTAGCATGGCCTCCGCTACTGCTGTGGTCTGTCCTCACTGTGCTTTGTGAACTGTGCACCCCCTCATAGCCTTTCTCAGTGTCCATGGCATTTCTGTGGCTTCCCAACACTGCAGTATTTCTGCCAAAATGAGTGAGGCTTTTGGTGCCCTCAAGACTTTCCCCACCTCCCAGCATGGGAGAACTGTGAAACTTTCTATAAGACTGCCTCCTTGGCCTCATTAGGTGTCCTCTGAACCCTCTGGTGGGCCTACCCTATCCCCTCTACAGCCCTTTTAGTTAAACTGCATCATTGTGAGGCCAGCAGGCCTTTTTGTTTGAATTCTGTGAATCCACCTGGCCTGTCTGGGTGGAACTTAGACAGTACTATCGTCCTCGGTCCAACCTCTACATCCCTGGTACTGGTTGTTTTCTGTGAAAACAACAGTGAACAGGCTCAGTCTTGAACTGACCCTGAGGGAATGGGTCAGGAGTTGTTTGGGCAAGAGGGAGAAGTGAGAGCTGTTGAAGAACTGAAAGTGAAATTTTTTTTCTTTTTAAGATATTTTATACTAGTAATAAATGCAAAGGAAATGAGCATTTTCTTTAATTCCTATGTTCAGTTGTCTGTGAAGGTGCAGATGAGGGTATTCTCATTGAAGATTTTTTTAAGCATCATTTTTTTCAGATTTTATTTTTAGAGAGGGGAAAGGACGGAGAAAGGGAGAGACATCCATGCGTGGTTGCCTCTTTGTGCACTCCCTACTAGGGACCTGGCTGGCAACCCAACCATGTGTCCCTACACTGGGAATAGAACCAACAAACACTTCTTTTTGCATGCCGGCATTCAATCCATGAGCCACACCGGCCAGGGCTTGAAGTCATTTATTCTTCATTTAGTTCATACACAGTGGTGAAAGAGAAAGGCAAAGCTTAAGTTTCTTCCAGGCTGAAGGAACCAGTTGGGGTCCCATTAACTGGACTAGGCTGCATTATGTTAAGGTTAAAATTTTGTGGGAGAAAGGAACAACCAAATAGCCGTGGAGTAATTTTTAAACATCTTTGTGTGTAGGTTTGATATTTATGGAGTGATGATGACAAAGCAATCTTTCAATAAATATTTGTTGAGCCAGGCACTATACTAGGCACTAGAGACAACAGCCAAAACCAGTAAGTTGAAAATCTACAAACGGGAACATGTTATTCCAAAAAATCACAAATACATGTGAAGTTAGAGGTCAATAGTGCTGTAGAGAAGTAAGACATGATGAAAGGGGGAGTATGTGATAAAGGGAACCTTGGAAGATGACAACAGGCAAACTGAAGGATGAGTAGGTAAGATGGTAGAACACATACAATAAAGTTGCAGGATACAAAATGTACAAAAATCCACAGCTTTCCTATGTACTAACAAGGGGGGGAAATGAGAAACAATTCCTTTTGCAACTGAAACCAAGAGAACAAAATACCTACTAATAAAGGACATGAAACACCTATATACTGAAAATTACAATGTATTACTAAAAGATACAAAGAGACAGCATGGGAAGATACTCTGTTCATGGATTGGAAGAATCAACATAGTTAAAATGACCATATTGTTGAAAGCAATATACAGATTTAATGCAGTCCCCATCAAAATACCAATGGTTTTTTTTTTTTAGAGAAATAGAACAAAAGAATCAGATTTATATGGAACTACAAAAAAAAAAATAGCCAACGCAATTCTGAAAGAAGCTGGAGGTATCACATTACTTGGCTTGAAATTACGCTACAGAGCTACAATAATCAAAACAGCATGGTATTGGCAGAAAACTCATGCACATATCCATGGAGCAGAACTGAGCCCAAATATCAAACCACATGTATATGGACATAATTTTTGACAATGGAGTCAGAAACAATCGGGGTGGGGGGACAGAGGGGCGTCTCTTCAAAAATGGTGCTGGGAAAATTGGAAAGACATGCAAAAGAAAGAAACTAGACTATTTGTCCCTATGTACAAAAATTAAATCAAAATGGATCAAAGACATGTAAGATCTGAAACAATAAATTACATAGAAGAAAACAGATACTAAATTTATGGACTTTGGTTGTGGAGAACATTTTATGAATTTGACCTCAAAGGAAAGGAAGTAAAGGCAAAAATAAATGAAATGAACCATAGTAAACTAAAAGGCTTCTGCACAGCATAAGAAACCAGCAACAAAACAGGCAACTGACTGAATGGGAGATGAGATTTGCAAACAACAGCTCTGACAAATTTTTAATATCCAAAATACATAAAGAGATGAATAAAAATACCACACAATCTAATTGAAAAATGGGCAGAGAACCTGAACAGACACCTCTCCCCAAAAGACACAAATAGTGAACATTTACATGAAAAGATGTTCAACCTCACTAGCTATTAGGAAGATGCAAATCAAAACTACAATGAGATACCACTTCATACCTGTTAGAATGGCTTTTATCAAGACAGGTAATAACAAATGTTGGAGAAGTTGTGGAGAAAAGGGAACTCTCATTCACTGCTGGTGGGAGTGTAGGCTGGTACAGCCACTGTGGAGAATGGTCTGGCACTTCCTCAAAAAAATTAAGAATAGTGTTACCATATGACTCAGCAATCCATCTCCTAGGTATCTACCAAAAAAACTCAAAAACATATTCACAAAGATATATGCACCCCTATCATTAAAGCATTATCCGCAGTGGCCAAGACATGGAGACAACCAAAGTGTCCTTCAACAGAAGATTCAATAAAGATTTGGTACGTATATACAATGGAATATTAGTCATAAGAAAAGACAAAATACTGCCATTTGTGACAGCATGAATGGACCTTGAGAATAGTATACTAAGCAAAATCAGAAAAAGCTAAGGAGTTTATGATTTCACTCATATGTGGGATATAAAACAAACTCATGAACACAGCAGTGTGCTCATTGCCAGAGTGAAGGGGGTGGGGAGTAGGAGGTGGAGGGGACCTAATATATGGTGACAGAAGACAGATTGACTTTAAGTGATGGGCACACAGTGCAATATACAAGTCCAGTATCATAGTTGTGTACACTTGGAGCGTTTATGATCTTATTAACAAACACCCCCAGTAAATTTAATTTTTAAAAAATAAGTGGGAGGAGTTCAAGGTTAGGCAGAAGAAAGGAGCTAACCTACTTGGGGCCTTACAGAACAAAGATTGGGGGCTTTTAAGAAAAAAGCCTTAGAAGAGTTTCAGATAGGCCAGTATCACAGGTTGGACTGATTTTTCTTTCTTTTTTTTTTAAGATTTTGTTAATTTTTTTTTTTTTTTTTTTTAGAGAAAGTAGAAGGGAGAAAGAAAGAGAAGTAGAGAAACATCAATGGATTGCCTCTGGCCCTGCAACCTCAGCATGTGCCCTGACTGGGAATTGGACCAGCAACCAACTGTTTGGTTCACAGTCCAGTGCTCAATCCACTGAGCCACACCAGCCAGGGCTGGATTGGTTTTTCAAAAACATCAACTCATGGTAGGGAGCTGGCCAAGCCTGGAGGTGGAAGTTAAAAGTTACTTCAGCAATCCAGGTGAGTCGCAGTGATGGCATCAACTTTGGTTGTGGAGTTGGGGAAAAGTGGAGTTTTGGAAATAAGAGATCAAAATGAATGTATTTAGGTTTTGGAAGGTAGTTCTGGCTTGTGTAACTAAGTGCCATTTAAAAATAAAGGTATTGGGAAAAAACAGGCAGAATGTCAGTAATTTCCTTTTGAAATGGTTGTGTCTAAGCTGCCTTTTTAAAGACATCCAAGGAAAGATGTAGTTGAATATACAGTTTTGATATTCAGGTTAAAACAAAGCATAAGTCTGAGTTATCTGCATCTAGGTGGTGGTTGAAATAATGGGAATGGATATATTTATTCACTGTAAATATTAAGTACCTACTATGGACCAGTTTGTCAACTTTAAGTTCAATTGTAACAGAAACCAAATAAGATAGAAGTTTACTTATTTCACAAGTCAAGAGGCAGACAATCTAAGGCATGTGTGACTATCATACTACCACAAGGTCCTTTGATATTACCTCCCCCCAGATTTCAACTCCACAATTCCTGGGGTCAGACCCTCCTATTCACAGTCCAAAGCGAAATTCCAGTTTGCTCATCCATGCTCCAAGCCTCAGGATTAAGGAAGGGCAGAGCACACCAGCTGTCTTGAAGGAAATTTCCTTGAAGCTAATATACAGGTCTTCAATTTATATACCACTGGCCGTAACTTAGACCTGTGGTCAATACCTGACTGCCAGTGAGGCTTGAAAAACTATGCTATTCAGGCAGCTATGAGCTGAGCAAAATGTACTTTCAGCAGGTGAAAACAGTAGGATGAATATCTTCTACCAGCTACTCCCTGCTAAAACTTCAGAATGCAGTAGAAAATAAGACAGTAAAAGTGACAATGCCCTTCCAGCCAAAGGCCACCAAGGACAAAACACTAATAAGCAAAGTTGGATTTATTAACTTTATAGATGTTACCTCATTACAAGAAGGTTAGGAATGACAGGATTAGGGGCTGTGTCAAGTGATTGGGGGAAAGTTCAAGAAAGAGGGGATTTGTTCTAGATTGGGAACTGTTGGGAAGTAGAGGCAATTTTACAATTGCACATCTTAATAAATCTCATATAGAAGGCAGGAGAAATGAAACATGGCTAAAGCTGTAACTAGGTAAAAAAAATTTAAAAAGCAGTCATCACTCATTATAGCCAAGAGGAAGCTGTTTACTATTGTTTAGTATTTATGGTTTACACAGTGACGTTGTTTTTGTCCACTCTTAGACAAGATTATGAACTTTGTCTGCACTGATGTCACAGAATGACCTTGTCTGCCACTGGTGTCCTGTGAGGTTCATTATGAATATGAGAGCACATGGTCTAGCTGTAAGTGCCAGGCCATTTCCCAGGCGCCAGGGCCTGTTTTCCTCAAAAATAAACAAATAATCACAGATTGTGGTTAATGGTATAAAGAAAACAAACAGGATATTGCATACAGAATAACACTTGGGGGCTACTCAAGACATGGTGGTTAGGAAAGACCTGGCTGAAGAATCTATAGCTAAAGTCACCTGTCAAGAGAACATCAGGTGGAAAGAAGAGAGGACCGAGACATCAGCCTTGAGGAAACTGATATTAATGGGCAAGTCAGGGTGGACAAGGGTGAGCCAGACAAGTAAACATGAGGTATGACCAGAAAGGCGGGAGAGATCTCAGAGTGCAGCATCATCTGATTGCTCTGTGCCAGGTACCATGCTAAGTTCTTCATAAGTATTGTTTTATTTAAGCCTCACATTCATTCAGTGAATGATTTAGCACCTTCTCTGAGCCAAGCACTGGGAGCTAGGGGTGTATCAATTAAAAAGACAAGCCTTTGCCCTGGCTGGTGTGGCTCAGTGGATTGAGCACTGGCCTGCGGACCAAAAGGTTGCTGGTTCAATTCCAGTCAGAGCATATGCCTGGGTTGTGGGCCCGGTCCCCAGCTGGGAGTGTGTGAGAGGCAACTGATCTATGTATGTCTCACACATCAATGTTCCTCTCCCTCTCCTCCCTCCCTTCCCCTCTCTCTAAAATTAAAAAAAAAAAATTTAAAGACAAAATTCTTGCTTATATGGTGCTTACAGTCTATTGAGGATGATCTACAATAAGGACATGTATAATATAATCTTAAGTAATAAGTGCTCTGAAGAAAAATAAAGTGAAGAAAGAGGTGGAGAGTGACAGGTCAATATTACAATATATAGGGCTTTGAGGAAGTAGCATGCAAATAGAGCCCAAAACTAAATGAGAAGGCAACCACATGAATATCTGGGAAAAAATGCATTCCAGGCATAGAGAATAGCAAGAGCAAAAAGTCCTGAAGCAGAATTGAGTCCTAATGTTTGAAATAAAAATAGAAGGCCAGTGTGGCTAGCCAGACTGCTGGAAATGAGATCAGAAAGGTCAACAGAGGCGAGGTCATACAGAGCCCTCTGTATGAAAAGCAAAGCATTTGGATTTTATTGTGAGCGATATTGCCAGGAAGAGAGGGGAAAGGGAGCAGCCACTGAGATGGAAAGGAAACCTGAAAAGCAGTGTCCCTGAAGAAAACAAGGGAAAAAGGGAGTGGCCATCTGTATTACTTGACACTGAGAAAGTGAATAGGATGACTGAGAACTGACCCTAATCCCTTGACCCTTGGCAGAGTGAATTCAGGCAGTGGTGGGGACACAAGCATGACCGCAGTGATTTAAGGAGAGAATGGGAGCTGAATAGGCTGACAGGCATCTGCTCCCAAACTTAGGTAGTAGTGTCAGAAATGAAGCCAGCCCTGGCTGGAATAGCTTAATGGATCGAGCACGTGCCTGCGAACCGAAGGGTCATCAGTTGGATTCCCAGTCAGGGCACATGCCTGGGTTGTGGCCAGGTCCAAAGTAGGGGGCTTTCAAGAGGCAACCACACATTGATGTTTCTCTCCCTCTCTTTCTCATTCACCTCCCCTCTCTCTAAAAATAAATAAATAAAATCTTTAGGAAAAGAAAAAAAGAAGTGAAGCCAAATCTTAATGGTGGTGTTGGTTTAATGGGTGTATATATGTCAGAACTTACCAAGGTGTACACTTTGCAGTTTCCCTGTCAATTTAGTATATGTGCATTTTATGGTATATTATACCTCAGGGGCTGGTCGAAGGTAGCATCCACCTAAAAAAAAGAAAAGGATGCCTCCATTCTTACATGCTAGTCGGAAATCAGTGAGGCGGCTTCTGGTAGCCACTGAGTTCATCTTCCCAGGCTGTCATAAATCCTCTGTCTACGCTGGGAACTGGCATGCGCCGCCCCCGCCCCGTCGTTGGAAGCCACGCCCCCACCGGCCGCAGACACGCCCCCTTGATGGTGGTGAGGCTAGCACAAGCACCGTCAGGGGCGGGGCCGGTTGTGCAGGCTTGCGTAGGTTGCGGGGTTCGGAACCCCATGCTACCGGAAGCGGAAATAGCCGTTGGCGCCGCCAGAGTTTCCGTAACTGCCATCGTGATGCCGAAGGGTCCTAAGCAGCAGCCGTCGGAGCCCGAGTGGATCGGGGACGGAGAGGGCACGAGCCCCGCAGGTGAGGCTCGTGGGCAGGGAGGGAACAAAAGAGGGAAGAGGAGAAGAGAAAGAAGAGTGTGCCTGTTTTAGCAGAAGGTCACGGAACGCGAAACTGACCGGGCCGCGCGGGGCTATTGCGCATGCGTGCATTGGGGCGGAGCCGCGTTTTCCCAGTCAGCAGTGGGTTTCGGGTACGCGGCGAAAGGAAAGGCGACCCGTGTGGCTTAGGAACTTAAATGGGACTGGGCAAAAGACGAGGAAGAGCATATGGAACCGCGACAGAAATGGAGAGAAATGAGAAAGTTCTCCTCTTCTCTTTTGGACACGTTCCGCACCACACTATATTCTACGTCCCACAGAAATACATAAACTGCATCTGGACCTCTGGCTGCGCTGCAGCGCACAGATAACACACACCCCTGAGGAGCCCATGATCCCACCTGCTTCTCAACAGAGGATGGCTCCTTCATGGGCTCTTTCATAAGGCACATCTGACTCAGCTGGAGAAGAAGTGAAGATGCTGAGTGTTGCAGTGAGGGTTAAGGTTTACTTGGAAACAGCAATCTTTGTTGAACACGTGTTTTTAATTAAGCACTATATATCCTGTGCTTTGGTGGGGCGGGGGGAGGGAAGAATATGAAGACATACTGCCAGGCTTGAAGACACTTCAAGGGGAAGATAAAATGTATACAAATGATTGCAGTAGGTACACAGTGACCAGTTCTACAAGCATTTATTGGATGTCTCCTGTATACCTGGTACTATGCAAAGGAACTAGGAAGGTAGGGTAGTATAAAAGCTAAGCCTTGCTTTGAAGGGGCATCCAGTCCACTGGAAGGGACAAAATATTAATTAGTGGTTGACAGAGTGTTTTATGAGTGCTTGAGAATGCTACAGGACTGAGAAGAGAGAAGAGACGCATTACCCAAACAGGTAGGGTAGGGGTGTTAGTGAAGCCTCCCAGGAATATGTGATATTAAATTCATTCTTGGAGAATCAGTATGAGTAAGGTAGCAAGGAGAACATTCCAAGCATAGGAAAAAGTGTGTGCAAAGCTGGTTCCCACTGCTTGGTGACTAGTGTAATGCAGTTAGAAAGATGTGCAGGAGACAGATAACGAAAGGCTTTGTACACTATTCTGAGGAGTTTAATTGAAGACCTATTGAACTGCATAAGGAAAGATACAATCAGTTCACCCCAACAGCACTGAGCAGTGGAGAATGGCTTGACTTGGTGGAGATTGGAGACAGGAAGACTGTTTAGGAGGCTGTCAGAATGATTCAGGTGAGAAGTGGTAAGAGAGTAAGCCAAGGCCCTGAAGACTAAAAAGTTAGTAAGGAAGTGGCGTTGACCAGAACGGGGAACTAACTGATGGAAGGGAGAATTAGTGATGACACTCACTTAAGTAACCCAGTAGGTAGTAGGGTATTAACTGAAAGCAGTGTGGACCATAGGCTGCGGAGTGGGAAAAGAGCAGTTTTGAATGCCGAGTTTGAGCTTTCTGTGCAATTTCTAAGAGGAGATGGCAGGGAGACAATTTGTTTAGTGGCTGTGGAGAGAGATCTAGTCTAAAAGGGAAGACACAGACAAGGGTAGTTGAGGTGATGGATGTCGATGCAGATTGAAGCAAAATAGGGCAGAAGATGGGAACCCAAAAGGATCTCAACAATTAAGGAAAGTAAGGTGAAAAAGGAGGCTGAGGAGATGAGATAGAGGCAAACAGCCAGAGACACTAAGGCAATCCAGGAGCAAGCAGCACTCCTGAAGTTAAATAATGACAGGAGAGAAGTAAAAGGTAGTAAGCATTGAATGTTGCAGAGAAGTCAAGCAACTAAGGACTAAAAAAAATATTTTGGGGGTTGAGCAGAAAGGGACAGTGGCAACTTTGTCAAAAGTAGTATTCATTAGGAGGTGATACCCAAAGAACATGGCAGTGTATTTGAAAAGGAACAGGAGGTGAGAAAGTAGACCTAGTGTGGACAATGTTTTTCAGACCCAGTGAAGACAGGATAGAAAACAATGATTGAGGGAGGAGATTGTAAAATTAAGGAAATTGTTTTATTTAACTTTGAAGTTAGGCGCAGCCCAAGTGATGTGTAAAGAGGAGCCTTTACAGGAGGAGAGATGGAAGATACAACATAGCTTAGCCACATTTAGCCTTATTCTATTCCTTGGTGATTAATTACACTTTCTCACAACTGAACCCATGCAAGGCTCTTCTCTCTGCGCTCAGGAGGGTCAGAGTGATGTTTAAAGTGCAAAAGACATTTAAAGGAAGGAGAGATGGGATGATCGTGTTAGTCCTTGGGGGAGAAAATGGTGTCTGGGATTTGTCACTCCTACGTGTTGTCAAGGTGAGTGGATCATGTTGTTCCTTCTTTTGGGGGTTTTTTGTTTTGTTTTGTTCTAATGTGCCTTCTTACGCGTTTCATTGTATCATCCTTCTTAATGTTTTTAGGCTTAGACTCCTTGGAGTAGCATATAAAGCCTTCGTTATTTCTCCTGCAGATCTTTTCCAATCCATCACACTAGTCACCCAATACTGAGATCAGATTGTGAAGTGTGTTCTTGATGGGGGAGTTCAGCATGCCTGGGACTGAATCAAGGGGTCAAGAGAAGCCATTGTCCAACACATAGGTATAGGTAGAGAAACAGAGATATAGCAGAAAAGGTAGGATAGGGCCCTTTCAATCTGAAGCCCTAAATTGTAGGAATTGTCCTCATTAATCACCAGTTTTAGGCATAGTAGATGTGCAGTAAAACTTTCCTAAATAAATGATTGCTATGGATGACATGGCATTCTGGTCTGAGAAGTACTTTAATGTGGTACATAGCAGAAGCCATTGGAGTTTTTTGTTTGTTTTTGTTTGTTTTAAGCTAAATGATTACAGTCATGCTTTTGGACAAGATGGGATGGTTTGGAGGGAATATGATGGTGGATAGGCCTGGAAATGAAGAGAAATCATGAAGCTGCTAGTTGGCTTCCAGACTGGTGGTGGGAGGGAGATAGGGAGATAGACATAGTCTGCTTCCCTCAAGGAAGCCCGGCTAGACAGAAGAGAGGAGCTGGAATTTATTGTCAGTATACTTTTAACTTACTGATTTTAGAGAGAGAAAGAAATATTGATTTGTTTTTCCACTTATTTATGCATTCATTCTTGCATGTGCCTTGACCAAGGATGGAACCTGCAACCTTGGTGTATTGGGATGACACTCTAACCAACTAACTGAGCTATCCAGCCAGGGCCAGTCAGTAAACTTTTATTTACTCCTTCTTTGCTCCCTGGGAACACAAGCTACCAGTAAATAATGCTGCAGGTGACTAAGAGAAAGGCTGTTAGGTATCACAGAGTGTAATTTGAGCTAGAATGTTGTACAAGCAGAGCAGATGGGGCATAGACCTAGATGTTCAATACTTACTAGATGCTCATTTACATTGCCTGTAAGTTTCACAGACAACATATCCCAAACTGAATTCATAGTATCTTCGTCCTATCTTGGTTGGCAGGAGTGGGGAGAGGGAATCTTCTCTTCCATTGTCTCGAGTTAATAAATGGTACCAGTAGCCCAAGTAATTTTGCCAGCTACATACATAGGAGTCATCTCTGGCTGCTCTTTCTTCCTTTCTAACCCTACCATCGTCCTCTGAATTCCACTTTCTCCCTCCCGACTACCACTCTAGTCCAAACTACCATTGTCTTTCTTGTGGGACAGTGCAAGTGTGTACAGAATGATAGTTTTATTAGAAAAATAGGAAAATAGGATAGAAGCCATTGAGGGCTTTGCAGATCAGGATGCTTTGAAATTTGCAGATCAGCATTCATGATGTCTACTTAACCTTCTAGACCAAGTGGTGAAGAAGGGGAGAAAGGACAAGAAGAACAAAAAGACGGTGAGGAAATGAGGGTTGAAAGTGAGAATTGACTATGAGTGTTTCTGTGTGAAGGTAGTGGGAGGTCTGGGGGGAGAAAAGATCTTGTCAAGAAAGGAAGCAAGGCATGGGTGGAAGGGAGGGTCAGTGAACCTATGTGTGGCAGAGGGGCTCAGTGGGTCTGTGAGCCATATTTACCTATATCTGAACTCTGTAGTTCTTTGAAGAGCTGGCAGTAGAAGATAAACAAGCTGGGAAAGAAGAGAAAGTGCTCAAGGAGAAGGAGCAGCAGCAGCAGCAGCAGCAGCAGCAGGTACAAGTGTCACGGGCCCGCTAATCCCTCTCCAGTCCACATCAGTGCAGCCAGGTGATAAAGAACTCTCTGCAAGGCAGAGTTACTGTAGGGACCAGGGCCTCAGCCTCATTGTCTCACTCTCTTTGCTTTTAGCAGCAAAAAAAGAAACGAGATGCTCGAAAGGGCCGGCGGAAGAAGGATGTAGATGATGATGGAGAGGAGAAGGAGCTCATGGAGCGTCTCAAGAAGCTGTCAGTGCCAGCCAGTGATGAGGAGGGAGAGGGTAAATGACCTGAGGGGAATGGGTACCTGGAATCCCTGAGCCATGAAAAGTGAAATGTCTCATTCCTTGATCTATGTGGTTTAGATTGAGGAGCCAGACATCATCATTTCGTGCCCCATCTTCTTTTCCTGTCATTTCAGTACCTGCCTTGATACCCCGAGGAGGGAGAAAAACCAAGGTAAGCCATCTGCATGGTAAACAGACCTCAGGGGTGCAGCCTTGACCATCCCACTGACTTCTCCAGCCCTTTCATTCTCCAGGGAGGTAATGCTTTTGCAGCCCTGATTCAGGATCAGAGTGAGGAAGAGGAAGAAAAACACTCTCCTAAGCCTGCCAAGCCCGAAAAGAATCGGATCAATAAGGTGAAAGTGGTTGCCCTGCTAGGCATTCCCACTCCATGTAGCACCTTCTGGCCATGGTGTGCTAATTCCCTAGCTTGATTTCTTGTTCTTAAGCCAGCTCTTTTAGGTGTGTCTTGCTTAAACTGTCAAAATAGGCTTTTTTTTTTTTTAAGGTTTTATTTATTTTTAGAGAGGGAATGGGGGGAGAAAGATGAGAAGAGAAACATCAATCAGGTGCCTCTCATACACATCCCCTACTGGGGACTGAACCCACAAGCCAGGCGTGTGCCCTGGCCGGGAATGAAACCGGCGACCTTTCACTTTGTGGGATGACTCCCAATCAACTGAGCCACATAGGCCAGTGGGCGGGGGCAGGGATTCAGATTTTTAAAATACTCTTTTCATCACTGAGAAATCTACTGAGTGATTCTGTTGCTTTCAAACTCAAAATCTACAACAGAAGCCTTCAAGTCTTTGCTCTTCTACCTGGGACTCTAACACATGTACCTTTCAGATTGGTCTGACTGTGTCTTGGCATCCAGCTAACTATCTTTCTGTTGAAGCCTTTGTTCTTTATGCCATGTGCTCCATCCTCCCTAGAACGCCATCTCCAAGCTCATGTCCATTACTTCCTCTTAAGATTTACCCTGTCAAGGAAGCCCTCTCATGCTGTGGCCTCCCCACCCATGCAGTTCACTGCCTGACCCACAGGCAGATGATTTCTAGCCTTCACTATCTAGGATCAAGTGGGAAGCTACAGTTTTTCTGGGTGATCACTAAGTACAGTCACCTCCTAGTCCTAGACTCCCTAGAAATGCTTGTTAAGCAACAAGGTAGCAAATAAATCTGTGTGTGCATGTCTCCATGTCCTTTCCAGGCTGTATCTGAGGAACGACAATCAGGACTTAAGAACAAAAAAGGAAAGGAAGAAAAGTCAAAGGGGAAGGCCAAGGTGAGGGAGGGAGTAAATTGGCAGGAGAATATGCTGGGTCTCAAGAATTTGAGCATTTCATTAGACTTGCTATTTTCCCTGTTAGCTTCAAAATAAATTTTCCGCTCTGGACAATGAAGATGATGAAGATGAAGAAGAAGAAATAACAAAAGAGCCACCCCAGCAAGAGAAGGACAAGGCCAAGAAAGCAGAGCAAGTGTGTGTTTTGGTGTTGAGGGGAGGAGACCAAGAACTGGGGGCACTGTTACTATGCACAACAGGAGTTGGCGAACATCTATAAAGGAGTTGCCACAGTTACTATTTAGTTTTGCAGGCCACATACAATCTCTGATGCATATTCTTTCTCTCTCTATTTTTTAACAACTTTTTGAAAATGTAAAAACCATTCTTAGTTCAGGGCCATATAAAAATAGGCCACAGGTCAGATTTGACCCATGGGCCACAGTTTGTAACCCCTGATCCAGACAGGAAAGGGCCTGGCGTTAGCCTCAGACAATCTGGCTGTGTTTTCTTGAATACATCTTTCCACCTACTTGGTTCTCAGTCATTTCATCTACATGATAAGAGGGAGTCTAGTGATCTCTACAGTCCCGTGTATTTCTAATCCTAGATTCTCATTCTGGATTCTGCTGTATCCCTCAGTGGCTGTATTTATGCCTTCCAGACCTTTTCTTGGCACGTTAATATGTAAGCTGCTGTAACACCTGATACACAAGGAAGAGAACCCGTGACATTTATTCTGCCATCACAATAAATTGCATTGCATTTTATTCTGTTACATTGCATTGGTAGTTTGCACAGGCACATGTACCTTGTTTCATATGTTCTCCTGTCATCTGCCTTGTAGCATTCATGGTAGCACAAATGCATAAGAGGCCAGGGATGGGTATGAGAATGAGAGGCAGTCCACCATATCTCGGGATCTAGGTGCAGAAGGAAGGAACTGACTGTGGAACTGGGGGTAGATGACATGAAATCTGAGTTCTAGATGGGGACCCTTGGTTTTTTTTGTCATCCCCTAGTTCTCACCAGGTTCAGAGGAAGAAGGGGAGTCTAAGACCGATGATCCTTATGCCCACCTTAGCAAAAAAGAGAAGAAAAAGCTAAAGAAACAGGTAAGACCTTAGATTCTTAGTGATCAAAGGCAGGAAAATTATATTTTAAGTTTCAGTGAGGGGATGTGAATTGAGGGACAAGGAGAGCTCTGAGTGCTATTTCAAATAAAACCATCAGAGTAAGAACAATGTTCTGTGAGCCTTGTCTTGGTGTCCAATGACATGGGGCTGTATCGTGGTGACAGGAAACTGGCAGACAGTGGCTTTTCCCTCCTTAGATGGAGTATGAGCGCCAGGTGGCTTCATTAAAAGCAGCCAGTGCTGCTGAAAATGACTTCTCCGTGTCACAAGCAGAGGTGTCCTCCCGCCAAGCCATGCTAGAAAATGCATCTGACATCAAGGTAAGGATGGGCTTCTCCAGCTCACCAGGAAAGTGCTGGTTCTCTCACCTGCCTGGCCCTGGCAGCCAGGAAAGTGGGGTGTGAGTGGCTTAGTCCACTGTAGCAAAGATTGGAGCCATTTTCCATACCTTGAGTTCTGCTGCCTTGAGCAAGGAAATAGAAAAATCAGTACACGTGTAGAGTGTCCATGCTTGGAGGGAAGTAGGTGGAACAGGCTGTAGTGGCTTAGGATTTGGGAGAGCCTGTTGGAGGCAGTGCGCAGGGAGACTGGCCGAATAGGAGGAGGGGATTATGCTGGAGGTCTCAATTTGCTAGAGGCATCCCTGCAGGGAGAAGTCTGTAGCTACTGTCTGAAATGGACAATTCTCACTGTTCCCATTCCTTCCCTCTACACTGCTCCCTTGATGGCTGCAGCTAGAGAAGTTCAGCATCTCAGCCCATGGCAAGGAATTATTTGTCAACGCAGACTTGTACATTGTGGCTGGCCGCCGCTATGGGCTAGTTGGACCCAATGGGTGAGTAGGGGAGGGGCTGGAAGGGAGATGAGCGATTTCTCAGGGGTGGTCTGGTCCTAATAATTCTCATTCTCCAGCAAGGGAAAGACCACTCTCCTCAAGCACATTGCCAACCGAGCCTTGAGCATCCCCCCCAACATCGATGTGTTGCTCTGTGAGCAGGGTGAGGCCCCTGGTGGGGAGGTGGTTCCAGGGTGGGTGTTGTAGTGACCAAACAAGAAGGGAAGCAGTTGTGGTGGGGTTGGAAAGGTTATGTGGGAGCCTGGAGACTGGGTCTGGGAAATGATCCTAAAGAGAGAGTGAGGAAGTGAGGATGCAAGACATTTCATTTGGGACAGGTACAAAGAGCTGGGCAGGGTCAGGCAAACCAGAAAAGGATCTGAAGGGCAGAGAGAACGGGATCTGTCACCCTTGGGGTGGCCTGACTGTCCTCCCCGCTCTCAGAGGTGGTAGCAGATGAAACGCCCGCAGTGCAGGCTGTTCTCCGAGCAGACACCAAGCGATTGAAGCTGCTGGAAGAGGAGCGACAGCTTCAGGGGCAGCTGGAGCAGGGTGACGACACAGCTACTGAAAGGCTGGAGAAGGTAGAGGACTCAAGGCACAGGGTCATGGCGCTGAGATTTACGGGTTCCTGCAACTTCAAACAAGTGACCCCTTCTCCCTCCTTCCAGGTGTATGAAGAACTGCGGGCTACTGGCGCAGCAGCCGCAGAGGCCAAAGCCCGGCGGATCCTGGCTGGTCTGGGCTTCGACCCTGAAATGCAGAATCGGCCCACAGAGAAGTTCTCAGGGGGCTGGCGCATGCGAGTCTCCCTGGCCAGGTGAGCTGCCCCTCTACCACCTTCATTTCAGCCTCAAACCGCCAGGCCCTTTCCCTTTTTCCCATTCTTCCAAGGCCAGCAGGAAGGTTCAAGGCTGAATTCTCTCTCCCTTACTATTTGTTGTCAGACTTTGGGCCTCTTCTCTATTTCTCTCCCTACCTGGTGGACATTCTCATTGATGTCTCCTGCACAGGAACTCCTTTAAGGAGAGGTTGGAAGGCGTGTTCATGGTCTCAGGCTCCACCTCCTGGTAGCTGCTCTGGGGCTCTCTGAGAAAGGATCTTCCCTCTCTGACCCTACACTTTGCTGCCCAAACCTCTAGGGCACTGTTCATGGAGCCCACACTGCTGATGCTGGATGAGCCCACCAACCACCTGGACCTCAATGCTGTCATCTGGCTCAATAAGTGAGTCGCCTTTAAAGTCCTGGCATCAGTGGTTCTTGTGCTGCCTTGATTCCTCCGGCTCTCCTCCACTCTGCCCTTGATGGACTAAATACAGCTGGCCCTTTCCCTCCCTGTCCTCATGTCTGCCTGTTTCCCATGACTTAACACAAACTTGACCATTGTGACCTTTTCCACACTCCTCTCTAAAACCCAGCTACCTCCAGGGCTGGCGGAAGACGTTGCTCATCGTCTCCCATGACCAGGGCTTCCTGGATGACGTCTGCACTGATATCATCCATCTTGATGCCCAGCGGCTTCATTACTATAGGGGCAATTACAGTAAGTAGAGTAGCTTATGGATAGAAGAGAGAGGTAGGGGCCTGAAAAGAGGCCTGAGAGGGAGGGCCATAGGGACGTGGTTATGAGCATCTTCTCAGAATCTAGACACTGATGCCCCTCCATCCCATCATTCTCAGTCCTGATTGTCCCTTTGTCTGCTGGGGAAAGGCCACCCACTTGATGCTTGTCCTCCTCTTCTACCCCAGTGACCTTCAAGAAGATGTACCAACAAAAGCAGAAAGAACTGCTGAAGCAGTATGAGAAGCAGGAGAAAAAGCTGAAGGAGCTGAAGGCGGGTGGCAAGTCCACTAAGCAGGCGGTAAGGTCTTCCTGGGGTCTTAGGATGGGGTTCCTTCTCAGGAGAATAGAGAAAAAACAGACCCTGGGGACCCAACCTGCATCTCAGGGACCATTGTGAAGGTGTGGGTTTCTATCTTTCCTGCTTCTCTCCAGGAAAAGCAAACAAAGGAAGCCCTGACTAGGAAGCAGCAGAAATGCCGACGGAAAAACCAAGATGAGGAATCTCAGGACACCCCTGAGCTCCTGAAGCGCCCCAAGGAGTACACTGTGCGCTTTACATTCCCCAACCCCCCACCACTCAGCCCTCCTGTGCTGGGCCTGCACGGTGAGCCACTGCAGCCCAGCAGCACAGGGTGGAGCATGGGTACCCCAGTCCTCTTCTCCAAAGCCAGGACATGGGAGAGGGACCTTCAGGGTAACTGAAAAGAAAAACTGCTTCCTTTCTTTTCTCTCAGGTGTGACATTTGGCTATGAGGGGCAGAAACCACTCTTTAAAAATCTGGATTTTGGCATTGATATGGACTCAAGAAGTGAGTTGGTTTGGGTGGCCCAGGAGGTGGAACAAGAGCCTCAGGGAGAGTGTCTGAGACCTCTTTGACCACCTTTCTTGCTTCTTGCAGTCTGCATTGTGGGCCCAAATGGCGTGGGGAAAAGCACCTTGCTCCTGCTCCTGACAGGCAAGCTGACTCCGGTGAGTCCTGGAGCCAGGTAGGGAGGCATTTGATGACAGTGTATGGGAAGTATGAAAAAGCACTCTTCATCCTAGGCTAGGATCAAGAAGCACCTCTGCAGGGGAGAGTAAAACACAGAATTCATCATAGACGACTCACTTCCCTAAGCAGTACTGTAGAAAACAGTTTAGATCAGATCAGGGAGGAAAGCCAGGAGAATGGGATTCGGACAGAATCCCCATATGTGTTCTGGTTATACAAGAACTATGTTACTTATAGAATGACTAAAATTGCATAAGCCAAAGAAAATCTAGAGATAGCCAGTAGTAATTTGGGTGGGTAGCTTACTCCTTTTTACCTCTACAAATCTGCATATTCATTTTTTTAATTTAAATTTTTTTATTTATAAAAATTGGGTATTTATTCTTTTTTTAAAAAATTATTTATTTTTTATTGTTCAAGTACATTTGTCTCCATTTATCCACCACCACTTTCCCCTGCCCCACCCACCCCTACCTGCCACCCTCAATCGTTCCCCACCTTGCTTCCTCCATTGTCCTTCACACCTCTTCTTGATCTGACCCCTCCCTGCCCCTCTACCCCTCCCACCCTCCCGTCCCTGTCTGTTTTTCTTTCTTTCAGTGTTGCTGGTCATATTTTCCTTGCCTGCTTGCTTTGCTGACTAGGTTCCACTTATAGGTGAGATCATCTGGTATTTGTCTTTCACCACCTGGCTTATGTCACTTAGCATAATGCTCTCCAGTTCCATCCATCCTGTCACAAAGGGTAGTAGGTCTTTCTGCTGCATAGTATTCCATTGTGTAAATGTACCATTGTTTTTTGATCCACTCATTTCCTGATGGGCACTTAGGTTGCTTCCAGCACTTGGCTATTGTAAATTGTGCTGCTATGAACATTGGGGTGCATAGGTTCTTTTGAATCGGTGCTTTGGGATTCTTAGGGTATAATCCCAGCAGTGGAATCGCTGGGTCAGAAGGCAATTCCATTTTTAGCTTTTTGAGGAAATTGCACACTGTTTTCCACAGTGGCTGCACCAGTCCACATTCCCACCAACAGTGTACTAGGGTTCCCTTTTCTCCACAACCTCACCAGCACCCATTTGTTGATTTACTTATGATGGCCATTCTGACCAGTGTGAAGTCGTATCTCGTTGTGGTTTTGATCTGCATTCCTCTGATGGCTAGTGATGATGAGCATCCTTTCATATGTCTCTGGACCCTGTGTATGTCCTCCTTGGAGAAGTGTCTGTTCAGGTCCTTTGCCCATTTTTTGACTGGATTGCTTGTCTTCTTGGAGCGGAGTCGTGTGAGTTCTTTATATATTTTGGAGATCAAACCCATGTCTGAAATATCATTGGCAAATACATTTTTCCATATGCTTGGTTCCCTTTTCATTTTGCTGATGTTTTCTTTAGCCGTGCAGAAGCTTCTTATTTTGATGAAGTTCCATTTGTTTATTCTTTTTTCCTTTATGTCCCTTGCTCTAGGGGACCTACCGGTGAAAATATAGCTGCTTAGGATATCTGAGAGTTTCCTGCCTATGTTCTCCTCTAGGACTTTTATGGTGTCACAACTTACATTTAAGCCTTTTATCTATCTTGAGTTTATTTTTGTGTATAGTGTGAGCTGTTGGTCGAATTTCAATATTTTGCATGTGGCTGTCCAGCTCTCCCAACACCATTTGTTGAAGATGATATTTTTACTCCATTATATGCTTCTGCCTCCTCTGTCAAATATTAGTTGACCATGGAGACATGGGTTTATTTCTGGGCTCTCTATTCTGTCCCATTGATCTATGCATCTATTCTCATGCCAGTACCAGACCATTTTAATTACAGTGGCCTTGTAATATACGTTGATGTCAGGCATTGTGATCCCTCCTGCTTGGTTTTTCTTTCTCAAAATTGCTGTGGTTATTCGGGGTCACTTAGGGTTCCATATAAATTTTTGAAATGTTTGTTGTTCTATGTCTGTGAAATACATCACTGGTATTTTAATAGGGATTGCGTTGAATCTATAAATTGCTTGGGATAATATGGACATTTTGATGATGTTAATTCTTCCAATCCATGAACATGGGATATGCTCCCATTTATTTGTGTCTTCCTTAATTTCTTTCTTCAGTGTTGTATAGTTTTCTGCGAACAGGTCTTTTACGTCCTTGGTTAAGTTTATTCCTAGGTACTTTATTTTTCTTGTTGCTATAGCAAAGGGGATTTTTTTCCCAATTTCTGCTTCTGATATTTAATTTTCGGTGTCTAAAAATGTCTTTGATTTCTGAATGTTGACTTTGTATCCTGCTGCTGTGCCAAATTCACTTATTAGGTCGAGTAGTTTTTTGGTAGAGTCTATGGGGCTTTCTATGTACACTATCATGTCATCTGCAAACAATGATAGTTTTACTTCCTCCTTTCCAATTTGGATGCCTTTTATTTCCTTTTCTTGTTGGATCGCTGTGGCTAGGACTTCTAATACCATGTTGAATAGAAGTGGTGAAAACGGACATCTTTGTCTTGTTCCTGATATTTGAGTAAAGCTTTTCGTTTTTGCCCATTGAGTATGAGGTTGGCTGTAGGTTTTTCATATATAGCCTTTATTATGTTGAGATATGCCGCTTTTATTCCCACTCTGCTGAATGTTTTTATCATAAATGGATGCTATACCTTACCAAATGCTTTTTCCTCATCTATTGATATGATCATGTGGTTTTTGTCTTTCCTTTTGTTTATGTGATGTATTACATTTATATATTTGCAATATTGAACCATCCTTGCACCCTTGGGATGAATCCCACTTGATCAGGGTGGATGATCTTTTTAATGTATTACTGGATGCAGTTTGCCCATATTTTGTTGAGGATTTTAGCGTCTATTTTCATCCGCGATATTGGCCTGTAGTTTTCTTTGTTGTGCCTTTATCTGGTTTTGGGATTAGGATGGTACTGGCCTCATAAAAAGAGTTTGGGAGTCTTCCCTCTCTCGGATTTTTTTGGAATAGTCTGAGAAGGACAGGGGTTAGCTCTTCCTTAAATACATTGTAAAATTCTCTTGTGAAACTGTCCGGTCCAGGACTTTTGTGTGCCGGGAGTTTTTTGATTACTATTTCAATTTCACCAGCTCTTACTGATCTGTTCAGACTTTTGCTTCTTCTTCATTCAGTGTTGGAAGGTTATATTTTTCTAGAAATTTGTCCATTTCATTAAGGTTTTCAAGTTTCTCAACATATAATTGTTCATAGTAATTTCTTATAATCCTTTGTATTTCTGTGGTATCAGTTGTTATTTCTCTTCTTTCATTTCTGATATTATTTATTTGGGTCCATTCCCGTTAGTTCTTGATGAGTTTGCTTAAAAGCTTGTTGATTTTATCTTTTCAAAGAACCAGCTCCTGGATTGGTTGATCCTTTGAATTGCCCTTTTAGTCTCTACGTCATTCAATTCTGGTCTGATCTTGATTATTTCCTTTCTTCTACTTGCTCTGGGCTTTGTTGTTGTTTCTCCAGTTCTTGAAGCTGGGGGCTTAGGTCATTTATTTGAAATGTTTCTCTCATTTTGAGGTAGGCCTGTATTACTATGAACTTCCCTCTCAGGACTGCCTTCACTGTGTCCCATAGGTTATGGACTGTTGTGTGTTCATTTTCATGTGTTTCCAGAAACTTTTGGATTTCTTCTTTGATCGCATTATCAACCCATTCATTGTTTAATAGTGTGCTATTCAGTCTCCATGAGTTTGAATGTTTTTGAGTTTTTTCCTTGAGGTTGGTTTCTAGTTTCAAGCCCTTGTGGTCCGAGAAAGTGCTCATTAATGGTTTCAATCTTCCTGAATTTGTTGAAGCTTGTTTTGTGCCTTGTTATGTGGTCCGTCTTTGAAAATGTCCCATGCTCATTTTAAAAGAATGTGTATTTTGCTTCTTTGGGATGAAAGGTTCTATATATGTCAGTTAAGTCCATTTTATCTAATGCTTCATTCAGTTCCACAATATCCTTGTGGATGTTTTCTTTGGAAGATCTATCCATTTTGGACAGTGAGGTGTTAAAATCCCCTACTATCAGTGCGTTACTGTGTATATCTTTCTTAACATTCTCCAAGATTTTCCTTATATATTTGGGTGCTCCTATGGTGGGTGCATATAGATTTACAATGTTTATGTCTTCTTGATGGATTCTTCCTTTGAGTATTATGAAGTATCCCTCTGGGTCTCTTATTATGGCCTTTGTTTTGAAATCTATTTTGTCTGATACAAGTATTGCTACCCCTACTTTTTATTTTTCCTGTCCATTTGCTTGGAATATTTTTCCCATCCCTTTACTTTCAGTCTATGCAGGCCCTTTGTTCTGAGGTGGGTCTCCTGTAAGCAACATATGTGTGGGTCATGCTTTCTTATCCATTCAGCTATCCTATATCTTTCGATTGGGGCATTTAATCCATTTACATTTCAAGTTATTATTGTTAAATACTTATTCATTGTTTCCCTTTGTACCTGTGATCCTCTCTTTCTCACTCTCTTTCTTCATCTTCTTAAAGCAGTCCATTTAGCATATCTGGTAGTGCTGGTTTGATAGAGGTGTATTGTTTTAGCCTTATTTTGTCTGGGAAACTCCTTACTTCACCTTCCATTTTAATTGAGAGCCTTGCTCGGTAGAATAGTCTTGGCTGCAGGCCCTTGCTTTTCATGACTTGGAATATTTCTTGCCATTCTTTTCTTGCTTGTAGTGTTTCTGTTGAGAAGTCAGCTGCTAGCCTTATCAGGACTCCCTTGTATTTTACTCTCATATTTTCTCCCTTGTTACCTTTTCGATTCTCTCTTTGTCGCTCATATTTGCCATTTTAATTATGATGTGTCTTGGAGTGGACCTCATTAGGTTCCCCTTGAATGGGATCCTCTGTGCTTCCTGGACTTGAGTGACTTCACCTCTCCAATTAGGGAAGTTTTCCATCATTACTTTTTCAAACAGGGTTTCTATCCCTTTTTCCTGTTCTTCTTTTTCTGGCATCCCTATTAGATGGATATTATTACATTTCAGGTTGTCCTGCATTTCCCTGAACACAAAGAATGAAGAGGCCTTCATTCTTTTTGAGTCTTTTTTCAATATCTTGCTCTTTCTGGGAGCTTTTTTCTACCTTGTCCTCCAGCTCATTGATTTGATCCTCTGATTCATCGTGCCTTGTTTTGATTCCTTCTACTGTGTTCTTCTATTCAGAAATTCTTCACCTCTTCTTGCCTCTTATTGATAGTTTCTATGTCTTTTTCATGCTGATATAGTTTGCAGTAAGTTCCTCATAGTTCCCCTGTATTTTTTTGTAATTTTCTCTGAGCTCACTGAGCGTCTTTAGAACCGTTGTTTTGAACTCAATATCTGATAATTCACTTGCCTCTATTTCATTTAGTTCTCTTTCTGGGGATTCCTCCTTTCCCTTCAAGTGGGGGGTGTTTCTTCTTCTTCCCATTGTTTGTGCAACTTTGTTTTTGCTTCTGCTTCTTAAAATGATCTGTCTTGACTTTCTGACTTTGTGGTGTGAACTTCTATGGTAGGAGTTCACTTTTTTTTTCCTTTCTTTCTGGGTCTGCCTCTGATGATGTCAGCTGTTGACCCTGTCTGACCTTAGGCAGTCTTTAAAAGACTTCCAGGAATCTACTGTCTGTGTCTGTCTCCTCCAGTTGTTAATTTAGTCACTCTGCCCTTCACCAGTCAGGGCCAGGCTGAGTCCCTCCTGTGTGCTGGGCTCTTGGGTCCTTTCATGTTGCTGCCACTCAGGGGAGTAGTCTGCCTGAGCAAGATGGCTGCTGCCGTATAGGGGAGGAGTCAGCACTGGGATCCCCCTGGCTACTTCCTCGACTCTTTCCCCAACACCTCCGTCTCCAGACTCTCCTCAAGCATCTCTAGACCACTCTGCATCCCCAGTAGCCAAGGATCTTCTATCTGTGACTGTTGTTCTTTACTAAGCAGTTGGGCTTACCCAACACCGGGCCAGGGCTGAGCCTCCTCGGGGTGGGGCTATTGTGTTCTTTCACGCTGCTGCCACTCAGTGGAGTGGTCAGCCTGAACAAGATGGCATCTGTGGAATGGGATGTGAGTCAGCACCAGGACCTCACCATCCACTTGCTCAGTTCTTTCCCCAAAGTCTCCCTCCGCAGTCTCTCCTCAGGCGGCTTCAGCCCACTCTGCCCTCACCTCTGCTGGGGCCCAGGGTAAGTGGCTGCCGCTACAAATTTTTGCATTGGCCCTTTAAACAGGTCTTTGCGTCTCCAAGCACCCATCTCCAGCAGATAGCACCCTGCCACTTTTCAGAGCTGGCTGCTATCTGTGTGCTTTTTGGGCTCTGGTGCTGTAGGCTGGAGATCCCCGCTTATGGTTTATACCCTGCTCTTCTCAGGGGGATCCAACTGGCCGTGTCAGTGTCCCTGTGGCGCTGCCACCCGTGGGCACCCAGTCCACCTTCCTGAGCCTCTACCGCACTCCTTAACAGTTAGGTTGTGCTAAAACAGATCCCTCTCTCTGTCTGAGGTTTTAGGGCTCCTCTCTCGCTATTGTTCAGTTGCTTTCCAGTTGATTTCTCCACAATGTAGTTGTAATTCCAGATTGGTCCTGGGAGGAAGTCAGTGTGACTTCAACTCACTCCTCCGCCGTCTTGAAGTCTCAAATGCTGCCAACTACTGATGATTGAATATGGAAAAGTTTTTTCCAGATAATACATACCAAGCATTTTTCCATGCCAATAATTATGAACATACCAGATTTATTAGACATCAGTCCTATAGATTATTTTGATTTTTTTTTTAGCTTCTTTTACTTTTAGAGAGAGGGGAAGTGAGAGAGAAAGAGAAGGAGAGAAACATTGGTGTGAGAGATGTTGATCTGTTGCCTCTTGCATGCCTCCAAGTGGGTACCTGGCCTGCAACCCAGGCATGTGCCCTGACTGGGAATCGAACCAGCGACATTTTGGTCCACAAACCAGTGCTCAATCCACTGAACCACACCAGCCAGGGCTGGTCTTCACTAAATGACAATACTATAGCAAGTATTCTTATTTTAGATCTTTATGAACTTAGTTTTTCTTAAATTTGCCTTTAGGACTTTGGCAGTATATTGCCCTATGGCGCCTTAGGTAGGTTGTGGAGACCTGTCCTACCCCGTCGCCCTCCTGGTAAGAGGGCCCTTTCTTCCGCACAACACAGAGTAACTTTCAGGAAGGTGCTCTTAGATCCTCCAGGGACCTGTGTTTAACCCCCCTCTGAGGTGGTACCCTGAGAATGGGCTTGTGCGTGTGTCTCTCTGGGTGGGAAGGGGAGTTCTTTATTTGTGGTCTTTCCCGTCCTGATTCTGAACCTGTGCTTTGTCTCCCTTCCTTCATTCTCTCCTTCACTCCCTTTTGCCCTGTATTCTCATTTCTTGGTGTGCCTTTGTCATATTAAGAAAAACATCCGTGTTCCTTTTCTCACACTGACCTCTTCCCAGCCCCATTCTCATATTAGTCTTCCCTTCAGAAAAGTTACGTATGGACCTGCAACACCTTTTTCCTTTCCCTTATCTCATCCCTTGCTCTTTTTTTGCAGACTCGCGGGGAAATGAGAAAGAACCACCGGCTGGTAAGTTGGCTTTGGGAATTAGAGAATAAGAGTCTGAGAGAAGAAGTGGGACTTAGACTGACCACTTCTGTCTCCTCTGGGGCAGAAAATTGGCTTCTTCAACCAGCAGTATGCAGAACAGCTGCGCATGGAGGAGACACCCACTGATTACCTGCAACAAGGCTTCAACTTGCCCTACCAGGATGCCCGGAAGTGCCTGGGCCGTTTTGGCCTTGAGAGTCATGCCCACACCATCCAGATCTGCAAACTCTCTGGTACTACTGTAGGGGGCTGGGGAACGTCCTCCTCAGTATTCATATCCACAGACTGTATCTGGAGGCAGAAGGGAAGAGGAACCAAGGCTTGAGGGCCTCAACACACCCAGGCACATATTCAGGGTTGGCCTACAGAAATGCAAGGTGGTCAGAGGTGTGATGGACCTCCTTTTTCTCTTCTACAGGTGGGCAAAAAGCCCGAGTTGTGTTTGCAGAGCTGGCCTGTCGGGAGCCTGATGTCCTCATCTTGGTGAGTGAGCTGGACTGCAGAAAAAGGGTAAGTTACAGGTAGGAGTCCTAATGCTCAGTCATGGGATGCCTCTTCTACAGGATGAGCCCACCAACAACTTGGACATAGAGTCAATTGATGCTTTGGGAGAGGCCATCAACGAATACAAGGGCGGTGAGTAGCTCAGAATGCACCTCCTCCTCCTTCCTCTGGAGAGCAGGCTGCAGTGGCCTTCGGCTAGGGCTCACTCTCCTCTACCGCGCTCTGATTTCCTCCTCCTCCTTTCTCCCAACCCTCATTCTCACCATCTTTCTTCAAAGCTGTGATCGTCGTCAGCCACGATGCCCGACTCATCACAGAAACCAACTGCCAGCTGTGGGTGGTGGAGGAACAGAGTGTTAGCCAAATTGATGGTGACTTTGACGACTACAAGCGGGAAGTGTTGGAGGCCCTGGGTGAAGTGATGGTCAACCGCCCCCGGGAGTGATCTCCCTTCCCAGAAGACCAGCTTGTGTGGCCTGGATGTCCTCTGTTGTCTCTTTGTCTCCACTTAGAAGCCTGACTCTGGTCTGCAGCTGACAGGGAGGGGGAGGTGGTCTTGATATGAGCAGAATGCCACTTCGATTGCTTCCTTTCCTCTGAAAGATTTGTCTTTTCACTGTTCCTTATAAACTGGTCTGGCCTTTCTTTCAACACCCTTCTGTGCCAAAAGAGATGACCATCTTCATTATCGTGGGTTCCATCCAAACTTAGGTGACCAGTTGTCTTGAGTCTCTCTCATTGCTCTGCACCCTGCCTCTGGTCCACTTTAAAGCTTCAGGCCTAGTGGTCCCCTGGTCCTTGAGTGGTGCTGCTCTTCTTTTTGATGGATTTCATACTGACTTTGTGATACAAATGGCTGTGGCGGTTCAACCAAGGGAGACGTCTGTGGCCTGAGCTGTTACCCAGGATTTGGTGCATGCAGCCTCTTGTCTAGTTGGGGAATTGGGGGCAACAAAGGAATGCTGCTGAACTTGAATTTCCCTGTACAAGGGGAAGGAATAAAGGAAAGGAATTGCTGCCACCCTGTCTGTCTGGAGATTCATGGGAGCCGGAACTGTTTTTGATCTTGATTTGCTTTATGCAGTATTCTGGCAGCATTTAGTATCCTCACTTCCCCACTAATACAGATGGATCTAACCTGCACTCTTAACTGCACCTATAATGGTGCTTCCTCTTTAAGGAGCCTCCCTCCCTTCCCCTCACCTTTCAGACAAGAATAAGGGAGAATGGTTCATCCATTCCATCCAGGACACTCAGGTCTCTTACCGTACAAGGTCTGCCCTTGTACCGGGGGCCAGCTACTAAATCACCCGACATGTAGAATACTGTGGGTTATACATGAAGGGGAAAAACAGGGTCTGCCTTCATGAATAGTTAGAGAAGACTTAGCAGATAAGAAATGAATGTACATTGTGATAGGATAAATTGCCAATGCATGGTTCTCTAGATTCTTAAGTTGCTACATGCTCCTAGAAGGGAAGATTTTTCTGGAACTTGATTTTTGCCATGATCATTTGCCATGATCATTTGAAAAAGAATAAGGATTTGAATAATAAGCTAACCAGAAAGCCATTTTTGGAACCTCAAAAGAGCAGATCTCAGGCATGGAAGGAAGAAAACCAAAACTAGGAGTTAATGAGAGAATGTGGCTGGAATGGCCACTTCTTAGATTGAAGAGGTGGGTTTGGAAAGTAAAATACAAGTGATGGGTGGTGATTTTAGGTAGTGAGGGGCAAGCGAACTGTGAAGCACTGACTGGTATAGCTCAGTGGGCTGGGTATTGTCCTACAGGAGGAAAGGTCACCACTTCGATTCCCAGTCAGGGCACATGCCTCAGTTGTGGGCCAGATCCCCATTGGGGGCATGTGAGAAGCAACTGATTAGTGTTTCTCTCCATTCCCTTTCCATCTCTCTTAAATACGTAACATCTTTTTTTTTTTTTTTTAAGGTAAACTGTAGAAACTTAAAGGGATGGACCCCATAACTTCTGTGGGGATGGGGAAATCCTGAACTAGACAGAGTTGGAAAGGGCAGGAAAGATGGAAGGACCAGGTATGGGAGCTAAAGACAAGAGGGTGATCAGTGTAGCTATCCAGTTCCAGGGGGATATGAAGAGCTGTTTGTTTTAAGACTAAGGTTGGTCCCTGGCTGGTGTGGCTCAGTGGATTGAGCGCCAGCCTGCTAACCAAAGGGTCATCAGTTTGATTCCCAGTCTAGGGCACATGCCTGACTTGCCAGCCAGGTCCCCAGTAGGGGGCATGTGAGAGGCAACCACACATTGATGTTTCTCTCCCTTTCTTTCTCCCTTCCCATTTCTAAAAATGAATAAATATTTAAGAAAAAAAAATGAAGTTGAAATTCTTAATTTTGAGAAATTATTTTCTGACCAAGTGATTAAGTAATATGGGACCTCAAGTAAAAGGATTGTACTGCAAGAGTATGTTTGGTGTGGAGACTGTTGCAGAGGTGCCATAAGGGCACATGTCCAGTTTAGAGAAAAAGCAACCCCCTCCTAACATAATTGGTAAGATATTATGTGTAATTTCCACAACTCCCTGAAGCATCGTAGAACAGTAGAAGTCAGTCTTCAGTTCATTTACTAATGGTGTGACCTTGGACAAGCTTCCTGGTACCTGTTTTCTGTAAGAAGGTGATAAAAAGTGCCTATCTCACAAGTTTATTAAGGGATTCATATTGTAATTATTTATAAAGTGTTTTTTTTTTTACTTCTGTTACTTGTATTTCTTGTTAGATTCTGCATTTAAAATTTTCAGTTTACTGGTCTAGATGAGATGATACATAAAATAATAGAAATGTAATCTTCAAAATGAATGCCACATTTTTACATTGCAAGTTTTTGATCACTTACTGCATGTACTTCAGATGCTCCAAAGTAACTTCTATCCAAGGGCACAAATTGTATATCTTTCATCAATATACATAGTATATAATGTAATGAGATTAGTAATATACCTAAACATGGGCAAAAGGATGCTACTTCTCCGCAAGTATCAGCAACACTGAAATGGAACACAGGAGAAATAACAAATTTATATTGTACAGCATCTGGGTAACCCAAAGCCTGGAAAAACACAATTTCATTAACTGAATTAAATATTTTTTTCACCCTGGCTGGGATGGCTCAGTGGATTGAGTGCCAGACTGCAAACCAAAGGGTCACCAGTTCAATTCCCAGTCAGGGCACATGCCTGGGTTGCAGGCCGGGTCCCCAATGGGTGGTGTGTGAGAGGCAACCACACATTGATGTTCTCTCCCTCTCTCCCTTCCCCTCTCTAAAAGTAAATAAAATCTTTAAAATATTTTTTTTTCACAAATAGCTTTTAGTACCCACAAATCTTACACTAATGTACATAATGAGCAGCATGGATGTTTCCATAAAAGTAGTAATTCTGCACATTTCCCTAATGAGGAAATAGAGGACACTAACCTGCCAAGCCCTCTCTAGTCAGGGGGACTCTGTTCCTGGAATGATAGCCAGGTTACCTCACTCCAGTGTCCTGGACATTCTTCCTAACCTGTAGAATGTGGACAAGAGGACCTAAGCCCTAGAGGGGTGTGAGGGCCAGGGTGGGACTGTTTCAGGAGCTCTCAAGGCATTTTATGGAAAACTTGTAGGTGTTCCGATTGACGCCTGAAAGCTAGGGACAGTCCTGTGGCCACACAGGACTCCGAGACCTGGGAATGGAAGAAATTGCCTCAGAGTTTTAGACAAAGGCAAGGAAAGAAGGGATGTCACCTCTACATGGTGTGATGTAGGAGAGACTTCTTGAAAGAAGTATTCAAACCAAGGCCTGAGGAAAGTAAATCAATCAGATGAGTGGGAAAAAAGAGCCTTCAGGGAAGGCAACCGAATATGTGACGGTCCAGAAGCTGCAAAGACACTTGAAACCTATTTAATGTTATTAATGTCACCCAATAAATTCAATTAAAAAGTTAAAAAAAAAAAAAGCTGGGAAGACCTTGACATAAACAAAGAACATTGTTTGAGCTGGGGTCAGGACACATGGGACCTTATAAAAAGGAATTGGGATGTGGTCCTTGGAACAATGGATGGCCATTGGTGGTGGTCACACAGTAGCACAAATTGATCTGGTTTTCATTTGTACAATATTGCCCTATCTACTGGGTGGAGAACAGTGGGTGGAGCAGACAGGAGAGGAGATGCCAGAAGTTAGATATTGCCTTAGACAGGAAATAGCCTTCTGCTAAGAAAGGTAAGAAAATAATATAGATTCAGGTGTTTTCAGGTGAAGGACTGAGGCCCACCTCAGGAGTTTTGGTGCCAGAGAATCAGGAATAGTTAGGAAGTTTGCCCAGCAACAGTGAATGTTGAGTTAGTACAGTACTAATAATTTGTACTGGGCCAAGATAATAGGATTTTGTAATTTCTTAAAATTGATTTTAGAGGGAGAGACAGAGAAGGAAACATCACTTTGTTGTGCCACTTATTTAAGCATTCATTGGTTGCTTCTTGTATGTGCCCTGACTGGACATTGAACTTCCAACCTTGGCAAATGAGGACAATGTTACCTGAGCAGGGCGAATTTTGTTAATTTTTCATCATTAGATTCCCCAGGAACAGGAATAAGAGAAATATAATGATGATGACTCAGAATTGGAGATGAAATTGATGCACCCAGGGAAAGGCTGACAGATATTTGAAGTTGAATGGGTATTTGGGAGAGGGGGCATGGAAGCAGAAAGGAAGAACAAACCAACCTAAATGGAAGAGAAGTGCCTACAGGGCCTGATGGAAAAATAAATGGGCCAATGGGTTTGGTGAAATGGGTGAGATGCTCAGCCTCCCTCTACCTGAACCCCCCTATCAGAGGAAAATTTTTTAAGTAACAGGTTAGTTACTGTGGATTTCCATGGAGGATTTGAAAGAAAAATGACTAATTTTTAAATTAGAAAAAAAAAATCTTTAAGCTCTATTTCAGATTTCTTGCCCTGATGCTCCACTGGTTGGGCATCATCCTGCAGAGTGAAAGGTTGCAGATTCAGCTCCCCATCAGGGCACATGCGTAGGTCCATGGTCAGGTCAGGTCATGTACAAGAGGCAACCAGTTGATGTTTCTCCCCGCCTTCTCCATTCTAATAAATATATTTAAAGGTTCTCTTGTGGCCTCTTGCAGGAGATAGAGGGAAGAAGGTGAAAAGCAAGCAATAGACCAGAAGGAAAGAGATACAAGTTAAAGAATGACCTACTGGGTTGACATATTTCTTTTCTCACTTTTTAACTTCCTTGATATTTGACTTCTCACTTTGGCCTTTGGATTACGCCCTTTCAGATCCTCTCCTAAGTGCACAGAGCCACAGTAGGCTGACTGCCTGACCCTCACTCCTGAGACTGGGCAAAAGGAGAAATCTGCCCCACCTGCATTACTAGATGTAAATAAGGCCTGTTAAATTTAGGAAGTTGTTGCCCTCATGAGGCCTGTCTTGGAAATAACAGCCAAGAAACTTGTAGGGCAGTAACTTGTTCTCCAGATCAGCACCAGTCAGGGAGCTTCTGAGACATGCAAAATCTCAGGATCCATTCCAGACCTACTGAATCAGAAACCTTGCTGTCTCCCACCCCCAATCTGTCTTTTAACAGGCACCTCAGATGTTCTGACGAACGTTAAAAGGTTGAAACCATTATTCTCTTTCTTCCAAAATGTAGTATTATTCTAATTCCTAGT
This sequence comes from Pteronotus mesoamericanus, assembly GCF_021234165.1. Taxonomy (NCBI): domain Eukaryota; kingdom Metazoa; phylum Chordata; class Mammalia; order Chiroptera; family Mormoopidae; genus Pteronotus; species Pteronotus mesoamericanus. Next base: position 1,220,426 of record NW_026555085.1, read on the forward strand.
TTCAAGAATAGCAGATTTAAGTAACATCCTATTTAAAGCGAATCCTATTCCTTCAATGTTCTGGTCTCCAAAACCTCCTGTCTTCCCAGGAATCTTATTCCATCAGCTAGGCCCTCCATTTAATACCTATCCATAGCAACTAGAAATAATCTGTATCCTACATTTCTTTGCAACAGGTCTATTTTCCTCTAGCTCTGATGCCACTTTTTGGGGAAGAGCAGTCTACACTTTTCCCTTCCCTTACTTCTTTCTTTACTGGAACTGCTTTGAAGACACTACTCTTGGATTCCCCCTTCCTCCACCCTCAAAATCCTGCCCTGAGCAATTCCATGGGGCTGGCAGGTCCAACCACAACTGCTGTGCCCACACTGCCTTGCAGCTCCAGCACTGAGCTCTGCATTCAAGGCCCCATTTATTGCCCAAAGAATGCTGGTCCTGGGGTTTACTGTGCCTGTAAGGTTTTCGATTCAGAGTATTCCACTTCAGCAGTCTTTCACTTAGTATCATCTCTATGACATGAAGGTAGAACTTGTTAGCTCCATTCAAAGGACTGCAACACATTCCACCAAGGTTTATATTAAAGAGCTGATAATGGCTGGTTTTTGTTTCGTTTTTAACGAGTCCAAACACACCAAGGGTTAAATAAGCTGCTTCTCTTTCCACTGTTTATTATTAATGTACAAAATATACAAAACCAAAAGAAAAAATACTCATCCTCAAATCCATTGTGGCTCTAACACAAGACCCTGCACAAAACCCAACCAATCCACTGTTTTCATAGAAAACAACTGATGCCGAGATAGGTGAGGGAGAGGGCTGCGTAAGGACCAGTTGTGTTGTTCAATGCACCCAGGAAGGCGCTTGGCGGGGATTCAGAAGTGACCTCACTCCAACAAAGTCTCAGGTGAGGATAGGAAGCGTGTTAACTCCCAAGGCGGTGCATGTAGTGTGACTGTTGGGCCCAGCGTGCCAGGTTTCAGTTCATGAAAAGCTGGTCTCACGGAAGTGTTTAGGTTCCAGAACAAGCTAATATATGCAGGGTGGACTAACACCACCAGCCAAAACCTTCTTTGGATGCAAATATTAATTCTCCATCATTGAACCCAGCAGACCCACAATGCAGACTCCATGTTCACAGGTTGCAAAGTCTTACTTGAGAAAGGACTCAGAATGCGTCCAGCCTGTGTTGGGAGGGAGGAGTAGGGAGCTCTTTCAGTGCAGTGGGATATCCAATACCCCTTTTTACTATCTCCCCACCCCAATGAACTTGGCTTGCATGACTTCATAAGTGTAACTGATCCCACATGAGAGCTCTGTGCATGGGGAGGACTCAAAGTAGGAGAGTACACGTGTTCTCCAGGATAACCAACTTGGGTTCTCAGACATTAAAGGTAATACTGGGAAGGGGCTTGAGGCTACAAGGCGAATCTCCTCACAAAGTGAAGTCAACTGGGTCTCCTTTTGAGCAGTCAGGATACAGAATGCGTCCAGTTTCTCCTCCCCAGACTGGAGGAGAGCGTGTACATCAATCAATGCGCACCAGTGATCAGAAAACCCCCACGAACACGAGTGGGACTGAGGAGGCCTGCTCCTCCTCAGCTGGGGAAAGGAAAAACGGGCCTCACAGAAGCCATAACAGGGTGGAGAAGCAAGGCTAGAGCCCATGGGGGTGTGGGGAGGGCAGGCAGGTTTCTAGGGCAGGGGGGGCCCATTGACCCCCGGGTGGTAGAAGGCACAGCTGTTCTCATAGCGGCAGTTGCCCTTCATCATGAAGTGTCGGCAAACAGGGCGGTTTGACATGTCTGGAAAAGAAGGGAGATGGTTAGATAGGTCAATGCCACCCTCACCCACTTCCACGTCCATGGCTCCATGGCATCCTGAGACCTTTCAGAGACAGAGCCTTGGGGATTTGGGGGAAGGACATAGGGTAGGAATAGCTATGCATGCTAGGCACAGGCGACCTCATGTTCTGCCTGGCATACAGCATACCTGGGGTAGTGACACTCCCAGAATCTTTTTTTTTTTTTTTTAAAGACTTTTTAGATAAGAGGGAAGGGAGGGAGAGAGAGACATCAATGTGTAGTTGCCTCTCATGTGCCCCCCACATGAGACCTGGCCTGCAATCCAGGCATGTGCCCTGACTGGGAATTGAACCATCAACCCTTTGGTTTGTAGGCCAGTGCTCAATCCACTGAGCCACATCAACCAGGGCTCAGAATCTTGAATGAAACAAAAGCCACATAGGGAGCAGGGACCATCCTCACCTCCTCCATGGCTGTGGCCTCCATCATGCCCTCGGTGGCCCCCTCCTCCGTGGCCAGGGCCATCATGGCCGCGGTGCTCATGAGGTGGTAGCCCTCGATGGTCATGGCCCCGGTGACCAGGGACATCATGAAGCCGGTGGCCATGGGGTCCCCCATGTCCAGGACCTTCATGGGGGCGATGTCCACCATTTCCACCCATGCTCCCGCCAGGTCCTTCATGAGGACGATGACCACTGCCACTGCCCATGCCACCACCAGGGCCTTCATGGGGACGATGTCCTCCACCCATGCTACTGCTAGGGCCTTCATGGGGACGGTGCCCACCACCTCCAACCACACCCCCACCAGGGCCCCCTCGTCCATTTGGGGGTCCTCCTCCGGAACGACCTCCTCTGGCCCCCCGAAATGGCGGAGGAGGGGGAGGAGGAGGAGGTTCATTTCCTCCTCGGCCTCCACGACCTCTATGGTATGGTCCAGGACCAGGTCCTGGACCTCCCCGCATCGGGCCACCCCTCATGGGGTCACCAGGGCCATCCCAGAAGGGATCACCCCCCCGGGGAGGGGGTGGGGGACCCAGGAGGCGTGGACCCACTGGCCCACCAGGACCCCCAGGGCCTCCATGGGGACCTGTTAGGAAAAAAAGGGAGAGACACAATGTCAGCTGCCTGTTATATAATCAGGAACTCCTCCCTCCCAGCCCACACCACCTTCTACCTTTTGGTCCATGCTATACCATCACCAGACCCATTCCAACTATCACTCACCACCTACCTGGCATAGGTCCCCCAGGGCCTGAGGGGAAGTGCTGCATTCCCTTGGGGCCCCCTGGGCCTCCTTGTGGAAAACCATTGGCTAGTGGACCAGGGCCTAAGAGTCCATGAGGCACTGTTAAGGCAAAAAGGTGTCAGATAGTCAGAAAGAGGATTCTAGAAGAGTGACATGACATCTCCCTTAGGTGTGCCCAGCTGATGCTCCAAGACCAACCTGGCAGAGCAACGTTCTCTGGTCTAGTCTTCCCTTTCAATGTCTGGCACTGAGTGGGAATACTTCTGTTTCCCCAACCCTACTGCAGGCTTCCTCCCCCAGGCCTGGGCTCGCCCTGGTAATTACCCAGCATCTGCTTGATCTTGTCTGAGTAATCTGGCTGCTTCAGCAGTTCCTCTGAGGGATGACTATTTGGGCTACCCTGCGAGGCAAGATCAATAGAGATCAGCATCAAAAGAGAGCAGTAGTCCTCACCAGCAGAAAGAGAGCGCCAAAAGAGGAGGCACGTGGGAAGATGGGGAGGACAGGGGTAAAGAGAAGGGGTGTTCCAGACAAAGTGGAAAAGAAGAAGGAGGGCTCATACCATGATGGAGGTGAGGATCTCCTGGACATTGATGCCTCCTCCTCCAGGACCCTGGGGGCTCTTCCCAGCACCCATGCTTCCCATAAGATTGGCCAGAACAGGAGGCAACTTAGAGCCACCTGCCCCGTCAGGTGAGCCACTGGCCTCCCCAGGCTCCAGAGTCTCAGCATATGGGGTCTCATCCATGGAACATTCCTGAAAGCAGAATAGAACAATGAGGGCTAACTGCAGAATAGAGAGAAAAGCTCCGTAAAAGCTGAATTAACCTCAATCACAACCCCCATCACCACATCACACTCACTCACCTCATCTAGGGGGATGAGCTTTGGGGGTATAGGTTCATAGGACTCAGGATCAGGCTCATGAGGGCTAGCAGTAATGCCACGGGTGAAGCAAAAAAAGAATAATAGTCAAATTATTTATTCAGGCCCTGGAATTTATTCTTAACCCCCACCCTCTTCTTAATCACCCCAGAGCATACTCCCTTCAGGAGCCCATGTGCTCAATACCCCAGCGCACGAACCCCATACTGCTTACCTTTCCTTGTTCAGGAAAAGCTCCTGAAGGATTCCTTTCTCCCGCTCAGCCTGGATGTATCGCTCCTGGCTGCTGCTTCCAGGGGTCACAAGTGGGGAGGGCAGAACCAGGGGCCGGGGGCATACCCACGGCACCTTCTCCTCCATGTTGTCATGGCTCAGACGCCGGGCCGTCTCAAATGCATGTCGGTCTGACAGTATCTCTCGCTTAGCTGCCTCGCCAAAATCCTTGATCTTATTCACATTTACTATTGGCAGGGAAGAAAAAAGCAAGAGGGCAAGTAAGTATGACCACGTCCTTTTTAAACGGTCTATACCCACCTATTATATAGAAAACTTGACTTCTAACCTCGTTCAGTTTCATCTAGTTCAAAATAGAAATATTCTCGCAGTTTGCCCTCCTCAGGCCATGTCACAGTTTTCCGCTTTCTGCCTTTCCGGGTCAGCTGGCTGGCATCACCAGGACACTCTGCTGGCTTTGCATCCAGAGCTCCTGGCTCCAAAGAGACTATAAGCAGGAGAGGTTTCAGACCCAGGCCCTTCCTCTTAGAAAACCCCCAAATCTGTACCACTTTCTAGACTTACCTGTATCCAGGAGCTCTGGGACTTCCACAGGTGGAACTGGGGTCCCTGGACGGTCTATGTCCATAGCCTCAGAAGGAGGTGCTGGCTCTGGGGAAGAAGATTTGGCTGTGCTTGGTTCTGTGCTTGTTTTCCCTTCAAATGGGCTTGGCTATTGTGAAAAAAAAAAAAGTTAATGAGCTGACTGGAAAGCCAAGGTCAAGGCAAGGCAATTAGTTCACAGTTCTAGGCAGGATACCCCAATGGTTCATGTAAATGAAGATCTACATCAAATGCTGCCCACCACCAACATCTGAGACAAACAAACTCTTCTCGCCCTCCTGACTCCAAGCTGCTGAGTCCTTCCTTCGACTCTATCTTTACCTGTCACTGACACCTGCTACCCAGGACCCATACCTTGGCGGCTGTAGGCGACAGCACCTTCTTCTTCTTCTTAATTTTGATGCCTGGAACAGGTGCTGAATTAAGTGCATCCAGGAATCCCAGGCCCTCCATAGCTAAAAATGGAAAAAGTATAAATGGAATCATCATACCTACTTCACAATCCTATTCCTATAAAGTCTGGGCAGAAAAATGGGTCATTGGAGAACCTGCCTCAACTTGGGACACAATAAGCTCAAGGTGACCAGCAAGCATATGCACAAGAAATTCATGACATAATTCTCTTTCTATTAAAGGTGTGGAAGCCGTGGCTTTGGGTATAAATTAGAGCTCAGGTAGTAGACAAAGCTAGCTCTGTCAGCATGACAAATTCCTGCCAGCTGATAGTGCCCCTAACCAGTCACTGCAGAGCATACCTCCCACCTCATCTCTAAAGTTACTCCTAAGAACTCTTGTGAAAGGAAAGTTTCAGAAGTGCAAAAACTAAAGGACACCAAGAAATCAAAGGAAAACATTAGAGAGAAGGAACACTCCCTACATTCATTCTGATGAAGAGTTTGCTCCCAATTCAATACATTCCCCGACTTTGGACTCACGCTGTGGCGGGATGATCTTCACTTTGATCTCTTTGGTAGCATTGGGTGTTGTGTTGAGAGGCTTGTACTTCTTCTCTGCATGGGGTGCAGTGTCTCCTGGGGAGGCTGCAGAACTGTCAGAAGAGGAACTGTCAAGAACAATGCCCACTCGAGTCTTTTTTCTCTGTCCTCAGACCCAGCCCATTCAGAAGCCCAGCACACAATCCTTACCTCTGACGCTTGAGGGGGATGGGCTTAAGGTTGTACTTGTCAGAAACCACTACCGCACTGGCATTCTTCTTCACAGGCACCAAAGATGGGGTCTCCAGCTCTAATCCTGGGGAAGAGCCATAGTGTGGGGTTGAACTCACAGCCCACCCTCTTAGCTTTTCCTCTGAGTTCATCTGGCCTTGCATAACCCCCAGAGCTTCACCCACTAGTCTTCTCTCTTTCACACATCATTATGCAGCAACCCCGGGCATCTGACAGCCTCACCAGTGGAGCGGAACTTGGCATGGCTGGGTGCTGTGGTCCTAAGAGACTTGGGCTTCTCCTTCTTCTTCTCTGGGGCCTCCTCAGCCCGAGGCTCAGCCCTCACCTCAGTGAAAGGCCTCTCAGGAGGGGTGCTTCGACTCTTTCCCTCTTCTTTACGTTTTTTCTTATCTTTCTCTGTTGTGGGAAAACAAAGTAGAAAAAGATTTTATTTAGACAAAGGGGAAGACTGCCAGGCAGAGGTGAAGCAGGCTGAGGACACTGAAGGCCACATCTCAGTGGGATAAATGACTTCAGAGCTTACCAGCAGGCTGAGTACTACTCTGGGAGCGGATGACAGCCATCCAGTCGCTTACAAGGACTGAGGCCAATTTCCGGAGCTCTGTAGGTAACAGAAAGGGGAAATGCCTAAGTAACTTAAAATATTATTCCTCCAGTGACAAATATTACAGAGTATGTTGTAAAAACTACATTAGTGCTTCATATATACAGGGATGGGCAAAAGTAGGTTTACAGTTGTGAATGCATGGTATACAGTTTAGTCTTATATTACTTATTACTATATTATTTATTTGTATTATTTGTAAACTTGCTTTTTCCCATCTCTGTGTATCTCGTGGAATTTTAACAACAACCTGAAGATTTTTAATCTCCCTTCACAGGCACAGAAGCAGAGATTAGAGTCAAAAACTAGAAAGTAGCACAGTGACTCCAATACCTATGTTCTTCCCCTTCTGTTAAGAGAACAGAAACTAAAATCAGGAGAAAAGTAGGCAGAGTTCAAGTATCTGAAGGGCTACTAGATTTAAAAATAAACACCATTATTCTGTGTTGTCCTAAAGGCAACAAGGGAAAGTTTCAAGGAAGTGATTTAAATCCATCTTACAAAAGACTTTTAGGCAAAATTTTTTTCTAGAATGCCGTTAGTGATAATGGCTTTTTAATTAGGTACAGCATGGGTGAAAAAAGATCGTAAAAACAGACTAATTTAGGGTTGTGGTTTATCTAAAGAAAAAAAGAGATCAGAGAATTTTAAAATAGAGAACAGAATTTTTTTTGTAAATATATGAAAAATGTACCTTTGTAGCTTTTTCCTTTTGTATTTGGCAAGTAACATCTCTTATCTATGGCATTTCTCTTCTTGCCAACACTTTCACTTACAGACTCATTTATGAATGAGATTGCCATATAACATTAAAACCTAACTTTTCAAAACAGTCACATAACTGGCAATTTCTGTAGCCAAGGCAAGATGAATCCCAATGCATACCCAATGGAGGAATACCCTAAAATCTTTTTGGAGCAACTGATACTATGGTCCAATGAGACTTCTCTATAGTCAATAAATAGTGAACAAATTTCATTATCCAAAGGAAGTACAGAATAATAATTAAATCTACATTCAAGGAAGGCAGCACAATTGAGCCAGCTGGAAAACAGGGGACAGTATCCCTGAGAGTGAAGAAACAAAAGATGGCCAATAACTTATGAGGCTCTTCTGGGATATATGTAAATTATTAAACTACAAATTATTAAAGATACTCTGAGATGTCACAAAAATAGTGAAGTGCTCTATATCTAAAGGGGCCTAAAAATTGGGAATTAATACAACTAAAAGAACGAAAAATTATGGAATGTTTTTTACCTAAATAATACTATGAGTTAAACCCTTTACCTGAGAAAGGGTTCCCAGTGTTTTCTGTAACTACAGGAATTTTAGATAGGCTGACCCAGGCCTAGATGCTCCCTCCACACCAAATGGCCAAAGTTTCTTTTCAAAAAGGCTTAGTACACTATTCTCTTTAGACAAAAAGCAAACCTCAACTCTGACCAGGGGATCAAGCTCTGCTAGAATACTGCTCACATGTGAGATACTAGGGTCTTATATTCCTGACTTATGCAGTGGATGTAAAGTCTTTGAGTATTTAAGCCTTGGACACAAATTCTCTTCTTCTCTAAAGAAAAGGCTGTGACTTTATGGAGCCAGGTTCTATCTTCAACCCAGAATTGTATGGCCTTTGCCAGGAGCTCCAAAACCCTTTGTCTCAGAAAGACTCTGTTGCTATGAAGCTATGATATAATCCAGGAGTTGGGATTCTGCCCATTCCCTACAGGAAGATGTTTATTGGCAAAACTATATCTATTGTTAGGAAAATAGTCACTGAATGTCCCAGAGTATGCTATATTTATATAGAAGAACAGAAGTCAAGGATGATGAGACACTCTACGATGACACTTTTCTCCCCTAAAGAATTTTAAGTGTATGACTTTTATACCATGAGATCTTAAGAATCAGCTTCTAGTTAAAGTATGGTACTTTATCTTACACTTAATAATAGAGAAATGAACGAATCCCATTTAAAACTGAGACCAGGAGAGAGGGAACAGATTAGAGGAATGAAATTTCTAAAAGAAAGAGAAAAGCAAGGTGCAGTAAAAAGAGAAAGGAAGAAAGGTACAGTCCAAGGAAGGGGACAGACATGAAGGGAATTAAGAAGTGGAAGTAATGGAGGAAGGCCCAGACAGAGGAAGGACTGGCCCCTACCTTCATCCTCACTTGACTTGCTCAGTTGCTTCACCAGTTTAGCTGTGTTGTTCTATGAGAGATAGGGAGCAGCAGAAAGGTAAATGCCAGGAGGACACTAAGCCCACTCAGAGCTAATAACCCCCTAAACTAACAATCTCTCCATAGTCCCTTAACAGTGACTAACGCTGATATTGAATTTACCTTTTACAAAACCTTTATGGGCATAGTCTTACTTAATCTTTACAATAATCCAATTAGGTAGGTACAATTACTCCCATTTTATAGATGAAAAAAACTGAGGGTCAGATATATGGAGTACCCCAAACCACACACCTATTAAAGGAGATATATTTGAACCAAGTATTCTGATTCCAAATTCCTATTTTTCCTACCATTCTACCTCACAGGCCTAAGATCACAGCCACATCAGAGTCAGTTTAAGTTTTTCATCTGTCAGGCTAAACCAAAAAAGACACACTGGAGTGGTAAAAACCAAAGGTACCTGCTTGAGATGGTCCACGGTGAGTGGCAGGTGCTGCAAGGTCAGTAGAATTTGCTGCAACAGGGGAATGTTGTTGGTTGTCTTTGAATATGTCAACCAATTATTAAGAAGCTTGTAGCCACCAACGTCAATAAACCTGTAAGCAGGTAGGAGAAGAATCTAATGCCCTTCCTGAGTTTTGGAAGGACAACATCCCGTATTCCTAGTTCCCCATCAAAAACCCAAGAATCCCATGCCTCACCTCCCTCACCTTCTAACTACATCTTCCCACTTCAGCCACTCAGATCCCCACTTACTTGACCAATATTTCTGGTGACCGGGTCTGCAGGAGAATGTTCAAGTAAGTGCATCGACTCACCATCTTTCGTGCTTCCTTCATCAAACTGTAGGAGAGGATTGGGTTAGGAATGGAGCAGCCAGAGAGCACCGCTTCTTCCAGTAGCAGAACCTCTAATCTGTGAGACTGTCTGAAGATTCCTGATAACTTGGGACTTTGTTACAAAGTGGCAGAGTCACATGGGCCTCTAGGAGGATGGGATGGATCCAGAGTAAAATAAAAACCCAGGGCAGGATGGAAGACAACTGAGGAGACAGAGTCTCTGATCTGGGGGTGAGCATCACTGCTTCCCTAACACACAGGACACATCTGATTCTGCTTGCAGGTGAAGAATCCTATCCCTCAAAAATCAGCAAATTAGTAGTTTGTTCAGGACTGGCTTAGCCATTTGCTTGGCCTGGGAAATTTGATACTTGAAGGAAAATGACAGTTTGGGGATCTGAAATGTGACCCAAAACAGAACCAAGAATTCTGTCACCTGGTTCCCTGCTTCCTTCCTTCCAAAGGGTGACAAATATCTAATTCCATTATAGCCAGGAACCAAGGGATCGCCTTTTCCTATCACTTACTCTAAAATTATTGGATTTCAATCCTATCCCACTGACTTTTCCTTTCCTCTCCAAGAACATTCAGTCCTGTCTGCCTTAATTACAACATACAATATCCTCTATTCGCAATGAATCCAAAAAAGGAAGACTCACCTGAAGATCTTGGAAATTCCGTCCACATTCTTGACTTCCCCATCTCGGTTAAGGAAGCTATCCAGGCCCTTGAGAAGCTCTTTGGGATCTATGGGACCCGAACCCATGATCGAGGCTTCCAAGAAAGGACAAAACAAATCCACAGAATAAATGGGTGGCAAGGACAGTGCCAGTATACTCTCTAATAAATTCCATTTCTATGTTTGACAAAACATAGTGACTAATTATTCAATTTACATTCAACCACACTTACCATTTTCAAGGTAAAAATCAACACAGACCATTGTCAGCACTGAGAAAATAGCCCTGGCAAGTTAGGCATGGTGCTACCAGAGGATGAAATGGGAAAACAATCAGTTGGCAGACTAGGGGAAGCCACCTCTCTCCCCTTCCCAGAACTTCATTAGCTAGTATTAGAGCTAAGATTGACATTCCTGTAACAAAATGCTCAATTCTTCAAGGGATTTTTGCTTAATGTTCGGTTCTTGTCTCTCCTTGGTTGCTAGTAAATCTGGTTTGAAAAAAAACTGACTTGGTAAGAACTGGGCCAATCTTGTGTGTTGGGCTAAATGTCTTCTCAGATTTATTCCTTTTTACTATGGCTCACTAAGAGTCATAATCACAAGTGGCAGGATATGTACTGCTTGCAATAATAGACAATCAATTCAAGTGATAAGTAATAAAAAAATAAAACTTGAAAACAGAACCTTTCCCCAGGGGAGGTATGGGTAGCTCCCAGAAATGGAGACATATGGATGTGAAGGAAATCAAGCAGGTTCGCCTTAGCCTTAAATAGAATGTCACTCATTAACCAAACACAATTTCAAAGTTAAAAGCATGACTGGTTTGTGATTTCAGAAGGAAACATGCAAATCCAACCCCCTATTACCTCCCCACCCAAAATCACATCACTATCCAAGATCCCAAAAAAAGGCCTGAAATTGGAAACTATGGAGCCAAAAAGAATGGAATAAAAGTAGACACTAGAAAAATGCCTTTAAATTTTAAGTAGCTACTTTAGATCAGGTTAGAAAAGGAGTTAATTAAAAGTTAAATTATTTTTATGGGACAGAAAAGTGTGAAGCAATTTCTAGGCCAGAAACCAAGTTCCAGAGAGGAAATTGAGAATTGGTATGTTCAGATTGGTATTTTTGTCCACAATGCCTCGAATAACCTCTGAGAACCGAAAAAGAAAGCTACCTCAGTAATATTAACATTTGGGAAATCAGGTTAACACTGAGTAGGAAGGAGGCAAGGAGAAAACCACCTCATGCACCCTGCTTCTAGTAGTTAACAGACATGATCCCAGCAGAAATGTGGAAAAATCAGGATATTACAAAGATGACTACATTTTGTGCAGAAACGAGAACAGTTTTCTTATAAGGTAGTTCTCAGAGGAAAAACAATTTTCAACCTTTTCAGTCCTCCCAACAAAGAAGGTCAATAAATTTCTAAATGCAAAGGTCCTAACAACCTAAACAAGAAAAGGTAGAAGCAGGGAGGAGGTTGGTCCTTAAGATCATAAACTGTGGGCTGAATACAGGGAGAGGAAATGACCTAAGAAATGCCGAGAAGTGAGCAAATCAGTGTTAATTGTGCTGTGACTGCTGCCATGGGACCTCCACAAGTACAGGCAGAACCTGAAGTGAAAGGAAAAAACATTGAAGTAGAACACCAGATAAGATTAGAAATGTACAGGCCAAATCCACTAAACTGTGGTTATTCTTATGGAGACACAGGGTTAAAGGAATTTTTCCCATGTTGTAAAATATCTACGTAATATATAGACATAAAGAAATATATAGATATAATAAAGAGATAGAAATCAGGTTTCCCATCTATTGGAGATTGTAAAAGCAATGAGTGTTTCCAAATATATATCAGGAACCAAGATACACACAATTTGACAAAACACCTTCAATTAAACTAACATTACTTCAAACCAGTCCCCCTGAAACACAACTGATCCCACTGATTCAAAGCCAGAGTTGCATATACATCACCTTGAAGAACTCCCTTTTACATATCCCATTATCAGCTATGCGACCAGGAATGCTACTCCTACTTCCTTCAGAAACTCAAAAAGTATCATCAGAGCTCAAATGTTCCTTCACATAAGAGGGTGGGAGACGAAAGATCAAGTAGTATAAAACTAAATTGTCTAGTGCCTTCTGCTGGAAACAAGACCTAGGAACTTCTTCATTCTCATTTATAACAAGCAAGAATAGTTAAGTCAAGAGAAACTAGGAGACATGCAGAAGAAATGTTACTCAATTTCCATTGTTTTTTTCCTATTACATTTTGGAAATAATATTAAAACTAAATTTTGTCTCACAAGCACCAATCTTGTGATTAAAAGGTGAGTTTTCTTATTATAGCTTTCCTACAGGAAGATTAGCTTTCACTTATTTAAAATTTAAGGACCCCAAGTGTCTGACAACCTAATTTCCTTCTTTTAAAGTCAATACATTGAAAGAAATTCCAAGGCTCTCAAGTGGAAAGGAACAAAGCCTAAATTCCTGGCTCAGGCCTACAGTAGAAAAGGCAAATGAGCTGACCAGGGAGGAAGAGCAGTGACCAAATGTCATAACATTGCCAATGGAGCCTGCAATGAAAGTTTAAGGAAGATTTCTGGAACCAAAAATAATCCAGGGCATGATATACTTTAGTTTTCTTGAAGGCAGTACAGAAGGGGCGGGAGGTGGGGCAGGGCAGGGAACCAGGCCCTGGCCTATCTCCACCTTCTATGCTGTTTTCCTTAGAGGATGTTGCTGGCAGGAACAAGCACTACCAACATAAGACACTAGAGAGTTTTCTACTGTTCTTACCAGAGGTAAAATTTAAAAGTCCTTAAGTGACATTGACTTCTGCCTACAAAATGAATTTTACGTAAGGGTTATTCATTTAAATAGGGTGAAAAATATTTAGTTTAGCTAAAGTTATTCCATACCCATCACCAATGAAACAGAACTGGATTGGGTTCAGGACAAAAATTCTGTGCAAGTCAGAGCCCTTTTTAAAACAATCCCAACACTCTTCTGACAAAGGAGGAGCCTAAGTTTACCTTAACTTAGAGGATTTAGCACTTCTGGAAATGAAAATACTTTGTACCTAACCTCTTACATCCCCCTTCCTTTCTTCAGTGTTTGAGGCATTGCCTAGCTTGACTGAACAGTGGACTGCATTATGTATCTCAGGTGATTCCCAAGGTTATAGCTTTCTTCTAAGTATTAAACCCCTATCGCTCAGTCATTTTGAAAACCTGATACATGAGCTCCCGAAAAGCTTATTTGTGAAATCACTACCCCCATCCCATCCCAACAGGGAAGGATCCCAGAATAGAACTCTGGCCACAAACTACAAAGATCAGTTTCTCCGGATGGATTAAGTTTCCCTAGAAGACTTTGTTTCCCATCTCTCATGTTAATGAAGATTTTCTTTATTAATCCCCTGCCCACTAGAGATCAGGAACCCCAGTGGGCAGAATGTTCAGCTCCCAAGGAAGGTATGCTGCAGAGGCACATGGCAAACTGCTTAAAAAAACAAACAACAAAAAAAAACTTGTGGTCAATAGACATGAGGAAGAGTCCCTCCCATCCAATCCAGAAGCTTAATAATTTGAGAATTCATACACAATAGAAAATTGGCCCCGAAGTCTCACCCAACTCACCACATGGCATTTGTACAAAATGGCTTTCCAAATCTGCCTAGGACCTCCATGCTTCAATGCAGGACTTAAAAAAAAGTAAAGTATATGGATAATCCGATAAAGATTTGACTTTCAAAAAGTTGGAGGAAGAAAGGGACAGGGCACGAAATACCACACTCAGATAAGGGCATGGCTTTCCAACATGCACCAATTACTACAGCACTGCCAGTTGAAAAATGAAGACATTACTCTCCCATTGTTTAAGGAATTTCTGAGGGAAAAAGAAATTCAAAAAGATGGCTCTTGGGGAAAAAAGCGAAATGAAAGTTGTGAAATGTAATACCAGAAAGGTTTTGCTTACCAGAAACTGTAGCTTGATCCCCCCTGCCTTGAGTTTACAACTGCCGCCTCCTTTCCTAAGATTCACTTCTCATCCCAGTACCAAAGTACAGGAGCTAAGCAATTGGAGAGTGTGACACAGCACGGAATACAGTTTATCCCAAAACTCAAGTGGGAATAAGGGTGATTGAGAAGAAATTCCTCAAGTACCCACTCTTCTCAGATTCTCATTGTACAAAGCAACCAAATGCAGGAGGCCCAAGGAATGGTTACTGAGCAAAAACGGCATATTTCAGTGTTATTAGGCCCCATTTGTCTCGTTACGTCCACAAGCCCTTGTGTCTTCTCTGATATGCCCAAACACACATATATACATACATACAAGCTCACACACACCTCCCCCAAAAGGCTCCCAGTATTAAGAGTTTAACTGGTTTTCTACCCGTGGCAACTGAAATGGGGAAAACTTCCAAGCAGTTGCGATGAGTGAAAGGTGAAAATAAAAGCGTCAGGCTCTCACTGTAAAAAAACAAAAAACAAAAAAACTAGTTGCCCGACGAGATGAACAGCTTTAAGACCTAATTTCTATCAGCTTTTTTCCCTTTTAAGATAAAGGCTATTAAAGATAACACCCTGAAGAAATTAAGGAAGATGTCTTTCCTGGCTGCGTGCACAGGGAGTTCAGAAAGCATTTGCTCAGGGGTGGAGTTTCAGAGGGTGGAGAAAGAAAGAGGATTACATCACCTTTCAATGAAGCTCCTCCCCCTTGACCAAGTTTGTAGGGCGGCCCTAGGCTCTGGATGGTAAAAAGGGAAAACAACAAAGAAGCAGGGACGCCATTTTGTAATGGAGAAGAAAATTTTAAAAAGCTATTGCAGCTCTGCCGGTAGCTGGTTACAGTAAAAAAAAAAAAAAAAAAAAAAAAAAAATCGGGGGGAGGAGGGAATAAACAACAACAAACCAGTCCCACGTCCTGAAGTCTTTGGCCTATTTTTGAGTAAGAGCATTGTGAAAATACAAGTAATTAAAATATTAAAAGTAACAATTTTCTGCGGGGAAGAATTTAACTTCTAGTTGAGGTTCGACCTACGACCGACCACCCCCATCCTGCATACAAAGGGAAAGGGGGGGATCTGGACCCCTCTCAACAAATAGGGCTGAGGTAGGACAAGAGAAAAATGGGAGACACAACCTGCAACACCGCTTGGAAGACAAAAGGACTAGGAAAGTCGCCATATTGAAGCAGGGAAGAAAAAAATCCTTTTTAACGACACAACCTCTTAAAAATCTAGCATTCAATTGTACTAAATGGCTTTTTAAATGATACTCCTGAATTTCACATTTCCCAACCTTTCCACCCTCTAACTGTAGTCTCATCAGAAAGTACCAAAATGTTAAGTTGCTTTTAAATATCTTATGCAACCTGCAACAATTACAAAACATTTACGTCCCCAACTATCATATTGTATGTACTGGCACTAAAATTATATTGTCCTGAATTGTCTTGCAATCTTTATTCCTAGATTGCCACCTATTTTAACCACACAAATATACCCCAAGCATATTACATTAAAATTGAGAGGATTTACCATCTTAAGTCATAGCCAGCTAATATTTCTCTGCACATCTCCTTACCCTGCAATCTTTATGTACAGATTGCTTATTAATCTGGCAAATTGATAGGCGCCCTGCTTGTCTCACACACAAAGAAGTGGGACTTCTGGGCCACAAGATCCACCGTCTTTTGTATGTGAGCTCATTAACCCTTTTGAAGACTGCTGCTTAGGGAGGAAGGTAACCATCCCTCCTTATTAAAAGCAAACAGCGCTTTGGCAGTCTGGAAATTGGCTGGATTACGAAGGGTTAACCAAAGTTCTCACTTGCTGGCCCTCCCTCCACCCTCTCCTTGCCTGCAGCAGGGCAGGTTAGAGGTAGGTGGTAGGGGAGAGAACTAGACTGTTTAGAACCAAAGGCCCTTTTTAATGGAGATTAAGTGACCGATTTGGTCCTTTCTCCAGTTCTCCATTTTGTTCTATGGTCTCATTTCTTCCTCTCATTTTTGGTTTCACAAAGGGAAAGGTTGATTTCTTGTTGCAAGGCTCGTTTTTGAAAATTCGACACTTACTATCCAATTTTTTTGCGACGTCAGCACCTCGGGCTCAGGGGGGAGGGGGTTAAAATTTTGGAGAAAAAAAAATTAAACCACCAACCAGGACCCAAAACTCTTATTTGGGGGGCCTCATTGGATCAAAAAGTCTCTTAAAAAAACAAAGGCCAACTCAGTATTCATTCCCCCCCCACCCAACTCCATTCAGGGAGGGGGGGTCGTAGAAAAAAATCTGAGTGGATTCAAAAAAGTAAACGCTGGATAAGTGAATTTGGGTGGGTTTGGATGGGTTTGATTATTTTTGAAGTTATGTGGTGACAGTCCTTCGGCCACAGATCTCAAGTCCCAAGCAGCGTGGGCTGGTGGGGTGGGCAAGATAGGTGGGAAGGGGCAGAAGACACAAGTGGTTGGGCTGGTGGCTGCTGTTTTCCCTTTCCCCCCGCTCAGGATCCTTTCAAGGGTTTAGATGTTGCTGCCTCTTGTTTCTTTTTTCCTCGTGGCTGATCTTCCTCCGAGAAAATTCAAACCTAGGATTAAAAGAACACGAGAAAAAGATATAATCAGCATGGATAACTTTTAAACACCCCGAATTATCACTTTTGTTGTCCCACACAGCTCAATGTCCAACCCCGAACTTTTTATAAGTTGTGGCTCTCAAATAAATCAATGCCAAACCCATTTACAACTCCAACGCTTTCTAGTATTTTAACCTCTAACCGACAAACTACCGGAACTTACCTCTAAACGAACCCGACAATGGCGGCTGTCCGCTCGGGCGGTGTCTTTTATACCAGGACACCACCCAACGCGCCCAAACATGCTAGCGCGTTTCCCTGTCGCGAGACATTGTGCGCGAGGCGTAAATTCATTGGCCAACACGAAACACAACTCACTAGCTGATTGGCTATCCTTCTTTCGCCTTTGCTCAGCCCACTCTCCCCGCCACCTTCGGCGCCTTTTTCCACCTTCTTCCTGGAGAGGAGGCGCGTGCGCGTAACCGGAGAGCCTAGTACCGCCCCTTCCTCTGCCTCTACCACTTCCGCCCTCGAAAACCTAGCTTACCCTGGGTTGGTTGAACAGGGCCGGCGCATGCGTACTGCGGGAATTAGGGTAAAAATCTCCTTCAAAATTGCTTAAAAGGCAAACTCAAAGTATAAGATCTAAGAGTCATAGTGACTGGTTCATTAAAAACTTAATTTTGAGGCCGAATTCCACTGTGACGCAGTTGAAATTGGATTTTTCCTGAGGGCCCTCCCCCTTTCTCGCTTCCGTCCTGACGCGACGCAAGTACGTGGCTGCCTGCCGCAAACAAGCTTGTCCTTGGCCCTGCCCAAGTCAGTTTCCGGGAGCATGCGCAGTCGCCTTCTTGAGCATTCCTGTTTTGGGCGTACGTCAAGATGGCGGCCTCCGTGTTGAATATGCTGCTGAGGCACCCTTCTAGGCTTTCGTCCTTCAGGGGTGTCTGCGGAGTTCAGGTAACTCCTTGGAGCACGTTTTGTATAGCCACTACTTAGTTATACTTTCTCTAGGTCTCGCTCCACTTCTAGGAATCCGGGAGCAGAGACTTTCCCAAGTGCTTATGCCTCCGCTGCTGAGGCAACATTTTGCTCCCACCACGTCCCTCTTCCCCTCACCCTCCTTAAGTCTCCGTGCCGGATTTTAAAATCCCGCGCTGGGGGCAAAGACCCAGGTTTAGATTTTATTATCTTCCCCAGTTACTATCATGGGTAAATAACTAGGTGAGTGATGCTCCCCACCCCACCCCGTCATGCACAACAAATTTATCTATACAGTGGTGTCTAAATCTGTGATGCCCTGGAAAGTCCTTGGGTTCAGGGTCACTAACTTCTACTGGGAGAGTGTCCCCCAGTAAAGCAAGGATACATGCTCGACTTAGTGACCAGTTTCTCAGCTTTCCATCTCACTAAATTAGTTTATTGTCAGAGTATACATGAAAATTTAACTCATGTTCTTTGGATTTAAGTTTTTTGGATTGAGGTTTCCCTCCAGCCTCATGTACTCACCATCCCGGAGGTTCCTAGTAAGGCAGGGCAGGGTCTTGGTGGGGCAGGGGGAGATAGGAAGGCTTGCCCAGCTGCCACTCCCTAAAGTGGAACTGAAGTACGGTGGAGTGAAGAAGGGCTCACTGTGGAATTAATGACAGACCTGGTAGTTTGAAAGCTAGCGTTAGGACTCAGGTTTGTTCTTCCCTATGGAATGTTGACCTTCAACTTCTTATAATGCTGAGGAACTCTGATTCTGAATTGGATTGAATTGGAGACTACCTGTCCAATGCACCCGCTTCGTCCCACACATCTTACTGCCAAGGAGCTAAACATCCTCACTTTTCCTTTCTTCACCCTTTTCCCTCCACTAGACTCAGTTCATCCCAAAAAGCATGAATACCTTGTATGTGCCCAGTTTTAAGTCTTCACAAATAAGATCGCCTCTCAGTCACCTGTCCTAGTTTTCCTCCAACATCGGTTTCCTTCAGAATCCAGATGGAGGTATGATGAGTGGTTGATGATGTCAGTTTAACCCCAACAAATACGCCAGCTTCCATATATGTTCCTTCTGTATTCCATTGACACAGTGGGCATGCATTCCTCCCCTTCCTGAAGTGTCAGCAGCAAAACAATCAGGTTCCTTCTTCGAATTCATTTTTTAATTTTCACCTTTTTTTATAGGTCCCCCTCCAGGCTCTTTGCACCCAAGTACCCTTTGAGGAAGATTCTTTGCCTCCAGTGCCCATTTCCCCTTATAAGAATGAACCCTGGAAGTATCTGGACTCAGAAGGTACCTATAGGAGAAAGGAGGGCCATGTGGTGTCTGAAGTAAATATACAGAGACACATCCTCCACCCTAACTTGTGTGGTCTTTCATTTCAGAATACAGGTCCCGCTATGGTTCTCGTCCCATCTGGACTGACTATCGTCGCAACCACAAAGGTGGAATACCCCCACAGTGGACTCGAAAGACATGTATCGTGAGTTTCTGAGAGCATGGAGGGGATATGAAGTAGAGGTAGAGACCGTAAGTGGCAGTGGCAGCAGCACTTTTTCTGACGAGGCTTGGAACATTATTACCTGCCAATTTCTTCTCTCTGCAGCGTAAAAATAAAGTTGCTGGGAATCCCTGCCCTATCTGCCGGGATCACAAGCTGCACATCGACTTTAGGGTAAGGAGAATCTTTTCTCCAGAATGAAGATTTGGAGCCTTTTTGCAGTTCTAAGGAGATTGTCCCACTCTTCTTCAGATCCCAGCACCCCTACACTCCATTTTGCACTGACTTCCTGGCACTACAAAAACATTCTCTGTAGTCTTTTGTGCTGCACTGTGGATTGTAGTAAAAAGTTTCATCCTTTACCTATGATATTGACAGTCTAAATGGGCAGGCAAAAAAAATGCCCATTTCAAATTGGAGAGCAACGCCCAAAAGTTTGTTTTTATCCATCACAGTTATTTTTTATTTATTTTAGAGAAGGGGAGGGAGAAAGAAGAGAAACATCAATGTGTGGTTGTCTCCAGCATGCCCCCTGCTGGGGACCTGGCCTACAACCCAGCCATGTACCCTGACTGGGAATCAAACCAGTGACCCTTTGGTTCACAGGCCAGCACTCAGTCCACTGAGCCACACCAGCCAGGGCTCCATCACAATTATTAGCAAGTTGATTGGACTAATTTTTTTCCGAGATTTTCTCTCCTTGTCATGTTCACGTTTGGTGTCACCTGAGACTTGCACCTAAAGGGCAGAAATATGAAGCATGGTATAGAGACTAGTTACTTTTGTTAAAAGCCTTCAATTGTGAGAAGGATAACGAGTTCAAAAACTTTATTAAAAATGATAATGGGAAAATGCTTTTCTGAGCTTGCAGTGAAATAGATGAGAAGCTGAATGTCTGGTCATCAGGGAAGTTGGAGGGTATTTGTCTTATAAGTCAGCAGAGGAGAGTGTGTCTGTTCTCAGGCCCCTACTGACACAAGTTGTAAAGGAATCCAACAGGTAACTTCTCAATTTCAACTGTGTACAATTGGTTAATAAAAAGGTATTGTAAACAGTTTTATACAATTTATAATCACGTAACAAGGGAGAGAGGAAAATTACAAATTTAATAGTATGGATAATTCTGCCTGCCATTCCAGCTCCACAAGTGTACCTGCTCATTCCTTGGGTCTCACTTCCTGTGTTTAACTTGATACGTAGTCTCATGTGTATGTAATTAACCTCATATCTTCTATGTAATTAACTTTAAAACTGATCTGTATACATTATGTACAGCATGCTATTTATATGCTATACTCATTCATATATACACAGTACAACATACACTGTGTCCTGGGTGATTTCAGGGGTTGCCAGCTGACTCCCCGAGTTTTTGCATGAGGGCTGATTGTAGAACCTAACCCCTGGAGAAGAGAATTCTGTATGAGTCTCAGTGACAGAGTGAAGGATGTGCATGTGAAATGGTTGAAAGGCTAGGAAAGGGGACGTGTTTGCTGGAGTTTTCACAAATGTATGTAATAAAGGGATAGGGTTAAAACGGACATGAAGGAGGGCAGCATCTGGAGCAACATGGAAGGATTGAGGTCACCTGTGTGAATCTGTAGGGATTGTGCACTTTGCGTCTTTAAAGGTTTTTCTCCTGTCCCCCACTCCTTTCTCCACCATTTCCCCACAGAATGTGAAGCTCTTGGAACAGTTTGTCTGCACCCACACGGGTATCATCTTCCATGCACCATACACAGGTTAGCCCATCATCCATGTCCCCACCAGAATACCTTTTCCTGGGAGCACTTCTCTCTATTCAGTCAGACAATAGGTATTTGGTGGCTTCTACCACAGCATAAAAAGTGTGATTGAACCTTTTGGAAATCTTAGCTTAATGGGGATATTCACATGCTAAAACAGTTACACGTGAACAAAAAAATGTAGGCAAGTGTCAATTGTAGCTCTTGAAAGATAAATGATGGGGATTATTTTCTTTCTTTTGCACTCTTCACTTTTACAAAAGCGTTTCTCATTAATTAACCATTCTGTGAATTCTTTTTTTTCTCTTTTTTTATTGTTCAAATACATTTGTCTCCATTTTCCCACCACCATGTAAATTCTTTTATACTGTTGACAATTGTTAGATTTCCCAGATTTGGAATTTTATGTTTAACAACTCAAGATTACATCTATTCCCTAATTATAGCCACAGGCTAAATCTGGCTCACTGCTGTGTCCATTTGTCTTTATAGTGGCTACAGCTGCTTCCAGAGTACAGTGGCAGAGTTGAGTAGCTGAGACAAAGACTCTAGGACCTGCAACATGTAAAATATATGGCCCTATACAGAAAAATGTTGCCATTGCCTGCTAAAGCAAGATAAATTTGCAAACAATAATTTGAATTTAACAGTTTTGGGGGTGGCAGCATGATTAATGGAGTTGGTTTGTCAGGGAATTTTAAAGAGTAGTTTTAAACTTCTATCGGGTTGTAAAAAACTGAAGAGACTATTTTGCTACTCTCAGATTGTCTTCCTGTGACCTGAAATCCTTTCTTACTGAATTTTTCTCTGTGGACTGTCCTACCCAATTAAGCACACTTGCCCTTCAAATTGTTTTCTGTTCTCTGTTTTGGAGCCTTTTCCAGTGAATGGCTTCTCTATAGTAGCTAGACCCTCTTTAACTTTTCATTCTGGCTCTCAGAGAGGAGGGATTTTTTCCTTTGGGCATATGGGGAAACAGGCTTGAGAGAGGGGATCAGGAGAATGGGGAGCCAGGTCTTCCAAATCCAGCCCTCTCTCACCATGTAGAAGAGGTTTGTATTCTTTACTTACTGTGCTTTATAGAATAAGAGTTACCTTTCTTTGTTCCTGCAGGAGTCTGTATGAAGCAACACAAGAAGTTGACTCAGGCCATCCAGAAAGCCAGGGATCATGGTGAGTGTGAGAAGGGTCCTAGAGAAGTTTTGTTAGACATCAAGAAGGTGGTTTAGGGCTGGAAGATAGATAGAAATGCTCCTACCTATCTGAGAAGTTAGCACACAACATATTCTTCCTGAGAATCTCTTCTTTCATTGCTCCACAGTGCCTAATTCCCTCTCCTCAGTGTTACCTTGTTGTTGTTCCTCCTCTTTCCTCTTATTTAATAACTATCAGTCCCTATGACATAGCTACATCATAGGAGGATTTTTATATAAATTTCTGGCCCTGGGTTCCATATCTTTGTACAAATTAGAGAAAGTTACCTTTTTTTATTAGGGCAGATGCAGCTTCATAGTCCTAGTGCAGGGCTTCACAGCTTGGTAGGCAAGAGCCTAAATAGTATGTGAGCCCCCACTTGCCCCCTTGGCCAGTTGGACTTTGTGCAGTAGACAACATGCATAAATGTACTTAGTGGTTGTGACTGGTTCCCTCCTCTTATTTTCCTTCTGTCTCTTAATCTGAACTACCTCACCTTGCTTCCTCCCTTCACTCTATCTTTTGTTAATTTTCTAGGTCTCCTCAGTTACCATATTCCCCAGGTTGAACCTCGGGACCTTGACTACAGTAACTCTCATGGAGCTGTGAGTGCTACTCGACCAGCCCCCACTCTGGTTTCAGGTGATCCCTGGTACCCATGGTACAGCTGGAAGCAGCCACCAGAAAGAGAGCTGTCCCGCCTTCGTCGATTGTATCAAGGCCATCTCCAAAAAGAGAGTGGCCCCCCACCTGAGTCAATACCTGAGGTGCCGCTCACAACACATTCCCAGAGTTCTCTGTAGGAGCTGTAGACTGGGAAGGGTGCAGAGGGATTGGGAGATAACGCCTAGGAAAACATGATGGGATTCACCCTGAAGAATTTCATCTATTTTGTGGCCAATAGCAAGTCTAGGGTCAGTGAAAGGAAATGATTGTTGTTGAAGGGGATGACTACATCTCGGGTTGAGGGAGGGCAGTACAGATGTATGTGAGAAACCCTGATCCCCATGTAGTGTAAATAGATGGGTTCAGCCTTCTGTTGCTGTTTCAGACATGCCACCTTGGCTTTTCCACAATAAAGCTTTGTCTTCTGTCTCTGGACTGAGTCTTGAAGGAATGGATGCTGCTATGGGGAGAGGAATGGTCAGGCTGGAGCCAGTCCAACCAGTGACTCTCGAGAGGTCCCCTGGAATAAGCAGTTGTGCCATTCTGTATTGATCACTTTGTGGGGACCCCGTGCCTGAGGCAGTGTTCCATGGTCCGCTGCGCCGGCTGGTCACCAGGTCTAATGGGTTGGAGAAGAAGCAATTAGGCCGAAGGAAAATGCATTCATTGCTAGGCACCTACTGTCTTAGGAGGAGTTGGTGGGGAGCGGCATCACTAAGGGACTGTGGGCCTCAGGAGAAGGGTACGGTCTCCGGGGCAGCCTGGAGGGGGAAAAGGGCGGGGCGTCTGCTGTGGTGGATGCGGCCCCGCCCAGCGGAGAGGGAGAAATAGGGGCCTAGGGGCGGGGAGACAAGGGCGGAAATGACGTCGCGGGGGCGGGGCCAGTCCCACACAATGGGCCATGGAGTTCCCGTTCGATGTGGACTCGCTGCTCCCGGAGCGCATCACGGTCCTGGACCAGCACCTGCGGCCCCCTGCCCGCAGACCCGGAACCACAGTGCCGGCCCGGTGACATCTCAAACCCTCCTCGAGGCCCTTCTCTCCCAGTTCTAGAAACCTGGTCTAGGCACCACGCCCCTTTTAAATTGAGTAATAACACTCCTTTTGATGGCCTGGCTCGACCTGTTGGTGACCTTTGACCCTACACTTAGTGGGATTGATCTGCGCTTGGATCTTATGACATTCCACCCTTCGGCCAAATACGAGGTCCCAGCCAAAGCATGTGGCTGACCTGCCCTTCTTGCTTCCTCACAGTAACCTCAAGGGAGGAGGGAGTGTGTCACATTGGAAAAGAGGTGTGGTAAATGGGTTCCAGAGGATGGGGTGGAAAAATCAGATTGGAATACTCCAAGGTAAAGTCAGAGAGTCCTAAGTACTGAACCTGAATTGGAGTTGTGGTCCAGGTTCCTGGGAGTGATTGCTCAGAATCCTCATTAAGTGATTATATGACTCTTTATTTCCTCTCTTTTTACAGTATTGATGTGCAGCAGCAAATTATGACCATTGTAGATGAACTGGGCAAGGCTTCTGCCAAGGTACTGTGGACACCTCTCTAGGAACAGTAGATAACAGAGTGCTGGTTCCTTTGGAAAGGACCTGCAGAAAGTCTGTTTTCATCTCTCTGGCAGGCCCAGCATCTTCCCACACCCATCACCAGTGCATCGAGGATGCAGAGTAATCGCCACGTTATGTATGTGCTCAAAGACACTTCTGCTCGACCGTGAGTACTGAAGGCTTTTCCATCCTGTATCCCTTTCTCCCCAACCCCTTTCCCTTTTTGACTCTACCTCTCTCTCTGATAGCTGCTACTAGTTTCTTCATTATTTTCCCCATCCTGTAGGGCGGGAAAAGGAGCTATTATTGGTTTCCTCAAAGTTGGATACAAGAAACTCTTTGTACTGGTGAGTGCTATTGGAAGCTGAGAGATCATATGCCTTGATTCCTGAAAACAAAAGTGCTGAAGTTTGGGAGGTGGCAACAATGTCTTGGTCCTAAAAGATACTTGTTGTTCTTTGCCTCTTAGGATGATCGTGAGGCTCACAATGAGGTGGAACCACTTTGCATCCTGGATTTTTACATCCATGAGTCACTTCAGCGCCATGGCTATGGGCAAGAACTCTTCCAGTATATGTTGCAGGTATCACTTATCTCTTCACCATCAAAGGCCCCTTTGCCGTGAGCCCTATCAGAGCTTCTGTCTTCCCCTTCCCTATGCCCCCATGCTCCTTTCCCCTTCCCAGACTCCAGAGTTCTGTTGGCATGTTCCCCCCACACCTTCTCCTACCCTAAGTCTCCTGTTCCCTGCAGAAGGAGCGAGTTGAACCGCACCAGTTGGCCATTGACCGACCATCACAGAAGCTGCTCAAGTTCCTAAATAAACACTACAACCTGGAGACCACAGTCCCACAGGTTAGAGTAGATCTCCACTCTAAGCATTCACATTGAATTTATTATTTTGGGGTAAAGAATTGGCACTTTCTAAGCACTTCTTATTTACTATTATGTAGGATTCATTTTATACAACTAAGTGTTCTGTTTTTTGAGGAGACTTTATTTATTTATTTATTTATTTATTTATTTATTTTTCGACAGAGGGGGAGGGAGAAAGAGAGGGAGAGAAACATCAATGTGTGGTTGCCACTTGTGCACCCCGCTACTGGGGACCTGGCCCGCAACCTACAGGCGTGTGCCCTGACTGGGAATCAAACCAGCCACCCTTTGGGCAGGCTGGCACTCAGTCCGCTGAGCCACACCAGCCAGGGTACTAAGTGGTTTTTGGTTTTTTGTTTTTTGTTTTTACCATGTCTCATTCTACAGCTGTTTTACTGTCATCTATTTTGATTCTTCATCATGGTTGTTCTGTACATCCCTAGTAATATGTTTGTGCCCCAAACATAGCCACTAATTTTTACCTCCTTCTTTTCATACAGGCCATTACTTACTCAGTCAACATTTGTTAAGGCCCAGAATAATATACATTTCCTGTCCTTGGGAGCTTTGGTCTAAAATGGGGAAGGTGATTGGTTTTTAAGTAAATGCAATATAATGTTACTAATGCTATCCATTCATTCAACAAATATCTCTTGAGCACCTGACACTGTTCTGGGCACTAGGAATACTTTATTCAACAAAACATACAAATTTCTGCTCTTGTGGAGTTTATATATTAGTTGAGTATACAAAGATAATAAACAAGGATATCCTATGGTTGATTATAAGTGCTCTCATAAAATGAGAGCCAGTAAGAGGGCTTGGGAGTGCCATGGCGGGGATGGGAGTGTGTGGGATTGCAAGTTTAAATGGCATAGGCAGGGAAGGCCGCACTGAGAAAGTGTCATTTGAGCAATAAGTAAAAGGAGGTGAAAATAAGAACCAAGTAATATCTGGAGGGAAGGCATCCCAGGCTCAGGGAACGGCAAGTGCAAAGGCCCCAGAGGTTGGAGTGTGCCTGGAAGAATGAACCTGTTGGTATGACTAGAGGACTGTGGATGATGGAGGTGGTTGATGAGATCAGAGTTATAAGGCAGGAAGGACATTTTGGGCCTTAAAGGCTATTTCAAAGGCTTTGGTTATTACTCTCTGTGAAAAAAGGAAAACCATCATAGGGGTTGAACAGAGGGATGATATGATCTGACTTTTAACCAGACCACTTTGACTTAAAAATAAGCCAAAGGGGAGCAAAGGTGGAAATAAGCATATCTGTTAGGAAGCAACAATGCTCACAAAAAAAGGTGGTGGCTCAGACCAAGATAGTAGCAGTAGAGGTAGTAAGGAGTGGTCAAATTTTAAATATTGTGAAGTTAAAGCAAGTAAGATTTCCTGATAGATTCTCAGTGGAGAGGGGGAGAGTTAAGGATGATTCCCAAGTTGTTGGCCTGAGAAGCTGGAAAGAGTTATATTAACTGAGATGGTAGGTGGAGCAGCTTTAGTTAGGACCCATTTTTAATATGATAATTAGAGATGTCTGTGATAAGTCCAGGTTGAGTTGACAGTTTGGTATTTTCCTGGAGTTCAGAGAAGAGGTTTGGGATGGAGTGTTTTCAGCATACATATTGTATGGAAAGCAGTGAGACTGAATTACACCAGGGAGTAATAGAGAAGTGGTCCAAGGACTTTAGTCCATGGGCCCCCTTCTAAAAATCAGGGAGGAGAAAGAACCAGCACGTGTGACCAAGGAGTAACTAGTGAAGTAGATGAAAACTTGAAAGTTGACCTGGAAGGCTGGTAAGGAAAGTATTTCCCGGAGGAAGGAATGGCTTTCTGATTCGAATGGTGCTGATCAGTGAGGTAAGAAGAGGTCTGGGAAGTGACCATTTGATATATTTGCCTGAGGCCATTGGTGATCCTGCCTAGCTATTTTGGTGCAGTGGTGGGTGGAAGCCTAGATGGGGAGTGGGTTTAGGAGACAGAAGCTAGGAACTAGAGACAGCAAGTATAGGCCACTCTTATTTTATTATTTTTTAATTTTTATTTATCGATTTTAGAGAGAGAGAGAGACATCTACTTGTTGTTCCACATATTGAAGTTCTACTTACTGTTTGATTCTTGTATGTACTTTGACCTGACCAAAGATTGAACCAGCAACCCTGGCATATCAGGATGATGCTCTAAGTGAGCTACTTGGCCAGGGCCAAGGCCACTCTTTCAAATTCTGTTTTAGGAGAACAGAGAAGTACGGCAAGAGCTGGAGAAGGAAGTGGATCAAGAGCAGGTTCTTTACAGTTGAAAGAACAGACATTCTAAAAATGACTGTATAGAGAGAAAATATGTCAGAGCACGTGGGGAGAACTGTTGAAGCAGTGCTGTTGAATTGGTAGGAGAGGCTGGAATTGGGCTCCTTCAATAAGAGCATGGACAGTTAATCCATTGTAACATGATTTGATTGATATTCCTACAGAGGAGGTACAAGGACACGGTGGTGAGTGCTACCTAGGAGTTGAGGTTGGGTAAAGAAAGGGTGTTTAATCTTGACAGGTGTTTGTCAGGGGACACAAGTGGGTGGTTTAAAGTGCTTTTTATGTGTAAGAACCAGGATGAACGAAGTCAGAAAGGTATTAAACTACCTGTCAGGGCACTGCAAACAGTTTGGTGTGGCTGGAGTACTGATCATGTGCTTGGAGGGAAGATGAGTATGGGTTGGTAGACATTACAGCAGGATCAAGGCAGGAGATAGACAAGGCCTACTCAGCGTCCTCCCACGTACATTTTTCCATTAAGAAGCAGCAGAGAGCAGTGAAAGAACACAGTATTTGACTTCAAACACATTACCCAGGTGACATGTAATACCAGAGCAGGATAGAGTATAAATAATAATGGCTAAAATGTCATGAGCTGTGTGGTATTGTATTTACATGTATCATCTCAGCTGATCCTTGTAAATCTCTTTGAGGTAATGCTACTGTTGACTCCATTTTGGATTTATGCAGATGACCTATTTGACCAAGTTCACACAGCTAATAAACGGTAGAGCTCAAATTTGAACCTAAAACCCACTCTTCATGACCACACTGTATTCCTGGCTGAAATGCTGCAGCTAGAATCAAGAGTCTGGGGCTTGAGGCCCAGCTCTGACACTTGTAGCTACTTTGCTTTGGGCAACCATGTCTCCAAGTCCTTTTTTTTTTCTTTTTTTTTTAATGTTTGTTCTTATTTGTTACTCTAAGAAAACCTCATTTTTGACTGAACTCAGACTTGGAGGTAGAGGCTCTCAGAGAGGACTGCCTATGTCTCTTGGCAATCTGCCCCTGGCATTTTCTTTGGCCTCCTTCATCGTCTTAGCCAAAAGTTTAGCATATTCTGCAGCCTCATCCTTGTTTTCCTTAGTATGTTGTTTCTTTAGAGTTATAGGCCAACATTTATGTTGCAGAACACGTGGAGTAACAAGATACTGAAACTTAGGTGCTTTGGCCCTAGGTTCTTTGTTTAGGGGCTTTTGCACAACATATTGGCAGATGTCATCTTCTTTAGAGAGGTTGAAAAGTTTGCGAATTCTGCTAGCTCTTTTAGGCCCCAGGTGACAAGGCACAGTAGTATCAGTGAGACCAGGAATATCTTCCTTTTTTTACAATAACCAAGTTGAGAACACTGAGACTGGCATCTACAGTGCAACCCTGAACAGATTTGCACTTTCACTCTCCAGTCTTTCTTGGTCTATAATAGGAATGCCCCTTGCTCAGCAGCAGGTGGAAACGTGCATGGGCCAAGACACCCTACTTCATGGGGAAACCGTGTTTGTCGTTCCCACCACTGATTCAAAGCATACTTAGGGTATTGAAACCATACATAATTCTTCCATTCTTCACCCAGGCCATCCACAGCAACTTCTGTGGCCATACTCTTCTCATAAAAGGTATGAAGTTTGCATTCATCATCTGTGTAAATGAGTTTCTGGCCGCCAGTGGCTGGGAAAGAGATGTTCAGCTTCATCCTGAAGCAGCCAACTGCCTCTGAGGCACCACGCGAGAGTGTCCAAGTCTTTTTTTACTGTTTTTTATTTTTATTATTTTTAATGCCTTCTTTTTCTTTCCTTTTTTTTTAATTTTATTTTTTTAGAGAGAGGAAGTGGGGAGAGAGGCAGAAAATCGATGTAAGAGAGATATATCAGTCAGTTGTCTCTCACATGCCCCCAACTGGGGACCTGGCCCACAACCCAGGCATGTGCCCTGACCAGGAATCAAACTGGCAACATTTCAGTTCGCAGGCTGGCACTCAATCCACTGAGCCATACCAGCCAGGGCCTTTGTTACTGTTTTTTAAACTAGAATTGTTGTGAAGGCCAAATTGAATGTGATAACAATGAAATTACTTTAAAATGATCAATTATTAGGTATCAAAGTGGTACTGTCTTTCAACATCTCTTCCCTCAACAACCCCACCTCTCTGAACCCTATGTAAATCTTAGTTCTCAGTATTTATATCCTTAACCCATGTGGCCTTACCTGTGGGTCTTATTCGAACAGCTCTGTATGCCTTCCTTGACATTTTGTACACTATTTTCGTTAGAGTGGTTCTGGGAGAGCCTAAAAGGGTCCAGAGTTTTG
The DNA here is from genome assembly GCF_021234165.1 of Pteronotus mesoamericanus. Taxonomy (NCBI): domain Eukaryota; kingdom Metazoa; phylum Chordata; class Mammalia; order Chiroptera; family Mormoopidae; genus Pteronotus; species Pteronotus mesoamericanus. Next base: position 1,250,415 of record NW_026555085.1, read on the forward strand.
ATAAAATTAACTATTTTAACTATTTAAAATGTACAATTTGCCATGGATGGTGTGGCTCAGTGGGCTGCAAACCAAAGAGTCACTGGTTCAATTCCCCGGTCACATGCCTGGGTTGTGGGCCAGGTCCCCAGTAGGGAGTGTGCAAGAGGTAACTGCACATTGATCTTTCTCTCCCTCTCTTCCTGTCTAAAAATAAATAAGCAAATCTTTTTTAAAAAAATACACAATTCAATAGTTTTTAGTATATTCACACTGTTGTGCAATTACCACGAACTGTCCAATTCCAGAACATTTCATTAAGCAGTCACTCCCCATTCTTCCCCAGCCCCTCTTAACCACTAATCTGCTCTATGGAATTGCTTAGTTTGGACATTTTATGTAAATGGAATTACATAACATGTGGCTTTTGGGTTTTGCTTTCACTTTGCATGTTTTCAGGAGGTCGATCCATGTTGTAGCCTGTATCAGTACTTCATTCCCTTTTTTAAAAAAGATTTTATTTATTTATTTTTATAGAGAGGGGAAGGGAGGGAGAAGGAGAGAAACATTGATTGGTTGCCTCTCACACACACTCAGACCAGAGACCAAACTCGCAGCCTAGGCATGTGCCCTGCTGACCAGGAATCGAACCACCTTTGTAAGATGACACCCAACCAACTGAGCCACACTGATCGGGGCTGTACTTCATTTCTTTTTATGTCTGAATAATATTCCATTATATGAATGTATCATATTTTGTTTATCCATTTATCAGCTGATTATTTCCACTCCTGTCCATTATGAATATTGTGTATGAAGTTTTAGGGTTTTGTGGGGTTTTTTTTTAGACGGAGGAGGAAGGGAGAAAGAAAGGGAAACATCAATGTGTGGTTGTCTCTTGCGTGCCCCCTACTGGGGACCTGGCCTGCAACCCAAACACATGCCCTGACTGGGAACTGAACCAATGGCCCTTTGATTTATAGTCTGACGCTCAGTCCACTGAGCCACACCAGCCAGAATTATTGTGTATAAAATTTTATTTCCACTTGTATTTTCAGTTCTTTTGGGTGTATACCTAACAGTGGAACTGCTGGCCATATTGTAATTCTTTCTTTCTTCTTTTTATCCTCGTTTGAGGACAATTTTTCATTGCTTTTAGAGAGGGAGAGAAAAATCAATGCGAGAGAAAAGCATCAATTGGTTGCCTCCCATGTGCACAAGGACTGAGGATTTTATGTGACCCGACCAGTGGTTTAACCCGCAACCTACATGTGTGCCCTTACCGGGAATCAAACCTGCAACCATTTGGTCTATGGGACAATGCGCCAACCGAGTTATACCAGCCAGGGCCATAATATAATTCTGTTGCACTTTTTTAAGAACAAGCTGTTTTTTCCAATGATTACAACATTTTATATTTCCACCAGCAGTGGATGAGTGTTTCAATTTATCGACAGCCTCACAAACATGTTATTTTCCTTCTTTAAAAAATAATAATCATCCTGATGGGTATGGAGTAGTATTGTTTTGTGGTTTTGATTTGCATCTAATGATGTTGAGCATCTTTTCGGGTGCTTACTGGCCATTTAAGTATCTTCTTTAGAGAAATGTTTATTCGAGTTCCATGCCAATTTCTAAATTGTTCTTTCTTTTTGAGTTGTAGGAGTTCTTTATATATTCTAGATAAAACATCCTTATCAAATGTATGATTTGGAAATATTTAGTCCTATTTTGTTTGTGGGTCATCCTTTCATTTTCTTGATAGTGTCTTGATGAAGTCCAGTTTATCTATTTTTTCTTTTGGTGTTTGTGCTTTTGATGTCATATTTAAGAAGTTATTCTCTAATCCAAAGTCATAATTTTCCACAATTTCCCTCCAAGGGTTTCATAGTCTTAGCTCTTAGATCCATTTTTAATTGTTTTTCTGTCTGTGGTGTGAAATAGAGGTCCAAATTCATTATCTTGCATGTGGATTTTCAGGGGTCCAAGCACTGTTTGTTGAAGAGACTATTCTTTCCCCACTGAGTGGTCTTGGCATCATGTGTGTATTTCTGAGCTCTTCTTTCCATTGGTCTCTATAGCCTCTACCACACAGCTATGATTTGTTGAAGAGACTATTCTTTTCCCCATTGAATATTCGGTCTTGGCATCACGGGTGTATTTCTAGACTCTTCTTTCCATTGGTCTCTATGGCCGCTTCCACACTGTTATGATTTGGCCTTGCAGTATTGAAATCAGGAAGTGTGAATCGTCCAGCTTTGTTCTTTTTCAACATTGTTTTGGCTATTTGAGATCCTTCGCAACTCCGTATCAACTTTGTGTTCAGCTTGTCAGGGTCTGAGTGTTTGAGACTGTCTAGAGGACTAGGAAGGCTGGCTTTTGTTCCTCCCACAGTGGTTTTTCTAGCAGAGTTCTGTATCCAAGTATGTTGAGTGACTGAATGGACAACTATATTTTGCTTGTTTTGTCTTATAGGTGAACAACTTTGTGATCTTCGAGGGCTTCTTTGCCCATCAGCATCGTAAGTCTTCTCACATTGTGTGTGTTGGTCAGGTAGTCGGGGTGAGAGAAAGAGGTGGATTCTTGGTCCCACTGGTCCCCTCACTGAGGGGCACCACCGCTTCCTTCCTCACAGGGTCCCCTGCTCCCTCTCTGAGGGCAAGTCGACACTCCCGCGCTGCTGTGGTTGATCATACACCTGCTGGTAAAGCTACACTGAATTGGTGGAACTGTAGTGCCATGGTGGCTAGTTACTCTGGAGGCCACAGAGGAGGACAGTGTGATCTGTGGGCAACATGGAAAAATTCTAAAGCAACTCAAATCTCCCAGCAGTCATTACTCATTTGCCTTTACCATCATGGGAGCTCAGTGCATTTGAACTTATCAAGACTTTTAACTAAGCAAGCTTACTGGGAGCCTGTTTGACAATTAATGTTGATGGAGCCTCCTGTTGCATCAGGTCCATAAAAGTAGGTCAGAGTCACATTCCTTTGTGACAGTCAGCGAGGGACGGTCAAGTGCAGTCAGCCCTTCCATTTCCAGTCATAGAATATTGAGGTGAATGGAGACAAATGTATTTGAACAACAGATATGACTAAAATTTAAGAAAAAGAAAAAAGAAAAAAAGAATATTGATGTGAATGACCCAAAGATTATATATATCAGTTTTAAATGATGCTCAGAATTTATTTCCAACCAAATAATGACATTAATCTAGAGAAACCAGACCTAGGAGCTACTGAAATGCTGACCCAGTTCCTCATTTCAACTTCTTACACACATGCTGCCTACCAGTCTGAGCCCTACTCCTTCCTCACTGCCTCCCAAAGGTGGGAACGCACAGCTGTCTGCTAGGTATGCTACACATACTACACAGAAGGGCCACTCTTCTGAGCTGGCTCTGTGACTAGGTCTTACCTCCTCCATGGCCAGGAAAGGAACAATCAAAGAATAGTCAGCTTCAGCTGGTGTCATGCACTAAGAGGCGGTTCATTTCCATGACCTGCTTTAATTGCAAGGCTTCCCCCACGCACTCCTGCTGATGTACAGGCTATAAGAGAGACTGAGAGCCAATAAGGATAGTGAGGACTCAGGATCACAGTTGGGGGCTGTGGATAAAGCTTAAATGGATTCACTGAGGTCTCATTTGCTACACATGATGGAAAACCTCTTGGGAAGGGAACACATGATGAGAAATCTACTGAGAAATGAGGGGATGAAAGAGCCTTGGACAATACATTAGCCTCGCATTTACTCTGATAACTCCTTTCCAAACATGTTTTCTCCTCACCCTTTTTTTTCCCTAATAAAACTTAAATTTCTTCCCATCTTTGCACCAGGAGAGATTCTGCCCCACCCCAGCCTCTCCTAACCTCTCAAAAGCAACTCCTAATTAACCAAGGACTTTGTCAGTCTCATCTAGAGGGGACACGGGGTCTTTGTTGGCCCAGCTAGGACCATTTCACTGCCCCCAAATCCCAGCAGGGCCTGACAGCACCTACTGACAGTAAGTTTGCTTCTCTTGGCTACCCTTCTCCTGCACCTTCAAGGCCCCAGAGTCTCCCCCTGGATTATTTCCCCCTAACTCTGCATTCAGCTTACTCCTTCCAGCTCTCCTAAAAAGTACCCCAGCATTATTCCCAAACTCCTTTGCGATGTGATGGTATTGCCACAGAGCTGTTTCTATGGTGGGGCTGAACTCATATCCTTCCCCAAGAGAAACTATGGTGATAGGGAGCAGAGGTTTGGGGTCACAGGAGTAGTGACTGGGAGGATGGGTACAAAGTGTATCTCCAAATGCTTACCTTGCCTGTGTCTTCACCATCAGCTCCAGCCAGGAAGCTGCCACCCAAGAGAGCAGAGGGAGACATAAAGCCATACTCCTCTAGTGACCGAGAATGTAAGAGTGGGGTAGGGAGTCTGGGGTTGGGGTATCTTAACTTGGGAAGAATCCATTCTCTGATTTCTCAGACTCTGATTTATTTTTTCTACCCTAATCTTTGCTCTTTATTCTCCCTTCCCCAGTTCTGAAGGTAGCTGTGGAGCCTCCCTGGCCCCTAAACAGGGCCCCTCGCAGAGCTACACCTCCAGTCCACCCTCCTCCCCGCTCCAGCAGCCTGGGAAACTCACCAGAACGGGGTCCCCTCCGCCCCTTTGTGCCAGAGCAGGAGCTGCTGCGTTCCTTGCGCCTCTGCCCCCCACACCCTACTGCCCGCCTTCTGCTGGCTACTGACCCTACAGGCAGCTCAGCCCAGCGTCGCCGCACCAGGTAACAGAAGTTGGGTGGTTAGGGAGCCTCAAGACTGTCAAAGAGTATTGGAAACGGCAAAGGGCAATCTGAGTCAGAGATATAAAACAACAAGATAGGTGGATCAGAGAATATATTGGAAAATATTTGTGGGAGTGGTATGGAAATAAATGACAGTGGGGAAGCAGCATAGGACTTTATATAAAATCTAGGGACCCCAGTTTTACAGTGAGAGTTGGGAGGAAGGGTAGGAAGAACCCAGGTCCATGGGTGGGTGGAACTGTACTTCTAGGTTGGGGGAAATCTTGTGATACTTGCTGGGAAGGTGCCGTGTCTCTTGATACTGGGAAGCCACTGGCCCCATGTCAGTGCCTTGTGTGGCAGGAGCCCATCAAGCAGGCAGAGAATAGGCATCTCTTGTATTTTTCTCCCTTTCTCTTCATTTCTGACTTCTCTGTTTTTCTCTCTTCCCCCACTTTCCCTCTCCCTACCTCCTGTCTATAACGTCCTTCCGCAGCTCCCTTCCCCGCTCTGACGAGAGTCGATACTGACAGACAGCTAACCTGTTCTCCTATCTGGGAGACCTTGGGTGGGCAGAGACCCTCTCCCCAAGAACCCCAGACCTGTTCTTCCCAATGCCCCCTCCAGGATCCAGTGGAACCTGACAGAGCCCATAGCATTCACTCTTCCCCATTCCTGGACTACTGGGTTGTCAGGGTCCCAAATGGCCAAATACTTTGTAGCTTTTCTTGCCAGAGAAAGCATCCCTTCTCTCCTAACTTGGTCTCTGAACACTCCCAGACAGTCTGAATTGCTGAATTGCCAGACTCCTTGGTTGTGTGCTCATACTAATTATCCAGGTAAGCACACTCTAGCTTGCTGTCAGACTCTAGAACACCGTGGAAGGTTCAAGGGGCCTCCACTGCCAGAGAAACCTTTTAAAGAATCTTGTCCATGGAATAAATCCCATCTTCACTCTACAGTGTCTACTAGTGGCCCTAATACTGCTTTGTGCTACCTAATATACTTAACTTTCAGCCTGCTGATATCAGCGAATGAGGTCTGCTTCAGAGCAGTCCAGTTAGGTAGGACAGGGACTTACAACTCCATAAAGAGATCCACTCCATATTGCTGAGCTCTTCATTACATGTTTTGTTTATGTGTCAGGGAACCCCTTAGCTGATGTCTGTTTTGGGGCTCTCAAGACCCACCTTACTTCTAAAGACACCACTACGTCCCCCTGACCCAGATTCTGTGAGGGACTTTGTTTCTTGGCAGTAGACCCCAGCAAACACCCTGGAATCACTCTTTGCCATGTTTCAAAAGATAAGCTTGAGTCTCAAGGCTCTGTTAGCTCCTGAATCCGTCCCTTCCCAGTAGCTAGATGATGATATGTTCCTGTCTTGTGAGACTGTCTTGAGATGAAGGGTGAACTTCTCTCTGGCCTTCCTTTTTTTTCCCCTCTCCACAACAAAAGGCTTTTTTCCTGCTTTACACCCATGGTATAAAACACCCTCCTCCCTCCCTCCCTCCCCTCTGTGGTAGATCAGGTATCCCCACTGTGTTCCCCCAAATCCTTGGGAGCAGGATCTCCCTTTTTCCCTACTCATTCCTTTTTCTTCTCCCTCTCAGTGTTGTCTGAATAAAGTGTGAATTCCTTTGTGTTTTTTAAATGGACATTTTCAATGAAAAAAAAAAACTGAAGGTCTCAGTCTCATTTGTGTGTCACTTCTTATTTTCCCGGGTTCTAAGGGACCTCTGTCCCTCTTGTCTTCCTCACTGCTGAGATCTGCAGATCTTCTAGAAAGGAGTCTCAGAGCTCCCCTTGCAGGATCTGGTATCCCCCTTCCCCATCTTCATTGCTGGATCTTCTGTGGATTCTGTCTCCTCTCATGTAGTTGCTGGATCCTTCTGTGTAGGCTTCTAAGTCTACTTCCCCATTCCCTCCAGAAACTCTGGCTCTCCCCAATGACTTCTATCCTTCATCCCAGGCCAGCCATTGCTGAGATGTCAAGATTTACCAACATCCCTGGCATCCACTGAATGCATTCCCTATTCTTCCTAAATCAGCTTTGCCACTCCCTATAATTAAGGTAACCATCTTTTCCAAACCAAGCATCAGGGTACCTCGTCCAACAAGTTGGTTTTGCCTATGTATTTTTGTGAAGCTAAATGCACATTTAGCCTTACTTTTAACACATTCCAACTGGAAATAGTAAAGCAACGTATCAGGATTGCTCCAGAAAATCTTTGGAGTATAAAATGAATTCCCTCCCCTTTCCTGGAGCCCAGCTTAAGAGTAAAACCCCCTAGGAAGGATAATTACCTCTCTCTGTGCTCCTGTGCTGTCCCTTTCATTCCTCTCCTGATTCCTCTACACCCACTCATCTTTTACCCTGTAGCCTCTTCTCCATCATCTCCCATTTCTTCTACAGGGGGACTCCCCCAGGGCTGGTAGCCCAAAGCTTCTGCTATAGCCGCCATAGGGGGTTGAATTCCTCATCCCCCAACATAGGTAAGTATTCATCCCTTCTTACCCTCAAGTCAAGTAGGCCATATTCACTACCTTCTCCAGCCTTCCCATGCACATGCGTGGTATTTCCACAGGCAACCTAGAATGGAAGCAGGGGGAACAGGAAACAGAGAATAGGTGAGGCCTGATCACCTTCCCTTACCAGCGTCCCAGCACCTGTCTTCTTTCTTAACATCAGTCTCAGCTCCTTCCTCTGAAACCTTATTCTCCCATCTGGAAGCTCCCCCCTTCCCGTCTAAATCCTTCTACCTAACATCCTACAGTCCTGTTGCCCCTTTCCCCATAAGTTCAACTCTGGTACTTCCCTTTGGCACTATATGAGGGGTTTCATGTTAGGACATAGCACCAATGGTTCCAGCCTCACACCCCATCATTTGCCCTTCTCTATTTAAGAGCCAGACGTGCCCTGGGAGTCTGATCTTTCTTCTACTTCAGTGCCTCTGTAACCCACTCCCCATCGCCCTCCTACCTACCAGGTCTGCCAGTGAGGACCAGGTCTTGCCACAGCATGGGTATGGAGAGGACCCCTTGCACACAGTTCCTCCACAGGCCCAGGCCCCACCAGTCCAGTCCTGGACAATGGCTGGGGACTGGTTCAACCCCAGGTTCATTCGAAATTTGCAGGAACGTCGCAGCACCAGGCCTTGGTGACTGCAGCCCTGTCACACCTTCAAAGTCAGTATTATTTTTCTCACTGCAGGAGGCAGCCAAAGCCCGCCTTCATAATAGATGTATTCGTCCATTCAATCAACAGGCTTTCTTAGCAGTGTTAAATCACTTGTCTCTTATTTTAACGAGAGCAATAAAGTTTTTTTTTTTATCACGAGAGCTACTGAGAAACTTAACTGTCGTTATTTCACTATCACCCCACCCACTACACCCCGTTCAGCCCCATCCTCGCCCAGGATTTTGCGCAAGCGCCCCAGCTGAGTGAGCGGAACTCGCGGCCGCTATTTACTACGCAAGCACTCTAAGGAAACCTCCGATCTGCTAGCGCAGGCGCACTTAGAGGAGACAGGGCGCCTCACCGCTTGCCTGGAACCCGTCACAGTACGCAAGCGCACAACATCTCCGTTTCCCTCGCCAGTTCCGGATCCCCCCACCCCTCCTTTCCCCTTCAAGAAGCCGGCGTCGGGGCGCGCTCGCCCAGTGAGGAGGTCGGAGGCCGCACTGGTAGGCGCTCTCCGCTTCCGGAATATCATGTACCAGCCCAGCAGGGGGGCAACGCGGCATCTAGGCCCCTGCCTCCGCGCCTACCAGGCTCGCCCCCAGGTGAGCGGAGGGGAAGCAGCCGGAGTTGAGGGGGCGGGGAGAGACCCTCCTCCAAGCCCGCGCGAGGGGCGGAGCGCGCGTCTCGTTCGGCACGCAGGCGCAGTGACATCCCACCGCCCTGTCTTAACCACTTGCAGGGAGGTACAAGGAGGGCCCGGGGTCGCGGGCGCCTAGGAGGCGGTGCTGCTGTCACTGGCGCCCTTGGAACGTTGTTTTTGCTGTGTCTGGGGTTGGCAGGCGGGGTTGAAGGTGGAGTGGTGGGGTAGCGGCTTGCGTCCCACTTCACCTGCGTCTCTGCGATTATCTGTGCCTGGAGGTGATTTGAAGGGCAGAGGGCTGATAGGCTCGCAGCCCGCCTTACACGCCTTACACCGGGATTTCGGCCCGGCAGGAAGGCTGGCCCGGTGGACCCGGCCCGGGCCCCTGCTCCCGGGTGGGAAAGATGGCCACGCCTCCGGCAAAGACGGCGCCTCGGGGACAGAGGTACCCTTGCGGCCCGTTCGTCTCCTGGAGTGACCACTCCGGCTCCTGGGGAAGCGGAGGGACTCGGGTCAGGTCTGACTTTGGGTGACCTCCTGCTCATCGTGGTTTCAAAGTCGGTAAAGCAGGAGTGAAGTCCATCCTTTCATTCCCCTGGGCTTGTTTGTGTCATTAGTAAGGCTCGAAATGATAGCTTATATTTGTATAATACTTTATAAGTCACAGTTTACATTTATTATTTAATATACTACTCATAACTCAGTGTGACTTCATATAAGAGGGCACTTACTGGAAACAGGCATTGGGAATGCGAGTACCTAAGGGTTCGGAATAGTTGTGGTACTCAAAGAATTGTCTTGTGTTCCAGTTGGATTTTTTTTTTTTCTCTATGCAACATCTACCTCACACACGTAATTGTGGAGTTGTTACAGGCAACATCATTTCATCCACAGTACAGATAAAACGTGTTATTCATTTGTTCATTCTTCAAACATGTATGTGATCCTTGCTCTGAGAGGTGGAACTTCTCCCAAAAATACTGGAATCTTAAATGTAAAGGTATTTGCTGATGTTTTGGTGAGGTACTTGTCATAGGAAACTTTCCTCCTGGAGATGGAGGTGATTGCATCCCATTTTCTTCTAGTAATTCCATCGCTTCTGTCAGGAGAAGCAGGTAGGATTGGAAATGTTAATGAGCAGTTTTGACAAAGGGCCATTAAGTAGCTGGATTCTTATCTTTTTGCTTTTGGTTCTTCCTCCTTAGGACCAGCTTTCTCCATGGGCTCTGCCATTCCCACCACTGTGGCCCCACTCCACGACTTCCACTTCTCCATCTTCTCTTCTCTGGTCTCCCCCAATCCCACGCCCTCTCACTCGGCTGTTTCCTTGGGCTCCCCAACTACCTCTCCTTCAGGTCCAGGCCCTCAGCTCACCATGGGTGGTACTACCTCCAGGAAAGGGAGAGGAGGGACCAGGACCTGAATTGCATAGCGGCTGCCTGGATGGGCTTAGAAGCTTATTTGAGGGATGTTCCTGCCCCTATCCTGGGGCTTTGATATCTTTCCAAGCCCCTGTGACTGCCCGCCCTTCCCCTGCTACTCCATCAGGAGATCCAAGTATGGAGGAGCATCTGGCTGTCATGTATGAAAGACTGAGACAAGAGGTAAGTCCTTTCAAAAGTGACCTTCATCCACAGTGGGAAGGAATGCAAGTAACATTTGGAAATAGAGGATTAGTCAACTAGATTCTTGGAACCACAAGGCATGCATGGAAATACGTTAGACATTTCCTAAGGAAAAACTGATCCTAAGTGTGGATTAAAGAAAGTCAAACGTGGCAGAGAGATGACCTTTCACTCAGAGGGGAATAAGGAAGCACTAAAAATAGAAGACTGAGAAATAGGATCATCTTTTCTTTCCCACTGGGTTGATACCTCCTTCTTCCACCTAGCTTCCCAATCTCTTCCTTCACTCCCATGACTACACTCTCTACTCATCGGATGTGGAATTCATCAATGAGATCCTGAACATACGTACCAAGTGAGAATCCAGGCATGGGCATGGTGGTGGGAAGGAAAAAAGACTAGTGCTATGTATAACACTTGGCCTTTTCCAGTTACTGGAGAAGGTACTAGACTGCTTCCCTACAACTGTCCCCCATTCTTCAGAAGCCAGTTTGGTTTTCTGATTCTGCCATCATGAGGTTTCTTTCTCATCCCTTCTGCATAGAGGCCGGACATGGTATATTCTGTCACTGACCCTGTGCCGCTTCCTGGCCTGGAACTATTTTGCACAACTTCGGTTGGAGGTTCTACAGTTGACCCGCCACCCCGAGAACTGGACCCTGCAAGCCCGTTGGAGGCTCATGGGGCTGCCCGTCCACATGCTCTTTCTGCGTTTCTACAAGCGTGACAAGGAAGAGCTTTACCGGTAAGAGAAGTGAGGAAGGACCCATGCTACAGTCCATTTCCTAATCGTACCCTTTTAGGAATGATGGTTCCTAAATGATGGTCTAGTCTCCCAGAAAATCCTTCATCTGACTGACTTGGCTGGAGCCTCCTTGAGCACAGCAATCTTATTTTAGTCTACTTTAATATAACAAATAGGGACTGAGTACATTAGGAAATCTCTGAACTCAGCTTCTACATGTATATTACCTAGCACATAGTAGGTATTCAAATACTTACTGAACAAATGAAAATTTCTGCTGGTGATCTCTCCTTCCCAGGAGCAAGCTCGTGCCTTTTGCTTCCTTCTATTCTTCCCCTACAGGCACACATCTAAACTCTGAAGGACACCAGGAGACTTGCAGCCAGGGCAGCAATGGGCAGTAACAGCTCATCCCAGGCTAACCCCCTGACCCTGTCTGTCCCCAAGGCCCCCTTTCCCTGACTTCCCAGTGAGCTAACAGCAGCCCCACCTAGGCTTTCCTGTTGCTTATTCCATCCTAAGTCCTTCCTTGTTTCATACTCTGAAAATCAAAGTAAGGAAAAGAATCCTGTTTTTTAAGCTGAGCCTCATAACCTTAGGTAAAGTACTTGGTAAATTTCTGGCAAAGTAGAATCCCAAGGAATCTTTAGGCTTGCCCCAAACCAGTGGGTTTGTAAACTTTGCTGCACAGTGGAATCATATTGATGCCAGACATTCTGGTTTAATTGGGACAGGATACAACCTGGACATTGGGATTTTTCAGAGTCCCCCAGATGATCTAATATGTAGCACAGTTAAGGAACTACTAGTTTAGCTGTCTATCGCCTTTACCATTCAGCCACCTCGTCCCTGGAACTACTAGTTTAAACAAATGCTTGAATTAAAATTTGGGATCAGTCAGCTTACCCCTCAGTAAGCCTCTCTTCCTTCACCAGGACCTATGATGCCTATTCCACCTTCTACCTGAATTCCAACGGCCTCATTTGTCGCCACCACCTAGACAAAGTGAGTCCCAGGGCTGGATGTGGTAGGATGAAGGGGTAGCACATCTCACTAACTGGTATTAACCTTTCTCCCTGCAGCTGATGCCTTCACACTCACCCGCAACGTCCGTGAAGAAGCTGCTTGTGGGAGCTCTGGTGACTCTGGGGCTGTCAGAGCCAGAACCCAACTTACACCTGTGTCCCAAAGCCTGATCCAGAAATTGGGGTGGGGCAGCACTGAAAACTTTGCTAGGCACATTAAGAGGAGGTAGAGGCAGCCACCTTCTTTCCCTCTTCTCTCCTTCCTTCCATCCATCCATCTCATGCTGTGTAAAGCAGTTGTATAATTTAATTTGTAAATAATAAAGTCTAAATGCAAATAGGACATTGAATTTCCACGTCACTTTATCTGGATTCCAAAAGTTTCCACAAGCTTTATATTCCAAAACTATTTTTATTGCTAGGTATTAAATGTGTAGAAGGAAAAGGAGCTGGTGTTGGGTTCTGATTATGTCCCCTTTTCTTTACCCTAGTTCTTCACGTGTCTTGCCTGTTTTCTTAGGCATTTTCTTAGCATGGGGATCTTCTAGCTCCTTGGCCTTATAATAGTGGGGTGCCACCTCCAGAAGCCAACTGCTCTCAATCTCCAATACCTAGAAGGGGGGGGAAAAACAAGAGTTTCTGTCTTTCCAGCATAGATTCTAATGTGTGCGCGAGTCCAAAAAAATTCTTCTTCCCCTTTGACTGCAGGCTTAGGGGAAAGGGTTCAGGGCTCTCAAACTATATGAGGGGGAACCCCCACAAAAAACCGGAATTATCTCCTGCAGGGCGGGTCCCTTGTAGTATAGGCTTCCCCCACTAGGTGAGTGTTCTAGGAACCTATCTGTACCAGAGTACCAGCTGGCGTTGCTGTGAGAAGGCTGTGTTTGGCTTCAGCGAAGTTTTTTTGAGGTCAGTCCACTTGCCCGTTTCATGATAGGCGATTTATGAGGGCACCTGCCCATACTGCACTAAGTGTTCACTAGGTCATGACCCCAGTGCCCCACCCTCCCTATTCACCCCTCACCCCAAGCAACTTTTTTGTTTGCTTCCCCAGATGAAGAGAGTCAACTTTTTTGTTTGTCTGTTTCCCCGGATGAAAAAAAGTCCTCAAAGGGAAACATTTTGTTGATGTGAGAGAAAGGAACCAAAAAACAGCAGCAGCACTAAAAGGCATCAAAATCAGTGAATTCAAAAACTTCTAAGCAGTGGGAAAACATCTCGATAGGTGTACTGCAGCAAATGGAGAGTGCTTTGAAGATGACTGAAGTTTAAACATGTAAGAATATACAATTTTTTATAACTAGATTACAGGTCTTTTGGGTCCCTCCTTGCATACACCAAAGGCTGTCACATTTTTACGTCATTCAGGATCCCAAGTATACTAGTCCTAAAAAAAAAAAACCTTGAATGTAAAGACTGTAAAGTACACTCAGGTTATCACACCAACACCCGAACACCATTGACAACAGCCATTCAAATGTTCACTGACTAAAGATACAATTACTAGATCTTCGAAGATGTTGAGTCACCTGTTAGGATATCTTTCTCCAAGATGTTTTCCTGGTTCTCTGCCAGTCCCAGCAACTTGAACCTGGGATTTTAGCTTGCCAGAATACCACCTGTCCCTACAATCGCCACCTGCCTGGGCAGGGAGTGGTCCCCTCACCTGTCTCATGAACTCCTTGGTGGTCAAGACAAGTTCATGGTAAAGCAGCCAGCGAGGCTGTTCCTCAAAGAGGGAGGAGTTGGGGTGAATGAAGACTGTCTGCTGCTGCTTCACTGTGCGGTAGCCGCTGCGAGTCAACCGTGCTGTGTGGTAAAAGTAACCGGCAGTGATGGCCTAAGGAGCAAGCAGGAAAGAATATCGATGGGAAAGCCAGACACCCAGGGACCCTTAGCACTCACTATCTGTTTTTAGTTCAGGCTTCTGGAGAACTAGAAAGGTAAGGAATGCATGAAGAACTCACTGAGAAGAAACCTGCAGTGGTCTTAGAACAAAGCACAGGAGAGCACGCATTCCACAAGGAGAAGAGGACACAAGCTTAGACCAGAGGGGCTGCAAAGGCCCCGGAGGGAAGCTTGCTCCTTGGTAGACCCTGGGTGGACTAAAAATGCTGACATTATATTGGCTAGGTGACTAAGTTACAGCATCGTCCCATACACCAAAAGGTTGTGGGTTCGATTGCTGGTTGGGGTGTGTAAGGGAGGCAACCAGTCAATGTTTCTCTCTTTCTCCTCCTTCCTCTCTAAATTCAGTAAATATATCCTCAGGTAAGAATTTTTTTTTAAAAAAACACTAACCTTGCGTACACGGATATAGTCCCCCTGGCAGGAACTGAGACCAACTTCTACACGCTCTAAGAGTCCCTCCAGCTGTTCCCGCACATCCCGGGCTCGGCGCATAGATCTGAATTGGACAAAGTTCTCATAGCACCACTGGGAAGAGTAACCGCTCTCAGCCCACTGTGAAGAGGGTTAAAAAGAGGGGGTAAGTATAAGGTAGGACCAGAGCCCCCCATGTATTCCTCATCCCCATTCACCCAAGCCCAGTGACCTGTGTATAAACATTTAGCAGAACCAAGTGGTCCCCACCAGGGAGGAAGAAGTTGACACGGGCATTATCAGCATGGACGACTTTGTCCTTGGGTCGGTAGAAGATGGAGTTGTTGACAGACAGCATGGCAGCCACTGTCAGGATCTCCTCTGAACAGCTGTACCTGGGTCAGAAAGGGAAAAGGCATGAGGGATCAAAGCAAGCCATAAGAACAGACACACAATGGAGGAAAGGGACCACTGTGTGATGGATATGTCTTCATGTGTAGACTGCCGATTAGGCTAATGGCTACATATAAGAGACTAGGTAGATTTGGGGACAGCAACAATAGCATAGGGGTCAAGGAGGCGGGGCTCTGGATAACAGAGTTAACAGAGGAAAGGACTGGGACCTCTGAGCAGTCCACAGTAAGCAGGTGTGCATTAAGTGCTTCGGGGAAAGACCACTTCCTTTAAGTTCATGTGATACCATGGGACTTCAACTACGGAATTTAAAGGTGGTTCTTCCACATCTACATCTAAATGTTCCAGTCTGCAGCCTTAGGAATGAGTAAGTCCCCCTACCAGCCGTCACTTAGCCCTCCTCACAGATGGAAAGTCTACTACTTCCATTCACATCCCAAATTTCCTATGTGTTCCCCATTTGATATCATGATCAAGGATAGCATGTGTCTTACTGGCCCTAATAACTTGTTTGTTGAAGAGTAATATGGTACAGAGGAAAAGAGCAAGATAACAAAGATAGTCCCAGAGACAGAAGCAATAGCCACTTTGTGGGCTGCAGGCCCAGAAAGAGTGGGGGACTTACTTCTCAGAGGCCAGGATCATTTTAGACAGCATGGGGTCCACTGGCAGCTCTGCCATCTTTCGACCAGACTAAGGAGAGGAAAGAGAGGGTTAAAGCCAGTCCTCCCTCAAGTGTACTATCACTCAAGGGGATCACCCTGAGCCCTTCATCCTGCCCCAGTTCAGGGCCTTTCCACCTTACCGTGGTGAGCTCCCCAAGGTGGTTGAGGGCTCCCAGAGCATACAGCTGCTCCAAAGCCAGCAGCAGGGTCTCATACGGTGGAGGGTCCAGGAAATCAAAGTGCATGAGGTCATGGATCCCTGCAGAGAGAAGTGAGGGGTAGAACAGAGACCCTTTACAAGGACCAGTGACTCCAGCCCCACCTCCCTCTTCTCTCGGGAGAACTGGGGGACCCCACTCACCTAAGCTCTTGAGCAGCAAAACAACATTGCCTAGACTGGTCCTTTGGATCTCCGGTACCGTGGTCTCCTCCAGCTCATGCTGATAGGCCCACGCGGTATACAGGCGGAAACACTTCCCTGCAGCCACCCGGCCTGCCCGACCAGCTCGCTGATTGGCTGAGGCCTAGAAAGAAAGGAGAGGCAGGCTGGCTGACAGCTGGGTGAGGAAAAAGAGAAAGGGACATATTTATGCAAGAAATCTAGGAAGGTGTGGCTCCATCCTCTAACAAGCCCCCACAGGCTTCTGAGTGGTTCCTTCCTGTGGGCCTATTCCACCTCCCACTCCCCCATGGAGACCCCACTGAAGCCCAGGCTGACCTTGCTGCAGGGTGTGACTGTGAGTGATTCCATGCCTGTGCGGGGATTGTAGCTCTTCTGCTTACAGAACCCTGGATCCAGCACGTAAATGATGCCCTCGATGGTGAGTGAAGTCTCAGCAATGTTTGTTGCCACAACAACCTGAGTGAGCATATGGGGTCACTCAGAGAACCCAACCTCCTAGTTATGTAGAAAAAGTAATGCTGCAAGATTTGGAGCAGAGGCAGATAAGAAGCAGGAGCTGAGGGGATTAGTATCCAAAGCCAGAGAAGAGGATAGGCCAGAAGGGTGGAAAAAAAGAGGTTAAGTAGGAACACAATGTGGAAAGGAAATAAGAGAAGAGGGTTGATGGGTTTTTCAGAGACAGGATATGGTGCTATCTGGGTTCCTGCCCCCACCTTCCCCACCAGCACTTTATACTCATTTTCACTCACTACTGCCTGCAAAAGCTGCCTAACAAGCCTTCCTGCTTCTACTCCTGCCCAGGTTACATGGCATCCTAGAATGGTCCTTTTAAAATGTACACCCGTGCCCTGCTTGGTGTGGCTCAGTGGACTGGGCATTGTCCCACAAAGCAAAAGGTTGCTTGTTTGATTCCTTATCAGGACACATGCCTGGGTTTTGGGCCAGATCCCTAGTTGGGAGTGTACAGGAGATAACTAACTGATGTTTCTCTTTTTCCCTCCTTTCCCCTCTCTAAAAATAAATAAATGAAAATCTTTTAAAAAATAAAACAAAATGCACACCTGTCACGTTACTCCCCTATCCTCCAATGGCTCCGTATCCTACATGACAATTTTATTCAAGCCTGTTCAGGTGCTGGAGTCCTCTTGCCCTTGGCTGCCTTTCTGTATTAGAACCACACTCCCTGGCCAGGCCCAGCCCGCTCCTCAGGACATGCTCAGGTCCCTTACAAGAGCCCGTCCCTCTGCTGGGTGCACTCCTCTTCGGGATACCAGCCTGGCTCCCTCTCTCACCCAGTTAAGATCTCTGCTTCATTTTCACTTTATTGTAGAAGGAGAGGGCTTCCCTACACTCCCAGGAAAATCTCCCCCTGCTATTTTTCAGTCCCACCGAGAATCAGCCTTCCTCTTCCTATGCTGCATTGTATCTCTTCATAGCACTTGTCACAAATTGACATTATATATGGAAATCCCCATTGTGTGCTAATTTATACTAGACTGGAATGTCTGCAAGGCCAGGAACTTTATTTCGTTCATCACTGTATCACCATCCCCCAGAACAGTGCCTGGGAAGAACCTGATCAATATTTGCCGATGAAACTTACACCTTTGTTCAAAATCCTTTGATTGCCATTCAACTGTCTAAAGTCCAAATCCTTCGACCTGCCACCCAAGGCCCTTCCTAATCTAGTCCAAAACTGGTTTTAGCTTGTCTCCCACTGCTTTACCACATGAACCTTCCACTGAAGGTTCTGACCTCAGAGACATCTTAGGGTCTTCTCTGACATCCCTGCCCTTTTTCTTAAAGGTGCAGATCAAACCCCATCTCCCAGTTCACCGAAGGTACCCCTTTTCCTTCTGCATTTGGCTACCTCCCAGTCCATGCCATGTTCGTCCTCTCTTTCGAGAAGTGAGCGACTGACTGCTCCTCAGCCTGTGGCTGCAGCAGTGCCCAGAGTACACCTTGCACAGGGTAGGCACACCCTTCCTTTCTCACTGCTACTTGTAGAACTGTAGAGGTGAAGAATGTAGGTTTCTGCAACATACCTTCCGTGCCCCCAGCGGCGTGGGCTGGAAGATGCGAGCCTGCATGTCAGAAGGCAGGTTGGCATAAATGGGCAGCACCAGCAGCTCCCTAATTTTGGAGCCCAGGCGGCGGCAACGATCCTGAAGCATCTCGCAGGCAGCCTCAATCTCCTCCTGGATTTGGGGTGCAGAGAGCAGCATGGACCCAGAATCACAAAGTCCAATCTGCCAGCCTCATCTTCCCCTGGGACACAAACATCACCACCCCTCCCCCACCTCACTCACCTGCCCAGTCAGGAACACTAGGACATCCCCAGGGGGCTGGGTCACGTGAATCTGTAGCACAGACACTACACAGGCTTCCAGGTAGTCAGCCTCCGGAGCCTGGGTTGAAGGAGAGGGCACAGGAAGGCCACTTGCTCAGGCCAAGCCTCTTCCGCTCCTCCCAGCTCCACATACACTCTGTCTCAGGTCCCCTTTGGACTCTCCATTCAACCTTGCCCTCCTTGGGACAACATCCTCCAACTTCATGCCTCACACTTAAGCCCACCCTCCCTGAGGGGGACACCTTGGTATAGAAGATGTCAACTGGAAACCTGCGTCCAGGGATTCGGAAGACTGGGGCATCATCAAAGAAGGTGGAAAAACGGGCAGTGTCCAGTGTGGCTGAAGCCACCAGAACCTTGAGCTCAGGTCGGAAACGAGCAACATCTTTGATCAATCCAAAGAGAATGTCTGTGTGCAGGGTCCGTTCATGAGCCTCATCCACCATCACCACACTAGGGAAGGAACAGCAAGCAGTGAATGAGGAGAGCTGGGCAATGCAGTTCCCTGGATGAAAGGACAGATGGAGGCAAAGAGTCTAGGGTGAATGTGGGAGGAGGAGGATTTAAGAGAAGTCAACAGCCCCACTTAAATAAGACTGACAGAAAGTTGAAGAACAGGGCGGCATGGTGTACAGATCTCAGGATGGGCAAACAACAGCTACCAAGATTGGGAGGCTGGAAGTTGAAGCCAAGACAAATGAGACATCCCCTCTGGATCAGAGCCAAGAATCTTCTAGAGTCAGTTGAAGTAAAGTATCAATTTTAACAAATGAGTGAAAGGCTGGCCCCCCTAGACTGGCTAGGGATAGACAGATGGACCTCTGCCACCAGAACAGCCCAGAAGCCCCCAAGCTCCTGTGGGGCTGCTGCTGCACATTACTGTTGGGCCTGCCATCTTTTTATGGAGAGAGGACTAGTAAGCCTTTCTAGCCCAACCTTAGAAAACTCTGCAGGCTGGTCTCCTAAGTTAGTTAAATGTGTGCACCTTCTTTCTCCTTGTTTTAGTCTTTGGATTTTCAGTGGCAGCCCAACCTGTAGGACCTCACCCCCAACCTCAACCCTTTGTGCCTAACCCTGATCCTGATGGTGAAGCTCCCAGCTGTTTAAGGCTGGGGTTGATGGGAAAGTCCCACACCTCAAACACTCTTGCATTGGCTAGCCTTCCATGTGTTCTCAGAAATTTTTGGAAGGGCCGTGAAAGGTCAAATCACAGTTGTCCTATGGCTGCACTCTGATCTTCTAGGACCAGAAATTCACAGCCTCTTACTCAGCTGCCCTGACCCCTCAGCACAATGCTCATCTCCTCTCACAATGACTTGTCCCCTCAATACATGTTCATCATTCAACTTCTACTGGGTCAAGGTAGCACTGAGAATTCACCATTCACAGACCCTATAATCTCCACCACTCTATTCCTTCTTAGTATTGAGCTGAAATTCATCTCCCTGTAACATCAGTTCCTAGATGTGTCCTTTGTGGTCACATAAAACAAGTCTGGCCCTTTTCCATGTAACAGCCCTTCACATTTCTGGAGGGAACCAGGTGTCACCCTTGAGTTTTTCCCTGTAAGTTGAACATTCTAGGGAAGGAACATAGTCTTCACATGGCTTTTCAAGTTTCTGCTGCTCCACCCTACCATCCTGGTTGTTTTCTAAACTCTGGAAACAACTGGCAAGGGAAGGAGGGACTTTCTCTCTAGTAGCTTCTGCCCTCCAGCCCCACCTCTATGGTATCTGGAGGCCAGCTCTAGGACTGCCAGGATCATAAAGATGCAAGAACTGGTGGTTTCCTCTAAAGACAATGGCCAAACTGACGGAGCGGTGGGCAGAAAGGAGAGAAAGGTCAAAGCTAAGGACACACAGGAAGGCACAAAAGGGAAGAAGGGCAGCAGACTCAGGGAAGAGAAGGTGGATGGCTCTCCTATGGGAGATGAGACCCTGTATATACCTGTAACTTGCAAGGTCAGGCTCAGAGAGGAACTCCCGGAGAAGCATCCCATCTGTCATGTACCGAAGGACTGTTCGCTCTGATGTGCAGTCCTCAAAGCGGATGCTGTAGCCAACCTGTTGAGGGGGCCATTAGCAAAGGAAAGTGGGCTAGTGTTCGCTGAAGGGAATGCAGGGCTAGAGGATGAGGGCCCAATGCCTGGACCTGTTGTGGGGCCCTGAGGGCAGTGTGGGCAGAGTTCCAGACCCTTGGGGTTCCCCTCACCCTCAGTGACCCCAGACCTCACCTCATTCCCAAGCTTTACACCCATCTCCCGGGCCACTCGAGCGGCCACACTCATGGCTGCCACTCTCCTGGGCTGAGTGCAGGCAATCTTCTTACTGTTCTTAGTATAACCCTGAATGACAGGAGAAAGGTCTCCTAAAGGTCTCTTTGCTAAATACGGCCCTGGGGACCAGGAGAATTCAGAGAAAAAAAGTTGTAAATGCAGGGCAGGGCAAGGGAAAAAGAGGGAACAGGCTGAGGCTGAAATCCAGACGAGGGCAAATGGACTGGATGGTGGACCCAGGGCCCTCAAAAGGGCCCTCGCCCAGCCCTGGCAGTCCCAGCTCTTTGGGGAATCAAGTTCTGGGGTCAGCTTGATTTGAGCTGGGAAAGGACAGAACAGGTGGGGCAGACTCAGAAGCAATCGGGAACAAAGTAAGGTACAAAAGAAGGAAAACAAGTCCCTGCACTCCTCATGTCTGGACCCTGCAGAGGAGCAGAGGCCAAGCTGGACTGGAGTAAAGGTTCCATATTCACACACACCCCACCATCTAGTTGTCTACACCCCCTTCCAATAGGAACACAACGAAAAGGACAGTCCATATTCTCAAGAACCTCACCATTTAGTGGGAAATTACTAAAATGGAGAAGGTGAGCAACTCCTAAAATCATCAGGGAAAAGGAGCTCTGACAGGACTTTGCTTGCCAATGGGCAAGACCCCAGCAGCCTGGAGTGGTATGGGTGACGCACCTCCTCAAAGAGATACTGCGGGATTTGGGTGGTCTTTCCCGAGCCCGTCTCCCCCTCGATGATGAGGACTTGATGATTAGCAATAGCAGCCAGGAGCTCCTCACGGAATGGGAACACGGGAAGGCTCTGGCGGATGGCCTGGATGGACTCCTTCTGCTGGGCCTGGGTTGAAAGGGGTGGAGCTGATGGCTCCTGAGAAGCAGAAAGAGGGGCATGAGCTTCAAGTCCAGTGTCCTATCCTCTTCACAATGTTCCAGAGCTCTGCCTCACCTCATCACCCTGGAGCTGAGTGGCCTGGACAAACTCGATGGTCTCCTCTTCCTCTAGTATCAGCTGATACTTGGGTTCCTGGGAGGCAGCATCTCGGGCCCCAAACTTCAGGGAGGCAGCCCCTAGCCGGGCCTCTTCCCAGCGCCGCTGCTCCTCCCCGGGAGCACCAGATTCCTCTTCTACCAGATCCACAGTTCGTGCTGGCTGGGCAGAGAAGGGCATGTGAAGACACAGGCTGCCTTCTCTGCCCAGTCCTCTCCCTCCCCATCAGGACTCTTGCCCACTGGGAAAGTGAAGACAAGGAAGGGGCCATCCCAACTCCCTGACACCAAGGCACAGCCCAACACCCCAACACCTTCCTTCCCACAGCTTGGGGACCAGGGCTGAGGTGAATGCCTCTTCGCCTCACCTGTCCCCGGGTCTCCTCTGGCATGTGATAGCGATTAGTGGCCTCCAGCTTCTCCTGCTCCCCAGCTGCTCGGTACTCCCGGGCCAGATCCCGCACTCGCTGCTTGTATTTGAGCTCCTGCCGCTCATGTTGGCTCAACTCCACATCTCCAAAAAGGAACTCCTCATCCGCCAGTTCAGCCTCCAGGTCCTCAAGCTTCTCTCGCTCCCGCTTAGCTAGGTACTCTCGGCGAGATTTCTTCCGCAGCTCAGGGACCTGGGTCAGCACAGGGCAGTCAAATCCTCATCCTGCTGAAAGGCCAATCCCTTTTCCTACCACTCGTACTAGTGACAGACTCCCTGACAGACTGGAATGAGAACCTAAACATCAGTCCTGTATCTTTCTTCTGCAGTATGCAGCCTGACTAAAGGTATGCCCCAAGCTGGGCCTAAGAAGGCTGCATACAGACACCACACACTGCCTCCCAGCAACAGGATCCAGCCAGAAGTTCCTCTGAAGCTGCTTCCCCACCTTTGTCAATGTAAATGTATTAGAGCAACTATTAGAATATTTTACATTTTACTCTTACTATTTTATTCAAGTTAGTGAAAGGGGAGAAAACAAAAGGGCTGATATCAGCATTTAAAAGCACAGGTCTCAAAATGAAAACAAGTGAGACAAATGGAAACCACTGGAGGCACCTGCAGTAGGTTATTTTCACCCCAGTTAGACGCTACCTGATTGTAAACTCAAAGACTGTAGTTTGGGGAAGGGGAAGGACAGTATCAGAGAATGGCTCTGTGAGGCAAGGTGCAATTGGAATGCTGAGCTGTCTGGGACCAACCTCTCTTCATACCATGTGTCATTTGGCTTCTACCCATTTCCTTTCAGAGATGCTTTTCAGGACACACTGTAGATGACAGAAGACTGGCCATATCTTTAAGGCCTTTCTTGGCCCTCACCGTGTTTCTTTCCTGTGGTGGAGACAAGTTTTACTGCAGTGGCAAAAACCTGCCAAAGCTGCCCCCTGGGGGTTCCAGTTCTGTTTAATTGCTGGGCTTTTCTTGTTTGTTCTATGAAGAATTAAAATGGAGTTTATATTCATGACCTAATCTGAATACCACAATCAAATACTCCTTCAGCCTGATGGGTGTGGCAGATGGATGTCTTCTGAAAATACAGGCTTATGCTATGACCAGTGTGGCTCAGTTGGTTGGGCATCACCCCACAAAGTGAAAAGGCCCCTGGTTCAATTCCCAGCCAGGGCACATGCTGGGGTTGTGGGTTCAGACCCTTCTCAGGGCACATATGGGTCCTTGGTCAGGGTGCATACAACACAGGTGCATTGATGTCTCTCTCCCCCTCTTTCTCCCTCCCTTTCCCTCTCTCTAAAAATAAGTAAACAAAATCTTTTAAAAATAAAATATGGACAGAAAACTATGACAATTACGCACCAAAAAGAATAACGATACGCAATTGTAAAGTATTTAAAAATAAAAATTCATGAATGTGACACATGTACACACCAAGAATGGGGGGGAAAAAAATTCTGTCACCAGCGAGGTGACTGTTACATCTAACTTCTTACTCTGAAAATGTTATTAAAAGGAAACAAATATTTTGCCCTGCCTGTTAAGAAGGAACTGTAGCTTATTTCTAGTTCATGAGGAAAAGCTGTTGTTTACATAAAAAGGACCCAAAAAACACCATTTTATAACCCCCAATGAAGTAACTGATTCAGAAAAGGGTCAGCAGTGGTTGCTAGACCTATTAGATGAAAGGCTGCGGGAGAAAAGACATCTGCAGTGAGAGATGCACAGCTGGCTAGCATGTTCCCTGGACAGGACTCAAGTAGAGTGCACATCACCATCCAAGAGGTGTTGCTGCCACAACTGTTTAATCTGAGTCTGGACAAGCTTTAAACCCAATTTCAACTTTAAAGAAAGCACAGGGCACAGGAGAATTTAACACCACAAGATAAGGATGAGATAAACCCAGAACATAGGACACGGTACAAGATGAGACAGAAAGAGAGAAAATGAAACAAACTTATGGAGACCTAACCACCAAATGTAATGCATGACCTTTACTGGATTCTGGTTTGGAAAGGACAGTTATTAAAGACATTTTGGGGTGAGTGGGGGAATTTTATTGCAGACAGGTTCTTGGTTCATACACGAGAATTACTGTTCATCTTCTTGGGTGTGACAAAGGCACTATGATTTTAAGGAAGAATGTTTTTATTCTTAAAAGGTACATGACAATGGGATAAAATGCTATGATGTCTGAAACTCTTCTAAATGGTCCAAAAAGAAAAAAAAAAGCCCACATTTACACATACATTGCAAATATCACACAACTTTTTAATCCAAATAATCTGTATGAGCGTTCATTATACTATTCAACTTTTCTATTTTTTTTTCAAGTTTTTGAAATTGAAAAATAATAAAAATTTAAATTCAGGCAAATAAAAACACTACACCAGTACTAAGAGATGTCTCAGAAGTCCCTGACCAAGGTCATTTTGTGGTGTGGGACATGAGATGGGTTGGTCAGTTAGGAGAGACCTGAAGGCCACTAGGCGATTCTTAAGACACTAAGAGTCTCAAAATTCTTTTGCAAAATCCAACTGTGAGCTTCTTGGGAAGACCAGGCCTTTGAAAAATTGCCTGCTCTACCTAGAGTCATATGAGAACAAGTCCAATTCATCCATTACAAGGACTCTGTCCTTGTGTAGGGGAAGACCAACCCAGGAAACCAGAGTGGGGTCACAAGGCCACATGGGAGATGGAGGGTTAGGTAGCAGGAAGGTATACGGACATGGCATACACAAGCTGAATGGTCAGCATGTTCCTGGGCAGTGGGACAGCTGCCCTGTCCCACCTTCCAGCTGTCTTTTGATTATATCTTATTAAGTCTCACGTTTCTCACTAACATGCAATATGATCTGACGTAAGAGAGTCCTCAGCAAGCTCCTTTGAACTAAGCCCTCTCCTCCAGAGACCCAGCACACCACCAGCAATCCCACTGCACTTCCTTTGTATCTCTTCTCCATACCCTTAACCACGCCATTAGAAAGTCCTTCCTTCTGCCTTCTGATCTTGGCTTCCTGGGCACTGAGACTCACCATGGCTTTCCGGTCTTCCTCAGCCATCTTGAGGCGCTTCTGAGCCTCTTCATAAGCCTAGAAGAAACCAGGAGCAGAGGGGTGTGAGGCCAAAATTTCCCGCAGCCACAGCCATTCCTCTTTCCGAATCACAATGATCATTTGGATGTTTCCTAGCACAAAGAAACGTCCCCTTGTGCCCTGGCTGGGTGGCTCAGTTGGTTGGAGCATTGTCCGCATACACCAAAATATTGCAGGTTCGATTCCTGGTCAGGGCACACACCTAGGTTGCAGGTTTGCTCCCTGGTCAGGGCACATGCAGCAGGCAACTGATCAATGTTTTTTTTTTTTTCACATCAATGTTTCTCTCTCTCTCTAAAATCAATAAACACATTCCCGGTGAGTATCAGAAAAAAAAAAAAGACAAAAAGCAATGTCCCTTCTTAGTGAGGAATCTCTACCACTACAGGTTTAGCAGGGGATGGCCTCAGCTAGAGGACCCAGAGGGATCCTCCCACCACAGAGGTGAACATTCCAGTAGAGACATCCCTTTGTCTTCCCAGATATCACCACCTCTGCAATCACATCACCTTCAGATTTTACCCAGGGATCTTCCTGGGGATTACAGAATATACTGTTCCTGTGCACCTTCTTGTCTGACCGCTCCAGGACATTGCGAGTCCGATCCTTATCCCGCTGCCGAACCCGCTCAGCGAAGGCATCACGTTCCTCCAGATCCTGAAGGCGTTCTCGCTCAGTCCGCTCCCATTCATCCTCGGACTCAGGCTTCTCTGTCTGCTGTTTGCCTCCCCTGCAACCCAGAGGACTGCAGCCCAGAGGATTAAATAAGGGCATCCAGAAGCTTTATCATCCTATCAGCTACCTACCCATCCTCTCTCACCCTACTTCTGACTTACCTTGTCTTCTTCCCTTTCTCAGAAACCTCTTCCTCTTCCTCCTCTTCTTCCTCCTGGTGTTTCTTCCTGAGGTGTTTACGTTTTTTACGCTTCTTCTGGAGACTGCTCCCAGACCTACCCACAGTGTCCTCACTGCTCTCCTCACTGTCTTCCAGCAACTTATAAGATTGGTTCTTCTCTAGCAGGGCCCGAGCCTCTCGCTCAGCTGCCCGAGCTGGCTTTTCTACCATCGTCTTCCGTGGTACCTGTCAACAGAGAAGGGGATGTGAACTCCTGAACTCTACTCACTTTGCCCTGTTCCTAATTTAAGGAATGATTTGATAGTAAACTAACCTTCCTTCACACCATGTTCATCAGCCTGAATGGGAACTCCCTGCTTCTAAACTTCCTCTCAGTCACTCATTTAACAAACATTTATTGAAACCTTTCCCAGTATATCTGTTAGGTACTTAAGTAGAGGAATAAACAAACAAGACAAAAATCCCTGGCCTCATGGACTTTACATTTTCAAACCCAATTTTTAATTGCTCAGCCTCTGTTATTCCCCCATGAAGTCAGTCCTAAACAAGATCTGACATGCTACAAGGACTGTTTTGCAGAGGACTGTCACAGGCCTGGCACTGTACCTGACTGCAGAGATAAACTGGTAAAGGGATTAATGTAAAGTTCCTACCTCATATCACATACATTCTAACCTCATCTCTCACTAAACACCACATGGAACAGCCACCTAGGCTATCTGCCATTCTCTGAACATGCTGAACACTTCCACTCTTACTATATACTGAGTACCTGTTCTGTAAGGTGCTCTATTATGTGGTAGGAATACAAAGACAAGAAATACACAGCCCTGTCCTCGAGGATCTCATCTTTTACACCTTTACTCCTCCCCCTTTTTCTACCTGACAATTCCAGGGAATCTTTGGGCCTGCTTTTCCTGATCACTACGCCCACCTTCCGTGGTCCCACAGAACTTTCCACACCTCTCTTCTATAGCCTCACTATTCAAAGTGTGGTCCTTGGACCACAAGCATCATCTAGAAAACGTGTTAGATCTCTTAGAAATATGGAAACTAAGACCCCATCCCAGACCTACGGAGTCGGAATCCGCACTTTAACAAGGGCGTGGACGAATGTACTGCACGTGAAAGTTAGAGAAATGATGCTATTTAACACTTAACCCAACACACTTGGCCCTCCTCGATCTTCACTGAGGGGGTCGTCCAACACCTAGCACAGTACCCAGGCGACAGCGGACAAAGGCTCAGTGCCTGTGAACTGAACTAATTACTTAATTCCCGGACGCACCGTTAGCCTCGCCACACCTGGACAAATAACCTAGGGCCCGTCCCCTGCTCCACCTCCTCTCCCGCCTCTCCCACGTCGACGCGACCCAGCCGCGTCCCCCCCCTCCGGACACCTTGTTCCATAGTCTCAGCGCGAAGTCCCGGGCCGGCCCGCTAAGGTCGAGGGTATCGGTGTCTCGCAAGCGCTGCACAAACTCCTCCGCCGAGCCGCAACGCTGCGCAGTACCGATCAGGAACTGAGCCACGTGCCGCTCGCTTAGCCCCAGCACTGAGTGTAGCTCGTCCTGCACCCAGCGCTCCAGCCCCGCCGGCGTCGCCATGGCGACTCACGCTCCCTGGGCCTAACTGGAAAGGGTCTAGAGCAGCCGCGCTGTCGGCCGGGCGGACCGGAGGCCTGGAGCCCGAGAACCGAGCCTCAGCTCCGAAAAGGACCTCTCTTCGGTCTTTTAGAGTTCGGTTTCCAACTGCACAAAACCGGCTTCCGGGGCGGGGGGACCGGAAGCGCCCGCCCTTTTCCGGCCTGAGTACTACGGTGGCCGAGTCAGTTCAAAATTCACGGAACCGTACCGTTCGGGTAAAACGTTTTCATTTCCGTCCTACAGAATCTCTGTCGCCCCCTGATGGTCAGCCCGTGAATGCTTCACGCACCTATTAATTCAACGAACGCGGAGCGCCTAATGTGTGCTAGATACAATTTTAGTCGCTGGGAATAGAGCGACTAAAGAGAAATCAAGAAAAAATCCCAGCCCTGGCTGGTGTGGCTCAGTGGATTGAGCACCAGCTGCAGACCAGAAGTTTCCCTTTGGATTGCCAGTCAGAGCATATGCCTGGGTTACGGGCCTTGTCCCTAGGTGAGGACATGAGAGAGGCAACCGATCGCTGTTTCCCTTGCACATCATGATTCTCTCCCTCTGTTTCTCCCTCCTGTCCCCTCTCTCTAAAAATAAATAATAAAACATTTTAAACATATTTTATGTTTACTTTTTTATTTTTAAAAAGATTTTATTTATTTTTTAGGTAGAGAAGGGAGGAAAAGGAGAGAAACATCAAAGTGTGGTTGCCCCTCGCGCGCTTGCCCCCCACTGAGGACCTGGTCCCTAACCCAGGCAAGTTCCCTGACTGGGAATCCAATCTGAAACCTTTTGGTTCGCAAGCCAGCACTCAGTCCACTGAGCCACACCAACCAGGGCAAAAAATAAATAAAAAACTCTTTTTTTTAAAATCCCTTACTGAACTTTTATTTGAGTGGGAAAATAAAACACACAGTAAATAAGACTTGTAGCTCTGTAAGTTCTGTGGAGCCGCCAACCCTCCCAAAATGCAAGGTATATGCAAATCAGATTATGTCCACGCTTGTTAAAGATTAGCTCATAGTGATTAGGAGTGACTTTTTCTAGGACCCGTCCGTTCAGCGGGAGTAAATACAGGTTAGGTGTAAGCGAGGACCTCCCCGCAGGAAGAAAGTTGGGGTAGGAAGAAAGTTGGGATCTGGGGTAAAAAAACAAAGGTACTTTGCTTTTCTTAATGCTATCTCAGAAAGTAATTTTAAAAGATCTCCAAACTAAGGAATGTGTAAATTGTGTTCTGCATTTTTGCTAACAGCTAGAGAAACGCACGCGTGGCTGCTTATTTAGAAATAAGCGTCTTCTTTTTTCCCAGGAAACACCAAATGGTGAATGATGCCGGTGCTGGGGAAGGGCCCAGAGGCTCCAAGGGCCTTGGAATGGGAAGCTGTGGCAGCTCTGGTGGAGGATTTGACAGCGGCAGCCAGGGCCAAGGTAGGAGTGGAGGCCGTGGAGCTTGAAGAGGCAAGGCCGAAGACAAGGAGTGTTTCCCCGTCACCATGCTCAGCCGCCTGGTCCCGGAGATGAAAATCAAGTTCCTGGAAGAGATCAATCTCTTTTCTCCACCCCTGGAAGAATCTGAGATTAGAGAGCCAGCCTGTAAACCAAAGGGTCATGGGTTTGAGTCCCAGTCAAGGAAAATGCCTGGGTTGCAAGCCAGGTCTCCGGGGCAGGGTGTGCGAGAGGCAACCACACAATGATGTTTCTCTCCCTCTCTTTCCCCCTCCCTTCCTCTCTTATCTAAAAATAAATAAATAAAATCTTTTTTATTTAAAAGGAATCTGAGATCATTGACTTTTTCTTGGGGGCATCCCTCAAGGATGAGGTTTTGAAGATTATGCCCAGCACAAAAGCAGACATATGCAGGCCAGAGGACTAGGTTCAAGGCATGTGTCGCCATTAGGGACTACAATGGTCATGTTGGTCTGGGTGTTAAGTGTACAAAGGAAGTAGCCCCTGCCATCCGTGGGGCCATCATCCTGGCCAAGCTCTCTATTGTCCCTGTGCAGGGAGGCTACTTGGGGAACAAGATCAGCAAGCCCCACACTGTCCCTTGTAAGGTCACTGGGTGCTGTGGCTCTGTGCTGTTGTGCATCATCCCTGTATCCAGGGGCAATGGCATCATCTCAGCACCTATGTCCAAGAAGCTGCTGATGATGGCTGGCATTGATGACTGCTACACCTCAGCCAGGGGATGCACTGCCACCCTGGGTAACTTCACCAAGGCCACTTTTGATGCCATCTCTAAGACCTACAGCTATCTCACCACTGGCCTCTGGAAAGAAACTGGGTTCACCAAGTCTCCCTATCAGGAATTCACAAGCCATCTTGTAAGGACCCACACTAGAGTTTCTGTGCAGAGGACCTAGGCTCCTGCTGTGGCCACCACATAATTTTATACAAAGAAAATAAAGTGAATTTAGCCTGTTAAAAAAAAAAGAAGAAGCAGCAGCAAAACACCCTAGACATATAGCTCAGTTGCTTAGAATGTAGTTCAGATACGCCAAGGTTGTGGGTTCGATCTCCAATCAGGGTACATACAAGGGTCAACCAATGAATGCATAGATAAGTGAAACAATAGATCAATGTTTCTCTCACACTCTCAAATCAATACATAAAAATATTTTTTTAATCTATAAAAAATAAAAATTAAACTAAGCAGAACTTGCTAACTGGCTCTCTGCTGTCTGAACTCTGTTTGACCCTGCTTCATACTTTTATGATTAATAGGACTTACCAGACACTACTGTTGAGAAATGAAACATTGTTATTCCAATTAACAGCGACTGCTAACTCCATATCATTGACTTCTTGCATACATCTTTTGTTTGTTTCTGAGATGGACTGTGGTCACCCCTAGCATCTCTGGGTTTCCTATTTCTACTTTCTTGGGTTGAAACAGATTAGGATCTTACCTAGCTACTAACATAAGGATTCTGTTACCTTCCATACCCATACCCCCTGTGAACTGGCTTATTCTTTTGACACCAAGCTTGTTCCCCTGCTAGTAAATTAAAGAGCTCTGGCATATGTTTAGATCAATATGTCTAACATGTTTTGTTTTTAGTAAAGGAGAGTCTACTCTGACTAGGCTGAGAGAAGCCTCTAGTGACAGGACTGTAAGTATTCAACCATATCTTTACTAACCTGGAGAATGAAAAAAATTGACCTGATAAGTAAAAGATACATCATCCACATTTGTAGAATATAGAAATTCTTTGAAATGGGAAAATCTCTCAGTATCAACTACACTTGGGAAACAAAGCAATGGCTCATAAACCTTTAAGAAAACCTTTTGTCTGCCAGAGACCCTTTACCAAGATTCTGCACTTCTGTAAATACACTATATTTTTCAGATTTATTATTGAGTGGTCCTGAGTCTTGGAGTAAATGATCCTGGATTAGCTAGTGTCACATACTACCTGGCTGCTTGCATTGCAGTAGGCCTCTTGACTACTGGAATCCGTCGATTCAGAGTATCCTCTGCTTCCCATTTCTTAGCTCTTTTCATCTACTGGTTTATTTTTTGAATCATTCATTCTAGAAATAATATTTTTATCTACTAAGTGCCAGGTGTAGGCTTAAACCCAACAAAGTCTACCCTCATGGCACTTCCCATGTCTAGGTGGATACTTCAACTGCCTTTCCTCAAATCAGCCCTTTGAGAAACCAGTGCAGGGCTCTGTCAAAGCCCTTTCTACATGTCAGTGCTGACTTCCTGGTTCATCCCCATTGTTCTCCTCTCCCACAGCCATGCCAATTCTTCTTCTTGGCCAATAGGAGATGGCAAAGGCTTGGGAAGGGGGAACCTAGAATATCCCCCACATACACTTTTTTTCCCTAAAGGAGAAGCAGCAGGAGAGTTGGAAAGAGCTCCACTTTATTATGAAAGGTTGTTTTTGTCTTTTTTTAAACAGGCAATTGATAAGGAAGAAATAGGGGAGGAGAGTTGAGGTACTTCATTAGTCACTCTACACCCTTGCAATTTAATTCATTTTTGAACCACTTAAATAACCAGACATGGTTATAGAGTTAAGATTCCCTGACTTTCCTCTTGGGGAAAACTGAGGCCTAGTAACACTGAGTAAAGGTAGAGGAAGCCACACCCAGTGAGGTGACTGGGGACACTGGGAGACAAAGAAGAGGATTTCATATGGACATAGAAAATAGATGTGGCCTGTAAACCTGGGACTTTTTTGTGGGGGGATGGAGCTGGGGGTGTTTGTAAACCAGGCTGTGATCAAGAGGGGAGACAGGAGCTGTAAACAAAAGATCAGTGACCTAAGGAGCAGGAGAAAGATGTGCCTATAAAAGGACTGGGGGCCAGCCTCCCAGGGAGATGAGTGCTTAAATCCTGAGAGCCCAAGAGGGGCTGTGGGAAGAACAGGGTTCTCCACCTCCACCCCCCATGAGCTCTGTCCACCACCCTTGGGACTTGGGTCACCTAGGGTACATGAGCATGCATGATGCACTCACTCTGGGGACTTTGAGTGAGGGTGGAATTTGGGCTCTGTCTCCAGAAACAGGATGAGGAAAGCAAGTTGGAAGATGCTGGTTGCCCTTCCCTGTCAGGCTTATTTCCAGGGTTGTCTGCACTGAATCTTCTGGAATTCAGGATCTTCAGTTCCGAGGAGGGAGGTACAACCCTGTGTTGGAAGAGGGTCACCTTCGGCAGGATTCATCTGTGAGAGAGGAGGCAATAATGATAGAGAATGAGTGAGGGCCTCTGCCTCCTGCCTTCCTCACCCACTCCCCTTACTGAAGGCCGGTTAGCATAGGGAAGTCACCTAATACAGTAGCTTCCACATTTGGAGTGCTTGTTACTACCAGTAACAGCAGCCACACTGATTTAGCTCATATTCTGGGCCAGCTATCTTATAACTTGTTTAATCTCACAATAACCCCAGGTGCAGTTAAGTAATTTGATGTCCGGTCATGGTTCTAGGTGCTTCATAAAAATTACTTAACCCTCTGAACAACTCCAGGAGGTAGTTATGATTAACCTCATTTCATAAATAACAAACTGAGGCCAACAGTTCAGTTATTTCCCTAAGGTCACAACCATAGGAGAAGGTAGAATTCAAACTCAGGCCTCACTGACCCAAGCCCTGTTTTAAACCACACTAGAGTGCTCACAAAGAGCCCTGGTTTTAAAATCTGGAGACCCGATCTACACTTTGCTTCCCAGGACCTCGATTTCCCCATTTATTGAAGAGAGTTGAACCAAAGGAATTGGCAGCCCTTCAAGCGCCATTGTCCTCCCCGTTCCTTCGGGGCCGCAGTGCCAACTGTGAACACCGGGCGGCGCCCTCGTGCCTCCGCTCACCCACGATCAGCGCCTTGGTGCGCAGCCCGCCCCGGAGCTCCGGCTGCAGCTCCTCCTCCTCCACCTCCTCCTCCTCCTCCTCGTCGTCATCTTCGTCTGGCTGGGCCGCTGGGGCCCTGGGAGCATTGGGGGCCTCGGGATCCGGGCCCAGCTCCTCCAGCACCGAGCTCTCGGAGGGGTATTGGTACGTGGTCTCTAGGGCTGTCTCGCTGAAGGATATCTTGAGCTACGGATGGGAGGGCGGGGCAGGTCAGCCGGCCCTCAGCCCCGCAGGTTCAACGTGGGGCGCAGGGCTGGATTTGGGCACCCCGCTGACTTTGCCCTCCCATCCGCTCTGGGTCCCAGTTTTCTGTTTCATGCTGGTCCTGCAATCCCAGATATTCCCTCTTCAATAACTTCGTTTCAAAAGATGAGACTTCGGCCGGAGCTTTGGCAGAGGCCTGCCTGGGCGGCAGAGGCGAGTAATACAGGACCAAGTTTCCTAGCTCAAGGCAGAAGGGTGAGTAGAAACTAAAAACATGGAAACAAGTCCTGTGATCAGATCTGAGTCTCTGGTACCCAGGGGAGGTGAGATTTGAGATGGCTGGGGAAGGAGTCCTAGGCAAAAATAAGGGTAGACCAATAGAAGGGCCCAGAGGAAACTGAGACTCTTCCCCCAACACATAGGGGAAAACATAAGCCCTTGAGTCCCCGAAAGGTGCAACTGGGAAGGGTGACAAGGACAGAGAGGAAAGTCCATGAAAACATAGAGTGGGGGTAGAGCATACACCAGATGGGACATGCAGAGATGGAGGCAAAACACCAGACAGGGGATCTGGAAATGACATGTGGATCCTTCCCCAACACAATGAGCTCAGCTGTTCTCACTGCTGTTCTACCCTTCCCTTTTGCCCTCCTAAGAAGCTCAAGGGGAAAGGGGTAAGGTGGGATTAATGCTGGAGCCAAAGCGATAACGGAGATAAATAGAATTCCATGTGAATTACTTGAAAAGGTCCAGATGATCTACTCAGGCCTTCCCTGGCATCTGTTTTGAGAAACTTGGGGCTGGTTCCTTGCCTCCTCATCTCAGAACGGACTGGGATGTGAGAAGAGAAGTCTGGAGGGTGGCTGGAGAGGTGGTTGCTAATATATGCATCCACATGGTAGGCTGGAACTGACAGACTGTGTCACTCCTTGGCTCCAAACCCTGCATCAGCTCCCCATCTCACTGGGGGCAAAAGCCAGAGCCTGACCAAATCCTATAGGATGCTGCCCAGGTGCAACCCACTCACCTCTTGGGCATCCTCCACTCCAGCCACACAGGCCCTCTGTGGGCACTCCCACCTCAGGGCCTTTGCACTGGCTGTTTCCCCTCTGCCTGGAACGCTCTTCTCCCAAATACCCCATGGCTCCTTCTCTCCCAGTCACCCTATTAGGAAGTTATCACATTCATTCCCTCATACCCTGGCCCTCTAGTTTCATCTTACCCCTTGTCTGTTTCCCCTCCCCCCCTAATAACTACCTCCTAACCTATCAGAGAACTTACTACCCTTGTGTCTGTGTATGGGAGATGCTTTACTGGGTAAGGAAGGGTTCATCCAGACCCCACATGAGTTCTCTATAGAGGATCAAAGCTGGGGGAACAATGTGGGGGGAGCCCAGACTGTACACAATTGATCCCAGTCTGTCTGTAAAACAGCTGATAGAATAAAGTGACAGCAACCAGACCCTTTACATCCCAACTTCTCAAAAGGGACCACTTCTGGTTCTGTTACTGATAGATTTACCCACACTTCTGAGAACCCATTTCTGTTTTCTTTTCATATCCCCTTTCAGGATAACAAGCTCCATAGTTTATTAGCCACTCTGAAAAAGGGCTCATTTTATTTGCTTTCAGTCCATGTTTGACTCTCCCCTCACCCTGCGTCTATACTGCCCCTGCCATCCCCACCCCAGCAACTTCTGACTGGGTTCCCAGGAATGTACAGCCTGCATGGTGGGAGGGGGATGGGTACAGAGTGGGTGACTCACTGGCTCCTCTCATCAGCTATATAAGGTCACAAGGGGGCTGGAGAAGGGAGGAGCTGATGTCTCAGCTGAGAGGCCTCTGGGGAAGGGCACTGGCCACAGCCCATCCTCTGGGCTCCAGTGCCAGGTCTGGGATTTCTCTGAATAAAGCTGATGGAATTAGCCTGCAAATGAGTTATTTAGGGAAGGCAGGGGAGGGGGAGGGGGTCCTCTTATCCCTGAGCCAGGGAGTTGGGCAGAGCTGGGACAGAGCATGCCAGCCCTTCAAGAGCTGATGCTGATAGAGGGCAGAGGGGGAGGCATGTACGTCTAGAGAAGTCTGCTGCTGCTTTCCCACCCCCACCCCGAGCACTGCTTCCTTCTTCTCACCACATCCTGAGCAGCTCTGGAAGGCCAGAGCCCAGTGTTCCCCACTCGGCCCCACCAGCCTTCCGGCCCCCACCCCAGGCTTCCTGTTTGGGTGAGCTGCTTCCGGCTCCCCAACTCCCTGACCTAGGTATGCTCCATCACAGGTCCTGTCCTGCACCCGGATAGCCCCCAGGCTTTGGATCCCAAACTTTATGCCTCCCTCTTCTCTTTCTACCCAAAAAGCCAACTAACTCAGTAGGAAGTGACTTTTCTGAATACTTTATCCTGGCAGTTCCTGACCTACCTCCTTGCATGGTCAGAGGGCTTGGGATGGACTCAGGT
The DNA here is from genome assembly GCF_021234165.1 of Pteronotus mesoamericanus. Taxonomy (NCBI): domain Eukaryota; kingdom Metazoa; phylum Chordata; class Mammalia; order Chiroptera; family Mormoopidae; genus Pteronotus; species Pteronotus mesoamericanus. The sequence continues at coordinate 1,285,850 of NW_026555085.1, forward strand.
GCTCAAGATTCTTGTGACGATGAATGGGGGGGGGGGGATCAAATGACCCCCAAGCTTAATCTAGGTGTTTTGTCCCTGTGGTTTCCCAATGACACTGAGGACACAGAAACCAGATCTGAGGATGTCACATGTGGGATGAGGACTGGAGATTAGGAAAGGCTTCCCTGTCTCTGGACACATGTGAGGTGCATGGGGTTCTCTTTCCTTTTCAAGCTAGAAAAGGACTGGCGTGAAGGAAAGAGGTGGGGTGGGACAAGGCCAGGGGAGCTGTCAGCCTAGCGTCTCCCACTTTCCTGCACATCCTGATTCCAGTTTAACCTCTGACTCTTTGCTGGCCTCAGTTCCTGTCCCTGTCCTCAACTCCCATTGGACTCCCTGCTTTCAGTAATACCTCCAAATTCAGTTCTTTCTTTTTCTACCCCCAAGGCAGGGGAGAGTCCCGGGATGCAGGAGGAGGGGAAAATGGAATGCTGAGCCAGTCCTGAGGAGGGAGGGGAAGGCCAGGGAGAAAGTCAGGGAAGGGGTATATTGGAAGAGGAGAAGGCTTTTCTTGTCCCGAAAGAAGGGAGCACTGTCTGAAGCAGTGGCCGAGCTGGTGGTGTGCAACCCCAAGGTCACCTATTTTAAATGGCCTCTGTGTGGGACTCTCCCGTGGGGCAGACTTGCTCTTTGGCCAGCCCTGCTCCATTCCCCATCCCCTCTTCATCCTAGGATGTCCCCACTCAACTCTGTCCCCTACTTCCTTGGACTGTGAGACCTTCCTCCACTCATATCTTCCTTCCATTTCTCTCCAGGCTTCCTGCCCCCACATTCCTTTCCTAGAAGGCTGTAAAGGCTTTCACCCTGGTGACCTTACTGTTATAGATTTAAGGTTGCTGGCCTGTCTCCCACCAGATGGACTGAGTTGGGTCACAGACTCAGAGGAAAAGAAGGAAAGAAATGGGGTGGGGGACCTCAGAGCCTGATGGAGTGAAGAGTAAGCAGCCTGGGCACACCCTGAGAGAGACACACCCAGGGACAGCACTGGGTTATAGGCAGGATCCTTAGGGCTTGGAAATAAGTGAAAAAGGAGGACTACAAGAAGGAAGGGTGTGTTTTAGAGTAGAAGTGGTGGCAGCACAAATTAAGAGAAAGACCAGAATACAGGAGTATAAAGAAAGATGAGTTCAAAGCCCAGAAGGAACAGAGAAGTGGGCTTCTAAGAAGTCTGGCTTGGCTGCTCCATACCTGTTTGTGGTGCCTTTCAGGGGACCCCTTGACAAGGCAGCTGCGGCTGAGGCGGAGGTAGCCCCCCAGAACCAAGATTTCCTCAGCAGTCGGGTACCGCTTCTTCCCAGCACCAGGGACTGCAGCATCAGTGGTGCCTGGAGTGGCAGGGGCTGCAGGGGGGACAGACCGCCTTGGGTTGACTGTGAAGGTGTGTCCACTGCGGCGGGGGGCCCCCACCCCTGGCCCTGCCTTCACCCCATAGAACAGCCGGCTCATGAGGGGATCCCCAGGGAGCTGGGGGGCAGGTGAGGCTGGGGATGGAGACAGAGGGGCTGCGGGTGGGGGCTGGAGTTCCCCAGCTTCCTCTTCCTGCTGTCTAGAGCCTCCAGTCCCAGCATCCTCTGGTGGGAGGGGGCAGGGCACAGAGCAGCGGTTCTGCAGGGTGCTAAGAGGCTTGTCCTTAGCTCCCACCTCCTTTTCAGCCTCCACTTCTCCAGTCTCTGCACCAAGAGGACCCAGATGCTTCTCAGCAGACTCTGGAGGGGCTGGCTTCTGAGTTTGAGTCTCTGTGTCCCTGGGTGTCCATTCTCGAACCTTTCCAGAGTACAGGGTCCATCTCCACCCTTCTGTCAGACTCAAGTCCCCCTTGCCATCCTCCACAGGGCTGGGTCTCTGCTCTGCTGCCTGCACTCCTCCAGAGCTGCTGGCTGGAGCCCTCCGTGTCAGGGTCTCAGAGAGCCCTGTAATCTCTTCTGGAGCCATTCTTGGAGCTGGCCTGTCTTCTCTTCTTCCACACTCCTCTGAGCAGCCTTTTCTTTCTTCTCCTGAGCTCGGCCTCCATTCTGATGACTCCAGTTGTATCAAACTTTGTTCCTGAGACTCTCTGGAGTCAGGCCTCCATTTATGGGCCTCTGTCAGGCCCGGCTGCTGGCTGTCAGACTCTGGTGGGCTCAGCCTACTTTCCACCAGCTCTTTTCTTCTAGGACTTTGTTCTTGAGGCTCTGCCAGTCTCAGACTCCGCTCCGGTGTTTCTGCAGGACTCAGCCTCCATTTCTGCGTCTCTGACAGCCTGTAGATCCTGTCTCCAGCCTGCCTCCCGTCACGAACCCCCAAAGGCCTGAGGCTTGACTCTTCAGCTCCCCCTACTTCCAGCCTCCTCTCTCTGGCTTCCTTGGGACTGAGCTGCTCTTCCCTGGACTCTCTTTCCTTGGGGCTTGGATCTCTCATCTCCCCAGGGCTGAGTCTCCACTCCCTGGCCTCCAAAGTCCCAGGCCTTCTTTCTGCAAATAGCTCATCACTCCGGTGCTGCTGCTGCTGCTGCTGCTGGCGCTCCTGTTGAATGAATCGGTTCTGGTGCACTGGGCCAATGGCCTCCAGGAGGACCGCAGACTTGTCTGGGTCTGGAGGTCCAACTGCTGTAGTCCCAGATGCAGGGTTAGGCTCCCCAGGAGACAGACCAAGTTTGGCTCGGCGACGCTCCAGGAGCCCCCGCTTCCAAGCTGGCATCTGGGACAGACGCTCCCTCTCTACCTTCTCCCGGCCACGAACGGCTGCCTCCTCCTGCCGGCGCCGGGCCAGCAGCTGTAGCTTCCAGTCTGGGATGGTGGCCATGGTCGTCTTAGGTGAGGGTGGGGAGTACTAGGAGCAGAGAACAGGAAGGAGATGCTACTGAGAGGCTCAGCAGGTGAGGCTGGGGATGGGAGGACAGGAAGTGAATGGGAGAGGTGGGATAGAGAAGGGCAGAGGAGCTGAGAGGGAGAGGGCAGAGGGAAAGAGGGAGACGAGGTAGGACACAGAAAGGAGAAAACCGAGAAAATGAAGAAAAGGTTATGGGCCAAGTTGATGGGGGAAAGGGGAAGAAGCAAAGGAAGAGTGGAGATTCAGATCTGGCAGCTCAAGGTCAATGAGTCAGAGACGGTACCAACGATATGAGAAGAGAGAAGGGCGAAAAGAGAAGTTGGTGTGAGGGGGAAGAGAGGAAAGTAAGGCTCTGGGTGAGGGGGACAGGGTTCGGGCAAGGAGGCCTCACCGCTACCTCGGGGGCGGTGAGAGTGGGGACGCCAGTCAGGGAATCCCGCGGGAGAGGGGGACAACGGGACCTGAACGGATGTTCAGTGAGGGGTGGAGAGTGAAAAGGGCTAGGGGAGCAGGGGAAAAGAGGGTCAGAGGGTAAAGGAAGCTCCGTGGATGCAGCCGGGCGCCTCTCTGCTCCGGATCCAGAGGTCCAGGCTCCCCTTCCAGCGGTGCTTGGGCCCCGCCTCCCGCCCCTCTTCCGCCCCAGGGCGGGCCAAGGAAATACCCTCCCCCGGGGACTTTCAGAACCCGGGCGCCGGGGCTGCCAAAGCGTTCCCTGAAACCTGACGTCCACCCCGAACCCGGCCCATCACCACGGCTTGCCTCCCCGACCTGCTGTGCCTGGGACGGAGCAGCACGGAGGGCCGGCTCCGCGCCTCTTCTCTCGGGAGCCTTCGCGTCCTGTGCCCGGGTCTCGGCTCTCAAGGAGCCTTGACATTGCCAGCCATCCCCGCCCCACACTGGCCGCACAGACAGACAACCTCAGCTCAAAGAGGAGTCAGCCCAAGGTCCCGGGCCGAGGATTGAGGACTGAGCGAGGAGAAAGCCCTCCTCAACTCACCCTGAAGCCCCTCAGTCAACTCACTCGCTTCTGGGGCTCCCGGGGCGGGGCGCGGAGGAGCCTGGCGTCCGGAGAGGGGAAGCAAGAGGAAAAGGACGAGAGAGGGATCAAGGGAGATCCAGAGGCAGGAGGGACGGGCGGAGGAGTAAAAGTGGGAACCCTAAACAGGAGACCAAGACAGAGACCTTGGGGCTGGGCGGGGCGAAGGGGGGCGACCGCTTTGTCTGAGGACAATGCGGAAAGGAGAGGGGGCGCGGGGCGGGGCCCGAGGAGGGGGCGGGGCCTCGCTCCAGCTTACCACGCGTGAGACTTCTCTCCCAGCTCCCCTTTTCCGACCGTCACCCTTGACCCTCCGCTCTGAGTCCCCCGGGGCCCCTCACCTCGCTCCTGCCCAGTAGCCTTGGAAAACCCACGTGCCCAGACACCGGCCACCCCCATCCCGCCGACCCAGGGCGGCGGCTGGTGACTCAGGCCCCTCAAGGGACGTGGGGAGGAAACAGCAGCTGCTCCGGGCCAGACCCGCCCTTCCCATCTTCTGCCCCTCCTCCCCTCGCTGTGGCCTCGGGGGCGAGACTTTGTCGCTGTGGGGTCCCGGGCCGCAGCCAGGCAGTAGGAGGTCTTAGGGGCGCAGGAGAGGCGCTCAGAAGCCAACAGCTTTGGAAGCTCGCTCCCCTTCTGGATCTACCGCCCAATTTTTTTTTAGCTCCAGTCTCCCATGAATTCCAAGGCCTCCGGTGGGCTGCTCCAGGAACGGGAACGTAGGGGTGGGTTCGCAGGGGAGTGGCCACCGCCCAGCAGTAGCCTGAGGGGGTGGTGGCTGCTCAGGCTTTGAGTTCCGCGAGCCCCGCCTCAGCTAGCTTCCTTCCCAAACTCTCTCGTCCTGAAGCTTAAGACACACTGATAGGCTGCGCACCATGTGTAGAAAAACCAGGCTGAAATTTATTTTCCAGCTGCGTGTGTTCTTCGGGAGAGCAGGGAGCCCTTAATCATTCAAATAAAGAGCTGGAGAATCCTCTCAACTAAGTTCAAGGACCGAATCCAGGCGCGGGGCCTAAAGAGGTGAAGAGGCCAGCCAGTGGGAATGGCGGAGGTATGGAACCTGGAAGGGCTGCCACTACTGTCAAACTTACAGACCCCAGTACAGCTCCTCAAAGCGCAAGTTAGACCTGGAGAAGGGGATCCTTGGGGTGCAGAGACGAGTAACTGTCACGGGAGTGATCAGGCTGGACCCTTCTCTGTTTGAGGTGGTTGGAGAAGGGATGTCAGCCCGACACTGTGAGAAGACCTATAAATTCCCCACCCTCTCTTCCTGGTTGGTAAGCAGTGGACCTTGAAGTCCTGAAACTCAGAATTTAGAGTATGGAGACAGACCCAGGGAGTGGAGTGGATGGGACTGTCCCTTTGGTCCATAGATTTGGGCCTCTGGTCTGAAGCAGCCAAGACCTGGATGTCAAGGGATTTGAATTCTGAGGGGAAGAAGTACAGGGCTTGAAACCATGGTTAGCTCCTTACTAGGCCTCACCCTCCTGGGGCCGAGAGAGCAGGTGCAGTTTTCTTTGCAGTTGGGCCCGGAGGTAGCTTAGGTCTTGCTGATCAAGTCCATGAGCCAGGCCCAGGTACAGGGTAAGGAGGAGAGCAAGGAGAAGCCGATCAGTGCCCAAGGTGGGCACCACCCACAGCACTGTCAGCAGCTCCACACACACTGGGTGGCGCAGGTGGGAGAAGAGTCTCAGAGCCCGGGGAGACTTCAGGGCCAGAGGTTCCCCTAGCCCCAGCACATGGTAGTACACCTAGGAGTGGGAGAACAGCTTAGAAATGGAGTCAAGCCCTTTTCATAACTTAGCCACCTTTTCTTCCCCTTCCAGGCACCCTCCTGCTATAACTCAGGCCCAGGAACCACCCTTCTAAGTCTTGAGCCCCTGACCCTCATCTTCAGGCCATGAACCTTCCACAGGCTTAGGAGGCCCATGGTTTTTGGCCTTTGAGGAAGGGCTGAGGGGAGGCTCATACCAGGAAGACAGCCCTGGTTGGTGTGGCTCAGTGGATTGAGTGCCAGCCTGTGAACCAAAGGGTTGCCAGTTCAATTCCCAGTCAGGGCACATGCCTGGGTTGCGGGCCAAGTCCCCAGTAGGGGTGCACGACAGGCAACCATACATTGATGCTTCTCTTCCTCTCTTTCTCCCTCCCTTTCCCTCTGTCTAAAAATAAATTAATAAAAAATCTTTTAAAAAGTTAAAAAAAAAAAAGGACAGGTAAGGGAGCTGAAAGCAAGAGGAAGGTAGAAGAGCATGGGAGGGGGAGGGAGAAAATCCTTTGAAAGCAAAGAGGTGTTCTAGAAAGGATCAATGGTAGGGATCTGGGAGCCTCACCTGTTTGAGGCCCATGAGCTCTGCGTAGTCAAAGACGAGAAGGATGCTGAAGATGAGGAGCCAGGAAATGACGTGAAGCACAAAGCACAGGAGGGGCACCCAGGTGGCCCATGGCTCCGCTCGAACTTCCCACAACACAGGGCCTCTGGGAACAGGCTCCCAGCATCGCATCACTAGCTGGGGAAGGATGAGGGGCTGGGAGACCTAGACCCAGAAGCTGCTCCCACCCGAGACTGGCATGCAGCTCTCCCACCTTTACCATGAACATCACCAAAAAATATTTAACATGTGGAGGGTGCTGGGTGGGGTCTGAAGCATGTAAGGATGATCCGTCTCTACCCAGAGGACTTACAAAATGGATGAGGGTGACTGAAGAGGTGCACAGTAGCCCTTGCCAAGCCCCCACTGAGAAGACAGGTGAATACTAACGAAGAAGCCTTCTCTTGGTTTTGATAAAAGGGAAGGGCTGAGGAAGAGTTAAGGAGAAAATCTCAAATGGTACATGAACAAAGTGCAGAGGTGAGAATGCACAAGGCATGCATGCTTGGGGAATGACAAGCAGTGCACTCTTCTTTATATAAAGTAGGGTGTGTGCTGTGGGGGAAAGGAGGCTGAGATTAGAGTCATGAACACCCTCAGGTCTCCAAAACCCACACTTTTATCAGAAACCTAAGGTCCTTGCTTCTGCTATCTAGGGCATCCTCCCCAGACTCCCTTTCTCTTAGGGACTTAGCTTCCAGGGCCTCATACCTGCAAGGCCAGGGCAGTGCATGCCACGTACAGCGACCTCTGAAGAACCCCAAAGCACTGGGACATCCACACCTTCATTGTCTCAGTTGCCATGAGGCTGTGCTGCCCCACAAATAGTAACAGGAGCCCCAGATCCCAAGCCAGAGGAGCAAGAATGCTGCGGTCCTGAAAGGCAGCCAGCCATCCCTGGTAGGCATCTACGGGAGTTGGAGAGTGAAAAGAACAGGACACCCTACGCTTATCTCTTAGGGTCCCAGGCCATGTCCCTTAATGCTTTCAAGAATCTTAACTTCCTCTGTAGTCTTTGCCCACCTCACCTCCCCATCCTCAGTTTCTTCTTTCTTTCCCAGACCCTCTTTAGAGCTGGGGAAGATGATTCCTTGTTGGGTGGTGACAAAGGCATGGCAGGAGAGTCCACCATTGCCCCTCTTACTTCACTTCCCCAAATGTTCCCTTTTTTAACAATCTCCTCTCTATAGTCTCGTCTACAAAGCACTTTCCTTAACATGCTCTGCTTATCGCCCATTCCCTGGATCTCAGTCCTAACTCTCCTGCCTCTCCAAAGGGCTAATCCCTGACTTCCTAATAATTTAGTCTCCCCTGCAGGTTCTCAGAATCTTTCTTGGCTGTAGTTCCCTCTCCAGGACTTTCCCTGCCGTTCGTCTACAAGCCCCGCCCCTCTCCCTCTCCTCTGGCTCCACCTCCCTACCCCAGAGCTCATCCTCGACCCCTCCATCTCACCTGGACGACCAGACTCCGGAATCCCTCCAAGAAGAGGCTGAAGGGAGGTAAAGCGCACGAACTCCACTCCGGTGCCAAAGGCCAGGATGAAAGAGGCGAGGGCAGCAGAGACCAGGAGCAGTGCAGGGGCCATGGCGAGAAACAGAGGGGTGGGGAAGAGGCGGGCTCAGGATTCCCGCGGCCGGAGACCCAACCCCCTGGCCCCACCTCCCGGCCAGGATCCTGCCCAGGGAGGGTGGGGCTACTGCGCGCCGTAGCCCGGGTTCCCGCCCGCGCCGCGCCTGGGACTCCTGGCCAGCCGTGGCAGGGCCTAGTCCCGAGTTCCTCTTCACAGCCTTCGTCCCCTTGTCGCAGAGAGAATGTTAGAATCCCAAGTTAGAGGTGAAAGGGCAGTTGCTCTGCAACCACTCATGTCGGTTCAATCCTACCTTGGCTCTTTTTCCCTTCTAAAATAGAGCTCCTCTTTTAGTATTCTCTAGGGAACAGCGATAGGAAACCCCTTCCTTTAACATTCCTGGCTGGAAAACTTCATACCCACAGTTAAAGGTTCTAAAGCCTCAGTTAACACAATAATGAAGGGCTGAGAACCCAAAGCTCTGAGTCACCTACTACATCTTGTTAGATTGAAAAAAATTAGTGACTATTTTACTAAAAAATAACTTAATGGTCATTCTGTAACTTATTAAAAGTTGAGTTCTTGCTTCTCTACTTGCTAAAAAGGGCAGAGAACTCTGTGACCTAGAAAATCTGTTCTTTTTAAATTTTATTGACTTGAAAGAGAGCGAGAGGAAGGGGGGAGGAAAAAGAAACATTGATTTGTTGTTCCACTTATTTATGCACCGATTGGTTGATTCTTTTATGTGCCCTGACAGGAGATTGAACCCTTGACCTTGAGGTGTCAGGATGATGCTCTAACCAGCTTCTCTACCTGGCCAGGGCAAGATTCAGCCAAAGGCTGTTGATTTGTAACCATGAAAATAAAAGTGTGAAAATATTTGTGGTAGAAAGCTTTGTTGATTACAGTTGAAATATTGCAGTAAGAAAATTTTATCCAAGCTTCTAATTAACTATATGACTTCTCTGCAACCTCATTAGTTGGACTCCACTTACTAGTCAGAAACCACTAAGATCTTTTGTGTTAACATATTTTCCCTTACAGACCTGTTTGTGATACAGACCAACATTCATATCTAAAAAGCAAAGTAAAAGTAAGGTTTTCTCCATCAGATTTATTTTTAAATTATATATATATATATATATTTTTTTTTAAAGATTTTATTTATTTATTTTTAGACAGAGGGGTAGGGAAAAATTAATGTGTGATTGATTGCCTCTCTTGGGCCCCCGACTGGAGACCTGACCCACAGCTCAGGCTTGTGCCCTGACTGGGAATCAAACCACTGACCCTTAGGTTCACAGGCTGGTGCTCAATCCAAGGGCTATTTTTTAATTATATTTTTGTTTATGCTATTAGAGTTGTCCTGATATTTCCCCCTTCATCTCCCTCCACCCAGCAACCCCTATTCCCTCAGGCAATCCGTACACCATTGTTCATGTCCATGGATCATGTGTATAAGATCTTTGGTTACTCCATTTCATATACTGTATTTTACATCTCCATGGCTATTCTGTAACTACCTACTTGTACTTCTTAATCCCCTCACCTCTTCACCCATTCCCCTACACCCCCTCCCATCTGGCAACCCTCAAAATGATCTCCATATCCATGATTCTGTCTCTGTTATTCCTATTTGCTTAGTTTGTTTTTTAGACTCAACTGTTGATTGATATGTATTTATTGTTATTTTATTGTTCATAGTTTTGATCTTTTTCTTAAATAAGTCCCTGTAACATTTCATATAATAATGGTTTGGTGACAACAAACTCCTTTAGCTTTCACTTGCCTGGGAAGCTCTTTATCTGCCCTTCTATTCTAAATGATATCTTTGCTGGGTAGAGTAATCTTGGCTGTAGATCCCTGCTTTTTCATGACTTTGAATATTTCTTGCCAATCCCTTCTAGCCTGTGGTTTCTTTGAGAAACCAGCTGACAGTCTTATAGGAACTCCCCTGTATGTAACTACCTGCTTTTCTCCTGCCACTTTTAAGATTCCCTCTTTATTTTTAACCTTTGGCATTTTAACTATGATGGGTCTTGAAGTGGACCTCTTTGCATCCATCTTGCTTGGGACTCTCTGTCTCCTGGGCTTGCATGTGTATTTCCTTCACCAAATCAGAGGTTTTCTTTCATTATTTTTTTGAATAGACTTCCAATTTCTTGCTCTTTCTTGTCTTCTTCTGGCACCCCTATGATGTGAATGTTTGAACACTTGAAGTCATCCCAGAGGCTGCATATACTATTCTCATTTTTTTAATATTCTTTTTTCTTCTTGTTGTTTTGATTGGTTGTTTTTTGCTTACTTATGTTCCAAATCATTGATTTGATTCTTGGCTTCATCACTCTACTGTTGTTTCCCTGTAAATTGTTCTTTCTTTCAATTAATGCATCCTTCGTTTCTGACTGGATCTTTTTTATGCTGCTGAGGTCCTCACTAAGGTCCTTGAGAATCCTGATAACCAGTGTTTTGAACTCTGCATCTGACAGATTGCTTATCTCTCTTTTGTTTAGTTCTTTTTCCAAAGTTTTGATCTGTTCTTTCATTTGGGCTGTTTTTCCATCTCCTTATTTTGGCAGCCTGTCTGTGTTTGTTTCTATGTGTTAGGTAAAGCTGCTATGACTCCCTGTCTTGGTTGTGTGGCCTACTGTAGTAGACATCCTGTAGGGTCCAGTGGCACAGACTCCCCTATCACCCAAGCAGGGTACTCAAGATGCACCCTCCTCTTATAGTTGAGACTTGATTGCTGTTGGCATGTCAATGGGAGAGATTTACCCAGGCCAGTCAGCTTCAAGGACTGGGTGTGAGCACTGACCACGAACCTCCACCATCCGTGGAGGATTAGCTGTGCAGGGGCAGGGCGGTGGTGCTCCAGCGAGCTCTGTAGCTGTCCACTGGGTACAGAGGCCCTGGGGTTTCCCCAGGGTGGTGCAGGCCAAGATCAGCCCCCACCTATGTTTTTCCCAGGGCCACCCTCCCTGAACTATAACGCAGTCTAAGATGGCTGCTACTTGTGCTGGGCTTGGAGATTCCCAGGTGAAGCCAAGCTGTGAATCTAAGCTGGCTGCTGCTAAGGTCTGACCTAGGGCCACTTAGCAAGTGTACAGCAGCTGGTGGCTCAGTGAGGCTGGCTCTTGCTTAGTTGAGAGGATTTAGGAAGTTGTAAAGCATAATGGAAAAGCCACTGTTAACAGCTTGGGTGGGCCAGTAAAGTTGGGATTTCCAGGGTGGGGCAGTGTTTGCCAGGTGATGGAGTCTCAGATATGGCACCCCCCTGCCAGCTCTGTGGCTCTGTGAGGGGAGAGTTCAGAAAAGAGAGGATGGCATCTGCCCACCTTTCTGTCTGGGAGAAAGCTGTCCCCCAGCTCTGACCTTGATGCAGACACTTCAATTCCTCCCCATATGCTATTGGTGCCTTTCAAGCTGCTACCCTGGTGCTGGAGCTCAGAGAGAGCATGTCTGAGTAAGTCTGTGTGTGGGTTCTTTAAGAGTAACTACTTGGGAACAGTTTCTTCCACCTACTTAATTCCCCCTGCTTTATGCAGCTGGAAGTTATGGGGACTTACCTTCCTAGCACTGGAACTCCCTAGTTGGGGGGCCTGGTGTGGGGCTGAGACTCCTCACTCCCAAGATATACCTCCCAAATTTTTATCCACCATATATGGATGTGGGATCAGCCCATTCCACATCTCTGCCCCTCCTACCAGTCTGGATATATGTGGTTTCTTTAATACTGTCATTGTCAGACTTCCATTCAACTCAATTTCTGATGGTTCTGAGTGATGGTTGTTCCATAGTTTAGGTGTAATTCTGATGTGGTTGTGCAAGGTGGCGAGCTGTGTTTACCTATGCCACCATCTTGATCAGAAGTCTCTCTCCATCAGATTTAAAAATTGTGTAGTTAAGAACCTACTCACACCCTTTTGGCTCTCTGAGCAGTGGGCAAGAATGTGGACCTTATGAAAGGCAACAAAAAGGAACCAAGAAAGTGGCTGATCAATTTTCCTAAGGAAGATTAGGGTGATGTGAAAGCATCAGCTATGTTCAATATAAGAAATGTGGGGAAACATTAGTCACGAGAACTCAAGGAACCAAAATCACATCGGATAGTCTCAAGAGTCGTATTTTTGAAGTGAGCCTAGCCTCACTGATCTGCTGAATGATGAAATGCATTTGGAAAATTCAAGCTTATTACTGAGGATATTCAATGCAAAAGCTGTCTAATTTCCACAGCATGGATCTTACCTGTGATAAAATGTGCTCCACAGTCAAAAAATAGCCCTTACCTCTCTGGCTGGTGTGGCTCAGTGGGTTGAGCACCAGCCTGTGAACTGAAAGATTACCCATTCGATTCCTCAACAGGGCACATGCGTTGGTTGTGGGCCAAGTCTCTGCTTGGGGCATGTGAGAGGCTACTAATCAATGTTTTTTTCCTTTTCTTTCTCCCTCCCTTCCCCCCTCTCTAAAAAATTTTTTTAAGTCTTAAAAAAAAAGTATCCCTTACCAATGTGGCTCCATTGGTTGAGTGCCATCCCATACACCAAAAGGTTGGGGGCTGAATCCCCAGCCAGGGCACATACCTTCATTGTGGGATCAATCCCTAGTTGGAGGGAGGCAATTGATTGATGTTTCCCACATCAGTTTCTCTAAAACCGATAAATATATGGCAGACTATGGCTGAAGCTGATATTGGTTTCAAGGTTACCAATGGTTATTTATCTAGTCTGTGTTAGTTTAAAAAAATTAGATTTGAAAGAAGTTCTTATGCTTATCACCAGGTGCACCAAATGCAGACTATGGAAGTCATGACCTGAGAGGTGGAAATGACTTGAAAGAGCAGTCAATAAATTGATTCCATATAGCTTTAGAAAAGGCTTACCAGTCTATTTATCAGCTCCATGATATCTTTGTTAGAGAGGTCAAAATGCTGAAGAAGCCCAAATTTCAGTTGAGAAAACCATGGAGCTTCACGGTGAAGGTAGCCATTCTGGAAAAGCTACTGGGGATCAAATGGGTGCCAAGATTGAATGAGCTGATGGATATGGGCCCCTAGTCCAAGAATCTGTTTATTTCAAGACTTTTAATGGTGACAAAAAAATTCCTATTTGTGGGTCCTTGCCATGTAGCTCCATTGGTTAGAGTGTTGTCCCAGTGTACCAAGGTTGCAGGTTTGATCTCTGGTAGGGCACATTCCAGAAACAACCAATGAATACATCAAGAAGTGGAACAACAAATAGATGTTTCTGTCTCTCATAAAAAAAATAAAGAAGTAAAACATTTTTAAAAATCCTATTTGTGATTTATAAAAAAAGAAACCTAGTCACAGCAGCTATCCACATAGGAAAGACCTTAGACATCATTAAGCTAATTCGCTTAACTTACAGAAGAAACAGGCCCAAATTCCCCAAGATGAGAATTAAGGAGCTGCTAGTCCTGTGGGCTAAGGGACAAGAAAATTGCCAAGCAGCATCTCATGTACTCTACACATTCCTTTTTCCTGCTCAACGCTCAGATCTCGCATCTTCTGGATCAACACTATTGTATACTGTAACAGACATCTTCTCTTTTCCTTCTAGATTCACTTTCCATTTCTGCTTCAGGAAGTTGTCCTGAATGGACTATATCAATGCAAATCAGTTTTTACAGAGGAGCTCTCCCTATAGAGCTGCTTCCTCATCTAATCTTTTTGGGCTTAGAGGTAATCACCACAGATCTATGCACACTGGGGTACTGCAACATTGTGATTAATCTCTGCCTACTTGTTATTTTTACTCTATTAAACTCTCCCCAAGTTATCATAATTTGTGCCATTGTTTCTTGCCGGGACCCTGACTGATACATGACACAACTTGCTACAAGCAAGTGGGAGTCATTGGAAAGAAAAAAATCAGTTCTCTAGAAGTCTACATTGGGGCACTTAAATGATATGCATGAAGTGGGAATGCTAAATGAGGCTATAGAGACATCAGGCACTATAAGGGATTCCACAACCTCAAGAATGTGGACAGTTTCACACAGTATAAGGCTTTAAGTTGTGCAACGGGACTAACATTTACTTGGGTCCTACCATGTGCCAACACCCACAATGGCTATGCTTAATATATTATATTAAGAGATCAGGTATATTTAAAAGCCAGCACAGTGTTTGGCAAAGCTCATGCTATTTCTACTATACCAAAGTTCTTAAAACTTAGTTATAATTTATCTCAGAAAAATGCACAAAATTAATCAAAGTTTTTCTTATTGAAGTGAAATTCACATCACATAAAATTAAGCATTTCAGAGAACAATTCAGTGGCATTTAGTACATTCATGTGTGCAACCACCACCTCTACCTAGTTCCAAAATATTTTCATCTTCTCAAAATAAAATCCTACCCATTTCCCTCAACTCAAGCCACTGCAACCACCAATCTGCTCTTTACCTCTATCGATTTACCTATTCTGGGTTATTTTATAAGTGGAATTAGACAATGTGACCTTTTGTGCCTGGCTTCTTTTACTTAGCATAATGCTTTTAAGGTTCAGCCTCAAAGCACTGTAGCATAAATCAGTAGCGTTTCATGTCTTTTTATGGCTGAATAATAATCACTTGTATGGGTATGTCACAATTTGAAACACGTTTCTCTTTTGACTCCTGTGAAAATATTTATATGAATATTTGTCTACAAGTGTTAGTGAACATCTGTTTTAATTCTTTCAGGTGTATACCTACAAGTGGAACTGCTAGGTCATTTAGTAATTATGTTTAACTTTTTGAGAAACCACAAAACTGTTTACCACAATGGCTGAACCATTCTACGTTCCTACCAGCAACGTATAAGGGTTCCAATTTCCAATTTTTCCATATCCTTGTGTCAACCAATCTTTAAAACTTAAGTTTTAAAAAAGCTTAAACTTAAGAAATGTTGTATTTTAAAAAATGCACTACACCATGAGGCATGGAGTGAATATTTATTTATCATAAAGGTTAATCCTAAACTCTAATATTATAAATACCAGAAAAGCAGATCAAGAAAGTGCAGAGACTTGCTCCAAGTCAAAACTAAAGGATGCTTCTAACAAGATGGGGCCAGGAGAAAAGAAAATATTTTAGTAGCATTTTATAACTACACCCTCAAATTTACCCACTCCAGCATCCCTTCAAGTTTCTGACATTAAAATTATTTCCACTATGTTTTGGAGGATAAACAAGAATCCCAGTAGAAAAAGAAAAGAGAGATGGTTTCCAAATGAGAGGCCAGACACCAAGCAATAAGTGAATCATTCTGACTAAAGATGAGAGCCACTTAAGATATCTGAGCATGAGAGTAGCCAAGTAAATGGCCATTTTAGAAAATCTGCTCCCAATATCCCTTTGATTTCCCATAAGCCTTTTCAGCCTCACCTGTGTTTCAAGACAAATCAGATCGTACAACCCCAATCCTTTTAAAGCCCTAAGTTCTTCCTCCCAAATATTTTCTAAGTATTTATTATTGGTCTGGGAGGGAAAAGGGTACTGGGGTGGGTTTTCAGGTACATGACATTTCCAAAGTGGAGAGAACAAAAGCCTCTGGCTTGGCTTCCTGCTTCAGCACTCCTGTGAGCAGGAACTCAGGTGAGAGGATGGGCAGCCCAACCCGAATTGGCATGTTGCATCGAGGAATGTCCTGGGAGCAAGTGATCACAACTCTCTGAGGCTGGGGAAGACAGACAGCAAAGTCAGGTGGAAAAAGAACCCTAGAAATAGGTTTAGACACACTCATCAGTCTAAGCATCACTAAAATAGTACCTCCTGATATAATGCCACATGAACCATATTGCATGGTCTTTGAAGTACTCTTACCAGAAAAGTTGAACCAGAATTTATTCAAGCTCTTAAAATTAACTATAATTTATAGGAAATACAGAAGAAAGAAGAATAAGATAAATGATACAGCCAGGGACCACATAGAAAAGTCCAGACTGAGCAACATTCTAAAGGACAATTGACCTAGTTTCAGTAGGAAGTCAGTGGCTTAAAAAAGGCTGGGTGGGTAGGGGGCCGTGATTTTTGCCCAGGTGTGCCCCAAGAATTTTAAAACATGAAATATCCAACTATTTAGTCAGGGGCACTGATCTTTTGTCCCTTAGACTATGGAGGAAAAAAAAAAGACATCAGCCAACAACAATACCAGTTCGGTATGAATACTCTGTCTTGAACCATAAATGTATGTAAATAAATAAATATAAATATATATATTTATATGTATTATATAAATATATAATTGGTCACATCTGGCTAATTTTCTTTTTAAAGATCTTTAACTTTAGAGAGGGGGTAGGGAGAGAGAAAAAGACAGAGGAATATCAATCAGTTGCCTCTCACAACACCCCTGCCAACTGGGGACCTGGCCCGCAACCCAGGCATGTGCCCTGACCGGGAATCAAACCAGTGACCTTTTGTTTCACAAGCCAGTGCTCAACACACAGAGCCACACTAGCAGGGCCTGACTGGTTAATTCTTAGTACCAGAAATCCTAATACACAAGTATGGACACTTGACTTTTAAAAAAGTTACTTTGGAACAAAAAGGATAGGTAATTACTGTTGTTGTTATTATTATTGTAAATCAATCAAAATTATATCTACTTTTTTGTCAGATCAGCAAATATATATTTTTTGGTGTGCCACAAAATTTTGGTAATTAGTTTATGTGTGCCATGAGATGAAAAAGGATGAAAACCTCTATCAAATAGAATTAAGAATTACAAAAATTGTGGCAATACATAGACCTGGTTTGAATCCTACACTGAACTGTAAAAAGATATTTTCAGACAACTGGAGAAATTTGATTAATGAAGTATGAGAAAATGACTGAGAAATTATTGTTAATTTTGTTATGGATCAATAATGACATTATGGTGATAAGAAAATGTACATATTTGCCCTGGCTGGTGTGGCTTAGTGGGTTGAGCGCTGGCCTGCAAACTGAGAGGTTGCTGGTTCAGTTCCTAGTCAGGGCACATGGCTGGGTCGCAGGCCAGATCCCCAGTTGGGGGCATGTGATAGGCAACTAACTGACTGATATTTCTCTCTCACATTTATGTTTATCTCCCTCTTTCCCCCTGCTCTCTAAAAATAAATAAAATTTTAAAAACCTATCATATTAAAAAAAAAAAAGGAAAAAAAGAAAGTGTACCTATTTCTTAGAGATGTGTACTTTAAGTATCCAAGTAGAAATAATGTTTGCAGTTTTCTTCAAAATACTACAAATAGTATAGAAAATTTTTTCAAAAAGGGATAGAGCAAATGTAGCAATGTCTGAATTAACCAAAGCAATTGGCATATGGAGGCTCACTGCATTATTCTCTCTCCTTTTGTGTATATTTGAAATTCTTTAAAGTACAAAATAAAACTAAGCCTAATTGGTATCAGCAGAGCTCCTCTCTCACTCCTATCCCTTTCTATGCCATTCTTCCCGAACCCTCTCACTAATGCATTCCCATCTGTACTTCCCCAGATCTAGAACACTCCTCACCCACCCATACCTTGTAGGACCGGGGCATGCTGGGTAGGACAGTGCCTCCACAGCAACTGATGATCTCTGCCATCTGAGGTGGAGGTGGCTGGACTCCAGGAGTCACATGAACCTCATAGCCCTAAGAGGAAAAAAAGTGGTGGAGACAGTGAAGGGTGCACCAAGCCATACACTGCTGGGAGAAGACAGTCTCTCACCTCTAGCAGCCTTCGCTCACGAGCCCGGCTCAGGGAGTCACGGAGGCTGAAGCCAAAGTTCTTTTCCTGCTCAGAATCAGTCACCAAATATTCATCCGGGGGCAAGAAGCAACCAGCCTTGCGGGACTAAGGGTGGCAGCAGTCAGTATCAAAGCCCAGGCCAGGCTGTCACCCAGTCCTGCTGCCTAGCATTTACAAGGAGCTCACACAGTGTTTCTGAATGAAGTCTTCCCCCTACTCACACTTGTGTTCCAGCACCCCCTCCCTCAAGTGCCATATGAGTCTTTAATTGTCACTTTCTCTATTAGTCTGTCATCATCTCCTGGCCTCTCACCTGGTGCAGCCAGTCCAGGGAGAGGATAGGGATCCCCCGCCCCAGGGCACACAGGAACTTGACTGTCCGGCAGATTCGATCAGTCACCAGGTGGGAAGCTTCTGCTACTGAGCTTGCCAGACTTCCCCCCAGGGCCAGCACTGCCTGCTCTCCACGGGCATCTACCACTCCTGTGAAGAGCACCTGTAAAAGGGATTAGCCTAAATTGGTCACAGCAACCCATGAATCAGTGCCTCTCTCAAATCCCGTAGGTCTCCTCCCATCCCCCCACATCTTTTCCCACAAAGCCTGACGCCCCTTCTCTCCTACTTTGGGGGCTGTGGACTCATATTTATTTCTCATCCGACGGAGGCTGCGGCTTAGCACTCCCTTGGGCTCCTCAGCCTGGTCTTTCTTTCTCTTGCCTGGTCCTGGAATCACTACATCCTGGGATTGAGAAGGATCTTCGTAAGGATTTCTGAGCCCCCCAGCCCTTTCCCAGCTCTGTGGCCCCAGCCCTCTCCTCACCTCTTCCTTCTCTGTGGGGTCTCCCTCTTCCTTGAGGAACAGAGTCTTCTGGGGAACTTCCCCTCTTTGGAGCCATTTTTGAAGCTGGGGTGAATCCACTGTACTGAAAGGCCTCTTGCGGTTTTGAAAGGCATTAGGCTGGGTTTCTGGAGTGAACTCATATCTACCTGTTGCCTCTACCTTTTGGATCTGGGAAGCATGAGTGGGTGCCTCATGAAGCTGGGCAAAGGCAGGCTTAGGAATGGTCCTAAGGGACTTGGCTACTCTCACTGCTCCTCGCCTTTGGTTCCTTGAGGATGGGAAGTTAGGTTCAAGGGGTGCAGAACAGGGTTCACAGATGATGGGAGTTGTGAGGGTCCCCTTCTCCCTAGTGGCCCTTGGCCTCCTGCTGCAATTGGCTTGAGGGATGGGCTCAGGGGAAACAGGCTGGTCTGTGTCGACAGGAGACTGAAATTCAGGGGTGGTAGGAGCTGGCACAGCACTTCTTGTAGACCTCAGTGTCCTGCTCCTACCACCCTGAGCTATGGCCTTGGGGGTGACAGGCTGGTCTGTAGGGGTGGGAGGTTCAAGGTTAACAGCTGTGGGTACAGTTGTTTGATGAGTCTTGACAGAGGACCTGAGTGTCCTGCCCCGTGTGGCCCAAGATGTGGGCTCAGGGGTGACAGGCTGGTCTTTGGAGGTGGAAGGTTGGAGCTCAGGGGCTGTGGGGACAATTGGTTCAGGGGTCCTGGCAGAGGACCTGTGTGTCCTGCCCCAAGTAGCCCGAGATGTGGGCTCAGAGGTGACAGGCTGGTTTTTAGAGGTGGAAGGCTGGAGCACAGGGGCTGTGGGGATAATCGGCTCAGGGGTCTTCCTGTGTGTCCTGCCCCGAGTGGCCCGAGATGTGGGCTCAGGGGCAACACACTGGTCTTTGGAGGTAGAAGGGTAGGACTCCAAGACTATAGAAGCACCTGGAGTGGATGTCATCCTGGAGCACCCCCGGGGCCTGACTTTGGGTTTTGCATGAAAGGGGTCCAACTCTGAGGACAAGGGATTCTCCACAATTTCCTGACTCCCATTTTGCCTGGTTCTGGGAATGGGTGGCTCTACAAAAGGTAGAGAAGGAGCAAAGAGGGGCTGAGGAGCAGGATGTTTTTGGCTCTGACAGATGAGGGGGGTTTGGACAGGGGCTGAGGCTTCAGGTACTGTCGGAGGCACACAAACATCTAGGGATTCTGGATCACCCTGGGGAGAAATAGAAGCAAGTGAGAAAGCAAGAGGAAGAGGGAAGAGACATAGGACTGGACCCTGTCCTTGATATTTGTTACAGTGAGAGTACACTCACTGGCATCTCTCTTTCTGTTTCTGACCATCTTCCATTAGTCTGGAGACTTCCCAGGGAGAAAGCACTCTTCTTTCTCATATACCTCTCCCATAAGGCCAACACAATGTTGTCAGTATATGGATGATGGATAGTTGGGAAAAGAGGAAAGGGACCTGAAGGGATGTTCTGAGTCAGGTTGAGGGAGACAGAACTGGTAAACAGATACATGGAAAATAACAGGTGCCAAGCTAAAGAGACAGAAGCCAACTAAGGAGTGGTGAAAATGACAACAATGGAGAAGCCAGGAAAGAACAGATGAAAGCAACGTGGAGGGGAGGTAGAAAAAGCAACTCTCACCTTAGAAACCCTCTTAGTGGGTGGAGCCTTGCAATTCAAGTGGCCTAGACAGAAAGTAAAGACAACCCTGGCTGAGGTCCAAGCAGACAGTTACTTAGGGTTTACCATGAGGGCTGCGTGATACCTTGGGCTCCACCCCCCACCTTCACTTACCTCTCTGCCACCTCCTGGGGCTCACAGGGGCTCCCCTTCTTTCACCAGACTGGCTCCCAGAAGCTATCAGGGCTGCAGAGAGTCCCACATGTTCCTCTGCCCCTCCTTCAGGCTCCACTGTTGGGCTGGAGGCCTGTCCTTTCTGGTCCCTGCTCCCTCTCTTTGTCCCCAGTCTCTGTGCACCTCCCTCCAGTATTACTTTGCTGACTTCTAACCTACCTGGCTCATACTGTCTCTCTGGTGCTAGTTTTTCTGCTTCTCTCTCAAATACTTCTTTTGCAAGAGTCTGCTTTACTACCTCTTTTAATTTCTTGGGTATCTCAATTTCTACCTTCAAATTCTCCGTATCCCTTTCCATACTTGCACTTTTCACCATTTTACTGGACTTTTGTCTCTTAGTGTCTCTAGCTAACACCTGTTTTTGTTCTCTGTCCTTCATCACCCTGGTTAATTTTTCCTCTCCCGTTACATTTTCTCTCGATCGTTCTGGTGGCAGTTGTTTGGTTTCCTTCCCTAATGGTCTTTCCTCCACGGCCACCCTCTCTGCTGATTCTCTTGGTGTACCCATGCCTTCCTCCGCAGTTTGCATCCCTCTGCCTTGAATCCCCAGTGGCTCTGCATGAAGTGAGCTTTCTGGTTGTTGGTTGTGAGGTGTTATCCTAGGTGAAAAAGGGCAAGAGCCATGGGCCTTAATGTGGGCAGCAATAGGCTGGGTGTCTGAAGCCTCAGATTCTCTTAAACAGAATGGCTGTGTAGCCAAGACCTCCCATGGTTCATCCAGGGAACCTGTAAGTAGAGTAGGAGAGACAGAGAAAAAGAGGTTCAGAAGGTTAACAGGTTGAGAAAGGATTAAGATAAATTCATGAACAATAAATCTATATGAGTTATTTAAAAAAAAAAAGCTGGGAATAAGGATAGTTGTAACATTTAATGTTTGTTTCAAAAAGTAAGACCAGCTTTGGCTGGTGTGGCTCAGTGGATTGAGTACCGGCCTGCAAACTAAAGGGTTGCTGGTTCAATTCCCAGTGAGGGCACATGCCTGGGATGGGGGCCAGCAGCTGGCAACCCAGTTGTGAGAGGCAACCACACACTGATGTTTCTCTCCTTCCCTTCCCCTCTCTCTAAAAATAAAATCTTAAAAAAAACCAAAAAGGACCATACCTTCATATAAAAGTGCTCACAGCAGCCTCTTAAAAATTATGCTAGACAAGTTGTTCTATGGGTCTCTAAATATGACTTTTTCCCCCTAGTAAGACGGAGGAACATCAGCCAAATAAAGAATATGAAAGAACAGTAGAGGAAGACACAATGATGCAAAGTTAGGGGCACAGAGGAGGGGAGTTTCTTATACCGGGGGCCTGGAAGTGGCCACGGGAAGAGCCAGGCTTCTGGGGTAGAGTAAATGAGAAGGCTTGGGTGGGTTCACCCTCCATGCTCTGGGCTGCTGAGCAAGGAAAGATGGCCTGAACACAGTTCCTCCAGAGAACTCCAGGGGCCCATCCTCAGTCCCTTGCCCGTATCAGCTTCCACACCCTTCTAGAGCCACCAGTCTAATCTCCCAGCTCCTGCTTATGTACTAGCATCCCCACAACACAGATGTCCTCACCTTCCATGCTCTGATTCTCTCTCTCCACAAAGCACTGGGTAGCTTGTAGGTCCAGATTTTCAAAATCTGGTGGGGGAGGAATACAGGATAATAAAAAATTGTATGTGACCCATAACACTTTACCTTTTCTCTAGTTTTCTCTCCCCGACCCAAACCCCTATGCAATGGACTGAATGTCTATGTCCTACTCCACATTCCTTTGTAAAAATTTTTAAAACTTTTTTTAGATTTTTTTTAATGCTGAATTTACTCCCGGGCCATAGGTTTTTGTTTCTTCAGTTTCTTCTGGGATACTCTTTTCTTCTGTGCAAACTCCTCTCTGGTTTAGGAATAATTTGCTCTTTTTCAGCAGGATCATGTCAGTGTGACAGGGAGAGCTCATGTGTGAGTTATTCTGACCATGAGCTCTCTAAGTTCTACGCTGTATCTTGGGAGCTTCGTACACCAGATTGTGCTCAATGACTAGAAAATCTATATCTAAACCCTTAAGTTCAGCAATACTCTCTGTATTTTTAAGCAAGTGCAGCAAAAATTCAGCACTCTTTGGGCCACTGACCCTGTGTCAATCCCCATTGTTTGGCCTGGGCACACCTACCAACTCCACCATTGTAATGACAGAATGGCACACATTGCTTCTGTCAGGTGACATCCTTCAGATACGTGGTGGCTTTTTGAATATGCATGCCGTTGATGGCCTGCCAGTTTCATGAGTGTTCTTAAAGTGAACGTGAAGAGTTGAACCTCTTTTTTTTTTTTTAAGATTTTATTTATTTAGTTCTTTTTAGAGAGAAGGGAAAGGAAGGAGAAAGAGAGGGAGAAAAACATCTATGTGTGGTTGCCTCTTGCATGCCCCCGCACTGGGGACCTGGCCAACAACTCAGGCATGTGGGAATTGAACCAATCACCCTTTGGTTTGCAGGCTGGCATTCAATCCACTGAGTCACACAAGCCAGGGCTAAACCTCTTGATTTGCATGATTTTGTGGGGTTTTCTGGGTTAAGTGAATAGTATACCACTTTTTAGAGGTCACTTCTGGCTGCTTTCAAGAAGATTCCATTCCACATTCTTATTCTAATACCACAATGCAATGGTATTAGGAGGTAGGGCACTTGGGAAGAGATTAGGTCCTTGGGGTGGAGCCCTCATGAATGGGATTAGTGCCCTTATAAAAGAGACCCCAAAGAGCACCCATGTGTTCCTCTGGCATTTAAGGATACAGTGAGAAGCAGGCTGCCTATGAACAAGGAAGTGAGCCCTCACCAGATGAATCTGCTGTTGCCTTGATCTTGCACTTCCCAGCCTTTAAAACCATGAGAAATAAATATTTATTGTTTATAAGCCATCTACTCTGTGGTATTGTTTATAGTAGCTTGAATGGATTAAGTCACCCTGTAAGTGTTCTTTATCTTAGGGGTCAAGTGAGGAGGGCAGGCCAGCACTTACCATCATGGTTGTCTCCAGAATCCTTGGTCATGTCCTCATGTGATTCTCTCCTGCTTTCTCTGGTGGGCTGGGCTCCCTTTCTCTGTGGCTGGGGGGGTTCTCCTGGAGGACCTGTGTCTACCAAGAGATTCGTTAGGTTCTCCCTTGACACAATAAGATGATCCTGCTCCACTTGTGCTATAGGTGGCTCACCCTGGTACCCAACATCAAGAGCTTTCTCTTGCTGAAGAACAGATACAACCCACTCTGCTCCAGTACCCACTTCTGCTGGAAGCTGGCTCTTTCTTGTACCAGCATCTGTTTCACAGTCCCCACCTGGAGGAGACCAGGCTTCCTCTAGATGCATCACAGGTAGCTTTGCTGGACCCCCTTCTCCTTCCACATTTGTTTGATTTGTCCATTCCACAGGCACCTGATGCTTCTCTGGAAGTGTAACAACTGGTCCTGGGGGGACTTCCTTTTCCACTAGTGTGCTGATGCCCACTTTGGCAGAGGCTTCGCTTCTCTCCAGGTGGACTCCAAGTGAACTCTTATCTTCTTCTACTTCTATATCACTGGCTCCGAACGGAGGTTGGCTCTCTTCTGAATGTGCTTTCTCTGTGTGACCCTTGGGGACGTAGTCTCTCTTTTCCACTGAAAACTTCTCCTTTTCCATATCTGTGTCACTGTCTCTCCCAGAAGAGGTTTGGCTTTGCTCAAGCAAAGCCAGAGGTTGGGCCTGGTCCTCTTCCATATCTGTATCTCTGTCCCACATAGTGACGTGGCTTTCTTTCAGATATGCCAAAGTGAGTGCTACTGACACTTCCTCCTTGTCATCTGTATTGTTTTTGATCACCATGGAGGCTTGGCTGCGCTCCAGAGGGACTGTGAGTGGGGTCTCAGTCTCCACATCTGTGTCACTACCAGCCAGGCTCTCTTGAAAATGTGCTAGGTCAGGTCCCCCATGACTTTCTGTACTAACTGCATCAAAGATTTGCCTCTTCTTCACAGAAACTACAGCTTGGGTTGCGGAAATCCCCTCTTCTTCCACATCAGTATCACTGTCTATGAAGCCAGAAGTCTGGGCCCTTTCCAGATGGACCTCAGCTGTCCTTCCGGGAGGCCTGCTCTCATCATCCACATCTGTCTCACTGTCCTCTCTAGAAGATAGTCTCCTCTCAAGAATCACCCCAACTGGAACCACCACATTGGTTGTATCCTTCTTGGCTCTTGCATCATTGTTCCTTTCCTTCCCTGAATACTGATCCATTTCACACTGGATTTCGGTTGCAACAACTTTAGGCTGTTCTGTCTCTGCAGTGGCATCTCTTGTGGCACCTGAGCAGGCCTCCCCTACTGTTGGTTGTGAACTTTCTTCCTCCTCTGTGTCACTGTCAAAGTTGAAGGCACAAGGTGGCCCAGGGCCATCTGGGGCAGAAGAAGGCCCCTCTTCATCACTATGAAGGGAAGAGAAGAGAAAGAGTTTATCGAATCTATTTCCCAGGAAGGGATACCTCACTGAACTGTGACCTCCTTGAGTGCAGAGACAAAGTAGTATTTATTTTTCTATTCCCAGCAATTTGTTCCCCATTTGGCACATCAGAGGTTCTCAATAAAAATTCAGCCAGTGAAAGAGTATGTGTAGTTCCCCAGCCCTCACTTCCATAATAATCATCTCTTAGAGATGGATCCTTTAGTCAGGGGTTCCTCCTCTTTCTGAAGATTCATGTATCTGGCTCTTTAGCAGTTACCTCTCTGGAACAACTGTTGCCAAAAGGGAGGATGTGGTCCTTGGTTCTTTCATCATGCATGTTTCAGAAAGAGGATCTGCCAAGAGTAGAAAGGAGTAAGTTGACAGTTTTACATTCACCATCCCCATCTCCTCACCCGCCCTCCCAATACACACACTTACCTACTTCCTCTTCTGAGTCCTCAGCCAACAGGATCCCCCAAGGCTGAGTTCCTCCCTGTACCCTGGGTGTCTCCTCTACAGTTAGGGGGCCCAGAGAGATAAAGGGCAGGGAGACATCCAGGCGATGGTACTGGCAGGGCAAGTCAGCAAAGACAACCAACTCCTGGTCCCTCAGACGATGACTCACCCCAGGGCTCAGGAACTTTGGAGGCCTCAGGATTTGCGTACCATTGAGGCTCCCACAATCCCGGAGAACAGGTGCCTTGTTCCAGGCCAAGATTTCAATCACTGCATGTTGTTTGGAGATGGATGGAAAGGGCAGGGCCACAGAGCAATCAGGCATTCGTCCTACTATATTCTTCCCAAGGTAGAGTGGGAAATCTAAGAATAGAGAGGCAGATAGGTTTCGAAGCCATATTGCTGGCCCATTATTGGGAAAATTTCTGGTTAAGTACCCAACTACTCACTCAAGGTCCCCACAGGCATAAGAAAAATAAAAGGCTGCAGGACATTTAAGTATTAAGGAATGTATGTGATGCATTATTCATAGTTAACGCCCACCCATCCATACTAGATTTTTTCTATTGTGATAAAATATACATAAAATATAGCATTCTAACCATTTTTAAGTGTACAGTAAAATCACCCCCAATGAGTCCAGAGCCCTTGCCTGGAACAGTCAAGTCAATGAGCCCCTTCTTCTCTATTCCCAATAAAAAGATTTTTTAGATACCCATGAAAAATAAACTTCTTACAAACTCCAACTACCTCCCCACAAAAATAAGACGCCTATAGCAGTGCTTCAGTATCCATACCCCCTGACCTTTTTCTGGTCCATGGATGCTACTGAAGATATGCAGTCGCCCTAATGGCTCCAAGCTACCTCCCGAGGAGTCACCGGGTCTCTCTGTCTCCTCCTCTTCTTCAACCTCCCAGTTAATAGCCTGAGTGTCCTCCATGATCTGGGAAGGAAACACATTGCCATCATCTCTATCACTAGTTCACATAGTCTCAAAGAGGTGATTCACAACTGGGAGTAAACCTGGATAGTTACAGAGTTTAATGCTTCTCTTTATGCCAAGCATTGTTGTTAACCTTCCAAAGCACTGAAAAAATATTTTTGACCATGATACAGAATAATAAATATCATAAGGTCCCAAGTTTACAAGTAGATGTTCCACAGTTACATTCCAATAAACCCGTAAGCTGAAATTACACTTAATATACCTAACCTACCCAACCTCATAGCTTAGCCTAGCCTACCTTAAACGTGATCAAAAGACTTACATTAGTCTATAGTTGAGCAAAATCATCTAACACAAAGCCTATTTTATAAGAAAGGGTTGACTATCTCATGTAATTTATTATGTA
The DNA here is from genome assembly GCF_021234165.1 of Pteronotus mesoamericanus. Classification (NCBI taxonomy): domain Eukaryota; kingdom Metazoa; phylum Chordata; class Mammalia; order Chiroptera; family Mormoopidae; genus Pteronotus; species Pteronotus mesoamericanus. The sequence goes on from NW_026555085.1 coordinate 1,312,329, forward strand.
TATCACTTTTGCAATATTGTAAAGTCAAAAAATCATAGCTTAGAGAATATCTGTATATAAAAACATACATATTGGGGTTCTGGCCAAGATGGAGGTGTAGGTAGATATGCTTCACTTCCTCACACAACTAAAAGAAAGATAACAACCAATTTTTTTTTTTTTTTAAAAGAGAACTGCCAGAAAATCAAACTGTATGGAAGTCCAACAACCAAGGAGTTAAAGAAGAAACATTCATCCAGACTGGTGGGAGGGGCTGAGACAGGTAGCTGGGGCAGAGAGGACTTGAGGAAAGGCGGAGGCTGGTGGACCAGACACAGGAGGTGGTGGCTGGTGGATTGGGGTTCCCACATTCATGTGCGGATACGCTGGGAAGAACAAATGGAAAGCAAAACATATCGCACAACCCAGGGTTCCAGCACTGGAAACTAAAGCCTCAAAACCTCTGACTAAAAATCTATGGGGGTTGCAGTGGTGAGAGAAACTCCCAGACTCATGGGAGAGTCCACTGGAGAGCCCCAGGGGTCCTTGAAAGTACATAAACGCACCCACCTGGGAATCAGCACCAGGGCATTACCTTGAAGGGCACAATTCGAAGGGCCTGTGGGGTAGTGGGGGAGGTGACTGAAAGCAGGGGGAGAGCTGAGCAAGTGGTATTGTTCCCTCTTTGACTCCTCCCCCACATACAGTGCCACAAAGCAGCGAAGAGGGTTGCACCGCCCTGGCGAATATCCAAGGCTCCTCCTCTTATATTATAACCAGTATGCTGAGACAAAGACATTTGGCCCAAATGAGAGATCAAAACTCCAGCCCTAGCTGGTATGGCTTAGTGGATTGAGCACCGGCCTGTGAACCAAAGGGTTGCTGGTCCAATTCACAGTATAGGGCACATGCCTGGGTTACAGGCCACCCCAGCAGGAGGCACGTGAAATGCAACCACACATTGATGTTTCTTTCCCTCTCTAAAAATATATAAATAAATTCTTAAAAAAAGAAAAAAAAAAGCAAGCAAGGTCAAAACTCAGAAAAAGAACTAAGTGACAAGGAGATAGCTAATCTATCAGATGCAGAGTTCAAAACATTGGTAATCAGGATGCTTATGGAAATGACTGAGTATGGTCAAAAAATAAAGGAAGAAGTGAAAGTTATACAAAGTGAAATAAAGAAAAATATAAAGGGAATCAACAGTGAAGGGTAGGAAGCTGATACTCAAATCAATTTGGAACAAAAGGAAGAAATAAACATTCAACCAGAACAGAATGAAGAAACAAGAATTCAAAAAGATGAGGAGAGGCTTAGGAACCTCTGGGACAACTTTTAACGTTCCAACATCCAAATCATAGGGGTGCCAAAAGGAGAACAGGAAGAGCAAGAAATAGACAACTTATTTGAAAAAATAATGAAGGAAAACTTCCCCAGTCTGGCGAAAGCAATACACATACAAGTCCAGGAAGCTCAGAGAGTCCCAAAGAAGTTGGACCCAAAAAACGAACACAGCAAGACACATCATAATTAAATTACCCAAGATTAAAGGAGAGAAAAGATGAGAGTTATCTACAAAGGAATTCCCATAAAACTCTCAGCTGATTTCTCAAAAGAAACCTTACAGGAAAGAAGGGGCTGGATAGGAGTATTCAAGTCACAAAAGGCAAGGACCTATATCCAAGATTACTCTATCCATCAAAGCTATCACTTAGAATAGAAGGGCAGATAAAGTGCTTCCCACAATAAGGTCAAGTTAGAGGAGTTCATCATCACCAAGCCCTTATTATATGAAATGTTAAAGGGACTTATCTAAGAAAAAGGTCAAAACTATGAACAGTAAAATGGTGAAAAACTCTCAACTATCAACAACTGAACCTAAAAAAAACCAAACAAAATAAAAACAGAAACTAAGCAAACAACTAGAACAGGAACAGAATCATAGAAATGGAGATCACATGAGGGTCATCAGCAGGGAAGGAGAGGGAGGAGAATGGGGAAAAAGGTACAGGGAATAAGAAACACAACTGGTAGGTACAAAATTGACAGGGGGAGGTTAAGAATAGTATAGGAAATGGAGCAGCCAAATAACTTATATGTATGACCCACGGACATAAATGGGGAGAGGGATGATGGTGGGAATGACGGTACCAGACAGAGGGAGAAAAGTGGGAGAAAAAAAATGGGACAACAGTATTAGTATAATCAATAAAACATACTTGAAAAACCCACATATGTATATAGACAAACATTTTCAGAAACAATGGTTAGCCTTACTATATATTTTTCTTTTTTTTTCTATTTTCACATGCTGATTTTCAACCCACTAAATAATTTCAATATCCACTATTGGGTTGCAATTCATAGTTTGAAAGACCCCATTTTAAAGGGAGGTAACTTTTGCCAAGCATCAGCTATGTGTTGGGAATTGTGTTATGTGACAGGCATAGTAGCCATATGAAGCAGGCATTTAGGAAACTAAGGCTAAAAATATTAAATTATTTGCTCAGGGTAACACAGCAGGTAATTGTAAAGGGTAGAAATAAATATGCGTCTGGCCTCAAAATTCATGCTTTTTACTTTACCAAGCCATCTCAGTGTGATTAGAATAAACAGACTCATTTAATGATCTAAAGAACTCTGTGAAGTATTATTATATTGTATTTATTTGAAAAAGAAGCTGCAACAAAGATAGATTAAGGAACTTGCCCAAGATCATCCAGATAATGTCTCTCCCCTGTTTAATATTCTTTGATGGCTTTCCATGCTCACAGAATAAAATAAAATGTAAACTTCTTAGCAAGAGCCAACATGATCTGAACTTGGTGTTCTGCAATGCATTCCTCGCCTCCCCCCCCCCCCGCCCCCCCAAAAAAGCCACCTGGGCCTTCTCATTCTCTGAACACACCGTACCCAATGCCCCATATCTGCATGCCTTAGGCCAGCTCCTTGGCCTTTGCTTTCCTAGTTTTCTAGTCTAACTCCTACCTATCTTTTCCTTTTCAATTCAAAGGCCACTTCCTCAGCAAAGCCTTTCCTGGAGTCTTCCCTGCTTTTTGGTGTTCCTAATGCATTCACATGTTCCACCGTGCTCAGTGGATTTCTACCTATCCTGACACTTCTCACCATATTGTAACCATTTCTGCCTTCACACACCCCCTCAAGAACTGGACCAGCAGAACTGTGTCTCTTCCTCTAGCGTCCATCATGTTTGCTCAACAGTAGTTATTACGCACCTGGTACCGTTCAAAGTATTAAAGGCACATTCAAGAACCAAACATATAATTAACCCTGCCCTCCTGGAGGTTACGTCACCGAGTCTATTCATGAAAGAACCAATGGAAGTAGATGAAAGCTCTTAATAGCATGGGTGGAATTATAAAGATGCCACCCTACGGAGAAACTGTTGACAGGGAAAGGAGTCCTCCCATGCAGATAGTGCTAACTCTGCCCTTACGACTGGCGAACTCCGCAGGTGCCCAAGACCCTTGGCTCCAACCCAATAGGCCACCACCTTTGATCCCCAACATAGTGAGTTCCCTCTGGGCCCAACGGTCTCCCAAGTGTTCTCATACCTAAACTCGGGGAGGGGCGTCAAGTAAGGATGAGTATTATAATCCAAAAAGCAACTTCCAAGTCTCCTCTGCCCAGTCGCGCCCAAAGCACGCCCCTCCCACCACCCCAGAGAAACAAGATGGCACCCGAGCAGCGTGGGCGCGGCCCCCCAGAAGTCACCTACTTAGAGCCTCCGCGCGCGCCACCAGTAACGGACACAACCCGTCGGCGCGAATGCTCCAGCCTTGGACGGAGTTGATTCGCTGATTGGTTTCAGCCGCTGTCTTTCACAGTTCCGCGGCAAGCCGTTGGACGTAGCCCCCAGGGTGGAGGCACAGCCAACGCCCATCCCCGCCCCGCCCCCTACAGCTCAAAGGGTCCACTCTTCGCACCGACTGAGAGAGGCCGCGGTCGCCGTGCGCGCACACAATGGCTCAATTCGATTGGGCAGCTTCAAGGATCCATCCACGACCCACCGCCCACTTCCCGCGCAGATATCTAATCCGCGACCAGAGAGTCTCGCTGCTGGTGGCGCCTAGAGGGGCTTACCATAGTTGTCACCAGATGCTTGTGGTGCGGCCAGAGCGCCCTTCCTAGGTCTTCCCAGACATGGTGGTTGCTGACTCACGGAAGTGAAAATGGTTTGTGGGTTGCTGTCGTGGCCGGAGGCTTCATTTTGGAGAACAGCCCGCAGGCGTGGCGTTGGAGGACTCCTCACTGCCCTGGAAGTTCATTTCCTTTTGAGTTGCTTTCCATGTCATTTCCTCCCTGAGAATATGGACATTTTGATGTCGTTTTCCTAAAGCAAAGATCCCTAGGCCAACAGAGAAAATCGTGTTTCCTAACTATCTTAAGGCTGACCGAGTTCTTTCAAGGAGTGAAGAAAGGATAAAATAATTTATTTCATTATGTCATACTAAGACAAGAAAGGGATAGTAACTATTTGACTTGTATAATGTAGATTCCTTTTTCATTCGCTACCTCACTTCATTCTGACCAAATAACCCAATAGGGAGAAGTAGATTTTTACAGGGGTAATTGAAACTGCTGTTGGCTGGGTTCGGTAGAGACAAATTGAAACAAGTCCTTTGATTCTTAATTCTAAGCTCCACTGCCAAAGAATAACTTGCATTGTGATCATACCCTAAAACATTTTTAAAAATACGTTTTATAGTGGGGAGAGGGGTCTTCTTACACAACTTAATGTTTTTTTTTTAAAAAATTATTATTATTTATACATTTTTAGAGAGGGGGAAGGAAGAAAGTGGGAGAGAAACATCTATTAGTAACCTTGCATGTCCCCAACTGGGGACCTGGGCTGCAACCCATGTGTGTGTCCTGGCCGGAACAGAACCAGCAACCTTTTTGGTTTGCAGGCCCGCGCTCAATCCACTGAGCCACACCAGCCAGGGCCTACTGTTCTTTTATAAGATGACTGAGAAATGTATATTGAATCCACTGTGAACTAACAATGAAGATCTCTATATGTCCTCTATTGTAGTGCTTTCCACACTCCGTTGTTCATATAGTTTTCACCAAACTGCAAGGTCCTGGAGGCCAGGGAGCTAATTCATAATCATTTCTGTATCCCTAGTTCCTGTTTGAAGGACACTGAGTATCTATCAAGTGAATTAATCCCGGAGAAAAGCATGCCACTTTGATTTGAGCCCATCCCCTTTTCTCCCATGAATACCCCCTCTCCCATTTTAACTAAATGAGGCTCTTGAAAGGCTGCAATTGCCAGCCACTAAGTCAGTGAAATCAGCGAACTGAAAAACTACTAACTTTATCAAAGTGTCTGAAGGCAGGTTGGAAAGGCAATGAAATTCTAGCAGGCACCTCATTCCATAGTTTTCAGTTTGACAAAACCACAGATTCTTCAACGCTGCTCTAAGACCCAGATCTCCTACAGGGACCGAGACTTCTGGCTTCGGAGATCCCAGATACCAACTTCTCTAAACCATTCCGTCTATTCTTTGAACATACCTTCCAGACAATTACATCTCTATCCTGCAAAGCCCTTGCTGCAATTTTATTTCTTTCTAAATATTATCATTAGAAAACTCTCAAGGAAATAGCAGGAAGGCAATCCCCTCCTTCTTCCTAGGTATCCGGGGAAGCAGCGGCTTCCGTCACCAAAGGGCCAGCTGTTAGATAGCAAAAGTGGGTGCCGCGTTTCTCCCCAGTTTTCGTTGAGCTAAGTAGTCCAGTGTTCCCAAGAGCTACCGGAGCGGGGAGCTTTCAGGGTGTGGCCACCTCACCTTCCAACGCCTGGCACCCTAGGGTTCCCAATTACTGTAACCCCGAAAACGAGTCCCTTTTTGCATTTAAAAAAAAAACCAAAACAGCTCAGGATTAGAGGAAAGTTATCTTGGGCAAGGTCATTTTCATAAAACGCCAAAAACCAAAACCCAGAATCCGCCCATTCCTCCCTTCATTCTTGCAGAGTGTTCAACAATGGAGGACTACGACTCCCAGAGAGGACTGCGCTAGTTCACCCGAGCAGAGACCAATAGACGGCGGCTACCTGACCGGCGTCGACTAATCAGGACCAGCCTCACTGAGGCTTTGTCTCGGAGCGCGGCGCGGGCCAGTCTCCCGCCTCCCGGCCGGCGCACGCGCGCCCCGCCCTGCTCGCCTTTCCTCCCGCGCCCTGCCCTCTCCTTTCTCCCTCTCAGAACCTTCCTGCTGCTGCCTTCGGACCTCGCTGCTCTAGCCTCTGGGGCACGTCCCATTCTACCAGCCTGTGAGCAGCAGCGGAGAAAAAAATTACATATTTCCTTGCCCCATTTATTTTGAGGCGAGCAAAAATTTTTAATTTTAACCATGAGGGAAATCGTGCACATCCAGGCGGGCCAGTGTGGCAACCAGATCGGTGCCAAGGTAAGGATTTTAAACCTCTTTGAACTGTATTACTTTTTGAAAAGAACACCCAGATAAACTATGACGAATGGTTGCGGGCTGTTTGCACTCTTCAACCTTAACCAAACTTTACCAAAAAGAAGTTTTATATGGATAATACACAATTGTAGCCAGAATTTGATTTTGAAAAGTGGAGAATTAATTTTCTTGGCAGAGGCATTTTGGGGAAGTTATCCAAAGCACCCTTGAGGTTTGTGGGGGGCGGGAAATCGAGGTTCTGATAGTTTTACTTAAAGGGAGTCTCCTAACGGTCTGAGGAGGGAGATCCCGAAACCGGCCGATACAAAGCGAGGCGAGGTTGCTACATGTGGATCCCCCTTGGCGGGGAGTCCTGGGCCAAGCCAGTGGGGGAAGGGGCGAGGGTGAGGGAGCAGCTGCAGAGCCTGGCTCTGAAGCTGGGGACGCGGTGCGCCAGGGTGGGGGGCACTGCGCGTTACTTCCACATAGACCAAGGGTGTCCGCTCGATCCCGTTATGCCTGAGTGGCGGGCCCATAGTTTTTCGTGGATGGAAAGCTAATTAATTAGCTGGATTTGTTTTGCTGCCATTATTTCCCCTTAAAGGGCTTGAATAAGATAGAAAAAGGGGGGGGTCTTCTTCTTTAAAGGGTCTCTCGTGACTAATGGTAGGAGAAAAGAGAATCCTCATTTAAAGCAAGAAGAGAGGGAAAGCTACCTACCTAGCCAAGGGATAAAATTCCAGGGCGAAGGTTCCCCCCCATCACGCGCGCGGCTACAGTGTAACGGGGGAGGAAGTGTGGCTGCTACGTTGTAGCAGAGCGGCAGGGCCCTGCGGGCGACTAGGGGGCGCGCTAGCTCGAGCTAGGCCCGGCTTCCCCCCTCCCCCACTCCCTTGATTTCGCGCCTTGGCCCCGCCCATGCAACGAAGCCTCCCTTTTGTCTGAGGCTTTGCGCGCGCTTGCGCTAAAGTGGCTGGAAGGCTCCGGGTGGGCGACTGCGGCAGCAGTTTCTACCCGCCCTTTCTGCGCAGCCTGGAGAGGCGGTGCCCTGGGTGGCAGGCGAGCCTTCCTAGTCAGGTCGGCCGCCTCAGCCCACCCCACCAGTGTCCGGGATCACCGGGCCCTCCCAGCTGGACATCATTTCACATCCCGAGTCGGCTTTCCCGGGGGTAGAGGTTTTTAGGGGAGGGGGCGTGGCAGGCAGATCGAGGGGATGCCAGACCCTAGAATAGTGTGTCTGGAGTGAAAGTGGAGGCAGGGCATAAGGGACCTGAACAGTGAGGATTCATCGCTTTTTCCCCACAGTTCTGGGAGGTGATCAGTGATGAGCATGGCATCGACCCCACTGGCACCTACCACGGGGACAGCGACCTGCAGCTGGATCGCATCTCCGTGTATTACAATGAAGCCACAGGTGAGAGGAGTTCTGGAAGATCAGGTCCCATCTCTCTTCTGCAGTCTTTTTCCATTCCTAGGGAACCCTCTCTCGGATGAATCCATCCTTTGCCTTTGGAGACCTTTATTTCTCACCATGGGGGGGCCAGACTAGGTCTGCTGCCACCTAGTGGTAGTTCCTGGAATAACAAATACGGGTTCCTGGTTGTGACCTAGTCCCAATTTATTTACCTTCTGCTAATTTTCACTCCTACTTTTCTTCCCTGCAGGTGGAAAATATGTTCCTCGTGCTATTTTGGTGGATCTAGAACCTGGCACCATGGACTCTGTTCGCTCAGGTCCTTTTGGCCAGATCTTCAGACCAGACAACTTTGTTTTTGGTAAGTTATATAATTTGTAGATAAGCATCATATTCAATTTAAACGTGTGCAAGAGGACAGCAAGAGTTAGAAAATGATTATGGTAACTGAGTTTTTATAGGGCCATGTTTTGAAATCTCAGAGAGTGGGGGGAGTTATATGGTAAACTGTGGGTGGGGGAATATATATCACAGGTGAGGAAGAAAATGAAGATACATCCATGAGTATTATTCCAAGAGTTGAAAGGTGATTGTGTATGTACCACACTTTGCTAATCAAGCTTACTTCCCAACCTCATTCCAGGTCAGTCTGGGGCAGGCAACAACTGGGCCAAGGGCCACTATACAGAGGGGGCCGAGCTGGTTGACTCAGTCCTGGATGTGGTACGGAAGGAGGCTGAAAGCTGTGACTGCCTACAGGGCTTCCAGCTGACCCACTCACTGGGTGGGGGCACAGGCTCTGGAATGGGCACTCTGCTCATCAGCAAGATCCGTGAAGAGTATCCTGACCGCATCATGAACACCTTCAGTGTGGTACCTTCACCCAAAGTATCTGATACCGTGGTTGAGCCATATAATGCCACTCTTTCTGTCCATCAGTTGGTAGAGAATACCGACGAAACCTACTGCATTGATAACGAGGCCCTTTATGACATTTGCTTCCGTACCCTCAAGCTGACCACGCCAACCTATGGGGACCTGAACCACCTTGTCTCAGCCACCATGAGTGGTGTCACCACCTGCCTCCGCTTCCCTGGCCAGCTCAATGCTGACCTTCGCAAGCTGGCAGTCAACATGGTCCCCTTCCCACGCCTCCACTTTTTCATGCCTGGCTTTGCCCCTCTAACTAGCCGTGGAAGCCAGCAGTATCGGGCTCTCACTGTACCTGAACTCACCCAGCAGGTATTTGATGCCAAGAATATGATGGCTGCTTGTGACCCCCGCCACGGTCGGTACCTCACTGTGGCTGCTGTTTTCCGTGGGCGGATGTCTATGAAGGAGGTGGATGAGCAGATGCTCAATGTGCAAAACAAGAATAGCAGCTACTTTGTGGAGTGGATCCCCAACAACGTCAAGACAGCTGTCTGTGACATCCCACCCCGTGGTCTGAAGATGGCAGTCACCTTCATTGGCAACAGCACAGCCATCCAGGAGCTGTTCAAACGTATCTCAGAGCAGTTCACGGCCATGTTCCGCCGGAAGGCCTTCCTGCACTGGTACACGGGCGAAGGCATGGACGAGATGGAGTTCACCGAGGCTGAAAGCAACATGAATGACCTCGTCTCAGAGTACCAGCAGTACCAGGATGCCACCGCAGAAGAGGAGGAGGATTTCGGTGAGGAGGCAGAAGAGGAGGCTTAAGGCCACACCCATCACTCAGTCTTCTCAGTTCCCTAATCTTCCATCCTCAACTGCCCCTTTATCTTCCCTCAGAATTTGCATCTTCTGCCTCTTTTATTCTTTTAGGGGTGTTCTAGAACAGTGTCTGGCACATAATAGGCACTCAATAAATATTTGTTGCTTGTTGAATGTCTCCTCTCTTTCCGCTTGGGAAACCTACATTTCTGCCATTTTGGGTAATCTTGTATTTCCTTGTGCCCATCTTCCCATCTGTCCAGTTAATATTCTCATCTGTTTTCAAGATAATTTTCTAAGCTGGGTCTCATCCAGATCCCATTTAGGACTCTGTGCTGAAAATACCATCCTAAGCCTGTGGGGTAGCCAAGGGGAAAGGAAATGACACCAACTCTAGCAGGTAGAAGTCCCTAAAAGGAACAGGTGGGGTTTCCCATTCTAGAGCAGTTTTGGAGAGTGGGATTCCCAAAGCAAGGAGTGTTGTTTCCATGTATCTTTCCCTGCTCCACCCTCAGCTTTGGGGAAGGTATGAACAGTATTACCTCAGTTTTCAGTCTCTTAATCTCTGTCCTGAGTTGTTTCCTTTGCAGGGGCCTGCTGCACTCTTGTCAAGTGGGATCCTTTCCTCTTTCACTTTATCTCTCACATTGAATTGGCTTCCTTTCTCTGGACAGAGGAAGTAAAGGGGGGAGAGTGACTAGCCTTTGTCCCTAAAGCCTCCAGAAAAGGCCCTCCCCATCTTGACCTTTTCTAACCCAAAGAGAAATAGCAGTCTGGTGCTCATGCACATAAGAGGTATGTTGTGCACCTAAGTGTTGGAGCCATTACCTGGAGGAGAGGGGACAGGACACCCTGCCTTTTGACAATGTTTCATTTCTTTTGCTGTTGCTCCCCACCTCCCCCATTCTATACTTCAAATTTGTTTTGTCTTGAACTTGCTTTTTTTTTCATATTGAAAAAATGACATTGCCCCAAGAGCCAAAAATAAATGGGAATTGAAAAAAAATTGCAAGATTTGTACTCATTTAGTTGACTTGTTCACTTACACATATACTGTATTCTGTTCTCCATGAATTGAGAATATCCTTAATAGTTAATGGAGCATCATGTCTTAATCCCTGTTACCCCCACCCTAACCAGTACCAGTCTTTTTTAAAGAGGGGAAGGGAGGAACATCAACTGGTTGCCCCTCTATGATCCTCAACTGGGGATCAAACCGAACCCACAACCTAGGCATGTGCCCTGACCAAGAACTGATTCCTAGACCCTTTGGTTTGCAGGACAATGCCCAACCAACTCAACCACTGGCTTGGACATCAGTACCAGCCTGAACTGAGATAGGGAGAGCTCAGATGCAGGATCTATGAGTCGAGGTGGAAGCATGGATATGAAATGATGCATATGTGGTTCCTAAACCAGCAACACCTTGTAACCTATAGAAATGCAGGTTCTCAGATCACATGCAATGCACTGAACCAAAACCAGGTTGGATCCCAGCATTCTTAGCTGCTCCAGAAGATTCTCATCAGTGCAGTTAGGCCACTATTGCTCCAACACTAATATATAGTACACCTAGGATTCCTCTGAGTTACAAGTATTTTGCTTTCTGTAACCATGTGGGTTTTCTCAGTCAATGTAGGAAAGACAATTAGAATGGAATGCCACACATGGTCCCATTCTAAACACAATGCTAATCTTACTATCATGCTTTCAAATTGCACAAAATGTCTCAAAGCTGTCCTGGAAATTTAAGTCCAATTTCCCTTGGCCATATTTTCAGTAATTCTGGGGACTAATGCAATTCTCACGAATCAGCATGTTTTCTGACTAAATCAACTTTGGGGGGAGAGGAATTCAATCTACAACTCTTAGCAGTGTACAAGTAACTCCAACTAAAAGCCTACTGGAAGGAGCAAGCTATATTCCAGCATTCATTTCGAATGAGCTCTGTTTTAACTTAAGTAACAACACGTAACAGCAAATTATCTGAGAAGTTGAGAACCTCCATCCATCCCTCAGTCTTGGTCAGAAAAATTTCAGACAGCAGGCTCTGTGTAGTTTAATTAGGGAGTTAAGTTGGGGGTGGGGTTATCAGAATACTGGCATGGAAGCCTTGGGGGACTGGCAGTCTTGATGGTGTGGGCCTGGGAAAGGGAGCAACCGTTCTCTTCCAAGGCAAGGCACAGGCTATTTGGCAAGGAAAGGTGAAGGGTAGAATCCTACTGTTAAAGGACATGCTCTGGGATACCAGTTGAAGTGCATGCAATATGTGGACCATTCAGGTAACTTGAACCATGAAGAGAGGTATCTGCGAAGGTTGAGGACTCAGGCTGTTCGCAAAGGCTTGTGGTTTACCTGGCAATAAAAGAACAGTGGATTACATGGGAGCCAGATGCCATGTTCTCCCAGGCTCCATCTGGACAAAAAGGTTGCAGGGAGGACATGCACAACCAGGAGTGTTCCAGAGTCCCCCCCACCCCTGCCAAATACAGTTTACATTTAATGTTATTTGTATTAGTTTCTGGTGTAGAGCACAGTGAGGACTTGGCTAATCTTTCATAGCACACAATCCTCCACTGAAGGCCTCAAGGAGGCCCAAAGGAACCTAGCCTAAAGGTCACTGAAGTAGTTCAATGCTCATGCGTGCGTGTGTGTGTGTGTGTGTGTGTGTGTATTTTAACAGTCTTATATGGTACGTTCTATGTGCCAGGCAGTATTTTAAACATTTAGCTAGTATCATTCATTTAGTTACTATTATTAACCTGTTAGGAGATCAGTACAGAGAAACAAAGAAATTGAGAATTTCTCTGAGGTCACAGCATGCACTGGAGGCAGAATTCACACCAGAACAGTCTGGTTTCAGAGCCTGCTCTCTTACCTCCACCATAACCTTCAGATGAATAAACAGGCACCAAGAAAATCAGTGATATGCTTTTGAATTGTCAATAGGCTGCTACTAGTTCCTGGTACTAGAAAGACAGCCTAGGTTTTGGAAGCCCAGCTCCCCTGGCTATATGACATGAACTAAGGTACTTAACGTGTTGGAGTTTAGTTTCTTTACTTTGTAAAATACTACTTACCCCAAGGTTAAAACTTTTTTTTTTAAAATAAAAACCACTTATGTCAATTAGTAAATTAATAAATGTGAATGTGCTTGGTGCACTGAATCACATCCCTCAGGAACGCAGTAGTTCTGTTCCACTGCCCTTACCCTGGAGACTCTCACCTGGGAGATGCTGACACCAGTGAGTCTTTCCACGCTCTCTGGCAGGTGGCTCAGGATGTCCAAGACTTCCCCGGTCACTTTGGCTGCTCCCACGGCCCCACTTCCACTGGACACCAGTGTGATTTTTTTGGCAGAGGTCAAGGGACCACTGATCTCCTCTGCCACCTGGTAAGTGAGAGGCCTACTCAGTGCCTGAGATCCATCACACTGCTCCTAAAATGCCTTATTTACCCTGGATTTTTAAAGACCTCCATCCAACCGCTCATCCTTTCTCACTTTGGTCTCTGGCTTATAACTCCCACCCCTAATTTACGGCTCCCTGGCCTGGTTTGCCTGGTGCCCAGCACACAATCCCCAGACCTGGGGCAGCTTCTCTAGCAGCATGTCCAGCTGAGCAGCTTCCTGGTACAGCTGGAACGCTTCTGCCTTCTTGGCCATCTGCTCGGCCTCAGCCCGGGCTCGGGCCCCAATAGCAAAGGCCTCAGCTTCCCCCCGCATCTAAGGAGAGTACAGGATACTGTAGTACTGTTGCCAGCAGTTAAGGACAAGAAACCCCAGTAGCTCATCAGTAACACCCACTCCCCCAGAACCATAGAGTCACCTTCTAACTCACCCTCACAGACTCAGCTTCTGCCTCTGCTTGCATAATCAGCTGTGACCTGGGCAAACAAAGGGAGTAGAGGAAGAAGCTGAGGCCCTTGCTCCTGGGAGAAAGGTCCTGTGCTGGGGGTAGAAGCTCCTACCACCTGAGTTCCACAGGAGAAATCCAGGTAGTGAAGGGGCTTGAGGGGACCTGGGAGGGGGTATTTACTTCTCTGCCTCTGCTAGGCGCTCCAGCTTGTAGCGCTCAGCTTCCGCAGGCTTCCGCACGCGGGCCTCCAGCTCCTTTTCTCGGCGGGCAATCTCCTGCTCCTGCACTGCCACCTGCTGGGCCCGCTCCACTACCTGCACTTGCACCCTTTGCTCCTCGATCTGCTGTTTCGTTTTGGCCACCTGGGGAGGAGAAATGACGAGTCAGAGCTGAAGAACGAGTGCGCAATAAATCACAGAGAAGTCAGGGCAGGGCTCTAGGATGGGATATAAAAATAGAGCAGGTACAGGGAGTGGTCCACCAGCCCAGTGGGGTCCACTTCCCGTACAGATCCACGGCAAAGCGTGATCAGAGCCAGTATCAACCATCAGGACTTTCCCCAGGCAGTCTCAGTGTCAGAGATGGATAGGGCTGGGACCCCAGACCCTGTCTCCCTCGGGCCAGACAGTGTCCCTCCATGAGCTCCCATTATGACTATTTTTCCACCATGTCTCCATGTAGAGTGCGAGCACTTGGAGGGCACTGAGCACAACTATGCCATCTATTTACCTTCAGTCTGGTTCAAACCCACCCCCTTTACTCACTCTCCATTTGTGCTGCTGTAACCTTAGTGCAAACTGCCCTCAACTCTAGCCCCAACTACTGCAATAACTGCCTACTTTCTTTTTAGGGGCAGGGTGTATGTGCGTGCGTATCTTTTTCAATTTTTGTATATGGTACAAAGTCAAAAGAAAAAAGTGCACAGTGAGAAGCAGGCCTCCACATTTCCCTTCCCCAGGAGTAACCACTGTGACCAGCTTCTTGTGTACCCTTCCAGGGGCACTCTATAAGCATTTACATGTGTGTATAGAATGCCTCTTATTTAGGCAGATTTCATTTTCTTATTGCTTGTAGAGTACAGGGAGCAGAAAGCTCCTGCCAGGAGGCTGGTGAGGAGAGGTACAGGTGAAGAGCACACTTCCTTCTTGTCTCATTGCTCCAACTCACCCATACATCATCTCTGTGGGTGTCAATGCAAGGGGGGATACCCCTGCCTTTACTGGGCCCATGTGTTCACTCCAGAGGAAGGGTGCTCCTGGATATAGCATCCTGTATTGTCTCTCAGCTGGAAATGTCAAGCCTGTTCCAAACTGGACTAGTTGCTCCCCACTGCAGTGTACAGGATCACCTCTTCTATGTTCGAGTGCCCGCCAATCATTAGGCTACTTTTTGGGTGAAACTCAACCTCCAGTAGCTTCCTTGGAAAGAGTATGTGGCAATTAAGTTTTTTGAGACCTTTCTCTGAGATTTTTATTCTATTTGAATAATAGTTATGTTGAGTACAGGTTACTACGTTGGAATTCATTTTTATCAGAATTTTGAAGGTATTGCTCTATGGTTTTCTAGCTTCTTAAGAACTGAAATTATTTTGATGCCTGACCCTTTGAGATCTGTTTTTCTCTCTGGAAGTTCTATATCTTTTTTCAGTGTTCTCAAATTTCAGTGATGTGTTTCAGTGTAGATGTTTTCCATTAATTGTGTTGGGCACTTGGTGTGTTGTTTCAATCTAAAATTAACATCCTTCAGGGAAGATAAACATTTTGTCAATTTTTCATTTGGTTATTTCCTCCCATTTTCTTTGGTCTGTTGGAACTACTGGATTGGCCTTTAATATTTTTATCTACTGCCCCCACTCCCCCATCTGCTCTGGTCTGTTAGAATTTCTCTTCCAAAGTGGTTTTTTATTTTGATTTAAATATTTTATTTATTTATTTTTAGAGAGAGGGGGAAGGAAGGAAAAAGAGGAAGAGAAACATCAATGTGTGGTTGCCCCTCACACACTCCCTACTGGGGAACTGGCCTGCAACCCAAGCATGTGCCGTGACTGGAAATCAAACTGGCAACCATTTGGTTGCCAGGCCGGCACACAATCCACTGAGCCACACTAGCCAGGGCCCAAAGTGATTTTTAAAAAAACTTATGCCATCTTATTAATTTCTAAGAGCTCTTTTTTTGTTTTCTGTTCTATATTCTGACTTCCTGGATGTGGATTCTTCTCTTCTCTTACTGAGTATATGAATGTTTAAAAAGCTTTTCTTCTTGCATAGTCTGTGTCCTTCACGTGGTTCAGCTCTGTCTCCCATGTTGCAGGGCTCCTTTATAGGTCAGTTAATCCTTGGCTGTCTGCTCACAGTGAACAGGGTCTACAACAATGAAGGGAAGCTCTGGGTTGTACGGGAGGCTTGTAGACTGAGAGCTTCACACTAGGGTGATCTGGGCAGGCCATTTGCTGAGGAACCAGTGACTCTGGATCTTTAAGTCTTTCTTTTCAAATTGGTCATGTTCCCTGAGCAGTTTTCTCATCTATTGTTTGGAAGATGGAGATTCTGGGAGCCAAGTGAGGTGAGGCTGTCAGCACTGAGCATTCAATAACTGCACAGTCAGTTCATGTCCCTGGTACTGGTGAAGTACCAAGCTTTCAGGTGTGTTGGACTGGCCCAAGGTGACATCCTCTGGTTTATTCTCAGCAAATAATAAACTTCCAGATGTGTACTGGTGTACCAGAGATCTAGCCCCAGGAAATGGGGGAGGGGTTGAGCTGTGTATATGTGAGTTGCCTAACAACCAGAGCTATTCCCTCTGGGCCATGCAAGAGATTCTGGAGAATATTTAATAAGGAGCACGTGGAAACCAGGCTCCCGACTTCCAGCCAAGATGGAGGCATAGGTAGATACACTCTGCCTCCTCACAAAACTAAAGGACAACGATAAATTAAAAAACAAACAAACAAACAAACAAACAAACCCAGAACTGCCAGAAATTGAACTGTGTGGAAATCCAACAACCAATGAGTTAAAGAAGAAACATTCATCCAGACTGGTAGGAGGGGCAGAGATGGGCAGCTGGGGTGGAGAGGACGTGTGGCAAGGCAGCGGCTGGAGGGTTAGGTGGTCCCACATTTGTGTGCAAATATACTGGGAGGAACAACTAGGGAGCGAGACAGACTGTGCAACCCAGGGTTCCAGCGCACAGAAATAAAGCCTCCACACCTCTGGCTGTAAATACCTGTGGGGGTTTTGGCAGCACAAGAAACTCCTAGCCTCACAGGAGAGTTTGATGGAGAAACTCACAGGTTACTTGAATGTATATAAATCCACCCACCCAGGAATTAGTACCAGAAGGGCCCAATTTGCTTGTGGGTAGCGGGGGAAGTGACTGAGAGCCAGCTCAGAGTGGAGCAAGCAGTATTGTTCCCTCTCTGACCCTTCCCCCACATACAGTGCCACAATGTAGGGAAGTGGGTTGCCCCACACTGGTGAATACCTAAGGCTCCAACCCTTACAATGTGACAGGTGTGCTGAGACAAATATGGCCCAAATGAAAGAACAGATCAAAACTCCAGAAAAAATGCAACTAAGAGATAAAGAGATAGCCAACCTATCAGATGCACAGTTCAAAACACTGGTAATCTGGATGCTCACAGAAACGGTTGAGTATGGTCACAAAATAAGAGGAAAAAGTGAAGGCTACGAAAAATGAAATAAAGAAAAATATACAGGGAACCAACAGTAAAGGGAAGGAAACCAGGACTGAAATCAATGATTGGTAGCAGAAGGAAGAGATAAACATTCAACCACAACAGAATGAAGAAACGAGAATTTAAAAAAATGAGGAGAGGCTTAGGAACCTCCAGGACAACTTGAAATGCTCCAGCATCTGAATCATAGGGGTGCCAGAAGGAGAAGAGGAAGAGCAAGAAATTGAAAACTTATTTGAAAAAATAATGAAGGAGGACTTCCCCAACCTGGCTAAGGAGACAGACTTCCAGGAGATTCAGGAAGCTCAGAGAGTCCCCAAGAAGCTGGACCCAAGGGTGCACATGCCAAGGCACATCATAATTATATTACCCAAGATTACAGATAAGGGGAGAATCTTAAAAGCAGCAAGAGAAAAGGAGGCAGTTACCTACAGAGGAGTTCCCATAAGACTATCATCTGATTTCTCAAAAGAAAACTTACAGGCAAGAAGGGGCTGGAAGGAAATATTTAAAGTCATGAAAAGCAGGACCTACAACCTAGATTACTCTATCCAGCAAAGCTATCATGTAAAATGGAAGGGCAGATAAAGTGCTTCCCAGATAAGGTAAAGTTAAAGGGGTTCATCATCACCAAGCCCTTATTATATGAAATGTTACAGGGACTTATCTAAGAAAAAGAAAGTCAAAAACTATGAACAGTAAAACAGAGGGGAGGGGGAGGAGGAAGAATAGGGGAAAAGGTACAGGGAATAAGCAGCATAAATAATAGGTATAAAATAGGCAAGGGGAGGTTAAGCATAGTATAGGAAATGGAGAAACCAAAGATATGTGCAACCCATGGACATGAACTAAGAGGGATCAGAGAATGCTGAGGGGTGGGGCAGTGTAGGGTGGAGGGGAATAAAGAAAAAAAAAAAATCGAAATATATCTCAGATTCGGTTTTTTTTTTGAAATGACACTTTCAGACCTGGGTGGTGCGGCTCAGTGGATTGAGTGCTGGCCTGTGAACTCAAAGGGTTGCTGGTTCAATGCTAAGTCAGGGCATATGCCTGAGTTGTGGGTCAGGTCCCCAGTAAGGGGTGTACAAGAGGCAACTGATGGATGTTTTTCCCTCCCTTCCCCTCTCTCTAAAAACAAACAAACAAAAAATCTTTTTTAAAAGTAAAAAATAAGGGCTTGGTGATGATGAACCCCTTTAACTTTACCTTATCTGGGAAGCACTTTATCTGCCCTTCCATTTTACATGATAGCTTTGCTGGATAGAGTAATCTAGGTTGTAGGTCCTGCTTTTCATGACTTTAAATATTTCCTTCCAGCCCCTTCTTGCCTGTAAGTTTTCTTTTGAGAAATCAGATGATAGTCTTATGGGAACTCCTCTGTAGGTAACTGCCTCCTTTTCTCTTGCTGCTTTTAAGATTCTCCCCTTATCTGTAATCTTGGGTAATATAATTATGATGTGCCTTGGCATGTGCACCCTTGGGTCCAGCTTCTTGGGGACTCTCTGAGCTTCCTGAATCTCCTGGAAGTCTGTCTCCTTAGCCAGGTTGGGGAAGTCCTCCTTCATTATTTTTTCAAATAAGTTTTCAATTTCTTGCTCTTCCTCTTCTCCTTCTGGCACCCCTATGATTCAGATGCTGGAGCATTTCAAGTTGTCCTGGAGGTTCCTAAGCCTCTCCTCATTTTTTTTAAATTCTCGTTTCTTCATTCTGTTGTGGTTGAATGTTTATCTCTTCCTTCTGCTACCAATCATTGATTTCAGTCCTGGTTTCCTTCCCTTTACTGTTGGTTCCCTGTATATTTTTCTTTATTTCATTTTTCGTAGCCTTCACTTTTTCCTCTTATTTTGTGACCATACTCAACCGTTTCTGTGAGCATCCAGATTACCAGTGTTTTGAACTGTGCATCTGATAGGTTGGCTATCTCTTTATCTCTTAGTTGCATTTTTTCTGGAGTTTTGATCTGTTCTTTCATTTGGGCCATATTTGTTTGTTTCGTCGCTCCTGTTATGTTGGAAGGGGCAGAGCTTTAGGTATTCGCCAGCAAGCCCTTATTATATGAAATGCTGAAGGGACTTATCTAAGAAAAAGAAGATCAAAACTATGAACAATACAGTAACAACAAACTCACAACTATCAACTATCGAATCTAAAAAAAAAAAAACAAACCAAAGCCAGAAACAAACTAAGCAAACAACTAGAACAGGAACAGAATCACAGAATTGGAGATCACACAGAGGGTTTTCAGTGGGGAGGGGGAGGACAGAACGGGGGAAAAGGTGCAGGGATGACGAAGCATAAATGATAGGTACAAAATGGACAGGGGAAGGTTAAGAATAGTATAGAAAATGGAGAAGCCAAAGAACTTATATATATGATTGATGGGATGAACCAAGGGAGAGGGGAATGCTGATGGGATTGGGAGGTGCAGGGCAGAGGGGAATAAAAGGGACAAAAAAACCGGACAAATGTAATAGCATAATCAATAAGATATACTTAAAAAAAAGAAAAAAAAAAAAAAAAAAGACACTGTGTTCCCTTTTTTGGATCTCCCCTCCTTCCGGGCACTGTGTGCTGGAAGTCCTAGGCCCTGGTCATTAGGGATAGTAAAAGGGGAAGGGAGGAGGCTTGGTCCTGTCAGTGGCAGACCCCTGCCACACCCCTTCCATGCAGGGATTTGTCCAGTGAGGACATTCCCCTCCTGGACCTGTCAACTGCTGTAAGCGCCCCGCCCCTTCTTGGGGCAGGCATGTAAAGGGTCACCAGGTCTGGCCAGTGAGCAACTGTAGGAAGAGCACAGCGCACCTTGAGTAAAAGGCCTGGAGGCACAGACTCTGAAAGATGCCTGGAGATAGAAAGCAACTGGAGAGCAGCTAAGCCACCTACATTTACAATACTTTTGGGTGGGAGAAGAGGTTCCTGGAACAACCTTGAACTGAGTTGGCAGAGGGTGACAGGGTGATTTTTCTTTGGGTGTCTAAGACCAAAGTTCATGTGCCTTGTTCAGTTGTACAGATTTTTATTCTTGTGTTGTTTTCAGATCTTGAATCTATGTAGTAGTTATAATATGACAAATATTTAAATAGTCTTTTTTGATTGTTAAATAAACAATTCCTTCCTTTCCCACTGAACTCTTGTCTTTGGAGTTTTGCCTGGTAGGCATCCCTCCACTGATTTGGTTTGATAACAGAAAATGGCGACTCTGCCGGGACCCTAGCTGCTTGTGGCAAGCTGATCCCCAAAGGAATGGGACTGTAGGATTTCCCAATTCCTGGGAAATTCTCTGCATGCCTTCTAGAGGTGCTGGCCACCTAAATATACCTGGCAGGTAGAAATAAAATGGGTCTGGGAAGGGAGTAGACTCTTAGAAGGAAGAAGGATCACCTGAGTTTTGGGGCTGCAAACTGTGTTCTGGGTGAGGACCAGCCAAGGAAGGCCAAGTGGCTAAGATTGGGTGAGGAGCCCCTGAGTTTTGGGGGGCCACAGCTTGGAGGCCATGATTTGTAGCATCAGTTGGCAGAAGACCCCAAAACCTGCTTATGAGATAGAGTTGTGGGTTCAAGTTTTGTTTGCATGTTCACAGTTTGCCTACATTCTTTAGGTCATAGCTTTAGACCTGCATGTCTGGGCCAATAAGGAAAGCAGTTCTGTGCTGGCTCCTGGAGGGAGCCCACTGGGTAGGATTCTGCCAGATGGGGGCATGTACTGCTATTATCCAAGGGGTTACTGATTTATTATTGTTAATACTTTGTGACCTATGTATGTTTTGGATTGTGGGGAAAGATGGCCCACGCATGGCTACCCAAGTTACTGTAGCACCATGAAATTGAAACAGTATTGCCAATGGTTAGACAGATGGGATGAAATCCGTTATGTCAATGCATTTCTGTCACTGCTTAATAGGGTTTTGTCAGGGACACAGAACCCCTTGATGGTGCAGAGAAGGGAAATGGCCTCAAAACATATCCCTGACAATAAGACACAGGAAGAAACAGAGAATGATAAAATAAGTCTCATTAATGTCCTCAACCCAGGGGGCACAAGATTAGTAGCAGGACAACCTACCCAGTCACCACCCTCACTGCTAACTTCCTTGGAGTGGGGTCACAGAGCCAATGGCTCTACCCCTGTATGACAAGGGACAGGTCTCCCCATTGAAGACCTGTTAGAGCACCCAATTTGGCCAGGGAGCCTCACTATCCAGAGCAAGGCAGTTTTCTTTGAGGCAATTCCCTATGGGCAGAGTAATTCAGAAGGCCAGCCTGCTGTTGGGCTCATACTATATTCCCCACTTCAGACTTACTGAATTGGAGGAATTCCAGCGCCTCATATGGAGAGGACCCTCAGAGAATGACAGATCTTATCGTCTCCATTATTGCTACTCATCATCCAAAGCAGGCAGATGAACAGGCTCTCTTAAATATCTTGCTAACTGCAGATGAGAGATGGCTGGTTATAAATAGGGCTAATGAAGAGACCCAGTATCTCCACCAAAAGGATCCTAATGAGACCCCAACCCAGCTGGGGCAATTCCCTTGACAAAGCCTGGCTGGACCCCAAAGGGTGGGGACCTATCCTACGCTTTATCGAAAAGTGCATACTGGAAAAGCTTAACAAAAGGGTGCCCAAACAAAAGAGCCCAAATATGACACAAGCCCTTCAACAAAAACCAAGTGAAGACCCTTCTGAATTTTTAGAAAAGATCCAGCAGGTCTATAGAAAACAAACTGATGCTGATCAGCAGGCACCAGATAACGTATCGATGGTGAACGTGACGTGACCTTCATTGGACAAAGTTCCCCAGATATTAGAAAGAAACTCTAGAAGTTAGATCTGGCACTGGGAATAAATCCCTCTCAGCTAGTAGACATAGCCTATAAATTCTACAATGCCAGGGAAGCAAGGAAGATAACAGGCCACGGGGTTCTTAGAAATAAGGAGGGGCAATCAGAGGAAAAGACGGGACCCTATAGGAAAGAGAAGAGGCCCCCCAGGAGCCAATCAATGTGTCTATTGCAAGAAGGAGGGCCACTAGAGAAAGGAGTGCCCAAAGTTCTAAAGGAAAATAGAGATGAAAACCGTCGCTGAGAAAAGTTTAAAAGGCAAGAGAAGTATGATAAACAAGGAGCCCCAGGAGCTTCCTTGGACATCTCCTGACCTATTACTATTTTCCCAGAGGAGCCCTGGATACAGTTGATGGTGGGGAACAAGTCAACTGATTTCCTTATAGATACAGGAGCTACACACTCAATTGTGAATACAAAAATAACCAAGAAAAGTTCGGATGTAGTAATGGTAACTGGGGTTACTGGACAATTACAAAAACGGGCATTCCTTCAACTCCTAGAATGCCAGCTTGGGGATCAGAGGATGGTTTTCTCTATTGGCAAGACTGTCCCATTCTTTTGCTGGGCCAAGACTTATTTTGTAAATTAAATCCACAAATAACTTTTTCTCCTGAAAAGCAGCAACTACATAGAGGTTATGCTGGAACATGCTCTCCAGCTCCAGGCACTCCTGATTTGGCCAGAAGATCCTGGAGGTGAACTTGTTCCACCTGAGATCTATAAACAGGTTGATCAAACCATCTGGGCTGATAGAATTCCAGGCAAAGCAGTTAACATCCAATCCATAAAATTTAATCTAAAAGACAGGGCACAGATCCCAGAGGAAATAGCATTCCCTCCAAAAGGAGGTTTTAGAGGAGATTCAGCTGATATTGCAGAAGTTCTTAAAATCAAGATTAATTCAGTCATGCCAGTCTCCCTCTAATACTCCCATTTCACCAGTCAACGTCTCACTCTGACAAAGATTTGTACAGAATCTTAGAGCCATACATGACATTGTGCAAGACATTCTTCCCATAGAGCCCAACCCCTACACTCTGTTGACCATGGTGTCTGGAAACAACAAATTGTTTTCCGTCCTAGTCTTGCAGGATGCCTTTTTCTGCATCCCAATAGATCAACAGACTCAACTACTGTTTGCCTTTGAATGGCAGGACCCAGAAACCAAAGCCACACTTCAATACTGCTGGACTGTGCTACCACAAGGATTTAAGAACTTCCCAACTACATTCGGTGAAGTATTAGCCAAGGACTTAGGGGATTGTCAGTTGAAACCACAAGTTCTTCCACAATATGTAGATGACACATTGATAACTAGCAATAGCTACGAAGACTGCTCAACACCGTAACAGTTCTAAATCATTTGGCTAAAGGGGGATATAAGGTGTAACTTCACAAGGCCCAGCTGTGCAAACAGGAGGTGGCATACTTGGGATTTCAATTGAAACAGGGTACTAGGAGCTTGATGGCAGATAGAAAGCAAGCCACTGCTACAATAAAAATCCCAGAAAACCAGAAATAGCTTTACAAGTTCTTGGGGATTACAGGATTCTGCCAAATGTGGACTCCAAACTTTGGACTTACAGCTAAACCACTGTATAATTCCTTGAAAGTCCTCAACACTGAACCTTTTAAATGGGCAAGAGGTTGTCAGGCAGCATTTGATACCTTGAAGGAAAAGCTAGTTTTGGCTCCTGCACGAAGATTGCCCAGTTTACAGAAGCCTTTCAAATTTTATGTTCACGAAAGACAGGGAGTTGGACTGGGGTTACTAATCCAGACTCTGGGAAACATCCCCAGGCCCACAGCCTATCTCTCAAATAAGTTGGATCACAAGACAAAGGCATGGTCACAAGTCACTGGACAGTAGCAGCTACCTGTGACATCTTACAGGAAGCTGAGAAGCTCATTTTAGTAAAGCCTACTACAGTACTGGTACATTAGGTCCTAACTTTATTGGAACAAAAAACAGGGTACTGGCTGATGGCAGGAAGCATGGGAAAATACCAGTCCATTCTGTTGGATAACCCAATGTTACCTTGCAGGCTACCAAAACTTTAAGTCCAGCCACTCTGCTCCAGACATGGAGGGAAACTCAAACCTCCAGCATGACTGCTTGGAAATTATTGACCAAGTTTATTCTAGAAGGCCAGATCCACTGGACCAACCTGTAGCAGCACAAGACTGGAGGCTGTACACAGATAGGAGCAGCTTCATGGCCAATGGCTAATGGTGAGCTGGGTACACAGTAGTCACCACAGACAAGGTACCCGAAGTCCAAGTCCTTGCGCCGGGAACCTCAGCACAGAAGCCTGCCATCATGAGACTTAGTACTGTCCCAGGGAAAGAAGGCTAACATCTACATGGTCTTCAAATAAGCCTTCATTGTAGTTTATGCCCATGGCACAGTATGGAAGGAGAGAGGACTCTTCACCTCGGGAAACAAGGATGTCAACCATGCAGAGATTTTATAATTGCTAGAGGCAGTGAATTTAGTGGACCAGGTTGCCATAATGCACTGCCCAGGACACCAAAAGGACAGTTCCCAAAGAAGCCAGGGAACTCAAACTGCTGATAAAGCAGCAAGACAAGCAGCAGAGCCACCACGCCCGGGGGCTCTGATCCCTGTTTGGATTTGTTAAAATTTAAACCTCATTACACAGAATGAGATGAGGAACAGGCCAGTGAATGGGGATTCACTAACAATGACTCTAATTCTATATGGAAGGTCTGCACCCCTGTCATGATCTTACTCCGAGGCTCTAGTGTTCTCCCTTCCTCAAATGCCTACATGAAAGGGCCCATTATAGAAGGGACGCTTAGATGGACCTTTTTTTTAAAAAAAATTTAAAGACTTTATTTTTATAGAGAGGGGAAGGGAAGGAGAAAAAAGAGGGAGAGAAACATTTATGTGTGGTTGCCTCTTACACTCCCCTCACTGGGGACTGGCCCGCAACCCAGGCCTGTGCCCTGACTGGAAATTGAACTGGTGACCTTTTGCGTTGCAGGCCAGCACTCAATCCACCGAGCCACACCAACCATGGCAACTTTGATGGACTTTATTAGGTTACATTTTAAGGGCCCTCATTTGCACATGACCATTCAGAGGATCACTCAAGCCTGTCAGATATGTTCCAAAAACAATCCTAAAACAGAGCATTCCCCAGCAGAAAAAGGGAATACAATATAAAGGGTTATGCCCATTTGAGGACTGGCAAGTACACTTTACACAAATGCCTAAACCAAAGGGAATTTCAAGCTCTTTGTTTTTGTGGACATTCTTTCTGGATGGAGAGAGGCATACCCCACTAGAACTGAGAAGGTGACTGAAGAAGCAAAACTTTTACTTAAAGAGGTGATTCCTAGCTTTGGACTTCCTCACAGCATTCAGAGTGATAATGGACCATTGTTCACTTTGAAGATATCCCAAAAGGCTGGACAGGCACTGCAAATACAATGGGAACTACATATATATTGAAGACCTTAGTCTATGGAAGTGACTGAGAAAATGAATCACATGATAAAGACGACCCTGGCAAAAATAAGCCAGGAAATGCATTTGAAATGGGACCAGGCACTCTCCGTTATTTTGCTCCAAATTAGGGTGGCACCCAGAAGTGGGCTTAAGTTCAGTCCTTTTGAAATAGTTTATGGGACTCTTCCAAATCTCTTAAGGAATGCCCCACTTAGAGTTGGAGCATGAGTCAAAGATTAAGCAATATATGCAACATTTAGGGTAATCACTAACCATTTTGTCTAAGTTTGGTCATTGCAGGACTGTCTATCTAGCTGATGAGCCCCTGTACCTGTCCCAGGCAGGAGGCTGAGCCTTACTAAAGACCTGGAAGGCTCAGGGCCCTGAACAGCAGCTAGCCAAACAAGGTACTGGTTGCTGGTGCTGAATCCCAGCAGGGAGTGAGTCAGCAAAAGTCCTAAGTCCTTTGCAGGCCCTTTAAGAGAGAATCCTGCAGCCTCTTACAACGCCCCAACCCTCAGTGGTTTCCAGCGCCAGAAGTTATGGGGACTTAGCTTTCTGGCGCTGAAACCCTGGGCTGAGTGATCTGGTCTGGCACTGTTCCCTCTGATTTTTATCCACTACTTGTAAACGTGGGATCATCCACTAGGCGTATCCACACCCCTCCATGTCTCTGCCCCTCCTATCCACCTAGATGAATGTGGCTTCTTTAAATCCTTGGTTGTCAGACTTCCATACTGCTTGATTTTCTGGCAATTCTGAGTGATACTTGTTCTGTAGTCTAATTGTAATGTTTTCTGTAGTTGTGTAAGGAGGCGAGGCACGTTTACCTATGCCTCCATCTTGACTGGAAGTCTCCTGGACTAGTCCCTATGATGTCCTACTGACAATGCACTCTTCTCTACAGCTTGCAGGAATTAAGCCTTGGATCCACCACTCATGAATAAAACAGGCACCACCTGAGGAGGATTTGAATCCTGCTGCTGTGGTTGACGCTGAAAAGGGAAGCTGAACCTGAGCTCTGAAGATTTGAAATTTCTTTCAGAAGAAAATGGGCCCCAATGCAAAGTGACCATGTTCCATTTCTTTATTTATGTGTTTGCAAATTTAGGGACTTTTGTCTGCCTGATACTGAGCTAGGGTATGGTCCTTCCCTTCGTTAAAAAAGAACAAGGATTGAAAGTGAGTTAATAGTTATTTCTGAATGAGTATAGAAAGTTGTGAGAGTTTTAACTTGAAAGAAACCTCAGTTCTTGGTTATTCTTTGCTTACTTTCTGATCTTCTGGGGACTAGGAGGAATTCAGCTGTTTTGTTTATACTGGGAATCCTCTGCCTATGCTGCTTGGGCTTTGTGCCATTTGGACCCCAGAAGGGTCATTTGCAATACCAACCAGTAGGGGTGAGAGAATCTCTCCCCCATTGGGGCTTCATGCCGCTTGGACCTTGGAGAGGTTGTCTGTGTGACTGGTTGGTGGGACTGATTGGTGAGACAGGATTCTAAGGCTAGTTCCAGTCCTTCCCCCCATTTTATCTGAAACTCTGTCCTAGCTTTAGATTTGTTCTGTTTCTGTACTGAAAATAAATTGAGGTTTCTAAAGGTTAAAACTTCACATTAAGTTGGAAAGTAAAGTAACAAAAGATATAAAGCATAGATAGAATTGTGATTATTGGACGTCAGTGTGGCTAACTGTACTCAAAGGTTTTTTTCACTTGCAAGTTGAACTAGTTTACATGACGGATTTGTCAAATTGTCACTGCTTGGTACCATTCCAGCAAAGGTCTTGCAGCTGAATGTTTTCCCCACTTGAGAAGCCTACCTGCATCACTGCCTCCTAAGACTAAACAGTTTGGCTGGACTATATGGTTGGGTTGGTGAAATACGGGGCAGCCTACTGGCTTCATTTTGAAACTGGTTTTCTTTTCTGCCTTAGTGGTTTGGACAGAAAAGGTCCAGAAGTGTTAAAAGAGGGAACTGTAACAGTCCCAACCTTGATTATTTAGTTCTTGTGGTTTTGACTGTGCCTTCTAACCCTCTTGCCAAATTTGTTGCCTCCAGAATATAAGGTTGCCAGCCTTTCCATTGATGTAATTCAGCCATCATGCATGCTGCTTTCTCTTGGATAACCAACTGACCTGGATCTTGCAAAATCCTTCTCCCTCATGTGAAGACACCCCTCCACTCCAGAACCCTTTTCGTTAAAGACCTCTGAACAAGGGGATGGGTAGGACTACATTGTTGGCAAGCAGGAAGTAGTTACAGAAGAACAAGACTTTACTCCATTTGCCCTTGTAAGATTACAAGCATCCAGAGTGTTAAAAGACAGGGAGTTGTAATAGGATAATGGGGACCCTGCCCCCAGAAATGGGGGAGGGGTCGAGATGCACACTGGACTGCACAAGGCATTTGGAGGGAGATCATTTAAAAAGGAGTGTGCAGAAATGTAGTTTCCTTTTTTGGATCTCTCTTCCTTCCTGCCTGCTGGAAGCTGGCGGTCCCAGGCCCCAGACATTCAGGATGGTAAGAGGAGAAGGGGAGGAGGCTTAGGCTTATCAGCAGCAGACCCTTCTCCCCTCCCTGTGTACCCATCAAGCCACCAGCTCAGGCCTCTCAGTAAGAGGCCCTGTGCTACACGCCCCCTCCCAAGGACCTGTCAATGGCTGCAGGCCCCGTGCCCCTCCCCCGTGGCAGGAGTGTCAAGAGTGGCCAGCACTGGCTTGTGAGCAGCTGTAAGAGCACAGTGTGCCAGTGAGTAGGAGGCCCGGAGGCAAAGACTCTGAAAGATGCCTGAAGCTAAACAGCCAAGTCACCTACGTTTACAATACTTTTGGGTGGAAGAAGAGGTTCCTGGCACAACCTTGAACTGAGCTGGTAGAGGGCAACAGGGTGATTTTTCTTTGGGTGCCTTAGAACACAGTTTATGTGCCTTATTCAGTTGTACAGATTTCTGTTCTTGTGTTATTTTCAGATCTTGAATCTATGTAGTAGTTGTAATAACAAATATTTAAATAGTCTTTTTTGATTGTTAAATAAAAGGTTCCTTCTTTTCCACCAAACTTTGTCTTTGGAGTTTTGCCTGATAGGTGGTGAGTGGTAGGATGTCCCTGACAGACAGACAGACAGACAGACAGACAGACTCTCTCTCTCTCTCTCTCTCTCTCTCTCTCTCAGTTTGGTAACACTAAAGCGGATAAGGGATCCAGAGGCAGGGATCCAGCAACAGAATCTAACTGAGAGGTCATGCTTCACCCTTTTTCCTGATTTTGACGGTCTTCATCACAGCTCCAGGTCCATGTATGTGCCAGCTCCTGAACACCAGATCATGTCACTGCTTTCTACCTGTCACCTTTGGTCTCAGCAGTCTCAGAAATGCTTAGTCAATTACCACAGCTTTCTAGCTTCCAAAGTGATGCTATGGTTTCTATTCCTTTTGTTCCCCTTCTCTCGGTCTCTCTCTTTTAAATCACTGTATGTGGTTTTAATGAGGTTTTAGCTGCATTTATTCAATCTATAATCTTTGAAAAAGATTCCAACTTGTCTCTCTGATGCCCCCCTTCTGGCAATCAATTCTCCGCACAGCAGCCAGATTGATCCTTGTAAAAACATAAATTGGACCACAGCACCTCCCTGCTTAAAGTTCTCTAATAGCTTTCCACTGTGCTTTGAATTCTCTTTTAAGTCTCCACCAAGGCTACCTGAACCCTGTGTGACCTGGCCTTGCCTGCCTCTCCTTATAGCATACTAGCTATACCAGACCAGAAACCTCCTTTCTGTTCCTGGGACACACCAAGTCCCCCTCCTAGTCACTAGCCACATATGGCTGTTTAAATTTAAATTATTTAATATTAAAAAAGATTTAAAATTCAGTTCCTCAATCACAATTTCACTAGCCAGCGATCCACCAGCCACATTTCAAGTGCTCAACATTACAGCAAAGTACAGAACATTTCCATCACTAAAAGTTCTATTTGAACATCCCTGGTTTAGAATACTCTTGCCACACAACTCTTTACATTGCTGGTTCATTCCTGTCTTCAGGTTTTATTTCATATATCATTTGCTCCCAGCAGATTTCTCTGTCTACCCCCGGCCTAACAGAGTAGCCCCCACTGCTTTCCTTCATAGCACTTAAGCAAGATGTGAAGTTCACTGACTTCCTTGTTAGCTGTGTTCTGTATTATACTGTAAGCTCATTGAGAGCAGGAATCTTTTTCTGTCTCGCATACTTACATCCTCACCTCCAAAACAGTGTCTAGCACATGGCAGACACTTCACAGATATTTTTTGATTGAACCATTATTTTCTGATTACCCAGCACAAAGCCTGGCACAAAATGAGGAACTGAGAAAAGTTAACAGAGCCCAAACCAGCTCAATCTGTTAACTTGTGGACAAAGAAAGCCATGTTTAGAGAATCAAGGACCTTACCCATAGTCCCACTCACACTAGTGGTTTCCACTATGTTGCTACTTCTCAGACTCCAATGTATACATTGATCAGCTAGGGAGCTTGTTATAATGCAGATTTTGATTCAGTCTGGGCTGGAGCCTGAGACTGTATTTTTAGCAAATACTCCAGTGTTGCTGAAGCTGCTGCTGCTGGTAGGCAGACCACACTCTAAGTAGCAAACCACAAGCCAAGAATTTATCCCCACAACTAGAGATGCTCTGTACCTCATTATGCTTTTAGTCTGCACCAACTCTTGGCAAAAATGAAATTCATAATATTGCTATTCTTTGGGTAAAGGTCTCAAAGTACAGTTGATTCTTGTTATTCATGGTAGTTGTTCCAGAAAGTAGCCATGAACACTGAATTAGCAAATACTTATTTTGTTCCTAGGAGAAATACGGGGTTAGGTTCCTGTGAACCTCTGGTCCCAACATTTTATCAGCAAATCAATATATAACATTGTTTTATGTGTTTCTGTTTAAAGTCACCTTATGTAATAAATACTGTTGACTCATTATCAATAAACTTACGGCCAATGACTCCTGCCTGAATGAAGTTCATCTAACACACCTATATCCTCCATACAGTATGTCACAGCCTTCCTGCACTTAGGAAAACTAGACAGTATTACAGCACTATGCTTAGGGACTGTTTTATACAGTGAAATCACCAATCAAGAACACAAAAATGTGAAAAATATGGCAGGAAATATACCATGAAGACAACACTGTTTGCAGTATAAGAGTTGAAAGAAGGGCCCTGGCTGATGTGGCTTAGTGGACTGAGTGCTGGCCTGTGAACCAAAGGGTTGCCAATTGATTTCCAGTCAGGGCACATGCCTGGGTTGCAAGCCAGGTCCCCAGTGAGGAGTGTGTGAGAGACAACCACACATTGATTTTTCTCTCGCTCTTTCTCCTTTCCTTCTCTTCTCTCTAAAAATAAATAAATAAACTTTAAAAAACACACACAAGAGTTGAAAGAAAGCAGAATATCTTGTTCAACCTCAAAAGTGATAACTGTGCACCAAGCAACTCAGATTTTCATCTCTCTGTGCATGTCTGCAAATGACCACAGAAGTGCTACAAGTACTGACTGGAGTTACCAATAAATTTTAACGATTTGGCACATTTTCAATATGGAATCTGCAAATGATGACGACTGACTGTATTGCCTTGTAACACCTGGGGCTGCCCATAGCTCACTTTCCAGGATTCAAAGCCCAACTCTGTGTTTTTATTCCTCACACCCTTCTTTGATCACCAGGGCTGCCTTGTGCAAATGAGTAAATGGTGCCCATTCCTCTGGGTGGATGTAGACCCACTGGCTCATGTCAGAATGTAGTCTGGCAAGTGGGACATGGGCTGGACCTCAGTTCTTGTTCACCGCCCTCATCCAGGTGCCACTGCAGAGGGCACAACCTGCTCCAAACACATGACCAGCCCTGCTGAACATATACCTTCTTGACCTTTGCTTTGCTTTTTTGCTGACATATTTAGGTCTTTTAAATCTTCCTCATATAGAGGAGTTGGCTCAGAAATGGAGAGTATGATATGGGGATCAGAGTTAGAAAATGACAGTGGTAGCCTGAGAGGAATGGTGCAGGGGCAAGGCCCAGCCTAGCCATCTGCTCAGTGTGGTGGCTCTGACCTGAAGTTGATAGGCGAGGTCTGCCTGTGCCCGGCGGGTGTTGACCTCAATGTCATATGCGGCCTTCTTCAGCTCATAGTCCCTCTGCGCTTTGGCCATCTCGATCTCACTCAGGTATTGAGCAGACACCTTCTCCTGCTTGGCTTTGGCCTCCTGTTCATACAGAGATCAGGTAAGGAGTCAGAGCCAGGAGGTAAAGGCCCCAGGGGGACAGCCTGCTCCACACTAGGAGCAAGCTATTCCCCTGCCTTTGCCCTGCCTCTGCCCCAGGCCTGACCTCATCTTATTCTTCCGCCAACCCATTTCTACCAGCCCCAGTCAGTTGTGGCCCTCCCACCAAGTGCCCAAAAAGCCCAGTGTCCAAGTGACCCCCCCACCCCCGCCCGCCGCCATCTCCCTCACCCGAATCCCAGCATCTCTCTTGGCTTCTGCTTCTCCAATCCGAGCATCTTTTTGGACTTGAGCAGTTCGAGCTTTTCCCAAGGAGTGCAAATAGTCCTGTGGGAAAGATGAAGAAATTGGAGTCCTTGGGAGGGTTTAAGAGAAGGGAGCAGGGAAACAGAGAGGATCAACTGTCCAGGTTTACCTGATCATCGTGAATGTCTTTCAGGGTGTAGCTGACCACGCTGATGCCCATGTTCACAAGGTCTGAGGAGGCCACTTTGAAAACCTGCTCTGAGAATTTCTGCCTGTCCTTATAGATTTCCTAGGATAATGAGATGGTGCAAAGGAGGAACTTAAGCTCTCAGAACCTCTGGCTACTGCCTCCCACAGACTAGTTCAGTCCTTAAGCCCCCCTCTGGAATCCCTTCCAGATGTTTCCCTGCCATCAGGCCCACCTCCACAGTCATGTGGGCCATGATAGCCCTCTGGTGGCCTTCTAGCGTCTCCAGTGCAATTTGGGCAATCTCAGCCTCAGTCTTCCCCAGGAACATCTGGCAGGCGGCTGCCAACATTTCTTTATTCTGCCCCTGGATTTTCACCTGCAGCCAGAGGAAGGGTGGGAAGAGTTAGGTGGAGGTCTGAGGAAGCAGGGAGAGAAGAGAGGAGGAGTCAAGTGCACTGGAGAAGGTGAGAATACAGAGGAAATTTCTATGCAGGTAGAGGCTGGGAAGGCCATGGTCACAAGATCCCTAAAGTCTGGGGACAGAGAAGGTGATAGGGGAGTGGGCTCTGAGGAAAAAAGCTCTGAAAGCCTCACCTGGGCAATGCCAGTGACTGAGATGGGAACTCCATGGCGAGTGTAAACTTTTTCACTCTTGACATTGAGAGTCAATGTGTTGAGAGAGATCCTAGAGAGAAAAAGAAGGGTGGACAGTAAGAAAAGGAGATAAGAGAGAAAACTGGAATCCCCTTCCCTGGTTCTCTTCCTGCCCACCTTTGAATCTGCTGGATGCAGGGCAGGACAAAGACTCGACCCCCAGCCACCATGACTGGAGGGCTCCGGCAGAAACCTGCAAGATGAAGGGTCCAGTGAGCTGTGGTGGCAGGGGCAGAGCTTTTGAATATGGAAGACTATAGAACTGGGGGAAGAAGAGGGGGCAATCCCCACAAGAAAATCTGGGAGCTGGAGGGGAGGCAGCCTGGGCCAGGCAAGGGTAGAGTCTGGAAATCACAAGCTTGCAGCCCGGGGTTGGGGTGGAGGGGAGATATTTACGCTGCAGAGCTGGTAAGGACTAGGGTAAGAGCAGAAGCCAGGTTTGTAGGTGTTTGGGGGTCCGAGAAGAGAACTATACTTACCAGAGACCACCATGGCCTCATTTGGGCCACAGGTGAAAAACATGGCTCCAATGGGAGCTGGAGGAGAGGAAAGCAAGCCTTTGCGGAGGGGGTAGGGGCGCTGTGGAGTCCACAGGAATGGCTGCTTCCCTTTCCCGTCAGTCCCGCCCATCCTGCAGCCACCACCGCCCAGTCACAGTACTCAGGGGTCTGTTAAGCCTTTCCCCTGTGAAATTCCGCAGACCGCCAGCAACTCCCTCTCGCCTGCTGACGGCCACTGCCTCCGTTCCTGCCTGCAGTTGAACACGGTTTCTCCCTGACCTGATATAGCTCTCCCGCGCCTAGAGACCCCTAGACCTCGCATCACCCCTCCTGCTCCTTCGAAACCCGACTCCATCATCTACCCGCCTCCTACCTTCCCGGATGAGGGCGGTGGTAGGGGAACCTGGAAGTGGAGCCGCGGCCACTCGCGAACGACCTTCCCAGAAGCGCAGCCCGCCGTACCCCGTCCCCGCGCCTACTCCCTGTCCGGGTATCTTCCCTGTCCGGGTACCTCCCCCGTCCCCGTCCCAGCGCTTCCCCCCACCTCCCCGTCCCGGCGCCTCCCCTCTTCCCGCTTCTCCGCGCCTACCCCACAGCCGCACCCTAGGGCTGAGGCAACGCGACCCCACCCCCCGCGGCGACCCAACCCGGGCCTCGCGCTCGGCCCGCCCCTCATTCCCGGCAGGCCCTGCTCGGAGGCCTGCCTACCCGCCCCTCGCACCGGACTTCCCAGACTGCGCGGTGGGCCTCGCTTAACCCCGCTCCGGCTGCCCGGCCGCTTCCTGCTCCACCCTGGGCACGTGACGTGACTTCCGTGGGCCCTGAGCTCCGGGCGGGGGATATTGCCTCATTTAGGCTATGCCCCGCGGGAAGTTCTGGAAAAATGCAGACTGGGCAACGAACGTTAGTGTCGGTTCACCGGATGCTGGGTTCAGTTGTCAGGGAAGAGTAGCCTTGGCCGCTCGTTCCTGGCGCCCGGAGAGGGGAATCGCCGCTAGCAAAGATACTCTCAAATGACTGACGACAGTAAATAGAGTTTATTTATGTTCACAGAACATACGGGCGACCCCACAGCCGCCCCCTGACAGCCCTGACCCCTCACCACGTAGCCACCCTTTGGGGACAACTTCGAGGAGACCGAAAGCCAAGTACCTTATAACCAGAGGCCTGCTGAAGCCTCACAGGGTGGTCCCAGGGGGTTAAGATGCTGGAGGACGGAGGTTGTTACCCCTGAATTTACGACCCACTACCATCCTTGACTCCCAGCCGACCCACTACCATCCTTGACTCCCAGCCGGGGCGCTGTATGTCAGTCCCACCAAGCTCAACATAGAGACCTGCTTGTGCAGCAACGGGCACGTCTCGCACCCTCGTATAAGTTAAATAAATATTAATATATCCCCCTAGCACCTAGGAGACAAACATAAATACTTATAAATATTAATTAGGAGCAATGAGACTTAACGCACTCCTTCCTCCCCGCCCGGCCTTGCCCAGCGTGTCCGTGACGGCTCCCCTGCAGTGTGGAGTGCGAGTTGCCTTGTGAGTCCCAGTTTGGGATACTCTCGCACACCAGATACACCTGGTGTTTCTTTGCTTTTTCAGATTCTTCCTGGGGAGTGTGGAGAGTCACGGTTAGAAGGCGGCTGGCTGTTGCTGGAGGAAAGTGCTGAGGTCCAGAGCGTAGTCCGAGGGCTCTGCGGTCAGATTAAGTGGCTCGAGGGCTGGGGGCGCAGGGGTAGGCGCGGGGTACGCAGCGCTGGGGGCGTCCTCCCGCGCCAAGGGCGCTGGGACACTGTCGTCAGCCATCAGGATCTGGCAGAAGACGATGGTGAGCAGGAGGAAGAGGAGCTTTTTGGCAGGGTTCGGGTCCTCGGCAGGCAGCTGGCGCCGGACCTGTGCGAGACAACCAAGGGACAGGTCACTCGGAGCCCCGACGTCTGGCCATTCCCCCGCCCCTCCCCCCAACTGCCCACTTCGGCGACACTCACCAGTCGTGGGTAGAGGACCCTACGGCTGCGCTTTCGGTGCGCGCGGGAGGCGCTGGTCCTCGCGGCAGGGGCCACTGCCGGCTCTGGAAGAGGGTCAAACGTGAAGATCTCAGGACCGGAGCCCCGTCGGGGTCCCGAGCTGGTGGAGGATACTGGGGTCGGGGCCCGCAGTACGGTCATGGTGGGGAGGGAACTGCGAGAGCGACACATGCACATGGCCGCTGAGTGGACAGCAATGACGATTGAGGGCCCCCGCAGTATTCCAGAGCGAGTTTTTGTGCAGCCCGGAACTGGGCGGGCCCTTCTCAACTCCACCCCGCGGCGATCTCTGGGCCAGAGCCCGCTGGAAATTCCGACGATTAAGCAAAGGGCGGAGAGCGGAGACTTTCAAGGCCTGTGCAGCTGTGGTTGCCTAAGTTTGTGTTGTGTGTGAGACGTGAGAGGGATTGAGCGAGATCCCGGGCTGCAGGCACATGTCTGGACATGTGGCAGCTGGAGAAGGGCCCACAGACAGCTTTAGGAGATGGTTTAGCCACAGGCCTCAAGTTTGGGGAGGCAGCAGGATTATACATAAGGAAATCTGGCCATCCTGCTACAATGCTAACCCAGCAAAGTCAAGGAACCACAGTTACACAGATATAGTCACAGACTTGTACATACACATACAAAACACACCCAAGAGGGAAGTCGTTACAGAAATAGCCAAGTACAGGAAGAAAAATGAACTCATTAGCTCACAATGAGTGGGTCTGAGCATACAGGAAACACACATACAAACGTTCACACACACACACTCCCCTCCCCTCCCCCACCCCGTGCTGGAGGGGTGGAAAATTTTTCCTTTCTTTCCTTCTAGGTTATTTGGTTGGTCTAATAATGAAACTGATGTAAGACATTAACAGGAGAAAATCGTTTAATTATGTACTTAACCTGAGCCATGAAGACCTGAGACTCAAAGGTGCCCAAGTGACTGAGGCTTCTGTGCCATCCTAAAGGGTGGGAGCTATGGGTTCACCAGGGAGCAGGACAATGCACAGGAGATCAGAAGAGCAGATGCTTGGTAGTCAGATGTTTGCCCTGACAAGCAGGCAAGTCTTTGAGATAAAAATGTCCTCTCTGGTAATAGCTCTCTTCCTGGTACAGGCCCCTAATAAATTCATTTAGACAGTTTAGGGAGAGGTAAAAAGCTTTTCCTGTGTCTGCTGGGTCTTGATGGCCTTCAGCTCAAAGCAATCCATATGCAAAGTGGCACATTTTGAGGTGGCATGCTCTGTCCCCTTCAACATGCAAATCACATGCACACACACCATACAGAGCAAAGGTGAAGACTCCACAGGGACAAACCAGCACTTATCCAGTTGGATGTTCATACAAAGTTAGGGCAGAGGATCACTAAATACAAAGGTAGATGGTTAGCAGTCTCCCAGATTTCTCCCTTGTTGTGTGGATCAAATAACAAAATTCATGTGAAGAACATTTTAAAGTATGAGGCACTATGCAAAGGTTGTGGTAATGGTAATAATTCAGCTTAAGAAAGAATTGACACATTTTCATAAGTGCCTTAGACACAACTGCTCATGGACACAGTCATTGGGTATTTATTGGTGCCAGGCACCCTATTAAAGGTACTGAGGTAGATTCAGTGTATGTACTGCTGAGTGAGGCAAGCCAGACGCAAAGGATACCTCAGGTTGGGCCTACCCTGAAGAACTCCTTGAGGGTCCTAAGAAAATGGAAGCCAGTGTAAGGGGACCCCAAAAAGCTAGTGTTCAGCCCTGACCAGTGGGACTCAGTTGGTCAAGTGTTGTCCCACAAAGCGAAAGGTTGCAGGTTCAATTCCTGGTCAGGGCACATGACTGGATTGCGGGTTCTGTTAGAGTGCATATGAGAGGCAGCTGATCAATGTTTCTCTTTCACATTGATGTTTCTCTCCCTCCCTTTCCCCATCCCTTCCCCCTCTATACAGAAATAAATAAATAGATAAATAAATCTTTTTTTCAAAAAGCTGGTGTTCACTAATCAGTCAGGTGAGTCTTTCTGGAAAAGTGGCATGTGAGATGACCTTGAACGGTGAGTGGGCTACCACAGAGTCAGATGTGGAAGATGACTTTGAGAAAGAGAATGGAGTCAGCCTTGAGCCGGAAAAGTACAGCATGTGTTTGGGGAACCACGAAGAAAACAATGCTGGAGTAAGTTCCTATAGAGGAGTAATGGGAAGTTACAAGGGCTGGGAAGCAGTTGGGCAAAGTGGGGACAGCTTAGCTGCCAGGTCAGGAATCTAGGTGTGACCAGACTGTGGAGCATGTGGGGCACAGGGTGACAGGGCCCCACAGGAGGACACTTGAACCCGGGAACTGAGTAGGATAATGAGCATGCCCTGGGTGCGGAGACACTGAGGCAGGGCAGGAGGCCATTGAAGAGGTGCAGATAGGAGGTAATAAGGGCTTGAAATGGGCCATGGCAGAGTGACCAAGAGGAAGGGTGGCTCTAAGAGACATTCCTAGCATGAAATCACCAGAATTTAACAGTTAAGATGGGTCTTAGCATCAGCGAGCATGGAGAGTAGGAGGTGCTGACAGCACAGAATAAAGGAAGCAAAGCTGACTCCAGAGATTTGAAATGTTAAGCTCAGATCTTTATAGTAGATCATATGATGTCTTGGGACATGCTGAATATATGTCTGACCTCTCCCATTAGAGACTGTGTCACACGTCTTTGTGTCCGCCATAGAAAGCAAGTGCCTTGCATGTAGTAGTTGCTCAATAACCTCTTTAAAAAAAAAATTTTATTCCTAGAGACAGGGGAAGGGAGAAAGAGAGGGAAACATCAATGTGTGGTTGTCTCTCACACGCCCCCAACTGGGGACCTGGCTCAGGCATGTGCCCTGACTGGAAATTGAACTGGCAACCCTTTGGTTCACAGGCTGGCACTCTGTCCACTGAGCCACACCAGCCAGGGCTCAATAATCTTGATAAATGAAAGATGAGAAATGCAAAACTGAAAATACACATACCAGTTGGGTCACTCCAAGCTTTTGAGACATAGATACATTCCTTCAAACTCTACATTGACAGCATCTTAAGAAAAGCTGGGACAATTCTTATGCAGACACCGGATAAGGAACACCTAAGGGCATTTCTCAACCAAGATTGTGTGGGGATGCAAATAAATGGACAGCCCCACAACTGGACTAGAAATTGATACTTTACTGCTGTGTATACAGTTGCTTCCTAGGACTATATGTGAAGTTACTTTACATGCACTATTCCTGTCTAAATACATGGGACCCCTTAGCATTACACACTTCTTCTTGACAGCATAAAACACACTTCCTCTACAAAGACATATCCTTTTCCCACACCTGCCTTTCATATTTGCCATCTTCCTTACATCCAAGCACAGCGAGCCTACACACTTTCCTAACCCTTATTCTAAGGCAACTTGCCCCCTACACCACACCCAACATAAATGCATGACTACTGGCATGTTTGGACCAGTCCACGTACTCACAGATGTAAAGTGGAGGTGACTAAAGAGTGGGGTGGCTCTCCAGATCAGGAGTGCATACTAGGCAGGTGAGGGGAATGAAGGGAGCATGTCTGGCTGCTAGCTTCTACCTCTGGACTCAGGATCTCCAGCTGGGCCTAGTTATTCTCTTTGTCCTTCTGGCACAGACCTGTCTTTGTGGCAAGACCAGAGTGGGACAAAGAAAAGAAGGAGAGAACTTGAGAGCTTGCCATTACCTCTTAACCAATGCCATTCCCATTCCTGCTACCCTCAGAGACACAGGGCTCTGCCCTATCCACCCCACCCCTCCACACAGGAAGCTAGGGAAAGGTGGAGAGTGAATAATTAAGCCAACAAGGGGGTTCAGAAGTGAGAGCTGAGGGCTGAGTTAAGGCCAGAAAGGTCCAGAGGCTGAGATCAGCAGCTGGACTGGTTCTCACTGCCCTAGTCTTAGGAAAGCAGGCCCTTGGGCCCTTCCATTTCTAGCTGTCCTCATTTCCTCCCCAGCTTCGCAGGATCACCATGTTCCTTCATTCCACTGCTTGACCTCCCACTCACCTCTTTCTTAACCCCTCATTTGCTTTTTTCATAACATTCACCACGATGGGGAGTCCTTTTATATACCTGTGTAATTTTTATTATTGCTTGTCCCCATTGAAATATAATCTCCATGGGGCTAGAGGCCGCCATCTGCCCTTTTCCTCACAATATCTTTGTAGTATCTCCAGCACACGGCCTTTCACCATTTGGGGCTTACATTAGGGGCTTAATAAATTCTTCAATCCTTCTCCTCTGAGGAGCTACACTCAGCCCCAGAGGCTTCTCTTTATATAGCTGTGACCCTTCAGAGGACCACATACTCCCTCTTCAAAGGTCAGGTTGCAAGATGCTCAACTGAGGCTCAGGGTGATGTGCCTGGATCAGGAAGAACTGTGCAGGCAAGTTCTTCCTGGTCCAAGGAGGCAAAGCCCTTGCCCTCACTTCTTCTAAGTCCCTTAGAACTTATGCCTGTATCCCACCTAGAGCTCAGGCTAGAATTGGGCATAAAGTTACTTGGAAGGAGGCAGCCTTGAGAGGTGGAGGGGAATGATCTTTGGAAGTGGGAGCTTCTGGGAAAGAGAAGCAGGGACAGAGGGATGGAAGAGGGTCCTGGGGTCACAGAATGAAAACCAACAGCTCTTAGCTGCACCTGGCCTTTAGGAGAAGCTCAGGAACTATTTGTTGACTTGAGATGGGTTTGAGATAG
The DNA here is from genome assembly GCF_021234165.1 of Pteronotus mesoamericanus. Classification (NCBI taxonomy): domain Eukaryota; kingdom Metazoa; phylum Chordata; class Mammalia; order Chiroptera; family Mormoopidae; genus Pteronotus; species Pteronotus mesoamericanus. Next base: position 1,352,324 of record NW_026555085.1, read on the forward strand.
AAAAGAGACACAGGTTGGCAAAAAGAGCATATTATCATCTCTTGGTGTTAGAGGAAACTGGGTTTAAATTCCAGCTCTTCTACTTATTATTTAACTCATGACAGTGGGCCAGCTACTTAACTTCTCTGAATGTTTAAATTGAAAAGGGGTAAATTGACCTTATGGTAAGTTATTGTGAGGATTAAGAATATGAATATGCTGCTTCTCAGAACATAGTGGGTGTTTCTTCCGTAGTGGACATTACTATGATCCTGGGAAGAAGGGCTGTTTTGAAGCAGATATGCACCACTCTGAGCCAACCCAGGAGTAGGAGGCAGGGATGAGAAAATAGCCTCCAAGTGCTAAGATCATCAGGAGATAGGATTTCTTTTCTGTCTCCCCACTTCCTTCCTTCTCCATATCAGGCTGGATTTGTGGCTTTTTCTCTTCTTGAGAGGAGCAGAGTCTCCTGCATTCTTAGTTCTCATTCAGCCAATGCCTGTTCTTTTAAACACCCTCCCCCTGCCCTCAAACACACACCTGCTGGACAGGACAATTCTTCCCAGAGGCGTGGCAGTAGGGTGGCTGGTGAGTTCTTGGCAGTGAGTTAATAAATGACCCTTGAAGTCTCTTTTGGGCTTTAGAAGAGCCAAGACCAGGCCACAGAAGAATGGCAAGGTTGCCTGGAGCACCAAGACAAGGTCACAAAAGAACATGGTGTCCCTCCCCTGGGATGCAGCACAGACCAATTTAGCCACAATCCTCTGTGGACTGCTGAGAGTGGGGAGCTGGGAAAAGGACCCAGCACCCCTGTTCTTGTGGCAACACTGGTTTTCCAGGGCCCCAAGGTTGCAGCTCCTCCTCCTGGCCTGTTTACAACTCAGTGAGAGCGGGACTGCATTCATTTTGCTCACTGCTCTGTTTTCGGCATCTGGAACTGTGCCTCTCTGTGCTGGCTGCCTGAGAAGGTTAGAAATGGAGGGCTCTGCAGTTCCTTAGGGAAGCAGACCGCATCCCTCTGCAGACCACTCCAATGTCAGCATTGGAGAATATGACTGAGATTTAATTCCAAGTATACTTATGAGGGGGGAGGAAGTACAACAAATGAAGTATTTCCGCCCTTGTCCTGCATTTTCAGATGCCCCATATTTACTGGATGAGGTGATCTGTAAAGTCAAGGACATAGACTAAAGGCTCTCTAATGATTCTCTCTCTTCTGCAAGCCCAGGATTCAGCAGCAACTCCCACATTGCTTAAAAGTCAGACCTGCCTCCCTCTTACATCCAAAGCGCTGTCACTGGCCCCTTTCTTCGAAGGTTGGGAGGGCCCAGGCCCCATCCTCCCAGTTCGACCTGTGAGGAAGGTACTCTTGGATAGCCCACTTCTAGCTCTTGGCCGGCTGAGTGGGGATCCCATGTTAGGACTGGGGTTGACCAGCTCCCAGAGGGTAATCCTTGCTCAGTTTTCTGGGAAGGAAAGATGCCCTGTGTGACTCAGAACCAAGTTAGGGAAAAAACAAGTTCACTCAATCCCTGGCACCCTGGCTTTGATCATGAGCTCATGAAAGAGGAAGCTGGGTGGGGCGGGCAGTAGCCCTGCTTTCCCTCCTGTTTTCTTTCCATGGCCTCATAAACTTTCTAGAGTGTCTGGGCCTTTTGTGGCTGTAATCCTGGCCCTGAGTGGCCCTGGCCCTTTTATGACACTCTCCCTTCTGAGATGACTGGTCAGTGGTTTCCCATTTGGAAATCCCACCCAGCATAGAGAGACTGCTCACTAGGGGAGGCTGGAGATATCATTGTGTCCCCTTGGCTCTGTTGACCTCCTCTACCATGGACCATGAATGTCTGGGTTTGCTCCTGAAACTTTGCATCTCTGAAACAGACCAGTGGTGTTAACCTTGGGAGCCTGAGTGAATGGGTTATTCGGAAGCCAGGGTTCCCCAGTTCAGGAAAGAAACAGAAAGTACCAAAGGACAAGCAGCTGAGCTACCCTCAGAGCTGCTATATGCTGAAGTATTACCTAATACTACTCGTATTCAGAACAATCCATTAGCAGAAAGGCACATTTTATTTCAGTGGAAATGATGACAAGGATGGGCCCTTCTCCCTCCAGTGGGTCTTCTATGCCTTCCTCAGAGCTTTCTAGTTCAAAGGTAGATATGACCATGTCAGTGCCTGCTTCTCCCATGCCTTCCGATTCTCCAGTGGAACCTGCACTGGCCTCGCAACCTGAGGCCAGGAAGCTTCACAGGCTTCCCTTTCAACCATTGCTTTCCCCATCCCTGAGATGGGGCATCCTGTCTGATCTTGTGTTCTTTCTCACACAGGCCAAACTCTCACTCCTCAGACCCTTCACACATGTTATTTCCTTTTTCTTCCCCATCCTCCTGGGAAAACAGCCCCCCCCCCCTGCAGATTAGTCCATGTGCTTTGTACATAAATCTCTTGAAACACCAAACAGAGTGTATTACTGTCATTTGTCTACTGATCTCTCTGATTTCCTGGATGTGCACATGACATTGTAATGCAGACATTGTGATGCAGATGTTGTGATGTCAAGGACCCCTTGACAAGGTCAAAAAAAGTTATTAAATTATCAACATTTAAAGAAAATCAGTAAGAAATGTATAAACCAGGTATTCTCAACCCATTGATGTGCTCATCCTATCTTTGACTCCCACTCTTTCATCATATTTCTGTGATTCACCCATGTTCTTAAACCAGTAGTTCTTTCCTTTTGATTTCTGAGTAATATTCCATTGTTTAAATATAATTCAGTTGATATGGAGTGCCCTGGCCTGCGAAGTCCCCTGATTTGCCACAGATGGAAGGATCGTCCCAGACACCAATTACCTGTCAAGGAAAGGGGATGGTGATTCCCTCTAGTGGGGAATGCCCCAAGCCCCTGTGCTCAATGGCTTTTATTGAAAGGCTTATCAGTGGTAGCAGGAATGTATAGGTAATCTAATTACATCAGTATCTTAAGTATACAGAGTGTAGGTGATGTTTGAAGAAGACGAAGAGTAGGAACACACCAATTTGCATGGGTCCAAGATAAATAAACATAAGAGCGCCAAATGGTTTAGGTCAGGGTCCATGAATAATGAAAAATTTCTTCCCAGCATGAGCTGGTTATCACAGCTTGAGGGAGAAACACAGCATGCTCCAAGGAGTGTAATTTATTTCTAGGCCTGATTTCCCCCAGGGGCTGCCCGATCCAGTTTAGGGCTGTACCTGACTCTAGCATTGTTTCAAGAGATAAGGAGGCTTCTTTCAGATAGAATGAGGACTCTGGCTATGACAAAGCCAAGGGGTGAAGGCCTTTTGCTCCTTCTCTGTGTCTCCCAAGTCCTTCCCTGATGGCCCCTATGCGACTGTGCCTGTCTTAGGCTGCCTCTGCCATTGAGGGGTCTTATTTGTCATTGACTAACCAGCCATCCTCTGGGGCCAAGCAGGGTGACATGAGGGAAGCAGGGGCTGTGCCCTTGCCAGGGGGACAGGTTTTGTTTCCTCAGTGGCCTATTTTCCCAAGGCCTCCTCGCTCAGCTCCAGCCTTGGGGCCATCTCGTCTGTTGGCGAAGCTGCAGTTCCTGAAACCTGATGAGACGGTTCCCAACAAGTTGACTTACTCATTCGCGTTGATGGACATTTGTGTTTTTGACTATTATAAATGCTATGCACATTCATACACAACTCTTTTTGTAGAGTAAACACACTACTCTTTCTTGAGTAAATATCGAGGAGTAGTATAACTCAGTGTATATTTAACTTTATAAGAAATGTCCATACTGTTTTCTAAAGTGGTTTACACCCTGACAGGTCAGTTTTAAGGAGGCTGCATAAAAATGTTCCTGTTGTAAAATCCTGCATCAATCTGCCAGGTCAAAGTGTTTTCTTTGTCAGAGAACAGGTTTGCGTGCAGATTACGTCAGGGAACAGGGATGGGCTGAAATGCAGTCATCTCTGACGTTGAAGAACAGGCATGTCCTCAGCAGTTTCAAGGGCCCAGAGGTAGCTCCAGGAGTACAGCCATCCCTGCTCAGACCACCCTGTGTCTCTGTGTGCTGGTCTCCATGTCCACTGTGTGGTTTGGCCAGGTCACATAGTGTGAGGTAGCACCAGCCCACCCTGCCTGGGCTCATGTAGTGCCTGGTAGGCACTGTTCTGGGTGCTCTATATGAATTAATTCAATAAACCCTCACAAAGCCCTCTATTATTATCTGTATCCTTATTTTACAGATGAGGAAAATGAGAGGTTCAATGATGGGGCTCACTTTCTCAAGATGGGAGTTAGGTTAGAACCCTGGTCTATCCCATTCCCAAATCCAGCTGTGCAGCACATTGCTCAGAGACTGGATGCTGGAGCCGGTCCACTTGGGGTCACTTCAGTATTCTATTTCATCTCATTTTTACAGTAAGCTTCTGAGAAGAGGGTTTTTATATCATTCACTTTCCAGGAAGAGGCTTTACACAGCAGGGGAGGGGCAGAGCTTGTGTCGGGGACCCAGGGACAGAGCTGTCAACCTCTATGTTTTCCTGCCTCTCAGCAATCCTCACTATTATTGTTATTATTCAGCTCACTGCCCCAGCTCTTTGTGACTTGGCCATTTTACACAGCCGTGCTGTTTGCACCCTTGCAAGTTTTACTTTCAAACTCTGAATGGGTTGTGCATACACACCTCAGGGTAGAATAACCTAGTTGGGCAACCTTGTTGGACATGCTCACCTTTGGCTAAATCATTGGCCTTTTGCCAGCCCTTGGGAACTGCCCTTAGCTCAGACAAGGATCATAATCCAGCAGTGAAGTCGAGGAGGCAAGGCGACATGTAGGGGGACCTATGTTTAAGGAATCTCCTCCAGCTACTCTACTTAAGAGGACATGATGTAGCCAGAAGACACATTAAGGCCTTGAGGTTATCTCAAAAGATCATTTGTTTCTCCTCAAAAATGTTGAGGTCCTCAGATGAGAGTCTTATCATTGAACCCACTGTCGGCACTTAGTAACTGTACCTGACATATATTAGATACTCAGTAGATTTTGGTTGAATGAGTGAATGATTGAATAGAGACCCAGATTCTCTTAATTTAGCTCTGTGCTGTTCTATATGTAGCATGTAGCTATTTAAATTATAGTTAATTAAAATTTAATAAAACTTAAAGTTCCATTTCCTATTTGCATCAACCGCATTTCAAGTGCACAATGACCACCCATGGCTGGTGGTTACCATATTAGAAAGCACAGATAGAGCATTTCCATCATATAGAAAGTTCTGTTAGACAGCACTGGGCCAGGCGATGGATAGGGTGAGAGAAGGCAGAATTCTACATTGCAAAAACAGTTCTTGTAGGCTGATGGTTTTAATCTGCTTTTAACACTTTAGGAACATTTGATATCAGTCCTCTCTCGTTACATTGTGTCACATATTGCCCATTCAGAGGTCTAGAAAACACTTCTTTAGAAATCTATGATTGAAAAAGGGAAGCATATTTCTGATCACATCCGTGACTGAAACTTCTGTGAAAAAGAAGCCAGTAGGATGAAAGGGGAACTAAAGCCATTGAGTCCTCCTGTCATAGGCCACAAGGAACTAACTGATCCAGGGTGCTTTGTACCCATAATCTCATGTAGTCCTCCCAGCAGCTCTGTAGGACACAGAATGGCTGGGAAAGTAAGGGGCTGAAAGTCTCTTATTTTGTGAAATGCTGGAGGCTGGTCCCCAAACTCAAAACATCAGTAGATTAACTGTCAAATATATTTCAACAAAGAACAGTGGAAGGCAGAAAGATGGATAAAATATAGGCCTCAAGAAGTTTCTAACCTAGTGCAGGGAAAATAAGAAATGGACACGTAATAATTATATAGCTATAACTGAACATATACACACATCTTTGTATGTACTTATATGTATATATTATATATATTGTGTGTATGGACATACACACAATAACGTAATAACTAACATCTGTTTGGTATATTAGAGCTTTAAAAGTACTTTTCCCTATACAAGGACCCAGCAAATCACTGAGCTGAATGTCAAATTAATAGAATGTTTATACAGAAAGCAAATATTTGAGGAATTCAGAGCAGGGTGAGGTCACAGAGTGATGGGTGATGGGAAGCTTTCATTCAGGCACAGAATGAGCAGGAACTCTGGGCAGTCACACACAAGCCCAAATACAATTCCTGGCTTCCCTGAGAGAAACTTGCCAGACAACTCTCTATTGCTTGTACTTTCTAAATGAGATCATTGTGAATTCATTGTACCTCTGGAAGATAAAATGCAGCCTAGTGGATGTTTCTGGGCTTTGACCATCTAGTCTCCCCAATCTGGTAAATGCTGACTAAGAGTACTTAGTATTTTATCTATGGTGCTCCATCCACATACTAAAAAACTAAAACATACTAAAAAACAAAAGTAAAAAAGAACTCAACTTTAACACATTTTATAGCAACTCTAGAAACACAGGGTAACTCTAGAGGAAAAATGGTTTGTGTTGTTTTTCATAACCCTGTGATGAACACCCAGTACTGTATTTCAAACACTTAATGAACACTCAAGCTCATACAATGTCAGCTCTGCCTACAATTCCTGCAGTGGAGGACACAGTAAAGTCCAGTTCTCCATTTTGACTGGGTTTGCCTTCCTTCTTCTTATGTAGCTATAGTCCTTTACTGGCCAGGAGTGATTACAAATGTCTTTCTAAAGCTCTGTTCACTGTGCCTCAGCTTCCTTAAATTCTTCTAAACCCTCTACATTTCTTCCTTAGCATTTGGATTTCTTTGGTTTCAAGGCCACAGAAACGCATTATGGTTAATTTAAACAGAAAAGTGGCATATTGGCAGGATATTGGTTAGCTCACAGAATCTAAGGAAGGTTAAAGAACCAGGCTCATGGAACACAGGAACCAAAGCAGCTCCAGGGGATTTGGTGGCAAGAATAAAGTCTTGCCCTTGCTCCCTGCTGAAATGAATGAGTGACAGCTAGTTTTCCCTCCCTCCTATTCATGTCCATTATTCTAAGCCTCAGGAGAGAGATTCTAATTAGCCTAGGTTAAGTCGGGGTGAGGGAAAGAAAGGACACCTTAATGGACAGCTCATTAGGACTCCACACAAGTAATTCTGTGAAGAATCTAACAACTGTTCTCAGAGATGAGGGAGTGGAAGCTGGGTCATCAAATCCCAGAGAATATCCATGATCTCATTTCTCTTCCTAACCTCCATCTTTTTACTTTCCTAATTATCCAGAATAGGAGTGACAATCGTACCTTCCAGGTTTGTAGAAAAGATATATAAAAATAAATCAATCTGCACTGGCATTTTTTCCAAAGGGAAGTTTGGCCTTACCCCTCATCACTGAGTAAAAGGATTCAAGAAGATAATGTATGCAAAATGCCTGGTATAGTGCCTGGCAGGTAGCAGATTCATTAATTGTCATTGCATTCCAGCCCTTCCCCAAGGTGTGCTGGACTCAGCTCATCCCAGACTGTGAGAGCTTATTATTGTATTTTCAGGAATTCTGTGGCCAACTGACATGGTATTGGAAGCACAAAGTTGACCTGATGGGACATTTACACCATGGAAACTGGAAGTATTGCAGATCAGGATTACTGTGCCCATCAGCCCAGCAGTTATTAAACATTCACCAGTATGCCATGCCTCAGACCCATGGAGGATTGCATGTAACTTCATGCAGCTGTGAGTGACAAAAAAAATTAAGCAAATAGTGGTTTACTAGACATAAGTCCACTCTCTCTGACAGGAAAAACGTCTGCATCAGATAAGCACTTTGGGCTTGGCTAGTAGCTCTGCTTTGTTGCCTCATGGTTCTGAACATATGGCTTTTACTTCAAGATGTAAGATTGCTGTTCAAGCTCCACATTCCAGCCAGTAGAAAAAGAAAGAGCAAAGAAATACACATCACTTCCTATTAAGTACCTTCACAGAGTTAGCACATCACATTTCTCTCCTATGAAATAGGTTAAAGTAAAGTCACTTAAGCATATCTATCTATAAACAAGGCTTGGATCCAGGCAGCCGTGTGTCCAGCTGGAAACTGAGATGGCTGTAGATACTGGGCAACACCAGCGGGAAGCAGGAAATGGCTGTGGATACTGGCGATGGCTGTGGATACTGAGAGATGGCTGTGGGAAGCAGAAATGACTGTGGGTAGCAGAAACAGCTGTGGATACTGGGAGACAGCTGTGGATACTGGGCGATGCCTGTGGATGCTTGGAGACATCTGAAGGTAGTCAAAGATGGGTGTGGATAGTGGGAGACAGCTCTGGATAGTGGGAGATGTCTGTGGGTACTGTGAGACTGCTGGGGATACTGTGAGATGGTTGTGGATACAGTGAGATGGCTATGGATACTTCGAGACGCTTGTGGACACTGGGAGACAGCCAGCATCTTCCGCTAAGGGGCATGACTTAGGGAAATGTAGGAGAGGGGAAACTGGTGCTGGTCTGATGGAAATGAGTGTGCTTTGTGGAATTCGGTGGTAGCTGAGTTAAATTTCAAAAAAAAAAAAAAAAAAAAAAAAAAAATGAGGTGAAAGCCAGATCTCAGCTAGGGTCCAGGAAAGCTTTATCTAGTGTCATTAGAAACAGGAGGCATTGCATTTTGGGGTAGGGGAGCTGCATCATCAGAGGCATTTAAGAATTTTTAATCTGGTCCTTAATGGCTAAACATGTAGGAGGAGGGAGGAAAAACAGGAAGGGGCAGGGAGGTGGAAGAGGAGGCTTGATTTCATAGTCCAGGTATGAAGTGATGATGTGGGGACATTAGGAATGAGGAAGGAGAAATAAATTTCAGAAGCTTTTGCTAGACAATGTGTTGGGATGCCTGGCCAGCCTAAATGGGAGTTTCTGCCTGGGGCCCCAGAGATAGGATTAGAAATGGGTAAACAGCACAAAGCACATTGGGAAGTGTTTTATGTTGGGTCACTGAGGAGCAGAGCCTGGCATGGGACTTTTATTCATAGGATTGATTGGGGAAGGAGAAGGTTGTGGGGCCAAAAGGGTGGCAAAGGGGAAGAAGCTATTCAAGGACGTGGGCTAGGCTTCACTCAGAGCCCATGGGGAGGCTGTTGGTATAAATGGCACCACTTGGCTCCACTTTGAGGGAAAGGGCCTGGTGTATTCAGCCCTGCATCAATCAGTCATCAGCGAAGGTCTGTCCAGAGTGTGCGAAAGGGGATGGCTTAGCTCCCATTTGGTAAAGGGCAATTTTCCAGAAAAGGGGACAGCTTTGTGTGGCTCTTAGTATTCCTGGCAGCTGGGAAAGGGTCTGGGTGAGGCCCAGACAGCATCCTTTATAGTGGGTCTATTTTGGGTGGGCTGGATTTGAGAGGGCAAAGAAATGAGGTATTGACACATAACTAGTAAGTAACTGGAGATACAAAGTAGGAGTTCATGTAGGAGAATAGAACTATCTATGCAGGTATTGGAGGGGAGATGGGCACACAGGTGACAGTTTCAACAAGGGAGAATGAGCTCTTCAAGGGCCAAGTATAGAGAGAGGGTAGCTGCTCTCAGACGGTAAGTTGGTTACACCTGCTGGGAAGGTGGGTGGGAGATGAGGGATTCGTGCACAAAGCAAAAGAGAAATGAGTAGAAAAGCATGTTCCTGTAGTAGTTGACCTTATAGTATGACTGGAGGTGAAGAGAAGAAGAAGTTGAAGGGGAATGAGTACAGAGAAAAGGTTGAGGGTTTTTTTTGTTTTTTGTTTTTGTTTTTGTTTTTGTTCATTAGTTGGGAGATTGTTTTGGCCTTTGAGGGAAGTCTCACAGCAGGATTAGAAAGTACTTGGTGAGGGCTAGCGGTGCTTTCTACATTTGATGCCCTTTCATTCTAAGTCCCACTTCCTCTAGGGCACTTTCTGCTTCAGTTCATATGCTGTTCAATCTTGCTTGTCCTAATGTTACTCTATGTTTGGGTTACCTGATGTTACCTAACAGATCATACCAAGACTTAGGACATGAAACGCTTCTGTTATGTTCATGGTTTCCGTGGGTCAGGAATTTGGATGGAGAACAGTGGGGTTGGCTTGTCTGTGCTCCGCAATGTCCAGGGTCACAGATTGAAGACCCAAGACCTGGGTCTGGAATTGTCTGCAGGACCCTTCACTAATGTCTGTCAGTGGACACTGGCTGTTCGCTGGTGGCCTCCATTTCTCTGCCTGTGGCCTAGATTGGGCTTTTCTTCCATAGTGACTGGGTTCCTGAGAGGCATGGACTGTACTTTTTATGATCTACAATGTTTTCCTCATACCCCACTGGGCACAGCATACAGTGCCACCTAATTCAAGGGGAGAGAACATGACCCCACCCTGAAGTGTCAGTCACTTGTCAAGAAGAGCGTAGGGAAGGGGCATTCATTTTTGGAAATGTGATCTGCCACACTCTATCAGAGCTCTCCATCTGCTTCCTATGAATGGCCCCATTATTCAACAATCATTAATAATAACATTGGCTTTGAGGAGCTTCTTGGGGGTAGGATCAAGCCTGTGACTTTTGCACAGTAATGGGCCCACACAGATACCTATGGAAGAAAGAACTTTCAAAGTCCATCACCTATTTTTCACGCGCGTTGCATCACTTGATCCTATGTCAGCTATTATGACCATTTCACAGTTGAAGATGTCGAGGTTTAGAGGGTAAGTGGGCTGCCCCAGATGACCCTGCTAGCAGGAGCTCAGCTGTGACATGAATCCATGTCTTCTGGGCTAAAGCTGCTTTTAAGAAGAACAAGATGCCGCCAAACAGCAAATGAAATTCCTCAGGGCTGGGACTGTGTTTTCGAGGTCCTGCCCCTCCATTCTCAGAGCAAGCAGCAAAGGTCAACCACAGGGCTATGGACAGAGATCCCTCAGGCACTTACTGGCTGGTTCTGCATTTGATACACAGATTTAACATGATTTGCCTCTTTACCTGTGGGAACAGGTGAGGGCTAGGACAGAAACCCTCATGCTCATCCAGCCTCTAGGCTGGGTAGAAGGCCTAAATGAGGTTCTGTCTGTGCAGGCCACAAGCAGGCAGCACCTGCATTGAGAAGGTGGAAGGGCAAGGTGACTGGGAGACACCAGGAGAATTCAGATGGAGCAATTAGACAGCGACCTCAGGAAGAAAGACCACCTACAAGGGCCATGCTTGAGGCAGTTCCTGAGGGTTCAGCTCCAAAGGGAAAGGAGAGCCAATTTTTGACCTCTTGCCAACTCATAGCACAGCTTCACAGTCTCAGGAAAATCCTGGCAAAGAGACCAGTGTGGGAGGCAGTGTGCTTATCTGGATCAGCACTGGGTGGGAATAGATCTTAGAACTTGCATCAAGCCTCAATTTTCCAAATCCTGCCTGTATCCTGCCACCCCACCCTCATACCAATCTTTGACTATCTGTCTCTTTAGAATTATCCCTGGCCTAACAGTCTCTTTCTCAGAGATTGCAGATCAGGAAGGACCTTTTGAAACCACAGTATCCACTTCCACTGTGGGGGCAGGAGACATGGGCAGCCTAACCCCTTGATGCCTGGGAAGTGATAGAGAGGCCCCTGCTCTCCAGCACCAGCCTGCAGGACTGTCCACTCCCCTCTGTTAAATGCTTATTCTTGCTGCTCAAGCCCTCTGCAAGTGGCCCACTGTGATTTATATTTACCTCCCAGCCCTGGGCTTGCCTTCTTGGACCGTGGTGGACCAGCTCCCACTGTGTCACTTGTGAGTCACCCTTGCTGCTCTGTTCCAGCCTCACCAGTGTGCTTAGTGTTCCCCCCCACGCAGGAATTACTCACTGCTCCTGTCACTGACCCCTCTGGAATGTGGCCCCCATGACATTCATTCTCCCTACATCCTTTACTATTTTGTTTACACTAACCATGTTGTTTTCTCCCTCTGATGATTAAAATAATAGATGTTTGTGGAAAATCTGTAAAATACAAATTGTATACAAAACAAGATTAAAAGTTCCCATAATTCCACAGCCCAAATACAGCCAACATTATCATTCTGGTGGGTTTCCTTCCAGTATTCTCACCAGTACCCTTTCTGCTTTAGGCTCTCCTATGCTTATTTTTCTTCTAAAAGTCTCCCCTTCTCCCCCTCTCTTCCTCTCTTTCTTCTCCATTCTGTGAATAAATCAACTCATCCTTACTGTCATAAAGGCCATTCTATCACAGAAACCTTTCCTCTACCCCTGAGTTAGTTCTTCCTATTACATACTCACAATGCCAGTACTTTTTCTTTTAACAGTCACCACAACTAGAAAAAAAACATCCTTTTTGTCCCCGTGTGTTAAATGTTGGTCTCAGCTACTTGACTTAAGGTCCACGACTAGCTTTGTTAATTCTGCTGAGCCTCCCATCTACCAGAGTGTCTTGTGTACAGAAAACACCACATATCACACCAAGATGCTTTCCTAGAATAATCATATCTTCTAGCACTTGGAACTAATGACAAATAAAATGAATCAATTACCATGTGTCTGATATGGTCCCAGGTTCAGGAGACTCAGTTCTTTCTTTCTTTCTTTGTTTTTTTACTTTATTTTTATCGTCGATGCTATTTCAGATATCCCTCCCCCCTCATTCAGGATACCTGGTTCTTTCCCTCAAGGAACCCTCAGTCTTTTGAGGGAGACCTACATGTAAGTGGAGCATTCCAACGCATCCTTAAGTGTGTGATGATCCATAGTGTTAAGTAAAGCACAGAGGAAGCCTATTGTTTTAATTTGTCCTGGTTAATGCATTTAGTTCATAGAACCATAGGATAATAAAATTGGATGGGCTCATGGGATCAACAGATCCATCTGTTCTTGTAAAATGAAGAAACTAAAGGGGACTTGGCTAAAGCCATTGGGTAATTTATTGGTGGCAGATCTGGGATGAGGACCTCTGTACTGAGACTCCTAGCCCAGTGTTCTTTCCTCTGTTCCTTAGGGGAGTCCCCTTCTCTCTCCTCCCCCCATTCTATTAATCCCAAGTCCTGTCGATTTTCCCTCATAGAGGTCTCTCAGTCCACTTATCCTCTCCTCTATGTCAACACGCTCCAGCCTTTCATCATTTCTAGCCTGCTATCTGTTTCTCTGCTTCTACTCTTGCCCTGCTGAGTTCTCTTCTCCACTTTACAGCCAGAGTGAGCGTTCGCAGACCTAAATGTAAGCATGTTTATCCCCAGCTTAAAGCCCAGTGGCTTCCCATCAAGCTTTTAGAAATACAATCAAAATACCATAGACTGGTGGCTTAAACAACAGAGATCTATTTCTCACAGTTTTGGAGGCTGGAAGTCCAAAATCAAGGTGCCAGCAAGATAGGTTTAATTCTGAGGCCTCTTCTCCTGACTTGCAGGTGGCTACTGTTTCCCCATATTCTTCTGTGACTTTTTCCCTGTGTGTACACAAGGAGAAGAAGCTCTTTGTGTCTCTTCCTCCTTTTACAAGGACACCAATCCCATCAGAACTCATTTAACCTTAATTAACTCCTAGAGACCCTATTTCCAAATAATGTCACATTGGGAGTTAGGGGTTCAGCATACAAATTTGGGGGACACAATTCAGTCCATAGCACATGGTCTACCAGGCCTCTCTTGACTTAGCCCACCTTACCAGCCTCTTCTAAGCCTCACTTCCCTCTACTCCTACATCTTGAATTTCTCTTGTTTCCTTGAAATATCCAGATCTCTAACAATTCTGATCCCTCCATCACATTCTCTTCTTTCTCTGACTGCCCCACTCCTTTGTGCTCTTTGTAAGCAAGTGAAATGGTTTTGCCCCCTTTTGCCTTGAGTCCACTAAGACATCACAGAACACACTTTGGACCTCTTTTTGAATCACGTTCTCTTTTGAGAACTGAGACCTGAAGACCATCAAACACAAGGCAGAGTGTACAACCCCTTTCCTGAGCCGGGGATGGGAACATTGTTCCTGCTTCATTGCTGAACTTTCTCCTTTTGGACCTATATCTTGGCCTTTCAATGTCTGCTCAGAGAGACCCACTGAACTCCTTTTTTGAGGGACATGGCTCTCCCTTGCCTGTCAAGCAGTAAACTCAGCTTCCCTCTTTAGACAGCTCTGATGTCTTGTATTTTGGTTTGCCACTTTCAAGTCCCATTTTAAATGTCAGACTCTAAGGTAGACCTTCCCCATACTTGTCCTGTGTTTAGTTCTCTGGCTATACATTTCTATGATGGCCTGTACTCTGCCTTTTTAAAGGGTCGCTCCTCATTCTATATGTTCCCTATTGGTCCTCCTGAGTTTGCAGGGTGGGGCACGTCTTTGTATGGTTGGCCGCAGTACCCTCAGAGCAGCATAGTGCCTGGCACCCAGGAAGCTATCAGTAAATGGTAGCTTTTACTAGTAAATGCTCCATAAATATCCATTGGCCTGAGTTGTCCTCAGATAGTTTCTTAGATAGTGTATGCATTTTGTTGTCTAAATTGGACTGAAATTTCTCAGAAGGGTCCTGTCTGGTCCACTTTGCCCATCCTGGGTCTCTTTATCCAAGAAACATCTCACAAATAATCATTAATTGATCTTCCCACGATAACTTGACCAACAGACATTCTATTAGAAGAAATGTTCAAATTTAAAAGAATATGCCATGTAGCAGGTCAGTTTATTATGAATTTAGTGTATTTATTATGAATTTAGTATATTTAGTGAATTTATTATGAATCTACTGAGAATTAAAAGGGAGTGAAGGAATTCTTCTCCTTGCCCTCTTCTGCACAGCCAGGACTTTGTTTCTTTGTCCTCACCCTCAAGGAGCCTAGCTGCTTGGAGTGTTTTAGAAGGAAAGGCTGCCTTTTCCTTCAGGTTGGATGGGGTCCTAAAAGAAACCTACTGTTAAGTAGGCCTGGGTTTTGAAAGGTGCTAGAATTCTTATTGAGAAGGGAGGATATGGGGGGGGGGCGGTATAGCTGACCCCTTGGTTGACTCTCACCTCTGGGGACTGAGGAAAGAGAGGGGACGCAGTTTCTCTAGGGCCTTTCCCAGAGCAGCCTCTCAGGTAGTACTGGCTGCCAGGCCTGTGAGAACTGGACTGGAGTGCTCTGAGTAGGGCATTTCCAGAGCCTTGCCAAATGTCCTCTAGGCCCCAGGCAAGGCTGTAGAGAAGCACTAAAAATATTACAGTGTCCCACCCCCAATGTAGAAAAATAAAAGCACTATGTATAACCAAAACCAGCTTTAAGGACATATATAGATTTGTGATTTTTTTCTGTGTGTGACTACTTTGATGTTCTCCCCTCTCTCCATCTCCTCCTCCTCCTTCTCAAATGTCAAATTATTTTCATAGTTGGTTGTTTTTTCGCTCCTGGCTTTGCTATTGCCATACTTGGGTGATCAGGGACTGCCCAGGTCAGCTGACTGGCCTGACTTCTAATGGACCCCACAAGCATGGATAGGGAGTAGGGTGGTGGTCCAGGAGCAGACTCCCCGCTGTTTCCACAGGACTGTGTGTGCCTTGGTTTCCTTCTGTGACCCAAGAGAAACAGTTATAACAATGTCAGACACTTGAGTCCAGTCAGTGATGGTCAGAGCTGAAGCCCGATTTGATATGAGTGAATCCACCAAGACACAGGACATCCCCTGAGACTTGAGAGCTGTGAATCAGTGACTGATTCCTTCACACCTGTTACATGTGTGGACATTCATGCTTGCATACACAACAATGTTTCCAGATAGACAGAGAAGGAACGAGTAACAACGATGGCTTTTAGGAAGTAGACCTCGATCTTTTTATTTTCTCAAGTTTTTAAAAAACCACTGAACAGATGTTATTTTTATAATAAAAATGTACTTTGAAAATTAAAATGACGACAACAACAAACTCATCAGAATGGTAATATCTTCCAATTTCTAAGTACAGGACAGCTGCAAACGGCTTCCGAGGAAGGGTGAGTGGTGGGACCAAGGCCTGTGCCATGAGAGGGACTAGTGATGCCGTCCAGCTCTGGTGTGTTCACTGGGCTGCAGAGAGGATGCTAAATATAGAGTAAACTGTGAGGTGTGACAAGATGGATCAGGGCTGGTGCTAGAACATTCCTTCACTTTGTCAGTCAGCACCCACCTCTTCCCTAAGTTGCAGGCACCAAAGACATAGGAGCAAACATAGCAGACTGGGCTCCTTGGGCCCTGAATCTGGAGTCTAAAGGAGCATATATGTGGATCACAATGCCCTAGCAGGAAAACAAGGAGAGAGAGTGTGGTGCCCCCGATGTCCAGGTCAGAGGTAGGGTCAGGGTGCAGGAAGACACTGTGCCTTTTGCAGGGCATTTAGTTTCTAAGTACCTCCTCTCTGCTGTTTGAGGAAGTAGAGGGTTTCATTTTAATTTAAGAAGACTTTTTCTTAGTTAAAAACTTTATTTTGAAAATTAACATATAACCCTGGCTGGTGTGGCTCAGTGGATTGAGCAGTGGCCTGCGAACCAAAGTGTCGCCGGTTCTAGTCCCAGTGTAGGGCCCATGCCTGGGTTGCGGGCCAGGTCCCCAGCAGGGGGCGTGTGAAATGCAACTACACATTACATGTTTCCCTCTCTTTCTCCCTCCCTTCCCTTCTCTGGAAATGAAAAAATAAAATCTTTAAAATAAAACAAAACAACAAAAAAGAAAAAATTTTTTAAGAAAAAAGAAAATTAACATATAGTAAAATTAACTTTTTAAATGTGTGCTTCTACATTACAGTTAACACACTGTAAAAACTCAAGTAATCACCATCACAATCAAGATAGAGAATCCTTCCACTGCCCCTTGTGCTGTTCCTTGCAGTCACATTCTCCGACCCACCCCCACAACTTCCTTGCTATTCTGATCTAATCTCTTTTTATAGTTTATCTATTCAAAATGTCACATAAATGGAATAATATAGCTTGTAATCTTTTGAGACAAGATTTTTTTTTCACTCAGCAGAATGCCTTTGAGGTTCATCTAAATTGTTGCCTGTATCAATAATTTATTTCTTTTTTGTTTCTGGATCATACTCCATGGTAAGGATACTGCATTAACCCTTTTCAACCCAGTTTTGAGTAATTAATATACACTTGAAGCTATAACATTTAGTGTACAGGATTTTGTATGAACACATCTTTAATTTTTTAATCCTTACCAGAAGACATTTTTTTCATTGCTTTTTTTAGACAGACAGGAGAGAGAGGAACATCAATGTGAGGGAGAAACATCCATTGGTTGTCTCCTGTATGCACCCAGACTGTGGATGGTACATATCTGGACTGGGGATGGAACTTGTGATCTGGGTATGTGCCCTGACTGAGAATGGAACCTGCAACCTTTCGGTTATGGGATCATGCTCCAACCAACTGAGCCACACCAGCCAGAGCTGTATGAACACATTTTTATTTTGCTCAGGGGGATTGTTGAGTTACATGGTAAGTATGTTAATTTTATAAGAAATTGCCAAACTGCACTGATTGGTGTGGCTCAGTTGGTTGAGCATTGTCCCACAAAGCAAAAGATCTCCGGTTCAATTCCCCATCAGGATGCATCCCTGCGTTACAGGCCAGTCCCTGGTTGGGGGCAAGCAAGAGGAAACCGATAGATGTTTCTCTCATACATCAATGTTTCGCTCCATCTCTTTTCCTCTCTCTAAAAATATGAGGTCTGTCCAGAATATATCCATCCATGTAATATGAAAAATAGAGACATTTATTGAAGAAGATACAAGATACAAGAAACACTGTACACAGGACAATGACACCGCAGTCCCCTTCAAAGTAGGCACCTTGGGGCCTCAGATAATGCTCTCAATTGCCATTGGCTGCCCCATCGTATTTTCCTGAATCTCATGATGGTCTGAAATCTCTTCCCTTTCAAGGGTGATTTTAGTTTTGGGAAAAGCCAGAAGTCACAGGGCTCTAAATCTGGTCTGCGGGGGGCAGGGGGGTGGGTGGGGTAGAAGTGTGCTGAGACACCTGGGTGATTTGTTGTTTTGCCAAAACACTCTGCACCAGACGTGATGCATGAGTGGGTGCATTGTTGTGATGAAGCTGCCAATCACCAGTTGCCCATAGTTGCGGCCTTCTGAATCATCCAAATAGTTTCCATGGAGTAATGGTCAAGCTTAACACAAAATCTGATGCAGAATCATTGCTCTACTTACTCAGTCATATTGACTGTGTGGGCCACACAGTACACATGCTCACTCGACAGTGTCTACCACCCCCACTGACTAGTACAATGAAATTGTCATTGTTCAACCATGCACATTCCAGTCTACTCTCCTTGGCTGCTACGTTAAATTGATGTCATCCAAACCATTCTTAGTGCATTAACAATAGCTGGACTTTTTCTGGACAGACCTCATAAATTTTCAAAAATCTTAAAAAAAGAAATGGCCAAACCATGTTTCAGGTGTATGACTTTACATCTTACCAGTAATGAATGAGTCTTGCTGTTACTCTGCACTATCACCAACACTTGGAGGTGCTTTTGATATTGTTTATTTTAGCTATTCTAATAGATCTGTATTGGTAATTCATCATGGTTTTAATTTGCATTTCCCCAATGGGCAAAATGTTGAGCATTATGTACTTATTTGTTTTCCTTATATCCTCTTTGGTGAAGTGGCTATTCAAATATTTTACCTATTTTAAAATCGGAATACCTGTTCTCTTGCTGTTGAGTTTTGAGAGTTCTTTATAGATTCTGGATATATGTCCTTTGTTATATATATGATATTTTCTTCCACTCAGTACCTTGTGTTTCCAGTCACTTAATAGGATTTTTGGCACAATAAATACTTTTTATTTTGATGAAGAATATTTCTTTTTTTTTTCATAATAAGAAAAGTACAACCATATTTATTAAGCTTGAAGTGAGGTGGGGAGGGGAGAGGGAGGAAAGCATACTCAGGGATGAGTTCTCATCCAAAGCTCAGAACTAGTGTCCAAAATGATCCAGATGCTACCTTTCCAAATGGCAGAGGCTTTCCTTCCCCAGGGTTGAACAAGAGGGAGTGGTGCTCAAAACAGTGCCCCTGTTAACTCTCTTTCCAAGAAATATTTCTTTTTATTACTTATTTTTATTGACAGCAAAGTGTACAAATCTTAACTGTACAGATTGACTAATCATTACATTTATAGTTACTCATTTAACTGCCATCCTGATCAAGATAGCATCCCCCTTCCCAGAAGGCTCCCTTGAGCCCTTTCCTACCCCCTCTGAATTAAGTGTTATTCTGACTTCTACCACCATAGATTAGTTTTGCCTAGAAGATTTCTAATGACTGTGCTCCAAGTTTTGTGACCTATTGGTTTTGTCTTGGATATTGTAAGTCTCCAAAAACCCTGCCTTGGAAAGAGATTCCAATGACCCTCACTGGATATGATGTAGAAGCCAGTGAGCAACGCTGGGCTTCTTATCATCTTACTTCTGGCATGCCAGTAAGCCACATTTCATACTAGGGCCCAAAAACTTGGCAGAAAATGGCAGAAAAGGTCTAGGCACCCTATAAATCCTGTGACATGGGAAGAGCACAGTGCCAGGAATCAAAAGGCATGGGTTCAGCCCTCCTCTCTGACATTTACTGCACGTTCTTGAACAAACTACATAAGGTTGAACCTCAGTCACCTCATCTGTAAAGCGGGAACAGCAATATCCTCTGCAGTTATCCAGCCTGTTCACAAATATTGGATCCCTGCCTCCTTTCAGGCATCTAAGAAGATTGTACTTTGCCACCCACTTGACTTCTACCAATTAAACCAGGTATGACTAGGTAACTGACTTTGGCTTACAATGAAAACATGTCCTTTCTACATGAAAGTTTTAAAAGCCAGCATGTATTTTCCCACATTCTCTCCTCCTCCTACTATGGCAACAGGCAATATTGTAGATCTTAGCTGCTCTGTCAGCCTGGGTCCTGGTATTGGAACAACTATGGCTCAAAGCAGAAACTCAGCCAACCCACCGTCAATATGTGGCAGGAGCAATAAATTAAACTTTTTTTTTGCATAAAGCCATTGAGCTTGTGGAGTCGTTTGTTACAGAAGCATAACCTAGCTTGTTCGGATGATATACTACATTATTGATATTACCAATATTATATGAAATAAAGTGTATGGAACTTCTGGGAACATAATAAGGCTTGATTCCATTCCTTTCACAATCTCCTTTCTTTCTGAGGAGTCATGAACTCAGAAAAACTCTTATTATCCTAGAACCCCTGATAAGAAACAAGAGAACAGACAGACAACCACTCCACCTCAAAAGAAAGAAGACAGAGCAACAAAGGGTACAGAAATATGCATGTAGTAAGGAAGAGAAACGAAATGATAAAGAATGAGAAATAAAGTACAATATAAAAACAGGAAGAAGAGAGGTACAGAGGATACCTGAGACACAGAGGGGAGTCTAAGAAAAACAACTATTGCCCTGGCCAGTGTGGCTCAGTGGGTTGGAACGTCTATCCATAGACCAAAGGGTCATGGTTTTGATTCCCTGCTAAGGTACATACCCAGGTTGCAGGTTTGATCCCAGTTTGGGGGTATATGATAAGACAACCAACTGATCTCTCTCTCTCTGCTCCCCCTTCCCCCCATGCCCCTGCCCTGCCTGCCCTCTGCTTCCCCTGAAAACAATGAAAAAATGTCCTCAGCTGAGGATTAAAAGAAAAAAAAAAAACCCAGCTGCTCAAGCGAATAGAAGCTGTATCAGTTTGAGAGTCGAGCAACATCATCTGCTATAGTAGCTGAACAAACAAGCTTAGGTTCTCTTAGCTAGGTCATCCATGTCTTTCCACTCAACATTTATTGAACACCTACTGTGTGCCTGGCACTGTGCTTGTTCTGAGTTTAAGGAGATGAGCAGGACCCAGTGCTGGCCTCTGTCTTCAAGGATCCCCAGTTTGGCTTGGATGATAATGGAGGTGCTTTCAAGAAACTAAGGGAGGTGAAGGGGAACCAGGCCTGCTCAGGAGGATCAGAAAGGGCTTTCTGGAAGACAGGGGTCTGCTGGATTTGAAGGGTAACAAAGAGTTAGCAGAGGTAGGTAGGTGAGGGCATGCTGGGCAGAGGAACAACAGGAGCCAGGTGGTGGAGGCAAGAAACTCCTGGTGGTCTGGGGTAGCTGGAGTTTTTACACAAGGCAGTGGGCATCAGGAGATGAAGCTGGAGAGGAACTTACGGGCCTATTACAGGGGTGCAATGTCTGTCACAGGGTAGGCTGGGGCAGATTTGTGTGGTTACACAGAGAAGTGACATGGTCCTATTTTAGCTAAATTACTGTGCCTGCTATGCCTTACTGTACTGTGAACAGCAAATTGGGACACAGTCTCTTTTCATGAGATCTCTTGGGACTGAGCTGACTTCCCAGCAGGGAAAGGGCTCTGTGTGCTCTGTTTGGAGCAACAACTTCCTCCTCATGACAATCCAGGGGCAAGGGTATTCTTACCATCCCCATTTTGACCTCAAGGTAACTGGGCACAGAAAGGTTAAGTTGTGTATCCCAGCTAAAGACACACTCCTCTGGGTCCATAGTTCTCAGGAAGCCTCTCACAGAGGTAGAATTTGGCATTGGTATCCTGCTTCAAGTTTAGGAAATCTTTCACTGGGATGACCTCATTCCAGCCTTGAACAATACCTTCTATGAGGTACATGTTATTCATAGCCAAGAAAACTGATGAAGAAAATCAAATGATTTGTCAAAGGTCACGAGTTAGGTGGTAGAGCTCCGACTCAGCCTTGCGTCTTCTAAGACTGAGCCCATCATCAGGAGTCATGTTCATTTGTCAGTGGATGCTGTGGCCAGGCTCATGCTCAACATGTTTTGTGGTGCACAGGCTAGCCACTCCAGCCTACTCAGCCTCTTCCTGTGTAGGAAAATGCTTTTCTGAACTGAAGGAGACAGCCATGGAGAAGTGTGTTGTTGGCATCAGTTTCCCTCTGTTAGGCAATGACTTCCGCCCTCCGGACTCAGTGACGTCAGCTGGCTGCTGGATCTCTGCCAGTGTTCTCTGCACAGGAAACAGACTTCCGGCTGGGCTTCCAGCATCTCTGGCCCCTTGGAGAAGCAGGCCTGTCCATTTGCAAAGTGAGAGACTGAAAATCAGGTCTCAGGGAAGGTTTCACAATAAAGAAGGATGTAAAAACGGGGAAGAGGAATTCAAAGGACTCTTGCTAGGGATGAGTAAGGGAACCCCTTGTCTGGAGCCTGGGGTCTTTTTTTGGTATGAGGGATCAGACTGGGAGGTTTGAGATTTTGTGACTAACAAAGTTAAGTAAATTGGAGGTAGAGGGGGAGAAAAGTAAGCAAAACTGAGGAAATCTGGAAAAATCACACATAAAGATACAAATACAGAAGATCAAACATGGGCCAAGAACAGAATGTTGATCCCAATCCTCACGACCTTTTCTGTGGACACTAAGTCTTAAATAAGTTGGTAACATAGGACTATAAGCAGTCCTCATTTATTTATTCTTTTGAATGATAAAAGTATACCAGTTATAGAAGAATCTAAACCATAGGTAAATGAACTAAAGTAGAATGTCAAAGTGTCTAGCTCCCTCACTTCCCCATTCCCAGCCCCACTCTCCAGTCCTGCTTCATAAATGATGTTAGGCACTTTAGCCACTCCTTCAGCCAATATGCATCTTATTTAATCCTCATAATGATCCTAGGAGGTAAAAACTATTATTACACCCTTATATTTTTAAATTGTGTTAAAATACACATAACACAAAATTTACCATATCAGGGAGCCCTGGTGGCCACCAAAGGTGAGTGGACCATCATGGTGGCGTTCTGGCCATAATGGCCCCAAAACAGACTGTTGCAGCTTCATCAGCAGGTGCTGTGCCTGAAGTGGGGTGCATCCACTGGGACAAACATAGGTCCCTTCCTGTTTTGATGAGAGTGGGGTTTGACAAACATAAGAATGAAAACGATTTGGTAAAAGTAGCCCAGCTTCTGAGGCAGCCACAGGAATGATTCTGGCACAATCAGTATCCATAACCATCATCTTCCCTGACTCTCCCAGGCACCTCCTCTGAGAGATACAAGTAGTAGTAGGTACCTGCACAGGGCTCCTGGTATCTTTGCTGAGAGCAGTAGAAGAAACCAGAGGGGAAGTGGAAAGTGAGTTGTCAAGTGGCCTCAGGAGGCCACTTGTATGGTGGTCCTAAGACTGAAGTTTTGCACCCTGCATGAAAGGAAGGGGACACCCCCACTGGGTGGTATGTTGTGATCATGCCTTGGAAATAGCCCATGAAAAGAAAGAAAGAGAAATATGCCTCACCTTACATGCTTGCAAGGAAATAAGTTATAGAATATACACGTACTTGGCCTAATAAAATTACCATTTTAACCATTTAAAAATATTTTATTTATTTTTAGAGAGAGGGGAAGAGAGGGAGAAAGAGAAGGGGAGAGAAACATCAATGTGAAAGAGATACACTGACCAGTTGCCTCTTGCATGCTCCCAACTGGGGACCGGGCCCGCAACCCAGGCCTGTGCCCTGACTGGGAATCAAACCAGTGACCTTTGGTTCGCAGGCTGGCACTCAACCTGCTGAGCCATGCCAGCCAGGGCCCATTTTAACCATATTTAAGCATATAATTCAGTGGTATTAAATACACTCACATCATTGTTGTTCCATCATTGTCCATCCCCAGAGTTTTTCCATCTTCCCCAACTGAAACTGCACCTAGCATTACAGATGAAAAAATTGTAAGCTCCATGATAAAACGACTGTGCCTGGTTTTGTTCACCATTATTTCCTCAGGATTCACTTAAGCCCCATGCCTAATGCATGCAAAATGCTCAATAAATATAGGCTGAGTGAAGGAATCTATGAGGGACTGAGACTCAGAGAGGTTAAATAACTTGCATAAATCAGTCAGCTGGAAAGTGGCCAGACTTGGTTCAAACCTAAGGCTTTTCATTCATTTCTAACTAAGAGTTTTTGTGCTGTGGAAATTTCTCAAATTCCAAAAGCTCATACCACATGAAATCAGATTTCCTCAAAGTTTCATTGTAGCCTCTTCTTGTATCATCCCAAAGATTCCATTGTTTTTGAACAGCCAAACTTCTCAAATCTAAAGAATCACGTCTCTCCTGACTCCCCACACCTCCCTTACTCTCCCCAGCTGCAGAGACAAATACTCCATTTTCTTCTACAGCGGTTTTATAGTTGAAAAGTTCTTCTAGGTTATCTCACCACAGTCTCCTGCTGCACAATTTACCATAAATCCCCTGAGTGTTGGTGTGACCTCTTACTATGGGCTCTGTTTGGATGTGGGAGGCATCTGAGAACATGGAAATCTTGGTGCTGCACTGTGTATGAGGCACAGGCTGTGGGGGCATGCCCTCCCTCTGGTCCTGATGTGGTGCTCCCTTTGTGGACTGTCGTCTGATTCAGGTACAGCTTACCATCTCAGAGGAGAGTGGAGCCAGGTGGCATAAACCCCATTACAGACCATTTTGATGGATTCACCTCTTTGGGGATTAGGACAAGGAGAGTCCTGAAGGGAAAAAGAACTGTACTCCTCAAAGTTTTTGAAGTTAAAGTCCAAAACCCTGGTGAGAGTTGAATTACTAGCCCCGACCCAACAGTGATGAGTTTGGGCTCCCCCTGTTGGATGTTTTGGAAAATAATTATTTGAACTAAAGGAAAAATTAAGGGTGGGGGCCAAAGAACATTTGTTGAGAGTTTGTTATATATTTGGTATTTTGTTTAGGCATATCATTTTATCCTAAAATAGTACATGGTGGATTTTATCAATCCTGTTCTGCAGAGTTGGAAACTGAAACTTGCCCAAGTCACACAAGGATTTGAACCCAGAGCTTCCCTGACTCCCTAAAGTCCATCTTCTTCCCAATATTCTGATCCAAAGGAACCATGTCAGAAATAGCAGATGAGGACACCTTCCTCCCTTTACTTCCACTGGGTCTGTTGCTCATTTGTCAGGACATCTCAGGATGCCCAGGGATGATCTGCTCCAGGGATTCCCCCTGTACCCATCCTGTGCTGCAGCCAGCTCAGACCTAATAGTGAGAGTAACTGGAAAATATTCAGAAATTTTGCAAGCTGGTTGTAAAACTATTGGTAGTTGGAAATCAGTAATGGTGAGAGGGAGTATTTAAACAGTGGAAATTAGTGACCTCTACAAATTCGGGACTTCTCCTGCTACCAAACCCCTGTGTGTGGTTTACCAACATGTTACTGTGACTGGACTCACCTCTGAGTTTCTAAATGCCCCTAACTTAGCGTTGATGTTGAGGCCCTCAGTGATTGCTGAGGACTACAGGGTCTGCTCCCATAGGTCAAAAACTTTCAGCTTCAGACTGAGGAAGAAAAGGTATCTATTGAAAAATGAAGAAGTATGTGCACATGGGACAGAGAAAAGATGATATAGAATATTGATTACTCACATATGAACAAAGTACCAATGTGTTTAATCATAAGGATCTTGAGGGAGGGATTGTGGCTTCTCATTAGAGTCCTTTTCTTTTGAAGCAATGGAAGAAAAAATTCAATTCATGTGGAATCTAGAAAAGTATCCTGGATAGGGGTGGGACCACTGCACAACACAGTAGAGGAGAGTTCTCGTCTGTGGAAGGAAAGATGACTTTGAGCCTTGAGGTCTGGGGTGGGAGGCAGTTTGTGAACCACATTCCTGACCCACATTCCTGCCAGGTTACCCAGGGCTACACAGGTTTGTACTGAACTGAACCTAAGTACCAGTGGCCTAAGTCACCAGAATCTGGGTGGTTTGGGTCATATCATTTGACAACTAGAGTTAGGGGCCTTCCTCAGCTAGTTGAGATATGCAAACAGCTACCTTCTATGATAAAATGAGAGGTACATCCTTGGAGTGAGGCGTGGGAGGGAGCATCTTCATGGGTGGGGAAAGGGACTTTCCAGCTCTGCCATGTCAAGAGGCATCCCTGTTCCAGTTGCAGCTGAAGCCATCTGCCAGGCTTCCCTAAAGGCCTAGAGGAGAAAAGGAAACAAAGAATTGAGCAGGAGGTAACATAATCTGTCTCACAAGATGCTGCTGGTTTTTCTCCAGACGCAACTGGCTTTTTTCCAGCCTGCAGGTGATGGCAGGGGCTGTTCTTCCCTCCTCCTGGCTTGCTGCCTCCCCCTCATAGAAACTCCTTGAGTGTGAGGGGAGAAGTTTACACACATGGATGTTTCTAGCCCTGCCGTATTAAGGCTTCCTTTCTGAGACCTGCCGAGCACCCACCTCACCTCTGCCTGCCGGCCACGAGAATGCCCCTCTCTTTTCGAGACCACACTGCCAGCTCTGTGAATTGTCATGTAGGAAACAACCAGAAAGCCAGTCTTCTGTGACCGCCATCCAGTGAAGGGATGCAGTGGGGGTCTTGTCATTTGTTCCCAGTGTTGTTGACTCTAAGCGTCCAGACTAGATAGGTGTACACAGGCAAGAGCTGTGAGAGTGATGTGACATTTGGGATTAATTAGACTTTCCACCCCCTGGTACAGCTCCCAGGCCAGGTGGGCATGGGCAGAACTCACTGACAAGGTGGGCACCAGAAGGTGTGAGCAAATGGAAGGAAGTTTGAATTCAGAGGCTGCCAGTTTTCTGTTATACAGAGGTTGGTACCCGGCGGCACAGAAATTGATAATTAGGGAAACACTGATTGGGGCACCACCTTCTCTAACCTCTGAGAGAGGCTGCTTCCACTGCTGGGTCACCTCCATTCATTCAACAAATATTCACTAAGTTTCTCTTAAAGGCCAGGTGCTACCCCAGACAGTGGACACACAATGAACAGGACAGCCATCTTACCCTCATGGAGGTCACAGGACAATGGTATGAAGGGCATGGGTAAGTAATTAAAGGGTGCTGGGTGTTATGGAGCAAAGTGCAAGGTGTACTGTGACATGCCATGAGCAGGAGTGAAGGTGGGAGGAGATGGGGGTGGCCTGACTTGTGTGCTAGAGCCAGTGTCTGGCTGAGAAGGCAAACAGTTATAGCTGAAAGGATGAAGGAATGTAGCTGAATAAAGGGGTTGTGTGAGTGTGTTGAGGGGTTAAACGTTCTTTAGCTCAGCTTGGCAAACAGCTTTAGTAAAACTACTGGTGCTCTGATTAATGATAGCTAAGAGAGCATTAGGGGCAACTGACCAGTAGAAGTGTTATAGCATGCTATAACATTAATACTAGAATTATTACTATAGTACAACTATTATATAAAATGTATGTATATTATATATAGGATAGTATTACATATGTAGTACAGTACTATATGTAGTATGACATATAGTATATCTAGTATAGTATAGCTGTGATATAATTATTAGTATAATTATAGGTATAATTCTTGGTAGTTACTGTTATTATTTGTGAACACCAAGCTTATATCCAAAAGAACTTTGATAGTTACAAGAAAGGACTAAACATAAATCTGGATATTGTTAAATAAGAGTAACATAATACACCAAGTAGGAAGGGAGGGGCGGTTCTGTATACAGTGCTAGATAATGTCTGTGTAAAGACAGGGTGAGCCCTTGGAAGATGAGTCAGAAGCCTTTCCTGTTGTGGAGGGGGCCCTATGCTTAGCATGCTGGCTATTTTTACCAACCTCCTTCTCTCAAGACATCTTGTTCCAGGAGCTCAGACTTTTTCAAACTCCAGAATCCATTTGTAGTGTTTTGGATGAGGGATACTGAAAAGAAAGAGAGATTGCTGTGTATTCACTCATTGGCCAGCCTTGCCTAAAGAGCAGACTCTTGACCTTCACAAAAAGCACCAGAAATCTTTGTAAGCCTTCAAATGAGATGATACACAAACATTATCCAGATTTTATGGGCTATTTTCAATTATATTTATGTTGAAAGGCTGCTGCTTATTTATTTCTTATTTATATTCTCCTAACTGCCATTCCTACTTTCACTTGTTTCATATCTTACTCTGTGAGACATTTTGAGCTGTCTGAAAAGATTTCCTGAAATGGTTTCTCAAATCTCTTTTCAAATATCTGCATTAATTATGGATGAAGAAAGGTGGGCTCCCCTCAGGATTTACCCCAATTTATAATTCCTAAAAAATATATTATTTTTCTCAGAATTCTTCACATTTCATTACTTCTTTTTTAAATTATATTTATTGATTATGCTATTACAGTTGTCCTGATTTTCCCACTTTGCCCCCATCCACCCAGCACCCCTCATTCCCTCAGGCAATCCCCTCACCATTGTTCATGTCTGTGGGTCATACATATAAGTTCTTTGGCTACTCCATTTCCTATACTGCACTTTACATCCCCATGGCTATTCTGTAACTACCGATTTGTACTTCTTAATCCCCTCATCTCTTCACCCATTCCCCCACACCCCCCTCCCAACTAGCAACACTTAGAACACTCTCTGTATCCATGATTTTGTCTCTGTTCTTGTTTGCTTAGCTTGTTGTTTTAGATTCAATTGTTGATAGATATGTATTCATTGTCATTTTATTGTTCATAGTTATGAGCTTCTTTTTCTTAAATAAGTTCCTTTAACATTTCATATAATAATGGGTTGGTGATGATCAACTCCTTTAGTTTTTTCTCCTCTGGGAAGCTCTTTATCTGCCCTTCAATTCTAAATATCTTCTCTGGGTAAAGCAATCTTGGCTGTAGGTCCCTGCTCTTTATGACTTTGAATATTTCTTGGCAATCCCTTCTAGCCTGCAAAGTTTCTTTTGAGAAATCAGCTGACAGTCTTATGGGAGCTCCCTTGTAGGTTGCTAGCTTCTTTCCTCTTGTTGCTTTTAAGATTCTCTCTTTATCTTTAACCTTTGACATTTTAATTATGATGTGTTTTGGAGTGGGCCTCTTTGCATCCATCTTGTTTGGGACTCTCTGTGCGTCCTGGGCTTGCATGTATATTTTCTTTACCAAAATCAGGGAAGTTTTCTTTCATTATTTTTTCAAATAGATTTCCAATTTCTTGCTCTTTCTCTTCTCTTTCTGGCACCCCATGATGCTAATGTTGGACCTCTTGAAGTTGTCCTAGAGGCTGCTTATACTATCCTCATTCTTATGGATCTTTTTCTTCTCCTTGTTATGATTGGTTGTTTTTTGTTTACTTATGTTCCATATCATTGATTTGATTCTCAGCTTTATCCACTCTACTCTTATTCCCTTGTGAATTGTTCTTTATTTCAATTAGTGTATCCTTCATTTCTGACCGGGTCTTTTTTACGCTGCTGAGGTCCTCACTCAGTTCCTTGAGCATCCTTATAACCACCGTTTTGAACTCTGCATCTGATAGATTATTTATGTCCATTTTGTTCAGCTCTATTTTTGGAGTTTTGACCTGTTCTTTCATTTGGGCCATGTTTCTTTGTCTCCTCATTTTGGCAGCCTCCATGTGTTTGTTTCTAAGTATTAAATAGAGCTTCTGTGATTCTGTATCTTGGTAGTGTGGCCTAATGTAGTAGATGTCCTGTAGGATCCAGTGGCACGGTCTCCCCTCTCACCCAAGCTGGACATTCGAGGTGCACCCTTTGTGTGGGCTGAGTATATCCTCCTCTTGTAGTTTAGCCTTGGTTGCTATTGACAGATCAATGGGCAGGATTTATCCAGGTCAGTTAGCTACAAGGATTGGCTGTGACCTCCACCCTCCACCCTCTGTGGAGAATCAGCTATGCTGGGGCAGAGTGGTGGTGCTCCAGTGTGGTCTGTAGCTGTCTACTGGGTGCACAAGCCCTAGAGTTTCCAGGGTGCTGCAGGCCAAGGTCAGCCCCAACCTATGTTTTTCATGGAGACACCCTGCCTGAGCTATAAGCAATCTGAGATGGTTGTTATTTGTGCTGGGGTTGGAGATTCCCAGGTAAAGCCAAGCTGTGAATCTAAGCTGGCAGGTGCTAGTGCTGGGCCTGGAGCTCACTGAGGCTAGCTGTTGCTTGTTCGGTAGGATTTAGGAAACTGTGAAGCATGAGCCAAGACCAGCCATTCACCTGGAAGAGCAGCTTGTGGCAGGGGGCGGGGGCCCCAAAAGTTGGGTCAGGCAGAGCCTCTGGGGATTTCCAACATAGGTCAAACAGTGTTAGCTGTGTTAATGGAGTCTTAGATATGACACCAGCTTGCCATCTCTGTTGGGGGGAGGATTTAGAAAAGGGACAATGGCCTCTGCTTGCCTTGATGCCAGACACGACAGTTCCTCCCTTTATGCCACTGGTGCTTTTCAAGCTGCTACCTCAGTGCTGGAGCTCACAGGGAATAAGCCTGAGTAGGTGAGTCCATGCATGGTTCTTTAAGAGGAACTGCTTGGGGCTCCAGAAGTTTCTTCCACAGGCTCAATCCCTGCTGATTTTTGCAGCCAGAAGTTGTGGGGGCTTATCTTTCTGGCACTAGAACTCTGGCTGTGGACCAGTTCGATTCCCCATCAAGGTACATGCTTGGGTTGCAGGTTCGATCCTGTCAGGGTGTGCATGGAAGGCACACCCTGGATGGATGTTTCTCTCTCACATCGATGTTTCTTTTTCTCTCTTTCTCCCTTCCTTCCCTTCTCTCTAAAAATAAGTAAATAGCCCTGGCTGGTATGGCTCAGTGGACTGAGTGCCAGCCTGCAAACCACAGGGTTGCCAGTTTGATTTCCAGTCAGGGCACAGGCCTGGGTTGTGGGCCAGGTCCCCAGTAGGGGGCACACAAGATGCAAGTACACATTGATGTTTCTCTCTCTCTCTTTCTCCCTTCCTTCCTCTCTGTCTAAAAATAAAATAAATAAAATCTTTAAATATAAGTTTTTTTGGTTGGTTTCTGCCTACTGGACCAGTTACTGAGGTGTTTCCCTCTTGTCATTCAACCATATTCAGCTGGGCAGTCCATTGTTGCCTGAGTCTCAGCAAAATTGTGCATCCCCCAGTATGTGAAGGCTTCTCAGGAACAACTGAAGCCTAGACTGAATATCCACATCAATGAGACACAACCAGTAATAAAGCCATGCACCCATTATTGCATCATTAATTCACCGAAGTCACTCTAGATTTGATTGGTTGTAGCTGCAGAGGTAAGCCCCAGTGTTAATTGTGTTTTAGTGTGTGGTTTTATGGCAAATTAATGAGAACACAATTCAAATGTTGTTCTTTCAGTGGGGACATACAGAACCCACATAACGTAGTTTGTGTCTTTCCTGCTGTGTAAGTTCCTCTACCTTTTCTGTCATTATTATTATTTTTATTTTGTTTGTTAGTTTATTTTGTTGAATAGATTCCACTTATAGGTGAGATCATATGGTATTTGTCTTTCACCAACTGTCTTATTTCGCTTAGCATATTATTCTCCAGTTTCATTCATGTTGTTGCAAAAAGTAGGAGTTCCTTCCTTCTTTCTTTTTTTTAAATGCAGATTGATTTTATTTATTTATTTTTTAAAATGTCAAAATCCATTATAAAATATTTAAAAATTTAAATCCATTATGAAGACTCAGCAATTAAAACAACATGACACCAGCACAGAAATAATCAAGTAGGTCAATGAAATAAAATGAGCATTCTAGAAAAAATGTATATATCTGTCTAACAATGTAATAGATAATTAAATTGATATCTCAAATCAATGGAGAAAATAAGGCTTATTCAACAAACAAAGTGCATGGATCACTATTACTTGAAATAAAACAAATATAGAGTCCTATTTCACCCATTATACAAAAAATATTCAGGTGAGTTAAAAATCAATATGTAAAATCTAAGGAGTTTTAGGAGAAAATACCAAGTAATATTTTTCTTACCCTGAAGTAAAATATTCAAACCCAGAAGCTATAAAGTAAAATATTGACAATATGACTATATTAAACATTTAAGACTATACAATAATATACATTTAAAAAGTTAAAGGACAAGTAATAGAGTAGGAGAGTATTTGCAACACATCTATAAAAGGGTTAATTGTTTTTTTGTTAGGGAAAAAATTCTGTAAACATTTAGTCAAAAAATGGATGAAGAATACCAAAAAGTCATTAGAACTTTTAAAAAATAATAGAAATAGGCAAAAAATCTACAAAAACAGGTTGTTTCAACAAATCATAAAGTGACACTTAAAATAACACATCATTGTTACAATCATATTAATAAGTATTAAAAATATTGGTAACATCAAGCATTGGTGACTGTGAAAGGAACTGGGTATTCATAGACTCTTTTTCTTCATCTTCTTAAAGCAGTCTCTTTCGCCTATCTTGCAATGCTGGTTTGGTGGCGGTGTATTCTTTTAGCCTTCTTTTGTCTGGGAAACTCCTTATGTCACCTTCTATTTTAATTGAGAACCTTGTTGGGTAGAGCAGTCTTGGTTGCAGGCCTTTGCTTTTCATTACTTGCAGTATTTCTTGCCATTCTCTTCTGGCTTATAGTGTTTTTGTTGAGAAGCCAGCTGCTAGCTTTATGGGGACTCCCTTGTATGTTACTTTTTGTTTCTCCCTTGCTGCCTTTAGGATTCTGCCTTTGTCTTTGATATTTGCCATTTTAATGGTGATATGTCTTGGAGTGGGCCTCATTGGGTTCCTCTTGAATGGGACCCTCTGTGCTTCCTGGACTTGTGTGACGTTTTCTCTCCTCAAATTGGGGAAGTTTTCCATCATTACTTTTTCAAGCAGGTTCTCTATCCCTTGCTCCTCTTCTTCTCCTTCTGGTATCCCAATTATACGGATATCATTACCTTTCAGGTTGTCTTGCATTGCCCTCAACACCTCTTCATTCTTTTTTAGTGTTTTTTCATTTTCTTGCTCTTTCTGAGAGCTTTTTTATACCTTATCCTCCAGCTTTCTGAATCTATTCTCTGCTTCATCTAGCCTGCTTTTGATTCCTTCTACTGTGTTCTTCAATTCAGAAATTGTATTCTTCATTTCCTCTTGTCTCTTATTGATAGTTTCTATGTCTTTTTTACTGATAATACTGATATAGTTCATAGTAAGTTCCTTGTAGTTTCCCTGTAGTTTTTTTGTAATTCTATCTGAGCTCACTGAGCTCCTTGAGCTTCCTTGGAGCCATTGTTTTGAACTCAATATCTGATAGTTTACTTGCCTCTATTTCATTTAGTTCTATTTCTGAGGATTCCTCCTTTCCCTTCAATTGGGTGCTGTTTCTTTGTCTTCCCATTTTTTGGTGAAGACTCTTCTTTTTTGCTTCTGCTTCTTAAGGTGATCTGTCTTGATTTCTTGACTTTGTGGTGTGAACTTCTTTGGTAGGAGACCACTGTTTTTTTTCCTTTATCTGCCTCTGATGATGTCAGATGTTGACCCCATCTGACCTTAGGCAGTCTGTTTGAGACTTCTAGGAATCTATTGTCTGTGGCTGTCTCCTTCAGTTGTTAACCTCCTTTTCTGTCATTATTATTTTGTCATTACTGAATTCTTCCAGCTGTGACCCTTTGGAAGAAATGATGAAAAAATGCAGCTACTCTACATTGTGACTTCTGGCATATGAATGCTCCTAACTTTCAGTCTCACTCGTTTATTATAGAATTATAAGTCCAACAGGCTTTCTTTAGAGATGTGGTTCATACATTGTTTTCTGGACTTCTAGAAAAAAGATCCATAATAATGCATGATCAGAGGAGTCTCTGTGAAGAGAACCATGACTGGTCATGAGTCTTAACAAACACAAAGCCTTGACTGGAGAAGCTTGGCACCTTTTGGACATTGTTGCAAAGATGAAAAATTTCCTTAGCTATGTCTCTGCTTAAACAGCAGATGAAAGAACCTTTGCTGATTATATTATTGAGGTCTTTGGTCCTTCAGGAACCTCAGACTTCTCAAGTAAGACTGAGATTGTCCCTCCAGCACCTTTGCTGCACATTGTATAAACCCAGTTATTACATATAATTGGTCTGAAAGAGCAAATAGGTAAGAGGGTGTTCCTGAGAAGAGGGAGCAAGGTTGCCTTTGAGAGGAAGTTGAGAACTATTTGTTACCTGTTAGGTTGTTGAGCATATTAAGTGGGATGTGCATGAAAAGGACTTGGCCTAGCACCTGGCAGGTAGTAAGAACTCAATAAATACTAAATAATAACAATATAATAATTAATAATTAGTGTTATCTGCCTAGCAGCTTTAGCCTTCTTGGCTTTATGTACCAGCAACACTCCATACTTGCTCATTCCTTGCCCTTCCCTGGATCCTTCTGTTTATGGTAAGTTCTTCTACTGTCTCCTGAAATAATGAGTGTCCTCTCCATGTTATAGCTATGGTTAAAGAGCTCACAGCAGACCTCAGGTGCAGGTGTAGTAATAGACAGGGACAATGGCTAATTTCCAGATATTCCAACTTAAGAGTATTTCGGTCCTGAATTTATCTTATACAAAATGAAAACTTGTATGTATAGTTTACAGTTACCACTGTCCCTGATGGTATTTGGTAGGGTGTCCCAACCATCTCTCTTTCTGGATCACAGGCGCAGTCGGGGTCAGGGGCATTGACTTACTTCACACAAGCAGAACCTGTTTGTTTACAGCAGCCTGTTTATTTGCAATGTGCCAGACCCTGTGCTCTAGACACCATGAGCCCACAGGAACCGCTCCCAAGGACCTGCTGCCTGTAGCCTCATTCTGCAGAGATGAATGCTCCTACACCCACAGTGTCCTTGGTGGCAGTGAGAGGGGAGGCTGGGACTGGGACTGAATGCAAGAGGTGGCCTTGTTACTTAGACTCCTCTGATCAGTATAGAGTGGCTGAGGCAGCAGCGCCCTGTCTATGGCTCTGGCTCGGTCCTAACCTCTGACTTAGGTAGCAGTGACCACCACAAAACAGCCTGGAGTCCAGGAGCCTCACATATTTTCTCAGATTCCCCCAAGTGTCTCATTTTTTTTGTGTGTGTGTGAATTTACATTTTGGAATCAGGATTGAAATGAAGTCTATACATTATACTGGTTGGTATTTTTCTTGTGTTTCTTTTAGTATATAGGTCTTCCTCCCATTCTTTTTTTCTCCTTGAAATGTGTTGTCAGAGAAAGGCAAATGCCATATGATTTCACATATATGGGACCATAAGGAATACAAGAAACAAACAAAGCAGAAACAGACTCATAGATACAGAGAACAGACTGATGGTTGCCAGAGGAGAGGGGTTTGGGAAGGCTGGATGTAAAAGATGAAGGGATTGACAAGTATAGTTTGGTACTTACAGAATAGTCATGGGGATATAAAGCACAGCACAGGGAATATAGTCAATAATATTGTAATAACCATGGATGATGCCAGGTGAGACTTAAAACACTGGGGGGACCTCTTTGTAAAGTATATGACTGCCTAACCACTATGCTGTACACCTGAAACTAATAGAAAATAATATTGAATGTAAACTGTAATTTAAAAAAATTCTTAAAAAAAAGAAGTATTAGTTGAAGAAATTGTTTTTTTGTCCTGTAGGGTTTTCCTCACACTGCGGTTGGCTGATTATATTCCTGAGGAAATGTAACCTGCTGCTCTGTCCACTGAACCTCCTGTGGATTTGCGATTCTATCTGTAAGCCTGATTCAATGTTGCTTTTGGCATGGTTCCTCAAAGAATGCTGTGAACTTCTTAGAAGCTGTATGTGTTTGCTTGTCTCTCTTTTGGTGATGTTATCAGTTATTAGCCAACATTGTCTCATCCATGACTCCATTAGGGATTTCAAATTAGGGATTAGGGGGGATCCATTAGTGATGCTGAAATTCTATCATTGTGTCTTTCATTTACTAGCTGGACTACTTCTGTTAGAGGAATCTCTCATCAGCCATGTGGTCAGGTATGGCTCCTCTAGGAAAGGCAGGATACATGTTAATTTCTCTTTATTACCAGTTTTCAAATCACTATTGAGTTGATGTCTAGAACCTTGCCAGATTCATTACGGCCAAGATGAGAGGCATAGGTACACTTCGTTTCCTCTGAAAACCAAAAGAAGGATAACAACCAACTTAAAAACAAAAACAACCAGAATGGCCAGAAAATCAAACTTTATAGGAGTCTGACAACCGAGGAGTTAAGGAGGAAACATTCATCCAGACTGGTAGGAAAGGTGGAGACATGCAGTGGGGGAGGAGAGGACACGTAGCAAGGTGGCAGCTGGAGTACAAGAGGTGAGGCCATGGGAGGAGGACCGAGATATTCCACATTAGCGTGTGGATAAGCCAGGAGGAATAACTGGGAGTGAGACAAAACACGCAACCCAGGGTTCCAGCGTGGGAAACTAAAGCCTCAAAACCTCTAGCTGTAAAAGTCTGTGGGGGTTGCTGCAGTAGTAGAAACTCTCAGTCTCACAGCAGAGTCCCGTGGAGGGGCCCAGGGGATCCTAGAATGTATACAAGGCCACCCACAAGGGAATCAGCACCTGAAAGGGCACAACCCACTTGCGGGAAGAAAGGAAAATGATGGAGTGTGGGGTGAGAGCTGAACAAGCACCATTGTTCCCTCTCTGAACCCTCCCCCACATATAGTGCCACAAAGCATCAGAGTGGGTTGCCCCACCCTGGTGAATACCTAAGGCTTTGCCCCTTACAACATAACAGGCATCCTATGACAAAGGAATATGGCCCAAATGAAAGAACATATCAAAAGTCCAGAAAAAGAACCAAATGATGAGGATATAGCTAACCTATATGATGCAGAGTGCAAAACACCAGTAATCAGGATGCTCACAGAAATGACTGAGTATCATTGCAAAATAAGGGAAGAAGTGAAAGCTATACAAAGTGAAACAAAGAAAAATATACAGGGAACCAACGGTGAAGGGAAGGAAACAAGGACTCAAATCAACAATTTGAAACAGAAGGAAGAAATAAACATTCAACCAGAGCAGAATGAAGAAAAAAGAATTCAAAAAAAATAAGGAGAGGCTTTGGAACCTGTGGGACAACTTTA
The DNA here is from genome assembly GCF_021234165.1 of Pteronotus mesoamericanus. Taxonomy (NCBI): domain Eukaryota; kingdom Metazoa; phylum Chordata; class Mammalia; order Chiroptera; family Mormoopidae; genus Pteronotus; species Pteronotus mesoamericanus. The sequence goes on from NW_026555085.1 coordinate 1,389,082, forward strand.
AATGTTCCAACATCCGAATCATAGGGGTGCCAAAAGAAGAAGAGCAAGAAAATGAAAACTCATTTAAAAATTTCTTAAATATATATATTTTATTGATTATGCTATTACATTTATCCCATTTTTTTCCCTCCTCTTTATTCCCCTCCACCCTGCACCATCCCTCCCACCAGCATTTCCCCTTCCACCTTTAGTTCATATCCATGGGTCCTACATGTAAGTTCTTTGGCTTCTCCATTTCCTATACTATTCTTAACCTCCCCCTGTCTATTTTGTACCCACTATTTATGTTTCTTATTTCCTGTACCTTTTCCTCCATTCTCCCTCCTGCCTCTCCCCTCTAGCTCCATTTCTGCGATTCTGTTCCTGTTCTAGTTGTTTGCTTAGTTTTTGCTTTTATTTTCTTCTTAGGTTTAGTTGTTGATAGTCGTGAGTCATTTTACTGCTTGTAGTTTTTGATCTTCTTTTTTCTTATTTAAGTCCTTTTAACATTTCATATAATAAGGGCTTGGTGATGATGAACTCCTTTAACTTGATCTTCTTTGGGAAGCACTTTATCTGCCCTTCCATTCTACATGATAGTTTTGCTGGATAGAGTAATCTTGGATGTAGGTCCTTGTCTTTCATGACTTTGAATACTTCTTTTCAGCCCATTCTTGCCTGCAAAGTTTCTTTTGAGAAATCAGCTGATAGTTTTATGGGAACTCCTCTCTAGGTAACTCTCTCCTTTTCTCTTTCTGCTTTTAAGATTCTCTCCTCATCTTTAATCTTGGTTAATGCAATTATGATGTATCTTTGTGTGTGCTTCCTTGGGTCCATCCTCTTTGGGACTCTGAGCTTCCTGGGTCTCCTGGAAGTCTATTTCCTTTGCCAGATTGGAGAAGTTCTTTTTCACTATTTTTTCAAATAAATTTTTAGTTTCTAGCTCTTCCTCTTCTCCTTCTGGCACCCCTATAATTCCAATGCTGGAGCATTTAAAGTTGTCCTGGAGGTTCCTAAGCCTCTCCTCATTTTTTTGAATTCTTGTTTCTTCATTCTGTTCTGGATGAATGTTTATTTCTTCCTTCTGCTCCCAATCGTTGGTTTGAGCCCCGGTTTTCTTCTCTTTATTGTAGGTTCCCTGTATATTTTTCTTTATTTCACCCTATATTGCCTTCACTTATTCCTCCCTTTTACGACCAAACTCAACCATTTCTGTGAGCACCCTGATTACCAGTGTTTTGAACTCTGTATGTGATAGGTTGGCTATCCCTTCATTGCTTAGTTTTATTTTTGGAGCTTTGATCTGTTCTTTTACTTGGGTCATATTTCTTTGTCTCAGAATGCCTGTTACATTGTAAGGGGAAGAGCCTTAAGTATTCACCAGGGTGGAGCAACCCACATCACTGCATTGTGATGCTGTATGTGGGTAAGGGGTCCGAGAAGGAACAATGCCACTTGCTCTGCTCTCAGCTGGTTTCTGTCACTTCCCCTGCTACCCAGAAGCAAATTGGGCCCTTTCAGGCACTGATTGCCAGGTGGGTGGGTTTGTGTATGTTCCAGGACCCTGTGGGTCTCTCCAATAATCTCTTCTGTGAGGCTGGGAGAGTCTCCCGCTGCCACATCCCTCACAGGTTTTTCAGCCAGAGGTTTTGAAGCTTTCTTTTCCTGCACAGGAACCTGGGTTGTGAGGTCTGTCTGGCTCCCCAGCTGTTCCTCCCAATTTATCTGCACACAAATGTGGGACCACCCAGTCTGCCAGCCACCACCTTGCCCACCTTGTCCTCCAGCTGCCACCTTGCTGCATGTTGTCTCTGCCCCAGCTGCCTGTCTCTGCCCCTCCTACTGGTCTGGATAAATGTTTCTTCTTTAACTCCTTGGTTGTTGGACTTCCATACAGTTCGATTTTCTGGCAGTTCTGGTTATCTTTTCTTTTTCTTTTTTTAATTTAATTTATTTTTTTTTTTTTTGCTCAAATACATTTATCTCTGGCTTCCTACCACCACTTTCCCCTGCCCCCCTCCCCCAACTCCCTCTCTCAGTCCTTCCCTACTTTGGCTTTGTCCATGAGTCCTTGATATACGTTCCTTGACTTGACCCTTCCCCTCCTTTTCCCCACCTCTCCCCCTTCCCTCTTGACTCCGTTGGTTTATTTTTTCTTTCAATGTTGCTGGTCATGTTTTCCTCACATCTTTGTTTTGTTGTTTAGGTTCCACTTATAGGTGAGATCATATGGTATTTTTCTTTCGCACCCAGGATTATTTCGCTTAGCATAATGCTCTCTAGTTCCATCCATGCTGTTGGGAAGTTTAGTAGTTCTTTTATTCTTTCTGCTGCTTAGTATTCCATTGTGTAAATGTACCATAGTTTTTTGATCCACTCATCTACTGATGGGCATTTAGGTTGCTTCCAACACTTGGCTATTGTAAAGTGTGCTGCTATGAACATTGGGGTGCATAGGTTCTTTTGAATTGGCGTTTTGTGGTTCTTAGGGTATAGTCCCAGCAAGGGAATCCCTGGATCAAAAGGCAGTTCCATTTTTAGCTTTTTTAGGAAATTCCACACTGTTTTTCACAATGGCTGCACCAGTCTGCATTCCCACCAGCAGTGTACTAGGGTTCCTTTTTCTCCACAGCCTTGCCAGCACCTGTTGTTTGTGGATGTGTTTATGATGGCCATTCTGACTGGTGTGAGGTGGTACCTCATGGTGGTTTTGACCTGCATTTCTCTGATGGCTAGTGATGCTGAGCATCCTTTCACATGCCTCTGGGCCCTCTGTATCCCTTCCTTGGACAAGTGTCTGCCCAGATCCTTTGCCATTTTTTAATTGGATCATTTGTCTTGGAGTGGAGTTGTGTCAGTTCTCTATATATTTTGGAGATCAAACCTCTATCTGATATATCATTAGCAAATATATTTCCCCATACGATTGGTTCCCTTTGCATTTTGCTGATGTTTTCTTTAGCCATGCAGAAGCTCCTTATTTTGATGAGGTCCCATTTGTTTATTCTTTCCTTTATATCCCTTGCTTTAGGGGACATATCGGTGAAAATATTGCTGTGTGGGATATCTGAGAGTTTCCTGTCAATGTTCTCCTCTAGGACTTTTATGGTGTTGCGACTTATATTTAAGTCTTTTATCCATCTTGAGTTTATTTCTGTGTATAGTGTCAGCTGATGATCAAATTTCAATTTTTTGCATGTAGCCATCCAGCTCTCCCAACACCATTTGTTGAAGAGGCTATTATTACTCCATTTTATGCTTCTGCCCCCTTTGTCAAATATTAATTGACCGTATAGACATGGATGTATTTCTGGGCTTTCTATTCTGTTCCACTGGTCTATGGGTCTGTTCTTGTGCCAGTACCAGCTTCTTTTGAGTATAGTGGCTTTGTAAAATAGTTTGACGACCAGTATTGTGATCCTTCTTACTTTGTTTTTCTTTCTCAAAATTGCTGCAGCTATTTGGGGTCATTTATGCTTCCATATAAATTTTTGACATGTCTGTTCTATTTCTGTGAAATACATCACTGGTATTTTAATAGGGATTGTGTTGAATCTATAAATTGCTTTGGGTAGTATGGACATTTTGATGATATTAATTCTTACAATCCACGAACATGGTATATGCTTCCATTTATTTGTGTCTTCCTGAATTTCTTTCTTCGATGTTGTATAGTTTTCTGAGTTCAGGTCTTTTACCTCCTTGGTTAAATTTATTCCTAGGTACTTTATTTTTCTTGTTGCTATATCGAATGGTATTTTTTTTTCTGATTTCTTCTTCTTCTATTTCATTGCTGCTGTACAAAAATGCCTTTGATTTCTGAATATTGACTTTATATCCTGCTATTTTGCCAAATTCACTTATTAGATTGAGTAGTTTTTTGGTGGAGTCTACAGGGTTTTCTATGTACACTATCATGTCATCTGCAAACTATGATAGTTTTACTTCCTCCTTTCCAATTTGGATGTCTTTTATTTCTTTTTCTTGTCTGACCACTGTGGCTAGGACTTCCAATACTATGTTGACTAGAATTGGTGAAAGCGGGCAACCTTGTCGTGTTCCCAATCTTAGCGGGAAAGCTTTTAGTTTTTGCTCATTGAGTATGATGTTGGCTGTAGGTTTTTCATATATGACCTTTATTACATTGAGGTATGCCCCCTTTATTCCCATTTTGCTGAGTGTTTTGATCATAAATGGGTGTTGTACCTTATCGAATGCTTTTTCTGCATCTATTGAGATGATCATGTGGTTTTTGTCTTTTCTTTTGTTTATGTGATGTATTACATTTATTGACTTGCGTATATTGAACCATCCCTGCATCCCTGGGATGAATCCCATTTGATCATGGTGGGTGATATTTTTCATGTATTGCTGAATGTGGTTTGCCAATATTTTGTTGAGGATTTTAGCATCTATGTTCATCAGCGAAATTGGCCTGTAGTTTTCTTTCTTTGTAGGGTCTTTATCTGGTTTTGGGATCAGGGTGATGCTGGCCTCATAGAAGGAGTCTGGGAGTCTTCCCTCCTCTTGGATTTTTTGGAATAGTCTGAGAAGGACAGGGGTTAGCTCTTCCTTAAATGTTTTGTAAAATTCTCCTGTGAAACCATACAGCCCAGGGCTTTTGTGTGCTGGGATTTTCTTGATTACTGCTTCAATTTCACCAGCTGTTATTGGTCTGTTCAGACTTTCTGCTTCTTCTTCCTTCAGTGTTGGAAGATTATACTTTTCTAGAAATTTGTCCATTTCATCGAGGTTTTCAAATTTCTTGGCATACAATTGGTCATCGTAATTTCTTACAATTTTTTGTATTTTTGTGGTATCAGTTGTTATTTCTCCTCTTTCATTTCTGACATTATTTATTTGGGTCCTCTCTCTTTTTTTCTTGATGAGTCTGCTTAAAGGCTTGTCAATTTTATTTATCTTTTCAAAGAACCAGCTCCTGGATTGGTTGATCCTTTGAATTGTTCTTTTCGTCTCTATGTCATCCAGTTCTGCTCTGATCTTGATTATTTCCTTCCTTCTACTTGCTCTGGGATTTATTTGTTGTTGTTTCTCCAGTTCTTGAAGTTGTAGTGTTAGGTCTTTTATTTGAAATGTTTCTATCCTTTTTAGGTAAGCCTGTATTGCTATGAACTTCCCCCTCAGGACTGCCTTCGCTGTGTTCCATAGGTTTTGGACTGTTGTATGTTCACTTTCATTTGTTTCCAGAAACTTTTTGATTTCTTCTCTAATGTCATTATTGACCCATTCATTGTTCAATAGTGTGCTGTTAAGTCTCCATGAGTTTTCAAGTTTTTGAGGTTTCCCCTTGAGGTTTCCCTTCCAGTTTCCAGCCCATGTGGTACGAGAAAATGTTTGTTAGTATTTCAATTTTCCTGAATTTCTTGAGGCTTGCTTTGTGTTCTATCATGTGGTCTATCTTTGAAAATGTTCATGCACATTTGAAAAGAATGTGCATTTTCCTTTTTGGGAATGAAAAGTTCTATATATGTCAGTTAAGTCCATTTGATCTAATGCGTCATTCAGCTCCACAATATCCTTGTTGATGTTTTGTTTGGAAGATCTGTCCATTTTTGACAGTGGGGTGTTAAAATCCCCTACTATCAGTGTGATACTGTCTATATCTTTTTTGAAGTCCTCCAAGATTTTCCTTATATATTTGGGTGCTCCTATGTTGGGTACATATAAGTTTACAATGTTCATGTTTTCTTGATGGATTCTTCCTTTAAATATTATAAAGTGTCCCTCTGGGTCTCTTTTTATGGCTTTTGTTTTGAAATCTATTTTGTCTGATATAGGTATTGCTACCCCTGCTTTTTTTCTTGCCCATTTGCTTGGAATATTTTTTTCCATCCCTTTACTTTCAGTTTGTGTACGTCCTTTGTTCTGATGTGGGTCTCTTGTAGGCAGCATATGTGTGTCATGTTTTCTTATCCATTGAGCTACCCTGTGTCTTTTGATTGGGGCATTTAGTCCATTTACATTGAGAGTTATTATTGATAGGTAATGATTTATGTTTCTCCTTTGTACCTGTGTTTTTCTCTTTCTCATTCTTTTTCTTCATCTTCTTAAACCAGTACCTTTAGTGTATCTTGTAGTGTCGGTTTGGTGGAGATGTATTCTTTTAGTCTTCTTTTGTCTGGGAAATTCCTTATTTCATCTTCTATTTTAGTTGAGAGCCTTGCTGCACAGAGCAGTCTTGGTTGTAGGCCTTTGCTTTTCATTGCTTGGAATATTTCTTGCCATTCCCTTCTGGCTTGTAGTATTTCTTTTGAGAAGTCAGCTGCTAGCCGCATTGGGGCTCCCTTGTATGTTAGTTTTTGTTTCTCCCTTGCTGCCTTTAGGATTACTTCTTTGTCTTTGATATTGGCCATTTTAATGATGATGTGTCTTGGAGTGGGCCTCATTGAGTTCCTCTTGAATGGGGCCCTCTGTGCTTCCTGGACCCGTGAGACCTTTTCTCTCCTCAAACTGGGGAGGTTTTCCATCATGACTTTTTCAAACAGTTTCTCTATCCCTTGCTCGTCTTCTTCTTCTGGTATCCCTATTATGTGGATATTTTTGCATTTCATGTTGTCCTACATTTCCCTAAATGTCTCTTCATTCTTTTTGGGTCTTTTTTCCATTTCTTGTTCTTTCTGGGAGCTTTTTTCTACCTTGTCTTCCAACTCGCTGATTCGATCTTCTGCTTCATTTAGTCTGCTTTTGATTCCTTCTACTGTGTTCTTCAATTCAGAAATGGTATTCTTCATTTCTTCTTGTGTCTTCTTGATAGTTTATATGTCCTTTTCCAGGCTGATACAGTTTTCAGTAAGTACCTGATAGTTTCCCTGTAGTTTCTCATAGTTGTCTTTGAGCTCGCTGAGCTCACTGAGCTTCCTTAGAGCCATTGTTTTAGAATTCAATATCTGATAGTTCACTTGCCTCTATTTTACTTAGTGCTCTCTGTGGGGATTCCTCCTTTGCTCTCATTTGGGGGGTATTTCTTTTCCTTCCCATTATTTGTGAGAGTCTCTCTCTCTCTCTCTCTCTCTCTCTCTTTTGCTTCTGTTTCAATTGATCAGACTTGATTTCCTGACTTTGTGAATTAAACTTCTATGGTAGTAGGGGGTCTTTTTATTTATTTATGTATTTTTATTTTTTATTTTTTATTTTCTTTCTGAGTCTGCCTCTGATTATGTCAGTTGTTGACCCTGTCTGACCGTAGGCCGTCTGTTTGAGCCTTCCAGGAAACTACTGTCTGTGTTTGTCTCCTGCAATTGTTAATGTAGTTACTCTGCCCTCAGCTGTCAGGCTTAGGCACCACTGGGCAGGGAAGGGCCTCCTGAGGGTGGGACTATCATGTCCTTACATTCTGCTGTCACTCAGGGGAGTGGTCTGCCTGAGCAAGATGGAGATTATGGAATGGGGAAGGAATCGGCACCAGGATTCCCCCGCTGCCGGCTCTTTCCTTAGTTCTCTCCCCAACACCTCTGCCTCCAGTCTCTCCTCAAGAGTCTCTAGGCAGCTCTGTGTCCCCTTTAGCCCAGGGTCTCCTATCTCTGCCGGCAGCTCTGCACTCACCATCAAGGCCCACACACAACTCCTTTCCAGGCCTGACTGCCTTGAGGGCAGGGCTATTATTTCCTTTCCCACTGCTGCCTCTTTGGGGTGTGGCCTGCCTGCACAAAATGGAGACTGTGGAGTGGGGAAGGAGTCGGCTCTGGAATCCCCGGCTACTCCTCCAGTTCTTTCCCCAACGCCTCCATCTCCAGTCTCTCCTTAAGGGTCTCTAGGCAACTCAGTGTCCCCTTTGGCCAGGGATCCTCTATTTTTGCTGGTCGCGCTGCACTCAACACCCTAGCCCACGCCATGCGCACACGCTCTGATTGGAGCACACAGAAGGCAGGATTATTGATTTCTTTATGCCTGAGCAAGATGGTAGCTGCAGATGATGATGTGTCTTGGAGTGGGAGGTGAGTTATCACCAGGGCTCTGCTGGCCACCGTCTCAGTTCTCTTCACAAAGCTTTCCTCACCAATCTTTCTTCAGGCATCAGCCCACTCTGTTCCCACCTCTATCCAGAGATCAAGGAATGTGGTTGCCACTGTAAATTTTTGTGTTGGCCCTTTAAACGTTCTGCATCTCCAGCTGCCTGTCTCTGGCAGAGAGCACCCCTAAGCTTTTCATGGTTGCGTTTTTGTCTGTGTGCTTTTCTAGTTTCAGATGCTGTAGTCTAGGGGTCCTTGCTTATGATTTAGACCCTGTTCTTCTCAGGGAGATCCAACTGGCCTTTTTAATGTCCCTCTGGTGCTGGTGCACGTGGGTGCCCAGCCCACCCTCTTGAACCTCCACCATACTTCTCACCCATTAGGATGTGCGAAAGTCGATTTCACTGTCTGTCCAAGGCTCCAAGGCTCCTCTCCCTCTATCGTTCCATTGTTTTCCAGGTGATTTCTCCACATTTTAGTCACAATTCCAGTTTGATCTTGGGAGGAGGTCAGCATTACTTCCACTCACTCCTCCGCCATCTTCCCTCTCCAAATTCTCAACATTTCTGGATCAGCTGTGGGTGATAAGCACTTTGAGGAAAACAGAGCTAGTTGAATGGTCAGGTCCCATTCAAGATGGCTGCCACTTTAGCTGGGTAAGGTTTCCATGATAAGGTGACATTGAGCAGAGTCTGAATGAAAGGAAGGCGGGCGTCCCCTCAGTCCCTCAGGGGCTGCTGGAGCTGCGCGGCGCGATCCATGATCCAGCTTCGGTGCAGCCCTACATCTTCCCTTTGTCCAGGAAAGGTGGCTGGAAGTGCAGTGTGGCAGCAGTGGGCGGACAGCACCCAGGCATCCTGTTGGCATCTCCGTGCGCATCCTCCACCACCTTTGCGCTGGAGTGGGGTCTATCTTTTCTTTTTAAATTTTTTGTTGTCCATCTTTTGATGAAGTGTGAAGAGATAAAGTGTATGTAACTATGCCTCCATTTTGGCTGGAGGAAAACTCATTTGAAAAAATAATGAAGGAAAACTTCCCCAATCTGACAAAGGAATTGGACATGCAAGTCCAGGAAGCTCAGAGAGTCCCAAACAAATTGGGCCCAAGGAGAAACACACTAAGATACATCATAATTAAGTTACCCAAGATCAAAGATGAGAAGAGAATCTTAAAAGCAGCAAGAGAAAAGGAGAGTCACCTACAAAGGAGTTCTGATAAGTCTATCAGCTGATTACTCAAAAGAAACCTTAGAGGCAAGAAGGGGCTGGAAAGAAGTATTCAAAGTTATGGAAAGCAAGGACCCACACCCAAGATTACTCTAGCCAGCAAAGCTATCATTTAGAATGGAAGGGCAGATAAAGTGCTTCCCAGACAAGGTCAAGTTAAAGGAGTTCATCATCACCAGGCCCTTACTATATGAAATGTTAAAGGGACTTATCTATCTAAGAAGAAGAAGATCAAATCTATGAACAATAATATGATAACAAATTCAGAACTATCAACAACTGAACCTAAGTAACCCCAAAAACAAACTAAGAAATACCTAGAACAGGAACAGAATCACCAAAATGGAGATTACATGGAGGGTTATCAACAGGGAGGGTGAGGGGAGAAAATGGGGGAAAAAGGTACAGGGAATAAAATGCATAACTGGTAGATATAAAATAGACAGGGGGGAGGTTAAGAATAGTATAGGAAATGGAGAAGCAACAGAACCTACATGTGTGACCCATGAACATGAGCTAAGTGATGTGGGGGAATGCTAGAGGGAGAGTGGGTGCAGGGAAAAAGGGGATATAGGGGAGGAAAAAATGGGACAATTGTGATAGTATACTCAATAAAATATACTTTAAAAACAGAACCCTCCCAAAGTGACCAGTTGAAAGCTTGTTATGCAGTTGTGGGTTTATTTATTTATTTATTTATTTATTTATTTACAGGGGAGAGCGTGAACATAGTCCCCCACTACCACAAATTATGCAGTCGAGTTTCCCACAGTTGGGGAAATTGAAGGGGTTAGTACATCCGGAGAGCAACGGATAAGCCTTGCCCTGGGAAAACCACCTTTATGATCATGGTATCTCCCCTGCCAGGTAAGTATGATAAAGTAGTGGGTTTAAACATACTGATGCCCTGCAGCCATTTTCCCTATGAATATTCACCTTCCTCATCCTTGGCAAGTGAGAGCCTTCACCTCTGCTGGAATCTTAAGAGCTTTGGATAGCTTTGGGAGTTTCTAATATGATGACATCCATGTAAATTGTGTACATTTCCTTCCCCAGGTTGAGAACCAAACATTTCCTCAAGGTGTCTGTTGATGGGAGATGGCAAGTGCAGATGCAGTCAGGGTGCTAGGGATAATCTTTGCTACTGAGCTGATACTTATTTCTAGAGCTTTTCACTGGAGAGAAAAAACAAACATGTATATTTAAAGATAAAATCATCCTTTGTCTATACTATTTTGATTCAAATGTAGACTCATTGTTTTACATAATTTTCTATATCTTTCATCTACTTTTTTCCCAACTGAATAGCTCAGTTCCCAAACACATCAACATTTGGTCCATTCTTCAGTACCTACACACAACGTGAAAATAACAACATATATTTATCACCATTAACTGATGAATCATTAGTCAATTAACATGATTATAAAAACCACTTCTCAGCCTTTTTGTCCTTAGTGTATATTGCACTATACACTAACTGTATATAAACACAGTCAAATCACTGTGGTTTAAAGTTGATTGACATAGTTCTCTCTGTGATTATACCACTAACTCACTGTGCAGATAAGTTCTTTTGTTTTACTTAGCTTTTGATGTTCAGGGGATGCTTTTTAAAGTTAATTTTGTGTGTAATTATATTAAGTTTTATATAGTTTCAAAGTCAGATCTACAAAACAAGATGAATCACAGAAATTTAGTTCCTATCCCTATTTTCCTCACTCTATTTATACCTTCCCCCATTGGTAACCATTTTAAAAAGTGTTTGGCAGACTTCTGGACAAGATGGGTACGTGAATAGACACAATTTGCTGCCTTGCACAACCATAAGAAGGATTACAACTAACCTCAAAACAAAAAACAACCAGAACTGCCAGAAAATGGAACTGTATGGAAATTTGACAACCAAGGATTTAAAGAAAAAAGTATTCATCCAGACAGGTAGGAGGGGCAGAGATGGGGAGCCAGGATGGAGAGGATGTGGTGTGAAGGCGGTGAGGGGGCAGTGAGGCAGTGGAGGCAGTGGCTGTTAGCAGCTGGCAAAACGGTCAGTCCCACATTCATGTGTGGTGGATTAAAACTGGGAGGGACATCTGAGAAGTGAGCAATCCTAGCCCCAGGCCAGCTGGCACAGCCCAGGGTTCCAGCACCAGGAAAATACAGCCTCATAACTTCTGGCTGTAAAAACCAGTCAGGTTTGGGGTGGCAGAAGAAACTGCTGGTTTCTCAGGAGAGTCCATTTAAAGGACCTGCAAGGTCCTAGAATGTGTGCAAACCCACCCACTCTGGGATTCAGCATTAAGGCAGCAGCTAGAAAAGCATCAGTTTTATACAGGAAGTGGGGGACGTAACCAGAAACAGGGCAAGAGTTGAGCAAACCGAATTGTTCCCTCCCTGACCCCTCCCTCACATACAGTGTCACAAAACAGAGAAGTGGGTTGCCCCACCCAGGTGAACACTAAGGCTCTGCCTCTTACAATGTAATAGGTGTACCAAGACAGGCAGTCAAAGCAGCTCTACCTAATATACAGAAAAAAACACAGGGAAGCTGCCAAATTGAGGAGATAAAGGAATATGACCCACATGAAAGAACAAATCAAAACTCTAGAAAAAAAGACTAAATGAAATGGAGATAGCCAACCTATCAGATGCAAAGTCCAAAACACTGGTTATCAGGATGCTCAGAGAATTCATTGAGTACAGCAAATGCATAAGGGAAGAGATGAAGGCTATACTAAGTGAAATAAAGAAAAATCCACAGGGAAATAACAGTGAAGGGAAGGAACCAGGGATGAAATCAGTGATTTGGAACATAAGTAGAAAATAAACAGTCAACCAGTACAGAATGAAGAAACAAGAATTCAAAAAAATGAGGAGAATATAAGAAGACTCTAGGACATCTTCAAAAGTACCAACATCAAATCATAGGGATGCCAGAATGAGAAGGGAAGAGCAAGGAATTGAAAACTCATTTGAAAAAATAATGAAAGAAAACTTCCCTAATTTGGCAAAGGAAATAGACATACAAGGGCAAGAAGCACAGAGAGTCCCAAACAAGTTGGATCCAAAGAGGACCACATCAAGACACATTATAGTTAAAATGCTAAAGGTTAAAGATAAAGAGAGAATCTTAAAAGCAGCAAGAGAAAAGAAGAGAGTTACCTACAAAGGAGTTCCCATAAGACTATCAGCTGATTTCTCAAAAGAAACTTTGCAGGCAAGAAGGGACTGGCAAGAAGTATTCAAAGTGATGAAAAGGAAGGACCTACATCCAAGATTACTCAATCCAGCAACGCTATCATTTAGAATGGAAGGGCAGATAAAGTGCTTTCCAGACAAGGTAAAGCTAAAGGAATTTATCATGACCAAGCCCTTATTATATAAAATGTTATAGGGACTTATCTAAGAAAAAGAAGATCAAAACTATGAACAGTAAAATGACAACAAGCTCACAACTATCAACAACTGAATCTAAAAAACAAAAACAAACTAAACAAACAACTAGAACAGCTACAGAATTACAGAAATGGAGATCACATGGAGGGTTATCATCAATGAGGGAGGGAAGAGCGAGAATGGGGGGAAAGGCACAGGGATTAAGAAGCATAAATGGTAGGTACAAAATAGACAAGGGAAGGTTAAGAATAGTATAAGAAGTGGAGAAGCCAAAGAACTTGTATGGATGGCCCATGGACATGAACTAAGGTGGTGGGACGCTGGAGGGAGGAGGGCACCAAGCAGAGAGGAGCAAAGGGGAAAAAAATTGGGACAGCTGTAATAGCATATTTTTAAAAAAGTGTTTGGCTTATCCTTTCAGTGTTAATGTATTTATTAACATTTGGGTTGTTTCTAGTCTTTTGCTCTTTCAAACAGTGCTGTAGTAAATAGCTTTATGCAAACACTTTTCCATATTGCCAGTGATTTATTTGGGGAATAGATTCTGAGAAGTGGTATTGCTGGATCAGAGAGGAAATACACATATAACTTTGTTAGATGTTGTCAACAGAATTCCCCTCCATAGTGTGGCCCCACTTTGCATTCCCACCAGGAGTATATTAGAATGCCTGTTTGACCACAGCTTTGCTAACAAAATGCATTGACGAACTTGCATTTTTGCCAATCTGACAGGTAAAAAATTACTAGCTTTGTTATAGTTTTAATTTGTACTTTTCTTATTAGAAGCAAGTTTGAACATCTTTTTTATATGTTATGAAGCCCTTTACATTTCTTTCTGTGAACTGTGTGTCTTTCGCAATTTTTAAATTGAGTTTGTAGGGCCCTGGCTGGTGTGGATCAGTGGATTGAGTGCTGGCCTGCGAATGAAAGGGTCACTGGTTCAATTCCCAGTCACAGCACATGCCTGGGTTGCAGGCCAGGTCTCCAGTGGGGGGCATGTGAGAGGCAACCACACATTGATGTTTCTCTCCCTCTCTTCCTTCCCCTCTGTCTAAAAATTAAAAAATAAAATCTTTAAAAAAAATAAAAATAAATTGAGTTTGTAGGGATGGAAAAATTTCCCTTTCTCTTCAGATTCTTTGGCTGATCTAATAATTATATTGACAAAAGACATTAACAGGAGGAAAACAAATTTAGTTACATACTTAACAGAAGCCCATAAAGGCCTGAGACTCAAAGGTGCCCAAGTGACTGAGGCTTCTGTGCCATCCTCAGGAGTGGGAGCTGCGGGTTCACTGGGGAACAGGACAATGCACAGGAGATCAGAAGAGCAGATGCTTGGTAGTCAGATGTTTGCCCTGACAAGCAGGCAAATCTTTCAGATAAAAATGTCCTCTCTGGTAATAGCTCTCTTCCTGGTACAGGCCCCTAATGTATTTCTTGAGGCAATTGAGGGGGAGGTCAACAGCTTTTGCTCAATCTGCTGGGTCTTGATCACCTTAAGCTCAAAGCAATCCATATGCAAAGTGGCACCTTTAGGGGTGGCATACTGGCATATTCTGGCATACTCCCTTCAAGCTGGTTCTTTTCTACTTTTTTTTTTTTTTTTATAGATTTTGTTTATTTTTTTAGAGAGGGAAGGGAGAGAGAGAGGGAGAGAAACATCAATGTGCAGTCGTATCTTGTGCGCCCTCTACCAGGGACCTGGCCCACAACCCAGGCATGTGCCCTACACTGGGAATCGAACCAGTGATCCTTCGGTTCACAGGCTGGCACCCAATCCACTGAGCCACACCACCCAGGGTTTTTCTCTCTACTCTTTGAAGGCATGTTAGCCATTTGTCTGTGATGTGTTTGTCATTTTATACTTTATGTTTTTCCTTACAAAAGTTTTAAGTAGTCTTAATCTTTAAATTTTTAAGTAGTCAAATTTATCCATTTCCCTCCTCAACTGCAGCTAGATTTTTAGCCATAGTTATGAAAGTCTTACATTCTATATGGAATTTATTCTTTTGAGTGATATGATAAATTGATCAAATTTTATCTTTTTTCATATATAGTCTCAAATTTGATATTACTGGTTCCCCCACCCCATTTAGCTTGAGTTTTCCTGGACATTTTATTCTTTTCCTAGGTTTGCTAAAATTGGACGTAGGTGAAAATAAACATCTGCTCAGCTCTTGGCCTTTGGTTCCATTTGCTTACTGGTTTTCTTTCCTGCACTCTGCAATTTCTACACAGTATTTTTCCAGCAGCTCAAGGGAGCTATGACCTTTTGGGCTTCAGGAAGGGTGAACTAAAGATCTGTCCAGAGAGGGATTCAATCTGGAGCAGGTCCTGTCACTCCCAAGGGGGGCAGGCTCGATATGCGGTGGGGGTGGATCCCTGGGGTGTGCTCCCAGGTGTGGAGCACTCAGGAGTTCAGTTTTTGTTGGTAATTCATGTTCTCTCTTTCCAACCACCTTCTGTTCTTATTTTCCACTTTTCTAACTGGAGAAATCTGGGGGCAGAAGGAAGCGTCTCTTCCTCTGCTCTCACATAGTACCCAAGGCAGATCCTGTCATTAATACCAGCTCCCACTTACTAGCTATTTCTACAGTCAGGTGTCAGATCCTGTGCTAAATGCTTTATAAGAAGTAAATCATCTAATCTTGACCTGTTAGTTGGCTAAGGTTTGGTATTTCTAGAAGGGAAAACGATAGGGGAACTCAAGAGTTAAAGATGTTTGCCTTAGTTGACAGGCTTAAGTAATTAATGCATGTGCACTGAGGTTACTTCAGGAACTGGAATGCATGGCCACATGAATCCAGGAGGCCTACAAGCAATTCAAACTTTGTGCCCCAGGGAGTCTGCAAGTAATCAAGATGGTATCTGAGCCATTGTGTTCCAGATGAGAAATTGTTGACCAACAGGAAAAGTACTAGGGCCCTAGACTGTATGGCTCAGTTGGTTGGAGATTTGTCCCTTAATTGAAAGGCCTTCAGTTTGATTCTGGTCAGGGCACTTGCCCAGGTTGCAGGCTCCATTCCCTGTTGGGGTGCCTGTAGGAGGCAGCCAATCCGTATTTCCCTCGCATTGATGTTTCTCTCTCTACTTTCCCCCTTTTCCCTTGAAGAAGTACTAGTGAGATGGGGTATTGAGTTAAGACAGGGTTAAAAACTCAGGGTGCCCAGGAAAATGTAAAAAAAAACCCCAAAACTCCAAACCTGGCTGGGGGCTGGTAAGAGTGGCAGGACAATGATTAAGACTTACTTTTTATATAAATAACAGTTGGCTAACATTGTAGAAATGCTAATTGCTGTGCCACTGGAGGCAAGGGAGATGGGCTAACTTTAACTTGTGGCTCAATATGGGGAGGCAGATCACCCTGCTGTGAGGCAAGAAGATGTTTTATCCTGGGTCACTGGGTCACGCCTGCCCAGACTTATAAGGTAGGTGGGGAAAAGCTTCACCTCACCTGCATGAAAAAAGCAAGGAACTCTCGGAGGCAAGAAATCCTGCAAGATGTGGAACACTCAGTGTGAGTATTTAAACTGGGCACACGTAGCGATTTTCTCTCTTGGATTCAAATTTCTGGATTAAGAGCTGGAAAACACAGAGACACAGCCGATGGTGCTGAAATTGTAGAAGCCTAACTGAGCACTGATGACTGGGGGAAGCTGGAATGCTGACCAGGAACCTGCCTAGCTAAGCTGCAGTCTTCTTTTTTTTTTTTTCCCTGAGAGATGGCACCTCTGGCTGGCCTCTGGTTTGGCAAGGGGAGGCAGAACAGTGTGAGTTTATGGGTGTTACATTTTAAGGGACTTTGGGACTTAAAAACAGAATTCTGCCATAATTCTAAATTTATATAATTTTTAATAAATATTCTCTTTCCTTTTCACCTAACTCTGTCACTGGGAGTTATGTGTTTCAGCAACATGAAATAGAACCCCAAATCTGTTCCAGAACCACATAGCCTGGCACTCTGTTACAACAGGAAAATCACCACTGGACTGCACCTCTTTTCCAATTAACATCCTTTCCAACCCCTTTACCTACCCTTTTTTCTTATAAAAAGATTGGCTTGAAATGAGATGTTAATGTTTGCTGAACAGCAGGTAGGGTCCTGCTGCCTGCCACCATCCACTAGGCAAGATTCCAGAGGCCAAGTTTTGATGATAAAGGTGTTACGGAAAGCCAGACTCAAGACACGATTCAGGGAACGGAGTAAGCCTTTATTCACACGCGCGGGCTCAGAGGAGGCAGTCTCCAAATTCTGAGACCCGAATCGGGGTTAGATAGGGGTTTATAAGCCCTAGCATTCCGGCGGGAAACGGATGGGCTTCCCAGGTGGGGGAAGGGGTTAGCATTCAGGTGGGAGATTGATGAGATTGATGTGCTACCCAGGCGGGGGAAGGGATGTGAAAACGGGCTACAGGAACAGATAAGCAATGATTAACAGTTAACCTGGGAGGGGTCTCTGGCTAGGCTGCTCCTCTTAAGTCATCTTGCCCTTATCAAAGGAAAGGAGTCTTTATTCAAAAACTACATAATTTTGGAATGAGAGCTTTCCACCTGCATTATCACTTAAACCTATCAATTAAGGCTAAACTAACTTTTTAGTTACAGCTTTAATCTCTTACACCCATCAATTAAGGCTAAACTCTTTAAGCACCTGAGTTCTCCTATCATTTCCCCCTTTTGGTTATATTTATCTTATTTCTATAGGGCTTGTTTACAAACTAAAACAACGTAAGATACAAAAGCTATATAAATTTTGAAAGAATGGCAGGTTTCTGCCTCTGAGCTTGTCCCCTCTGGAACACCCAAAGAATAATCCTGCCACCGTCTGCCAGGCCAGCACAGCCCAATCTGAGGCTGTACCTAGAGTTCCTTCCCATTCAAAATACCATCCATTGGGAAATGCAGGCAGCTGCATCATGATCATCCAGGCATCCTTGAGGAGAGCCCAAACCAGAAGCCAGCCAGCCAGCCCAACTGAGGTGCCTTCTTTTATTCCAGATCTTCTCACCCATAATTCCATGTGCTCTGGAGGCATTCAGCTTCTCAGTCAATCCTATCCTAGGCTGTTTATCATTTTCCTATAGCCCCTTCCTACTCCTCCCCAGTGGTCTGATCAGATTTATCTGTATCAGTTCCCCCTTTAACACTTCTGCATCTTTGTATTCTTACAAAGGTAAACGGGGGAAGGTCTCATTCTTCTGCAGCTTCTTCCTGCTGGCCATGGACTTAGTACTATCTATCTCCTGGTCCAGAGATCTCAGAGAAGGGGGGTCTGGAGTGGGAGAAGGCCTTCACATGAGGGATAAATATCTTGCAAAGTTCAGGTCAATTGGCTGCCGCTGGGAAGTGGTGCGCACAAGGTCTAGGGATAGCATTGCTGGAAAAGTTGGCATGCTTGTTGTGCTCTGGAGTGTCACGGGGCAAGTGTCATGGGTCTCTGCTCATCCCTGGTCCAGGTGATAACTGCAGTGGGGACAGAGTGCGTCATGGGGAACACGGTGCTCTGGGATCTGAGGGTTACTGTCCGGGGCCAGCTGAGATGGGAGTGCAGACTCTGAATCCCTCAGAGCCTGCCCCGGAGCTGTCACGGATGGGGGGGTTAAACACGAGTCATCGCAAACACTTCTTTGTTTGCCAGGAGAGGGGAAAGGGCACTTCCCACTAGTGGAGAAGCCCCCCAAGCCCCTTTTTCCAAAGGCTTTTATTGAAAGGGTTATCAGTAGGGCCAGGTAATAGGAAGGCACAGATTATCTCATTACATCAGTATGTTAATGTTTACAGAGAATAGACGATGTTTTGAAGAAAACAAATGGCAAGAACACACCAATTTACATGGGTCCAAGAGGAGACTAGTAAACATGAGAGCACCAAAGGGTATAGGGTTAGGGACTGTGAATAATGTAAATTTCCTTCCAAGCATGAGCTATCTATAGCTTTTGAGGGAGAAACAAAGTATACTTTAAGGAAATTACTTTCAGGCCTGATTTCCCTGGCAACCGCCAGATCTAGTTTAGGACTGTCTCCAGTATTGTTTCGAACCTGAGCCAGGTGTGGGGAGGAAGCTGCCAAGAGACAAGGAGACTTTTTTCAGATAGAATGAGGACTCCGGCCATGTCCAAGCTGGGCTGAGGGGTGCAGGCCTTTTTGCCCTTTCTCCGTGTCCCCCAAGTCCATGTCTGCTGCCCATACCAGCCGATGTCTGTCTTAGGTTGTTTCTTCTCATGAGAAAACTTACCCATCATCAACAACCAACCACCACAGGGCCAAGCAGGGAGATGTGATGGGACAGTTTTCATCTCCTCAATGGCCTGTTTTCCCAAGGCCTCCTTGATTATTTCCAGCCTTGGGGCCCTCTCGCCTGTTGGCGAGATTATAGTTTCTCAAACCAGACAGGGCATTTTCCAACACTCGAGGTGACAAACTTGGTGAGAGTTAGAAGTCACAATCAGAACTATACCACTAAATGAAAAAGGTAGGGACAAATTCTACAAAGTCTCTAATTAAGGAAAAATGACTTTAAAAAAAAAAAGATTCTACTTTTTTTTTAGACAGAGAGGAAGGGGGAGAAAGAGAGGGAGAGAAATATCAGTGTATAGCTGCCTCTTGTGCACTCCCTACCAGGGACATGGCCTGCAACCCAGGCATGTGCTGATGGGGAATCAAACCAATGACTCTTTGGTTTGCAGGCCGGCACTCAATCCAGTGAGCCACACCAGCCAGGGCAAAAAAAAAAGTGGCTTTCTTAGAGGGAGGTGTGAAAAGCATGTCACAGTTATCTGAAGCACTTTTGCCCACCTTATTTAACTCAAGGAGAGGGGAAATAGGATTCTTTCTGACAATTTAACACTTCTGGGCCCTTTTCTGTCCAAGTTATTAGAGCAGAAAAGGAAACTAGTTTTAAAGTGAAGCCCACAGACCACCCCATACTTCACCAATCCAACCACTTAGTCCAGACAAACTGTTGAGTCTCAAGAGGCTGTGATGCAGATGGGCTTCTCAAGTGAGGCCTATATTGTGTAAACAACCACCCAGGTAATGAGGTCATAGGCATATACCCTATGAAAACAGAAATGAAACCACATGGGTTAATTCACACAACAAATCACAAACCAGTCTCTGAGTCCTCGAGACTGTCCTTTGAGAAGACATCCGGTTGCAAAGCCTTTGCTGGAATGACATCAAACAATGACAATATGACAGATCTTTCTTGCCCATAAATCGAGCACCTCTGATGGTGCCACAAAGCCAGTTTAACTTCCAAGTGAAAACAAAACTTTGAAGACAGTTAGTTAGCTGCATTTGACCAATGTCTACAACTGAGCGTTGTGATTTTCCTTGTTACATGATTTTTCTCCGGACTGCATTAAGTCTGGTCTCAATTTTTGCCTGTTCATGTGCATAAACACAGCAAGAACAACAATTGATCACATAGGATCCTTAAGTCTGCTTTGCTGGAACTTGCGCAAGGAAGGAGCCTTTAGATTAAGTCTTATTTCACCCTCCAGTGCACAGAAGCCAAGTAGCATTCCTGTCATCTGGCTTTTCCTGCAGTACCATTTTCCCTCAAACCCTGCAGGTTCCTGTCATGTCCTAAGGTTCTTCCTTGCCATCTTTCAGGAAAGCAACTTTCATTCCTTCCTTGGAAAGACTGCCATGAACCACATGAGAAACCCAGGTACCAGGCCTTTTCTCCAGTGGGCTTTCACGAGCTTTGAAAGTCAATCTCTTGTCCTCAAGGCCTTCTGGTAACAACCAGGGCCCAGGATGGCCTCCTTCAGGCATCTTACTCCAGTCAAAGTCTTGGTTGACAAAACTACCATTGGAAACTGGTCTTACTGGTTTTAGGCAAAGAAATTTTATGCCATCTTCAGAATGCAGAATGGATCAAGAATGTAAAATTCTGGATGGATCAAGTAGGGAGAAAAATACAAAGTGTGAAGGAAAAATCTTTGTCCTTCCAATGTCCACCAAGATTGCATCTCCATGCTTTACACGTTTCATTGTTAACTTTCCCACTTGATGTAAAGTTTCAACTCTTCCTGGGAAAACCTCAAAATTTATTCCAGAACAGCAACAAAGCAAAATCCAGAGCACAGAAAGAGTTCCAAAGGAAGAACTGGGAACTGGAACTAACCTTAGAATCTTGCCTCCTTTTCCCCTGGTCCCAGTAACTGGTCTCACATGTGACCTTTCCTAGGTCCCAAATGGCCAAGGCCTTACTGGGAGAGGTACCAGTGCATCCACTGGTCCCTTGCCAGAGACATGCCCTCATGCTCCAAATCAGATTCGACCAGCACCAAAATGACTCTTCCTAAGTCCCAGATGGCAAAGGCATTCTCTCCGATGCGTTTCACAGATGATCTCTCCTAGGTTCCAATGTCCAAGCAGCAGAGAAAAAGATTATCTACGTACTCAAAACAGTAAAGTTCAAACCATATTCCCATAAGATCAGAAAACAGGCAAAGAAACCAAGCAAGCAAAGACTAATTGTACCGAAGAGTGAGGTTTCCATTTCTCCAGATTTAAAACTTTCACATTTCTGTATACTTTAACTCATTCAGAAACAACTATAACTCACTTTCAATCTTTTTTTTTCTCACAAGAAAGATCATCCTCTAACTCAGTATCTGACAGCTAAGGGTCCCTAGTTTTATAAGCACATGAATAAAGTAAAAAAAATGTTGTCACCCTGCATTGGGGGTCACAGCCCTTTTCCAGAAAAGGAATTTCAAATCTCCTTCAGGAGTTCAGGTCTAGATTTCCCTTTCAGCATCAACCACAGCAGCAGGGTCTGCGTCCTTTTCAGACAGTGCCTGTTTTTTCTGTGTGTGGTGGATCCAGGGCTTTATTCCCATCAGCTTTAAGGAAGAATATGTTGTCAACAGGACGTCATAGGGACCAGTCCATTTTTTCACTGAGCTATTGTTCAGGACCTTGAGCCTTCCAGGTCTTCCACCTGTTTTTGAGTGTTGTAAGTTTAAAGATAGGACCTTGCAATTCACTAGATGGCTGTAAACTGTTTTGCCATTTAAAAATATACTGTTTCCCTATACCTCTTGTTTTGGCTTTCTCAAATTTATACAACTGATACAATTGTAACAGGGCACATCCAGGGTCTCCCCAAAAAGTATTTGTGAGGAGGTCCAGAGATTCAGGTGTCCAAGAAAAATATATTCTCCCCAGGAGCATCATTTTGCATGTCAATAACAGGATAGTTTCATTCCTCAAATGCAAAGAGGGTTATTTTGCATATCACCAAGTCTAATCAGGAAGGTTTAAAAGACTTAACACAGAATGTAACTGGGAGAGAAGGAGAGACAGAGGCCTGCGGAAGAGACAGCGGGACACAGACTCTGGGGAACAGCGTGAAGACTGCGCGGGAAGAAAGAGGAGAAAGGACTCTTGCTGCTGGGCCATGAGAAGGTGCCACTTGGTTATGGATTAAGACCTGGAGATCATGGCAACGTAGCGGATGGTGCTGAGAACGGCGAGAGGCCTGCCTAGCCGAGCCCCGGACTTATGTTCTTTTTCTTCTAAAGGACGGTACCCCTAACTGGCCTGACTGGCCTAACTGGGCAAAGGGGGTAAGGCAGGACGGTGTGTGTGCTGGTGGTTGTTTTGAAGGGATTTTGAGATTTAAGGGCGACAGTTAGCCATTAATCAAACCTGTATAACTTTTGAATAAATAGATCCTTTCCTTTTCACCAAACTCTGCCATTCAGAGCCATAATTCCAAGGGCAGCGGGCAAAGGACCCACAACCAAGGGACCCCGGTGAAGGAGGGTGTCGTTGTTTCGGTAATAGCATCTGGGTGTGCGCCCCCCACCCCCGCCCCCAGCCAACTGGTCCATTTGTTCAGTAACACAATGAATGACATGAATAAATTTCAAAAGTATTTTTCTGACCAAATAAGCTAGGCAAGAGAGTACATACTGTGTTACGGAAAGCCAGACTCAAGACACGATTCAGGGAACGGAGTAAGCCTTTATTCACACGCGCGGGCTCAGAGGAGGCAGTCTCCAAATTCTGAGCCCCGAATCGGGGTTAGATAGGGGTTTATAAGCCCTAGCATTCCGGCGGGAAACGGATGGGCTTCCCAGGTGGGGGAAGGGGTTAGCATTCAGGTGGGAGATTGATGAGATTGATGTGCTACCCAGGCGGGGGGAAGGGATGTGAAAACGGGCTACAGGAACAGATAAGCAATGATTAACAGTTAACCTGGGAGGGGTCTCTGGCTAGGCTGCTCCTCCCAAGTCATCTTGCCCTTATCATTCCCCCCTTTGATGCTAGACGAGATTGGCCTGAGTCTTAGCATCATCACACAAGCCATGGTGGTCACTCTGTTGGGGTTGGGTCGGGAGTCTTTGGTATCGGTGATGCTGGAGGAGCAGCACTCGAGCAGCGGCTCGTCTGGTGACTGCGGTCTCTAGGTTATTAATGAGGGTGCGCAGCAGCCAGGGTCCTAGACTTATTCCTAAGAGGAGTAATATCAGGGGGGCCTAGGAATGGAGCCAGCCAGCGGAGCCAGATTTGGGTATCTAAGCTCCATGTCCCTTGCCCTGACTCTCGGTAGCGCTTCGCACCATCTTTCAGCTCCTTAACCTTCTGGGTTAAGATTCCAGCCTAGGAATAGGCAAGTCCCCCCTTTTTCTGCTGTGAGGAGATCTAGGGCTCGCCTATTCTGCAGGGATCATGCCTTGGTTGCCGACTAAGATGGTTGGTCACTACTCTGGGGTGGGATCAGGTCTCTGGTTCCTCGGGTAGAAGGCCCACTGTCCTTCAGTTCTCTTCAGCCGGACTGTGTGGGCTCCCTTCGAGGTGGAGGTTCGGTGGCTCCGAAGTCCTGGCTCGTCTGGATCTGCTGCTGCCTTGGCCCGAGTGTAGTGTATCCAGGGGGTTATTCCTGTAACTTTAAGGGCAGTAGGGGTGGTTAATAGTACTAGATATGGGCCCGTCCAAATGGGTTGGAGTGGTTCCTTTTTCCAATCTTTTACCCATACATACTGGCCTGGACGGAAGCGGTGTGCTGGCCTCCCTCGGGGTTTGGGTTCCTGGCCCAATTGGGTCCCATAGATCCTGTCTAGGGTCTTACCCAACTGTTGTAAGTACTGGGTCTGCTGTAACTCCCCCTTCTGTCGAAGGTCATTGGGACTTCCTATTCTAGTTATAGGTGGGGGTCTTCCAAAAACTAACTCATAGGGAGTATACCCCGAGGGGTTCGGGGCATTCCTAACCCATAGCAGGGCTAGTGGTAACAGGTCTGTCCATGGCAGGCCGGTTTCTTGATGGAACTTAGCTAGGGTTTCCTTGAGAGTTCGGTTCATTCGTTCCACTTTACCGGAGCTTTGGGGCCGATAGGCCGTGTGCGCTTCCAGTCGATGCGCAGGAGCCGGGCGACCTCCTGAACCACCTGGGCGATGAACGCCGGGCCATTGTCACTACCAATGGTGAGTGGGAGCCCATATCTGGGTATAATTTCCCTGAGTAGGATTCGGGTTACTTCCCGAGCTTTCTCAGTTTTGGTGGGGAAGGCTTCTACCCAACCCGAAAAGGTGCAGATCAGGACCAGGAGATACTTAAATCCTCGGCTGGTCTTGACTTCTGTAAAGTCAATCTGGAGGTCCTCGAAGGGCTGGGACCCCTTGTGTTGGACTCCCAGTGGGGCCCCTTGATGCGGGGCTGCATTGTTCCTTGCGCAGGTAACGCATTGAGCCGAGGCTGTTGAGCACAGGGTTGACAGGTTGGGGAAGTAGAAATACCTTTTGAGCAAGTTTTCCAGGGAGGTCTTACCCAGGTGGGTCAGATGGTGGCAGTTTCTGACTAAATTGCTGGCCTGGCTCTGGGGCACATATACGCGCCCATCAGGTAACCTCCAAGTTCCCTCGGGGGTTTCTTGTCCTCCGGCCTGTTGGGCCCATTTCATTTCTGCTGGCTCATAGTCCCGACGGTTAATGGGGTTCCCCAGCAGGGGTCCGAGAAGGGAGGGCTGTACTTCTGCCATCTCACCACATACTGCGGCAGCCTTTGCTGTCGAGTCCGCCTTCTGGTTCCCGCGGGCTGGTATGGTGTCTTGTTTGGAATGGCCTTTGCAGTGGATGACGGACACCGCAGTTGGGGCCCACACTGCTTCGAGGAGACGCAGGATTTCTGTCTTGTTTTTAATTTCCTTTCCTTCTGCTGTCAGCAGCCCGCGTTCTCGGTAGATGGCCCCGTGGAAGTGCAGGGTGGCGTAGGCGTACTTGGAGTCAGTGTAGATATTGACTTTCCGGTCCCGGGCCAACTCCAGTGCTCTTATTAAGGCCCAGAGTTCCGCTCTCTGGGCCGACCATCCAGAGGGCAAGGCTTTGGCTTCTACCACCTGGTCAAGCGTGGTTACTGCGTACCCTGCCACTCGGACCCCTTCTCTCATATAACTGCTGCCGTCTGTGAAATAGGTCACGTCAGCATTGGGCAGAGGCTGGTCCCGCAGGTCCGGTCGGCTGGCATAGACCTCCTCAGTAACCTCTAGGCAGCAGTGGTCTGGGTCCCCTAGTTCGGTCGGCAGGAAGGTTGCAGGGTTTAATCTTTTTACAGTCTTTACCTGGACCCGAGGATTCTCTTGGAGTATGCCCTGATATTGTGTCAGTCTGGGGTTGGACAGCCATCGGTGCCCCTGTCCTGCCAGGAGGCTATGGATGCTATGGGGAACGAATAGAGTGGTCTCCTGCCCCAAAGTTAATCTGTCCGCTTCTTGTAGCAGGGATACCGCGGCTGCAACTGCCCTCAAGCAAGGGGGCCACCCGGCCGCGACGTTATCCAGTTGCTTAGACAGGTAAGCCACTGGGCGCTCCCAAGGTCCGGCTGATTGAGTTAAGACCCCCAGAGCAACCTTGTCCTTCTCATGCACATGTAGATAGAAGGGCCGGCTGGGGTCTGGTAGGCCCAGAGCTGGGGCTTTACTAAGGAGGTCCTTTATTTGAGCAAAGGCCTGTTCCTGTTCTTTTCCCCATGCCAGGGGTAAGGTGTCTGGCCCACGCAGGGCCTGGTAGGGTGGCCTTGCCCTGGCTGCGAACCCCGGGATCCAAATTCTGCAAAAGCCGGCTGCTCCCAGGAACTCACATAATTGTCTTTGTCCGCTCGGGGCCGGGAAGCGGGTAATGACCATTTTCCGGTCTGTATTTAGGGATCTTTTGCCTTGGGAAATTAGGAACCCTAAATATTTGACTTCTTGTTGGCAGATTTGTGCCTTTTTCCGTGAGACTCGGTACCCTTGTTGGGTTAGCAGTTTTAGGAGCGCTCTTGTCCCCTCTAGGCATCGGCTCTGGTCAGGGGCAGCTAAGAGGAGGTCATCAACATATTGGAGTAGAGTTAAATCCTTTCCCTCGTCTGAGAAAGATTGCAGGTCCCGGGCTAGCGCTTCGCCGAATAACGTGGGGGAGTTCTTAAATCCCTGTGGCAACCGGGTCCATGTCAACTGTGTCTTTACCGCCGTATGCGGGTCTTCCCATTCAAAGGCAAAGATAGGTTGGCTGGCTGGAGCTACCGGGATGCAGAAGAAGGCGTCCTTTAAGTCTAGGCATGTGTACCAGGCGGCGGTTGGCAGGAGTCGGCTCAGTAGGGTGTATGGGTTCGGGACTACCGGGTGCAGTGTGATGACGGTTTCGTTTACCACCCGGAGGTCCTGCACTGAACGGTACCCCGTTCCGTCAGGTTTCTTGATTGGCAGGAGCGGGGTATTCCACGTTGATTGACAGGGGACCAATATACCCTCTTGGAGGTGCTTTCGGATGACCTCCGATATTCCTAGGCGGGCCTCCCTTGAGATAGGGTACTGTCGCTGGTGGCACGGTTTAGCCCCCGGTTTGAGTTCAATTATTACTGGGACCTGGTTTCTGGCTAGTCCAGGGGGATTGTCCTCGGCCCAGACCGTGGGGAATTCCTGCAGCAGGTTGTCTCTAGCCTCAGGTCTGGGGCCATGGTCACCAGATTCCCCAGAATACAACTGGTATTCTTCCTCTCGTGGCAAAATGAGGGCCATGAGCCTAGGGCCGTCCACTTGCAGCGAGGCCTCCCCTGACTGCTGGAAGGTGATTCGAGCTCCCAGCTTTGATAAGAGGTCTCGCCCTAACAGTGGGACAGGGCATTCAGGTAGGTATAAGAACTCATGTCTAATCCGGTGGCCTCCCAGATCAACAATTCGGGCCTGGCAGAAGCGTTTTGGGCTACTTGGCTGACCAGTGGCCCCTACGATGGTGACTTCTCGTCCGGATGGGGGAGCTACAGGGGTGGTGACGACCGAGTGCTCTGCCCCGGTATCTACCAAGAAAGAGAGAGTCTGGCCCCCAACAATCGCTTCGACCATGGGCTCATGGGGGCCTAGATTCAGGGAGCCCGGTCTTCCTCATTCTGAGTCTAGGCCCGCCAGACTAAGGATGGTCGGCGCCGGCTCAGAGGGCGCTGGACCAGCCTTCTTTTTCCGGTGCGGGCATTCTCTTTTCCAATGTCCTCTTTCCTTACAATAGGCACATTGGTCTCTCTCTACCTTGGCGTGCCCTTTCTGGTCTTTCGGTCCCCCTTTGCCTTTTGCTGCCGGCTGACTGAGGCGGCTGCTAGCAGTGCGGCCTTTTTCTCTAATCTTTTCTGGGCTGCCTTCTCAGCAGCCTCCTCCCGGTTATTGTAGACTTTATTTGCTACCTCAACCAGCTGACTGATGTTCATGCCTGCAAAGCCCTCTAGCTTCTGGAGCTTTTTGCGGATGTCAGGGGCCGATTGGGAGACAAAAGCAGTGTTTACCATTAGCCGTGTATCTGGGCTTTCTGGGTTGAAGGGGGTGTATATCCGGTAGGCCTCTAGGAGCCTTTCTAAGAAGTCCCCGGGACATTCATCTGGCCGTTGGACAACACTGGCCACCTTTGACATATTGGTCGGTTTTCTGGCCCCAGCTCTGACCCCCTGGAGGATGGCTTCCCTGTACCGGTCCAGGGCTGCTCTTCCCTGTTCGGTGTTGTGATCCCAGTCAGGTTGGGTCTCTGGGGCTGCCACCCGAGCGTACTGGGCTGGGTCTGTTGTGCCCACTGGAGCATTGGCTTCTAGATATCTCTGGGCCTCCTGGAAGACTCTGCGCCTCTCTTCCGTATTAAAAAGGGTTAGGAGCAATTGGCGGCAATCATGCCACGTTGGCCGGTGAGTTTGCATAATGGACTCCATTAGGTCTACGAGTGCCTGGGGCTTCTCCGAATATGAGGGTGTGTGGTGTTTCCAGTTCAAGAGGTCAGTCGTGGTAAAGGGCTGATAGTAAAACACGACCGGTCCCGGGTATAAGGTCCCATCAGGCCCCGTTCGTGGCGGGCCCTGGGTCTCCCGCAGTGGCATCTGGAGGGACTGGTGGTGTCTTAAGCGGGAGGCGATAGGAGATTCTGGGGGCGCTGCTGCCTCGGGCTGCGGGGGCGAGACTGAAGGGGGCGGTGTTTCAGGCGCCTCTGCCTGACCTCCCAAGTTCCTAGCTGGTAAGGGGGAGGCTGCACCGGGGGGTCTTCCTCTGGCGGGCCTTGATAGATAGGGGGTCTCGCCACTGATTTGGCAACTAGGATGCGGGTTACATCCCTTTCCTTTGATCGGGAGCAACAGTTCCGGGCTCCCCTGGCTTGCCATCCCGTAGCGCGCCTAGGTGACGAGGTTTGACCCCCGCACACTTCTGGAGCCAGTCGGGCATCCCTTGCGCTAGCTCCTGCCACTTTTCTATGTAGAGGAATTGGTTTGGGTGTTCTGGACTTCCTGTGACTATGAGATGGACAGCCCTAATTATGTCTAGGTCAAGGGTTCCTTCAGGAGGCCAGCCTACCCCAAACGTGGGCCACTCAGCGGAACAGAAAATTTCTAATTGCCCCGGATCCATATCGGGCTGCTGGCCCCGGAACCGGTCGAAATTCCTTAACATGCAATCTAAGACGGTAGACTGTCTGGCCCCCCATGATCCCTCCCGAAACGGCGCAGACAAACGGGGGCAGCAGGGATACTTTCACTTTCGCCCACCTGGCCTCTCCTCTCGCGAGGGACTTGGGTCTGTCTTAGCTAAGGCTGCCCGAGTAGAGTCCGGGTTAGCTTCCCAGCCGTTATGCCGTATGACAGACCGAGGACCCGCAGGTTAGGGCTCACTCAGACTCCGTAGGCTCGGGGGAACACGGCTGGCCTGTGGAGCCACACAGTCAGTCACTCACTCAATCACACAGAGGTTAACACTTTCCCTCCCGACAGGGAAACCATGCCAGAGGCCGGTCGGCCTGAGAGGTGATCAGCCTCCCCTTCCACCACTTATAGGTGGGTCTGATTCGGGTCTGGTCCCCGGGGCACTTACCAATCTGGCGCCTTCAGGTAGGCTTGGGTCCGCTCCCCGAGTGCCCGGGTTATGGAACGGCCCGAGGTCGGGGCCAAGGGGAGCCCAGCCCCTCGGGACCCGAAATCACCGGGGCACGTGCTTCCCTCTGGAGTCCGGGCTCACCCGGCCGACCCCAGCCGTCTTCACCGGAGGCAAACGGCCTGCTCGTGTGAGTCGTTTCCCGGTCAGGGAACCAAATGTTACGGAAAGCCAGACTCAAGACACGATTCAGGGAACGGAGTAAGCCTTTATTCACACGCGCGGGCTCAGAGGAGGCAGTCTCCAAATTCTGAGCCCCGAATCGGGGTTAGATAGGGGTTTATAAGCCCTAGCATTCCGGGCGGGAAACGGATGGGCTTCCCAGGTGGGGGAAGGGATTAGCATTCAGGTGGGAGATTGATGAGATTGATGTGCTACCCAGGCGGGGGAAGGGATGTGAAAACGGGCTACAGGAACAGATAAGCAATGATTAACAGTTAACCTGGGAGGGGTCTCTGGCTAGGCTGCTCCTCCCAAGTCATCTTGCCCTTATCACTGTATGATTTCATTTATACAAAATTCTAGAAAATTCAAACTTAATCTGTACTATTTCTCCTTTTTTTTTTTTTAGCTTTGGGAATTCCCTTCTCTAAAGGCCCTCCTCCTTGCAATAGGCACATTGATTGGCACCTAGGGGGTAGTTCCTCCTTCCTTTAGTGTCCTCCTTTGGCCTCCCCACTCTCTTTCTAAAACATTGGGGCCTGCTTTACCTTTCTTGCTTTCTAGGCATTCTAAACTTCAAAGGCAATGTCTACTGGCTGAGCAGGATTCATTCCCAATGCCCATCTAACTACTGGAGTTTCCTTCTAATATCAGGGGCACTTTGTTCAATAAAAGTCATGTTTACCATCTTCACATTTTCTAGTGTCTCTGGATCAACATCAGAGTGCATTCTATAGGCCAGATAGATCCTCCCTAAAAATTCAGAAGGGTCCTCATCTAGTCTTTGTTGAACAGACAGTATCATATCTACGCACTTCGCTTTGGCAGCCCCTTCTTAAGACCTTCCAGTATTAACTTTCTGTAGTGTTCCAGGAAGGCTAGGCCACCACCATTTGGGTTCTAGTTAGGCTCTGTCAAGGGAATTGTTGCAACTGGATTGGGGGTCACATTGGGATTCTCTTGGTGGAGATGTTGGGTTAGAAATAAGATAATTAAAACTCTGTAGAAATATGACGATTAAAAAACTAACAGGGAAAATGATGAGAATACATGTGTTAAAGAGTTTAGCCTTAATTTATAGGCTTAAGTGACTAATATCTGTGGAAAGCTGTTATTCCAAAATTGTGAAGCATTTGAAAAAAGACTCCTTACCTTTATCACTTAACCCTTCCCTCTGGAATTTTGCCTAGAGGGTGGCAGCAGGCAGCAAGACCCCAGTTGCTGTTTGTTAACAGCAATGGTGACTGGTGGGATCCTAGCTGCTGGTGGCTGGTCGACCCCAAGAGTGGGACTGTGGGGTTTCCCAGTCTCTGGCAATCTTTCTGCACATCTGCTCAAGGCAGCAGCTGCCTAAACACACCTGGCTGGTGAAAAGGAAACAGGACTGTGAAAAGACCATGAAACGAGGTCTGGGTGGGGACTGCTTTGGGGAAGCCATTGTGTGGGAACCATGGTTTGTGAGATTAGTTGGCAAAAGACTTGCTTGTGAATACTCTTTGTTAAATGCAGTCATGAATACCAGTTTTGTTTATATATTTCCAGGTTTCTTGGAATTTTCTGGTTATAGATTTTGGCCAGTACATCCATGCCAATTAGGGCAGTTCTGTGCTGGCTCCTGGAGGGAGCGCACTGGGTAGGATTTTGCCAGACTGGAGTATGTATTGCTGTTATCCAATGTCTGCAATATTGATTAATTACTGTAATACTGTGTGGCCTATGTATGTTTTGGAATGTGAGGACAGGTGACCTGTGCATGGCTCCCTAAGTTATTGTAACATCATGCAATTAAAACAGTATTGTCAACAGTTAGATAAATGGGAGGGAATCTGTTACGTTAATGCATTTGTGTCATTGTATAATAGGATTTCTCCAGGGACAGAGAACTGCTTGATGGTATAGAGAAGGGAGGAGACCTCAGAACCTCTTCTTGATCGATAGTAAGACAGAGGAAGAAAAGAAGGTGAGTTAAACCTCATCAATGTTCTGAACACAGGGGACCCAGTGTTGGTGGCAGGACAAGCTTTCTCACCACTGCCCCATTCACAGCTGTTCCCTAAGTTAGAGACCACAGAGGCAATGGTTCCGCCTGTATGACAAGGGACGGATCTCCTCCTCAAAGACGCATCAGGACACCCAATTAGGTCTGGGAGCATCCCTATCCAGAGCAAAGCCATTTCCTTTGAGGCAATACGCTATAGATGGAGTAACTCAGAAAGACCAGCCTTATGGCTACTATGGGCCCATATTCCATTTTCCACCTCAGACTTACTGAACTGGAAGAATTCCAACCCCTCATATAGGAATGACCCTCAGAGAATGGCAGATTGTTATGGCCTCCATTTTTGTGACTCATCATCCAAAGTGGGCAGAGGTACAGGCTCTCCTAAATATTCTGTTAACTGCAGATGAGAGACAGCTGGTTATGAATAAAGGTAATGAGGAGGCCCAACATCTCCACCAAGAGGATCCTGTTAAGACACCCAACCCAGCTGGGGCAATTCCCTTGATAGAACCTAACTAGAACACAAATAGTGGGGGCCTAGCCTTCCTGGAACACTATGTACTCTCCTGTGCCTGCCTTATTGGGTCAGAAAAATATTTTTGAGATTTATTCATATCATTGTTTCAGTTGTATGAATGTGAGACAAGCCAGTACAAGGTGACAATGTTTCTTTTACTTTATTCATGCGCTTGTAAAGCTAGGGACTTTTAGCTGCCAGATACTGAGTTTGAATATGGTCCTTTCCAGTGTGGAAAAGGACAAGAATTGAAAGTGAGTTATGGCTAAATCTGAATGAGCAAAGGTATATGGAAAGGTGGTGAAAGTTTTAAACATGGAAAAAATGAAAGCTAACCCTTGGGTGCGGTTATACTTTGCTTGCTTACTTTCTTATGTTATGGGGACTTATTTTGAATTCTGTTGTTTTGCATAAATTGGCAACCCTCTGTCACTGCTGTTTGGCCGTTGGGACCTAAGAGAAGTCATCTGTGAATCCAGTTGAAGAGAATTCCTTTGCCATTTTGGACCTAGGAAAGGTCATTTGGTGTCAGGTAGAGCACAGGTTGGGGCAAGAGAGCATGTCTCTGTCAAGACACCAGTGGATGCACTAGTAGGTGAGAGAGTACCTCTACCATTGGAGCTTTGTGCCATGGAATGCTGGTCAATGTACCAGCTGGGTGGTGATAGGTCATGTTTCTGCCAAGAGACCAGTGGAGAAACTAGTAGGTGAGAGGGTGCCTTTACCAGTGAGCCTTTGGACCATTTGGGACTAGAAAAAGTTACCTGTGTGACCAGTTACTGGGACTTCTGGGAAATGAGAGGTACTAACACTGGTCCCAGTGTCTCTTCTTCTTTGGAACTCTTTCTGTGCTCTGGATTTTGCTTTGTTGCTGTTCTGGAATAAATTTTGAGGTTTTCCCAGGAAGAGTTGAAACTTTACATCAAGTGGGAAAGTTAACAATGAAACGTGTAAAGCATGGAGATGCAATCTTGGTGGACATTGGAAGGACAAAGATTTTTCCTTCACACTTTGTATTTTTCTCCCTACTTGATCCATCCAGAATTTTACATTCTTGATCCATTCTGCATTCTGAAGATGGCATAAAATTTCTTTGCCTAAAACCAGTAAGACCAGTTTCCAATGGTAGTTTTGTCAACCAAGACTTTGACTGGAGTAAGATGCCTGAAGGAGGCCATCCTGGGCCCTGGTTGTTACCAGAAGGCCTTGAGGACAAGAGATTGACTTTCAAAGCTCGTGAAAGCCCACTGGAGAAAAGGCCTGGTACCTGGGTTTCTCATGTGGTTCATGGCAGTCTTTCCAAGGAAGGAATGAAAGTTGCTTTCCTGAAAGATGGCAAGGAAGAACCTTAGGACATGACAGGAACCTGCAGGGTTTGAGGGAAAATGGTACTGCAGGAAAAGCCAGATGACAGGAATGCTACTTGGCTTCTGTGCACTGGAGGGTGAAATAAGACTTAATCTAAAGGCTCCTTCCTTGCGCAAGTTCCAGCAAAGCAGACTTAAGGATCCTATGTGATCAATTGTTGTTCTTGCTGTGTTTATGCACATGAACAGGCAAAAATTGAGACCAGACTTAATGCAGTCCGGAGAAAAATCATGTAACAAGGAAAATCACAACGCTCAGTTGTAGACATTGGTCAAATGCAGCTAACTAACTGTCTTCAAAGTTTTGTTTTCACTTGGAAGTTAAACTGGCTTTGTGGCACCATCAGAGGTGCTCGATTTATGGGCAAGAAAGATCTGTCATATTGTCATTGTTTGATGTCATTCCAGCAAAGGCTTTGCAACCGGATGTCTTCTCAAAGGACAGTCTCGAGGACTCAGAGACTGGTTTGTGATTTGTTGTGTGAATTAACCCATGTAGTTTCATTTCTGTTTTCATAGGGCATATGCCTATGACCTCATTACCTGGGTGGTTGTTTACACAATATAGGCCTCACTTGAGAAGCCCATCTGCATCACAGCCTCTTGAGACTCAACAGTTTGTCTGGACTAAGTGGTTGGATTGGTGAAGTATGGGGTGGTCTGTGGGCTTCACTTTAAAACTAGTTTCCTTTTCTGCCCTAATAACTTGGACAGAAAAGGGCCCAAAAGTGTTAAAGTGGGGGATCCTAGAACATTTCCCCTCGCCCTGAGTTAATTAGAGTGGGCAAAATGGCTTTTGACAGGTGTCACATGCTTTGCATGCCTTCCTCCAAGGGAACCACTTTTTCTTTTTCTTTTTCTTTTTTTAGTTATATTTAATTGATTATGGTATTACAGCTGTCCTAATTTTTCTCCCTTTGCCCCCTCTCCACCCAGCACCCCCCACTCCCTCAGGCAGTCCCCCCACCATTGTTTATGTCCATGGGTCATGCGTGTAAGTTCTTTGGCACCTCCATTTCTTATGCTGTACTTTACATCCCCATGGCTATTCTGTAACTAGCTATTTGTGCTTCTGAATCTCCTCACCTCTTCACCCATTCCCCCACACCTCCTTCCCATCTGGCAACCATGAAAATGCTCTCTGTATCAATGATTCTGTCTCTGTTCTGGTTTGCTTAGTTTGTTTTTTAGATTCAATTGTTGATTTGTAGTTTTTGCCATTTCGTTTTTTAAAGATTTTATATATTTATTTTTAGAGAGGGGAAGGGAGGAAGAAAGAGAGGGAGAGAAACATCAATGTGCAGTTTCCTCTCTCACACCCCCTACTGGGGACTTGGCCCAAAACCCAGGCATGTGCCCTAGACTGGGAATTGAACTGGCGACCCTTTAGTTTGTAAGCTGGGACCCAATCGACTGAGCCACACCAGTCAGGGCTATTTTTTTTTTTTTTTTTGGTCATTTTATTGTTCGTAGTTTTGATCTTTTTCTTAAGTAAGTCCCTTTAACATTTCATATAATAATGGTTTGGTCATGATCAACTCCTTTAGCTTTTTCTCCTCTGGGGAGCTCTTTATTTGCCCTTCAATTCTAAATGATATCTTTGCTGGGTAGAGCAATCTTGGCTGTAGGTCCCTGCTTTTCATGACTTTGAATATTTCTTGCTCAAGAAACTTAGTGAGGACCTCAGCAGCATAAAAAAGATCTAGTCAGAAAAGAAGGATACACTAATTGAAATAAAGAATAATTTACAGGGAAACAACAAAATGGATGAAGCCAAGATTAAAATTAATGATTTGGAAACTGGCGAAAAGATGGCGGAGGAGTGAAAGGGAGTCACGCTGACCTCCTCCCAAAACCAAACTGGAATTGCAACTAAATAATGGAGTAATCACCTGGAAAGCAGTGGAGCGATAGTGGGAGAGGAGCCTCGGTGCCGCGGACAGCGGATTCTACTCTCACACATCCCAACGGGTGAGAATTGCGGTGGAGGCTCGAGAGGGTGGGCTGGGTGCGCACGGGCACTGGCACCAGAGGGACATTGAAACGGCCAGTTAGCGTCCCCCCGAGAAGAACGGGGTCTGAATCATAAACAGGAACCCCTAAACTACAGCAGCTAAAGCCGAGAAAATACAGACAAAACGCAACCCCAAAAAGCTTAGGGGCGCTCTCTGCCAGAAACAGGTGGCTGGGGATGCAAAAAGACATTTAAAGGGCAAACGCAAAAGTTGCAGCGGCAGCCACCCTCCTTGAACGCTGGGTACAGGCGGCAGCAGGGTGGGCTGGTGCCTGGGAAAAGACTGGTGAGGAAAACTTTGTGAAGAGAACTGACACTGCGGCCGGTGGAGCCCGGGTGATAACGCACTTCCCACTCTGCAGCTACCATCTCGCTCAGGCATAAGGGAATCAATTAACCTGCCTTTTGTGCGCTACGCACACAGCTTGTGCGCGTGTGACCTGCGGGGCTGAGTGCAGACTGGCTGGGAGAGCCTTGAGGAGAGACTGGAGACGAAGGCATTGGGGAAAGAACAGGAGGAGGAACCGGGGAGTCCCGACTCCCTCCCCGTTCGGTAGTCTCCATTGTGGGCTGGAAAGGCGCGACCCCAAAGAGGCAGAAGCGGGGCACGCATGAACCAGACTGCCTGCGATTGAAACGCAGTCTGCACAGGGGTTGTATCCTCGGCCGAAGGGGTCACAGAACTGCCCAGAGGCCCCTGAGGGGAGACTAGAAACGGAGGCATTGGGGAAAGAACGGGAGGAGGAACCAGGGAGTCGCGACTCCTTCTCCTTGCCGAAGTCTCCATTTCGCGGGAAGAGGCCACACCCCCAAAGAGCCAAAAGCCAAAAAGCAAACATAGACACCCCCAAAACACCCAGAGCAGGCGCGCACACTTGCGCCGAGTGACCGGCGAGGGTTGGCGAGCGTGTGTGTGACCCACGCGGGCTGGCGAACGCTTGCACCGGCCGGCAAGGCCTCACACAGACTGGCACCCACACGGCCTGCGAGGGATTACACAGAGGGGCAAGGGCAGGCATAAATTGACCTACCCGCCGCGATTGCGGAGCGGCCCACAAAATAAGTAGAGCTGCCCAGAGTCCCTGGAGGAGAGACCAGAAACAGGATTAACCAGAGAGTCCTAGAGCTGATTTCCTCCCATTTCCGTAGTCCCCATTTGGCGAGGGCAAGCAACGCACCCAAAGAGCCAAAAGCAGGGAAAACACACAATAGAAGACCCTAAACTGACCAGCGCCGCGAAACTCGTGTGCCAGGGAGGCCAGATGAGTACGGGAGGTCGCGAATAAGCCCCCTGGTCTGGGGCAAACACATGCAAGCCCAGGCAGGTGGGGGACCCTGCCGTGCTGGGAACGCGCTCAAGGAGCCCTCGTGAGAGCGCAGAGATATCCCAAAAAATAGCCCAGCCCTGACTGAAGGGGTCACAGAGCTGCTCCAAGCAGGAGTCAGACACAGGCATTAGACTCCTGAAAGGCTCAAACAAACAACCCAAGGCCCTATAGGGTCAACAACTGACATCATCAGAGGCAAGCCCAGAAAGAAAAGTAAAGGACAAAAATACTTAACAGACTCTCACAAAAATGGGAAGAAAAGAAGTTCCCCCCAAATGAGTGGAAAAGGGGACTCCCCACAGAGAGAGCTCAATGAAATAGAGGCAAGGGAACTATCAGATATGGAATTTAAAACAATGGTTCTAAGGAAGCTCAATGAGTTCAGCCAGCTCAAAGATAACTATGAGAAACTGCAGAGAAACTATCAGGATCTTACAGCAAACTACATCAGCCTGGAAAAGGACATAGAAACTATCAAGAAGACACAAGAGGATGTGAAGAATACCATTTCTGAATTGAAGAACACAGTAGAAGGAATCCAAAGCAGGCTGGATGAAGCTGAGGATCGAATCAGCGAGATGGAGGACAAGGTAGAAAAAAGCTCGCAGAAAGAACAAGAAATGGAAAAACGGCTCAAAAAGAATGAAGAAGCATTTAGGGAAATGCAGGACAACCTGAAACGCAATAATATCCGTATAATAGGGATACCAGAAGGAGAAGAAGAGGAGCAAGGAATAGAGAACCTCCTTGAAAAAGTAATGATGGAAAATTTCCCTAATTTGAGGAGAGAAAGGCTCTCATGGATCCAGGAGGCACAGAGGACCCCACTCAAGAGGGACCAAAGGAGGTCCACTCCAAGACACATCATCATTAAAATGGCAAATGTCAAAGACAAAGAGAGAATCCTCAAGGCAGCAAGGGAGAAGGAGAAAGTAACATACAAGGGGGCCCCGATATGCCTAGGAGCTGACTTCTCAACAGAAACACTACAAGCCAGAAGGGAATGGCAACAAATATTCCAAGCCATGAAAAGCAAGGGCCTACAGCCAAGGCTGCTCTACCCAGCTAGGCTCTCCATTAAAATAGAAGGAGAAATACGGAGTTTCCCAGACAAAAGAAAGCTAAAAGAATACATCTCTACCAAACCAGCACTCCAAGATATGCTAAGGGGACTGGTTTAAGCAGATGAAGGAAAAGAATGAGACAGAGAGGAAGACAGGTACAAAGAGAAAAGATGAGTAAGTTTCTATCAGTAATATCTCTCAATGTGAATGGACTAAATGCCCCAATCAAAAGACACAGGGTAGCTGAATGGATAAGAAAACATGACCCACACATATGCTGCCTACAAGAGACCCACCTCAGAGCAAAAGACCTACACAGATTGAAAGTAAAGGGATGGAAAATAATATTCCAAGCAAATGGATGTGAGAAAAAGGCTGGCGTTGCCATACTTGTATCAGACAAAGTAGATTTCAAAGCAAAGGCCATAAAGAGAGACCCAGAGGGGCACTTTATCATACTTAAAGGAAGAATCTCTCAAGAAGACATCAACATTGTAAACTTATATGCTCCCAATATGGGAGCCCCCAAGTTTATAAGGAAATTGTTGGATGACTTCAAAAAAGATATAGACAGCAACACACTGATAGTAGGGGATTTCAACACCCCACTGTCAAAAATGGACAGATCTTCCAAACAAAACATTAATAAACATATCGTGGCGCTGAATGACACACTGAATCAAAGAGACTTAACTGACATATATAGAACCTTACATCCCAAAGAAGAAAAATACACATTCTTTTCAAATGCTCATGGCAGTTTTTCAAAGATAGACCACATGATAGGACACAAAGCAAGCCTCAGTAAATTCAGGAAAATTGAAATAATACCAAACTTTTTCTCAGACCACAAGGCCTTGAAACTCGAAATCAACCTCAAAGAGAAACTTCAAAAACTTGCAAACTCATGGAGACTGAACAGTAGACTATTAAACCATGAATGGGTCAATAATGAGATAAGAGAAGAAATCAAAAAATTTCTGGAAACAAATGAAAATGAACAGACAACTGTCCAAAACCTATGGGACACAGCAAAGGCGGTCCTGAGAGGGAAGTTCATAGCAATACAGGCTTACCTAAAAAAAGATGGAAACATTTCAAATAAAAGACCTAACACTACAACTTGAAGAACTGGAGAAACAACAACAAATAAATCCCAGAGCAAGCAGAAGGAAGGAAATAGTCAAGATTAGAGCAGAACTGAATGACATAGAGACAAAAAGAACAATTCAGAGGATCAACCAATCCAGAAGCTGGTTCTTTGAAAAGATTAATAAAGTTGACAAGACATTAAGCAGACACATCAAGACAAAAAGGGAGAGGACCCAAATTAATAATATCAGAAATGAAAGAGGAGAAATAACAACTGATACCACAGAAATACAAATGATCATCAGAAACTATTATGAACAATTATATGCCAAGAAATTTGAAAATCTTGATGAAATGGACAAATTTTTAGAAAAGTATAATCTTCCAACACTGAAGGAGGAAGAAACAGAAAGCTTGAACAGACCGATAACAGTTGGGGAAATTGAAGCAGTAATCAAGAAACTCCCAGCACACAAAAGCCCAGGGCCAGACGGTTTCCCAGGAGAATTTTACAAAACATTTAAGGAAGAGCTAACCCCTGTCCTTCTCAGACTATTCCAAAAAATCCAAGAGGAGGGAAGACTCCCAGACTCCTTCTATGAGGCCAGCATCACCCTGATCCCAAAACCAGATAAAGA
Source organism: Pteronotus mesoamericanus (assembly GCF_021234165.1). Lineage (NCBI taxonomy): Eukaryota > Metazoa > Chordata > Mammalia > Chiroptera > Mormoopidae > Pteronotus > Pteronotus mesoamericanus. The sequence goes on from NW_026555085.1 coordinate 1,428,233, forward strand.
CCCTACAAAGAAAGAAAACTACAGGCCAATTTCGCTGATGAACATAGATGCTAAAATCCTCAACAAAATCTTGGCAAACCGCATCCAGCAATACATTCAAAAGATTATCCACCACGATCACGTGGGATTCATCCCAGGCATGCAGGGATGGTTCAATATACGCAAATCAGTAAACATGATACACCACATAAATCAAAGAAAAGACAAAAACCACATGATCATCTCGATAGATGCAGAAAAAGCATTTGACAATGTACAGCACCCATTTATGATCAAAACACTCAGCAAAATGGGAATAAATGGGGCATTCCTCAACGTAATAAAGGCCATATATGAAAAACCGACAGCCAATATCATACTCAACAGGCAAAAACTGAAAGCTTTCCCACTAAGATCGGGAACACGACAAGGATGTCCGCTCTCACCGCTTCTTTTCAACATCGTATTGGAAGTCCTAGCCACAGCGGTCAGACAAGAGAAAGAGATAAAAGGCATCCAAATAGGAAAGGAGGAAGTAAAACTATCATTGTTTGCAGATGACATGATAGTGTACATAGAGAACCCTGTAGACTCTACCAAAAAACTCCTCAACCTAATAAGTGAATTTGGCAAAACAGCAGGATACAAAGTCAACATTCAGAAATCAAAGGCGTTTTTGTACACCAGCAATGCAATAGAAGAAGAAGAAATCAGGAAAAATATACCATTCCATATAGCAAGAAGAAAAATAAAGTACCTAGGGATAAATTTAACCAAAGACACAAAAGACCTGTATGCAGAAAACTATACAACATTGAAAAAAGAAATTAAGGAAGACACAAATAAATGGAAGCATATACCGTGCTCATGGATTGGAAGAATTAATATCCTCAAAATGTCCATACTACCAAAAGCAATTTATAGATTCAACGCAATCCCTATTAAGATACCAATGACGTATTTCACAGAAATAGAACAGACATTTCAAAAATTTATATGGAACCATAAACGACCTCAAATAGCCGCAGCAATTTTGAGAAAGAAACACAAAGTAAGAGGGATCACAATACCGGACATCAAACTCTACTACAAAGCCACCATACTGAAAACAATCTGGTACTGGCACAAGAACAGACCCATAGACCAGTGGAACAGAATAGAAAGCCCAGAAATAAGCCCAGGTCTCTATGGACATCTAATATTCGACAAAGGGGGCAGAAGCATAAAATGGAGCAATAACAGCCTCTTCAACAAATGGTGTTGGGAGAGCTGGATGGCTACATGCAAAAAATTGAAATTGGATCATCAGCTGACACCATACACAAAAATAAACTCAAGATGGATAAAAGACTTAAATATAAGTCGCAACACCATCAAAGTCCTAGAGGAGAACATTGGCAGGAAACTCTCAGATATCCCACGCAGCAATTTTTTCACTGATATGTCTCCTAAAGCGAGGGACATAAAGGAAAGAATAAACAAGTGGGACCTCATCAAAATAAGAAGCTTCTGCACGGCTAAAGAAAACATCAGCAAAATGAAAAGGGAGCCAACCGTTTGGGAAAATATATTTGCTAATGATACATCAGATAGAGGTTTGATCTCCAAGATATACAAAGAACTCACTCGACTTTACTCCAAGAAGACAAATGGTCCAATCAAAAAATGGGCAAAGGACCTGGGCAGATGCTTTTCTAAGGAGGAGATACAGAGGGCCCAGAAGCATTTGAAAGGATGCTCAGCATCACTAGCCATCAGAGAAATGCAGATCAAAACCACCATGAGGTACCACCTCACACCAGTCAGAATGGCCATCATAAACACATCCACAAACAACAGGTGCTGGCGAGGCTGTGGAGAAAAGGGAACCCTAGTCCACTGTTGGTGGGAATGCAGACTGGTGCAGCCACTATGGAAAGCAGTGTGGAATTTCCTCAGAAAGCTGAAAATGGAACTGCCTTTTGATCCAGCGATTCCCCTGCTGGGACTATACCCTGAGAACACCAAAACGCCAATACAAAAGAACCTATGCACCCCAATGTTCATAGCAGCACACTTTACAATAGCCAAGTGTTGGAAGCAACCTAAATGCCCATCAGTAGATGATTGGATCAAAAAATTATGGTACATATACACAATGGAATACTACGCAGCAGAAAGAAAAAAAGAAGTACTAAACTTTGCGACAGCATGGATGGAACTGGAGAGCATTATGCTAAGCGAAATAAGCCAGGGGGCGAAAGAAAAATACCATATGATCTCACCTATAAGCAGAACCTAACCAACAATGCAGAGAAGCACGGAAAATATGACCAGCAACACTGAAAGGAAAAGAAATCAACAGAGACAAGAGGGAAGGGGGGGGGGGGCAGGGAAAGGGAAGGGAAGGGGAAAGTCAAGGAACATATAGCAAGGACTCATGGACAAAACCAAAGGGGAAGAGCTGAGGGAGGGAAGGTGGAAGGGGGCAAGGGAAAGAGGTGGGGGGAAGGCAGAGACAAATGTATTTAAAAAGTAAATAAATTAATTAAAAAAATAATAATAAAATTAATGATTTGGAACTAAAGGAAGCAGAAGACAACCAATCAGAAAAACAGGAAGAAATAATAATCTGAAAAAAAAATGAGGATAGTATAAAAGCCTCTGGGGCAACTTCAAGAGGTCTAACATTCACATCATAGTGTTGACAGAAGGTGAAGAGAAAGAGCAATAGATTTCTATTTTTCAAGTAGAAATTGGAAATATATTTGAAAAAATCATGATAGGAAACTTTCTTTTTTAAAAAATATATATTTTACTGATTATGCTATTACAGTTGTCCCATTTTTTTCTCCTCTTTATCACTCTCCACCATGCATCTCCCCTCCCACCAGCATTCCCCCCAGCCTTAGTTCATGTCCATGGATCCTACATATAAGTTCTTCAGCTTCTCCATTTCCTTACTATCCTTAACCTCCCCCTGTCTATTTTGTACCTACTATTTACGCTTCTTATTCCCTGTACCTTTCTCCCCATTCTCTCCCCTCCTCCTCCCCACTGATAACCCTCCTGTGATCTCCATTTCTGTGATTCTGTTCTTGTTTCAGTTGTTTGCTTAGTTTGTTTTTGGTTTTGTTTTTAGGTTCAGTTGTTGATAGTCGTAAGTTTGTTGTCATTTTACTGTTCATAGTTTCTGATCTTCTTTTTCTTAGATAAGTCCCTTTAACATTTCATACAAAAAGGGCTTGGTGATGATGAACTCCTTTAATTTTACCGTATCTAGGAAGACTTTATCTTCCCTTCCGTTCTACATGATAGCTTTGCTGGATTGAGTAATCTTAGATGTAGGTCTTTGTCTTTCATGACTTTGGATACTACTTTCCAGCCCCATCTTGCATGCAAGGTTTCTTTTGAGAAATCAGCTGACAGTCTTATGGGAACTCCTTTGTAGGTAACTCTCTCCTTTTCTCTTGCTGCTTTTAAGATTCTGTCCTCAACTTCAATCTTGGGTAATGTAATTATGAGGTGCCTTGGTGTGTGCTTCCTTGGGTCCAACTTCTTTGGGACTCTCTGAGCTTCCTGGGTCTCCTCGAAGTCTATTTCCTTTGAAAGATTGAAGAAATTCTCCTTCATTATATTTTCAAATAAGTTTTCAATTTCTTGGTCTTCCTTTTCTCCTTCTACCACCCCTACCACTCGGATGTTGGAATGTTTAGAGTTGTCCCAGAGGTTCCTAAGCCTCTCCTCATTTTTTTGAATTCTTGTTTCTTCGTTCTTTTCTGGTTGAATGTTTATTGCTTCCTTCTGCTCCCAATCGTTGATTTGAATCCATGCTTCCTTCCATTAACTGTTGGTTCCCTGTATATTTTTCTTTATTTCACTTTTCATAGCCTTCACTTTTTCTTCCATTTTGCAACTGTACTCAACCATTTCTGTTTACCTACTTCTGGCTTATTACAGAGATACTAGAAGATAAATTTGGACCTCTTCATGAATATGTCTTGTATATTATTAAAAATATGTGTCTAAAAATTGTAAATAACTGCCAATAAGAACCTATGTTTTTAAACCTTATGAAATTTATTCAAAAATTTGCCAATCTGAAGAATGCTAATTGCTTACTTTTTAAATGCCACTATAAATTAAGGCTTTTAAGATTTAAGAATTCTACTTAAGTTAGAAAGAAACTGTGTATGTTTTTGGTTCTAGAAGGTATAAAGTATGAAGATACATTTTTAAGGATTTTAAAAGAATGTGATGACATGACCCGGCAATTCTTCTCCTGGGTTTCTAGCCAAGAAGCTAAAAAACATTTATTTGCAAAGATATATACACCCTATGTTCATTGCATCATTAGTAACAGTGGCCAAGACATGGAAACAAAGTGTCCTTTCATAGAGGACTAGATAAAGAAGATGTGGTACATATATATAATGGAATGCTACTCACCCATAAGAAAAGATGAAATATTGCCTTTGCAATGACATAGATGGACTTTGAGAGTATTATGCTGAGTGAAATAAGTCAGTCAGAAAAAGCTAAGAACCATCGTTTTCACTCATATGTAGGATATAAAACTGAAACTCACAGACAGCAGTATGGTGGTTACCATGGGAAAGAAGTAGGGGGTAAAATGACCAAATATTTGGTGATGAACGATGATTTGCCTTTGGGTGGTGTACACAGAATGCAATATACAGATCATGTATTTTGGAAGTATATACTTGAAACCTATGTGACCCTATTAACCAACGTCACCCCAATAAATTTAATAAAATACAAAAATAAAAATAAAGTGGATTTTCCTGGGGTAGAATCTTCTCCAGCACCAAAGCTACAAAGGAATGAGAAAAATTTCTTAACTGAGCTAGTTAAGAGGCAGGGGACAGCAGATCCTACAGCAATCTCTGATGAGTTTTAATGTAATGATGTCATTTTTACTGACAGTGTTTGTTAGTGTTTAATCCAAGTGATCATGACACATGATTTTAAAGGTGTTTAAGAACTATAGTTCTTGCAACAACAATCTTGAGAAAGAAGAACAAAGTGGGAGGAATCACACTACCTAACATCAAACTACACTATGAGGGCACAGTAATCAAAACAGCATGGTACCAGCATAAAAACAGACACATAGATAAATGGAACAGGACAGAGAGCCCAGAAATAAATCCACACCTTTGCAGTCAATTTATATTCAACAGAGGAAGCAAGCATACACAATAGGCAAAAGACAGTTTATTAAAAAAATGGTGTTGGGAAAGTTGGACAGATATGTGCACAAAAATGAAACTAGTCCACTTTCCTACATCACACACAAGAATAAATTCAAAATGAGTAAAAAAAAAAAAAAGAACTATAGTTCTTAAATTAACCTTTTCAGCATAGTGAGTCCCTATATAACATCATTGATAGGTTCTTAACACTGTGGTAAAAGGACAAAAAACAATTTTACTATAGGTTAATTCATAAAAACAACAGTTAAGGTCCTAAGACATCTCATCAATGTTATAATAAAATGATGTTGAATCAAAAAAATGTATTTGAGGACCTACTGTATGCCTTTCAGAAATCAAACTATGATTGCAGGTTTAATAGAGGTGCATAAGAATTACCTCCTTGTCTGTAATGAAAACCAAAATGGATCTATAGGAATCATCTAATTGTTTGCAGAAAAACTTTGAGTAGCAGTTATTGGACTATAAATACAATGTGGGTTATGATACAATTAAGGGGAAACATTAATTTTGTCACTACAGAAAACATCCATTACCTAATGATTATGGTGAGACTGTGTTCCCTGTTGAAGTTAGGAAAACAAGATTTAAATAAAGGTAACTGGATTTGTGCATTGCAGACAGCCGTTGTTAGGCTCAAATGTGTCTCATGATATCTTGTATGGTTTAAAGATACTATAGTATGAATGGAAGCTCAATGCATACTTTTTTTAAATCCTCACCAAGAAGATATGTTTTAAAAACAATTTTTTATTCTCACCCTAAGATATATATTTTTTAAATATTAGAGAAGAGAAAGATAAAGAGAGAGAAATACTGACGTGAGAGAAAAACATTGATTGGCCACCTCCTGTACCCGCCCTGACTGGGGGATCAAATCCACCATGCAGGTATTTGCCCTGACCAGGAATCAAACCCTTCACCTTTTGGTGTATGGGACAATGCTCCAACCAACTGAGCCACCCTGCTAGGGCTTAAGGATATGTTCTTATTGATTTTAGAAAGGGTAGAAGAGAGAGAGAGAGAAACATTGACATGAGAGAGAAACATCAATCTGCTGCCTCTTGCACACATCCCAACCAGGAATTGAACTTGCATCCTAGGTGTGTGTCCTAACTTGGGATTGAACCCACACCATTCTTTCTTTCTTTCTTTCTTTTTTTTTTTTTTTGGTGTGTGGAATGATGCTCTAGCCAACTGAGCCACCTGGCCAGGATGAAGTTTAATGCACAATTATCTTTGACTTTATATGCTGCACAAGATTTCACAAATATCTCTTTATTGCTAATAGTTTGACTTAATTCATGTTTGAATAAGTAAGTGGACAAGAAAAAGAAAAAGAATATGGTTTGTCTTAAAAGTTGGTTATTCCTGAATAAATAAGAGACAAACTAAAAGAGACAAGAAAAATTATAGAAGATTTATATAGAGAAATCTTTTTTAAAAAGATTTTATTTAAAAAGATTTTATTTATTTTTAGAGAGGGGCAGGGCAGAGAAAGAAAGGGAGAGAACCATCAATGTGTGGTTGACTCTCAAGTGCCCCTACTGGGGACCTGGCCCACAACTGAGGCATGTGCCCTGACTGGGAATTGAACTGGTGACCCTTTGGTTTGCAGGCCAGTGCTTAATCCACTGAGCCACACCAGCCAGGGTATATAGAAATACCTTGAGAGAGAAAATTTTGTATGTAATTAAGCTGAATAAGATTGGAATAAATATAATTAAGTAAATTAATTTAAATATCAAAAATAAGCTGTTGGAAAAACAGAGTATCTTTTTAGTCTGTTAAAAAGAGAAAGTTTTTCCTGTATATATTCTGCTCCCAATAAGATATTATGAAAAGTTTCTACCTAGTAAGGAAAGGTTCTCTATTTCATTAAAATACTTTTCTGTGTTTTATATTGTCTTAATTAGGTCCATGATTACTTAAGAAAACAATCTTTTCAATCATAAGAACTAAAGTTTTGCTAACCTATGTTTATGTTTGATACATTTTATTGTCGCTTTGGGTAAATGAGTAATTTCATATTGTTTCATAATGATATATGCTCTTTTTTGGTCAAGTATGTTTGACAACCTTCCTAGGATTCAAATTGTATTACTTTTTATTTTAAGATTTTATTTACTTATTTTTAGAGAGGAGAAGGGGGAGAGAGAGAGGGAGAGAGACATCTGTGTGAAAAGAAACATCAGTTGGTTGTCTCTTGTAGGTGCCCCAATCAAGACTGAACCCACAACCCAGAAATGTGCCCTTACTGAGAATTGAACTGGTGATCTTTCACTTTGTGGGATGATGTTCAACCAACTGAGCCATGACAATTAGGTCACCTAGAGTTCAGATTTTAAAATGAGACTTTATTTTTTTAAGCTGGAAATGGATTTGGTATTCCAATGGGCCCATGGAATACCTCAAAGAGAGATTTTCATAAAAGAGAAATTTAAAAGTAAATAGGCCTGTTAGATATGCTAGAATTACATGGGAAGTTTTTTCAAATAAAAATAATAATTTGTTGTATTTGTATACATATATTCTTATTACTAAAATAAACGTTCAAGATTGTATAAAAATCTCCAAGAGTCTACAAAGTTCTAGTATAATTTTATTTGTAATTATAATTGTTATTTCAAAATGTTATGTTATGGAAAAGCACATTTCTTTGCCAACTAAATTATAATCAGATATATAACCATGTCTTTTTGTGACTTATACATATTTTACTCTACTTTTGAAAATCTGTTTCATCTTCAGAAAGATACATGGAAACGACTCTGGCTTACTCTAAAATACAGGTTTTTATATTTTAGGTTATACTTTTAAATTGGGTGAAGATTTAAAGCACTCTCAGGAATAACTGGATTTGTAAAATGTTAGGAAATGATCAAGATAGACAAGAATTAATTATATGGGACTGAATGAACTGAAAATGTTTATAATTATTATAACTTATTTTTTAGATATAAGGATACTTGCTTTTCTTAGAGCAATTTAATCAATTATACCTTTGTAAGCAGTATTAAAGTATTTATATTTTTTTACCCTACCTGATTCAATCAGAATTTGAAAACTCTTAATAAGTATTATTTTTTGGTAATATAGCTATTTGTGAAAATTCAATGAGAATCTGTTCTCTTTATAACAAGACACAATTAGAAACTGTTTTTATTAACCAAGACTTTGAGTGGCCTGTCATGTTTAAAAGTGACATGCGTAGACTCTGGATGTCACCAGCAAGCTCTAAAGAATTAAGATTAACTTTGGAAGCCAACAAAACCCTTTGGGAAAAAAACCTGATACCTTTCTTACATGGTTCAGTACAGTCTTTTCAGGTAAGGAATATAGGTTGCTTTTTTTGGAGACGGCAAAGATAGAAACTCAAGACATTTTGGGGAACATCAAGAACCTGAGGAATTCACCCAAATCTAGGTATTGCAGACAAAAACTGATGGTACTGATGGCAATAATGTCACTTGGCTTCTTAGCCTTGAGGGGCTAATTAAAGTTATATATGGAAATTCCTTTGTGAAAATTTCAACCAAACCGATTTAAAAGAGCCTGTATAAGAACAATTGTTATTTTTATAGTAACTATACAAATAATCAGGCCAAATTTATTGAAACACAATAAATTTAGTCTTGATTTGACTATATTTAATAAAAAGGAGAAGGATTTTAGATAGAAAAATTGTGTTTAAGTAGAAATTATAATATAGAGTTATGGATATCAGATTCTAATTAAGTTGTCTTTAGAGATTTTTTTTTAAACCTATAAACAGGGGTAAATCCTGAATTTTTCTAGTGTTCTTAAATATTTGGCTGAAACCCTCCAACTAATGTTTTATGTTTCTCTTATCCTTTTGATGCTAGGAGACACCCAGGGAGGCTAAGAGAGGCCTCAACCTGATACTGGGTCCAGGTTCTTGTCATGGAACAAAAAGAACTCAAGAACATGACAGAAAAACTTGGCAAAGCACAATAAATTTATTAAAGCAATAGTATGCATTGAGGAAGTGAGAGCAGGTGACCTTGGAGAATGAGATGTGTCTGTGGGGTCTGGGTGGAAGGTTTTTTATTAAACATGGGTGAAGGGTGGGGACAAGTGGTTTTCGGCTTTTTGACCCTGATAGTTGATTACCAATGTGACTCCCATCCCTCCAAATATCAATTTTTTTTTTTTTTGGTCTTCTCAGTTACAAGAAATTGGGGAGGAAGTTGCGGAGAAACTGGTGGTCAGTGAAGGTCACGTTAAGACAGAAAAGGGGAGGGGTAGATCTTGAGGCCTTTGTTCCCTATTCTAACTTTCCTGCCTCACTTTGACTTAAAATTATTGAGAACTAAAACTTCTTTTCTGAACCTTGCAATTACAAATTGCAGATAAAGGACAAGACATAAACTTGAGAAATCACCAAAACATCTCATGCTTAAACCAGCTCAGTGACTGATGCTGTGTGTAAGCCTTGCAGCATTTTCCCCAAGCACCTGGGGACATCACCAGAGACATTCAGGTGCAGACCAGGAGAATTGATCATATAGTCACTGCTTGCCTTCATTCCAGCAAAAGAAGCTGACTGAACCTTATCTCTAGAAATCTTCACTGACAGCATTTCAGACTCAGAAACTGGTTTATTACCTGCTCTGATCATTAACTTTGGTTCCTCATTTGTTTTCATAGACACACCACTTATTTAAAACCTGATTTCTTCCTTATACAATATAGGCCTCACTTTTGGAGCTCATCTACATCACTGCCTCCTAAAATGAGACTCAACAATGTAACTGAACTGATTTATTTTCAGGACTAAATGATTGGATCAATGACGTATGAAGCAATCTACCAACTTACCTTCTGAAATGTGAAACTTTATTACTTAAAGTTTTAAAGGCAGGAATGAAAGTGTCACCAGACTGGTTCCACGGGGCGGCCCTACCCTAGCATGGTCCAGGGGCTCCAGGCTCTTGACTTGCACAGGAAACAATTCAAGAATAAATGGGAGTGAGAAAGAAAGCAAGTTTTATTCAGGCAGAGATAAAAAGAGAGGCTAGAACATGGGCTCCTCTAGAAAGGACCAGAGATTAAGCCCAGGACTGGTGCAGTCTGCTGCCTTCCTGGCGGCAAGTCTCATAGGGTGCCACTGTGAAAGAAGCTAAAGTGCACGTTCAAGTGGATTTGGTCAAACTGGTCACATGGTCAGGTAGTTCTTGGGATTTTCCATGTTCCCAGTTTTTGAACTTTGCGGTGCCAAATTCTGTCTTCATCTTCTGGTTGGAAGGACCCTTTTTCCTAATATGGTCCATTCAGAAAATGTCATGGTGTTCACCTTCTTTGGCCCCTCTTCTACTTGTGGTGTCAGTCTTCATTTTAATAATGGTATAATGAACTTTGGGGTTAGTCTCTGGTCATTTTTTTCTTGGATTGATCTAGCTTTAGCCAGTTGTTGTTGACTTCTAAGACCACCACATGGTTTTCCTGCCATCAACTCTTTCCCTTTGCTCATGAGTGGAGGTGGGGGCTCTGGTGAGAGGACCTAGAGGTTTATCAGCCTGAGACTGGCTTCTACCTCCTCATTCCACTTGTCGGGCACTTCCCTTAGCTTTTTTCTATCCTGCTTCAAGGGACCAAAATTCTGCCATCCTGAAGGTGCTTTTTTGGGATATTGATTTTTAGTTGTTTATTAAGAAACAAGTATCAGAAAGGATCTTTGCCCCACCCGCCCCATTCCTGTTCAAGAAGATTCAGACAGGAAAACCTGCTTCAGGAAGCAGATCTTAGGATGTTGCCTTAGCCTAATTTGAATTAAGTACAGTAAACAAGAGGGCTACAGGTAGGGGCCTGTTAGCCAGATACCCCTGTGCCCCATGATTTCTGAATTGCCTAGCAAGAATTTGCCTGTCACGTGTGTTTCTGCTTCTTCAACTACCTGTAAGAAGCCCATTCTCAGTTCTGAAATCTAAGACCCCATCCTCCATTCTCCTTTGTCCAAAAATATGTTATATACCCAATGTTGCCTCACTGTCTGTAATTTTCATGCGATGATCATGCCTATGTGGATTTTCAATGTACATGTATTAAACCTTGTTAATCTGTCTCCATTAATTTTGTTATTAGCCCAGCCTAGAAGAATTTAAACATGGGAGAATGTGTATTAATATTTTTTAGCCTCCACAGTCTGAAGTCACAAGGGGCGAGTGACTGAATTCTGGCCTGTGCTCCACTCCTTGGCCTCCAACCCCATGCAGGGCATAGGCTCCTTGCCAGAGATAGGGGCCCTTTCTCTAATTTGCACAAAATGTGCCTTTTGTTGCCATGCTTGTACGGCTATGGGCTGCCTGTGCAGGAGGACATGCCTTTTCCTATTTAATTCACCATGAGAAGTCTTTTAAAAATGCCCACAAAGGCTCCCTGCTGGATAGCTGTAGCTTCTCTCTGATATGGAAGTCAGTAGCTTTCTTCCTTGCTAGTTCTGAAAGCCAGAGATTTGCAAGTCATCACTAAAACCCTTCCTTGTTTTTTCCTTCTTTCTCCCATCCAATCAATGTCAAACTATTGAATAAAGGTAAGCTAAGGACAGGCATTCTGCTCTGCTTCAGACCAACACCTGTTAAAAAGTCATCTCCCAGGCATGCTGTGGTGTGCGAACTAGATTCATATGGGGTGCCATCTGTTCAGAGGGTACTCAGCAATATCTTAGCAAGTGCACGGCTCATTTCCAAGTCACCTTTGTAGTTGTCTGAACTCATCCTCCTTCATTTTAATTCCATTTCTGACAGCGACATCTTCTGATGCTCTCAACAAACTGGGATGAACTGTTTCTGGAGCCCGTTGTGCACTGGCCATAGCTTCCAACTTGGAGGATTTATGAATGTATGAAATAACTAATCAATCTTAAAATGCTCACCAAATCTTGAAAATAGAGAATAGTAATATAGCAGAATATTTTTTAAATGACAGTTTAGTCCTTTTGTCAAATTAAATCTTACAAAGAAGCTCACTATATAACAAAAATATGAAAGAAGTGAGCCTTGTCAACTGGTCACCTGCCTGGTTCCTGGCCAGAGCCCCTCTGACACCTCTGTGGATCAGCAACAGGCTGCTGACTCTGTTTTGCAAATGTATAGGATAGTGGAAAGGATCCAGGCTTGGGGTTAGGAAATAGGGTAAGTTCTTGCTTTGTTAGTATGTGAATGACCTGGGCAACAGGTGAAACAAACCACTCTCTCCCATCAGCCTCATGCCCGTACCCACAGGAACAGCCATGCAGGTGCCTGCACCTCAGGTGGAGAATCACTCAGGTATTATTACCTCCTGTTACCTACTCTGATTGACCTTTCTCAGCAGCAGAGATGCCTGCATTACTCACTCCCTGAAGTGATGCCAAGGACTCTGGGAAATCCAACTCAGCTTCTGCTTCTCCCTGAAGGGGACTGGGCACAGCAGCTTTGAGCTCCAGGTTCCTCTTCTGTAAATTGAGGAATTGTAACTACTTAGCAGGCTTAATGTGTTAAAAGCCCAAAACTTGTAAGTAATTATAATTATCAGCATACCTCACTCCTCTTCAGTTTTTTCAGGGTCTTCCCAAAGCAAACAGAGAACATCTGCTGCAGATTCTCTTGGTGAGGTCATCAGGTCCAGACCATTCTTGTCCTCAGGAAACTTCACTTCCTTCCTTTATAAGCAAGAACTAGAAAGTGTGTCTTCTAGGGTAGGTGGGATGTACCCACTCAACATTGAGGACAACCTTCTACCAAAGCAGAAAAGATGGGTCAACACAGCAGCAAACTCTTCCTGCGTGAGCACCGTCCTCCTTGGGGAGGTGGGGTCTTAGAGCCGCTACTACCCATCCTGCACATGATGGTAAGAAAGGGAAGTCCACAAAGATGTTGGATCTGAGCAGGGCCTATGAAGGGCCTATGACCATGGGCAAGATCACCTGGGAGGGTGTGAGAGAGAGGAGGGTGGGCTGAGGATGGAGTCCCAACGTGGAGGTGGAGAACCAAATCCGAGAAGGCCAGGAAGAGATGGCCGGATAATTTAAGACAAGGAAGGGAGTGGAAATCAAGGGAATTGAGACTTCTGAGAAAGGATATGTGAGAATCAGCCCTAATGAATGCAGCAGAATGCCTGCTCTAAGGTAAGAACCTAAAAGTGCCCATTGGACTTGGAGTAGGCAAAAAGATGGGCCAAATAGAGTGCAGGTGATAGAGGGTAGATTTCAATGATGCCAGCCAGAAATGAAGAATAAAGAGAGTGTGGTGGACATAGAGGTGTGTTGCCTATATTGGAATTTTTCAAGGACGGACTTGTCACTCCTTTATGAGAGTATGGTCAGTAGTCATGAGCTGTTACCTCTTTCAGGGTCCTCCCATTCTCTGGGCAGCCAGCACCAAGGCCTGCACTTTCAGCACAATTTGCTTTGCTCTGAGGGGCAGCCCTTGCTTCTGGCTCTCCCTGGACTTGCCAAGCTTGGCTGGCACAGGTCAGATTAGCACCTCCCTCCCCTGCCCTGCTGCCTGGGGGCTGGTACCTAATCAAGGGCTTGCATCTCAAACTCAGTCTTGGCTTCTGCTTCCAGAGGTCCCAGCCTCTGACAGAGAGTGCTGAAACAAGTCTTTTGAATAGTTTATTGGGAAGAGGGAAAGAAGACAACAAAAGCAAAAACGAGGGTTTTTTCTTTTCTTTTTGTTTAGGAGTAGGAAGGCAGGAAAGGAGCCAGTGGAGAGGGGGCTTGAAGACGCTGGAGAGAGGATGATTAACAGAGAGATGTCTGAGGAGAAGTCAGGGTAGGGTTGATGGCCAGGAAGGGTGACAGGCCTTTAGTAAGAGACATGCTGCCCAGTCTCTGAGACTGAAGCTGAGGACACATTGCTGGTGAATCTACATGGTTTCGGTGATGGTCAGGGAAGTGAGGGACCTCCTGTTGGGAGCCGACCAACAGCTGACCAACAGCTGACCCTTGACACAGTCGGGACGAATGTGGTGCAACTGCACAGCAGAAGCAGCCACGGCTGTGTCTCTCGGTCATCCCTCCTTGCATGCCTGCTGTTATTAATTATTGGCAGTGGGGTTTTACAGCGCTTGTACCCTACCGCTAAAAACCTGCACGATTCCCCTAATACTGCCCAGAAAGAATTATTAATTGCAGAGCAAAAGACCATGACACACCCACTGCTTCCTACTTACCCTGTCAAGAAAGGTAATATTAGACATTAGGCAGATTAGCTGCCAGAAAAGTGGAGAAAAGTTCTATTGAGAGTTCCCCCTGGTGGGATACCACCTCCAGGCCACTACCCCTTCTATACCCTGGGCAGGAGCATGGATTAATGGAGACATGTGGGTGAAAAGGGCAGAAAAGTTAGGTATTATGATTTAAGTACTTGGGCACAAACACATAGAAATCCTCCTCTGTGTGTATGGCTTAAAGCTAAACCCCCACAGAACAGCCACTAGGGCTGCTGAACCCTCTGTGACCTTGGTTGGTTCTAAAGACTGCACATGACACAGGGGCTGCACCTAAACAAAACAGACAAGACGTCAACTCTCTCCCCAGACAGCTAGCCACTGAAGGCTTAAAAATAACCTTTATAGAATAACTGCTCTGTCTATTAAAATTTTTTTAACCTTTGTTAATTTTTGAGAATTATTGTTAGACATTTAGTAGGAGGTAATATTCTGTACTTCTCGCTCTATTTGAATGTCTGAATAGCCCTCCTGGTCAGAATAACCTTTGCCTAGTACTATTATACCTATAAACAATGGTACTTTTCCACTCAAAGTAACTTTTACTAAAAATGATTGTTTTTAAGTTTCCCTGTACTACGCTGTACTGTTCTTTTTGTAATAACCTTTGATGTAATCACGCCATGTATCAGTTCCTTGTCATATCCCTATAAAAATAAAGTTTCTGAGCTTAAAGGCTGTCAGTCCAGACTCCCAAGTCTGGCTGTCCTCCCGCACCTCACCGTACTGTCTCCCTCTGTTCGCCGAGCTGTCTCTCCTTCAGGGACCCTGAGACCCACTGAGGCTGGACCCCAGCACATGCCCAGTTTCTTCACTCGCAGCAATGGGAGATGACCAGTTACTGCAGAGATGAGAGATCTCCCTGAGTTTAAGCTGGGTAAGGTGCTTTCTCCACAGTGAGAGGGGATTTGGGGGAAATAGGACAAGCTTTAGCACAGATGTAAACAGAAGAGAAACCTTGGGAAATGCCCATTAAATAAGAAAATGCGATCAGGAAGAGAGCGTAAAACCCCAATCCATCCTGTTAGAATTTGTTGTGTCTCTCCAGGTGGATATTGGGTACTGATTCTGGAATCCAATGGTTTTTCTATTTCTTCAAACTATGCCATCCACATATTTGATAAACACAAACCTCATATAATGAACAAGACACGATACAAATACAAAGAGGGCAAGATGCAGGAGAGAACCTCCTGGCACCTTGAAATTCTGTCATTTAATCTGCTCCCATTTCTCCTAACTGTGCCATTACCTACTCCATTTTTCTCCATGTGTTGTGGGAGGATCCAGTTTGAGTGTCTTGAAATGCTGTCATCAGATGCAGGCCTCCTATTGGTCCATAGCCTTGACAAGAGGACATGAAATGGGCACAGTCTTGAATAACCCGCACTTGCTGAGCCCCTATGAGCCGCAGGTGGCCACATTTACTTCCCCTAAAGCTTAAAACGCACCTTTTTGTTTCTCATTTGGGGATTTTTGCCTAAGGTCATTTTCAAGGCCACTGATTTGTAGTTTTCAACATTCACCTTTCCCCATGTTAGGAAGTCAGAGCTATAGTATCTTTGGCCTTCCAGCACCTCCTGCCTCTCCAGAGTTCCTCAAAGATTGTTGGCAGTGACTTAATGATGCCCTTAGTTTATTTTTCTGGTATCCTGGCCTGTGGTCCATTCAGACCAGGAGGTGTGAACACATTTAGAACAGGTATTGGATTCTGATTCCTGTTTACCAATGGTCTGTGTGCCCTTTTCCTCTCAATGCCACCCTTCTTGTGTAGAAGCAGGAAACACTGAAAGGCTTCTGCTGTCCTTCTAGCTCCTGGAAACATTAGACAGTTGGCCATGAGCAAGGGACCATCCATCCCTAGCTCATCCTTTTTCTTTTTGTCATAACCAGTGTCCCCTCATCAAGACCAAACTTCCTTATTTTTCCCTATAGAAATCCAGACACCATTGGGTTCAATGCCCTGATGCAAAGGCCCTGCTGCTACCTGCTAACAATGTAATTTCACATTTCTAATTTATTTGGCCACCAGATGGCATAACTGAGTGTGTTTTTTATTTTTTTGTTTTTCTTTTGTTTTTTTAAAGGAAGGTTGCCACTCTTGCTGGTGTGGCTCAGTTGGTAGTTGGTTGGAAGGTCCTCCTGTAAATGAAAAGGTTACTGGTTCAGTCCCAGATCAGGGCACATGCCTAGGTTGTGGATTCAATCCCTGGTAGGGGTGTGTAGGAGAGGCAACTGATTGATGTTTCTCTCCCTCTCTCCCTTACTTTCCCCTCTCTCTAAAATCAATAAGCATGTTCTTGGGTGAGGATTAAAAAAACTAAATATTTTTAAAAATAAAGCAAGGCTGCCATCCTAAAAAAAAAAAAAAACCACAAAAAAACCAACAAAACAATATTAGATAATTAATGCTGAAAATACCCACAAGAAAGCACATTACAACTGTTCTAAATGACAACTGAGATTTTGGTATGGTTTTCTCCCCACCAAGTTACAGACAAATCCCTTTCTTAACCTTGACATTCCAAAGATAGGCCTTTTGACCCAGTTTAGTCCTGATTTTTCTTCCCTGCCTGTGTATATAGAAAGTCTCCTGGGAGTGAGAATTGGAAGTAGGCTTGTTTTTTCCTGCACCTCACATGTCCCTCCTTTTGCTGTAAACTTCACAGTATCGAGCCATTGACTGGATGGAGACGTCAATGAGGAACTATTGTTAATATTAACATCATTGCATGAGAATGTGTATCCCATTTTGTAAAGAGAAGTGTTGAGTGTCCTTTGGGAGTGTGACGATGAGTAGAATTGATCCCTGAGTGTCAGCCTGTTCCCTTAGGTTACATCTAAGTATGGAGTGGGCATTTGTGGCCTGTGTCCGCAGTAGGGAGCTCTGCATGTTTGCCTGGTCTCTGAGGCCAAGGAGGCAGAGTAGAAGGCATGAGAACAGTTACAGCAAGAGGGGGCCCAAGAAAAGGAATGATAGTCAGTGCTTGTGTTGTGTTTCTTCTACACATTTTAAGAGGCTTTATATAATGTTTATCTTGGATGGATTCATTAATTCAATATAGTTCTGGCATTATGTGGGGTTGGGAATAAACAGTGAATGAGGCAGTGTTCCAGCTTTCAGGGAACTTTCTAATTTTGGTTTTTAGCCACATGGGCACAAGATGAAAATCCTAGAAGAGGCCTTTGACTGAGGCTCCAGGGGACACTCAATGCTCAGATGTATGGACAAGGATCAGCTCCCAGTAAAAGCAGAAGTCCCTGAAAACATTGTTGATTGTGAGGAATAAATAAACACGGCAAACATAATAGCCTTCTGGCCCATTTCTTATACAAAGGAAGACATGAGGGTTTGCTGATGAAAGAAGGAGAATGCAGCATCATGAGAACCATGCTGCAGAAGTGTCCATTGCTCTCTGGTGATCACCAGAATCTTGAAAACCTGCAGGAACGGCTGGTGTAGAAGGCAACACAGACTCACCTGTGACAAGCCAGAGATTTCAGCCACAGTGGACAAGGCATCCCAGAAGGCAGCACTAGGGTGGACTGCGCAGGATCAAGACTGCTGTCAGGAAAAATAGCCAGGAAACTGTTGAAACTGTCTCAGTGAGAGGTTATAAGAGTTGGAATGAAGACAATGACAGGTAGGCACTGGTGGGAAGAACTGCAGGGTCAGAAGTCTAATATACAAATCAATGAGCATCATCTTCAGTGGCTTTACAGAGGCCTGTGCTCCCTTCACAGTTCGTCTTGTCTTGCCATAGAATGAGGCAGGAGAAGCCAAGACCCCCAGCTGGGTCCCACCCCCTTCCACAGGGCACACTGGAACCCGAGGGCCTTTCCACAGCCCTCAGCCCGAGTACCACAATCCTTGGGCTGGGCCCACCTTCTTGGTCCAGGACAGTGCATGAGCTCCTCTTCCTGCTATGACCTTCATAGCACATTCTGCTAGACCACATTCTTTACATGGTTGCAATATACTACATATTCCCCGTGATAATTGGAAAGGTTCTGAACATTTGGATGAAGACTATATGCAAACAGACAAACACCAAAGTCCTTCATAGGCCCACTGGTGGTAACAAACCAGAACTACTCTGCAGATATCTCATTGAAACTGGAGCAGAGGAAGCCTTCCAAGGCCGCTCTCCAGTAAGGGGAGTAAGGGGAAAGAAATGGACAATTCTTGTTTAAATATTTTTTTCAAAGGTTTTTTGTTTATTTATCTTTAGAGAGAGGAAAGGGAAGGAGAAAGAACGAGAGAAACATCGATATGAAAGAGAAACATTGATTGGTTGCCTCTCGCATGCCCCCAACTGGGGACTTGGTATGCAACCCAGTCATCCAACCAATGATGCTGTGGTTTGGAGGATGATACTCAGCCCACTGAGTGACACCTGTCAGGGCAGGACAATTTTTGTTTAGTGAGCAATTGCCACTCTTAAGTTTTAGAAAACTGATCATTCTTTATGAATTCATTTTAATAAAAAGAAATTTTAAAATATAAAAACAAAATCTTAAAATAAAAAAAAGCAGTAAAATACACATAACATAAAATATAGCACCTAAACCATTTTTAACTCTACAATTTAGTAGTGTCAAGTATGGTCACTTGTTGGGCAACCATCTCCAGAACTTTTCATCTTGTAGAACTGAAAGTCTGTCCCCTCTGAGCAACAGCTCTCTTCCCCTTTCCCTGGGCCCTAGCAATCACCATTATACTTCCTGTTCTGTGAATTTGGCTACTTCATATAAATGGAATCTTACAATATTTGTCTTTCTGTAACTAGCTTATTTTACTCAGCATCATATCCACAAGGTTCATCCATGTTGTAGCATGTATTAGAATTCCCTTCCTTTTTCAGGCTGAATAATACTCCATTGTATGCACCGGCCACATTTTGTTTATTCATTCAATTGTCAGTGGTCATTTGGGTTGCTTCTGCTTTCATCTACAGTGAAAAATGCTGCCACAAACATGGGCACTGCAAATACCACTTTAAGATTATGCTTTCAAATATTTTGGGTGTATACTCAGAACTAGGAATACTGGTGCATATGGCAATTCTATTTTTAATTTCTTGAGGACCCTCCACACTGTTTTCCATAGTAGCTTCACCCATTTTACGTTCCCGCCCACAGTACGTAAGGGTTCCAATTTCTCCACATCCTCATCAGCGCTTGCTATTTTCTGTTTTGATAGTAGATACTCTAATGGGTGCAAGGTGTCATAAAACCCTTTTAAAACATAGGTTGACTAAATATTTTGGTTTCCCCTCCTCCTAACTTTGCATATAGTCCTAAATTCCCTAATCACAATGTTTTCATCCAAGGAGATTTTTAGGAGTATGACTTCCCCCATGGTTAGAAAATGAATACTCTATTGTCATTTTAACAGTCTTTACCTACTTACTACACCGGTAAAAATAAATTATTTTAATTTTCCTTCATTATTAGTGAAGTTAAAATTTTTACTAAATTTTTACTATAATTAGTTATGGTTTCTCTTGTGAATTGTGTCTGAATTTCAATATAAAATAGAAGTAGCTATTGAGTGCTTTCTCTGTGCTAGTTACTGTTCTAAGAGCTTTACATGCACTAGCTCAGTTAATTCTGACTCACCATGAAGCAGGCACAATTATTAGCCTCATTTAATGGAGAAAATGGAGAGGAGAAGTATGGAGAGGTTGGTAACTTGCTCAAGGTCATACCGAGGAAGTCTGGATTCAGAACAAAATGTCCAATATTTTCCTAATTTATTTATTTGCCTTTTACTTTTTCCTATTGACTATAAAAAATTTTTTTAATATGGTTAAATCTATTAGTATGCTCTTTCCCTCTTGTTAGACCATTGTCTTCTTTCAGGCAGCTTAGAACATCTTTCTCTTCTCAGAGATTAGAAAATATTCAGATTTTGTTGGAGGGGGATGGTGAGATGGAGACGTTAGATGCTTTACATGTATTATATGTATTTTTCAAAATATCAATTATTTACACCAAACCATTTATTGAATCATTTTTTTTGTCTTATTGTTTTGTGATGGCACCTTTTTGTTGGTTTTTATTTCATAAGCACTTATTTTTTAATGAACAGTATATGTTTAATCATGTTGTTGGGGGTACGGATATCTCTCTTTGTTCTATTCTTTCCACTTTATCTGGCATGATTTTCTAGAGTGCTGATGTTGGCTGCTTTTCTGTGTTAGTTTTTGTGTATTTTGATATCTTAGTCTCCAGGTTTTCTCTCTCTCCCTCTCTGGTCCCTCAATCCTCTTTGCCTGGTGTCTGAGCAGTAGTGCTCCCAGGACCGTGTCCAGAGTGAGGTTTCATGTGGCAGTCAGGCTCCTGACCTGGCCTAACCAAGAGGCTGACTCAGCTCCAACTCCTGGCACAAGAGGCAGGTTAAGTCCTTGTGCAGACTTGCTTTGGTATCCACAGGACTCACTAGGCCACAGTCTCAGGTAAAGTCAGTAGCAACTCATTTCTTTTCTTTTTTATCTTCATCCAAGGACATTTTCCCCCCATTACTTTTAGAGAGGGAGGAAGGGACAGACAGAAACATTGATGGCACACAGAAGCATCAGTTGGCTGTCTCCCATAGGTGCCAAGACTGAGGAATAGAAATGGAACCCGCAGTCCAGGCACATGCCTTGACAGGGAATCAAACCTGCAAGTTTTACATTATAGAACGATGCTCCAGCTGAGACACACTGGCCAGGGCTTTCAGTCTATTTTCTTGAAGAGAGTGGAAGGGTGGGAAGAGGCCAATTTTGACTCCTAGATTTTTGAGCAGTGAACATGACTCTGGTCCCCACCTCAAGCAGGTAGGTAATTTAATTCTTTCTTAATCAGTGGATAAGAACTGAATTCCCAGCAGCCCTTGACTATATCCAGACTCAGTGCCCAACAAGGCACAGCTCAAGTCCTGTTCATTTTTTGCATTTATGTTCGATAACAAAACCACATGAATTCTTGGCACTAAGAAGGCAGAACTGTGCACTCTCTGCTCTTTGGCTATGTCTGTGCACTCCATTGGATCCAGGAGGGAACAGGCATCCTTTTCCTCATTATTCAAGACACTTTAGCACAGGGTTCACAGAGTATGCCATATAACTCAAGAACATCATTTACTTTGAAGTAATCCCAGTCTTCCAGCACCTTCACAAGGCATGCAGGACCCTTCTCTCCTGGCAGTGGAAAATTCAGGTCAAAAGGAAAGAGAGGTTCAGGGAGTTTAGTAGTTGTCCAGTACAAGCTTCCATTTCTAAACATTTTGGCTCACTGCACCACTGAAGACCACCAGCACTCCCTGTCTACCTGACACCTGCATGCTCCTCTTTCTGTTTGTGAGGCTCTAGGTCCACGTCCTGCTCACCATCTTGGTAACTCCTCTTGTGATGGCTGGGAGTGTACATGTAGAAGGGCTGACTCAAGCTTGGATGGCGTTAACATAGGTTTCATTTACCCACGTGGATTCTCCAGGCACTGGCACATAATAGAAAGTCTGTCTCTCCAAATAGAAAGTCTATCTAGTTCATGGAGAGTTTAAGTTAGCTTCTTGTTGAGGCCTACATTCTGCTATATCTCTATATTTTCCAAAATGAAGAATACGCGCTTTTTTGTTTTAGTTAACCATTTCATAAACTACCATGTAAAACTCAAGGTCGAACATATCCTGAATCATGCAGTGAAACTTCACAAAACTGTCAGGTTTCAAATAATGAAGGGAAACCTCATTCAATGATGGTCCCCATTTAGGAGCATTATTCTCCTTCAGCTTGACCTTAAAATATTCAATTACTTTCTTCTCCCAGTCAGGATTAACTCCATTTTGGACGAAGAAGTTCTGCAGGATACTGAGCGGGCAGCTGAGCCAATCCTCCCCCTACGGCATCTCGCGAACCACGGACAGGTGTCCTGCACCACGGCTCCTCCTCAAGGGCTTGGCCTCGCCTCGCCCTCCCACGCGGGGCAAGACTTGTGGCGTCAGCTACCCACCTCAGGGAACAGAGGCAGCGTCCCAGGAGCTGCAGATAATGGGAAGGCTATGCATAAGGGTCCTGGCCTCCACTTCGTACAATGGTGAGAAATAGGCGTCACAGACCACACGCTGCCTGCAGCCTGGGTGGAGCTCTTGTGGGAGGGGTGGCCTCAGGTGTACAATATATTGATTTGACATTTTCATAAGTTTGCGTCTCCCATCCCTTGGTAACTGCCATTTTACTTTCTATTTTTTTACGGGTTTAACTTTTTTAGACTCCACACATTAGTGATGTCACACAGTACTTGTCTTTTTCTGTCTGACGTATCTCACTCAGCATAATGTGCTTCAAGGTTCAACTATGTTGTTGCAAATAGAATTTCCTTCGTCTGTGGTTAGATAATATTCCATTGTATGTACGTACCACATCTTCTTGATCCATTTATCCACTGATGGGCATTTAGACTGTTTCCATGTCTTGGTTATTGTTACTAATGCTGCAGTAAATATGGTGGTGCATATCTTTTTGCATACTGATTTCATTTCCTTTAGATAAATGCCCACGAGTGGAATTGCTGGATCATAAGGTAGTTCTATTTTTTAATTTCTTGAGGAATCTCCTTTCGTTTTTCATAGTGTCTGCACCAGTTTGCATTCTTTGAGGTCTGACAACCTGAAAATCCCAAAGGAGGCACGCATGGGGCCACCAGGCTGGCTAGGCCTTAGCTGGCCTCCACACTGCCCTGTGCCTCAGCAGGCAGGAGGAGCAGAGCTGCTCTGCACTCCCTGATCCACCTGAGACACACTGGAGCTTAAACTGGAGACTATCCAAATGTCTGTCCGGGGTGAATGGGAAGAAACACTTTCAGGGTCCTGCAGTGGGATTCTCAGCCAGGAGGATCTGCAGACATAAGTGGCAGAAGCCAGAAGCAAAAGGGCTCACATTGTGTGGTTCCATTCATGTGAAGCTCAAGTCCAGGCACAACTGGAGAAATCAGGAGACTGCTGACCCTTCAGGAAGGCAGTGGCATCTTGGGAATGCTCTATTCCTTCATATGGGAGCTGGTTTCATGGATGGGCTCAGTGTGTAACAGTTCATTGTGCTGTACACTTAAAATTTGTGAGCTTTCCTGTATGTATATTATATTATATTATATTATATTATATTATATTATATTATATTATATTATAGAAAACACTTAAAAATTATCTGTGTGAAAAATGAGGCTTCAGAATTGAGTGAGTAGGTGGAGGTAGTCTTTCATCACCTCTGCCTTGGTGCTCTGTGCCTCTTCATTGAATCTTTGCTCTTATCTCCAGAGACAAAGAGCAGGGGCAGAATTTAAATTGTCAGGGACTTTCTGCTCTTGTGTTCCTGACATTTTCCTTAAATCTGTCTTCTTTTTGATCACCTTTTTAATGGCTCCCTGAATTGATCTCCTGTATTTTTCAGCTCATACAAAAACTGAAATGGATTAGATGGGTTACTGTTGTTGAAAGCTTCCAATTAGTTGTCTCCTTCATAAAATGCTAACTGGACTCTTGAGTGTCAGCATCAGCATTTGTAAGTCAGCAGGAAGGCTTGTGGGCAGCTCACACCAACCAGGTAGACACTGTTGGTCAAGTTTGAGGTCTTCCTGGCACTTTCCCCACAGCTACCACATTTCTGAGATGCTCCTGCTCAGGCAGGCCTCAACCCACTGGGAATCACCTGGAGGAAAAGGACTACTGCTCTACACTGAGGAGGGTTAAAGTTGCTACTTGTCTCATTGAAAAGGGACAAAGATGCTAATTGTCCTCTTGAATCTGGGTTGGTTCTGTGGCTGTTTATTAAAGAATTTATTTATTTTTAGAGGTAGGGGAGGGGGGAAGAAAGAGAGGGAGAGAAACATTGATCAGAATACCTCTCATGCCAACCCCTGCCCCCAACACCTGACCAGAGTGAATCCGCAACCCAAGCATATGCCTTGACTGGGAATTGAACCAGCAACATTTTGCTTTGCCGAACAATGTCCAACCAACTAAGGCACACCAGTCAGGGTGTTCTGTGGCTTTTTGATCCACAAAAATCAGTACAAGTGATGCTGAGCTGGTTTCCAGGCCAAGGCCACATTCACTTTCTGTTTGTTAGAGCACTCTCTGGGAGCCCTGAGCTGCCATGCGTGAAGTCAAGGTTCTCAGGACTGCATGGTTTAGCAGCCATGGCGGCACTCTGGTCAACCACCAGCTGTCCCCAACGAGGAGAAATGTGAGAGAGGAGGTCTTGGACATTCTAGAGCTGGCTATCTGCCAGTTCATGCTGCCAAAAGACCTCGGTCATGAGAATTGCTTAACTGACAGAAAAATCATGAGATATGAGGCAGTGGTTGTGTTTTAAGCCACTAGGTTCAAAGTAGTTGTTATGCAGTGCTAGGTCTCAATCAGTTGACTTAAAAAAAAAATTTATTTATTTACTTTTAAAGAGGGGAAGGGAAGGCGAAAGGGAGATAAAACATCAATGTGTGGTTGCCTCTCAAGTGCCCCTTACCAGGGACCTGGCCAGCAACCCAGTTATGTGCCCTGACTGGGAATCAAACCAGTGACCTTTTGGTTCACAGGCCGGTGCTCAAATCCACTGAGCCATACCAGCCAGGATACAATCAGCTCACCCTTTACCTAGACCAGAGATTTGGTGCCCATAATGAGCAGCATCTTCATGCTGTAAGAATCCATCTCCATAACTCACCTGTGCCACATTTAGGTAGTGTGCTTGCATTAGAACCCCTCTGGCCTGCCAGGCTTGTGGCAGAGTCATTTATTATGGAATTGCTTTTTGTTTTGTTCTCGTTACTATAGCTATATTCTCCTTGCTGAAAAATGTATGATACTTTTTGTTCTCAATTCTTTTTTGAGTACAGAGAGGGTGAGCATTGGCATTTGGATTATGTGCAAACAGCTAGGCTGAGAGACAGAAGTGGGCTGTGGTATGTGCTGAGCAGAGGTCAACATTCTCTGAGATGTGGAAATTTCGTGCCTTCTCCCTATGAATGGACATGGTTTCTCCTATAGCTGGAGGCACATAGGCCAGGGTCCCCCAGGGAGACTCTGCTATCAGTGACTTGGACACTGTGAAGGGAAGTGCTGAGCTTAACCCAGAGAACTGCAGGCCTCAGCAGAAGGTTCTGAAAGCAAAGGGAGCAGTAGAAATGATGTCAGCTGCTATGGGCTGATTGTTTGTGTCCCTGCAAATGCACATGTTGAAGCCCTAATTCCCAGTGTGATGGGATTTGGAGGTGGGGCCTTTGGGAGATAATTACATTTAGATGAGGTCATGAGGGAGCCCCCACAATGGAATTAGTACCCTTATAAGAAGAAAAAGAAAACAGAGCCCCTCTCTGCCATGTGAGGACACAGTGAGAATGTGCAAATCTGGAAAAGAGCTCTCAGCAGACATTGAAGCAGCACCTTGATCTTGGAATTCTCAGCCTCCAGAACTGTGAGAAATATCTGTTGTTTAGCCACTTAGCCTAGTAGTCTGTTCTAGCAGCCTGAGCTGATGAGACAGTTACCAGTGGTTGCTAAGGATAGCTTATTCTGTTTTCCAGGCCCGGGGTCAGCCCCTGATATTTCATCATCATTGCATGGAGGGCAGTAGGAGCTCCACTAATGACTAGGGTTGAATTTATTCTTGGTCCCACAGGTTAGGGCACAGAACAGATTCTATTTGATTGAGAAAAAAGTAAGGAATGTTAAATTTCACGTACATTTTGTAACCAAAAATGAGAAACATAACATGCTTCTTAAGTCATCTGGAACATTTTATGGCTTTCTCCTTTTTGCATTGTCCATTTCCTGTGTCCTTGGAATTCTGGGCATTTTCCTTGGCAGTATTTTCCTGAAACATCTCCAAGTTTGGATTTTATTTATTTATTTATGCAAAAAAGAATGGCAAGGATACAGATGGACTTGCTCAGAAAAATAAAACCCAACTGTTTTTGAAGCATATTCTTTATTGCTTGGTTACTGAATAGCTGTTCTCTGTATTTCTTTGATTTTAACAAATAATATGGGTTTTTTAAAAATTCTAATATTTTTAGTAGGAACTACAGTTATGTAGTTTAAAATAAAAATGAAACAACAGGTACATAAGAAATATTACCCTTACCCCATACCTACCCTCTTTTCCCTCATGTAAGCAACCATTTTTATATAATAGTGCCTTATTTATCTTCCAGTTTCTTTATGCAAATATACTTTTATTTCTTCCTTTCTTACATAAAAAAGCATATTATATATATTCTATCCTTTCTTTTTAAATTTTAACTAAATATACTGGATATCTTTCCATGTCAGCACATGTGGTGTTCCTTCTGCTTTTGTTCTCCTGACTCCTGGGTAGTATTCCAGTGGTAGATACACTGAGTCATACATTCAGTCAGTCCACTATTGCTGGACATTTGGGCTCATTCTGATTAGTTCTTATTACAAGTAGTGCCACAATGCAAAACCATATACCTAAGCCAGTTTGTATGTGTGAAGGCAAATCTATAGAATGGATTTCCAGAAGAGGATTTCTGGGTGGAAGGGTATGTATATTTCTAATTTTGGTAGATACTGCAGGTTCTACTTCACAGGATTGTGCCACTTTTGCTACTGCCACAATGTATGGGACAGTCAGTTTCTTTTCAGCCTTGCTCACACACTGTGATGTCAAACTTAAAAATTTTAATCAAACAATAGAAGATTTATACAAGTGAATGTGGACGTGTGGCTTCCTGCATTTCTCTATATATTGTCAGACTTTTCTTTCAGGTGTGACACCTTTCCTAGCTCAATGTTTTCCTCACAGAGGCTGACCAGTTTTGTATTTCTTTCACTGTCATCAGTTATGAAAGATTTCTGCTGGGGCTGCTGGATTGAGTAACTGTGGTCCAGGTTGGACCATTGCAATAAAATCAACAGCTATAGATGATTTGAAATGCTTTAGTTGGAAGGAACTATGACAACCATCACAACCACGTCTTTAGCAGTACCCCACCTCCAACCCCCACCCTGTAGGCTCTCTGTCAGTGTTTAGAATACAAACTGATGGAGGAACTCCGATGTTAAATATTTTAGCTGTTGTTACAGTTGATAGGCTTAAGTGATTAATGCATATGTAAAAGTGTTATTCCAGGAACTGGAATACAAGACTTACATGACTCCAGGAGGATGACAAGCAATTCAACCTTTGTGCCCACTGGGCCTGCAAGTATCAAGATGGTATCTTAGCCATTTTGTTCCAAGGAGGGAATATCTGTGAAGCAGATAGAGAATTGCTGATCAGCAGATTAAAAAAAAAAAAAGTACTAAGAAAACCACTGCCAGACTGCAACTCTTACCTGATTAAACTTTTTTCAAAGACTTTACCTACCCTTTTCTTTTTCTTATAAAAAGATTAGCTTGAGATGAGATGTTAAGATAGTTTTTAGGATACATACCCTGCTATCTTCTATATATGTTGCCAGCATCTGAATGAGGCACCCATAAGGATTCAACACTTGTCTCTACTTACTGGTTCTGGTAGTAACAGACAGCATGAATGTTGACTTATCTGGTTTCATTTTCTGGTGACCCAGATTGGACACTTTTGGAACTCTCCAATAACCCTGGATATTTGGCAGAGAGACTTGTTAGCTCCCTAGACTGGGAAGGGCTTTGGGGTACAGATTTGGAGACTTCCTAGCAGCTGCAAAGTGATTTCACTTGGGGACCCCTTCTCCAATTCTCAGCACTCCATGTCACCTCTGCTTTCAGTTGAATTGCTGCACTTTCTGGTTCAAGATCACAGTCTCAGGTTACAATTTACAACAGTCATCAAAAATTAAGGTGCCTTCTGGTTTGTGTGACATTACAGAGCTCTGTCTGGTAGAATGGGCAGAGGAGCATTCACTCCAGGGACAGCCCTTTGGGGTGAAATCTGGCTAATTGGTTGACTTATGCTTATTAATTTAAGAAAATGGTTTTTTAAAAAAATTATAATACTGCTTCCCTTATGTACAATCTGGACTCAGGAGAGTGCTGACCACTGAACATGTCTTTAAACTACTATAGTAGTTTAGAGTTGTTTTGTCAAAGACAAGGGAAATGGGATGAAACCTTATTTACAGGCTTTTATGACTTTACATAATAAAGATGCAGAATTAAAAGGAAGTAGAATAATGGTCCAAGGAAAAGGGAATTTGCCTGTGGTGGAGAGCAGAAGCTCATATTAGAAGGACAAGGAAGATGAGGATGGTTGTTGCCTGAATGCCCAGGGTTCTCATGGCCCCTTCAGCCCTGGGGAATTCTGCTTTTTAACTGTCTGAGGGAGACAAAGGAGATGAGCTTGAACTGGTCTCTCTGTTCCAAACTGGTAGGGAACCAAATTCAGTGAAGGACAAGCCCCTCAGGGCAGGGCAATCATGCTGCAAGGGAAAAGGGAACTGGAAAAGTGAGTGCACCAAGTGCAGAAAAAGAATGCCAGAGTCTGAGAACTCAAGAGGTATGCTGCAGAAAGGAAACAGCTCTGATGATGGACTCAGAGCTTAAATCACTACAACAACCTATTAAAGTCACCCCCAGACACCTTCAGTAAAGCTAACAGTTGGGGCGGGGGAATTGTAGACCTTTTATGATTGATATCTGAGCAACATATCTTGTGGTCAGTAGAACTCTAACTGAACTGGAACTAGAACTTCTGGAAACCCTGAAAGCCAATTTTTCTTGAAGCCATTAAAATGTGCTGTGAGAAATATGATTTCCTTCTTCTGGGAAGGGATTAGTTGTTGAACTTCCATGCTCAAATCACTTTCTCTTCAGAAAAACAACAGTTCCACCTGCATGGTCCTCCAAAGCATGCCTGGCAGTTCCTTATGAAACTGTGGGAAGAAGAAAAGTGACCCTGGCCAGAAGAAATTGAGAATCAGGTAAATCCCATTGTGTGGGCTGCTGGAAGGCCAGGGAGAGCTAAGCAAGCCTCCTCTGCTAAAGCTGACCTCAAACCAGAGGCAAGAACTCCCAATAAGAGGCAGTAACCCATGCAAAAAGAGACCCTTGAAGAAATATGCCAAATAATTCAGAAGTTTTAGGAATATGGACTCATTTGGCTCTGCTGCTAGAAAATTTAAGGACCATTAGTGACACTGTATAGAACAGTGTATCAAGGAACAGCCTCTGGTATGCAGCAGTAGACTTAAAAGATGCTTTCTTTTGCATTCCATTTGACTAAGACACTCAACCAATGTTTGCTTTTGAATGGCAGGACCTGTGATATCGGGCCAAGTACCACAATGGTTCAAGAACTCCCTCAGAATTTTGGAGGGGACCCTGAGCCAGGACTTAAGATATCTAAAACTAGAAGGAAAAACTCTGTTACAAAATGTAGGTGCATCATTTAATTAGCACTATAGCTACTCTGAACCATTTGGCATCTTGTAGCTGTAAAATATCAGCACAAAAGGCCCAGATTTGCCAACAGGCAGTAAGGTTTCTTGGGTTCCTGCTTGAACCTGGCAAAAAGAGTCTTACTGAACTTGTCAAAGAAACTATATTACATGTCCAGGGATGAACAGCTTGCTTGAGAGTTGTGTTAGCCACCTGCAACGTTTTACAGAAAGCTGAAAAGTTTTCCTTGGGACAGCCTATCACTATTTATGCACCCTGCTAAGTGTTGAGCCTGCTAGAGAAAAACAGAAATTTGTGGCTCGCTGCTGGAAAAATGGGCAGGTACCAAGCAATTCAAAATTGTAAGTTAAATGCTGCTTCCCTTCTCACAGAGCCTGACTTGGTTGTGCTGAAATAATTGAAGTTTATTCTAGCAGAATTAATTTAAAAGAATGTGAATGTGTATCTGGAAGGAAAGAGGATGACTAACCTCCAGTAAAAAAAAAAATTAAGCATGCAACAGAAATCTTAAATTATTAGAGGCTGTTCACATACCTTTACAGGTGGCTGTTATGCACTACTATGGGCATCAGAAAGAAGATAAGAAGTGGCTAACAAAAGCAATCTGGCCAATCAAACAGTGAAAAATGTTGCAAAAGGAACTTTTATAATGCCTTTGGCACCTGTTCTAGACCTGTCTCAATTTGTACCTAGATATTTGACTGCAGACTTAAGGAAAACTAAGAGCTTGGGTTTTGAACACCTATATTAAACTATGGCTCACAGGTCCTGGCATTTCTAAAGCCATGTGTGCCAGAAGAACAATCCTAAGACAGATCCTCATCAGGAAAAAAAAAGAGAGAGAAAGAGTATCAAGGGCAGTGACTGTTTGAGGACTGGAAAATAGTCTTCCCCCAGACACCAAGGGTCCAAAGATAGAAATATCTATCTTTGTTGATGCCTTTTCAAGATAGGTAGAGGCCTATCTTATTAGAACTGAGAAATCCTTAACGTTAATTAAAGTCTCACTGAAGGAAATAATTCCTCACTTTGGCCTACCCAATAGTATTCAGAGTAATAATGGACCTGCTTTTGTCTCAGAAATTACACAGAAGGTTAGTAAATTTTTAGGAATCAAGTGGAGACTGCACCCAGCATGGAGACCTCAAGCTTCTGAGAAGGTAGAGAAGATGAATCACACCTTGAAGAAAAATAAAACCACACTGTGTCAAGAAACTCATCTCCATTGGGATCAAGTTTTACCTACTGCCCTGCTCAGGATAATGGTAGCTTCTCAAAATTGGATTTAATTGAGTCCTTATGAAATTGTGTATGGTGACCATTTCAGGCTACAATTATAGTGGGAGATGTATACATGCCAAGAAGTGAAGGTAAAGAACTGTGTACAACATCTAACTCAGACCTTAGATGTGATTGATGACATTGCTTGCATCAGAGACCTCTCCCCCACAGGTTCACTACATTCCTTTGAGCTCAGAGATAAGGTGCTACTCAACACTTGGAAGTCAGGATCCCCAAAAGTCAACTAGGAGAAGAGTGGACTGAACCGTGGGACATCCAATATTTATAAATGGGGTCCTATGGTAACTTTGAAGGACAGGGAAATATTTTTTTAAGAAATCACTAATATAACCCTAGCAGAGGGTGTGCAGGCATGGAGAGGAATTGCAACATCATCACTGAGGTATCTTATGCCTTTAGTCACATCAAATTGCCTGCAGGGTGGTTTCTAATATATTAGGCAAATGTGATAACCACTGCACTACAGAAAGTGGTTCGTTTCTAATATGTTGTAGGACTGTTTATTCAACAATAAAGTGATTACTTTCATATGAAACTAATCTCATAGAAACAAGATAATTAAAAACTAATAGTGGGGAATGATAGGATAACTCAAGAGTTAAAGATTTTAGCTTTAGTTATAGTTGATAGACTTTAGTGATTAATGCACGTGCAAAGATGTTATTTCATAAACTGGAGCACAAGACTCTAGATGATCAACAAGAAATTCAACCTTTGTGCCCCTGTGGTCTGCAAGTGATCGAGATGGTATCAGAGCCATTGTGTTCCAACGAGGGAATATCTGTGACACCAGTAAACAATTGTTAATCAACAAATAAAGAAATGCTAGATAAATCACTAACAAGTTGCAACTTTTATCTGATTAACTTTACTCCAAACTCTTTACCTATGCTTTTCTTATAAAAAGGTCAGCTTGATTTGAGATGTTAAAATGGTTTTTATGGAACATAACCAGCTGTCTTCTCATACTGCTAGCATCTGAATAAAGCACCCACAAAGATTCAATCCTACCCTGGCTGGTGTGGCTCAGAAGATTGAGTGCCAGCCTGTGGGTCGCCAGTTGGATTTCCAGTCAGGGCACATGCCTGGGTTGCAGGCCAGGTCCCCGGTGGGGGATGCTCAAGAGGCAACCACACATTGATGTTTCTCTCTCTTTCTTTCTACCCCCTTCCCTTCTCTAAAAATAATAAATAAAAAAATATTTAAAAAAATTAAATCCTTGTCTTTACTTATTGGTTCTGGTAGTGACAGGCAGCACAAACACCAACTTTTCTGGTTTGAAAACAACTCCCCGTTACACTAGGGTGCTGTTCCTCTATGGCAGGGGTAACAGAGTAACTGCTTCCTCTCTGTTTTCCCATTCCTCTAGCTCTCCTCAAAGCTGTTCAACTTTTTTTTATGCATGGTTTTGTACAATATACAGAGACAGGACAGAGAGAAGACTTTCCATAAATTCCAGACTACCAGTCATTGACCAGGGACTTTCATGTGGAGGTTGCATGAAATAGGGAATTGCCAATAAAATGGCTTAAACAAAGTAGCTGATTTATTTTTCTCTTTTGTCCACAAAGTTTGAGATGGATATTACAGAAAAGGCATGGATTAGGCGGAGCTTCCTGAGCACCATGGGCCCAGACTCCTGTCTTCCTGCCATATCTTTCTGATACAGACTAGTAAAACAGGACAAACCGAATAGGGAAACTGAGACAGGTAGTTAAACCAGCAGTTTGCAGTAATCTAAGTAAATCTAGATGTCAAGCAGTTTGCAACCGTCTAGTAAATCCTATTTTTTCTAAACTAAGAACACTTAACAATAAATGGTTTGCAATTCTCCCCTCCAACCAGCGGGTAAATATTGGTTTGGTCAACAAGTTTTTTTTGTTTTTTGTTTTTGTAAGATGGTTCTAATAACACTTAGTTGTCTTTAACTTCATTCAAAATTTTGTTAGACTGTACTGTGGCAACTGTCATATAAACGTGCATTTAAAAAACTTACCAATATTGGTGAATTTTTGTGTAGCCATTTTAAATTGAAGATGGGAGAAAATATGTAAAAATTTTGGCATATTATGCTTTTTTATTTCAAGAAAGGCAAAAACGCAACTGAAATGCAAAAAAAAGGATTTGTGCAGTGTATAGAGGAGGTGCTATACCTGAATAATGTGTCAAAGGTGGTTTGAGAAATTTTTGCTGGAGATTTCTTGCTGGGCGATGCTCCATGGTTGGGTAGACCAGTTGAAGTTGATAACGATTAAATAGAAACATTAATTGAGAACAATCAATGTTATACCCCGTGGGAGATAGCCAACATACTCAAAATATCCAAATCAATGAAGTTATTGGTGAAAATGAGAAATATTTCTTTAATTTTATGGAAAAAACTAAATGGACTTTTTGGCTGACCCAATAATTTCTCTTTGCTACCATGGTGGCAGCTTTAGAAAATCCTAGAATTTTGAAAAAACTTTCAATTTCTGTATGACATCTAGTAATTTTGCAACTTATTTTCCATTCTTTATCAGCTGCCCTGAGAAAATAAAAATACTTTGCTGCTTCAACAATATTCTGAAGTTGTGACCTACACCAAAGACATAGCCATTATTAGTGTAACTATTGGCTATTTGATTTTTGGTCAATTGCCAAGTCTGAGTTAAAAATTAATTAGGCTTATTGGGCAGATGTTATTCAGATTCTCATCTTGAATTATGTACTCCATGGAAGTTATTGCATGTCCCACTTAGTAACATTCCTGTTTATATTTCAAAGATCCATCTGTAAACCAAATTAAAACAGCATTATCAAGGAGTTTCATATAAAGCATTCCTAAGAACCAGAAGGTGGTCAGGTCAATTTGATTTGAATAAGATGCATAGAGGCTGGGTCATTAAGAAAAATTTATAATTCAGTTGTGACATTATCCAGTGAAACCCAGAAAACTTCTAAACTGTTTTCTTGCTTTGGAAAAGGAAAAGGTAGGATTTCTCTGAGTCTTTCATGGTTAATTAATAGCCCAATTTAGATATTAGATAAACAAAGCATATTATCTGAGGTAAACAGAATCAGAGCTTGTCTTTTTGGGGAGCCTAGTATTTTCCTAAACATAAACTAAACCATTCGTATATTGGGTTAGAGTAAAAGCTCTAAGAAATTTAACGTCATTAAAATCAGCTTTTAGTATCTAAGACAACAGGTGGAACACTTCTATGTACCTGGGACGTTATGGTCAAAATAAACTTGTAATCTTCCCAGGTGAAAGTTAAGAGGTATACAAATAGGATGATGATGATGATGATGATGATGATGATAATGATGATGATTCCGGAAAAGCTTCCCACATAATATTAAGCTTTTCAAATAAGCCTAATTAGTTTAAAGCCTTTCTTTTATAAGGAAAGAGAATAAATCTCTGAGGTAATCCAGGGTCCATTAAAATAACTCAGTCATTTTTTTTGGTTACAAGATTCTTTTTAGGTATATTTTATTGATTATGCTATTAGAGTTGACCCATTATTTTTTTTCCCTTTATCCTCTCTACCCTGCATCATCCTTTCCTCCAGGCATTCCCGACCCCCTTAGTTCATGTCCATGGGTCATACATACAAGTTCTTTAGCTTCTCCATTTCCTATACTATTCTTAACCTCCTCCTGTCTATTTTGTACCTACCATTTATGTTTCTTATTCCCTGTACCTTTTTCCCCCATTTTCTCCCCTCCTCTTCCCCACTGATCTCCATTTCTGTGATTCTGTGCCTGTTCCAGTTGTTTGCTTAGTTTGTTAGTTTTGGTTTTGGTTTTGGTTCAGTTATTGATAGTTGTGAGTTTGTTGTCATTTTGCTGTTCATAGTTTTGATCTTATTTTTTTTCTTAGATAAGTCCCTTTAATATTTCATATAATGAGGGTTTGGTGATGATGAACTCCTTTAACTTTGCCTTATCTGGGAAGCATTTTATCTGCCCTTCCATTCTAAATGATAGCTTTGCTGGATAGAGTGATCTTGGATATAAGTCCTTGCCTTTCATAACTTTGAATAATTCTTTCCAGCCCCCTCTTTCCTGCCAGGTTTCTTTTGAGAAATCAGCTGATAGCCTTATGGGAACTCCTTTGCAGGTAACTGTCTCCTTTTCTCTTGCTGCTTTTAATCCTCATCTTTAATTTTGGGTAATGTAATTATGATGTGCCTTGGTGTGTACTTGCTTGGGTCCAACTTCTTTGGGAACCTCTGAGGTTCCTAGACTTTCTAGAAGTCTATTTCTTTCGCCAGATTGGGGAAGTTCTCCTTCATTATATTTTCACATAAGTTTTCAATTTCTTCCTCTTCCTCTTCTCCTTCTGGCACCCCTGTGATTCACATGTTGGAATGTTTAAAGTTGTCCTGAAGGTTCTTAAGCCTCTTCTCATTATTTTTTGAATTTTTGTTTCTTCATTCTGTTCTGGTTGAATGTTTATTTCTTCCTTCTGCTCCAAATCATTGATTTGAACCCCAGTTTCCTTCCCTTTACTGTTGGTTCCCTATATAATTTTCTTTATTTCACACATAGCCTTCACCTTTTCCCTCCATTTTGTGACCATACTCAACCATTTCTGTGAGCCTCATGATTGCCAGTGTTTTGAACTGTGCATCTGATAGTTTGACTATCTCTTCATCACTTAGTTCTATTTTTGGAGCTTTGACCTGTTCTTTCATTTGAACCATATTTCTTTGTCTCAGGGTGTCTGTTACATTGGAAGGGGCAGAGCCCTATGTATTCACCAGGGCGTGGCAACCCAGGTCCTTGTGTAGTGACACTGTATGTGGGGGAGGGGTCTGAGAGGGAACTTGCTCAGCTCTTGGCAGCTTTCAGTTACCTCCCCGACTACCCACGAGCAAACTGGGCCCTTCTGGTGCTGATTCCCGGATGGGTGGGTTTGTGCACATTCTAGAACTCTGTGGGTCTCTCCAATGAACTCTCCTGTGAGGCTGGGAGTTTCTCCCACTGTCATATACCCCACCAACTTTTACAGCCAAGGGTTTTGAGGCTTTCTTTTCTTGCACTGGACCCCTGGGTTGCACAGTCTGTCTCGCTCCCAAGCTGTTCCTCCCAGTTTATCCACACACAAATGTGGACTGCCCGGTCCTACAGCTGCTGCCTTGCCACACATCCTCTCTGTCCACGGTGCCTGTCTCCTCCCCTCCTACAAGTTTGGAAGAATGTTTCTTCTCTAGCTCCTTGGTTGTCAGACTTCTGTACAGTTCGATTTTCTGGCAGTTCTGGTTATTTTTTGTTTTTAAATGTTGTTGTCCTTCTTCTGGTTGTGCAAAGGGGCAAAGTGTATCTACCTATGCTTCCATCTTGGCTGGAGATAGCCTTCACTTTTTCCTCCTTTTTACAACCATACTCAACCTTTTCTGTGAGCATCCTGATTACCAGTGTTTTGAACTCTGTATCTGATAGGTAGGCTATCTCCTCATTGCTTAGTTGTATTTTTTTCTGGAGTTTTG
Organism: Pteronotus mesoamericanus; assembly: GCF_021234165.1. NCBI lineage: Eukaryota > Metazoa > Chordata > Mammalia > Chiroptera > Mormoopidae > Pteronotus > Pteronotus mesoamericanus. The sequence continues at coordinate 1,464,829 of NW_026555085.1, forward strand.
ATCTGTTCTTTCACTTTGGCCATATTTCTTTGTCTCGGCACTCCTGTTACATTGTAAGGGGTAGAGCCTTAGGTATTCATTAGGGTGGGGCAACCCTAATCACAGCTATCACAGCATTGTGGAGCTGTTTGTTGGGGATAGATCAAAGGGGGAACAATGCCACTTGCTCGGCTCCTGGCTGATTTTCATTCACTTCCCCTGCTACCTACAAGCAAATTGGGGCCTTCTGGCACTGATTCCAGAGTGGCTGGGTTTGTGTATGTTCTAGGACCCTGTGGGTCTCTCCAACGAACTCTCCTGTGAGGCTGGGAGAGTCTCCCACTTCTGCAACTCCCTGAGGTTTTTACAGCCTCTCTATCCACAGTGCCTGTCTCCTCCCCTCTTACCAGTCTGGATGAATGTTTCTTATTTAACTCTTTGGTTGTTGGACTTCCATACAGTTTGATTTTCTGGCAGTTATGGTTGTTTTTTGTGTTTAAATTTGTTTTTGTCCTTCTTTTGGTTGTGTAAGGAGGCATAATGTATATACTTATGCCTCTATCTTGGCCAGAAGTCCCCAATACCATTTATTGAAGAAACTCTCTTTACTCACTGTATGCTTCCCTCTGTCAAATATTAATTGACCATAGAGATGTGGGTTTATTTCTGGGCTTTCTATTCTGTTTTATTGATGTATGCATCGGTTCTTATGCCAGTACCAGGCTTTTTTGATTACAGTGGCCTTGTAGTATAGTTTAATATCAGGTATTGTGATCCCCCAACTTTATTCTTCTTTCTCAAGATTACTGAGGCTATTTGGGGTCTTTCTTAATTCCACATAAATTTTTGAAGTATTTATTCTAGATCAGTGAAATATGCAATTGGTATTTTAATAGAAATTGTGTTAAATCTATAGATTGCTTTGGGGAGTATGGACATTTTAATGATATTAATTTTCCAATCCATGAACATGGTATATGCTCCTGTTTGTATCTTCCTCAATTTGTTTTTTCAGGGCTCTCTAGTTTTCTGAGTAGAGGTCTTTCACCTCCTTGGTTAAGTTTATTCCTAGATACTTTAATTTTCTTGTTGCTATAGTAAATGAGAATTTTTTCTAGTTTCTCTCTCTGAGAGTTCATTGTTGTTATACAAAAATACTTTCAATTTCTGAATATTGACTTTGTATTTCACTACTTTGCCAAATTCACTTATTAGGTTGAGCAGTTTTTTGGTGGAGACTATAGGGTTTTCTATGTACACTATCCTATCATCTACAAACAATGATAGTTTTACTTCCTCCTTTCCAATTTGGATGCCTCTTATTTCTTTTGCTTATCTGACCACTGTTGCTAGGACTTCCAATACTATGTTGAATAGAAGTGGTGAAAGCAGACATCCTAGTCTTGTTCCTGATCTCAGTGGGAAAGTTTTTACTTTTTGCCCATTGAGTATGAGGTGGCTGTAGGTTTTTCATATATGGCCTTCATTATGTTGAGGTATGCTCCCTCTACTTTCACTTTGCTGAGTGTTTTTATCATAAATGGGTGCTGGATTTTATCAAATGCATTTTCAGCATTTATTGATATGATCATGTGGTTTTTGTCCTTCATTTTGATTAAGTGGTATATTACATTTATTGATTTGCAAATATTGTACCATTTTTGCATCCCTGGGGTAAATTCGACTTGATCAAGGTGTATTATTTTTTAGGTGTATTGCTGGATCTGGGTTGTCAATATTTTGTTGAGGATTTTAGCATATCTGTTCATCAGAGATATTAGCCTGTAATTTTCTTTCTTTGGTGCATCTTTACCTGGTTTTGGTATTAAGATAATATTGGCCTAATAAAAAGAGTTTGGGAATCTCTCTTCTTGAATATTTTGGAATGTTTTGAGAAGGATAAGAGTTAGTTCTTCTTTGAATGTTTGGTAAAATTCGCCTGTGAATCCATTAAGTCCTGGGCTTTTTTTTTTTTTTTTTTTTAATTAATTTATTTACTTTTTAAATACATTTGTCTCTGCCTTCCCCCCACCTCTTTCCCTTGACCCCTCCCACCTTCCCTCCCTCAGCTCTTCCCCTTTGGTTTTGTCCATGAGTCCTTGCTATATGTTCCTTGACTTTCCCCTTCCCTTCCCTTTCCCTGCCCCCCCTTCCCTCTTGTCTCTGTTGATTTCTTTTCCTTTCAGTGTTGCTGGTCATATTTTCCTTGCTTCTTTGCATTGTTGGTTAGGTTCCGCTTATAGGTGAGATCATATGGTATTTGTCTTTCGCCAAGTCCTGGGCTTTTGAATACTGGGAGTTTTTGATGACTGCTTCAATTTTCTTAGTTGTTATCAGTCTATTCAGGCTTCCTCCTTCTTGATTAAGCTTTAGAAGATTGTCTGTTTCTAGAAATCTATGTATTTTGGCTGGGCTGTCCAATTTCTTGGCATATAGTTGTCATATTAATTTATAATCCTTTATATTTCTTTGGTATCAGTTGTTACTTTAATTTCTGGTTTTGCTTATTTGGGGTCTCTCTCTTTGTTTTCTTGATGAATCTTGCTAAAGGTTTGTCAATTTTGTTTATCTTTTCAAAGAACCAACTTCTGACCTCATTGATTTAAAAAAAAATTTTTTTTAGTCTCTATATCATTTAATTCTTCTCTGATCTCAACTACATCATTCCTTCTACTTGCTCTCAGCTTTGCTTGTTGTTGTTGCTCTTGTTCTTTTAGATATAGGGTTAGGTTGTTTATTTGAGGTTTTTCTATCTTCTCGAGGTGGGTCTGTATTGCTATGAACTTCCCTCTCACTACTGTCTTTGGTCTCTCTTTTAAAATAATCCATGTGCTTTTAAAAGAATGTGAATTTTACTTCTTTGGTGTGAAGGCTCTGTAAATACTGATTAAGTCCATTTGATGTAGGGTGTCATTCAGTGCCACAATATTGTTGATTTTTTATTTGGTTGATCTATCCATTGTTGACAGTTGGGCATTAAAATCCCCTATGATGACTGCATTGCTATCAATCTCTTTCTTAATGTCCTCCAAGATTTTCCTTATAAATTTAGGTGCTCCTATGTTGGGTGCATATGTGTTTACAAGGGTTATATCCTCTTGTTGGACAATTCCATTAAGTATTATGTAGTGATCTTTGTCTCTTGTTATGGCCTTAGTTTTGAGGTTTATTTTGAAGTCCTGTGTGCTGTTGTATAATTGCTGTCAGAACAAAACTAAACAACTCAGCAAACAAATCCCACACCAGCAAAGTACCTGCAAACCACTACTGTGACATCAACAACAAATGAGCAAAAAGTAATAAAGGTGGAAAGAGGATAAGAATATTATGTGAAAGGAAAAAAAGAATATGAGATGACTGATGGAAAGAAAAATGACTTTGAGAGAGTAGAGAGAGGAGAAATATAGAGTAGGGAATAGAAACAAGGTGAAGAAAAGGAGAAATAAAATTTACAATATAAATAAAATGAGGAAGGAATAGGAAAAAATGGAATAATAAAAGTGAAGAGTACAATATGAAGTTTGAAAGAAAAATATATTGAAGAAACAGGAACAAAATTGAAGAAAAACAACCACTGCAGTGATACACAGGACAAATGAGTAAATATTAATAAAGGTGGAAAAAGAATAAGACTATTATAAGAAAGAAAAAAGTTTTTGAGATGTCCAAAGGAAATAAAAGCTATTTTGAGAGGATAGAGGGAAGGGAAATAATAAGGGTTAGAAACTAGGCTAAGAGAAGGAGAAATTAAAGTTTAAAATGAAGGTGGGAAAAAAATTAAGGATATTTTTTAAGAGATTTAATTTATTTATTTTTAAAGAGTGGTGAAAGGAGGGAGAAAGAGAGGGAGAGAAACATCAATGTATGGTTGCCTCTCACACACCTCCTATTCGGGACCTGGCCTGCAACCCAGGCATGTGTCCTGACTGGGAATTGAACCAGTGATCCTTTGGTTCATAGGCCAGCATTCAATCCACTGAGCCACACCAGCCAGTCAAGAACAAGGATATTATAAGAGAGGGAAAAAGAATGTGAGATGACTAATGGAAAGAAAAAATGGTTTTGAGAAGATGGAAGGTGGAGAAATAGTAAGAGTGAGGAATAGAAACAAGGCCTAGAGCCCTGGCTGGTGTGGCTCAGTGGATTGAGCACCAGCCTGCAAACCAAAGGGTCACTGGTTTGATTTCCAGCCAGGGCACATGCCAGGGCTGCAGGCCAGGTCCCCAGTGAGGGATGCGCAAAAGGCAACTTACACATTGATGTTTCCTTCCCTCTTTCTCCCTCCCTTTCTCTAAAAATAAATAAGTAAAATCTTTAACATAATTTTTTTTAAAAAAAACAAAGCCTAGAAAGGGAATAGAAACAAGGTGAAGAAAACGTAAACATAAAATTTAAAACAAAAATAAGAAAGAGAAGGTTGAAAGCAAAATGGGGTAAGATAGGGAAGAGGAAAATGAGAGATTTGAAATAAAATAAATTTCTATTTATTTTAAAAAATAGAAATAAATAATACAAATAAAAACTATATATAAAATATAACAAATTAAAAAGTAGGAAATAATAGGAACAAAATTGAAAACAAAGAAACAATATTAAAAAGCTATGCAGGAGAAAAAAATGCAAATAATGAAAAAGTGCAAAATGGAATTTGTCTCTGCTTTGCCAATTTCGAATCTCACTGCTCTGCTGTTTTCAGCTGAATAAGGTCCAATGAGGAGCCAGCATAGCATCTGATAAAAGTTCATCAAGGCTCCTTTGGAGAGTCTCTTTCTTTCCCCATGTGGATATATACCCAGCCAGGGGTTCTTCAGCCTGGACTTACTGTTCTGCAGAAGTTGCAATCCTGAAAGTGAGGATTGGGCATGCTTTCCTGTTCCCAGAGCTTTTTACTCTGTGATGTGAGTGGTCCTGCCAGGCTGAAAAAAATTTCAGGTGGTCTGCTAGCCCACTGCTCTTGGAGGAGGCTCAGACATTCCATTCTGCACATAGCTTCCCTCACTTGCCAGCCATGCTGGGTGGGGTCTTGCCATCCCTTTACCATGCAGCCTTCTACATTTCCTGGCCAGCTGGACTCAGTAGGCATGAACCGTGCTTTCAGTCGCCATGGCCTCTTTGCTGACAAGGCAGCTGCACATGTGCATGGGGTCCCTGCCCAGCTGTGCCTCAGCTCCACTCTTTAAAAATGTCCCTATGTGGCACCCACATTGCAGTGCTGAGCCACTGCCAAGCTCCCCACACACTCCACCTCCCCAAAAGGCAAAAGCCTCTCTCAGTCAGGGCTGGCCACAGACTTCCTGCATCTCCAACAGTTTTAGGAGATAAAATTTTCTCTCTTGAACCCTCCTGGTTGGTGCCACAGGTATGGACATGCTGCTTGCTGTGTGTGTGCTGCCTGAGTCTCCTAGACTCTGTTTATCCTCTCATCTCTCCAGCTTAGAGTTGGGTGTTCCCTGTGTGGGATTGGGGTCCCCAGCTCCAGGAGGGGTGGGAGCTATTAAGCTGCATTTTTTGTCCTGTCCTCTGCTGGAGGGCCCTCACACAGGGTATTTTCCCATCAGTTTGTATCTATTACTGGGTGGTGCAAAGCATCCTTTGTACTCCTTGGCTTCAAAAATTCATTTTGGCTAAGATTCTGTTGATTGTTCAGGTCACTTGTCAGAAGAGCAGCTGAAAATCTGTTCTGCTTATAATAGCACCAGTTTCCAAATGTGATTTTATTAACCAAGTCCTTGACTCAAATGTCATGATCAAAAGAGTCATGCCTGGACACTGGATGTTACCATAAAGCCTTAAGAATTAAGATTAATTTTTGAAGACAATAAGAGCCCTTTGAAGAAATGGCCTGGTACCTTGATTGATTCATGGCAGTCTTTACAGGTAAGGAATAAAGATTCTCTCCTAAAAAATGGCAAGAAGAGAACCTGAAGACATGTTGGGGACCTCAGAAGTTTGAGGAATCCACCCAAACCTATAGATATTGCAGGCAAAGCCACATGGCAGCTGCATAGTGCCACATAGGGACATTTTTAAAGAGTGGAGCTGAGGCACAGCTGGGCAGGGACCCCATGCACATGTGCAGCTGCCTTGTCAGCAAAGAGGCCATGGCGACTGAAAGCACGGTTCATGCCTACTGAGTCCAGGCCAGGAAATGTAGAAGGCTGCATGGTAAAGGCTTGGCTTTTTTGCCCTGAAGAGCTGACCAAAGCTCAGTCTCAAAGTTCCTTGTAAAAATTCCAGCAAAGCATATTTGAAAGAGCCTATATAATCAATTACTGTTCTTGTTGAGTTTATGCAAATGATCGGGCCAAATCAAAACTTTACTTAATGCAGTCTCTGATAAAAATGAGGGTAATTTTAGGGAGAGAAATTGTGTTTCAGTGGAAATCACAATGACCAATTGTTACCTACAAACTGAATTAAATCCTTTTTCTAGTCTTCTTCCAAGGCCTATATCAACCAGGGGAAATGCAATTCCAAGTCAGAACCCTAAATGGATCTATCAAACTGGGACAGATGAAGGAGGAGTGGAAAAAGATAAAAGTCCTGCCCATTATTGGGACAATTAACTGAAACTTTACAAAAGTACACACACATTGACCCTGACTCTGCCAAGGGCCAAGCATTTCTGAGGATGTATTGTTATCCAGCAGGCAACCGCAGACGTCAGGAAAGAGCTACAAAAGCTAGCTTTGGGGTCCCAGACCTTCACTAAGTGACTGGCAGAAATAGTTTTCAATGTTCTTAACAATTGAGATAGGGCAGAAGGAGAGCTAAAAGCCATGCTGTGGAAACAAATGACTCACTTGTCAGCTGTAGCTTTCTGCCCTATGCCACCTCAAGGTTACCCAGCCCCCAGACTGCAGCAGACAACAAAGGGGCAAGGCTATTCCTACAGGCAATGTGAACACTGGAAGGGGAGCACCCACAGCAAATCAAGTTCAAGTACCTCCAGAACCATGCTGCCTCTGCAAAGGGGAAGACCATCAAAAAGGTGAGTGTTTAGGCTGTGAAGGGAGCCTAACACCTCTTAAAACTGATGATGTCTGGGGCTTCTCACCACTTCCACTGACCATCTGATCATTAAACCAAGGATGCCTCAAGTGACCCTTGACATGGCAGGTAACCTCATATTTCATAAAACATAGGGGATGCTTGCTCTGCTCTGACCCTCTCACTAGGGCCTTTTTCTTCTAAAACCTGTTATATCATCAGGGTAAATGGGTATCCTCAATGTTACCATTTCACTCAACCTCTCGGCTGCTGCATGAGGAGGATTTGACTGGTGGGATTTTAAGGCCAATATCTGGTACTGGTTTTCCTGGCTAACTCCCTTCCTAGGACCTATAGCAATCTCCCTTTTTTTAAATTCTCATTTTGGACCATGTCTTCTCTAATATTTCATATCTTTCATTCAGCAGAGAGTGCAGGCTCTGGGAGATTTCCTCCACAAATGGCCTCCAGCCACAGCTCTCACTTTTTGGGCAGTCCAATTCCACCCTCGTCTTAATGTCCCATACCTGGACCCTCAGGTAGGGACAACTCTACATTCCTAACCAGCAGGAAGTAGCCATAAGAAGATAAGACTTTCATCCCTACTCCTCAGAACCAAAACTGGGCCAGATCATTAAAAATAAATTCATTTTAAAACCAGATTGGGGAATGAAAGGACAAAGCTGGTGCCATTTGCTGAGCAGGCCTATGGCCTTGTTAAACAAGGGTGTCCAACCCATGACCCATGGGCCACATGTGTCCCAGGATGGTTATGAATGTGGCCTAACACAAAATCATAAATTTACTTAAAACATTATGAGATTTTGTGTGTGTGTGTGTGATTATGTGTTGCAATGTATTTAATGTGTGGCTCAAGACAACTCTTCTTCCAGTGTGGCCCAGAGACACCAAAAGACATCTCTATTAAAACATGACTGCCAATTTACTCTTCTGAGCTTATGTCCCCTGGACTGGAAAACTACTGGAAAAGCAAGAACAGAATGTGACGGAAAGCCAGACTCAAGACATTGTTACGGAAAGCCAGACTCAAGACACGATTCAGGGAACGGAGTAAGCCTTTATTCACACGCGCGGGCTCAGAGGAGGCAGTCTCCAAATTCTGAGCCCCGAATCGGGGTTAGATAGGGGTTTATAAGCCCTAGCATTCCGGGCGGGAAACGGATGGGCTTCCCAGGTGGGGGAAGGGATTAGCATTCAGGTGCGAGATTGATGAGATTGATGTGCTACCCAGGCGGGGGAAGGGATGTGAAAACGGGCTACAGGAACAGATAAGCAATGATTAACAGTTAACCTGGGAGGGGTCTCTAGCTAGGCTGCTCCTCTTAAGTCATCTTGCCCTTATCATTCCCCCCTTTGGTGCTAGACGAGATTGGCCTGAGTCTTAGCATCATCACACAAGCCACAGTGGTCACTCTGTTGGGGCTGGGTCGGGAGTCTTTGGTATCGGTGATGCTGGAGGAGCAGCACTCGAGCAGCGGCTCGTCTGGTGACCGCGGTCTCTAGGTTATTAATGAGGGTGCGCAGCAGCCAGGGTCCTAGACTTATTCCTAAGAGGAGTAATATCAGGGGGCCTAGGAATGGAGCCAGCCAGCGGAGCCAGATTTGGGTATCTAAGCTCCATGTCCCTTGCCCTGACTCTCGGTAGCGCTTCGCACCATCTTTCAGCTCCTTAACCTTCTGGGTTAAGATTCCAGCCTAGAAATAGGCAAGTCCCCCCTTTTTCTGCTGTGAGGAGATCTAGGGCTCGCCTATTCTGCAGGGATCATGCCTTGGTTGCCGACTAAGATGGTTGGTCACTACTCTGGGGTGGGATCAGGTCTCTGGTTCCTCGGGTAGAAGGCCCACTGTCCTTCAGTTCTCTTCAGCCGGACTGTGGGGGCTCCCTTCGAGGTGGAGGTTCGGAGGCTCCGAAGTCCTGGCTCGTCTGGATCTGCTGCTGCCTTGGCTCGAGTGTAGTGGATCCAGGGGGTTATTCCTGTAACTTTAAGGGCAGTAGGGGTGGTTAATAGTACTAGATGTGGGTCTGTCCAAATGGGTTGGAGTGGTTCCTTTTTCCAATCCTTTACCCATACATACTGGCCTGGACGGAAGGGGTGTGCTGGCCTCCCTCGGGGTTTGGGTTCCTGGCCCAATTGGGCCCCGTAGATCCTGTCTAGGGTCTTACCCAACTGTTGTAAGTACTGGGTCTGCTGTAACTCCCCCTTCTGTCGAAGGTCATTGGGACTTCCTATTCTAGTTATAGGTGGGGGTCTTCCAAAAACTAACTCATAGGGAGTATACCCCGAGGGGTTCGGGGCATTCCTAACCCGTAGCAGGGCTAGTGGTAACAGGTCTGTCCATGGCAGGCCGGTTTCTTGATGGAACTTAGCTAGGGTTTCCTTGAGAGTTCGGTTCATTCGTTCCACTTTACCGGAGCTTTGGGGCCGATAGGCCGTGTGTATCCGATGCGCAGGAGCCGGGCGACCTCCTGAACCACCTGGGCGATGAACGCCGGGCCATTGTCACTACCAATGGTGAGTGGGAGCCCATATCTGGGTATAATTTCCCTGAGTAGGATTCGGGTTACTTCCCGAGCATCTCAGTTTTGGTGGGGAAGGCTTCTACCCAACCCGAAAAGGTGCAGATCAGGACCAGGAGATACTTAAATCCTCGGCTGGTCTTGACTTCTGTAAAGTCAATCTGGAGGTCCTCGAAGGGCTGGGACCCCTTGTGTTGGACTCCCGGTGGGGCCCCTTGATGCGGGGCTGCATTGTTCCTTGCGCAGGTAACGCATTGAGCCAAGGCTGTTGAGCACAGGGTTGACAGGTTGGGGAAGTAGAAATACCTTTTGAGCAAGTTTTCCAGGGAGGTCTTACCCAGGTGGGTCAGATGGTGGCAGTTTCTGACTAAATTGCTGGCCTGGCTCTGGGGCACATATACGCGCCCATCAGGTAACCTCCAAGTTCCCTCGGGGGTTTCTTGTCCTCCGGCCTGTTGGGCCCATTTCATTTCTGCTGGCTCATAGTCCCGACGGTTAATGGGGTTCCCCAGCAGGGGTCCGAGAAGGGAGGGCTGTACTTCTGCCATCTCACCACATACTGCGGCAGCCTTTGCTGTCGAGTCCGCCTTCTGGTTCCCGCGGGCCGGTATGGTGTCTTGTTTGGAATGGCCTTTGCAGTGGATGACGGACACCGCAGTTGGGGCCCACACTGCTTCGAGGAGACGCAGGATTTTGTCTTGTTTTTAATTTCCTTTCCTTCTGCTGTCAGCAGCCCGCGTTCTCGGTAGATGGCCCCGTGGAAGTGCAGGGTGGCGTAGGCGTACTTGGAGTCAGTGTAGATATTGACTTTCCGGTCCCGGGCCAACTCCAGTGCTCTTATTAAGGCCCAGAGTTCCGCTCTCTGGGCCGACCATCCAGAGGGCAAGGCTTTGGCTTCTACCACCTGGTCAAGCGTGGTTACTGCGTACCCTGCCACTCGGACCCCTTCTCTCATATAACTGCTGCCGTCTGTGAAATAGGTCACGTCAGCATTGGGCAGAGGCTGGTCCCGCAGGTCCGGTCGGCTGGCATAGACCTCCTCAGTAACCTCTAGGCAGCAGTGGTCTGGGTCCCCTAGTTCGGTCGGCAGGAAGGTTGCAGGGTTTAATCTTTTTACAGTCTTTACCTGGACCCGAGGATTCTCTTGGAGTATGCCCTGATATTGTGTCAGTCTGGGGTTGGACAGCCATCGGTGCCCCTGTCCTGCCAGGAGGCTATGGATGCTATGGGGAACGAATAGAGTGGTCTCCTGCCCCAAAGTTAATCTGTCCGCTTCTTGTAGCAGGGATACCGCGGCTGCAACTGCCCTCAAGCAAGGGGGCCACCCGGCCGCGACGTTATCCAGTTGCTTAGACAGGTAAGCCACTGGGCGCTCCCAAGGTCCGGCTGATTGAGTTAAGACCCCCAGAGCAACCTTGTCCTTCTCATGCACGTGTAGATAGAAGGGCCGGCTGGGGTCTGGTAGGCCCAGAGCTGGGGCTTTACTAAGGAGGTCCTTTATTTGAGCAAAGGCCTGTTCCTGTTCTTTTCCCCATGCCAGGGGTAAGGTGTCTGGCCCACGCAGGGCCTGGTAGAGTGGCCTTGCTCTGGCTGCGAACCCCGGGATCCAAATTCTGCAAAAGCCGGCTGCTCCCAGGAACTCACGTAATTGTCTTCGTCCGCTCGGGGCCGGGAAGCGGGTAATGACCATTTTCCGGTCTGTATTTAGGGATCTTTTGCCTTGGGAAATTAGGAACCCTAAATATTTGACTTCTTGTTGGCAGATTTGTGCCTTTTTCCGTGAGACTCGGTACCCTTGTTGGGTTAGCAGTTTTAGGAGCGCTCTTGTCCCCTCTAGGCATCGGCTCTGGTCGGGGGCAGCTAAGAGGAGGTCATCAACATATTGGAGTAGAGTTAAATCCTTTCCCTCGTCTGAGAAAGATTGCAGGTCCCGGGCTAGCGTTTCGCCGAATAACATGGGGGAGTTCTTAAATCCCTGTGGCAACCGGGTCCATGTCAACTGTGTCTTTACCGCCATATGCGGGTCTTCCCATTCAAAGGCAAAGATAGGTTGGCTGGCTGGAGCTACCCGGATGCAGAAGAAGGCGTCCTTTAAGTCTAGGCATGTGTACCAGGCAGCGGGTGGCGGGAGTCGGCTCAGTAGGGTGTATGGGTTCGGGACTACCGGGTGCAGTGTGACGACGGCTTCGTTTACCACCCGGAGGTCCTGCACTGGACGGTACCCTGTTCCCTCAGGTTTCTTGATTGGCAGGAGCGGGGTATTCCACGTTGATTGACAGGGGACCAATATACCCTCTTGGAGGTGCTTTCGGATGACCTCCGATATTCCTAGGCGGGCCTCCCTTGAGATAGGGTACTGTCGCTGGCGGCACGGTTTAGCCCCCGGTTTGAGTTCAATTATTACTGGGACCTGGTTTCTGGCTAGTCCAGGGGGATTGTCCTTGGCCCAGACCGTGGGGAATTCCTGCAGCAGGTTGTCTCTAGCCTCAGGTCTGGGGCCATGGTCACCAGATTCCCCAGAATACAACTGGTATTCTTCCTCTCGTGGCAAAATGAGGGCCATGAGCCTAGGGCCGTCCACTTGCAGCGAGGCCTCCCCTGACTGCTGGAAGGTGATTCGAGCTCCCAGCTTCGATAAGAGGTCTTGCCCTAACAGTGGGACAGGGCATTCAGGTAGATATAAGAACTCATGTCTAATCCGGTGGCCTCCCAGATCAACAATTCGGGCCTGGCAGAAGCGTTTTGGGCTACTTGGCTGACCAGTGGCCCCTACGATGGTGACTTCTCGTCCAGATGGGGGAGCTACAGGGGTGGTGACGACCGAGTGCTCTGCCCCGGTATCTACCAAGAAAGAGAGAGTCTGGCCCCCAACAATCGCTTCGACCATGGGCTCATGGGGGCCTAGATTCAGGGAGCCCGGTCTTCCTCATTCTGAGTCTAGGCCCGCCAGGCTAAGGATGGTGGGCGCCGGCTCAGAGGGCGCCGGACCAGCCTTCTTTTTCCGGTGCGGGCATTCTCTTTTCCAATGTCCTCTTTCCTTACAATAGGCACATTGGTCTCTCTCTACCTTGGCGTGCCCTTTCTGGTCTTTCGGTCCCCCTTTGCCTTTTGCTGCCGGCTGACTGAGGGCGGCTGCTAGCAGTGCGGCCTTTTTCTCTAATCTTTTCTGGGCTGCCTTCTCAGCAGCCTCCTCCCGGTTATTGTAGACTTTATTTGCTACCTCAACCAGCTGACTGATGTTCATGCCTGCAAAGCCCTCTAGCTTCTGGAGCTTTTTGCGGATGTCAGGGGCCGATTGGGAGACAAAAGCAGTGTTTACCATTAGCCGTGTATCTGGGCTTTCTGGGTTGAAGGGGGTGTATATCCGGTAGGCCTCTAGGAGCCTTTCTAAGAAGTCCCTGGGACATTCATCAGGCCGTTGGACAACACTGGCCACCTTTGACATATTGGTCGGTTTTCTGGCCCCAGCTCTGACCCCCTGGAGGATGGCTTCCCTGTACCGGTCCAGGGCTGCTCTTCCCTGTTCGGTGTTGTGATCCCAGTTGGGTTGGGTCTCTGGGGCTGCCACCCGAGCGTACTGGGCTGGGTCTATTGTGCCCACTGGAGCGTTGGCTTCTAGATATCTCTGGGCCTCCTGGAAGACTCTGCGCCTCTCTTCCGTATTAAAAAGGGTTAGGAGCAATTGGCGGCAATCGTGCCACGTTGGCCGGTGAGTTTGCATAATGGACTCCATTAGGTCTACGAGTGCCTGGGGCTTCTCCGAATATGAGGGTGTGTGGTGTTTCCAGTTCAAGAGGTCAGTCGTGGTAAAGGGCTGATAGTAAAACACGACCGGTCCCGGGTATAAGGTCCCATCAGGCCCCGTTCGTGGCGGGCCCTGGGTCTCCCGCAGTGGCATCTGGAGGGACTGGTGGTGTCTTAAGCGGGAGGCGATAGGAGATTCTGGGGGCGCTGTTGCCTCGGGCTGCGGGGGCGAGACTGAAGGGGGCGGTGTTTCAGGTGCCTCTGCCTGACCTCCCAAGTTCCTAGCTGGGTAAGGGGGAGGCTGCACCGGGGGGTCTTCCTCTGGTGGGCCTTGATAGATAGGGGGTCTCGCCACTGATTTGGCAACTAGGATGCAGGTTACATCCCTTTCCTTTGATCGGGAGCAACAGTTCCGCGCTCCCCTGGCTCGCCCTCCCGTAGCGCCTAGGTGACGAGGTTTGACCCCCGCACACTTCCGGAGCCAGTCGGGCATCTCTTGCGCTAGCTCCTGCCACTTTTCTATGTAGAGGAATTGGTTTGGGTGTCCTGGGCTTCCTGTGACTATGAGATGGACAGCCCTAATTATGTCTAGGTCAAGGGTTCCTTCAGGAGGCCAGCCTACCCCGAACCTGGGCCACTCAGCGGAACAGAAAATTTCCAGTTGCCCTGGATCCATATCGGGCTGCTGGCCCCGGAACCGGTCGAAATTCCTTAACATGCAATCTAAGACGGTAGACTGTCTGCCCACCATGATCCCTCCCGAAACGGCGCAGACAAACGGGGGCAGCAGGGATACTTTCGCTTTCGCCCGCCTGGCCTCTCCTCTCGCGAGGGACTTGGGTCTGTCTTAGGTATGGCTGCCCGAGTAGAGTCCAGGTTAGCTTCCCAGCCGTTATGCCATATGACAGACCGAGGACCCGCAGGTTGGGGCTCACTCAGACTCCGTAGGCTCGGGGGAACACCGCTGGCCTGTGGAGTCACACAGTCAGTCACTCACTCAATCACACAGAGGTTAATACTTTCCCTCCCGACAGGGAAACCATGCCAGAGGCCGGTCGGCCTGAGAGGTGATCAGCCTCCCCTTCCACCACTTATAGGTGGGTCTGATTCGGGTCTGGTCCCCGGGGCACTTACCAATCTGGCGCCTTCAGGTAGGCTTGGGTCCGCTCCCCGAGTGCCCGGGTTATGGAACAGCCCGAGGTTGGGGCCAAGGGGAGCCCAGCCCCTCGGGACCCGAAATCACCGGGGCACGTGCTTCCCTCTGGAGTCCGGGCAAGCCCGGCCGACCCCAGCCGTCTTCACCGGAGGCAAAAGGCCTGCTCGTGTGAGTCGTTTCCCAGTCAGGGAACCAAATGTTACGGAAAGCCAGACTCAAGACACGATTCAGGGAACGGAGTAAGCCTTTATTCACACGCGCGGGCTCAGAGGAGGCAGTCTCCAAATTCTGAGCCCCGAATCGGGGGTTAGATAGGGGTTTATAAGCCCTAGCATTCCGGCGGGAAACGGATGGGCTTCCCAGGTGGGGGAAGGGGTTAGCATTCAGGTGGGAGATTGATGAGATTGATGTGCTACCCAGGCGGGGGAAGGGATGTGAAAACGGGCTACAGGAACAGATAAGCAATGATTAACAGTTAACCTGGGAGGGGTCTCTGGCTAGGCTGGTCCTCTTAAGTCATCTTGCCCTTATCACCCTGGACTGGAAAACTACTGGAAAAGCAAGAACAGAATGTGAGTAATAGCTATCCCTTTCAAGCCACAGGCAAAAGGTAAGACTGGAACAAACTGTAGCTTATGCAAAACCAACCAAAACCTCTTGTGTTATAAGCCCTAACAGCCCATCAGTCATACAACAGCAAAAACCCCCACCCTTTGAAAATTTCATAAAAACTCAAAGCCCCTGCATTTTACTGCTGGTGTATTCTCCATACTTAAGCCCCTTTCCTCCATTGTAAAGTGAATAAAATTTTGCTCTCTCTGCATATTCTTTTCTTTGTGAATTCTTTCACAGCCCATGTCATTGGCCACCCTAGTATTACCAATTCAGAAATAACCATCTTTAGAACAACCCACTTTCTTTTTCAAAAAATTTCCACCTTATGCCTTGTATTACCAAAATCCCACAATTTCTTTCCAACTTAATTTGAACTTTTAACTTTTAGAAACCTCGATTTTCAATAACCAAAAAGTAAGCAGCCATTTCCCTAGATTGACCGTTATCAACACATTTCATAACCTGTATAAACATAGGTCTCTCTGTCGGCAAGTACACTCACTTTCAAGAAACACACCTCCCAAAGACATTTATTAATAGCTCCATATCCACTCCATAGCCTCCCTACAAAAAAAAAAAAAAAAGCCAAAATCAGAAGAACCCAAGACTTATCATCTAAAAATGAATGTTTTAGCATTTCAAAATATTTAGATATCCAGCAACTTTAATCAAATTTACTAATTTAGAAAGAAATTGCCAAAATAGGTTGTGATTTGCTCAGATACCTTCCCATTTCTGTAACCCACATGCAAGTCAAGGCTTTCTACCAGGATTATTAATGAGGGCTGCGGTCTGGGAGTTTCCAGCCTTGGAGGCACAATTTCCCATGTAATTTTAGTTTAATTTAGTATCCGTGTTGATGGGAGAGACCTGGTTCTTCTTGCTGACACGTGTAAACAATTACATATCAGCAAATCGTTCTTCAGAAGAAAACAGAAGTCCGTAGCTCGGCTAGGCAGGCATCTCATGGTTCCCAGCACCATCAGCTGTGTTGCCGCAATTTCTAGATCTTAATTGAAACCCACATGGCATCATCTTATAGCCCACTAGCAAGAGTCCTTTCTCTCCTTTCCTTCCCGCATGATCTTTGCGTTGTTCCCCCATGATGTGGAGTGAACCATCTCCAAGCTCTCATGCACGCATGCTGTAACCGGAGGAGATGCCACATCTTGCTTTCCTACTTCCCAAAACCGCGTGGCCAAAAGCCTCTAGCATGGCTGCCGCACCTGGGTCCCAACTCAGGCAGGATTGCTCCCCCGCAACCCCATCTCTGACTCCTTCAGCAGGCACTGCAAGGGGGAGCTGGCTGCTCAGTTACATCCTTTGTTAAACTTGTGCACACCTTCCCGGTTAGCCTTGCTGATATGCAAAGTGACCATCTTTGCATATTAGGAATGAAACTATCCTCCTTTATTGACATGCAAAGTAACTCAATGGCCCTACTCCTTGTCTCCTATCCCTCCTGGTGGATCACCTGGTTTGGGGGTGGGGTGGATGAGAATATCCTATATTTTTTGGACACCCCAATTTCTGGACCCCATTACAAATCCCTTTTGTTGGGGGGGAGCCTTGCTGTACCCTGTTACATCTGTAGAGTCCGCACAAATTTCTAGTGTTTTGTGTAGTGGGTCAAAAAGAGCTGCTTATGAGCTGAGCTTCATGAGGCTGAAATCCCCTTCAAGTTGAATCAACGCTCTTATGTGTGTTTGCTTCTCTCTCTGGATGTCTAATACAGCTGTGAGGACTCAAGTGACCAACTGTGACAGGCAGTTGTGCATCTAGGCCCCCTCCACAAAGGGGATTTGTAATGGGGTCCAGAAATTAGGGTGTCCAAAAAATATAGGATATTCTCACTCCCCCGCAACCAGGTGGGCCACCAGGAGGGATAGGAGATAAGGAAGGAGCAGGGCCATTGAGTTACTTTGCATATCAATAACAGGCCAGCGGCAAACCTAAGGAAGAAAGGCCATTGAGTTACTTTGCATGTCAATAAAGGAGGATAGTTTCATTCCTAATATGCAAAGATGGTCACTTTGCATATCAGCAAGGCTAACCGGGAAGGTGTGCACAAGTTTAACAAAGGATGTAACTGAGCAGCCAGCTCCCCCTTGCAGTGCCTGCTGAAGGAGTCAGAGATGGGGTTGCGGGGGAGCAATCCTGCCTGAGTTGGGACCCAGGTGCGGCAGCCATGCTAGAGGCTTTTGGCCACGCGGTTTTGGGAAGTAGGAAAGCAAGATGTGGCATCTCCTCCGGTTACAGCATGCGTGCATGAGAGCTTGGAGATGGTTCACTCCACATCATGGGGGAACAACGCAAAGATCATGCGGGAAGGAAAGGAGAGAAAGGACTCTTGCTAGTGGGCTATAAGATGATGCCATGTGGGTTTCAATTAAGATCTAGAAATTGCGGCAACACAGCTGATGGTGCTGGGAACCATGAGATGCCTGCCTAGCCGAGCTACGGACTTCTGTTTTCTTCTGAAGAACGATTTGCTGATATGTAATTGTTTACACGTGTCAGCAAGAAGAACCAGGTCTCTCCCATCAACACAACCTCTATATGCACATCCCGAGATGAGTCAATTGTTTAATTATAGTTGAGATAGAATTCTCTATGGGGCTCGTGCACATTGTGGGAGATGCCCCTTCTCAACTCCACAAAGATGCTCAGTCAACTAAGAATGCACAAGATTCAGGCTGTAGGGAGGAACTGTCCAATGTTTTCAGAACTAAACAGTGCAGGCTCACATTTATCCAGCAAAAGGTTATTGTTCAGACTTCAGAAAGTAATTCCAGTTGGAAAGCCAAAGTTATAAAGCAGCTATCCATTTTTTTCCTCCAGTCCACCCTTACCCTGGGTTCTGTACACTTAACCTTACTCCTGAGACAGGCAGCATGAGCAAGAAGATAGAATAATTCCTGGGCAAGTGGAATGGGAAAATTGAGACAAGAAAATTAAACAAGGCCAAACAGTTAGAGCAATTTACAACCAGCTGGTGAATGGCAAGACCTTATCTTCCCTAACAAAGGACACTTGGGACTAAATGGCTTATACCCCTCCTCCTTAACCAGAGACTAGACAACCTCTCTGGCCTTAAAACCACTGGACTATGGGAAAGAGAGAAAGAGAAATTCTAAGGCAAATAGAGTGATAACACCGGAACAAAGGAGCCAGCTTGGGTAGAAGTTGCAGACTTCCCTTTCAGCTCCCCGTCCCAAGAGAAAGAGCATGCCTGTGCTCCCCCTAGGAATTTCCCTGTCCCAAATCCCTACACTTGCCCTACATAACTTGCTTCTGAAGGCTCAAGATAAGGTGGATGTTGGGATTTTAACCCACCATCTTCTCAGACTGCTAGCCTCTGATATTAATAAAAGCTCAATTATAATTTGATCCCTGTCTCTGCTTTTGGCTGAGTGATGATAGGCAGCAAGAGCCCTGGACTTAGTTGCCCTCTGGTTTCAATATGAGCAACCCTTTGGTAATGTCCTCTTCTCTTCTTCTAACCGCTGGGTGGAATGTGGACCCAGATATAGTGATGGGTCATTTCAACTTTTCATGTAAGAGCAGCCTTCTGGAGAATGTCAGGAAAGCAAGATAGAAAGAGTTGAGGTTACTGTATTCAGCCCAAGACCACTTACATTGGGGCTCTTAGAGGAGAAATAAATTAATGTTTGTCTCTTTTTTAAACGAAGAGTACGCCTTCAGCAACTGTGCCTGTATCCTGACTACTCAGGTCACCCTGGATGTACTTCTGTCCCTCACTCATCTTGCTAATGGGGACCTAGGACCCTTCCAGGATTGGGGTGTGAGTGGGAAAAAGCCTTCCTTGCCACAGCTACTGAAGGATAGCATAAGCACTCTGTGGTTGTTAGGCATAGCCATCTTCTTTTCATTAGGCACTTATGTGCATTTTTTTAAGATAACTCCTTTTCATTTCTAAGATTCCTGTTCTCCCATCCTTTGATGTGAACAAATGCCTTTCCTTGGGCCGATAACTGTACTTCATTCTGCAGTCTCAGAGTTGGGCAGTTCATCCCTCTGTTAGAATTACCACATCCGAGCAGGTGACCCTTTTGGACAGGATTGACCTAATCCTGTATCAGCTCTCTTTGCTGCTCCACATCCTGTCCACAGACAACATGAATCTCAGACTCATGGGGTCTGGAAGGCTGGCATCCTCTCAGCCCAGCAATTTCTCTTATTCTACCACCAGAGCAGCTAGCCAGCCTCCTCGGCCTTGGGGTTAGGGGAGGATTTTTTGTTTTTATTTCTGTTTTACAGAAATGAGCCAGCCTGAGCTCACCCTATCCTCCACATTGCAGTGACATATATTAAACTTTCTGACAGGTACTAATCCTGTCCTTTCTCTGGGCTTGAAGTGAGGGAGATGCTTATCTTAACATCCTCTTCCTGCTCTAGTCCATGTGCCCTCACAGGGACATTCCCAAGCTTGGGACTTCAAGGTGGTCTGCTATTCAAGGACTCTGGCACCTTCCGTCATCATTCCCCTCTCTTTTATTCAAAACCAACATCAAACATTTTAGGAGCTCATTTGTCTTTAATTAGATCTTCTTTTTCTTTCTAGGTACCAAGCCCACTCATGTACCTCATATGTTCAGAGGGTCACAGAGGATGTAACACCCCCAGAGGCTCTAGTGAAGGTGTAGTCACATTCTCTTCCTGATCAAACTTCTGGTCCATGTCACCCAAGGTCCTATGCAGAGCGTTACTCCACAGAGCTGCAGCTGTTGCCACTGTCACCAGCGGGTCGTGGGGCTCTCATCCCTGTAGTATTAATTAGTCTGTGGTGCAAGCAGTATTTCAAGATTAAATTCCAGAATTGCAACTTTGGTTTCTTTGGATCTCACTAGTCAACTGGGATGTGCAAATGGGGCCACCTTATGGTAAAAACCCAACTCCAGTGACTCTCCCTCCCTTCTCAACCCCTTCAAAGTCCCCTTCTCCACCCAAGTATATCTTAGGGTCTGAGGGAAGTTTCACATGTGCTTGAAGGGGACTGTTGCCGCAGATCAGGAAAGGACTCAGTCAACACCAGGAGTAGCAAAGGGAAGGTAAGCTTTATTAATGCATGTAGGCCAGTGGAGTAACTTCACAAAGTCTGGGCCCCGAATCATGATCCCGCAGTCATTTTATGCTTAGCTTAAGGAGGAGGGATTCTATGGGGCAGGGCATTGCTTTTGGCACGAAGCAGGTTACAGAAGCAGAAGAGAGCCGTTATTGTCTCAGCCGGGGTCAAAATGGCATTTGCGGCCAGGGTCATGGTTTTCCCTCTACAGGACCAAAATTTTGCCACCCCAAAATGTACCTTTTGGATGGATATTGGTTTTAAGATGGTTTTAATTGTTTATTAAGAAAAAAAAGACTCATAAAGAACCTTTGAAACTTCCCCTTTTTCCTAAGGGAATTCTGATAGAAAAACTTGCTTCAGGTAGGGAATATTAGCACATTCACTTTAGCCCAGCTGAATTAGGTATGGACTTGGACTCCCCTCTGTGACCTATAGTTTTCAGCAAGAATTTGTTTACCACATTTTCTCTTCTGCCCATGAATTGACTGTTTTCCCTTTGAATCTCCAGACCCCTGCACCACTTCTCCTTTGTCCAGAATGGCATATAAACCTCACTGACCAGTGCATCCTTCGAGTCTCATATCTTAATGGCATCCTGCATATATAGCCATAATAAATTTAATCCTATTAACCTCTCTCATGTTAATTTGATTATTAGCCCAGCTAGAAGAACTTAGATGGTAGAACGGAAGTTGTGTGTGTGTGTGTGCGCACGCATCCCAAACACTCTTCAATCCAGTCACCAGGAATACTGTAGTGTTGTGGGAAACCAGACTCAGACACGATTCAGGGAACGGAGTAAGCCTTTATTCATGCGCGTGGGCTCAGAGGAGGCAGTCTCCAAACTCTGAGCCCCGAACTGGGGTTGGGGAGGGATTTATAAGCCTCAGTGTTGGGTGGGAAAAGGATCGGAATGTGGAAATAGATTGTAATGGTCAGCCCTTTGTCTGAGGGCTTATCGCGGCTGGTGGCGGTTAGCAATTTAAAGAAGCGAGAGCAGAGCTGGTTAATTAGTATTGGGCTTTCTGATTTTTGGTTTTTCTTCCCCCCACAGTAGCTCTGCCTCCTTCTCCATCTGACTGTCATCCAACTGACCTGGAGCCTTTAAGGGATGATTCTGATGGAGGTATCCATGTTCAATGGAGATATGCCTTTCTCTCTCTTCAAGGTCTCCTTCAGTGGGGGCCCAGGTCCCATGGAGCCTGAAGGACTGCAGCTTCTTTTTTGCCTGGGGTAAAAGTGAGGACTGGACTCAGTGTGGTGATGAACATCACTCACCTACTCTTTTAGTTAACGGACATCCCCTGAATCCCCTTCTGTGTAGCCACAGGATGAACAAGATTAATGTGGTCTCTGCACCCAGGGAGCATACAGCCTAATGCAAGACACACGCACTAAAATTAATGATCAAGACTTTGTCATCAGGTCAAGTTCATTGTGCTTGACTCCTGTTTCTGTTTGGGTGGGTTTTGGGTAGGAAGTCTGTCAACTCTCAAGCAAAGAGCAGCTGACAGCTGCCTTACTATGGAGTCTTAACACTCCTGACCCCCTGCTATATGGATCTCCTGGAGCCTGGTGTGTTAGGAGATTAACCTTTCCTGGCCCTACAGTGTGTGACTTCATTTATACTCAGTGACAATCAAAGACAAACATGAATGGTATCTACAGAAGAGCTTTCTTTCTCCCTCCTCTCTCACTGTGCTTTCCAAACTCTCCATCCTGTGCAGCTAAACTAGGTGGTAGAGAGGCTGGGCAGGCCACAAGGACCACCTCAGAAGTGGAAATGGAGGTTGGGGGTTTGCCAGTCCTGGGGAAGGGAAACAGGCCAGTGCAGACATGGGGAGCAGGAAGACTTTGATGAAGGAAAGAGGAAGGAGCCCTAGTTGGTGTGGCTCAGTGGACTGAGCGTAGGCCTGCAAACCAAAGGGTCGCTGGTTTGATTCCCAGTGTAGGGCACATTCTTAGCCAGGCCAGGTCCCCAGCAGGGGGATGCACGAGATGCAACCACACATTGATGTTTCTCTCCCTCTCTTTCTCTCTCTCTCCTCCCTTCTCTAAAAATAAATAAATAAAATCTTAGAAAAGAAGAAAAGAAAAGAGGAAGGAGAACTTGCGAGTGGGGGAAGGGGTTGGGGATGATCTGAAATTGGAAAAGTTGTCATTTGTGCTGTCTGTCACTATCAGAACCAATAAGTAGAGACAAGGTTTGAATCTTTATGGTTGCTTTATTCAGATGCTGGCAATCTGAGAAGACAGTGGTTTATGTACCCTAAAAACCACCTTGACATCTCATCTCACACCAACCTCTTTTTTAAGGAGAAGAAAAGGGTAGGTAAGGAGGTTGGAAAAAGGTTAATCAGATAAGAGTTGCAGTCTGAGGGTGATTTTCCTGGTATTTCTTTATCTACTGATCAATAATTATTTATCTGTGTCATGGTTCCCTCCCTGGAATACAAGGACCAAATACTGTCTCAATGACTTGCAGACCCCCTGGGGCACAAAGGTTGAATTGCTTGTCGACCTCCTGGTGTCACATTGGTCATGTATTCCAGTACCTGGAAAAACAGTTTTGCACATGCATCAGTCGCTCAAGCATATCAACTGTAACTAAAGCTAAAAATCTTTAACTACTGAGTTCCCCTATCATCCCCACTGTTAGTTTTAATCATCTTATTTCTATGAGATTAGTTTCATATGAAAGTAATCATTTTGCTTTTGAGCATATAGTTCCTAAACTGCCCTTCCACACATTAGAAACAATCCTTCAGGCAATTTGATGTGACTAAAGGCATAAGATACATTACTTGTGGTGCTGCAATTTATCTCCACATCCACAGAAAGCATAAAACAGTTTTAGTACAGTTGACAAAAGTTGCACACTCTCCAGTTAGGGCTATGTTAGCAATTAAAAAATTTTTTTCCTGTCCACTACAGTTACTATAGGTTCCCAATTATATTAATAATTTCAAAGGCTTTCCAGGAGAGTACAAATGCCTACAAGACATGAAGTGAAAATTTGTTCAACATAGGTACTTCCTAAAGACAAAAGTCAGAGATATTCAGAACATTTTTACTAAATATGCCCAAATATTTTCATCTCATTTGAAAGGAAAAAGTTCTCCATAATATTGGAAAAATATGTCATTGTTTTCAAAACACGACTTTCAGTTCTTCTTTTGTTTTGGTGGTCCATTGTTCTTCTGGTGCTTTCTTTACTCTGGTGTGATGAATCCAAGGTTTTATTCCTGCTAATTTTGCCATGGTTGGGGTGGTGAAGAGTACATTCCCAGGTCCAGTCCCCTTTTCTTGTATTTGGCTTTCTGAGGACCCTGCCTTCCAAGTCTTGAGTTTCACCTTATTTTCAGGCTCAAAGGAATTTAGTGAACCTGTGGGGCCGATGTGGCCAATACAAGTAAGGTCATTAATCAGAGCTAAGGTCTTACTTAGACACTGTGCATAGTTCTTTACTTTCACTTGTTGGTCTCTATACATATCTCCCACCCCAAACAGCCTGAAATGATCGCCAGTACACAATTTCATAAGGACTCAATTGAATCCCACTTTGAGGAGCCACCCTTATCCTGAGCAGGACAATGGGAAAAGCTCGATCCCAATGGAAATGTTTCTTGAACCAGTTTGGCTAAATTTTTCTTCAAGGTGTAATGTATCATCTCTACTTTCCTAGAAGCCTATGGTCTCCATACTGTGTGGCATCTCCTCCACTTGATTCCAAAAAATTTCCTAACCTGTGTAATTTCTGAAACAATAGCAGGTCCATTATTGCTCTGCTGCCAGGGAGGCCAAAGCAGGGAATATTTCCTTCAGTTGAGCTTTTACTACTTCTGAGGATTTCTCAGTTCTAGAGTAGGCTTCTACCCATCCTGAAAATGTATCAACAAAAACTAACAAATATTTCCACCCCTGGATGCTCAGCATCTGGGTAAAGTCTATTTGCCAGCCCTCAAGTGGGCACTGACCTTGGTATTGTTTCCCTTTTTCTTTTGACGGGGATCTGTCTTGGAGTTTTTCTTCTGGCACATAATGTTACGAAATGAGGGACCCGTTGTGGGGGCTCAGATACTGTTACCAGAACAATGCCCCCTCTTCCCCAGGGTCCCACTGTTTTAGGTCCTTTGCTCACTGCCCTTGAAATCATGGCTCTCAATGGCAGAGTTTGGTGAAAAGGAAAGGAACTATTTATTCAAAAGTTATACAAGTTTTGAATAAAGGCTAAGTGTCACTGTTAAAATGTCAAAATCCCTTTAAAATAATCACCAACACACAGTGCTGCCTTCCCCCACTTTGCCCAGTGAGGCCAGAAACGGGTACCGTCCTTCAGAAGAAAAACAAGTCTGGAACTTGGCTAGGCAGGCCCTTCGCGGTTCCTAGCACCATCTACTGCGTCACCATGATCTCCACTTCTTAATTCAGAACCACATAGCACCTTCTCATGGCCCACTGGCAAGAGTCCCTTCTCCCCTTTTCTTCCCATGAGGCCTTCTTCACATTGTTCCCCTGAGTCTGTGTCCCATTGTCTCTCTCGCAGGCCCTGTCTCCCCTTCCCAGGTATATCCTGCTTCCCCATGTGGTCAAAAAGCCTCTACTGTGCCTGGGTTTTAAACCCCTGTATGAATCCTTCCCTGCAACCCCACCTCTGACGCCTTCAGCAGGTGCTGGAAGTGGGAGGACTGCTTCCCATTCCCTCTGGGGTTAAAGTTATGTAAACCTTCCTGGTTAGCCCTGCTGATATGCAAAATAATTATTTTTGCATATGAAGTATGAAGCTATCCTCCTGTTATTGACGTGCAAAATGACTCTCAATGGCCCTGCTCCCTGTCTCCCATCCCCCATGGCAGCTTGCCTTTATGGGGTGGGGAGGTGAGAATATCCTATATTTTTCTTGGACACCCCAATTTCTGGACCCCGTTACAAATCCCCTTTGCAGGGGCCCTGGCTTGTGCCCTGTTACAATAACACATCTCACTATAGTTTTCCATATGGCATTAGAAATTCCAAGACCTGTGAGCCATGGTTTCTCTGCAATTATAAACTTTGAAGGCAGTGTCTACTAACTGGGAAGGATTTGTACCTATTCCTCGCTCTAATTTTTGAAATTTTTTCTGATACCAGATTGAAAACCTTGAGTACAACTTTTCTTGGGGTTTTCTGTGAGGTTGAATAGTTCTCAGCTCCCTGATGACACTCAAAGGGGATGTGTTCTTGCAAAAGGGTCTCATGAAGGACATCCCAGTGAATAAACATGAAGGCAGAGCCACTTACCTGGCCAGGGTCTTCCCCAGGACACCGCTTCCAGCTGCTCAGCCCAGAGATACCAGCTGAGGCTCCAGCTTAGCCTGATAGTCCTACAGGAAATAATCATTAGCCAGGAAGTTTAGCTCCCTATTCAGGAAAAACCAGCTATATAACTTTTTTTACCATTAAAATTTCAGATTTCCTCTTTTATTTACTTATTTTCTAATTGGCTCTGCTGCTTGGGATACAGAAACTTTCGGTCCCTCCCTCTATTCAGTGTCTATTGGCCTAAAACACACACATTACATGAAGATGCTACTTAATGGGATGCACTTATCAAGTGAGCGATTTCATAATTTGAAATCTTTTACTCTGTTTGCAAGGAGAATGTTCCAGAACTGAAGTTATAAAGCCAGTTCAATAACTTAAAAGGTCAATTTCATATGGAGAGGAGGGATCTGTGCAGAAAAGTGTTCTCTTCCTCTTCTACTCCAGCCCCTGTTCTTAAATTCAGGTGTACAAGGGGCACAGGTCATGCCCACTGAGGGTGGGGACCTGCTGAGACTGGAGGATACCTTCAAGTGACCAGTACACTGTATCTGGGCCCTGGTTGTGGGCAGTGGCAAGTGGACAGGTGACTCCTTCAGCAGAGGAGACACAGATGATGGTCATGTGCCATACGGTCGTGGCAGACTACTTTTTTGATGAATGGAGGGACATGAGCAGCACTGAGAACAATATGGGCCACTTTGTCTGTATCACTGTTGCCCTCACGAAAGGCAGATCATTATGAAACCCTTGGCCATGGTTTCTCTGGAGCCTAGGAGTGAAATCATGAGAGGTCCCTCCAACATTCTCCCCCAGATAACTATATGAGAAATGGGAATGCAGTTCATAGCATCATGCTTACAATAAAGCAATTGGGAATCTCAGGTTGCCTTGAATGGGACATGGTGGTCTGTTCAGGGAGTATAGAGGCAGCATGTAGCACCTGTGTTAACTTCCCCCTTACTCTGACCTCTGATCCTTTAAGACACCCCACCCCAGAGTGGCTCTGAATCCAAGTCAAGTTCCAAGAGTCCGCTGTTTGTGTTTAGGTTAGCTCTCCCCAGGGGTGAGAGCTGTGGAGTTCATGGGGAAGATCTCCAAGGGAGATCCCTCAGGCACGATAGGTTTATCCATTCACCTGACATTTCTGGTTTCCTGTTATGTATTTGATTTAAAATCATAAGCAGATAAATAGTAGCCCATAACTGGCAACCCTGCCCCTAATCTCACTTCCCCTTCACATCATCCTTTACAGCATTATGCAAATCTCATCATGCCTAGCCTCAATTTTTAAAAAGGCTTTCCACACCATACTGGATAAGATCCAAACCCTTTGGCATGACAGACAAGTCCCTTCAAGTTCAGTCTCTCTGACCTCAGGAAAACCTTTTGTAAAATACAGTTTTGGTGCTTACGAAACAACTATCCCTACTTTCTTGCTGACAAACTTTTACAAATGTTATTTATTCTTTCAGTGCTGTCTGTCATACATCAGAGGAGGAGGTTCTCTTGTTACAGGCTAGTAAGCCAGGACACGTGGAATAGGGAGACTGGGACAGAGAGTTAATGGCCAAGCAGTTTACAGCCATCTAGTAAATCCTATCTTTCATAAACCAAGGACAGTTGAGAGTGAATGGTTTATACTTCTCCCCAACCAGAGGATAAATAGCTCAAATCACTCTTCTCAGGAAGCTAGATAGCAGAAATCCAATTAGTGCCACTTACCAACTACACCCAAGGAGAAATGAAGTCAAGGGAATAAATCTCATCTTGACATATCAGCATAAAGCTGATGAATATTCTGTTAAGATCTTCCCTTAATATCTGCCCTAAGCTCCCAGGTTTTAAAACCCTTGAAAATGAAGGACCCAGGGTCCCCATGCCTTTCCCTTCGACCTACCTCTTCTTACCTCTCACTCATGCATTTCCTACTCTAAAGGACACCACAGGACTTGAAACTGGGGAGAAATGGGCAGCAGCAGCTCACTGGGGCTAACCCCTTGATCCTGTCTCCAAGGATCCCTTTTCTCTAACTTCTCAGTGAGCCAAAGCAGCCCTGCCGAGGCTCTCTCTTATTGTTTCTTCTATCCTAGGCCCATCCTTGTTTCACTGTTCCCAGCTTTAATAAATGTCCTCTAAAAATCACCTAAATTTGTTTTGTGAAATCTTTCCTACACGAAATCAACACCCACACACTACCGGCTGGCCCTAGACAGATCCACTCTGGGCTGGTCTCCTTCTGGTACCAGAGACACACTGCTATGATTGATCATAGCCAGAAAGGCCACTTCTGTTTCACTCACTATTATGGATTTGGGAGTGACGTGGGGGAAAGCTGACTGGGGCTCTTCTGGGAAAGGCTCTCTGCCTCTGGACACAGTTGCAAGAACATGGTAGCAGCAGCAGCCAACGTCTGTGGGAATGAATTTCAAAACACTGAGGATGGAGGAACAGAATAAAGGAAAGAAGCTGGGTCCTTGATGATATTATCAAGTCAACAAATAAACCTGGAACCTTTCAGAGTTTTTATTTAAGCTTCTTCTGATGTTTGCAACCACAAACATTCTGACTGATAAATCTTCTCAGTATCATCTTTTACATTCACCTTTTCTTTCCTTATACTTAAAGCCTGTAATGGTCTCTCTCACCTCCACACTCTTGCGTATAACAGCTCCCTCTGTTGGGAAAACTCCCTCCCTACTTCTGTACCTGGAAACACTATCTTTTCCTTGCAGCTTAGGTGTGACTTCCTCTGTGAGGTCTTTGTAGCCCTGTGACAGACTGCTCCACATTGCTCCAGTCTCTATGTAAGAAAAGATTCCATTTCTGAACTGGATAAGAACTTCCCACCTTTTCTTATGAAAATCATGTTATGAGCAAAAATATCTCCCAACATTTTTTTACTAAGCTATCTAAAGGGAAAATTAAGACATCTCACAGACACCCATTATTTGGGGGCAAATATAAATTTGTAAACATTTCGAATTTTAAATTAAAAAACCCTTTTATTATGGAAAATTTCCAACATATTTAAAAAGAGAGGCAGTGCTATAATAGACTCCATTGTACTCACTTCCTAGCCTTGCATGTAAACATATGTATGGCTAGTCCTGGTTCAGCCACTGCCAACCTCAGCTGCCCATGCTTTTCAGGCAGTCTCAAATATCACATCATTTCAGCCATTTAAGAGGAACAGCTTTCTTTAAAAAAAAAAAAAAAAAAAAGAGTAACCACAAACCATTATGATACCTCAAAATATCAACATTAGTTCTTTCATTGTATCATTAAATGTCCTGTCAGGGTTAAGGAGTTAATTTTCTCTGTTCTGGTTATTTTGCACACACACATACACATATATACACAGTTTCTTGGAAAATAAGGATCGAAAAAAGATCCATATATTGCAATTGATTGATATGTCTCAAGTTCCCTTTAAAAATTATTTAAATTTCATTGACCCCATGTTCTACTTTACATTATAGTCTTCTAGCTTAGCCAGGATTTTTTTCTCAGCATTCCTAACAGCACCAGCGTTTGAAGGGCAGGACCGCATGCATGCCCAAACAAGGGCACAGAGGACAGCTTCAGTGGTCAGCGATCCCGTGGTTGCAATAAGCAAAGTCTTTCTCAAGGAGAAAGTGGAAAGGAGCTGTGAAAGCTTTTCTGAACACAAAAAAGAAGGTAGTTTCTTTTGCTTTAAAAAAAAATTACAATGCCTGTAACTATATCTCAGTTTTGTCAACTCCTTATTTTTTCAGTCCATTTGTGGAGGCAAGTGCTTTCCATCAGAAGCTAACCCTAAGAAGACCCTCTTACATTTGTGGTTTGAGTGTAAAGTGCTCCCATTTTTATGGAAGGCAATTGGCCAAGTCTATGAAGATTACAAATTTCATTCTACTCAGCAATTCTACTTTTATGAATGTTCCCTACACACACACACTTAGTTGTGAAACGACTCCTGTACAAGGTGCTTGCTGCAGGCTTGTTCATACAAAAGGTTGGCAATATCTCAAATAATCATGCCTAGGAGGTCAGTTTTTTAGAAGATGGTATTTCCAGTCCTGACTGGGTGTCTCAGTTGGTTGGAATCTCATTCCATACACCAAAAGTTAGTGGGTTCAATCCCCAGTTGGGGCACATACGAGAGGCAACCAGTTGACATTTCTCTCTCACATCAATGTTTCTCATTCTTTCTCTCTTTCTCCCTTCCGATTTTCATAAAATCTGTAAAGTATATCTTTGGGTGAAGATTTTTTTTTAAAGATGGTATTTCCATATAGTGGAGCACAATGCAGCTATAAAAAAGGTATGCAAGCTCTTTCTATATCGACATTAAACAATACCCAAATTATACTGATAATGAAAAAACAAGGGACAGAATAGTGTGTATATACATATCTGTGTGTGTATATTATGAATCTGCATGTATATGTATAGAAGGGCATGAGGAACCATTGACATTACTGCTTCTGGGGAAGAGACAAGGATGACCTCACTGTAGGTACTTTTAGATCTTTTGCATTTTGAACTGTGAAACCTACTACATATGGAAAGTAAATTAAATAATTTAACTATAGAATGAAACAGTTAAAGGACTCAGCTGAGGGATTAGGGATAAGGAGTGACCCTTTTCAGAACTCAGATGGCATGACCTCCCTTCGCTTGCCCTGCAGGATGACTTCCTGCTCTGCTGCTTCCTGACCCCCAACCTCTCCAACTCAGGTCTTATGCTGACCACCCTTCCCAGCCACCCCTAAACATAGGGGCTCATCCGGGCTCAGTTGGGTCTCTTTTGTTGTCATTCTACACCAGTGGTTGTCTCTCAATTCTCCCCTGTGAGACCTCAGCTCACAGCACTTTGCCCTCATGTGTCCATGCAAGGCCCTAATTTTGTCTATTTATTCTACTTTAGCCCTCCCCCCTCAATTCTATTCCCCTTTTCACTGTGTAGCCATTCTAGCATGCTCCCTGTCTCCTCTTTTCTTAAATGTGTTTGTATAAACTGTATTGCTATTTGGTGTGGACTTGTTACAGGAGAAACTCAGTTCTTCTTGCTGATGCAGTAAAGAATTATAGGTCAGCAAGCCTACTAGCACACAGGCAAAGTTTATCAATGCTAAGTTCTAATGGGAAAGCAAAAGTTGGGGGGTGGCAAGAGCAGGGTGGCTAGAGGCCAGGTGTCCAGAGAGAGAATGGCCAAAAGCTGGGTGGCCAGAGACCTGGTGACCAGAGGCCAGGTGGTCAGGGGACCCCTGTCCAGGTCCCTCTGTGTGGCAAGAGAGTGAGTCCTTTGTTCTGAGGACTTATATAGTTGGCGGGATGGGGTTGCGGGACTTACGTATTGAGTGATGGGTAAAGGTGGTGCCAACTTTCCCCGAGGGAGATGTGACTGCCCAAACGTACGTATGTGTGGCAGTCTATTAGCCCAAATCCTTATCTTGCTCCAGACTCCATTTGTTCATTTTGTATATGTGACAGGAGGCAGGCAATTAACCGAAGTTGTTTTATGGGCTTTTTCTTTGGGCACTGTAGACCCGCTCCCCTTCCCCCTTCCAGGCCTTGGGATGAATACACAGTCTCAAGATTTCCTTTTCTCAGTTAGTGGAGATGATGCACACAGACTTTCAAGGGCTCCTCTCCCCCTATAATTTCATAGTTTTGCTTGTGTTGCTCGGAATGTCTGACAATCTTATTGGATGCAGCTCAGGACTGCTGGGTCAACAGGTGAAACATGTCTTCCTTTGTTTTTAGCCTCCTGTATTTAGTTCTTTGTTAGCTTGTAATGGTGAAGACCCTGCCTTTATTTCTTCTTTGTCTGCTCATTTTTAGCCACTATGTAATATTCCCTTAACTTAAACGGTATCAAAATAGTATTATGTTATAATTCTCATTCTATTTTTTACACTGTCATTCAGTGCTATGTCTTTAAGATCCATCAGTATTGTCTTAGAAAATTGAACCCAACCCTGGCTGTCGGGAGCTGACCAACAGCCAACGCTTGACATAGTCGGGACGAATGAGGCGTGACTGTACAGCAGAAGCAGCCACGGCTGGGTCTCTCGGTCATCCCTCCTTGCATGCCTGCTGTTATTGGTGGTTGGTGGTGGGGTTTTATGGCACTTGTATTCTACTGCTAAAAACCAGCACAATTCCCCTGATACTGCCCAGAAAGAATTATTAATTGCAGAGCAAAAGCGCATGACACACCTCGCTGCTTCTCACTTCCCCTGTCAGGGAAGTTAATATTAGACATTGGGCAGGCCAGCTGCCAGAGAAGTGGAGAAAAGTTCTATTGAGAGTTCCCCCTGGTGGGACACCACCTCCCAGAATTATGAAGACCACTACCCCTCTAGTACCCTGGGCAGGAGCATGGATTAATGGAGACAAGTGGGTGAAAAGGGCAAGGAAGTTAGGTATTATGATTTAAGTACTTGGGCACAAATACATAGAAATCCTCCTCTGTGTGTATGGCTTAAAGCTAAACGCCCACAGAAAAGCCACTAGGGCTGCTGAACCCTCTGTGACCTTGGTTGGTTCTAAAGACTGCACATGACACAGGGGCTGCACCTAAACAAAACAGACAAGACGTCAACTCTCTCCCTAGACAGCTAGCCACTGAAGGCTTAAAAGTAACTTTTATAGAATAACTGCTCTATTAAATTTTTCTTAACCTTTGTTAATCTTTGAGAATTATTAATAGACATTTTGTAGGAGGTAATATTCTGTACTTCTCGCTCTATTTGAATGTCTGAATAGCCCTCCTGGTCAGAATAACCTTTGCCTAGTACTATTATATCTGCAAACAATGGTAATTTTCCAATCAAAGTAACTTTTACTAAAAATAACTGTATTTGAATTTCCCTGTACTACGCTGTGCTATTTTTTGTAATGATCTTTTATGTAATCATGCCAAGTATCAGTTCCTTGTATTACCTCTATAAAAATAAAGTTCCTAAGCTTAAAGGCTGTCAGTCCAGACTCCCAAGTCTGGCTGTCCTCCCGCACCTCACTCTACTGTTTCCCTCCGTTTCTTCGCTGACACCATCTCTCTTTCGGGGGCCCTGAGACCCATCGAGGCTGGACCCCGGCACCTGGCATGATTTATAAGCCCAGTCGTTCATTTATCTGAGTAACAAGCATTTATCGAGTACTTACTATGTGCCAGCCCTACAAACGTAGTAGGTAAGCAGAAGGGGCTAGAGCTGATGGGGAGAGAGGAAACAGTGGTGGGATCATGATAACAGATGAGGCTGCAGGGGCTGGCAGGGGCTGTCTGGATTACTTTGGGGAATTTTATCTCCGTCTAGGAGAACAAAAGGAATCATTAAAGAGTTTAATCAGGGAACAGCATGACCAGAGGTTCATTTTGAAAAGGTTCCTCTGTCTGTACTGTGAAGGAATAATCGAAGTGACCCAAGGTAAGCCCTGGATAGGCCCTGGAGTCTCTCAAGCAAGACAGCATACAAATTAGGAGGCCTGATGGAGGAGATGGAAAGGCGTTTCCATATTTGAAAAACAATTAGGGAATCAAATCCACAGAAACTGGTGATGGGTTGGATATGGGTACAAAGGAGAGGGAGAGGTGCCAGGAGCATGCTGAGAAACCAGGCTTATTTAGTTGTGTGAGAGAAGGAGCACCAGAAGAGGTTGGTCCATTTTCGACAGCAAGAAGAGGTAGGTTTTTAATGTGCAAATTATTTTTTAAAACTTCAAGAATAACAAATTATTACTTTTTTTGTGTGTTTATACATAAGAAAGAGATAATACTTGTTTATTATTGTTTTAAGCTACTAACTTTGGGGTAACTTGTCATACAGTGATAGATAACTAACATAATGGATTTTCACCAAATTTGAAGGTTTTGTTTGATGACTTAAAATATATGTTATATGGAATATACTATATCTAATTTAGTGGGCCTGTGGTGTCACTTAAAAAAAAATTGCCAGTCACTCACCAAAGCAGATTAAATTTATGTACAAAGACATTCCAAACCTCCCAAGATGCTGCGGACAAAGAAAAAAACAGTAATGGCAAGAACAAATCTCACACAGGAAGCTGTAGCTGTGAACCTGTGAGTGCTCAGACTTCAGTACAGGCAGCTCCAGGAATCATGCTGCAGGTGGGTCAGACATGTACTGAGGCCAGTCGTGATGGGGGCAACACAGGGTCCAGTTGGTCTCTGATATGGAAATATAAACTGGCCTCAATAAGTCATAGGCCTTTGTGAAAGTCAAAGGAAATAATATATGAAACGGTTCAGGAGCACAAAAGAACCATGCAAATATATCAGGGATTATGTATCAGTCAGGAAAATTTAGGGTTTTTTATGATGACAAGAACTCCCAACTCTTAAAGGCTCACAACATCCAGTTTATTTTTTGTTTGTGCTACATGTCCATTACAGGTTGGCTGTGGCTCTGCCCTTGTCCTATCACACCAGAACCCAGATGGAGTCATGGAGAGCCACACACTGGCCTTCAAAGCTGCTTCCTGGATGGAACATGAGGCACTTGTGCTCACATTTCATGGGCTAGAGCAGGTCACATGGCCAAATGACATGAATTGTGAAAGTGTAATCTGCTTATATTTCTGCTTATTCCATTGTTTTCTTCCTTCTCGACGTTCCAAGACTCCTTCTTTCATTATCTCCTTTTTGTTTTAATAATTTGTTTTAGTCATTCTTTTAGGGTAGGTATGCTGATGACAAGTTCTCTCAATTTCTTTCCTCTAAGAACATCTTGATTTCCTCTTCATTCCTGAAGGATGTCTGAAATGAATTTGGGATTCTGGGCTGACACTTCTTTTCCTTCAGCACATGAAAATGTTGTGCTACTTCCTCTGACTTCCATGGTTTCTGTCATTTGAACTGCTTTTCTCCTATAGGTAATGTGTCATTTCTTGCTGCCTTCAAGATTTTTTTGTCTTTGGTATTCAGGAGTTTCATTATGGTGTGTCCTGATATGAATTTGTTTGCATTTACTCTGTTTCTGGTTTGCTCAGTCTTTTGAATCTGTAGATTTGCGTCTTTTGCCAAATTGAGGAAAATTTCAGGCATTATTTCTTCAAATTCTTTTTTAGTTCCATCTTGGTTTCCCTCTTTTTCTGAGACCCCAGTGACACAAATGTTAGATCTTTGGTTATAGTCACAGGTCTTCTCCATTTTGCTGTTGAATTCACCCAGTAAATTTTTAATTTTTGTCATGATATTTTTCAGTTCTCAGAAAAGAGGCCTGTAGCTGGAGGCTCTTTACTATTGGGCAGAGATAAAAATCTGGGGTCCTCACTTAGTCTTCTTTGATCTCACCCCAGGGAGAGGAGACACTCCAGGGTCCTCCATAAGGCCAGGTATCAGAGGAAGTCTAGGCCCCTCATCCAGTCCTTGCTGATTAGGGTGGGGATGTGTAATGGGATGGTCAGACCATTGTTAGACACCAAGGAGACCCCAATCTGAGGGAGCACATTCTGTCACAAGAAGTTACTCCCCGCTCCTGCCAAGAGAAGGCAAGCGGGTAGGGAGAGCTGCCAAGGCAGCAGATTGAAGCAGCCAGCCTTCTCCAGAGGGAGGGGCTGAGGGAGAAAG
Organism: Pteronotus mesoamericanus; assembly: GCF_021234165.1. Classification (NCBI taxonomy): domain Eukaryota; kingdom Metazoa; phylum Chordata; class Mammalia; order Chiroptera; family Mormoopidae; genus Pteronotus; species Pteronotus mesoamericanus. The sequence continues at coordinate 1,499,825 of NW_026555085.1, forward strand.
GAGACCTCTCTAGGCCAACTGTAAACAAAGAAAACTGTAAACAACCCAGCATGTGTTGCCCTGACAACCAAGCAGCCTGTGCTTTTCCCAGCAGGGAGGGGCTGCAGGTGAAGGCTACTGCCTCAAGCAGTGTAACTAGCAGCACAGCTAGCAGAAGGGGCAGAGCTGCACTCCTAAGAGTGACACCTGAAAGGGTTTGGGAAGCACCAAAGGCAACCCAGGATTGAAACTGGAGCTGGGGCATCTTCCATATCCCTGGGGAAAGTGAACAATCAATGCAGCTTGTGACACAGGCTACACAGTACCTGGGTGAGCTGTGGGGGCTGAATGCCCAGCTCTAGGTGACTGGACACTTTGCCCTCTTATGGAACATGGTGGCCAGACGAGAGGCAAAGAAAAACATGGCCAACATTAGCCCTTGGTAGAAAAGTTGGACATTCCCCACTGGCTTCTGACATGTACGGGATTTTGGGAGAGGACTTTTAGACAGAGGGCAGGCAAAAACCATTCTCTCTTTCCTGCCCAGTCTCACAAGGGCAGGAGTGATGGTGGAACTGACATGTGCTGGGCTCACCTGGATCTTAGGCCTTGCATATTGGAAGACAGCTCTGAGAGCCAGGCGCCAGCTCTTGGGATGCTGTGCAGCACACCACACGGGTGCTAAACTGCTTCCACTGTCTTGCCCTGAGAGAGTGCATGGAGGCTGAGAGCAGCACACAAGAGGTGTGAGCTGGCAAGTTCCCCACAAATGGAGCTTCCCCTGCATGATCATCAGGAGAGACCTGGCAGTGCACCCCAGACCCTGAGTGCGAGGGCTGCTGCAAGGAAATGGTGACTCTGGCACCAGAAAGAGAGGGCCTGGAGCTGGAGAGATGGAGACCTGTTCAAGTGACCACCTTGGACTACAGATAAGCAATAATGGGGAACTTCTGGATGTGGATTTGGACTTTAATATTCCTGGGGGTGGCTAGTTTTCTGTGCTTTGTGAGAGAGGTGAGCTCAGAGCAGGAATGCTCCCAGTCCCCTCATATTGGGAGCTCTGTTAATAAAAAACCTATTTCCTTCACCACAAATCTTCACGTTATGCATATACAAGGTGGCAAGCAGCTGGAACCCAGTCTGCCTGGTTACAGACGAAGCAGCACTTTTTTTCCTTGTCTCAGTGTTTTGTCTTGCTAGGTTCAAATGATTTTTAAAAAATATGTGAAATTAGTTATGTTCATTATAAAAAATTAAAACATGCAGAAAAGTACAAAGTATAAAGTAGAGCTTCCTTTCCTTCCTCATCCATAGGCCTCAGTGATTCCCTGCAGGAATCGTTCAATAGCATCCACACAGGTCCACACACATGTACACACATATAATGTATTTATGGACACATATATACTACTCAAGTGCTGAAGTCTCCCTGCATTTCTGCTTGGTGGCTTTCTCTAGTGCCATGAGAGCTTGCGCAGCCATTGAAAACAGCCTAGAAGTGCCAGGAAATGAATATCTCCAAGGGCAACTGCCCACTGATGATGAGGAAGACTTGGTGAGTGCTATGGACTGAGTGTGTCTCCCCTCTTCCCAAATTCCTTTGTTGAAGCCCTAATCCCAAATGTGATTTGAAGGTGGAGTCTTTGGGAAGTGATTAGGTTTAAATGAGGTCATGAAGGTAGAGTTTCCACAATGGGGATTTAAGCTCTTATAAGAAGACAATGACACCAGATCTCTCTTTCTCTCGCCATAATATGAGGAGAGACAGAATGAAGCCACCTGTGAAACAGGAAGAGAGTTCTCACCAGACACCAAACTCTGCCTGTACCTTGACCTTGAAATTCCCAATCCAGAAATGAGAGAAAGATATGTTTGCTGTGAAACTCACCAGTCTATGTTGTTTTTTAATAGCATCCTAAACTAAGATGGTGGGTAAAAACATCTTCATTCCTAAGGGGGTCAAAGCTGAAGAGCATTCTCTATAGTTTCTGAGAGGATCCCCAACAGTTTTAAGTCCCAGTTGCACCCAACAGTCATCTGTTTATCAACACACTTTATTGGGTTTTTTCCCTTTCCACCTCACTGCTCCCAGCCCTTTACTGGTGCTTCCTGGCCTCTATAACCAAATAAGCTACTTTTAGCAAGTCCTTGTTCCAAGGAATGCTATTGGAGAAACCTAAATTAAAACAATAATTGTCGTGGCTAGTCACCCTGTTAAGAAACATGTAACTGTCTTCCTTTCCTTTCTCCTCTTTTCCTCCTTCCTTCCTTCCTTTTCAAACAAGGTCATGGAAACCCTTGTATACATCTTTGCATACCTGTACAAATATGCCCATCTATAGGATAAATTACTAGGGGTATAGAGCTGTTGGGTGAAATTATTATGCACACTTAGCGCTTTCATATGCACTGCCATTTTCTTTTTCTTTTTTTTAACACCCATTTTCTTCAAAAATTTGTGTAAACTTATTTGGGAGAAATTCTGCAAATCTCACCTCAATTCTTGCTCCTGTCATGTAAATTCCCTTTGGAGTTTTCCACAGGTGCCTGCCCTATGACCTTCTGATTTTATGAACACTCTCCTCACCCCTAGTAGCCCAGAACCCCGGGTTCTAACTTCCTTGCACTGGATTTTGAGGGTGGGAGATTTCTGATCTTTAAAAGGATTCAATCACCACAGGTTTCACTGGAGACTCCTGAAGGCCCAGGTTTAATTTAGCCCTACTCTGAGCTCTGGAACTTGAATAATTTATAGACCTTTTTGGAAGGAATTCAGTTCTCATGGACTTAAGTTATTTTTATTACTTAATGTATGCATACCATGTAGTAACACAGGTAACTACAAATTTCTTGTGCTTCAGAACTTAAACAGTTATAGAACCAAAACAGAGTAACAATAAACCAAACAAAAATAAGAAGGCAATTTAAACTAACAGTAATTTTGTTAACTGGAAAGTGGACCTGGCCCTGAGCAGGTCTGCCTAGGGCTGGCTGGTAGTGTGTGGGTTCTTGACTTCGTGCAGGAAAGATTTCACAACACAAGAGCAGGTGATTTTTAGAGGACATTTATTATAGCTGGGGAGAGTGAAATTGGAAGGGCTTGGATAGAAGAAGCAACAGGGGAGAGCCTAGGTGGGCCTGCTTTTGTTCTCTAGAAATGTCATAGGAAAGGAATGAGCTGAGATGAGGCTGCTGCCCGCTCACTGAGAAATAAAAGTCACGGTAACAGAAGCGAGCCAAGGTGTGGCTGCTATTGGCTCACTGGAGAGTCAGAGAAAAGGGGACCCTGGGGACAGGGTCAGGGGGTTAGCCTGGGATAAGCTACTGCTGCCCATTGCTCCCCTGGTTGCAAGTCTCATAGAGTCCCTTAGAGTTTAGGAGATGAGTGCCTGAGAGGAAAGATGCAGAAGGGAAAGGCGGGGGCTTGCTCCTGGTAGGGAAAGTGTACACTGGGACCTTCATTTTGAGGATTTTTAAAATCTGGGAGTTTAGGGGAGATAGTAGGGAAAGATCTCAATACAATATTCATCTGCTTTATGCTGACGTGCTAAAATGAGATTTGTCCCCTTGACTTCATCTGTTCTTGGATATGGTTGGCAAATGGCACTAATTGGATTTCTTCTATCTCTCTGGATAGGGTGATTTAAGCTATTTTTACCCTCCAGTTGGGGAGGAAGTGTAAACCATTTACTCTCAAGTGTTCTTGGTTTAGGGAAGATAGGATCTGCTAGATCGATGCAGATTCCTTGTTTAACTATCCGTCTCAGTTTCCCTATTCCACTTGTCCTGTCTCAATTTGATGAGATGAATAGTTGTTTTTCTGAAATGCATTTGCTGCTGAGAACGTGAACACACTGACTGATGCAGGTTCTTTTGAAATTGACACAATATTCTACTGTGTGCTTGCTTATCACTCAGTTCTTCCCCTACTTGCCTATTCAAAAAGAAATCTTTGTCAGTACATGCCCACTGAACTTTATTTGGTACAAATGCAATCCAGACAGTTAAGAAGTACTAGCTTGCTCTGGCTAGGTAGCTAAGTTAGAGCACCATCCCAATATGCCAAAGTTGCAGATTTGATCCCCCAGTAAGGGCACATACAAGAATCAACCAATGAATGCATAAATAAATGAAACAACAAAGCAATGTTTCTCTCTCTCTCTCTCTCTCTCTCTCTTCCTCTCTCTCTCTAAAATCAATGAATAATAAAAAAACTAAAAAGAAGTTCTAACTTGAACTTAAAAAAATGACAGACCGAAATGCAGGCACTCATGTGTAAGCTAAGAGCAGGTACATGTGATCCAGAGCATGCTTATGATGCTTTTTAAAAATTACCAGTAAGCCTGGCCGGGTAGCTCAGCTGGTTAGAGCATTGTCTGGATACATCAAGATCATGGGTTTGATCCCTGCTCCGGGCACATACAAGAATCAACCAATAAATGTATAATGGAACATTTACATTTAATCAATGGAAATGGAATGTTCCGTAAATGGAACAACAAATTGATGTCTCTTTTTCTTCCTTCCAATCTCTCTAAAAATCAATAAATAAAATTTTTAAAAAATTACCAGTGAAATGAAAACATGAAATTGAATAATTTTTACGGGCAACTCATGGGTCCTAAGGAGTCTAGGGACCTCAGTTTGAGAAACACTCTCCTAGCACTGACCTTGACATCCAGGATGAGTTTGAGCTGATCTTTTGCAATTGTTGGATCTCTGTATGTTCTTCATATACAAACAAAAATGATCTGGGCTACCACCATTCCTGGGAAATGAAGGAAGTTGGAGGATCTTCAAGGAATATAAAAGAAGGGATAAGATTTATTACAGACCTCTAGAGTTGGGAGAATAATGATGGCTAAGACCCTCTCGGCTAGTTTTAGCTTTGGAGTAAAAAGGACTTGGCTTGGAATTCTAGATCTACCAGTTGCTGTGTATTTGTCTGTGAGCAAGTTATTCTATTTCTCTAATCCTTGTTTCTGCCCCTGTAAAAGTGGGCATATTTCAAAATGCCACTTCCCAGAGCCATGATGAGAGCCAAATGAAGTGACTCTGGAAAGTGCTAAAGGCAGAGCCTGTTAAACAGCAAGGCCATCATCAGGAAGAGGCTAAGCTGTTCTGAGGCTGCCACAAGCACTTGGTGAACAATAACAGAAAAGAGAAAGTGAAGATTCTAAAATTCTGTCTATAAATTATATTTCCGATATATGACTATCAGAATATTTCACCCTAGTGAGCCCAGTGGTTATCCTAAGCTTCCTCTCAGCCTTTCTCAGTTCTCCCCTCCATCTGCCTCCCAGCTGCTCTCCCCCACCCTTCCACCACAGACTCGAATCTCTTCCTCTCTCCCCCAACCCAGGCTTTCCTGCCTTTCTGCAGTAGTGTTGGTGACCTGTGTAGCGAGTGCCCCTCAGTGTCCTTCCTATTCATTGCAGGGACCATAAGGCCCATGAAATATTGATGAAAGGTAGGGTTTCCAATGGGTGGGCAGGACTCAAGAGGCTCAGGTGAGCATTCAGTTCTCTCTCCCTCCACTCCCCATTTGGAAGAGTAAGGTGGAGGGTCTAGGTGAAGTCCTGGGTGGGAAGCAGCAACTTCCCACAGATCTAAGGCAAGTTACATCCTTTCTGGACTTGGCTCCCTTTTTATGAAGAACCCTATCCCATCCACCTCAGAGGCCCCAAAGAGATGACCAAATGATAAATAAAAACACCAGGAAAATACCTAGAATGTGCACTGCTTTCCCGTAGGAGTTCAAGATTTCCTCATGGCATTCCTGGATGGGGGCTGAGGGTGAAACACCAGCGGGGTGTGGATAGGATTAAGGTGGGTTGAATCCTCCCTCCCTCTCAACCTTGCTCTGCACTGTGCATCCCACACTTTGCTGCCAGAACCACTTTTAAAATAACATAAATCTAATCATGTGATTTCCCAGCTCAAACCTTAAGGATCTTCCTTTTCACTTTCAGAATAAGCCAAATTATTAATGGGGTCACCTCACCTCACCTTGCCTTTCTGGGTGCACTCACCTGGACAGACCCTGTCTTCCAGTCACATGACATTTTCACATAACCACGTTCACGCCTCCCTGAGATTGTTCCCTCAATGCTTTCAGCCAAGAATGGCCTTGTCTCATCTCTGCAAATTATTGTCTGACTTAACGCCCAGTTCAAGTTTCAACTTTTCCATGAGGTCTTCAGCAATCTCTCCCTTCACTCCACGCAGGAGGACCTGGGTTCCCACAGCCCTTCCCAGCTCTGATGACAACACAGGTCAGCTGCGTTCTATGATTACAGAAATATACATACACATGTGCACACACATACACATATGCAATGGAGTCCGAAATATAATGTTGCCTAGGTTGCAACCCGGGGCACACAGACATGACAAGCCACGTGAACACTCTAGCCTACGTGCCAGGATGGAGAGGTATTTATACAATGGAAGGGAAGTTAAGGGAAGGGGAATTTAGAACCATAGGGCTTTAGGATAAACATAGAGTTCTTTCTGTAGGGCTCTCTCTTGCAGGGTTCTCATTACTTACAGTGTGAGAATTTCCGTAAGCCATAGCTCCTCCCATAGACCCTCCAAACTGATTGTTTGCTTAAAGTTTCAGTTAGTCTTTATTAACATACCCACATGCATATATATATATATATATGTGTGTATATATATATATACATGCACACATATACACATAACACACACATACCTATATACACAAGCACACATGCATACATACATGCAGGCCATACATACATACATATGTATACACACATACATGCCTGGCTCCCTTCTAGACTGTAAATGCTAGGAGGACAGTAAGTGCATTTTTCATAGCTCTTACTGTCAGACCCCTGCCCTGCACAAACCCTTAATAACTGAAGAATGAATTGGGAGGTGGAACTCAGAGACCCAGGTGACACATGAGAAAGCCACAGAGGGACATCACCTCACATTGATGGTTGCTTCCATCAAAAGGGCTTGTCCTTTACAACTGCCTTTCACCCACCTCAGAGGCCCCAAAGAGACGACCAAATGATAAGTGACCACAAGATCGTCCCAGCAGGCTCCCTGGGCAGGGAAAGTATTATCTCCATTTTAAGGGTGAGGGATCTGGGGTGTTGTTGATGGTCAGTGACAAGTTCACTCCTGGCCTCTCAGAAGAAAGCCATGCTCCTTGGTCCCCACATGGTGCTCCCCAAGTCCTGGGCCCTGGTGCTCTGAGAGGCATCAGTACTCTCCCCGCCCCCCACCCCCTTCCCTGCCCCTCCAAATCCAATTAGTCAGCTTTGGCTTCGGGAATCCTAGTTTCCAAACCAATAATTGAAGCACCTTGTCTGACAAGGACATTTGTACTTCAGAGGAAATAGGTCAGACTATGTTTAAAATTGGGGTTGTTCTTAAAAATTAAGGGTGGCTTCTGGCTGCACATACTTCCTATGGGCCACTGGTACAACGGGGACAACCAACTAGAAAACTGGTACTCTGGCCATCCCCAGGATGCAAAAACTGAGAGAAGGAAGGGAAGTGTTAGGGAATGAGGAGGCCTCCAAAGGACCACCACTCAATTCTAATCTCTCTCCTTCTACCCCAGGCTGTCCCTCCTGCCTGGATCCTCCCCATCAGCAGGACCAAACACCCCTACCCAAGCCCTTAGCACAGCCAGCCAGGCAGCTTTCTCCTGAGCTGCCTCCCTCCACCACCCTTTGTCTGGGGACTCTTTGTCTGCGGTCTCCCTTTGGTTCAGTGTCTCGGTCCGGCCTCCCCTCCCTGCCTCGCAAGCCAGGCTGTTCCCTCCCTCTCTGCGGGGGCTGGGAGGCTTGGCTAGGGGAGCTGGATGGGTTGCCATGGTCACGTTGAAACCAAGGCAGCTGGCCCGGGCAGCTGCTCTGTGGCCATGAAGGGCAGACAAAGACAAGCAGCCTTGGCAGCTTCAGACCTGGGACCACCAAAGGCCTGAGACTGAGGGACCGGGACCCAGGACTGAGCTGGAGGTGAGAGGAAGCCAGAGCTGAACTGGGAGGGCAGGAGTGGGGAATGATCAGGGCCCTCCCCTTGAGAGAGGGACCAGGTGGTCTAGGCTGGAGGGGAGTTCCCATAGCCTGGCAGGAGGCAGGGAAGGATGGAGAATAGAGTTTGACTAAGGGCTGAAGGGCTAGGATGCCCCCAAGGGGAGGTGTTCGGCCTCTGTGTCCTGATGTCCAGAAGCAGGTTTGATTCCATCTTTCATCCCACAACTTCCTCTTACTCTTCTCATCTCTTCGTGTCCCTGTGTTTCAACCCCTGTGCCTCAGTATCCCTCCTCCTCCCCCATCTTTTGGTTTCATTATGGCCCTTTCTTGTCTGCTTTGTCCTGTTTCTTGTACCCTTGGTCTGTCTGGCTGCTCCCTGCTCAGGGACCTTCACTTTCCTGGCCCTCCTCTCTGCTTGTCACCATTCTCCCGTCTCCACGCAGTCCAGCACTTTTCTCCCCAGATCTCAGCCTTCCCACCTTTTGCAGCATGTGGTGTGCCCTTGTCTCCATTCTCTTTCCTCTCTTGAACCCCCAGTCCTCCTCATTCTTGGCCTCAGTGTATCCTGTCTCTCCAAGTTCCATCACCATCATCAGCTTTCTCCATGCCCCAGGCTATCCGCAGCTCAGCTTGATCACATCTTTCTCCCTTCCAGTGCTACATCCTCCTCCTTCCACTCTTGGGCCTTAGTTTCCCATTTATACCAAGTGGTATCAGGGCCTAACTCATGCCGAGGGCCTTTTGTACTCCTCACCCTGACCTCCACTAGCCGGTTCTCAGTCTCTGCAGCTGCTAACCCAGTTTGTTTGTCCCAGAGCCAGCTGCACCTCCCAGGAAAGGAACTGAAGCTCATGTGGGAGGCTGATCTGGTCCTTCCTCTCTCTCACTGGTCCTGCTGGGCCTTCCTGCTGTGGCCAGGTGGTCTGCAGTCCTGAAACTACTCTCTCCTATGTGCCTCCCCTTACATTTTTTTTTCCCCCAGTTGTTTCCCTTCCTCTTTCCTGGGTGGCAAGCAGCCATTGGCTTGAAGGGGAGGGAAGCTTGGATGGAAGGGCATGGATGGGGGAGGGGAAGAGAACTTTGGGGGCTTGGGAGGACAAAGGGCCTCTGAAGTTGAAAGTGATACAGGAGACATGGGGTAGACTCTGGCTAATTGGGTGGACACTCAGTCTTGGCACTGCTCAGACGGCAGGGATTTCCCTCGCAGGCCCCTGGGAATCTCGGCTCTGAGCCCCACATTCCAGTGGGCTCCAGCCCCCTTTCCTCTGAGCCCCACATTCCAGCGGGCTCCAACCCCCTTTCCGCTGTCACTTGACTCCGCTGGGCCCCAGCCCCTCATCCTTGCCACTCCTCCAGCCCTGGGCTGGGGCGAGGTGGGCATCATGGATTAGGAATTTCTCCTGCTAGGATAGGGGACAAGGGTTTCAGGATTTTATGGCTAATTTTACTCTCCCCAGTGGACCCCTCTGTCTGGCACCACCATGCCATCTGGCCTGGGTCAGTGTGGGCCTGGGACATGAAATGTCCTGTCAGGGTGTGAGGGGCTGCTGCTTCTCTCCTGAGGCATGGGGTACAGCTCAGCCTGGCCTTGGTCTGGTCTTCCCCAGCATTGCACTGGTTGGAGCGGCTGAGAGCCACCCAGGTGAGGTTCTTGGACACCCTGGCCCAATCCCCGGCCTGACTCCACCCATGGACCAGCCTCTCCTGACCCAGGTTCCCCAGAGACTGTCTCCAGACAGAGTGCTCTGGGGGCACTCTGGGGTTTGGTGGAAGGGGATGATGGGGAGAGGTAATTCTCCTAGTGACCCTAGCTGCCTGTTAGTGAGTTCCTTAGCAGGTGGGTTGCCCTTGGTTTGTGTGTCATCATAGGTTGGAGCATGTGCCCATCTGTTCCTTGGCTCTCCCAGAGGCCAGCCTCTTCCTGGTAGTGCTTTAGTGCTTTTGTGTACTTGTCTGGTTGGGACTTTGTGTTTCTTCTTGGGCTTTGCTTTTTTTCTTGAGGTGTCTGGGTGAGTTTCTATTTGCTGCGAGGTGCATGGGGCCAGAGCTGGCTGGGTCTGAGGGAGGCCTGCCCCGAGGAGGACTCCTGGGCTGGGAGCCTGGACCCCGGAGTCCGGGGAGGAAGTAGAAGGGCCCGGAGAGAGGGGCTGGTGCCAACCTCTGGGATAGTGGAGGTTGGGGTGCAGAGTGGGTCTGGAGAGGGGGATGGTTGGACAGGCCAGCCCTGCTTCTCTTCCCCAACCGAATTCCTGCTGCTGGGCTGAGGCCTGGGCCTGTGAGAACCTGCTTCTTCGTGCTGCCCTGGGGCTGCACCCCGCCCCCCCCCCCCCCCCCGCCGCTCCCGTCCCACATCACCTCCCTCTCGGGAACTGAGCCCAGAAAAGGGGGAGTAGGGAGGGGTTTGGGTGTGTGGGAGGCCCTAAAGAGGGATACTACGGCTGCAGGGGCCTCAGCTCGGCAGCCCTCTCCAGTGAGGAACCTGGCGGGGTGGAGGGAGACGGGGAGGCCACGCAGAAGTGGGCGGTGACCGTGGGGACAGCCTGGAGGTAGCAGGAGGCCCGGCTGAGAGCAGGGCGCTGGCGCCGGGAGTGGGCGGGGCGGGCCGTGGCTGGGCGCGGGCAGGGGGAGAGGGCGGGGACTGGGCGAGGGAGGCGGTGCCTGGGTCCCTGTAGTTCCTCCCTGGCTCCTCTCCCCGGAACAGGCCCCCGACAGCTGCTCAGGGAGCTACCGCCGACACTCGAGCCCCGCCGGCGCCTCCGCTCCGTCTCCCGGCTCCCGCCGCCTCCCCTCCCCTCGCCCGGCCGCCGCCACCGAGGCCCCACTGCGGGCCGGACGCTGGGTCCGGGGGAAGAGCGATGAGAGGTAGGGAGAGCAGCCGAGGACCCTCGCAGGGCGGAGGAGCGAGCACGGCGACCCAGGGGTGCGGGCCGCAGTGGGGAGGCAGGACTTGCCGACGTGCATTTGCTTGTGCAGCTCCTCGAGGTCTGTCCCTGTCCGCTTCCCGGAGTGCGGGAATCCCTGAGTCGGGAAAGTGTGTTCCAGCATTGAGCAAGGACACCCAGCCCCCACCCCCGACTTACTCAGCGAGGAAGATAGGTGCTCAAAGGTAGCCCCACTGAATCATCTGCTGGGCCCCTGAGAAGTGGGTCTGCCCTCCCGCCTGGCTGGTCCCCGGGGCCTCCACCCAGCCAGCAGTCCAGCAGAGGGACTGGCACCCTAACCTGCCTGTGCCAGCCGCCTGCCACCTTGCATGGTCAGGTGGTTCTGAGGTGAGAAAATGAGCACCATCCTCAGTGTCTCTCCTCCACTCCCTTCCCCCAGCCTCCGCCAGTCCACAGGTCCTCTGCTGGCTGCACTTTCCTTTCCGCACCTACACCCTCAGCCAGCCTGGTGCTTAGATTCGCTGTTGCTGAGTGCAGTCAGTGTGTGCAGAATTGAGTGGTACAGTGAGACATGTGAAAGCAGGGTACAGGCTCTTCCTTACTGCAACCAGCTGTCCAAGTTCCCCACCCCCTTGACTTCTTGTTGGCTTGGTCACCTCGTATTTTAGGTGGTGGGCCCATGGGATCCTGCCCCCTAAGGGCCTGTGTGTGTTACATAGTGTCCTCTAATGGCAGGAGCATATATATAGTGTCTTGTCATTTCATGTTCACAGGTGTCTGACGATAGCTTTTCACTAAACGAAGGGCTTGGACTTCAAAGAAGGCTGAGGTGTGGGTGGAGTTGATGTGTGAGCATTTGTGTTTGCCCTGGCTGGAAGTCTATGTGTGTAAAAGATTTAGGTAGATGTCACATGTGAGTGTGTCACTGAATTTGTGACAGGTTGTCTGTGAGACACAGAGGTGTATGTGTATGCATGTGCTAATCTAGCCTGTGTTTACAGAAGGCTCTGTAAGTCCTTGCGTCTCACCATATGTGTCTGTGTGTGTAAGTGTGTATCTGTATATTCAGAGCTAAGTGGGTGTTGTCTGGAGTTGGGGTGGGGAGAGAGAACAACCTGCCTCCTGCCTCGGTGTCTGGCCCTTGGTATGTAATTGGTTGTAATGGGGCAGAGTGCGTGGGGTTGGGGTAGGTCTGGTGGGCCTGTCCTCCCTGTTTCTGACCCAGTGGAGAGAATGGGGGATGGGGGTGTCTGAGAAGCATTGCCCCAGGCGATGGTGCCTCTGCATTTCTCTGCTGGCTTCTGAGCCTGCTCTGTTTACCTCTTGCTTTGTGTTTCTGGCCCTGCCTCCCCTGACCCCCCTGCCTCCTATCCTCTGCTTGCCTTTGTATCTCTGCCCAGGCTTCTCTTGCTCCGTCTGGCTCCGATGACTCATCTGGGATAGGCATGAAGGTTACTCAGGGGAACAAGGGCCCCACTGTTCCTGGCAGCAGTGGGGGTGGAGAGTGGGACCCAGGAATTCCAGGCCCCTGTGTGTTGCTCCTGGTCCTTCAAGGAACTAGGATGCCTCTGGTCCTAGCTCTGCTTGGATACCAGGGTGCCCCCCACAACTCAGGCAGCCCCTCAGCTGCTGCTTCAGAGCTGTGGGGTCTCAGCTGCCTCTTACATTCCTGCCTAGAGCATTGTGGGAGCAGCTGAAGGAGGACAAAGGGATGGGGGAGTGTCCCCCACTCCTACCTCCTGGGGTGACCTGAGCCCTGTCTTCAGACCCACCCTCCTCTGCAAGGCAGCTCAGCCTTTTCCTCAGTCCTGGGCCCTTCTCCCTTCAGAAAGTGGGAACTGGGGGCACAGCTGATCTGGTGGAAGACTAGGCAGGGAGAACTAGGGTATGACGGGTGGCCTGAGAGGTCCCTCAGGGTTCTTGGACCTGGGGAGCTCAGTGCAGACCTAGGAAGAGGACAGGTCAATATAGTTTTCCCTGTACTGGGGTTCATAAGGACATACCAGATGGAACAGTTTTAGTTGGGATGAGCTTCCTGGGCCTCAGTGAGGAAGAACAGGAGTTCTCAAGCTTTCGTGGGCACAGATGACCCAGGCTCACACTGAGCCGAGCAGGGCTACAGAGGACCGTAAGACTGGAAAGTGCTGGAGTCCCCCACTTGTCCTAGAATTCTGGGCTCCTAAGTCAGGAGGGGACCAGAGTTTAGCCCAGTGTCTGTTCTAAAAATAGAGCTGATGCTGTCAAACAACTCCTGTTTTTGTCATCTTACTGTCATTATGCCCAGAGCAGCCTATACTGTCTCTCTGTTGTTGCTAGCTGTGACCTAGTCTTCCCGATTGTCCTTTAACTTACCTCCCACCCATTTTTTTCTCCTGCAGAGATGCTGCCCCCACCCCCTTAGGCCCACAGGGTCAGGAGCTATGGGGCCAGAGGCCCTCGCATCTCTACTGCTGCTGCTGTGCTTGGTGGCAACTGGAGATGCTGACATGAAGGGACATTTTGACCTTGGTGAGGAGACTGGCTCTTGGGTCCCTGAGGGATGGGGCTTGGGAGTCAGAGAATCAGGGGCCTTGACCATTTGTCTGCCTGTATTCACCCAGCCAAGTGCCGCTATGCCCTGGGCATGCAGGACCGGACCATCCCAGATGGAGACATCTCTGCCTCCAGCTCCTGGTCAGATTCCACAGCCGCTCGCCACAGCAGGTACCTGGCACACCGGGGCTTCCTTGGAGGTTAACTACTGGGGTCTCTACTTGCCCTTCGAACCCCTCTGCACAAGCCAAGAGGCTTCTGAGGAGGCTAGTGCCAATGAAACTTCCACAGTCCTGGGAAGGGTGGGGCTTTACATACTAGACCCAGAGGCAGATCCAAGGCCAGACGTTCCCTGTGATCTCCTGCCCCCTCCCAGGCTGGAGAGCAGTGATGGGGATGGGGCATGGTGCCCCGCAGGCCCAGTCTTTCCCAAGGAAGAGGAGTACCTGCAAGTGGATCTTCGGCGGCTGCACCTGGTGGCTCTGGTGGGCACGCAGGGGCGGCACGCTGGTGGCCTGGGCAAGGAGTTCTCCCCCAGCTACCGTCTTCGTTACTCTCGAGATGGCCATCGCTGGATGGACTGGAGGGACCGCTGGGGTCAGGAGGTGAGGCTGGCAGGGGCAGCAGCCAGGAAGGGTGGCTCTTCTCCAGGTACACTTTAAATGTCTCCTATCCACTGACCATTCTCCAGTTCACACCCTCTCTAGCCAAAACCTCTCCACTTGAGTTCTATCTAGTGTTGGCACAGCTGACCAACTTCTGCACTGTTCCACATAGATGTCTAATGGGCATCTCAAACTTACCATCAATTTCCCAGGCTGAACCTTGAGTCCCATGTGCACCCCAAATCTGTCTCCCCCCAACCCTGACAGTGTTCTCCAGCTCAGGAAATGATACCACCATGTGCCCAGTTGTACAGGCCATGAGCTAAGATGATTTCATTGACTCCTTATTCTCACCTCCTGCTTCCAACACATCAGCAAGGCCAGTTTCTGCTACCTTCTTGCTGTTTCCTGCCTCTGACCTCTCCCCACCATTCCCATCCCATCCCAGCTTAGGTGAAGCCCTGATGTAGTTTCCGAACTGTTCTCCCTGCTTCTGCCCTTCCTGCCTGAAGCCGGTTCTCACCCTAGAGGCCACATCCACTGCACTTTGAAAAACACACTGGCTTGCTGATGGCCCTTTGCTGGCTCCCACTGTGCCAGAACAAAAGGGAAGCCCCTCTCTGAGTGCAGAAGCTTGATATGCTCTGGCTCCTGGCTATCCATTATCCTGGCCGCACCTGGGCCATCCTGGTTTTTTGGCTATTCCTGAACAAGCTAGGGCTCATCCCAGAGCTTCAGCACATTTTCGCTTGCTGTTTTGTGTCTGGAAAGCTCCTCCCCTGCCCCTGCCCATGTTCACAGGCTCTCCCCTCACTCCATTAAGTTCTTCCCCCAGATATCACCTCCTCAGAGAGCCTTTTCTGACCTCTCTGCCTCCCACTGCTCCAGTCCCACTCCCTGCCTTTTAGTCTTTGTGGCTGTTTCCCCTACGGGGCTCAGTCCTGCAGGGGAGGGACTGGTGCTCACCACTGAGGACAGGAGGGCTAGTGCATGGGGGGATCTGGGCCAGCACCTGCAGAGCAGACAGAGGGGATGGGGGAGCTGGAGCAGGGGTGCAGGGCTGTGAGGATGGGGTGGAATCTGGCACAATGAGCTGAGTGGCTTTGAGAAAGATACAGGGAGCCAGGCCAGGAGTGGGAGGGATGACACTGGAATGGGAAGACTGACCTTCAGACTGACAGAGGTGTCAGAGGTCTCTGCCGCAGCCCCACAGCCCGTGTGCTCAGCATCGCCCTTCCTCGATATCTGTGTGGCATGGGCAGGGCCAGGGAGCAGGTGGTAACAGGGAAGTTAGCACCCATCCACCCCATTTCCTGGCCCACAGGTGATCTTAGGTAATGAGGACCCTGGGGGAGTGGTGCTGAAGGACCTTGGGCCCCCTATGGTGGCCCGGCTGGTTCGCTTCTACCCCCGCGCAGACCGGGTCATGAGTGTCTGTCTGCGGGTGGAGCTCTACGGCTGCCTCTGGAAGGGTGAGTTGTTCAGGGGTTCACCCCCCTGAGAACTTGTTTCCTATCCTGGGGAGGGGGGCATCCAGGTACCTCTTTCTCCTGTCAGGAAGCTGTCACGCTGAGTGAGGAGGGAACTGGCCAACATTGCCTCCTCCATGCCAGTGGGCCTGTGGAAGGATGGGGGATGGAGGCCCCTTGCCCTCACACCCCGCCTCCCACCCTGCCTCAGATGGACTCCTGTCTTACACCGCCCCTGTGGGGCAGACGATGTACTTATCCGAGGCTGTGCACCTCAACGACTCCACCTATGATGGACACACCACACACACGGTTGGCGGGTGAGGAAGTAGGCCCTACAGTACCAAAGGCTGGGGAAGGAGGGAGGATGAAGTGGGTGGGGCTGGGGGGTTGGTAAGTAGTCTGGGCATTGAGATAGAAGGATGGGGAGGGGCATGGGTTAGGTGAAGCCTCAAGAGACAGGACCAGGATTGAAGGACAGCAAGGTGACACTGTGTGAATTAGAAAAAGGCACTCCTTTGCTAACACTTACATTGGCTGGAAATTGTCAGAATAAACACACACATCATAGGGTGCTTTGTACAGCATGTGACTTGAAGTACCCATCCTAGTCCCGAGTCTGGACCAGGCCACTGTGGGAGTTGGGGTGGCAGAGCACATGGGTAGGAGACACTTTCTTCTCTTCCAACCTCTTCCTCGGTCCCTCCTCTCCAGGCTGCAATATGGAGGTCTGGGCCAGCTGGCAGATGGTGTGGTGGGGCTGGATGACTTTCGAAAGAGCCAGGAGCTGCGGGTGTGGCCGGGCTATGACTATGTGGGATGGAGCAACCACAGCTTTCCCAGCGGCTACATGGAGATGGAGTTTGAGTTTGACCGGCTGAGGGCCTTCCAGGCCATGCAGGTGGGTGTGTCCAGCTCCCAGGGGAAGCCTTGAGACCAGGGTGGGTACCTGAAATGCTTACCAGAGCTCTTCTGGCCTTGGACCTATGTCCCTTTTTCCTTCCCCTCAGGTCCACTGTAACAACATGCACACCTTGGGAGCCCGCCTGCCTGGCGGGGTGGAGTGTCACTTCAAGCGGGGCCCAGCCATGGCCTGGGAGGGGGATCCCGTGCGCCATGCCCTGGGGGGCAGCCTGGGGGACCCCAGAGCCCGGGCTGTGTCAGTGCCCCTGGGTGGCCGTGTGGCCCGCTTTCTGCAGTGCCGTTTCCTCTTTGCTGGGCCTTGGCTGCTCTTCAGTGAGATCTCCTTCATCTCTGGTAAGTCCTGATGTCAGCCTAGGCCCCAGCCTCTGGGACTGCCAAGTCCTCAGTGCTCCAGGATCCTCACCTCTGGCACCATACTACCCATCACCCATGAGACTTCTCAAGCAGCGGGTCCCCCAAATAATTTGAATCCTCCCCCCGCCCGCCACTGTCTCTCTTTCCTTTGTGAGTCCCTTGCTCAGGACTGATGTTGAGCCAATATGAGAGTGCTGGCTGTGAAAATACTGAAATACTCTGTGCTGGTTGGTAAATAGCCTCTTCTCTAAGCCTCCTGATACTACGATCCCTACCCTGGGCTTCCCCTCGGAGACCTGCATCTCCCCATAATCCAGCAACTAAAAGGTTAACAGTCACCACAGCCAGGGCCTCCGGACCCCTAGAACACTGTTCCTACCACCGGCTAAGCTTTCACTCCTCACCTCCTCACTAGTTCTCCTGTAGGTCCCACTCCCTGCATCTCCCCTCTCTATCTGCCTTGCTTTCTTCTCTTCCTTCTTCCCAGATGTTGTGAATGACTCCTCTCTGGCTCTGGGGGGCACATTCCCACCAGCACCCTGGTGGCCACCTGGCCCACCTCCCACCAACTTCAGCAGCTTGGGTGAGCAGCCCTGGGACCTCTTCTGGGTTTGGGCCCTGTGCACCAGTCCTCCCTGCATGCCCCCCAGCTTGGGTGGGAAGCCTTCTGTCATTCTGACCCCCTTGCCTCTGCCAGAGCTGGAGCCCAGGGGTCAGCAGCCTGTGGCCAAGGCCGAGGGGAGCCCAACCGCCATCCTCATCGGCTGCCTGGTGGCCATAATTCTGCTGCTGCTGCTTATCATCGCTCTCATGCTCTGGCGACTGCACTGGCGCAGGCTCCTCAGTAAGGTGGGCAGCTGGGTCGGGGTAGGGCTCCAGGCCCGAAGCCACCTGTGTCTGCATTAGTCAGGGTCCATGAGGGACTCAGAGCATAGTCTAATTCAAATAATTGGAGGGGGGCTCAGTAAAAAGACTACTTACAAAAGTGTTGGGTGGGGTGCATGGAAATCAAGAGGAGTAATGGGGTCCCCAGGGCCAGTCACCACAGTGTGATCATATTGGGCTGCTTGGTGAGAGGAGGCCACACTTACTGGAACCCAGGCAGTGAGCCTGTGCAGAGGGTGCCTTGATGGGGCAGCAGACAGACTCTGGTTCAGGGGTGCAGTAGCCTGAGTCCTCACCTCAGGCAGGAGCTGGGGGAATAATCAGCCTGACAGCACTTTCCATGGGTTGGCTCTCCAAACTCCTGCCGGGGCTCCTCTCTGGGGAACCCAACCGCAGCCTGCCGCTGAAGTCCACACTGGTCACCTCGTGAGGCAGAAGCTGAGTAGGAAAAGGTGAAGCTGGAGAAGCAGCCAGAAGTCTGGCATACCCATGTCTTTCAGTGAGAGTCTGGAATGGTGATACACATTAAAGTGGACAATTATGAACTGGTCAGACTTGGGTGGGATCCCATCCTGAGACTCAAATGCTCTTGAGCCTCCGTTCCTTTACCTGTGAAGTGGAGTTAATTGTAGATTCAACTGTAGGGCTGTTGTGAGGACAGAATAAGGGGACATATAGAGAACATTTAACGAAAAGCTGGGATGTGCATGCTAACCAGCGGCATAGCTCACATTTTGCCTTCTCCGTGACAAGGCTGAGCGTCAAGTCTTAGAAGAGGAACTGACAGTTCATCTCTCTGTTCCTGGGGACACCATCCTCATCAACAACCGCCCAGGTCCTCGAGAGCCACCCCCGTACCAGGAGCCCCGGCCTCGTGGGAATCCACCCCACTCTGCCCCCAGTGTCCCCAACGGTTCTGGTAAGACCTGACTTGTTCCAGTTCTACCTCCATCCTCTCTGCCTGTTTTCTTATTGTGTTCCTTTCCCATTCCCCTCTTGTTTTGTTGTCCCCAATTTCAGTTCATTTTCTTATTTCCTTGGCCCCTGATCATCACCCACTCTATCATTCCATGTCTCCACCATATAATCTCCCTCAAGAATTTCCCATGTGTTACCTATAGTCCCCAATGGTCTCATCCTGTCTCTGTCCCATACACACCTCTCCTTCTCTGTTGTGCACTCTCATTGTGTCTTGCTGGCCCCACTCCTTTCTCCTAGACTCACCATGCTCCTTCCAGCCATCCAGCTATCCATTCATCATCCATCCATCTATATTCATATATCATGCATCCATTCATCATGTATTTATCATTTGTTCATCCATATATCCATCACATAGCCAACCATTCATCCATCACTCATCTATCTATATATATATTCATACACCCATTTATCCATCCATCACTTATAATCCATTTGTCCATCCATCACACATCCATCCATTCATCCAGACATCCATCATCTATTCATACATGCATTCCGCCATCCATCTCTTCATCCATTCATTATCAATACAGCTATCCAGCACTCTCCATACCCTTGTTTTATCCTGTCTCAGTACATTTGTTTCTGTCATCCCTGGTTTTGCTGTCTTCTGGTTCTCCCAGTCTGTCTAGCCTTGAGTCTCATCCCTTCCCCGTGTCTCCCCCACCCCTCCTTCTCCCGACAGCGTTGCTGCTCTCCAATCCGGCCTACCGCCTCCTTCTGGCCACTTACGCCCGTCCCCCTCGAGGCCCGGGCCCCCCCACACCCGCCTGGGCCAAACCCACCAACACCCAGGGTAAGCCCCTCTGCCCTGGGCTCCGCCAGGCTCCCCACACCTCTACTGGGTCAAGGAAAAGTCCTCAGACCTTGCACTGCCTCCTCTCCTCACCGTGGCCTCTTCTGCCCTCCTGAGTTCCCATGGAAGACTCTGTTATGCCCTTAGCTCTCCTCTGCTGCTGCTCCTCCTTTTTAAGGCCTCCCCTTGAGCTGAGGAGCTCAAGCTCTGTCACTGGTTCTCAGCTCTGTCCCCCTCCTCCTCTTCCACCCCATCTCTTCAGCTCTCCAGAGCCACAGAGGAGGTTGCGGTGGTGGCCCAGGTTCTCCTGTAATTCCTTTGTTCTCCCCTCTCTCTAGAGCTTCAAGGAAGAGGGCCTCTCACCCTGGGTGCCTGCCCTGTCCCCCCATGTGTCCTCTCTTTGCAGTCCCTGAGGTGAAGGCTCATACCCCCACCCTTTCTGTCTGCTCCTTCTCTCCTTGGTGTTGCCTTCTTACTGTCACCCCTTCTCCAGGGCTAAGAGGGGCAGCTCTGCCTTGTCTCCTCTGTCTGTAGACCCCTTGTTGTGCGAGCTATGAGGAACTGTTCCTTTTCTGTGTGCCCATGTGTCTGCTTGTCTTTGAGCTTGGTGTGTTGGGTCAGGAAGTGTTTGGGTATCGAAGGCAGGGAGGAGCCAAGGCTGAGAGTGGGGGCCGTGGAGGAAGATGGGGACAGCTCAGTGAAGTGGAGGGGCTGGCAGGGAGTGGGGCAAAGGTTTGGAAAGTGAAGACTGACCAGATGGCTGTGGCTGGCACCATCTTTCCTCTGATGGTGGGCAAAGGAATTCCTCTTTTGGACATGACTTACCTCATGATTTCTTGGGCTATGCTGGGATCCCTAGAGAATAAGACTTTATAACCATCTCCAGTGCCTTCAAAACTCTGGAACAGCTAACTCATTCTACACCAGCATTTTCTCTGGCTTGAGGAAGTCAATGGAGGGTAGACCTAGTCTCTCACCCAACTGGGAGACGGCACCCGTGGAAGGCTGGGGTATGAAGAACCATGGCCCCAGGGGCTGCTCCTGATGCTGGTCCTGTCTTCTTTCCTTCGTCCCTCCAGCCTGCAGTGGGGACTACATGGAGCCTGAGAAGCCAGGTGCCCCGCTTCTGCCCCCACCTCCCCAGAACAGCGTCCCCCATTATGCCGAGGCTGACATTGTCACTCTGCAGGGTGTCACCGGGGGCAACACCTATGCTGTGCCTGCACTGCCCCCAGGGGTGGCTGGGGATGGGCCCCCGAGAGTGGATTTCCCTCGGTCACGGCTCCGCTTCAAGGAGAAGCTTGGTGAGGGCCAGTTTGGGGAGGTAAGGAGGATTCCTGCCAGTGATCTGTTTGGGGTTCTGATGACATGCCCATATATCCCCCTTGAGCAGGAACCTGTCATCTGTGACTATGTTATCATAATTGAACTTTTTTAAAAAATGATTTTATTTCTTTATTTTTAGAGATAGGAGAGGGAGGGAGAAAGAGAGGGAGAGAAACATCACTTGGTTGCCTCTCGCATATCCCCAGCCGGGGACCTGGCCTGCAATCCAGGCATGTGCCCTGACCAGGAATCGGACCAGTGACCTTTTGGTTTGCAGGACAATGCTCAATCCACTGAGCAGTACCAGTCAGGGTAACCTTGGGAAACCTTTTGACCATCTAACAAATGACCGTATTTCTCCAGGTGCATCTGTGTGAGGTAGAGAACCCTCAAGACCTGGTCAGTCTTGATTTCCCCCTTAATGTGCGCAAGGGACACCCTTTGCTGGTAGCTGCCAAGATCCTACGGCCAGATGCCACCAAGAATGCCAGGTAAGGACCAGGATTGGCATTTGGGAGGGCAGGGGAGGCCACGAAGGGTAAGAAGTGATCTACAGAGAAATGTGGTAGAGACAGCAGAGGGTTGACTGGGGAAAGTCCCCACATCACAGTGAGTGAGTGTGCATGCCGTGGTGGGGCGCTGGTCCAGGTGAGCAGGGGGGACAGGTGTAGATCAGCCCCTTGATGTCCTTGCTATCTTCTCCTTGTCTCTCTAGGAATGATTTTCTGAAGGAGGTGAAGATCATGTCGAAACTAAAGGACCCAAACATCATCCGGCTGCTGGGCGTTTGTGTGCAGGATGACCCTCTCTGCATGATTACCGATTACATGGAGAATGGCGACCTTAACCAGTTCCTCAGCGCCCACCAGCTGGAGGACAAGACTGCAGAGGGGGCTCCAGGGGATGGGGAGGCTGCCCAAAGACCCACCATCAGGTCAGTGGGTACCCAGGCCAGCCTTATCCTGAGAGCTCCAGCCTGAAGGCAGAGGGGACCAAGGGGTGGGGAGGCCGGTGGAGGCTCGAGGGTTGGGGGCACCTGGGATGATGAATACGAGGGGCAGAAAAGCCAGGCATGGCTACAGTGAGGGGATGAAGGGACTTGGACCCTGTCAGGAACTTCCCTGTGCCCTCTGTCACCCTCACTGCCTGAGTCCATTTGGGGACAATAAAAGTAGTAGCTCTCCAAGGTCGGATGAGTGAAAGAAAGGTTGAATGGGCACCCATCTGCAGGCCTCCACCTGGTACTTCCATCTCAGCACCAGAGTTGGTTTAGCCTGGTCCCAGGGAGTGGCTGCCCTTCCTATCCTGGTAATCTGTGAGGTAAAGACGAGGCTGGGGCTACCCCAATGACCCTCTGTCCTTGGCTCCCTTACTCAGCTACCCAATGCTGTTGCACGTGGCAGCCCAGATTGCTTCAGGCATGCGCTATCTGGCCACACTCAACTTTGTGCATCGGGACCTGGCCACAAGGAACTGCCTGGTTGGGGAAAATTTCACCATCAAAATCGCTGACTTTGGCATGAGCCGGAACCTCTATGCTGGGGACTATTACCGCGTACAGGGCCGGGCGGTGCTGCCCATCCGCTGGATGGCCTGGGAATGCATCCTCATGGTGAGATGCCGGCAGGGCAGGGAGCTCTGGCTGCCTCTTCAAGCCTGTGGTCTCGTTCAGTCTCCTCATCTATAAAGTGAGGGTTTGGACCAGTGTCCTGTAAGGTTCCCTGTGGTTCAGAGACTGAAGAAAGCAGGGAGGTATGGAGTGATGGGGAAGCGTCCAGGGGACCAGTGGATCCAAGAGATGGAATCAGGGTGGCAGAGACCAAGAGAAATTAAGGGCCAGAAGGGGCTAGAGAGAGAAGGGGATGAGTTGGGAGCTAGTCAGGACCAGAAAATGGGGGGCAGGAGGATAGAAAAGGGAAGAGACAAGGGAGAGGACTAGAGTCTGAGAAGGAAGGCAGAGCTGAGGGAGAGAGGAAGGGAGGGATGGCTTATTGGGGGAGAGCCCACTGGGAAAAGTGGCGTCAGATCCGGGAAGCACTGAGGGCTCTGGCCCCATGGGGAAAGGAGGAAGTCTGTGTTGCCTGATGCCTTTCTCTGCCTGTTGCTGTATTCACACACCAGGGGAAGTTTACAACAGCAAGTGATGTGTGGGCCTTTGGGGTGACTCTGTGGGAGGTGCTGATGCTCTGCCGGACCCAGCCCTTCGGGCAGCTGACAGATGAACAAGTCATCGAGAATGCAGGGGAGTTCTTCCGGGACCAGGGTCGGCAGGTGAGAGCAGATGGGTCGGGAGGATGGGGCCAGGGCCTGGGATGGCAGAGCCTGTCATCTTGGGAACTAAAGAACATTTGTTTCCTGCCTTCTGTCCACACTGTTGCCCCAATGTAGGTGTACCTGTCTCGGCCACCTGCCTGCCCACTGGGCCTGTACGAGCTGATGCTTCGGTGCTGGAGCCGCGAGCCTGAGCAGCGACCACCGTTTTCCCAGCTGCATCAGTTCTTGGCAGAAGATGCACTCAACACAGTGTGAATCATGGCACCCAATGGCCCTCCCTCAGGGATGCTTGGGGGAGGCTAGCTTCACCAAACGTGTGGAGCCAATGGCACCCCTGCTCCCCTTGCCCTTCAGCTCTGAGAGGCAGTGTGACCTCAGGTGGGCCAGGCCTGCCAGGGAGCTGACACCCTCCTTACTCCTCTCCTAGAAGCCCCTACCACGCGTGCAGCTGGCCCTGTGGATGGGATCCTCTTAAACATCTTCTAGCCATCACTTTGGGGAGCGTGGGGCAAATACAGGACAGACACTGGACTTGGCCCCTGGAGCATCTGGGCCCCTGGACAACACTGGTTCCTGGAGGGAGAAAGGCTGTGGCCCCCCACTCTCTCCGTCACACACTGGACCCCACTGTCTGAGAATCCGGGGAGTGAGGACAACAACAAAAAAAGGAATTGTCCTACTCCTGGAATTGTCCTCAGCTTTGGCTTCTTGCCTCCCATCCTCTGAAACACTGGACCTGGGGATGATCCCGGCCCCTAACCCCCAGTCATGCCCACCTCCCCCTGCTGTGTTGGAACTATAACTTCTCTAAGTCTGTATGTTTCTGTGGAATAGATATTGGGATTAGGGGAAAGAGGGAACAACACCTGCGGCCGTGGGGTTGGGCTTCTCTATTGTAGCTGCCACATTGGTTTTTCTATAATCACTTGGGGTTGTACATTTTTGGTGGGAGAGACACAGATTTTTACACTAATATATGAATCTAGCTCAATGCAATTTTAATCCCCTGCACTAGGCAGGTAATAATAAAGGTTGAGATTTCCACAGCTATGTATAAGTTTCTTGGGGTTTTGGTAAAATCTGCTTCCTTGCCTCCCCCCTTCCCATTTTCTTTCTCCCTTCTCTTTTTTCCTCCTTTCTATTTCATTTCCTACCATGTACTTTGCTCAGCACAGTGTTCTGTGTCTGTATAAGCCAAGCCCTTGCCAGTGGGACCTCAGGTTCAGTCAGTTGATTAGCCTCATCAGCTCCAACAAGAGCTCTGCAGGAGGCCTGGGGTCTTAATCTTGTTTGACCCATGAACCCTTCTGACAATGGGAAGAGATCTACTGATACCTCCTCAGAATTGTTTTAAAACCCATTTAAAGTGGTATGTGTGTGTATATATATATATAGATATACAGATATAGATAGGACTATAGAGAGTTTACCAAAATGCTGTATTAACATCTTTTATATATATTTAATAATGACATCTAGCAGCAGGTGTAATAAGTACTGACATTTTCAAATAGTATAATGATAAACAACATCTGAGATTTCTAAGACTAGTGGGATATGAAAATAGCTGTGGTGTTCATTAGGGATAGTGACATGCACTGCTAGTACTGTTGGGGTTTTGCTCACACTCAGACTTGGAAGAAATGCTAAGTTTCAATAAGAAGTTAATAAAAATAAAGATCTTTTTTTCCTAGCCCATATTCCAGGACTCTCGCCCTTCACCCCCGCAAAAGGTCTGGAAGTCCCAAGTGGAGAATCCCTGGATTAGGCTCATCAAGTGTGCAAATCACCCAATGGATGACTTGGCAGGGAGCCAGAAAAAAGAGCCTAAATTATCTCAGAGGCTTGGAAGGATGACCTACAACCACCAAGAAAACATTTAACAAAGGGTTTAAATTTGGTTGGAAGGGAAAAAAAAAAATTCAATTGCAAGTATTAGAAAAGGCAGACCCATCTTGTGAAATAAAGACCCAGGGGTCATGGGTGATGATATTCACAAAATAAGCCAGCAGGTTGATGAGGATAACAATAAAGATAATTTAAGCTTAGGTTGAATTCATAGACCCTTAGGGTCCAGGACAAAGATCTAAGAGTCCTGCTGAAATCTGCATAAGGTCAGTCCACTGTGAACCACAATCTAAGGTGGGCACTAACAGGCTGAGGTTTTAGAAGCCAGAACCCAGAATGGTTAGAGATAGGAGCCATGCTATGAGCCAAGACCTCCAGTCTCTGAGCTCAGAACTCAAGATCTAGAGGAGCAATTTTCAACCTTTTTCATCTCATGACACATAAATTAATTACTAAAATTCTGCAGCTTACCAAAAAATATGTTTCCTGTTCATCTGACAAAAAAATAGGTATAATTTTGATTTACTCAACATAGGACAGCTATTGTGGTATTGGCTGTTTTCATTTTTTTAATTTGACAGTCTAAGGGAGAAAAGGTCAGTGTCCCTGACTAAATAGATATTGACTAATTTAAAAATTCTTGTGTCACACTGGTTAAGAATTGCTGCTCTAGACATGTATAAGCAACTTGAACTCATGTGCATTTTGTCTTGGCGTGTTCAAACTTCCTCCTCCCCAACTGTTTCCTGACTAAATGGCAGCATCGTCCACTCTGCTGCACACACCAGAAACCCGGGGTCACCTATTCTCCCCTCCCAAATCCAGTCTATGACCAGGTCTGTGATTTTGCTTCCCAAATTTCCCTTCAATTTGCCATTTCTCCCTCCATCACCCCCTGGCACGCACTACCTCCCTGTTGCCTGGACTACAACAATGGTCTTCCAGGATCTGTCTTGTTCCTCTCTGGTTTTTCAGCTCCGCAGCCACATTGATCTTGAAAACACATAAATCTGATAACTTTCCTTTGTTTCAACCCCTTTCATGGTTTCCCACAGACTTTGGAATAAGAACAAAATCTTCTTGGCCAACTTTGGCCCCCCATTTCCAGGGTGAGTCTTTCCCCTCTCCTTTATGCACCACTGGCCTTTCAGTTCTGCCCACTGGCCTCAGTCCCTCCTACCACATGGCCTTTGTAGTATGATGTTGCCCACCTCGAACACAGCTCCCTGCTGTCTGACTTAGTAATGCCTGATTGTCCTTTAGCAAGTTGTCCTTGACTTGCCTGACCACATCAAACCCCCTGTTGATGCTTTCAGAGCAATAGGACTCTCTTCTCTGTAGCACTTACTATAGCTTTTTTTTTTAAAGAAAATAATATATTTTTAATAGACTTTATTTATTTATTTTTAGAGAGAAGGGAGGGAGAAAGAGAGGGAGAGAAACGTCTATGTGTGGTTGCCTGTTATGTGCTCCCCAACAATGGGGACCCGACCTACAACCCCAGGCATGTGCCCTGACTGGAAATCAAACTGGCAACCCTTTGCTTTGCAGGCCGGCACTCAACGCACTGAGCCATACCAGCCAGGGCTTAAGAAAATATTAATTACTGAATACCTACTATGTGCTACATACCATACTTCTTACATATTATGTCTTATTTAATGTTCCCAACACATGAAATAGCTAAAATTATTGCCATTTCACAGAGAAGAAAACTTCTCTTCCAGGTTGAGCCACATACCCAGGGCGGCACATCTGTAGAGGGCTGGCTGCTCAGAAGCAGCCTGTGTGGGCTCCTGGATCTCTGCTCTTTCTCCAGGATGTTGCCAGAGGGGAGGCCAGGAACTCGATATCACAGCAAGTTGTGGAGTACAGTCTTGATACCCTTAAGTCAGGGAGCTCCTTCTACAAATCAGCTCCTAGGGGCCCAGACTGATTTTCTTCCTAAAGACCAGTTCCAGAAACTCAGCCTGCTCAGTTCCTGCCATGGACCCCTTGCCTTCATCCACTGCATCCCTTCGAGCAGGCATCTTGAAGAGAACTCTGTGATGAGGACATGGTCTGTACTGGCACTGTCTAATAGGTAACCACTACTGAGTCCCTTGAAATTGGCTACTGTGACTGAAGACCTACATTTAAAAAAAAAAAAGATTCTATTTATTTATTTTTTGAGAGAAGGGAAGGGAGGGAGAGAGGGAGAGAAACATCGATCAGCTGACTCTCACAGGACCCCAACCAGAGACCTGGCGCAAAACCCAGGCATGCACCCCAACCAGGAATTGAATCTTTGCCTTGTGGGATGACACCCAACCAACTGAGCTACTCTGGTCAGGGCAGGAACTGAAATTTAGATGTTGTTTTAATTTAAATATAAATACCTACAGGTGGCTAGCGTAGCCTCAGAGTTTTCCCTACATTGCGGAGAACTGTGGCCTGATCTGCTGAGTTCTCCCTTGCTTGTTTCCATCAAAATGAGGCATATGACCTATCTGAGTTTTACACACACATAAAACCTCCTTACAGCCCTGTTTGGTGTGGCTCAGTGGATTGAGCGCCGGCTTGCGATCTGAAAGGTAGTGGGTTTTAGTCCCAGTCAGGGCACATGCCTGGTTCGGGCCAGGTCTCCATGCACATCGATGTTTCTCTCCCTCTTTCTTCCTCCCTTTCCCTCTCTGAGAATAAAATCTTCTTTAAAAAACAAAAACAAAAACGTCTTTACAAAAATGGGATTGGGCTAGTTATACCATTTTGTAATCTGCTTTTCTTCCCCTCATGACAGGTTGTATGTAGCTCAGGTCACACAGTGACCTCCACTCTAAGTGCTGCCCAGTATTTGATATGTTGCAATGATTTACGTTTTATCTAACCAACTCTCAATGATAGACACTTGGGCTGCTTCCATTGTTTTCATAATACAACAGCAATAAACATCTTCACAGGTATGTCTCTGTACCCAGGTGGAAGAATTTCAGTATGGTACATTCCTAAAGGGGAAGTTGCTAGGTCAAAGAGTAGTCACATTAAAATCATTGGTATGTACTGCCAAACTGCTCTTAAAAAAATGCCTGTGTCAACTTTTAACAAAAGTATATCCGTATGCTCATATGCTCGTCTGCGTCAAGGGTAACATTAAGGTGGTCAATCCTTAATTATTTTTTAATTGGATGTGTTATTGTTTCTTTAATTCACTTTTCCTTAATTACTAGTGAAGTTGAGCATTTTTTTCACTTGGTTATAAGTCATATGTATTCTTCTGTTTATTGCTTGTTTTCTCCTTTGTCAATCTTTCCACTGTGTTGTTTCTTTTTCTTATTGCTTTATAAGAACTCTTTGTATTTTGTCTGTTTTCTCGAATACTTCTTCCCAGATTGTAATTTGTCCTTTAACTATACATAACATTTGCCATAAAGAAGCTTTGTTAGTTTTGTGGTTGTCTTTGAGGATTTTAAACATTGGTTGCTAAAGAAACAAAACAACAACACACAAAGTGTAGTACAATTAGTCCCCCGTCCCTGGCAAATGCCATTCAAATCCCTGCGTCAGCACTTTCTAGCTGCCTGATTGTAAGCAAATTTGATTTCACTGGACTTCAGTTTTCTAGTCTGTAAAATGGTAATAATAAAACTGGCTTTGCCCTGACTGGTGTGGCTCAGTGGGTTGGGCGTCACTCTATAAACAGTAAGGTCACCAGTCTGATTCCTGGTCAGGGCACATGCCTGGGTTTTGGAACCAGGTCTCCAGTTGGGAAGGGTACCAGAGGCAGCCGATGGATGGGTGTTTCTCTCCATCTCTCTATCCCTCGCTTTCCCTCTCTCTAAAAGGGAATAAATAAATAAAACCTTAATTAAAAAAAAAAAAAAGGCTGGCCTTATAGAAACTTAGGGAAGCGTGTAGCTCTGGTCTTGGCTGAAGATGATCTCTTCCCTTTTCTTGCAGTAGATGCATAAATCAAATCAGAGCAAACAATTGTGTTAAACATTGTATTTACTAGGATCTTCTAACTAAACGGGCGGGGGGGCGGGGGGGACCGGGTGGTGCTGAAGGCCGGCGGACGCGGAAATCAAAATCTGTACTTAACGTGCCCAAAAAGGACGCATTGGATCGTATTAACAACTCCTAACTCGGAAAACACTCTGGGGAGCGCAGTATTCCAATTTTACCGGGAGCAACTGAGTTCAAAAAACCTAGTTTCGTGCGTCTCTAAACCTAAGCGCCACCAAGCTGTCTGAGCGTCTCCACCAGGAAGCCCTAGGGCCACATCTATTATCGGGTCCCGCTTCCTGAATGGCTGGGTTAGAAGGTGCCGTTGGCGGCCTGGGTGGAGAGCGATGCGGAACCGAGTGGCCCAGCCCTTGGTGTCCCGGGCTCTCTCAATTAAAGGCCAGCCTCTTTCCTCGCTGCTTCCCCGCGGTGCCTTTTGGGAGTTGTAGTCAGACGCACGTCATCCTGCTCAGCGGGTGGGTGAGAATAAAACTCCAAATCCCAGTATGCTCTGCTGCAAGTGCAGCACCTTTTCCTATCCCCTCCCTTACTTTTTCACTTTCCCTTCCTTCCCTTGTCTTTTAGGCTGGTGTGACTCCTGTCTGTGAAATTCTTCGTCTCTCTCTCCCCATCTTTCTCTCTCTCTCTCTCTTTTTAAAACACCCTTTCCCCTATTTCCGGGTGCCAGTGCGCTCCGATTAAGCGACGGCTTTGAACTCAGGGTGGGCGAGGGGGATCGACCCAGAGTGGTAAAGGAACTGGGAGAGGGGGTGGCGGAGTGTAGGAGCTTTGAATGAGAGAGAGGAGTGAGAGAGAAGTAGGGGAGAAGTTAGGAGGTTGGACAGTGTGGATCAAGTTGAAGGGGGTGAAGTAGTATTTTGGGGGAGGGAGAGGAAAGAGGTAGAATTAGGTGTGGTAGATACGGAGCAAAGAGGTAGCTTACGGCTGTGCCCAAACAAGAGAAGTGGGGCCAAGAAGTAGATGGGAAAGTCTGACAGATGTGGAGCTTATGGGCCGCTCTGACCAGGAAAGGTGGGAAGGAGAGGATTGGGTTCAAAGACATCTTCTTGTCACTGCTTAGTAAAGATGAGACAAATCATCGAAATACAAAATAATTCTGCAGATATGGGGCAATTAATAATTCTGTTACTTAGAAATTGAGAGAAGGCTGGAGTTGAGGCTAAATGTGGGGTGACAAGACAGGAGAGGAGGAAGTCAGTCAGATTTGGGAGAAACGAGATGAATGACATGAAAATGGTCCACGTGGTGGGAGCCAGTGGATCTGGGACCAGAATGAGAAAGGTGAAGGGTGACACTGTCATGCATTGTGGAGGTCTGTTTCTAACACTTGCATCTCTCAGGTGATGGAAAGCACCCCCTCAAATGGTGGACTGAACCGAGCACACCTACAATGCAGGAATCTGCAGGAATTCCTTGGGGGTCTGAACCCTGGGGTATTGGACCGATTGTACGGGCACCCTGCCACCTGTCTGGCTGTCTTCAGGTGAGGAGGCCCTACATGGCAGGGACCATGTTGGGGCAATGTAATGGGGCTTGCAGACTGGGATGAGTTATCCCGTGTAGAAGCTTAGTCCTAAGGGACTTGGAGACTAAAGCGTGTCAGGCCAAAACAGATGGTGTTTGCGGGGACAGCAGCACTGGTAAAGGTGTGTGTGTTTGGGGGTGATGCGACGTTTGAGAGGCTGAGATGCAGGTTGAGGACAGAGACGCAGATCTAAGGCAGTTGCTGATATTTTACTTCTGCTCCCTGCAGGGAGCTCTCATCTTTGGCTAAGAATTGGGTGATGCGGATGCTGTTTCTGGAGCAGCCTTTGCCACAAGCTGCCGTGGCCCTGTGGGTAAAGAAGGAATTCAGCAAGTGAGTCTGCTGCATTCTCAGCTAGATGCAAATTTCTCAACAGCTGGATTTCCCAAACTGCTGTTCTTGGAACATTTTCAGGAAATATTAATGGGTACACCACCACCACAAAACTTACAATTAAATAAGGTTGGGAAACTCTGCATACTGTATTTTCCCTCTTGGAGAGCTGTGATGTCTAAAACAAGGCTCTGGTAAGCATTGCAGCAAAGAAATTTGCCTTAAGAAGACACTGATTTCACTCTGTGAATCAGGGAAGGATCACCAGTTCAGAAAAGGCAGCAGTGGAGGCCTTTATGGGCGGCTGCCTTTTTGTTCTCCAGACACCCCTCACCTCTGCTTCTGTTTCAGAGCTCAGGAGGAAAGTACAGGGCTGCTGAGCGGCCTCCGTATCTGGCATACCCAGCTGCTCCCTGGTGGTCTCCAGGGCCTCATCCTCAACCCAGTGTTCCGCCGGAATCTCCGCATTGCCCTTCTGGGTGGGTATGTCGCTTCCATCTCTTCCTTAGTTGGGCCAGGGGAACTAAAATTCTGTATGGAGAGCTGTAATGGGCCTGTCTGGAACCTTATGGGCTCCACATTTGGGAGCTCCTTAGGAATAAGTTGGGTGAGATACAGCTGCACAGTGTAGGAAAAACCTCCCACTCATGACCCATGGGAATGAGGGTGGTTAGAGGGCAGAGGGAAGGCAGGGACACAGGCAGGGCTTCTCACTCTTGGTCCATCCTGGCATAGGGGCAAGGCCTGGTCTGATGACACAAGTCAGCTGGGACCAGATAAGCATGCCCGGGATGTCCCCTCACTTGATAAGTACGCCGAGGAACGATGGGAGGTGAGGATTTGGGACTCTGTGTGTATCTCTGTGCTTCTACTTCCTGTAGACCCTAGACACATCTCTCTGTCCTCTTGCATTCCTCAGGTGGTCCTGCACTTCATGGTAGGCTCCCCTGATGCAGCTGTCAGCCAGGACTTGGCTCAGCTCCTCATCCAGGCTGGGCTCATGAAGAGGTGAGGAAGCCAGTGGTAGAACAGTGGCCTGCTTCAACGTATCCTTGGGTCCCCGCTAAACTGAGTGTTTGGGTGGGTCAGGAGTGGAGGGGGTTGACTGTAAAAGGAGAGTCGAGTGGAGTATGGCCAGAGGTAAACCAGAAGACATGAGAAGACCAGTGGAGATGGTGGCCTTTCTCTGCACACCTCTCCCATTGTCCCCCTCTCTGTCCCCAGTGCTGAGTCTGGAGAACCACCCTGCATCACCTCTGCTGGCTTCCAGTTCCTGTTGCTGGACACCCCTGCCCAGCTCTGGTACTTTATGCTGCAGTACCTGCAGACAGCCCAGGTGAGGGACTGCTCGCCTGCACGCTTTGGTCTTCTCAAGACCCACTCAGAGACTGCTACCTACAGACTGTGCTTCCTGACATCCTCTCCTCTCGTTTTCTCCTTCCTGCCCTTCTCTTTGTCTCTGCCCATCACTCCTTAGAGTCGAGGTATGGACCTAGTGGAGATCCTCTCCTTCCTCTTCCAGCTCAGCTTCTCTACTCTAGGCAAGGTAACGAGGGGCTGGAGCTGGGGACTTAGGTGGGTGAAGTGAAGGGGGTGAGATGGGGAGGGGAAGTGAGGCTATGGGGCTACAGAGTGAAAGATGAGAATGAACAGAGCATGGCCAGAAAAAAGGAAAAGAGGGAGCGGATGAACCGGGTTGGGAGGAGTAGAATGGGATGTGTTTTGGACTCCAGCTGACTACCTCTCTTCCCCAGGATTACTCTGTAGAAGGTATGAGTGATTCTCTGTTGAACTTCCTGCAACATCTGCGTGAGTTTGGACTTGTTTTCCAGAGGAAGGTATGAGCACCCAAATACATGGCTTCTAGGGAAGAGGCAGGGTGGTGTATGCTGCCTTGGCCTTTAGAAAGGAGTGGGGTTTTGGGAGGCAGCAGGAAGCAGTTGCCAGGACTGAATACTTGGGTCCCTTGGGGAGAGAAGTTGGGAGTTGGGGCTTTGTGCACTGGGAGGGATCTTGTGTCTCAGGAAGGAAGATGTACAACAGTGACACCTGAGAGAAGGCCCTCTGCCTTTCCCTTCCACCCTTTCCAGAGGAAGTCTCGGCGTTACTACCCCACACGCCTGGCCATCAATCTTTCATCAGGTGTTTCTGGGGCTGGGGGCACTGCACATCAGCCAGGCTTCATTGTCGTGGAAACCAATTATCGACTGTATGCCTACACTGGTGAGTCAACAGAGGGCCCCTGGGAGACCAGGTTGGGGATAGGAGTGGGGAGGACAAAGGAAGCAGGAAGGAATGCCAGTATTTTTTCGATTTACCTGACAGTTTACAGACTTCCCTGACATTTCCCTTTACCTATGAGGGCAGGGCTTGAGGAAGTTTGGGTATGGGGGAGCCTCATCATCCTCTCTTCCTGTCCCCGGGTCAGAGTCGGAGCTGCAGATCGCCCTCATTGCCCTCTTCTCTGAGATGCTCTATCGCTTCCCCAACATGGTGGTGGCACAGGTCACCCGGGAGAGTGTCCAGCAGGCCATCGCCAGTGGTATTACAGCCCAGCAGGTAGTCCCCTTTGGAGGGGTGATGGGAAGACAGGCTGCACTTGTGCTGTGGGACACAGGGTGGTCACCAGGTCTGTTACAGTAGGTGATGGGGAGTTGTCTATTTGAGCATAATCAGGCACATGAGAAGTCAAGGCTCTAGGTATGGGAATAGGCAGACATTGAGGAGAAAGACCTGAGGGACGAGGGCTACCTCTGAAATTTGTGTCTGGGCACCTTCACTTCCTAGCTGCATGAACAGGCTTGTTGCTTTGTTTTTGATCCTGTTTCTTCATCTGGAAGATGGAAATAATGAATTTTCACCTCACCAGGTTTTGGGGATGCTTTAGTGAGAGGACAATAGTAAAACACTGAGCTAAGAGCCTGCCACACAGTCAGTGCTGCTATTTTAAAGAAAAAAAAAAACACAAGGCTGTACAAAGGGCAGACATGCCAGAAAAGGAATGGCAGATAGGACAGTGGGAACAGCAACATGGGGCAACAGCTGAACAGGGCATGGGTTGATGACAGGCATGTGGCTCTGTTTTTTTAAACAGTAGGTTGATGTTCCATTGATATTAGGTGACAGCATAAGTAGCTTTCCTGCCTTCTTATTTGAGCATTTGATCCTATTCTTCTGTTTTTCTAGATCATCCATTTCCTCAGGACAAGGGCCCACCCAGTGATGCTTAAACAGGTACAGACAGGTACCAAGCTGCTGGAGGCTCACAGCCCCTGGCACCTGGTGATGAAGTGATGGAAATTCTGGGGAACAGTGGAGGAATAGGTTGTCTTGGCAGTCTTCCTGAATCTTCCAGCCACCCCTTGCTCCTGCAGACACCTGTGCTGCCGCCCACCATCACGGACCAGATTCGGCTGTGGGAGCTGGAAAGGGACAGACTCCGGTTCACCGAGGGTGGGTGGCTTCTGTTCGTTGATTCTTGGTCATTGGCCAGAGGGAGAACAGTTCAGTCTCGATGAACTGAAAAAGCTATTGATGCATTTTATTTTATTTTTTGGCTTGTTGACAAAACACTTTATTTTGGTGCTAGTCGGTAGTGGTAATTAAGCCTCAAATTAGTACAATTTGGATTTAGTTAGAAGAGAAAAGTTGGGAGGGATAATCCACAGCAACCTCTCTGGTTTTGTTGAGCACTACTAGGTTACCTTATTGTATTATATTGCCTCCTTGAACGTGGTTGGATGAGCCGTGAAAGGACATAGAGGATTAGATATAAATTGTGGGTGGCCTGCCACGGAGGGGCTCATGATCTCTCCTCTTCTGCCCCGCTGCTTTTCGGTCCCAGGCGTCCTGTATAACCAGTTCCTGTCGCAAGTGGACTTTGAGCTGCTGCTGGCCCACGCACGGGAGCTGGGTGTGCTGGTGTTCGAGAACTCCACCAAGCGGCTCATGGTAGTGA
This sequence comes from Pteronotus mesoamericanus, assembly GCF_021234165.1. Classification (NCBI taxonomy): domain Eukaryota; kingdom Metazoa; phylum Chordata; class Mammalia; order Chiroptera; family Mormoopidae; genus Pteronotus; species Pteronotus mesoamericanus. Next base: position 1,534,522 of record NW_026555085.1, read on the forward strand.
CACCTGCTGGGCATGGTGACGTCAAGCGCTTCTGGAAGCGTCAGAAGCATAGCTCCTGAGCATGTGCACTGGGACGGGAGTCGGGCTCAGCCCTGCAACTCAGGGGTTTTTACCTAACAAGTGGAGACTGTTCAATAAAGTGAAAGTGAACCACGCAGCCTCCAGCACCTCCCTCTCGGCGGGTTCCGCTTCCAGCGTCTGCGGTCATTGGGCCCCGAGGGGCGGAGGGTGGGGCGGAGGGTGGGGCGGAGGGTGGGGCCGAGCTGCAGCTACTAACGCGCAGGCGCCCGCCGCCAAGCTCAGCCCCCGCCCCCCGCCCCCCCAATCCCTCGCGTCGGCAGAGCACCCGGGGGATTGCAGTCCTGTTGCTGTTTGGGTTGCTTGTGACTCGTCCCCAGCTATTGCCGCGCTGCAGGGCGCCTTGGGTTCGCTGTGGGCTCGCCTGGTGGGCACGCGGGGGTGAGCAGCCTTGGGTGGGTGGGACGCACAGGACTGGAGGCCACGCGGGCGGTATGTCTGGGCAGGCCAAGGTCGCGGTGACTGGCTGGACTCCTTGCTGGCTCGGGCACAAAGAAGTCCGTCATCTCTGGGAATCCCCGAGCCCTTTTCCTTCCCATGTGTTAGCGGTCACCCCACGTGTCAAATGCATAGGTTAGGGGCCAGAAACCGTGACCTCCAGAAGAGATCTGATCCTGTGGCTCCAGGATCTTGTTATTGTCGGCATTATGCCCTCTAGTCAGTCTCCAGGAGGAAGGGTTGTGTAGGAAAGGATAGAATACCAGAGTAGTGCTAGTAGGAGGCAGGGAATAAGAAATAGGGTGTGACTTCAGGAGTGTGATCCTCCCAGTTCCACATATCCTCCTCATGTGCTTTGTCTGTCTGGAACAGATCGTGGCCCCTTTGCAAGCACTCCTGATGCCTCATTTGCCTCTGGCCTCTTTTCTACAATGGGGGCTGAGGCCCTCGCGGGGCCTCCCAAGGTCCCATCCCCTTTCTACCCAGTCAGAGCCCTATGGATCCCCCATCTCCCAGAGGAACCGTGAAGCCAAACAGAAACGCCTGCGAGAGAAGCAGGAGGCGCTGGAGGCTGGGTTAGCCCGGAAGAGCAAGGTTGGGGTCACACAGCTTGTTCTTGGGTCTCTGAGTAGACTTGGGAGGGGGCTGGAGGAGAGACTGCTGGATTCCACATACCTGGCATTTACTGGGAACTGCATCTTCCCTTTATGGTTCCTCTTCCCTGCAGTCACCTGCAGAATTCAGCAAGGCCTGGACTCCTAAAGAAATAGTGTTGTATAAAATCCCCACAGAACTTGGTGAAAAGAAAGGTAACTAGGAAACGTGAAGGCCTTCTCTTTCACGTTCTTGTTGCCCATTTGATTTGCTGAAATGCAGCCTGGGAATGAAGTTTAGGAATTAGCAGAGCTTTCTTCTGCCTCCTCAGATGTCTCCCAGCCCTTGCCTCCTGCATACAGCCCCCGATATGTTGAGGCGGCCTGGTACCCTTGGTGGGTTCGAGAGGGCTTCTTCAAGCCGGAATATCAGGTTTGTATCTGGCAGAGTGAGGTACTAAACAGTCCTCAGGATAAATAGCCCAGGAGGTTGGTGGGTACAACTGAGCCTCAGAGTCTGGAGCTCACAGCCAGCCACATTGGAGAGCTTGCTTCCTGCCCCTGGTGTCTCCACAGCATTTTCTTGGCAGGTTTTCCCTTTCCCTGTTATTTGCGGGACCTTTCCTTTTTTATGCCTTGGAGATACCTGAGGACGCTATTCACCCAGTTAACATCCAGTCCCCTCTTGCCCTTGACTTTGCCTCTTGCTTCTAGATCAGGTTGCCGCAGGCTACAGGGGAGACCTTTTCCATGTGCATCCCACCTCCCAATGTCACTGGCTCCCTACACATTGGGCATGCACTGACGGTGGCCATCCAGGATGCTCTTGTGCGCTGGTGAGGGGAGAGGGGCTGCTTGAGTTCTTGGAGGGAAGGGGAAGGGGCAAGGAGTGAGGATAAATATGTAACCTCAGTGCTTCATGTGCTGGTGTTTCTGTTGCAGGCACCGGATGCGCGGGGATCAGGTGCTATGGGTCCCCGGCTCAGATCATGCAGGAATTGCCACCCAAGTATGTCTTTTGGTGCTGTTTCCTTTTCTGGGGTGAAAGAGATTTCTACCCCCGGAAGTGACCTGATTCTCTGTTTGCCCCCTAATCTCACAGGCCATGGTGGAGAAGCAGCTGTGGAAGGAGCGAGGGGTAAGGAGACACGAACTGCGCAGGGAAGACTTCCTCCAGGAGGTGTGGAAGTGGAAGGAGGAGTGAGTATGACAGGCACTGGGAGGTGGGGATCCTGGTTTGGGGCCTTGCTTTCTACCCCCTCTCCCTGCTTGTGGTTGCTCCTCTCATTTTCCCTCACCTCCCTAACTTCCAGAGACTTGAGCTCTAGGGGTGTCCAGCCTTTTGGCATTTCTGGGCCCCACTGGAAGAAGAGTTGTCTTGGGCCACACATTAAATACTCAAACACTAACAAAAACTGATGAGCAAAAAAAGAAGGTTTTAAGTAACTTCACGATTTTGTGTTGGGCCACATTCATAGCCATCTTGGGCTGCATGTGGCTGGCGGGCTATGGGTTGGACACTCCTGTTAGAATTTGGTGGGGTCTCCAAGCTGTATGTGTAAGCTGTCTGTGCATGTCTGTATGTGTGTCTGAGTGTGATACAGTAGGATACGTATATCAAAGTGTGTATGTGCCTTTGTATATATACATACGCATACACTTCTCCCCTCCCCCAATTACCCCATTTTCCCTTGCCTAGATTTCATCATCGGTCTTACTCACCCATGCCCACCTTTCACCTGCTTCACATTGCCCTCATTTTTCCAGGTCTGTTATCACATGCGATCTTCTCATAGAGCTTCTTCAGGTTTCCCACAAATTGGCTGCCCTTTCATCTATTACCGTAGAACTTTATACTGTTTAAAATTTTATCGAAGGCTTCAAACTGGTTTGTGAGTTTGTGTCCATTAGCTTCTAGGGGCTAGATCAATGCCATATTCACCCCAGTCTCCAGCATTGCTGGGGTGTCATCTGGCTTGGTACATTATTGGTACTCAGGACATGGTTGCTGACAAATCTCTGGGCACAGGAAAGGTGGAGAGATCTGTGAGCAGCTTCGAGCTCTGGGTGCCTCCTTGGACTGGGACCGAGAGTGTTTTACCATGGACGCCGTGAGTGTGCCCAGCCTGGTCCCTGTGGGTGTCAGGGAGGTGTTTAGAGATCTTCAGGGAGGTGGGTTGTGGTGTGTGCTGGGGGTAGCAGCGTGGGAGTGATGGTCCCTGAATGGGGCGACAGGCTGAGAAGGGGCTGTTGGGTGTTGACACTCAGGTCGTTCTAGGGCTCCTCAGTGGCTGTGACTGAAGCTTTCGTGCGACTTCACGAGGCAGGGTTGTTGTACCGCAGCCAGCAGCTTGTCAACTGGTCATGTGCTTTAAGATCAGCCATCTCTGACATTGAGGTAAGGCAGAAAAAGAGAAGCAGGTTCCTGAGAGCACTGAGGCAGGCGAAAGCCCAGAGTCGGGAGCCAGACTGCCTGGACTCGCACCCAGGTCCTGGCACCTACCAGCTCTGTGACTTCTGGCCTCTGTGAGCCTCAGTTTTCCTAATCTGTAATTTGGGGCTGATGGGAACGCCTGTGCGTTGGGGATATTGTGGGAATGAAGTGAGAACTCATGGAAGGTGCTCAGCACAGTACCTGTGTGTGGTTTAAATGTTCAGTGAATATTTACTTTAGCTGTATTACACAAGAATTAGGTGAGAACACAGGGAGGTGGTTCCCCACTCCTCTGAACGGCTTTTTAATAGATGGGCTGCCGGGAGGCTGAGCAGGTGGAAGAGTGGAGGTGGGAAGAATGGCTGTGAACCTTGCAGAAGGGCTTCTCTCAGACCCTGCTTCTTCTATGCCTCTAGGTGGAAAGCCGGTCCCTGCCTGGCCACACGGAGCTTCAAGTGCCTGGCTGCCCCACCCCTGTGCCTTTTGGCCTCCTTGTTTCTGTGTCCTTCCCTGTGGATGGAGAGCCTGGTAAGGGCAGCCCGCGGAAGGGTTGCTCACTGATCTCTGCTTCCCCTGTTTTCTCAACCTGTGCTGGGCTGATGGGAGGGAACCCCCCAGCCTGTTTCACACATGACCTGGTGGGAGGGGCATAAGGAACCTTGGTAGTGTTTGTGTTTTTGTGGGTACTTAACCCTGGCTATTTTGGGCCGTGTAAGAAAAGTGCCCATGGTCTCTGCCCTTTGGGGACTTAGTGTAATTCTTCTGTGGTGAGAGGTGAGAATGACTGCTAGCTAGACATGCGTGAATTTTGTCCTCAGATGCAGAGGTTGTGGTAGGGACCACGAGGCCAGAGACATTGCCTGGAGATGTGGCAGTGGCTGTTCATCCCGACGACACCCGATACACAGTAATGTCCAGTGCTCCCGGTCCCTGACATTCCTTCCCACAGCTTTCTCTTCCCTTATTTTTTGGATGGCGGCACCTTCTTGCCTGCTTCCACTTCCTTTTCCTAAGTCTTCTCAGCTCAGCTCTCCACTGGCTCTGAGTCTGCTCCTGTCTCTTTTTGATGTTGTGCATTTACTCTAGCTTGGGGGTTGACCAGGTATGGCCCAGGGGCAGATCCATGCTGCCTGTGTTTGTGCCCACCACACTCATTGGCTATGTTGTCATCTCTGCCATAGTGGCAGGTAGAGTGATTGTGCGGAGGTTGCATTTGCCTCTTGGCCTGCAAAGCCTAAAGTATTCACAGTCCATCCCCTTAAGAAAGCATTGGCTGAGTGCCACTCTGACTCTTTACCTTGGCTCTCATCTTATTTTCAGGGCTTTCCTTCCTGCAAAGATCTTTCTGCTCACACTTGCCTGTCTTTGACCCCTCTCCCTTCAGCATCTACATGGGCGACAACTTCGTCACCCCTTGACAGGGCAGCTTCTACCCCTCGTCACAGACTCTGCTGTCCAGCCACACATGGGCACAGGTGAGTGGAGGTCAGGGGAAGGAAAGAAATCTAGGGTGCTGGGGGGCGGGGACCAGGAGGAGGGAGAAAGGAGGGAAGGAAAGCTCCTATGGAGTAGTTTGAGTGGGTGGGGGGAACAAAAGGGAGGCACAGAGAAGAGCGGAGGGACGGGGGCGTGGGCGATGAAGATACATCTGGAAAAGCAAAAGCCAGGGTCAGGGTTCAGTGCTTATGGCGTCTCTGCTCCCCCAGGGGCAGTGAAGGTGACTCCAGCTCACAGTCCTGCTGATGCTGAGCTGGGGACCCGACATGGCTTGAGTCCCCTGAGTGTCATTGCGGAGGACGGGACCATGACCTCTATCTGTGGGGACTGGCTGCAGGTGGTACCAGACTCAGTGCTACCCCATCCTTTAGGGGCATCCTTTGCCCCACCTCCTCCTTCCCACTCTTTTATTTCTCTAGATCCCTTTAACCTTTATCATTGCCATTTTCCCAGGGCCTTCATCGATTTATAGCCCGGGAAAAGATTGTGTCTGCACTGAGGGAGAGGGGCCTGTTCCGGGGCCTCCAGAGCCATCCCATGGTGCTGCCCATTTGCAGGTGACTCATTTTAACTCTTTCAGCTCTGACCCCCTTAGGAGGGATGTGGCATGGGCTCTTTGCCCTCATGCTAGAATACGGGCTCTGTCAGCTTCATTGGCTGCTGCATTCTCAGTACTGAGGGTCTGGCACCTACTAGGGTCCTAGGGCTGGGGGAGCAGTAGGCTCAGCTGTCTCTCTTTTAGCCGTTCCGGGGACGTGGTAGAATACCTACTGAAGAGCCAGTGGTTTGTGCGCTGCCGGGAGATGGGGGACCGGGCTGTCCAGGTGAGGCTGCCCTGCAATCAACGACTGGTGCTTGGGGAAGGGGTGAAGAAACAGGACAGCTGTAATCAAGGAGGCGGGGTAGCCCAGACAGGGCTGTCCTCAGGAGGTTTGGGAGGTCCTTTCTGAGCTCAAGAACCATGTCAGAGAAAAGCTGTGCGTATAGGACCCGTAGCACTGTCTGAAGGCCTCTCACTGCAGGCTGTGGAGTCTGGGGCCCTGGAGCTGAGCCCATCTTTCCACCAGAAGAACTGGCGACTCTGGTTCTCTCGCATTGGGTAAGAGGGGCACTCGCGGAGCTTGGAGGGGACCACTGCTCACACTGAGCAGCTGCTCTGGTCTGTGGCAGGGACTGGTGCATCTCGCGGCAGCTGTGGTGGGGCCATCAGATTCCAGCCTACCTGGTTGTAGAGGAGCCCTTGAAGGTTGGTAGGAGGAAGTGCAGGAGGGGCAGGGCTGGGCGGTGGGGTGGGGAAAGGGCCTTAGCGTGGGAGTCCCAGGCTTTAACACTGGTCCAGCTTCCTGCCTTTCAGGTGCTTTAGCCTGTCAGCGCGGCCTGGCCTTCTTCATCTCACCACCAGAGGGCCCCCGAAGAGACCGTGAAACTGAGGTTTCCCACCTGCCAGATGTTCCTCCTCATGTTTCCCTTGTTCTGCAGGACGATAAGGAGGGCTGCTGGGTGGTGGGCCGGACAGAGGCAGAGGCCAGAGAATTGGCTGCAGAACTGACAGGGAGACCGGGGGCAGAGCTGACTCTGCAGCGCGGTGAGGGCCTGGGTCTTGGGGAGGTGGTATCAGGGAAGCTGGCAGTAATGGTGGGGCTGAAAGGGTGGGCAGCAGCAGGCTGAGATCCAAGAAGCGGAGGTCTCAATTGTCTCCATTCCCTGTTCTCTTTTGCAGACCCTGATGTCCTGGACACATGGTTCTCTTCAGCTCTTTTCCCCTTTTCTGCCCTGGGCTGGCCCCAACAGGTGAGGCACTGGCTTGAGGAAGAGCTGAAGGTGGGGACGGTGAAGGACACACTTGGGCCCTCCAAAAGTCTTGAGGAGATGGCACCCAGGGCCTCTTCCTACTTATTTTTTTCCTGCTAGACCCCAGACCTCAGTCGGTTCTACCCCCTGTCACTTTTGGAAACTGGCAGTGATCTTCTGCTGTTCTGGGTGGGCCGCATGGTCATGTTGGGGACCCAGCTCACAGGGCAGCTCCCCTTCAACAAGGTAACAACCCTTTAGTGCCCTGTCCCTCTCTATAACTTCAGTCTTCCCTAACTGTATCCTTTTTTCTAACCCCTACTGTGATGTTTTCCATGTTCTTGATTCTTGTTTCATGATTCACTTCCCACCCTGACCCTTAAAGCACGGAGGCCAGAGATCCCAAGGGACCCTCTGGGGAAAGGCCCTCCAAGCCACCCTCTACTGACCCCTCCATACCCCCAGGTGCTTCTTCACTCCATGGTCCGGGACAGGCAGGGCCGGAAGATGAGCAAGTCCCTGGGGAATGTACTGGACCCACGGGACATCATCAGAGGGGTGGAGCTGCAGGTCAGGATGAGAGCTGGACAGGGCTGGGGTTTGTGGGGGAGAGAAGGGGAGCCTCCAGAGAGGAGTCATCTGGGGGGACAGTGGGTGGGAACCTTGGAGCAGTTGGTCTTGGACTGAGGTCAGCAAATACTCACCTGTCCTAGGTGCTCCAGGAGAAGCTGAGAGACGGGAACTTGGACCCCACAGAGCTGGCGATTGCAACTGCAGCGCAGGTGTGTCCCCAGTGGCCTCGAGCTCCCAGCAACCCATTTTCTCTGTGACCCAGGCTTCTGGCCCTGCAGTTTCGTAGACATCTGCCACCCCTCCCCCCTCTGGTTGCAGAGAAAGGACTTCCCTCATGGGATCCCCGAGTGTGGGACAGATGCCCTGCGGTTTGCCCTGTGCTCCCATGGGGCCGTGGGTAAGCTGTGGAGCCAAAGGGGGCAGGTGGGGGCGAAGAGGGGCTGGCAGGGCTGAGGACAACCCGTGTTACTGCAGTCCCCCTGCATACTCTCTGCTTTTCTCCCTCCCAGCAGGTGACTTACACCTGTCTGTTTCTGAGGTCCTGAGCTCCCGACATTTCTGCAATAAGATCTGGAACGCCCTGCGCTTTATTCTCAATGTTCTAGGGGAGCAATTCATACCCCAGCCTGCAGAGGAGGTAAGAGCGAAAGAAAAGGTGCTTGGGAACAGGGTTGTCTGATGTCTGTAGTGGAAGATGGCATCTAGAAGGAAAGGCAGGGAGTGAGAGTGGAGCTGTCTCCATCCTGCAATCCTCTTCTGCCTGCAGTTGTCCCCCTCCTCCCCAATGGATGCCTGGATCCTGAGCCGCCTGGCCCACACTGCCCAAGAGTGTGAGCGAGGCTTCCTTACCCGAGAGCTCCCACTTGCCACCCATGCCCTGCTCCACTTTTGGCTCCACAGCCTCTGTGATGTCTACTTGGTGAGTGGGGCTGGGGCCGGTGTGCATTGCACTCCTGCAGACCTGCTCTTCGTCCCCTGGGGATTGGGTTCACTGGCAGAGATCTCTCAGTTAGGTTCCTGATTGTCCTCTCAGTTAGGGCAAGAAGACAGATGAGCCTGGGAATCCCAGTTCCCCTCTTCCCTGTGACTGACCTAGTCACTGTTCCCTGCCTGTCACCTGGGAGAAAGGAGGAGGTGGGAAGACCCCTGGGAAACTGAGTCTGACAAAGCAGGGTCAGGAGGCAGATGGAGCTTCTTCCTCAGTCTCTGATTGCTGAGTTTGGACCCTGAGCAGGCCGGAAGCTATAAACAGACAAGGAGGAAGTAGAGTGGTCTTTAGACCTCGGGTTCTTACACTTAATTCTGTGTGAGAATCACTGGGAGGGACAGCTGGTTAACCTGTGCCCACCACCCCCCAGGTGCTGACTTACCAGGTGGGATGGGGTGGTGAAAATTGTCACTGCTTGTCCCAGGTAATGCTGCTGGCTTAGGACTGCTGCCCGAGATCACTGCCTCTCAATCTTATAAACAATTCTCTGTCTCTTTTATAAGCAAAACTTCATTACTTCTTTTTTTTTCCCTAAACTGTACAACCTTCCTGACAATTTGATTCCTTTGGATTCCCTACCCACCTCTAAGAATCCCTACCTGAGATTCCCTTTCTGTGGGAGAGCCAGTGGTGTCCAAGCTATGGCGTTTTCTTACCCAGAGCATCCCAACTGGTGGGGCTGCAAATGTGTGGAGACGGCAAGGCTGTGGCTGTGGCCCAGCCCTTTCCCCTGACCTGCAGGCTTCTTCCCTAGGAGGCTGTGAAGCCGGGGCTGTCACACTGCCCCAGCCCCCCTGGGCCTCCTCAGGTGCTGTTCTCCTGTGCCGACATTGGTCTGCGCCTGCTTGCCCCGCTCATGCCCTTCCTGGCCGAGGAGCTCTGGCAGCGGCTACCCCCGAGGCCGGGTGGCCTCCCTGCCCCCAGCATCTCAGTTGCTCCCTACCCCAGTGCCAGCAGCTTGGTGAGTCACACACATTCCTGGAGTGGGACTAGTGGGGAAGGGTTGGGGAGTAGTCATCTAAAAGGGTTTGCTGCTATGGGGTCATTGACTACGGTGGTTCGTACTACTTTGAGGAGATAGATTGTTCTGTAGCGCTGCCTTGGGGAGTGGTATTACACAGTGGACAAGAACAGGACTGTCACTAGACTGATCCTTGCTAGCTGTGTAACTGTGCCTCAGTTTCCCTCATCGTTAAACTGGGGGTGGCAATGCTCAATGTCATGGTTGTGATGAGGATTAGATGTTAATAATAGGATAACCCAAAAGTCTCAGTACAGTTTTAAGCTTTAGTAACTTGAGGAGGATAAATGCACCAAACTTAACCCCCCAAAAATAATTTCAAAGCTTAATTAAATTTCTTTTTTAATTATGTGGTCTCGTGAGTTACGTGGCTTTGTGAGTTTTGAATAATACATTCTAAATCTTATTTTTGGTTGTCTGCCATCTTCACTCAGAGTGACTGAACAGGCACCAACCACTGATCATCTATGATCATCTTAGATGACTCCCCAGTTTTTGCTGTGTTCCATCCTTGAGGTGGTGCAGAGGAGTAGGTGGGTGGGTGGAGGACAGAGCCAGGAGAGGTGGTATAGGAGTCCCAGGAGCCTGTGGGTCAAACTCTGGGTCCCTGTCTCCAGGAACACTGGCACCAGCCTGAGCTGGAGCGGCGCTTCTCTCGGGTCCAGGAGGCTGTGCAGGCGCTAAGGGCTCTTCAAGCCATGTACCAGCTCACCAAGGCCCGGCCTCGAGGTGAGGTGTTGACGTGTGTCCCTGCAGAAGGAAGGGGCTGGCGGGGCAGAGGAGGAAGCCTGGGGGCAGGCCCCGGGGTAGGAGGTGCAGGATGGGAAGGGAAGCAGGGTCATGGGCCCTGACAGATTTCCTTTTCCTCCTAGTGCTGCTGCAGAGCTCAGAGCCTGGAGAGCAGGGCATGTTTGAGGCCTTTCTAGAGCCACTGGGGACCCTGGGCCGCTGTGGGGCTGTGGGCCTCTTACCTGCCAACACAGCTGCTCCCCCCGGCTGGGCCCAGGCCCCAGTCAGTGACACCGTTCAGGTCTACATGGAGCTGCAGGTACCCAAAGGAGATTGGTGTGGGGAGGGGTCAAGGGCGAGTTTTATTTATAAAAGTGCAGTGGAGTCTTAGCGTGGGGAGGAAGGAAGTGCTGGGTGGGCTGCAGATGTCTCTCTTCTCCGACAGGGACTGGTAGACCCCCAGGCTCATCTACCTCTACTGGCTGCCCGAAGACACAAGTTGCAGAGGCAGTTTGATGGCCTCATAGCCTGGACCCCATCAGAGAAAGAGGCAGAGACTCAGAGGCAGCAGAGGGTGAGCTGGGAGGCCACCCAGGAAGCCCCCCTCCCTGAGGGAATGTGGTAGGAGGGGGGTGGGCCTCATACCTGGATCCTTATCTGCTTCTCACCCTGTCCAGCTTTCTTCCATCCAGCTGGAATTGTCAAAACTGGACAAGGCGGCTTCTCACCTCCAGCAGCTAATGGACGCATCTCCCAGCTCCAGGGAACCCTGAGCCCTCGACCCGCTGTCCCTGGCGGTTCTCTGCCCTCCCAGGCCTGCCTTTGAGAACAGACTGATCCTGTAGCTGCTGGCAAGACGGTGCTTCAGAGACCACATGGTCCAGCTCCCTCATTTATGGGAACAAACCAGCTTGATCAGAGTGACTGTGGGTTGCTTGAGATGCTCACATTCCTGCCCCTGCTTCCCTCCTTTGCAGCCCCAACTGGGAGTTTAGGCATGAGGAGATTCAGATAAACTTTTAAAATCTTAAACACATGTACCTGTGGTTCTTTATCTCATGCTCCCTCAGTGGTGACTTCTTGTCTTTCAGTTGTTCCCTGAGACTCTGGTCTGGGAAAGGAGGTGGGCCACCTCTTCCTTGGGCTTGGGCCACAGTGGGAGTGTGGGTGCTGGGCGGTGTCTGCCTTGTTGGAGAAAGGGAAATTCTCATAGGCCTCACACAGTGATCTGGGTTCAGCCTACTTCCCAGACTTACCGACAGTGTCCCAACTTCTGTTGGTACTTCACTTCCTTGCTCCTTGGCTCAATCCCCAGGGGTGCTGAGGGGCTGCAGAGAGTGCCTCTCCTTCTGTGTACTTGAGACTAGCGTGCCTGGGACACCCTGCCTAGCCCATGCCAGGTACGTAGAGACAGGCAGATGCCGACCTCCCCACCCCAAACATCCTGTGTCATCTTAGTGGAATTCAGGGGCTGACTCTGTGAGTTCCATTCTGTCCAGCAGGTCTGAGTAGCTGCTCTTTATGGCCGGCCTCTCATGGCTGGGGCCTCCCTGGTGCTATTTAATCCTTTTGAGAACCTCCGAGGTGGGGGTGTTCTCTCCATTTTAGAGATGAAGAAATGTGCTCAGAGAATAAAATGAGCTTGTATAAAGTATCGAGTGGGATTCAACCCAATAAACTAAGAGTGAATTCTTTCTGGTTGCTGTAACCAAGCTTCCTGTATCATGGCTGCTTAGATGAGGTAAATGTTTCATTCTCTGGGCAGAAGAATCCCTCCTTTTAACATTCTCCTGCCATTTTGATACACTGTTTCTAACTCTAGGTCTGAGATCTCCAGTTCCCAGCAGCGCATTCAGATTCCCACCAGGAAGGAAGAGGAAAAGGAGGGGATGGGCAGGTTCCTATTTCTCTTCCCAAAGTTTAGTAAGTATTTCTTGAGCACCTGCTCTGCACTAAGCCCTGTTCTGCACCCACCCTTGGATTTATCAATGAATGAAAGAAACAAAGATCTCTGCCCTGGTAGTACTTTGGGTTCTAGTAGGGAAAGTCAAAAATAACATGTAAATATGTAAAAAATAGAGTGTCTGAAGGCCATGAATGCTATGAGGAAGAAAGTGTAGAACAAGGTAAGGGCATGTGGGTGTGTGTTGGGGGAGCAGACTGTAGTATTAATTAGCCTCTGGACTAATGCAGGATGATTACAAAGGAAACTAGGGACATTTTGTGGGTTTTGTTTTTATTTTTGAACTTCCTGTGTTCAAAAATATCCCTCATCTTCAGGGATGCTCCACACGGAGCTGTTACCTTTACCTCCCTCCAGAGTAGTAGTAATAGGTGGTCAGCGTAGAATTCACTGTAGAGGTGAGATTTAAGCAAAGTCTGCAGGAGGTGCAGGAGTTAGCTGAGTGGATGCCTGGGTGAGGGAAGAGCCAGAGCCTGCCCAGAGTGCTTAAAGAATAGCAACTGGGGAATGAGCAAAGGGAATGAGCGATGGGGTAGGGATAGGAAGGCTCTAGGAGGACTGTCTAGGGTGGTGCTGTCCAAAATGCTAGCCATTTGGCTATCTAAAGTAATTAAGATTAAAAGAGGTTCAATATTCAGTTCCTTATTTCAAGAATTTGATAGTCACATGTGGCTAGTGGCTACCATATTGCTTAGCGCAGGTTCTAAAACATTTCCATCATCAGAGAAAGTACTACTGGAAAGTGCTGGTCTGAGACCTTGTTGGCAGTTGTAAGGACTTTGTTTTCTTCCTTCTGAAGTGGTAGTTCCTTTCCTTTCAAGGGTGTTACCAGGAGGTTGCATACTTCCTTTCTGCTTGCATCCCATTAGACAGACCCTAACCACAGCCATTCCTAGCTTCAAGGGAGGCTGGGAAATGGAATGAGACAGGTGCTCAGCTAAAATTCACATGACTATCCCAAAGGAGGAGAGTGTTTATAAGGGGACACTTAGCAGTTTCTGCCACACCCAGGTCTAATGAACCCCCAAACCTTCTTTCCACTGCACTGCTCTGTCTTGTGTCTGGGAAGAGAATTCTTTGAGAAAATAATCTGGAAATCTCAGCCCAGTAATCCCAAATCCTGAGATTTAAGAACCAGATTCAGGAGCAGTTAGCTCTCTGCTCCTCCAGCCTTTTGGGGAACCAGACATCTAGTCCCACAGCTTGTTTGGAGCCTGCCTTCAGGGATGCTCCAACACGGAACTGTTGCCTTTACCTCCCTTCAGAGTGGTAAAGCTTTAATTTCATACTCTGGTGCTGGTGATTCGGGGGTGAGTGGTTGGCAGGGACATGTGCTGTGGAGAGCAGGAAGCAATCATATCAATACCCCAAATGGTCAAGTCTTGGCTTCGTGCTTGCAATTTGAGACAGCCGGTAAGAAGTTAAGACAGTCTTGAGTGGGGGAGTCAAATGAGTGCCTGCCTCAAGAAAACCAGGAGGACAACCCTGAACCTTGATGGGACTTACATGTTGGAACCGGCTTTCCATTCTAACAACAATCCCTACCACTTGTGTCCCTTTTTCTGACAAGTGCCCTAGGTAGTTTATCCATGTAATCCTCATGACAATCCTATGAAGCAGGTACTGTCTTTATACCCATTTTGCAGGTGAAGAAATGCAGGTTCCACATGGATAAGAAATCACCTAGGACTCAAGTATGGGCCTCTGTGGCTCCAAGTCCTTATGCTTAGCCAACACAACCTCTGCTAGCACCCATCCCCCCTCCACCTATGCAAGCTGGCCACCCTTTAATCAGCTGAACCCCTCATTTCTCACCTGAGTTGCCTCCCATCCTTCCTTCTACCCTGATTGACCTGAGAGGATCCCTGGGTCAGAGGGCCCATGTCCTGTGGGTGTCTGTCCACATCCCTGTCTGGGTTCTGAGTCCCCAGCCCCAAAGCTTAACCAAAGGGAACGGAAATAAAAATCTTGCTTAAGGCAAGGCATTTGTGTGGTGTCTGACCTCTCCACTGCAAACGGATGTCAGGCGAGTGGCCTATCCTCTCAGCCTCAATTTCCTGATTTGTAAAATCAGATAATACCACTGATTATGCTACATTTAAGATTGCTGCATGCATGCATTGACCTGGGAAAGCATCACGCCTGGGGCAAAGTACAAACTCAATACACGGCTCTTTCCCTTATTCCCAGGTATTCTGAAGATCTTGAAGTTGTGTATTCAGGTCCCTGTATATGGGTGTGTCACCAAGTTAATTCCTTAGATTCCTTCTAGGTCTTTGAAACCGGCATTGAGGGAGAATGAGTCCATCCTGGAACCCCTCTGCTTCCCAGAGGAGAGTCAGAGACTTGGGTGTCCAATTCCTTTATTCAGTGGGCTTACGAATTCACAAAGTCATTGAATTTAGCATATTGACTGCCCGTCAGCAGGTGGGGGCCTGCTGGAAGAAGGGGCCAGGGTATTACCCCTGCACTGGGCGGGGAGGAGGGCAAGCAGCCCATCCAGGAGAGGTACAAGCTCCAATTTCTCTCAGAGTTTGCAAGTGAAGCGGTGTGGGGATCCAGCCTGATTGAGGGTGACATTGGTCCCTGATGGGAGGCGGAGGAGGAGGCAGAGCTGGGGGAGAGAATGGGTTAGAGGGCGGGGTGTGAAATGGCTCTCACACCTAGGATTGCCAGGTGCCAGTGGAGAGACCCGAACCGACTCAGAAACACAATCTGAGTTCATTCAGCCCCATCCTTTCCCCTCCCAAAGACCTACCTTCTTGAGCAGTTCCAGAGAGCTGGAATCAAAGGAGGAATTTTCAAGAAAGGAATGCTTCAGCTTCAGTTGCAGAGTCATTCCTGGCCCTAGGGATCCAGAGGTACAGCTTAGGACCCAGCTACCATGGCCGGGGATGTGGGCACCCCTCCTACCTCACCCCCACCTGACTCCCTCTTCCCAACAAGGCCCTTTCAGACCCTTTCAAGGCAGAGTTTACTCCTGAATTCCGAGGAGCTCAGGATTTGGGGTATCTCTGTCTCTCTCCCCTTCTCAGCCTCTTATTGCCACGAAGACCTTTGTGTCCAGCCCGCTAGCCCTCACCTGTTCCATGTGAGCTGACAAGGAGGGTCAGGAGGAGGAAGAGGGGCAGCCGGGCCCCCATTGTGGCCACCTCACTTCTTGATGGACAGAAGAGATGTCTGAAGCACCCAGGGCCTCTCCTTACCTGGCCTACCTTTCCACAGCCAATCCTTAGCACAGGCATTTGGGGGGAAATGGGAGGGGGAAGCTGGGTAACTGGATTTTCCAGTTCTCCCAATGTGGCTTTGAGGACCCAGGAGAAGGCCATTCACTGGGCTGCTTGGGAGAACAGTGGGCGGTCCCTCCTTACCCATCCCCAGTGGGCGCCTGGTCCTGCAGAGAGGAAAGAGGAGGAAGTGCCCCTCCCGCAGCTGTCTAGACCTCACCCAGGCCAGGGCCTCTCATTGTTCTTTAGGGATTAATTATTAACTACAATTAATTCCTATCATTCATGCCACCAAATGGCTCAGGAATGTGGGCCCAAAAGGGAGGGGTAGATTAAGCCAAGTTTCTTCCCAAACCCAGGTATCCTGCTCCCCCACCCACAGTGACTTTCTAGGTGAAAAGTCTGAGCAATGGGAGACTTTCATCTTTGAATGTTTTTAGTTGCCCTAAAACATCCCAGATACTCAAGTGGTCACGCGGGTTTTAGTAAATCTTACTCCTCCTGCCTTTTGTGTTCAGGCAAAAGGGGATACCCTTATCTACCCAGTCACAGGCCCTCAGAATGGTAAACACAGGACAGATGTGTAGAGAAAAGCTTGGAGCTCATCTAGTTTACCATCTTTTTTTTTTTTTTTTTAAACTAGGAAATATGGCCCAGAGAGGGTGAATGATTGAGGTCACACAGTAAGTCAGATAGCACATAGCAGAGAGATTAGAACTCATCCCTCATAATGCCAGACACACCAGACATGTGGCCAGGATTGACGTGCCAGTCACATCAGCCCCTGGAACACACAAAGGAACTTCTTCCCATCTGCCTCTCAAGGTAACACCTCCCGTCTCTCTGAAAGCCAGAGGGCCCAAGCACAGAAGAATGGAGGCAGAGATGGAGGGAGATGTCTAAACCATCACTGGGACTCCCAGACTGGCAATGGAGGAATGAATGGACAGAAAGATTAGCAGGCCCAACAGGTAGGAGCAGCAGGTAGAAGGTGGAGAGATGCTTTGGGGCACCTGAGTGTTCAGAGGAGAAGGGAGCGCCCCTGTGTCTTTCCCTTTCTAGGTAATCATAGCTGACACTGTGTGCTAGGTGTGTTAGAAACATTTCCTTTAATGCTCATCACGCTCCTTTACACTACAGGCTAGATCACCTTGTTTTAGGAGATAAGCCACAACTCTTGAGTTGCTGCACAGTTGGGAAGTGGTGGGTTCAGGGCAGGCAGGCTCCAGAGTTGGTTTCTGAACTTCTGCAATGCACTGTCCCTAAACATGATGTGGTCTTCCCTGCTGCTCCTCTTGTCCACCGAAGGAATGGAAAACTTTGGGGCTGCAGCCATCTGGATGAGGGTGGCTCAGATCCTACCCTGCCCTAGGTCTCCCAAGGGTCAAATGCAGTTCCCAGGCCATAACGTCCTCCACCCTAGTTTTCAATTCCTGCTTCTTCTAGAGACCCGTATGCCCTCACTGCCAAAAATTGTATTTCTAGCAGCAAGAGGGGGATCTGGGGATAGAACACCTGGTCCTCTTCCTTTCAGGAGGGTCTGGGTGGGGGACTGACTCAGGCCTGGGGGATAGGTCCTTAGTCTGGGAAGAGCCCAAGGGCCAGGTAGGGGAATCTTCAGGCTCTTACTCAGTGCCCACTTCTCCCATGTTTCCTGGGATCAGGCTGGGACAGGTTAATCCTCTGGGGACAGCTTGGTGACCTCTCCCTGGATGGGAATCCTGATGTTGATGGAGGTCCTGGCATACCTGGCTCTCCAATGGCACGTAATGGGCCTCAGGACCTTTAAAAAGCCTCTGCAATGGGTCTGGGAAGGCACCTGGGTTGACACCATGGATGTTGTGCGGGTACTGCTTGTGGGTCTGCAGGCCTCTGCCACACGCAGTGAGCATGGACTTGAAAGGTGTGCTGGGTGTTGGGGTGAAGACCCAGGGACATGGCCAACTCTTCTAACCTGATCATGTTCTTTTCCAACAGCCCAGCTGCCCCCGTTGAGGACCACGATAGCCGGAGGCAGCCCCGCTGTCTCTGACAGTCTATCTCCAGGGATGTCTCTGGGGGTCTCCCCTCTGTCTCTGGGGGTCTCCCCACTGTCTCTAGGGGTCTCCCCTCTGTCCTGGGACTGTCTCTGTAACTGTCCCCACCATCTCAGAGAGTCTCCCCACCATGCCTGTGAGTTTCTCAACAGTTTCTTTCTCAACAGTTTCTTCAACATCTGAGTATTTTCCCAGTCATCCTCAGACTTTAGCTTCTACCATTTCTGGGAGCCCTTCAGGACCAGTCTCAGCATCACCAGGTGATATTTCTGTCGCTCAATCCATCCTTGAAGGACTCATTTTTTTTTAGTGTGGCCCGACGCTGTGGGTGGGGGCCTTCTGTGCTCAGTCGGCAGGGTCAGTCATCAGTTGGCAGTCCCCCAGAGCCTCATGAAGCAAAGCCCTGGTGTAGGTGGCTGCACAAGGGCCCCTTCCTGCTTTTCAGTTTCTCAGCCTTTTCTCTGTGGTTAGTACCTTTTGTATCCTGCCTAAGACCTTCTCTTGCTTACTTCGAGGTCATGAAATAACATATTCTCGAACATGTTATTTCAGAAGCTTTATTATTTTAGTTTTCAAATTTAAGCCTATGATCTATCTCACATTAATTTCTGTGTATGGACTGAGGTAGGGGTCAAGTTCAATTTTTTTCTCTTTATGGTTAACCAGTTGCCCCAGAACCATTTATTTCGAAGACCCCCGGTCACTCGCCACCATTGCTTTCTGTGAGTACCTTTATCGAAAGTCAGGTGATCATCATGTACTGTCTGGACTTGATTCTGCTCTTTCATTTGTCTGCTCTCCAGTGCCACAGGGCTTTGTCCCAGCTCTGTAGCAAGCAGCAGAGCTGGTAGTAGGAGACCTCCACTTCTGTTTCTCTTTTGGATTGTCTTGGCTATCCTCAGACTTTTCATCTTTATAGAATCAATCCATCAATTTCTACCAAAGGCTTGGATTGAAGCCCTTGAAAACCCTCGCCACTGAGGTTCTGTTCCTGAGGGATAGAAGAGAACTCCATAGAGAAATGTGGTCTTAGAGTCACAGAAACATGAGAGTCACAGAAGGAAAGGTGGAAAGTTAGGGAATAGGCGCTGAGGTCCCTCCTGCCTCATTCGCTGCTCCTCAGTCCTGACACCTCAGAAGGGCTTTGTTCCAGATCGGGCCATTGTGTTGATCACAGTCACTGTGGCGGCAGCAGTAGTCAGCTTACTGTATGGTATCAAGCCGGTGAGTGAAGCTGTGGTCTGAATGCATGGGTTTTCAGACCAGTGGGGCTGGGACATGGTGCCCCAACACTGACAAGCACAGGGGCTTTAGGGAGAAGGGTGACAGTTTGCCACACTTAGGGAGGATCTAAGGGGAAAAGGAACCCTGGTCCTGATGACTGGAAGGAAACAGTGACCAGGCAGGCATGGGGGCTTAGGGTCACTGACAGAGAGGCTGGAGAATGCTGGAGGCTCATCAGCTTACAGAGGCACTAAATTCACCTCTTGGTCATGGAGAATCAGCTCTGTGGAGCCAAGGTTCAGTCCTGGCTCTGACATTGTAGTTGGGTGACCTTGTGCAAGTTACCTAACCTGTGTTCCAGATTCCTCATTACTACTGCTAGTAAATAATACTTAAATAGCACTTATTATGTGTCAGGTGCTGTGTTCATAGCAGACCTGTGGTATAGATAATATTATTACCCCTTGTTGTACAGATGAGGTAGTTGAATCCTAGATAAAATGAGAATGATAGTATCCATTTCAAAGGCTATTGTAGGATGAAATGAGCTTATATGCAAATATGGCACTGAGATGCTTAGCACACAGTAAGTGATCAGTAAATTAGCATTATTGTTTTTGCTGGAAGGGGAGCACAGAGAGGGGCAGTGGTCCATGTTCCTGGGGCTTCAGTTAACCCTTCCTATCCCCCATCAGAAGACCACCAGGCAGCACTTCTCTGTCAAGTGAAGGGGTGGAACCAGGATAGCGAATACCCCTCCCCTTTGGCCTTCCTACTTCCTCTCCAGAACGGACTCATTCCAAAAAACAAACAAGCAAGCAAGCAAACAAACAAACCCCAAACAAAACAGACAAACTCATAGAGGCAGACAAGAGATTGGTGATTACCAGAGGGGCTGGGCAGGAAGTAGGGGGAGGATGAACCAGGTAAAGCGGTCGATTTGTCAGGTGATAGATAGAAACTAGAGTTTTGGTGGTGAACATGCTGTAGTGTATACAGATATTGAATTGTAATGGTGTACATCTGAAACTTAAATAATGTTATAAACCAATGTTATCTCAATTGAAAAAAAACATTTTGGGGACAATTAAGAAAAACACACAAAAAAAGTAGCCAGCCTTCCATTCATGCTAACTAGGTCCATTTCCTCTGGGTGGATTGCTTTGCACCCATGGGCCCCCCAGGTCTTCTCCCACGACAGGGTAAGGGGAAGTCCATGGTCTGGTCCTGTGGCCAGCCTGCCGTCTGTTGCCTCACCTCTCTGATGCAGTGTTCTCACCTGTGAAAGAAAGGACCAGCACTAGATGGTCTCTGGGCCTTCCAGCCCTCATGGAATCTTTGCCCCTTACCCTTTCTCCCCATTCCCACCCTCTTCCCCAACAATCAAGAGATGCCTCTTAGCTGAGAACACTTTGCTTGGGTCCCCAGGAAACAGGAGAGGGTTTTCCCTTCACATCCCTTTCCATATGGAGCCCTCTTGGGCTGGCTGCTGGCATTCCCGAGATCCCCGATTCTCTCAGCTCTGGAGAGTGAGGAGCCCTGCTCTCTGATGCCCCCTGGACACCCTGGGTGGGTCCTGAGTAAAACAGCGTCCCCTCCACTGGTCTCCGTTTGCCTAAGTGCATGACCTTTGCCATCAGGCAGGCACTGTCCATGGCTGGCCTATCCAGTGCTGTGACCTTGGGCAAGTCCTTTCCTGATCTGAGGCTGACGTTGCTAACCTCATAGGTTATAGCAAGATAAGGTGTCAGCACGTTCTTTGGTACACAGCAATGCTAAAAGGTCAGTGGCTGGTAAGGCTGTTTTGTGACCAGCCCTGCAGCCTGTAGCTCAGACAAAACAACCTCCCTCCAGGTTCCTCTACCCCAGATGCCTGGGACCTCTGGGGAACTTGTGGCCAAAAAGAAGGAGGGGTATTTATTTACACAATAAAATTCCCACCCTCAGCACTGTTCACATATGGGGGCTGGAAAGTCCTTTGCTGTGGAGACTGGTGGGTGTATTATGGGATGTTTAGCAGCATCTCTGTCCTCTACCCGCTAGATGCTAGTAGCAGCCCCCTCCAGGTTGTGACAAGAATGTTTCCAGACGTTGCCAAATATCTCTGGGGTTCCAGGAGGTGGGGAGCAAAATTGCCCTTCCTAGGTCCCTGGAGAAAGGTTGAGGCAGCAGACCAGTGGAAAGGGGGCTTCTAGTCATTCCTGAGTCCAGGTGAAGTTACACGGGGCCCCCGCATCTGCCTCATGTCCCCGTCCTGCAGGAGGCATTGCCCAGTACTGAGTAGTCAGTCTTGGCCTGCCTCCATAGAGCCTCATTAATCTCCTATTAATCACGTTAATGAGCAATTGGCCTATTCTCTTTCCACCCATTCTAGCCCTGCCCAGGGCCCAGGAACTAGTCACACCAAGTAATGAAAGGAATTCACATGGTCGGCCCCTTAGGCCACCAGTGAGCTGCACCGCCCCAGGCCCTGGCCTTCTGCCCTCTAGGTCCTGGCCCTCTCCGCCTGTGTGCCTGTGCCACTCCCCAGCAAGGGCAATGGCCAGTCCTGGCTTCCACTCCATTTGGCCCACCGAACAGTTACTGATGGCTGTGAAGCAGACACTGTGCCAGGCGCTGCAGAGGCAGGGGGGACTAAGGCAAAGCCCTTGTCTGATAGGTGGTGACTTTCCATGAGGAGACCGACAGTGAACTTACTGGAGTGAGCAATGGGGTGGTGACTGAGATACCTGGACCCCCAGCTCTGCCTCTCCTCATGGTCTGTCCTTCCTCCACCTTGGGTCCCAAGTATGGACAGCCTCTGGGCTAAGGCTTGCTTCAGGCAAAGGTTCAGGAGGGAGGGAAGGGAGAGGCAGGGGATCCTAGACACAAGGGGTCTGCATTTCTGTGTAGGGGTGGATGAGGGCTGAGGGAGGAGAGGGGAAAGGGTAGGGTGTCAAAGATCTCTCTTCAGTGCCTCTGGTTAGCCTAGACCTGTCTTTGTTCCTGGTGGGGCATGTCAGGTCAGTTCCTGGGAGCCGGTGTCTGTCTTGTCTGTCACTGCTCTGTCTGCTGTCTCCACATGCTGTGTTCTTTCTGGGCACCTGCAAATGCCCAGGTCTGCAGTGGTGGGCCGTGTGTGTGGGCTGCCTCTCCTTTGCTCTTTCAGCGGACCCCCTCAGGCAGCTCCACCTAGGGCAAAAAGCATGGCCCTGTATGTGCAAGCGGTGTGGCAAGCTGAGCTGGTGTGCTAGGCAGGAGACAGAAGGTAAACCTGGAGAAGAACTAGAATTTGAGTCTCCTGTACTGGGCACCCAATCTCCCCCTCCCTGTCCTGCCTATCCAGAACCCAGTCCTTCTAGAACCCCCCATCTGCTCCCCCAACCTCAGAACCCTGTTGAAGAAGGTCAGGAGTCTATCTCCCCAGTTCTTTGGCCCTCCCCCAGATCCCAGCCCTGGGGCAGGCACCCATGTTCCTGGCTCCCTGACGTAGCAGCTGCGGTCTCCCATTATCAGGGCAGCCCCAGTGGGGTGGGGCGGCTCTGTTTGTTTAAGGTTTAGGCCTGAGGGGCCCCAGCCCCCATGATGTCAAACTGGCTCCACATAAGAGGAGAGTGCCCCAGCTCTCAGCCTCAAGCAGCCGACCCACTGCCATGGCCATGGCCCGGCGAGCCCACTGCACCAGCTCTGACTTTGGCCTCCAGTACTGCCTCCTTTTCCTTCTAGCTGCTCAAGTAGCAGGTAAGGTGCCCTCAGAGGCAAAGGAGTCACCTTTACACAGGGGGATAGAAGGCAGAGAGGGGTTGTTTCTTAGCAATCAGAAATGAGAGCAGATGAATGTGTGGTGGGAAGGGGGTGGGGGTGAGCTGCTGCATACAGTTGTCCAGGGTGTACTGCTCAGGTGTGTCAGCTAAGGGCCATGCTGGCAATGAAATGCAGCCTATGCTTTGCTCCTTGCAGCCACGTAGAGGGGTTTTCTTCTAGTTTATACACAGACGCTGTGTGGGGAGGCAGTCCGGGGCGGGCAGCAGGGACCAGACATGCTCTGTTTTGTGAGGAACTCACAGGTGCTTAGGGTACTTCATCTCATTTCATCTCCTTATATCCCGTGAGGTGTTTAACAATATCCCCTTGGATGGTGAGGAGGGTGAGACTCAGAGAGGGTAAGGGTCTTGCCCACGCCATGGAGGCAAGCTGGCTTTGGCCACTCCACACACTGCCTGTTGCTCTTGGGGTATAGGGTGCATTCTCTCCTGAGAGTTCTGTTATTCGCTAACCTGGGCTCTGCCCTGACTCTGGCCCATTTAATTAATCCACATTTCTATAGAATGGGAAGCATGCTGCCTGGCCAATACGAATGGTTGTATTCATATTGTTGTATATGGAACATTTACTATGTGCTAGGCATTGTTCTAGGCACTTCACCCACGCTGGCTCATTGAACCATCATGGCAACTTGAAAAGGGTTCAAGTTGCAACTTGTTTTGTCCCCACTTGACACCTGGAAAATATCCCAGGGATTTGATGAGAAAATGAACATAGAAAAGTTTGATGAGCTAATAAGCAGACTCTACAAGATAAAGTTAAATCACCAAATTAGTTCACTTAGTTAAAAAATGGTTCTGTGACTAAACTCAGGGAAGGGAGATGCCAAACACAGAGGCAGTTTGACATGGACATGAGCAATTTGGAGGAAGGAGGGTCTTCACAAGGCAGACATGCAAAAAATAGACTCAGATAGACTCTCCCCATAGCGGACGGGGTCATCCATAGTAGTCACATTGCTGCTCCCAACTAGGGCCAGGAAAGCTGAGTCTGGCTGCCCTGGGCAGTGTTCGGGCGGGACAGGCAGCAAGTTCTTCCAAGTGTGTGTGACTGAGGGTGACATTAGCAGAATATTCTCCTTCCCTGAGATCAGGGTATTGGTGGGGCCAGAGTAGATGAGGCGGGAGTTGGAGGGTGGTGGGTAGTAGGGCAGGGCCTGAGGAGTCAGGTTGTGTCTGCTAAGTCTCAGCAGTACCTCCCGTCTGTGTCCTGACTTGATGGCTTCCTCCCACTTTGAGGGTCTGAAGACAGAGGCACCAGAACTGCCGCCAGCCCCGCCCCCCCGTCCCCTGCTTCGCACCCACCCCCCATCATATCCCTTTCCCTGGAGCTGATGGTGCCACCTGCAGCTATGCACCACCTGTCATACCTGTATGGGCAAAAGGGAATGAATCGATTCTACGCACGTTAACTTCTGAGGGATGTTTACTCTAGGGCACAGGATAGGCACAAGGCAGGTTCACAATCTGAATTCCAGAGCAGGACACTCTGGGTGGGTGGGTGTGGTCTGGGAGCTGGCCGGCAGGCATGGGCAGCTGGATGTTCAGATCCACAGAGTGGTGAGAGGCGGGAGGCTTAAGGCTGGGCTGGGGTGGAACTGCATTGTGAGCACATGACTGTCCAGCAGAGAGGGAGGCTTGGGAGGGAGGGGAGAGTGATGGCTGGATTCATTTATCTACAGGACCAGTCCATACTCAGATAACTGGACCTTACGACCCCAGGATCTGCATGGTGCAGCTATGGAGCCTTAGGGGCATCATCTTTGAGGGAGCACATGTACAGCTGGGCTCTTGGGGTCCTGGGGAGACTCCAAAATGGACCTTTTTCTACAGTAAATGATATTCCATTTAATTTCTATAACAAATATATATATATATATATACACACTCATTCTAGAAACTGAAAAATGGAAAAAATTAGGAAAAGAAAATCTCTCCTAATATCACGTGGGCAGCCATTTCAGTGTATTTCCCTTTAGTCTTTTTTCACGATGTCTATGTTTTAGGCCACATGTTGAAATTCTATAGACATTTTAACAAGCATTTAACCATATCATTGGTAGGACACCAAGAAACACCAGAAATGCTACTTAGGGGAGGCTGCTCTGATGGCAGCCTGTCTGCCTTCTTTTCAAGCAAGGGAATAAAGCAGATTGAATAGACCTTTGGGATTGTACAGTTTTGATGTTCTGAGATTTGTTTTCATTGTTTTATCCAGGCTAAGCACACATCTCCAGTGTCTTCTGCTAAAGCCAGATTTTCTTCTCCACCTAAACCTCAGTGACCAAAAAGATCCTCTACAGGCCACTACTGTAGTCAGTGAAATGAATCTCACAGTGAGAAATTCCTGGGGAAACAAAGTTGCTACCAATGGTAGATCTACTGGGGAGAAGAGATGGTTATATTTTCCTGGGAGTTAGTCTCTGATTTGTGTCATGGCTGGGAACACTGGGAACTCCAGGGAACACTGGAGCTTGATTCATTGTAAATGCAGTAGCCATTTTTGAGGGTTAGATTTCACAGGCAGTATTTACACAACTGTGTAGTGCGGATCTGAATTTTAAGATCTAGTTTTCTGAGTCTAGTATTCACCATGTGGCTCCTGTGGTTCAATGACAAACGGTGTCCCAGAACTGGTGGGCCAGAGGTCTTTCACCACCTTCCAACTCAGGGGCTCAGCACCTAACATAGCAGAGGTTATCTCTTGATCTTCCAACTTTGGAGCTTACAGCATGTCCCCCCCACCGCCCCCCCTTTAACGTGCATAGTGAAAGGTTGTTGGCAGGGCTTTTGAAGAGCTCATCAATCTCAAGATATTTTCTCATTCACCCATTCAACAAATATTTAAGAAGTGCCATTAATGTAATGGGCCAGACATTTTTCTGGGCTGGAGACAGCAATGAACAAATAAAAATCTCTGCCATTATGGGAATTAGATGATTTATTGTCTATTAGAAAGTGGTGAGTGCTATGTTGATAAGCCCCAGGGGAAGTGGTCAGGAAATGGCTCAGAGGTGCATAGAACAGGTGGGTCAGGAAATATCCCGGGCTGCAGCAGGCAGGAGGACTAGGCTGTGCCTCACGCTCCCCTGATACCAGGAGAAGAACAGGGCAAAGTGTGAAACTGTTTCAAAGACCGCAGTTCCGATTCAACACACGCTTTAAAGAGTCCTCTTCACTTAGATTCCCTCAGTCCTCACACTAAGCTGCTGCAGCTGGCATCACTGTTATAGACAGCTGTGGACATGGGGCTCAGAGCATTTCAGTGACCTGAGTAAGGATGCGAAGCTGGTGTGGAACTAGCCTGGACCCCAGTCCTGTCCTCTGGTTTCTTCAGGCAGTGGAGTTGCTACGCTATGTTGTGGCTCACTTGTTTATTCTCTGGCTGGGCATTTATTCACCCCTTATCACATTTAAAAGCATCTGGAGTGTAGGGAAAAGTCTGACTTTCCCAATTACTTAACGTCTCTGAACCCTTTCTCCTCACGGGTCAGACTGTAAGATCATACACTTGCCTCACAAGTTTGTGGTGAAGATGAAATAAACAAGTAGAAGAACAGCATCCTTCAGGGACTCCACAAATGTCTGTGTTCTCCCTGTCCAAAGGGTCTGGGCTGACCTACAGGCTGTGCAGTGCGGCCCTGGGGACTGGGAGCCCAGAATGTGTGTTCCATTCTGGTTTAACCTCTTACCTGCTGAGGGTCCTTGGGGTTCTCTGAAACTTGTTTTCTCATATATAAAAAGGGGAGAATAACAAAGAGCTCTCAACCTCAAAGGGTTGTTACGAACAGTAAATGAGTTTGTACACGTCCTTCTTTTCAGGACCTGCCTGTCTCACAGTCAATGTTCCTGGTTGACCATTGCTGTTGCAGGGATTTTGTGCATGTCACCATTTCTCCATGAAACTCTGGGCTATAAAATAAGGAAGCTGACAGCTTCTAATGTGCCTTGTGGGGAGCTGGAAAGTCAGTCACCATGGAGGAGAATCCAGAAAGGATTGTGAGGCAAGCAGTGGAGAGCCTGGCTGGAAAAGTGCCCAGTGAGTGAGAGAGCTACTACTGCAGAAGGAGTGGGAGAGCGGGGTGGGCACAGTGAAGGAGGTGCCTGGCACTTGAGCCCTCATCTCTCTCCCCAGTGCCCTGGCCTCAACTCCCTTCAGGGACTTGGGCTTTTCTATTACCTCCCCCTTCTTGTCCCACCCACATTTCTTTCAAGGACTGGTTCCCCAGCCCCCACTGTCCTTGTCAGCAGAGAGCTGGGTGGATTGTGGTTTCCTGTGATTGGGAATGGGTCCAGGTTCTGGTTTCCACCTTGAGCTAACAGAAACTGGAAATCTCAGTTATGTAACAACACTATCTCTCATTCTTTGGTGATCTCCTGGCTCTCACTCAGACATCTCCTCAGTCGTCCCATGGGTTGTTTCCCATGGAATTAAGGCCCATATCTGTTCATTGATAGAGGCGTTTTCCCTCACACCCTGTCCTTAAACATAATATCTCCCAGAATCCAGCTGCCTTGTTCACTCTTCTCAGGACCCCTACGCAGATATTTTTTCTTGTAAGAAGGACACCTTCATCTTTTCAAGGTGGCTTTAGCTGATTTTCCAAGAGGGGAATCTGTAGGGGAACAAGAGGGTTGAGTCATCTCATTTACTTCCCTTCACCCAGACCAAATTCCACCATCAAAACGAAAGTTTCCCATCCTCCATTCCTCTTCTTATCCTTCTCTTACTTATCACCTGTGTCCACTTACTAATTCTTATGGGAAGTTCTGCTAGAGGTCTGACTTCTGGAGCTGGAATGTTATGGAAAGGTGAAGATTCTGATACCTATTACCTTTCTTCTCAACTCTGCCATGGAAATGGAACTCCATTCCATAAGCATTATATAAATTCTAAAGGAGCACTTGCAGAGCAAAATGCCAGCCAGCATCTGCTCTCAAAAGTTACAGTTCCATAGGCAAGGAAGTGTGAAGTTGACAGGCACACAGACAGTTGTAATGTCAAATTGAAGAGAGCAGGAGAAAGTAACTAACAAAATAATTTTTGAGCAGTGAGGTGATGCTAGATCTTATTGGCTTAAAAAGATCAGGAAAGATGCCATAAAGATAGAAAGATCTAAAATTTAGAATTGAGGATTAAAAGTGGAGAAGGGGTGAGGTGACATTCTTGCTGAAGGCATAGCCTGATAAAAGGTTCAAAGAATGGAGATGAGAATGGGGATTAGATATTATAGTATTCTGAGGAGACTGGCTGGGGAGATGTATCTGGGGGTAATAAAGGGACCCCTAGAGATGAAGGTGGGCAGGGAAGGAGGGAAGACCACGGAAAAAAAAGTTTCTTACTTGACCCTCTGCTTCTACAGATGCTACCACAATTCAAGAACTTCAGAACCCTGGTGAATCCCCAACATCTGATCATTTATCTCCGCCTACTCCAAACGTTGTTTATAGTACTCCCTCTGACCACACTGCTCTTCATTTAGGACACAGCCCTCTTGGCCACCCTAAATCTACAGAAACCCATCAACCTAAACACCACTGCAATGCTACACACCATATTGGGCCGATTCACAAACATATAGATAACTCTAAAAGCTGTACAACTCATCATGAAGCCACTCCCACATCTAAACAAAACCCCAGAAATCAAGGAAAAGACCCCATTATCCGGAATGGACGCTCTGCTGACTCTAATAACACACATAAAAAATTATCTGATACAAAATATTCAACCACAAAACCCAAGAGTAAAACAACTTGTCATAAGTCCAAAATAAGCACTGCAACAGTAAAGGGAAATGCCTTCAAAACACCTTTGGAAACTACCATCATTACATTAGACAGTGAAAGCACCACAACTCTTTCCCACCACTCAGTTAAATCAGAGCTCAACAATAGACCCACATCTCCCTCAGAAGAAAGCACAACATATAAGGCATCATACAAGGCAACAAGAACCACGAGAAAGAAAAAAAAAGATCATACAGCAACTGCTAATTACAAAACTACAGTTGCCTCAGATAAGACACTGATAAAGACTAGAGAACAAACAAAAGAGACATCAAGAGCCACTAAAAAGAATAAACACACACCAGCAAAACCTACGTACCATGGACAAAAGACCATTTCAGCCCAGGTGAAGACTACAAGAGCCCCAGCAATGCTTACAGAACATAGACAACAGAGCACATCAGCCTATGAGAAGATCACAAATGATCTGGTAATGCCTACAAATCATGTACAACACAGCACATCAGTCCATAAGATCTCAAGAGCCTCAGAAATGACTACAAAACATGAACAGCACATATTGACCCATGAGAAGATCACAAAAGCCCTGGCAATGCCTACACACCATGGACAACACAGCACATCGGCCCATGAAAAGATCACAATAGTCCCAGAAATGCCTACAGACCGTGGACAACAGAGCACCTCGGCCCATGAAAAGATAACAATAGTCCCAGAAATGCCTACAGATCATGGACAACAGAGCACATCAGCTCATAAGTTCACAAGAGCCCCAGCAGTGCCTACTGAACATGGACAGCAGAGCACACTGGTTCAGGAGAAGTTCACAAGAGCCCCAGCAGTGCCTACAGATCATGGACAGCAGAACACACCGGCCCATGAAAAGATCACAATAGTCCCAGAAATGCCTACTGACCATGGACAACAGAGCACGCCGGTCCAGGAGAAGTTCACAAGAGCCCCAGCAGTGCCTACAGATCATGGACAGCAGAGCACATCGGCCCATGAAAAGATCACAATAGTCCCAGAAATGCCTACTGACCATGGACAACAGAGCACACCGGTCCAGGAGAAGTTCACAAGAGCCCCAGCAGTACCTACAGATCATGGACAGCAGAGCACACCGGCCCATGAAAAGATCACAATAGTCCCAGAAATGCCTACTGACCATGGACAACAGAGCACGCCGGTCCAGGAGAAGTTCACAAGAGCCCCAGCAGTGCCTACAGATCATGGACAGCAGAGCACATCGGCCCATGAAAAGATCACAATAGTCCCAGAAATGCCTACTGACCATGGACAACAGAGCACGCCGGTCCAGGAGAAGTTCACAAGAGCCCCGGCAGTGCCTACAGATCATGGACAGCAGAGCACATCGGCCCATGAAAAGATCACAATAGTCCCAGAAATGCCTACTGACCATGGACAACAGAGCACGCCGATCCAGGAGAAGTTCACAAGAGCCCCAGCAGTGCCTACAGATCATGGACAGCAGAGCACATCGGCCCATAAGAAGATCACAAGAAGCTCAAGTAAGACTACAGAACACCAATTAAAGACCACTGTGGCCACAGAGCAAACCATAGAAGCCTCAAGAAAGCCTATAGTAGACACAAAGAAAACCACATCTACCAAAGGGAAGACCAAACCACTTCCAGCAAAGCCTACAGAAAACCCAGCACGAAACACAGCTGGCACAGAGACTATAAGATCTCCAGTCAAGGTCACAGGAGACCAATCTATCACTACTTCCTCTCCTCATCCAAAGAGAACTGAGAATACCCCTCAAGTGCCCATTGGCTCTTTTACATTTTCCACATTCAGCATGGCATTGAGTTCTGTCATATCAGAAGTCCCAATCAACAAGAGCCATCCACACGAGAACAAAGATAGCTCACAAGGAGGTCTCCATGTTGGAGAGACAGGGAAGGATGATTCATTCCCTCCATGGGCCATAGTTGTTGTAGTCCTGGTGGCTGTGATTCTCCTCCTGGTATTCCTTGGCCTGATCTTCCTGGTAAGGAACAAGGATGCTCCAGGGTAATGGACCCATGGGATAGGGAGCTGAGGAGAGGTTATGGATCAGAACTAGAGGGAATAATGAGTCTAGCAGAAGAGGCATGGTGGGGAGTGACAACAGAGGGGCAGTAGTGGTGAAAGCTGTGGGAAAGACAATAGATGCATGGGACATGAAATGTAGAATTTGGGGGAAGGCAATGGTTGAGGAAAAAGGGCGTAGAGGATAGAAACTTTTTTAGAACAAGGAAAATAGGACGGAAGGAGGATGAAGAGTTCTGGGACTCTATATTGGATCAGGGGCTGGAATAAGAATCAAGTTTAAATGGAATCTTGGGAAAGAAGCAAGCTGAAGGTTTGGATCAGGGAATAGAAAAGGGCCTGAGATGTGGGTGTTGAGGAAGCAAATGACGTGACAGATAGTACTTATTTCTCCTTCCTCCCAATCCCAGCTCTCCCACATGATGCGAACACGCCGTGCACTGACCCACAGCACTGAGGACAATGATCCAGAGGATGATGGGGGCCCCAATTCTTACCCAGTCCACCTGATGGAGCAGCAGACACTTGGTGTAGGCCAGATCCCTTTCCCACGATGATTTTTCACAAAGCACCCACCTCCAGATCTTCCATGCCCTACCCCTTTCCTGAATGAGGAACTAAACTCACAATTCCTATTTCCTGGACTCTAGGAAGAGCAAAGTACTGACGGATAACAGCATCAACCCTTCATCTGCTGTGTTCTTTCTGTGACCTTGAAACTGGTCAAGGGATGAGGTGATAGCAAGAAGGATGTGAGTTTGGGAGACAGAAAAGAAAACCAATAATACAAGCAAGTGTTCTCTGTAGAAGATGATGGTCTGAGTATGAAAAGATGTGTGATGGACACTTGGGATGGGGACCAATACAGAACATTGATGCTGGGAGGGGCAGCTAATGGAAGTTTGGGAGCCTCAGAGGGCAATGCCCAGATCTGGCTTGTGAGGTAGGGTTACGAGAAGGGGGAGACTGAGGCCTATCTATATTATTTCCATCTACTGTTACTTAGAGTGTGTGTAAACAGGCTAGTCTCTGAATTCCTGGCGTTCTTCTCTTCCTCCTCTTCCTCCTTCTAATGTAAAAACAGGATCTGAGAGTAAAAAAAGATTTACTTCTTTCTCCATCCTCTCCATTCTCAGCAGAAACAAAAATTCCAGAAAAGATCATAAATATCTCTCACTGACATGGTTCTTTCCTCCTCTCAAATCCCTTAGTTTTTCTAAATGTCTATGTGGGCATCCTGCAGGTTTGGCTTACTGGTTGTGGATTAGCACACAGGGAGGGATTTTGCTTGGCCTGCAGTCTCATCCATTGATACCCATCCCAGACCTTCTCTGATGGAGTTCTCCACTCAGCATTTTATTTTTCTGCCTCTTCCACCAAAGCCACTCACCAGCCTTCTCTACTGCCCCATCCTCTTTCTTCACATCTTCATCCCAGATTCCGATTCCTGCCTTAGTAAGCATTTCACCTATACATATGTTTTCTAGTTTTTTTCCTCCAACTTATTAAAGCCCTCTTAAAGCAAAGGTGGAAGGGGACGGTTGACAGATGACAGATAACTTCCTTGTAGCTATTGGTCTTTTTATAATAAAGTGTAAGATATTTACAAAGTAAGGGCATCATAGTTATTGGACCATCAGCTGGAAGAAAGTCCTGACTGGTGTTCCTGGCCCTGGCTATAATCTTGCAGATGACCTTGAGCAGGACTGGCTAAAGGACAGGACTGAAAAATCTTTGGAGAATGAAGCAAGTGGAGGTTGAATTTCTATTGCTCCTAAAATGGCTCACTCCTGGCTTTAGATGAGCTGGGCTGAGTTCATGCTGAGCTCAATTATATGGTGACAAAATGAGGAAAAAACTTGTTATTTAATAAGCAAGTATTTCTAAGTACATATTATACATTCTGTTGAAGATAAAGAACTTTAAGACATAGTTCCCACGTGAGACATAAATACAGGAAAATTAAAATTAATTCAGTAAGTGCTATAACAAGGTAGTACTACACAGAATAAAACAAGACTCTAATGAATGAAACCCAATATTTATGGGCATCTGCCATATCTAACATATATGTCAGCCCTGCTCCAAACCCATTCCGTGCCCAAATGTCAGTCTCAGCAGAACTGTCACCCATCCTCCATGGAGCCTAGGCCTTACTCTCACCAGAATGTCTTTGCTGATCAGAAAGGCCCCTGGTTTGCCATAGGCCTTCCAACCGTAACTCCACCCGGCATCAAATAGGGCCATGGGCTGCTCTTCACTACCTTTGGCGTCCCACTTGTGGACCACTGGCAGCCTATCCTGATCAGTAATCCTAATCCAGACACTCATGAGACTGAATAGTCTGCCAGAGCTCAGCTCTGGGCTGGAGGGCCTGAGCCTGAGGGTCTCTCTGTTTCCCACCAGACACCCACTCTGCTTGGGTCGCAGAAAGGAGGCATGCCAGATGCCAGAGAGACCCCAGATCTAGGTCCCTGGAGAGAGCTGTGAGACAGAGAGGGCCACCTGCATTCTGGGAGAGAGCTGGAGTGCCTGAGAAAAAGGAGCAGGATGCCTCATTTGTAGTCGTCTGGACAGATGGTGATGTAGCATGTGGCAGCTGCTAGGACAGGAGTGTCACTAGTCCTGGGAGGAAAGCAGATGCCCCTTAACCCCAGCCTCTAACCACTGAATTTGCCTACCCTGAACCCTAATTTTAAAAGCCAAAACAAAATAAAGCAAAACACCTTTGCCCTTGCCAAGGCACCAACAAGGAGCACTGGGGTCAAAGGGTGTGTGATGGGAGAGAGGGAAGGTTTTTCATTTCTAGGGCAAACGGGGCAAGAGGGCGATTCTTTCTTCCCACTTCTCTCTGTAGCTAATGATCACTTTGCAATCTAGGGGAAACCCTTTACCAAACTCCTGGGCTGGGCTCTCCTTTGGCAAAAGCATTTCATGAGTGGCTCTCTCCTCACGCTTATGGCGCCCTCGTCCCTGGGGAGAGCGCCTCCCGGGAGCTGGTAAGCAAGACCCCGGAGGCTAGGTGGCCACGGACAAGCACAGAGGGGCGGGGCCACGTAAGCCCCGTTCTCATTTGCTCAGCCTTCCTCCTTCCGCCCCGGGGCTCCACTGGCCAGGACTCCTGGGGCTAGCTCACTGACAGAGTGTTCCGAGTCTCCGGCGAGTGGGCGTTGCCCTAATCAGGCTGCTGGGAAGAAGCCGCAGACAGGGATCCTGCCGTTCCCCTCGCCACCCCCTCCTCCGGCCCCGCCCTCCAGACTGCCCGCAGCTAGGCTTCCACCACCCCGCAGCTGGCAGAGCTCTCGAGTTGTGCTGCTTCCCTGCACACAGCCCCATCCCGCAGTCAGCCTGCCACTTCCTCCTGGGGCTTGTTTCAAATGCGCGAAAAATAGACTCCGTTCAAATCCTCTCGGCCCCTCTGGAACACAGTTTATTTTCTCCCAAACTCAATTTCACGTTGTTCCTTAGCGACACCAGGTTCCACGTGCCGGTGGCAGCATGGCCTCGATGACTGGGATGTTACAGCACCACCGAAGAAACAAACTGCAGTTGAGATTTGTGCCAGAGTGCATCCAGCACTTCCTCCAGACTCAGGTTTCCCCTTTCAGGCCTTTGGGTTTGGGCTCAGAGCCTTAATCTTCTGGCTGGACAGTCAGTATCTTGGACCAGGTCTTTCCTGCCAGCTAGCCTCTGTCACCTCTGTGGCCTCCCAAAACATTTGAACTGGCCTGGCAGGTTCTCCATTCTCCCTCAGAGGGCCCAGTCCCCTTGTAGCTAACTGCCAGCTCTCACTACCCAGCTGCCCTGGACAGCACATGTTGACACAAGGACAAGACCCAAGGCTTTGGGACTCTGTCACCTCCATTTCTTTCTCCTCTGCCTCCCAGAAAAGCCTCTGTCCCAGAAATGAGATATCACAAGAGAAAGGAAGTTATTTTTGCTGACCTCTGGCTTCAGGGTGGGTCTCTCCTCCTCTGATAGCTTCTCTCCCCTGGAGAGGGAGGGCCCAGAAGTCATAGCCTCCCCTGTCCAGTGGCAACTATAAATGCCACAGCTCTGGCCATGTGAGACAACGAAGTAATCCAGACATATTGTGGGGGAAACTCTCAGAATCCAGGAGTCCAGCTATCCCACGGCCCACTGTACTACCTCCAGGAAACCTGCCCCATCTGGTCTTACTCCTCCCAGAACCCTGGCCCTGGCCAGTTTTTAGTTCTTCCTAAAAGTTCATGTCCCACCAAGTCCCCAGGCACCAATTGCCTCTGCAGCCCATATCCACTCTGGACCTCAGACATTTTGATGGCAACTTTCCTGTGGATTATTTAAGGGTGAGGACAGGAAAACTACCTCCTGCTTCCTGCGTTCAGGTGCTGCTTTGCTTTGGAATCCCAGACCTGATAAGTGTCCATCGATCACAGAGGACAGGGAGGCTATAAAAAGTCAGAAGGGGAGGAGGGTTCCTGTCCCAGGTACTTGGTTTGCATAGTTCCTTTCTTTTGCTGGAAGAATGGGACTCTGCAAGAACTCTTTGCATAGAACTCTGCCTTGAATTCACCTTTATCCTCCCACTCCAACTCTCAGCTCTTCAGCATGAGCACAAATAGCAGCTGCTTTAATTTCCCTTAGAATCCCGGAGGGAAATGGAGTGTAATAACTACCTGATAAATGTTTTGTATCTAACTTGAAAATCTTAGTTTCAATATCATCCTTAATTCCTTATCAGAGCTAGGTTCTGAGTCTAAATAAAGCCCAGACGTATGAAAATATCCCTTCCAGAAATACTGCCTCAATTTAAAATCTAGGTCAGTTCTCGTAGTCCCCAGACAGAGACAAACAAGGGGCTGCAGAGAGCTCAGAGCTGTGGGGCTTGTGAGTGAAATCAGACCGAAGAGAAGCAAAGCCTGAGCTCATCTGTTCCAGCCATTGCACCTCACTTCTAGACTCCTGTAGCATTTCTCTTCTTAATTATTAAAACCCAATGTCAAACAACTTATAAAGCCCCTTTACTTGTGCTGCCTCACGGCATACCAAAGAGGGAGTGGGAAGAGTGAGTGTGGAATTGGCAGAACAGGATTTGGTGTGGTGTTTTCTGTTTCCTTCGATGCTTTGGTGCTCCCTCTGCTCCCTCCAATGACTGTCCCCTGGAAACTACTGTCTTGTGCCCCCTGCTCTCTCCCTCCTCCTGCCTCTCTGCAAGCCCATTTATATTTTTGCTGCAGGTGACTTCTAGACTTGTCTCTAGCCTTGGTTTCTCTGAAATCCAGTCCTATATTTTCAGGGTTTTTTTCTCTTGTAACATTGTCACTTGGATATTGCATCATATTGACAATGACATTCACATGTTTATTACACAAACATTTTTGGAACATCTGTTCAGTGCTAGATCTGAAAATATGTCAAGGAATTAAGTAGCAACAGGCTGCCTTT
This sequence comes from Pteronotus mesoamericanus, assembly GCF_021234165.1. Lineage (NCBI taxonomy): Eukaryota > Metazoa > Chordata > Mammalia > Chiroptera > Mormoopidae > Pteronotus > Pteronotus mesoamericanus. Next base: position 1,570,153 of record NW_026555085.1, read on the forward strand.
AGGAACTTAGTCTACTGGGGAAGGCAGATGTGACACAAAGAATGAAACATAAACAAAGAAGTTACAAGTTTGCAAAACTGCCACAGGCTCTGTCTCATCTTCCACCAGCAGGTCATATAGTGCCCCTCCTGTGTCCATTCTTTCCTCCCTTCTCTGATGCACCTACACTTTTTCATGTCTGAGTCCTACTCTCCAGAGGCAACAGCTTGCAACTTTTAGCTTTTTCTCATGGTATTTGTACCTACAAATTTAGTCATCACATCCATATTATATTGCTATTCATAGATTTTAAACAAAGACCTTAAATGCATCTTTTATTGGGCCACATAATATGGTAAGGCTCAAAATAGCTTCTTGTCCCAAATTCGCCTCTGAAAAAACTTAACAGTTCAGATGTATCCAATATCATGGGGGATAAATATCCTTTTAAAAACAAAACAAATTTTTTAAATTCTAATTACTTTTTTATCAGTAACCTTTACTTTTAGCAGCAATTATTAAATAAAAAAAGAAAAGTCTCTGATAGTAAATGACATGAGCTCAAGAGACAATATCGATGCCTGTTGCCCCATTTGTTCGGAATGTAATTTATCTAGAATTTGGCTTGCAAGTTGTTTTTTCTATCTTTACCCAGGGACATTTTTTCATTGTTTTTAGAGAGAGAGGAAGGGAGAGAGAGAAACAGCAATGAGAAACATTGATTGGTTGCCTGCTGTATGCACCCAGGCCAGGGATTGTATGCACCCAGACCTGGGATCAAACCTGCAACCTAGGTATGTACCCTGACTGAGAATTGAACCCACCACCCTTCAGTTACAGGACGACACTCCCATCAGCTGAGCCATACCAGCCAAAGTGCAAGTTTTTTTTTTTTAAATCCTTTCACCAGGTATATTTTATTTACATATTTATTTACAAGTAAAGTTCTTATATGTTCATATGGATATTTTCTGTCATTCATTCATACTAGCTATTTAAGTAATTTGTACTAACAGAATCTACCTGCCTCAGAAAATCATTCAACCAATTCAAAAGAACCTATGCACCTCAATGTTCATAACAGCATTATTCACAATAGTCAAGTGCTGGAAACAGCCTACGTGCCTATCAATAAATGAGTGGATCAAAAAACTGGTACATCTAGACTTCTGACCAAGATGGAGGCATAGGTAGATACACTTTGCCTCCCAGCACACACAACCAAAAGAAGGGCAACAACAAATTTAAAAACAAAAAAGAACCAGAACTGCTAGAAAATCAAACTGCATGGAAGTCAGACAACCAAGGAGTTAAAGAAGAAACATTCATCTGGACCAGTAGAAGCGGTGGAGACAGGCAGCCGGGGCAGAGGGGATGCATGGCAAGGTGGCATCTGGACCAGTAGAAAGGGTGGAGGACCAGGCAGCCATGGTGATGGCTGGCAGACTGGGCAGTTCCACACTGGTGTGTGGATAAACTGGAGGAACAGCTGGGGAACGAGACAGACCATGCAACCCAGGGTTCCAGTGCAGGAAAAGAAAGCTTCAAAACCTCTAGAGGTAAAAACCTGTGGAGGTTGCAGCAGCAGGAGAAACTCCCAGCCTCACAGGAGGTCCATTGGAGAGACACACAGGGTCCTAGAATGTACGCAAACCCAACCACCCAGGTATCAGCACCCGAAGGGCTTGTGGGTAGCAGGGGAAGTGACTGAAAGCCAGCCAAGAGCAGAGCTGAGCAAGCAGCATTCCTCCCTCTTTGACCCCCCCACCCCAGCATCACAACTAAGCGATCTGGGTAGCCCCGCCCTGGTAAATACCTAAGGCTCCGCCCCTTCCAACATAACAGGTGCACTGAGACAAAGAAATATGGCCCAAATGAAAGAACAGATCAAAGCTCCAAAAATAGAACTAAGCAACGAACAGATAGCCAACTCTCAGATGCACAGTTCAAAACACTGGTGATCTGGATGCTCACTGAACTGGTGGAGTATGGTCACAAAATGGAGAAAAAAGCAAAGGCTATGCAAAGTGAAATAAAGAAAAATATACAGGGAACCAACAGTACAGGGAAGAAAAATGGGACTCAAATCAACGATTAGGAGCAGAAGGAAGACATAAACATTCAACCAGATCAGAATGAAGAAACAAGAATTTTAAAAAAATGAGAAGAGGTTTAGAACCTCTGGGACAACTTTAAACAATCCAACATCAAAATCATAGGTGTGCCAGAAGGAGAAGAGGAAGAGCAAGAAATTGAAAACTTATTTGAAAAAATAACATAGGAGAACATCCCTAATCTGGCCAAGGAAATAGACTTCCAGGAGATCCAGGAAACTCAGAGAGTCCCAAAGAAGTTGGACCCAAGGAAGCATACACCAAAGCACATCATAATTAAGTTACCCAAGATTAAAGATAAGGAGAGAATCTTAAAAGCAGCAAAGAAAAGGAGACAGTTACCTACAAAGGAGTTCCCATGAGACTATCAGCTGATTTCTTGAAAAAACCCTTACAGGCAAGAAGGGACTGGGAAGAAGTATTCAAAGCCATGAAAGGCAAAGACCTACATCCAAGATCACTCTATCCAGCAAAGCTATCATTTAGACTGGAGGGGCAGAGAAAGTGCTTCCTAGACAAGGTAAAGTTAAAGGAGTTCATCATCACCAAGCCCTTGTTATATGAAATGTTAAAGGGACTTATTGAAGAGAAAGAAGATCAAAAACTATGAATAGTAAAATAACAACAAATTCAAAACTATCAACAACTAAACCTACCCCCCCCCCCCCCCCCCGCAAAACCTAAGTAAACAACTTAAACAGGAACAGAATCATAGAAATGGAGATCAGAGGGGAGGAGGAGGGGGAAGAATGGAGGAAAGATACAGGGAATAAGCAGCCTGAATAGTAGATGCAAAATAAGCAGGGGGAGGTTAAGAATAGTATAGGAAATGGAGAAGCCAAAGAACTTATATGTATGACCCATGGACATGAACTAAGGGAGGGGGTAATGCTGGGGGGTGGGGTGGTGCAGGGTGGAGGGGAATAAAGGGGAGAAAAAATGGGACAACTGTAATAGTATAGTCAATAAAATATATATTTTAAAAAAAGAAAAACTGCGGCACATCTACACAATGGAAGACTATGCAGCAGAAAGAAGGAACCCTTTGTGACAGCAAGGACAGCATAATATTGGAGAATACTATGCTAAGTGAAATAAGCCAGGTGGTGAAAGACAAATGCTATAAGCTCTCACCTATAAGTGAAACCTAATGAACAAAACAAACAAGAGTGCAAAATAGAACCAGAGACACGGACATAAAGAACAAACTGACAGTGACAAGAGGGGAAGGGGGAGGGGGATAATGGGGAAAAGGAGGGGAAGGGTCTAGTCAAGGAACATGTATAAAGGACCCATGGACATGGACAACAGGGTGGGGATTGACTGTGGGTGTAGGGGGTGGGCAGGGCAGGGGAGAACGGGAAAAATTGGGACAACTAATTGAAAAACAATAAAAAGAAATAAATGTTAATTTTAAAATGTAAAACAAAAGAAAAGCATTCTGATGCAATAGTGGGGCTCAGTGGATCACAAAAAAATACAGCATGATGAAAATGAAAATGTCTCTAGAGTATGGTTCACAAGTTTTAAGATCAACTGTGTTAAAACATGACAGTACATTTGCAGTTAACTCCTGCTTGGGTCTTAGGAAAGCTCTTATAAGAAAAAAAAAAGACTTTCACAGGTAGTAGGCAGAGATGGCTGATTTGGGGAATCAGGAACTAAGAATTACAGTCTTTATTAGCACTCCACACCATGGCTGCAATGACAGATCCAATACTCCTAAGTAGGTTCCAAGTGCATGAAACGGCATATCACAATTATTATTATTTATTTTTTGCAAAGCAAAATACTAGTGCAGCCCTGAATAGTCATCCTCCTCTCTGTCAGCCTGTGGTAAAACTGCTGAACTCCTCTTCCTTCTCCTCCCCCTCCTTCCTAATCTCCCTTCCTTTTCTTCTTCTTCCCTCTCCTCCTAATGTTCCTCCCCCTTTTTCTTAAAATGTTTTATTGTGGTAAAATATGCATAACATAAACTCTGGCATTTTAACTATTTTTTTTTTGGTCATATAACTGTTTTTTAAGTGTAAAATTCAGCGTCATTAAGTCCCTCCCTGCACATGATCATGCAACTATATTGGAGATTTCTTCCTTACCCTCCTTGCCCAATGCAGCATACTCAGGCCCTATTTAGCATAATCGCTGTCCCAGGGCTTGAAATGTGGGGCTCTGAGGACTCCGGCACAACAGCTTGATCTTGCTGCTCAGCAGTCAGCACCATGGTCGCTGCCACGAGCTCTGGTGTGCTGGAGCTCTCCCTCACACCGCATTCTGCAGCCAAGGAGCCAGGTAGATGAACTAGGACTTGAGCAGCTGTTCTCTTACCACCAGTTGGATGTCTCAATTTCCTTATAAACATTTGTTTCTTTCTGAATAGAGTGCTGCCTGATCAATTTTGCATCCTTATACTAGGTGTTCCTCATTTGCCAGCATGCTGGCTGTCTGTTGATACAGTTGTATACTTTTCTGGATCTACATTGACTAGGAGCATTCAAGCTCATTCCCATGTCCCAGTGCCTCCAGGGATGCTTGGTCTATCGGGAGCAGTGTTTTCTAGAACATCTTTATCGGGTACTAATGTCTTTCCTAAGCACCTCAACTGTTTCTATCATTTCTGGTCTTATGTCAATCAAGTCACCACACATTAGATATAATGCTCTTCCCTTTTCTTGATCCTACTTATTTCTACTCTGGCCTCTCCTCCTTTTGTTTAGTGTCTATCATTTACATCTCAATCAGAAACACTCCCTTGCAAATATCCCCTCCACACAAATTAATTATGTCCCATCACTTCTGCTACAATGACTCACTTAAACTCCATTGACAACTATCCCAATTTGTCAGATACTCTCACTGCTGTGCCAAGTACAGCCTACCACCAGTGACACCACCACCTCACCGTCGATACGTTAACCCCTGGTTCCATCCATGGTCCAAATGTCTCCTGTTATCTGTTCATCTAACTATAGTGTTATTGGAGCACAGCTAGTATACTCGTTTACATCTATATCTGCTTTCCAGGGACTTTGCATAGTTCGGACAGCGTCTGTGTAACCCAAATAGCTTTAAAAATTTACCATCTGCCCCTTACACAGAATGTTTCGCCCTGGCTGGTACGGTTCAGTGGATTAAGCACCAGCCTGTTAACCAAAGGGCTGTCAGTTGATTCCCAGTCAGGGCACTTGCCTGCGTTGCAGGCCAGGTCCCCAGTAGGGGGGGGGGGCGTGAAAGGCAACCACACATTGATGATTCTCTCCCTCTCTTTCTCCCTCCCTTTCCCTCTGTCTAGAAATAAATAAATAAATAAATTTTTTTTTTTTAAAGCTTGCCAACACTTGTTCCCGTCTTAGACCAGAACAATTTTTCTCATGCTCTGGCACTTGTTCTGAGCAAAACCACGTCTGCATTTGCCTTCAGCACTTGCACTGAATAAGATTCTATGTACTTCGTTCTGAGCCTCCGACTGCCATTCCAGTGAGTGACACTCTTGTGTGTCTGTGTAACCACTTCTGATCCAAATACAGCCATTGCGGCGGAAGCCACCACCTCCACTGCCTCTGCTACAGTAGGTCTTCCACCTGTTCTGAGTCTACCCTCTCCTGTCCCTGGGGCCAGCCTCCTCCACGTGGGTGAGGTTCTTCCACACCTGTTCAGAGCACACTCACCTGGGCCTTGTGAACCGCCACGATGGTGTTAGATCACGTCACCTCTGCTCCCAGCCACGGCCACTGCTTCACCCTTGAGTAGATCTCGTTCTATCATCTTCTTCCATGCCCTCCTTACACCCAGTGACTGCATCACAAGAGTATCGCTTTTATCTCTTTGGGCAGCACTTAACTTGAACAGGTCCATTTCCGCATGAGTCACAGTCACATTTCCTCAGTCCTCTGCCTCCACTCTCATCAGTGCCACCAGTGGACATAGTCTACTTCCTCTTCTCCGAGACACTCACCTCTATTCTGGAGACCATGACCTCCAGCAAATTACTTCCTACCATCTCTCCTACCACCACCATACCTCTCCTCCAACCACCGCCGCCGCCACCACCACAGGTGTGCCGGATTCAACTCCCCCTGTTCTAAGTACACCTCCCTCTCCTTGAATTGTCTCCACCACAAATGCAGCATATTGTGTGACCTGTTACCTAGGCACCAGCACCACTGGGACAAGACCCACCAGCCCCATCTCTGTCACCACTGGAATGGAGTCGATGACCACTGCTACCAGCAATGCTGACCCTGGATTGCCCTGAAGACCTCTGGCCTGGGCTCATCCACTATTGGAGCACCATCTGCCACCTCAGTCCCTGGACCCAGGAAAACCAGTACAGGGTCTACCCCTGAGCCTACCTCCACTCCTGGAACCAGCGCCAACTCCTATAAAACCAGCTCAGTCACCACGGGCACAAACACAGTCCATGAGAGCTGTACGCCAACAGCCATGACTAAACCAAGTGGACATCTGCAGCCCTGGGCCGTCATTCTCATCTCTCTGGCTGCTGTCGTGGTTGGTGATGGGCTTGTTAGTGGGACTGAGTTTTTGCCTGTGGAGTCACTGTGCATGGAGTTGGGGGAACCCACCTAGCAGCTAGATCACAAGTGGGAGTAAAATAATGGGAATGGATGTTCAAAAGGAGAAAGCAGTGTGTGGAGTCACATTTATCTGAGCCCACTACAGACTAGTAGCAGGAGGAAGCAATCGCCTCATAGCCGATTTACTGGCTCTTGGCCACAAGAGAGGCTGTGCACCAGGGGGACCAATGAGCTTCTTACCAAACTAAGGAAGAGAGTCCTCACAGTTAGGGGAATGTGGAGTTTCAGTGAAGTTCAATGGAGCAGAGTTTGAGTACGCTCAAAACGAAGCAGAGCTGTGTGGCAGGGTCTGCAGCAGCTTGGATTGAAGTGGACCCAGTTCCTTTGGACATGAATGACGAAGTTATAATAGACTTGGGTATATTCAGAAACTCTTTGTCTGCCCCTGGGCAGAAGTCAAGGCTGCTTCTCTGTGTTAAGGTAATTTAAATTCTCCAGACAAGATTGTGATATTTCTTTCTTACTGATACAATTTCAAACAGCAAATTTGAAAGTCTGTGATTTTGGAGAACTACATTTTTCACTGACTAAAGCACTGAAAGTTAATAAGTTGCTCAAAAAAGGGACTGTAGTGATGCTTTGGGGCTGTAGTGTGTCCACGGGGAAATGATCTTTGCAATGAACTTGGCAGCTGGCTCTGTGCCAGCTCCATTCCAGGTTGTCAGCCCAGCCAATGAATGGCAGGGTACACTGCCACTTTCTCTGTCTGGTTTTACTTTCTCTCATAGGATAATATAAACACCAAGAGAAGCAGAGAGGCAGAAAATGTACATGATAGATGTAGCAAGAAGTGGGAAAAGAGAGAAGAATGGTGAAGTGGGCCCCCGAGAAGAGTTAAAAAAGACAACAGAGAGGGGCAGGAAGCTTGTTTCTGATAAAGTGGTAAAGTAGCTGGGACAACAGCTCTAGAAGAAGGGTCTCTAGAAATGATGAGCTTTGGGCCCCAACAGGCTTTTCACCTCTATTACAGATGCTACTACACCCTACAGTCACTTCTGTAGTACTACAGATGCTACTACATACTACTTCTGAAGAAGAGTCGGGGCTCTTTTCCCACCTTTTTTGATTTTACTCAAGTGAAAAGAACTTCACTTTTCTAGGTACCTCTTAGCATGGCTCAAATAGGTTGGAAATTTCAAAATACTTCATTAAAGGCTGAGGGCAGATTTCAAGGCAATAGCCTTAACAAGAACAGAAACCACCAAAACACTTGCCCTGGTAGGGGAGGTTCTGGGGCTCAGAGTGCTGACCTGTTTGCAGCCCAGAGCCCTGCAGTTGCCTCTACTGGGTGTGACAGCCTTATACTGGCCGCTGACTGCATTTCTGCATTCTATTCTCCATCCTGCTCTTAATCTTCTACTTCAGTGCATATTTCTTCTTCTGTTTTTAAAAATACATTTCTGTTTTCCCATTTTAGCTTTATGTTTCCTGTAAGTGGTCTTCCTGTAAGGATGAGTCAGAGTAAATACACAATAAATACATGAAAATTTCACACACCAGCCAACACATCATTGGCATGATTTACAATCGACTTATTTGAGTTTCTTATTTCAGATTCTCTGATCTCTATGGCAAGAACAAAATGAGACTCACTAGCCATGAGCAAGCCTCTAAATGTTTAAGATGGTGTAATAATAACCAGCATTTTATTGACATTTTACAAGGTGTGAGGTCTAGAACCAAAAGTGCAAGAGAGCACTATTTCCCCTTAACTCTGCTTACCCACATTGGGGTATATACTCTTATTATCTGGTAGAGACTGAAAATGACTTTCTGAGGATATAAAGAAGAGCAAGGGCTCTAACCCAAGTCTGCTCAGGAAGACTCTTATGGGTGTTTAGTTACAGGCTCACCAAGCATTAGTTCTTTGTGAGCCTTCCTTTATCTTTTTTTTTTTTTTTAAATTGAAGCATAACTTAAAGGAAGTGCATGAATCTCAAGCATACAGCTTGATTAATTTAAAAATGTGTACACACCCATATAACCATCATGCAGGTCAAATTATTGAACATTTCTCTCATCTGAGTAGCTTCCTTTGTGCCATTCCCTGTCAATACCTGCCCAACCCAGGTAACTACTATTCTGACTTCTGTTTTGTGAAATTTTATTATTTTTACTTGTCCTCACAGACAGGTTGCTTGATTAACATGACAAAAGCCTCCTTGTTTCTGGGAAACTGCATCCTGAGTACAGGCCAAGGATTCACCCTTGCCCTTAAAGCCTACCAGCACACAGCCGTGCCAAGGGAGTGAGCTGAGACCCCGCATCCACCAGGAGAGTGTGCAGTGCAGGAGTGAGGATGGCAGTTTGCTCAGAGAAGCGGGGGAACCAATGAGAGGAAGGAAGCAGCAATAACACACCCACAAAAAGAATGAATGAGAACAGAAAAAAAAACAAAGTGGTCCAAAAAAAATTGTTATTTTTAACATTCCATGAAGGTTTCTTTTTCTTTAGAAAAAGATTTTATTTATTTTTAGAGAGAAGGGAAGGGAGGGAGAAAAAGAGGGAGAGAAACATCAATGTGTGTTTATGTCTTGCGTGCCCACAACCAGGGACCTGGACCACAACCCAGGCATGTGCCCTGCCTGGGAATCAAACTGCTGACTCTGGTTCGCAGACCAGCACTCAGTCCACTGGGCCACACCATCTAGGGTAAGAAGGTTTCTTTTTACCATATGATTTCATTTATATGTGGACTCTAAAAAAACCCAAAATAAACAAATTAACAAAACAGAAAAATACTGATCCTTGCCAGAGGGGAGGGAGGGTAGAGGGTGAGTGAAAAAGGTGAAGGGATTGAGAAGTACAAAGAGGCACTTACACAATAGTCATGGGAATGTAAAGTATAGCATAGGGGATATAGTCAATAATATTGTAATCACTATGGATGGTGTCGGGGGTACTAGACTTATTGGGGTGTCACTTCATAAATTATATAATATCTAATCACTATGTTGTACACCTGAAACTAACATAAAACTAAATGTCAACTGCAATTGGAAAATTTTTAAAAAAACAATATTTTTTTTTAAAGATGTGCAAGGATTGTTTGCCCTGGGAAAGGATTGGACCCAGCTCTGAAGCCAGGCAGACAAGGTGCAGAAGATACAATGTTGCTTCAACTTCAGAGTCGAGACTTTAAAATCTTTACTATTCTGACATACTCCTGACACACATTTTAAACATGTTGCAGACATCTACTATGACAGCGAAAAATAGCATTACATTTTCAAAACATCTGCTTCTTTCTTCAGGACTGCACTGACTGAATCTGAGCCTTTTGCCTGCAGCCCAATCCTTCCTCTCCTCCATGCCCCAACTGTAGGCCCGGCTACCCCCACAAGCCTTCCCAAATCTCCCCCAGCCTTTCTAGGCCCCCCTGATGCCCTGCTCTGAGCTTCCCAAATCAGTGTGGAAATTAGTTAAGGGCAAATTTGTCTCCCTACAAGAGTACAAATTCCTCATGATCAGAAGCCTTGTCCATCTGCACACAGATGACAGGGCACTACCCACCCAGGGCAGGAAATAGAGGGCTATCTGGTTGATTTGCTGACATAGCCTAGCAGCACTTGACAAACTGGCTTTTTGATGAAAAAGCCGGGGTTTGGCCCTTGCCTCATGTTCTGTCTCACTCTCCATCTCTTTCTCTCCACTTCTGCCTTCCTCGGGCAAAGGTTATGCTATTCCGGTCTGAGCCCATAAGGGGGTCAGTCTGGTTCATCTCTAAGGTCTTAAAATTGGGATTCCTAAACCACCAACTTGCCCTCCAGCTTTAAAGTTCTGTTAGTGTCCATGTTTACTCACTTGGATTAGATGTTGGGCCAGAATCTCAGACCAACTTCTTCCTATCGTGCCACACTGATGACACAACAGGGAGCCAATGCTGCTCATCTTAACGCCTCCATGTCCGCTTTCTGCATTGCCCCCACCTGTTGGCCCTCTCCAGCCACCTCACATGTGTCGTCTCTCTTCTGTACATCTGCCCAGGATCTTATGCTCAGGGTCTTGGGAGGAGGCTGCTTTCTCCTGCAGGTGGGGGTACAACCTTTTTACCACTCACCAGTCCCTTGCTTTGGTACAAACTTAATTGTTTGAAATCACTATATTTATTCATTTGTCAAAATATCTTCACCCAAAGTTCATATAGCCATTCTCCAGATGCTTGTTCTATGGGTTAGGCCAAGCTGAAATTATTACACCCATTTTATAAACAGCGTTGCCAAGGCTCAGAGACAGAAAGTCACTTGCTCAGAAATGTGGTTGATAGAAGCCTCTTGGACTTTCTAACTCCCACCCTAGTGCTCTCTTGCTCACAATGTATGTGAATATTGTGTTTAATTCTTTGCTCCTTCCTTCTCTCCAGCCCCTTGCATTCAGATCTAGTAACAAGGAGTGACCCAAATATCCAGGAATTTATTTATAAAAAATTGTGTTTTCACTCTTACACGTATAAGCCAGTCAGTTTAAATTTCAGTCACCTTCCAAGCACTATCCATTTGATGCTATACACCTATTGAGACGTTTTTTTCCACTGCTCAAAACAGTTTTTGAATGTGTTGATTTTGATGCCTTTTAGTGCTTCTGCCATTTTTTGTTTCACCTCTTCCACATCAGCAAAATATTTTCCTTTGAGGACTTTTTTCATCTGAGAAGACAAACAAAAAAATGTCACTCGGGTCAAGATTGGATGAATAGGGAGGGTGGGGCATGGGGATGGTGCTGTTTTTGGCCAAAAACTGCTGAACAGTCAGTGCTGTGTGGGCAGGTGTGCTCATAAATCCCTCATCGTGAAAGTGGTAAATAGGTTGAATGGGCCTTAAAAAAAAATTTCACTGAAACCAAACGCAGCCTCTCACAACAACGCCAGCTAGTACACTGATACAGATGGGTTCCAAGAACACTCACCTAGTGGAGGAAGGCTGTACGACAAAGGGCCCACCCTCCAGATGATAATTCCTGGGTTTTGGGGGTCCTCCCTTTTAGTTATTCCACAAAAGAATTATTTTTTACTCATCTAAGGATCCCTCACAGCATAGCCCAGCCAGTACTAGACATGCAGTAAACACTCAATAAACTCTATTGAGTGAACACATGCTTCTTTGTAGAAAGACTTTCTAGATTACCTACTCTTACCAAAGACTTGACCCAGTGCTTTTTGCACACAAAGACTCCACTTCCTGGGGCTTCTCTGGGGCCATTTCCCTGTCTGTAGAGCAGTTATAGAGGGTTGGACTTGATGATATCCATAATCCATCTGTTCTGACACCCTGTCATTTGCTCCAGAATTTTGCCCAAGAGGACAGATGCCAGTGCTTCTGGGAGCAAATGACTGGACACAATGATGCCCAGCCAACCTGATATCAGGGAAGGCAAACAGCTGTACCTGGGCATACCCTCAGGTACCAAGCAAAGAAGATGATATCATGCTGGGCTGTGAAAACTGGTGTTCTGCAAAGAAACAGCCTGAGTCATTCAACCAGCATTTACTAGAGGCCTCCTTTGTGCAGAACAACACCAGGCACAAGTGCCAGGAACCAGGTAGGGAGTCCAAGTAGAAAGCCATGTTTATCTTTTCTGGTCGAAAGGGCTGTTTGCCTGTGGTAAACAGAAAGCTTTTGCTTCTTATAATCAATCATGTTTCTGTGTAATCGCGTCCCATACCTCTGATGCAGTCCCCTTGCAGAGCTGGAGACTCCCAGCCGAAGCACATAGCCCCAGCCAATCACAATCTAAGAAGGTTTAATGCTATTCGAAGGAAGATTTCACTCTAACAATGGTTTGGGGTTTTTGTTTTTGTTTTTGTTTTGTTTTTGTTTTGGCTCTTTTAGAGGGACTTTTCCTCTGATAAATAGAGGCATTTGTAACCTCCATGCCTTTGTCTAGTCCTGGACACAGGATAGGGCCCTGGAATGCCCTGCAGCTTGGGAAATTAACTGATCCATGAAGCATCACATGGCTTTGGACATGGGGGGAGCCATGAGTTGAACCACAGCCATGGGGGGGTGGGGGTTACGGCATGAATCATGGCAGCATCATGGGCATGAGGGAGGCCATACAATAGTCATGAAATGGATCAGGGAGGAGGCCATGGAGAAGCCACGCAGGAAAAGGGGAGTATAAGCATGAACCAGTCAATGGAAAATGCTGTAGAAAGAAAATATTGGGGAGGAAGGGGACCATGGAGCAGAAGGCAGTGACCATAAAATGGGTCTGAATAGACTTCCAAAAAAGGCAATGAAGTGGACAAAGTACATTAATCATTTCAAGGAAAGCAACAAAAGTTGCTGGACAAAATATTGGAAAATATCTTTGGCACTGTATTAGCTGGGTAGACAGTAGGTAATATTTAGGTCAACAAATGAGAGAAGACAGATACTCAAGAGAGACTGAAGGAGAGCTCTGAAGTAGCCTTTCCATTGAGGGAATTTGTCAAGTCTGGTGAACTTCAGCACAAGGGCACAGTCCTGGGCCTGCACAAGTGGTGCATGTAATAGGAAACCCTAAATAAAGCTGACACCTACAGGGCTAAAGCTTCAGTGCATGGTTAAACTAGAATAAAAGTGCATTGCCCATTATGAACATTAGGGACTGAGAAATATGTCTATTTTTAAAATTTACACTGAGAGGAAGGTGTGAAAAATCTCCCATGAGAATTTCTAAATTGCATGACATTCTTCATTTTCTTCTGTTATCCTCACCCAAGGAGATGCTTGTTGATTTTTAAAGAGGAGGAATGGAGAGAGAGAAAGAGAAGGAGAGAAACATCAATGTGAGAGAGAAGCATTGATCGATGGCCTCTTGCATGGGCCCTGACTGGGGATCAAACCCGAAACCTAAGTATGTGCCCTGACTGGAAATCGAACTCACAACATTTAGGTTTATGGGATGATGTGCCAACCAACTGAGCCACACAAACCAGGGCTGACATTCTTCATTTTTTAAAAAGGTCAGAGCAGGGCAAACTTGTTGACTCATTTTGTAATGAGAGCAACAATAAAAAACACAGGGAGAGGAGTAAGATATTTCTTAAACAGAGAAAAATGACAGTTCTTTCATAGTCTTTGCTAAAATCGGCAGTCAAAAAGGACAAAAACAACAGAGAAGTTTAAAAACACTGTTGAGTTATTTTCTAAGACTTCCACAGAAAAAAGGACATAACTATCTTACTGGATTCTTAAAAGAAGACTTTGACACCAGAGAACTCTCCTTCATTGAAACATGGTCTCACATCAAGGATTGTCTTAGCAAAAATTACCAGTTGACATTTCCAGGACCCCAGATGTAGAAATGGCTTTTGTGGCTGGTTGAAGGGGTGGTTTCCAAAAACAATGGGAAGTCACCTCTAATTATATCAGGCTGGAGTCCTGACCATGGAACTCACTGGCAAAAGGTGCACAGTAGGAATTCTGTAACTGCTTGTTGGCAAATTGATCTTCACTGGTCTATTGGCCATGATTTCTTTCTTTTTTTTAAAAAAAAAATAAAGATTTTATTTATTTATTTTTAAACAGAGGGGAAGGGAGGAGAAAGAAAGGGAGAGAAACATCAATGTGTGGTTGCCTCTTGCGCGCCACCTAGGGACCTGGCCCACAACCCAGGCATGTGCTCTGACTGGGAATCAAACTGGCAACCCTTTGGTGAGCAGGCTTGTGCTCAATCCACTGAACCATACCAGCCAGGGCTTTTTTTTTTTTTTTTTTTTAATTGAGGTACAGTTGACATATAACATTACATTAGTTTCAGGTGTAAAACATAATGATTTGATAATTGTATACATGCAAAATGATCACCACAGTAAGTCTAGTTAATCCCTGTCTAGGTTTCTAGCTTCAATTATACAAACTGGGTAGACAGAAAACCATCTTAGACTTATTCAGTGCCTCACAGATCTCCTTCATCTTTGGGCAGATTTGTCCTCCTTAATATCTGTTTCTTCCACTTAGAAACCATATTTTTATGTTTTTTTCTTTTCCCATTTTCCTTTATTATCACATCTTGTTATGCACCACACATTGTGCTGGTGCCTTTAAATACACCATCATTTATTTCTCAAAACAATCCAATGGGCGCTTAAATTTCAAGCTCTGCAATGGGTTAAGAGCCTTGGCTTAAAATGCCCTGAAAAGCTCAAAATGGTGGACTAAAAATTTTCTTAAACAAATCAATGAATCAGCAGGATAGTGAGGAATGCTAAAATTAAAGACTAAATTAAGTTAGGAACCCAAGAAGTAAGGGGAGTACTGAAATCGTCTTTGGCCAAACCTGGCACACTTTAGCTTCAGTAGCACCAGCCAAGGTGGGGATTCAGATTTCACATTAATCTGAAACCTTCAGGCAAAGTGCAAACTGAAAGTAAGCCCACCCCTCCCTTAAGGAAATTAAGTAAAATTCCTTCTTTCTGAACTTGGTGCAGGGCAAGGGATAAGAGGGGAAGTATGTCTTGAGAAATAGCTGTAACCACAATAATCTATATGGTTTGCAGCCCCAAATCAAGGGTAATTCAAATGACCGCAAGCCTATCATTTAATTTAAAAGGCTCCTTGAGTGGCCCAAACATGCAAATTCTCTGTGGATGATCAGACCTTCATTGCAGGCCTCAAGGAACTTCTACAGATAACATCTCAAGAAAAATACATTCGAAGTAATAACTCTCAATCACAAATGAAAATAGGCACCAGGAGTGAAAGCCAGCAAGAAACAAAACAAAACAGCAGGATCAGACCCACAAAACCTGAAGGTATTGGAATTATTAAATACAGAATACCAAGCAAGTAGGTTTAAATGTGTGTCATAGCTTTATGGTTGTCCACCAAAACCCATTTTCCATCTTTCACAACAGAATACTCAAGTTTTAGCTGAGCACATGGATATTCCTCAGTCTCGTTTGAAGCTGACTGTAACTGTGCAACTATGTGCTGGTTTATGGTATATCGGCAGACAGCAATGATCTCTCATGAAGTTAAAAAGCAAGATAGAATTAACATACTTCATAACCTGAGGGTATGAGTTTGGAGATGGGTAATAAGAATGAAAGTATGCCAAGGTCCTTGTGTTGTTTTGGGGAAGAATAAAATATTAATTGCATCTAGACTATAAGAAATGTGCATGTTAAAATTTTTTTAAGATAACCTCTAACATGCGATCTGGACTGGACTTCAGGATCTCTGCCTCCAAGCAATTCTGGAGGAGAAAAGGTTTATTACTTAGAGTGCTACTGTTTTTTTAGGATTGCTGGGAATCCAGGACCCAATCCGTCACTTACCAGCCACTTGTCCTCTGCCTCAGGAACTGCCCACACAGCTGCTAGGACATCCATGTCTGAGCCTTTCCCAGCATACCTCATCCCTTCCTGACTCTCAGACTCACTCATTCCAAGGTCCCACATGTCTCTATCCCCCTATCATTTGCCAGCTTCTTTCTAGCAGGTCTCACATGTTGGGGGTACCCATTCACCTAAAAATAAACAATCTGAGAAGCATCTGACTTCTGTCACACACTATGTGTGGAACTCCCATCTGTTCACACCTCTTGCCCTGGCCACAAGATATCTTCTCTACGAACTCTCAGATCTCCAATTCATTTGGGTTTCTTCCATCATGCTCATCTAGCTGACCCTGTGCTTTCTACTTCTATATCCATGTCCAGACCCAACAGGAAGCTCCTGGAAGACTCAGACTATAGATCTCCCTCCCATAAGACTTGAAGTGTCCTAATGTGGCCTGAGGTATATACCCTACTGAGACATGCTTCATTAAGGCTTATGATAAGGAACATCTGTAGGATCTCAGGGTGAAAAAGCTCCAATGGGCTTCTCTGAAAACCAGCAAGAGGTGAAGTCCTGGGATGAGGGTCACAAAGGGGCCCTTTACTGCCCCTTCAGGTGGCTTGTTTCTGCACATCCAACACTCTCTCCATGCCCTCAGCCCCTATGCCTGAGAGACCACAGAGATGGCTTCATTGGTCCCTGGATCCCTCTGCCCCTGTTCATTCAATGCACATTGTTAAGTGCCTACTGCACACCACAGGGCTCCATCTGCCTTCTACCCATAACTCAGGGGGCCCAGACCTCTTGTTACTGCTTTTGTGTGAGTCTTATATTTCTGTTTGCTTGAGAGATGTGGGGTCTTGCCCCCTTAACTCAGTTCATTAGGGCTTCTTCCTTGCTGAAGCAGGCACATAGGACTTCCAGACCAGGAAACAGAGGTAGAACAGGTTTCTGGCCCCATCCATGCCTCAGAGGGTGGGTCCCTTCCACTCTGACAACCTTGATCTCCTCGTCCCATTCTACTTCCTGCTGCAACCCAGCCCAGTGCCCTGTCTACTGTGATCATGTCATCCTCCTTCTTAACCTTCCTCTTGACCCCTATCTATTCCTTCCCAGGCTCAGTATTGTTTTCTTAACTGCCCATAGTTGACAGAAGAACAAGTCAACTTTCTACCTCCTCCCAAACCATATGAAGCTATAAAGGTCCCTGTGGCTCTTCCATGATAAAGAAAGAGGCAAGAGCATCGCATGGAAGAAGGTTAAGGAGCCCAGGCATCCAATCTCTCACTCTACCCCTAAACTCACAGCTCTTCCCAAGAACACATACTTAGGAGATCCAAGCTCCTGGCAGCTCCAGCTTTTATCTCATCACCTTGAACTCTCCTCACTCAAGAATACTACTCATTGCCTTCTAGGTCTTGGCCGCATCTGGGATCCAGCTATCTTGCCTTCTGGCCATCAAGAGACAGATTGAGATGCAGAAAGGAAGCATTCCCCTTAAGTATTGGTTATTATTTCATCTCCTACTTTTAGAACATGGTAAGTGATTTTCTTTAAAAGTGGTGGTCTGGGAACCTTTGAGTGGTTGTGGAGTGGTGTCTACCACTTAGAGAAGTTCTAGTGGTAGGCACTTCCATATGACCATAATCATATACTCCAATCACTTCAGTCTAATAATGAATCACCAGGGAGGCAGTCCGAGCACAGTGTTAAAACTGTTCTTTGATTGTCTGCATAAGAACTATGGCTCCATTTGTTACCTGTGTACTTTGGGTGAGCTGTTTAACTTCTCTGTACATCAGTTCTGCCTCTATAAAATGGTATGACTTGCATATATGGCTGGGGGGTGGGTGCTAAATATTAAGAATAAGAGGAGTTGATTATTTTTTAAAAATATCACCCATCTAATAATCTACAAACTTAATTTCTCTCCTGTTCCTAACCTAATTCCACATCAGCCTCAATTAACCTCAGACCAAGCAGAATAGGATTTAAGGGTCAAAACTGATTCCCACTCAGTTTCCATAGTCCTGATATGCAAACCCTCTGTGGGCCATCTCCTATTGCACAACCAGAAAGCATGACTTCTTAGAGAATTCATCACTTTGAACCAAAATGAGCCCTCTTATCATTTTGATTCATCTGTTCTCCAAAACTTTTCAGGTCAAATCCATACTCTCTTTCACATGGCACCTCTACTTTTGGCATCTGTTTCCTATTTAGTTTTACGCATGATTCTGATCTTAACCCCAAATTGCATCCCATTGCAAAATTGAGGACCTTCTGAAAATAGAGTTATACTCTAATCCTATGTTACTTCAAATAAGACTAAGGAAAAAATATACACATGCAAAGTCAGGTGGTGGGCATCCATGTTCCTGTTAGTAGTAAAATGAGCCACAACAAGATAAATGCAGGCTGTGGGGAACCTGAGTGTATTTGTGTTTCAGGGTAGTGAGGAGCCAAAATAGGCACAACCTTAACTCCAGCTGAGCCTTCAAGAACATTAAAAAGCTACCTATACCTGTGGGTCTTGATATGGTCCTTAGACCTGGGAGAGCTTATACATTTAAGTTACATATAACCTGTTCTTCTCCAACCTCTGCCACAGTGGTCAGGAGCCCCTGGCACTTTATTGCAAATAGAATAACTCATCCCTTTAGAAGAGACAGATACCTGGGTCCCAGCTCAAACTCTGACTCATTTAGTCTGCGGTTGTTCGTATAGGGATTTTTATTTTCAACAAGCTCTCCAGGTGATCCTAATGTAGGTGTTTTCTGAATAACAGTTTGAGAAATGTTTTCCAAAAGGGAGCATTTAAGAATGAAATAATCAGTATATACAAGTTTAAGGTGGGTCCTACAAGTCCTTTATGAGAATTTTTATCTGTATTAGATCTTGTATAGCAGATTTTGGAATAAGCTTACTGCCAGTGAAACTAGGTCAGGTAACCCCAGTGTTGGGGCGGGGTAGAGAGGGTGATAGGGCATGGTAGCTAACAATGCCAGTTCAACAGCCTGGATTTAAATTCCTTTCCAACTACTGACCTGTTTTATAATCTTGGGCTAGACTCAACATTTCTAATCCTCAATTTCTTTAGCTTAGCAGGTGATAATGAGAGTATTGATTTCATAGGCCTGTGTGGGCATTAAGTAGAATTACCTATGTAATGAATTTAACCAAATGTTGAACAGTAAGAATATATGCTTTCTGTCCCTCTCCATGTCTGTCTGTCTGTATGTCTCTCTCTCTCTCTCTACACACACACACACACACACACACATGTCATCATTTACCATTATAATCAGGTATAACCTGCAATGAATCTAGTACTGGATCCAGCACAACATCCAGTAGCACCATCATGTCTGCCAACCCTGGTTCGCGCACAACATTCAATGAGACCAGCACAACCACCAACACTGGATCCAGTGGTACCTCTGGTGAAACCAGCCCAGCCTCCAAGGCTGGATCCAGTGTGACCTCCACTGGGAGGAGCACAGCCTCCAACCCTGGATCCAGTGGGACCTCCAGTAGAACCAGCACAACCTCCAACCCTGGATCCAGTGTGACCTCCAGTGGTAAAAGCACAGCCTCCAACACTGGATCCAGTGAGACTTCCAGGGGGACCAACACAGCTGTCAATACCGGATCCAGTGCTACCTTAGGAGGTTCAGGCCCACCTTCTCCAAGTGGAATGCACACAACTCCCAACAGAAAAAGTACAAGTGCTACAACTTCTATAAGTAAATTGGGGCCAGATGGGTCCCTGAAGCCATGGGAAATCTTCCTTATCACTCTGGTCTCGGCTGTAGTGGCTGTGGGATTGTTTGCTGGGCTCTTCTTCTGTGTGGTGAGTACTTAATAAGTAGGGTAGTGCCTGGGAGGAGTAGCAGGAACCTAGGAAATTGGTATGAATAGTAGAGGAGCCAAGCTGGGGGTAAGTAGGGAGGGAGGGAAGATCAGGGAGAATTACTACAGAGAAGTACCATGCTGTGGCCAGAGGAGTCAATCAGTGTACAAATAAACTATTGACTTAAGTGTGAAGGGGCCAAAAAAAGGAAAAAGTCTGGAGGAAGAAGTACAAGATAACAATGATAGTTTGGGGGAAGGGACCTTCCAGAAGAAGTCCGTGGTGAAGATTCCAGAGAGGGCATATGATTTTGAAAATATTCACTTTCTTTTTCTAGAGAAACTCCCTGACCCTGAGAGATGTCTTTGACACAGCTGTCTACCACCCCCATGGCCCCCATCTTGGCCTGGGCCCTGGAGAGAGTCATGGAATCCACCATAGGCCTAGGTATAGCTCTAACTGATTCTGGAGGAACCCAGTATCCTCAGTAACCATGGAGGTGAGAGGGAAATACAACGGACCCTGAGCTGGGCTGAAGCCATAGTGCCACATTCTTCAAGGGGGAAGCTAACTTGGGGGACTAGAGATCTAATTGTCCTTTCATTTGTCCCCAGGAGTTCCCTCCCCGCTTTGGATCTGTGACAGCCTAGGAGAGATACTTTCTCCCTCTCTGTTGCTTTTACCAGACATTGGAAAGAAGAGATGCTATTGGTCATTTAGCTAAGAAATAAACACATCCAAAATAAATGACAGAGAGAAGCTGTGTGTACACATAAGTGGGTGTCTACTGTACCAACATGAATTTCCCAGTTATATGAGACAATCCCCATGCTGTAAAGCACCTGCCATTCAAAATCTCCACAGCAAAATCCAGAGACCTCACTCATGTGTCCCCATTTTCTAATTCTTCTTGTCCCAAGTAGGACTCTTGCCCAGGACCCCTGAGACTCACTGAGGCTCACAAGGGAATGACTTGGGAGAAATGAGAAGGGAGGGCCTGGGCCAGGATTCCAGGGGTGCACTGAACAAGCCTGTGGAACAGAGGTCATGTGTAGTACACAGAGCTCCCAGAGCATGACGAGGTGGAGGGGTACAGTGTGCTGAGGGCCGAGTGTGTTCACTCCACATCACAGTGTGCAAGGCATTTACATTTGCTCCAGACCTGGGCTACTTGTCAGAATGAAGATGCTAGTTGGCATGTTTCTCTTAGAGTACGCCCTTTGGAAGAGAGAGGAAGCACTTACTGTTTTACCAGGCAAGGTCTTTCTGGCCTGAACTTTTCTGGCTAAGGTCTGACCTTTTAAGAGACTCATGAAGTTCCCTCCTTGAAGGGCTGCACATATCCCTTTCATGGATGCAGGGGACCCGGCTACCTGACCCTACAGGTCTTGGAGAACACAGGGAGCTGCTGTGGAAAGTCAAGTTGCTCTAGGTTCCATGAGGCATGGAGATTGCTCCACCTGGGACAGAGCCCTCAGGAGAGAATTAGCAGTTTGCTGGTGGCTTCACCCCAACTCACAACAATGGAAACTGCTTTGCCTTCCAACACTCACTGGGTTTCTCAAATCCAAATGGTTGAACCTAATTAATGAGGCCATGCTAAGCCACAGGCAGGCTAATCATCATCACCTCACCAAAAGGGGTCCAGCAACCAGAAGGAAAAGCTGAGCTGAACCCCCTGACAAGGTGCTGCCCACTAGTGTGAACTATGGAAAGAATAATGTGAAAGATGTGAAAATAACTAAGATAAGGCAAGACAATCCATCTAGGTAATTAAACATTGTAAAACATGATTTTTCACATTTAAAATTGTATTGATGAGCTGAAAAAGTCTGGCCACTGTTGAAAATAACATTAGTAACCTGGATGAGCAAGTGGGAAAAAAAATAGCTTAATTAGACACAAACTACGGAGATGAGAACCTCTGGAAAGTGGAAGACACTGGAGAACAGACTCAGGAAGACCAACATGCGAGTAATAGGTTCAAAACAGAGTAAAAAGGAGGAAATAGATGAGAGGAATAAAAGAATAATAAAGAAAGAGTTGAGCCCACAGATTTAAAGTGTTCACTAACTACAATTCTGTAGGTACACTAAAAACCTTTGACTGACAACTATTTCAGACAGGTGAACTATATGGCATGTAATTATATCTCAATAAAGCTATTACAATATTATCACCAGGCATTATAAAAACTGTGTAAATAAAAATTTTGGTTGCTAAAGATAAACAACAAATGCCACAAAGCAATGGGCACTTGGTAATAGAGGAAGAAGGGAGGAAACCATGGTGAGCAAACTATCTTGTGATTAATTCACTAGTTATATTATGAATATCTCACTACTCCCAGAACCTGAAGTATGTTTATAGAGTTAGAAAGCATCATTACCCAACTTTTGTCATGGGATACACTCCCATGAACACAGACATTTTAATCTGATGAAGCCCCAGTTCACAGAGCAGAAGTCTGGAAAGTGGACAGGTGAGGCACTGCCCTCCCAGACCTGTGCTTTTGCTGTTGATCCAGTACATTGATCTTCGAACGGGTCTGTCCCATGCTCTTGGAGGTGCACAAAGACTTTCTAAAGGCTATTATGTAGGTGTGGGATGTTTTACAGGAATCATTTTCTAGATCTTCAACTTCCATATACATACTTGCCTAAAACTGATCTGTCTGAGGAGATCTCTTTGGTTGGAGCGTCAGGCTACGTATGTTTTTCTAACTCCCCTTTACAAGCCACCCACCTTTTCTTTCTGGCCCCCTATTATTATAGAGCAAATGAAGGCATACCTCAAAAATTTCTTCTACTATAGGCTTCATAAACCTAGAGGAGGGCTTTATGCTTTTGTTCACCTCATATAAATTCCTATTAGGGGCTAAATGGTGTGTAATAAACCAGTAATTTTGGTACATGTTCAGATGTTATATAGTCAGACATATTGAAGAGTGAGGTACAGGAGTAATAAAATTACTGCTTAACAAACTCTTCTCTCCCACTGTGTCAAAGAATGCACCCCTCCTGCAGAAGCCTGCTGTGAAAGTTGGGCCAAGGTAACATCTGCGACCAGTAACACAGGTGGCAGTGCCTATGCTAACCTGGGCAAGAACCAATGGCCCACCTTATCAGTCTGTCTGCCTACTGCAGAATATCAGGATTTGTAGAAATTTGCTGGAACAGAACTGATATGAAACCCATGTCCCAGGTTTGTACACCATTCTTTGTGAGGAGACAAGTCTCATTCACCAGTTTCTTGGTTTAGGTTGCAGTCGTATATTTTGCATGATTTCAAGGACAAAAATGAAACTAGTTCCACATTTACTTCCAACTGATTAATGGTACATCTTAAGATGAAAGGGACACAGAAAGGCTGTACAGCATGTCAGCTAAGAGCTCAGATGGGGAACTAGAATTTCTGGTTTCAAATCTAAACTCTCCAAGGCCTTGCACAAATTCCTTACTTCTGCCAGACTTCAGTTTGCTCATCTATAAAAATGAGGGAATAGTGAACCCACTTTATAAAGTTGCTGTGAAGCCCTTAGAATAATCCTGCATTAGTAAGCAATATACAACTATTATTTTGTAGATTAGGTAGGTTCTTGTTTTTTATTTTCTTGAAAACATGGAAAAATGTTTTGTAGAAAAAATATTTTTATTTACTTTTTACCAAAAGGTTATTGAGATATATAAATTTTAAAGTCACAGGAAACTTAAAGAATTTATAAGCATGTCTTTTGGTACAGAAAAACATGATGATCAAAAATATCTTTTAAACAAAAAATATTACAATTGAATAATGTGGGGCAAGGAGTGTATTCAGAGAGCAGAATGAACTCTGTGGATCCCAGACTGTTGAGGAAGAACTTTCTTTTTTCTCTTTTAGGAAGAACTTGCTTATATTTTATTAAAAAGGGAGATGGTCGATACTAAGATGAGATAGTGTTAGCATCGATCTAAAAAATTTTAAACAGCAACAAAACTGTCTTATTATTTCAACGTCTATATTTACAATATGGTAGAAATTATATATTTAAAATATATTAAGTTTATGATAAATAGTTTAATTAAACATAAACCAATAAGAGGATATGTAGTTTCTTCCTACACAAATGGTGGTTCAGCTATTTGACAAAGTCTAAGCAACATAATGAACTATTATCACCTCCAAGTTCAAGGGTGACTACCACCCTCAGGGGCCAGCTTGGAGGAAGGTGGGTCACAGGCAAAGGTCATATTGGTTGTGTTTTTTTCACAGAAGATCTAGTTTCTTTTTGTTTTATTTATTTTTTCTGATAAACCATATATAATATGGGAAGGCAGCTTTGAGTCTCCTTGTAATGACAAGAACTTGAACTGAGGATAAACTAAAATTAGAAAGAGAAAGCAGGCTCTTGTCTGGAAGGTTAAGAGAGATCTGAGTCGGGACATGGTACCATTGAGGGACATGGCAGTGAAAAACTGGAACTTGGGAATTTTCTAAGTAAGACTTTCAGCACTAGAGGTACAAGGATAAATTTCAAACCCACACTATCTGTTGACTTTACACAAGTGCTTGGACCCTGAAATTCCTCACACTGTGACAAACTAATCTCTTGCTCTCTAAAACAAAAGTTCTAAGCCCTTGGCTCCTGTGTGCTCTTTCCTTCATATCATCACAACTGACTCTCCAAACAGGCATTCAAAAAATGGTCTCTGACCAGTCAGCTTCATGCACTCAGCCCATTCCTTACTCCTTAGTTCTCCTGCCCTGTGCCTTTGGATGACTGCTTCATCTGTTTCTTCATGCTGCTCATGCTGGGCCTCTATAGCTTCTGTGGTCTTATTTCTAGGTTCTTTCCAACAGTGCCAGATCTGGATTCCAAAGACGATGATGCTGGGAATAGGCACTAATTGGAAGACAGGCAGGAGCCAGCCCAATGGGAAGCCCTGTTTGCTGTGACAAGTACAGGCTCTGGAGCCGTAAGTTTGATTTTTTATTTTTTAGCTTTGTGAGTTTGGCCAAAATAGTTGACTTCTATCTCTTTGACTTAGTTTCCTCTTTTAGAAAATGGAGACAAAGGAAACACTTTGTCTTAGGGTCGCTGGACCCCAGCTCAGACTCCCCATGACCAATGGGATGAGAGGGACTGCAGGACTCGTCTTCCCACAGCACCATTAGGAGGTACAAATTTCCCTCAGGGAACATACACCTTGAAAGGGAAATACCAGAGAGAGGATTAGTGTCTGAGAGAGGACACTAATTTCAGATGGGCCAAATATTTACCAAAAATAGACCTTGAAAAGTTTTTCCCTTTTAAAAAAGTTTCAATCCAGACTTAAAACATAGGCAATAAAATGTGCAAAGTGGATACATCATGTGTTAAAGATATGGCTTTGTAACATGTGCATACATATGTGTACCCCCTATCCAGAGCCCACTGCCCATTCCTGTCATCCTCAATACCACCCTCACGGGTAGCCACCATTCTGAGTTACGCGTCATCAATAGGCTTTTCTCTGTACTTGACTTTCATATAAATAGACTATACAATATGTACTCCAAGGGATCCTTTCAAAAGGAAATGAAACTGAAACACCAACATCTGGCAAACTGAAATCCATGGCCTCATACCCCACCACAGCTCTCCCTGCCATTGGCAGGACGAGAGTCCAAGATGAAATTAGATTAGTTAGAGCAAATCAAGTTACTTTCTTGTCCTTGCACATTTGAGTTACATGGTGTCAAGTTCAACCTACTGCTAGTTGTGAGACCTAGTGATAGGGACCCTTGTGTGCTAGGGCCCCTGGCCCATGCTGAAAGAGCCATTGCCAAAGGTAGGCCTGGGAACCTGGGGGAGCTGTACACAGTCCCTCTCCCACTCACCCGCTTTGACACTAGAGTGAGAGTCACTCAGTAATCATCCCCACTGTCAAATCCCAGAGAAAGGATCACAGCTGTGGGCTGCCCTGCGTCTAGTAGCAAACACTCTGGAGAAGACCTCAAATCCCCAGCTTCCCCCAAATGAATACCTGTTGACTTTAAGCTCTACTTGTTTCCTTTTCTTCTCTTTCTCTTTCCTCCTCTAGAGAGTCTGCCTGCTTTGGAAATGAAGCATACACTCAAACAAAGTTAGACTTCAGATCAGTTCTGGTTCAAAGGATGGGTTCTTTCCACCGGACACTGATCCCCTTCCTGCCCCTCCTTGAGCCTGCCCCCTCTGCTCTGGCTGACTTGCCTTCTGATGCCTTCATTCCTATAGTGCAAATAGCCCTGAGCTGCAGAGCAGGACACAGAGACACCCCTCCCCAGGAAGGGAGGACCTGAAGCTCTGGTTGGTATAAATGCCTTGGATGTGCTCACAAGAAAAGAGAAGAAAACTAGAAGTCAAACTGGGGTAATCTGTGGAAGCTTCCCAGCCTCCATCCTTAGGAAACTCACCTTAGCCCTGACAGGCCTCCTGAAATTTCCCTGCAACTATACTTCCCTTCAAGGCTCTAGGGGTGGGTCTCTTGCCTCTTTGCTTCTGTAGTTCATCTTTCCCCTGGGACTCAGGCATTCTAGATGAGAACTCCCCTTGTGCATTCTTTCAAGATGAGGAGGGAACACCTCTCCTGATTTCCTGGTCCTGTGGCTGCTGCTCTTTGGAGCCCTGGGCAAGTGACTTATGAGTTAATGAGGAGAACGGTATGGAGACCATGGGTCTGAGATGGGGTCCCAGTGCAGGCATAACTCCTTTTCCAGAAGCAAAGATGACTCACTCTTTTGGCCATTTCTGCAAAAGCCAGTACTACTCCCAGCTCCATTGCCAGGGATCCGAGTGTCAGCACAGCCAAGGGTGTCTCACTTCCTCTGTATTTTGCACAGATGTTTTGTTTTCAACAGGAACATCCTATTTCCAATAGCATTCTTAATTCTAAATTAGAGCCAGGTTCTTTTTTTTTTTTTTAATTTTTTATTTTTTTTAATTAATTTATTTACTTTTTAAATACATTTGTCTCTGCCTTCCCCCCCCTCTTTCCCTTGCCCCCTCCCACCTTCCCTCCCTCAGCTCTTCCCCTTTGGTTTTGTCCATGAGTCCTTGCTATATGTTCCTTGACTTTCCCCTTCCCTTCCCTTTCCCTGCCCCCCCCTTCCCTCTTGTCTCTGTTGATTTCTTTTCCTTTCAGTGTTGCTGGTCATATTTGCCTTGCTTCTTTGCATTGTTGGTTAGGTTCCGCTTATAGGTGAGATCATATGGTATTTGTCTTTCGCCCCCTGGCTTATTTCGCTCAGCATGATGCTCTCCAGTTCCATCCATGCTGTTGCGAAGTTTAGTACTTCTTTTTTTCTTTCTGCTGCGTAGTATTCCATTGTGTATATGTACCATAATTTTTTGATCCAATCATCTACTGATGGGCATTTAGGTTGCTTCCAAGACTTGGCTATTGTAAATTGTGCTGCTATGAACATTGGGGTGCATAGGTTCTTTTGTATTGGCGTTTTGGTGTTCTCAGGGTATAGTCCCAGCAGGGGAATCGCTGGATCAAAAGGCAGTTCCATTTTCAGCTTTCTGAGGAAATTCCACACTGCTTTCCATAGTGGCTGCACCAGTCTGCATTCCCACCAACAGTGGACTAGAGTTCCCTTTTCTCCACAGCCTCGCCAGCACCTGTTGTTTGTGGATCTGTTTATGATGGCCATTCTGACCGGTGTGAGGTGGTACCTCATGGTGGTTTTGATCTGCATTTCTCTAATGGCTAGTGATGCAGAGCATCCTTTCAAATGCCTCTGGGCCCTCTGTATCTCCTCCTTAGAAAAGCGTCTGCCCAGGTCCTTTGCCCATTTTTTGATTGGATCGTTTGTCTTCTTGGAGTAAAGTCGAGTGAGTTCTTTGTATATCTTGGAGATCAAACCTCTATCTGATGTATCATTAGCAAATATATTTTCCCAAATGGTTGGCTCCCTTTTCATTTTGCTGATGTTTTCTTTCGCCGTGCAGAAGCTTCTTATTTTGATGAGGTCCCACTTGTTTATTCTTTCCTTTATGTCCCTTGCTTTAGGAGACATATCAGTGAAAAAATTGCTGCGTGGGATATCTGAGAGTTTCCTGCCAATGTTCTCCTCTAGGACTTTGATGGTGTTGCGACTTATATTTAAGTCTTTTATCCATCTTGAGTTTATTTTTGTGTATGGTGTCAGCTGATGATCCAATTTCAATTTTTTGCATGTAGCCATCCAGCTCTCCCAACACCATTTGTTGAAGAGGCTGTTATTGCTCCATTTTATGCTTCTGCCCCCTTTGTCAAATATTAGATGTCCATAGAGACCTGGGCTTATTTCTGGGCTTTCTATTCTGTTCCACTGGTCTATGGGTCTGTTCTTGTGCCAGTACCAGATTGTTTTGAGTATAGTGGCTTTGTAGTAGAGTTTGATGTCCGGTATTGTGATCCCTCCTACTTTGTGTTTCTTTCTCAAAATTGCTGCAGCTATTCGAGGTCGTTTATGGTTCCATATAAATTTTTGAAATGTCTGTTCTGGGACGGAAGCTCCCTAGAGCCAGGTTCTGAGTCTAAAGTTAAGTAAAAAAATCTCTTCCTCAAATGCTGCCTGATTTCAACCATGCTTCTTCCCTCACAATTCCTGAGAGAAACAAACTGGAGGTTGCCCATGGGAAAGCAGGGCTCTGCTTGGAGTCAGTGGTGGTTTTTGTGGAAGGAAGCAGCCCATAGGCTAAGCAGTGGGGATCAGGACTGCAGTGGGACCTGACCTCATGGCCTGAGCTGGTCTCACAGACTCTGGTCTTTGATTTCTCACATCAAATTTTCTTCCTTAGTTATTAGATATAGGCTTACCGAGCATATCTACTTCTTTACTTTGCTATGGGAGGTCAGGTCAAGAGGAGGAAAGTGCAGAATTAAAAGAAAAGGTCTAGGTTGAATGATGTAGAGTATTTGGGATGATTTCTCCCCTTTCTTCACCAGTGTGTCCATGTCTTGTATCCTTTTCTGGATTTCCTCCCTCCTTCTGCTCCAGTCCTCCCTCCTTTAGGGCTCTCTCTTTTCTCCCCCATTCTTGTGATCCCCTTCCTTCCAAATGCTTCAACTGTTCCCTCCCTACCAGTGTCTTCCAAATGCACTTCTAACCCATCCAGATCGTTGACTGCAGGCCTATCCGTCTGATTTTACCTCAGACCAAGCATGTCCTTCATGTAGTCGTCCAACAGACATTTTTGGAGCTGGTACCCTGGGTCAGGCACCACCACCTGCCCGGCCATGGTGAAAACTGCTGCAGAAAACCTAGTGTCCTGTCCTCATGGGACTCCAGCTGCTTAGGAAGACAGACAGACCCGAACAAGATTTCATCACAAAAGAGACAAGTACACCAGGTGCTGACAGGCACCCTGCTGTCCCACCACCAGGTCTATAAAGTAAAGCCCCCACCACATACACACTGTTACAGGGAATTAGCAAGTATTAACTCCCCATGGGAGATCTGCTTCCCTTCTCACCCTCCTGTCATCTCAGGGGTCTTCTCCTTCTCATGTCTTTTATCCCTCCACCATTCTCCAATCCCTCCAAACTGTGCATAAATATCACTCAGGGAAATTATTAAAAACCTAGGTTCTGAGGCTCTGGCATCCAGAGATCTCAGTTCTGTGAGCATGGAGCAGCTGTGTTGAGATCTTGTGTTAGTATGCTCTCAGGTAATCTAATCACAGACGTTCCCAGATTCAACATTGTGATAATAATTTTCTCCCCTAACATCTGCCCCACCCCCCCATTCTCCTTCATCACCCACCTTAAAAACAGTTCCCTCCCTGACTGGTGTGGCTCAGTAGATTGAGTGCCAGTTTGCAATCCAATAAAACAGTTCCCTACATTTGCTATTTCCACTTCTCACCTCCCATTCACTATTTCATTTTAATTTTATTTTACTAGGTAATGACTGTAAACAGTTCTGTAAAAGAAAGAATCCTGCAGGCTTATAGTCAAACTTCAGACACTGACGTCTTCCTCCCACTGCTTTTCCCTAGTGCATCCTATTCCCCAGGGTTTATTTTGGCATTTACCTTCATATTTCTAAATAATATTCTTATTTGTTGGTTGTTTTGGTTTTCATTCCTTCTACTTAAAAGGAGGATTGAGCATCCCCATCCCTCCCCTTCTCATACACACCTCATATTTCATCTCGCACTTCACCCAAATGTTTATATCAAATCTTTGGTGTCAAATTAGTTTTACATCATGATAACTATAAAAGTAAAGTTTATAGCTGAGCCATATAATGCCTTATGATTATTCTCCTTTCTTGTACATTTTTGTTTTTCTCAGTATTAATCATAGCCTCAATTTGCTTTGGCCCTGGTTGGTGTGGCTCAGTGGATTGAGTGCTGACCTGGGAACCAAAGGGTCACGGGTTCAACTTCCAGTCAGGGCACATGCCTGGTGTTGCGGGCCATGGCCCAAGTAGGGGGCGTAAGAGAGACAGCCACATATTGATGTTTCTCCCTTTTTCACCCTCCTTTCCCCTCTCTAAAAAGAAATAAAATCTTTAAATAAATAAAATTAAAAAATAAAAATTTGCTTTGCTTTCTTCATATATATATATATTAATTCACCCAAAAACATCCATCAGAAATATAAATTTCTTTTCAATACACATGAGGCCATCTATCAGATTCACTGCTTCCCTCAGAATCCCATTTGGAAGCATCTGTCTACCTCCAGTCAACACTTATTGTTCCTGGATTGCAACTTAGCTCTTGTCTACAACTTTTCCTTACCAATACTCTGGAAATTTTCTTTTATCTCTTGTAGATTCCTGTCTTGTTTCTTTTTTTCATTTGGATGCAGCACTTTTTCTAGACACTTCTTGAGAATCGTCTCAGGGTAGCAAATTGTGTTAAAAACTTATGCACTATTAGGGTAAAGCAACCAACAGATCCCAACAGTGACTTTGAAAAATAAATGAGTTTAAAAATAAAATATAACTTATTATAAAATTAAAATAAATTAAAATAAAATGCATTTCATCATAGATTGGTGGGAACTCTGATCCATGTAATCATTCATGGTCCCAGGCTGAAGATGGTTCTGTCATTTTCTACACATGGTTTCAATGCCATCATCATTTCAGCCAAAGGGAAGTGTAAAAGGGAAGTTATATACATCCCTTTCCTTCACAGTCCTCTGGCCATGGCTTAGATATGTAGTCATACCAAGCAAGGTTGGGAAATGTAATCTAGCCATGTGCCCAGGGAGAAGAGAAATATGCATTGTCTATAGACCTTATATGTCTGAAAATGTCTTTATTACATCTACACATTTGATTCATAGTTTAGCTGGTTATAGAATTTTAGGTTGGACACTGTATATCCTCAGAATCTTGAAGGCATTAATTTACTGTTTATAGATTCTAGATAGTGAAGACCAATATTATTTCAATTACTGATTGTTTGCAAGGGGCCTATTTTCTTTCTCTGGAAGATTTAGGATTTAAAAAAAACTATTGTTCTAAAATCTCATAATGCAGTGCTCTAGTGTGTATTTTTCTTTCTCTGTGTTAGAAACTTATAGAGTAGAAAGTTGTGTCAGTCATTTATGGAAAATTTTCCTGCACGTTTTTCTCTAGTAATTGCCTCCCATCTATTTCTCTGTTCTGTCTTTCTGAAAATATTGTTAGTTGAGTGTTTGACCTCCTGGACTGACACTCTAATATTCCTTTTCTGTCTTTCAACTCCATCACTTTATTTTTCTTCTAGGGAGATAGCCTCAGCTTCTCAAGTATTCTAATTTTTCTAGTGAATTTTGAAGTTTTGGGTTTAAATTTTTTTCAGAGTTCTCTTTTGTTTTTTGTATGTTCCTTTAAAAATAGTATTTTTTTAATGGGTGCTATATTTTCACTTATCTTGCTTAGGGCATTTTAAATTGTTTTTGCTTTCTGCATTGTCTCAGTTTTCTCTGAATTTGCTTTATAGGATGTTTGTTTTGGTGTTTGTATTTCATGTTAGAGACTTTCCTCAAATATGTAGTGATCTTAATTTCTTAGGGCTTAATTTCTTAATATATCCAGTCAGTGTTCACACACAAAAAAAGTTAGCTTATGGGAAAACTGGTTTTGTTATGTCATTTTGCTTAAAGTCACAAAACCTATTGATGACATTAAATGAGGACTTACTGTACCACAATTTGTTATCAATTCACCTGTTGAGAGACATTTAGGCTGTTTCCAAGTTTTGGCTATTATTATTCAGCCACTATAAACATTCATATACCATTAAATGTTTGGACATATGCCCCTTGGGTATACACCTAGGAGTGGAATGGCTGGATCACATGATAGGTATCTTTCTTTTTTCTAAGATTATTGTAACATTTTATGTTTCCACCACCAGTTCTTCCACATCCTTGACAACACTTTGTATGGTCAGTGTTTTAAATTTTGGTCACTCTTAAAGGTATGTAGTGATATCTCATTGTAGTTTAATTTGCATCTTCCATGTTCATGTTTGTCACAACATTTTTGGTGTTGCCTGTTCTAAGCTTTTGCCTATTTTTTTTTTTTTTACCAGTTTTCTTTTATTGAGTTTTGAGAGTTCTTTATATGTCCTGGATACAAGCCCCTTTGCAGATATATCTTTGTAAATATTTTCTCTAAGCTTGTGGCTTGCCTTTTCATTCAGTTAAGTGTTTTTCAGAGTAAAAATTCTTAATTTTTATCACGTCTCTTAGGTTCTTTTATAAATTATGCTTTCAGTGTCATACCTAAGGGTCCTTTTCCTAGCCCAAGGTCACAAGATTTTTCCTGTTTTCTATTAAAAGTATAAGAGTTTTAAGTTTTACATTTAGACCTATGTTCCATTTTATGCTACTTTAAAACAGTATGTTGCAAAATATGGAACAAATTTAGACTTTTACATATGGATATCCAGTTGTTTCAGCAACATTTGTTGAAAAGATTATCCTTCCTCCACTGAATTGCCTTTGCACTTTTTTTGGAAAATCAATTGACCAATGTGTATGAATCAATTTCTAGACCGCATTCTGTTCCATTGACCTGTGTGTCTATCCTCTCACTAATACCATACTCTATTGATTGTCATGGCTTCTTGGAAAGTCTTAAAATCAAGTAGGGTGAATCTTTCAAATTTGATCTTCTTTTTCAAAGTTGTTTTGACTATTCTAGTTACTTTGCTCCTCCATATGAATTTTGGAATCAGCCTGTCAATTGTTTTTTTTAAAGCCTCCTTGGATTTTAATTAGGATTACAATGAACCTGTAGATCAGTTTGAAGAGAACTGACCAGTTACAAATTGCAATGGTTAATTTTCTGTGTTGGCTTGACTAGGCTATGGTACCCCAGTATTTGGTCAAATATCAGTCTGGATGTTGCTGTGAAGGCATTTTTAGATGTGATTAACATTTAAAATAGTTGACTTTGAGTATAACAGATCACCCTCCATATTGTGGGTGGGTTTCATCCAATCAAAAGAAGAGAAAAAAAATGAGGTTCCATGAAGAGGAAGGAACTCTGCTTCAGATTGTCTTCTGACTGCAACATCAACTCTTGCTGGATTTTCCAGTCTGCTGGATTTTCCAGTCTGTTGGCTTCCCCTGTGAACTTCAGACTTTCCAGGCCCCATAAACTCTCTCTATAAGTAGACATTCTATTTGTTCTGTTTCTTGGGAGAATCCTGACTAATATAACAATATTGAGTCTTCCAATCCATGTTTATGGCTGGGGAGAGGAGCCAATGTGAAGGGAGGGAGCAGTACCTTGTTTGGTTCCCGCTCAGGCCTGGCAACCTGGGAGGCATGCTCTACTTTCACATTAGGGAGATGGAGAAGTGCTTTAAAGAGGAGATTCCAGACAAGACTATGGTTATTGGAAACTACCAGATGCAGCTGTATGACAAGAAGTAGGAGGAGCATCAGCCAGCCACCCCTGGCCTTGACATGTTCATGGAAGTGAAGGATCCAGAAGACAAGATCATTCTGGCTTGTCAGTATGGCTCTGAAGGCAGGTTCACTTTCATGTCCCATACCCCTGGTGAGCATCAGATCTACTTTCACTCTAATCCCACCAAGTTCTCCCACTTTGCTGGAGGCATGTTAAGAGGTTGCCTGGACATTTAGGTGGGTGAACACACCAATGACTATGCAGAAATTTCTGCCAAAGACAAATTGAGTGAGTTGCAGTTACAAGTGTGACAGCTGGTGGAGTAAATTAAGCAGATCTAGAAAGAGCAGAACTACCAGTGGTGGTGAGAGGAGCACTCCCGGACAAGCAACAACCAGCGGTGCTGTGGTGGTGTGTTCTGCAGGTCCTCATTCTCACAGCCATAAGTATCTTGTTGGGTTCAAAATTATCTTTGTACACCCATTGTCAATGCAGTATTATTCACAATACCTGGCAGGAATGATACTATGATCATGAAGATTGTCCTCCCAGGGAAAGACACATCACTACTACACCCTGGATGTGCCCAGCCAGTGGCCTCCCCAAATTGGGAAACTCAATTGCACAATTTGTGGTGGTGGGGACTGCATTCATGCTTCTATACAGCAGCTTCTAGACTGTCGTAATTCACATGTGTGGCACATTGGACACCACCTGTCGTCACACAGTGCATCTACCAGTGGGTTGTCACCTGTGGAAGGAAGTGTACCTTATCTTTTAAAAAAGTGATTCTAGAGCAACAGGGGAAATTGGAACAAATGTAATAGAAAAAATATAAAATAAATGAATAGAGAATCAAGATGGCAGAGGAATGAGTGGAAGTCACATTGACCTCCTCCCAAGAACAATCTGGAATTACAACTACATTGTAGAGAAACAATCTGGAACAAACAACTGAACAATAGTGAGAGAGGAGCCTTATAACCTCAGAGACAAAAGAATTGGCTTTAGTGCAATCTAACTGGTAAGGAGTGCAGTAGAGACTCAAGAAGGTAGGTGGGGTGCCCATAGGCTGCAGCACCAGAGGATATTGAAACAGCCAGTTGGATCCCCCTGAGAAGACTGGGGTCTAAACCAGAAGCAGGGATCTCCAGCCTACAGCACCATAACCCAAAAAGTACACAGAAAACAGTCAGCTGCAAAAAGTGACAGGGTTCCTCTCTGCCAGAGACAGGGGACTGGATATGCAAAGAGCAGTTTAAATGGCGAATGCATACATTTTTATTTGCAGCCACTTACCCTGGTCTCCAGCAAATGCAGGGGCAGAGTGGGCTGGAAACTCCTGAGGAGAGACTGGGGAAGGAGGCTTTGGGGAGAGAACTGAGAGAGTGGCTGGCGGGATCTCAGTGCTGACTCATCCCCCTGCAGCAGTAGTCATTTTGCTCAGGCAGAGACCACTCCCCTGAGCAGCAGAAGTGTGAGAGGACCCAATAACCCCACCGCCAGGAGGGACTCTGCCCTGCCCTGTGGTGTTTCTAAGCTGGCCTGCTGAGTGCAGAGTGACTTAATAGCTGAAGGAGACAGCCACAGACGGTAGATTCCTGGAAGTCTCTAACAGACTGCCTAAGGTCAGACAGGGACAACAGCTGACATTATCAGAGGCAGATCCAGAAAGTAAAAACAGCAGTCTCCTACCATAGAAGTTTACACCACAAAGTCAGGAAATCAAGACAGATCAATTTAAGAAGCAGAAGCCAAAAAGAACAGTCTCACAAATAATGAGAAGACTAAGAAATACCCCCCCCCTCAAAGGGAAAGGAGGAATCCCCAAAAGAGAACAAAATGAAATAGGGGCAAGTCAACTATCAGATATTGAGTTCCAAACAATGGTTCTAAGGAAGCTCTATGAAAACTACGAGAAATTACAGGGGAACTATCAAGAACTTACTGCAAATTATATCAACATGAGAAAGGACATAGAAACTATCAGTAAGAGACAAGAGGAAATGAATACCATTTCTGAATTAAGAACACAGTAGAAGGAATCAAAAGCAGGCTAGATGAAGCCGAGGATCGAATCAGTGAGCTGGAGGACAAGGTAGAAAAAAGCTCCCAGAAAGAGCAAGAAAATGGAAAAAGATTCTAAAAGAAGGAAGAGGCATTTAGAGAAATGCAGGACAACCTGAAATGTAATAATATCCATATAATAGGGATACCAGAAGGAGAAGAAGAGAAGCAAGGGATAGAGAACCTGTTTGAAAAAGTCATGATGGAAAACTTCCCTAATTGGAGAAGAGAAAAAGTTGCGAAAGTCCAGGAAGCACAGAGGGTCCCATTCAAGAGGAACCCAATGAGGCCCACTCCAAGACACATCATCATTAAAATGGCAAATATCAAAGACAAACAGAGAATCTAAAAGGCAACAAGGGAGGAAGAGGTAGTAACATATAAGAGAGCCCTGATACAGCTAGCAGCTGACTTCTCAACAGAAACCTGGCAAGCCAGAAGGGAGTGGCAAGAAATATTCCAAGTCATGAAAAGCAAAGGCCTGCAACCAAGACTGCTCTACCCAGCAAGGCTCTCAATTAAAATGGAAGGCAAAATAAGAAGCTTCCCAGACAAAAGAAAGCTAAAAGAGTATACCTCCACCAAACCAGCACTGCAAAATATGCTAAAGAGACTGTTTTAAGAGATGAAGAAAAAAATACCCAGTTCCTTTCACAGTTGCCAATACTTGATATTACCAATATTTTTAATACATATTAATCTGATTGTGATAATGATGTATTTTAATTATTCCTTTATTATTTATTGAAACTAAACCTGTTTTTATAGATTTCTTGCCTATTTCTATTATTTTTTTAAAAGCTTTAAATGACCTTTTGGTATTCTTTATCCATTTATTGATTAAAGGTTTGTAGAATTTTTTTCCCCTAAAAAATCCCCAGCAACTATTAACCTTTTTTATATGTGTGGCAAATACTTTCCCATTCTATTACTTGTCCTTTAACTCTTTTTTATATGTATATTACTATATAGTCTTAAATGTTTAATATAGTCATATTGTCATTATTTTACTTTATAGCTTCTGGGTTTGAATGTTTTACTTCAGGGTAAGAGAAATATTAGTTTGTATTATCTCCTAAACTCTTAAATTCTACATATTGATTTTTAACTCACCTGATTATTTCTTGTATAATGTGTGAAATAGGGTTCTATATTTGTTTTATTTCAAGTAATAATGGTCCATGCACCTTATGTGTTGAATAAGGCTTATTTTCCCCATTGATTTGAAATATCAGTTGAATCATATATGACATTTTAAGACAGATATATACGTTTGTTTCTACAATGCTCTATTTATTTCATTGACCTACTCAATTATTTCTGTGCTGGTGCCATGCTGTTTTATTGCTGAGACTTTATAATGATTTTAAATTTTTAAATATTTTATAATTGACATTTAAAAATAAATAAATAAATGTGCATTTAAGAAAAAGAAAGAGGAGAAGAAAGAAAGAAAGAAAGAAAGAAAGAAAGAAAGAAAGAAAGAAAGGAAGGAAGAAAGAAAGAAAGGAAGGAAGAAAGGAAAGAAAGAGAAAGATGGAACTCCTACCTTTTGCAACAACATGGATGGAACTGAAGAATATTATGCTAAGTGGAATAAGCCAGTTGGTGAACGACAAATGTCATATGATCTCACCTATAAGTGGAATCTATTCAACAAAATAAACTAATGAACAAAATAAGCCACAGGCAAGGAAACGGAGCAGACTGAAAGTGACCAGAGGAAATGGGGAAGGAGGACAATGGTGGAAAGAAAGGGAACGGACTAAACAAAGAACATGTATGAATGACCCATGGACATGGACTACAGGATGTGAATTGACTGTGGGAGTGCGGGGTGGGGTGGGATGGGTAGAGGGAGGTGAGGGGGGAAAATTTGAGACAATTGTAATAGAATAAACATGATTTAAATTTATTTAAAAATAAAGAAATAAAGTAACCTGCTAAAGTAAAAGGAAAAAAAAAAGCTTATGTCTTCTTCTGTTCTCTCTCCAGTTCTTTGTCCTTATAGAGTTACAGTTCTGTTATTATTTTACTTTGATTCTTCTGTGAAATTCTTAAACTTCCATGCATACTCATTCATTTTTCTGTTCACTCCAATCATGGTCTGTTCCATTATGCAAAGCTGCTCTCAATACAGCAAATAGTTACCTCCATATTGTTCCTTAATCCAACTGGACATTCTTCAAGCTTCATCTTATTTGATCTCTTCACAACAATCAACTCAGATAACCACCATATTTTTCTAGAGCCCCTCAATTCTGTTAGCTTCCTTGATATTACCTTTTGGTTTCCTTTCTTCCTTATTGGCTGGTCCTTCTCAGTCTCATTTATTAGCTTCTTCTTTTCTACCTGACATCTGAATGATGGAGTACCCAGGGCTTCTTCACAGCTATTGCCTCCCCAACAGATGATCTCAGCCAGCCTCATTACTTTATACAACCTATATTTATATGACTTCCAACTTTATGTCTATTGTTCTGACCTCTCAACTGAGATCTAAGTTTGGGCCTCTAACTGTCAACCAGACACAGTCTCTTGGATATCTAATAGACATGTAAAACTCAAAATGTCTAATATTTCCAATCAATGCATCCTTTCTTGTCCATCTGAGTAAATAAAACCAGTATTCCACTCTTTGCTCAAGCCCCAAAGCTAGGAGTTGTTCTTGGTTTCTCTCTTTTTGTTGTCACCACCACAGCAGTCTTTCAACATATCCCATTGGTTCCACTTTTCTAATTTTGAGACATAGCTTGTATTCATCCAGCTATTAACTTCTATCTCCCCAGCTACTACCCTAGTCCAATCAATAATCAGTTCTCTTAATCAATATTCTGCATCCCCTCTTACCCCCATATACCCATTTTCCACACAATAGTCAGAGTATAATCTTTTAAAAAACTGAATCAGTTTGTCTTTCCATTTTATTTCTCTTCCATTCCTGAACAATTAAGTCCTAAAGTCATTAGGTGGGCCATAACAAAGCAGATGTCAATAGTGAAAAGGAGGAGAAACAGCAGTAGCCCATAGCAGAGTATAAGAAACTAAACTGCATAAGGAAGTTGTCCCCATGAAATGGCCACCTTATGAAGAAGTTCTCACACAGTGGTATGGAGAAAGTATGGCCCAGCATGGGGAGCTGAAAATAAATGAACAGAATATCATAGGAATATCTATGGGACAACATCAAGAGGTCTACCATACATGTAATTGGAGTTCCAGAAAAGAAAAGAGCAGAAAAAATGTTGAAAAAATAATGGCTGAAAAAATATTAATTTGATGAAAGAACTCAGTTAATTTCAATCAGAATTTGAAAAAATCAAATTGTTAAAAATCAATGCTAAACAGGGAATATTAGAAGCAGGGGAGAGTAATGGGGAAATGGGGCCAACTATAATTGAACAAAAATATAACAATTTTTTTAAAAATTTAAAAATTAATTAATTAATTAAAAATGTATGTAATAAAATAAAAGCAGCTAGAGAAGAAAAGACACATAGAAAGAACAAAGACAACAATGATAGCAGACTTCCAATGAGAAACCATGTAAACCAAAAATTAATAAAGCAGTATCATTTACACACTGAAAGAAAAAAAGCCCCATAAATCTAGAATTATACAAAGAAAAATATCTTTCCAAAATGAAGGTGAAATAAAGGCTCTATTTAGACAAAGCTGGAAGACTGTCTCCTGCAGACCTGTACTACATGTAAAAGACAGTTCTTCAGAAAGAAATTTGGATCTATGCAAAGGAATGAAATGTGCTAGAAATGGTAAATATTTGGATAAAAATAAAATAATTTTTCTCATTTAAAATTTCTTTAGTCCTGGCTGGTGTGGGTCAGTGATTTGAGCGCTGGCCTGCGAACCAAAGGGTTGCCAGTTCGATTTCCTGTGCAGGGCACATGCCTGGGTTGGCAGGCCAGTCCCCGGTATGGGGCACATGGGAAAAAAGATAATATACTGTTAGCAAATAATAACAATGAATTATGGGGAACACACACACACACACACACACACACACACACGTATATAATGCATAACTATAGTGGCACAAAGGACAGAGGAGGAAATGAAAGCACATTGTAAGATTCTTATGCTCTAGTGTGAAGAGATTTAATATTACTGGGAGGTAGATTGTGATGTGTTAAAGATGGGTATTTTAAATCCTAAAGAAATGGTACACACACCAAAATAAGAGGGATATCAAATAAACCATTAGCGGAAATAAAATAAAATCATAAAAATATTCAGTTAATCCAGAAGAACACAGAAAAAAAGAAAAAAAATAGATGGAATAAGTAGGAAACAAATAACAAGGTGATCTATCTGAACCCAACTATACTGATAATTATACTAAATGTAAATGGTGCAAACACTTCAATTAAAAGACAGATTGCCACAGTGGCTATAAAAGAAAGCCACAATTAAATGTGGTCCACAAAAAAAATGCATCTTAACTATCACTATACAAATAGGCTAAAAATAAAAGGATAAAAATATGGTCATATAATATGTTAGCCAAGGTAACACCAATCAAAAAAGATTGAGGGGTTTATTTTAATATCAGACAAAATAGATTTAGGGAGGAGGAATATTATTAGGAATAAAGACAGACATTTAATAATTATTAAGTGGTCAATACCAAGAAGATTCTTATTAACTACTAAGGAGGAGAAACCAGTCTGGCTACACTATATGAATCAAGTGACCCTAATCAACATCATGACTGTTGGGACACATTGATATTGTCTGCCACATAATAGTATGCAAAAAGAAAAATACCACAATACTTCAGTGGTATTTCCACCAAAGATTAATAATATAAACCTAATTATGAGGAAAACCCCCCCACAAAAACCCAATTTGAGGGACATTCTATAAAGTAACTGGCCTGTAATTTTCAAAAATGTCAAGGTCATGAAAGTTAAAGAAAGACGGAGAACTGCTACAGACTGAAAAAGATTAAGGAAGCATGACAACTAATAGCAACATGTGATTCTGAGTTGAAACAATTTGCTATCAAACACATTATCGGGACAACTGACAAAACTTGAAAGGGGTTGGAAGATTAGGTGATCGTAATAGATTAGTGTGAATTTCCTGATTTTGATGATTACATTATGGTTGTGTATGGAAATATATAAAGGATTAAGTGATGATGGACTAACAGATTACCAAATAAATCCCAGCTGGTTTGGTGGGGGTAGTTCTTTGCTGTGCACTTACTGCAAAAATTTGTGACTTTTTAAAAAATAAAAACAAAATAAGATAAATTAATTAGATTGTTATTTCAATGGCTTCTCAATGTATTTGAAATGAAAATTAACCTCTTTACTGTGATCTAAAAGTTCCCCTCTAACCTGGTTTCCTACAATTTTCTTCTTCAACAAATATATTCCACCACCTTGGTCTACTATTTATTCTTGCATGACATCAAGTTCATTAGTGACTCAGAGTATTTAATGTGCCCTGTCAGTCTTTAACATCCTTTTCCTGGCTTTTCAGATGGCTGCCTTCTTACTCTTCAGATCTCATTTGATATGTTATCTCCTCAGGCTGTTCCTGATTGTAATATCTAAAACAGTATCCCTGCTTAGCTTAACATATAACCTAATGTGTGTTTATATTCTTCAAATGCTTTGTCTCTCTTCTTGACTATAAGTCCACAGTTATTTCATTGACAGAGATATGCCCAGAGTTTTGCAAAATATAGGCACATTTTAAGAATTCAACCTTTCAAGATAAATGGATAAGTAAATAGTATTGATTATATATTAAACTAATACCATCCTGAACTTGCAAATTTACCCCTAACCCATTCCTACCACCCTCTTTGGCCTAGCAGATTATTTTTGGAAACTAAAAACACTTTGAAAAGCATTCAGCTTGTCTAATGTCAAGATATATCCTGTACATACTTTTTATCTCTAAAAAATAATCTTCCTTATGTTTCTTCTCCATTTCAGATCTTTTACTACAAGCCTAATAAATCAACAATAAGTTACACTACTTAAAAGAGCCCTCCAAAATCTGGTACTGCATAAATCATGGAATCTAAGGGCTCAACATTCCTGCAATAGAATGTTTAGGATTTATCCATTTGGGACAATGTGCTTAGTCTCTAAAAAGTGACTCCAAAATGTGAGCCTTAACTAAAGATATTTGCATATCCTGCATTTAAGCCAACTAACCAAAATACCCAATTATGCTAATCCTGTGCAAGTGCCATTATCTCTATGAAATCTCCAGTAACCAAACCTTCTCTCTCCCAACTACCAATAACAAAGAAAAAAATAATTACCATATTTTAATTATTTTCTTTGTTTCATACAATAATATTCACATTTTTTGCTATATGGTTCTATAAATTTTTCAAATGCTCAGTCACGTAACCACTCAGTTCGTCAAAACATAGAATATTTTTATCATCCTCCAAAGTTCTCTCATACTCTATGTAATCAACCCATCCTCTGCCCCAGACCCAGGAAACCACTAAAATATTTTGTGTGCTAGTTGTTTTGCCATTTCTAGAGTGTTATACAAATGAAATCATACAATGTGTAGCTTTTGGACTCTGGCTTCTCTGACATAGCAAAATGCACCTGAGAGACACCTATGTTATTGCTTTAATCAGTATTTCCTTTTTGTTGCTGAGTAGTCTTTCAATGAATGGCTATATCACAGTATGCTTAATAAGTCAACAGTTAAAAGACAATTGAGTGGTTTCCAGGTTTTGAATAAAACCTTTGGAAACATTAATTTTGGTACTTCCAGTCAAGATGGCTGCATAGGCAGACATGGCTCCACTCTTCCCACAACCACATCAAAATTACAACTAAAATACATAACAACAATTAGTCAGACTGTCAAAAATTTAGTTGAATGGAAGTCTGACAACTACAGAAGAAACCACATCCATCCAAGAGGGGTGGAGATGCAAAATGGGCTGGTCCCTCACCCATGGGCGATACTATAGCTGATAAAAATTTGGGAGGGATATCTCGGGAGCAAGGACTCCCAGCCTCACACCAGGCCCCCCAGCCCAAGGCTCCAGTGCCAGGAATATAAGCCCCCCAACTTATAGTTTCAAAAACCAGTGGGGATTGAGTCGGTAGAAAAGAACTGCTTGTAGCCCCTCTTAAAGAATCCATACACAGACTCACCTACTCAGACTCACTCCCTCTGAGTTACAGCACTGGGGTAGCAGCTTGAAAAGCACGAGTGGCATAAAGGGAGGAACTGAAGTGTCTGGCATCAAGTTGAACAGAGGCCATTGTACCTTTTCTAAACCCTTCTCCCACAGAGCCAGCAAACAGGTGACATATCTGAGACACTCAACCTGGTTAACACTTATCCATCTCGGAGATCCCCCGATTCTGCCCCACCCAACTTACAGACCCACCCAAGCAGCATTTCCATATGAATGGCTTGTCTTTGTTCAGGCTTCACAATTTCCTAAATCCTTTCAAACAAGCAACAGCTGGCCTTAGTGAGCCCCAGGCCTGGCACTAGCAGCAGCCAGCCTAGGTTCACAGATTGGCTTCACTTGGGAATTTTCAAGCCCAGCACCAGTAGCAGCCATCTCAGATTACTTTATAACTGAGGCAGGGTGGCCCCAGACAAAACACAGGTGAGGGCTGACCTTGGCCTGAACCACCCAGGAAACCTCAGGGCCAGCACACCGAGTGGACAGTTACAGACCACATTGAAACACCACCACCTGGCTCCTGCACAGCTGATCCTCCACAGAGGGCGGAAGTTGGTGGTCAGTGGTTACAGCCACTTGCAGCTGACTGACTTGGGTAAATCCCTCCCATTCACCTGCCAATTGCAGCCAAGGTTCAGCAACAGGAGGCAGTTGTACTCAGCCCACAAGAAGAGCACACCTCAAGTACCCAGCTTGGGTAAGAGGGGAGGCTGTGCCACTGGACCCTACAGGACACCTACTACATTAGACCAAGCTACCAAGACATGGAGTCAAAGCATCTCTACCTAATACATACAAAGAAACACAGGGAGGCTGCCAAAATGAGGAGATAAAAAAACATGGCCCAAATGAAAGAACATAACAAAGCTCCAGAAAAAGAACTAAACAAAATGGAGATAAGCAATCTATCAGATACAGAGTTCAAACACTGTTATTAAGGGTGCTCAAGGAACTTAGTGAGGACCTCAACAGCATAAAAAAGATCCAGTCAATAACAAAAGATTCACTAATTGCAATAAACAACAATTTACAGGGAAATAGCAGTAGAGCGAATGAAATCAAGAATCAAAGCAATGATTTGGAACATAAGGAAGCAAAACACAACCAATCAGAACAGCAAGAAGAAAAAAGAATCCAAAATATGAGGATAGTATAAGCAGTCTCTGGGACAATTTCAAGAGATCCAACATTCACATGATAGGGATGACAGAAGGAGGAGAGAAAGAACAAGAAATTGGAAATCTATTTGAAAAAAATAATGAAAGAAAATTCCATAATTTGGTGAAGGAAATAGAAATGCAAATCCACAAAACACAGAGTCCCAAACAAGATGGATGCAAAGAAGCCCACTCCAAGACATCATTAAAATGCCAAAGATTAAAGATAAAGAGAGAATGTTAAAAGCAGCAAGAGAAAAGAAGTTAGTTACCTACATGGGAATTCCCATAAGACTGTCAGCTGATTTCTCAAAAGAAACTTTGCAGGCTAGAAGGAATTG
This sequence comes from Pteronotus mesoamericanus, assembly GCF_021234165.1. NCBI lineage: Eukaryota > Metazoa > Chordata > Mammalia > Chiroptera > Mormoopidae > Pteronotus > Pteronotus mesoamericanus. The sequence continues at coordinate 1,614,588 of NW_026555085.1, forward strand.
GCAAGAAATATTTAAAGTCATGAAGAACAAGGACCTACAGTCAAGATTGCTCTACCCAGCAAAGCTATCATTTAGAAGCGAAGGGCACATAAAGAGCTTCCCAGACAAGAAAAAACTAAAGTAGTTCATCATCACCAAACCATTATTATATGAAATGTTAAAGGGACTTATTTAATAAAAAGAAGATAAAACTATGAACAATAAAATGGCAAAAAAAAATACATATCTATCAACAATTGAATCTAAAAAACAAACTAAGCAAACAAGAAGAACAGAGACAGAATCAAGGGCATAGAGAGCATTTTGATTGTTGCCAGATGGGAGAAGGGTCGGGGGGAATGGGTGGAGAGGTGAGATGATTAAGAAGTACAAGTAGGTAGTTACAGAATAGCGCTGGGGATGTAAAGTATGGTATAGGAAGTGGAGTAGCCAAAGAACTTATACTCATGACCCATGGACATGAACAATGGTGTGGGGATTGCCTGAGGGAGTGATGGGTGCTGGGGGGTGGGGGGACAAGAGGGAAAAATAAAGACTACTGTAATAGCATAATCAGTAAAATATAATTTAAAATATATTAAATTTTAAATTTTATTTTCTTTATTGCTTGCTTTAATTAAAACAAATTTTCTTACTTTATTTATTTATTTTTGGGAAAAGGGACAGGGAAAGAGAGAGAGATATCAATGTGTGGTTGCCTCTCAAGCACCACCAACTGGGGACCTGTCCTGCAACCCAGGCATGTGCCCTGACTAGGAATTGAACCAGTAACCCTTTGGTTCACAGGCTAGCACTCAATCCACTGAGCCACACCAGCCAAGCCTAAAATAAATTTTCAGTTACACTTGACATACAATATTATGACAGCACGGATGGAACTGGAGAGCATTATGCTAAATGAAATAAGCCAGGCAGTGAAAGAAAAATACCATATGGTCTCACCTATAATTGGAAACTAATCAACAAAACAAACAAGTAGCAAAATAGAACCAGAGACAATGAAATAAAGAACAAACTGACAGTAACCAGAGGGGAGAGGGGAGGGGGATTATTGGAGGGAAAGGGGGAAAGGTTGTCAAGGAACATGTTTAAAGACAGATGGACAAATCCAAAAGGGAGTAGGATCGAGGGTGGGAGGTGGGGATGGGTGGGGTGGGAGGAGTAGTTGAGGGAAAATGGAGAAAACTGTACTTGGACAACAATAAAAAAGTTATACAATGTCATTATTTTGCATGCCCAAGTTTCTCAACACTATATATTGAATAGACTGTCTTTACCACATTATTTATTTTTGACTTCTTTGTCATAGATTAATTGACCATGTAGGCATCAGTTTATTTCTGGGATCTTTATTCTCTTCCATTGATTTGTATGTCAATTTTTACGCCAGTACTATGCTGCTTTGAATACTATAGCTGTAGTCTACCTGATATTAGGTAGCATGTTACCTGACATTGTTCTTTTTGCTCACAATTGTTTTGGCTCTTCGAAGTATTCTGTGGTTCCATATAAATTTTAGGATTATTTGTTCTAGTTCTGTGAAAAATGCCATTGATATTTTAATAGGGATTGCATTGGATCTGCAGATTGCTTTGGGTAATGTGGACATTTTATTTAATTTTTTAAGTTCTTAGTTTATAAATCCTCCCATGGAGAATCTGCACAATTACCTCAGATCAAGTCACTGAAGAATATTTACTCCTTCCGTTACCAGGCTTCAGGTCACTTTTTGCAGCACCAACACTAGCCTCTTCAGTCCCCCTTTCTTTATTCTGTTCTTATATTCCTTTCACTGTTTACTTGAGGCCTTTTTCATCTCATACAGGCCATGCCTTGTAAGTCTATGTTTAGGTTAAGTTTTCTTTGTGTGACCTGAGGAATCACAAATCATGTCAAAGCCATTTGTCTTGCCACCACCAAAATGGATTCTGAATGCAAATATGAAGATGACACCTGGTGTGGTCTTACACAATTTTGGCTAGTTTTTCCTGAATTTCTTAGGTACTGTTGCCTTCCCAGGGTGAAGGATGTCAATGACCATTTGTTTCTACTGAAGTAGTGTATTCGTAATGAACTTGCTGGCTCAGATATTTACTGTGTCATTCCTGATGGCAGCCAACCTCCATGCAGCCAGGGAGGAAAAAGAATATGGATATTTTAACAATTCTTTCTATCCTAGATCAACACTGCATATGCTTCCATTTATTTGTGTTCTCTTTCATTGCTTGCTTTCTTCAATTCCTAATAGTTGTCTGAGTACAGGTCTTTCACCTCCTTGGTTAAATTCATTCATAGGTATTGTATTCTCTTTGATTCAAATGTAAATGGGATTATTTTCTGAATTTCTCTTTCTGATAGTTTGCTATTGATGTACTAAAAGGCAACAAATTTCTGAATATTAATTTCGAATTATGCCACTTTGCTGAATTCATTGACTAGTTCTAATCTTTGGTGGATTTTTTATGGTTATGTGTAATAGTATTATGTCCTCTGCAAATAATGACCATTTTACTTGTTTTTCAATTCAAATGCCATTTACTCTTTTTTCTTGTCTGGTTACTGAGGCTAGGATTTCCAATACTATGTTGAATAAATGTATTGGAAGTACTTTTCCAATAAAAGTGGTGCATAAAGGTGGTGCAAGTGGATATTCTTTTTGTGTTCCTGATCTTCACCGTTGAGTATGATGTTGGCTGTGGGTTTGTCATATATGGTCTTTATTATGTTGAGATATGTTCAGCCCAACTTTGCTGAGTTTCATCATAAATGGATGCATTTTGTTAAATGCTTTGTTCACATGTATTGATATGATCACATGGTTTTTATTCTTCATTTTGTTTATGTGAAGCATCACATAAATTTATTTATCAATATTGAACTAACCATGCACTCCAGGAATTAATCCCACTTGATCATGATGTATGGTCTTTTTATAATGTATTGCTAAATTCAGTTTGCTGTCTTGTTGAGTGTTTTTAGATCTATATTCATCAGGTATATTGGCCTGTAATTTTCTTTTTGGGGTAGTGTCTTTGTTTGGTTTTGGTATCAGGGTACTGCTGGACATATAAGTTTAAGAGCCTTCCCTCCTCTTCACCTTTTTGTAAAAAGATAGGTGCTCACTTTTCTTTGAATGTTTGGTAAGATTCACCTGTGAAGCCATCTCGTCCAGGGCTTTTGTTTGTTGAGATTTTTTTAAATACTGATTTGATTTCTACAGTGGTTATTGGTTAGTTTGAATTTTCTGTTTCTCCCTGATTCAGTCTCTGAAGATTGTATGTATCTAGGAATTTATCAATTTCTTTCAGTTTGTACAATTTGTTGGCATATAATTGTTTGTAGTATTTCTGGATAATTCTTTGTCTTTTAATGGTGTTTATTGTCATGTTTCCTCTTTTCTGATTTTACTTGAGCTTTGTCTCTTTTTTTCTTGATGAGTCTGAGTAAAGCTTTATCAATTTTGTTTATCTTTTCAAAGAAGCAGCTCTTGGTTTCATTGATCTTTTCTATTTCTTAGACTTTATTTAGTTTATTTTGGCTCTGATCTTTATTATTTCCTTCCCTCTACTCACTTTGGGCTTTGGTTATTTTTCCTTTTCTAGTTCCTTTAGGTATAAGTAAGAAAGTTAATTTGAAACTTCTTGTTTCTTGAGGTAGGCCTGTATTGCTATAGATTTGCCTCTTGTAAATTTGCCTGGCTGCATCCCATGGATTCTGGGTCACTGTGCTTTCATTTTCTTTTGTCATAGGGTACCCTCGATTTCTCCCTTGATCTCATTGTTAACCCAGTTCATTGTTTATTAGCATGTTATTTAGCATTTACACGTTTGTTTTTCAATTTTATTCTTGAAAATGATTTTTAGTTTCATACCATTGTTATAGAGAAGATGCTTGATATGATATTCATTCTTCTTAAATTTATTGAGACTTGTTTTGTGGCCTAACATATGGTCTATACTGGAACATGTTCCATGTGCATTTTTTAAAGTATATTTTATTGATTATGTTATTACCATTGTCCCATTTTTCACCCTTTTATTCCCCTCCACCCTGCACCCTCTTCCCACCAGAATTCTTCCCACTACCTTTTGTTCATGTCCATGGGTTGTACCTATAAGTTCTTTGGCTTCTCCATTTCCTATACTATTCTTAACCTCCTCCTGTCTATTTTGTACCTACCATTTATGCTTCTTATGTTCCCTGTACCTTTACCCACATTCTCCCTCTGACCCCGCCACACTGATAACCCTCCATGTGATCTCCATTTATGTGATTCTGTTGCTGTTCTAGTTGTTTGTTTAGTTTGTATTTGTTTTTGTTTGTAGGTTCAGTTGTTGATAGCTGTGAGTTTGTTTTCATTTGTTTGTTGTCATGAGTTGGTTTGTTCATAGTTTTGATCTTCTTTTTCTTACATAAGTCCCTTTAACATTTCATATAATGAGGGTTTGGTGATGATGAACTCCTTTAACTTGACCTTATCCGGGAAGCACTTTATCTGGCCTTCCTTTCTAAATGATAGCTTTGCTGGATAAAGTAATCTTGGATGTAGGTCCTTGCCTTTTCATGACTTTGAATACTTCTTGCCAGCCCCTTCTTGCCTGCAAGTTTCTGCTGCTTTTAAGATTCTCTCCTTATCTGTAATCTTGAGTAATGTAACTATGATGTGTCTTGGTGTGTGCTTCCTAGGGTCCAACTTCTTTGTGACTCTCTGAACTTCCTGGACTTCCTTCTTCATTATTTTTTCAAGTAAAATTTCAATTTCTTGCTCTTCCTCTTCCACTTTTGCCACCCCTATGATTTGGATGTTGGAACCTTTAAAGTTGTTCCAGAGGTTTCTAAGCCTCTTCTCATTTTTTTGAATTCTTGTTCCTTCATTCTGTTCTGGATGAATGTTTCTTTTGTCCTTCTGCTCCAAATTGTTGATTTGAGTCCCAGTTTCCTTCCCTTCACTGTTGGTTCCCTGTGTATTTTTCTTTATTCACTTTTCATAGCCTTCACTTTGTCCTCTATTCTGTGTCTGTACTGAATCATTTCTGTGAGCATCCTGATTACCAGTGTTTTGAACTCTGCATCTGATAGGTTGGCTATCTCTTCATTGCTTAGTTCTATTTTATTCTGGACTTTTGATCTGTTCTTTCATTTGGGCCATATTTCTTAGTCTCTGTGCTCTTGTTATGTTGTCAGGGGCAGTGCCTTAAATATTCACCAGGGCGGGACAATCCATGTCACTGCTTTGTGCCACTGTATGTTGGGGAGGAGTCAGAGAAGGAACAATGCTGTTTGCTTTGCTCTGCTCTCAGCTGGCTTTCAGTCATTTCCCCCACATATCCACAGGCAAATTGGGTCCTTCTTGTGCTGATTCCTGAGTGGGTGGGTTTGTGTACTTTTTAGGACCCTGTGGATCTCTCCAACATACTCTCCTATAAGGCAATAAATTTCTCCCACCACCACAACTCCCACAGGTTTTTACAGTCAGAGGTTCTGAGGCTTTCTTTTCCCATGCTGGAACCCCAGGTTGCACAGTCTCTCTAGCTCCCCAGTTTTCCCTCCCGGTTTATCCACACGCAAATGTGGGACTGTCCTCTGTGCCCTCGCTGCCCATCTCCACCCCTCCGACCACTCTGGATAAATGTTTCTTCTTTAACTCCTTTGTTGTTGGACTTCCATGCGATTTTCTGGCAATTCTTGTTTTTTGTTTTTTAAATTTTTTGATGTCCTTCTTTTGGTTGTGTGAGGAGACAATGTGTATCTACCTACACCTCCATCTTGGCTGGAGGTCAGAATAATCTGTTCCATGTGCACTTGAAAAGAATGTATATTCTGCTGCTTTTGAGAGAAATAGGCTAAAAACATTCATTAAATCCATCTGATCTAATAATTGTTATTTAATTATGACTGTTTCCTTGTTGATTTTCTGTCTGGAAGATCTATACATTCATGTCAATGCTGTGTTAAAGTCCCCATGTATGACTGTATTACTGTCCATTTCTCCTATATGTCCATCAACATTTGCTTTATATATTTAGGTGTTCCTACATTGGGTGGGTAAATGTTACAAGGATCATATCCTCTTGTTGGAATAATCTCTATGTCATTCTAAAATGCTTCTCTTTGTCTCTTGTTACAACCTTTGTTTTAAAGTGTATTTTGTCTGATATAGGTACTGCTACTCCAGCTTTAAAAAAATTTCCATTTGCATGAAATATATTTTTCTATCCCTTTACTTTCAGTGTGTGCATGTCTTTCAATCTGAGGTGGGTCTCTTTAGGCAGCATATACATAAGTCTTTTAAAAAATCCATTCAAACAATCCAAGTCTTCTGATGAAGCATTTAGTCCATTACATTTAAAGTAATTATTGATAGGTATACAATTATTGCCATTTATTATTTTTTCTTGATTGTTTTTGTAGTCCTCTCTTCCTATCTCATTCCCTTCCTCTCTTTTCTTGTATGTTGATTGCCTTCCGTAATGTCATGTTTGGATTCCTTTCTCTTTATTTATTGTGTACCTCTTGTAGATTTTTGGTTTGTGGTTACTATGTGCTTCATATATAAGAATTTTTTTCTTTCTTATGTCTTATTCATATGATCCTTTCTTCTTAAAGAAGTCTCTTTAACAGTTGTAATACTAGTTTAGTGGTGATTAACTCCTTTGGCTTTTTTTTTTTCCTAGGAAACTCTGTCTTTCTTTTGATTATAAATGATAGCCTTGCTGGGTAATCTTCATTGCAGGGTTTGCTTTTCATCACTCTGAATGTTTTGTGCCAATTCCTTCTGGCCTGCAAAGTTTCAGTTGAAAATCAGCTGAAAGTCTTGTGGGAGTTCCCAGTATATAACTGCTTTTCTCTGGTTACTTTTAACATTTGCTCTTTGTTTTTAACATTTGGCACTTTATTTTATTTTTTAAAGATTTTATTTATTTATTTTTAGACAGAGGGGAAGGGAGAGAGAAAGAGAGGGAGAGAAACATCAAAGTGCGGTTGCCTCTCACTCACCCCCCTACTGGGGACATGGCCCACAACTCAGGCATGTGCCCTGACAGTGAATCAAACCAGTGACCTCTGGTTCCAAGGCTAGTGTTCAATCCACTGAGCCATACCACCCGGGGTTAATCTTTGGCATTTAATTTTGATATGTCTTGGTGTGGCCTCTTGGGTTCATCTTGATTGGGACTCTCTGTTTTTACTGGACTTGTATGTCTAGTTTCTTCATCAGATGAGGGAAGTTTTGGGTCATTATGTATTTAAATAGGTTTCCAATACCTTGCTCTCTTCTCTGCCTAGTACTCCTCTGATGAATCTGTAGTTATACTTGATGTTGCCACACAGGTCCTTTAAAGTACCTTTATTTTATAAAATTCTTTTTTCTTTTTTGCTCTTCTAATTGGTTGTTTTCTGCTACATTGTCTTCCAGATAGCTAATTTAATTCTTTGATTTATCTAATCTGCCATTGATTATCTCTAGTGTATATTTTTTTAAATCATTTTATATTTTGAATTACAGTTGACATTATTATATTAGTTTCAAATATATACCCCAGTGATCATATATTATATAACTTAATAAGTGATCATGCTAATAAATCTTGCACCCATCTGACACCATACATGGTTATTAGACTATTGTTTTTTTATTTTTTCAATTTTTATTTTTTGTTCAAATACACTTGCTTCCATCTTCCCATCACCCCTTTCTCCTGCCCCCTTCCTCCACCTCCCTCCTTCAATCCTTTCCCACTTTGGCTTTGTCCATGGGTCTATTACATATTCTTTGACTTGACCCTTCCCTTCCCTTTCCCTGTCTCCTCCTCCCTCCTTCCCTATTGACTGTTGGTTTCTTTTTTTTTCAATGTTGCTGGTTATATATTCCTTGCTTGTTTGTTTTCTTGATTAGGTTCCATTTATAGGTGAGATCATATGGTATTGGTCTTTAGCCCCCTGGCTTATTTCACTTAGCATAATGCTCTCTAGTTCCATCCATGGTGTCGCGAAGTGTAGTAGCTCTTTCTTTCTGCTGTGTAGTATTCCATTGTGTAAATATACCATAGTTTTTTTGATCCACTCATCTACTGATGGGCATTTAGGTTGCTTCCAACACTTGGCTATTGTAAATCGTGCTGCTATGAACATTGGGGTGCATAGGTTCCTTCGATTGGTGTTCTGGGATTCTTAGGGTATAATCCCAGCTGAGGAATCGCTGGGTCAAAAGACAGTTCTATTTTTAACTTTTTGAGGAAATTCCAAACTCTTTTCCACAGTGACTGTACCAGTCTACATTCCCACCAACAGGTACTAGCGTTCCCTTTTCTCCATAGCTTCTCCAGCACCTGTTGTTCGTTGATCTGCTTATAATGGCCATTCTGACCGATGTGAAGTGGTATCTCATTATGGTTTTAATTTGCATTTCTTTGATGGCTAGTGATGCTGAGTATCCTTTCATATGTCTCTGGGCCCTCTGTATTTATTCCTTGGAGAAGTGTCTGCCAAGGTCCTTTGCCCATTAGTAAATAGGATTGTTTGTCTTCTTGAATGGAGTCATGTGAGTTCTTTATATATTTTGGAGATCCAACCTCTATCTGATGTATCATTGGCAAATATATTTTACCATAGGGTTGACTCCCTTTTCATTTTGCTGAAGTTTTCTTTAGCCATGCTGAAGCTTCTTATTTTAATGAGGTCCCACTTGTTTATTCTTTCCTTTACGTCCCTTGCTTTAAGGTACATATTGGTGAAAATATTGCTGTGTGGGATATCTGAGAGTTTCCTGCCTATGTTCTCCTCTAGGACTTTTTTGGTGTTGCAACTTATATTTAAGTCCTTTATCCATCTTGAGTTTATTTTTCTGTATGGTGTCAGTTAGTGATCAAATTTCAATTTTTTGCATGTAGGTGTCCGGCGCTCCCAACACCATTTGTTGAAGAGGCTATTTTTACTCCAATTTATGTTTCTGAGCCCTTTGTCAAATATTAATTGACCATAGAGACATGGGTTTATTTCTGGGCTTTCTATTCTGTTCCACTAATCTAAGTGTCTGTTCTTGTGCCAGTACCAGACTGTTTTGATTACAGTGGCCTTGTAATATAGTTTGATGTCCAGTACTGTGATCCCTCCTACTTTGTTTTTCTTTCTCAAAATTGCTGTGGCTATTCAGGGTTGTTTATGTTTCCATGTAAATTTTGAAATGTCTGTTCTATGTCTGTTAAATATGTCATTGGTATTTAAAATAGAAATAGCGTTGAATCTATAAATTGCTTTGAGTAGTAAGGACATTTTGATGATGTTAATTCTTCCAATCGATGAACACAGTTCATGCTTCCATTTATTTCTGTCTTGCTTAATTTCTTTCTCTAGTGTTGTATAGTTTTCTGTGTACAGATCTCTTACCTCCTTGGTAAATTTATTCCTAGGTGCTTTATTTTTCTTGTTGCTATAACAAATTGGATTTTTTTATTTCTGCTTTTGCTATTTCATCATTGGTTTACAAAAATACATTCGATTTCTGAATCTTGACTTTGTATCCTGCTGTTTTGCCAAATTAATTTTTTAGGTCGAGTAGTCTTTTGGTGGAGTGTATAGGGTTTTCTATGTATACTATCATGTCATCTGCAAACAATGATGGCTCTATTTTCTCCTCTCCAATCTGGATGCCTTTTATTTCTCTTTCTTGTCTGACTGCTGTGGCTAGGACTTCCAATACAATGTTGAATAGAAGTCGTGAAAGCAGACATCCTTGTCTTGTTCCCAATCTTAGTGGGAAAGCTTTTAGTTTTTACCCGTTAAGAATGATGTTGGCTGTAGGTTTTTTATATATGGCCTTTATTACGTTGAGGAATGCCCCATTTATTCCCACTCTGCTGAGTGTTTTTATCATAAATCGGTGCTGTAACTTATCGAATGCTTTTTCCACATCTATTGATATGATTATGTGGTCTTTGTCTTTCCTTTTGTTTATGTGATGTATTACATTTATTCATTTGCATATATTGAACCATCCTTGCATCCCTGGGATGAATCCCATTTGATCATGGTGGATAATCTTTTTCATGTATTGCTGGATGCTGTTTGCCAATATTTTGTTGAAGATTTTAGCATCTATGTTCATCAGAGAAATTGGCCTGTAGTTTTCTTTCTTTGTAGGATCTTTATCTGGTTTTGGGATTAGGGTGATGCTGGCCTCATAAAAAGAGTCTGGGAGTCTTCCCTCCTCTTGGATTTTGTGGAATGGTCTGAGAAGGACAGGGGTTAGCTCTTCCTTAAATGTTTTCTAAAATTCTCCTGTGAAACCATCCGGTCCAGGGCTTTTGTGTGCCAGGAGTTTTTTTACTACTACTTCAATTTCCCAAGCTGTTATCAGTCTGTTCAGGCTTTCTGCTGCTTCTTCCTTCAGTGTTGGAAGATTATATTTTTCTAGGTATTTGTAAAACCCAGGTTTTCAAATTTCTTGGCATACAATTGGTCATCGTAATTTCTTACAGTCCTTTGCATTTCTGTGGTATCAGTTGTAATCTCTCTTTCATTTCTGGTATTATTAATTTGGGTCCTTTTTCTTCTTCATGAGTCTGCTTAAAGGTTTGCCGATTTTGTTTATTTTTTCAAAGAACCAGCTCCTGGATTGGTTGATCCTTTGAATTGTTCTTTTCATCTCTGTGTCATTCAATTCTGCTCTGATCTTGATTATTTCCTTCCTTCTACTTGCTCTGGGATTTACTTGTTGTTTCTCCAGTCCTTGAAGATGTAGAGTTAGATCGCTTTATTGAAATGTTTCTATCTTTTTTAGGTAGGCCTGTGTTGCTATGAAGTTCCCTCTCAGGACTGCCTTCGCTGTGTCCCATAGGTTTTGGACTATTGTGTGTTCATTTTCATTTGTTTCCAGAAACTTTTTGGCTTCTTCTCTTATCTCATTATTAACCCATTCATTGTTTAATAGCATGCTATTCAGTCTCCATGCATTTGAATGTTTTTGAGTTTTTTTTCCCTTGGAGTTGGTTTCTAGTTTCAAGCCCTTGTGGTCCGAGAAAATGTTTGTTATGATTTCAATTTTCCTGAATTTGTTAAGGCTTGTTTTGCATCCTATCATGCAGTCTATCTTTGAAACAGTTCCATGTGTATTGGAAAAGAATGTGTATTTTGCTTCTTTGGGGTGAAAGGTTCTACATATGTCAGTTAAGTCCATTTGATCTAATGCGTCATTCAGTTCCACAATATCCTTGTTGAGGTTTTGTTTGGAAGATCTAGCCATTGTTGACAGTGGGGTGTTAAAATCCCCTTCTATCAGTGTGTTGCTGTCTATATCTTTCTTGAAGTCCTCCAAGGTTTTCCTTATATATTTGGGTCCTCATATGTTAGGTGCATATAGGTTTACAATGTTTATGTCTTCTTGATGGATTCTTCATTTGAGTATTATAAAGTGTCCCTCTGGGTCTCTTTATATGGCCTTTGTTTTGAAATCTATTTTGTCTGATATAAGTATTGCTACACCTGATTTTTTTTCCTGTCCATTTGCTTCGAATATTTTTTTCATCCCTTTGAATCTGTGTAGGTCCTTTGTTCTGAGATGGGCCTCTTGTAGGCAGCATATGTGCGGGTCATTCTTTTTTTTCTTTTTTATCCATTCAGCTATCCTGTGTCTTTTGATTGGGGCATTTAGTCCATTTACATTGAGAGTTGTTATTGATAGGTACTTATTCATTTTCCCCCTTTGTACCTGTGTTCTTCTCTTTCTCACTCTTTTTCTTCATCTTCTTAAACCAGTCCCTGTAGCATATCTTGTAGTGCTGGTTTGGTGGAGATGTATTCTCTCAGCCTTCCTTTGTCTGGGAAACTGCTTATTTCACCTTCTATTTTAATTGAGAGCCGTGCTGGGTAGAGCAGTCTTGGTTGCAGGCCTTTGCTTTTCATGACTTGGAATATATCTTGCCATTTCCTTCGGCTTGTAGTGTTTCTGTTGAGAAGTCAGCTCCTAGCCATATTTGGGCTCCCTTGTATGTTACCTGTTTCTCCTTTGCTGCCTTTAGGATTCTCTCTTTGTCTTTGACATTTGCCATTTTAATGATGATGTGTCTTGGAGTGGGCCTCATTGGGTTCCTCTTGAATGGGGCCCTCTGTGCCTCCTGGACTTGTGTGGCTTCTTCTTTCCTCCAATTAGGGAAGTTTTCCATCATGACTTTTTCAAACAGGTTCTCTATCCTTTCCTCCTCCTCTTCTCCTTCTGGTATCCCTATTATGTGGATATTATTACATTTCAGGTTGTCCTGCATTTCTCTAAATGCCTCTTCCTTCTTTTAGAATCTTTTTTCATTTTCTTGCTCTTTCTGGGAGCTTTTTCCTACCTTGTCCTCCGGCTCGCTGGTTTGATCTTCTGCTTAATCTTGCGTACTTTTTATTCCTTCTACTGTGTTCTTCAATTTAGAAATGGTATTCTGTGGGGGACGGTGAAGGCTGACGTCAAAAGCCAGGTTAAGCATTTGGCAAAGCCATGCTCAACCGCTTTTTATCTGCAAAGCAGAGCAAGCTGTCAACTGGCGATAGCCCGAGCCCATAGCGTTTGAGAAGGGAGTAGATACCTGCGAGCTCCGCTGAAGATGATTGCAACCTTTGTGGAAGAACATTTTATCATGTAGATATCCTGAAAACAGAACAATTCATGCCCACAGCATTCCCCTAAGTCTGCAAAACTCCCTTGAGCTTTATCTAACCAACCCCTATAAAATAAAAGCAGAGACTGTGGTCATTGTTATTGTCTCTCCATCAGAGGACAATGTCTCTCCTGGCCTCTGCTTTTCTCTAAATTGTCTTGTGTCTTTGTGTTATGTTGTCCTTTCTCAATTTCCTATCGCTCCCACTCAGGGACCACCATTCTGTGCGTGTCGCGGCAGTATTCTTCATTTCCTCTTGCATCTTGTTGATAGTTTCTATGTACTTTTTCATGTTGATATAATTTCCAGTAAGTTCCTCATAGTTTCCCTGTAGTTTCTCATAGTTTTCTTTGAGCTTGCTGAGATCAATGAGCTTCCTTAGAACCATTGTTTTGAATTAAATATCTAATAGTTTACTTGCCTCTATTTCATTTAGTTTTCTTTGTAGGGATTCCTCCTTTTCCTTCATTTGGGGGGTGTTTCTTTTCCTTCCCATTATTTGTGAGATTCTTCTTTATTTGCTTCTGCTTCTTAAATTGATCTGTCTTGATTTCCTGACTTTGTGGATGGAACTTCTATGGTAGGAGGTGCGTTTCTCCCACCCGCCCTTTTCTTTCTTGGTCTGCCTCTGATGATGTCAGTAGTTGACTGCCTGACCTTAGGGAGTCTGTTAGAGACTTCCAGGAATCTACTGTCTGTGTCTGTCTCCTGCAATTGTTAATCTAGTCACTCTGCCCTCAGCTGTCAGGCTTAGGCACCACAGGGTGGGGCAGTGCCTCCTGAGGGTGGGGCTATTGTGTCCTTACAGGCTTGTGCCACTCAGGGGAGTGGTCTGCCTGAGCAAGATGGAGACTGTGGAATGGGGAAGGAGTCAGCACCAGGATACTCCCAACTACCCCCTTAGTTCTCTCCCCAGTGCCTCCAACTGTAGTCTCTCCTGATGCGTCTCTAGGCAGTTCTGTGTCCCCTTCAGCCAGGGGTCTACTGTCTCTGCAGGCTGCTCTGCACTTAGCACCCAGGCAACTCCTGTCCAGGCCAGAGTGTCCTGACCGCAGGGCTATTGTTTCCTGCTGCTGCTTCTTCAGGGCATGGTCTGCCTGAGCAAGATGGAGACTGAGAAATGGAGAAGGAGCCAGCACCTGGAACCCTCTGGCTACTCCCTCAGTTCTCTCCCTAAGGCGTCCATCTCCCGTCTCTACTCAAGAGTCTCTAGGTAGCTCTGTGTCCCCTTTACCCAGGGGTCTACTATCTCTGCCAGCCGCTCTGCACTCAGCACCCAGGCCTGTGTGCAACTCCTGGGCAGAGTGTCCCGAGGGCAGGGTATTGTTTCCTTTATGCCTGAGTGAGATGGAAGCTGCAGAGTGGGAAGTGATTCATCACCAGGGCCCCTCTGGCCATAGTCTCAGTTTTCTCCCCAGTGCTTTCCTCATCAATCTTTCTTCAGGATCCAGCCCACCCTGCTCCCGCCTCTTCCCAGAGACCAAGGAAAGTGGTTGCCACTGCAAATTTTTGCGTTGGCCCTTTAAACATCTCCAGACGCCATTCTCTAGCAGAGAGCACTGCTACACTTTTCAAAGTTGTCTTTTGTCTGTGTGCTCTTTAGGGTTCAGATGTTGTAGTCTAGAGGTCCCCACTTATGATTCAGACCCTGTTCTTAGGGGAATCCAATTGGCATTTCAATATCCCTCTGGTGCTGGCGCCCGTGGGCACCCAGCCCACTCTCTCGAGACTCCACTGCACTCCTCACCCATTAGGATGTGTGAAAGCCAATTCCACCATCTGTTTGAGGCTCCAAGGCTCCTCTAGCTCTGCTGTTTTCCAGGTGATTTCTCCACAATTTACTTGCAATTCCAGTTTGGTCCTGGGAGGAGGTCAGTGTGACTTCTACTCACTCCTCTGCCATATTCCCAGGCCTAGACTATTGTTGACTACAGTCTCTATGCTGTACTTTACTATGCTGACTATTCTGTAACAACCAATTTGTCCTTCTTAATCCCTTCACCTTTTCCAACCATTCCTCCAACTTCCTCTCCCACCTGGAAACCCTCAAAATGCTCTCTGTATCTGTGATTCTGTTTCTGTTCTGCTTGTTCATTTATTTTGTTTTTTTTAGATTCAGTTGTTGATAGATATGTATTTATTGCATTTTTATTGTTTATATTTTTGATCTTTTTGAAGAAGATCTTTAACACCTCATATAATACTGGTTTGGTGGTAATGAACTCCTTTACCGTTTTCTTGTTTTGTATTCTTTATGTCACTTCTACATTTTTCATTTCTGACTGCTTCTTTTTAATAGTTTCTATCTCTTTGTTGAGGTTCACTTGGAATTCACTCATCCTTCCCTTAAGTTCATTGAGCATTCTTATAACCAGTGTTTTGAACTTTGTACCTAGTAGATTGTTACCTCCATTTCATTTAGGTCTTTTTCTGGAGTTTTGTTTTGTTCTTTCATTTGAGACATGTTTCCTTGTCACCTCATTTTGGGAGCCTCTCTCTGTTTGTTTCTATGTGTTAGGTAAAAATGCTAAGTCTCATGGTTTGACAGAGTGCCCTTATGTGGGACATTCTGTGAGGCCCAGTAGTGCAATCTCACTCTTCACCTGAGCTAGGTGCTCCAGGGGTTTCCCTTGTGTGAGTTGTGTGTGTCCTCTTATTGTAGTTGAGCCTTGATTGCTATTGGTACATTGGTGGGTGAGACTGACCTCAGTCTGACTGACTGTGAGGACTGGTTATGGCTACAGCAGACGAGTGGCTGTGCAGAGCTGATCACATGGAGAGGAAGTAGCTTAAGCTGGGTTCTGGTGCCAGCTGAGTCTGCCCTGCATGTCTGTTGTATGTGGAGGTAGTTTGAGTGGTGCTGTGGTGTGTTCTGAGTCTGGCTATCAGGTGTGTTGGTTTTGAAAGCTCTTGGGAGGGCTTTGGTGCTGGCCATTTTTGCCCAGCTTGGGGCAACTTAGTGAGAGCTTCAAAGTGATCTGTTCTTGATTGCCACATGTTTTGGGATTGGAAGCACTTGGGAGAGGCTATTCTGTGAACCAAGGCCGGTTGCCACTAGTGCCAGGCTTGGGACTCTTTGGTGAGCACGAGAATGTGAGCTGAGGCCAGCTGCCTCTTGTGCCAGGTTTGTGGATGCCTATTTGAAACTATATTTCAGGCCAACACTGGCTGTCACTTATGCCAGGCTTGGGACCACTTGATGGGAGTTACAGTGCAAATTGAGACTCAGTGTCAATTGTGTTTTACTTGGTGCCACTTTGCAATAGGTACAGGGGATGCTGAGGCCAGCTGCTGCTTTTATGGGGTTTGTAGGTCTTTCAGAGATTTAGGAACATTCACAGCACTAGCCAAGGCAGTGCTTTTATGTGGAAAAGCCACCGGATGAGGCTGGGGCCAGGCATGTGAGGTGGGTGGGATGGGGGTCTCGGAATCACCAGTGTAAGTGATCAGTATTAGCCACTTTAATGGAGATCTCAAATTTGGTGCCTTCCTGTGCCAGGCTGGCTGGTGGGTGGGGAGGGCTCAATCAAGGAACAGCACCTGTTAGCAATTCTGTCCCTGGAGAGAGCTGCCCTGACCCCTCCCCATCCAGCTCTCATTAAGAAGCTAGTCAGTTCAGTTCTTCTCCATATATCCCTGATGCTCTTTGGGCTGCCACCTTTGCACTAGAGAGCAGAGTGAGTGAGTCTGTAAGCCAGCAAGTCCGCTCATGGCTCTCAAGAAAATACCTAGGACTCCAGCAACTCTTCAACTCACTTGGATACATTTTCCACTATTTTTTTTAACTGTTTATATTTTACTTTATATTTTTTAATTTTTTATTGTTGTTCAATTACAGTTGTCCCCATCCCCCTCCATTACTCTCCCCTGACCTACTCACTCACCACTTTTCACTTTCAATCCTCCTCCCACCATTGTCTTTGTCCATGGGTCCTTTGTACATGTTCCTTGACTTGACCCTTCCCCTTCTTTCCCCCATTACCCTCTTCCCCGCTTCCCTCTGATCACTGTCAGTTTATTCTTTATTTCTATGTCTCTGGTTCTATTTTGCTAACTTGTTTGTTTTGTTGGTTTTCACAGCCAGATGTTATGGGGACTCCTTGGCACTGATATCCCTGGCTGGGGAGCCCAGTGTGAGGCTGGGACACCTTACTCTTCAGGGGACCTCTGCAATCAGGATAACCCTCCTGATTCTTTTTTTAAAAAAATCCTTACTTGAGGATATGCTTGATAGAGAGAGAGAAAGAAACATCAAGCGGTTGCCTCACATATATGCCCTGACAAAGGATCAAAACTGCAACTTAAGTATGTGCTCTGACTAGGGATCAGACCCACAAGGCTTTGGTGTATGGGATGACATTCCAACCAACTGAGCCACATGGCCAGGATGAACTAATTTTTTTAAAATGACTCTAACAAATTAGGAATAAAACAGAGTCACAGAGGAAAGGAGAAAATATATATCAATATAAAGAAGGAATATACATATTTTAACAATAAGCTATCCAGGACTAAAGAAAGTGTAGGGCACATCTAGTAGAAAGAAGGAACAATGTTCCACTTAGGGCAGGGGAGAGTAACAGAGGAAAAGTGGGGACAACTGTAATTGAATGACAATGAAAAAAATTTTTAAAAAGAAGGAACAATGTTGATTTTAATGTCTATAAAAAGCAGAAATCGTTATTAGAGAGAAAAATAAAGAAAGATGAAAAATACTGTTATATCTGATCACAAAATTCTTAAAATGTTCTAGTGATAAGCCAGACATCCTTACAAACACCAGTTACAACAGGTGTTAGGGCCTCTCTGAGCAAAGAAATTAAGACAAATGACAGCTCTTCCCTGGATGCCCTAATCACAGTCTCTACCACAGTTACTGCAGAACATAAGATCATTACAGTGTCCACTAAAGGTTCTGGGACAACTGCAATGTCTGTGCACTCCATAGTCACCACAATGCCTTTTGAGACCATCACAGCATCTGCACCTACTACGTTATTAAGTACAGTCTCTGAGAGTACCAAGACCTCCATCATAACATCTGTGCCCACCACAATCTTCTCTACAGCCTCTGAAACCACCAGCACCTCTGGGACGACTGAAGAATCCATGTCCACAATGGGCTGCACCACAGGCTCTGACAGCATCTTGATCTCCACCAGAGAATCTGTGCTCACCACAGCCTCCACTACAGTCTCTGAGATCACCATGCACAACCTCCACCACAGACTCTAAGTCCTCCACCACAGCATCTCCAACCATGACAGTTTCTACTCTGGTCTCTGAGTCCACGATAGTATCTGAAATCACCACATCCTCTGTTATGTCTTTGCCCATTACAGACTCTTCCTTAGGCTCTGAGAACATTACATTTTCTGAGACCACCATGTCTTCTATCAATGAGACTACTAGAGCCTCTGAGACTATCAAATACTCAGAGAACACCCTGGCCTCTACCACAGTCTCTGAGACAATGATAGTTTCCACCAAAGCCCCTGGGACACATGGACGGCCTGTGCCCTCCACAACTACTGCAATGCCCTCTGAGACCACTACAGCATCTGTGACCACCATACCTACCACCATAATATCTATAATATCTTTGTCCACCACAGCCCACACCATGGTCTCTGAATCTACCACATCATCTTCTACAACATCTGAGATCACCTTGCTCTCTACTACAATTTCTGTGCCTACCACTTCCTACATGATAACATCTTTGCCCCCCACAGGCTTCATCACAGACTCTGAGGCTTCCACAGGCTTTGAAATGATCACAACCGTCACCACAACCTCTGAGGTTACCATGCCCTACGCCACAGCATCTGTGCCCACCATTACTTCTACCACAACCTCTGAAACCACCAGGACATCCACAGTTATGTCTGTGTCTACCATAGTCTTCACCACAGCCTCTGAAAGCACCACAGGCTCCAAGGCCACCATAGTTTCTGCCACAAACTCTGGACCTACCATGGCCTCCTCTTCAGCCTCTGAAGCTACCATGACCTTCACCACAGCTTCTGAGACTATACACCCATTGTCAAAATGCCTGTATCCACCACAGCCCCCACATAGGCTCTGAGACAACTGTAGTTCTACCAAAGCTTCTGTGACAACTGTAATCTCTGAAAACCCTACAATTTCCTCAGTGTCCTCTGAGACCTTTAAGTCCTTCAGTATAGCATCTCTGCCCATCACAGTCTCTACTCCAGCCTCTGAGTTCACTGTGGCCTCCACCCTATTCTCTGAGACCCCCACAGCTACCACAATGCCTATGGAGACCACTACAACATCTGCACCCACAACTGCCTCCAACTCAGTGTTTGAGTCTCCTATGGGCTCTCAGACAATGTTGGCTCCCATACTGGCCTCAAGCACAGTCTCTGAGAGCATCATCACCTCCATAATAACATCTGTGCCCACAACAATGTCTTCTTTGATCTCTGAGTCTACTGTGGGATCCACCACAGTCTCTGAGACCACCACATTTTCTGCAATAACATCTATGTCCACCTCAGCCTCTAGCACTGGCTCTAAGAACACAGCATCATCTGAGACCACCAAGTCCTCCACCACCAACACTGAGACCACAGCCACTGCCAATACAGCCTTTAATACCACTTCTGTCTCCAGTAAAACCCCTGTGACAAGTGAAGGCTTTGTGCCCTTCACAGCCACAATGCCCACTGAGACCAACACAGCATCCAAGTCCAACATAGCCTCTGATAGCACCTCATCCTCCATGATAACAGCTGTGTTCTCCACAGTCTTCACAAATGAAACCCTCACAGGCTCTGAGACCACCATAGCTTCCACCACAGCCTCTGAGACTACTGTGACCTTCTACACAGCCTCTAGAAGCACTGGCTCCTCTATCAAAATGTCTGTGTCCTCCACATTCTCTGAAACTACCACAGCCTACCCTATGGTTTCTGGGAACACCGTTGTCTTGGAGACTGTCATGGCTTCCACCATAGCTCCTGAGACTTCCACTGTCTCCACAATGATGGCTGTGCCCACAACAGCCTTGACCATGGCCTCCAAGAGCACTGCAGAGTTTTTGTCCACCATACACTCTGGCACCACCACTACAAGATCTGAGACCAGCATGGCCTCAGATCCACCTTCAGAGCTCACTTCAGAGTCTGTTAGCATCATGGCCTCCACCAGAGCCTCTAAGTCCACCATGCCACCCTCAATTCCATCTCTGAGCACCACAGCCTCCAGCATGGGCTCGGATACCATCATGTCCACTGCAGCCTCCTCACCAGCCTCTCAGCTCGCCACAGATTTTTCCACTTTTTTAGTGCCCACTGCAAACAGCACCACAGGTCCTAAGACCCTGACTGTCTCAACCATAGCCTCTAAGAGCACCACAGGCTCCATCTCAGAATCTGTGCTGGCCATATTCTCCTCCATGGCTTCTGGGGACACTAAAACTTCCACCTCACCTTCTGGGTCTGCCACAGCCTTCACTTTGGCCTCACCACACCTGTTGGCCTCTACTTCTCCTTCTGGGGCCACGACAGTCTCCAGTATCTCCAGACTCTTCATAGACTTTTACCACATTGGCGTCCACCAAAGCCACTAACTTTTCTACCAATCCATGACCAACACAGTTGTATCAGGTACCAATTACTACATCTTCTCTAACTAATTTTTCACATGTGTATCATTTCTGGACTAGACTCTAGTCAAGTCACTGCATATATTAGACATAATTTTATTCCCTCTTCTTGATTCCTCATTTTACTCTGGCCTCTCCTCCTTGTGTAGAGTGTCCATCATTTCCACCCCAAACAGAAACACGTTTTTGCAAAATCCCCTCCACACAAATTAATTATATCCGATCGCTTCTGTCAACAGCAAACTTACCTCATCTCTATTGACAACTATCCCAATTTGTCAGACACTCTCACTGCTCTGCCAAGTACAACTTATCACCTGTGAAACCACCATCGCATCGCCAATATATTAACCATTCATGGGCCAAGTGCCTCCTGTTATCTGTTTATCCAAGTAGAGTGTTATTAGAGCACAGCCAGTATATTTATATCTATAGCTGCTTTCTAGGGACTTTCCATAGTTCGGACAGAGTCTGTGTAACCTAAATAGCTTTAAAAATTTACCATCTGACCCTTTACAAAGAATATTTGCCAATCCTTGTTCCCGTCTTAGACCAGAACAATTTTTCTCATGCTCTGGCACTTGTTCTGAGCAAAACCACGTCTGCATTTGCCTTCAGCACTTGCACTGAATAAGATTCTATGTACTTCGTTCTGAGCCTCCGACTGCCATTCCAGTGAGTGACACTCTTGTGTGTCTGTGTAACCACTTCTGATCCAAATACAGCCATTGCGGCGGAAGCCACCACCTCCACTGCCTCTGCTACAGTAGGTCTTCCACCTGTTCTGAGTCTACCCTCTCCTGTCCCTGGGGCCAGCCTCCTCCACGTGGGTGAGGTTCTTCCACACCTGTTCAGAGCACACTCACCTGGGCCTTGTGAACCACCACGATGGTGTTAGATCACGTCACCTCTGCTCCCAGCCACGGCCACTGCCTCACCCTTGAGTAGATCTCGTTCTATCATCTTCTTCCATGCCCTCCTTACACCCAGTGACTGCATCACAAGAGTATCGCTTTTATCTCTTTGGGCAGCACTTAACTTGAACAGGTCCATTTCCACATGAGTCACAGTCACATTTCCTCAGTCCTCTGCCTCCACTCTCATCAGTGCCACCAGTGGACATAGTCTACTTCCTCTTCTCCGAGACACTCACCTCTATTCTGGAGACCATGACCTCCAGCAAATTACTTCCTACCATCTCTCCTACCACCACCATACCTCTCCTCCAACCACCGCCGCCGCCACCACCACAGGTGTGCCGGATTCAACTCCCCTGTTCTAAGTACACCTCCCTCTCCTTGAATTGTCTCCACCACAAATGCAGCATATTGTGTGACCTGTTACCTAGGCACCAGCACCACTGGGACAAGACCCACCAGCCCCATCTCTGTCACCACTGGAATGGAGTCGATGACCACTGCTACCAGCAATGCTGACCCTGGATTGCCCTGAAGACCTCTGGCCTGGGCTCATCCACTATTGGAGCACCATCTGCCACCTCAGTCCCTGGAGCCAGGAAAACCAGTACAGGGTCTACCCCTGAGCCTACCTCCACTCCTGGAACCAGCGCCAACTCCTATAAAACCAGCTCAGTCACCACGGGCACAAACACAGTCCATGAGAGCTGTACGCCAACAGCCATGACTAAACCAAGTGGACATCTGCAGCCCTGGGCCATCATTCTCATCTCTCTGGCTGCTGTCGTGGTTGGTGATGGGCTTGTTAGTGGGACTGAGTTTTTTCCTGGTAAATATCAAGGATGAGTTCACAGGGGAGACTGCCAAGAATATAGAAGGTGAATAGAAGTAGACCTTGCATAAATAGTACTATTAGTATATATGGACAGAGAGGAGAATGGGTTTGTGATCTTCAAAGAAAGAAATTGCTTATCATGGTACAAAGACCAGAGAGAATGATTGAGTCAGGAAAGGCAAGAGGTATAGGTAGAAGAAGAAAAGGAAAAAGATGATGTTAGGGCCAAAGGGAAAGAAAATTGTGTGATTGGAGAAAAAATAGCAAAAATTTATTTAAAGAAAATCCATGTTTTTAAAAACAAAATCTAGACATTCAAATATTTTAGCACTGGAAGCATAGTCTCCAAGGAATGAGGGTCTTTAGGCCCTGCCTTTTTCACTACCTTCATTACCAATTTTAGTGCTGGTTCTTCTTGAATACTTCCTTTTTTCTGATGTTTTTGCACAGGTAGATGATGAAGGAGAGTCTGTCCTTTATTCTCCTCAGCTCAGCTGATAAGCTAGAATTGTCAGAACATTTCGCCAAATCTGAAACCAAAGGATAGAAAGATAAACATAAACCAGGAAACAGCAATGTTCAGCCACCCAAAGTGCAAGCTTCTCACTGTGTCCCATTGCACACATCTCCTGTGCTCATCTACACTCTCATTTCATGTTCTGTCTGGGACAGCTACTCTGACCTCCCAGTGCATCTATGCTCTCTAGTCTTGATCTTTCTTTAAATATGTATTTTACTTAAGACTTGAAATTTATTTATGTTTTTCATGTTTTTTTTTATAGTTCCTATTAGAAAGCTCATATTTGAGGGATGATGTGAATCAGTGGTGTTCTGATGCTGGGTCACGCAGCCTCACAAGGGCCCGTGCATCCCTTTCCAATTCTGAATTCATTGATGTCACATTGCTAGCTTAAAATATGCTGTGGTGGTAGCATTCACTGAAATGGACAAGTATACAAATCATATCCTTTTTTCCTCTGAGAGCTGGTTGTTAAACAATGACCAGTGTACCACTGGTAAAAGTGGATAAATAAGTGAGAAATGCATTACAATCACAAAGGGTTGGCAGGCATAACCAATTTACTGGGATTCTTTATTTCAAAGTTTTTAGCCTATGTCCATAGTTAGACTACAAAATAAAGACCCATCATCCAGGAATGACTTTCTAAATTACTTTATAATTTTATGTGCAAGGTAAGCAGATAATGAGAACTAACATTAATTGAGTTTTTTTACTACATGCTAGGCCCAGGGGTGAGTGCTTACAATACATATGTCAATTAATTTGTTCTATAATCTTATGTATACCCACTTTCTAGGTGAGGGGCTTGGAGCTCTGTGGTCTTAATTATTTGTCCCAGCTCATGCAATAAGTGGCAGATCTGGGACTCTCACCCACGGTGGTTTATTTCCAGAGTTCATGCTTGTCATCACAGGGTTTTCTGGGGGCTCTCAATTCCATTTTCCTGTCCCTACTGCATCTTTACTTCCTAACAAAGTTTTTCAGGTGAGTCTCTGCATCTTTCACGTAGGAATATGGGTTCACTTTTGTTTCAAAAGTCCAATAGCATATAACCTTACCATGCTGCAGAGGACATGTTAATAAGGTAACAAGGAAGGGTATTTTCTCAGGTAGAGAAACAATAAGACGACAAGGAGAGAGAGATACATGCAGAGACACAATAAAGATGATGGTAAAGAGGAGAAAATAGGTCATTTTGAAAAGTGAAAATCTGACAATAAAATGGAAATGTACAATAATAAGGGAGAAGATAATTTTGTAATATTTTTTCTCTTTTAGAGGGATTTTTCTTCCCCCTGGTAAATAGTAGCACTTATTACCCTCATGGCCACAGAAGTGGCTTTGGCCTGGACCTGGACACAAGATGGGACCCTGGAATGCTCCACAGCTTTGGAAATGAACTGATCTATGGAGGAGCACTTGGTTTTGGACACAGAGTGAGCCATGAGTTCAGCCACACCCATAGGGGTGGTTACAGCATGAATCATGGCAGCATCATGGACATGAGGGAGTCCATACAATAGCCATAAAATGGATCAGAAATGAAGCTTCAGGAAACCATGGAGTGGGCCAGTGGGGAAGCAACCATGGGAGCCTTGGCAGAACAAGATGGCTGTGGCCATAGAATGAACATTAGAACGCATTGTGGAGAAAGTGTGGGGTAAAATGGGATCAGGGTAAAGAAGGAAAAAATGATCAGGAATGATTAAAATGCAGTATAAAAAGGTTCTCAGGGAGTGAGTCAAGGTCAAGAAAAGGAGCAACAAAAGAATCACAGAGACCTTGACAAACATTGGGCAAGATGAAGCAGTCACTAGGTTTGGAGGAGATGCACAGCTTTATGCTTGGAGGTGACTTCAAGTCAAAGCTAGCTTGAGTTCTACCTGAGTCTCAAACTCTATTGTAGGGAGTGATGATCACCCTCAACATCTTCTCTAACATCTCCCACCATCCAATTCCTGGTAAGTGCTTCTCATTCCTATGTTTCCTCTGGATTCTATCATTATTAAAACATCTCTAAGAAACAAAATCATATAATAAATGTATTATCAGGACAATACATTGCTACTTTTCCTATTTTTATTTCAGTTTTCCCTGCAACTTTTTTTGACTGCTTACTATGTACAAAGTGCCTTTAAATACATCATCTTTTAATCATTAAAAAAATGCTGTGAGAAGAATGTTGGGGTAGGCAAAGATATTTAAACTAGACACAAAAAGCACCAACTCACTTTAATAGAAAAGTTTGATGATTTAGACTTCATTAAAGATCAATAGAAAGGACTCAATCAGAATGCAAAAACAACTACAAATCAATAAGAAAACAACAATACAATTTTAAAATGGGCAAAAGATTTCATGAATAGGTAAAAGAGGTCAATGAACACTTGAAAAGGTGCTGAATATTATTGTTTATGAAAAAAATAGGAATTAAAAATCACAATGAGATACCACTACATATATACCACAATGATTAGAATTTAAATGACTGACAATGCCAATTATACATTGTTAGTGAGAATGTAAATTGATACAACTGTTTTGGGAAAATGTTTTGAGAACACTAAAATTAAATATACATGTATCATATGACCCAGCAATTTCACTCCTGAGTACATATATCCAACAGAAATAAATGCTTGTGTCCACCAAAAGACATGTCTCATAGTGGCTTTGTTTATAAAAGTGCCAAACTGGAAATTACCTCAAATCCATTACCATTAGAATGGGTCAATAAATGGTGACATATTCATGCAATGAAATACTATCTTATAGTGAAAAAACATGAACTACTGGATAACACAAAAGTATTAATGAATTTCATAGATATAATGTTGAATAAAAGAAGTAAAAAAGCATGAGTACCTGCTATATAACCCCATTCACATGTAATTCAAGAACATGGGGGAATTAATCTACTGTGATAAAAGTCAGAATTGTGGCTGCCTGTGAGGGGGCCTTGTGGAAGGCGAGATGATAATTCTCTGTACTTTGTCTGAATGGTTATTATGGATGTATACATACTTAGAACATCATTGATATGTGTACTTAAGATTTGTGCACTTTATTGTAAGTTATACCTCAATTAAGAAAATGAAAGGTGTCCTCTGAGACCTTCTTTTCTGACAATATTATGATTTCCTTAGTTGGACAATGTGATTGAGAACCCATGATGATAAATAAAGCATTTGGTAAGCCCAGTAGCAATGGTGATGGTGGAAGGAAGAATTGTGTGCAGGGATGGCAAATATCTATTTCAATGAGGACAGATCATTGCTTCCTCCAGGTTAGAAGAGGTCCAATATAATCAACATGACAGTGGGTCTCTCTGGAAAATGATGCTATATAGTGAGGTCAACATTGATCTCTGCTGTTAGCAGCTTAGGCATTCTGCAACAGAAGTATCTTTCTGGATCAGCCTTGATGAAAAGGCATCTTACTGAACCCATGAAAAACCTCCATTCCTGCCACTAAGTCTGCTTTATGCATGAGCCCTTTGAACAAGCACTAGAGCAACTGGAGAAAGGGGATGACTGATATCCACAGAACGGGTCATCTTGTCCACCTGATAACTGAGAGTCCCCTGTGAAATTGAAATTGAAAGCAGCCAGTGCCTGTGGGTGAATATTTACATGGGACACAAATACACTCACCATATATGCCCCTCCCAAAAGGCCCATGCACATTCCTCTTTCCCAGACTTCCTTGTCATCAATTCACCAACCATAGTCTTTCCCCATCCCAAGTTATCCAGCTAAACTCTTAGCAACTGCCTCTTGATCAGGGTAAACTGTAACTCTGGTTATCTTTTTTGTTCAGGCAAAGTAAACAAGCAGATGCCTTGTTCAATGTTCTGCTCCACTGTCCTTCAGGGCTACCTTGAATGAAGCTGAAATGTGGCAGCAGTCCACTTTCTGGTGTGTTGGGTATCATGCAGAACATCTGCAAACCAGATGAAACCCAACCTTTCCTTTCTCACTCAGCTGGACCTAGGAAACTCTACACGTGACTGTGGGGGTATGGAGGAAGTGGTTGATATGTATCCAGGTGCCATGGTCTTTGAGGGGCCTATTCATGCTCTTTACTTGTATCTTGAGGACCGAACTGAACCCAAATTAATATACAGCACTTCCACTTGATGAGGAAAGTGATATTAAGTATACCTCATCTTACAGTTAGCAGGTGCAGACAACACCCAGTTCCTAAAGGGCACTGAAGATCCAATATCAAGTCAGATGCTAATTAATAGAGAAAATAAGCTCACATGGTTTTGGGCAGAATTCAGTTCCTGATGGTTGTGGGACTGAGGTCATGTTTTCTTGCTGGATGTCAGCTGAGGTTGCTCTCAGACCCAGAGAAGACCCTATTTAAGGAGCTGGAAGCCATGAGGGGTGTTTATATAGGGCCTGTAGTGGGAAGAATAATGCCCTCCAAAGGTGTCTGCATCCTAATCCCAGAACCTGTAAATATGCTACCTTATATCAAGACGGGATTTGCAGATGTGATTAAATTATGGATCTTGAGATGGGAAGATGACCCTGAATTATCTGGGTGGGCAAATGTCGTCACAAAGATCCTTATAAGAGGGAGATAAGACAGTCAGAATCAGAGAGATTTGATGATGCTACGATGCTGACTTTCAAGGTAGAGGCAGAGACCATGAGCCAAGGAGTGTAAGAAGCCTCTAGAAGCTGAAAAGGCAAGGAAATGCATTCTCCCCTGGAGCCTCCAGAGGAGTATAGCCCTGCCCACACCTTGACTGTGGCCCTATTAGACCCATTTCAGACTTCTGACCTCCAGAACACTAAGAAAATAAGTTCTGTTG
This sequence comes from Pteronotus mesoamericanus, assembly GCF_021234165.1. Taxonomy (NCBI): domain Eukaryota; kingdom Metazoa; phylum Chordata; class Mammalia; order Chiroptera; family Mormoopidae; genus Pteronotus; species Pteronotus mesoamericanus. Next base: position 1,641,956 of record NW_026555085.1, read on the forward strand.
TTTAAGGCCTCTGCATTCATGGTTATTTGTTACAGGGTCCATAGGAAACTAATAAAGGGCCCTTGGAGAATCTGCATCAGCTTGCCAAGGAAGCGCTTTAGAAGGGGATCAATCCAGGGTGTCCAAGCCGAAGTGAACTTCCTCAGATGGGGCAGAGGGGCTACTTCTGCAGGCAAGGAAAACTCAGTGGGATCTGGAGGCTCAAGTTTCTCAGATTCAGCTAAATCTACCCAAGTGCCTCCACCCAGTTTAGGGCTTCTCTTTAACCATAACCTAGATGTCACATTAGACATTAATAAGGATATAAATGCATGTTAAATATAATTCTTCAATCTCCAAAATCGAACTTTGAGGTTGGTTTTGTCATACACAGTCCTTGTGGTTTCCAGAGACAGGCCTTTCTTTCCAAATAGTTGGAGAGGCTCCCTTGTTTCTAGTGTTGATTTGACAGGGTAGAACACCCAGGTACGACCTTCTTTCTGTGCTCTCTCCAGGGCAGTTGCTCACACTCCCACCACCATGATCTATCAGCAATACCCTGAACTTCCCAGCCTTCCATTACAACAATTACTCTATTCCAGACACAAGCACACACAGTAACTTAAGTAACTTTTATTACCTTTGCTGTGGAATACAAACGACCCCATTTTGTACCAGTGTGAAGTCATTCCCACCCTGAAGCCTAAACTGGTCAGAAAACCAATCTCAGATCCCCATTTTTGAGGGTCTATTTTCTGAAACCTCTTATACACCAAATATTGTAACAGGGTTCACTAATGAAAATAGAATCCATTCTAAATATTTCGAGCATGCTGGGAGTTAGTACAAAATAATAGGTGCTTATAAAACTACAGTCATACCTCAGTACTCATTGGCTCCAGAACTCATCAAAACCTGTACTTGTCTTATTTTGAGGAGAGAAAAATGTTTCAGCACTTGGCACTTGCTCAGGACTCAATGCACTTGCTAGAACTTGCATGAGTCACAATGCTGACGGTAAGAGAAAATGCTTCATTATTTGCTACTTGCTCAGTACTCACTCAGTACTCATGGGTTTCAGCACTTGTCACAAGTTCCATGACAAATTAACGATCAGTACCAAGGTACCACTGTAGTTGAAAAGCCGGAGTAATAAAAGTTAGATGACAGCTAATAGCTTCCAGGTTCACTGCTAGAGAATATGAGCGCTGTCCCCTGAGGCAGGGACATGCTGGTTGCACAGCCCTGCAGCAACAGGGAAATGCAGAGCCCTTAGCCCTCCACAACGTCTTCACCTGTGGAAACCATGTACCCAGCTGTTGCCACAGTCAAAGAAAATCTTCTAAGTTTCATGACAGTCCATCTCATTGGAGGAACATAAAGTTGTATGTGGAACTTGCTGGCAAGGAAGGCTGGAAGATGCTGGTCTCAGGCTCAGGGTCCCTGCCACACAGGGGAGAGCACCATGCCAATGAACAGATACTGAAACAGATCACGGCATGGAGGACCTGAGGTGGGACTGGAAAGAACAGTTAAACTGGGAGTATAAAGATGAATTCTTGTCTAACAACCCCTAAGGAGGTCCAAATGTTAAGATTAAAAGACACAGTATGGAGAATTTGAAATTCAGGCAATTCCCACATAGGACTTTTTGAGGGGAGAAGATGCCTAAATTGTACAAAGGAACCACAATATTATGCTGTGACTTTGAAATTTTTCTATTTGTATACAAGTGTTTGGACCCCAAAATGTCTAACACTGGAGTAAATTAATATCTCATTCTGTAAACAAGACAAAGTCCTAAGGCGTTAGCCCCTGCATCCTGTCCCCTCATAGTCGTCAGAGATAGCTCTCAAAAACAGGCATCTGAATATGACCTCTCCCCAGTCAACTGAGCTTGAACAACTTTTTTCTAACTCATTCATTTAATGGCAGGTCCATTCTGATGAATATTGCATCATTTTTATTTCAAACTTAACATTGCTGAATCTTTGCAGTTTTTGTGGAAGCTATAGAATTTCTGTAGGGAAAGGGTTAGGCACATGTAATTTGGTTTGAAAGGGGCATCTGGGACCATCCTGGAAGCAATGTTACAATTGATTATCTCTTTATAGTGATTAAAACCATGGCACAGGAGCCAGGCTTCCTGGGTTTGACTTCTGACTCTACCACTTGCTAAGTTTTGTGAGACTGGGCAAGGTAAACTCAGGCATGTTCAGTCTTACATGCTTGTGGCAGCCTCTGCAAAGCATTAAATGATGTCTGGCATAATGTCAATAAACATTATCGTTAGTTATTACTTTTAAAAGAAGATTTTATTTATTTATTTTTAAAGAGGGGAAGGGACGGGGAGAAACATGAGTATGTGGTTACCTCTTGCACACCCCCTACTAGGGAGTTGGCCTGCAACCCCGGCATGTGCCCCGACTGGGAATTGAATCAGAGGCCATTTAGTTCCCAGGCTGGAGCTCAATCCACTGAGCCATACCAGCCAGGGCCATTAGCTATTGCTTTTTTTATTGGGTGACATTGGTTTGCCAAATCATACAAGTTCCAGTTGTACAATTCAATAAAATATCATCTGCACACTGCATTGTGCACCCATCACCCCAAGCAAAGCCTCTTTCCATCCTAATTTTCTCCCTTTGCCCACCTCCACCTATCCTTCCACCCCACTTTCCCTCTGGCTATCGTAACACTGTTGTCTGTGTCATTAGCTATTATTACACTATTTGTCGACAGATTTTGGAGGGAAGGAGGAAATACAGTTATACGTCGGAACTAGTCGACTTCAGAACTTGTCAAACCCTGTACTCTCATTTCTCGCATTTTGATGAGAAAAAAAATGTTTCAGCAGTCAGCGCTTGCTCTGGACTTACTGAACTTGCTAGAACTGGTATGAGTCATAATACTACCCCACAAGAGAAAACGCTTCATCACTTGTTGCAAATGCTTTATCACTTGTTGCTCGCTCAATAAGCACCAGTCTTAGCACTTGTCATGAGTTCCAGAACAAATTAACGGCAAGTACCAAGGTACCACTGTATTTTTTTATTTGGGGGGAATACTTTTTAGTGGACTTTCACAGAAGCTGTCTTTGTTTAGCAACCATACTGTTTTTAATTAGAGCTTATACTTAATCAGGGTGTTTTTGAAGGGAGTAGAGAGAGATTGTGGGAGGCAGGACCAATATCTCCTTCCCTGTCCATCATTACTGTGACTCCTGCCCAAGGTGTTGTATCAGGGCCATTAAAAATTCATTCTAGTGTCTGAAGCACAGTATGAGGTCAATAAATAAATTTTAATTGAATAAATTAATAAAAATTTCTACTTCTATTTAAAGTCTCCAGTAATTTGGATTTTTATCTAAATAATTATTACAATTTGCATTCACTTGTTTGAAATATGAGGCAACTTTGAATACGATAATAACATCAGCATCAACCACAAATTAAAGTGCAAATATATTTTTATTGCTGTTATGTTTTTATTACATCTGAAGTGGATTAATAAATAGAATCCAATTTTTTAAAATTTTAAGAAAGCTGTTGCATAAAAACAGACACATGGACCAATGGAACAGAATAGAGAGCTCAGAAACAAACCCACCCATATATTATAAACTAATCTTTGACAAGGGTACCAAAAGTATACAATGAGGAAGGATTTAATCTCTTCAATAAATTGTATTGAAAAAACTGGATATCCATACGAAAAAGGATATAAGCCCCATTGGTTCTCAGAGCTAGGTGATTTGGGGCTTGTGGCATGCCGCAGGTGGCAGACTTAGAAGTTGGGGTACAGAATGCGTGGTCCAAACTCTTACCTCTTCAAGGAGAAACTGGGAGTTAGAAGTTTCCTCCCAATTGTAAGGTGCTGTGGGGCTTATGGTGAGAGTATGTCTCAACCTTTCTTACTCATTCTGATGTGGTATTCTCTTAGTCACCCAATGTGTGGAACCACTCAACTGGTTTCAAAGTATCTCTCAGAAGAAACTGGTCTGTGTAGAGGTCAACTCAGTGCATCCGTGGGAGGAGGAAAAAGTCAGGAGCCTCCTGCATCACCATCTTGGAGAGGTTACCCTGGCATAAAATACTTTACTTATCAAACTTAGGTCCTTCTCCCTATGTCTCTTCCTCATCATACCCTTCTATCCCTAGAATGGGGCTCCAAAGTCAGGTGATATCAATTACATCAAACAGCGCTACATATTTCTCTTTGTATCCAGGTTGCAACATGTAAATTTTGACTACCCATACATGCAGCTTGAACCTAGAGTTGGACCTTTGCTCCCTGCTGAGAAAGTCTCTACAAAGCATCTAGCTAGGGAGACCAGTAGCCACCCCAGCTACAGTGTAACAGGGTAGGAAGAGTTCACTGTGCTCTCCTATTGGGGATGTGGAAGTGAATCTTTAACAACCAACTCTCCATGGGACAAAGCCCTGAGGTGCAGCATTTTCTGATTTCTGTGATGTAAATATTCCCCCTATGGCCCCATTCAGGCTACCAACATGATGTCACTGAACAGGAATTTGTGAAAAAGAGGCACAAGAGCAAACCAACATATAGTAAGATAGCTACAAAGTGATCAGTTTTAATTATTTATTATTTTGTTATTCATTTTAAAATGCAAGTTAATGTAAGTTTATATAATTTAATTTTAGAGCAGTTTTATGTTCAGAGCAAAATTGAGGGGAAGGTACATAGATTTCCCGTGTATCCCCTGCCCCCACACAGCCACATCAGAGTGGTACATTTATCACAATAAATGAACCTGTAGTGACACATCATAACCTGTGCAGAAGATGCTACCTGACCCCTACTTAATTATAATGAATTAGCATTGTGGGACCCTCTTCCCAGTAGCCAATCAAGGAAATCATGGGAGACCCACCCTAAGGAATAAAATTCCTCTAGCTCCAGAGTACAGCTCTGCTCCTGCTGCCCCTGCTGCTGCTGTTAGCTCTTCTCCTTTCTTCTCTGCTCAGAGTTGACCTGCTCCCATGTTCTGTGTGGCTTAATAAATCTGCTTTTTCTTGCTTTCTGCTATAAACTCTTGTGTGTTCGGTTCAATTTTTTGTCCGCGATCACCAAGAACCTGGTTACCTGTGCCCACCTGTGACAATAATATTTAATTTTTTAAAATAGACTATTTCTACAGCAGTTTTAGGTTCAGAACAAAACTGAGCAGAAAATTTTGAATTTGCATATGCCTCCTGCCCCTACACAGCACAATATCCTATAATTCTTAACAATGCCGGTGTTTTAACCACAAGCTCACACATTTCCTGAAAATTCAGCAATCAGCTCATGCAATCCAGTATGAGCCCACTCCAGTGCTTGCTGCTCTTGGAGACACTGCAAAGGGATCACTTCAGAAATCAGTATTCCTGGAGGAATCTCATCATGGGGGCCCAGGCACCTTCAAGTCTTCCAAATCCCCAGCTCTCATGGACTTTAGACCAATTAACTTCCTTCTTCCCTTCTTCTGCTCAAGAAATGGAACCCCCAAGGAAAACAGGTTTCCACTTATCTCTGGCTCAAAGGACAAACCTCTTCAAATCTGACAATCATATGGTCTCTCTTCTGGTTTTCCTCTTGTTTCCTCCCAGAGGAGAAAGAACTGACCCTCCTTTCTCTCCTCCTAACACCGCCAGACTTTCCTCTCTCCAAACAAAAGGCACCCTTCCACCTCTCAAACTTCAGTAACCAAACTGCACAGCTCTGAGTTCCTCTTCCCAGGGGAGCAAAGCCCAGAAATCCCTTAGCCAGTAGCAGCTGCCAAAGCCACAGCTGAGACCAAGTGCAGAAGAACGTGGAGCGCTCGCTCTGCGGTTCCCAGCGGCCCAGCTGGCCCAGGCTCTGGCTCCCCTCCTACCCTCCAACTGCCCCTCCCACATACACTGCTCTCCTCCCAGGTCAGACTCCCGGCTGGCCTTCACTGCTCATCCAGAAACTTCATTTGCCATAAGACTCCATATGTCTGGCTCTTGATGGACCCACCCCCAACCCCAAGGCTCCCGTGGAGCCTTTTTTCCCCAGTTTCCTGGACACAGCCACTGCCTGAAGCACATTTTATATGGAACTAGAAAACCCTCAATTCCAAATCACTACCAGGCCCCACATCCAAAGGCAATGAAGTTAATCATCTTTCCTCCCCAAATGCTAATTTTAGGTCATTAACACGGATAGTTCTTGCCTGCAGATCTCAGGCTAGCTAGCTGAGGGCAGTTAGCCTGAAGGGATGAATCCCGGGGGACCTGCAGGTTTCAAGTTTTAGTAATTATACTGTACCTTAGCTCACATACAGCCTCTTCATCTCCACTGCCAAATGAAATTTTTTAAAAAGATGAGGGAAAATTTAAAGAAAATGTTTAGGTTGAACAAAGAAGAAAATTTTAGGTGTTTCTATCTTTAAAAACTCTTGCTCTGCTCTTGGTCTCCTGAACTGGAGTGTCTCCTCCTCCCACCCAGAAGAGACAGCCTCAACACCGTTACCTCCATGGCACTCTCCCACCCCTCTCACAGAGCAGGAGCCACACCTGAGGCAGAAACGCCTCTGTCCAAGGCATGGTCACCACTGGGACACACACAACGGTGTTCATCTTGGTCCACACCAGGTCATGTGTCTGGGATAGAAACAAGTGATCCAGACACCACTGCCACGAGAGCAACATTAGCACTCCCACCCACGGCGTGGGAACCGCGCTGGGCTCAGATGCCATGTCACTGGAATTGGCACCCCTCCTCCATCCAGCATCACCCATGGAGGAGACAGGCACAACCCCTGATTACCTCCATCTCAGTCAGAGCCCTAGGATGGAAGCAACCATTCCTGTTTCAGATAAGGCCAGAATAGGACAAAACTGTTACTGGGGGGACCAGAGTTAGGGGACTCCCCCTCCTCAGTTCTTGTCTTGCTCCTGAAATATGAATTTAGGCAAGAAACAATACGTATAGTGGAAATGAGTAAGTTTACTTTTAAAATACACTTGAGCATAAAACTGCAAACAGGCACCCAGCTAGTCTTAATGAGGCAGGAAATAGTCAGGAAGGGGGAAACTCCAGAGGTGCCCCAGGAGATAAAGAACTTGGATAAAGGACAGAGACCCTGTCCTAAGTCTGGTAGTTTCTGCATCTGGAGAAGCAATGAATCTTCATCAGGACTGCCCCTGCGCAGAAGATGCTGCCTGACCCCTACTTCATTATAATGAATTAGCATTGTGGGACCCTCTTCCCAATAGCCAGTCAAGGAAAGGAAGGCCCTAAGGAATAAAAGTCCTCTAGCCCCTGAGTTCCGCCCTTTTTTTTGGCCCTGCCCCAGCTGCCCCTGCTGCCCCAGCTGCCCCTGCTGCTGCTGTTTCTGCTGTTAGGCTCTTCTCCTTTCTTCTCTGCTCCACTCTGCTCAGAGTTGGCCTGTTCCCATGTTCTTTGTGGCTTAATAAATCTGCTTTTCCTCACTTTCTGCTATAAACTCTGTGTGTTCGGTTCAATTTTTTGTCCGTGATCACCAAGAACCTGGTTACCTGTGCCCACCTGTGACATTAATGCCCCAACTACTGGGATTGTAGGGGGTTTATGCTTGTAGTCAGTTTCTAGGTTCCCCCTCCTTTTCCCTTCTCCAGACCTTGGGGTTAACATACAGTTTGAAAGACTTTCTTTTACAGATAGTGGAAGTGATAGCCAGAATTTCAAAGGCTGCCCTCCTTCTGCGCTATTATAGTTTCTCTTGTGATTTTCAGAACACTTGGCAATCTTATCTAACTGGGCTCAGGACTGCTGGGTTAACGGATGAGACATATCTTCCTCTCTGTTCAATGCCTTGGTTTGCTATCCTGCCTAACATCCCCTCCTCAAGTGACACTATGCAAATATTTTTTGGAGTGCTAAAGGTCAAAGGTCAGTTTTCCATATCTACTTCTAGCTGATTAGGATCTTAGAGCTGGTTCTGGGACACTTTCACTTCCTCTCTGGGCAGGTAAGGGTTAGGGTTTTGTAAGGAATATGTCAGCAGCCTCATCCCAGGGGCTAAGTGGTATGCTTAAATATTCCAATCAGCCAGTCATTTGCAGGCATATAGTTGCTAGCCTGGAAGACACAAAACGGAAAGGGATATTAAAAATAAAAGGTCCCAAAAGGAGTAAGAGAAGTAGGGAAGCCAGGGGACCTAGGAGGAGGAGTATCCAAGATTTCCATGTCCAGAAGCTAGACCAGGAATTCCACCCCTGCCCCCTCTGGGCCTGGAGCTTCCTGGCCTTGTCTAAAAAGTCATGAATGTGATTTTGAACTTGGCCTGTTTGGCTGACCCAAAAACAACGTTCTTCCCAGAGCATGATACAGATGTCTCCTTGGGCAGCAGCTAGCATATCTAATCCACACCAGTTTTGAAGAACTCCAGCTTCTAAGGAATTAATTTGAACATGGATGGTAAAAAGGGAAGCTGCAATTTGGGTTAGGTGATTTCTAAAGAGAGATTTGCATACACATTATTTGCAGAATTGGTTCAGCTAGTTCCAGTGGCAACTCTTGACACTCCTGCCAGGGAGCTGATTACTATTAAAATTGCAATTAGGGGCACTCTCCTCTTAGAGTCTCTGTGAGTCATGCTAAAGGGGATGTAGATGGGGGCTATAACATCTGCAACAAATATAGTGGGTAAAACTTACTTGAGGGTCCAATTGGCAGACAGGTATTTATACACCAGATTCTCCACAGATATAATAAAACCCCCCTTGAGGGGGAAGGTATCTTGATATATAATAGATGTAATGTTACTGAACAAAGGACCTGTGGGAGGGTTGCCCAGATGCTATTACAGGAACAACGACCCCGCCCCCTTCCCCGGGGTCCCTCGGTTGTGGGTCCTTTGCCCACCGCCCTTGGAATTATGGTTCTGAATGGCAAAGTTTGGTGAAAAGGAAAGGAACTTTTTATTCAAATGTTGTACAGGTTTGATTAATGGCTAAAAGTCCTCCTAAATCTCAAAATCCCTTTAAAACACCCACCAACACACACAGTCCTGCCTTTCCCCCCTTTGTCCAGTCAGGTCTTCACACTGTTCCCCAGAGTCTGTGTCCCTTTGTCTCTCCTGCAGATCCTGTCTCTCCCCCTTCCTCTCCCAGTTGCATTCTGTATTAAGTCTTTCAAACCTTCCTGATTAGCCTTGGTGATATGCAAAATAACTCTCTTTGCACATGAGGAATTCTATCCTGTTATTGACATGCAAAATGACTCTCAGTGGCTAGGACACCCACAACACCCACAAACACACACTCTGGCCTCTCTTTTGTAAAATTAGACTACTTTTCAGAATATGCCAGTCAGGGGTATTGTCTTTCAGGGGGGAAAAAAACAACAACAACGAAGTCTGCATCTCAGCATTCCCCTGGTCTTACTTCAGCATCCCAGGTTTCTCCCAGTAATCTGTGCTTGGCTAGGCTCCTGCTCTTAATCCAAAACCACATGTCCCCTCCTCATGGTGGATTGGTCCCTTCCAGTTTGGGGTTAGTTATACTGTCAGTGACCCCTCCTTCCAGGTCTTAGTTAAAACCTGGGATCCCAGCTCTTTTTTTTTTTTTTTTTTTTTAGTTGTCGATGGTTTATTGATAATATTACAGCAGAAAGATTCCAACAGCTCCACAAGGTGTTTTGAAATTCATCCCAACTGCAGGCTGAGTGACTGGCAGGTTGGATAGACTACCAAAGTCCAAGAGTTTCAGCATGTCCTTAGTGTCAGGATCAACTTCAATGATCTCCTGATCCAGTGCTGAGACCTCAGGAACATAATTATCTCCCCTCTCTCTTTCCTCTTCCTGCATGAGACCTCTCTGTATCCACTTCATTAGATGTGTGACACAGCCCACTATCCTGTTTTGGAGCTTATTGTTGGAGATAATGGTGATCTTGTTAGTGTGGAAGTCATTGCCCAGGCATGTGCATACTTCTTGATGATGACCAGAGCCGTCTTCTTCAAGGTCTTGGTACAAATGTGGCCCATCTTGATTGGTCCCTGGTGAAAGAGCCCAAATATGTGGAAGGCTATTTACTGGAAAGGAATTGCAGAAAACCATCAGTCCAGTAAGTCAAAGTTGCCCCCTTTCTGCTACCCATAATTCTCAAGGCTCAAGGTGCCCACAATTAACAGAGGCAGTACAAAGAAGGGGCATCTATCCTTCTTTGGGGAAGACTGATGACTTCATTTTACACAAACTCCTCTATGTAAGGGATATAAGTATCTATTAGTTCCTATGGACACTTTAATAGGATGGACTGAAGCATTCCTTACCAAAACAGAAGGGGCACAAGAAGTTGCCAAAGTATTACTAAAAGAATTAATCTCTTGATTTGGACTCCCCCAGTCCTCACAAAGTGACAATGGCTTTCACTTCAAATATAGCTCAAAGGGTTAGTGCAGCCTCAGGCATTGATTGTTATTTACATTCCGCCTGGAGACCCCAACCCTCAGGAAAAGGCTGAAGGGACAAACCAAATGCTCAAAAGGGCAATAACAAAAAAATTATGTCAGCAAATGCATCAAAATTGGCTACAAATGCTTTATTTTTCCCTATTAAGGATAAGAATAAGTCCAACTCCATTGTTAGGACTTAATTCTTTTGGGACTCTTTATGGCCAATCCTTCATAATTGAGAGGTATTCTGTTAGATGAAGAACTCGGTCAGACCCTTCAGTTTGTCATCTCCCTAGCCAAATTCCAACAGACAATTTGGGACTCCAACTTGACTCTTATAAGACTGATGACTTCATTTTACATAACAAAGAAGAAATAGATTGGGCTAAACAGCATGGATATGACAAGGATAAATGGGGATGGTATCAAAGAGATGGCCAAATGCTCAAAATTCTTGTGCCCTTTCTGTTTTGGTAGGAAATGCTTCAGTCCATCCTATAAAGGTGTCCATAGGAACTAATAGATACTTATATCCCTTACATAGAGGAGTTTGTGTAAAATGAAGTCATCAGTCTTCCCCAAAGAAGGATAGATGCCCCTTCTTTGTACTGCCTCTGTTAATTGTGGGCACCTTGAGCCTTGAGAATTATGGGTAGCAGAAAGGGGGCAACTTTGACTTACTGGACTGATGGTTTTCTGCAATTCCTTTCCAGTAAATAGCCTTCCACATATTTGGGCTAATTTGTGCCTTCCAAAATGACGGAAGTTGTGTAAGCCTTTTATAACTTTTCATTGAATTCCTTGTGGGAGATGTAAAAGGCCATCTCTTTGATACCATCCCCATTTATCCTTGTTATATCCATGCTGTTTATCCCAATCTATTTCTTCTTTGTTATAGTAAGGCAAATATTTCTTTAAGCTTACCATACGAATAAGGACTCCCATAACCATTTCCCTTTTAATAGCAGCATTCTTAGGTGTACAATCTGAAAAATTGTTTCCCTGGGCATTTTCATCTATTCCTTTTTGGTGTCCCTAAAAGTGAATTATTGCTTATTCCTGGGCCAAGCTCACAGCCTCTAGGATTTGTCGGATATATGGTTCATACTTCATTGGTCCCTGTTTTGCATTTACATATCTTCTTTCCTTCCAAATAACTGCATGAGCATGTAGTGCTAAAAATGCATACTTAGAATCAGTATATATATTTAGTTTCTTATTTTTCCTAATTCTAGGGCTCTTGTGAAAGTTATTCTGCTAATTGCGCTGAAGTTCCTGAAGGCAACGCTTGAGCCTCCACAATTGTATGTTGGGACACTATTGCATATCCAGCATAATGTATCCTATCCCTCATGAAACTACTTCCATCTGAGAACCAGATCTCATCTGGATTTTGGAGTGTCTGTTCCTTTAGATCTAGTCTGCTGGCATACCAGATCTATGATTTCACAATAATTATGTGCAGTCTCCATATTTGGGGTGGGCATTAATGTTATTTGATTTAGGACAGAGCAGGTTTCTATTTTTACCTGTGGGTTTCCTATCAGGATACCGAGGTATCATAATGCATGATTATTAGTAAGCCAGTGAGATCCTTTAATATTGAGTAATGGGCCAATTTGGTGGGAAGCATATAGAGTTATATCTTGTCCTAATGATATATTTTTTCTTTTTTCCCCTCAGATCTTAGAGAGATAGACTTGGGATCATAGTCTATGGACCTTAGGTCACACATGCCCATGCCTGGACCAGGGATACACCCACAACCTAGGCATGTGTCCTGACCATGAATCAAACCCACAACTTTTTGGTTATGGGATGATGCTCCAACCACTTAGCCATACCAGTCAAAGCTGTCCTAATTATATTTTAAGTGCTTCTTCAGAAGTAAAGCTGCTGCTGCTATTACCCTGAGGCAGTATGGCTAACCTCATGCCATGGTATCTAATTGTTTTGAAAAATAACTTACAGGTTTCTTAGTGTGTCCGAGGGTCTGAGTAAGGATCCTTAATGTTATTTCCTGTTTTTAATTAACATAATTCATTTAGTTGGAAGAGTTTCTCTAAATCTGGCAGACTTAGAGCCGGTGCCTGCATGAGAGCTTCCTTTTGTTGCTCAAAAACTCTGTTGTTCCTTTTCCCAGTATAAGTTAGTTGGTCCCTGTTGACTACTTTCCTTTAAGTCTGTAGAGGGGTGTGGCCTTTTCTCCATATCCTAAAATCCACAATCTGTAATACCCTGTCAATCCGAAGAATGCTCAAAGCTGTGTCTGAGTGGTAGGCTCAGGGAGGTATAAAATGGCCTGTATCCTACTTGAGGATAGCATCTTTCCCCCAGGGGTTAATATAAGGCCTAAATATTCTTTATATATATATATATTGGATATTGTGATCCTTCCAACTTTGTTTTTCTTTCTCAAGGTTGCTAAAGCTATTTGGTGTCTTTTTTGGTTCCATATACATTTTTGGAATATTTGTTCTGGATCTGTGAAATATGCCATTGGTATTTTAATAGGAATTGCATTGAATCTATAGATTGCTTTGGGTAGTATGGACACTTTAATGATGTTAATTCTTCCAATCCATGAGCATGGTACATGCTTCCACTTATTGATATCATCCTAAATCTTCTTTTTGTTATAGTATTTGAGCCTTATCCTTAAGTACCTTATACCCCTGTCTGCCAGAAATTTTAGGGTCTGTATTTCATGTTTATGGCCCAGTTCCTCTATGGGGGAACAGATAAGTAGGTCATCTATATACTAGATCACTAGTTCACCCCCCTCAAGTGGCAGGTCCCTTAAGTCCTCTGCTAAATCTCGTCCAAATAAATGAGGACTAACCCTAAATCCTTGAGGGAGGACAGTCCAGGTTAGTTGCTGCTTATGTTCCTATGAATCTGTCTATTCAAGTGAATAGCAATTCACAAGCTGGGTCCAAGGGAATGCAGAAGAAGGTGTCTTTAAAATCCAGCACAGAGAACCATTGGGTTTGGGAAGGAATTTGTCCCAGGATAATATAAGGGTTAGGTACCACTGGATGTATAGGGATGACAGACTCATTAACTGCCCTTAGGTCTTGAAATAATCTATAGGTCCCATCTCTCTTCCTAATAGGTAGATTGGGAGTGTTACAGGAAGAACTACAAGCTACTAATAATCCATGATTTAGGAACATAGTGACAGTTTTCTGTAGCCCTTCCCTGGCCTCTGAATTTATGGGATATTGCCTTCTATTTAAAAAAATGGTTGGATCCTTTAATTCGATCAAAACCAGTTTAGCTCTATAAGCTCATCCTGGAATTCCTGTTGTCCAGACTTGGGAGTTAAGTTCTTGCTCCTTATCTATATCAGTTTCAATTGATCCTCTTTTAATGAATACTGCCATAATAGGAGCAGGTTCCTCAGTGTCTATAGAGAAAATTACATGAGTCCTACCTTTACTTAGAATATCTCTGCCTAACAGTGGAGCAGGGCATACTGTCATGACTAAAAATTGGTGTGCAAAAGTGGTCATTCCTCCAAAACAATTTAAGAGTGGAGTAAAATATCTTGTTCAGAGCATGCCATCTAGTCCTTGTATAACAGTATTAGCAGAAGAGAGAAGTCCCCGATAGGAGGTCAATATAGAGAAGGTAGCTGTTCTATCTAAAAGAAAATTAGTAGGCCTTCCTGTCACTTTAAGTGTAACCCTTGGCTCCATCTCTTTTATACAGATGTTCCTACTAGGAGTCGACTGGAGCACAGGACCCCATCAGTTCAAGGCCATGGCACCCAAGAGCTCCAATTGGGGTCCCTTTGTCCCTTGGGGAAGTCCCTACCCCAATGGCTGTTTTCCAGCATAAGGGGCATGGGTCTTGGGGACGCCCTGTCCCCAGGGCATTTCTGCTTCTAGTGTCCAGACTTCCTGAATTCATGACATTTATTAGAGGGACTCCTCATAGGCTTCCCTTTTGTCTCCACTGCCCTAGCATAGCAGCTATTAATTGAGACTGCTTTTTCTCCTCATGTTTTTTTTTTTTCCTCTAGAGCCCTCTCTTCCCCTTCTTGATCTCTATTGTAGAACACTGAGGAAGCCATCCTTAGCATATCTTCTATGGGAGTCCTCAGTTCCATTCCTAACTTTTGTAATTTTCTTCTAATATCTGGGCTAATTGAATCATTAATGTGTCTTTTAGTATTAATTTTTCTGCAGGATCCTCATGATCTAAGTTAGTGTGTTTGAGACCCAAGATGGTGGAGGAATAAGTGGAAACTATGGTAACCTCTTCCCAGGACCAAACTGGAATTACAACTAAATTATAGAAAAATCTTCCTGAATAACCAACTGATCGCTAGCTGGAAAAAAGCCTTATAATCACAGACAGACAGAAGAAACCAAATGACCACAATGAAAATTGTAGGGAGTATGGAGGAGGTGTGAGAGGACTTGCTGCTGAAGTGCTGGAGGGATATTTCAGAGTCTAGGGGGCTCCCCTGAGAAGTGTGGGGTCTAAACCCTAAGCTGAGCTCCCCAGCCTATGGCACCAGAACCAGGAAAGGAACTCAGATAACATATGGCTATGAAAAGCAGCAGTGTTTCTGTCCACCAAGAAGAGATTACTGGAGATGCAGAGAGCCTCTTAAAGGTCCAACATACAAAATTCCATTTGCAGCCACTTACCCTGGGTTTCAGCAGAAGGAGGGCAGAGTGGACTAAAGATGTGTGAGGAGAGTCTGGCTGGGACTGGTCACTCTGGGAAGAGAACTAAAGGGACAGTTTCCCGGGTCCCTGTGCTGAGTCATTCCCCATACTGCAGGAGCCATCTTTCTCAGGCATAGAACTCCTCTCCAAATGACATCAGCCTGAGGGGAAGCAATAGCCTCACCTGCAGGAATTACTCTGTCCCACCCTGTGGTGCTTAAGCCCTGTTGCTGCGGAGTACAGCTGGAAGACATTCACTGATTAACCCTACAGAAAGCCTGCATACAGAGGCAGATCACTGGGAGCTCTGAGATTCAGTTGACCCCCCCCTCCCACTCCCGGGTCTGGTGCAGATAAAAGTCAGCCTTGTTGCACAGCCAGATTCTTTGTGCACACACCCAGACCTGGAAGAGGGAGCCACACACTGAGGATCGCTGATAGCTCCAGACAGATTGCCGAGGGCCAGTCACAGGCAGGGTTTGAGTTAGGTCTGTGCCAGAGTCTCACAGATCTATGTATTACATAGAAACAAACACAATGAGGCAGCCAAAGTGGGAAAACCAAGAAACAGACCTCAGACAAAAGAACAAGAGTATACTCCAGAATAAGAACTAGATGAAATCGAGGCAAGCAATTTATCAGAGTTAAGAGTAATGATTATAGGGATATTCAATAGTATGAGAAAAGACACAGAAATCATAAAAAAAGAGACCAGTCAGAAGTAAAGAATGCAATATTTGAAATAAACAATACACTGGAAGGAATAAACGTTAGATGAAGCAGAGGATCAAATCAGTGATTTGGAAGACAAGGTAGAAAAAAACACCCAAGCAGATGAGCAAAAAGAAAAGAATTTTTCAAAATGAGGAAAATTTAAGAAACCTTTGGGACAACATGAAGCATAACAACATCTGCATCATGGGAATGCCAGAAAGAGAAGAGTGAGCAAGGGATTGAGAACCATTTTGAAGAAATAATCACCGAAAACTTCTCTAGAGACTCTGGTGAAGGAAAAAGACACTCAAATCCAGAAAGCTCAGAGAGTCCCAAATACCAAGACATACCATAATTAAAATGGCAAGGCTTAAAGACAAGGAGAGAATTCTAGAAGCCACAAGAGAAAAGCAGGTAATTAGACTGTAATCTGAATTCTCATCATAAATATTTCAGGCCAGAAGAGAGTGGCATGAAATATTCAAAGTGATGAAAAGCAAGGCTACTTTACCCAGCAAGGCTATCATTTAAAATTGAAGAAGAAATAAAGAGCTTCCCAGACAAGAAAAATCTAAATGAGTTTGTTAACACCAAACCAGTAATGCAAAAAAAGAAAGAAAGAAAGAAAGAAAGAAAGAAAGAAAGAAAGAAAGAAAGAAAGAAAGAAAGAAAGAAAGAAAAAAGGTAAAGGTCTTGCTTGAAGAAGAAGAAGAAAACGAGAAAGGAAGAAAAAACAAAGGAAAATAATCTAACAGTAAAATGGCACTAAATAGGTATCTATCAATAATCACATTAAATGTAAATGGCTTAAATGCTCCATCCAAAGGCGTAGAGTAGCTGGATAGATAAGAAAACAAGAACTATATATATGCTGCCTCCAAGAGACCCACCTTGGACTGAAAGATACACACAGACTAAAAGTAAAGGGATGGAAAAAGATATTTCATGCAAAGAGAAAGAAAATAAAGTTGGAGTAGCAATATGTGTATCCAATAAAACAGACATTAAAACTAAAGCTATAGTAACAGACAAAGAAAGACACAGAATGATAAAGAGAATAATCCAACAAAAGGATATAACCCTAGTAAACTTTTATGCACCCAACATAGGAGTACCTAAATATATAAAGCAAATCTTGATGAATAGATAGAAATTAACAGTAATACAGTCATAGTTGGGGATTTTAACACCCCATTGATGTCAATGGATAGATCTTCTAGAAAGAAAATCAACAAGGAGAGAGCAGCCTTAAATGACACACTAAATCAAATGGATTTGATATCTTCAGAGAATTTCACCCCAAACCAGCAGAATATGGAACTCTTCAAATGCACATGGAACGTTCTCTAGGAGAGACCACATGTTAGGATACAAGTCTTATTAAATTTAAGAAGATTGAAATCATATCAAGCATCTTCTCTGACCACAATGCTATGAAACTAGAAATCAATCACAAGAAGAACATTGATAAATACACAGATATGGAAGCTAAATAACATTATTAAACAATGAATGCGTCAACAACGAGATTAAGGAGGAAATCAACAGATACCTTGAAACTAATGAAAATGAGGACACACCAATCCAAAATCTGTGGGACACTGGCAAAGCAATCATAAGAGGGAAATTCATAGCATTACAGGCCTACCTCAAAAAACAAGAAAAACTCAAATAAACAATCTAACTTTACATTTAAGCGAACTTGAAAAAGAACAACAAATAAAGCCCAAAGTGAGTAGAAGGAAGGGAATAATAAAGCTCAGAGAAGAAATAAATGAATAGAGTCTTAAAAAATGATATAAAAGATCAATGATGGATGGAACTGGAGAGCATTATGCTAAGCGAAATAAGCCAGGGGGCGAAAGACAAATACCATATGATCTCACCTAAAAGCGGAACCTAACCAACAATACAAAGATGCAAGGAAAATAAGACCAGCAACACTGAAAGGAAAAGAAGTCAACAGAGACAAGAGGGAAGGAGGGAGGGAGGCAGGGAAAGGGAAGGGAAGGGGAAAGTCAAGGAACATATAGCAAGGACTCATGGACAAAATCAAAGGGGAAGAGCTGAGGGAGGGAAGGAGGGAGGGGGAAGGGAAAGTGGTGGGGGGTAGGCAGAGACAAATGTATTTGAAAAAATAAATTAAAATAAAATTTAAAAAAATCAATGAATCCAAGAGCTGGTTCTTTGAAAAGATAAACAAGATGGACAGATCTTTAACCAGACTCATCAAGAAAAAACATAGAGAGGACCCAAATAAATAAAAACAAATGAAAGAGGAGATATAACAACTGACACCAAAGAAATACAAAGGGTTGTAAGAAAATATTAGGAACAACTATATGCCAACAAACTGGACAACCTGGACAAAATGGATAAACACCTAGAAGCATACCATCTTCTAAAACTAAATCAAGAAGAATCAGAGAATCTGAATAGATTACATCTAATGAAATTGAAGCAGTATTTAAAAAAACAACAACTCCCAAGAAACAAAAGCCCTAGACTGATGGCTTCACAAGTGAATTTTACCAGACATTCTCAAACTATTTTTAAAAATTCAAGAGGAGGAAAGACTCCCAAGCTCATTTTTATGAGGCCAGCATTATCCTAATACCAAAACCAGGTAAAGACACTACAAAGAAAGAAAATCATAGACCAATATCCCTGATGAATGTAGATGCTAAAATTCTCGGCAGAATACTGGCACACCAAATACAGCAGTGCATAAAAAAAAAAATCACACACCATGATCAAATGGGATGCAGAAATAGTATTTGATAAAATCCAACACCCATTTATGATAAAAACTCTCAATGAAGTGAGAATAGAGGGAACATGCCTAAACAAAATAAGACCATATACAACAAACCCACTGCCAGCATCATGCTTAATGGACAAAAACTACAAATGTTCCCCTTAAAACTGGGAACAAGACAGGGATGTCTGCTTTCATCTCTCTTATTCAACGTAGTACTGGAAGTCCTAGCCACTACAATCAGACAAGAAGAAATAAAAAGCATCCAAATTGGAAAGAAAGAAGTCAAACTGTCATTATTTTCAGATGACATGATACTGTACATAAAAAGTCCCAAAGATTCCACCAGGAAACTACTAGAACTAATAAATAAATTCAGCAAAGTAGCAGGATACAAAATTAATATCCAGAAATGTGTTACATTCTCATATGCCAATAATGAAATCATAGAAAGAGAAATTAAGAAAACAACCTCATTTACAATTGCTTCAAAAAGAATAAAGTACCTAGGAATAAACCTAACCAAGGATGTAAAAGACCTGTACTCATAAAACTGTAAGATACTGAAGAAAGAAATTGAAGAAGGTAAAAATAAGTGGTAAAAAAAAAAGTGTTTATGGACAGGAAGAACTAACATCATTAAAATGTCCATACTACCCAAAGACATCTATAGATTCAATGAAGTTCCTATCAATATTCCAATGACATATTTTGCAAAACTAGAACAAATATTTCAAAAATTTATATGTTACCACAAAAGACCCTGCATAACAACTGTAATCCTGAGAGAGAAGAACAAATTTGGAGGAATCACACTGCTAATATCAAACTATACCATAAGTCCATAGTAATCAAAACAGCATGATACTGCTTAAAAACAGATACATAGCTCAGTGGAACAGAATAGAGAGCCCATAAATAAACCCACACCTTTATAGTCAGTTATTTTTGACAGAGGAAGCAAACACATCCAATGGGCTAAAGATAGTTTATTCAATAAGTGGTGTTGGGAAAATTGGACAGGTACATGAAGGGAAATGAAACTAGACCACCTTCTTACACTATACACAAGAATAAATTCAGCCCAGGTGGGATTCCACCCCGCCCTGTACTGTCTAAGCCACCTGCTGACTGCAGAGTGGCAGCCAGATAGTACATCCTTGGCTAAAGGGGGCACAGAGAGATCTGGAGACACTTGAGGAGAGACTGGAGACAGAGGCTTTGTGGAGAGAACGGAGAGAGTAGCCAGCGGGATCCCAATTCAGACTCCTCCCCCATATGGCAGCAGCATGAAAGGACCCAATAACCCTGCCCCCAGGAGGGACTCCGCCCTGCCCTGAGCTGTCTAAGGCAGTCTGCTAAGTGCAGAGTGACTAGATTAACAGCTGAAGGAGTCAGCTACAGACAGTGGATTCCTGGAAGTCTCTAACAGACTGCCTAAGGTCAGACAGGGATGGCATCTGACATCATCAGTGGTAGATACAGAAAGAAAAAACAACTATCACCTACCATAGAAGTTCACACACAAAGTCAGGCAACCAAGGCAGGTCAACTTAAGAAGCAGAAGTAAAAAAAGAACAGTCTCACAAATAATGGGAAGACAAAGAAATACCCCCCCCCCACACACACACTCAAAGGGAAAAAAGGAATCCCCATAAAGAGAACTAAATGAAATAGAGGCAAGGGAACTATCGGATATTGAATTCAAAACAATGGTTCTAAGGAAGCTCGTTGAGCTCAGTAAGCTCAGAGAGAACTACAAAAAGCTACAGGTAAACTATGAGGAACTTACTGCAAACTATATCACCATGAAAAAGGACATAGAAACTATCAAGAAGACACAAGAGGATATGAAGAATACCATTTCTGAGTCAAAGAACACAGTAGCAGGCATCAAAAGCAGGCTAGATGAAGCAGAGGATCAAATCAGCGAGCTGGATTACAAGGTAGAAGAAAGCTCCCAGAAAGAGCAAGAAAATGGAAAAAGATTCTAAAAGAAGGAAGAGGCATTTAGGGAAATGCAGGACAACCTGAAATGTAATAATATCCGTATAATAGGGATACCAGAAGGAGAAGAAGAGGAGCAAGGGATAGAGAACCTGTTTGAAAGGTCATGATGGAAAACTTCCCTAATTGGAGAAGAGAAGAAGTCACACAAGTCCAGGAAGCACAGAGGGTCCCATTCAAGAGGAACCCAATGAGGCCCACTCCAAGACACATCATCATTAAAATGGCAAATATCAAAAACAAAGACAGAATCCTAAAGGCAGCAAGGGAGAAAGAGTAGTAACATATAAGGGAGCCCCGATGCGGCTAGCTGCTGACTTCTCAACAGAAACACTGAAAGCCAGAAGGGACTGGCAAGAAATATTCCAAGTCATGGAAAGCAAAGGCCTGCAACCAAGACTGCTCTACCCAGCAAGGCTCTCAATTAAAATGGAAGGCAAATAAGGAGTTTCTCAGACAAAAGAAGGCTAAAAGAATACGCCTCCACCAAATCAGCATTGCAAAATATGCTAAAGAGACTGATTTAAGAAGATGAAGAAAAAGAGCCTATGAATACCCAGTTCCGTTCACAGTTGCCAATACTTGATATTACCAATATTTTTAATACTCATTAATATGATTGTGACAATGATGTGTTATTTTTATTGTTAATTTAATATTTGTTGAAACTAAACCTGTTTTTGTAGATTTCTTGCCTATTTCTATTATTTTTAAAAAGCTTTAAATGACTTTTTGGTACTCTTTATCCTTTCTTTGATTAAATGTTTATAGAATTTTTTCCCTAAAAAAAAACTATTAACCCTTTTTTTTAGATGTGTTGCAAATACTTTCCTATTCTATTACTTGTCCTTTAACTTTTTTTATACATATATTACTATATAGTCTTAAGTTTTTAATATGGTCATGTTGTCAAAATCTTACTTTATAGCTTCTGGGTTTGAATATGTTACTTCAGGGTAAGAAAAATATTAGTTTGTATTATCTCCTAAAACTCCTTAGATTCTACATATTTATTTTTAACTCACCTGACTATTTCTTGTATAATGTGTGAAATAGGGCTCTGTATTTTTTGTATTTCAAGTAATATTGGTCCATGCACCTTATTTGTTGAATAAGCCTTATTTTACCCATTGATTTTAAGTGTCAGTTTAGTCATCTATTACATTGTTAGACAGATATATCTGTTTGTCTCTAGAATGCTCATTATATTTCATTGATCTACTCAATTATTTCTGTGCTGGTGTCATGTTGGTTTAATTGCTGAGACTTTATAGTGGTTTTAAATTTTGAGATATTATATAATTAACTTTGACATTTAAAAATAAATAAAATCAATCTGTATTTAAGAGAGGAAGAAAGAAAGGAAGGAACAAAAGAAGGAAGGAAGGAAGGAAGGAAGGAAGGAAGGAAGGAAGGAAGGAAGGATAGAAAGAGAGAGACAGAGCTCCTACCTTTTGCAGCATCAAGGATGGAACTGGAGAATATTAGGTTAAGTGAAATAAGCCAGTTGAAAGACAAATACCATATGATCTCACCTATAAGTGGACTCTATTCAACAAAATAAACTAACAAACAAAATGAACAATGGTCATGGAAACATGGAGCAGACTGAAAGTGACCGGAGGAGATGGGGAAGGAAGACAATGGTGGAAAGAAGGGGAAGGGACTAGACAAAGAACATGTATGGATGACATATGGACATGGACAACAGAGTGGGAATTGACTAGGAGTGGGGGGTGGGGGTGGGATGGGTGGAGGAGGGTAAAGGGGAAGAATTGAGACAAGTGTAATAGAATAAACATGATTTATAAATTAAAAAAATAAAGAGAAAAACAAAACAAAACAAAAAAAAGGAATCAAATCAAAATGGATTAAAGACTTAATGTTAGACCCGAAACCATAAAAATCCTAGAAGAAAACATAGGCAGCAAAATTTGGACGTAGCTCATAGCAATATTTTATCATATATATTTCTCAGGCAAGGGAAACAAAAGAAAAAAATAAACAAATGGGACAACATCAAACTAAAAAGCTTTTGTACAGCAAAGGAAAACATCAACAAAATAAAAAGACAACCCACAGCATAGAGGAACATTTTCGCCAATACATCTGATAAAGGGTTAATATCCAAAATTTATAAAGAACTCACAAAACTCAATACCCAAAAAAAGCCTAATTAAAAAATGGACAAAGAACCTGAACACACATCTCCAAAGAGGACATACAGATGGTCGATAGACATATGAAAAGATGCTCAACCTCAGTAATTATCAGAGAATTGCAAATTTGAACCACAATGAGATACCCTCTCACACCTGTCAGAATGGCTATCACCAATAAATTTAAAAAACTAAGTGATGGTGAGGATGTAGAGAAAGGGGAATCCTTTTGAACCATTGGTGGGGATGCAGACTGGTGAAGCCACTGTGGAAAGCAGTATGGAGGTACCTCAAAAAAGTAAAAACAGATTTGCCTTTTGATCCAGCAATCCCAGTTTTGGAAATATATCTGAAGGAACCCAAAACACTAATTTTAAAGAATATAACCACCCCTACATTCATTGCAGCATTATCTATTTACAGTTGCCAAGATATGGAAGCAGCCCAAGTGTCCATCAGTATATGAGTGGATAAAACAACTATGGGACATTTACACAATGAAATACTACTCAGCTATAAAAATGAAGAAAATTTTATGCTTTGTGACAGTATGGATGGACCTGGAAAACATTATGCTAAGTGAAATAAGCCAGCCAGAGAAGGATTAATACTATATGATTTCTCTCATATGTGGAATCTAATGAACAAACTGAACTAACAAGCAAAATAGACTCATAGATAGCAGGATGACAGCTAAAAGGGCAGGGTAGGGGGTGGAAGGATTGGGAAAGAAGAAAACAGTGCTCATGGACAGGGACAACAATGTGGTGATTGCAGAGGGGAGGGGGGATAAGGGAACAAATGGTAATGGAAAAATATACAATAAACAAACACACAAATAAATAAAAAAAATTTTTTAAGCTAAAATTCAAGAGCTAAAAAGATTTCAACCTTAGTTGATAATCGGCTTAAGTGACTAATGCATGTGGAAAGCTGTTATTCCAGAATTGTGTAGCTTTAAAATAAAGACTCCTTCCCCTTTTCATTAAACCTCTGCCTCTGGAATTTTGCCTAGTGGATGTGGGGGCAGGCAGCAAGAACCCATTTGCTGTTTGGTAATACCCTAACCAAAAATTGAACAATGGACCTTTTGTTTTGTAGAGTGATGCTGAACAAAATAAGCCACACTGGTCAGGGCCTAATCTCTTTTTCTTTAATGTTTGAGGGTCAAATTTAGTCCAAGATGCATCTTAAGGATGCATCTCACGGAGGTGTCTCTCATGATACTGAGTCTTGGTTTTCTATCTGCAAGACAATAGGGGCAAACATGTTTCTTCCATGTTTGTATACCTTCTGGAGAGAGCATCCCCTCTCAAACCCTGGGTTTCCAGAATTACCTAGCCTTACTCTGTAACCCAGACCTACATGACTGGAGGAGGCTTTTCTTCTTAGCCTTGGGTTTCCAGACTTAACTAGTCTTACTGTGTAACCCAAACCTGGCCTTCATTGTTTTAGGAGCCCCCTGGTGCATCTCTGTTTTCAAGGGAGTAGCCTCCTTCTCCTTTGCCTTGTCTTCCTTTTGGGGAGATTTTGAGGGGAACTTCCATCCCCTCTGGGTGTACTCCTTCTTTATGTGGGTAGTATATCCCTAAGTTATTAGCTCTGATTAATCACCAGACCTCCTGCTTGTATGGAAATTAGAGAAGGGATATAGCCACTAGCTTTTGGAGTAAAGACAATACCTGCATTTCTTGTACAATTTCTACAATTTTGGAGCAAAATTTTCTATCCAATGGATATGATCACTCAAATTCCTAAACACTTCCAGGGTCTGGGCTTTTCCCAATCTTGTGAATCCTGAGGGGCTAAACACCATAGATGTTTGAATAGGTGTGATATTCCCTCCTTGGTCCATATCCATAAGTGTATTTCCCCTAGTTCCCCCCAATTTGTGTAGAGTCCCTGTGGGCAAGGTCAGCATTTCCAGTTTTTTTAATCAGCTTTTTCTATATATTTAACAAATCATAAGTGCGTGTTGAAATTTGGAATAAGGGCTCTTATAAGGTACATTAAAAGGTACCCTGGTCCCACTTGTTCTATAGCAGATGGGGGGCCAGCTTCTGGGTTAATGGGGTTGGAGTTCAAGGCCCTAATAACCTAAGAAAAATTTTAAAACCTTTCCCTATATTTGTCCTGTCAAAATCTTCCTGGGATGTTTCCATCCACAGACTATTACCAGATGTTGATTAATAGCCTCCAGACAATGCTTCTCCTGACAATGCTTATAATGGAGGTTTAAAAGAGGGAAATCTTCTGGCTTTTCTGGATAATACCTCTGGAATTTGAGGGGTCCTCCCTAGTTCTCTTTCTTGCCACCTGACATACACAACATTGCCCCCACTCTCAGCTTCTACAAGGGGAACACAGATGCAAATAGAGTTGTCCGAAGCCACCTCTGGGTAAAGAGGTGCAGAAAACTTACAACAGGCCAATGATTTAAACTTATTTTTCCCCTGGCCATGTTTCAGAGGCAGAAAAAACTGGGGGATTAATGTACTGCTTGCAGATGTGGCTCTCAAAGGTCCTTACACCTCTGGTCATCCCCAACTCTCTTATGTGCCTCAGTTTCTCCCCTGACTGTCTAAAACAATCTGGGGAGGGGGGCTTGGAGTGCTAGGTAACCAACCTTTATTTTGCACATCCTTGGATGTGCCAATTTTACATTACATTGATGAGGGTTCCCTATGAGGCCCCTGCATGTGTGCACCTCCACAAGGCCCCCATTCATGTAGGGACACCTGAGAACTGGGACCCGAGGGAATAAGTACTTTTTCAATCTTCAGAGACCAGGCAAACTTAAGCACTCATTTTAGATTTTATCCTTTTTTTTTTCTTTGTCTCCAAACACAGGCCTGGCATATTTGACTAACCCATCCCCACAGTCCTGTATCTCCCCTTTAACCCCAAAAATGAAACAGGCAAAAACATTGCCATTGGGACCACATTCACTGCATTCTGGTTGGCTAGAGACAAAGGGTGAGCAGGGATCTGAGATCTGAGTTATGGCACCAGGAAAAATGTTCCTGGGGAGACCCAAGTTAGGGGACTCCCTCTCAGTTCTTGTCTCATTCACAAAAGATGAATTCAGGCAAGAGACAACATGTATAGTGGAAATGAGATAATAAGTTTATTTACGAAGTACACTTGAACATGAAGCTTCAAGCAAGCACCCAGCTAGCTAGTCTGAGTACCCCAACTATTTGGATTTCAGGGGCTTTATGTTTGCAGCCAGTTTCTAAGTTCCACCTCCTCCTCCCTTCTCCAGACCTTGGGATTAGCATACAGCTTGAAAGTCTGTCTTTCCCAGATAGTGGAACTGATACACAGAATTTCAAAAGCTCCTCTCTTCTTGTGATTTTTGGAACAACTGACAATCTTACCTGACCAGGCTCAGGCCTGCTGAACTAATGGGTGAGACATGTCTTACTCTCCCTCCCTGCCTTGATTTACTGCCTGACAAAATGACCACATCTGACTAAGATACAACTTCCATAAGAACATGCAGAATTTTGCCGAAGGCATTAAAGTCCCACATATTCGTCTTCATCCCAGCACCATCATCACTGGAAGAGGAACAACTGGCTTTGCCCAAGGACCAATGACCACTAAGACAGGTATAACAACTTCTGCTCACAACATAATCACCCCTGGAACAGGCACCACCCTCACTGGTGTTCAGCACAAGTCCCAGGGGGACTGCACAAAGATTTCCCTCCTCGTACACCCCATTAATGGGTCCACCACTTTCAAAACAGGTGCCATCACTTCTTCCCGTGAATAAGCCACTAATGAAATAGAATCAGCCTCTTCCACCCAAAGCTTAACTGCTACCAAATTAGGCACAACCACCCTAGTCCTAGACATAGCCCTTGCAGGAACCAGCACAACCACTTTTGTCCAGGACACAGCCACCAGGATTGGGCATTCTGCTCCTAGCCCAGACTCCACTAGCCTCAGAACAGGAATCCCAGCCTCTGCCCCAGGGTCATCTAGCACCAAAAAAAGGAGCACTGACCTCTGATGGGGCAGAGTGGCCACTGGAGCAAATGCATCCCCAAACCTAGGTCCAACTGTAACTGAATAGCAATTGGAGTCCTGCTGCCTGCCACCACCCACTAGGCAAAATTCTGAAGGCAAGGGTTTGGTGATAAAGGAAAGGAGTCTTTATTCAAAAGCTGCACAATTTTTTAATCTAAACCCTTTAACTCTTTACTTATGGCTTCAATCACTTGAGTTCTGTCAGGGGATAGAACTCCTGAATTCTATCATTTCCCATATTAGTTTTTAATTATCTTATTTCTACAGGGTTAGTTTACAAACTAAAACAACATAAGATACAAAAGCTGCACAATTTTGGAAGGATGGCAGGCTTCTGCCTCAGAGCTCATCCCCTCTAGAGCACCCAAAGAATAACCCTGCCACCCTCTGACAGGCCAGTCCGATCCTAGGCTGTGACCAGAGTGCCTTCCCATCCAAAATCCATCCAAAACACTATCCTCTGGGAAACGCAGCTGCAGCATGATCATCCAGGCATCCTTGAGGAAGAAAGCCAGAGAGCCAGAGAGCCAGCCTCTGTCCTTTTATTTTAAATCTTGTGGCCCACAATTCCATGCACTCCAGAGGTGTTCATCTTCTCAGCAAATCCAATCCTAGACTATTTATTGTTGCCTTGGGCAACCTTTTCCTATGACCCTTCCTTACTCTTCCCCAGTGATCTGATCAGATATCTTCCTATCACAACCATCTGGAGAAAAATCATACCATGTGACTTACAGCCTCTCCAAGCCACTCACCACCAGTCTTGGGACCACTTCTGTCTTAGGTAATTCAGCTCCAGAGCATGAAACTACCTCTGGCCGAAGCAGAGTCCCCAGGGGAATAGGTGTGAACACTGCTTCTCTATACACATCCTGCACTGCAACAGAGAGCACAGTTTTGTCCCAGCACCAACTCCACTCCTGGGGTTGGCTGGTCATCCTCTGCCCTGGGCACAACCTCTCTGAGATAGGTCCCATCAGCCCAGAGACAAGCACACCCACTTGTACCTTAGTCACCCCCAGTGGAACAGGATCTCCCCTTGAAACAGTCAATGGGTTGGACTCATTGAGAGAAGCCACAAGAAGATGGCTTCAGTGCACTCACGGTGAGCAGTGCTCAGTGAATAAGACTTGTAGCCTGAACTCCATCCTCCTTTCTTTGGCTTCAGCTGTGGTTGCTGTGGTTCTGTTAGTAGGACTTGGATTTTGCCTGGTGAGTGTTTGTGATTCATTAATGAGGACAGTGTTGGTGATGCTAGATCACAGGTTGGGAAGTGTGCATGGCAAGCATGGAACTAGTGTAATCTAAGGTTCTCATAATCAGAAACAATGAAAGATAGAAATTGTCAAAACCACACACACAGGAAAAAAAACCTGAGACAGAAAGCACAGCAAGCATTACTACAGGACAAGGAGGGAATAGCTCAGCAGAAAACAGAGAGCTAAAGAAAGGAGATAAAAATGGTGAGGGGAGGGAGCAGTCTGGGAGGACAGAAAGATTAGGAAATAAGGAAAAGAAAACTGAAAGTCTCCCAAGATTTACCACAAAGGGGCCTTTTTAGAAACAGAGGGGCCCAGATGTTTGCACTGGCTTCCCTTTAAGGTGCCCTTTTTAATCCAGGCATCCTGACCAGGTTGGCTGCGAAGTGCACAGTCCTTTCCTTTTGATGTTTGTCCCCTTGACCTTGAGACCTGCTTGGATCTTCTCTACAGAGCTGAATGAGATGAGCATACAAGAGCCCTTGGCAACATCAGGGTGCAAAAAGGGGTAGAAGCCAGAGAGGGTGGAGACATAGTCCACCCAGTGAAGGGCTTACCACCAGCCTTCCTGCAGCCCCACTGCATTCTGCACTTTGAGTTTCACCAGGTCCTCCTCTTCTATTCCAGCGATTTTCTTCTTGTTCTGAATTTTTCATTTTATATTTTTCGTTATAGACAGGTACCTGACACAAGATGTGGAAGATGACAGGGTAGGAATGATGGAGGTCACTCTAACCGTAAATGGTTGCTCTAAAATGTAAAATGCGCCCCCTGCCCCCGCATTCGGACACCACACACAAACTCACATCTACTAGTTTTTATCTAAATATGCTGGCTCTCTCTATTCAAGACAAAGAGGAAACAGCAGTAGTAATGTTGGTTAATATTTATTAAGTACTTACTTTATGCCAGCTACCATGTCAATATTTTACATGTGCTATTTCATTTTACCCCTCAACAATGTTATGGGGAAAGTGTTGTTATCCCCACTTTATATACAAGGAGACTATTCAGACATAAGGACACTAATCACATTTCACATACAAGGCATAGGAAGGTTAAGTAACTTACTCAAGGGCACATGGAAGAGTTAGAACTCAACCCAGGATCTTTTAAATTCAGGACTTTATGTTCTTAACTGCAGGCTCTCAACTGATAGGTTTCAAAACTGTGGCTCATCCTGAGCAGTTATTCTTGGCCTCATAAACATAAATTTTCTTATTTAATACAATTAGTGATCTGTCCTTGGTGGCAGGCCATCCGCTCTGAACACTGGGATGTTGATTCATTTTTTGCTTTGGAAATTCTACTGTGTTATATTGGTATGGCATAGTAAATGAGAATACATAGGCACAGTAGGTCATTATTTTATTAGTTTTGCTATTTTCTCAGAGACAGAAGTAAGGAATAGCACAACAAGGATCTGTAGAGAGACACAGAAAAAGCAAAGAGATTAAGAAGAGGTTTTTAAAGATAAATTCTCCTAAAAAGTTTAAGGCTGTGATTTTAGCCAACCAGGCAGGTGGTGAAAGGGGAGAGAAGGATTAATGTCTGAAAATATCTGCATTTTTTTTCTTCTAAAGAAATATTCTTCTGCCTCTGAGAAACATAGACACTTATTACACCCATGGCTTAGGCCTGTTCCATTGTTCTGAGGCCTTAATAATGAACTGAACCATGGAGATTCCCTTGGCCTTGGCCATGAATGAAGCTACAATGTGGGCCATGAATTAAGCCACAGTCATGAAGGCGATTGTGGGAATAAGTCATTGAGGTGTCTACTGAGGAGGCCATAGTGGAAGCCAAAGGCATGGGGCATAAAAGAAGCCATATAAAGGGCCACACAGGTGACAACAACAGGACAGGCCTTAGAGACAGTCATTGAAGAGGGCATGATCATAGCCACTTGACAGTGAAGGACATTCTAAGGCAGGAAACCTTGGGATAGGGGAGGGTCATGGAGAAGAAGACAAAGAGCCATGACAGGAGAATAAGTCAAGATGAGGGACCAGAATGTTCCCAGGAAACGGCCATAGTTTATGGCTTAGGTCAAGGACAAAACCAAGGAAAGCCTCTCAATGTCTGACCAACAAGGTTACAGCTCAAGCAAAGTGGTTTTGGAAGAGATCCACAGCCTCAACAGGATTAGAAATGATCTAAAGTAAATGTGTTCCCTGGGATCTCCCCATAACTCAGAATCTCAGGATCAGGGAGGTTATTGGCCCTTGATGGGGGTGGGTATGGGCACAGTGACTACATTCAAGGTTGCTGCTTTTCCATCCTCCCTCCACCCAGTTCATTCCAGTGCCTCCCATCACTTGAATTTTTCACTGGAAAGAGTCTTCCTCCTTTCTTTTATGTCTCCTCCATATGTTGTATGACTAAGATTACTAGGCACTCTAAGAAACAAAGATACTCTAAGAAATAAAAGTTCATTATTATATGTGGTATCTAAATGAAATGTTTATCTTTTAACTTTGTGTCTGTTTCGCTATTGTCCTTTGTTTCTGAGTGACTTCTATGTGCCAGACACTTTGTGAGGGCTTTTATATAAACCATCAGTTAGTCCTCACAGCAACTCTATGAAATGCAGACTATGGTTCCCTCTAAGTAGATGAGAAACCTGTAACTCAGAACAATAGCTAGTAAGTAAATGAAGCTGCTCTGTGCTACATGTTCTCTAACTCCAATTAGTTCTGGAGAAAGAAAAAAAATATCTTTCTACTTAGAAATGTTCTTGAGATTTTTACCCTTACATCAGGATGCTGAGATCCCAGTATGGACTTGTTACTGACCTCACCCCTTATTCATCCCCACATGGAACTTTTCATCCAAGAGAGTGGGCAGATGAACTCCAAACCCTTTGCTAGAGCATCGTAGAATATAGATTCCTGAAGCATTTGAGAGCTTAATCCCCAGCATTTGTTATCAGTTTGTTCAAGTAAACACAGAAATCCTCAAAATAAAAATTCTAGATTCCTGTTCCTTTTTCACCCAACATATCACTTCCTACCACAGCCCATCCTCTTCCTATTTCTAGAACTCAGTAATTCATTAAAAGTTCTTTCATGTTTTAGGATATAAACTCCAAAAGAACAGAAATTTTTCTGTTCTATTCACTGGAGCACAATGTCCAGCACATAGTGGGCAATCACTGAATATTTGTGGGATGAATCACCAATCACCTCCTGCTTATCGGCTCACTTCCTTCAAACCTCAAGTGCCATGAATGTTCTTTAACCCAAATATCTAAATGATCTGAAGTGGCTCCTCTCTTGGGGACCCTCCATGACTGGAAGTGGTGGACACAGCTTGTTCTGACAAAGCAAAAATTAAAACTCCCATAGAGTCCATTCCCAATCTTTTGCCGTAACTGTGGATGGAAAAATTGTCAATTCCCTTAGGCCATTACTGACTTTGTTTTATCCCTTGTCCAGCTGTCTTTCTATCAGTCCCGCTGGCCTCATCCAGAGTCTTAACAAAGTTGTAACTTAAGCCCTCAGCTCCCACCAGATGGGAAGCATCTCTCTCAATTATTCAACTTGTCTGGCACAGAGCACTGATGAGAACCAGCTGATGTTCCCTGGGGTGGAAGAGTTCCTATGAAGATCTTCAAAGATAAAAGAGGAACACTTCTGTCAAGGAGTGTTGGCAGAAGGAACATTTCTCTTTCAATTGTCATTACTCTCCTTGGGGACATCCAGTGTGTGATGGTGATGTTTAATGACAGATCTTCTGTGGTGAAAATGCTCCCACCATGGCTGACTTCAAGCTACCAAAGAGATGTCACTGAGCATGGATTTGGGGAGAGATGTGCACATACCACACTGTACTATTTCCACCAGACAGATGCAATAAATGTACAGAACTTCACAAGCATTAGGGAAGAATAAAAGGAAGGGATGAGTGTTAAGTATTTTTAACTTGTTTTTAATATATTAACCCACTATATTTATTAATATAAATAAATATGTTATTTACTTATATGCATTATATTAATATATTTTTAATATATTTTATATCATTAAATCATTTATCAATATATTTATTTAATTCATAAATGCATTAAATAAATATATTGTAAGATAGTAATTTTTTTATTTTTAAATCATGTTTATTCTATTACAGTTGTCTCAGTTTTTCCCCCTTTGTCCTCCTCCACCCATCCCACCCCCACTCCCACAGTCAATTCCCACTCTGTAGTCCATGTCCATGGGTCTTTCATACATGTTCTTTGTTTAGTCTCTTCACCTTCTTTCCACCATTGTCCTCTTTCCCCGTTCCCTCTGGTCACTTTCAGTCTGCTCCATGTTTTCTTGCCTGTGGTTTATTTTGTTTGTTAGTTTATTTTGTTGAATAGATTCCACTTATAGGTGAGATCATTTGGTATTAGTCTTTCACCAACTGGCTTATTTCATTTAGCATAATATTCTCCAGTTCCATCCATGTTGTCACGAAAGGTAGGAGTTCCTTCTTTCTTCCTATTTTTTTTAATGCAGATGGATTTTATTTATTTTTTTAAATGTCAAGATTTGTAATAAAATATTAAAAAATTTAAATCCATTATAAGTTCTCAGCAATTAAAACAACACAATACCAGCACAGAAATAATTAAGTAGATCAATAAAATAAAATGAGCATTCTAGAAGCAAATGTATATATCTAACAATGTAATAGATGACTAAACTGACACTTAAAATCAATGGGTAAAATAAGGCTTATTCAACAAATAAGGTGCATGGACCAATATTACTTGAAATACAAAAAATACAGAGCCCTATTTCACACATTATACAAGAAATAGTCAGGTGAGTTAAAAATAAATATGTAGAATCTAAGGAGTTTTAGGAGATAATACAAACTAATATTTTTCTTACCCTGAAGTAACATATTCAAACCCAGAAGCTATAAAGTAAGATTTTGACAACATGACCATATTAAAAACTTAAGACTATATAGTATAAAAAAAGTTAAAGGACAAGTAATAGAATAGGAAAGTATTTGCAACACATCTAAAAAAAAGGGTTAATAGTTTTTTTTTAGGGAAAAAATTCTATAAACATTTAATCAAAGAAAGGATAAAGAGTACCAAAAAGTCATTTAAAGCTTTTTAAAAATAATAGAAATAGGCAAGAAATCTACAAAAACAGGTTTAGTTTCAACAAATATTAAATTAACAATAAAAATAACACATCATTGTCACAATCATATTAATGAGTATTAAAAATATTGGTAATATCAAGTATTGGCAACTGTGAACGGAACTGGGTATTCATAGGCTCTTTTTCTTCATCTTCTTAAATCAGTCTCTTTAGCATATTTTGCAATGCTGATTTGGTGGAGGCGTATTCTTTTAGCCTTCTTTTGTCTGAGAAACTCCTTATTTGCCTTCCATTTTAATTGAGAGCCTTGCTGGGTAGAGCAGTCTTGGTTGCAGGCCTTTGCTTTCCATGACTTGGAATATTTCTTGCCAGTCCCTTCTGGCTTTCAGTGTTTCTGTTGAGAAGTCAGCAGCTAGCCGCATCGGGGCTCCCTTATATGTTACTACTCTTTCTCCCTTGCTGCCTTTAGGATTCTGTCTTTGTTTTTGATATTTGCCATTTTAATGATGATGTGTCTTGGAGTGGGCCTCATTGGGTTCCTCTTGAATGGGACCCTCTGTGCTTCCTGGACTTGTGTGACTTCTTCTCTTCTCCAATTAGGGAAGTTTTCCATCATGACCTTTCAAACAGGTTCTCTATCCCTTGCTCCTCTTCTTCTCCTTCTGGTATCCCTATTATACGGATATTATTACATTTCAGGTTGTCCTGCATTTCCCTAAATGCCTCTTCCTTCTTTTAGAATCTTTTTCCATTTTCTTGCTCTTTCTGGGAGCTTTCTTCTACCTTGTAATCCAGCTCGCTGATTTGATCCTCTGCTTCATCTAGCCTGCTTTTGATGCCTGCTACTGTGTTCTTTGACTCAGAAATGGTATTCTTCATATCCTCTTGTGTCTTCTTGATAGTTTCTATGTCCTTTTTCATGGTGATATAGTTTGCAGTAAGTTCCTCATAGTTTACCTGTAGCTTTTTGTAGTTCTCTCTGAGCTTACTGAGCTCAACGAGCTTCCTTAGAACCATTGTTTTGAATTCAATATCCGATAGTTCCCTTGCCTCTATTTCATTTAGTTCTCTTTATGGGGATTCCTTTTTTCCCTTTGAGTGTGTGTGTGTGGGGGGGGTATTTCTTTGTCTTCCCATTATTTGTGAGACTGTTCTTTTTTTACTTCTGCTTCTTAAGTTGACCTGTCTTGGTTGTCTGACTTTGTGGTGTGAACTTATGGGAGGAGACCGCTGTTTTTTCTTTCTGTATCTACCACTGATGATGTCAGATGTTGACCCCATCTGACCTTAGGCAGTCTGTTAGAGACTTCCAGGAATCTACTGTCTATGGCTGTCTTCTTCAGTTGTTAATATAGTCACTCTGCACTCAGCAGGCCAGCTTAGAGACACCACAGGGCAGGGAAGAGTCCCTCCTGGGGGTGGGGTTATTGGGTCCTCTTACACTGCTGCCGCCCAGAGGCACGGTCTGCCTGAACCAGCTGGCTGCTGCCGTATGGGGGAGGAAACAGCACCAGGATCCTGCTGGCTACTCTCTCAGTTCTCTCCCCAAAGCCTTCATCTCCAGTCTCTACTCAAGAGTCTCTGGATCACTCTGTGCCCCCTTTAGCCAGGGATCTACTATCTGTGGCTGCCACTCTGTACTCAGCAGGGCCGAGTCCCTCCTGGGGACGC
This sequence comes from Pteronotus mesoamericanus, assembly GCF_021234165.1. Lineage (NCBI taxonomy): Eukaryota > Metazoa > Chordata > Mammalia > Chiroptera > Mormoopidae > Pteronotus > Pteronotus mesoamericanus. Next base: position 1,676,733 of record NW_026555085.1, read on the forward strand.
AGCTACTGTGTCCTCTCACGCTATTGCCACTCAGGGGAGTGGTCTGCCTGAGCAAGATAGCTGCTGCAGCATGGGGAATGAGTCAGCACTGGGATCTTGCCAGCTACTCTCTCAGTTCTCTCCCCAAAGCCTTCTTCCCCAGTCTTTCCTCAGGCATCTCTAGCCCACTCTGCCCCCACCTTTGCCAAAGCCCAGGGTAAGTGCTACAAATAAAAATTTATGCCTTGGCCCTTTAAATTGTTCTTTGCATCTCCAGCTGCCCATCTCTGTCAGAGAGCAACCCTACTGCTTTTTGCAGCTGGCTGTTATCTGTGTACTTTTTTGGCTGTGGTGCTGTAGGCTGGAGATCCCCACTTATGGTTTAGACCCCACTCTTCTCAGGGGGATCCAACTGGCTGTTTCAATATCGTTCTGGTGCTGCCACCTGTGGGCGCCCTGCCCACCTTCTCAAGTCTCTACCATACTCCTTACCAGTTAGGTTGTGCTAAAGCTGATTCCTCTGTCTGTCCGAGGTTATAAGGCTCCCCTCTCGTTATTGTTCAGTTGTTTGTTCCAGGTGATGTCTCCACAACTTAGTTGTAATTCCAGGTTGTTCCTGGGAGGAGGTCAGTGAGACTTCTGCTCACTCCTCAACCATCGTGATTCTCCTGTCATAAGTTTCAATTTTTAATGATGGCTATATTGCAAAAATTTTTTTAAATTTAACAATTTTGGGCCTTTCCGAAAGGCATGTGCCAAAATCAGAACACTGCTGGTCACATCTCCTCATGGCCCAGAACCAATTCTGCCCACCACACTCCTCATGCCCCAGAGATCCTAGAGTCTATCCTTGAGTCCCTCTTACCCCTCATTCCAGATGTGTTTTTGTGAGCGTACTGCATGGTCAGCAGCCCAGTCCCTCCTCCCCAATCTCCAGTCTCGAGTTCCCATTCGCACTGACTCTCACTTTATGAGTTCTTCCCAAAAAGTTCTATACATAAAGGCTTCCTTGTGACACCCTGCTCCTGCCCAGCTACGCCAGCACTCATGAATTCTTATCTAGGAAAAAAGGTCTTGAGCTAGGAGAGGTTTAGACAACTTGATCCCCTTGATCCCACTTCTCCCCAGGCCCTGCCTAATAGGTTCATGTCATTCTCCATTCTCACTCACCTCCTGGCCTCTGTAGCCCTCCTCTCTGAGTTCAGGGATTCTGTCATCTGATCACAGTAGGAAGAACAGCAGGTCACATGTTCAGCCTCTGCTCATTTCAGATAATGTTATAAAACCTTCTTTGAAAGAGAATAAAAGAGGTGAAATTCTATGGAGGGAGCCATAGAAAGGACAAGGTATCCAGCCTCCCACTCTTTAGCTGCAGGTCCCCTACTGATATTTTTTCTTCAGGTTGATGACCCATTCTTTGGAGACTCAAACTTCCAGCATTCCAGCCTCAGACCTCCACATTGAGACCCCTCTCTCTCAAGACACTCATTTTTTCCTTTCCCTGAGAGGCTTTCATCACACTAGGACTCAGGAGCCCTCCCTTCACAGCTTCACAGACAGATTTTCACAAAGTGAAGAGAAAAACATTTTCCCTTGCATGCTGGATGTTGCTTCACCTTCTACTTTTCAAAAATAGTGAGTGATTTTGTTTAAAAGAGGACAACCTTGGAGCTTGAGGAGAGTTTGTGGGGAATGTTGACAACTCCTGGGATGCAGATTCTGCCCTATGAGCTCCTATTCTCATAAAAGGAGTAGGGTCATTATTTTGCTCTATTCTGTCCAGTTGAACCCAACACTGCTTCTCCATCCTGCTCCCAGCAGCAGCTCTTCTGCCCAGCAGTAGCTCTTCTGCCCAGCAGTATGGCTTCAATCCCAACTAGAGATGCATTTGTGTTGAGAAGGATCTCTAAGTTAATGTCCAGCCACCTACGGTAGGCAGGGACCCATTTCCAGCACCTGTGGGAGTGGTCACCTCACCTCTAATTAAACATGTGAGGAGGCATGCTGTTTCACACACATATAGCTTTCATTCTTTCTAGAATTTGTCCCCCACCCACATGGCCCCAGACAACACAAAACAAATCTATTTCCTCTCCACAGGCCAGATTTCCATCTCAATTTCTCAATTACCTTCTCTCTTGACTCTCTCCCTCACTCTAATGAGAGGCATTAACAAACATTTTGGGATTCATCCCCCACACAACACTAAGAAAAGAACACATGCAGGGAGTAGGGGGAAGAACTCCTATATCTAAAGAGGAGAGAAGAGCCATAGAGGAGGCCAGGGTATATAGGATCTGGATGGCAAAGGGCTGGTCGTTATTGGGTGTAGAATCAGAACAGGGTAGGAAAGAGGCACGAGATTGCGGGAAAGCATAGGCTCCACTCAACTCTAACCCAGTAACCAAGGAGGCTGAGCCTCTTTCATGAATCTTGGGAGGTCACGTTCCATGTGGCTAGGTCTTTGCCAGATCATGTGCCAAGGCCATTGGGGGTCTCTTAACTGGTGGCTCCCAAATATTTGTGTGTTTAAGAATTACTTGACAGTAGTAAAAATGCATGTTACTGCCCCCTCCCAGTCTGATCCCCCTGGATTATCTCTCCCATAAAATAAGGGTACAATCCTGTTTGAAGAGTTGCTTGATATGTATATGTGGGTGTTGAAAACAGTCCCGCCTGGTTTCAGGGACTGTAGCCTTGCCGAAAGGCAAGAGGGCCTCAAGGCTGGAGCTGAGCAAGGAGGCCTTGGGAAAATAGGCCACTGAGGAAACAAATCTGTACCCCCGCACCCCTGCCTCCCTCACAGTACCCTGCTTGGCCTTGGAGGATGGCTGGTTAGTCAATGACAGGTAAAACCCCTTGATGTTAGGGGCATCCTAAGACAGGCACAGTTGCATAGGGGCCATCAGGGAAGGACGTTGGGGACACAAAGAAGGGGCAAAAGACCCTCATCCCTCAGCTTTGTCATGGCCAGAGTCCTCCTTCTAGCTGAAAGAAGTCTCCATATCTCTTGGATGCTCTGCCCCACTGGCCTGACCCCTGACCACGTCAGTGAAACAATACTAAAGGCAGGTACAGCCCTGCACTGGATCAGGCAGTTCCCCAGGGGCAATTAGACCTGGAAAAGGAATGCATTAAATCCTATGAAACTTACTTTGCTGAGAATGCCCTCAAGTTAATAAGTACTGACGTCTGGGGTCCAAGCATAGGATGAGATTTCTTTCCCAGGATTCAGGGGCTGAATGGGCACCACCCTGTCTACCAGACCCTGACTTGAGGCAAATCTCTATATTCCTTCAATTGTTATTTATGATCTCTATCTGTTTTCTGTAAACATAGCCTTTCACATTGATTGATAAGCTTTGCATGCATGCTGTATACCCCTGTGCATATCGTTCTCAATAATAGCCACTTCAAGTGAAGGGTTTGGGGCATTCTCCATTAGAGGGAATCACCACCCCCTTTTCCTGGCAGACCAAGCATGTCTGGAACTCCTTATTTGTTTCATCCATGGTGACTGGGGGGGACTCTGCGGGATGGGGTACACCCCTCATCTGGCACCCAAACAGGGACCCCACATGTGGGCCTTTAACTTTCTCCTTTTCACTCTGATCACCTGATTGAGTAGAAAACAGAGGTTGGAATCAGTGAGGATTGGAATCCAGAGGTAGTTGTGATGTCCCAGCAACAAAACAAACAAATGGGAGAATATAAAAACATGGAAATGGGAACCAAGAAGATTTCAAGATGTTTCTGCCTAGCACTTAAAAAAATTCCATCTCTGGAATCAATGGTAACTTTTATTTAACATCCTATTTTAAGGAGGTTCTCATCTAATAGCTCTAGACAATTTTCTTAAAGTTATCAAATGACTAATTCTTTTTTTTTACTTTATTTTTATTGTTGACACTTTTACAGATGTCCCCATTTTTATCTTCCTTTGCCCACCTCCACCCAGCCCCTGCCCCTCCTTCTCTCTGGACATCACCACACTGTTGTCTGTGTCTGTGGGTTATGCCAGCAGTCCCCAGTGCCTGTGCCACAGACCAGTACCACCTGTGGCCTGTTAGGAACCAGGTCATACGGCAGGAGGTTAGCAACAGGTGAGGAAGCAGAAGCTTAATCGATATTTACAGCCACCCTCCATTGCTCACATTACCACCTGAGCTCCACCTCTTGTCAGATCAGCATTAGATTCTCATAGAAGCGCAAACCCTACTGTGAACTGCATGCCTAAGTTGCATGCTCCTTATGAGAATTTAATGCCTGTTAATCTGAGGTGGAGCTGAGGCGGTGATGCTAGCCCTGGGGAGTGGCTGCAAACATAGTTTACCATTAGCAGAGAGGTTTGACTGCATAGAGACCATAATAAATCAATTACTTGCAGGCTGATATCAAAACCCTATCAGTGAGTGGCAAGTGACAATTAAGCTGCATCTTGTGGCAGGCTTTAAGTCAGAATCCAACACTTATTTTAGTCTGCATGTGGCCTGCCCATTATTTTATTTACCACTTCCACCTGCACCTCTTTTCTGCGCTGTGCACTTGTTTCAGACACAGTTTTGGTAAGGCCACAAGCTAACCCTAGCCAAAATGATTAAAAAACAAACATCACTGGAGAACTTCTTTGAAAAGGGGGACCCAATGATGAGACAGCAGAAGACTATAACACTGCCAACAAAAAAGAAAACTATATTTAAAAGAAAATACCACAAGTCCTACTTAAATTATGGGTTCATTGCAACAGGTGATTCACATTCTCCAGTCCTGCTTTGTATGATATGTGGCAACCAGCTATCCAACAAAGTTATGGAACCATCAAAACTGCTTCGCCATTTGGAGACAAAATGTCCTGCATTAAAAGAAAAGCCTTTAGATTTTTTCAAAAGAAACAAACATGAACATGAAGAACAGAAGCAGTTATTGAAGGCCACCATTTCATCCAATGTGCCTGCAGTGAGAGCATCATTCTTATTGGCTAACAGCACTGTTAAAGCTAAGAAGCCCTTTATTATTGGTAGAGAGTTGATCCTGCCTGCTGCTAAGGACATTTGTCGTGAACATTTAGGAGAGGCTGCAGTTCAAAAGGTGGCACATGTTCCTTTGGTTAGCACCACAACTAGATGAATTGATGAAATAGCAGAGGATATTGAGGCACAATTTTTAGAGAGGATTAATGAGTCACCATGGTATGCAATCCAGGTTGACAAGTCTACTGATGTTGACAATAAGGTAACAAAATATTTGTTTTTGTGCAATATATGGGCAGGAGGATGTGCATGAGGATACGTTATGCGCACTTTTGTTGTCAACCAACACCACAGCTGCAGAACTATTCAAGTCTTTGAATGATTACAAATCAGGAAAACTGAATTGGTCATTTTGTGTTGACATATTGCCATTACTCTCCATAGATACCATCCACTGTGTGATGGTGAATGTTTACTGAACATTTGCCCAGTAAATACATTATTCCATCATTTATCAAAATCCATAGAGCTATACACTACAGAGACTGAATTTTACTGTTTGGAAATTTAGTAAATCAACCAGGATGTGGGGGGAAATGTGGAATGCAACCCTGACAAATGAAGCACATAACCTCTCTGAAGGGGATAAGGACGTAACAGCTGATCTATGTAACCTTAAAAAACAGGGTTTTGAGTGTAAGGCTAAAGACAAAAAAGAACTGCTCAACACTCTAATTGGTAAATTTGTTTCTCACATGGATATGGATTAACAATTCTGAAACTATTATGTGTTTATTAGGGTTGAATAAATAGTATAATTATTGTAGATATTGTTGAGCCATGTCAGAGAAAGATACAAATAATGGAAGGGGAGAGGCTAGAATGAACCCTGTGTTAACCCTGTGTGAAACTTCAAGTATCAAAATGGACTCATGCCTGCATTCAATATATGTGCAGACAGGTAATTCAGAAATAAATACAGATGTGTTTATGCATGGGTTAGTATAATACATATACTAACTCTAACTTCTGTGAGGGATGAGAGGCAGCAACAGCCCGTTAGCAATGAGTACACCTAGTGCCCAGATGTTGATTTTTAAATACTCTTCTCTAATAAAAAGAACCAGAGCTGCATAGAGAAATGGTTGATTCCAGGACCTGGGCAGAGAAAATACAAAATGAGCATGGAGCATCTTGTCATGCAGAATGCAAAGAAGTACCTTGAAAAAAGGACAAAAGTTATTTAAAAGGCACTGGAGCCAACCTAAAAGTGTTCCCAATGGCCAAGGCTGAGCAAAAAAAACAACTAGTGATCGTATGGGATTATAACTCACAGAACACAATGAACACCTGCAACTCATGCTGATAGGAACAAATAACTGAATAAATAAATTGGGAGAAGATACATTTCCCTACAGAAGAATCCCAATGAACACATATGGAAACAATGAAAGATACTGTTATCATCCCACAGTAATGGCACAGTGCCAAAATTAGTGGGTGAAGGTTTAAGCAAACATAGGGTATTTGTATAGTCTCAAATTATCTCCCCACAAATACCTAGTAATTTCAAAGGGAAAAATAGTAACTTTACAGTGGAGAATCCTGTTAGACACCACCTTAACAGAGTTATCAAGGTCAACACCCCAGTAATGAGTCACATTGATGTCATGAGCACCCAGGTACAAAGCACTGAGAAGAGCACAGCTCTGGGGTGTCCTTCCTAACAATTCATAGCCCCAGAGTAATCATAAGAAATAAAATCAATAACAAGAAATCTAACAAACCAAAGTTGTTGGACATTCTATAAAATGTCTGACCAGTACTCTTCCAAAGTGTCAACATCCTGAAAGGCAAAAACAGAGGAACTGTCCCAGATTACAGGGGACCAAAGCAATCTTAGGGGCAAATGCCATGTACAATCCTAGATTAGATCCTGAAACAGAAAAAGGACAATAATGGAAAAACATTTTAAACCTAAATTAATTCTTTAGTTAATAGTCATACTAATGTTAATTTCTTAGTTTCTATAATTGTAATAAATATATAATTTCTTGGTTTCTATAAATATAATTGTACTATGCAAACATTGAAATAATGAATATATGAAAACTGTCCTATTTTTGCAATTCTTCTATAAATCTAAAATTATCTCAGAATAAAAAGTTTCAGGTTTTAAAACAAAAATAAATGGCCCTCAAAGATCTGTACTTGAAAAAAATGAACTTTACTATATGTAAATTATAACTTTTGACTTAAAAAAATAGTGTTTCCTTACTATAGTCCTTTAAAGTGCAGGCATCGCAAAAGTAGGTTTACAGTTATGAGTATGCAAAACTGTTTATTCTTGTATTATTATTTATTAATTATTGTAATATATTCCATATGAACAACTGTAAACCTACTCTTGTCCCACCCTGTTTATTCATTGGTTAAAGAAATCAATACTTTAAAAACACATCTAAATAATATTCTGCTTGAAAATATGTAGTACATTAGAATAAAATTAGTAGTTAAATTTTGTAGACTGGCCATTCATTAAGTTGACAAAGCTGCCATCTGAGAGGGGAACATGGTCCAGCCTCCTGTTGTTCCTGAGTTCCTCTTCTGGTTAGGAGGATGCTGGAAAAGACAGAGCCCCACAAATAGCAGGACTTCTGGAGGTGAGCTAACTTCATCCTCTGTAACAGTGGAAAGCATGGTCAGGTGAGAGCCTCATGCAGTTGGAGCAAGGAGATGAACCTGCCACAGGAGATGAGCCACTGGAAAGACTGGGAAGGATGGAAAGAGAGGGCTGTCTTAAGAGAGAAAGTTTGGGGGGTTATGCCTGTTGCCAGTGCCACATCTTTCCGTGAGGCACCAAAGTTTCACCAGGCTCTCCTCCATGCAGGCTTGGCATATGCCTACCTGTGGGAAAGCAAGTCCAGTCCCTCTCTGAGCACTGAGACTTCTAGGGCCCTTCATCAGAGAGTGATGACCACCCCAATTCCCTATGGTGACAAGCTGGATCCCATTACTGCACTGGGCTTCTTTCGCCAGTGACACCTCTCTTCTGCCCTGCTACTCTACCTAATAGAGACTCATAGAGCAGGCTGTTCCTTCTGCAGGAAGCACATATAAATCCCACACCACTGCAGGCTAAGGAGGAGGAAAGATAGCAAAGGTGGAGAGAAGGAGGAAGGAAAGGGCCTTGGCTCCCACCAATGCAGATTGTCTTGAGATGAAAAGAAGAAAACACTTTCCCATCCCCCTTCTCCTGCTGCTGTTGCCTCTAACTGAGTGTTCAGAACTGGGTTAAAGATTTGATTTTAGAAAGGTGGATGCAAAGGTTCCCCAGAGCCTGCAGATACTGGATGGAGCCCTGGAGAAGGAATCTTCTGGTAGGCAGCAGTGCTAGTCTAGACAAAACTTAGAGTTCTGATCCTGCTGACCACCCCAATTCCCTATCACAGGAAAGCAGGTCTCCTGGGCTTCTGTTCCTTTTCTTTCTCAATTCTCTTTTAGCAAATGCTCTGTTTTTTATATTTTTTTAAAAAAGATTTTATTTATTTACTTTTAGAGAGGGGAAGGGAGGGAGAGAGGGGGGGATAAACATCAATGTGTGGTTGCCTCTTGAGCATCCCCTACTGGGGACCTGGCCTGCAGCCCAGGCATGTGCCCTGACTGGGAACTGAACTGGCAACCCTTTAGTTCACAGTCCAGTGCTCAATCCACTGAGCCACACCAGCCAGGGCTACTTTTTTTTAAAGTTAAATTTATTGAGGTGACATTGTTATAACATTATGTAAGTTTCAAGCATACAATTCTATATTTTATCATCTGTATATTGTATTGTATATTAACCATCCAAAGTCTAGCTTCCTTCTGTCACCATAAATTTATACTCTATTTAAAGCTCTGTATTTCAACTCTCTGACAAATGGAAGATTTGAACCCTATTAGAGGAATGTAGGAAATCAGCCACAATCTTGCCAGGTCCGCCCAGATGTGACCCATGAACTCCCTCATCTAAATCATATACCAAGTCATGACTTGAACTTAATCTAATATGAATCACAGCTCCTGCCTCATTTGATTACCAGAGCCCTAGGCATAACTGGAAGAGAGGAGACACAAGCAAACATGGAATCAGAATACCCAGACTGTTGAAATACCAACCCAGAGTGAGTGAGGCAGAGAAAGACAGGTTTTCTATTCCATTAACTGTAAAGGGCAGAATCAAAGGCTGGGTGGGCAGACATTCTAAGGACATGGCTTAGCTCAGAATAGTCCATATTGTAGTGCAAGAGTTTTCCTTGTGTAAATGTGTTTTATCAGAATTAAATCCAAAATACTAGATCTATCCTCAACTCAAATAGATTTAGCCACATTGTATGAGGAGACACTTCATTTGAATGGCAAGATAGTTATAGAGAATATTAAGCAAAGCAGAGAAAGAACAAGCCAAAATGTTTCCACGAATAACCCAATGACTGGCCCTGAAGACTCAGAAACAAGAGAAAACTATACTACTGATGACCTGGGGACCACCCAGGACTATGACACCACAGACCCAGGGACCACTAGAAGATTATACCACTAAACACCCAGACACTTGCCCTGAGGGAACAGGTTCCGTAACTGCAGTGAAACCCACTGGGCTCCTGACACCCATTAGAATCATCTGCATCTCCCTGAGAGCCACCATAGTCATGGCCTCACTCTTTGTTGAACCTGGCTTCACTGTGGTGAATATTTGGCCCAGGAATGTGAAGGACATTATGGAAATAGGGCATCTGCAGAGTAGGAGGTGGGCATGGGGAGTTGAGGCATGGAAATTGTCTGAGGTCAGGAAAGCTACATAGAGTTTTTCAATGACACAGAGAGAGACAAAGATGGAGAGAAAGGACAGGAGCACAAGCCACAAAAGATGGGGACAGAACTAGGCAGGCGGAGTTGTAAGAGGCAGAGAGGGAGCAGGAAGGAAACAGGAGAGAGGAAGAGAGTATGGTTAGATAAAGCAGACAGAACAGGAACATAAAAACACAAGTATAGTAAGACATGGTGAGAACTAAAGCATAAGCCATTAGGTAAAGACAGATTCAGAAATTGGAATTTTTCATAAGAAGACAAGGAATTGAGGGGTAAGAGAAGAGGAGAAAATGGAAATATTTTGTATGGTCCACTCATGTCAGAAATGTATTATTTTGTATTAACTATGACCCACTCTGAAATTCTAAAAAGATGCTTTAAAACCAGGATTGGCTGGGTTTTTACTAGCATGGCTACTCTGTACTGGAGGGACAGCTGGTACCAACTGTCAAAGTAGATCTCTGGGTCCTTTTCTGTGTCTGTGGGGCCCCACTGCTTCTACAAGAGGAAATAAAAGACTCGGTGCCAGCCTGTGGTTTCATCTTGCTGATTTTTGATCTAAAACCCAAGCTTTCACCTCTGGCCTCTGCTCAATTGGGAAGAGCTGGTCCTTTTGGTTATCCTGGACTGAAGATGAAATGCATGTTGGATTCTTTGCAAGTGTTAGCTTATGTGATTAGCTAGCTCGTGTAGATTATTAAAGCCTTGTCAGTTCTTGTCTGCCATCAATATAATTGTGCACTGAACTCTGCTCCAAGAGACAAACCTTCAGCGTGATGTCAGTTTTGTAGTGTGAGTAAGCCAAAAATAATGCATTATTTAGTGGAGTTGTTCATGTTTAGTTCAACTGAAGCCACACCATGAAAAGAGAGCATTCTGAAGGGTGGCCAACGAGAGGAAAGGGACACTGAAAACCTCCCTGTGTACTTGACACACACGAGTCAGGCTCAATATTCACCAGGAAGGAGAAGACATTCTAGACTTCACTCTAACCACAAACAATGCCATTAATGATGAAAAGCCAGACTCCCCTGCCCCAGGTACCTTCCTCCTCCAAACCAGGCCTCTGACAGTCACCAGCAACGGCACCTTCTCAACCTCCTGTAGAAACTAACACCAAAAGGTGGTTCAAAAGGCTCATGGTCTGGAAAGAGCAAAGTTTGTGTTCTCAAGCTTGCTGAATTTTTAACATGTAAACATTTAGCGAAAAAGTTAAAAAAATAAGATCTAAAAAGGTGAAGGGATTAAGCAAAAATAAAAACTTTATAGTATGGTAATTACTAGAGGGAATGGGGGTGGGGAGAGGTAGAAGAGAATAAAGAGGGAATGAATAGTGATGGAAGGAGACTTGACTTCGTGAACACACAATACAATATACAGATGATGTATTATAGAATTATACACCTGAAACCTACATAATTTTACTGACCAATGTCACCCTAATAAATTCAAGAAAGAAGAAAAGAAAGAAAGAAATTCCCATTCCTCCCCCCAATTCCATGTGTCAAAATATTTTTATTTTCTCTACATGACTTCAATGTTCTTGGAGATTATGTATGTGTGGCAGCGTCAGGATCTGAAGAAAATGGCAACAGAGAAAGATGGCGGAGGAGTGCATGGGAGTCAAGCTGATCTCCTCCTCCCAAGACCAAACTGGAATTGTGACTAAATAAGGGAGTAAGCACCTGGAAAACAATGGAACAATAGTGGGAGAGGAGCCTTAGAGCCGCGGACAGACAGTGGATTCAACTCTCACCCATCCCAACGGGTGAGAAGTGCGATGGAAGCTCAAGAGGGTGGGCTGGGTGCCCACGGGCACTAGCACCAGAGGGACATTGAAACGGCCAGTTAGCTTCCCCCAAGAAGAACGGGGTCTGAATCATAAACAGGGACCCCTAAACTACAGCAGCTAAAACCAGGAAAATACAGACAAAACACAACCCCGAAAAGCTTAGGGGCACTCTCTGCCAGAGACAGGTGGCTGGGGATGCAAAGAGACATTTAAAGGGCCAACACAAAAATTGCAGTGGCAGCCACCCTCCTTGATCTCTGGGTAGAGGCGGCAGCAGGGTGGGCTGGTGCCTGAGGAAAGATTGGTGAGGAAAACTTTGTGAAGAGAAATGAGACGGCAGCCAGTGGAGCACCGGTGATAACACACCTCCCACTCTGCAGCTACCATCTCGCTTAGGCAGAAGGGAATCAATTAACCTGCCTTTTGTGCGCTCTGCACACAGCTTGTGCGTGTGTGAGCTGGGGGGCTAAGTGCAGACTGGCTGGGAGAGCCTTGAGGAGAGACCAGAGAGGTAGGCATTGGGGAAAGAACTGGAGGAGGAACCAGGGAGTCCTGACCCTCCCCCACCCGCCATTCTGTAGTCTCCATTCTGGGCAGGCAAGGCGCGCCCTCAAAGAGGCAGAAGCGGGGCACGCCCAAACCAGACTGCCCGCCATTGAAACGCAGTCTGCACAGGTGGTGGATCCTTGGCCGAAGGGGTCACAGAACTGCCCGGAGACCCCTGAGGAGAGACTGGAGACAGAGGCATTGGGGAAAGAACAGGAGAAGGAACTGGGAGGTCCGACTCCTTCTCCTTTCCCTAGTCTCCATTGTGCGGGAAAACGACACACCCCCAAAGAGCCAAAAGCCGAAAAGCACACAAGAGAGAGCTCAAAACCACCCAGTGCAGGTGTGCACACCTGCGCCAAGTGGCCGGCGAGGGTTGGCAAGTGTGTGTGTGTGGACCCGCGCTGGCTGGCAAGGGCTTGCGCAGGCTGGCAAGGCCTCCCACAGGTTGGCACCGATATGGCCTGCGAGGGAGTGCACAGAGCGGCAAGGGCAGGCGTAAATCGACCCACGCCAGCCCGTGGGTGCAGAGCAGTCTGCAGAAATCATGGATCCCGGGCCAAAGGGGTCACAGAGCTGCCCAGAGTCCCTGGAGGAGAGACTGGAGACAGGATTAACCAGAGAGTCCTGAGGCTGACTTCCTCCGATTTCAGTAGTCTCCATTTGGCAAGGGCAGGCAATGCCTCCAAAGAGCCAAAAGTGGGGAAAGCACACAATAGAAGACCCTAAACGGACCAGTGCTGGGGTACCTGCTGGCCTGGGGGGCCAAATGAGTACACAAGGTCGCTAAGAAGTCCCCTGGGCTGGGGCAAGCACGCTCGAACCCAAGCAGGTGGGGGATCCTGCCAGGCCAGGGAACGCAATCAAGGAGCCGGCAGGAGAGTGCAAGAGCGATCCACAGAAATAGTGGATCCCTGGCCACACAGCTGCCCAAAGCAGGAGTCAGACACAGACAGTAGACTCCTGGAAGGCTCAAACAAACGACCCAAGGTCATATAGGGTCAACAACTGACATGATCAGAGGCAGGCCCAGAAAGAAAAGTAAAGGAAATAAATAAATAAATAAATAAATAAATAAATAAAAAGACCCACCTGCTATCATAGAAGTTTAATCCACAAAGTCAGGAAATCTAGACGGCCCAATTGAAGCAGAAGCAAAAATAAATAAATAAATAAATTACTGAACAGACTCTCACAAAAATGGGAAGAAAAAGAAGTCCCTCCCAAATGAGTCGAAAAGGGGACTCCCCACAGAGAGAGCTAAATGAAAAAGAGGCAAGGGAACTATCAGATATGGAATTCAAAACAATGGTTCTAAGGAAGCTCAATGAGCTCAGCCAGCTCAAAGGTAACTATGAGAAACTGCAGAGAAACTATCAGGATCTTACAACAAACTATATCAACCTGGAAAAGGACATAGTAACAATCAAGAAGACACAAAAGGATATGAAGAATACCATTTCTGAATTAAGAACACAGTAGAAGGAATCCAAAGCAGGCTGGATGAAGCCGAGGATCGAATCAGTGAGATGGAGGATAAGGTAGAAAAAAGCTCCCAGAAAGAACAAGAAATGGAAAAAAGACTCAAAAAGAATGAAGAGGCATTTAGGGAAATGCAGGACAACCTGAAACACAATAATATCCGTATAATAGGGATACCAGAAGGAGAAGAGGAGCAAGGGATAGAGAACCTCCTCGAAAAAGTAATGATGGAAAATTTCCCTAATTTGAGGAGAGAAAGGCTCTCATAAATCCAGGAGACACAGAGGACCCCACTCAAGAGGGACCCAAGGAGGTCCACTCCAAGACACATCATCATTAAAATGGCAACTATCAAAGACAAAGAGAGAATCCACAAGGCAGCAAGGGAGAAGGAGAAAGTAACATACAAGGGGGCCCCGATACGGTTAGGGGCTGACTTCTCAACAGAAACACTACAAACCAGAAGGGAATGGCAAGAAATATTCCAAGTAATGAAAAGCAAGGGCCTACAACGAAGGCTGCTCTACCCAGCAAGTCTCTCAATTAAAATAGAAGGGGAAATAAGGAGTTTCCCAGACAAAAGAAGGCTAAAAGAATACATCTCTACCAAACCAGCACTCCAAGATATGCTAAAGGGACTGGTTTAAGAAGATGAAATAAAAGAGTGAGAAAGAGAAAAACACAGGTACAAAGAGAAAAAATGAATAAGTTTCTATCAGTAATAACTCAATGTAAATGGACTAAATGCCCCAATCAAGAGACACAGGGTAGCTGAATGGATAAGAAAACATGACCCACACATATGCTGCCTACAAGAGACCCACCTCAGAGCAAGAGACCTACACAGATTGAAAGTAAATGGATGGAAAAAAATATTCCAAGCCAATGGGCAAGAGAAAAACGCCGGGGTTGCCATACTTGTATCAGACAAAGTAGATTTCAAAACAAAGGCCATAAAAAGAGACCCAGAGGGGCACTTTATCATACTTAAAGGAAGAATCTCTCAAGAAGACATCAACATTGTAAACTTATATGCTCCCAATATAGGAGCCCCCAAGTATATAAGGAAATTGTTGTACGACTTCAAAAAAGATATAGACAGCAACACACTGATAGTAGGGGATTTCAACACCCCACTGTCAAAAATGGACAGATGTTCCAAACAGAACATTAATAAAGATATTGTGCAGCTGAATGGCACACTGAATCAAAGAGACTTAACTGACATATATAGAACCTTACATCCCAAAGAAGAAAAATACACATTCTTTTCAAATGCTCATGGCAGTTTTTCAAAGATAGACCACATGATAGGACACAAAGAAAACCTCAGCAAATTCAGGAAAACTGAAATAATACTAAGCTGTTTCTTGGACCACAAGGGCTTGAAACTGGAAATCAACCTCAAAGAGAAACTTCAAAAACTTGCAAACTCATGGAGACTGAACAGTAGACTATTAAACAATGAATGGGTCAATAATGAGATAAGAGAAGAAATCAAAAAATTTCTGGAAACAAATGAAAATGAACACACAACAGTCCAAAACCTATGGGACACAGCAAAGGCAGTCCTGAGAGGGAAGTTCATAGCAATACAGGCTTACCTAAAAAAGATAGAAACATTTCAAATAAAAGACCTAACACTACAACTTCAAGAACTGGAGAAACAACAACAAATAAATCCCAGAGCAAGTAGAAGGAAGGAAATAGTCAAGATTAGAGCAGAACTGAATGACACAGAGACGAAAAGAACAATTCAGAGGATCAACCAATCTAGAAAGCTGGTTCTTTGAAAAGATAAATAAAATCGACAAGCCTTTAAGCAGACTCATCAAGAAAAAAAGGGAGAGGACCCAAATTAATAATATCAGAAATGAAAGAGGAAAGCTCATACCACAGAAATACAAAGGATTGTCAGAAACTACTATGAACAATTATATGCCAAGAAATTTGAAAACCTTGATGAAATGGACAAATTTTTAGAAAAGTATAATCTTCCAACACTGAAAGAGGAAGAAACAGAAAGCTTGAACAGACCAATAACAGCTGGGGAAATTGAAGCAGTAATCAAGAAACTCCTGGCGCACAAAAGCCCAGGGTCGGACAGTTTCACAGTAGAATTTTACAAACATTTAAGGAAGAGCTAACCCCTGTCCTTCTCAGACTATTCAAAAAAATCCAAGAATGGGGAAGATTCCCAGACTCTTTTTATGAGGTCAGTATCACCCTAATCCCAAAACCAGATAAAGATCCTACAAAGAAAGAAAACTACAGGCCAATTTTGCTGATGAACATAGATGCTAAAATCCTCAACAAAATATTGACAAACTGCAACAAGCAATACATTAAAAAGATTATCCACCACGATCAAGGGGGATTCATCCCAGGGATGCAGGGATGGTTCAATATATGCAAGTCAATAAACACAATACATCACATAAATAAAAGAAAAGACAAAAACCACATGATCATCTCAATAGATGCAGAAAAAGCATTCGATAAGGTACAGCACCCCTTTATGATCAAAACACTCAGCAAAATGGGAATAAATGGGGCATTCCTCAACATAATAAAGGCCATATATGAAAAACCTACAGCCAACATCATACTCAACAGGCAAAAACTCAAAACTTTCCCACTGAGATCGGGAACACAACAAGGATGTCTGCTTTCACCGCTTCTTTTCAACATCATATTGGAAGTCCTAGCCACAGTGGTCAGACAAGAAAAGGAAATAAAAGGCATCCAAATAGGAAAGGAGGAAGTAAAGCCATCATTGTTTGCAGATGACATGATAGTGTACATAGAGAACCTTGTAGACTCTACCAAAAAACTCCTCAACCTAATAAGTGAACTTGGCAAAACAGCAGGATACAAAGTCAATATTCAGAAATCAAAGGCATTTTTGTACACCAGCAATGAAATAGAAGAAGAAGAAATCAGAAAAAAAATTCCATTCGATATAGCAAGAAGAAAAATAAAGTACCTAGGAATAAATTTAACCAAAGAAGTAAAAGACCTGTATGAGGAAAACTATACAACATTGAAAAAAGAAATTAAGGAAGAAACAAATAAATGGAAGCATATACTGTGCTCATAGATTGGAAGAATTAATATCATCAAAATGTCCATACTACCCAAAGCAATTAATAGATTCAACACAATCCCTATTAAGATACCAATGACATATTTCACAGAAATAGAACAGACATTTCAAAAATTTATATGGAACCATAAATGACCCCAAATAGCCGCAGCAATTTTGAGAAAGAAAAACAAAGTAAGAGGGATCACAATACCGGACATCAAACTATACTACAAAGCCACTATACTCAAGACCATCTGGTACTGGCATAAGAACAGATCCATAGACCAGTGGAACAGAATAGAAAGCCCAGAAATAAGCCCAGGTCTAGATGGGCACTTAATATTTGACAAAGGGGGCAGAAGCATAAAATGGAGCCATAATAGCCTCTTCAACAAATGGTGTTGGGAGAGCTGGACAGCTACATGCAAAAAATTGAAATTGGATCATCAGCTGACACCATACACAAAAATAAACTCAAGATGGATAAAAGACTTAAATATAAGTCACAACACCATCAAAGTCCTAGAGGAGAACATTGGCAGGAAACTCTCAGATATCCCACGCAGCAATTTTTTCACTGATATGTCTCCTAAAGCAAGGGACATAAAGGAAAGAATAAACAAGTGGGACCTCATAAAAATAAGAAGCTTCTGCATGGCAAAAGAAAATATCAGCAAAATGAAAAGGGAGCCAACCATATGGGAAAATATATTCGCTAATGATACATCAGATAGAGGTTTGATCTCCAAGATATATAAAGAACTCACTCGACTCCACTCCAAGAAGACAAATGATCCAATCAAAAAATGGGCAAAGGACCTGGGCAGACGCTTTTCCAAGGAGGAGATACAGAGGGCCCAGAGACATTTGAAAGGATGCTCGGCATCACTAGGCATCAGAGAAATGCAGATCAAACCACCATGAGGTACCACCTCACACCAGTCAGAATGGCCATCATAAACAGATCCACAAACAACAGGTGATGGCGAGGCTGTGGAGAAAAGGGAACCCTAGTACACTGTTGGTGGGAATGCAGACTGGTGCAGCCATTGTGGAAAGCAGTGTGGAATTTCCTCAAAAAGCTGAAAATGGAACTGCCTTTTGATCCAGTGATTCCCTGCTGGGACTATACCCTAAGAATCCCAAAACGCCAATTCAAACGAACCTATGCACCCCAATGTTCATAGCAGCACACTTTACAATAGCCAAGTGTTGGAAGCAACCTAAATGCCCATCAGTAGATGATTGGATCAAAAAACTATGGTACATTTACATAATGGAATACTACACAGCAGAAAGAAAAAAGGAACTACTAAACTTCGCGACAGCATGGATGGAACTAGAGAGCATTATGCTAAGCGAAATAAGCCAGGGGGCGAAAGACAAATACCATATGATCTCACCTATAAGTGGAACCTAACCAACAATCCAAAGATGCAAGGAAAATAAGAGCAGCAACACTGAAAGGAAAAGAAACCAACAGAGACGAGAGGGAAGGAAGCGGGGTGGGGGGAAAGGAAGGGAAGGGGAAAGTCAAGGAACATATAGCAAGGACTCATGGACAAAACCAAAGGGGAAGAGTTGAGGGAGGGAGGGAGGGGCCAAGGGAAAGTGGTGGGGGGTAGGCAGAGACAAATGTATTTGAAAAAATAAATTAATTAATTTAAAGAAAAAGAAAATGGCAACAATGGATGAAGTCCTAGATATGAGCTGGGTAGATCCTGACAAATCATAATCCACCTGGTTTAAGAGCAGAACCAAGTCTTAAACCCAAGCCACTCTCCTCCTTCCTGGAAAAATTGTTTCCTTCATCTATTAAGTCCACACACAAGTGTTATTTATCATCCCCATGCCTTGGAATGGAGTGCAACATAAAGAGGATCCTGGCTGTGACCACACTTGGTTTTAGAGCAAGTCAGACCAGCAGTCAGCCTGTGCAGGACAGTGAAGCGTGTGGGTCCTCTGGGACCATCCAATGAGAAAGTTTCTGGGAATAAGTGTGTCAGGGATACTCAGGAAGGATACCTATCTGCTCTGTGCATCTCCTCATTCTATCTGGCTATGGTTACTTCATCAGAAAAAATTGCCTTTACCTGTCTACCAGGTTTAGTAGTGAAAACTGAAAGAGATACACGCAACTCATACATAAGAGGTATTCATTAAATCTCATCTTAGAAATAAAGCAAATGTTTGTATGTTTCTGCCCAGGTCACACATCTCAGTCCATTTTTTTAAACAAATTGTTAAGTGGCTAGAATGGGCCACACGCTCTATGCCTTTCTGTCTGTCTACCTCAGTCTATCTACCTGAAGGATTCAGCTTTCTGGCCTCAAGAGTGCCACACCCAAGTCCTCCCAACAGCCAGGCCACAGGATCCTGTCTACAGACATACTAACTGGTCATTCAGCAAGTACCTATTGAGCACCTACTGTGGGGACAGGCCACCAGAGTAAATAACTGAGTCTCACCTCAATCATGAGTGAAATGAGAGGACTCAAGTCCTGATCTGACCTCTCACCAGCAGAACATCTTTGCCACTATGAGTCATGGAGGGAAGAATTTCTTTCACAGAGAACCCTGGAAATGATGTTTAAGATGGCTAAAGCCACAGACAGGCCTGAGTATCAAGTATAACACCACCACGAGCAGTTCAGGAAGAAAGCAAACGGCAAAGCTATTTGAAGGGAGTTGGTTATTGGTTGCCCTCCAACCACTATTATCAGCATCACCACCATCATTTGATAATAGAATCACAGCATTATGGCATAGAATCAGAAATACAGAATAATAAATTAAAATATTAGAATCCCGTTTAAGTCTATGTTTATAAAGTTTACATAGAACCCATTGTCATCCAAGTATTGTGATTACAAGTCAAATAAGGCTCAAGTTGCTCCCATAGATAGAGAGCAAGATGATGGTTACCAAAGGGGAGGAGAATGGGGGGATGGGAATTAAATAACTATTCTTATTTTGTTTGTTTTAGAGCATTACTACTTTGGTATTGTCTATATTTTTTAAAAAAAGACTTAAATTGCTTAGAGATAGTGGTCAGGACAGGCATGTACACTAAGATTTTTATATAACCAGTGATTTTTTTTTTTTTTTTTTGGCCACTTGGGCACCTGGAAGGTAAGAAGACTCAGAGATTCATCACCAGCTAGCTGTGTACACTTAACTTCTCAGACCTTCTTTTCTAATCTTTAAGATGAAAGAATGAGCCCTGGCTGGTGTGGCTCACTGGCCTGTGAACCAAAGTATTTCTGGTTCAATTCCCAGTCAGGGCACATGCCTGGGTTGTGGGCCAGGTCCCCAGTAGGGGGCACACAAGAGGCAACCACACACTGATGTTTCTCTCCTTCTCTTTCTCATCCCTTCCCCCTCTCTAAAAATAAAAAAATAAAAAGATGAAAGAATGAGATTATATAAATATTATTATTAATTCCATTAATACTTATTTAATAAATAATTATTTATTACTTAGTTATTTTTGAGAAATACCAGCATTTCTCAAATTAAGTGATAAACTTCTTTAAAGGAAAAAAAGTTTTCAGAACTCCCAGTGTTGGCTTAGATTATTATTATATGACTTGAATATGTCTAGACCAGAAAACCAAGTATAAACTCCTTATGCTTATAGCTCTACTGTTCCAATAAAATTAGAAACAACAGCAGTACTTTTATGTGATGCATTATACACTTTTGTTGAAGAATCTTTTGCTTTGGGGTAGTGAAAAGACAATATGATATACAGATGATGTATTATAGAATTGTACACCTGAAACCTATATAGTTTTATTAACAAATGTCACTCCAATAAATTCAATAAAAATATCTATAAAAATCAAATAAAATAAATTTAAAAAGAAAAAAACATTATGTGGCAGCAATACATTTGAGCCCAGATTCTCAGTGTGATAAATGTATAAAAATTCTATAAAATTACTTTGACTAATTCTTTCTGAAATAAGAGAGACAGCATCAAACTTGAGAATAAGTATATTTTTTAAGTTTGTCGCATTAGTGAGGAAATGATGAGAATATCTGAAATTAAAGACCAGCTGTATTCCAAAGGTAAAGGGTGTTGGGCCCTGCTGGGAGAGATATCGTCTATAAATAAAGTTTTACTGTAACACACACACACTCATACAAAAAAGAATTCTTTGATACAGTATTAATCCCTACAGCATCATTAAGCAACTCTCCTTTGCCACTTGATGTCTCCATTTTTCCATGGGTTCTCCTGGTACAACTATCCCAAGACCTCCATCTCTCAATGACCTGTCAGATTATATGCCAGCCACTTAAGGGAAAGATAATATTCAAATTTTAAGACAGGCTTGCTCCACTCTTGTCAGCCTGTGACGATTGTACAGACTCGTCATTTTATTAGCTTTATGTTGGCTTTATATTGGTAATCAGCTGAATCCAGAAAATGCTTATATGATGGCAATTTAAAAGATTATCATCTAAAGAAAACACATGTGGCAAAATAAAAAACAAAAAACAAAGAAAAGGTCGTTGCAATCCAAAATCCATTATCTTCTTCTTTCATACTAGGAAACTCCAAGTGTTACGTGGGTGGCAATACGCCCAGCTAAAAATCCCCAGTTCCCCAGTCTGCCTTTCAGTCAGGTACAGAGATGAGATCTAGTTCTGGTCAGTTAGGCAGCAGGAGAAGCCTCTGGGAAGGCGTCCCTTCTGAAATGAAAAGACAAAGGTGCCCCCAGGAGAAAGCCCTTACCCCCTCACCTTCTGCTCTTCTTCCTGCTGAGAATAGGGTATGAGACCGGACGGTGCAGCAAGCCAGGCTGAGACCACGAGGAGCAGGAAAGGGACAGCCACCACGCTGAGCAGAGTAGAGGAAAGAAGTCACCTGGGCCCCCAGTAGCATTACTGTGCCCTAGCTTCACTCCATGACCTTTTGTATAAGAACAAGTCGTGTGCTGCAGCTCAGTTAGGCGACCTTCTGTAATTCCAGCCAAATAGGATCCTAATGACATGTTCTTGAAATGTCATGCGGTCATGATGGACTGCTGAGAATGCACCTGTAGACCCCATTTAGAGAATCACTGTAGAGTTTGAAAGCATGTGACCTAGCACGGTGGGGAGGGGAAGAACAAATAACAGATCGACCTCCCATGGAGACAACAGGCACAAAAGAAGAGATTCCAGATATTATTTGAGAGAATATCACTTTATTGCAGGAAAGAGGAATAACAGAAAAGAATCTCTTGCCCTGGCTGGTGTGGCTCAGTGGATTGAGTGCCCGCCTCTGAACCAAAGTGTCACCAGTTAGATTCCCAGTCAGGGCACACACCTGGGTTGTGGGCCTGGTCCCCAGTAGGGGGCACATTAGAGGCAACCACACATTGATGTTTCTCTCGCTCTTTCTCCCTTCCTTCCCCTCTCTCAAAAAATAAATAAAATCTTTTTTTTCTTTTCTTTTTTTTTTTTTAAGAATCTCTTAGGTAAAGTACAGTAAAAAAGTTAGGTCAGTCTGTAGAAAACCCTGCAGCTCATCTGGGCTGGTGTTGGGGGGTGCAGGTTAAGGGTGGGTTGGGGGCAGAGCCTTCACTAAAGGGCTTTGGCACCGGACAGGGTTACAGAGGCGCCTTGGCCTCGCAGGCAGTGGGTGGGCAGTGCGGGGTGCCGTCTAACACAGGCCAGATTTGTGCAATGAAAGATAGGTGAGGCTAGGGCCACAAGTGCTATCTGGGGCAGTGAGTGTATTTCAGCCTCTGCACTCAGGGAGAACCTTGAGCAATTGCCATGGAACCTCCATAGGCAGCATAGCTCACATGGCTCTCAGAAGAAATATCAAACTTTTTTATTACAATATTTTCTGCTGCTAAGGGAAATTCAAACCTTAGTCCTTTTTTGCTGCTCTCCAAAGGTCTTGGGGTTGTACATAGAATAGAGGCATAAGGGCCACTCTGAAAGTCAAGTAACCCACACTGATTACCCCAACATACCCATGTGCGTTTGGGTCAGCAGTTCTGCCAAAAGCCTGGCAGCTTTGCTGAGTTAACCCCTCATCTCACTGTGTAGCCTTCTCCAAAATGTGCCATCTCTGCAGGGTACTTCTCGAAAGGAAGGCACAGTTCCTGCATTTGAGGGCCCTCAGAGAGATGCACAGCCTCCTGGTCTCTGGACAGTATTGAAGGTAGAAAAGGACAAGGTGAAGATGCTGTCGAAACACCCACGAGAAAAAAAATGAAGCCTTGAGGAATAAAGGAAATACCTCTTTAACCATTCCTTACTGTGCCCTAGCTGCTCTCCATGACCTTTTGTTCTTTAAGCTATAAGATCTGGTAGTTGACTTTCAGCCCATATTATACTCTTACTCGTTATGACACTTGTAATTTGTTAAACTACCTATGCATACCATCTCCTCAGTGACTGTGCACAGCTCACTCCATCATGTGAGTCCAGCCCCACTCAGCTAATCCTTCTTTTTATCTGTGTAAAGTCCAGTGTTTCAAGGACTTCTGCAGGTAGTGTTAAGGAGCAGAATGAAAGCCAGGTGACCCCGATCAGTGCATGCTAGTACTATGCTGCCGAGAGGGAGGAGATTGGGCAAGCACACCCCTTCCAGAATTGTGCCAGAGCAGGATTTATGCCTGTTTGTGCACATTACACCACACAAAAATGTTCAAGAAGGCCTATGCTGGCCCAGGCCCGCTTTTGTACAAATGAGAATCTTTGGTGATGTTCTCCAGCAAGAGTGACTCAACACTCTCCCTGCAGAGGTATTGCCCAATACCTTAATCAACACATAGTTTTCAGATTTAGTCTTGACCTTTTTTCCTGTGACATATTCAAAAACCTCTCATTAGTCTCTGTATATCATCATATTAGTTTCCTATATGGAGCTCATCACAGCTGAACTTATCTTTATTTTAGTTTTAATTTATTTGTGCACTGTCTGCTTCCTTCCACTAGAATGTCAGTTCTTTGAGAGGAAGGGTCTTGAGGGCAATACAGGAAACAGAGTAGGCACTCAGGAGTCACTGTGCTTCGCTGATCTCAAGATGTGCACTCTCCCCATCACATTATAGTTTAAATGGAGTCTAGAGTGAAGACGTGTGTGTGACCATTAGTGTCATTGGTGTGTCATTGTCCAGTTGGCTGCACTTTTTCTTCTGAGTGGACATAAGCAGTGGTGCATCTTGAACTCAATGTCATCTTAGATTTGACAAAATACATATTCAGGAATAAGTTAATGAATTCATGGTTTCTTTGGTGCTATTTCTTCAGTTTTAGTCCTGTTTGGAAATACAAAGTAGGAAAAAATTCCTTTAATGAGTGTCTAGCATGTACTGGGAATTCTTTTAAGAACAAGGATGGTGCCCTGGCTGGTGTGGCTCAGTGGATTGAGTGCTGGTCGCTGGTTCGATTCCCAGCCAGGGCACATGCCTGAGTTGCAGGCCAGGTCCCCAGTACGGATCAGGCAAGAGGCAACCACACATTGATGTTTCTCTCCCTCTTTCTCCCTCCCTTCACCTCTGTCTAAAAATAAATAAAATCTATATAAAAAAAAGAAGAGAACAAGGATGGCAGATTAACAGAAGTGAATGACATTGTCCTTGCCCTTGAGTGTGATGTGCTAAGTGCTTTAATGGAGCTAAGTGTTGGGGTGAAGCCAGAATAAGGCGCCTCCCCTAGCCATGCAGACCCAAGAAAGCTTCCCAAGAGAAGGGTGATTGACCCAGGATTTCTGACAGGTTTATGAGCACTCTGTGCTCCTTGCACACACATCGTCTCCTTGAATCCTCCATGAGCTCTGTGAGGTAAGAAAATCACCTCACCTTAAAAATGCAAAAGACTGAGGCTCAGAGAAGTTAAATTAGTTGTAACTTAACCTTCCAAATCACATAAATGGCAGAGTTTGCGTGGGAGGAGGTGGCAGTACACTCAGGTTTTCTGGCTCCAGAATCACTCACTCTTCACCTCATGAGGGCTGGATCTCAAGTGGGGAACAACTGCTCAGCACCTTCCTACTGCAGTCTCTCACAGGTGGAAACCTCATCCTTCAGTCTTTTCTCTAAGCTAATATTGACAAGCCCTTGGATCTTGCCTTTAATCTGTCTTGGGTTTTAGGTGAAACAAGAGAAACCAGGCATAGTCCCCATTCCTAGGGGGCCCTTGGTTTGAAAACAAGTTGCAGATGCACAGACACAAATCAAACCATCTCTGTGTGTACAATTGGCAGTAGGAAATGTGTCACTGGTTTTTACATTTATGGCATATATTTGCCTTGACATACGTGTTCTGCTTTTGCAGCATTTCAGGTCACACCCTGGATAGAATTTGAGGACACAGGCAGAGTAACTCCACTGTTAGCTTAAGACCCTTCCTCAGAATCAAGGTGGTTTCAGGTATTTGTGATTTTCTCTCCCCAAGAGAGTTTTTCAGCTTCTATGTGCTACACATGGGAGAGGTAGCATGTGATGACTCCCATAACCACCCCACATATGCCAATTACTGTGTGTGGCTCTGAGGATGCAGTGGGAAGCCACATAAACAGATTCTTCCCTGAAGGTACCTGGCGGAAGTTAATAGACATTGCTCTCATGTAGGTGCAAAAGGTGTGAAATAGCTCAGTGTTCTGCACCCTCCTTGTGAACCTAAAAAAAACATGGAGTTTTCAGCAGTGACATTTACCATCAGCAATGTAACCATGTAGGCAGCAAGCAAGGTGAGTGCCAGCTGCTCCTGAGCAGAGGCATTTTCTCTCATGCTGACTCGTTCTTTCTCGTCACTGCTGTGTTCGCTGCTTGCTGTACTATTTGTGAATGGATATGAGGTCTAATGCAGTGTTGGACACTACATCACACAGCCTGCAAATACTTTTAAAAGCAGAACACACTAGTGAAGTCAAATAAATACCGTAAGTGTCACAGTGGATGAAAACTGACCAAAAAACTGGATTATGTTAAAATTGTTAAACTGACATGAATAAAGATTAATTAGAATGTGCATTCAATATGTGAAAAGAGATACTGGGGCAGGGATGTAATAACAGTCAAAAAGGGGGGGGCACTTCTGGCCAAGATGGAGGCATAGGTAGATACACTTTTCCTCCTTGCACAATCAAAGAAGGACAACAGCAAATTTAAAAACAAAAAATAAACAGAACTGTCAGAAAATCAGACTGTATGAAAGTCTGACAACCAAGGAGTTAAAGAAGAAACACTCATCCAGACTAGTATGAGAGGTGGAAATGGGAAGCCAGTGTGAAGAGGGTGCATGGCAAGGCAGTGGCTAGAGGACCAGGTGGGCCAGGTGGAAGCTGGCAGACCGGGTAGTCCCACATTCATATGCAGATAAACCCAGAGGAACAGCTGGGGAGCAAGAGAGACTGTGCAACCCAGGTTCCAGTGTGGGAAACAAAGAAGCTATGAACAAAGAAAGCCTCAAAACCTCTGGCTGTAAAAACCTGTGGGTGATGTGGCAGTGGGAGAGACTCCTAACCTCAGAGGAGAGTTCATTGTAGAGATCCATAGAGTCCTAGAATGTACACAAACCCATCCACCCAGGAATCAGCGCTAGAAGGGCCCAACTTGCTTGTGAGTAGCAGGGGAAGTGACTGAAAGCCTGAGGAGAGCCAAGCAAGTGGCACTGTTCCCTCCCTGAACCCTCCCCCACATACAGCGCCACAACACAATGACATGGGTTGCCCCGCCCTGGCAAATACCTAAGGCTCTGTCCCTTACAATGTAGCAGGCATGTTGAGACAAAGAAATAGAGCCCAAATAAAAAGAACAGATCAAAGCTCCAAAAATAGAACTAAGCGATGAAGAGATAGCCAACCTATCAGATGCAGAGTTCAAAACACTTGTAATCACAAGGCTCACAGAAATGATTGAGTATGGTTGAAAAATAGAGGAAAAAGTAAAGGCTATGCAAAGTGAAATAAAGAAAAATATACAGGGTACCAACAATAAAGGGAAGGAAACCAGGACTCAAATCAACAATTTGGAACAGACTGAAGAAACGAGAATTTTTAAAAAATGAGGAGAGGCTTAAGAAACTCTGGGACAACTTTAAACATCCCAACATGTGAATCATAGGGGTGCTAGAAGGAGAAAAGGAAGAGCAAGAAATTGATAATTTATCTGAAGAAATAATGAAGGAGAACTTTCCCAATCTGGACAAGGAAATAGACTTCCAGGAAGTCCAGTAAGATCAGAGTCCCAAAGATGTTAGACACAAAGAAGCACAAGCCAAGGCACATCATAATTACATTAACCAAGATTAAAGATAAGGAGAAAATCTTAAAAACAGCAAGAAGAAAAGAGCAGTTACCCACAAAGGAATTGCCATAAGACTATCAGCTGATTTCTCAAAAGAAATATTACAGGCAAGAAGGGACTGAAAAGAAGTATTCAGTCATGAAAGGCAAGGACCTGCATCCAAGATCAGTCTATCCAGCAAAGCTATCATTTAGAATGGAAGGACAGATAAAGTGCTTCTAGATAAGGTCAAGTTAAAGGAGTTTGTCATCACCGAGTCCTTACATATGAAATGTTAAAGGGACTTATCTAAGAAAGAGAAGAAGATCAAAACTATTAGCAGTAACAACTCACTCACAACAAACTCACAACTGTGAACAACTGAAACTAAAAAAAAAAACAAAAACAAACTAAGGAAATAACTAGAACAGGAACAGAATCACAGATATGGAGATGAGAGAGGAAGGGGATGGGAGAGAATGGGGATAAAGGTACAGGGAATAAGAAGCATAAATAGTAGGTATAAAATAGGCCGGGGGAGGTTAAGAATAGTATAGAAAATGGAGAAGCCAAAGAACTTACATGTATAACCCATGGACATGAACTAAGGGCAGGAAAATGCTGGTTGGGGGGGGGTGCAAGGGGCAGAGTGGAATAAAGGAGAGAGAAAAAAATTGAGACAACTGTAGTAACATAATCAAAAATATATACATATTTTTAAAAAATAAAAAAATAATAATTCTTTACTATATTCAAATATCCAGTGAGTGTTCACATTTTTATCTCATAAATTATTCTGTTTACTTTTTGTTCAAATTAGAATCTAAATAAATTCCATACTTTGCAATAAAAAAAAGAGTGAAGGCAACCATGGAAACAGTATCAATGGCATCAAATGGCTTAGACATGACAGAGGCTCCTGAAAGAGATGAGATGGCAGAGGAACGAATGGAAGTGACACTGAGGTCTTCCCAGGACCAATCTGGAATTACAACTCAATTGTGGAGAAATCACCCGCAAGAAACAACTGAACAATTGCAAGAGGGAGGCCTAATAACCTCAGACAGACAGAATAATCAGCTTTAGCACAACCTGACTGGTAAGGAGTGCGGTGGAGATGTGAGGAGGCTGGCTGGGCGCTAACACAGGCAGCATCACCAGAGGGATATTTAAATTGCCAGTTGGAGCCCCCTGAGAAGAGTGGGGTCTAAACCATAAGCAGGGATCTCCAGCCTGCAGCACTGGAGTCCAAAAAATTACACATAACAGCCAGCTGCGAAAAGTGGCAGGGTTGTTCTCTGCCAGAGATAGGTGGCTGGAGACACAACAGATGTTTAAAGAGCCAATGTATAAATTTTTATTTGGAGCCACTTACCATGGGCTACAGCAAAGGTGGGGGCAGAGTGGGCTAGAGGCATCTGAGAAGAGACTGGGGAGGGAGGCTTTGGAGAGAGAACTGAGGAAGTAGCTAGTGGGATCCTGGTACCGACTCATCCCCTACAGGGGAGCAGCGATCCTGCTCCAGCAGACCACTCCCCTGAGCAGCAGCAGTGTGAGAGGACACAATAGCCCAGCCCCAGGAGGGACTCTGCCGTACCCTGTGGTGCCTAAGCCTCACTGCTGAGTTCAGAGTGACTAGATAAACAACTGAAGGAGACAGCCACAAGCAGTAGATTCCTGGAAGTGTCAAACAGACGACCTAAGATCAGAGGGAGTCAACATCTGATATCACCAGAGGCAGATCCAGGAAAAAAAAAAAAAAAAAAAAGCGGTAAGTACTAGAGGCTATTGAGATGAAATTCACTATGGTCTTCTCCGTGATTTGCGATTTTTTTTTTTTTTTTTTTTTTTTACTACATAGTTCATTTCAGGTCCATCAAGTCTGCGCATATTAAATCACTAGGTTTTTCTTTAAACAGATTTTATTTATTTATTTTTAGAGAGAGGAAGAGAGGGAGAAAGAGAGGGAGAGAAACATCAATGTGTGGTTGCATTTCACACGCTCCCTGCTGGGGACTGGCCTACAACCCAGGCATGTGCCCTACACTGGGAATCGAAACAGCGACCCTTTGGTTCACAGGCTGGTGCTCAATCCAGTGAGCCACACAAGCTAGGGCTAAGTCATTAGATTTTATACTAATAGTTTATTTCTCTCCTTTCTTATAATAGCCTTAATTTCTTCAGAGCCTTATTAATACTGGTTCATTTGCTGTTGATAGTGGGATTAAAAGGTGGATTAGTTTTGCTGATGTGGGTTTGTTTCCTGGGCTTTGTGGTTTTGTTCTGACAGCACCTGCACAACAACACACAAGACGTGGTGGGCAAAGTGACCTTCAGTCAACCAGCTGGAAGGAAGGACCCACCAAAGAAATACCAAACAACAATTAAAACCCAGTTACTTCCAGAAAGCCAACAAAAATGGCATAAAAGGCATTCCAAGAGCATCAAGTTCAGGAGATCAAGGAGACTGCACCACTGAATCTGACAATCTCCTACCATAGAAGTTCACACCACAAAGTCAGAAAGTCAAGACAGATGAATTTAAGAGGCAGAAGCAAAAAAGAAGAGTTCACAAATAATGGGAAGACAAAGAAACGCCCTCCCCCTCCAATCGAAAGGAAAAGAGGAATCCCCAGAAAGAGAGCTAAATGAAATAGAAGCAAGTAAACAATCAGATATTGAGTTCAAAGCAATGGTTATGAGGAAGCTCAATGTGCTCAGCGAGTTCAGAGAGAATTACAAAAAACTACAAGGAAACTATGAGGAACTTACTACAAACTATATCAGCATGAAAAAGGACATAGAGACTATCAACAAGAGGCAAGAGGAGATGAAGAATACAAATTCTGAACTGAGGAACACAGTATAAGGAATCAAAAGCAAGCTAGGTGAAGCAGAGGGTTGAATCAGTGAGCTGGAGGACAAGGTAGAAGAAAGCTCCCAGAAAGAGCAAGAAAATGGAAAAAGACTCAAAAAGAATGGAGAGGCGTTGAGGGAAATGCAGGACAACCTGAAATGTAATAATATCCATATAATAGGGGATAACAGAAGGAGAAGAAGAGGAGGAGGGGGTAGAGAACCTGTTTGAAAAAAATAATGATGGGAAACTTCCCTAACTGGAGAAGAGAAGAAGTCACGCAAGTCCAGGAAGCACGGAGGGTCCCATTCACGAGGAATCCAATGAGGCCCACTCCAAGACACATCATCATTAAAATGGCAAATGTCAAAGACAGAGAGAATATTAAAGGCAGCAAGGGAGAAACAGGTAGTAACATACAAGGGAGCCCAAATAAGGCTAGTGGCTGACTTCTCAACAGAAATATTAGGGGCCTTGACCCACAAAGTTCCCTGGAGCCACAGATGAAATAGCTCTACCTACGCATGATCTGCGTGGGGAGAAAAGGTGGGCCAATCGCTCAGAGGAGGAGGGCCTGATCTCCTTTTCCCCTAGGCTTTTATTGAGTTCAGCAGGTAAGGGAGCACATGGCATCCATGTATAGCTCATCAATCAATGTTACATGGTGTTGATCAAAGAAGAATTGTTGAGAAGTAACAATTGCAAGAATATAGGGGTCTCTTTAAATCAGGATCTGTTAGACAGCATGACGCTAGGTGATCAGGACAACCTTGTGCTTGGAAACTAAACACCCAGTGTATGTTAACTAGATTACCTAGACAACATTATTCTTAGCAGGACAGGCTTCAAAGGAAATAATACATTATTTTTCTTCAGGCCTGATTTCCCCCGGGGGGCCGCCTGTGCCCGCATTGGTTCACACCCGCCGGCCAGCATTTGCAGTAGTTTTCCAGTTGTGACTTATAGGTCATGCTTTGCTCATGCGGGGCTACACTCCCCGATACCAGGCAGGGCTGTTCGCCACACAGAAACACTACAAGCGAGAAGGGAATGGCAAGAAATATTGCAAGTATCGAAAAGCGAGGCCTGAAACCAAGACTACTCTACCCAGCAAGGCTCTCAGTTAAAATGGAAGGAGAAATAAGGAGTTTCCCAGACAAAAGAAGGCTAAAAGAAAACACCTCCACCAAGCACTGCAAGATATGCTCGAGGGACTGTTTTAAGAAGATGAAGAAAAGGAGTGAGAAAGAGAGGGACACAGGTACAAAGAGAAAAAATAAATAAGTACCTATTGATAATAACTTTAAATGTAAAGGGATTCAATGCCCCAATTGAAAGACACAGGGTAGCTGAATGGATAAGAAAACATGGCTCACACATATGCTGCCTACAAGAGACCCACCTCAGAACAAAGGACCTACACCGACTGAAAGTAAAGGGATGGAAAAAAATATTCCAAGCATATGGACAGGAAAAAAAGAAAAGCCAGGCTAGTAATACTTGTATCTGACAAAATAGACTTCAAAACAAAGGCCATAAATGGAGACCCAGAAGGACACTTCAAAATACTCAAGGGAAGAATTCATCAAGAAGACACAGCATTATAAACATATATGCACCCAACATAGGAGCACCCAAATATATAAGGAAAATCTTGGAGGACTTCAAGAAAGATTTTTGACAGCAACACACTGATAGTAGGGGATTTTAACACCCCACTGTCAACAATGGCTAGATCTTCCAAACAAAACCTCAACAAGGATATTGTGGAACTGAATGACGCATTAGATCAAATGGACTTAACTGACATATGTAGAACCTTTCACCCCAAAGAAGCAAAATACACGTTCTTTTCAAATGCACATGGAACATTTTCAAAGATAGACCACATGATAGGACACAGAACAAGCCTCAACAAATTCAAGAAAACCGAAATCATAACAAGCATTTTCTCAGACCACAAGGGCTTGAAACTAGAAACCAACCTCAAGGGAAAAAAACTCAAAAACATTCAAACGCATGGAGACTGAATAGCATGCTATTAGACAATGAATGGGTCAATAATGAGATAAGAGAAGAAGTCAAAAGGTTTCTGGAAACAAATGAAAACGAACACACAACAGTCCAAAACCTATGGGGCACAGAGAAGGCAGTCCTGAGAGGGAACTTCACAGCAACACAGGCCTACCTAAAAAAGATAGACCTAACTCTACATCTTCAAGAACCGGAGAAACAACCACCAATAAAGCCCAGAGTGAGTAGAAGGAAGGAAATAATCAAGATCAGAGCAGAACTGAATGACACAGAGACTAAAAGAACAATTCAAAGGATCAACCAATCCAGGAGCTGGTTCTTTGAAAAGATAAACAAAATCAACAAGCCTTTAAGCAGACTCATGAAGAAGAAAAGGGATAGGACCCAAATAAATAATACCAGAAATGAAAGAGGCGAGATTACAACTGATACCACAGAAATGCAAAGGATTGTAAGAAATTACGATGACCAATTGTATGCCAAGAAATTTGAAAACCTGGGTGAGATGGACAAACACCTAGAAAAATATAACCTTCCAACACTGAGTGAAGAAGGAGCAGAAAGCCTGGACAGATGGGTAACAGCTGGTGAAATTGAAGCAGTAATCAAAAAACTCCTGGCACACGAAAGCCCTGGACTGGACGGTTTCACAGGAGAATTTTACAAAACATTTAAGGAAGAGCTAACCCCTGTCCTTCTCAGACTATTCCAAAAAATCCAAGAATGGGGAAGACTTCCAAACTCCTTTTTATAAGGCCAGCATCATCTTAATCCCAAAACCAGATAAAGACACAACCAAGACAGGAAACTACAGGCCAATATCGCTGATGAGCATAGAGGCTACAGCCCTCAACAAAATATTGGCAAACCGCATCCAGCAATACATTAAAAAGATCGTCCACCACGATCAAGTGGGATTCATCCCAGGGATGCAAGCATGGTTCAATATATGCAAATCAATAAACATAATACATCACATAAACAAAAGGAAAGACAAAAATCACATGATCATATCAAGAGATGCAGAAAAAGCATTTGAAAAGGAACAACACCCATTGAGGATACAAACGCTCAGCAAGTGGGAATAAAGGGGGCATACCTCAACATAATAAAGGCCATATATGAGAAACCTACAGCCAACATCATTCTTAACGGGCAAAAACTAAAAGTTTTCCCACTAAGATTGGGAACAAGACAAGGATGTCTGCTTTCACGACTTCTATTCAACATAGTATTGGAAATCCTAGCCACAGAGATCAGACAAGAAAAGGAATAAAAGGCATCCCAATTGGAAAGGAGGAAATAAAACCGTCATTGTTTGCAGATGACATGATAGTGTACATAGAAAACCCTATACACTCCCCCCAAAAACTACTTGACCTACTCAGTGAATTTGGCAAAACAGCGGGATACAAGGTCAATATTCAGAAATCGAAGGCATTTTTCTACACCAACAATGAAATATCAGAATCAGAAATCAGGAAAAAAAATCCCATTTGCTATAGCAACAATAAAAATAAAGTACCTCGGAATAAACTTTAACCAAGGAGGTAAAAGACCTGTACTCATAAAACTACACAACACTGAAGAAAGAAATTAAGCAAGACACAAGCAAATGGAAGCATATACCATGTTCATGGGTTGGAAGAGTTACCATCATGAAAATGTCCATACTACACAAAGCAAGTTATAGATTTAATGCAATCCTTATTAAAATACCCATGACATATTTCACAGATATAGAACAGACACTTCAAAATTTTAGATGGAACCATAAATGACCTCAAATAGCTGCAGCAATTTTGAGAAAGAAGAACAAAGTAGGAGGGGTCGCAGTACCTGACATCAAACTATATTACAAGGCCATTGTAATCAGAAGAGTCTCATACTGGCATACGAACAGACACGTACATCAATGAAACAGAATAGAGAGCCCAGAAGTAAACCCATGTCTCTATGGCCAATTAATATTTGACAAAGGGGGCAGAAGCATAAAAGCTAAGGGGGTAAAAATAACCTCTTCAACAACTGGTGCTGGGAGAGCTGGACAGCTACATGCAAAAAATTTAAATTTGACCTCCAACTTACACCATACACAAAAATAAACTCAAGATGGATAAAGGACTTAAATACAAAGTAGGACACCATGAAAGTCTTAGAGGAGAACATAGGCAGGAAAGTCTCAGATATTCCACACAGCAATGTTTTCACTGATATGTCCCCTAGAGCAAGGGACATAAAGGAAAGAATAAACAAATGGAACTTCATCAAAATAAGAAGCTTCTGCACGGCTAAAGAAAACATCAGCAAAACGAAAAGGGAACCAACCGTATGGGAAAACGTATTTGCCAATGATACCTCTGGCAAGGGTTTGATCTCCAAAATATATAAAGAACTCACACAATTCTGCTCCAGGAAGACAAACAACCCCATTAA
Source organism: Pteronotus mesoamericanus (assembly GCF_021234165.1). Classification (NCBI taxonomy): domain Eukaryota; kingdom Metazoa; phylum Chordata; class Mammalia; order Chiroptera; family Mormoopidae; genus Pteronotus; species Pteronotus mesoamericanus. The sequence continues at coordinate 1,711,006 of NW_026555085.1, forward strand.
AAAATGGGCCAAGGACCTGAACAGACACTTCTCCAAGGAGGACATACCCAGGGCTCAGAGACAAATGAAAAGATGCTCAGCATCACTAGCCATCAGAGAGATGCAGATTAAAACCACAATGAGATACCACTTCACACTGGTCACAATGGCCATCATAAAATAATCAACAAACATCAGGTGCTGGCTAGGTTGTGGACGAAAGGGGAACTTCAGTACACTGTTGGCGGGAATGCAGCCTAGTGCAGCCCCTGTGAAAAACAGTGTGGAGTTCCCTCAAAAAGCTAAAAATGGAACTGCCTTTTGACCCAGCAATTCCACTGCTGGAATTATACCCTAAGAATCCCAAAACACCAATTCAAAAGAACCTGTGCACCCCAGTGTTCATGGCAGCACAATTTAAAATAGCCAAGTGCTGGAAGCAACCCAAGTGCCCACCAATAAATGAGTGTATGACAAACTATGGAACGTTTACGCAACAGAGTACTACGGATCAGAAAGAAAGAAGGCTCTCTTACCCTTCGTGACAGTATGGATGGAACTGGAGAGCATCATGCTAAGTGAAACAAGCCAGGGGGTGAAAGACAAACACCATATGATCTCACCTATAAGTGGAACCTAATCAACAAAACTAACAAGCAAGCAAAATATAACCAGCAACATTGAAAGAAAAAACAAACTGACAGTAATGAGAGGGGAGGAGTGAGGTGGATAATGGGGAAAGGAAGGGGAAGGGTCAAATCAAGGAACATTTATAAAGGACCCATGAACAAAGCCAAAGTGGGGAATGATTGAGGGTGGGAGGTGGGAGTGGGTGGGGCTGGGAAAAGAGGTGGCCGGATAATGGAGACAAATGCATTTGAAAAATAAAAGAAGCTTTTTTTCATTTCCATTGAAATATCAAAAAAGAGTGAGGGGGTGGGGGTGTGTGTCAGGGGAGAGAGAGAGAGAGAGGCAGGGTTCTGGAGGCCATTATCTCCTGATGCAATGTCTTAATGTGCTTTCTGGTGTCAATGGCTGGGCAGCCAACTTGTGAAAGATGAGAGCCTGTGATGGAAATTGGTCTTCTACTTTTGAGTGTCCCAGGGAAAGTTGGCTTGCATTACATCTCATAGTGTCATATCCCAACTCCCTCCTTGTCTTGCATTTGATGGCCACTGAGGCACAGTGTATGTGTACATACAGCTATCATTATTCTCTTCTTTTTTAAAAAATTTTATTTATTTTTTATAGAGAGGGGAAGGGAGGGAGAAAGAGGGATGTAAACATCGGTTGCCTCTCTCATGAGATGTGCCTTGACAAAGAGTCAAACTGGCGACTTTTTGGTTCACAGGTTGACACTGAACCTACTGACCCACACCATTCAGGGTAACAGTTGCCATTTTTCACCGAAACCTAGGTTCCACTTGTTGGAAAACATAGCAATTTTCATAGACCACTAAGGAAAAAAAAACATAATCATACTGTGGCATGGCATTAATTGTAAGTGATATCCCTATTTGAGACATATTAAATGTAAAAATTGCTGTTTATCTTGTAGCCTATAAAATATGATAAGTGACTTTGGTGAGTCATTTCTGGAGTTTTGTTTCCTCACATAAACAGCTACACCATTCATTCATTTATTCATTCATCCACATTTATTCATTATAAATGTTGGGATAGACATGATAAGCAGGTTTCCTGCCTTTGTGGGACTTTTGTTCTGGTAGCTGTAGGATTTCCGGTGATCTTTGCTACATTCACATCCTGTGAGTCAGTAATTTCATGACTGTGGATGAGATACAGAGTGAAAGTAAACACTAGGGGAAAAAACCCCAGATACCAGAAAGGAAGTTAGAAAAACTGGGTTCTAAGCTGCTCTTGCCTTTATTACAGCATGTAATCTCTGTCAGTCTCAGTTTATCCATTTATTAAGTGGGTGATACTATTTTTTTACTTAAAATATGTAAAATATTCCTATTTTTTTATTTTATTCTCTATATAAGCTTATATTAGGAACAGCTCTTCCTGTAGACTACATCTCTAATTTTGTAACAGTAACCATGTCAGAGATGGTAAACTGGTGATTTATAGCTAGTTTTTGCTTTTTTTCTTTTTGGCTTGTAGTTTTCTGGGGTTTTTTATTTTTAAATCATGTTTATTCTATTACAGTTGTCTCAATTTTTCCTCCTTTGCCCTGCTCCACGCATCCAACCCCGCCACCCGCTCCCACAGTCAATTCCCACTCTGTTGTCCATGTCCCTGGGTCATTCATACATGTTCTTTGTCTAGCCCCTTCTAAGTGAGTGATATTATTGTCTGTCCTGTTTGGTCACTGGTAAATCAAGACATAGCTGTTTTTCTCTTGACACAGTCCTTCAAACTCTATGTAATGGTGGTCAAAAGGGAAAGTTCAGCTATGCAATCTGTGTCTGTGGCAACTAATGGCCCTACCTTTTTTTTCTGCTCTTGAATCAAGAAAGTTTCAGACATTTTCTTGTCACATTCAGGTGCTAAGCAGTATCATTCTGTGTATATTAGAATAACACCAAATCTTTTTTCTTCTTTTTAAAGATTTTATTTATTTATTTATTTATTTTTAGAGAGAGAGAAAGGGAGGAATAAAGAGAGGGAGAGAAACATTGATGTGAGAGAGAAACATCAGTTGGTTGCCTCTCACACACCCCAAACTGAGGACCTGGCCCACAACCCAGGCATGTGCTCTGACTGGGAATCAAACTGTACACCTTGGTTTGCAGGATAATGCTCAGCCTACTGAGCTACACCAGTCAGGGCATCAAATCTTTTTTCTATTGCCCAGCGTAGAGCTTCTTGCAGCCCCACTGTACAGTCTGCAGGGGGCTGGTATCTGACCTTTGCCTGGCAAACACAGCTGTAGGAGACTGGCTGGTTATCTGCCTGGGGGTGAGGGTGTAGGAGAGAAGGCTGGGCTGGGAACGTGATTCCCGAGTTGTCTAGGGTAAAGGCAATGTAAGAATTACTAGTACACTAGGTGTGAGCCATGCTAGAAAGTGAGCCAGTGTGCACCGAGTTAATATTGTCTTATATGGACATGTTATGTCTGTGAGCTGAAGTCATTGCTGCATCCCCAGGTTTTCAAGAGGCTTTGAAAGAAATGAATGATAAGAGCAAGGCCTTACTTGCAACAGGGCACTGCAGATGAGAGGTCTCCAGCAATGACTGTAGAGGGACAAGGGGCCTCCAAAAAACCCATGGGAACACTCAGGAAGAATCAGCTTTAAGCACCTTCCAGTCCCAGTGGGTGCAAAGCCCTCTTTCTATCATGCCAGGCAAGAAAAAACTCTTGCTTTTCACTGTCTCTAACCATTCCTGATTCTACTCAGACTTGGAGTGTCATAAACCACTCCTGCAGGATAGGATGATGAGGATAGACACATAAAGTAGAGAAAAGAGGAACCATGTCCTCATTCCCCATCTTCCCACCCTGGGAAAACACTAACTGGAGATTTAACTTTGGAAACCGTCATCAAATTACTGAAAGAAATCATTGTATTTGGTAATGGACTTCAGTCATCTAAGAGAGATCGGAAAAGCTTTAATGCTGCCCATGTTTTCATCTTGGAACAGGGAAGACTTGGTCCCACTGTACAGTTAAAGACAGCAGAAGAATGAAACCAAGTTGCTGTGTGATCGCATCCTTCAAGTCATGTAGCTCCACACACCAGTTCAGTTGTGTGTGTGGGAGTACATGGGAGCTTGGAATCTGAGACCCCAAATATGACTGGGGACATGTGCAGGCCTGACTGACCCTTCAGGCTATCTGTTGACCTGGTGTGATGCAGTTCATCATAGACGAGTCTGTAGATTTTCAGCAAAGTCTATCACTCAAATCTAAATAACTTGTTCTCTAGAAATGTATGATCCAAGACAAGCACATTGGTAGTTTCTTCACTGAAGATCATAGTTCTCTGGTGACCAATGGTAGCCATCAGCCACATGTAGCAATGGGCACTAAGGAGCTAAGCCAAATTCAGATAGGTTCTTTAGTACAATACACACTAGACTTCAAAGACTTAGTACAAAAAGATCTCATTAATACTTTTATATGTATTATACTTTGAAATTATATTATTTTGGATGCACAGGGTTAAATAAATACATTACTAAAATTAAACTTACCTGTTGCTCTTATCTTTTTAGCGTAACTACTAAATTATATGTAACTCACATTATATTTCTATTAGTCAGCACTGCCACAGGCATGAGGCACTGAGGTCACAGGTCATCTGGGGCTGATATGCTTTTCCTCCCTCAAGTGACCCAGACCCACTGTGCGTCATCCTAAAGAAGGTAGATCCTGCAAGACGACCCGAATCTGGGTGAGGGAGAAAATGTTCCCCTCTTTGGGATGGAAAAGCACACTCAAGGGTACCCCTGCTGTAGGAGGTAAACTGGCCCCTGAAGTGGGGGCTGAGAAGCAGCCGGAAGAGAAATTGTGCAGGGAGGCACTTGAGCCTGGGGAAACTAAGTGGTTCTGTAACTCTCTTCCTCCATCTCTAACTCTTTAGGAAAGCCTTATTTAGTGTGAGTTGGGGCACCAAAGGGCTGAGGGGTCTGCGCCCATTCTTAGCCCTCCAACTTGACAACCCACCCCCCAACCTGGGTCCTGCTGCTGCCTGACTCACTCAGTGCAGTGATCTCACCTCTGCCAATTGATCCCATTCTCAACTATGGAAAGAGCTTTATAAATTAAAAAATGTTCATTACAACTTATTATCTTAACACAATATTGGAAGAAGCATAAACACTCAACAGGAAAAATTATAAATTATGTATTATACACTTCAAACACCATTGTTGAGCCACTTAAGTGACACTTATTAAAACTTTGTGTTAACAAGGAAGATGATAGCATCATAATAATTTTTAAAGGAATAAAGGAATACATAAACATGCAATTGGTGACAATAACATACACAACCGCCCAAAAAATATTCCAAAAACCTAGCCATGGAGAAAAGACTAGAAAAAATTATTTTTTTAAAAATAGAATCATGATCGTGTTAGTGTTCTCCAGACAAACAGAACCGATCAGAGATAAATACATATGTATCTGCACACTGTCCATTGGGGAGCAAGAAGCTCTATACTGGACAATAAAAAAGAGATTTGATGTTATTCAGATTAGACATTTATATATACAAAAAGAGTCCATGGAAACACTCAACAAGAATCATCTATATACACCTATATCTAGATATATGTACATATAGGTATATAGAGATATAGATATATATATAGAGAGAGAGACTGATTTTTAAAGAATTGGCTCATGCAATTATAAAGCCTAGCAAGTCCAAAACTTGCAAAGCAGGCCAGCAGGCTGGAGGGCCAGGGAAGAGCTGATGTCGCAGCTCAAGTCTGAAATCATCTGGAGGCAGAATTCCCTCTTCTTCTGGGACAGTTGTCTTTTTCTGTTAGGGTCTTCAACTGATTGGATGAAGTCCACTGATTTAAGTGTTAATCTCATCTTTAAAATACCTTATCAGAAATATCTAGAATATAGATATTTGCCAAATATTTGGGTACCGTGGCCTAGCTAAGTTGATACTTAACATTAACCATCACAATGACCTAGGGTTTAACACTCTCTAACTTACTTTTTACATACATTCTTGTGTCTTCAAAAATACATATAATAAAAACAGTTTTCTTCTGGTCAAGACGGAGGCATAGGTAGACACACCTTGCTTCACTGCACAACCATAAGAAGGAATACAACTAACTTAAAAATGAGAAACACCCAGAACTGCTAGAAAATCACCCAGAAACACACTCAGAACTGTATGGAAGTCCAATCACCAAGGATTCAGAAAAGGTGTTTTCATCCAGACAGGTAGGAGGGGCAGAGATAGGGAGTCTGGGTGGAGAGGGCTTGTGACTATGGTGAGCCAGGGGCAGAGAGGTGGCATGGTGGCAAGGTGGCAGCAGCTGACAGAACGGGCAGCCCCACATTGATGTGTAGTGGATAAAAATCAAGGAGACACATTGTGAGCGAGTGACCCCAGCCCCAGGCCAGACCATGCAGCCCAGGGCACCAGAGCTGGGAAAAGAAAACCTCATATCTTCTGACTGTAAACCAAGTGGGGGTTGGGGTGGCAAAAGAAACTGCCAGTTGTTTGGGAGAGCCAGGAAGTATGCAAACCCACCCACCCTGGGAACCACAACCAGGACAGCAGCTGGAGGGGCACCAGCAGCATACAGGAAGTAGGTGAAGTGACTGGAAATGGGGTGAGGACCAGGCAAGCCCCCAGAAGTCAGTGAGTAGTGGCATTGTCCCCTCTTCATCCCCACAGTTGCCCCACCCTGGTGAATACCCAAGGCTCTGCCCCATATGACTTAACAGGTGCCCTAAAACAGAATCAAAGCAGCTTTGCCTAGCACACAGACACAGGGAGGCAACCAAAATCAAGAGACAATGAAATATGGCCCAAATGAAGGAACAGAAAAGAACCCCAGAAAAATAACTAAGAAATGTGGAAATAGCTAACCTATCAGATACTGAGTTCAAAACACTGGTGGTCAGAATGCTCAAAGATCTCATTGAATATGGCAAACGCTAAGAGAAGAAATGAAGGCTCTACTAAGGGAAATAAAGAAATATCCACAGTAAACCAACAGTGAAGGGAAAGAAGCTGGGATTCAAATCAATGATTTATAATGTAAGGAAGAAATAAACATTCAACCAGGACAAAATGAAGAAACAAGAATTCAAAAAAATGAGGAGAGGTTTAAGAAGACTCTGGGACATCTCCAAACATGCCAACATCCGAATCATAGGGATGCCAGAAGGAAATGAGGAAGAGCAAGAAATTAAAAACTTATTTCAGAAAACAATGAAAGAAAACTTCTCTAATATGGCGAAGAAAAGAGACATACAAGCCCAGGAAGCACAGACAATCCCAAACAAGTTGGACCCAAAGAGGGCCACACCAAGACACATAATAAATAAAATGCCAAATTTAGGGATAAGGAGAGAATATTAAAAGCAGCAAAAGAAAAGCAGAGTTACCTACAAAAGAGTTCCTATAAGACTATCAACTGATATCTCAAAAGAAACTTTGCAGCTAGAAGAGATTGGCAAGAAGTATTCAAAGTGATGAAAAGGAAGGACCTACAACCAAGATTACTCTATCTATCAAAGCTATTGTGTAGAATGGAAGGGCAGATAAAGTGCTTCCCAGATAAGCTAAAGAAGCATATCACCAAGCCCTTAGTATATTAAATGTTAAAGAGACTTATTTAGGAAAAAGAAGATCAAAACTATAAACCATAAAATGACAACAAACACAACTATCAACACCTGAATCTAAAAAGCAAAAGCAAAAACAAACTAAGCAAACGACTAGAACAGGAATAGAATCATAGATATGGAATCATTTGGTGAGTTATCAGCTGGGAGGGAGAAGGGGGAGAATGGAGGAAAAGGAACAGGGAATAAGAAGCATAATTCGTAGGTACAGAATAGACAGGGGGATGTTAAGAACAGTATAGGTAATGGAGAAGCCAAAGAAATTACATGCACAACCCACAGACGTAAACTAAGGGGCGGGGGAAGGTAGAACACAGGAGGGATGGAGGGAACTGGGAGGAGGGGGGCAAAGGGGGAAAAATTAGGACAACTGTAATAGCATAATCAATAAAATATACTTTTAAAAAATAAAATAAAATAAAACAATATACTTTTATCATGGGAAAAAAAGTCTGTAGACACATTTCAAAATACAGCTTCCTTGGAGAGACCCAGAGTCACAGGCACTGGGCGCTTCTCTCAATGCTCCTATGCCCCTTTGCCCAGCTCTCACGCTCTTCTCGCACCTGGCTTCTATCTTGTCATCTATCCCAGAATGGGTTTTTCTTCGCTAAATGTCAGCAACCAGGTTTTACTCCTTTTTGACTCCTCCTCAAGCATGACAAACTCTTTTCTTAATCAAGAACTTTAAATATCATCTCCTGTAGGAGAAAATCTTCAAAGGAATTCTAGGAACTGGGATTTCAGGAAAGGACAGAAGAAACAAGCAGGAACCTGCCTGATGGCATTATTTTCACCCACAGGTGATAAGCTGATTCTTAAGGAATACTCTCCTGAGAGGAGTAGCTGAGGGAGCTCATGTCCTACTTCCTTTGTAAAAATCAACTTGATTAGATTTTCCTACCTCTGTTGAAATTGTCTAAAAACTATTATCAGTGCTTTATTTGATTTCTCTAATGTTTTCTGCAATTTCTTGGAGTTTTAAGTTATTGTTGTTTATGTTCTATCATACCTCTTGCTAAATATAACGTCAGCATATCTTCTCTGTTTATTTCTGATAAGTTCACATAAACAGATGGAACTTCTATAAACTGAATCCATCTTGCTTTGATTTTCAATATAAGTTTGGAAATCATTTTTCAAATGTGAAAAATGGTGCTCTCAAGATACGGTTAAAATTTTACTTTAGAATGATGTCAACTGCTTGATATATAAATATTTAAAAAAAAGTATAGGATAACATTAACTGTGATACTATGTTGTGATAAAGAACTTAAACACTGTCAAACATTAAGAAACTGATTTTAGGAACAATACCCAGGGCAGGAAATAAAGATGCCCCAAGTGTTGTCTGGACCTTAAAACTTGGTTCTGCCCCGGCGGGTATGGCTCAGTTGATTGAGCTCGGGCTTGTGAATTGAAAGGTCACCAGTTTGATTCCCAGTAAGGGCATATGCCTGGGTTGCAGGCCAGGTCTCCAGCTGGGGACGTGCAAGAGGCAACCATCCATGTTTCTCTCACACATCATCGATATTTCTCTGCCCTTTTTTCTCCCTCCCTTCCCCTCTCTCTAAAAAATAAATAAATAATCTTCAAAAAAAATACCCTTAGTTCTATGTCTTTCTTGATGAGCTTCTCTTCTATGGTGTCTCAGGGATTCTAAGAAACTTTAAAGAGTACTTACTCCAAACTCTCATTAAAAGCAAGAATTTTTTTCTGTTTCATTCTGTATAATGGTTTTCCAGTCCCTGCCTGAAGAGCTCTAGTGGATGAGGAAATAAAATCACTAAGAACCTGGATGTCAGGTTGCTCAAAGAGGAAAGAAATTCAGAATCTGGGAAAGGAAAAAGGAGTCTGGACATCAAGGAATGACAAAACAGGGTCTAGGAAGGTTTTGTAGCTTGAGAGAGAATTACTGATGAGACAAATGATGCAAACATGGCCTAAGACATTGGTACTCACAGGAGGTCACTGGCCAACCTTGTAGAGAGGCAGTTTTCATGAATGATACACAGCTGAATTCTGAAAGATTCCATAGGAATCTGTAAGTAACTGAAATGGGTTTTTTTGTGATGAACCAGCCTTATTCAATCAGCCAATCTAGGCTTATCCAAAGAAAAGAACAATTAAACTCACCATTCCCCAACTATCTGTATTTTTTCACTCTCCTCATTCTTCTCTCATTAATTCTGTTTTTGTCATTGTATGTCAACCATCAGAGTCACCTGGCTATTCTTTTCTGTGTCCACTACTTGTTGTGACTTACTACATAATTCTTCCTGTACTTTCTAACTTCAGCACTTTGCTTTCTTTCCAGCCTCGCATAATCATCACCATCACTATCATCACTAGTGCCTATTGACTACCATCATTACCCTTGCATATCAATTACCATCATCACCAGCATCATCACTATCATCATCATTACTATCATGCAGTGTCAGTGATAGTGAAAAATACACGTAATCCTTATAATTCTCTCAAGAAAGTGTTGTGATTCCCCTTTGAAAAGAATGAGGTACAGGATGGTCATATAATTTGATTATAGTTACACTTTTAATGTTACAAAACCAATAATTCAATCTAGGCTTCTTTGATCCCAAAGCCCAAACACATTCACCATGCTAAACTGCTTTCATAATTCTCTTTCTACGGTCAGCTTCTTCTCTATGTTTCTGTTTCTTAGTGTGCACTACTAAGAGTAAGGATCTTGACTTCTAGTGTGGTACCCCAACGCTGGTCACAGGCCAGCTGTTGTCTGGCTGACTGTGAATTAGATGTCCGTCTCTGGACTGCTCAGTGGTGACCAGAGGGTGCAGGGGTGTGTGTGGAAGGGGCACTGTGATGGGCATGGCCAGTAGGTGTACCTGTCTCACTCCCGTGAGAGGCTGTTGAAAAGGCAGCTTTGAATGTGCATTTAGAAGGAATCAAGATGGCAGAGGAGTGAGTGCAAGTCACACCGACCTCCTCCCAGGAACAACCTGGAATTAGAACTAAATTGTGGAGAAATCCACAATTATCTGGAACAAACAACTAAACAATAGTGAGAGAGGAGCCTTGTAACCTCAGACACAGAAGAATCGGCTTTAGTGCAATCCAGCTGGTAAGGAGTGTGGTACAGACTCGAGAAGGCGAGAGGGGCACCCACGGGCAGCAGCAGCAGGATATTGAAACAGCCAGTTGGATCCCCCTGAGAAGAGCGGGGTCTAAACCAAAAGCAGGGATCTCCAGCCTACAGCACCAGAGCCCAAAAAGTACACAGAAAACAGCCAGCCGTGAAAAGCTGTAGGGTTGCTCTCTGCCAGAGACAGGTGGCTGAAGACGCATAGAGCCTTTTAGAGGGCCAACGCATACATTTCTATTTGCAGCCACTTACCCTGGTCTCCAGCAAAGGTGGGGGCAGTGTGGGCCAGAGACACCTGAGGAGAAACTGGAGAAGGAGGCTTTGGGGAGAGAACTGAGAGAGTAGGCAGCAGGATATTGGTGCTGATTCATTCCCCCATGTGGCAGCAGCCATCTTGCTCAGGCAGAGACCACTCCCCCTGGGTGGCACCAAAGTCAGAGGACCCAATAGCCCCGCCCCCGGGTGGGATTCCACCCCACCCTGTGCTGTCTAAGCCACCTGCTGAGTGCAGAGTGGCAGTGACAGACAGTAGATCCCTGGCTAATGGGGGTGCAGAGAGGTCTGGAGACACTTGAGGAATGACAGGGGACGGAGGCTTTGGGCAGAGAACAGAGAGAGTAGCTGGCGGGATCCCAGTGCTGACTCCTCCCCTATAGGGCTGCAGCGAGAGAAGACCCAATAACCCGACCCCCAGAGGGACTCTGCTGCGCCCTGAGGTGTCTAAGGTGGCCTGCTGAGTGCAGAGTGACTAGATTAACAGCTGAAGGAGACAGCCACAGACGGTAGATTCCTGGAAGTATGGAACAGACTGCCTGAGTTCAGACAGGGACAACAGCTGACATTATCAGAGGCAGATCCAGAAGAAAAAAACAGTGGTCTCCTACCATAGAAGTTCACACCACTAAGTCAGGAAATCAAGACAGATCAACTTAAGAAGCAGGAGCGAAAAAGAACAGTCTCACAAATAATGGGAAGACAAAGAAATATGCCCCACTCAAAGGGAAAGGAGGAATCCCCAGAAAGAGAACTAAATGAAACAGAGGCAAGTAAACTATCAGATATTGAGTTCCAAACAATGGTTCTAAGGAAGCTCAATGAGCTCAGTGAGCCCAGAGAGAATTACTAAAAACTACAGGGAAACTATCAGGAACTTACTGCAAACTATATCACCATGAAAAAGGACATAGAGACTATCAAGAAGACACAAGAGGAAAAGAAGAATACAATTTCTGAATTGAAGAACACAGTAGAAGGACTCAAAAGCAGGCTAGATGAAGCTGAGGACTGAATCAGTGAGTTGGAGGACAAGGTAGAAGAAAGCTCCCAAAAAGAGCAAGAAAATGAAAAAAGATTCTAAAAGAAGGAAGAGGCATTTAGGGAAATGCAGGACAACCTGAAATGTAATAATATCCGTATAATAGGGATACCAGAAGGAGAAGAGGATGAGGAAGGGACAGAGAACCTGTTTGAAAAAGCCATGATGGAAAACTTCCCTAATTGGAGGAGAGAAAAAGTCACACAAGTGCAGGAAGCATAGAGGGTCCCACTCACGATGAACCCAGTGAGGCCCACTCCAAGACACATCATCATTAAAATGGCAAATATCAAAAACAAAGACAGAAACCTAAAGGCAACAAGGGAGAAATAGGTAGTAACATATAAGGGAGCCCCAATATGGCTAGCAGCTAACTTCTCAACAGAAACACTGCAAGTCAGAAGGGAATAGCAAGAAATATTCCAAGTCATGAAAAGCAAAGGCCTGCAACCAAGACTGCTCTACCCAGCAAGGCTCTCAATTAAAATGGAAGGCGAAATAAGGAGTTTCCCAGACAAAAGGCTAAAAGAATACACCTCCACCAAACCAGCACTGTAAAATATGCTAAAAGGACTGCTTTAAGAAGATGAAGAAAAAGAGTCTATGAATACCCAGTTCCTTTCACAGTTGCCAATACTTGGTATTACCAATATTTTTTAATATGTATTAATCTGATTGTGACAATGGTGTTATTTTAATTATTCCTTTATTATTTGTTGAAACTGAACCTGTTTTTGTAGATTTCTTGCCTATTTCTATTATTTAAAAAAGTTTTAAATGACCTTTTGGTATTCTTTATTCATTTTTTATTACATGTAGAATTTTTTCCCTAAAAAGAAAACCCAAACAAACCATTACCCCTTTTTAGATGTGTTGCAAATACTTTTTTATTCTATTACTTGTCCTTTAACTTTTTTTATACATATATTACTATATAGTCTTAAATGTTTAATATTATCATATTGTCAATATTTTACTTTATAGCTTCTGGGTTTGAATATTTTACTTCAGGATAAGAAAAATATAATTTTGTATTTTCTCCTAAAACTCCTTAGATTCTACATATTGATTTTTCACTCACCTGAATATTTCATGTATAATGTGTGAAATAGGGCTCTATATTTGTTTTATATCAAGTAATAGTGGTCCATGCATCTTATTTGTTGAATAAGCTTTATTTTACCCATTGATTTGAAATATCAATTTAATCATACATTACATTATTAGACAGATATATATGTTTGTCTCTAGAATGCTCATTATATTTCATTGATCTACTTGATTATTTCTGTGCTGGTGTCATGTTGGTTTAATTGCTGAGATTTTATAATGGTTTTAAATTTTGAAATATTTTATAATTAACTTTGACACTTAAAAAATTAATAAAATCAATCTGCATTTAAAAAGAAAAGAAAAAGAGAGAGAGATGGAACTCCTACCTTTTGCGACAACATGGATGGAACTGGAGAATATTAAGCTAAGTGAAATAAGCCAGTTGATGAAAGACAAATATCATATGATCCTACCTATAAGTGGATATATAAACTAATGGACAAAATAAACCACAGGCACGGAAACATGGAGCAGACTGAAAGTGACCAGAGGGGATGGAGACAGAGGACAATGGTGGAAAGAAGGGGAAAAGACTAGACAATGAACATGTATGAATGACCCATGGACATGGAAAACAGAGTGGGAATTGACTGTGGGAGTGGAGGATGGGGGTGGGATGGGTGGAGGTAGGTAAAGGGAGAAAAATAGAGACAAGTGTAATAGAATAAACATGATTTATAAATTTTAAAAAACTATAAAAAATAAAATAAAAAAGAAGAATGTGCATTTATTTATATTTCTTCTCTTTCCAGAAAGTATTTGGAATGGCTTATAACAAAACCATATACAGTAAAATAAGTATACATGGAAAATTTTTAAAAGTACAAACCAAGGCCAAAGAGAATAAGAATATCCCACAACTTAGGAATGATAACATGAGGAACTTGAGAAAGTTGTGTTTTGAGCTTTTTGGCAGCTAGAGCAAAAGGAGAAACATGGGTAACCTATAGTCCATATAAGCAAAAGAAAGCAAACAGAACTTTTCCTGGCAGTAAATTCTAAAGTCTCACATGATGTCTTTAATAAAGGACACTGGATAATTTTACAGCTTAAAGTCCTCATCAAATTTTCTGTAGCAAATTCACTAATCAATTTCTTGTATTTGTTTGCTATAGCAAAGAGAAAAGCAGAGTATTGAACAACAACTTAGTGGAAGAGATTCTGGGAAGAGTGAGCAAAAAGTAGCACAAAGATAGAGATGTCTATGATCCAGGGACAGAATTTAGAGAACTCGGAGGTGAAAGCACTGCATGCCCCTTATATGTTCATCGCTAACACATTTTTTTATCTGCCTGGTCTATTGAAAGGAGCCATATACAAGAAATCCTAGTTTATCCCCTCTGGAGGAGAACTTTAGGATGTATATTTCCTGTTGCTGACTAAGATTAGTTACCTTCCCTTAAGACTGCAGTTGGGCAGGCCCCAGAGAAACTGAAGCCCTCCGGCTGTGCTCCCACCTGGATGATAGCCGACTCGGTGTCTGCTCAGGGATGCTCCGCAGGAGCCCACTGTTTTGGGATTGCTTCAACTCGGGAGCCAGCAATAAACCAGACACACCATAAAGCAAGACAGACCCTAACCGCATGATGCTTACAGCATACTAAAATCATTATTTTGAAAAATAAATCAAAGTAGGTACTACCAGTCACCTGCTATAGCTACAGAAAAAACTCAGAAGATACTCAGTGAATCCTCTGAGGATAACAGCAGATTACTCAAGGAACCTTGCAAAATGTATGTAATTAATTTTCTGTATACTTTCTTGTATATACCAAATTAATTGTAGAAAATATCTGCCAAAAATAATTATTTTAATTTACATAATAATTAATATGGTGGCTATTTATTTCATTTAGTTATCAGGACCAGTTATCTTTTTTGTTTGTTTGTTTTTCATGATTTTATTTATTTTTAGAGGGGGAAGGGAAGGGAAAAAAGAGGGAGAGAAACATCTTTGTGTGTTTGCCTCTTGAGTGCCCTCTACCAGGGACCTGACCCGCAATCCAGACATACGCCCTGACTGAGAATTGAGCCAATGACCCTTTGGTTCGCAGTCTGGCTCTCAATCTACTGAGCCACAGCAGCCAAGGTGGACCAGTTATCTCTTAAAATCCTTCCTGGTGACACTTAGTCAAGAGACAATATGCCCACTTATGATCTATCATAGTCCCATGCAACTAGCCTATTTAATGTTTGAATTGTCGAGGTAGTGGTTTAAAATGAAATTAGATATTTTTAATAAAGGAAATTATTTATTCCTTGTGAGGGTATGGTGAGACAGGCACTCTTACGAAATATCAGTGGGGGTACAACTTCTTTGGAAATGCTCAGATGACACGTACCACGAGATACCATGCATGAACATCCTTTATGCACAGGGGTGTTTATGGCAGAATTGCTCATAACACTGAGACAGTTCACAAGTCCACGAAAGAGCATATCATGTGGAAACCAGCAGCATATCATATCATTTAGGCAGTCATTTAAATTATTTTATGTTAAGGTAGGGTATTGTTTATACCATAAAGTTAAGTAGAAGAAGCATATGCTCATTGAGAAAAAATGGAAGAGAAAGTACCAAAATGCTAGCTATGGACTGGTGTTAGAGATTTTTAAATTTTATGATACTATTTATATTTTCTCCCTTAACATTCCAAATCCCAAGCCCTGGCTGGGTAGCTCAGTTGGTTAGAGCATCAACCTGATACTCTAAGGTTGTGGGTTCAATCCCTGGTCAGGGCACATATGAGAAATGACCAATAAAGCATAAATGAATGGAACAACAAATTGATCTCTCTCTCTCTCTCTCTCTCAAAAAATAATTAATTAAAAAATTTTAAATTAAAAATTTCAATCTCCATAAATTTTTTTTTAATAAAAAAGGGATCTCTTTTACAGTTCTAAATACTGCTGTCAGAACCACCCAAATACTCTTTCTGCACTCTTGCTTTTGGCAGCAACATAAAAACACAGATATTTTATGAACATCAACAGCAACGGATGTGAATTACCTGATTTATTTTGGCTGTATTTTGCTTCCCATTGTCAGTTAAAGGCCAACAAAAATAAAATGAAAACTGTAAGCTCTCATTGTTCCCAGAAGATCTGTCTATAGGATGACATATTTTTCAGAGTTCTTGGCTGTCTCAGCTACGTAGGGAAACATCTTATTGGAAATGCATTTAGTCAAACCCTGAAGCAGGGGCCCAAGTGCCACCTAGAGGAAGGACCAGTCAGAGAAGTGGGAAGAAATAGAAAGGTATCATGGCATTCACGCCACATGGCACCGGTTGGTCTGTGCTAGGTTGCCAGAGTCCACCACACACACAAACCCAACTGGGACTTCTGGCTTAATATGGCTGACTGAACACACACATCCGTTTCTGCTCCCAATACAAATCCCACCAATGTGGTAAAGGGTGTTTTAGAAGACAAGAACTATCACCAATTGAAATAAACATATCTTTAGCAATGTGGGTGGGGATGGGAAGTGAGGCAAAAACTTACAAGGAAGACAAGAAGAACAGGAAACAATATAACCTAAATAAAAAGGTAAGTGAGTAAATCAGTATCTGGACAGTGAATGGACATCTTGGCAGATTAGAGAAAACTAAAGGTAAGATCATGGTGAGAGAATCCCAGAAGCCGGCTGATTTCATAAAACAGAACCTCAGAAATCCTAAGGAATGAAGACACAAAGCACCTGAGAATGCAGGGGAGCAGGAAGGCTGGGGACAGGAGCTGAATCTGCATAGGAAGCTCTTAGAGCCCCAGATCCTTTAACTAACCCACATGGCAGAGTGGTTCCTATAATGCACCCTAATGTGTGTGGGGAGTAGAATCACGCCAGGGAGGCCTGGGAAACTACTAGGAAAACAAGAAGATTAAGTAAGTCTACAGACAAAATGGCAAGGCCTCCTGGTCTTCTTCCCCAGTCAGTTCTGAGGCTGGCAATGTGACTTGCCCTCCTAAGAATGGTAGTAGAATCTCCTTGGAAGAGATGACCAGACCAAGGAAAAGCCTCAAACACTAGCAGCTGAGGGTTTGTGCTGGTCAGATAGCTAATGTCACTCTCCCTGCCAGCTGCTTCCCTTGTGGCCCTGGAGGGGACTTCAGAGCTGGAGGAGGAAAAAGGGACTTGTTCTTTCCTGTGTGCAACCTAATCCCAGCAGCATCCCACAGAGGAACAGCCAGTCTCTGCAGCAGGCATCACTCCTAACTTCAATTCTTGCACACAACACACCACCAGCCCTTTCAGGTCTGACTTCCAGTTCTGCAGTCCTTTCTCCAAGACATCACCCCTCAATGACCTCAAACTCTTGTTCCCCAGCCTTGATGGGTTGCTGGTGTCTGCACATTCTGCTCTGTGATACCTCAGTGCCCCCGTTTGCCTTTTTAGGTCTCAGTACATGGTTAACAATTCTTTGTATAAATCATCTATTTAAACATGTAGAGTTTTTTCTTTCACACGACTGGACACTGCACATGGGTCTTCTGGCTAATTGCACACTGGAGCCCAATGGAAAAGCCACCACAAGTGGGTTCCAATCAGTCTGTGGTGTAAGCTAAGGGCTACTCTATCAGCCCGGGCCCAACCAGCAGCCAGAAGCCAAATACCAGCTTGAGCAGGGACAGTGTCCTGCAAAGAGTGACTGAGTGGAAAGAGTAAGCTAAGAGGTAAAGAGAGCCAAGCCTGTGAGGGAGCCGCACTCCCACAGCAGGCTGGGGTCGGACCTCACTGCAGAGGATGCAGTTGAACCCCACGCAGGGAAGTTAATGTCCACACTCCTGCGTAGGCAGCAAACGCTCCTCTGGGGTTAAAGGGGGGGAATTTGGCACTGGAGCCCACTCTGGCAAGCCAGGCATGGAGCATGCGTGGTCCAGTTAGGACCAGCTCGCTGAGGGATTTCATACTCAGCACGTGGCTTGTGGCCCTCCCCTCCCCAACAAGAATCAAAAACTGCAGCTCATTCTAACCAGAAAGTCCCTTTTCTCCTGTGATGTCCCTCCAGCGCCCTCTACTGACCAAGCCTAAGTTGGTACAGGCTTCAAAGGGGACCTGCTTCCAGCTCTGTCGTCACAACTCAGGTATGAGGGTGCGCTTTCAGTTGAGAGAAAATATGCTGCTAACCAGCACAGTCACCATTTGATGAAAGCCACTAGCACAATGATTTTCAACAGGCATACCGCAAGAATTTTTAAAACATGCAACACCTGACTACTTGGTCTTTTCCCTTAAATCATCAAATTTAAAAAAAATTGGCAATAGCCAACACAATAGCCACCCAGTAAATGAATCAAAATTATACCTATTTTTGTCAGATTAGCCAAAAATATGTATTTTGGGGTACATAACTTGCCATCTTCTCAGATTACCAGTATCTAAATAAAAGTGCCCATAAAAATTCAATCCTTGTCTATACTTACTGGTTCTGGTAGTGACAGGCAGCACAAACACCAAGTTTTCCGATTTCAACTTTAGGAGCAGAGAGAGGAGGGGAGGAGATGGATCCCCAACTGGCACTGTTATGGCTGTGGGGCTCATATATTCAATCACTTTTGCTGCCTTTTCCAGTTCTCAAAGTTCGAGAAAGGGCTGGCTCTTTCCTGCAAGTCCTGCCTCAGCCTGCCCCCTAGTGGAGGACTACAGTGTGGCAGGAGTAGGTTTTCCCGTTTCCCCTCTTTAAAATGTGTCATCATACCCATCTCCTAGAAATGAAGATAGTTAATGGTTATAGTCTTGACAGTAATAGAAGTGGCGATAGTTGTAGCAGCTGTGCTAAATGGTTTACACGAATCATCTCATTAAATACATACAAGAAGGGAGGCGATATTACTTCCACTTACAAATAAACTAAGACTTAGTTTCTTCAACCTGTCCCCTTACCCCCAGCAACAGCTACTACTACCAGATTAAGTGTGTTCATATGATAAACACCCAGTCCTCTCAGTTTCTTCTTAGTGATGGTTCCTTCCTCGTTTCACCCTGGAAAACATTACAAATCACTTTACCTCTCATAATATGAAGCAAGGGAGTAGGGTGCACTGTCCCACCCAGGAAGCTCCCTTCTGAGCTCTAGAACAGTCCCCAGAAAGGAAACTGGGACAGATGAGATATTGCTGGATCTATTTTAGGGGCTATTTAACTCCTGAGGTGGAGTATTCTTGCCTACTATCCAGGGTGTCCACCTTCTAGCAGCAAGATTCCTGGAAGCAGAGGCTAGCTGCCAATCAGAACATTGTTTGGTGACCAAGGAATCAAAGTCAGGAGAAGTGAATATTTTGGGAACATTTCATGCAGGTCACAGTAAAACCCAATCCTGGAAAAACACGTTCATTTATACCAGTCTTATTTTAAACATAATCTAAAATAACTTAAACGCATTAAAAAATTATGAGGGAAAATGAAGAATTAGAAAAATCAAATAAAACCAAGAGTGAGGTTAGTATAATCACCATGCCAGGAGAAGGACTACAACTTTGGAACTGAGCTCTC
The DNA here is from genome assembly GCF_021234165.1 of Pteronotus mesoamericanus. Classification (NCBI taxonomy): domain Eukaryota; kingdom Metazoa; phylum Chordata; class Mammalia; order Chiroptera; family Mormoopidae; genus Pteronotus; species Pteronotus mesoamericanus. The sequence goes on from NW_026555085.1 coordinate 1,730,327, forward strand.
TAGGAGCCAATTCAAAGAGGGAAACACAGTCTTTACTTGGCTCCCAGTGTCCACAAAAAAAGAGACACCACTGCTCAGAAGTACAACTCCGTCCTTTCCCAAGACCACAAGGCAATTCTTTGATCCCCATGGATTGGAAGTGGTGTGATAAAGTAAATAATATCTCAACCACATCCTAAACATAAATACAAGTTTCATAGGATTCATTCACTTCATCCAGTGTCCCTGAGACAGATGGTGGCACTGTGTTCAGGGAAAATCATTCAGAGCAATGCAATGTGTGTACCCATGCTGCTGGTCTGGCTTAATCCAGGGAGACATTCCAGGGTAATCATAAAAGTCATATTCTTCCATCAAACTGACGTAAGTTCCTCTCTCTACCCATCTTTCAATAAGTAGAGCGTGACTGTGAGTTCAATGTTATTAGAGTACTCTTGATATCATAGCCATTTTGCGCTGCTGTTTAAAAGCAGGGTACAAGGAAGAACATGTATGGCCAGAAGAGGCCAGTCTTCCCATAGGGAGCTATGACTAAACAGCTCACAATTCTTATCCTCTGGGTCCTCCTTTCCCAGATCCCATAAAAGCCACCCCCTTCTGCAGGCCAGTACCTGCAGAGAAGGTCCAGTACCAAGGATTTGATTTTTTTTTTCTTCCTTCATTGTAATGTCCAGGCATGCTTCCAGGGTTACCCTATAATTAGACTTGATTACTCCCACATTTTTTTAGTACCATCTTCAATTTCCTTCTCTCTCACTCGCTGTGTGCAAATTCACCACAACTTTCACTCATGGGAGATTAACTTCCATCTAAATTCCCAGAAAGCCCTTTACTAGTAGTGTGACTTCAGTCAAGTTGCTAAACCTCTCTGGACTTTATTTTCATTATTTACAATGTTGATAATGTTACCATAGACAGAGAACAGGCTGTCAGCAGCAGGATGAGCAAGACCGACTGGCCACTTCGGAGGGGCAGGCTGCGTGAGTTGCGCAGAGTACCGGTAAGCTGGAATCCAGGGTTGTCCTGCTCGCTCCACACAGCTCTCCAACCACCTTTCCGGATGTGGATGTGAGACCCAGTGCCGTGTGCAGCGTTCAGAGGCCGGATGAGTGCTGTGGCATCGCAAGGCTTCAGGAGGGAGGGTTCTTGCAACTCCTCCCCACCCAAATCACTGACCCTCTTAACAGACTGTCAGGAAGCATGGGGAGTCTCCCCCATTGGCCAAGATAGCACGGGGGAGGTTCTTACACTGAGCCGCCAAAGGCTAGAAAGATGAATGGACAGGGCCCAAGCATGCCAGAAGCTAGCAAAATCATTGCATAGAAGAAAACAAAAAAACAAGCAAGAGAAAAACTCCCTTCCCTATCCCTAGAAGAACCAGGGGCTTGAGCAGGAAGGGGGGATGATCTTTGATACAGGAGTCCACCATTCTCCCAGATTGACACCTATACACCTCTTTCCTTTTCCACCAGCACGTCTGTCTCACTGTTGGGCTCTCATAGAACGGGCAGCCGAACCTGAATTTTTTGTTACAGTAATGCCTACCTTGGAAGTTGTAAATTGTAGCAATAGCAACAGCAGCAAACATTCATTGAGTTCTCATTGTGCTAGACTCTATGCTGAGCATTTAACATGCAATTATCTTATTGAGTCATCTCAACAACCCTGTCGCATGGGAATACTGACAGTCCCCATTTTATAGATGAGGAAACTGGGGCTTAGAACATTTAGTGCCTGGACCATTAGTAACAGTAGTTACAACTATAATTATTCAATGTCACGACAAAACCACTAGCATGGGAGTTCAAGAAGGGGTCAGGAAATACTTCTGGAACAAGGAATCCTTTGCAGATAGATGGGCTTGTTTGTTCATTTTGTTTATTTGTTTCTATTGTAAACCTAGGACTGCCCATATACTCCTTGAATAAGTACAAAAAGTGACCACAGTTACAAAGTAAAAAGTTGAAAATCTTCCACCAGGAAGCTTCCACAAGGATGTAACCACTGAGTAACATCCTGATCTAACTTTCTCCTGAATAGAGAGACTAAGCTGTGCTTATATTATTTTATCCTTTCTGGGCATTCTCACTTCTTTTTTTCCTTATTTTCACTGAAAGGATTGTTTTCTATGTTGTTTCAGCCCTTCCAATGATTTAACCATGGACTTTCAAGTTCCAGTGGAATTTGTGATTACCCTTAAATTTTTAACAAAGCTATTTGAAGTTATATTCTTATTTAACATCAAAGATTATTCAGTATCTTTATTCTTTTCCCTAAACCAAACATACTTTCACTTTTTCCTCCTCCTATTTCCCCTACCTCCCATGATTCTCCAGGTTTTGTTAAAATCTTCTGAAACTGGAACCTCCAGTGGTTGAATGAACTGATAGGCTTAAAAACAGGAGGTGGATGGATAACAGGAAAAGGCGCAGCATGGCCAAGTGTTCAAGGGCTGGGCACAGTGTGGCTGGACTGGGTGAAGGACCTGGTACATGCCTGGACTCATTCATTAGTTCTGCAGATGTTCTCTGAGTTCCACGAAATGGGACCCAGGGCTAAAGAATAGAAGAAACGAAAATCTGGGGTAAGAGGGGGGCAGTGTGCTTGGCCACCTGTGAAATACCTTCAGTGCAAGCTCCAGGCTCTGCAGCCAGCCAATACGTAAGCAGGCAAATGGTCTGATTGAAGCTGACTTTTTTTGTTTGTTTGTTTTAACATACACATAACAAAATTTACTCTCTTAACCACTTTTTGTTTTTTTGGTTGTTTTGTTTTGTTTTGTTTTGTTTTTGTCCAGGTCTCCAGATTTACAGGTTAATGTTGCTTCCCTGGCTCCCCAACCTGAGTTTGCAACAAAATCACCTGGGAAATTACTGTGATAACACATATCCTAAGGCCCACCTTTCAAAGATTTGGAATGCAGACCTTTTCAAATAGCCCCAAGATTATTTAGTTATATAGGCAAGTGTTTCAATTGTGAGTCTGCAGTACATATGTATCAGTCTAGGTTCAATCAGAAAGATAGAACAACTGCAACCATTATGAGAATAAACCACTTAATGTAGGTTTTAGTGTTTATGTGAAATAGAAAGAAGCTGGGGTAATAAAGGTCTGGAAGAGTGCAGCCAGAGTGTCAGAGGAACGGCCAGTAATGACATCATCCAGGAGCACTGGAGTTTGTGGGGCCGACAGAACTTGGAGAATCTGAGGAGCTGCCATAGTTGTAACAGGAGGCCTTCTGAGGAGGTTTACACAAACTCTACATCTGGGTGCCACAACCTTCTAAGAATAGTGGCTTTCATTCACTTCTACTTTTCAAATTATATAAAGAAGTTCCTCTCATTACCAAACTATAACTCAGAGTCATATACACAAGTTAGAAGACTCTGCAATGTTCTTGCCCTTTTAGAAGGGAGATTAGTGGTGCTGAGTGAACAGCAGATATGGTATCCCCATGACCCTCAGCTCCTGCCTTCCCAACCTTGTTTGGTCTCTTCCCCTCAAGAGTAGGCAGGTCTGTGACTTGCTTCTAATCAATGGAATATGACAAAGGTAATGAATGTATGTGATTACATTTACATAATTACCTAAGATTGTAGTACTTCTGTTCGTAGAGTAGCACTCTTGATCATTGGCCTTATTTTCTTAACACCTATTCTTTTTATTGTTCAAGAACATTTGTCTCCATTTTCCCGCCACCACTTTTCCCAGCCCCACCCACCCCCACCTCCCACCCTCAATCATTCCCCACTTTGGCTTTGTTCATGGGTCCTTTATAAATGTTCCTTGATTTGACCCTTCCCCTACCTTTCCCCATTATCCACCTCACTCCTCCCCTCTCATTACTGTCAGTTTGTTTTTTCTTTCAATGTTGCTGGTTATATTTTGCTTGCTTGTTAGTTTTGTTGATTAGGTTCCACTTATAGGTGAGATCATATGGTGTTTGTCTTTCACCCCCTGGCTTGTTTCACTTAGCATGATGCTCTCCAGTTCCATCCATACTGTCACGAAGGGTAAGAGAGCCTTCTTTCTTTCTGATCCGTAGTACTCTGTTGCGTAAACGTTCCATAGTTTGTCATACACTCATTTATTGGTGGGCACTTGGGTTGCTTCCAGCACTTGGCTATTTTAAATTGTGCTGCCATGAACACTGGGGTGCACAGGTTCTTTTGAATTGGTGTTTTGGGATTCTTAGGGTATAATTCCAGCAGTGGAATTGCTGGGTCAAAAGGCAGTTCCATTTTTAGCTTTTTGAGGGAACTCCACACTGTTTTTCACAGGGGCTGCACTAGGCTGCATTCCCGCCAACAGTGTACTGAAGTTCCCTTTCGTCCACAACCTAGCCAGCACCTGATGTTTGTTGATTATTTTATGATGGCCATTGTGACCAGTGTGAAGTGGTATCTCATTGTGGTTTTAATCTGCATCTCTCTGATGGCTAGTGATGCTGAGCATCTTTTCATTTGTCTCTGAGCCCTGGGTATGTCCTCCTTGGAGAAGTGTCTGTTCAGGTCCTTGGCCCATTTTTTAATGGGGTTGTTTGTCTTCCTGGAGCAGAATTGTGTGAGTTCTTTATATATTTTGGAGATCAAACCCTTGCCAGAGGTATCATTGGCAAATACGTTTTCCCATACGGTTGGTTCCCTTTTCGTTTTGCTGATGTTTTCTTTAGCCGTGCAGAAGCTTCTTATTTTGATGAAGTTCCATTTGTTTATTCTTTCCTTTATGTCCCTTGCTCTAGGGGACATATCAGTGAAAACATTGCTGTGTGGAATATCTGAGACTTTCCTGCCTATGTTCTCCTCTAAGACTTTCATGGTGTCCTACTTTGTATTTAAGTCCTTTATCCATCTTGAGTTTATTTTTGTGTATGGTGTAAGTTGGAGGTCAAATTTAAATTTTTTGCATGTAGCTGTCCAGCTCTCCCAGCACCAGTTGTTGAAGAGGTTATTTTTACCCCCTTAGCTTTTATGCTTCTGCCCCCTTTGTCAAATATTAATTGGCCATAGAGACATGGGTTTACTTCTGGGCTCTCTATTCTGTTTCATTGATGTACGTGTCTGTTCGTATGCCAGTATGAGACTCTTCTGATTACAATGGCCTTGTAATATAGTTTGATGTCAGGTACTGCGACCCCTCCTACTTTGTTCTTCTTTCTCAAAATTGCTGCAGCTATTTGAGGTCATTTATGGTTCCATCTAAAATTTTGAAGTGTCTGTTCTATATCTGTGAAATATGTCATGGGTATTTTAATAAGGATTGCATTAAATCTATAACTTGCTTTGTGTAGTATGGACATTTTCATGATGGTAACTCTTCCAACCCATGAACATGGTATATGCTTCCATTTGCTTGTGTCTTGCTTAATTTCTTTCTTCAGTGTTGTGTAGTTTTATGAGTACAGGTCTTTTACCTCCTTGGTTAAAGTTTATTCCGAGGTACTTTATTTTTATTGTTGCTATAGCAAATGGGATTTTTTTTTCCTGATTTCTGATTCTGATATTTCATTGTTGGTGTAGAAAAATGCCTTCGATTTCTGAATATTGACCTTGTATCCCGCTGTTTTGCCAAATTCACTGAGTAGGTCAAGTAGTTTTTGGGGGGAGTGTATAGGGTTTTCTATGTACACTATCATGTCATCTGCAAACAATGACGGTTTTATTTCCTCCTTTCCAATTGGGATGCCTTTTATTCCTTTTCTTGTCTGATCTCTGTGGCTAGGATTTCCAATACTATGTTGAATAGAAGTCGTGAAAGCAGACATCCTTGTCTTGTTCCCAATCTTAGTGGGAAAACTTTTAGTTTTTGCCCGTTAAGAATGATGTTGGCTGTAGGTTTCTCATATATGGCCTTTATTATGTTGAGGTATGCCCCCTTTATTCCCACTTGCTGAGCGTTTGTATCCTCAATGGGTGTTGTTCCTTTTCAAATGCTTTTTCTGCATCTCTTGATATGATCATGTGATTTTTGTCTTTCCTTTTGTTTATGTGATGTATTATGTTTATTGATTTGCATATATTGAACCATGCTTGCATCCCTGGGATGAATCCCACTTGATCGTGGTGGACGATCTTTTTAATGTATTGCTGGATGCGGTTTGCCAATATTTTGTTGAGGGCTGTAGCCTCTATGCTCATCAGCGATATTGGCCTGTAGTTTCCTGTCTTGGTTGTGTCTTTATCTGGTTTTGGGATTAAGATGATGCTGGCCTTATAAAAAGGAGTTTGGAAGTCTTCCCCATTCTTGGATTTTTTGGAATAGTCTGAGAAGGACAGGGGTTAGCTCTTCCTTAAATGTTTTGTAAAATTCTCCTGTGAAACCGTCCAGTCCAGGGCTTTCGTGTGCCAGGAGTTTTTTGATTACTGCTTCAATTTCACCAGCTGTTACCCATCTGTCCAGGCTTTCTGCTCCTTCTTCACTCAGTGTTGGAAGGTTATATTTTTCTAGGTGTTTGTCCATCTCACCCAGGTTTTCAAATTTCTTGGCATACAATTGGTCATCGTAATTTCTTACAATCCTTTGCATTTCTGTGGTATCAGTTGTAATCTCGCCTCTTTCATTTCTGGTATTATTTATTTGGGTCCTATCCCTTTTCTTCTTCATGAGTCTGCTTAAAGGCTTGTTGATTTTGTTTATCTTTTCAAAGAACCAGCTCCTGGATTGGTTGATCCTTTGAATTGTTCTTTTAGTCTCTGTGTCATTCAGTTCTGCTCTGATCTTGATTATTTCCTTCCTTCTACTCACTCTGGGCTTTATTGGTGGTTGTTTCTCCGGTTCTTGAAGATGTAGAGTTAGGTCTATCTTTTTTAGGTAGGCCTGTGTTGCTGTGAAGTTCCCTCTCAGGACTGCCTTCTCTGTGCCCCATAGGTTTTGGACTGTTGTGTGTTCGTTTTCATTTGTTTCCAGAAACCTTTTGACTTCTTCTCTTATCTCATTATTGACCCATTCATTGTCTAATAGCATGCTATTCAGTCTCCATGCGTTTGAATGTTTTTGAGTTTTTTTCCCTTGAGGTTGGTTTCTAGTTTCAAGCCCTTGTGGTCTGAGAAAATGCTTGTTATGATTTCGGTTTTCTTGAATTTGTTGAGGCTTGTTCTGTGTCCTATCATGTGGTCTATCTTTGAAAATGTTCCATGTGCATTTGAAAAGAACGTGTATTTTGCTTCTTTGGGGTGAAAGGTTCTACATATGTCAGTTAAGTCCATTTGATCTAATGCGTCATTCAGTTCCACAATATCCTTGTTGAGGTTTTGTTTGGAAGATCTAGCCATTGTTGACAGTGGGGTGTTAAAATCCCCTACTATCAGTGTGTTGCTGTCAAAAATCTTTCTTGAAGTCCTCCAAGATTTTCCTTATATATTTGGGTGCTCCTATGTTGGGTGCATATATGTTTATAATGCTGTGTCTTCTTGATGAATTCTTCCCTTGAGTATTTTGAAGTGTCCTTCTGGGTCTCCATTTATGGCCTTTGTTTTGAAGTCTATTTTGTCAGGTACAAGTATTACTAGCCTGGCTTTTCTTTTTTTCCTGTCCATATGCTTGGAATATTTTTTTCCATCCCTTTACTTTCAGTCGGTGTAGGTCCTTTGTTCTGAGGTGGGTCTCTTGTAGGCAGCATATGTGTGAGCCATGTTTTCTTATCCATTCAGCTACCCTGTGTCTTTCAATTGGGGCATTGAATCCCTTTACATTTAAAGTTATTATCAATAGGTACTTATTTATTTTTTCTCTTTGTACCTGTGTCCCTCTCTTTCTCACTCCTTTTCTTCATCTTCTTAAAACAGTCCCTCGAGCATATCTTGCAGTGCTTGGTGGAGGTGTTTTCTTTTAGCCTTCTTTTGTCTGGGAAACTCCTTATTTCTCCTTCCATTTTAACTGAGAGCCTTGCTGGGTAGAGTAGTCTTGGTTTCAGGCCTCACTTTTCGATACTTGCAATATTTCTTGCCATTCCCTTCTCGCTTGTAGTGTTTCTGTGTGGCGAACAGCCCTGCCTGGTATCGGGGAGTGTAGCCCCGCATGAGCAAAGCATGACCTATAAGTCACAACTGGAAAACTACTGCAAATGCTGGCCGGCGGGTGTGAACCAATGCGGGCACAGGCGGCCCCCCGGGGAAATCAGGCCTGAAGAAAAATAATGTATTATTTCCTTTGAAGCCTGTCCTGCTAAGAATAATGTTGTCTAGGTAATCTAGTTAACATACACTGGGTGTTTAGTTTCCAAGCACAAGGTTGTCCTGATCACCTAGCGTCATGCTGTCTAACAGATCCTGATTTAAAGAGACCCCTATATTCTTGCAATTGTTACTTCTCAACAATTCTTCTTTGATCAACACCATGTAACATTGATTGATGAGCTATACATGGATGCCATGTGCTCCCTTACCTGCTGAACTCAATAAAAGCCTAGGGGAAAAGGAGATCAGGCCCTCCTCCTCTGAGCGATTGGCCCACCTTTTCTCCCCACGCAGATCATGCGTAGGTAGAGCTATTTCATCTGTGGCTCCAGGGAACTTTGTGGGTCAAGGCCCCTAATATTTCTGTTGAGAAGTCAGCCACTAGCCTTATTTGGGCTCCCTTGTATGTTACTACCTGTTTCTCCCTTGCTGCCTTTAATATTCTCTCTGTCTTTGACATTTGCCATTTTAATGATGATGTGTCTTGGAGTGGGCCTCATTGGATTCCTCGTGAATGGGACCCTCCGTGCTTCCTGGACTTGCGTGACTTCTTCTCTTCTCCAGTTAGGGAAGTTTCCCATCATTATTTTTTTCAAACAGGTTCTCTACCCCCTCCTCCTCTTCTTCTCCTTCTGTTATCCCCTATTATATGGATATTATTACATTTCAGGTTGTCCTGCATTTCCCTCAACGCCTCTCCATTCTTTTTGAGTCTTTTTCCATTTTCTTGCTCTTTCTGGGAGCTTTCTTCTACCTTGTCCTCCAGCTCACTGATTCAACCCTCTGCTTCACCTAGCTTGCTTTTGATTCCTTATACTGTGTTCCTCAGTTCAGAATTTGTATTCTTCATCTCCTCTTGCCTCTTGTTGATAGTCTCTATGTCCTTTTTCATGCTGATATAGTTTGTAGTAAGTTCCTCATAGTTTCCTTGTAGTTTTTTGTAATTCTCTCTGAACTCGCTGAGCACATTGAGCTTCCTCATAACCATTGCTTTGAACTCAATATCTGATTGTTTACTTGCTTCTATTTCATTTAGCTCTCTTTCTGGGGATTCCTCTTTTCCTTTCGATTGGAGGGGGAGGGCGTTTCTTTGTCTTCCCATTATTTGTGAACTCTTCTTTTTTGCTTCTGCCTCTTAAATTCATCTGTCTTGACTTTCTGACTTTGTGGTGTGAACTTCTATGGTAGGAGATTGTCAGATTCAGTGGTGCAGTCTCCTTGATCTCCTGAACTTGATGCTCTTGGAATGCCTTTTATGCCATTTTTGTTGGCTTTCTGGAAGTAACTGGGTTTTAATTGTTGTTTGGTATTTCTTTGGTGGGTCCTTCCTTCCAGCTGGTTGACTGAAGGTCACTTTGCCCACCACGTCTTGTGTGTTGTTGTGCAGGTGCTGTCAGAACAAAACCACAAAGCCCAGGAAACAAACCCACATCAGCAAAACTAATCCACCTTTTAATCCCACTATCAACAGCAAATGAACCAGTATTAATAAGGCTCTGAAGAAATTAAGGCTATTATAAGAAAGGAGAGAAATAAACTATTAGTATAAAATCTAATGACTTAGCCCTAGCTTGTGTGGCTCACTGGATTGAGCACCAGCCTGTGAACCAAAGGGTCGCTGTTTCGATTCCCAGTGTAGGGCACATGCCTGGGTTGTAGGCCAGTCCCCAGCAGGGAGCGTGTGAAATGCAACCACACATTGATGTTTCTCTCCCTCTCTTTCTCCCTCTCTTCCTCTCTCTAAAAATAAATAAATAAAATCTGTTTAAAGAAAAACCTAGTGATTTAATATGCGCAGACTTGATGGACCTGAAATGAACTATGTAGTAAAAAAAAAAAAAAAAAAAAAAATCGCAAATCACGGAGAAGACCATAGTGAATTTCATCTCAATAGCCTCTAGTACTTACCGCTTTTTTTTTTTTTTTTTTTTCCTGGATCTGCCTCTGGTGATATCAGATGTTGACTCCCTCTGATCTTAGGTCGTCTGTTTGGCACTTCCAGGAATCTACTGCTTGTGGCTGTCTCCTTCAGTTGTTTATCTAGTCACTCTGAACTCAGCAGTGAGGCTTAGGCACCACAGGGTACGGCAGAGTCCCTCCTGGGGCTGGGCTATTGTGTCCTCTCACACTGCTGCTGCTCAGGGGAGTGGTCTGCTGGAGCAGGATCGCTGCTCCCCTGTAGGGGATGAGTCGGTACCAGGATCCCACTAGCTACTTCCTCAGTTCTCTCTCCAAAGCCTCCCTCCCCAGTCTCTTCTCAGATGCCTCTAGCCCACTCTGCCCCCACCTTTGCTGTAGCCCATGGTAAGTGGCTCCAAATAAAAATTTATACATTGGCTCTTTAAACATCTGTTGTGTCTCCAGCCACCTATCTCTGGCAGAGAACAACCCTGCCACTTTTCGCAGCTGGCTGTTATGTGTAATTTTTTGGACTCCAGTGCTGCAGGCTGGAGATCCCTGCTTATGGTTTAGACCCCACTCTTCTCAGGGGGCTCCAACTGGCAATTTAAATATCCCTCTGGTGATGCTGCCTGTGTTAGCGCCCAGCCAGCCTCCTCACATCTCCACCGCACTCCTTACCAGTCAGGTTGTGCTAAAGCTGATTATTCTGTCTGTCTGAGGTTATTAGGCCTCCCTCTTGCAATTGTTCAGTTGTTTCTTGCGGGTGATTTCTCCACAATTGAGTTGTAATTCCAGATTGGTCCTGGGAGGACATCAGTGTGACTTCTACTCACTACTCCACCATCTTGTCCTCCTCAGAAATCTCCATATTAACCATTTTTAAGTGTACAGTTTAGTAACATTAAATCCATTCATGTAGCCACCACCATCTGTCCCCATCCTTCTTTTCACCTTGTAAGTCTGAAATTCTATACCTCCTCCACCTCATCCCAGCTCAAGCTGACTTTAAGATGGGCTGAAGGAGACAGAACCTGTGGGTATGGGGCCAGTTGAGAGATTTCTGTAACCAAGGAGGCAGGAGGCCACAAGGATCCCTATATGAGAAAGGACGCCATAAACAGGAAGCAAATGTAAACATTAAACAAAAGCACCTTCCTGTGCATGAAGCATGTACTGTGCCAGGTCCCAAGGGACCACCTGAGGCATTGTTTCCTCTCCCGCCTGGCTGGAGCCTGCCCCCTGCGTCTGCCAAGCACTTCAACAGCTGTTCATGCACTTAGCCAATATCTGCACCAATTTCTCAAATTATTGAAGCTTTCAGATCATCAGATTCTACCCTTTAGCTCATCCATACTCTGCCCTTCGATTCCTTCTCTACCCAGAAGGGATTTTACTCCCCTCTGAAACCCTGAATTCTCATGGTTCTTCCCATATGGATAAAACCCACAATCTTAAGAAAGCCTACAAGGTCCCACAGGATCAGCTTGAGCTTCCTCTAAGCCCCTGTCTGTGGCCCTCAGGCTCCACCCCTCAGGGCTTCACACACAGGTTTTCCTTCTCCGTGGAAGGTGCCTGCCCATCATCCCCCAGCCCCTCACGCACACATTTACACACAGGGGTGTCCTCCTCCCTACATGTCACTATTTTAAACTCAGTATTCTTTACATGAACATGTGATTGTGTCTCTCTTTGGCATTAGCCTGTAAGTTCCAGGAGGTGAGAGGAAGGAACAGTGTGAGCCATGTTCCCTACTGCAGCCACATAGTAAGTACGGGAGTCTTAACTGCTTACTGAGTGAATAATGCAACCTGCCCTCAGAAAGTATCTTAGAGTCTATTGCACTTAGTTGCAGGTATCAGTAACAACTCAGGTGATCCTGGAGAGAAGGCTGCAAAGGTGGCAGGTTAAGCAGGTATATGTGGAGTGTATGTATGAGTTTGCTCTGGTTGCCATGAAATAGTACCACAAACTGGGGGCTTAAACAACAGGAATGTGTTGTCTCACTGTTTCTGAAACTAGATATCTCCACTCAAGGTATAGGTGGGGTTGGTTCCATCTGAGGGCCATGAGTAAGGATCTGTCCCATGCCTCTCTCCCCTCCCTTCTGGTGGTCTCAGGTGCTCCTTGGCTTATAGATGAGGTTATCCTTGTGTCTTTACATCATTTTCTCTCTGTGAGTGTTTGTGTCCAAATTTCCCCCTCTTCATAAGGATACCAGCCCTATTGGGTTAGGGCCCACCCTAATGGGGGACAAAATTCAGCTCATAACAGGGTTGAATATGGTGATACCCTGAATGAATGTAGCTCAAACAGGCCCTAGCCAGGTGAGTGTGACAGGTGGAAATATCACTGAGTACTTCATCCTATCCCAGTTTGATGACTTGAAAATCGCTAGAGTGAATGGCCCCAAACTTACCCTCACCTTACCTGAATGTTGCCTAACTCCAACTTTCCCCACCTACAGTAGTCTCTACATGTACCACACATTCATTCTCACATACAACCTGGTCTGGATTTGTTCCTCTCCTTGAGTGTCTTGGTGATATGGAAAGTCTTCAAGGTTAATGACAAACCTACTCTAGTAAAAGTATGATAGAGTGACCCCGGCCAGGTTGCTCATTTGGTTGAAGCGTTGTCCCATACACCGGAAGGTTGGGTTATGGGTTCAATCCCTGGTTAGGGTACATACAGGAGGCAACCAATCAATGCCTCCCTCCCTCTCTTTTTCTCTTTCTCTCTCTCTCTCTCCCCCCACTCTCTCTTCCCCTCCTTCTAAAAATCAATAAACATATCTTCAAGTGAGGATTTTTTTAAAAAGTACTATACAATGAACATATCATGTTAAATTAGCAACCTCAATGTAAATATATCTTAAAAGTGGCCAACAGAGGTGGTAGCATTGTTACCACCAACTCTCACATGGACCCCCAGCCCCTCACCTCTAAGTTCCAGATACTATCCATACTATTCAAGGCAGATGGTAGCTGCTTCCAGGCCTCAGGAAAGAATCAGACAGGACCTGAATGTTCTGTTTTTGCCAGAGAGCAAGGATGCTTTAACAATGTCAAGGAAAGTGCTTAAAAGGACAAAGGAACCAACCTAAAAGTGCTCCATTATCCAACCTGAGACAACCGAGCATGAGAAGAAAGAGGGTGGGGGAATGATAATTACAGTTAATGGAGTAAATTGAGGTTGCCAAGACCATGAGGACATTAGGTATTAAAAGTGAAAGTGCATAAAAGATGGCTGTAATAAAAAAGAATGGAATTTTAAAAACTGATTTTAATAACAAGGGAATTGTTCATCCTGTTTCTTCTATCAATTATGTGTCTGCTTATAAAGCAGAGATAGGTTCCTTTTATCTGCTTACTTTTTGCAACGAGGCTGATTTCCAGCCAAAACTAAAGTGCCCAAAATGCAGTTCCTAAGATTATTGAAACTTCAGGATGGTATTCAAATAAAAAATACTCACATTCTAGAAAGGTAACCCAAGAATAGAAGAGGAAAGAAAAGGAGAATGAGTAAGTTTAAATCCATGGTACTAGCCTTTTGTAACTGATTTTAATGGCAAAAAAGTGATCAGTTTTTTAATCATTATAACTCTTGCATTTCTTAGGGGTTTAAGTCATTTAAGAGAATTTCATATATCAGATTTGAGATTTTAATTAAATGCTTAAATTAGTTTCAGTGCAAAACAATATTTAATGTTTGAATAAATTTAGTTTATTAAATCCATAAATTTTCATGTAATAGCTGGGTATATTGTTTAATGCTTAAATGTTAACTGTTTTATAAATTCATGAAGGTAACAAGCTTCACACTAGACAGGCGTGCCTTAAAGTTCTTAATGACATGGTAGTATATGGCAGGAAAAGAGGACCTGAGTTTGCAGGCTGGGACAGGTGGTTGCGGGTCCACTAACAGAGTGGATTGGTTTTATCTTTCTAGGCTCGTCGTCCTTGCCCCTGTTCCTTCCTAACAGAGTTAGTTCTTCTGAAACCATCCCATTACAATGGCACAGTGAACAGAGAACCCCAAGCAATGGGGTACAGGAGAGGCAGGTTTTGGTGGGGGTTGGCCAGGCGGGAAAGTCCGGTACATGGGAAGGAGGTCAGGCCCAGCCAGAGGGAACATGGATGGGTGGTCTTGGGTAGCCCGGAAGCAGGTTGAGCACAGAAAAAGGATGTAGAGAAAGGATGTAGAGAAAGGAGACAGAGGGACAGGAAGAAAGGTGCTAAAGAAAACAACTTCCACTCATCAGCCATGACTGCCATGACTGCCTGAGGCCAAGGAGGCCTGAATGGTCTCAAAACTATTTCACAGCTTCTTTCTACCACCTTTCCACAGTGGCCTTGCATAGCTGGAGACCATCTGACACCAGAAGTCATTTCACATCACCCTAGCCAGTAACTTAGGACAAGCAACAGCTACCACACCAGCTTTGTCACCACCATGGGTAAACCACATCCACCCGGTGACCTCTGGGACCCACAGCAGCCCCTAGAGCACCACTGCGACGAACACTGAAAAGAGCCATCTCTAACTGGACCGCCACTGAGCCTCCTCCCACTTTCTCCACTCTGGACTATCCAGGACCAGGACATTCCCTAAGTGGACAGAACTAGAGACCCTGGTGTATGACTGCTATTTCTGAGGTCTTGTGTGCTGATGCTCCTATTTGACAAGGTGAGTTATAAAAGGTGACTGTATCCTGGGTATCTTATCAGTTTCCTGACAGTGACAAAAGAATGCTGACCTAGAAACAGATAGGAAGAAGAGAACAGGGGACATCTTTCCAACTGAATAATAAGAGGAACACAAGAGGTAGGTGTTTGATCTAGAGAGAAAGACAAAACTAAACCCTGACTGTGGTCTTCAGGGGACAGGAAAAGTGGGTGCAAACAGACGTGTGGTGGGGAAGAACTCCAGGCAGTCCTTAAGAGGTCAGGACTAGAGAATCTCTCCTTCCTCTCCCCTGTGCTGTCTGCCTCCCACCCGCAGGCCTGCAGGTTTTAAATGGTGCCAGAGCCAAGCTCCACCTCTCACTGGCTGTGTCACTTTGGGCAAGTTACCTAACCTTGCTGAGCATCAGTTTTTTCACCTATAAAATGGAAATACTAAGAGTAAGTACATCCTAGAATTGTTGTGAGAATTGAAATAACCATGTAACACATTTCTTTTACAGTGAATATATGATAAAAGAAGCTATTATTAGCACCCAAGTGTGTGTGTATGTGTATGTGAAAAGCATCTGAGTGAACACAATTTGTTTGAGGAAGGAAATGCTTCAATGAGAAGCCGACTCCCCCTTCTTGATCTGGAATAATTCTCTGAAGCGTGATTCTCAGTGGGGAGTATCACACTAACTTTGACCATAACCATTAAATCCCACCCCCAGGGCTGAGAACCCTCCTCCTGTGTGGTCCCACCAGCACAGCCTCACTGGGACAACATACTGCATTACAATCAATCATTACAATTGCTCAGAGTTTTCCAATCTTTCATGCACTTTATCACACTTTATCGCTACTTTAATCAAACTTTCTAACCACCCTATTAGAGAGACTGGGCATCTGCCTTCATCCCATTGACAGATGAGGAAACTAAGGTCCACAGGGGAAAGCAGCTCGCCTAAATAGACTGGGCAGAGAAGACCGCATGAGCACACAGAAGGGGGACCTGGGTCCTCTAGCTCCAGACAAGGGTTTCTTCTGCTCAGCACCATCCCTTGTCCCTCGAGGTGAGGGGCCATGACCCCTGCAGCAGTAGTCCACCAGTTAACCACTAACTAACACAGAAAGCTCAGAACACCAGCAGTGACTCCCAACGCAAATCTCAGGACCTCTGTTAATGTCACAGATACTGTCCGATCAGGAATCTTTTTTTTTTTTAACAACCAATATTAAAGCAAAGACCATTATGACGGGCTGACCACAGCTACTCCAAGGCCCTCCATGAGCACTGAGTGCCAGGCTCCCTTGGCTCAGGGTCATCTCTTTGCAAGCCTTGACTCTTCTTCCTCTGTAGGCCTCAGTGTCTCCGCATGTGCAATGGGCCCAGCAGTGCTTACCTGATGGAACTGCTGTGGGGGTTTGCTGGGAGGATGTGCATGGAAGCACCTCGTCCAGGATCTGGCTCATAATGGGTATGCAGTAAACATTACATGGGTTTTTGTTAATTGCATGTTGTACTAGAACAGTCTCTGGACAGATAATGAAGCAAATTAGGTTTGAGTCACTGATTTCACTTGTTCGTATGTAACCTTGTATAAGTTGCTTCATTTGTTTGTGCCTCCATTTCTTCACCTTATAACACCTTCCTCGCAGATAGTAATGAGGGTTCAAATATGGACTGCACAGAGCATTTGATGAGCTGAGAAGGGCTTCAGGTTGTATGTAAAGAAATGTCAGTGAGGGTGAGGGAGGGCCGCACAGAAGTACAGAGCCTGCGTGCAGCCCTGTGGCTCAGAAATAAGGCGGAAGAAGAAAGAGTACAGAGGAGGCACAGAGAAAAAAGGAGGGAAGGAGGGAGAGAGGGGAAGAGAGAAGGAGTGGGAGAAAGAGAGAGCGCGCTCCATGAACTGAGTTCAGACCTTGGTCCAGATACCGTCCATGGCGCTGAGAGTGCAGCAGTGAACAAAACCAGACCACTGTCCTTGTGGTACTGGGGGAGAGGAAGGGGAAGTAACTAGAAAGGGGGACAGAAAGAAATCAAACCACAAGCCCCGGATAATGAACTTGGGCTTGTGGAAGAGACAGGTGCTGAAAACAAACCACAGAACAAGGACAGGGAGAAATGAACCAAGGTGGGAAAGGACTGGGGGATGAGCTTGAGATGATAGTGGAGCAGAAGTGGTGGCTGATGGGCAGGTGTCCCAATTGCAGATGCTGGGACAGGAGAATTTTCCTTAAGAATTCACACCTCACACTCAGGGGGGCAGCTCCCCACCCTCCAATTCTCGTGTTTGTTTTCCTTCTACTTCCTCCCCTACAACCTTCCCTATTCCCAGAACCCAGAGCAATTGCCAGGTGTGCATACACCTGGACCACTTCAGGGAAGCACATGCACAGTATCAGAAAGACAGGCCACCAGACACATGGCATTCTGGAAACTGGTCACCCCGAGCTGGCTCCTGTTAACCTCCCTCCAAGCTTTCTTAAAGTGACCCTCCCCATTTCACTCCAACACCTGTACAATAATGATGAGCTCCTGGGAAAACCAAAGGGCGGACAAAGAGACAGCCATGTGACAAAAAGAAGGTGTCAACTTGGGAATAAAAGTATCACATATATCACAGGTAGGACTGTCAGCTCAAAGGTTTTCCTCTCCCTTTCCTTCTTCCTGTACTGAGATCTCCTATTTATTCGGCAAATGTTTAAAATCTGTGGTTCTTTGGGCACACTGTGCCAAGTATGCATGTAAGGGAGGAAATCAAGGAGCTCTTGACTTCCAAAAAGCTTGACTTCCTGGGGAAGAAAAGACAAGCACAGACAAAATGACTTTCTCTGACTCTGTTTCAAAGGGTACTCGTCCCCATTTGGCCCTGTTTGGCCTTTGCACTGTTAAAGCAAAGACCACTATTGTGGGCTGACCAACTTCCTGGACATCATCCCTCCTGCCACAGATGCCATCTCAATTATTCCCGCTGCCCCTCTTCCCCTGTCAGATTCCAGGACAATTCCGGAACCAGCTCTCCCGCCTGGCCAGGTGAGACCATGAGGTCCCACCCCCAAATACCTAGGCTTCGATCCTTAGGCAAAGGATGAGAATAGCAAGAGAGCGCCTGGAGGTCCCTAGAGAGACTTGGTGATGGCTGGAAGATGGGAATGGACAAAACTCACTTCAGTTTGCACCCAGAAGCAAAGACACTGCAAAGGAGTAGGTTCAATAAATGCTTGTGTTTTCTTGGTGATCGTCATGGAGGTGCAGGGGGCAGTGAAAAGTGGAGGAGGTGCTGGAAACTTGCTGATTGTACCTTGACCTAGATTACACAACAAGGAGAGGGAGCAGGACCGTTTCTCTGACTTCCAACTTAGGGCTTGCCCCTGCCATTCTCCTAACGCCCCTGAGACCCAGGGTTTTGAGAACTGAGGAAGCCAGCTGGGATTTTCCCAAAAGAGCCAGGAGAATGGAGAACTCTGGGAGAAAATTGATTATTAATGCCTGAGTGTAGATGAATTCTCCCCCAGCTGGTACCTGGATACTGATTAGTATTTCCACAGCTCATACTTGGATATCGATTATTGATACCCCAGATTCCCACAGGATGTGGCACGGGCTTGATTCCCCATCCAGTTCCAGGATTTCCACCTCCCAGGACACAGTGAGAGTCAGGGTCCCCCAGAGGTAACCTAGCAGAAGTGGCTGTTGAATCCTGTTGATGAGAGACCAGGGTGGGCATTGGGCAAGGATTTTTCCCTGGGCTCCCCACATGTTCGAACAGGGGTGGTCATCTAGAATCAGAGTCCGGGTGGAAGACTAAAGCCACAGGTGATGGGCCTGCAGAGAACCCCACAGGCAAAGGACTGTCTTCCAGAAGGAGGGCAGCCACACTGGAAGAAAAGAAGGTTCTTCGGACAGCACTTCCCCCATGTGGTCCTCCACAACAGCCATGATCTCCCAAGGACCCTCAGAGGGCCAGAAACCCATGGAGGGCAGCCACCCAGATGGGGGCCACCTCTGAACCCCAGAACCTCCAGGTTGGGAGTCATCTGATGGAATAGAACTGGGCTTCAGAGGAGCCCTTGCTAAATCATTAGCCCCAGGATCTTGTTTGGTCTGAGAACGTTTGGGGTTGGAACGGCTGGTCAAGGAAGGTTTTCCAAGCAGAAGCAAGCTGGTCCCCAAGTCTTGGTGATCTTTCTCCTCCACTATGCTGATACTCCAGGAAGAAGGACCTTGGGGGAAAGGAAGAGGAGGCAGCCAGTGACCCAATGCCCTCCTCCACTGACTCCTTGATGCCCTTGGCTTTGAATCCCTTCAATTCCCCAAAGCCAATCTTTACTTACCCCAGGGACCCAAGTCACCCAACTGTCTACCATGTTGCCCTGACCATGTCCTTAATTCCAGTTTCCCAGGAGCCCAGTCCCCTCCTCCTTGAGCACTGGGCCCAGCCTCCATACCAGAGGTGAAGGCAGATCAGGAAGAGCCCAGCACCCACCACAGCCCTGCCTTGTGCTCATGTCTAGCATCTGCCTAGGCTCCAGGACAGCCAGCCCTTTATCCTAATAGTGGGGTGGGGGCAGCAGAAACAGGCTGCGCCCCTAGTTGTGGAGAAAATAAATCTCCACATCCCACCCTCATTCCTAATGTGGCCTGTGCCAACAGAAGGCCCTTGAATGTCCCAGGGAAGCTGGGTGTTCCTCCCTGGTTCCTTTTCTCCAGCTTCCTGCCCCTTCCTGACGAAGTTGTCTTGACTCATAGCTCATCACTGGTTGCCAGCCTTACCCTTCCCAGGCTCCCTCTACCAAACACACCAGGACCTTCACCCTTGGGGTCTCAGCCTCTTCACTGCCTTCTCACAATAGGAGAACTTGGTTCTCTTCTCTTTCTCTTTGGAATCATTCTCTCCCACTCACCCTTTTCTCATGCATCCACCTAACATAGCTCCTTTGCCTTAACCTGAGCCTGCAGGAGGTTCTGAGTGCAGAAGTGGCCCGCATTTGAGGAGCTGTCCTAGATAAGACACTGTATCTAGGAAAACAGGCCTGGTTCCCATCCTTAAGAGATAATGGTGTAATAATTTCCTATCACTGCGCTAACAAATAACCACAAACATAATGGCAACACAAATTTAGTATCTTACAATTTTGAAGATCAGAAGTCTGACACGGGTCTCATTGCATTAAAATCAAAGTGTTGACAGGGCCAGTTCCTTTCTGGAGACTCCAGGGGAGAATCCATTTGGTGTATTCTCCAGCTTCTATTAATAGAAGCCACCTGCAATCTTGGGCTCATGGTCCCTTCCTCTGTGTTCAGTGACAGAAGCAGCAGGTTCTTCTCCATATTGTATCACTCTCACCTCTTCTTCCTTTTCCCTCTTTCATATTCAATGACCTCTAGGATGACATTGAGCCCACCCAAAATCATCCAGGATCATCTCCCTACTTGAAGGTCAACTGAACTAAAAACCTTAATTCCATCTGCAACCTTAATTTCCTTTGCTATGTTACCTAATATACTCACAGGTTCCAGGGACGCAGACATTTTGGCAGGTAGGGGGCACTCTTCTGCCTACCACAGTTATGGTCAAGTGTGTCCACAGAATATGAGAGACACTGAGAGAGAGCAGTTGTTTTCAACTAACAGCAGAGGAGGGCGATAGAATGCTATTCTCAAATGGCCATGACTTGGTCATTGTTGAGGCTGGGTGATGGGAGCATAGGGATTCATTAACTATTTTGTCTACTCTTAAATACATTTGAAATTTTTACAACAAAAAGAGTTTAAATGCCTTTATTCTTTCTGTGGCTTCCAGGACACACCCAGGCTAGGCTTTCCTGGTTGCAAGAAGTCTAAATTTTACTGCAAAATTTTATTATTCTGTCTTCCTCCCAGCTCCTGTTGGCCAGTGACCAGGAGAATGAAGAACTGGCCAGTGGGTGGAGGGCAGCAGCCTTTCAGAGTGATATCCACAAGTTTTGCAAGTGCTTTTGACCTGGACCACACTTGAGACTTGAGGAATTCCCGCATTAGAGGCTGTACCCCTCCTGCAATTGCCATCCACAGCCTCAGGTGGCCTCGATTCCTGTCACTGACTCCAGTCCAGGGTCCAGATGCCAAGGGTGAGTCAACAGTGACAACAGAGGAACAGGACTGTTCTGGAGCCTCCTCCATCTTCACTCAACCCTGCAGGTTGACTCAGGTGCCCCAGATCATTTCTGATCAATGCAACACGTTTCTACTGGTTCGAGACTTGGAATTTCAACAGTAGTCTTAAATTCAGGACCAGCTGACACCATCCCAACAGGAGGGAATGGTTTATATTTCAGGGTAGGGTAAATTCGTTTGCAACCAAGTAGATGTTGTAAGAGTTGGCCTGTGCCTTGGTGTGAGGCCCTTCCTGTGACCACAACCTTGCCCCCTCTCCCCTCCTTGGGATTAGAGTTTCCTGGGCTTCCTTGTCTGCTGGCCTGTCGCCGACATGGTCATATGACCCCGACCACTTCTCCACTTTCTCTCCCCTTCCAGGGAGGCCATCTTTCTCCTCCACTGCAGTGCTCTGTTCTCTCCCCTCCCACAGCTCTCACTCTAGAACCATAGCAGGGGCAGCAAGAATGTGGAGGTGAGGGGCACTGCTGGCTGTGCTCTCCCACTGGCTGGGACACTTTCATGCAGGCCAGTGAGTCACCATGCTTGGCTGCACACCTGTCACGCTCTCATCCTCACTGTCTTTTACTGCCTCCACCCCCAACTCCCAGAACAGCATCCGCCTGGACTCCTACTTAGTCACCAGGAATCTGGTCTGTCTTGCTGTGTCCCAGCCTTGCCAAGGTTTCAGCTGTCCCAGAAATCCAGGAAATCCATGCTTGGGACTCCAAGAGGGGATGGTGCCTAAAAAGGGAGGTAAACTAATTGCAGAGAAGAAGGAGCTAGGGTGGGGAAGGGAATGGGAAGAATCAGATGAATGGGGAGCGAAGGAAGAATGGACTCCCTGGAGCAATGACAGGAGAGAGATGTGGGAAGAGGATCTGGGAGACCAGGCAACCTCTGCTTTCAGTGCAACAAATACTCATTATTTTCCTCTTTTGTGGGAGGAGCTATAGGTATAAGAGAAATAGTGGGACAACTTATGAATGAAAATGGGCACATGGGGCCTCTAGGGGCATAGGAGAGCACCACCCAGATCCTAAGAGGACCCAGGACTCCAAGAAAGCAAAGAGTCATCCTCTAGTTCACACAGTTTATTGAGATATCTGTCCAGGATCTAGAGAGCAAAGAGCCTGCCTGGGTCTCCCCATAGGCCTTGCACCTCCATCATACAAGGAAGCATCTGAAATCAAGGGAAGTGGCAGCCAAGACGGGGACTGAGATCAAGACCTTGAGAGGCAAGGAGATCACAGAGGGTGTGGAGACCTCAATAACGGATGATGAGAGTGGAGTTGGGGGGTGGGGGTGGTGAGAACCCAGCTCAGATCTCATTGGTTGGCCAGCTAGCAAAGAGAAGTCAGTGAAAAGTAATTATTTTCAGACAGGTTAGATGGTGCTTTCTCCATCAAAGGGAGAGAAGATGACTTGCCCAGGCATTAGAGTTACTCTGGGACATTTCAGGGGTTTCCCAGTCAACAATCTGAATGGGCAGGATAAGCCAATGGACTGTCACATCTCAAAGAAATGGCAGAGGAAATTTTAGGAAGTAATTATGGTGCAGGGAAGGTGCTGAAGGAGGATGGTATTCTACAGAGCTGGAGAGAACAAGGAAAGGGATTTGGCACCCACAGTCTGGGGAGATGAAGAAAGAAGATGTGATAAGGGGGAGTGTGCCACACTGGGCAGTGGAGGAAGCAGAGCAGCTCTCTGGGGAGCATCTCCCTGCTGGGTGTGGGGGTATCTGTATGTGACACATGCATGCTGCAAAAATGACTCATGGACTGTCATGTAACTGTCCCTGGGGCAGGAAGAGTTTAGGGTCAGCTAGCTGGGATCCCAAGGGCTTCACCTGTGTCAGGATGTCCCGGATGGAGCGGCAGGGCTTCTTCCCAGAGCTGCCGCAGGGCTGAGCAACAGCTGATGGATCAGGTTGGAGAGAGCTATCACGACCTCCACTCAATACTGAGGAGGAGACAGAAATGCAAGGGTGACCAGCAGAGCTGGACTTGCTGCTGCAGGGCTGAAGAATGATTTTGCTGCTGGATTGAGAGGTGGAGCTGTGGCTGAGTGAGCCCGTGCCAGGTGGGGAACAGGGGCCCTGGGAAATACTGCCACAGGGGTGGGAAAGTGACCCAGAACTGCCAGAGACACTTGAGCTGCTGTGGACTCCAGAACTGGAGAGGGAGCAGGGCCCCCTCGAGCCTGAGGAGCCAGCTGCACACGGCTGGACCCCTCCCGAGCCCACTGGCTGGAACACAATGGCCGAGGAAGCGATGTTGGCACTGGAGGAGCTGTGGCTGGGGATGATGGGGTTGCTGGAGAAGTATTTGCCCTCAGAGATGGGGGACCCAGCTGCAAAGGAGGGCACTCCTGGGGAGCCTCTGACAGGGTTATCTTTGGTGAAGTATCCCACTGGGTAGATTTTGCCCCCACTGTAAGTCATGCCTGGGGCCAGATAACTGTTAGAGGAGCCACCCACCACTTCATAGCTGCCATAGGATTCATCTACAGAGGTGATAGGGGGACAGGGCTTGCCTGGAAGGCCACCATTGTTACATAGGGAACCCTGAATGATTCCAGGGCCACCAGAGCCATGCTGCTCCACCACCACCACCACTGGCCTTTGACCCCCTGACACGGAGTGAGAGCTGGAGATGTAGGAGCCAGAGTGTGAGACGATGGGCCCCCCACTGCAGGGAGAGTCGGGGATGTCTGAACTACAAGGGCGTAAATTAGAGTTGACCCTTTGGCCACCATTGCTAGACATCCAAGAAGACTGGGAAACAGAGGAGCTTGAGCCTCCTCCAGACTGGGAAGAGTTTATCACAAAGCGGGAAGAACCACCATTGGTTTGTAGAGCTGGTCCAGACCCCAACTGGGAGCTGCTGCCCGACTGGGAGGAGCTGGAAGCAGTGTGTAGACTAGAGCCAGATCCAGAGGAGTAGCTGCTCTGGGAATACCCTGTCCCTGGCTTAAATAACAAAGAGCCTGAAGAACCACTCTGGGCAACACTGGATCCGCTGGGGCCACTGCTGGAGTCACTGCTGGAGCCAAAGGAACCACTTGAGCCACTGCTGGAGCCACTGAAGCCACCACTGAAGCCACTGTTGGAGCTACTGGAGACGCTGGAACCACTGGAGCCACCACTGGAGCCACTGGAGCCACTGGAGCCACCACCAGAACCACCGCCAGAGCCACTGCCAGAGCCACCCGAACTGGAAATGAAGTTGCTGGAGCCACTCTTTCCAACAAGACAGGGGTCACTGGGGGAGGTGATACGCGTGGAGTCCTTACAGGGGTCTGAGAAGGTTCCAATGCTCTTAGCCAAGGTCCCTGGTGAGGAAAGTCATGATTAGCAAGGGCCTGAGAGACTTGGCTTTCTCTCTCACCTTTCAGGCCCATCCATCTCTGTCATCTGCCACTTTGGTTTCTCCTTAGAGAAACCAGGGAGAGTCTGGGGCAGAAAAGGAAGGGATAGGCTGTTGTATTTAAAAGAAAGTGAGATGATAAAATAAGGATAGTTCCATTATTCGGGGCGGAGGGTCGGGGCGGGGAGAGCCCAAACATCTGCCAGAGAAGAAAAGGGGACTGCAAAGCGGGAGGCCTAGAAGAAAGACACAGGGTGGGTGCAGTAGGACAAATGGCCTACAGGACCAGCCCCAGAGACAGCGGGGTGGGGAGACTGAGACCTGAGGTGGGCGTAAATATCCAGGAAGACACCCCACGCAAGACCATGGGACCAGATGGGAGGAGAAGACACAGACAAAACAGTAGAGGGCCAAGAGAGGAAGGACAAACAGCAAAAGAGACACTGAGAAAAGAGAAGGCCGGTCGCCGAGAAACAGAAGTACGGGGCCGGGCACTTAGGACTATGGTCAGCGCCTTCTTTGTGAGAGGCCAGGCTTCAGTGAAGGATGAAAATTCTGCTCCCAACTCAGTGCTGCCCCTGCAGGAAAGCTGGGTGGGGGGTCAGGAAGTGGGGGCACCCACTGTTGCTTCAGAACTTGTTGGTACCGCCCAATGGGACACTACCTCATCCTGAGCCACCCTGCTCTCCTGTCCCCCGCAGGGATACTGGATGGACCTCCTGTGAGGGTCCTGACTCACATCAGTTTCTCTCTCCCAGAACCCTCCCCATCCTGACCCCATCCCCCCACCCAGCCATCACCTGAGGAACTGCCTACCCTCCCCCCCCACCCCCACCCCACCTTTGGCTCCCTCCTGATGCAGAATCAACTCTTTCAGACTCACCTACCTCCACCCTCCTCCACTGCCCCTCAACCCCTTCCAGTCCCAAGTGGCATGCACAGAGCCACACAGTGCAAATCACCAGATCTCACTGAGCTTCAGTTTGTACATTTGGAGAGGCCAGGCCTGCCCTCCTGGCATCACTGTGAGCACTGAATGTGACCATGGATGTGGAAGGGGCTTGAAAACATAAAGAAGCCTGACACATTGTGATGTGTTACTGCCACTGCTCCTCAAGCCCACCGCCAATAACCAGGTCTCACAATCTGTGATGACCTCATTCCCTCCCCAATAAAAAGTTCTCTGTACCCTTCCACACCAAACCCCAGCTCCTTCAGTAGCCCTGGTCAGCTGTCCTCCTCTGCTTCCCCAAGGCTATGAAGCCTGTCCCCATCCAGGGCCATGCAAGGTCACCACAAGTGTCCGGCCGGCACCCCTGCCTGGGGTTTGCATATGGCCTTACTTGGTATTTGTGCTTAAGCCTCGGTGTATTCGAGAGCAGAGTAGGAAAAACAAATCTCATTTGGTTCTTCTAAAGGTTGGAAGTGCTAGAACAGTGCCTGGCACATAAAAGTGCTCTATAAATGGTAGTTATTGTGACTATTCAATATACAGTCTTCATCTTCTAGAACTCAAACCACAACAAAATTTTTATATAACCCTCCAGAATTTTCAGAGCACTGCCACATACCTTATTTGAGACTCACAGAGAGACTGAAGCTAGGTGTTATCATTAACTGCATTGTAGACTTTCAGAAACTGAAGCTCAGAAAGTTTAAGTCACTTGCCTGGGTGACAGGGCAGTGAGAAGCAGCCCTCAGGTCCTGGTGTCAGACTGTGGAGCACACCTTCCCCCTAGGCATCGTGTACCACAGGAGTCCCCCAACGCCATCACCCGAGCCTTCCCTCACCCTCCTCTCCTTTCCATTCTCGATCCCAGGCCACCCTCCCTGTCTCCTACCTGGCAGGAGGAGGCCAGCCAGCAGCAGGGCCATCGCCCCTTGCCCTCCCACACGCCCCATCGAGGGTGCCTGAGAGGAGCCCATCCTGGACTTCATGGCCTTCAGACTGCCGGCAGCTGGTGGACACCCAGGCCTTTATGGCAGGGCTGGACATTCTCTGGGCAGGAGTCACTGTGAGGAGGGGAGGAGAGAGGAGGGCAGTGCCCAGGGGAAGTTGGTGTGGCAGGAGCAGCTGAAATAATCAGCTGGGGTATCTGCCTACTCAGCAGTAGAGGTGGCTGTGGTGTGGGGTACCATTGGCCACAGCCCTGACAGGCCTGGCTCTGGATCCCCATTGCCTAACCCAGAACCTCGCACTCCGCCCCAACAGTGGCCGCCCACTCTGGGGCAGCTACTCTCACCACAGGTCCAGTCACCTGGTTCCCTCAGTCTGCTGCCTTCCTTCCCCATGCTGGCCTATCCAACTCCGCATCTTCTGGACCAGCATTTCAACTTCCCCTCCTCACCAGGTCCCTGCTCTGCACCCACCCCTCCCACCTCCACAACTGCTTGGTTAACCCAGTTCCCATCCACAGCCCCTGGGGATCCACCACTCTCCTCCAAATATAAGGGTCTGAACCCCACCCCTGTGCCACATATCCTCACTGCCCAGGTACTCTGCCTGCCACACACCTATCAAGTGTTGCATCCATGAGTGAGGCTTTTCCTCTCAGAAACTGGGAATCTGCCTTCCAGACTGCAGCTCCTTGACCTCTTCCTTCTGGGGCCTCTGGGGACAGCATGAGAGGTGTTGAGTATCAGGGCCTCATTCTGGGGAGAGGCCTGGACTGAGTACCCGTCATAGCTGGGCCTCAGTCACTCACAAGCCACTCATAGCCCCTCCCCCACAGCTGGTGACCATGACTGCCATGGGTGAGCCAGAGCTTAATAAGGCTAATTGGGTAGGTGGTGGCCTTGCCTCCCATTAGCTGGCTCCTGGGCCTGGGTGAGCAAACAGGAAGCCGCCAGCTCGAGTCTTCAGAGGGTGATGGAGGGCCCACCAAGGCCTGGGAACCTGGAGGACGAAAGGCAGGAATGAAGTCCCTCTGGGGATCTGCTGAAAGGGGCAGTTCCTTCCCCACCGCATCCCCTTCTTCCTGCTTTGGCCTTGGCCACACCCCAGCTACTTAATTGCTCACTGGTATTGCGAGAGTATCAGTATCGGAGGGAGGTGCCTGAGATTCAGGTCCGGCTGCTCTCTGCTGCTCCCCCACGCCCACCAGACCTCTCCCTGCCGTCCTCACCCAGACCCTGGTTCCATACTCCCCCGTCTCCTCCCAAGGCTCCTTGGAGCTTGCCTGGTCTTCCATCCTTGGTCTCCAGTCCCGCGCTGCCCACAGGACTTTCTGTGATGATGGAAATGCTGAATCGCTAGAAGCTACTAGCCTCCTGTGGCTACTGAGCAGTTGGAATGGATTTAGTATAATCAACCAAAAGAACTGAACTTTTAATTTTACCTAATTTACATTAACTATACTGTAAATAGCCACGTGCAGCTAGTGGCTTTCATCCAGTCTAGCCCCTGGCTTTCTACCAGCACTGGAAAATGGGAGTGGGAGGGAAGTCCCAAGGAGACTACACCAGAGGGGTCCTAGGACAGGCTCCCCTAGAGAAGATTGATTTGAAGTGTGGTGCGGGGAACTGGCTTTATAATAAGGTGACCTGGCTCAAGTCCTAGCTGTGGGCAACTCACCAAACTTTTCTGACTGTCCATGTCCTCATCTGTCAAATGAGAATATTTCAGATCATGCCTGCCTTTCAGATTTTTCTGTATATCAAATGGAAAATTATCAGAAAGATTAAATGGAACACATGGTGCAGGCATTCAGCAATGGAGCCTCAGAGTCCTGTCTGCATTCTTCACTGGGGGGAAGCTCACCCCACAGCCCTAGGCTCTGTCCACAGTCTCCAGCCCGGCTGAGTCAGCCCAGTCTCCTCTGCCCCCTACACTGCACATGGGGATGCTGTTGAAAATGACATCTGCACTGTGCCCCTCCTGGCCGCATCGGGGTGTCAGACCCCACTGGATGTCTCCAGAAAGAGAAGGGTGGGTATGGGAGTAGGGAGGGGAGTGTCCAAGAGAAGAGACAGGCAAGGAGCCTTATGGACGGGGAGATGGGGAGGAACAATGGTGCCTGCAGGGTATTCCTTTCTAGGGCAAACAGGTGTCAGCATTTGCCTTGTTTTCTTCCTCCCATTCCTCCCAGCATGGTCAAACCTTGGCCAGGACAGCCAGCACTGGAGGAAGCAGTCTCTGTGGGCCTCTTGCCAGATCTCCAGCCACCCACACAACCTGGGGTGCAGCCACATTCCTCCTCCCACGCTGTCCTCCAGTGTATGTGCCCACCCCTTTCTACCCCATCAGCCACCTGCCTTGGGCGCTATACTCAGCTGTGTCCCTGGCGCTCACCATTAGCCCCTCTCAACTCACCATGGAGAGATGGGACAGATATCTGGCTTTGGAGGTGGCAGGACTTTCCTGGAGCATTGAGGAGTGAAGAGAAGGGCAGGGAGCAGGCAGCTGAGACTTGGCCTGATGGTGCTAAAGGCATATCTAGGAGAAGCGCAGGTTTGGGTTGGCATGGGAAGCACGTGCAGCAGAACAGTGGGTGGAGGGGTGGAAAGGCTGTGCCCAGCACTTTAGGTGGCCTTTGACACCAGGCTGGAGGGAGACTGGGGGCTCTGAGCAGGGAAGGCATGGTCAGGGAGAGGAGGAAGGAGAAAACCACCATGTCCTGATTTCGACTGGGGGCCAGATGTCGTCCCAGGTACTGCACGGGTGCCCTGGGGTTTGACCCTCACAACTGCCCTACAGGGTAAGTGTTTTTCTCCCCCTGTTCATAGATGAGGAAACTGAGTTTAAATTATTTGCCCAAACCATCTGGTAACAAGTAAAAGAAAGGACTCAAAACCAAGCTCCAAAGCTCACATAGGACCCATCCCCCTACATGCTGACATTATGCCGTACATTAATGGCAGTGGTCTACAGATAGATTTGAGATTCCTCAAACCCTGTGAGAATGTGTGTGAAATCCCTTGTATGTCATCAAAGTCTCAAAGGTTAAGAAGTGAAAAAGTCAACATCACATGCTGTCACCACTCAAGCTTTCCTCTGCATTTCGTCCAGGGGCTAAAAGCCTGGACATAAGTTCTAGAATAAATGTTTCATACGGCAGTCCTTAGCAGACCTAAGGCTTAGGCCTAAGACAGAGGAAAAGAGAGTAACAAAAATAAGAAGAGAATAAGGCTAAAAGAGGAGCTTATTTTGTGGTGGGGAGAAATGGAGAGGCCACTGGAGCCACTCTGGGCCCCAGCACATGTGGCTCCATCCCCACCTCTCTCCCCTCCTCTCTGCTCCATACCAGCAAAGGAAACTTCCCACCTCTGCTTCTCATGACAGTCCTGCTAGCTGGGGGGACTCAGCTTTCCTACAATCACTGTTTCCTCCATCACAGGGAAGCTGACACTCCTGGTCCACTCCTAGCTGTAATGTGGAGGGATGGCCTGAGTCATCCACACTCTCTACCTGGTCCCTGTTGTGACCAAGAGCAAAGGAGAGGGACGCTTTCTATGCAGGATTTCCAACCAGGCCTGTGCTAGGTGGATCCTCTTTAGCCTAGGCATGCCCATGTGACTGGCTAAACTCACCTGCTTTAGCCTCTCCCTCTCTGCCTGCCCTGTGGTTCTTCCCTGTGTAGGCAACCAAGGACAGAATTCATATCCCATCTGGCTTGACTCCTTTGCCCTTTCTTCTCAAACAGACTCCCTACCACATTATCTGTGCAGCCCCCACACAGCCTCAAAATGTGACAGAAATCACTGGCCATGGACTGCGGGTTCCCTGACAGTGGGCGAAGCACGTGGCTGTTCACTGAACTCCAAGCACTTAGCCACAGGAGGCACTTGGTGATTTTTCTAAAACAAAAGAATGAAGAGACAGGTCTAGGCCATCCTTCCCCTTTCCATCTTATTCTGGAACACATCTTCCTGTTTCCTTACCTTAGTCCCTCCAGCTCATCATAAAAAGCCCACTGCAGGTGTGGGGTGGGATACATCATGGCCAATGTCTCCAGGGGCACTCATCCCGGCAGGCGGGTGGGGCAGCAGACACATGAACTTGGCTCTGACATAGAGCCACTCACTCATGCTCTCACATAGACCCTCATTGCTTATGGATGACATACCCTGAGCCACTTTTCTCCCCACAGGATGCTCTTATCTCTGAGATGAACACATGTCCATTAACAAGTAGCAGAGTTCACGTAGCCAAGATGAAGTCCTAAATTGCCCTTGGTGCTGGGGGAAGAGAGGACAATGCCATGTACTTCCAGGGTCCTGGGTGGTGTTGTTAGGGAATCCCACACAGCATAATGTGTTGCCCTAGCTGGGAACCACTGCTCTGGTGTGGTCTCTACTCAGCTCTCCTCTCTTCCTCCTCTACTCTGCACCCAGTCCCTCAGTCTCTCTGCTAGGACTGGCCTTCTGGAACTTGGCCTGCTCGGCCTCCATCGTCACTCTTCCTGTGCCCTGCCCTAACCCTCTTACATCCCCACTGGCACCCTCCAAGGGACCCGGGGCACTGCAGCTGGGACATGGGAATGAGCACTGGGGTCAGAGGACTGGGGCAGAGCTGGTGGCATCTTCAGGCAATGAATCCTGAAGAGGAAGAATTGGAGAGGTGAGATGAGGGCTCTGCCCACCAGGCCATCTGCTTCCCATTGCCTTCCCACCCCGGCTCTTTCTGCAGGCAACAGGGAATCAGCTGAGTGATCATCATGCTCCTTGAGCCCAAGACCTCATTGCCCTGTTTAAGTCACATCTGATGTGACCACCGGCCCTCTTGTCCTGTGATGAGATGAATAGAGAGGCTGTGATTAGCCCTCAGGGTAACAATAATATTTTTCCCCTTCCCTGTTACATGGACCCAGTGCTAGAAACCAGTGCTCATCATCTGTTCATTATGCTCAACAATTAGCCATTCTTTCCACCGGGCTATTAATGCCTTTTGTTGTTATTGGTCACCCAGAATTAGGGACTTAGCTCCCTCCCCAATCCAGAGGACTGAGCAGGGGAGGATGAAAGGGATGCCAGGATGAAGTCTGAATGTGTTTTCAGAAGCTGGATGAACCTGTGCCAGGAAGGCATCCTGGCAGGTGTGGCCATCTGAACTTCCAGGGAGGGGTGGCATGGGCCCAATCTCTCTCCTTCTGCCCTATATAAATCCTCTGGCTGAGAACCCCTCAAGGGCAGGGAGCTTCTCCTGCCCCTCTGTGTCCTGGTACTTACACAAATGGGACAAAGACACACAGAGCCCTGTTGGCGAGGCTGAGTGCCCAGCTCTGTTCTCTTGGACCCAGGACTTGAACCTGAGAACAAGCAACACTGACTCCGTGCCAAGGTGACTCACTCAGCTCATGACAAACATGTGCACAGGTGGCACTCTCTCTCAGTGACTAGCAGACAGAAGTTATTACCTGTCCTTTGCTGGGCAGATGCCAGTTCAGGGGGTTAAGACGCCACCTACTACCAGTGTGGGGTTTTCCTGGAACCAGGCTGGTTTCCTCTTCTCCTGGATAGCTCACTCCCTCTTTTGGTTCAGGGCTCTCTGCCTGTCATCTCAAAGGCTCTCCCCGACTTTCCCATTTAAGATTGCAGCCCGCCCCCATACAGACCATCATTTCCTCCTTCCTCTGTCAGTTTTTTCTCACAGCACTCCTCATGACATGGCATCAGGTTACCTTCTGGCCCTGCTCTGTGACTTAGTGCTGTACCCAGGCTCCTGGGAGGAACGCAGTAGTCAGTGAAAGAAAAAAAATTAATGAATATGTGTACCACTGGGCCAGGCAGCCCATGCCAGACTTTTCCTGAGGGCCGTGGAGCCTGCCGCACCTCATCTCTGGTGGCTGACTCACCTTAGAGGGGATCACCTTGGCAACTGAAGGGCTTTGGTAGGGCCTGAGGGAGGAGGGATCTTGTGAGGTTAAAGGCAAAGAACAAGAAGGGAAACCCCTTAGGAATCTCTGGACCATCCTCTGGTGGTCCAGAGGAACACACACGAGGAATTTAGTCTCTCAGCACTGCATGGGAACTTAGACAGGATTAAAGAAATCCCCTGAAGTCACATCCTGAAGTCACAGAGAACAAATGGCTTCCTCCTTTGTAGGGACAAAGACTATGGTCCCAGTCTGATGCTCTCACCTCTATGCTATCCTGTCTGTCCCCATCACAGGAGTTGAGATTATGCTACAAAAGGCAGAGCTAAGGGATGATATACTTTGAGGATATTGGGGGAAAAACAGGTGATGAATTTGGTTTAATTCAAGAAGTTTCTAGAGCTAGTGCCCAGCACCTGGTGGACACTTCATTAAAGATTAGAGGGAGAAAATGTACAGTAGGAGAGATTAGGTTTATAGCAAACCAAGTCTTTGGTCAAATGAATTTGAAACATAATTAGCACAGTTAGGACTTCCCTCCTTGGCTCTTGCCTCTGCATGCGCCTTATTTCAACTTTTATCACTTTTATTGTCGTGATTTACATGTGTGTTTCCTCCCTACGCACAGATCCCCTGGAGGGCAGGGAGGACTGAAACTGCTTTCCAGATGGCTGCCATCACCTAGCACCCCACACAGTACATGCCTAATGCATGATTGTCACATGGGGCAGCCAGATGAACACAGGAGTGGTTAGGGATTCCCCCACTAGAGATCTTCAAAAAGCAAACAATCATGTCTTCTGTCTAGTCATACTTGCCTGCCCAAAGACTGAGGGCTATGCCCCAAGATTTCTCAAGCTAACTCAGCTTCCATAATTAGATTATCCCATGATACTCTGTCTACACTCTCTTCTTTTGTTGTCCAAGCATTTAACTACATGTTCAAGGTGCTGAGCTATTGTTCTCTAAATCTGTAGTCTTATTCTATCATTTAATCCCATGACTCCACGTTGACATAAGATGCAACAGTGTCCCTGCCACATTCCAATCTCCATGAGGTCAGCCACAGCAGACGGAGGGATGAGCACTGCCTAATATAAATGGATAAATCACAGTGGGTCCCTGATGTTATTCTTCCATACCATCCAGTCCTCCCAGCTAATTAACACAGCATGTTTGTGTGCCAATCTGAGGCCTAGAGATAGATAATAAAATCTGCAATTACCTCATGCCTTCTCCTTCCCATTCCCACTCACCCACATGTTGTGTGAAACTGGAAAGAAATGGTTTACAACCAAGGAGTCTGGCACACAGTCTCGACTTTGTTGCTTGTGCTAAGTCTTGGACGGGTGGTCACCTCCCTCAGCAGTAGCCTCTTCATCTGTGAAGTGGGCTAGTATTTTCTTTACTGAACAGCTTCTGGGACAGGTACTGGGAGGGAAGGCATACAAACACAAATAAGCCTGTCCTACCCTCAAGAAGCTCATACTTTACAAGAGGAGAATGTCATGGAGATCAACACAATATTGTGGAAATTAAGTGAAAGAGTAGGAGCTCTAAAAACTTTCCTGAGCACATCAGGGACTCAATTCCTTTCTCTTACATTCTCTCCCCTTTAAGAATTTTTTCCTCTTCTCATTCCCAATGAACTCCATGTCACTGGCTTGTGAGCTTACTGAAGGTCAGTTTGAGGGGTCCAGGCTTCCTTCTTTCCTTGGTGGGTGAAAAAGAGGTGCTGTAATAACTCATAGATTCTTAAGTGGGCAGGTCACGGTGGGTAGTCACACCAGTCTATTGTTCCTTAGCATCTAGGTTAACATACTTTGAAATGCCAGAAATAATACTCCTCAAAGGTGTAACCACACTCAAGACAGCAGGATCTTAACTATCTCGTAATCCAATCCCCACCTTTCTCTCTTCCACCCTCATGTAATCTCCATGTTCCCTCCTTAATTCCAAATGCATAAAAGAAGTTGCAAACTGTTATTCTTGGGAGAATTTGAGATCTTGTTCCTGCCATACATTGCCAGTTTGGCTAAATAAACTCACATAAATTCTTTTTTTTTCTTTTTAGCTTATAAAGTTGTCTTTATTGTTTTCTTACTGTCTCACACAGCATCAGGGTCAACCCCTCCCAGAAATAGCATATTTGAGGAGGTGAATACTTATTTGGCCACCTCACTCATCAGTAGAGGATTAATAAAAATAATGATATAAAATAACAATGACTTGACTGATAATAAAATATCCCCTATGATCCTCCAATACACAGCTGGTTAAAGCTTTGAGAAAAAGAACTACCCCTTTGTGGGACGGGCCAAAGTGTGCTTGGAGGCCCTCCAGTGAACCTGTTGGGCGCCCAAGTAGCCTTTATAAATACCCTCCCCATCCCATCTCTGTCTAGGAATTATCTCCTCAGGACAGATTAGATGACAACATCAGTTTGTAACCGTGGGAAATTGTAACCTCCCCTCCCACCATTCTTTTGACATTGTTTCTGTAAATGCTGACTCTAATATGTAGTTTGTAGATAAACAGCATGTTTATATAGAATCCTAGGAATTAACTTCAGAAGATGCAGACTCCAACCTTCAGTCAACCCAGCTCTGGGAGACTGGCTGACCTTCAACCATAATACCAGGATGATGTAAAACCAGGATGACAAAAACCAGGATGAGGTACAATAGACCATCGCTTGATCAGTTTCCAGGTCCTTATTGGCATGGACTGTGCTGATCTGCACATAGAGAACTTTTCAACCCCCTCCCTTGATCTCTTTGTTCTGCTTCCCCTCTGCCTCCCTATAAAAACCTTTACCTGCACTAAGATATTCAGATGGGCTTTGAGACATGAGCCCCCATCTTCTCAGGTGATTGATACTTGAATAAACTAATTTCCTTTTCACCAGCACCTGTCTCAAAGTATGGTTTTGTTGCAGCAGGGGCCAGACCTGTGTTCAGTTACAGGTTGGCTCACAGAGCCTCTCCCCGCTCCCGACTCCATTAAACTCCTCCCCAGAAAGAAAGAATCCATGGGTGTGTTCCCCCGTTCTCCCTCCTCTGTTCTCTCCTCTTCTTCATCACTCCTCCTCTGAATGGCTTTCTCCTTCTTCCAATCACTGTCACCTCCACCTCCTCCATTTCTTTTCTTCCCACTTGCTTCTCTCACCTCCTATACCTACATCCCTCTCCTGCTTCTCTCATCCTTTCCTCTGGATCAGAGCCTGTCCTTCCCACACTGACCCTAAGCAGAGACTGGGACTCACTGGGGGCTAGACAGTGCACAGCCCAGACCTGAGACTGCTCCCTAAGACTGAGCCCTTTTCCATCCCTCATCTCAAGTCCTGCGGTTTGGCACTGGAAATAAGAATTTTGGCACAATCATCCCTGGACACCAGGGTAGAGGGGCTCTCAGGCAGAAGGGGGGTCATTCTACTCCCAGAAGATAGGACGGGGTTGGGCAGGGAGTAAAGGAGAAAGGTGGGATGAGGTCTGGGAGTCAGTTTCCCATGTCCTCGGGAACCCAGACCAGCCTCCCAGTCACTGCTCAGCCCAGGTGTTGCAGGTGGAGATGGGGATCCAAGCTCTCAGTGGTTGCGAACACAGAACTGGACTGACCACACAGACGTTGTAAAGCAAAGCAAGTGGGAAATTTATTAAGGAAAATGTGCTTCTGAAGTCATGGCAGTGGGCCATTTCTGGCCAGGTAATGTCTCCTTTCTATTGAAGGATCACAGGATTTATAGGGTTATTACGTAAGCTTCTACACATGCAATTTCCTACAATTCTCCTTGATTGCCCACTCAGGGAGGAAACCTCAATGTTAACTATTGTCAGGTGTCAAAAAGCAATTTTCAGAAATTAGGGTGCTAATGACAGCTGCTGTGCCTCAGGGTTTCCTATTCTATCTCCTGCCTCACAGGCTCTCCCTGAGTCTGAATTGCCACATGTCCTGGACCAACCAGAGTATGGCACTCCTCAGGTTCTTTGCTCCCTCACATTTCTGGGTCCTGAGATTCAGATAGGCCTTTCCAGAGGCTGTCAAGAGGAGTATTATGATTCAGAGTCTAGAGGGAGCCTCCAGGGCCATTCTGAAACCTGTGGCAGGGAGGCTGCAGGGCTCAGAGGTCCCTGGTGGCAGGACACAGACTTGCTGGGCAGAGACGTCGGAAGCTTCCTCTCCATGGGATTTGCAGTCCCATCACTGCCCATTGAGGCTGGGCACCATGAAGCCTCTGAGAAGCTGTGGAGATGCTGCGGGCCAGAGCTGAGGGTACCTCAGCCCTTCTCTTCAGAAGCCTATAGGGAGACAGTGTGGAGGGGCTGGGACCCCACGGCACAACAGAACACAACAAATGAACTGCAGCCAGCCAGCCACCAACGTGGATGTGCTTAGGACCCTGGTCCCAAGTAAGCAGGAAAAAATTCATGTTTCTTCCATCCCACACTTCCCTGGTGATACAGAGAGATCTGACCAGATCTCTGGGGAGGTATAGGAATAGTCTGTAGGAGGATGTTGCCTGAGGCAATAGTAAACAGCCTAGGATGGGATTTGCTGAGAAGCTGAACACCTTCAAGGTACATGGAATTATGGACCAGAAAATTTAAAATAAAAGGAGGGCAGAGATGGGCCCTTTGGCTCTCTACCTTAAAGATGCCTGAATGATTGTGCTGCAGCAGCATGCATTTCCCAAAGGACAGTATTCTGGATGAAAAAAGGAACTCCAGGCACAGACTAGGATTGGGCTGGCCTGGCAGTGGATGATGGGGTTATTTCCCTCTTTGAGTATTCTAGAGGGAAAGAACTCTGAGGCAGAAGCCTGCCATTCTTCCAAAACTGTATAGCTTTTGTATCTCATGTTGTTTTAGTTTGTAAACTAATCATATAGAAATAAGATAATTAAAAACTAACAAGGGGAATGATAGGAGAACTCGGGAGTTAAAAGATTTTAGCCTTAATTGATAGGCTTAAGTGACTAATGCATGTGGAGAGCTGTCATTCCAAAATAGTGTAGCTTTAGAATAAAGACTCCTTTCCTAAAAGAAGGGGAAGGGCCAAATTAAGAAATGTGTATAAAAGGACCCATGGACAAAGCCAAAGTAGGGAAGGATTGAGGGTGGGAGGTGGAGGTGGGTGCAGCAGGGGAAAGTGGTGGAGGGAAAATGGAGACAAATGTATTTGGACAATTAAAATAAAGAACAGATGTAAAAAAAGAAAAGAATACAATAATTAATAAATAATAATATAAGAATTTTTTTTAAGAGACTCCTTTATCACCAAATCTTTGCCCCAGAATTTTGCCTAGAGGTTGGCAGCTGGCACCAGGACCTCACTTGCTGTTCGGTAACACTGGCACAGTACATGCTGATGCATGTGTGTTCCTCCCTCCCCTGGGCACAGCTCTATCAGAGGAACTCCTGAGTCTGGCACCCAGACTTCCTCTAATTTCCGCCAATCTATCTGTCCAACAATACCTCCATCTTCTCCATATTATAAACCCTTCACTCCAACCATTTCAATCTACTCTCTCTTTCCCAAACTCACCATTCATTCATTAATGGATTCAGCCATTCATCACCTACATGATGGTTAATTTTTTGTCCACTTGGCTGGGCTGTGGGATACCCAGAGAGCTGGTAAAACACTGTTTCTGGGTGTGTCTGTGAGGGTGTTTCTGGAAGAGATAAACATTTGAAGTGGTAGACTGAGTAAAGAAGACGCACCCTCATCAATGTGGGTGGGTGTCACCCAGTCTCTGGGGGTTGAGTAGAACATGATGGTGGGGAAAGGATGAATTTACTCTCCTTGTGAGCTGGGATGCCTATCTTCACCTACTCCTGGCCTTTCCAGAGACTGGGGCCTACACTCTCTGCTCCCCTGGTTCAGCCTCAAACTGCATTTCTCTGCACTGGGTTTGCTTGATGTCCAGCCTGCAGATGGCAGGTTGTGACTCTGGAGTCTCTAGTAATTCCAGTCATGAATCTCCATTGTTCTACTCCATTGACTCTGTTTCTCTGGAGAACTGTGATAAATATAACATGTTAAGTGCCACAGAAGGCCCAGGCACTGTATTTTGTGTCAGGGATACAAAGATGAATAAAGAGATGGGAAAATGTAGTGATTAAAACCAGAGACATTGACATAGGAAAGACCTGAGTTCAAACTGATAGGGGAACTCCAAAGTTAAAGATTTTAGCCTTAGTTGATAGGCTTAAGTGACTGATGCATGTGGAAAGCAGCTATTCCAGGAACTGGAATGCATGACCATGTGACTCCAGGAGGTCAATGAGCAATTCAACCTTTGTGCCCCAGGGGTTCTGCAAGCCATGGAAACAGGATCTGAGCTATTTTGCTCCAGGAAGGGAATGCCTGTGATACAGATGAAGAATTGTTGATCAACAGATAAAGTACGAGAAAAATCATCCACTGGACTGCAACTCTTATCCAATTAACCTTTTTCCTAAACCCCTTACCTACCTTTCTGAATAAAGTGCCCATAAAGAGTCAATTCTTGTCTCTACTTTTGGTTCTGGTAGTGACAGGCAGCACAAGCACCAACCTTTCCAGTTTCAAAACCCCACTTTTGCCATTTGTCCCCTGTGTGAACTTGCATGACTGTACCTCTCCATGGTCTCTGTTTCTCTCTTCTCCAAAATGGTGATATCAATCACCATGCAGCACACGTGCAGTAAAAAGTCATGCAATGGTTGTAGCAAACTATATTTTGTGTCTTAGGTTGAGTCACCAGAAGCAGATCCTAGGACAAATATTCAAATAAAAAGGATCATTAAAAAGTGACGAGTGTGGGAAGGAGGGAAAGGGAGTAGAGATGTTACCAGACCAGAACTGGGCATGGAGCAGGTTTGCCTAGTGTCAGCCAGTAGGATATAATGGGGTACAGAGCATGGGTCCCCTGATAATAGGGGAGAACCCCCACAATTCTGCCTACAGGCAGGACTGGGGCAAGGAGCGGTGCCCACAGGGAACAGCAGAAGGTACAGCGTTTAAGACACATTGTATAACAAAGGCAAGTTAATAGCCTGTGCCTTCCTGAAAGGAAGATCTCAGAAACTGCAGAACTGTGTACGTGACTGTGAGAACGTGCGGTGACTCAGATGCCCACCCCAGATGCCTGTGTGTCACAGGGAACTCTTGCCCTCACTAAAGATGGCAACTGAAACTGGGTCAAAGACATTGGGGAACTGACAAAAATGGCAGACACTAATGGACCATAGGAAGTTCCAAGCCGAGCATTTAAAATTAGAGCAGGCCGAGTTACATGGGTCTGTGATGAGGACTGCAGAAAGGGAGGCATGGTCAGAGGAGGTCTGCCTAGAAGTCTGCCTGCAGAAGATGGCAGCAGATCTGGTGGAGCTGCAGGGACATGCCTAGCCACCCAGGCTCATGAGTGATGCTTAGAGCTGCACTGTACTATAACAGGGAATGCTGAGCTGCAAACTTTTGCTTTTCTGAAAGATGGTGCCTGAGTGGCATATTCTGAAACTGGCCTGACTTGGCAGAGGGAGGAAGGGCTATTCGTTTTGGGGTGTTTTTAAAGGGAAAAGGACTTAACAGCAGAAATCTGCCATTATTCTAAACCTGCATAACCTTTAAATAAATACCTTTTCCCTTTTCACTGAACTCTTGCCTTAGGAGTCAGTTTCTTGGTGGCAGGCAAGCAAATCCCATGGCTGTACCAGAACACCACTGGTGGGGTTCTGTGACATGTTGTTACCAAATTGGACCCATTGTTGTCAGGGGAGCCCCACATGCTATCACCAGAACAACGTCCCCCTCCTCCCCAGGGTCCCTCCATTCTAGGTCCTTTGCCCACCACCCTTAAAAATGGCTCTCAATGGCAGTTTGGTGAAAAGGAAAGGAAATATTTATTCAGAATTTATACAAGTTTTGAATAATGGCTAAATGTCACTGTTAAAATCCCAAAATCCCTTTAAAACAATCACCAACACACACAGTCTTGCCTTTTCCCTTCTTTTGCCCAGTCAGGCCAGTCACAGGTACCGTCCTTCAGAAGGAAAACAACAGAAGTCTGGAACTTGGCTAGGCAGGCCCTTCACGGTTCCCAGCAACATCTGTTGCGTCGCCATAATCTCCAGTTCTTAATTCAGAACCACGTAGCACCTTCTCATGGCCCACTAGCAAGAGTCCTTTCTCCCCTTTTCTTCCTGTGTGGCCTTCACATTGTTCCCCGAGTCTGTGTCCTGTTGTCTCTCTCACAGGCTCTGTCTCCCCTTCCCAGTTACATCCTGCTTCCTAAACTACGTGGTCAAGAAGCCTCTAGCATGGCTGCTGCACCTGGGTTTTAAACCCCTCCATGAATCCTCCCATGCAACCCCATCTCCCATGCCTGACTCCTTGGCAGGCGCTGTAACCAGGGAAGCTCCTTCCCAGTTCCCTCCCGGGTTAAAGTTATGCAAACCTTCTTGGTTAGCCTTGTTGATATGCAAAATAACCATCTTTGCATATGAAGTATGAAGCTATCCTCCTGTTATTGACATGCAAAATGACTCTCAATGGCTCTGCTCCCTGTCTCCCATCCCCCATGGCAGCGGGGGAGGGGGGAGGGGGGCGGGGAGGTGAAAATATCCTATATTTTTCTTGGACACCCCAATTTCTGGACCTTGTTACAAATACCCTTTGGGGGGCCCTGGCTGCGCCCTGTTACAATGTGGGTCTTGACTTCATGCAGGAAAGATTTCACAACAAAAATCCAGGTGATTTTGAGAGTACTTTTGTTAAAGCTGGGGAGAGTGAAGCAAGGAAGGGCTTAGGAGAGAAGAAGCAACAAAAGAGCCTAGGAGGGTCTGCTTTCACTCTCTAGGCACATTAGGGAAAAGAAGTGAGCCTAGACAAGGCTGCTGTCAGCTCACTGAGAAGTCAAAGAAAAGAGGGCCTTGGAGACAAGTTCAAGGGGTTAGCCCAGAACAAGCTGCTGCCGCCCATTGCTCCTTGGGTTTCAAGTCTCACGGGGACCATTAGAGTGTGCCTGAAAAGAAAGAAGAGGGGTAAGGGAGAAGTGAAGGCTTGCTTCTGGGAGGGAGAGCATACCTGGGTCCTTCATTTTGAGGGTTTTAAAGCCTGGAAGTTTAGAAGAGGACTTAGGGAAGGATTTCAACAGAATAATCATCAGTTTTACGCTAAAACACCAAAATGAGATTTAGCCCCCTGACTTTATTCATTCTTGGGCGTGGTTGGCACTAATTGATTTCTTCTATCTCCCTGAGTAAGGTGATTTAAGCGATTTACCCTCTGGTTGAGGAGAAGAAGTATAAACCATTTACTCTTAAGTATGCTTGGTTAGAGAAGATAGGATTTTACTAGATGGCCGTACACTGCTTCACCATTTAACCCTCTGTCTCAGTTTCTGTATTCTACTTCTGGCTTACTAGCCTGTCTCAGAGATACGGACCTAGAAGGGAAGGAGGCCCAGCAAAATCTTGCAGACAGCAACCTGGGTTCAGAGAACTAAGGTGTTGACACCCTCATATTTGTCAGTCCATTTAGAGTGTGGTGGGGTTGGGCTTGAGTGTAGGAGAGACATATTTCCAAGTGCTTCCAGCACTCCCTGCACCTGGCAAAGTCTCTGCAGCCAGAAGAGGTGACAGCACATTGGGAGTGAAGAGGCACCCAAATCAAATGATGAGGGGTCAGAGAAGAAACGTACAGAAGTCTGACCCTCAAGAGGCTCCAAGTGGGGGACTTCCAGGAAATGAATCACGGCTCCAGGCACAGGTGCACCTAAAACTCAGTAGCCATTGTAGAAGTGAAGGCCGATGGGTGGATATTCATCATTGAAGAGAAATCGACTGGTAGATGAGAGGAAGGCCATTCTAGGCAGTGGGGAACAGCACACAGGAGAGCAGAGCCAGCAACAGCCCACGTACACACACACACACATACATGTGGGGCGAGTCAGGAGGGGACTGTACCACTCCCACTTCCTCTGCCACCAGCAGCCTCAACGCCTGAGCCGTCTGTAAGGCTCAACCCTGTCCCCTTCCACCCCCCTCTGCCCTTTCCAGGAAGTCCCCCCACCTGGCAGCCTCTCCTTCTGCTGCTTCCTCCTCCTAGAAGCTTCCCCTGACTGTTACGCCTCCCTCTCCTTGACTCTCATCAGAACTCATATATTGACTGCCAAGACTATTACTTTGATGTTTCCTTAATTAATTATTTAATTTCATACATCCCTACGGTGTGTAATGTTGTTATTTTAACTTGTGTGTAAATCTGCCCTGGCTGGTGTGGCTCAGTGGATTGAGTGTCAGCCTGCACACCAAAGAGTCGCTGGTTCAATTCCCAGTGTAGAGTACATGCCTGGGTTGCAGGCCAGGCCTGCAGCAGGAGGCACACAAAATGCAATCACGCATTGATGTTTCTCTCCCTCTCTTTCTCCCTCCCTTCCCCTCTCTAAAAATAAGTAAATAAAATCTTTTTTTTAAAGTCTGTGAATTATATACCAAATTTATTGACCTATCACAAAATATGAAAATAATAAAATATGTTGCTGAATTGCCTCTTGTGTTATATAGCCTTTTGTGCAAAATAAAATTTTTTTTTTTTAATTTGTGTGTAAATCTTGTCTGAGTTTGATTGTAAGCTTCCTGAGAGTGGGAACTGTATAATTTTATTCTTTATTCTCTCCCGAGACTCTCAGCATTGATGGACGTATTAAGGGTTTAAGACAATAATTGAATGCATGATGAACCCAGACTACTTTGAGGCCTATTAAATTCTTACAAGTTTCAAGATTATTTCTAAATTCTAAACTTATGGGTTTTCTTTTTCTTTCAAAGTGGTCAGTTACAGGTTTTGATGGGAATTACCATATAAACAATAAACAAACTGCGTCCTAAGGGATGAATTTTAAGGTCTCAAACCCTCAATTTCATTTAGTCCCTCTTCAACCCCTACACTTGGTCAGTTACTTGGTTGACAGGCCATTCAGATCTCTGGACTCCTGCCCTTTGAACTTTTCTGCCTAAATACTCCCCTAAAGAATTTCAAAAACCTATATCCCCCTCACACATTCTTATGTCAATATCTAACATTTTTCATTATAAGGTTAAAGATTGATTGCAAAGGATATACCCTACAGGGGAATTGTAGTTACTTAGGTACTAAACCCATCACTCTTTTCTTTTTT
The DNA here is from genome assembly GCF_021234165.1 of Pteronotus mesoamericanus. NCBI lineage: Eukaryota > Metazoa > Chordata > Mammalia > Chiroptera > Mormoopidae > Pteronotus > Pteronotus mesoamericanus. The sequence continues at coordinate 1,773,558 of NW_026555085.1, forward strand.
TACTTTTTTAAGATTTTATTTTGAGAGAGAGGGGAAGGGGAGGGAATAAGAGAAAGAGAAAAACAATATTGATTGGTTGCCTATTGTAAATACTGGGAATCCATTCAAACTTGGACACCCCAGGAATCAAACCATCAACCAGTGATCTTTCAGTTTGTGAGAGGACACCTGACCCACTGAGCCACACCAGTCAGGGCAAACACATTGCTCTTTTCAATGTAGCAGATGGAACATAACATCACAGCACTTTTATGTCATTAACACCTTTTAAACAAGTGAACAAGCCTTGAACCAGCAAACTTAGCTCATTTCTTCTTCATTTTCAGTTGTTTTCCATTCCACTTTCCCTATAGAGTTTTATCCCAATGAAATTTTTTCATTGTATTTTTTTTTGTATTTTATTGTATTTTTGGAAAGTCCTTATTGTATATCTCTGTAAAAAAAAAAAAGTATGTAAATTGAAATTTATTTCCTATGACTGTAATACTGTTAAAAACTGTTATTTTGCAGTAGATTTATTATTACAATTATAACAAGACAATTGACCAAAACTACAAATATTGATTGTGGTTAAATAGAATAAACTTTTATTTAAAATGCATCTTTCAGTGAGTTGATAAGAGCAGATTTCTCTTTCCCATTGACTTCGGTTTGGTGGCTCTGGGAAGAGCTCCCTGGTCAGGTTCTGGGTGGGTGGGAGAGTTCAGACTTTGTCTTGTAGAAGAGCAATTTGTTACTGGAGGTGGGTGCAAAGGAGAACAAGTTCTCCAGCAGATTTATTTTAGAAAATGGGAACACATATTTATGAAAACTGATCCCCTTAAAACTTGGCCCTGTGCACACACCCCTGGGAATGTTTCCATGTCTCACGAGGGGTATGCAAAAACTATGAGCTACTGAATAGAGACGTAACTTGGCTTCTCATTCTTCAAAATTAGGGTCCAGAATTCTGTAAATGTGGGTCTGAACACCTTTGAAATTCTGACAGTTACATTTCCAACTCCCCTGAGACTGAGCTCCACATCCTGATACATACAAGGTAAGCCAGTAACTCAGATTACTTCCAGATCTCTGCAAGCATGTGACTGTTAGGAGGGACATAATCATTGGCAAGCAGCAGCCTAGAAAACATGGTTATTTGTCCATTTCATGGAAGCACCATCATTGTCTCCTGATGGTTCTCAGCTGCAGACCATCAGGTGGCAGCAGAGAACACAGAGCTGGGGTGCCGGGGAGCTGGGGAGCCGGGCCGGTGGCGGTGAACGAGGTGGGACTCAGATGGTCCCAGGAGCCTCAGAGTGGAAAGGAGGAGGTGCGGATAAGTAGATGAGAGGACTGGACCAAGGTTAGGGTGCATGTTTGTGCTATCAGAGAAAAAAACAAAAGGGAAATGTGGAGACAAAGTACGGATCTCAGGAGGAGATAGAAAATATTGAGAGTGCACCTTCAGTGTTCAGAATGCAATTGAGGGAATGAGGAAGGGAAGAATTCAGGGGAATCAGAAGGTAGAGATGGGCTTGGGTGGCCTCTGGGAGATCTGGTTATCTGTACTCTTCCTGGGGCAGATCAAGGTCTGGCTCCCCCTGAGGCCTGTGATCCACCTCAGGGGCAGGTGGCCAGGGGTTTTCTGGAGGCTGGGGTCCTGCTGGCCAGGGATCATCAGGCCAGGGAGTGTGAGGCGGATCAGTTCTAGGAGGCTCAGGTGGCCAGACTCCAGATTCAGGCAGGTCTCTCCAGGGACGATTAGAGCCTGGAGGTGGAGGGTCCTCAAAGAGAGGGGGTGCTCCTGGCCAGGGGTCACCAGGGATTGGGGCACCCTGAGGCAATGTTGGGGAGCCCTCCTCCTGTCCACCCTCTGTAGGTGGGGGAGAGAGGTGGTCTCCACTGCCTGAGATGCCTATAGAGGAGGAAGGAAAAAGGCAAAGAGTAGTGAGGGCCAGATCCAGCCCCCAGCCAGCTACAGACCCAGGTAGCACAGCCTGTCTGGGATGGAACACAGCGTGAGCTGAGCCAACAGACCTCCGAAGTAACTCTCAAAGAGCTCTCCACACACTCACTTTTCTTAAAATAATATAAAGACACTGTCCTGAGCCATTAACTTGAACTTTAAACTGAGAGGACCCCCAAATAAGCTCTTTCCAACTGTGATTGGGTCATCCCACTGGTACAGCCCCTATGCTGGTCTGCAGCCCCCAAATGGTCTACATGTTGGCCCTATGTGGCACCTCATGACCTCCCCCCTCCTTCACACAGACCTCAGCTCCACACATCTGAATTCTGACCTAAATGGCCACATGGAGCTACCTCCCATCCAGTAAGACATGTACTCTGAGCTACATGCACTTCCCGTGTCCCTTTAGTTCTTCCCATCATGCAAGTTCCCAGAGTCTCCTCCACCCCTATGCATCCAGTTCACCCCCCTCCTTCTTAGTGGTCACCCTCTTCTCATCTTGACCCTCCCGCATCACCCCAAATTGCACCCTGGCCTCTATTCCCAGCCCACCTCTAGAGTACAGGCAAAGGATCAGGATCCCCAGTAGCCTCCAGTCGAGCATGATGGCTGTCTCCTGGCCCCTAAAGTCAGGGGTGGGCTGAGCCTGGGTGCCTGGGAACCACAACAGGCTTTATAGGGAATTAGGGAGAGGAGGAGGCCAATCTCTGGGGAGGAGCCAGCCCAGTGACACAAGGAATCCCATTAGAACCAAACTGGTCAAACATGTTTGGAAGGTCATAGCTGATGTGTAACCTCTGAGGTTGGCATCCCTTATTTTAGTCCCCAGCTCAGGGCCCAGCCGACCCAGCTCTGTGGATGACCTAGACCTTTGTTACCCCACGTTTTCACATCCTGCTTGTACACACCCTGCAGCAATCAATGCCTGCTTGTCATCTCTGTAATCACAGGGACTTCCACCCTTCATTCCTCGAAGCCACTGGAAGCCAAGGAATGGGAGCAACCAGGCATGGGGAAGCACTTTAATTACAGAGCTGGGGCAGGACACCAGGGAGCAGGGTAGGTCCTTTTCAACGCCTGGGATGCAACCAAGAGGGTCTCAGTTAGTACAGAGCCTCCCCCACTCCTATGCCCCACTTTGAGCCCTCCTCCTTGAAATTCCTTGAAATTCTCCCCCCACCCCAACCCAGGACCCATTTGTGCCTCTCTCCAGCAGGGGACCTCTGAGGAATTTCATCCAGGAACCACCTGGGCTCCTGCCAGTGAGGAAACATGAGGACATCCTGATTCCTTCTCCCCAACTCAGAGCTGGTTCCATCAGTCATGGGCCCAGAGCCTCAGAAAAAGGCCGCTTCACTACCATCATCCCAGCATCTTCCTCCTCCCGCCTCTGAACCCCCTGTACCCTCCTTGTGCTTCTCCAGCCCATCCCCGCATCCTTGGCTCCAACTCTGCCTACCTCCTCCCTGCCCTTATCCTTTAGGTCTCAGTCAAGGCATCTAAGTCTCTCAGAAATCCTGCTAGAATTTTCCCTCAGGAAGGAAAATTCCTCTGCCTTCAGGACTAATGAACCTCTCAGAAGTAGTATGTCCAAAACAGAACTCACTTCTTCCCCAAGTTGTTCCCCATCTCTTCTCTCCCCAGCAGTAAGGGACACCACTGTCCCTCAGTGGCTTACCTCCAAGATGTCAAAACACCCCACCTCCATGCTGGAGCATCTCTCCCAGCCTCCCCCACACCCACAGCTTTCATCTTATCCACACCCACAATCTTGTCCCCCCACAGCCAGCCAACAGGGCTCTTAGAAAGGTAAACCAAATTGTGTGGCTGCTTCCCTGTTTAAAAAGTCCTGAGGGCCCTGGTCAGGTAGCTCAGCTGATTAGAGCATTATCCCAATACTCTAAGACCGTGGGTCTGATCCCTGGTCAGGGCACAAAACCAAGTGTGTAAGTGGAACAACAGACTGACATTTCTCTCTCTCCCTTCTCTCTCCAAAATCAGTAATTTTTTTTTTTTTTAAGGTACTGACAGGCCTTCTCTTAACGCAGACTAAGTGCTCCTGCCCTGCCCTGCAGTGCCCTCTTCTTCTGGCCCTGCCTGTGGCCTGAAGGGACTCCTCCCAGTGGCAGCAAAGCCTGCTCCTTTCTACTCAGGTCTCAGCACAATGTCCCCTCCTCAGAGGCATTTCCTGTCCCCTCACCTAATGCTGCCCCAGCCCACAGCCAGCCTCTGTCTCATCACTGTTCTTTATAGTCTCCTCACAGCATTTGTTTGAAATGCTCCACTGTTCTTTAAGCGCTTGTCCACCATCTGCCACTCCCACTGAGCGTCAGCACGTGGAGCAGTGACCTGCCTGTCAAGCCCCCACCGGGGCCCCTGAGCTTGGACACTGCCTCGCTCAAGATTGCTGTTGAATGTTTTATCTTCCTCACTCTGGCACTGATTACCTTCTAGAGGTAAAGAGTTTTAAACTAGAAAATAAAGAAAACCTGAAGCTTCTCAAAAAACTTCCCAAGCAACCTAGGAAAGGGGTTTTGAAAAAGGTACCACACCTAGAGAAAGAGCTGTGTATGGGAGTGCCTCTCACATTTCCTAGAGAGATGGCTGCACAGAAAAGTCCCTTGTGTTACCAGAGACAACATGGCCAGGCAATAGCTCCTACTGTAGTCATCTTTATTGAGGCACAGAATTCACAGACACCTTGGTGGCTGGTGAACCAAGGAGTGAGGGTTTGTGAACCCCACAAACCTCACCCCACTTCTCCATGTTCCTCCTGGCCCCCTGGGCCTCCCAGAGCTCCCAGGTGCTCCCAGCACCCAACTGCTCAGTGGTGGACAGAAGCAGAAGAGTTCTGGTTGTCTCCTTGAGAAATAGCCTCCTCTTTGGAAATGGCCTCACTCAGGCCCTGCAGGTCATCAAGCAGGACACAGAGGGATCCTGAGAAAGAAGACCCCAAAGGACAGGAGCCAGACAAGAGAAGGTCATCATGGTTACGTGCACAAGAACAGGGCTGCCACAGCATGGGAGGGTTATGAGGGAGGAGGTTCTCTGGTTCAAAGCAGGCATGAATAAAGGAGGCTGAGGACCTCCCAGGGCCACAGAGAACAAGGCTCATGCATTCATGTCTGGGGCAGAGGTTCCAGAAGTGCCTCCCACCTGTCCCTTCCTACTTAGACCATTACCTTTTATGGTCTTCCTGGGGGGGAGTGCAGCTGCTGGAAGTCCACGTACTGAAGACACTACCAGCCTGGGGCTAGACTGCACAGACTTCCCCTTATCCCGGGAAGGATGAGATGCCAACAGCCGCTGCTGCTTGTAACGGGAGAGGAGACCCTCCTGCTGCAAGGTGGCCTGGGAAGGAGAGGATTAAATACCACCTAGCCAGGGTAGAGCCTCCCCATACCCTTTCCACACCTCTACTCCCCAACCAGCCCCCAGCCCCTTCGTCCCCTACCAGCAGGAGATTCTTGTCCCTCTCCAGCTCTTGCAGGCGCTGGGTCAGCCGCAGCCCCTCCTCTTTCCGGGCCTCCTCCTGCAGGCGCCTAAGCTCCTGGTCCCGCTCCTTTTCTCTGGTGGCTCTGCGCTGGATTTGGCGCAGGGAAACCACTATGCGGAACCGGGGCACAGAGGGGAGAGGTGTGAGGCAGCCCAGAGGCAGCAAGACACCATGAAAACAAGGCTGGAATGATGGGCAGGACCACTGGGTCCTGGCTCTGTGTCTGTCCCTTCTGCACAGTGGGAGAGGCAGCTGCTGCTCTAAGACCCTATGAGTCTGTGAACCCACAGCTCCTTCCCCATCCCAACCTTCCCAGAGTCCCTTAGGGGAAATCTGGATAGGGACTGGGTATTAGATTTTGTGCAATTCATGTTCATATTCTTAAAGGGTGACAATGGTACTGTGGTTATAGAAAATTGTTCTCTTTGCAGTAGATGAAGGTCAACAGTCATGATGTTTGTAATTTAAGTAATTCCCCAGAAATGTGTATTTCGATGTGTGCGTACAGAGAAAGAACAAGTGTGGCAAAAGGTGAGTGAGCGGCATGGGTGTTCATCACACGATTCTTTTCATTTGCTATGTGTTTGAAATTTTTCCTAATAAAGAGTTGGAGGTGCCCTGGCTGGTGTGCTTCAGTGGATTGAGCACTGGCCTATGAACTGAAAGGTTACCGGTTCAATTCCCTGTCAGGGCACATGCCTCGGTGTCCTTGGTTGGGGGCATGCGAGAGGCAACCGATGTTCCTCTCCCTTTTTCCCTTCTTTCCCCTCTTTCAAAAAATAAATAAAATCCTTAAAGAGAGAGAGAGAGAAAGAGTTGGAGGTAATCAATGGTGGGAGATGTTAGATGGCAGTTGCCTTTGTGGAGGGGAGTGACTAGGAGCTGTTCCGAGGCTGGTCACTTGGTCTCGGTGCTGACAACCTGTGTGTTTGCCACCTGAGAATTCAGCTGTGCTTATTCCCCAGTAACTTTATCACCTGCATACTTCACAGAAAGCTTTACAGAAAGTTTCTAAAATAACCTATGTCTCCACACTTCTTGGTCCACCCTGGCAAACCTCACCGGCCTTGGCATGCTCCCTCCGAGCGTCATTCAGTCTCCTTTCTGTTTCTGAGAGCTGTTCTCGCAGCCGGGATTCCACTTCGGTCACCTTCTCTTGCAGAGCTGGGGTGAAGGCGTACATGGGGTGTGTGGGGAAGCCATGGCTCATGTCCCTACCCCTACACACCCATCTCCCCTCCTGCACACCTTGCCCGTAGACTTCCTGCTGCTGGGTCAGCTCCTGCCGCAGACTGGCAGCTTCCTCCATGCTCTCCTGCTGGCCCTGGCGAGCTGTTTCCAGCTGCAGCCCCACACTGGCCAGGGACTCCTGGGTCTGCCGCAGCTCTTGCTCCAGCTGCTGGGCCACTGAACTCAGCTGCTGCCTCTCTGCCTCCCCTGGGAAGGGGTGGGCTCACACAGGCCTCTCCAAGTCCTAGACCCCAGCTCTTCCCTCCTCCTCTCCATCCCCAGTGTACCTGACTCAGGCCCCTGCTGAAGCTCAGGGACCCCTGGGCCAGGCGTACCTTGCTCCCGGGCTCGGCCCACCTCTTGCTGGATGATGTGGGCACTCAGCTGCAGTTCTGCATCCAGGCGATTCCGTTCTTCCCGCAGCTGCTCCAACTCAAGGCTCACATCCTCGGCTGGTGGGGGCGGTGGGCAGCTGAGACAGAATGAGGGAAGTCACCCAGCTGGCCGACCCTTACACCCCATCCTTTCTCAGTCCTGTTTGTTTTGGGTCCCAGCAACCAACACCTGAAAGCCCCACCACCAACATCCAATCCACCTCCAAGTGCCCCAAACATCACCTGTCCTGGCGCAGCTGAGCAAGGGTCAGTTTTCGAGCCATCAGGCCTGGGGGAGAAAAAGGCAGACAGCAACAGAGAAGAGTGTGTACAGGAAAAGGGAGACGGAGTAAAGGAAAAAGGGAGGCACGGACTGATGAGAAGGCAGGAGGATGGATATGGGCAACAGAGCTGGTGGGGCAGGGCATGGCTGGTCTGGCAGTTGCCTACCCACCCCGAATGGTGTGAACCTTGCGGACAGCATAGCTGACTCGGCTGCTGAGGCTGGGCAGCCGGGTTGTGGCCCGCTCCACCTCGGCCATGGTGTTCTGGAGCCAGGTCTGAAAGCTGGACAAGGTACAAGGCCACTGACCCTTCAACCCCGTGTCATTCCCCAAAGGACTTGACCTGCCTCTATCCTGTCCTGCAATGAAGGTCGGGGCAGCAGGGAAGGGAAATTGGAGCCAGGAAAAAAAAGCTGCAGCCAAGTTGTGTCAGGCTCTCAAGCCAATAAAACAGGTAAACTTGAGGCTTAAGCCCTCCAGTGCTTGTCAGATAAAAATGATGCAATTGCTCATTAGAAAAGCACAGCTATTCCTGGTCCCCAAGTCTATAGTAAGCTTTTCCTCTGGGTCCCAGCAGTACAAACAGTCATGAGGTTCATGGGACACACCTTATGGGACTTTCTAAGGGACCCTTGCCCAAAGACAGCATTAAGTGACTGGGTGTCTATGCGTAAGAGATCAGTGAAGGCCAGGTGCCCCAGGTGGGACTGACATGGCCCCCTCAGGTAGGAGGCATGGCGTCCAGGGACAGGGCTGGAACTCCCCAGGGAAGCCAAGTCTTTGCGAACAGAAAAACAAACAGAAACAAAGGCAGAAGGTTGTATCCCAACAACACAGCAGAGACCACTTCTACCTGAAAACTGTTTGGGTGATTCCAACACCTTCTGTGGCTCTTATTAAAGCCATGTTCTGATAAGGCCTCCAAGCCATCTAAAGACTATCTAACAAACCTGGTAACAGGCCAAACTTGGGGTGTTTTAATGCCTCGTGGACATGTTGGCAATTAGCTATTAGCAAGATCCATTTCAGTGATGTCCTGGTTCTAAAAGAAAACACTGTCCACACATGCCTTTCCGTTCTCCTACAGGTAGGAGGCATATGCAATGGACTGCACCTGGGTGGTTCACTGTAACTAGACTAATTCCATGCATGTTTGAAAACTTTTCTTATTTTTTAAAGTTCAATTAGTCCCTAAGGTACAATCCACCAGAAAGGAATGGTGAACAAGGCCCACATTACCCCACAGTTTTGTTATGGGATCCATCAAGAAGAGCCGAGGTTTAACAGGAAACATAGAGCACAGGTGACAAGCCAGCAGAGTGCTAGTGCTCCACGCAGACCAGGTACCGCAATGTTCAAGGCAAGGAGGACTGGTACCCAGTACCAAAAAGCTTGTGCTTCTCCTTACAGGTCTTTCTAAAGCTTATATAAGGAGTTGGGAAGGAAACACCGAGGAACTTGGTGTGAGACACAGGCTTACAATTAAGAAGGAAACCATCATACATTTTAGATGGACTCTCTGGAAGCCAATAGTGTACAGATTTAAAATACATAGATAAGTTTTTTCCACCAATCAGGGCATGCCTGTACAATTTTAAAGAAAAAGACCAAGTATCCCGGAAGACTGTGAAGGTGGGATCCTCCCAGTGCTCTATTTAGCTCAAGCTGTTGCTGGACTAAATGCAGGAGGATGCATTGCCTCACCTCCAGCCAAACACGCAGTGGCAGTCACAAGAGACCCTGGTATCAATGTGGAGAGGGGTACACCAGAAAAAACAAACACAGGAACTTTTACAGGGCTAAATACCTCCAGCCCTGCATCCTCCAATGGACAGCTTTCCAGCCACTCTTGCTTGAGGCTCTTAAACTCCAACATCTCTGGGAGGCTAGAGAAGCAGAAATCCTACCCACCCACCCCTATCCCAGGCACCTGCTGACAGTGTTGGCCACAAGCTTCAGTTGCTCCTCAGCTGTGGCTGTCTGCTGCTGCGCCCGGCACCAGGCCTCCTGGGCACGGTTCAGCTCCATCTGCAGGGCCTAGGAGGGAGGTGATAAAGAAAAGGGTCCTTTCCCTGGGACCCTGACCCATGGACCTGGGGCTTCTCTGGCCTCCCTTGGCTCCTGCCTGCTGCATAAACGGACAGGACACTGACCTTGGTGCCCATCTGCTCCACCTCCAACTGTGCAGCTTTGTCCTCCAGGGAGCGCTGCAGGATGGCCTGTTCCTGACTCTGGGCTGAAGTTCTTTCCTGCAGCTCTGCCACCTGGGAGAGGGGAGGAAAAAGGCAGGGCACTGGGAATGAAGGGGTACATGAAGAGGTCCCTGAAAAAACACCATGCAGAGAGACAAGAAGCTTGGGCTCCTAGGCATGGAGACTGAATCTAGGTTTCCTTCCAAAAGCATGTTCCACATTCCCACACCTTGAGGACCTGCCCATGCCACCTCCTCAGAGAAGTAGTTCCTCACCATCCTAAGGCCACCCTCCAGTCTCTGCCACATGTTCAGTCACCCTTTTCTTCACAGCACACATAATTACTTGACATTACCTAATTATATGCTTGTCTGCTCCAGAATCTAAGGTCTATCTTTGCTCAGGGCTGTTCCCAGCATGTAGTAGCCACTCAGTACACTGGCTGAAGAAATGCTACCCCATATGTGATGAGCAAGTTGGGAGGAAGAACATGGAAAGGAAGGTGCCAAGCAACCTGTCCCTTCAGATGCTCCACACACACTCTGTGCTCCAGCTCCTGGGCCTTCAGCTGCACCATGAGGGCAAACACCTTCTCCCGCCAGCGCTTCAGCAGGGACTGGACCTTCCTGGGAAACTCAGGCTCCAGGGAATCTGAACGCTGAACCTGGGGAGCAGAGGAAACAGAGACACCGTAGGCTCCTGGTGGAGCAGAGGAAGGAGATCACATCTTGGTTTCTCTGTGCTAAGCAGGCAACAGGAGCCACAGCAGGAAGAGGGGTGTGTGCAGGGAGGGAAGCTCTCGGCAGGGTCACACCCTCTCACCCTCCTACCCACAGGGAGGCACCCAGCAAAGGCCCTACCTTCCTGATGAGCTCTTCCTCCTGCATAGACAAGATGTGGGTGAGGCTCTGCACGCGCACCTGCAGCAGCTCCACTGTCCTGTGTAGGCCATCCCGGTCCTCCTGCAAATGCTGCCGGCAGGACAGGGCAGAGAGTGACCTCTCTGTACCCATTCTCTCCTGGGGCACCCCCTCCAGGCCCTGAGGCCTCCCATTCCACCCCTGCCCCACCCTGGTCTCCACAAGATGCACCCTGCACTCTCACCTGCACAGTCTCTAGGAGGTCCTGTCGCTCTGACTCCCATGTCTGACTGTGGACCTCAGGGGGAACTTGTTCCCCAAAGTATCTCCTTAGGTTCTCAACCAAGGTCACCTGAACCTCCAAGTCTTCTTGGGTCTTGCTAGGATTAGGGAAGAAATAGGGTAGCCATCAGTGGGGCACCTTGTAGACCTGACCCACCCAACTGCTGGCCCCCCGTTGGGCCAACCCACCCACTTACCTCAGCTGCTTCCGCAGCAGCTCAGCCTCCCTCTGGGCCACAGCCAGCTCCTTGGCTTCCACTGCCCTCCTGGTTTCCAGACTGTTCAGAGACGTCTCCAAGCCTTCAGCTTTGTTGGCCAGACTGGAAAGAGCCTCCTGGTGAGCCCGTGTCAAGGAGGATAGCTGCAGAGAGAGGGGGCTCAGCAGGGGCCAGCTCACCCCCACATCTGGGCTTTCCAAATCTCCCCAAACTTTGGCCTTAGTGTCCCCTAAGGTCACTTCCTGTGCCCTTAGACAACAGCCCAACACATCACCCAACAGTACACAGCAAGTGGAGACTGTCCCTGGAGACTTACTCCCCCATCACACTCCAACTCATCAGCAGTTCCTGTTAGGTCTTCCCCCAAATCACATCTTCACTTCTCTATGCCTCCTGCCATCAACCTGAGGTAGACCACCCTCACCTCTGGCCTGGACAACAGCAACAACCTCCTGATCAGTCTTTCGAAACTCTCAGTGGCTCACCATGGTATTCCAAGCAAAACCCTGCTTCTCCCCATGGCCTGCGAAGCGCCCCCCGCACCCTCCGCCATGCCTTGGCCTCTGCCCACTTCTCTGAGCCCATCTGCTGTGGCTCTCCTGGTTCCTCCTTGGGAAGGCCTCCCACAACCTTCCAATCCCAACCACCACTGCTCCATCCTGCCACCTGTTCCTGTCCTTCCAGCACGTATTGTCATTTGAGAAGACCTTGTTATCTACCACAGCCCAATCAAAAGGAAGCTCTAGGAAGGCAGAAGTCACATCCTTTTCTTGTTGCATCTCTTACTGGTGTCAGGGTCACTGAGTCATGGGACAGACTGAAGAGGAAACATGGCTGTCCTCATCTCCTGTCTGTCCCTCTTCCCCCCATTTCCATACCACAGCCAGTGATCTTTTTGGACATAAATCGCAATTTGATCATGCCATTTCCCTTTAAACCTTTTACTGGTTACTCATTGTTCTTACGATAATGTTTCGAATGGATCCCCAAAGCTGCGCAGGCCACACCACCATCTAGAATTGCTCAGCTCCTGCATTCAAGTCCCTCCGCCTGCCTCCTGTCCCACATGCTGCCTGGTGTCACCTCAGCTCCCACTGCCAACCCACATGCCTCACCAGCAACTTCTATTCAGCACAAGTGTCAACTTCTTTTTTTTAATATATTTTATTCATTATGCTATTACAGTTGTCCCAATTTTTTCTCCCCTTTATCCCCTTCTGCTCTGCACCCTCCCTCCCTCCAGCACTGTCCTCACCTTAGTTCACATACATGGATCGTACATATAAGTTCTTTTACTTCTCCATTTCCTGTACTATTCTTAACCTCCCCTATTTTGTACCTACCAATTATGCTTCTTATTCCCTGTACCTTTTCTCCCATTCTCTCCCCTCCCCCTCCCTGCTGATAACCCTCCATGTGATCTTCATTTCTGTGATTCTGTTCCTGTTCTAGTTGTTTCCTTAGTTTGTTTTTGTTTTTGCTTTTTAGGTTCAATTGTTGATAGTTGTGAGTTTGCTGTCACTTTACTGTTCATAGTTTTGATCTTCTTCTTTTTCTTAGATAAGTCCCTTTAACATTTCATACAATAAGGGGTTGGTGATGAACTTCTTTAACTTCACCTTACCTGGGAAGCACTTTATCTCTGCCCTTCGATTCTAAATGATAGCTTTGATGGACAGAGTAATCTTGGATGTAGAGGTCCTTGCCTTTCATGACTTTGAATACTTCTTTCCAGCACCTTCTTGCCTGCAAGGTTTCTTTTGAGAAATCAGCTAATAGTCTTATGGAAATTACTTTGTAGGTAACTCTTTTTTTCTCTTGTTGCTTTTAAGATTCTCTCCTTATCTTTAATCTTTGGCATTTTAATTATGATGTCTTGGTATGACCCTCTTTGGGTCCAACTTCTTTGGGGCTCTCTGGCTTCCTGGACTTGCATATCTATTTCCTTTACCAGATTGGGGAAGTTTTCCTTCATTATTTTTTCAAATAGGTTTTCAATTTCTTGCCCTCCCTCTTATCCTTCTGGCACTCCTTTGATTCAGATGTTGGAACACTTAAAGTTGTCCCAGAGGTTCCTAAGCCTCTCTTCATTTTTTTGGATTTTTGTTTCTTCATTTTGTTCTGATTGAATGTTTATTTCTTCCTTTTGTTCCAAATCATCGATCTGAGTCCTTATTTCCTTCCCTTTACTGTTGGTTCACTGTATATTTTTATTTCACTTTACATAGCCTTCACTTCTTCTATTTTGTGACCATACTCAATTATTTCTGTGAGCATCCTGATTACAAGTGTTTTGAACTGTGCATCTGATAGGTTGGCTATCTTCTCATTGTTTAGTTCTTTTTCTGGAATTTTGATCTGTACTTTCATTTGGGCCATATTTCTTTGTCTTGGCACACCTGTTATGTTGAAAGGGGCAAAGCCTTAGGTATTCACCAGGGCAACCCACTTCACTGTATTGTGGCGCTGTACATGGGGGAGAGGTCAAAGAGGGAACAATGCCACTTGCCAGCTTGCTTGGCTCTCAGCAGGCTTTCAGTCACTTCCTCTGTTACCCACAAGCAAATTGGGTATTTCTGGTATGATTCCCAGGTGGATGAGTTTGTGTACTCTCTAGGACCCCATGGGTCCCTCCAATAGACTCTCCTGTGAGACCAGGAGTATCTCCTACCTCCACAACCCCCATAGGTTTTTACAGCCAGAGGTTTTGAGGCTTTATTTCCCTGTGCTGGAACCCTGGGCTGCATGCTCTGTCTCTCCTCCCAGTTTATCTGCACAAGAATGTGGGGTTGCCCGGTCCACCAGCCGCCACCTTGCTGTGTGTCCTCTCCACACTGGCTGCCCATCTCCACCCCTTCCACCAGTCTGGATGAATGTTTCTTCTTTAACTTCTTGGTCATCAGACTTCCATACAGTTCAATTTTCTGGCAGTTTTGGTTGTTTTTCATTTTTAAGTTGGTTGTTGTCCTTCTTCTGGTTGTGCAACGAAGCAAAGCATATCTACCTATGCCTCCATCTTGCCCGTAAGTCCTCAACTTCTTACCATTAAGCATCTTTCACGAATCTAAAGTCCATTTATATTTTTCTTTTAACTATGTCCTTTGTTTATTTTCTGACTGGATTGCTGACTTCGCCTTATCAGTTTCTAGGCCACACATTACATAGTTGGATATTAGCCTCTTCCTGTGATATGAGCTATATTCTTCCCTAGTTTGTCATTTATCCTTTTATTTTTATCATTCCTAAGTATAGCATTGTAAAGTCAACATACCAATCTTTTCCTTAGTGGCTCTGGACTTTGATTCATATGCAAAGACCTTCTCCATTCAAAGTTACAAGGAATTCACCCAAGTTTTCTTCCAGTATCTTTATGGTTTCATTTCTCAACATGTTGATACTGACTTTCCTAACTCCCCTACCAACTTAAGGCTCTCTTGTCTTTCTTCCTGGCACTTCTCCCAATTGCAGGCAATTACTTAGGATGAAAATAGCGTTGAATGTGTGTCCCCTACTAGGCTGTCCGTTGCACTCACAAGGGCAGGGACTCAGAGACCTGGCTCCTATCTTAGCAATAAAAGAATAACGTTCCCAGGCCACCTTAGGACCACTTTCTCCAAGTGCTGCCAGATGAATTGGGTATCCAGAGTGAAGTAGGAAGACAGACTACTTTCTACTACAAGGGGAAGGAGGGTTTCGGGTAGTGCGTCCTGGGATCAAGAGCAATCTGAGGCCCTGGCTGGTGTGGCTCAGTGGATTGAGTGCCGGCCTGTGAACCAAAGGGTCGCCGATTCAATTCCCAGTCAGGGTACATGCCTGGGTCATGGGCCAGGCTCCCAGTAGGGTGCACGCAAGAGGTAACCATGCACTGATGTTTCTCTCCCTCTCTCTTTCTCCCTCCCTTCCTCTCTCTCTAAAAATAAATAAAATCTTTAAAAAAAAAAAAAAAAAAAGGGCAATCTGAGTACAACCAAACACCAAGGTCTCCCTCCTTTCAGATCACGTTTTTTCAACTTCATCCAACATTTTCTCATCACTCCACTGCTCATGGAGGCCTTTTCTTCAATATGTGCTCTCTGCAGGGAAGCCACTGCCCAGTTCCCCTCTGTGAAGCCAAGCCCTTTCCACTGCCACATTTTACCTTCTCCTTGTGCAGCCTCTGAACCTCCTCCAGCTGCCGCTGGCTCTCTTCTTCCAGGTTCTTCCGGACAACCTCAGCCCCAGCCAAGGCAGCACGCAGGCCCTCTGCCTCAGCTTGGCCAGCCTTCTCCGCCCGTGCCAGAGCCTCCAGCTCCACAGCCTGGGCCTCCAGCCTCATCTTCTGCTGCAGTGAGGTCTCCCGCAGGACCCGGATCTCTTCCTCGAACCGCCGTAGCTCCTGCAGCTGCCGAGAGATCAGCTCAGCCTGCTGGCTTAAGGCCTGTGACCCCTGTAGCTCCACGGACCTTGAAAGACAGGTTAGCACAGGTGAGACCTGTCTCTGGGACTAGGAAGGTGGCCATAGGCATGACAGAGACAGAGATAAAGCTGGGCCATGGGGATCTCTGCATTTCCATCTCCACTGTCATTCCTCGAGGCCCCACTAAGCATATTAGGCCTGGTGTCTGGGCTCACAGGACCTAAAGCCTAGCTGAGATCATGGAACATGGCTCTCTATAAAGAGCTACATACAGACTAATGTCTTAACAGCAAATGTGCACATCATTAGGACATACATTCTGAAATGAAGAGGTTGGAAGTACATGCAGAGACTTCTGAATTCTGATTTAAGGGCAAGAAGTTGAGGAAATATTGGAAAAGAAAGCTCAAGGCTTCCAGTATACAGCGAGGCCAGGTGCTGGCTGAAAGCATTCATTGAGTGTTAGGCATAATATATGAGATGTCTGAGAGGACATTATGTCAATAAATTAATAGTCCCAGCCTTTAGAGAACAGTCTTACTAGTGTCATATTAAGTTTAAAGCAGCTTATAACACAGCTCTTGGCACAGCTCCCTCACTGAGGCCCAGAACCACTGGATTTTTAAAGCAGGGAACTGTAACCTACATAAAGTAAGCAACTGGCCAAAGGACCTGTAGCTGGCAGACAAACTAGAAATAGAGCCTCTGTCTCCTGACACCCACTCCAGTGCTCCCTTTTCATCACCACATTCCTTCCTCTTTCATGAGGTCCACCCATAATCCCACTCTAGAACACAATGGCACAATGACATGCCAGTACATCAGGGAAAAGACACACAGGAAACACCAAGGATAAGTTTTGCAGACAATATATCAACAAATAGCACAGCCGGCTCCAACAGCATGTACTCAGAATAAGTCCACACTAGCATAGTACATGACTCTCATTTGAATGTCTTCATCTTGCCTTGTTATGATCAGCTGCTGGTCAATTTGTCTCTCCCCTTAGGATTTTAAATTCCTTGATATTTGGGTTTCTCCTATTTTTTTTTTTTTATTCCTGTCCCCAGAGTCTAGCATGCTCTTATTAGCATTTATGCATTGTAGGTACTAATACTTACTATAGGAAAATGAACAAATTATGGGACTAAGGTCTGAAATAGGGTAGGGAATCTATTTCAGTAAAGAAGGGTCACTGGCAAGCAAGCCTGAAAAAACAGTGACAGTAGACCCTACCTGCCTCTCTGCCCTGGCTCCTGTCCATCACCAGAAACATCCTGTTCCCACATGACCACTTGAGGTCTCTGGTTGTCTGGCCGCCTCTCTGAGACTTCGCGATGGGCCAGGGGTTGGACCACAGGAATGTCTAAGACCCAGCTGGGAGCCATTCTTGGAAAGGTTGGAAGGGGCCGAGATTGGAAGTGGGATGGGGGAATGAGCCCAGTAGAACCTGAGGAATCACAAGGAAAACAATGATCACTTTCTCAGTGAAAGACAATCACCAGTCCCCTTGCCAGGTCCCACAGACCTGAAGGTCGAAACATCTCCACATTACTTGAAGTCTCTAGATTCTGTGTCCATCCATCTATGTTCCCCTGGACAATAGGAGAAACAAGGGCAATTCAACTTTCAGGTCACATTCCAAAGATAAAGCCCCTAAAGTAACAAAGTCATAATCCTCAAATAACAGTCAGGTCCACCAGATTCTAAATTCCTCTTTTCCTACTTCCCAAAAGAAGTAGCAAATACCCAAAGATCACTGCTTGACCCAACCTGGTTCCTGACAGAACCATGGCAATAACCATGAGGTGGGAGGGAATTTACTGAAACAGGCTGAGAGGGTGCTGCTAGGCTTTACTCCAACTTTTAGGTCTGGGCAAAGCCTTTACTCTCCTCAAATGTCTAGTCTTTGCCATTCCTGGTCACAGGTGAGAAAGGAGATAGGCAGTGCAGGAGCAGCGAGCCCAGTCTCCAGCGTCCCCTCCATGTCTTGGGGAAGTCCACCCACACACCACGAAGCCAAGACTCCTGGGTCACTCTCTATTAATGCACTGGCCCAAGGCCCGGCGCCAGATGGACAAAGCCCCTGTTAGGCAGGACGGCTGCCCCAGGACCTCTGGGCATCCAGGATACCTAGATCCCTGGGCAGAAAAGCCAGCTTTCTGCCACCTCTTCCAAATCCTTCCAGCAATTTCCTCTCAGTTTCCGTCTATCTGTTCAGCTTCCATTCCTGTCGCCCACCTCCCCTCTCTCCAGAGGGCTCTTCAAAGTCTCCCACTCTTCCACCCAAATTTACCTATTTCCCCCCAGTTAGGGATCCCTCCCCTGCTACATCCTAATCTGCTTTCCCCCCGCCTCCCCGAAGGCATTACTCTTCTCCCTCACTCACTCTCACCCTCATCTCGGCTCAACAGCATGTTCTCGCCCAACCGCACTCAAGCGGTTCTCGGCCCTCCACTCCCAGGACACCCCAGTCTTCACCTTGCGGGACCCTGAGCTCTAAAGCTGTTCGGACCACTTCCTCCGTTCCTTTCACCTGGCTCCTGGCCCCCTCTTCCCGTGAACCCCGGAACCCACGCCTGCACCCCCTCTCTGCCCCTTCCCGCCCCAACCGACACCTCCCGAACCACCCCTCACCGAGTACGAGCGAGCACCCTACGCCCTTTGGTCACACCCCTTACACTTAGCACCCGGCCGGCATTCACCCCTGACTGCGCCTGCGCAAGGCAGAGCGGGCCCGCTGGCGGCAGCTCAGAAAGCACGTTTCATACCGGAAGAGAGAAGAGCAGAGCTACACGCAGGCGCAGTACTGTCTAAAGCGGGGTCCAATTACCGCATTAGGTATCTCCGCGCTCTGGCGGCTCCTCCCAACTCCGGGAACCCGGGAAAACTTGTGAACTAATCAGAAAAGGTGGAAGGCGGGACATAGAGGACTCTGGCCAATGGAACGGAGGAAGCCACAGGAGCTGACCAACCAGAAACGGTATAGGGCGCGGGCTCGCCAGCACGAGGTTATGACCCAGGATTTCCGAAGGCGGGGTCGGGGCTGCCCGCGCAGAGACGGTGCCCCTTCCTGGCCCGGTTTCCTGGCTGTCAAAACAGCCGCGGAGCGCCGGCCCGGGCCAGAGCCCGAGGGTCCCGGACGCCGTACAGGCCAGCAGTGCTGGAAGAGACCACTCCGAGACTGCACCACGCGGTACATCCGACACTGGGCTGGGCGGGCAGGGAGTAGGCACGGTTTTCCTTGCATGGTCTTGGGTAGCTCTCTTTTATCCCATTCAGAGAATCCGGGCACCTGGGGTTTAGGTCCAGTTTTTTGGAGAACATAGGGGCCCGTTTGAAGAGCATAGGCACTTTCTTTTGGGGGGGCGGGGTGTGACTAACTAGTTATGAGTGAGGGAGGGGTTGGCCCCAAGAGCAAGGCGTGGGCGAGCAGGATGGCTGGCTACTCTATTAGGATAAGCATGTCTGACAGGAACAAGCTTTTCTCCAAATTACATTGAGGTGACAAGTTAGTCTTGCACAGAAGTAGGAGCTCCCCCCATATACAACTACAGTTTGCAGTTTCCCAGAAGCTGCCTAATGGTATGTTGCCTTGCACAGATTGAAGACTCCTGGAATATTTTGCAGCCTGAGGATCCGGTTCATCCAAGGTGCCATAGGACGTATTCATTTTTGCACTGCCTCAGAACCTTCCCTAAATTTTTCAGCTTTGAAGCTTCTTGACAGCCAATTTTGCACTGCATGCCTAGGATCCTTGAACTCTGAATTTGCACTGCTCAGGGACTGTGCTTCAAAGTTAAAATTGCACAAAGCATAGCTCAAATTTGCATCAGACGTAAAGTGAACCTAGGCCACCGTGCATGGCTCAGGAGTGGCAAAGGTGATGAATCCCTGAAGTGGACGAGGTGGTGTGGAGTGGGCACTGCCCATGCTGCCCTGCTTCCAGCTGCTGCGCATAGGGGGCGGTGGGGGCAGCGACCTCTATACTTTCCACCCTCCAAACGGGGCTGGCTGCACCTACCGCTTGGGCTGCAGGGCCGACCTATGTGATGTGGCCCTGCGGCCCCAACAGGAGCCCGGCCTCATCTCTGGAGTCCATGCGGAGCTGCATGCTGAGCTCCAGGGTGATGACTGGAGAGTCAGCCTGGAGGACCATAGCAGCCAAGGTGAGCAGTAAGCAGCAGTTCAGGACCTGCCTCCTGAACTCTCTATCAGGTTTGATGTGCAAGGTAGTCCAGACCTCAGTCTTTCCACCAGAAGCATGCAGTGTCAGCTCTCTACAGCTCTGACTTGCTGGTCCCCATTTAGCTCATACCGGGGCTGGGAAGTTGTTCGGGGGCTGGGAAGTTGTTCAGGGCCTGGAGCAGCATCAGGGAAATAGCAGTGGGGATGTTCTGTGGCCATTGGGGGACCCAAGCTCAGGCCTGACTCAGTTTCCAGACCTTTGCTGAGGCACCTTGTTCCTGTTAGGGTATGTTGAAATGTGTTTGAATAATATGGATATGTGTCTTACTCCCTGATGCAGAGGTGGTCACTCTCAGCCTCAGGCCTTTGACTTCACTTTTCTGGGTCTGTTTCCTTTGAAGTAAAATGGAAGACTTTATAAGGTCTGTTTGGGAAGTGTGTGGGGATTAGACAACAACAGTTTCCAGTACTCATTTACTATTGAACCAGGCACTGTTTTAAGTGCATGGAATATCCCTACTTTACAGACAAGGAAATGATCACAGAATGGTCACAGAACTGGTAGGTGGTAGAGTCAGGATTGGAACCCAGAGTCTGAGCTATGCTGGGTTGGAACTGGATTAGTGAGCATTACTGAGAACTGGACCTCAGATAATGGAAGGATGGGTCTGTTCCCTCTATATGTTCTGTGGGAAGGCATGAGCTTAATATCTGATGTCACCTGCTGAGGAACTTAGAATGTGAGAATTTGATGACAGGTGTCATGTTCTTAATGTTCCCCAGAAAATCAGACAGGGCTGGATATCTTCACTCCTAAATGGTCATTTGCTTTTGTCATTCCCTGTATCTGTCTGGTGCCCCACTATCAACAGGGACTTTAGTCAACAATGTCCGACTCCCAAGGGGTCACAGGCTGGAATTGAGTGATGGTGACCTTCTGACCTTTGGCCCAGAAGGGCCCCCAGGAACCAGGCCCTCAGAGTTCTACTTCATGTTTCAGCAAGTCCGAGTAAAACCTCAAGATTTCGCTGCCATTACCTTCCCACGGTCTATGGGAGAAGAGGGAATTGAGGCTGGTTTCCAGCCCATTCTGCCCCCAAAGGGGGCTCCACAGCGCCCCCTCATCACCCTATCTCCTGCACCAAAAGCCACGCTGATCCTCAACTCTATAGGCAGCCTCAGCAAGCTACAGCCCCAGCCCCTCACCTTCTCCAGGACTGGGGGTGGGCCACAGAGCCTGGCTCTTTGCACTCCCCATGTGGAAGGGGGGATCACCCCTTCTGCCCCAAACCCAAGAAATCGGAGGAAGTCTGCTCACCGAGTGCTGGCAGAATTGGATGATGAGAGAGAGGCTCCTGCAAGCCCCCGACCAGTCCTTCGAGAGCCCAGGAAGAAACTCTGTGTAGAGAAGACCCCACTGACATCCAGTGGGTAAGTGGAGATGGGTGTCTCAATATTTCACTGCTTTCATTCCTTTTTAGAACCTCAGGTTGGGAGGTGGCCCCCGGCTGGTGATGGAGATAGGGGGGGTTGGACAGAACAGATGTTAGAATGGCAAGACTTGGGTTAGCTCTACTAACCAGGTTCACCATTAGTCAGGTGAATCTATCTGGGTTCACTCCATTATCCAGGTAAAGTTCTAGGCTTCTCCAACAGGTTTTCAGTGACCCTGGCTTTTGTCACTCTCTTCAGAAATCAACATTGGCATCCTCTGAAGCACCCAGTGAAGCCCCTTGGTGCTGCCTACCCCAAGAAACAGTGTCCTGGGTTCAGTGTGATAGATATGACATCTTATTCCATGTAGCCTGTATTGGCTACAGCATCCAGGCTGCCAGGAAGGCTGACTTCAGGTGCCTAGGGTGTCACACGGGCACCTAGACCTAACGCCTACCACCAAGGGGCCAGAAGACAGAGCTGGTACTCCAGGCCATGGGGGGACACAATGGAATGCCAGTAGGTCCTAAGAAGTGCCTCCTTCCCTTTCCTCCCCAGGAGGGAATGACTACAGAGCAGGGGTCCGTTGCTGTGGATTCAAGGTCTGAAACAGGCCCTCATGGCAAAGGTGACAGAAGAGATTATTTCCTGCCAAAGACAATTCTGCCTTCAGGAAGTTGCCAGTGAGCTGGAAATTCCCACTGTTCCCAGTTGTAGATCCTGGCATGGACCCTAAAAGATTTGTGATCAGAGCACTCAGCTGCAGCAACCATCCATGCCTGGGAATATGTAAACCGCAGACCTGAACAAGTGAGTCCTTAACTTGGATGACACCACCTAAGGCATTCTGGGCAAACCTAGGGCACAGCCCCCAAACTAATCCTACCACTTGACCATGTTTGTGGCCTGGCTTTTCAGAGGTTTGCTTTCATTTCCAAATAAAGAATGAATCTGATACTCCCTGCTTTCCAATTCTTAGAAAAATGGACTTGGAAATGTTTGAAAAATGTGAATTCTTTTTTTTCTTAAAAAATGTGAGTTCGTAGGGAAATGGGAGATGAACAGAAAAGGAAGAGACATACAAACCTGCTCATTGAAAAAGTCCAAGTATATGTGGTGAGTTGGAGGTAGGAGATGGAAAAAAAGGAATCCAGGTAATTAATGATTCTAGTTTAAAAGGAAACATCCATTGCCCTTTAAATTAGGTGGTTGGGGTATGGTCAGTTTCATGTAGATGGCAAAACTTTTAAGTTCACCAATACAGGCCTACCTCAGAGATACTGCGGGTTCAGTCTCAGACCACCATAAAGTGAGGTATAATCTTTTCACTGGTGGAGGGCCTTGGCTTCAATTTGAAAAGACCCTTCTGTTAAGTACAATAAAACAAAGTGTATCTATACTGCCAGGGAAGAGAAAACCTGGTAAATTAGCCAGAGCAGATGTTGGCCTGGTCCTGTGTGATCAACCCAGGTATCATAACATTGATTTTCTTCTGTGAACCTCACACCAAGCCAAGACACTGTCAAAGCAGTGTTCCCAGTTCTTACTGGGAAATCCTTATCTCAGTATAGTCTGTCCACCCCATTTCCACTCCTACCTAGGCTTGCCCACATCAAGGAAACAGTTCCAGAGCAAGAGCCCCCTCCCCCCACCACCGGGCCAGAGCCAGTAGCAATGTAGCAGGGACTAAAGCATGAGGGGGTATGCTGAGTCACTCGTGGAGAGGGTAGGCAAAAAACCTTGAAGGGAAACCAAACAGACCCTGGCATCAAGAAAGCAAGATGGAGTTTTTAGCTGGGGCTCTATGCAGAAGAAATAAGTATCTAAAGACCTGATTTCTTAGCATAACGCCACCAAGGCCTTCCAAAGTAGTTTGGGGAAAGCAAAAAGCCAGCTCCTAATAGGGAATGGGCTATATAATAACCACACCCGTGGGCAAAAATAAGATGTTCAACTCAAGTTCCCTGGAACCCCATTTCACAAGTTTTTAAGAATTTGCCCTGGCTAGTGTGATGGGTTGAGCACCACCCTGCGAACCAAAGGTCACCAGTTGGATTCCCAATCAGGGCACGTGCCTGAGTTGTGGGCCAGGTCCCCAGTAGGGGGAGCATGAGAGGCAACCACACATTAGTGTTTCTCTCCCTCTCTTTTTCCCTTCCCCTCTCTAAAAAGAAATACATAAAATCTTAAAAAAGAACTAGCTCATGCCTCTAAGGGCCTCTACAAATAAACTTGGTTCCAGTCCCAGCCCTCCCTAACACTGTGTGGCTTGAACAGGTTAGGCACTTTGGCTTCAGGGTCATTTGGATCTGACCAGCAGTTACTATCCACTATTGGGTACCCCCCCCCCCCCGCTCCCCGGCACCCTTTCAGTAACTAGAGAAGGATAAACCAAAGTATCCATCTACTGTGTCCCAGGCTTCTTTATTTAAGATCAAAGTGATAAGTGATGTGGGGATTAAAATCAAGAGCATCATTGAACTTCACCTTCCCTCCAACCAGCCCCTACACCCTTTGTGTTCCCAATTCCATAGTAAAGAAAGAATTTAATCCCAAAGCCCTGGAACAATTCTCAGGGTTCTTTCCCTCGCTCTCTCCTGTCCTGGGAAGGCAGGCACCTCAGTTTGAATGCATGGGAGAGCCCAGAGTGGTGACAGACACAGAGGGAAAGGCTTCACCCTCAGGGAAAGGGACTGAGGAGTACAGCGTAGTGAAATGAGGTCCCACATAGCCTGGGGTACCAAAATGGGGCCCTGGTGTCAGAGGAAAGGATACCGGTCCCCCTGAGAAAGGAGGCCCAGAAGCCTCAAAATCCTCTCGTTGAGAATAGTCACTGCTTGATCGTTTGCCCTTCTGGCGACGATTGCAGAACCACACTCGGACCACCTGGAAGTGAAGGACACAAGGGAGAGTGACTCATTTCATAAACTCCAGGAGGTGGGTCATTTGGCCCAAACCCAACTGATCCAGAGTGGTTGGAGGGCAGGAGCCAGAGCTAGTGGCAATAGGGTGTGGCCTGGGGAGGACCTGGAGCACTCAGGGACAGGCACTCACATCTTTCTCCAGCCCAAGCTGCTGGGCGATATGGCTGATCTGCTGCAAGGTGGGCTTCGGGCATTGCAGGAACATGTTCTCCAGGTTGCCCCTCACTCGGTTCTCGATACTTGTTCTCTTTCTCTTCCGGGCCTGCACAAGGGTCTCTGCTTTGCATATCTGGGCAGGTGGAGAGGGGGTGACGAGAGAGGAGATGGGGGAGGGGGGGTAAGCGAAAATCTGTTGAGCAATAGCAGCACCAGGAGGTCAGTGACTCGAGCAAATTGCTAAGGGACACTGACTACATGCCACCAGAGTCCGGTGGTATGAGAAAGGATATTGCAAGGAAGGGCAGTTTAGACCAGCAGCTCTACACCTTGTCCCAGCAATACTGAGGAATCACCCTCCACCCATGGAGGGACACTGTCCTCACAAAGCAGAGCTGCCATGCCAGTGAGGGATGGAAGCAATAGACATGGGGCCCAGTCACAGCAGTTCCCTGTGCATCCCACCCACCCTCACCTCCTGCAGATTCTCATTGTTGTCAGCTTCCTCCACCCACTTCTGCAGCAGGGGCCGCAGCTTACACATGTTCTTCAAACTGAGCTGCAGAGCCTCAAAGCGGCAGATGGTTGTTTGGCTGAACACCTTCCCTGAGGAAGTCGATTGAAAGAGAATAAGGTGAAGTAGCAGACAGGGCCGTCATGACCCCAAGACCCAGGTGTCACTGGCTCTTCTCACCCTCACGAGGTCCCACTTCTCCCCAGAGAGAGTGAAAGGCCCAAGTATCTTTCCCCCTTCCTCTCTACCCTCTTCATGGGTGAGGGTAGAGCCTACCCCTGGAACAATATCCCCTCACTTCCTTGGTAGAAAAGGCCCAAGTTCAGGAATACTCCTTCCAGGGGAGGTGTGATCCCTGTGTTCTATGGGTCAGAACATGCGGAGGGGGACCCACCAAAGAGAACGCCCAGAGTGAGCCCCACATCGGCCTGCGTATATCCCAGGGTGATCCTCTTCTGCTTCAGGAGCTTGGCAAACTGCTCGAGGTCTTTCTGCAGAGCTCTCATGTCCTGAGACAACATTGAAAAAGGTAGAGGAAGTATAAACACAAACACACCAACTGTTGACAGCCCCCCTTCCCAAATGTGCCCTAAGAAGTGGTCTTTGGGAGTACCTCTGCATCCAGGATGCCCACCAAACACCTGAAACAACCTATCTACAAAGGCCATTCACCCTAGAAAGCAACACATCCATAGCTGCGGAGCACCATGCATGACTGAAAGAACACTTGTCGGGTTATGAAGGAAGCATCTACTGATCAGTTCATTTAATTCAAAAGCCTTCTGACTGTAGTAACAACCCTAGAGAAATAAGAGCACCATGTCTGATTCTCATTCAATATACTCACTCTCCCAGCTTGCTTGCGGGGTCCCAGACTATGGCCTGGCGTGCATATACACAAACATACTACAAAAAGTTACAGGTGTCATAAGAGATAAGAACAAAGTGCTTCGTATATAGCTGGTGCTCAGTTATTTAAAAAGTTTTTGTCCCCCACCCCTTTTTTAAGATTTTACTTATTTTTTAGAGAGGGGAAGGGAGAGAGGGAGAGAAACATCAATGTGTGGTTGCCTCTCGCATGCCCCTTACTGGGGACCTGGTGGCAACCCAGGCATGTGCCCTAGACTGGGAATTGAACCAGCAACCGTTTTGGTTTGTAGGCCAGCACTCAAACCACTGAGCCACACTAGCCAGGGCTGACTGTCCTTTTTAAAAAATCATATTTTTAGTGGTATGGAAGCAACCTCATTAATTCAACAGATTTATTCTACACCTTCTATAAGCCAGTGTCTATACAAAGTAGATAATAAGCCCTAGCCTTGGTGGCTGGAGGTAGAAGAAGAAGGTATGAGGGGAATAAATGATAATGGAAAATATACAATAAAATTTTTTTTAATCTTAAAAAAAAAATCCCTGGCCTCATGGAGCTTCCATTCTAATGTGGGTAATGTGGGGGAAAGTAATTACTATCCACTATGTCAGAAGTACATGGAAAAGTGAAATAGTAGAGGATTAGAGAGTACAGCAGGGCAGGACACTACAGAGAAAGTGACAATTTAAATAAGATGGGGGCGGTGAATTTGAGCAAAGGAAGAGTCAAGTGGAAATGTCTCGAGGTGTCAGGTAAGGTGGGCAGGTGCAAGGCCAGTGTGGCTGGAGCTGGGTGAGTGGGCTGAGGAAAGGAAAGGGGGAGAAGCTATGAAATCAGAAGGGCAAGTAGAGCAGACTCTGCAGATGTTGCAGTGAGTGAAATGATCTGACTCTCATATTTTCAAGTTTTCACTCTAGTTGACATGGTGACAAGAGACTAAGGAGGGAATGAGGGTATAATTAGGGAGAGAACTGCAGTTATCTGGACACAGATAGTGGTGGCTGGGACTAGGGTTGTTAAGTTTTGATTTGGAGTGTTATGTCCAAGGTAAAGATAGTGGTGTTTCTAAAGTGTGGAGGTAGGGAGACCAAGGAATGAGGGTGCCTGGTTTGGGCCTTGAGCTACTAGGTGATGGATGGATGAGGTACAGTGGTTCAGGAAGCCATCCCAGCAGGAGACGGAAAAATGCAGCAGTCAAATTTTCATAAGTCCCTGAGATGGGAGGAAGGTAGATAGAACACAAGTGGAAGGTCTGAGCCCTGGGGCACTCCAGTGAAGGCCAGGAGCCCAGGGGACCAGAAGAGTTAGGCCTTTGTGTGCTCCTGGAAGCCTTGAGGGAAGTATTTCAAGGGTAATCAGTCACATCAAGTTCACATAGACTAACTTCCATTCCCAACTTCTGCTCAGTCAATGTTTCAAACCGATAAATGTCCTCAGCTGTCCCCATCAGGGCTTTTCCAAATCCTATTTTGGGGATTTGAAATAAGGTAAACCCCAGTTCAAATCGTAGCTTTGTCATTTAGTAGTTAAGACCCGTGAAATAGGCTAATAATACCTCCCTAGGACATTTTTGTGGCAGTTAATGAGATGACGTAGAAACGGAGCACACAGCCAGGCACTTAGGAAATGGACCGCAATTGGCAGCCATTATTATTCAAGGCTCAAAAACTGCCTCCTGTGAGTCTACAGCTGCTAAGTCGACTGAAACCACTCACACCTCTGCAAGCCTAAAGGCTTAGTACTTGATCTCTAATTGCTTACACTTGTCTCTTCAGCAGCCTGGAACATATACATCCTTAATAGTCCCCAGCAGGGCTGGATGCAGAAGTCTTCAGTCCCTCAGCACACCCTACATTTGGGGAACAGCCTGAAGATGAATTCTTCCACTTTTCTCCCTGTTCATCACTTAAGGAATCTGGCTGCACTCGGTACTCACAGCTCTCTAGGAGAGGGTGCTGGGTGCGCACTCTGCACAATGGTGACTCACACCCAAGGTAGAGGCCAAGGAGAGACAAGTTTTGAATTTGACGGGAGGTGACGCCCCTCCACACACAGCCCAAACAAGGGCTTCTATCAGAAACAAGTCACACCCTCAAATTTCAGGAACAATAACCCCAGAATTAGCACCGTTTTTACCCTCAGGCCACGGCTTAACCGGAGGCCAAGATCTTGGGTCTGATAAGGATCAAATTATCCAGAAGGCTCAAGGTGGGAGAACGAGCTCAAACCCCAGCTGGTCTGGTCTGAGTGAGGACCCTGGCCAGGCCTAGGAAAGGGGGACATACGTGACTATAAGGGCCCGGCGGGAAGAAGGGCCAGCTTGGGCCAGCTCCTGACTGCCGGAGGCCACCACCCCCTGCCCTCCCTTCATTCTCCCAGAACTCTGGCCTCAGTTCTTACCTTGCCCCGTGCTCTCAGGATGGCTAGCGGTTGCCACACACCTCTTGGAGCCGGGGCTGCCCCTGGAGCCCCCTCTCTTGGGTTCCAGGCCTAGGCAGCTGCAACCACCTTTTCCCCCCTACCCGATTAACCACCTCCCAGACCCACTGCACCTCACTCGCCTCCTCCTCGGGGGTTGGCTCCAGCTTCTCTTTGTCCAGCTTCACGACCCCAGGCGGGGCAGCGCAGGGCTCGGGGGAAGCCCCCTCGGAGTTGCTCTCCACCCCGGCTCCCGCCTCGACCTCGGGCTGGGGGTTCTCCAAGCCGCCTTGGGGCGCGAGCCCCACTCCAGCCTGAGATCCACAGTAGGCCATCCCCCCACAGAACTCATACGGCGGTGGGCACGAGGGAACCCCCCACATCTCCGCCCCAGGGCCAAGCCCCGGCCCCAAGCCCGACCCGCCAGGAGGACCCTGGAAGCTCAGCCAGGTCCGAGGGTCAACCCAGCCTGGCTCCGGCCCTCCTGGCCCATCGCCTCCACCACCCGGTGGGGGCGAAAAGGCAAAGTCGGAAGCCAGGTGTCCCGCCATAGTAAGGACGGCACCCCAAGCCGGGGGCCTGGTGAAAGGAGGGCTCTCCAAGGCACAGCTCAACACTTCTCCCCCTCCCCAATCCCACCCACTAGCCTTGACCTCTGGCCCCGCCCACAGGCTGGGGGGAGGAAAGGGCGGTGGGGGTGGGAGAAACTGAGGCGAAGCGTGTTTGCCTTCTGGTGGTGGTGCTGTCGGTGAAAAAGGTATGCCTGGGAGCCCCAATTAGGCGACTTTCCTGGCCCAGCCCCCAAGACCCTTGGTGCAGGTCCCCCGTGCCCATGTTCTCTTCCAACTCCTTGCCCAGCTTCCCCGCCCTCCCTCCAGCTCTGCATACCTCAAAGCTCTCTGGGATCCCTCCACATAGTCTCCATGTTCTTCAGGGCCCAGGTGCTTGACCCCTCTCTGAAGACCCTGGCAGTTTCCTCACTGGGACCCAGATCCTCAAACATTTATTGTGTGTGGCAAGTACTGCTGGGGCTACCCCTCAATTCCTCGTTAGGGACCCTGATGCCCTCCCCCACCTCCAATCCAGGGACCCAAGCATTCATCCTGATTACAGGCCAGATTCTGTTACCCCAAAGCTGTGGAGGCCCAGTGTCCATCTGCCCAGTCTGCTAAATTCCACCCCCTCTCCACGCCGGACTAGGCCTCTCTTCCATACCCACAGGCTTCCATTCCACAGCCCCTCACCTCCCAGACTCAGGGACCAAACCCCACTTACCCTTCTAGGGGCCAGGATCTGGACTGGCTGGGCCTGAGTTCCTCAGCCTTTGTCCAGACACAGGGATTAGACACCCCCTCACGAGGCCCACATTGTGGAACCCAGAGACCAGGTTCCCTGCCCCTTCCTTCAAGGACCCAAATATCTAGTACCTATCTGGCTGTTTTCCCTTCCCCACAGCCCCAGCCCAAGCCTCCAGCCCCAGGCCCTGGGTGGGGAAAGCCAAGGAGGGAGGGGGGAGAAAAATATCTGACTACAGGTTCAAAGAAGCTTGGGAGGGACTGGGGGAAGGGGACAAGACAATGGCCTTGGCTGGACAATCCAGGTCCCCAGAGGGGGCAGCCCTAACCCTAAACAAGTGCTCAAACCTTGAATGGGCCTGGATGGCTCCCCTGGGGACAGCTTCCTGCTCCCCAACCCCCTAGCCCCAGTCCCCTCACACAGAATCCCCCTCAGAGTGGCTAAAATAGCTCCAGGAACCCACTCCAAATCCCCCTCAAAGACTGAGCCTCAGACTGGGCCCCCGCTGGGACCTAGGTATCCTGCCCTCTTCCTCTGGTGGACTCTGGAGTGAAGCCTGACATCTTCCCCACCCCCCAGCTTTGTTTAGGAGGGGTCTGGAGGATAGATGCAGAGGAGGTGGAGAGCAATTTGGGGAGGTGGTACAGGAGGCCTGCCCCAAAGGCTCCCTTAGGGTCTATATTTCTGGGCTTGTCCTCGGTTCACACTGCCCGCCTAGTGTGTGATTCTGTTTACAAGAGAGTAACCCTCAGAGTGCCTGTCTGAGAGGGAAGAATGAAGGTTGTCAGCACCCAAAACTTGCCCTAAATGGAGGCTGTAGGATGAATTAGGGGCAAGCCCCCCGCAGTGTGGAAGGCCAGAATCCTGAGCCTGGGACACTGCTGCTGACTTGAGGCATCTTTTCATTTCGGCTCTGTCTGGAGTTGTTGGCTGGGGTCACCGGCCAGGGTCTGCCTACTGAGGGGATGGGTGTTGTGGGAGAGCCATCCTGACTGGACAGCTGTCTTTACCTTGGAGATGTCTGTGAAGTTTTGAGCCCATTTTTTCCCTCTGAGTCTACATCCATCTGTATGTACTTTTTGGACAATGAACTGTATTCATGCATTTCAGCACTTCCCAAAGGCCTGTTGGGAAAGCTGTAGGGAAGTGGGACCAGAGTTATATCACATCAAAACCACTAACTGCCCAAAAGGATAGATCTAGGGACCTGGGGAGGGGTGGAGAAACTGTTTTGGAGCAGGAGGGACCCCTCCCCAGCCATCTCCCCAAACCCCAAAACAGAGCCCTCACAGCACCTTTTTCATGCCTGTATCTGTCTGCCAAGGAGATGGCCTCCCTGAGGAGGGGGAGGGGAAAGCCTAAGACCCGCCAAAACTCTCTTCACCCAGGCTCCTCAGCTTGCCAACTTCTAGGGTCCCAGAAAACCCTCTTGCCAGGTCAGCCCAGGAAGGTCTGGCTTCCCCCCGCCCCCATCTTCCCAGTGGCTCCCCAATCACCTTCCCCAGTTCTCCACTCAACACCACCCTTTTGTTTTTAGATTACAATCTTAGGTGCTCTACCTGGTATGTTTCTGGCCTGGAAAACAGGTTCTTTCCAGACAACGAGACAGAGGAGGAGTGGGGCCACGGTCCCTGGCTGGCTTGTGGCCCAACATCTGAGCTGGATTAGCCTTGTGCTTGCCTGGAGTTTGACCCAGAACCATAATGGCTAGTTAAGGTTGTCTGGAGTCCTAGCTGGCCCTCCAGCGATGCTCTGTGGTGATGGAGGCCAAAATGTGCTCCACTCCCCTTCCCACCCTCCAGTGAGGCCTGCAGGGTAGGCGGCTTCACTCCTGCAGGCCCCACCCAATGCTGCTGGCCTGGAGGAGACTGGAAGCAGGGTTGAGTCCTCAGACATGTCTCTCCTGACTCCCCTGCTCTTAGAGTCACTAAAAAACCTCAAATCCCCAAAGCCAATGTAGGGTCGGGCTCACAGACCCTCCACATACATTGGACTGCAGTGCAGGGTGCATGCCCTTCCCAGAGACAAATACGAGTACACGTGTGGTTGCAGGGCAGCTGAGGTCACACTCCCAGGTGTGATGGCCGCATGGCTGCAGAGGTGTGGGGGTGGCCTTGATGCTGTCAGCCAGCCACCCCTTACTAGGGCATGGGGGTGCTGTTTGGTTGGGAAAACCGACTGAAAGGGCTCAGAGGGAGACCAACAGAGGTCTGTTCCATACCAGGGTAGCAAACCACTTATTCTGCCTTCTGGGTTCTGTCAAGCTGAAGGCAGAAGAAAGGGTAAAAATGGATGGCTAAGGAGAGAAGGGTTCAGGCTGTGGACCCCAAGAGGTTTCATTTGATGTGAACCTCAAGAAAATTTATCCTCTCAGATAGATTCCCCATGGTTAATGTGGAGCCCAAATTTTATAAATAACAGGAGCCTAGTGGGCACCTGCTGACAGGGGCTCCTCATGTCTCGGGAAGAACCTCAGACTGAACTCTCCACACTGTGCCCTGCTTATTCACAGAGTCTGAGTCAAACACTGGCGGGGAAACCCTGGTCATCTTTCTACCAACAGATTGGGATTGCCCCGTCCAATCAGAACTGCATGGATTATATCCTCATTTGCATCTATACCAACCAATCAAAACAGTCCAGTTTGGAAAACTCATTTACATGAAATGGACCAAAATGGGAACTGTGAGCAAGAAAATTCTGTATAAAAGGTAGCCTCCCCTTTGTCTTAGAGGAGTGCAGTATAGGTTGCTATCTGAATGTGTTTTTCAGAGCTGTAGCTTTTTTTCTCAAATGACTTTATTCTTTATCACAGTCTAAAAGTCATTTTGGCCAACAAAGGTTTGCCCGCTTTGGGTGATTATTTCCTTTTATTTCAATTTACATATATTCCACTGCTTCCTGTAAACCAGAGGCCGTCTTCTCAACAGTTGACCCATGAGGTCTGCAAACTAACTCTTCTTTTCTCAAATCCAGACACTCTACCTCAAATAGCAGAGGCAGCTCTTAGCTCTTTGGTTGGAGTCTGTGGGAAGATATAGGCAAGAGGTGTGATGGAGAAGCCAAGAGAAGGGGAGAAGCAGTCAGGAATAAATCCAGGGTCTGTAGAGCTGGGTTCTAGGCCCACCTCTGACTCCCTAGCTGACATACCTCCCCCTTCTGCACTTCAGTTTCCTCATCTAATCAAGAGGAACTGGAATAAATGAATCCTAAATTTCCTTCCAGCCCACACAGAATCGTTGCCCACTCCCATGCACTGTCCTTTCTGCCCTCAGCACTTACCTGACATGGGAATATAGATTCTTTCTGTAAAGAAAAATTGGGTTTGGATGGGTGGGAAGGAGGGACTCAGTGACAGTCTGCATAGGCCTCCCTGCAACCGTCCCACCTCCAAGCAGCTTTCCTGGGAAATCTGGCAGGTTTCCCCCTCAAATTTGGTTAAGATATGTATGAGGAGCCAGACAGGCCAGTTTTGATTTGGTTTTCAGTGCTTGGGAGCTTACAAGAAATACCCTGCAGGACGTATAACTTATGGAAAACAGAGGGGCATGTGTTCCGGAGGAGACCACCCAGGCCAAAGGCCAGAGAGAAACAGGAATGCTAACCTACTCCCTCCTCTTTCACATGCCATCTGTTGCTCTCTACATTGCCACTCTGGGGCCTCAGCTTCCCAGAGAGACACCAGATGGTCGTTAAGGTCACTTCCAGCTCTATAGTCCTGAGCATACCAGCTGTCTTGCTCTTTTCCCACCTTATCCAAAGTAAGGTGCCTGCCTGCAGCTCCCACAATGACACTGCAGAACAGCTGGCTTCTCATCCCCTGCCTTTCCCTGAGCCACTCTGTCTACTCAGCTGAGGTCCTGCAGAGACCTAGCATTGGCCTGCTGCACCAGACAAGAGAGCCTCTGCACACATTAAAGGTCATCTCAGTGGATGAGCCGGCACTGAGCAGAACCTCCTGGAGTCAAGTGGCTAAGGGCCCAGGGACTAGGGTTCAGGAGTGGCCCATTCCTGAACTAGGTGAACTGGACAGTGGAGGACAGAAGTCAAGGGCCTCATGTGTTGGGATGGTTTCCCTCTAGGGGCTTTGTACAGAATCACATGTACTGAGGGGCTACCAGGACAGGGAGAAGACCTAAAGACTTCCTAGACCAGGGGAGACTTGCAAATGCATGATCCCCCATATGCAGCGGCTGCCACCCAGGCATCATTCACACTGCCTCCCACAGTGTCTGTTGGTCAGAGCTGAGTGCCCTGCGGTGCTAGGCCCTGGGTTAGAACTTGAACACCAAGTGAAGAAAGGACTGACCAAATATGTGTGAGAGAAGGCAATACAATGAATGGGCTGGTCAGCGACAGAGGTGTGCTCACAGGGGATATAGGAATTGTGATTGAGTTTGTGGGGCTGGCCGAGAGGCCTGCTCTCCCATCCGCCCCACTGTGCCCTCAGCACTTCCTCCTTCCCCACCCCTGTCCCCAAGAGGATAGACACAGCTCTTGGTCACGAAGGATTGCTCCTCTCCTTTCTCACCTGCAGTTCCCCAGCAACTCACAGAACACCGTGTTGACTCTGAAATGCCAAAGCCCCAGAACTCCAAAGTTACAGGAGAGCAAAACAGTGGCCTTCTCCAGCTCTATTTCCACCACTTCCCGAAATGCCTGGAATTCCCTCTCCAGCTGATAAACCCTTACTCATTCTCCAGGACATATCTTCTCTGTCCTGCACACCGGCAGCAGTCCTGCTGTGCCCCACCCTCTATCCCCAGCCTCAAGTGGCACCCGCTGCACTCCCAGCATGCATTGCTCATACCATAGTTATGGTACTGAGCTAACCTACCACACTAAGTCCTCCTGAATGCAGGGACCCACGCCCTGTGCCCAGCACAGCATCATGTTTAAATCCTAGATGTAAAGGCCACTACTGGCTATATTGCCCATAGCAAATATAACTGAACCTAAGCCTCACTTTCCTCACCTAGGGGTGGAGGATAATAATAGTCCTTATTTTACAAGATCAAAATGAGATAATGCATGCCAGTGTTAATGCAAAACCTGCCAATAAGAATTCAAAACTAGTAGCTTCCCTGTAATGTTGATTATTGGTAATACCGCAATGAATAGCATGTACTACATCCTCAGATGTTTGCTAGATAAAAAGAAAATGTAGGTTAGACATACTCTTTGCTTGGGACCCCGACCAGTTTTCCAGGATTCCCGTAACTATTGGTGCTGGTGGGGGGGTGGCTGTGTCAGAAAAAGGCCAGTAATTTCCCAGACCCTGGATTTGAAAAGGTTGGATGTAATTTTTTTCACCTGAAGAGAAGGCTTCAAAGCCAAGAGACAACAGGTACTCTCTAGTCCTGTTCCCTGCCTGGGGAAAGGGTGGAGCCTTAGACTTATGTCCTAGCCTTTCCTATTCCCAATGCCCAACATCCACTCCATTTAGCACCACTGGGTATATAACAGGGTCTGGTGCCAGGGATGAAATGTGCCAGACAGAAGATTATATCAAAATCTCAGTGGACAGTGCCGTATCTAGGGTGCCCAGCTCAATGGCCAGCACCAAGCTTAATAAGCATTCATTGAACAGTAATGAGTGTACAAGTCCGTATCTTGAGGACTGTGCTGAGTTCCAGCCCTGGCCCGCATCACTGTGGCTCTGGCAATACTTTTCCATGATGCTCTTTAGGGTGATGACAAGACTCTGGCTTTCAGTCTGAGGACAGCTTCTCCCAAGCTCCTGAGTGCCTGGGTGAAGACCAGGGACCAGGATGCCCAGGGCTGGTCATTGAAGTAGCCTAATCACAAGGGACTGTCCAGGGCTAGGCTGGGAAAGAGCAATGCAGTCACAGCACAGAAAGTGGGGTGCTGAGGGGAAAAGAAATGGTGGGAAAGGGCTATTGCTAACAGGTGTCAACACTCGGAGATGGTCCCACAAGACTCCTGTTAAGTGAGGCTTTAGGGCATCGAAAGAGTGGGTAAGGGGAACTGGGAATGGTCAATGAGAAAGACAACTCTCACTTCCCTGCAGGATCTCATCCACTCTCATTGTTTTAAATAGTAATGACTCCCAAGTCTCTAAATCCCTGCAATTCATACCAATGTATCCAAACAGCTGTGGGCCACCTTGATCTAATGTCCTATATTGCCTTACACCCAACACGTCAAAGCGAGCATATCCTCTTAGCCTCCACTATGGAACAACCTGGTCCACATCCTATAATCCTGGTAAGTTGTATCACCATCCAATCTACCCACTTACACAAGTTGGTACTGGGTTGTGGTGTAGAAATTGCCTTGATGCCACAATGGGCAGTCTTCTGGTATAGTACCCAGTATCCCACAGGCCACAGAACAAAAAGGCTCCCAAACCAAATTAAGATGCTCGAATCACATGGTTTATTCAATAAATGTAAAATGCACAGAGAGGAGAAAGATAAATGCAATAGGGGAGGTAAACACATTTAAGACTGGGTACAAATTGGGTAGGTTCAGGGGAGGGTCACACAGCCTGAATTCTGGGTTATGCAATAGGCATCTGTCCTGTCAAACTGAGGTCTCCTGAGAACTGAGTGCCTCAGATGTCTCCTGGTATTTAGTACCTACTTGGTTCTTCCCTCCTTATCTCAGTTCACAAAAATAGGCTCTACATATCAATGTCTAACATGTCACACTTATCCATGTGGAACACATGTGAGTTTCTACCCATCCCACCTGCTTTCTTTTTCTACAGCAGAATTGGCTATTCCCAGTCAGCAAGTGTGGTTCACATGGGTGCCTGTCCTCACTACTACCTCCCTGAGCACCTCCCAGTATTGAACAGCTGCCAAGACCTGCCATTTTTGCCTCCTGCTTCCCAAATCTGGACATTCTATTAGCATAGCATGGCTTCCAGCTGGTCCCCCCTCTCTCCAGTATTAACCACTGACATCTAGTCTTAACACTGACAGTGGTCTTAACCACTGAATCTGTCCTCCTCAGTGTCAGAGTCATCGACCTGGAAACATGTCTGCATGCATATACTCTGCTGCTCCTTTAAGGATTCCCTTTTGTCGTCAGGATGACTTCTGAGCTCCTTGGCAGGCTAAACATACCCCCTCAAAGGCTGACTTTTCCACCCTCATGTCCCCACTCCCTGCCTTCACCCCTGCATCTCGGAAAAGGACTTTTCAAACATCTCTCTATCCCTGCTGCTGCATGTCCCAGTGTCTTCCTGAAACTGCCCATCCCCAAGGGAAGACTCATTCCCCCTTCTGCTCCATTCACCAGCTGCTTTAAACCTTCCCCCAGCCTCATGCCACCCACCATGCTGCTGCACCCTTTATTTCAGAGATGACCTCTGACTCCCTCAGAATGGTGGGCTGACTCACAGCACACTTGTACTCCCCTGTGGGCCATTCTTTTCTTGTTCAAAGTTCATTCCTCAGCCTCCCTTGGATCTCTTAATTATTCCCCTCTACTCAGCAAGGAAATCCTCCCCTGAACACCAGCTCCTGAGACAGGGAGAAGGGCACACTCCTCTTTCCAAACAAGCTCCTGGAATAAATTGTCCTTTACTACCTTAGCCCCCACTCACTTTTAATTAACAAAATATTTTACTTGAATTTTTTCTGATTAAAAAAAGTAACATCAACTATCTCAGAACAATATTAGGAAGGAAGTGATAGGCCCTCCCACACCCTTCTTCCCGGAAAAACCACTGTTGCTAGCTTGGTGAATGATCTTCCCAATTACTTTTCATGAATATAGTTACTGGCTTTTTTAAACAAAAAATGATATTGTACTGTTATGTAACTCTTTTTTCCCCTTAGTAAATATGTGTCTCATAAAATCTTGCTTTTGCCTCCACCTCAGCACAAAGCTGAGGTCACCAGCCACTTCCTAACTGCTAAATCCACCAACAGTTCAGCCACAGATGACCCCAGATTTCTTTCTCTCATCACTGTCCTCCTTGGGAGCTGACTCCTCTCCTCAGCCTCCCTCTGATCATTTTATAGTATTGCTTGGAGAAACTACTCATCTCTGGACTTCTCCCCTTAGCGCTCAGCTCCCAGCGTCTCTCCTCCATGCTGCTGCTCAGGTGATCTTTCCAAACACAAGTCATAATTTTACTGCCCTGCTCAAGATCCTTCACTGAGGCCCTCCCCACTGCCTTCAAAAACACAACTTCTTGGCCTGGCTCCTGTGGGAAGTGAGGACCTGCCTAGGATTTGGAATCAGAAAGATTAAAAAAATTAACATACCTCACTCACCAACATACCAGCAGTATGAATTTAGGGAAATCACATAACTTCTAAGCCTCCCTCTCTCATCTATAACCTGGGAAAATAAGACCTACCATGGAGGGATATGGCTGAGGTCCAATAGTTTAATGTTAGTAAATACCCACAAAGCAACGGCAGAGATGAGTGCTCTAACAACCCATGTGCTCTGATTCAGCCTGTGCCTTCCCTCTCTACTCAGGTATTCACAGTGACTTGTTCCCACAAGCCCGGTCTCTGTCCAGTGGTTGGGAATGCTGTTTCCCTGCTCTGTTTTTTTACCTAAGACTCTGCTTATCTTCCAGCATTGAATGTCCACAACCTCCCTTCAACTCTCTCTGATCCTCCAGAGGTAGAATTCACCCCTCTTCTGGGAACCCCAAGAACCTGCCCATTATGCTGATAGCAACTGTAACATTTTATTGCACTAATCAGCTCAGTAGTTTCTTACCAGACTGACACCCTTTAAGATCAGATCTTACTCTTCGTTGTGTCCCTCACACCAAGCAGAAAGTGGTTGATCAGTCAGTCAGTGGGTGGCTTGCAAAAGTCAATTTGATATAAAATATTTTCTCTGTTCCTCTCCTGCGATGTTGCAGGACTAAGTGTTGGAGAGAGGATCGGGGAGAAGCTACTTTTGAGAAGCAGCCAGTTTCAGAGGAAACCCGAGCCCCACGCTGGGTCTTGTCTTCTTTCAGTCTTGGCAACCCTCATCTCCCCAGCCCTCCACGGCAGGGCTCCGGGAAGTGGTCACAGAGGGTTCAAGCAAGCTACAGTTCTCCGGGAGGAGGAGGGTGGGGTGAATAGGAGGAGTCTACGCAATTGGCCTCTCCCCAAACGCGGCGCCCGAGAAAGGCACCGTCACGCCTCTGCCGGTAGGTCTGAGGCCTCCGACCTCGGTTACCCTGGACGGCCAGCGTGTCTCTGAGGGGTTGGAGGGCGGTCAGCAGACCTGAAGGCGGAGTGAGCCCTGTACACTCGGCCTCCCGCACTCACAGCCAGGCTTCCGGAAAGAGCGGCCCCAGCAAGCACAACAGTGGGACAAGGGGCGGCGGACCC
This sequence comes from Pteronotus mesoamericanus, assembly GCF_021234165.1. Lineage (NCBI taxonomy): Eukaryota > Metazoa > Chordata > Mammalia > Chiroptera > Mormoopidae > Pteronotus > Pteronotus mesoamericanus. Next base: position 1,811,962 of record NW_026555085.1, read on the forward strand.
GCGCGCGGGAGTTGAGGTGGGGTCGCATCCCGTCCGAGCACAGTCCAGGCACCGTCCAGGCCAGCGGCCCCCGGCGGCCGGGTGCGTCGGAAAAGGTTCCCTTTGGGCGTGGCTGCTTGAGGGGCGGGACTTTCCCCTTTCCTTGAATCTCATTGGACTAAATCTAGTTCGGCCGACAATCTGCCCTTCGCTCTCGGAGACCGGTTATGGGTTCACGCCAACGATGTGGCTTCGGCTTTAAGGTGTTTTTCCTCGGTCACCGTGGGACTGATTATGTGTTTTCATAATCACATAGTGAAAATGAAAGACCCATACAATTAAATATCGTTTTTAAAAAATCTACTTTCATGTGTGATTTCCTAGCTTCTGATGGGCACCAACTTCGATTTTCAGTCACAGAATGATTTGAGGAAGCACCAGAAAATTATTGTTTCTATTTTGTTTTTTTAAAATTATGATGAAATACATATGTATAACATACAATTTACCATTTTAACCATTTGTAAGTGTACCACGCAGTGGCACTAAGCACATTCACATTGTTGTGCAACTATCAGCAAGAAGCTTTTGATGTGTATAAAATTTAAATTACAGAAGTAGTATACACTTGTTACAGACAGGTGAACAATACAAAAATTTATAAAAGAAAAGTTAACAAATGCACTCTATTTCTGCCATCAGACAGCAGCCATCGGAATGCTTTGCTGTGTATCCCTGTGTGCATTTGTCTGAGGACCATACAAGCAGATATCCACAGATCTGAAACTTTTATTTTTTGCCCTCACAAAGGTAGTATACTATTTATAACACTCTGCAACTCACAAACATCCCTCCGTACATATAAGTTAAACTCCCTTTTAGTAACTGTAGTAGTCTGTAGTAAGCATGAACGGTCTTTTCACTCTTGATGGGCATTTGGGTTGTTTCCAGTTCAATAATACAAATGAAACTACAATAAACATCCTTACACATTCCTACCCTCCAATTCTTATTTCTCTATGGGCTATTTCCCACTGTGACTGCCAGGTCGGGGGTGAGGGGGCTGGATATTTTCCTTAATACTATCAGATTACATTCACAAACAGTGGAAGCTGTTCCAGTCTCTACAGTTTTTATTCTCATGAATGCCCATTTCCCTGTGTCTTTACCAGCTGTAGATGTTATAGTTAATGAGTTGAGACATCATTCATGGGTTTGCAGGCCATTTGGATTTGTAGTTAAACCTTTAAAGAGGCTGAAGGGCCAAGTTTATCTCAGTCTCAAGGAGATTTCAGCTCCCTTGTTAATTTAGCCAGGGTCAGTGTTCAGGGTCAGTTGCTTCATCTCTCCACAGTCTGGCTGTGGCTGTGATGTCCATGGGGCACACCATGGGATGCAACCAAGGGCTGTGAGAGGTTTGGAAGAAGGCTGAACCTAGAAGTCTGGGTGGGCAGTAGTGACCAGCAGAACCTAAATGTCTTGAGCCAAAATCCTTGGCATTTGTCTCTCCATCCTACCTGTCTTCCTTGTTTTGGACTGAGCTTACCCATTCCTCCAGAAGATTGAAAGGAATTTAGTCAGCAGGACATTGGTTTTTAGTGTCCAGACTTGAATTCCAATAAAGAGAGTTCTGAAAGGTGCCATGCCCTGTGTGTCCGCTCTGTCCAGGTTCCCTTCTCTGAGTTACTCCTGTCCTCCCTCCAGGGGCCATAATACCTAATTTTAACATAGGAGATAATTACTATCTGCTCCAGTGTCTTTGTTCCCAGCTAGACAGTAAAGTCCTTGAGAGCTGGGGCCATCTTACTTATTTTCTTATCCCTAAAGGCAACTACAGCTCTTGGAACACAATAGACACTCAATTGTGAAGTAAATGGACTGGTGTGAGTAAAGGTTAATAGTGGAAAGGCAGATACCCCAGGAGCGGGAGAGCATAGGCAACTCTTCTTCCTCACCTATTCTTCTAGTCACTGTGGGGTGGGGTGGGGGGAGGAGGGATGCTAGGTGTATCAGAGGGAAGATTCCAGTTGTTTTATGAGGGAGTGGGGGCAGGGGAGGAGGGAGCCTTTCTATTGTTTGAGTGCAGATCCACTCTCCTGGGAAAGCACTGTCTCCAGCCTCAAGGCCCATTCAGAATTTCCCCCTTCTCAGGAGCTGTTTTGAGCAAGCAAGAATCCCCAACAATAGTCACTCACACACATTTGTTTCTTTCCACAGTGTAAGGTTTATAAGGAAAGATCCTCCCAATAAGCCCATAGAGTACATGCACGTTAGAAACAGAGAGGGGGAGTTTACGCAAAAGAGCCAGGCAGAACAAGCATCCAAGCACCAAATCCTGAGGTGGAATGTGTGGATGGAAGGGTGGTCATCAGTCTCAAGCCAGATGGCTACAGTGGCAGCATGCATCCAGGGGAGCAAGAGTACTGTTGGGCTCTGAACGTGACCCATGGTGTTATTGAACCCAACAATTAGGGGGGTCCTACTTCTCACCGCCTACCAGGCAAATCTCCAGAGACTGAGTTCAGTGGAAAAGAAAGGAATGTTTTATTTAATGGCAAGTTTCTGCCTAAAATATCTGGGTAACAAAAGTAAGGAAAAGAGAAAGTCAGAGTATGACATCAAAAATAGCTATTTAAATATTTGTCATTACAACTACTACATAGGTTCAAGAACTAAAAGCAACTCAAGAACAAAAATCTGTTTACAGTGCCTATTATCACCAAGGTCTTTGGAAATAATGGCAAGTTTCTGCCCCAAATCCCATCTCCTCTAAGACACCCAAAGAAAAATCACCATGTCATTCTCTGTCAGCTCAGTTCAAGGTTGTGCCAGGAGCCTCTTTTCCCACCCAAAAGTGTCATAAACATAGGTAGCTTAGCTGCTCTTCAGTCACTGTCTGGCCCTAGGCATCTTTTGGAGTCTGTTCCAGTCCTCTGCTCACAGGCTTGCACTGGCCGCTGCTGGCAGGTCCACTGGGGACCATCTCATCTCCCCAGCCCTCCATGGTGGGGCCTCAGGAAGACACACCCTCCCCCCACCAGGAGAGGGGAAAGAACCAATTGACTTTTCACTTCCCTACAAGCTCCATTTCAAAAGTCCTCTCCCAGGATCCCATGTACACTGAAAGCCAGCGGGAGTGTCCAGCTTTCCAAGTAATGAGGGCCGCTGTTGGCCATTTTTGCCTTTGTCCCTCTTCCAGCCTCCATGTTTAGCAAGGGGACAAAGCCTCCAGTCATGCATGTGCAGCTCAAACCCCTCCCCCATTCCTGGGAGCACGTGTCCCTGCTGTTACAGTGGCACAGCCAAACTCAATGTCAAATGGTTGGAGCTCTGAGTTCTTACAGCCCGCAATGGACAGTGGTCCCACTCATATTTGCATCCAGATGGAGTCCTTATCTGAGTATCCAGATTTGCAGTTTTAGGTGTACTAGGTCCTCTCAAGGGCATTCCTGTTATACTCTATTACCTCAGTCTTGGGCATATTGCCACTTGACATCACTGCCGTGGTTGACAGTGACTCCATATTGTATTGTCAAATGGTATCCAAAAAGTCCTATCCAGGAGTCCTGAAGTGGGATGTGGAAACAGCAGATTTGGGCACAGGAGTCCTGGGAATCAATACATCTTTGCTCCTGAGTGATTTTGTAGACTGTTACTTAAATTCTGACCCTTAGTTATAGATCTCTGAAATGGAGCGTTTCCCCTCATAGAAACACTGAGAACATTAAAGAAGATACGAATATTAAGTTAATATTGGTATATGGTATGTTTACAGGCAAATAGTATATACTATGAGTAATCAAGATACTTTCCTTACCAGTCCCATCTCTGTCCCCAAACCCTTAAATACCTTCTCTAGCCACATTGACCTCTCTCTTTTCTGAAATCATATAGGTCACAAATGTTGGTTTGCCGATAGCTATAATCTTAATGCTTATCCTATGATTGTTTGACACTTTACTCTTTTCTCTAAACAAAATGTGTAGGTGCCAGATACCAGGGCTTTGAGCCCTCCTCTTCTCTTCCCTCTGGCTTAGCATGGGTCTTGGCAGGTGTTTCAGCCACTTATAAAAGCTGTTTGTACAGCATCCCCATTCTATCCTTGGAGGCTTCAGCCCCATATAGTTGGTATGTGATAAATGGAAAGGGAGTGGGGTGTAGTCCAAAGAGAGGCTCATCCCAAAGCTTAAAAAGAAATTATTTATGTGCTTATAGTATTGATTGTCAATCTTTTTTTCAATCTCATGGCACATATAAACTAATTACTAAAATTCTGAGGCACACCAAAAAATATATAGTTTGCCAATCTGACAAAAAGATAGGTATAATTTTGATTCATTCATACTGGATGGTTATTGTTGTGTTGGCTGTTGTCACTTTTTTGTGTGGATATCAAAGGGAAAAGATGTCAGTGCCCCTGACTAAAGAATCAGGTACTGTATGTTTTAAAAATTCTTGTGGCACACCAGTTGAAAATTGCTGGCTTATAGAAATAAGAGAGTAATATATTTGACTTTCAGACTATTAAAACTTGGGGTGGTCCCTAACTTTAAAGAGTCTATAGTAGAAGGGAGATAGATAAATATCTTTTTTTTAAGACTTTATTTATTTTTAGAGAGAGAGGGAGGGAGAAACAGAAGAGAAACATCAATGTGTGGTTGCCTCTTGCACGCCCACTACTGGGGACCTGGCCTGCAACCCAGGCATGTGCCCTGATTGGGAATCAAACTGGTTTGCAGGCCAGCGCTCAACCCACTGAGCCACAGCAGCCAGGGATTTTTTTTTTTTAATTTTATCTATTGATTTTAGAGAAAGAGAGGGGAAAGACAGAGAAAGAAACATTAATTCATTGTTCCACTTATCTATGCATTCATTACTTGCTTCTTGTATGTGCCCTGACTGGGGATTGAAACTCAACCTTAGCATATCGGCATGACTCTAACCAACTGAGATACCTGGCCAAGGTGAGATAGTTAAAAGTTTTTAAAAATACACAATAATTCAAGGTTACATTCTAAAAAAGATAAAGAAACCACAAAAAAGAATGAGAATTCCATCGTATTCTTATTTATATAACTAGCTCCTTATTATGTATTTTTGGTTGTTTTGTTTTTGTCTTCACAGTGCTGTGGTGGATATCTTCATATGTCTTGCCTCCAAAGATCTTATTTTCATTATTATCATTAAAAATGTTTTATTACAAACATTAAAATTTTTTAATAAAATACCGTTTTTATTTATCTACAAAATTTATTGAGTTCTTTATTTCTTTTTTTACTATATTTTATTGATTATGCTGTTACAGATATCCCAATTTTCTCCCCCTTTGTCTCTCTTTGTGCCCCTCTGCCTGGTACCTCCCTACCTCCCTCAGTTCATGTCCATTTGTCACACATGTTAAGTTCTTTGGCTTCTCCATTTCTTATGCTCTTCTTAACTTTCCCCTGTCTATTTTGTTCCTACCAATTATGCTTCTATTTTTTAAAAGATTTTATTTATTTATTTTTAAAGAGAGGGGAAAGGAGGAAAAAAGAGAGGGAGATAAACATCAATGTGTGGTAACCTCTCGCGTGCCCCCCAATAGGGACTTGGTTGACAACCCAGGCATGTGCCCTAGACTGGGAATTGAGCTGTCAGCCTTTTGGTTTGCAGGCTGGCGCTCAGTCCACTGAGCCACACCAGCCAGGGCTGATCTTCTCTTTCTTAAATAAGCCCCTTTAACATTTTCTGTAATAATGGCTTGGTGGTGAAGAACTCCTTTAGCTTTACCTTGTCTGGGAAGTACTTTTTCTGCCCTTCCATTCTAAATGATAGCTTTGGTGGAAAGAGTAATCTAAATTGTAGGTCCTTGCTTTTCATCCCTTTGAATACTTCTTGCCAGTCCCTTCTAGCCTATAAAGTTTCTTTTGAGAAATCAGCTAACAGTCTTATGGGAACTCCTTTGTAGGTAACTCTCTGCTTTTCTCTTTCTGCTTTTAAGATTCTCTCGTTATCTTTAACCTTTGGCATTTTAATTATGATGTGTCTTGGTGTGGTCCTCATTTTGTCCAACTTATTTGAGACTCTCTGTGCTTCCTGGCCTTGTATGTCTATTTCCTTTACTAGATTAGAGAAGCTTTCTTTCATTATTTTTTCAAGTAAGTTTTCAATTCCTTGCTCTTCCTCTTCTTCTGGCATCCCTATGATTCCACTGTTGGCACCTTTGGAGATGTCCCAGATGGTTCTAAGCCTATCCTTGTTTTTCTGAATTCTTGTTTCTTCATTTTGTTCTGGTTGAATGTTTATTTCTTCCTTATGTTGCAAATCATTGATTTGAGTCCTGGTTTCCTTCTCTTCATTGTTGGTTCCCTGTATATTTTTCTTTATTTCATTTTGTATAGCCTTCACTTTTTCCTCTATTTTGCATCCATACTCCACCATTTCTATGATCATCCTGATTACCAGTGTTTTGAACTCTGTATCTGATAGGTTGTCTGTCTCCTCATTGTTTAGTTGTTTTTCTGGAGTTTTCATGTGTTCTTTCATTTGGGACATATTTCTTTGTCTTGGCGCACAAGTTACTTTGTAAGGAGTGGGGCAACCAGTTTCACTGCATTGTGATTCTGTATGTGGAGGAGGGGTCAGAGAGGGAACAATGTCACCTGTTTGGCTCTCACCCCACTTTTAGTCACTTCCCCACTACCCACTAGCAAATTGGGCCCTTTTGGTGCTGATTCCTGAATGGGTGGGGTTGCGTGCATTCTAGGACCCCGCAGGTCTCTCCAATGAACTCTCCTGTGAGGCTGGGAGTTTCTCCCTCTGCTGCAACCCCTACAGCTTTTTACAGTTGGGGTTTTGAGGTTTTAGTTTCCCATGCTGGAGCACTGGGTTGCACCAGTCTGCCTCATTGTTCCTTCCAGCTTATCTGCAGGAGAAAGTGGGACCGCCCACTCTGCCAGCAGCCTCCTTGCCAGCCAGTCTGCCATCTTTCCTTATTCATTCTCATTCTTATCCTCTCTTTCTTTCTCTCTCTCCACCCCCCCCCACCACCTCCCTGCTCTCATATAACATATCCTGACTGGAAAGGTGATTCATGCTATTCTGCCTTCCAAATTCTATGAGCATCTCTCTCTCTCTGAGGCCGAAGCCAGACAGGGCTAGGGAGCTTGGGAAGGTCCTTTAAGGCAAAATCGTGGAGTGTTCAAGGTGTATGTGTTAAGGTAGATGTCCCACAGCAGTGGCCAGAGGGAACAGGCCGGCTGGGCTGGGCTGGGAGGCAGCCCTCCCTTCCCACTAGAGTTTTGTTCCCACGACTTAAAAGCTCCCAACTTAAACGTTCTCTAAACAGTCTTTTGAGACTGCATGTGAATGTAAAATTAAAAGAAAAGTTTTCTTTTTTGTTTTGACTATATAGCAATTTGACTCTGCAACTCTTCACTGTGGCATTCCCACCTCCAGTCCCCAACCCAACTCTGGCCTAGACAATAAGTTAACGCTAGAGAATGCCAAAAAAAAAAAAGGGCAGACGAGGCAGGGCGGGTTTAATATGCATATGTGTAGAATATGGTATATGTGCACATAGCACAGTCGGGGGGAGGGGACATCTTGGGACAGGCAGGAGGCTGGGGTCACTGTACTCTAGGGATTTGGCTAGGAGGCATTCACATGCCCTTGATGCCAGGGTAATGAGGGAGAACGGTTACAAACTCCCGTCCTGGATGAATTGGGAATCAGTGCAAAGGAAAACACTGTAGTTAACTTCCCTTCTATTTGGGCTTGAGTGTTCTAAGCCAGAGAGAGAGGGAAAGTTGCCTAAAGTAACTACCTGGGACCCTGTAGGTGGGGACAGAATTGGAGTCAAAACCTAACGACCTCATCCCCAACCTCCCTAGGTTTGGGGTCAGTATGTACAACCGTCTGAATAGGAATAAAGGAATGGAAAAGGGACCTCTCTCTTTGCCCCTCAGCCCATCTTAGGCTCAGTGAGGCATTCTCCCAGCACAGTCTCTCTAGAGCACAGGTGTGTGCATGGGATCTAATGCTGGGTGCTCCATTGAGTTTGAACTTAAGGCCAGGAAAGGATCTATTGGTCCTCTGTTCTTAGATGCCTGGCTCACACCCATCCTAGGCCCATAAGAGGGGACAAAAAGGACCTTCTTGTACCCAGGCCCTGCAACCTGAGGAAGAGGTGGAAAGTGGACTTGGCAGCCAGTCCAGCATAGGGGACCACACTGAACTCTGGCTTTTTCCTGCCTCTCCCAGGTTGGGGTTGGGAGAGTCTTCATCTTCCCTCCCACTGCTTCTCATTAGATCAAATTTCTCTTCTGTGCTTCACCCACCACTTGGTTCCTTTAGTAGGAAAATGCAGATCCTTTCTGTTCTCATACATGAGAGATGTGGGGTGTTACCCAACAGCCACATAGGGTTCGGCTGCCTGCCACACGTAAATTCCAAAGGCAGAGATTTGGTGAAAAAGGAAAGGAGTCTTTCATTTAAAGGCTATACAGTTTTGGAAGAATAACAAGCTTCTGCCTGAGAGCCCATTCTCTTTAAAACCTCCAATGAAAAATAACCCTGACATCCTTTGCAGGCCAGAACAGTACTAGGCTAGGCTCGGAGCCTCCTCTCCCATTTAAAAATATTGTCCTCTGGGAAACACAGGCAGTCTAGCTGGTTCCCAGTTGCAGTCTGGCTTCAGGTATCTTTTGGAGTCTGCACGCTGGCGTCCTTTCTGAGTGCTACCCTTTCTTCCACACGCTGCCCACTAGCTGAGTCCCTGAGCCCTGTCCCTCTGGGCCATCAGATCACCAGAAACGACTGTGCAGCACAACAACAATTGCCAGCACTGCTGCCACTTCTTGCACAGGGAGGGGACTTGGGGCTTTTCACCTGGCCACGCAGCTACCAGTGTCCGCAGGCGCTGGAACGCTCTAACCCCTAACCAGGAGATCAAGGGGGAAACAGAAGGCAAAGAGACCAAGTCTATGTGTGCCCTCCACTTAAAAATCTGGGCCCAAAATCCTACAAACTGCAGAAGCCAAGAAAAGGGTCTTTTCCCTTCTCTGAACATTTCACTGGCCTGGTGTATCCTCTGTGCAAGCTTCCTTCTGCTATGTCTTGAGCCCATTGAGGTTGTTTACCCTTACCCAGCTTCAATCCTGGGCTGCCTCCTGAGCTTCCCAATCCCTCTCTCTCCAGGAAGGCAAGCTCTTTCATGCCACCTTAGGCTTTCCTATTTCTCTCCAGCAATCTAGCCAGATCCCACCTCCTGCTGCCAACCCCAGTTACAGGGGAGAGAGGACAAAGAGGAAGTAGGATGGATGTGTCCATTTCTGTACTGATAGAAAGAACCCCCATCTCCCTCTAGAGTGGGGAAACACAGCTCCCACTTGGCCTCTGAGTCCTAGCCCTTCACAAGGAAGAGGAGCTAGATGAGCCAGACACAAGACATACATACAGACAGACAGCCAGAGCATATGCATGTACACACATGCTGGGTCAGGACTAGGTTAGTTAGTGGATAGATTTTGAGAGGGCAGGTGTTGCCCTTGTCCTCTGCCCTTGAGGAAAGAGAAGGGAATGTTCTGATGAAGGTCCAACTTCCTACCCCTTCCTCCCTGTTGCTCAGGCTTTCTTCGGTGAAGGAGCCAATTTGATGATCTCTGCCTCAGAGGGCTGCCTGGTGTGTTTGTACTTCTTGGCACTGGGGATATGGGTTAGCTTGAGTGTCCAGGTCATCCTCCTCATTTGGAACACAGTTCTGTAGTCAGGCACCACAGGAGGTGAGATATTGCAACGATGTCAATGCAGGAGAAATTGTTTTTGTCCAGCTTGTGGTTCCCAGGAAGCTAAACCAGGACACCTAGATTGTTCCCATGTGTTGGCTATTTGAATAATGCTGCAATGAACATAGCAGCACATCTATCTTTACAAATAAGTGTTTGCAAATGTTTTGGGTAGATACCCAGAGGAGAGATTGCTGGGCCATCTGTTAATGCTATTCATAATTTTTTGAGGAAACTTCAACTTTTCCATAGCGGTTGCACCAATTTACATTCCCACCAACAGTGCACAACGTTTCCTTTTTCTCCACATTCTCTCCAACACTTGTTATTATGTGTTGTTGATAATAGCTATTTTAACAGACATGAAGTGGTATCTCATGAGAGTTTTGATTTGTATTTTGCTGATAACCAATGAAATGAAACATCTTTTTATATATCTGTATGTCTTCCTTGGAAACATATCTATTCAAATAGGTTCTCTGCCTATTCTTTAATTGGACTATTTGTTGTTGTTGTTGTTGTCATTGAGTTGTATAAGTTTTTAAAAATATATTTTTGCTATTAGCCTTTTATCAGAGATTTTGTTTCAAACATCTTCTCCCATTTGGTTGGTTGTCTTTTTTGTTTTGTTGATGGTTTCTTTTACTTTGTAGAAGCTTTGTAGCTTTGTAGCAGCTTTGTAGCTTTGTAGCTTCTGTGGTTCCATACAAATTTGAGGATTTTTTTGTTTCTATTTCTGTAAGAAATACCATTGAGCCTTTGATATGGGTTGCATTAAATGTACATATTGCTTTAAGTGATATGGGCATCTTAACAATGTTAATTCTTCCAATCCATGAACATGGAATATCTTTTATTTCTTTGTGTCTTCTTCAATTTCCTTCAACAGTGCCTGGCAGTTTTCAGTGTGCAGTCCTTTACCTGTCTTGTTAAGTTTATTTCTAGATATTTTATTCTATTTGTTATGCTTGTAAATAGGCTTGTTTTCTTCATTTCTCTTTCTAATATTTTGTGTTAGTACATAGAAAAAATGAATTTTTGTATATTTATTATGTATCCCACAACTGTACTGTATTTGTTTTTAATTTTTTGTGGAGTCTTTAGGGTTTATATATATGGAATCATGTCATCTGCAAGTAGTGACAGTTTTACTTCTTCATTCCCAATTTAGATGACTTTTGTTTCTCTTTCTTGCCTAATTGCTCTGCCCAGGACTTCTAGTACTATGTTGAATAACAGTAGTGAGAGTGAGAATTCCTGTCCTGTTTCTGATCTTAGAAGAAAAGTTTCTAGTTTTTTACCATTGAGTATAATGTTAGTTGAGGATTTGTCATATATGACCTTAATTATGCTGAAGTACTTTCATTCCATATCCTTGTTATTGAGAGTTTTATCATAAATGGATGTATCTTGTCAAATGCTTTTTCTGTATTAATTGCTATGATCAATTTCTTTATATATTTGGGTCCTCTCAGGTTAGGTGCATATATATTAATCCATATTATGTCTTCCTGATAAATTGTCTCTTTTTTAAAAATATATTTTATTGACTATGCTATTACACTTGTCCTAATTTTTCCCCCTTTGCCCGCCTCTGCCCAGTACCCCCATTCCCTCAGGCAATCTCACATTTAGTTCATGTCCGTGGGTTGTGTATGTAAGTTCTTTGGCTTCTACATTTCCTATATTATTCTTAACATCCTCCTGTCTATTTTGTATCCACCAATTTATGCTTCTTAATCCCTGCACATTTTCCCCAATTCTCCCCCTCCACCCTCCCAGCTGATAACCCTCCAAAATATCTCTATATCTATGATACTGTTTCTGTTCTGCTTGTTTGCTTAATTTGTAGTTTAGATCCACCTGTTGATAGTTGCAAATTTGTCGCCATTTTTTTTCTTTTCTTTTCTTTCTGTTCAAATACATTTTTTACCATGTTCCTTGATTTGATTTTTCCCCTCTACCCGCTCCCTCCTTCACTGTCGTTACTGTTGGTTTGTTTTTTATTTCAATGTTGCTGGTTATATTTTTCTTGCTTGTTTTGTTGATTATGTTCCACTTATAAGTGAGATCATATGGTATTTGCCTTTCATCCCCTGGCTTATTTCCTTTAGCATAATGCTCTCCAGTTCCACCCATGCTGTTGCGAAGGGTAAGAGAGCCTTCTTTCTTTCTGATCTGTAGTATTCCATTGTGTAGATGTATCATACTTTTTTTATACACTCATTTATTGATGGGCACTTAGGTTGCTCCTAGCACTTGGCTATTGTAATTTGTGCTGCTATGAACATTGGGGTGCATAGGTTCTTTTAAATTGATGTTTCAGGATTCTTAGGGTATAATCCCAGCAGTGGAATTGCCAAGTCAAGAAGTAGTTCCATTTTTAGCTCTTTGAGGAAACTCCAAACTGTTTTCCACAGTAGCTACACTAGTCTGCATTCCCATCAACAGTGTACTAGGGTTCCTTTTCCTCCACAACCTCACCAGCTCTTGTTTGTTGATTTCTTTATGATGGTCATTCTGACTGGTGTGAAGTGGTATCTCATTGTGGTTGTAATTTGCATCTCTCTGATGGCTAGTGATGCTGAGCATCTTTTCATATGACTCTGGGCCCAGTGTATGTCCTCCTTGGAGAAATGTCTGTTCAGGCTCTTTGCCCATTTCTTAATTGGGTTGTTTGTCTTCTTGGAGTGGAGTCATGTGAGTTCTTTACATATTTGGGAGATCAAACCCTTGTTTGAGGTATCATTGGCAAATATGTTTTCCCATACAGTTGGTTCCCTTTTCATCTTGCTGATGTTTTCTTTAGCCATGCAGAAGCTTCTTATTTTGATAAAGTCCCATTTGTTTTTTCTTTCCTTTATGTCCCTTCCTCTAGGGGACATATCGGTGAAAATATTGCTGCATGGGATATCTCATATTTTCCTGCCTATGTTCTCCTCTAGGACTTTTATGGTGTTATGACTTATGTTGAAATCTTTTATCCATCTTGAGTTTATTTTTGTGTATGGTGTAAGTTGGTGGTCGAATTTCAATATTTTGCACGTAGCAGTCCCAACTCTCCCAACACCATTTCTTGAAGAGGCTATTTTTACTCCATTTTATGCTTCTGCCCCCTTTGTCAAATATCAGTTGACCATAGAGACATGGGTTTATTTCTGTTTTCTATTCTGTTCCATTGATCTATGTGTCTGTTCTTGTGCCAGTACCAGACTGTTTTGATCACAGTGGCCACGTAATATATAGTTTGATATCAGGTATTGAGATCCCTCCTACTTTGTTCTTCTTTTTCAAAATTGCTGCAGCTATTTGGGGTCATTTATGGTTCCATATAAATTTTTGAAATGTTTGTTCTATATCTGTGAAATATGTCATTGGTATTTTAATAGGGATTGTGTTGAATCTATATTGCTTTCAGTAGTATGGAAATTTTGATGATGTTAATTCTTCCAATCCATGAACACGGTATATGCTTCCATTTATTGTATCTTGCTTAATTTCTTTCTTCAGTGCTGTGTAGTTTTCTGAGTACAGATCTTTTACCTCCTTGATTAAGTTTATTCTGAGGTACTTTATTTTTATTGTTGCTATAGCAAATGGATTTTTTTCCCTGATTTCTGATTCTGATATTTCATTGCTGGTGTACAAAAATGCCTTCAATTTCTGAATATTGACTTTGTATCCTGCTGTTTTGCCAAATTCACTCACTAAGTCGAGTAGTTTTTTTGTGTAGTCTATACAATTTTCTTGTACACTATCATGTCATCTACAGACAATGATAGTTTTACTTCCTTCTTTCCGATTTGGATGCCTTTTATTCCTTTTCTTGTCTGATCTCTGTGGCTAGGATTTCCAATACTATGTTGAATAGAAGTTGTGAAAGCGAACATCCTTCTCTTGTTCCTGATTTTAGTGGGAAAGCTTTTAGTTTTTGCCTGTTAAGAATGATGCTGGCTGTAGATTTCTCATATATGGCCTTTATTATGTTGAGGTATGCCCCCTTTATTCCCACTTGCTGAGCATTTTTATCCTAAATGGGTGTTGTTCCTTTAAAATGCTTTTTCTGCATCTATTGATATGACCATGTGATTTTTGTCTCTCCTTTTGTTTATGTGAGGTACTACATTTATTGATTTGCGTATACTGAACCATCCTTGCACCCCTGGGATGAATCCCACTTGATCGTGGTGGACAATCTTTTTAATGTATTGCTGGATGCGGTTTGCCAATATTTTGTTGAGGGTTTTAGCCTCTATGTTCATCAGTGATATTGGCCTGTAGTTTCCTTTCTTTGATTTGTCTTTAGCTGGTTTGGGGATTAGGATGATACTGGTTTCATAAAAAGAGTTAGAGAGTCTTCCCTCTATTTGGATTTTTTGGAATAGTCTGAGAAGGACAGGGGTTGCTTCTTCCTTAAATGTTTTGTATAATTCTCCTGTGAAACCGCCCAGTCCAGGGCTTTTGTGTGCTGAGAGTTTTTTGATTACTGCTTCAATTTCACCAGCTATTACCCATCTGTTCAGGCTTTCTGTTTCTTCTTCATTCACTGTCGGAAGGTTATATTTTTCTAGGTATTTGTCCATCTCACCCAGGTTTTCAAATTTCTTGGCATATAATTGTTCATAGTAATTTCTTACTATCCTTTGTATTTCTGTGTTAGTTGTGATTTCTCCTCTTTCATTTCTGATATTTATTTGATCCTCTCTCTTTTTTTCTTGATGAGTCTGCTTAAAGGCTTGTCGATTTTGTTTATCTTTTCAAAGAACCAGCTCCTGGATTGGTTGATCCTTTGAATTGTTCTTTTAGTCTCTATGTCATTTAATTCTACTTTGATCTTGATTATTTCCTTCCTTCTACTTGCTCTGGGATTTATTTGTTGTTGTTTCTCCAGTTCTTGAATATGTAGAGTTAGGTCATTTATTTGAAATGTTTCTATCTTTTTTAGGTAGGCCAGTATTGCTATGAATTTCCCTCTCAGGACTGCCTTCTCTGTGACCCATAGGTTTTGGACTGTTGTGTGTTCATTTTCATTTGTTTCCAGAAACTTTTTGATTTCATCTTTGATCTCATTATTGACCCCTTCATTGTTTAACACCATGCTATTCAGTCTCCATGTGTTTGAATATTTTTGAGTTTTTTTCCCTCAAAGTTTGGTTTCCAAAGGTTGGTTTCTAGTTTCAAGCCCTTGTGGTCCAAGAAAATGCTTGTTATGATTTCGGTTTTCTTGAATTTGTTGAGGCTTGTTTTGTGTCCTATCATGTGGTCTATCTTTGAAAATGTTCCATGTACATCTGAAAAGAATGTGTATTTTGCTTCTTTGGGATGAAAAATTCTATATATGTTAGTTAAGTCCATTTGATCTAATGTGTCATTCAGTTCTACAATATCCTTGTTGATGTTTTGTTTGGAAGATCAATCCATTGTTGACAGTAGGGTGTTAAAATCCTCTACTATAAGTGCGTTGTTGTCTATATCTTTCTTCAAGTCCTCCAAGATTTTCCTTATATATTTGCGTGCTCCTATGTTGGGTGCTTATAGGTTTACAATGTTTATGTTTTCTTGATGAATTCTTCCTTTGAGTATTATAAAGTACCCTTCTGGGTTTCTTTTTATGCCATTTGTTTTGAAATCTATTTTGTCTGACATAAATTATTGCTACCCTTGCTTTCTTTCCCCCACCCCCTGTTAATTTGCTTGGACTATTTTTTTCCATCTCTTTATTTTCAGTCTGTGTAGGTCCTTTGTTTTGAGGCGTGTGTCTTGAGGCAGCATATGTGTGGGTCATGTTTTCTCCTCCATTCAGCTACCCTGTCTTTTGATGGGATTATTTAAAGCATTTACATTTTAAGTTATTATTGATAGGTGCTTATTCATTTTTTCCCTTTGTACCTGTGTTCCTCTCTTTCTTACTCTTTTTCTTCATCTTCTTAAAGCAGTCTCTTTAGCATACCTTGCAGTGCTGGTTTGGTGTAAGTGTATTCTTTTAGCTGTCTTTTGTTTGGGAAACTCCTTATTTCACCTTCCATTTTAAACAAGACCCTTTCTGTGTAGAGCAGTCTTGGTTGCAGGCCATTGGTTTTCATCACTTGGAATATTTCTTGCCATTCCCTTCTGGCTTGTAGTGTTTCTGTGAAGAAGTCAGCTACGAGCTGTATCGGGGCTCCCTTATATGTTACTGCCTCTTTCTCTCTTGCTGCCTTTTAAGGTTCTCTGTTTGTCTTTGATATTTGCCATTTTCATTATGATGTGTCTTGGAGTGGGCCTCACTGGGTTCCTCTTGAATGGGACCCTTTGTGCTTCCTGAACTTGTGTGACTTTTTCTCTCCTCCAATTAGGGAAGTTTTCCATCATGACTTTTTTCAAACAGGTTCTCTATCCCTTCCTCCTCTTCTTCTTCTGGTATCCCAATTATACAGATATTATTACGTTTCAGTTTGTCCTGCATTTCCCTAAACACCTCTTCATTCTCTGTGAGTCTTTTTTAATTTTCTTGCTCTTTCTGGGAGCTTTTTTCTACCTTGTCCTCCAGCTCACTGATTCAATCCTCTGCTTCATCTAACCTGCTTTGATTCCTTCTACTGTGTTCTTCAATTCAGAAATTGTAGTCTTCATTTCCTCTTGACTCTTATTGATAGTTTCTATGTCCTTTTTCATGCTGATATAGTTTGCAGTAAGTTCCTCATAGTTTCCCTGTAGTTTTTGGTAATTCTCTCTGAGTTTACTGAACTCATTGAGCTTCCTTGGAGCCATTGTTTTGAACACAAGTGATATTTCACTTGCCTCTATTTCATTGAGTTCTCTTTCTGGGGATTCCTTCTTTCCCTTAGATTGAGGGGTGTTTCTTTGTCTTCCTATTATTTGCGAGACTGTTCTTTTTTGCTCCTGCTGCTTAAGTTGATCTGTCTTGATCTCCTGATTTGTGGTGTGAACTTGTATGGTAGGAGACCACTGTTTTTCATTCTGGATCTGCTTCTGATGATGTCAGATGTTGACCCTGTCTGACCTTAGGCAGT
This sequence comes from Pteronotus mesoamericanus, assembly GCF_021234165.1. Lineage (NCBI taxonomy): Eukaryota > Metazoa > Chordata > Mammalia > Chiroptera > Mormoopidae > Pteronotus > Pteronotus mesoamericanus. Next base: position 1,828,718 of record NW_026555085.1, read on the forward strand.
CTGCTCAAGACTTCCAGGAATCTACTGTCTATGGCTGTCTTCTTCAGTTGTTAATTTAGTCACTCTGCACTAGCAGTCAGGCATAGGCATCACAGGCGGGGCACAGTGCTTTCTGGGGGTAGGGCTATTGGGTCCTCTCACACTGCTGCCACTCAGGGGAGTGGTCTACCTGAGCAAGATGGCTGCTGCTCTGTGGGGGAGGAGTCCACACCGGGACCCACCTGGCTATTCCCTTGGTTCTCTCCCCAAAGCCTCCTTCCCCAGTCTCTCCTCAGTCATCTCTAGCCTACTCTGCCCCCGCATTTTCCATACCCCAGGGTAAGTGGCTGCAAATACAAATTTATATGTTAGCCCTTTAAATGCCTCTTTGCGTCTCGAGCTGCCCATCTCTGGCAGAGAGCCACTGTGCTACTTTTTGCACCTGGTTGTTATTTGTGTACATTTTGGGCTCTGGTGCTGTGGGCTGGAGATCCCTGCTTGTGCTTTAGACCCCACTCTTCTCAGGGGGATCCAACTGGCCATTTAAATATGCCTCTGGCACTGCCACCCATGAGCACATGGCCCCCCTTCTCGAATCTCTACAGCACTCCTTACCAGTCAGGTTTGCTAAAGCTGATTCTTCTGTCTGTCCAAGGTTGTAAGGCTCCTCTCTCACTATTGTTCAGTTGTTTGTTCCAGGTAATTCTTCCCCAATTTAGTTGTAATTCCAGATTGGTCCTGGGAGGAAGTCAGTATCACTTCCATTCACTCCTCCACCATCTTGCCCTCCTCAATTTTTCATCATTTTAATGTTCATAGTTTTGATCTTCTTTTACTTAAGTCCCTTTACCATTTCATGTATTAAGGGCTTGGTGATGATGAACTCCTTTAGCTTTACCTTGTTTGGGAAGCACTTTGTCTGCCCTTCAATTCTAAATGATAGCTTTGCTAGATAAAGTAATCTAAATTGTAGGTCCTTGCTTTTCATCACTTTGATTACTTCTTGCCAGTCCCTTCTAGCCTGCAAAGTTTCTCCTGAGAAATAAACTAACAGTCTTATGGGAACTCCTTTGTAGATAATTCTCTGCTTTTCTCTTGCTGCTTTTAAGATTCTCTCTTTATCTTTAACATTTGGCATTTTAATTACAATGTGTCTTGGTGTGGTCCTCTTTGTGTCCAACCTGTTTGGGAATCTCTGTGGTTCCTGAACTTGTACATCTATTTCCTTCACCAGATTAGGGAAGTTTTCTTTCATTATTTTTTCAAATAAGTTTTCAATTTCTTGCTCTTCTTCTTTTCTTTCTGGCATCCCTATGATTCAGATGTTGGTATGTTTGGAGATGTCCCAGAGGATCCCTAGGCTATCCTCAAGTTTTAAAAAATTCTTTGTTCTTCTTGCTGTATCAGTTTGATGTTTTTTTCTTCCTTATGTTCCAAATTGTTGATTTGATTCTCCACTTCATCCTCTCCACTGTTGGTTCCCTGTAGATTTTTGTTTATTTTGTTTAATGTAACCTCCATTTTTGCCTAGGTCTTTTTTATACTTTTGCCATACTCAATGAGTGTTTGAGCATCCTGATAACCAGTGTTTTGATATGTTGCTTTTCTTTATTTTGTTCAGTTATTTTTCTGGAGTTTTGTTCTGTTCTGTCATCTGGGCCATATTTCTTTGTCTTCTCAATTTGGCAGTCTCCCTGTGTTTGTTTCTGTGTGTTAGGTAAAGCTGATTGACTCCCTGTGTTAGTCACATGCCCTATTGTTGAAAAGGCACCTGTAAATTGCTTGGGGCCAAGTGTTATGTAATTGCCTGGGTGGGACAACTCACTTCACCACTTTGTGGCTCTCTGTGGGGGAAGGGCTCTGAGATGGGACAATGCCACTCCCTGGCTTCTGGATGTTTGCCTGGGAGGAAGCTGTCTCCCGGCACTCACCCTGTCTCCAGTCACTTCACTTTTCCCCCATATGTGACTGGTGCCCTTCCAGCTGTTGCCCTGGTGCTGAATTCTAGAAAGAGTGGGTCTGCATAAGTCCTAAGTCCATGCAGGCCCTTTAAGAGGAGTCTCCTGAAAATCTGACAGTTTCTTCTGCCACCCCAACTCCCGCTAGTTCATACAGCCAGAAATTATGGAAATTTATCTTCCTGGTGCTGGAACCCTGGGCTGTGTGGTCTGGCCGGGAGCTGGGATCACTCGCTCCCAAGATATCCTTCCCAATTTTTGTTTACCACACATAAATATGGGACTGCCTTTTCCACTGCTGCTCCACACCACACTGCACCTCTGCCCTTCCTATCTATCTAGATGAATGTGGCTTCTTTATATCCTTGGTTGTTGGACTTTGAGACAGCTCAATTTTCTGATGGTTCTGGGTGATATTTGTTTTGTGGTCTAGATGTAATTTTTTCTGTAGTTGGGCAAGTAGATGAAGCTCTTTACCTGCACTTCCATCTTAACAGGAAGTCAGTTGCCTCTTTATCATTTAAAAATGTTCTTATTTGTCTCGTTTCCATTTTTCTCTTGAAATCTATTTTATCTGACATAAGTACTGCCATACCAGCTTTTCTTTGGATGCCATTTGCTTCAAGAATAATCATCTTTTTCTTCACTTTTAGCCTGTGTTTGTCTTTGGAGCTGAGATGAGTCTCCTCCAGGTAACATGGTTAGGTCTAATTTTTAAATTCATGAGCTGCCCTGTGCCTTTTGGTTGTTGACAGTTTATTAACATTTAGGGTGTTTACCAATATATGAGGACTTACTACATTTACTTTATTCTTTGTTTTCTGATTGCTCTGTACCTCCTATTGTTTCTTTCCCTTTATGATTTTTTTCCTACTTTAATTTGGTGGTTTTTCTTCTTTGTGTGTGTGTGTGTTTTTGTCAGCTCTAAATTATTCTTTTATGGTTACCATTAGGTTTGTGTAAAATGTATCATACTTACAATAGCCTTTTTTCTTCTGATTTCCTCGTATCTTCATTTATCCATACCTGTTCAGGCCTTTTTATCCCCCCTTTTATTGTTTTGTTATAACAAATTATCCCTTTTCATATTTTTTATTCATTAATATATTGTAGTAGTTCTAGTTATTTTCAATGACCTTTTCCTCTTTAATCTTTTTTAAAAAATTTACTTATTTATTTATTTTTAGTGCAAGGGGAAGGGAGGGAGAAAGAGAAGGAGAGAAACTGAAGTGAGAGAGAAACATAAATTGATTGCCTCTCAAACGCACCCCAACTGAGTACTGAACCCATAACCCAGGCATGTGCTCTGACTGGATATTGAACTGATAATCTTTTACTTTGCAGGATGATGCCCAACTAACTGAGTAACACTGATCAGGGCTCCCCCCTTTAATCTTTATGTTATTATTAAGTGTTTAATATTCTCTTCTTGAACAGTTGCAAATTCCTGCTTCTGTCAGTCATCTTAAGCATAATTTTTTTTTCCTTTTGTCTTTTTGTTTTTAGTACAAGAGCTCCTTTCCACATTTCTTGTAATGTAGGTCTTGTGGCAGTAAATCTGTTTGTCTGGAAAGCCTTTTTTTCTCCTTTTTATCTAAAGGAGAAAACTTTGCCGGACATATTATCCTTAGCTGGTGATTCCTCTCTTTCTATTTTCTTCCATTCTCTCCTGGCTTGTAATGTTTCTACAGAGAGATGTGATGATAATCTAAGGAGGCTTCCTTTGTATATTATACTCTTTTTCCTCTGGCTGACTTAAGAATTATTTCTTTGTCCTCATTTTTTAAAAAGATTTTATTTATTTATTTTTAGAGAGAGGGAAATGGAGGGAGAAATAGAGGGAGAGAAACATCAACGTGTGATTGCCGCTTGTGTGCCCCTTATTGGGGACCTGGCCTGCAACCCAGGCATGTGCCCTAGACTGGGAATCAAACTGGCGACCTTTTGGTTCACAGGATGGCACTCAATCCACTGAGCCACACCAACCATGGCTGTCATCAATTTTTGACACTGAATAAAATGTTCCCTGTAGAGGTCTTTTTGCCTTGATATAATTAGGTATTTTGTTAACCTTCTCTATTCTAATGTACAGCTCATTCCATTGGCTTCAGAAATTCCCCGCAATAATTTCTTTGAGTAAGCTCTCTGTTTCCCTCTCCCTCTCTTCTCCTTCTGGTATACCTATTATCGTTAGGTTGCTCTTTCTAAAGGAGTCAGATGGTTCCGGTAGAGTTCTCCCCCACCCCCAACTTAAAAAAAAATAACTCTTACTTCTCTCTCTTCTTACTACTGGGTTATTTCTAGGTTGCTGTCTTCAAGCTAATTCTCTTCCCCTTGGTCTACCCTGTTTTCCATGCTCTCTGATGAATTCCTCATCTCATTTATTGGTTTTGCAGCTACTGAATTTCCATTTGTTTTTTTTTTGTTTTGTTTTGTTTTTGTTTTTTTACAATTCCAATCCTCTGTTAAAGTACTCTTTTTGCCCATTAATTTTCTTCCTGAGATCACTGACCCACCTTTCTGAGTTCTCTTGTATCTCAATGAGCTTGTTTATAACTCCTACCTTAAATTCTTTGCCATTTACATCACAGTCTTCATGGCTTTGAGTTTGATTTCTGGAGACTTTTCACTTTCTTTCTGTGCTCCCATATTTCCTTTGTTGTTCATGGTATTTAACGGATTGTTTCTCTGCCAGCACATTTGAGGCAGTGAGCTCTTTTCTCATTTAGGTACTGTTTTACCATCAATGATTAAGCAGGTTGGTAGGTAGGGTACCTTCTTTTGTTTTCCAGTGGTGGTGTTATAGTGCAAGTTTTTGTTTTCTCTTAGCTGCACTACTTACACCTCTGGATTAGGGTGAAGTGGAGTCACAGAAAATGCTGTGTTCCCCCAGGATGATGAGTGTCCGCTCTGTGAGCAGCTTGCTTTGTTTATAGGGCTCTGTCGCTGTGGTGGGAGAATGTGGCAGGTGGTGGAGAACCAGTTTTGTGAATGCCCAGCACTACCTCATTTTTACTAATGGTCATGGGCCCTGCTGTGTTTTTGGAGGCATCTCCACTGCCTCTATTTGACTGTGCCAGGATGGGTGGCACAAGGGAGGCAATTCACTCTCCCACAGTTCTGCCCCCTCTAGTAAAGTCTGTGGGCTGTGCTGTGTTGTGTTAAACATACCACCCATTTCTACGGGATCTGCCATGATGCAGAGAGGGAAAGGAGAGGCCTTTGATTCAGGACCTCTACTTCTTTCCCTCTTACAATCCAAGATGTAGTGTGAGGACTGCAACCTGATTTCTCCACTGCTACCATGCTCTCAGGAGTTGTGGGGGGCACTGAACTGCATCTGCCGCAACTCTGTCCTTCCCCTCTCCCACCTCCCCTACTTGTTCCAGTCTGCCCACCTTCAGAAGTTCCAATGTATGGATCTTTCAGTCATGTTTGTGCATAGAGCAGGGGATCCTTTGTTGAGCTATAGTTATCTAACTTGTAAATTTAGGGGGTCTTTTCTGCCATGGTACTGGAACACTTTTTCTATGTTTGCATTTCTAAATAGAAGTTTTGGTATATGCAGGGGTCTTCAGGAGGAAAACCACAGATAGCTCTAGGAATGCCAAAACCCACACTAGGTGGATGGTTGACCCACCCATCTGCCACCCACAACTGAGGAAAGGGGCCAGGTGCTGACCTTGGCCCCTTGTCTGCATCCCACTGGATGTGAACCATCTGCAAATGGAAATGTCCCTGGGGTATGGCCCAGCATGGATCTTCCTCCAGTTGGGCAGTCTCTGTTGGTGGGCTTCCCAGGAGGTAAATTGCCCTTCAAGGCCAACATTTTTGTGAAATCTAGCCCTGGCATTCAGAATCTCAGGGACTCAGATTCTCAAACTGTGAAAATGAAAGACCATCTCACTCTCTCACTGTGGTGGGATTGAAATTACATGACAATCCATAATCTATACGTACTCTTAGTGTTGCCTTTATTGCTCAGATGCAGGGCCCCTGGGGCTGTGCTTAGCCACCTCCAGGAGTTCCACCAGGTGTTTTCTGTGTACTTGCAGGTTTATACAGGACTGTGCAGTTGTAGTCATACATTATGAATTATTTTGAATCTTACTTTTGAAAACTTTGTTATCAATAAGCCCATCATATGATATTCAAACTCTTCTTAAACACCATTTTTACCAGCTGTATATTTCCAAAAAATGTTATAACCACTCTTATTCTGTATCTTTTTATCATTATAAATAATATTTCATTAATATCCTTATATCTAAATATCTTTCTATATTTAGTTTGAAAATTATAGATTTCTTGAATAGAAATCACTTGGTCAGAGTATGAATGTTGTTAAGGCTTATCATTCATGTAATCACATTGCTTCTCAAAAACACTATACTGAGATGTATTTTATTCATTCAGCCCATATTTATTGAGTCCTTACTCTGTATTAGGACTGTTTAGATACTGGAGATACAAGTGATGACAAGCAGACAAGGTTTTTGCTTTAAAGAACATATATTTCAATGAAACAGACAACAAATAAAAACAATTATTCAGATATCAGCCATAATTGCTATGGAGAAAAAATATGCCTGGGCTAGAAAATTGGGGGTCGGGGGGGCAGCGGATGGCAGAGCATGTACCTCAGTTTGTTGGGCAGGATGTCTCTGGTGACTTGACCATGAACACTGCAGCAGAGACCTGAGTGGTATGAGGAGCAGTCATGTGGGTCCCTAGAGAGGAGGTGCCAATTGGGAGTCACAGCAGGGCAGGTGCCCGGTGCCCTGAGTCAGGACGGGGCAGTGTCCAGAGGCCAGGGCAAGGAGAGACCAGTGAGCAGAGCTGAGAGTTGTGGGAAGAGGCCAGGATGGTCAGAAGGGCCCTGTCCTGAGGGACTGGTAGGCAGTGGTTAGGGACAGGGAGCTCATTCTGCCCAAGGAGGGAGACAATGGAGTGTTATGTGGGAGGTGGTGGTGAGGACATGTCCTCATTCACAATGAAAAGATCACTATGTCTGTTATGTGGGTAATGGACATGAGGATAAGCAGGAGCCCCACTGGATGGCTACCTGTTTACTGTTGTAAGAAGATGGTTCTGGGTGGAGTGTGAGAAGTAACTGGACTCAGGGTTGGTACAATCTAAGGTGGCGTTAGCAGTAATTCAAGGGAGAACCACACATGTGCTTACTGATCTTATCTCAATGGTTGATTCCAGGTGGCTTACTCAACAGCAAGATAAATCGACATTTTAAAATGAGGTAAAGCTAGGATATTGTTAGGCAAGCTGGAATATCTGAAACATTTGCAGAAATGAAGAGTTTACTGTTTACCTAGCCATGAATTTTCTTGGCTCAAAATCTCCTACAATTATTGCCTGAGCCAAGAAGTGGGTGAAAGCTCAGGGTCAGTCTACTACTTCAAAAACACTTCCCAGTTCCACAGTTAGAGTGAAAGCAAATTAATTCCAACATGTTCAAAGATGAATTCAACATCCTCAAAGTTGACAAATAAGTGTAAACCTCAGGAACCCAAATCAGTTATATATTTCTCCCCAGAAATGTCCTCACTGTGTGCTGCAGAAGAAAAAGGGTCCTTTGTGGAGCCATGAGGCAGAGGGGCTGTTGGGCTGCAGCCCTAAATAGAGGTGTCCTTTCTACCTACAGGTCTCACAGAGCCTTTCAGACATCTTCAGTGATCTCACGTGAGCTCAGATTTTGGTTTTCTGATGTTCTGTTGGAGCATTTGTGGGTTTAGAAGTGTGGCACAGGGGTTTTTAGGTAATGACATTTCTGTGATGGAATTGGACACATATCCTTGGTGGCTCTGACTTCCCTGACTGGTCCCTGGAGGAGATGGACTGTCCTGCACCACTGTTCAGTATCTCTCTGTGCAGGAGTGATAGGTAGACTCAGAGTCCCTGGCTACCCCAGTCCCAGCCTCCTCCTAATATAGAGTCCTTTCAGCTTCTAAGGGGTGTAATCTTTGCAGTCTGCTGATCTGATGATTGCATGTCTCATCTCTTGAAATTAAGACACATGTGCAGATAACACCAATACATGCAGTGTCAAGGTAGGAGGTTTCTAGATGCCAGGTTAGGACCTTACTCTCCATTCGCACACTGATCTGCAAACGGTTCTTGGTCCAATGCTTCTTTGGCCTCCTCTCCCCACCTCACCAATTTGTTCCTTGACCCAGTGGCCTCTCACTCCCTACATGAAGTATCCAAAATCTTGTTTATGCCTCTTGGTCAGCTCTGGCCTTTCCCTACAGCGGGCCTGCTCCCAGCACCATCCCTTCTGTGCTGGTGTCCAACCTCAACCTTCTTTGATTCCACCCCACCCTGAACCACTCCCGCCCATTTAGGTCTTTCCCCAGGCTGTGCACCTTGCCCACCCACCGTGGGCATTTAAGTTCTATTATCTCTTGCCAGCCCCTCTCCCTTCTAACTCTAAACTGCCCTTGGGCACACTGCACCAACTCCTTGAGACCCCTGTCACCTGCCTCTCCCCAGGGACACCGCAGGTATACCCACCTCCTTACCTGGGGCCTCACCATGCCTTTTCTGCTCTGGGCCCAGGCCCACACCTCCACCTCCCCAGGGGCACCTGCCTGCCCTAAACTCCCTTGGAGCCACAACCTAGGCCCTCGGGCCCCTCACCTCACTGCCATACCCTCTCTGTCACCACCTCATCCATGATGAGCCTTCACCACAGGCAGCCGCCCTTTCTGTCCCCCTCACCCTAACCCTCTTTTGCACCACAGCCACTCTGACCATGGATCCCTCTCATCTTGGACCCTTCACATCCCTTCCATTCCCTGGGGCAGGACTCCCTTCACCATGACCTTCTTGCCCTGCTGGCCAGCCTCTCCCTTGACCTCCTACCTGTGCCCTCAGGGAGCCAGGGCTCCCTCTAATGGCACCTCTTCTGCATGTGGCCATCTCCCCCATCTCCCATTCCTCAGTCCCTTCCTCCCTTCCCCTCTCCTACTTTCTGCATTGGAAATCCTCATCCTTGTCCGTTGTACACGTGCATTTTCTGCATCCACAATAGGACCAGAACAGCAGACTCTGCCTGCTAAACTGTGACGTGCAGTTATCTCCAAGAAGCAGTTTTATCTGTGCTTTCCTCCTTGGCCAGGACCCCACCATCTTTGTTACAACCTTGGTGGATCCCAGGATGGATCTGTGCAATTGAGAGTCTGGGCTGAGAGACACCTGGATGGCTGGTCCTTCCCACACTGTGGTTGTGAGAAAGGCAGGGCAGAGCCCCGGGGGCAGTGGGCAGACACAGGCCTGGGAGCTGAGACATGGGGGCACAGGGACCAAGGACTAGACAGAGAACAGGACGACCTCAGGATGACTCAGGCAGGAATCATGGCCCTGCAGCACCAGAAAGGACAGGAGAGTGGGGATGGGGCAAGAGTGGCGCAAGGCTGTTCCAGGACAGTTTAGGGCAGAGAGCAGGGCCTATCTCTTTCCACAGGATTTGCCTGGAGTAGGGGTGAGGGGGTGAGGGTCTGTGGATTTCAGCGCAGAGGTGACGCTCATGTAGCCAGCACAGGAAGACATGAGAGCAGTGCGAGCCCTCTGGCTGGAGTTCTTCACTTGGCTTGGAACAGCAGAGGGACACAGGGACTGGAGAAGTCACTGCTGCATGGGGTAGGGTTAGAACTGGTCCAGCAGATTTGGTACTGAGAGACCAAGGAAGACAACAGTGCAGGGGCTTCAGGCATTTCCACTGTGATGGCAGCCCTTCCTCTCCTGTCACCAAAGACATGGATGGACAGTGTCCAGTCCTTAGCTCAGACCTTGTCTGTGGAACCCATGATGTCCTGGGACACAGAGGGCTCTCACAGCAGGGGTGCCTGGGCCATGTGCAGGGAGGGCTTTGTGGAAGAGCACGCAGATATCTGGGATCCTGGGTGGGCTTCACAGAGAGAACAGGTGTGGCCCTAGGCAGGGGCCTTTCTCTTCCGCAGACCCCTGAGGCCCCCCTCACTCTGCCCCAAGAGACCCTCCCTGTGCTAGGGGATGTATAAATGTTCTGTTGGTGTGTTGTATTGTGGTTGGCCTGTCTTGTTAATGCCACTGGATAGACAGGAGGGGTGGGAAGGGAGCTGAACTGTCCCCGTGACAATCTAGGGATGCAGTGGGCCCTCTGGCAGACAGAACACTGGTCCTGGGAAGGAGGGTCTCTGGCAGGAGAGGAAGCCCTTAGACTGGGGACCGGCCCTCCAGGCTCCAGCCCAACTGTCACAGCAGGCCAGGCCACCCCAGGAGTCCACCTCTCACACCCCCTCCTCCCTGCCTCAGCATCAATATGAGGGTCCAAGAGAGGGAGGCCCTATCCCTGCCTTTCCTCCTGCCATTCTACAGGAACTAGGCTCCAGGGTGCAGAACAGACTCGAGGAAGGTGGGGGTCAGTAAGGGGTCAGACAGAGCTGGGCCAGTGGGAGGAGCACCCTGTTTTCCCATCTCCCTAGAGGGAGCAGACCTTGGCCCCAAGCCTTACTGGCCCTGCCATTTCTTCCCCAGGACCCCCAGCCATGAACATGACCTTCATTCAGGTCTTGGAAGGCACAGTCACCCTGACAAGCTAGGCTTTCGGCTACTCTCCCCAGAACATGTCACTGGCCTGAGAACCCCAGAGCCAGAACCCCAGCATTCTGGGGGTAACCCTTCCTGACAGGAGTGGGACCTACCAGACCTGGGTGTCCATAGGGTGTCCGAAGGAGAGGAGCAGAGGGTCCCATGCTACATGGACCACAGTGTGAATTACAGTGCACACCCTGTGCCCTCATGAACCTGAGTAAGCCTGGAGGGGTTTCGGACCCTGGTAGGGTGAGGGACCAGGGCGGGGGAGGAGTGAGCAGGCCTGTGGCTCTGGGGTGCCCAGATCATCATGAGGCCCTTTCTCAGGAAAGGCCGCCGTGCATTCAGTGGATGCCAATCATTCTGGTATTGCTGCTGTTGTTGTATTGTCATTGCTTGTGCATTTTGGTGTGTGAGGAGAACCCAGGTGAGACTCCTTGGCGGTGGGAGGAGTTTGGAGGGGCTGTGCTGAGATATGGGGGCTGTCTCTCTCTTCCTTCTGCACAGGTATAGGCCTTCCCCCTGCTCCCTGTGGTGTAACAGGACATGTGATTTGGAGCACATATGAGAGTAATTGGGGACAATAACTCCACAAATGTCACTTATCTGCACACATGGCCAAAGCCTGAGCCAAGGATCTTGGATTTCCACTCTGGGCCTCCATGCTACAGGGAAAAAGAGTGCTCAGCTGACAGCAGGGAGGGCTCATGGCTCCTACCTGCGCTTTGATCTCAATACTTTTTTTCCAGGTTCAACAGGGCTTGTCTTGGTGGACTGTGTTGTAGATCGTGCATTTATTGATTGGTAAAGCCCGAAGTGAACTTGGGGTCCAGGGAATCAAATGATGGAAGGGTCTGGAATCTCCTGGGAGGAATTAGGACATAAGAGATAGGACTGTGGAGTGCAATGAAATGCACCTAGGCTACTTCTCTCTGCCTCCCTTTCTCTTTTTTCCCTAATTTCTCATGTCACCATAAGTATGCATGACAATGTCATACCCAATGAAGTGCCCATGAAGTGCCCATGGGGGCAGAGATAGTGGTCTTCTCTCTTTTACATAATCTCAGATTCTCCCTGTGGGAACCAGATTCTTGGACCTGTGGAGTTACTCCTTCTATGCATGCCCGTGCTTCCCTTCAGAAAGCCTGGGAGAGAAGACATGCCCTGACCATTTTGGGGACCCTGTCCATTCTCTGCGGTCCTTTGGTCCTGCTCTCACCCAGCACCTCATGGGACAGCATTTCAGGAGCATTCACAGAGGCATCTGGTCAGCATTCTGCGCCCCTGGGCTGTTTTTCCCCGAGTTAAATCCCATTTCTGGCAGTGGTCAGAAAGAGGAGCTTTGCAGTGAGGGGCGGCAGAAAATGATTTTTGCTCCACAACTTGATTGCTTGAAAGAAGAGGAGAAAAGGAAAAAGGAGGTTTGTTCTTCAGTAAGTAATAAAGCAATGCTGTGATGCATGGAGTGGGGGAGGGTGAGCCTGGCACACGGACCAAGTGAGGTATCAGGAGATCCAAGCCTTTCTGTGTCTGCACCACTTGAGCGTGACCTCAGAGAGGTAAGCCCCCTCTTCCACCTCCTTTCACCACCTGTTAATCAGGATAAACACCCCTTCTCTGTGTGTTTTACAGGGGAGTGGACATCAGAAAAGTCAGGGCGCAGTGATGCTAACAGCCTGCTTGGCATTGATTGGCTTGTTCTCAAAAAAGCTGAGGGCCCAGGGCCACTCTCCTTTTGTTCTTTTCTTTTCTTTTTTAAAAGATTTAACTTACTTATTTTTAGAGTCAAGGGATGGGAGGGAGAAAGAGAGGGAGAGAAACATCAATGTGTGGTTGCCTCTCACACATCCCCAACTGGGGACCTGGCCCACAACCAAGGCATGTGCCCTGACTGAGAAACAAACCAACAACCTTTCGGTTTGCAGGCTGGCACTCAATCCACTGAGCCACACCAGCCAGCGCTCCTTTTGTTCTTAATTTACTTGTTCTCTTATGTCTCCCTGAGACCTTCCTTCAGCCATCACCTCTCCCCTGCATCTTCTCTTTCATTTTGTTAACAGCTTTGTGGAAGTATGACTTGCCACAAAATTCTTCCAGTGCAATTTTCAGTGCATCAGAGATCATCTCACAATCCAGTGTGAGAACCTTCCAGCACCCCACAGAGTTCCTTAGTCTCCCCCCACCCCAGCCCCACACAAACACTAATTTGCTATGTGTCTCCCTAGATTTGCCTTTTCCAAACACTTCATGTAAACGGGACTGTAAAATAAGCACTCTTATTTTGCTTCTGGTTTAATGTTTCAGAGGTTCCTTCATATTGTAAAGTGCATATGTAGTTCCTCTTCATTCATTAGCAAAGGGTGTCCCAATGCACAGAGATACCACATTCGATTTGTCTCCCCTCAGTTCACATACACTTGGATTTTTTCCTGTATTTTTGCCTATAACCAATAATGCCACTATGAAGCTCCACGCACAGGATTTTAGGTGGACTTATGTTTTCATTTCTCTTGGGTAGATATCAAAGTGGAAGTGCTGTGTTCTCTGGTATGCTTATGTTAAACCTTTAGGAATCTGAAAAAGCTTTCCCAAAATGATTGTTTTGTTTTACATGTTCACCAGCTGGGTGTGAGGGTCCCAATTGCTCTGTATATTCAGCAACACTTTCTTCTGTCTGTCTTTCTTGTTCCAGGTATTCTAGTGGGTGTGAATGGGGTATCATAGTTTTACTTTATTTACTTACTTACTAACTTATTTATTTAACAATCTTGGCTTTAGGTCCCTGTTTTTCATGACTTTGAATATATTTTGCCAATCCCTTGTAACCTGCAAAGTTTCTTTTGAGAAATCAGCTGACAGTCTTAAAGGAATTCTCCTGTAGGTAATTAACTGTTTTTCTCTTGCTGCTTTTAAGATTCTCTCTTTATCTTTAACCTTTGGTATTTTAATTATGATGTATCTTGGTGTGGGCTTCTTTGGGTTCCTCTGGTTTGGGACTCTCTGTGCTTCCTGGACTTGCATGTCTATTTTCTTCACCAAATCAAGGAATTTTCTTTCATTATTCTTTCAGATAGATTTCCAGTTTCTTGCTCTTTCTCATGGTTTTAATTCACATTTCCCTAATGACTAATTATGTGATAATCTTTTTGTATGCTTATTTTGTGTATATCTCCTTGAGTAAAGTGTCTATTCAAATCTTGTGGCCATTTTAAATTTTGAGATAAAGCCCTGGCTGGTGTGTCTCAGTGGATTGAGTGCCGGCCTGCAAATCAAAGGATCACCTGTTTGATTCTCAGTCAGGGCACACGCCCGGGTTGCAGGCCATGTCCCCACTAGGAGATGCATGAGAGGCAACCACACATTGATGTTTCTCTCTCTCTCTTTCTCCCTCCCTTCCCCTCTGTCTGAAAATAAATAAATATAATCTTTTTAAAAAATTTGATAAAGAACTTTTTGAGACAATTATAGATTCACATGCATTTTTTAGAAATAATACAGAGAAATTCTGTACATACTTTGCCTGGTTTACCCCAATAGTAACAACTTGCCTAACTTTAGTACAGCATCACAGACCCAAATACAGTTCATTCTATTCACAGGTTTTACAGGCACATGTGTGTATTTAGTTCTATACAATCTTATTGCATGCGTTGATGATGAGACTACCAGCACAGCCAAGATACAGAACAGTTCCATGACAAGGACCCTTGTGCTTCCCATTTATACGCACAGCCACCCCATCCCTGGAAATCAATAATTTGTTCTCCAGCTTTATAATTTTGTCATTTGGAAAATGTTAAATAAACAGAATCATGCAGTATGTATGGAACCTTTGCAGACTGGCTTTTTCACACAGCATATTTCCTTAAGATCCATCCTCAAGCATAATTTCCTAACTGGAAAACCCATCAGGAAGCTCTGATGACCAGCAGGTGTAGAAAAACCTGGCCACCACAAGGTCTTCAGGGGGAGGTCAGTGCCTGCAGTTGAGTGGGGCTTGTGAAGCAGACAGTGGTTCTGGTGAGCAGGTGCTTGTGTGGGTGAGCAGGGCTGAGAACTGAGAAGGAAATGCATGTGAGGTCACTCCCAGGCCTGGAGGAACAAAGAGCCCTGACCCCTCAGGGAAGCCTCCCACTGAATCAGAAGAGGGGTCAGGGCCCAGAGAGAAGGTCATTGGGTGTCCACTCCTGGATCTTGTTCTTCAGTTCTGGGATTTTTTTCACTCCCTTGCATGATGGGGGTGGGGGCAGGGGCAGGGGCAGGTGACGATGGTGGAATTGTCGGGGGAGACCAGCAAGGGTTGGAAAAGTGGGGTGAGAGGGAGAACCCAGGTAGGGCATTATTTTTCCTGAGCTTAAGTCAAGGCCTGAAATCTGGGAGCCTGACAAGAAAGTATGCTTGATTAATTCATATCTGTTGGTGACCTTTTTCTGTCGTTTTCTTCTGTGAAAGATTGCTAACCTTTACTAGCCATTAGACAAGTGTACATGAAAACCACATGGATGGCTAGTAACTTATATGCCTTCAACTTTACTAGATAATGCTGTATTACTTCACAAAATGGTTGTACTAATTTATACTCCTCCCACCAACAGCAGATGGCTTCCCATCACTCCTTGTCCTCACCAGTACTTGGTATTGTAACCCATTCTAATTTTTGTTGGTCATTTTTTTAACCTTCTCCCCCAGAACTTGCGAAGCTACAAGCCCAGTGCCAGCACAAGGTGGTGCCAAAAGCTGAGCTCCAGTCTTCTTGGTGGGCTTCCCAGTCCACTGATTTGGGAGGAAGGCACTGAATCCACAGCGAAGAGCCCTGGAGTGAACTCACTGCTCTGATCTTACTAGAATTTTCCCTTCTGTTGCCTCAGTTTCTTCAACTGTGAAATACAAAAACATTGCAGCACTTACTTACAGACAGGGTTCTCAACATTGGCACCATTAACATTTCAGGCCAGATGATTCTTGTGGGAGCTGTGCCTTGTTGGGTGTTAAATAGTATTCCTGGCTTCTACCGGCTAAGTGTCAGAAGTTCCCCATTTACCTTCCTCCTCACATATGACAACCAAAATGACCCAGACATTTCAAAATGTCTCCCGGGACCAAAAATCTCCCCGGGTTGAGAACCACAGAGGTGTGGCCAGGCCAGGAGCCCTGCTCACCTGGCTTGAGTCTGGAGCTCAGGCAGATTGAGGTCTGGCATTTTCACACCTAGACTTGTGAGTTCATCTTTTCCTTTGTTCCAAATAAGGCCTCTTTCCCTCAGGGTTTTTGTTTGTTTGTTTGTTTGTTTGTGGGGTGTTGGTTTTTTTTTTGTCCTTAAAACTTGTATCCATCTTTAAAACAAATCAGTTTTCCCATATCTCTGCATTCACTTACTCCTTCCTCACCCTTCATTTGGTGTATTCTGGAACATGTTAGATTCACTTCTGGTAATTAGCATATCTGTCATGTATCATGAGTGGTATTTTATCTGAGTGAAGTTCTGATCCTCTTAGGGCACAGCATGTCTTCTTAAGTCTGTAATCCAGGTGCTCCCTTACTTCTCCAAGATGTTGCTTCTCATCTTTAAAATAAGAATGTGAACAATACTTCAATTACTGGGCAGTTAATTCCTTCATTCAACACAAATTTATTGCTCACCATTATGTCAAATATGTGGCATTATGTTGTCTTAAGGATCACATCAGATCAAACTAACTATATTAAAGATGTTGTAACATGCCTATATCTGCTCTTTGTCTAAGGAGATTCTGCAGTTTCTCTACAGTATTCTGCCTTTTGGTTTTTCATTAATGTTTGTGTGGTATTTTTTTTTCTTTAACTTTCATTCTTTCTGTGACCTTCTCCTAAAAGGATTTTATTAAATATTTCATCTGTCAATATGATCATATGATTTTTATTCTTCATTTTGTTTATGTGGTGTATCACATTAATTGATTTGTGTATATTGAACCAGACTTTCATCTCAAGAATAAATTCCACTGGATCATAATATATGATCTTTTTAATGTATTATTGTATTTGGCTTGCTAATATTTTCTTGAGGATTTTTACATTTATGTTGACCAGGGATATTGGCTTATAATTTTCTTCCCTTTTAGTATCTTTATCTGGGTTTGGAATCATGATAATTGTGGGCCATAAAATCTTGGGAGTCTACCCTCCTCTGAAATTTTTGGAATACTTTGAGAAGGATAAGTGTAAGTTCTTTGAATGTTGGGTAAAATTCACTTATGAAGCTGACTGGTCCTGGTCTCTTGTTTGTTAGGGGTTTTTTTTTTTTTTTTTTTATCACATCAATTTTATTGGCAGTAATCAATTTGTTTAGATTTTTCTGTTCATAATGTTTTAGTCTTGGAAGATTGTATCTTTCTAGGAATTTATCAACCTTCCAGATTGTCTCAATTGTTGGCATATAATTTTTCATAGTATTTTCTTATGATTCTTTGTATTTCTGTGGTGTTATCACGTATCCTCTTTCATTTCTGATTTTATTTATTTGGATTGTCTCTCTTTTTTCTTGATGGGCCTGGTAAAGGTTTAGCAATATTGTATATCTTTTCAAAGGATGAGCTCTTGGTTTTATTGATCTTTTGTAGGGCTTTTTAGACTCTATTTAGTTTTTTCCCTGCTCTGATGTTTATTACTTTCTCCCTTCTACTCACTTTGGGTGTTATTTATTGTTGCTTTAGTTCTTCTAGGTGTAAGGTTAGATTGTTTACTTAAGATTATTCTCATTTTTTGAGGTAGGCCTATATAGCTATAAATATCCCCTTTAGGACTGCTTTTGCTGTGTCCCATAGATTTTGAGTCATTGTGTTTTCATTATCATTTGTTTCAAGGTATCTTTTGAATTCTTCCTTGATCTCATTGTTAGCCCATTCATTGTTTAGTAGCATCTATTTAACCTCCATGTGTTTGTGGTCAGAAAAGATACTTGATGTGATTTCAATCTTCTTATATACAAGGAGACTTGTTTCTTGACCTAACATGTGGTCTATCCTGGAAAATGTTCCACATGCACTTGAAAAGAATGTATATTCTTCTGTTTGGGGGCAAAATGCTCTGAAAATGTCAATACAGTTTATGATTGAGTGTGTCATTTAAGGTCAGTGTTTCCTTATTAATTTTCTTTCTGGAAGATCTACCTATTGATGAAAATAGGGTGTTAACAAACCCTACTAAAACTGTAGTATTGTTGATCTCTCTCTTTTTTTCTGTCAATATTTGCTTTATATGTTTAGGTGCTCCTATTTTCGGTGCATAAATGTTTATGAGAATATCTCCTATTGTTGGATTGATCACTTTATCATGATATGTCCTTTTTGTCTCTTATTATAGCCTTTGTTTTAAAGTCTATTTTGTCTGAAAGAAGTATTGCTATCTCAGCTTTTGGTTTATTTGTTTTTTCATTTGCATAAAATATCTTTATCCACCCCTTTACTTTCAGTTTGTATGTGTCTTTCAATCTGAAGTGGTCTCTCATAGGCAGCATATGTATATGTCTTGTTTTCTTATCCATTTAGCTGCCCTGTGTCTTTTCTTTAAGACTTTATTTATTTAGTTAGTTAGTTAGCTAGTTAGTTAGTTATTTATTTATAAGAAATGTAGGAAGAAAGAGAAGGAAAGAAACATGAATCAGTTGCCTCTCGCATGTGCCCCAACCGGAGACCAGGCCTGCAACCCAGGAATGTGCTCTGACTGGAAATCGAACCAGTGACCTTTCGCTTCATGGGATGACACCCAACCAACCCATGCCAGCCAGGGCTACTCTGTGTCTTTGGATTGGAGTATTTATCCATTTATCTTTTTTTTTTCTGGCTGATTTTAAAAATTTAATCTTTATTGTATTTTTTCCCAATACCAATCCATTTATATTTAAAGTGATTATCTATAGCTATGTAGTTATTGCCATTTTATTATTCATATTTATGTTCCACCACCACCCCCTTTTTCTTAAAGAAGGCCATTTAACATTTCTTTTAATACTGGTTTGGTGATGAACTCCTTTAGCTTTTTCTTATCTGAGAAGCTCTTTATCTGTCCTTTATTTTGATTTTTTTTTTAAATTTTATTTATTTATTTTTAGAGGGGGAGAGGGGAGGAAGAAAGAGAGGGAGAAAAACATCAATGTGCAGTTGCCTCTTCCACATCCCCCACTGGGGACCTGGCCCACAACCCAGGCATGTGCCCTGACTAGGAATTGGACCAGCAACACTTTGGTTCCCAGGTCAGCATTCATACCACTGAGCCAACCAGCCAGGGCCATATGCCCTTTATTTTTAAATAATTGTCTTGCTTTTGTAGAGTAGTCTTGGTTGTAGGTTCTTGCTTTTCATCACTGAAGGTTTTGTGCCAACCCTTTCTGGTCTGCCAAGTTTTTATTGAGAAATCAGCTGACAGTCTTATGGAAATTCCCTTGTTGGAAACTAACTGCTTTTCTCTTACTGCATTTAAGATTCTCTCTTTGTCTTTAAACTATTCCATTTTAATTATGATGTGTCATGGTGTGGGCCTCTTTGGGTTCACCTAGTTTGGGACTCTCTGTGCTTTCTGTGCTTGTATGTCTATTTTATTTTCCATAATAGGGAATTTTTCAGTCATTATTTCTCCTAATAGATTCACAATCCCTTGCTCTCTTTCTTCTTCTTCTGGTATACCTATGTTATAAATATTGTTACACTTGATGTTGTTCCAGAGGTCCCTTAAACTATCTTCATTTTTAAAATTCTTTTCTTCTTTTTTTTTCTGTTTCAACTGACTGTCTTTTGGTACCTTGTCTTCCAAATTGCTGATTCAATTTTCTGCTTTATCTGATTTCTTCCAATGTATTCTTCATTTCAGTTTTTATATTCTTTAATCTGACTGACTCTTTTTATGTTTTTTTAATGTCCTATTTTTAATTTATTTTCTCTTTGTTGATGTTCTCACTAAGTGCCTTGAGTATCCTTATAACCAGTGAGGTAGGAGATGGAACAGGAATGAGGAAGTCCTGAGACACTGCAGCTGTTGTCAGTCAGCATCCTGATTTCCAAGAATTGCCTTGTGACACCTGACAAGGAACCATGCTTGTACACCAGAGCTGCAGTTGCACCTTTGCCTCATTAATAAATTAGCATTACAGTTTCCTCCCCAAATGAGCAATCAAGGAGGTTGGTGGGAAATAGCATGAGCAGAAGCTTAAGTATTAACCCTACTTAAGTGTAAAGCCTACTTTAAGTATAAAGCCTCTACCCATTTAATAGGAGGGGGCCATACTTTGGTCAGAAATGGTCCACTCCCATATCTTGGGCTTAATAAGTCTCACTTGCTTCATTTCTTCGCTTATCTTTGTGTAGTCCATTCAGTTCTTTGTTTATGACCACTAAGAGCTTGGATTCTGCCTCTATCTGCAACACCAGTGTTTTGAACTCTGTATCTGGTAAATTGCTTGTCTCCATTTTGTTTAGTTCTTTTTCTGGAGATTTCTTTTGTTCTTTAATTTGGTACTTTTTTTTTGTTTGTTGGTTTTTCCATTCTGGCTGACTCTCTGTGTCTGTTTCTGTATATTAGGTAGGTCTGCTACATCCCCCTGTCTTGGTAGAGTTACCTTATGCTGTAGGTGTTTGCTGGGGCCCAGTGACTCAGCCTTTTTGATCAATTGAGCTGGCTGCTCTAGAAGTGTCCCTTGTGTGGGTCATGTGTGCCCTCCTGTTGTAGTTGAGCTTTGATTGCTGTTGGCACATCAGTGGGTGGAGTTGACCCTCAGTTTGACTGCTGAGTGAAAATTGTCCACAACCATAGCACACAAGCTACTTTGTGGGAGCTGACCCCATGGAGTGGGATTTGCCCCCAAGACCACCCTTTGGGTGTGCCACATGTGGAGCTAATCAGGTGATGCTCTAATGTGATCTGAAGCTGACCACCTGGTGTGTTGTTTCTGGTACCCCTTCAGAGGGGCTCCACAGTAGGTAAAGTTCACTCACTACTTGTGACTGGCCCAGGGCTACGTTGTAGAAGATACATAGAGATCCATGGTTGGCAGCTGTCTGTGCTGGACCTGGGAACACATGGGAGAACCCACACTGTGAACTGAGGCTGACTATCACCAGTATTGGGCCTGGGGCAGCTCAAAAAAGGCACTGGTAACTCCAAAGCCTACTGCCACCTGCCAGCTGCCTATAAGGCTCAGGCAGTATTTGAGTTGGGTGGGGTATCAGAGTATCAGGGAACCACCAAGGTAGGATGAGTGGTGTTTGCCCCATTAATGCAGATGCAGATTTGGCACCAGTGCTGAATCTGGGGCCATTAAGCAAAAGGCACAGGCCACAGTGAGGCCAGCCTCTACCTTTCTGGGGACTGCAGGCCTTGAGAGCTTTTTAAAAAAGACTGTAGCATGTGTCAAAACCAACAGCCTGTCACCAAAAGAGCCTCTTGCAGAGGGTCTCAGGGAGTCATCAGGATGGAGCCAATGGAGTTCACCACACTAATGCAGTTTCAGATTTGGCTGTGAGAGGGTAGAGGTCTACACAGGCAAGATGGCTCTACCTGACAGCTTTGTGGTGGGGAAATTTCAACACAGGGACAATGTTGGCTGTTTCTTCAGCCTTAGCTCTGAAACCACACAACTCAGTTTTTCCCTGGTGCCTCCTGAGCTGCTGGACCTCCACTGAAGTCAAGGTGAGTTCCTGTGAGCAAAACTGTGTGTGAGCTCTTTAAGAGGGTACCTGTGTTTCTAGCGGCCTTTTGTCTCACCTGGATAAATAAAATCCTTACTGATTATCAAAGCCAGATGTTGTGGGGTCTCCTCTTCCTGGCACTGGTGCTCTGGGCTAGGGAGCCTCGTGTGGGGCTCACCCCTTGCTCTTCTTGGGTGAGCTCTGTTGCTGAGATACCACTCTTGACAGGGCCAGCCCATTTCACATCTTTGTTTCTGGTATCAGTTTTGATATGGATTCTTTATATCTTTAATTATATGAGCTTTGTTTGGTTAGTCTTAAGGTGGTTTTGCAAGTTGATTGTTCTATAATTTAGTTGTAATTTTTATGTGGTCAAGGGAGGAGGTAAGCACAATGTCTACCTACTGTGCCATCTTGACAATTAGCAATTTATATCTTTTAAGTTGCATGTCATTCTCTTTCCAGAACTATTTTTATTTTGTAAATCTGAAGCTATATATGTTTTTCCTTTTTGAAGGATAATTTTTTTTCCAGAAATAGAAGTTTTGATTGACAGTTTTATTCTTTTGGTACTTTAAAGATATTATCTCAGATACCAGCCAAGATGAAGGCATAGATAGATACACATTGCTTCCTCGCACAACCAGAAGAACAATAACAACCAATGTAAAAACAAAAACAACCAGAACTGCCAAAGACTCAAACTGTATGAAAGTGTGACAATCTAGGAGTTAAAGATGAAACATTCATTAAGGCTGGTAGGAGGGGTGGAGACAGGAAGCTGGGACAGAGAGGATATGCAACAAGGCAGTAGCTGGTGGACAGGGGTGGCTGAAGCTGTGGCTGACAGACCTGGCCGTGCCACATTTGCGTGCAATAAGCTAGGGGGAATAACTGGGGAATGAGACAAACCATGCAACCCAGGGTTCCAGCTCAGGAAACTAAAGCCTCAAAACATCTAGCTGTAAGAATCTGTGGGGGTTGCAGTGGTGGGAGAAACTCCCAGTCACATGAGAGAGTCGACTGGAGAAGCCCACAAGATCCCAGAATGTACACAAGTCCACCCACATGTGAATCAGCACCTGAAAGGGCACAAGCCTCCTGTGGGAGGCAAGGGAAGTGATGGAAAGTGGGGCAAGAGCCGAGCAAATGGTATTGTTTCCTCTCTGACCTCTCCCCCATATACAGTGCCACAACGCAGTGAAGTGGGTTGCCCCGCCCCGATAAATACCTAAGGCTCCATCCTTTACAATGTAAAAGACGCCCTGAGACAAAAAAAAAAATATGGCCCAAATGAAAGAACAGATCAAACTCGAGAAAAGGGACTAAGTGACGAGGAGCTAGACAACCTATCAGATGCAGATTTCAAAACACTGGTAATCAGGATGCTCACAGAAATGATTGAGTATGGTTGTAAAATAAAGGAAGAAATGAAGGCTATACAAAATGAAATAAAGGAAAATATACAGGGAACCAAGAGTGAAGGGAAGGAAAACAGGATTCAAATCAATGATTTGGAACAGAAGGAAGAAATAAACATCTAACCAGAATATAATGAAGAAGCAAGAATTCGGAAAAAAAAAAAATGAGGAGAGGTTAAGGAACTTCTGGGACAACTTTAAATGTCTGAACATCCAAATCATAGTAGGGGTGCCAGAAAGAGAAGAGGAAGAGCAAGAAATGGAAAACTTTTTTTAAAAGATTTTATTTATTCATTTTTAGACAGAGGAGAAGAGAAGGAGAAAGGGAGAGAGAAACATCAATGTGTAGTTGCCTCTCATGTGCACCCCCACTGAGGACCTGGTCCACAACCCAGGCATATGCCCTAGACTGGGAACTGAACAGGAAACCCCTTGGTTCACAGGCCAGCGCTCAATGCACTGAGCCACACCAGCCAAGGGCAGAAATTGAAAACTTATTTGAAAAAATAAAGAAGGAAAACTTCCTCAATCTGGCAAAGAAAATAGACACACAAGTCCAGGAAGCTCCAAGAAT
Source organism: Pteronotus mesoamericanus (assembly GCF_021234165.1). Lineage (NCBI taxonomy): Eukaryota > Metazoa > Chordata > Mammalia > Chiroptera > Mormoopidae > Pteronotus > Pteronotus mesoamericanus. The sequence continues at coordinate 1,851,897 of NW_026555085.1, forward strand.
CCCAAAGAAGTTGGACCCAAGGAAGCACACACCAAAGCACATCATAATTACATTACCCAAGATTAAAGATAAAGAGAGACTCTCAAAAGCAACAAAAGAAAAAGAGATAGTTACCTACAAAGGAGTTCCCGTAAGACTATCAGCTGATTTCTCAAAAGAAACCTTGCAAGCAAGAAGGGGCTGGAAAGAAGTATTCAAAGTTATGAAAGCCAAGGACCTGCATCCAAGATTACTCTATCCAGCAAAGCTATCATTTAGAATATAAGGGCAGATAAAGTGCTTCCCAGCTAAGGCAAAGTTAAAGGAGTTCATCATCATCAAACCCTTATTATATGAAATGTTAAAGGGACTTATCTAAGAAAAAGAAGATTAAAAACTATGAACAGTAAATGACAACAAACTCACCACTATCAACAACTGAACTTCAAAAACAAAACTAAGCAAAAAATTAGAACAGTAACAGAATCACAGAAATTGAGATTGAATGAAGGGTCATCAGTGGGTTGGGGGACAGGGGGAGGGGGAGAAAAGATATAGGGATAAGAAGTATAATTGGTAGGTACAAAATAGACAGGGGGTGAATAAGAATAGTATAGGAAATGAGAGGCCAAAGAACTTATATATACAACCTATGGATGTGAACTAAGATGGGGGGAGGGGCAGATGCTGGAAGGAAGAGGATAAAGGCGAAAAAAATGGGACAACTGTAATAGCATAATCAATAAAATGTACTTTCATAAAAATACTATCTCACTTTCTTCTTTTCAATGGTTCCTTTTTTTGAGACATAATTGACATATAACATCATCAGTTTAAGGTTTACAACATAATGATTTGATATTTGTATATATTGCAAAATGATGACCACAATAAGGCTAATTATCAGTTGCACATAGTGACAATTTTTTCCTGTGGTGACAACTTTTAAGATCTACTCTCTTAGTAATTTTCAAATATATATAGTACAATATTATTAACTATAGTCACTATGTTGTACATTATATCCCCAGGACTTACTTATTTTATAACTGGAAGTTTGTGTCCATTGACCACTTTACCGATTTTGCTCATGACCTCAATGGTTTCTGAAGAGAAATCAGCTTCTAATCTTAAAAATCTCATGTAGACGATGAGTCGTTTCTCATTTGCTGCTTTCAAAATTCTCTGTTTCTTTCAACAATGTGATTATGTATCTTGGTATGGACTTCTTTAGGTGTATCCTTCTTAAAGTTTATTGAGCTTCTTCAATGTGTAATATTCACATCTTTTATCATATTTTGGAAGTGTGTACCCTTATTTCTTCAAATATTATTACTGCCTTTTTCTATTTCTTCTCTCTTTTTGAGACTCCTATTATGCATATATTACTATATTTGATGGTGTCCAAAGGTTTTATAGGACTTGTTCATTTGTCTCTATTTTTTCAATTTTTTATTCTCACTAGGCCATTTTAATTGACCTATCTTTGATTTACTGATTCTTCTCCCTGCTAAATTCTACCTATACTGGCTGGTTTGATGATGTTCCACACGTGCCTGCAGTTCTGTTTACTTTTCAAAAAACTTTTCTTCTTTGCTCCCCAGAATTGATCATTTAAATGACCTATCTTCTAGTTCACTGATTCTTTCTTCTGATTTTGAACATGTTGTTGAACCTTCCAGTAAATTACAAATTTTATTTATTATACTTTTCAGATCTAAAATTTCTATCAGGTTACTTTTTGTAATTTCTATCTATTTATTGATGGTTTATATTTGGTGAGAAACTGTTCTCTTGCTTTCCTTTAGATTTTTGAAATATTTAATTTATTGATATAAAGTCCTTGTCTAATACAGGCAATGACTTGACTTCCTCAGGAACAGTGTCTATTTTTATATTTTTTCCCTGTGAATGGGGTGCTTTCTTGTTTCTTTGTAAACCTCATACTTTTTAATTGTAAACTGGACATTTGGAATATTATAACATGGTAACTTTGGAAATCATATCCCTTCCTCTCCCAGAGTCTCTTCTTGCTGCTGATTGTGGGTTATAGTGTTTCTTTGCTAAGCGACTTTCCTCAACTATTTTTGTAAAGACTGTACTTTGTCATGCTTTTTAACTAAAATTTCTATTCTATTAGCTCAGTGGTCACCTAGCAATTTTACAGAGGTTTCCTTTAACAGAAAGAGTTTAAAAAATAAGTATAAAATTCTCCCAGATGTGGCAGATTGATTGGCTTTGAGTTGGGGAAATCTTTCAATATTTAATTGGGTAGTTTTTTACTCCACCTTAACTTTCCTTTCCTGCTTACACAGGCCCTAAACATCAGCTAGAGGTGAAAGCTGAAGGTCAGCTCAGGTCTATTTCTATCATGCATTTAGCCTTGGCCATTCATGTGACCATTTAGATTCCTCAGTTTATGTGGGAGATTTGCAAAGCCTTTATTCCTTCTCCAGCCTCTACCTTCCTAGGCTTTAACAAGTCTGACTGCTGCTTGCCCCGTTTGTTATCCTTTGCCCCAGGTAGCTATGTCTAGTATACGCCTTCAAAAAACAAAACACTGCTATGGGACAACTCCAGCCCTAATGAAATTCCCAGGGGTGGGATGTGAAACAAAGACAAAGCTTTGAGCTGATCCCTGAGGAGCTGTCAGATGTGTCAAAGAACACAACCACAATTCAATGAGAACATGGTCATATTGCCTTCTTTTGCATCAGGAAACAGGACCAGAAATGTCTGCCACCATCCCCATTGCTGCCTCAGAGTTGATGGAAGAGGGTAGGGTTCATGTGGTAATTGAAAATGCCACAGTGCTTTCTTACAAAAACAGAGAAGTTTCTTTTTTCATTAAGAACTCTCCTTGTTTTATTTTATTAGATTCCAGAATTCAGGAAAGATTGATCAGGATAATTTTGTCCAAGTTGATAGTTACTTTGCTGGAAGGATAGGTTTTGGTAGTTCTCTACGCCACCATTTCTGGTGAAGTTCCTGCAATTGTCCTGTAAAGAGATTTAAATAGTAAGAAAAACATCTTCCATACCTGTCCATGTAGTTACCGTTTCTGGTACTCTATTATGTACTTCTATACAATATCATTTCCTTTTCACCTGAAGGACTTAAACTTTCATTTACTTATAATGCAGCTCTCTGGTTATTAAGTCTTTCATTCTTTGAATGCCAGAAATGCCTTAATTTTAGAAAAATATTTTTTGGGGAAAGAGAATTCTAGTTTGACAGCATTTTCTTTTCAGTACATTAAACACATTGTTCATTGGTCATCTAATTTGCATTGTTTCCAAAATAAAAACTGATCTCATCCTTATCATTATTTCTATAAGGTATCTTCTTTTTCCTCTTGCTGTTTTCTATATTTTTTTATCTGATTTTGAACAGTCATAGGTGAACATAAATGCAAAAATCCTTAACAAAATATTAGCACACCAAATTTAACAACATGATCAAGTGGGATGCAAGGATGATCTAATATCTGCAAATCAATCACATGATATACCACATTAACAAAATGAATGATAAAAATCATAATCACTATACATGCAGAAAAATCATCAAGTGTTTTTCTTTTTTAAAAAATCCAAATTCTGAGGACTGAATATAGTCTTCTCCTGCCACAGGTTGTAGAGGACAGGGCCTTTCACCAGGATGTGCCATTTACTCTTTAGGCCTGCGGAGTTGCGACTGTGGACAAAACAAAGGGTGGTTTCTATAGAATGTAAACTCACAAGGTGATATAATCATAAATTCCTAACTGGGCAGGTCATGGTGGGCAGTCACACCCCAGGCATATAAATTCTTCAGTAAAAGGTTTATCTTAGCCTTAAGCCAGCCCTGTCCATTGTTTCTGTGCACCTAGGTTAACATACCTTTGAAATAAGAGTACCACTCTCAAGAAAGGATATAATCTTCTTAACTGTCTTGTAATCCAATCTCCTCCTTGCTCCCTCCCACCTCCATGTAATGTTCCTTATATTCCCTCCCTAATTTCAAAAGCATAAAAGAAACTGCAAATTTAACATTCTCCAGAGCATTTGAGGTCTTGCTTCCCTGAAATTATCATCAGCTTGAGTCAAATAAAATCTTAAATAAAAATTCTTAATAGGTTTGAGTGTTTTTGTCAACACAACTATTAGTTCAAGTCATTGTGGAGCTGTTACCAAACACCAGTTTGGGTCCACAACAGCAACTGGGGTCCTGCTACTCACTGCTACCCTCTATGCAAAATTCTAGAGACAAAAGTTTGGTGATAAAGGAAAGGAGCCTCTTGAAAAGCTTCACAATTTTGGAATAATACCTTTCCACTTGAATTAGTCACTTAGGCCTATCAATTAAGGCTAAATTCTTTAACACCTGAATTCTCCCTATCATTCTCCCTGTTAGTTTTAATTATCTTATTTCTACATGGTTGGTTTACAAGCTAAAGCAACAAAAGATACAAAAGCTACACAATTTTGGGAGAACGGCAGGCTTCTGCGTCAGAGCTCATCCCCACTAGAATACCCAAAGTAGAATAACCCTGCCACCCTCTGCCAGGCCAGCCCAATCCTAGGTTGTGGCCAGAGTTTCTTCCCATTCAAAATACAGTCTGTTGGGAAATGCAGAAGGCTGCAGCACAATCATCTAGGCTTCCTCAAGGAAGGGAGCCTGAGAGCCACAAAGAGCCAGCACCCACTTCCCTACCAAGAGCCCAAGAGCTCTTCTTTCATTTCAAACCTTCTCACCCACAATTCCATGCATTCTGGAAACATTCAGCTTCTCAGCCAATCCCATCCTAGGCTGTTTACCATTTCCTCAGCAAACTCCTCCTACAGCTCCTCCCCACTTCTGCCTAGTTATCTGATCAGATCTCTCTGTATCAGGGTGGTGGGAAACGTTCTGTTCTTTTTGGAAGCTCCAGGATCAAGTGAATCTGCATTGTGGCTGGCTTGTCCCCTCTTCTTTTGATAACAAAAACCCATCAAACCCATGGTAATTTTCTGTTTGCATAAGGATTTTCTAAGAGAGCTCAGTGCACATGCCTTCCCACAAAACCAGTGACTTCCATCCTAACTCTGTCACAGCCTCTGGCCATTTCTGCAGATTAAACCAGTCCCATTAGTTGAAGCTCTTCTTTGTTTTCTTCCTTTCTTTGTTCCCTTTCTTTTGTCTGTCTTCTTCTTCCTCTTGGTAACTGTGGGTCCCAATTTTAAACCATCTCGGAAACCACCAGAACTTCTGACCACCATTGTCACAAAGTTCTGGGTTTTTTGAGTGATAAATTCACAAGAAGGAGCCTTCTGGGCTGTTGATATATTCCCAAAACACAATTACATTTGACACATTCAGCACTGACAATCATTTTTCCTTTGACATTCTTAATTTTCTCCTCCTCATCTTCGTCTTTTCCCCCCATAGTAAAAGGCAAAACAACAAAGTTCTATTGAGCTTGGTTCTGCAGAAGGAGGCAGGACTACGTGAAGGAAAGGATAGTGCTGTTGTGCAAACCCTGATTTGCAGAATCTGGACATGCTGGGGGCCAGACTGCATCTGGGCCCTGTTCTCTACAGGGCCAACAGCTGTCGGAACAATGGCCACATTGCGTCTGGCTGAGCCGTGCAGGATGTGCTGCCTGCACTCCTGGCCATAGGTGCTCCTCTGGTAGTGTGCTGAGTGCAGGGACCCCAAGTGACATATTTCCAAAGAAGAGATACAGATTATCAATAGATATATAAAAAGATGCTCAACATCACTAATGATCAGGGAAATGCAAATCAAAACTACGAGATTTCACTTCACGCCTGTTAGAGTGGTTATTACTTAAAAAAAAAAAAAAAAAAAAAAAACCAACAAGGTTGGCAAGGATGTGGAGGAAAAGGAACTCTTCTACACTGTTGGGTGTAATGTAAATTGGTGCAGCCACTATGGAAAACAATATGGTGGTTCCTGAACAAATTAAAAATAGAACTATGATATGATCCAGCAATTCCACACGTATTTATCTGAAGAAAACAAAAACACTAACTCAAAAAGACACATGAATCTTCAGCTCTGGGTGGTGTGGCTTAGTTGGTTGGAGCACAGTCCTGTAAACAGAAAGGTCTCAGGTTTGAGCCCCACTTCAGGGCACATGCCTGAGTTGCAAGTTCAGTCCCTGGTTGGGGCAAATAGGTTGGGGCATGTACAGGAGGCAACCAATCGATGTTTCTCTCTCACATCTATGTTTCTTTCCCCTCTCAATCCATCCCTTCCCCACTCTCTAAAATCGATAAGCATGTCCTTGGATAAGGATAAAAAAACAAGATATATGCACCTTCAAATATATTGTAGCATTATTTACAACAGCTAAGATATCCAAACAACCTAAGTGGATAAGTTGGTAAAGAAGAAATGGTGTACACACACATAATGGAATATTATTCAGCCATAAAAAGAAGGAATCCTGCCATTTGCATCAACATAGATGAACCCTGAGAGCAGCAAGCTAAGTGAAATGTCAGACAATGAAAGGCAGCATTGTATAATCTCATTTATATGTAGAATCTTAGTGGGGAGGGAGAAACCATAGATACAGAGAAGAGACTGGTGGTTGCCAGAGGCGGGATGTCAGGGGCAGGGAAATGCATGGAGATGGCCAAAAAGTGCAGACTTCAGGTGAAGAGAGAAATAAGTCCTGGGCATGTGACATACAGCATGGTGGCTATAATTAATAATATTGTGTTGCATATTTGAAAGTTGCTAAGAGGATAAATCTTAAAAGTAATCACAAGGGAAAAAATCCAACTATGTGTGGTGATAGACATTAACTAAACTTACTCTGGTAATTATATATCAAATCATTGTGTCTTACATGTAAAATGAATACAATGTTATATGTCCACTGTAAATAAATTTTTAAAAGGCAAAAGCCCCTATCTCCCAGAACCAAACACTCCTAGAAGGGTCAGGGGTACCGTTTAGACCAGGTGAGAAGCTTCTAAAAACTAGCAATTCCTGCCCCCCAACCAGAATAAAAGTAAGTTAGAATCTCTAGGTGGCACTGATATCAGTCTTTTTAAAAAACCTTCTGGATTCTTCTAAAGTGCGGGGAGTTGAGACCAGTGGAGGATAGCATCAAGCCTTTGCTGTGTTTGTTCCTTGCACTGGCCCACATTGCTCTCTGACCATGAAAACAAATGGGGCAGAACAAGATGTCCAGCCCACATCCTGGGGACCTGTGAAGACAATGCCTTACATGGCAAAAGGATCTTTGGTGATGAATTAGGGTTTAGGGTCTTAAAATAGGGAGGTCATCCTGGATTATCTGGGCGGTCCCAAACAAATCACAGAAAGTTGCTTTTGTTGTTTCCTTTCAGGAAAAGATACAATTGGCTCTTACTGGTGTGGCTAGCTGGCTGAGCATCATCCCATAAAGCCAAAGGTCACAGGCTCAATTCTCCGTCAGGGCAGGCCTAGTCCCCAGTTAGGGTGTGCGCAAGAGGCAACCAGTCGATGTTTTTCTCCCTCCCTTCCCCTCTCTCTAAGAATAAATAAAATCTTTTTAAAAGTTATATTGAAAAGATATAATTGTATTTTTATCTTTCCTGTTCTCACTGCTGCGGAAGACTTCACATGCTTGAACATAGTCACGTTATGTTGTGCTTTATAATATGCCCATCCTTTTGTCCCCAGTGTCTGGCAGTCTTTTATTTTTTAATTGTAAAGTTTTTAAAAAATTATTCTCATTTTAGATTGCAATACAAACCATAAAACTTCCCTGGAATTCCTGGTAGAACAGGTCATAAATCAGAAACAGCCAACAGCTCCTGAGACAGGATAGTAAGAAGCTAGGAAAATTCCTTGGCAAGAGGAATAGGGAAACTGAGACAATGGCCATGCAATTTACAGCCAAATACAAAAGGTCACCTCCCTAGAGATAACATCTAGGCCTCAGCTGTGTTTCAGCTCCAGGCCCAGAAAAACAGAAAAACCAGGCTGACAGCACCAGAACCAAGTGCAATGACTAAAGACTCCCTGCCCTGCCACTGACCAACCAGAAGAGACCAAGACCATGAAAGGGCGCACCTGGAGAAGTGATGAATACCCTGCTGAAACCCTTCCCAGATCTCCCCTAAGATTCCCGCCTACAAGAAAGAGATAAAAGCCTCAAGACTTGCCCTGGCTGGTGTGACTCAGTGGACAGACTGCCGGCCTGCAAACCAAGAGGTCACCAGTTCAATCCCCAGTCAGGGCACATGCCTGGGTTGCAGGCCAGGTCCCCAGTGGGGGGCATGTGAGAGGCAACTGATCAATGTATCTCTTGCACATTGATGTTTCTCTCCCTCTCTTTTTTCCTCCTTCCCCTTTCTCTAAAAATAAATAAATAAAATATCTTAAAATAAAAACCTCGAGACAAAGGACCCAGCACTCTAGCTCTCCTTCTGGGGAGCAGGCAGCACCATCTTCCTTTTCCTTCTCCCCCCTCCCCCACTTCTTTCTTCACAGGCATGTGTCTCCTAAACTCTAAAGCAACAGGCAGTTAGCTCCTTGTCCCAAGCTAATAACCTGAACCTGTCGCTAAGGCCCCTTTTCTCTGACTTCCCAGTGAGCGAAGGCAGCCCAGCCTAGGCTCTCCTGTGGCTTCTTCTATGTTAAGCCTTTCTTGGCAGGCCTGTTGGAGAACGTACTAATAAAACTCTTACTCATCCACTTTCATCTTGCTGCTCTGTAATTCTTTACTGCAACAACAAGAAGAGCCAAGCTTCCAGTAACACTACCTCCAAAGCCGATGGACCTTGGGAAAACCTATAGCTGCTCCACATTGTTGGCACAGTTCAGCCCAGCCCCAGAGTAGTCCTCATGAAACCAGAAAAGTTGGCATTAGTGTTGCCTGTCACTACCAGAATCAATAAGCAGAGACAGGGATTGAATATTTAAGGACACTTTATTCAGATGGCTGGCGATCTGAGAAGACTGCAGGACATGTACCCTCACAGACCATCTTATATTCCATTTCAAACTAACCCTTTTCATAAGAGAAGAAAAGTGTAGTTAAGGGATTTGGAATTCAGGGAAAAGGTTAATCAGATAAAAAGCTGCAGCATTCTTTCATCTATTGACTGGTGATTCTTTATCTGTGTTCTGGGCCTTGCAAGTCTCAGCCTGGAACACAATGACTCAGATGCCATCTCGATTGCTTGCAGTCCTCCTGGAGCACAAAGGTGGAACTGCTTATGGTCTCCAGGAGTCAGGGTGGGTCATGCCTTCAGTTCCTGAAACAGTAGCTTTTTACCTGCATTGATTACTAAGCTGATTAGTTATTACCTAAAACTAAAATTTTCCAACTCTTGAGTCCCTCATCAAAACCAGCCATATCTGTTAATACTGAGTACACCAAAGTATAAGCTTAATGCAAAATACTGCAGCACTCAAGAGTCCATGTGAAGTGTCAACATAAGAAATATCCAGACCTGTAAGTATTTTTATGAGTTGATTTGAGCCAAACTGACAATTGCCAGGAAGAAAACCTTAACAGGATGAGAAAATTCTCCAGAAAATGGCAGTTTTGCATCTTATTTTATACATTACAATCAAAATGTCAGAAGAGAAACTCCCAGAAACTCAGTTTTTCTCACCAATAAAGCATTAGAGATCAGCAAGTCGATTATCATGCAAACACGGTGTATTGGTCATGTGTTCTCATAGAAAAGAAGGTGTCTTGCGGAGGTGGGGGGAAAGGCAAGAGCAAGGGTGGCAAGAGCAAGAGAGCAAGAGCAAGAGCCTTTGCTCTGAGGACTTACATAGTTGGTGGGATGGGGGAGTGTGGAGAAGTTATATATTGACCGACTGGTAAAGGTGGTGCTAGCTTTCCAGGATGAGGGTGTGAATACCCAAAGGTATTAATGAGCTTCTTCCTAGGCACTCTGGGCCCTTTCAGCCCTTTCAGACCTCAGGATGAGAGCAGTTTCAAAGGCTTTCTTTCCCAGGTAATGGGAAAGATACACAGAATTTCAAGGGCTGCTGAGTCAGTGTATGAAACATGCATCCCTCCTCCTCCATGCCTTTGTTTCCTATCTATCCTACCTAACAAAAAGAGGGGGCATAAGGGAGTTAAATGAAATTCATTAGTGATATATTAGGGAGGCAGGAGAAAGCAAAGTGGGTGGGGGAACCTTTAGGAATGGGTAAAAAGTAAAACGATAGACACACATTTCTTTTACATTGGTGGGTACAGGTTACTTAACAGTCAACAATTAAAACGATACCAATAACAATGAGGGGATTTGTGGTCTCTGCTCTGGTACAGTGGTAGAGTGAGGGGTTTGGAGAAAGGGAAGTTACCTTGACATTCCAAAGTGTGTTATCATAGATGCAAAAAGACAATAGACAGTCTCAATTAATGTAAAGATTGACTTTTATTAGAGAAGATTCTAGCCTAGGACATGACTACCTGCCATGAACTGCCTTTAGTTAAGAGAGTTTTAATTTCAGACCATTGTATGTGGCTACTTTAGGTCTCCTGAGTTTGTCAGGTTTAGTATGTAACCCTTTTTGTCCACAGTGGACAGTCCCAGTGTCCCAATGTAGTCCCAAGGGCCTAGCCTAGAGAAATAAAGAAAATTATTTGAATCGCTCGTGCTTTGTTTTGGGTATCTAGGTCAGGTTAGTCTTAATCATCTGTAAAACTATGCACTTTCTGCAGCAAGAAAGGCTGAGGCACCACTATTTCTTTCCTGAAAGGTACTGTTCATATTCCTAAGTCAAGAGCTTTTTGTTTATTCGTTTGCAGAAAAAAAAAAAAAAAAAAAAAAAAGAGAGAGAGAGAGAGAGAATAAACATTAAATAAAAATAAAGCAAAGTTCTTACATATAGCACCAGTGAAGGTCAGATGAAGGGACCCCAAAATCAAAGGGCCCCAAACAAGATGGGTATATTTAGCCCAGTTGGAAAGAATTAAAAAAGCAGAAAGGCAAAGATTTCCGTGGGAAACCTGAGCTGCAATCACTTGGGGCAATAGTTTGGCAGATTAATCAAGATAAAGATTGACTAACAGCCAGAGTTGGCTCAACTCCCAGCTGGGGACCCAAAGCCTTGTATACACAGGAGTGGGTGAGTGGTCTAGGGCCAGAGAGGAGTGGTCTAGACTGTCTCCTTTACACAGGAATCCAGTGCCTCTGGTACCAAAACCTGTTGGTGAACCCTGAATATGGGCTATAGTTAGAGTGAGAGACTGTAGAGATGAAAGATTTGAAAGGATTAAGGTGCAAATCAGAATGAAAGTGCAAATCGGAATGAAAGTTGGAATGCTTCATTTACTCAGGCTTTAAAAGGTTGTGTCTCCCTTCCCTGAATGTTAATGGGAAAGGACATCATGTCTGACAGATGAACACTTCTCTCCCTGGTGAGGCAGGGCAGAGGCACAAAGCCACCTTGAAGCCATGTGAACTGGACGTGCTAAGTGGGCCACAGCCGGTACAGAGGGGAGCCGCAGGTACAGAGGGGCAGTGCAGACACTGTCTCTGCATCATGGCCTGTGCAGCAGCTGCTGAGCACACAGCAGTCTCTGAGCACCTCTCAGGATGACTAGTGGGCCTTCATCCAGAGAATTCCATTTGAGGGGCAGTGACTAGCTTGCTATTGGACGTTAATTGAAATTATCTGTATGACCAAAGGACGCAAAACAATCTTGAAACCTGAGATACACAGGATGTCTTGGATAATGTTGGACAAATACTCAAATGTGGAGGGCAGTTCCCAGAAGAGTTCCATAATAAAGTGGAAATAGTTAATATAGGATTATGCGCCTAGGGAAATGAATGCAGGGGGAATATACCCAGGAGCAAGGAGCCTCTTGTCTCCTGGGACTGACTTTGGAAGAGCATGAGAAGCTGCTATATTCTATTGTCACTTTGACAGTGTCCTATAAACATTCTCAACTGATCTACAAAAAGCTGCTTCATTTATAAATGGCAGTTGCAAGGTGAATGGACAATATAGTGTTTAGAAAGCTGCTGCTCTGACCAAGGAAGGTAAAAACAGACCAGCCCAGACCAGCCCAGTGAGCTTAACTGCATACCATTTTCCTAGCAGCAATGGAAGAATTGAACAATGATAAAAGCCCTTGTGGTTTCATTTTTGCCAATTCACAGGCAGTGGCCATATGGTCAGGCAGAAGAGCAGTAGAAACTTGGCCTTTTAAAAACAGCACCCACACGTGCACTGTCCTCTGGAAATCACTATTGGAACATGAGGGTGTGTTAAATGCAGTACGTGCCAATGTCCATCACTATAGCACCCTCCATGTTTGGAAGGCAATTGGAACTAATGAGTGGACATCCTGCTGTCCTCACTTGAGGTGGCCACCTGGCTTCACGAGGTGGGCTGAGTCTAGACATATTAACCTTGTAACCTCCAAGGCACAAAATACCAAAAAGAACTGTTCTGTCTGCCAACGAAAGAGACAGATGCTGCAGATGTCTGAGGGACAGATATCTGGAGGGCAGATGCCCTGGTGGGAAGACCTTGAACATGGCTGGCAAGTCAGGCTGATGCTAGTAGGTGCAGGGGGACAGCTAGAAATCGGTCTTGACAGGAATAGACGCTGACTATGGCCTGGCCTTGGCTTACCCAGTGTCCATACAAATGCTCAGGACCCAAACAACAGACACTGTACCAAGTTAGACTGCCAAATCACATCGCTTCAAACCAAAGAACAACCTTTGCAGCCCGTAATGTTGACATGGGCGAAGAGGTGTACTTCTTAAAGTAACAGTTTGGTGGAAAACTGGCCTGGGCCATGGAAGCATTGGTTGTCTAAATGGTATGGCAGGACTGGAGACCCACAGGCTGCTGACACTCCTTAATGAGTGTGGGCTCACAGTCACCCAAGAGGGAATGCCACGGGTGTTCTCACTGGGCGGTTTCCTCTCTCTTTTCTGGTGGGTCTGGGATGGGAGGATACAAGTGTGACTACACAATTCATCCCTGGTGGGGAGGACTTTGGAATGACTACAGTTCACCTTCCCTTCCTCCCTCCCTCCCTTCCGACTCTGTGGCCTCATTAGGGGCTGCAACTCCCAAGACCAGGAACAGGGACAGTTCCTGAGCAAGAATGTAACTGTGTTGTTTACCTTGTGCCAGATTCCAAAGGGGCTGACAGTGATCACAGCTATATCCCTGGTGGGTCAGGTGCCCAACAGTCCTGTGTTGAGGACCCTCCTCTCTGCACGGGAGTGGACAGAGGAGAAGGCACGTGCTGGACAGGTCCTGCTGCCAGCAGTCTAGAACAGGTCAGCAGCCAAAGTTCATGTCCCTTCTGAGGGTGGAAAGTGTAGCACATATGGGGAGGAGGAAGAGTGGCTGCAGGTGAGGGACTGAATGAATCAGGAAATCCAACATTATATCATCACCTCAAAGGGCTGTGAGCAAGACATGATATTGTCTCTTAGTTCAATTATAGCAAACACCTGAAAGGGTGAAGTCATATGTAGCTGACACCTTTCCTGCTTTTTGGCCCTGACAAGATCAGATGGAGCCTAGAGCCCTGAGGGGCTAGGCCTTGGGAGATATTTTCATGCAGGAGAACAAGGCACTGGACTACTTATTAATGACTCAGTGGGACTCCAGTGATGTGCCAGCATCTGCAAACTGTTAGGATACTTTTATTATAAGGAATCTGTCAGCAAAGACCTGTGGTACAATAAAAAAAATATTTGGTCTTTGCCCCTGGTTCTTGGCACAAAGGTCCTGAAACCCTTGGAATACCCTGAGTGACAAGGATGCTAATGAGATGGCTCTTGGCTGAGAGTCCTGGACAGTTTCAGATGGGGACTGGTCACCAGAAAGACTAAGCTTGTCCATCAAATTGGAACTTTCAGCCTCACTTCCAACCTCTGGGGAACTTGGCAAAGACTAGATCACCCCAGGTGCCTCTGTCCAGGCTGATGTCTGGGTTTTGTGATCTCTGGGGATAGAAGCTGGAGTTCTACTTCAATCACCAATGGCCAATGGCTTGATCAGTCATGTGTACCAAGGGAAACTTCCATAAAAATTCTTCATGTGGTTCAGAGAGCTTAATTCTTAATGTGGTGCAAGTAGTGAACACATGCACATGCTGGGGGGGAAGGGGGTGACACTTTCCAACTCTATGGTGACAAGCTCCTGCACTGTGACCCTTCTCCACCTCACCCCATATCCCTCTTCACCTGGTTCCTTGCTTGTATCATTTGTAATAAACTGTAATAGTAAGCACAGCATTTTTCCTAGTTCTGAGTTGTTGTAGCGAATTATTGAACTTGGGCGGTGGGTTGGTAGGGAGATCCCCAACTTAGCAGCAAAATCAGACAGAAGTGCAGGTAACACGGGACCTGAAACTGTGACTTGCATGTTACAGGAGGACAACTTTGTGGGACAGAGCCCTGACCCTGTGGGTTGTGGTGCTAATCCAGGGAGTGGCAGAATTCTAACACCCAGTGGGTGTTAGAGGATCAGAGAACTGGCTGCATAAAGGAAAACATCCCTCACCGTCCCACAAAGTAAAAGAACAAGTGAGAAACCTTCTACTTCGTTGCGTGCCAGAGGACAAGAGCAGCAAACAGAAGCATTGATGCCCTGTCCTCAGGTCTGCTACCAGCTGATCTCAATCCAGACTTTGAGTGGAACTCCATCGAAACTAGGAAACGAGGAAGGTGTTTTGGTTTTTAGTCCTTTGCGACAGTCCAATGAAAAGCAATCACCGTTAGAGATTCTCTCCCCAGAACTATTTCTGTGTACAAGGAAATACAAATATGAATATAAGACATCAGTGCACACACAGATCTGCTGAAGTCTTTCAGACTTGGGTATTCTAACCTCGTAAGAGACAAAGGCAGGGAGAAGATGTTTGGAGTGATCACTTCACCATCCTACATGCCACCCGCTTATCTGAGAGTAGAGAAATGCTGGATCCTAGTAACACAGAATCAAGAGAATGAGTGGAAATATGGCATTTATTAGTCACTGTTCTTCCAGCAAAACCTGAGTGCCTGAAAAGTACCAGAAATTTCGATCTCAGATCTTTGCTCCAAGAATTGAAACTCGTCTTTCTTTTCCATCTTTCACCCCAGCAGCACCTGAACTCTCTTCCTCATGGAAAGAATTCCACTCATGAAGAGTCTTGGTCAGAGGCAGAGACCAACATCCCTCCATAAAAGAGGGAAACCCACATCCCTCAACATTCGTGCATCTGGACACAGCACAAGGCTCCACCAGTCAGGTGACCACATGCCACTCTACTTCAGGATGTGGTGACAGAGAGAGGCTGGCACTGTGCACAGTGCACTTGGTAAGGGTGGCAGGAGTGGCAGCAACAGCGTCCAGGTGCTGGAGCAGCAGAGACAGCAGTCCTTACCGCAGGTCCAGAGTCCAGCGTCAGGGGAGTCAGTTGTGCGAGTGGTGACATCTGTGCCCAGCAGCAGGGCAGTGGTTCGTGGGTGGGACCTGACCCAGGCTGGACTGTGAATCTGTTCCTGGCTGTGTCCTCGAGACTGTTCTGTGGCTTTCCCCAAAATAGCATTAGACCCCAATATCATACATATACTATTTTATATGTATATAAGAAAATAATTGGGACGCCATTGTTTGCTCCCCAGCAACAAACATTGTTTGTTGCTGGGGAGGAAACATTGTTTGTTTCCCCAGAAATGTATCTGGGGAATAGTTTCAGAGAACAAACATCAGAGATTTTATCATGGTGACCTGGGACCCACTCCTAAACATTCCACCTGACTCTGCCGCATGGTAACTCCCAACATAATGTCTCAATATATTTTTCTTCTGAAGAGAAATGCAAAACATATTTAAATGTAGATTTAAAACCATTCCCCACCCTGAGCTATATCACTGATGATAGTGATTCAGAGTCTGGCTGAGTCCCATCAGCCCTTAATGGCAAGAAGTGAAAAAACAAATTCTTGTTTCATATACAGAGTCTGTTTTCAATAAGGGAGTAAGAAGTTGCAGCCCAATGCATCACCAAGTACAGACAGGGATGCAGAGGGCCAGCCCCACCTCTGCTGGAACGAGAAAGTATGGGGAGGGGGTGTGGCAGGCCAGCCTCCCACCTCCTCACATTTTGCTGATAGGAACACAGATTTATTCAGATGCCCTTTGCAGAAAGAGAAGTGTGATGTTCCTGAAGTCACAAATAGCAGTTAGCAGGTGTGTTTGTGAAGAATCTTCCATCACTTATCCCCCAACAAGGCAGCTGTCTCATGCTGTAGAAAAAAATAATCATGAACAAATTCAGGTCAGTTGCTGTAAGTGGTGACATTTTCAAAAGTCTACCTCATGCTCAAAATGTCCCAGGGAATCCCCATCCCCCAGTCTCTGCGCCCCAGCCCCTCCCCACATCAGGGTCTCACCTCTACAAGCCATGAGAGACACATCAGAGCCCTGGGCACTGTCACTGCCTGGGGTAGAACAAAGCGGATGTGGTTAGAGCCCCAGGAGAGGAGGGTGAAGGAGGAACTATGTGGGGGAGGCCCCCCTGGGCTCCCGACGGCACCATCACAGGGTCTCAGGGGTCCCCCCTCCGTACTCACTGGCAGCCTGCGCGTAGCTCCCTCCCTTTCCACCTGCAGGAAGAAAATGTCCTGTGAGACTCCAGGGAGGAGGCAGGGCCATGAGGTCCTAAAGGAAGCCCTAGTCCTGGGCCCCAGAGAAGTTTCCAGAACTGTGGCTACAGACCCAAGGCAGGATGGGGAAACCTGAGGAAAGTGCATGTGGGAGGTCTGGGCCAATGGCCCTCCTGAAGCCCTGTCCCCAGCAGGGACCTCCCTTCTGACCTGTGACTGCTGAGAACCAGTAAGGGCTGATGGGACTCAGCCAGACTGTGAATCACTATTGTCGGTGATATAGCTCAGGGTGGGGAATGGTTTTAAATCTACATCACCAGATTTATTAAGATGATAAATTTGTCTTTCATCTTCACACATGCCTTACTAAACAGTAAATGTTAGCAAATAGGGCCCCAGACTGGGCAAGTACATGTGTGGATGGTGCCTCCCATTAATGAAGCAGGACACACTTCTACCTGTGCTTGAAACCCCCAGTGGGACAAAAAACTCAAACCCCACCCCTCCCCCACCTGAGCGCCTCCTCCCCCACAACACGGCTCCAGCCGCCACAGCTCCAAGCAGGACCAGGCCTACAACGACTCCCACGATGATGAAGGTGGTCTGAGGGGGCGGCTCTGGAAAGAGACAAGAAGGTGAGGGCCCGGAGCCCCAGGCCCCAGCCCCGACCCTGCTGGACTCCCCCAGCGGCCCCGCACCCCCGGGAAGAGGCTCTGTGCCCACAGCCCCTCCTCACCCCATCTCAGGGTCAGCGGCTCGGGCAGCCCCTCGTGCTGCACGCGGCACGTGTATCTCTGCTCCTCCCCGGGGGGCACCACCACGGCCGCCCACTTCTGGAAGGTCCCGTCCCCCGCCGGCCGCGTCTCCACAAGCTCCATGTCCTGGGTCTGGTCCTCCCCGTCGCGCTGCCAGGTCAGGCTGATGTCCGCGGGGTAGAAGCCCCGGGCCCAGCACCTCAGGGTGGCCTCACGCTCAGAGATGCGGTGGTGGGTCACGCGTGTCTCTGGAGGATCTAAGAACGGTCAGAAAATTCAGGAATTTTGCATCCGTCATGCAACGCTCCAGCAGTACTCATGTGACCATCCTGAGAATGGACACGACAACTGGGGTGGGGGAAGCGAACACAAAATCCAGACATCAGCCTGGACAGAGGCCCCTGGGGTGATCTAGTCTTTGCCAAGTTCTAGAATTAGAATGACACAGCCCCGGGCAGGAGGCAGGTCTCTGAGCGGAGAAAAAGAATTTCTGATTCAGACCTCAGTGGAGGCCAAAGGACTCAGAAAATCCAGGGTCATACCCCGGGCACAGTGGGTTTGGGGCAGCAAACAAGGTCTGAGAGAAAGTTCCCCATGGGCCCCAGAGCCACTACCAGTGTCTAAGGTAAGCGCTGATGGGTTATTTCAGAGTTGGTCTCCCCCTCCATCCCTGGAGAGACTGCACCGCTAACTGTCCCCGAGAAAAGGGTGGGAGTCATTCTCTGGTACTGGATCTTTAGTCTCCCCACCCACAGGAGGGCCTTCTTCTGGTATGATCCCATTTCCTCTCTCCTTTTAGTAGAGGTCCAGCTGGAGGGGAGATGAGAGAGGCCCTCTGCCCCCAGGTACCTGAGCGCTGCAGAGTCTCCTTCCCTTTTTCTAGGTATCTGCTGAGCCACTTTATGCACTCCCTCTCCAGGTAGTTCCTCTGGACCTCCGCCTCATGCACATCCTCATATATGCGCTGGGAGATCTGAGCTGTCCTATCGGCCGCGGTCCAAGAGCGCAGGTCCTCGTTCAAAGCAATGTAGTCAGCGCCGTCGTACGCAAACTGGTCATAACCGCGGAGGAAGCTGCCGTCCGCCCGCATTTTGCAGCCGTACGTCCACTGGAAGGTGTGAGACTCTGGCCCCGCCCCACCAGGTTAGCCCCACTAACTTGGCCCTGACCCGAGGTCAGCCCTGCCCCTGCCCCACCTCGGGGGATCAAACCTAAACGGAAAATGAAACCAAGTCAAAGTCCCCGCTCCCCAAACTCCCGGGTTGGGGAGCTCCTCCCGGGTTGGGGGCAGGGCGGGCCCTGCAGCCTCGGGAGGAAACTCCGACTGGAGACTCAGGGCGATCCCGGCCCGTCTGTGGGAATGGGGGTTGTGACCGGACCCAGACCCGCGTGCTCACCGTCCTCGCTCTGGTTGTAGAAAGAGCGCAGTTTGTCCAGGTTCAATCGGAAATTCTGTGCGGTTTCCTTAACATTCCCCGTCTCTACGTCCCAATACCGCGGGTCCTCCTGCTCTACCCACGGCTGCTCCATCCACGGTGCCCGCGGCTCCATCATCGGACTCGTAGAGTCGCTGTCGAACCGCACGAACTGTGTGTCATCCACGTAGCCGACGGCGACGAAGTGGGGCTCCCCGCGGGCGGGCCGGGACATGGCGGTGTAAAAATATCTCAGGGAGTGGGGACCTGGGGACGGAGAGGGGCTGAGACCGGTGACCCTCCTCCTGGCGCGGGTCCAGGGTCCAGGAAACCAGAGGGTCTGAAGTAGGGGGGCGGGGTCACGACGGGGCGTGGCCGAGGAGGGAGTTGGGGGCGTCTGGTGTCTCGGGGTAGTGGAAACACACCTTTCCCCGGGTCCCCTCGCATCTCTACCGCAGAGGCCCTTCCCTCCCAACTCCGCACTTACCAGCCCAGGTCTCGGTCAGCACCAGAGCCCCGGAAAGGAGCAGAAGGACTACTGGAGACCTCCCGACCTTCATCCTCCAGCTCTGGTGATTCTCCGAGCCCTGGTGGGTCCGCCGAGGCGTGGTAACCTGAGCGGAGGTGACGCTGATTGGCTTCTCTGGAAACCGCACACCATTCAGAGTGACAACTGGGGCACCGTCATGAGTATCCAGGAAGGAGGACCCGACACAAGTTGTGAGAGAGAGAAGTGAAACCCCTAGGAGCTGGGGACTGCCCAACCCTGCGCTTCCCGGCCTAGACTCGTCCTAGAGGCTGAGATCCTGAGAGCCATGACTCCTCTTTCTGCTCCCGGAGCTCTTTATCGCTCTGTGTCCCGGAGTTGTGCCCTAAGGTCTGTCTGAGGCAGCCAGCCAGAGGAACCCCAGGCTGGGCTCAGTCCCTTTTTCTTCTCCTCCGGGTGGTTGTTGGCGCCAGTATCAACGCCAACAGGAATTCCCTATTTGGGGTGCTGGTAAAGGAAACTTGATTCAGTGCAAAACAGCTCAGCTGTTACCAGTCTGCTCTGGCCTGCGCTGGTGTGCTGGTTTCTGCTCTAGTGAAATTCAGCCTGAAAGACTCAAGACTCAGTCTTTTTTAAATCCTCACCCGAGGACATTTTTTCATTATGGACAGGGAGGGAGGGAGGGAGGGAAGGACCGATTGGTTGCCTTCTTTTAGGCACCCCCAGTGAAGATCCAACGGCGCAACCCGAGTATGTGCCCTGACGGGAATGAAACTGGCGACCTTTCGGAGGGCTGTGAGGATGCTCCAATCAACCGAGCCACACGGGACAGAGCCAGACTCAAAGCCTAGGGGAGGTGCTTATTTCGACATAAGTCCTCCGCTTCCGTTTCCTGATGACTGTTTCCTTATGCAAATGAGGGCTCCAGAAAAGGCTTGTTGATTTGTCCAAAAGTCACTGTCCTGATTGGTCTGAATAGACCCACTGCGGTTGGTTGGAGACCAGTGCAGAGGCAGGCCGTTCAACTGGGTCTGTCCCTGAAATGCAGTCTGCTTGAGAGGCCCCTCGGTAGAAATGGCTGCTAGGCTTTGTTTTGGGGGTTGTTTTGTTTTGTATGTTTTTAATTTTAGCCCAGTTAGCCATCAGGAGCCCATCTTAGTAGGCGTCTTCTCTCTCAGGGTTCACAATACCAAATGCAAAGAACACCCTGCTAGGCTCTGTAGATCTATAAACCAACATATTTAAATCTGAGGGTTCACTGCTTTAGAATCTCTACTTCCACTTCTATTCCTCACCTTCTGCTTCTCCAGTCATTCTCTGTGTCTCTAACCCCTCAGGCCTTTCCTCCCCTTTGTCTCCATCACCCTCTCACACTGATTATGATATTAGTGCTCCTCATCACCTGCTGAGGAGTCAGGATGTATCGTTTCTTTTTCTTTTTCTTTTTTTTTTTTTAAGATTTTATTTATTTATTTTTAGATAGTGGGGAAGGGAGGGAAACATCAGTGTGTGAAAGGAAGCAGTTGGTTTCCTCTCGCAGGCCCCCAATGGGGACCTGTCCTGCAACCCAGGCAGGTGCCCTGACTGGGAATCAAACTGGCCACCTTTCAGTTCTCAGGCCAGCACTCAATCCACTGAGCCACACCAGCCAAGGCTGGATGTATCATTTCTGATAAAACTCCAGTGTCTCCCATGTCACTCACATAATGCCTCTGGAATGTAAGACACCTGAGCACAGGGGCTTTTGTCCGTTTAGGTCAAAGTCATATCCCAGCACATGAAACTGTTCTTGGTATATTCTAAGTGTCAAGGACTGGGCCGGAGGACTTTCACGATACATGGCTTACCCACGTAACTGTGGAAGAGGTCTGATTTCCTTCCTGGATTGTCCCAGGAGACCTCAGTTCCTAGCCATGGGACATTTCCACAAAGCAGTGAAGCACTAGGTAGCGTCTTCCCCCAAAGCAAGTGATCAAAGAGAGACCAACCAAGATAGAAGCTGCAATGCATCTTGTGTCCTTGACTGAGTGTCACACACCGTTACATCAGCCTTACTCTTCAGTTAGAAGTGAGCAAGTCCAGCCCATGCTCAAGAGGAGAAAATTACTCCATCTCTGAAAAGGCATAGTATCAATGAATTTGCATATATAAAAAAATTACAATTAAATATTGTTTCTGGAATTTGTAAATTAAATGCTTCTTTTATCTATTTTTCTTTAATGCTTTAAATTTCACTATCAAAAGTATGCTTAAAAGTTTGAGACAAAACAAAAGACCCACCTCAGAACTAAAGATACACACAATCTGAAAGTAAAGGGATGGAAAAAGATATTTCATGCAAATGGAAGCAAAAACAAAGCTGGGTAGCAATAGTTATATGAGACAAAAATAGACTTTAAAACAAAAGCTATAATAAAAGACAAAGGAGGACATTACATAATGATAAAGGGATCAATCCACAAGAAGATTGTAAACTTTTATATACCCAACAAAGGAGTACCTAAATATATAAAGTTAATCTTGATGAACAAGGAGAGATCAACAGTAATACAATCATAACAGGGCACTTTAAAATGCCATTGACATCAATGGATAGATCTTCCAGAGAGAAAATCAACAAGGACACAGCAGCCTTAAATGACACACTAGACCACATGGATTTCGTTGATACTTTCAGAGCATTTTACCCTAAAGTAGCAGAATATACATTTCTTTCAGTGCACATGGAACATTTTCTATGATAGACAACATGTTAGGACAAAAAATATTAGTCTCAATACATTTTAAAAGATTGAAATCATAACAAGCATCTTTGATCACAAAGGTATAAAATTGTAAATCAATGACAAAAAATGAAAAAAACACAAACACATGGGGGCTAAACAACTTGTTACTAAACAATGAATGGGTTAACAATGAGATCAAGGAAGAAATCAAGATACCTTGAACCCTGGCTGGTGTGGCTCAGTGGATTGAGTGCTGGCTTGTAAACCAAAAGATACCTTGAGAAAATAAAATTGAAAATACCAAAACCCAAAATGTATGGGCCACAACAAAAGCAGTGTGTGTGTGTGTGTGTGTGTGTGTGTAAAGATTTTATTTATTTATTTTTAGAGAGAAGGGAAAGGAAGCAGAAAGAGAGGGAGAGAAACATCTATGTGCGGTTCCCTCTTGCTTGGCCTCACTGGGAACCCAGCCTGCAATCCACACATGTGCCCAGACTGGGAATTGAACCAGCGACCCTTTGGTTCACAGGATGGCACTCAATCCACTGAGCCAGGGTGAAAGCAGTCTTAAAAGGGAAATTTATAACATCACAGGCCTATGTCAAGAAACCAGAAAAATCTCAAATAAACTATCTAAGTTTACACCTAAAGGAACTAGAAAAAGAACAACAAACAAAACCCAAAGTGAGTAGAAGGAAGGAAATAATAAAGATCACAGCAGAAATAAACAGAGTGTTAAACAAATTTCCTAAAAAAAGATCAATGAAACCAAGAGCTGATTCTTTATAAATATAAACAAGATTGATAAATATTTTACCAGGTACATCAAGAAAAAAAGAGAAAATAACCCCAAATGAATGAAAACAGAAATAAAAGAGAAGTAACAACTGAACCACAGAAACACAAAGAATTATGAGAAAATATTATGGCCCTGGCCAGTGTGGCTCGGTTGGAGAGTCATCCTGTAACCAAAAGGTTGCGGGTTCAATTCCCAGTCAGGGCACATATCTAGGTTGTGGGTTGGATCCCTGGTCTGGGCATGTATGGGAGGCAGCCAATCAGTGTTTCTTTGCACTGGAGATTTTTTCTCTCTTTTCCTCTAAAAAAGCAATGAAAATTGTCCTCAGTGAGGATAAAACTATATATAGAGAACAATTATATGCCCCAAAATTGGACAATCTGGAAGAAATGGATAAATTCCCAGGAACATGCAGTTTTCCAAAACTGAACCAAGAAGACACAGAAAATCTGAACAGTGTGATTACAATTAATGAAATCAAAACAGTAATAAAAAAAACTTCTAACAAATGAGCAGTGGTACAGTACAGTACAGCATGGAGTCACCATGGTGGACCTGCAGCAGCTCTAGTGCAGAAGGTGGTGGACTCCATGGTGAAGAGTCTGGAGAGAGAGAGCATCTGCTAGATGCAGGTCCTCATGTTTCCATTCAGCACCAACCATTGTGAGGACAAACATCAGTGTAGCAGGTACACCAAAGCATTATGCAATGCCATGCAACTGGCTTGAGCCCAGTGCCTGGTGACCAGCGTGTTGGAGAAGTTCCAGGACCATCTGGCCTGATGCACCTGCATTGCAAAGACAAAGCCAAAGAATCAATAGATCTGGGGAGTAAATAGGTTCAGGTGAAGCAGCAACTGGAAAGTCGTCTAAGTGTGTGGATGACCACACGAACCTCATTTGCACCAAGAAGAGGAAGGAGTCTCTCTTTCACTCAGAAATATGTCTTTGTGATTGGGCATTAAGACTGAAGACAGGAATCTATCTTAAAAAAAAAAAAGAACGTGAATTTTGGTCTTTTAAATAAAGTTTATGAATGAAGAAATTGAGGATGGCAGCCAGTTTAAGGCATGTGTCACTTGTCTTTGAACACTGGTTTCTTTATGTTTTAATCTTGGAAAGTGAAATGAAAAAAAAAAAACAACAACATTGTGCTAAAATTTGGGTCAGAGAGGTTTAGAGATCCTAAATTTATGTGGCAAGTGCTTGTCTTGGCAATAGGCATCTCCCTCAAACCAGCCAGAGCCCTCTGTGGTACCAACAGGCTGACAGATTCCTCTACCCTGCCAATGACCTGGTGGATAGCGAGGAAAGATTTTTCTGCTTTTTGCTAACTTCCTGCTTACCAGAGCATCACCACACCACTTTCTATAACCTGTTAAACTTGAGGTCACTAATTTAGAAGAGCAAAAAGACTTCTGGGTATTGGTTTTGTTTGGTTTTGTTTTATATACAAGGGCATAAAGTTGATTTAAGGTGTAGAGTTGGGAGAGGTAATTTGAGTAAGAACTTTGAAAGGTTCTTTTTGACATTCATTTCTGGCCATGAAAATGTGGACATGCATTTCTTAAAACTCTCACACATTACACCTTTCATCCTGAAGACCTGCCAAAAACATGACAGGTGATGTCACACGGGGAGGGGAAGCAGACTTTCCCTCTCACTGGCTGCTGAGGGACCCTGAGGCTGTCTGCATCAGAGTGACAGAACAGCCTTGCTGTGGCACTCTCCCTTGAAGGGAAAGGGGGTTTTGATTGTGCTATATATCAATATCCAGAAATAAACAGTGAAAGAGGAACTGATAGCTGCATAATTGAGAGAATTATGAAGTACCAGATTTAGAAAAAACCTGGTTTTCAGAAATGAAATCTTAACCCAGTGTTGCTCACTTATCCCCCTGAAATAACAGAGCCCAAATGAGACAATCCCTTGGCAACAGGAAGGTCAAGGGAGAAAAAGTAAGCAACTTGGGTGAGCTGTGGCTCCTTTAGCGCAAAAAGGGTGCATCCCCCCATTAGCAAACACCATGTTGCCAGGTGCCTTGGCAACATGCAGTGTTCCTGTTCCAGCCCTGGTCCTTACCATCTAGATAAGGACATTGTTGTCTTTTTACCAACATATTACTTGAACTGATAATATAGCTTGTATATTTGCTGTTCCAGGACTGTGATATATTTTCCTAGTGGTCAGGTTTTAAAAATAAGTAAAGTTTAATTTTTTCCTCAAAAACAAAACAAAACAAAAAGCCTCCCAACAAACAAACTCCCAGACCAGATACCTTCACAGGAGAATTTTACCAAATATTCAAAGAAATAACACCTATTCTTCTCAAATTATTCCAAAAAATTCAAGAGGAGAAAAGACTCCCAAGATCAATTTCTGAGGCCAGCATTATGCTAATTCCAAAACCAGATAAGGACACTATAAAGAAAGAAAATCGTAGGCCAATATCTCTGATGAACATAGATATAAAAATCCTCAACAAAATAATAGCACAACAAATTCATCAATACATTAAAATATCATACATCATAATCAAGTGGAATTTTTTCCTGGGATGCAAGTTTGGTACAATACCTATAAATTATCATAATATGCCACATAAACAAAATGAGGCATAAAAAATATGTGATCAGTAGGTAGATACACATTGCCTCTTCACACAAACAAAAGAAGGACAACAATAAATTTAAAGACAAAAAACAACCAGAAATGCCAGAAAATCAAACTGTATGGAAGTCTGACAAATAAGGAGGTAAAGAAGAAACATTCACCCAGGCTGGCAGGAGGGATAGAGATAGGCAGCCGGGGTGGAGAGAATATGTGGCAAGGCAGTGGCTGGAGGACCAGGTGAGGTGCCAACTGGTGGACCCAGCAGTCCCATGTTTGCATGCGCATAAACTGGGAGGAACAATCGGGGAGCAAGACAGACCGTGACATCAGGGTTCCAGCATGGGAAAAGAAAGCCTCTGGCTGTAAAGACCTGTGGGGGTTGCGGTGGCAGGGAAAAACTCCCAGCAGAGTGGAGGGGAATAAAGGGGAGAAAATAATGGGACAACTGTAATAGCATATGCAATAAAATATACTTTTAAAATTATGTGATCATATTAATAGATGCAGAAAAAGCATTTGACAAAATCCAGGTCCCATTTATGATAAAAACTCACAGCAAAGTGAGAATAGAGGGAACATATGTCACTGTAATAAAGGCCATATATAACAAACCTACAACCAATATCATACTCAGCAGGGAAAAACTAAAAATGTTTCCTTTAAGATCAGGAACAATATAGGATATCCATTTTACCACTCTTATTCAAGATAGTACTGGAAGTTAAGCCACAACAATCAGACAAGAAGGAAAAATAAAATACATTTGAAATGAAAACATATAAATAAAAACATCATTATTTGCAGATGGCATGACACTGTATTTTATGAACCTTAAAGACCCCACCAAAAAATTTACTAGAACTGATAAATAAATTCAGTAAAGTAGCAGGATACAGAATAAATATTCAGAAATTGGCTGCATTTTTATACACTAATAAGGAAGTATCAGAAAGGAAACTAAGAAAACAATCTCATTTACAGTTGCATCAAAAAATAAATAAATAAAATACCTAGCAATTAATTTAAGAAGGTAAAAGACATGTACTCAAAAAATTACAAGATACTGAAGAAATTAAAGAAGATATAAGTATAAGATATAAGTATAAATGGAAGCATATACCATGCTTATAAATAAGAATAATTAACATCATACTACCCAAAGCAATCTAGATTGAGTGCAATTCCTATCAAAATACCAATGGTGTATTTCACAGAACTAGAACAAATAACTCAAAAATTTATACAGAATCACAAAAGACCTCAAATAACCTCAACAATCTTGAGAAAGAACAAAGTTGGAGGTATTGCACTACTGATATCAAACTATATTGCAAGGCCAAAGAAATCTAAACAGCATGGTACTGGCATCAAAAGAGACACAAAGATCATTAGAACAGAATAGAGAGCCAAGAAATAAACCCATGTAGATATGATAAATTAATATTTGACAAAAAATAGGCAAGAACATACATACAATGTAATAAAGACCATCTATTCAATAAACAATGTTGAGAAAATTGGACAGATAAAGGGGAAAAGAGGAAAAAACTAGACCACCTTCTTACAACATACACAAGAATAAAATCAAAATGGATTAATGATTTAAATGTATGGCTAGAAACCATAAAACTCCTAGAATAAAACTTAGTCAGTTAAAGCTTGAACATATCTCTTAGAAATATTTTTTTCTGATATATCTCCTCAGGTAAGGGAAAGAAAAGAAAAAATAAACAACTGTACCTACATACAAAAACAAAAAAACAAAAACTTTTGCATAGCAGAAGAAACCATTAGCAAAATGAAAAGACAACCTACTAAATGGAAGAAGATATTTGCCAATGACAGATCTAATGAGTGGTTAATATCCAAAATTTAGCCCTGACTGGTGTGAGTCAGTGGATTGAGTGCCAGTCTGTGAACCAGAGGGTTGCCCGTTCGATTCCCAGTCAGGGCACCTGTCTGGGTTGCCAGCCAGGTCCCCAGTAAGGGGTATGCAAGAGGCAACCACACATTGATGTTTCTCTACCTCTCTTTCTCCCCACCTCTTTCCCTCTGTCTAAAAATAAATAAATAAAATCCTTTAAAAAATATATCCAAAATGTATAAAGAACAAATTCAATTCCTTCATCCAAGATGATGGAGGAGTGAGTGGAAGTGACACTAACCTCCTCCCAGGATCAATCTGAAATTACAACTGAATTGTGGAGAAATTGTATGAAATAAACAACTGAATAATAGCAGGAGAAAAGCCTTATAACCACGTACAGACAGAAGAAACAGCTTCAACACAATGTGACTGGTAGGGAGTGCAGAGGAAATGCAAGAGAGCTGGCTAGATACCTAGAGGTGGCAGCTGAAGCGCTGGAAGGATATTTCAGTGGCCAGGGGGGAATTCCTCTAAGGAGCATGGGGTCTAAACCCCAAGTTAGGCTGCCCAGACTACAGCACCAGGGCCTGAAAATATGCAGATAACATCCAGCTGCAAAAAGTGGCAGGGTTTCTCTCTGCCAGAGATGGACAGCTGGGGATGCAGAGAGGCATGTAAAGGGCCAACACATAAATTTTCATACACAGCCACTTACCCTGGGTTCTGGCAAAGGGGACGGCAGAGTGGCCAACAGATGCTTGAGGAGAGATTGGGAAGTCTGGCTTTGGGGAGAGAATTGAAAGAGCAGCCGCCAGGATCCTGGTGCTGAGTCATGCCCTATATTGCAGGAGCTATCTTGCTCAGGCAGACCACCCCCCCTCCTAGTGACATCGGCCTAAGAAGAAGCAATAGTTCTGCACCCAGCAGGAACTCTGCCCCACTCTGTGGTGCTTAAACCTGACTGCTGAGTGTAGAGTGACTAGATTAACAACTGAAGGAATCAGCCACAGATGGTTGATCTCTGTAGCCTCAAACAGGCTGCCTAAGAGAAGACTGGGACGCCACCTGACATCACCAGAGATGGATCCAGAAAGAAGAAACAGTGGTAAATACTAGATGCTACCAAGATAAAATCCACTGTGGTCTTCTCCATGATTTGCAATATTTTCTTTCCTGCATAGTTTTTTAACATTCATTTCTTGTCCTTCAAGTTTGTGCCTATAAAGTCACCAGATTTTATATTATAGTTTATTTCAATTCTCATATTTTGCTCCTCCTTTCTCTTATCCCATTTTGCCTTCTTTCTGCTTATTATATTCATTTTAAATTTTTGTTTTCTCTCTTGCTAAAACTTGTTTCCATTCCTCACTCTTACTATTTCTCCCCTGTCCAACCTCTCAAAACCAATTTTCTTGTCAATGGTCATCTCACAGTCTTTTTTCCACTATTAAAATACCAATGTTCTTTCTCTACCTTTAGCAATCTTTGCTCATTGGTTGTGGATAGGGTAGTTCTTGTTGCATTTTTTTCAATATTATCTCTAGATCTTCATTATTCTTGTATATCAAATCTCAAATTTTACTATTCCCCTATCCTACTCCACTCCATCTTCATCCTACCTGTTCTTTTTTGTCTCAAATTTTAACTTTTTCCTGCCTTAGCCTGTTTTTTTTCTTTTCTATGTTTTTCTTTCATTCTGCCTTTTCTTTTTTTTTTCTCAAATTATAATTTTTCTCTGTCTTAGCCTGGTTTTCATTCTTCACTCTTAGTGTTTTCTCTCCATCTATCATCTCAAAAATCATCATTTACTTTTCCTTTCTTTTTCTTTCTCTCTCTCACTTTATTTTTTTTAATTTCTGTTTGAACCTAATACTATATGTTTCCATTCTCTTACTCCATTCTGCCTTCTTCATTCCCTTTTTTATTTACAATGTAAATTTTGCTTTCTCTTTTCACATTGATCCAATTACCTACTTTTATTAGTGCTCCTCCTTCTAACATCTCAAAATAATTTTTCCTTCAGTTAGTCATCTCATATACTTTTCCCTTTTCTTATAATAGTGTTTATCTACTTACACGCTTATTGATGCTGGTTCATTTGCTGTTGATAGTGGGATTTTTGTGGGAGTTATTTTGTGGATGATGGTTTGTTTCCTGGGCTTTGTGGTTTTCTTCTGGAAGCACCTGCACAACAGCATACAAGATGTGGTGGGTACAGTCACCTTCACTCAACAAGCTGGAGGGAAGGACCAACAAAAGAATGACGAACAACAATCAAAATGCAATTACATCCAGAGGGCCTACATATACAGCATAAAGGACACCCAAGAGCATCAAATTCAGGAGATCAAAGAGACTGCACCACTGAATCCCACAGGTCTCCTACCATAGAAGTTCATACCACAAAGACAGGGAGTAAAAGTAGATCAATTTAATAGACAGAAACAACCAAGAAGAGTCCCCTCTAAAAAGGAGACAAAAAACCAACCTGAATAAAAAGGAAAGGAAGAACATGCCAAAAGAGTGCTAATATTGAAATAGAGGCAAGTAAACTATCAGACATTAGGTTCAAATCAATGGGTATAAGGAAGCTGAATGAGCTAAGTGAGAATTAAAAAAAAAAAAAACTACAAGGAACTTACAGCAAACTATATCACTGTGAAAAAGGGCATAGAAACTATCAATAAGACCTAGGAAGAAATGAAGAATACACTTTCTGAAATGAAGAATGCAGGAGAAGGAATTCAAAGCAGGATAGATGAAACAGAGGGTCAAATCAGCAAGCTAGAGGACAGGTTAGAAAAAATTCCCATAAAGAAAAAGAAAAAGAAAAGAGTGTCCAAAAGAACTAAGAGGGGTTATGAGAGCTACAGGACAACATGAAACGTGATAATATCCATATAATAGGGATATCAGAAGGAGAAGAAGAGGAACATGGGATAGAAAATCTGTTTGAAAAAATAATGACAGAAAACTTCTCTAATTTGATGAGAGAAAAAGTTACCCAAGAACAGGAAGCACAGAGGGTCCCAATCAAGAGGAATCAAAAGAGGCCCACTCCAAGACACATCATAATTAAAATGGCAAAATTCAAAGACAAAGAGAGAATCTTAAAGGCGGCGAGGGAGAAACAGGAAGTAATATATAAGGGAGCTCTGATAAGACTAGCAGCTGATTTCACAACAGAAACACTACAAGCCGAAAAGAATGGCAAAAAGTATTACAAGTCATGAAAGGCAAAGGCCTGCAGCCAAGACCACTCTACCCAGAAAGTCTCTCATTTAAAATGGAAGGTGAAATAAGGAGTTTCCAAGATAAAAGAAGGCTAAAAGAACACACTTCCACCAAACTAGCACTGCAAGATATGCTAAAGGGACTGCTTTAAGAAGATGAAGAAAAAGAGTGAGAGAGAGAGGATCACAGGTACAAATGGGAAAAATGAATAAGTACCTATCAATAATACCTTAAAATGTAAATGGGTTAGATGCTCCCATCTAAAGGCACAGTGTAGCTGAACGGATAAAAAAAAAAAAAAAAAACATGACCCGCACATATGCTGTCTACAAGAGACCCACCTCAGAACAAAGGACCTACGCAGACTGAAAGTAAAGGAATGGAAAAAAATACTCCAAGAAAATTAACAGGAAAAAAAATGCTGAGGCAGCAATACTTATACTTAGTAGAGGATTTTAACACCCCACTGTCAACAATGGATTGATCTTCCAAACAAAACATCAACAAGGATATTGTGGAACTGAATGATGCATTAGAACAAATGGACTTAATTGACATGTATAGAACCTTTCATCCCAAAGAAGCAAAATACACATTCTTTTCCAATGCACATGGAACATTTTCAAAGCTAGACCGCATGATAGGACACAAAACAAGCCTCAACAAATTCAAGAAAATTGAGATCATAACAAGCACTTTCTCGGACCACAAGGGCTTGAAACTAGAAAACAACCTCAAGGAAAAAACTCAAAAACAGTCAAACTCACGGAGACTGAAGAGCATGCTATTAAACAATGAATGGGTCAATAATGAGATCAAAGAAGAAATCAAAATGCTTCTGGAAACAAATGAAAATGAACACACAACAGCACAAACCTATGGGATGCAGCAAAAGCAGTCCTGAGAGGGAAGTTCATAGCAATATAGGTCTACCTAAAAAAAATAGAAACATATCCAATAAACAGCCTAACCTTACATCTCAAGAACGGGAGAACAACAATAAACAAATCCCAGAGCGAGTAGAAGGAAGGAAATAATCAAGATCAGAGCAGAAATGAATGGCCTAGAGACTAAAGGAAGAACTCAAAGGATCAATAAGTCCAGGAAATGGTTCTTTGAAAAGATAAACAAAATCGACAAGCCTTTCAAAAGACTCATCAAGCAGAAAAGGAAGAGAAAACAAATAAATAATATCAGAAATGAAAGAGGAGAAATTAAAACTGATACCACGGAAACACAAAGGATTGTAAGAAATTACTATGACCAATTATATGCCAAGAAATTTGAAAACCTGGGTGAAATGGACACATTTCTAGAAGAATATAACCTTCCAACACTGAACAAAGAAGAAGCAGAAAGCTGGTGAAATTGAAGCAGTAATAAAAAAAAGTTTCCTGGCACACAAAAGCCCTGGATCGGACGGTTTCACAGGAGAATTTTACAAAACATTTAAGGAAGAGCGAACCTCTTTCCTTCTCAGACTATTCAAAAAGAAAAAAAAAAATCCAAGAGGGAAGACTCCCAAACTCTTTTTTATGAGGCCAGCATCATCCTAATCTCAAAACCAGATAAAGACAAAACAAGAAAGGAAACTACAGGCCAGTGTCACTGATGGACATAGAGGCTAAAACCCTCAATAAAATATTGGCCAACTGCATCCAGCAATACATTAAAAAAATCATACAGCATGATCAAGTGGGACTCACCCCAGGGATGCAAGGATGCTACAGTATTTGCAAATCAATAAATGCAATACATCACATCAACAAAAGGAAAGACAAAAACCACATGATCCTATCAATAGATGTGGAAAAAGCATTTGATAAGGTACAACACCCATTTATGACAAAAAACACTCAGCAGGTGGGAGTAAACGGGGCATGCCTCAACATAATAAAGGCCATATATGAGAAAACTACAGCCAACATCATAATCAACAGCAAAAACTAAAATCTTTCCCACTAAGATCAGGAACAAGACAAGGGTGTCTGTTTTCACCACTTCTATTCAACATAGTACTGGAAGTCCTAGCAACAGTGATCAGACAAGAAAAAGAAATAAAAGGTGTCCAGATTGGAAAGGCAGAAGTAAAACTGTCATTGTGTGCAGATGACATGATAGTGTACACAGAAAACCCGATAGACTCCAGAAAAGAATACCGAACCTAATGAGTGAATTTAGCAAAACGGCAGGATACAAAGTCAATATTCAGAAATCAAAGGCATTTTTGTACACCAACAATGAAACACCAGAAACAGAAATTGGGGGGGAAAAATCCCATTTTCTATAGCAACAAGAAAAATAAAGTTCCTAGCAATGAACCTAACCACTAGCAAGGAGGTAAAAGACCTGTACTCAGAAAATTACACAGCACTGAAGAAAGAAATTAAGCAAGACACAAATAAATGGAAGCATATACCGTGTTCGGGGGTTGGAAGAATTAACATCATCAGAATGTCCATACTACCCAAAGCACTTTATAGTTTCAATGCAATCCCTATCAAAATACCAATGACATATTTCACAGATATAGAACAAACATTTCAAAAATTTATATGGAACCATAAATGACCCTGAATAGCCTCAGCAGTTTTGAGAGAAAAGAACAAAGTAGGAGAGATCACAATACCTGATATCAAACTATCTTACAAGGCCACTGTAATCAAAACATTTCTGGTACTGGCATAAGAACAGACACATAGATCAATGAAACAGAATAGAGAGCCCAGAAGTAAACCCATGTCTCTGTGGTCAATTAATATTCGACAAAGGGGGCAGAAGCATAAAATGGAGTAAAAATAGCCTCTTCAACAAATGGCGTTGGGAGAGCTGGACAGCCACATGCAAAAAAATGAAACTCGACCACCAACTCACACCATACACAAAAATGAACTCAAGATGGACAGGAATCTTAAATATAAGTCACGATTCCATAAAAGTCCTAGGGGAGAACATAAGCAGGGAAATGTCAGATATCTCACGCAGCAATATTTTCACCAATATGTCCCCTAGAGCAAGAGATTTAATGGAAAGAATAAACAAATGGCACTTCATCAAAGTAAGAAGCTTCTGCACAACTAAAGAAAACATCAGCAAAATGAAAAGGGAACCAACCGTGTGGGAAAATATATTTACCAATGATACCTCAGACAAGGGTTTGATCTCCAAAATATGCAAAGAACTCACACGACTCCACTCCAGGAAAACAAACAACCCAATTAAGAAATGGGCAAAGGACCTGAACAGACACTTCTCCAAGGAGGACATTCAGAGGGACCAGAGACATATGAAAGGATGCTCAGCATCACTAGTCATCGGAGAAATGCAAATTGAAACCACAATGACATACCACTTCATCCCAGTCAGAATAGTCATCATAAACAAATCAACAAACAACAAGTGCTGGCGAGGTTGTGGAGGAAAGGGAACCCTAGTCCACTGTTGGTGGAATGCAGACTGGTGCAGCCACTGTGGAAAACAGTATGGAATTTCCTCAAACAACTGAAAATGGAACTGCTTTTTGACCTGGCAATTCCACTGCTGGGATTATACCCTAAGAATCCTGAAACACCAATTCAAAAGAACCTATGCACCCCAGTGTTCATGGCAGGACAGTTTACAATAGCCAAGATCTGGAAGCAACCTAAGTGCCCATCAGTAAATGAGTGGATAAGAGAACTGTGGCACATTTACACAATGGAATACTACGCAGCAGGAAGAAAGAAAAGAAAAGAAAAGAAAGAAAGAAAGAAAGAAAGAAAGAAAGAAAGAAAGAAAGAAAGAAAGAAAGAAAGAAAGAAAGAAAGAAGGAAAGAAAGAAAGAAAGAAAGAAAGAAAGAAAAAAAAGAGAGCTCCTACCCTTCGCAACGGCATGGATGGAACTGGAGAGCATTACGGTAAGTGAAATAAGCCAGGCAGTGAAAGACAGATACCATATGATCTCACCTGTAAGTGGAACCTAAACAACAAAACAAACAAGCGAGCAAAATATAACCAGAGACATTGAAATAAAGAACAAACTGACAGTAACCAGAGGAGAGGGTGGAGGGGGACAACAGGGAGAAAGAAGGGGAAGGATCATCAAGGACCCATATAACCTAGGAGTAAACCTAACCAAGGAGGTAAAAGACCTGTACTCAGAAAGCTACACAACATGGATATAAAGGACCCATGGACAAAGCCAAAGTGGGGTAGGATTGAGGGTTGGAGGCAAAAATGGAGACAACGGTACTTGAACAACAGTAAAAATAAATAAATAAATTTAAATTAAAAAAAAAAAGTTCATCTTCCAGGAGTGAGATCTCACCAATATCAAATGGTGTGATGCTGCTGCTGAATATGTTGTGGAGTCCACGGATGTCTTCGCTGTCTTGGAGAAGGCTGGGGCTCGCTTGAAGGGTGGAATGAAGAGGGTCATCATCTCTGCCCTTTCTGCTGATGCCCCTATATTTGTCGTGGGTGTGACAACTCCCTCAAGATTGTCAGCAATGGCTCCTGCACCACCAACTGCTCGGCCCCCATGGCCAACGTCATCCATGACAATTTTGGCATCATGGAGTGACTCATGACCATAGTCCATGCCATTATTGCCACCCAGGAGACCGTGGACAGCCCCTCTGGGAAGCTGTGGTGTGATGGCCAAGTGGCTGCCCAGAACCTCATCCCTGCTTCTACTGGTACTGTGGGCAAGGTCGTCTCTGAGCTGAATAAGAAGCTCACTGGCACGGCCTTCAGTGCCCCCACCCACAGTGTGTTGGTTATGAGTCTGACCTGCTGCTTGGAGAAAGCTGTCAAACACCATGACATCAAAAAGGTAGTGAAGCAGGCATCAAGGGCATCCTGGGCTATACTGAGGGCCAGGTTGTCTGCTGAGACTTTAATAGTGACACCCACTCCTCCACCTTCGATACTGGGGCTGGTATTGCTCTCAAAGATCACTTTGTCAAGCTCATTTCCTGGTACGACAATGAATTTGGCAACAGCAATAGGGTGGTGGACCTTAGGGCCCACACTGCCTCCAAGGAGTAAGGCCCACTGGACCACCAGCCCCACCAAGAGGAAGAGAAGCCCTCAGCTGTTGGGGAGTCCTTGCCCCAAACTGATCCCCCAACACACTGAGAATCTCCTGACCTCCACAGTTTCTATGCCAGACCTCGCTGAAAAAGGGGAGGAGCTTTGGGGAGCCCTACTTTGTCATGCACCATCAATCAAGTTCACCGTACCCAGCCTTCTCCCCCAATTGTGTTCCCTACTGTCGTCCACAAACGAGGACCCGGGCCCCTATGGGAGTATAGTGGTGTCCCCAGGCACAGCCGCCCCAGGTTTACTGGGGTTTTTTTTTTTTTCCCACCGAATTTTCCAAGGCCAGCTTTATATTGGCATCATGCTCCCTGGGAGTGAGTGTTCTCCTAGAAGGGTCCAGGGGAGGAGTTAAGGAATAGGAGTATGGCTCAGATAGAGAGAATCGGGCAAGAGAAGAGGAGAGAAAGGCTGGGCCCAGCCTGGGGGCTCTTTCCTTGGTTTCCTCCTACAGCCCCTGGGCCAGGACTCAGAGAGTGAGAGTGACAGAGGTCTCCGTGCAGGAGCAGGGGTCAGGGCAAAGTCCCAGGTCCCCAGGCCTGGCTCTCAGAGTCTCAGTTCCGAGGGCGGAGTCTGAAGCAGGGAAGCTCCGCGTTCCGGAGTCCCCACCTCCGCTGGGTTTCATTTCACCGTCTCACAACAGTGTGTCGGGTCCTACCTCCTGGGTACTAATGACGCAGCTTCTGTTCTCACTCCCATTGGGTGTCCGGTTTCTAGAGAAGCCAATCAGAGTCACCACGGCCCGGGGGTAAAATCTTCCCAAACTATCGGAACTCATCCTCTCCAGAGGCTCAGGGGCTGTTCCTGGGTCCCCGAATCTTCTCCTGCTGCTCGCCGGGGCCCAGACCCTGACCTTGAGCTGGGCAGGTGCGGACTGAGTCGGGAGGGAACGGCCTCTGGGAGGGACGAGGGAGGGGACCCGTCGGGGCGGTGGCATTTACCTATACCTCCGTAAAGGGTATAGCAGCCAGTCCCGGCCTAGATGCCAGACCCCAGTCCACTCCCAGTCTTGCTCTTGCCCTCCTCCCCCCTCTCCCCACAACGGCCCCCTTTTCCGTGTCCCGGCCCCTGTCCCTTTTGTCCCTTCGACCGCGGACCCAGAACACGCTCACAGAGTAGGGTCGCTGGGTCTCAGCCGCTCCCAGTCTCCAGGCTCCCATTCCCTGAGAGTTTTCCACACCGCCGTGTCCCAGCCCGGCCTGGGAAGGCCCTCTACATCTCCGTCGGGTACGTGGACGACCTGCAGGTTTCGCGGTTCCACGGCGACTCCGCTAGCAGTAGGGTAGAGCCGCGGGCGCAGTGGGTGGAGCAAGAGGGATCGCAGTATTGGGAAGCTCAGATCAAGATCGCCCAGGTCCACGCACAGAGTTCCCGAGTGAACCTGCAGACGGCCCTCGGCTACTACAATGAGAGCGTATCCGGCGAGCTATTCGGACCTGGTCGCAGATCACGACCCTCATAACTCTTGGAGCAGCGAGGGTCGCTCCGACTTTGCGGTCCAAGATTCACCCCCAGGTCAGGAGCCGCCTGCCGTCCCTAGATCCATGAAGATCTCCTTTGATTTTGTCTTCAATTTAGGAGGAAAAGGGTTATGATCCACCACCACCCGCTCATCTAGCGCGGCGTCAGGCTCTGTGGGCGGAGCCAGGAGGGCAGGCGGACTCCGCGGCGCTGCTGACCTGAGGGCTGGGTCAGGGTCTCACACCTTCCAGTGGACTTCTGGCTCCGACCTGGGGCCCGACGGTCGCTTCCTCCGCGGTTATGAGCAGTTCGCCTACGACGGCGCCGACTACATCAGCCTCAGCGAGGACCTGAGCTCCTGGACCGCGGCCGACGCGGCGGCTCAGATCTCCAGGCAAAAGTGGGAGGCGGCCAGATTTGCCGAGCACTACCGGACAGACCTGGACGGGGAGTGCGTGAGGTGGCTTCAAAGGTACCTCGAGAACGGGAAGGAGACGCTGCATCGAGCGGGTACAGGGGACTGCAGAGACACCTCCTGGATCTCCCCGCAGGTTGGGGCTATATTTCCAGCCGACCCAACCAAAAGCGGAGGAAAATGGGATTGATACCCGAATTCTTCCCCCATCACCTAGCTCCTTGGATCCTGAGGGTAAAGATTTCGGTGGGTTTTCAGATCTAGTACTTCGAGTAACTCGCCCAAAACGCCCAACTTTCTCAAGATATTTAAGGGATTCGGTCTTTCTGGAAATGGAAAGGGAGATCTCTGAAGTAGTAGATTTTGGGGGGGGGCGTGGAGTGGGGGGAACACTGGCAGTAGCCGTGGGCAGCACTGGGTGACTTACACTCAGTCCTTGTTGTCTGCCTGAGGCCCACCTTCAATGGATGCCTGACTTCAGGTCTTTTGAGTCAGCCTCCACCCAGGTCAGGATTAGAGGTCTCTGTTGTCCCACTCAGAGACCTGGAGCCTCCTATCCTAGGCTTCTTACCCTGATTTCACAACTTTCCATGGAACATGAGGTTATCTCAGATCTTGGAGTCCAGGCTGGAGTTTTGCACTTTCCTACCCCCACTCCAGCTGTCCTGTCCATTCTCAGGATGGCCATGTGAGTGCTGCTGGAGTGGACCATGGGAGGTAATGCAGAGTTCCTGAATTTTCCGACCCTTCCCAGACCCTCCAAAGACATATGTGACCCGCCACCTCAACTCTGAGCGTGAGGCCACCCTGAGGTACTGGGCCCGGGGCTTCTACCCTGCGGACATCACCTTGACCTGGCAGCGTGACGGGGACATGGAGCTTGTGGAGACGCGGCCGGCGGGGGACGGGACCTTCCAGAAGTGGGCGGCTGTGGCGGTGCCCCCCGGGGAGGAGCAGAGATACACGTGCCGCGTGCAGCACGAGGGGCTGCCCGAGCCGCTGACCCTGAGATGGGGTGCGCGGGGCCCGGGCGCAGAGCCTCTTCTCGGGGAAGCGGGGTCCCTGGGGGAGTCCAGCAGGGTCGGGGCTGGGACCTGGGGCTCCGGGCCCTCACCTTCCTGTCCCTTTCCAGAGCCGCCGCCTCAGACCACCTTCATCATCGTGGGAGTCGTTGTAGGCCTGGTCCTGCTTGGAGCTGTGGTGGCTGGAGCTGTGATGTGGGGGAGTAAGCAGTCAGGTGGGGGAGGGGTGGGGTCTGAGTTTTCTTGTCCCACTGGGGGTTTCAAGCCATAGGCAGAAATTTTCCAACCTCTTGCCTTGATGTTGAGAGGTACCATCCACACACATGTGCTTGAGGTCCTTTTTGCCAACACTCCTTTGAAAAGCACATATGAAAAAGAGGAAAATCTGTCACCTTGATTAATCTGGTGATTCATCATCCTGTGATTCCCAGCAGGTCAGAGTGGAAGGTCCCTGCTGGGGACAGACCTGCAGGAGGGCCATTGGTCCAGTCCCCACACATATACATTTCTTAGGTTTCCCCATCCTGCCCTGGATCTGTAGCCACAGTTCAGGAAACTTCTCTGGGGCCCAGGACTAAGGCTTCCTTTAGGACCTCATGGCCCTGCCTCCTCCCTGGAGTCTCACAGGACGTTTTCTTCCTGCAGGTGGAAAGGGAGGGAGCTACGCTCGGGCTGCCAATGAGTATGGAGGGGCAACCCCTGAGACCCTGTGACAGAGCCCAGGGGGCCTCTCCCCCATAGTTCTCCTCTCCTGGGGCTCTGACCACATCCTGTTTTGTTCTACCCCAGGCAAGTGCCCAGGGCTCTGATGTGTCTCTCATACCTTCTGTAGGTGAGACCCTATTGTGGGGAAGGTTGAGGCAGATGGGACTATACTGGGTTATAGGGGTTCTCTGGATTTGGATGTTTTGAGCTAGTGAAGGAGTGTTCAGAATTGTTCACTTACAGTGACCAACCTGAATTTGTCCTTGATTATTTTCTTTGCCAGTGTGAGACAGTCACCTTATGTGGGACTGAGTGATTCAAGGTTTGCTCATACCCCCAATTTGTGACTTTAAGATCTCTCTATTTCCCTTTCTGCAAAGGGTATTTTATGTCTGGGTTCCTATCAACATAATGTGAGGAGTGTGGAAGACTGGCCCACCCCCTCCCACCATGACCTGCCCCCTGCCCCCTACACCATCATACACATTGTACATGTTAAATAGATGCAGCTATTTTTGTATATCAATGATACCTCAATAAAGTTATTTAAAAAATAGTTTTATTTTGAAAGACATGTTGTGAAAGTGGCTGACTGGTTCCTAATTTAAGCATTACCATTTGAGATCATATGTTAGATTGACAAAATCCTTGTATTTTTATGTATTTTTTAAAGTTAATTATTCATTCTACTTTCTCATAAAATATGTTAAAATATTAGTGTGAGCAGTTCAACACTCAATTATGTGCAATCCTGTCTGACAGAAGCTGTGTGTGTACAATGAATCTTAGAGAATATCAGTAAAAAGTAAATGTCAATCATGAGTTTCTAAATTACAGACTAAAAGGAAATTCTACAAACCATAAAAATCTTGTCCTTTTATGCTAAACTAGCTTGTGGTAGAATGAATGACATCTGTGTGCAAATTTCTGTGACAGTAAATTTTCAATTCCCTTGGGCAAATAGCTAGGAGCAAAACTGCTGGATGGAAAGGTAGCAGTATGCTTCATTTTGCAAGAAACTACTATGCTGTCCTCCATGGTGGCTGTACCACTTTGCATTCCCATCAGCAATGACTGTGAGTAAGAGTCCCTGCTGCTCCACACCCTCATGGCACTCAGTGCTTCAGTGTTCTGGTTTTTGGCCACTCTGATAGGTGTGCAGTGGCATTTCATTGTTGTTTTAATTTATATTTCTCTGATGACATATGAGGTGGAGCATCTTATTTGCCATCTGTATATCATCTTTGGTTAGGTGTCTGTTAAGGTATTTGGCCCATCTTTAATCAGTTTTTCTCTTGTTGTTGAATTTTTAAATTCTATGTATGTTTTGGGTAACAGTCCTTTGTCAGTTTTGTCTTTTGCAAATATTTTCTCCCATTCTTGCCTTTTTATTCTCTTGAGCATTGCTAAATTTAAAAATGTAGATTATGTAAATAATTTTTAAAATATAGTAGCCTAACAAAGCTATTTATAAAATGTCTTTAATAGAAAACTATATGTAGAATAAATTTGTAACTTTACAGCAAATCTGTAAGTGAAAAAGTATGTTTTTCACTTACAGACCTGGCCTGCAGCCCAGGCATGTGCCCTGCCTAGAAACGGAACTGACAATTTTTGGCTTGCAGGCCAGCACTCAATCCTCCGCCCCCACTAGCCAGGGCCTATGTATGCATTTTTAAACACTATGGATTGTTTTGAACTTTAGAATTTTCATACAAATAGAATTATGTTATCTGTTTTCTTTTGAGACCTTGTGTAAGTTCAATGGCCTGTTTGCCAAGTTGTTATAGATATCTGTAGAGTGTTTACTTTTATTGTTGTATAGCATTCCAGTGAATAAATAAATCACAGTTTAAATTAAGTGTCTGTAGGAATTTGATTTCTTTTTTGTTTTTTTTGAAATAATGAACAATGCTGCTATATATTCTTATGTGTGTATGCTGGCACATCTGAGAAGATATTGTTCAAAATTATATGCAATTCTGGAGTGAAATTATTGATGTATATGTGTAATATCCAAATGAAATAGTTGACAGACTCAGCAAACAAGAAGAACAGAGACAGAACCATGGATATGGAGAGCATTTTGATGGTTGCCAGATGGGAGAGGTGTATGGGGGAATGGGTGAAGAAGTGAGGGGATTAAGAAGTACAAATACATAGTTAAAGGATAGCCATGAGGATGTAAAGTACAGTATAGGAAATGGAGTAGCCAAAGAACTTATACAGATGACTCATGGACATGAACAATGGTGTGGGTGTTTTCTGATGGAGTGGGGGATGCTGAGTGGAGGGGGAAAGGAAAAAAATTGGGACCATTGTAATAGCATACTCAATAAAGTATTTTTAAAAAGAAATAATTGACAGACACGCTGCTGTCCAAAAGGGTTGTCCCAATTTACACTATGACGAGCAGTATATGTCAGCTCTTGACACTGCATATCCTCACCAATACTTGTCATAGTCAGTCATTTTTTCATTTCCTCGCTTTTTTCTGTTGTTAAAATTTTTACTTTTGTAAAATACAAATAACAAAATTTATAATTTTAGCCATTTTAAGTGATCAGTTTAGTGGCATTATGTACATTCACATATTGTGCAGCCATCAACACCATCCATCTCTGGAACTCTTCATTTAGCAAAGCTAAAACTCTATCCTTCAAACAATAACCCCCAACATACTCCTCCCCCAGTCCTTGGCAACCACTATTACACTTTCTATCTCTATGCATTCGAATATTGTCAGTACCTACTATGAGTAGAATCATACAATATTTGTCTTTTTGTGGCTGGCTTATTTCACTTAGTGTAATTGTCCTCAAGGTTTACCCATGTCATAGCATGTGTCGGAATTTTCTTCCTTTTTTAAGGCTGAATAATATTTCATCATAGGTATATGCTATATTTTGCTTATCTGTTCATCTATTGATGGACAATGGTGTTTTTCCCCTTTCAATTGACTTTTGTGAATAATGCTGCAGTGAACATAAGTTTGTACACATCTATTCTTATCAATTATTTTTGATATATTCCCACAGGTAAAATTGCTGGATCATATGGTTACTCTATGTTTAACTTTTTGAGAAAGTACCATACGGTTTTCCATAATGTGTGCACCATTGTTTATGTAAGTGGTAGGTACACAAGGTTGGCTACCACTTGTTAAGCAACATTTTTTAATTTCTGGGGGGTTTT
The DNA here is from genome assembly GCF_021234165.1 of Pteronotus mesoamericanus. Classification (NCBI taxonomy): domain Eukaryota; kingdom Metazoa; phylum Chordata; class Mammalia; order Chiroptera; family Mormoopidae; genus Pteronotus; species Pteronotus mesoamericanus. The sequence goes on from NW_026555085.1 coordinate 1,894,231, forward strand.
TTGTTTTGTAATAGTCATCTGAATGGCTGTGAAGTGGTATCTCCTTATGGTTTTGATTTGCATTTCCTTAATGATTAGTGATGTTGAGCATCTTTTCCTATGCTTATTGGCCACTGCATAACTTCATTGGAGAAATATCTATTGAAGTCCTCTGCCCATTTTAAAATCACGTTGTTTTGTTGTTGAGTTTTAGTTGTCTATGTGTTCCAGATTTTAATCTCTTATTAGATATATGGTTTGAAAATATTTTCTCCCATTCACTGGCTTGCCTTTTCACTATGCTGACAGTGTCTTTTGGTACACAATTTGTCCATTTTTTCTTTTGTTCCTTGTGCCTTTAGTGTCCAATGAGCCAAGGAATCATTGTTAAATCTAATGTTATGAAGATTTTCCTCTAAGTTGTCTTCTAAGAGTTTTATGGTTTTAGTTCCTTTTACCCATTTTGAGTTTATTTTTTTTTTGTATATGGTGTTACATAAGGGTCCCACTTCATTCTTTTGATGTGGATATCCAGTTTTCTCAGCACCATTTGTTGAAAAGACAGTTCTTTCCCCATTGAATGAGTGGTCTTGCCACATTTTTCAAAAAATTCATTTGACCATATATACAAGTATTTATTTCTAGGCTGGAATCACTGGGTCATAAGGCAGTTCCATTTTTAATTTTTTGAGGATCCTCCATATTGTTTTCCATGGGGGCTGCATTAATCTGCATTCCCACCAACAGTGTATGAGGGTTCCCTTTCCTCCACATCCTTGTCAGCACTTGTTTTTGTGGATTTATTGATGCTAGCCTTATCTCATTGTGGTTTTAACTTGCATTTCTCTGATGATTAGTGACATTGAGCATATTTCATATGCCTATTGGTTATCTGTATGTCCTCTTTGGAGAAGTGTCTGTGTTGGTCCTCTGCCCATTTTTTAATCGGATCTTTTGTTTTTTTGGTGTTGAGTTGTTTGTGTTCTTTTTCATAAATTAAAAAAAATTTTTTTATCATTGTTCTATTACTGTTGTCCCCATTTTTTCCTCCATTGCTTTCCCCTGCCCTGTCTACACCCATCCCACATTCAGTCCTCCCCCAATTTGCCCTTATCCATGGGTACTTTATACATGTTCTTTGACTTGACACTTCCCCCTATTCCCTGATATCTCCCTCCAACACCCTGCACAGGACCAGCCCCTGAGCCTCTGGAGAGGATGAGTTCCGATAGTTTGGGAAGATTTTACCCCCGGGCCGTGGTGACTCTGATTGGCTTCTCTAGAAACCGGACACCCAATGGGAGTGAGAACAGAAGCTGCGTCATTAGTACCCAGGAGGTAGGACCCGACACACTGTTGTGAGACGGTGAAATGAAACCCAGCGGAGGTGGGGACTCCGGAACGCGGAGCTTCCCTGCTTCAGACTCCGCCCTCGGAACTGAGACTCTGAGAGCCAGGCCTGGGGACCTGGGACTTTGCCCTGACCCCTGCTCCTGCACGGAGACCTCTGTCACTCTCACTCTCTGAGTCCTGGCCCAGGGGCTGTAGGAGGAAACCAAGGAAAGAGCCCCCAGGCTGGGCCCAGCCTTTCTCTCCTCTTCTCTTGCCCGATTCTCTCTATCTGAGCCATACTCCTATTCCTTAACTCCTCCCCTGGACCCTTCTAGGAGAACACTCACTCCCAGGGAGCATGATGCCAATATAAAGCTGGCCTTGGAAAATTCGGTGGGAAAAAAAAAAACCCCCAGTAAACCTGGGGCGGCTGTGCCTGGGGACACCACTATACTCCCATAGGGGCCCGGGTCCTCGTTTGTGGACGACAGTAGGGAACACAATTGGGGGAGAAGGCTGGGTACGGTGAACTTGATTGATGGTGCATGACAAAGTAGGGCTCCCCAAAGCTCCTCCCCTTTTTCAGCGAGGTCTGGCATAGAAACTGTGGAGGTCAGGAGATTCTCAGTGTGTTGGGGGATCAGTTTGGGGCAAGGACTCCCCAACAGCTGAGGGCTTCTCTTCCTCTTGGTGGGGCTGGTGGTCCAGTGGGCCTTACTCCTTGGAGGCAGTGTGGGCCCTAAGGTCCACCACCCTATTGCTGTTGCCAAATTCATTGTCGTACCAGGAAATGAGCTTGACAAAGTGATCTTTGAGAGCAATACCAGCCCCAGTATCGAAGGTGGAGGAGTGGGTGTCACTATTAAAGTCTCAGCAGACAACCTGGCCCTCAGTATAGCCCAGGATGCCCTTGATGCCTGCTTCACTACCTTTTTGATGTCATGGTGTTTGACAGCTTTCTCCAAGCAGCAGGTCAGACTCATAACCAACACACTGTGGGTGGGGGCACTGAAGGCCGTGCCAGTGAGCTTCTTATTCAGCTCAGAGACGACCTTGCCCACAGTACCAGTAGAAGCAGGGATGAGGTTCTGGGCAGCCACTTGGCCATCACACCACAGCTTCCCAGAGGGGCTGTCCACGGTCTCCTGGGTGGCAATAATGGCATGGACTATGGTCATGAGTCACTCCATGATGCCAAAATTGTCATGGATGACGTTGGCCATGGGGACCGAGCAGTTGGTGGTGCAGGAGCCATTGCTGACAATCTTGAGGGAGTTGTCACACCCACGACAAATATAGGGGCATCAGCAGAAAGGGCAGAGATGATGACCCTCTTCATTCCACCCTTCAAGCGAGCCCCAGCCTTCTCCAAGACAGCGAAGACATCCGTGGATTCCACAACATATTCAGCAGCAGCATCACACCATTTGATATTGGTGAGATCTCACTCCTGGAAGATGAACTTTTTTTTTTTAATTTAAATTTATTTATTTATTTTTACTGTTGTTCAAGTACCGTTGTCTCCATTTTTGCCTCCAACCCTCAATCCTACCCCACTTTGGCTTTGTCCATGGGTCCTTTATATCCATGTTGTGTAGCTTTCTGAGTACAGGTCTTTTACCTCCTTGGTTAGGTTTACTCCTAGGTTATATGGGTCCTTGATGATCCTTCCCCTTCTTTCTCCCTGTTGTCCCCCTCCACCCTCTCCTCTGGTTACTGTCAGTTTGTTCTTTATTTCAATGTCTCTGGTTATATTTTGCTCGCTTGTTTGTTTTGTTGTTTAGGTTCCACTTACAGGTGAGATCATATGGTATCTGTCTTTCACTGCCTGGCTTATTTCACTTACCGTAATGCTCTCCAGTTCCATCCATGCCGTTGCGAAGGGTAGGAGCTCTCTCTTTCTTTCTTCTTTCTTTCTTTCTTTCTTTCTTTCTTTCTTTCTTTCTTTCTTTCTTTCTTTCTTTCTTTCTTTCTTTCTTTCTTTCTTTCTTTCTTTTCTTTTCTTTTCTTTTCTTTCTTCCTGCTGCATAGTATTCCATTGTGTAAATGTGCCACAGTTCTCTTATCCACTCATTTACTGATGGGCACTTAGGTTGCTTCCAGATCTTGGCTATTGTAAACTGTCCTGCCATGAACACTGGGGTGCATAGGTTCTTTTGAATTGGTGTTTCAGGATTCTTAGGGTATAATCCCAGCAGTGGAATTGCCAGGTCAAAAAGCAGTTCCATTTTCAGTTGTTTGAGGAAATTCCATACTGTTTTCCACAGTGGCTGCACCAGTCTGCATTCCACCAACAGTGGACTAGGGTTCCCTTTCCTCCACAACCTCGCCAGCACTTGTTGTTTGTTGATTTGTTTATGATGACTATTCTGACTGGGATGAAGTGGTATGTCATTGTGGTTTCAATTTGCATTTCTCCGATGACTAGTGATGCTGAGCATCCTTTCATATGTCTCTGGTCCCTCTGAATGTCCTCCTTGGAGAAGTGTCTGTTCAGGTCCTTTGCCCATTTCTTAATTGGGTTGTTTGTTTTCCTGGAGTGGAGTCGTGTGAGTTCTTTGCATATTTTGGAGATCAAACCCTTGTCTGAGGTATCATTGGTAAATATATTTTCCCACACGGTTGGTTCCCTTTTCATTTTGCTGATGTTTTCTTTAGTTGTGCAGAAGCTTCTTACTTTGATGAAGTGCCATTTGTTTATTCTTTCCATTAAATCTCTTGCTCTAGGGGACATATTGGTGAAAATATTGCTGCGTGAGATATCTGACATTTCCCTGCTTATGTTCTCCCCTAGGACTTTTATGGAATCGTGACTTATATTTAAGATTCCTGTCCATCTTGAGTTCATTTTTGTGTATGGTGTGAGTTGGTGGTCGAGTTTCATTTTTTTGCATGTGGCTGTCCAGCTCTCCCAACGCCATTTGTTGAAGAGGCTATTTTTACTCCATTTTATGCTTCTGCCCCCTTTGTCGAATATTAATTGACCACAGAGACATGGGTTTACTTCTGGGCTCTCTATTCTGTTTCATTGATCTATGTGTCTGTTCTTATGCCAGTACCAGAAATGTTTTGATTACAGTGGCCTTGTAAGATAGTTTGATATCAGGTATTGGAATCTCTCCTACTTTGTTCTTTTCTCTCAAAACTGCTGAGGCTATTCAGGGTCGTTTATGGTTCCATATAAATTTTTGAAATGTTTGTTCTATATCTGTGAAATATGTCATTGGTATTTTGATAGGGATTGCATTGAAACTATAAAGTGCTTTGGGTAGTATGGACATTCTGATGATGTTAATTCTTCCAACCCCCGAACACGGTATATGCTTCCATTTATTTGTGTCTTGCTTAATTTCTTTCTTCAGTGCTGTGTAATTTTCTGAGTACAGGTCTTTTACCTCCTTGCTAGTGGTTAGGTTCATTGCTAGGAACTTTATTTTTCTTGTTGCTATAGAAAATGGGATTTTTTCCCCCCAATTTCTGTTTCTGGTGTTTCATTGTTGGTGTACAAAAATGCCTTTGATTTCTGAATATTGACTTTGTATCCTGCCGTTTTGCTAAATTCACTCATTAGGTTCGGTATTCTTTTCTGGAGTCTATCGGGTTTTCTGTGTACACTATCATGTCATCTGCACACAATGACAGTTTTACTTCTGCCTTTCCAATCTGGACACCTTTTATTTCTTTTTCTTGTCTGATCACTGTTGCTAGGACTTCCAGTACTATGTTGAATAGAAGTGGTGAAAACAGACACCCTTGTCTTGTTCCTGATCTTAGTGGGAAAGATTTTAGTTTTTGCTGTTGATTATGATGTTGGCTGTAGTTTTCTCATATATGGCCTTTATTATGTTGAGGCATGCCCCGTTTACTCCCACCTGCTGAGTGTTTTTTGTCATAAATGGGTGTTGTACCTTATCAAATGCTTTTTCCACATCTATTGATAGGATCATGTGGTTTTTGTCTTTCCTTTTGTTGATGTGATGTATTGCATTTATTGATTTGCAAATACTGTAGCATCCTTGCATCCCTGGGGTGAGTCCCACTTGATCATGCTGTATGATTTTTTTAATGTATTGCTGGATGCAGTTGGCCAATATTTTATTGAGGGTTTTAGCCTCTATGTCCATCAGTGACACTGGCCTGTAGTTTCCTTTCTTGTTTTGTCTTTATCTGGTTTTGAGATTAGGATGATGCTGGCCTCATAAAAAAGAGTTTGGGAGTCTTCCCTCTTGGATTTTTTTTTTTCTTTTTGAATAGTCTGAGAAGGAAAGAGGTTCGCTCTTCCTTAAATGTTTTGTAAAATTCTCCTGTGAAACCGTCCGATCCAGGGCTTTTGTGTGCCAGGAAACCTTTTTTATTACTGCTTCAATTTCACCAGCTTTCTGCTTCTTCTTTGTTCAGTGTTGGAAGGTTATATTCTTCTAGAAATGTGTCCATTTCACCCAGGTTTTCAAATTTCTTGGCATATAATTGGTCATAGTAATTTCTTACAATCCTTTGTGTTTCCGTGGTATCAGTTTTAATTTCTCCTCTTTCATTTCTGATATTATTTATTTGTTTTCTCTTCCTTTTCTGCTTGATGAGTCTTTTGAAAGGCTTGTCGATTTTGTTTATCTTTTCAAAGAACCATTTCCTGGACTTATTGATCCTTTGAGTTCTTCCTTTAGTCTCTAGGCCATTCATTTCTGCTCTGATCTTGATTATTTCCTTCCTTCTACTCGCTCTGGGATTTGTTTATTGTTGTTCTCCCGTTCTTGAGATGTAAGGTTAGGCTGTTTATTGGATATGTTTCTATTTTTTTTAGGTAGACCTATATTGCTATGAACTTCCCTCTCAGGACTGCTTTTGCTGCATCCCATAGGTTTGTGCTGTTGTGTGTTCATTTTCATTTGTTTCCAGAAGCATTTTGATTTCATCTTTGATCTCATTATTGACCCATTCATTGTTTAATAGCATGCTCTTCAGTCTCCGTGAGTTTGACTGTTTTTGAGTTTTTTCCTTGAGGTTGTTTTCTAGTTTCAAGCCCTTGTGGTCCGAGAAAGTGCTTGTTATGATCTCAATTTTCTTGAGTTTGTTGAGGCTTGTTTTGTGTCCTATCATGCGGTCTAGCTTTGAAAATGTTCCATGTGCATTGGAAAAGAATGTGTACTTTGCTTCTTTGGGATGAAAGGTTCTATACATGTCAATTAAGTCCATTTGTTCTAATGCATCATTCAGTTCCACAATATCCTTGTTGATGTTTTGTTTGGAAGATCAATCCATTGTTGACAGTGGGGTGTTAAAATCCTCTACTAAGTATAAGTATTGCTGCCTCAGCATTTTTTTTCCTGTTAATTTTCTTGGAGTATTTTTTTCCATTCCTTTACTTTCAGTCTGCGTAGGTCCTTTGTTCTGAGGTGGGTCTCTTGTAGACAGCATATGTGCGGGTCATGTTTTTTTTTTTTTTTATCCGTTCAGCTACACTGTACCTTTAGATGGGAGCATCTAACCCATTTACATTTTAAGGTATTATTGATAGGTACTTATTCATTTTTCCCATTTGTACCTGTGATCCTCTCTCTCTCACTCTTTTTCTTCATCTTCTTAAAGCAGTCCCTTTAGCATATCTTGCAGTGCTAGTTTGGTGGAAGTGTGTTCTTTTAGCCTTCTTTTATCTTGGAAACTCCTTATTTCACCTTCCATTTTAAATGAGAGACTTTCTGGGTAGAGTGGTCTTGGCTGCAGGCCTTTGCCTTTCATGACTTGTAATACTTTTTGCCATTCTTTTCGGCTTGTAGTGTTTCTGTTGTGAAATCAGCTGCTAGTCTTATCAGAGCTCCCTTATATATTACTTCCTGTTTCTCCCTCGCCGCCTTTAAGATTCTCTCTTTGTCTTTGAATTTTGCCATTTTAATTATGATGTGTCTTGGAGTGGGCCTCTTTTGATTCCTCTTGATTGGGACCCTCTGTGCTTCCTGTTCTTGGGTAACTTTTTCTCTCATCAAATTAGAGAAGTTTTCTGTCATTATTTTTTCAAACAGATTTTCTATCCCATGTTCCTCTTCTTCTCCTTCTGATATCCCTATTATATGGATATTATCACGTTTCATGTTGTCCTGTAGCTCTCATAACCCCTCTTAGTTCTTTTGGACACTCTTTTCTTTTTCTTTTTCTTTATGGGAATTTTTTCTAACCTGTCCTCTAGCTTGCTGATTTGACCCTCTGTTTCATCTATCCTGCTTTGAATTCCTTCTCCTGCATTCTTCATTTCAGAAAGTGTATTCTTCATTTCTTCCTAGGTCTTATTGATAGTTTCTATGCCCTTTTTCACAGTGATATAGTTTGCTGTAAGTTCCTCATAGTTTTTCCTGTATTTTTTTTCTTTGTAATTTTCTCTGAGCTCACTGACCTCGTTGAGGTTCCTTAGAACCATTTTTCTGAACTCAGTATCTGATCATTTACTTACCTCTATTTCATTTAGTTCTCTATCTGGGGATTCCTCCTTTCCTTTCGCCTGGGGATGGGGTGTTTCTTTGTCTTCCCATTATTTATGAGACTCCTCTTTTTTGCTTCTGCCTCTTAAATTCATCTGTCTTGACTTCCTGACTTTGTGGTGTGAACTTCTATGGTAGGAGACCTGTAGGATTCAGTGGTGCGGTCTCTTTGATCTCCTGAACTTGACGCTCTTAGAATGCCTTTTATGGCATTTATGTAGGCCCTCTGGATGTAATTGCATATTGATTGATGTTTGGTCATTCTTTGGTGGGCCCTTTCTTCTAGCTGGTTGACTGAGGGTCACTTTGTCCACCACATCTTGTGTTTTTTTGTTCAGGTACTGCTGGAACAAAACCACAAAGCCCAGGGAAAAACCCACACCCACAAAATTAACTCCCCCTTTTAATCCTACTATCAAGAGCAAATGAACCAATATTAATAAGGCCATAAAGAGATTAAGACTATTATAAGAAAGGAGAACAATAAAGTATTAGTATAAGACATAATCACTTAATATGCACAAACTTGATGGACCTGAAATGACCGTTAAAAAGCTATGAAGTAAAGAAAATATCACAAATCATGGAGAACACCACAGTGGATTTTGTCTTGGTAGCCTCTAGTATTTACTGCTGTTTTTTCCTTTCTGGATATTCCTCTGATGATGTCAGATGTTGACCCCATCTGAACTTAGGCAGTCTGTTTGAGACCTCCAGGAATTTACTGTCTGTGGCTGTCTCCTTCAGTTCTTAATCTAGTCACTCTGCACTCAGCAGTCAGGCTTAGACACCACAGGGTGGGGCAGAGTCCCTCCTAGGGTTGTGCTCTTTTGTCCTCTCACACTGCTGCAACTCAGGGGTGTGGTCTGCCTGAGCTGGATGGGACTGTTGTATGGGGGATGATTCAGCACCAGGACCCCGCCTGCTATTCCCTCAGTTCTCTTCCTACAGCCTCCTCCCCCCATCTCTCCTCAGGCGTCTCTAGACCATCCTGCCCCTGCCTTTGCTGGAGCCCAGGGTAAGTGGCTGCAAATAAAAATTTATGTGTTGGCCCTTTAAACATCTCTTTGTATCTCCATCCACCCATCTATGGCAGAGAGCAACTCTGCCACTTTTCGCAGCTGGCTGTTTTCTCTGTACATTTTGGGCTCTGGCGCCATAGGCTGGAGATCACCACTTATGGTTTAGACCTCACTCTTCTCAGGGGGCTCCAACTGGCCATTTAAATATCCCTCTGGCACTGGTGCCTGTGGGCCAGCCTTCTCTAGTCTCCACCACACTCCTTATCAGTCAGGCTCTGCTAAAGCTGATTCTTTTATCTGTCCGTGGTTACAAGGTTTCTCTCTCACTATTGTTCAGTTGTTTGTTCTGGGTGATTTCTCCACAACTTAGTTGTAATTCCAGATTGGTCCTGGGAGGAGGTCAGTGTTACTTCCATTCACTCCTCCACCATCTTGCTTCCACACTTAATGCAAAATTTGATCTTATTTCTTTATTTTTCACCCACTGGTTTTTTTAGTGTGCTCCTTAATTTTTACAGTTGTGAATTTTTCAGTTTTCCTTGTGCTATTGATTTCTAACTTCCTCCCACTGGATTGGAAGAGATAGTTTGTGTGATATCTACCTTTTCAATTCTACTGAGACTTAAATTGTGTCATAACACATGCTGTATCTTGGAGAATGTATCATGTACATTTGAGAATATATATTCTGTAGTCTTGGGTAGAGTGTTCTGAATATATCTGTTAAATGAAGTTGATTAATTCTGTGGTTCAAGTCTTCTGTTTTCCTATTTATCTTCTGTCTGGTTGTTCTAATCATTATTGAATGTGGAATTTTGAAGTTTTAACTCTTGTGGGCTTTCTACTTTCCTCTCTAATTCTGTTATATTTTGCTTCATGTATTTTGTTGATCTGCTCTTAGATGTTATAGTTTATCATTGTTACATCTTCTTGCTCTATTGAAACTAATTAATATATAATTTTCTTCTTTGTCCTTCTAAACTTTTTTGTTTGATTTATGGTCAATTTTGTCTGATAATAGAATAAACAACTCAGCTCTATTTTGGGTACTATATGCACCTAATGCTTTTTTCCATTCTATCACCTTCAAATTATTTGTGTCTTTGGGTAACATGAATCTCTTGTTGAGAACATATAGTTAGGTCATCTTTCCCATTTTGCCAACCTCTGCTTTTTTATTGAGAGTTTAACGGATTAAAATTTAAAGTAATTATGAAAACATCCAAGATGGTAGCATATTAGGTGAAAGCTACACTAACCTCTTACTAGGACCAAACTGGAATTACAACTAAGTTATTTATAGAAAAATTATCATGAATAACCAACTGAAAACTAGCTTGAGAGAATGCTTATAACCAAGGACTTACAGAAGAAGCAACATAGAGACTAGTAAGAAGTGCAAAGGCAAGAGAGAGCTGGCTGGGCCCCCACAGGCAGCAGCTGAGTTTCCAGAGGGATACCTCAGATGTAGGGGCTTCCCCCTGAGAAGTGTAGAATCTAAACCCCAAGCTGGGCTCCCAGCCTAGAACACCAGAGCCAGGAAAGACACCCACACATCTGGCTATGAAAAACAGCGGAGTTTTTATCTACCAGGCAGAGACACCTAGAGATGCAACTACCCTTTTAAAGGTCCAGAACACAAAATTTTGTTCACAGCTGCTCACCCTGGGCTCTGGCAGAGGGAGGGCAGAATGGACTAGAGCTACATGAGGAAAGTTTTGTGTTGGTGGCTCTGGAGAGAGAGCTGAGGTGTTGGCCACCAAATCCCTGTGCTGAGTCATCACCCCATACTGCAGAAGCCATCATTCCCAGGCAGAGCACTCCCCTCCATGGGGCATCAGCATGGGGATAAGTAATAGCCCCACCCACAGGAATCCCTTTTACCCTACCCTTTGAAGCTTAAGCCCTGATGAGGAGTACAGCTGGATGTTCATTTAGTGACTAAGCCCAACAAGCAGCCTGTATGCAAAAGCAGATCTCTGGGTGCTTTGAGACTTTTGTGGACCTGCCCTCAGGCCCTGTGCTGGTAAAAGCTAGCCTTTGTACTCAGCTTGGTCATTTCCGCGTGCACCCAGGCCCAGCAGAGGGAGCTACACGCTGTGGATTGCTGAAAGCTCCAAACAGGTTGCCCAGGGCCAGTCCCAGGCAGCATCAGACATAGGAGAGACATTTGAGAGTCTCTCCAAAATGGCCCAAACTAACACATGCAGTGGCCAGCTTCAAACAGCAACAGAGCAGAATCCAACAAGCTTCACAAGTAGCATACCCACAGGGAGATCTTGGTAGACACCAAACCTTGCTGAGGTGAATTCAGCTTCATGTGATCAGTACCTCCAAGCAGCTTGCACACTGTGCTGTGGGTTGAGCCTCACAGTCAGTCAGCCTGAGGGTTAATCTCATGCATAAATGGGCCAATAGCAATCAAGACTCAATTACAATAGGAATACCCACAAAACATACACAAGGGACTTTCCTAGAGCATCCAGTTCAAGTACTCAGGGAGACTGTGCCATTGGGTCCCACAGGACACCTACTACATAAGGCCATCCTGCCTAGATTGGGAGTCATAGCAAATCTACCTAATACATAGAAACAAACACAAAGGGGCAGCCAAAAGGACAAACAGGCCCCAGATGAAAGAACAAGAGAACTGTTCAGAAGAAGACTAAATGAAATGGAGGCAAGCAATTAATCAGATATAGAGTTCAAAGTAATGGTTATAAGGATGCTCAACAGCTTAAAAAGGACATAGAAACCATAAAAAAAGGAACAGTCAGAAATGAAGAATAGAATATCTGAAATAAAGAATACACTGGAAGGAATAAACAGTAGGTTAGATGAAGCAGAGGATCGAATCAGTGACTTGGAAGACGTAGAAAAAAATACCTGATCAGAGAAGGAAAAAAGAATTTTAAAAAATGAGAATAATTTAAGGGATCTTTGGGACAACATGAAGCATAACAATATCCACATCACAGGGGTAACAAAATGAGAAGAGAGAGAGCAAAAGATTGAGAACCTATTTGAAGAAATAATGACCAAACATTGTCCTAACCTGGTGAAGAAAAAAACACATAAGCCCATGAAGTGCACAGAGTACCAAACAATATGGATTCACAGGGGCCCAGAACAAAACACATCATAATTAAAATGCCAATGGTTAAATCAAAGAGAAAATCTTAAAAGTTGAAAGACAAAGGCAGTTACCTACAAGGGAGTTCCCATAAAACTCTCAGATGATTTCTCAACAGGGACATTTCAGGCCACCAGGGATTGGTATGAAATATTCAAAGTAATGAAAAGCAACAGCTTACAACCAAGGCTATTTTACCCAGCAAGGCTATCATTTAAAACTGAAGGAAATAAAGACCTCCCCAGACAAGAAAAATCTAAAGGAATTTGTTACCACCAAACCAGTACTACAAGAAGAAAGCCTTCCTTGAGGAAGAATGAGAAGGAGTAGAAGGAGATGGAGAAGGAGAAGTAGGAGGGAAAGGAGGAGGAGAAAGAAAAGGAGAAGAAGGAGGAGGAGGAGGAAGAGAAGAAACAAACCAAGGAACATAGTTTAAAAAATAAAATGGCAATAAATATGTATCTATCAATAATTACTCTAAATATAAATGGCTTAAATTTCCAATCAAAAGATGTAGGGTAGCTAAATGGATAAGAAAACAAGACCTATATATATGCTGTCATCAAGAGACCCACCTCAGAATGAAAGATACACAAAGATAAAGGGATGGAAAAAGAATTTCAAGCAAATGGGAAGGGGGAAAAAAAGCTGGGGTGGCAATACTTATATCGGACAGAATAAACTTTAAAACCAAGGCTATAGGAAGAAACAAATAAGAACACTACATAAAAATAAAGGGAACAATCCATCTACTAGAGAATATAACCCTATTAAACATTTATGTATCCAACATAGGAGCACCTAAATATGTAGATGTGGATGGACATAAAGGGAGAGAATGACAGAAATACAGTCATAATAGGGGATTTTAACACCTCATTGACTTCAATGGATAGATCATCCCGAGAGAATATCAACAAATAGGTATTAAATGACACACTAGATCAAATGGATTCAATTGACATCTTCAGAGCATTTCACCCTAAAGCAGCAAAATATATATTCTTTACAAGTGCATATAGAACATTTTCTAGGACTGACCACATGTTTGGACACAAAACAAGTCTCGATAAATTTTTAAAAAATGAAATCATATCAAACATCTTCTCTGACCATAAATGGTATGAAACTAGAAATCAATCACAAGAAGAAAACTGAAAAACATACAAAGACATGGAAACTAAATAACATGTTACTAAACAGTGAATGGCTTAACAATGAGATCAAGGAAGAAATAAAAGTACCTTAAAAGAAATGAAAATAAGAACACAACAACACAAAATCTGTGGGACATGGGGAAAGCAGTCCTAAAAGAGAAATTCATAGCATTACAGGCCTATCTCAAGAAACAATAAAAAGATCAAATACACAATCTAACTGTACATTAAAGGACCTTGAAGAAGGACAAAAAAGCTCCAAGTGACTAGAAGAAAGGAAATAATAAAGATTGGAGCAGAAATAAATAAAATATGGTCTAAAATACAATACAAAAAAAATGAAACCAAGAGCTGGTTCTTTGAAAAGATAAGCAAGACTGACAAACCTTTAACCAGACCCATCAACAAAAAAAAAGAGAAAGCAGCATAATAAATAAAATCAGAAGTGAAAGAGAAGTAACAACTGACACCACAGAAATACAAAGGATTATAAGAAAATATTACAAACAGCTATATGCCAACAAATTGGACAATCTGGATGAAATGGATAAATTCCTAGAAACATACCATCTTCCAAAACTAAATCTGGAAGAATCAGAGAATCTGAATAGACAAATTACAACTAGTGAAATTGAAGCAGTTATCAAAAAACTACCAACAAACAAAAGCCCTGGACCAGAGGGCTTCACAGGTGAATTTTACCAAACATTCAGAGAACTAACACCTCTTCTTCTCAAACTATTTCAAAAAAATTCAAGATGAAGGGAGATGCCTAAGCTTATTTTTCAAAAACATTTTATGGGTGCTTTATTCAGATGGCCAGTGAGCTGAGAAGACAGCAGGTTTGTACCCTAACAGATCATGATATGTTTTCTTTCAATCCAGCCTTTTTTATAAGGATAAAAATGTATAGGTAAGGGATTTGGAATTCAAGGGGAAAAAGTTTAGATAAAGGATTTGGAATTTGGGAAATAGGTTAATCACATAAAAGCTTCAGTCTGGCAATTTCCCTAGCATCCTTTCATCCCCTGACCAGTGATTTTTCTACCTGGGTCCTGGGTCCTGTGTCTTGGGTGATGGACTGTCTCTCCCTGAAACACAATGGCTCAGATACCATCCTGATTGCTTACGGTCTCTTCTGGGGTACAAAGATTGACTTGTTTGTGGTCTCCTGGAGTCAGGGTGGGCCATATCTTTAGTTCTTTGATGTCTGTCTTAGTCAGCTTAGGCTGCTATAACAAACTACTATAGACTGGATGGCTTAAACAACACTTATTTCTCAAAGTTCTGGAAGCTAGAAATCCAAGATCATGAAGATGGCCTCTTAAGCTCATTTTATGAGGCCAGCGTTTTCCTAATTCCCAAACCAGATAAGGACACTACAACGAAAGAAAATTAATGGCCAATACCCATGATGAACATAGATGTTAAAATCCTCAACAAAATATCATCAAACCAAAAAAAGCAATACATTGAAAAGATCATACACCATGATCAAGTGGGATTTATTCTGGGGATGCAAGGTTGGTACAATATTCATGAATCAATAAATGTGATATACCACATAAACAAAATGAAGGATAAAAACCACATTATCATATCAATAGATGAAGAAAAAACATTTGATAAAATTCAGCACCCATTTGTGATTTAAAAAAAAATTCAGCAAAATGGGAATAGAGGGAACATACCTCAATGTAATAAAGTCCATATATGAGAAACCCTCAGCCCATATCATATTCAATGGGCAAAAACTACAAGCATTCCCCTTAAGATCAGGAACAGGGGTGCCTGTTTTTGCCACTTTTATTCAACACAGTACTGGAAATCCTAGTCACAGCAATCAGACAAGAAGAAAAAATAAAAGGCATCCAAATTGGACAAGAAGAAGTAAAACTCATTATTTGCAGATGACATGACATTGTATATAGAGAATCCAAAGCTTCCAAAAAACTACTAAAACTGATACAGGAATTCTGTAAAATAGCAGGATACAAAATTAATATCCAGGAATCAGTTGCATTTTTATACTCCAGTAATGAACTATCAGAAGGAAAAACTAAGAAAACAATTACATTTGCAATTACTTCAAAGAGAAAAAAATAACCTAGGAATAAACTTAACTGAGAATATGAAAGACCTGTACTCAGAAAATTATAAGACACTGAAGAAAGAAATTGAAGAAGATACAAATAAGCTGAAGCATGTACCATGTTCATGAACAGGAATAATTAACATCACTTAAATGTCCATACTATTCAAAGCAATTGACAGATTCAATACAATTCCTATCAAGGTACCAATGGTGTTTTTCACAGAACTAGCACGATTCAAAAATTTATGTGGAACTGCAAATGACCTCAAATAGCAGGAGTGATTTTGAGAAAGAAGAATAAAGTTGGCTGAATGACCAAACATCTCTAGTGCTGTACTACCCTCAGAATTATGTGATCAGCTACTATTCAATTCTATCTGCTCTCCTGTACATGAGATAAATCCTATCTATAAACTATTGTAGATGCTCTCACACTTGCCAGCAATGATTTATTAACAATCCTTAGATTCTCATTATTCTTCTCTAGGGCAGCAATACAACTTGCAGTAACTAGCGAAAAAAATTATTTTCAAAGACTTCTATAATTACATTTTATGTAGCATTCCCCCAACCCAGGGCATTTTCTCAGGTCACCAACAGAGACATCTAGCAGTTTAGTTGCTACCATGTGCCTCTCCTACCAACCGGAATGTTATCCTTTTAGTCTGCAGACAGTGGGTGAATTAGCCCCAAATCCCCATCTTTTTTCTTGTGTTCTTAGACCACCCTTTATACCATTTGTGTTAGTGAAGGTCCTGCGAGAAGCAGAAAACAATATAGTATTAAATATTGTAGGGTAAATGAAGGCATTCTGGCCTCCTTACTCAGATGCATGAGTAACTGGGGGAGCAGCTTCTCACAACCTTGAAGGAGTCTGATAAAGCAGGGTTCTCACAGCCTTGTGCCTGGGTCTCATGGCCTTGAGCCTGGGTGCAATAAGCTGCCCCCAGCCTTGAGTACTCACATGCACAGCTCATGCTAGGTTACTTCACTTTCTGGCCTGAAGCTGGCTTTGTCTGGGCTAGTACTTAAGGGGTGGGAGCTTCAGATGAGGAAGGGACTCGGGCACCGACATAGACAAGGGCTTGTGGCCTGTGTAACTCTCCGCAGTAAAGGCATATCAAGCATCCCCATAGCTCCATGCATCTTCTTCCATCTATCTGAGTCTCCAGTAGACATGCCCAGCCTCAGGAGGCTGCAACACAAATATGCAATATATTTTTAGAGAAAACACCTTTGAGAGAAAATGGGGAAGGAGAGAGAAAAAGCTGTATTAGCCATCAAATCTCAATGCGATTCTGAATCCAAATGAGGGAGAGAAAGAAGAAAGTCTGGCTAAGTATCCTAGACCCAGAGCAGAGTAAGGGAAGTTCAGAGAGGATGACAGGGAGCCTGTAGCCTAAGCCAGCCTTCGAGGAGCAATGGTTCTGCCTTAGTTTCCCGCCTCTTCTGAGTCACTGTCCAGATAAGCCCATGGAAAGTGTAGCCTCAGCACAAATATGGCAGCAGATTTCAGACTGTCACAGCAGGAACTATCAGTCAAATAATGATAAAGGAGAGCAAAGGGAAGAATTGCTGGACCAACACCTTTAAGTAGACGAGAAGGGATGAGGCCTCGACACCAGCCCAAGGACTGGCTCTGGCTGGGAGCGTGGGCAGCTCACCTGTGGTAAAGGTCTCCATGTAGATGACGTTAGAAATCTGTCAAAGTTGTTTTCTAACATGTTCAATTTTCTCAGTGAAACAGGAAACAAGGTCACTGGCAGTAACAAGATGCAGAAAGAGAGTGGATGTTTGAGCAGAGGATGCAGGGAGACTGAGGGAGCCCTGCAGGGACAGGATGATTGAGGGCAGGGGTGTGGCCCCCCTTATGGTCTGGGTCATGACGTTAACATGACAGTTTCAGCATGGCTATGTGGTTCTCCAGCCTCCAGTAGCTGTGTGGGGCAGGTGAAGGGCAGGCAGAGGTAGAATCACTGAATGTGTAGTTTTTCTAAGCAAGGGGGACAAAGCAAACGGGAGCCAAGAGAAGGAATGAAATGATGCCTCATGGATGTTAAGAGGAGTGAGGAGGGGACATCGAGGAGTGAGGGACAGTGAATAGATGGTAGGATCATAAGCTGGGGTCCCAGTGGGCTCAAAGGATCATTGGAGTTATTACAGCACAGGATGGACTCAGGCCTGGGAAACAGGCACATTTGTAATGAAAGGTTTGCTGATCTTATATTACAGAATATGATCAAATAGTCATACCAGTGTTTCCAGAGCTTAGGCCCCCTGCTGGGATGAGTAGGGGAGATGGTGGGCAGAGCATGGAAAGCATGAAATGGAGACTGTGGCAGGGCTGGGCTATTGGCAATGACAAGGAAAGGGGTGTCCAAACTTTTGGCGTCTCTAGTCCACACTGAAAGAAGAGTTTTCTTGGGCCACACGTTAAATACACAAACACTAATGAAAACTGATGAGCAAAAAAAAAAAAAAAAAAGGTTTTAAGTAAATTTACGATTTTGTGTTGGGCTGCATTCACAGCCATCCTGGGCTTCATGCAGCTCGCAGGCCATGGGTTGGACACCCTGGACTCTAGGGAATGACAAGGGAGGGGGGCCCAGGGAGTGCAGAGCACAAGGTCATGGAGGAGAGGAGTTCAGGGAAGTGAGAGGCAGGGGCTGAGAACATCTTCTCTACTGTGTGTATGCTGTCATTGCTGTAAAATTACCAAAAACCAAGTGGTTTTAAACAACAGCCATTTATTATCTCATGGTTGCATCAGTTACACATCCGACATGTCCTCAGTGGGCTGGGAGTAAGAGGGACAGGTCTTGGTTCCTCACTGGGGCTCTGGAAGAATCCCCTGCCAAGCTCATTCACTTGGTTGACTAAATTCAGATTCCTGCAGATGCAGGACTGAGGTCCATGTCCTTGTTGGCTATCACCTGGAGCCTCTCCCCTGGTACCACTTGTGGCCCCTATGTCTCATAACTGGCAGCAGCAACAATCCTTCTCAGGTTGGAATTTCTCTGATTTCTGTATCCTCTCTGACTCCAGCCAGAGAAACTTCCTAAATTTTCAAAATTTATATGACCTAGCTAGACTCACCCTGATAATCCAGGAGAATCTCCTTATCTCAAGGTTCTTAACCTTCCTTACATCACCCAAGTCCCTTTGCCATGTAAGGAAACCCGTTCACAGGCTCCAAAGAGTAGGCTGGGCATCTGTGGGGACCACTGTTCAGCCTTCCACATCTGACAATGTTGACATCACTGAGGATCAAGGAGGCAGCACTCTGGGGAGGGTGACAGTGAGCCAGGAGTTAAAAGAAATGGAGGAGTGGCCTGGGGTACACAGAGAATTCCTACAATGAGGAGAGTGGGGGCTCCAATCTGATTACAAAAGATTCATATAAGAAAATGTTTAGGAAAATTATGTAGAAGAGGGAAGACGTGAGGGTACAGATCTGTGGGAGGGAAGACACCCCAAGGGAGGACTCCAAAGGGGACCATGTCCTCAGGGGCACCAGGTTTCTGTCAGAGCTGCAAGGTGCAGGAACATCCTAGGGGAGGGCTGTGCAGGTTCAGCTGATCCTGGGCTGAGCACAGAGGGGCACGATGGGCAGATTTCAGGAGTTTGGGGGATGGTGTGAGAGGAGACAGAGTGGAGTCTGCAGAGGCGGTGGAGATGAGTGTGCAGGATGTTTGGAGGACCAGGAGTGACTGAGACAAACAGTGAAAAGGACACAATGAAGTTAGTCCTGGTATATTCAGGTAGGTGATGGTGGTGTGTATGAGAAAGGGAGATGGGAAGAGTAGAGGTTTGGGGTTCTCACTTGGGCTCTGTCAATGGCGATGAAGAGGTTAAGTGTGGTTGGGTCTTAGTCCCAGTGTTTGGAGCCTTTTTGACCCCCTGGTTATGGGGTGGAAACCCTGGGGGAGTAGGGGTCTTAGAGGTGAGTCCATTGGTTCACTGCTGACCCTTGTGGGCTGAGAGTGCACTCACACCAGCTCTAGGGTCTACCTGACACCTGCTTCATTGCAGTGCCTTCACTACACTACACTTCACAATGCAGTGCCTACATCCTGGGGCACCAGGTAAGACCTTCACACAGGAGCCCCTCTTCTGTTCTGCTGAGGGGACACAATGTCTAGGACAGTTGTGGCTCACTTAACCCAGTAGTCACAATGTGCATGTGCACACTGTGGAGGATTATGTAGACATTAAAAAGGTGATACCAAATAAGACAATTTTTTAAAACTGAGAATCAAGATGGCAGAGGAGTGAGTGTAATTCCAGGACCAACCTGGAATTACAACTAAATTGTGGAGAAATCACCCGGAACAAACAACTGAACAAGAGCGAGATAGGAGCCTTGTAACCTCAGAGACAGAAAAATCGGCTTTAGCGCAATCTAACTGATAAGGAGTGTGGTACAGATCTGAGAAGGTGGGCGGGGTGCCCACAGGCAGCAGCACCAGAAGGATATTGAATCAACCAGTTGGATCCCCCTGAGAAGAGCGGGGTCTAAACCAAAAGCGGGGATCTCTAGCCCGCAGCACCAGAGCCCAAAAAGTACACAGAAAACAGCCAGCCGCAAAAAGCGGCAGGGTTGCTCTCTGCCAGAGACAGGCGGCTGGAGACACAAAGAGCCTTCTATAGGGCCAATGCAAAATTTTTATTTGCAGCCACTTACCCTGGTCTTTGGCAAAGGCAGGGGCAGAGTGAGCTAGAGACACATGACAAGACTGGGGAAGGAGGCTTTGGGGAGAAAACTGAGAGAGTAGCTAGCAGGATCTCAGTGCTGACTCAACCCCCATGCAGCAGTGGCCATTTTGCTCAGGAAGAGACCATTCCCTCTGATGAACACCCCGGTCAAAGGACCCCATAGCCCTACCACCAGGTGGGATTCCACCCCGCCCTGTGCTGTCTAAGCTGCCTGATGAGTGCAGGCTAGCAGCCACAGACAGTGGATCCCTGGCTAAAGGGGACGAAGAGAGGTCTGGTGACACTTGAGGGAGTGTACTGGGAACGGAGGCTTTGGGGAGAGAACTGAGAGAGTAGCTGGCAGGAGCCCAAAGCTGACTCCTCCCCCACATGGCAGCAGTGTGAAAGGACCCAATAACCCCGCCCCCAGGAGGGACTCCGCCCCACCCTGAGCTGTCTAAAGCGTCCTGCTGAGTGCAGAGTGAATAGATTAACAGCTGAAGGAGACAGCAGATTCCTGGAAGTCTCAAACAGACCGCCTAAAGTCAGACAGGGTCAACATTTGACATCATCAGAGGCAGATCCAGAAAGTAAAAACAGCGGTCTCCAACCATAGAAGTTCACACCACAAAGTCAGGAAATCAAGACAGATCAACTTAAGATGCAGAAGCAAAAAAGAAGAGTCTCTATCAAATAATGAGAAGACAAAGAAATACACCCCACTCGAAGGGAAAGGAGGAATCCCCACAAAAAGAACTAAATGAAATAGGGACAAGTAAACTATCAGATATTGAGTTCCAAACAACAGTTCTAAGGAAGCTCAATGAGCTCAGTGAGCTCAGAGAGAATTACTAAAACCTACAGGGAAACTATGAGGAACTTACTGCAAACTATATCAGCATGAAAAAGGACATATAAACTATCAATAAGAGACAAGAGGAAATGAAGAATACAATTTCTAAATTGAAGAACACAGTAGAAGGACTCAAAAGCAGGCTAGATGAAGCTGAGGACCGAATCAGCGAGCTGGAGGACAAGGTAGAAAAAAGCTCCCAGAAAGAGCAAGAAAATGGAAAAAGACTCAAAAAGAAGGAAGAGGCATTTAGAGAAATGCAGGACAACCTGAAATGTAATAATATCCATATAATAGGGATACCAGAAGGAGAAGAGGATGAGGAAGGGATAGAGAACCTGTTTGAAAAAGTCATGATGGAAAACTTCCCTAATTGGAGGAGAGAAAAAGTCACACAAGTCCGGGAAGCACAAAGGGTCCCATTCAAGAAGAACCAAATGAGGCTCACTGCAAGACACACCATCATTAAAATGGCAAATATCAAAGACAGAGAATCCTAAAGCAAGCAAGAGAGAAAGAGGCAGTAACATATAAGGGAGCCCCAATACGGCTAGCAGCTGACTTCTCAACAGAAACACTGCAAGCCAGAAGGGACTGGCAAGAAATATTCCAAATCATGAAAAGCAAAGGCCTGCAACCAAGACTGCTCTACCCAGCAAGGCTCTCAATGAAAATGGAAGGCAAAATAAGGATTTTCCCAGACAAAAGAAGGCTAAAAGAATACACCTCCACCAAACCAGCAATGCAAAATATGCTAAAGGGACTACTTTAAGATGAAGAAAAAGTTTCTATGAATATCCAGTTCCTTTCAGAGTTGCGAATACTTGATATTGCCAATATTTTTAATACTCATTAATCTGATTGTGACAATGATGTTATTTTAATTGTTCCTTTACTATTTGTTGAAACTAAACCTGTTTTAGTATATTTCTTGCCTATATCCTTTTTTTTAAAAAAAAAAGCTTTAAGTGACTTTTTGGTATTCTTTATCCATTTATTGATTAAAGGTTTGTAGAACTTTTTTCCCTAAAAAGAAAACAAAAACAAAAAACCTATTAACCATGTTTTAGAGGTGTTGCAAATACTTTTCTATTCTATTCCTTGTCCTTTAACTTTTTTTATATGTATATTACTGTATAGTTAAATGTTTAATAGAGTCATATTGTCAATATTTACTTTATAGCTTCTGGGGTTGAATATTTTACTTCAGGTCATGAAAAATATTAGTTCTATTTTCTTCTAAAACTCCTTAGATTCTACATATTGATTCTTAACTCACCTGGATATTTCTTGTATAATGTGTGAAATAGGGCTCTATATTTGTTTTATTTCAAGTAATAGTGCACCTTATTTGTTGAATAAGCCTTATTTCCCCCATTGATTTGTAATATCAACTTAATCATACCTATGTTTGTCTCTAGAATGTTCATTATATTTCATTGATCTGCTTGATTATTTCTGTGCTGGTGTCATGTTGGTTTAATTGCTGAGACTTTATAATGGTTTTAATTTTTTTTTAATATTTTATCATTAACTTTGACATTTAAAAAAATAAATAAAATCAATCTACATTTAAGAAAGAAAGAAAGAGAGAGAGATGGAACTCCTACTTTTTGCGACAACATGGACAGAAGTGGAGAATATTAAGCTAAGTGAAATAAGCCAGTTGATGAAAGACAACTACCATATGATCTCACCTGTAAGTGGACTCTATTCAACAAAATAAACTAATGAACAAAATAAACCACAGGCACAGAAACATGGAGCAGGCTGAAAGTGACCAGAGGGGAGGAGGAAAGAGAACTATGGTGGAAAGAAGAGGAAGGGACTAGATAAAGAACATGTATAACTGACCCATGGACATGGACAACAGAGTGGGAATTGACTGTGGGAGTGGGGGATGGGGGTGGAATGGGTAGATGGGGGTAAAGGGGGAAAAGTTAAGAAAACTGTAATAGAATTAACATGATTTATAAATAAAAATAATAATAATAAAATTTTTTAAAAACTTATAAAAGTTGACCTTTGGAGAATAATTATTTTAAATGACTTTAAAATTTGAAAATATATAAGAATTACAGATATTTTCTCAGTGTGATGATGATTATGATGATAATAATAATGGCAATCATGTGGTTTGGAAGAAAATCTTCTTTGTTAGAGGCAAATACTGAATATTTAGGGGTGCTGAATATTATGATGCTTGCAAGTGATTCCTGATGATTTCCCAAAAATCATTAAAGGTAATATGTCATACACATGAAGTAAATATGGCAAAATGTTCAAACTATTGAATCTAAGGTAACCATTGCACTATTCTTTCAAACTTCCTGTACATTTTTAAATGTTCCTAATAATATGGAACAATTAAAAACAAAATAATGGCACAGAAAATGTTCACAGCATAATGTCAAAATAAAAGCAGGGTTCAGTACTGCGTGTGTCAATGTGTGTCAGTGTGAGTTCACATGTGTGAGTCATTCTGCACATGCATTTATTCACTCATTCATGCCCTCAACAGATGTTTTACAATCAACAACCAGGCACTTTCAGGACAGTGGAAAAACAGCTGTGAAAATTAAATCCTTGTCCTTGTTCTTATAAAGCCTGTATTCTCAAGGAGGGACAGACAGTAAACAATTAAATACATTTAAAAATGTGCGTTGTGAACTGAGTGTGATCGAAAGCAAAGCGGGTGGGGTTAGAAAGAGGCTGGAGGTGCCCAGGCAGGGGCAGTGTGGGCCTGGCCTCTCAGTGAGGACAAGGACGCTTGGGGAGACTGTCTGGGAGGGAGGGGCTGCCTGGGTGACAGGCTTTCAGGCCCAGGACCAGCAGCGAGGCTTGGAGGTGTGACAGCCAGGGCACCTGTGCTGGAGGAGGGAGGACCTGGATCGGGACCCATCACGTGGCCACAGCTGTGCCAACTGGACCAGAACTGGGGTCTTGCAAATGAGAGGGATTTCAATGCAACCTAGTGTGCAAAGCTCACTCCAGATAATCCAAGGTCTTGAAGTTGGAAATTTTCATCTCTCCCCGTACCCTAGGCACCCAGGATCTCTGCCGGAGAATAGCATGTTACCAATTTTTCATGTATCATTCCTGAGGAAAATTTATACAAATGTTTAAAGTGTCCTATGGTTTTGGACATCTGTGTAAAGTCAACTTGCTAGTCCTCAAATGTGCATGTTGTACTCCCTTTCCTGTTGGTGTACATTCTGTTTTTGGCACATACCTGACAGGCTTGGATAATCTTCTGAATGGTTCTTTTTAAATGGGGCCATTCAAATGTGTCCTAATGAGGTCCGTCAAAGCACCCCTTCCATAGTGAGTCCCTTCACGTTCGTGTTTGAGGATGGGATACACTAGCACTTCAGGGAGTAAGATCATACCATGCGGTTGATCTTCCATATAGAATTAGGGTCAGTGTTAGAGAAACCCCATTCATGGGCCCATTCCTCATCTTGTCCTATGTAATAGGATTTAAATTCTGACAAATCTAGGCAGGGGATTAAAGGCCCAAGAAGTGGCGGTCCTCTGTTGGCTTGTCTTGCTGCTTTACTGGCTGTTTGATTTCCCTGGCTTGTTTGAGAACTGTTCGGCTGGTGTCCTGAGAAGTGCATTACGGCAATTTTGTTCTGTTGATTCACCACCTCTGTCAATTTTAAAATTTCTTTTGCATGTTTGATGTCCTTATTCCCCAAGGTTAAGAGCCCTCTTTCTTCCCATATTGCCCATGGGTGTGGACTATCATGAAGATATATTTAGAGTCAATGAATATGTTAACATTCTTTCCCTGGAATAAACTCTAAGGCTCTGGTGAGGACTATCAGTTCAGCATTTTGTGCTGAGGCTCCTGCAGCAAGGGCTTGGGCTTCCATTACCTTATCTATGGTGATTACTGCATATGTAGCTTGTTGTATACCATTCTCCATGAAGCTTGCCCCCATCTATATATAATTTCCAGTCAGGTTATGTCAGCAGCTGGTCCAATAGATCCAGTCTGCTAGAATAAATTTAGTCTGGGCAATCATGTTGGAGGTCTGAGCTTCCCTCCAAATCCAGGAGTGGGGTAACCAGATTTAAGGTAGTGGTGGTTTGTAAGGTAATATCTAGGTTGTCTAATAAAATGGCCTGATATTTTCCGAAACACCCTGCTGTCAGCCAGTATCCTCTTTTCTGTTCCAGTAGGGTTAAAACTTGGTATGGTACAAATACTGGAGTTTGCAGCCATCCTTTCATCGTGTGATCTAGTTTCTTTGAGAGATAGGCTATGGACGGAGGGGTATTTCCTACAGTCTGTGGTTGTACCCAAAGTCCAATTACTTGCCTTTCATGAATGTATAATTTGAAAGGTTTCTGTCTTGGCGAGGATTTCTATCATTTTTATTTTTATTTCCGAGTTCTGGTCAGTCCTTTCTCCAATGGCCTTTCTCTTTGCAATAGGCACATTTATTGGTGCCTAGTGGGTCTTTCCCTTTTCTTTTTGGGTTCTGACTCCCCTTCTGGTTTTCCCACATTGTTTCTAAGAAAATGGTGGCTGCTTTAATTTCCTTGTTTCCTAGACATGGTAAACTTTACAGGCTATGCCCACCAGTTGGGAGGGATTCATTCCCAATGCCCCATCTAAATATGGGAGCTTCCTTCTGATATACAGGCCACTTTACCCAATAAAAGTCAGGTTTACCACCTGGACATTTTCTGTTGCTGATGGGTCAGCATCAATGTGCTTTTGATAGGCCTGATAGATCTTTTCTAAAATTCAGAAGGGTCTTCATTTGGTTTCTGTTGAACAGCCTGTATTATTATGCAGGCTCTTTGGTGTAGGCACCTCTTTCTTAAGCCCTTCCTATTCAGGTCCCCACTGGGCTCTGTCAACAGAATCACTCCATTGGGATTCTCTTGAAGGAGGTGATGGGTATTTTCATTACACTTATTTATAACTAGCCACCTTTCATCTGCCATTAGCAGGATTTTTTTTTTTTTAAGATTGTATTTATTTTTAGAAAGAGGGGGAAGAGAGGAAGAGAACCATCAACCAATTGCTTCTCGCACGCCCCCAACAGGGGACCTAGCCCACAACTCAGGAATGTGCCTTGATCTGCAATTGAACCACAGCCTTTTAGTTCACAGGCCATCAGTCAGTCCACTGAGCCACACTAGCCAGGGCTTTAGCAGAATATTAAGGAGAACCTGTACATCTGCCCAGTTTGGATGGTGAGTGACAAAAATGGAAGTGATAAGATCTATTATTTTCTGAGGGTCCCATCTATATGAAGGGTTGTAATTCTTCCAGTTCAGTAAATCTGAAGTGGAAATGGAGTATGAGCCCAATAGTAGCCAGCAGGCTGGCCTTCCTGGTTTATTTCGCCTATAGAGTATTGCCTCAAAGGGAATGTACTGCTTCAGACAGGGATGCTCACTGGCCAAATTGGGTGTCTTTCCTGGTCTTCATGGGGTAGACCATCCCTTCATCACACAGAGGGGGGAACTATTGACCCTCTGGGCTGTATTTCAGGGGTATCTAGCAATAGAGATGATGGGGGAAATCTTCCTCTTGCTATCCTGATGAACAAGATCCTATCCATTCATCCTTCTAGCTTTTGGCCCACTCAGTGTAAGAACCACCCCCTGGTGTCATCTTGGCCAATGGGTGAGACTCCCCAGCACTCTGACTGTCTACAGTAACAGTAATACTTAGAGCATGCAAATAATGAGGGGACCTGAGAGGGAGACATTTAACCCTTTCATTCCTGGAAAAGGAAGTCTGATCCAGGGAAGAGGACCCACATTATGTCCTCTTCCTGGGATGCAGGGCATTATGAGCGTTCTGGGTAATGAGGGAAATGGGCCCTTCTCCCTACATCTTCCAAGGTGCTATACAGGAAGGAGACAGAACTCATCAGCAGAGCACCCCAGGGAAGAGCAGCCCAATGTCAACAGAGAAAGTGGAAGTGTGAACTATTGGTGCCTTACTGTCCTGTCCCATACCAGGAAGCTCTCTCAAGCTGTGGAAGGAAATGATAATGACCAGATTCATATCAATCACTTTCAGTCTTGATATCTTTATCATCATGGACATCCCATTGCCATCCTCTAACCTCATACCCAAAGTGCCCTTACAACCCAAAGCTGGTCCCTTCCACCTCAAGGCCTGCTGGCTTCAGGTCCCATAGGATCATACTTCAGGAAGCTGTGAGCAATACTTCAGTGTCTGGACCCCTGTCACCAAGTGGTAATAATAAAGAAGATACTTGCTGAGCCAACAGGAGGAGCAATATTGAGGGCAGATTCATGGGATGGATGAGGCACATGACTAGGCTCCCATCCTTTATTCCAGGGCTTGTAGAGACCAGCTTAGAGACCAGCTTGCCCTAACCCTAGCCCTGCCAACCACACACATCTGGTATTTGTGGAAGTTGACCCCTCCAGGATTTCTGTGGGACAGAAGCCATGTGGGACTACGATGCCATGGTTGAGAGGGAAGCAAGGTTCTCAAGTAACTGGTTAATATTGCTTCCCAGCTGGGATTGGGGAAGTTAAATCCCAGAATAAGAATGGGGGCAGGGAGTTACCAGGCAATCACTCTCTTGGATGTCTGTTGGCAGCAATAGGTTTCCCTTATAGGGTGGGAGTCACCCAGGATCATTGTCCTGAGGGTTGCCACCTTGCTGTTCCCCCCTGGGAAGGGAGCTAGACATCTTTCCCCTGTGGTATAAACAACTGGTAGGTCTCAGCTACATATACCTGCTACTTACATGTTAATTAATCTTGTATGACATATGAATATTTTAGATCTTGTAAGAAATGAGCAAAATAAAAGGATGTTTTTAGTAAAAGTAACTTGGGTGATATAAGAATCAGGTTCCTGTGCCCTGGGTACCATTTTTCTACTGTTTAGAATCCTCACAAAAATCCAGGGGAAACTAAGAGCCCAGAGAAGGCCACAGGGTTGAAGCTCTCTGGCAAAAGGCGCCATGCTCTAGATGCTGGGGCTGAGAAGACAACTGCCTGGGTCTGCAGACTCAGGTTCTCCAGTCAGCCTTCACCTCTGGCTACCCTGGCCGACATACTTCTGCTTCCCAAGCCTCCTTCAACCTCCTGATTGGGCACACTGGCCTATGCCAGTCTGGTTCCCTCTCAGGGTTTGTGGCTCTTCCAAGTCCATCATCCCCAGCCCCAAAGGTAACAGAGAGAAATGACACGGCAAACCTCCCACTTGCAGTGGGATCCATACAAGTGTGGAGAACAAAGTCACACTCCCACCCCTTCATACCTGAGAACTTCTTGCATATCACAGCTCCACGGACTGCAATAGCAAGAAGCACCAGGTCAGCAGTGACCTCCACATGGTTAGGATGAGCTGGGAAGGTGCTTCTGAGAAGGGAATAAAGGGGCCTTCATGTCACAACCCAGACCTTGCCCCAGGTACTCTGAATAGCTCCTGTCATACTTGGTCTGTGAAGAGGCTTCACCCCTCCATCCCTTGCTGCCCCATCTCAACATAAGGAGCCTGGACAGCCCCTCTGCTGCATGTGGCACATGTGTGTCTGCTGCTCCCCAGACAGCACCACCACAGCCTCCCATTTCTGGAAGGTCCCATCCTCCACAGGCCTGGTCTCCAAATGCTGCATGTCCTTAGCCTGGTTCTCCCTGCCCTGCAGCCAAGTTTGCCTGATGTCTGCTGGGCAGAAGCCCCAGGCTCAGCACCTCAAGGTGACCTCCCCTTTAAGGTTTGAATGATGGGTCACACATGTGCTGACGGCTAGTATGAGGAAGGAAAGTTGAAGCATATTGAGCCATAGAAAATAAGATTCTCTTAGTTGAAGAAAATTAAATGAGAATCTCAGATATTAGCCCCCTCCCTGTGGTTTCAGTGGCAGTAATTTTCAAACTAAAAATAGGTTCTGGAATGATGGGTGTTACAAATCATTAATTCTTTCTTTCTTCAAATGTGTCTCATCTTTTGTTAAGCAACTAATTTGGTTCTAAAATTGATGATATTTTTCGGTTTTAAAAAATTTATACTTGCTTATTTTCTAATTTGCTGTCAGACTTTACAGTTCGCTGATACTCACTCTCTGCTACTTTGTGATACTGCTTTGTGGGACTAATTCCATTTGCTGCTCTCTCTGCGGATTCCATTCCCTGGTGTCTCTGCTCTTGGTGTGTTACAAGTTACCTTTAATTGTGTGCCACAATATTTTAGAAAGGAAAATGTTTTGTTTTTTTTTTTCCTGCAGAAAGTTTCTGTGCATTCCTCTCTGTGTTACATCTGGTGGGTTTCCAGTCCTGGAATGTTTTGACCCATATTCAAGGTGTGAAGCATGAGTATAAATTCCTGCAGGTTCACAACTACTTCTATGAAACAGCATTTCAGAAACCCTGCTTAATGCAGGGGGTTCTCCACCACATCCCCATCTTTGTGACCCTTATTCCTGGATGATTTGGTTCTCACTTCTCTGTCCATGCAGTGTCTCGGGAGCACAGAAGGCTTCTTCATCTCCTCAAGTTCTGAAATGTCTTCAGGGCAGAAGTGGGTCAAATGCCCCAGGAATCCTGATCTCACCTTCCTGGACTGTGACGCCCACCTATACCTTGGCTGGCAATGGTGAGGCCATCACCTCAAAGAACGTTGCTTGGCACAGAGGACCAGGACGGGAAAGGCTTCCTTGTGAAGGTGGACCCCAAATACCTACTGTCCTTTGGACAAAAGTACCTACTGTCCTTTCCCATGGACCTTCCTATATTCCTTCCCTCCCGTCCTCCCACCCTCAGGATGCTTCGGTAGCCAGGACAGAATCCCGACCCCTCAGAGGAAATGCTGAGGAGGGGAAGGAGGGTGCTGGGGTGTGTCCCCTCTCCCCTCCTGTAGGGATGCCTTCCGAAACCTAATCCAGCTTTGAAGAGGTCCTGTTTGTGATCCACAGTGTCTGGTAGCTGCCAGAAGCAGCATCTGGTTGCTGCACGCCAGGTATCTGAGAAGCCACTTGGTACAGGGACACATCAGATTTCCTGGTGACCTTTGCCATGTGCACTTGAGCCTCAGAGCCACAGTTGTAGATCCTCATTCAGGCAGATAAAATCCTCATTGTTGAGGATGGACTTAAAGTGTCCCCTGGCAGGGGCTTTAGTGTCCCATCCTTCCCTCCTTGCACCTCTCCCACCTCAGCTTCCACCTTGTGATTGGTCACAGCAAACATAAATCACTATCAGGACTGAAAATGAAACTTGAAGCAAAAATGTCACTCCTCCCTTCGACCTGTGAGGGGTCAGTACAAAGTCCCACCCACAGGGCCTGGGAGGGGGATGGGATGTGTTGACCTGTGCCCAGAGCCTGATGTCACTCTGCAACCTTGCCCTGGAAGTCGTACCCTCCCAGGACCCTCAGGTTTCTGAGAAATGGATCCAGAGAGTCTTTGAGGACTTTCCCTTGAAGAGCAGATGGTCGGGTCCCAGCTTCTCCATCAACCGTGCCCACAGCTTCATGCTCTGATCCTTTTTAGAGCTGAGGATCCCAGGAGAACAGGATGGGCTGGGCAGGAGGTTTCTTATTGGATCCTAGAAGATTAGTGACAATGTCCGTCTTCCCACCTAGAAGCTCAGCCCTTACCCTTTTCTGGGGGGTAGAGTGGCACAGCATTGCTGTCTACTGTTTTGGCTCTAAGTATATTGCACTTTTGAGTATTTTGCTGCTCAACAGAGATATGATTAGGTGACTCTTCCATCTACTGGTCAGTCCCTCAAATGACATACACATGGTGGAATTGGCTCAAGATCAGAAGCCTTTACAGCTTGCAGAATGAACTCTTGGGGCATGATTTTATCTAAAGTTGACTTTGGGCCTTGGCCAGTGTGGCTCAGCTGGTTGGGACTGCTGAAGGATTCCCAGTTAGGGCACTTGCTTGAGTTGTGGGTTCATTTGGCCCCAGTCAGAGCACATACAAGAGGCAACCAGTCGATGTTTCTCCCTCACATCAATGTTTCTCTCCCTCTCTTTCTCTCTCCCTACCCCTCTAAAAATAAATAAATAAAGTGGGCTTTGGGCATGGCAGGCACTGAGCACTTCACAGACTGGGCCAGGACAGTCAGCATTTCCAATCCTGTATGTAGAGGATTTTTCTTTCATCTCTGTTAGGGCATAAGGTCCTCACCTTAGCACCTGGATAATTCCTTTCCCTGGCACAAAATAGAATGATTTCTCCTCACAGTTAGAAAAGGGAGGTTAGGCAAAGAAACCAGTATGAGAAAGAGACCAGAAACACATGACATATTCTTGCAAATTTGGGGATAGAAGAATGCTTTGGGGGAACAGTCATAATCCTAATAATTACCGCCTCCCCAAAACCTTATAACCCAGCACCAAGACTGAGCTCTTACCACAAATGGGTCAATCACTGTGCTTCATGGTTCTTCACAAGAGCTGGTGAGATTAGTATGGGCTATTCAGCATCAGAAACACAGAGCAGCTGTGAACAGCCATCCAGTCCTGAAGTGGGAAACATATTATCTGAATACACATGTGTCTGACTTTGTAGCCCAGAGGATTAAAATAGATGAATTCTGAAAGAATTGTTTGGACACGAATTAAATAATTTTAAATAATTTTTATATGTGTGTGTGGGGGGGGGGGGGAATCTTGCCTCTCTCTGTTTCTATGACTGTGATTACTTTTTATCTTACAACTGAGACCATATCTAACTGATACATATGTAGTCAACTTTAAAAATAATTATCTTGACTTCTGGTCAAGATGGTGATATAGGTAAACATGGCTTGCCTCCTTGCACAACCACATCAAAATTACAACTAAAATATAGAATAACTATCACTCAGAACTGTCAGAAATCAAACTGAATGAAAGTATGACAACTGTGGAATTAAACTATATCCATCCAGACTGGTAGGAGGGGTGGAAATATGGAACAGGTTGATCCCACATCCATGTGTGGTGGATAAAAATTCAGGAGGGATATATTTGGAGCAAGGAATCCCAGCCCCACACCAGGCCCCCCAGCCCAGGGTTCCAGTGCCAGGAAGAGAAGTCCCCATAACATTTGCCTTCAAAAACCAGCAGGGATTGAGTTGGTAGAAGAAACCCAACATGGACTTACTCAGACTCACTCTCTCTGAGGTCCAGGACCAGGGTAGCAGATTGAAAGGCACCAGTGGCATACAAGGAGAAACTTAAGTGTCTAGCATCAAGACGCAGTTGGGAGACAGCTTTCCCCCAGACAGAAATGTGAACAGAGGCCATTGTCCCTTTTCTGAACCCTCCACCCACAGAACTGCAGAGCAGGCCAGTGACTGCCATTTCTAAGACTCCATCAACCTGGATAACACTGTTTGTTCCACCCTGGAGATTCCCTGAGGCTCCATCCCTCCCAACTTACTACTGTTTACAATGACTTTTCCATATGAATGGTTGGTCTTGGCTCAAGCTTCACAACTTCCTAAATCCTCTCAAACTAGCAAAAGCCAGCCTCAGTGAGCCTCCAGCCACCTTTACCTCTTGCTAAGTAGTCCCAGGCACAGCTCTAGCAGTAGCCAGTCCAGACTCACAGCTTGGCTTTCCCTAAAATTCTTCAAGCCAAGTACAAGTAACAGCCATCTCAGATTGCTTTATAGTTCAGGCAAAGTGGCCTCAGGCAAAACACAGGCGGGGGCTGACCTTGGCCTGCACCACCCTGGAAACCATAGGGCCTGAGCACCCAGTGGAAAGCTATAGACCATGTTGGAGTACCTCCACCCTGCCCCTGCACAGCTGATCTTCCAAAGAGGGCAGAGGTTGGTGGTCAGTGGTCATAGCCAGTTCTTGCAGCTGACTGGCCTGGGTAAATCCCTCCCATTCACCTGCCAACAGCAATCAAGGCTCAAATACAAGAGGACTGTATACTCAGCCCACACCCTATAGGACACATACTATATTAGGCCATACTACCAAGACAAGGAGT
The DNA here is from genome assembly GCF_021234165.1 of Pteronotus mesoamericanus. Classification (NCBI taxonomy): domain Eukaryota; kingdom Metazoa; phylum Chordata; class Mammalia; order Chiroptera; family Mormoopidae; genus Pteronotus; species Pteronotus mesoamericanus. The sequence goes on from NW_026555085.1 coordinate 1,926,918, forward strand.
CAAAGCAGTTCTACTTTATACATAGAAACAAACATGGGGGAACTGCCAAAATGAGGAGACAAAGAAACATGACCCAAATGAAAGAACAGATCAAAACTCCAGAGAAAGAACTAAACAAAATGGAGATGAGCAATCTATCAGATGCAAAGTTCAAAACACTGGTTATAAGGATGCTCAAGGAAATTAGTGAGGACCTCAGCAGCATAAAAAAAGATCCAGTCAACAAAAGACCTGTATGCAGAAAACTATACAACATTGAAAAAAGAAATTAAGGAAGACACAAATAAATGGAAGCATATACCGTGCTCATGGACTGGGAGAATTAATATCCTCAACATGTCCATACTACCCAAAGCAATTTATAGATTCAATGCAATCCCTATTAAGATACCAATGACGTATTTCACAGAAATAGAATAGACATTTCAAAAATTTATATGGAACCATAAACGACCCCGAATAGCCGCAGCAATTTTGAGAAAGAAACACAAAGTGGGAGGGATCACAATACCGGACATCAAACTCTACTACAAAGCCACCCTACTCAAAACAATCTGGTACTGGCACAAGAACAGACCCATAGACGAGTGGAACAGAATAGAAAGCCCAGAAATTAGCCCAGATCTATATGGACATCTAATATTTGACAAAGGGGGCAGAAGCATACAATGGAGCAATAACAGCCTCTTCAACAAATGGTGTTGGGAGAGCTGGGCGGCTACATGCAAAAAATTGAAATTGGATCATCAGCTGACACCATACACAAAAATAAACTCAAGATGGATAAAAGACTTAACTATAAGTCACAACACCATCAAAGTCCTAGAGGAGAACATTGGCAGGACACTCTCAGATATCCCACACAGCAATTTTTTCACTGATATGTCTCCTAAAGCAAGGGGCATAAAGGAAAGAATAAACAAGTGGGACCTCATAAAAATAAGAAGCATCTGCATGGCGAAAGAAAACATCAGCAAAATGAAAAGGGAGCCAACCATATGGGAAAATATATTTGCTAATGATACATCAGACAGAGGTTTGATCTCCAAGATATATAAAGAACTCACTCGACTCCACTCCAAGAAGACAAACGATCCAATCAAAAAATGGGCAAAGGACCTGGGCAGATGCTTTTCTAAGGAGGAGATACAGAGGGCCCAGAGGCATTTGAAAGGATGCTCAGCATCACTAGCCATCAGAGAAATGCAGATCAAAACCACCATGAGGTACCACCTCACACCGGTCAGAATGGCCATCATAAACAGATCCACAAACAACAGGTGCTGGCGAGGTTGTGGAGAAAAGGGAACCCTAGTACACTGTTGGTAGGAATGCAGACTGGTGCAGCCACTATGGAAAGCACTGTGGAATTTCCTCAGAAAGCTGAAAATGGAACTGCCTTTTGATCCAGCGATTCCCCTGCTGGGACTATACCCTGAGAACACCAAAACGCCAATACAAAAGAACCTATGCACCCCAATGTTCATAGCAGCACAATTTACAATAGCCAAGTCTTGGAAGCAACCTAAATGCCCATCAGTACATGATTGGATCAAAAAATTATGGTACATATACACAATGGAATACTACACAGCAGAAAGAAAAAAAGAACTACTAAACTTCGCGACAGCATGGATGGAACTGGAGAGCATCATGCTAAGCGAAATAAGCCAGGGGGCGAAAGACAAATACCATATGATCTCACCTATAAGCGGAACCTAACCAACAGTGCAAAGATGCAAGGAAAATATGACCAGCAACACTGAAAGGAAAAGAAATCAACAGAGACAAGAGGGAAGGGGGGGCAGGGAAAGGGAAGGGAAGGGGAAAGTCAAGGAACATATAGCAAGGACTCATGGACAAAACCAAAGGGGAAGAGCTGAGGGAGGGAAGGTGGGAGGGGGCAAGGGAAAGAGGTGGGGGGGAGGCAGAGACAAATGTATGTAAAAAGTAAATAAATTAAAAAAAAATAAACTTTAAAAAAGAAAAGATCCAGTCAAGATGTGGAATCAAGATGGTGGATGGGTGAATGGAAGTCACACTGACCTTCTCCCAGGACCAACCTGAAATTACAACTAAATTGTGGAGAAATCACCTGGAACAAACCACTGAACAATAGTGAGAGAGGAGCCTTATAACCTCAGATAGACAGAAGAATCAGCTTTAGCATGAACTAACTGGTAAGGAGTGCGGTGGAGACTCGAGAAGGCAAGTGGGGCACCCATGGGTGGGAGAACCAGATGAATATTGAAATGGCCAGCTGGATCCCCCTGAGAAGAGCAGGGTCTAAAAAAGAAGCAGGGATCTCTAGCTTACAGCACCAGAGCGCAAAAAGCACACAGACAACAGCCAGCTGTGAAAGGCAGCACGGTTGCTCTCTGCCAGAGACAGGTGGCTAGAGATGCAAAGAGCCATTTAAAGGGCCAGCGCATACATTTTTATTTGCTGCCACTTATCCGGGCCTTTGGCAAAGGCAAAGACAAAGTGGGCTAGAGATGCCTGAGGAGAGACTGGAGAGGGAGGCTTTGGGGAGAGAACTGAGAGAGAAGCCAGTGGCACCCTAGTGCTGACTCATGCCCCACATGGCAGCAGCCATCTTGCTCAGGAAGACCACTCCACTGAGCAGCAGCAGCATGAGAGGACCCAATAGTCCACCCCAGAAGGGCCTCAGCCCTGCCCAGTGGTGTCTCTAAGCTGGCCTGGTGAGTGCAGAGTGGCAGCCACAGATAGTAGGTCCATGGCTAAGCCGGAGGAGGGGGGCAGAGTGGTCTAGAGACACTTGAGGAGAGACTGGAGATGGAGGCTCTAGGGAGAGAACTGAAAGAATAGCCAGCGGGATCCCAGGGCTGACTCCTCCCCCAGATGGCAGCAGCCTTCTGACTCAGGGAGGCCACTCCCCTGAGTGGCAGCTGTGTGAGAGGACCCAATAACCCTGGCCCCCAGGAGGGACTCTGCCCCGCCCTGAGCTGTTTAAGGTGTCCTGCTGAGTGCACAGTGAATAGATTAATAGCTGAAGGAGACAACCGCAGACGGTAGATTCCTGGGAGTCTCTAACAGACTCCCTAAGATGCCTAAGATGCCTAAGGTCAGACAGAGTCAACATCTGATACCATCAGAGGCAGATCCAGAAGGAAAAAACAGCAGTCTCCTACCATAGAAGTTCATACCACAAAGTCAGGAGATCAAGACAGATCAACTTAAGGAGGAGCAAAAAAGAAGAGCCTCGCAAATAATGGGAAGACAAAGAAACACCCCCGCCCCCGGTCAAAAAAAGAGGAAGAATCCCAAGAAAGGAACTAAATGAAATAGAGGCAAGTAAACTGTCAGATATTGAGTGCAAAACAACAGTTCTAAGGAACCTCAATAAGGTCAGTGAGCTCAGAGAAAATTACAAAAAACTACAGGGAAACTATGAGGAACTTACTGCAAACTATATCAGCATGAAAAGGGGCATAGAAACTATCAAGAAGACACAAGAGGAAATAAAGAATACCATTTCTGAATTGGAGAACACAGTAGAAGGAATCAAAAGCAGGCTAGAAGAAGCTGAGGATCGAATCAGCGAGCTGGAGGATAAGATAGAAAAAAGCTCCCAGAAAGAACAAGAAAATGAAAAAAGACCCAAAAAGAAGGAAGAGGCATTTAGGGAAATGCAGGACAACCTGAAATGTAATAATATCCATATAATAGGGATACCAGAAGGAGAAGAGGATGAGGAAGGGATAGAGAACCTGTTTGAAAAAGTCATGATGGAAAACTTTTCTAATTGGAGGAGAGAAAGAAGTCACACAAGTTCAGGAAGTACAAAGGGTCCCATTCAAGAGGAACCAAATGAGGCCCACTCCAAGACACACCATCATTAAAATGGCAAATATCAAAGACAAACAGAGAATCCTAAAGCAAGAAAGGGAGAAACAGGTAGTAATATATAAGGGAGCCCTGATACGGCTAGCAGCTGACTTCTCAACAGAAACACTGCAAGCCAGAAGGGACTGGCAAGAAATATTCCAAGTCATGAAAAGCAAAGGCCTGCAACCAAGACTGCTCTACCCAGCAAGGCTCTCAATGAAAATGGAAGGCGAAATAAGGATTTTCCTAGACAAAAGAAAGCTAAAAGAACACATCTCCACCAAACCAGCAATGCAAAATATGCTAAAGAGACTGCTTTAAGATGAAGAAAAAGAGTCTATGAATACCCAGTTCCTTCCACAGTCACCGATACTTGATATTACCAATAGTTTTAATAATTATTAATCAGCTTGTAACAATGATGTGTTATTTTAATTGTTCCTTTATTATTTGTTGAAACTAAACCTGTGTTTATATATTTTTTGCCTACTTCTATTATTTTTAAAAAGCTTTAATGACATTTTGGTATTCTTTATTAACTTTTTTTATTAAGTGTTTATAGAATTTTTGCCCTAAAAATACCCAAAAACTATTATCTCTTTTTTAGATGTGTTGCAAATATTTTCCTATTATATTACTTATCCTTTAACTTTTTAATACATATATTACTTTATAGTCTTAAATGCTTAAAATAGTCATATCGCCAATATTTTACTTTATAGCTTCTGGGTTTGAATACATTACTTCAGGGTAAGAAAAATATTATTTTGAATTTTCTCCTAAAACTCCTTAGATATTACATATTGATTTTTAACTCACCTGAATATGTTTTGTATAATGTGTGAAATAGGGCTCTATATTTGTTTTATTTCAAGTAACAGTGGTCCAGACACCTTATTTGTTTAATAAGTCTTATTTTCCCTATTGATTTGAAATATCAATTTAATCATATATTACATTGTTAGACAGATATATACATTTGTTTATAGAATGCTCATTTTATTTCATTGACCTACTTGATTATTTCTGTGCTGGTGTCATGTTATTTTAATTGCTGAGACAGACTTTATAATGGATTTAAATTTTTAAATATTTTATAATGGATCTTGACATTTAAATTAATCAATAAAATAATTAATTAATTAATTAAAATTTGCATTTGAAAAGAAAGAAAGAAGGAAGAACTCCTACCTTTTGCAACATCATGGATGGAACTGGAGAATATTATGTTAACTTAAATAAGCCAGTCAGGGAAAGACAAATACCATATGATCTCACCTATAAGTGGAATCTATTCAACAAAATAAACTAACAAACAAAATAAACCACAGGCAAGGAAACATGGAGCAGACTGAAAGTGACCAGAGGGGATGAGGAAGGAGGACAATGGTGGAAAGAAGGGGAAGGGACTAAACAAATAACATGTATTAATGACCCATGGACATGGACAACAGAGCAATTGACTGTGGGAGCAGGGGTGGGGGTGGGATGGGTGGAGGCGGGCAAAGGGAAAAAAATTGAGACAGCTATAATAGAATAAACATGATTTAAAAATTAAATTTTAAGAAAAAGAGAAAAAAGATCTAGTCAAAAACAAAAGATACATTAATTGAAATAGGACAATTTAGAGGGGAACAACAATAGAGTGAATGAAGCTGAAAATCAAATCAATGATTTGGAACATGAGAAGAAAGAAAACAACCAATCAGAACAATAAGAAGAAAAAAGAATCCAAAGAAATGAAGATAGTTTAAGTAGCTTCTGGGACAACTTTAAGAGGTCCAACATTCACATCATGGAGTGCCAGAAGGAGAAGAGAAAGGGCAAGAAATTGGAAATCTATTTGAAAAGATAATGAAAGAAAACTTCCCTAATTTGGTGAAGGAAATAGACATACAAGTCCAGGAAGCACAGAGTCCCAAACAAGATAGATGGAAAAAAAGCCCACCCCAAGACACATCATCATTAAAATGCCAAAGGTTAAAGATAAAGAGAGAATCTTGAAAGCAACAAGAGAAAATTAGTTACCTACAGGAGAGTTCCCATAAGACTGTCTCCTGATTTCTCAAAAGAAACTTTGCATGCTAGAAGGGACTGCCAAGAAATATTCAAAGTCATGAAGAGCAGGGACCTACAGCCAAGACTGTTCTACACAACAAAGCTATCATTTAGAATCGAAGGGCAGATAAAGAGCTTCCCAGACAAGAAAAAACTGAAGGAGTTCATCATCACCAAACCATTGTTATATGAAATGTTAAAGGGACTTAATCAAGAAGAAGAAACTCAAAACTATGAACAATAAAATGGCACTTAATACATATCTATTAACAATTGAATCTTAAAAACAAACTAAGCAAACAAGAAGAACAGAGACAGAACCATGGATACAGAGAGCATTTTGATGGTTGCCAGAAGGTAGAGGGATGTGGAATGGGTAACGAAGTGAGGGGATTAAGAAGTACAAATAGGTAGTTACAGAATAGCTATGGTGATATAAAGTATAGTATAGGAAATGGAGTAGCTAAAGAACTTATGATCCATGGATAGACATGAAAAATGGTGTGGGGATTGCCTGAGGGAGTGAGGGGTGTTGGGTGGAGGGAGACAAAGGGGAAAAATTGGGACAACTGTAATAGCAGAATCAATAAAATATGTTTTAAAAAATATGCCCTGACTGATGTGGCTCAGCAGATTGAGTTCTGGCCTGTGTACCAAAGGGTCGCCAGTTCAATTGCCAGCCAGGGCACATGCCTGGTTTGCGGACCAGGGCCCCAGTAGGGGGCAATATAAAGTTCTTTGTTTCAGTTTTATTGAGATATAATCAACATTCAGCACTGTGTAAGTTTAAGGTATACAACAGAGTGACTTACATATATTATAAAATGATTATCACAACAAAATTTAGTTAGCATTCGTCATCTCATATAGATGCAAGAAAATTAATTTTTTCCCATGATGAGAACTATTAGGATCTGCTCTCTTAGCAACCTTCAAATATACCATATAGCAGTGTCAACCATAGTCATCATGCTGTACATTCCATCCCCAGGACTTACTTATCTCATAACTGAAACTTGGTACCTTTGACCCAATCCCCTATCTCCCACTTCTTCCTCTAATAACTACAAAACTGATTTTTTCTAAGAGACACAACCCACTGTGTACCCCAAGCCAGAAGTCAGAAGAACCAAACATCAGGTTGGGGAAAATTTCAACCCCCACCAGCTTTTGCATAAGTCAAGGTGCTGATGCTTGACTTATTATGTACATTCTGTGTTCATTTATTTTCTCATTAGTTCAGTCCACATAGCACCACAGTCACTTCACTCCAGAAGCAGACTGACCCTTAATCTTCATGATAAGGAAACCCCAAAGCACTGTCCCGTCCCCTGATGTTACACTTTAGTTCTGCTTCATTACAAGAGGGTGACAAGTGTTCAGAGAAGATTTTCCCCCCAACAGTGTCAGCCATGGACATTGGCCCAGATGTCCTGTTCCATCTTCTCCCAGCCTTTAGGCTTTGCTGTGCATTTGTCGGTCATGGGAGCTGGGGAAGGACATGGAGATTTGTTAGTATTGTGTCAAGGCATCGCGATACACCTCTCCTCTTCTCCAGACCCTCACAGTCTGTTCCTTCCCAGACACATGAAATAAACACACACCAGCTATGTGTATTTAAAGAGTGCTTCAACTCTCAAAGAGTTATATAGACTTAATAAACATGAAGTAATGCATACAACGGTGTGACTTTGGTGGAGGGGACCTCAAGGAGCCAGAAAGCTGGTATTAGGCTCATCAGAAGGAACCGTAACAAGGAAACTTACAGGTAAAGCTCGTTGATAATAGTATGACTATTATACATGTAGTATATTATAATATAAAATAACAAAAATGATGATAATTAATGTGGCACAGACGTTAGCACCTCATGTCTATTTACACATTTAATCCTGCCCAGCACATGGAAATAAATACTGTTATTTTTCCCATTTCACAGAGTAGGAAGCTGAGGCAGAACAAGGGAAAGTGCTTGTGAGACCAGAGCAGAGAGTCGACATAAGCCTCCAGGGTGCAGGTTCTAGGTTCCCACAGTTGTCAGGACCAGGAGCTGGCAACAGAGACTGACATCCCAGCTGCCTGGCAACATCTGGCCCTGATCCAGGTCTTACAGGCTAATGAGCTCTGAGGGAAAAGAGAAACCAATAACAGTTCAGTTGCCTGTGATATATTGCTTCTTTTTCTCTCAGGGATTCTCCTTCAGTTGCTCCAAAACCAAATAATTCCGTTCTCTGAGGGAAGGTAACACTCTCACTTAGGGGTGAATTTTGCTTATTTAGGGGTTTAGACATGAAAACATCTTTAAGAGCTGGTAAAATATTGTACAGGAAAAAATACACTTAAAAACTTGAGGACAAGTACTATGAGGCAATTCTATTGACTGTGAATATGCAGTTTGCCAACGCTTGTTGAAACACAGATGCTTGGGTCTCCTGAGCTTCACGAATAGCAGCAGGAAGAAAGTCTGCATAGAAAATGTGCAATACCTCAATGATTTACTTTAAAACTTTTAAGGACAATTTGCTTTTGTTTTTAAGCCTTATATTTTAGTTAACAGTACTCATCAAAGATTAACAAGCAGGGTGATAAAAATATATAAGGCAGAAGGGGAAAAGATGAAATTAAGAGTTTTCAAAGCCACAAAATACAATAAAGGGACTTGCTCTGGCTGGTGTGGCTCAGTGGATTGAGTGCTGGCCTGCAAATGGAAAGGTCTCTGTTTCAATTCCCTGTCAGGGCCCATGCCTGGATTGCAGGCTGAGTCCCAAGTTGGAGGCATGTGAGAGACAACTGAATGATGTTTTCTCACACATTAATGTTTCTCTCCCTCTCTCTTTCTCCCTCCCTTCCCCTCTCTCTGAAAATAATTAAATAAAATCTTTTAAAAGATAAAATAAAAATAAAGGGTCTTAAGCATGCACCTCAAAACTTATGCCAGAATAATTGAATTAGAAGTCAAATCAGGTTTGGGGATCAGAAACCAAAAGGCAAAAGAACCCTCCTATGCTGAAAGGCACAGCCCGACTATAAGAACCGAAGCAGCATTTGCTACATGGAGACGTCAACATATCATTCAGAGATGACAAGCCACACAGCTAATGGGCACTGAGGAGGGTGTCACCACCAGCACCAGGGCCAGACTCCTTGGCCTGGCTGATGCTTGCTCTGGAATCTGGAAAGGTGACAGCACCTTCATCTCTGCTGCTTTAAAGTCTCTAAGCAGTTCTGAAGAGGACAGTCTTCTCCTGGGACCAGTCCTCAGAAAGAAGCCTTTGGATGGGAAGAAGCTAGGCTATGCTTCGAATGTGAACAAGAGCCATGGTCACCAACAACTCCAGATCTAACACAAAGGTGAACAATAAGGAGCCGTGTCCTGCCAAGGAACCCACTCTACTTTCTCCAGTGTTCCCTCATGGTATAGATTGGCTTCAGCAGTTTCTGAAATCTGCATCCACCCCACCCTGCACAGAACACAGAAGATGTGTCCTGTGAACTGATGTGATGTCCTGGCAGTGTTTGCATTCAGCCTTCTGGACTCTGTGACCTGCTGCACACCTCCAGCTGCTGACTCCTCCTGTAGGAGCATGCTGAGGAAGAGAGCTGCGACCTGCTGCCCAGGCCTCTTTCAACTTGCCTTTGTTCTCCTTCAGTTTTGAAGAGCTCTCTGAAAATCCCTTCATTTCTGCAAGTTCTTCTTGAGAGTGCTGGGATTTTGTAGAAGCTCATTTACTTGGATTTCAAGGGAGCCTGTATGGATCCCTTTTCATTTGTGAGATCTCCCTTCTAATCTGGGCAACCACCAAATGGGCCTGCTCTTTCTCCCTTAGGGAACCCTTTCATTTTGATGCCAACACACTCACTTGGCTTTCTGAAGATGATGGAGGCTTTATACAGGCAGGCCTGGGCTCCATCGCCTCTTCTCCACAAGCTGCTTCTCCAGTTTGGCCACATCCACTTTTTTGCTGGCAAGATTCATGAAGGCAGCTGACTTCCCCTCACAGTCATCACCAGTGTGGTCACCACCTGCAGATGTTCTCTGATGGAGACAGAGGTCTCCTTCTGGGCATCTACCAGCTGTTTGAGCTGACTCAACTCATTCAACTCTTTGAGGACTGAGACTTTATTTTGGACAGTGCCACTTCTGCCTCCACCCTGGATGCCCTCAACCCCTGTGTCAGTTCCTCATGCTCAGCCTCATGGATGGAGTCAGCTGGTACATCCCTAAAGACTTCCTCTTCTTGTAATCATCCAGCTCATCCTGTGCTTCTTTGTGCAGCTGGAATAGCTTGCTCCCCTGCTTGTTGAGTTCATCTGTCATCCTGTCATGGCCTCTTTCACGTCCCAGCATCATCACCGGCCTCCTGAGTCATCTGACTTTTTTAAAAAATATTTTATTTATTTACTTTTAGAGATGGGGAGGAATAAAGAGAGGGAGAGAAACATTGATGTGTGAGAGAAACATTGATCAGTTGCCTCTCACATGCCCCCAACCAGGGGCCTGGCCCACAAACCGGGCATGTGCCCTGACTTGGAATCAAACCAACAGCCTTTCAGTTCACAGGCCAACGCCCAACTCATTGAGCCATACCAGCCAGGGTGGCTGTTCTTAAAGACTGTTTTGGAGTTGGAGAAGAACAAGCTGACTATGTTGACTGGTGTTCTTCTGGATAATGGAACACTTACTGCTTCCATTCTTAATAGACTTTATAATGAGAATTTGGTTAAAGAAGGTTTCAGCAGTTTTTGCTGTAAAGCTCTTTAAATCATGGATAAATGAAAAAGATATCAATGCAATAATCTTCAAAAAGTCACATGGATAGCAGACTGATGGAACTTTTTCCTGCCACTAAACAAAGCATTGAACACTTCACAAAGTACTTCACTGAGGCAGGCTTAAAAGAGCTTTCAGAATATGTTCAGAATCAGCAAACCATAGGAACTCCAGAAAGAACTTCAAGAACAGATGCCCCATGGTGATCCAATTAAGGATATAATTTTGTATATCAAGAAGGAGATTTAAAAAACCAATATCCCAGAACCCATTGTCACTGGAATAGTCTGGTTCAGGGCAATGAGCACCATGGAATGGAACAAATAAACGAGCTTGTGGCAGAGCAAGCCATCAAGCACTTGAAGCAATATAGCCCTCTCCTTGCTGCCTTTACTACTCAAGGTCAGCCTGAGCTAACTCTATTACTGAAGATTCAGGAGTATTGCTATGATAACATTAATTTCATGGAAGGCTTCCAGAAAGTAGTGGTGTTTTTTTATAAAGCTGAAGTCCTGAGTGAAGAGCCCATTCTAAAGTGGTATAAAGATGCACATATTGCAAAGGGGGAAAGGGTCTTCCTTGAAGAAATGAAAAAGTTTGTGGAGTGGCTCAAAAAATGCTGAAGAACCTGGGGTTGAAGATGAACAAAACGAATGAATTTTGAAACTACAGGTTGTAAACAGGAGTTGTAGATAAAATGTCAAGTCTCATGTGTCCTTTTTCTTACATTTCCTGCTTCCCTGTATCAGGCATGATATAAGGGCTTTCATAGCAAATTTTATTTTAACTGTTTCTATGAGTACTGGAGATGTTGGGTTTAGTTTCTAAAACTGTATTTTAAGTAGCTATGGCAGCAATATATTTGAATCTAATGTTGCTTTAGTCTTTTCAGTTATCTTCTACCTCCTGCATTTTCTACTGTAATAATATAATTTAAGGCCTTCCACAATAAATATAACAGTTCACTTTTTCCCTGGGTTTTCTAAATAAACAGTTCTCAGGATATAATGTGGTTAAAAATAATGTTATAAAAATTCTGTTTGCAAATTAAACTGTAAAATATCCGAAGTCTCAAAAAAGCAATGATTTGTGTGATAATTTGGTATGCCCAAAGCACTCCTCATCAAGGAACATCTCATATACAGTAATTGAATTCATTAACATGAAACTTGAGTATTTGGACCATTCCATGTTAATATTTTCTTACATGTTAATATTTTCTTGTACAATTAACTTACAAGTTAATATTTTCTTGTACTTTTAACCCCAGATGTTCTTGAACTCAATTGTTTGCTCTCTGGTGTTTGTTCCTTATTGAAGCCATGGAGAACAAGCTTGAAAGTGATGTCTTGAAAGGGAAATTGTATGTGGCAGAGGTGCTAGGAAGAAGAAACTTGAGTTTCTTCCCATTGAGAAACTTCTGTGTTCAGTTTGCATCTTTCCAGCCAAAACAAATGGGTATTCTTTTCATACTATTTCCAACTGTACCTTAGAAAAGTGTTATTATTTAATGAATTTAACACTTGTCATACACTTAGAATGATGGGAAAGAGCTCAAGAAATAGTGTGAATAAAGAAATGATTTTACTAAACCCATTTACTAAAGAAAATGTTCAGTGTCAGCATGTTCTAATTGGAACTCTAAATATAACTCTTATTTTCTATTGGCTTAGAATATTTGGTGTAAAGAATGGAGTGCAATGATGATGATATATTCCCACTTGGTGACACAGGACCAGCTTCATTCTCTCAACATATTCACTAATGACACAAGCATCTGACTATTAACATACCCTAGCTGCCTTTCCTTTTAATTGCCATGAGCAAAATATATCTTCTATAAATTGATTCACTTATTTTAATAAGGCTTTTAAAAGGCTGCGTTTTAATTTTTGTCTTTTCTTGCTGTCACCCATCTACAAATGTAGTCAGGAGAAAACAAAATATGACCACACTTTTTAGTGGAAAGGCTGCATCTTTAAAGTGAATATTTTGGAAGTTTTGATTACTGAAAGAAACTAGCTTGGAATAATGCCACCAGAGACTGAGTGGAAATTGCCCCTTCCAAAGGGGCCATTTTTATGAGCCAAGAATTTGGTGTTTAACAGTTCATATGGAGAGAATAAAGTGTAGTACAATTTGAAATAAAGTTGTCTAGTAACCTTAAGAGCATTATTACTGATACCATTGTAAGTGGGGGGAAATTGTTAAATGAATAACTTTGATCAAGTTTTCATGCACAGACAAAATGTGTTCACTAGGTTTCAAAAATAAAGTCTATCCTTATACTTAAAAAATAAAATAAAAAGATATCTATTTGTATTTATAATATATGAATATATATTGTAAATATTTTCTAATTTATAACTATGCATAGACATATATTAAATTTCTTCAAAACTTTCAGATATTCCAGCTGGCTTAGTAATGTTTTATCCCATATTTTTTATTTTTTATTTTTAGCTTATTTACTCAAAAAGGGGGGGAGGTTTACTTATGACTTCCTCCAAAGTGATTGATTGCAAAATTTAACAAACTGGCATATTTCAATTTACTAAGATACAAAATGTAACATTCTAGGGTAGTTAAATTTGTGGCAGATACTAGAAATAAGAGAACTGAACTATTCTGCACCCATGGGATGTGTGTGAACTTTGAAATATTGGTTAGAAGTTAGAAGGCAACTTTTTTAAAAAAATCTACAGGTGCTGCCGAAAGAAGAAATGTTTATCAGATTTCAAGTGCCGTTGTAGTAAATCATCAGCTGGCAGCTTTCCACACAAAATTTCACCAGCAAGTGAAACTTCATTATAGTAAACTAGACCAGGCAATTAGTTGTAAGATCTCTAATGTCCACTCTATGCAAATGGGTACTGTGTGCTCTCCATCCAGCCTTTGGAAGAACTGCCTATAACAGCCAAAATTGTGGGGAGAAATAACTCCAATTCTTTTTAAGATTTTTTAGGTTGTATGAAAGTCTTAGCACCTTTGACATTTTTGTCCAAATCAATTTCGATGTGAAGTGGGGACATACCCCTCTTCATCTTCATTTCTCCTCATCATTTTTGTCTTCCTCTTTGATACACAGCATTTCTCCTTCAGCCACTGAAATGGTTCCTTCCAGCTGACCGTCAACTGTATAAACAGCTTTGCAACGACAGGCAGGCAGGGTTCCTTGTGTCCACAAAGGGATCCCCTGACTCTCGGTATACCTCCCACCTGGGTTGTTGTGTCGCAGCCTCTCTAGGCTGGCCAGGTCCACTGGAGACTCTGGTAGATGGAAGAAAGTGCGTGGAGCCGTGGGGATGCTTGACATGCCTTTATTCAGGGGAGTCACACAGGCAACAAGCCTGTGTCTATGTCAACGCACCCTAAGAAGCCCCTATCTTCTTAAATACTAGAAGGCATGAAGCTGGCTATGAGCCAAACAGTGAGCTGCTCATGCGAGCCTACTCAAGGCTAGGGGCAATTTATCACACCCAGACTCAAGGCTATGAGAACACTGCCTTCTCAGACTCCTTCAAGGTTGTGAGAAAATGCTCCCCCTAGTTACCCAAGCACTTGGGTGAGGAAGCCAGACTGCCTCCACTTACCATACAGCTGCCCTGGTTCTGGGCACAGCTGTTGAATGTTGGACATCCAGCTCTATCGAAGGCCTGTTTGTTGTGTGCCCTGAGTCTACCTTCATCTCAGCCAGTCAGTCCTCAAATTAGAGGGTTTCCAGTCACAGTGTTCTATATTTTGGCTGACTTCTGTTTATTTGTGATCCAAACTGGCTGGGTCTCCTATTTGAAGATTCTTTAGGTAAACACCTCCCATTTTTGTTATGTCATCTCTTCATCTCATCAACTTTCTTTTGGAGCTTTTTTCTTGTCTGTTCAAGTGAGAAGTTGCTGAAATCCTGTGGTTTGCACCCCGCCTGAGAGAAAGCTCTGGCTTTAGGCTCCTGGAGCAGTAGGTTTGGGGTTTGGAGACTGAAGGATGGGAGACTGGGGCTCTAGGACCAGCAGAGGGTGAGCAGAATCGGGGGAGGAGGGGAGCCTGATGGGAAAAGGGGACATAAGCTTAGTTTTTTGTTTTTTTTGTTTGGTTGGTTTTTTTGTTTGTTTTGATCTGTTTTTCTGATGAATGGGCATAACTTTCCTTTGGATCTGCCAGCAAATTTGATCTCCGCTTTGCTGTGTCTTCTGACTCAGTGCACTTCATTGGCTGAGTGTAATCCTCGAACTCCCTATATCCAGGACTCGAACCCTGACCATGTGCCTTCGTTGACTCTACAATTCTTATTATCATCTTTCTGCACCTCTCATATATCCTGAAACATGTTGGGAATTTGAGTGTGGCAACAGTGCTGCTCATGGTTGGATTTCTGAAGAATCAGTGAGGAATCTGCATTGCTGTCCTCTGCCATTTGGTGTCGCGCCTTTCCAACACTTGCCTCCATTCTCTCACAGTACTGCTGTGCCAGGTCAGCCTCTTCACAATCCTGTTCAAGTTGCTCCCAGTGCAATCATCCATCGCCTTGAGGGTGGAAAGGAAGGCTGTGCATGCCCCACACCTGAATTCTCTCTCCTCCTTCAAGTTCTTTTCAGGCAGATATTTCTTCAAAAATTCGTGAGTTGCTTTGCATGCTGAGTTCAATCTCTGTTCTTCCTTTTACAAATCTGATGTATTTCTCAAGAACATCAATTCCATACTATGTGTCTTTCTAAATTGTCATTTTGATCCCAGTGCTCAGTGCCCAGCTGATGGTGCAGAGAGTGGGAAATGTCCCCCTCCCCAGTAATCCCTTTGCCATCTCAATCCCCAGGATCCTCGTCCTGAGTGTCCTCACTGCTCCCCCCACCCCCACCCCCATGGCTCCTCAGGAAAATGGCCTGAAGAAGCAGCAGCTACAGTGTCTGCCCCACCCAGAGAGTAAGTGGAAGGGTAGGGTTAACATTTTAAAATGTAGATTTATCTTGCTATTGGTTTTTAAATGATTCGTGAATCTTTGGGTTTGTGGCAGTAAGCCACCTGGAATCAACTGTGGAATTAAGGTCAGTAAATATGGGTGTGGTTCTCCCTTGAATTACTGCTAACGCCACTTTAGATTGTACCAACCCTGAGTCCAGTCACTTCTCACACCCTATCTGGAACCACCTTCTTACAACAGTAAAAGATGGCCTTCCAGCTGGGCTCCTGCTGACCCTCAGGCCTATTACCCACATAACAGATGCAGCGATCTTTTTAACATGAATTAGGACACATCTTCACCACCACCTCCCACATAACACACCAGTGTCTCCTTCCTTAGGCAGAATGAGCTTCCTGTCCCTCACCACTGCCTACCGGCCCCTAAGGACAGGGCCCCTCTGACCATTCTGGCCTCTTCCCACCACTCTCAGCCCGGCTCACTGGTCTCTACTCACCCCGGCCTCTGGACTCGGCCCTCTCTTGACTCAGGGAGCCTGCCCTATTGTGACTCCCTGTGGGCACCTCCTCTCCAGGGACCCATATGACTGCTCCTCACACCACTCAGGTCTCTGCTGAAGTGTTCAGGGTCAAGTCGCCAGAGACATCTCATCCAACAAACTGAGGTACATACTCTGCCATCCCCTCGACCACCAGTTTTCTAGCCCAGGCATATTTTTCTCCACAGCATTACAACTGATCTTAGAACTAAATTTGTTTATTGTCAGTGAGTATCACTGAAATAAACGAGGTCTCTCCAGAGCGTATCCAGCCATGTAATATGAAGAATAGAGACATTTATTGAAGAAGATACAAAAAACATTGTACATAGAACAACGATGCCTCAGTCCCCTTCAAAGGAGGCACCTTGGGACATCACACAGTTCTCCCAATCGCCATCAGCTGCCCTGTCGTATTTTCCTGAATCTCATTGATGGTCTGCAACCGCTCCCCTTTCAACAGTGATTTTAGTTTTGGAAAAAGCCAGAAGTCACAGGGCGCCAAATCTGGGCTGTAGAGGGTCTGAGTCACCTGGGTGATTTGATGTTTTGAAAAAAACTGCACCAGACGGGATGCGTGAGTGGACATGTTGTCGTGGTGAAGCTGCCAATCACCAGTTGCCCATAGCTGTGGCCCTCCAAATCATCTGAATAGTTTCTGCAGAGGAATGTTCACACTTAATAAAAAATTTGATGCAGATTCATTGCTCTACATGCTCAGTCATTTTGAATGTGATGGCCACAAAGTACACATGCTCATTCAACTGTCACTGACCAGTACAGTAAAGCCATGATTGTTCATGCATGGACATTCCCATCCACTCTCAGAGATGTTGTACAAATCATTCTCGTTATATTATCAATAACTGGACTTTTTCCGGACTGCCCTCATATGTTCCTTGAAAAAGAGGTCTTGTCTGTTTCTTCACTACTGTAACTCCAGCATTGCCATCAGCTCCTAGTGGAGGCTCAATAATTGTGTTAAATGAATGAATATGTCAGTAGAGCAATTTAGAGAAGGAATTTGATGGTATGTATGAGGAGGCATAAAAATGTTTAAACTCTTTGACCTAAATTGGTCATTTGAGTGGTCCATCAACTTAAAAAATACCAAGTATAGAACAATCTTTATGCACAACAAGGTTTATCAAATCATTATTTATGAGAAGAGATAAAAGGAAGTGGATAGCCCTGACCAGTGTGGCTAAGCTGGTTGGGCATTGACCCACAAAAGCAAAAAGTCAACAGTTCAATTCCCAGTCGGAGCACACATGCCTCGGTTGGGGGTTCAGTCTCTGGTCTCAATCAATGTTTCTCCCTCACATTGATGCTTCTCTCCCTCTCTTTCACACTCCCTTCCCTTCACGCTAATAAATAAATAAATACTTTTTCTAAAGCTTTTTAAAAATGCAGGCAAATAAAAAAAACGTCTGGCTGTAGCCCATTATCTGAAATGGTATGCAGCTTGTAAAAGTTGTATAAATTTATAGAGCTTAAAACATAGAAAACTACTCACTTTATAATAACACATTTCAGAAATAACATTCAAAATAACCCATAGCATATGAATGAAACTTTCTAAAATGAACACACATGTACATACATATATATTTTATATAATATATCTGTAATTATATATAAATATATTTATTTGTAATTTTACTTTTCAATTACTGTTGACATTCAATGTTTTTTGTATCAGTTTCAGGTATACAGCGTAGTGGTTAGACAATCACATACCTTGCCACGTGTTCCCCCCAATATTTCAAGTCTCACCTGGCACCATACATAGTTATTATAATATTATTGACAGTATTTCCTATGCTGCACTTTAAACACATAGAAAATTACAGAATGAAAATCAGGACCATTACTAAGGGCATCTCCAGGGAGTACCATTCACACTGGAGTCTGAACTTTCCATGATGTAATAGTTAACAATGATATTTGAAGGGAGTCCATATTTCTATATTTTTGTCTGTGCATTTTAAAGTTTTCTATGGTTGAGCCCTGGCTGGTGTGGCTCACTGGATTGAGTGCTGGCCTGTGAACTAAATGGTCACTGGTTCGATTCCCAGACTGGACACATGCCTGAGTTGCAGGCCAGGTCCCCAGCAGGGGGCATGTGAGAGGCAACCACATATTGATGTTTCTCTCCCTCTTTTTCTCCTTCCCTTCCCCTCTCTCTAAAAATAAATAAACAAAATATTTTTTAAAAATAAATAAGTAAAGTTTTCTATGGTTGAAAGGTTTTTATTTTTTAATATAAAAAACATTTTAAATTTCAAAATAAAACATTTGATGTAAATGTTCTTTGTGATCTTGACACAAAAATCTCTCACTTGGACTTCACAGGGCAGAAATTCCCACCAGTGGCTCCTCAGAAAGAGGAAATGAACAATCCATGATCCATCCTTGGGTTATGGAGCACAGAGGAGCAATAAAGGCAACACTAAGAATACCATGAATGTATAGATTTCCGACTGCTTGGCCTGGGTTCACAGGAAATGTTGGCCTTGAGACTTCAAAGACACTGAGCCTCCTGTGGAGCCCGCCTGGGCATGAGCCATATGGATGGAGTCTCCACCACAGTGGGAAATGCAACTGAGATCCCAGGATGGGTCTTAGTCCCAGAGTGTCCTCATCAGTGGAACCCAGCTGAAGGATGGGCCCAGGTAAGAGTTCCCACCTTTCTTCGGTTGTGGCGGGAGATGGATGAGTCATTCAAGTTGCCAGCGAGGTGCAGGTGCCTGGTGCTCCGAGAGCCATCTCTAGTTCCTCTTCTGTGGTCCCTCCTGCATAACCCAAACCTACATGTTCATTTGTGAGCAGGTTTTCTTCAGAAATGCAAACATGACATCTCTCACATTAAGGCTAATCATTGTCATTCTCAGTGAATCCTGCTAATTGGATAAGCTCCTAACTCCCACTGAAAATAGCCTTAGACTTGCATCTGAGTATTTGGATTCAAGGCAGGAAGTCATTTTGGGGTTTAGACCTGGCTGATCTAAAGGATGTTATGAAAGACAGCTTTCTATAGGCAGAAGCCTTGGGGGAGCTCTAAGGAGCAGCTGAAATCTTGGTGGGAGAAGACAGATGGGCAGATTCTAAGGCAAACATTAATTTACCACTCATGAGCTTTGGAATATATTTTCAAGCCTTTTTTTTTTTTCTTTCTCTCTCTCTTTTTTTTTTTTTTTTTTTTTTTTTTTTGCACTGTAGGGGGACATTTACAAGTAACCAGCACCATTGACTGATTCTCTACCAAAACTTTTTATCAACTTTAAAAAGTTTTCCAAAATGCTTGATCCTGTGCATCCTGCCAACCTTGTCTCCATCTTCTGCTCTTGAAGTAATAATGAGACATGACATGGGTGAGACATGGTTGTGCTCTTTGTTGTAAAAAATAAGAATGAAGCAAAAAGCTTGGGTGATCAGCATAGTGGATTTTTCCTGGGATAAAAAGGTTGATTTTGTCATTTTGTTGTACTGGAGTGTTTCCTGACACATAACATAAATTCCCTAAACAGTTGGGGAGTTGTGGATTGAATTGGGGGTGTTTTCAATTTCTAGTTCATATACTTGGCAACTAGAGTGTCATCTTTTCTCCTTGTTTCTTTCACTTGAAATGTATATGTCATCTTGTAGAGCAGCATTCCAAACCTTTGACAGCTTCTGTGTATAATTCCCACTTTTAAAGAATGTCTTTCACAACCCCAATAGACTACATTTCTCTACCTCTTTGGAAAAACCTAACTAAACATAGACAACAGCCACCAAGCCCAGACTAGTTCATTGTTCTGCAGCCCTGTGAACCAGAGGGTACACATCTCTAACCCTTCATAGCTTTAGGACACCCCATATCTAGCACAAGAATATTTAGAGTAGTGTTTGTGTCAGTTACCTATATTTATTTTTAAAAATCCCTTCATTTGTTTATAATTTTGTATGCGAGAGAAGATATAAAAAGCTAAGAAAATAAGGTGAGGCATGGGAGGCGTGCAATTTGGCGGCTACAGGTATGAGTTCTGCTTTCCACTGGCTAGATTTTCTTTTTTTTTTATTTTTTTAATTTATTTACTTTTAAAATACATTTGTCTCTGCATCCCCCCCACCTCTTTCCCTTGCCCCCTCCCACCTTCCCTCCCTCAGCTCTTCCCCTTTGGTTTTGTCCATGAGTCCTTGCTATATGTTCCTTGACTTTCCCCTTCCCTTCCCTTTCCCTGCCCCCCCTTCCCTCTTGTCTCTGTTGATTTCTTTTCCTTTCAGTGTTGCTGGTCATATTTTCCTTGCTTCTTTGCATTGTTGGTTAGGTTCCGCTTATAGGTGAGATCATATGGTATTTGTCTTTCGCCCCCTGGCTTATTTCGCTTAGCATGATGCTCTCCAGTTCCATCCATGCTGTCGCGAAGTTTAGTAGTTCTTTTTTTCTTTCTGCTGTGTAGTATTCCATTGTGTATATGTACCATAATTTTTTGATCCAATCATGTACTGATGGGCATTTAGGTTGCTTCCAAGACTTGGCTATTGTAAATTGTGCTGCTATGAACATTGGGGTGCATAGGTTCTTTTGTATTGGCGTTTTGGTGTTCTCAGGGTATAGTCCCAGCAGGGGAATCGCTGGATCAAAAGGCAGTTCCATTTTCAGCTTTCTGAGGAAATTCCACAGTGCTTTCCATAGTGGCTGCACCAGTCTGCATTCCTACCAACAGTGTACTAGGGTTCCCTTTTCTCCACAACCTCGCCAGCACCTGTTGTTTGTGGATCTGTTTATGATGGCCATTCTGACCGGTGTGAGGTGGTACCTCATGGTGGTTTTGATCTGCATTTCTCTGATGGCTAGTGATGCTGAGCATCCTTTCAAATGCCTCTGGGCCCTCTGTATCTCCTCCTTAGAAAAGCATCTGCCCAGGTCCTTTGCCCATTTTTTGATTGGATCGTTTGTCTTCTTGGAGTGGAGTCGAGTGAGTTCTTTATATATCTTGGAGATCAAACCTCTGTCTGATGTATCATTAGCAAATATATTTTCCCATATGGTTGGCTCCCTTTTCATTTTGCTGATGTTTTCTCAAGCCTTTTTTTAAAGTTAACAAAATACTCATAGCATAAAATTTACCATTTTTATCATTTTAAAGTGTATGATTCAGTGATGGCACATATACAATGTCGTATAACCATCACCATGACCCAGTTCCAGCGTTATTTCATCACCCAAAAAGGAAATCGCTTACCCATTAATCCGTCACTCCCTCCCCGACATTTCCTTCTACCCCAGCCCATGGAATCACTAATCTGCTTTCTGTATCTATTTGCCTCTTCCGGATATTTGATACAAATAGAATCATACAATATTACAGCCTTTTGTAGCCTTTTGTGTCTGGCTTCTTTCTTTTATCATAGTGTCTTCAAGGTTCATTCATGAAGTACTTAATTCTTTTTATTTTTTAATTATTACCCAAGAATATGTTTATTGATTTTTAGAGAGAGAGGAGAAGTGATATATTAGAGAGAAAGGAGAAGAGAGCATAACAGAAAAGAGAGAGAGAAACATCAATCACTGCCTCACACACCTGCCCAAACCTGAAACCTAGGTGTGTGCCCTGATCAGAAATCAAACCTGCAACCTTTTGGTTTACAGGACAACACTCCAACCAATTGAACTGCCCAGCTAGGGCCTTCATTCTTGTAATGGTCAAATAATATTCCATTGTATGGATATACTGCAATTTCTTTATCTATTCATAAGCCGATGGACATTTGTGCATGGCATGGTCCTTTAAATAAAACAAAAACAAAAAAAGCATAATACTGGCTTTTATATTTAGCTATGTAGTTACATTTACCAGTGTTCTTTATTTCTTCATCTAGCTTGAAATTACTTCTTAGTGTTCCTTTATTTCAGCTTAAAGTCATAAACTTCCTCAGCTTTTGTTCTTCTGGGATTGTCTGAATTTCTCCTTTATTTCTTTCTTTAATATTTGTTTATTTTTTAGTTAAAGTTAAGATACAACACTATATTAGTTTTAGGTGTACAACATAGTGATTAGACACTTACACAGCTTTCAAAATGATCACCCTGATAAATCTAATACCATCCTGGCACCATAAATAGTTACTAAAATATTATTGACTATATTTATTTTATTTTTTAAACATTTTGCCTTACATTTTTAAAAAGATTTTATTTATTTCTAGAGAGAGGGGAAGGCAGGGAGAAAGGGGAAGAAGCTTCAATGTGTTATTGCCTCTCATGTGCCCCCCGCTGGGGTCCTGGCCCACAACCCTGGCATGTGCCCTGAGTGGGAATCAAACTGACAACACATTGGTTCACAGGCCAGCATTCAATCCACTGAGCCACACCATCCAGGGCCTTGACTATATTTCTTAAGATGTACTTTACATCCCCAAGACTATTTTGTTTTTGTTTTTGTAACCACTAATTAGTTCTTCTTCATCCCCTCACCTTTTTTACCTAGCCCCTCTCTACCCTCCACAACAAAAGGACCTCTGTATCTATGAGTTTATTTGTTTTTCTTCTACAATTATTTTATTTTTTAAATCCCACATATAAGTGATAACATCTGGCATTTGCCTTTCCCTACCTGATCTATTTCACTCAACACATTACCCTCTAGGTCCATTCATGTCATTGCAGATGGCAAGATTTCATTCTTTTTTATGGCTGATTCATATCCCATTATATAAATGCACCCTGTCTGGTGTCGCTCAGTGGATTGAGTGCTGACCTGTGAAACCAAGGATCGCTGAATTGATCCCCAGTCAGGGCATATGCCTGGGTTTTGGGCCAAGTCCCCAGTTGGGGGCACTCAAAAGACAACCACACATTGTTATTTCTCTCCCTCTCTTTCTCCTTTCCTTCCCCTCTCTAAAAATAAATAAATAAAATGCACCACTTCTTCATTATCTATTCATCAATTGATGGGCACTTACATTGCTTCCATATCTTGGCTATTGTAAATAAAGCTCCAATAAACATACATATGCATATGTTTTTTTGAATCAGTGTTTTGAGTTTGTTTGGATAAATACTCAGAAATGGAATTTCTGGGTCCTTCTTTGTCTTTTGTTATAGACTTTGTTTTTAAAGTCTATTTTGTCTATTTGCAGTAGGTAGGATCTGGAAGCAGCCCAAATACCCATCAGTAGATGAGTGGATATAAAAGCTGTGATATACTTCTAGTGAAGATGGAGGTGTAAGTAAACAGGCTTTGTTCCCTCACGCAACCATAAAAAGAATTACAACTAAATCTCAAAACAAGTAAGACCCAGAACTGTCAGAAAATATAACTGTATTGAAGTCTGATAATCATGGATTTAAAGAAGCCACAATCATCCAGATGTTAGGAGGGGTGGAGATGGGGCAGAGAGGCAGGAGACACAATGTGGCACAGAAAGGCAGGGGTGGCTGCGGAAAGGACATGGGTGGTTCCATGTTCACATATGGTAGATAAAAATCAGGAGAGATACCTTGGGAGCAAACAACCTGAGCCCCAGGCCAGACTGCACAGCCCAGGGTGTCCACTCCAGGAAGACAAATCCTCATAACCTCTGGTGGTAAAAAACCAGGGTGGTTGGGGCAATGGAAGAAACTGCTGGATTTTCAGGAAACTTAGCTTAAAGGGCCCACATGGTCTTAACACATACCCAAATCCACCCACTCTGGGATTCAACACCAGGGCAACAGCTGTAAGGGCACCAGTTCCATACAGGGAACGAGTAAAATGACTGGAAACAGGGAGAGGGCCATGGAAACCCCCAGAATCCAAGCAGCGGCACAGTCCCCTCATTGAGCTCTCCCACACACAGAGCCACAAAGCTAAGAAACAGCTTGCCCCACACTGGCAATTACCTAAGGCTCTATCCCTCACAATTTGCAGGTGCCTTTTACAGGGAGCAAAAGCAGCTCTACTTAAAACACAGAAACAAACATAGGGAGGCTGCCAAATTGAAGAGACAAAGAAATATGGCCCAAATGAAAGAACAGAACAAAACCCCAAAAAAGAACTAAACAAAACGGAGATAGCCAACCTATCAGATGCAGAATTGAAAATACTGGTGATTAAGATGCTCAAAGAACTCATTAAGTATGGTAACAATATAAAGGAAGAAATGAAGGTTACACTAAGAAAAATAAAGAAAAAACCAACAGTGAAGAAAAGCAAGCCAGGATTCAAATAAATGATTTGGAACATAAGGAAGAAAAAAACATTCAACCAGAACAGAAAGAAAAAATAAGAATTTAAAAAAACAAGGGTAGTATAAGAAGACTCTGGCACATCTCGAAAAGTGCCCACATCCAAATCGTAGGGATGCCAGAAGGAGAAGAGAAAGAGCAAGAAATTGAAAACGTATTTGAGAAAACAGTGAAAGAAAACTCCCCTAATTTGGTCAAGAAAATAGACATAGGAGTCCAGGAAGCACAGATAATGCCAAACAAGTTGGACACAAAGAGGACCACACCAAGACACATCATAATTAAAATGCCAAAGGTTAAAGATAAAGAGAGAATATTAGAAGCAGCAAGAGAGGACTCCCGGCCAAGATGGAGGCGTAGGTAAATACACTTTGCCTCCTTGCACAACCAAAAGAAAGACAACAACAAATTTAAAAACAAAAAGTAACCAGAACTGCCAGAAAAATTGAACTCTGTTGAAGTCCAAGAACCAAGGAGCTAAAGAAGAAACATTCATCCAGACCGGTAGGAGGGGTGGAGATGGGCAGCTCGGGCAGAGAGGCCGCGCAGCAAGGCTGAGGCTGGCAGACCAGGCATCCCCACATTTTGTGCAGATAAACCGGAGGAACAGCTGAAGAGCAAGACAGACTGCTCAATCCAGGGTTCCAGTGAGGGAAAAGAATGCCTCAAAACCTCCAGAGGTAAAAACCTGTGAGGGTTGTGGCAGAAGGAGAAACTCCCAGCCTCACAGGAGAGTCTGTTGGAGAGATCCACAGGGTCCTTAGAATGTACACAAACCCATCCACCCAGGAATCAGCACTAGAAGGGCCAAATTTGCTTCTGGGTAGTAGGGGAAGTGAGTGAAAGCCAGCAGAGAGCCGAGCAAGTGGCATTGTTCCCTCTCGGACCCCTTCCGCACACACAGCATCACAACTCAGCGAACTAGGTCACTCTGCCCTGGCAAATACCTAAGGTTCTGCCTCTTTGAATGTAAGAGGTGCACTGAGACAAAGAAATACAGCCCAAATGAAAGAACAGATCAAAGCTCCAAAAATAGAACTAAGCAATGAACAGATAGTCAATCTATCAGATGCAGAGTTCAAAACACTGATAATCTGGATGCTCACTGAATTGGTTGAGTATGGTTGCAAAATGGAGAAAAAAGCAAAGGTTATACAAAGTGAAATAAAGAAAAATATACAGGGAAGAACAGTAAAGGGAAGAACACCAGGACTCAAATCAACGATTTGGAACAGAAGGAAGAGATAAACATTCAACCAGAACAGAATAAAAAAACAAGAATTCAAAAAATGAGGAGAGGCTTAAGAACCTCTTGGACAACTTTAAACAATCCAACATCCAAATCATAGGAGTGCCAGAAGGAGAAGAGGAAGAGCAAGACATTGAAAACTTATTTGAACAAATAATGAAGGAGAACCCCAGTCTGACCAAGGAAATAGACTTCCAGTAGATCCAGGAAGCTCAGAGAGTCCCCAAGAAATTGGACCAAGGAAGCACACACCAAGGTACATCATAATTAATTTACCCAGGATTGAAGATAAGGAGAGAATCTTAAAAGCAGCAAGAGAAAAGGAGACAGCTACATACAAAGGAGTTCCCATAAAACTATCAACTGATTTCTCAAGAGAAACCTTACAGGCAAGAAGGGGCTGGAAAGAAATTTTTAAAGTCATGAAAAGCAAAGACCTACATCCAAGATTACTCTATGCAGCAAAGCTATCATTTAGAGTGGAAGGGCAGATACAGTGCTTCCCAAGTAAGGTAAAATTAAAGCAGTTCATCATCATCAAGCCCTTATTATATGAAATGTTAAAGGGACTTATCTAAGAAAAAGAAGATCAAAAACTATGAACAGTAAAACAGAGGGGAGGGGGGAAATGGGGGAAAAGGTACAGGGAATAAGCAGCATAAATAGTAGGTACAAAATAGTCAGGGGGAGGTTAAGAATAGCATAGGAAATAGAGAAGCCAAAGAACTTATATGTATGACCCATGGACATGAGCTAAGGCAGGAGGAATGCTGGAGGGTGAAGCAGTGCAGCCTAGAGGGGAAAAAGGGGGGGGGGAAATAAAAAGAAAAATAAATAAAAGCAGCAAGAGAAAAGCAGAGTTATCTACAAAGGAGTATCCATAAGACTATCCACTGATTTCTCAAAAGAAACTTTGCAGGCAGGAAAAGAATGGTAAGAAGTATTTAAAGTGATGAAAAGCAAGAACCTACAACCTAGATTACTCTATCCAGTAAAGCTGTCATTTAGAATGGAAGGACAGATAAAGTGCTTCCCAGAAAAGGTAAAGCTAAAGGAATTTATCATCATGAAGCCATTATTACAGGATATGTTAAAGGGACTTATTTAAGAAAAGATCAAAACTATGATGATTAAAAAGGCAATAAATCAAAACTATCAACAACTGAAACTTAAAAAAAAAAAAAAAACTAAGCAAACAACCCGAACAGGAACAGAATCATAGGTAAGGGGATCATTTGGAGGGTTATAAGGTGGGATGGAGAAGGGGGAGAATGGGAGAAAATGTGCAGGGATTAAGAAGCATAAATTGGTGGATACAAAATAGACAGGGGGATGTTAAGGATAATATAGGAAATGGAGAAGCCAAAGAACTTATATACATGACCCATGGGCATGAACTAAGGGGGGATTGCTAGAGGGTAGGGGGGTAACAGGCGAAGGGGGCAAAGGGGGAAAAATTGGGACAACTGTAATATCATAATCAAAAAATATATTTTAAAAAATAAACACTGTGGTACATTTACACAATGGACTACTGCTCGGCCTTTTTTTAAAACAAAAAGGAAATCTTACATCTTGTGACATCATGGACAGCCCTGGATATTATTATGTTAAGTGAAATAAGCCAGTCAGAGAAAGACAAATACCTTATGAACCCAAGCATACCCATGGAATATAATGAACAAAAAAAAATGATGAACAAAATAGAAACAGAGAAAAAATAGAAACAGAGGCATAGATACATGGGCAGACTGACAGCTGTCAAAGGGGATGGAGGCTGGGGGACTAGATGAAAGAAGGTGAAGGGATTAGCCAAAAAACATATACATAACACATAGACACAGACCACAGTGTGGTGGGTGGTGGCAACCAGAGGGAAAGGGGGGTGGAGTAGATAGAGGTGAGCAAAGCGGGGGAAATGGGGATGGAAAGAGACTTTGGAGTGATGGGCACATGATGCAGTGGGAAGATGATGTTTTATGGAGTTGCACCCTTGAAACGTGTAAGGTTTTATGAATCACTGTCACCCCCAATAAATTTAATTTTTTAAATAGTATGTTTTGGCTCTGGCTGGTGCATCTCAGTGGATTGAGTGCCAACCTGAGAACCAAAGGGTTGCCAAGTTCAATTCCCAGTCAGAGCACATGACTGGATTGAGGGCCAGGTCCCCAATAGTGGGCACGCAGGAGGCAACCACACATTGACGTTTCTCTCCTCTTCTTTCTCCTTCCCTTCCTCCTCTCTAAAAATAAACAAAATCTTTTTTAAAAATAGTCTATTTTGTTTGAGGTGTGTGTGTGTATTTCTACTCCAGATTTTCTTTTCATTTCCTTTTTCATAAAATATCTTTTTCCATCCATTTACTTTCAGTCTGTGTGTGTCTTTCTATCTAAAGTGAGTGTCCTGTAGACAGCATATATATGGGTCTTATTTTCTTATCCACTCAGCTAGCATATGTCTTTCGATTGGAGCATTTAATTAGTTTACACTTAAGTAATTATTGGTTCCAGCCAGATAGCTCAGTTGATTAGAACATGATTTCAATATGTCAAGGTTGCAAATTCAACCTCCAGTCAGTGAACATAGAAGAAGAAATCAATGAATGGGAAAACAACTTGATCTCTCTCTCTAGCTCTCTCCCTCTCTCTCCCCCCAACCCCCACCAATAAGTAAAATTTTAAAGTTAAAAATACAATAAAATAAAAAAGTAATATAATAAAATACAGTGATTATTAATAAGTACATAGTTATTGCCCCTTTATTATTCATTTTACATTCTTTTCCCCCTTCTTTTTTTTTAAGATTTTTTATTCATTTATTTTTAGACAGAAGGGAAGGGAGGGAGAAAGAGAGGGAGAGAAACATCAATGTGTGGTTGCCTCTCACAAACTTCCCACTGGGGACCTGGCCTACAACCCAGGCATGTGCCCTAACTGGGAATTGAACCAGTGACCCTTTGGTTTACAGGCTGGTGCTCAATCCACTGAGCCACACCAGCCAGGGCTCCCTCCTTCTTCTTAAAGAAGTTCCTTTAACATTTCTTGTAATACTGGTTTGGTGATGATGAACTCCATTAGCTTTTTCTTGTCTCGGAAGCTCTTTGGTGCAGGCCTGTCTGGGTTCATCTTGTTTGGGACTCTCAGCACTCCCTGGACTGGTATGTCTATTTTCTTCACCAAGTTAGGAGAGTTTTCTTCAGAAGAGTCAGTGTTTTTTCAAATAAATTTTCAGTGCCTTGCACTCTCTCTCTTCTCCTTCTGGTATCCCTATGATGTGAATGTTGTTATGCTTGATATTGTCCCAGAGGTCCATTAAACTATCCTCATTTTTTAATTCTTTTGTCCTTTTTGCTGTTCTGATGGGGGGTTTTCTGGTATGTTGTCTTCCAAATTGCTGATTCAATTCTCTGCATCATCTGATCTGCTGTTGATTCCATCTAATGTATTTTCCATTTCACTCACTGTATTCTTTATTTCTGACTGGTTCTTTTTTATGGTTTCTATCTCTGTGTAAGTTCTCACCTAGTTCATCTAGCCTTCCCCTAAGTTTATTGAGCATCCTTATAACAAACGTTGTGAACTCTGAATCTGGTAGATTGCTTGTCTCCATTTTATCTAGTTTATTTTTCTGGAGTTCTGATCTGTTCTCTCACTTGAAAAATGCTTCTTTGTCTCCTCACTTTGGCTGCCTCCCTGTCCTTGTTTCTATATATTAGATAGAGCTTCTATGACTCCCTGTCTTGGTAAAGTGGCCTTATATAGTAGGTGTCCTGTGGGACCCGGTGGTGCAGTCTCTCTGGTCACCTATGCCAGATGCTCCAGGTGTTTCCTTGTCTAAATTGTGTGTGTCCTCCTGTTGTAGCTGAGCATTGATTGATGTTGGTACATCAATGGGAGGGAATAACCACAGGCTGACTGGTTATGAGGACTGGGTGTGAGTACTGTAGAGGAGCTGCTGTGCAAGGGCTTACCCTGAGAAGCAGGATTTGATGTCTGCCGAAACTGTCCTTTGGGTGTATCATTTGTGGAAGCGGTTGGGTGGTGCTCTGGTGTGGTCTGAAGCTGACTACCTGGAGAGGAGCAGGCGAAGATCAGCTGATGCCTGTGCCCTGCCTGGATCCACCTGATATGAACTACAAAATGATCTTCAGATGGTTGCCACTTCTGCTGAGATTAAAGCTCCCTGGGAGAGGCTAGGCTGTGCAACAAGACTGGCTGCCACTAGTGCCAGGGTTGGGGCTGCTTATCAAGAGGTACATAGCACACCAAGGCCAAGTGCTACTTGCTTTGGGTTTGTAAATCTTTGAGAGATTTTAGAAAAGTCCACAGCATGAGCCAGGATAGGCCATTTGTTGGGAATTCCACTGGAAACAGCTTGAGTGGGACTGAAAGTTGGGTGGTGTGGGGTCTCAAGGAATCACCAGAGAGGAGCCAAAGTGTTAGAGACCTAAATATGGTGCCCACCTGCACCTGCAGGGAGAGCTCAGCTAAGGAACAATGGCTTCTGCCAGCACTTCTGCCTGGGAGAAACCTGACCCTCCAGTCCTCACCCTTAAGCCAGACAATTCAGTTCCTCCCTGTATGTTCCTTGCACCATTGAGCTTCTGCCCCAGAGCTGGAGCTCAGAGTGAGTTCATCAGCAAATAAGAGAAACACCTGGGACTCACTCAGCCACAATCCCCACTGCTTTTCACAGCCAGAAGTTTTGGATACTTCTCTTTCTGGTGCTGGACTCCTAGGCTGGGGGAACTGGCATAAGGCTGAGACCTCTTGTTCCTTAGGAGGACCTGTCCAGCTAAAATATTTTTCTCAGTTCTCAACCCCTACACATGGGTGTGGGACCAGCACATTTGTGTCTCCTCCTACCACTCTCGATGTGACTTCTTCTTTATATTCTTAACTATAGGACTTCTGTTCAGTTGGATTTCAGGCAGTTCTCAATGGTGGTTGTTCTGTAGTTTAGTTGTAATTTCGATGTGGTTGTTGGGGGAGATGTATACAGCATTTACCTACTCCGTCATCTTTACTAGAAGTCACTCCTTTATTTCTGAAGGATATTTTTGCCAGATATAGACTTTTTGGTTGAGTTTAATCAGATTTTAATTTGTCAACCCACTTCTGGAATCTATAGTTCCTGCAGAGAAATTGGCTGTTAATTTCATTGACGTTCCCTTGTGTGTGGCTGCTTCTCTCTTGCTGCTTCCAAGATTCTTTATTTGTCTTTGATTTGACAGTTGTAATTAGAACATGTCTCTGAATGAATTTTTTAAAATAATTCTGCTTGGTGCTTTTTGAGATTATTGAATGTGTAGATTCATGAATTTCATTATATTTGGAGGGTTTTAGCCATTATTTATTTAAATACTCTTTCTAATGCTTTCTCTTTCTCTGCTCCTTTGTTGACTCCCATACTATATATGTTGGTATGTTGGATAATATCTCACAGACTTCTAAGTCTCTTCATTTTTATTTACTCTTTTCTCTTTCTGCTCCTGAAACTGCATAATTTCAATGAGTTTATATTCTAGTTCACTGATTCTTTTTCTGCATGTTCAAATCTGCTGTTGAAACCCTCTGGTAAAATTCTTATTTTGGTATTGACCTTTCAGCTCCATAATTTCTATTTGGTTCCTTTTTAAAAATTTCTATCTCTTTACTGATATTCTTTATATAGTTAAACATAGTTCCCTCGGTTTCCATTACTTATTTATCCACTGTTTCCTTTAGCTCTGTGAATATATTTAAGAAAGTTGATTTAAATTCTTCCTCCATTAAGCCCAAAGTCTGGGCTTCCTCAGGAATAGGTTGTCAGTTCCTTTTTCTGTCTGTGAATGGACCATACTTTCTGGCTTCATTGCATGCCTCATAATTTTTGTTGAAAACTGTGTTTTTAAAATATTATTATGCGATAACTCTACAAACCAGATTTGTCCACCTTCCCTGGGGAGTTTTTGCTATGGGTTATAGTTAGTTATTTGATGACTTTTCTAAACTATTTTTGTATAGACTGTATTCTTTGTGATCACTGAAATCTCTCTTCTGTTAGCATAGTGGTCAGCTAGTGATTTGACAGAAATGTCTTCAAATATATGGAGAAAAATCAAAAACATCTCTCAGATTTTGGAGGTGGGCCACGTGTGTGTGTGTTGAGACATGCCTTCAACACCCATCTCTGCCATTTACAACTCTTGCCTTTGCAATTACTTCCTGCTTATGTAGAGATTGATCAGCCAGAGGTATAATCTCATGGCCTTCTCAGGTCTTTTCTGATAATTTTCCCTAAACTGGGCTTGAACATGGCCTTCTAGATTCCCAGGAAGATGAGAAAGTTTTCACAGCCCTTATTGCCCATGACACCTCATTCCCCCTCTTTCTCCCAAGGTTTCCTCCATGTTCATTATTTGCCCCAGCTGATATTTTTGCCCCAGTGACAGCTGCTGGTTCTTTGGCATTTAAATACTTTTGGCAAATGGTCTTTGCTTAGTTCATTCTCTACCCTGAGAGAGTTCTGAGTTAGAGGAAATAAAGATAAGCCATTTACATTCATCTTGCAAGGAGCACCCTGACAGATCAAAACAGAAAATCATAGTGCTTTGACAGTGTCCACTCTTACTCCTCCAGCATTAAGAACCCACACAAGTGGCACTGTCTTCAAGATCACAGCTCTGCTGGGGAGGGGGATAGGCCAAGGGCAACCAAGAAAACACAGATCTGTCCTATTCAATTTCTGTTGCCTTCTCTGTTTTTAGCATTTTCTTGGTAGCTATGCACACACCATGTTTTTCCATAGTTCTGATAAAGTTCATTCTGACAGTTTTTGCTAGTCTTTTCATTGTTCTGTGTAAGGACGGACCTTTGGAGTTCCCTGTGCCTCCATTTCTCTGATGTCACATTATCCAGCCTCTTTTAAATTGGACTTATGCATCACAATTCCTGGTCTTCTAAGGGCTTTCAGGAAACTCACTCATTTACTCACATTGATTAAATACCTACCTTACTCCAGCTACTGTGTGTAAAAAGTGGCATCTGAATAAAAACAATCAAGCTCTCTCAGCAGTTAGGGATGATACAGCCTAGGTGTGGGTGGTAACACAGGTAAATAAATTATAACACAACATGGTATGTATTTTATTTATCTTGTTTCAGTGTTTTATTTTTGGGGGGGTCGGTTACTGAACTTCTTTTTTTTGCTTCTCTTTTTTTAATTTATAAATCATGTTTATTCTATTACAGTTGTCTCAATTTTCCCCCTTTACCCCCCTCCACCCATCCCACCCCACACTCCACTCCCACAGTCAATTCCCACTCTGTTGTCCATGTCCATAGGTCATTCATACATGTTCTTTGTCTAGTCCCTTCCTCTTCTTTTCACCATTGTACTCTTTCCCCCTCCTCTCTGGTCACGTTCAGTCTGCTCCATATTTCCGTGCCTGTGGTTTATTTTGTTCATTAGTTTATTTTGTTGAATAGAGTCCACTTATAGGTGAGGTCACATGGTAATTGTCTTTCATCAACTGGCTTATTTCACTTAGCTTAATATTCCCCAGTTCCATCCATGTTGTCGCAAAAGGTAGGAGTTCCATCTTTCTCTCTTTCTTTTCTTTTTAAATGCAGATTGATTTTATTTATTTTTTTAATTGTCAAAGTTAATTATGAAATATTTTTAAAATTTTAAGACATTTATAACGTCTCAGCAATTAAACCAACATGACACCAGAACAGAAATAATCAAGTAGATCAATGAAATATAATGAACATTCTAGAGACAATTGTATATATCTGATTAATATAGGTATGATTAAGTTGATATTTCAAATAATGGGTAAAATAAGGCTTATTCCACAAATAAGATCCATTGACCACTATTACTTGAAATAAAACAAATATAGAGCCCTATTTCACACATTATACAAGAAATATCCAGGTGAGTTAAAAATCAATATGTAGACTCCAAGGAGTTTTAGGAGAAAATAGAACTAATATTTTTCATGACCTGAAGTAAAGTATTCAACCCCAGAAGCTATAAAGTAAATATTGACAGTATGACTATATTAAACATTTAACTATATAGTAATATACATATAAAAAAGTTAAAGGACAAGGAATAGAATAGGAAAGTATTTGCAACACCTCTAAAACATGGTTAATAGGGGGGATTTTTTAGGGAAAAAAGTTCTACAAACCTTTAATCAATAAATGGATAAAGAATACCAAAAAGTCATTTAAAGATTTTTTTTTAAATAATAGAAATAGGCAAGAAATATACTAAAACAGGTTTAGTTTCAACAAATAGTAAAGGAACAATTAAAATAACATCATTGTCACAATCAGATTAATGAGTATTAAAAATATTGGTAATATCAAGTATTGGCAACTCTGAAAGGAACTGGGTATTCATAGAAACTTTTTCTTCATCTTAAAGCAGTCCCTTTAGCATATTTTGCAGTGTTGGTTTGATGGAGATATATTCTTTTAGCCTTCTTTTGTCTGGGAAAATCCTTATTTCGCCTTCCATTTTCATTGAGAGCCTTGCTGGGTAGAGCAGTCTTGGTTGCAGGCCTTTGCTTTTCATGACTTGGAATATTTCTTGCCAGTCCCTTCTGGCTTGCAGTGTTTCTGTTGAGAAGTCAGCTGCTAGCCATATCAGGGCTCCCTTATATGTTACTGCCTCTTTCTCTCTTGCTTGCTTTAGGATTCTCTATTTGTCTTTGATATTTGCCATTTTAATGATGGTGTGTCTTGGAGTGGGCCTCATTTGGTTCCTCTTGAATGGGACCCGTTGTGCTTCCTGGACTTGTGTGACTTTTTCTCTCCTCCAATTAGGGAAGTTTTCCATCATTACCTTTTCAAACAGGCTTTCTATCCCTTCCTCATCCTCTTCTCCTTCTGGTATCCCTATTATATGGATATTATTACATTTCAGGTTGTCCTGCATTTCCCTCAATGCCTCTTTCTTCTTTTTGGGTCTTTTTTCATTTTCTTGCCCTTTCTGGGAGCTTTTTCTACCTTATCCTCCAGCTCGCTGATTCGGTCCTCAGCTTCATCTAGCCTGCTTTTGAGTCCTTCTACTGTGTTCTTCAATTCAGAAATTGTATTCTTCATTTCCTCTTGTCTCTTATTGATAGTTTATATGTCCTTTTTCATGCTGATATAGTTTGCAGTAAGTTCCTCATAGTTTCCCTGTAGTTTCTGGTATTTCTCTCTGAGCTCACTGAGCTCATTGAACTTCCTTAGAACCGTTGTTTGGAACTCAATATCTGATAGTTTACTTGTCCCTATTTCATTTAGTTCTTTTTGTGGGGATTCCTCCTTTCCCTTCGAGTGGAGTGTATTTCTTTGTCTTCTCATTATTTGATAGAGACTCTTCTTTTTTGCTTCTGCATCTTAAGTTGATCTGTCTTGATTTCCTGACTTTGTGGTGTGAACTTCTATGGTTGGAGACCGCTGTTTTTACTTTCTGGATCTGCCTCTGATGATGTCAAATGTTGACCCTGTCTGACCTTAGGCAATCTGTTCAAGACTTCCAGGAATCTACTGTCTGTTGGCTGTCTCCTTCAGCTGTTAATCTAGTCACTCTGCACTCAGCAGGAGGCCTTAGACAGCTCAGGGCGGGGCGGAGTACCTCCTGGGGGCGGGGTTATTGGGTCTTTGACACTGGTGTGTATGGGGGAGGAATCCACACTGGGACCCTGCCGCAACTCTCTCAGGTCTCTCCCCAAAGCCTTGGAAGACATCCCCAGTGTCTTCTCAAGTGTTGCCAGCCTTCTCTGTGCCCCTTTTAGCCAGGGATCTACTGTCAGTGGCTGTCACTCTGCACTCAGCAGGCGGCTTAGACAGCACTGGGGCGGGGTTGGGGGTGTGGAATTTCACCTGGGAGTGGGGCTGTTGGGTCCTTTGATACTGGTGCTGCTCATGGGGTGTGGTCTCTGCCTGAGCAAAATGGCCACTGCTGCATGGGGGAAGAGTCAGCACCGAGATCCCGCTGGCCACTCTCTCAGTTCTCTCCCCAAAGCCTCCTTCCCCAGTCTCCCC
The DNA here is from genome assembly GCF_021234165.1 of Pteronotus mesoamericanus. Lineage (NCBI taxonomy): Eukaryota > Metazoa > Chordata > Mammalia > Chiroptera > Mormoopidae > Pteronotus > Pteronotus mesoamericanus. Next base: position 1,962,544 of record NW_026555085.1, read on the forward strand.
TCAGGCGTCCCCAGCCCACTGTGCCCCACTCTTTGCCAGAGACCATGGTAAGTGGCTGCAAATGAAAATTATGCGTTCGCCCTTTAAACAGTTCTTTGTGTCTTCAGCCGCCTGTCTCTGGTAGAGAGCAACCCTGCCGCTTTTCGCAGCTGGCTGTTTTTTGTGTATTTTTTGGGCTCCAGTGTTGTGGGCTAGTAATCCCCGCTTTTAGTTTAGATCCTGCTCTTCTCAGGGGAATCCAACTGGCCGTTTCAATATCCTTCAGGTGCTGCCACCCTTGGCCACCGCGCCTGCCTTCTCAGGTCTATACCACATTCCTTACCAGTTAGATTGCGCTAAAGCCAATTCTTCTGTCTCCAAGGTTACAAGGCTCCTCTCTCGCTCTTCTTCAGTTGTTTGTTCCAGGTGATTTCTCCACAATTTATTTGTAATTCCAGGTTGGTCCTGGGAGGAGGTCAGTGTGACTTCCACTCACTCCTCCGCCATCTTGATTCTTGTTTCTGAGTTTTAAATACAACATTATTAATATTCTAAAAGACAGTGTTAATTTATATGAACCCATGGTTACCAAATGATTTTTTCAGCTTTCCCATTTTTTTCTATTACATTGGTCAAAATGTATATTGTTTTTTTCCCATAAGCTGGACAGCTTTAGTACCACTTAGTTATCTTTAATTTCATTCAAAACAATTTTGTTCAATTATATTGTGACAGCTGTCATATCAGCATGCATTTTTAAAAACATTAAAATTGGTAAATATCTGTGTAGCAATTGGTAAATATCTGTGAAGATGAAAGAAAATGAGCAACATTTTCAGCATATTAGGCCTTATTATTTCCAGAAAGGTAAAAATGCAACTGAAACACAAAAAAGATTTGTGTACTGTATAGAGAAGGTGCTGTGACTGACTGAATGTGTCAAAAGTAGTTTGCAAAGTTTCATGCTGAAGATTTTTTGCTGGACGATGTTCCACAGTCAGATAGACCAGTTGAAGTTGTGAGTGACCAAATCAAGATATTAACTGAGAATAATCAATGTTACACCACTCAGCAGAAAACCAACATACTCAAAATATCGAAATCAAGCATTGAAAATCATTTGCTCAAGCTTGGTTATGTTAATCGCTTGGATGTTTGGGTTCCACATAAATTAAGCAAAAACTTCTTGACTATTTCTGCATGTGATTTTCTACTTACATATAACTAAAATGCTCTGTTTTTAAAACAAATTGTGACAGCTGATGAAAAGGGGATACTTTACAACAATGTGGAATAGAAGAGATCATGGGGAAAGCCAAATTAATCATCACCAACCACACCAAAGGCCAGTCTTCATCCAAAAAAGGTGATGTTGGATATATGGTGGGATTGGAAGAGAGTCCTCTATCATGAATTCCTTCCTGAAAACCAAGTAATTACAGTAACTACAGTTCCAAATTACACTAACTGAAAGCAGCACTCAACAAAAAGCATCCAGAATAAGTCAACAGAAAACATAATCTTCCATCAGGGTAACACAAGACTGCATGTTTCTTTGATGACCAAGCAAAAATGGTTACAACTTGGCTGGGAAATTGATTCATCTGCTGTATTCGCCAGACATTGCACCTTTAGATTTCCATTTATTTCGGATTTACAAAATTCTCTTAAAGGAAAAAATCTCAACCCCCTGGAAGATGGAAAAAGGCACATAGAAGAATTCTTTGCTCAAAAAGATAAAAATGTTTGGGATTCAAGGCTGGTTGTATTAGAGACTTACAGCTAAGATGGAGACATAGGTAGATGCACTTTGCTTTCTCGCACAACTTAAAAGATAACAACTTTAAAAAAAAACAACCAGAACTGCCAGAAAACCAAACTGTATGGAAGTCTGACAACGAAGGAATTAAAGAAGAAACATTCATCCAGACTGGGAGGAGGGGTGGAGATGGGCAGCCCAGGGTGAAGAGGATTCACCACACAGAAGCTGACTAGGTGGCCAAGTCGGTGGCTGGCAGACCCAGTAGTCCCACATTTGCATGCGGATAAGTCAGAAGGAGCAAATGGGGAGCAAGACAGGCATTGCAACACAAGGTTCCAGTGTGGGAAAATGAGGCCTCAAAACCTCTGGCTGTAAAAACCTGTTGGGGTTGTAGTGGCAGGAGAAACTCCCAGCCTCACAGGAATGTTCATTGGAGAGATCCATGGGGTCCTAGAATGTACACAGACCCACCCATCTAGGAATCAGCACCTGAAAGGCACAATCCACTTGTGGGAGGTGAGGAAAGTGATGGAAAGTGGGGCAAGAGCCAAACAAGTAGCATTGTTCCTTCTCTGAGCCCTCCCCAACAGACAGCACCACAACACAGGAAAGAGAGTTGCCCCACCCTGGCAAATTCTTAAGGCTCCACCCCTTACAATGTAACAGGTGCACTGAGACAAAGAAATATGGCCAAGGAACTCAGAAATATGGAGTTATCTGAGATCAAAACTCCAGAAAAACAACTAAGCAACCAGGAGATAGACAACCTATCAGATGCAGAGTTCAAAACACTGGTAATCAGGATGCTCACAGAAATGACTGAGTATGGACACAAAATAAAGGAAGAAGTGAAGGCTATGCAAAGTGAAATAAAGAAAAATATACAGGGAACCAACAGTAAAGGGAAGGAAACAAGGACTCAAAATAACAATTTAGAACAGAAGGAAGAAATTGACATTCAACCAAAATAGAATGAAGAAACAAGAATTCAAAAAATGAGGAGAGGCTTAGGAACCTCTGGGACAACTTTAAACAATCCAACATCCAAATCATAGGGGTGCCAAAAGGAGAAGAGAAAGAGCAAGAAATTGAGAACTTATTTGAAAAAATAATGAAGGAAAAAGACTTCCCCAATCTAGCAAAGGAAATAGACTTCCAGGAAGTCCAAGAAGCTCAGAGTCTCAAAGAAATTGGACCCAATGAGGGACATACCAAGACACATCATAACTAAATTACCCAAGATTAAAGATAAGGGGGAAATCTTAAAAACAGCAAGAGAAAAGGAGAGAATTACCTACAAAGGAGTTCCCATAAGACTATCAGCTGATTTTTCAAAAGCAACTTTGCAGGCAAGAAGGGACTGGAAAGTTTTTAAAGTCATGAAAAGCAAGGATTACTCTCTCCAGCAAAGCTATCATTTAGAATGGAAGGGCAATTAAAGTGCTTCCTAGGTAAGGTGAAGTTAAAGGAATTCATCATCACCAAGCCCTTATTATATGAAATGTCAAAGGGACTTATCTAAGAAAAAGATGATGATCAAAACTATGAACAGTAAAGTGAAAACAAACTCACAACTATCAACTGAACCTAAAAAACAAAAACAAACTAAACAAACTAGAACAGGGACAGAATCTCAGAAATGAAGATCACATGGAGGGTTATCAGCGGGGAAGGGGAGAGGGGATAATAGGGGGGAAGGTACAGAGAATAAGAAGCATAATTGGTAGGTACAAAGTAGACAAGGAAAGGTTAAGAATAATATAGGAAATGGAGAAGCCAAAGAACTTGTGTGTATGACCCACAGACATGAACTAAGGGGTGGGGGGAATGCTGGTGGGAGGGGCAGTGCAGGGCAAAGAGTGATAATGGAGAGAAAAAATGGGACGACCGTAATAACATAATCAATAAAATATACTTAAAAATAAGTTTAAAAAATTCAGATGGTTGTAATGTCCAGCTTTCAAGAATAGTTATTAGAGCATCATTTAGATTGTCTTCCAGAAATTTCATTTGTTTTCTTAATAGCTGCTGGTCTTGCTTTTAATTTATAAATGTGGTTAGTTTAGGTTCAATGTGGGTTAACCTTATGTTAGATCCTTTCCTGTAACTATAACAACAGTAGTATGGGCCTCTTATGTTCCAATAATTAAGACTTTAAGCCATACATACACTGCAATTCAAACACATAATTTTATCACTAAGAGACATGAGGGGAAGCTTCTCACCCACATTTTACAGTGGTTCAAGGTTCTTTTTCCACCAAATAGTGGGAACATGTCAGCTAATGGAAATTATGAGGTCCTGGTCGCTTTGCGGAGGCGTCGTCTGCAGTCCACGTGCCACGTTATGCTGGATGTGCATGTCTCACATGTCCGGAACTTGTTTCCAGCTTATCCTACCGCTGCACCAGGTTCTGCCCCCTTAAAGCCCTTGGCGACCAGTACATAAAGGACGAATTTAGGGAGACATAGGTCAGCAGTGCTGTGGCCAACAAGCTAACGAATACAAAAATTCAACTGAAAAAGGGTGTTTTGGAATTGCCCTACCAGAAGAGAAACTTAATGACTTTTGTGATGAACAAATAAGACAGCTACAGGATCTGACACAAGAAGCCACTCGACCCAATCCCAATCGGCAATTTAGTATTAGTCTAGAAAACAAGAATTTTATTTAGTCTATACAATAAAGCAAAATGAAAGAAGGGGAGGGGAGGAGAAGGAATGCTTCATCTAAATATGCTTCAGCCCCCCCGAGTTGGAGAACCACTACCTCCAGTAAGCTCTTCCCCCGCCCCCGGTTCCTGGACCCCTATGCCTAACCAAGACAATCTCTGAATTTAGTGTGATATCCCAAAGCTGGTTTGCAGCTGTCCCCCTTACAGCAATCTTATCTTCTGAAGCATGGTCTACCACCTTTTCCCAGATGATCCATTCCCTTTTGTGCCACCTCTGCTGAGAGGGATGTGGCAGTGCCCTCCAGCCACAACAGGACATTGCAGAAGACAATACAGGACGTAAGACACCAGGCTCACACATGCAATGCATGGACAAAGCTTTTGTTCTAGCACAGATTTCAAGGGAGGTCTCACTAGTTTGACAAAGCCTGAAACCTATGAGTCATGCTGTCAGAAGCCAAGGGTAAAAGTGACAATAGTGCCAAGCCCTACCAAAGGCAAACTCCTACAACATGCTATGCACAACAGAGACAGGGAAGGTATTCTGGGCAAGAGCGATGGAAAATTATGGCAAAATCAATATGAGAGTCAGGACAATGGGTAGGAGCTTTCAAGTCAGGTAGTCTGAGTATGAACCCCCCTCAGCTGTGGAGTCTTGAGCACATCTGGCCTAGAGGAGGCACCAGCAGATACTTGCTGGATGAATGAATGAAACCCTGTGAACCCATTTCCTCCTCCACAAAACCAATGATGTAATTCCTACCCTACAGAATGAAGAATAAGGTAAGAAAATATAGTGCTAAGAAAAAAGGGTGTTAAGATGTAGTAGGCTGAGCATGTGTTCAAAAACCAGTTCTGCCTAAACTAGCAATAACATTTCCACAGCAGAAACAGGATTCTGTCTAGTGCCAGGCTGGGAGGGAGGTGAGGGCAGGGGCCGGGGCAGGGCCAGGCACTGAAGCGAGGCAAAGCCTGGGAGAAGCCAGTTCCTGGTGGCTGTTGGGCCGCTCAAGACAGCTCTCTGCCTTACCCGCCATGGCCCTCCTTCTAACCTGGCTCTCTCGATGTTGCAGCCGCCTCCTTCTGCCTTCCTGGCCCCTGGCCCCTGAGGGATCCCAAAGGTGCTGTTCCCAGAGCCCCGAGGCAAGCACGAAAGACCAGACCAGCACCACAGACAGTGGGAAGATGAGGTCTCCCACCACGGTAAGTGGCACCAGGAGCAGGAGTGGAAAGCATGAGGGGAGATTTGGGGTGGGGGCCTCAATGTCATCCAGCCCCACAGGCCTGAGGGCAGATACCAACCCAGATCCCTGGAGTTGGTTGCCTAGTTCCAACTCCCAGCCCCCAACCAGGTCCCCCACCCCCAACCTGCTAGACCTCAGAGCTCACTCTCACAAGAGCAGGAATTTACCCTCATCTATCAGTTAATTATTTCTGGTGGTGGAGGGGGAGGGGCAGGGGCAGGCAGTCCTTTCCCTCCTTGTACAATGAGTCCAGTTACAGCCCCTAGGCCAGTGATCTCTATCTGCCCAACCCCTTCCTGAGAGGTCTATGCCTAAGTAGGAAGCTACCCTCAAATAGGTCAAAACCTGAAGACGAGTTCCTGACTCCCAGCCAACCTCAGCTCCCTGCCCTGGCTAAGACTCTCCCCCTCACATCCCCTCCCCCAGGGTCCCAGGCACACAGGTGAGCTGGCCCAGGCTGAGGAGCTGCTGGAGCAGCAGCTGGAGCTGTACCAGGCCCTGCTGGAAGGGCAAGAGGGGGCCTGGGAGGCACAGGCCCTGGTGCTCAAGATCCAGAAGCTGAAAGAGCAGATGAGGAGACACCGAGAGAGCCTGGGAAGAGAAACCTAAGCTTCCCACCAGTTTCCACTTCACCCTCCAACACTGGAAACACTGCACACTACCTGCAACCCGAGAGCTTTGGTTAGAAAAGTACCAGCCTCTCCCAGGCCACTAAGAAACACAGACGACACCTCCACAGAGGGCCGTAAGTTGGAAAGCAGTGGGGGAACCATGACCTCTGCAGTCTTTTAGGCCACATCCCCCACTATGCCCCTTCCCACTGACAACCTCAGCCCCACATAAATAACCTAAACCCACCTCATCCCAAATCCAATAAAAGGAAAGAGTGCTTACAGACACAATAGACACATGTGTTTTTTAGTTTTGTTTAAAAAAAAGTTCTGACAAATAAATGGGGATTTAGAAGGGGTGATGCAAAAGAGGGAAGGCATGGGGTGGGGTTGGGGGTTGTCAGGGGTAGGTGGCAGTAGTGTCTCCTTCACCCCCACACCTGGTGTCATCTCTTGAAGGGGGACAGACTGTCACGTTCCAGAAGAGGTGGATGAGTCCTCTATCGTGTCTGTTCAACTGAAAAGAAAACATGGCAGTTACAATAAGACATGAAACAGAAAAAGTGAGGTTGGCAGAAATACACACACACCCATATATGCAGATGTCTGTGAGGTGTCTGGGTCCAAAGGGCAGACTTGGGGGTGGGGAAGAATTTTATGAGAGAAAAGATCCCACATAGAGGTCAATTAAACCACCAACCTGGAAGATGTCCATTATGTACTAGGGTTTTACGTACATAACGGAATTCAAGACACACACACTAACAGGGAGAATCACAAAGGCTGGAAAAGCCAACTGCCGTGATCAATACTTACTGTAGGAGGAGATGTCTATCTCATCAGGCAGCTCACTAATATTGACCTCAAAGCGATCCTGCACATCATTGAGGATCTTGGCATCATTCTCATCTGACACAAAGGTGATTGCCAAACCCTTGGTGCCAAACCGGCCTGCTCTGGCCACCTGGAAGGAAAGAGGCAGTACTGGAAAACCCCAAAGAAGAAAACATCTAGAGGGAGAGATAAAGATGTACACTGTGAGGATACAGAAAATAGTGCAAGTGGGAGGTCACCAAATATCCTTGCAGGTGTGGGGCATACCCGATGCAGGTAGGTGTCAGAATCTTCAGGCATGTCATAGTTAAAAGCAATGTTCACCCGTTCAATGTCCATGCCTCGGCCAAATAGGTTGGTAGCCACAAGAATTCGTCGCTGAAAATCTTTAAACTGCTGATACCGAGAAAGCCTTTTGTAAGACAAAAAATTAGGAAAATGTTGAGTCCCTTCAATAGTCTCTTTTTCTTCCAAAGACACGTAAGATCTTCTGCATATCCAACTCACCTCTCCTCCTGGGGCATCCCACGGTGGATGGCAATGGCTGGGAAGTTCTGCTCCACCAGGAGCTGGGCCAGGGCAATGCAGCGCTGCACAGACTTCACAAAGATCACGACCTGTGTGTGTGTGTGTTTGTGTGTGTGCAGGGATGTGGGTCCATGCATGTGTGAGATTGTATGAAAAAGGAGTCTTCAGTAATTATTCTTGTAAAGGAATTCTTCTCAGTTCCTATCAAGCATTTTCTATTCTGCTATAAATAAAACTGTATCCTAATCCTAGATCATTTTTAGTGCAAATAAGCCATGACTAACAGGTAAAGTGATGAAATGCTTCTCTTCAATAAATAGTACAAAAAGAAGAAATTTAAGAATGTAACAGAATCAAGGTATTTTGGGACTTCTACGACCTGATTAAAAAATCCTTCATGGATTTTATGAGTTTAATTATTGAGGTTATTTATTGACTACCTGTCTGTGCCAGCAATGGAACAGAAAAGCAGTTAGCACTCTGCTCATACTCGGCTCCAAGATATTTATGTTCTCATTTTTAGAAACTTCACTTATTTCTCTGCCCTTCTCTCACATCACATACGTGGTTTTCTTAGTAACAGGGTACTAAATGCAGATTTCTGTTACATTTGGAGATGTGCTCATCTTCCTACTGGACCTTGAACTAACTGACCTGGTTGAACTCAAGGACATCCAGAAGGTCAAAGAGCTTCCGGTTCTTCTCGTTGTCCTTCAGTTTCACGTAGTACTGCTGCAACCCATGCAGCGTCAGCTTCGTCTCATCATCCACGAAGATCTCCATTGGCTGAGGGGGAGGGGGAAGGAAGGGGTAGGGAACGGGAGGGCAGAGCGGGGGGGTTAAACCTGGGGGGGGTGGAGGAAGCTGATCTCCAATACACCCCATGGGGGGATGGGGAGAAGAGAGAAGACAGAAAACCTCATCCCACCCTCACAAACACCCACATTTTAATATGCTCTCTTCCATCTTAGACCTAATTTCCTTCCTATCAGTGAAGTTACCACACTGAAAACTGTCATGAGAAAGTACTTTGCAAGGAGAAAAAGGAATAGAGAAAGCGCCCAATGGCAAGATGCCATTACCACAAATGGAGGTGAAGGAAAAAACAATAGAAGACTCTCAAAGGGAGACTTATGATCCAAACACCTGGGAAATGATGGGAAACACTGACTCAAGGTCAGAATAATTCCATCAGAGCAAGTATAAGAATATGGGGAAAAGGATATGGACTTCTCCATTAGAATACTTTCTCCATTAGAATATTCTCTCAAGGAAAATCACATCCATGTTAAGATGGAATGCTACAATAGACATAATCAAGATGTCATAAAAGCAGCAGCAAAAATTACTCAAGGTGAGCAACAACTTGCCCTCAACCACAGTGTAAAAGTTCTAGGCGAGACTGGTCTCTGAGCTAAGAATCAAACCACCTACAGTATTACATGGAAGGTACCAGTAAGTGATACTAAGAAATTCAGAGCTGCAGATACGCAGGTTATCTCTCTAAAAAAACCGACACACACAACCCTTAAAGGGAAGGAAGGTACCATTAGAAAGAAATTGACACAAAACCCAACTTCAGAGCCCAAATTTCCTAGCACTCTTCACTAACTCGGGAACATCGTTAACATCAAGATCCAGGGTCCAAGATTTTGGGAAAGGATGTGTGTGTCACAGGAGACACCAAGAAGCTGATTGCAGAAGGCAGGCTAGCCAAGGGAAGACTTTCCAAAATCAAGTTCCACAGCCTCCTTCATATCTAATTGTAGCCCCAAGTCCAGCTACAGACAAGGAGTTATCACCTGACAGGAAGGAGCAGAGCAGTAAGGTAAACAACATGCTCCACTGCTCATACAACAGGCCGCCTAGTCCCAGTCCCTAACCCACCTGGTTACATCAAGTGGAGCACCTCACTTTACCTTTCCTACACCCCTCTCCCCTGAATATGAAATAAAAGAAAAAAAAAACCTACCACCCCATTCAGGACACCCTTCCCCACCCCAACACATAAGGGAGAAACGAGGAGCACGGCACGCCTTGGGTTCAGGAAAAAAACCGGGAACGGAAAAAGAGGCTGGCTGGTCCTCAGCTTGCTGGTCAGGTTTCCCTGCAGCCTCCACTGCCGCCATCCACCGCTGGGTGCCGTCCAAATTCTCCCGCCGTGCCACGATGCTTCTTTCTGCTGCCAGCTCACGTCAACCGAGGTTCCGTGTGGGTGTGAGGTATGCGTGGGAAGGAGTAGGGGATGGGGACTGAGGTGCCAAAGGCCCCCACCCCTGGAGGTGGGGAGGGAGCGCATTCATTTGTGCTCTTTGCTCTTCTTTTAGACATGCCCTGCCATCTGTCCCTCTCTCACTCTCCTGCCACCGGGAGGTTATGAGTTTTGGGGAGCAGAAGGCTCCAGCTGTATGCGCGATGTCACTTTGAGGGTGCATGGCTGTAGGGGTTATGTAGGAGACGATGGGTAGGTGGTAGGGCAGATAATCCTGCCCTTACCCAAAAGGGAGAAGAGGTTCAAAAATGTTGTAATTTTTCTTAAAAATGTCGAACACTACCCGCTCTCAAGTTAACCCGACCAAGTCTTCCGGAATTTCCCTGGCGCCCGCGCAGACCCTAACACTAGCTATTTCTGCCTCTGTGTATGTCTTCAAAGAGTCGTCACTCCCAGATAGGCTCGTGCCCCCTTCTTAGCACTTGCAGGACAAGGGAGTCTGGAGGAAGAGGGCACGGACGGGGAGGAGGCAGTGGGCAGGGAGTGGAAGAAGAGAAGGTAGAAGGGTATTTACGTCTTGCATGAACTTGCGGCAGACTGGACGGATCTCTTTGCTCAAGGTAGCACTGAACATCATGACCTGCTTCTCATGGGGGGTCATGCGAAAAATTTCCTGGACATCCCGACGCATGTCTAGAGGAAAAAGGGAACAGGCTCATAGGAGAAAAGCAGCTTGTGTCATAAAGACCAGAGATAGACTTCCCAATGAAGTCAAGGCTGCTGGAAATACGTATGCAAGAGTTAATTCAAGGAAAGATTTGCTCTAGGTCTCTCTCTACTCTATTTTCTCCACCCTCATGAAATCACTCCATAGTAATAATACAATAGAAAGAGCAATGAATTTGGAATAAAGATTTGGGATCAGATTCCAGCTCTGTCTACTTTATCCAGCCAAGAAATACAATGTAACTCCAAAGCCCACACTATGAAACAGAGACCGAGCCCACCCTAGAGGGACCCAAGAATAAGACCTTTGAAAAACACTTTACACGTCCATTCTCCTTACTGTTCTCCCCCCAAACCCCAGCTACCAACAAATACTGCACACCTATTACATTCCAGCTATGCTTGTTCTGGATCACCCTTTCCTATCCAGCATCAAGGCTGCTCAAAAAGCCTAACAAAGACCAACCCAGGAAGCCAGAGCCATCAATGATGGGTGACAGATAAAGCTGTCCTGGCACTAAAGTGCTCCTGTTACCAGATTAATATCATTTGGCTCCAAGGGCAACTCGCAGATCACTAGCCCAGTCCCAGCACTCTCACTCACCGAGCTGTTCAAGCATCTTATCACATTCATCCAAGATAAAGTGTTTAATATGTTTGAGGTTGAGGCTCTTATTTCGAGCAAGGGCGAGGATGCGGCCAGGGGTCCCCACGACAATATGCGGGCAGTTCTTCTTCAGCACCTCTTCATCCTTCTTGATAGATAGACCACCAAAAAACACCGCGACCTGCAAACCCAGAAGAGTATATCACAATGAAGCAATTGTGGGTCCTAGTACAGTATAACACCATTAAGTTGCTTTCTAGTTTGTTTGTTTTTGGGGGGGGGTTGTAATCAATTAGGGGATAAGACAGACTATCAGGACCCTAATTCCACAGTAAATCTAAAATTACTAATTATGGGACATCCAGTTTTACAACAAAAGGGGAAGTACACAGCATCACCTATTTAGAATTCTTGCCAAAAATGTTGAATTAGTTTAGCTTTCAAATATCAACTTCAGCTGGAAAAAAGTACAAGCTAAACAATACCATAAAGGAATAACCAAATGAATACAGAGATAGGACATTATACAGAGCTGACCCAGCTTCTTCAGGTCACTACAGCATAACGTTAAACAAAAGAAAATGTAATGACAATTTGTATTTGACTCTGACAGCAAGAACATTGTCACAAAGGTGATGAGCTGGACCTACAGAGGAGGAAATGCAATCCTAGCTCACCACAGAGATCAACAATAAATTATTTCCATAGTCTTAACAATGGAAACACTTTTCTGGCTTCCAAGTTTTAGAATCAACCTAGACAAGGCTGCTTGCAGAAAGGACAAATAGTTAAACATTGCTGATAGTGTAAAAACAGAAGTATACATAAATAGACACTTAACGAGTATATATAGCATTCAGATCATATTTAGAAAATTTAAATTGTTTCAAAAAGACCACCACAAAGGAGCTAGTCAAAAAAGCCTGTAAGTTGATAAATTTGAGGAAACAGTGCCTAATGACTGCCTTCACAGAACCATTATAACTTTTTTAAAAAGTTAGCAAGTGATTATCTTCAGTGAAGTACAGTTACAGACGGGCAAACACAAATCTTTTCATTATAAGACCTTCCAGACTACAAAGCATTTTTACCCTGCAGGTATTACTACCACTACTTCAGTCTTTTTAAAACTTATTTTAAAAATAAAACAAAGAATAATTTTAACAATCTGAACGAAGGTACTGCTATTCTTCACACCCTTCTAGCCAGGACAGTAGGAAATCATATGTATCAAGTTTACACAAAGGAGAACAACTCAAGCCAACTTTGTTGTGGCCCCCAGACATCTTCCCATTTTCTGCCACTTTAAAGATTCTCAGCCCTGACTGGTGTGGCTCAGTGGATTGAGTGCCGGCCCACAAACTGAAAGGCCACTGGTTCAATTCCCGGTCAGGGTACATGCCTGGGTTCTGGGCCAGGTTCCCAGCTGGGGGCATGCAAGAGGCAACCAATCACACATTGATGTTTCTCTCACTCTCTTCCTCCCTCCCTTCCCCTCTCTCTAAAAGTAAATAAAATCTTTAAAAAAAAAACAACACCCTCAAAATTCACATCTCACTAGAGCCATTTTAGAGTTTCTAGCCTTCTCTTGCCATATACCCCCACTTCTCAAACTGTCAACCAAAGCACACTAAAATGATTCAAAGTGTCAGCATAAAAAAGCAATAAGCAGAAGGATGGACCTGTGGTAAGTATCCTCTATAGCCCAATCACCCAGTCTCCTGCTGCACAAGTATATTTGTATGTGTTAAAAACCAAGGAAAACTAAAACTTCTCCAAAATTAAAATATAGCAAGCATCTCTGAAGTTATAATGCAAACCCAAATAAGCCCTAAAATATAAATCTCTTGTATATCAAAGTCTGCAAGAACTTACTATCTATTAGATGTAACTGAGGTTCACGTATAGGCATTTAATGTCTGCGGAACCTTCATGAAGAAAGCTGGTCTCTAAATCTCTAATGCCTCCAATTCCCTACACCCTCACACTCCCAGGTTTCTTTACCTTGGCTTACCTTGACATTGGGCATGTATTTAGAGAAGCGCTCATACTCCTTGCTGATCTGAAAAGCCAGCTCCCGAGTGTGACACATCACCAACACAGACACCTTGGGGGGGGCGGTAAATAGACGGAAAAATAGTATATCCTTTCACTAACCCTCGGGGGAAGTGACTGTCACAAAAGCATACTTGGTAGAACATAAACAACTTCAATTCTGAGATCTAAATCATTAACCCCATGATTACTACAAAATATTCCCCATGGCCTCAAGGGTGACAGAGGTCATCTTAGCAACAAGCACTCACTGTTCTGAATGCATCATGTGGTTAAGATAAAAACACCCTGCTCAGCCCTGGCCAGGTGGCTCAGTTGGTTGGAGGATCGTCCTGAACACCAAATTTTGGTTGGGTGTTCACCCTTGTTTGGGGCACATTTGGGAGGCAACCAATGTTTCTCTGTTTCTCTCCCCGCCCCTCGCCCCCTGCAACCAATACCCCAACTGTCTCCCTCTCTAAAATCAATAAACATAGTCTCAGGTGAAGATTTAAAAAAAAAAAAAGAAAAACCCACCCTGCCCACATATTCCTAAGCAAAATACTCTCCCCAGCTGTACCTGCCCAGTAACTGGCTCCAGCTGCTGCAATGTGGCCAGCACAAACACTGCCGTCTTTCCCATGCCTGACTTGGCCTGGCATAGGACATCCATTCCCAGAATGGCCTGAGGGATGCACTCATGCTGAACTAAAAGCAAAAGAATAAAGATAAATTAGGCTTCAGTCTACAAATATCACTTTTTGCCATGTCAAACCCATTTCTCAACACTCAGTTCTTAAGTAATTCTTGTCAATTTCCAGACCCTTTCTACCTCTCTGCTCCCTCAATCAAATTCATCTGCAAATCTGACCCTTCTAGTTCCTTCCCCCTTTAGCCTCCTCCAGCTCCAACTCCTGGCCCCAGTCCTAACAACCCATTTGCAACAGCTCACCTTTGAAGCTCCTGGCTTTGTCCTTATCTTCCTTCACCTTAAATAATCCATAACATTTGAGTGCCTACCACGGCCATTTCTCCTGCTTAGGTGGCCATCCTTTGGGTCATATAACCCAACTAAATAAAGAAATTGGTACCTGAGCCAGAAGCCAGCCACCTTTAAACCAGCCATAAAGGTTTCCAGAGACCAGAGTTGGCCTGACCCAAAAGAGAACCACAGGTGCAGCCAGCAGCTCTCAAGGAATTTAAAATTACAAGTCAAAGTGATAAAATTAAAAGCTAGCAGACAAGTAAAAAAGGCAGTCACCAGGCCAACAGTAGTCCTTCCTCTAAGGTGTTTTTGGATCACCAGCACTTCCATGATACTATGAATAAAATACCATCCTATATAAACCTCTTCCGATAAAACAGTTTCTGATACTTCATTTCCTGACCTATCCTAAATATAAATCTGTATCACTAAGAGACCATGAACACATCTGTTTCTAGGATCTTTACAGTGCCTAATGAGTACTCTAATCACAAAAGAAAATTTACCTTCTGATGGATGCTCAAAGCCACAGTCAACAATGGCCCGGAGCAACTCTGGCTTGAGCAGGAAGTCCCGAAAGCCAGAGCTATGGATGGAGACATATGAGCCCTTAACATCCTTCTTGGCAGGGGCCTCAGTCCCGTCTCCCCCCGCTGCTGTCTCCACCTCATCATCTTCATAGTCCAAGAGCTCATTGTCCACATCATTCTCTGCCATAACTGGGCGGCAGGCAGATTAGAGGGAAGGGGTCTCTGAATGGGTTCACGTAGGATAAGTGAAAACAAGGAAGGAAAGTGGGGGCTTAAGGAATGGAAGATACACTAGTTTGACAGAAGAGCTAGAAAAAAAAAAGACATCAGTCACAAGCACAGCCTTCAGCATCTCTTTTTCGCATCCCCACACCCTCTTTCCCTAAACTATGAAACCTTTACCTGGAAATAAAAGTAACAAACACTAAACATAAAAGTAATATGGGGAACAGAAAAAGTGGTTTGAAGGGAGGTAGCCAGGTCACAGATTCCCAACAAGATTAAGATCAGAGTAGGAGAAAAAAGGAAGTTGGAAGGGGGAGATCAGCTTATAAACCCACCTGTAAGTTAACAGTAAGGGAAAAGAATAGGTAATGAAAAGCAAAATATGACTAACGGGGTGGAGAATGGAAATAAAATGAAGACAAATCCTGAAAACCCTCAAAAGAAGACCTTGTTGCCCTCTCCCTATAATCTCAAGCTGTCAATCCCTAATGCAGCAGCCATCAGTCAAGGGTGATAGATTAACGTCATCACTGCGCAAAGCGCTCACTTCTCGAAATGAAAACATCATGTGGCTGCCCTTCACCTTCCACAGCCCACCAGCCTCCCACTCAGTGACCTCCACCTCGAGCCTAAGAAATCGCTATGTAAATTAACTAATTCGGGGGGGGGGGGGCCGTTAAGAGAAATGGCTCAGCCGGAAAAAAATATTCGTATCATATAATGAATAAGAAGGTAACTGAGAGGATGGCACTCGGCTTTAATTGAACCTTAACCAAGCGGCCTCACACCACCGCTGCGTTACTCCTCAGATGAGACTCCTTTCCGAAAAGCACACAACGACACCTCTTGAAAACATTTGTAAAGCGTTCTATATAAGGTGGGCCGGTCGAGGTAAAAAAAAGTCCGGCTAGATCCACAGCGGGTTCCCTCGCCTAGTCCCACAGGGGGCCGAGGACCCAAAAATCAGAACGGACGTAAGAGCCCCGCCCTCCGCAAAATGCCCAGGACATAGGACGCCTAGCGCCGCCTCTCACCGTCGCTAGGGCCTCCAATTTACTAAAGGGACCCACTGGAAGAGTCGGGAACGAGGGAACACAATGGCGCCGAGGCCACCATCTTGAATTGAGCCTTTCTAGCTTCCCTCTCTTCCCGCTAGGAGCTCTTTGCGCTCGAAAGGATGCAAGTAATGAAAATAACGACCCAACTAGGCCCCACAGACCAGGCCATAGCCTGTGGAAAGGGTATCGAGAGCCCAAGCTATAGAATGGCTGCTAAGAAACGCAGATGGAAATGGATGGTACTGAAGGCCAAACCTTACCTGAGCAAGGCGAACGCATATGGCGGCAGCAACAGCAACGAAGGAGGCAACCTGACTTCACTTCCGGTTCCCGGTTTTCCCTCGACCCCGGCCTTCCGCCTTCTGGGCTGCTAGCGGGCAGGCGCAAGGGGAGGAAAGGAGGACCTTCCACGAATCTGTAGTTTCGCGCTCTCCGGAGTTGTCTTCAGAAACTGCCTGTCTGAAATATTTTTTTAAAAATCACTTCTAACTACTCCGCTACTGCCAGTGACAAAAGGCATAATGGAAACTAGCATCCCCTCCCACTGATATCTTTTTTTTTCTCTTGTCCTACTCTTCTCCACACCCCTCATTTATGTTCTTGACACGAAGGCCTTCTCTCTGGGCACCCCTTTGTGGCGAGAGACGAAGCTGTCTGGGCTGCGCCTTCCCACGGGGGTCCTAGATTCCGTAGTCAAGGTGACCTGGGGGCTTCGGCACAGCAACTAGGGAAGGTCGACCCCACCTCCGGCGAAAGTGAGCGGTCCTCGGGGGCCCTGTCCTTAACCCCTTCGCAACCATGAGGACTGTGGAATGCTATTTCCCCAAAGTACTGTTGGCCAATGTAGCAGGTACCCTAAGGGGCCCTAAGTGGTGAGTGGGAGAAGGGATCTGGATCGGCTCCAAGTGTTAAAGATAAATGGTAGGGCTTGAAGGTTACACAGCATTTCTTAAGTATTACTAATACGACCAGAAGTTTTTAGCTCCGCCCCCGATAGCCCCTTAGGATTTTTTTTTCTTGAATGGAACATATGATACCTCTCCCCCACCCCCTACCCCGTTTTTAATATGCTAAGGAAGTCAGACTTGGCTGCAGGCTGCAGGCTGCAGGCTGCAGTTCAGAAATGACAGCACACGTTTGGCTCTTCACCTATTACACACCATGTAATACTAAGGCGTGGAGACAATTATTCCCATTCTAGTGACAAGCCCAGACCTAAAGAATAAAGCATCATGTGGAAAGTAATACAGCTAGTAAGGTGACAGAACAAGGATGTAAACACCTCTTTATTGTATCCTGCCTCCCTGCTTAAAGGGTCTAGTTAATAAATGCACTACGGAGTACCTCATTAGTTCAAGTCCTTCAGGAAGCAGGCTTGTTTTCTGTAGCCAAGAGAAATACAGTAAGTGATCCAAGGATGGTGTCGTAGAAGGACAGCTTTTCCAACCCTAAGTATCAACTTATTCAACAGTATTTATCCCAAGTGCTATCCCAGGATCTGAAGACATAGCAGTCAACAGCCCTGTCATCACACAGAGTTCACATAATGGGGGAGACAACACACAAATACATAAATATGTCAAGTAGTAGTAAGTGCTACGAAGAAAAAACAAAGCAAGGTGATAATGGACGAAATGAAATGGAATAAGCACTGCTAATAGAGTCACCTAAAATACAGGCAGAGGCCACTGAGGAAGCAGGGCCTATGCACACCTCGTGTCTCAGTTCTCAGAGCTTCTATAAAGTTGTCAAACTTACTAAACTCAGTTCAAGGCTGAGTCATAAACATCTGAACAACTGCTGCATGGACACAGTGACCTTACCTGTTCCTTGTAGGTTTTGCCTCCTTCATTCGCATATTAGGGCTAGTCAATCCCTAGCCATGAAAGAATTGCACTTTGTGGTTTTTGCCTTTCTAAATCCTGTCTTTGTTTTCTCAGGGAGCAGTTTTAGTAGTTACCTGAATCTGTATCTATGGGAATGGAAGTGCAGTCCTTTTGCTCAAATAAATGCCTTTTGTTCTTATTATAGCCTGGGCGTCTTTGGTTAATGATGGGGCAGAGTGCTTGTTTCTACACCCCACTTTTTCTCTACATTTGCCACCTATAGTCCTCAAGTTCCCAAACCAGGAATCACATGTTTCTCACTTTAGAGAAATAATAACATTATTTGCTATGTTTCTCTAACAAGTTTCAAAAGACAGCCCTTTTGGGTGTTTGGGGAATATGAAAACAAGACACGAGAGAGTAATTGAAAATGAGAAATGATGAAGTAAAAAGATTTTCCCATAGCCCTGGCCGGGTTGCTCATTCGGTTGGAGTATCGTCCTGTTCACCAAAAGTTTTCAGGGTTCAATTCCAAGTCTGGGCACACACCTAGGATGCAGATTCGATCCCCATTCAGGGTGAGTATGGCAGGCAACCAATCAATGTTTCTCTCTCTCCCTTTTTCTCTCTCTAAAATCAATAAACATATGCTCAGGTGAGAATTTTTTTTTTAATTTTTTAGAAAGGGATTTGCCCATAGTCATTTTATTGACAGTTTTTATTGTTACAAAGGAAGACCATGCATACACAGGGACACAGCATCACTTCAGATCTCAGGAAGCAGTGACCATTTGATGGGTCTTTGGGGGAATAAGAAAAAGGAGAAATCCAATAGAGAGACAAAAAAGAGCCTATGAAATGCTTCATCTTTCTGGAACTACAGTAGAGGAGCTAAATAAAATCATTTCATTTTTTTAGGGATCTTAAGTTCTGTGGGAAAAGTGGAAAGAACCAATTCTTCAGAGAATTACTGGGTCACAGAATAAATGACTAGAATTAGAGAGCCACAGATAGATTGAGGAAACAGCTGTATTTAGGTGTTGGCAGGTGGACGGGGTGGCAATAATATCACAGGGTCGCCGTTAATTGAATCCCAGCCACTATATGTCTGTGATTAGGAATCACAGAATGATTCCTAATCATTGCAGCAACCCTGGAAGGTAGACATTATTACTCCAGTCTAGCAGAGGAGGACAGTGAAGCTACAGGCGAAGTAGCTTGCCCTGGTTAAGCAGCCAACAAGTAGCAGGATCCGAAGAGGAATCCAAGCCTGCCAGGTTCTGGAGTCAGGATGTTTTCTACATCACTACGTCTCCATTCTACAAATTTCAGAGGGGTTGGGTAAGGGTGACTTGGGAGTTCACAAGGTCCCAGTGAAAATTAAAGAACAGTAAGGAGATTCAGGTCTGAGCAGGATACCTGTAGTACACAGAATTACTGGGTCCTTCCTCCTAGAATTTCTAAGAAATGGAGAGTAGGATTAGGGTGGAAGGTGATTCTGATTTGGGGATTTCTTTGAGGGTGGGAACTAGCAGGGAAGACAGGCCCCAGGGTTTGTCCTAGGCAGCAATCCGGTAGTTGGAGTGGACCTGGGGCCTGACATCACAGACCATGCCAAGAAGCTGGGCCAGGACACGTTCACGGTTTTTCTGCTGGGAGCTCTGCATGCCCTGCACCTGGCGCCTTGTAGCCTGCTCCACTTCTGCAGACAGGTTCCCCTGAGAGCCCATGGCCTGGGGGGTGGGGAAGGAGTAGAAGAGAGAAAGGAAGAAACAGAAAGAATGGTCCAGGCATGTGGAAAGAAAGATCCTAGAGCAAGGCCAGGAAAAAAGGCCCTCTCCAAAACCACCACATCCCACGGAAATACCCACAGACTAAAGAGAGCAACACGATCCCCTTTCCTCCAAAAGCTGACATGTAACTTCATCCTAAAACAGACTGTACAATCCCCACCTTACCACCCATGACCACTAAAATCTGCCCTCCACCTCAAACGTCATCATACTTCACACACTGGCAGTTCCCCCACAAGCTGTACAAGTCCTTCAAATGCCCAAATTCTCATACAACAAAGCTTGACCAATGTCGTGATCCCCACCAGATCCCCTTCTGTCCTTTACCATTTTCTTGTAGAATCACCCTGTATACACCTCACCAGATGCACCCACCAACTTACACCCCAGGGTGCCTTCCCAACTCTCCTCAGACTCACGGCCTGCTGCCTGCTCTGGAATTCCTGCTCTCGCTCCCGGCGGTATTGTTCCACTTCCATCTGTGCCTCCTCCTTTGCCTGCTTCAGACGCCGGGCCTTCCCTGGTAGCCAAAGAAAGGACAGGGGATCAGGATGAGGCTTACACAAAATGTGATAGTAGGAGGTCAGTCCTTTCTAGGACGTTTATTCTGCCATCTCTCAGCCAACCAGGTGCTAGATTCTAACACTCACCCATTTCTTCCCTCCTAATCAATCACCCCAGCTTTCAGCTCCCCCCACAGCCCCCCCCCCCCCCCCCCCCCAGGCTTGGGTTTTCCTAAGGACTGAAATGTTTGCTGTCAACCCATCCCCAGTTTCCTTTCCAGCCTCCTAAGGGAGGAAGAAGACTCACTCTTCCTGGCATCTGCGACCTTCTCAGCCGCTCGTTTCTCTGCTTGCAGAAGCTGCTGGATACCCTGGGATTGACTGGCCATTTCTGTCGTTACGGCTGATTCTGTTTAGGATGCTACCAAGGTACCAAATGGCTCCCGCCGCACACTCCACCTCCTGCTTCTCCTCCTCCTCCAGCTCGTTGCTGCAGTCCTCCACTATCCCTGGGTCTTAGTGCTCCCCTTTTCGCTCAGCCTCCTGCACCGGCTATCTCCCCAAAACTGATCCCCCAATGGTGGCGGGTCTTCCTCTCCCACGTCTCACTCTGGCACTACCCAGAAGGAACGCTCGGGGGCAGCAGAGACCAGACCCAAAGCTACCCACTACCGTCACAGCAGGCGCAAAGCTTTCCCAGTCGGAAGATCTAGGAATGGAGGCAGGGGCGAAGAGGAGACTATTTGGGAGAGAAGGCGTAGAGAAGTTGAGAATGGGGTGAGAAGGTAAGGAAGTCACCGTGCGTGGTGCGTTGGGAAGAGTACGCTGAACTTCTCTGAGTTCTTCCATCGTCTTTTCCCCTTTTTTTCACTCCCCCCTCCGTTTCTGTCTTTTCTCCCACATCTTTCCCAAGTCCAAATTTCTGCATCCATCCCACTTGCATTATCCTACGATTGTTATGTTTTTTCATGCCTCTGTTTTCCCCTTTTTTGATCTGTCCCTGTTCTTGGCCTTGTTGTTTTTTGTTTTTCATTTTCACTGTGATTTTTGTTCTGTCCTTATCGCCCCTGTTTTCTCTCTTCTCATCTTTTCGTCTCCCACTGACCCACTCCTCTCTCCTCCCAGTTTGGGGAAGCGGGGGTAAACCTCCAAAACGCCCTCATTTATCCTCGCCCTTGCTCCTCTGCTTCTTTTCCTCGCCTATCCTCCAGTCTCGCGGTTACTAGAGGACCCTTCATCTTAACCTTAGTTTCCCCCCGGAGGCCAAACAGCGGAAACACACCTCCCCGCCCCCACCACCGCGCCTCCTGGGGAATAACAACATCCGGTAACGTACCTTAAGTCATTTCCGTCCTTTACCTGCGTCTCAGTTGCTCCACTTCTCTCAGCCTAGAGTGTCTCCGCCTTCCCACCCGCCATTTTCCGAGCTTTTCAAACACGGGTCTGGGGCCTCCTACTCTGGGAGTATTTAGTGGTCGGGGGCAGGTCTGACGAGTAACCCCATCCCCCAAGTCCCGCCGGGAGAAGCCTCTACATCAGTTGGTGGGTTATATTATATTCAATTTCTAGATCCTTATTTGAAATTACAACTTTTTAACTCAAATTGCTGTTGATAAAAACTTCTCCCATCTGTCTCAATTCGATTTTTTCTAAGTCCTTTTTTTAAAACTTACCTGGGCTAGTGAGCTGCAAAGTAATAATTTGTCCTTTTCTCAATTTTACGTGAAAAAAATTAAATGGGTCACCCCAGCCCCCCTTCCCCCAAAATTTTTCAAACCTATCACTAATGTGAGAGATGCGTGTTAGAACAGGTGTCATCCCTGGTTGAAGATGTAAGAACCAGGTACCGAAGGGAGGCACGGAGGGCAAGGCAGTGGGAGAGGGGAGAGGCCGGCCAACACTGCGGTCCTACTAAGCCTTTCACTTACTCAGCCCGAGAGTTCCGTAGCCTCCGCTTCCTGCCGCCGGCGCTCTGCGTCGCTTCCGTCGGTACTTGTCTGCGGGTCAGCTAGTTCGGGCCTAGGGTCTCCTCCAGAGACACCCAGGCTTTGATGAAGATGCCGGGCAGCTCCTTGCTCCCGACCCGCGACCCGCGCCTGTGTCCGCCACGACGTCTCTGCCCTGTGCCTGCTTCTTTGGCTCTGGATTGACCTCACCCACCAGTAGCGACAGGAGAACGAGGAGCTGCATGCTGCTGCCCTGCAAGGGCATGATAGCGAGTCCACCTGTGGGGAACAAGGTCCTGAACCAGCTGACCAGGTCTGAGATGAAGGCCAGCAGTTGAAAAATAAGCTAGTTGCCCTGGTGGTGTGGCTCAGTGGATTCAGTGCTGGCCAGTGAACCAAAGTGTTGCTGGTTCAATTCCCAGTCAGGGCACAGGCCTGGGTTGCAGGCTAGGTGCCTAGTGGGGGGTGCATGAAAGGCAACCACACACTTTCTCTCCCTCTCTCCCTCCCTTCCCTTCTGCCTAAAAAAAATAAAAATAAAACCTTTAAAAAAGAAAGAAAAATAAGTTAGTTATTTGGTCATGGGATTTAGGGGGTATTTGACCAAGCTGGCATGTGGCCATCTCCCGTGCCATTACAATACTGAGCTGCCACTGTCTGAAAAACCCATCATTCCTCAAACAGCAACTGGTCTTCAAATTTCAAATCTTTCTAAATCAGTAGCTACTTTGTTTTTGAGTGGTGGTTTGCCTATAGCGCAAAAAGTAACACAGAGTATGCTCTGGAGTTAGATTGCCTGGGTTCAAATTCCCCCTCAACACAAACTTGGCTGAGGCCTAGTTTGCCATGTGCAAAATTAAATAACAACCCTTGCTCTGTGCCCAGCACTTCTCACAACGTAACTGTTTTAATCAAAGTAACTTGTTTAATCCTCACAATAATCCTATGATGTAATATGTACAAATATTTCCCAGGTGAGGATACAGCAGAGAGAAGTAATTTGCCAAAGTGGTAGAGCAGGGATTATAACCCAGGCAGGCCAGCAAGAGTATTATGCTGTGTGACATGTTATAGAATTACACAGTGATAGTGTCCAAAACCCCCTTGCTGGGATAAGTGTTTTAAGAACCAACTGAAATAGGACACATGATAAGTACTCAAGTAGATACTGGCCATTGTTGTTCCTGTTGTTATCAACAGATCCATACTTCCTTACCCACAGTTCTGAAACTTAAACACACTCTGAGAGCCAAACATTTTTTATTAGTCTGCCACCAGACTCATTTGGTGACAAAACCTAACCTGAACTAAAAATTTGTTTTTATTGTACTGATGTCAACATTCAGACCTTTTACTGCAAACATTCATGCGTCTGGTGACTGGGGCTGCCCAGGCCCTCCTGGGCTACCTAATACACAGTGTGTGTACTTTCAGGTCAGCTCTATCAAATCCCAGAACATAGGGACCTCAAAAACCTTTGACACTGCAGTTTCCTATGGGGACCTGTTGATACTGTAGTGGCAGAGAAGGCAGCTCTGTAAGGGTATAACCCTCCTTAGGAAAAAGAAAGGTAAAACACTCATTTCCTGTCTGAGGGTTTTCCTTCCAGAGTAAGAACATTCGAGGAGAACTTCTAGGTTGGGATAAACAACTCATTTAATTTGATTGCTGCTATTACCATCCCCCAGCTCCCCAAGTATGGGAACCTACCCCTATTCCCCAATATCTGACTTATTGTTTAAAAAAAAAAAAATCCCCTTTAACTCCCCTTAACATAAGTGAGATAGGCTGGCACACTGGGATTTTTTTTAACTTAGAAACAAAGAGGGGAGGTTTATAAAGTGCAGGAATCTAGCCGAAAGCGCATTGAAGGTGTCAACCGAGTACCCTGAGACAGACGGGAGACCCCGTCCAGGCTGCAGGTCTACCACTGCAGGCTGTATGACTGGGACAGGCAACCCTCTGTGACCCTGGCTTGCCTCTCAAATGCAGGCTGTGAGAATAAGAGAGGCAAGCACTTGGTGAGGTTTGGCACTCACTAGATGATAAGCAGTGTTTTTATTGACATTATTTAATTAAGGTTATTTGAATAATAAAAATATCCCTCATATGGTAAGTACTTTCTTCATTGTATTGAATACTCAGAAGACTGCAAGATTAATAAAATCATCTCACAGATAAGAGAAGCAGGGCCTAGAAGGTTCAGGAACTTCTAAAGGGGGATCTGCACTCAGGTCACTTCCAAGCACTGTCCATCCTCCTAGGCTTCCTTCCTCCTGGTCCCTGCTGGCCCTGCCACCAGGGGGCCTTCTAACTCTTAAGTAAAAAGGTCCATCCCATTCAGTTTCCACCTGGTTTAGAAACCAATGTGCCTTGAAACACAATTTTTTAAAACAGATTAAATGACCTAGGATACCCCTGAAGAGAGAGCATGTCCCTCAGCACCCATGTTAGGCCTGAGGGATTTGCCTATTCTTGCTGGGTTGGCTGTGCTGGGTTATCATATCCAGGGAGATGCCAGTGAATGGCCTCTACCTTTGGGCTTTTGGTAACTTCTCTTTGGGCCCATCACCTCACAGGGAAGTTGTCTCAGATGTCAGAGACCACTTTATAAACATATCTTAGTCAGACAATAGCCATTCTCTACGTACAAAAAGAATTAGCAAACATTGAGCAACAGGGTCATTTTCTCACAGTCTTTACAAAAAGAATAAAATCCAAAACCAACCTGATATGTGTGTGGGGCGGGGGCGGGGGGCAGTTTATGTGACATTCACTGCACTTTGGCTATGTGGCAGAACAGTAGCCAGCATTCACCATCCATTACCCACTTTGATCCGCACAGCAGAAGTAGGCTGTGGCCCTCTTTTACAGATGGCTGAGCCATCTGGTGTATGTTCCACTTGCCTTTCCAGCCTTACCTCCCTCGGCATACCGGCAAACCCACAGCTTCAGCTACGTAGGTCTGTGTTCAGTGACCACTCCCCCAGCATGTTTTTCACAAGCCTGTCTCTTGCCTGTTGCCTTCCCATCTGCCTGATTTTCACTTTGCTAAGTTATTTTCCCTTCCCAGCCCAACATAAGCCACACCTCCTCCTGGAAGCCCTCTCTGACCATCTTGTCCACTGTTAACTTTTGCTTCCTCCGCACCTCCTCAGTCAGTTGTCCTCAATACAAGCTTCTGGTATTGGTATTTTTTTTGAATGAGTTGTACCAGTTAGTGTGAACTTTGCTTTAAGGTAAAAATCCTCTCATTATGGGAAGGGGAAGAGCAGTGTTTTCATCACTAAGACAACGTCCATTTATAATCCAAAAAATTTTTTTCATATTTATTTTTCCCAATATAAAAGTACATTGGAAAAAGTTGATCTGTACTGCTAAACTGATGATAAAGTTGGCATTTCAAATCACTGGAGGGATGTGAGCTATTTAATAAATAATGTTGCAACATTTGCTTCATCCAGGGGAAAAATTAGAGTCCTTCTTCACACCTACCTTAAAAGTAAATTACAGCAGATTAAACACCTAAATATGACAGGAAGGGTACATAACAAATTCATGGGAGTGGTTCCTTTGGGGGCAATAAAACTTAGAAGGCAGCACCAAAAGAAACTTGAGCTTACCTATGATGACGTTATTTCTTTAAAATAAAATGGTATAGCCCTGGCTGGTGTGGCTCAGTAGATTGAGTGCCAGCCTGTGAATCCAAAGGTCGCTGGTTTGATTCCCAGTCAGGGCACATGTCTGGTTGCAGGCTAGGTCCCCAGTTGGGGCGTGTGAGAGGCAACCAATAGATGTATCTCTCACATCGATGTTTCCCTCTCTTTCTCCGTCCCTTCTCCTCTCTAAAAATAAACTTTAAAAAAAAAAAAGTAAATAAAATAAAATGGTATTGCAAAAATAACAATATGTTAACATACCCTGTGATAGGAATAGGGGTACTTATTGAACTATACTTTGTACTTTTAAAATTTTTTAAATCCCCCCCCCAAAGAAAGTAAATATAGTAGAAAAAATACACAGGAATAGTTTTATAATCTTGGAGTGGAGAAAACCTTCCTAAGAATGAAATAAATTAAAAAACTATTGATACACATTTAACTACATTAAATTTTTTTAAAAAATTTTTATTGATTGACTTCAGAGAGAGAGAGAGAGAGAGGAAGGGGAAGAGAATGAAACATCGATTGCTTGTTCCACTTCTTTATGCATACATTGGTTGATTCTTGTATGTCCCCTGACCAGGGATTGAACCCACAACCTTGGCATATTGCACATAAAATTTTTTTTTAATGGGAGAAAATATTTACAATATATGTAATAGACATATAGGTTGATATCTAAAGTATGTATGAACAAGTCATTCACAAAAGAAACAAAAAAGTGTTTAAAAAATTTCATAATTCGAATCACTTTTTTAATCTGTCAGATTGGCAAAATTGAAAGGTTGATGAGATTTAATTTGGTAAAGGAAGATACAGCCACTCATTTTCTTGGTAGGGGTGTATGTTGGCACAAACTTGATGGCAGTTTGGCAAAATTGCACATGTTCTTTACTCAGAAATTCCACTTCTGAGAATTTACCCCGCAGAAATACCGTAAGGAGTCCACAGAGACGTGTACGAGGCTGAACAGTTTTGGAAACAAAGCCTATAAATTGGGGGTGGGAGATATTTGTTTCATGCACAGTGGAACACTACACAGTCATAAAAAAAAAAAGAATGAGGTCAACTACGTTTACTCCTGTGGAAAAATATAAATAAGATATTAAGTGAAAAGAGCAAGTTGCCAAATAATACATATAGTGTGGTCACATGTTTCTGGAGCATCAATATACCCCAAGACAAGACTGGAAGGGACCACAGCAAACTCTTAAGAGTGATTAAATGTATTCTTTTTTTTTTTCTTTTTTTTTGTTAAGGAGCCTTGACTGGTGTAACTCAGTTGATTGGTGCATCGTCCTGTAAACCGTAAGGTCAAGGGTTCGATTCCCAGTCAGGGCACATACCTAGGTTGCAGGTTCAGCCCCCAGTCAGGGTGTGTACAAGAGGCAACCAGTCGATGTTTCACTCCCTCTCTGTCTCCCAATCATCCCCTCTCTCTCTAAAAACAAACAGACAAACAAAAAGCATGTCCTTGGATGAGTATAAAAAAATAATATATAAAAGGAGAGGAAATGTTTACGTTAGTTATTATCCCTTTCACATTAAAATATCATTAAGTAAGATGGAGGAAGCCACCCATGGTCCTGCCACCCAGAGACTAGAATCTATATATCTCTAGTCTGTACTCTTCAATCATGGCATTTGGTTTCTTTTTTTACACAGTTACAATCAGATCTCATGTACAGTTTTGTAGCCAGCTTTTTTCTACACAGACATAATTTTTAGTGCCTATATAATATCCTATGCCATATTTTACTTCTGTTTTATAGTTGGAAGCCTTAAAACTTATGAACTTAAAAACATCGGTGCAAGCCTGAGCACGCACCCACTCTCACACCTGCCATGAGCTCTGGGAGGGAGTAAGCAGTTGAAAGACAGGACTACTTACTTGCTGGGTGGGACAAGTAGGGAGGGCTTGTGACAGATCACATCAGTACTAAAGAGAAGCGACCCCTTATCCTGATGTGGTTTGGGTTACATGGCACTCGAGTGTTCCAGGAGATGGGTGGGATCAGCGGGCTTTGGCCAGCCAAGACTGGGCCCATTCTGTCCTACCTTCCTGGCAGTTACAAAACAACCCTTCTCCTGCCCCATCCTTTTCCTAAATAGCCAGTGCTTCCTAGTAGCACCAAAAAAAAAAAGAAAGAAAGAAAAAAAAGAATTTAAGGACCACCAGCTCTAGGGAAAGCAAGTAGGTGTACAGGAAGAGAGGGTGCCTCATTCACCTTCCTCTGTCCCAAGTGAAAGAGGTGCTTGATGACCCTGGTGGCCTTGGCAGGTGGGCCGGGCCAGGAGTAAGGTGCCTGGATTTGCAATGAAGTGAACAGCGCTGCTCTCAGCTAGCCTACACTGGAGCAGATGCAGTGAGGTCAGGGCGCAGGAAGGGGGAGCTAGGGAATGGCAGTCTCTCTTGTGTTCCCCCAGGCTCTTTTCAGACAGCCCTTGGGATGGTCCCTTTATCTCAGTCCATTCCCTCCCTTCCTCCCTCCAACTGGCCCTTAGGCCAGAAGTCATTTGGAAAGAGCTTGCTCTCCTGCTGGGAACTTTTCTATGGCTCGCACTCATTGCTGATCTGGACCCTCTACCTCCCCACCCCTCAACCTCCCCACTCCCCTCTCAACATGCCCTGGGAAAGGCTGATGAGGGAAACTCCCCTAAAAACATTTATTTTATGCAGTTTATTGAAAAGTGATATAAAAAGATGCCTATTATATATTTGTATATTTATAATGGTACAGAGAAGAATGTTCAGATTTTTACCACCTGAATTACACATGGAGATTTTTGACAATGCCCTGGGTGGCTGGAGGCAGGCCAGAAAATGTCATTTGACATAGTAGAACTCCCAGGAAACTAAAATAGCTTCGTGGGGACACAGGTCAGAATACTTTAAACTACCACATTTATTATGCATGTGGCAAACGGTCAGTAAATATTTGTCTAATCCAGAAGGGTATGAGTGGCCAGGAGGATCCCAGATGGCACCCTGCCAAGGACACAGAGCCCCAGCAAACTCTTCTCACTGCTCTGACACCAACAGCCTACACAGACGTCTTCCTGCCACTGATGAGTCGCTGTACAACTGCCATGGGGATAAAGAATAAGGATGGAGAGACTTCTGGGCTGGGAGCCCCACTGGGTTTCTGCTAAAGAGGAGGAAGAAGAGGAGGCATCCAGGGAGCACAAATGAAGACAGAAGCCACAGGAAGAGCTAGAGGATGAGTGGAGTGGCAGGAGGTCTTTGGGCAACTAGAAAAGGAGGAAGCCTTTCCCACCCACAGCTGCCTTTCCCTGCAAGCTGCTTTACCTACACCCCCTCCCTTGGTCCCACCCTGCTTCCCTTGCCCCATGACTTTCTCACAGGCTCTTCCTGACCCCCCCATCCCACCCTCTCAAACAGAGGACACTTCCCAAGAGGCCCAGGAATCCAAGTCCTTCTCAGTCTGGACAGATCACCTGGCCTGGGAACATGGCCAGAAGTGCCAGCAACAGCTGCAGCAGCATGAGGCAAAGGGAGCCTGCAGACCCCCACAGGCTGAGAGGTCCAGTCTTGGCTGGTGGCAGCAGAAGAAGTCTGAGAAAGCCAGAGCCAAGGCGAAGAACCATGCGAGAGCTGAGCCAGGCCAGTGCAGCACTCTCAGGGACCCAGGGCACAGGGCCAAACACCCCGCAGAGCAGAGAGGGGCAGCCTCTGGCGCTTTGGCTGTATGCCCCGGCCAGTCCTAGTGGAGGGGACCCGGAGGCCATGACTGCCACCCTGGTGGCAAGGCCCATCCCCTTGGAGGAAGAGGGTGCTCCGAGAGTCCAGCAGGTTCACTGGCACCCTGACCACTTCTTACAGCAATTACAGAGACAGACTGAGACCTGGGAGTGGGGCCTAGTGATGGGAGCTATGACAGCCCTTTCGCAGGCCCTGTATTGCCATTCAGAGGCCATCAAATGACCACAGAGAAACAGGGAGAAACTGCAGGGAACGCAGCCGTGGGGGCAGGGTGGCAGGAAGGGCACAGTCAGAAATGGGGATGACGAGGGCCAAGCAGATGCTGCACAGCAGAGGATATGGGGTGGGAACGAAACTGGTAATAAGAGGGGGTGGGGAGGACAGGCCGCCACCACTGCTCCTTGACTCTGCCATTTCCTAATAAGACCTGGTTCTACATCTCACTCCTGGTGTCTCTTCTGCCTTTTTCCATTACTGTGGTTTTCATCACCCATGACATCTCCTTTCCCGCCCCGCCAGCCAAAACCCACAGCTCCCACACACCTGTGATACGCATACACACACTAACACATGCCCTCAGCTGGAGACAAGAAGCCCCCTGCTTGCCCACCCACAAGGGTGGTCCTGACAAGGTCCAGTTTGCCCTCTAGTGTGACTCCACTCTCTATGCTGGACTCCCTTCTGCAATGAGCCACGGGAGAAATAGCTGTGAGCAGAGGCAAAAAAAAGGAACACAACCAATTTCCCTCCCCTCCCCAGCCAGAACCACATCCTCCTCCCCATTAACACCCCTCCCCCAGCACAGATAGGGCTTTCCCTTTGCTGAGTCACTGAATGGTCCAAGTTGGGGGCAGCCAGAGCTAGGGGACATAAGGAGGTTGTGGGAGGTCAGGGGATAGAAGCAGAATGGATGGAGGAAGAGCCCTGTGAGGGAGTGGAATTTCAGTTGCTAAAATTAGGAGCAGGGGAAGCAGGCGGAAAGAGCCAAATTATGTAACCTGGGTTGTCTGCTCTTGGGCAACCAGGGATCCAACCCCAGGCCATCTCTCCCCTCCCACTCTCAGTCCTATCTCTCCTCCAGGCCCTGAGAAAAGAGTGAAGTAAAATGGACTCACTATAGTCAAGCTGCTAAAAACTGAAGTCAAGTAGGTTGAGGCCCGAGGAAATGATTCTATTCTCATTTTTACTAGCCTGGGAACTTAAACTTCAGAATTTTCCAGTCCTGCCTCAATGCCTGGGCACACATCTGACCTCCAGATAACCCTCTGATTACCCCCTGAAAGACTCCCGTGTACATTCACCTGGCATCCATCATCCAAACCACCTGATATCTGCCTGGCAACCATCCTGGACCAATCCTACAATGCAGGACTGATAATTCTCAAGGATACACTTACTATAAGAACTTTATAACTTTTCTTTGTTCCTCAGAAGCATTTCTGGGTTTTTCCCTAGTTACGTGTCCAGTTCGCAGACCCTTAAATCAATCTTTATCATTTATTTCTAACCAAAGCCTCCAAACTCTTTTTGAGTTTTTTGTGAACAGCCTCAATTCTCAACTCCGTCCTGCTTCTGCCATCCCAAACTTGAGTTTTCTGGGCAGGCAGGGACGGCCTGCCAGAAAAATATCTTTTCCTGAGGCTGAGGAAAAGGTCCTGAGGGATGGAGGCAGAAGGTCTAGAATTCCCAGGGAAGACTGAGGGCACCATCCCTCCTGCTGTTTATACTCAGTTCTCACTCCGGCCTCCTGGACTAGATAGGAAGTTGTGGACAGTACCAAACCAGGGTCCAGCAGCAAACTTCGTGAAGAGGAAGGGCAGAACTGACAGTACAGGCACGAGCTGGTGTGTACAGTCTGCTCTTGTCTACAGCAGAGAAGCTTACGAATCAGAAACTTATTTTTCAGGCTAGAGCCCCAGTCTACACAGGAGAAGCCCAACAGTAGAAGTAGAGGGCATTGGAGGACCGGGAGGGGCAGCCTCAGGAACGTAGCTTGGGAACGTGGGGTAAGCATGAAACCCTTGGAGAAGACAGAGCCAAGAGGCCCAAGGCCTCCGAGGGACCAGCCAGATCTTCCGGGAGCAGGAGAAGGAAGGGCTGGTGAGAAAGAGCCTGTGAGAGGAAGCTGCTGTGATTCAGAGAAGAGACTTTGGGCTGTGAGCAACCCGGGCGTCCGGTTCCTTTCACAGGCCGGAGATTTCGGAAGTGGCATGCAAAGAGCTCAGGTGGGGGGCGGAGTGGGGGGGCGGGGGGCGTGGTTAGGATCCCAAGCTGGAGGCTGACAGGTAAACAGCAGAAAACTTTGGCGTCCAAATTGGCTCCTCCATCCAGATTTTTCTTTGGTTTTTCAGCACATCACTAACCCTTTGCAAGAGTTACATAAAACCACAGCAAAATTAAGCCGTGATACCTGGCCCCCCAGACCTCCCTGTTTTCAGTGTTTCTCCCTGATGTCTGGCCCCCAGCCCTGTTGGGGGTTCCCCTGAGATGAGGGCTGTTCACTTTCTCTGACCACACAGTTTCCGCTTCTGTGTCTCTTTTTCCTAGGCTGATAAAAATACTGAGCCCTAGAGGCTCTGGCTTCCTCTGACCCCCCGGGGCCAGGCAGCAGGCATCCTGTCCACCACAGTGGGGGCAGGGAGGGGGCCCAGGGATCCCCAAGGGGTGACTCAGTGCCTACCATGAAACGCTGGGGAGGTGGAAGAGTGCATGTCCTCTCTAGAGCTGGAGCAAGGAATTGGTTCTCAATTAATTGAAAGCCTTGGGTTTCAGTTAGAGAAATAGAATAGGGAATGAGATTAGTGAGGTTGAAGAGGGACTGTTTGGGGATTGGGGTCGAGGCAGGTCTGGGTTAAGTTAGGAAAAGGACCCAAAGGGACTCTATTCAGTACAGTTCAACCAAGCATCAAGTAGCCCAAAGATAAATTCAAACTCTGCTTCAACTTTCCAGTTCCATAGGAGAGGCATGCTGAGTAAAGGGCCTGGTGAGGCACAGCGGGTACAGAAGAGGGGCCTCTGAGGCAGAGAGGGCATGAAAGCATGCCCTGACCAATGGGGAGAATGTCTGTGGGCAGAGGCAGAAGGGGTCTGCAGGTAAAGGAAATGGCTTGAGCAGAGGAGGGAGTCCGAAAAGCAGTACATTGTGGAGAAGGGTGTCCTGAGGTAGACAAAGCAGAGGTGTGAGTGAGCAGGCGTTGGAGGGAAAGGATTCAGACCGTGTGCTGTGCGATGGCACTATGACTGCTGTGCAGGAGAGCGCTGTGTGCACAGGCTCCAAGAGAAGGAGACAACGTTGTTTTGAACACCTGTCAAGTCCCTTACTTAACATAATGCTGCCAACGACTGTCCAGAAGGTGGGGGTGGGTGTCCGTTGTACAGATGGGAAAACTGAGGCTCATACATGTCCTATTACTTGCTTAGGGCCACACAGCTAAAGACTAATTAAATCATCATTAAACATCTTACTCTAAGACTCATGTACTTACTATGTAGCTCTCAATAACTCCAAATGGCATTAAAAGTGGAAACAGATTTTATAAACTTCAACAGGATAAATCAAGGCATAGCAACTGATTGGTGGTGGGAATGAAAGAAGAGGAATCAAGTGACTCCAAGTTTTAAGCCAAAGGGATTGGAAAGGTGAAGTTCCCCTAACCCAAGGAGATGTGTGGTCCAGGGAAAGGTTCAGGGGAAGGTAAGAAGGTCAGACATCCAATCAGGAAATTTGTATTCAGCAGCTGACAGAAGCAAGGTGCTCTGCTAGACAATGAATATAAGTGAAATAAAGTCACTGCCCCCAGAGCTTGCAGTCTAACAAAACAAACACTACACAAGTATATATGGGACACCTACCCATGATAATGGGAGCTACACCTGCTTAGAGCAGCGATTTTCAACCTTTTTCATCTCATGGCACACAAACTAATTATTAAAATTCTGCAGTACACAAAAAAATGTGTATAATTTTTATTTCATTCACACTGGACAGCTATTGTTGTATCGGGTGTTGTCATTTTTTTAGTATGACAATCTAAGGGAAAAGAGGTCAGTACTCCTCATGAAATAGTCAGGTATTGCATGTTTTAAAAACTATTGCAGCACACCCATTGGAAATAGCTGGCTTAGAATAACAAAGTGCTCACAGGGGCCCACAGAGCCAGAGGTGCTAGCGTACCACTCAGGTGGCGCTCTCTGGCAAGCTGGTGTGGAGCTCGAGAAGGATACTTGGGCTGGAAGAATAGATTTGGGCATCACTCCTCTCCCAATGAAGGTTGAACCTTGGAGTAGACAGGATTCCCAAAAGAGAAGGTGACCAGAAGAGCCCTGAGGGTGATCAAAGGAAGAAGAACCCAAGAGGAGCGAGATCAGGGAACAGTCAGAGAAGTAGGGCAAGGAAGCATCGTGCCAAATAGAGGCCATGTCTGATGCTTCAAAGACATCAAGTGGGTGAGGGTTGAAAAGATCCTTTAGGTTCAGGAACTAGATGATTACAAATTTCGAGAAAGTAGTTTCCACTTACCAGAGGGGCAGAAATCACTTTACATAGGATGAGGAATGAGTGGGAGGTGAGGAAAGGGAGGTGGTGGGTACAAAGTCATAGAATGGTGAATACAAAAGAAACTAAGACTTGTCTCTAGTTCAACCCACGAATTTTACAGATGAGGAAAATTTTACCAGTTCCTAAAAAAGTAGTTAAAGGGGTTAGTCTTAACACAGCACACAAAAAAGGAAGGTGAAATATGGAATGGACACTTGAGAGAAAAAGAAAGGATTTTTTATTTTCAAGGAAAAAACCTGAATCTGTAAAATGAATGGAAGGAGCATGAAGAGAGGAAGATACTGAAAGCATAAGAAAGAGGAGAAAGGATACAATAAGGACAGAGGAAATGGGATACAGAATACAAAGGAAAGAGCACTTCCCTGAGTCGAGAAGAAAGGAAAGACCAAACATAAAGGTACAAAAAACAAGTCAGGAGCTCTACCGTGGATGGCCTTAAGCTGGATGAAATAGATGACAGCATCACCAACTGAAATGAAAGAGGTAGAGTGGAGAGCATAAGAGGCATGGAGACAGAACACCACCTGCAGTGTGACAGTTGGAATCAACAAAGAAGAATTAAGAAACATTGAGGGCTCTCAGGTCAGAGAGTCAGGATTAGCCATAGGCCTCTTATGGTGGCATGACTCCTGCAATGCTTGGCAGTCTGGGAGAAACACTCAAGAACAAGACCATTAAGTTTACTCAAATCAAGTGTTAAAGGTCTTCTTGCTAGAACTTCAGGTAGGTAAGTGATTCCAAAGCTGAATCACTGAGAAGCTAGAGTGTAAGTCTCATCTTTGTGGTTTTGAAATCTCTAAAAATGGTGGTAGGGGATGACATATGCAGAAAAACTGAGTTAGATACACAGATGTTGGTGGAAAAGACTGCTGTGCACACAGGAAAAGCATGGCAAATGCAAAAGGCATGGGCTTCAAGAGAAGGAGAAGCTTACCAATGGTGCAGGGGAGAGGGAAATAGCGGCCTCTCCTCTGGCTCCTACCCCTAGTGATGAGGGTGGAAGAAGGAGCAGGCAGCCTTCACCAAAGAGAGAAGGAACATCGTTAGGAGAAATCCAGGTTTCCAAGTGCCAAAGGAAGACTCTTTCAAAAATGAAATAGAGGATTTGAATATAAGAAGATTTCCACAGAATATTGTGAAATGCATCCATAGACGTGTCCTCATGGAGTAGGACATCTAATCCTGGGAGGTAAATCCTGCTGAGAGTTCAGAAGCAGACGAGATCTGGACAGTTTTGCCTCTAGAAGCAAGAGGTGATCCAATCACCTCTGCCTCACACTTGTCTCTCTCTCACACACATACACACACGTACACACACGTACACACTCACATGCACATACACTGACATCCTTCAAAGCTTCCCATGGTTGAACAAAACCCAGATGCTTTACCCCTCCTTGCCTAGCTCTGCCTGATCTGGGTCCTGATCTCCCCTTTGACCTCATTTCCCAGCCCTCTCCCTCGCCTCTCTCTGCTCCAGCCACACTGGATTCTTTCTGTTCTTCAGCACCCCTAGCTGGTGCCCACCTTCTGCCCTTTGTAGAAGCTATTCCCTTTGCCTGGAATGCTTTTCCTCCAAACCTCTACCTGGTCACTCTTGCCATTTGAGTCTCACCTTAAACACCACTTACTTAGAGAAGACTTCCCTGACCACTGTGTCTAAAGGAGTTCCCTGCCACTCTTATCACACCCCTGTCTTCCTCACAGCACTTCTTACGGATTTCTCGTCTGTGTATTTCTTTTCTACCTTTCCTCACTAGGATATAAGCTCCAAGAGCACCAGGATGCCATCTGACTGGCTTGCCACAATACCCCTCCTGCCTAGAACAGTGCCCAGGATGCAGTAGCCTCCCAATAAAGAGTTAAGTGAAGGGATGGATGGATAATGGAGAAAATCAGGATAAGACTCAACTTTAGGTTTGTGGCTCAGGTTGGGCTTACATTTAGAGTCAGGTTTAACTATAGGGTTACACATGGTGATCAGTTGGTTTCAAGATTAGTTCTAGAAACAGGGCTGTGTTAGATTAGAGAATAAGTTTGTTGCGGGGGTTCATGTACTGGGATGTTTTAGATTTGAGGTGAGGGTTGACTGTAGGTTGTGATTTGGGTTGAGGTTAAATTTGGGTTAGGGTCAAAGTTGGTATTAAATCCCAAGTTTGATTTTTGAGGCTAAGTTTAGGTTTCAGGCTAATGTCATTTCAACCTCATTGGAAGCCTCAGAGATTTCATTGGTTTCTCCACAGAGACCACTGTAGAGACTCTATTTCCCTGAGTTTGGGGCACAAGACTCCAGTCATCACCACTCCCACTCAGGGAAAGCCCCAAACCAACTGCTGGCCACCCCAAGAAAGAAACCGAATTTCACGCAACCTCTGAAACTGAGATTGAAACCAAGATTGGCCCATGTCAAGGAACATCCTTCAGCTCAGCACAAACCCCATGACAGCCAGCCCGGCCCAGCTCTGCCCTTCCTTCCTCTCCGTCTCTCATGTCTCTCTACCACTCCTCACCTTCCCCTTTCTGTCCATCGATGCATCAGTCTTTCTTTCTGACCTCAGTTTCTCCATTTCTGTTTCTCACTGTTAATTGAACTGTCCTTTTATATTTTTAGAGAGCTGAGGTCTCTGTTCATCAGCTCCAACCATTAGAGAGGAAGAAAAAAGGACCCCAAAGCAAGGGGAACACAGAGAAAAGGAAAGGGGCACAGACCAGGAGAGAAACCAACAGCAACACAACAGACAGTGAGGTTAAAAGAATAAGATGCTGAGATGCAGACCAAGAAATTAAAAGAGGGATCTGTGACCACTCTTTCTCCTCTATCACATCTGCTCAGTCATCAAAATCTAGAGATTTTGCCTGGAGACTCTCTTCTCCTTTCCATTCTCCTACTGTGGTCTCAGTATAAATGCAGGCTCTTGTCACCTACTTCCTGGATTATGCAGAACCCTCCTAACTGGTCGGCACATTTATGGTTTCCCCTCCAGCACCCCCACCTCCCTTACCCCAATCCACCCTTTGTGTAGCTTGCCAGACTCATTCTTCTAATATATTAATCTGGTAGGGCCATCTCTCACTCAAAATTTTTGGTGGCTTTCATCACAATTAGAATGAAATGCAAACTTCTTTTTGTGGTTTCAGACCTTCAGGATGAGTTCTAAGCTTCCCTCCTAAGCTTGCAGCTTCCTCTTCTCTCTGCACCCAGTGGCATAGCTCAGTATACTCCATACCATCTTCTAATTCTTGTTTTTGCACACACTCTTCCCTCTGTCTGGAATACTCCTCACCATCTCCTTTGCCTCAATACCTAATTCATGAATCATCTCTCCACAAGTTCGGTGGGTTTCCTGTAGGCTGCCATGAGCCCATTGCCGCAGACCTTATCATACCTTATTATAATTTTCTGATAACTTTCCTGTCTCCTACATTGGTCTTTGAGGTCCTGGATAAAGACTATTCTCAAGGTCTTGTACAAGGTGTTCAATAAATGTTAGTGGAGTAGAGAGACAGCTAAGGAAATGGAATGAGGACAAAAAGATGATAGATAAGACTAGTAAGGCAAGAAAGGCAAAATTGCAGACTTCAGGTAGGGGGAGGAAAACAGGAAAATAGTTTGTACACGTCCTGAATGTTACTTATGAGCGACAGGACACCAAGACCCCTTGGGGACTTTGTGCCAGAGGAGAGTGGCAATGTGCCCAGTGCCATAGGGGGAAGGTTTCAGCCGCCATCACTATCACCCTCAGCACCAGCCCCTCCAAAACCCTCCAAATGAAAGCATAACAACATTAGTAAGAGTGATTGTTGTTTTTTCAATCTCACAAAACAGGAATAAAATCCTGTATCCTGTTTAGAAACCTGATTTTGTTTAACCTGCAAGTTATAAGCTAAGTGATAACTGGCTCATGTTAAAGGATATTCACATCAACGTTTTTCATACTAGCCAAAACCTAGATACAAACTAAATGCCCATCAGTAGAAGAATAGATAAATGAGTTAGAGTCTATTCTCACAATAGAAATTACACCACAATGAAAACCCCACTCAGTATAAATGTGCAACCCACATGATCTGTGCCACCTGATTGATGGCACTCACAGGCAGTGTTGCCTGGAAGGAGCCAAACTCCAGTGAGTACGTTCCGTGTGGTTTCATTTACCTCGAGTTCAAAAGAAGGAAGAACTAATCTACAGTGATGGAGGTCAGAAAGTGGCTGGTGGTCTTTGGAGAATATTAACTGGGAAGGGGCATGAGAGAAACTCCTGGGGACCTGAAAATATGTTGAATTGGGTGGTGGCTACATAGCTATGAACAGATGGAAAAGTCTG
The DNA here is from genome assembly GCF_021234165.1 of Pteronotus mesoamericanus. NCBI lineage: Eukaryota > Metazoa > Chordata > Mammalia > Chiroptera > Mormoopidae > Pteronotus > Pteronotus mesoamericanus. The sequence goes on from NW_026555085.1 coordinate 2,000,890, forward strand.
TCAGGCTGTTCTCTCAGAAAACGAGCATCTGACCATATCTAAGTCACACATCAAAAAAACACGGAAATCTTTGACAACTTTAAAACAATGTATTGGCTCTACAAATGCAGCTTCAAGGCCAATGGCTTAGCTGCCACACTCCTTGATCCTAGAATGTGTTTGTTTGCAGTTACATAAAGCGTGACCTGTGGCTAAGGCAGAGGGCCTTGTCATACATGACTATATCTTATCATCTCTGGGAAGGGGGGCATAAATCTATCTTCCAGGACACTTTTGAAGTGAGCTCCATGAGTTGTTTCACCAGGACAGCAGGTATAAACTAGAATGTTCCAGGCAAGGGGTTCATCCTAGGTTTCTTGAGAGGAAACCTGCCAGACAACCTGGAAAATATTCACACCAGGGCAAATGTGACCTGGGCCATTTGGGACAAGGACAGGGGTAAAGAGGAGGAAATGGGCACAGAGAGAAGCCTGTAATCAGCCACGGATGCCAAGGTGTTATACATAATCGCTCTTCAGGGAAATAGGCCTCCAGCCCACACCCCAGCTGATACCCCTCTGGCTCCCCTGAATTCACTGTCCTTCTCTGAAACTCCTAACCCTGACCCCACTCCCCAGCCCTCTCAGCCCACAGTTCCCCTGACCCCACTCCCCTTCCCAGAACTCAGTTGTCTGAGCCCCTAGCCTGCGGTTCTCTCCTAGGCCTCAGCCTTTCCTGCCTTCGGCTGAAACAGCAGCATCTTCTAAGCCCTGGGGGCTTCCCCGGCCCCAGCCCTGGCCTAGAACCCGCCTGCTGCCTGCCTGCCACTGCCGCTTCCTCTATAAAGGGACCCAGGGGCCTTGCACAGCAGGTGAGACTCTCCCACCCCATCTCCTTGGGTTGCCCCGCGGTGGACTCTTCCTGGCCCCTCCTGCACCTCCTGCCTGGGCCTGGGCCTTGGTGGGTTTGGTTTTGGTTTGTTCCCCCTCTCTGACTCTCCATCTGCCAGTATCTTTCTCTCTGTCTCTAGCACACATTTTCTGTTTCTGCCGCGACCTCTCTCTGTCTTTCTGTCTCCCCTTGCTTACCTCGGGGTTTCCCTGATTTCATCTCGTCCCTTTCTCTGTCTGTCACCCTATGTCTTATGGTGGCTGTCTCCTCGGGAGCAGGCCAGTCTCCTGCAGCACCCCACCCCAACACAATCACTGTCTCTCTCCCTGCAGGTTCTCCCCATGACACCACTTGGACATCTCTACCTCCTGAGGGTGCGTGGCGCCCACCTCCTCCTCCTTCTCCTTCTGGGGCTGCTGCTGGCCCTGCTGCCTGAGGCCCAGGTGAGGCAGCAGGAGAAGGAGGTTGCAGGGGTAGCCCAGCTGAACCTTGGGCCCTAGAGCCCACCAAACTCTGTTCTCCCCCTAGGGGCTCCCTGATGTTGGCCTCTCAGCTGCACGGACTGCCCATTATCACTCCCAGAAGCACTTCGCACAAGGCACCCTCAAACCTGCTGCTCACCTTGTTGGTAAACATCTTCCTGCCCTTCCAGATGTGTATCCCTCAGCCCCTTCCTAACCGCCTTCAGAGACCCAAGCATCTATCAACCCCACCTTTTCCCAACTTTCCCCAACCCCCAAAAGAGGCTCCCACTCCCTTCTGTCCTCCCAGCCATCCTTCAGGAACTCAGTCCAGCACCTGTTTCTTCAGGGATTGAGACCTCTGACCCTCAGGTCCTTGACCCACCCCTAAACACACATACCTATGGCTCTTCCTAGGAGACCCAGGCACCCAGAACTCACTGCGCTGGAGAGCGAACACGGATCGTGCCTTCCTCCGCCACGGCTTCTCTTTGAGCAACAATTCACTCCTAGTCCCCACCAGTGGCCTCTACTTCGTCTATTCCCAGGTGGTCTTCTCGGGGGAAGGCTGCTTCCCCAAGGCCACACCAACGCCCCTCTACCTGGCCCATGAAGTCCAGCTCTTCTCCTCCCAGTACCCCTTCCACGTGTCTCTCCTCAGCGCTCAGAAGTCCGTGTGCCCAGGGCCACAGGGACCTTGGGTGCGCTCGGTGTACCAGGGGGCTGTGTTCCTGCTTACTCAGGGAGACCAGCTCTCCACTCACACAGATGGCATCTCCCACCTACTCCTCAGTCCCAGTAGCGTCTTCTTTGGAGCCTTCGCTCTGTAGAAAAAATCCAGAAAAAAAACCATTGGTTTCAAGGCCTTCTCTCCATCTTGCCTCTATCCTGACCATTTCAAGGGTCACAACAGCTCTCCTTTGACCATTCCAATAGTCTTAAGTCTTCCCTGCTCACGTCACCTGGAGCTTCCAAAGAAGGAATCTCAGCAGCCCAGGATTCCTGCCTCCCTGACCCACCTCAGCACTCTGCTTCGATGCTCAGCTGAGGATTTAAGCCTGCCCAGAGACTCCCGCCTATGGCTGCCAGTGCAGGAGCTTAGCCCTGGGTGTGGAGGGGAGCAGACAAGTCGGGAGCTTGGGCGGATGCCTGGAGGCAGGGAGAGGGGATTATTTATGAAGAGAAAAAATTAAGTTATTTATTTATGGAGGACGGAGAGAAGGGAATAATAAAGGGACATCAGAAGAGAAAGAGACAAATATGCCCAAGAGATGAAGCTGAGAAGCATTGCACAAGAATGACCAAGAGAGAACATGAGTGGAGTTGAGGGACCAAGGGGCTCTAGAACACGAAGGTTTCTGAAGGGCCAGCACTGCTTGACAACACACCCCGTGAGGCGATATCTGCATCCTCGATCAAGCCCAATAAACCTTTTTTTTCCTCTGAAATGCTGTCTGCCTGTGCCTGTCTGTCTGGGAGAGAAGAATTTCTCAGGTCTCTCTAAGGAATGAAGGGAGGAGCGGAGTCTCAGAGGGCGTAGGAGTTGGGTGCATACAAAGAGATACAGAGGATTAAGGAGTCCTGCGACTGGTGCGGTGACAGGGAGTGGGGTGGTGCAAGGCAGCCAGGCCCTGCAGGGGAACCAAAGGGTAAGCTGAGAAAACAAAGGAAAAACGAGGTCCAAGGTCTGAAGGAGTGGAGGTCAGGGGACCCCTGGCAGATACGGCCACATATCGAGGCTGTGAGGAATGAGGGATTACAGGAAGCCTCCAGAAAGAAGTGACCACACAAAAGGGTCTTCAGGACTATGGGGATGGAGCATGGGGATCCCCTGGAAGACATGGCAATGCAAGGGCCATGAGGAGTGGGAGAGTGTCCAAGGCTAGGGGCCTGGGAAATACAGAAGACATTTGAGGGGACATGGTCGTGCACAGGGCTAGGGCTATCTCCAGGAATCTGAAGGGAGCAGGAGTTCTTTGGGGATACACAGGTACACACGGGAGTTCTGAGGGATGAGGCCTTCAAGCAAAAATCAGGGCCTCAGGTTCCATTGGAAGCCAAGACTGAAACCAGCACTGTGAGTCCCTGGTCAGAACAAAAGGAGAAGGCCTGCCCTGGTGGAGTTTGTGAATTCCCAGGGTTGCCTCTGGGGCTGTCCCAGGATTGTCCCCGCTATCTACCCCTAAGCCCCTCCAGAGGCCCCATCCACACCCCCAACTTCCCTTCTCTCAGCTCCTTCTTACCCAAGGAACCCAAACTCATGTCTCAGGACATGGCATAGCTTCCCCCCTTTTTCTTGCCATCAAAGACTCAGCTTCCATTTCTGAAACCCCTTCCATTTCTTGTTCTGGCCCTAGGTGAGTCCTGTCTGGAAATCAGAAGGAAACAGGCCACAGCCCTGGTCCCCAAAAGGAATGGAGTCAGTGGGAACTAGGGCAGGGGGGAACGGGGTCCAGCCTTCAAGGTCCTACCGTCACAACAGTAACTGGCCCAGTAAGCCCTGCTCAGAATCTAAGCGGGGAGGGTGGCAAGTATCCTTGATGCCTGGGTGTCCCCAACTTTCCAAATCCCCGCCCCCGCGATGGAGAAGAAACCGAGACAGAAGGTGTAGGGCCCACTACCGCTTCCTCCAGATGAGCTCATGGGTTTCTCCACAAAGGAAGTTTTCCGCTGGTTGAATGAGAGCCTTTCCCCGCCCTCCTCTCCCCAGGCGTATAAAGGCAGCTGTTTGCACAGCCTGCCAGTAGAAGCTCCCTCAGCGAGGACACCAGGGGACCAGCCAGGAGAGAGAGAAGCACCTCCAGACCCCCTGGAAGTGATCTCTCAGAAGACACAGCTCCCAGAGAAGCAGCCAGGCAACTCTCTCCCTCTGACATCCTTTCCCAGCTAGACGTGAGCCACTCCGGAAGGGACACCATGAGCACTGAAAGCATGATTCGGGACGTGGAGCTGGCTGAGGAGGCGCTCCCCAAGAAGGCAGGGGGTCCCCAGGGCTCCAGACGGTGCTTGTGCCTCAGCCTCTTCTCCTTCCTCTTGGTGGCAGGAGCCACCACACTCTTCTGCCTGTTGCACTTCGGAGTGATCGGCCCCCAGAGGGAAGAGGTGAGTGCCTCACCAGTCTTGGCTCCTTCTCCCACCCAGAGAGAAATGGGGGCGAAAGAGGGTGAGAGATGGAGAAAGAACACTGGAGAAAGATGGGGAGGCAGGAAGAGAAGTGGAGAGAGGTCAGGGAAGAGAAAAGGATGGAGAGAGACAATATCTGTCACCTGGAAGGTGCTAACTAAATATTTCTTGAATGAATGAATGAATGAATGAGCAAGAGATAAACACATATAAAGGGATACGTAGAAAGATGTGAGATGTGGGTAGAGAGTTGGGGGAAAAGCAAGTGATATGAATAAAGATGGTGAAATAAAGAGATAAGGGAGATATGAAAAACTAGTGAGGGAAGGAGAGATAAGGAAAGATGAAGACAGGATAGCTGGCGTGTGGAAGGCACTCAACAAAAGATTGTTGAATGGATGGATGGATGGAGAGAGAAAACTAAACACATCAGGCAGAGAGTACCCACTAGGTAAGCAGCCAGCTCTTTCTACCTAGGGGTGACTTGCTCTGATTCTAATCGCCCTCCTTCTCCCCAACAGTTCCTAATTGGCCCCTCGCTGGCCCAGACCCTTGGTAAGTATCTCCAAAGTCCCTCTCCTACTTCTGGGTTTGGGTAGAGTTGGGGTTAATCCTGGGATGGTAGCAGTGAGAGAAATTTAGACTTGGGGTTTGGGGGGATAAGGAACAGAGGTCAAAGTAGCAGGGTATTTTTTTGGAAGCTTAAGGGTCTCATCTCTTTCTTTCCTCTTTCCTCCGCAGGATTATCTTCTCGAACCCCAAGTAACAAGCCTGTTGCCCATGTTGTAGGTAAGAGTTCTGAGGATGTGTCTGGGGGAGGAAGAAGCAGGTGAGCTGAGGAAGGATAGGATTTGGGGGCTGAACCCAGGCTGAAGGTAAACAGACCTTGGAGCCGGTATGAAAAGAACTCACTGAATTCAAGGGGAGAGTGGAGAAACACCACAGGTCTTGCGGAGTATACACAGAACCTCATGGCCCGATGGGATATGGGAAGACAGACAGAGGGGACAGAAACAGGATGTGGGGGGTGGGCAGAACTTGAGGGCCAGGATGTGGAGAGTAGAACTGACAGGTTCACACTCACTCACCTCTCCCTCTTTCTCTCCCTCCCTCCAGCAAATCAACAAACTGTGGGGCAGCTGCAGTGGAAGAATCAGGTTGCCAATGCTCTCCTGGCCAATGGTGTGCAACTGACAGACAACCAGCTGGTTGTGCCGTTGGACGGGCTGTACCTCATCTACTCCCAGGTCCTCTTCAAGGGCCAAGGCTGCCCTCAAACCCACTTGCTCCTCACCCACACCATCAGCCGCTTCGCTGTCTCCTACCCAAAAAAAGTCAACCTCCTCTCTGCCATCAAGAGCCCTTGCCAGAGGGAGACCACAGAGGGGACTGAGGCCAAGCCCTGGTATGAACCAATCTACCTGGGAGGGGTCTTCCAGTTGGAGAAAGGTGATCAACTCAGCGCAGAGATCAACCTGCCCGAATATCTTGATTTTGCGGAGTCTGGGCAGGTCTACTTTGGGATCATTGCCCTGTGAGGGAGAAGGATGACCATCCCAATCCAACTTAATCCCTTTATCAGCTTCTCCATCAGACCTCTTCATCCCTTCTGGTTTAAAAAGGGAATGAGGGGCTCAAGGCTGGGCCCTGAAATTAGAACTATAAACAACACTTAGAAACCTAGGATGCACAGATATGTGGCCTGGACAATGGTACACTGGCCATCACCAAGCTCTCAAACTAGGGCTTCCAGAAGGCAACAGGGGCCTCAGGTTTGGATCCCTGAATGCAACCTAGGTCACCTGGAATGTGGGAGCCAAGGAAACTTTAATTCTGGCCAGAACACTTCAGAACATCCCTTAAGAAGATCTTACCTACAAATTGACATGTGTGGACCTCAGGCCTCCATTGCTTCAAATGTTTCCAGAAGCTTCCCTCCCCCATAGGAAGGGAAGCCCAGTCCCTCCCCTATGGGGCCAGGTCCCTCTATTTATGTTTGCACTTGTGATTATTTATTATTTATTTATTATTTATTTATTTACTGATGAAAGTTATTTATTCAGGATGTTGGTTGTCCCGGGAGACCCAACACAGGAGCTGCCTTGGCTCAGACATGTTTTCTGTGAAAATGGAGCTGAACTTTAGGCTGTTCCCACCTGGCCTCCCGGCCTCTGTACCTCCTTTTGCTTATGTTTTTAAAAAATATTTATCTGATCAAGCTGTTTAAATAATGTTGATTTGGTGACTGACTGTCGCTATATCGCAGAACCTCTGCTCCCCAGGGGAGTTGTGTCTGTAACCGCCCTACTGGTCAGTGGCGAAATAAAGTATGCTTAGAAAAGAAACATGGTTTCTTTCTTGAAATTAACTCCGCACTGAGGGTGGGAGGCTGGTCCCTGAAGTCCTCCCTCCACAGGGTTTGAGATCCTTGGACCCAGTTTTAACTCCTTGGACTGATGGGGTTCAGCAGACCGTATGTAAAACAAAGCTCAGCCAGCTATGCTCTGCCCCCAGGAAACCGAAGCCCGAACCTAATTACCTCTCCCTCAGGGTGTGGGAATTTCCAACACTGGGAATTCCAATCTAGTGGGGAAGTCCTGAAGCTCAGGTGCTCAGCTGAGATTTCCGGCTGTTGCCTGTGAGAGAAAATCTGGGAGGAGCCTTATTCTCTGGCTCCGGAATCACAGCCAAGGGACTTCCAGACATTCAAGAATCTGGACTCCAAATCACCTCTGGGGGCCCTCTGGCCAACCCTGGCCTAACTGTGCAACCTGAACCAGTCACTAAACCTCATCTATCAGATGGAGAAAAGAATGCCCACCACCTTATCAGGCCAGGAAAGAATAGAAGAAATAAGCCACCTCAAGGCACCTAGCATAGCACTTGACATGGTAGGCATTCAGTGAATTCTGGCTGTTTTCCTTTATTCAGCCCCCAGCCATTCTATCCCTGTCCATCTCTCAGCAGGTGGAATTGACGAGAGAGAAGAAAATAAAAAACTAGGAATAAGATGCGGATGAAGGGGTCCGTATGCCAGGTGGTCCCACTGATTTTCTTGGCAATTGATAAGGGGAGGGATGTGAGGTGGGTGAGCTGCAAAAAGAAAAGCACCTTCTACCCCCAGGAGGCTCTTCTGGGCACAGTCACAAACAAATATGAAGTCAGAAACAGAGGCCCAGAGAATGTGAGCCCACACTGGGCTCAGAAGTTGGGCTCTCTCCTCTGTCACTGAGGAATAGCATGAAGGAATAAGATGGAGTCACTATAGTCAAGCCCCCAAAATTACTAAAATCAAGTAGGTTGAGTCCTGAGGAAACAATTCTATTCTTGTTTTAACTAGGCTTGAGAACTTAAACTTTTGAACTTTCCTGTGTCAATGCTTAGACGTACATCAAACCTTCTGCCTGATAAAACTCTGATCACCTCCTGAAGGACTAAGGAAAGAATGTTCATGTATCGAGACCACCTGACATCCAGTATCCAGATCACTGGTCATCTAGAGATTTACCACCTTGGACCAATCCAGAGGCTGAAAATGCAGAACTGATTCTTCTCAAGGATGTACTATTTACTATAAGAACCCTCAGCTTTTCTTTCTTCCTCAGAACACTCTGCATATTGTCTAGTGGTGTTCCCCGCCGCCCCAGTTTGCAAACTCTAAGACCTTTGAATAAATCTTTATCATTTACTACTAGCCAAAGCCTTCTGATGCTCACTCAACATCATGGTGGCAGCAGCGTGATCCAAAAATCACTCTGCTTTAATCCCAGGGCCACCACTGGATTTGAACAAGGTACCTGTTTGAGCCCTTTGTGCTCTGGCATCTCCATGACAGTTCTGGGATTCCAGTGGTGAGTTCTCTCAGTTCCGAACCTCCTTTCTTCAGTTGAGGTTCAGAGCTTATATTCTTCAGTCCTCTGGGACCAGTTTTTGCAATGGGATGTTGTCTGTCTAAATCTGCTACAGAAGGACAATCCCACCTGAAGCACCAGATATGTTCAAAACTGATGGTTTATTCTCTATAATTATTATTATTACCCAAATGGACCTCATATACAAAGGATAACTTAGAACTCCAGTGGCTACTTTACTTATTTATTTTTAAAGATTTTACTTATTTATTTTTAGCGAGAGGGGAACAGAGAGAGGAAGAGAGGGAGAGAAACACTGATTGGCTGCCTCTTGCATGCCCCCAACTGGGGACCTGGTCCACAACCCAGAAACGTGCCCTGACTGGGAATTGAACCAGCCAACTTTTGGCTCGCAGGCCGGCACTCAATCCACTGAGCCACACCAGCCAGGGCTTCAGTGGCCGCTTCGAAAATTTTCTTAAATTGATTGACTGATTGGTTGATGAGAGAAATAGAAAGAGAAACATGGATTTGTTATTCCACTTATTGATGCATTCATTAGTTGATTCTTGTATGTGCCCTGACTGGGGATCAAACCTGAAAATTTGGCATAGCAGGAGGATGATTTAACCATCTGAGCTACCCTGACAAGGATAGGAATCTTTTGAAATTTCAAAATTAGTGACTTTGCATGCACAATTGGAAAACCTTAGAAATGTTAAACAAGCTGAATTTAAAGTTTTTAATTGGTATTTAAAAGATTCTAAGAAATTAAATGATTCAAAGATAGCCTGAACATCTCTTTTGTCTTTTTGTCTAATTAAAATCTTTCAGGAGAATTTATCTTTAGCATGGGACCCTCTAAAAAGTTTCAAAAGTTACTTCCTCAGGAATTTTAACTGGTTATATATATAAAATTATATATAATTTATAACATAAATATATATAATCTATTATATAGTATTATATATAATTATTATATATATAAACATTTTGTCTCTCCTCTTGTGCCTTTTGACACAAACGATACCAACTTAACCAAAATAATTTAAAACTCTAATAGCCATTAAGAGAAAACTTTTTTTAAGTCCACCTCAAGGGCCTTCCCTTAAAGAGAAAAATTCCAAACCTCTTGGGGATATTGGAATGCATTCTTTGATTGAGGTGCAGAAGCTTCTAAAAGATAAATTGATTTTAAAAACAGCCCTAAAAGGATCCTAAAACAAACTCTGCCCATTTGAGCAGATGCTTTAAAATTTTTTACTGTTTCTCCCTGCTGGAACCCGATATTTCAAATAATTTAATAACTCTCTGATTAGAAATTTGGCAAAGTTGGAAGCAAAAGATTCAAAGTTTGATCGGAAAGTTTTTAAAAGCCTCCTTCCCTAAAAAAAATAAAACTATGTATCCACAGGGAAAGAAGCAAATTAGGAATGATGTAGTTGAACGAGCAGCTCAACCTATGAAGCCATGTAAGTTAAAACCCAGTTTTGGGGAAATTGAGAGCAACTGGCCATATCTTACAAATCTTTGTGAAGCCAGAAATGCAGCTCTAGAAGCAGGTTAAGTCTACCTATCTTTACCATCCTCGATTCCTAAGGCTGAAAGAAAAAAAAAAAGGACAAACAAGGTTTTTCTTTTAAGCACAAACTGCTGCTCTGATTTCAAGGCTCCTTGCCAAGGACAAAATCTTAATTGCTTTATCTCCAAATATTAATAAGAAAAGGCCTTCGCCATCTAAAAAATTAACTTAACTTATAAATTAGTGGGGTTTTGCCTTATTGTACTGACTTATGGCTGAAATTTTGAAAACAAAACTATTAGGTCTTTGTTTGCGTGTCTTTATGTTCATGTATATTGTGTGGTATTTTCTTTTTTTTTTTTTTAATTTATTTTTTTCAAATACATTTGTCTCTGCCTACCCCCACCACTTTCCCTTGCCCCCTCCCTCCTTCCCTCCCTCAGCTCTTCCCCTTTGGTTTTGTCCATGAGTCCTTGCTATATGTTCCTTGACTTTCCCCTTCCCTTCCTTTTCCCCACCCCCCCTCCCTCCTTCCCTCTTGTCTCTGTTGATTTCTTTTCCTTTCAGTGTTGCTGGTCATATTTTCCTTGCATCTTTGTATTGTTGGTTAGGTTCCACTTATAGGTGAGATCATATGGTATTTTTCTTTCGCCCCCTGGCTTATTTCGCTTAGCATAATGCTCTCCAGTTCCATCCATGCTGTCGCAAAGTTTAGTACTTCTTTTTTTCTTTCTGCTGCGTAGTATTCCATTGTGTATATGTACCATAACTTTTTGATCCAATCATCTGCTGATGGGCATTTAGGTTGCTTCCAACACTTGGCTATTGTAACTTGTGCTGCTATGAACATTGGGGTGCATAGGTTCGTTTGAATTGGCGTTTTGGGATTCTTAGGGTATAGTCCCAGCAGGGGAATCACTGGATCAAAAGGCAGTTCCATTTTCAGCTTTTTGAGGAAATTCCACACTGCTTTCCTGTGTGGTATTTTCTATCTCTGGATCATACTGCTAATTTGGATAAGAGTTGTGTTTACCTAGCTTAAAGAAATCAAATGCTTACATAAAATTTCTCAAAATATAAAACTAACCCAGCCTTGACCAGCATGGCTCAGTTGGTTGAGTGCTGTCCCACAAAGCAAAAGGTTGTTATAGGCTTTGATCCCCAGTCAGGGCATACCCCACACCCTGGGTTGTGGGTTCGGTCCAGGGTCAGGGTGCTTACAAGAGGCAACCAGTCAATGTTTCACTTTCACACTGATGTTTCTCTCCCTCTCTTTCTCTCTCCCTTCCCCTCTCTCTAAAAATAAATGGATAAAATCTTTAAAAAAAAAAAGAAAAAAGAAACTAATCCAACTATTTTTTCAGGATCAAGTGCTTTGGGAAGGTATTTGATATTAAAACTGGTTTAAGTTTGGTTTGGTTAAATAGGCATATCTTTAGAGTTACCAGAATTACATATACTACTTCTATTCTACCTGGGTTTATTAGTTAAATAAGTTCATGTTATCTCTGTTGCAAAATTTGTCAGCAAGATAAACAACTTAGTATAATAAAATGTTCAGGTAACCTAGACAAATTATTGAGAACAAGTAAAAAATAAACAGATGTAAATAGGGTAAAAGTTTTAGGTGAAATTTTCAGCAATATTTATATTTCATGGTATGTTTATTTAAGTAATTTATCAAAATCTTTTGGTAACTTGTATGAGTCAAGTTAAATTTATTAACTTTCTAGATCATTTCCCAAAAAGATAAAATACTAAAACATCAATTGTTAAATAAGTCCAAGTTTATCTACTTCTGACTTCACATTACAGAGGAACCATAAGATAAATTTGGATCTGTTAATGAATATGTTTCATACTTTGTTGAGGAAGTATATGTTATCTAAAAATTATGAAATGTATTTGCCAGTAAAAGAAACTATGTTTCCAGAAGTTAGGAAATGTACTAATAAATTTGCCAATCTGAAGAATGCTAATTGCTTACTTTTCCGTTGTCATTACAAATTAAGGTTTCACCTTGGCTGGTGTGGCTCAGTGGATCGAGTGCCAACCTGTGAACCCAAAGGTTACCAGTTTAATTTCCAGTCATGGCACATGCCTGGGTTGCAGGTCAGGTCCCCAGCTGGGGACTTGCAAGAAGCAACCTATGGATGTATCTCTCACACATGAGTTTCTCTCCCTCTTTCTCCCTCCCTTCTCTCTATAAAGATAAATAAATAAAATCTTTTTTAAAAAAAAGAAATTAAGGTTTCTAAGGATTAAGAATTCTAATTACTATGGAAGGAAATAATGTGTTTTCAGGAAAAGAAGATATAAGGTATGGTAATGCCTTTTTTAAAACTTTTTTTTTATTGATTGATTTCACAGAGACAGAGAGGAAGGAAGAGAGAGAAACGTCGATTTGTTGTTCCACTTATTTGGGCATTCATTGTTGTATCTTGTATGTGCTCTGACTGGGGATCAAACCTGAGATCTTGGTGTATTGGGACGATGCTTTAACAAACTGAACTACCTGGCCAGGGCCAGGAAACGCAATTTTTTGGGGGGGGCGGGGGAGGATGCATTTTTTAAAAAATTAAAAAGAGGAGAATCAAGATAGCAGAGGAGTGAGTGGAAGTCACACTGACCTCCTCCCAGGACCAACCTGGAATTACAACTAAATCATGGAGAAATCACCTGGAACGAACAACTGAACAATAGCGAGAGATGAGATTTTTAACCTCAGAGACAGAAGAATCGGCTTTAGCACAACCTAACTGGTGTCATGATTGCTGAGGCTTTATAACGGATTTAAATTTTTTAATATTTTATAATGGATCTTGACATTTAAGAAAATAAATGAATAAAATCAATCTGCATTAAAAGAAAAGAAAAGAAAGAAAGAACTCCAACCTTTTGTGACAACATGGATGGAACTGGAGAATATTATGCTAAGTGAAATAAGCCAGTCGGTGAAAGACAGATACCATATGATCTCACTTATAAGTGGAATTTATTCAACAAAATAAACTAACAGACAAAATAAACCACAGGCAAGGAAACATGGAGCAGAATGAAAGTGACCAGAGGGGATGAAGGAGGAGGACAATGGTGGAAAGAAGGAGAAGGAGCTAAACAAAGAACATGTGTGAATGACCCATGGACATGGACAACAGAGTGGGAATTGACTGTGGGAGCGGGGGGGGGGGGGGGGGGGTAGGATGGGTGGAGGAGAAAAAGGGGGAAAAATGGAGACAACTGTAATAGAATAAACATGATTTAAAAATAAAATTAATTTAAAAAGAAATTAAAAAGAAAATAGTTTGTCCTAAAATATGTTGATTATTTCTGAATAAGAAGAGACAAACTGTAAGAGGGACAAGGAAAATTGTGAAAGGTTTGTGAATAAGGGAACTTGAGAAAGAAATTTTATGTGTGGTCAAGCTAAATAAAATTAAAATGATTTTTAATTAAGTAAATGAATTTAATATCAAAAGTAAGCTGATACAAAATTAGAGTTTAATTTTCTGTTAAAAGGACAAAGTTTTTCTGTACTATTGGTATACTCTTAATAAGAGATTATAAAGAGAAAGCAAACAGTTTGTGTTTTATTAAAACTATTTTCAGCCCTCTGTGCTGTCAGGTCTTTGATTACTTAAATAGTTTTGTTGATATTAAAAGAGCTAAATTTTGCTCACAACTATTTAACTTTATATATTTACCTGTGAAGTCTTTTTTTTAAAAGGCTTTATTTATTTATTTTTAGAGAGATGGGAAGGGAGGGAGAGAGGGAGAGAAACATTAATGTTTGTGAGAGACATATCGATTGGCAGCCTGCCACAGGCCCCCAGCTGGGGACCTGACCCTCACCCAGGCATGTGCTCTGACTGGGAATTAAACTAGTGACCTCTGGGTTCTCAGGCCGGCACTGAATCCACTGAGCCACACCCACCAGGGCTCCTGATGAAGTCTTTAATTGTCACCATGATTAAGTAGATAGCTAGGTATTGTTTTATTGTGACCTATGATCCTATTTGACCAATTATTTTAAAACTTTTTATATTTGACAAACTTCCCAAAATTAAAAAATTAGAGACCTTTTTTTAACCTAAAAATAACTGAGGTTTTTAAGAAGACTCCCTGAAACATTCCAAAGGATCTCCCTCTCTCTCCCTTTATAAAAAGGAAAATAAATTAATTAGGTCTATTTGAGTTGCCAACATTACATGAGAAGCATTGTCAAATAAGAAATAATAATTAGCCCCAGCCGGTGTGGCTCAGTGGCTTGAGCGCTGGCCTGTGAACTAAAGGGTCGCCAGTTCGATTCCCAGTCAGGGCCCATGCCTGGGTTGCAGGCCAGGTACCCCGTGGGAGGCGTGCGAGAGGCAACCACACATTGATGTTTCTCTCCCTCTCTCTCCACCCCCTGCAAAAGTCAATAAATAAAATCTTAAAAAATAAATAATATGTTATACTTGTATGCATATATTATTACTATTAAAATAAATGTTCTAGAAATTACATTAAAATTCTAGAAATCTACAATGTCCTGATATATCTTCACTTGGAATTCTAGTTATCTTAAAATGTTATGTTACAAAGAAAAGCAAATTTCTTTGTCACCTGCATTATAATCAGATCTTTAACCACGTCATTTACAGAGTCACTGTCTTACTCTGATTTTTCTTTTTTTTCAAATATGTTTCATCCTTAGAGAGGACTCTGACACTTACTGTAAAGTACATGTTTCTGCTTAACTCTCAGATTATGTCTTTGAACTGCATGAGGATTTGCATAAGTCTAAGGAAAAACTGGATTCATAAAACTGTTAACAAAAAGAGCTAGATCAACAAGAATTAATAACATGGGACTCAATGAACTAATGAGGATGATTACAATTTTTATGACTTTACTTAAAATATTGCTGGTTCTTTAATCTTTTGTTTCTCTAGATATAATGGAAACTTTTCTCTTGAGCAATAAATTATACCTTTGTAAGTAGAATTGAAACATTTACTTTTTCTACCTACCTCATCCCTCCAGAATCCAGAATTCTTGGTGACTATTCTTATATTAATGGCAATATTGTTATTTGCATAAGTTAATAAGAATCTGTTTACCCTGGCTGGTGTGGCTCAGTGGAATGAGTGCCAGCCTGCAAACCAAATGGTCGCTGGTTTGATTCCCAGTCAGGGCACATGCCTGGGTTGCAGACCAGGTCCCCAGTGAGGGGGGGGAGGGGCGGGGCACATGAGAGGCAACCACACATAGATGTTTCTTTCCCTCTCTTACTCCCTCCTTTCCCCTCTCTCTAGAAATAAATAAAAATCTTAAAAAAAAAATGTGTTGTCCTTGTAACAGGACACAACTGGAAACTGGTTATATTACCAAGGCTTTCACTGGAGTGTCATATTTGAGAGACACATGCATAGACTCAGATATGAGCAGACGGCTTTGAGGAATTGAGATTGACTTACAGAAGCCAATAAAACCCTTGGCTATATCACCCTGGTACTTTGCTTATAGGGTTCTCAGAAGCCTTAACCAGGTGAGCAAAGAAGGTTGCTTCCTGGCAGGTGCGGGAATCTCAGTTCCTCTAGGGACCTCAAGAAGAAAGAAACTCACCCAAATCTATAGGTATTGCAGATGATGTCTGATGGCAAGTCCTTGCCTTAACTTTTCTGGCCTGAGGGGCCTTTAAAGTTCAATCTGAAGATTCCTTATGAAAAATTCCAGCAAAGCAGATTTAAAAGAGCCTATATGGTTACTTACCATTCTTGCTGCTCCTATGTAAATAACAGGCCAACTTGATTGAAACCAGACTTATTTTGCAAACAAATTAGTCTTGGCTGTATGTGGTAAAGATGAGGGTTATTTTAGAGAGAAAAATCACTGAGGACTAAAACAGCCAGCCCCTTTACCAAAGCCGTACAAGCTAAAATGGGGCAACTTAATAAAAACCTCAGAGAAATCACAACAACTACTCATATGGACAGCCTTCATGCCTGTTGCAGAAAAAAAAGACATTCAGATTGAAAACCAAGAGAACTACCAGACCCTTGCTTGCCTGCCCTTGCTCCATCTGAGGGTGATTTGAGCCAGACATCTACAAATCTCAACTGACTGCCTTCAGAACTCAGAAACTGGGATTATAGTTGGCTTCAATCACTAAGTATTGTTTTCCTTTAGTTTCCATAGAGATGCCTCTTATTAAATACCTGATTATTTGCACCAGAGGCCTAATTTGGGGATTTACCTGCGTCATGGCCTCCTAAAATAAGAGACAATTTTTTAACTGAACTCACCTATTCTCAAGACTGAGACTGGTTTCTCAAACTGCTATCTAACAGCCCTGGCCACTTAGCTCAGTTGGTTAGAGTACCCTACTGACAGGTCAAGGTTGTGGGTTTGATTCCCAGTTCAGGGTACATACAAGAATTGATCAATATATGCATAAATAAGTGGAACAACAAATAGATGTTTCCTTCTCTCCCTCCCCCTCTCTCTACTCTAAAATCAATTTTTTTAATTTTTAAAATTTTTTAAAACCCTGATAAATAATAATATCTTAGTTGGTCCTTTCCTAATGTTTCAATCTAAAAATTGGCACAAATATTGAGCTGACTATAAACGCATATATGACAAGCATGTCTCTAGCACATGTCTTCCCTCTGAGGGACATGATGGACCCAAAGAAGGCACTCCCACCTTGGCATGAAAGGACTTTAAAATGTTTTGTTTGATCTACAATGTTTTCTAGGAGAAAAACCCTAATCAAAAAGGGCAAATGAGGAGTAGAGTGAAGAAATAAAGTAGAGCCACCAGTAGGCAGGGGAAAACCATGTGGAATGCTGCAGGGGTGGGAGGGCCCACGGGGGTGACCTAGATAGGGCCTCGAGTCCCCCTCTGCCTCCTCAGGCCCAGGGCTGAAAGTCACCCATGGGGTGAGAGAGCTGCTGTTACTCACCCTAGGCCCCCACACTTGCCTGCTCATGGGAAGAGACCTGAAGTGTGAAAGTGGGGTGAGAACTTTCCATTCCCCTGCAGCTGGCATCAGATTTCCCTCCTTTCCTCCCCAGGTTCATGGCATCCTCAGACACCAGCCCCATACCACCTCTCTCTCTCTCTCTCAACCACCCTCCCAGCTTTCTCCTTTTGTCTCCTCCCTTCACACCCCATGAGCTATTGTTTTTGCTCCTTGGAGGAAAAGTTGACTCTGGGGTAGTGGTGAAAGGGCCTTCAGGTTACCCACAGGAGGGAAGCGCTGGGCCCTTCAGGCCTCCTGTTCTTGGCCATCTTCAGGGTTACTCTGGGGTGGGCCTTTCTGGGTGGTACTTGCCTTCCCCTGTAATGGCCCCTCTCTCAATATTGTAGGGACCCCAGAGAAGAGTGCAGTGCGGTGGGGCTCGTGGGGCTCATGTGGCCCCGAGAATCGGGATGCTTGGAAACACTTTGCAGTTTCAAGTGATCCCTCTCCTTCTACCCTCCAACTGGGCCAACACTGGGGCAAGGCCATTTAGCGGCAGAGGGTGGGTGGGACGTGCAGACCCTCATCCCAGGGATCAGAACCCTTACAAAATGTTATGAATTGTTTCAAGCATCCAGAAAAACACAACAGAATACTTAACCAGCTTTTTGTACCCACCCTGAACCAAGACATGGTAGCATGTCAGCATCTGTATGGGCAGCACTACAGCTTGACATTCTTTATTTTCATCAGGATCAAATTCAGTTTCCAAACAGCGTCCTGTATTTTTCCCATGGCGACGGGGTCCCTGGTGTCTGGATCCCCAATAACTGGGTTGATAAACACGCTCCCGCCATGCAGGGCTGCCATCATCACCCCACCATCACAGCCCCAAAGAAGGTCTTCCCTCTCCTGTAGTCCACCATATCGGGGTGGCTGATGTTGACGTACACCCTCTCACCCTTCTGGAGCTGCACCAGGCCGCCGACCCCAACGCTCGCGTACCAGAGCCTCCGGGCCGGGTCCAGGGCCGGGCTCACAGTCTCAGCGCCCTCGAGCAGTAGCTCGGGAGTCCCGGGTCCGTAGGCGCCCCCAGCCCGGTACAGCCGGCTGCGCAGCGTGACCGCCCGGTCGAGAGGGTCCCCGTCCGCAGGGGGAGCCCGGCCTCGGTAGCCGACCTGGCAGTAGAGGTAATAGAGGCCGTCCCGCGGGAGGGCCAGCCCGTCGGCGCTGGAGAACTGCGCCCCGCTCCTCAGAAACGCCTCTTCTTTCTTCGCCTCCCAGCCCAGACCCTGCCCCTGCGTCCAGGCGCCTGCGGAGAAATGGGCCGGTGGGCTCTCGGGAATTCGATCCCAGCGGAGCCACTCAGGCCTGGGACTCCTGGGAGGGCGAGCAGAGAGCAGGGTCTTCTAACGCCCTGCAGGGACCGAGCCGAGAGGGGGTGGGGTAATGGTGCTGCCTCTGCAATGGGTGCGGTCGGGGACTGAGGGCACCTGGATGTGGGGTGCGGAACGCTGCGCTGGGAAAGAGATCCAGGCCGGGTTTTGCCTGCTCCGGGAGGGAAGCAAGCAGCTGGAACGCGGGGCTGGCGGAAAGGGTGGGCTCTTTAGGGGCGAGAAGTGGTGAATCGAGTCGGACCCAGAGCACTGCAATAATGGAGCAAAGGTGCTCTGACCATGGGCGAACAGAACTGGCTCCCTTGGACTATTCAGGTCTATGAGATCCTTACCTATGAGGTGAGCAGCCGGGAGCCTGGGGCTGAAATCTGTTTCCGCGTCCTGCTCAGGTAGCTCCTGGGACCCTGAAAGGGGTAAAGAGTCCACGATTGGGACAGGGTAGCTACCCAGGCATGATCTCTCTGAGAGGACAGGGCACCAGAGCCCAGGGATGGGGCACCTGGATTCCTGGAAGGACAGTTAGAGTATCTGGGGATGCAGATGGATGGGAGCTGAGGGTGCCTGAAGGGCTGGAGCTGGGAGGGGAGATGGTCTGCTCTTACCCAATCGCTGCTGGGCATTTCCTTGTGCCCCCGGGCCAGTGGTCTCTGTTACCTGAGTGGGTGGGGTCACAGTGGCCAGAATTCAGTCTCAGCTGGTACCAATCCCACCCCTCTCAATGTAGACCCAACCTCCCAGCCGAAGCACCCATCTCCCTGGTAGGGAGAGCAAGCAAGGTTGGGCAGAGAGACAGAGGCCTGAGTATTTCCTGGGAAGAGGAAGGAGACAGACAGACAACCAGGAAGGGGCTTGGAGACAACAGGACACAACAGCATCACAGGAACATGGAAAGAGAGCCAGCCAAGAGGCGAACCAGACATCCCTGCCAGAAACAGCCAAGCCAGCTGAGCAGATGAATCAAGAAACCCCAGGGAAAGCCAGAAATAAGTGAGCATGAGCAACAAACAGCCCTCTGGGCACTTACTGCAGCCACTCACCAGTCCTCCTTGCTTCTGGGGCACCACAGCCAGCACAGCCAGAACAGTGATAGGCACAGCCAGCAGTAAGGTCACCAAGGAAGTTGTTCCTGCCACAGCCAGCAGGAGGCAGCCCTTCCCCTGGGGCCTCCTCCCCCAGCCTTCCAGCCCCAGTGCCCCCATTGAGACTGAGCCAGGACCAGGACAGGGGGGCTTTCATATCTCAGGGGTGGGGCCACCCCCTCCCCATAGACCCACACACCTGGTTGGGACTTTCCACATACCCCTGCTCCCCTCACCCAGCTTCCTGTTTACCCAGAGCTGGGGTGGGGCAGCTGGATGCCTGGGTTCCTTGAACTGGGGAAGGAGTTGAGGTGAAGAGACAGGCTTTCACCGTAGATCTGGAGGGGGTCTTAGAGCTCTTCTGGCTTAATAGGGAGGAAAACTGAGGCCCAGAGAAAGCGGGTAGCTTGCAGAAAGTCTGGCAACAAAGCTGCAATGAACACAGAACTCCCGATATCCAGTGCAGCCTGCAGCCTTCTGCACTCCAGAGATGGGTGCTGGAAAGAGGGCTGCACCCACATCCGTGATGTCAAGAACTGGGGTCTTGAGGGATGGATGTCTGGGTCCCTGAGAAGAACATTTCCCCACACTGGACTGACCTCCTCCATTCCTGTACTTACCCCCAGCCCCCAGAGTTGGGTCCACAGCAATAGCAGCTGAAGGGAGTCTGCCTCACTGAGGAGGGGTGCGATGAGCATTTTACCTCCCTGGCTACAGAGTACACACAAAAAAGCCATAAGGCAGGCCCTCAAAGAGCTTTGCAGCCCACAATGAGCCCCGTCCATCAAATAGGTGCTGACTAAATGTTTATGAATAAATGAAGAAGGGACAAATGAATGAGTAAGCAGAACCAGGCAGCACAGATCCAACGAATGTTAGGGTAGATAGTGCAATACGAGTTGAGGGAAAGACCAGGTCCAAGGAAGTTAGAGATGGTCACAGATCATCTCCCCTTCTCAATGACATCTTTGTGTGTTTGGATGATGATGATAATAATAATAATAATAATATAGCTAATACAAAAACAGCACCTAGCATGTGCCTGTGGCTGATGTCTACACTTTACATATAATAATTCTTTTAATCCTGATAAAAATCCCGTAGGAGGAAACAGGCAGAGAGAGATTAAGGAATTTATGGAGTTGGAATTTGAACCCAGGCAGCCTGGCTTCAGAGCCTTGAGCAGAAGACAGTTTAAAAACCAAGAAACTTCAGATTTGTGCATTTCACTACATGTAAATTTTGTCTTCCTCAACTCTCTAAAAAAGAAACAGAGAAACGAATGAGGAACTGGAGTCAATGATAAACATGGCAAAGGGTTTAGAGTTGAAATGTATTGATGTTTGCAACTTTGAAAAGTATCAAAAAATGAGACAGATTGATAGATAAGCAATAAAGCAAATATAGAAAAATGTGTAATTGCAGAATCTAGATGGAAGGGATATGTTCATTGTATAATTCTTTCCATTTTTTCTATGTTTAAACTTTTTAATAATAGATGTATAAAACTTCCAAAAACTGAATATTGTCCAACTGCCCTGCAAGAGGGAACAAACACTATGAAGGGGGAGGGAGAGGAAATAGCAGGAAGTTTCTGAGTTTGGAGAAGAAAATGCAAATGCATTTGGACCCAGGCACCAGATCTCCTCCTAACCCCCTGCCTCCATGAATTCCCCAGTCTTCACCCCCCTCATGACTGGGTGTGCAGTCTTCCAGCACACATCTCCGTCTCCATCACAGTGCCCCTAAGAGGCAGTCCACAACTCTGTCCAGAGGGTCTCAGACTACTGCCCTTACTTATTTTTGTGCTTACTATCAGAATGCTGCCTCTAGCAAAAATTCCACCTGGATTGGCCATTTTTTCTGAACACCAATTTGCCATCAACTTTCTATCCTAGATCTAACAGCAGCGCTTACGTAGATCTAGTCTGCCTGCCTTTGACTTTTCTATTTGTAAATCCATCAGCCAAGAGCCCTGCTAGATAGAGCCCAGAACATGAGGTGAGTCCAAACCCACCAAAACCACCAGAGTTCCAGTCTGATGCAGGACCTAAGGGTGTGTCCACACACATACACTGAAATCATGAGTTCTTAGTGGATGCAGTGCAAGAGGTAATTGGGAGAAAGTTAATCAGGGAAGGCATCTGGAGGAGGTGTGCAGTCACTGACTCCTTGCAGGGTCAATAGGATGGCAGGAGCTGAGAAGGATTACAGGCTTCTTCATAGTCCCAGGAGCCTGAAAGGAAAAATGTCCTAACCCTTACCCTCAAAGCCTCACTTCCTCTTCTTCGACACTGGGGAGGCCTCAAGGCTGGGGGAGAAGTTAAGCCAGAGAGGGGGTGGGACTGTCATAGGTGGCCACAATTCCTGCCACCCAGGCAGCTCCAGCCAGTCTTGAGTCACCCCACGCAACCCTCCATCCCCTGCAGGCCATAGGTTCTGGGTAAGCTGGGAAACAGCAAGGACCCTTGGCAAGGGTTTGGGACAGGCACACCCCAGAGGGAGATGGGGCTACGAGGAAGAAAAGGAAGATGAAGAAAGGGAAATTACAGCTTTGCAGTCCCCTGGGCCCTGGAGGAATCCTCTGTCCATCCTCTGTCTCTGCTCCCCTCCAAAATTAAAAACAATCCACTTCTGCCCCTACTGCCTTCCATGGCTACCTCGGGCACCTCTCCACCTGGGCTTCTTCTCTCCCTACCCCACCCCACACACACATCCCAGAATTCCCCTTGTACCCAGGAGGGTCTCAGTTTCCAGACCCCGGTCAGTGCATCCGGCTCTGGGGTGAAGTCAACGGCACCCTCTTTGCCTTCAAAGAGGAACCAGTGGTTGCAGGGCAGGAAGTGCCTGAAGGGAAGTTATGGGGCCCCAGACACTCTCCACGCCCCACTTCAGCCCAGCAGAATCTGCCCATGAGAAGCAGCTCTCCAAGCTCTGCTGAGTCGCTTTGGGGTTGAAGGAGCAGCCCTAGGGGTCAAGTGGTGCTGGACGCTGTTAGGTAGCCGAGGTGGCTAAGAAAGAACTGTGCACTAAAAGGTCCAACTAAGAGCTTTTTTGTGAGGCGAGATGCTGTGATCAGACAGGCTGAGTCCGAGCAGACTGCAGCAGCAAGGGAAAGGGTAGAGGGGTTTTTAAGGGTGTGTGGCAGACCCCCGGGGAGGGTGGGTCACCCTGCTGATCTGCCCCACGTGTCCTGGGTATAGGTGATTGCGACACAATGTCTTCTGATCAAGGATGGCTGATTCGGAGACAGAAAGTCAGGGAGATTTATGGGCCTTGCCTCTGGGAAAAGCTTGAGGGAGAGAGGAGGGGTAGTGAGGATTTAACACGTTTCCAGAAGGATGCTGGCGGCGGCTGTGCCTCAGTTGCTTCTGATAACAGGGTATCTGGTGGTCAGGTTACTTAGCCAGTGACGCACACCTCCTTTGTTCCAGCATAGGCAGTGGCTTAGGTCCTCCATGTCGCAGTACATTCACACAGACACTGCCCTCCCTACCTTTCCACCAGTCCGCACAGGCACTCCAAACCCTGGTTCCTCCTCCTCCACCAACCCTCTTTCTGAACAGAACCTAGAAGTATCCAGTGCTGGAGAGGCCTTTATAATCAGCCTGGGGCAACGGAAAGGGGATGGGCTCTGGAGCTGGAAGGAGCTGGGCTTGAACCCCAGCTCTGGCACTTCCGGGCTGGTTCCTCATGAGGGAGATGGGGACCACCACACCCTGCAGTGATGAATGGAAAGTGCCCAGTTCAGAAATGGACAGGAGTGAGCCTTCTTAGCCTGGAAAGATTGTAACAGAGGGCATGTACTTTACAGATGAGGAACTTGAGGCACGTGACTTGCCCCAGGCCATTTAGGCTGCCAGGGCAGGAGCTAGGTTTTCTGACCTCCACGCCAGTCTTTGGTCCCCAATCTAATGGCAGCTTCGGATGGTTTGATAGCAGGTAAGGTACCCCTTGCACAGGGTGCAGTGTGTGAAAAGTGGTGTGTGCAGTTGATGAGTAGGTAGCCTCTCAGGACCAGCAGTGAGGTGGGCAAGGGACTTCATAGGGAGAGCCAGGTGCAGTAGGGATGGCAATGGGAGCCTTTGAGGGATAAGAGGTCTCAGGAGTGAATGACATAACCAATGATGGGTGGGTCCCTCTGGTAGGTGAGGGAAGAATCTCTGAAAGTATATTATTCTGCCTCTAATACTGTTGGAGAGGGCACTGAGATACTGTCACCAACGAGGAGGATGAGATAAGCTGAAGAGGGAAAGGGGCCCTCTAATACTCATTCCTTTTCCCTACAGACAAATGCCTTTACATCTATGGCTGCTTGGGGCTTGGAGGGCTCCTGGTTGTGGCTCTGTCCGGCTGTGTGTGTTGGCTCCATCGGAGAGGTGAGCCTGCCCTGACCTCAGGCATCACCACATAGCAATGCCCCATGTGGCCCCCACCCACACCCTTTCTTACTGCTTTCCCAGAAGCCCCCATCAACCCTGACATGCCCTGGTGAAGAAGGTGGGAGTAGGTGGTGGGAGAGGGAAGGGGAAAATGCCCCAAAAGAGAGTCCAAGGCTTTGGCAGTGGGAACCACAGGCAAGGCAGCAAGTGAGGAGCAGACCTCTGGGGGTGGGGGAGCCACTCTGGAGAGGTGGGAGGCACAATGGTTGGGCTATGCTGACCTTTTTTTTTCTTTCAGTGAGGAAGCTGGAAAGGAGCTGGGTGAGTAGGGGCAGGGAAGTGGGCAAGGGGGCCACTAGAGAAGGCTGAGGCTTGAGGTGGTGGGGGCAATGGAAGAGCAAGAAAGCAGGAACATGAGACAGTCAGTGAGAGAAAAAATGAGAGAGACAAAAAGAAAAAAGTAAGAGAATGGGTAGAAGAGAGGAAAAAACTGGTGTAGAGATAGGAAAAGGAAGTAAAACAAAAGAGAAAGAGAGAGGGGAAGAAATGACAGAGACAATGAGTGAGAGCAAAAGAGGGAGAATGGAAGAGACTCTGGGAAAATGAGAAAGCTACCAAGAGAAAAAGTAAGAGAGAATTAGAGTAAGGGGTAGGGGGCGGAGAGGGGGAGAGTAAGAGGCAGGCAGAGACAGGGAAACAAGGGGGAAAAAAACCTGAGCTGAGTGCGTGGTGGGGGGGGGGGGTTGGAGGGAGAAGGGAGAGAGGAAGTGGGGGGTGGAGAGTAGAGGTTGAAGAGGCAATGATGTAAGAAAGTGAGGGTGGGGCAAGAACTCACAGGGAAGGTTCCGCTGAGGGAGGAAGGCCCCTCCTGTCACCTCTCTCCTGTCAGCTTCAGCACTGGCCCCAGGCCCAGCTCTCCGAGCAGGAACTCCACTATGCATCTCTGCAGAGGCTGCCCTGCTGTAAGCGGCCTAACCTTGGTGATCCAGAAAGGGAAGGCTCCAAGGAGGACCCTAGCACTGACTATACCTGCATTGCTGAAAACAAACCCATCTGAGCGCCCCAGACATTGCCCTCAACAAAGGCGAGAGTCCTGTGGTTCGCCCAGCAGACCATGGTCTTGAGGCCTCCCATGTCTGACTTCTTCAGTCCATCTCAAGCCAGCTGTTCAACATGGCCACCATAAAAACTTAATTGACTCACCTTTCCGCCCACTCCGGGGTCAAGTAGTGATTTATTGGATGAAGAAGGGTGTTTAGGGACCCAAGCTCCCCTAAAGGCCAGAAAAGAGTACAGTAGCCCCCGACCCCCCACCCCTTATATGCAGTTTTGCTTTCTACTGTTTCAGTTACCCACAGGCAGAAAATATTAAATGGAAAACTCTAGAAATAAACAATTCCTAAGTTTCAAATTGCACAGCATTCTGAGTAGCTTGTTGAAATTTCATGCTGTCCTGCTTCATCCTGCCTGGTATGTGACTTACCCATTTGTCCAGTAAATCCACCCTGGATACGCTACCTGGCTGTAATGTATCCAACTAGGTTACAAGATCAACTGTCAAGGTATTGCAGTGCTTGTGTTCAAGTCACCCTTACCACAGTCTAACGCTCTGTCAGACTGCCTATGCCTACATCATTCACATCATTCACCTCACTTCATCTCATCACCTAGGCGGGCATTGTATCATCTCACATGTGACAAGAAGAAGGGTGAGTACAGGACAATACGATATTTTGAGAGAGAAACCATTCACATCATTTTTATTACTGTATGTTGTTAAAATCATTCTATTTTGTTACTGTTGTTTTTAATCTCTTACTGTGCCTAATTTATAAATTAAGCTTTACCATAGATAGGTACATACAGAAAAAAAAATGGGTTTTGGAACATATCTCTCGTAGATGGGGGCAGACTTTTATATTTGTCTATGGGCACTTGACAGGTAGGACCAATCAGATTTGATACTTCTCATTTCTCAGGGGAATCAGCCTCAGCCTCCTGGGCCTGGGAGAGTTGGGTCCTCCCCATGTCGAGCCCCAGAACAGTGGTGGGAGGGGGCTCTCAGCACAATTTCTGGGAAGCTCCCTTCTTGGACCTTTCCAGGCCAGGCTTAGTAGAAGGGAGAGTTAAGAATCAGAGGCACCCAGAGAGGGACACACTGGGGTATCCAGACAATGGAGAAGGAAATACATGAGACCCATAAGAAGTTAGTGGTGGGGCAGAGAGAGAGATTTATTGGGGTCTCCTGAAGAGCACTGGGATCACTGGGGTCTGGAATCACTTATCAGAGGCTGTCCAAGCTGTGGCAGTGTGTCCTCATGTGACAGTGGCCTGGTGGTGAGATAGCCAGAGTCACTTCTCTTCTTGATCTCTGTCTCCCCCCTCCTCCAGCTCTCTCACTGCCCCTCCATCTCTTCTGCCATTGCCATGGCTCCACAACTCACATTTGCCTTGATAATAGATGGTGCTGCCCATGGCCACAGAGAGGAAGCTGAAGACATAGAATCCAGCCCGGAGGAGGAGGACTGCAAGGGCCCCTAGCCCAGGAGATCCTGCATGTGGGCAGTAAAGAAGAAGGGCTTGGTAAAGGGGACCCAGGGAATAAATGTGCACAGGCTCAGGGAGGGATAGAGGGCAGGGAGCCTCAGAGGAGGACTCTCAACTTCCAGGGAGAGTGGAGCCTCCAGCCAAGAACATGCAGCCTCCTGGGGCCTCACCTTTCTCCACCACCAGCAGAGTCCCATTCCCTGTCCCGACACCCAGGCCCAGCACCTCCACCCTGCACACGTAGACTCCAGCATCACTGCCTCGGGTGTCCCAGATGTGCAGCTCAGCCTGGTGGTCAGAGAGGAAGCGGGAAGAGGCAAGAGGGGCCAGGCGGCCCCTGAACTCGGGAGTCCCGTTCCTCACCTCCTTCCCTGGGGCCACCTTATCCCGGTACCACGTGACGGAGCCAATGGCCAGTCTCTCTTGGCTGGCATTGAAGGAGCAGGGCAGAAGGGCAGCGGTACCCTCCTGGGTACGAATCTCAGGGGGCTGGGACACCCAGAGAGCACAGGATTCTAAGGGCAGAGAGAAGACCCAGATAAACGCCTCCCCAGTTAGCTACTCTGAAAAGACAAGAGAGCTTGCAGCAGAATATCCCAGCTGTCCCCAACCCACAGAGAGTCAAGGGACAAGCACTTCAGGGGCCTCATTAAACCCTTTCCTCTTTACCAATCTAATATCTTAACATTACTTATTAAATCATTTTCAAATTCTTTCCTATACCAACTCTCACACTCAACTGTCTTTCATCATTTTCCAGCTGCACTCACCAGTAATATCTTTCTGAAATTTAACCTGTCACAATGAAGTTGAAGCTCATTATTGAATGTGGCTGCCTAGTTCGCCGATAGCATTAATTATATCATTCCAAGTATCATTTTTGTGCTAATGACATTCTATAGTACACCACCCTTGCTACTTTGTTTTGGTTAAAGAGCGTTAACTACGTAAATCTTCAGGTGAGGACATGGTTATAATTGATTGAGATCCCTATTAAATGATCCAAATTGATTATTTAAACCAGTTATTAAAATCCCTGATTTAATTATCTGATTAGTGAAATTTACCAGTCATTCTCCTATTTCAGTGGCTCTCAAACTTAAGAGCTCATTGAAATCACCTGGAGTCTTTTTTAAAACTGATATCTGGGCCCCACCTCCAGACATTTTTATTCTATGGCTCTAAAGTGGGGCCTGGATTTGCCCCAGGTTCCAGCTGATGTGAAGCTACAAGTCTAGAATCCACGCTGCATTTAGTTAAAGGAATATGTCTGACAGGTGAGGTCTGTCAGTTAACCAAAATCAGTTTCACTAAGAAACTTATCTTAGACTTAATTAGGTGTCCCAAACTCCTAATTATATCTAGAGGCAAATAATAAGCCTTGTTTAATAGGCTTATTAAGCTCATCAAATTAAAATTGACTCCTTAAAAAAAATTGACCCCTTCAAGCCAATTATACTGGATCCTTCAACTTTATCCTATTAGGTAGGTGGCTGAGAAGAAGAGAGCTCTGGGTAGAAGCTGGGAAGTGAACTCACCAGCAGGCAACATGGAGGGAACTGAACTGGGGAGTCCCTAGATGTCAGCCTTGTGGAGGGCCACCTGCTTCCACTCTCCTTTCCTTGCCACTCCCCTCAGGACCCAATATTCAGCCCCTACCAAGCCTGCTCCCCAGAACATCTATGTCCAGCATCCCCCGTTCTGCCTTCTCCCAGCCCCATACCCATCAGGGTCCGGGGGGAAAGCCCTGTCACCTGGATGGACCGTGATAAAGATGAGCAACAGCATCCAGTCCATGTTGGAGGGCATCCCAGTTGAAGAGGGGAGCCTGAGCAATGAGGTCTGGGTGGCGATGAGGTCTGCGTCCAATGAGGAATGGCCCACTTGCAACCAGGCCTTTGGTCACGATAAGGGTGGGAAGCTTTCTGTGACATACAGGATTCACATCACTTGCCAGGGGCCTCAACCGCCTGGGACCTTGGGCATGAAATGCGTGCTTCTGCAAAGAGAGAGACTTCTGCTAAGGGTGATATCTGGGTCACTAGGAGGTGGGGGCAGGTTGCCTAAGGGTTTGAGAAGGAGAGTAGAGCTTAGATGTCTGGTAACACCAGGGTAGGTGGGTGGGCAGGTGAGACCAGGATGTGGTTCCCCCAACTTCCGATGTTCAAGGAGACCAACCCTTAACCCAGAAGCACCTCCAAGAGCTTTCCTGGCCCAGAGCTAATCTATGTCTCCAACCCGCGGCTCAACTGCGCCCAGGCCCACCTCATCCATTTCTTTCCCTTGAATCTGGCTCTCCCCCAGGGCCCCTCTAGAAATTCTATAACTGTAGGGTTTAAGAGAAGGAAGCTGATTGGTGGTGGTGACAGGGGTTGCTAGGGTCTTAGTCCCTGTTTAACTTAGACTGTTGACTAGCAAGGTTTGGCAAAGTGAGTGCAGCTGATGGAGATGCTTGGACTCATTCATATTCAAATCTCCATTAAAGGAATTCACCTCTCACAGAGGTCTGCTTTATGGACAACATTGTGTGTGGACTTACCACCCACTGGTAAATTCACTCATTTATTATTTTATTCTTTGTTTAACTAACATTTATTGAGAAATTACAAAGTGTCCATTCCATGAAATGTGTTTGCACAGACACAAATGAAAGACACATTGTGTTACATGTGACTCCAAGGTTATACAGGGATTAGGGCAAGAGTATGCCACACACAAGTATTATAGAACTTTGTGAGATAGCACAGCAGGTAGAAAAGAAAGATTACCTGTAACATGACTAGTAAAATATGGGCCCAGCCCTCACCATACACTTCTCTCTGGCTCCTCTTAGAGTAACACATTATTTTTCTTTGTGTCTGTGTCTAGCTCTGTTTCACAATACATTTGTTGAGTGTGTAGTCCCCCCTTCACTGCAGTGATCTGGAGTGTTTGGTTTTGTTTTTCTGGAGAGGCAGTAATCTCATGGTTAAGAATTCTGGCTTAGAGTCAAGTTGGGTTCAAATGCCAGCTCCTCCACAAACTAGTTATATAAGCTTGAAAAAATTGTTTAACTTCTCTGATCCACCTAGACAAGCATGCATGCCAGGGCACTCTAACCAAGGGAACTGAGGTGCCCTGGCAAGGCAAGCGCTGCCCCCTGGTGGTCACAGAGCATGAGAAGCCTCCCCACAACATTAAATTCCAGCTTCTGCCCTGTCCCTTACCTTGCCTGGTGCTATCAACATCTATCACCCCCTTGCAAAGAGTCAACGTAGAGAAAATTGTGTCTTCTACTCAACTGTGAGAAACCCATGGCTTTGAGAGGGAGAGGAGGTCACCATTTAGTGGAGTGGGAGTGGGTGACTGGCCTGCAGATAAAACCATGCTTTCACAATGCACACTCATTTACTCACAGAGCACTACTTCACCGCCAAGGGCAACACAGCTTAGAAGTCAAGTCAGCCTAAATTGGAGTCCTGGTTTCACTACTTGCACATCTGTATAATGGGAGTAGTAGCATCTGTCACTTTCAGCTCTGACACTGTGCTGGGTGCTCAGTGTCTGGTAGCCCCTAGCTTCTCCCCAGTCCTGGGTTAGGATGACCAATGTGGTAGCTGGGCCTGAACTCAAGGGTATTTTGCTCTCTCTACCTCTTTTATTTACTTACAATTTTAAATATACAAAAATGTTGTGGATTCCAAAAACACTTAGATTTTTTAAGTCCATCTAGAATAAATCCTGTGTGGCACTTTTTCAGTAATTCTGAGATGCTCTGGGGAACTTTAACGTGCAGGATGGGAACTGCTGCACAGATCAGCTCAGCAGATACAAGGAAGGAATTTTTCAAAAGAAAATTTTACCAGGGACTCAAGAGGAGAGGTAATGAAAAGAAAAGTTGTTGGGTGGAGGTGGAGAAAGGGAGAAAAAGTGTGAACAACTGTAATAACATAAACAACAAAAATAAATAAATTTTAAAAAGAAAAAGTTATGAAATGGATGTATGCACATCTCTGGTCTAATTTTTTTATATTGATTTTTAGAGAGAGAGAAAGAGAGACATCAACTTGTTATTCCACTTAGTTATGCATTCATTGGTTGATTCTTGAACCAGGATCAAACCTGCAGTCTTGGTGTATAGGGGCAATGCTCTAATCAGCTGAATTACCCAGCTAGGCCTGGTCTAGTTTCTTTAATATCCAGCTGTGGGCTGACTTCAGTGTGATCAGAACCAGTAAACTCCCAACTCAGAGCTCAGAGCAGGTGGAGAAGTGACAACCCAGACGGGACGCTGGAATCCCAACACAGGTGATTCCACCTCACCTGTTGTTTCCTCCTCTAAGTGTCAGAAGGGGTAAGATATGGGCAACTTCTCTGGCCAAGGCCTTATAAATGTTTTCAAACTAATTAATAGTTCCAGTTTATACTTTCCACTTCTGACCACAATTTCCTCTCTGAGGTTCAGGGCATTGAATCCCATCACCTTTGTCGTTTCCTTGGCATTGTCCAACCTCCCTCACACTCACCAAGAGATGGCATCTGACTCTCTGGTTTCCTATCTCAACCTCTGTCATCTCTCTGGAAGACTTAATGTCCAGGTAGATGACATTTTAAACACTGAGATACAGTATATACAGTAAAATGCACGGATCATAAGTGTACAGTTTAATGACCTTTTGCAGATCTATGTCAACAACACTGCAATTGAGATATAGATCATTCCCATCACCCTAGAATTTTTCCCATGCCCATTTTTGGTCAATCCTTCTCCCCTCCCAGAAGCAACCACTGATTTATACCCTTATAGATTAGTTTAATCTGTTTTTGAACTTCATAAAAATGGAATCATATGGTATACATTTTTGTATCTGGCTTCTTTCAATCTGCATGTCTGTGACATTTATATATGTTGTTGCACATCTGAATAGATTGTTCCTTTATTGCTGAGCAGTATCAGTTATACTAGTT
The DNA here is from genome assembly GCF_021234165.1 of Pteronotus mesoamericanus. NCBI lineage: Eukaryota > Metazoa > Chordata > Mammalia > Chiroptera > Mormoopidae > Pteronotus > Pteronotus mesoamericanus. The sequence continues at coordinate 2,032,018 of NW_026555085.1, forward strand.
TGTTAGCTATTCACCTCATCATGTACAATTTGGTTGTTTCTTATTTTTCACTATTATGAATAAATCTCCTATGAACTTTTCTTTAAATCTTTATTTATTTCCCTGACTGGTGTGGCTCAGTGGGCTGGGCATCATCCTGCAAAATCAAAGGTCGCTGGTTTGATTCCCAGTCAGGGCACATGACTGGGTTGTGGGCCAGGTCCCCAACTGGGGGTGTGCAAGATGCAACTGATGGATGTTTCTCTCACAAATCGATGCTGCTCTCCCTCTCTTTCTCCCTGCCTTACCCCTCTCTAAAAATAAATAAATAAATATAATGTTTTAAAATTTTTTTATTGATTTGAGAGGCGGGGGGAGAGAGAGGGACATTGATTTGTTGTTTCACTTATCTATGCATTCATTGGTTAATTCTTGTATGTGCTGTGAGCACGAATTGAACCCACAACCTTGGAGCATCAGGATGACATTCTAACCAATTGAACAAGCTGGGCAGGGCTGCTATGAACATTTTTGTATATGTCTTGCAAATGATTTTTCAATTCTCAATTTCACAGTTGCCTCACCTTGTCCACTCCAACCATCACCGTGACTCTACGTGAACTGCACCTTGGATTTCGTCACCATGGAAGCTGTTCCACTTTGGAATCTTACCTTCTCTTTCACAGGAACATAAGAGCAGTCAGGCCTGAGTCCCTCCAGACAGGAGTCTGTCTGTACGCTACACATGTGCACTCACACCACTCTCCTGTTGGAGTTTCTCTCACTTTCAGTCAACAAATTTTGAGCATCTACCATGGGCTTACCTAGGCAATCTTGTCATAGCCACAGTTTTAACTACTGCCTTCCTGATCTATATCTCCATCTCAGTCTACACCTTCACCTCAGACCTCTTTCTTGAGGTCTGAGTCTATAATATCTAACTGCCCTCTAGATACTCCTCCAGAACGTTACACAGGTATTCCAAAATGATCAGTGTCTACCATACTGGGTCAGCCTCCTGTATTCGCCTTCTCAGTGAATGGAAACACAATCTATCCAGTCACTTAAGGCAAAACTCCAGGATTTATCCTATTCTGCCTTCTCTCTTAATTCCCCCATCCACACAGTCTTTAAGTCTGGTCCATTCTGCCTCTGAAATATCATAGGTATCTCTCTGCCTCTTAATTCCCACTGCTAGTGAAGGCCTTTGTTATCTCAGGATGAAACTAGTACAGTTGCTTCTTTGACAGATAGTATGATTTCTTCTCAGTATCATTCCACATCTCCCTGTCTGAGCATCAAGGCTCATCCATCCATTTAACAATGATTTACTGAGTGCCTTCCATGTTTCAGACATCCTAACTTTATCCCTTCTTATGTCTCTTCCCCTCACTTCTCTCCTTATCTCATATCTCTGTCCTCCACTCTTTTTGTTTCACCATCTTTATTGATATCACTTGTTTCTTCCCTGTCTCTCTCCCCATACCCCACATCTCCACACCCCTCATCTACACACACAAACATGCGTGTGCGCACACACCCGCACCTCTGTTTATTTGCTAGCTAATTTCATTTTTGTGCTGTGAGCATTCAACAAATGTTTAGTTAGCATCTTCCAGGTGAAAGTCACCCTCTCCCTCCATCCCTATCTCTTCCCTGATCTCTCTCCACATCTCTTTCTGCCTTCCTGTTTTTCTCCAAGTTTTCCCTCCCCGTTTCTCCCCATCAGCACACCTCTTTCCCTTTCTCCAACCCCATTTCTCACCCTCTTTCTTCCCCATTTCTCTTTGGGTATGAGAAGGAGCCAAGGCTGGTGAGGCACTCATTTCTTCCCTTTGGGGGCCGATCACCACTCCACTGAGTAGCCTTCTCTCACTTTGCCAGGCTGGCTAGGACCACTCCCATGTGTCCTTGAACTCCCTGTACAAGGATGATTTTAAAAAATTAATTTACAATAATAGAAGAAGATTTTTTTAATTCTTTAAGAGATTTTATTTTATTTTATTTTTAGAGAAAGGAGAAGGGAGAGAGAAAGGGAGGGCGAGAAACATCAATGTGTGGTTGCTTCTTGCTCGTCCCCCAACCGGAGAACCCAGCCTGCAGCCCAGGCATGTGCCCAGACTGGTCATTGATCCGGCAACTCTTTGGTTCACAGGCCAGCACTCAATCCACTGAGCCACACTAGCTGGGGTAGAAAAAGATTTTTAACCCACATCTCTCAGAAACTGATAAATCAAACAGGCAAATAATTACTAAAGACTGAAGAATAAAACCAGACAATCAACAAGATTGCTCTAATGGAAATATGTGGAACCTTAGAAAAAGTAGAAAATACACATTTTTTTCAGGTACACTTAGGCAGACATTTGGAAAATGAATCAAAATTATATAGAACACAATTGCTGCCAAAATCTGTGACAATTTAAGATCAATAACAAAGAATATATAGTATATATTTGGAAAATTTAAAAATGCATCTTTAATGTATTTTTAAGCTTTAAAAACCTACTTCTAAGTAATTCAAACCTTAAAAGAAAATATTATAATAGAATTTAAAATATTTTGAATGGAATGACAGTGAAAACATTGCCTATCTATACTGTGGGATGCAGCTAAAATAATTCACAGAATGTACATTTTAGGAAAGAAAGTTTGAAAATCAATGAGTCAAACAGATATTTCAAGAAATTAGGGCTCTTCCTCTCCGGAGCAGGCTGCGCCTTTCCTGTCCCCCTCTTCGTCTCCGCCGGCAGCTGGCGCATTACCTTTGCCTTTCTCTCTCCTAAGTTCCAAGAGCCCTTCTTTTGCTTCTGTAACTCGTTTCCTGAGCCTATGTAGCCCAGCTGGCTCCCTTCTATTGCCTCTGTAACTTTCTAAATAAACTTCCTCTTAAAAAAAATTAGAAAAAGAGCACAAAGTAACCCCCACAGTAATTTAGGAATTAATGAAACAGAAAACAATGAAGCAAAATACAAATATTTCTTTACAGGACTGCTAATACTAAAAATCTCTGACCAAACTGACTAAGCAGAAAAAGAAGAGAAAAAACATGCACAGATCAAAAATAAGTAATTTAGAGGGAATATAATGTCAGATACAGTAAATATTTAGATTACAAATTTTGATAAGATGAATAATGTTCCAAAAATTGTGACCAAAACTGACTCGAGAAAACATTAAAAGACGATTTCATTTCTTTAATGGTTATAAATACCATGAATCAGTTTTTAAAAATTTAACCACCAGAAAAATCACCAAGCCCAGATCATTATGAAATCTTTAAAACAGAGATCATTCCACTAACATAAAAATTATTCTGGCAATCAGAAAACAGGAAAAGTTTCTTAAATTATTTCATTAGATAATGTAACCTTGATACAAAAGCCAGGCAAAGACAATTTGAGAAAGGAAAAGTATACGACAATTTCATTCATGAATATAGATACAAAAAAATAAAAATATTAGAAATCCTAAGCCAGAACTGACTAAATAATATCAAACAACTAAGCAATCTTTGTCTAGGAAAGCAATTCACTATTCATGTAATTGCTAGTTCCTATTCATACGGTTCACTGCATTAAGAGATGAAGGAGGACAATCCATGTAACCATCTCAATCAACACAATAAAAGCATTCATAAAAGTTTGTTAATGATAGCAACTACCCTGATTTTAAAAATAGAAGAAAACCATTTCACAATAGTCATTTATGATTTTAAAAACTAGGAATGTATTTTATATGTCTCTGTTCTCCTACAAAATTTAGTGATCATTTTTGAAATGGCTTTGTATTTTTCTTCTACATCTTTCCTCCTGTTCCTATTCATCCCTTCCTGTTACCTCTTCTCTGGCCTTCCATCACAACTAAAAGGCTACACAAAATTTTGTTTCGCAGTTCATGATGGGATTTTGGCTACAATTTCCACCTGCTTTTGGCAATATACCTCCGGTGTATTGTTACCTTTTGGTAAATTGGGTTGATTTTTTTTTAACTTTTATTTCATAGTTAATTGAACAGAAGCTTTAGTCATTTCTTTCTGTTACTTATATTGAAATAAGCAAGATTTTTCTGAACTATTAGTAGAGGACTTTATAGGGGGTGGGGAGAGAGCCCAGAATAGCTTTCCAAACTTACATGTTTAAGGGTTCCTCTTTTTGCCACAACAATGGATTATTTCCTTTAAATTTGGCACCTCTGTGTAGCCACTACCTTGTTTCCTCTGAGAACCTCTCCTTGTTAAGCAAGTGTTCACCACCACCCTTAGGCTTCTTTGTTTCACAGGAGGCCTCACAGGTGGCCATCTCCCAAGTGCACCTAAGTGATGCACTTAATGCTAGAAGGAGAATTTTCCTGGGACTTTCTGAGACCCCTGGGTAGCTTTGGGTGATTTAAGATGTTCTCATATCACCTTTACCAGTGCTGAGCCTGCTCAGTTAGCTCTGCCCTTGGCTTTTCCCTCTTGGGGTGAGGCCCTTCCTCCCAGGAAGGAATATTTGCTGTTTGCTTACCGTCACTGGGGTTCTCCCTCCCTGCTCTTTCTTCCCTGAGGCACTGCTGGGAAATGCCTGCTCAGCTTTGAATTTGGTCCTACTCAGAGGTGTCGGTATTCTGTGTCTCCTAGCTTTCACGGAAAATGTAGCGTGTGTGTGTGTGTGTGTGTGTGTGTGTGTGTGTGTGTGTGTTTCCAAAGGCTTCCAGAAGAAAAGAGGGGAAATTTATAAGTAAACAGCTGTCATGTTCCCATCAAAGCCCTACAAGGAGACATTTTAGAAAGAAAAGGCTTTTTCTTTCAGCCAAGATGGAGACATAGGTAGAGACACTGCCTCCTTGCACAACCAAAAGAAGGACAACAAATTTAAAACCAAAAAACAACCAGAACTGCCAGAAAATCGGACTGTATGGCAGTCCAACAACCAAGGAGTTAAAAAAGAAACATTCATCCAGAGCAGTAGGAGGGGCGGAGACAGGCAGCCTGGGCGGAGAGGATGTGCAGCAAAGCCTCGGCCAGAGGACCAGGCGGTCCTACGTTCGTGTGCGGATAAACTGGGAGGAACAACTGGGGAGGGAGACAGACAGCGCAACCCAGGGATCCAGTGCAAGAAAAGAAAGCCTCAAAACCTCTAGCTGTAAAAAACCTGTGGGAATGCAGCAGCAGGAGAAACTCCCAGCCCTACAGGAGAGTTGGCTGGAGAGACCCACAGGGTCCCAGAACTACACAAACTCACCCACCTGGGAATCAGCGCCAGAATGATCCAACTTGCTTGTAGGTAGCAGGGGAAGTGACTGGTAGCCGGCAGAGAGCTGAGTAAGTGGCATAATTCCCTCTCAGACCCCTCCCACACACACAGCATCACAACACAGCAATGTGAGTTGTCCTACCCTGGTGAATACCTAAGGCTCTGCCCCTTCCAGTGTAACAGGACCACCAAGACAAAGAAATATGGCCCAAATGAAAGAACAGATCAAAACTCCAGAAAAACAACTAAGCGAGAAAGAGATAGCCAACCTATCAGATGCAGAGTTCAAAACACTGGTAGTCAGGATGCTCACAGAAATGGTTGAGTACGGTCACAAAAGAGAGGAAAAAATGAAGTCTGTGGAAAGTGAAATAAAGAAAAATACAGAGGGAACCAAATGTGAAGGGAAGGAAACCAGGACTCAAATCAACGATTTGGAGCAGAAGAAAGAAATAAGCATTCAACCAGAAAAGAATGAAGAAACAAGAATTCAAAAAAATGAGGAGAGACTTAGGAACCTCAGGGCCAACTTTAAATGTTCCAACATCCGAATCATAGGGGTGGCCAAAGGAGAAGAGGAAGAGGAAGAATTGAAAACTTATTTGAGCAAATTATGAAGGAGAACTTCCCCAATCTGACAAAGGAAATAGAGTTCCAGGAGATCCAGGAAGCTCAGAGAGTCCCAAAGAAGTTGGACCCAAGAAAGCACACACCAAGGCACATCATAATTATATTACCCAAGATTAAATGTAAGGAGAGAGTCTTAAAAGCAGCAAGAGAAAAGGAGAGAATTACCTACAAAGAAGGTCCCATAAGACTATCAGTTGATTTTTCAAAAGAAACCTTGCAGGCAAGGGGCTGAAAAGAAGAACTCAAAGTTATGAAAAGCAAGGCCCTACATCCAAGATTACTCTATCCAGCAAAGCTATCATTAAGAATGGAAAGGTAGATAAAGTGCTTCCCAGATAGGGTAAAGTAAAGGATTTCATCATCACCAAGCGCTTATAATATGAAATGTTAAAGGGACTTACCTATGAAAAAGAAGATCAAAACAATTGAACAGTAAAATGACAACAATCTCACAACTGTGAACAACAACAAGAACCTAAAAAACAAAAACAAATTAAGCAAACAACTAGAACAGGAACAGAATCACAGAAATGGAGATTACATGGAGGGTTATCAGCAGGGAGGGGAAGGGGGAGAGAATGGGGGGAAAAGGTACAGGGAATAAGAAGCATAAATGGTAGGTACAAAATAGACAGGGGGAGGTTAAGAATAGTATAGGAAATGGAGAAACCAAAGAACTTATATGTATGACCCATGGCCATGAACTAAGTTGGGGGAATTCTGGTGGGATGGGGGCTGCAGGGCAGAGGAGAATAAAGGGGAGAAAAAAAATGGGACGAGTGTAATAGCATAGTCAATAAAATACACTTTAAAAATAGAAAGAAAAGGCTTTTGGCAAAGGCAACATAAGTGAGTGGGTTAGGATTCTACAGAGCTGAACCTTGCAGGTGTGGAATTCTGGCTTGTTTACCGACCTTCCTTCAGGGAGGGCCTCTGGTTTACCAGGCTGCACAGTCTGGTTTATACACCAGGGCATCCTTTTGTTAATTTCCAGTGGGAAATAGAGCCGTAGAGGTCCATTTCTTCCCAGCCCCGTACTCCACACACACATACTCACACATGCATACACACTCACACACACACATGCACACACGCACTGTATTAGCTGGGTCCCAACAGAACACAGCCCTCCAATCAGGCTCAGGCTACTTGAGGAGATGGTTTCTTTCTTTCTTTTCTTTCTGTCTGTCTTTCTTTCTTTCTAAGATTTTATTTATTTATCTTTAGAGAGAGGGGAAGGGAAGGAGAGAGGGAGAGAAACATCAACGTGTGGTTGCCTCTTGTGCGCCCCCTTCTGGGGACCTGACTCGCAACCCACGGGTGTGCCCTGACTGGGAATCAAACCGGCGACCCTTTGGTTTGCAGGCTGGCACTCAATCCACTGAGCCACACCAGCCAGGGCTGGAGATGGTTTCTTTGCAAAGGTGGAGTGAGGTGGCTGTACAGGAATCACAGGGATATTGCCAGCCCAGGTCCCAGGGATGAGGGGAGAGACAGGTTCCAGCAGGGATGGATTGTTTTCTATTGTTGTTCTTATTAGTTTGCATTTTATTTTTCAAGTGACAGTTCACATTCAACATTATATTGGTTTCAGGTATATCGCACAGTAGTTAGACATTTATATAATTTATGAGTGATCCCCCCACTAATTCCAGTACCCACCAGGCACCACATATAGTTATGACAGTATTACTGACTATATTCCCTATGCTGTACTTTATATCCCATGAATATTGGTCCCAGCAGGGATTCTTACTCATTTGTAATATATAACACAAAGTAAACCAATTATATTGAATTTCAGTTATCAAAATATTAATAAAAAGTTGAAAAAGCATATACCATGTACTTCTTTATTACCACATTAAATAAAAGGCAAGACACTTAAAATACAAGAGAGTTGAAGTTAGATTTTAATGAAGACATCGGTGCAAACAATATCATTGTTTGGCTCAAATAAGGACTTTAAACTGTGAAGTGGTCTTTGGCGAGGCAACATATGTAATGTTGGACATGAGAAAATGAGGTACATTTTTTCCTTTCCAAGTTCACAGACCACCTAAAATGAATTACAAGGCCTACCCAATACTGGAGGAACATAGTCCTCTACAGCAGGTTGCCTGGAGAGGAGCACTGCCCTGAGGTGGAGGTTTTGGCCAGCCTGAGGTGACCTTGTGGGAAGGTAGCCAGAGGAATGAATACTCTCAATCTAATGTCCTTCCTCCCACTGTGTTTCTGCCAGGCTCTTCATCAGCCAAAAACAGCTAGAAGCCAGAGGTGCCCTTGATGTGGTCTGTACAGTCTAGTCTCTTGGGCACAGTTGAGGGGGAGGGGAAATAGAGGGGCAAACAGAAAACATCCAGGGCTCACACAGACAAGCTTTCTGGCCAGTGTACTCTCTCCCTGTAGGCACACTCTACAGGGCCTGGCTCTAACCAGCAGTGCCCCTGAAGAGCATGGCATCATGACACAGGCCCTTGGCAACATGGTGCCAGTTCCATAAGGGACTCTAATGTCACCGACTTCCAGTGAGTAATTATTAATTAATTTGTTTGTTTGTTTGTTTGTTTTCAGACAAAGGGGAAAGAGAGGGAGAGAAAAATAACATGCCAGGGAAACGACGATGTGTTTCCTCTCTCAACTGGGGACCTGGCCAGCAACCCAGGCACGTGCCCTGACTGAGGATTGAACTGGCAACCTTTCAGTCTGCAGGCCGTCACTCAATCCACTGAGCCACACCAGCCAGGTAATTTTTTAAGCCAGCTCAACATTCTCTCCCTGACTGCTTGGCTGGACACTAGCAACCCTGGCCTCAGTGACCCCTGCCTTTTCTGCATCCAAGGATGATGAGCCCCACCACTCACTGACCTGTGCTTAAGCTATGTTGACACCTGCAGCCAGGGTTTAGTAGCCTTGGAGGTTTAGAAACCACTTTATTGCTTTGGAGAAGTGGCTCTTAAACTTGAGCATGTATCAGAATCATCTGAGGCACGAGCTGCAGAAGCTATTGCTAGGCTCCAGCCCCAGGGTTTCTGAACCAGTGGGTCCAGGCTGGAGCCCAACAATGTGTATTTTTAACATGCTTCTGCATTATGCTGGTGGAAGGACCATAGGCTGAGAACCCGTGCTTTAAGGAGAGGGTTATCTTCCCTTATTTCAAAGTTCTCAATGGATTCCTTGCTGTAGCACCCACACTGCACCCTGGCAGTTCTCTGCCCAGAAGCCCCATGTCCCTTTCAGCCCTAACTGCTGTGCACCAGCCTCTCTGTGGTCAAGGGGCCGACCCTGAATTTGGGTGGAAGGTGTCTCCTTGCATGTCTGCTCGTCACAGCCTTTCCTCACATCTGTGTTAGGCTGAGTGAAATTTTTCATCCACTTGCCCTGTTAGATACATTTTACTCTTCATTTTTGTCCCACAGTCAGAGCAGTTCTCACATTAGCACAGGACATTTTTCTGAGCATCTAAGCTCTATCTCACCATGGTAGTCTGCCAAGCTATCATGGATGGAAAGACCACTCTCAGCCCTGGCTGTTGTGGCTCAGTGGACTGAGTGTTGGCCTGCGAATCAGAAAGTTGCCAGTTCAGTTCCCAGTCAGGCCACATACTTGGGTTGCAGGCCAGGTCTCCAGTTGGGGGCGTGCAAGAGACAACCAATCAATGTACCTCTCACACATCTGTATTTATCTCCCTCTCTTCCTCCCTTCCCCTCTTTCTAAAAAATAAATAAAATCTTAAAAAAAAAAAGAAAAGACCACTTTGAGAGGCAATCTCACTCTGAATAAAAGTCAGAGTTTTCCCAGTGGTCCTACTCAGTCTGGCCTCATCTCCTGCCTCTGTTTCTCCTCACCTACCTGGTTCCAGCTACATTGTCCCCTTTCATGCTTCACAAATACTCCAGCCACCCAAACATGTCACCTCAGGACCTTTGTACTTCCTGTTCCTGCTGCCTAATATGATCTTCTCCCATGTATCCACATGGCTTATTCCTTCACCTCCTTGAAATCTTTGCTCAAATATTACTTTCTCAGTGAAGTCTCCCTGACTACCCTATTTAAGATTGCAGTTATTTAAGATTGCGGTCTAGGGGAAGTGGGGAAGAGGGAAAACGAAGTAGGTAAAGGGGGTCGAATACATGGTGACATAAGGGACTAGACTTTGGGTGGTGAGCACATAATGTTGTATTATAAAATTGTATACCTGCAACTTACATGTTATTAACCAATGAACTGCAGTCCACCACAGCACTTCCTGTCTCCCTTCCTTACTTTTTCTCCATGGGCACCTACCACCTTCAATATATTTGTTTATTTTTATTGTCTCTCTTCCCCAGTTAGACTGTCCCTGAGGACAAGAGTTCACATTTGTTTGGTTCACTGGGCTTAAAAGCATACCTGGCATATAGTTAGTATTCAATAAATATTTGTTGAGTGAATGTATGAGTAAAGAAATGAATCCCCCCTACCAGGCAGTCATACCATTGGGAGTGCAGGATTGCAGCTTTCTCTCCAAGGAGAGAAGCAGTTGCAATAAAGCGTAGTCAAGAAGTCAAAGTTCTCTCTGGCCAGTGTGGCTCAGTTGGTTGGAGTGTCATCCCATAAACTGAAAGTGCGGGTTGATTCTGGGTCAGGACACATGCCTAGGTCATGGGTTTAGTCCCAGTTGGGGTTCATACCAGACACAACAATGTCTCTCTCTCTGACATTGATATTTCTCTCCACATCTCTCTCCCTTCCTTCCTCTCTCTCTAAAATCAGTAAGCATGTTCTCAGGTAAGGATAAAACATTAATTAACTAAAAATTAAGTCAAAGTCCCCTCCAGCATCTCCCCCTACCTGCATGAGTGAGGGAGAGGGCAGTGAGAAATGAAAACTCCCAGCTGCAGAAGGGGAATAGGTCGAGGGGAGAGAATGAAAGGTGTTTCCATCAATGCTGGGGTAGAGGGGATGGAACTCTGGGCAGGGAGTTTGGACAAAAGGATCTCAGTAATGGGGACACACCTGTCTTCACCTTCCTTAGCAGTGACTAGTCAAACAGAGCAGCAAGGGAGATGAAGGGTTCACCTAGGGAGGGAATTTGAGGGCTCTGTTGAACCCACAGTGACCAGCACCCTTACCACACATGTAAACGTAATGTTGGCCTCACCTCAGGATCTTCTTTTTTTTACCTTCATCCAAAGACATTTTACAAGATTTTATTTATTTACTTTTGGAGAGAAGGAAAGGGAGGGAGAGAGGGAGAAAAACATCAACATGCTCTGGAGAGACACATCAGTTGGTTACCCCTCGCACACCCCCAACTGGGTGCACGCCCCCAATGGGGACCTGGCCCAGGCACGTGTATGGCCCGGAATCAAACTGCTGACCTTTTGGTTCGCAGTCCTGCACTCAATCCACTAAGTGTTACCAGCCAGGCTGCTTATTGATTTTAGAGAGATGGGAAGGAAGGGAGAAAGAGGAGAGAAACGTTCATGTAAAAGAGAAACATGGATCAGTCACCTCTTGCCTGCACCCCAACTGGGGTCTGAACCTGCAACCCAGGCATGTGCGCTGGCTGGGAATCAAACCCATGACCTTTCAGTTTATGAGAAAACACTCCAATCAACTGAGCTGTACTGGCCAGGGCCCCCCTGGCTCTTGTGTCCATAAATGCTGTCTCTCTCAGCACCACTTTCAGTTCCTCCAAAGAATCTACTTCAATTCTCAAATTCCTGAGCTCTGCAGATTTTACTAAAGAATTCAAAGGGGAGAAGATGAGGGAGTTACATTGTATATCCTAAAGCAAACAAATTGAAATGCCTTTGTTACAGACATTTCCATATTTCCAAGTGCCTCTCTGGAGCTGCCCAGCCCAGAAGGAAGTTTCTCTCCTTTCCAGACCCTGGACCCAGCTTGCCACCTCCAGGACTTCAGATTCTTCTCCTAAGCACAGAAGAATCCAGTCAGCCCTTCCTCAGCCCCCTATCCCAAACCACGAGCCAGACTCATGAAACCTGATGAAATGCAAGGCCTTAGAGTTACCTGAATCTTTAGACCTGTTCAAGGACCACTTGTTCCTGAGAATAAATGCCCCTGGGATCTTACTGTCTTTCCCCCACACCTCCAAAAGCTTATCAAGATATTTCTTTCATGCACACAGAGGGCTCTCCTTCAGAGGAATTTGAGAGGATGTCATCTTCTCATCTCCATGCTACATTCAGCTCCCCCTTCTTCCTGGGGTTCCCAGTGTCAGCAGAAGCTGATGGGGAAGTGATGACTGGAGGTAGAGGAGGAGGTAATGAGGAGAAAGGGGAAGTTTATGAGGGAGGCCCCCTAGGAGGCGGTGGGAGAGCAGAGCTGGCAGGCAGAGAAACAGCAAGCTTGTCTGTCTCCACCAGCATCTGCTGAGCCATGAGCCAAACCAGGGATTTACAAGGTATGAAAGGTGGGAGAGGCAGAAGCCTCAAATGTGAGCAAGGAGCCAACAGCGTGGGCCAAGGGCCAGGAAGGCTGTTAGCTGGCCTAGGAAGGCAGAACTGGGATGGCTCTAGGCTGGTCTCAGGGTGAGGATACATTAACCTTTGTGACCCCCCAGGAGGAAAGACCTTTGGGCTGCTGAAGGCCAGGCAGGAAGAGAGCCTGAATGAAATCAACAAGGTAAAAGGAAGAACTAAGGGGGCCGGGCCCGGGGGAAGGGGCCATGGGCTGGAGGGCCTACCCTGGCTCTGGCTATTTCCACAGCAATTCCTGGATGATCCCAAGTACAGCAGTGATGAGGATCTGCCCTCCAAACTGGAAGCCTTTAAGAGTGAGGGAAAAACTGTGGGGGTGAATGGGAGGTGAAGGGGTAGGATTTCCCTAAGAACAGAAGGGGGAGTGCAGAGACACAGCCTACTTTTGTGGTGGATGAGGGAAGGCTGCCTTTGTTGCCCCTTGTTTGCAGTCGCTCTCCCTGCCCAGCCCCTCTCAGCAGCCCCCTAAACTCAGAATGCCTTAACTGAGCCATTCATCTCCCCAACCTCTACTTCCTCTGCCTGGCCCACCTCCTTCTTTCACACTTTCTCCCCCACCTAGCATTTGGTAGCAACTTCTTTCTCAGTCCTCTGCCCTGCCCCTGCCCTTTCAGCTAGAGCTTACCCTCTGCTTTCTCCCCTCACCCAGGGAAATACATGGAGTTTGACCTGAATGGAAACGGAGATATTGGTGAGAAAAGGGTGATTTGGGGAAGTGTGCAAACCTAGGAAGAGAGAGATCTCTCCTACAGCGTTCCGTTACTGACGGTTTGGGAAAGGGCTGAGCTACTAGGATAAGAGAAAGGGAATGGGAATGTGGAGGTACAGGGGAGAGAGAGACTTCTCATCTTGTCACCCCTATCCTTTATCTCTAGATATCATGTCCCTGAAGCGAATGCTGGAGAAACTTGGGGTACCCAAGACCCACCTGGAACTAAAGAAATTAATCAAGGAGGTTTCCAGCGGCTCTGGAGAGACTTTCAACTACTCTGACTTTCTCAGGATGATGTTGGGCAAGAGATCTGCCATCCTAAAAATGTGAGGGAATTGCTATAGGGGGAAAGCCAGAGCCAGGAAAGACCCCCCCCCCGGGTCCAGCTCCAACCTCCCCGATACTTACCTGTTTTCTCTCCACCCCTACCCCCATCCCCAGGCTCACCTACTACCCGTTACTCAGCATCCATTTCTTCCATCCTTTGAGAAACCCTTCGAAGGTCCTATCCCCATCCATAGTTTTGGTCTCTTCAGTCCCCAGAACCCCCACCTGCTCTTCCCCCTGCTCTTCCTCCTCCTCCTCCTCCTCCCACCCTTGAAACCCCTACCCTTCTTCTAGACTTTCAAAGCAGCATAAGATTTATTCTCTTGATCCTTGTGTCTCTTCCTATCTTGATCAGGATCCTTATGTATGAGGAGAAAGCAAGGGAGCAAGAGAAACCAATGGGTCCTCCAGCCAAGAAAGCTATCTCTGAATTGCCTTGATTTGTGGTGAGATTGAAGATGCTTCTAATGACCCCAACACACACAAAAAAAGAATACAAAATTGTGAGCCAAAGTCAAACCAAAATAAATTCTCCTCCTTCTCCAGATCAAGTCAGCTTGGTCTCTGTGGGTTTTTTTTTTCCTGGGTTTGGAAAGGAGTGAAGCATCTTTGAGGGAAGGGGAGTGAGGATTTGCCAAGATAAGCAATGTGTCTACTATAGCAGAGAATTTTGTATGCCAAGGGGGATTCCAGACATATAGTGTAACCCTGACATCAAAGAATTTAGGAGGTATGAAAAGATACATATCAAAAAAAGAAAAACCATCCAGGCCTATGGTGAAGAGCAAGGGTTACTTTGAACCAACATTCTCCATCACCATATGAACTGAATAACCTTAATAAATCATTCAGCCTCTCTGAGTCTTTCACCCGAAAATAAGGATAATATGATCTACCCTATAATGCCTGACATATCATAAGCCCTCAATAATATTTAAAATTGAATGGATGGATGGATGGATAGATGGATGGATGAAAGTACTGGTGTAATTGGGTGGAATAAAGGATGCACAACACTATAAAGCCTGACAATTTAAGTGTTAAGTGAGTCTTTGAGGTCTTTTGGGGGATTAAAAAACAGTCTATTTAATGAAGGGGAAAAGGGTTTGGATTAAGAGGATACTGAGGGCAGATGTTAGGGATACAGGCTCCCTGGATGGCAAAAAGGATTAAACAGCCAACCCCAGGGAAGGCAGAAGCCAAAGAGTTCAGTGAGATTATTCCTGGACCTTTCCTCTGAGGGGTCCAGATGAGTTAACTAGCAACCCCCAGTCACTGGCCACTATTTCAGATTTCCTGACGCCTTGGATAGAGAGAATCCAACTGGTCTAGCTTGTTTTATGTACTGAAGACAGAATGGGCCACTGAGATCACCCATGTTGGCCCCTCCCAGCGGTGAAGCCAAACTGGCATTCCAAAGAATGCTGCAGTGACTGTATAGCACTTCAGAAAAGGGTGAGATCATTGAATTGAATAAAATATCTGAATATAACAAAATTAATAACTAACCTCTATTGAGTAGCTACTATGTACTGGATACCATTCTAAATGCTTTATTAATTAATTAAACTTCACAACAATGCTGGTGACACAAAGAAGGAAAGAGAAGATCTGGGGATCTTTCTTTCTTTTTTAACCTGGGTTTGTTTCTTTGTTTTTGAGAGGGGAAGGGAGAAAGAAAGGGAGAGAAACATTGATGTGTGAGTGTGAGAGACACATCAATCAGTTGCCTCCCACACAGCCCCAACTGGGGACCTGGCCCACAACCCAGGCATGTGCCCTGACCAGGAATTGAACCAGCAACCCTTCGGTTCACAGGCTGGTGCTCAGTCCACTGAGCCACAGCAGCCACGGCAAGATCTGGGCATCTTAAATAATTTGTTCATTCAAGATAAATAAATTAGGTTATATTCATATAAGACTATTATTATACAATGAGAATGAACAAACTATAACTATATGCAACAATGCAGATGAAATACATTAACATGTTGGGCAGAATACAGACACAAAAGAGCCCTTACTGTACAATTCCATTTGTACAAAGTACAAATACAAGTAAAACTAATATATGTTGTTAGAAGTCAGGATAGTGGTTAGCTTTGGGCAAAGTTCAGAAGAGGCCAACTGGGCAGAGGGAAAAGGAGCAGAAGGGCCCCAATGGGAAATATGCCTGGTGTAGGTAAAGAGATTAATAAAATCAGAGACATAAAAGGGAGCCAACTCACCTAGGATCTCATAATTCAGTGTAAAAACTTAGGCTTCTGTTCTGAGAGGAACAGAGGTATTGCAGGGCTTTAAGCTAAGAAGTCCTTCGAGGCCTCCTTTGGGAAAAAAAAAAGGTTGCAAAGTAGATAATACAGTAGACTATATAAACAGGTGCAAACTCAGGAAGACCAGTTAGGAGGCTGCTGGGGTAACCCCGTGAGAGATGAGGATGGTTCAGATCAAGGTGAAAGAAGTGGAAGTGAAAAGGCTGGGTTCTGAATATTTTCTCAAGATTGGAGTTCCTGTCTGATTGACAGCGGGGAGTGAGATAAAAGGAGTAACGAGAATTTCAAGGTTTTTTACTTTACTGGAATTTTTAAGTTGTCTTCAGCTGAGATGGTGAAGGCTGTGAATACAGCAGGTTTTGAGGGGTTAAAGATCACGTGTTCAGTTTTGGACATACTGAATTTGAAATGATGTATTAGATATGCAAGAGATGTCAAATACATAACTGTGTATAAAAGCTGGAATTGAAAAGTGAGATCTCTGATTTGGGAGTCATCAGCACATAAATGCTATTTCAAACCACCAGACTGTGAAAAGAATGCAAATACCAACAATATCAGATATACAAATATCTTCTTGAAAATTACAGGTTATAAAATGTCCACCTCGTCATTGGTTGCCGATATTTTGATGAGTAGGTCATTCCTTGCCTAACTTTGTTCAAATGATTTGCATATACTAAGCAAATAAATAGAACTACCTAAAGATTGCCCAAGCGGCGCGGCGCCAGTGGTACACTCCCCTGGGCCTTTCCATTGGCCTGTCTATCCACATCATTTACATAACGTGATTTAATAAATGAAAGCCCCGCCCTCCTGGTGCTTTCACCTATCGCGAAAGGACGCTCGAGTTGACTCTTCCATGGTTACATATGCTCCGCCCCCCGGCGGCTAATCCCTCCCGTCCCGTCCTCTCAATCCACCTCCGCCGCTGAAAGCACCAACAACCCTGCACCGTTTTTTTCCACTCTCGGCGTCCCTACGTCTCTCCGCTCCCATCTTTCCACGGACGCACGACGCACGCCCCGCCTCTTTCTCCCCGCAGTGTAAATTCTGCGCCCCAAACGCCTGGCCGACTAGAGCCACGTTCCCGCCCCGTCTACACGTCTCAACGGCCGACGCAGGGGGCCTGCCGCTTCAGCCAATAGGCATCCTAGTACGGGTAAGTCCCTCCTTTTCATGCATATTTCCTTTTTTTTTCAAATAAGAACAGCCCTGGAAGTAAAGTGGGATAGAGTAGAGAGCACTCCGCCCTTTATGCAAATAACGAGGCGTGTCTAGGCGCGGAGGGAGGCGGGAGGTGGAGGGTACTCCCGGGGCTGGTGGTTGCCCGGATGGGCCGTTAGTCGGAGCCCTGCCGCGGAGGAACGAGGGAGACCGGCGTAGCTGAACCCGCCGCCATCCGCCGCCATCCGCCCCCGCCCCACCGCCATCCCACCCCGGGGAGCCGCTGGGCCCGGTCCCGGACCCCCACACACCCGGCCAGGTGAGTCTGGATGAGCCGAGTGCGTACGCCCTTTTCCAGCTCGGGAGCGGTGGTGGCGGCGGCGGCGGCGGCGGCGGCGGCGGCGGCGGCGGCGGTGGCGGGCGGAGTGGGGGGGCGGGAGAGGAGGACAAGCTGCCATTAGCCGCCGCCATTTTGTCCTCCTACCGCCGGGGCCTGCTTTGCCCCTCCCCCTCCGATACCACCTCCTTGGGGCCAGCACCTTCAGCCCCCCTCTGAGTCCTTAGTCTGCCCCTACCCACCCACCTTCATGACCTAATGGGGCGACCCTCTCTCCTGGACCGGCTACTCCCCACCCTCCACTGTGCTGCTGACATCTCACCCCTCTCTGTAGGCCACCTTCGCCGCCGCCGCCGCTGTGGGGTGGGCCGCACCCGACGGTCCGCTAAGAGTATTCTTCCCACTCCCATCACCCCGTTCAAGGGCCTCCTTCTTGACGCCCCTTTTTTCATCGAGTCTCTCCCACTCTGGAACCCTGCATTTATACCGCATATTTGCTGTCTATGTTCCTCCATCTTCCCTCTCCTGTTTCATTTTTCCTAGTCCTTATCTCTTCTTTACTACCCCAACGCCTCTTTTCCTAGGTCTCTTGACACTATCCCCTTAACTTTCCGCTGCATGCTTTTCCTACCATTTCTGCTTACATCTGTTATGTCTCACCTGCTTTTCTCTTCAGTCTTTTATTAATCTCTTCACGACTCTTCTTTTTTCTTCCATATATTTATTTTCAAAGATTGTCCTTAAACACCTACAAATTAGCCCTCATCCTCTCATCGAACCTGTCTTAAAGTACTCTCCAATTTTAGTTTTTATCCTGATTCTGCCTGGATTTCCCATCACCTCTCATCTCTTTCCTTTACACCATACCCCCATGTAAATGAATGCCTGGTCACTCCCAAAGCGTCTTACGGTGCAGAGTTTGGCCTGCTTGGGGAGTAGGGGGTATTAGGAAAAGAAATGACTGCTGTTGGAATTTCTTACTGAGGGTAAGAAAATGAAGTTGGCTTTGACCTTGGCCTCACGGTTTTAGGGTATTCTTGAAGTGGCTCCATAATGCTTTGTTTTTCTCATATCTGCATAGCGTAAGTCAGAACCGGCCACCATGGCACCTGCAGACAAGATTTTTTTTCCCAAGAGCTGGGATGGGGGCAAATGTAGGAAAAAGATGGGGTGTTTTCAGTATTTTGGGTTCTGTACCTTGGGAGTGAGTAGAACCCCAGTTCCATGAGGAGTTCTTTGGCACTAGCCCCCAGTCTGGTTGAGCAAGCTCATAAAAGTCCCTAAACTCCCAGCATACCTTCTTGCAAACCTCCAGATGGGAGTGAGGTGCTGGGAATGGAACCTGGGGCATAGTTAGAGTGTCTAATAAGTTGGGGATCCAAAAACAGTTCCTTGCATGATAGAGCTGTATGCCTCTTTCTGGTTTCCTCCAAGGCTTCGACTTGCCCTGTTTTATTGTGTATCTCTGAAATGATTTTGAAGAGATGATTAGTTGTGGGGATAATGAAGAGGTTGCTATCCTTTATTGATTGGTACAGAGGGAAGAGTATTTATAGTATTTATATAAGGAGAATACTAGATTTTTGTATGGATTTCCTTGGCGAGAGGAGTCTGGGCTCTGTGGGAGCTGAGTAGATCATGGTTGCTTAAAGGGACTAGAGAGTTTTGAATAGGCTTGAGGAAAGTGTACCAGAGGGCTACATATCTGGGCTCCTAATGAGAATGAAAGGGATCGATCGTCAAGCTTCTTTTGGAGTCTGTAAAGGGAGCAGAAACTGAAACTCTTGGTATTTGGCCCACAGGCTCTGGCACGTTTTGGGGGAGGTGCCTGCAGGACCCAACATACTCAATGAGCTTCCAGCGCAATGTCCGATCGCTCGGGGCCGACTGCCAAGGCAAAGGATGGAAAGAAGTATTCCTCGCTCAACCTGTTTGATACGTATAAGGGCAAGTCCTTAGAGATCCAGAAACCCGCTGGTGAGGGTCCTGCAAAGATATTCCTGATTATTGGTGGCTGGGCATGAATGGGGCATATGTTTTAGAGCTCTTTGAAGGAAAATGACTACAGTACAGTTTACGGAAAAAAAATAGAGGAACACTAGAGACTCCCCAGCTTTATCCTGGGTCCTGTAGGGGGCATTCGGCTGTAGGTGAACACCAATTATTCTCCTGCAAAGGTGTGTCTGTGGTTCCTTGTCTGAACACGTAAGAATTGGAGGTAAAGAAATGTGGACTTGGAGAAGTCTGGGGCCAGCTTGCTCCCTGCAGGCTCAGGATCAACTGTCCTACATAGAAGTGTTGGATATAATGCCTCTCAGCCTTCCCAGTAGGATTTCGGAGATTGATAAGGGCAAAGAAAGGGATGGTTTCTAAGAGATGTTGGGTAGTAAGACACTGAGGATCTCTGATGGGAGGCATTTTTTTCACCTTCTCTGTACCTTTTCTCCAGTTGCCCCTCGCCATGGCCTGCAGAGTCTTGGGAAAGTTGCTATTGCCCGGCGTATGCCACCGCCAGCCAACCTTCCAAGCCTGAAAGCTGAGAACAAAGGCAATGACCCCAACGTCTCACTAGTGCCAAAAGACGGAACAGGATGGGCAAGCAAACAGGAGCAGTCCGACCCCAAGAGGTAGAGAGTTTTGGGGGACCTACAATGATGAGTATTTTTACTTCAAACTTGAGGATGAATTGGGCTTAGTCTAGTCCAGCCACAAAGCCAAAGTCAAAGAGGGAAGCCTCTCTCCTGCCTGTTCTAGGACTCCTGTTAGATGGCTAAGGAATGGTATCTTTAACTTTTTGTCAGAGCATCATGAAGAAACAGATGAAAGCCAACGCAGGGTAACATGGTAATGGAATCGTGTCCTAATATTTGTAATTAGTAGCAGATAGTCCTGAGTTCAGTTCATATTCTCCTCCGGTGGAGAAGTAGGGGAGGCATTTCAGGCTCTGGATAACTTTCCCATCCTTCCATCCCCACAGTTCCGATGCCTCAACTGCTCAGCCGCCGGAATCGCAGCCACTGCTGGCTTCACAGACGCCTGCCTCAAACCAGCCGAAACGACCCCCAGCAACCCCCGAGGTATCTGAAGAACTGGATGTTACTGATGGGGAGGAGAGAAGAATGGCTTGTAGCTCCCCATCTATATCACTGTTTATTGTTTCTCTGCTTCCCCAGAACACCCCTTCCGTTCCAAGCGGGGTAAAATCCTGGGCACAAACCAGCGCCACCCATGGAGCACATGGAGATGGTGAGAGCAGGGCTATTTGGGGAACTCACTCTGGGCACTGTGGTGGGCAGGAGCCCTGCACTGTGCCTTTAGTGAAGTGTCCTCAGTCCTCTTTGGCTAAATTTTCGGGTTTTTATTTAGTTTAATGGGGCATGTGAGCACATTTGTCTCTTATTTATATGAGGGTGAGGAGGGTATCCCAGAACTGTGTTTCCTGAGGAATGAGCACCTAATGCAAAGAGGGTGGGTTTGAAGGCAAGAACCTGATGATTTGGTACCTGTCAGAACCATCCCCTTTTGTGGTACATCCTCAGTAAGTGTAGTCCTATCTCCTGCTCTATTCCCCAACCTCAACAGGTGGAAAGGCATCAAGCCTACTGTCACGATTCTCTCGAGAGGAATTTCCGACCCTGCAGGCAGCTGGCGACCAGGACAAAGCTGCCAAGGAAAGGGAGTCTGCCGAACAGTCGTCTGGGCCCGGACCAAGCCTCCGCCCCCAAAGTGAGTGGCTGCCATTTGGGAGGGGGGTTCCCTACTGGCTGGGACATTACTTTATTCCGTCTCAGGGCTAAGTGGTCCCCATCATTTTCAGCTGTTTACTCTCTGCCTTTTCCAAAACACAGATTCTACAACTTGGAGGGATGGAGGTGGGCGTGGCCCTGATGAGCTGGAGGGCCCAGACTCCAAACATCATCACGGCCATGATCCCCGGGGGGGATTGCAGCCTTCTGGCCCACCTCAGTTCCCTCCCTACCGAGGAATGATGCCGCCCTTCGTGAGTTTGGATATCTTGTTTTGGAGTGGTTGCAGTGGAAGCTAGACAGTTAGAAATTAGAACTTAGTCTTTGAGGGGACAGCTGGAAAGCAGGGGCCTATGACATAGAGAACAGGGAGAATATAGGTTTAGGGGGCTGGCAGGCTCTTTGACCATCCTTCTGAACAGCTGCTGTTGGACCCTTTTGCAGATGTATCCCCCGTATCTCCCCTTCCCTTCACCCTATGGACCCCAGGGACCTTACCGATACCCGACTCCTGATGGGCCCAGGTGAGTAATGCGAGGTCTGGGTTTCTGCTTGGGGATGGGGGAAGCCTACTGGTGGAATGATAGTATCCTAGCTAGGAGTCTCAGTGTTGTATTTGGTTATACACCATACGATCGTTTATCGTATTCTCTCCCATTTCCTTTCTTATACACAGCCGTTTTCCCCGTGTGGTAGGCCCCCGGGGCTCAGGGCCACCAATGCGCCTTATAGAGCCTGTGGGTCGGCCTTCCATTCTTAAAGAGGATAACCTAAAAGAGTTTGATCAGTTGGATCAGGAGAATGATGATGGTTGGGCAGGTAAGTGAATATTAAAGATTAAGCATTTTGGTTTTAAAAGGAAAAAATCTGATGAGAAGAAAGCGGGGGGGTTGTGGGAGAAAAGCATATACATGGAGGAAAGCCAATTCCTGTAATGAACTGGGAGGGCTGAGAATGACAAGACTCCGGTGGATCTAGGCTTCAGAGGATGGGCATTGGTAGTGCATTTCATCACATAGTTGCAGGCAACTTCCTGTATTCTAGAAGATTCCTGAGATTTAAAAGCAAAATGATTAGCTTCCACCCTTCATATTTCTCCTCAGGGGCCCATGAGGAGGTCGACTACACTGAAAAGCTCAAGTTCAGTGATGAGGAAGACGGGCGAGACTCGGATGAGGAGGGAGCTGAGGGCCAGTGAGTTAGGGCCCTCTGGGGAGAGGAGGGGTCTCAGTTTCTCTCAGGGTAGTACACTCTTTAAAGTAGCTGGGTTGCAGCTGATTTTAATTCCATTATTGTTCTGCTCACAGCAAGGAGTCCCAGTCAACTGCTGGTGAGGAACGGCCCCCTGAAGCAGATGGCAAAAAGGGCACCTACGCCGGCAGTGAACCTCCCCCTCCCAAGACAGCCTGGGCAGAGACCTCTCGGCCTCCAGAGACAGAGTCGGGGCCTCCAGCCCCAAAGCCTCCCCAACTCCCACCTCACCGGGGCCCCACTGGGAACTGGGGGCCTCCTGGGGACCACCCAGTGAGTGTCTACAGTGAGGGGTTGAAGGGGTCAGTTGTGGATAATAGTGTCAGCTACGTGATTATAGGAGCAATTAGAGAGGAAGCAAGAGGGAGGGTCAAACATGGGCTGCCGGAAGTGTAGAGCTTTGGAGAATACGGCAAATTTTGGAACATCCTTGGTGTTAGGGGAGTCTGGGTAAAAGTACTCTCTAGAGAGTAAGAACAAGGTAGCCTGGGTATTTGGATCTCTGAAAGGAGAAAGGAAACAAAAACTAGGAAGATGAGTTTGTCCCTACTCAGAGGCCATCAACCCAAGACCTGATCCTTGCACCCAGAGGTAGAGACAGTTGATCATTATATAAAAGAGATCGTAAGAAACATAGTAACTCACATCTCTGGCCCCGCTGGGTCTACCCATTAACAGGATCGTGGGGGCCCACCCTGCAAGCCCCCAGCACCTGAAGATGAGGATGAGGCGTGGCGGCAGCGGCGGAAGCAGTCTTCATCTGAGATCTCCCTGGCTGTGGAGCGGGCCCGGCGGCGACGAGAAGAGGAGGAGCGCCGCATGCAGGAGGAGCGTCGGGCAGCCTGTGCGGAGAAGCTTAAGCGGCTTGATGAGAAATTCGGGGCACCTGACAAGCGACTGAAAGCAGAGCCTGCTGCCCTTCCTGCCCCAGTGCCGCCGCCACCTGCTGTACCCAAAGAACTCCCCACACCTCTAGCTTCTTCGCCAGCACCAGCCTCAACACCAGAAAAAGAACCAGAAGAGCCAGCACAGGCTCCTCCTGCCCAGTCTACCCCCACTCCAGGTGTGGCTCCATCTCCCATCCTGGTGAGTGGTGGTGGCAGTACCAGTAGCACCGGTGGTGGCAGTACCATTAACACCAGCAGTGGCAGCTTCGAAACCAGCCCAGGTATGGAGACGGGAGTAGGTGCTACTAGGTGGCACATTTCTTCTCTGCTTGGGTGAAGGCTGTGTGTAGGAAGGATGGGAAGAAGTGAAATAGAAGGTAGTTTGGGCTTACTGGATTGTCAGTGTGAGGAGCTTTTGCTACCTGAATTCCTTAATACCTAGTGACTTAAAAGCGCTTTTCATAGCCTTGTGTGGCACAAGACTCTAAAGTGTTATTTTGTTGGTTTCATGGGTAGTTAATTCCACCACCATTGGCTTTTGAGAGGCCATGAAGTGTTTCGTGTGTTTTAAGTGGGAATGACTTACCCTAGAGAGGGAGCTAGAGGTAAGAGCTGAAATTTTGAAGGTGTTCATGGAATGTATGTGGAGGGCTAGGCTACTCTGGTTTTTGTCTTTTCATCAATGCAGTGGAACCCCAGCTGCCCTCAAAAGAGGGTCCTGAACCACCAGAAGAAGCTTCTTCTCCTGCCACACCCCCAGCCCCAAAGATGGAACCCAAGGGTGATGGGGCTGGTCCCACCCGGCAGGCCCCCAGCCAGGGCTTGGGCTACCCCAAGTATCAGAAGTTGTTGCCTCCTCGTTTCCAGCGGCAACAGGTGAGATCAAATTATTTCTCTTCTTAAAGAGCTGTTTCTGTCCCTAGTTCCATTGTTTACACTATCCATTAGTTCCCTTCTTTGCCTCTCTACCAGTTCTGTCTTTATCTGGTACAGGTATGTGTCACATTTGTGTATTGACTTGTTTTTTATGTTCCTTTTCCTGTGTTGGGGTGGGGAGCCGTGATGCCTTTTTTGTCTTTCACCAGGAGCAGCTCTTGAAGCAGCAACAGCAGTGGCAGCAGCATCAACAGGGCTCCACCCCACCTGCACCAGTGCCCCCTTCACCACCACAGCCTGTGACCATAGGGGCTGTGCCAGCTCCACAGGCACCACCCCCCAAGGCCCTTTACCCAGGTGCTCTGGGCCGGCCCCCACCTATGCCCCCAATGAACTTTGATCCCCGCTGGATGATGATTCCTCCGTATGTGGACCCCCGCCTCCTCCAGGGCCGGCCCCCTCTGGACTTCTATGCTCCTGGTGTCCATCCCTCTGGTAAGGGGCCTGTGGTCCTGGGATGTGGGTACCCACATCTTGCTGTGAGATAAAGGGCCACCAATAAAGGGGGTGGTGCGTGTGCTTAGCACTACTCAGGTAGCTCTTTGTAATGGGTGGGCTTGGGGAATAAGGGAACTGATTGTTCTTTGGCCAGGATTTACCTGGGAGGATTGGTTAATTTACAGGGAAGCTGAGTGGATGGCCTTGTTTCAGGAGAAAGGGCGAGGCCCAGGCTTACTGAGGATAAAAAGTAGAGGAGCTGATGTTGACTTGACTGACTGAGAGGATTAGACTGGGGACCTGCTTTTTGGATGGAGAGTTTGTCACATGAGAAAGGGTTATCGTTTCCTCAGGCCTAGTTCCCCGGGAGCGCTCAGACAGTGGAGGCTCAAGCTCAGAGCCCTTTGAGTGCCATGCAGCCCCCCATTTAAGGGATCGGGGCACCCCACCAGTGGATCCAAAGTTGGCCTGGGTAGGAGATGTCTTCACCACCACATCAGCTGACCCTCGGCCACTTACTTCACCACTGCGACAGCCTGCTGATGAGGATGACAAGGGGATGAGGTGAGTGAGAGGGTAATGGGTGAGTTCCTAGTGAAAGGTCTAGGCTAGGAGAAAAGGGACTCGGTTATTGGTGAGGTGATGGGGATAACCATGAAAGGAACGCCTAGGTCATAATAAAGTATTCTCTTTGCCACCTAGTTCTAGTTTTCCTCACCCTGAGATGCTTATTTCTGTTCTTTTCTGTTTTCCTCTTCAGGAGTGAGACCCCTCCAGTACCTCCCCCACCACCCTATCTGGCCAGTTATCCTGGCTTTCCTGAGAATGGAGCCCCTGGGCCCCCACTTTCTCGCTTCACTCTGGAGGAGCCCACTCCCCCAGGGTCCCGTCCACTCCCCTGGCCCGCAGGCAATGATGAGGCAGCCAAGATGCAAGCTTCACTGCCTAAGAAGGAAACGTCCAACGAGGAAACTCCACAGCAAACAGGACCAGAACTCGGCCGAAAGCCTACCCGCAGTGTTGGAGGCCAAGGTCCCCTACCTCCTCGCAGAGAGAGCCGCACTGAGACCCGCTGGGGCCCTCGCCCAGGCAGCAGCCGTCGTGGAATCCCTCCAGAGGAGCCAGGGGCCCCTCCCCGCCGGGCTGGGCCTATAAAGAAACCCCCACCACCTACAAAAGTTGAAGAGCTGCCTCCCAAGCCCCTTGAACAGGGGGATGAAACCCCCAAGGTCCCAAAGCCAGATCCACTCAAGACAGCAAAAGGGAAGATGGGGGGTGGGGGTCCTAAGGAGACTCCACTGGGTGGGAATCTTTCCCCTGCCCCAAGGCTTCGGAGGGACTATTCCTATGAACGGGGGGGTCCTACCTCTTGCCGGGGTCGGGGCCGAGGCGAGTATTTTGCCAGAGGGAGAGGGTTTCGGGGGACCTATGGGGGACGAGGGCGGGGAACCAGAAGCCGAGAATTCCGCAGTTACCGAGAGTTCCGTGGAGATGATGGACGTGCAGGTGGGGCAGAGGGACCAAACCATCCCCTTGCTCCCCGAGGCCGCACTGCCAGTGAGACTCGAAGTGAGGGTTCTGAGTATGAAGAAATCCCCAAGCGCCGCCGGCAGAGGGGCTCAGAAACAGGCAGTGAGACCCATGAGAGTGATCTGGCCCCCTCAGATAAGGAGGTCCCCTCACTTAAGGAAGGAGTACTCACCCAGATACCCCTTGCTCCCCTTCTATCAGGAGCTCCTTCACCAGCCCCAGCTCGTTTTTCTACTGCCCGAGGTGGGCGGGTCTTTACTCCCAGAGGGGTACCCTCACGCCGTGGCCGAGGGGGAGGGCGGCCCCCTCCACCTATTTGCCCAGGCTGGACTCCTCCAGCCAAGTCTCTGGCCCCCAAGAAGCCTCCAACAGGCCCTTTGCCAACTAAGGAGCCTCTGAAAGAGAAACTGATGTCAGGGTCTCTGTCCCCTGTGGCTCGCAGAGGCAGTGGTGCAGGCAGCAATATGGGCTTGGGTGTGGAAGATGTGGAGCGGCCCCGAAGGAGGCGACATGGGAGGGCTCAGCAGCAGGACAAACCACCTCGGTTTCGGAGGCTGAAACAGGAACGGGAGAGTGCTGCCCGAGGGGTCGAGGGCAAGCTCTCTTCTCCAGCCCTTCCAGCCTGTACTTCTGGACCAGAGGAGATCCTCCCAACAGTAGCAGTTCCCCCACCGCCTCGCCAGGCAGCTGCTAAGTCTCCTGATCTGTCAAACCAGAACTCAGACCAGGCCAATGAGGAGTGGGAAACTGCGTCTGAGAGCAGCGACTTTGCCAGTGAGCGACGAGGGGACAAGGAGGCTCCCCCACCAGTATTGCTGACCCCCAAAGTGGTGGGAACTCCTGGGGGTGGGGTTGGTGGAGCTGGACCAGGCATTTCAACCATTTCATGTGGAGACCTGAGTCAGAGAGCCAAGGATCTGAGTAAGCGGAGCTTCTCAAGCCAGCGGCCAGGCATGGAACGGCAGAACCGTCGCCCAGGCCCCAGCAGCAAGGCTGGTAGCGGTGGAGGAGGTGGTGGGGGTCCTGGAGGGAGGACCGGCCCCGGGCGAGGTGACAAGAGGAGCTGGCCCTCTCCCAAGAACCGAAGGTGGGTAGGGACAAGCTACGTTTGTTCTTAAATTGGGGGAGGGGAGAAAACCTGAGTGAAAGGTAGGGTGTGGTGGAGTTGGGACACCTGAGGCTGGTTAGGCACTAGGGTATTTATGTTTGCATGAAGGAATTAAGAAGCAGTTGATGGAAACGCCCACTTTGTCCACTCAGTATACTTAAATGCATAGGATTTCTTAGAAACGCTTGAAAACACAGGGAGTGTGGGGTTTACACAGGGAAGGGCAGATGCTGAAAGATTTTTGTAGGGAAGGTAACACTTTTGGGAATACTGGAGTTGATCTGTTCTCTTTAGCCGCCCTCCGGAGGAGCGTACCCCAGGGCTTCCCCTGCCTCCCCCACCTCCCAGCAGTTCTGCTGTCTTCCGCCTGGACCAAGTGATCCATAGCAACCCTGCTGGCATCCAACAGGCTCTTGCCCAGCTCAGCAGCCGCCAGGGGAGTGCAGCTGCACCTGGGGGGCACCCAAGGCCCAAACCTGGTGCTCCCCAAACCCCACAAGGCCCCTCCTCTCGGCCCCCGTCTTGCTATGACTCTCAGGCGGCTAACAACGGTGTTGGCGTCAATTTGGGTAAGCCGGAAGGGCTGAGTGTGAGGCTGTTATGTCCCCAGAGGTCAGATGTTGAAGAAGGAAGAGTATCTGGCTTGGAGACCCTGGTGCTAGGTGTCTGTGGGGTTGGGGGAATTGGGATATTGGGTTAGGAGAAAATAATAGTGTGAATGAGAGTAAGCCTGATGCTAACAGATTTTCTCTTTTCCCCAGACCTCCACTTTGAGGAGCCAGGGCCGACAGTGGGTGGGGTAGGTGGGACTCCCCAGGATTCTGCTGGAGTTAATCCCTTCCCCCCAAAACGGCGGGAGCGGCCTCCCAGAAAACCAGAGCTGCTGCAGGAGGTGAGGGGTGGGGCCTCAGGTTGTGCTTCACCACTCTTCTGTACCTTATTTTCTTTACTCCTGTTTGCATTCCTGTCCTCATCCCAAATTCTCAGTGTTGGCCACTGCATGCCTCTGATAAGTTCCTCTTTGTCCCACACCTCATTCTGTCCCAGTTTCTTACATGCCCCAGTGCCCAGCTCATTCATGTTTAGCCTCTGGCCTTTCTCACCTTTAGGAATCTTTGCCACCTTCTCATAGCTCTGGGTTCTTGGGCCCAAAATCCGAGGGCCCTGGCCCTCAGGGAGAGTCCAGAGATGCAGGAACGGAGGCCCTGACCCCTCATATTTGGAATCATTTACATACTGGTGAGTAAAGCTGAGCAGAAGGAAGGACCATTAAGAGCTAGAAGGGTCTCACAACTGTTCTAATGTCCTCTTTCGGTACTCTTCCCAGCCACTAGTCGAAAGAGTTACCGGCCTGGCCCCATGGAGCCCTGGATGGAACCCCTGAGTCCTTTTGAGGATGTGGCTGGCACAGAGGTGAGTGAGGATAGGGGGGAGTGTCTGAGCTGGGATTTTACCGAGCACTGGCCATACTCCCCCACCTGTTCTGGGTTGGATTTGGGGTTGTTCCCTCACATAGTTTTCTCCTTTCTTCAGTTTGTCGATTTGTGCGCACCAATCAGGTATTGGATTGCTTTCTACCCTATCTAACTAACTTCTTCTCCACTCCTCTCAGATGAGTCAGTCTGACAGTGGGGTGGACCTGAGTGGGGATTCTCAGGTATCATCGGGTCCCTGCAGCCAGCGAAGCTCCCCCGATGGAGGACTGAAGGGGGCAGCAGAGGGGCCCCCCAAGCGGCCTGGAGGCCCCTCATCCCTGAATGCTGTTCCTGGTGAGGGTCCACCTGGCTCTGAACCCTCTGAACCTCCTAGGAGACGGCAACTTGCTCCCCCGAATGGGGACAGAAAGGTAAAAGGCCAAGAAAGGGTAAGAGGAGTATTACTGGGATTCCGGCTGTAGCCCTTCCTATGTTTTCTTCTTCTATATGTCCTGGGGATTTTTTTATTTGGGCTTCTGTTTCCTTCCCCCAACCCAACTTTACTGTGTTCTCCAATCCAGGAGCTGCCCCGGGAGCAGCCTCTGTCTCCTGGCCCCATTGGTACAGAACGATTGCAGCGTACAGACCGAGGTCCCGAGCCTGGCTCCCTGCGGCCATCCCATCGACCCGGCCCCCCGGTCCAGTTTGGCACCAGTGACAAGGTTTGCATGGACTATGTATGGGCATCTTGGGTTGGGTGGAGAGAAGGGAAGGACTGGAGGTGGTACATGGCGGACACATCTGAATCATGGGACAATATTCCCCTACTTCATGATCACAGGACTCAGACTTGCACCTAGTGGTAGGAGACAGTTTAAAAGCAGAGAAGGAGCTAACAGCATCAGTCACTGAGGTACGTGAGAGAAGAGTTTGGTAGAAAGGTCTCATTTTTGGAGAAGATGGCTGGGAGCGACCTGGGCATCCAGAGAGCTCTCTTGACAAGTCTTCTCCTTCCAAGGCCATTCCTACATCCCGAGACTGGGAGCTGCTCCCTAGTGCTTCTGCCTCCACTGAGCCACAATCACAATCCAAGAACCTGGGTTCTGGGCACTGTGGCCCAGAGCCCAGCTCCTCAAGCCAGCGCTTGTACCCAGAGATCTTCTATGGCAACCCTGGGCCTCCCAGTTCTCAGGTAGGTCCTACTTCCTATCTCATGACCCTTTTCTGCCTGCTGTCCCCTAAAATACAGTAATGTCTTCCCAGTTTTTATAGTTGTAAAAAACCTTTTTAAAGAAAAAATATCTATTTATAGATACCTTTATTTTTGCGGGGGGTGGGGGGGTCATTTCATTTTTCTCCTTGCTGCTACTGTAGGTGGTGGGAGGTGGGTGAGCTTTTTTTGGTCAGAAAAACTGGAGCTAATCCAGCTTTGCTCTTCTGTAGGTCTCAGGGGGAGCCATAGACTCTCAGTTACATCCCAACAATGGAGGCTTCCGCCCTGGGACACCATCAGTGCACCCTTACAGGTAAGAGTAGATGTCTGTGGATGTCAGCAGGAAATGGAGCTGTCTTTCAGGGGAGAGGGAAGGGGAAGACATAGGTACCAAAGGCTAGTAGTGGGCTTATGGCAGTGCTCAGGCTAAAGATATAAATGACACTGGCTCCCTCATGCCTTTCCTCCCCCTTGCCTCAATTTCTTTACAGGTCACAGCCTCTGTACCTCCCCCCGGGCCCAGCGCCCGCCTCTGCACTGCTGTCGGGGGTAGCTGTCAAGGGCCAGTTTCTGGATTTCTCAGCACTGCAGCCAACAGAGCTGGGGAAGTTGCCCGCTGGAGTTCTCTACCCTCCACCTTCCTTCCTTTACTCTCCAGCCTTCTGCCCCAGTCCTCTGCCTGACCAGCCCTTGCTTCAGGTAAGAGGTGGACTGGGGCTGGGCTCCCCAAGGAGCTTAGGAGTGGAGGAGAATGCGTTTGGGGGAGTTGACATATTTTCTCGCCATTCCCCAACAGGTGCGCCAGGATCTGCCATCCCCTTCGGATTTTTATTCTCCTCTGCAACCTGGTGGCCAAAGTGGCTTCCTTCCCTCTGGGGCCCCTGCCCAGCAGGTGCTTTTTATTTTTCCACTTCCCCTTCCGTCTCTCTGTCCAACCTCTGGCTTTTTTAATGTTTTGACTCTGTCTCTGGTTTTCTGACATTCTTCCTACCCCAACACAGACCCATGTTTCTTGTTACAGATGCTTCTGCCTGTGGTGGACTCCCAGCTGCCTGTGGTGAACTTTGGCACCTTGCCACCAGCACCGCCTCCTGCCCCACCCCCTCTTTCTCTGTTACCCGTGGGCCCTGCTCTGCAGCCCCCCAGTTTGGCTGTGCGGCCCCCACCTGCTCCTCGGGTGCTGCCTTCACCTGCCAGGCCCTTCCCCCCTAGCTTGGGGCGAGCAGAGGTAAGGTACAGGAACTGTGCTAGGCAACTCCAAGAGTTTTAGGGGTAGGGGTTCACCATCTCAAGATGAATGAGTTGAGAGGAAGGTGGCTTATGAGTTTTTTTCCTTCAGTTGCACCCAGTAGAACTAAAGCCGTTCCAGGATTATCGAAAACTGAGCAGCAATCTTGGAGGACCTGGGTCATCACGTACTTCTCCAGCTGGAAGGCAAGAAAGGGAACTAGGGATGCAGACTACCCAGCCCCAAGGCCTTTCTTACTGTGGGAATGAGGGGGCAGGTCTTCAGCTTGCCTTAAACGTTCATCTTCCTTTAGGTCTTTCTCTGGCCTCAGTTCCCGTCTCAAAGCTCCACCCTCCACTTACAGTGGAGTCTTCCGTACCCAGCACATTGACCTGTACCAGCAGGTAATGGAGAAACTCCCTTGTATCCAAATCTGAACTCTAGAGTTACCACTCGAGTTCTGTCCTTTCATTCCTGATCTCCCAGTGTGAATGTAGCCTGCTTGCTTTTCTACATGTACCTGCCCCCCAGGCCTCCCCACCTGATGCCCTACGCTGGATGCCGAAGCCTTGGGAGCGGACAGGCCCACCTTCTCGCGAAGGGTCTTCCCGACGGGCAGAAGAGCCTGGGTCCCGAGGGGACAAGGAGCCTAGGCTGCCCTCACCCCACTGAGGGAGTTTCCCTTGCCTCCTACCCCCTGGTTCTTGTATATAGATTATAAATATATAAGGGGGAAACGGGTGGGTGGGGAGGGGTTGTGGGGCTGGGGCCTCACTTCCCCTCCTCCCAGCTCCCCTGGTCCCTTATCCCTGGGGCCATTTGTTTAAAAAATAGTAATAAAAGAATTTAAAAAATATTTTCAAAATGATTTTGGGGGTAGGTTGGTTGTTTGCAGTCTCTCGTATCACATATAACATTGCCAAGTAATCTGTAGAGTGGGTTCAATCAGGGGACTATTTGTTACTTAACCCTAGTGACCTTTTCTAACAAGCTACCTCACAACTGTGTTTATTGTATCTTAAAGTTTTGTGGACCAGGAATTAGAGCTGAGCTCTGCTAGGCAAATGTGCTTCTTGTGCCATTAAGTGAAGTCGATTATCATTTTGCAGCTGACAGCTGGGTTGGTCCCATAGAGCTTCCCTTATGTGTCTGGGGCCTTGGTAGGGCATCTGTACTTGTCAGCCAGTTCAGGTCCATGGCTACTCCAGCAAGATATTCTCAGGAGTCTTCAGATCTCTTATGCCCATGAGCCAGCATTCCAAGAGATCCCTGTGGATTCTGCGCAACTTCCAACCTTTTCTTTGAATGTCTCTGCCACTTCCCATTGGCCCAGTGGTGTAGGGGACAGCAACTGTATCTCAAAACGGAGAAACAGATTTTGTAGCCATATGTCTGAGTTTGGTCCCATCTACAAATGGTGCACTTTTAATACAAAATTTACTTTGATTTTATTTATTTACTTTTAGAGGGGAAGGGAGGGAGAAAAGGGAGAGACATCAGTATGTGAGAGATACATTGATTGGCTGCCTCTCACATGTCCCCACCTGGGGACCTAGCCCACAACCCAGGAATGTGCCCTGACTGGGAATTGAACCAGCAACATTTGAATCTGCAGGATGGCACTCAGTCCACTGAGCCACTCCAACCAGGGCCAAATGGTGCCTTTAGCTGTCGAAGACTTCAATGACGTGAACAGTAGGGGTCCTCCTAAGCACTTAATCTCGGTTGAGCTGCATGTGATACCACTGCATGGTTGTCACAGTGAGACTACTTTTAAGGCTGCTGCTGCTGCTGCTCAGGAATTAAATGGTTTTTTACTGAACCATTTGCGGGCCAAATCCTAGCATGCACCTGCAAACAGGTTCCTTCCACCTCTTATTTATCAGTAAAATGCTTCTGCATGAAAAACTGCAAATGGGCGACTATCCATAGTTGTCTGGTATAGCTGGGTTCTTAGGAATTACTGAATTTTCAGTAATTCCTAAGTAAAAATCAGAGAAGATTAAAGAGTTCAAACTACTTAATGAAGATGACTTAGAGACAAAAGAGCCAGGAAAATCTGACTTTTATTTC
The DNA here is from genome assembly GCF_021234165.1 of Pteronotus mesoamericanus. NCBI lineage: Eukaryota > Metazoa > Chordata > Mammalia > Chiroptera > Mormoopidae > Pteronotus > Pteronotus mesoamericanus. Next base: position 2,064,993 of record NW_026555085.1, read on the forward strand.
TTAAATACTGTAAGGGAAGAGGGGGGAAATGGTCCCCTGATGAGGGTGGGGCAAGGAGCTAGGGATCCTCAGCAAAGGCCCGGTGGGCATTAGGGAAGCGCTGGGGGCTGTAGTTGGGGTCTTCCTGCAGTCGCTTCTGTATATCAGCCCGGAGCTAGAAAGAGAGCAAGCAGGTTGGAGGGGCATTGGCCAAGCCCCTAGGATCCAGCAAGCACACAAGGCTATCCCTCAGTAGCTAACACTTCCCCACCAGCCACACAGTACCCAATAAGGCATCAAAGAGCCTTCCCAGATGCCGCTAGGGAAAAATATTTTAAAATACCAATGGTTATTTCTTAGCCGCTTACCAGCCCAGACTAACCAATTCATCTCTGAAGGAATCTGGGGAGAAGGAGCCCTAGCCCAACCCCTCCCGGTAGACCATCCCTATTCTGCTTTAAGGTGGGGACACCTGCTGCCTGTAGCTCTCCTGAACCTCTGGTGCCTCCAGGTCCCGGCTCAGGCTCTCAGGGCTCGTCAGGGGCCGAGCTCCGGCTGCCTTTGCTGCCCGGCTCACGGCCTCTGACAGAAGCAGCTGGGGGCCCTCACCCTGCATCGTCTGGGAGATGGGGTTGGGAGGAAAAAGAGGATCAACGTCAGATCCAGTGCCACCACCCAGGCTCACCCTTTCCATGAGTCAACCAGTCTCCATGCTAGGGGAAAGAAGGGAAATAGTCCACATGTGATTTTAACAGCAAAAATGCCTTCCTAATTTTGGTTGGTCAAAAACAGCATTTGAATGTGCTGGATTTGGTCTTCAAAACAAGAGGGGGAGCATTCAAAACTAGCTGGCAAGAGGAAGCCCACTGTAAGAAACAGCCCTGGTCATGTGGGGATTAGGCAACTGAGGGATGACAGGACTGCTGGCAAACAGACTGATGAGGCAACCATGAGCAAGTCTGAGCCCCAGGAAGGTTTCTTCATTAATTAGATGAGGGGGCTAAGCTACGAAAAATTCCATCCAGCTCAATTTGATTCTTAGTGTGATGGGAATTTGGATAAAGAGGAATCCTCAGAGCTGAGACAAACCAACCTTGCGTCTCTTGGCAGGCATTCCACTGAGGTAGGCGTCGCTCAGGGGAGGCTGCGGTTTCACCTTCCGCTGGCTCTGAATGTCCTGCTGGATGATAGGGACCCATTCCTGGGGAAGAAATTATTAGAAAGTAATCACCACAACTTTCAGCTGCCTTGGCCCACTGATCACCTGACACTTACTGGGGGAACTGCAGCTGCCCAAGGTTCTGTCTCAGCTGAAGCTCCATCCTGTTCATCTCGGGAGCCCCCCTCAGGGACAGGAGGTGGACGTCGGGACATAGCCTCTTCTGCTGTTGTTCCAGGGGCTGGGGAAGCATTCTCCCGCTGGGAGTCAGACAACAAGCAGGTTCAGAATTCTTGGCCACCAGAACCCTCCACCCCCAACCCTCTACTCTAACTTACGTGACCCCTCAACCTCTCCCTGGTACCTGAGGCTCAGGGGAAGTTCTTTCTGATCCCTGAATTTCCATTGGCTCCTCACAAAGTGGCTGTGAAATTGAACAGAGAACACAAAAGGCCTTTTCAAATCTCTCCAGCTCCCTCAAGTCCCCGATCCCACAGCCCGTCATCAAGTCCTTTACCTGTGGGGGATCCCCAACCCTGCGAACGTATCTGAGGATGGCATCAGGGCCTACTGGCATGTGCTCCAGGACCACCTGAAGCCTCAGTCCCATCATAGTGGTCAGCCAGCTCACCAAGGATGGGTTCACCCCACGAGACATGCGACGCTGAGGGGCAGAGAGCAGACTGGAACACAAAACCCTCAACCAGCGTTTCAAAGGTTTCAAAGGGTAAAGAATGGCAGTTTGGAGAAGAAAAATGAAAACTGCAGGATACCAAAGAGAGTGGAAACCTGGGAAAACAAAAGACTGGGGGCCCAGGACTAGGTGATGCTTACAATCCGGCCATTGATGACAGCAGCTAGCTCCATCTGCTGGCCCCCCAGGCAGTGCAGGTTCAGAGCAAGGCATTCAAACAGGCCCTGGTTACACAACTCCAGCAAACGGGCCCCAAATCCACTGTCTGTGGGCAAGGCACAAGGAGGGAGTGCTGGCATCCTGCAGCCCTACATGCCCCATTCCCCCTGACCCAGCCAGCCCTGACCTGTGCAATGCAGAACGTGAGCAGCAATGCTATTAAACTGCTCTTGGAGAAATTCCAGATTTGTCCGGATGATATCCACACCTGGCTGAACCTGCACCAAAGACTGAGAAACAAAACACACAGAGACCCAAAAATCAGGAACCCCGAGACACTGGGAGTCAATGAGGCAGTAGGAACAGAAGCTATCCAATCAGACCCAGGAGAGGATGGAATGGGGAAGGGTTACTCACAAAACTCTCCCGAACATATTCTTCTAGTCCAGTGATCAACGTGTGGGTTGCCATCTACAGAGGGAGAGGGTGGGGGATAGATGACAAAGATCTAGATTAAAACCCCAGCCCTCAAGATACTTCCCCCTCCATCCACAATAAGTCCATGGACAGTAATAGGTCTAGGTGACAGATACAGAGTCAGGAATGAAGAATTAAAAGTGAAAAAGCGCAGAGCTCTGAGGCCCAGCTCTTCATTTACCCGGATGTTACCAGGTGTGGGCTCCTGGCCACCCAGGTAGTGCTGATGGAAGAAGGATCGCAGCTGGGGCTGGAGCCGCTGCAGTGGCTGGAAATGGCCATGGAGAAGCATCACCACATCCACCATAGAGAAGTTCTGGCACAGCAGTGAGAGCAGGGCCCCAAAGAATCCTGTGGACAGGGGCAGAAGTTAGCAGTGGTCTTCATCACCTCACTGGCCCAACTACCCTCAGCCCATCATTCTTATCCCACCTTGGCAACACCTCTAAACACAGGTCATCTACCTTTCCCTGGCTGCCCTTTCCTGGAGAAGGCCAAGTCACCCCCACTGCTCACCAAGAGCGCCATCAGCCCCAGGCTCAAAGATGTTGCTGGACCCGCTGAGGCGCTGTATGAAAGCGGCAATGCTCTCACTGCTGCCAGCCCGAGCCCCGAGGGAGCCCAGTAGAGAGCTCAGCACTCCCTGCACCACTGAGGTAAAGAACTCCGGTGACAGGCTTTCAGGACCCAGGCCTCCAGGACTCCCTGTGCCACCAGAAGGGGACCCTGGTGGGGGTGTCGTCTGCTGCTCTGGGGCCGGAGGTGGGGGTGGTGGAGGAGGCGGAGGGGCCGTCTGTGTTGCCTGGCAAACAGAAAAGAGAGAGAGGAAAAAAAAAAAAAAACCAGAACAGAGGATGAGGCAAGAATGGGGACATAAAATGGCATCAGGAGGGTACAAACCAGAAAGCGTTTGGAAAGATGGGGAGCTCTATTCTGGTCAACATTTTTACAGCACAGTATGCATGAGTAGTTACTGAACAGCAGAGTTAGTCCAAGCAGCCACCTCTCTCCCTCTCAATGAGCTAGGTCCGAAAGCAGTGACACAAATGCTCTCTAAGCCCCATCTTCTTCATCTCCAAAATGGGGGGTTTAGAGTCAATGGTTCCTTCTCACTGACATGCCACCAGGCGCAGCACCCGTCACAATATAATGCCAATAAGGCACCAGGGCCTGGCTGGGCAAGGAGAGAAAGGGTGAAGAGCAAGCCGCTCACTCACCTGCAAGAAGTCAGTCATGCCCTGAAGAAACGCAGGGACCCCAGGCATTGCCACAGTGATGGTGGGAGAAGCCACACCAGGCCCTCCAGTGCCTGGCCCTGCAGGCCCTAGCAGGTTCCCCAGGAGCTGAGAGAACTGCAGATCAGAAGTGGAGGGTTGAGGGGGAGGGGGCTGGGTGGGCCCCCCAGGAGCAGGGCCAGCTGTGGTAGCTGTGTTGGTGGTGCCAGCACTGGCTGATGCAGTGGCAGGAGCTGAAGGTGGAGCCATTCCTGGGGTCCCCTGAGCTTTAAGAACCAAAATAAGCAAGTTAAAATCTCCATTCCAGTCTTCCAGCAGGAAGGCAAAAACAAAGGGACTGAATGAGGACTGGGAAGTACCCGTAAGGATGTCAGGGAGGGAGGATAAGCCTTCAGAGCCATGGAAATCTCTTAGGTTTGAGGCAGGGAAAAATGAGGACTCACCCACAAGGACAGGCTGCATAAGAAGCTGCCCCACAAGGCCGCTCACCATCTGGGCCAAAGATGTGTTGGTACCCAGACCAGCACCCTGCTGAGAATGGGAGGCTTTGAGCCCTGCCCTTCCCATGCTCCACCCTAGACACCTCCCCACCAAAACTCTCCCACACTTACTCACCAGAGTCCCCAAGACTGGGGGTCCCCCAGGATGGGAAGGCCGAGCCTGTGGAAGAGTGGGCCGGGCAATCACCACCCGGGTTGGAGCTGCCTGGAAGCCTGGCATCTGCTGTCCTGTGCATGGCACGAGAGAGACCACAGAAGGCTGAGGGCTGGGTCCATGCCCGCCAGCCGACAGCACCCGCCGCCATGGACCTTGGCCCCCCTCCCGGGCCTCCCTTTCCAGGTCATTACCTGCGGCCGCGGAGGCAACAGCTGCCACCATGGCCTGATGAGTGATCTGGTGGGCGACGGCGTGCATGAACTCAGGGGACAGGGAGGGCAGCTGGATGAGGGTGGAGCCTGGGGGGCGGGTCTGATGTAACCTTGAACCTGGACCCCTTCAACCCACCCAATCGGCCCTACCCCTTGTCTACCTAGAGTTCAGCCTGCTCTGACACCCTCACTCTTACCCAGGGTCTGGCCGTGACCAGGGGGTCCTAGAGGGCCAGTGGGAGCACTCGGAACTCCACCAGGCTGCGTGCCAGAATCTGGGCAGGAAGAAAGAGAGAGTGGCCCTGAGATACGCAGGGCCAAGGCCTGACTATACCCTCCAGAGATCAGTGTCCTTCAGGTCCTCACTCCCCACCCTGAATGCCTGTCTACCTTTCCCTCCATCTAGACAGGGAGAAAGTGCTCCCATTCTTATGTAAACAAATCTCCAAGAACAAGCAGTCCCTGCTGCCCCCAGACCAACACCCTGCTCCTCCCCCCACCCACACCAACTATACCTCCTTCTCCGGTTCCTGTGCTACCACCAGTGGCCCTCTCCCTGCCCACCCTCACACCTCAGCACCAACCCCTCCCCTTGTTGTGCTGCTCTTCTCTACTGATCCTAACTCACCTTGAATGTTCATGTGCATCATAACCACGGGTTCCACGCTCTGGTGGGAAATCCGGATGACCCTTGGGTGGCTGGTGGTTGGTAGGGGAGCTGGCCCTGGGGGCGGTGCCCCCTCAGTTGAGTCAATAGTGGCAGAAGAGGGAGCCAAGGATGAGGCCTGTCCAGGGCCAGCAGGAGATGCCTCTGCACTGTGAGTAGGTGGGGGTCGAGTCCCATTCCCAGTCATGGTCACAGTGGTCCCCACATTGATCTGGAGAGAACAAGATGAGTGGGGCAGAAATAAGGAAAACAGCAAGAGCCTAATCCACCAGAGTACTGCCCTATAACCTACGTCTGAAGTCTCCCTCACCCTTTGTCACTATGTGGTTCCAAAGCCTCCTCCCCTTTTAACCTCCTTCAAGTGCAATAGCCACCCTGGGTCATCCCACCAATAGCCCTCCATTCTTCCTCAGGCCAGATCAGCCTCAACCCACCTGGATGGGGATGGCTGCCTGCTGAAGCACCATGGGAGTGGTGTAGTGAGACATAGGACGGACCACATGCAGGTGTCGTGGAGGCGCACAGGCCAGATTACAGCGCAGATCAGAGAGAGCCACAAAAGTGTTGCCTAGCAGCCGCAGGCTCTCCCCCACCAAGTTGATCAAGCGCTGATCCTCTTCTCGACCCTCTTGCTGTAGCCCCAAGCCAAACACAGAAAGGCAGGGGGAAAAAAGAAAAAAACAAAAGGTAGAAACTATCAGGCTGGAATCCACCTCACTTCAGCAACCAAAGCAACACCACCTTCTGAAAATATCACATTCTCTAACCCTTTAGGTGTAACCTTGGAAGCTCCCACACAGACCAAATCTTTGCAAAACTCTATTGTATACATATAAAAAAACTCCCGTGTATACAGTAAAACAGACTCTACAGTGAAACAGTAAGTCATCGTCTAGTAATCTCTCTTACTTTATAAACTTGCTAAACAACTCAGGAGACTGAGCGGTGCAAAGACAATGCCTATTGCAAAGATTATCACCTATCCTGAAAGGGAGGAAAAGGTCACTTAATTATAACTCTAAGCAGAAATCATCACCTTGCAGACAACATGGTTTGTTTTCTTTGGGGCGGGGGGGTGATGTGTATGTCAGCCTGTTCCGTTTGGGGAGGACTGGAGTAAGGGGGTGAGCGGGCTCACATTATTGTTGTAATCTGTGCTGGCAGCGGCACCCAGAACCTCATAGTAGCGCTGCAGGAAGGGATGAAGGCGGCTCTCAAGCCGCTGGAGCTCCTGGAGCACCTCGACGTACTCCGCAGGGGAAGGATGGCTGTGGGCAACCCCAAAAGGCAGTGAGCCAAGGCTTTCCTCAGCTTCCCAACCTCACAGTTGCCAGGGACCACGTCTGCCATCTCTCCTTGGCCTCCCAGAACCCTAGCCCAATCCGTTCCTGGACTAGCAGAGCCTGGTCTTTACCCCCACCCATGGCAAAACAGGGAGAGAAAGATAAATTCCTTCCACCCTCTCCACTGTCACAACCCTGCACTTACAATGGTGAAACACTAACTCTAATAAAAGAGATGGGGCCTCTGTGAACTCAGGGGAGAGAATCTTGATCAGGAAGCACCATTTGGTTTTCCTTGCCCCAGGGAGAGCAGTGCATCTCAGCTGCTAGTCCTAACCTCCTTTACCTACTCCTGAGCCCCTCCATGCGACCAACACTAACCCTCCACGTAAGACCTCCAAGCAATCCTTCCTTCCCTATCACAATTCTCCTGGTCCTCATCCTTCACTTAGGATCCGAAATCCCCTCCCAAAGGTACCCCCCGTCTCTCACTTGGGAGCATTTGTCTCTGGGGCAGGTGTTGGTCCCGCGGGGGCTGTGCCAGAAGGGGTGAGCTCCGGGCTCTGGGCTGGGGCACGCTCCTCCACTTCTTCCGCCTCCATGGGCTCCCGAGGAGACACTACGTTTTCGACTGGTTCTGATGTCTGAGAGCTCAAGACTACTGGCTCTGGGGCCACAACTGGTGTCTGCGCAGCCGGCTGATTGTGCTGTGCTTGGGACCCCCCTCGACACTGAAGGTAGGGGAGAGTCAGGGTAGCAAAGGCAAGATGAGACTGCTACAGAAGATTACTCAGGTCAAAGGAGAATGAGTGGATAAGTGCTCTAACTCGGCTCCGTGAAGGCAAGGCTTTGCATCTCTATCTTTGACTCCCTAGCAACCAGTATGAGAGTTATGCAAATTAGGTGCATAATAAATATCTGAAATTCTCGCAAATGAATTAAGAAAAAATAGGGACTATGACTTCCTAACCTCCGTAAGAGAAGGCCATAGGTCACAGACACAGGACAAACTAATGAAATCAGGACATACCAGTACCAATTATCATAATTAAGAAATCTTTTTAGTGTTAAGCCCTGGCCAGGTAGCTCAGCTGATTAGAGCATCGTTCCAGTACACCAAGGTTGTGGGTTCAATCTACGATCAGGGCACATACAAATGCACAAATAAGTGTTTATGAAAGAGAGAAACAAATAGATGTTTCTCTCTTTCAAATTAAAAGAAAAACCCAAAAACCACAAAAGCCTTCTTTAATTGAAAAGAGATGCTACAAGCCCTGACTACTGTGACTCAGTTCACTGGGCATCTTCCTGCAAAGCGAAAGGTCACCAGTTTGATTCCCAGTCAGGGCACATGCCTGGATTGCAGGTTCAGCCCCCAGTCAGGGTATGTACAAGAGTACAAGGGGCAACAGATTGATGTCTCTCTCTCTCACATCGATGTTTCCCTTCTTTCCCCTCTCTCTAAAAATAAATGAATATGTTTTTTAAAAAAAGAGATGCCATGAGAGTTATCTGACAAATCTGAAACAAACTTCCCAGATACTGGACACCAAGAGGACTAGCAAGGACAAGATAGCCTCACATAAATACTATAGATACTTTTACCACCCAAAGAACGAAGACTGCAGGGAAGAAACCAGATTAGGAAGGAAACATCCAGTGAAATTTCCCAGTCATGCCTTCACCACCCCCCACCCCCCGCTGAGACAATGGGTAGGGAGGATGGAAAGACAGAGAAGACTACTTACCTCCATCCGGGATAGTAAAGTCTGTATATCCCTGATCATGTGCTGAGCCATCACCAGCCGTACTCGGGGTTCACTCTATAACAAAGAGAGAGAATATTACGGCAGGTCTGAGATGAAGGCAGGTCCCAGCATCTCCTCAGCCAAGTTCAATCCCACCTCATGGACTCCTTCTCCTTCTCCCAGATCCCCTTCCCTGACCTTCCCAGGCTCCGTGATACCTGAATCGGGGCCTGTTCCATGTTGATGTGAACATCCACAGCAGAGCCGTCACTCTGGGGAAAGGGTAAGGGAAGTTGCTCTGGGAGAAGCCAAAAACTAAGGCCCCCACATTTCCAACTCATTCTCTGGAGACCCACCCCTTTTCTCCTCAAGACTGAGGCCATTAGTAAACCACAGTGCCTTCTAAACCCAATCTAAACACTAAGCTCTCCCCGCTACCACAACCAAAATTATACTTCCCCACAAAAACCATCCCATGTGAAACACAAGCTTACAGGAAGATTGAAGGTTCCAACCATGACATAGCTGTTGGCATTCCGGTCATGAACAGAGGCCCCAGGCCCCCGAGTACCAAGTGTGGGTCCCCCACCATGGGTGGCTGAGGCAGACCCTGTCCCAGAAGAAGCCCCAGAAGGGAGCTGGGTCTGAGGAGGAGCACGTTCCACCAGGTGGATAACCTTTCCCCCAACATCTGCAAACAAACAAAAAAAAGATACACACCAAAGCATTTTATGATCAGGTAAACCCATGGTTTCAGCTCATTCCTCTGGACAGCTGCCTCAAACTCTGAACTGGCCCCCCACCCTCTTACTGTATTCCTGGAGCTTCTTATCATCCTGCAGAACCCGTCCCTGGTAGATGAGCCGTTGTTTCTCAGAGGGGATGCTGACAGAGGCAGCAATGTGCTCCTTAAATTCCTTTACATTCATCTGCAAAAAAAGGACACAAATAGGTATCAGCAAATGGAGGAAACAGGAAGGACAGAAGAGGGACAACTGACTTGTGGTGGTGAGGGGTAAAAACCATTCCATGAAAAAGTCTTGATTGTGAGATAATTACTGTGCAAAGCGTCAAACTAAGACAACTCTTGTCAAAATACAATAAACATAATGAAGTTCAGCTCTAGGCCTAGAAAAAAATTACGTGGCTGAGAAACAGAAAAGCCAGCTGATAGTCCCTTCACTCCCCTCTGCCTGGCTCCCAAGGGAATGTGTGTCTAAAGATATCAGTGACAGCTCTCCAAACACAAAACGATACAACTCCAGTCTCAAGATAAAAGCAATGACAAGAAAGATGGGGTGGGCAATCAGGTTAAGGAAGGAGGACGCCACCAAGAAGAGAATGAAAAAGAGAAAAATATTTTTCCTAACTAGATAAACGACTATTGGGAAAATTCAGGCTGTTTACACGTATCTAATCACAAAAGCCTATATGGTTTTCTGAAATATATGTAATGTCACATTTTAAAAACCATGGGCAAACCCCTCACAATTTTGTCTCCCGTTATTAGAGGAGTAATGACATAGCCGTGTCCATGCTGTCAAGCTCGAAAGATTCATATTATGCCACAAAAATTAGTAACTCCACTCAACAGTCTATCAGGCCTCTACCTACAATTACCAGCTCTGATTTCTCACCTTTAAAAACACAGTATAGATCTGAACAATTTCTGTCTTTAAAACGCACTTGTGTTTGGGGTCTGCATGTTCTGTTTTCCCCTCCCAGAGGCAGGAACCATGTTTATCCCTTTGAGCTGGGGTTCACTTATCCAATCGTAACAGCATAAAGATTCCCTCCTTCCTCCATATTCGCCTCTGCATTGAGTTCTACTGAGGTGGAGGAAGGTAGAACAGATCTACCTTATTCAAATCTACCTTCTTGCTCCACAATATCAGAAAATTTTCTGCCTAGAACATGAACAAAGGAATCAATGAAAGAAAATTGAAGACCAGAAAATCTTCTCCCAGGCTAAGGGGCCTACAAGAGGAGTTAATGGGTGTCTTCCAGAAGTACTGGGGTCTCACCTGGGCCCCCACAATAAAAGTCCGAGTCTGAGAGTCGAGGGTCTTCACCAGCACCTCCAGGTTTTCAGGGTCCTCCACAGTGTTACTGGTACTATTATTGGGCTCCATGGTCTACAGATTTCTAAGGAAGAATGGAGGGAGAGAGGCCCACTGTCGCCCAGAGCAGATTTTATATACCCAGAAGCCTCCCCGGCCCGAGTCTCCGCCCCAATACCTAAAGAGTTTCTCCCACACAAGCACACACCCACACCCGCCCCCATCCCCCTTCTGATTCCGGGGCACACGGAAAGAAACACAAAGGGCAGGAGACCGACGGCAAAGGAAGTTGGGCGACCGGAGGTGGGAGGGGCTCCACGATGCCAATCACAAGATAGGGTCAGTCGGGCTGGGAAGCAGGGAAGGAAGCACGATTCCAGTGTCATCACCGGTCGCGATAGAAGGGCCCCAGAAACCCTGGAACAATGCGAGAAGCGGGGGGTGGGGGTGGGGAATCGCACTACACTCTGCGGAGAAAATGGTTTCGCGCACGCGCGCCACACCACGGCTATTGAGCCCCACTAAGTCACGACAAACCCAAAATGACGGACACTCACGGGGGGCCAGACCGGCTAACTGACTGCCCCCCTCCTCTGCCTTCTTTCGGGGCTCCAGCAGAGCGTCGCAATCAACACACACCAACTACACGCAGCACCACCCTGCAGCTCCACCCACGACTTCCCCATGGTGCCATCACTTCCGGTCACCTCCAAGCTGCCACCGACGGCCACTTCCGTTTCCCTGACAGTATTTGGAGAACGCGAGGCGGAACTTCCGGCTCCCCCCAGGTTCCCAAGCTTCACTTTCGTGGGGCACAAGAAAGTCCGCGGCCCCAAACAGTGAGTTTCGGAGGACGAGACGGGCCGGGGCCGGCCTAGATGGGAGGGAGCCGAGCACCCCGAAGAGCCGCCGCTGCCGCCGTCGCCCCGGGGACCGTACTGCGTCTGCGTGCGTCGTATTACGCATGCGTACACACTTAGACACCGCCCCACCCTCGCTGGCGCGGTTTATTTCTCCTGTGGGTGAGCTTGTGTAAGAAGTTGAGGTGGCCACTATAAATGCCTGGAAAATAAGTAGTAGATGGGACTGTATGACTGCTTCAGGAGGCTTTGGACGGTTGTATGGCTCTTGGAGTTTGGGGACTGGTGATTGCGCCTCGTTAATCTATATTGAAGTCTCGGCCGGCAGAGACTTTGAGGTGGTACTGTCCTGGCCACCTAAAATGCCGTCTTCCTCTCACTCGCCCTCGCTGCTCCAGTCTTTCGGCGCCTCCGGAAGTCACCCCTTGCTATGATTGGAGCTGGTTCGCGAGCTGTCTTTGCGTGCGGTTGCGCCTGCTCTCGGTTTTGTCCGACGGGCATTTTGCATAGTGTGGGCGCCACGTCCTTCACCCGCGTTGCGCGGCCGTAGTGACACGCCCTGTTTTTGAGAAGCTAAGGATTTACTACCTTCCAGGACTTGTCAAAAAAAAGGTTGCTTCCGAGTTTGGGAATTGGGAGCAAATGAAATCCGACCTGACCGAAACACAGGGCTCTGACCGTGGGGAATTGAAGGGACCGCCGAAGTGCTTCCGCAGGCTGGGGCGCTGCTCTCTTCCACCCCCACCCTCGGCCCGCTACGCTGTTACTCATCTACCAAGACCCATCTACCAAGACCCATCACTGCTCTGGTGCCCAGCCTTTCTGGGATTCTTTGTTTATACCCAGGTCCCAGGATTTCTTCAGTTAAGAGTTCTAATACGCACCTGTTCAGTAAGCGTTTAGTTTATGCCAGCCAGTTTCCTAGGGGTTCTACGTACTGTCATATTTAAAAGCCTTTCAACATCTAAGTCATTACATATAATTACTCTATATTAGTACACCTAGCGAACTAACAAATCCAGGCCTACCAGACTCATCTGGGTCAAGCACTTCTACCTTACTGCCCCAGAAAATTTTTTAGTTTTTTATTATATACCCTAAATTGTAAGTCTCACCTCTCAGGACAAATCTTCCCTGCCCCGCCCCAGCAGTCTGTGAGGTGTAAATAATTACAAGGAAGCTGCATCTTTCATTGGAAAGGAAGCTCCACACACTTGGCACTATCCAATGACTGTCTCTTGACAATTCTTTCCTTACCTTCAATTGTGAGAAAGTACTGCCCACTGGAAACTGTAAGCGCTGTACAAACCTTATTAATTTCAGCGAATATTTATTTAGCTTTGTAATGTGTAGGCCTTTGCAAAGGGCTTTATATGCATTATCTCTTAATCCTGAGATTATGATTTGCTCAGAGGTGAAAAAAACAGGTATAGAGATCGTCTAATAAGTAGTAAGTAGAGTTAGCGTTTGGAATCACTCTGCCGGTCTATCCTCTTTAATAAGTCTCTTATTCCTAATAATAAACATTGAGTGAATGGACTATGTGTCAGTGAGTTTTTCTTCCTGGTGTACATATTGTTTCCCCAATTATAAACTTCAGAGAAAAAGGCCACTTACCAGCCATTTCCCAGCACCTAGTTCATATCTGTTCTAATGCACTTAATCAGGTTGTATTGCAATGATTTTTTCACACAACTAGTTTTCCTTAGTCTGAATTCTTCTAGGCCAGGGCTGTGCCTTAATCATTTCTATGTCCCAGGGCTTAGCCGGTTCCTGGCAAATAGCTGGAACTCAAAACAGTTTGTTAAGTGAGTAAATGAATCAATGTACCTCACTTCAATGCTGCATGATACAGTAGATATCTAGTTCAGATCAACACCACAGGCTCTACCTGGAGGGCTCAGCTTTCCTGACAATTCCCAGGAGACCCTGGAAATGCCAGGGTGTATTATGGAATGGCTGCATCTAGAAGAGGGGGAGGAAGGGTCAAACACTGTAAGTAACCTATGTTTGGAAAACAAGGTTGAAGTTACTCATTAGCGGGTGAAAGGGTCAAGGGTCAAGGCAAGGGGGCTGGATGCAGAGTGGACTGAGCAGCCAGCAGGGGAGGACAGTTAAGGCACCAGCCACTCCACAAAGAGCACCAGCTCCCTGTTGCATGAAGATGTTTCATCAAATTTGGGCAGCTCTGCTTTATCTCTATGGAATTCTCCTTAAAGCCATCTACCAGTGCCCTGAGCACAGTCAACTGACAATTCAGGGAGTGGATGGAAAAGAGGTATGGACTGAGAATGGGGGAAGCTTCCAGAAGGGGTTCTGAGGGACTTGAGTGGGTGGCCTAGAATGACCAGAAGCCACCCTTGGAAAGGGAAGAAAGAGAGTGTGAGTATTGTGAAGATGAAAGTAAGGACAAGTAAAAAAATATTAGTACTGTGGCTATCAATGTAGAAACATGGTAGAATTGGGGGCAGGAAGTTACTCAGGTTGTTGAACACAGGCAAAAAGGAAGTCATTTAATGACTGTCATAGATTCAAGCCCCAGCTAGAAAAAGGCAGCCAATAGCTCCAACCCTAAGTCTTGCTATTTTGACAGAGGTTGGATGGATTCTATAGTGGGATCCACCCTCTTATGTTCCCCCTTCTTGTCTCTCCAGTTCCCAGAGCACTACATGGGCCAGTGGTACTTCATTGCAGGGGCAGCTCCCACCAACGAAGAGTTGGCAACCTTTGACCCTGTGGACAACATTGTCTTCAACATGGCTGTGGGCTCTGCCCCAACGCAGCTCCAGCTTCATGCTACCATTCGCACGTGAGTGATGAAGGGGCAGAGGCACCAATAAGTACAGTCTCTGCCCAAAGTGTGAGCACCTACCCACAAAGAGCTGGGTTCTTTTGCATATCCAGTTCTTGGCCCACCTGAGCTCATAGGCTCTACTGGTTTCCCTCTGGAGAAAGATGGGCCTAACCATCCCTTGTTAGCTTGAAATCCAAGGCAACCTGGGCTTCAAGAAGGAATGAGAGAATAAACAAACTTGGTACTGTGTATCTGAGGTGTCACTCAGTCTTTCCTTGCCACCGCCACCTCTGCAGGAAAAATGGGTCCTGTGTGCCCCGGGAATGGATCTACCACCTGATTGAGGGGAGCACAGATCTCAGAACTGAAGGTTGGTTCTCTCCAGCCCTCCCTCTCCCCAATCCCCTGGCTTGCTTGGTTTTGCATCTCTGTCCTCACACTTCCCCCTCAACCCATCCTGACAGGCCGCCCTGACATGAAGACCAAGCTCTTCTCCAGCTCATGCCCAGATGGAATCATGCTGAAGGAGATGGGCCAGGGTTACCAGCGCTTCCTCCTCTACAGTGAGTGAGGCAGCAAGGCAGGATGGGTTGGAAGGAAACACAGGAGGGGCAGGAAAGCCCCTCACTCTGGGCCCTGTATTCAGTCACCAAGCTGTCGGAGGAAGGGCTGGGTGCTTCCAGGAGGTCTGCAGCAGTGGCGGGAGCTAAGCAGAGCTTTTGATGAGCCTGGCCCTGATGTGCCCTTCCAGATCGCTCACCACACCCTCCTGAGAAGTGTGTGGAGGAATTCCACTCCCTGACCTCCTGCCTGGACTCCAAGTCCTTCTTACTGACTCCCAGGAAACAAGGTGAGGGGGTAAAGTCCCACAGAAGAGAACTAGGACTCACCAAGTCTTCTGTGGGTGCTGGATGAAAGGGACTCAAGTGATGTCACCAGAGGGCAGGACCAAAGACTGACATCATCAGATTGGCTGTGTTCACACCTCCATTTGTGTCATAGGTTGTGATGGCACCAGGCGGAGCCAGGATGGGCTGTGGGCTACTAAAGAGAGGTTTCTGGGTTTGCAGAGGATAAAGTGCGCAGAGAGTCAAACATGGGAAGGGAAATAGGCCTCAGGGACCCCTTCTTTGACAGGGGAAGAATGAGAGAATGCATTCTCTTCCACCTATTACTAGCAACCTTGCTTCTCTTCCTTGATTTCCTTCCTTTCCATCCTCTTTTCTCCCTCCTTCCACCAGGAGTCTGTAAGCAATCCAGTAACTGACCTGTGGCTACATCTGTGCCCCCAGATGGATTCAGTGGGAGCTAAGGTAGTGGTGGGGGAGAAGAGAAGCTGAAGAATCCTTTTCAATAGTAATAAAGGTTATTTTTCAATCCTCATCTCACATTGGGGTTTGTCTCCAGACATCAGTCCGACTCCAATTTCCAATCTCCCCCTGAACCTTCTATCACCTAAACCCTGAACTGGACGGTGTCAGGAAGGACACTGAGTGGCAGTAACTCACTTTGTAATAGTATATTTAGGATTCGGTGTGACATTTTGATTTATTGCTGAGTGAGCAACCTCTAACCCCTGCCTGGGAACTGCAAGCTCCAACGCTTCCCCACACTGCCTGTCTGGGCTGCCAGAGCCTGAGCCGGCCCTCCTGCCACTACTGCCTGCACCATCCCCACTCCCTCTGGCTCCCAGGAACACCCACATCATCTCTGCAGGCTCCCTGTCACTTGTGCACCCCATCCAGACCCCAAATCTAACCACCCAGCAGCCCCTCTTCCCTAGATGTCCCAAGATCCAAGGGACCCCTTGGTCTCCCAACCACCCTCTTACCCCAGCAAGAGTTCTGTCTGTCCCTGGGGAGTCTTGAGAGGTAGAAAGGACCCTTTAGTCTTTATTCTCCACCACCACGTTTTTTGTTTTTTTTTTTTGCTTTTATAAAGTGAAGATGGGGGAAAAAAAGGAAGGTGGGAGAAACGTGTAAAATCAAAATAACAACAGCTGGTGAATACAAAGGCCATGCCCCAACTGTCCATAAACCTGAACAGCTGTTTTCTCCTGTGGGTGAGATGGGGACCTGTATCCTCATACTCTGGGGTTTCTTCCCTATCCCTGAGGTCCCTGTGCTTACAGTCTGGGTCATGCCCCCTACTCTCCTCCTAATGGCCACAGTCTTCACTCTTGCTCTTATCCCACTGAGTGGGGAGTCCTGGGTCACACCCGACTCTGAGGTCATAGCCCCTTTCCTGGGTCTCCCCTCTGATCCTTACTCTCCCGCCCCAACTTCTCACCCTCCAAGTCAGCGTCCTCCTCATCCCCACTGGACTCCCGGAGGCTGACAGCCAGCACCAGGGCCTGTAGGAGACCAAAGAGGCAGGCGAAGTGCAGGGGGTGAGCAGTAAGTAGGCTCAGCACAGCATGGAGCCCATGCAGAGCAGCCAGGAAAGACAGCAGCCCATGCAGCCAGAGGCCCAGTGGCCCACTCAGGCCCAATGCGTTCAAGGCTGCCCGCAGTGGCCGTGAACACAGCCCCAGCAGGGCTGAGACCAGTAGCTCCAGCAAGTGAAGGGTCAGGTTGGTGGAGATTTGCAGACACTCCTCTGGGGCACCCAGGTATTGCGAGGGAGCCCCTGCTCCCCTACTTGGTTCCCTCCGCAGCCAGCCCAGCAGTTTCTGCTGCCCCCGCCAGCTGGGCTTCTCCACTGGCGTTTCAGGCCCAGGGGAGTTCAGTCCCCCTTCTGGGGACACTCCAGATTTCCTGGTGCCACCTGAATCCACAGGATCCCATCCCAGCTTGGGAATGGCCTCCGCAGCCTCCAGTCTTCCAGACTCTTGAGTGCTGGCACTAGTCTTGACCCCCTTGAAGGAATCCATTCTTCTGCTCCCCAGTGGCTCAACATGGGGCTCCCTGATTGGTTCTGGAGAAGCCCCAGATCTCCTCCAGGCTCCTGAGTCCTTTGTCTTGGGAGGCCCCGTATCTCCCATGGTTTCTGGGGCACTGTCCCAGTCACTCCCTGAATTCTCAGAGGAACTGTTCACCTGTCTGGGTTCTGCGGTGGGCAGGTCAGGCCCGGGTTTCTGACGGCCCCAAGGGCGAGGTATCCAGCCACCAAGCCGTCGGAGGAACATAGCTGGAGCGCGTAACGAGCCCCCAAATTCTGGGGCGCTTCCTGGCACTGCTCAGGTTTGAGGGTCTCCTCAGAAGACAGTTTGTTCAGGCTCAGAAGAGCAGGTATCTGCTTGGTGAGTCGTACTCTGAATTCAGAAGTGGCTACCGACTTCCCTGAATGGTCAAGAAGCCTCCAGTAGGGCAGGTGGCTTGTTTCCTTTTCAGTGTTGAGATAAAGAGAGGAGGCACATCCAAATTCATTCACCAACACCACCCCACACACGAGATTACAAGAGTCTCAGGATCTGATACGGTTCCGGTCACCCCGACAGTGTCCTCCCTGTTTCCGGGTTTCCTTCCCAGCCAAGTACACCGAGTTTCACTCACCAAGGCCACGCCCCAAGGTGTCCCAAAAATTGGGGAGGCGGTGCTCCATCCATGAAGGAAGGAAGGAAGGAAGGTAGGTAGGAAGGTCGCCCCGTCCTAGGTGCTCCCGATGTGGGAGGTCCTGAGCTGCTGGCTTAAAGGACCTCAGTAATAGGAAGCCTCGTATTGGAGGGTGGGGGGAAGGGTCCGGCGAACTCCAGCCAGCAGGTACGTCCCTTGAATTTAGATGGCTATGAATCTTTACAAAGCAGCCGGATGTGCCCCCCAAGCACGCAGCTGAGACGCGACCTCCAAAGGGTCGGGCTAGAGATGTCCTCAGAGATCCCAGTCGCGAGGCAAAGCGCCGGGACCCAGGCGTTCGAGTGCTGCTGCTGTGGCTGCGGCCTCACGGAGCCGCCCGCCGAAGCAACCAAGTCCGGAAGCAGCTGCACAGGGGCTGGAAGGCCAGTAAGGGCGGAGCCAGCAACTCACAGGAAGGACTCTGCGGATGGCCCGCCCCTCGCGTCATTAGTACGTAACCTGCTGACCTCAGCGGCCCCCAAGGCCTGTTTATCAACTTAGCCCTCCATTTTCGTCGCCCAGAAGCCCTCGGGGCCGCCAGGGCTACCCCGAACTCACCTACCCGCTTAGTCCCGTGCCTTGGGTTCTTCCCTCGACCCTCCACCACTCGTCTTCATGTCTATGACTTAAAGAAAGGGTTTTTCGGAAACGAGACCTCTGACTTAGTACTTGAGAAGCTATTCCCTGCTAAGTTTACTTCCTGAGATTGCCAACAGTGAGCTCTTCATTTGCCTGGCACTGGTGTGAGGAGCATAAAATGAGAGAAGTATGGGAAAAACAAGTATAGACATATAGATGTGCTTCCTGCCTTCAGGAGTTTTCATGTAGTGAAATATAAACCTCGGCTTAAAGTTTAGATTTGGGAGTTCTGGTGCCATTAGCTAACAGAATACAAGCTGGGTAATCTTTGACTTTGCCACCACACTGGCTTCTTCCTACAGGACCCTACCCATTCTCACCACCCCTGTGAGCCTGCCCTGCCTCCCCCTATTACTGTGCACTGTTTGACCATATGGCTGTCTCCTCCTGCAGGTGGGAGCAACTTGAAGGTTGGGAATGTCTCCTAGTTCTGTTCTTAGCGCCTAATATACAACTTTTGAATTAGCTGAAGCAATCAGGGAAGACAGTCCCTTGGGGAGGTGAGACTTGCATACAGTTGGGCAGTTCCTGGCCGGGGGCTGAAAGAATAGGTGGGGTGCTCTACACAGGGGTTAGGACCTAGCAGTGAATCAGACTAGCAAGGAGATGATTCCATCATGCCCCTGGAGGGGCTACCCCTTCTGGCTCAAGTGGGACTTGCATGTGGCCCCCAGACTTACTTGGCTTCCCCACAACAGCTTCTGGGAAAGTGAATAAAACACAAAAATAGTGAGGTTGATTTATTTCTCAACTCTCAGTCCCCCTCTCAAGGGGAGGGCCTAATGACCAAAATCTGAGTGTCTGAAACCTGGGCAGACCCCAGGAAGTAGAAGCCAAAGAGCCCAGCTCTGACTTCAGCAGACCAGGGTCAGACCTTTCCAAGGTCACTCAAGGTTCATGTACATCCTCAGATCCCGCTCCCAGGCTTTGTCCTTCTCCTTTTGCCTTTCCTCCTCCCTTCTGCGCAATGTGGTGACCTGTAGGGCTCTCTCCCTCCCAGCCACTGCCCGTGTATCCCGAGCCAGAAAGTGTGTGACTCGGGGCTGGGGTGCTGATCTGTATCCTAATCCTTCCTGGTCTCTCTTGAGGATGGTGGGGATGGGGATGATGCGGCCCTTGCCCCGGGGTCCCAGCCCCATTCCAGGTTCCCAGCCCCCCTTCAGCAGCAGCTTGAAGCCTGGGCTGGAGATGGGCACCCCAAGGTGAAGATTGGGGGTCTGGAGATCCCGGGACAGTGACAGCAGGTGAGCAGTAGATGTTCGGTGGTTAGAGTCTTGGAAGTGGGCATCACAGGTCTCACAGTACTGGGGGGAAGGGGACTGGGACCTGCAAAGGAAGAAGAGAAACGACTGAGGGCATGGGAAGGTTTGAGGTAGGGGGAGATGGCAGGGTGGGATAGGGTCCTTCCAGCCTTTCTGCTAGGAAATAAATTGCCTTCCTCCCCACTTACCAACATGATAACCAGGACCCACAAGGCTCTTGGGCAAAGGAGGAATAACAATGGCTATAACTAATATTTATAGTGCCTACTTTGTGGCAAATACTGTTCTAGCACTAGACATATATTAACCCATTTAATTCTAACAACCCTATGAGAAAGGTGCTGTTATTACCATTTCTCAGATAAGGAAACTCATCTATGAAGATATGAAGTTGCTTGCCCAAGTAAGTAGAGTTAGCATTTAGATCCACAGAGCTCAGGTTCATAACTACTCTAGTACACTGCCTTATCAACCTCCACTGGGAGATGAGGGACCCTTCAGCTCTTTGCTGGTGTGGAGTGGATAAGAAGGGCGGAACACACTGAAAGGTGGGCAAAGGCGAAGGCTTCCCCTCACCGGTTCTCTGGACTCCTCTTCTCTCCATGGCTCTCTCTGACCATGCGGGCCACCTCAGGAAAGCCTGCTTCTTCAGCCAGCTGAGCAGCATCCCTGCCGCCTAGCTCACAGACCCCAACCCAGGCAGCACCCCGGCCCAGGAGATAGCGCACAGCTGCCACCTGGCCTGCTCGGGCAGCACACATTAGGGGGGTCCACCAGAAGGCATCCCGAGCATTGATATTCCCCCCAGCTCCCCCTGCCTCATAGGGATCCAACAGCCTTTTTAGTTCTGCCAAGTCCCCCTCCTGGGCTGCCCTCAGTATCCAGTGAGTCATCTTGTCCTCTGCCTCAAGGGATCTCCTTTGTCCATGTCCTTCTGATGATCCTGCTGCAGTCTCTCTCATCATTCTTCTCTTCTTCCCCTTTCTGTCACTGGCAGGCTCAGGTTGCGATCTCTGAGGTTCAGGGGCACTGCTCTCATCTCCAATCAAGGCCTCATAGAAAGCCCGGGCTGCAGCCCCATCCAGTGTAGGCGCCAGCTCTTCAGGCTGTGACTGCTGCTGCCCATCTTTCCAGAGGTCGTTGGGGTCAGTGGCTGGGGTGAAGGTGATGATAGAGGGCCTGGACATGGCTTTGGAAGAGCTGAGAGAATGAGACCAGGCAAGGGGAAGACGAAGCCAGCAAGCCAACACCCTGGTGGCCCTGCAGTGACCAGAGCCACCTCCAGAGACCTGCTGGGATGAAGGGAAGTAGGCTTAGAGTCAAAAAAAAAAAAAAAACCCTCCTACCCCAAAAGTGACCCCACAACCTAAGACCTTACAGGGCCCAAAGACAATAGATCGTATAGAAAAACAGGGAACCCTATAATAAAAGACCATGCCCTTTAGTAAAGGTTAACAAAGACTCTATAAAGGCAGTTGCCTAGACATCCTGCCTTGTGTTCCTACTCCCAACCTTGTCCACAATAAATAGGAATAGACTCCGAGCATTTGAGATCTTGCTCCCCCGCATATATCGTCTATTTGGCACAAATAAACTCATAAAAGTTCTCTTTAAAAAAAAAGTAAAAAGTAGTAATAGACTTTCTTTGAAACTACCACTCTGTAAGACATACAATTATGAACAGCAATCAGCCTTGCCCTTTAAATCTTTCTCCAACCTATTTCAGGTGTCATCTCCTCAAACAAAAACACTTGACACTTCTCCAAAAAGAGGAACCAGACTTTGGGAGAGGCTGCAGTCCACGTAGCCTTGTAGCTTCAGCACTACAAAATGGCGCCACTGTAAGCAAAGGAATCTACTAATCAAATATCCAGACTACTCGAAGACGCATGTGTGGCTGGAAAAAAAATAAACAAATATTATTTTAGGGTGCAGGTTCCGCCCCCCCCCCCCGGACCTTTCCAATAATATTTATGAAAAGCGCCACGTGCCTCGGGTAGCGCGAGGACAGACGAGGATGTCAGTTGGGGTCCTGCTTTTACATAACGCTCCACAATGCCCTTCGCCTCCTCGAACGTGGCCCCTGGCTCTGAGCTCATTTTCTGGAGCTGGGAAACAAACCACTGTCTGGGTTAAGAAAAGCCCTGGTAGGCGTAAGGAAACCTATGGAATGCCTAGAGCTGTGAAATTAAATAACGTCACGCTGCCCCTCACCATTACTCCAACCAGGGTTCGAAGGTCGCACTTAGCGCCCGCAGCAGAAGGCCCCATTCAAGCCCTAAGAAGAAATGGAGAAATGCAAGGGAACGAAAAGCAGAATGACTGGCACTACCTCAGGTTAGCCACTGGGCCGCCCCGGTTCTCACACCGCTCAGCTCAGCGCAGCCCAGCACATCCTACCCAGGTCCCTCGGCACGGAGCCCGGCCTCACCTCCCGCCTCAGGAGGCCGGACCCCGGGGTGAACCGTGGGCCCCGTCGGGAGGCTCCATGGCGGGCCTGGCTCGACCAAGGGGTTGGAAAGACAACAGGACCCGTAGGATGGCTGGGGACGAGGTCAGTCCCTTAAGCAATGGCGCACCGGGACCGCAGCCTCGCTGTGTGAGGGGACCAGCAAGGAAAGACCCGGCCAGCCTTGTCCCTTACCCCAACTACTCTCGAAGCCCCAGGTCCCGAGATCACACAACTGCTTCCCAGCTCCCTGGCCCAGAACCCGGTACTGGGCTTCCGCTTCCGGTGGCGCCTCGTTGCGTTGCGCCCGCAGCGTCTTCCTCAGGGGCCTCGCGACACCAGTGCCGTGCCCGGTTAACCCTGGAATTCGTAGTTCGCCTTCCCCTGGTTTCGCCTATTTCTTCCCTAGCAGATACTCTATCTCCCGGCATCCACCGCGGCGGGGCCGGACCCTTGGCGCTTGCGCATTGCCCTCTTCCCACCCTCCCTTTTCTACTCACGTCCCCCCCCCCCCCCACCCCCAACTTCGCCTCCCAAGATCCGGTCCGCGGCCTGGGCTTTAGCGGTAGCTGCCGTTCCTTGGAAGCAGCAATTCCCCTCCCCCACCCCAGTCCCGGCCCCTGTCCAAACGGTGAGTCTTCCGAGTGTCGAGTGCTCTGTCTCTGGGCGCGGCACAGGGGGGTCTCCGTGCCTCGATGCGCGCGTGGGGAAAGAAGTGAACTGGTCCGGCACTGAGGGAGAGAGGAAAAGAGTGGCCTGAGGAGCGGAGGCGGGATGTGGGGACTCTAGCTAAAGGGACCTTCGGACCACCCCCCGGCCATGAGAATAGGAAGGGCCCAGCTCTTGCTTGGAAAAAATAAACTTCGAAACCCTTAGGAAAGGCGCCGGGACATGCAGAGACCTGCGGGTGCAGGGGGACCGAGCCAGGGCTGCTCTTCGGGAGCGTCAGGAATATGGGTTAGGACTGGTGGGTCAAGACTCAGTTTCTCGCAAGTGGCGGGATCCTAAGGAATTCTTAATCTTGGAGAAAGGGAGCTGAGGTGTGAATAAGAGGACCTGGAGAGAGGTGTCCAGAGTCTGGGATCCTTTAAGAAAAGGTGGCCCCAAATTCTTCCGTGGTTGGAGAGCAGAGTGTGGGAGGAGGGAGAATACCAGAGGCAGGGAGGGAGAGCTTTGGTTACACATACGGTCTTTGTCCAGCTGACGTGAAGATGAGCAGCTCAGAGGAGGTGTCCTGGATTTCCTGGTTCTGTGGGCTCCGTGGCAATGAATTCTTCTGTGAAGTGAGTTTTCAATATCCACATACAGTCTGGCCAGATACTCTCTCACATTTTCGGCTTCCACATTTCTCTCACAGGCTTCTGTAGAAACTTGTTCCTATCAAGGAAGAGTCCCCTCAGTAACCCACCACTAACTTGTGGTGAAGTGGCACGACTGAGGCCCAACTTTCAACCCTGCCACCCTCCAGCAGTATAACGTTGGACAAGTCAGCCTGTATGGGTTTTTTGTTTTTGCTTTGTAATTAGTAGAGTGGTATCGATATTTCAGCGATTGTTAGGAGAACTAAAATATTGCATATTAAAATGTTTTGTAACATGCAAAGCTGTGTGTCAATAGGAGGGATGTAACTCCCTTCAGAACCCACACTGTTCAGCCTCCACCCTTCTCAAGAGAGCCAGCTGCCCCTTAGGAGAGTACAAAACTGGTCCCTAGAGATGGGGGCAAGGGTAAGGACAAATGCAATATCTAAGTAGGGGATTGTTGTGCCTGCTTATTCTTTAAAAAAAAAAAAAAAGGCTTTTATGGGAGGACAGTACATGTGATCTGAGGAGAGAGATTCAAGTGCTTGCACCGAGCTGGAAGTAAGCAGTAGAAGCAGTTGTGCTAAGGATAAAGCGTTAGTTAGAGCAACTTGCTCAAGTCGAAGCCAAGAATTCTGCTATAGGTTCCCTCTTCACCTCCGCATCCTGACAGGTGGATGAAGATTACATCCAGGACAAATTTAATCTCACTGGACTGAATGAGCAGGTGCCCCACTATCGACAAGCTCTAGATATGATCTTGGACCTGGAGCCTGGTGAGGCATCCTCAGTGTTGTTTTGTGTGTGTATGCTTTTTTCTTTTTCCCCTTCAAATCCCTGTTCACTTGTTTCTTGATTTTTCTAAATTTCCTTTAAGATTTCTGACTTCCTTAACTCAAATCCCCTACTTCATTTTATTCCCCTACCTGGCTCTTGCCTAATTTAGTGACTTAAACCACTTGTGCCCATACTCTGATTCTATAATTCAGTTCTATTTTATAATGACAGTTTTCCCAAGTGGTCTCATTTTCAAACTCTTTCTCCTGCTTTGCACTTTCTGAGCTAGAGTTCTATCTTCCACATTGACCCTTTGCTTTTATGTGTTTTGGAGGGAGTTGGGAGGGAAGGAAGAGGGCAGAGGTTGGAGAGGTGTGTAGAAAAGGTAGAACTGCCTTGGGTTGGTGGAAGGGTCAGAGACCCAGATTTCTGGGTCAGATACCCACATGGTGGGTGGGGTGAGGCTCAAAGGTGGGTGTTGGGCAAACTCGATAACCAGCAACCCCTGGGGATGGGCAGGGCACCTAAGAAAGCTATAAGACAAGTGATTGCATTCAGCTACGGCCATATTTCAGATGAAGAGCTGGAAGACAACCCAAACCAGAGTGACCTGATTGAGCAGGCAGCTGAGATGCTTTATGGATTAATCCATGCCCGCTACATCCTTACCAACCGTGGCATCGCCCAAATGGTGAGGCTTCTCTGCTCCCACTTGGCTCTTTCTGAGGCAGTAAGGGAAACAGGTTTCTGCAGCAGAAAGTCACATGTTTCAACCCTGTCAAGGAGTATAATTGAGAGGAGGACCTCAGAACCAAATCCTGGGAAACCAGTCTTGAGTGGGGATTGTGCTGAAGTGGGTATTTTCAGGGAGGGAGACATGACCTTGGACAGGAAGTTCTTAGAGACTCTCTCATCCTCAGAGAATGAACACTGAATGGGTTTGATGTTCTGCATCCTCCCTCACTGGCGGAAAGGAAGCAGGGGAGTCTTGAGAGCCCATCTGGGCCAGAGAGACAGGGGAAATGGGGAACAAAGAACTGTTCCCCCATGGATATGGGTTGGCAGAGGAAGGGATTGCCTCTTCACGCCTACCCCCCAACACTTTCCATTTTATTTACCTCAGTTGGAAAAATACCAGCAGGGAGACTTTGGCTACTGTCCGCGTGTGTACTGTGAGAACCAACCAATGCTTCCCATCGGTGAGTGTTGGAGAAAGAGAAGCAGGGCAGCATATGGTAGGTCCTCTGGGAAGGAGTTGGGGCTCAGCAGGTTGGAGCCCTTTGGGAAGGAGTCTTGGCGGGGTGAGGGGAGCCTGGCATGCTGAGTTTGGCTGTCTCCCAGGCCTTTCGGACATCCCAGGTGAGGCCATGGTGAAGCTCTACTGCCCGAAGTGCATGGACGTGTACACACCCAAGTCGTCAAGGCACCACCACACGGATGGCGCCTACTTTGGCACTGGTTTCCCTCACATGCTGTTCATGGTGCACCCTGAGTACCGACCCAAGCGGCCTGCTAACCAGTTTGTGCCCAGGTGGGGAACAAGGACAGAGTCACAAGGGTTCAAAGGAAAGACTTAGCACCCGCAGAGAGAAGGGAGGAGGGGACATGGTCCTTTTTTGTGGTCTGCTTTTCCCAAAGCTAGGGCTCTCCTTGCTGAAGGACTTTGGGAAAGTTCTTTTGTACGTTTCAGTTCTCTTACCCACAGAATAGGGATGATGATAGTACTTGCCTGACAGAGTATTTTTAAATATATGAAGTACTTAGAATACTGTTTGGCACTTGAAGCACCATTTAAACAACAGCTGTTCTTGCTATCACCTTCGGTGTTCGTCCTTTGCCAGGAGATCCTCAGAGCCATGGTTCAAGTATGGCCTAGCTTCCTAGAGGATCACCTTAACTCTGGTATGGGGAAGAAATGTTCAGTTTTATATTTAAACAAGTACTGATATAGGTATCTCTATACATACATCACCTTGAATTTGAGTTTTAATGGATATTTAAGATATATCCCTAAATATTCTTGAGAGGAGGAGGTTGGGAACCACTGCCCTTAAGCACTGAACAGACCTGTGGAGGAGTCGGGGTAGGGAGGTAGGAATGGGGGGGGTGCTTCATGGGCTCACCCTGCTGCCTCTCTGACCTCTGACCTCTGCCCTGGCCCAGGCTCTACGGTTTCAAGATCCATCCGATGGCCTACCAGCTGCAGCTCCAAGCCGCCAGCAACTTCAAGAGCCCAGTCAAGACGATTCGCTGATTCTCCACCCCCCTGTCCCTCAGTCTTGGACATCTCCATTCCTTTGCTGCCACCCTTTCAGGAACCCTCTATGGTTTTTAGTTTAAATTAAAGGAATCATTATTGTGGTGGGAATATGAAATAAAGTGGAAGAAAAGGCCATGAGCTGGTCTGCTCGTGCTTTGGGTTGGGAAAGGGAGGGTAGTAATGTGCTGGACGCCAGAGGCCCTCATGGGCCAGCCCACCCTCCCTGAATTGAAAGCCAGCATAGATTTGTGCCCAATGGATTTAGGTGATGTTTTTAGTAGCAGAGCAGAATTCCTAGGACTAGGTATGGGAGTGTGCAAAGTCCCAAGGAAAAGACTAAGAGAAAAATCAAATTTCAAAGCCTAGAGAAATATTTGTTTTGGGGGGCCACTTAAGGCTGTCTGTTTATACTTACAGGATGTAACACTGTCAGTTTTGGTTTTACAAGGGAAAGTGGTTCAAAAATAACTCAGGTGGCAAGAAGAGGGACAAAGGGCCAGAATTGCTGCTGGGTGAGGCCTGTGTGCCCCTTGCTAGGGAAGCTGAGTCACACTCATTTCAAAAAGATGGGGACTCTTAGTTCCTGGCCAGAGTTGCAACAAAATAGGGACTGGCTGTCTTGTGTAGGGAAGACAGCAGGTGGTGCCAGAGACAAACTTAATTCATGGACTCTTGGGGGGAGGAATAGATCTTTGGGAGGCATGCTGAACAAAGGCCCAGGTAGCGCCCATGTCTTAGCCACTGCTCCCACATGCAGGAACCATGTGGGTGTGGGCACACTGTTCCTCCTGACAAATTAATAACTTGCTCACCCAGCCTGGATCCTACCCCAGGCAGGAATATAGCTCTGAACCTACGGCAGTTCCTGCTACGACGCAAAATCAGTCTGCAGCTCAGGATCAAGGAGCATGGTCATGGGAAAGTGGGATTTCAGGGCAGCCCTCAGGGATTGCCACTGTCCTCAGAATTCCATAATGAAAGCCGATATGCTTCTAGGTGTGCTCATCATGGTGGGCTTCACAGTGGGAAAGGGTAAGTAGGGCCCAGGGGCAAGAAGAAAGGGGTGACTGGAGTCCAGGAAGGGGGTGGGGCTGTGACCCTACATACATGGGCTCCCTACAGGACGGGGACCTTGGAGTGAGCTAGCACTCCTATCCTGTCTGTCTTCTGCTTCTTTAGTTCCTGTTCCTGAAGTCCGGACCTGCCACCTCTGCCTCTTAGAAGACCCTTCTGTAGGATGCATTTCAGGCTCAGAGAAGTGCACCATCAGTAGCTTATCTCCATGCATGGTGATCACAATCTATTATGGTAAGTTCAAGACCCAGGAAGGGGCTACTAGTGGGACAGCCCATTGCTTGGTCTCCTCTCTTCTAGATGGCAGCTGCTTGGGGCCTGGGGCACAAGAAGGAGATAAGAGAACCTTGGAAGGCAGAGTCTGAGATTCTAGGGGTGCCAGCTAAACTAACTTTCTGACCTCTCCTGAAGGGGTCTGGAATGGAAGTTGGGTTTGAGGAAGGATGGGGAGAATTTGTGGTAGGGGTGCCAAGTTTGGGGACTGTGGGAAGCAACAGGTTATTAGCTGTCCTCTCTCCTCCAGATACCAAGGTTCGCTTTTTCATCCGAGGCTGTGGACAGTACAATTCTTACCACTGCCAAGAAAAGCACAGCACCCACTTGTCAGAGTACTGGTACCAAGCCCAGTGCTGTCAATATAATTACTGCAACTCCTGGTCCAGCCCTCAGCTCCAGAGTCCACAGCCTGAGCCCCTCAGCAGGGCCCTGGGCCTGCCCCTGCTCAAGTCTCAGATCCAACGGTTCTACCAGGCCCTGAACCTCTCACTGCCCCTCCCCAGCTTCCACACTGAGGAGGAGCATGAAGGCCTGGATCCCCTGGTTGCCCTGCCCCTGAAACTGGGTTTGTCCATTGCTGACTTGCGCTACATATACTTATTCCTCAACAGTTCAGGACTTCTGGTTCTTCCCCAGGCTGGACCCTGAGCCCTTACCCTTCCCAGATTGCAGTCTGTTCCAGCATCTCTTCCAACACCAGCACTCTGCACTGCCCTCTCAGGACACCCGCATTCTCTGGTCTGTACTTAGACCTTCTACTTTGTATGGGTTGGCCAAAAAGTTTGTTTAGTTTTTTTTCCATACAATAGCTCAAGTAGTGCTTAGTTGTCTTTAACTTCATTGAAAACAGTTTTGTTAGATTGTATTATGACAGCTGTCATATTAGCCTGCATTTTTAAAAAAACATCAAAATTCATGAATTTTTGTGCCACTTTAATGCTGAAAATGGAAGAAAATTCAGCATATAATGCTTTATTTCAAGAAAGGTAAAAATGCAACTGAAACACAGATTTGTGCAATGTATGGAGAAGGTTCTGTGACTGATTGAAGGTGTCAGAAGTGGTTTCTGAAGTTTCTTGGCACTATCGATGTTTTGGGCAAATAATTCTTTGCTGTGGGGCTGTCTTGTGCATTGGAAGATGTTTAGCAGCAACCCTGGCCTCTACCCACTAGAAGCCCCTAGTGGGAGATAGCCGACAAACTAAAGATACTCAAATCAATTAAGTTACTGGTGAAAATGAAAAATATGTTTTTTATTTTATGAAAAAAAACTAAATGGACTTTTTGGCCAACCCAGTACTTCATGTCTAAATGGCTTTGGTTTCAGTTTCTCCCCAAAAACCAGTTGGCTCTTCTTCCTCCAAGCCCAGTGCTGTCAATATGATGTCACAAGTGCAGATTCTTCCCAGACTGACCTGGGAAAGGCAATGATTCCCTCCTCTGCATCCACCCCACCCCTCTGCTCAGCTAGAGATCAAAGAGTGTTCCATCACCCCTCTCCATCTTCCCAGTCCCCTCTCAGTCGGGTCATCTGCCACCTCCACTTAATTCTGGCTGTATCTTTCATCCTATGCCTATCTGTAAGACCCAGGCCAGACTGGATTTGCAGCAAGAAGGATGAGGGGTAGATTTCGGTGCAGATCTGACTTGGCATCCTGGTGTCCCTGCCTCACTGTCTCTACCACCCCATTCCCACCCTGGTCTCCAGCTGCCTTCTCATCTCTCGTTTCAGTCTCTGGCCTCCTCAGCCCCACTTTGTGTCACTGAGTCTGGACACCTACTTCCATAGCTGCCCAGAGAGAGGATAGGGTCTGCCCTGTTCTGCTCCACATCCCCTGATTTCCCTCTACAATAAATGGACAGGGTTAAGTCTGTGTCCTGTTGTTTATGGGGTCAGGCTCAGGTGTGAGCAGGTGTAGACAGGTTAAAGAAAATTGGGCATGGGGTTCAAATGTTTGCAGAGCCCTGCCCACTCTACCTGGCCTTTGTGGCTTTCTTATGACCCAAAGGGCCAACATCCACCCCACCGCTCTGCTCAGCTAGAGATCAAAGCCTGAGGGTTATGACGTGCCCCCGCTCCCAGCCTTAATCATACCCTACAAAACTTAGAAAGTTAAACCCAGGTGATGTTGGGTTTTTCTACCTAAGAGAGGAGGAAAAAGTTTTCAAACCAGGAAAACTCGGGAGTTTTTGTGGTTTTGTGGTTTTGAGGTTTGTATCTCAGAGTCACCTGGTGATGAGGGACCTAAGTTCCTTCCTGTCCACTTTTTGTAGGTTCCTGGTACTCAGGACCCCCTAGGTGGGAACATTTCATTTTATATTTTATTTTTTTGGAAACTGCAAGCATCCTGAAAGCAATAATTAGTAGTCATAACTCCCTTTCCCATACAGTCAATAAACACTAGACACACATTGCTTTGTGCCAGGACCTGCAGACGCTATAGCCGGCGTCTGCCCTTCCAAATCTGAACCCAGTGCTGGGGTTATGAAACCTTTTCCGAAAGGTAGTGCAGCATTGTGGCTGGAGGACCCAATCTCAGCTCTTCCACCACTTAAGTAAGTTTGTCTTTCTGCTTCACTTTGGTCACCTGTCAAGTAGGGCTTTGCCTCAGGATTGAGAGAATGCAAGTGAACATGTATACAGAGTAGAGGTGGGGGCCTCAAAAGTAGACATGCCTTGGAGACAAACACAGATTTGGGCCTATTTATTTTTGAACCTTTTTGGCAAAACATATATGATGGGCTTTTGTAAACTACGCACCTGTGTTACCAGTTCCCAAGTCAGCATAAAGGCTTCTATTACTCAGCCGTTGTCCTGAGTTGGAGCAGCTCAGCTGGGTTTGTCTGTGCCCTTTATATAAATGATATCATACAGCATATACTCATCTATATAACATTTGGCACGTGTTCACATCTTCACGGCCTCGTTAATGACCTGTGCTCTGGCAGGAGATGCTGATACTAATTTTTAGGTCAGAAGGCAGTTGGGTATGCAACCCTGTGTGTCCCCTTGCTGGGCCCACTATTCCCCATGACCTCTAACTTTAGTTCTAGTGCCTGGAACTGGTCAGGGGCAAGTAGTGACAGAATGACCCAGGTTCATACAAACTGGAAGACAGCCTCAGAGGCTGAAGAACCCAAGGCCGAAAACTGAAGAGTAACTTATCATGGTCCTTTTTTTTTTTTTTTTTTTTTTTTTTCTTTATACGACTCATACGCCACCAGTCGTCATCACTGGTCTTATCATGGTCCTTGAAGAGGGAAGCTAAACCTGGGATCAGAGAGTCCATGGCTCCACTAGGCCTAGCATCTCTTCCACAGAGTATCCTTTCTCCCTGGGCCTGGTACTTACACAGCCTCAGTCCCACCGACACCTTCCCTCAATGGACTTCCCCTGAAGTTCCCACACAGCTCTAGATCTGACAGCACTAATAGGTGCCCACTGCCCTTTAGGCCTTCACCGTATCCCCTCCCAATTTCTTTTCAACTTTTCATGCCTAGAACTGAGTCAGACACCAAGGCAGGGCAAGAGCCCAGCTCAGTAGAGCTGGGAGTCCCTTACTTCTCTCCACAAGGGGGCAGTCCGGCAGGGCCCCATCCCTCAGCCTCTACCTCCACCAGAAGAGAGAAAACATATACAGTTTGTACACCAATTTATTCTGGAGGAACACCTGGCAAGAGAGGCCTGTGGTGGGAGGAAGTAAGGGCAGAGCAAAGCAGAGGCACTTTAGAGGCAGGAGAAGAGGGAAGGGAAGATGTCAGACTGTGAGGACTTGAAGGGAAAACTCCAGAGATGTCGGGGGGTGGGGGGGCAAAATGGGAATGGTGGTGTTCAGGGGCATCAAGCAACAGGCAGCTAGGGCTGGGGTTAGTTAACCTGAGGCAGGTAGGAAGGCTAGTGGGAAGGACCAGAAGTTGTCCCTGCTGTGCCCAGGCAGGAATCAGGAGGCTGTCTGGAAACTGGCAGCATTTTACTGCAAAGGTCTCTGCAGAAGTTCTATGGAGTATAGAACACTCTGTTCTGTGGGTTATTGCAGAAATTCCGGAAACAGCATCGAGAGAATATCCAAAAGCCAAACACTGGAGATGTACGGGTATATGAGCAATCACTCATCTGCTCCTTGTGGCGACAGTCACTCACCATGATGTCAGGACCACTGCCTGGGAAGGGAAGGCAGCAACCAGTGATGTAGAGTCCCAGCAAAACCCCATACTCTCCCACTCCCTCACTCCATAGGGACTTATCATCACTGCCCAGCGTGCTTCCCTGCATCCCCAAAATGCAAAGACTCCTGGAACTGCTCAGGGTCAAGTAGTGCCAAGGAGTCACCTGCCATGAACTCTGCAGAAGTTTCCCATGGAAGGCTGGTGGGAAAGAGCCATTTGAAGTATAGTGAAGGTGCTGAGCTGGGACTTGTGGAGCGAAGTAGGGAGAACCAGAACTTTGGGTGGGACCATGTAAAAAAAGCTCGGAGACGTATTGGAGGTCAGATTGCAAAGAGGAGGTGTTTGTTGTTTATTTTACAGATTAAAAGTAAGAAGATATGTTTACTTCTATTATATATAGGGGTGCACAAAAGTAGGTCTACAGTTTTGAGTACATGAAAGTTTATTCTTGTATTATTTACTGATTATTTTATTATTATTATTAACCTACTTTTGTCCTTTCCTATATATGAGAGGGTGAAAAATCTTTGTGCCCAGGTCCAGGGATGTCCACTGCTGCCCTGCTTGAGAGAGTGAAAGAGTGGAAGTAACCACCAGTCAGTCCATCAGCACTGGGATGGACAGAGGGCTCTGTCATGCTTACACCATGGAGCACTATGCAGCTGGCCAATGGAGCAAGGAAGCTGTTTACAAACTGATATGAGGAAACATTAAGTTCCCATAACTATTAAGTTTAAAAAGCAAGTGCAGTGCAGTGTTTACAGGGATATGCTACTCTGTGTTGGGGGAAAAGAGGTAAACATAAAGGAAATGTTTAGAGTGAAATGTCCACTAGAGATCACAGAAAAGGTAATCAAGACAGTAAAAAGAGTGGTTTTGTGTTTTTGTTCATGGGAGCTGGGTGGATTGGGCCAGGAGCAGGAGGGGGACTTTTCTTTGACTCCCTTGAATACTCGAGTATTGAACCATGTCTATTCAGCTATTTTAAAAGTGTAACAAGCCCTGGCTGGTGTGACTCAGTGGATTGAGTGCTGGCCTGCGAACCAAAGGGTCGCTGGTTTGATTCCCAGTCAGGGCGCATGCCTGAGTTGCAGCTCAGGTCCCCAGTAGGGGGCGTACAAGAGGCAACCACACATTGATGTTTCTCTCCCTTTCCTTCTGTCTAAAAATAAATAAGAACTTTTTAAAAAGTAAAAAGTAAAGTGATTTGAATAAAGACAGCTTTGTACAGTGGTTTTTAAGAATGCCATCTCTGGAGCCACCATAAATTGTGGCTCAGCCCCTCAGAGGCTTAGTCAGGTATTGGCTATTCTGTGCCTCTGTTTCCTCATCTATAAAATACCTCAGAGAGTTGTAAATGCTTAGAACAGTGGCTGGCACAGAGGGTGTTTTAGTGTTTGTTAACTTTAAAAAGGTGAGGGGTTATCCTGGCTTCTGGGGCTCAGTAGATTGAGTGCAGGTCTGAAAACCAAGAGGTTGCTGGTTCGATTCCCAGTCAGGGCACATGCCTGGGTTACCAGCCAGGTTCCCTGATGGGGACATGTGAGAGGCAACCAGTCGATGTACCTCTCACACATTAATGTTACTCTCCCTCTCTTCCTCCCTCCCTTCCTCTCTCTCTAAAAGTAAATTTAAAAATTTAAAAATAAATAAAAGTAAATAAAATCTTTTAAATAAATAAAAAGGTGAGGGGCAGGTAGAAGAGCAAGCTCGAAGAACAATAGAATGGAGTCAATTTTAGCTAGTTGAAAGTGAGGTGGAGGTGTCTGGGGGCAAGTTGATGTCCAGGGGGCAAGTTGACATGACAATGTGACTGAACACTCAGATTCTGAAGGGAGCAGTTATGTGGCTGCTGGTGGAAGCCAAAGAAGCAGAGAAATTCTTCTGGGAGAGTGAAGCAGGGAGATAGCTAAGGCCCGAATTTCGGTGAACATGAATCATTAAGGGTCAGGGGGAATGAAGCAAGACTCAGTGAAGGAGTCTGGGAATAGGCAGTGGGAGAGGTAGGAGAAGAAAGATGCTGGCAGGAACTACCATTGACAGATGGGGAAAAAACAGCCTGAGGAAAGGCCAGTGGATCTGGTGATCTCAAGTGTCCCTGCAAGGCTGGTACTGTGCAGAGGGAGGAAGCCAGTCAGCTGTAGGCTAAAGAGAGCCAGGCAAGAGGGTGAGAGGAGACAGGGAATGGCTCTGAAGGAAAGAGACAGTGATGGGACAGTGTCTGAAAGTTTTGGCTTAGGAAATGTAGAGACTCAGTTTTGGTCCCAAGTCAGACAAAAGGCATCTTACTGTTCTTGATGATGAGAGTCATGCAACTGCCACCAGGAGAGGCCAGGCAGTTGTTAGATCCCAGAAGGCATCCCAGCTCTTTGGTCTCCAAGAGGCACCGATAGCAGCGCAGGTATCGGGGAAACTGAACTGGATAAGGGGGCTCTTGATTGACAGGATCAAACTGACCTAGAACACAGAGAAACACTGACCCCACACCTCTGCCTGCCTATTTTCCAGGTCAATCCCACTTTCCCCCCATCTCTGAAAACCATAAAACCATCAATTCTTTAAAACTGGCTTAATCTTTCACCAGAAGATTCAGTCCCCATTAAAAATCTCATTCTCTGCTCTTATACCTCCTGAAATGAGGAATTCATCAGCTCATTCATTTACTTATTCATTCGACATGTTTTTGAGGGGCTACTATGTGCCAGCACTATGCAAGACTCTAAGTTCAAACATGAGGCAAAGGCAGCCCTTTTCATCTTTGGGCAGCCCTGTTAGGACAGCTCTTCCTCTGGGACTTGATTTTACAGTCCCCACCCTCCCTGGATTCTCTTTTAAATATACTTTCTTAATCTTTAATGTTCGTTCAGAAGTAAAAACAAGAATTCATCATCTCAGAGCAGGAAGAATCTCTGCTTCATGTAGACAGGAGACTTCAAAGAGCCCAGGGCCACATTCTTTGTTTAGTGGTCCTATTACAGGACAGACTCACATTAAACTTTGTCCACCAAAGCCCTCCCAACTACATGTGTATATAGTTGCCCCTTGGTATCTACAGGGGATTGGTTCCAAATTGATACCAAAATCCGAGAATACTCAAGTCCCTTATATAAAATGATGTAATATTTGCAAATAACATACACACATCCTCCTGTATACTTTAAATCATCTACAGATTACTTATACTACTTAATACAATGTAAATGCTATATAAGTGGTTGTTATACTGTATTGTTTAGGGAATAATGACATGGGAAAAAGTCTGCACAATGTTCAGTACAGACACAACCATCATAAGCCTAACTACATAGTACACATTGGCAACAATATCATAATAAAAAATATATTTCCCAACTTCAGTTGGTTAAATTCAGGGATGTGGAACCTGTGCACATGGAGGGCCAATTGCATGTCTACCTCTTCCTTTGGTCCCTTGCTGAGACCACAGATTAACGAGTCCCCAAACCCAGCAAAGCACTTTGTGTAAAGCAGATGCTGAACATTTTGATTCTTGTTTCTAGGGAGATGGTGCTCTGCAGCCAAGTGAGGAGGTTATCAGACTGCATCCAGCCTTGTTCTACCCTGTGGAAACTGCTTTTATCTAGTATATTCCCCAAACCCTCCCTATTCTGTGTTGCTCTCAGATTTGAATAGGTTCCCTTCAGTATCTCCATTCAGGTCATTTCTATTAAGTGAGACAACCCTGAGGTGTCACTAGACATCTCTGAATGAACATCAGTCCATTATCAGTTACCAAGCATTATTCCACCAAGCCCACTCATCCTATCTTTGCTTCTGCCTGGGTTTACCTGAGTATCCTGGGTAGATGTACACAGACACCTTGTCTGTGGGTTTGTCTGTCTAGCAGACCAGGAGACCCTTCTGATCTCTTAGAACCACTTACCAAACACGAAGCACATCATGACCAGCACTAATAAGAGGACCATGTACAGAGCTTGAGGGGTGCTGTGGAAGCCCAAGGGTCCCAGACTGCGACTGCCTGCAAGGCCTGCCATAAAATGCATGACTGCCCACCCGCCTCCAGTATGGGCTTATATTGGTGGAAGAGATGTTGGCCAAGAGGAAGGAGAGGAGCAACACCCATTTTGGGGGAAAATTAGTGCCAAAACAGCCAGAGGGAGAGAGTGTCCTCACCCACAGCCACTCTGGAACCTAACATCCTGGCTTGGGAACAGGAGCCCAGCAACAGGGGAATATGAAGGGAACCTTCTCTTGTATTCATTCAACAACATGTGAAACACAGCACCAGGTGTTGGGGTTACAACATTGCCCTGTTTTTGCTGTCAACCTAAAAACAAAGCCTTTCAAAGTAAGAGATGACAAGTGTTTATTTGAGATCAGTAAGAATAGCTATTTTGAAAGCACTGATTCAGGCAGAAGCCCAAATAATGTTTCAGTTAGGAGACAAAGGCAATGGGTATTTATGAGAAAGGCAAGGGGAACAATTATGTCTGCAGAAGGAAGCTATTTTCTATTGGTGCAGAAAACATAGTGATGTTAACTCTAAACAAAGTTTTTAATTTTCGTCTAGTAGTCGTCACCGTTTTCTTGTTATCTTGCTATGTTTGTTGGAAAACAAGGTTGCATAGGGCCAGGCCTAAAGTTATTTTGCCCTGTTTTAGCATTCCAAAGGTTTGTGGCATAAGATGTGCAAGGCAGTTTCAGCTCCATTTATTTATTTTTGGAGAGAGGGGAAGGGAGGGAGAAAGAGAGGAAGAGAAAAATCAGGATCTGCTGTCTCTCACAAGCCCTCAACCAGGATCTGCCCGTGACCCAGGCACGAGCACAACCAGAATGGAACCGGGGACATTTCGCTTTGCAGGCCAGGGCTTCATCCAGAGCCATGCCAGTCAGGACCAGGTTCCATTTCTAAGTTGGCTCTTTCGATATTGTTTATACTGCCTTAGCAGAGCACAGAGTCTTAATGGGGGAGACAAGTCAACAAGCAATGATGGAGGGTGGAGGTGGGGACAGAAGTGCTTCCTGGAAGCACCTGGGCAGTGAAAACCACTGACAAAGGGATTTCAGCAGAGAAATAACATACTCAGATTTCTGTTTATAAGATTACTGAGGCGGGAACCAGTTAGCAAACTATGCGAGCCCAGTCACTAGATGGGGACCTAGTCAAGCAGAGGAAAAGTGGGGAAGCAAGTAGTGACTGAATCTGAGATGTTTTTATAAGGAAGACCGGACAGATTTGAAGTTAGGCTGAATGTAAAGTGAGGGAAGGTGGAACAGGCTTGCACAAAGGGGTGATTGTTAGAACCACTTTACAAGATGAGAAAGATGTGGCACTGTCAGAAATCCAAAAGTGACGACACGTGGGTCCTGAGTGACCTTACTCAGCGCAATGCCCCCTGTGGGTTCCGGGAACCCAACACCTTTCCCTACGCCCCTGTGTTCCGGCCCTGCTGAACTCAGCGGCAGGTCAGTGGGTCTGATCTCCGGCGCCCACAGGATCCCGCGCTGTTCCCTCATTCTCCGCTCCTGGCTGCACCTTAGAGCTCGTGGGAGGACGTGTGGGCAGCGTCCGGCCCGCAGCCCCAGGTTCAGCTCTCCGCCCGGTGGCTGGGAAGAAACCTGGGTAGGGCGTGACGGGCGTCAGAACTCCGGCGTCAGGACCCAGGAGTCCGGAACCGGCAGACACCCAGAGCACTACGCAGCTTCCCCGGCAGGTGGCGCCCCGCCTAGCTCCCCTGCCGGAGCCTGCGGGGCTCCGCACGCCTGCCGGGCCCGCAGCCTTGTCAGCTCAGTGTGTGTGAAACTCAGGGTTTGTACGGTAAGAGCGGGCTATGGGGAAATCCTTTGCGTCCAGTTTACCGTCTGGAGGTTTGGGGCGGGGCCCTGCAAGAGGATTCCCTCTTCCGCCCCAGATCATCCCAGAAATATCCGGCTTCAGGGTGCTAATAGGGTGGATGCAAAGAAAGGACGGAGGCACGCGCCACGGAAGACAGAAGGGAAAGAACAAGACAGGAAGACGCACGTCGCTGAGCGTCCCCCAGAAACCTCAGGATGAAATCTTAAAAACTGTATTATTTCATTCATCCCAAAATGCCAGGGGAGGAGCGCCTGGCACCTTCATAAATGTCTGTTGAATGGCTGACTAAATGATCGAATAAAAGTCAGCGAGCGGGGCCTCCTCTTGAAGCGAAGAGGGCAAAGGGGAGAGAATTTCACAGCGCTCTCTGAACTCCTCCTCGAATATAACCACACTGAAAGGCCAAGGTCTAGGGAGTTATGGGTGGCCTCGCCCTGAGAGGTCCAGGAGGACTTGCTGTAGAGATTCAGCGACCGCGAGTCCAGAAGGTAATAACACGGAAAACTCGAGTGGAATTCGGGGGTTGGGCCGAGACTTCCCCGGAAGGGGCGTGGCCTTACGGTCCTTAAACCTGCTCCAATCTGATTTCACTCCCTCTCTACTGCTGCAGGGTGAGCCAGGGCGTGCAGAGCTGTGGGAGTGAGTTGCCACGGTGATGGGTTCCACCGTGGCGTTCCTGGGGTGGAGAGGAGGGCTTTGCGAGAGTCGTTATGGTGATAGCAGTAGCTGACATTCACGCTGAGTGCCCCCTCACCGGGGGCTAGGGATGCTAGAAGGTAAGCAGCAGAGAGAAACAGAGGAAGTCGGACCCCAGGACACTAGGCCTGGAGGAGGCACTGAGATTCACTGTATCTAGGACTTCAGAACATTGTCACTCATATTCAGTATCTTGAACAAAGGAGGCTTCCAAGGGAAGAAGGTGGCCAGGCAAAACTGGCGGGTGAGAGACTCATTCTGTTCCATGAGGTCCAAGGATTGGAAATAGGAGGAAAGTTACAGGGAACTGATTTCCTCATGTCCAGTTTAAGAACATTCTTCTAACAGCTACCCAAAAAGGCCAGGTGTGGCTCTGGCAGGACATGAGTCGTCGGTACCCAATCCCTGGCAGGGCCTGTGTTTGTTGAGTAGCAAAGGTGTGAAGAGAGGCTTGAGGATATGGTGAGGTGGGTGCGCAGGGTCTGCTGTGTAAGACATGGGGAGCAGACCGTTGCTTACTCCCCATGGAAATAGCAAGAGCTGAGCAAGGGAAATTGGGGATACTGACGGTAAAATCACTCCGGAGAGACCTGGAAATCGGCAGAAGAGCTGAGTAGGTGCAATCAGGTACCAGAAAGCTATGTAAACAGCAATGCTTGTGAGTTGAAGCAACAGGAGGCAACATGGGCCCCATGGGGTGGTTGTAGGCAAGAAGGACTGAGGCTGGGCCAGGAGGCTGCACAGTGGTGGTATTAGGCACAACAGGGAAGGGTAACACTTGGGAATCTATTGCATGAGGACAACTCAAGTAGAGGGCTGAAGGCCTGGGGGAGCAGCAGAGATGGGGAGGGTTAAACTAGCTATATGGAGTTGAGGTTTCCCAAAGCCCAGACCTTTAAGGCTTCAGTCCCTGGCTCACCAAATACTTGGGAATTCACACGATTAGCCAACCCATAGAAAAAATACCTTTTTATTTATTATTAGGAAAAATCCATTCATTTAATGCAGAGTATATACCAGAGAGGTTAGGTACTGCCAGATGGATGAGGGGAAACATGCAAGAGGAACAGTGAAAAGGGGGTTGGTCCCCACTTTTCACAAACTATAAATAGCAACATGAACACAGAGAACCACAAATAAGAGGGTTCTTCCTTATGTCTCCTCCCATCCCATTCTTCCAGAATGAGTCCCAGTGTGGTTCCTAGAGGTGCCAGGGCATCTGGAAGTTCTGTACCGGGAGCGGGGTGCAATGTGTGGCTTCAAAGTTGTGCAGATGTTTCTGAGCCTAAGGAAAGAAGGCAGGACAAGTGGGGTACATAGCACTGCACTGAGTGGCAGCCACCAGACCCTCCGTCTACCCTCCAAACCCCCCACCCACAATAAAAGTTGCCACTTTCAACTGTTCCCAAGCCCCACATATGCCCCCTGGCCATTCAGGCACCCCCTAGCTCACCAGAAACAAAGCCATCTGCTGCCTTTCATGTGCACTCATGTCCTCCCCTGTAGAGAGGAGGTGGGACTCTCAAACATGGCCCATGCATCTGGGCATCTATCCCCATCCTGGGCTCTTCCCAACCCTCTCTTCTGCCTCAGGACCTCCTTACCCACGCTCCAGGGGAAGTCCGGCCCGTGTTCTGCCTGGTAGGAGCGGAGGACAGACAGACACCAGTCTTCCTCTACCTCCCATCGGCTATAAAACGAGGCTGGTCAGACAGAGAGATGAGGACAGAGGACATTGCTTCCCCTGGCCTTGCAGCAACCTGGCCTTGCTCGGCTTTCCCACCCAAAAGTCTCACCTTCCTCCAGCTGTGAGGCGGCCTCCAGCCACTGCCTCACCATTTGAAGACCCTCTTCTGCCATCACACGGGGATACCTGCATAGGTAGTGCCAGGATGGGGATCATAACTGATTCTCTTCACTCCTCATCCCTGAATCTTCTTCCCTCCTTCCCGCTGCTGGTATGTGTACACATGTACACACACACCCCTCCCCCCAACCCTGGCTCTCACCGATGCTGCAGGAGCTTTAGCAGAAGATTGTTGCCTCGGTTGGACATGATGTCCTCAGGAACGCTGGGGGTGAGAAGAATACACTGGAGGGGAGGAAGAGTCTGGATACCTGGATTTCTAGTGGACAGAGGTGGGCAGGGCAACTGTCTAGCTCTCTCTGGGATGTAGGAGGGTAGAGGTTCCCAGGCACTCACGTGGTGGTGATGATCTCATCCTTGGTTCTGCGGATCAGCAGTACAGGGCCCTGGTACCTTAGGGGACATAGTGGGGAGGGAGAACTCAGAGGGAGGCAGGTGACCACTGGCCACCCCACTCCTACACTGGTTGCATTCTTAGTCCCTGCTATAGCAGGGCCCCTTGGGCCAGGCCTTCACCCAGGGGTGCAAGTCAGAATATTAAAGAAGGGCATGCTGAAAGTCTGGCCTTGCTAGGAGATCACTGCTGTGCCAGGCATTACCCTTTGCTTGCTGGATCATAAGAAGGTTCAGGGGACCTGGGACAGGTTAGGCTATCTAGGATGGGGGCAGGGTCCTCAAGGAATTTGAAGCAGAGGTTATTTGCCAACTTGTACTTTAGCACTTTAGTACTAACTTCAGCATTTGCACATCCAGCAGAGCTCTATGGGGTGGGGGTGAGGCAAGGCAATGCATTACCTG
The DNA here is from genome assembly GCF_021234165.1 of Pteronotus mesoamericanus. Classification (NCBI taxonomy): domain Eukaryota; kingdom Metazoa; phylum Chordata; class Mammalia; order Chiroptera; family Mormoopidae; genus Pteronotus; species Pteronotus mesoamericanus. Next base: position 2,105,933 of record NW_026555085.1, read on the forward strand.
CACAGCTGCTCCGCGTTATTTAGATTGAGGTGTTGTCTCACAGTCCTGGTCACCAGGCCCCCTAGAGTGGGACAAAAATGAAGGGACAGCAGAGACAAAGCACCTGTCCAACACAAAGGTCTCCACTGTTCACGGAGAAAGAAAACTAAGGCCCCCAGAAAAAGAATCCTCCTGCTTCTCGACAACGGGGAAACCCACTCCCCACCCTTCCCTGCAAGGGCAGGCCTGGGTGCTGTACTCACTCCAGCTGTCTGGCATGACTTTCAAGGCCAAGGGCACCAGGTCATCAAAGGAGGCATCCAGGATCACAGCACTAATGTCTGGGTAGGACATGGCTGCCCATGTGGCTGGTACCAGGACAGGGAAGAAGGGTAAGGAGCGAGGGATTCCTGGCCCCCACTCTAGCCTCATTCCACTAACGCTTCAGGCTGTCCCCGTCCTCCATACTCGCAATAGATTAGTCCCAGGGCTCTCCTTAGCCCTCCCATCACTTGGCCAGGGCACTGTCTGGAGAGGACGGGCAGAGAATATGGAACTGCACTGCGGACAACCCAGAGGGAACTTTTGTTTCTTTGATCTTCCCAGCCCAGGACCTGAGTCTATTTTTTGGTAATTAGGCAGAGGGATTATGGAAGGAAATGTAAGGTGTGTATGTAAAGGATACCTCCCCCCAGACCACTCAGAGATCTCTCTCCTTCCTTAAGCCTCCACCCCATTCCTGGGCTGCCAGTGCATTTCCCACCCCTCCTTGGGGGAAGAGGATGCTGAATTCGCCTGCAATGGGGGGAGGGAGGCTGGTACCAGTGAAGCCTCCAATGGACCAGGCATAGAGGATGATGTCCTGGGGCTGGAAGCCCAGGCGGTGGATGGCAAACTGGACTACCACGTCCATGGCGTTGGCTTCACTCTGTGGGAACGGCACCCCCTGGAGGAGGAAGGGCCAAGGCAGGAGAGGTCAGCACCACAGGTCAACTGGCCTGCCACCCCCACCCCTCTAGAGCGCATCCTTCCTGCGCGCTACTCCGCAACAGAGAAAAAATAAAAGGGCGGGGGGGGGGGGCCTTCTCCCTGAAACCACTGCATTCCCTCCTGCTAACTCCCCACTGTGAGAAGGGCTCCCTGTGACTTGCAGTTCCTGCCTTTGGCACTCAGGTCACACATGAGTGGGAGCCCCACGGAAATATACACCATCTCCGCTACCTCCAGTGGCTGACCAGAGGGCGAGAGACCATAATTCAGGAAAAGGAAGGGATTCTGGGGAGGGTCTCACCGTGCTTCCAGCAAAGCCTGGATGATTCCAGCCCAGGACTGAGTATCCAGCTGTAACACAGGGTTACACACAGGGTGGAACGGACTGGGACCTCATGTCCTACAACCCCAGTCCCCCAGGAGGATACTTGCAGGATACGGGGAACTCTAACCATCCCCCAACTAGACGCAGCAGAAGGGAGATGTGTGACTGTGGGGAGGAGGGCAATAAGGTTAGGGAACACCTTCCAAGGGGAGGAATGTAAGATTAGCAAAGCAAATGGGGTGTGACTATCCCCGTCCCCAGCTGCAGGTGAGGATTTCAAACTTCACTCACAGAAAGAGGTCAGATCAGTGGGAAAAGATGGGGACATTCCATTCCAAGGGGCAGAGACAAGAAGGCTGACCCATGGGCCTACCTTCCAGAGGTGTGGAGACGCAGCCCACCTCATAGAAGCCTGCATTCCCCTCACAACAGATCACCTGCGGAAGGAGGCAAGAAGGAGGGCTTGGAAAGAGCCAAATGGGACTGAAAATCCCCTTTGTGGCAGGAAAGGCAGCGTGTGGGACCTTCACAGGGAAAAGAAAACTCCTTGTGAACTCCTTTCACAAGGTACAGAAGTTGAGAAGCAAAGTAGACGCAAATGCTTAGCAAACTGGGCCCTCAGAGGAAGAAGAATGTTTTGAGTTGAATTACTCAAGCACCCAGCACAGTGTCCATTTGCCTTTGGAAGACCATAAGGTGTATATTTCTCAGGAATGAGATTTTGGGTATTTTTTCCTTTCTAGCTTTTGGGTCTATTTTTTTTCTGTGACTATTTCTTTTATGTGATAACACAATCACTTATCCTCTCTCTCTGGGCTCAGGTCTTATAACCAGATAAACTAATTCCATGGTGCCACAAGCCAAAGCCAGGAGGTGATGGGATGTGCGTAGACTCCTAGCATTGGGCAGAGCGAACTAGAACCCAACTCCCTGGCCTGCTGGCTTCTGGCTCTTTCCAGGGCTGCTTCATGGAGGGAGCAGGAGACTTTAGAGCCTGGGTTCAAATCCTGACTCTCCCACTAGCTGTGATTTGGGAAAGGGATTCTGTGCCTCAGTTTTATGACCTGTAATGGGCTAATATTAACTACCTATCTTACAGGGTTGTTGTGGGGATTAAATATATGCATTTCACGTGGTTAAGTGCTTAGTAATGTCTCTTATGACGATTACTTTTTGGTCCTTGAATGTCCACTTCTACTTCATCTATTTTCCTATGGCAGGGTTTGCCTACACCAAGAGGTCTTTAGGGTGGAGCTGGGAGAGGGGATTATTCACAGCTGTGCTTCCGGAGGGCCGCTGTACAACTTACATCTCCAGGACCCCCACTGCCCTCCCCAATCTACCTCTGGGCTCCCTGCTCCTCTCACCAGCTTCTGTCCCTGGGGTTCAGCTGTCCCCCGCCGGTCCACAAACATGGTGTCTATCTCATTGCCATCACAGGCCAGCAGCTTTGCCCGGCGCCCATTACACTGAGTGGGGAACATGCAAGGCCAAGTTGAAGACAGGAGATCACATCCTTCAGGGGGAGAAGGGCTGTTGGGGGACAGGGGCAGGGGAGCCTCACCTCTTCCACCAGCCGGGCCTGGCCCTGCAAGAGCACAGGCATGAGGGCCTTCTGGAGCAAGTACACAGAGCCCGGGTACAGCATCCGGCGCCCCAGGGTGTGGGCCACCACGTAGCTGTGGGGAGTATGGAGTTAACTCCCAGCCCCAGGGGGGCCCAGGGAGTGTCCCAGCCCTACCACCCACAGGCTCTGTGACCGGCTCACCCCTGACCTTCACAGTTTCATTTGCCTCTTTTGGGACTTAATGAAATATTACGTGTACAAGGCTGATGTTTTTCAAACTTTCTTTACTGCAACCTTTTTAAGATACATTTTATTTTCGTTTTAAGATCTGACTTATTTATTTTTATTTTTAGAAAGAGGGGAAGGGAAGGAGAAAGAGGGAGAGAAACATCTATGTGCGAGAGAAACATCAGTTGGCTGCCTCTTGCAGGCCTCCAACCAGGGACCTGGCCTGCAACCCAGACACGTGCCCTGAATGGGAATCGAGCCGGCGACCTTTAAGCTTGCGGGATAATGCCCAACCCACTGAACCACACCAATGAGGGCTGTAAGACACATTTTATATTGTGGCCCAGTATATAGAGTTCTAAAAGTCTGACGAGATAATACATAATACTTTCTATATATGATAAGTAAAAACAAAGTTATTATCAAATAAGAACCTGTTAAGATATAAATACACCCAAATAAATAATACTTGAAAAAAAAATGACAACTTGCCCTGGCTCGTGTGGCTCAGTGGACTGAGTGACAGCTTGTGAACCAAAGGGTCGCTGGTTTGATTCCCAGTCAGGGTGCATGCCTGGGTTGTGGGCCGGGTCCCCGATTAGGGGCATGTGAGAGGCAATCATGCACTGATGTTTCTCTCCTCTTTCTCCTTCCCTTCCCCTCTGTCTAAAAATACCTGTGTTTAAAAAATGACAATCTTAATTCACTAAATTGATTTCAAGATTCATTAGTGGGCCAAGATGGGTAGTTTGAAAGACACCAACTAGACTGCATACTCTGTCAGAGCAGGGACCTGGCTGTTTTGTTCACTTAGATATGTCTGATATCTGCCACATAGGAAGTACCCAAAGCCTGGCACAGAGTAGGGGCTTAAACATTTACTGAACAAATGTACCAATCTAAACAGATATGATGGGGTAGATGCCGATCCTAACAAAGATGGTTAATTACTAATTACTTCCAGTTCATCCCAAAGTGGAACTTGTCCCCGGGACAACTCTGCATGACCCCTTCCAGCATCCCTCTCAGAGCCACAGCTGTGGCTTGCCCCTCTGACAGTCAGCACACTGTCAGTAACCAACCATCAAGTCCGGTCCCTTCTCTGGTATGGAGCCGGCCCCCTAGCCACCAGCAACAGAAAGCTCCATCTGTCACCTCCAACCTCATCAGTGCCCACAACTACCATTTCCTCATGCTCTCAGTTCTCCAGGCAAGATAGATGCCATTCAGAATATATCACCCTATGTAACATCACCAACCCTGAGAGGCAGGTTATTCACGAGTGCACAAACTGTAGCTTGCTCAAAATGGGATTACTCAGGAGCAGAGGGCAGGGACACAGCAGCCACCAGACCCAGCTCCGGCTAAGGCTCTGTGACCCCTTCCCACCACCAACCTTATTCTCCCCTCTCAGCCTCATCAAAAGAGCTTTTGTGTCAGGACCATGTTACTACTCCAGCTCTTCCTTCACAACCAGGGAGACTCTGGACTTCTCTGAGCCTCTTTTCTTCACACGTGAACACTGATAAACATGACTTTGCTGCAAACAATACAAAGCACATGGCCCTAGGCCTAAAAGATGACAGCTATCTTACAATGGAGCACCCAGTCCCAGAGCCCTCACCCCATGTCCCTGCCACCCCTGCTGGCCTCTCCTCCCTGCTGCTTCTCACCTGGTGATCTGACATGGCAGTTTCTTGACCCGGTTGAGAAAGGTGTCTGCTGTCCCCCGGTGCAGGGGCTCTGGGCGGAGCAGGGCCACGCCCCGGTGGGAAGAGCCCCCTCGGGACTCCTTCCTGAGGAATGGAAAGATGCACAGGAGGAGGGGGTCAGAGGATGGGGTCTGAGGTCTGAAGGATGGTGGGGTCTAGAACAAAGAGAGGGGGCTGGAAGGAAGGCACTGAGGCCCAAAGAGGGGACAGACGTGGGGGACTGGAGAGCAGGGATGGGGTCAAAGAACTGAGGCTCACCAGCTGCTGGGCTCTTCCCAGTGGAAGTCAACTGGCCAGCTTCTGAAGTCAAAGTTGTAGTTGGCGAGCTGCCTCTGGGGTGGGCAAACAGAGGAGGAGTTGGGGGTTAAAGGGGGACTGAGCCCTGGCTGACGTGGCTCAGTGGATTCAGTGCCGGCCTGCAAACCAAAAGGTGTCGCCAGTTCGATTCCCAGTCAGGGCACATGCCTCAGTTGCAGGTCAGGTCCCCAGTTAGGGGCGTGTGAGAGGCAACCACGCATCTATGTTTCTCTCCCTTTCTCCCTTCCCTTCCCCCTCTCTAAAAATAAGTAAATAAAGTCTTTAAATAAAGGGGAATTGAGAAGTGGAGGGAGGTCCACCTACGCTTCCTCATCATCCTGGGGACTGGCCCTCACACATCATGGGGAGACAAGCAGACGTCAACACCCTCCTGGTTTTCAGATGAAAAGCTCTGACATGGCCAGGAAAATCCAGCAAGAAAGGATATCCTGTCAGGTACCAGACTGGCCTGCCTGCCCTCTTCCAGAAGAGGAACCTAACTGTTTGCTTTACCAAAATCTAAGACTGCCCTACCCCCAGAAGTGGTGGCTATAGGTACTGGTGTTTCTGAGGGAGGAGGTAGGGGGCTGTTGTCTGGTCATGCTCCCTCCCCTACCTGGTCCTTTGCATAATGCTGTCTCATAGGCTCAGAAATCCCCAGTGCATCAAACTGATTGTCCTGAGCATGGGTGAGAGGGGAGAAGGGAAGTCATGCCTGCAGTGCCTCCTTCGCGCTGGGGATGCATTCCTTGCCTCAATGCCTGCAGCACGGGCTGGCACTGCCGCCCTGACCAGTTTCTCCTCTTTCTCCCTCCCTTCCTCTCTCTCTAAAAGTAAATAAATAAAATCTTTAAAAAAAATGACTCAGAGAGAGCAATGGAAAATTCGTACAAAAATATAAAGGGCAAAACAAAACAAAATGAAGAAAAGCATATTTCAGGCAGGTTATGCTCAGATCTGGACTTGAATTCAGACTCAGCCACTCCTTAGCTCTGGGGCTCTGCCTGGGTCACTTATCCTCTTTTCTTGTTTCTTCAGGTGTATAAATGAGGGTAATAAGGCCACCTTACCAGGTTGTTATGAGGATTAGAAAAGGCATATGGAAAAAAGCCCTGGCTGATGTGGCTCAGTGGACTGAGTGCTGGCCTGTGAATCACAGCGTTGCTGGTTTGATTCCCAGGCAGGGCACATACCTGGCTTGCGGGCCAGGTCCCCAGTTGGGGGTGTGCGAGAGGCAACCAACTAGTGTTTCTCTCACACATTGATATTTCTCTCCCTCTCTTTCTCCCTCACTTCCCCTCACTCTGAAAATAAATAAAATTTGTGGGGTAGGGGAAAGTGGTGGCAGGGAAATGGAGACAACTGTACTTGATCAAGAATAAAAAGAGAAAATTAAAAAATTAAAATTAAAATAAAAAAAAAAAAGAAATTACTCAGGGTAGTGGAGCATGATTACAGAGCTCCATAAATGGTGGTGTGGGGTAACCAGTAATACCATGACGATGATCATGGTGTTTGATCCCAGAAAGCCCTTTGTAGCAGGAAAAAGCTTTATAGGGTCCCCAAGCACCTTCTCAAAGGTAATCACACTCCAGCACTGGCTGGACTGGCAAAACTCCAAGGACACTGTGCCCTGGTTTTTCTTCCTTCAGGCACTACGCTGTGCTCCAGGCACAAGAGTGGACATACCAGTCCATCCTGTCCTATCCCTGAACAAAACTAGCACGGTGTTCAATGCACACAGCAACAATAAACATTTATAGACATGAGCTCTGTGACAGAGAGAAAACCCCTAAGAAACAATACAGAATGTTTCTACAAATAGACAATTCTTGAGGATGGAGGGAGGAGGGGTAGAAGACTGTTCTAGCAGAACAGTCCATTAGAAGTGGCAGGAAGGAAAAGTTTGCTGGCTGACAGTTCACTTGTAGAGGGGAGAAGGGATAGAGCACTGTGCTGCAAACACCCAGGCGTGGTGGGTGGTAACACACCTCTAACCCCTGGCAGAAGAGATGCCGGTACCCTGGGGAGGCACATGTTTGGAACCTTTCCTGAAACCTCTTACCTTGTTCTCTGCAGACTGGTTCCTATGTGTGGCCTCCAAGATGGTGATGAACTGTCGGTACTGGGGGTTGGTCCAGCGGCCAATGCCTGGTGGAAGGGGTAGGAAATTGTTAGGGAAGCTGGGAAGCAAGATGAGCAGGAGATGGGCAAGGAGAAGGTTCTGGAAGAAGTGAGAGGAAAAGAAACCAAGGTCCCAGGATCTGGGGAAATGGGAGGGTTGAGCTGACCTCTTTCCTCTACAGCCAGCACTGGCAACAGCAAGCCCTTGCCTCTTCAGTTTGTTTCTTCATAGACTATTGACCTCCCACCTTCCAGACTGTTCATTCTCCCCAGTCTTAAGATGCTATCATGCATGGTCACTACTTGCCTTGCTAATACTGGGTTTCTCCTCTTTCCACTGCCTCCCTTCTCCAATGCTTGCTGCTATCTCTTCTGTACAGTCTACAACTCCCTGCCATCTGCACCACAGCTCTAGTCTCATAATTACTTCTTCAGAGGACCCAAGTCCCCTTCCTCCATCCTCCAGCTCTTCAACTATGCCCTCGGCACTTTCCCTGTTTCTTGAGATTCCTTCCTCCACTTTCTCTGGATCCATTCTTGCCACCTTCCTATTCCTGGACTGCTCCCTCATCCCCCACCATGCTACCTCCCTCTCTGAACCAAGAGCCATTCTCAATGCTGAGTTCTCTTTGCTCTTCACCCGGCCCTTCAGTGATCAATCTACTGCCAAGGAGCCTCAAATCCTGACGTCTCTCCTTCCAATGATCCCACAGGTGTCATGTGCCAGCCACTGATCTGACATGGGAAAGACAGTAGGAAACGATGCAAGGTTTCCTACTATCCGCAAGGAGTCCCAGCCCTCAGAGAACTGCCACTTTGGTTGGGGATGGGGTGGGACTAGAGAAAGACAAGAAACAGTCAACAAGAAAATTTCAGAGAGAGTCAAGTGCTATAAATAAAATAAAACCAGAATGAACTAGGATGCTATGTATCATCAGTGTTAGAGCCCCAGCAATAGTGAGAATGAAGCAAGCTGCAGAATGATTTGTGTAGAGCCACACCATTTGTGTGAAAAAGCAAAATGCACAAAAAATGCTATATAGTGTTTATACTAACCATATTTCATAGATTCTAAGACTTTTTTTCACATTTGAAAACTTTTAAATCAGTATGCATTTTACAATACACAGCAGCAGTTTAGATTTGATGAAATGAAGTATATTTCATAAAAGTATAAAAATATGCAGGACAAAACCACACCAGATGACAGTCGTTACTTTGGGGAAAGGGGAACATGGGACTGGGGAAGAGTCCCATGGCAACACCAACACTAACTGTAATGCTTTAGAATTTTACCAAAAAGGTATTTGAAGCACTAACACAAAACATAAGCATTTTACTTATTTTTGATACTTTGTTCTCTGAACTTTTCTGTATTTAATTCCCCCTCCCCCGAATTTAAAAGAAATAAAATTAAAACTTAAGACAAAATGCAGGGTAGGAACTGCTTTTAGACCGGGTAGTCAAGGAAGGCCCCCCTGAAGAGGGAAGCCCAGCCCTGCAGAGACCAGAAGGCAGAAGAGGACAGGCCGTTGGTCCCCACCCTGGGCTGAGGCCAGCTGCAGCCACACAGCTCCAGACCACCAGTCCCTTCTTTAAGCAGCCCCCTCATCCAGTTTCTACCACGTGCACCCACCTGGGGGCATGACTTGGTTTGTCTCTTCATTTTTTATTTGTGAGGTATGACATATATACATAAAACATACATTCAGTTTAAAAAACACAAAGCAAACATTCACGTGACCATCACCCAGGTCAAGAAAGAGAACACGGCCATCTCTCACCAGAAGTCCTCCCCATCCTGTCCCCACCCCCGCCCAGGTAATCACTCTCCTGACGTTCAAGATAACAATGCCCATGATTTTCTTTAGTGTTTGCCACTTATATATATATTCCTTATGAACTTTATATAAATAGAAACATACATATTGCATAAATTATTTGGCAGTCAGCTTCTCTCATTCAATGTTACGTTTATTAGCTTCATCTGGATTACTGAGCATAGCTGAGTCTGTTCATTTGCACTGCTTTGGCGTGCTGTTGTAGAACTGTACCCTCAACGAATTTACCCACCCTACTATTTGTGGCTGTGGAGCCATCTTCAGTTTAGCATTAGTACAAACATAGGTATAAATATAAGTGGAATTATTGTAGGGTATAGGCACCTTTTCTAGCAGCAAACTTTTCTCCTAATTATTTTCTCATATTTACAACTTAAGGAAAAGACCATACCTTGACCATTCTCAATTATTTTCCCTCAGAGGCCAACACAAATTGCAGAAGCTACTTTATAAATATTTACCCAGTGATGGATAGACACAAACCAGACTCACTCTCCACCTACCTCGGAGACAGGCCACACCTGCCACCAGTAGTAGCAATGTCCCAGCATAGTGAGAAAATGGTACCACTTTGGACAGACTTAAGTAACCTAGGAGGGGAGAGAAACTATGTGAGAAGCTTTCCCCACCGCCCCTCAAGATTCTCTTCCCAGTTCCACCCCAAACCTCCACCCCACACCCTCTCATTGGGAAAGCCACGCCTTCTTGAGGGAGAAGATGCCTGATGAAAGAGGGAAGCCAAGCCATCCTTGCAAATCTTTCCTCTTTAGGGGGTCGGCTCATCTGCCAAAAACCTGCCCCTTTCCTGTCCCACCACCTTTGAAACCACACTGACCTTTCCTGTATAAGTAGAAGAAGGCGAAGGGAGAGGAGTAATAAGAGATGGACCAGAAGACTGAAGCCTGCAGCAGAGAGACAGGGACAAGCAATCAAAACACACACACACACACACACACACACACACACACACACACACACACCCCACCCACCCCACCCCTCCGGGCCCCCGCCATTCCCAGGCCTAGGCTCTGAGCCAAGTGGATAACCTGAGGGATATCATGTGAAGTACCTATTTTGAGCATAACATCATGCACACAGTAGGTGCGCAATATTTGTTGAAAGGCAATGTGTTGGAACAGAACAGGCTGGCGAAAGTAAGTACAAGATCTATTTTCTTCCTATTATCATCTCCAGACATAATTCATCACATTTAACGGCCCATCTCTCTTTCTACTCAAGTTAACCAAGCCTTTTTGATCGGCCCTGCTTAGGACAGCCCCTTGCCCAGTCCCCACAAGGGTTGCACAAATTTCACCATAGGAACCCTGCCAGAGGGAACAGCTGTCCCTTTAACCAAAGAGGTTAATTGCCAGGAGGACAGGTCACTGGGGACTGCAGGACTCAGCACCTGTGAATGGTCCCAAGGCTAAACAAATTTTCCTCATGGCTCAGGCTTCTCGAGAGAAAGCAGGACACAAGCCAAAGGGGGGTGCCAAGTATGCATGTGCGTAACTGCGTATCTCTGTGTGTTGGAGAGGTCTGCTGCAGAGTCTAGAACATCCCCCACCCCCAGGGGCAATGCCTTCTCCCAGGCTGGGGAGGAGAAAGTTCAGGAGGGCAACTGCAGCCAAAAAGATGCAGTAGTCCCAGGTGCCAGGGCAGACATACCAGTGCCAGGATGCTGTCAGCATGTTTCTCCAGGGCCCGGGGTTGATAATATGTATCCTGCCAAAACAGATGCCTGCGTTAAGGATCCTACCCATTGACAAGTCCTTCTCTTTCCCTTTGGGAGTCCCTGATGTGTACCCTCTGGTCTAGGCTCCCAAACTGTCTCTCCTGGGACATCCCTGCCTCCCAAAGAAACCCCTCTTCTCCAGCAGTGCTCTGAACCTGATATCCCACCCCAGACCATGAGAACAAACACCTGGCTGGACTTAGAAGCAAAAGTGAAAGCAGGATTGGACGACTCTGGCTCCTTTTTCAGGACCCAGTTTCAAATCGGTTGTGTGCGTGTGCCTATGGGGAGAGTGGGGTTAGGAAAAAAGGAAAGACACCATGACAACTTTAAGAGGGAAAGAAGAGCATCCGAAATAAGACTAGGTTAATTAAAAAAGGAAATGTGGCTGGCGGTGGGCAGTTTGCAGGAGACCGGAAACATAATTTGAGACTACAGATACAAGGAGAACTTAGAGGCACCGCCTACTACCAACCCCAGCTTTCACGAATGCAATGTCCCTGGGGTCTCCAAAGCAGGGGGTGGGGAGTGAGGTGGACAGCAGCGGATGGGTGACATGTTGAACGAGTTATACGGAAATTCAAAACGTGCTAGAGTGAAGATAAAACAGAACGCGGAGGCACCAAGAGGCACTGATTAAGAAGAAATCGAGTTTGACGGCAAAACATCCAGCTTCCGAATCCGCGCAGAGTCTCTTGCAGGACTTAAAAGTCAATTGGGGTGGGCACGAGCCACGACACACAGGTTGGGGAGCCGCGACGGAAAAAAGCAAGGAATGGCAGTTGGAATATGAAAGCGGTGGCAAACAGCGATAAAGGAGGTGGCCAGCCCACAGTCACGACTTTAACTCAGGAAGCACAAATAACGCAGACTGTGCGCACAACTGACTCGTCAAGCAAGCTCCCCCGATTTCCAATAATGGGCGCCTCTTAAGAGCAAAGGCCGCAAAGGGGTTTGGGCCGTACCATGTTTCTGACCAGGGGAGAACTCGACTCACCCAGGAGCTGGTAGGGGACGTAGTAATTGAAGTTGAAGTCTCAGGGACGCCGGAACCAACCCTTTCAGAGTCCCTTCCGCGGTAGATTTTGTAGAGCCGGGGGCCGAGGACACAGCTTAGCAGCTTCGCCATGACCCTGGCTCGGGGCCCTGCTCTCCCGGCAGCAGTTCCCCCTACGAGCCCCGCCCCCTCCGGCCTCTAGGAGCTGCGTTCCCTTGACGTCAGCACGTACCGGCTCTGCCTGGAGCCGAGTCGGGTCGTTTTCCGGGCTTCTAGAGAAGTATACCGTGCAGTTAGTCCTACGAGTGCGGCAATGGTCAGAAATTACCTGGAGGAGTTTGAAACGCGGAGAGTTAAAAAAATTATCAGGCATAGTTCACTTTTTTCTAGCCCTTGATACTAGTAGACACTCGAGCGAAACTGGGCAGGAAGGGTAGTATTAGGAACACTTTACAAGAGCAATAAGAAAAGGTTTTGTGTCCAGGAATATATCTAATAAATGCAAGGTTTTATGAAAAAAATTATATAAGGTTATTGAAAGAGGTAAACCAAGACTTTAATAAATGGAGAGCTACCCCATGGTCATGGATAGGAAGTATGGTTAAGATGTGTGAAATACTGGTAAAAAGAAAACTGATGAATCATCACTCTTAAGCACCCTCAACTCTCAAAACCGTATCGTTGAGTGAAAAAAAGAAAAAGAAAAGAGAAAGCCGCAGATTACATACATGATACCACTTGTATAAAGTTCAAAAACAAAATCTAATGAGCAAGTGAAAGATAAAGCAAATTCGGAAAAGTGTTACACAGCATAGAGAATCTTTAACTAAAATGGTAATATTTGGTTTCTTAATAGAATACAGGTTTTATTTTTCATGGTACCTTACACCTACATAGTATATATACTCTTTAGCTTTTTATTACTTTAAACACATACACTGAAAAGTGCACCAGTTGAATCTATCAATGTCTCAGTGCCCAGATCAAGAACACATCATTGCGACATCTAGAAGACCCTTTGTAGATCACTACCAATCACTACCCACCCACTGAGAGTAACCACAACCTTAATTTCAAAACTCTTAGATTAGTTTTGCTTCTTTTTGTACTCTATATAAATGGAATGATGTGCTTTTTTTCTGGCTTCTTTTACTCCCATTACATTGGTGAGATTCAGCCTCATTGTATGTCACTGTGGTTTGTGCATTCTCATTGCTGTTGAATGGTCCATTGTGTGAACATACCACAACTTAGCCATTACACAGTTATACATTAGATGTACTCTTTGGCATGCATGAACTATTTTATACAAAAATAATTTTGAAAATAAGTAACTTTTTTAAAAAAATTATTTATTTATTTTTAGAGGAGAAGGGAGGGAGAAAGGGAGAGAAACATCAATGTGTGGTTGCCTCTTGCATGCCCCCTACTGGAGACCCAGCCTGCAACCCAGGCATGTGCCCTGACTGGGAATAGAATTGGTGACCCCTTTCTTTACAGGCTGGCACTCAATCCACTGAGCCACATCAGACAGGGCAAAAATAGGTAACTTCTAAAAATAAATAACACATTAAAAACTATTATAGCTATATGAAGATACGAAGATCTGCCTTGAGAGCCCTGCCTGGGACAAATGGATGAATCAGTGAATTTTCCAGGCCCTTGCTATTCTATTCCTTGAGCAAGAATTTAATATACTCATCTGAGTCTCAGAAAAGGTATGTGGTGTGCCAGGCAGCCACAAGGAAAGCCATTCTAAATAATTTCTGAAGTACTGGCTGTGTGTGCAGTGTGGTGCTGGATTCCGTGGAAACCAACATGAAGATCCAGTTTCTCCCCTCATGGCTGGCATCTCTTAGGATGGAGGAGAGAACGCTTCCAAAATGGTGGGAGGTAGAAACCTGTGATCCTTCTGTGAAGACTTCTCAGAGTGGAGAGTCTTTGATCTGAGTCCCTCTGCCAATGTGGAGTCAGGAGCCAGAAGGGTGAGGAGGTTTTCTTCGGAGTAGCCTGGACTGGGTCTTTTCTCCATCAGGACAGAAAGGCAGTGGTCACTTCTTCTGCAGTAGACTTACAGCTGGGCTTTATCTCCCCAGCATTCGCATCCCCTCCAGAGGCCTATGTCACTGCAGACCAGTGAGTGTGCGCCTTTATCTGGGCTCTGTTTCCTCCCTGGGAATACCAGGTCCCAAGCAAGAGAACTTGAAAGGCTCTTCCCATGGCAGTCTTATTCCTCCTCCTTCTGCTCCTCTGTGGGCCCTCCCAGGCTGCTGCTGGTAAGGAGCAGGAGATGGGGGATTCTGGGATGTGGTGAGGGACTGCTGCTGTTTCTCCTTAGGGGCCTGGGGTAGGCATCTGATTGAATTACCCCAATTGACTTCCCCCTGTCTCTTGTACTGGGGAAGAACCAGAGACGCTAAGGATCCAGGTCATGTGCAGTTTCCTTTAGAAAACAAGAATGGCTGAGTATATGCTTCCAGAAAAAGGAAAAATGAAAGGAAGAGATATGGGCATTTGCCAATTATTCCAGCGTTTTCTCTCTTGCCCTCAGATTCCTTCATTCACTGGAGAGGGGAGGAAAGCCCCTACCCTTTTCTCCCCACCTCACATTTTTTGTAGCTGTCCCTTGAGAAATGTGTTCACAGCCAGGCCAGTGTTGGGGGACCACAGAAGGGGAGGAAGCCAGGGGTTGGAGGTTGAGCTGGGTGGTTGTTGATCTGATGGAGATCTCTGGCCTCACACAAGCGCCTTCCCACAGATAACATCCAGGCCATCTATATTGCCTTGGGGGAGGCAATGGAGCTACCATGTCCCTCACCACCTACCCTGCATGGGGACGAACTCTTGTCCTGGTTTCGCAGCCCTGCAACAGGCTCCTCCACTACCCTGGTGACCCAAGTCCAAGTGGCCAGCCCAGCTCCAGACCCTGGGAAATCTGGAAGGGAATCCAGGTTCAAATTGCTGGGGAACTACTCTTTGTGGCTAGACGGGGCAAAGGAGGGAGATGCTGGGCGGTACTGGTGCACCGTGCTGGGTCAGCACCACAGGCACCAGAACTGGAGGGTGTATGATGTCTCCGTGCTCAGAGGTGAGTGAGGGCATGCAGGCCAGGGGCCGCTGGGAGATGGGAAAGCCCAAGGAAGGGACTGAGGGGTCTCTCTCTTCCCACAGGATCCCAGTTATCTGCAAGAGCTGCAGATGGATCCCCCTGCTCTCTCCTTCTGTGCTCTGTGGTCCCTGCCAGACGCCTGGACTCTGTGACCTGGCTGGAGGGGAAGGGTCCTGTGAGGGGCCGTGCACAGTCCTTCTGGGGCGATGGGGGTGCCCTGCTCTTGGTGTATCATGGGGAGGAGCTTCCTGAGCCCAGGGGCCGTAGACCAAGGGTCATCCGCTGCATCATCCCTCAGAAGAAGGGGATCAGCTTTAGCCTGGCAGGTAAACAGAGGGAGGATATGGGAAGGGATGTTCCCTCTGGCACATCTACACCTGCTGGCTAGGGGAGGAGATAGGAGGTGAATTTGTTATTGGCCAGATCAGGAGAGGTGATTTCTGATTTTTGGTGGAGCTGATTATAACCTGTAGGAGGAGGGCTTCTTTCTCATTATCTGAATCCATAACAAAGAAGAGGGTTGGTTAAGCCAGCTTGCTGGTGGAATAGATCATTGTTTTGAAACAGGTTAATAGACCCTGACCTGTGGAGTGGCTCAGCTGGTCGAGCATCATCCTGCAAAGTGAAAGTTCTATGGGTTCGATTCCCAGTCATGGCACATGCCTGAATTGTGGCCCAGTCCCTAGTTGGAGTGCTTACCAGAAGCGACCAATAAAAATTGCTCTCCCTCTCTCCCTCCCTTCCCCTGTCTCTAAAAATAAATAAGTAAAGTCTTAAAAAAAGAGAGAGAGATAGGTTAACCTATGATTTGTGAGGAATATCCTGTAGCAGAGAGGGAGGAAAGAAGAATTCTTGTGGGGGAGTTGTCTTTTAAAGAAAGGACTTATGCACTTATGCACTTATAATGGCCCATTGATAGTAAAGGCAGAGGGAGAAAAAAATATAATTGTTTTACCAGAAAAAGTCCATTATACAGAGAAAGAATGATGTTGGATATGGAATAATCCATTTACAAGGCAGGAGGGGGGAGCAAATGGCTATTATTTTGGTAAGCAATTGTCAATAATGGCAGTGACTGAACTTTATTTCTCTCTACGTCCACAGCACCTACTATGGTGATTGGCATGTGGTGGGCACTCAGCAAACACTTATGGAGTGACAGAAAGAATGGATACATGAAAGGCACTTTATTTTTTCTTGAAAGGGTGGATTACTGTGAAGGATATGAGGAGAAATGACAGTTATGGCCTGTGGTCTGCTTAGTTAGCTGTCCATGTGTATGTTGGGTATGGGAAGGCATTACCATTCCCCATCCATGTTGGCTCATGGGGCCAGAGTAAGAGACATGGAAAGGGGCAGAATGGGGGACAAGGAAACTTATGAAGTTTTCTTTTGGGAGAGCCCACCAGACTATGGGGGAAACATGTCTTTGGGGCGTAGGGACAGACCCCCTTACCACCTCCTTCTTTATCCTCTTGTCTTGTTTCTACTGCAGCCTCCATGGATGCCTCCCCTGCCCTCTGTGCCCCTTCCACAGGCTTGGATGTGCCCTGGATCCTGGTGCTGTTGGTCACAGCAGGCCAGGGGTTTACCATTCTGGTCCTCAGCATCATGCTCTGGAGGCAGAGGGTTCAGGGTGCTCAGTGCAGAGGTGAGTCCCTCCCTCCCAGAAAGAAGAAGAGAGCATTTGGGTGTGAGACAGAGGATTGGGCTCATATTTTGCCTCTGTACCCCATCTTCTTCAGGAGAGGAGAGGGTAGGGAATACAGCTCTGAGTTATCTGGTGACTTCTCTTCCATGCCCCATATGATTCCTTCTCCCCAGATGCCTCAATTCCTCAGTTCAAACCTGAAATCCAGGTCTATGAGAACATTCACTTGGCCCGTCTCAGGTGAGGAACGAGTAGGGGACAGAGGTTTAAGTTCCAGAGGAGACTGAGGTTGGGGTTGACATGGGTTTCTGGTTCCTGAGGGGGTGGAGAATGGAAGTGTCTTTTTTTTTTAAGATTGCATTTATTTACTTTTAGTTTTCACCTAAAGAGGGGAAGGGAGGGAGAGAAACAGCAATGTGCGAGAGATAAATAGATCAATTGCCTCTTGCATACCTCCAACTGGGGAACCTGGCCCGCAACCCTGGCATGTGCCCTGACTGGGAATGAAACCTACGACCTTTTGGTTCACAGGCCAGCGCTCAATCCACTGAGCCACACCAGCCAGGGCTGGAAACATACTTAATCTGTCTTTCTGTTTCACAAAACCCGCAGCCCCCCTGCCCCCAAGACAAGATGATCTCGGTGACATCAACTGGAAGGTGACCTGCTGTCTCCCTGGCCATCTGGCACCTAAAGGATTCCCTGAAAAATCTTGGCAAGGGGGGAGGGTCTGAGAGTGTTACTTCACAACCCAGCTGGTCTCCAGCAGACAAGCTGTGTGTGTATTGGGGTGGGGGCCTGAAGGAAAGGAGAAGCATTATTTTGTGATGTCACCTCTGAAAATGTGTGGTCTCCCATCTGTAGCAGCCAGTGGAGGATGGCCCTGAATCTGAAGCCATGGGAGTGAGGGAAGCCTGGTGTAGCTGGCAGAGAGTGAATAGGGGTTGGAATGAGCAGAGAGGAGAGAGAGGAATCCAGGGATTTGAGCAGTGGTGGTGAACCAGGCATAGAGGAACCAGAGAACAAACGGTGGAAACTGAAGAAGAGAGAAGGGAAGAGACTCAAATCAGAATAAGAGATGAGATGTTCAGAGATACATAAAAATAGAAGCACAAAGTGGGAGGATTGAGGGACAGAGACAATGGAAAGAAAACTCAAGTGGCCTCTAAATTAAACCAGCCTCTCCCTCCCAAATCCTTACAAAGAAGAGAAGTTGAGAGAGAACAAGCACCTTTAATTAGACGCAAGACTTCCTCAGATTGAAGGGGAGGGAACTGGGTCAACATGGGGGTGCCCATGCTCGTCCCTCATCCTGATCACCTTCCTCATCCTAGGTGCTCCATTGTGGCACCTGGAGCAGTGAGACACTTAGCATCACCCTGCCATCCTGAGATACCAGAGTTGCACGTTATCTCCCTGGGCAGGATGTCTACCGGGGCAGGAGGGTGGATTCCATGACAGGGTGTGTGATAGGGCCCTGCAGCCTGGGCTGTCTGTGAACCATGGACAGGTCTGGTGAAGCAGGGGAGCACAGTGATGCTCCCTACTTGTCCATTGCCCAGGCTCAGGCAGAAATAAACTCAACTCCCAGCCACACCCTCAACAAGCAACTCCATGCAGTTCCCTTTTATGTATCTGCTCAAGCTTGGCCCTCACTGGAGAAAAGCTTTCTTGGAAGTCTCACCTAAAGCCTTCACACTGCAGTGGCTTCGGCTAAGCTATTAGCAAGAAGGAGGACATGAATGACATGGATGGAGAATGAGGTGAAAGTTATGGTTCAGGTTCCAACACCCAGCACAACCCACCAAGCAGCTACAATTTGCTTTCAGAGAACACACACACCGAGCAGTGTTGCCAGACTCCCAGATAGTGCTTTAAATTTACTCTTCATATTTCCCAAAACCCTCCTTCTTGAGTTCCTGACCCGCCAAACTAACCTTCCCTAGCAAGACTCCCCTCCTCACCATACCTGGTACCACTTTTATCCCTCTGCCTAGGACCTGTGGCAGCTGTCTTACCAGAGACCTGGGGCTGGTAGAGAGCATCAGCAATGGGCATCTACAAAAGAAAAAAGATACAGAACAGGTGTTTTTTTATGAGACTGGGTTCTGGGCAGGTGGCTGTAAGGGCTGGAGCAGTATCCATAGGAATCATGTTTTGGAAATGGGTCTGCAAAGGTGTTAGGCCGGGAATCTGAGATCTCTGTACAAAATCAGGTTCTTGGTTATATCTTAAAAGTGTCTGGGTAGGTGTTTCCAGGGCCATAGTGATGGTGGAGGAGTCCTGGGCTGAGGGCTGCAGATCTGAGTGAGGCTAGAGAAGGACATTTCCTCCCCAAGTGCAGCTGGCCATGAGAAGCGGTGTGATGAGGAGGAGGCTGGGGTGCCGCTACAGCATCGTGGCCACATTCCACAGATGCAGGTTGTAGCAGTGGTGCTGCAGAACATAGGAGCGTGACCAGTAGGTGGCATGGCCAGGCAGAGAGCACTGGGCTCTTGGGAAGCAGCCTTTCTGCCAGATGGTCTCACCTTGCTCTATGGGACAGAGGGAAAATGCTGAGGCAGGAGGAAGAAGGAGGTAAGGCCAGGGGCAGCAGGAAAGGATGGAGGTGGGTAACAACCTGGAGTAGGGCCATTGGACCAGAGTTCTACCTGAGGTGCCAATACTGATGCTACAAGCTTCATCGTCCTGACACTCAGTGGGAACAGGATAGCAGGGTTTGGCAAAGCCGCGGGTGTAACAGCGGAGCTGCCTCTGGGCAGAGGAAGTGGTGAGACCTGCGAGGTTGGTAGAGATCAGGAGGCAGGGAAGAGAGGCGAGCCTGACACGTGAGAGACAGAGCCAAGATCCGGGGCAGGCATGCACAGAGAGAGGTGACACATAAAGGGGGGAGAGGGAAGCAGTGAAATGGAGTGAGAAGGGCAGACAGAAGTATAAAAAGAGACACAGGGAAGGGAGGGGAGACAGAAGAGAAAGACACAGAGGCAAAAGGGTTACAGGGATGTTGAGACACAGATGTGAACAGAAGCCAAAAGAATCAGAGACAAATTTAGAGACTAACAGAAGCCAAGGGTGGGAGATGGCAGTGAAGAAATTAAGCAGATGATGAAAGAGACAAGTGAGGAAATCTGAATTGACATTTACCAAGGGGTCCAGCAAAGCAAGAGTTGAGATAAAGGACAAGGGAAACAGAGGCTTGTTTAAAATATCACAAGGAAGAGACAGTTGTTTTCCAATGCCTTTAGAAGACACTTTACCTGGCTGGTCTGAGGCCATTCCCAGTAGCTTCTCTTTCTAAACCTCCTACAACTAACTCTATTCTTGGTGTCTCTCAGCTCCCTTGGCCCCCCCAGCCCTCAGGCCTTTCCATCAACCCCTTCCCTAGCCGTCCCTCTCAGGCCCCAGAGGATCCCCAACCCCGCCGCCCCCCCCCCCCCCCCCCCGTTACCCAGTGCCCTGCAGAAAAACAGGATGCTGGAGGAAGGTGCTGGAGGTGCCCATGGCTGGGACCAAGGCTCAGGAGTCTGAGAGAATGTGACCTGCATCCTCTGTTCCCCAGGTTGGAAAGTTGGAGCACCTGAGCGAGACAGGCAGGGACCAGTAAACAAACATATGTAGGAAGTGGACCTTGGGGGAGGGGGCTGCAGAACCCAGACCAGATTCACCAGCCTGACCAGCAGTGGCCCTGGCCCTCTGCTCCTGCACCCCATATCTCCCTGCTCCTACTGATGTCTGTCCTTGCCTTCAGGGTCTTCTCTGTTCTCTCATCTGTGTCTGAGCTCCAGAGTTGTGTCTGTCACCTTCCCTCCTGCTCCTCTCCTTTCCCTACATTTGTCTCAAACTGTTCTCTCTTTTCCCCTTCTGTTCATTTAAGTCTCGCAGAGCCGCCCTCTAAACAATCCTGGCCCAGATCCGTTTGTGTGTGGGATCAACAACATCCCCTCCACCTGCCCCCGACAAAACCCAGCTGTTTTAAGGGAGGGCCCTGCAACTTCAGATCCCTTTAATCCCCCCAAGTCTCAACATCCCTATCCCATAATTGTCTCTCCCAGTTTACCACCTGGGAGGAGAGAATTAGTCCCACTGGGGGTTAGAGGGTCGGACATGTTCCCACCAGGACAAGGTCAGCAGCGGGGTGGGGCGGGGCGGGGGGGGGGGGGGGGGACCACAAAGATTAGGAAGAGCCCTGGCCCGGTAGCTCAGTTGGCTGGAGCATCATCTCAATGCGCCAGGGTTTTGGGTTGGATTCCTGGTCAAGGCATGTACAGGAGCAACCAATGAAGTCTAGGTGAGTGTAACGGCAGATTGATGTTTCTCTCTCTCTAAAAAAATCAATCTATCAATCGATAAAAATGTAAAGACTAAGGAGAAATGCAGGGATAAGATTTGGGGGGCGGTGGCAGTGTGTCGAAGATAGGGTTTAAGAGATTGGGGAGGAGGAAAACTGCATCTGGAGAATCAGGGCAGGACTGTCCCAGGATAAAACTGGGCGGAGTGAGGCGGGACAGAGGAGGCACAGCTCTCCACACAGCCGCAGTGTTCCCGGACTTCTTATCGCGGGGCCTCTTTACACTCTTAAAATTACTGAAGGCCCCAGAGAACTTCTCTTTGTGCGAGTTATATTAACATTTACTCTATTAGAAATCAAAACAGAACCTTTTAAATAAGTTCATTTAAAAAGTAAAATAATAAACCTACTACATGTAAACAAAACACATTTTTGCCCCTTTCCCCTGCCTCCCTCTCTCCCTCAGCACTGGGCCTCCTTCAAGGCTACAATGTTTTTCACTCTGCCTCCAACCCACCCCGTGGAACTCTGTGTCACCTTTCTCTTTACCTGCCAGTCTCTCCTCTTGATTGGCAGTTCCTGGGAGAGTTGCCTAACATCTTTTATTCTGCTTCTCCGGCACCTAACAGAGTACCTGGCATGCAGTAGGTGCCCAGTGAATATAACTGGCAGTGCAGATGGTGGCCTGGATGGTGTGGGTAAAGAACTTCTTTCCCAGGGAAGATGGGTGGGTTTTCATATCTACTTCCGCATTCAATCTGTTGGGATATGTTGGGTTGGTTGAAGTATATGAAGAAAATGTGACCTCACACAGGTATGGGGTTAGAAAAAGAAGATTGTTGAGGACCCTCTGAAAGGGTCTCAGAACCACTGCTGGGGATGGAGGAGTTTGGGGACTCGAGAGAATGCTGAGAGCTTTCTCCTGTGGAGGCCCCTCTCCATCCCAATTGGGGTCCCCAGTGCCTGCTGAGGGAGACTATTTCTTCCCCATAAAGTCCAAGGCAAGGGGGACATAAGGCTGGCAGAGCAGGGCCAGGGAGGAAGTGGGAAGGAGAGGCTCCGCTGGCCCAGGCAAAAGCAATGGACACCCCCGTCCCCATGTCCCCTGCCTTGTGGCACTGCTGTTCAGCATCCTCCGGGGGTAGGGTGGGCTACCTTGGGTAAGGAGTCAGCCAAAGACCCTGTCACACAGGCCGGTCCCCCTCTGCCTGCTGACTTCCATGAGAGTCCAGGTCCAGTGCCTTCTCTCTCCTGCCAGGAAACCCCATGCTGTGCTTCAACCGCAGTGAGAGGGTGACCACCTGTGGTGAGGGCGACTGCTGCAGCTTCCTGGAGCACAAACGGCACCAGGTCTGGGGCAGAGCAAGCTGTCTGAAAACTGTGAGTCCTCAGTTTTTCCCTCTTTCCCCAGCCCTTCCCTGCTTCCAGAACCTTCCAGGATCAGGCTGGGTCTGGGCTGATGGTGCTGCTGGCAGAGAGCTGTCTGTAGCCCCTTCTTGCTCCCCTTTGTGAGCCACTCAGGAGCCTCTGTCTTGTCCGTGCGGTCCCACTCACACGGGGTTGAAAAAGCCCAGTCCCTTGAAAGCAGGGACCAAAATATTAAATCAAACATCAACTTTCTAGCATCAGCTAAGGACCAAGGAGGTGTGTGTGTGTTTTAATTTTTTATTTTGAAATAATTTCAGATTGACAGAAAAGTTGTAAAAATGTTGGGTAACCGCTAGGAATGAGCAGCTAGAGGGGAAATTAGGGCAGGGCCCCTCACCATTGCAATCTAACAAAGAACTTAATACAGGAAGCTAAAAGCAAAGGAAGACATGTCTGGTTTGATAAGGGGGCTGGGCATTCCGAACAACGCAAGTAAACTATGATAGTGCAGGAAGCCGGGAGCCCTTGAAAGTCTGTGTGCATCATCTCCACTAGCTGGGAAAAGGAAAACCTTGAGACTGTACTCATTCCAAGGCCTAGAAGGGGGAAGGGGAGGAGGTCCACAGTGAAGCCCATAAAAAAACTTTGGTTAATTGCCTGCCTCCTGTCATGTATACAAAATGAACAAATAGAGACTGGTGCCAGATAAGAATTAGGGCTCACAGACCGCCGGCACCGCCCCCCGCGCCGCCCCCCCCCCGCCCTCAACAGTCCCATCTCACCAACTAGGTAAGTCCTCAGGACAAAGGACTCACTATCTTGGCTCTTTCACCACTGGGTGGAGGTGGGGAGGGTCAAGGGAGAGGAGGGGAGGGGAGGGGAGGGGAGGGGAAGGGAGGGGTGGGGAGGGTTGGGGTTGGTGTGGGGCCTGGCCAACCAGCCTCTAGCCACCAGGCCCCCAGCCAACCCTTTTTGGACACCTGGCCTCTGGCCACGCTGTTCTTGCCACTTTTGCTTTTGCTCTCCCATTAGAATTTAGCACTAATAAACTTTGCATGCTAATAGGCAAGCTGCTCTATAATTCTTTATTGTATTGAGAGAAGAACTGAGTTTCTGGGAGCTTCTCCCATAACAAAAGTAGTACATAGAATTTTTGTATATCCTTCACTCAGTTTCCTCTAATGTTAACATCTTATATAACCATAGTGCAGTTGATCCGTGATAAACATGGGGATTAGATGCACTGACCTCAGCTCAGTCAAAATTCCATGTGTAACTTTCGACTCCCCCAAAATTTAAGTGCAGTCATCCTTTAGTATCTGAGGTGGATCAGTTCTACTGTACTAACTCAGCCCCCTTGCAGATACCAAAATCCCTCATGCTCAAGCCCCTGGCATAAAATGGCAAAGAAGAATGCGTACAGTCGGCTTTCTGCATCTGAGGATTCCCAACTGTGGACCAAAAATACTGTTTTCAGTCTGCAGTTGGTTGACTCTCCAGATGTGAGACCTGGGATATGAAAGGCCAGCTCTATAGTTATGGGGGGGAAATCTCAGTATAAGTGGACTCATGCAATTTAAGCCATGTTGTTCAAGGGCCAACTGTACAATTATCAAAATCAAAAAATAACATTGGTAAAGCCCTGACCGGTGTGGCTCAGTTGGTTGGGCATTCTTCTGCAAAGCCAAAGGTTGCCTGTTCAATTCCCAGTCAAGGTACATGCCAGGCAAGTTTGGTCCTGGTTGGGGCATGTATGAGAGGCAACCAATGGATATCCTCTCTCACATCAATGTTTCTCTCCCTCCTTTTCTTCCTCCCTTCCCCTCTCTCTAAAAATAAATAAACAGAATCTTAAAAAGAAAAAAAAATAGTACAATACTACTAACTGATCTGCAGAACTTACTCAATTTAGTCATTTGTTCCAGGACCCAAAACAGAAGCCCACGTTGTATTTAGCGCTCATGTTTTCTTGGCTGCTCCCATCTGTGACAGTTCTGAGTCTTTGTCTTCCATGACTTTAATGCTTTTGAAATGTCCTGATAAGTTATTATATAGAATGTCCCTCGATTTGAATTTGATATTTTCTCACAGATTGAGGTCACGAGCTTTTGGCAAGAACACCTCAAACACAATGTTGGTTCTTTTCAATGCATCACATCAGGAGGTTCAAAATGTTGGTGGGTTAATTTTGATCACTTAGTTTTGGGGAAGTGTTGTGTTTTTTTTTTTTTAATTAAAGATTTGATTTATTTATTTCTAGATAGGGGAAGAGGGGGAGAAAGAGAGGGAGAGGAACATCAATGTGTGGTTGCCTTCCACGCAACCCCTACCAGGGACCTGGCCTGCAACCCAGGCATGTGCCCTGACTGGGAATTGAGGATGGGAGGTGTTTTCTTTCCCTAAAGATTTTATTTATTGCCCTGGCTGGTGTGGCTCAGTGGATTGAGCGCTGGCCTGCAAACCAAAGGGCCGCCGGTTCAATTTCCAGTCAGGGTGCATGCCTGCATTGTGGGCCAGGTCCCGGATAGGGGTTGTATGGGAGGCAACCACATGTTGATGTTTCCCTCCCTCTCTTTCTCTCTCCCTTCTCATCTCTAGAAATAAATAAATAAAATATTTTTAAAAATTAAAAAGTTAATAACAAAAAAATTTTTAACAATTAAAAATTAACAATAAAAAAAGATTTTATCTGTAGACAGAGGGAAGGGAGGGAGGAAGAGAGGGAGAGAAACACTTATGTGAGAGAGAAATGTCAATTGGTTGCCTCTCATACATGCCCAAACCTGGGACCAAACGAACAACCCAGGCATATGCCCTAACTGGAATAATTGAAGAAGTGACCCTTTGGTTTGTGGAAGGGTGCCCAACCAACTGAGCCACACCAGTCAAGGCAGGAGGTGTTTTTTAAGGGGCAGAAAATCCCTTTGGGCTCCTTGAAATCACATCTGCTCTGCCCCAGAAGGCAAGTCCCCCAGGCAGGAAGCTAACGCCCCTGTCTCATTCTCTCTCTCAGCCTCAGTGACCTTGCCTCATCACCATCTAGCTTGTGTGGCAGCCCATAATTGCAGTCAAGTGGAAACAGAGTTGGTGGGAGATGTGAGTTACACAACCCCCAGGGACTGCTGCATTAGAGCCCTGTGCAACAGTGCCGTGGCAAGAACTGTGTCCCTCACTTGCATCATGGCTGAAGCAGGCAGCACTCTGGCATGAGTCTTGCCAGACTGTGGAGAGGATATTGGGCGTAGGGGACAGGAAGAGAGTAAGGGAATGATGGCGATCTGAGGTGAGAAGACACAAGCTCCTCTGTGAGCTATTAAAATCCATCGACCACTCTAGAGCTGACTGGAAAATTCCATCTCTCTTTTGTTGATGAGAAGGCTGAAGGAGTAATGTGGGGGCACTCAGGCTCTAATTTGGGGGTAACCAAGCATCAGTGGACTTACTATGATGCACTCCTTAAATGACCCAACTCCAAATGACAATGGAGAATCTGCCCTATGTTACTCCTGGATCTTGTATCTAACCCTAACCCTAACCCCTTCTTAGCAATGAGCATCACTGAGGGGAGCAGGCTGTGGGCTGAGTGGGGCTCATGAGAAATCAATAAGCCTGGTTGTCTGGGTTGGTTCTCCTGCCCCCTATTTGCAGCTTGGCTCCCAACAGGACTCTTCTGAATTGAGAAAGGAAATAAATGTAAGCCTGGGATAGGTTCATTCAGTGTCCACTTAGTAACCAGACCAGGTGAAGCCTGACTGTAACCTTGAGTGACTGATGCCTAGAAGGAGGGTCCTGGGTCCCATCTCCATGCAACTCTCCCACCCTTTTTGGGAAGCCCGGCTGCACCTCCTTCCTAGCAGTACCTCAGCAGTGTGGCCTAAATTTGAGATAAGGAGAGTTTCTCCAAACACTGAGACTTGTGTGCTGCTCCCAGATACTCAGAAGATGGAGGCCAGAGAAACCTGTTTCTCCATTCGCCCCAGCCTAGCCTTATGTGGAAACTCCATGAAGGATTCTTGGGTAGCGGCAGGGCCTGAAGGTGTTATTTTTCTGGGAGAGGGGGCTTCTGACAGATGGGGCTTCTGAAAATAAATGCACCACTTATCAGATACAGATGTTTATTACTCAAAATGGAAAGAGGTGAGCTGGGGGTTAGGGTACATATGGCAGCCAGGGTTTGGGGAATCAGCCCCATACAGTGGGGACAGGATGGAAGTCCCATTTCAGGACCAGATCCTAATCCCTCCCTAAGTATGGCATGGTAGAGTGGAGACAAAGTGGGGAGCCCTTCTAGGCCAGTGGAGGACCTGGAGTAGTCTGGAGGGCAATGGGAAGGGACTCGAGAAAACCAGAGAGAACCAGAGAGGAGGGTGTGGGATGGAGTGATGGATAGGGAGACCACTGTCTAAAGAAATGGGAAGGGTCTGGAGGAATGTTTTTCTAAGCAAAGGGAGCTAGGGAGAGACAATTGCTGGAAGCCAGGGGGTATGGAGACATAAGGAGAGGGGCTCAGGCTAAGGCAGGGGGATGGAGAGGCAGCTGTGGAGTGAGTGTCAGTCAGCGCAGCAGACAGAGGCCAAGGCCAGCCAAGTAGGTGAGGAGGGCCAGGCCCAGGGCCAGAGTGGGCCTAGGGGCTGGGCTGTAGCCGTTGTCCTTGTCATAGCAGGTGGTGTTATAGGTAAGGCCCAGCTTGCAGTTGGTTTGGATGAAGGTCTCTCATCAGACCTCTTCAGTCATGCCACAGCAAGGGTTGGAGAAAACCCACATCTTGCCTACGGGCAGGAGTAGGCAGTGGTGTCAGCTGGGATGGGCACCTGGGATGCCTGTGTTCACCTCTCCCCACCATGTACCCACCCAGGCTTCCTTCCTTCCCAACTCTGCCCCAGCTTTCCCCACTTTTTTTTTTTTTTTTTTAATCTCTTCTCAGTCTAATCTTCCTCCTGCACTTCCAGACTCTCCCACTTCCCCTAATCCTGGTCCTATCACTTGTTGGCCATGAAGCTTTGGACCTGTTACTGTCTCTAAGGCTATTTCCGCAGTATAATAATAACAACCACATCGTAAGGTTGTCATTAATTGAAACAATACATGTAGAGACACACAGAATGCTACCTGGCGCACAGTAATTTTTAGCCGAATGTTCTCATTACTGTCACTCTCTGTTCCATCTCAGCTTTAGCCCCCATTGGGCCAAAGCCTCAGAAAGTGGGGGATATTACTGAGGTACACATTTGTTGTCAGGCATTTGTGTCTTGGTTTCAGGTGGCAGGGCTACTGGTCCACACAACCCAGCACAGGAACCTTGTAGCAGGAATGACAGCGAATATGAGCTGGGAAGACAGTCAGGCTGAGGTGATGGGGTGTCTGACTCACCTGGGGCAGAGCCAGCGGATAGGGTGGAGAAGAGCCAATGCAGCAGGTGTTTTGACCTGCCTGGCCTGGCAGGGACAGAGCAGGTGAGTGATAGAGAAAAAGTGGAAGTGGGTGAGGGTGGAGTTGTTGCTCTGTGAATGGCTCACCCTAGATACATTCCTCTACTCCACTCCATCTGGGGATGAGTCAGGAGGGGCAGAGCTACCAACAACAGCATGGGGCTAGGGAGAGATAGAAAGTGAGAATTCCATGGGGTGGAGGGGATGCGGAAGAAAATGAAAGAATTTAGAAGAGGTCACAGACAGACACTTGAAATAGAAATATTAAAAATAAAAATCATGGAGGATACATGCACAGAAATGGCTGGGAACTTGAGGCTGGCAAGAAACCCATGTGTAGCCCTGGCTAGCTTGGCTCCGTGGATTGAGTGCCGTCCTGTGAACTGAAAGGTCGCTGGTTCAGTTCACAGTTGGCATATTTCTGGGTTGCGGGCCAGGTCCCCAGCTAGGGGCATGCGAGAGGCAACTGATTAATGTCTCTCTCACACATCAATGTTTCTCTCCCTCTCTTTCTCCCTTCCTTCCCCCCTCTATAAAAATAAAATCTTTTTTAAAAAAGTACAAGAAATATAATACAAAAAATAAAGTACAAGAAAAAGTAAGAAAGAAGAAAGGAAGGAAGGGAGGGAGGAAGAAAACCACATGTAACCAACTTTAGCAACTTACCATTCACCTCTTGGGCCCACCAAGAGTGCGGGGAGAGGAACCAGACCTGAATTGAATTCTCTCACCCCAGAAGCTGACAGAAAGGAATACTATCTGGGAGACATCATCAGATTCTACCTGGGTACAGAAGGTGGAAACCTCCCAAAATTCCTGCCTTAGCTAATCCAAGGTTTGGGCATCTAGGTTTGGTGGAGGGATTTGGTCCAAGGGTGGAGAAGCCTGTGACTGCACCTCAGTGAAACCCACATTACCCTCGGGGTGAGCAGCCCTGGCATTCCCTCCCTAGAAGGCTGGGGAAATCTCCCTGGAGGTCCAGAATGCTTGTGTCCCTGGAGGTGTGGGCCCCAGGGAGGTGCAAGGGGTAACTAGGAAAGGCCACTGCTTGGGGAACTGAACATAAAGTCCCTGATGGAGTACATGTCAAGGTGGGGTGCAAAAGAAACTCCAGACTGGATGCCTAGGTTTCTTGGAGGACATCCTGTGGAGTGCAGGTGGAGAGAGGAGAAAGCAGGTAAGCTGGGTACTGGAGAGTTTTGTATTGGGGCTGGTTGGAGAATTGGGTATCAGGATTTTCAAGAAGGGAGCACCTTGGAGTGCTGATCAGGGGACCTGGAACTCTGGCTGGGTAGAAGAGTGGGTCTTGGAGGTGGGGAGGAGTCTGAAGGATGAAACGCGGGTCCCTGAGAAATGGAGCAAGGACTGGGTCGTAGGGAGGGCTGGTTCTGGAAACACAAGAGAGCTCAGCCAACTGGAGCCAGGGGTGCTTGGGATCTTGAGTAATGGGTAGTGTAGGGTGATAAGAAGGGCAGGGTATAAAAGTCCTGACTGGGTGAATCAGGTCCTTGGGGCCCTAGGTGCTCACATGAGACCTAGCAGAGCAAAGAACGTAAGAACGTAAGGTAAGCAGCAGAGGGCCTTTCATGGTGAAGATTCTCGGAATGGTAGCAATTGCAGCAGCTGACAGAGTAGATTTCCAGGGATTCAGTTGAGTGGCCTTCTTGGAATTTATAACCCCAACACTCCTCCCTTCCCTGCTTCTGGTAGCACCTCTTTTGCCATTTATGCACAGCTGACTGAGGAAAACACCAGGGGTGGGGAGGGGCTAAATAGGACTGAGTAGGGGAGTGAAGATGGGAAAGAGAGGTGGGGGAGGCAGGCAGGATGGGCAGCAGGGAGTGTAGGTGAGCCATTTTCGGTCTTGGTTTCAGACCAAGATACCCCTCCTGGTTCCCAGCCGACTCTGCCTGCCCTGTCCTCTGAAGACGCATCACCAGAGGCTCCTGTGACGTTATAGTGGTCGTGGTGGTAGTGGTGGTAGCAGCTCCTGGTTCCTGGGAAATGGACAATGGGCGTGGCCCAAGATGACTGCAAATTTTGGGTCCCTAGAGAGCATTGGTAGAGCATGTGGGGAAAGATTTTTGATGGAAAGAACCAAATTAATCTTGATTCAGCTCCCATTTGGTCTTCCTGACCCCTGCTCCACTACAGGATTAGGGAGTAGGGTTTGTGATGTCACCAAGAGCTTCTGTGAGGTCAAAGCAGCTGAGGCATGAGCTGGGGCTGCCTGCTAAGGAGGGGCTGCCTCAGGCCCCTCAAAGGTTCTCAGGACCCCGCCCAGGCTCCACTTGGGCTGGGCTGGGCTTGGTCTCCTCCTGGTACCAGTTCGGTGAGAGCCAATGAAGTCCTAGGTATGGGACATGTGCACCTGCTCCAAAGCGCCTTCAAAATCAAAACCTGCTGGTTTGAACAAACTGAACTATAAAGCAAAATAGAAACAGACACATAGAGAGCAGGTTGACAGCTATGGGGGTTGGAGTTAGGGGGTGGGGGATCTGCAAAAAGGAAAAAGGACTCCTGGACATGGACAACAGTGTGGTGATTGTGAGGGGGGAGGGGGATAAGGAGGATAAATGGTAATGGAAAAAGTTCCAATAAAAAAAATAAAAATAGTCTACACACACACACACACACACACACAGCGCCCCCCCCCCCCCCCCCCCCCCCCCGCCATGCTGATTTCGGTGATGAGACACTGTAGCTGAGAGGGACAGCGTGGGCACAGAGAAATGAGGTAGAGCTAAAATAAGACTAGAAACTGTAATGATAATACCAAGTACTTCCTGTACCTATATGCCAGCCGCTGTTCTATGCATTTTCGGTGTATGTATTCAGTTCTCACAATCTTCAACATACGTGCTTTTATAGACGAGCAAACAGGCCCAGAGAAGTTAAGCGACTTGCCCACATCACGAAGTTAGTAGATGGCAAAGTCAGAATTTGAACCCAGCCGGGAACCAGAATTCGTGATGCTGCTACCTGCACTGCTGCAGGAGTTAAAGATTACGAAAATGCTGGTGTAAATAGCCCGAGCAAGAATTTTAAGTGAGCATTGTTTGAGGGCTGTAAGCTTGCTTGCTAGTACTGCCGGAGAGATCCTGGAAGCTGGTGGCCCTGCCCCCTCTTATCGGAGCCCCCAGAAGAGCCGAACCCCTCTTCCCCCTTCCCGTCCAGCCTCCTCTGCTGATTCTCTCGCTCACCACATCCCAGCCATGGCCCTAGTTCTGCAGCTGCTGCCGCTGCTGCTGTCAAGGGCCCAAGGGGACGCCGCGGGTAAGCCATACCTGGGAAAGTTGGAATAAACGAGGTTTAAAGACTGAGGTACGGGGAGGGGGTGACTGGGAGGTGGGATGTATGTGGGAAGGTCCAGGGTGGGATAGGAGAGAGGAGAGGGGACAGGAAGGAGGGGGAGTCGTCTCGCCCTGTGGACTTGCCCTAACCACCGCCCCGGGCCTTCCCTAGTTCCGTTGGTCCAACGCCCAGGCGACCGCGTGAATCTCTCCTGCGTAGGGATCTCGAATCCCATCCGCTGGGCCTGGGCGCCTAGCTTCCCAACCTGCAAGGGTCTGTCCAAAGGACGCCGCCCGATCCTGTGGGCCTCTTCGAGTGGAACCCCCACGGTGTCTCCAGTTCAGCCCTTTGCTGGCCGCCTACGAGTTCTGGACCCTGGTATCCGGCGGCTAGAGCTGCTCCTGAGCGCGGGGGACTCGGGCACATTTATCTGCAGGGGCCGTCACGAGGACGAGAGCCGTACAGTGCTTCACGTGCTGGGGGACGGGGCTGATTGCAGGGCTCCGGGGCCTAGTCAGGGTAGGTCGAAGCCTCCGTGAACAGTGGGACTTAATTCGGACACACATCCCCGACGAGGAGGGGGGCCTTGGCTGGGGATTCCTGATCTGGAGAGCTAGCTGTACGTCTTCTCACCACTGACCTCAGCATCCACCGCCCCTTTCCACTGTTTCCCCAGGGTCCGTATATCGCCAGCTCTGGATCCCACTGCTGGGCGCTGGGCTGGTGCTGGGACTCGGAGCGTTGGGCGTGGTATGGTGGCAGCGCTGGTGAGCACGAGGGGCGTGATCTTACGCGGGCCGGGTAGGGCCAGAATTTTCGCACACTAACGCTAGACCTGTAGCGCTGGGGTGTGGCTTGGAGAATGGGGGTCAGAACTTGGGGGCGAGGCCACAGGCTGGTGGGTGGAGCGCTGGAGCCGGATGTGAAGCTAGTGGCAGGGCCAGAGCGTGGGCGGAACTAGCCGTAGGGGTGGAGCCTGACAATTGCTGGGTGATGTTTGGCTTGGACTGGGCTGGAGCGGAGAACAAGGGAGACAAGGCTGGTAGCGCTGAAAGCCCGTATATATATATCCCTTTCAGGCGCTCATCCCCGCACCCACACCCACTTCGACCCTTCCCCAGATTTGGTGAGCCTAACTCCACTCTATTTTTCTTTCTCCTACCTGTACATTACCCACTCCTCAATTTCTGAGTCTGAGCCCTTGCTGGGGACAGACAAGTTGGTCACCTTCTCTCAAACCTTCAGCTCGATCTCCCCCTACGTAGCTCCGCTAGTGAGAGCCGAGCCCCAAAGGCCAGTAAAGGAGGAGGCGGCCAAGATTGCAGGAGACCTGGACCAGGAGCAGGTAAGGGCTTGGGGATGGGAAGGGGACTGGCCAGAATGCCTGAGAAAAGTGGACCAAGAGAGACAGAAGCCTGGATTGCCAAGGAGACACTTCTGAGACACTCCTGCCTTCCTCCTCACCTTTCAGAACCTGCTGTATGCGGACCTGGATCATATGGCCCTCAGAAGGCCCCGCCAGTTGTTGCCAGTGGGCCCTGCTGATTCCTCCACCATCTATGCAGTTGTAGTCTGAAGCAAAGTCCTTACTCCAAAAATCACAGCTGGGGGCTCTCCATAACCACCCTCTCCTTCTTCAACCCTCCCAGAAAAAAGGAGACAACCCCCGGGTAGACATGAGTACTAGACTGGGAGTCAGAAGACCTGGCTTCCAAGTTCTCTCTGCCACTGATCCTGCTCCTTCTGTTGCACCATCTCCTATAACTTCCATGACTCCTTCACCAAGCCCTGTTTCCCCATCTTAAGACATCAGCCAGTTCTAGATAGTTGTCCCATCTCTTCCCTCCCTTCCAGTCAAGCTCTTTGAAGCACGGGCCTACACCTGTCTTCTCCATTTTCTTCTTCACTCCACTCCTATGAGGTTGCTAGTGATGTCCTAATGGCCACATCCAGTAGACACTTTTTAGCATTCATATGGCTTGGCTTTTGATTACCCCATTCTTTAAGCTGTTTTCCTTTAATGCTGATGCCTTCCTTCTGGACCCCTCTTTCTTTCTCCCTACACCCATGGTATTCTCCACCATTCTACGTTTGTCCCTTTCTTGATCTGCCTTCTTCCTCTTCTGGGAAGCTGGCATCCACAGTGGCTTCAGCCCTCACCTTGGCAAACGACACCTAGAACTCTGTCTAGCTCAGATCTCAGATATAGGATTTCCAAACTGTCCCTCAGACATACCTGCCTACCTGGCCCTATGCGTTTTGCACACAGCATCTCCAAAACTCATTGTCATCTCCAAAGCCTCTCACTTATTCCTCCTCTGTATTCTCTCTTGATCAACACTGTTGCCCAAGCCAGAAACTGAGTCATGTAGACTTCCTTCCCCTCACTCCCACACAATGAAACAAGTCCTGCTGTTCTGTTTTAAGGTCAGTCAAATCCATACCTTCTTCGCGCTCAGCACTGCAACCTGAATGTACTCTTCCTCATTTCCCTGGATTACCCATAGCCCTACATCATCCTTCTGACCTTGCACCCTCCTCCCTGAAGGCAGACAGATGTTTCCCAAATACCAACCTGCTTCTGACAGCCGGTATTTCAGATCTGCAGTATTTCTTTCCTTAATCCTCAACTCTCTGCCTGCTCTCCACGCTTATTTCTGTCACGCCACATGTACACAACATACTAGCCTTAGAGAAATTCTCCTTAGGCCTCAAATGCTCTATGCCTTTACCCAGTGCAATTTCTTTTTCATGGATTACCCTTTTCCCTTTTCTCCACCACCTGCCTGGCTTCGAGTCCTGAGTGTAGCCTTCTGGAAAGCCATTTCTGACCGTCTATGCCATCCTGCGTATTTGATGCCCTGGGAGTCCCCTTATGTCTTTCATAACAACAGTCTATTGTGAATTGTTCCATCACAAACCAAGAATTGTGAGTTCCCTGATATCAGGAGACCCTTTTTGCCTCACTGCTAAGCCTCAGTAAATGAGTGAATAAAAATAAATGTCTGCAAGTGTCATTTTTCCTATCAACTAGGGTTAGGGTTAGTGAGCGATCTACCCATACTCTCTCTTCTCTGCCCTGTATATATGCTCCCAGCAATAGAAATTCTGTCCTGTCCATCTTGCCCCCAAGTACCTATGACAGTGCCTAAATAAGGGTTTGATGAATGGAAGAGTCTTCCTTTCCATCACTATCTCCATCTTAGGTTTTAGCCCTGCCCTCTGCCCCAATAAGAGACCAGCCACAGCCCAGTCTGAAAGTTCAGTTCTATTTTATTAGTTCTGGAAGAGAAGACTCAATCAGTGGCTTCTATTCTTTTTCCCACACTGTGCCCTCCCCCTATCTTGGGGCCCTCTCCCCACTTAGAACTATTCACCATCCTCTGTCACCATTCCCTATGCTGCCCTGCCCGCTGGCCAGGCAGGACCCCAAGGCCAGGCCCTCAGCTGTGGGGGCGTGTGCTGAGCACCAGGCAGAGGGAGCTGAGCCCAGCACCTGCCTTCTCCAGTTCTGAGCAGGACACAGGTACCAGAGTGACATCAGAGAGCTTCTGCAGTGCCTGCAGGGAGGACATGGAGTGGGGAGATGGGAGTGAGACTCCGAGGCCACACCCAGGCCCCCCCTGCAGCCAGCTCAGAGTGGTCCCACTCAGCCTTCTAGAGAAGGTATCCCTCCCTCCTCCTACTAAGAAGGCCTGAGAATCCTTTCTCTGATTGTTGGTGGTGGTGGAGCTTCTGCCTTCCCTCACCTCTTGGCTGTTGGGCAGGTCCCCGCCTCCACGGTGCAGAAGGAAAGGGGGCACACCAGGCAACCCAGGACGCAGAAAGAGACAGTCAGCAGCTGCATCATCTGGGAGGGTTAGGGAGGCATAGGGGTGGTCCGTCAACACTGCCATTGCCTGGTGTAGAGGAAAGAGGCAGCATTCAAGTGTCAGAGCCTCTCCACAACTGACCCTAGCTGCCCTACCACAGCTAAGGGATGGGGACAGTTCCGCTGGCAGAATAATAATGACACAGCACTTACTCTGTGTCGGGCGCTGTTCTAAGCACTTTAGCTACCTTTGCTAATTCCCACCACAAAATCACAGACAGTTCTTTCCAGCCTGTCTTTCCACCCTCTTCTATTCCCCCTTCTCCAGCCCCTACCTATTGGCCCCAATCATCCTTCAAGTCACAGCTCAGACACCACCTTTGGAGATTTTTGAAGGACTATGTAAATCGATCCTCTTCCCTGATTTCCCAGCTCCCTGTCTGGTTATACTTGTTTTCTCGCATGTTTTCAGAGTAGATGAACAGCTCAGTGAGGGCAGGGGCTGGAGCAAATTATCTGAGCCTCCCAGCCTCACCTTTCATGGGCCGTGCCCCACCCTAGCCCTCACCCTCCTCACCCTGACCGCCTTTTGGGCAGCATCGCTGCTACCAGCCACCACCGTGCGGGGTCCCCCCATGCCACAGAAACTGCGCAGGTGGGAGGGGCTTGAGACCGGCACTGTGGAGACTGCGAAGTCCTAGAGGAGAACAAAGGAAAGTACTCAGGGACGCGGAGAGGTGAGGGAATACCCTTAAACACCGGCTGCTCTCAGCCTCTTCCTCCTGGGCGTCCAGGTCCATCCTCCCAAGGGTGTTCCCACTCCTCACCCGGAATGTGTCCGCCACTATCTCGGCTCCTCGGTGATTGGTCCATTTGGATAAGCCTACAAAAAACTCCCGGCCTGAGCCCAGGGTAGCCAAAGTGGTTTAAAGGCGGGAGGGAATGAGTTAGAAACAAGACTCGAGATGGCCCGGTCTCCCAAACTCTGCTTCCCTGAGTCAAGCCCCTTGGATGGGCATCCCGGCCTCACCGGTGAAGAGAACATCAGTGCCATCAAGCGTCGCATTCTCATCCCCCATCTCCACAATTCGGAGCCCCAGGTCCTGGAGGGCTTTGCGAACTCCATCCACCTTAGGACAAGAGAAGAGGGAGCAGGGCCGAGACGTTCCCACCCCCAGTTCTTCCCTAAAGCCTCGGATGTCCATCTCTTCCCTTCCCCTACCCCCACCCCACCCTGGTGCGCTCACCTCTGGTCTGCGGGCAGGACTCCAGGGCCGCGTGATTAGGGCCGTGTCCCCTTGGATCACGGCAGTGTCACCAAGCAATGTTCCCAGCGGCAGCGACTCTTCAGGAGGCAGTTCAAGCAGCTGCAGCCCTAATCGCTGCCTCAGTTTACCCCCCAGCACTCCGTGCTCCCTCTGTGCTTTAGCCAGGTCCAGAGCCGGGAGGCCAGCCCCCGCACCCTCCCCAGAGGCCAGGCTCTCCGGGACCCCGCGGATCAGGGCATGGGTGCAGCGGCCCAGCCCTTCCCCCGGCGTCCCCATCCCATCCACACAGGCACCCCTTCCGGCCGGCCGCAATGACTTCTTAGTGTCCTCTTTTTGTTTCACCTGTGTGGGAGAAGAGACAGAATGGGAGAGAGGCAAAGAAAGGCTGAGAGCAGCCGGTATTTAAGGGTACTCCTTCACCTCTCTGCGTCCCTGAGTACTTTCCCTTATTCTCGTCTAGGACTTTGCAGAGAAAGGCGAAGGGAGGTGATTAAAAATGCCCAGGTCTTTCTCCAGCTATCTCTGGGTGCCCGTCCCACTCCTCTCCACCTCATCCAGACCTTCCTTTGCTGCCCACCCTAGCCAACCCGCACCCTAGTGAGCCTGTTTCTTTATGGGTAGTCCGAAGACCAGCAAGACCAGGATCCACTAATCTCCAAAACACCTGTAGCCCATGCTCGGAGGGGCGGGGGTGAGGGGCGCTTCGTGAGGTTCCTGCCCGGCGCCCCTCTTGGCAGCCGCTAGGATGCGCTCACTCCCCAAATATGCAGCAGCCCCGCCCCCCTTAACCCTCAGCTGCTCGAGGCCATACCGTCCCGAAGTGTGGCGAAGGAGTTGTGGGACTGGAGACAGCTGGGGAGAAAGGGCCTGGGGATAGAAGTCTTGGATCCAAACGAGAAAGGGAGAGAGGGACAAGGAGGGGGGAATTAGATAGAGCCTAAGGAGTTAAACATTCTCTCCACCCCAGCCAGCCACTCGGCTCCAAGCGCGACCCGGTATAAACCAGACCAAGTCCCAGAGGACTGGGAGAGATCTAAAACAAAATCTGAGGGGCGGGAGAAGCTGGAGGCGTGGTTCCGGGGAACGGGCGCCACTCCAGGCTCCACGACCTGGTCCCTTCTCTTCTGATCTATCTTACACAAAGTCCGCCCCAGTCGGCTCCGCAACCAAATGTCCGTCCCCCGCACTCTGTCCGGTGGAGGCACAAGCCCGACACCCCCAGACTCCGGCCCCAGCACGGCCTGGTGTATATCTCCCACCCCAGACTCACCTCCAGCAGCCACCCCCACTCCTGTCGCTCTGTGTTCTTGGCTGGGGTCCCAACCTCCCTGAGGACAGAGTTGGTGGAGAAGAGTGTTTGTCTTCAAGCCTTGGGGACTGGAGCTTTGGCTTTGAGGAGTCCCTGGGTGACGAGCACCAGTACTACTGTGGGGCGGGGGCGCGACGGCCTGGCGGCTCCAGGGCATTGTCTAAACGGGACAGGGCGGGGCTCCCCAGACCACGCCCACTCCACCCGGACTGCGCCCCCCTTCTTTCAACTTGGCCCCGCCTGGCGAACGGTGCCCGGGCCCACCCAGATATGGCCGCCCCTTAAGG
Source organism: Pteronotus mesoamericanus (assembly GCF_021234165.1). Classification (NCBI taxonomy): domain Eukaryota; kingdom Metazoa; phylum Chordata; class Mammalia; order Chiroptera; family Mormoopidae; genus Pteronotus; species Pteronotus mesoamericanus. The sequence goes on from NW_026555085.1 coordinate 2,143,542, forward strand.
CTGGGCTGCAAATGGGACGTGGACCACAGGACAGCGCCACAATGGACTGACAGTAGAAGGGGCAAAATCAGCGCAAGCATCCCTCTTCTACATTTCTGGTTTCTGCCCTGAGCTCAAGCTCACTGACCACCCTTCAACCCGTGTTAAACACATTTCAAGCCCCCTTTGTGTAAAGACAACACTAGATTTTCATTCTGTGTTTTATTACTGAAATACATTGTTCTACCCATCCCACCCACAATAAAAATCTCACCCAGATCCCCCATTCCTTCCCCTCATCCCCCAGGCAGTCCTGCACAAGTGCTCTAGAATTCACTTCTCATTGGACATTTTGGAGTGTGTCCACTGTATAGCCAAGTGGAAACCACTTGGGGGTCTTTGTGGAGAAAAATGGAGGGGGCGTGATGGAGCCCCAGGATAAGCTTATTTGAGAGCCTTGGCTACTTGCTCGTAGGCCAGCTCGATTTCCTCATCATCCGGACAGGTGGAGGCAAACTCTTCCCTCGCATAGGCATTGCGTAAATATCGATGCACCCCCCGGAACACCTCAGGGATGGAGAATCCACGGTACTTCTTACATACCACCTGGGGGTAGGGAGAGGAGAAGGTCCAACATATTAGCCTCAAGGAAGCTATACTGTGCTGCCATGCTGTGGTCCCTCTCTTATCCCAAGGCCTGCTTAATAAAATTCAGCCTTCTTGTCCAGGTGTTTTACAGTCTCCACGATCTAGCTTCTTCTCTTCCTAGGATTTTTATCTCCCACATGAATCATCTTCTTCAATCACCTTTCTTAACTCCTCATTGTCTTATATACTGTCTTCACCTTTCCTCTCTACCTGATAGATAACCAGCCCTTTCTGACCATCTCCAATGGTGCTACCTTTCTTTTCTTGCTTTTATTGAAATATAACTCACAAATCATTAAATTTTTCTCTTGAACTTCCAGAGTGACTTTTCTCTCTCTTTTTCATTTGGAGCAAGGGCTAAGCATCATACAACTTTGTCTTTCGGTGTTCAATACATGGTTTTGTGGCAGACTGACATCGTGCCCATGTTTCACAAACTAACACCCTAACTATGACAAAAACATGGGAACCAACAGTCTTCATCTTCCACAAGAGGAAGCGGAAAGTGAAGCTATGAAAAATTAAAGGTTTGAATTTAGAAAAAGCCTGCTCTCTCCGATCTGGAGTTTGGCAGTTATAAAGACAGGAAGAACATCCTTGAAAGTAATACTGGGATGTGTTGCTGTTGGCTGGCTGGCTTGCACCCACAACTTATAGCGTGGAATGTGAATTTTCTCCAAGCAATGGTTTTGCCGCCAATGACTGTTGAGAAGGAATAGGGTGGCATTCACTATTGGTAACAGTCTATAGAAACTACCCTAAAAAAGAAATCACTTTTGGAGTAGTTGTCATGGGAAGCCATCCTAGTGGCCATCCTCTCCTACCACAATGACCACCCACCTGTATTATGTGCAGCTTCGGCAACAGGTTGCAGTCAGCAAGAGTGAGCTCATTTCCATCCAAAAACTTCCTCTGAGAGATGCCCTCATCCTCAGCACTGGTCTCATCCACTTCTTCTGGGAGGGGGGATGTCAAATAATTGTCTAAAACTTTCAGGGCTTTCAAGAGCCCCTTCTCCAGATCTGTGCAAGAGAGGGACATTGGCAAGAATGTCAGACGATCGACACAGTCCAAGTTGAAGAAGGTCCATCTGGCAGGGTGGGAGCCAGAGGATGAATATTAATGGTGAGGCCAGTCCAAAATAATAATAGTTAATGTAGCCCTGGCTGGTGTGGCTCAGTGGTTGAGTGCCGGACTGCAAACTGAAAAGTCACCAGTTCAATTTATGGGCCAGGTCCTCAGTTGGGGACCATGCAGAGAGGCAGCTGATCGATGTTTCTTTCCCTCTTTCTCCCTCACTTTCCCTCTGTCTAAAAAAATAAATAAAATCTTAAAAAACAAAAAACAGCCAGACTCATGCAGTATAGCTTTCTGTGTTATTCTAAGCACTTTACATACAAAAACTCATTTAATTCTCACATCAACCCACAAATTAAGTATTGTTATTCCCATTTTATAGATGTGGAAATAGATTTGTAGAGAGGTTAAATGACTTTCCCAAAGTCACACAGCTAGTAAGATTTGTACTCAGGCAGTCTGGATCTAGAGTCACTGTTTTCATGCATAACCCTGTTCTGTGGAAAAAAAGGCCAGCAGCCAGCACAACTAATGTCCCCAGTGAGGCAGGAGAGGCCAGGGAAAAAATAAGAGTCACGGCCAAAGAGAATGCAAGGAAATTTGGGGGTCAAGCAAAAATAAGCTTTGCCAATACAAGGATCTGCTACATCTCTCTGATATCTAAATTTCCTCTGTTCCTCCTAGGACCCAGGCCTCTGACCCACAAGACTCACTATCATTGAGTGCTGGGTTTGAATTCTTGATGTAGGCAGAAAATTTGGCAAATATGTCCAGGCCAGCAGTGTTTGATTCAGGGTTCAGAGCTGCCAGCTTGGGATACCTGAAAGCCAATGGGAGAAACAGGATAAGATTTCTCCCGGGGAGGAACCGAGGCTCTCCTGCCCCAGCCCCATCGCCATCTGTTTTCCACTTCTTCAATCTCTCTCTCTCTCTCTCTCTCTCTCTCTCTCTCTCTCTCTCTCTCTCCCTCGGAGCCTCCCAGCTCCCACCTCCCCTTTCCAAGGGCCCCAGTACCTGGGAGGGCACAGCTCTGCCTCTAGAAATTCCTCAATCTTGTTGGTGTCTGTGTGCACTTCGGTGCCATACAGCAGAAATGGGAGCTGCCCCCCTGGGCACAGCTTCTGCACCGTCTCGGTTCGCCTGCAGGAGAGAGAGAGGCCAGGTATCACGATAGGAAAAGGGGGTCAAGGAGAGCCAGAAAGGGGAGACAGAGTAATGTGGGAAAAGAAAGGGGTTCTGGGTAGAAGGGAAAAAAATTCAGGATGGAAGACTCAGGTGGCTGAATGTGAGTGTATGCACATATGTGAGCACAAGGGGTGTTTAGAGAAACAGAAGTGGGCCCACCTCTTGGTGTCAACGGTGGTGACGTTGAAAGTGACTCCCTTGAGCCAGAGCACCATGAATAGTCTCTGGGAGAAGGGGCAGTTCCCAATCTTGGCCCCATCACTGCCAGCCTGAAAAGCAACCCCCGCCTCAGGTTAGGCCTGGTGTACCCCACCCATCCCTAGGCCATTCTGGGCATTTTCTACTCCCAGACCTAGCTGTCTTCTGCCCAGTCATGACACATACATAGTCTCTCCACTAAAAGCTCCCCCCAGAACTGGCCTCTCCACCCTGGGCTGGGTCAAACCTAGAGCTAATCAGTGGGAACATTTTCCGCAAAGGTCAGCTTCTGGATCCCCAGAGAGTTGAGGACAGGTGAGAGTGAGGCAGAGGGAATGGGTTGTGGAGAAGTTAAAGGATCTGGACCCTAAAGAGGGAAGACTAACAGAGTAGTGTAGTTTTCTATGTGCTATTCTAAGTACTTTACATACAAAACTCATTTAATTCTCAGATCAATCCATGAAATAGCCCCTAGAGAGGGACTTCGGTGAGACCAGAGCTGTAGGCCAGAAGCCTGGATTCAGGAATGGAGTAGAGCCTGAGGACAAGAGACGCGGGGCACGGTTTGGAAGTCAGAGTTCCGGTTCTCTATACCTCCACCCAAGCTGTTTCTCGGCAGCTGGATGGGGAGTCAAGGGGCTCATAGCCTGGCAATGAGATGTAGAGGAGCTTGCAGAGGGGGGCTGCCCTCTAACTGGCAAGTGGTGACCTCATCAGTCAAGGGACACCTCCCCCTAGGCTAAGGGTGATTCATCTGCTGGTGTCTCCAGCCTCAGCAGCTTCCTTCCTGGCAAGGAGTGGGGGTAGGGATCTCCGAGGCTGAGGACTGAGCAGTGAAGGCCACTTCCTTTTCCCCTGACTTTGTCTGCAAGGGTCTCCCAGCACAAGGTCTCTGGCTCCAGATAATTAATTAACCTTCCTCCCACAGGACCCAGGGCCAGAATCTCTCCAGCACAGGCTCACCCAGGAGTAAAAGTAGCCCTTGAGGCAAGCGTGAGAGTGAGATGGGGGCCCGCACCTAAGAGGGTAGATCCAGACACTTCACTTCACTGGGCATAGGGAGAGGGAACGGCTGCCAGAGAAGTTGAGCATAAAGGAGAGGGAGAAACAGGCAGGAACACACAAAGACAAGAATAAAAGGGGGGCTGTGAGGAAGAAAGAAGCAAGAAAGTAAGGGAAGAAGGATGGGCAAACAAGACAGGGGAGGCTGCCAAGGGGAAGAAGGGCACAGAGATGAGGTCCAGAGAAGGGAGAGGAGGAGACCTTAGTGGGGAACGGATCAGGGCAGAAACAGCAGAACAGATAGATCAGGGCAGTGAAGGCTGTGGCCTGCGGGTTTGATACCCAAATGCCATGGGGCCGCCTCTCCTCTTCCACACCCAGAGAGAGAAGAGAGTTGGGGTGACTCTTTCTGTCTTGCTTCTACAAACCCTAAATGCCCAAATCCAGCTCTTCTGATCTCCCTCACCTAGCCCGGATGTTGTAGCCACAGCTAAACGCCCATCTCCTCGTCACCTCCCTTTCTCTCACTTTCCCTAGTCCCAGGACTCCCTTCTCCATCTATCACTCCTCCAGCCCTGCTTTCATTCCTACTCTCCCATCTCCTTCCACCCCACTAATTCTTCCCAGTCCACCTCCTCCCACTTCCAAGCCTCCCTACCACACCCTCTCCCTTAAAACCTCCCCCAAAGGCCTCACACAAACACACACACTTCTCCACGTCTTCCCTACTACCTCCCTCACCCTCTGATCTTCTGGTAGGGCCACAGTTCTTAATGTTTCCCTCAGTTCTTCCCAAAACCTACTGGACTCCCCCTGCTTCCTTCTCTTCCGGTCGTACTGGCCGTTTGTCTCCCGCCCCTCGGCCCAGGCCAGGAACCCTCCCTTTTTTCTCGTGGTCTTTTAGGCTGCTGGAAGCTCTCACTTTTACAAACTTTTCAGAGTTGCGCCTAGAATTCGCCTCAGTCGCCCATACATCAATAGTCTTCTGCTCCCGAACCAGCCGCCCCCCCGCCCCGACCCCCTCATCCCAAAGACTGCAGGTGGGGTTGGGGTGGGGGGTAAGGAGGGACGCGGTTGGGAAGGTAAGGCTGGAGCTGGGGAAAGGTGAGAGCTGCCTTTCAAGATTTTGGAGGGTGGCCTAGGAGGAACTGTTTCTTACCTTCACAAACAGTTCGACCTGTGGTTGTTCTTCAGCCATGGTTGCGACGACGGGGACCAGGAAGCTGCTGTCTCTGGGGGAACTGGGAGGGGCCCGGGCCGGGGAAGGCGGTTCTCACAGACAGAGATTCTCTCCCCCGCAGCTAGGACTGTCCCCTAGACACAACCCACTCACTCTAGACGCGTCCTCCCCACCTGCCCAGCGGACGGACCCCTCCGCTCAGCTCCTTCAGCTCGATCCCCCTCCGGGCTGGCTGGATCTAGGAGCGGCTGACTCACGGACCTGCCCCGCCCTGAACCTGGGGAGGGCACAGCAGAGGGGCGGACGCGAGGATCTGGGAGGTGGCTCAGATGCGAGATCCTCAGGTCTCCCCCGGGAGATACGGAAGAGGGGGGGGTGGGAAATCCTGGGCACCTCCTTGTTTCTCCACCAGTCTCCTTGAACACAGGACTTTATTTTTGCCTCAGTTTCCCTGTTTCATTAATCAGAAGACTCTCCCACGTTACCGTCACACAAGAAACTTGATACCAACGGGTTGGGCACACCGTGAGGGCCCACAGGGAATTTTAGGACAGGAAGGTGGTCATTTATTCCTTTTCCCTAGTTCCTTCCAGATATCAGTCCAAATTACGTGTCACTAGGCCCAAGATCCAAGAGAGGAACTTCAAATTGGAAGCAGCGATTGGGAGAAGAGAGTAGTGAAAGGTAGGGTGGGGAGTGGGGAAGACAACCAGACCTGTGCTAGGGAAATAGGAAGCTGAGCCAAGGGACCTCATCACTGGGGGTGGTTCCCTCCCCTCCCATAGCTTGGTCAGCTTTAATGCTTACACTTACGCATGCCCCCCCCCCCCCATTGGTGACCCTTCCTGTTCCTTTTGCCCTTTAGTTACTAACAGGTTGCCCTGCAGGTGGTGTGAAAGGGTAGGGTAGTTTTGGCCCCAGGAATCCTAGGATGGGGGCGTTAGCTGGCCCTATCACAGATAAAAAAGCAAAGATCAGACAGAACAAAGTTAGAATGAATGGAGTCCTTGGGGACACAAATAAATAAAAACAAAGGGAGAGTCTCCCTCCTCGGTCACCTTGATTTTGGAGGTCTACCAAACTATGATCTACTGAAAAATAACCCAAGAATATGTCCTCCAAACTGAACATATTCTGGCTTCCACATCTTGACTCTCTTATCCAACTATCTATTCTTTTTTTTCCCTCATCATCCTGCATCTAAAAGGAGACCCAGAAAACTTGATGAATGTAAGGACACAGGAGCAAAACAGCTTGAAACTTTAAAAAAGGGAGGGATTCCCTGGCTGGTGTGGCTGAGTAGGCTGAGTCAGTCCTGCGAACCAAAGGGATGCTGGTTTGATTCCCAGTAAGGGGTGCAAGAGAGACAACCACACATTGATGTTTCTTTCTCTCCTTCTTTCTCCCTTCCCCTCTCTCTAAAAGTAAATAAATAAACAAACAAACAAATAAAGTCTTTTAAAAATAAAAAAGGAAGGAACTTGGGGGAGGAGTGGGGTGGAATGATAAGACAGGTTGCTGGAAACAAGCAGTTTGTGGTTTCCTCCCATGCTTCCTCTTCTGGAGGTTTTCACCTCCTTAGGGGAAGGCCTATCTCCTTCCTCCCCAAAGAGAGGATGGATATATTTGGTATTTGCTCCCTTGAATTACAATATCCTATAAAGATGTACAATGATTCCATTAATATGTGTGTGTGCAGGAAACTTCTTCCATGGTAACCCTCAAAATCTGCATAGGACCCCGTCTGTCTGAGAGATGTCAAAGCAGCCCTATTACCCAGGGTCCTCTTCTGCTACAGCTTTCTGGGGACAGAGAATCTGCCCTACAAAATGTCCCTCTAGGAGAAACCTCAAGCAAGTGGGGCCAGGCCTGAGCTCAAACAGGTTTGGCAGCTTCTCCCCTGCCCCTTTTTTCTTTCCTAGAGCTTTATAGCTAGCGCTGCCTCCATCGTCAATATTGACTTTGGCTGGCTAGCATTGCTACCCACAAGGCATTTTTGCCTTAATTCCCCAGATGACAGGTGTTGCTGTCTTCTCCTGATACTATCCAGCAATGCCCCAAATCCTGCATCAGAGGTCTCCCTCCCATTTCATCTCCTTACTCCTGCTTTTCTCCTATCTCCAAATCTCCCCTTTTCTTTTCTGGGCAGATTTCTCTTTCTATTCCCTCCCCTTCCTGGGCTTGATAAAACAGTCCCTAATCTCTTCCCACCCCAGATTGGAAGGTGTGTCCCTCCCAGACACTCCTTAGACACTCCTCATCAGCCTCCTCCAGGTTTCCATAGCTCCATTGCTCAATAACTTGCTATGTGTAACCATTAACCTTGCCCTTAACTCAATCCCCCTCCTTCCTTGGAATTTTCCAATCCTTGTTTAGCAAAGCCAGGTTACCCCACCATCTTTCCTAAATTCTTGGGTGGGATCTCCCCATCTCAGGTTACCCAGAACAAGGATAAGAAGATGTGTTTTAAGGGATCTATTTTTTAAGTACATATTTGTTTCTGTCTCACAATCTCCTTGTTTCTCCTACCTTCACACACACTCAAAAAAGTTAGCTTCATGGAGCCCAGACTTACGTTCATTTTTTTGAGTCTACCACCTGGTCCAGAGTAGGTACTAGGTGCCGTAGGAATGAATGGCACCCTTCCGTCCCTAGGGTGTGTGTATGGCCAGGGGTATGTATGGCCATGTCCCAATAGGTTTGTTTGTGTTCTCATCAGGTCTACTCTGCTGCAGTTTGGTGTAATTCCAACACTTTCACTTCCTTTTGGGGGGCTGAAATTATAAATTAGGCCTGCCCTGACTGGGTAGCTCAGTCGGTTAGAGCATCATTCCCTATATCAAGGTTGCAGGTTTGATCCTCACTCAGGGTATGTAAGAGAATCAACCAAGGAATACGTAAGTGGAATGACAAGTTTCTCCCTTCCTCCCTCTAAAATCAATAAATAAAAATTAAAAATGAATAAATTAGGCCCTATAGTGCCCTTGTGGTGGTGGTCATACACTGTACCCAGGAAACTGTCAAAGAAGGACTGTGACAGGACTCTCGCTTATTTCTGCTTAATTTAAAACACTCACCCTGACTGGTGTAGCTCAGTGGGTTGGGGATCATCCTGGCAGGCAGAAAGGTCGCCATTTAGATTCCCAGTGGGGGCACATGCTTGGGTTTCAGGCTAGGTCCGGGGTTGGGGACACTGAAGAGGCAACTCACACATCCACATTTCTCTCCCATTCTTTCTCCTTCCCTTCCTCCTCTCTCTCTAAAAATAAATAAAATCTTTTTAAAAAGCACGCAGGTAGTTCTTACTACTTTGCCAGGCACTGTTCTAAGCTCTTTATAAATATTAATTCAGAGGGACCAATGTTAACTTAAGAGTTGTTCGCACAGATTGAATACCGATCGCCCCTCTCCAGAAAAAAGAAACAACAAACGCGCCTGTAGTCCTTTGAGATCCGATCCCACCCCAACCCCCGGGCAAGCCCCTAGAACAGTTCCGGTGGCTTGAACGCAAGCCCCGCTTCCGGCCTTCTCACAGGCTCCACCCCGTTTAATCAAATCCCGGCAACTCTGAGAGCCAAAGACCTAAGTGCTAAGCAACGGAAGAGAGCGGGAAGTTTGAACATTCTGGCACCGCCCCGTATGAGAATAGGCCAATCAGCTTCCACCTTCTTCAGCAACTGCCATCCCTTCCAGGTCTCTCCGACCAATAGCAACTAAGGGGGCGGGGCGTGCGCGCGCGCCTCCAAGTCTTCCGGCTGTCCCGCTCCTCCTGCAGGCTCGTGGCTGCTAGCGACGCGGTTTGGCCCCTGTCTTGGTCCGGGTGACAGAGAAAGCGGGAAAACTCCACTAGTTGTCCGCAAGTGGGGTGGGGAACTCGCAGACGTGGAGCTGAGGTCATGGGGGCGTGGCCTGCGGTCATGGGGGTGTGGTTGGCAAGGACCCAGAGAGCCAACCTGCACAACTCTCCTCACTGAGCTCTCAGACTGTCTCCATCCAAATACACCCTCGGCGTGACAGAAATGGGGGGTTTCCATTGACCGTATGTCCGTGAAATACCTGAGGTCACCCCTCGAAACGCCCCACAAATCTCGAAAACAAAATGTGACTTCTTTCTCGTCTCAGCCATCTCCCAGACTTCCCAGTGCACTTGCACTTGGGCGCGCCGCCCTCGCACGGTGAACAGTCGCTCCTGAACTGCCTTCATTTTCTGCATCCACAGAGCCTCTCAGGCCATGGCCTCAGTGGCAGCTCCCGAAGGAGGGACGCCTCAGGGACTGGGACCCGGGGCGGCAGCGACCAGCTTCCCCAGCGCGGCCCCAGTGGCGGACCACGGGGAGGCGGAAGAGGACGACGCGGAGGAGCCGGTAGAGGTCTCTGGGGCGGCGGGGTCGGGGGAGCAAGAGCTCCAGAGTCGGGAGAGCGAGTTCACTAGCGCGTCCGGTACTGGGCTGGGCTGGGCTGGGCTGGGCTGGGCACGGCACCGCCGCCGACGTCTGTTTCACATTTACTGAAGTGGGTGATGATCAGAGATTTGAGAAAATGATGAACATTAAATAAGTAACAAGACAATCCTGCATTGAGAAGTGGTTCAAATACTGATTTCCTTCCTTCCTCGCGAAAGATCCATCTGTGTGTGCTGTGGAATTTAGGCCACTTGGGCATTGCCTACTATGACACTAGTGACTCCACCATCCACTTCATGCCAGATGCCCCAGACCAGGAGAATCTCAAGCTTCTCCAGAGAGGTGGGGGAGGAACCAGGAATTTCCCTACTATGGGTTTGGAGATGTCTTTCACTCATACGTGCACACTCGGTTTTATTAGTTGATTTAAAGAGGATGGCTTGTTTTTAGGAATTTCATTATTCAACAGATATGTATTAGGTGTTTACAATGTACCAGGTGTTGGAGCTACAGTCCTGGGCAAATCAGTCCTGTCTGTCCTGTTGGGGATTTTAGTCTGCTGACTATCTTCAGGGCACTCCTCTTCCCTCCCACCACCCACCAGTCTCACTACAGTCTCCTCTCCTAGTTCTCATGCCTATACTCTCCTACCTATACTCAATGTGTTGGGCACTCCCGTCTCTTAGATAAAATAAGTTTTTGAGATGGGGAGGGAGATAGCAAGGAGAGGATTACAGGTTTTCTCCTAGTCAAATGATAAAGATTCTTTAACTCTTGGTTTTCATTCTCCTTCCAAGTTCTGGATGAAATCAATCCCCAGACTGTTGTTACAAGTGCCAAACAGGATGAGAATATGATTCGGTTTCTGGGGAAGCTTGGTAAGGACTGAATTAGGCTGAGAGGGAAAATGAGGAAGGAATGAAGTATGGAATATCACAGGAGACTAAAGGGTCTTGGAAGGAGGTAGAGTCAGGAAGCCAGAACTGGATGAGAGGGGAGGTGGAACAGGCAGAAAGACTGAAATGTACAGACTAATGGCCATTTCTTTGCCTCCTTCACAGCCTCTCAGGAAAACAGAGAACCTAAGAGACCTGAAGTCATATTTTTGCCAAATGTGGATTTTGGTATCTCCTTTTGCCTTGCCCAATCCCACATCCCAGTTTCCCATCCCCTTTTTCTGACTCCACCTCATCATCAGAAATCTCCCATCCATCTTTTCTCATCCTATACCTTTGTGTTCTCCAAGCCCTATGACCAGTCTTCCCAGGATCTTTCCTGTTACCTACCTTTTAATAACCTGCATCTTATTATGAAGCCTTTACTGAGGCATCTAGGAATGAGGGCCTCCCCTGAGAAGGGAATGGTGATACTACTTTTGGAGAGCTTTGATTGTTGTAATTTCTCCCTTTCAGCCAATGCCATTTGGGGGCGGGGTGCGGGAGGGGGAACTAGTGCTTCAGCAACTTTGACAATCCATAAGGCACTTCCATAACCTTTGCAAGTTTGAAAAAAAGACAGGGAATGTTCTATCCTAATTAGATGTTAGGACCTTGATGTTATATGATCTTTTTGACTGAAAGTCCCCAGTTCCACACAGATATCTTACGGTGTGATCTCAGCCAACATTTATATATCATATGTAGAATAAAGAGTTAGACTGAGTCTGAAAATTTGGTTCTTGTTTCAGTTTTCCATTAACTGCCTGTGTAAGCTTGACATGTCAATTCATCTTTCTTGCTTCTATTGTTACATTCTTAAAATGGGGTGGAAAATTGGGCTACAAAACCTTTCCCTCCCATGCCTTCTCCAAAATAGGTTTGGAGATAAGCAAACAGCGTCTTCTTTCTGGAAACTACACTTTCATCCCAGACTCCATGACCACCACTGAGAAAATTATCTTCCTCTCCTCCATCATTCCCTTTGACTGCCTTCTCACGGTGAGATAGATTCTGGGAAGTCAGGGCTGGGATGTCATAGGCTGGAGAAAGGCAAAAGCACCCCATCCCTTGGGTTGAGTCCTGGGAGGTCCTAGCCTAGCCCTGGAAAATATTAGTTTTCCCTGTTGTCCAGCCTCCAGGACATTGGGATTTACCCCTACTCCATTACTGATCCCCTCCCAGGTTCGAGCACTTGGAGGGCTGCTCAAGTTTCTGGGTCGAAGAAGAATTGGGGTTGAACTGGAAAATGATAACGTCGGCATCCCCATCCTCGGCTTTAAGAAATTTGTGTTGTAGGTGATTTACTGTAATCTCAGCCAGAGTAAGGTGGGAGGCCCGAATAGTAACAGTATTGGATTGGGGGTAAGGGTGAGGGTGGGCAGTGACCTATCAGGTAAAGTGCTCTAGGACACACAGGCGCACCTAAGGGGATGTGGAGCTCTGGGGAGACAATATTTTGGGGGATGAGGCAAAAAGGATGGAACTTAGAAATGAACTCTGACCTCTCATACCCCAGCACCTTCCCTTCTGCTTATTTTCTGCCCTCAGGACCCATCTGGTGAGCATAGATCAAAATACTTACAGGTAAGGAGATGGAGGCAGGCTGTCATCTATGGGAAGGGAGAAGGATTCAGTGTAATGCTCTGAAATCCTAGTGAGGCTCCAATTTCTTTAATCCTAAAGCCATTAAGATCTCTCTTCCTGAAGAAGTGGGGGTGAGGGAGAAAGAAGAAAAGCATGAAGGTGTCACCCTTTTCTGAAGGGAGAAACTGAGGCAGAGAGAAGTGAGGGACAACCTTATATCAAGACTTGATCTCAGGAGGAGTGTTCACAACCCCTTCCATTTTCTCAATTCCCTGTAAAAATCCAAGTTACCTAGAATTCCTATTTTTCCCTGACAGCGTTCTGCAGATATTTAAGAGTGAGTCTCACCCTTCAGTGTACAAAGTAGCCAGTGGACTGAAGGAGGGGCTCAGCCTCTTTGGTATGTGTACCCTGTCCCTCATCTCACACTACAAAAGCCTTCCAGAAAAGCAGCTGTCTCCAAAGATATGTCCAAGTTCCTTTCTTTCCACTTCACTGCCATTGCCAGGTGTATCTTGCATTCCCATCAGCTTTTTTTTTTTTTTTTTTTTTTTTAATAAGATTTTATTTATTTTTGGAGAGAAGGGAAGGGAGAGAAACATCAATATGTGGTTGCCTCTTGCATGCCCTCTACTGGGGACCTGGCCCGCAACCCTGACATGTGCCCTGACTGGGAATGGAACCAGTCACCCTTTGGTTTGCGGGCCAGCACTCAGTCCTCTGAGCCACACCAGCCAGGGCTCCCATCAGTTTTCTTATCCTCTTTTACCCTCCATGAACTTGGGCATCTCCCCTTACCCTGTAGTTGTCCAATGTCATTGACATATCATCTACTTTTCCAATTCCATGTCCATTCCTTGGGTTTGTATGAATGTGAATGTTTCTACTAGTTGTGCACCTGCCTAGGGACTTTGGGAGGCTCTATACTCAGAGAAGAGTTGATAACTGTGAAAATGTCCATGTTTTATTTGCATTGAGTCTTCATCAGTTGTCTGTAGCTTTAGGGTGTACTGGGTACATTGCCCAGAGTATCCACCTGGTTTAACTATGCATGTATCAGTGGGTTGTGTCTAATATTTACATATATGTGTTAGGCTATTTGTGAGTCTAACTATGCCTGCTCTACATACTTTTCTGGCTGAGTGTTCCAGTGAGTGCCCATTCCCTCCCCTAAGCCCATGTAAGGTAATCCTGGCTCAGACTTGTGGCTGGGCGCTGACTTTGACTGCCTTTGTATTCTGTGTCTGAGGAACGTCCCTTAGGCCAGCCTGCCCAACACAGAAACCTCTGACCCAGATGCTTCAGCTCAAACGCAGCCACACATTCCTTTCTCTGCCCTCATTCCCCCACAGGAATCCTAAATAGATGCCGAAGTAAGTGGGGAGAGAAGCTGCTCAGGTGAGTGGGTCTCATACATGTGCTATAGGCAAGTGCACGCTGTCTACAGAAACACCACACCATGTAGTAGTACGAAAACAGCTGCTCTTTCAGGAAAGCTGGCTAAATGCATTTACTCTTTTAACAACTCATTTGGTAGCTGGTATTATCCTTATTTTATATTGTCAGCAAAGATAAACATATATTCGATGGTATTCAGACACACATACAAGCAGCAGAAACACAATCACAAAACCCTAACGCATACATGGTAACATGTTTAATTATAAAAACCACAGTGCAAATTTGAGCTGTTTTGATAACTCTCAATTTGTGGGTCTAGTTCATAGCTCCATGTGTAGAATGCTAATTACACATTGTTGCTACCTATCATTTCCACAGGCAGCACAAACTCAGAGCATCCAGACTGATACCCACTGGACCTGTTCCTCTTCCTAATGGCATTGCTGGCAATACAGTTTCTCAAGCTCTGAACCTTGGATTAGTGCTTCTCTCACCCCACCCCCCCATATTCATTCATTCATTCATTCATTCATTCATTCACTAGAGCCTGTTCTGTTCTCCAGTGTCTCTCTCAGCCATCCTTTCGACCCTCTTTTCACTGCTCTAATTCTGGCTATCATCATTTCTATTTATTTATTTTTAATCCTTACCTGAGGACATTGCATTTTTAGAGAGAAGGGGAGGGAGAGAGAAACATCGATCGGTTGCCTTCTCATACATGCCCTTGCCTGGGATTTGTGCCCCAACCAGAGATTGACCCACAACTTGGGTATGTGCCCTGACCAGGAATTGAACCCTCAGCCTTTGAATCCATGGTATGATGTTCCAGCCAACTGAGACATGCTGGTTCAGGTTCATCATTTCTAACTTGAAGTATTACATATGCCTCTACATTAGTCTCTCTGCTTCTACTCTCTCTTTTTTTTTTTTCCCAATCTTTTATTCTAAAATACTTGTTAATCCAAAACAGAGATCTGAGCATGTCATTCCACTTTTTTTTTTTAAACCTTAGGTAGAAACAAAATAACAAACCTAAAGAGTCTCCCCGATTGCCTGTAGGATGAAGATAGCATCTTGCCCTAGCTGTGTGGCTTAGTTGGTTGGAGCATCTTCCTGTGCACCAAAGTTTGCAGGTTTGATTCCTGGTCAGAGCACACACCTAGGTTGCAGGTTCAATCACCAGTCGGGGTGCATACTGGATGCAACTGATTGATGTTTCTCTCATGTCAATGTTTTCCCTCTTTCCCTCTTCTCTCTCTTAAAAAATAAAAAAATAAAAAAAACATCAATTGGTTGCCTTCTTACACCCTGACTGGGATATGTGCCCAACCAGGGATTCACCCCACAACCTGAGTATGTGCCCTGACCAGGAATTGAACCTGCGACCTTTTGATCTATGGTATGATTTTCCAACACACTTAAGCCACACCAGCCATGGCCTAAATCCTTTCTTACTGGATCCATCCTACATCCCAGTCATTTAGAGCCACTTGCCATCATGAAAATACATCATGGCTGTATTTATACTGTCCCTCTGAGAAGTTCCCTGTTCTCTACTTGTCAAAATCTTACTTCAAGGTGCAGTCTGTCACCTTTTTTGTGAAGCTTTCAAAGGCCCTTATAAGGAGACTGACATTTGTCTTCCTGTGTGCTCACATAGTGCTTATTTATATGTTTTTGTTGAACTATCACTTCAGCTGGAAGTAGTCATCGGTGAATTTGCTTGTCCTCATACCTGTGAACTCTGCAGTGTTATTCCTGTTGCCTCAGGGTCTGCATGGTCTTGTACACAGTAGTACTTAGTGAGTGAGCACAACACAGAAATGCAAGAACACAGGTGACATCTCTAAAAACTCGGCAGATACCTTTGGTAGCCTACAGATGCACAATATTTTCCTCACCTTGTCTGCCCTGTGATGTGTGTCTTTTGGAGGTTAGTTTAGGATAATTTCCAGGTAACTGGTAGGTGATTTAATTACCACCTACTGAGAACCAAATTAAAGGTGGGAGGAATGCAGATTCTTGATAAGATCCCTCAGGACATGGAATCAACCTAAATGATGAACTAAGGACCCAGCTGGCCTAAACCTGGACAGGGCACAATGAATTTGGTTGAATGTCACAGTATGCTTTAAAGAACACTGTCCTAGTAGTATGGAGACCTGAGTTTGAGACCCAGCTCTACTTCTGACTAGCACTATGACTGCACAAGTTGCGTACGGTATAGGGGCCTCATTTCTTCAGCTGTAGAATAAGGAAGTTAGGCTTGACTAAAATCCTGGCACTAGCAGTAAAAACCTAGATATTATACTAGAAAGTTAGTTTGGTGAGGCTCATGTACTCTCCAAGGTTGGGGACAGACCTTCACAGACTGGCCTACACTGCCTCCTTGGGTGGAGCAGCAGCCTTTTGTGTCCAAGGAGCAGATGTACCTAAAACCCATCCTTGGCCCTGGTCCTGGCTGGTGTGGCTTAGTGGATTGAGTGCCGCCTGTGAGCTGAAAGGTTGCTGGATCAATTCCTGGTCAGGGCACATGCCTGGGTTGCAGGCTGGGTTCCCATTTAGGGCATATGGAGAGGCAACCCATCAATGTTTCTCTCCCTCTCTCCTCCTCTTCTGCTCTCTCTAAAAATAAAAAAACTCTTGAAAAAAAATCTAAAAATTAGACTGTTATTAAAGCCTCTTAAATGTCCCTCCCCAATCCTTTCTTTGCAGAGATGACCATTATTATGAATTGAGGACTTAAGTAATTTCACATGGTACAATTGTATACTTTCACAGAAAAAACATGAAACGATGAATGTCTATTATTACACTAGAGGCATTTTCACAGCTAAATACATAGGTACAAGCTGATTCTGACTAACCCTCTCCTACTCAGCCACCAAGAGAATGGGAGTGTTGTCATACAAATGCCTTAGCACACTGGTCTCCATCGAAAATATTGACAAACTCTATCATATATCCACATGGAATGACACACATGGTCATATCCATCAAAACTGATACACAGACACAGTTGTGCTCATATCCAGAGAGTATCAGTAGGTATGTTGAAAACACCCCTGCACAGATAGGACACTGTACTTGCCAGTACAGACACATATTACCACAATTACCAGGGACCTGCCAACACATTTTCACAAATTAAGAAAGAACAGATGTAATTTCTAGTTTCCTCGCCCCAACTCTCACTTCCAGGCTGTGGTTCACACGTCCAACTCATGACCTGGAGGAACTAAATTCTCGTCTGGATGTCATTCAGTTTTTCCTGCTACCCCAGAATCTGGATATGGCTCAGATGCTGCATCGGTTGCTGGGTCACATCAAGAATGTGCCTGTAAGCCCAGGGTGGGGGGGAAGGGAGATAGGGAAGGAGGTTGAGGGCCAATATGAGACATTGGGCTTCCTGAGGAGTATTAGGGTGGGAGAGGGAAAAAAGTGGCTGTCCCCTTGTCTGACTGTCGTTGCCTGACTGTAGCTGATTCTGAAACGCATGAAGTTGTCCCACACCAAGGTCAGCGACTGGCAGGTTCTCTACAAGGTAGGACCTACGTTCTTGCATTCTAGAAGTTCAGGTTAAGCCCCTCAGCATGTGTTCTAGACCCTCTGTATTGTGGTTACCCTGTCCAACTTTTTTAAAGCTCGTATGGTGGAAATTGTCCAAAAATAATAAAACAAACCCTCATGTATCCACTTTGTAGCTTCAACACTTTGATTCATGCCAGTCTTGTTTCATATATCTTCTTGCACTTTCCACTTCCTAGATCATTTTTAAGCAGGTCCCAGTCATCTTATCATTTCATCTGTATATATTTCAGTATGATTTCTAAAAGAAAGTTATTATTCTTGCCCCCTCTGGTGTGGCTCAGCGGGTTGAGCGCTGGCCTGTGAATCAAAGGGTCGCCAGTTCAATTCCTGGTTGGGGCGCATGCCAGCACTGTGGTCTGGGTCCCCAGTAGCGGGTGCTCAAGAGGCAACCACACATTGATGCTTCTCTCCCACTCTTCCCATCTATCTAAAAGTAAATAAATTTTTAAAATTTCTTTTAAAAAGTTATTCTTTTTAAAGATTTACTTCTAGAGGGGAAAGGAGAGAGAAAGGGAGAGAAACATGGATATGCAAGAGAGATACAGCAATTGGTTGCTTCTCGTGCGCCCCCTACTGGGGAACTGGCACACAACCCAGGCATATGCCCTGACTGGGAATCAAACTGGTTACCCTTTGGTTCACAGGCTGATACTCAATACACTGAGCCACACTAGCCAAGGCTACAAGAAAGTTATTTTTAAAAAAGAATGACTACCATTATCTTACCTAAAAATTTACACAATTATTTAACATCAAATATCTAATGTTTAAATTTCTAATCTTAAACATCATGATTTTTTTTTTAATCCTCACCTGAGGATATGTTTATCATTTTTTTGGAGAATGAGAGAGAGAGAGAGAGAAACACTAATATGAGAGAGAAACATTGATTGGTTGCCTCCTGTAAGTTCCTTGACTGGGGATCAAACCCGCAACCTAGGTATGTGCCCTGACCAGTGATTGAACCCACAACATTTTGGTTATGGGATGATGCTTCAACCAATGGAGCCATTGAGCCAGGGCTTTTTTTTTTTTTTTTTAAGTTACTGATTTTAGAGAGAGAAGCACTGATTTGTTGTTCCACTTATTTATGACTGGGTTGATTATTGTATGTTCCCTGATCAGGGATTGAACCCACAACCTTGGTGTATCAGGACCATGTTCTACCAACTGAACTACCCAGCCAGGGCACTTTTAAGTCTCTTATTTGTTTCTTCTTCTCTCTCTCTGTCTTTCTCTGTCTCCCTCTTTTTTTATAGTGTTTTTAAAAAGATTTTATATATTTTTAGAGAGATGGGAAGGGAGGGAGAAAGAGAGGGAGAGAAACATCAATGTGTGATTTCCTCTCATGCACCCCCAACTGGGGACCTGGCCTGCAACCCAGGTATGTGCCCTGACTGGGAATTGACCATACGACCCTTTGGTTTGCACGCTGGCACTCAGTCTACTGAGCCACACCAGCCAGGGCTCTCTCTCTTTTATTTTCATTTCCCTTACAAGTTATTTGTTGAAGAAGCTGGGTTATTTGTCCTATAGAGTTTCCCTTAGCCTGGATTTTGCTGATTATATTCCCTAGGCAGTTTTGACATGTTTCTGTCTCTTCTAGAATTTCTATAAATTAATAGAAATTGGAAAGAAGCTTGATCATGTTCAAGTTTGATTTCTTCTTTAAACACTGTTTCATAAGTAGAGGAACATAATATTTGATATATCTGTTTCTCTTTTTGTGATATTAGCAGTCTTTTGTGTTTAATACCTAAGTCCATTAGTTCTTTGGGGATTGAAAAGTGTGTGTGTGTGTGTGTGTGTGTGTGTGTGTGTTTAAAGATTTTATTTATCTATTTTTAGAGAGAGGGGAAGGGAGGGAGAAAGAGATGGAGAGAAACACCAGTGTGAGAAGAACGCCTATTGGTTTCCTCATAAATGCACCCTGACCAAGGACTGAACCTGCAACCCAGGCAGGTGCCCTGACCAGGAAGCGGCAACCTTTCGCCTTGTGGCAGGATTCCCAGCCAAATGAGCCATACCAGTCAGGGCACAAAGTGGTTATTTTAATTTTTTTATTCTGTGTTTATTTGTTAGCCAGATCATTTCTGTAAAGAAAAATGTCCTCTCATCTGCTCTTTGGTTACCCACTTGATACAGTCCATATCACAGAGAATTGCTTGATTTTTTTCTCTGCCTTTATGTATCAGCTGTCATCTTAGTAAATTAGTTCCCTAACATTCTCCCAGGTAGCCAATGAGTTCATTGTTGTTTTAGTATCATTAGGAGTTCCTAGATTTACACATGCTCTTCAGTCTTTTTAGTCTTTTTTTTTTTAAAGATTTAATTTGCTTATTTATTTTTAGAGAGAAGGGGAGAGAGGGAGAGAAACACCAGCATGCAAGAGACATCAGTCAGTTGCCTCTCTCAGGCCCCTAACCAGAGATCTAGCCCACAACCCAGGCATGTACTCTGACTGGGAATCAAACCATTGACCTTTTGGTCTGCAGGACAACACCCACCCCTTGAGACACACCAGTCATGGCAGTCTTTTTAATCTTTATACATGTTCAAATTATTCCATCTTTTGCCAATGAGACCTGTTGAGGTTGGCTTTTGAGTCCCTTAAACACAACCCTGATAGACTTCGATTGCTTCCCTGCTCTCTGGTTTGACAAGATGTACCATATATATAATTCACATCTCCTGGTTCTGACCTGGAACCAGACATTTCTCCAAGGAGCTCTGGTTCCTATTAGTGAGAAATGTTATTTCTGTACCACAGTCTGAATGCTAGAGGGTGCTCATCATGGTTTGCTCATTGCTCCTCGGCTGTTTCTGTGGACAGATCAATGAACTTAAAAAAAATAAAATACAAAATAAGTTAGTACTAATGCTACCATTTTAAATTTGGAACAACATGGTCCTTATCTTGTATATCCTCTTCAATAGTTCCTTTCATACTGGAAATTGTGGTTCTCATTAACACTAAGAATGATAAAATTAGAATATCACTCATTTGCTTTTCCTTACATTACATCAACACCAATCTTATTATACCAATACCAGCACTACTACCTACTATATGATTATTGAAAATCATTAAGATTTTTTGAGGGGAAGCCCTGGCTGGTGTAGCTCAGTGGATTGAGTGCTGGCCTACGAACCAAATGGTTGCCAGTTTGATTCCCAGTCAGGGCACATTCCAGGTTTGTGGGCCAGGTCCCCAATATGGGGGGTGCAAGAGGAAACCACACATTGATGTTTCTCTCCCTCACTTCCCCTCTCTAAGAATAAATAAATAGATGTCCGGACAAGATGGAGGGGTAGGTAGATATACTTTGCCTCCTCGCACAACCAAAAGGAGGATGACAACAAATCTAAAAACAAAAAATAAACAGAACTGCCAGAAAATAGAACTGTATGGAAATCTGACAACCAAGGAGTTGAAGAAGAAACATCCATCCAGACCGGTAGGAGAGACGGAGAGGATGCGTGGCAAGGCAGCAGCCGGAGGACTGGGCAGTCCCACGTTTGGGTGCAGATAAACTGGGAGTAACAACTGGGGAGCGAGACAGACCATGCAATCCAGGGCTCCACTGCAGGAAAAGAAAGCCTCAAAACCTCTACAGGTAAAAACCTGTGGAGATTGTACCGGCAGGAGAAACTCCCAGCCTCAGTAGAGTCTGTTGGAGAGACCTACAGGGTCTTAGAACATAGAAAAACTCACCCACCTGGGAATCAACACCAGAAGGGCCCAGTTTGCTTTGGGTAGTGGGGAAAGTGACTGAAAGCCAGCTGAGAGCCAAGCAAGCGGCTTTGTTCCCTCTCAGACCCCTCCCCCACACACAGTGTCACAACTCAGTGACCTGGGTTGCCCCATTCCTGGCGAATACATAAGGCTCTGCCCCTCCCAACATGACAGGCATGCCAAGACAAAGAAATTTGGCCCAATGAAAGAACAGATCAAAGCTCCAAAAATAGAACTAAGCAATGAACAGATAGCCAACCATCAGAGGCACAGTTCAAAACACCGGCAATCTGGATGCTCACAGAAATGATTGAGTATGGTCACAAAACGGAGGAAAAAATGAAGGCTATGCAAAGTGAAATAAAAATATACAGGGAAACAACAGTAAAGGGAAGGAAACTGGGACTCAAATCAATGATTTGGAGTAGAAGGAAGAAATAAACATTCAGCCAGAACAGAATGAAGAGACAAGAATTCAGAAACATGAGGAGAGGCTTAGGAACCTCTGGGACAACTTTAAACGTCCCAACATCCAAGTCATAGGGGTGCCAGAAGGAGAAGAGGAAGAGATCCAGAAAACTCAGAGAGTCCCAAAGAAGTTGGACCCAAGGAAACACACACCAAGGCGCCTCATAATTAAGTTACCCAGGATTAAAGATAAGGAGAGAATCTTAAAAGCAGCAAGAGAAAAGGAAACAGTTGCCTACAAAGGAGATCCCATAAGACTCTCAGCTGATTTCTTAAAAGAAACCTTTCTGGCCAGAAGGTGCTGGAAAGAAGTATTCAAAGTCATGAAAGGCAAGGACCTACCTACACCCAAGATTACTCTGTCCAGTAAAGCTATCATTTAGAATGGAAGGGCAGGCAAAGTGCTTCCCAGATAAGGTCAAGTTAAAGAAGTTCATCATCACCAAGCCCTTATTATATGAAATGTTAAAGGGACTTATCTAAGAAAAAGAAGATCAAAAACTATGAACAGTAAAACAGGGGAGGGAATGAATGGGGGAGAAGGCACCGGAAATAAGCAGCATGAACAGTAGGTATAAAATAGGTAGGGGGAGTTTAAAAATAGTATAGGAAATGGAGAAGCCAAAGAACTTATAGGTACTATCCATGGACATGAGTTGAAGGGGGGAACACTGTGGGGTGGGATGGTAGAGGGGAATAAATAGGAGAAAAAAAATATGGGACAACTGTAGCATAATCAATAAAATATATATTTTAAAAAAAGACATTAGGGAAAAAACAAGGAAATCCAAATAGAGAATAAATGTTAGCTAATGTGTCAATATTGGTTCACTAATTGAATTTAAAAAAAGTATCATTAATGTAGGATGTTAATAGTAGGGGAAATTGGGTACTATTTTTTTTATAAGGCAATTCACTCTACTACCCTCACAATTTTTCTGTAAATGTAACTATTTTAAACAAAGTTGTTTTTTTTAGTTTAAAAATATATATAAATAAAATGTTTTTTTAAAAAGTTTTTTTGAGGGAAGAGAAGGAACAGCTCTTTTTGTCCCCACTAGGGATATACAAATGATTATGTTTTAGTGACTTGGAATAGTTCCTCTCTTTTGGTTATGCTACTATATGGATATACATTTATGTTCATTTGTTTCATTTTATTTTTTATTGTTAGGAATTTCTTTTTAAGATTTAATTATACAATTATGTAAAATATTTACACAGTTCCAAAGTCAAATCTCCCAAACAAGGGGATTTCTAGCTTCTGTTGTCAATGAATTCTAGCTTCTATCTCAGTCCCTTCTTTCCACCTATAGATAACCTCATCTTTTTATTTTTTTAAAGATTTTGTTTATTTATTTATTCTTAGAGAAGAAGGGAGAGAGATCTTTCACATGCCCCCAACTGAGGTCCTGGCCCACAACCCAGGCATGTGCCTTGACCAGGAATCAAACCAGTGACCTTTTTGTTGTCAGGCTGGCACTCAACCCAGTGAGCCACACCAGCCAGGACAATAATCTTTCTTTTTCTTTTTCTTTTTTTTAATTTGTCGTCTACCCTGGCTGGGTAGCTCAGTTGGTTAGAGCATCATCCCCATATACCAAGGTTGTGGGCTTGATCCCCAGTCAGGGCACATACAAGAATCAACAAATAAATGCATAAGTAAGTAGAAGAACAAATTGATGTCTCTTTGTGTCTCTCTCTTCCCAAAACCAATTTTAAAAATTAAAAAATAAAAACTTGCCTTCCTTCCTAGGCTGTAAGCTCATATGGATATCTTGGTTGTCTTTCTAACCTCAGTGTTTAGTGCAGTGCCTGGCACATTCCCTATTTCTTTTTTGCCTTTGAGTTCTTCTCTCTGTCTTTGTTATTGTGTTTTTCCTTGTTGGTGTCTGTTCTCAGTCCATTCCTGTTCCCTCGTCTCAGCCAGGGCTGGGTGTGGGCCACCCTCTTCTGTTCACTTCTACAGACTGTGTACAGTGCCCTGGGCCTGAGGGATGCCTGTCGTTCCCTGCCCCAGTCCATCCCACTCTTTCGGGACATTGCTCAAGAGTTCTCCGATGACTTGCACCACATCACCAGCCTCATTGGCAAAGTGGTGAGTGAAAGGAAAGACTAAGCTCCTGGGATACTAGAGGCCAGAGATGTGGTGTGGAATGGGGAAGACTGGGAGACACTGAAGTCAGTTGAATGACTAAAGAATAGGATGATGAGAGGAGGTGGTAGAACGTCAGGATGTGCTTGGAGGGTTAAGGTAAAACCAGGAACTGCAGGGAGAATTGGGGCCCAGGTAGAGGTGAGGAACAGGACTGAGAGATGGTGCTGGATAAAAAGCAACTGGACTTCTTTCCTCCTCAGGTGGATTTTGAGGGCAGTTTTGCTGCAAATCGCTTCACAGTCCTTCCCAATGTAGATCCTGAAATTGATGAGAGTGAGTATTAGATGTGGAAATGGGCTTATGAGCCCTGAAACATGTGCCTGCCCAGTGATGGGGTGCCATCCTTGGTAGGCAGCCACTACAACTGGGGCTAATCATGGCAATCAGGGCAGGAACCTTACTTTTGATGTCCACATGTCTTCCACCCTCCTAGAAAAACGAAGGCTGGTGGGACTTCCCAGTTTCCTCACTGAGGTCGCTTGGAAAGAGCTGGAAAGTCTGGACTCCCGTATTCCTTCATGCAGTGTCATCTATATCCCCCTGGTGAGGGCAGGAGGCTGGGTGTAATCTCCAGGGGTCTTTAGGGAAGATACTGGGCTTATGAAGGACACGTTGGTAGATAAGAAAACTTCTGGAGAAGACTGAAAAATATGAACACCTTGTGGTGGCTTTAGCCCCTAAGGGAAGCATTGAGGATAAAAAGGATTCTGGCTTCTTCTAGGGAGAAAGTGTCCCATACATCACATTTTGCTTTATCTCCTCTTTACTCTCCCCAGATAGGCTTCCTTCTTTCTATTCCCCGCCTGCCTTCCATGGTGGAGGCCAGTGACTTTGAGATCGAGGGACTGGACTTCATGGTAAGACCCTGGGCCTCTGTAGGGAGGCGATAAGGAAAATGAATCAGAACCTGACAAGGGGCCTTACTCCATCAGCAGTACCCAATGTGAGATCTCTCTTCTCTAGTTTTACTTTGATCTGTGTTAGCTCTGAGATGGAGGAGAAAGAAGTCAGGTGGAGGCCTGGAGGTGGGGTTAGAAAGGTGGGAGAGGATGAGGACCAAGAGATGCGAAGCCCACAGCTTGAACTCTCGTACCCAGTTTCTCTCAGAGGAGAAGCTGCACTACCGCAGTGCTCGAACCAAGGAGCTGGATGCATTGCTGGGGGACCTGCACTGCGATATCCGAGGTGAGGAGAAGCAAAAGGCTGGAGGGGAATGGAAGCTTGGAGATGATTCTAACAGGCTCCCTCTCTTCCTGCTCTTGTTCTTTTCATTCTGCCTCTACATCTCCTCCTCTGAATGTCTCTGGGTGTCTCAGACTGTATTTGCAAGCCTGTTTCCAGGTCTCTCTGCTGGTCTCTTTGTCTTTCGTTCACATTCCCCTGGAGCTGACCCCTAGCTTTTCCCTCACCAACCCTCAGATCAGGAGACCCTGCTGATGTACCAGCTGCAGTGTCAAGTACTGGCTCGGGCAGCTGTGTTGACCCGGGTGTTGGACCTTGCCTCCCGCCTAGACGTCCTGCTGGCTCTTGCCAGTGCTGCCCGGGACTATGGCTACTCAAGGCCCCATTACTCCCCCCAGCTCCTTGGGGTACGAATCCAGAATGGCAGGTGAGAATAGAGCGGGTGAAGGCATAGGCATTAGGGGCCTGAAGGCCCCATCTTCTGGGGACTTCATTCATCTGGCCCATGTGTGAAGTACGTCTCCACCCACTGCAGACATCCTCTGATGGAACTCTGTGCCCAAACCTTTGTGCCCAACTCTGCAGAATGTGGTGGGGACAAAGGGAGAGTCAGAGTCATCACTGGACCAAACTCCTCAGGGAAGAGCATATACCTCAAACAGGTAGGAGACTCCTACACACTGGGCCTCTGGCATCTCCTCCATCATCTCGTCCCCCACCCGCCAGCCATCCCCGGTCCCTGCAGTTCTTTTGCTGTGTTCCAACCCTGCCTGCCATGAAGACACTGTAATCTATACCTTGCTCCTCTTGCCTCACATGTTCCATTCTCCACTTAAGGGAGAGCCATGCCCTAATAGATCTTTCCATGGCCTCAGTTCCTTTCCCTTACCACTGAATAGGCCCATGTCATTCCCCACTGTGTCCCTGCCAACTCTCTGTCCCTCTCTACTGATTCTAGTGAGTAGAAGGGCCTACAATCTTCTATTAAACTGTGCCCATGCCTCTTTGATCTATTATTTACCTCTCAATTTAGCCTCATCACCTCAGCCTATTCCGCCAGGCCTCAGGCTGTCTCTTTCCCTGCTCAGGTAGGCTTGATCACATTCATGGCCCTGGTGGGCAGCTTTGTGCCAGCAG
This sequence comes from Pteronotus mesoamericanus, assembly GCF_021234165.1. Classification (NCBI taxonomy): domain Eukaryota; kingdom Metazoa; phylum Chordata; class Mammalia; order Chiroptera; family Mormoopidae; genus Pteronotus; species Pteronotus mesoamericanus. Next base: position 2,169,409 of record NW_026555085.1, read on the forward strand.
AGGAAGCCGAGATTGGGGCAGTAGATGCCATCTTCACCCGAATTCATAGCTGCGAATCCATCTCCCTTGGCCTTTCCACTTTCATGATCGACCTCAACCAGGTCAAATGGAGCAAAGAGAGGTGGAATTGAGGGAGGGGGTAATGGTGAAGGAACTTGACCCCTGGAAAATGATCAGAACAGGAAGAGCATTCCCTCTGTGGACTGCCCTCTATACCAGAGAATCTCTTTTGAACACCTGCTTTGTGTCAGGCGCTGTTGGCAATGAAAGGGTGAACAAAACATGCATATCACCACTAAAGAACTTGCAGCCCAGTAGGGTGGATACATAATACAAGCAGCTTTATTCACAGGCAGACTGTGGTCAGTGTGTTACAGGCTTCAAATGCTAATGAACTCTCCTTTGTCCACCTGGTACCCAGCAGGTGGCAAAAGCAGTGAACAATGCCACGGAGCAGTCTCTAGTCCTTATTGATGAATTCGGAAAGGGAACCAATACGGTGAGGGGAGAAACTGCTGAGGAACTGAGAGGGGAAAATGGAGGGAGGACAAAGGAACAGGAGAGGGAAGGTGGGCCTCAGGAAAAAAGGGGTGTGGGCAGAAAAGTACAAGATAGGAAAGGCCAAGGCAGGTGGAGGGGATGCGCATGGGGCACCCATGGTTCTGCACCCTCACCCCTGTCCTCTGTACAGGTAGATGGGCTTGCACTTCTGGCTGCTGTGCTCCGACACTGGCTCTCACTTGGACCCACATGTCCCCACATCTTTGTGGCCACCAACTTTCTGAGCCTCATTCAGCTACAGCTGCTGCCACAGGGGTCCCCTGTGCAGTACTTGGTGAGGAAACTAATCTAGCCCCCTAAGGGCCCCTAAGACAAGTGTTTCCCAGAGCTGCAGACTGGCTCCTTCATCAGAACAGGGGCTCCCTAAACACAGGGACCATGCCTCTTTCCTTTCCTCACTCCCCACAGGGATTGGCCATGAGTTTCGGGGCAGGAAGTTGAGTGATGATGACACACTATCCCCTTTTATTCTTTTTTAAGACCATGGAGACCTGTGAGGATGGGAACGACCTTGTCTTCCTTTATCGGGTTTGCAAAGGTGTTGCCAATGCCAGCCATGCCTCCCACACAGCTGCCCAGGCCAGGCTTCCTGACAAGCTCATCGCTCGTGGCAGGGAGGTGAGGAGATCCTTATGTGAACCATGTTTGTCAGGGCTTGCTTCCACTGCTCTGCCCCTCTTAGCACCTGGGTTTCTGACCCTTATTGTTCTTTTCTTTCCTCTTTTCTACTCCTCCCACTCCTTCCCTCTTCCTTTTTCTGCCTAGGTCTCAGACTTGATCCGCAGTGGAAAACCCATCAAGCCTATCAAGGAGTTGCTAAAGGAGAAGCAAATAGAGAAGTGAGTGTGTGACCCAGGTTCCTTTTTCTCTAGCATCTTGTGCAGCTCTTCCCTTTCAGGGACTCAGAAAGCCTCTTTACCCACTGTTTTTGAAATCCCTGGATTTTTAAGGTCTCAGTTTCCTGTGCCACAGCCTCTTCCCTCTGCTCAGGACTCAATTATCTCATATAGCTCTCTGTTCTCTCTCCCCTCAGTTGCCAGACATTAGTAGATAAGTTTCTGAAACTGGATTTGGAAGATCCCAGCCTGGACCTGGAGATTTTCATGAATCAGGAAGTGCTGCCTGTGGCCACCACCATCCTCTGAGAGTCCCTCCTCAGCCTTCCTCCACTTCCCAAGCCCCTGTGGGCTGCCACACCCTCTTCCTTTCATTATCTTCTTAAGACCCAGAGTTCCCAGTTTCCGTGGAAATTTTGTTTCATATTAGGAATAAAGCTTGTTTTAGAGAAAGTTATTGTTTTCTTATTCCAACCAAAACAAAGAGATTAGAAAAGAGATGAAACACCAAGCAGGAGTCTACAGAAGAACCTGTTCTGCCTCCTTAAAAATGCAGTGATGCCCTGGCTGGTGTGGCTCAGTGGATTGAGCACTAGTCTGCAAACTGAAAGGGCACTGATTCAGCCCCCAGCCAGGGCACATGCCTGGGTTGTGGGCCAGGTCCACAGTTGTGGCCGGTGCAAAAGGCAACAGACATATGCCTCACACATCAATGTTTCTCTCCTCTCCCTCCCTTCCCCTCTAAAAATAAATTTGTTTTTAAAAAGAATCAATCAATGAATGCATAAATAAGTGGAACAACAAACCAACATTTCTTTGTCTCTCTCTTAAATCAATAAACAAACACATTGCAACAGCAACTATGTGTGGAGGCCCCTGGTGAGGTATGGGGTTGCCTCAGGTGTGTGGGATGGGGAGCAAGGACATGTGGACAGGTCTGACACAACGCTGAAAAGGAGAGTTAATGGGCAGGGATCATGAATTAGAAGCAGCATTGTAATAGGGTGCCAGTAAGTGTTAGGTTGGCTTTTGTTGTTGGGATTGGAGGAGACTGGTCTGCATTCCATTCAGACAGAAGTGTTTGGATCCCTCACGACTTTGGGGAGTGGCCTGGGTTACTCCCATGGGTTCGGGATGGACAGGGAGGATCCATAGGGAAAGATGGTAATGTGCTACTTGAGGGGATGGAGGAACTGGACTGCTAAAGAGATGGAGTGGAGAGTACTGGATTCTCCCACCTGTCTTAGAGGGGTATTGGGATGAAGGGATCCAGATGGAAAAGAGGAAGGGCCGGTGGTGATGAAGAAGAGTGGCAGATGGACCTCAAGTTTTCACACCGTCAGCCTCCGACTCCTCCCTTAGAATTTTCTAACATTTAGACTCAGAGCCTAGTGGTCCCCAGTTAGCCCAGATTCAAAAGGTAAATATCTGTTTGCAGAAATTCAGGGGAAGGTTAATTTATTGTTTTGGGGGTGTCCAACCCACGGCCTTCAGGCCTTGTGTGGCCCAGGATGGCTATGAATGTGGCCCAACACAAAATCATAAATTCACTTAAAACCGTTTTTTTTTGCTCAGCAGTTTTCATTAGTGTTTGTGTATTTAATGTGTGGCCCAAGACAACTCTTCTCCTCCCAGTGAGGCCCAAAGACACCAAAAGGTTGGATATCCCTGGTTGGGAGGTTGAGTTGGAGACATGGGATTAACACTGGTTTAAATGAGAACATCGAGTATCACCCCTGTTCTCCCAGAGTCCCTTGAACAGGCTTGTTCTGGTACCATCCAAGACTGGCAGAGGAGGCCAAGGAGGCAGAACTTACCGCAGCAACAGATAAACTGGAGGGAAATAGGGGAAGGGCAGAGCACAGATGTCCAGGCTGTTTCTCATCTTTTCTCCAGGAGTTGTCAACACAGCAGAAAGGGGTCATTCAGCCAAAAAGGGAGATTTATTGTTTTAGATTATTGTTTGAGATTAATATGTTCAATGATTGAAGGTTCCAGACTCAGCACGTGTGCGAGGGTGCGGGAGGCGCCTGGTCCAAGAGGATCTCAGGAAATTCATGTTTCTCATCATGTGTTGTTTTTTGTCTGCTGAAAACAAATAACTAAAGGTTATTTTATTGCGACTTGAGTGTATTAACTATCTCTGGTCTAATCAGCTATGACTCAGAAGCAGATGGTAGTAAGATCATATGTTTGGGGCCCCACTTGGAAGGGTACTAACCTGGCAGTGATCATGGAAAGCAGAGGTCTACTCTGTTGCCCAGAGCAGTACATGAGAATTCAAAATCACACTGCAAAGATTGGTTGGCCTTACTAATAGACTGGATTGGGAGGTAGAAGGATGGGGGCAGGCACCAGATTCTATAGAAAATGAAACTACCAATAAATGGTAGGAAAAAATTTTCCTATAATGTATATTTTAAAATCATCTTTCAGCATTGTAACAATTTAAAAATTTGACTTTATGTTGGAATGATCAGAAGAAGGAGGTTTAACTCACATGTGACACAGGTGCATTTTCAAGTACAACTTTGTAAGAAATCTCTTTGCAACTTCTTTTTATTATAATATTACAGATTGAATTGCTCAGCCCGGCTTCCCCAAGTCGGGGGGGGGGGGGACCCTGCCAGTGTCTAAGGCCTCCTGTCATTCCACTCAGTTGGTAACAGAAGAGGATGAGTCAGAACCTTCTTATCTTGCCTCCTGACTCAACAGCTAAATAGCTCCACGTTGTGGGTTAACTGAAGTCTAAACATCCTGGTGTGAAGTTTCTTATCTGCTCCTGAAAATTTCCATTTCATTTTCTTGGTATCTTATGCCCTCACTCTCCTATACGATATGCATAAATGATCTTTCTTTGAAATCTCTCTGGGGAAAAGACATGTTTATTGAAACTGTCTTTCAATTTTAATACAATACTAGAATAGAAGTTTCTCCAGAAGTTCAAATAAAAACAATTCTATAAATAACACTTTCTGGTACCCTTTTACTCCACTCCCTAGCTTTGTCTCCTCCCCATATATCTTCCTCTCTACCTGAGCTTGGAAGAGCAAGAACAAGTAGTGGAACAAAGATGCTACAGAGAAATAAAAAGTAACTTTCTCAAACAATGAGTCTTTGGTTTACATCCCTAGGGAAAGTGCATTGTGGGAAAATCTATTACCCTCTATCTCAATCTTGTTAAGAGAAGGGACAAGAGGGTGAGAAGGAAAACCTCCAGCCCAGCTAGGTGAGGTAGCGTCCCAAGGCCCATATTATCTTCTCACTAATGGAGCAAGTTTGAAAATAGCGCTGGAAAACCATCAATCTAGCGGCTGTTGTCACCAGGAGACCAAGCCTAGGAGGAACAGCACCCCTCCAACTGTGCCCCAGCAGGGGTTGCCTGCCAGCCTTCCTCCAGCCCTGCCGCCCCTCACGGAAAGGGAGGGACAAAGGGTAGGGTTGGCCGTAGTGAGAACACCAGTGGGCAGGGGCAGCGAGCTGGTCCTGGGTAGAGAAGAGAGAACTCTCTGGGTGTCTGCATCCAAATTAAGCTTCCCCTTGCCCGGCCTACCCTGCAATGGAAAGTGGGGGCACCTCATCTGTGGGGCCTGGACAAGCACCAGAAGCTGGAGGAAGGCACAAGGGCACTGGGCTAGCTTCTTGACACACCGCAGTCATGGTCACCACCACCATGGAGTCCGGGGCGGCTGACACTGGGACCTCCAGCCCAGGTGCCCTTCAAGCGCACTCATTCTGTTCCCGGCAATCCCTGCAGAGCGGAGAGGGACAGCCATCTGAAACCCTGGCACCAAACAGCTCAGAGTCAGGGAGTGGAGCCAGGGCCGGGAGGAGGGGAGGGGAGAATCTGAGGGCCAATCAGAAGGGGCCAGAGGCGGGGCTTAGAAGTGTGTACCAGATCCCACGCCTGAGTGTGGTGACAGAAAGAAGCTGGAGGGCTCAGCTTCTTCACGTGGAGAGGTTGGAGGTGAGAGCAAAGGTGGAGCTGACACATGTCCCAAGATCGAGATCCTGAGGGCTGGAGAAACTGGCGATATGAAGTCTCGTGGGTGGGGTGGAGGGGGCGCCTTACTGCTCAGGGCCAGGAAATCAGAAGGCCTCAGACCTACGGAGAAGGGTGAGTCAGGGGAGGAGATGCCCCAGCTCTCCCTAGCCTCAGCCAGACCTTCCCCAAGCGTCTCACCTCCCAAAGGATCCCAACCACAGTGCTGGGCTGGGAGGCAGTCGGGTGCAGGGCGCTCCTCCTCCGGGCCGATCAGCTCCACAGAGAAGGGCCTGGGGGTGGGCAGGAAGTGAGGCTGCGAGGAGACCTCACTCATGGGCTGCCCTGGCCTCCAAGGGCACTCGGCCCCAGCTCTGCACCCCCATCGGAGGATGATGTGGGAGATGTGAAGCAGAGGATGACCAGGGTGACCTCTGGAGTCCAACCTTGTCACTTCTACCAACAGCTGGGTCTGGAGACCTGAGGCAGGGGAGGGGCAGGGAGAACAGTGGTCTGAGTGAGATTCTGGGACAAGGAGAAAAGAATGGAATGAGTGGCTTTCAAAATAGGGGTTCCCTCTGGGGAGTAGGGATGGGGAAAAGGGGTTACCTCTGGGGAGTATTGATGGGAAGTGTTAGAATTTACTGGGACAGAGAGCACCTAAGCCACTGCCTATGCTGGAACAAAGGTGTGCGTCAACAAAGAAGGTATGCTGTCACCTACTAAATACCTGACAACGAGATTCCGTATTACCAGAAGCAACTGAGACAGAGCCACCAGCATCCTGCTGGAAACAGGTTGAATCCTCATTGCCTCTCCCCTCTCCCTCAAGCTTTTCCCAGAGGCAAGACCCATAAATCTCCCAGACACCTGGGGCAGATTAGCAGGGTGATTAGCAGGGTGACCCACCCTCCCTGGGGATCTGCTGCACACTCTTAAAAACCCTTCCACCCTTTCCCTTGCTGCTGTAGCCTGCTCAGACTCAGCCTGCCTGATCGCACTGTCTTGCCTTGAATAAAAGCCCTTATTTGGAACTTTTTGGCCCCTGGTCCTTTCTTAGCCACCTTGGCTACCTAACAGGAAGGGTCAGGAGGGAGATCTGGGAGGCTAGAAATCTTCTAAGTCTTGACCTGAGTGATGGTTACATGGGTGTATTATATGAAATCTATCCAGCTGTGCACTTGAGTGCACATTTACGTAAAATATGTAAGTTATAACTCAATAGAAAGTTAAATATATGGAGAATTTTACAAACATAAAATTAATGAACAAGTTGGGGGGGGAATAGATGTCTGCAACTGGCTGAGTCAGGGGGTAGAGGCTAGTGTGGGGGCCATTCTCCATTGGGATCCCGAAGTCCAGGGAGGTCTGAGCTGAGGGAGGTGAAGGCACTCAAAGACCTTCCCCAGATGAATGTGACTGACATTGCTCTCTGAGCTCTGCAATATCCCCTCCCTTCCCCTCCCCTTCCTTTCCCTTCCCAGGAATATCTCCCTTCTTACCTTGTACTCTCACCTGGGGGTCGCCCTTGGCTGTGACCTGGATCTCCCAGGTCCTTGTCTGTGGGGTCATTCATGGTCACCATCCAGAACTGCCCAGAGCAGCAGGTGTGGCCTAGATTTTCTCCTGGTCCTGGGAAACCCCTGGATTTTCTCCTGGTCCTGGGGAATCCCTGGGTGAGAGTGGGGAGCAAGAGATTGCCACATGAAACAATTTCTTTCCCTTAGTAGATTACTCTTCATACTCCATTCTCAATTCTTCCCTCTGCCTTGAGACACACATGCGGAAGTACCTGCAGCGTTCCTGATCCAGAAGCTGCTGACCTCCCCATGGGTCCAGACTGTGACCCTCCAGAGCAGTCCATCCACACAGAACAAAAATGGCCTCCCAAGTACCACAACTGGAGGTTCCTGGAGGAGGGTCACCGTGAAGAATGAGCAGGACCAAAATATGCGGAGAAGATAGGGCATGGAATGAGGTAGGAACCAAGATAGGAGAAAGAAGGTAACAGAAAAAAAACCCTGTCACATCTGGAGAAGGGATGGATACCAGTGAGAGGGGGCAGAAGACCAGGGATGAAGTTATAGTCAATGACAAAGTTGGAGGTGAGGGGTTAAGATGAATCAGTCTCTTCTTGACCCCCACTTAAAAGGTGGCAGGACTTCCTGTGGTAGCCCTGAGGACAGAATATTGGAGCCCAAGATTGAGGGGAGGGGGATGGTACTCACTGAAGGAGCAATAAGGAAGGTGGGTAGCCATGGATCTCACAGGGAGACAAACGTCCTTTCCCACCCTCATATCCTGGCAACACAGCAATGGGAGCCATTCTCTTCCTTCTACGAGAAAGAGAAATGCAGTGTCACCCATCCCCTTAGTTCTGAGCTGAAAGCATTGGTTCCTCTGTCCCCTACACTTACTCACCAAGTCAGCCATGCTGTCCCCAACAATAGCTGCCACATCTCGAACGCGCTGATCTTTGGTGAAGATCACCAAATGTGGAGGCCAGGGCCACCACGTCACATGGTTCCAAAACAGAGGGGACAAGACCTCACAACAAGCTCAGCCATGACCCCTTAATGGGTCTTCGGTCACCAGGAGTATTGCCTGTGCCCAGAAGGGATGTCAGTCCTTGAGGTGTCCACGTGTCATCTCCCACTATGAATGAGGATCTCCTGCGCTTCCGCTTTCCACAGAGCTCATGATGAGTGGTGAGGTCTTTGTCTATCCTCTGGCTATACAGGGTCTTCCAGTGACATAACCCCCTGGCCTTCATTTAGTCATTGCTATTCCCTTTTAACTGTTAGGACATCCACAGAGCAGTTTATTGGCAACTGGATCTCCAGTTCTTCAAATGGTTTATTGGGGGCAGGTTCAAATACAAATTCAGCATCATTAAGGGTAGGGCCTCCCATTCTTTAGTATTGTGAAAGGGATCAGGAAATGTTAAACTCACTGTACACTTCTCCCACTCCATGCCAAGGCTTGTCTAACCACCATAGTGTGGTGTGACCCTTGTTATGAGATTGTTGTCACAGGGTCTCCTGCATCCCTGGGTGGCTAACACCAGGACTCCCACAGGCTATGCTGACTCTGCAGTGTTGCTCCTGAGTCAAGGATTCCACCTGGTTGGTGAGGAAGGCATCCGTGGGTGGAGCAGGGGGAGGCATCAGTGAAGACAAAGATGTCTGAGAGCGGAAGTGTGTGTAGCAGGGCCAACTGGCAGGGAGGGAAAGGACTGGTGTGAAAATGGTAGCAGCAGGAGTGGGTCGAGCAAGGTAGGGCAGAGAAGAAAATATGGCCCCAGAACCCTTGAGTGAAGCTAGTGGGACCAGGCTCTGAAGGTGGGATGGAGTGGGGCTCCCCAGGAAGGATCTAGCTCCCCTTGGTGGTAGGGCCTGGAAAGGGGGTTGGAGAAGAGAAGGGGGCAGGGCAAACCTCCAGGGCTGACAGGCTCATCTCATGCTCATCTCTACCCCCCAAGGCATGGATCTCATTGAGTTGTTGCCAGAAGCTATCAGGGTCACTTGCTGTAAAGACAGGGCCAGACCCTGGGGAAGAGGAAAGGACGTTGACATGAGTGAGGAGAAGGCTCCCCTCATCCTTCCCCAGTCAAGAGGTCTGCAGTACTCGAAGGGCCGGACAAGTCTTGAAATAACAATATTCCCTTATATTTACATAGGGAGGTAAGGGGCTAGGTACTTGTGGTGGGAAAGTGGACCTCATTTCTTTAACAAAATTGCAGTAGTTCCTGGGTCCTTTTGGGAATGTAAGTATAAAAAACAACTGGAGCGCCAGTTTCCTTACCAGAAAAGCCAGAAAAATAATAGTACTTACCTCAGAGGGTAATTGGGAGGACTAAAGGAGTTGGTTTTGTCAATCTTAGAATAGTGCTTTGACACATAAGTGGCTGAATTCTCCGTTATTCACTTATTCATACCTTCATCAAATAGATGGTAAGCCCCTTTCATATGCCAGCTACTCCAGGATTTATGCAGACAAGTTGGTCTTAAATCCTCCTGCCCTTAGGGAATTCTCAGTCCTACAGGCATTTTGACTGATGATCATTTCAGCCCTGGGAGATAGACAGGATAAAGCTAGTAGTGACCCATTTTATGGATGATGAAATTGAGGCAAAGAGAAGTTATATGACCAGACTAAGGACACACAGGAAGACTGGTCAACCCAGGCTAGATTGCCTGACTTCCAATTCAACAGGGAAAGGAATATCACATAAGTATCTGTCTCAGGCACTTCTCAGAGGTCTGGACCCACCAAAACCCCATTTTCATCCCAGCCTGTATCTATAAGTAGAGAGAATCGTAAAGTACTTATTGGCACTAAAGCCTAAGAAAGCAGAGGGCACCTACCTAAGCATGGATTGTGATGGAATTCATATGTGAACTGCTGCCTTTTTGGAAGCAGTGGAAGAAGTGGCCAGTTGTTTCCTGTATATGCACAGGTTCCCGGGAAGGGCTTGCTCAGGCCCACTGCCCACCAGTGGCATTAATCCCTTGCCCTGGACTTCCCTTCCCTCCACTATCCCAGCCAGACCACAGCTACCTGGGTCATGGAATGGCACCAGGACATAGTAGACGGATTCCATGGGGCTGCCCTGTCACTGTTCTACACCGCGGTGAGCCTGGACTTTGTCAGCATTGATCTTGCCCATACTGCCTGTGGCGTCCAGGACGAAACTGAGTCGGGAGGCTGGGGTGATGTCCAGCAGCCCGGAGAAAGCCACAGTGAAGGGTCTGCACACTTGTCCCCAGCCCCTGGTTTCTCAGCTCCCTGAGGAGCACCTAGGGAGCCCATGTCCAGGAGACTACCACCTGGAGAAAGTCCTGTGTCCCAGGCATCTTCACAGGAAGCTAAAGGCCTGGATGGAGGCCAGAAGGGCCAGTTTTGCAGTCTGGAGGTAGAGCATGTGGTGCGGGGAGAAGCCTGGGGCTGTGCTGTCCTTGTTGATGCCTCTCTGTGGTAGCTGGGAACTGCTCTGGTCAAAACAGCCCTGATGGCTACATTTTCCTGGGTTGGGAAAGGGATCTGGAGGGTGGAAGTAAAAACCTCACTGCCTCCTAAGGAAATGGGAACCTTCCTGACCTGGGCCGACCCTCTCACTGCTCTGCAAAGGATCAGCAAGAAATGATGACATTTTGTGGAGGGCCAATATGGAGGGATCCCTTACACAGCACGTGATGGATCCCCTGAGCCCTCTAGACAGTCCCCAAAAGCTGCCCTTGGGCAATGGAGAAGTCTTATTGGTTGAGTAAGAAGCTGCTCCCCGCCCCTCCCCCAACAAGCCATAGCCACCCAAGTGGGCCTTTATCCACCCACCTTGTTCCCAACATTCTCTCCTTCTTATAGGAAGTGAGGCAAGGACCTAGGGGACTGAGATCCCTGGGGACAGGGACAGGGGAAAGGAAGTGACTTCCCCTTCCTTCTGAGGGCTTTCCTGTCTGGTACCTGAAAGTTTGGAGGGATGAGTTCCAAAGTAGCCAGAGGCGAGGAGTGTAAAACCCAGCAAAATCCCAGGGCAGCTCAGTTCCTTACAATCAGAGCAGGTAAGATCTCCCACTGGGAAGAGAGGGCAGAGGTCTAGAACCCAGGATTCTGTTGCCCCAACCCTTATCCCTGTCCACCCAAACTTCTTCCACTTTTCCTCCCAGCGGGAATAGGGTGAAAGCCCATAGAGAGCTTTCATAGATACACTTCTAGGCTTTCTGAACTAAAACCTGGAGTTCAGGCACTGGTGGTGAGACCGAATATTTGAGTCTGGGACTGTGCTAGAAAATCTAGCAGTGTGGGGGCCAGTTCTACAGGGATCATGCCCTCTGTGAGCCGCGAACGGAAAGTGCACTTACAGTGGACAGGAGGCAGCTTACAGGTCATTGTTCAGTTTGGTGGTTGAGGGGACTGTGAGAGAAAGCCCTGTGGGATCCAGTGGTAGAGAGGAAGTCACATGAAAGAGAACTCAACGAGGACTGCAGACCTGGTCCTGGCTCTGTCCTTCCCTGTGTGACTTCAGGGAAGCCACCTAACTCACCTGGCCTTTGGTTAAACTGGGAGGCCTCACAGGTCACTCCAGAGATGAAGTGATGTTTACATCCCGTGTGACCTTGGGATGTGACACGGTGGCTGGGTGGACTGAAAAGAAGTGGCTCTATGGGCTCCTCCCTAACTACTGGGGTCATGGCCTCATGGCTGTACCTTGTGCCAGGCTTACCAGCTCTTGCCTTGGCCAGAGGAGGTGAGGATGTGACAGCTGCTGCCCGAGTTCCACCCAGCTGCTGTGACTACAGAAGTCCTAGTACCAGGAAAAGGAGGGGAGGAGAACAAGGCATTTGTCTAGTCTCACAGCCTCCACCCATAACTCACCTCTCTTTCCTTTCCCACTCAGAAACCCTCCTCCCTCCCCTGCGACTCCTGTCAGATACCCCAAAGTTGCTCCACTACTCTGCCCATCCCACCCTGCCCTGTTGCCCAGACCAGAGCTTTACTGAGGCGGGGTAGAGGGGTCTCCCCAAGTTTCTTTCCATCTCACTCAGCCCAACCAAAGGTCTTTCAGTGGCCACCGAGGCCTACCTCTGACCTCAGCCCCTGCCTGTGACCCTCAGTGCTCTCCAGTGCAATGACTTCTGGCTGTTCCCACAGGAAGTGCTGCCATTGTGGAGGCAGAAACTATGGAGTGGCCTCAGGGGCTTGGCAAGCAGCACTCCAGTCCCTTTGAGAGGCATGGTCAAGAAGGCACCAGTTGGGAGACAAGGCAGCGAAGGCCTCCCTGACCGCTACCCCATCCATTTTCTTACCTGCAAGGCATGGAGGGCTGCCTCAAGGCATGGAAGGCTGGGGTGTGGTCAAGAGCTCTAGCCGCCACCAGGGTCTCCTGCAGAGCCCCAACCAGGCGTGTCTGCTCCTGACCCAGCTGCCTTGAAGTTCAGGTCAAGGTCATTCCTGAAAGTCAGCAGGAAATCCTGGGCTGCACTGGCAGGAGACACCTCACCTAAGGCTGCTTGGAATTGCTGGGAAGGAGACCCAGGTCCAAAGTAGGAGACAAAGAGGTCATTGGTGAGGAGGGTGTGGCCCTGGGAGAGGGGTAGGGAACAGGGTCTCCAGGGAAGCCTCTTGGATTGGGCCATTGCCCACATTTCCTCAGCTACTGGCGCTCAAATCTGGGTGTGGAAGGAATTGGGGCGGGGGTCGCCCTACAAGGGGCAATTCTGGACCTTCTAAGGGGGAGAGACTCCTGATTTCAGGACCAGGGTTCCTGAGTGTTGCTGCTGCAGGGGGGCGGAGATGAGGATGCGGGGGGAAAGAGGGTCCCTTCTTTTGGCAAGCAGGACCCTCAAGAGGTCTTGACTGCGATGTGACAGGACCCAGGGATACTCACCAGGAAGTCCTCAAGATGAAGTGGGGGCCAGCCTGGGGACAGCTGCTCCAGGAAGAGCTGCAGAGAGACATTGAGAGCCACCTCCTTGGTCAGGTCCTGGTGGGTGATGGAGGCAGCGGCAGCCCGGAGGCTCCAGATTTTGGGAAAGAAGGTAGACGTCGGAGGCACCAGCTGCAGCAGTAGCAGCAGCACTGAGGGGCCCAGGTGGAATTGAGGCACGTTGGTGGGGAGCATAGCAGAGACCTGGACCCAAAGGATGAAAGACTCTCGAGGGAGGAGGAAGGAGCAGCAATTCCAGGGGAGGCCTGTCTCTGTGTCCATGGGCACCTGCTTGCGCCCCTTCTGCTTTGTCACAAACACCTTAGCTGCTCCAGATGAGCTTCCTGCCCTCTCCCCATTTGCCCAGACAACTGAGGACCTTATCAGGCCAGCTGGGACTTACAGATGCAGCAGGGGCCCCAGGTTCCTCCCCCAGTACCTGCCCTCACGCCAGCTCCCCTTCCTGCTGGCTAGGTAGGGCTGCCTGGTGTGGTGTCACCAGACACTTGTTAAGGTTGTAATTAACCTAAGTGGGACTCAAGGAGGGGAGGAAGGAGGCCCAGCAGGGTGGACAGGACTGCAGCATCCTTCACCCCTGTATTCATGCTGGCCCCAAAGCCAGAGCAGCAGCAGGCACCGGGGCAGGCCTTCCTTGGCACTAGCTGGGAAGTGACTGACAGCCAGGAGGAAGAAGGGAGTAGGCAGAGCAGCATGACTCAGGCCTGGCTTAGTGCCAGGGCCAGACTCAGGCCAATGAACCTCTGCCCACCAGGACCTGGTGCCTTTCCCAGCCTGCAGCCTCTGAGGATTTAGAAACCCAGCCCCTCAGCACCCCTTTCCTGGCTCTATCACACATAAAGACAAGAGATGGTTTTGTGGCAAAATATTTATTGCTGCCATCCCCCTGGTGGTCCACTGGGGGGTTATAAGGGTTGGAGTTGGTGTATCACAGCATCTTCTGAAATAGGGCGATGGCCTCATCCATCTTCCTAAGCTCTGCTTCTGTCTGTTGGAGCTGGGGGTGGAACAACGGGTGATGGGTAGTGATGACCCCGGCCAAAGAGGAAAGAGCCCCAAATGCCAATGAAGGCAGAGGGGACAGACTTGGAAAGACGGGAGGGTCACAGACAAGTAGTAGTTGTTAGGGGACTATGTGCTTGGCTGGACCAGTCCCCCAAATTCTCAGCAGTCTCCTCCCCAGCACCACCCTTCTCTTCTACCATCACTGGACTTTTGGGTGCTGCCTTTTCCCAGAGTGGTCAGTCCACAGGGAAAAAGGAGCCTCAGAGCCCAGGTGCCTACTCTCCAACAGGCCAGCCCCAGCCCCTACCTGAAGAGCACAACAGAGATTAGGAACACAGGTTCCTAGACAGGCATTTAGCCTTCATCTGTAAAATGGCCAGAGTAATTCTGCCTGCCCAGAGAGGGCTACTAGGAGAACCCAGTGAGTGGTGCCTCTGCACCCCCACAGCCTTTTCGTCATCCTTGGTGTAGTTTACCCAGTTCTCCTGCCTGGAGGGCTCCCTGTCTCTGTGCTCTGAGCCCAGCCCCAGGCATGTGGGATGCTATGTTGGGTGGGCCACAAGATGTCCGGCCAGGAGGCAGGGTATCTCTAGGTTTGCCTCCATCTTCACCTTGCTGTGTCACCCGCCCACCTGCTCCCCACCTGCTTAAGGGGCCCGGGTTCCAAGCTCCCCCATGGACTGCTCAGGGCTGAGCAGAGTGCAGCCACAGGATTGGGTTTGAGATGTTGGAAATGGGGAAGGGAACGCCCACCCATACCACACACCTTGGCTTTGTCTGCCTCCTGGACTCTGATGGGCACCTTGACCGGGTAGCCCACAGTGGCACGGCGCTCCCGCAGACGCTGGGCCTGCCTCTGCGCCTCACCACGCTTGGCCTGCAGCTTGCCCAGCTCCCGGGCTGGGTCTACCAGACCCTGCAGTTGCAGGTGGACGGAGCAGCGGTCAGAGGCCAGGGCCACAGCACAACCCTGGGGTGCAGGAGCCCCTAGCGCCAGGATAGCCACAACACCTGCGCCTGCTAGCGCCTGCACATAGCCCGACACGGCTGATGCCAGGGCGCCTGTAGCCTCATCAGCCACTTCCAGGAAACCTGCCGGTGGGGGGAAGGAAGGTGAGGTAGCTGTCCTAGAGAGTGGGCACAGGGAAAGGGAGACAGGATAGACATGCGGCCCTGAGGCTCACAGTCAGGTCGGATCCGGATGAGGTTGTAGTCGGCACGGAGGGAGCGCACAGCTCGAGTGATGCTCAGGGTCAATTCGATGGCGGCTTCAGCCTCGAGGTCTTTCCAAGAGCACTGTGGGGTGGAGGAATGGGTGAGAAAGGCTGGGGGCGGGGGGGCGCAGGCTGTAGCCCTGTCCAGGCCAAACCCCGTACCTCTGAGGGTTCTGGGTAAGGGGTAACACAGAGGCTAGGGGGTGCCTGTGGTGTCCGCCGGGGCAGCCTCTGGAACAGCTCCTCTGTCACAAAGGGCATGAATGGTGAGAGCAGTCTCAGGCCAACATCCAGGCAGGTGTAGAGGGTCTGGCGGGCACACTCTGCAGCCACCTGGTCCACCCCACTCAGCACAGGCTTCAGGCACTCCTAGGGGATGGGGAGGGACAGGGTTCAGGGCTAGAAAAGCTCTAGCCTCCAGCCCTTGCTATGCCTGTAACTAGTAGAGGGATGTGCTGGCTCAGGTCTCATGGCCAACCACTGGAAAAGGGAGGCCCGGAGCTCTGCTGCCCCCACCCCACTTGGCCCCTCCTCACCAGGTAGACATCACAGAGCTCATAGAGCCAGAAGCTGTACTGGGCAGTTGTGACAGCTGGGAAGTCGTAGGCCTGGAAACCTTGGTTGCTGAGCTTCACCGCCTCAGTCAGCCGACTGAGGATCCAGCGGTCCACCAGGCTCTCGTGGCCTCCAGGCTTAGGGGAGGAGCAGATCAGCCAAGGGCCACCGTATGTGGAGGGCAGAGGTACCCAGGGGAGGGAGCCAGAACCCCCCCCGAGGCAGGAACCTTGGGCAAATTTGCATCCCAGGAGGCTGACGTGCTTTCTGTGTAGCCTCTGCCTCCCTGCACCCCACTCCATGGAGGCACACGGCGGGCAGGGGTTGCAACCCTGACACATGGGCCGCACTTGATGGCAGAGTGGCGGGGGTACAGCCTGTGTGGGTGCCGGTCACCTCGTGCCTACCAGGTCCTCACCTCAGAGGTGGCTGAGGGCACGAAGCCCTTGCCAAGGCCACGAAGGGCAAACTTGGTGGCATTCCAGAGCTTGTTGCAGAAGTGGCGGTACCCCAGTATCCGGTTCACATCCAGGTTGATGTCGCGACCTGGGTGCGGTGAAGTGTGTGTCCTCAGCACCACCCTTCCAACCCTCGCCCAAGGCAGAGGGGAGGGGTGGCCTCAGGGGAGGAGGAAGGATGTGGCTAAGACATTTGGGGCCCCTACCCTGGGACGTGTAGGCGCATAGTCCGAACCGAAGGGCATCGGTGCCACACTCAGGAATTCCCGCTGGGAAGTCTGCCTTCTGCGAGAGGAGTCAGAGCGGAGTCCTGAGCCAGGCCCACCTTCCCTCTGCCCACTCCCCAGCTCTGGCCACCCTTCATACCTGCCCTTCTTTAGCCCTCTCCACCTCACTGGGATCCAGGTTGCTCTTCAGTAACTGGTCATGGAGGCCCTGAAGGTGAGGTGGGCGGGGTCAGGAGGCCATGGTTACAGCTCCGAAGCCCTCCCTGGCCTGGCCCAGCCCCCAGCCATACCTGCAAGGAGACTCCATGGATGACATCCAGGGGGTCGATGACATTGCCCAGAGACTTGCTCATCTTACGGCCGTGAGCATCTCGCACGATGGCATGGAGGTAGACCTGAGGCGGGGCAGGAGCCTGTGAGGCTACGCCTCCCTGTCAGACCCCATTGCCCCGCCAGGGTCCTGCATCTGCTCTGTCCCATTCCGAACCTCAAGTCCCTCAGTGTACCTGCCAGTGCATTCAGCAGCGTCATGGACTGAGAGGCGCTGCCTCCTCTAGGAAGCCCAGGCACAGAAATCACTGAGCAAATTGCAGGTTCATTTTCAGTCCCGACAAGCTCACCCATCGCTGTCCATGAGTCCTGTGCTGTGCCCCATCCATGCTCAGCCTGAGCTATGGCACCAGAGGGTGGCTGAGGGTAGGGACTGTGGGAGGGGTCTCAGCAGGGTTCACACCTCTCTGAAGGGTAGCCTGCCGGTGAGCTTCAGGCCCAGCATGACCATCCTGGCCACCCAGAAGAAGAGGATATCGTGGCCCGTCTCCAACAGTGTGCCAGGGTAGAATACACTCAGATCTTCTGACTGGGGGCAGAGCAGGATGTTATGGGGAGCCAGGCACTCACCTCCAAGAGCCCCACCTAACCTGAGCCCAAAAACATACCTGGTTGGGCCAGCCCAGGATGGAAAAGGGGAAGAGGCCAGAGGAGAACCAGGTATCCAACACATCCTCATCTGAAGGAAGCCAAAGGTCAGAGGTCAGAGGGGGCAGAGGTGAGGATCAGAAGCCCAGCTCTCCCCGCACCCTCTAGGTAACCCCCAGCCCTGCCTTGCCTTGCTGGAGACTGATCTTGTCAGGGGACACTCCAAACTCCTTGGCTGCCTTCTCACAGGCTTCGGCCTTGCTGCGCCCACTCACCCAGTACCGCCCATCAGGGTCCTGTCACAGGTGAAGTGAGTACCCAGGGCAGGGGGCACCCCTGCCTTGCCCCACCCCACGCCCACCAAAGACCCAACAAACCACAAGTCCCTCAGATGTATGACATTCCACTCTCGCCTGGTTCTCACCTCCCCAGGGGGTACGGCTGGGTCATTGACTGTGACAAAGTAGGCTGGGATGCGATGGCCCCACCACAGCTGCCGGGAGATGCACCAGTCCCTGCCAGTGGTGGTAAAGGAGGGGTCAGGGGGAAGGGGGTCCCCTGTCCTGTGCCCGGCTCAGTCCCTCACCTAGTCACTCTCCCTACATCGAGCCCAACGCACCGGATGTTATCCATCCAGGCGTGCCAAGTCCGCTGATGGGCCTCAGGCAGGATTCGGAGGTCGCCCCGAGTCACGGCAGCACTGGCCGCCTGAGCCATCTCCCCACAGCGCACGTACCACTGTGGTCGCAGCAGAGGCTCCACCACGTCTTTGGACCGACTGCAAGTACACACGGGTGGGGAGGTTGGATGGGGAGTACCCTGAGGAGTGCCCTCCTTCTCTGGCCCCCACACTCACTTGCAAAGCGGTACCACCATAGGGTTGTCCTCAATGCCACGGAATAGTCCCCGTTCCTTCAGCGCTGCCAGCACTGCCTTCCTGGCCTCAAACCTGGGCAGGCCCTGGGTGGGAGACAGGCCTCATTGTGGCCGTGCCTAGGTACCCCTCTGTCTCCAGACCTGGCCCTGACACCCAGGCAGTCTCACCAGGAAAGGCGGGGGTACGCCGATGAGGGCCCCTCGGGAGTCCATGATACTGATGGCCTCCAGCCCGTGCCTCTGTCCAACCTCATAGTCATTCTGGTCATGTGCAGGGGTGATCTTCACTGCACCTGGGGTACATGTGGGGGTGCCAGGGCCATGAGGGACTCATTGGAGTCCCTTCCCACATACACCCCCTTTGGCTGAAGGTGTGGTTCCCTAACCACCTATTCCCCGCTTCCCCAAGACGGTCCCCTGAGAACCAGCCCAAGCCCGGCTTGTTTACATGAAGCTTACTCTCTTTCCCTTGAGAGGGAAGAGGAATGGAGGGATGTGCCTCGTGGGCTCCTTCCTCTCCCCACAGGACAGTCCCTTGCTCACCTGTGCCAAACTCCATGTCCACAAAATCATCAAATAGGATAGGGAGGCTCCGAGACACGAATGGATGGATCACACTCTTTCCCTTCAGGTGCTGGGAATAGAGGGAGACCTCAAAAATGCACAAAGGGCTGGGCCCAACTCCCTCCTACCCAGGGCCGACTATCCCAATACCCAAATTCTCACTTTCGGGCTAAAAAGGAACTCCAAGATGACTTTATAATCCAATTTCCTTTCCTCAGCTAGGAACCCCTTTTCAGCTGGCATACTTTCCCCAACTGCAGTAGCACCCTCACCATACCTGGTATCTAGGATCTTTGGGGTGCACAGCTACAGCCACATCTCCCAGCATTGTCTCGATACGAGTTGTTGCCACCACCACCTCCTCATTGGTCTCTGAAGTAACAGGCGACCTTATGATCTCAGTGCTGGCCCCTTTCTGCCTCCTACCCCACCCAGCCTAGGATCCTGGTGCCCCTGTCTCCTACCTGAGCCTTGGACCTTGTAAGCAAAGGAGATGAGGACCCCAAACTCCACCTTTTCCTTGTAGCCAGGCACAGAGAGCAGGGTGCGACCTGTCAGCTCCTTCTTATCCACCTGTGAAATGAGTGTTAGGAAAAGTGGCCCAGGGCCTGGGACTATGGGGTAGAGCTGGAGAGAGCCTGGGGCAAGGGCACACCTCGATGTCAGAGATGGCAGAGTTGAGGGTGCAGGACCAGTTGACAAGGCGGGTACTGCGGTAGATGACTCCTTCCTCATGGAGCCGGACAAAGGCCTCTGTCACAGCTGAAGACAGCTTCTAGGGTGGAGTAGGGGAGTCGGGGATGAGCCTAGGGGCCCAGGGGCCCAGACACTTTCCAAGGCAGCAGAGTCAAGTGAGTCTGGCCTGTCCCGAGTCCCACTGCCCAGCACCCAGACCTCTTTGAGGGCCGGTAGGGAGAAGTGCTTTCCCTGAGGGGAGAGGAGACTATGGGAATACAAGGCCAGGCAACAAGTCCTGTGATACTGGAGATGGCAGGGAAGCCACTCAGCTGGGGACAGGTGCCAGTGCAGAGAATCCAGGAAGTTCGGGCTCCATGGGAAGGCAAGGCCCTATTATGTGCCACCTGGAGAAATGTGGGCTCCCAGAGTGGGTAATAGGGAACACACAGGGTCATGACATGGGGTGAGAAATGATGTTTGCAGCTGAGACCTTAGCGATTTTCTGAGTGGGCTCACTCCTGGGGGAGGGCACTGCATGTGCTCTCTTGTCTATGGGTGCCCCACACTAGAAAGCATCCCCATTCTGTCTGAGCCCTGAGACCCCTCCTACTCACAGGGTCCATGGTGAAACAGGCTCGGTCCCAATCCAAGGAGCTGCCAAGCTTCCGCAGCTGGTGGTAAATCCGGTCCCCCTTCCTGGAAGTAAACAGGCAGGTGGATCAGCATTAAGGTCAGGTTGCAGGGATACATCGGGTGCCCACTGGCACAGTGTGAGGATCACTCATCTTCTGAAATTGACCTGGGCCCTGAAGCCATTGACCCTCAGACTCTGAGAGGATGTGACCCTGCAGCCAGGGTCACAGATGATAGAGGTCTTATGTGGACAGGGCACAGGGAGGCAGGACTGCTGCACACTCACTCCTCCTTCCATTTCCAGACCTCCCGTAGAAAGGCCTCACGGCCCAGCTGGTGCCGGTTCAGTCCCTGCTCTCGCCAGAGCTTCTTTTCCACCACTACCTGGGTGGCAATGCCGGCGTGGTCACAGCCAGGGTTCCACAGGGTGGTCTCCCCACGCATGCGATGCCTGTGGGAGGAGCACGGAGGACCAAGGTGAATGTGCTGGTAAAGCCTGGCACCTAAGGAAGAAGGGGCTTCTGGGCAGGAAGTTAGTGGACTCAGGAAGGAAAATGGCAGTGAAGAAGAACCCTGATTCTAAAACTACAGTCTGGGGGAGGATATCTGCAAGGATAGCCGAAGCAATCTGGCGAAAAAGAGGAGGTTCCTTCCCAACTAGCTAGCAAAACCTATGAGAAAGTTATGATTATTGAAACAGTAAGTTACAACATAGGAACAAAGCTACAGACCAAAGGAAACAAAACAGTGACTGGAAACAGATCCGAGCCAATTTATTATTTGTCAGGGGTGACACTCCATATCAATATGGGAAGGAAAAACAATTCAAAAATTTGTTTGGGACAACTAGCTCCTTAGTTGGAAAAAAATCTCCCTATTTCCCGATATTCACAAAAATAAATTCTAGTCAGATTAAACCATTCAATATAAAAAAAACAAAACTATGAGAAAGCCTCAGAAAAATGACTTAATTTCCAAAAATCAAAAAAATGAAGATAATAACATAAGTGGACATGTGTATAACTTTGAGTTAGAAAAGACATCTTTATCCAGACACATGTAACATAAACACAACAAAACATAAAACCTCAGACCATTAATACCTCTCAGTGAAATTAAAAAGTGAAAGACCATTTTGGGGAAAATGACTGGAAGCTAGCAATGTTTTAGGGAATTGATCAGGAGCTGAATTAGAGAATAAAATCATCTCCATTCCCTGCAAGGATAGAGGTAGGTACGTGCAGTTTCCTCCAAAGTCCTATGCTGAGGGGTACCTTCCTTCCCCTGTAGTACTAGGAACATTAAAGTGGGAAGAGGAAATCATGACAGAAACACAATAACACTTAATTCACAGATTGTTTTCAATGACTCATCAAACTGTGTTATATTCATTCTTTATAGTCTGTTTATCTCCAGTATGTTCAGATCTCCTTTCGGACAGAGATTGCAGCAACTCCATGTTCTTGCAGATAACCGATAGCAATGTTGCTTACATGCCATAAAGGATAAGAACATTTTTCTGAACTTCAAAATGTTATATATTACCATTAAAGAAGTTAAGCATAAGATAAAAATATTTCTCCACTAGAAGTATCTTTTCGGGGATCATAAAAAATTAGCAAAAAATAAATCAGTGTCAGGGATATTTGTAGAAATGCACTCTATTCTCTGTTGGAGGAAGAAAAAGAAAAAAAACCATATTCAACAAATTTTTATTTCATTTTTATAATGTCTTATTGGTGGAGATATTTGAAGCTGTAGTTTACATGTTATTTTTGATTCTAAAATAATGATATAGTCCTGGCTGGTGTGGCTCAGTGGATCGAGCACGGGCCTGAGAACCAAAAGGTTGCCGGTTCAATTCTTGTCAGGGCACATGCCTGGGTTGTGGGTCAGGTCCCCAGTAGGGGGGTGCTAGAGAGGCAACTGCACACTGATGTTTCTTTCCCCCTTTCTCCCTCCCTTCCCCTTCTAAAAATAAATAAAGTCTTAAAAGAAAAAAAAAAGTGTTAATTCTATTTTCATGTAAATAACTTGGCCATTACATGTTATATGTAATTAATAAAACTGTTTTTCCAGCTTTCAATTCCTTGCAAAATACTAAGTCTAACATTATACCTCCAGTGTCCAGAGCAGTGCTGGCACATAGTGATGTCCTGAAATATTTTTTGATTAAATTAATTTAGTAAGTACGATACTAGAAAAACTCAAAACTTAAAATACAATAAATAACCCTGTTTTCCAAAGATAAAAGATACTTTTTCAGCTCTGGCTGGTGTGGCTCAGTGGATTGAGTGCTGGGCTGCAAACTGAAAGGTTGCCAGTTCAAGTCCTTGTCAGGGAACATTCCTGGGTTGCAGGGCAGGTCCCCAATTAGGAAGGTGTAAGAGGCAACCAATTACACATTGATATTTCTTTCCCTCTTTCTCCCTCCCTTTCCCTCTCTCCCTCCCCCTCTTCCCCTCTTTCTGAAAATAAATTTAAAAAAATACTTTCTTAAGGAATTTGTCACCTAGAATATTAGACTTTGTATCTGTTAACTAATCAAAATACTGACAGTGGAGTGGGTTGATTGGGGGAAGCAAGTACTAGGGGAGGATGCTAACTGATCAGAGGGGTATGATGGAGAGAAGTGGACTACCACCAGGGGGCAGCACTGAGGACCAATGTGGAAGGAGAAAAGCTGGAGGGCTCCCAAAGAGAAGCAAGCAGAGGGAACCAGCTGGGAGAGGACAGTAGCTCACCATCGGGTCAGGGAGTCCTGGATCGCGTTGGTGAGGGCGTGGCCCAGATGTAGGGAGCCTGTAACATTTGGGGGTGGGATGCACATCATGAAGATGCCCCGTGGATTTGGTGCTGATACACTGGAACGCTACGGGGAAGAAAGGAAGGGGACATGCTAAAGGCATTCTGTCACCTTTCCCAGCCTCCTTCCCCTCCAGGCCTA
The DNA here is from genome assembly GCF_021234165.1 of Pteronotus mesoamericanus. NCBI lineage: Eukaryota > Metazoa > Chordata > Mammalia > Chiroptera > Mormoopidae > Pteronotus > Pteronotus mesoamericanus. The sequence goes on from NW_026555085.1 coordinate 2,192,307, forward strand.
GGGCACAGTAACACTCACTCCATACTCTGGCTTGAAGAAGCCCTGTTGCTCCCACCAAGGGTACCAGGCTGCCTCCACGTACTGAGGGCTGTAGGAGTCGGGCATGGTGCCACTGACATCTGGGGGAGAGGGAGGCAGGGGTCAGCACTGACTGAGGCTGGGAATAGCTGAAATGGGGATGATGGCCCAGCACAGAGGGGCCTGGGTCTCTGCAAACCTTCAACAAGTAGAGTGGTAGGAACAAGGATAAAACAGGAAAGGGGTAAAACAGAAGCAGCAGCAGCTGAGGAGGGTAGAGGTGAAGGGTAGGGGCCGCTTCCCCCTCCTAGTACCTTTCTTTTCCCCAGGTCGGGTTGGGAGGTCATAGGTAATGACCCCAGGATCCCGTTTCTCCCTCTTCTCTGGCTTTGGTTTCTTCTGCTTGGGAGGGAAGGATATAGGCCCAGATATCAGTCCCTACCACAGTGACACTGACATCCGATCCAGCTCCACCCCTAGCCTCTCACCTCCCCTGGGGGTGGTTGCTGCTGTTGGATCTTCTGCTTCTGTTGAAATTTCTCTAGCTTCTCCCGTTTCTTTGCCTCTTTCTTGAGTTGAGCAGGTGTCTTTGGAGGTGCAGTGACCTCAGGGCCTGGTAAGAGACACAGAAATGCAGACTTAGCCCCCTAGGGGCCCTCTGTGAAGGTGCTGCTGTGTCTCACATGAGCTATTTCAGCTGCCCAAGGGCTTCCCCATGTCAACTTCCCACCTTACCCTCCCGCAGACCCCTGCCCCAGTGATTCTGTCATTCTAAGAGAAAAAAGAAAGTGAGCTGCATGGAAGACCCCAAGGAACCCTTACTCTCCTACCCTTACCCTTCCTCACCTGGCTGCTGGGAGAGAGGCCTGGTCCCTGAATACAGAACCACCTCTCCCAGCACTGCCCGGAATTCTGACTGCTGGACACAGGTGATAAACCAGCGAGTGACATTACCCCAGATTTGGCGAGCAGAGGGGTCCAGCACCTGGGGTCGGGAAGAAATCAATTATCCTTACTAACCATACAGCGAGGTCTGAGAGGAGTTGCCCTCATTCTTCCCAAGGCCCTAGTGACTCACATAACGGAAAGGCAGAAGCAAGGCTGTGACAGCTGCCAGGTCAGCCAAAGTGGGAGCCTCCCCAGCCAGGTAGGTGTGCTGCCGAAGCCACTCTTCCAAGGGGCTCAGGGCCCTTCCCAGGGCCCCCAGTGCAGCCTAGCGGGAAGGGGAAGGAATGAAACAGGGCTTGGCCTCCTTCCACTCCCACAGATCATGACCTCTGAGGCCAGTTTTATCTTCTCTGAAATGGTCATAACAAAAAGAAGCCCTGATGAACACTTACTATGCGTCAGATAAAATATATTAAGTACAGGAAATTAAAGATGACATGAAGCAATATAACAATTGCTTCAACAACATTTATTAAGCACCTAATTAATACATGTCAGGTACTTCTTTAAGCAATGAAGAGAGTATCTGAACAGATGGGGTCCCTGACCTCGTGGAGTTTACTTTTTAACAGGGGAAATAATAAATGAGTAAATATATAATAGATTACCCCATTTTTTTCTCCTAAAGTTGTATGACAAAAAATCAGGCTAAGGGGACAGGGAACTTCAGAGAGAGGGCCTTTACTTCAGATAAGTGCAATCAAGCTATGAGGGAGCCAGCCAGGGTCTAAGTCACATATTCATTTAATTCATTAACTCATTAATTAATTCATTCAAGAAATACTAAGTATCTGCCATGTTTTCAATATATGATGTGTGATAAATGCCAGGAGGTACAGGCCCACTCTGGAAGGACTTAGTTACAATCTGGTGTGGTTATTATCTCCCCTCTCCCTTCCCCTCATTTCATTTCTCCTTCCTTATCACCCAACAACATCATCAATCCTGGCCCTACCTGCCTCTCCTCATCTCTCCTTCACCCAGTCTTTCCCTACAACTCACAATAACTTCTATCATTAGTTTCAGACTCACTAAAGTTTTATTCAGACACTTTTAAAGTACCTGGCAGTACTCTATGGGCTTTGCACGCTTCTTTTAACCTCAGCATGTTCTCAACATGAAAACTCAAGTTTTCATAAATAAAGGAAGACTAAGGTTCAGTGAGGTTACCAGGTGGCAATCTGGGATTTGATTAATCTTTTTCCATATCTGACATGCTATCTTTCTGTTCCATTATCCATTCTAATTCCTGCTTCCTTCTTCTAAATCTTCCCCTCCCTATCTTCTCTCTACTCACCTCAGGATCATGGACAGAGCTGCGGAGTCCCAAGGCGGGCAGCGTTGCCCCACAAGCAGCTGGTATTAGCTCCGTGTCCGCGTAACTGACCCACTGTTGGACGAGGGCGGCTGCCCGGCTGCCCCCAGGGCCTCCCAGACCTTCTGGCCAAAGCAGCTGGGCCACAGCTGTGGCCCCCCACACCCAGAGCCCACCGGACCCCCGCTCCAAGGCAGGCAGACGGGGTGGGGGAAAGGGAGTCCTGCTGGCCGGAGGAGGCTGGAGACAGATGCGGGGGTGGGCCCCTCCCCAACTCGGTCCCTCTCCAGCCTCCCCATAGCGCGCAGCTATGAGGACTCGCAGGCTGGGGAAGGCATCGGGGTGAGGGGAAACATAGAGGATGGACATGGTTATTATGGGCTCCGAACCAGATGGAAAAGACCTAAGGAGAGAGAGAGAGAGAGAGACGGGGAGACTGAGGGACTTGGGATCCTATCTGAGTCTCTCGTGGGCCTCCTCTACTGCAGGCACCCGAGGCCCCCAGGAGTGGGAGCGTCTGATCAGGCCTCAAGAGCCGAGGGTCTGGCTCTCGCAGTGGCGGTGAAAATGGGGGACTTAAGTGCGGGCCCCGAGGAGGCCCTCGGCGTCCGGAAGAACGCAGGTTCGGGCCGCAGGTACGTACTGGATGAAGGTAGTAGACGGAGCCGGGCGCCGGCTGAAGGTGGATAGGTCTGGTGGCTGGGACGGCGGGGCGGTTCTCCCTGCAACCCTGGCTCCCTGGGACCACTGCCCAGCCTGTCGACACCCACGTGTTGCCCCCTTTGTGACAGGATCGTTTCCGGCCCACAAGTCCTGGGGCAGACAGGGTGGCCTTACCCAGCCTGCGTTTGCTGGGCCACCCTGCAGGATATGGTGGGGCGGGGAGGGGAGATGGGGTGGGATGGCGCCCCGCCCGTTGCGCTCAGGAGGAGGAACAAGCGGGGCCCAGAATGGCGCGGGGTGGCGGGGCGGGGACACCCTAGACTGAGCTCCCGCTCTCTTCAGGCACTGCCCCGGGCAACCCACGTGGGTCCTCGGGCCGCAGACCGTTGGTACGGCGTGGGGGCGGGAAGCCACGCCCCCACCGGAAGCAGCCGGAGAAAGTGCTGCCGGGCCAGGCTGACGCTTTGCCAGGGCCCCACTGGCAGCCCCAACGGAACCTCACTTCCTCCTACGTTGAGAAGAATGTATTTCGCTTTATGGCCTCTTAGGCCCCTTAATTCAGAAAGCTCTTATCTGGAATGGGAATGAGCGAATGAAGACAATTTGCACTCAACCCCCCCAATAACAATTCTCACTTGCTTGCTTTTATCTGCGATATCCGAGTGTAATGATTTGGCTGGGTTGAGGAAGAAATCCAGCAGCGTCAAATACATCTTAAGTGTCTCATTTAACATTGTCACATAACGAAAGGACAGCAGGCACTCATTGTAGGTGTAGTCTGTGCAAAAGGCCATGTAGGTAGGGGCGTGTTCAGGAAACACGGTGTAGCCCAGTTGAGGTAGTAGATGGCTTATACCCAGGAGAGTAGCAGCAGATAATGCTGGGAAGTTGGGTTGGGTTCCTAGCTGGGGTAATGAAGGGCAACGGCATGGATGAATTCAGTAGCCCTTTCCTGCCCTCCAGTCTCTTTCCCAAAACACATAGAACCAGAAATCTGCATTATAAAATTTTATTCCCGATGCGGGACAGATTCCTTCCATCCCCCAAAATCACATGCTGCCCTGGAGAGATCTAGGAGATTCTCTTACCACCTCTGGAAAAAGAGTAAGAAAGGCAGGTACTGGGAACAAGGTACACTTTGCATACCCCAGACAACTTATCTTCCCCTTCTGAGGATAGCTGCTCCCCACTAAACTAGTCCTCTGATCTACTCATCCCTTAAAAAAAAAGAAAGAAAGAAAAGGGCCTTCGCTATTATAAAACTGAAAACACAGCATTTCAAGTATGCATGGAGAGGTTCTGGGCTGGGACACCAGGTCAAGGATCACCAGCGGAAGAGGAGAGGAGAGAAGGAACATCACTGTTTTTGCTGCAGGGCCTCCTTTCTTGCTGCATCCTGTAGTAACTGTGTGTCCACCTCATCTGCTGGCAACTGCACATAGCGGACCACTGAGCCCCGAATGAAGCAGTTCTTCACTGATAACTAGACAAAAGTAGGCAAATATGAGAATACTTTTCAAAATATCCTCTACCCACCCAGGGACCCCCTGCTTTTAGAGGTGTTTCCTCTTTTCCACCATCTCCAACTTACCATGTGAGGGTATTTCTCAGGGTCTGTGACACTGATGTCAGTTAATTTGATGTTGAGATACTAAGAAAAGAAGGTGAACACCATCATTAGCTCTAGCAACAGGATACAAGAACCCTACCCTTTAGGCTCTCCCCTACTCCTTCCCCAAGACCAATCCTGGGCTCTTGCTCTGTCTTACCTGATCCACAGAATGGAGGGTTCCACAGATGCTGTTAAGGGCAGAGGAAAGGAAGAGCCAAATTAATTTACATCAAAGCAACATATAGGTGACATGAGAGCTGAGATAAGAGCATGGTTGGGGGAAGTCAAGGACTTGAGGAAGCCAGAATAGGTGGAACCAAAAAGGGACATTCCTAAACCTTAGAGTGTCAAAAACAGTGCTTCCAGAGTGCTGTGTCATTTTAAACTGTACAACTTTCTCTATATCAATGCACTCTTAAGAGTTACCATCTTGTATTTTTCTCTTCTGCACATCATTTGTGATTTTTACAGCCACTTTACAATCTTTTAGTTACTTTACAAAGTAGTTACTATCATTCAGGGACTCAGAGAGGTTGTATGACTTGCCCAAGTTTAGGGCAAATAAACAAGGACTCAGCCCACATCTGTCTGACCCCCAAACCACCAGCTATTTTCAAACATTTATTCCTTTGGAACCAGTGCCCATATGTAAATTAGGTAAAGCAGCTAGCATTCCTCTTGATTAAGGGACAAGGGATGTTCTCTCCCTTCTCCAATCCTTGAGACCCTGAAATGTTAATGAGGAATGCTATCATAATATCAGTGCCCTAAGCCCTGCCACTTCTTTTCTCTAACTTCTTCCTCTTCTTTTTATTTTTGAAAGAGAAACAGACACTAATAAACAGACACCGCTTGTTTATTAGAATTCAGGAAGGAGGCCTTCTCTCACAAACAGGTGCTGCTTCTCAGTCTGTAGCAAGAGCAAGACAACAGTTGAAAATTGTATTCCTGAGAAGAAGCAAAAAAGTTACAATTTTGCAAACAAAATTAACAAGTGATTTTAACAAAAGATAAAAAATATTTTTTCTTTTACAAAGAACAAAATTTCAAGTATTCTTCCAGATGACAGCAAATCCAATGCAGGAGGAAAGGGTAAGGACTAGTGGAAGCCAAGGCCTCTTGAGCTCTTGGTGAGAGGTGGCTGCTCCAGGAGGTCAGGGTGCCAGCAGGTCTGACCACCCCACTGTGGCTGCCCATGGCCAGGGCCCCGCAAGAGGGAATAAAGAACTTAGGGACAGTGGGTGGGGTCTGCAGCTATGAAGACGGAGGAGCTCTCCTAACTTCTTTAATTTTTGTCAGTGGCTTCAACTTTAAATCCCATGAATTGTATTTCTCTACCCTGCATGTCCCATAAATCCCCAGTTTACTGATGTCTACCATTTCTGTAATTCTCTTCCTAATTTGACTTCTACAAGCCAAGGTATTGTTACTTTACACCTCAATCCAGGTCACCGTCCAACCTGACCACCCTCCTCCTAACTGTCATCACATCTGGTGATGATGTGTCATCACCAGATTCTAAGTTCCTTTGAACTGTGGTTCTCAAACACTGATGTATGCTCAAAGGTTTAATGAGTCCACGACAAAAGAGGGAACACAGGCTAGTATAGTGTGTCTTGAATGTGTATGTAGTGTGCTAAAGTTCATTTTTCCCCCCTAAAAATAACTGTTTAATGAAGTTTTTTAAAAGTTGATTTTAGTGAGAGAGAACTATCTACATGTCCCACTCATTTATGCATTCACTGGTTGATTCTAATATGTGCCCTGACCAGGGATCAAACCCATAACCTTGGTGTATAGGGACAATGCTCTAACAACTGAACTACCTGGCCCAGGCTAAAAGTAACTTCTTTAGTTGTCCATCCTATTTTTTGGTTATTAATTTTTAAAAATGAAATTATAATAAGTGGCATTTTTAAAAATGTCCTTATCTTGCCAAAAATAAAGTTGGCAGTTCTCTGTTGGGCCCAAATTTCTGTAAAATTCTGTCTTTGAAATCCAGTGCCTTAGACCTACTGCTTCAGTAATGGTTTCACTATATCCCTGGCTGCTGAAAAGCCTGATAGCACCTTACCACCATCTGCAGCAGTGAAGTAACTGTCAGGAATTGTATAAGGTGGTATTATTTGATTCAATTCCTTAGGAATAGATATTTGGCCCTGGCCAGTGTGGCTCAGACCGTTGGGCATGGTCCCACAAAGGGAAGAGTCTTGGTTTCCATCCCCAGTCAGGGCACATGCCTAGTTTTTGGGTTCGGTCCCATCAGGGCATGTACAAAAGGCAACCAATCGATGTTTCTCTCTCTCATCAATGTTTCTCTCCCTTTCTTTCTCCTTCCCTTCCCCTCTCTAAACCCTCTTTCCCTAAAAGCAGTGAAAAAACAAACAAACATGACCTTGGGTGAGGATTAAAACAAAAGAAAACAACAACAAAAAGATGTATTTGGCACAGAAGTGGTCTGACAAGCCTGAGAGATAGAGCTCTTCTTCCAACCCAATAGACTACCTTTGAATCTTACAGTCTTTGCTTTAAGACCTGGTGCTAAAACCTAACATTCCACTCCCCCCCCCTTGTCGATGACTCAGGAGGGAGAAAAAGAAAACAAACAACAAGTCATCTGACAGGACTGGTTTTGGCTCCACACGCGTCTCTCTACAGGGCTCTAATCTATATGCCATCAATATCACATGCACTGCCAGTGCCATGAATGAAATCTCTGATGTCAAAGGCAAGTCCCTCTCCTCACCATTCCCTACCTTGTCAACGTTTCTTCCATTAATGATCTCACACAGAAATGTAGAAGTCATTGTTGGAGAGGAAGTACACTAATTCTAACTTTCTAAAGGACAATCAGGTCATAGATAACACTATTTTAAATGCACATCTCATTTAAAGGACTTTTTTTCTAAAGAATTGGAAACCATTTAAGTGTGCAAAAACAAGTCCTTGGTTAATAAACATACCATGCAGACATTAAGAATGTTAAAGATTAGCTCTTCCTCCCTTCTGCCCCCCGAGTGCGGCAGCACCGCTGCCTTCTGCGCTGCGCGGCTTCTTCTAGACCTCTTGGCGCAGGTGATACCTATTCCCAGAGGTGCTGGTGGCTGACCCTGTAACCCTAAAGCGGAAATCGCTGACTGAGCTGTGGCCACCATGTCCTTGAAGATCCAGACAAGCAATGTAACCAACAAGAATGACCCCAACTCCATCAACTCTTGAGTCTTCAATGGAAACCTCAACACAGCTGTGGTGAAGAAGTCAGATGTGGAGAACATCTTCTCCAAGTATGGCCGTGTGGCCGGCTGTTATGTCCACAAGGGCTCTATGTCTTTGGTCAGTATGCCAATGAGCGCCATGCCCGGGAAGCTGGGCTGGGAGAGAATGGGCGGGTGCTGGCCGGGCAGACCCTGGACATCAACATAGCTGATAAGCCCAAACCCAACAGACCCAAGGGGTTAAAGAGAGTAGCATCTGCCATTTACAGTGGCTACAGCTTTGACTATGATTACTACCGGGACGACTCCTATGACAGGCTCTTCGGCTATCGGGGCCGCTTGTCACCAGTGCCTGTACCCAGGGCTATCCCAGTGAAATGACTCTGGGTCACTATCTTTTTGGTCTGATGTGTCAAAACCACCATCCCTGTCAAGCTCTTTGCCCTCTCCACAGCCATCACCACCAGCTCAGCCAAGATCAAGTTAAAGAGCAGTGAGCTGAGACCATCAAGACAGAGCTGACACAGATCAAGTCCAACATCGATGCCCTGCTGGGCCGCCTGGAACAGATTGCTGAGGAGCAGAAGGCAAACCCATACGGCAAGAAGAGCAGCAGTGGCAATGGAGGCGGCAGTGGCGGCGGCAGCCGGCCACTGCCCCCTCAAGAGAACAGTTTCTGAGGCAGGCACTCCCCAGGGAGAAGCATAGGATGCAAGATGATGGCGATGAGGAGGGGTTGCTGATGCACAGCGAGGAAGAGCTGGAACAGAGCCAGGACACAGATGCGGAGGATGGGACCTTGCACTGAGCAGCCTGACAGGAGTGATGGCCACTGGTAGAAGGTCATGCACTGTACCAGTCCTCAAGCTGGGCACCCACCCCTGGATGCTGCCCCAGCTGGTCCCAAAGGAGAGTTGGCAGCAGGTACCTTATCCACCATGCATCCCAGCCAGTGCCACATCCCCTACAGGTGGAGTTACTGGCCTCCCCTCCCCATGTACTCTCCCTGTTGTCACTGCCCAGGCTAGAGGGCAGAGCACAGAATTTTTCGACACTCTGCCTCCTCTCCCCGGGACACTCCTAGGCTTGGGGTTTTTCTATAGGTTTGGGGAGGGGTGGGGGGCACAGGAGGGAACCCTGACAATAAAGAGATTGGATTCCCCCCCCCCCCCAAGCAAAATAAGAATGTTAAAGATTAGCCCTGGGTGGTGTGACTCAGTGGACTGAGTGCTGGCCTGAGAACCAAAGTGTTGCCGGTTCGATTCCCAATCAGGGAACATGCCTTGGTTGCAGGCCAGGTCCCCAGTTGGGGGCATGAGAGAGGCACCTGATTGATGTATCTCTCACACAGCAATATTTCTCTCCCTCTTTCTCCCTTCCTTGCTTGCTCTCTAAAAATAAATTAATACAATCTTTAAAAAAAAGAAAAAGAAAGAAGCCCTGCCTGGGTAGCCCAGTTGGTTAGAGCATTGTCCTGATATGCCAAGGATGTAGGTTTGATTCCCCGGTCAACCAATGCATTAAAAAGTAGAACAACAAATTGATGTTTCTCTCTCTCTAAAATTAATAAATAAAAAAATTTTCAAAAGACAGAATTGGATTTCAATTCTGATTGTGTCATTTCCTAGTGACATAGACTTCAGTAAGTTTCTTAACCTATCCAAGCTTCAATTTCCTCACATGTAAAACAGCAACAATAGTATATGTCACAAGGGAGTTAATAAATGTAAAATATTCAAAATAGTGGCTAGTCAATAGAAGGTTCTCAAATGTTAGATACTTTTCTTTCAGTACACATTTATTAAGCCCCTACTCTATATCAGATCTATGCTAGACATTTGGTAAAACAGTGAGCTTAAACATGATCCTGGCACTGTCAGAAGGACAGGTCATAAACCGTAAACACATTTCTTTGAAATTACAATTTGAGAAGCACCCACTAGGAAGAAAATAAGACCTCATGATAGACCTTATTATATAATGATCTATTTGGCTAGAAAGACCAGGAAAAGTCTCTCCAAGGCTACCACATGTAATCCAAGTTCTGAAAGATGATTAGGAGCTAATGATAAAATAGGTAGGGGATGTAAAAGCAGTACAGACAGAAGGGACTGGTACTGTTTATCCTTTACATTTTCTTTAACAAAAGGGAGATTAAGCCACATATATGTTCTATTCTGCAACAGCTTTCCACATCAATACATCTTATTCCTGTGTGACAGCTGTATCACATGGAAGTACAACTTAACCTACTTCTTACTGATAGCTATTTGTTTTCCATTTTTTGACTACTGCAAATAAAACTGCAAACCTCTCTGTACATACATCTTGTGGAACTGATTCTTACATTTCTAGAATTTGAGTCAAAGGAGCATATAATTTAATCGGGAAAAAAAACAAACTATGTTTTGTAAAAAATGTTGGTGCCTCTACACTCTGACCTTTCTGTACTTATTTTTTATATACTTAGTTCTTTGTATTGTTTTTCAATACGAGAAACAACACCTAGCTAATCTGTCAGTTTAAGGCACCATTTATTTTTTTCTGTATCTCTTCCTGCCCAGACTTCAACTAATACTTGTTCAGTTAGAGGTTCCAGGGCCCTGGGCACATCCACCTCCTACAGACTTATTGGAACGTGTACCTACCTCAGGTCATTCTTGAGTTCCACCACCACATCCTTGCCCACAAGGGACTTGAAGAAGGAATAGAAGAGCTATTGGGGGAGATAGGGAAAACTATCATATGGGAAGAGACATGGTCGGAAGGAGTGGACTTCTGCCACTATTACCAAATACTGGTATTGGGAGCCCCACCACAACTGTGGCAGGTCTCAAAACTTCACTCGGTGGCAGGGATGAACAGCTGGAGCCCCAAAGATTCCGCACACTTCATTAAGCATCTGACATAAAGACCTTGAGATAGCCTCTGCCCTGCACCCCTCGGGCTCTCTGGGCTCGCCTCTCAATCCACCACCTCTCCTGGGGCCCCTGCCCACTCTTCCTAGGGAACTGCAGAATGTATTCCCGGTCAAACTCCCGAAGCCTGGTCTCCGTCAGGGAAATGTTCCTTGAGGTCTGGCTTTTCCCTCTCCTATTATCCCTGCTAACTCTCCCTCGGATTTTTTCCCCCCGCCCCTTATAAGAGAAAAACAATCCCACGTGCTCCAGTCTCTTCAAAGAATTTGAGGCGCACGAACTAAGTGCCCCCAGGGCCCAACTCCAGCATAGAGACGTAGCCGGACCCCCTACTCCGACCCCAACAGTCCAACCTGCCCCCCACTCCCCGAGGGCGCCCCCTTGTAACTTCACGATACCCACCATGGTGTTTAAGCAGCGGGCTGCCGGCCGGACGAGGAAGCCGAGGGCCTGATGCCGCGGGCCGGAGGCCGTGCGCAAACCTGAGCGCGAGCCCGCGCGTGGGGCGGGGCGGGGCGGGAAACGCCAAGCGAATCTAGAAGTCCTGAAAGAGAGCGCGCGGCGGGCCCGGGGCTCGCGAGAGCGGGCCGGGTAGCACGAAAGCCAAGCTAAAGCCGGGGAAGGGGAGGGGCTTCCTGCTCTCCTAACTCCTCTTCCAGCGGCGGGATCCACCGCGCAGGCGCGGCCTCAGCTGTGGCCTGAGAGTAGGAGAAACTCCTCACCTCTGGGAGGTTTTTCTTTTCTAGGGCAGTGCGGTCTGCAACATGATTTGCTCACACCCTACAGACACTTCCTATTGAAAACTGTTAGGAAGTTTGTGGAACCTTGTGATTTGTACACTTCTCTATATGTTACACTTCAAAAAAGTTTAAAAAAAATGTCATGTCGAGTCCTTATGATCAGGAGCCTGAGCGCAAATCTTAATTTCATCCAAGGTTCTCTCCCAATAAACATATTTCTCCCAAAGACACAGCCTCAGTCCACATTTCTTGCACACTTTTGCCTAGGGCTGTCCTGTGAAGGAATGAGTAAAGCTTACATTGGCTGGATGATGGAAATAGCCATTCTATTAGACAGGATGAGGGTCTCAAGGTCTGGACATTTCTAAATGTTATTTCTTGCTAAATGTTAAAATGTAGCGCTATTTTGCGGATGGACCAGTAAACAGCAAAAGCTAACAGGAAATTCAAGCTGATAAATGAGGCGACCTGCAACGAAGAAATAAACAGCCCTGTCAGGTGTGACTCAGTGGCTTCAGTACCGACTTGAGAACCAAAGAGTTGCTGCTTTGGTTCCCAGGTAGGGCACATGCCTGGGTTGCTGGCCAGGTTCCCAATAGGGGGCGCGCGAGAGACAACCACACTTTGATGTTTCTCTCCCTTTCTTCCTTCCCCTCTCTGAAAAAATAAATAAAATCTTTAAAAGCAAAAGAACTCAACATGTACTTGACCAAATAGTGTACATAAACAGTGAAAGCTTTGAGTATGAATCCCGGCTCCTTTACTTGCTGCAAGTGACTATAAATACCTTGTGACAACCATGTCTCCTTATTGAATAAAGTACCTCAAACTGCGAAACCCTTGCGATTAGTAAATAATATTTCACATCCAAATATGCCTCCATAAATACAAAGGTTTACAAATGCAATTACAGGTATTTCTATACTCATGCCTCCAAGACTTTTATAAACATGTGATATGACAAAATAGGTGAAAATACTTTTTCAAGGAATAAGACCATACTAAAATCCTCCATGTCTCATTTTGCACAAAGGTACCCATTTGTCAAGAGTTTGTTATAGAAATGTTTTCTGCATGTAAAATATGTAATAATGGACTTCAAGTGCACAGATGCTGGATTTAGATCGCACCTGTAGGTAACAGCAAGGAGAAGTGTGCCCCTTAGCTGAACCCTAAGCACCCAAAGCGGTTTGTCATAGAACATAAGCAGTAATTATAGTCAGCAACTGCTCCAGCTGGGGCTGAAAGTGCCGAATGATCAAGTTGTTTTCCTGCTTAGAACAATTAGCTCATGAAAATTTGAATATTTTGCCTTACCAGCTTAATCACTCACAATTAGCTCATAATCAGACCATACATGCTCTGTCCATAAACTTTCCTTTTTCTTGGTTTTCAAGACACACTCACAGTCTACAGATATCAGAAGAAATTTGCTTTAGGAACAGATTTACTGAGTGACAACAATCCACACAGGAAGAAGGTTAGGGAGGCTAGAAATAAACAACATTCAAGTTCATCAGGTGGTTCAGAAAGGAGCCAAATTTTCCTAGAAGTCTCATTCCAGAGTCAGAAACAGGACATTAGAGTGTGAAAAGATGGCATATAAGACTCTTCCATTAGAATCCCGAAACGATGGTAACTCATGTTCAGGTCCAGTCAATTCAAGAATCATAACAATGTTTGAAGATGAGGGGAACAAATTCACCTTAGAGGCACCCTAGAACCCTCCAGCTACAGACAGTATTAATCTACTTCTTCAATGGTGGGGCCTGTGGCAGCCCTTCCAGGTGAGTACCCTGTTCCACAGGCAGACCCAGTGCATCCTCCCTGGTAGAGTTTTGTAATGACTGGATTACACAGTTGCTCCAATTCCTTTCTCTTATGATCAAACTCATCTTTCTCAGCCAGTTGATTGGCCTCCAGCCATGAAAGGACCTCATTACATTTATCCAGTATTTTCTTTTTATCAGACTCAGTAATCTTACCCTTCAAGCCTTCATCACTCACAGCACTCTTCATGTTAAAGGCATAGGATTCTAAGGCATTTTTTGCAGCAACTTTCTCTCTCTGAACCTCATCTTCAGCTTTATATTTCTCAGCATCCAGAACCATGCGCTCGATCTCCTCCTTGCTCAGGCGGCCCTTGTCGTTGGTGATGGTGATCTTGTTGGCCTTGCCTGTGCTCTTGTCTGTGGCTGTTACATTGAGAATACCATTGGCATCAATGTCAAAAGTCACTTCGATTTGAGGAACTCCTCTGGGTGCAGGAGGGATTCCAGTTAAGTCAAAGCGCCCCAGCAGGTTGTTGTCCCTTGTCATGGCCCTCTCGCCCTCGTACACCTGGATCAGCACCCCTGGCTGGTTGTCCGAGTAGGTGGTGAAGATCTGCGTCTGCTTGGTGGGGATGGTGGAGTTGCGCTTGATCAGTGCAGTCATCACGCCTCCGGCCGTCTCCAGCCCAAGTGACAGGGGAGCCACGTCCAGCAGCAGCAGGTCCTGCACGTTTTCTGACTTGTCCCCCATCAGGATGGCTGCCTGCACCGCCGCCCCATAGGCCACCGCCTCGTCGGGGTTGATGCTCTTGTTGAGGTCGCGCCCATTGAAGTAGTCCTGCAGCAGCCTCTGAACCTTAGGAATGCGGGTGGAACCCCCTACTAAAACAATGTCATGGATTTTAGCCTTATCCATCTTGGCATCCCGAAGGGCCTTCTCCACTGGCTCCAGGGTGCCCCTAAAGAGATCTGCACACAACTCTTCAAACCGGGCTCTGGTAATGGATGTGTAGAAGTCAATGCCTTCATAAAGTGAATCAATTTCCAAGTTTGCTTGGGTGCTGGACGACAGGGTCCTCTTGGCCCTCTCGCAAGCAGTGCGCAGCCGCCTCACGGCTCGCTTGTTCTGGCTGATGTCTTTCTTGTGTTTCCGCTTGAATTCCTCCACGAAGTGGCTCACCAGCCTGTTATCAAAGTCCTCCCCTCCCAGGTGGGTGTCCCCAGCTGTCGCCTTTACCTCAAAAATCCCATCATCTATGGTCAGGATGGACACATCAAATGTGCCTCCACCCAGATCAAAGATCAGGACATGTCGCTCTCCCTGACCTGCTTTATCTAAGCCATAGGCGATGGCTGCAGCTGTGGGTTCATTGATAATTCTTAGCACATTGAGACCTGCAATCACACCTGCATCCTTGGTGGCCTGGCGTTGAGAATCATTGAAATAGGCTGGCACAGTGATCACAGCATTGGTGACAGAGTGACCCAAAAAAGCCTCAGCAGTCTCCTTCATCTTAGTCAGTACCATAGAAGAAATTTCCTCAGGGTAGAAAGCCTTTTTCTCCCCTTTGTAGGATACCAATACCTTGGGCTTGCCTCCTTCATTGATTACTTGAAAGGGCCAAAGTTTCATATCTGATTGCACCACAGGATCATTAAATTTTCTGCCAATCAGACGTTTGGCATCAAAGACAGTGTTCTGAGGATTCATGGCTACCTGGTTCTTGGCCGCATCCCCGATGAGCCTCTCGGTGTCCGTGAAGGCCACGTAGCTGGGGGTGGTGCGATTGCCCTGGTCGTTGGCAATGATCTCCACCTTGCCGTGCTGGAATACCCCCACGCACGAGTACGTAGTGCCCAGGTCAATGCCAATGGCCATTCCCTTAGCAGCAGCCATTGTCTTCTGAGGCCTGTTGGGAAGAAATGAGTTAAAATCTTGGCAGAGTACTTCTTTATTTTATTTATTTATGATTTTTAATGTAGTAAAATACACATAACATGAAATTTACTACCTTAACCATTTTTTTCAGAGACCAGGTAAGATTGGCCTGGCTCAGTGTGGTATGGCCATAGACTCACCTTAACCATTAAAAAAAAAAATTATCTATTTATTTATTTTTAGAGAGAGGGGAAGGGAGAGAGAAAGAGAGGGAGAGAAACATCAATGGGTGGTTGCCTCTCAAGCACCCCCTACTGGGGACCTGGCCTGCAACCCAGGCATATGCCCAGACTGGGAATCAAACCAGCAACACTTTGGTTCGCAGGCTGGCACTCAATCCACTGAGTCACACCAGCCATGGCCATTTTTAAGTGTACAGTTCAATAGTAAGTTCATTCATATTGTCTGACCAACTTCCAGAACTCTTTATCCTGTAAAACTAAAGTCTTATGCCCATTAAACAACTCAACATTTCCTACTCCCACCAGCCAGACCCTGGAAACCATTATTTTCTGTCTCTATGACGACTCTAGCTAGCTCATACTAGTGGAATTATACACTATTTCCCTTTTTGTGGCTGGCTTATTTCACTGAGCATAAAAACAAAGTTCATCTGTGTCCAACTCATGTTCCATGGGCAGCATGCAGCCCAGGATAGCTATGAATGTGGCCCAAAACAAAACCACACATTTACTTAAAACTTTTTGCTCATCAGTTTTTGTTAGTGTTTGTGTAGTTAATGTGTGGCCCAAGACAACTCTTCTTCTTCCAGAGTGGTCTACAAACACCAAAAGATTGGACACCCCTGAATTCTATGTAATAATACCATGGATGTGATTTTCCTTCTTTTTTAACGTTGAGTAATATTCCATTGTGGACCCACATTTTCTTCACTTATTCCCTCTGTGGACTGCTTCTGCCTCATGGCTATTGCAAATAAGGCTGTCATGAACTCTGTGTACAATGATCTTTTTGGTGTACAAATCTCTCTTCCAGGCAATGCTTCCGTGCTTTTTGGACAAGGTAGAAAATGCATTTTTAGCCAACTGGAAGTGGGAAGGCAGTGGGTTTAATTGTTTTTAATTTCTTACAAGTCCTCACTCAAGTGTCCTGGCCTATGTTTGATATACAGGACTGTTCATATGGAAAATAATACAATAATTAACAATACGAGAATAAACTGTGTTTCACTTACAATTGTAAATCTGCTTTTTGCCCCAACGTGTATTTATTCTAAGACAGACTGTATCTGTCTCCTGCTGAACTGAAATTATTTTACCTTTTGGTCTCTGCATGAGACATTAATCGCCACATTTGGGTTTAGCTGCATTCCTGGGCTCCTTTACCCTCTACTAGAGACTTATGGGAGTAAATCTGGGCTGCGAGGATCCCAGTGCAGTGGGCTTTCTAGTTTTTTCTGGTGAGCTGGTGTGCTCCAGGCAGCATCTTTATCTAATCTTTTTTAAAAAAGATTTTATTTCTTTATTTTTTGAGAGAGGCGAAGGGAGGGAGAAAGAAAGGGAGAGAAACATGGATGTGTGAGACATTGAGCAATCTGTTGTCTCTCACACGCCCCCAATTAGGGACGTGGCCGGCAACCCAGGCCTGTGCCCTGACTGGGAATCGAACCTGCTACCTCTTTTTGGTTCAGCAGGCCATTGCTCAGTCCATTCAGCCACACCTCTTTTATCTAATCTTTTACCTTAAAAAATCCTGTTATCTACAGACAGTAACAGCCTGGCTCCCACACACCCTTCCAGCAGCTGTGACCAATCCAACGCACCTTGGCCTCCTCAAAGAAATTTCCCTCTCCTGGTTGGCCAACACCCCATACATAAGACCTAAACTAGGGACCCTTGCAGGTCTTTCTCAAATAAACACCTACCAGTCTTGCCTATTCCCACCCCATTATAATCAGCCCTCCTTGTTCACCTATTCTTCCGCCGCCTTCGCTCCAGTTTGATAAGGTTCGGATTGCGAAACCAGCGTCGGTGGGGACTCCCTCATCATCCACCCAACGCAGCCGGTGTCTCCCCGCCCACCTCCCCCCAACCCTCCCGCCCCACAACTTTAAGCCGGCTAATTTCCTTTCACCCTGATACCACACTGGCTATGAGGTCAGAGGTATCATTCCCATTATAACGCGACTGCTGGGAACTCCGTCAACGGCTCCCCCCCACCCCGCCCCGACTCCCGCCCCCTTTACGTTGTCGTCAATACAGCCTCCGGCCGATCCCCTCCCAATCAATCTTCTGTCCCTCCTTCCCTCCCGGAGACTACGCCAGCCCAGCAAACCCTAGAAAAGTCAGGAGAGTTCTGAGGGGGGCGGCACCCAGTACGCTGATTGGTTTGAGAAAGCCTGGGGGCGGGACGCCCGGAGAAAGCCCTGGAATATTCCAAACCAATCTCCTGATGGAGGTCGGGGATTGGGTGATCGGGGGAAAAGGCGGGGCTCACGAAGAATTATAAATATAGAGTCTGTGGTCGCTAACCCATTGCGAACCCGCTGAAACGAGCTGGTACGTTTGGACTTCTTGTGTGGTGCTCGCGAACGCATCCTCTACCGACCCGCTGCCTACTGGGACGAGCCTCTGCGGCGCCGGAGTTCAGTTTCCTGCTTCGGATAGGACCGAGCTTTGGCCGAGCTTTTGTCGTCGGGGACCCGGCCCGCCGTTTGCAGGAAAAGCCCGATTCTCACTGCGGGGCCAGAGAGCGCGGAGCCGGCATGGCTAAAACCACGGCCATCGGTATCGACCTGGGTACCACCTACTCGTGCGTGGGGGTATTCCAGCACGGCAAGGTGGAGATCATTGCCAACGACCAGGGCAATCGCACCACCCCCAGCTACGTGGCCTTCACGGACACCGAGAGGCTCATCGGGGATGCGGCCAAGAACCAGGTGGCGCTGAATCCGCAGAACACCGTGTTTGACGCCAAGCGGCTGATCGGCCGAAAGTTCGGCGACCCGGTGGTACAGTCGGATATGAAACACTGGCCTTTCCAGGTGATCAACGACGGGGACAAGCCCAAGGTGCAGGTGAGCTACAAGGGAGAGACCAAGGCGTTCTACCCCGAGGAGATCTCGTCCATGGTCCTGACCAAGATGAAGGAGATCGCTGAGGCGTACTTGGGTTACCCGGTGACCAACGCGGTGATCACTGTGCCGGCCTATTTCAACGACTCGCAACGCCAGGCTACCAAGGACGCGGGAGTGATCGCGGGGTTGAACGTGCTGAGGATCATCAACGAGCCCACCGCCGCCGCCATCGCCTACGGCCTAGACAGGACGGGTAAAGGGGAGCGCAACGTACTCATCTTTGATCTGGGTGGGGGCACCTTCGACGTGTCCATCCTGACTATCGACGACGGCATCTTCGAGGTGAAAGCCACGGCCGGCGACACCCACCTGGGAGGGGAGGACTTTGACAACAGGCTGGTGAACCACTTCGTGGAGGAATTCAAGCGGAAGCACAAGAAGGACGTCAGCCAGAACAAGCGAGCCGTGAGGCGGTTGCGCACTGCTTGCGAGAGGGCCAAGAGGACCCTGTCGTCCAGCACTCAGGCCAGCCTGGAGATCGACTCCCTGTTCGAGGGCATCGATTTCTATACGTCCATCACCAGGGCGCGGTTCGAGGAGCTGTGCTCTGACCTGTTCCGGGGCACCCTGGAGCCAGTGGAGAAGGCTCTGCGCGATGCCAAGCTGGACAAGGCCCAGATCCATGATCTGGTCCTGGTAGGGGGCTCCACCCGTATCCCCAAGGTGCAGAAGCTGCTGCAGGATTTCTTCAATGGGCGCGACCTCAACAAGAGCATCAACCCCGACGAGGCGGTGGCCTATGGGGCGGCGGTGCAGGCAGCCATCCTGATGGGGGACAAGTCAGAAAACGTGCAGGACCTGCTGCTGCTGGACGTGGCTCCCCTGTCACTTGGGCTGGAGACGGCCGGAGGCGTGATGACTGCACTGATCAAGCGCAACTCCACCATCCCCACCAAGCAGACGCAGATCTTCACCACCTACTCGGACAACCAGCCAGGGGTGCTGATCCAGGTGTACGAGGGCGAGAGGGCCATGACAAGGGACAACAACCTGCTGGGGCGCTTTGACTTAACTGGAATCCCTCCTGCACCCAGAGGAGTTCCTCAAATCGAAGTGACTTTTGACATTGATGCCAATGGTATTCTCAATGTAACAGCCACAGACAAGAGCACAGGCAAGGCCAACAAGATCACCATCACCAACGACAAGGGCCGCCTGAGCAAGGAGGAGATCGAGCGCATGGTGCAGGAGGCCGAGAAATACAAAGCCGAGGACGAGGTGCAGCGCGAGAGGGTGTCTGCCAAGAACGCGCTGGAGTCGTATGCCTTTAATATGAAGAGCGCTGTGGAGGATGAAGGGCTCAAAGGCAAGATCAGCGAGGCTGACAAGAAGAAGGTGCTGGACAAATGCCAGGAGGTGATTTCCTGGCTGGACACCAACACCTTGGCCGAGAGGGAAGAGTTTGAGCACAAGAGGAAGGAGCTGGAGCAGGTGTGTAACCCCATCATCAGCGGACTGTATCAGGGGGCGGGTGGCCCCGGGGCTGGCGGCTTTGGGGCTCAGGTCCCCAAGGCGGGCTCTGGCCCAGGCCCCACCATTGAGGAGGTGGATTAGGGCCGTATCTTTTTTTTACGTATTTGTCTCTGCAGCAGAGGGGCCTTAGGATCTTGCTGTTGGCCTAAGTTTTTGTTAATTTCTAGTTGTCTTCTATTTCAGTTCAATCTTAAATTAGGTGTAACCTGATTAATTTGCCTGTATTGATTATTTGTGGTATAACCAATGTGTTCTCTAGAATTCTTTGCATTTAATGTAACTTGGTATTCTAGAATGTGTTTTTCTTAGTAAATTCTGCTGCCTTTTGTGGGTTTCTTCCTTTTTTTTTTTTTTTTTTTTGCTTTTAAAGACAAGTTATGGGATTTTTAAAATAATTTGTATGTTAAGGATTAAAAATAAAATGTTAAGGAATGTGTATAAAGGATCCATGGACAAAGCCAAAGTGGGGAAGGATAGAAGGTGTGGGTGTGGTAGTGGCGCGGGGGGAATTGGTGGTGGGAAAAGAGACAAATGTATTTGAACAATTAAAAAATAAAAAAATAATTAAAACAATAAAAAGTGTTAATGTGTGCCTATTTTTATTTGGGAGAGTTAATGGACTCTTCTGAAATGTCTGCATTCCATACATTGTGGGAGGGACAGTGCTTCTGATGACTGGTACAAATATTGGGAGCTGTGGCTACGGGTGTTTTTGTTGGAACTTAATTTTAGGTGGTAAATCATATCCGTGTTAGAAAACGTTCTACGTGACCATTTTGATTGGGGTGGAGCTTGTTTTAGAGAAAAGTAGGAACAGGAGCAGCAATAGGGTTTTGGCAAAGAGAGGTTGGTGTGGGTTTCAAGGCTGTATTTAGAGAGGGTTATGGTTCCTTATTTGCATTGATGTTTGCAGAGCTCTTTAGTACCCACTTCTGACCTGTGAGTTTTCTAGTCTTATGTTGAGGTTATAAAGACATTTAGGACAGACATAAGAGCAAAAAGTAGCTGCAGATTAACCCTGTGAATCCTATCTGGTGGTCAAATGCAGCTATTCTCTTGAGTTTTGGTTGCCTCTTTTTTTATTGTCCAAATGGCCTCAGTTCCAAAGTTGTAATGTCATTTTGAGCAGAAATACACTCTAGGTAAGTGACACCTTCAGTCATGGTCCTCCAAGCTGCAGTTACAGAAACAAGAGTCTGGAGGAGTGAAATACTCTTACGGGGGCATGGCAATAAAGAGGGATGGGCTAGACACTACCAGGTTCTTTGGGTCACCTCAGTAATCCTCATTCCACTGTCCTCTACACATCAGGTATTATAAAGCCTCTTTTTTTTTTTTTTTTTTTTTTTTTTTTAATAGGTGGGCATGTGGAGGTGGCCACTTTAACTATGTTCCGAACAAAATTACCACAAGTGATGGTTTGGGGCCAGGCTTGCCTGAACCCTGTTGGTACTGGATAGTTCAGTACATGTCAGGTTCTAAGTCGTGTTTTTACCCCAGTTTTAACAATCAGTACCCTCTTTGTCCCTTTTAATGAACAAGCTCAAAACAATAGCAAACTTAATGCAGAAAGGAGGAGATACAAGCTGTACAGCATAGAGCTGGGCAGATAGGGAAAACAATCTTTGCTTCCATACAAGCCTTTCCCTAGGGGATTCTTCCAGCCTAGCAATTAAGTGTCCTGAACACTTCCTCTAACCTGAGAGAATCCCAACTTTCTTCCTGCCAAAAACAGCCTTGAAATATGAGTATCTATGCCAAAATCAAAGAAATGAAAATTCCATGTTATATCTTTCAATTATCCTCTGAGGAAATCACACCTGTTAGGAATGACAGTGTATAGATAAGTCCTCCTAAAGCTTGTTGAAGCTGCTCAGGTGTTTCTAATGTGCAACCAAAGTTGAGAAAAGTGCACCAGAGCTACTCCTGGTTGTTATTTTTAGGAACAGGAAGGTGTCTGTTTCCAGGGACCCAGTTGGTGGTAAGGGGCTTATTGCTGAGTGGGAGCCTGAAGGCTGGAAAGGCCTTAAAAGTGTTAATCCGCTGGCAGCAGCAGCAGCAATGGTAGAGGTTAGGGAAATTATTAATAGCATTTCCAAGCAACAGTGTAATAGAACATAAGAGAATTCCTGAGGCTGGGCCAGTTCAGTTCATGATTTCCTCATTAGGGAAGTGGTTCAGTAGGAACCAAAATAGAATGTCATTATTTGGAAAAAAATACAATAAAAAATAAAAAAAAAGTCATTGCCTGCCTGTACACATAACATTGAAACTTCAAGCAAAATTCACTTTGCAACATCAGCCACAGGCGAGGCCCCTGGAGTGAGAAATATATCAAATAAATGTATGCCACAGGACTCTTGAAAGATGTTTTGTTTTTGTTTTTTTTAAAGAGATTTTTTTGATGGAAGGTTTAAACTGGGGGAAGGTCAGGGCAGATGGAAAATTGGGGAAAAAGTAAAAGGATATTTCCTGCACCCACAGTGGCTTTCCTCCAAATTTTACTCTATGCTCACTGTCTAAATTATGTGACCCAGGAGACTCATTTAATATGGTTCAAAACCTCCCAAGTCACCATTATATGTGGCTTTTGCTCAAAAGATGAAAAAGATGCCAACATACATCACCAAAAATAACTTGCACTTATACATGAGGGGGTATAGAAGGGTCCAAGTAGGTGGGCTTTGGGATAATACACAAGTTGATGGATTATAGGCCAAGAGCAAATGATTAGGGAAGGTATTTGAGAGAATTCTAGTAAAGGGAGAATATGGCCTAGCTGTAGCCACACACCAGTTGGTTTGCTTCCAACACTTCCTTCCATAAGGTGCTGTTCAGAGAGCATACTGAATACCTCATGGTTTTGGTCAACTCCAGGGCCAGGCACTACTTGGGAAGAAACGAATGAGGACTGGAGAGGAGCTGTTTAATGGGTGTAGAATTTCAGTTTGCAAGATAAAGTTCTGGAGACTGGTTACACAACAATGTGAATTACTTAACATTAACTGAAGTGTACGCATAAGAAAGTGGTTTATAGACATCAAATTACGTATTTTTAATTTGTGCAGTTTGTTGTAGTCAATTATATCAATACAGTTAAAGACTAAGTTTAATGTGCCTGATAGATCTGCAGGCTCCAGTGGGGTTGCGAATTAAGATTTCGCTGGCTCTACGGAGCGGGGTGACAGTTCCTGGGAGTGACCCTGGCTGGCCCCAAGCTGGGCCAGGCCGGCCGAGGGCGAGATTCGAGTCTGACACAGTAACTGGCCCAGCCACTAGGAAGAGCTCTGTGCTGCGTGCGCAAGTGGCGGGCGCCCGGTCTTTCAGCGCCCCCTGGCCAGTCACCTCACCTGTTATTCAAAATACACAAAATATCTCCGAATATTTGCCCAGGACAGTGTTAAACAGTCACTGATGGCCTCTCTTTCACTTTCTTTTATTCTTACTTGGACGAACAATGAGCAAATGTCGCGGGTCAAACCAGGCATCTAGGAAGACAGCCACGGCCGTCAGGCCCCCGATCCTATAAATAGCAGGGCCCTCACGCTACCGTTCTCTTTGTGCGAATTGTTCGGTGATAGGAGTGGTGTGGCGGTGTGTGCTTGTTGGCTGTTGCGCTACCTGCTTCCTAAGGAGAGGATGGTGGCGGGCCCCGGCGCCATGAACGTCTTTGCACAGCTGCCTGCCGGCAAGTAACTCAGGGCCCTGCTGGGTGAGGGGACTGCAGTCTAGGACTGAGCAGGATGAATTACCATTACAGACTAGAGTTTCTGATGTCCGCGTGACGCCACTGCTTGGAACTGACCCAGTCCGGGGCATGGGGGACTTGACTAGAGTCGTCCGGGCCGTTGCTGACTCATTGGTTTCCTTACAGGCCCTGATTCTCGTGGGCGGGTCTGCAGCGTGTCAAGGGTGAGTGGATTGTGCGAGATGGAGTGGCTGTGGTCGCCCTGGGGTAGGATGGGGGTGATGATGGCTCTCGGTGACTCTGAGTGTCTCGCTGACGCTATAACCGCAGCGCGCTGACCACATCCCTCCCTGGACGGGGATCCCTAGTACCTGGCTCACGCAGAAGTTCATGGCCAGGAACCCTTATTAACCACCTAAATCTTGTGTTTTATTTCTCCATTAGGGCTTTAAGATGTAGACCAGCGTGTTATTCTTGAATAAAGGTGAGTGTTAAGTGGAAGAGTGCCCTGAGTACCTTTTCAGAGACCATCTTGCTCCCAAGCTCATGGGGGCACTATCGAGTCTGCCTGCCTTTAAACAACAACAACAACAACAACAAAAACCCACAAAACTTTATTTTTATCGTTGACACTCTTAGGATACTCCGCAAGGATACTCCGCACACCCCACTTTGCCCACCTCTACCCAGGCCCTGCACCCCCTTCCCTCTAGAGGTCACGACACTGTTGAGTCTGCCTGCTTTCTAAGAACACATGCAAAAATGTAATCATTGCACTTGGTGCTTTTCCAAGCGCCACTTTTTGGTTTGTGTTTTTCTTGTGCTGATTACATTCTGAAAAATCTTTCGTATTACCCCATATTTTTGTCTAAACCTGCATTCTTCACCTCTTTTCCTACTGTCAAGTCCCCTGCATGCTGGGCTGGAGCTATTCTGTGCAGTTCTGACTTTATTTCCTACTTTCTTCTCCCTAACTACCCATTCCTGTGTCTTCATATGTTCTAGATCTTTTCCTAGAATGGCTTCCCTTGATCCAGGTCTCCCTGATTTGGGAATGATGATTTCTCAGACTAGAGTCTCTGACGCTGGTCTTGATGTAAAAAATTAAGTTCTGACTCATACAGGGAACTGGAAATTTGGGTCTCTGAGAAGGGCCAGTGGATGGGCTGTAACTCTGCTTGTCCTTTTTCATTGGTTGTCCTGTTTTATGTTTGTAGCATGAGCTGTGGAAGTCTAGCCAGGGGCACTGCCCCTTCCCAGATTCACCACTAAAACTGGTGACTGAAAGCCTAAGATTGCTCCTGTTGGAAAAGTGCCGTCGAGATGGCTGGATGACTAGCTCATGGTTCCTGCCACTTCAGGCTATGTATGACAGTACATTCTCTTGGGCCACTATGGTGAGTCTGCTGGTTTTTCTCCCAGACCCAGAGTGGTAGTGATGGCCTGGTTGGACTAAAGTCTCTAAACATTTCTCTGAGGATCTTAGACATCACCTGATGCACTCATTTTTTTTTTTTAAGTTTTTAGATTTTTAAATTTACTTTTAGAGAGAGGGGAAGGAAGGGAGAAAGAGGGAAACATCAATTGGTTGCCCCTCACAGGTGCCCCAACCAGGTACCTGACCCGCAACCTAGGCATGTACCCTGACCTAGAATTGAACCACTGACCTTTCACTTTGCAAGACGACTCAATCAACTGAGCATGCAGTTAGAGCTGCAACTGGGCTGTAGGTAGAGCCACTCTTACCACTTTTTTTTGAACACCATTTTTAAATATTTTTCTAAGATTTTATTTATTTATTTTTAGAAAGAGAAGCATCAATGCATGGTTGCTTCGGTTTGTGGTTGCCTCTTGCATGTCCCCCACTGGGGACTTGGTTCGCAGGCCAAGTGCTCAATCCACTCAGCCACACCGGTCAGGGCTATCACTGTTTTTTAAAAAGATGTTAGTTATTTTTAGAGAGAGGGGAAGGGAGGAAGAAAGAGGGAAACATCAAGTGTGTGGTTGCCTCTCACACGCCCCCGACTGGGGACCTGGCTGGCAACCTAGGCATGTGCGCTGACTGGGAATTAAACTTGTAACCCCTTGGTTCACAGGCCAGCACTCAGTCCACTGAGCCACACCAGCCAGGGCAAATGTTATTTTAGAGATGAGAGGAGGAAGGGAGAAAGAGAGGGTGTGTGTGAGAGAAACCAGTTTGATCAGTTGCTCTTACATGCCGCCAACCAGGTACCTGGCAATCCTGACTGGGAATTAAACCAGGAACCTTTCCATTCACAGGCCAGGGCTCACATCACTTGTAGGCCTCCCTTTTCTGCCATTTGGCAACTCCTCTGCCCACTCAGCTTTGTGTTTTAATGACAGTTGCTTGTATGGTTCTGATATGTGTTTCTTTTATGAAATTTCAGGATTTTGCTGACATAGTATGCCCTCTATCTGATGTTGGGCAGATTCTAGGAACTTCCTGCATTAGCCAGTGTGAGCAGCTGTCAACTTACTGGAGAAAACAACTGCCTTGAAATTTGGGGGAGCTTAATTATGATTTGTCTTTCACTTGACTTTTGTCTCAAATAAGTACTTGGTTTTATTAAAAGGATCCCAATAAAATATATTAAAGGAAATAAAGTAGATTCTTTGGTCTCAGTGAAAACAGTTGGTTCAAAAAGATTTGCGGAAGGGAACAGTAGTAACTGCCAGTGAAGGAGCATTGCAGTTGGCATCAAGCTGTACCTCTTTATAGGTATGTAGAAAAAACTAAGATTATACCATACATTGACATTGTTAAGGATTTCTAGACTGAGTATCATAGAATGCTAATGTACTAGATGCTATTAACCAGTATTTGGGGTTTTTATGATAAACAGTACTGACATAGTCACTTAATTTGCCTTTTAATGAATTGGTGAAAACAGGTTGTATAGATACGTTTTAAAAGAACATACTGGTGGTTGTCAGGGGATGGGGAGTTTAATGGGTTACAGTTTTACAGGGTGCAAAAAATTACGGAGATGGGCGGTGGTGATTCTTTTATCACCAGTTGGTGTACCTGTTGACTCATCTTTTAAAAATTGCATTTCTGCATTTCTTTTCCTACTGAACATATGTAGCTTGTTCTACCACCACTTCAACTGACCAGCAAAGACTTTTTCCATCCCTTTTTTGGGGGGGGGTAAGGTCATGTATGTGTGTATGTATGTTCAGAGAGGCGGGTCGGGGGGGAGAAATGCGAGCTGGGGACCTCGCCTGCAGCCCAAGCGTGTGCCCTGACCCGGAATCAAACCTTTCGGTCTGCAGGGTGATACCTAACCCACTGAGCCACAGCAATCACGGCATCCTTTATTTTTCTTAATCACTTTTGCTAGTTTTTCTACTTGAAATTTCCTTGTTACTCCCAGAGGATATGGTCACCTCCCATTGCTATTCTCTGATCAGGGATTCCCTGAGCTTCAGTCTTTGGCCCAAAACTTAAGGATTAGCCCTATTTAAAAGGAATGTGTCCTGTAAAACATGGTGGATTAAAATAGGTAGTATTTTTTTTACTGAAATCCTTCATTTGGCTCCCTCATGTTCTTAAACTAGTCTGTTACCAGTTAAGGTTACTTTGGCAGAGGTGATTGGAACTGGGGTTGGGGTAGGAGAATCACAGTTTTTCCCCCATGGATTTCTGAATTACTACCATTGAATACTAAGAAGATTCTGACCAAGCACATGACTCTAGTTGGTTCTCAGGCCCCATTCTATATCTTAGAAGTCACCATGTATTTAGTACATAGCTCTGTGCTTTTTACATGACTTTCTTCACTGAATCCCTAAAAGTCAACTTTGCCCACTTTACTGCCAAGGAGAGGAATGCTAAGGGATGTTTGATGATTTGCTTAAGGCATGGTCTGCATTGTCTTCCCCCAGGTGTGTTACCTTTACCTCCCCTTCCTAGGCTTCAAGATCCTTCTTTTGCCTCTCTAATGTGTGTTTCCTGAACCCATTTCTTTAAGATTTTATTTTTTCTTAAAATCTCATTTTTATTTTAAGGGGAAGGGAGGGAGAGAAACATCAATTGTGTGGTTACCTCTTTTGCATCCCCCTACTGGGGACCTGGCCTGCAATTGTGAAAACAATTTGTTTTCTGCCTATGCCTATGTGCCCTGACTGGGAATTGAACCGGTGACCCTTCAGTTCACAGGCTGGTGCTCAATCCACTGAGCCACACCAACCAGGGCTGAACCCATTTCTTGTACACCTCACTTCTACCTCTGACTTCCTAAATAAACTTTGTCTTGTTTAAAAAAAAAAAAAATTGCTTAAACCCAGAGATGGGAAGTATCAGCGTTCTAATTCCATTTTCTCCAATGTACCAATCCATCACCCGGCTTCAAAACATCCATAATTGAAGCAAACCTGCCTTTGACTCAATTTCCCTTTTTCTCCTTCCCGATCAGAGGAAACCACCCAGTTGAACTGTGGCTTTATCAATCTCCTGACTGTTCTTTATGCTTTTATTCTACATTTCTTTTTGGTTTTGTATATTCTGGAATTTCATAAATAATGGACTAATCCTACATGTAGTTCTGCAACTTGCTTTTTTCATAAGTGCCTTTTTCTGGGAGTGACTATCTCATAGTAAATGTAGGGGACTGGTTAAGATTCTGGAGCCAAACTGAACACTACTGTTTTCTTGTCTAAGTTAGCCACACTCACAGTGTCCTCATTGTAAATGGATAAAAGAGTACCTATCCTTACAGAGTTGTTAAAGATACGTAGGTGCACTTAAAACAGTGCCTAGCACATAGCAAACCCTATGTAAGTATTAGCTATAATCATATTCCGGGTAACTTAGTCATTAACTTATGCAGCCTAGTTAGTACTTCAGTCAGCCCCTGGCATTCCTGTTAGATGGTAAACTTCATCTTATCCCTGCGGTCTCTTGTATTCATTCTCTTGCCCTTACTTGTATGGTCCTCTCTTGGGTGTTGGGAAACTCAGTCCTCTGCCAACCCCAGGTTTGGAGTATAAGATTGAGCTGCAGCCATGGTGAAGATGGTCATGTGAACTGTATTCCAGGCTTCGAAATGACTTCTGTCTTCTGCATCCTGGAGCCTCACAAGTATCCCCTTAGAGTTGATTTGATAAAACCACCCCAAGACACTGCCTTTCTTGCCCCGCCAGGTTCTAGGAGTGGAGCAACTTCAGAAGTAACCAGTCTTCCACCCCCCATAGCTCTTTACAGTCACTCTGAGCAGAGACTGGCTTGCTAGCTCAGTCACCCAGTGAACCTCCCAGGCCTCTCATCTCGGAAATACTCAACTGATCAGTGCCAGCCCCTCTAGACAACACCTCCACCCTTCCAGTTGCTCAGGCCAGAACACTTGGAGTCTGTTTGACCCTTTTTCTCATGTACAATGTCCTATGTGCTAGCAAATCATTCTGACACTACCTTAAAATCAGACTGCATTTCACATCTCCAATACTACTCCATTCTGGTGGAAGCCACTATCAGCTTACCTACATGACAGCAACATCTTTCACGGTGATCTAGCTTCCACTCTGGACCCATTATGTTCTATCTGCACAACAGTCAGAAGATTTCTTCCAAATCATGACTTCGGTCTTACTTCTCCACTGTGTAAAATCCTAGTGAAAGCCAGTCTTTACAATGGCCATCCAACAAGGGCCTCCCAACAAGGGCCTCCCAGTCTAGCTCTTATCCCTTGCCTCATCTCTCCCTTCTGCGCCACCTACAAGGAATAAAGCCAGGAACTGGTGGCTGCTGTCCTGTCCATGTTCAGAGAGTAGTTTTCCCACCAGCTGGGGTCAGCCTTAGTCTGTTGGGTAGATCCAAATTTGTGCCAACAGAGTCTGTGGATGTAATTTAGAGTTTGAGGAAATCCTAGAGCCTAGAAATAAACTTATAAACTGTTTTGGACATTGCTTGTGAGAATGTGACTTTATACAATCCTTTTGGAAAACAATTTGGTAATATCTTAAATATGAGACATACTTTTTTAAAACCCACCATGTCCACTCTGGTAATACACCCCAAGCAAATGCACATGCTTATAGAGGGTGAATGTACACAAAAGTCCTTGGCAGTGTTGTTTGTATCAGAAGAAAAACCACCCAAATGTTCTCCAACAGGAGAAATGGGTAAATTGTATTTTCATAAAACAATACCACAGAGCAATGATGTGTTCAATGCAGCAGTGGAAAGAGTAACATAAGAGCATGGATTAATCTCACAAACTATGGGGGGAAAAAAAGGCAACCCACAGAAGGATACAAAATGTAGTTTGTAATGTTTAAAAACATTGACAGGCCCTGGCTGGGTGGTTCAGTTGGTTGAAGTGTCATGCTGTACAACAAAAGTTTGTAGGTTCAATCCCCAGTCAGAGTGTGTATGGGAGGCAACTGATCGATGTTTCTGTCATATCTATGTTTTCCTTTCCTCTCACAATAAATATATCTTTGGGTGAGGATTAGAAAAAAAAAAACATTTACAGTTGAACAACATGTTTAGAGTTAAGTACAGTAAAAGAAACATATAGGATCGCTAACTGCTAAATTCAGTATAGTAGTTACGTGGGCCATGACAAGGGGGTGCGTAGAGAGAGAGATCAGTCAAGGAGGTGTACATGGAAGCTCATGACACAATTTTTAAAAAATATTTATGTGTCTATGAACAATTAAACTTAAAGATATGTTTGGGGGCCTGTGAATCTTCAAGGGCTGAGCAAAAGCAAAGACTAAGCCACCCCACAGGGACACAGCTAGACTCCAGAGTCAGCACTCCCTTGGAAGACAACAGTTCCCAAGATGAGCCAGAGTCAAAAACGTGGACCTATTCATGCCCAGGGGAGCAAGGCAGCAGGCACAATAACAAGTGATAAAATGACTAAAATAGCAGGACTCCTGGAGGCTGAAGATGGTCAGAGGTAAAGGAAAAATTTTAGTCCATTGTGCAGGAACAGAGCATTATAAAAAAAAAAGCAGGCAGATTTGAAAAAGAAGCAAGTAGAAATTTGAGAATTGAAATAAATACATAGGAAGCACAATAAACATGTTAAATAACAGACCAGCTGAATAGAGAATTAGTGTGAATTGGGAGAAGAAATCATCCATAATGTGGAGTAGAGAGAACATGAATAGTATGAAGAGGGAATTAACATGAAGGATGGGATGAGATACTCCAGCCTTCAGCATTTTTTGTGAAGAGCTGCTCTCACCCCATGTTTTGTTACAATGGTACCATCCTTAGCTCTGCCTGTGGCATATGGGGGCATCTGTCTTCCAGCAGCTCAGGGCTAACTGTTAGTTTATTTATTCTAGTACTTCCTTGTCCATTAACATTCTACTTAATAATTGTGTTTTGATTGTTGTGTTATTTCCCAAAGAAAAAGGAAAGCTTATTCTAAGGGTTAAAGTACCCGGTAACTCTTAAAATGTTAAACTATGTTACCCACAGTCAGGTAAACCTCAGGTGGAAGTGGGTCACATTCTAGGCTGGCTATTGTTTGTCATTAAACCATTAAATAGTAGGAAGAATACATTAAAGAATACCCATATACCCACCACCTAAATTCAACAATTGTCAACAATTTTCCATATTAGACAATATGGAAAAACTATAAATTGTGTGTGAATATATATATATATTTTATATATACATATTATATATATTATAATATCTTTAGAGGGGATCATTTTTTATTCTACCACTGCTATGTATCACACAGCGCCTTGTATTGGGATCATAATGTTTCATTATTCTTTTTTTAAAAACTTGGTTTGATCTCTGGTAGAATGGAGGGAAAAGCCTTCGTTCTGGGAAACAGCCCTTTGGATCGAATTTTGGCTGATTGGCTGACCTATGCTTATAAACCTATGACTAAAAAGAAAATGTTTTTATTGCAATACTGTTTGGCTTATGTGTTACCTGGATTTAGGAGAGTGCTGGTCACTGAACAGGTCTTTAAATTACTATATTATACTGCAATTAGAGTTGTTTTGTCAAAGACCAGGGAAATTGGATGAACTGCCTTACATAGAAAGCTTTTATGCGTTTACGTAATAAAGATGTAGGATTAAAAAGAAAGAAATTCATTGTCCAGAGGAAAGGGACCAGGTAGATCTAGATATTAAGGCTGCTGTGAGCATGGTCAGGGTTCGCACGGTCCCTCCAGCCCTGGGGGATCTTCCTCCTTTACTTGACTGAGGGAGGGGGAGGAAGTGAGCCTGAACTGGTCTCTCCGTCCCAAACCTAATTTCGTGGAGGAGGGACCCTTACTGGGGCAGGGTAATACCCTTTGCAAAGGCTTCCAGTGGGAGCAGGGCCAGAGGGCCAGCCTGCAGGATAACATGGGGCACATACTCTGTTTTCTACATTGGACCTGTTAAACTAGAAGAACTAAGATCCTTCTTATAGGGATGATCCTACTAAAATGACTGATGTAGTTGCGTCAGCTTTGCCACACACCATTCCAACTGGGCAGACATACAAGCCTTACTAAATATTTTGCTTATGGGGGGCTGGTACTGGATAAGGCAAATGAAGAGGCTCTGAGACTGCACCAAGAAAATCCAGATGGGGCTTCCAGCCCTGCCAAGGCAATACCTTTTACCGAGCTCAAGTGGGACGCTAATGAGAATGCTCTAAGAAGCATTGTAAGTGGTGCATCCTTGAGGGACTGAAAAAAGGAGTCGGTAAACAGAAAAGTTTGAATATGGTGCAGGCCGTACAGCCAAAGCCCACAGAAGATCTCTCTGGGTTTCTTGAAAGACTCTACCAGACCTATGGAAAATATACTGATTTGGATCCATAAGCCCCTGAAAAATATTAGAGTGCTGAATATGACCTCTATCTCTCAAAGTGCACCCTAACATCAGAAAGAAACTTCAGAAGTTAAAGAGAGGAATAGACATGAATCTTTCCCAATTAATAGACATTGTCTTCAAAGTTTATTATAGCAGAGAAGAAAAGAAGGCCATATCAGCCACTGTTTTCTTGGAACAAGCTTCAGGGCAATCCCATCAGCGGGCAAGAGGCACCGGACCCCCATCTAAAATGCTTGTCACTGATCAATGTGAATATTGCAAAGGAAAGGGGCACTGGAAGAATGAGTGCTCCAAGAGAGGGAAGAGTGAGCCAGAGTCTGAGAACTCGAGAGTTATGCTGGGAAAAGGAATTTATTCTGATGATGTATGATGGGGCCCAGAGGTTCTCTCATTACAATAGCCTATTAAAGTCACCCCCCAGGAATTTCTGTGAGGCTCACCACGGGGGGACAAACTGTAGACTTTTTGATTGATACGAGAATGACATACTCCATGGCTATTAGGTCCTCCTGGCAGGCTATAACTGGAATTTCTGGAAGCTCTGAAAGCCAGTTTTTCTTGAAACCATTAGAATGTGCCATGGGAACCCTGACTGATGTGGCTCAGTGGATTGAGCGCCTGCCTGAGAACCAAAGGGTTGCAGGTTTGATTCCCAGTCAGGGCACTCGCCTGGGTTGTGGGTCAGGTTCCCAGTAGGGGGCCCTCAAGAGGCAACCACATCTTGATGTTTCTCTTTCTCCCTCCCTTCCCCTTTCTCTAAAAATAAATAAATAAATAAATGAAAGAAGTCTCTTAAAAAACCCAAAAGAATGTGCCATAGGAGCTACGGTTTTAACTCATAAATCCTTATATATTCCTGAGTGTCCAATTCCTCTACTGGGAAGGGACTTGCTGTCAAAACTGCACCCAGATCACTTTTTCTGCAGAGGAGCAACAGCTCCACCTACAGGTCCCTCTGGAGTATGCATGGCAACTCCTCGAAGTTGTGCGGGGAAGCAGCAGCAGCACATCCCTGGCCAGAAGAAATCAGGAATCAAATAAACCCCATTGTGTGGGCTGCTGGAAGGCCAGGGAGGGCTGAACAATCCTCCCCTGCTAAAGATGACCTCAAACCAGGGGTAGGAACTCCCAATAAGAGGCAGTATCGCTTGTAGAAAGAGGTCTTAGAAGGAATATGCCCAATAGTTCAGAAGTTTCAGGAATATGGACTCATTCAGACCTCCTGCTCTCCATACAGTACAGCCATATTGCCCAGTTAGAAACCTCACTCAAATGAGTATCAGTTTGGGCCATAAATGACATTGTATATGACATTCACCCCACTGCCCTGAACCCTTATACGCGGGTAAACAGTATACCACGGGACAGCCTTTGATACTCAGTATTGGACTTAAAAGATGCCTTCTTTTGCATTCCAGTTGACCAAGACTCTCAACTGTTGTTTGCTTTTGAATGCAAGGACCCAGAATCTTGGGCAAGACTCAGTACAGCTGGATAGACTTACCACAAGGGTTCAAGAACTCCCCCACAATTTTGGGGGAGACCCTGAGTCAGGACTTAAGGGACCTAAAACTAGAAGGAGGAACTGTGTCACAATATGTAGAGGATCTCTTAATTGCTTGGACATCATTTCAGCAATGTTTACCTAGCACTGTAGCTACAATGAACCATCTGGCATTTTGTGGCTATAAAGTATCAGCAGAAAAGGTTGCGATTTGCCAACAAACAATAAGGTTTCTTGTGTTCCTGCTTGAACCTGGCAAAAGGAGTCCTATTGGAAACAGAAAAGAAACCGTACTTCAAACGAGTCTTCCTAATACTGGGAAATAGTTAAGAGGATTCCTGGGAATGGCGTGTGTAGGGTACGTGGAGGCAGTCTGGCTCCCTCACCTAGATGCGTGGGTAACCGGAGGGAGCAGCTCCTCACAACCTTGGAGGAGTCTGATATAGCAGTGTTCCCACAGGCTTTAGCCCCGGTCTCAGGACTTTGAGCCCCGGGGGCGATAAACTGCCCAGTAGCCTTGAGTAGGATCGCATGTGCAGCTCGTGGTAGTTACTTCACCTTTCTGGCCTGATTGCTTGTTTTGTTTGGGGCTAGTATTTAAGGGATAGGAGCTTTGGACGAAGTGGGGAGTTGGGATGCCGACTTGGACATGGGCTTGTGGCCTGTGTGTGGCGCAGATACAGGCTTTGTGGCCTGGGTGGTTTCCCTGGACTGGGCTTGTGCCTGTGTGACTCTCCCGAATAAAGGCACGTCAAGCATCCCCAAGGCTCTACGCATCTTCTTCTATCTACCTGAGGCCCAAGTGGACCTATCTAGCCTAGAGAGGCTGCAACACAGTATGCTACTGCCACATTTGGATTCCAGACTTTGGGTTCATTGCTAAACCATTGTATGAAACTCTGAAAGGACTGGAATATAATCCTTTAGCATGGAAAAAGGAGTGCACTCAGACTTTTGAGTCCCTGACAGTGCATGTGGCTTCAGCACTGGCCTTGGGCTTCCAAACCTACTAAAGCCCTTTCAATTATATGTTCATGAAAGGCAGGGTGTTACCCTAGCAGTCCTCAGCCAAATGCTTAGTGACATCCTGCAACTCGTCCCATACTTGTCAAAGAAATTAGATCACATTGTCCAGGGGTGATCAGCCCGCTTGAGAGCTGTGGCAGCCACTTGTGAGGTCTTATCGGAAAGTGAAAATTTTCCTTGGGACAGCCTATCACCATTTATGCACCCCAGCAAGTGTTGAGCCTGCTGGAACAAAAAGGAAATTTGTGGCTCACTGCTGGAAGAATGAGCTGGTGCCAAGCCATTCTTCTCAGCAAGCCTAATGCCCACCTCCAAACTCTAAGTTAAAGCCAGCCTCTCTTCTCCCAGAGCCTGACTTGGCTG
The DNA here is from genome assembly GCF_021234165.1 of Pteronotus mesoamericanus. Taxonomy (NCBI): domain Eukaryota; kingdom Metazoa; phylum Chordata; class Mammalia; order Chiroptera; family Mormoopidae; genus Pteronotus; species Pteronotus mesoamericanus. The sequence goes on from NW_026555085.1 coordinate 2,227,424, forward strand.
CGCTAATACATGACTGTGCTTAGATAATTGATAATATTTTATTCTAGAATTGATTTACACGCCATTCTCTAGAAGAAGCAGACTGGAATTTATATGCAGATGGAAGCAGTTATATGGACAAAGGAAACAGAAAGGCCGGGTATGCAGTTGTAACTCGAAGGAATAGCAGAGGCCAAAGCCTTACCGCTGGGAACGTCTGCTCAGAAAGCTGAACTGATTTAACTGACAAGGTCACTGGAATTGTCACACCAAAGGAGAGTGAGTGTGTATAACAAGTTACGGTCATACACATTCCTAATTGTGCATGCACATGGTTCCATCAGGAAGGAAGGAGAACTATTAACCTCAAATAAAAAGGAAATTAAACATTCAGCAGAAATTTTAAAATTGTTAGAAGCTGTTCAGGTACCTCTACAGGTAGCAGTTATGCACTGCTCTGGGCATCAGAAAGAGGACACTGAAGTGGCCAAAGGAAACAGTCTGGCCAATCAAGCAGTGAAAGAGGCTTCAAAATGAACATTTATGATGCCTTTGGTACCTGTTCCAGCCTTGCCACAATTCAACCCTGAATATTTGACTGCAGACTCAGAGAAAGCTAAGAAATGGGGTTTTGATGAAGAAGGTCCTGATAGTGGAAAGAGAAGGAGTAAGAAAGGAGTTATACTGCTTCCTGAACATTTAGTAGAGCCGGTCATGAAGCTTTTACATCAAGCCAGTCACTAGGTAAGGGGCTCATTAACCACCTAGATTAAACCATGGCTCACAGGTCCTGGAATTTCTAAAGCCAAATGAAAAGTAATTGCTAGATGTGTTGAGTGCCCCAAGACACATCCCCATCCAAAATAAGAAGGGAAACAATTCCAAGGACAGTGTCCATTTGAGGACTGGAAAGTAGACTTTACCCAGACGCCCAGGGTCCAAGGGTGGAAATATTTGTTAGTCTTCGTTGACACTCTTTCAGGATGGTTATAAGCCTATCCCACTAGAACTGAGAAATCCTCAGAGGTAATGAAAGCCTCACTGAAGGAAATAATCCTTCGCTTTTGCCTACCCTGTGTCATCCAGAGTGATAACGGACATGCTTTTGTTCAGAAATTACACAGGTTAGTAAATTTTTAGGAATCAAGTGGAGGAGACTCCACACAGCATAGAGACTTCAAGGAAGGTAAAGATGAATCACACCTTGAAGAAAAATATAGCCAAACTGTGTCAAGAAATTCATCGCCATGGGGATCAGGTTTTACCTATTACGCTGCTAGGATAAGGGTGACTCCTCGAAGTGGGATTCATGAATTCTTTTTTTTTAAAACATATTTTATTGATTATGCTATTGCAGTTGTCCCATTTTTTCCCTCCACTTTATTCCCCTCCACTCTGCACCGCCCCCCCCACCAACATTCTCCCCTTTTTAGTTCACGTCCATGGGTTATACATATAAGTTCTTTGGCTTTTCCATTTCCTATACTATTCTTAACCTCCCCTTGTCTATTTTGTACTTATTATTTATGCTTCTTATTCTTTTTTTATTCACAGTATCTTTTCCCCCACTCTTTCTTCTCCCCGTCCCCTCTAATCTCCATTTCTGTGAATCTGTTCCTGTTCTAGTTGTTTAGTTTGTTTATGTTTTTGGTTTTTTGGGTTCAGTTATTGATAGTTGTGAGTTTGTTGTCATTTTACTGTTCGTAGTTTTTGATCTTCTTCTTTTTCTTAGATAAGTCCTTTTAACAGTTCATATAATAAGGGCTTGGTGATGATGAACTCCTCTAACTTGATCTTATCTGGGAAGCACTTTATTTGTTCTAAATGACAGCTTCCATTCTAAATGATAGCTTTGCTGAATAGAGTAGTCTTGGGTGTAGGTCCTTGCCTTTCATGACTTTGAACACTTCTTTCCAACCCCTTCTTGCCTGCAAGGTTTCTTTTGAGAAATCACCTGAGAGTCTTACGTAGACTCAACTCCTTTGTAGGTAACTGTCTCCTTTTCTCTTGCTGCTTTTAAGATTCTCTCCTTATCTTTAATCCTGGGTAACTTAATTATGACATGCCTTGGTGTGTGCTTCCTTGGGTCCAACTTCTTTGGGACTCTCTCAGCTTCCTGGATCTCCTGGAAGTCTATTTCCTTGGCCAGATTGGGGAAGTTCTCCATTATTTTTTCAAATAAGTTTTCAATTTCTTGCTCTTCCTCTTCTCCTTCTGGCAGCCCTATGATTTGGATGTTGGGACATTTAAAGTTGTCCCAGAGGTTCCTAAGCCTCTCCCCACATGTTTGAATTCTTGTTTCTTCATTCTTTTCTGGTTGAATGTTTATCTCTTCCTTCTGTTCCAAATCATTGATTTGAGTCCCAGTTTCCTTCCTTTTACTGTTGGTTCCCTGTATATTTTTCATTTCACTTTGTGTAGCCTTCACTTTGTCCTCCATTTTGTGACCATACTCGACCAATTCAGGAGCATCCACATTATCTGTGTTTTGAACTGTGCATCTGAGAGTTGGCTATCTGTTCATTGCTTAGTTCTATTTTTGGAGCTTTGATCTGTTCTTTCATTTGGGCCATATTTCTTTCTTTCAGTGTGTCTGTTATGTTGGAAGGGGTGGAGGTTTGAGAGTGTGCAACTTTCATCAACTGTACTAACATCTGTTTTGTGCTTTCAGCAGAAGTGGAGATGAATTGCAACACCACCGCTAATGTATCTTATGCCTTTAGTAATGTCAAATTACCTGCAGGATGGTTTCTAATATGTGGAAGGATTGTTTATTCCTATATTCCAGCAAAGAGTTCCAGGGGGCCATGCTCTCTGGGAAGACTGATGGTGTTTATGCCTCAGAAGCCCCACACCACTCAGGCTTGATGGGAACTCTCCCTTGCACCTGACTGTAACAGTTATTTGCACATTTTTAGCCCTGTTGACTATATCTTTGACTATATTTGTAATGCCAGCCATGGTAAACTTTTTTAATGTAAAAATGGGTAGATTAGCCTGTGTTTGGGCAAAGGCTTTGAATGCCACCTCACGAGCCATTAGTCAAAAACTAGGACAAATTAGAGAATCAGTATTAAAAATGCATGCAGCTACAGACTACCTCCATTTAAGACACAATCACAGATGTGAAGAACTTGAAGGACTCTTCTGTTTCAACCTAATTCACAGCTCATGGAGTATAAAGTAAAGAAAGCAAATGAAGCAGTAACCGAGATAAAACAAAGAGCCCTGGCTGCTGTGGCTCAGTGGCTTGAGCGCTGGCCTGAGAACCAAAGGATCATTGGTTCAATTTTCAGTCAGGACACTTGCCTGGGCTGTAGGCCAGGTCCCCAGTAGGAGTCACATGAGAGCCAACCACTCACTGAAGTTTCTCTCCTTCTCTTTTTCCCTCCCTTCCACTCTCTCTAAAAATAAATAAATAAAATCTTTAAAAAAAAGAAAGAAAAAACAAAGAGAGGGAATCTTTGGTATTGATTTGTCTAAACTAACCTCCTGGCTGCCTGGTATTACTGGTCTTAGAGAGGCACTGGTTTTCATTCTTTTCATCTTTTTCAGTATCATAGCTTGTTGCATACAATATGCCCCCTTATGTGGATCTGCAATTAAGTGTATTTCTGAACCTCCACTAGACTGTCTAATGCTAAGGTGCATGCTCAACAGCAATGTGAATACTTCCATATGAAACTGATCTCATGGAAGTAAGATAGTTTAGACTAACAGTGGAGGGAATGATGAGGGAACTCAAGAGTTGGAAATGTTTAGTTTTAAGTACAAGTTATTAGTAATTAATGAGTGTAAAACGCTATTGTTTCAGAAACTGAAGGTAGTGATAGGCATCATGAATACTGACTTCTGGTTTCAAGAGGAAGGGAGAGAGAGGGAAATGTTGCTTTTGTTGTTCCACTAATTTATATATTCATTGGTCGATACCTATATGTGCCCCAGCCCTGGGATCAAACTCGCAGCCTTGGCATATGGAGTCAATGCTCTAACTAAATGAGCTACCCTGACAGGAAATAAGAATTATTTTAACAAGGTCTGTTTGTATAGACCTCTCTTGGTCTCAACTCCTGGTACAGGGAGGGCACCTTTCACATGGGAGTTTTATGTTCTGCTTTCAGGAGGAAAAAGGAAGGTCAGACTGTCCTTCTTGTACCTGCTATTTTTCAAGCACATTTAACTCAAAATAATTGATATGCTAAAGCAGCATATTTTGGGGTAACATTCTTTGAACTCCTTCACCTGAGTTAATTATTTCATTTAAGTTTGCAAAATGATGGTTTTCTAACTTGATTATTCTTTCCTGCACTTAGTAGCTGACATTCCTCTGTAAAATAAGTAATACATAAGTAATCTTTCATCAACTGGTACTTGGTCCAACTCGAATTACTTACTATTACTGCAAAGGCAGGATAAATGATTCGCCTCTTTCCTTTATTTACAGTATTGTGTTTGTAAGGAATTGGTATAAAAGTCTTCTCCAATGGTGGCAAGTGAATTCCACCTATTTTTGGTATACCTGAGTCCAAGAAGTTTCCTTGTGGTTTCTCTGACTTTATCAAATGTCTTACCAAGACCCAGACATGCTGATACACAACACTTCTCATCTCTGTTTAGAACTGTGGACAAGGAACTGACACTGGGGTTGGCATGACATTTTCAGTGAATCCATGTTAGTCCCCAGATGCTGCTCCCTACCACACTTTCACCTCCAATATCAAGGGCATCTCAATATGTCCAGGAATTCCAAAGATCAAAACCAAGCTTTGGCCCTGGCTGGTGTGGCTCAGTGGATTGAGTGCTGGCCTGTGAACCAAAAGCTCTGAAGAGGCTATGATTCCCAGTCAGGGCACATGCCTGGGTTGCAGGCTAGGTCCCCAGTAGGGGGTGCATGAGAAGCAACCACACATTGATGTTTCCCTCTCCTCCCTTCTCGTGTATCTAAAAATAAATAAATAAAATCTTTAAAATACAAAACGAAACAAAAACCAAACTTGGTAGAAGTCAAACATCATTCATCCCTTAAATTGGTTAATTGATAGGAACATAGCAAAGCTGGGCTTAAGGTACTGAAGCAAAAGGTGATTATATATCTTCACTTCCTCCTCCAGCCTCACCCTCCTTTGATGCATGTTGGCACACCTCGCTCAGGGCACAACCAGCTTTGTAGCTCTGCGTTTGTCAAGTTAGTCAGAGTTCTCCACTGATACTTTTTTCTTCTATGTTATTTGTTGTAACGTATGTAATATACACAAAAGTGTATATAATAATTATGCACAATTTAAAGAGGATTAGTAAACTAGATGTACTTGCCACTGAGCTTAGGATCTGGCACTGTCCTTGCTGGTGTGGCTCAGTTGAAGCATTGTCCTGCACACCAAGATGTTGTGGTTTCAGTTCTTGGAGCACATACCAAAAGGACAAAGCCAAATCCATTTGCTGTGTGGCACCATTTTGCTTAGCAGGCCTATGACCTTGTTAAACATGACTGCCATTTTACTCTTCTGAGCTTGTCCAAAGGACTGGAAATTACTGGAAAGCAAGAACAGAACTAACTACTCCCTGCAGCCACAGGCAGAAGATGACATTGGAACAAACTGCTGCCCCACATTACCACACCCCAACAGCCCGGAGGCCACCCAACAGCAGCCCCCCCACCCTTTTTAAATCCAACAAAAGCTTAAAGCCCCCACCCCTCAGTGCTGGTGTATCTCTCCATACCGTGCCCCTCTCCTTCTTGGAGAGTGAATAAAAACTTTACTCTCTACACTTTCTTCTCTTTGTGAATTCTTCTACAGCCCACATCACCGACCACCTTAGCACATACCTAGGTTGCCAGTTTGCTCCTGGTTGGGGCGTGTACCACAGGCAACTGATTGATGTCTCTCTCTCAAATGTCAATGTTTCTTTCTTTCTCAGTGGGGTCCATGGAAATGGCCCTTCCCCCTCCCATGACTAAGGGCTGGTCAGATGGCCACTGTCCAGAAGGAATGCGTATTGTTTTGGGAATGAATTGTAACTCCCTTATCTCCTTTTGGGAGTGGCTACTTGTCCTGTGATTGCTTCTTGACCCTTTTACACACTGAGGTAATGTAGTTTAGAGTCACACTTAGGACTTGTACTTCCTTTGTCTGGAACTCCTTATAACGAGCCTCAGACTGGAAGAGGTGTGGTCTCTCTCACATCAACTGGCTGCCGTTGGTGCACTCCCCTGTAATGTGAGTAATAACTGGCATGTCCACATCTGCCAGTTCTTTGGGTGGTTTTCTCAGAATATCGTGAACACTTAAGGAGCTCCCTGGTTTAGGTTTGGAGCTCCAGTGCTACTCTCTGCTAGGTAACTGAGGTGGCTGAGAAAGGACCGGGGGACAAAAGGTCCAACTGAGGGCTTTATTCAAGGAGAGACACTGCAAGCAGGCAGGCTGAGTCCAAGCAGACTGCAGCAGCAAGGGAAAAGGTAGAGGGTTTTTAAGGGTGTGTAGCAGATGTCTGGGGAGGGCAGGTCACCCTGCTGATCTGCCCCAGGTGTACTGGGTATAGGTGTTTGCAAGACAATGTCCTCTGATCAGCGATGGCTGATTTGGGGAACAGAAAGTTCAGGAGATTAATGGACCTTGTTTCTGGGAGAAGCTCAGATGAGAGGGGAGGGGCAGTGAGGATTTAACCTGTTTCCAGCGGGATGCCTGAGACTATGCCTCATTTGCTTCTAATAATGGGGAATCTCATGGTCCGGTATTTAGCCAGTGATGCACACCTTCCACCCTCTTTGTTCCAGCATAGGTGGTGGCTTAGATCCTCCATGTCCCAGTACATTCTAACACACAGTCGCTCTCTTTGCTCCCCTTCCCTTCTCTCTAAAACCAATAAACATATTAAAAATTTAGAAAAAGATGTGGCACTGCTAGGAGTTTATTGTTGATAAATTATATCTTAGTAACTAAATTTGTTGGACTGCAGATTTGGAGGCTTCAAGAAATGTGATTTCTGGCCCCAGTCCCCACAGGAGTGTGAACTGTTGTTTGAAATTTTCCAGGGACATTTTTCTTTTTCCTTTCTATTTTTTTTCTCCATCCAGAGCAAAGACAGAGGCTACTTCATCCACTGAAGATGTGGCCTTTTGATACTTTTGTATTTACAAAGAGAGTAGATAGCCTATGAACTATAGTTTGCTGTGGGCCAAAAATGTGCACTCTAATAAACCAAAAGTAACCTCACAGGGTGACCTGATCATAAATTGCTAACTGGGCAGGTCATGATGGGTAGTCACACCCCAGGTATATAACTTCTTCAGTAAAAGTTTTATCTTTGCCTTAAGCCAGCCCTGTTCATTGTTTCTGTGCACCTAGGTTAACACATCTTTGAACTGCATATATTTCAGACCTCAAGAGAGTACCAAATCTCATTAATTATTCTGTAATCCAATCCCAACATTGTTTTCTTCCACCTTCATCCAATCTTCCTTATGTTTCCTTCTTAATTTCAAGTGCACAAAGAAACTGCATAAAGCCCTGGCTGGTGTGGCTCAGTGGGTTGGAGCATGGTTTTATAAATGTTTCGGGTTCCATCTCTGGTCTGGGAGCTCAAGGAAGGCAGCCAATCTGATGTCTCTCATATCGATGTTTCTCTCCCCCTTGCTCTCTAAAAGCAATGGGGCGGTGGGGTGGGAGGGAAGCCCTCAGGTGAGTATTTAAGAAAGAAAAAGCAGAAAAAACTTCAAGAAGGAGCATTTGAGATCTTGCTTCCTGGCAATATGATCAGTTTGGATTAAAGAAATTCTTAAAAAATTCAGACAGGTTTGGATGTTCTTACATTGACATTACCCACCTGGACTTGTCTTCCTCCTGTATTAAGCACCTATCGTATACCAGGTGTTGTGGCAACCACTCAAGATGCCCAGGGACACCACTCTACTCCGGGTACCCACTCTACTCAGAATGGCCCAAAATAGCCCAGAGACTTACAAGGATGCCTTTAACTCTCAGCTTGCTACATATCTGTCTCTCTGTAATGAGGGACCAGTCCACAGTGCCTCAAGAGTCTCCTTTTGGGGTACATATTTGCTAATTGGGAGAAATTTGACCCTGAGTCCATCAAGAAAAAGGCTAATCTTGGTTTGTAAAATGGCTTGGTCCCAATATAAAGTAGGCAGCCCTGGCTGGTGTGGTTCAGTGGATTCACTGGACTCCAAACTGAAAGATCGCTGGTGTGGTTCCAGTCAGGGCATGTGCCTGGGTTGCAGGCCAGGTCCTCGGTTGGGGGAATGTGAAAGGCAACCGATTGATGATTCTTTCACACATCCATGTTCCTCTCCCTTTCTTTCTCACTCCCTTCTGTCTAAAAATAAAGAAATAAAATCTTTAAAATAAATAAAGTAGGCAATGGAGAGATTTGGCCAGTCAATGACACTATTAATTTTAATACTATCTTGCAGCTGGACCTATTTTACTATTCCCACAGGAAATGGACAGAGGTTCCATATATTTAAATCTTTATGGTTCTCAGAGATGATCCTAAGCCATATGTTGTTAGTAAACTGTAAAAATGTACTCAGATGGAAAAACATTCAAATATGGGTAAATATGTCAGTCTTAACAAACATTTGAGTGGCCACCCAATTGTTGAGGTATTAAAAATAACTCTTTGTTCTATGAATAAAGTCTTAACAGGGCCAGAGGTGTGGCTCCAGAATATGAAAGCCCACTAAATCCTTTTATCTTTCCAAAGCCTCCTCTATTCATCTTAAAAAAACCCTTATGGGTAATTGGTTTTATGAAATCAAAGTTCTTCTAGGAGAAGCTTGCTATTCTTTCCCTACATTTTTGAAATGCAAATACCTGGTCTTCAAGAACTCTTGTCTAGGTGATCTTCTAAAATACACATTTGGAGAGAAAATTCTTATTGAAAGGGGGAAAACCTTAGCTATATCTGAGCAAGTCAGTTTAATTTATTTCAGCCATTCCTTCCTAAATTAATACATTTTGATAATTTATTGAATGTCTAGGTATTTTGAAATAACATGAAATACTGAAACATTGATTGCTAGACAAGTCTTAAGTTCTTTGGCTTTTGGTTTTTCATTAAAAAGTGGCTGTAAAATGGATTTGGAGCTGTAGATGAATGTCTTGTGCTTTGTTGGAGCTGTATTTCTTGAAAGTGAGACTGTGTCTGCTAAAAAAAGGAACCTAAGTTTCTAAAGGTCATGAAATGTTTTCATAAAAGTCAATCTAGGGAATACCAGTTGCTTACTTTTTATCAATGGAAATTGAGGTTTCTAAAAGTTAAAAGGTCAAATAATTTGGAAAGAAATTATATGGTTTTAATAATAGAATGTATAAGGCATGGAGATGCTATTTTAAAGAACAGGGATTGAAAGTGAGTTAGCTCTGGCTGGTGTGGCTCAGTGGACTGAGTGCCGGCCTGTGAACTGAAGGGTCGCCGGAGGGATTCCCAGTCAGGGCACTTGCCTGGGTTGTGGGCCAGGTCCTGGTGGGGGGTACACAAGAGGCAACCACCATACACTGATATTTCTCTCCCTCTCTTTCTTTCCCCCTTCCCCTCTCTAAAAATAAATAAATAAAATCTTTTTTTAAAAAGTCTTAAAAAAACTAAAAAAAAAAAAAAAAGAGTTATTCTAAAGAGATAAAGTTTGTGAAAGTTGCAGAAAGGTTTATGAAGATTGTAGAAGTTTATAAGTTTTACATTTGTAATTCAAATTATGTGTATGGTCTTCATGTGATATGTGTTTGTATATTACATGTGGTGCATTTTCTGCATGTGGATGGCATAACTAGGGTATAATATTTTATTGGCCTAAAGATATTAAGTACGTATATAGATTAAGCAGGATCCTAAGTTTTAGACAAAATATTTACTATTGAAACCGGTTTTAAGTTTGATAAATGTATTTTAGGGTTATCGCCCTCCCACCCCCACAAAGGTGTGTTATTTTACAAAAAGTTTATGTTACAATCTTTTGCTTAAGTATATACATACATATTTTTTAAAGATTTTATTTACTTTTTAGAGAGAGGGGGAGGGAGGGAGAAAGGGACAGAAAGAAATATAAATGTGCAAGAGATTATATAGATTGGTTGCTTCTCACATGCCCCCAACAGGGATACCTGGCCTGCAACCCAGGCATGTGCCCTGACTGGGAATTGAACCTACAACCTCCTTTTGGTTTGCAGGCTGATACTCAATCCACTTAGCCACACTAGCTAGGGCTTGGTTAAGTATATTTGACAACCTTCCTAAAGTTTAACTTTTAAAAAATAAGAAATGAATTTGAGTTATTTCAATGGGCTTCTGGAATACCTCAACTATTCTCTCGCCTTATAAAAGCTCTTGAATTAATTAGGCCTATTTAATATGCTCAAAATTACGTGGGAAGCTTTGCCAAACAGAATAACTATATTCTTTTTGTATACATATATTTTATCAAAATAGGTGTTCTAGAAAATTTCAACGTGCCCCAGGGAGGAACTTGCAAAGATTCAAAATCAAGTTCAATCAGGGAGGTCTCAGGGGTACTAGGTGTCTTGTCCACGACACCGGACAAGCCAAGAGTGATGGTTCCCTGTAGGTACTCTGGGTGTTTGTAACCCACACATTGGGAATTTATTAATTGTTTCCAGTGCTCAATGCACACTTCTGATAAGTCCTGTACAGCATATTAAAACCTTGCATACTGTTTGGTCTTTATATGTATTGAGAGTGTGTGTTAAATCTAAAAATATGAGCTTTATATTATTCTTTTATGTCATATCATAGTAATTACTACTTACCAAAGAAATTGTTATCTTGAAATAACATGTTTTACAAAGAAGTAAATTTCTTTATCAATTACATTTTAATAGAATCCACAACCATATCATTTTAAGTTTTATCATTTATAAAGAGTCACTCTTTTTACTCTAATGCATTTGCAAATGTATCTTTGGATAGGTTCATGAAAAGGACTCTGACTCTAAATTACAGGTATCTAAGGAATAACTGAATTCATGGACATACTGGTAAATAGTCAAAATGAACAAAATCAGTTATATGGGACTAAATGAACTAAAGATAACTGTTATACTTATGACTTTGCTAAAAATAGTTATTTTTAAATCCCTTTGTTTTCCAGATATAAGGAAACTTGGTTTCCCCCCCCAGAACAATTAGTAAATTATAGCCTCATAGGCAATATCAAAACATTTATATTCTTCTCCCTAATTCCTCCAGAGCTTGGCAAGTCTCAATGAGTACTATTTTCATGGCAATATCTTTGCATAACCCAATACGAATCTGTTCTTTTTATAATAATACCAGTTTCCAAATGTGATTTTATCAACTAAGACTTAATCTGGAATATTATGATCAAAGGTGTCTTGCCTGGACTCTGGATGTCATCAGGAAGTCATAAGGAATTAAGATTGACTTTGAAGTCAATAAAAGCCCTTTGGAGAAACAAGCTGGCACCTTATTTGGCCAGGTGGTTCATGGCAGTCTTTCCAGGTAAGGTATGAAGGTTGCTTTCCTGAAAGATGGCAAGAAAGGAAATCTAAAGACATTGTGCGGACCTCAAGAACTTGAGGAATCCACCCAAACCTATAGGTATTGCAGGCAAAGACATATGGCAACCCTGTGGCTTGACTTCTGTGTCCCAAGGGCTGACTAAAACTCAATTTGAGGGTTCCTTGTGAAATTACAGCAAAGCATATTTGAAAGAGCCTACATAAACAATCACTATTCTTGTTGTATTCATGTAAATAATTAAGCCAAATTAAAACTGAACTTAATGCAGTCTCTGATACAGTGAGAGTGATTTTAGGAGGAGAAATTGAGTTTCAGTGGAAGTCACAATACCCAATTGTTACCCACAAACTGAATTTAGTCCTAATTTTTCTAGTTTTCTTTCAAGATAATGTTACATTTTTTCTTTCATCCTTTGATTTGGAATTATTGAGAACTATTGATATAATGTCAGTCACACAGAATTTACCTGCTACTTTGCCTCTCCCTTTTGGGGATTTCATGGCCAATATCTGTTCCTGGTTTTCCTGGCTAACTCCCTTCCTAGGACATATAGCAGCCTATTTTAATCTCGCTTTTGGACCATTGCTCCTCAAATAACTCATATCCTTCATTCAATGGAGTGTCCAGGCTCCACAAATGGCCTCCAGCCACAGCTCTCACTTTTTGGGCAGTCCAAGTCTACCTTCTTCCACTTAACAACCTATCCTGACCCACAGGCAGGGACAGCTCTACAGCCCTAGCCTGCCTGAAGTAGTTACAGAAGAGAACTTCATCCCTGCTCCACAGAACTAGAACTGGGCCAGGTCTTTAAGAATACACCCATTTTAGCTCTGGCTGGTGTGGCTCAATGGATTGAGTGCCAGCCTGCGAACTAAAGGGTCACTGGTTCAATTCCTAGTCAGGGCACATGCCTGGGTTGTAGGCCGGTCCCCAGTGGGGGGCACGTGAGAGGCAACCACACACTGATATATCTCTCCCTCTCTTTCTCTTTCCCTTCCCCTCTCCCTCAACATAAAAAAAATAAAACTTAAAAAAAGAAGAGAGATCGGCAAGATGGCAGAGAAGTGAGTGGAAGTCACACTGACCTCCTCCCAGGACCAATCTGGAAACACAACTAAATTGTGGAGAAATAACCCTGAACAAACAACTGAACATTATGAGAAAGAAGTCTTATAACCTCAGATAGACAGAAGAATCAGCTTCAGCACAACCTGACTGGTAAAGAGTGCACTGGAGACTTGAGAAGGCTCGATGGGTGCCCACCGTTGGCAGCACCAGAAGGATAATTAAGCAGCTGGTTGGATCCCCCTGAAAAGAGTGGGCTCTAAACCCAAAGCTGGGATCCCCCAGCCCAGAGCACCAGAGCCCAAAAAGTACACAGAAAACAAACAGCAGTGAAAAGTGGCATGGTTGGTCTCTGCCAGAGACAGATGGCTAGAAACACGAAGAGCAATTTAAAGGGCCAATGCACAAATTTTCATTTGCAGCCACTTACCCTGGGCTCCAGCAAAGGCAGGGGTAGAGTGGGCTAGAGACGCTTGAGAAGAGACTGGGGACAAAGGCTTTGGGGAGAGAACTGAAAGAGTAGCCTCCAGGATCCTGGTGCTGAGTCACTCCCCATATAGATGTCGCCATCCATGGAACTCAGGCAGACCACTTCTCTCAAAGCAGCAGCCTGAAGGGAAACAATAGCACTGACCCCAGGAGGGATTCAGTCCCACCCAGTGGTGCTTAAGCCTGACTGCCGAGTTGCAGAGTGACTAGACTGACAATGGAAGGAGACAGCCACAGACAGTAGATCTCTGGAAGTCTTGAAATTGCTGCCTAAGTTCAGATGGGATCAACATCTGACATCACCAGAAGCAGATCCAGAAAGAAAAAACAGCGGTAAATACTAGAGACTACTGAGACGAAATCCATTGTGGTCTTCTCCATGATTTGCGATATTTTCTTTCTTGCATAGCTTTTTAACATTCATTTCTTGTCCATCAAATTTGTGCATATTAAATCACTAGATTTTATACTATAGTTTATCCCTCTCCTTTCTTACAATAGCCCTGTCTTTACAGCCTTATTAATACTGGTTCATTTGTAGTTGACAATGGGATTGCAGGGCGGGGGGAGTTACTTTTGCAGATGTGGGTTTGTTTCTTGGGCTTTGTGGTTTTATTCTGGCAGCACCTACACAACAGCATACAAGACATGGTGTGTGGAGTGACCCTCAACCAGCAGAAGGGAAGGACCCACCAAAGAAGGACCCACCAAAGAACAACCCAACAACAACTGAAACCCAATTATTCCAGAGAGCCAACATAAATGGCACAAAAGGCATCCCAAGAGCATCAAGAGCAGGAGATCAAGGAGATTGCACCATTGAATCTCACAGGTCTCCTACCATAGAGGTTCAAACCACAAAGTCAGGGAGTCAAAACAGATCAATTTACGAAGCAAACAAGAAAAGTCTCACGAATAATGTGAAGACAGAGAAAGAACCCCCAATCAAAAGGAAAGGAAGAATCCTCAGAAAGAGTGCTAAATGAAATAGAGGCAAGTCAACTATCAGATATTGAGTTCAAGACAATCGTTATAAGGAAGCTTAATGAGCTGAGTGAGAACTACCAAAAACTACAGGGAAACTACAAGGAACTTACTGCAAACTATATCAGTGTGGAAAAGGATATAGAAACTGATGAAATCGGGTGTGTTCAGGATGGTATGGCCATAGACTAGGACATAGAAACAATCAAGAGCCAAGAGGAAATGAAGAATACAATTTCTGAATTGAAGAAAACAGTAGAAGGAATCAAAAGCAGGCTAGATGAAGCAAAGGATCACCTCAATGAGCTGGAGGACAAGGAAGAAATAAAACTCCTGGAATGAGCAAGAAAAGGAAAACAAAACATGTTCTTCAAAAAGAACAAAGAGGGGTTAAAGGAATTGCAGGACAACATGAAATGTAATAATATCCATATGGTAGGGATACCAGAAGGAGAAGAGGAGCAAGGGGTAGAAAACCTGTTCAAAAAAGTAATGATGGAAAACTTCCCTAATCTGATGACAGAAAAAGTCACACAAGTCCAGGAAACACAGAAGGTCCCAATCAAGAGGAACTCAAACAGACCCACTCCAAGACACATCATATTTAAAATGGCAGAATTCAAAGACAAAGAGAATCTTAAAAGCAGCAAGGGAGAAATAGGAAATAACATACAAGGAAGCCCTGATAAGGCTAGCAGCTGACTTCTCAACAGAAACACTACAAGCCAGAAGGGAATGACAAAAAATATTGCAACTTATGAAAAGCAAAGGTCTGCAACCAAGACTGCTCTACCCAGCGAGGTTCTCTATTAAAATGGAAGGTGAAATAAGGAGTTTCCCAAACAAAAGAAGGCTAAAAGAATACACCTTCACCAAACCAGTATTGCAAGATATGCTAAAGGGACTGCTTTATGGAGATGAAGAAAAAGAGTGAGAAACACAAGTACAAAGTGGGTAAAATGGCAATGCATTGGCAACGCATAAGTACCTATCAGTAATGTTAAATGTAAATGGATTAAATGCTCCAATCTAAAGCCACAGGGTAGCTGAATGGATAGGAAAACATGACCTGCACACATACTGCCTACAAGAGACTCACCTCAGAACAAAAGACCTACACAGACTGAAAGTGAAGGGCTGGAAAAAAAAAAATCCAAGCAAATGGACAGGAACAAAAATCCAGGGTAACAATACTTAGATCAGACAAAATAGATTTTACAAGAAAGGCCATTAAAAAGAGACACAGAAGGACACATCATAATACCCAAGAGTAGAATCCATCAACAAGACATAAACACTGTAAACATATATGCACCCAACACAGGAGCACCCAAATATATTAAAAAAAGTCTTGGGGGACTTCAAGAAAGATACAGGCAGCAACACAATTATAGTAGAGGATTTTAACATTCCACTGTCAACAATGGATAGATCTTCCAAACAAAATATCAACAAGGATACTGTGGAACTGAACGACGCATTAGATCAAATGGACTTAAGTGACATATAGAGAACCTTTCACCCTGAAGAAGCAAAATACACATTTTTTTCAAATGTCCAAGGAACACTGTCAAAGATAGACCACATGATAGGTCACAAACAAGCCTCAACAAATTCAAGAAAACCAAAATGATAACAAGCATTTTCTTGGACCATATTGGCTTGAAACTAGAAACCAGTCTCAAGGGAAAAAACTCAAAAACATTCAAACTCATGGAGACTGAATAGCATGCTATTAAGCAATGAAGGGGTCAATAATGAGATCAAAGGAGAAATCAAAAAGTTTCTGGAAACAAATGAAATGAACACACAACAGCACAAAACCTATGGAACACAGTGAAGGCAGTCCTGAGAGGGAGGTTCATAGCAATACCGGCCTACCTAAAAAAGATAGAAACATTTTTTTTTTTTTAACATTTCAATGTTTTTCTTTAAAAGGAGTGAGTTGTGTACAAGGGGGTTAAATGCTTTATAGACAAGAAAAAAAAACTGCACTAGAACCAACTTATCATCATTTTCATCTTCTTCATCTTCCCTCCTCTTCCTCATCCTCCTCATCTTCTTCATCTTCCTCCTCCTTTTTCTTATTTTTTTCAGCTTTGACGACTCCCTTTTTTGCAGCACCAGGATTTCCTTTAGCTTAGTATGCAGCAATATCCCTTTCATATTTCTCCTTTAGCTTAGCAGCCTTCTCTTCATAAGGCTGCTTGTCATCTGCAGCAGTGTTATTCCACATCTCTCCCAGTTTCTTTGCAACATCCCCAATGGACAGGCTGGGATGCTCTCCTTTGGTTTTTGGGCGATACTCAGAACAAAAAAAGAAAAAGGCCGAAGGAGGCCTCTTGGGCGCATTGGGATCCTTGAACTTCTTTTTTGTTTCCCCTTTAGGAGGAATATAAGTTTTCATTTCTCTTTCATAACGGGCCTTGTCTGCCTTTGCCATGTCTTCAAATTTTCCTTTCTCTTTGGCAGACATGGTCTTCCACCTCTCTGAGCACTTCTTAGAAAACTGAGAAGTTGACTGAAGTAACTGGGTGCTGCTTCTTGTGCTCCTCCAGGCAAGTTTGCACAAAGAAAGCACATGATGACATTTTGCCTCTTGGCTTCTTAGGATCTCCTTTGCCCATGTTTAATTACTTTTCCTCAGCGAACACAGAGTCGCCCAGTGCCCATCCGGCTCGCACTTGCCCCGGCGCTGTCTCTATGGAGGTCAATGTACTGCAATGGCTGTGAGAACGGGAGCCAGATGCAGCCTCCTCACTCTCTCCGCTCTGTAACCAGAAACATTTCAAATAAATGACCTAACCCTACAGCTTCAAGAACTGGAGAGACAAAAACAAACAAAGCCCAGAGGAGTAGATGGAAGGAAATAATCAAGATCAGAGTAGAATGAATGACATAAAGACTAAAAAAACAATTCAAAGGATCAACCAATCCAGGAGCTGGTTCTTTGAAAAGATAAACAAGATTGACAAGCTTTTAAGAAGATGCATCAAGAAAAAAAGGGAGTGGGCCCAAATAAATAATATCAGAAATGAAAGAGGAGAAATTACAACTGATACTACAGAAATACAAAGGATTGTAAGAAATTACCATGAACAATTATATGCCAAGAAATTTGAAAACCTGGGTGAAAAGGACAAATTCCTAGAAAATATAACCTTCCAAAACTGAGTGAAGAAGAAGCAAAAAACCTGAACAGGCTGATAATAGCTGGTAGAATCAAAGCAGTAGTTAAAAAACTCCCAGCACACAGAAGCCCTGGGCCGGATGGTTTCACAGGAGAATTTTACAAAACATTTAAGGAAGAGCTAACCCCTATCCTCCTCAGACTATTCCAAAAAATTCAAGAAGAGGGAAGACTCCCAAACTTTTTATGAGGCCAGTATCATCCTAATCTCAAAGCCAGATAAAGACACAACCAAGAGAGAAAAACTACAGCCCAATATCGCTAATGAACATAGATGTTAAAATCCTCTACAAAATATTGGCAAACCACATCCAGCAATACATTAAAAAGATCATACACCATGATCAAGTGGGACTCATCCCAAGGATGCAAAGATGGAACAATATTTGCAAATCTATAAAGGTAATATATCACATAAATAAAAGGAAAGACAAAAGTCACATGGTCATATCAATAGATGCAGAAAAAGCACATGACAAGGTACAGCACCCATTTATGATAAAAACACTCAGGAAAGTGGGAGTAGAGGGAGCATACCTCAACATAATAAAGGCCATATATGGGAAAACTACAGCGAACATCACACTCAATGGGCAAAAACTAAAAGCTTTCCTACCAAGATTGGGAACAAGACAAGGTTGTCCGCTTTCATCACTTCTATTCAACGTAGTATTGGAAGTCCTAGCCACAGTGATGAAAGGAAGGAAGGAAGGGAGGGAGGAAAAAAGGCATCCAAGTTGGAAAGGAGGAAGTAAAACTCTCATTGTTTGCAGATGACATGATAGTATACATAGAAAACCCTATAGACTCCGCCAAAAAACTACTCAACCTAATATGTGAATTTGGTAAAGAAGTGGGGTACAAAGTCAATTTTCAGAAATCAAAGGCATTTTTGTACACCAACAATGAAATGTCAGAAGGAGAAATCCAGAAAAAAAAATCCCGTTTGCTATAGCAACAAGAAATATAAAGTACCTCGGAATAAACCTAACCAAGGAGGTAAAAGACCTGTACTCAGAAAACTATACAACACTGAAGAAAGAAATTAAGGAAGACACAAATAAATGGAAGCATATACTGTGTTCGTGGATTGAAAGAATTAACATCATTAAAATGTCCATACTACCCAAAGCAGTTTATGGATTCAATGCAATCCATATTAAAATATCAGTGATATATTTCACATATATAGAACAAACATTTCAAAAATTTATATGGAACCATAAATGACCCCAAATAACTGCAGCAATTTTGAGAAAGAAGAACAAAGTAGGAGGGACCACAATACCTGACATCAAACTATATTATAAGGCCACTGTAATCAAAATAGCCTGCTACTGCCATAAGAACAGACAGACAGATCAATGGAACAGAATAGAGAGTCGAGAAATAAACCCATGTCTCTATGGTCAATTAATATTCGACAAAGGGGGCAGAAGCATAAAATGGAGTTAAAATAGCCTCTTCAACACATTGTGTTGGATGGTCTGGACATCTATATACAAAAAAAAAAAAAAATTCAATCACTAACTTACATCATACTCAAAAATAAACTCCAGATGGATAAAAGACTTAAATATTAGTTGCGGCACCATAAAAGTGCTAGAGGAGAATGTAGGCCGGAAAATGTTAGGTGTTTCAGCAACAATTGTTGCGGGGAGTGCTGCATGGGGCGCTCCTGGATCTGAGGGTTACTGTCCGGAGCGAGCTGGCAAGGGAGTGGGGCTTTAAATCCTGCAGAGCCCATCCTGGGGTTGTCACCGATGGGAGGAATAAACACGAGTTGTCGCAAACACTTCTCTGTTTGCCAGGAGAGGGGACATGGGTCTTCCCTCTAGTGGAGAAGGCCCCAAGCCCCCATGTCCAAAGGCTTTTATTGAGAACCATATGCACAGAGGTATGGATGCAAAACTCATCAATTAATGTCAAAGGCTATGTTTACAGAAAACAAATAGAGATCGTAGATAACAATGGAAGGAACACAGGAGATCTGCCTCAGGTCAGGGCCTATGAATAATGTAAATCCCCTTCCCAGTATGAGCCAGTTATCATAGCTTTTGAGGGAAAAGCAAAGCATGCTTCACGAAACTTACTTCTAGGCCTGATTTCCCTCTGGGAATTGCTTGATCCAGTTTAGGGCAGTACCTGCCTTTAGTATTGTTTCAAGCCCGAGTCAGGCAGGCAGGGCAGAGCTGCCAAGAGATAATGAGACTTCTTTCAGGTAGAATGAGGACCCCGGCCAAATCCAAGCTGAGCCGAAGGATGCGGGTCTTTTTGCCTTTTCTCCTTGTCCCCCAAGTCCTTGTCCGCTGCCCATACCGGCCGTGTCTGTCTTAGGTCATCCCTCCTCTTGAGGAATCTTAGCCATCATTGACTACCAAGCATCACAAGGCCAAGCAGAGTGATGTAACGGAGGCAGGGGCTGTTCCCTTGCCAGGGGGACAGGTTTTGCCTCCTCGGTGGCCTGTTTTCCCAAGGCCTCCTTAATTAATTCCAGCCTTGGGCCCCTCTCGTCTGCTGGCGAGGCTACAGTCCCTGAAACCAGGCAGGATGGTTCCCCACGCAGCAACATTTTCACTGATATGGCCCCTAGAGCAAGGGACATAAAGGAAAGAATAAACAAATGGGACCTCATCAAATTAAAAAGCTTCTCCACGGCTAAAGAAAACGTCAGCAAAATGAAAAGGGAACCAATCATATAGGAAAATACATTTGCCAATGATACCTCAGATAAGGGTTTGATCTCCGAAATATATAAAGAACTCACAAAACTCCACTCCAGGAAGACAAACAATCCAATTTAAAAATGGGCAAAGGACCTGAACAGACACTTTCCTGGGAGGACATACAGAGGGACCAGAGACATATGAAAGGATGCTCAGCATCACTAGCCATCAGAGAGATGCAAATTAAAACCACAATGAGGTACCACTTCACAGCAGTCAGAGTGTCCATCATAAACAGATCAACAAACAACACGTGCTGGTGAGGTTGTAAAGAAAGGGAAACCCTAATACATTGTTGGTGGGAATGCAGATTGGTACAGCCACCGTGGAAAACAGTTTGGAATTTCCTCAAAACTAGAACTGGAACTGCCTTTTGACTCAGCGAGTCCACTGCTGGGATTTATACCCTAAGGGTCCTGAGACAGCAATTCAAAAGAACTTATGCACCCCAATGTTTATAGCAGCACAATTTACAATAGCCAAGTGCCAGAAGCAACCTAAGTGCCCAACAGTAAATGAGTGGATCAAAAAACTATGGTACATTTACACAATGGAATACTATGCAGCAGAAAGAAAGAAGGAGCTCTTACCCTTCGCGACATCATGGATGGAACTGGAGAGAGCATTATGCTAAGCGAAGTAAGCCAGGCAGTGAAAGACAAATACCGTATGATCTGACCTATAAGTGGAACCTGATCAACAAAAGAAACAAGAAGCAATGTATAACAGGAGACAATGAAATAAAGAACAAACTGACAGTAACCAGAGTGGAGGGGCAAGACCAATAATGGAGGAAAGAAGGGGAAGGGTCATCAAGGAACCATGTATGAAGGACCCCTGTACAAAGCCAAAGAGGGGAAGGATTGAGGGTTGGTAGGGAAAATAGTGGTGGGAAAATGGAGACAACTCTACTTGGACAACAATGAAAAAAAAAAAAAAAAGAATAAATCCATTTTAAAACCCAAGGGCGTAATGAAAGGATAAAGTCAGCACCATTTGCTGAGCAGGCCTATGACCTTGTTAAACATGAATGCCATTTTACTCTTCTGAGCTCTTCTGTCCCCAGGACTGGAAATTACCAGAAGGCAAGAACAGGCCTTGACTAACCAGTCCCCACAGCCACAGGCAGAAGATAACACTGGAACAAACTGCAGCCTGTGCAAAAACCACCTGAAACGCATGTTGCAACGCCCCGAGTAGCCCAGGGGCTACCCAACAGCAACCCTCCCCCCTTTTATAACCCAATTATAATCCAATAAAAGCTCAAGGCCCCCACCCTCAGTGCTGGTGTTCTCTCTCTGCATCATGCCCCTTTCCACTCTTGGAAAGTGAACAGAAACTTTGCACTCTGCAATTTCTTTTCTTTGTGAATTTTTTTCACAGCCCACATTGTTGACCACCCTAACAATAATACCATCAGAAAGACTGTCAGATGTGCAGTTTGGAGTGGTGTTAGCAGATTCGCAGTTGCTGCAAATGCCACCCCACCACTCTTCCTTGCATCATATCTATTTCATGAGCTGAGATAAAGCAGCAGACTCCGCAAGCACATGGTGCCTGTTTCTCCTGTTCTTTTCTTACATGCCCCCTGCTTCCTTCTGCAGGTTGCCTCCAATGTGTCTCCTGTGTCGTAACAATGTGGTTTACTGGCCAGGGCAAAGTATTATATGCTCACTTTAAGAGCAGGCAATTAACGGGGGGACATTCAGCATTTATCTGGCTCTTCCCATCCAGACCATGCATCAAGGTAACCCAATATGATGAGGGAAAGCTGGTTTTTTTGTTTTTGTTTTTCACTGAAGAATACCAGCTAAAAAATGAGGGTGAAATAATAGAACTTAAAAATCAACATTTTACAACCCATTATGAAATAATTGATTCAGGCAAAACTCATCTGTGGATGAAACTGTCAGCTGGAAGGGTAATGGGGGATCCTTAAAAAGAAGGATCAGGTTATGGCCATCTGAACCCAAGGTAACCCACCAAACTCAGTTTTGCTCAGAGAGGGTGGAGCCCACAGTACTTGCCTCTTGAGGGGGGCAGAATAGGAAGCACCTAGCACCTGTGAAGGAATCTTGTCCTTCCCTCCCCACAAAATGGAATCTGAATCCAATAAAATCTTCAGGTTTGGTAACTGGAAATACAAGAGATGGAGGAAGAAGTTAAGTGACATTCTGAGGAGGCAACTGATGAATCCAGATAATGGAACTGTTACAGGAGAAATGGCCCTATTTTTGTGTAGATGGTAATAAAAAAAAAGAAAAAGAGGAAGTGGGACGACTATAGGTTAAACTTAGGAGACATCAAAATGTAATGTATAGGTTTTCTTCGGATCCTGATTTGAACAAATCAACAACAAATAAGATATTTTTGAGACATGATGAAATTTGAACATGATTGGTTATTGGATGACACCGAAGTATTATCATTCATGTTTTGGTGTACAATGGTAGTATGGTTATATAATAAATGTTATGTTTTAAAGAATGAGATGCATACTGAAGAATGAAGGAGTGAATGTCACGAGGTCTGGGATTTGCTTTAAAATATTTCAGGCCCTGGCTGGTATGGCTCAGTGGGTTGGGCGCCAGCCTACGAACCAAAAGTTTGCTGGTTCAATCCCCCTCCAGGGCGCGTGCCTGGGTTGTGGGACAGGTCCCCGGTTGGGGGCTGCAAAAGGCAGCCAATCAATGTTTCTCTCACACATTGAAGCTTCTTCCCCTCTCCCTCCCCCTCTCTCTAAAAATTAATAAATAACACCTTAAAAAAAGTTTATTTATTTAGAATCTTCAGCTGAGGATATGTTTATTGATTTAAGACAGAGAGGGAGACAGAGAAACATCAATTGGTTGCCTCCTGTATGTGCCCAACCTGGAATCGAACCCATAGATTAGGTATGTGTCCTGACAGGGAATTGAACCTGCAATGTTTTTAGTGTATGGGACAATGCTCCAACCAACCGAGACACTTAATAAAATTTTTAAGATTTTATTTATTGGCCAGGACTAATAAATAAAATCAAAATAAAATAAAATAAAATAAAATACTTCAGTAAGGGAAAGGAACAAAAAAGGATCAGAAATAGAAATGTGGCAATATCTTGATAACCATTGAAACTAGATGGATATTTGGTACATGGGGCTTCCTAAGCTATTTACTTTTGAGAGTTTTTGAAAATGTCTATAAATTAAAAACTTGAAGTTTTACATTATTGGTCATAAATTCTGGATAAAATATAACAAAATTATACCATGTCTTCACACAGTGGTATTATTCCACTTCTTCCATCAGACAGGATAAATCACCCTAACATTTGCTAGAGAAGCAGCTGCAAGTGAAACAAACTTCTAACTGCAAATGAATGTGGCCCTCATCCCTTTACATGAGAGACATTCTTACCATGTTGTCCAGGCGTTGTACTCTCCCTCCATCGGGAGGAATGCTGTGGCTCTCCCACTCACCTGTAGTTGCTGAGGTTCTTTTCCCAGCATCTGCTATAGAATGAAGATGCTTTTTTCTCCCATAATTTGTCCCAGTGTTATTCTCTGCCAGGCTAGCCTGGGAGAGGCTTGGCATCTGTACTGTACACAATTGCTCCATGCCTTGTGGAGGACAGCACCCACTCTTGTTAGAAATACAAAACAGAGCAGGTTTTGAATACCTTATGGGGTTCCCCTCTGACTGTGCATTACACCTGTGAAGGTCAACCTGTTTTTCAGTGATGAGAAAGTATGTGAAAGGGAAAGGAGGGTTTGATTTACCAAAGTCAGATGTTCACAGGCCACAGCACAACAGCATCTTTCCTAGAGCTCATTCCCAGCCCCACTGAGTACATAAGGAACACAGACTTGAAGACGGGCATTGACTGAACCACAGACTCTACACCTGCTCATTCACTTTCATTAAAGACATTGTGTTATGAAGATTTTGATCCATAAACTGTTGAGGTCGGGGGTTCATCTAGTCTAGTTCCTTTCCCTGACAGTAAACACCACACCCCGCCAGACCCTTCACCAATCCTTTCCAAAGCCAGTATCTTACCTCAAAGAGGAAGCTCAGCCTTCCCCAATTCTGAGTCCACATTTATTCAATTCTACAGGTCCACCTGGCCCTGCCCAAGGAAAGGACCAATCATTGTCCTGGGGAGGGCAGAAAGTATAGGGGGCCAGATGCAACAATGTGAAAAGGAAACACTTCCAGGTAGGGGGCAGGACTTCCTGTATGGGAGGAGAAGCCAGGCTTTTAGTCCTAATGGAGTGATATCCCTGTCAAAGAAAGTTGATTTTGCAAAAGGCTAGATCTAAAGGAAAGTAGAACTGTCTTTTAGTCATGTCCAGCAGAGCCTGTAGAGACCCATCATCCTGAAGGCTGAGTCCAGGGCCTTCTACCCCTGTGGCAGGTGTACAGCTCAGAGTGTCCCATACACGCTGACTTTGGCCAGGGAGATGCTCTCTGTGTAGTGGTTCCGGCCTTTCTCATACAGGACAAAGAGCTGGGGGGCCTGGTCCTCCCCGCCCACACTGCCCTCCAGGGCTGCCAGCGATGAGTAGCCACTAGGCCCTGGCCAGAGCTGGACTGTCTCTTTCCTCCATGAGGTACCATTGCTGAAGCTCCAGCGCAGGGTCAAGTTCACTCCTGGGAACAACAGCAGAGTCAGGAAAGGAGGGTCTCTGCCCGGGTCTTCTCAGGTAACAGGGTCCCTGCCCACCCGCCTTGGTAGACACTCACGGAACTCTGGATGGGCTGGGTTGGAAAAGAAGACAATGCCAGAGCTGATGGCTACAGCTCCTGCGGCAACCACAGGGTCCACAAGCTCAGGGTCGAAGGTCACATCACGGGGCCTCAGTGTATCGCAGGCGTCATAGCTGCGGAGGACAATTCGGCAGTGGCAGTGGTAGTTATTCTGGTTCCGGGCGTTGATGACAACTGACCCATCTGGGAGCTCATAGGGCTGAGGAGAGAGAACAGGAGTTCAGAAAGACCCAGGGAAGGGGTAGGACAAAGGGCCCAGTTCCTGAGGGAGCAAGGCTGGTGGCACAGAGCTGGGAGCCAGACCCTGGCTCTGTGAGTGAAATGGTGCTCAGAAGGACAGGACAGACGGAGTGGGTAGGAAACAGCCCATGGACTCTCACCTGGCACTCATCAGGGTTGAAATCATTTTCTCGCTTAGGCTGCCCATAGGGAATGCCGCTGACCCCACTGCCATAGTGCCAGGAAGTGCCATGGTCATCACTGAGGAGGCAGAAGACCCCATCCCGCTCTACCGTCCCGTGACCACACACAATGAGACGACCTTTCCGTGGCTCCCGCTGTTTCTGTGGGAAAGGAAGCTGGGTGTCACAGAGGGAGACACTGAAGGAGGCTCAGAGGCAGGCAAGGGGAACCCGCCACCTCCTAAGGACACATATGGTCCCCTTCAGTTCTGTCCTTGCTTGCTGAGGGTCCAACACAGATCTCACAAAGAGCCATTGCCTGAATTAAGAAGCTCTTTTGCAAAATAAGCTCCTTCAGGACATCTAGGACCTATGCTGGACAGGTAGTGCATAGGACAAGAGGGCCCAGACACAGTGGTGAATGGGAGTTTACACTTACATTTGGTGTGCTCACTCACCAAACTGTGCACCATGGCACAAACTTGTGTCTGCCCAAAGGAAGGGGTGGTTTGTTTGGTTTTTTTTTTTCTAATTTGCAGCCCTGTTGATAACCAAGTGGGAAGTTCCATCCTTCCATTCCTCTCAGGATGTCCTTTCTTCCAAGGGAGCTCATCTAAGACAGAAACTCTGACTTCACAGGATCTTATTCTTGGGAAGAAGTCCATGCTGGGGCATCGCCCAGACTCTTCACCATACAGCCCCATCCACCTATCTCAGGACAAAGACCTGAATGCCAGAGCCTGGTCCAGGGGCAAACATCTCAGTGCCGATATCCAAGGAGAGGTTCCGGGGCGGGCTCCAGGAAACACCATCATCTTTGCTCCACACCAACATGGTGGAGGCCACCTGGCAGCCAGCCTTGTGAGCACATAGGGAGTAGAAAAGGAATACCACTCCCGTTTCAATATCGCTCACCACTGCCCCCAGATTCAAACCATCTGGAGTCTCCCCATCATCCACAATGAATGCCGTAGGAGACCATGTGCTGCCTAGAGAAAAAAGAGAAGAAACCCAGGGTGCGGACACTGGAGATGCCCTTTATACCACTCCCTATAATCTTCACCTCTTGCTAGGGACCCAAGGCCTTACGATGGCCCAGGGGCCTGCAACACCTGCTTCTCCTTACCCCTTTGACCTTAACTATTCTACCCTCGCTCACTCCATCCAGCCACACAAGCTCCTCCCTACTCCTCAAACACTTCCCTTCCCAAGGCCTCTGCACATCTTGTCTGGTACACGCTTCCTACAGGCTAACTCTGTCACTCCTTGGAGTCTTAGCTCAAACATCACCTACTGAAAATTGCTATCAAACTCTGGCACTTCCTATACCTCTTGGCTTGTTTTCTGTTCTGCCATTGCATTTATCACCTTCCAACACAAAAAAATACATGAATTTATTTGTTATGCTGATTGTCTGTTTCCCCCTAATAGAGCATAAACCCTGCATGGGCAGGGATTTTTGCTGTTTTGTTCGTAACTGTATTCACAGAACCTACACTACAACAGTACCAGGTATATAGTAAGTGCTCAATAAGTGTTTGAATAAATTTTCAGCTCCTTGGTGATCCCAACTGCCACATCACTGCCCTGGTCACCTTCCTTCCTTAGGTTCCCCTTCTAAGGTGCCCCATCCCAAGGGCCCTCAGGCACGTCAGGTTCGTTCCCCTTGCCCACCTCACCCAACTTAGCACTGGCTCTTGCGACCCAGGTATTTTTATACCCTGGTCTATGGACCTCCGCAGAGCGATGAATTTGGCCCCCTCATCCGATGTGGACATTTTTCTGGCCTCAGCAAAGGCAAGGAGAGTGCCCCGAGGAGTGGCTGTGATGAGCGGGATGCGGAAAGTGTCCACAGAGCCTATCTGCCTCCCGCTCACCCACAGGAGCTGTTCCATGGTCACCAGCGGCTGAACCTACGAAGGGAGAGGGAAGGGTCAACGGAACACACTTGATTTGGGGTTTTAGGAGGGATGAATAGCGGATCTGAGTCAGGTTCCCCTGGGAGAGTCGGGGTGATGGGGATCTCGACTGGGGGCAGGAGCCCCAGAACAAGGAAGGGGAACCGAGAGGAGGGTTTGGAGGGAAGCTAGGAGCTCGGAGCGGAAGGGGGCTGCGAGGGAAGAAGGTGCCCTCAGGAAGAACAGAGGACCTCGAAAGGGGAAGGAACTCGAACGAGGAGGAGGACAAGGGCCTGAAGACGAAGAGGGACTGGGAGCGGATAGAGGGAACGGGGTCGAAGAGTCCCGCGGAAGAGAGGGGCTCAGCAGTCCGCGTAGCGGAGGACCCACCGGGAATAGACTGCCCGCGTGATTCGGGATGGGGCGATGCGAGGGGTGACTCACCAGACGGACGTCGTTCTCTGCCCTAGCCCCGAATACTGCCGCAGACAACAGCAGCGGAAAGATCGCGGCAAATATCTGAATCCTACAGACTGCCCCAAACCCCAGCCCCCGCGGCCCCCCAGGCCCGCCCAAGGTCACTGTGCTGGGTCGCTTCTCTGTCATTTCTTCCCCGCGACGACCGCGACCCTGGCCCCCAGGACTAAACCCGGGCTGGAGCCAGTAGCTGACCCGCGCCCTTTAAACAATCAGGTGTCATTTCCCCAAGCCCGCCCCCCACCCGGCCGCGCTGCAGCCCTTCCGCGACTCTAATTGGCCGCCGGAACACTCCGACTCTCCACGTGATCCTTCAGCGCCTCTAAGTCAGCCCTCCCATTGGCCACCTTTGAAGTCCCGGAGCGCGTGATTCGACCGAAAAAGCGTATTGGTTGGGAGGAGGAAAAATCCGTACGACTCCCCAGGAGCCTTTTGGTTGGCCACAGCAGCTGGGGCGTGCCGTAGGGGCTCGGCCTATTTTAAAGTGCCCAGTCGGGAGAAAAGGGTCTCACTGTCCAGGGAGTAAAATGCCAATCTTTAATAAAATCTTTTTACTACAAAATCAAGATCTGAAAGGCGGGATGAGGCTGGAAGGCTGTGTAGATAGGATGTAGCCTTGTCTCAGGGCTGCACCTCTCACTTCTTTCTTTTGCTTCCTGGGGGAGCGTCGTTCTTCTTGCCCACAATCTTCAGAAGGGCCTTGGACATGTAGTAGGGCCGGTCCGGGGAGCCGTCGTTCCGCTCTAGATCTTCCACTGAGCCGCAACATAGACCACTTAGAAAGGACCCTGTTCCTCCGCATTCCCGGAAAATCCGGGACTAAGTGACCAGCTGCCTGGTTTCCAGGCTGCACTACCAGTAGGTTATGTAATTTCAGTTTACTCATTGGAAAGTGGGGCCAATAATAGTACGTTTCATAGCTTGTAAGGGTTACCGCGGGAAAACAAAAACAAACAAAACGAAACAAACAACAAACTCCGCATGCCTACTGCTTAGCACAGAGCCTGGTACCTACTAAAGCCTAAATAGATGTATACAGTGGGGTAAGAAAATCCTGTTCACTACAGCCACCTGCTGGGAAATCTACACTTCTACCTGACGTTTCCTGAGAGATGATACTGGAGGCCTCTCCCCTGGAATGCTCCTTCTTGGAATAGCGCGCTAGCCCACCTGCCTGGGAGCTCACTTCCCCCTTCAGTCCCCAAACACCTGGCCTGTGCATGTCAGGAGAGGCTCCCTGTGGCTCTGGCTCCTTTAACTCACAAAGTCGCTGTTTCTAGAAACACCAAGTCTTCAAAAAAGCCTGAACAGCCTCTATCTTGAAGTTGGGGGGAAGTGGTGGGGGTGTCACTCACAGAAACAGAGGAAGAGTGTGTCCACACACATGCCAAAAACGCTGAAGAAGCCGCTGGCGATGACGTAGGCCCCCAGGATGGAGGTCTGGAAGACACAACCCTGTTAAGATTTCTTTGGGGAATTAGGGGGTGAGGCAAAGTGGGGGAGTGACTCACCATGATAGGCAACCAGTAATAGTTGAGGTGGGGCCTCTCAAAGTCTTTACCCAGCCCAGGGATGCGACCGGTGAAAAAAAAGAAGGACAGGATCCCTGTGGGAGAGGTCAGTGTCACTCCTCTAAGGTCACCTCTTCAGCTTCCCAGCACCCCTGCTCTTTGTCCTTATAATTCCTGCCCTAGTCCTTACCGACACCACCCACCACCAGCAGCTTCCCGAAGAGCAGCAGCAAGTCTGTGACTTTGTCCAGGACAACCACCCTGCATGGGGAGTTGGAATAGACTGGGGGTGAGAGGCCTGGCAGGGCTAGGAGGAGAACGGGCTATATAATTGGCTGTGACAGAAGCAAAATGAAAATTGTTCACATTTCAAGATGGAGGCAGCAGAACCTGAAAGCTCGAGGCCCTTCTGAGCACAGCATGCCCATGAAGCTGGCTGTGGGTGGGAAATCACAGGGTGGGGGACAGCCTGACCTGACGATGTTCCGCATGAGCAGCATGAAGGCATTTTTGGCTGAGACACAGAAATTCTTCCCGTAGATGGCAATCTGGGTTAAAGTGGAAAGGTGAGAGTTACCTGTGGATAATTCACCTGGGCCAGGGCTGTGGGATCGGGGCCAAGGAGCCCTGAAGCAGGGAGGTTGCTTGTGCAGTGGGGCTCACCATGATGTATGCATTGCGGTTCAGAAACTTGATAAACTTCTCCAGACACCAGAGGCAGCACTTGAAGCAGCACATGATGCAGCGGGCCATAGGGTTCTGGGCTCCTGAAGACCCGAGGCCTGGGTTTGGACACTGGTCCTGAAAGCCTCTCCCCGAGGATCCAGCTGGTCAGCTTGGCCTCCCCAAGCCCCTGACCTTGGCTTACCTCTCAGTTTGTGATCAACATACTCCAAGATGACCCGGGCTATCTGCACAAGGGTCAGGATGAGGGCCCCAAAGGCCAGAGACCCTGTGTGGTAACTACAGAGGGATTAGCCAGTCAGAGGCAGCCCCAGAACCCCTGGGACTCCCAGGCTCATGATCCCAGCACCCATCCCCAGGCTTACCGCAGTGTGCGGATGAAGGCAGTGCTCACGGGGAAGGTGGGAATATCCTTGGGCTTGCGGAAGGCCCAGTAGAAGGAGGCAAAGGCCCCAGCCAGAACACACTGGCCCAGGGCCAGGACCCAATTGAGGGTCCAGAATAGCCCCAGGACCCCGTAGAGTTGCAAGTTGAAGAGAAAACGTTGTGCCAGGCCTGAGGACAAGTAGCCCTGGAAGACGCACATCAGCCCTGGGCATGAGGAGTTCATGGGCTGAGCCTGGGGGACACAAAATAGGCTCATTCCCGGCCAGCTCCTGTCATTCCCAGAGTAGAGGGAAGGAAGTAACTGCCTCTCCTAGATGGGGAAGTGGGTTCCTTTTAGGAGATTCATCTCCAGGTTCAAACTGGGTTTAGCTTATTTATTGTGTGACCATAATTCACTTCTTTCATTCTCTGGGTGGGCACAAGAGCTCCCAGGACATGTGGGCAAAGACCTAATGGTGTGTGGGGAGCTGTGAGACCAATGCCTGGCCCTGGAGAGTGTGGTGCTCAGTTAACAGTACCCTCCCAGAGCAGCCTCTGCAACTTCAACCAAAATGCTTTCCAGCAAAATTGAAGACTGGATATCAGATGATATTAAAGAATTATTGTTCATTTAGTTGGGTTTGATAATGGCAATAGTGGTTATGCTTTTTAAAAGTCATTATCTGTTAAGATCTATCCTGAGGTACTTACAAGTGAAATGGCATGATGTCTAGAATTTGCCTTATACTCTAGAAAAAAAAATTTGTGCCTAGGAATGGTGAGATGGATGAAACAGGAAAGTCGAAGGTGTGGAATCTGGGTACAGGAATTCTCTACTTAGTGTGTGGTTTAAAAATTTCTGAAATAACAAGTAAAACAGCACAGAAGTAAAAAACAACCCTTTCCAGAAAATGTGACTACCTTGGTAATTGCTGAAACTGAGTATATGTTTGAAATTTTATAAGAAAATACACCACTTTCCATTTATATGTAACTGTGCGTTTGTGTCAGTCTCCATTGCTAGATCCTGAGCAAGCTGAAAGCAAGAACCAGGTCACTTGGGGCTTTACACATCCAGTGCCTGGCACAGGTGGGTCCTTGGTAAATGCAAGCAAACCTCCGTCTCCTTTTCAGAGTGGGGCTAATGGCTGTCAGCAGAGGCCCCAGTCCAGCTCAGACCAGGTGGCCACATGAAAGCTCTAAGGACAGTAAATTCCCAGAGGTCCAGAGACACTTCCTGGGACCCTCTCAGGAGAGATTATGGCAGCTCCTCTCCCAGGCCCCACAGGGTGTCCCACTTGCTTATTGCCCAGGGCACTTTGTTCCCAGGAAGATTAAAAAACAAAATCAAAAACTAAACAAAACCCATAGTTATCAGCTCTTATCAGGTGCCGGGCATTGCACTAAGCACTTTATATGCCCAATGTCATTTAATCTTGGCCACTTTGAGAGAATGGTATTATGATGAGCTCCACTTTACAGATGAGTGGAGTGAGACCTAGTTGGGTGGGGTTGTTCATGGTCGTCCTGGCAGAAGAATGTCCTGGGGAGGGTAGAGTTCTGGTATTCAGCTTCCTGAGGCCTGGCCCTGGCCTCAGGCACAGCATACCTCTTACTCTGGCCTCAGTGTCCTTCCGTGTCTCAGGGGCAGGACAACTAGATCTGGAGTCAGTGGACTGGCTTCCTTTTGGGCTGTGCTGGGGACATGCTATATGACCTCAAGTGAGACCCTTGCCTTCTCTGATCCTCAGTCTCTACTACACAATGAGGCATTTGGTCCCTAAGGTCCCCTTAGCTCTGTTGGTGCCTCCTTCTTGTCCACCCCCAATCCTCTCACCAGGGGATCGCATGATGCATTCATTGTCACTGTCTCACAGCTGGCTAAGCTGGTGTTGGGTGCCCAGAAGACGTACTGAGGTTGTCCTGATGTGGCCAGGTACCCAAAAGGAAGTCAAGGAAAGCATGGTCACATGGGGGTCTCTACAGATTGATTCCTCAGGGACACCTTCCTAGGGGCTCATGCAGGATGTTCACTTGCACAAAGGGGCTGGAATTCAGCCTGAGCTCCCTCTTCCAACTCTGTCTAGGGGTGGGGCTGTGTCTGCCCAGAAGAAGGGCTGCCTTCCTCCCATTGCACTAAGGCACTGTGCAGGTATTGCCCTTTCTGCCCTCTTGCCTCCACAGACTCCAGGAGGGCTGGCTATGTGGGCAAAGGATACAGAGAGATCATGGCCCAGTAGGCAATGCAAATGAACAGGAGGACAAAGGTGATCAGCGGGTAGAACATGGCAGACATCATCAGTCCCACGGCCCTGCAGGAAGATGAGTGCCGTCCACCAGCAGGCCCCTGCTGGCCCTAGTCACACCTCTGACCCGCAGGGCCTGCTCCAGCCCCAAGACTGCACACGTTGTAGGTGCTCCCAGAGGGAACGGAAATGAATGAATCAGGCTCAGGGTGGGGCAGCTCCAGGGGGAGTAAGGGAAGAGAGAGTCCTCAACACATGGTGTGTTGACCGACTTGGCAGGTAGATCTTGGTTGGGAGCAAGCTGCTGCTTTTCTTCCCTGCCTGGATTCCTGAGCCATCCCACCCACCATCACCATGACAACAACTCTTCTGGAGAGTCTGTTTCATGCTCAAGGCACTTGATGAGACACTAACTCACTTCATCCTCAGAGCAATCCTACAAGGTAGGAGCAATTACTGCTGCCCCCCCCCCATAACAGGTAAACTGAGGCTCAGAAAGGCTGTCACACAGCAGAGTTATCCACTGCACTATTCTGTCCTTCTTCTCCAGGGCTCCCTGCCACCTGCCCAGCATGCCCACCCCGGCCCACACCCCTGCCCTCTGCCCCATCTCTCTCAGATAGGCCCTGACTTGCTGGCTTCCTTCAGTAGGGCAATGGCGATACAGATCCGCTGACGTAGGAAGATGAGCATGAGCAGCAGGAGGCCTTCCAGCACAGCCAACACGATCACTGAGGGTGGACAGGGCAGAGGGGCTGGGGTCAGGGCCAGGGCCAGGGCCAGGCATGGCCCAGGCAGACCTTAGGCAGCTGGCATTTGGAGGGGGGCAAGGTACTCACGGGCTGCCAACCAGGTCTCCTTAACGCTGCTGTAGGCGCTGAGGTTGGTGGTGAAGCCCAGCTGGGTGATGGTAGCACTCGATTCTCCCCGCAGTACTTGGTACTCTTTCCAGCAGTGGTAGATGCCATATGCCAGCACGCCCAGCACCCCTAGGATCAGGACCAGCACCATAGGCCCGGCCACCAGGCGCAGAAGCAAAATAAACAGCAGGCTCAGGACCAGAGCCACGACGAGGGCACTGTAGGTAGGGTGAGGTAGATGAGGGTTACCCCTGGTTTCCAAATGTCTTTCCTCACACCTCCAAATTAAACCTCCTTTCTATTATAAATCCGGTTGGACTTGAGGTCCATTCTGAGCTCTGGCTCCTCCTCCCTTGTCTAAAGGTTGGGTTTTAGACACTGGGCTGGAGGATCAGGAAGGGAGTAGGGAAGGAGAAAGTTGCGGAATCTGGTGACTCACACAAGAATCCAATACCAAGATTGGGCAAAATCTTCAAAGATCTTAATGCTGATGTCATGGGCATTGAGGCTGTCAAAAAGACCATATGGGGAGAGACAGAGTCAGACAGGGCTGTGGGTGGGAAGGGGTGAGGGACAGAGATGTGGAGGCAGGGAGTACCCACCTGATCCCCGGGTAGATGGTGGTGTTGCTGGAGATCCCTGGGAGTTCAGGCCAAGCACTATTATTGGGCCATGGAAAACAGCGCCCCAGAGCTGGAGGGAGAAAACTGGCTACTGTCTTGGGAGGGTGGGGCCCAGAGCTTTGCCTTGAAAGTTTTTGGTCCCATCTTGGTCCACAGTGCCTTCAGGGGAGGGAGGAGAGAGGGGCTCTGCTCCCTCAGACAGCTGCTCCTGACTCCCCAGTCAAAAGGGAGCTCTTGACCGCAAAGCCCCAGCCGTGCTTCCTTCACTGTCTCTTAATGGCCCCTTTGTCCCCTCCCTAAGCTGCTTCCTCGTCAGACCCTCCTCCCCTCTGGCCTGACTCTTACATCATCTCCACCCCCAACCTTGCCACCCATCAACCCACTCTCTGCCCAAGTGCCAGGGAGACCATGGCACAGCATGGGCCTCACTGTTCCAAGGCTTGAGGTCACTCTGTTGCTCAGACACTTCTGAAGGCTCTGCCCTGGACAGTGCCCACCTCACAGCCAGGCTTCAGGGACCCACTGTCTGAGCACAGCCACTTCCCCTTCACCTCCGTACCTTCATTCTTGCCGCATCTCCCTCTGAGAGTCCCCCTCCTCCAGAAATCCCATCCATTACTGCCTGTTAAACTCCATATACACCTCACCTGCTCTAGGAAGCCTATGCTGCCTCCTGTGGCACCTATGACTTGCCTACAGCACTTGTCATCCCCCTTACGACAACTTTGCCACATAAACTTGCTTTGGCATTGACATTCTAAAGATGAGGAAACAAGACTCAGAGAGGTTAAGGAATTGGCCCAAGACTACATAGCTAGAAAATGCTGGGATTTAAATCCAGATTAGATTTTGGAGCATTCATTTGAAATACTTTCTCTTGTACTTACGGTGAGAACTGAATATCTTTTCTCATGCTACAATTTAAACTTTTTCTTAAAAAAAAATAGCACTTACTATTGGAAAGAAGAGCATACAGAATTTTTAAAAAGTGAACTGCAATCCCACCACCAAGTCACACTCATTCAGTAGCACGTGGATGAACTTCCAGCCTTTCTCCTGTGCATACACCTAAATGTACATTCTCTGTGCATGTCTTCGTGAGGTTCCCATGCACTGCCTTTGCGAACATCTCTGACCTCTCCGCCTAGCTTGTACTCCCACAAGGAGCAGTTGTCGTCTTCCCTGTGTCTATCCCCAGTGCTTGGCACAGAGCAGGTACACAATGAACTCTGCCTCAGTCCTGCTGTGCAACTTCATTCTCTCTGGGTCTGGTTTCCTCATTTGAATAACAAAAGTATAAAACTAGCTGATGCCTGAGGAATGAGTGTGCTTCTCACCTGGAGCAGAAGGGAGGAGAAAACGGGGGCACAGCTCCTGTTCCAGGCTTTGGCGCACTGGCTGGGGTGCGAGGGGAGGACAGACACACACAGTCACAGAGCAGGATGAGGGAGTGCCCCCCCACTATCATCGCAGCCATCTACCCAACTCCCTCTCACATTGAGGCCCCTCCTTGATGACCCCAATGACATTGGGGCAGTGCTTACCATATTCCAAGGCACCCCTGGCAGACAAACGTTCCGGTTTGCCGCGTAGAAGACCTCCCCGACTGTCTGGGAGAGCTCATTGTTATTCACAGTCCATGGGGCCTCTGGACAGGAAGACACACACACCTGGGGGCAGAGAATGCACTGAGGGGCTTGGACCTGGACCTGGGGGGAGATCTGGGCAGAGGCAGGTCCCAGGCTCTGACCTGGGGTGTAGAGCACTGCAGGCCTTGCTCAGTGACCGCGATGATGTTGGTGGCCAGGATGCAGCTGAAGATGTTGAAGTACAGGAGATAGGGTTTATCTCTGCAAGGAGGGGAGGAAGTGCATTTGTCAGTGCCTGGTCAGGTGTAGGGGACAGGAGGGACAGCCAGGCTTCACCTCCAGGCTGCAGTGGGCCCAGGTGGCCTTGACAGGCTCCACTCAGCTCCTGACCTCAGACAGCTCAGTCCAGCTGGCAGAGCGAGAGACACTAAAAAAGTTCCAGAGTCATTCAGTATCGCCGATGGTTCAGACAGGACTGAGCAAATTCATGCTGCCAAATCTTTAAGAGCAAGAACGCTGAAGACAAATCACCACCCAGCTTTATGACTTTGAACAAGTCATTTAATTGCTCACTGCCTCAGTTCTATCATGGCTTTAAGTGATTTTGTGAGTGTAAAGTACACCACCTGCCTTAAACATGTAAACGCCATATAAGTACTAGAGGTTTTATTGCTGATTGACCATTTCCTGCCTGTGAGAACTGATGGCCTCACGTCTGGGATCATCCTTGCGATTCAGATGAAGATATCAAAGCTCAGAGAGGTTGGGTACCTTGCCCGAGGCCACACAAACAGAATCGCACTTAGGGGTTCAAAGACCAGTCTCTGAAGTCTAAAACACATGCACTTAGCCCTGGCTTGCATGGCTTGGGGGATTGAGCGCTGGCCTGCGAACCGAAAAGTCACCGGTTTGATTCCAGTCAGGGCACATGTCTGGGTTGCAGGGCCGGGTCCCTGGTTAGGGGCATGTGAGAGGTAACCAGTCAATGTATCTCTCCCACATTGATGATTCTTTGCTTCTCTTTTTCCCTCCCTTTCTCCCTCTCTAAAAAGTACATAAATAAAATCTTAAAAAATAAAACAACAAAAACCCATGCACTTAACCATAACTCTACATTGCCTTGCTTAGGGGTGCTCATAGGCAACTCCTCAGCAATGGACGCGGTCAATGTGGCCTGGGGGGTGAGATCCAGGGAGGCGGTGTGGTAGGCGGAGTGGGAGGACAACAGGGAAAGGTCTGGAGCCTGAGTGTTGGGTGGTCCCCTGCCCATCTCCATACTCACCACCTTCTTGGCCCTCTTCCGTACTCACTTGTTTGCCCCTAAGCCACAGTAGGCCCCGGTGGAGTTCCTGGGGTAGAGGACTTGCCGGGGGTCTCCATAAATCCATGCTGGACACAGAGACACACGCAAGAATCACTGGGGAGGAAGGGCAGGGACTTTGTAGGGGGGCAGCCAAGGGTATGGTCCCTCTCTGGGTTATTGTCCCCCAACCACTGCCCCAGCTCTGCACAGCTGGAAACTCACCCACGATCCCCAACGCAATGTAACCCAGAATGAAGAGAAGGAAGAGGACACAGCATATGACATCTGTGCAGCCCCTAGAGAGGAACAGGGAAGCCTTTGGAGAAGAGAGCTGGGGGCTGCGGGAGAGTGGGCATCAGTAGATTTTATTTTTTTAAGAATTTTTTTTTCTGGGTGGGTAAACTTTCCTCTGAAGTATGACAGAAAAGTGCATAACTCGTAAATGCTCAGCTGGATGAATTTTCCCAAAGGGCACATGCCAGAACATCACTAGCATCCCGGAAGTTGCTGTGCTTCCTCCACAAACAACAATGCCCCCGCTCCCCTGGGACAGGAGTTTTCTTTTTCACAAACTTCTTGCCAATATTTCAGCAAATGCACAGCAAAAACAAGACATCCTTGCCCCCACCAGTGCAGTTCCCAGAACTCACCTGTTCTTGATGGGGCCTCGAAAGGAAGGGTCATATTTGACTGGTTTCCCTGAGGGGCATAAGGAACAGTGTGGAAAGTGAAGCACTGAGGGGAGTCTCTCTCCCCATTTCCTGTCCCCCCAAGTCTTTCCCTGCCCTCATGGGTTTGCAGGAGATGGACAGAGGAAAGGCTGGCAGGAGGGGAAATTGGAAAGCAGGGAATGTAGGATTGAGGCCTGGCCAGCAGGTGACTACTCATCATAAATCCATTCAGGTGGCCTTGGAGGGAGGGGAGGGGGACTTTTACAGGTCATTTCCAGCTCACACCTCAAGGCCAACAACCAGGAAAATGGCCTTTGCCTTCTGCCCTCACCTTGGCCCATCACTCTTGAGTCTTCCCCAGCTGTTACGTGGGACTCTGTGTCTAGTCATCTCAGTGGCTCTCACCCTTCAATCCTAGTCGCTCTCTCTCCTCAGGGAGGTCATAGACCCTCCCCCATCTGCTCCAGACCCCACATCTGGCTCAAGGCCATGGGGAAAGAAACTGGAGCCAAAAGTATCAACTCCTGCAGGGCCTGGGGAGGGAAGGAGCTCCCTGTAGACCCCCACCTGAAGGGACCTCAGTTTCCAGGCCACTGCCAGTCTCTGGGCAAGCAATCAAATCAGAGTGACACCTGAGCTTGGTGACTGAGATCATGACCCTGTCCTGTTCCTGGTCCTCCCTGAGTACACACAGGGAGGAGGTAGGGCCAGGCACCCGGGATCTCTTGTGGGCATTGAGGAGGGAGGGTGGAGGGCTGGACAAAAGTGTGGAAAGAGGTGGGGTATGCAGGTGCTCTGGACTCTGTCCCTCCATGGCTCTCAGACATGAGGTCAATGATTGATCCAGCGGTTCTAGGAAGTCTCCTGGAAAGTCCTTACAACTTCTTCCCCAGTCCCCTTTGGGACCCAAGCCTTCCCTCTGGAAGGCTCCTCCTTTTGGATTCGCTTCCCTCCAGAGCAGGGGCTCAGAGCCCACCAAATCCCAAGGGACCTGTGCAGGGAGGCCTCTAGCCCTCACTGCTCACAGGGATCCTCAAGTCTGGTCCGCGCTCCCTTTCCCCTAATACCTCCCCACCTCTAATCCTCAGAGTCCTGGGACAGGCTCCCAGCCCTCATTCCTTGTAGATTCCGGAGACAGGCTTCTTGTTCCCTTTCCCCTCAGGCCTTACTCTTCACAGAAATCCCAGAAGACCCCTGCCTCTGTGCCTCAAGGCACCCCCAACAGGCTCCCCTCTAAACAGAGACCCTCAGGCAGGTCCATCCCCCCTCCATAAAGACCCTGAGCCCCAACTCCTCACAGGGGCCCCCAGTACAACTCACTTCCTCTGCCACTGCTCACAGAGATCCTGGTAGGCAGATCCCCAGCACTGTTCTCCCTCAGAGACCCAGGGTCCAGGCTGAAAGCTCCTCACAGGGACCCCAGCCTTTTCTGCTGTCAGGTTGCAGGCTCCATAGTACAGGACACTTCCAGTCCTGGACCCCCAGTCCCCTGCTCAGGACCTCACCCTGCCTCCTTCCATTCAGGCTTTGCTTCCTTCCCAGGGTTCTGCCAGCCCTGAAGGGCCAGTCTAGGTCTGAACTTCCTTCCTCTCAGGGAATCCAGCCCAACTCCTCTTGGAGACCCCTGCTTCACTCCCCAAAGTCTCCTCAGCAATGGTGCCCTGCCCCTGAACTCAGTCCTCCCAGGACCCTGGCTCGGCCTTCTTCCATCAACCCCCCCCAGGTCCTCTCCCCCAGGGGCCCAGCCAGGTCTCCCTCCCTCTGCAGGGTCCTTGCCTCGCCCCAACCTCACCATAAGACTTCTCCACGGCCACATCCTGCTTTCCCCTCATGGCTCAATCTCCGGAGTGACTGGAGCCTGGGAGACCAGGCAACTCACCTGCCGCCGCCCCGCCCTCTCACGTCACAGCCCCACCTCCACCTGTGGTCCCCCGACACACTCTAGTTCCTGCTCAGCATGTGGGAGGGAAGGCTCAGGGCAGGAAGTCCCAGCCAGGGACAGGGGTTCTGGGCTGCTGGCTGAGACCCACGGACCATGGCCTGAAGGACATGGAATGCTCCAAGAACCCTTCCTAATTCTGCAAACTACCAAACGTGTCCATATCCCCCAGCTAAGATTGTTATTTGCCTTTTAGGCTTTGATTAGACCCTGCCCTTATTGGCCCCCCACTGCCCTCCCCTCTCTTGGGCTGCTGTCTCTACTAGTCCAGCCTCCCATCTCACTCTGCCCCTTCAACCCACATTCCCTCCACTGTGTGTGCATCCTCCCTGGACATCTCCTCCACCCCCAAAAAATCACCCACACAGTTTGTTACCAAACCCAACATTTATTGAGAACAAAGGAAAGCAGCTGGCAGAGGCCCATTTCAGTTCATCAAACTTCTGCTGAGGATGGGGAACAGGGGAGCGGGCAGCCAGCCCAAGTCACCCTCCCAGGGAGGAACCAGCCCTGGAAGAGGGGCTGTCAGATCCCCAGGGCCTGGCTGGGGTCTCTGGCCGGGAATGTGTGAAGGGCTACGGGGAAAGATGGCAGTGCCCCTGGGTATAGGTGTGGGTGTGGCCATGAGCAACAAGTAACAGAGGCAGCTGCTGAGGTGGTGGCCACCCAGGGGTGGGGAGGGAGAGTATGGTCCACTCTCAGGGATTGACAGAGGGCAGAGAGCTGAGCTCAGGCAGCAGCTCGGGGTGGGGGTCCAGGCGGGCCAGGCGGCTCTGCTCTAGGGCGATGGCCTCAGCTGAATGCTTGCACTTCTCAGAGCCACACTGGCAGGTGAAATATTTGCTTTTGATGTCCCAGAAGCGGTCGCCATAGTCAAACCTGTCAGAGGAGCACAAGAGGCTTGTGGGACCCAGACTTGACTGCCCAAGCCCAGTCCAGAACCTGTGGATCCTGCTCCCAGGAGGGACTCTGGCACTCACACCCCTCTTCTCCTGACAGGCTCTAAATCCTTGTACAGTCTATAGACCTGCCGCACCAGCACTGCCTGGGAACCTGTTTGAATGCAGAGTCTTGGGTCCCATCCCAAACCTACTGAATCAAAATCCTCTGTGAGGCTCAGGCCTATTTAACATGCCCTCCAGGGACACTTCTGTACACTGATGTCTGAGTTCTGCTCTACTCAAGCCTGCAAATCAGGAGCTCTCTTCAGCTGCTGGTCCCAGGCATGCTGTTTTCCACACCCCTGGCTGAGCCCAGTGGCCTCACCCCAGCTCCTCCCCGGTCCGGATGTCTCGGGAACTGAAGAAAGCAATGCGAGGAAATCGCAGGTCTTGGTGTAGCATGAAGACCCGGACGGGGATGATGTTGGGGTCACACAAGTGATTGATGAATCGGCTGATGTTGCCATAGTACCGGGCATCAATGCAGTATACTTCTCCATCCTGAGGGGAGGGTGGCACACTGTATATCTACCACCCTTTGTTTTCCCGCCAACATCCCCGCCTCCCCAGGTTTCTACCGCTGACTGGGAGTAGGAGACAGAGGGGACTCCTGCCCACCTTGTTGTCTAAGTCGAAGAGGTAAGAATCATCCTCTCTCACATCGGCCTCAGCATCTGAGATCAGCTCCCCGACATACCTGCTGGGCAGGAAGTGATGGTGCTGAAGGTGAGCTGGGGTTACAGGGGGTCGGCTCCAGGCCGTGTCTCCTCACAACCCCATGGGCTCCTCTTCCACTGTGTCAGATGCCCCAGTCAGATGTCCGTGAATGTCACAGATCAAAACTGCTGGGACCTGGCTGGGTGACCTGAGGCCTGGTACGTCCAGAAGACAGTGGACGTCATCTGGGAGGGAGGAGGTAGGTGGCCCCCTCTGGAGGTGGGATCAGGAGGAACATGGGGACACTAGCATAGTGTCACTGGTTGTCACTGGATAACTGCCACAGGCAGGACCGGCAAGTGTGGTGGCCGGGGATGAGTTGGGACATGGTGGGGGAGGTAGAGGCACTGATGCCAGGCCTCTGGGGTTTGAGGATCAGCCTGTGGGCTTGGGTGGGGAACTCTGTTGATGTTGAGACACTGGGAGGTTTGTGGACTAGGAGTCACCCAGCAGGTGGCGGCGATGGCAGGCCCAAGGACAGGAGTGGGCAGGCCAGCAGGAAGGGATGGAGCCACGGGGGCCGTGAGGAACTCCAGGACAGAGCCAGGGTAGAGGACATCCACACTTGCAGAGCACAGGAAGAGGAGCCGGTGAAGAGGAAGAGTGGATGGGTCAGAGCTGAGGACAGGGTCATGGAAGCCAGAACTAAGGGGGTGGCAGATGCCAGGGGAACAAGGCTTGAGGTACATGAAGCAGGGGAGCTGCTGGGGACTGCTGGAAGGCAGCAGCAGCGGAGGGGTGAAGGCAAAGGCAGACTTTGGCAGGATGAGCAGCGAGTGGATGGTGGAGAAACTGAGGCTGAGGAAGATAGGACTGTACTTGTAATCTTTGTCCGAGAAGAGATGACATGACTAAAAGAAAATGGATGGTCCCTAAATAAGCAAATGGGGCGAAAAGTTTTTTTAAAAATTGAAAGGAGACCCAGATAAGCTTAAAGGCCACGGGCTAGGAGCCAGGGGACAGAGAGTGGTTACAGATGCTGGGCAGAGAAAGAACTGATGGAGAGGAACGAGGGCCCAGAGAGTGGACAGAAAATGAAGCTCAAAAAGGTTAGGTAACTTGGCCAAGGACAGCAGCAGCAGAGTACAGCTCAAATGCAGTTTTGTCTCCCAGACTGGTGCTTCCCCCAGCTCAGCAGGGCAGGGAGAGGCTATGTGTGAGGCTGGGAAGTGGAGGTGGTGGGGATGTGGGCAGCTCTGTGGGCTGGGCTGAGCGGGGCAGGAAAGGTGCTTGGCTGTGGGGATGAGGGGCTGAAGAGACTGGCTGGAGATGAGGTAGTGAGAAGAGTAAGACCCGTCAGGGAGGAGGGCAGAGAGGGCGGAAGAGGCAGCAGTGGCTGTGGGTTCATCCCTTCACCCCTCCCCTACTCACTCGCAGATGAAGGTTCCTTGGGGAATGGTCTGCAGGGCGCGGACCCCCCAGCCCATCTTGGCTGTTCTGTAGAGCTGCAGTCGCACCCTGGGGGTGGGAGAGAGGGTGACGTTGGGTGGACAGGAGACAATGCGTGCTTGTATGTCTACGTGTATGCATGTGTGGGTGTGTGTGTCTGCACTTGCGTGCATTTGTCTGTGTGTGTGCGTGCAGTGGGCAGTGGGAGGCTGTAGGGGCAGGGCCTCACTTGATGCCACTCTGTACCACCCGGTTCTTGCAGTTTCTCCAGCAGGAGCAGGCCTGGTTACACTCGAAGATCAGTGGGGGCTCAATCTTGTTAAATTCTTGGAGCAGCCGCCCATCCTTGGGGAGGGAGGGGAGAACAGTGGTTTCTGTGTAGTCCCACCTCAGGTGCCCAGAATCCCGAAGACCCCATGGAAGGATCCTCCTCTATCCTTAACCCAGAGAAAGGGAGACAGGAAGGCCAGGATGGGGGCCACCACATATACTCTGAGGTCAAAGGACAAGTGCCCCACAACCATCCCTCTTGCTTTGCATGTGTATGGGCCAGGCCCATCTCTGTCCTGGCAGTGTCCCAGGAACTCCAGGTCTGGCCTTGCCCTCTCTGCTACTTCCCCCCAGGGTAG
The DNA here is from genome assembly GCF_021234165.1 of Pteronotus mesoamericanus. Lineage (NCBI taxonomy): Eukaryota > Metazoa > Chordata > Mammalia > Chiroptera > Mormoopidae > Pteronotus > Pteronotus mesoamericanus. The sequence continues at coordinate 2,270,370 of NW_026555085.1, forward strand.
GAGGTGAGGGACAAGGTCCAAGGGAATCTGCATTTGAGGCCAGCTCCTCTGAAGGAGTGAATGAGCATCTGTGGACAGGGCAAGGGCACGTACCTTGTCATACCAGCAGCGAATGCTGAGCTGGCCGCACAGGCAGTTGGAGCTGGAGCAGTCATCCACGCACGTGCAATGCTGGGCGGGAGGCAGGGTGAGCTTGACCCCCAGAATTGGCCCTGGCCCCTCAGCTCCCAGTGCTCCCTGCCTCCCAACTGCTGCCCTTTTGCTAGGGTCCATGTTTTAGGATCATGAGTGGTGATGGTCTCATGGTGAGGGGAACCAAGATGTTGCTGGAGGTTTGTCCCTAGGGCTACCACGAGCCTGTACGATACCGTCATTTGTCCTAGTTAAGAAGACCCTTCTCCAGGTGGACCAAGCCCCCAGAGCTCCCTCCTAGCCCCACCTTTTCAGGTGCTCTTGTTGGCCCATGACTTGCCCCACTGTACTTGGTGGCTCTGCTGTCCCTTTGGGAGGTCCTAGGTCCCTCACCTGTAGGTGGGTGATGTTGCGGTCAATGTTCATGGTGGATGTCTCACAATTCTCCGAAATGTACTTGTAATCCTCAGGGCATGGCTCCCCATCGACGCCGTTGACACAGGGAATGGGCACGTTCTCATAGCCCCGAGCCACGTCCCTGATGAACGGAAATGGGGCTGAGGGCTCCTCTAGGTACAAGGAGAGGACTGGGGAGGTTCCTGGGCCCTGGGGCCTGGGCTCGGGGGTAGGTAGAGCGAGATTCCGGGTATTCACTGGGGCATGTGGAGTGAGGTTGCCAGAAAAAATGCAGGGCACCAAATTAAAAATCAAATTTCAGATAAACAAGAAATAATTTTTAGTGTAGGTACATCTTAAATACTGCATGGGACACTTTTACACCAAAAAAGTAGTAACTGTTCATCTGAGATTCTAATTTAACTGGATATCCTCTATTTTTATTTGCAATATATGGCAGTTCTAGTAGGGGGAACTGGAAGTGGTTCTTGGGATTCAGTGGGTCCTGGGGAGGGTCTGGGGATCTTGTAAGGTCCAGTGGGGTCTGGGGAGGGGTGGAAGGCAGTTAGGGGACTGAAGGCCCAGCACTCACCGGCAGATGATCTTCTCAGTGCGGATGGCCCGATTTCCCACGCCAAGCCGGAGCTTGCGGTTGAGCTGCAGTGCAAACCACACATCAGAGCGTTCAGGAGTCAGGTCCCATGCGGTGTCCCCCTCCTTGTTGCGCAGCTCAGGATTCGCTCCACGTGATAGGAACAACCTGGGAGGGGAGAGGAAGCCTTAGAGTTCCGGGGCTGTGAGGGGTGGCAGAGGGGCTAGGGGGTGTGGGGCGGACAGAGGCTCACAGCACACAGTCATGGTAACTCTCCCGGGCTGCGATGTGCAGAGGTGTGTCCCCGTGGTAGTTGACAGCATGAAGGTCACAGCGGGCATTCAGGAGGACCTCGGCAATGGCAGCGCTGCCAGTGAAGGAGGCCCAGTGCAGACAGATGTTTTCCTCCTGTGGAGGTGGTAGGGAAAGGAGCGGCCTGGGCAATGAGCCCTTGAATCCAGCCTCTACCATCTTTAGGGCCTGGGCCAGCCCCACCTCCCCCATCCCAACCAAACTCTCACGTTGTCTGTGAGGGTGACATCGGCACCCCGTGTCAGCAGCATGCGGATCACCTCGATGTGCTTGTGCTCTGCGGCCCAGATGATGGGCGTCCATCCCCCACTATCCTATGGGTATAGATGGAGAGAGGAGAGTGGGGGGCAGGCCCAGGAGCCAGCCTTGATCACCACAACAGCACGTGACCAAGAGCACACGCTCTGGAGCCAGACTCAGCTAGAGCCCCAGCTCCAGCACTCAACCACCCTGAGCAAGTCACTCAATGTCTTGGCATCTGTTTCCTCATTTATAAAGTGAAATTATAGTGTCTATTGCTCAAGGCTGCAGAGTCTTTTTCTCTTTCTAAAAAATACATTGTTTCCTAGGTCTGCCTACTCAAAAGTCCTAGGTGCAGTGACCCAGTAGCAACAACTATCCTTAGGTACATAGATGGTAGTGCGGAAATACTGAAAGGCCAGATGCTCTCAAAGGATGCTGGGTCATGCTAAAGGCCACAAGAGCCAACTTCCAGGGGTTCCTCCTAACAAAGGATTGATCAAGAAGAAAGACAATAGAGTAAAACTATCTACCACATGAAAACCATAAAGTTCACAAATAATCACACTGGACACTTCAGAGATCAAGGCAGCAACTCATTACTCTGAAAACTGATAAAGAGAAGTAGCAAGAAAGAGAAAACAGAGAAGAGATAGTCAAATGAGCAGGGAGAAAGAAAGGGACAGCTGGAGCAGCATGGGAGGCAGGGAGGGGTCAGAGGTCAGCTGAAGTGGAAGGTGCCACAGACTGAGGCTGAGCCAAGGACCAACGGGCTGGTTGGGCGGAAGCGGGAGGTGTGGCGGGGCTGCTGGGCCTCTGACCTGGGCGTTGACGTCCACCTGTCCTGTGCTGAGCAGCAGGCTGACCATCTCCAAGTTCCCAATTTTGGCTGCGTGGTGGAGGCAGGTTGAGCCATCCTCCTCCTGAGGGAGACGTGGGCAGATGAGGCCTCCAGCTGGCACCTCTAAGCCAGCCCTGCCTGTGAGCCCCGTGGCCTGCTCAGCGCACCTTGTTATAGACACAGCCGCCACGCTGTACCATGTAGCGGGCTACCTCCAGGTGGTTGTTCACCACAGCCTCCATCAGCGGTGTCCGCTGTTGCTTGTCCACTGCATTGATGTTGGCTCCAGCCTGCGAGGAGGGGGCATGTGGGCTGGCACCAGGGAGGGGCCAGGCGGGGGGGGGGGGGTCCAAGGGCCTCATCAATGAGGCAGAGGGCCGGCCCGTGCTGACCTGCAGCAGCACATGGCAGATCTCCACGGAGCCCTTCTGGGCGGCTGCATGCAGGGGTGTGCGCTTGCTCTGCTGGTCGCTCTGGAAGTTGGGGTCCAGGTTGTCCACTGTGGGGAGAGCCCGCCGCACCGGGAAGGGGAGGTACGAGTGGTAAGCAAACTAGGGGGTGGTGGCACCTCCTCCAGGAAGGATTCTCAGGGCACACGTCAGGAATAAAGAGCCAGGGCACCAGCTCTGCCTGGATTCAAAGTGGCCTGTCCCCTTCGTGCTGCTGTGCATTGAGCAAGGCAGGGAAACTCTGGAGTGAGATGAAGTCCTTCATTGCACTCCTGGCCCCAGCCCAGTGCCTGATGTATCATTGGGCTCAGTCAAGCTTTGCTGAATGAATGAGTGGATGGATACTCACACAGCATCAGGATGACCTTCTGCAGCTCCCCCTGCTTCACTGACAGGTACAACTGTCGAGGGTGGAAGCGGAGTTTCTTCCGCCTGCCATGGTGAGGGAGGGTGGGGTAGACCCCTTAGACTCCAGCATCAGCTTTAACAACCACAGACCTGCCCTTCCAGCCCGCCCTAGTCTCTGTGCTGGAAAGCAAACACCCGACCCTCACCTCTCTGACTCCTGGATGACCAGAGCCTTCTCCAGGGCTTCCCGGCCTGGTCCAGGTGGCAGCCCCACGGCTGAGAGGCAACCGCCACTGGGCAGGGTCAGGGAGGGCCCTGAGCTGTCAATGGTGTCAGCCACAGGGTCACAGGGTGGGCGCCGGAGCTCCCCCTGCCCTCGCATCCGGGCACTGTGAGAGAAGGGGCTGATGTCTAGGGGGACAAAGGAGCAGGAAACAGGCAGTGGGGAAGGGAGAGGCCAGTACCTGGGCTGGGAAGTGTCTGCTCTCCCAGGAGCATCCTGGGCCAGGGGTGGGGGGGCAGGGGCTGCAGTGCCAATTGGCGGTGTCACTCCGTCCCCCCAGGGGATGGTCACCTCCTGGGCCTCAGACGCATCCTCCCCACAGTGGGGACAAAAGACCATCCCATTCAGCTGGGACACGCAGGCCTTGTGGAAGCGATGGGCCACACGGAAGTCAGGGTGGCACTCCAGGAAGGTGCCCTGGGGCAGGGAAACAAAATGTTGAGGCTATGGGAGCCCCTTCTTCAGTGGGGCACACTGCCTTCTGCCCCATGGTCACTCACCGCTGTACAGAAATAGCCACAGCCTGGACAGCAGTGGTGTTTGACCATACGGGCACGGTGGGTCTCACAGAGCACCATCAGAGCCACACGGCTCGATGGCCTCATAGTCTCCCGCTTGAGGATTGCGGCATTGCAGCCTGACAGCTGTGGGCAGAGAGGATGGGCAAGAAGAGGTGAGGCGGCAGCCTGGGCCATGTACCCCGCACTGCTTCTCCCTGCCCACAGGCCCACCTCTCCATCCACACTCTCCGTGGCCATGCACTTGTGCCCTGCTCTCTCGCTAATGCGGTCAATCTTGGGCGCCTCCATACGGCAGCTGCACAGGGGCAACTCCTCAAACCCACGTTCTGTCTCCAATGAAGATGTGTCGTTGGACACCCCTTAGAGAAAAAAGGGAGCTGAGGGAGGCCCTGCCCCTCACCCAATAGGACCCCTGGCGGGGCCATTCACCCCCACCCTGCCTGCCTTTCTCTCCATGCTCCGGAACACCCAAAGCCTGGCCATGGACACCCTGGCTCCAGTGGGTCCCCCGCCTCCCCCTTTCCCTCCAGTCCTGAGGGTGCCCCCTAGTGGCTCCCTATCCCAGCAATTGGCAATTACCAGCGTGGTTGGGGGAGAGGGTCCCCTCGCTGGGCAGCTCCAGGGACCCCAGAGGGACCTCCATGTACTCACTGGGGCCTGAGGAGCCCACACCATTCACTCCTGACACAGAGACAGAGAGAGTGAGAGTGCGAGCTCACAGGCACCTGGACATGTGGGTACATGCGGGTGTGTACATGCATGAGTGTGTGTTTGTGCACACTCTCTGGGGGCTGGGAGCAGGGCTGGAGGAGGGGACCCCTAAGCAGAGGAGCCTCCTCACCTCGTGGCTCCTTGGCCCGGGGGGGATCCCGCTTCCGCCGTTTCCGGGAGGGCTTTACCCATGGGCTGTCCTTCCGCCACTTCTTTTTGGCTTTTCGCCGGCCACTGGAACCACTCTGGGGACAAGGGAAAGGTAAAGAGCCTGGCCCCAGCCTCCGCTCCTGAGGACTCAGACCTCTGGCCCCACTGCCTCCGGTCTTCTGGGCGTGTCAGCCTCCAGCTCTCACCCTGTCAGACTGATTGCCCGACTCCTCATCTTCCTCTTCCTCCTCCTCCTCCTCTTCCTCCTCCTCCTCCTCTTCCTCCTCTTCCTCACTCAGTTGTTCAGCCAGTGCTTCAACCTCAGACTGGGACAGAGGCAAAGTGGGGATGAGGAAACAGTGACACCTGGGCCACAGATCTCTCCTGGGGGACTTGGAAGAGAGGCAGAGCAGGTCACATCCAACTCCCAGGACTCAAACAGTGAGATAGGGTAAAGAAAAAAACAACTGCCCGGGATGGCTCTCTGATGGAGCCAAGTGCTTGCAGGAAAGGCGGGAAAGAGCAGGATAGAGAGATGTAGATTATACAGCAACAAAAAGAAGGCACAATGGTTAGATGTAACAACACGTGTGAATCTTGGCAAGACAATATTAAGCAAAACAAACAAACAAACAAAAAAAACCCAACCCCGAACAAAAAGTAAGTTCCAGAAAGGAAATGTATAGTATGTATACGTACACTTACTCTTCCTATGAAGTTCACAGATAGGTAAGACTACCAATGGCTGCTGAAAACACTAGATGAAAAGCTAATGAGGAACTTTACAGCGAGGATCAGGCTGACATCACCTAAATCTCCACTGATTGACCTCGACATAACTAATAAAAGGCCAGATATCCTAAGCCTTCTGATCTGATGCAATAGGAAGCACTCGTACCAGCAGGGGGTGGGGTGCGCTCCTGAAGCTGATCAAGCTTTTAGATACAACAGTTTACAAGTACAAGAAATATTTGTTAGAGAAGAATGTGTCAATCCCCACCCAACCAGCCAACTCCTAAATGCGAGGAATTCTGTCAGACAACTGACCTGGTTTCTTTGACAAATAATTGGCAAGAAAAAAAGTTTTTAGAACACAGGGAACCTACACATCAAGAATGACTGAAGACAAATGTCAATCAAATCAATGTGTAGACCTCATTTGAATTTTGACAGACGAAAACCCATTTATGAAACGACTGAGATGTGAAGACTAAATGGTAGTGAAGTGATGATATTAAGAAATCACTGGTAAATTTTTTAAGTGTGAAATTAGTCATGTGGTGATGTTAAGAAACAGAAAGAGGGTATTTTTTCTTTCTTTCTTTTTTTTAAAGATTTCATTTATTTATTTTTAGAAAGAAGAGAAGGAAGGGAGAGATAGAGGGAGAGAAACATCAATTGGTTGCCCTTCACACACCCCAACCAGAGACCTGGCCGCAACTCAGGCATGTGCCCTGACCAGGAATTGAACTAGTAACCTTTTGATTTCGGGAGGATGCCCAACTCTCTGAGTCAGGGCAGCAAGGTCTAATGTTTAAATATACATATGGAAGTATTTCTAGATAAAATATGTCTGGGATTTGATTTAACATAATCCAGTAGGTGTGTGTTGGGGGAGAGTAGATGCGTGTCAAGACCAGCTGTGTATTACAAAGGAGGCAAGAACAATACAATGGGGTAGGAGAGTCTCGTCAATAAATTCCATTAGGAAAACTGAACCATCTTCTTATACCATATATAAACTCAAAATGGATCAAAGATTTCAATTTAAGACCCGAAACCATAAAATTCTTAGAAGAAAACATACAGTAAACTCTCTAACATGGCTTTTAGCAGTATGTTTTTGGATATGTCTTCTCAGTCAAGGGGAACAAAAGAAAAAATAGACATATGGGATTATATCAAATTAAAAAGTTGTTGCATAGCAGAGGAAACCATCAACAAAACAGAAAAAGGTGTTCGCCAATGGCACATCTGATAAGGGGTTAATATCCAAAATATATGAGAAACTTACACAACTGAACAGCAAAATACATAAAAACAAAACAACCCAATTAAAAAATGGGCAAAGGACCCAAATAAACACTTCTCCAAAGACAACAAACAGATGGCCAATAGACACATAAAAAGATGCTCAACATCACTAGTGATGTTGAGCAAATTAAAACCACAGTGAGATTTCACCTTCCACCTGTCAGAATGGCTTTCATCAATAAATCAACAAGCAAGGATGTGAAGAAAAGGAAAGGAAACCCTTGTGCACCATTGGTAGAAATGCAGATTGGTACAGCCAGTATGGAAAACAGTATGGACGTTCCTCAAAAAAATTAAAAATAGAACTATTGTATGACCCAGCAATTCCACTCCTGGTTATTTATCCAAAGAAATCTAAAACACTAATTCAAAAAGAAATACGCATCCCTTTGTTCACTGCAGCATTACTTACAATAGCCAAGATACGGAAGCAACCTAAGTGCTCATCAACAGACAACTGGATAAAGAAGACAAGGTATATATATAATGGAATATTACTCTACTGTAAAGAAAGAATAAAATCTTGCCATTTGCGACAACATGGATGGATCTAGAGGGTATTGTACTGAGATAAGTCAGACAGATAAAGACAAATATCATATGTTTCCATTTATATGTGGAATTTAAAAACAAAATAAACAAAGCAAAAACAAACTAAAAGTTACAGAGAACATTTTGAAGGTTGCCAGATGGGAGAGGGGATGGAGGCTGGGTGAAAAAGAGAAGGGATTGAGAAGTACAAATTGTTAGTTATAAAAAGTCACGGGGATGTAAAGTACAGCATAGGCAATATACTCTATAATATTGTAATAACTGTATGGTATCAGATATGTACTAGACTTACTGGGGTGATCACTTTGTAAAGTATATAAGTGTTTAATCACTATGCGGTACACCCAAAACTAATACAGTGTTGTATGTCCACTGTAATTAAAAAATCAAATTAGTTTAAAAAATCCGCTGTGCTGAGGCAGCAGAGATGAACCTAAAGGGCACTGTGTTAAGTGGAATCAGTCTGAGAAAGACAAATCTAAAGAATACAAACAAACAAACAAAACATAAACAGACTCATAGATACAAAAAACACACTGATGGTTGCCAGAGGGGAAGTGTGTAGGAGGACTGGGTGAAAAAGGTGAAGGGACTGAGAAGTACAAATTGGTAGTTACACAATAGTCATGGCAGTGTAAACCACGGCCTAAGGAATATAGTCGATATTGTAATAAGTATGTATGGTGCCAGGTGGGTACTGGAAATATAAAGGGGAACACTTTGTAAAGTACATGATTGTCTAACTACAATGCTGTATACCTGAAACTAATACAAAATAATATTGAATGTAAAAAATACATAAATTTAAAAAAGAAAAAATATCAGCTGTGTATTGCTAGAGCTAAGCGATGGCTACATGGGGCTCACTCTTCTATATTTTTGTGTATACAGCTGGTTCTTAAACAATATGGGGGTCAGGGGTGCCAACCCGCCATGTAGTCAAAAATCCATGTATAATTTTTGACTCCCCCCATAAATGATTATGAAGTTTCTTTACATATCTTTCTTTACATTATCTTAAGAGTAAGTAAGACATAAACTATATAAATAAATCTTTAAAATTAACTACTGTTTACTGGAAGCCTTACCAATAACGTAAACATTTGATTAACACACATTTTGTATGTTATATGTAACATATACTATATTCTTACAATAAAGTAAGCTAGAGGAAATAAACCACAAGAAAAAATACATTGACAGTATTTTTTAAAAATCCGTGTATAAGAGGACTCGTTCAGATCAAACCTGTGTTGTTCAAGGATTATCTGTATTTGAAAGTTTCTAAGATAAAACATTAAGCCCTGGCTGGTGTGGCTCAGTGGATTCAGCGCCAGCCTGTAAACCAAAGGGTCCCTGGTTCGATTCCCAGTAAGGGGGCGTGTGCCTGGGTTGCAGCCAGGGGCATACGAGAGGCAACCACACATTGATGTTTCTCTCCCTTTCTCCCTTCCTTCCCCTCTGTCTAAAAATAAACAAAATATTTAAAAACAAACATTAAATAAAAAGCAAAACAGGCAAGACTAAGCAGTATAATACATAGGCAAACATGTGTGTGATAAAACCAAACCAAGAGCAAAGGAGTAAACAAACCAACAAACAAATAAACTATAAAATGGATGGTGGTCACTGAGGAGAGGGATAGGGGATGGAATGGGTGCAGCACACATGGCATTAGGTTATAGAGAATACGGGGCAATGAATTAGTGGGTGTTCAGAGGATAAAAAGGAAAGGGTAAAGCGGGGAGGTAGAGAAGACTGGAGAGTGGACCCTGGACATAGGGCAGAGGCCATCTCACCTTGCTGTCAGAGTCCACGCGCTCGTCCACAGAGTAGGAGTCATAGTAGAGGCTGAAGTCATCCCCCACCACTGTTTCCCACTCCTCCAAGGACCCAGGGTTCGCCTTCTCCAGGGTCAATTCTCCTGAAACCCGAGCAGAACCCAAATCCTCCGCCTAGAAAAACATGACAATTGAAGCTGCTGGTACTCCCCACCAACCCATTTCCTTTGAGGGCAGAGGCAGCCCTAGTTTGGGGCTTCCCTGCAGCAGCCCCCAGGTGGAGAGGTTTTGTTCTTTGCCTCTCCCCACTCACCAGGCCCCCTCCTGAGTTCAGTTTCCTCCTTTTGGCCACATCTGGAAGGAGAAAAGAAAGGAGCCAGGCTTGTACTCTAAACCCTCAGGAGGGGCCTTATCAAGCTGCAGGTGGGTGTGGGGTAGGACTGACCTGAGGTTACCTTCCCAAGTGAGTGCACATCATCACTCATTCGGAAATGCTGTACTTCAGGGGGCCTCTTCTCAGGGACTGGAGGCTGGGAACGGAGAGGGAGCACGCTTAGGGTAGGAATTGGCTATGGTTTCGCCTGACTTAGCCAGGAGCCCCAGATGGCGGTGGGGTGGTGAGTCACAACTTCAAAAATGCCGTCTGAAGCTGAAGTAACCAGATGCTGTCTCCCCAAAGTGTGTCAAGGACATCCCACACCTAACCCGTACTTATTTGTTCAAGTGTGCAGCAGGCCCTTTCTTCCCATTTTACAGATGACAAAACAAAGTTTAAGGCCTTGACCAAAGCTACTCAAACCACACACATGACATAATGCTACCAAGAGACCTAAAAACACTGTCATGAAGGTTGTGAGATATTGGAGCCTCTGTTATGTCCCTCGCCCTCATCTCATTCCCAGTAGGAATACAACCTTTGAAATGGAGCAGGGGCAGTTTCTATGGGAGGAAAAAGTTCCCTGAGGTCTTGCTTTGAAGTAAAAATGAGTGGTTTGTAGTTTTTTTACATAATCATTATCTTAAGAGTAATCAAAACATTAACTACATAAATAAATCTTTAACATTGGTCTCTTCCACTTCCCTCACCCCAAGAATATAAACTCCAGGAAGACAAGAACCTGTTTATTCACACATTAAATCCCAGTCCAAAATGAGACACAAAATAGCATCTTGGTAAATTGTAAAGCTGTGAATGGATTGAAAAGACCTGAAGCTGTATTATAAAAAAGCACACAAGAAGTTGAGGGTTGATTACCTGGCTCTCCCACCCCCTCAACCCTTCCCCTAATCCTCACATGTCCATTTCCCGGCTTGGACATTGTTTTCCTGGCTCGATGGATCTTGGGCTGTCCCTCAGGGCTGGTTGTAGATGGAGTGGGTTCAGGCCCTGATGCGGCCACCCCCTGGGCCCCTGGCATACTCAGCAGCCTCATAGCCAAACTCTGGACTGATGGGGGTGATTTTCCAGCCCCTGTCATTGACATCTTGGCTCGGCTGGGACAGGCACCCCCTTTGCTGGGGGAAGAGGGGAATGACTTTGTGGCATGGCCTGGAAAATAGACAGGCAGACAGGAAGGGGCAAGATTAGAGGGAAGGCAGAATCAGAGGATACCTCCCGCCCCGCCCCCCCGCCCGCCTCCCCGCTCCGCCAGCCTCCAAAACCTCTCACCCAGTAGGATGCGCCCCCCTTGTAGGTCACCATCTCCCTCAAGATTCTCAGGTTCATCCCCAACGGGTGGTGTGGCTCCTACAGGGGTGTCTGCCCCCTCCTCGCCGACAGTGACGGTGACGGTTGCTGGGGATGAGGGGCCAGCAGGCTCCAGGGAGTCGGGGTTGACCTTGGGCAGAGTCTCCTCACTAAGAGGGGTGTCCCCGAAAGAGCCATGAACTGTAAAGGAAGAGAAAAAGTTCAGGAATACGGGCTCAGGGAATCCTGTCTTTGGGGAGGTGCAGGTCTAGCTGGGCCCGTTTCTGCTTCACTCACCTCTCTCGGTGGCTCCTCTGAGCTCCTTGTCCAGCACCAGAGCCCCCATCTCAGCGGGGACCTCCCCCTGGGAGGCGACACAAGGGATAGGAGGGCTACTCAACCCGGTAGGAAGTTGGGGGGCCCAGGACGCCTGGGCCCTGGGAAGAGAGAGTAGGCTCCGGGGCCTACCTCTTCCTCTATGGGCACCCCCCCTTCCGCGGCCTCGGCTGCCGGGAGGGGCAGCACGACCCCTGCCCCGGGCCCGCATCAGGCCCCTGCCTCTAGGTAGACCCCGCATCTCAGGGGCCGAGAGGAGAGGAGGGGGAGGGGGCGGGGCCTCCGTGCACCGGCCCCGCCCCCTCCTCCCGGCTGCACGAGCCGTTCCCCCTTTGTCCCCCAGGCCGCGGGGACCCCGGGTACCAACCCCTCCAGCGCCCGTTGCCCCCCAGCCCGGTGGACGGCCCCTCGTGCCCCTCGCGCGTGCTCCTGGGGCCCCGGCGCCCGCCGTCCACTCAGGGACAACCAGCGACTGCACGCGCGCCTCCGTGCCCACTCCCCCCACCTCCCACCCCCTAGTCCCCTCATCCGCCCCCGGTGCTAGCCCTCCGGATTGCTGTAAGTCCTGCCCGGGCCCCCCGGCCCCGTTGCACCCCCGGAGCATTGCACGGGCGCGCGCTTCCCCCGGGCGCGCGCGCGGGCATGCACCCGCCTCTCCCCCTCCCCTTCCGCACCTCGGCGGCCGCCGCCGCTGCAGCTCCCGCCGCCGCCGCCATCGCCGCTTGCGCTGGGGGCAGAGCCGGCGCGCGGCCGCCCCGGGTCACGTGGGCGGGGAGGGAGGGCGAGGAGAAACTTTAAAGGAGCCACTGCGCGCTTCCTGGCCATTTTCCTCTTGAGAGCGGCCTTAGAGGTGGTGGTGAATGCCCTAAGGTGGAGACTGCTGGGGAGAATTACTGCCATTCCTAGTTTCATTTCAGCGGGAAACCGACGGCGAGGCCCTCCTGGATCCAGGTGTGGCCTCTCCACCCCCTACACCAGGTTCTAGATAACAAGCTGTGTCTGAGGCTCCCGGGAGCGGCTGTATTTCCGAATCTGACTTAACGCCTGCTTCTCCCGCTTCTGGGTGCTTTCTGGTTTCTGGGTCTCCAGACAGAAGGCTTGACCTCACTTTTGGCCTCACTTCTTTAACGAACAAGAAGGGGCGATGGGAACTAGCAGAGGACACTTTTACTCTTGGCTGGTTTTAGCATGCTGCTTAATGTCCCCTTTTGAAAACCTGGGGGCTCTCCCTCCTGTTAATGCCAGACATGTTACCCAACCACATGCACTAGGGATCGAGGTAAGCCCCCAGTGGCCCCAGAGTCATTACTGTCTAGTCGCACTCTAGTAAGTAACCTTTTTTGCCAAACACTTCAAAATCATAGGCCCTCCTTGGATTATAGCCCAGCAGACAGTGGAAGTATGAAATTTAGGCCAAAATGTACAACCTTGATACAGCTATTTAGGGTACGGTCCCTTTAGGTATTACGTTCTGGTCAAAGTTGGGAAAATTCTATGATTTCACAAGCAATATTGACACAGGCAGATGGTTGGAATATAAGGCTCCTGAGGCCAATTCAAGGCCTTCTGGGAACTGTAGTTGTCTTTGGTTAAGAACTGTTCCAATAGGGTTTTCTGGGAATTGTAGTCTTCTCTGTACCCTAATCCAAACTTAGTGGTTTTTAGCTTTCCTGAGGACACAAACCCTTTCCTCAGACCAAAAAAACTCAAACATAGACCCTTGCTTACAACTTCGGTGGGCACAATGATCACACCTATAGGCAATCCCTGACCCTGGTAACAAACTCCTCAAATAGAGGAGCAGGTCGTGTGTTATCATCACTGCCAACAATCATGGAACACTCAGGCTTGAGGTATCTGCCAGGTGTTAAGGCTTCAGAACTGGGAGGGTCCCTGGTCAGATAAGCCTACTTGTGACACTACTCTCCCATCAAGCCTCCTCCAGGAATGGGACCTGCATCAGTTGTGACCTCTGGGTAATGACCAAATCAAGAGGCTGTCTAGGATGGGGCAGTCATTTATACACTTTGGCCAGTCACGGTATAAAGAAAAAGAAAAAGTTGCTTTTTTAAAAAAAAATTTATTTTGTGGAAATCAAAAGCAAAAAAAAAAAAAAAAAACCAGAAAAAAAACCCCAAAAAACCAACCAAAAACAAAACAAAAAACCCCAAAACACCCCCCAAAAAGCAAAAACAAAACCGTAAAACCCCGAACTCCAGAAAAATCCTAAAAAAATTAAAAAAAAAGAAATACTGTTTAACTCTCCTCTCCCTAAACGGCCCTTCTTGTGTCCTTTCATCTAATGCTCTACCCCTACCCCCACCACTATTCCCTGTTCTATTATGTACCCCACTTCCCATTATCTACCCAAGATGCTCACCCTCATATTCTCTTACCTGCCACCTTGTTCTCCCTAGAATTTTGGTGAGCCTTGTACCCACAGCCCCATTGCCCCTACATGCAGTACCTGCCCTCCCTTCCTTTCTGGGATTCAAAAATCCTTCCCCCTACCAGTCCCTCTCCCAAGAATCTATTCTAAGCTGGAGCATGTAAACAATTCCTGACAAATTCCCTCCCAATTCCCACCCACCCAACACTACCTCAAGAAATGTCAGACCTCTCCCTGGGCAGGCTTAGCTAGGAAGAAAACATTTTCCAGTTGTTTTGCCTCCTCATTTTGTAGGACCCTTTCCCTCCCTCCACATATCCATGCATCTCTAAGAGAAGACAATCTTTCTCTGGGACCCTGTATTCCCTTGGCCTTCTCAAAGAACCCTCTCCCTCTCCATCCTTTCCTTAAGAGGCAGGATCTCTCCAAGAAATCTTGGCCCTCTTCCTTAGGATGTGTGTGTCTGCTTAAGCTCCCCACCATACCTGCCTTCTCGAATCCCCAACCCCCTATTCTCCTGGGCCATGGAACCCCCTTCTCACCCAGCCCAAGGACCCAGCGCCTGCTGGGCTAGCACTAGCGGATGAGGACGTTGATCTCAGCCACGCTGGCCTCCAGCACGTTCTCGGCAGTGGTCTTGCCATGCTGCTCCTTGAGGTGCCGCCTAATCGCAGGCTTGTGAGCAAAGCGCACATCGCAGTAGGAGCAGCGATAGGGCCTCGCTCCTGAGTGCAGGTTGAGGTGGTCGTGCAGTGTGGACTTCTGTGTGAAGCACTTGCCGCAGATGCCGCAAGAATGCGACTTGACACCGCGGTGCACGTTCATGTGGCGGTTGAGGTTGCTGCTGTGGTTGAACTGCTTGCCGCAGCGTGGGCACATGAAGATGAAGTGCTGCGCCCGCATGTGGAAGACCAGCTTCTCCACACCCTGGAACACCTCTGGGCACTTGGTGCACTTGATGTTCTTTAGGGAGTTACCACTGGAGAAGCCCCCAGGCAGGGGGCCCCGGCTGCCCCCCGCTCCCAGGCTGCCCCCCGCCCCCCGGGCAGCCATGGCCACTGCTGCTGCCTCCACCAGGCCAGAGGTGGCCCCCACGCTGGCCCGGCCTCCGGGGATCAACAGCAGGCCCTCCCCTTCTGCATCCTCGGACAGGCTGTAGCAAGCTTTCACCACACCCTGCGGTGGGGCTACAGTGCTGGGGGGCATGCTACTCTGGGCCAGCTCCCCCAGGTGGCTGCCCATGGAGCTTCCGATGCCCAGACCTCCTCCCAGACCTCCGGGAGGTTTGAGCCTATGTGCCACTTCCAGGGCAGACTCCACCTTGACGATGCAGATATCAGACACATCCTCATCCTCGTCCTCATCCTCTTCCTCGGCCTTTAGCTCCAGGTCCTCATCCAGCGGGAACTCCAGCTTCACAGGCCGCAGGAGCGGAGGGGGTAGGGGGGGTGGGGGCGGGGGTTTGGGGGCTGGCTTTGGGGTCCTGGTAGGAGGGAGGAGGGATTTGGTGGCACTGACACTGTTCACAAGGCTGGTATCGCTGACCCCATCCTCTTTGAGGCCTATTTTTGGTTCGATGAACTGGCTGAGGGCATTCCGGCATTTCTCCACCACGTGCTCCATCTGCAGGTAGGAGGCGGCGGTCAGGTAGTTCACGATGTCCCTGACGGCGAATTCCAGGGCACCCGTGTAACAGGAGAGGAGCAGGTCGGCCACTATGCGTGCACTGTGCATCAGTGAGACCTGCAGCTCAGAGCTGGGGTTCAGCAGGAACTGGTCCCTCAGGAAAGGGGAGCAGGCAGCCAGGATGACCTTGTGGCCACGGAACTTGAGGCTGTCGGCCACAATGGTCACGTCGCAGAACCGCTCCTCTGCTCGGAGCTGGTTCATGTTCCGCAGCGTAGCGGCCTCGTGGCCAGGCAGCTGGAAGCGCAGGACTTCCACCCCAGACGCCATTGTGGCAGGGGGTGGGCAACCCTAGTTGGGAAGGAAACCGGTCAGAGACAAAGGTCTCTGGCTCTCCTAAGCCAAGGCTCCAGGCCTCTTTCCTCCGTTCTTGCCCGGCCCCCCAGCATCACATCTCCCAATCTTCGGGGACTGTCCTCAGTTTCCCCAGCCTCGGGAAGGGGAGGCAGGAGGAGGTTCTGTACCTCCAAAGAGAGGGAGGCGTGGTTCCCGGAGGCGGGGCTGCGGCGTCCATAACCCCAGCCCAGCCGCCCGCAGGGATGGGGCGAGCCCGTGCCCCCACCGAAGCAGGAGGAGTAAAGGCCTGGGGCTCCGGGGTGCCCAGGCTGCAGGTCTTCTCACCCCGCCCCCTTAACTCGCTGCCTCCTTCTTCCGCCCCCCCCCTTGCACGTTTGCACACGCCTTTCACGTCCTTCCCTCGCCGCCTGCACGCACGGTGCACGGCCCGCCGCCCCCCCACCCCGAGCCCCACGACCCTAAATGCGCGCGCGTCTCACCTGGCCCTCGTCCACGTTCTGCTTTTTTGCCCCCTACTTCCCCCACCCCCCCCCGGGGCCGCGGGCGCCCCCACACTCGGGCAGGCCCTGGGTAGCGCGCAGGCGCGGGGGTGACCAGGGAGCGCGCGCGCGCGAGGCTGGCTCCGCGTGGGCGTCAGGGCGGCGGGGTGGGGGCAGCTCGTGTGGTGTGTTCTAGGCTTCGCGCGCGGCGGCCGCGGCAAGAACTGTGGGAGGAGGAAGAGGGGAGGGAATTAAAGGAGCAGGAGTCCCCCCTTCCCGACCCCCCTTTCTTTACCAGCTCCCCTACACGGTTAAAGGGCCGGATGGCCTGGCCTCCCCTTTGGCCGGTATTATTTGTCCGCCAGAGCGGAAATACGTTCCACACACCCTTCGTTCTAGCTCCCCCTCCTCTGTGCCTCCGGGCTCAGCGGCCGGTCTGCGCGTGCGTGCGAAGTGCCGCGCAGAGGCCCGCTAACGCGGGCTTGCTCCCCGCTCCGGGCGGTCAGCGTCCTCCAGTGCGTGTCTCCGCCCGCCGCGCTCCCCTGGAGGCTGGTCTCCGCTGGCAGTGCAGCCACCTGCTCCCTGGGTGGTGCTACTTAGGCCCAGCGGTACCTAGCGGGCCCGGGCCACAGTCACGGCCCCTCCCAGAGCCTCAGGCCGCCCCGCGGCTCTCTGAGCTGTTGGTCACTGTTGTCCACGCGTGCATCCCGTCTTGAGTATGTTCACAGTTCCTCCAGCAACACTTCCAGACTGTCAACTCTTCTGAAGTTAGTAACCACCCCAGCCCTCCAGACCAGACAATCCAGTGCCCTCAAGTTTCCTCCACCTCACTTCACTTGTAAAATCTCATCCATCCTCCCCTCTCCATTCTCAGAATTGACCCCAACTTCTTTTCAAGGGAAATGCCCTCCAGCCCTCTACTTGAACTGCCGATGACCTTGCATATCCATTTCACCCCTACTATGTAAGTAGCCCTAGTAGTACTATTTCTAATTACGAGATTATTTATGCCATTAGGATTCTACTATCTTTCTCTGGCTGGTGTGGCTTAGTGGATTGAGTGCCGGCCTGCAAACCAAAAGGTGGCAGCTTCGATTCCCAGTCAGGACACATGCCTGAGTTCTGTGCCAGGTCACCAGCTGGGGGCATGGAGAGGCAACCAATTGTTTCTGTCACACATGAATGTTCCTCTCCCTCTCTTTCTCCCCTCTCTGAAAATAAAATCTTAAAAAAAAAAAAAAGAAAAAGAAAAAAAAAATCCTATCTTTGTTCTTCCCAACTGCAACCATCCCTCCCCCAAATTAACAAGGTCAGAGCTTCACCAGCCTAAATGAAACCTCCTTCAACCCTTCACCTCTACCTTCTTTTTCTCTGTCACTCCCAAACTACGGTAACCTGCAGTCTCCACAGCTTCAGTACTAGCATTTATTAGCACCTTGAAGACTGCCCCTCCTCACTAACATTTCTTACCCACACTTTCCCACCCATCCAACTCCAGGTGAGGAAGCCCCTGTTTCCTGCCGATTGGATTTATTACATCTTCCAGGATACTACAGCATTTCTTTTTTTGTAATTTTACTTATTGATTTGAAAGAGGGGAAAGAAGGGAAAGAGAGAGAGTGAGGCATTGATTTGTTGCTGTTCCACTTATGTATGCATTCATTGATTGATTTTTGTATATGCCCTGACCAGGAATCAAACCCACAACCTTAGTGTATCAGTATGATGTTCTAACAAACTGAGCTGCCAGGGCTACAGCTTTCTCCTTACACATCAATTTTGATGAAACTGCTTGTTATATAATGTGTCACAATCTGGTTGCAGGAATTGTCTTGATTGCAGGAATTATGTACATCATGGGTTACATTTTGCAAATAAAAGTCATGAAATAAATGACTATTGAAGTCATTCCTTTTCAGCTCTGCCAGCATCCACCTATAAAAAGTTTGTTCCTGACTTAAGTGGAATTCCTGGACTCAAGGGATGCCCTTTAAGGGTGGGGTCAGTGTTCAGTTGGTGCTGTGATTCTTTGCCTTTATCTTTTAAGTTATCTGACTTTTATGCCTCCACTCAGTTTTCTCTATTCTTAAAAAGCCCTCATTGTAGAAATCTTTGTAGTCAGCCGTGTAGACTGGAGGAAGAATTTTGACTTTTGTGTTAGCCACATAAGCTCAGAGTCACATTCTACTGCTTACGAAAAGAGGGCCCTCGGGCAAGTTATTTAATTCTCTGAATCTTTATCTTTGAATTGGAGATCTCCATTCCTTATAGGGCTAATGTGAGGTTTAAATAAGCATGGCTTACACTAGGTGCTGAATCATTGATAGTTCCCTTCCCATTTGCCTTACCAGGAGACTACAAAATTTTCAAAAGAACTTTAACTCAAAGTTCTATCTCTCTGTCTCCTCCCTTCTTTTTATCATTGCCAAACTTCTCAAAAGAATAGTTCACACTCCAGTGAGCAGAAATACAAAAATCTATCAAGGTAAGGATTTAAGTTTGTAAAATTTTGTATCCTGTCCCTTGCTACTTCTCTTTCCTGGGAGTGTGAATGGGATAGGGGGCCCAATCTCAGTTTAGAGTTTAAGACACGTAGTTCTTGGTGGCAGGTGGAGTGGAGAGTGCTCAGTCCACTTAGTTACAGTATTATATGGAAACAATAGTGCACCAGGCTGTTTTTCTTCCTGTACAGGCCGGTGGGAAGATGTTGTAGGATTCCTTTCCCACACACCCCATGCACGGGTATCCAGATCCTTGGCCCTTGGCCTCCACCTTCTGCCAGTGAGAGATGAGGGGCCCTCCTGTCCCTGGTTGGCAGTACCGAATACCCTAGTGTGGTGTCAAATTCACAGATAAATTAAGGATTCTTAGTGAGTGTGAGAAATAAATCTGACTAGGGACGTAAGTAATGACTAGGAGACAGAAGTTCTAGGTTCTAGTCCAGATTTAAAGACCTGGAGGCACCAGAGGTTTCAGTATTCTATTCAATGAAATTGAAACCGGAAAAGCCAGTGTTTGTGCTGTCTGTCACCTACCAGACCCAATAAGCAGAGACTGGGAGTGAATCTTTATGGGTGCTTTATTCAGATGGCCAGTGATCTGAGAAGACGCCGGGTTTGTACCCTAATAGGCTGTCTTCAATTCCATTTTAAAAGGCCCTTTTTATAAGGAGAACAAAGTGTAGGTAAGGGGTTTGGAATTTAGAGAAAAGTTAATTGGATTAAAAAAACTGCAGCATTCTTGCCCTGTGCTATGGTCTTTAGCTGTGTCCCGGCCAGTGGTCATCTCACCCTGGAGTACAATAACTCAGATACCACCTTGAATTGCTTGCAGTCCTCCTGAGGAATAAATATGGTGGAACTGCTTATGGTCTCCTGGAGTCAGGGTGGGTCATACCTTCAGTTCCTGGAACAATAGCTCTTACATACTTGCTTACTAAGCTTATTAGCTATTACTTAAACTAAAATTTTCCAACTTTCTGACCCATGGACATGGACAACAGAGTGGGAATTGACTGTGGGAGTGGGAGATGGGGGTGGGATGGGTGGGGGGGAGTAGAGGGGGAAAAATTGAGACAACTGTAATAGAAAAAACATGACTTATAAATTAAAAAATAAAATTTTCCAACTTCTGAGCCCCCCCCCCCTTTTAAAAAGGAGAATTGTCTTTTCCAGCCCAATGAGTCCCTAAAAGCTCATTCTGAAAGGGTGGGTGTATTTTTGTGTGTATGTCTGGGAGAAGTGGTCAAGTGTTAGCTGGCTCATGGTTTGGAGCACCATTCTTGGTTATGAATGGAGGCAAGCAGTGGCCTAGAAAATCCCAAACAGTAGGAAAGGTTAGGCATTTCTCTGAGGCAGTCAAAGAATTTTTGGCAGTGGGTTTACTTTTGCAATTGTGCTTAGCTCAACTGGAGTAACTGTATGCCTTGAGCAACCAGTATAGATAGAGGAAGGAAGTCAGCCTTGACTTTTTAATCTATAGCCTGATAAAACTTGACTGTATTACAATAAAACCTCCAACTCCTATCTCCTTTGACGCACACTCAACTCTGCCCTCACTGGGAGAACCGTGGTGAAAACTGCATCCTGTTCAGGCAATGCTGGCAGAGGTTCGCAGCTTGGGAAACCATATGAAAACAAAGGGCCCACACCACTCCCAACCATTTGCAAAACCAACTTTCTTAAAATTCCATCCTTCTCCAGCAAGGGATTCCATTCCCTGACCATTCCTCCTTGCTGATGCCTCCTCCTTCCTTGTGACACATTCTTCCCCAGCTCTTTGGAGCCCACCCACAGCCTCAGCCTCCTAACATACTCTTCCCTCCTTCTGACTCCTCTAAGTCCTCACACCCTCCTCACCTTGATCAGTACTAGGTCTGGGTTCATGATGGAAGATTCTCTTTGCTCCTTGTCAGTCCCAGGAACAGGGTTCTTCTGCTTGATGCCAAGTATCTTTTCCTACTATCCAGGAAGTCCTGCTCTGCTTGCTCTCCCTCCCTCTCCTTGTTGCCATGAGCAACTGACTCCCAGGCCTGGGTACCTGGGTACCTGGCTCAGGCAGTCCTCCCCAGACCTGTCAGTGCCCATGCAAAGGATGTAATCCACACCCCAATTTCCCTTTCTGTCTGCTTCTCCCCCCTCCTTTCCTCTCCCTCCCTCTCCCCTCTCTCTTTCCCTCCTCCCTTTCTTCCCAGCCCAGCCAAGATGCCACTCAGGATGCATCATATCAGCTGGCTCTGGGTGCTGCTTTGTGCCCCTGGAAGAGTCCCTGTTTTCACCACAGCTTCCTTCGAACCTTGTCCACTGTCCTGAGTCTCCCTACCCTACTCCCAATACCCCTCTCTCAGCAGACAGTCCTGTTTCTTACCTGAGGCTCCACAAGTACCCTCCCTCACACCCATGAGCATGTCCATCTTTGCTCACCCTTGTTTTCTTTTCCTTAATTACAGAGACTGTTGACAGTCAATCTTTCCTTCTAACACCTCATTCCTAATCTTGCTCCAGTTCTTGCCTTCCTGGTCTTCACAGTGATTCCCTGTACTAGAACCCAGACAATTTTTTGCTATGTTAAAAAAAAAAAATCCTTCTTCTACCTGCTCCCTCTCTGGCTGCTGCCACATCTTACCCCACTTCTCAGCACCGCCAGCATTCCAAGTGTTCATTTTTTTTCACTGTCTCTACATGCATCCTCTCTACTAAAAGTATTTATTATGACTATATAATATACATAGAAGAAAGTATGAAGTGAACATGTATAGTTAAAAACCAATGAAACAGGACCACCAGCCAGGATGGAGGTGTAAGTACATACGTTTTGCCTCCTTGCACAACCAACAGAAGGAAAACGACAAATTAAAAAAATTAAAAAAACAAACAAACAAACCAGAATTGCCAGAAGATCGAATTGTATGGAAGTCCAACAACCAAGGAGTTAAAGAAGAAGCATTCATCCAGACTGTTAGGAGGGGTGGAGATAGGCAGCCAGGATGGAGAGGTTGCACAGCAAGGCAGTGGCTAGAGGCCCAGGTGGACAAGGTGGCAGCTGATGGACTAGGTGGTCCCACATTTGCGTGCAGATAAACCAGGAGGAACAGCTCAAGAGCAAGGCAGACCACGCAACCCAGGGTTCCAGTGAGGGAAAAGAAAGCCTCAAAACCTCTGGCTGTAAAAACCTGTGGGGGATGTGGCAGCAGGAGAAACTGCAAGCCTCACAGGACAGTTTATTGGAGAGACCCACAGAGTCCTAGAATGTGTACAAACCCACCCACCCAGGAATTAGTACTAGAAGGGCCCAATTTGCTAGTGGGTAGTGGGAAAGTGACTGAGAGCCAGCAGAGAGCTGAGCAAGTGGCACTGTTCCCTCTCAGACCCATCCCCAACATACAGCGTCACAACGCAGCGACCTGGGTTGCCCTGCCCTGGCGAACACCTAAAGCTCTGCTGCTTCCAATGTAACAAGTGTGCTGAGACAAAGAAATATGACCCAAATAAAAGAACAGATCAAAGCTCCAAAAATAGAACTAAGCAAGGAAGAGATAGCCAACCTCTCAGATGCACAGTTCAATGCACTGGTAATCAGGATGCTCACAGAAATGGTTGAGTATGGTCTCAAAATGGAGGAAAAAGTAAAGGCAATGCAAAGTGAAATAAAGAAAAATATACAGGGAACCAACAGTAAAGGGAAGGAAACTGGGACTCAAATCAACCATTTGGAGCACAAGGAAGAGATAAACATTCAACCAGAAAAGAATGAAGAAACAAGAATTCAAAAACATGTGGACAGGCTTAGGAACCTCTGGGACAACCATAAACATTCCAACATCGGAATCATGGGGGTGCCAGAAGGAGAAGAGGAAGAACAAGAAATTGAAAACTTATTTAAACAAATAATGAAGGAGAACTTCCCCAATCTGGCCAAGGAAATAGACTTCCAGGAGATCCAGGAAGCTCAGAGAGTCCCAAAGAAGTTGGACCTAAGGAAGCACACACCAAGGCACATCATAATTACATTACCCAAGATTAAAGATAAGAAGAGAATCTTAAAAGCAGCAAGAGAAAGAGACAGTTACCTACAAAGGAGTTCCCATGAGACTATCAGCTGATTTCTCTAAAGAAACCTTATGAGCAAGAAGGGGCTGGCAAGAAGTATTCAAAGTCATGAAAGGCAAGGACCTACAACCCAGATGACTTTATCCAGCAAAGCTGTCATTTAGAATGGAAGGGAAGATAAAGTGCTTCCCAGGTAAGGTAAAGTTAAAGGAGTTCACCATCACCAAGCCCTTATTATATGAAATGTTAGAGGGACTTATCTAAGAAAAAGAAGATCAAAACCTGTGAACAGTAAAATGACAACAAACTCATAGCTATCAACAACTGAACCTAAAAAAACAAAAACAAACTAAGCAAACAACTAGAATAGAGTAAGAACAGAATCAGAGAAATGGAGATCAGAGGGGAGAGGGAGAGGGGAGAATAGGGGAAAAGGTACAGGGAATAAGAAGCATAAATAGTAGGCACAAAATAGACAGAGGGAGGTTAAGAATAGTATAGGAAATGGAGAAGCCGAAGAACTTGTATGTGCGACACATGGACATGAACTAAGGGGGGTGGGGAATGCTGGTTGGAGGGGGGTACAGGGTAGAAGGGAATAAAGGGGAGAAAAAATAGGACAACTGTAATAGCATAATCAATACAATATATATAAATTAAAAAAAAAAAAAAGAAATGAAACAGAACACCTGCGGCCCTGACCGCAATTTAAGAAAGAAATTCCCAGGACCTTAGACGTCCCATGTTTTCCATGCTGAGTGCATCCCTCTACCTCCACACAGAGTGTCCTCTACCCTGAATCTCTTGCTTATCTCATAGTTTCACTGTCCCTGGATGTTGTAGATATTCCTAATCAGCATACTGTTTAGCTTTGCTTGACCTTCATGTGGATGGAATCATACTCTGTGTTTTTCTGGGGCTGGCTTTTAAACTCAGTATTATGATTTTGTTGACTTGTGTAGGTGAAATTCATTCAGTTTCTTTCTATTGCTTCCTTACACCACAACTTATGAATCACTTATTCTGTTGATGGACATTTGTATTGTTTAACAGGTGGCTATCACCACTATGCTGCTGTGAGCTCTCCTTTACTTGTCTCTGCATATGGTGAGTAAGATCTCCAGGGCAGCAGTCCTCAAACTGGGCCATGTGTATCCTTGTAGTGCCAGATGATATCCAAGGAGAAGGTGGACATGGATAGAGGTAAGGGAACACCTCTCAGATCTGCCACTCCAATATGATAATGGGAGGGGGATGAGCGTGAGAGGGCCTTTGAGAAGGAGGAGCCGGTGCCCCTTCCCCCTCCTATTTCCTGACCCTCCTTGACCAAAGACGGAGGCCCAAGGGGGAGTTGAGGAGGGTCAAAACACCAGGAAACCAAAGGGACAGGTCCAAAACCTGTGTTGATTCTGAGAAAGTGAGTGATCTAGTGACATCTTTCTGCAAGTCTGGTGCTTTCTCTTTCTTTCTCTTCAACAAACTTGAAGAAGTCATTGACTGTTAGCTGATTTATTTATTAATCTACCCTTTTTGTTATTGAGGTGAAACTCACATAACATAAAATGAACCATTTTAAAGAGAACAATCCAGTGGCATTTAGTATATTCACAGTGTCATGCAACCACCATATCTATCTATTTCCACAACATTTTATTTTTTAAATTTTAATTATATTTTACTGATTATGCTATTACAGTTTTTCCAGTTTTTCCCCCTTTGCCCTCCTCCACCCAGCACCAGCCACTACCTCAAGCAATCCCCACACCATTGTTCATGTCCATTGGTCAAGCATATAAATTCTTTGGTTACTCCATTTCCTATACTGTACTTTCCATCCCCATGGTTATTCTGTAACTACCTGTTTTTACTACTTAATTCTGTCACCTCTTCACCCATTCCCCCACAACCCCCTCCCATCTGGCAACCATCAAAATGTTGTCCGTACATCCATGATTCTGTCTCCGTTCTTATTTGCTTCATTTGACTTTTAGATTCAGTTGTTGATAGGTATATATTTATTGCCATTTTATTGTTCATAATTTGATCTTTTTCTTAATAAACCCCTTTAACATTTCATGTAATAATCGCCTGGTGATGATGAACTCCTTTAGTTTTTTTCTTGTCTGGGAAGCTCTTTATCTGCCCTTTGATTCTAAATGATATCTTTGCTGGGTAGATCAATCTTGGATGTAGGTCTCTGCTTTACACGACTTTGAATGCTTCTTGACAATCCCTTATGGCTTGCAAAGTTTATTTTGAGAAATTAGCTGATAGTTTTATGGAAACTTCCTAGTAGGTAACTGCTTTTCTCTTGCTGCTGTTAAGATTCTCTCCTTAAGGACCACACCAAGACACATCATAATTAAAATGCCAAAGGTTAAAGATAAAGAGAGAATCTTAAAAGCAGCAAGAGAAAACCAGAGAGTTACCTACAAAGGAGTTCCCATGAGGCTATCAGTTGATTTCTCAAAAGAAACCTTACAGGCAATAAGGGACTGGAAAAAGGTAATCAAAGTCATGAAAGGTGAGGACCTACATCCAAGATTATTCTATCCAGGAAAGCTACCATTTAGAGTGGAAGGGCAGATGAAGTGCTTCCCAGACAAGGTAGAGCTAAAGGAGTTCATCATCACCAAGCCCTTATTATATGAAATGTTAGAGGGACTTATTGAAGAAAAAGAGAAGATCAAAACTATGAACAGTAAAATGATAAGAAACTCGTAACTATCAACAACTGAATCTAAAAAACAAAAACAAACTAAGCAAACAACTAGAACAGGAACAGAATCACAGAAATGGAGATCACTTGGAGGGTCATCAGTGAGGAGGAGGAAGGGGGAGAATGGGGGAAAAAGTACAGAGATTAAAAAGCATAATTGGTAGGTACAAAATAGACAGGGGTATGTTAAGAATAGTATAGGAAATGGAGAAGCCAAAGAACTTATATGCACAGTCCATGGACATGAACTAAGGTAGGGGGTATTGCTGGGGGGAAAGGGAGTACCAGGCCAAAGGGGGCAAAGGGGGGGAAATTAGGACAACCGTCATACCATAATAAAGAAAAATATACTTTAAAAAAAGATTCTCTTTTGGTTACTCTATTTCCTATACTGTACTTAACAACCCTATGGTTATTCTGTAATTACCTATTTGTATTTCTTAATTCCCTCACCTCTTTGGCATTTTATTCATGATATGTGTCTTGAAGTGGGCTTCTTTGATTCACTCTTATTTGGGACTCTCTGTGCTTCCTGGACTTGCATGTCTATTTCCTTCACCAAATAAGGGAATTTTTCTTTCATCATTTTTTCAAATAGGTTTCCAATGTCTTGCTCTTTCTCTTTTCCTTCTGGCACCCCTATGATGCAAATATTGGAATGCCTGATGTTGTCCTAGAGGCTGCTTACACTATCCTCATTTATCTGGATTCTTTTTTCTGCTTCTTGTTCTGATTGGTTATTTTTTTCTTCCCTATGCTCCATATCATTGAATTGATTCTCAGCCTCATCCATTCTGCTGCTGTTTTCCTGTAAACTGTTCTTTTTATTTCAGCCAGTGTATTCTTCATTTCTGACTGGATCTTTTTTATGCTGTTGAGATCCTCACTATGTTCCCTGAGCATGCAGGAGAAAGCTTCTTTAGGCATCCAGATGGGGACTGCCAGGTGATAGCACGTGGGTGGCAGCGCCTGGGAGGGAGGGCTGGGGGTCTTGAGCCTTTAGGAAATGCTGGAATGGAGCAGAGTCAGGACTCTCAGGTCTGGGATGGGCATAGAGCCTGCAGAGAGGATCCTAAAACTTATTCTTGGCCGAGAGCTCTGCGCCCATGACTCACGGTTCAGCAGGGCTGGGATGACTGAGAGAAGCCTCTAGGGGCACAAAGGCTCCATCCTCAATCCCCTTCCAAGCTCCCCCTGCTTCAGTCTGTTTGAACCTCCCTCCCCCCATACACGTGACACACCCGGGGTGGGGTGGGTGGGCCCCTTATCTTGCCTGGAAAGAATGTCATGGCTTGGAAACAACTGGAAATGAACTGAAAGGAACTACTGGGAAGCAACTCGGAAACACAGCAGCTGCTGTCTGCCCCTTTCCAGTCTCTGCCCACTTCCCAGATCCCCAGCCTCTTCCCCTCTTCCCCAGGCCAGTCTCCAAATTCCTGGGGACCTAGCGCCTCAATTCCTCAAACTTCCTTGCTCTTGAGCCCTGGTCACTCCATGCAGAACCAAAACCTGCCTTCCTGTCTCTCACTGCCCCCGCGCCGGGGGGTTGGGGGTGGTTTGGAAATCCTGTCTCTTAATGTTTCCGTTTGCTGGCCAATTAGCTCCCCGGAATATGGGACATCGGGTCCCCAACGTGGCCCTGCCTGGCACCTACTTGCCACCTGGCTCCAACTCAGTATTTGGACGCCCCTCATCTTCCTTTCTCTCACATTCCTGGAATCCTCCTACCTCCACCCGTCATGTGGCATGAGAGGCAAAGGGAGGCGTGGGGACATCTCTCATGGAACATCCCTCATGGAAGCCAGCTCCTCTCTCCACCTCTTAGGACCTAGAGTCCCCGATGAGTGAAGTGTCAGAGTTGGCCACAACGTGAATACCCTGCCCGCTGAGTCACGCCTTGGGAAGATGCCCTGACCCCTGCCAGCCCTCCAGCCATGGGGAGGGTACCAAGAGGGAGAGGGCACGCTCCCCTCTCCGGTTCCCCTCCGCTGCAGAAAGGCTCCCCGGCATTGCAGTTGGGGCATGAAGCCAGAAAGACAACAAGACACCCAAGTTCCTTGCTGTCCTAGTGCTGAGAGAAGAGGGGAAGTCTTCCAGGAGCTGGAAGTGGGGCCTGGAGGGTGGTGGTGACAGGGCAGGAGAGGTTGGGAAGGAGGCTCTGGGGGTGTAGCCGGTGGGGGCCCCTCCTGCACTCAGACCAGCCTCCCTACTTTCCTGCTTCCTGCTGCAGACTCCCCCCTCCCCGCCACACGGGGAAAGACATGGGATCTGGTGGGCTGGGGACAGCGGGGGAGGGGGGGATACTGGACAGCTCCCAAAGGCCTCCAGAGGAGTGGGGCCCTGGTAGCCTCCTTGTTCCCCCTCAGGAAGGGCCTCCCATTTGATTCTCACTCCAGCTAAGTTCTTTGACTCACATAGCTGCCTTCAGAGCCAAGAAGAAATCAGCGTTCTGAGTGTGGAGGACCGTGAAGGAAGAAGAAAAGAAACAGAAGCCACCATTGTTGATCTAAAAGATATTATTTACTTGGAGTGAGGATAGGACTGGGGAGGGATTGGCCTTGACCTTAGTCAAGGAACTCATTCTTGCAACAAAACTCCTGGGATCTTTTTTTTTTTGAGGAGGTTGAGATAAGCACACAAATAACTCAAAAGCAGTAAATCCTGTCAACAGATCCTGTAGTAATCTAGAAGACTGAGAGAGCTTCCTGGGAGGTGAGAGATTTGAAAAGAATGGTGGGTAAGATGTCACAGGAAAGAGGGTGGGAAGAGGCAAGTGCCCAGGGGAATGAGAGCTTGGGAAGGCACAATGCAAGGGGTTGGGGTGGAACTGGGACTTGAGGGAAGTTTAGGGAGCTCAAAAGAACTACTTCAGAAATGTTAGGAAGAGGCACCAAAGTGTAAGGGCTATGACTATAGACTCAGGACCAATGCTGCATGGGTTTGAATCTCTGCTCTGCCACTCAGTACCTTTGTGAATCTAGAGCATGTCATTTAATATTTATGTGCTTCAGTTTCCTCATCTGTCAAATGAGGATAACGATAAAACCTGTGTCCTCAACTTGTTGTAAACATCCAGCTCCTACATATAAAGGGTTTAGGGCAGTGTCTGGCACTTAGTAGTTCCTGTTACTATGGAGTCTTCTTCCCCCAGAAGCAGCTTTTGACACAAGGAGGAGGTCCCAGAGAAGTGGAAGAGGAAAGGCAGACCATCAATAAAGGCTGTGTTATCAAGTGAAGTTACCATCAGGGGTGAGTGCAAATTAGTCCTGCTGAGCAGCCCTGGATTGGTGTAGAACATGCACATCAGAATTATTCCAGGGTGGGAATCGAGGGAACTGGGCTTCCTATACACTCATCCCACACCATCCAGGGTGAAGGTTGATTCCAGGGGGTCCTAGTTCTCTGGCATTTCCAACATTCTGTTCACAGGTGGAGCAGGACACCAGAGAACACAGACAGAGAGAGGCTGCTACTGGAAGTGGCACAACACAATGGTGAGGCCCAAGGGACTTGAGTAGGTCAAAGACAGGTCCACTGCAAACAGAAAGAGCCTCACTCAAGAATGGTGAATCCTCAGCTCAAATCACACAGTAGGCTGGGAACCAGGCCAGGTCAGCCTTGTTTCCAAAACTGGGGGCTGACCTGGAAATGGAGTTAGCTCTGCAATTGCCATTAGAGGATGAGGGTGGAAGATCCTATTAAGTCCATGTCTAAGTGTCCAGGCTGTACAAGAAGGAGACTGGCCAAATGGAGACCATATCCCTGGGGTCCTGCCATCTTATCTGCCAGCCACTTTCCCTATGAAACTTTCAGTGATGAGGTGCTGAGCTCCCCATGGGAGAAGCAAGGCATCCTGAAAAGCTGTCACATCATCATTCCCTTTTATTAACCTGTGACTAGGGATGAGTTGCAGACTATGAGATGCTGATTTCTTGTCTTTGGAATTGGTCCCTGAAAGTAAATATTAGAAGCCTTGAAATAATGAGAAGAAATTTGGACAAGAGGAAGGAAACTGGCAGGAGCAGAAGGTCTCTTATTTTAGGCATTATTTACCGCTTTTC
This sequence comes from Pteronotus mesoamericanus, assembly GCF_021234165.1. Taxonomy (NCBI): domain Eukaryota; kingdom Metazoa; phylum Chordata; class Mammalia; order Chiroptera; family Mormoopidae; genus Pteronotus; species Pteronotus mesoamericanus. Next base: position 2,299,914 of record NW_026555085.1, read on the forward strand.
TTCCACTTGGAGGGAAAGCACAGGTTGCATTCACTAGGCTTTTTACAAAAATGATTTTATTTATTTACTCTTACAGGGAGGGGAAGGGGAGGAGATTTCCCCATTCCCCTCTTTCTAAAAATAAATAAATAAATAAAATCTATTTTTAAAAGCCCTAAAAAATAATTAAAAAAATTTCCAGTCTTTAAAACTAAGTGTTGATTTAATTTTTTAAAAAAGTTACTTATTTTAGATGTAGGTGAAGGTGGAGAGAATGAAAGGGAGAGAAACATCAGTGTGTGGTTGCATCTCACACACCCCCTACTGGGGACCTGATCTGGCCTGCAACTCAGGCATGTGCCCTGACTGGGAATCAAACTGGCGACCCTTTGGTTCGCATGCAGGCACTCAATCCACTGAGTCACACTGGCCAGGGCTTATTTCATTTTTTATCTCCAAATTCTCTCTGGGGAAGTGCTGAAGGGAAGAAAAATACTGTAACTACTCTTATGTATGAGGAAGTTCCAAGAATACTTGTTTCAATCTCTAATAGGTTTGTGTTCAAGAAGACAATACTATCCTAGACTCTCAAGGTGTAAATAGGTAAACACAGCTTTCTTCCTTGCACATCAAAATTACAACTAAACTATAGAACAACCATCATTCAGAAATTAAGCTGAATGGAAGTCCTACAACTAAGGAATTAAAGAACAAACCACATCAAGACTGGTAGGAAGGGCAGAGATATGGAGCGGTCTGGTCCCGCACCCACGAATGTCAAATAAAAATTGGGAGGGATATCTCAGAAGCAAGGGGTCCCAGTCCCACACCAGGCCCTCCAGCCCAGGGTTCCAGTACCAGGAAGAGAAATCTCCATAGCTTCCTCCTGTAAAACCAGTGGGGATTGAGGCTGTGGAACACAAAAATTTCTCGAGTCCCAGACATTTTCTCTTAAAGCACCCACACACAAACTTACTTGGACTCATTCTCTCTGAGCTCCAGCACTGGGGCAGCAGATTGAAAGGTATCATAAACATATGGGAGGAACTGAATTGTCTTGTATCAGGGCAAGAGCTGGTGGCAGCTTTCTTCCAGAGAGAAGTGCTGGCAGAGACCATTGTTCCTTTTCTGAGACTCCCCACAGGGCCAAAGAGCTGGCAGGTGGACGCCATATCTGAGATTCCATCAACTTGGCTCACACTGTTTGCTCCACCCTGGTGATCCCCTGAGGCCCTGCCCCACCCAACTTTTCGTCCCACCCAAGTTGTTCCTGGTGGCTTTTCCATAGAAATGGCTTGACTTGCCCATGCTTCAGATTTTTCTAAATTCTCTCAACTAGCAGCAGCCAGCCTTAGTTCACAGCTTGGCCTTGCCTGGGCACCTCCAAGCCCACCACAAGGAACAGCCATTGCAGATTGCTTTGTAGCTTATGCTGTGTGACCTGAGATAGAACACAGGTGGTGGCTGATGTTGGATGTGTTGACTCATCAAGGCCCAACTACAAGATAAGGATGTATGTAGCCCACACAGTGGGTGTACCTTGAGTACCCAGCTTGGGTAATAGGGGAGGCTGTGCCACTGGACCCTTCAGGACACCTACTACATTAGGCCGCTCTACCAAGCCTGGGAGACACAGAATTCTACCTAATATATAGAAACAAACACAAGGAGGCTGTCAAAATGAGGAGACAAAGAAACATGGCCCAAGTGAAAGAACTAAACAAAACTCCAGAAGAAGGACTAAGTCAAATGGAGACAAGCAATCTACTGGATGCAGAATTCAAAACACTGGTTATAAGGATGCTCAATGAACCTTATAGTGAGAACCTCAACAGCATAAAAAAGATCCAGTCAGAAACGAAGGATAAACTAATTGAAATAAAGAACAATTTATAGGGAATCAACAATAGACTGGATAAAACCAAGACTTGAATCAGCAATTTGGAATATAAGGAAGTAAAAAACAACTAATCAGAACAGCAAGAAGAAAAAGGAATTTAAAAAATGAGGATAGTGTAAGCAGCCTCTAGGACAACTTTAAGCATACCAATGTTCACATCATGGGGTTGCCAGAAGGAGAAGAGAGAGAGCAAGAAATTGGAAACTTATGTGAAAAAATAATGACAAAACACTTCCTTAACTTGGCGAAAGAAATAGACATGCGAGCCCAGGAAGTGCAGAAAGTGCCAAACAAGATGAACCCAAAGAGGCCCACACCAAGACACATCATCATGAAAAGGCCAAAGGTTAAATACAAAGAGAGAATCTTAAAAGCAGTGGGAGAAAAGCAGTTAGTTATCTACAAGTGAACTCCCATAAGATTGTCAGCTGATTTCTCAAAAGAAACTTTTCAGGCTAGAAGGGATTGGCAAGAAATATTCAAAGTGATGCAAAGCAAGGACCTACAACTGAGTTTACTCTCTCCAGCAAAGCTGGAATTTATTTATTTATTTATTTGGAGTGTTTTATTTTTTTTTAAAGATTTATTTACTTATTTTTAGAGGAGGGAAGGGAGAAAGAGAGGGAGAAAAACATTAATGTGTGGTTGCATCTCACATACCCCCCTACTGAGGACCTGGCCTGCAACCTAGGCAGGTGCTCTACACTGGGAATTGAACCACTGACTCTTTGGTTCACAGGCCAGTGCTCAATCCCCTAAGCCACACAAGCTAGGGCTGTAATTTAAAATCAAAAGACAGATAAAGAACTTCCTAGATAAGAAAAAGCTAAAGGAGTTCATCACCTCAAACGAGTATTATCTGAAATGTTAAAGGGTCTTCTTTAAAAGAAGATCAAAAATATGAACAATAAAATGACAATAAATACATGTCTATCAACAACTGAATCTAAAAAACAAAATAAAAAACAAGCAGAACAGAAACAGAATCGTAGAATATTTTGATGGTTGACAGATGCGAGGGAGTCAAGGAATGGGTGAAGAAGCTGACGGGACTAAGTACAAATAGGTAGTTACAGAATAGCCACAGGGATGTAAAGTACAGCAGAGGCAACAGAGTAGCCAAAGAACATATACGCATAAACCATGGATGTGAACAATGGTGTGGGGATTGCCTAAGGGAGTGTGTGGGGGGGTCTGGGTGGAGGGGAGCAAAGAGGGAAAATTGGGACAACTGTAGTAGCATAAACAATAAAATATAACTTTAAAAAAGTAAAAATCACTTGGCAAAACCTGAAAGGAAAGTGAAACTTTATCTAAATAAGTGGTTTTGCAATATCTTGGATGGTTGGCGGGTTTGCATGCCTTAGGTGACTGATGCAAGAGCGTTGTGTATGGGTGTGTGTGTGTATGGGGGTGGAGCTGGAGGGGCACGCGAAGGCTGTGGTGGACACACTCTGACTGGATGGCTGTTTTGGGATTAGGGCACAGATTTTGCCCCCCTCAGCTCTGTCTTTGGTCCCTGACTGCTTTCTCCCAGCAAGAGGCCGTCCTCCTTCCCAGTTCCTAGTTTTATTGCCTGTCAGCAAGTGAAACAGCTGCTGAGCCAGCTCTGGTTTTCAGGAAGTCAGGCGACTTTCCCCTCTCCCACTGGCTGCCGTTCCTGCCCAAAGTGGACACCATGGGCTCACTGATGGCTCTGCTCTGCTTGCTGCTCCTGCACCCAGGTAGGGACAAGGTGGGGAGAGGATGTGGGGTCCCGTGGGCGAGGCCTCTGCTGCCCCTATGAGCTTCTATGCTGGGAACAGTTTTTTCCTTTCCTTTTTTCATCTCCAGGTCCAGCGTTTAGGATAGTGCCTTCCTTCTTTCTCCATTTCTGTGTCTTGTCCCTATGCCCACAGGCTTGGCTGCAGCTGCGCCCTCCTGCCCTCAAAATGTGAAAATCTCCGGCGGCAATTACACCGTCAGCCACGGCTGGGCCCCTGGGAGTGTCCTCATCTACTCCTGCCCCCCTGGCCGTTACCCATCCCCAGCGTCCAGACTGTGCTTGAGCAACGGACAGTGGCAGACCCCGAGATCCGCCCGGTCGACAAAGGCAGTCTGCAAACGTGAGGCTCTCCGCGGGCCATGCTCAGCATGCCCCGCTAGCTCAGAAGTTCTATTTAGTATTTGCTAGGACTGACGCTTAACCTGACTAGGTGGTGTGGGAGGGATGGAAAAGCTGCTTTTCCACAGGGCTTTGCAAAGTAGTGGTAAAATTCTGGCTTCTCAGAGCAGGGCACTGGAGGCAGGCTTTGATGGGGATTGTGGGATGCTAAATGCTAGAGATGATTTTCAAAATACTCAACAGCTGACTGCATTATAGTGGCCATTCAGAAAGTATGCTGGATGGTCTTGGAAAGTATGCTGGATGAGTGGGCACAACAGGTCTCAGCCCCTGTCATGCCCACTCATGGGACATCTGAGGACCCCAGGGGAGGGGCTGGGGTGACCGCGGCCCTCAGGGACTGAGAGAAGTGGATATTTATCGGTGAATTAGGTTGAATTGTGTGAAGTCGCCAGTGTTTACCCAAGTGCCAGAAGCAGCAATTTCATAGGCATCAACCTAAAATGTAGACAGCCAGTGGGCTATTCCCACCATCCAGGTGAACATCACCCACTTGGTGCCCAGCCCAGGTGTTACCCGTCCATCCTTATATCCTCATCCCACTCTCTCTGCAGCTGTTCGCTGTCCAGCCCCTGTTTCCTTTGAGAATGGCATGTATACCCCACGGCTGGGGTCCCACCCTGTGGGCGGCAACCTGAGCTTCGAGTGTGAGGATGGCTTCGTGCTGCGGGGCTCACCCGTGAGGCAGTGTCGCCCCAATGGCATGTGGGATGGGGAGACGGCCGTGTGTGACAATGGCGGTGAGTGCATGGAAGCTGGGGGCTTCCAGGAACCCTGGAGCCAGACGTGTCCAGGGTGCCTCTGTGGGGCCCTGGTGTTTCTAATACCAAAATTATATTCCTGGATTTTGGTAAATTGAGATAGACAGGTCATACATCACTGGCCTGTAGGGAGCCTGGTCCAAGGCAGTTGCTTCTAAGCTTCAGATCCAACATAAAGGCTCCACACATCATATAGCTTTTCCAAATGCCTCAAAGCAAGATTTTGGTATTCAGGCCCCATGAGATGGCAGGGATGGAAGATATGCTGAGACAGTGTCAGGCTTAAGTGCCTTGCCTCTGCAGCAGGGTTGGGTTCCAAGTCTGGCTCGGACCTTGACAGAAGTTATTTATCCTGTCTATGCCTCAGTTTTCATATCTGTAAAATGGAGATTGTAAGGGTGCTGACGATCCCTGTTTTACAGATGTGAAAACTGAGGCCGTGACAGGTTAGATGAGGTTGCCACGTGCATGAAGTGAGCTGGTATTAGTAAGCACCTAGAACAGCCCTCGGAATCTGATACGTGCCACATGCACTTTCATCACGGTTACTGCTGCCCCAGGGAATGGTGAGGGGCTCTGCTTGACAGAATGAGACTTCCAGGGTTTCCTGGAGTCACATTTGCCTGTGGGTTTTGGGAGCTGCCTGGATCATAGTTCTAAGCACATAATACAGAAGATACAGAGTCCATGGGATATAGCAAGAGCATTCCCTCCCCCGGTCGCCCAGCTGTCAGCTCCGTACTCATATTCTGGACTCTGCCAAATAGTCATTTATTCAAACATAAATATAGTGTACAAATCTTAAGTATTCAGCTTGATGGATTTTTATACATGTATTCACCCGTGTAATCACCACCCAAGAGAAAGAACATGTCCAACATCACAGGAGGCCCCTGTCTTCTCCCACAGGTAACCACTCTCTGACTTTATTCTCCCTGGGTTAGTTGAGGTTGTCCTAATCCCTCATACACATGGAGTTACACAGAATGTGCTCTTTTGTATCTGGTTCCCTTTATTCAACATTCTTCCTGTGAGATTTATCCATGTTGTCCTGTGTATCCACAGCTAATTTTTTTTATTGCTGCATAGTTCCATTATATGAATATATTATAGTTTAGTTATGTATTCTGTTGATGGGCATTTGGGTTATGTCCAGTTTGGGGCTGTTATGAGGGTAGTTCTGTTAGCGTGACTTTCGTGCACTCGTTCCTCTTGAGCATATGATCTAGCAGTGGAATTACCTGGTTCCTGTTGGCATATTTAGTTTTAGTTGAGGCTGGCAGGCAGTTTCACTGACACTCCAGCAATGTAACCAAGTCTGGTGGACTCACATCCTGTCCGATCCTTGGAATCACACATCTTTTTACTTTTAGCCATGCTGCTGGGTGTATAGTGATGACTCCTTGTGGTTTAGGAAGTGGCAACATCCTCTGTGGAAGTGGGCTTCTCTGCTGGCATCTCCCCCGGGTTCTGGGATGGATGTGAACTGAGTCCCTTGGCTGGAACTGGGATGCTTTAGCTCGCAGCCAAGGCCATTGAGCTCTGAACATTTGGCCTTCCTTAAGGTTTTCTATCCACACCCAAGGGGGAGACCAAGGGGCCCAAAAAGGGCTGGAGAAGAGGAAGAGCTGGAGGGAGAGGGCAGGAAAGCAAGGCTAGCGGTTGAGGAGGTGGGTCCCTGCTTACCTTCATCTTCCTTTGTTCAATCGCAGCTGGCCACTGCCCCAATCCAGGCATTTCGGTGGGCTCGGTGCGGACAGGGTCCCGATTTGGCCTTGGGGACAAGGTCAGCTACCGCTGCTCCTCGAATCTGGTGTTGACAGGGTCTGCGGAGCGGGAGTGCCAGGGCGATGGGGTCTGGAGTGGAACAGAACCCGTCTGCCGCCGTGAGTAGCCACCCTGACCCTCCCAAGACTCCTGAGCACCCAACCCCCCAGCCCAGCCCTGGCTGACCCCAGTGGCTCTTCCCACAGAACCCTACTCTTACGACTTCCCTGAGGATGTAGCCCCTGTCCTGGGTACCTCCTTGTCCCACCTGCTTGGATCCACCAATCCCACCCAGAAGAAGAAGGGTGAGTCCTTGCGGCGGGACAGCAGACTCCTGAGCAGGCCTGGCAGAGGCTTGGCCCCTGGTGGGCTCGGCAGGGCTGAGCTGACTGGAGAGGAGGCAGGGAGGCCTGAACCCCTTGGCCAGAGAGGAGGTCAGAAGTGGCGATCTGATTCTTCCCCTTCCGCATTTCTCCCAGAAAGCGTGGGCCGAAAAATCCAAATCCAGCGATCTGGTCACCTGAACCTCTACCTGCTCCTGGATGCCTCTCAGAGTGTGAAGGAAGAAGACTTCAAAGTCTTCAAGGACAGCGCCATGCTCATGGTGGACAGGGTCAGGCAATAGAGGCCTGGGCACAGAGCTGGTCTCCCTGCACACACTGTCTCTCTCTGTCTCCTCCCTGCACTCTGAATCCCGCTCAGCCCACCTCCTTCAAGAAGTCTTCCAAGACTATACGCATGCCATGAAGGGACCTTGGGTTCAAATTATAGGATTACATTTTTTATTCCAGAGTCACTCACCATCTATCAGGCACTGTGCTGGGTGCTGAGTGCTGGAGGATGCCAAAGGTGAACAAGACTGAGGTCCTAGTTTCTAGGAATTTATCATCTAGAATAGTGGTCTCCACAGAGGGTTACACAAAATAATCCACTGGGTGTGCAGAAAAATACTGGTATTCCTGTTAAACAATCTTAACTAAATTAATCAATACCTTAATATTTAATAATTTGAAAGCATTTCAATATTTTGTGTGTGTTTATAGTGATATACTTAATAAATATATGAGTACGGTTTACAAATATATATACTTTTATTGGGTTATGTGCTCTAAACATCCTTACTAATGAGATGCATGAACAGAAGAGTTTGGAAGCCATGATTTAGATTCATTGCTCATATTTTGCTTGATAATTATGTTTTTTCACAATAGTTTTTGTAGATACATGTTTTTCCTCCCAGCTATGCTTTAACTTTAATTTTTAAATTATATTTTATTGATTATGCTAGTACTGTTGTCCTGATTTCCCCCCCTTTACCTGCCTCCACCCAGCACCCCCCACTCCCTCAGGCCATCCCTACACCACTGTTCATGTCCATGGGTCATGACTGTAAGTTCTTCAGCTACTTCATTTCCTATACTGTACTTTACATCCCCACGGCTATTCTGTAACTACTTATTTGTACTTCTTAATCCCCTCACCTCTTCACCCGTTCTCCCCCTCCCTCCTCCCACCTGGCATCCTGCTGGTAACTAACTTCTTTTCTCTTGCTGCTTTTAAGAGTCTCTATCTTTAACCTTTGACCTTTTTATTACGATGTGTCTTGGAGTGGGCCTCTTTGCATCCATCATAATTGGGACTCTCTGTCCCAGCTGCATTTTAAAGAAGGCAGTTTCTATGCTCCTGAGAGTAAACCATGAGGCTGCAAAATATGACTGTTGGGTGCCTCAGAGTTGCACCAACAGGTTCAAATCCTATCTCCACCTCTTACCAGTGGTATGACCTTGGGCAAGGTAACAAAGCCTCAGTTTCCTCATCTATAAAATAGAGACCGTCATACTCTTCTCAGAGTTGCTGTGAAGATTAAATGAGGAATGAGCCTCTCAAAGAGGGTGGATGGCGAACAAATGTCAGTTTCTGGAGTTCTTCCAAGCAGCAGTTTCTCAGTAAGCGTCTACACATAGACCTTGCCTTTGTCAGTCCAGGTTCTCAGCCTCCTCCAGGTCCCTTTGCTTGCTCTCTTTCCAGCAACCCTTCAGTTTCAGGGTCCCTCATGTTGACTCTCACTTTCCTTCACAGATCTTCAGCTTTGAGATCAACGTGAGTGTCTCCATCATCACTTTTGCATCAGAGTCCAAAACTGTCTTGTCTGTCCTGCACGACAGTTCCCGGGATGTGACCGAAGTGATCCACCGTCTGGAAAACATCAACTATAAAGGTATGGGTATCATCAAATGGAAGTAATGGGAGGAAGGGGGAACGAATCTTCTGCAGACAGATCTGGATAAGTTTGAGAGAGGAGGTCTTCTTGGTGGCATTCCAGTCTCAGGGATCTGGGGCTCTGGCACTCTGGCTCTTTAAGTTTCCAAGTCAGGTTCATGGTTGGGGGAGTCCCAGTTCCTGCCAACCCCTGGATTCCTCTAATGTGCTGCATATCCAGTGCATCATGCAGGCCTCCGCTCCCCCAACTGACGCCAGAATCACATGGTCTGGTTTTCGGGGCTCAGCCCCGTAGTTTCCCATGTCATGGTAAATTACCTGGGCGTAGGCAGCAGATGCTAACACACTCCAAATTGTTTGGAAACTCCATCTTTGCATCTGGGGACTTTAGAGTGGCCTTGAATTGGGGTTATGCTATGAGCACTTCTACGGGGAAGGGCAGCTCTTAATGCCTGAACAGGCAATGATGCCCAATCTCTATCTGGATATCCAAGGTCTGAGTTTATCAAAGGAGTTGATAATTTTATTTCCAGCGGTTGGGGAAAACAGAGTGATTCCTTTCCTCCTAACTCTTCGCATATTCCAGATCATGAAAATGGAACAGGGACCAACACCTATAAGGCCCTAAATACTGTCTATATCATGATGAATAACCAAATGGAACGCCTTGGCATGAACACAGCAGCCTGGCAGGAAATCCGGCACGTCATCATCCTTCTGACAGATGGTGAGTGCCCCCATCTCTGTGGTGAGGCTGGTACAGTAGAAGGAGCACCACGATCAGAAGACCAGCATTCTGGTTCTCCCTCTGCCACTTTGAGCCTCTGTCTCTTATTTATAAAGTGGAAATGGTGTTAAAAAAAATAGAAATACAGTCAAACCTCGGTTGTCAACCATCTTGGTTTTCGAACAATTTGATTCTCGACTAAGCTGTTCACAGAAAAAAATGTCTCAGTTATTTAACAATAAACTTCGGATCTTGATTCTCTACCCAACAACCCGTTCGTGCTGATACCTGTATAATCAGTCATGCGCCTCTCAGGCGACAAACAAAGGAGATTCAGCTTTCGAACAAATGGCTTCTCGAACAGTTTTCCAGAGCAAATTAAGTTCAAGAACTGACGTTCTGCTATAGTGTTGAAGGTGACAACGGCGATGACGAGGACAATGGTGATAATAATAGCTGCCTTCCTTTCCTTACACAATTTTTATGGAGAGAAATTTAAGTAGTTTCTGTAAAAGTGCTTTGTGATTATAAATGTTAGTTATTGTCTCTACCTAGAGTAAACTGGATCGGGGCATGTTTCTGGAGCAGTGAAGTCAAAGAGTAGAGGGAAGGGTGACTACGTAGTGGATCTGAGCTCTGTCATTGATCTTGATTTTGTCCACATTACGTGGCCCATCCAGACTATGCTTTTTGTCTATAAAATGAGGATACCCACACTTCCCGGGGTTTCACGAGAATTAAATGAGGTAAAGTAAATAAAGCTCCTGGCCCAGTGCCTAGAGAATTTCAGAGGAATTTCACAGAGAATTTCAATAGAATTTGGACACAGAGAATTTCAATACAATTTGGACAGGAAGTGTTAGTGTTGAGGGTCCCGGGATGAATGCCTCCCCGCTCTTCCAGGGCTGTGGGGAACCCTGATGTACCCACCCAGACAAACAATTCTTTTCCCTCCCTGTTCCAGGGAAGTCCAATATGGGGGGCTCCCCCAAGCCAGCTGTTGACAATATCAAAGAGATATTGAACATCAACCAGAAGAGGAACGACTATCTAGGTGAGCCTCCACCCTCAGCCTCGTCTGTACTGCCCCCGCAGGAGGCACAAGGCCCTCAGCCAGTGGTTCCAACACCTTTCTAGTGAGAGTCCTTCCGCCCCAGCTGTGTCATTCTGTGTGAAGGCAGCTGAGTGTCATGTTGAACAGTCTGGAGTCAATCTATCCCATGTTTTCAACCATGGTTTCACCTTTGATTGGCTGTGGCTCTGGGCAGTTTCTTCACTTGTAAGAGGGGGACGTTGTAGGCTGATTGGGGCAAATGCTCAGGGGTCACCTGATACAATGTGTGTTAATGGTCATCCTCTTCATCATCATCATCATCGTCATTATCCACCATTTTATGTTCCATGAACCTCACCAGGAAGAAAAGACCTGGATTCCTTGTGGGGACTGTCCCCGGCATTTCCTCCTACAGCAGTACAGATAAGCAGCTAAAGCTTTGGCAGCTGCAGACTCTAAAAAACAATTCTTCTGGTTCAGACTAAATACAAATTGTACTGACCTTTGACCAAAAAAGAATTTCAGAGAGAAGTGCTCCAGATAAGGGAAGGCAGCTGGTTTTGAGCCCCCAATTTCACTTTCCCCGGGTCCAGTCTTTTCTGTCTCCCCTACCCCACCGTGCCCCTCCTCCCCTCAGTGGAAAGCAGATTCCTTTTTAAAACTGTCCCTCGGAGGCTGTGCCTGGATGGTTGCATGGGCTGGTTCTCCACTGGGAGAGGTGGCTCCAGGCCCTTCTCCCAAGTCTACATTTTTCAGAGGAAGACTAGATCTGAAGTTTTGCCTCCATGCTATGGTCACAAATTCTTATTTATTTAGTCATTTAAAAGTACTTCTGAGAGACTCTCCTGGGCTAGGCACCATTCTAAGGATACAGCTGCGAACAAAACAACCACAAATGCCTGCTTGCATGGGGATGTCGTTCTGGAGGGGCAATGTATTAGTCAGCTAGGCCTGGAGCAACAGATTATACAAACTCGGGAGGCTTAAAACAACAGAAATTCATTCTCTCACATTCAGGAGACTAGAAGTCCAAAATCAAGATGTCAGCAGGGCCCTGCTCCCTCTGGAGGTTCTGCCAGCTTCTGGGAGCCCAGGCATCCCTGGGCCTGTGGCAGGGCGACCCCGTCTCTGCCTCTGCCTCACACCCCTTCTTCCCTCAGCCTCTCTGTGCCGTCACAGCACTCTCCTGTGTGTCTGTGCGCACACTCCCCTCTTCTGATGAGGACACCAGGCATCGGATCAGGCCACCCTCATCCAGAATGACTTCATCTTGATCACATCTGTAAAGACCTTATTTCCAAGTAGGGCCACATTCACAAGTACCAAGGATTAGGACTTGAACATATCTTTTAGGGAGACAGAATTCTACACACTGTAGGCATTAAACAAGAGGAATCAGGAATCGCCATGGCAGGGTAGGCGGTGTGACACGTGCTAAGGTGCAGCACGAAGCAAGGGGGGATGGAGGAGCCTGGAGCACTGCAGTCTCAGACTGTGAGGCCAGGAAGGGGCCCACTCAGATAGGAATGTTTGAGTCAAGACTTAAAAAGATATGAAAGTGAGCCACGTGGGAAGTCTGGGGAAGAGGAACCAGCAGAGGCACAGCCAGAGCGAAAGGCCACAGGTAGGCATGGCCCTGCAAATTTGAGGAACTTCATAAAAGCTGTGCAGCTGGAAGAGAGTGAAGGGTGAGCAATAGTAGGAAATGAAGTCAGACAGGTATGGGGTGGAGGTGAGGCTCACATAGGGCTTTGTAGGACACAGTGAGCTCTAAATACAGCCTTCTGTTTCACGAGGTAGCCCCCCAGACACAAGATTCTGGTGATTTCCTCCTCCCCATCAGATATCTATGCCATTGGCGTGGGCAAGCTGGATGTGGACTGGAGAGAACTGAATCAGCTGGCGTCCAAGAAGGATGGCGAGAGGCATGCCTTCATTCTGCAGGACACAAAGGCTCTGTACCAGGTCTTTGAGCACATGCTGGGTGAGTGAGCTTCGTTCGCCCTCTCCAGAGTAGGGAGGGCGGTGAGGAGCCAGCCAGGGGTCCAGTTTGGGAACCTGCTCACAGTGCCCCTCACCTGCCTCCTTCCCCATCTGCTCTTCACACCCACAGATGTCTCCCAGCTCATAGACACCATATGTGGGGTGGGAAACATGTCAGCTAATGCCTCTGCCCAGGAAAGAACACCCTGGCATGTCACTATCAAGGTACCAGGGAGGAAGGGTGTGGCTTGGATCGCAGAGGTGAAAGTGACCATGGGCTGGAGACACAGCAGTGCCTGATGATCATCCATTCCCCTGCAGCCCAAGAGCCTAGAGACCTGCCGGGGATCCCTCATCTCAGACCAGTGGGTCCTGACAGCTGCTCACTGCTTCCGCCATGCCAACAAGGACCATTCCCTGTGGAGGGTCAACGTGGGTAAGGCAGGGCCCCCACCAGGTTCCTGACCTTGTGACCAGAGCTCCTACCGCTTGTCTCTAGCCTCTGGCCCCTTCAGGACCCCTGGCCTAGCCTAATCTGCCACATTGTTCCCAGGGGATCCCAACTCCCATTTGGGCAAAGACTTCCAAATTGAGAAGGTGGTGATCTCCTCTGAGTTTGACGTCTTTGCCAAGAAGCATCAGGGAATCCTGGAGTTCTATGGTGATGATATTGCTCTGCTGAAGCTGGCCCAGAAAGTGAAGATGTCCACCCATGCCAGGTGCCAGCATCTGGGATACAGCACTCTGTGGAGCCCCGGAGGGGGGTGCACCAAGGGCGAGCCCCTGTGACCCTTCCCTTTCTCCCCAGGCCCATCTGCCTCCCCTGCACGGTAGGCGCCAATCTGGCTCTGCGGAGACCCCCAGGCAGCACCTGCCGAGATCATGGTGAGTGCTGGGACTGCAGGTGCCTGAGGAGCTGGGACCAAGACTTGGGCGTGATAGCATAGGCTGCGTTCCTGTCCCCAAGTCAGGAGTCTGGATGCTGGGTCAAGGGACCAGCACCAACCTCCCCTTCTCCTTGACTACAGAGAGCTTACTTCTGAGCCAGTCGAGTGTTCCTGCTCATTTTGTGGCCTTGAATGGGGACAAACTGAACATTAACCTCAAGACAGGGATGGAGGTAAGAGTCTCAGGTTTGGGATGCTGTGGGGGGATGGGGTTCCCCTGGACATGACCAACATGTCTCGCTGCCTCCTTCAGCTCTGGTTGCTTTCTGCATCTGACCCCTAGTCAGCCCTCCTCCCAAGTCTAGCTGAACTTCCAGGTGTCCTCCTCTGGGCCTGCTCATTCCGCCCTTCTCTCTTGCTCTGCTCCCACTGCAGTGGACAAGCTGTATCAAGGTTGTCTCCCAAGACAAAACCACGTTCCCCAACTTGACGGATGTCAGAGAGGTGGTGACAGACCAGTTCCTATGTAGTGGAACTGAGGAAGATGACAATCCCTGCAGGGGTGAGTGGCTCCCACCCATCCCCAACCCTGGAGCCTGGATGCCTAGAAAAAGGCCACCTGGGGCTAGTATGCATGCCAGGACGTGGGTGCACTGCCCTGATAACAGGGAACCAAGGCAAGAGTCAGGATAATAGTCTCTTGTCCCTTCTTTCTGCAGGAGAATCTGGGGGAGCAGTTTTCCTTGAACGGAAATTTAGGTTTTTTCAGGTGAGGAGAGAAGGGAGACGCTCGCAGGACTGGGATTACAGAATCTCGGCCTTGTGGGGGACGAGGGAGGGCTTTGAAGGAAGCAAGGAGGCTGGGACTTGGATCTGGGGCCATGGCCATCTCCTGTCCCATTCTCTCTTCAAGGTGGGCCTGGTGAGCTGGGGTCTCTACAACCCCTGTGGCAACTCGGATAAAAACTCCCGCAAGAGAGCCCCCAGAGGCAAGGTCCCACCACCACGCGATTTCCACATCAATCTTTTCCGCCTGCAGCCCTGGCTGAGGCAGCACCTGGAAGACGTCCTGAACTTTTTGCCCCTCTAAACATGCCCACTGACTCCTTTGCTGTCCTGCAGAACCTGCCATCTCTCCCATGTCCTACCTCTAAATTTCTGCCTACATGCCCTGTGACCCATCCTTACTCCTCGCCCTAAGTCCAGCCTCCAGGATCCTGGGACAGTGCCCCGCCCACCCTCTGCTTTATGTGACTCACTCTCCTTTCACTTTCACGTGGAATTTCCCAGTTATGAAATTAATAAAAATCAGTGATTTCCATATCTGTCTGTGCCTCTGCCTGAGGGGGTGGGGCGGGGAAGGCAGGAGTGATTCCAGGAATCACAGGAGGCAGGTCAGAGACCCTGCTGGACAAACAGGGACTCTGCTCCATAACTCAGTCAACAGGGGGCCGGCTGGGGCTTTTTTCTGGCCCCTAAAGAGGGCAGTCTGGGCTTGTTGGGGAGGAGAAATGTGGCTGAGAGGAGCTGTGGAAAGGGAGAGTTCTAGACCTTGGACAGCAAAGGGTGGGGCTTGTGCAGTTTCTATTTCCTTGACTGGCAGCTCAGGGGGGCCCTCCCGCCTGGACATTCCGGAAAGTGATGTGGGTAGGGCTGGCAGGGTGAGCCACGGGGGCCAGCACTCTGATTGCATAAAAGGTTAGAGGTTGTTGGCAGCAGGGCAAGGGAGTGCAACCTGGCCCAGGTCTGCAGTTTCTGCTTGGACACTGAGCCAAGCGGACATGCAGCACAAGCTGGGGAAGGCCATTCTGCCTCCAGCCCCAGCCTCTCTCCTGCCTTCCGTGGCCATGTGGAGCGATCTCAGCCTCTGGCTCTGCCTGGTACCCTTGATCCTGGGCCTCTTGTCTGAAGGTAAGCCAGGGTCATTGCCCCTGTTCCTGCTGTCCCCAGAATCCCTCTTTGACCTTGTCAGGCCAGGCTTCATTAGTCTGTTTCTTTAGGTGTGAGCACGACGCCATTGCCAGTGGCTGAGCCCCGAAGCCCCTGCTCTCTGAAGGGAGTAGAGATCCAAGGTGGCTCCTTCCGCCTTCTCAAGGAGGGCCAGGTGCTGGAGTACGTGTGTCCATCTGGCTTCTACCCATACCCTGTGCAAGTGCGCACCTGCAGATCCACAGGGTCCTGGAGCACGCTGCAGACCCAAGACCGAAAGATTGTCAAAAAGGCAGAATGCAGAGGTTGGAGGGCAGTGAGGGTGGGCATGGGCTAGCAGAGGGTTGGAGCAGGTGGTGGCCAAGGTCTAGACTAGCACGAGATTAGAGTATGTGGAGACCAGGCAGGATGACAAGTTGGGCTGAACAAGTGTAGGAGCTGTCTGGGGTTGGAGGTGGGAAGGAGAGAGGAAGAAGGAGGAAGGGGAGCTAACCTTGACTCAGCATCTACCCAGTACCAGACAGCCCTGGCAGTTAACAGCACAGTCAGGAAAGGGAAGGGAGGGGCAGCAGGACTCCCCATGGGACGCTGCTCCTATGGGACAAAAAGGTGCTTTTCCTCAGTGACAGGGAACTCAAGACCAAAAAGGATACTCTAAAGAGCAGCCCCTCTCTCTCAGTAACTTCTGCTTGTCTCTCTCCCCTAAAGCAATTCGTTGCCCAAGACCACAGGACTTTGAGAATGGGGAGTACTGGCCCCGGGCCCCCTACTACAATCTGAGTGATGAGATCTCGTTCCACTGCTATGATGGTTACACCCTCCGGGGCTCTGCCAATCGCAGCTGCCAAGTGACTGGTCGGTGGGATGGGCAAACAGCCATCTGTGACAATGGAGGTGAGAAGCATCACTTACCCACATAGTGGTGGCCTCTCCCTGACCGCTTTGCAGCCTGAGGAACTGGTGCCATAACTCCTGTGTTCTACCTTGCCCTCCTGGCCTCTGGCTCTGGCCCTCACCTTCTTGTTTCATGCCTCTGCAGTGGGGTACTGCCCCAACCCGGGCATTCCCATTGGCACAAGGAAGGTGGGCAGCCAGTACCGCCTTGAAGACAGTGTCACCTACTACTGTAGCCGGGGGCTCACCCTGCGTGGCTCCCAGCGGCGAACATGCCAGGAAGGTGGTTCTTGGAGTGGAACGGAGCCTTCTTGCCAAGGTGACCCTTGACCCATGCTCTCAGGTCAGATCTTGCTCTCTCATCCTCAAGTCCCCATACAGGACACTGTCATCTCTGCTGTCAACCCAGCTCCTTCCACTTCTAAGCTTCCCTGCAGAACTTCCTCACTTCTGAGCCCTTTTCACTCTGGAAGCCCACCATCCCCTGTCTCTCTGGTCCCTGTGTCCCTGACCCTCCCAGACATTTGACCTGATTTCTGACCTCTGCCAGACTCCTTTATGTACGATACCCCTGGAGAGGTGGCCGAAGCCTTCCTGTCTTCACTGACAGAGACCATAGAAGGAGTCGACGCTGAGGATGGGCACAGCCCAGGTTTGAAGGCATAGTGGGAGACATGGCAGGGACCTGGGGGGAGAATGGGCAGGAGAACCACACATGCTGAGTCTGAGTGTCGCTGGTGGCACCCAGGGGAACAACAGAAGAGGAAGATTGTCCTGGATCCCTCGGGCTCCATGAACATCTATCTCGTGCTGGATGGATCAGACAGTGTTGGGGCGCGCAACTTCACAGGGGCCAAGAATTGTCTTAGAGACTTCATTGAGAAGGTGAAGCCCCTGACCCCCAAATGTGGAGACCCTGAATGGATGTCACTGCTCTGCCAGAATTAGCTTCCTGGTGTTCCCAGCCCCTGCAAGCCCTAGGGTTCTAGAAACATTCAGGCCCTCCTTCCCCTTTTCTTGAAGCAGTTTCTTGGCCTATAACCTAGACTCCCAGGCAAACCTCCATGAGTGACCAGTCAGCCCTTGAGTCTCTTACTATGACCGCCCCTGTCCTAGCAATACCATGACCCTTTGCTGCCCTCAGGTGGCAAGTTACGGAGTGAAGCCAAAATATGGTCTAGTGACATATGCCACAGACACCAACATTTTGATCAGAGTATCCCAAGCAGAGAGCAGCAATGCAGACTGGGTCACAGAGAAGCTCAACAAAATCAGCTATGAAGGTCAGGAGCCGGGGAAGGAGGGTGGGAAGTTCACTTTGGGGTCAGAGAGGTCAGAAGGTTCAGGTGTCATGTGAGACCACATGCGGGGGGAGGGAGGACCACTTTTTAACGCATAGTTGGACAGCAGGGTCAGTGGGGAACGAGGGTTAATGGAAACCTGCTATGGGCTGAGAAGGCCACTTTGTGGCCAAAGGGAAATCATAGGGGTGACAATCAACTAAAAAAGTTGGAAAATGTGGAGTCTATTGGTGACAGGCCTCTGGGTTTCAAGAAGGTCTTGGAAGACTTGGTGAGGTGATGATCTCCTTCCTTTCCACAGATCACAAGTTAAAGACGGGGACTAACACCAAGAAGGCTCTCCAGGCTGTGTACAGCATGATGAGCTGGGAAGGGGACAGCCCCCCTGAAGGCTGGAACCGCACCCGCCATGTCATCATTCTCATGACTGATGGTCAGAAGGGCCCTTTCTCCTGCCTGACTCCCAACCTCTTATACCAGTGTGTGGCCCTTCAGTCCACATGTAACAATGACCTACCGTTGGGGCCCTGAGCAGCAGTGGGCCTCAACCCTGTTGATCTTTTCTGTGACACTTTACAAGGAGGGACCCTCTATGATCTGTCACTCTCATTTCCTTCCCAACCTGCTTATCCAACCATGTGTTACTATCTCTAGCCAACTTCTTTTTCTTGACCCCCCCCCCCCCCCCCACTCCTTGCCTCCCCTCCTCATGGTCCATCTCTTCTGTAGGCCAGCACAACATGGGCGGGGACCCAGTCGCTGTCATTCACGATATCCGGGCCTTGCTGGACATTGGTAGGGATCGCAAAAACCCAAGGGAAGAGTATCTGGGTAAGTTTTATTATCCAGAACCCAGCACCCTGCTTTCTCGGTTCCTGCACCCCAGGGTCTGGACCCTAGCCCTCCCCTTTTCTTCCTCAGATGTCTATGTGTTTGGGGTTGGACCTCTGGTGAACCAAGAGAACATCAATGCTTTGGCTTCCAAGAAAGATAAAGAGCAACATGTGTTCAAAGTCAAAGACATGGAAAACCTGGAGGATGTTTTCATCCAAATGCTTGGTAGGAAGAGATCAGAAGAGTGTTAAGATGGGCAGGGAACAGGTCTCCCCAGGTCCCCCATCTTTCTTCTCCTCCTGAAGCCTTGGCAGTCTAGAATGTCCTCATTCCTTCCTTCTGCCTGAGTGTCATGATTGTTCCCTGACACTGTCCACTTCCTGATCTGAGACGCGGAGCTCTAAAAGATGTCAGAGATCGTTCTCCAGCCCGTTTTACAGATGTGGAAATTGCAGCCAAGGGATGTCAAAGGACAGCAAGCTAGCAAGGGTTGGGCCTGAAATTAGTCAGGTCTTCAATCTTAGCCTCAAATTGTCACTATACCAGTGATTTCTTGTCTTCAACGTAAGTAAATGAATGCTCCTGCCTTTCCTTTCCTCCTCAAGCACTTTGGATCCCCTTGGACATGTAGATGCCCCAGCTTTCAGCACATTCTCCTTTTTTGCCAGATGAAACGCGGACTCTGGGTCTCTGTGGCATGGTTTGGGAGCACAGGAAAGGCACTGATTACCACAAGCAACCATGGCAGGCCAAGATCTCTGTCACTGTAAGCATAGCATCCCGGTGGTGGGGACTTCTGGGAGGTGAGGTCAGGGTGAAATAGCGGTAGGGGAAAGAGCATAGTTTCCATGAGAGTGTGGTGTTTGTGAAAGCAGAGCTTCCCTCGCCCTGCCCTTCTGTTCCCAGCGCCCTTCGAAGGGACATGAAAACTGCATGGGGGCTGTGGTGTCTGAGTACTTTGTGCTGACAGCTGCACACTGTTTCACGGTGGAAGACCAGTCACACTCAATCAAGGTCAACGTGGGTAAGGATGGTGCAAGAATCAGTTCTGAGCTCCACCCTCTGGCTAACACCTCCCACTTCAAGAGCCCACAGTCCACCTGCCCTCCATGAAGCCCTTTCCTTTGTACACTGGACCAGTTAGGGATGACATGGGGTCAAAGGCAGGAACCTGCACACAGAGAAGTGGGTGGTCCAGAGGTACCCACTCTTCTCCAACCTTAGGAGGGGAAAAGCAGGACTTGGAGATAGAGGAAGTCCTATTTCACCCCAAGTACGACATCAATAGGAAAAAAGCAGAAGGAATTCCTGAGTTTTATGACTATGACGTGGCCCTGATCAAGCTCAAGAAGAGGCTGAAGTTCGGTGAGACTCTCAGGTCAGACATGTGGCTTCCTGAGAAAAAGCTGCAAAAAGTGGGGCTGGAAGGCTAGGGCAGGTGTAGTTTGTCATCCCTGAATTCCCCCATCTCTCTTTAACAGGCCCATCTGCCTCCCTTGTACTGAAGGGACGAATCAAGCTTTGAGGCTGCCACTGTCAACCACTTGCGAGCAGCAGAGTAAGACACGCTCACAGAGAGCATTAGGATACAAGTCCAAGAGACAAGAGGGGCACAAGAGGGAGCTGTAGGGGATAACTGCTAAGCCCCTAACTCACATGGAGGGGCTGAGGGACATTTGCTGAGATCACTGGGAGGGAGAGTGCTGAAATGACCAGTCTGTTCATCATTCAGAGGAAGAACTGCTCCCTGCTAAGGATATCAAAGCTCTGTTTGTGTCTGAGTTGGTTAAGGATAAGAAGAAGATGCTGGCTCGGAAAGAGGTCTACATCAAGAATGGGGATAAGGTAAGAAATGTGGGATCCTAAAGAGTTCACCTACCAGGGGTGTTCAACCTTTTGGTATCTCTGGGCCACACATTAAATACATTGCAACATGTAAGGACACACACACAAATCATCGCAATGTTTTAAGTAAACTTACAATTTTGTGTTGGGCTGCATTCCTAGCCATCCTGAGCTGCACGCAGCCTGTGGGCCACAGGTCGAACACCCCTGCCTCTGACTCTGCCTAAACCAATTTTGTTCATCCCATCTCACCTGCAGAAAGCCGCATGTGAGAGGGATGCTCAAAAGGCCCCAGGCTATGAGAAAGTCAAGGACATCTCTCAGGTGGTCACCCCCAGGTTCCTATGCACTGGAGGGGCGAATCCCTATGCTGACCCCAACACTTGCAAAGGTGAGACAAGGCTCTTTGGTTGTGCTGCAAGTTTCTGAGGCCCAAGAGTCTTTCCATACAGCTTCTCCTCTCCTGTAGGTGATTCTGGTGGTCCCCTGATTATTCACAAGAGGAGTCGGTTTATTCAAGTGAGTCTCCCCTTTCCTAATCACAGGGAGATGCCAAGTGGTCAGCACAGGCCTCAAAGCAGGAAAAACAGCTGTGGCTAGAAAGGGGAGGGCAGGGCCTGCCTCACCTTAGGACTATTTCCTGAACTGGCTGGCTCAGGACCATGTGTCTGGCCTGGGTGCTGAGGACAGGACTGAGCTGGGTCACCAGTCTAAGTCTTCCAGGTCAGTGCAGGCACAATTGGGAGCAGTTGTGCTTCCTGGGATGAGGAAGGAGTTCGACCAAAAGATCCATGGCAACCCCTTGCCTTTTCCAGGTTGGTGTGATCAGCTGGGGTGTAGTGGATGTCTGCAAAGACAGGAGGTTGCAGCACCAGGTACCTGCTCATGCCCGAGACTTTCACATCAACCTCTTCGAAGTGCTGCCCTGGCTCAAAGAGAAACTACAAGATGAGGATCTGAGATTTCTATAAGGGGTTCCCTGCTGGAAAGGGGCATGAGATCAAATTAAAATAGCTGTGACAATACTGTGTTCAAGATCCTTTTGAGGTAAGGGCGTGGGGAATGTGCACTGGCCATCTTGTTACAAGGCAAAGCAAATCTAACGGCCGTTTTTAAAGGTTCAACCGCAATCCCAAGTGCTGAAAAACCAGAGGCTGAGGGAGATGTGTGAGCTTCCACCTCAGTGTTTTACTGAGACCAGTGTTGGGGCAGACGAGGCACAAGAAATCCAGCTCTGTAACTAGAAGCCATCCACAAGGTTTTCCTTGTAGACATCATCACTGTAGACAATCTGGGTCCTTTTGTCCCGGTGGCAACCCTTAGGACTGTTCTGGACAGCTAGGTTGGAAGAAAAGGATTAGTTAAGGACTGAAGGAGAGCATTGGTGAGACCCTAGGCCCAGAGTCTGAGCTCCTCATTCCTGGCCTCTGACTCCTGGAAGCCGTTTCTATGCTGCCCTCTAGTGGTCAGGATGCCCTGTCTCCCTTTAGCCCCTTAGGCCAGTGGCTGCCAAATCTTCACCAGGGCAAAGAATGCTTTGCTGTTATCTTGGCACATGGGATACTGTAACAAATGTTCTGTTTTTAGAAAATTCTCAAATATGCCCTGGCAGGCGTGGCTCAGTGGACTGAATGCTGGCCTGCAAACCAAAGGGTCACTGGTTTGATTCCCAGTCAGGGCACATGCCTGGGCTTGCGAGAGGTAACCACACATTGATATTTCTCTCCCTCCCTTCCCCTCTCTAGAAATAAATAAATAAATAAAATCTAAAAACACCCCCAAAACAAAAAACCCACGCAAATGTTACTGTTGACACATGTGAATGGTGCTTACTTAATGCTTTTAGTCAGTACATCAAAAATTAAAAATTAGAAAATCTCTACAGCCCTTTGTTGACATGCTGGTCTTTCCGGAATCCTCCCTTTTATCTGGAAGGCCACTCTTGCTCTGAACGTCTTTTGTCCACTCCTTTGTCAGGAAAATCTATTTCAGCTAAGATGGATTCTTCACACTGAGAAATGCTTCTCTCCCTATCAGAACTCACTCCAGGGGTAGCTTTGGCCCTGAGCATTTGCCCTTGAGTCTCGTGCTTTCCTTGCCCCTTTTCTTTCCTCTGTGTACAGTGTGTCCCTCTCTGCACCCCATCTCCAAGGATTCCATCCCTCCCACTCTGGGGCTAGAGTGAACCCTCCACACCAGCTCCCATCTCTCAGATTTTTGTACCCTGACACTGCTGATCTCGCCTCCTTAAAGATGGTGTTCTTTGGCTTCAATGGCCCAGGTCCCCCGGTGCTGCTCCCAGCCCTGACCCCTCCTGCTGACAGTGATGTTTCCAAAGGGAGAGAAGGCCCTGAGGAGGAGGGCGGGCATCATGTCTTCCCCATACTTCGCTGCATCAACTTTAGCCTAACACGCAGAAGAGCTGGGACAGGTGGGGCACGAGGAACACAGCTCTGCTTCCTATCATATTCCCTGTTTTTCTCCCAAGCCCAGTCCTCGTCATTGTTTTCCTCCCCAATGATACTATCACTTTGTAGCCACTGTGAGATATAGATGACTAATCTGTTTTCATTTCTCACCTCATACCTGAGTTCCAGATCCCTAATCCAAATGCTTATTTCAGAAAACCAACTACACTTCATCTCAAAATGAACAAGGCCATGTGAAGTGTTCATCTTCCTCATGAACCTGACCCACTTTCACTTCTGTCCTGCTGTTGGAAGTTGTTTTCAACCCTGTTCTCTCATCTTTCTCCTGCTACCAACTGACAGAGGGTCTGCCCACTCTCCTTCCCATTCCCACAGACTCCCACAAATCCTGACCTCCAGAGACATGCAAGGAGACAGAAGAAGGAGTGAGAGGTGGGAGATAGGATTAGGGAGGAGAAATCCTGTTCTTACCGAGGGAGCCCCAGACAGACTTCCCAGTGGCGGCGTCCAGCATGGGCTGTTTGCGGGCAATGCTGACTTTGAGCTGCACGGACTCCACCTGGGTCCCATTGAGCTAGGGGGAACATTACAGACAAACCAGAGGAGGATTTCCATAAGTTGCCATCCTAGGAGTAAACTGAGCAGGAATCTGAGAATATAAAGCTTCCTACGTGAGTAGGGAGAGGCTATTTTTTCAAGAGGAAATGACTTCCTCCTGGCTTCCAGGACTTTAAAGAGAAAATATGAGGATGGCAGGAGGGGTAGGAGGAACAGATCTGGGAAATCCCAACCTCAGCAACGGCCTGATCTGCTGACTCCATCTTTTCATAGGTGACGAAGGCACAGCTGGGAGAGAAAACATGATTAGTA
Source organism: Pteronotus mesoamericanus (assembly GCF_021234165.1). NCBI lineage: Eukaryota > Metazoa > Chordata > Mammalia > Chiroptera > Mormoopidae > Pteronotus > Pteronotus mesoamericanus. The sequence continues at coordinate 2,323,458 of NW_026555085.1, forward strand.
AAGGGATTACGGGCTCTCCTGAACCCAGCCAAACCCAGCGCTTACAGGCAGCTGGAGACATGTTGGCTTCCTCCCCCAGGCTGCACACCCAAGTTCTTCCTGGGACTCATCATTTGGCCTGATTGTCATCCTTACTTTCTGGGTGGGTCCATGGAGAGGTCAATGATATTTCCAAAGGGAGAGAAGGCCCCACGGAGGAGGGTGGGCGTCATGTCTTCCCCATACACATAGAGAGTATTCCCCTTCCTAGGGGCCCGGCGTTCAGGGAATGAGTCAGACCCTGTGGGATCACAAGATGTAACGCGTCTCACTCTTCACTCTAAGAGTGCACTTTAGTTGGAGCTACTTCAATCCTAGCTGAGGTCCCTTTTCCCACCAGCCAAGCCCACTCACTGCGGAAAAGGCCCTCTCGTTCTCGGTCCCGGTCTCTGTCCCGGTCTCTGTCCCGCTCCCGGTCCCTGTCCCGGTTCCGCTCATGACTGCGGTCCCGGCTGCGGCTTCGGGGAGGGGAGACTGAGGAGCGGGCGCCACCATGTTCTTCATAGCCCCAGTCAAAGCTTCGAGGGAGGCCATCACCAGCCCCTGAGCCTTCTGCCTCATCCCCATCTGCCCCCAGTTCCCGAAGCCGATCACTGGAAGACACAAAGCTAGGGGAAGACAGGCAGTGAGAATCAAGGGGGGCCTTTACCTGGTCTCCCCAGATCCTGTCGAGACTCAACACTCCCTCTACAGCCTCAGCTCCTTCCATTCCAGCCCCATACCTCCCAAGGACTTGGTGAGCTCCTCCCCACCCACCACCTGTTGGGACCCAGTCCTGTCTGTAAATCGCTAACCTCTCGTACAAAGATTTCCTTTGGGGACGTCTGGACAACTGAAAAAGAGACCAAGTTTCAGTTAAGATGATTCCAAGTTGTTGGCATGTGGGTACCCTCAGGGACAGAGGACTGGGAACCATTACCTCCTGCAGGTCGTCGTCAGCAGATATGCTCCTCTGGAATGGCTGGAAAGTGGGGACTGGCCCCTTCTCAGGGTCCTGGAAGGTGGGAGACACCTACCTCAGTGTGGGAGCAGGAGGTTGCCTAACCGTGGGACAGAGGGGATTCTTCCCTCACCCTCTTCTCAGCTTCTTCTGGTCTCTTTTTTAAAAAATTTCTTTGTACTTTTCTCATTTGATTATGTGCTATTTCAAATACATGGCCCTAATATACCCTTAAAGTATTTAGTTTCTCTAAACATTTCTTAAATCTGATGACATTTCGGCCTGTTTAACTGCTGGGAAGAACACAATCTGAGAGTTCTAATGCATGAATTAGAACTATAGGATGTGCAAACTGTAGAGCGTGGGAGTCATCCATTTTCTTCACTTTCCGGATAAGCAACTGGAAACTCAGAATGGTAGAACAATTTGCCCATAATTGAGTAGGCATTACTTTTTCCCTAAACCTACCTCCATTTCAACTTGGAGGGATGCCCTTTGAAGTCAAGGGTCCCCTAGACAAGCTTTCTGCGTGTGCTTACTTTTAATTTCCCCTCTAGGGTTCGAGAACGTTTGAAGCCCGAGTTCTTGGTCTCAGCCTTGATGGCACTGATGGCTCCTGATTTCACCAGCTGCTTTGCCTGCTCTGTTGCAGTGGCTGTGTCCACCACAGGCTGCTCTGACAGTGCTGGAGTGGCAAGGGAAAGAGGCATTATGTTGGCCAGGTGTGAAAAAGATCAGCCCCCGGGCTCCCCATTTTTAGCCTATCCCCATTTCCTGTCACTCACAGCGTTTGACACCGCCCTGGCTGGTTGTGCTACTGCTACTTTGCTTCTTCAGAGCCAGCAATGCCTTTTTCTGGAACAAGAATGAGAAGAGAGGGGTCGGTGAAGGCCAGTGCCTGATCAGATCATTTCCCAAGGCCCCTGAGCGCATCACTCCAGGGGCCGCCGTTCTCAGAGAAAACAACGCAAATGGAGCCCCTGGAGTAGTTCACTGAGGCAGCCCTGCCTCTTAATACGGTCCCCCAGAACACCTACAGTGCCAGCGATACCCAAGCTATCCAAACCATGGTACCTGAGGCTTTCCAGAGTATCATGTTTTTGAAGGTGAAGACAAGGAATTCAATCATGGACCAGAGCCCCAGGTTATAAGCTACAAGTAAGTAAAAGCCTATGTGTTCTTTGTGGGGGCTTCATCCATCCATCCATCCCTTGTGTATTTACAAGAACATGCCATTCATTACTTTTTAACAGGGATATGTAAAGGTATGAGACACAGTTCCTCGCCCCCCAAGAAGCTTACCATCTGAGAAATAAAATGACCAGATTAAATTGCCGAGAATGTTTATAAGAGGTGCAAACTGCTTAAGAGCAAGTGAAATTTTCTGATGTCAAATGGCTATTAAACTGGACTCTAGGTAGAATCTGCACAACAGAGACTGAGAAAAAAGGGCATTTTAGACAAAGAAAGCAGAGTGGCAGAAATACAGAGATAAGAAGGCTTCAGGAATGCATGTTTTGGGACTACTAATTCTATTTTACTAAAAAGGGATGCCAGCTTAAGGCTTTGTTCTACAGACAAAATGAAATCACTTAAGGGTTTGGAGAAAGAGGACAGAATCTTGTGTTTTCAATGGATCATTTTAAAGAGCGGAGAAGTCTGTTTAAAACAAAAAAACAAAACAAAACACTAAGGAACATGCTTGGAGACCATTATAACAATCTTAAGTGAATGCCAACAAAGACATGATCTATGGAATACACAGGAAAAAAAATGGGAGAAATTACTTTCAAGAAAGAATCAAGAAGACTTGGCAAATGTTTACCTATGCAAATGGAGAAGTCATAGATGAGACTTTTTAAAAAACTGATTTTAGAAAGACATAAAGTGAGAAGGAGAAAGAAACATCGATTTGTTGTTCCACTTATTTATATATTCATTCATTGGTTGCTTCTTGTATGTGCCCTGACTGGGGATGGAACCCACAACCTTGGTGTATCAGGACAATGCCCTAACCAACCGAGCAACCTGGCCAGGGCAGAACTGAGATTTTTTTATTCTAAACACCCAAGAGAATTGAATGTGGTCAGTCCATTTTTGGGAACTAAATAAGTTAATTAAATTAAATTAAATTAAAAGAAAAAAAGAAATGAAATGAAACTAGATTAAAATAGGTAGAGCCCTGGCTGGTGTGGCCTAGTGGACTGAGTGCCGGCCTGCAAACCAAAGGGTCTCTAGCTGGATTCTCAGTCGGGGCACACGCCTGGGTTGTGTGCCAGTTCCCCAGTATGGGTCATGCAAGAAGCAACCACACACTTAAGTTTCTCTCCCTCTCTTTCTCCCTCCCTTCCCCTCTAAAAATAAATAAATAAATAAAACCTTAAAATAGGTAGAAAGATGACAGCTTTATTTTGGATAGGTGAAGTTTATTAGAAAGACATCAGATGGAACTGGAAAGACCTAACTTGGGGATCACCAGCTTTTAGGTGGTAATAAAAGCCATGGAAAAGAGAGACAACTCCATGGCAAAATGAGAAGAAAGGACACAAAGTACACAACAAGACAACAGCCCACCTCTGAAGCTACACTGAGAGGTTAGAGCCTCCAGGTATGAGCCAGAAGAACCCTCCAACCCCTCACACTCACCCCGTGTGGTCTCAGAGCGTAGAGTATATGAACGACTGGGCCAGGCCCCGACACGTTCCCTCACCTTTTTCTTCAGTTTGTTGAACTTCTTCTGCAGAGCCTCCTCCTCCTCGCTCAGTCCAGGGGGTATCACCAACATGGTGGCTCCTGGTTCAGGGGCAGAGCCCAAGACATCTTTCTCCCCTGTCACCACCCAGGGTTCACACGCCGTCCACTGTACCCAACCCCAGCCCTCCAGGCCTGCTTACTCCTGTGTGTAGTCTCTCGCTACCCGTTACTTAAGCTAGGCTGCCATCCAAGCCCCCGCTCCTGGGGAGTCAATCAGCATTCCCTCCTCTCTAGGAATCACGGACACCAGCGCCTTGGGGTAGGTACCACGTGAACCGGGGAGAAACACCCTCTCCGTCGTCAAGATGATGGCACCAAAAGCCCCCTATGCCCAGTGGGGTTAGGGGTTAGTATGGCAACTAACCCCGAACTGCAGAGGAGACAGTGAAACCCGCGCAGCGCTCTCAGAGCAACGAAAAAGAGAAGGAAACGAGCTCTGGGAAAAAAAGGAGGACGAGGTAGAAAGGGAAGGCCTTACTTGAGGGGGCGTCAACCCGGGCCCAAGGTCTCGCGCGGCGCCCGCGCACGCAGCGGATCGGTGGCTCGGAGCGATGACGTACTAGGGGCGGAAAACGCGGTAAACCCAGGCGGCCCCGAGGAGAGGGCACTTCCGCCCGGCTTTCCACTGGTTTAAGGCAGCACCTCGGTAGCACTCGTCCACTTTCCGGGGGTGTGAAGGGCGGAAGTCTCCTTCACTTCCGCCCTTTCGGGGGCGGTGCTTACCACAGGGCTCCTCGCTGCACTTCCGGGAGGCAAGGCAGCTGTGGTGGCTCCAAGATGATGGAGAGGGAGAGACTAGGTGAGGGGGAGGAGGTGGAAAAAAAGGAACAGATAGGAATTAACCATTGACTCCTGACCTCTGATCTTTCTCTCGCAGTGCTACCTTCCTCAGATCCCCTGGACCTGCCTCTTCGGGCTGTGGAGCTGGGTTGCAGTGGGCGCTGGGAGCTAGTGAATGTTCCTGGGGCTCCGGAGAGCACCGTGAGTGACTTTTGACCCTAATCTTTGACCCGCATTGAGCTTAAAACCTTACAGTACCATCTAGCATGACCCACTTTTCTCTCTGGACAGCTGTCATCCGGGTGCAGGACAGGCTCCAGGCTAGGGGACCTGCTGTGGGTCAGAGCCCCTGTGAGGACGAGCAGGGAGCATCGACAATACGTTGGCCCCAAGAACTACTCTTGCAAATGTTGTTTTATCTCATTGGTAGCTGAGATGCTAGCCTTTGAGTCCCTGACTCTTCGTTTTTAGACCTGGGACCCTTTTTCCTAAAGTTAGTGGTTCTCAAATTTAAGTGTGCCTCATGATTAGCGGGGGAGCTTTTTTAAAATACAAGTTCTTAGGTCCAGTCCCAGATTCTGAAATCTGAAATCTGTATTATTAACCAGCGCCTGCAGGTCGTTTGTCCTGTAAAGTGTTACTGCTTTTGGAAAATATTGTTTCACTTTCATTGTCTTAGTCTCTCTGGGACAGCTACCGTTTCTGATCTAAACATGAGGCCCATGACTTTCTCTCATCTTGCTCTTTTGCCAGCTTCCCCACAGCCTCCTTCCCTGTGCCCTAGATCTGCAGCAAGAAGCGGAGCAATTGTTTCTGTCATCTCCAGCCTGGCTGCCTCTGCATGACCTGGAGCACTCAGCCCGGTGAGGGGTCTGGAGGGGCTTGGACGAGGGAGATGGGTCCTTGAAGGAAGCTGAGACAGAGGAGAAAGAAGATTTGAAAATTGCTTCCTTCTCTCCAGAAAATGTCAAAGGAAGATGGATCCCTGGGCTCTCCTTGCTCTGGTGGGGGCCCCAGTCCCCTCTGACCTACAGGCTCAAAGACACCCAACCACAGGCCACATACTGGGCTACAAGGAGGTAAGAGATCAGGGGCCACGTGAAGCAGTGTTGGGAAAAGGAAGGTCAGAGGGAAGCTCAACCTCATTGGGGCTCTGACCTCTTGCCTTAGGTCCTGCTGGAGAATACAGACCTGTCAGCCACTACCTCCTTATCTCTTCGCCGGCCCCCAGGGCCCATCTCCCAGCCCCTGTGGGGGAATCCAACACAATATCCTTTCTGGCCAGGTGACTCTTGTGGAAATGAGATTGTATGGGAGGGAGCTCTCAGTCTCCAGGGAAGGGTTCCCCTGTCACCCGTCATGAGTCCTTATGTGTCCGACCTCTCCCCAGGTGGAATGGATGAGCCCACCATAACAGATCTGAGCACTCAGGTGGAAGCTGAGGAGGAGATAGACTTTGAGAGAGGTGAGGTGGTGCCAGGATGGACCATTGGGAGGCAGGGCTCCAAGTCTGGGCCCTGAGGATGACGGGCCCAGACCCATCACTGGGCTGCTGCTAGTCCTTTCCTGCCTTTGAGCAAATTAGGAAAAGGTCCCTCTTCCATTACAACTTTTACTGTTATTTGTTGGAAAATTATTACAACTGTCCTCAGCTACAAAACCTTTGTTGTGAATGGTTTCCTTTAGGTTTATATGACGTATGACTTGTACAGTAGCGTGCAGTGGTCCTGACTTTCTCTGTCTCCATTCTCCAGATCTTCTTACTATTCCACCTGGCTTCAAGAAAGGTGTGGACTTTGCACCAAAGGGTGAGTTTTGGGATGGGGGCATAGGAGAAGTGGTGCCCTTCTCCTGTGGAACAGAGATGGACATGACTGGCTCTCCCATTTTGCCTTGCTCCTCAGATCACCCAGCTCCAGCTCCTGGGTTGCTCAGCCTCAGCCACCTGCTAGAGCCCCTGGATCTGGGTGGGGGTGATGAAGATGAGAAGGAGGCAATGGAACAGCCAGAAGGTACCAGAGGGGACACTGTTTCGGCCTCTCCCTGTAGTGTTCCCTTGGCCCGAGCAAACAGCTTGGAGGACCTAGTGCTGAAGGTTGGTGCTTCTGGGTGGTCTCCTCTGTCTCAGCTACCCTCGCCAGGGTAGGCTGGCTTCGTTGGATCTAAGGGGAAGACCAGAGCATCTTTTGGGAGGAGTGGTAATGGAGAGCTTTCTGGTTATATCTTTATCACCCCTACTCCTTACTTTTCCAGGAAGCGTCCACAGTTACATCCCCCCTAGAGCCCCCCAAAACTCTTTCTCAGGAGCAGTGGGCCATTCCTGTGGATGTCACCACCCCCGTTGGTGATTTCTACTGCCTCATTCCCCAGCCAGCCTTCCAGGTAGTGTGACCCAGTCCTCACAGGCTCCCTACCTCCTCCCAGCCCACTGCCTTGTCTCATCTTCTCACCAGAGGCCAGGTGCATTCCAGGTGGTCTTGGACCTCAGTCCCAGCCTTGCCTCAATTTGGCGTTCTCCCTACTGCCCTGCAAGCCCCATGAAGAGGTAGGAAGTCCCCTCTCCCCTCCGTTCATTAGTCTCCATCCGTTTCTCTCCCCCACAGTGGCCATTTGAGCCTGATGTATTTCAGAAACAGGCCATCCTGCACTTGGAACGGCACGACTCAGTTTTTGTGGCGGCTCACACATCCGCAGGGAAGACAGTTGTGGCTGAATATGCCATTGCCCTTGCCCAGAAGCACATGACGCGGTACAGCCTTTCCCTTCATCAGCCATCCCTGCTTTCTCCTACATCCTTTCTAAATCTCATCTCTTCCCGTGTCTTTATTTCATCTTTTAGTTGGGAGGTTTGGGGGAGGGACTGAGACAGGGGCCCAGGAAGAAATGAGAAGGTGTGCGGAGAGAGTTTAGAAGAACGACCTGCATGAATTTAGTTCAGGAAGAGGTTGTGGGACAGAATTTTTCAGGGGTCATAGTCATGAAGGAGAATGAGGGCAGTTTGGGTGAAGAAGGGGGGCACTTGAGCTCTGTGGCATGCTGCTAGGAGGGCTCAGGGTGGGAGAGGAGGTGCTGGCCACAGTCTGTAGGGAGAGACTGGCTCACTTCACACCCTCTTCTCAGCACCATCTACACTTCGCCTATCAAGGCCCTGAGTAACCAGAAGTTCCGAGACTTCCGAAACACTTTTGGGGACGTGGGGCTGCTCACTGGGGATGTACAGCTGCACTCAGAGGCCTCCTGCCTCATCATGACAACAGAGATCCTTCGGTGAGAGATGGGCACTCAACACGGGTGGATTTTTGGTCAGGAAGGTGAGGCAGTTCTGGAGAGCATGTTGGCTAAGTTGGTGGAGACAGGACCACTGGGGAGTCAGCCTTGTCTCTTCTCCTCAGCTCCATGCTGTACAGTGGCTCAGATGTCATCCGGGACCTGGAGTGGGTCATCTTTGATGAGGTTCACTATATCAACGATGCTGAGGTAAGGGGCATGAGCATGGGGCCCTGGACCCAGGAATCCTTTCCTGTGGGACTAGTTCAGCAGCTCCCTCCTCCACACACCTGAAAGCGTACTGCCTTCTTTGCCCTCCATGGGAGCCTAGAAGCTGAAGGGCAGCCCCTCTGAGCCACCCATGACTTGTCTCCCCTCTCTGTGCCCAGCGTGGGGTCGTGTGGGAGGAGGTGCTCATCATGCTCCCTGAACATGTCTCTGTCATCCTTCTGAGTGCCACTGTTCCCAACGCCCTTGAATTTGCTGACTGGATAGGGTGAGATGTGCCTCCTGGGGTGCTCGGGTGAAAGAGGCTGTAGTCTTCCTTGGTTGGGTTTGGGGAGTGAAGGCTGCCACAGCAGGAAGAGTGGTCAAACCTTGGGGGCGGGAGGAGGAAAGGGTGGCACTGGGGAACATGGCCCACTCAGGCCTAGACCACTTTGCATGCCGAGAGGTACCATGACAGGGACAGCTTTCCAATCTGGCTCTCAGAAAAGACTGGGTGAGGCCAGAAGCAGGAAGGTGGGTGGGGATGTGGATTGTTCCTTCCTACACTCCCATCCCTGACCTACTGTTTCCTTCCCACTCAGACGACTGAAGCGTCGCCAGATCTACGTGATCAGCACTGTTGCCCGCCCCGTCCCCCTGGAGCATTATCTCTTTACGGGGAACAGTCCCAAGACTCAGGGTGAACTCTTCCTGTTGCTGGACTCCCAAGGTGCCTTCCACACAAAGGGGTAAGCTGGAGATGAAAGGGGAGAACCAGGGCTAGGCGTGGCTGGGTGTGACTGTGACAGCCACCTTCTGTGTACTCCAGGTACTATGCAGCTGTGGAGGCCAAGAAGGAGAGGATGAGCAAACATGCCCAGACCTTTGGGGCCAAGCAGCCCACACATCAGGGGGGGCCGGCACAGGTGAGAATGAGTAGGTGTTGTACCCGTCATCACCTGTGTCTTCCCTCACCCCCCAGGGGATTGCACTTGAGCTTTGAACATTGCACAGCTTGACACTCCTTGACCTGCAGCCACATTGGCCCCCGCTGGTTCAGGAACTCCATGTCTGTCTGTTTGCCCTTCCCTAGGACCGAGGTGTGTACCTGTCCCTCCTGGCCTCCCTCCGCAACCGTGCGCAGCTGCCTGTGGTGGTGTTTACCTTCTCCCGGGGCCGATGTGATGAGCAGGCTTCAGGCCTCACCTCCCTTGACCTCACCACAAGTTCAGAGAAGAGCGAGATTCACCTTTTTCTGCAGCGCTGCCTTGCTCGTCTCCGTGGCTCTGATCGCCAGCTGCCCCAGGTATGGAGGGGGCACTTGGAAACTGGTGGGAGTGTGTGCTGCACTCCATGACCCTACTGCTGACCACGGGCCTCTTGGCTACTTGCAGGTCCTGCACATGTCAGAGCTCCTGCACCGAGGCCTGGGCGTGCACCACAGTGGCATCCTGCCCATCCTCAAAGAGATCGTGGAGATGCTTTTCAGCCGTGGCCTGGTCAAGGTGCACACGCCGCCCCACTATTTCCTCACTGCGAGATCTTCTGCAAAATTACTTAGTTTCCCTGATATGTGTTCTCATCTTAAAATGGGGATGCATTCAGAAGAGAAACCTAAAAAGCTAGCAAGCACATAAGTTATCAAAAAAATGCAAATTGAAATACTCATAAGACTTTATAGTGATTACACTGATAAGACTTAGGAAACTGGCTAATGCCAAGTGTTGCCAAAGTCATAGGAGACTACAGACAGACCTTGGAGATACTGTGGGTTTGGTTCCAGACCACCACAATAAATATCGCAATATAGTAAGTTTTTGGTTTTTGAGTACATATAAAAGTTATGTGTACATTGTACTATACTCTGTTCAAAGTGTACATTAGGATTACATCTAAACACAATATGCATACTTTAATTAAAGAATACTGTTAAAAAATGCTCACCATCTGCTCAGCCTTTGGTGAATTGTAATCGTTTTGCTGGTGGAGGGTCTGGCCTCCATGTTGATTAAAATGCAGTATGTGAAATGCAGTAAAACGAGGTCTGCCTGTATAGGATTATAGGAACTCTCGTACAGTGGTGGCCAGTCTGGAGTGTACCTCAGTGTTCTTTAGTTAAGAATAACATACTCTTTGATCCTCAATTCCATTTCTGAATATAAACCACAAAGAAGTTCTCGCCCTGGTCCATGATGCAATATGTCCACTCTTCCTTTGTTCGGCTGTAGTCTTATGGCAGGGTGTTGGTGGTGGTCGTGAGGTGTCCTTCACTGGGAGAGCTGGTAGGTAACGGTAGAGCACGCGCCTCACAGAGTGTCCTGCCGTAGTTGGAAGCAAGGGATTAGGTATAACCACAGGAACATGGGTGCTGAAAACACTATGTGGAGGAAAAGAAATAAGGAAACAGAAGGGGATCTATATGACCTTTAATGTGAATTGCAAATTACACGCACACAAAACACGATGTGCAAGAAAATATTCACACAAAAAGATGCTCATTAAAGACATTGGATGACTGACGGTGGGGGTACGGAAGTGAGACATGGGGGTACAAAGAAATAAATAGGCAGCTAAATCAATAAAATGAGGAAAACGATAGTCCCCACTCCAAAGATTTGCCTGTAGAGTTAAATGGGCTTCTGCGAATTAACCACCTGGATCATGCCAGGTAGCCTTGTTACAGAGTAAGGTATGTTTGGTGTCTGTGTGTAGCCCCTTTGCTGATCTTCTCTTTCCTGTGTCCCAGGTCTTGTTTGCCACTGAGACCTTTGCCATGGGTGTTAATATGCCAGCCCGAACCGTGGTGTTTGACTCCATGCGCAAGCATGACGGCTCTACCTTCCGGGACCTGCTCCCTGGGGAGTACGTGCAGATGGCGGGTAGGGCGGGCCGGAGGGGCCTGGACCCCACAGGCACTGTTATCTTGCTCTGCAAGGGCCGAGTGCCCGAGATGGTGGACCTGCACCGAATGATGACGGTGAGCTGGATGGCATGAGGAAAGCCAGAGGGCCCCAGCTCTGGATACCCACTGGGTTCTCTCTATTCCAATCCTCTTCCCCTTTCCTTTCTTTCTACTTTTTTCTTTTGCCTGGAAGAAGCCATGGTAGAGTGAGCAAGTTCAAGAGTGAGACCCAGTCTCATCTCTAGCTTTCCCACTGTGAATACAGAGCTAGTAGGACCTTTGCAAATATGTTAACTTAGTTTTGCTCCCTTATTTTGCAGATGAGGTGAGCAGGTAGTTTGGGGTCCCATGGTTCCAGAGCTGGGACTGTCTGCTGGGGGTGGAGCCAGTCTGCAGAGGGCTGGCCGGGGAGCAGGGGGCCCATCCCGGTATCCCCCCTGCCCCCCCACCAGGGCAAGCCATCACAGTTGCAGTCTCAGTTCCGCCTCACATACACCATGATCCTCAACCTGCTGCGGGTGGATGCCCTCAGGGTGGAAGACATGATGAAGAGGAGTTTCTCTGAGTTTCCATCCCGCAAGGACAGCAAGGTGAGGGGTTAGGGTGACCAGTGTACCAGGCTGGATGTTGGACAAGGGAAGCGAGGGGGGAAGGGGTGGGCATGTAGAGGCTGGTGGGTTGCAGGTGGGGATGTGGCAGACTGAGCCTGGAGACTTATTTCACACCTGCCCCCACTTCTGCTCAGGCCCATGAAGAGGCTCTAGCTGAATTAACCAAGAAGCTGGGGGCCTTGGAGGAACCTGACCTGACTGGCCAACTGGTCGACCTACCCGACTATTACACCTGGGGAGAGGAATTGACAGAGACCCGGAGCCTGATCCAGGTGAACCAGTGTGTGTTGTTGGGGTGATGGAGGGAAGGAAGATAGGATGACACTCTGGATGCTCCTCAGTCTCCTCCCAGCATCCCTGACACTTCCTCTTTTATCCCTTTTGTGCATATTCCCATTCTTCAGCAACGTGTCTTAGAGTCTGTGAATGGGCTGAAATCTCTCTCAGCGGGAAGGGTGGTGGTTGTGAAGAATAAGGAGCATCACAATGCACTGGGTGTGATCCTGCAGGTGACACAAGGGGATGGGGCCCCAGAGGGAAGGGCAGGTTACACTCAGCGGTGCTTTCGTTTCCCTTCTTGCCTTCTTTTCCTTCCCATCACTTCATGCCCACCTCCTTACCCTCCTCCATGCGCCCTCCTCCCCCACCTGTCTGCTCTGATTGTTTGACTTGGTTACCAGTCTATACTGGTGGGCTCTGCATGGTTGCTCCATGATCCCTGCCTGAAGGGAGGGGATCTGGTCTCTAGCTTTGTTGTCTGCTCCTCACATCACCCTGTCCTGGCGCCCCCCCACTTCCCCTAGGTCTCCTCAAACTCTACCAGCAGATTATTCACAACCCTGGTCTTGTGTGATAAACCCACGTCTGAGGACCCACAGCAGAGGGGGTTGGCCTCCCCAGGTGTGCCCTACCCAGACGACCTTGTGGGATTCAAGCTGTTCCTGCCTGAAGGTGAGAGTGGGGCAGATGTCCAGGTTCCTAGCAGCAGCATAGGCAGGACACCTGGGTTCACGGTGAGGCCTGACCCTGATATTCCCTTTTCACAGGGCCCTGTGACCACACTGTGGCCAAGCTTCAGCCCAGAGATGTGGCCGCCATCACCACCAAAGTGCTCCGGGTGAATGGGGAGAAGATCTTGGAGGACTTCAGCAGGAGGCAGCAACTGAAATTTAAGTTAGATGCTGGGGAAACCGTTTTCCTGGAAGGGACTATATAATGGGGAGTGGGAGGTGTGTTTGGGGAATCTCCCCCAGCCTGAGGGGAGCTCTTATGGAAGAGAAGTCTCAGGACCTGCTCCTTCCTCAGGAAGGATCCTCCTGTTGCTGCCGTGACCGCTGCTGTCCAGGAGCTGCTGCGCCTGTCTCAGGCCCACCCAGCAGGACCCCCTACCCTTGACCCTGTCAACGACTTGCAGCTTAAGGATATGTTGGTGGTTGAGGGTGGGCTCCGTGCCCGGAAGCTGGAGGAACTGATCCGGGAGGCTCAGTGTGTGCACAGCCCCCGTTTTCCTGCGCAGGTAGGGCCTTAGAAGAAGCTTCAAAGCTGCTTCTCTCTGGTCCCCTTTAGGCTGCCCACCCCATCTCAGCCCTGGTCCTCAGGACCCTGTGGAGGAATGAGGGGAAGGCTAACTCACTCCTGCGTGTGGCTTTCCACAGTACCTGAAGCTGCGGGAGCGAATGCAGGTACAGAAGGAGATGGAGCGACTGCACTTCCTACTGTCAGACCAGTCGCTGCTGCTGCTCCCTGAGTACCACCAACGAGTAGAGGTGAGAGTGTTGGTAGGGGGAAGGGGGCTAGTGAGGGAGGACAGCCCCCAACACCCACCATCTTCCATCCAGGTGCTCCGAACCCTGGGTTATGTAGATGAGGCAGGCACGGTGAAGCTGGCAGGGCGGGTGGCTTGTGCCATGAGCAGCCATGAGCTGCTCCTCACTGAGCTCATGTTTGACAACGCGCTGAGTGCCCTGCGGCCAGAGGAGATTGCAGCCCTGCTCTCTGGCCTGGTCTGCCAGAGCCCTGGGGACATTGGAGAGCAGCTTCCAAGTACCCTCAAACAGGTATGGGGCGCCCACCCCACTCTCCCTCCCCTGGCTGCACATTGCCAATCTCCACTCCCAGGTTTCCCCAAGTGACCTCTCCACCCTGTGTTTCTAAGAGCTGGAATGGCTTCTTCCTTCATCTGAGCCTCCCTTATCCTGGAGCAGGAAGGCAGTTCTTAACCTGTCCTTCCCCATCTGCAGGGAGTGGAACGTGTCCGGGCTGTGGCCAAGCGGATTGGTGAGGTCCAGGTGGCCTGTGGCCTGAACCAGACAGTGGAGGAATTTGTAGGGGAGCTGAACTTTGGGCTTGTTGGAGTTGTGTATGAGTGGGCCCGGGGCATGGTAAGTAGCTGGGGATTGGGGTTTTGTGAACAGCTGGCTGGGGAGAGGCTGCCCAGGTTTATCAAATTCAGTCCCCACCTTGCTTCCCCCACAGCCCTTCTCCGAGTTGGCAGGGCTCTCAGGGACCCCTGAGGGCCTGGTGGTCCGCTGTATCCAGCGCCTGGCCGAGATGTGTCGGTCGTTGCGGGGGGCAGCCCGCCTGGTAGGTGAGCCTGTGTTAGGCGCCAAGATGGAGACAGCAGCTACCCTGCTACGGAGGGACATTGTCTTCGCAGCTAGCCTCTATACTCAGTGAATAATTCCCATGTAAAAAAATAATAATAAAACAGCAAATCTTCTGTGTGTACTTGAGGTGCTGGGCAGAGTAACTCAGCTCAGAGACACAACAGGGAGAACCACCTAGAAATATGCCTTTAACTGCACAAAGACAGGACCAGCCCCCCCGCCCCAAAGTATCAGTCCTTACGGGATGGTGTCTTGGGGGGCTGATGGAAAGTCCTGAGTCATGGCTTCCACATACCACGTGGGCAGGAAGGCATGGGGTGCATCTCGATGTACAGACACTGTGACTGGGCTGCCAGGCTCCCAGGAGAAGAGGTGGACGAGCCTGAGGAGAAGATGTAGTTGCCAACTGAGGGCTGGAGGCTGGGTTTCTGGGACCCAGCGGGGAAGGTTAGAGCTGAGTGCCTCACCTGGGGTCATCCTGGACAACTGTATTCTGGGCAAAGCTAAGGAAGGCAGCACAGAAGTTCATGCACACAGAGGGATTCCAGCCGTTGCGGTCATTCTGGAGAGGGCCAAGGAGGAGGCAGAGATGAGTGAGGGCAAGAATGGGAGGAGGGGAATGCACACGGCAGCCCTGGACACTAGACCCGTGGTCTTGGTTGGGGCTCTGGGTGGGTGCTCTGACACTGCTGCCTCACCCTGACGTGTTCGAACATCTGCATGGTGGGAAAGGTCTTGAGGGAACAGACGAAGCCCTCTGGGTTACGGAAGCCAGCCACAACATTTGGGACCCCCAGGAGGAACGACTGAGCCCACCATTTCAGAAGCTTGTGTCTGTAAGGAAAGATGTAGTGTCGGGGAAACCCCGCCTCCATCTCCCTCCTCTTCCTAAATCCCTTTTTCAGCTGTCAGTTCTAAGCTCTTGCCCTGCCTACCCCCTACTCCCCCCCTCCGCCCCCCGCCTGCCCTGAACCTGTAGAAACTCCTCCATTGGCCAGGGCTGCGCATCTCCTTGGAGGTCTTGAGCTCCACATAGCAGGTGGGGGGCTGTGGGGATGGGGCCTGGGGGTCTGTGCAGTCTACCTCCCCTGAGAAGAGCAGAGGGTGGTTTCCCAGGCGGCTGCGTAGCACAGAGCAGAAGGCCACATTGGTGTTAACCTCCCCAGAGGGGTCTGGGGAGCCTCCAGGTTTGTCTGTATGGGGAGAGAACCAGCAGCAGGGGTGGAGGCTCTGTCTCTGGGGAAGGGGAGGGGACTACAGAGCAGGGGCAACTCTCACCTGCACACATGTACTGCTCGAACTTGTACCCCATGTACATAAGTTCCCGAAGGAGGGGTGGTCGGGCAAGCCTCTGAGCCCGAGCAGCTGGTGTCTCTACCTCACTCAGGTACAGTGTCCCCTGGAACCTGGAGGCTGCCAGCTGCCAGCCCTCCTGGTGCTCATACGGTGTTGTCAGCAGTTTTGTCAGGTGCCCCCGCCATGTCACTATGGCCCCTGTCAACCAGCCGGGACCCCTGAGAGAGAGGGTTTAGAGGCACAGCCTGACAAAGCATTAGCACAGATGGCTCCCCCAAAGAACAGCCCAAGTTCCCTCAAAGGACTGAATGCCCTCCAGCTTTCCTAATTTTAGGGAGCAGGTGCAGGTCTCTCTATCTGCTTTCGTGCTGTGTTCTGCTCACCCTTCCAGCTGGCTTCGATGCTCCAAGAGCCAGCGCAGCAGGTGGTCCAGGCCTTCTCGGACCTCCTCATCCCGCGGCTGATATCGATCAGGGTATCCGTCTCTGAGGTCAAAGTTGGGGCACTGACCATTGATGGGGGGTGGGCTGTAGTAACGCAAGGCTTGGGCGTCTCCATGATACTGGCGTTGGGCATCCAGGGAGAAGCAGCCCATTTGGGAAGGGCGCCGGTAAAAAGGAAAAGGCCCAGAGTAGAGGGCCGGGTCTGTGGGCAGTGAGGGGGCTGGGCGAGGGAGTTTGTTCCGAGGTTCTGCTACTTCTACTTTCCCCGTTCCTCTCTTGTTCCCTCTGGGCTCCATGAGATCCTGAGAGGTGGAGGAACGTTACCTTTTTATAAAGGAGGCCTGGAGAATGAGGGCTCGGGGTCAGGATTAAGTGAATCTCCTGATCGCTAGGGTCTGGCCTTGAAACACGAAGGCTTCAGCCCCTCAAACGGAACCACCGCCAGGTTGCACCCATGGCCCTTCCCCTTGGTCCCCAAGACAATGAGGTTAGGAAGGGTGTTTGGACTCGGAAAAAGGATTTGGTTACTTTTAAGCCCGCCAAACTCAACTCCCACCTCCGCAGAGCTCTGACGTGTCGGCAGGTACACCCGAAGTGGAAGAGGGATGCCAAGGAGGTTTTCGGCTCTCGATGGCGCAATCACTCAGCGACAGTGGCGGGCAAACTCCGCACCAGGAAGTTGGTCACTATGCCGCCCCTCGCGCTCCGCGGCACTGCCAGGCTTCGGGGACGTGAGAGCTCCTGGGGGCAGCCGAGCAGCCCTGGCCGCGGAATCCGCATCGATACTGCTCTTCGCAGCCAAGGCCAGAGAAATGACGGGTGGAAGTGTCTTCCGTCGCCGTAGCGTCTAACTTACGCTCGGCCGACTGGTCTCGGAAGACGTCACTGCTCCGCGCCGGAAGTCTTTTCTTGATCTCTTCCTCAGCACCTTCCCCTTCTTTGGCCCTACAAGATCTCGGGACATGAGCCGAAAGAGGCAGCACCTGGCCCCGGAGACTTTGGGACTGAAGAGGCGGCGGGAACGAGAGCCGGCAGAGGCAGGTCCTTTGAGGGACGAGGCAGGTAACCATGGCAACCCTGGGGCGAGGCTCAGGACGTCAGCCCGAGCGGCTTCGCCTCCTCCTGTCTTGGATGTTGGGAGGACGGCGCCCGCGTGAGTGTATCCCTCGCCGTGGTTCGCGCAGTGACCAGGCCTCTTCGCCCAGGATCGGTGCGCGCGGCAGTCGCGGAGCTGGTGCGGCTGTTCCCGCGAGGCTTGTTCGAGGATGCGCTGCCGCCCATCGCCCTCAGGAGCCAGGTGTACAGCCTTGTGCCGGACCGGACGGCAGCCGACCGGCAGCTGGTGAGGGGCGTCGGAGCCACAGACCCGAGGCAGCACTCAGAGTCTCCTTCCGTCAGTCATCCTGCCATTCAGCAAGCCTAGGACTCTTTGGGCCAGGCACTGCGGTGCCAAGGAGAATGCTACAGACCCTGTTAAAGGACGCTCAGGCAGTAGGGAGCATGACATATCACGGATGTGGAAGAGCGAAGCTTTTGTGGAAACTGCGTCGTTGGGCATAGTTGGAGCCTTCAGCGCTGGCAGTGCAGGCAGACGTCAAAATACAACAGGCCTTGTGCATCAACGTTGTTTCCGCTTTGCACCAAAGACGATGAGCTTAGAGCATGTTAAACAGGAGAGGGAACGACGTGTTGCATGATCTGGAGGTAGTGAGATGAGGCAGGGAGATCAATTCAAAGAAACTGCCGCTGAGAACTGGTGAAGGCCTGAATTAGGGCAGTGTAGTAGGAGAAGGTTGCGCGAGGGATGTATGAAGTCGGAAGAGGGAGGAATCTAAGATAACTCTCAGATATTTTGGATGACAAACTGAGAGGTTGGTTGGTGGAGTGAATAGAGGAGCACATTGATTTGTTGGGCAGAAACGATGTTCTTAATTTTGTACACGTTGAGTTGGAGATGTTTGTGGAGCGTCCAAAGGCAAATGTGTAGTAGAAATTGGATGTGAAGGTTTGGAGAGAATTCTGGGCTTGTGATTTAGAATTGGAAATTATCAGGAAGTGAGAGGTGTTTCAAAGTCTGTGGATGTGGGTGAGATCCGGTAGGGAGAGTGAGTAGAGGGATGATTTTTAACCTTTTTACAAACTTCTACCTGTATCAGAATTATGTGGGCTGCTTCTTCAGAAGTACTCAGGCTAATGAATTAAGATCAGGAAGGAAGAGTGACTAGAAGGGTGATTTTTAACCTTTTTACAAACTTCAGTAGATAATGAAAGCAATGGCTCTCTTTACCAAAAAATGCGTACATGCCACATATATACAAGGTACATGTACAATTTTGTGGGGGGGGGGGGAGGTGTCTAACATATCCTGAGGCTCATGGTTAAGGACTTCAGGTTTACAGTGTAAGATAATAGGGCCAAATCCACATTGCTGGGGTATATCAATATTTTAAGTCAGTGTTTCTCAAAGTATGTCCCGAGTTCTATCTATGTCAGAATTATTTCGGCGGCTTCTTCAAAAATCCTCAGGCTAATGAATTAAGATCTCTTGGGGTGGGACCTGGTAATCTATATTTTGAACTACTGCCCCAAGTGATTCTTACTGTGCCTTAAAATTTGAGATCCACTGATGTAAGGGGAAAGCAGAGGAAGAGGAGTCTGTGAAAGAGGCTGAGAAGGAATGGCTAGAGTTAGGAGAACCCAGGAAGAGACCTATTGTGAAACTAGAGATTTTCAGCAAGGTAGAGTATTTGGCGACTTTAAATCCTGATTCAGGGCAATGGTCTGTAAAGAGGTCAAGAAAAGTATCCCAAATCTGTCCATTGGGTTTAGCAGGTAGAAGGTTAATATGGCAACCTGTCAGGAAGACGAGGGAAGAACAGGAAGAAGGCCCTGGCTGATGTGGCTCAGTGGATTGAGCGCCAGCCTGTGAACTTAAGGGTCACTGGTTCAGTTCCTAGTCAGAGTGCACGCCTGGGTTGTGGGCTGGGGCCCCGGTTCACCCCCAGTTGGGGGTGCATGAGAGGCAACCACACTCTGATTCTCCCTAGGAAGAACAAAAATGGGAAGATGGAGACCAGCTCCAATCTCTTGAGGAAGCGAGTCAGGTGGAATCACTCCTCATGTAGTATTTGTTGTTTCTAATCTAATCTACTGGTGTTAGCCTAAATTTTTAAAAAAAGTTTAAAAATTGGCACAAAAGAAAATATAAACGTGTACACACACAATTTAAAGAATGTTTACAAAGCATATACCCATCTAACCACCACTCAAGTTAGACTATAGAACATGCCAGCATCTCACATGAATCACTTTCTGATCAAAATGCCTTATGTCCTTGAAAGGTAACTACTGTCCTGACTGGTAGGACAATTGTTCCTTTTGTTTTCTTTATATTATCTATGTGTTTATTCATAAACAACGTAACTCAGTTTTACCCACTTTTGAACTTGCTATAAACAAGATCATACTGAGTGTATTTATTTATATCTTGTTTCATTAGATGAATATTTTTGAGATCCTTCCAAGTTGTCACATGTAGCTGTAGTTAGTTCATTTTCATAGATTTCCATTTTATGAAATCTATCCATTTTGTGCATTCCCGTGGAAGAAATTGTATTTTTCTAGGAATTTGTTGATTTCATCTGAATTTTCAAATTCACTGGCATAATTTTTGCAAGTTTGCAGTCTCTTTTTATTGTTTGTAGAACAAGAGGCTTCTCCCTTTTTCTTGGTCATTCTCACCAGTGGCTTATCAATGTTAATAGTCTTTCACTGTTAATAGCTTTCTTGCTCTCTTGCTTGCATGTTTTCTGTTTGATTAATTAACTGTTTCCCCTCCCTTAAGATCAGGTTTATTTTACTTTTTTTTTTTCATGAGTTTTTATCTTCTCTCTTTATCCTCACCTAAGGACATTTTTTCATTGCTTTTAGAGAGAGAGGGAGGGAGAGAGAGAAACACTGATGTGAGAGAGAAACATTGATTGGTTGCCTCCTGTATGCACCCAGACCAGGGATCTTAGGCACCCCAACTGGGGATCAAACCCACAACCCAGGTGTGTGCCCTGACTGGGAACTGAACCTGCAGCCCTTCAGTTATGGGATGACACTCCAACCAACCAAGCCACACTGGCCATGGCTATCCTTTCTCCCTCTCTCTTTTTTTCATTCTCACCTGAGGATTTTTTAAAAAAAATTTTTTAGAGAGAGAGGAGGGGTGGAGAGAAAGGGAGAGAAAAAGCCAGAGAAACATCAATGTGAGAGAGAAATATTGAGCGGTTGCCTCCAGTGTGCACCCCAACCAGGGATCGAATCCACAACATAGGTATGTGCCCTGTCTGGGAGTCGAACCCTCAACCTTTTGGTGTAGGGGACGATGCTCTAACCAACTGACCCACCCAGCCAGGGCTCTTCTCTCTTTTCTAATAGATAAATTCATGGCAGGCTGTAGTTTTCCACTAAGTATTGAGATTTTTCTATCTCCCAAGTTTTGGTATCTATTTTCACTATCATTCATTTCAAAATGTCTTCTAATACACTTAGTGATTTTTTTCTTTGATTCATTGGGTGATTAATAATGTATGTCTTAGTTTCTAAACATTTCCTTATTATTTTGTTGTTACTGATTTCTGGAATAAGTGATATTGTAGCCAGAGAATATATGATTTCAGTTGTTTGAAACTTATTGAGACTTCACTGTATGTGGTCAGTTTTGCTAAATATTGTATGTATATTTGAAAAGGATATATATTATTCAGTTATTAATGCCTTAGTAAGTGGTGTCACTATTGAAGTCTTCTGGTTCCTCACTGATTACTTTGTCTGTTGTTCTATGAGTTAATGAGAATTGGATTAATATAACTTTTGTGATTGTGGATGTGTTATACATTGGATCTTTGTATTTTTTAAGTCTCTTAGTCTCTCGTTTGCATTTTCAATCTTTCTGACTGTTTTTATTATAGACTGGTTAATTATTTTGATCTGTCTTACAGAGTAGTAGCTTTTTATTTAGCTATGTCTTAATTCATTAAACCCATCCATTGAGTCCTTAATTGTACTTGCCAGTTCTAGAATTTCTACTTGGATATTTTAAAAATATATCGCAATTTTTATAATTTCCTGCTGAAAAATTCTATCTTGGCTTTTATTTATTTCAGCATTATAAACATAGGGTTCTTTAAAAAAAATTATTTATTCATTTGAGAGAGAGAGAGGAACATCAGTTTGTTGTTCCACTTATGCATTCATTGTGCCCCGCCTGGAGTTTGAACTCGTAACCCTGGTGTGTCAGGATGATGCTCTAACCAACTAAGCTACCCAGCCTGGGCTTCAATAGTCTGTTTTTGATAATTCCCTGATAACATGTCTTTTGGAGTCTGTTTCTATTGTCTGCTTCTTTTGAATTTTGTTTCCTTTTGTGCCCAGTTATTTTTGACTGTGCGGGACAGATTTGCCTAAATCATCAGATATTTTCCACATCCCAATTACTTCTATGAATTTTTTTGTTCACTTATTATTTTGTGAGCTCTTTGATGCTCAATAATTTTAAAAATAATATTTTATCCAGCATTTTAATTAATTTTCAGCAGGTGGGTTGGTTCTTGCTGTATTCCTGGAAACAGTAGTTCTGATCGATTTTTATTTGTTTTAAACATTTTATCCTGCATTCCTCTCCACTTTCCTCTACCCCAAATCTAGACTGTGAATTCTTTAAGGGCAGGGCCTGTGTCTTAATCACTGTTTTGTCTTCATGTCTGGCATGTGATTGGTCTTAGAAAACGTGTACTGATAGTTTGACACTACAGATGAGGTGGGTGGGTGGGAGGGCGGGCAACCAATTGGAAAAGACTCTTTGGTGATTTGCCTGATTCTCTCCCTACAGCTTTCCCTTTACTTAGAGAAAAACTCCCCAATATGGGCTAGGTATCTAGTCTAGCAGAGCATCTTATCCTGACACTTTTCTTCTCATTCCCATCTTTCTGGAGACAGAAAGAACTTCAGGAACAGGGGGAGATCAGAGTCGTCCAGCTAGGCTTCGACCTGGATGCCCATGGGATTATTCTCACCGAGGACTACAGGACCAGAGTACGTGTGACTGTGTGTGTCATGGGGCATGGAGTGGGCAGGCAGGGAAACTGGGGAAAGGAAATAAAAAGAAGAGAGGCAGTTCCCCCACTCCACATCTCACAGAGGGCACAGGACTCTTGTAAGTAGTAACCTGAGGAAGAGAGGGAGGAGGAAGAGGAAAGGTATGAGAGGTAGAAAGAACTGAGCAGAAGGGAATCTGCTGCCTACCTGCAGTGAAATGTCCTGGGGAGGAGGTCACTGGAGGGTGGGGGAGGAGGCCACACCAGTCTCTCATACCTGGTTCCAGGTCCTCAAGGCCTGCAGTGGGCGATCATATGCTGGAGCTGTGCAGAAGTTTCTGGCTTCGGTGCTTCCAGCCTGTGGGGACCTTAGCTTCCAGCAGGACCAAATGATACAGACCTTTGGCTTCCGGGACACAGAGATCACGTGAGACTTGGGGACTTGGGGGACCAATCAAATCAGGCATCAGGCACCTCCCTGCCTGCCTCCCTCCCGTCCAGCCTTGTCCTTTTCCTTTTGCCGAAGCTGCCTAAAAGGTTTACCTTTTTTTTTTTTTTTTTTTAAGTTAAATGATCTAAATTTGTATTTCTCTCCCAAGATAGGGTGCCTGTGTTACCTGGGGCCTTGGAAAGACCCCTGGACTAAAATTCAGGCGATCTGGGTGGCTAATCAGATGCATCTAGAGGCCTGGCAGGGACCACAAATGCCTAACGTGAATCATGCTGATACTAAGAACATGAGTGGTAGGAGCTGAAGCACCCACTTTCAAAAGAACAGCAACCAGGCATGAGTGAGATAAAAATATCAGTGCAGGGTTTGTGCCTGGCTCAGGTTCTCTACTTTGTGACCCATGGTACATGTGAAGGCATTTTCTGAACTACTTCTCAGCAGATGTGGGGGGAGCTGTGGTGAAGTATGTGTGGTAGTCATGAAGTGGCAGGAGCCCAGAAAAAAGACCCTTATTTCTGGTGGGACTGAGGGTGTCAGGGATAGTGGTCAGGGAGGGCTTCCGAGAGTGGTTTTGGGGAATTAGTAGCAGGTAAAGAGAGTAGGGGAAGGGCAGTTGTGTAGGTGAACGGGATCAGAGAACTGCTGGGCGGGGGTCGGGGTATCTGTTATCCAGTCCCTTTGCCCAGTTGCCCATGTTTCTGGAGACAGAGTCCAAACAGCAGGCAGGGAGGGGAGAGGATTCTTGGAACCAAGGCCTAATCTCTCCTGGCTTCGCACCTGCTTAGGCAGCTGGTGAATGCTGGAATTCTCACTGTCCGAGACGCTGGGAGTTGGTGGCTGGCTGTGCCTGGAGCTGGGAGATTCATTAAGTATTTTGTTAAAGGTACCCTGTCTGTAGATCAAGCCCTCAGCCCCTCAAGAACACCTTTCACTGGCTTCTTGGCCTGCAGGCCTTACTCCCCACTCCTGTGCCGTCTCTCCTCCAGGGCGCCAGGCCGTCCTTGGCATGGTCCGGAAGGCCAAGTACCGGGAGCTACTCCTTTCGGAGCTCCTGGGCCGGCGGGCGCCTGCCTCGGTGAAACTCGGCCTTACCTACCACGTCCATGACCTCATTGGGGCCCAGCTGGTGGACTGGTGAGTCTTGCCTCCAGCCTCTGGCAGCTGACAGAGCAATGACCCAAAGTACAGCTGAATTTCCTCCCCACTCTTGCTGTCTTCACTAGGGAAGCCCAGCTCTTCTCTCCTGGGGAACCCAGGAACATCCCTGACCAAGTTCTGAGTCCCCCCCCCCCCCCCCCCCCGCCCCAGTCCTTGGGCCTGTGTGTCTGGACCTGCCGTGTCTTTTTCTTGTGCAGTGTATCCACCACATCTGGAACCCTTCTGCGCCTGCCAGAGACATGAGGAGTCTACTCATCATGGCAAACCTCCCCAGAGTGGATCCCAGGAGTGTTGCCCAGTGGTGGATGAGACAGGGTCACCTTGCGAAAGCTTGGGGCCAGAATGATCAGTGTTTGACTCGTGGGTGTGTAACGTTAGATGTGACTGCTGCTGTTGACCCGGGCTCTGAGCCAGTGGTGGGGTCTGGGCAGCGCTTCTCTGCCCTTCCATGGAACTGGAGTCAGAGAGCGTGCCAAGGCCATGGCTGCTGTGTTTCATGCAGCAAGGTGCTACTGTTACTGTCCTGGGCTGGGAAGGTGGGGTTTCCAAGGCGGCTAGTGAGGGAGGGCAGGGTTCTCTTCCCTATATGCTGTGTTGAAGCTGCCAAATAAAGTATTTCTGAGGGTGCTGTTTCCTGGGTGTCTTGTGTAATGCAATGTGCGCTCCTTGTTTGGGGGCAGAGGTAAAGCCACACTTGGGCCTAACCTATACCTCGTTGTTCAGAGAGGAAAAGGGGTGTTGAGGTCAGTTTTCCCTGTGGGATGGCAAGGGTGTGCCTGATCTAAACCACAGAATCTCTGTCAGGGCCTGCAAAAAGCAAAGGCCTAAAGCAGTTCAGTTTTTATGGGGGTTATAGTAAGAGACCAGGATCTTATCACCTTGTTTTGTTAGGGCCTTGACAGGGAGCCTTGTTTCTCCAACTGTGTGCTACGCCCACCTGTACTGAGCATGTTCACATACACACCCAGATATGCCCTGTAGGGGAGGTGCCCAGAGTACAGGGATGAGATGGGTTAACAGGGAGGGCATATCTCTGGGCCATGATTCCCTGATTCTCTCGGAGACCCAGGCGGCCTGAGTGTCCGTCCCCCAACACTGGGCCTGGGGCCAGTGCATTTCTTGGCTGTCACGTGGTTTCCCGGATTAGTTGGGCCAGGGGAGGAGCAAGGTCCAGAGTCAACTCTGCTTCAAGCCTGAGGTTAACCAGAAAGGAGCAGGCAGACGGACGGGTTTGATCCCTCTAGGGTCTTCCAGTCATGAGGCTCCTCTGGGGGCTGATCTGGGCGTCCAGCTTCTTCGCCTTATCTCTGCAGGAACCCAGGTCCTGGAGACAGGGTGCCACAGTCGCAGAGTGGGGGACGGGGTGGAAGAGTGGGAGGCCGACTGCTGACCCTGCCTGTTCTCCCCAGGTTGCTCCTGTTCTCTCCTTCCGTGGTTCACCTGGGGGTCCCCCTGTCGGTGGGGCTCCAGCTCCAGGATGCTCCCCCGGGACAAGAAGTAAAAGGAGCCATATTCCTGAGAAACCCGTCCAATCATCAGGTGTCCTGCTCCCCAAAGGTGGACTTTATCCTCACCTCGGAAAAAGACTTCATTCTTCTCAGCCTTCAGGTAGTTGGATGCCACTCCCTCCTGCTGTTCTCAGCGCCTCCCACACTGTCTTCTGTAAATGTCTGTCTTCTCACTGGCCTCCCTCCCTGTCGCTCCTTTCACCCAAAGGTCTCCTTCCCTGTTTCTGTCTCAGCCTCTCTGGCTTTCTCCTTCTGCTGTGTCTGACCCACTTCTTTTCCCTCCCCATTTCCTGACAGATACTCCCAAAAGGTGCAGAGAGCTGTGGCCTCAATAGCCTCCTTGGAGGCCCCCAGGTCCAGCTGGTGGCCCAGTCACCATGGCTGAAGAGGTTCAAAGAGATGGACACTCAGGGCATCAACCTTCTCTTCTCCTCTCGCCGGGGACACCTTTTTCTGCAGACTGACCAGCCCATTTATAACCCTGGCCAGCGGGGTGAGTCTCAGCCCCAGGGTTGAGCCCTCAGACCTCAGACCTTGAACTCCCTCACATCTCCTTACATGGGCTAACCTGAAAGTGTGCTGCACAGGAAGGCTGCCTAGCAAATGTTTGTTCTCCCCTCACTCCCTGTCCACGTGGCCTGCTGCTTACCTCTCACCCTCCACTTCCAGTTCGATACCGGGTCTTTGCTCTGGATCAACAGATGCGCCCATCCACTGACACCCTCACGGTCACCGTGGAGGTGGGTCCCTGACCTCTGACCTCCCTGATCAGCTGGGGCCGCTGATGTGACCTCCCACCCATGACCACTTTTCCTCCCATCACAGAACTCTCATGGTCTCCGTGTGCGGAAGAGGCAGGTGCATGCTCCCTTACCCATCTTCCAGGAGGACTTTGTGATCCCAGACATCTCAGAGTGAGCTCTTGCCTCCACTGCCCCACCCCATTCCCGGTTCCCCTGCTTTCCACTCCCAACACACAGAGTCAGACCCCAGCACCCCGAGTCTCTGGTTTACCCCACAGTCCTTTCCCATGGAGGTGGGCTGCTGGCTTTCCCAGGCCCTCTTGCACAAGAGGGCTGAGTCCCTTGCTGGTCTGTCCTCAGGCCAGGGACTTGGAAGATCTCAGCCCGATTCTCAGATGGCCCAGAATCCAACAGCAGCACCCAGTTTGAGGTGAAGAAATATGGTGAGAGCTGGAGATGGGAGGGCCAAGCAGCTCCTTTCCTGCAGGGAGTAAGGGCTGAAGGAGAGGTGGTGGGAGCAGGACAGGGACAGGGAGATATGGGTATCACCACCCTGAGGGGAGGGAGTCTTTAAAGGGCCCTTCCCCTAGAGTCTGACTTGCCTGCCTCTTTGCCCTGGATCAGTCCTTCCCAACTTTGAGGTGAAGATCATCCCTGGAAAGCCCTACATCCTGACAGCACCTGGCATTCTTGATGAAATCCAGTTACACATCCAGGCCAGGTAACTCTGGGCCCTGCTCCCAGGGCTCGCCACTCAGTATGAACGTGCCCCTTCCCTCCCTCAGTCAGCCGCCTCCCTCCCAGACCATTCCATCATTTGCTCCAGCCCTTGGCCCAGCCTCTTCCCAGTCTCTCTGTGGCCACAGGTACATCTACGGGAAGCCAGTGCAGGGGGTGGCATATGTGCGCTTTGGGCTCCTGCATGAGAATGGTGATAAGACTTTCCTTCGGGGACTGGAGAATCAGACCAAGGTAGGAAGCGGGGGGGGGGGGGTGAGGGGAGGAGAGGAGGTGAGGTGGGAGACTCGGGTGTCAACCCAGGTTGTTTTCATTTTTGCCCCAGCTGGTCGAGGGCCAGTGCCACATCTCCCTCTCAAAGGCTGAGATTCAGGGTGCCCTGGAAAAGCTTAACATTCACCTGACTGACCTCCCAGGGCTGCGCCTCTATGTGGCAGCAGCCATCATTGAATCTCCAGGTGAGCTGCTTCGCCTAATTATGACCCCAGGCCCTGGCCTCTGACCCCTGAGCTGACTCTCTGTTCTCCAGTGCTGACACCCCCCTCACCTTTCCTACCATCGTGTGAGACCCAAAGCCAGGAAAGGCCCAGGAGACTGTCTCTCTCCAGCTGGGCTTCTGGGTGGTTTCTGGGAAAGCAGCACATCCCCCCGTCTCAGTTTATTTTTTTCCGCCCCTCTGTCCATCCATCCATCCGTGCTTCCATCCATTCCTCCAGCAGACATATGTTACACTCCATCTGTGTGCTGGGTCCTGCGTTGCTCAGCAAACATAGAAATAAATGGGAGGCTGCCTGTGCCCTGAGGAGCTCACTGCCTTGTGGGCAGGAAACCCTTGAGCTGCTTCCCTCTGCTCTCCTGCCCCTCTTCCTGGGTCTCCCTCCTCCACCCCTGCCTGCCTCATGTCTTGCAGGGGGAGAGATGGAGGAGGCAGAGCTCACATCCTGGCGTTTTGTGTCATCTCCCTTCTCCTTGGATCTTAGCCGTACTAAGCGACACTTCGTGCCTGGGGCCCCATTTTTGCTGCAGGTTTCTTCTGCAAGGGCAGGGGGTGTGGGGGGAGGGTGTTCATCAGGAGGGCCCAAGGCCTTTCTGACCGTTCTCTTTGACCTGCTCCTCCCCACCCACCCAGGCCCTGGTCCGAGACATGTCAGGCTCCCTAGCCTCTGGCATTCCTGTCAAAGTTTCTGCCACGTCCTTTACTGGTTCTGCTCCTCAAATACAAAACGATCAACGACGCACAGATGGGAGCGGCCAAGTCACCATCCCCATTACTGTCCCTCAGACCACTTCAGAAGTGCAGCTCTTGGTAGGACTCGGATGCACGGGAGAGCATGGGGAGGGAAAGAAGGGCAGGCTGGGCTCCTGAGCACCCATGGCCCTGCTGCCCCCACCCCTCCCCTCCCTCTAGGTGTCTGCAGGCTCTCCGCATCCAGCTACAGCCAAGCTCACTGTGAGGGCCCCGCACTCAGGAAGCTCTGGGTTTCTGTCCATTGAACGGCTGGATCTTCAATCCCCTCGAGTTGGGGACACTGTCAACCTGAACCTACGAGCTGTGGGCATCAGTGGGGCCAGCTTCTCTCATTACTACTACATGGTGTGCATGAGTGGGTTGTAGAGGAGGGCAGGGTGCAGGGAGAGGCTCAGGCAGGAAAGAGCCCTCAGGTGGGGAGTGGTTTCAGCCCTGGGGATGTGCAGTGAAGAGGGAATCGCTCCTGCCCAGATCCTGTCTCGGGGCCAGATCATGTCTGTGAGTCGAGAGCCCAGGGCGGCCCTGACCTCAGTCTCCGTGCTTGTGGACCACCGCCTGGCACCCTCTTTCTACTTTGTGGCTTTCTACTATCATGGGGGCCGCCCAGTAGCCAACTCCCTGCGAGTGGATGTCAGGGCTGGAGCCTGTGAAGGCAAGGTAATGAATGCATCAGGAGAGGGGGTGGTTAAGAGAAAGAAGAAAAGAAGCTCTCCCTACTCTTACTGCCTCACCTCTTGCCTCTGCCAGCTGGAGCTGAATGTGGACAGTCACAAGGACTATCATCCTGGGGAGACTATAAAGCTCCACCTGCGCACTGATTCTCCAGCTCTGGTGGCACTGGGAGCTATGGACACGGCTCTGTATGCTGTGGGTGGCAGAGCCCACAAGCCCCTTGACATGGCCAAGGTTTGTTAAGACTCTCTCCACCCCTCCCCCGTCCTCTGTGACTCACTCTCCTGCTGCCTGAGCCCAGGGCCCCGAGCCCTAAGCCTGCGGCCCAGCCCTGGACCTCACTCAGGCTGCTCCCAACTGCTCCTCCCTCAAGCTGTGGGCCCTGTGGTCTCTATTTCTCCACTGTCTATGTCTCATATTTGTCCGTCCCCTGCCCTCTCACCCAAAGCCATTCCTGCCCCTCAAGCCACTCTTGTTTCTGCAACACCCCTGCTTTTTCATGCTAGGTCTTCGAAGTTATGAACAGCTATGACCTCGGCTGTGGTCCTGGGGGTGGGAACAGTGCCCTTCAGGTATTCGAAGCAGCTGGTCTGGCCTTTTCTGATGGAAAGGAATTGACTTCAGCCAGAAAGAGTGAGACCAGAGGAGGAAGTGGGGTGGGTGGTGGGAAGATAAGGGAGGAGGAGGGGCCTGAGTGGTAAGATAGGAGGAGGGGGTGGGAAGCTCTGGGCCTGGGAAGGGGGGCGGGGAGAGGAGGTGGGAGGCCACACACCCAGAGCTTGGCTGCAGTCCTGCTCTCTACCAGGTCTGAGCTGCCCCAAGGAGAAGAATACCCGGCAAAAGAGGAACGTGAACTTCCAGAAGGCGATTAATGAGAAGTGTGAGTTGCAGGTGCCTGTGAAACTCTCCACTTGGGCCCAAGGGTCAGGAGGAAGGGTCTGCCTCTTGGCTTCCCTGCTCCCAAGGGAGGCAGTTTATGGCATTCAGGGCCCGAGATCCAAGTTCTGGGGTTGACAGTAGGTGGGCAGGAAGCTCTCTCCACTGGCCTCTCTTGAGTTCCCGGTTTCTCAGGGTGAGTCCTGTGTATCTGGAGGTCAGGGTGGGGAGGAGGTGGGTCTCCTGTGCTCACCCTCAGTGGGCCCTCCAGTGGGCCAGTACACCTCCCCAGTAGCCAGGCGCTGCTGCCAGGATGGGCTGACGCGGCTGCCCATGACCCGCACCTGTGAGCAGCGGGCGGCCCGTGTGCCCCAGCCGGCCTGCCGGGAGCCCTTTCTGTCCTGCTGCCAGTTTGCTGAGGGCCTGCGCAAGAAGACCCGGGCCATGGGCCAGGTGGGCCTCGCCCGAGGTGAGCCAATGGAGGGGGCTGGGGGACAGGCCGGGGAACCTGGGAGGGCACAAGGGCCCTTCCTCATCCCCCTCCACTGTGGTCCCCCAGCGCTGGAGATCCTGCAGGAGGAGGACCTGATGGATGAAGATGACATTCCTGTTCGCAGCTTCTTCCCAGAGAACTGGCTCTGGAGAGTGGCATCTGTGGACCACTTCCTCCAGTGAGGGCATGTGGTGGGCCTGGCCTTGTCCCAGGGCAGTGTCTGGGGCCAGCCCCGGCTGTGACAAGTCTTCTCACCTATCCTGCCACAGATTGTCACAGCCGCTCCCTGACTCTCTGACCACATGGGAGATCCATGGTGTGAGCCTCTCCAAAACAACAGGTGCGGTTGCTGTGCTGGGCCTCCGTCCACCCCCCTTCCATGCCTCCTCCATCCAGCTCCCTCTTCTCCTACTGAAAGGAAGGGGGTGCAGACAACGGGGGAAGTCAGCACTGCCTGCACCAGGGCTGGGAGGCGAGAGACCAGGGCAGAGATGGGTCACCCCTGCCTCTCATTAGTGGGACCCGATGGCTGTGATGCTCCTAGGCCTCTGACTTCTGCCCTTTCCCCCACACTCCTCTCTCCACAGGCCTGTGTGTGGCCACACCAGTCCAGCTCCGGGTATTCCGCGAATTCCACCTGCACCTCCGCCTGCCCATCTCTGTTCGCCGCTTTGAGCAGCTGGAGCTGCGTCCTGTCCTCTACAACTACCTGGATCAAAATCTGACTGTGAGGCCCTGGGGGAGCCTGTGTGCACAGGGGGCAGTGGGAGCTGAGGCAGGTGAGGGGTGAAGAGCCTAACGGGACTGGGGCTCTGGCCATTCCCATCTCTCTGCCCCCAGGTGAGCGTCCACGTGTCCCCAGTGGATGGGCTGTGCCTGGCTGGGGGCGGAGGGATGGCGCAGCAGGTGCTGGTGCCTGCACGCTCTGCCCGGCCTGTTGGCTTCTCTGTGGTGCCCACAGCGGCTGCTGCTGTGCCCCTGAAGGTGGTGGCTCGAGGGTCCTTGGAGTTCCCTGTAGGGGACGCAGTGTCTAAGGTTCTACAAATTGAGGTGAATGGAGTACCCCAGAAGCCAGATCCCCAGGCTCCCAGATTTACCCCCTAACCCCTGGCATCCTCTCTGCTGGCCAGGCCAGAGGCCCATTACCCAAACCCAATGCCTTGGTCAGTTTAATCTTCTACAATTCTGACCCAACTCTATCCCTGAAATTCAAACTCCAAGTCCTGGGGAATCTGCACTGGGAGGGGCAGCTGTAGTCCTGGGTGATCAGTGATCTCTCAGAGCTCTGTTTCCCCCGAGACAGAAGGAAGGAGCCATCCACACAGAAGAGATGGTCTATGAACTCAATCCCCTGGGTGAGTGACCCCCGGGCCCCCGCCATCAGTGATCTAAGGGGGTTGTAGGTGGGGGGAGTTGTAGACATCAGGATAGACTGACAACTTACCCCATCTTCCCAGACCACCGAGGTCGGACCTTGGAAATTCCTGGCAACTCGGATCCCAATATTATCCCCGATGGAGATTTCAGCAGCTATGTCAGAGTCACAGGTGGGAGTGTCCTCCAGTCCCTCCCCAGTGGCCACCCACGGATTCATGTGGAACCTGTTTGATCCCATGACCCCATGACCCTCTGACCTAGGGTCTCCAGACCTCATCTCTATCCTTAACCATCTCCTTCCCCTATAGCCTCAGATCCATTGGACACTTTGGGCTCTGAGGGGGCCTTGTCACCAGAAGGCCTGGTCTCCCTGCTGAAGGTTCCGACAGGCTGCGGGGAACAAACCATGGTCCTCTTGGCTCCGACACTGGCTGCTTCCCGCTACCTGGACCGCACAGAGCAGTGGAGCAGACTGCCCCCGGAGACTAAGGACCGTGCTGTGGATCTGATCCAGAAAGGTGCTGGGTGCAGGGCAAGCAGGAGTCGGGGCTGGGCAATTAGTGGAAGGTGGGCGGCCCAAGTGGCTAGTGTGGGGGTGAGGGGGCGGGGATATCCAATGGGAATGGGGAGCATAGCCTTGGGCACAAATAGCAGCCGCCTTTCCTCTCCAAGGCTACATGCGGATCCAGCAATTTCGGAAAACAGATGGTTCCTATGGGGCATGGTTACATCGGGACAGCAGTACCTGGTGAGGTTGGGAAGAGTGCGGTTCTGGGTCTCTGAGGGGTGGCAGGGCCGCTGGGGGCAGAGCCAGGCACAATGGAAGGATGACTAACCAGGGACCTGGGGGAGTGGGGCTGTGTTCCCTAGGGGGACCAGTCCCTATCCCCAGCTCTCACTCCCCACACTAGGCTCACGGCCTTTGTGTTGAAAGTACTGAGTTTGGCCCAGAAAGAGGTGGCCGACTCACCTGAAAAGCTGCAGGAGACGGCCAGGTGGCTGCTGTCCCAGCAGCAGGCTGATGGTTCATTCCAGGACCCCTGTCCAGTTCTGCACAGGGGCATGCAGGTGCGGGCCGGGAGGCGGGGCCGAGGAACGCAGGCGGGACCTCTCCCAGCCCCTTCCCCCTCCAGGCTGACATCTTTTCTTCCTGAACCAACCAGGGGGGCTTGGTAGGAAATGATGAGACCGTGGCCCTGACAGCCTTTGTGGTCATCGCCCTTCATCACGGGTTGGCCATTTTCCAGGACGAGAATGCAGGGCAGCTGAAGCAGAGAGTGGTAAGGGCGCCCGTGTGTCTGCCTTTCACTGGCCCCCAGCTCCCCGTCTTTCCGCTTGGAAACCTAGGTGCCCAGCTCACAGATCTTCCTCCCCACTTTCTTCTAGGAAACTTCCATCTCAAATGCAAACTCATTTTTGGGGGTAAAAGCCAGTGCTGGGCTCCTGGGTGCCCACGCAGCTGCAATCACAGCCTATGCACTAACGCTGACCAAGGCCTCTGTGGACCTGCAGGATGTAGCCCATAACAACCTCATGGCCATGGCCCAAGAGACAGGCGGTGAGAGTCAAGGGGGTTCTGGCATTGATCCTGGGGATCCTGGGGATCCTGGGGCTTGGGGGACCTTGCAACCTTCAAGTGTGCCCAAAGGCAAAAGCTGAACCAAAACGCTGAGAAGGAATGAAAGCATGTGCAGGGCAGAGCTAGAGGAGCCTGACAGGGGCATCAAGGGGCCAGATGACCAGGATCCTACCCGTTCACCGGTGGGTCCCCCTTCCCTTCCAGATAACATGTATTGGGGCTCCGTGATCACTTCTCAGAGCAATGTTGTGTCGCCCACCCCGGCTCCTCGCAACCCGGCAGACCCTGTGCCCCAGGCCCCGGCCCTGTGGATTGAAACGACAGCGTATGGCCTGCTGCACTTGTTGCTCCGGGAGGGCAAGGCAGAGATGGCCGACCGGGTTGCAGCCTGGCTCACCCACCAGGGAAGCTTCCAAGGGGGATTCCGCAGCACCCAGGTACGGGCTGCCCTGGGGCTCTGGGCTGGGTGGTTCTGAGACCAAGTGCCTGAGTCTTGGCCCAACATCCCCAGGACACAGTGATCGCCCTGGACGCGCTGTCTGCATACTGGATCGCTTCCCACACTAGTGAGGAGAAGGGGCTCAATGTCACCCTCAGCTCCATGGGCCGCAATGGATTCAAGTCTCACAAGCTGCAGCTGAGCAATAACCAAGTTCGGGGGCTGGAGGAGGAGCTGCAGGTGAACCACGCCCTTACCTGGGTTGCTATGACACCAGGGCCTACTCTGAAGGGCCAGAACTTCCTGATCCCCCACCCCTGCAGCACCCTTATAGCAGCTGGTCCTGATACCCTTGTGGAAAGACTGGCTGTGCGATCTGGGAAGTCACTTAACCTCCGAGCCTCATTTTCCTCATCTGAAAGTAATGTGTGCAGAGTCTACCCAGCTGAGTTTTAGGAGGCTAAAGTGAAATAATGCATGTAAAGGAGTGAACTTTGTAAAAACATGAGGTGGGGAGAGGAGGGCTCGCTTTTAGAGAGGAAGTAAATTGGAACAATAAACAGTGTGTGTTTCTGTGCCCTTCTGACATCTCTCTCCCTTTTCTGTTCCTGAAAGTTTTCCTTGGGCAGCAAGATTAATGTGAAGGTGGGAGGAAACAGCAAAGGAACCTTGAAGGTGAGAGCCTACAGCAGTGGACCCCCTGGTCAGCAGGGAGGAGCTGGGGTCTTGAGTGGGAGACCTGTGGGCAGAGTTCAGGGTCAGAAGGAGGAAGACACCCCAGGGCTGGTGTTCCTTGCGCTCTGTCCTGTGTGCTGTCCCTTCACTCTGGTCTCTGCCCCCTCTGAGCTCTTGTTGGTTTCTTTTCATATCAGTGCTGAGCTCACATACCCAGTTCTCCACCTAGGCCTTTCCTGAGACAGAGGCCCCTTCTTCCTCCTTGTCTGACAGAGCCCCTTACCCTCAGAAGCCCAGCTGTTACTTTGGAGGCGCGTCTTAGTGCCCCTCCCTGCTGAGCCCCTCTTAATGGTCCCAGTGACTGCTCCTTTTGCCCCCTAATGCTCAGGGCCCTTGTCACTGTTCACTGCACTCGGAGCTGGAACAGTCTTGGAATTCTCCCACCCCTATGTCTCACCCCTCTGAGCTCCTGTCCACAGTGCAGTGAAATTGACCTTCTGAGGACACTGGTCTGATCAGCCTTTCAATTTGCGCATCCCACGCACGGCTGGGTCCCTGCCTGCCTCCCTGGCCAGACAGGTGTACCCACCTACACAGGCCTCCTTGCCTTGACCGTCCTCCCCTGGCTTCTTGTCCCATGTGGCAAACTCATTCTCTTCTTTCAAGCCTTGGCCAGAAGCCTTTCCTGAACTTTCCATAGCAGCCGCCTCTGCACTGTGTAGAGTGCTGGTTCTAAGGGCAGGCTTCTGCTGCCCCATCGCCACAGCGTCTAACCCAACACTGGGCCATTCGTGTTTATGGACTGGTCAGGAAGGAGGTGGGAAGGGGCCAAAGGCCTCAAAGCCCTTAGCCCAGGGAGATGCCCTTAGGTGTGGCTCTGGAAAGAGGCCTGTGGCCCCAATTGTCTCATGTTCCCTCCATGCCCCTTGCTGAGCCAGGTCCTTCGTACCTACAATATCCTGGACATGAAGAACACGACCTGCCAGGATCTTCAGATTGAGGTGACGGTCATGGGCCACGTTGAGTACACAAGTGAGTGCTGGGGTCAGGGCCACGGGGCCCTCTGGGGGCTGGTACCGGGGGCCAAGCCTCAATGCCTCCCCGATGTAGTGGCAGCAAATGAGGACTACGAAGACTATGAGGACTATAAGGACTCGGAGAGTACAGGTTTCGTCAGAGATGACCCAGGGGCCCTTTCCCAGCCCGTGACACCCCTGCAGCTGTTTGAGGGGCGGAGGAGCCGCCGAAGAAGGGAGGCACCCAAGGTGGCCGACGAACAGGAGTCTAGAGTGCAGTACACTGTGTGCATCTGGTGAGCCTGAGAGGGGAGGCAGGACTGGGGCTGGGCGGGTGTCTGCCAGCTGGTGCGGGGGGCACCCAGACCCACAGGGCACATCTCTCTGCAGGCGGAACGGCAAGGTGGGGCTATCGGGCATGGCCATCGCAGACATCACCCTCCTGAGCGGATTCCACGCCCTTCGGGCTGACCTGGAGAAGGTGTGGCTGGTGCCCTCAGGAGCCCTGTTCCATCCCTGCAGCCCCTCCTGCTACGGAGCCCTGCCACATGCAGGGCCCAAGGCCGCCTCCCTGAAACCCACTCCTTCTTTACAGCTGACTTCGCTCTCTGATCGTTACGTGAGTCACTTTGAGACCGAGGGGCCCCATGTCCTGCTGTACTTCGACTCGGTGAGCAGGGGGTGAGGGAGGAGGGGCGTGGGTGGCACTGCTTACTGCGCATGTACTCTGGGGTTTCCAGGAGATACTGCAGTGCCCAGCGAGAACCTGATGTGAATAGGGAGGCGTGACAAGGGGGAGCCAGAGTCAAGTTACGGGCCTGTGCCTGCGAGAGGGCAGGGCCTGAGCCCTGATGCAGTCTGGGGGCCAGTGCCAGGCAGCAGGGGACAGCCTGAGAGTGAGCCTGTCAGAAAGCTGAATTTATTCAACTTGAGGGTTTGCTTTTGTTTTTCTTTTTATTGACATTCCTAGTTTTTTTTTTTCCTAGTATATTTTCTCTTATGAAGTGATGTTGGTCATAGGTGAGTTGGTTTTGTCTTTGTGGCCTTTGATTTGGCTAAATCAGAGTTATCAGCCCTCTGAAGGCCTTCAAAATTTTTTGGAATGTTTACTATAACATCTTGGAGGAAATGTGAAAAAGGCACGTGAATACAGGAACACCATTAGTCACACATTTGTGGACCAAGGATACCTGCCCCCCTTGCCCAGTATGTGAAAAGGGGGCTGACTCCGTTGGCTGAGAAGCCAGGCAGGGGAATCTGGTTAAACACAGTGGGAAAGAAGGAGCCAACCACGCAGAAGCTCAGCTGAGGAGGGAAGGTCCAGCCCCACTGCCCAGTGTGGGCCTGGGGAGAGGGCGCTGGGCCTGCACTTGAGCGGCAGGGTCCCAGAGAATGGGCGTCGTGATAGCACCTGCCCTTAGGTTGTGGCAGATAAGGGAGGCCCTGGTTGTATCAGTGATGAAACAAGGCTGTCAGGAGCGTGAGTGGGTTTGGAGGGCAGGCAGAGCAAATTTGGAGAATTTACACATCCTGCAAAAGTCCTAAGGCAGGAATAAAGCTGAAAGTTTTGTTTTGGAATCAGCCTGGAAGGGTTTAATGAAAGCCAGGGAGTACTGGAGACTTTCATAGGGGAGCGCAGAGGAAGGAAGAGCCAGGGCCAGGACCAGGCCTCTGGGAAGGAAGATGAGGGAATGTCAGAAGCAACCAGGTCAGAAGCAGGGATGGTCCAGAAGCTTACCCTGAATTTAGGGAAAGTTGTGTGGAGGATGTGTCCATGATGGGAGACCCTGCGGAGGCTCTTGGGGACAAGAGACCGGGATGAGGTCACTATCTGGGTGGTGAGGTCAGCAGAGACCTTGGGAGCAGTTTTTAGAGCTCTGGCAGCCAGAAGGCAACAACATGAAGGACACCGAAGATGAGACCAGCGGGAACCAGGGACAGGCCAAGAAAATGTAACACAGAGGTCTGTAGGGCCCAGGGAGCGGGCCCCTGACCTCCCCCTCATTCCCCATGCCAGGTCCCCACCTCTCGTGAATGTGTGGGCTTTGGAGCTGTGCAGGAGGTGGCCGTGGGGCTGGTGCAGCCGGCCAGCGCAGCCCTGTATGACTACTACAACCCAGGCGAGCACTTGTGGGCACCTGGGAGGTTTGGGACATCAGGGCCTGGGGCAGTAACCGGTGGCAGGGAGGTCCTGTGGCTCCAGAGGACTAGGAGGCAGCAAGGGGGCTCGTGCCCTAACTCCCCTCTCTGCTTCTCTCCAGAGCGCAAGTGCTCTGTGTTTTACGGAGCACCAACGAAGAGCAAACTCTTGGCCACTTTGTGCTCTGCTGACGTCTGCCAGTGTGCCGAGGGTGAGACCCAGGGTCTGAGGGCAGGCCGAGAGGGGGCTTGCTGGGGCTGACCTTGTCTCACCTGGGCCCTGACTTCAGGGAAGTGCCCTCGACAACGGCGTGCCCTGGAGCGGGGGCTGATGGAAGAAGATGGCTACAGGATGAAGTTTGCCTGCTACTATCCCCGCGTGGACTACGGTCAGTCTTCCCACAATCAGGATCTCTGGTTGTGCCTGCTCCTGTCACAGGCCTGCAGGCAGCCTCTTTGCTCTGACACCAACTTGCAGCCCTCAGCCTCGGGGTAACCCACCTTCCTTTCCTTCCCCTAAACTTCCTCACAGGCTTCCAAGTTAAGGTTCTCAGAGAAGATTCCAGAGCTGCTTTCCGCCTCTTCGAGACCAGTATCACCCAAGTCCTGCACTTCTGTATGAAGGGACAGGGCAGGGGTGTGGGCCGGGCTAGGGGGACAGAGGGGAGCTGAGGTCCAGGTTTGGGGCCTGGCTGCCTGGAATAGTAAAACTTCAGAAGAGTCTGAGCTTAGATTCCCTTAGCCTCTTAGAAGCTCTGGGCGCATTATAAAGGGGAAAGCAGCACCCTGCTGGGAGTGACAGGGTTGGGGTGGGGGAGGGTGTCTGCAAAGCCCCTGGCCCCTTGCCGGCCCTGCCCCTCCACTTCTCCTCTGACAGCTCTGCGCCTGTCTCCCCACAGCCAAGGACGCCCAGGCCACTGCTGGGCAGACCCGAAACTTCCTGGTTCGGGCCTCTTGCCGCCTTCACCTGGAACCTGGGAAAGAGTATTTGATCATGGGTCTGGACGGGGCCACCCATGACCTCAAGGGACAGTGAGTTCTCGGGGCCCCTGAGTCTCTTGCTGTTCTCATACCTCATGAGGGAACAGATCCCCTGCGCCTGGACCCTGCCCCTCCGAAGCCAGGGGCCTTGTGCTCTCCTTTCCTATCTGGCCATCCTCCTGATCGCTGCTGACTGCCCTTTGCCCCCACAGACCCCAATACCTGCTGGACTCGAACAGCTGGATCGAGGAGATGCCCTCGGATCGCTTGTGTCGGAGTACCCGCCAGCGGGCCGCCTGCGCCCAGCTCCGAGGCTTCCTGCAGGAGTATGGCACTCAGGGGTGTCAGGTGTAAGGGCTGCTCCCTCCTCCCCTAGGAGGAGCCTGGGCCTGAAAAAGGTGATTCCTAGCTTGGCGCCATGGCAGGGCCAGAAAGTTAATAAAGACCTTCATCAGCAACATGTCCGCGTGTGTCTCTAGGACTGCAGGCCGTCCCCATCGTGCCTTCCAGGTTGGGGGGCCCAGGCCAGCGTTTGCGTAATCTTAGGCTTTCAGAGCCCGATGACCCTGGGTGGGTGCCTCATCCCTCCCAGATGACTCGCCGGGAGCTCAGTCCATCATAGGACCACCCGAGCAGACTTGTGACCCGGCAGCCTCCCCCCCTGAGGACCAAGTGTCCACACCAAGGCCTGCTTTCCACTGTGCCAGAAGGGCACTCCTCCGCCCCGGGTAGCCAGGTGCGACCCCGCACTTGGGCCTCAGGCAGGACCTGTGCTCCACTCACACCTGGCTCTTCTGCCTCAGGAGCCACCGTCCGGCCCACGTCTCCCACTGGTCCTGGCACAGCTGCCAGTTCTGGGGGCTGTTGCTTTTAGCTGAGACCTGATCTTTTGAAAGCCTGTTGACACTTGACCTTGTTATCAGTGGTATTAGGAAACGTTTCCAGAGTTGCGTAATTCCCAGATCAGATGCTCTCTTCGTCCAGGTACTAATTTTAAACAAGCCAAAAAGTTGTCTTTGGCGTGTTTGTTAATACTATGTAAAGAACGTTCTACTGGGGTGAACCTTCCTCACCTGTCCCCCTAGCTCCCCCCCATTTGGTGGTACCCCTTGGGTCTTAAGGGCTGACACAGAAATCCATCAAATCCATCTAGAGAAATTTGCTAAGACAGTACAGGAGCCTGCCATTGGATCATCCAACAGATATTTGTGGAACTCTTACTCCATGCCCAGTGTGCCAGGGCCCCATCTTCTGAGAGGTGTGGTCCCTGAGGGGCACATAGTCGGGGCATCTGACCCAGCCTGGGGAAATGGGCGAAGTGGGCAGGGGAGTCTTCCCGGAAGAGGGGACTTCTAAGTTAGGTTCTGAAGGCTGAGGACTCAGGCAAAGAGAGTGGGGTAGATGAGGGTGTTTGAGGCAGGAGAAAGAGACTATGAAAAGCCTGAGGCCAGGGTGGGACAGCACATTTGGGGGCCCTGCATGTGACTCATAAGGGTGGAATCTGGATTTGGTGGGAGGGGCCCCTGGAACAGCCCGAGCAGCAATGTGGAAATGATGGGGCTGGAGTCAATTTATGAAGAGGTGTCCACAAACGTGCCACCTTTCCTGATCACTCTCCTTAGAATGGAGTCCCCTCCGAAGCCACGCAATTTCAAGATGGTTCGACCTCCCCAGTGCTTCAGAGCCTTCCTAGGGCTGCGGTCTACATGGCTTTATGCTTGCCCATGAGGTCTCACTCCCTAAAGCTGCTCACCATGCTGGTGGCATAAACCCATGTAGGAGAGCCAGGGATTCAGCTGCAGCGATGGCAAGACCTGGCCTGGGACTGAGCGGGGCAGCAGCTATTGCTGCCCAACCACAGAGCCCTGGCCTGTGTTCTCTCCCAGTCCTGGGCATGGACCCAGGCAGAGCTCCACCTCTTCCACTAGGAGCCCAGAGTTAACTTTCCAAGCCAGCAGGTGGGACAGTGGGGACGTCAACTCAGGCTCCCCAGGGCACAGCCTGTGTTCCGGTCAAAGCTCTGAGGGGGAGGGCCCTCCACCGCTTGGGTCTGGGGTCAGTTCACAGAGCCAGGGATGAGGAATTAGGGGATGACATGAGTCTCAGGTCCCCTCCAAGCCTTTGATCCCCAGGAGGACCAGCTCTCTCACTGAGCCATGCTTCTCTTTGGCATGACCTCTCAAGACTCCCCTTTAATCTCCTCAGACGCTCCTCTAAGGTCCTCAAATTCTACACATAAAATTGGTCCCTGATAGTCCTAATTGGTTTGGTGGGACCCCACTTCTTTCGGTGACAGCTCTCAGGATAGGGCTGGACCCCTGACCCCAGCTGTGGCAATTGAGCTCCTTCCTGGGGACTTTGGAATCACAGGGGAGGCACGTTGAGTTGTGCTGGGAAGCCTCACTTGCCCTTGGGCTGGACCTGTAACCTGTGAACTGTGACCCCAACAGCCGTCCTGCTCTGCCTGCACCTGAACACAAGCGGCTGGACCGCAGACACAGGAGGGAGGAATGAAGTGTGAGGAAACACTGTCCCTAGGGCACTCCACATTCCCTGTCCTTAGTCTCCTGTCTCAGGTTCTGAGCTACCCTTGTATTCATGTAACAGTTCTTATTTTAGCTCCAGTCCCTCAAGTTGGTCTCTTTTTCTTGCAACCAAAAAGGTATGCAGTACATGGTAAGAGCTCCAAATTGGAGACCAGATGATTCTTCATCTTCAACTTTTGAGAGTGAAATGAGAACTGATAATTACACGAGACTACAGGTATGAAGTGGGAAAACCCAGGCAAACCAGGCTATGTGTTTACGCACCTGTGAGTTAAAAAAACAACACACAGATCACTTTTACCTCATTTTGTTCTTCAGACAATCTGAAGGGCACATGGGGACAGGACTGTCATTTTCCCTTGCAGACAAACACTGCCGCAGGAAACTGGTCCCAGGGTGGGCAGCAGGCTCAGCAGGCTCAGCCCAGAGTGCGGACACATTTCCCTGCATGGCTGGTGTGGGGCCATAAAGCTGATGCTGGCTGTGGGAGAAAGTTCAGGGTTGCGCTTTCCTTCCTTTCTTCTTGATGGATGAAAGAAGAAAGGCCTATTTGAAATATGGACTCTCCAAGGCCAACAAGGCCTGTTGCCATTCCAAGAATGTGGTGTTCTGTGGGCGGGACTGTGGGTAGGAGCTTGAGGGAAGGAGTGAAGGGGGGCCCCCGGAACAGCCCGAGCAGCAAGATGGATGGTGGGGCCTCCAGAGCTATAAGTGGCCAGGCAGGGGCCTTTGCATGCGTCTCTGGCCATGCTGCTCCTTGGGCTGCTGCTGCTGACTGTGCTGTCTGGTGCCCGTCTGCTGTGGGGCCAGTGGAAGCTCAGGAGCCTCCATCTCCCACCTCTTGTCCCCGGGTTTCTGCACCTGCTGCAGCCCAACCTCCCCATCTATCTGCTTGGCCTAGCTCAGAAACTCGGGCCCATCTACAGGCTCCGCCTCGGGCTCCAAGGTGAGTGCCTGCTCCCTGCCTGGCTCCGCCACAGTGGGATGTGGGTGCATTCTCAGCTGATGTCTGCTTTGGTGCTCCCCCAGATGTGGTGGTGCTGAACTCTAAGAGGACCATTGAGGAGGCCATGGTCAAGAAGTGGGTGGACTTTGCCGGCAGACCCCAGATACCATCCTGTAAGGGGTGGCAGAAGCTGGGGCTGGGCGAAGCAGGGAAGGTCCGGCTGTGGCTCCCTTGGTTAGTTCAACCCCCACCTTACTCGCAGACAAGCTGGTGTCTCAGCACAACCAGGACCTCTCACTCGGGGACTACTCCCTGCTCTGGAAGGCCCACAAGAGACTCACCCGCTCTGCTCTGCTGCTGGGCATGCGCAGCTCCATGGAGCCCCTGGTGGAGCAGCTCACCCAGGAATTCTGTGAGGTGAGGCTGGACCGCATGGTCCCCCAAGGTCGGCTTCTCTTCTCCCAGCAGCCCCGGCCTGTTCAGTTCATGCTTTCTCCGCAGCGCATGAGAGCCCAGGCTGGTGCCCCTGTAGCCATCCAGAAGGAATTCTCTTTCCTCACCTGCAGCATCATCTGCTACCTCACCTTCGGAGACCAGGTCAAGGCTCTCTCATGCTTACATAAGCTTGGACCCACCCCTCAGCCTCTCCCTGACCCTGTCCTTGGCCTGAACTGAAAGGATTCCCTCCTCTAGCAGGAGGATACCTTAGTGCATGTCTTTCACGACTGTGTCCAGGACTTGATGAAAACCTGGGACCACTGGTCCATCCAAATTTTGGACATCTTTCCCTTCCTCAGGGTGAGGAGGTGGAGCCCAGAAACCCTGGCTCCTGGGAGTGGGTGGGGGACAGGCTTCCTTCCCAGCAGCTACACTCTCTCGCCCCTGCCCAGTTCTTCCCCAACCCCGGCCTCTGGAGGCTGAAGCAGGCTGTGGAGAACAGGGACCACATTGTGGAGGA
The DNA here is from genome assembly GCF_021234165.1 of Pteronotus mesoamericanus. Classification (NCBI taxonomy): domain Eukaryota; kingdom Metazoa; phylum Chordata; class Mammalia; order Chiroptera; family Mormoopidae; genus Pteronotus; species Pteronotus mesoamericanus. Next base: position 2,365,930 of record NW_026555085.1, read on the forward strand.
GCAGCTGAGGCGGCACAAGGTGGGCACTGTGCTTGGACTGGGCCCCTCAGCCCGCAGCCAGGCACTCAGGCGGGCCCCTCCCCTCTCCAGGAGAGTATGGTGGTCGGACATTGGAGGGACATGATGGACTACATGCTCCAGGGTGTGGGGAAGCCGAGAGTGCAGGAGGGCCCTGGACAGCTCCTCGAAGGGCATGTGCATATGTCTGTGGTGGACCTTTTCATCGGTGGCACGGAGACCACTTCAACGACCCTCTCCTGGACTGTGGCGTTCTTGCTTCACCACCCTGAGGTGTGCCCCCGGGGGCAGGCTCCTTCCTGGCCGCCTGTCACTCCACCCTGGTGCAGGTTGTATTAGCACAGGATGGGGGGGCTTCTCCTAATTGTTACAAAGGCTGCTGTGGGTGCACCAGGGCATGACTAGAGCGGGGCGAGAGGCAAGGCTGGACCCCACACTAAGCTTGCGGGGGGGGGGGGGGCCCTCCCCCCGCTTTCCCAGGTTCAGCAGCGACTGCAGGAGGAGCTGGACCGTGAGCTGGGCCCTGGGGCCTGGAGCTCCCAAGTCCCGTACAAGGACCGCACACGACTGCCCTTGCTCAATGCCACCATCGCGGAGGTGCTTCGCCTGCGGCCAGTAGTGCCCCTGGCGCTGCCACACCGCACCACGCGGCCCAGCAGGTGACTCCCGAAAGGTAGGGGTGAATGGGACGGCAGGCGGGGTCCTGGCCGGCGTCTAACTCCACCTCGCCATCAGCATCTTCGGCTACGACATCCCCGAGGGCACGGTTGTCATCCCCAACCTCCAAGGTGCCCACCTGGACGAGACGGTCTGGGAGCGGCCACATGAGTTCTGGCCTGGTGCGTGCAAGGCCCGGTGCCCGCGGGTGGGAGCAGTGCGGGCCGGTCCCTCGTGGCCGCTGACCAGGTCTGCCCTTTCCCCGCAGACCGCTTCCTGGCCCCTGGCGCAAGTCCCAGCGCGCTGGCCTTCGGCTGCGGGGCTCGTGTGTGCGTGGGCGAGCCGTTGGCGCGCCTGGAGCTGTTTGTGGTGCTGGCGCGCCTGCTGCAGGCCTTCACTCTGCTGCCGCCCGCAGGCGCCCTGCCCTCCCTGCAGCCCCAGCCCCACGGGGTCAACCTCGCTGTGCAGCCTTTCCAGGTGCGGCTGCAGCCCCGGGGAGCGCACGGCCCCATCCAGGACAAGTGTCAGTAAGAGGCAGGACACGTGCAGACCTCGTGCCTCAGTGTCTCCTTTTATTGTTCGATACTATCCTCCCTCCCCCCTGTAAACATAGTGCTGTGAGATCGCGGTGGAGAAGGCTCCCTCTGGTGGATGGGTGGTGAAGACGGGCCCTGATTCTTCTCGCCTCGCGGCCCCTCAGTGCTCGGCAGTCTTACCTGCGCGGGAGAGGTGAGCCGAGGCTCAGCCTCCCCAGGCAGGGGCGCGGTAGCCTCTGGGTCTCAGCTTCATTTCCGTGAAGGGCACAGAGAACTCGAAGCCCTTCCAGTGGTACCAGCTCACTCCCTGGAAAGGAGGTTGTGGAGAGAGTCAAAGCAGACATCCCATTTGCTCCCACCCCTGTCCTTTTGGGAAGCTGATTCCCAGAAATCAAACTTCATCCCTCCCTGCTGCCTTCATAACCCTCAAGGGCAAAGACTGGGGCTTAATCCCAAGCTGGCTCTTTCCAATCAATAAATCATCTTCTCCCCAAAACACCATGGTGAGAGAGCATCATTGTTCCATTTTGCAGATGAGGGCCATGAGGACTCAGTAACTAGTCCTGTCACACCCAGGCAGGCTGAGCCCCAGCCACCCCCGCCACATCTGCCCCCGGACCCCTCACCTGGTGGTCCACTGTGCTCCCGTAGAGCCCATTGAGGTTGGCATAGTGGCAGTTTCTGTACCACCAAGCCCCTCGGTAGGAGACGGCACAGGAGATGAGCAAGTTGTTGGGGTCTCGGTCTCGGGCAGAGAAGACACTGTCGCTGTGGTAGCTCATGGAGTCCCCTGGCCAGCGGGTGGAGAAAGAAATAAGGGCCTCCCTCGTCTCACCCCCACCCAGCCTCCAGGCCCAGCCCTTACCTGCCGTGCCATGGTAGCCCTCCAGGTGGAGGCGGTAGTACTCCGAGGCTGAGTCTACCCGGAAAGAGTCGTACTGGGCGAACACTGCCTCGTCCCCAGCCCGCAGGTCCACGCGCATAGAGTAGTCGCCAGCTCTCGTCAGGCTGTGCAGGGCCTCGTTGCCTGGGGGTGGGGAGCGTGCTCTCACCAGGGCCCCGGTGTCCACAGGGCCCCGTTCCCTTCCCTGGTCCCCCCAGTCCCTGTGAGGCACTGACCCAGCCAGAACTCCCCGGAGATGTTCCCGAAACCATGGGCATAGTCTTCCCAGTCCCTCCAGAAGTCCGTCTGTCCATCCATGCGGCGCTGGAACACCTGAGGAGCAGGTGGGGTACCATCAGCCTGTGGCTCCTGGCGCACCAGCCCTGGCCCTTGTGCAGGTCCCTGGGCTTCCGGCTGCCACCCACCAGCCAGCCGCCCCCATCAGTCGCCATGTCACAAAACACATTCAGTGGCCGCTCGCGATTGCCGTTGAGGAAGATGGTGGTGGTCCTGGAGGTGCCGGCCCCATTCTGCATCTCCTCCCCACAGTCCCGGGGGAAGGGGATCCGCAGTCCACCTGGGGAGAGGACAGAGCGGGGTCAGTGCTTTCTCCAAACCCTAGACCCGGCTGCCCACTCAGCCCCCACCTCAGGTCCCAGCACCCAAGTACCAGTGGTGAAGGAAGTGGACATGGGCGGCGTGAGGCTCTCGCCCCACACAGCCCGGAGCCAGGCTCTGTAGGTGGTGGAGGGAAAGAGGCCCAGGAGCTGGTGAGAGGTGATGCCTCCTGGGAGCAAGATCTCCTGCGAGACAGAGAAGGGGTGGGTCAGGGGACAGGGAGGGGGAGCCCCACCAGGAGGGGCAGAGACAGAGACAGCCCCTCCTGGAATGGGGAGTTGGCCAGTGGGGCAGGCGTGGGGGCACCTGGGTCTGTCCACCAGGGGTGTCATAGGTGAGCAGGTAGCCAGTTGGTGGGACTTGGGGCTCTGTCCAAACAAGCAGGGCTGTGCGGGGGGTTACTTCCTTGGCTTCCAAGTCCCGGGGACCCTCCAACCCTGGAAGGGGAAAAGGGAAGAGAAGTGGAGGATGAGGCCTTTCCTTGCACCTGCGCTCCCCTGTTCCACAAACCTCACAGGAGGTACCTGTAGTGAAGGTGATGCTGGCTGGAGAGGTGAGGTTGGGGCCCCGAAGGCCATGCACGGTGGCTGTGTAGTTGGTGTGGAGCATGAGGCCGTGCAAAGGGTAGTCCACAGCGCTGCCCGGGGCTGAAGCCTGTAGGCGGGGGGCTGGCCATGGCGGGGTGTATCAGCGGCTGCTGGTCTGCCTCTGCCCTCCCTCCCTGAATATGTCCCCTCCAAAAGCCTGAGCCCCACTCACTGCCTGGGGCTGTGACCCAGATGTCATATGTGTCCACAGGAGCCTGAGGGGGCTTCCAGTGTAGCATGGCTGTTCCCTCTGTCAAGTTCAGTGCTCGCAGTTGGGTGGGGCCATCAGGAACTGGGAGAACAGCGTAAGGGGCTCATAGCGGACCTCTGCTGTTTTCCCCACCCTTCCTTCCCAAACCCTGCTGCGGCTCTGGTCTGTGACTGTACCCTCCAACACCTCTCCCCTCTCCAGCCACTGAACTGATCCCCACCCATGGTCTCATGTCCTCCCCTCCCTCGCCCATCCTGGCCCAGCCAATGATCTCACCAGTAGTGAGGAAGCCTGTGAGAGGCTCGCTCTCCTCAAAGCCTCGGACAGACACGACCGTCACCTCATAGTGAGCACCTGGGACCAGCCCCTTGAGTTTCTGGGTCCACGCCTGGCTGTCCACTTGCACACTCTGTGGCTCCCCTGAAAACATGGTGGGCTCGGGAGGTTGCTAGGGAAGCCAGGAGGGGCTGCAGGGTGGGCAGAGTGGAGGGTGTGAAGAAAGGAGAGCCAGTGAGGACATGGGCAAAGGGTGTCACCTCCTTCCGCCAGTTGGTAGGACACTTTGAAGCTGTCAACTCTGGACGGTGGGGGCATCCAGCTGACCTTGGCTGAGGTCTCCCCAATTTCGCTGAACTGGAGGTCACGGGGGCTCTCCAGAACTGAGGGGAGTGGTGTGCCAAGGAACATTGTGAGGGCATGGGCGAGGGCCTCCTGTGGAGGACTGCCCCCGCCCTCGCCTTCCTGGGCCACTGGCTGCAGGCACAGACGTGGAAGTCTTTCTGCATTCCTCACTCCCCGCCCCACTCGCCAGCCTCCCTCTGGCTGAGGCACCAGCTCCCAGCCATGGGGCCTCACCTGGGCTCAGTGTGCGGGCAGTGCCCTGCACGCTGTCAGCATTGTGGGGCCCACGCAGGCCGTACAGTGTAATGCTGTACAGGGTCCCGGGACGCAGGTCCCGAAGCACAGCCGAGCGCCGTGTCCCTGGCACTGTCATCTCCCGCTGCAGCAAGGGACGCGGATGGGGCTCCAGAGTGCTTGCTGATGGGACCCCATAGCGAAGCAGGAAGGAGTCGAAGGCCCCAGAGGGGGCCTCCCAGTTGAGCCGCAGAGAACTGGTGGTCACATCAGTCACAGACAGCTGGGAGAGCCGGGGCCCCAGCTCCCCTGGGGTCTGACCGGCAGGAGCTGACCCTGCACAGAGCAGGCGGGAAAACAGCTTAAAGGCAGAAGCACACCAGCAGGGTGACCTGGGGCAGGTCCCTTCTGCCACCCAGCCTGGCCCCTGGGTCCTCATCTGTAAAGTGGAGCGAATGGGGGGCTGGCACCCACAGTAGGATCCATAGAGACACCACCTGTGTGCAGAGCCAGGGAAACCCCTTCCTCCCTCCATGGCACCCCCATGTTCTTTCCCTGTGCTCACCACTTCTGGGGCACCCCCCACCCTTCCCAGGCCCAGATGAGAAGCAGGGAGGCTAAGACACAGGCCCTCGCCTAGGGGTACCTGTGGTGCCCTCAGCTGAGACAGGGCCGAGACGCTTCCCTTCATGGAGGCCGTAGAGAAAGAACTTGTAGGGGGTGCTCGGTTCCAGGCTGGACACAAGGACCTTGTTCTGGTCACCACCCACAAGCAAGGCCTGGGACTGCCTGTCTGTGTCCCAATACTGCACCACAAAGGAGTCAAAGGGGCCCTGGGCCACTGTCCATGAGAGGTGCAGGGAGTCCGGGGTCCTGTCAGTCACTGTCAGCACCCCCAAACGGGGCCCTTCCGGGGGCTCGGGAGCCTCTTCTGGGGCTGTGGGAGAAGCCCAGGGAAGGAGCTGAGTGTGCGTGCATGTCTGTGCATGCGCTGTGTGTGCTGCACGTGCGTGCGTGTGCCCACTGCAGGCCCTCCCAGCACCACTGCACCAGTTCCTGGGTGGCCCAGGGCTGAGGTGCACACTTTACAGGTCCTGGCTTCCATGGAAGCCAGGTAGAGAGAAGAGAGGGGCTGAAGCTTCTAGCATGTTCCTTCTCTTGAATCTGCCAAATTCCTGCTCTGGTGGTGAGGCCTGCTCCTGCGGGCCTCCCTGGGTGCCAACACTGTGGCCCCGTGACTCCTCTGTGGGCTCCTTTGCCAGGTCTGAATTTGCGCTGCCTCTGAGGCGGGACTAGCTTGGCCACCCCCGAGTTCGGCCACAGGCCTCCTGTCTGAGGGTAGCTGAGGGTGGAAGTGGCTGGTGAACGGTGTGGGGGGCAAACCTGCCCCGTGGGGCTGCTGGGAGCTGGGCCCGCACCTCTGGGGGAGGAGCCCCTTCCACCACCACAGCCACTTCTGCTGGTTTCTTTGCTCCTTCTTGTTTTCTTTTCCAGTAATTTTTCCATCTGAGAAAAGGCTCCTGACTTATCCATGGGTGGGGGTCTTATCCTTATCTGGGCAAGGCCACCCTGAGGGGACGTGGAGCGCCCCGCTGAGGAAGACAGAGCAGCCACAGAGCTGCCGGGCGGTGGGGGGGTGGGGGGGGTGGGGGGCGCGTAATTGAAGGGGTCCGGAGGATTGAGGACCACTGCCTGGGCCTCTCCTGGCCCGGCTCCTGCTTTCGACTGACCCCTAGTCACTGACAGAGCTGGCCTCTGGCACCTTCCTCTGGGCCCCAGGCAGGGCTCCCTCATGCCCCTATCTGCTCATGCCTGTCCCTACATCTTCAGCCCAAACTCACACAGGTTGGCCCGCTAGGACAGTCTCCCACTCACCTGTCATTCCCAGGACAGAGACAGGGCCCAGGCGTTGTCCTTCTAGGATCCCGTGCAGCAGGAACTTGTATTTCCTGCCAGGCTCCAAGCCACCTATGGTGGCCTCCTGCTGATCTGCAGCCACAGGCACTGCCCGGGGCTGCCCGTTTGTGTCCCTGTACTCGACCATGAAGGAGTCAAAGTGGCCCTGGGCCACTCTCCATGTAAGGCGCACGGAGTGCGGGGTCTCATCTGTCACTGCCAGCTCCCCTAGGTGGGGTAGGGGCTGCCACTCCTTCTCCAGGGGAGCTGTGGGGAGAGTGGGGGTTTGTGGAGGAGAAACTCTTAGAGCTGCCTTCACCTCAACCTTGGCAACTTCCAGGCGGTGTGAGGGTCCGAGAGACAGTCCCTGAGGTGTGGCTTCACGGACAGCCACCTGAAGAGACAGGACTGCTCCAGCCTGCGGGCAGCCTGGTCCCCTCCTCCAGAGGCCACTGCCCAAACGCCTCCCTGCCCCCGCCCCCTCCCTACTGTGACGGGCATGCAAGAAATGCATAAAAGATCACCTTATGAGAGCAGGGGGGCTGGGGCTGCTGAGAAGGGTGTCAGTTACCCCCTGACCCCTGAGTGCCCTGAGCAGAGATGTGGCCAGAGCTGGGAAAAGCCCCTGGAGGGCATCTGGGTTGTCGGGTTGACAGCAAGAGCCAGGCCGGGCAGCCAGTCAAGCTCACAGGCTGCCATCACCCGGCACGACCCCTCCTTGCTCTCCATCAGCCTGGGCCCTCCTTCCACTCACTGCCCCAGCCCTGCACGAACCCTGGGACCTCGAAGCCGGGTGAGGAGAGGCAGGGGGAGAAGCCAGGGGCAGAGTACGGAAGAGACCTGCCGAGGGTGGGTGCTGACCGGTGGAGCTGGAGGAGAAGTCTGTATCCCGTCACCATAATGAGTTCAGGGAAGAGGATTATGGAGTCTGAGGGCCTCAGGCCCCAACTGGCCATGTGTCCCATCCTTGTCTGGCCAGGGTGACTCATGGTCCTGGGAGTGGAGTGAGAGTCAGTGACCTACCTCCACCCTTTCCTTGGGGGCTGAGTCATGGGCACAATGACGCTGGATTTTTCCATTGTCTTTTTGCAGCCAAATTCTCCTGTATTTTCTACCTCTTGCCACAGAGTTGGGACAGAGGGAGGGGGATGTGAACATTTACTGAGCGCCAGTAGATATTATTCATAATCACTATGCAAGTGTGGAGACTGAGGTTCAAAGGAAAGTGGCTTGCTCATGGCCACACAGCTGGCAATCGGGATTTGAACACAGGCCTGCTTGGTTCCAAAGCCTGGGTTGTTTTTAGTACATTGCCAGTCAGTGAATGGAAAAAATGCATATAAAATGCTCATAAGAGTGCCTGGCATGCAACAGCGACTCAGTAAGTGTTTGCTTTTGGTGTTATGATTGTTATGTCAAGGCTGAAGGAGAATAAGTTTCACGGGAAGGCCACAGGGCCAGCTGTGGGAAGAGGCAGCTCTGGGAAAGGTGGGAGGCAGGGCTGGAGTTTACCTGTGGTGCCGTCAGCAGAGACGGGGCCCAACTTCTTCTTGCCTGCCAGACCGTAGAGCAGGAACTTGTACTTCGTGTTGGGATCCAGGCCGCTGACAGTGACCTCCAGCTGGTCTGCAGCCACAGGCACCACCTGGGGCTGCCCGTTCCTGTCCTTGTACTGGACCACAAAGGAGTCAAATTTGCCCTGGGGGACCACCCACGAGAGGGCCACTGAGTCTGGGGTCACATTCGTCACTGTCAGCTCCCCCAGGTGAGGAGAAGGTTTTGTGTCTGGGACTGGAAAAAAGAGAGAGGTACATGGAGAGTGACAGAAATGGTGACAGAAGCAGACAGAACTTCCTCAGGGTCACATGTCAGGAAAGGGGAAGCAGAGGCATAGGGACAAAAGAGGAGCCTGGGAAGAAAGAGGGGTCTTTTGGGGTGGGGGAGCAGGGAGAGGGACAGGATGAGGGGTAAGAGGGAGCGCAGGACTGGATTTCACTGGACCCAGGCAATATATGGGTCTGGAGGCCCTGGGGTCTGGAGTGTGGAGCACAGAAGGTGACATTCCCAACTGTCACCACAAGGGGGCGAAGGATGGTCAAAAGGCTCCAGGAGCAAAGGTGGTCTCTGGAGCTCACTCGTGGGTCTTTGCATCTGCAGAGAGAGGGCCCTGCCTTTTCGCATCCTGCAGTCCAAATAGTAGGAAGGAATTTGTACTTGTGGGGAGGGGCCAGACTGGAGATGGTGACTTCCCATTGGTCTCCACTCACAGGCACTCCCTGGGGCGGCCCCTGCGCGTCCCTGTACTGGACCAGGAAGGAGACAAAAGGGCCCTGGGCCACCATCCAGGACAGGTGCACTGTGCATGAGGTCACAGCTACCACAGCCAGCTCCTCCAGGTGGGGTGCCACTGGGGGCCCTGTGGGCAGGGCGGCTGGGACAGAGCAGCAGGAGCCTCAATGGCAGGACCCTGTCCTGGAGAGGGAATGCTTTCCTGGCTACAGAACAAACATTCAAGCTAATTGCTATAAGGTGTTTACTGAGTCGCAGGTGCTGCATAAGCACTCACACAACAGGGGCAGTAGGTGCCACACCAGCATCACCCCACTGTGCGGGGGATCTGAGGCTGCAGATGTTCAGACACATTTGTATAATAAACAATCCGTACATTCAGAACAGGACTCAAATCCAGAGAACCTGGATCCACATCCACATCTGAGCCATGAAACTGCCCAGTCAGGGAGACTGAGGAAGCCACAGATGACTAAATCAGCAAGTGAGAGGGTCCGGATGGTGAGAGAAGGAACAAAGCTAAAATGTCGGAGGCATAGGCTCCATGCCCACCTGACACTGACTACAGTCTCCACCAGTCCTCACTCATTCAAGGAACATGTGGGACATTGGCACCATGTGAGAAAGGGCAGAGCGCATGTGTAAGGGGTGCTCACCTCTAAGGGAAAAAGCCGAAAGCAGCAGAGCAAAACCCGGCCCCGCCCCCACTCACCAGTCAGGCCCACAGTGGACACCGGGCCCACGCGCCGGCCCCCGTGCAGGCCGTACAGGTGCATCTTGTACTTGCGCCCCGGCTCCAGGCCCCGCACGGTGACCTCTCTCTCCTCACCCCCGGCACGCACCGCCTGGGGCCGCCCGTCCCTGTCCTTGTACTGGACGGTGAAGGAGTCGAAGTGGCCCTGGGGGACGGACCAGGAGAGGCTCAGCGAGTCCGGGGAGGATCCTGTCACTGTCAGCTCCCCCAGGAGGGGCTCCTCGGGGAGCTCTGGGGCGGCCTCCGTGCTGGGTTCCGTGGGGCTGGGCGTCTCTTCCTCTGCAGCTGAGAAGGACAGACACAGGGAGGGTGGGGCAGGGTCCGTGGAGATGTCCTCGGTCTTCTCCCAGGCCGCGGTCGTGCCTGGACCCCGAGGTCCCCGCGGAGAAGCCCCTCCTGGGGGCTGGGAGGTCCTGCTCCGTCCAGCCTCACAAACGTGCCCAGGGCCTCGGGGTCGGCTGTGGGGAGCCGGGCAGCCACCAGCGCAGCTCACAGAGGCCTTTCTCTGCCCCGGGGGCCCCGCCCTGGTCCTCGGGGAGCCCACGGGGAGGCGCCAAGGGCACCGCGGCGCAGCCTGCAGCACCTCGAGCACAGGCGCCCCCTGCACCCCACTCACCCATCGCGGAGTGCCATCGCCCTGCCGGCGCCCGCCCTGCGGCGCCCACCGTCCACTCACCCGTCACCCCGACGGCGGAGACGGGGCCCTGGCGCTGGCCGTCGTGGAAGCCATACAGGTTCATCTTGTACTTGTGGTCTGGCTCCAGGCCCGAGACGGTGACCCCGTCCTCATGTCCCGGCACCCGCAGCGCCTTGGGCTGCCCGTCCCCGTTCTTGTACTGGACCAGGAAGTGGTCAAACTGTCCCTCGGGCACGGTCCAGGAGAGGCTCAGCGAGTCCGGGGAGGACCCTGTCACCGTCAGCTCCCCCAGGCGCGGCTTCAAAGGGGGGCTGCCTGGGGGTTCCTCTTCGGGGGCTGGGAAAAGATGTAAACAGAAGCTTTCCTGTTGCTGAAAGGAGTTGCTGATACCCCAGCTTCTCCTGGCCTCAGACCAGAATGGTGTTAGCTTGGGACTAACCTAAGATCCATTTCTGGTTATGATCGTCCAAGTCTTTCTGTGGCCTCCTTGTGGTCCGTCTAACTGGCCAGCCTCTTGCCTCAGAGCCCTTGTGTATTCCCTCTGCTCTCATCATCTTTCCCCAGATATTTGCATGGCTCATGTCGATGCTTCCTTTGAGTCCTTGTTCAAACGCTACCTTCTCTTTGGGACCTTCCCCTGACCACCTATTTAAGGTTCCAATCTTCCCGATTACAATCTACCTTCTTTACTTAGACCAAATTCCAGCAACAAATTGGAAAACACCAACTATGAAACAAACAAATCTGTAGCACCACGTGGATACTTGAGGACATTAAGGAATGACTGGTCATTCCTTTTTGAAAAAAAATTTAATATATCCATATATTTAATAAATTGATTGTTTTCTTCCTTTTTTTAATGTATTTTATTGATTATGCTATTCCAGCTGTCCCATTTTTTTCCTCCCCTCTATTCCTCTCCGCCTGGCACTCCCGTCCCACTAGGATCCCCCTGCCCTTAGTTCACGTCCATGGGTCGTACATGTAAGTTCTTTGGCTTCTCAATTTCCTATGCTATTCTTAACCTCTCCCTATCTATTTTTTACCTACCAATGTCGCTTCTTATTCCCTACACCTTTTTCCCATTCTTCCCCCTCCCCTCTGATCTCCGTTTCTGTGGTTCTGTTCCTGTTTTAGTTGTTTGCTTAGTTTTTGTTTTTGTCTTAGGTTCAGTTGTTGATGGTTGTGAGTTTGTTGTCATTTTACTGTTCACAGGTTTTGATCTTCTTCCTTTTCTTACATAAGTCCCCTTAACATTTCATACAATAAGGGCTTGGTGATGATGAACTCCTTTAACTTGACCTTATCTGGGGAAGCACTTCGTCTGCCCTTCCATTCTAAATGGTAGCTTTGCTGGCTAGAGTAATCTTGGATGGAGGTCCTTGCCTTTCATGACTTTGAATACTTCTCTGCAGCTCCTTCTTGCCTGAAAGGTTGCTTTTGAGAAGTCAGCTGATAGTCTTATGGGAACTCCTCAGTAGGTAACTGTCTCCTTTTCTCTTGCTGCTTTTAAGATTCTCTCCTTATCTTTAACCCTGGGTAATGTAATTATGATGTGCCTTGGTGTGTGCTTCCTTGGGCCCACCTTCTTTGGGACTCTGAGCTTCCTGGACTTCCTGGAAGTCTATTTCCTTGGCAAGATTGGGGAAGTTCTCCTTCATTATTTTTTCAAAAACGTTTTCAATTTCTTGCTCCTCCTCTTTTCCTTCTGGCGCCCCTATGATTCACATGTTGGAATGTTTAAAGTTGTCCCAGAGGCTCCTCATAAGCCACTCCTCATGTTTTTGAATTCTTATTTCTTCCCTCTGTTCTGGTTGAATGACTGTTCATTCTTAAGGTACAATAACTTTCATGTGGTTATTTTTAAATAGCCTTTTTAAAGAGAGGACTATAAATATTTAGTGATGAAGTACAGAGTGTCTGGGATGAGTGTAAAAACACTGCAGTGGTCTACCCTACCAGGAATACTATCTGGCTGTACAAAAGAATAAGGAACTGCTTGATGCTACAACGTGGGAGGACCTCAAAATGCGCTCGGTAAAGAAGTCAGACACAAAAGAGCACATACTGCATGGTTCCATTTGTATGATTTGCTCAGAAATGGCAGATCTAGACACAGAACACAGTTTGGGGTGGCCTGGGGCTGGGCGTCAGAAGGGTCTACACATGAGGTTTCTTCTTGGGGTGGTAGAAAAGTTCAAGAACAAGATAGTGGTGAAACATGCACACTCTATAAATATAATAAAAATAAACTGAGTCGTATATTGAAACAGGTGACTTTTCTGGTGTGTAAATTATGTCGATAAAGTCGTTAACAAAGAAGCATTCTCTGGAGAGGGCAGGCGGAGACTGAGGAAAGAGCGAGCAGACTGAGCAGGACTTGATATCTGGTGGAAGCAGGTGATGTACGTCCCAAACGCGAAAAAGGGTTCCCAGGCAAAGCAGAGAGCCACAATGGGCCAGGGCGTTACTGCCTTGGACGCTTTGTACCCAGGGGCCTCTTAGATGGACAGGGACTGTCCTGAGACTTGCGTTTCCTGCGTGCGGACCATCCCTGTCCTGGGCTGTTCCATGGACAATGCACAGGTCAGAGGCTGAGGTTTTATGGTCTGCTCTGGGGGAGACTCTAGAGACTCGACTATTGAGACCTGTCCTGAGCCCAACCCTGGAGGCCCTTCAGCCCCCACTCACCAGTCAGGCCCACAGTGGACACGGGGCCCACGCGCCGGCCCCCGTGCAGGCCGTACAGGTGCATCTTGTACTTGCGCCCCGGCTCCAGGCCCCGCACGGTGACCTCTCTCTCCTCACCCCCGGCACGCACCGCCTGGGGCCGCCCGTCCCTGTCCTTGTACTGGACGGTGAAGGAGTCGAAGTGGCCCTGGGGGACGGACCAGGAGAGGCTCAGCGAGTCCGGGGAGGATCCTGTCACTGTCAGCTCCCCCAGGAGGGGCTCCTCGGGGAGCTCTGGGGCGGCCTCCGTGCTGGGTTCCGTGGGGCTGGGCGTCTCTTCCTCTGCAGCTGAGAAGGACAGACACAGGGAGGGTGGGGCAGGGTCCGTGGAGATGTCCTCGGTCTTCTCCCAGGCCGCGGTCGTGCCTGGACCCCGAGGTCCCCGCGGAGAAGCCCCTCCTGGGGGCTGGGAGGTCCTGCTCCGTCCAGCCTCACAAACGTGCCCAGGGCCTCGGGGTCGGCTGTGGGGAGCCGGGCAGCCACCAGCGCAGCTCACAGAGGCCTTTCTCTGCCCCGGGGGCCCCGCCCTGGTCCTCGGGGAGCCCACGGGGAGGCGCCAAGGGCACCGCGGCGCAGCCTGCAGCACCTCGAGCACAGGCGCCCCCTGCACCCCACTCACCCATCGCGGAGTGCCATCGCCCTGCCGGCGCCCGCCCTGCGGCGCCCACCGTCCACTCACCCGTCACCCCGACGGCGGAGACGGGGCCCTGGCGCTGGCCGTCGTGGAAGCCATACAGGTTCATCTTGTACTTGTGGTCTGGCTCCAGGCCCGAGACGGTGACCCCGTCCTCGTGTCCTGGCACCCGCAGCGCCTTGGGCTGCCCGTCCCCGTTCTTGTACTGGACCAGGAAGTGGTCAAACTGTCCCTCGGGCACGGTCCAGGAGAGGCTCAGCGAGTCCGGGGAGGACCCTGTCACCGTCAGCTCCCCCAGGCGCGGCTTGATGGGAGGCTCGGGGGTCAGGGTGGGCGGAACTTGGGTGGGCCCAGCTTCGTAATCTGGAGCTGGACGAGAAGGACAGAGACGTGGGGGACAGGTGAGGTCTCCTCAGTCCTCAGTTCAGCATATCAGGGGCCTACTGCAAAAATAAGATAGTAAGGAACAGACTCTTGCCGTCCACAGTGGCTCTCACTCTGAGTCTTTCTGGTCCCATTAGTGTGTCCTGTCTTACTGTCACCCCCTCCTCCCTCACGGTGCCTCCCTCCTCCCTCGCCTCACCTACGCCGACCAATGTCCCTGTGACCTCTCCCTCTCCTCCAGCACCTGCCTCTCCTCTGAACACAGGTGCACGCGGCCACCATGCCCTGGTCTCCCTCCACTGGGGTCTCAGTGGCATCTCACTCCCTTTGGCTCACGACTTTGCTCCCGCACAGCTCAGAACTGCTCCCGCACAAGGCACCCGCGGTCTTCCTGGTTCTGTTCCTGTCCTTAGCTGCCATTGGACTCAGAGTGTTCCATTTTTCCCAAAGTTTCTGTCGTGCCGCCTCACTCCCCACACCTGCAGCCCAGCCGTCCTGGTTAGGGCCACCCTCACCTCTCACCTGGTGTCTCTGCCTCCCTCCCGCCCCCTCTGCACAGGGGACCAGAATGGGACTTCAGGTGCACGGCTGATGGAATCAGTCTTACTTAAAACTGTGCACAACCCTCTGAGTCCCCAGAGGAGTCCCTGCTTCCTGAGCTGCTCTTAGCTCTCCACCCCCATCTCGAGACTGACGCCCTACTCGGAGCATTTCACCCAAAACGCTCTCGTGTGCCCTAGTGTTCCTAGTTCCCAGGCCTTTGCACCAGCTGCAACACTTTATCTGACACACTTGTCATCCTTTCGCAATATCACTATGCTGACACCTGCCTGACCTCAGGTCTCAGCGGTCCCTTGGGTGACTGGACAGGCTGGCGTAGGTCTCAGTGCCCCGGACTTCCTGTCATATCCATGTCCCCCTTCGCCTGACTTGCTGGTTCACAGCCTGTCCTCCATGACTGTGAGCCCCATTAGTATGAGACCTTGTCTCTCTGCCAAGTTCAAGGCTGACCCCTGTGAAGTCCCACAGCGCTTGGCTCAGGACGCACCCACCTTAGTTGGCCCATTATAATCATAAGTCTGGTAATGTCTGGACCACGAGGCTGGGGCGCTGCAGACAAGATGCTGCTTTCTGAGCACCTCCTGTCCTCCGCCACGGCTTCTAGTCACGCCACAGAGGCTGAGTCTCTAGGACACACCAGGGATGCCAGTATGATTCCCTCCCACAAATTCTAAGAACGTGTCGATCCCTTGGTTGTGAGGAGATGCTACCAAAGCGCGGCCTTCAGAGCAGCAGCAGCCGCATCCCGGAGGATCTCGTTAGGGAGGCGGAATCTCTGGTCCCAGCCCAAATCTGCTGAAAGAGTCTGCCCTTTACCAAGATCCCCAGGCCACTGATGTGCAAAAGGCGACATGCAGGTGGGCATATTGTTGTTTTCACAAAGATGGTAATAAAGGGAAAGTCTTCCGGGGCCAGTCCTCCCTGCCCTGCCTGCCTCGCCCCCACTCACCAGTCAGGACCACAGTGGACACGGGGCCCACGCGCCGGCCCCCGTGCAGGCCGTACAGGTGCATCTTGTACTTGCGCCCCGGCTCCAGGCCCCGCACGGTGACCTCTCTCTCCTCACCCCCGGCACGCACCGCCTGGGGCCGCCCGTCCCTGTCCTTGTACTGGACGGTGAAGGAGTCGAAGTGGCCCTGGGGGACGGACCAGGAGAGGCTCAGCGAGTCCGGGGAGGATCCTGTCACTGTCAGCTCCCCCAGGAGGGGCTCCTCGGGGGGCTCTGGGGCGGCCTCCGTGCTGGGTTCCGTGGGGCTGGAGGTCTCATCCACTTCAGTGGGGAAGGGAGTCTCATCCTCATCCACCTGGGGAGCTAAGTAAAGAGATTGGGGTAGAGGCTTAGGTGGCGACTTGCATTTCTGGTGATGTCTGTAGGGACAGCAAAGACCATCCTGCTGAAATACTGTTCAAGCTCCAGAATTTACTGCTGGCATATCCTCCTTGGTGGAGAGAGCTGACAGGCTCCCAAACCCCCCATCACATGCCCATTGGCATAAACCTCCAGAAAGTAGTTTGGAGACATGCCAGGAGCCAAAATAATCCTCATTTGCTTTGACCCAATAATCTTATTTCTGGGAAGCTAGCCTAAGAAAATTATTAAAAAGCAGGAAATAGTTGTATCACAAGAATTCATTACGGGATCATTCATGACAGCAAAATGTGTCAAGGGATCAAGAGACCCCCAGGAGGTGATTAATTTTGTTGTGGCGCTTTCACCATGAAGCATCAAATGACCATCAAAGTGATGACTGATGCTGGTTGTGTAGCCACAGGATAAATGCTCACAGTGTCACCTTGGTACAAAAGAAAGTCATAGCCAAGAATTAGATTTCTCTGCAACTCTCAAAAATGCAGAGAGGATGTTATGTACATTGTTGCGTATGGTGATTATTGGGTCAAAAGGTGATCTGATGAGAGGTATTTTCCTTGTTTTCAAACTTTCCATCATGTTGCTATATTCTTTTCACTAGAAAAATACAGATTTAAAGAGAAATCCTGGATTATCAAAATAAATAATCTGGTAGAAGGTGTGGAGGGGTGACATGGGTCTGCTCTATTTTGTATGTTTGGGATTCACCTTATTAAAAGGTAAAAGACCTGAGCAGTGAATGAGAATTAACAGCTTACCTTCAGGGTATGAATTGCTCTAATGTACATTTTCTAATGAAGTCCCTATTCTCCCCTCCCCCAACACTCCTGGGAACACAGGCATAGATGAGGCCCATCGCTCGGGGAGTCAGGAAGGCTGAATGAAATGAGTCCTCTGTGCGCAGTATCTTCAGGAGAGGCGTGGGAACGCCATGGAGCTGCTCGATTGGTGTTGCAGAGGCAGCAGCCTGCCGTCCCAAGGCTCCATCTCGCAGGGGTCGGTTCTTCCACACGCAGAGGAACTTGAGCGAAATCCTCTCACCAGGCATGAGAATCTAGCTGACGGTGACTTAGAAAAGCCGACCTGATTGCACGGTTGGAATGATTTCACCTTGTAATTTTTTTCCCCCTTATTACTTAGGGACTAGAAATTGTCTTTCTCATAATTAGAAATGAAATACGTTGCAAGAGTGATTGGGGTAAAAGACAAGCAGTACAAGAGAGAAGACATTATCTTTAAAACATTTTCCCTGATTGTAAAGGAAATGCATGTCATTTAAGAAAATTTGGATAACACAGAATAGGATAAGACATTTTTTAAAAAAGTTCTGGAACATTCTATTCTGTCCCGCAAACATGCATCCTGTGGGATGTATTTCCTTCCAGTGTTCTTCCCATGCATGTTATTTTCAAGCAGTTTTGGTCAGCACTTTTACAAAAATTGTGGGCTCTTTGTTTCAATGTAATATTTTAAAGTCATTGTCTTACATTAAAACATTTCAATGATGGCCTAATAGCTCTTCTTATAGGTGTTGTCAAACTATTTAACCATCCCATTATAGCTGGATGTTGGGTTCTTTCTTCCTTTCCTTTATTTAAAAAACATTTTTTTATTTTTCGTTACAACAAAGAATGTTATAACTAAGTAGGAAAAAAAACTCTGGTAAGTCTGTCATGGCCTGTTCCTGACATATTTAGCTTGCAAAGGAGGCCCATGGCTGACTAACAGGAGGACTCCACGCAAGAATGGATGATGACACTGTAGGGTGGCAAAGGCTAAACCGCTAGGCATGGCCCTGGGCCCAGGGTCACAGAGGGTGGGTGTGAAAGGGGAGCTGGGCCAGGACTCTTAGGGGCTGGGGAAATAGCAGAACAGTCAACGAGGTTACTACTCATGAGAAAAAAGTAGTTATCTACTGAGAGCCCCCAAGTACCCCCTCACTCACCAGTCAGGCCCAGAGTGGACACCGGGCCCGCGCGCCGGCCCCCGTGCAGGCCGTACAGGTGCATCTTGTACTTGCGCCCCGGCTCCAGGCCCCGCACGGTGACCTCTCTCTCCTCACCCCCGGCACGCACCACCTGGGGCCGCCCGTCCCTGTCCTTGTACTGGACGGTGAAGGAGTCGAAGTGGCCCTGGGGGACGGACCAGGAGAGGCTCAGCGAGTCCGGGGAGGATCCTGTCACTGTCAGCTCCCCCAGGAGGGGCTCCTCGGGGGGCTCTGGGGCGGCCTCCGTGCTGGGTTCCGTGGGGCTGGAGGTCTCATCCACTTCAGTGGGGAAGGGAGTCTCATCCTCATCCACCTGGGGAGCTAAGTAAAGAGATTGGGGTAGAGGCTTAGGTGGCGACTTGCATTTCTGGTGATGTCTGTAGGGACAGCAAAGACCATCCTGCTGAAATACTGTTCAAGCTCCAGAATTTACTGCTGGCATATCCTCCTTGGTGGAGAGAGCTGACAGGCTCCCAAACCCCCCATCACATGCCCATTGGCATAAACCTCCAGAAAGTAGTTTGGAGACATGCCAGGAGCCAAAATAATCCTCATTTGCTTTGACCCAATAATCTTATTTCTGGGAAGCTAGCCTAAGAAAATTATTAAAAAGCAGGAAATAGTTGTATCACAAGAATTCATTACGGGATCATTCATGACAGCAAAATGTGTCAAGGGATCAAGAGACCCCCAGGAGGTGATTAATTTTGTTGTGGCGCTTTCACCATGAAGCATCAAATGACCATCAAAGTGATGACTGATGCTGGTTGTGTAGCCACAGGATAAATGCTCACAGTGTCACCTTGGTACAAAAGAAAGTCATAGCCAAGAATTAGATTTCTCTGCAACTCTCAAAAATGCAGAGAGGATGTTATGTACATTGTTGCGTATGGTGATTATTGGGTCAAAAGGTGATCTGATGAGAGTTATTTTCCTTGTTTTCAAACTTTCCATCATGTTGCTATATTCTTTTCACTAGAAAAATACAGATTTAAAGAGAAATCCTGGATTATCAAAATAAATAATCTGGTAGAAGGTGTGGAGGGGTGACATGGGTCTGCTCTATTTTGTATGTTTGGGATTCACCTTATTAAAAGGTAAAAGACCTGAGCAGTGAATGAGAATTAACAGCTTACCTTCAGGGTATGAATTGCTCTAATGTACATTTTCTAATGAAGTCCCTATTCTCCCCTCCCCCAACACTCCTGGGAACACAGGCATAGATGAGGCCCATCGCTCGGGAGTCAGGAAGGCTGAATGAAATGAGTCCTCTGTGCGCAGTATCTTCAGGAGAGGCGTGGGAACGCCATGGAGCTGCTCGATTGGTGTTGCAGAGGCAGCAGCCTGCCGTCCCAAGGCTCCATCTCGCAGGGGTCGGTTCTTCCACACGCAGAGGAACTTGCGCGAAATCCTCTCACCAGGCATGAGAATCTAGCTGACGATGACTTAGAAAAGCCGACCTGATTGCACGGTTGGAATGATTTCACCTTGTAATTTTTTTCCCCCTTATTACTTAGGGACTAGAAATTGTCTTTCTCATAATTAGAAATGAAATACGTTGCAAGAGTGATTGGGGTAAAAGACAAGCAGTACAAGAGAGAAGACATTATCTTTAAAACATTTTCCCTGATTGTAAAGGAAATGCATGTCATTTAAGAAAATTTGGATAACACAGAATAGGATAAGACATTTTTTAAAAAAGTTCTGGAACATTCTATTCTGTCCCGCAAACATGCATCCTGTGGGATGTATTTCCTTCCAGTGTTCTTCCCACGCCTGTTATTTTCAAGCAGTTTTGGTCAGCACTTTTACAAAAATTGTGGGCTCTTTTTTTCAATGTAATATTTTAAAGTCATTGTCTTACATTAAAACATTTCAATGATGGCCTAATAGCTCTTCTTATAGGTGTTGTCAAACTATTTAACCATCCCATTATAGCTGGATGTTGGGTTCTTTCTTCCTTTCCTTTATTTAAAAAACATTTTTTTATTTTTCGTTACAACAAAGGATGTTATAACTAAGTAGGAAAAAAAACTCTGGTAAGTCTGTCATGGCCTGTTCCTGACATATTTAGCTTGCAAAGGAGGCCCATGGCTGACTAACAGGAGGACTCCACACAAGAATGGATGATGACACTGTAGGGTGGCAAAGGCTAAACCGCTAGGCATGGCCCTGGGCCCAGGGTCACAGAGGGTGGGTGTGAAAGGGGAGCTGGGCCAGGACTCTTAGGGGCTGGGGAAATAGCAGAACAGTCAACGAGGTTACTACTCATGAGAAAAAAGTAGTTATCTACTGAGAGCCCCCAAGTACCCCCTCACTCACCAGTCAGGCCCAGAGTGGACACCGGGCCCGCGCGCCGGCCCCCGTGCAGGCCGTACAGGTGCATCTTGTACTTGCGCCCCGGCTCCAGGCCCCGCACGGTGACCTCTCTCTCCTCACCCCCGGCACGCACCGCCTGGGGCCGCCCGTCCCTGTCCTTGTACTGGACGGTGAAGGAGTCGAAGTGGCCCTGGGGGACGGACCAGGAGAGGCTCAGCGAGTCCGGGGAGGATCCTGTCACTGTCAGCTCCCCCAGGAGGGGCTCCTCGGGGGGCTCTGGGGCGGCCTCCGTGCTGGGTTCCGTGGGGCTGGGCGTCTCTTCCTCTGCAGCTGAGAAGGACAGACACAGGGAGGGTGGGGCAGGGTCCGTGGAGATGTCCTCGGTCTTCTCCCAGGCCGCGGTCGTGCCTGGACCCCGAGGTCCCCGCGGAGAAGCCCCTCCTGGGGGCTGGGAGGTCCTGCTCCGTCCAGCCTCACAAACGTGCCCAGGGCCTCGGGGTCGGCTGTGGGGAGCCGGGCAGCCACCAGCGCAGCTCACAGAGGCCTTTCTCTGCCCCGGGGGCCCCGCCCTGGTCCTCGGGGAGCCCACGGGGAGGCGCCAAGGGCACCGCGGCGCAGCCTGCAGCACCTCGAGCACAGGCGCCCCCTGCACCCCACTCACCCATCGCGGAGTGCCATCGCCCTGCCGGCGCCCGCCCTGCGGCGCCCACCGTCCACTCACCCGTCACCCCGACGGCGGAGACGGGGCCCTGGCGCTGGCCGTCGTGGAAGCCATACAGGTTCATCTTGTACTTGTGGTCTGGCTCCAGGCCCGAGACGGTGACCCCGTCCTCGTGTCCCGGCACCCGCAGCGCCTTGGGCTGCCCGTCCCCGTTCTTGTACTGGACCAGGAAGTGGTCAAACTGTCCCTCGGGCACGGTCCAGGAGAGGCTCAGCGAGTCCGGGGAGGACCCTGTCACCGTCAGCTCCCCCAGGCGCGGCTTGATGGGTGGCTCGGGGGTCACGGTGGAAGGTTCTGAAGGTTTACCCTCTTCTTTCCTTGGGACTAAACAGAGACGAGAGAGAGGACCTTGATGAGGGGCAGGTGTCCACGAGGCCTCTGCTCTCCTCTCAGCTGACATGCTATTTGGAAGGAAGCAGGGTGGGCAGAGTTCCTCTTGCTCACCTGTCAGGGATTCCACCTGGATAGGACCGAGACGCTGCTGGCCATGGAGACCGTACACATTCACCAGGTATCTGCGGTTGGATTCCAGTCCAGAGAGGGTGATGTCATTCCGGTTGCCCCCTACCCTGACAACTTGGAGTTGCCCATCCTTGTCTATGTACTGGACCTCGAAGGAGTCAAATTCTCCCTTAGTGACCGTCCAGGAGAGGTTTAACGTGTGTGGGGTGGCCTCATTCACGGTCAGCTCCCCAAGATGTGGCTCAGACTGTGGAGGGTTTGGGGCCGTGGCTTCAGCTCCGATTTCTTCCCTAGGGGCTGGTTCAGAGAGATAGGTAGAGCTGGGTGATGGGTCTGTTGCTGTACTAGGTCTCCAAGGGGAGGGCAGGAGGGCAGGAAGTAAAGGCAAGTGATCAGTGATAAAGGGGGCCAACTATTGATACACAGGGAGGAATTTCAAAAGCATGATGTTAAGTGCAAGAAGCCAAACACAAATGACTATGTACTGTGTGATTCTGCAAATGAAATGCTTCAAAAGTCAAAACAATCATGAGAGAAAGCAATCCGCAGTGCCAGAGGCTGGCAGGAGTGGAACTGGCTGCTAGGGACACAGCAAACTTTGGGGTCCAGAGAAATGTTCTACAGTTCAGTTGAGATAATGATTTCATGACATGCTTTTGCTCAAACTCATTGAAATATTCCCTTCAAATGGGTGAATTTTATTGTACATAAATTATGCCTCCATATACCTGATCCCTTTCCCTAAACAAAGGGATGTAGGAAGCCCAGAAATGGTGTGGCTGGGTGAGGCCAGGAAAGCCTGGCAGGGAGGAGGAGCAATCTTTCTGGCCACAGCCACACTCACCAGTCACAGCGACCGCAGCGATGGGCCCCACACGCCGGCCATCATGCAGCCCATAGAGAAGCAGCTTGTACCTGCGGGAGGAGTCCAGGCCCGAGACCCTGACCTCCCTGAGGCTGCCCTCCACGGGCACCACCTGGGGCTGCCCGTCTCTGTCCTTGTAGTGGACCACGAAGGAGTCAAACTGGCCCTCAGGGACCGTCCACGCAAGGCCCACGGAGTCCGGTGTCACGCTGGTCACCTGTAGCTCCTCTCCCAGATGGGGTTTTGGGGGACGCTTTGTTCTAGCATCATCCACAGCACCCTGGGTCTCTGAAATGCAGACACAGAGGAAATGGCTGAGATGTTCCTGGAAGTCTGGGTGACCTTGAAGGGCAGGAGTGAGAGGTCTGGGGCCTGGGCTTTGATGCATGAATCCCAAAGGGCTGGTGCTATGGGCTTATGCAAGGAGACAGGGGAAGCCCAAGCGGCTGGAACCAGATAACAACTGTGATGGCAGCCAGCACAAGTGACCGCCTGTAGCCCTGGCCTGGCAGAGTGCCAGCCGCTCCCCAGGGCCTCCAGGAATGGAAGCAGACCCTGCAGGGGATGCCCTCACCTGTGGTACCATCAGCGGTGAGGGGGCCGTGGCGTTTCTTGCCCAGGAGGCCATAGAGGAGGAATCTGTACTTGCGGCCGCTGTCCAGGGGGGTGATGGTGACGGAGCGTTCATGACCTGCCACGGGCACTATCCGGGGCCCATCCCTGTCCTTGAACTGGACTACAAAGGAGTCGAAGTGGCCCTCAGGGACTGTCCAGGAGAGGTGCAGTGAGTCCGTGGTAGGGTCTGTCACCCACAGCTCCCCGAGGGAGGGCGTGGCCCCTGGGCTGGCATCGCCTTGGGCAGCTGACAGAAAGGAACAATTCTTGTGTTTATCGTCCAAAGTCACTCCTTGACTGCCTCTCACTGGAGTTGGAAAAACCCAAAACTTCCCAAATGATCACTGCTTCCCCCACATCTTTCTGTCATCCGCCCAGGGCCACCACCATCCCCAGCTGGCCTGTGCCTCTGTCCACTTAAGCAATCAGGAGGGGTCCTCTGTCCTGAGACACCTCTGGGAAAAGAGATCCCCTAGCTTGCAACTTATTCCTCTTGCTATCCAGATTCTTCCTACCAATTAGAGACTAGTTCCTAGCAGGATGCAGCATGTCACAGGCTTGGTGTGTTTGTGTCCTTTTACCAAGGAGCCCATTCTTTGTGATTTGACTGCCTATGGGGAAATCTGAGGGTCCTGGGGACATCAGTCAGGTGGGGCCACAAGATCCCTGGTGGAGGCACACAGCAGGTAGGGAGGCATGATGTTGTGAGGGAGACGATCCTCATTGGCCTTGGTGGAAGGGGGCTGCCTATGCCTGAGGGGAGTCAGGGAGAAAGTGGGGAGCTCAGACAGGAAAGGAATCTGGTGTCAGCCCAAAAGCCATCCTGAAGCCAGAGAAGGAGCTGGCCTGCTGCCTTCCTAGACAGCAAGGACGCTGATGGCATTGTTATTGCAAGAGTTTTTGACAACAGGGAGCCCCCTGAGGCAGGAGAGGGCCTGGACCAAAAACCAGGAAAGGGGCAGAGCTGGGCAGCCAGCCCTGGCCTCCTAGGGTCCCCAATTTCTGAGACTCCAATAAGAGGACAGGGGAGGAAAGATATGGGACCTGATGGACCTGAGCCAATAGGGTAAGAAATTGGGTGAGAGTCAGAGGGCAGAGAGCAAAACTCTCAGGGAGTGATGGTGCCACAGGGCTGAGGACCTGCAGGGCCCCGGGAGGCAGGGAGGCTCCGTTCCCTTCACTGCCTTCCCAGGACCTGCTCCCCATGCCCTTCCACCCAGGATGGGACCCGAAGGGTCTTCCCCCATTCCATAGGAGTAGGGATTATGAGAAGACTGCGAGAGCCATCAAGGGGCCGGATCCAGGACTGGCCCACTGTCCTGGCTCTCACGTGCCTTGGACCAGGCAGCTTTGCCAATGAAACAGGAGGACAGGGGGAGGCCTGGCAGGTGGGACAGGAGACCAGGCAGTATGAAGAGGGGCCCCAGGCTCAGCCTCAGGGGGTCCCTCTCACCTGTCTTTGCCTCCACAGAGACAGGGCAGAGTGGTTTCCCTTTCTGGATCCCAAAGAGCAGGAACTTGTATTTCCTGTTGGGCTCTAGGCTTCTGACAGTGACCTCTAGCTGGTCTGTGGCCACAGGCACCACGTGGGGCTGCCCATCCCTGTCATTGTACTGGACCACAAAGGAGTCCAATTCGCCCTCAGGAACCACCCATGAGAAGAGTGGCAGGGGTCAGTCCGTCACTGTCAGCACCCCCAGGTGTGGCTCCTGGGGGGACTCTGTGCCTGGGCTGGCGGGAGGGGCACTGGGATGGGGAAGACGAAGAACAGGGCTGAGATTTCTGGAGGGACAACTCTCCCTATAGGGCTTTGGGCTCCCAGGACCTCAGAAGCCTCGAACTGAGAAGGGAGACAGTTATATCTTTATTTTCACTGACCTCTAACTGAAATTAGCATTTCCTTCAATGACGAACATAGGAAACCAACCATGGTGTGTACTAGAAGTACCTGTGACTCCGTCACCCATATCAACACGGCTGTTTCCACGTCAACCTAGAATTACTGCAGAGACTTCACAATATGGGTTATAGTCGTCACTACTTCCGAATGTGACACTAAGTCTTGCTATTTAATGAATGAATAAAAATGTTTCTGCGTTACTAAATCTTAAACTTAAATTTAAAACTGTTTTTCTTAAATTTAAAACTTTTTATTAACTGTATATCAATATAATTGATTTCCCTTCTAATGCTATGCATTTTATTTTCTAGTTTTAAAAAATTGCTCTGAAAAAAAACAAACCCCATTGTTCTGAAGGGGATCCAAGCTTTTCACCAGACACCGTGGCACAACGATGGTGGAAGACCGTGTTCAGGAAGCTGTGGGGGGGCGGGGGAGGCCCTGGAGGCTGAGAGCAAGGGCCACTTCTAGAGGGGCTGCTGACAAGGGACTCAAGGGATGAGTGCCATTTAACCCCAACAAAATAGGGCAGCGGGGGAGGTGGCAACCATGTCCAAGTCACAGGGGCTTATAAAGAGAAGGAAAGAAACAACTGTGGACAGTCAGAGAGGGAGACCACCTGTACTGGATTTGGGCCTGAGGGAGGGGCTCGGTGGAGATGAGGAGGGAGGGCAGGGAAGGTTCCAGCCTGGGGGAGGGGCCAAGGGAAGAGACTAAGACGCCTGTGACCCCAGGAAAACCTGCAGAGGCCACCAAGGCAGGACCCAAAAGAGAGTTTGTGGGCAGGGGACTCTGGATAACCAGTGTTGGGGCCTGCCTGGCCCCGCACTCACCCGTCGCAGCTACCACAGAGAGAGGGCCTATGCGCTGCCCACCATGGAGCCCATAGATGTGCATCCTGTATTTGTGTGCAGGTTCCAGGCCAGTGATAGTGGCCTCATGCTGGTCTGCGGCCACAGGAATGACCTGGAGCTCCCCATCCCTGTTCTTGTACTGGACCATGAAGGAGTCAAACTGGCCCTCAGGGACTGTCCACACGAGGCCCATGGAGGTGGGGGTCACATCTGTCACTGTCAGGACCCCCAGGTGTGGCTCCAGGGGAGGGTTGGTGGCTGCAGGAGTCTCTTCTAGTTGTGGCGCTGCAACAGAGATTGTGGGAGGCTGTTAGGAAAAGCTCTCCTTTCCCTTGGTGGTAATTATGTCTGTTGTTTCTGTGGTGCCTATGAGGTGGGTCTGATGTAAAACTAAACTGATTGGCAACATCTGTCTGGCCAACAGCCCTTCACTAAGTCCTTGCCAGGCTCTGGGGCTGTGCTTCAGGGGAGTGGTATCAGCTGTCACTGAGACCTAGGAAAGTGGCTGAGCTTCCTATCCGTCCCTCAATGGCTTCCCCACTGTCTACACCTTCATGATGACCTCCAGACTATTCAGCATCTTCCTTGGGTGCCTCATCAAGGTCTCAAATTCAACAGTCCAAACACAAGCACAGAGGCTCCTCTCACACCTGCCATCTCCTGGCCTCCCCACCTTACAGCCACTGCTGCCTTCCCAGGGCCATTCTCAGTCCTCTCCGACCCCCAGCCCATCCCAGGAGCAAGTCCTGTGGAAGCGACCTGCAGAAGCTGACCCTCCTCACGAACTCCCGTGCTACCATCTCCAGGTACCACCAGCTCCTGTGGGGTTATAGACAGTCCCCTAAATCACCTCCCTCTTGCACCCTTACCCCTTCCTCTCTGTTCCGCGCTAACACGTTAGTCAGAGACATTCCTGCCATGGCGTCCATATCACTCAGAGCAAAGGCCAAGTCCTTCCCTGGCTTGTGTGGCTCAGTCGATTGAGTGCTGGCCTGAGAACCAAAGGGTCACCAGTTTGATTCCCGGTCAAGGCACATGCCTGGGTTGCAGGCCAGGTCCCCAGCAGGGGGCGCATGAGAGGCAACCACACATTGATGTTTCCCTCCCTCCCTTTCTCCTTCTCTCCCCCTCTCTAAAAATAAATAAATAAAATCTTAAAAAAAAAAAAAGCCAAGTCCTTATGATGGCCTTGAGGTCCAACACATTCATCTCTCACCACCCCCCCCCCCCAAATTCCAGAACATTCCTTGCTGGTCCATGGACATTTGAGCACCTTCCCTCTACCCTGAGTGCTTATCCCCAAGGATCTCCGTGGCTTGTCCTCTCCCTCCTTCAGCCTTTCCTCAGCCTGGCCCTTTTCCTCCACCTTCCCACCCACTGACCTACTGGCCTTGGCTTTTCTCCCCAGCTTGTCACTGTTACTATGGTACCACTGAAATATCTGAAATTGGGTGCCTGTCTCCCTCCACATGCAGGAGCTCTGGCTGTTCACTGTGGTGTCCCCAGCACCTAGCCCCCAGAACCCAGCAGGTGCTCCCCAATCTTTGCTATTGAGTACTCTGCATGGCCGAGCTAGGGAAAGCCAAACTCAGGACCCCTTTGTTCCCACTGCCCAGAATGAGTTGAGCCTGGGAGGCACTGCACCAGTGACTGAACCTGGAAGGTGGTCCCAAGAGGCAATTGGCAGGGTTGGGGGTTGGGGGATAGGGTTTCCAGTAGCTTATTTCTCTGGCTCCTGTAGAGAAGACTAGGTTCCAGACCCATAAAACCTGCTTTAAAAATGAGCTGCTAATGAGGTCTTAGGAAGACAGAGATGAGTCTTAAGTGGGGAGGACAGGGACAAAGGCACCTAAAGGGGTAGGAGGGGTCACTGCTGAGCAGCAAAGAGGCCCAGGTGCCAGGCCGGGCACTGGACTTCATTTCATTTGCCTTCTGTCTCTGCTAGTTCCTGCAGCATCCACTCCCTGCTCATTTCTGCCCTCTCTGCACTTCTTTCCATGAGAAAGAGAAATTGTCCCTCACCATCAAATCTTATTGTTGGTGGTTTGGCTTAACTCGGAAGATGGGATTAGAGCTACCCATGGGTATGGAAGTCCCAAGGCTGCCTTTGGTATAACCTTTTTCCAGCTTAGCAATGTTTCTCACTAGCTGCACGCATTTCTTCTCCTGCCAGGCATGGGCCTCAGTCAGCCCGGTGACCTCCCGTGATAATGACCAGCCTGCTCGACCTCACAGTTGGGAGCCTGGAATGGAACCCAGCCTGTCAGATTCCAGAACTCAATTTTCCTCACTGCAAAGTCTGTGCCCAACACAGCCCATCCTTACCCAGGGACCAGAGATGGCCTTGCAGAGCTCAGTGTGGCTGCCCAGGACAGACGGGTGGACTGAGGGTCACCCATGGAGAAACCTCGGCCTCATGTTCTGGGCCTGGCACAAGCCTCCACCCTGCAACAGGCAGGCCTCAGGGTAGCTTCCCCCTCTTTCTACTCTCAGTGCTGACTAAAGAAAAGAAATCGGGAGTGGGGAGTGGAAAGTTCTGGAAACTAAGCCAACCAAGTCAGAGCGAGGCTGGGCTTTGGGGAAATACAGAAACCTAGCTCTGGAAACCTCTCTGTTCTTCTGCTTTCAAGTTTGTGCCCTTTTCCCTTATGGTAAAAGTTGTTTTTCAAAAATGTGTCTTTCTTTCAGTGGACTAAGGGGGAAAGAGATTCCTCCTTGCTGTGACCAAACTGGGCAGGTCAGCAGGAGGCTCCCAGAGGCCACCTACTATTTGGGCCCTTGTGCTGAGGCTCCAGAGAGGAGGTGCCCCGGCTGCATCATTCATGGTGGCCAAGATGGCCTGCGCCTGGGCCCGAGAGAGGGGTGGAGGGATGTTCTTCCTTGCTGTAAAGGTGTTCACTGGGTGAGTGGTGAAGAAAGCTTATAGTGTGCTGATGAAGGAGCCAATATCTCATGCTCACTCTGACCAACTGAGAAGCTGGAGCAGCCAGCCCGAGTAAGGATAATTATAATAATCATAGTGGCAGACACTGACAGCAAGCTCTGTCTATGCTAAGCCTTTCTTAGTGCTTCAAGTTGCTAACTCACAGGGTCCTCACACCAGTTCTGTGAGGTAGGCATTATGATCCCCATTTTACAAATGAGGAAACAGAGGCACAGAAGGTTTAAGATGTGTTCAAGGTTGTACAGCTGGCTGTAGACCACCCTCGAACTGCTCTACCTAGGTCTTCCCCAAGCAAGTGAGGCCATGTGGTCCTCAGCAGCAAGGACAGCTATCACTATAGGGAGGCTAGGGGCACCAGTGGGAGGGAAATGAGCCAGGCCCCGCCCCACTCACCAGTCAGGCCCACAGTGGACACGGGGCCCGCGCGCCGGCCCCCGTGCAGGCCGTACAGGTGCATCTTGTACTTGCGCCCCGGCTCCAGGCCCCGCACGGTGACCTCTCTCTCCTCACCCCCGGCACGCACCGCCTGGGGCCGCCCGTCCCTGTCCTTGTACTGGACGGTGAAGGAGTCGAAGTGGCCCTGGGGGACGGACCAGGAGAGGCTCAGCGAGTCCGGGGAGGATCCTGTCACTGTCAGCTCCCCCCAGGAGGGGCTCCTCGGGGGGCTCTGGGGCGGCCTCCGTGCTGGGTTCCGTGGGGCTGGGCGTCTCTTCCTCTGCAGCTGAGAAGGACAGACACAGGGAGGGTGGGGCAGGGTCCGTGGAGATGTCCTCGGTCTTCTCCCAGGCCGCGGTCGTGCCTGGACCCCGAGGTCCCCGCGGAGAAGCCCCTCCTGGGGGCTGGGAGGTCCTGCTCCGTCCAGCCTCACAAACGTGCCCAGGGCCTCGGGGTCGGCTGTGGGGAGCCGGGCAGCCACCAGCGCAGCTCACAGAGGCCTTTCTCTGCCCCGGGGGCCCCGCCCTGGTCCTCGGGGAGCCCACGGGGGAGGCGCCAAGGGCACCGCGGCGCAGCCTGCAGCACCTCGAGCACAGGCGCCCCCTGCACCCCACTCACCCATCGCGGAGTGCCATCGCCCTGCCGGCGCCCGCCCTGCGGCGCCCACCGTCCACTCACCCGTCACCCCGACGGCGGAGACGGGGCCCTGGCGCTGGCCGTCGTGGAAGCCATACAGGTTCATCTTGTACTTGTGGTCTGGCTCCAGGCCCGAGACGGTGACCCCGTCCTCGTGTCCCGGCACCCGCAGCGCCTTGGGCTGCCCGTCCCCGTTCTTGTACTGGACCAGGAAGTGGTCAAACTGTCCCTCGGGCACGGTCCAGGAGAGGCTCAGCGAGTCCGGGGAGGACCCTGTCACCGTCAGCTCCCCAAGGAGGGGCTCCTCGTTGGGCTTCAGCGTCTGTGTACCAGGATCTGTGGGGCTTCGTATCTCTTCCACAGCCTCCTGAGGGGCTGTGAAATGGATTGGGATACAGGCTTAAAGGATGACTTGCCTTGCGGGTTACATTAAATATGGTAATCAGGTAAATTCAGCAAATATACTTAAGCTGTAGGGCTAGTGGTTTGTGCGACCTTTGTGTTAACCATTCGGTGGATGAGGAGGAAGACAGGGCTGAGAAGGCCCCTGGTTTCCATCAAGCAGTGCTAGACAGCTGCACTGGTGGGCTCTGTGGGCTGGAGTCTCCCCTTATGTCTGAACATGGAGCTGAGATGGGAAGATTGGACCTCTCAGGTGCTGTCTACCATGTTCACTGCGCACCTCAGGTAGTGAAGGGCAGTGCGGCCTCTTCCCATGTGCACCTCTGTCTTTCAGCTTCTGCCCACTTCCAGGGCCTCACAGGTACACCTCATCATAACCCTCAAGAATGAGTCTCTAAGTCAGGGCTTCAGGCAAAAGTGGAGTGGGGTGGGCCCTGCTTTGATTTGGGGGTGGGAGTAGAACTGGGGAAGACCCTGAACTTCCCCTACCCACGTCATCTGCAGTTAGATCTTTGCTGAGTCTCCATGGACTGGAGAGACTGGACAAGGGCAGCCAGCCCTTCTGTGATCCACTTCCCGGTCCATGGGAAACTACTTAAGAGGAAGGAGACTGAGGAGAGAGGAGGCACGAATGATAACCCAGTTGAGGATGGGGAAGGTAGGGGGATGGGAAAAGGAAACAAGGATACTGAGAAGCAGGAGAGTCAGAGAGAAACAGCAGCTCATTCTCAGACAGCAGTGTCGGTGTGCCAGGCACTGTCCTGAGTGCTGTGTGTACTCTAACAACTGTGTGAAGCAGTTACCGTGATTATCCCCATTTGACCAATGAGAAAGCTGAGACACACACGGTCATACGTGGGAGAGCTGGGATTACAATCGAGACTGCTGGCTCCAGAGCCATGCTCCCAACCATGCGGTTACCCAGCCACAGAGAGGGAACCAGCTGGGGAGGTTGGACATATGGAGCATCCTGGGAGTTGCTGGAAGTGAGCCCGTTTCCCTACGCCAAGCTGGCTGAGAGTCAGGGAGGCAGGAGACTGGGAGGAATCCCCTTCCTGCTGGACAGGGCTAGGGAAACAAGGTGCTCTGAAGCTCAAAAATGACCATGACTGGAGCCAGGTCATGGAAGGCAAGGAAGCCCAGCACAAACCCTGGGGAAAGAACACAGTGGCTGAGGACAATGCAGGCAGGACAGGCACAGGACGGCCGGCGAGGGAGGATGATTGCAGGTGCTCGGATTGCGGGAACGGGGGCTGCTCTTGGAGAGGGAGAAACAGGGCCATGACAGAGGCTGGGGCTGATGGCTGGGTGAGAAGTCCTGGGACGTGCGAAAGGAGAGGCTGGAGGCTTTGGCGGAATGGGAGCCAAGAAAAAGAAGGTGCAGGGAGCTGCATAGGAGCC
The DNA here is from genome assembly GCF_021234165.1 of Pteronotus mesoamericanus. Lineage (NCBI taxonomy): Eukaryota > Metazoa > Chordata > Mammalia > Chiroptera > Mormoopidae > Pteronotus > Pteronotus mesoamericanus. The sequence continues at coordinate 2,397,090 of NW_026555085.1, forward strand.
CCTTCCTGCTCAGAGGACTGGGGGCTGACAGGGGAGGGGGCCCTATGGCCCTGACTCACCCGTGGTGGCCCTCACAGACACAGGCCTCACACGCTGCCGGCCATGAAGGCCATAGAGGTTCATTTTATACTTCCGGTCAAATTCCAGGCCGGCGACAGTGACTGTGTTCTCATCTCCCTTGACAGACACTGCCTGGGACTGCCCCTGTGCATCCTTGTACTGGATCATGAAGGAGCCACAGTTGCCCTGGGCCACTGTCCAGGACAGGCGCAGGGAGTCTGGGGTCATGAAAGTCACTGTCAGTTCCCCCAGCACTGGCTGCTTGGGGGGCTCTGGGTGGCGGGCTCCTCTTTCTTCTCTGGAGCTGTAAATAAGAGGACCCAGCCAGGCCTGAACTGGCAGCCTGGGGTTGGGTCTTGGGCTGTGGATGGGTTGTCATACCGAGAGGGTCATATTGGATTAGTGAGAACTCCTGGGATGTTTGGCACCACCGGGGTATGACACACCTTCTGGGCCTTGGGGAGCAGCTGAATGGGTTGGACAGGGCCCAGCGGTACGGGGAGGCTGGCTGCCCCGCAGCCTGGGGGCAGGGCTAGAATCAAGAGTCAGCCTTCTCAATGGGAAGCCCAGTCAGTTCCTAGCTGAGGGCAAGTGTGTGGAAGGATGAGAGGGGTCACAAGGGGCTGATGTGGCTGCCACTCACCAGTGCTGCCATCAGCCGTGAGGGGGCCGTGCCGCTTCTTGTTTGCAATGCCAAACAGAGTGAATCTGTACTTATGGTCAGGGTCCAGGGGGTAGACAGTGACCGAGCGCTCAGGTCCTTCCACAGGCACCACTTGGGGCCGTCCATCCCTGTCCCTGTATTGGACCACGAAGGAGTCGAACTGGCCCTCAGGGACCGTCCAGGAGAGGTGCAGTGAGTCTGGGGTGGGATCTGTCACCCATAATGTTCCAAGACGGGGTGGGATCGCTAGGCTGGGATCGCTCTGAGGCACTAGGAGAGAAGGAAGGGGAACATAGGTTAAAGGAGAGGGGACATCTCCCTCCCATACAGGGATGCTCTGTGAGGTTGCGAAGGTTGTTCACCGCACAAAGGTACACTGAAGGAGCACTGAGAGAGGGCTTCCAGCCAGCACTCTGCTTGCCAAGCTACATACCCTGGCGATGGGCTATGCCCACCTACCTTCTTCTTCTAAATGTATAGACTGGTGTGGCCCTTACTCTATCCCTAGCGTGGGGAGGGGCTTCAGAGACAGGGGAGCCCAGCCAGCTCTTTCCACATCTCCATGGCCAGGGAAGTAAGTGTTCCAGAGCAACCGGCATTGCTTCCAGGCTTCACTGGTTGGCTTGTCCTCTGAGAGAGGGGAGAGAGAGATTCCTACACTGGTTCTAGTCATGCCCTCATGTCCATCACCCTCCACAGTAGCTCTCACCAGGGCAGTGCTGAGCTCGCGTTGCTAAGTCCTGTGGACACTGTGCAGCGTTGAATCACTCTCACAGAACCTGATGTGCCTGGCCACATCCTTCACTTTGGCATCCAGGACAGCACTCTCCAGGACTCTGCCCCTCTCTACAAGTCACCCCTCAGGCTACCCTGCGGGCTCTTCTTTCTCTGCGAGTGCTTGTGCCCTGAGTGTTGGCCACCCCCAGTGCTCCCACAGGCTCACCCTTGCTCCTATTTGTTGGCACCGATGACACCCACACTCCCTCTCCAGGCCTCCCCTCTGCTCTCCACACCCATGAAGGCAGCAGTATAAGCCCAGGGCCCATCACTTTCTTCTTGAGTGACCTCTTTGAGCCTTGACTCTCCACATCTATTGCAGGGCATGCCTCCCAGGGCTGCTGTAAGGGCTGGGTGTGATGAGACACCTAGAATATCTGGTACACGTTTGATCTTAAAAAATGGTCAAAAGGTGTTTACTAAGTATCTCGCCGCATTGTTCCTCACTTCTGCTGTTCCTTGTCTCAGGGAACAGGACTGTTTGATCCAGAAATGTGGGGTGCTTGGGCCACTTGCTCTCCTTCATCTCCCACATCCAGACTCACTGCCACCATCCCAAACTTAACTCACTTTTCCAGCTATCCTCCACAGCAGCCTTGGTGTAATTTGTAAGATAAATATAGAATCATGTCTCTCCCCACTTAAAACCCCTCAGAGGCTCCCCGCCCCTGCCGCCACCCAGAGCCCTCAAATGAGGTCCGAGCTCATGTCAGACTCATGAGTCCCTTCAGCTACCCAGGCACCCTGCTGTCCAAAAAGAGGAAACATGATGCTCCTACAGAATCATGCCCATTCCCGCCCTGTGCTCCACGGCTCCCTGTCCGCACTGCCCTCCTCATCCTCTCTGCCTGACCCACCACTGTTTTCCCTTCAGGATTCATCTCAGGGTTCCCTGCCTCCAGGAAGCCTCCTTGGAGTTCCCAGAGCACTGGGAGGACCCCCTTGAGGATCATGCGGAGGGCAGGGCCAGGTGATGTGTGTGACCGCTCTCACTTACAGATCTTGGCTTCAGCCACCAGGGGGCCATGCCTCTTCTTGCCCACAAACCCATACAGGACAAATTTGTACTTGCGGCCCTCGTCCAGGTTGGTGATGAGGGCCGAGCGTTGGGGCCCCTCCACAGGCACCACGTGGGGCCCGTTCCTGTCTTTGTACTGGATCATGAAGGAGTCGAACTCGCCCTCAGGGACCATCCAGTGCAGGAGCAGGGAGCTGGAGGTCACATCTGTCACTCGCAGCTCACCCAGGCGCGGTGGGGCCAAGGGCTTCCCAGGCTTTTCCCCATCCCTGTCTGGAGTAGGGGTCGAGGAGTAAAAGCAAAGCAGGCACACTCAGCCAAGGCCTTGTCCTTGTCTCCTTCCTGCCCTCTGCCCACTGGCTTCCTCCAGCCTGGCCAGCTCCCTCCCTCCCTTGAAGGCTCCATTTCCCCACCCCTAAGCCCTCTGTGACCAGCCTTCCTGGGAAGGGGGATTTCCCCCCTCAACTTCTGTCCTGGAGTCAGAGCTTTGGCCCTTACCCATCCCTCAAAAAAGTCCCAGTCCCTCTCCACAGCAAGGTTTATGGGGAAGTTTCTGGTCCCCCATGGTTCTTCCTGAGAATGTCAAACTCCCCATTGCTGCTATAGAGCAGTCTGGAGACTCCTCAGTCCACCTGAACTTCTCTCTCCTGTGTCTCCCTCTCTCAGTTGTGAGCTTGACCTGGAGTTGTAGGGAGAATCAGCTTTCCTGGTCCCATAAACAAGGACGAAGAGGGATGTGAGAGCAGGCACCCCAGGTCTTGTCCTTCACTGGCTCTGAAGACCTCACCCATTTCTGAAATCCTGACAGCTGTGAAGCTCCCCGCCCCAAGGAACCTCTACCCACAGGAGAAAACGGCTGATGGACTCATGGGGCACTGTCCACGGCAGGCCAGGCTCTCTGGGGGGGAGCAGTGCCACAGTCCTAGCCTGCCCAGTGCAGGCGGTGGCAGGGGCTATGGACAGGGGCAGGGGAGGAGGGTCAGTTTCATCAGGGCCAGAGGCCTTGCCACACCCACCCTGGGAGATCTGTGGGGTGGGGTGGGGGCAGAGGAGTGGCCAGGATATGGAGGCGTAGGACACGGGGCAAAGAAAGGAGAGAATTCCTGTCCCTCCCTGAGTTTTCTCATCTTCTTTTTGGGGAGTACTCCTCTCCCTGGCCCACTCTGTCATTATTCCACCCCATCCTTCTTGCCTCTGAACTCTTAACTCCTTTTCTCTCCTTGTCTTCTCCCACCACTTTGACCCAAACACAGCCCTGCCCTTCTGCCCCTCCTTCCCACTTCTAAAGTCCTGGTGACCCAGCTCCTCCCCCAACCTCAGGACCCTGGTCTGAGCAGAAGGCAGGATGTACCCATAATGCCTTGATAGATGAGAGGGGCAGAAGGCTCGCCCTCAGGGGGAACCCCACGAAGTGACAGCTCATAGGGGGCTCCAGGAGGGGGTGAGGGCACCCGCGCCTGGCGGACGTCCCCTGGCAGCAGTTCGTCATGTGGCCCTGGACCATCAGGGACCCAGAGGCGCAGCTGGAAGTGGGCAAAGGTGTCAGGCTGGGCTGTCCAGGCCACATGGAGGCGTCCAGTCTTGTCTCTGCCCAGCACCTTCAACTCTCCCAGCTCCTGGGGGCGCTGCTGCAGGACAGGGGCCTGAGCCCCTTGAGTTGTTGAAGGGCCTGAGTGGGGAGGCTCATCAGTGGCTCCCAAGAAGCCCGAGGGGGAGGGTCCTGGGATGGTAGGGTGAGAAAAACAGGAGAGTCCGTTGTGAGAACCAGGAAGGAACCCCAGCCCGCAGGTTCTGCCCTCTTGGAGAGCTTGCACATGTTCCCTGGGCCACCTCGTCCTCCCAAATGTCAGCCTGGCCCTCCAAGTACCTCTGTCCACCTCACCTGGACAGGCCTGCAGATAATAAATGAAATAAATAAAGCCTGCCATCTCTCCCCCCACAAGACATTTATGACCTCCAGCCCCACAGACGTCCAAGTCCCTCCCCACAGGGGTCCCCCTCCCCACTGGGTGGTGGTCGTGGCTTCCATTAGTGCTGCAGTGAGAAGCCTGGAAGAAAGGAGGAGAAAGCGGTGTTAGGGAAGGAGGGTGCGAGAAGAGAACAGGTAGTGAGAGGAGGGGGTTAGCGTCCAGCTCAGATGCCTTTGTGCCCTGTGAGTGAAGAAGAGGTCCACAGCTCTCCCCGTGGTGGCCATAGAACACCCCTTCCCTGAGCCCTGACATCGTTCCTGTGGGAGAGATCGGCATGAAATGAGCCAGGGGATCTGAAAGGTGGCTCAGGAAGCAGTGGGTTCCCTTCTCACATACACATGCTGCCGATGGCTTCAGGCAACTCAAGCAGTTCCTGTGAGTCGCTTTGAGGTCAAGGCCAAATCGTGGAAAGTGGTAACCACTGGCCACACTCTTCAGCCACCCTTACCGCAGTGAGTCATAGCGGGGGACCTCTGGGGTCAGTCACTCCTACCCCACCCTACCCCACCGCACCCGTGGGTCTGCAGTCCCTTGCTGCCCACCAACCACACCTTCTGTCACCTCGAACAGCAATCCCAGCAGAAGCACCTTGAGAACCCAGGTGAAAACCAAGGGACCCCCAAAACCAGGTCTCCTGGGCCTTGCATGTCTGTCAGAACCCTGGGGGCGGAGGTGGTTCTACGGACACAGGAGGGCTGTGCCTTGCTTATGGGGTCCCCTGGAGCCTGGACCAGGTAGGACTTGAAGGCAAAAGGGTGTGAAGGGGTGAGAGTCTGAGCAGTGAGCAGTGGGAGGAACTGAGGGATGCAGACTCCAAAGGCAGGTGAGCCTGGGCAGGGGAGGGGTGGTCCCACGACCCAGCCCACGCTACCTGTGGTGGTGATGAAGGCGTAGGACTTGGAGGTCTGCCCTGCCCGCACCCCGTGGACCTCCACGTGATAGGTGGTGGCGGGCCTTAGGTCGGGCAGGGTGACGGTGCGCGTGGTGCCAGGCACAGTCAGCTCCCCGCGGGGGCCGTCTGCAGGCGGCTGGGGCTGCCAGCGCAGCACCACTCGCTCGAAGTGGCCGCGGAGCCCATCGAGGGACACGAGTAGTGAGCCGTTGGCGGAACTGCCCAGCACCTCGGGCTTGGGGTGGCGGGGCACCACCATCCCATCGACGCCTTCAGGTAAGAGGCCATAGATGCCCTGGTTGGAGTCCCACTTCCAGGTGCCGGAGTCGGGGCTGACGGTGGGGTAGGGCCGACGGGGCGGGGGTGCGGGAGATCCGGTGGGGGCAGAAGCCGCCAGACGCCGCTGCAAGTATTCGTGGATGTGGCGCGCTACGGACGCGTAGGTCTGGTTGGCCCTCAGCGGGTAGCCGTGAGCCCGCAGGCGGCGCTCCAGGTCCTGCACCGTGCCGCGGAAGCGGCCCAGCTCTGCTGTCAGGTTGCCCCACGGCCGCCGAGGGGGCCGGGGCAGGTTAGGCCCAGGCCCAGGCTCCTCCTGACCCTCCTCCGCAGGCTGATGGGGCCTAGCGGGCCTAGGGGGCCGCGGAGCCGGCCGGGGCCGTGGTTTGGGGGGCGGGGCTGGGGGGCGCACCTCCGGGTAACTGTAGTGGCCTGGTGCTGGGGTGGGGGGGGGCAAAAAGGGGGGACGGGGAGAGCCGATCAGTGGAAGCTGCCCCCACCATCCCTGCGCTCCTCCCTAGGCATTCCTCCCTCCACCGTCCCTCCCACAGGAGCCAGAGGCCTTGGCCCTATGCCCCACCCCCACCTGGAAAGAAAACCGAGAAAAAGGAGTCATTGTCCCAGGAGCCCCTCACTCATCGCCCTCCAAGCCCACCACTGTTGGTGCCCTAGAAAGAAAAGAGAAGCCAGCGGGCTGGGCCCTGTGTCTAAAGGAGAGAAAGGGGAGTGGGAGGAGAAAATGTGAGCTAGAGCAAAGTGGGGTCCCTCTGTCACAGGAAAAGAAAAGAGAGATCCAGGCACCTGTCAAGAGACCTTGAGATTAGTAGAAAATTACTGCCATGAGGTCTAACTCTCCAAATCCCAACCCTAAAATCAACAGGAGTGTTGATGTCTGATCTGCCTAATTCCAGTCCCTACGGGATCTGACCACTGACTGAGCATGAGGGTTGTTCCCCATCTAGGGGGGCCACCAGCATCTCTTATTCATTGTTCTCTTCATGGGCAGCTCCTCTCATACTCCAGCCCATAGGCTTCCTATAGGACTCGAGTGCCTGAGAGCTATGTCTCCCTGGTACCATTGGTACAGAGCAAGGTCCCCAGCAGGTGCTTTGGGACTGCCACAAACCCTGCCAAGCGCATTCGGGGGAGCCTGTGAGTCTTATGTGTGCTCTCATGGAAGGGGCTCCTACACTCAGAAACCAGGCCTTTCCCTAACCCCTGTGTTAGCCATACCTGTGTTAGCCCTGACAGAAGCTGGGTAGCTTACTGCCCGGCCCCGCTCTGCGGTGACAGTCACTACATATTCCACGCCTGGCATCAGGTCAGTCAGCAGTGTCCCGTCTGCCTCAGCTGGCACTTCCAGCCGCACCCTCTGGTTGCCAGCACTGACATAGGACACCACAAATCGGTCCACCTCGGCCTGGGGGTGCAGCCAGCTGAGCTCCAGCGTGGTTGGAGTCACGGTCACCACCCGGAGGTCTTGCGGGCCATCGATCACTAGCCAGGTTAGAGAGAGCAGGGATCAGGTGGGAGTTTGGTTTTTCAGTCACCAGCTTTCCTTGCCCCACCGAAACCCTCCCCACTGCCCTCCTGGAGGGTAGACTCCTGGCCACCTCTCTCATATCCAGATCTCTGCTTAGGACCCTACCCCACAGCCCCTGTTCTCACTGGTGGTGATGGTCTTGGACACAGGAGGGCCCCAGTTAGTCCCTCGAAGGGCGCGGACAGTGACCTGGTACTCCTGACCAGGGGCCAGTCCTCTCTGGTCATAGGCTGAAGCAGAGCTGGACACCCGCGTGGTGAATGGTGGACTCGCCCCCTCTGTCTGCAAGAGAAAGAGCCCTGGGTAGGTCAGGGCTGGCACTCTGCTCCTGCCGCTCAATCCCGCGCCGCGCCCCCTGCCCCCCCCCCCGCCCTCGACAGTCTTCAACTCCAAGCCGTGTCAAGCTGGGACTGTGCAGAACTTGGCCCTGTCCAGCCGGGGAGCACAGATGGTAACAGCAAACACTTCTAGGACACTTTCTCCATGCCAGCTACTGTTTAAGGCAATTTATATATATGCACTCACTGAATCCCAGGCAATGTGACCTCAGAGTCCCTTCTCTTGGGCGCTACCTTTTAGCCTGTTCATCAGTTGTCTGCCAGAATTCTACCCGACACCCAGGACTCTGGCCTTCCCTGAAAGCCTGGCTTCCTGGTGGGACAAGGCTTCTCCTAAGCTCACGCCTGTCAGGACAAATGAAGGAAATGAGGGATGCCCCATCAAGTCTCACTTCCTCCTTAAAGCATCTGCCCCAGCCTGAACCTCCCCACAGACCTCTGCCCTGCTGTCTAATCTAGGTGTGACCTTGTCATGCCATTTCCCTTCAGGCATTTTTCTTGTCTCTTCAGCAGAGTTGTAGGCCCCTCAAAAACAAGGCCCATCTGCTCAGAGTTCCACAGATATGTTCCCCAGTTTTGTATCTGGCATCATGCTGGGCATTGAGACAGAAAAATAAAAGCTATGGTCCCTGTCCTCAGATAGCTCATGCACAAGTAGCTAACTATATGGCTACATCTTAAATTTTATTAGACCTCCCTACCCAAATCTCTATTTGTAGTACATGTCTGTGAGAAAACAACCCTCCTCCAAGTGTACATCTGAGGTATTATGATTATCTGTGGTGACCCAACAAGAAAGCTGCTGGCCCCTGCTCCAGGCAGGGCCTCTCTGGAGTGCCCGCCACTGGGGGACAGAAGGAGCTGGATATCTGTGAGCAGCCCAGCAGCCCCATGTTCCCCTGGGCTGTCCAGCTGATGGTCGCACTCTGCTCTTCTGAGCTATATTGGCCAAGATGGGGATGCGTCCATTCAGCCAAGTGGAATTGGAATTTTCAGAAGGTACTCTCCTGACCCCAGAGTTGGTGGGCGAATTATACTTTGGTAAATACTAAAGTATAAAACCAGATGAGAGGCCACATATAGATCTCTGGGTTGAAGATGAATAAAGCTTTGTCAGAGTTTTCTTGGCTGAAAAGTTATCATCGGCACATAGGGCCCTCGTCCCTCTCCTGCTCACCTTGCCCTAGGATACGCCAGTCTAGTAGGTCTTTGGTTGGACTCAACACCCATGAAGTCCTCATCCTTCCCATGACTTAACTTTCTCTTTCACCTTCTATTCCCCCAAGGTGCGTGCGCGCGCACGCGCGCGCGCGCACACACACACACACCCACCCCTTGGGTGCTCCCTGATGATGTCTGGTCCTTTCAGCAAGATAAGCCCATCCCAAGGTCTCCTTCTCTTTTCAGATCATCTACATGAACATTTTAGACATCTCTTAGTCCTTCCTGAGGTTTACTTTGGAACAGTCCCCTGACAATCCCACTGTCACCATGTAGGGACAATGGAGTCAGTCAGGCTCCCTCACCCAGATATACAGATAACTCTGACTCAGCAGTGTTCATATAACCTTGAGTAAGGGACCACATATGCAGAATCAAGCTCTGTTATATAACCAGTAATGTCATATATTGGCACTCTACTGGCTGTGTTCACTTAGTAAGTAAGAGAGTTGGGACTTTCCACTTCTGTGGATCATCCCACCCTGGAATAAAGGCATGTCAGACATCCCAACAGCTCCCTGTATTTTCTTCCGGCTGCCCAAATCCCATGTTAACCTGCCTGGCCTTGAACACTTACAGGACACACTACATCTGGCTGGTGTGAGGCAGGCTCTCTAGCCAGATGCTGGCAGCTGACTCTTCCCCTTAGTAAAAGTTTGGCTGCTTCATTGCTTGCTTGCTTTCTCGCCCTATTCTTGAAATCAACCTTGTGGCCCTAGTGAAAGGCTCCACGTTGGCTGGTCCCTGGACCTTACTTCACCCTCATCCCCCTCTTCAGGCCAGACTTAAACACAAACTTTTCTGAGTCTGCAAGATCTTGTGTTTCAATGAAAATTTGGTGTAGCCTTGGTTTCCAGGCTGCAGAATATACCCAGACAAGGAATACCTGAGCCTCTTTCTGTTTCCTCATGCTTTCTCTTACATTCATAGAGGAGCCAGCATTTTGCAAAATAGCAACATCCCTTAAGTTGGTGGTCCTCAGATTTGGGGTGCATCAGCATCACCTGGAGGGCTTGTTGCAACACAGGTTACTGGGCGCCACCCCAAGAGCTTCTGATTCTTTAGATCTGGGGAAGGAATCCAATAATTTGCATGTCTAACAAGGTCCCAGGTAGTGCTAATGCTGCAGATCCAGGGAACATACTTTGAGAACCACTAAGTCAGAGTAACAAGGCCACGCATGCAGAGAATTGTTCTGCTCCGGTGTTCTGAAAATCATTCCAATGGCTAGGTGTGTCCCTTGGCCAGGAATAGCAGAGCTTCAGCTTTGAGAGAGAAGTGTTTCTGGATATGGTAGGGACAGCCAGGCTTCTAGGAAGATGGCAGTGGCCAGAGGAAAGCCAGTTGCTGAATATATTCTGTGCCAATAGAAGTGGACAGAGAGCATTGACCAAGGCAAGAGGCCCAATTTCAGGCACCAGCTACAGAAAGTATAGCAAGCATAATCTGAGGGCCAATACATAGGCTGATGGGGAGCCCAAGAGTGGTGTCTAGGGACCAATTTTACAGGAGTATTTTTCATGCCTGGGCTCAGAGAGAATCCAGAATGTGACAAAGGCCAATACCCAGAGCAGAGCACATGAGCTGACAGCAAGGCCAAGCCGGGTTCAGGCCAGCTCGATGCCACCTAGCCCCACGGTGAGGGAGGAAGCTCAGGGCTTCGACTGAGAAGCCCCACCTCTTACAACACCCAAGGGTGGGCTTGTAGTTCCTAACTAAGAGCAGGAGGTAGTGCTGCCCTGCATGCTCCTTTCATTTCAAGGGTTTATTTTAATTCCACTTTCTCTCAAGTTTCTTTGGAAAATTCCTTCTAAAAGTCCCATCCTCTCAAGATTAGAACTATGTAAATAATATACACAGAGAAGAGAGTGGGAGAAATACTTTAAGATGTTAACAGTGCTTATTTTAGTGTGAAGCAGCCAAGAATTATTTGTTTTTTTTTTTCTAGTTGCCAAATTCTTGTCTTGTGATTAAGTTATTTTTATACCAAGTAAAAAAAATTTTTAAAAGATTTTATTTATTTTTAGAGAGAGGAGAAGGGAGGGGGAAAGAGAGGGAGTGAAACATCGATGTGTGTGAGAAATATCAATCAGCTACCTCTCACACATGCCCCGACTGGGGACTGAACCCACAACCCAGGCATGTGCCCTGACCAGGAATCAAACCTGTGACTCTTCACTTTGTGGGACCAAGGCCCAACCAACTGAGCAACACTGATCATGGTGTAAAAAAAATTTTTTAAGCAGAAGAAAAAATCCAAGTTATCCTAGTTGTAAAACAAAGTAGGGATTTCTACCTCTGCTTCTATCAGGGGGTGAGGAGAAACAGAAGATGGCAGGGATCTGGCTTAGGGGTATGATAAGAATAACCAGGCCAGCTGGGGTGTGGATGACAGCCAGCACCTCTGTGCTGCCCCTTCTGTCCCAGAGGCTTCCTAATGTTTTGGCCCTGGGAGTTATTTATTTTTCCTGAGTCCTGGCTGGGCAGAGATAAGGGTGACGTGATCTACCTACTAAGACATTTGTGGGATGATTCAGGAAAATACGAGTTGAACAGTAGAAATGTCAGATGATTTGGAGTTAGGAGAACAAACACATCATACAAGCCCAATCTGCACAAAGGGAGATCTCTAATGGGAGGACACACGTCTCTGTCCTTAGGGTACCCCCCAAATATTTTAAGAGTAAGTTGGGAGGAGACAGAGAAAGGATGCTTTGCAATGCATTGACAACATGGAGGTGGAAGAGCTGCTTCACAGATTCAAAATTATTGAAACAGCTGAGACAGCTTGGCTGAAACCAAAAAAGATAACATTAAACAGAGCCAACTACCAAGTCCTATATTTAGGCTAAAAAAGTATATATAGTTCATTCTTTCTTCTTTTTCCCCCTTATTTATCTATATTTTCTGAAGTTCCCACACTAAGCCTATACAAATTTTATAATCAAAAGTTATTTAAAAAAACAAATATGATAAAAACAGCTGACAGTGTGTGTGGCCACAAGTTAACATATGTCAACTCTGAGAACAGTGCTGGTGTCTCTAGAGTTAGCCAGGGGAACAACTGGGCTCCTCCTCTCTGCATTCATGTTGTGGGGACAAGTGCAAAAAACAGGAGGCACTAGAAGAAGGAACTCTGGAAGTGAAGAATTCAAGAACAAAGTCCTAGGGAAAAGAGGGGGAGGAACCAGTGGGTTTTGCCCATGAGAATAAAGGGTGACATGATGGCTGATGACTCCAAATCCCTGAAAGGTTGTGACGAAGGATGCAGGGCAAGCAAAACATCACCCTGACTGCTGGTGAAGGCCAAGCTAGGGCCACCGGGTAGATATTAGAATGGTGCAGACTTGGACTCGGCAATAACAAAAAGAACAATGATGACCAACAAAGGACTAGACAGCCTCAGAGAATACTGAGCTCAGTGTTACCAGAGGTGTTCCAGCAGGTGGCCCTCTGCTGCAAAGGCCCTCTGCACCCCACGTAGGGCAGGAAAAGAAAGACTTTAGAGTGGATTCAGGAACCTAGACATCTGGACTCAACCGTTGATTACCTGAAAGGTCCTGCATGAGGTGTGTACCCCCTACTGTGGTCCTACCCTCTTGTCCCCTCCTGGAGTGTGGCTCTTACCGTGGGGGTGAACTGAATTTCATAGGCATCCACAGGGCCAGGAGCCCTGGTCCACTCTGTCCGAACCGCCGTCTCCTCCAGGAGGTGCATCCTCATGCCCTCAATGGCTGGCACCTCTGCCCAGGAGAATGGGATATGGGAAAGGAAGCTGGTTAGCCCAAGGCAGCCCCACCCGACCCCCATCATCACAGGCCCTCTAGTCAGGGGCACACAAACAGGTCAATCCCAGTTCCCACTGCTCTCTGGGGGCGGAGCAAAGCTGGCAGAGGCCTGAACAGGACCTAGGTTTCCTTCATCTTCCCTCCATTTGAGGAACACAGAATGTCCCTGAAAGCAACCAAAGGGCCCCCAACCTGCTCATAAGATATCTGAAAGCAGGTGCTGCCTGCAGGTACCCCATGGTTCTGCTGCGCCTGGTAGACACTGGCTCCCTAGCTCCTGTGACTGCCTACTCCCCCCACATATAACCTCCCTCCAATCTGCCTCCAGCTCCCTGGGCTCCAAGGCCTTAGGGTCCAGCCTTTCCACTGGCTCAGATTCCCAGTCCCTGACAGAGCATATTGGGGAGGGCTGCCCACTCACCTTCTCCGCAGTCCTCTCCTGCATAGCCCTCTTGGCAGATGCAGCTGCCCTCATGACACTCTCCTCGGCCACGGCAGCCCTCCGGGCATGTCTGGATGGCGCAGTCCGGGCCATGGAAGCCCTCAACGCATACACATTGGCCTGCGCGGCACAGTTCCCGAGGTCCGCAGCCCCCAGGGCAGGTGCTGGCAGGAGGCTCTTCCTGTCCACAGTCCTCCCCACTGTAGCCCGCGTGGCACACGCATGATCCCTGCACACAGTGCCCATGGCCCCGGCAGTTGGCCGGGCAGGTGCGGGTGGAGCAGGAAGGGCCAGTGTAGCCTGAGTAGCACACGCAGCGCCCATTATCACAGCGGCCACGCTGGTGGCAGTTGGAGGGGCAGGTACGGAGGCTGCAGTCCTCTCCAGCGTAGCCCTCCCAACAGGTGCACGCACCGTCCTGGCACGTGCCGCGCTGGCTGCAGTCTCCCGGGCACCGCCTCACGCCGCAGTCGTCGCCTGAGTAGTCGTCATCACACACACAGCGTCCGTCTAGGCACTGGCCATGGCCTCGGCAACCTCCCGGGCAGCTGAGTGAGCTGCAGTCCTCTCCCTCGTAGCCTATGTCGCACACACACACGCCATTCTCGCAGCGGCCGTGACCGCGACAATCACCTGGGCACTGACGGCTCCCGCAGTCCTCGCCCGTGAAGCCCGGGTTGCACACGCAGCGACCATCCATACAACGCCCACGCCCTCGACAGTTGCCAGGACAGGCGCGCGTGCCGCAGTCCCGGCCTGTATACCCAGGCCAACACACGCACCGGCCACTTTCGCAACGACCCCGGCCGCGACAGTCCCCAGGACAGCTGCGCACGCCGCAATCTTCGCCACTGTAGCCTGCGTTGCACACGCACACGCCCTTCTCACAACGCCCGCGGCCCCGACAGTTGCGCGTGCAGGCACGCGCACCGCAATCAGGGCCCGTGTACCCTGGCCAGCACACGCAGCGGCCATCCTCACAGTGGCCTCTTTGATTGCAGTCGCTGGGGCAGCTTCGCACTCCGCAATCGTCCCCGCTGTAGCCGGCGTCGCAGATACATTCTCCGTCCTCGCAGCGCCCGCGGCCCCGGCAGTCGTGCAGGCAAGTCCGTGTGCTGCAGTCCTCACCCGCGTACCCGGGCCAACATACGCAGCGACCGTCCACGCAGCGCCCACCTTCGCCACAGTTCCAAGGGCAAGTCCTCGAGCCACAGTCTTCGCCCGTGTAACCAGGGTCACAGACGCAGCGCCCATCCTCACAGCGCCCCCTCTCGCTGCAGCCTCGAGGGCATGAGCGCAGACTGCAGTCGTCACCCGAGAAGCCCAACCGGCACACGCACACGCCCTGCACGCAGCGCCCGCGTCCGTGGCAGTCCCCGGGGCAGGAGGGCCAGCCACAGCTGGGGCCGGTGTAGCCAGGGAAGCACACGCAGTGACCGCGGACACAGCGCCCCTGATCGTTGCAGTCATCGGGACAGGACCCGGAAGCAGAAGGTGGAGAGGAAGGGGACACTCCAGCGTCTACGGGGTCTGAGCAGGTTGGCCCACCCCAGCCTGGCTCGCAGGAGCAGGCACAGCGGCTCAAGTCAAATATGCCATGAAGACTGCAGAGGCTACGGACGTCAGTCTGGCCTGGAGTAAGAGCAAGGGGAGGGCCTCAGTCTCTTCCGGGGAGAATCTGAGCCCAGATAATGCTCCCTTGAGCTGCTCCCTCCAGGAGGGCCAGCCTCATTCCATAAGGCCATCTTAGCTTCTGGCTGCTCCTAGTCAATATATGTGGTCTCCCAGAACCCCAGAATACACTAGGGAGAAGAGGAGAGAGCTTACATCTAGCCAGGTTTCTCCCCTCTGCAAACTGTGCACTCACCAAGGAGGAGGAAGGGGTGCCTTTTTCTAATTCATACCCAGGTCCTTTATAGACTAGTGATGTCCACCCAACTCTTTGACTTGCCTCTTTTTCTGTGCCCCCTAATGTGTGGTCACCTGCTTACCTGTGCCAGCCTGGGCAGCAGCAGGACAACATCCCCCTGTGCACTGTTCCTTGAGCCCCTTCACCAGCTCCTCCAGGATCTCTAGACGGACCTTCAAGGACTGCACTTCTGAAGCAGAGACTGGGGGCTCAGTGCCTGGGGGACAGCCACAGCCAGTTGAAGGGGGCAGGTTAATGCGGTGGGTGAATACCACCTGCTTTTCCCCTCCTTCTACAGTGTGCTCATAAAGCTGAGAAGTGGGGTTCGCCCCTCTTGGTGCTGCTGTGCGGCCCCCTGGCTGAGGAGGGGGTCGTGGGGCGGGGAGTGTAATATTGGAGCGTGAAGAGAAAGGGCCTGCTCTGACTGTGCTCAGCAGCAGTAGGAGGGCCAGGCTGGAGGTTAGGGAATGCTGGGCTGGCATCATTTAGGAGGCTGCAAGGAAAGAGGGTAAGTGTGAGAGCAGTGTCACAGAGAAGACAAGGTGCCCCACCCAACACACACATTAACAACAGTCCCACCACCCGCAACTAATCTACCCAACTCACATGTATGTAAAAATCCACATTTAACCCAACCCTAAGGAATACCCTCCTTGGAGAGATTTGGTGTCTAACTCACTTTCTGATGTCATTTGTTTATCCTGCTCCCCATATCTTTTTACTGTTCCACCCATACCAGTCTTTTGTGTGTTCCGCTGACACTACAAACTTGCGTTATTAGCTTAAGGACCTTTGCACTGTATTTTTCCTCTGTCTGGGATGCTCTTCACTCAGCTCTTAAAGATGGGCTTCTTCTTGTTCAGATCTTAACTGATCTGTCATTGACACCTAGAGGCCTTCCTTGCTGCCCATCTGGAGCAGTCTTCCATTGCTCTCTACCGCAGTATCCCACTTACGCTCTTCATGGCATTCACTGCTGCCTGAGTCATCTGTGCGGGCACTTGTTTGTTCTCTTTCTCCCACTAGTAGAATGGAATAGAAGTGTGCAACTGTATGCCTGGGCCCACCACACAGGAGCTGTCCAACACATTTATGTTGAACGGATTAGTGGATGCATCTAAGGCCAGTCCTTCCACAAGCACCTGGATTCCAGAAGCTCCTACTTTCATCTCAGGAACCTTTAGATGCAGATTGTCCTCTCTCTTTTATTCAACCTCCCACTTTGCTCAACTAGGTCCCCCCCATCGGCTTTTATATGAGCTCCCAGTTTTTAAAAAGCCTTTTTCCTCAAGACTTATATTACCAAGTATCAAAACTTATTTTAAAGGTACTAGGAGACAGAATAGAATAGGGTCCAGAAACAGACCCACACATATATGGTCACCTGGTTAATGACAGAGGTATTATTACAATTAAGAGTGAATGGTCTCTTTTTAAAAGTATATTTTATTGATTATGCTATTACAGTTGTTCCATTTTTTTCTCCCTTTTATTCTCCTCAGTCCTGTACCCCCACCCACCAGCATTCCCCTTCCCTCTTAGTTTATGTCCATGGGCTGTACATATAACTTCTTTGGCTTCTCCATTTCCTATACTATCCTTAACCTCCCCCTGTCTTTTGTACCTACGATTTGTGCTTCGTATTCCCTGTACCTTTCCACCCATTCACTCCCCTCTCTCTCCCCACCAATAACCCTCCATGTGCTCTCCATTTCTGTGATTCTGTTCCTGTTCTAGTAGCTTGCTTAGTTTGTTTTTGCTTTTTTTTTTTTTAGGTTCAGTTTGTTGATAGCTGTGTTTGTTGCATTTTACTGTTCATAGTTTTGACCTTCTTTTTCTTAGATAAGTCCCTTTAACATTTCATATAATAAGGGCTTGGAGATGATGGACTCCTTAAACTTGACCTTCTCTGGGAAGCACTTCATCTGCCTTTCCATTCTAAATGATAGCTTTGCTGAATAGAGTAATCTTGGATGGAGGTCCTTGCCTTTCATGACTTTGAATACTTCTCTGCAGCTCCTTCTTGCCTGAAAGGTTGCTTTTGAGAAGTCAGCTGATAGTCTTATGGGAACTCCTCAGTAGGTAACTGTCTCCTTTTCTCTTGCTGCTTTTAAGATTCTCTCCTTATCTTTAACCCTGGGTAATGTAATTATGATGTGCCTTGGTGTGTGCTTCCTTGGGCCCACCTTCTTTGGGACTCTGAGCTTCCTGGACTTCCTGGAAGTCTATTTCCTTGGCTAGATTGGGGAAGTTCTCCATTATTTTTTCAAAAAAGTTTTCAATTTCTTGCTCCTCCTCTTTTCCTTCTGGCACCCCTATGATTCATATATCAGAACATTTAAAGTTGTTCTGGAGGTTCCTAAGCCTCTCCTCATGTTTTTGAATTCTTGTTTCTTCATTCTGTTCTGGTTGAATGTTTATTTCTTCCTTCTGCTCCCAATTGTTGATTTGAGTCCCAGTTTCCTTTCCTTCACTGTTGGTTCCCTGTATATTTTTCTTTATTTCACTTTGCATAGCCTTCACTTTTTCCTCTATTTTGCAAACATACTCAGCCATTTCTGTGAGCATTCTGATTACCAGTGTTTTAAATTCTGCATCTGATAGGTTGGCTATCTCTTCAGCACTTGTTTCCATTTATGAAACTTTGATCTGTTCTTTTTGGGGGGCCATATTTCTTTGTCTCAGTGTAGCTGTTACTGTAAGGGGTGGAGACCTGGGTATTCACCAGGGTGGGGCAACCCATCCATCTGTGTTATGACTCTGTATGTGGGGGAGGGGTCCAAGAGGGAACAATGCAGCTTGCTTGGCTCTTGGGCAGCATTCAGTCCCTTCCCCCACTACCCATAAGTGAATTGGGCCCTTCTGGTGCTGATTCCCAGGTGGATGGGTTTGTGTACATTCCAGGACCATGTGGGTCTCTCCAACGAACACTCCTGTGAGGCTGGGAGTTTCTCCCACTGCCTCAACACCCACAGGTTTTTACAGCCAGAGGTTTTGAGGCTTTTTTTCCCCCATGCTAGAAGTCTGGGTTGTGAGGTCTGTCTCGCTCTGCTGTTGTTCCTCCTGGTTTATCCACACACAGATGTGGGACTGCCAGCAGCCATCTCGCTCACCCAGTCCTCCAGCTGCAGCCTTGCTGTGTGTCCTCTCCACCCTGGCTCATTGTTTCCGCCCCTCCTACCAGTATAGATGAATGTTTCTTCTTTAACTGCTTCATTGTCAGACTTCGATACAGTTCAATTTTCTGGCAGTTCTGGTTTATTTTGCTTTTAAATTTGTTGTTGTCCTTTTGGTTGTGTGGGGATGCAAAGTGGCTCCATCTTGGTCAGAAGTCCTGAAAGGTCTTTTTGATAAATGGTGCTTTTTTCCAACTGAAAGTGCATGTGGAATAAACACCTATCTCTACCTTATGTCCACACACAGAAATTAATTTGAAATAAATCTAATGGACCTAATTTTCAAAGATAAAGCAATAACTTTCAGAACAATATCTTATAAAAGAAAATATAAGAGAATATCTTTATGACCTTGGAGTAAGCAAAGATTTCCTTAAAACCTAACCACACAAAATTTAACCATAAAAGATTTCACATAAAACTTAACCATAAAAAAAGTGATTGATACTTTGGATCCCATTGAAATTGATAACTTCTGGTCCTCAAAAGACACCATTAAGAGAATAAGAAGGAAAGCTATAGACTGGGAGAAAATATAGTTGACCCTTGAACAAAGTGGGGTTGAACTGCATAGGTCCACTTATATGCAGATTCTTTTCAGTTGACCTCCGCAGCTGAATTCCACCTTGTTCAAGGCTCAACTCTATGTGATATATCAGGGAAAAAAAATAGAGAAAGAGGTTTAAAATCTAAAATAAAGAACTTCAAAACAAAAACAAGTAAAAGGCAAGCAACCTAGTTTTTTAAATTGGCAATAAGAATACAGTATATCCAAAGGGCCAATAAACATGAAAAGGTGAATAACATCACTAGTAATCAGGGAAATGCAAATTAAAACCACAATGAGATGTCATCAAATATCCACCAGAATGGCTGCGATTAAAGGAACTGACATTACTCGACATTGGCAAGTGTATGAAGGTACTGGAACTCTCATCTATTGACAAAATGAGCATAAATTAGAACAACCACTTTGGAAAACTGGCAGTATCTACTAATTAAAGCACACAGCCTATAACCTGGCAATTCTACTTCTTGGTAAATATCTAATTGAAATGACTGCACATCCCCCAAACGACATATGAAAATGTTCATGAGATTTATTCATACTAGTCAAAACTGGGAACAACTCAAGAATCCATTAATAGTAAAATGGAGAAATAAATTGAAGCATTGTCATACAATGGAGTATTATACAGCGATGAAAATACCCTCTTGCCACATGGGACGTCATGAACAAATTGTATACGCATAATGCTGAGTAAAAGAAACCACATACGCACAACCATTTTCAGTGATGCTATTTTTATGAGTTTCTAAAAGCAAATCATTGCTTTTAGAAGATAGGCTAGGATTACTTTCAGGGATGATATTGACTGGGAGGAGTTATAAGGGGGGATTTCTGGAAATGTTTTGCACCTTGATCTGGGTGGTAGTTAAACAGATGCATATATATTCAAAAATTAATTGAGCTACACGCCTAAAATTTGTGCATGTCACTGTATGAAAGTCATATCTTAAAATAAAACAAAATACCTCCCCCAATCTCATATTCCCTCCAGCCACCACATATCTCTATCCTCTACTTCATGGCCAGTTTTCAAAGAAATTAATTAATCAATTGTACTTGGCTGTTTCTATTTCCCCTTTATCCAATTAAGGCCTCAAATGCACTCTCACCTGGCTCTACACCTCTTTTCAGCCCACCACACAGCCCCCCCCCACCAAGACCTCCCAATTATCTCAGTATCACAAAACCTAGGAGATATTTGTCTTCATCTTACCTAGTATCTGTCAAAATCACTAAACACTTTTGACTACATTTTCCATTTTAAACATTCTCTATCTCTGGACTTCTGGTCAAGAGAGCGGCATAGGTAAACATGGCTCACCTCCTCACACACCCACATCAAAATTACAACTAAAATATAGAACAACCATCACTCAGAACTGTCAGAAATCGAGTTGAATGGAAGTCTGACAACTACGGAATTAAAGAAACCACATCCATCTAGACTGGTACGAGAGGTGGAGATGCAGAACAGGCTACTCCCCACATCCACGGGTGGTGGATAAAAATTCAGGAGGGATATCTCAGGAGTGAGGAGTTCCAGCCTCACACAAGGCCCCCGAGCCCAGGGTTCCAGTGCCAAGAGGATAGGTTCCCATAACATCTGGCTGCAAAAACCAGCAGGGATTGAGTTGGAAGAAACTTCTGGAGCCCCAAGCAGTTCCCCTTAGAGAATCCACATACCAACTTACTCAGAATGACTGCCTCTGAGCTCCAGCACTAGGAGAGCAAGAACTTGAAAGGCACCAGTGGCATACAGAGAGAAAGAGAAGTGTCTGCCATCAAGGTGGAAGCTGGGGGATAGCTTCCTCCCAGAGGGAAAGACAGGCAGAGGCCACTGTCCCTTTTCTGAGCACCCTCCCCCCACCTACGCAGAGCCACAGGGCAGCAGGCAGGTGAGTTCCATATCTGAGACTCCATCAACCTGGCTAACACTGTTTGCTCCACCCTAGAGATCCTTGAGGCTCCATCCCACCCAACTTCCGGGCCCACCCAAACTGTTAACCATGACTTTTCCATATGAATAGCTGGTCTCATGCTTCACAACTTCCTAAACCCTATTAAACAAGCAACAGCCCGACTCAGTAAGCCCCTAGTCCTCGTACCTCTTGCTAAGTGTTCCCAGGCTTGGCACTAGCAGCAGCCAGCCTAGATTCACAGCTTGGCTTCACCTGGGAATCTCCAAGGCCAGCACAGTCAGCAGCCCTCTCAGATTGCTTTATAGCTCATGCAGGGTGGCCCCAGGCAGAACACAGGTTGGGGCTGACCTTGGCCTGTACCACCCGGTAAACCCCAGAGCCTGCACACCCAGTAGATACCTACAGACCATGTCGGAACATCATTTCCTTGCCCCTGCACAGCCAATCCTCCACAGAGGGAGGAGGTTGGTGGTCAGTGGTCACAGCCAGTCCTTGCAGCTGACTGGCCTGGGTAAATCCCTCCCATTGTCCTGACAACAGAAAGCAAGGCTAAACTACAAGAAGAGGGTGTACTCAGCCCACACAAAGGATGCACCTTAAGTACCCAGCTTGAGTGATAGGGGAGGCTGTGCCACTGGACCCTACCGCACTATGGCACACTACCAAGATACGGACTCAAAGCAGCTCTACCTAATACACAGAAACAGACACAGGGAGGCTGCCAAAATGAGGAGACAAAGAAACATGGCCCAAATGAAAGAATAGATCAAAACTCCAGAAAAAGAACTAAACAAAATGGAGATAAGCAATCTATCAGATGCAGAGTTCAAAACGTTGGTTACAAGGATGATGAAGGAACTCAGTGAGGACCTAAACAGCATAAAAAAGATCCAGTCAGAAATGAAGGATATACTAATTGAAATAAAGCACAATCTACAGGGAAACAACAGTAGAGTGGATGAAGGTGAGAATCAAATCAATGATTTGGAACAAAAGGAAGCAAAAAACAACCAATCAGAACAACAAGAAGAAAAAAGAATCTAAAAACACAAGGATAGTGTAAGCAGCCTCAAGAACAAGTTCAAGCATTTCAACATTCTCATCATAGCGGTACCAGAAGGAGAAACAAAAGAGCAAGAAATTGGAAGTCTATTTGAAAAAATAATAAAAGAAAACTTTCCTAATTTGGTGAAGGAAATAGACATACAAGTCCAGGAAGCACAGAGAGTGCCAAACAAGATGGATGCAAAGAGGTCCACTCTAAGGCACATCATAATTAAAATGCCAAAGGTTAGGGATAAACGGAGAGTCTTAAAAGCAGCAGGAGAAAAAGCGGTTAGTTACCTACAAGGGAGTTCCTCTAGGACTGTCAGCTGATTTCTCAAAAGAAACTTTGCAGGCTAGAAGGGGCTGAAAAGAAGTAGTCAAAGTCATGAAAGGCAGGGACCCTCAGCCAAGATTGCTTTACCCAGCAAAGCTACCATTTAGAATTGAAGGGCACCTAAAGAGCTCCTCAGACAAGAAAAAACTAAAGGAGTTCACCACAACCAAACCATTATTATATGAAATATTAAAGGGACTTATTTAAGAAAAAGAAGACCAAAACTATGAACAATAAAATGCCAATAAATACATATCTATCAACAACTGAATCTAAAAAACAAACTAAGCAAACAAGAAGAACAGGGACATGGATAGAATCGTGGCTATACAGAGAGTGATTTGATGATTGCCAGATGCGGGGAAGGGTGTAGGGGAAAGAGTGAAGAGGTGAGTGGATTAAGAATTACAAATAGGGCCCTGGCTGGTGTGGCTCACTGGATTGAGTGCTGGCCTGTGAACCAAAGGGTCACCGGTTCAATTGCAGTCAGGGCACATGCTTGGGTTGTGGACCAGGTCCCCAGTAGGGGCACATGCAAGAGACAACTGCACATTGATGTTTCTCTCTCTCTCTCTTTCTCCCTCCCTCCCCCGCTTCTAAAAATAAATAGATAAAATTTTTAAGAAAATAACTACAAATAGGTAGTTACACAATAGCCACAGGGATGTAAAATACAGTATAAGAAATGGAGTAGCCAAAGAACTTATATGCATGACTCATGGACATAAACAATGGTGTGGGAATTGCCTGAGGGAGTAGGGGGTGCTGGGTGGAGAGGGGGCAAAGGGGAAAAATTGAGGCAACTGTAATGGCATAATCAATAAAATATAATTTAAAAAAAAACATTCTCTATTTGTGCTATCAACATGGTAGCCAGGAGAAATATGTGGCTTGAACCCTTGACAGGTGGCAAGAATGACTGAATTTAATTCAGTACTTTTAACAAGCTCCCCAGGTGACTGTGGCGTGCAGCCAGAGTTGACCTACCGCTCTCGTCTCCCACCTAGAGACCTTCTTCCAGAACCATGGCTTTCATTTCCCAAGTAGACTCCAATTTATAAATCAGCCTAGTCATCTCCTCTTAACTCTAAGCAATATATCCAACTGCCTACTTGGCACCTCTTCTGGAGCACTCCAAATTCAGGATGTCTGAAATGGAACTCATGATCGTCCTTCCGAACCCCATCCACTCTCAGTGTTCTCTGCTGAGTTATGGCCTCATCATTCATCCAGCTTTACAAGCCAGAAATCTAACAGCCCATTCAACACCATCATATTTCATCATATTTCCCCATATTTTCTTGTAAACATCTCTTTAGTTTGATTATTTCTCTCCCTCTTATCAATGTTAGAGACCAGCCTCCAATCCACCTTTTGCTTCACAACTGAACTTGCCTCCTGGTTAGTCCCTCTGCTCCCACTCTTGCCCCTTACAATCCTGAAAAAGCAACTAGGATGCCCCTCTCCCCCTAAAGACTCTGCAATGTCTCTCTGATGGATTCTCTTCAAACACTGCCAGCCAGCCCTGCATCATCTGGCCTGCTGACTCTTCCCACCTCAACTTCCACAACACTCCCCTCCCTCTCTCCATTCCAGTTCCACTGGCCTTCTGTAAGTCCCACATTGTCTTCCCAGCCCCAGACCTTTGTATGTGTGGTTCCTTCCATGTGGCCCGCTCTTCCCTTTTCTATTGGCCTCATCATCCTTCAGGGCTCAGCCCCACATCACTTCCTCAGGAAGCTTTCCTGCCCAGGTCAGGTCCCCCTATCATGTGCTATTGCAGCACCATGCAACTCTCACTTGTAGCATTTACAAAATTTTGAAATCACAGATTTACTTGTGATATTATTTTATTACTTTCTTGCCCATACTCTGTCTTGCCCGCTAACCTGTACAGTCCACGGTGGTGGCACGGCACCTGTGTTTATTTATTTCTTGGTTGCATCTGTGCTCAATAAATACTTATTGACTATACGATAAAATGAAAAGTTCAATTTAAGCCCAAGACTAGAGTCAGAGCTCACACCAAGGATAGGACCAAAGTCAGAGCTAGGATCACAGAGTATCTGGGACTGGAAGATGGTTAGAAACAGCAGCTTGGGCAGAGTGCAGGCCACGTGTGGATCCTGGAAGACCCAGCGGGTACAAACGCTTTGGAGAATTGTTTGGCAGACTCTACTGAAGCTATATGCAAACCCTATGACCCAGCAATTCCACTTCTAGGAATATACTGACCATAACATTAATGTTCATAGTAGCCTCAAACTGGGAACTGTCCAAATGTCTCACATCAGTGGACTGGATTAAATAAAGTGGATTATTCACACAGTGGAATGAAATAAAGCAATGAGACAACTACGGCTGTATGCAATCACATGGATGGCTCTTACTAATACAGGGTTGAGCAAACACAGCCAGACACAAACGAGAACCTGCTGAAAATTTCTATTTATGTGAGGTTTGAGGAGCAACAACACTAAGCTGCAGTGCTACAAGTCAGAAGTGTGGTACTTTTGGGGGCATGGTGGGGAAATTCTGAGGTGCTAAGAATGTCCTATTTTGCCTTGACCCAAGCGGCTCAGTTGACTGGGCGTTGTCCTGCCAAGTGGAAGATCAAGTCCACCCCCAGCCAGGGCACGTGCTTGGGTTGCAGGTTCATCTGGTCCAGTCAGGGCAGGTACGAGAGGCAACCGATTGATGTTTCTCTCCCTCTTTCTCCCACCCTTTCTCTCTCTAAAAATAAAAAAAATCTTTTTTTTTGTTTTTTAAGAATGTCCTATTTCTTGATTGAGGTGCTGATTACACAGTTGTGTTTGTGGAATTCACTGAGATGAGCGCTGAGGAGCACAGGAAGAGAAGGTTTAGAGGAGAGGTAGTGGATGCTCAGGGTGAGCCAGGAGTGTGCAGGGGGTGGCCCAAGTTCCGTTCAGGAAAAGGGCTAAAGAGAGGTGTGAACTGTGGCTCTTCCAGACCTGAGAGGCTGATGAGAAAAAGGGCAGGGGGAGGGGTGGAAATGCTGACTGGAGGGGAGGAGGGGACAGTGCTTGCACCTTCCTCCCACATACACACATTTACTGACTTCCTACTCCTAAGCTTTTCCTCTATGTCTGAGGAGAAGGAGTTTTCAGGACTACTCGCCATCACACAGGACTGCCAGACCACAAAAGACAAAAGGGAGCTCGACAACAGAGATGGAACATGTGTGCACTGAGTGCACCCTGCCCAAGAAAGGGCAGGTGAAGAGGTCTGATACACAGAGCTGCCGTTCCTTGCTCCCCCCATCCTGTCTCTCAGCTTGGGGTGCAGCCTTGGGTATGAGGTGGGTACTTACCCTCAAATCCTGTCACCCTGTGTCTAAGGCCATGTAAGTCACAGGGGGCATGCACACATACAAATACATGTACACATATACTTGTGTGTACTCATCCACAAATACAAATATAGCCTGCATCTTTATAGATGGGTGTGTGCGTGTGTACACACACACACACACACACACACAAACCCCCCTCTCCTTCACGGTCCTCCACACTCAGAGCGCTGATTTCTTCTTGGCTCTGAAGGCAGCTATGTGAGTCAAAGAACTTAGCTGGAGTGAGAATCAAATGGGAGGCCCTTCCTGAGGGGGAACAAGGAGGCTACCAGGGCCCCACTCCTCTGGAGGCCTTTGGGAGCTGTCCAGTATCCCCCCCTCCCCCGCTGTCCCCAGCCCACCAGATCCCATGTCTTTCCCCGTGTGGCGGGGAGGGGGGAGTCTGCAGCAGGAAGCAGGAAAGTAGGGAGGCTGGTCTGAGTGCAGGAGGGGCCCCCACCGGCTACACCCCCAGAGCCTCCTTCCCAACCTCTCCTGCCCTGTCACCACCACCCTCCAGGCCCCACTTCCAGCTCCTGGAAGACTTCCCCTCTTCTCTCAGCACTAGGACAGCAAGGAACTTGGGTGTCTTGTTGTCTTTCTGGCTTCATGCCCCAACTGCAATGCCGGGGAGCCTTTCTGCAGCGGAGAGGGGAACCGGAGAGGGGAGCGTGCCCTCTCCCTCTTGGTACCCTCCCCATGGCTGGAGGGCTGGCAGGGGTCAGGGCATCTTCCCAAGGCGTGACTCAGCGGGCAGGGTATTCACGTTGTGGCCAACTCTGACACTTCACTCATCGGGGACTCTAGGTCCTAAGAGGTGGAGAGAGGAGCTGGCTTCCATGAGGGATGTTCCATGAGAGATGTCCCCACGCCTCCCTTTGCCTCTCATGCCACATGACGGGTGGAGGTAGGAGGATTCCAGGAATGTGAGAGAAAGGAAGATGAGGGGCGTCCAAATACTGAGTTGGAGCCAGGTGGCAAGTAGGTGCCAGGCAGGGCCACGTTGGGGACCCGATGTCCCATATTCCGGGGAGCTAATTGGCCAGCAAACGGAAACATTAAGAGACAGGATTTCCAAACCACCCCCAACCCCCGGCGCGGGGGCAGTGAGAGACAGGAAGGCAGGTTTTGGTTCTGCATGGAGTGACCAGGGCTCAAGAGCAAGGAAGTTTGAGGAATTGAGGCGCTAGGTCCCCAGGAATTTGGAGACTGGCCTGGGGAAGAGGGGAAGAGGCTGGGGATCTGGGAAGTGGGCAGAGACTGGAAAGGGGCAGACAGCAGCTGCTGTGTTTCCGAGTTGCTTCCCAGTAGTTCCTTTCAGTTCATTTCCAGTTGTTTCCAAGCCATGACATTCTTTCCAGGCAAGATAAGGGGCCCACCCACCCCACCCCGGGTGTGTCACGTGTATGGGGGGAGGGAGGTTCAAACAGACTGAAGCAGGGGGGAGCTTGGAAGGGGATTGAGGATGGAGCCTTTGTGCCCCTAGAGGCATCTCTCAGTCATCCCAGCCCTGCTGAACCGTGAGTCATGGGCGCAGAGCTCTCGGCCAAGAATAAGTTTTAGGATCCTCTCTGCAGGCTCTATGCCCATCCCAGACCTGAGAGTCCTGACTCTGCTCCATTCCAGCATTTCCTAAAGGCTCAAGACCCCCAGCCCTCCCTCCCAGGCGCTGCCACCCACGTGCTATCACCTGGCAGTCCCCATCTGGATGCCCTAAGCAGCTTTCTCTGGCACCTTCCTGGGCTTGGGCTCAGCTGCTCCAGCCAGAGCACTTGGGGTTCCTCCAGCTCAGCCAGCCCCTGCTTTCCCACAGCACCTCTGCGGTCCAGAGCCCCACTTCACGGATAACCACCTTCACCCTGGTGCTGCCACCTGATCCAGTCCACCCCTCTACCCATGAACTAACCTTCCTCCCCGCTGCTCCCTCTACAGGGAGTCCAGTCCCCAGTACAGAGTCCTATTTTCACTGCACCGACACGAAGTCCCTTCGGTGGGAGGGTCCCTTGAGAGTGATTGTGCCAACCCTTGCCTGGGATATAGGGATAGGCTAGAGCCCCCACATCTCCCAACTCTTCCCTTGGTCTCCCCAGAGCTCTCTGTTCCTTACCTGAGCAATGAGCAACTGCAGTGGCTCTGCACCTGTTCTCTCCCCAGCCTCAGGAGCTGGGCCCTCAGGGAAGGGCAGGGTGGGATTCCCTTGGCAGCCCTGAGCTCCTGGGTATCCCTTGCTTGTTCCCTGCAGCAGGGCTCACTGAGCCACAGCCCGTCTATCTAGGCAGCCAGCGACAGTGAGAAGGAGGGAGGCTGTAGCGAGCAGGGGGAGGAGAAGGGGAGGAACAGCATGAGGTCAGGGAGGGGAGCGGAGATAGGGCAGGTCCTCCCACCCATCCCAGGCCCTCCAATGTCATCACATGCCCCTCCTCTCCTCCCGACTCACCGCTGGTCCCCTCTGTCTGGGATCAGAGTCCCACAATACCCTCACCTTGCCCCCCTGCGTCCCTGTTACTACCTCCTGTGTCCTTTCCCCATCCCATTCTTACTCTTCTTCCCCAGCCTAATTTTTGCCCAATTTGACATCCTCCCCACCCTTGTGCTATTCCCCTGCACCCATTTCTCCACCTGTTGCTCCTGCTCTCAAACCTGCTTTCTCCTTGCTACCAACAACCTTCCCCACAGACAGCCCCTCTGCTTTCCTTTGCGGCACCTCTCCTCCCACCTCTTCCCAGCTGCCACACTGCTCCCCGTGTGGCGCTAGCACTGCTCTTGTCCCCGACCAATTCTCTCCTGAGGGCATGAGGCAGAAGGAAACTTCCCTCCCCAGCACAGGGCCTTTTCAGGGTCTCCTTGTTCCCACCTGCACCCTGCCTGCTGATAGGTGGTCTTTCTTCTGCGCTCCCCTGCCCTATGCTGCCTTTCCTGCCTGCTCAGCCCACCTCCTCTACTCCGATGAGATCACCGCCCCCTTTTTACTCTCCTACTTCAGCAAATTTCTAGACTAATGGCAGGTGAGCCTGGGCAGTGGCTGAACACCAGGACGTAGATTTGGGAAGACAGTTGGGGTTCAGTGGAGACAAGGAAGAGGCCTGAAAATTAGGAGGAAGGCTTAGTTAAGGACAGCCAGAGGCAGGAGGCGGGTATGGGGGAAAATCTGTGGAGAGCAGAAGGGGCTAACATCTGGTGGCTACAGGGAAGGAGGAGCAGGGTAGGGCGAGTTGGGGGCTGGAGGAAAAAGGCACTCTGATCTCAAGTAGAGACTGAAAGACCAACACGAGGGTGGGCATCAGACACACGCCACATATGGCTGCTTGCCGTTTCTCTGGCCTCCTTTCCCCAGGTCCTTGCTGCCCTGATGAGGGGCTGTAAAAGGAGACTTATCACAAGAGGAGACAGGCTGAGGGAGACTCCACACCAGGTTTCAGTGAGGAGAGTTCTAGCTACCCTACCAAACACCTCACTGCTGAGACCTGCCAAGTCACAAATGAAAGGGACGTGCAGGACCCTGTATGTGCCAGATTCTGCCTCTCGGTTTGGGGCACAGCTGTCCACAGCCTGGTCACAGGTGTGCAGTGTCCCTAGGTCAGGATACACGAGGCTAGACAAGATGGGTGGTGAGGCCCCTGTGGCTGGGGACAGGCTTGTATGGACTCTCATTGGGTGTCTCAGTGTCTGGGTGTGTGTGTGTGTGTGTGTGTTTTTCCTGGCTTTGATGAGGAAAATGAAGTCAGAATCTTGGATGGAGCTGGACGCAGCTTCCTTCCGCTGCCTTGGCCCGAGGCCCCCACAGCTTCCCAGAGATCTCTGGGCGCGGGTGGGGGGAAAGTAGGTCCAGGGTGAGGGTCAGAAACAGTACAACACAGGGAGAGAAGGCTGCAGAGATGGTTTTCTCTGATACCCCAGATTTCAGCAATTCTGTCTCATGGTCATACCCATTTTCTCAGCTCTGTGCCTTATATTTTGGTTTTATTATTTAGGAAGTATGGCCACCATAAGTATAGTTGCCCAGAGAGAGGCCAGGAGACCCTGGAGAGGAGCAGGAGCTGGAAGGATGGCCCTGGGGTGTCCTGGAAGTCCCCTGCTGAGATTCCGGACATGGACGAGCTTACAATGCATTGGAGGAAGCCACTGGAAGCCTGACAGACATTATTTCAGTTCTGAGATAATCACTGCCTAAGATTTGATTGCCCTGGATTGGAAACCCAGAGCAATAAAAATCTCAAAGCCCCTGAATTTCAGGCTTTTGTGTCTCCCCAGGAGTTCATGTCTCACATGTTTGCATCTCATCAGGAAAGCACCAGGTCTTGCATAGGGCAGGTGCCTGCTAAGTGCTCCTCAGTACTGAATTGTGAGGCATGCTCTCCCTCTTGGGGGCACCCCTGTGCTTTTCCCTTCCCCATCTCCTTCCCTCCTGGCATAATACCTTTGCCCTTCTCTCTCCTAAGCACCAAGTGCCGTTCTTCTGCCTCTGTAACTTGTTTCCTGAGCCTGCAAAGCCCAGCTGGCTCACTTCTACCCCTGCAACTTTCTTCATAAACTTTCTATTAAAAAAAAAAACTGAATTGTGAAAGGGCTGGAAGAGAACGGTAGGGAAAGAGTGTCTGCTAGAGAGCCCCAGGTGTGAAGGCAGGAATGCGCAGTGGTCAGAACACGGTCGCCTTCTCTGAGGGGCTCCAGGTGACAGGCAGGCAGGGGCCCTGCCACGACTGTCCTCATGCTCTGGCTGTTCTCTGAATCCTCAGTCCAGTGTTTTCAGCTCCAGGCCTCCATCCTTGAATGAACTTCCAAGTTCCTGTCCTGACCTCAAGAGAACAAGGGATAAAAGACACAGAAAGGAAAGGGAAAAGAAGGGAAGGAAGACAAAGAAGAGTAAGGGCAAATTAAGGACAAGGACCAAAGAAGAAGGAGAAGGGAAGACAGACCAGGGGCTGTGACCCAAGGAAGCAGTCCCCAAGAGGGGAAAGATGGAGAACATTTGTACATAAGCTTCCTAAAAACCACTTTCCTACACAGCGTGGGCACTTTATTAAATGGAGATTCAGAGATGACAAGTAAAGTTGGGCCTCCGCCCAGGTTTTCTTATTCCAAAGCCTGTATTCTCTCCCTTCCCCAAAGAGAAGCCCTGGAAAAACTGAAGACTTAAGGCAGACCCAAATGAAGGGGCCCCTGGAAGGACTTGTCTGAGAAGGAAGAGTGGATGATCTGGATTTCTAAAACTTCTTGCTGTGTCGTTATTAAATAGATTCAGTTAGAAGAAATTGCCTAGTATCACACAGGGGAACCAGCATTTCACTGAGATTTGGGGTTGGGAGATGGAAAGGGAACATGTGGAGGTAAGACTGCCTTTGAGATGAAGACGGGAGAGGAGTAAGAGGCTCAGGCTGAATGGAGCCAAGACAGCCACAGGGAGAAAGATTTGGACCCTCGGAACTTCCTTTGCCTGCAGACATGGGTGTGGGGAGAAGGGAGGAGGAAGGACATTTCTATCTCATGACAAAAGAAAGTCACACAATTGTTTTGTTCTTTGCTCTGGGGCGGGTGGGCGCCCATATTTACCAGAGAGACTGAGGTCGCTGTGGCAACCACACATCTGGGCCCCAGAATCCAGATGTGCCGTATCCAGAAGCCATAGCACAACGATGAGGCAAACATTAGGCTCTCAAGTCCTGGCCCCCACAGCTGGGGAGAGCACAGAGGACTGGAGTGGGAAGTGAAGGCAGGGGAAGGCTGAAGTGGGGAGAAGAGAGGAAGTCATGGAGAGGGACAAGGAATGTGGACAAAGCAGTGGAAAGGGAGAAGGGGGCAGGGTGGCATGAAAAGGGAGAAGGCAGCACAGGCTCAGCAGGAGGTAAGAAGACCAAGAGAAAAGAAAGGGAGGAGAGGGAAGCAGAGGGGGAGGAAGGAAAAAACGTAAAGAAGCAAGAAACAAAAAGATGAACAAAGAATGATGGGTCAAAAGGAGGTGGTTCCTGGTGGAGGTAGAGGGCAAAAAAAAAAAAAAAAAAAAAAAAAGCAGGAAAGAAATCTAGAGAAAAGAGAAGGAGAAACAATGGGTCAGGGGTTATAAGAACAAAAGGCAAGATCCTGAGGAAAGAAAGCAGCAGGCCAGGAAGACAGAGGGCTTGTAACAGGAAGGGCCAACAGGAGGTACAGGAGTGACAGTGGCTGGCAGGCTGAGGTGGCTTTGGATAGGGGCTGAGGCTGGAGATCCTCAAGGGCCCAGAGGGTAGCAGCCCAGAGACTGCTCTGCCTCAACCCCCAAGGCAAAGCCACCCTCTACATCTCTTACCTTCCTACCACTCACTCTCTCAGCCAAGGGTCTCCCAGTTCACACCAAAGTACAGCTGTCTCTTGCCACTCAGCCACAGGAGCCACACGCCCCACCCCAGGGCCCCCAGTGTGACATGGCCACATTTCAAGCACTTTTCTGAGCCAGGGTCAGGAAAGACAAAGAGCAATGGGACAATGACACAGTGATGGACCCAGACAGGTAAAAAAGCAGACCAGAGGAGGAAAGGACAATGTAAATGAAACAAGGAGCAGGGATGAGGAAAAAGGTGTGTCTACTATGAACCAGACACTGTGAACAGCATCTTTCTCCTTCACATCAAAAATGAAAAGCAGGTAGAGTCTTCCTATTTAGCAGATGAGGAAAATAAAGCTTAAGAGTTACACAGCAAGAATGTCCACTGAGAATTGCCAACTCAGGTGATCCCTGTTCTTGCACTCACAGCCTGGATAAGTCTGATAAGGTCCGAGGGACCCCAGGACAGGAAGTGCTGGCTGAGGAGCCAGGGCTATTCTCGAGGGGAAAGAGCCCTAGTTCCAGGTTGCCAGAGTTACTCTGTTTTCACCCCAAACACAGCAATGGAGCGGGGGAGCCTGACTGGACACGTGAGGTTCTTTCTCCTCCCTCAGGCCTGGGCTTGTGGCCCGGGTGGCCTCATCCAGTCATCTGGGCGCTGAGCCCAGGCCCAGCCCACACCCTCCAGCTGACCCAGGACACACTCCTGCAGGAGTCAGAGGCGATGCTGGGCAGGAGCCACTGAGGGATCCCCACAGACTGAGAGAGACTTGGACTCTTCGCTCTTTATCCTACTCCCCTTCCTGCTAATCAGAAAACACAGCCTTTTCTGCCAGATCTGCTCTTGTCTTTTTCTTTCAACTGGACTCTAAAATCTGTCTCCTCCAGTTCAGGGCTAAAAAGATACTCAACATCCCCTCCCCTCCAAACACCACTCCTTCTCCAGTGTGGCCCCTCCTTTCTGGCTCACAGCCCTGGGGCCCCAACGCAACTGTTTGTCCTGGAAAGTGAAGGGAGGGAGGGAGAACTGCTAGAGTGCCGGACCGGGGAGGCTGTTCACCCCAAAGGGCGTGGGGGCCCATCCTTCCTGTTTACTCACATTCCAGGGATCTGTATCCTCTGCACTGTCACACCATGGGGCATCCATCCCTCACGCAGCTCCTCCCACAGGCACACCCCAGGGCTGCCAGGCAAGGGATGACAGGAGGTCTGTAGCCCCACACACACCCCACCCTAGGGCCAGCTGTCTTCAATGCTTAACTTTCTGATAGACTGGCCCTAGAGAAGCCACTTCCCCCCAAATGCCCTGCCACGAGCCAGGAAGGCAGCCACCATTCCTTTAACTCCCTCCAAGTTGTTTATTTAATAGTTAAAAAAAGATATGCACATACATAAATCTGATCTTCCTTGTCTCCCTTCCTTTATGTCCAGAAATGAGCTCCAAAATGTAAAATGGCCCTCATCCTGCCTAGGGACTACATTCCCACAGGCACATCCCAAACAGAGAAACCAAAGAATCAAGAGCCCACCCACCCTAAACCTTACCCTCACTCGATACCCTCAAACAAAGAAGCAGGGACTAGGGGTTCAGAGAAATGAGAAGAGCCCTATATTCCAAAAAGGGGTGAGAAGAGTGGTGAACCCCCTCACCTCCAAATAAGTGCTTAACCCCCACACCCTGCCCTTCCATTACCAACTGCCCAAGTGCAGGGATCAGGGAGATGAGAAACAGTCCCACTTAGTGACAACCTCTCCCACCCCCCAGTCCTAAGTCAGGGTGAGAGATAAAGGTCAGGGGTGATTGAGGTAGAGGGGCCGATGGGTGGCCTGGTGAGCCTGGCCGGCTGCAGAGGCTGGCAAGGGGCCACCGGTGGCATTGCCCGGGGTCGAGGACGGCTGTTTTCGGAGCGAGGGGGGCACCGTGGAGGTCTTGATGTGAATCACCCTGGTGTCCATGACCTCACACTCGATCTGCATCATCTCCTCATAGTCCCCAGGGGTCCCCTGGCTTGACAGGGTCTCTGTGAGAAGGAGGAGTTAAGAAAGAGGAGAAGATGGAGGCAAACAGACAGGAGGGGTCAGAAAAGCAGAAGTGGATAGGGGAGAAAGGATGATGGTGACCAGGCGGGTCCATAGCAGAAGTTAATGATGAGAATAAGGATGGAGTTGGTGCAGGGAGAGGAAAAGGAAAAGAATGACATTGATAAGTGTGAGGTCACAGAGGAGAGGATATCAAGAGAAAAAAGGAAGTGAGAGTCTGGCAGGTTCCCAGCCCGCCCCCTTCTGCCCAATACCTACCCAAGCACCTTCACCAAGGGCGGACCCACACATTGTCTTCCTCCCATCAGAGTCTCCTGCATTTCGTTCCGGTTTGCACTCATTTCCTGCTTCTTCTCACCCAATAGTCTAGCATCTCTCTGGAATGCCCCACTCCCCTGCACTCCCCCCTCAGCTCCTCATGCTGGATATCCCTGCTGGACCGTCCACCTTCCTCAATTTCTGGACCCTGCCCCAGTCCTAGGAGGGAAAGAATTACCATTGGGGGCCATGGCAGGCATCACGAGGGACATCTTGGGTCGAGAGGTCTTATTGTGGCTGATGGCTGGGAGTAGCAGGTGGTCCTGGGAAACAAAAGGGGACAGGTGGGGAGGGTGGAGCAAAAGAAGGCAGCAGGCTGTGTGGCTTTAGTCCCCAGCATCAACCTGAACACACACTGCTGGAAAACCCAGGGTGATGGGGACGGGCAGGGAGGAGGGGCTCACCCGCCGGAAGGAGACAACATAAAAGGTGTCTTCCCGTCGGTCAATTGCATCCAGGAACTCTGGCTGTGAACGGTCTGGGTGGCGATACAGCTGCAGTTGGCCCACAGGATCCCTAGGCAGGTGAAAAAACAGGATTTGGGAGGAACTAAGTCCAGTACCCCATCCCCACTGGGGAAGCAGGGAGATGATGAGAGAAAAGACAGGAGACCCCCAGTGGATGAGGGAGGCATAACATCACTGGTGGCAGTGGTGCCAAGCACTGGCCAGCTCCTAGGAATATAGCGCTTCAGAGTGGACCTTCACTGAATGAGAAAGCACATCCCCTAGACTCACCTTTCCGGGGGCCCAGGGAATTGGGTGGGCACTGCCTTAACTGAAGGCAACTTCTTCCGTCGCTGAGACTTCTAGAAGGAGAAGTGTCTAAGGATTTGAAGAGGGTGAAGGGAGAAGGGAAAGAGAGACGGCCCCTGGAAGCTGACGCCACCTAACACCCACCCTGCCACTTCCTCAACAATCCCTCAAGCCTCCGAAAGGACATGCTTCCTCAAAACCCCCAGGACACTATGCCCTTGTCTACCTGTCTCTCCTGGGCTCCCCGGGGCAACTTCCGCCGGCCTCTCTCATGGCGCTGCACCCAGCCGCTCAGCTCGTCAGCAAGCCTGGGGAAGCACAGGAGGGAGCAGCTCCGTGACAGGCCAAGGCTCCCACCGTCCTTGCCCGTACACAAGAGGGAGCAGAGGAGGAAGGAGAGCTGGTGTTCCAGAACACGAGGATGGAATGAATGGCAGGGAAGGTGCCCCAGCTATGGGTCCTACGCACCTCAGGGACTCAGTTCGGTTGAAGTGCCGGCAATCCGAGGAGAGGAAGAGCTGGTCCAGCTCTCTCAGCAGCAGCTCCTTGGTGCCCCCAGGAAAGGTTGTCAGGTTCCTGGAGTGAGGCAGGGAGGAGGCAGTGACTGTAGCTACCCAGCATGCCGTCAACAGAGAAGCCCATAATGGCAAAGAGCAACTATGGCTTCCCTCAAAAAGAAAAGATAAACTTCGGGGAGAAGACAACGCAGCACCCCCAAAAGAGAGAGGGCCCTCTCCTCACTTGAAACTTGGCTGGCCTTCATGGCTGGGCTGGGGCTCCTCGAGGCCCTGGAGGGGCTCAACTCCTTGAATGGGCAACTGTGCTGAGAACTCCAGCAAGTGTCTCCGGGGTCTAGGCTCCTCTCCGCTCATCCAAGGAGAGACGGTAGCTGAAGGAGGCTCACTGATGCTGTGGACAGGGAAGGACAGAGCACAAGGGAGAATTCCAGCTTTATCGAGGTGCTGGTTAAGGACAAGGGCTCTGCACACAGCCCATCTGTTATACAAGACTGACTCTCTTCACCAGCCGGATGGGAATGAGAACAGTGCCTACCTCACAGGGCCAGGAAACAAGAGAAAAGGAGCGTGCTTAACCTAGAGGCTACATCTCAGGAAGCACTTAAAGTCTGTTTTTATCAACATTATCAGCATCACCTACATCAGGACGTACCATGTGTGAGATTAGTGACAGAACAAGAAGGGATTGCTGGATACACCCCTGTGCCAGGGATCCCACAGCTGCCTGCATGCGAGTGGGACGGAGGAGATGGCACCAAAGTAGGAATCAGGTAGCTGAGGGTGAACTCCACTCCGAAGGTTCTGGGGGGCAAGGAAAGTCTCACCTGACAGGTCCAAAGTTGAAAGCAATGAAGAGAAGGAAGACCATGACGCAGACCACCTTCCTGTTTCCAGACCCTAACTTGAGCTCGCTGTTCTGAGGCACAGAGGAAGAGAGAAAAGAGGGTGGGTGAGGCCTCCCAAGGAGCCTATACTGCATCTCTCAAGGACCCAAGTCTCACCTCTGTCCACAGGATCTCCAGCCGCCGCCGAAGGGCAGCATTCTCCCGGCGCAGCTGCTGGTTGTCAGCAAGCACAGCCTGCAGCCGAGACTCCAGCCCCTGCAGGTACTCCTTCTTCTTCCTCCGGGACTGGCAAGCCGACTCCCGGTTCTTGATCATTCGCTGCTGCCGCTTCAGCAGCTTTGCCTAGGCACCCAGAATGCAAGGCGGGTAGGGGAGGGGAACCACTCCCTCAACTCCAGGGGCTGATTACCTAGAGCTCCTGGAGGCCACTCTCCTGCCTTTCTGACCTTACTTACAGAACCAGAGAAGGGGTGGGGGGACCTCCTCTCTACTAAAACATTTCAGGGACAGGGTCCTTCTCTCAACCACCCCCTGCTACTAATCCTTAGGGTTGAGAGAAGTTAGACTTTAGGAAGAACTTCCTCCATCCTGGTTCTTAGTGAAACTTCAGTTCCTCTCCTTGCTGGATGGTTTCCCCTCTTCTCAATTCTCCTTTCTTAGGGCCCTAGGTTTAACCTTGCTGATTAGGTTCTCCCCTAGAGGAAGCAGCCTCCCTCTTCCAACTACTGTCACAGCCACACCACAGAATGACTCCCCTGCCTTTGATTTACTGAGACCACCCCTACTTCTCCATCTGCAGTTTGGTAGCAAACCTAAGGATTCTAAAACTTCATAGAGTCGATACTCATATAAGAACAGGGGTCTACTCTGACTTTCAGGATCATCTTAAGGGTCTGCTTCCTCACTTTTTGCTCTCTTCTCACACCAGTTCTCTTCCAAGACAGATTTTCCTCTTCCGTTCCCATTACTAGCCCTACTCTCCACTACCCAATACTTACGTCCACTTCAGGTGGGCAGGAGTTCCCAGGCATAGGAGCTGGAACAATGCTCTTCCTCTCAGGCCGTGGAGCAGGGGGGGCCAGCCCCTCAGGCTGGACTTGAATAGCACCTTGAATAAGGACAACTGGGGACACTGGGGCAAGCGAACAGGAGAAAGAGGTCAGAGAGCTGTAAGTCACATGGGGTCCTGTGTCCACACCTAAGCCCCCAAGGGTCTCAGTGGCTCCGAGCTCCCTTAGAAGGTCAATCCAGCCTGCCTTCTTCTTTCCTTCTTCAGTACCTGGGGGTGGCTGGACAAAGGGCTGCAGAAGGACAGTGGTGCTGGGAGGCATGGTGCTGGGTGGCACTGGGACGGTGGTTATCACCACTGGTTTAGGCTGCAGCGGTGGCTTCCGGGCAGGCAGGGCTTTGCCTGAAGGAAGGTGACAGGAAAGAAGGAAGGAATGAAGGGAATGGTAGGACTGTAGACCTTTTATAGTCTACAGGGCTGTACACCAGTGTCAGGAGGCCCCATTACCTGAGGAGCCATCGGAGGATGGAGCCATGCTGACCTGAACAGCTCCAAGTGGGGGGCCTGGGACATCCCGCAGGAGACGCCCCTGAGGGGCTGGGAACTCTGTCTTCACTTCTAGTATCTCCTCTCCTATAAAAGCCTACAGGGTGCATTCCAGAAATCTTGTGAGTCAGAAGTGTTAAGGAGAAGGAACTGAAAAAGAAAAAGCTCTCCTACCTCTGAGAGTGAGAAGGAACTCACTACAGTGCCTCGAGGGAGGAAGAGACATGGATACTCGCCTGGTTGGGGGACTCTGCTGAGAACAAGGAAGCCTCAGAATTGATGGAGGAAGATGGAGAGACAGGTTCTGTCTTGGTCTGGACATCTGCGGGATGGGTGGCAGGATGAGACAAACAGATGGAGAAGAGGGTTAAGATGGAGAAATGGGGACATGGTCATTTTCCCTTGTACTTCCAAATAAAACCATTCTGGCCCTAGGGAGGCAGTCCAGAAGGTGGGGGTGCTGTGGGGCTGCTGCAGGCAGGCTCTCTTCCCACCTCTGCCCTGCATTGCCTTTCTTCTTCAGGGGTCCCTTCATTTTTTTTTCACCATTGCTCAGTTTTCCTCAAGGCTATTGTTGTCCTGCTTTTCCTCTTTCTTCCTCATGGACCTTGTCCATTCATGTCAAGGAGGCCCAAGCAGGGAGAGTCTGCAGCATTCATATGGGCCCGAACTCCTATCTGGCTGGATTTTCATCTCCTCCTGGCCCAATGTTACTAGACATCTCCATGCTGACAACCGCCAAGCCTGCACCTCTACCCTGGATGGCTCTCCTGTACCCTGATCTTGACTCCCAAACTCCCTGCCAGTCACTTCCATCCTCATACCCCACCGTTTGCGCAAATTCTACTGAACTTATATGGAGTTCACTGCTTGTCACTTTGAACAAATTCCCTTCCTACATCTGTCAGCCTCCCAGACACCAAATCACAAAGTCTCAGTCACCTCTAAGCCTTCATGGCCTCTGTTTAATCTATCTAATAATGCTTGTTGATTGCCCCATGTAGGTGAAACAAAGCCCGTCAGAGGGCTAAACTCAGCCCTCTGATTTTAGTCTGCCATTATCTCTGATCCATACTACTCATTTTAGTACTTAATTTTATGATCATCAATATTGCTATTCTAAAATGTCAAGTCAATTCACATTTTTATATAGGCAAAACAGCCATGTGATGTACAATTCCAAAGGGAGAAAGAGGAATTCAGTGAAAAGTGAAGCTCATTTCCCTTCCTTGTCCACCTGCC
The DNA here is from genome assembly GCF_021234165.1 of Pteronotus mesoamericanus. NCBI lineage: Eukaryota > Metazoa > Chordata > Mammalia > Chiroptera > Mormoopidae > Pteronotus > Pteronotus mesoamericanus. Next base: position 2,435,958 of record NW_026555085.1, read on the forward strand.
ACCCAGATCCCATCCTCAGAGGTAGCCACTACTTGAGCAAATAACCACACATGATAACCCTCATGAGCCTCCCCAAAAGCAAGGCCTATGTCTTATGCCTCATGTCTATCAAAGTGACAAGTACAGGCCCTCAAAAAAATACAAGTCAGAGTGGAGAATCTGACGCCAATAATATATGCTTGCAAAGTCATCAACAATCTTTTTGCTATTAAAGGCTTTTCAATCCTTATTTTGTTTGTCCTCATCGTAACTTTTAACAATGTGCTCGATATGATCTGTGTGTTCCTCCAAATCCAATCTCCATCCTTTCCTGCCCTGCTGAGGCCCAAGAGGAAAACATGAATAGACTACATCACCAGGCCCCCTTGCCCTCTTGCTTCTTGTTGGAGAAGCACTGCCAGGAAACCCGGACAGCACTCTGAAATTAAAAATCAGCCTGTCCAACACTGATTTCATTGTGCTCCCTCATCAGAGGACCCCTGCTCTTGTGGCCTCTATCCAGTGAACAGTACCATCACTCAGGGGCAGTACCGTCGGCCCCAGCCAGAAACCCAGGCATCCTTTTTGACTCCTGCCCAATGCCCAGGAAGTCACTGCAACGCATCCATTCTACCTCATTCTTTCTGCCTTCTTCTTAGCATTTAAATATCTTACTTGATTGACCACATGAGCCTCGTCCTTGGTCCTCCTCCTCCTGCCTCCAGTATTTTTCTCTGCAATCCATTCCCTACTCTGCCATTAGAGTCATCTTCCTAATCATATTGCTGTCCTGCTTGATTCTTCAAAGGCTCCCAACTGCCCATGGGATAAAAGCTAAGAGTCCCTCAGCAGGGTTCCCACCTGGCTCTACAGCCTCTGCAGCAACTTGCCACTCCCCACTCCCTGTTCATATCCACTTTGAAGAGATGCAGGTTCCTTATATATACATGCCAGGCCCGACATTCTCATTCTGGCTAATTTCTATGTGTCCTTCAAAACTCAGCTCAGGAAACTCTTCCTCCAGCAGGACAGCCCCAATCTGGTGAGATGCCCTCTCTTATGAGCTTTCATAGCACCCTATGATGATCTCTATCCCAGGATCACCATACCTCTATTCACTGGTACTTGTTTTTCTCCTACCCACCACACCACAGGATTCTCAAGTCAGTGTGTTGGTCACATCTTTTTCATTTTTGCATCCCCAGCACCCTGTCCTGTACCTGGCATGGAGTAGGTATATATGTTTTCTGAATAAAGGCATTAAGAGTACATAAACTTGACAACTCTTAAAACAATAGCACAAATAATGTTAATTGTAAAATTTAGGAGTTGAGTATATAGTATTCCAACTTTCCTATATATTTAAACATTTTTTAATAATAAAATGTTGGAGTGAAAAAAATAACATAAATAAATATGTCCTAAACTGTTCAAAATCTTTAAAAAATGCAAAGCAACAGGAAGTTAAATCACACAACAGGATAGTAGGAAAAAGATAAAGAAAGAAAAATCACACTCATTTCTTCAGTGCTGCCCTTGCTGTGGTTTCCTAAAATTCTCCGTCTCACTCCTGGCCTCTCTCCTGGTTATCTGCCACTTCCCCTCCCCACCTTATCCTCTTTGTCCTGCTACCTGTCCCCCCACCCACCACACACATACATACACGTGTGCATACACCCACACATTCTACCTGGTATAGCCTGGGGGTGGGGGCAGGCTGTTATTACCTGAGGGGTCATCAGAGGTGGGGCCCACATTGATCTGGACGGTTTCAATCAGGGATGTTGGATCATCTCCCAGGAGGCAGAGTGGGGGTGCCAAGGACTCTATCTTCACAACCAGCACCTCCCCCACACCAGGGGTCTGAGTGAGAGTAGGGGTAAAGCGGGAAAGCAAAAAGAAAAAGAGAAAAGTAAGGGAGGTGTTGAGAGTAAGAGGAAGAACGGAGGCTTTACAGATTACAAACACCAATTATCTGACATTCAGGTTTGAATGGTGCTCAGCATCTCGCCAGTGGCCCTCTCCTTCTTCTGCTTGATTCCTGGGAGGGTTGATGACATCTCATGATTTCAAACAGTGCCTTACAGTGGACAGCTTGGGCAGGAACAGTTCCAGAATTCCCAGCCTCACCACATATCTCCATACACTAAAAAGATTCTACTTTCACTTCTAGGAACCAGAGTGGAGATGTAGCAAATGAGAATGTCAAAGAAATGACAAAGGCAGGAAAGGAGCTCCCCCACCCCCAACACAAATTAATACTCAGCACCTACGGGTAAAGGAAGTGGAGCAGAGTTCTTGCCACAGAGAATGGAAGTAGGGAGATGGCTCTCTCACCTGGCAGGAGGGCTCTGTAGAATGATGGGAAGATTCGGAGCTGAGAGAGGAGGAAGAGCGGGGAGAAGATGGTTCAGACTTCACCTGAAGATCTGAAGGAAAAAAGATTAGAAAATAACGAGGAAGCAGAGCCTGACAGGGGTCCAAAAAGTGTCCAAGGACTGCAGGTGTGGACCTCCTCACCGGGACAAGGCAGGAGAAACACATGTAAGGTGTTAAAGAGCACTCATATAGGGGAGATGTTAGGACACAGGGGACTGCATATTTCCTGAGAAACAGGGAAAATGAGTTTCTGGAAGAATGAGGGAATCACAAACGGTATTACCTGGGAAGATAGGCAGGGGGTCCCACGGGGGTTCAGGGGGGCTGACATCCATCCCCACATCCAACACGCTGCTGCCAAACTGAATAAAAGAGGATATTAGATGGCAGGGCTGGGAGAAAGGAGTGGCTCAGTCGAGCTCAGGCCTGGGGATGAGCCCGAGTTCTGGGACCACTCCCACCCACCGAGTGTAAGAGACAGGCTGCTGGGGAATCAGTACCGGGACATCCTGCTCTGGGCAACGGAAGAGCTGCGTCTGCTCCTCGGCCACCTCATCTAGGCCGGCGTACAGAGTGCAGTCTGCAAGAAATGCGGAGTGACAGGGGGGTTGTCCAGTGGCCCAGCGTAGGGATCCACCACAGCCCTCGCTCCACCCCTCAATGGATCGGCGCGGCCAGACCTACCGCCCGTTCACTTGAAAAATGATACAGCCGAACAACTTCAGCCCCTCCTCCCCCGATCCCGGAACAATCCGACGTTTCCGCGGGGAGCGGAGGTCTCCCCCAACTCCCGCACGCCCTTAAGGACAACGGGCACCCCTGCTGCTCTCCTTCGGAAGGTGGATTCCGCATTTGCCCAGCCTTCCTCTTCTGGCCTCCGCTTCCTCAGGGGCACAGTATGAGACAACCCTCTCCCGTTCCCGAGGCCTCACCCCACACACCCCAGTCCTCCGGGCTCAGCAAGTTGTCTGTGAAAAATCGCGTCGGGTCCGCAATTTCGCTGAGGAGCATCAGCTCCGCCATCTTTCCCCCCGCCCCCCAACCAACCCTGAGACAGTTCCTAAGGCCCGCCTCTCCCCATCAGCAACTAATCAATTTACTCTTCAAAAAGTGGGGCGCCCCGGAAGTTCTTGTGGCCAGTAAGAGACCTGGATGCTGAGCACATGAAGCAATAGAAGAGGCGGTTCTACAGGCCGAACCAATAAGGGTGGGGGCGGACACTTCCGTCACACCCGCCCATAGCTCTTGTGCATGCGCAAAACGGGACCGAGCGCGAAAGCTCCTGGGAGACGTAGTTCACAGGATTTAAAGGTCCGCCGTCTCCCCTCGTGGGTCCTAAATTTACAGGTTTAAACAGCTTCTATTCGCCTTCGGAAACGGCTAAGCCCGCTAAAACAAAGCCCATTGTAACCATGCCTTTTTAATGGTAAAGAATGGAAAGCGATGCACTGCTACCTCCCCTAGGAAGGCAAAACCTGGGAACGGGGTATCAGCTGAAACCCTCCCTCTGGGCCGGCCCTCCCCCCAAGTCTCACTGCACAGACCACAATTCACAGGTTCATGTCTCTTTTAAGGTTCAACTTAAGAAAAAAAATCCTCACCTGAGGATATGTTTATTAATTTTAGAGAGAGAAGAAGGGTGAGAAAGAGAGGGCATTGATGTGAGAAACATCGATAGTTGCCTCCCGCGTGCGCTTGGACCCAGGATTCAACCGCAAACTTTTGGCATACAGGACGACGCTCCAACGAACTGACCCATCCGGTCAGGGCAAGGTTTAACTTTTAATCAGCCAAACATCTTGCGGAGACCCTGAGCCAGCCCTGCATCCTGTTTCTTCCCCTGAAAGATCACCTTTCCCAGCTCCTCCCGGGCTGCCCGGTTTTTTGGGTCTACTGCCAGAACCTTCTTGAAGTCAGCAGTTGCTTTTTCCAGGTTCCCAAGGGCAGCCTGGGCAATGCCCCTTCGGTACAAGGCCTTTATATGCCCAGGTTCTCGCTCGAGCACCCGGTTACAGCTCTCGGCTGCCAAATGGGGCTGCCCTAGCAGCAACTGACAGGCAGCCAGATTGGCATGAAGGACAGTTCGTTCCGAAGAGCCAGGTGGGGGTAAAGTCAGCAGCAGCCGAAGAGCCCGTCCATAGCATCGGGCAGCCCCTTCAGGGTTCCCAGCTCGAAATAATTCTGTGCCCCTTGCATGTTCTTGCCTGGCCAGGGCCTCCTTCTCGCTGGCCTTCAGCTCCCAGGAGTCCTGGCCCTGAGTGAAGGAAGCCAGTGTGAGCCTGACAGGAGGTCCAGAGTGCCCAGGGAGCTGAAGTTCTGCCTCTTCACCTTGACACATGGACTCCAAACATTTCTCTATGAGGTCCCCCCAGGTTTCCTCCCTCCATGGGCCTAACCCCATAGTTAGCTCTGTCCAGCCCTCTGGCAACTCTGACCCAAAAGGAAACCCAAAAGCCAGTACCCGGCAGCGAGAACCCAGCTTGGGTTTGTCCAAGCCGTGGCCACGGATTATGATCTTCTTCACAAAGCTCCCATCCGGACAGTACCAGAGATCAGAAGCTTGGAGGGGCTCTGGCATCTCACTAGTTGATACATGAGATTTAACGGAGTTTTCTTCAAGTCCAGCAGCCAATTTTTCAGTTCCTTGAGCATTCTCTAGAATCTGGCTGGCTGGACCTGGGCTCATTCTCAGCTCAAGAACTTCAGTAGGAGGCTCTTGGGGCTGCTGCCTAATTTGAATAGTTGAATCAAGGTTCTTCTTGGGATTCTTTTCCCATCGTTGTTGCAATTGAGAGATGTCTCTCTTTCCAACTGGATTGATTGGTGGCGTCTCCATTTTGCTGCCTGGTCCCTTCCCCCGTGGGTAATCAGCTTGGGTCGGAAAGGGATGGACCAGGTTCAGGTCAACACCTGGAAAAAAAAAATCAAAAAACGCTAATTGTCAGGATTCCTAATTAGACTACTTTCCCGTCTTTCTGGATCCGGCCGCGGTCCTCAAAGTCCTCATTTGGTTTTTTCCTCCAAAAATCCAGCTGGAGCCTGGGTTCCACCCGGAACTAATCCAGAACTATAAATTCCACAATTCCCTGCGGTTCGGGGAGCCGCCCCAACTACGGACACCGATCGAGTCCAAAAGTCCCTGGGCGGCCGAATAGCCTAGCCAGGTGGCGCTGGCCAGATCACTTCGGTGACCTATCCTTCCGGAGCTAAGTGCTCACTGAATGCTGCCCTCGGAGTCTTGCCGCAGGCGGCGAGGACTGCTGGAACGGGGGCCGCAGGGGAGGGACACTGACAGTTAACTCTGGAGCCCGCTAGGCGGTGAATCCAGTCCGATTCCTGGCAGCCAATTGGGAGGCGGAAAAAGTCTGGTTAGCCCGCCTTTTGGGCTTGACATCATTTCCCACCCTCGCACGCGGAAAGCTCCAGGCCTTTGCAACCGAACTAGGCCGAGCCGAACCGAACTAGGCGAGTGCGGGCTGGCCAGGTTACTGAGTCTGAAGCAGTCCTGGAATGGGAGACTGGGGCAAACGCGGAGAATAGCGAATGGCGTGGAGCTGATTGTGGAGGATGGCGGCAGCAGGCCAGTCATCTTTTTATCTGGCTACCTCAGGCCCTGTGCTGTTGACTTGATCCCTTTGTTCAGGGCTGACAGTCACAGCCAACCTTCTGCTCCTTGGCCCATTCAGTCTGGGGTGCTCCAAGGGGCCGGTTGAAGCCCCTTTCTCCTCAACCGGCCCTGTTCCCTTGGGGGACCACCTGAGGCTTCTCCATACCTTTTCGCTCGTATTCATCATGGACTTGAAGCTCTTTCTTAAAAGAAATCTTAGTTCTCAAATTTTGATGTGCTTATAAATCACTTGGGGAACTTAAATTGCAGGTTCTGATTTAGGAAGTAGGATGGGCCTTGCAATTCTGCATTTCTTATAAGCTCTTGGATTCTGCTGCTGGTGGTTCATGGACCACATTTTGAATAGCATGATTCTAGAATAATCTCACCCCATTCCCTTTGCCCTTTGCTTTGTGCCCCTTCAGTGCGTCCTATATTTTGCACACATAACTGGTATAACCTGCTCCACTGGGTGTTCCAGTGGAAAACTGGGCCTCCTCCTAACAGAAGACATAGGCTCCTTTGTGGTTCAGCTTTGCTTGTCCAGTAAACTACAGGCTGGGCCACCACAGCTCTTTGGGAAAGGAGAATCCCATTCTCCATACCTCACTTTGGCTCCTTTATTTCGGTCTTTAACATCCTGGATTGTGCCACAGCCGACAAGGACCACCCAGGACAGCCAGGACAGAAGATAGTTTGATAATCCACAGATGGTGTGTCAAAACAGTTCACTCCCTGTTTTGTGTTGAGACTTACTAACCTGGACCTTTTTTTCAAGTTTTATTTCTGGGTTCTGGGCCAGAGTCACCTTAAGACACTGTCACCCCCTTTCTCCCATGACTTAAATACTCTGATTCTTGGAATCCCTGGGCTCCTACTGAAAAGTAATCTCTTTTCTCCTTGTTCCTTTCTCCTTCCGTTTCAGGGATTTCTGAGAAAGGCGGGAAATCTGGAATGAGTCACAAAAGGTTTGATTGTACCCTAATCCCTGGAAAAAGATTGCTAATTTGTATTATGTGTGCCTGAACTGAGAGGGACACTTAAATGACCCTTCGAAGAGCAACTTCTTTCAGCTTAAAGGAACTATACTACAAATGTATTGCCCTGTAGTGTGTGTGTGTGTGTGTGTGTGTGTGTGTGTGTGTGTTTCCTTTCAAACAGACTCTACAGGGCCAGGAACTTGTCTTCATTTCTTTTGTGTCTCATCTACTCACTCATTCATTCAACAAATATTTGTCAAGCACCTGCTATGTTCCAGGCAGCATGCTAGGAACTGGGGATACGTAAGTGAATGAGACAAACACAGTTCCTGCTCTCATGGAACTTACAGTCTGGCCAAGGAGGATAAGAAATTACAGTGCTATGAAGAAGTGTGAGATACTATGACAGTGAATGAGGGATGAGGGAATAGTCTTTGAGGATGAGATATTTTTATTGCCATCTAAAGAAGGAATTAGAACTGAAGCTCTGAGAACACACCTGTAGACCCCATATTGAGAAACACTGAATAACTGGTCAACTTTGCCTCTTCAGGTGATCTCTTGTCACCGTTGTGACTATAAAACCCAATATAAACACAGGCACTGAAACTCCTAAAAAAAGTAATTCAAATCATCCAGAATAAATACTTTTATTTTTTAAAAGTTGACTCATCAAAATGAAAACACAAAATTCAAGTTTTATAAGAAGACTCAGAAGTCCCTAAAAGAAATTCATGGATTTGTAGGTTCTCCCAGGTCTCAGCTTGAGAAATATGGGACTAAGAAGGAGCGAAGATGGGAAGCGTCACAATGTCTCTGCATCAATGTTGACTGACACACTGCTTCCTCTCTCCCAGCTCCCTGTCCCTTGAGTCTCATGATGTTGGGGCTCAATTCTCTGAGAATAGTCACCAAGGAATTAGGAAGTAGGGGGAAAACAAGCCAGGAGGATTATATCCCCAGGCTTAGCTAGAGAACATGGGATCTGAAGAAGACACAAAAAGAGGATGACAAATGAAAAATTGCTTACCTGTTGGGACAGAGGCTTGGACTGCGGAGTGAGGAAGGACTGATGTCTCTCTTTTCAAGCCTAAAGATTTGAAAATGAGATGGAAGAGCAGACTTGAGGGGAAGAGATGAAAAGGAGCCGTCTTCCCCAAGTGACTGGATTCCATCCCACCCTCCCACCATAAGTGTCCTCTGCTCCCCCTTTTTCCTTTGGTGACACAGGAACTAACCTCACCAGCATCAAAGTGTATGGATGCAACTGGGACATGCTTACCTTGTGTCTAAGATATTTTCCCAGCTTCGGGTGAGGAGGATGGTAGGGAGGAGCACACAGGAATCTCCAGAAAGGGAGTGAGATTATGGGAAACTGGGTTAAGAAGGTTAAAGACGTTTTCCCTTCCTGGCTGCTTAAAGATCAGCTGCCATGAGGAATACCACAGTAACTATCCGGACCAGTAAGTTCATGACCAGTACACTATTTCAGTGGAAACAAATGGTCATCGATGTCCTTCACTCTGGGAAGGCAACAGTGCCTAAGACAGAAATTCGGGAAAAACTAGCTGAAATGTATAAGGCCACACCAGGTGTCTTTCAGAACCCATTTTGGTGGTGGCAAGACAACTGGCATTGACATGATTTCATGATTCCTTGGGTCACACACAAAAAATGATCCAAGCATAGACTTACAAGGCATGGCCTGTATGAAATGAAAAAGACCTCAAGAAAACAGCGAAAGGAACGTAAGAATAGAATAAAGAAAAGGGGACTTCAGAGGTCAGTGTTGGTGCTGCAAAAAGTGAGCTGTAGGCTGGACAACAAAAGGAGTAAATGTTCTTCAGTAATGTGATCTGTGGTGATTGTGCAGATTTTTCATGAGAGGATTAAAAAACTAAGAACTTTTTTAAAAAGTCAAAAATACCTCTGGGAGAATGGAAGGACTGGGGGTGTCACTGATTCTGCTAGCTGTGATTAAGGAAGATGAGCCTCATTCTAAGGGGGCACGTAATGCCTTGCTGAAGATTGGTCTGAGGGAAAACCCCATATCTGACAAGTTTCTGAGGATTTCCTTGTAAATAATTGTTTTACACTCCACCTGAAATCACTTTCCTTCCTTCTTTCTGAGTCCTCTTCTTCCAAGGTGTCTCAGAGGATCTGGCCATATTCTGTTGCTTTCTTTGTCCTATTCCATAAGGACATTTTGCCCTCATTAAAGATCTAACCTGATGGCAGAATCCAAGGTGAGGTCCAGGAGCTGGTGCTGGGTAATTTGTGAGCTGGTGCTTGTTCTATGCTGTCTCCACACACAAACATAGGATACCTGCCCTCTAAATGGGCAATGTAGTGTTCTTATTCGTTTAATAATCTTTGCTGAGTACTCAGAATTCACCAATGAAACATGGAGATAAAGGCAGACTTAGCCCTGGCTGGTGTGGCTCAGTGACCTGAGCAGCAGCCTGTGAACTGAAAGGTCACTGGTTCAGTTCCCAGGCAGGGTACATGCCTGGATTGAGGGCTAGGTCCCCAGTTGGGGCGTGCGAGAGGCAACCCATCTGTGTATCTCGCATACTGATGTTGCTCTCCCTTTCTCCCTCCCTTCCTGTCTCTAAAAGTAAATAAAATCTAAAAAAAAAATTTAAAAAGACAGTTAACCATTGGTAGTCTAATAAGAGTAAAGAGTCATTTAACCAAAGCTCCAGATGCAAGGGCAAAAGTGATAAGTGGTAGGGAAGTGATGTCTTGTTGGGGGTGATCTGACAAGGAGTCCAGAGGGTTGAGCCTTCAGGAGGGCCATAATTTTGACATGCTACTTACTGCAGATGGAGAAAGCAGTGCAAGACAGGTTTGATTAGGAAAGGAATGTCACTTTATACCCAGTATTACTCATCTCTGGCTTGTCAATTTCAGCTTTCTCAGAGTATTCCAATACCTGTTGTGCTGCACTGTCACCAGCCATTGAGCCCATTGGAAGTTTTGACACCCTCACATCCCACTGTGTTCCATACTTACCACATGAGACCATATGCTGTACTTGCTTTCTGCCATTTAGCATCCGTACAAAAAATTCTTGCTTCCCAAAGGCTAAATAAATCTCCATTCTGTGAGTTTTTCTTCTGGGATTTATGTCAAAATTGTTCCTCGTGTTCATTCCCAAAGCATTTGGCTTCTGCTTCCCTTCCAGGTGGGGTTTTTGGGCAAGGCTTTACCACTGCAGTGAAATGTTTAATGATGAGAGCTGCTCTTTACTGAGCCCTGACCACCTTATGACCACAGTAACAGGCCTTGTGCTAGGTCTGATGTATGTATCACCTCATTTTCTCCTCACACAGCTCCAGGAGCTCCCTATTCAGTCATTCAGCAGATCCTTACGGAGGACCGCCGCTGGGCCAGGCACTGTGCTGGCTCCTGGGAATAAGGGAGTGGAAAAAAGTCCTGCATCTCTTGTAGCTTATATTCAAGTGAAGATAATAGGCTATAAAAATCCATCAGGATCCCTGGCTGGTGTGGCTCAGTGGATTGAGTGCTGGCCAGTGAGCCAAAGGGTCTCCAGTTTGATTCCCAGTCTAGGGCACATGCCTGGGTGTGAGCCAGGTCCCTAGCAGGGGTGCATGAGAGGCAACCACGCATTGATGTTTCTCTCCCTCTCTTTCTCCCTCCCCCTCTCTAAAAATAAATAAATAAAATATCTTTAAAAAATCCATCAGGAAATATAATGTAAATTCTGTAGAGTCAGGTGGTATTAGATAAATAATTACATCAAAAATAATATAATGTGCTTTGAACACAATGAAGCAGGGTAAAGGAATGGCTAGAAAATGCTCCCAGGAGTGCATAATGCTATTTTTAATCAAGTGATGAGGAAAGCCTCCCTGTGGAGGTGATATTGGTGCAGACATAAATGATGTAAGGGAGCACACACACATGTATCTGAAGGAATGTGTCCAGAGAGAATACAGGAGTGCCAAGGCCCTGAGGCAGGAAGGAATTGGATTTGTATGCCAAGCTCGTAGTAGCTAGGACACTAAGGGACCGAAGTGGGTTGAGCAGGGAAAGGAACGGAAAGAGTAGGAGGGTATTAAGTCTGAGAGGTGGGGAGGAACTAGACTAGGTAGGCTTTGCAGGCCAAGATAAGGGTTTAGATTTTATTCTAAGTGACTGAGAACCATCAGAGGGTTGGAGCAAGGTGAATGGTATCATCTGGTAATTTGAAGTATCACTCTGGTTTCAGCATGGGGGAAGGATTATACCAGTCAAAAATGGAAGCAGGAAATCCAGTTAAGGGGCTAGTCATGGGAGCTTGGTTAGGGTAGAGGAGAGGCCAAGGGCAGAGTCCCAAGGTCCTTGGACATTTAGGAGTCTGGAAGTGCATTAGGAGCTGTCAGTGGAGACAAGAAGGAGCAGCAATAAGGAACTAAGGAAGGCTTTCTTTAGTTGAATACAGAAAGAGTATTTGAAGTGACGAAAGTATTTCAAGGAGGAGGGAGTTATCAGCTGTGTAAATGTTGCTGATGGGACTAGTCCCAGGTTTCTCAGTCTTGGCACATATGTATTATTACAAAGTAAATGAACATCATGTAGTTTAAGAAAGAACATCTTCCCGCTATTGTTGGAGCTCCTTCCCTGTGTCTCCCTCTCCATCAGAAGTCCCCTCCCACCGAGGATAACCGCTCTTCTGAATGTTGTGCTTTTACTACTAGGCGAGTAGAAAGTGAATTTTCTTTTTTCTTCTCAAAGACAAGTTATATTATTATAGTGTGTTTGTATGATTATGGAAATGTTTTAGTAAAGAGGGGAAAACAGATTATGTGGGAGAGATAGGGAATAATTTCAAGAGTCTGTTTCTGACCAGGTGAGAAGGGACGGGATCCCAGTGCACAAATGGGTGAAGCTGGGAGCAGGTCAGCTACTCTGCAGTAATGAGGGGATGGCAGTGAATATGGCAGAGATGCAATGGCATGGTAAATTTGGGGATGAGACCATGAAGAAGTTCTCAAAGTTTCTGTTTTCTCACTGAAATAAAAAGAAACGTTGTCATCTTGTGAAATTATGGTCTCAGATTTGGGGACTATGACCCAATGTGGAAATGAGGGCTGGCAGTCCATACCGAAGGCCCACAGGACGTGAGACCAGTGACTATGACTGTGTTTTCCCCCAAGATGTATTTAGCTGTTGGGCGCAAGTGTGGAGCAGGCAGAATTGGATTTAACCAGGAATAAAATGTGTTGGGTGGTGAGGGACAGGGCTGGGAGGTGATTATATTGTTGGGCCTGGGGTCCTGCACTGGGTAATGAGGGAAGTGAGAAACTGAGGGGATCAAACATCAAAGAAGTGAGAGAGTAATCGGATGGGAGGTCTCGGTGGGGCTGACAAATTTTGGGGTTGAGAGTCCTGGCCAGAGGAGGTGGTGACATGAAATGACTGAAGAGGTTTTTGAAAGTGTGGCAGTCATTGGTAACAACCAAGTCAGAGATTTGACCCAGGGAGTGAGTGGCTGGGGAGAGGGGAGAAACAACATTGTAGGTACTGAATCTTCACGAATGAAGAAGGATTGGAATGGAATCCCCCTGAATGGAATCATGGGGAAATCAGAGCTGTAAGTAGAAGGGGTCAGAGCCTCTCCTGGGGGACAAAATCTTTGTTGTTAGGGTTCAAGAGCCAAGGGCAACATGTTGGGAGGGGGTTGAGGTAAGGTGGAAGGAGACTCAAATTGGGACAGGCTTCCTGAGAGAGGAGTCAGAGTGAGGTGAAGAGATCTGGGAGAAGTAATTTGCAATCACTTTTTTCTCTGCCTAATTCCTTTCAGTTCAATGGAGTCCAAAGAGGTTTTATCTGAAAGGATCTGAAAACCAGTGATAAACCACGTCTGCTTCTTGCATTCATATGGTAAGGTGAGTACGTCAAGATCTCAGAGGGGAAGAGCTGGGGGAAAATGCAGATAATGTCAATTATGGGTAGGTTTTAGACCTGGTACCTTTCTCCTAGAGAAAGTTACTCTGCTTGAAGCCACACCTTTTGTCCTCTCCCCTCCCTGTTCGTGGCCCCTGAAGTGATTCCCAGCCTTGGCTGGCCATGAGAATCGTCTGGGGATGTCTTTAAAAATAGTGATGCCTGAGTACTGCCCACAGAGATTTAATCGGTCTATACGCAAACAAGGCTTTGGGATTTTTAAATGCTCCCTGGGTGAATCTAATGTGTAAGCAGGGCTGAGAACCATTGCTTCAAGGAATGCTGCAGCTCTGTTTAGAAACCCATTGCTCTAGTCCAACCTGTAGAAGAGAGAGATTCCTTCTTGCTGGAGTTGAGGGGCTGAACTGATCTAGGCCTTGAAGAAAAGGTAAATTTTAGCAGACTGGAGCTGCAGACGTGAAATTTGGAAAGAACATCCTGAGCAGGCTTAGATGTGATCTGAAACACATAGTAAGCAGAAAATGATTTGGTTTATAAGAGACAGATGTTGGAGAAAGAGGTCTAAGATTTGAGGACAGCTGGGTAAAGACATGGAGGTAGAAATGATAAGTAATTCAGTTTGGTTGGAGATTAGGCTGAAGAGAGAAAGCTGAATGATTTTAAATTATGGAGGGTGTTAAGGACCAGATTAAAATTTTGTAAATAATTGAGTAAGCAAAAGGGAATTTTGCAGGCCTGTTGAGCAGTGGGCTTATAAAATGGGTGTAGGGACAATAACCTGATAGCTGTGTGAAAGGGAACTTAGAGTAGGTAGATGTAGGAAGTAGGGGCAACTGTTAGGAGAGCTGTTGCAATAATCCTATGTGAGATCATTTTTCCGGCAAGGGCTGGGGAAAAGTTGTAGACTCAAAAGATACTGTGGTGGTAGAATTGACTCAGCTTGTCAGCAAACCGAAAGTAAAGGCAGGAGGGAGATGGAGAAGGCATCAAATTTTCAGATAAACGTGCTGGGGAAATAGTGCCATTAATAGAGAGAGGGAAGCAGGTTTCCAGTAGCATTTCATCAGTCTGGTTTGGAATTTGCTGAGTTTAGAGGACCAACAAGCATGGTCCATGTGGATGTGTTCCATAGGCCCTGGAAGAACGTTTGCGTATAGATATATAGGTTGGATAATGTCTTAGTAAAGTCAGGCTGTTGTAACAAAATGCTATAAACTGTGTGGCTTGTAAACAACAGACATTTATTTCTCAGAGTTCTGGTGGCTAGAAAGTCCAAGATCAAGGGACCAACAGATTCAGTGTCTGCTGACAACCACTTCTGGTTCATTAATGGCTCTTCTAACTATGCCCTTACATGGGGGAAGGGGGAAGGGAGTTCTCTGAAGTCTCTTTTATAAGGGTACTAATTCCATTTATGACAGTACATCCTCATGACCTAACACACCTCAATGCACCATTGTCACATTGGGGATCAAGTTTCAACATGTGAATTTTGGGGTAATACAAACATCAGTCTATAGCAGAGAAACATTAGAAATAATGTCCGAATTTCGGGTGGATGAGATTTTCCAGGGAATGTCTCAAAGAAGGAAAAAATCTAGAGTAAGCTCTTAGGGGAAGAGAGGAGAAAAAAAACAAGGGGGGAGGAAGATGATTAGAGGTATGTATGAAGGTTAGGGGAAGGAGGTGACATGTCTCTTACCCTGGGGGTGTGAGGAATCCAGAGTCAAGGGACAAACATGAAAGAGTTCGGGAAAATTCCATTGATTTTGGCTCCTGGTAACTTCTGGTCATTGGGTACTATGTGAGCAGAGTGGAAGCATATTTCAAAGGGTTAAGAAACAGTGTGTATGAAAGAAAGACAGACACAGAAACATCTGTGACAATAATACTCCCTGATTTAAGGGAGGGAAATGAGTAGGTAGTAAGGAAGCGGGGGTTGCAAACATGAATTCTTTTTTCAAGGAGTTTGGTGATGCCCTGCTGGTGTGGCTCAGTGGATTCCAGTGCCGGCCTGCACATCAATAGACTGCTGGTTCGATTCAGAGGCACATGCCTGGGTTGTGGGCCAGGTCCCTAGTTGGGGGTGTGTGAGGCAACTGCACATATTGATGTTTCTCTCCCTCTCTCTCTCCCTGCCCCTCTCTCTAAAAATAAATAAATAAAATCTTAAAAAAAAAAAAAAAAAAGTTTGGTGAGAAAGGCACATTCAGCCTGAAATGTCTAAAGGAGAATCCATGCCCCAGCCGGTGTGGCTCAGTTGGTTGGAGCGTTGTCCTGTAACTGAAGGGTTGCAGGTTCTATTCCTGGTCAGGGCACATACCTAGGTTGTGGGTTTGATCCTGGTCCTGGCACATTCGATCCTCAGGCCAGGGGCATATGGGAGGCAACCAGTCGATGCTTCTTTCTCGCATCGATGTTTTCTTTCTTTCCCTTCCTCTCTCTCTAAAAGCAATGAAAACAAAAAAGTCCTCAAAAATGTCCTTGAGCGAGGATAAAAAATTAAAGGAGAACCAAAGATTTCCACACCCCATCCAATTTCTCCTATTTCCTTCTAGTTTATTAACTCCATGAGGCCAGTGTTCTCATCTGCTGTCTCGGCAATTACCTCACCGGCATCCTGCACAGTATCTGCATGTTGTCTGAATGCATGGAGTCAGAATAGGACCATGTTCGGCAGGTATACAACTGAAGATTCCAAGTCCACTGCCTGTACCCCACTCCCCTCCCCAAGAGGCCCCTTGACTGGCCTTCAGGGTAAGAGAGGGCAACAGGCCCCAAATGGATTTAAGAGGATTTCAGAGACCTCCTCCCTGGGGCTCTGCTGTAGTCTGAATGTGTTCCCTCCAAAATTCATATGTTAAAATTCTAATGTGCAGAGACGGTATTAGGAGGTGGTATCTTTGGGAGGTGATTAGGTCCTAAGGGTGAGCCCTCATGATGGGATTAGTGCTCTTATGGAAGAGACCACACAGAGTTCCCTCCCCTCTTCTGCCATGTGAAGATACAATGAGAATGCTGCAACCCAGAAGAGGTCCCTCCCTCACCTGATTGTGCTAGCACCCTGATCTCAGACTTCCAGCCTCCAGAACTCTGAGAAATAAATTACTGTTGTATATAAGCCACCCAGTCAGTGATATTTTTGTTACAGCAGCTGGCATAGACTGAGACGGGCTCCCACAGCTCTTTCCTTTCGCCTTCCCTATACTGGTACAACACACCAGTTAGGGCTCTAATTCAAGTTGTCAGCTACCTTCCAGCCTGCATGGAGGAACAGCTGTGCGTAGTTGGCATCTTTTCTCTGCCCTTGCCACCCTATCTCTGACCAACTTCTTAAGAATCATCTGACCTCTTCTTTCCTCCTGACTTTTTGGAGTCCTGCAGATAGATCTCTGGATCTCCTTGTATCTTCTCCCTCTCCAAAACCCTAGGTCTACTGTGGTACGTAGTGGAAAAGGTGCGTTGGGGAAAGACATCCCCACTGAGAGTGGATCCCAAGATCCTCCCAGGTAGTATCCCAAGGAACCCTTCTCCCTGTATTTGTGTCTGTTTCTCTGGTGTCCTGGAAATCTGCTGTTAGTCTGTCAGTTTTCTTCCCCCACCACATCCCAAAGAGAAATGAGGGGAAGTGGAAAAAGGGAACCAAAAGATCAGGGTCTTTGCAAAGCTTCGGTCTTCAGAATTGCAGTTAATAAATCGATTTAGACTCTTTAATATTGTCTTTCAGAAATTCACACACACACGCTCACACACAGATCAGAATAAAGTGGGGACTGCCTAGGGAAGTGGGGAGCGGGCCGGCTCCCTCCGGACATTACAAGGTCCGTACCCTGGGATCCCTTCTGCCTGGCTGCTCAGGGGTTGGGAAAGGTGGAATGGAGTATTTACAGACAACCGGGGCGTAATCTTCATCCCAGGGAGTAGGATCCTAAACTAGGAACCTCCCAAATCTCGTAACAAAACAAAACGAAACAAAATTAGGAGTTCTGGAATTAGCAGGAAAATCAGCGGAGATTTGGGGGAAGGAGATGCGCGAACTGTACTAGAGAAAAAGGAAAAAACAAACTGGGAGTGAGCCTGGGATCGTGGCTACCCCAGAGCTGGAATCTTGCGCCAGTGGAAGGGGAGGAGTCTGTCCGGGAACTCCGCCTGCGGCCACAAACCCAATCACAGCACTGAATCACCCGCGAGGAGCTAATGAACCCTGGAGGCGGGGTATTGTCAGAGCCGGGGCCCGACCTACGGAGGAGGAGGAGTTTGGGGTACCGGTCTCCAAACTGCGGAGCAAACACCCAGGGAGCTCCGCTGGGGGCGCTGCATTTAGAGGAGTTGGGGGTCTGGAGCGACGGGAGGCCGGCATTTGGCTGAGATCCAGGGAAGCGGCGTCCTAGGGGTGTGGGCTTTGGCGGGGTTCCTGAGGAACTGGATTCGGAGCGTGCCCAAAAGGCGAGAGGCTCTGTGGAGTCCGAGTTTAGGACCTATCGAAGTCCGGTTGCCCCAGGGGCGGGTGTGCAGGGCGCCCATTGGATCCGCGGCATGATTGCAGAATGTGCTTGGGAGGTCGAGGGGCGCAGGGTGGGGCCGGACGGGGTGCGTCCTTACGGATCCCAGTAGTTCTCGTGGTGCTGCGCAGCTATGATGATGACTACGGTGAGGATGGTACAGAGCACCATGGCTGCGATGCCCACCGCCAGGGATATGAAGGAGAAATTCCGGGCTTCGCGTGAAGCGATCTCGGCCGACACCATGTCTCCGCGGGCCAAGGCTGTGCGCACCTGCGGGGAAGGAGAAGGGAGGGAATTGGACCAGAGAACTGTGCCTCAGCCTTTCTCTAAGATGCTCCCCAGAACGTCCAGCACTCCCTGGGAGGAAGAAAAATCGAGTGAGCCTCCTCCCCAGGCGCGCCCCCCACCCACACACACCTGCACTGCTTTGAAGATGGCGATGATGCCTGTAGGCCAGAAGCAGCAGATGGTGGTCAGCACTGCGATGGGCATGTAGTCATGTGGCGGGCGCCTCGGCTCCAGCAGGGCCAGCCCGGGACCCTGGGGCGGTGGCGGGAGCGTAGAGGTTACTCCTGTTCCCGCCGGGGGCCCGCCTGCATAGGGCTGTGGAAAGAAGGTGTGGGGGTGGGGGTGGGGGAACAACGTCACTCGGACCCTCTGAGCCGCACAATGTTCCCCTTTTGGAAGAGCAGTTTTTAAAGCACAGTTCTTGCGCGTTACTTCTCAAAGAACTTGATCGTCCATTAGCCTTCCAGAATACCCATAAATTCTACCTCGGTCCCTCTGCTCCCTTCCTTGCTGTCATTAACCCTATATCCTCGGGGGTCTCCACACTCCCTCCCCCAGAGTGTGGCCCCACCAGCGCTGCCCTGGTCTCACTTAAGACCTTGTTTCTTCTCTCTGGTATCTACCAGGCCTTCCCTACTCCATCGCAGGTTCTTTCCCTTCATCTGTTGTTCCCTCTCCCAGGCCGTGATCTCTGACCCCAACTAACTGCCGGACACCCTCCCTCCCCGTTCTCAGGCCTTTCCTTAGTCCCTCCTCTATCTAGTCCTTACCACCGAAGACCACCAGGTCCCCTGGTCCTGTTTCTCTAGCCCACTAGTCCCCGAGGTGTCCCCAGTTCCTGGTCTTGCTCCATCGTGCCCTCCTCCTCCTCCCAGGCCCCAGTTCCGCCCCGTACTCACCGCGCCCACTGGGTAGACCGGCACATAGGCAGTGCAAGGCTGCAGCTGCAGGGGATAGCCGGGGGCCACATAGCCCCCCAGCGGCAGCGTGCCTACCGTCCCGGTGTGCGTAGGCACCACGAAGCCGGGGGCCTGGGCAGTGTGAGAGGGTGCCGGCGGGGGCGGGGCGGCGGCGGCAGGCGGCGGTGGGGGCGGTGGGCCCTCGAAGCGAGTCTCCTGCAGGTAAGGGTCGGGTGGCATGCGGGGCAAGGTAGCGCAGCCGGGTGGGGGGGCCCCGGAGGCCGGGCCGGGCGGGGCGTGGTGTGGGGGCCGTGGCAGAGTGGCAGAGGAGGAGGGACCGCGCTGAGCAGGGGCCCCTGAAGAAGCCAGGCCGCCAGCCCCTAGGCGCGGGAGGGTGGCGGTGCCGGACTGGTGGTGGTGGTGGTGGTGGTGGTGGTGGTGCGAGGAGGGGGCTGCCTGTGGGGGCGGGACGGGGGGTTCGGCCGGCGGCTGGGGGGCATTGTAGGGTGGCGGCGAGGTGTGAGGGACTGAGTCCGGGAGGCCTGGGGACAGTGAGCAGAGGTGAGGGAACAGGGAGTGATAAGACAGAGATAAGGAAGGGTAGAGGGAGACGAAGAGGGTCAGGGATGAAGGATAATGAGAGAGACAGAGGAGATGGGTGAGAAGCCACCTCTCATTTTAGGGGCAGGAGAGGGGTTGTATCTAGGCCGTCTGTGCCCCCCTTCTGTCTTTCAATCTAGTTTTGAGGTCACGACTCTCCATTGCTCCTTTCTGTTCTTCACAGCAAGGTGCACACAGCTTTCACCAGCAGACCCAGTCCCCTGTCCTCCTTGGCGCATGGCTGCTTTGGGGTTTGCCTAGCTGAGCTAGTCCTGTGTGTGTACATGAGTAGACACACAGCACTGTTTAACATGTGCTCAATTCAACAATTGTGTAAGCACATGTAGGGTGACATGTTCCACTCTGCCATTCCTTCAGTGGTGAGGGGGTGCCCTAGCCTCTCTGGGAATCTCACTACTTCTTTTAGGGCTGATAAGGATCTGCTGCATTTCACTCCCCTAACAACCCCCATCTGATAGTGTCTCCATATTTCCCCGCTGGATGTCTCCATGCCAGCCAGTGTCACCTGTCTATCACTCCCAATGATGCTATCCCCGCACTACCTGGCTGATGCTAAGCCACTCTATACTTCCCTCAGTGCCTCAACCTCCCCACTGCTGCCCATGTTGTTGGCAGGGAGCAGAGGCTGAGACTGGAAGAAGGAAAGGAAGAAAAGGAAGGGATATAGTAAGAGGAGGGGGATTTGGGGGTAGTTGAGAGCTGGATAGAAGGGGAATGAAACCAAACCACCCGCTAGGGAGGAGTAAGGGAGGGGGTTGGAGCCGAGGGTGTGGGGAGAGTCAGGAGACCATGGAGGGGGTGGAAGATTTTGTTGTGGATTTTTACCTGACTTTTCCGATGACATGCTTGTGGTCTCACTGGGGCAGGGTCCCTGCAGCTGGAGTCCCGGTCCCCAACTGGCGTCAGAGTCCGGGTGCACGGATTGCGCAGCCAGCAGCAGCGCAAGAGATGGAGAGAAGACAGCAGCGGGGGTGGGGGGGGGGATGGAGGGAGAGCAGGGAGGGGGAAGAGCTTAAAGGGACCGGGGCGGGGGTGGAGGAGCGCTTGAGACGTACCCCTACTTGCCTCCCCTCCTCTCGCCCCGCTTCTCTCCTCCTCTCACCCCAACAGTCAAGCACCCCCCCCCTCCCAGTTCGGGCTCCCTTGGAGTTGTCATGGAAACAGGGAGGCAAGCAAGACCAGGCAAGAGGGGTGGGACTAAGGAAAGGAAGGATGGAGAGAACTCTCTAGAGTCTCCCCTCCAAGGCTGGCTGTAGTGGTTAGATTGCACGGGGGATTGAGCAGGTGCTCAGTGGATTCAGTTCCCCAGTTCCCCAAAGATCTGGTTCATTCCATTTAGGTCTCCCCTCTTCAGCTTCCCTCAAAGTCCCTTGCGAGGTCCCAGAATCTTCTCCCAAGTTCTTGACCCTAGTTAACCCACTTGAGGAGAGACAACTGTGTATGAGAGAACTGTGTGCAGAGTTGAGACCTGCGATGGCCTGAAAAGTTCCCAGGATTATGGTCTCGACCTGCCACCCTGGCCTGGGGTGAATGCGGAGGTAACCTGGGAGGCTCGGGTCTATAATTCCGAGTAAGCAGTGCCTGGGAGGTGGGAGCAGGAAGGACCAAGAGGAAGCTTAGGGGATGCATTGATACTTTCTTCCACCTGGGTGAACAAGCTAAAGTGCTCTGGGAGAGGGAGGGGATGAATCAACTGCTCATTTCTGGAAGCTCGATTTGGGAATATGCACTTGATCCCTCTTCCCCCCTTTGTTTACTGGGCTTCTTAGAATTCCTGGTCCCATCAGTGTTCAGATTCATTTCTTAAATCCCCCCACCCCACCCTGGCTGGATATGCCAGTTAATTAGAGCACCATCCTGATGTGCCAACATTGCAAGTTTGATCCCACATCAGTGACCTACAAGAATCAGCAAAGAGCCCGGCCCACCCACCGCAGCCCAGAGCTTGTTGCACCGCACCTCGCTGTACTCTGACATGGCAAAAATGTCCAGCCCTGCAGAGACTGAGCGATGCATTGAGTCTCTGACTGCTGTTTTCTGGAGGTATGCTGGAAAGGACAGTAACAGCTCTACACTTTCCAAGACTGAGTTCCTAACCTTCATGAATACAGAACTGGCTGCCTTCACAAAGAACCAAAAGGACCTCGGTATCCTTGACCACAGGATGAAGAAATTGGATGTGAACAGTGATGTGCAGCTAGAGTTCCAAGAATTTCTTAATCTTACTGGCAGTCTGGGGGTAGCTTGCCACGAGTCCTTTAGTCGTTCCCGGAAGTACACCCGAGGAGCCCTGGGAGCTGGCCTCCATACCAACCCCCTTTCCTTTCAGCTTCCTAGTCATCATCATCTCCTCATGGACCACACATACCCTGAGCCCAGTGTATCCACCACCCCATGCATATCCCTCCTGCTGTTAGTAATAAAACACTTTTTAAAACACACACACACACACACAGAATCAACAAATGCACAAATAAGTGGAACAACAAATTGATGTTTCTCTCTCCCCCTTCCTCTCTAAAAATTCAATAAGTGAAATTTAAAAATAAAATTTAAAAAATCCCTCCACCTCCCTCACCCCCAAGACATAAAGCCACCTCCTAAATCAATCTGGGCGCACAGCGGTAATCGCTGTCTTTTTATTAGCTTATCCATCTTGGGAGTGTATAGATGCAGAGGGATGGAGAAGATGGGCATTCTACCCAGACTTATAGGAGTTGGACTTTTTGCAAAGACACAGTCAGGGAATCATTATTACCCCCCACCTTTAGACTAGTACTTCCCAGTTCCTACCTGAGGCAGTCACTCTCCCAGACTGTGTTCTTCCCCTCTGTGTCTAAAGAGAGACTCGAGGTAGCTGTACAGAGATCCCCCCATGGGCCGATACCAGGCTGCAGAGATTTAGATCACAGCCCCTTGTTTTGGTTTCTATGGTGTATGTGTGAGCCCCTAACCATCCACCACCATCTCATCCTCATTCTCCACAATCATTCTACACAAGTTGGGGGTTTAAAAAAAACAAACAAAAACGTTTTATCTATTTATTTTAAGAGAGAGGGGAAAGGAGAAAGAGAGAGGGAAACAGCAATGTGTGAGAAATACATCAGTAGGTTGCCTCTTGCACGCCCCCAAATGGGGGCCTGGCCCACAACCCAGGCATGTGCCCTGATGGGGAATTGAAGCAGCGACCTCTCGGTTCTCAGGCCAGTGCTCAGTCCATTGAGCCACACCAGCCAGAGCTCAAATTGGTTTTATTGGGAGAGATTTAAGACCAACAAAGACCTTGTGAGAAAGGGGTGGGGTTCAGACAAACTGGGAAGTCCTTTTCTCAAGGGAAATGTCTTCCAATGTTAAGTAGAAGTTCCAACTGGGGCACCTGGCGTCCGACGAACTCACTAAGAGTCTGGGGGCTCTGCGAAGAAATAAATGACTTAAAAGATTTATTCAAGGGTCTTAGGGTTTTCAAAATGACAACACAATTAGGCAATACCCGGAATGTTCCCAAGAAGAAAGAAAAGCTGAGAGTTTTTATAGCAAAAAGCACATTCTTCAGAACAATCAGTTTTGCATCCCTAGCCTCTGGATTGGTAATCCTGTAGCTGACCCGTGGTTTAGATACTGGATGTCAGGTGGTTTGGATATCTAAGTACTCTTTCCTTAGTCCTTCAGTGGGTAATCAGAAAGTTATCTTAAAGTCTGATGCATATGGCAGGCATTTTACACAGGACTAGAAAGTTAAAAAAGTTTACGTTAAAATAAGAATAGAATCATTTCTTCATACCTCAACCTACTTAACTTTAGTAATTTAGCAGCTTGGCTTAGTGAGTCCTTTTATTTCTTCACTAAATTCTTTACGGGTATCAGGTCGGGGTTACAGGTGGAGAGGTGGGGATGTCGGGAGCTTGGGAAGTCTGGACTGGGTCGGGGGGTCTGGGTGGAGAGCTGCCCACAGGAGCTCCCTGCTGAGGGCCGGATTGTGAGGGTTACTCTTGTTGAAAGTGTGGTCTAAATCAAGCTAGCAAGCTTGAGTCATGGCTGCCTCAGGGGCCCTCCGCCCCTTGGGGGTGGATCCTTTACGGGGAACTGAGGAGAGCAGGGCAGGAGAAACCGGGCCAGGCTGCTCTTTTAGCTCGAGGGGCCAGGAGGACTCTCCACTTCTCTGCAGACAAGGGCACAACACGCACTTCAGAATCAAGAGTTGTAAGAGGCTAACCTGGGGCGTAGTGGCAGGGGTGGGGTTGGTTCGTCTGGACTGGCTCGAGCCCTCAGCAGGCGACAACGCAGTGTGGCGGACTGCCTTTCCCAATACTGTCCCCCAGCGCCACCCTGGGGAAATTGAACGTCTTGTTTCGCTGCGGAGGCGGGCCAATTGCTCACCGGGGCGAAGGTTTTCTCTATTGCTAGGACCTCTTTCAGCTTCTGCCTCTCCTCAACTATCTAAATGGATCGCTCCGCCTATTCCCTACCCGCTCCTAGAACGCAATGGAAAGTTCCATTGCTCCTCCTATCGGGGCCTGCGTTGCGGGGGACGCTAGCACGGTTGTCAGGGAAAGCCCCGGATGTGACGACTGAGCTCGACCTGAGCCACCTCCCCGCTTCTTTCCCTCTTTCCCCTGCGCGTGCTGTCCTCCCCCTCCCCCCTCCCCCAATCAGATTAGGAAGAGGTAAACAGCGGGCAGAGGGAGGCTCTCAGAGCCAGGCCAGGTTGGAGTTTGCACTCTTTAGGGGACCTATGCTGCTGCTCAGGGGGGTTTCTTGCAAAACCCTGGGTGGTGCACAGCTGGGATGATGTTTTAGGAAGACCCTAGGCCTAGGGACCCAGTCCCTGCGGTGTTGGGGGTGGGGTTTCGCTGCGGGTGGGCGAGTCTACGTGGTAGGGGTGTGGTTGTGGGGAGAAGATTGGAGTAAAAAGTTGGATATTTTGTGACAAGGACCTGCGGTGGGCACAAGCGGGATAGGCTTGACTCCCTGTTGTCTGTTGCGAGGGGAGGAGGCGTTGTCATCTCTCTCACAAGCCCTCATCTCCGCCTCTCAGGCGACAGCATGCTGGCGCTCCGTGGGCCCGGGCTCCCCGTTGTGGGGATCCTGCTCCTGGTGTCCTTCCTGGCGCTGCTCTTGCTGCCTGCAGCCCCTGCACCCCATCGTGCTTCCTACAAGCCAGTCATCGTGGTGCACGGGCTCTTTGACAGTTCGTACAGCTTCCGCCACCTGCTGGAATACATCAATGAGGTCTGGCGGAGGACGGGTCCTTCTGCGGTTGGAGGCATCTACAGTGTTCCGGGAGGGCGAATGCGGACTGAAAGCCGCCCCTCTGGGTCTGCCCGATTCCTTGGGAGCTGGTGCTGGCGTGGGAAGAGTTGGGTGGGGAACGAGATCCCCAGTTCTAGCAGGGCATAGTAACGTGGGCGCAGCCAGGGGGCTTTGTGTTTATTCCCAGCTGCAGCATTGACCCCTTCCCACAGACACACCCCGGGACTGTGGTGACAGTGCTCGATCTCTTCGATGGGAGAGAGAGTTTGCGGCCCCTGTGGGAACAAGTGCAAGGATTCCGAGAGGCTGTGGCCCCCATCATGGCAAAGGCCCCTCAAGGGGTGCATCTCATCTGCTACTCTCAGGGTAGGTGCTCCCCTGCCCCAATCCTAAGGACTATCTTTAGATTGATCCTCGCCTGAGGGACACTTCTTAACGTCCGTCCCTTTTCCTGAACCACATTGTTCTGGCCAGGACCGCGGTGCCGGAACGCTCCATTTCTGGCTTCCCTCAGCACCTGGGTCTCATCTCTGTGTGTGTCCTGAGTGGAGGCCCCCTGCTCTGCTGCCCTCTTCTTTCCCCATTACCCATGGTTCTTGAACCTAAGAGATAGTGAGTGGGGCAGTAAAAAGCACCCTAGAGTTAGAGTCAGAAAACCCAGAATCTAACCCTGACTCTATCATTTACGTGATGTGATGTGATAAATCACGTAAATGTCTGCAGGGCATGTCTGCGTTCGCCGGACCTCAGTCTTGTTTATGTACATTGTGGTGGCAGGAGAGGCAGACTGGGGAAGATGTTAGCCTTGCTGTCCCTAAATCCATACCCACTGTGGTGGTCTGCCTACAGGGGGCCTGGTGTGCCGGGCACTGCTATCTGTGATGGATGAGCACAATGTGGATTCTTTCATCTCTCTGTCCTCTCCACAGATGGGACAGTATGGAGGTGAGTGGGTACTGTGGGCATTACAAAGGGCCCTCAGTTTGGGGGGCACAAATGTTTCGGGATACTTGGCACTGCTGTTCTCTTGCCAGACACTGACTACTTGAAGTGGCTGTTCCCTACCTCCATGAGGTCTAACCTCTACCGGATTTGCTATAGCCCCTGGGGGCAGGAATTCTCCATATGCAACTATTGGCATGGTGAGTAGGGGATGCTAAACTGAGCCTCCATGGAGGCGTGCCCTGGTGGGTAGGGCCTGCTTCTCCCCTTCTACCATAATCAACAGCAATAATAATGGTGATAAATTTATTTTTTGAGCACTTACTTTGTGAACAGGCACTGTTTGCAGGCCAGTGCTCAATCCACTGAGCCGCACCAGCCATGCAACAGGCACTGTTCAAAATGTCTTATGTATATCACCTAGCGTCTCAGAAAGTATAGTCTGGTGCAGTGGTCAAACTTTTTCTTTAAAGAGCCAGAGAGTAAATATTTTTAGTTTTGCAGGCCATATAGTCACAGCTACTCAATTCTGGTACAGTAGTATGAAAGCAGCCATATACCACATGTAAATAATGAGTGTGTCTGTGTTCCAATATAACTTTATTTACAGAAACAAGCAGTGGGCCTAGTGCAAAAGACCATAGATGCTGACTACTTGGGTTTGAAGTCTGACCCTGCTGGGTGACTTTGGCCATTACTTAACCTTCCTGTGACTCAGTTTTCCTCATCTGTAATATAATAATATAGTACTTACCTTGTAGGGTGGTTCTAAGGACTAAATACATTAATGAATACAATATACTTTGAACAGTATCTGGCTTATACTAGGGGCTAAATAAAGGTGTTTGCCATCATGTTTACAATTATTATTGTTGCTACATTATATTACTCTTGACCTTGTCTCTTACTGTAGCCTCCTGTTTGGTCTTCTAATCTCCAGTCTTGCCTCCTCTCCCTGCTTCTCTATTTTTCTCTTTGCTCTTTGTACCCAGATCCCCACCACGATGACTTGTACCTCAATGCCAGCAGCTTCCTGGCCCTGATCAATGGGGAAAGAGACCATCCCAATGCCACTGGTAAGACCCCAGGCTTCTACTTACATTCCATTTTCTGCTTTGCTGATCCCTTGTGTTCCCCTCTCCAGCCTGGCCTGACCCCCGTGACTGACTCAGGCTGTCTTCTTCCAACCCACAGCATGGCGCAAGAACTTCCTTCGTGTGGGCCGCATGGTGCTGATTGGGGGCCCTGACGATGGTGTTATTACCCCCTGGCAGTCCAGGTAATAAGGGACAGTGTGGCCTGAAGATTGGCTAAGGATACCCTCGAATCCCCACCAATCTTCATCTCATGCCTAAAACTGGTTGCACTGTTCTGTTAATGCACACCCCCTCCCCTCTGCCTTCCATGTATCCTTTCAGCCAAGACCAAAACCTGGGAGTCATCCTCCACCCCGTATCTAGCAAGTCACTACGTCTTGCTCATTCTACTTCCTCTCCATCCGTACCACCCTGGTTTTGTAAAAACTTTAAACTTTGAAATAATTACAAATTTATAGGAAGTTGCAAAGGTGGTTTAGAGAGGTCCTGTGTATCCTTCACCTAGTTTCCCCAATGGTTGCGCCCTATGTAACTATAGCACAATATCAAAACCAGGAAATTGACTTTGGCACAATACATTTAGATAGTTCCATGCTATTTTAATCCACTTCCTATCACCTCTTTTACTTAACTCGACTACTGTGATTGCCTCCATATTCATCCTTTCCATCCTATTCCTCAGGAAAATCCAGGTCTCCATGGCACTATTCGCCTGTTTCCGTTACAGATCATCATGAGTTACACGAAATGTTACCTGATCTACTTAGTCACTCATTGAGCACTATGTGCCATGGCACTGTTCTGGGCCCTGTCAATAAAAGAGAAGTTTCTGCTGTTATGTAGCTTACATTCTTGTGGGGGATACAGATAATAGATATAAAAGTAAATGTCAGGTAGTAATAAAATAACGGGGGAAGGGCTTACAGGATGACTGGGAGCCTGTTTTAGATAGTGGCCAGAGAAGTCCTCCTGGAAGAGTTGTCCTTTGAGCCGAGGAAGGAAATGAGGAAGGGAGTTGTGCAACAGTGTGATGGGAGGACAGCACCTGCATAGCCCTGGGCCCGTGAGAGGGAGGAGAGGGACGAGGAGGCCCGCAGGTGCCGGGGGCTGGGGAGGGAGGGGGAGAGGAGGGTGGACGAGGCAGCAGGGAGCCATTATGTTGAGTTCTTGTAGGGCAAAATAAGGCCCTTTACTTCTTTTTTCTAAAATATACACAACATAAAAGTTACCATTTTTAAATGTATAGTTCAGTGGCATTGAATACATTTACATTATTGTGTAACCATCACCACCATCCATCTCTAGAACTTCTTTTTCTTCCCAAACTGAAATTCCATACTCATTAAGACTAACTCCTCAGCCCTGCCTCCCCCAGCTGCTGGCAACCACGACCCTTGACTTGTTATTCTGAGTAAAACGGGAAAGCATTAGAGGGTTTTGAGTGAAGGAGTAACACCCCTTATAAGAAAAGTAAGAGATGGGATTTATTTATATCTCATTTCAGATCTACAACAACCCTATGAAGGTAATAATAACTCACAGTTATATAGCACTTTTTGTCCCAAGGTTCTGTTCTACGTATTTTTCAAATAAAGTTCATTTAATCCTCAAAACAATTCTATGGGTAATTACTATTATCCTCACTTCACATTTTAGGAAACTTGGGTGCAAAGATTAAACTTGCTTATATCCATAGAGTTAGTAAGCAGGTAATGTCAGGCTCTCTGTTAACCACAATGTTTTACTTCCTTTCTACAAAGGAGGTATTTCTTACACAGGACAAAGAGAAGAAGTAACATGCTCAGCTGCACACAGTGGGAGTGTGTGTGGCAGAGCTGGAGTGCAAATCCAGGTCTGTGTGTCCTGACGGCTCTCCCAATAATTTCATACCTAAGAAGTTACCAAAGTAGTACAAAGCAATCTTGTATACTCTTCTCCTAGTTTTCTTAAATGTTAACATTTTACCATGTCCATGTTAGCATTCTCTATATATACATAGTGTGTGAATGATTTGAGAGTAGGTTGTAGACATAATGTCTCTTTACCCTTAATACGTGAGTATGCCAGTGTACATTTCCTACATACAGGGCCTTTTTTATTTTTAAACATATCTGCAATACCATTGTCAAAATCAGGAAATTAACATTGCTTTGGTACTCTATAGATTTTTTTTAAGTATATTTTATTGACTATGCTATTACAGTTGTCCCAATTTTTTTCTCCCCTTTATCCCCCCACTCTCTCGCATTCCGCCCCCCCTCCCCCGCTTAGCTCATGTCCATGGGTCGTACATATAAGTTCTTTGGCTCCTCCATTTCCTATACTATTCTTAACCTCCCCCACCTATTTCGTGCCTATCTATTATGCTTCTTGTCCCTTGCACCTTTCCCCCTATTCTCCCCTTCCCTGCTGATAACCCTCCATGTGATCTCCATTTCTGTGATTCTGTTCCTGTTCTAATTGTTTGCTTAGTTTTTGTTTATGTTTTTTAGGTTCAGATGTTGATAGTTGTGAGTTTGTTGTCATGGTACTCTATAGATCTATTTGCACTTTTTCAATTGTCTTTTTAGAAAAAATTCCAGTGCAAGATACAACCCAGGATCATGTACTGCATTTAGTTTTCATGTCTCTTCAAATCTGGAATACTTCCTCAGTCTCTGTTCAGGACATTGACATTTTGAAGCATTTGGGCCAGCTATTTTGTAAAATGTCCCTCAGTTTGTGTTTGTTGGCTATTTTCTATTCAGGTTACACATTTTTGATGGGAATTCAGTGAAGTGATGCTGTATCCTTAGTGCATCACCTCATGGGGTACATGATGTCCAGTTAAATATTTTGATTTTCTCCAGCTCTCCTGATAACGGCCCACCCCCATCTCTTTGTAGCTTCTTTGGTTTCTATGATGAAAATGAGACGGTTTTGGAGATGGAGGAGCAACTGGTAAGTCTCTGGGATTTCTTCATGCCCTGTCCCAGCTCAGTCTGTAGCCCTCCCTGCTACTGACCCATGAGCTGAAGGATTCACCCTTGGGGAGGGGGCCTGAGACACCAGCAGGAACTCACTTTGTCTCTCTCTCTGTCTTTCTTCCATGTCTCTTCACCTGCCTCAAAGGTTTACCTTCGGGATTCTTTTGGGTTGAAGACTCTCTTGGCCCGGGGGGCCATAGTGAGGTGTCCGATGGCTGGGATTGCCCACACAGCCTGGCACTCCAACCACACCCTTTATGAGACCTGCATTGAACCTTGGCTCTCCTGAGGACCTCCTCAGGGATCCTCTAGGAACTCCCTGGCCTAGAGACCAAGTGGTGGCCTTGGAAAGCAGATGTCGGGCTCTTTTTCGCCTGTGACCATGTCATTGCTCACACACTGCCACCACCAACCAGGGCTCCCGGGACCCCCTCCTCTGCTCTGTGAATGACACATCTTGGTCTCCTCCACTTCATGTATTCAGTTCAGGGTGGTTCCACGCTCTCCCATCCTCCCAAGGCTGAGGTGGGGAAGTGAGAAACCAGGTTTTTAATTTGTGGCCGCTCCTCTGTTTCTGGCTGTGCAGGAGAGGAACCCAGCCTGCCCACAACAGAGGTCTCCTTCCAGTCTGCTCAGGACATTTTTAGCTTCTGTTCTCCCATGTTCCCTTGTCATAAGCTCTCCCATGCCCAGGAAGAACTACCCATGAGAGTAGGTCCTGAGGCTCCCCTATGGGGACAGTTCCATTCTTGAAGTGTCAGTGTTGGGGAATATCTGTGGCCTGCAAGGCCCATCTCAGGTTTGGGGATCCCCCAGTCCCTATGTCCAGTGTTGGGGTACCCCCTGGGAGCCTAGTTTCTTTGAGGCCCCAGCCCCCCTTTTAGCTACCCTTGAGTGGGTGTTACACCAGTATTTATGGAAATAAAGTTCCATTTCCTCGATGTGGCTTGGCTCATTTCCAGGTGAGGGGGACCTGGTTCCCCAAGATGGGTGGAAATGGAGAGCCTGAGGCCTGGGTGCCCAGATGCCTGGTTTGGGGTGGGGCCTTCTTGGTGTTTCTGCTCTTTCAATGCCCATTCTGTGTGGCTTCCTGATTCTCTGTGGGTTCTTTCCTGCTGAGGACAGTTCTCTTTCTGTCTCAGCCTAAGATTAGGAGGCTGAGCCCAGGGCTCCCTCCAGTGGTTTATGCTTCAGCTTCACGGATAGAAATGTCCGTGCTACCCCCAGGCTAGATGAGGGGGCTAGGGTCAGGGTGGGCATTTATTGAGCCTCTTAATGACCTTTGCAGGCCAGAGCTGCATGAGGGGCTGGACAATGAGCCTCCTCTTCCTTGAAAGGAAGAATTTTGGTAGAGACAATAGGGCCCTGTCTGCTCTCGCACAGAGGGTGGTGGCTGACTCAACTGTGCCCTGCCCCCTGCCAGGCCCTGATAAATGTCATCAAGAAATGGCGTCAGTTTTCCTCTTAGTGCCCTGGGTTGCCTCCTTGCCCCTCTGTGATGACTTCCCCTGCTTTCTTTCCTCAGCTGATCTTGCCTCTTCCCCTGTCATCTGACCCCATTTGTTCTCCGCCAGCTCCCTCTCCCTGCTCCCCATTTCTCCCCGACTCTGTGTTGGGTTGAAGGGGGAGGCAAGGGCCAAGGGTACTGGTGGTGTTATGTAGCCAGTAGGCTCTGCCGATTTGGGGAGGGTTCCAGAAATAAGGGGCTTCACGTTTGGAAGATACTTCGAGGGGGCCCTTTGCTGGGGTGGGGTGAAGGTAGTAGGACTTGGACCCCACTGAGCAGACCAAGCTGGGGCTGTGGGGGCGGACTGTGGGAGGGGGCAGGAATGGGAGGACTCTGTGGCCCAGCCCCTCTTCTCTGCAGCAGGCCGGCCTACTCACCAGTCTGAGCTGCTGCTGCTGAGGCTGGTGGCCTGAAGTTTCCGGGAGAGAGGGAAAGGCAGGTGGGAAGAGAGTGTCAATGGGGGGGTCATCCAGAGCCTTAGAGTGAGTTGTGAGTTGGGGGTGTTGTCTGGGTAAGAGGTGTATGTGATAGTGTGGGTGTGTGAGGTAGTAGGAATGTGTGTAAAGTGTGGAGTTTCCAGGTGTGTGGGTTTGTGTGCAAGGAGGGAGGGGGCGTAGTGGTGAATACTTGAGGTTTTGAAGGCAGAAAGAGGGCATGTTAGAGCTTGGAGAGTCATGAGGGGAGGGTTAACTCTGTATGTAGAAGGAAGGGAGGGAGTGTGTCGGAGTGTGAGCCTGTATGGTGCTGCATGGACCACGGCATGCTAAAAGAAGGGTGCTGGTAGTAAATATGTGCGCATGTGTTGGCAATCCTGGTGACTAGTGAAAGTGTGTACAAATGAATGTCCTGTCACTCTTAGAGGGCATCCGCAGACTGCTTTGGAGGGGCAACAGCTGGAGAAGTAAATAGGGGAGGGAAGGGCCATTATTAATTTCTTCTTGCCTGCAGCCGACAGGGCAGTCTGAAGTCAAGGAGAATCATGGGGTCCAGGGCTGAGCTGTGCACTGTCTTAGGCGGACTCTCATTCCTCCTCCTACTGATGTCAGGCAAAGGGTCCAAGGGTGGATCCCTCAAAGAGAGGTGACAATAGAGGGGGCTGGGACAGGGTGAGATCTTAAGGAAACCTGGGGGTGGGTCTTCAGAGGTAGCAAAACAAAGTTTAGAATGGGAGTGAGGCTGTCCCACTGGGCCTCAGTGAGCCTAGAGGGATCTAGGATTCCATGCTCCCCAGGGCCTGGCTCACTCAATGTCTTCTGCCTTCTCCTGCATGGATGCAGTCAGGGAGTCTGCTCCAAGCAGACATTGGTGGTACCACTGCGTTACAACGAGTCCTATAGCCAACCAGTGTATAAGCCCTACCTTACCCTGTGTGCTGGAAGGCGCGTCTGCAGCATGTACAGGTGAGGAGCTGAGAGCTTGGATTCCAGAGTCTTTCAAGAGGAACCCCAAGAACCCCAACCAGGATCCACATGACAGGGTCCACAGTCAGACACTGTGTTCCAGGACCACCTACCGTGTGGCGTGGCGGGAGGTGAGGCGGGAGGTGCAGCAGACACATGCCGTGTGCTGCCAGGGCTGGAAGAAGCGTCATCCAGGGGCGCTCACCTGTGATGAAGGTGAGGCTGGCTCTTCCTGGGACTCAGGGAGGTATGTCCCCAGGGTTAGGAAGCCAGCCGCCCTGTTCCAAACGGCCCTTTCTGCGCCCATAGCAATCTGTGCTAAGCCCTGCGTGAACGGAGGCGTCTGCATTCGGCCTGACCAGTGCGAATGCGCCCCTGGCTGGGGTGGGAGGCACTGTCACGTGGGTGAGTTGGCTTGCCCTACCCCACGGTGGCGCTGGGCCTTCCCTGCCCGCCCGGGTGCCGCCCCACCCCCTAAGCCCCCTCTTCTTTTGGCTAACTAGATGTGGATGAATGTAGAACTGGCGTCATTCTCTGTTCTCACCGTTGTCTAAACACGGTGGGCAGCTTCGTCTGTGACTGCCCGCACGGCCTGGTGCTGGGCCCAGACAGGCGCACCTGCGCAGGGGGTTCCCGGGAGCCTCCAACTAGTGCCAGCATCTTTAGTGTGACCGGTGAGCAGTGGGAGTGTGGGCCGCGGGAAAAGCCAGGCCAGTGGCAGGGCCCGGGCAGTCAGTGGTCACGCCCTCGTTGGTCCCAGCTCAGGAAACAGAAGTGGAGCAGGATGAGCGTGCCTTGAAGAGGGAGATCCGTGAGCTGCGAGGGCGCTTGGAACGGCTGGAGCAGGTGAGACTGGGTACCTGGGCCGAACCGATCATGCCCCATCCCCAACACCCCGAGGCATCTCTTCCTTTGCAGTGGGCCAGGTGGACCAGGGCCTGGGTCCCAGCGGTGCTGCCCATGCCTCCCAAAGACCTGCAGCCGGAACAGGTGGCAGAGCTGTGGGGCTGGGGCGACAGGATAGAGTCTCTCAGCGACCAGGTGCTGCTACTGGAGGAGAGGCTAGGTGCCTGTGAGTCCTCATGCCCCTCTCTGCTGGGACCTCCATCCCCCAACAACTGCCCCCATCTTTACCCAGTTCAGTTTCTTTTCCCAAAACCCGGCCCCAGTACTCACCTTCCCCGTACCGCCCCCGTATATCCGCAGTTCACCACCCCTTCTGGCACCGACCGCAACCTAGTGGTTTCACTTATTGCTGGGTGAGAATGTCAGTCTCCCCAGTACTCAGACCTCCTCCAGGCTGGAGGCAGTCCACAGCCAACATGTCTACCTGTCTTGTCATTAACCAGGCTCCTGTGAGGACAACAGCCTGGACCCAGTCCTCAGCGGGCATCAGTGAGGACCTCTGCAGAACCCCTTGCCCCCTAATTCATACAGAAACTGGAACCACTCCAGTTCTTTGGGATTCACCAGCGAGGGGGTGGGGGGTGGTGGTGGTAGATAAGGTAATTTGCTGCTTAGGAGCAATGTCTTGGTGGGGCCCCCCTGAGTCTTCCAGCTGGCGCAGACTGCCTGGGAGCTGGGAACAGCTTCTTCAACTCCAAACACAGTAGTGTCCAGATCTCTCAATCTTTATTCTGGTTCCTTGCTGTTATCCAGATAATTAATAAAAACCAATTACATAAAACTAAGTCCCACCCTCTCCTTTTGTTCCCAGCCTCTCCCTGTTGTGGGCACAGGTCTGGGATAGGAGGCAGGGAGAGGCTAATGCCACAGGCAGGAAATGAAAACTGGCTCAGAGGGGGGAAATCTCAAAAGAAAGAAATAAATTAAAGCCATCCCCTCCAGCCAGGGTTCAGTGCTTTCCCCCCCAGCCCTCTAGGGAGCAGTGAGTACAGCACCTGCTGGCTGCCTCTTGCTCCTTGTCTGGTTAGAATGGTGTATCAGGGCTGCAGGAGGATGGGTGGGGCCAGGGCCACAGAAGAAATGTACCATGGGGACAGGGGAAGCAGAAATGTGAAGACCAAACTGGCATCCAGAAGAGTGCTCACTCCTGGGCACCTGGGCGTAGGCAGGGATGAGACTTCTGAGTGAGAAGAGTCCAGCCTCCACTGAAAGGAGGCTCCACGCGGAAGGAGGGTGAAGGTGCTGAGGAGTATTCCCAGGAAGAGCCTGGGAGGAGCGTTCCAGGCACCAGCTTCCAGGCACAGCACGAGGAGTCCTCCTCACAATGAATCCACTGAATCCATGGACGTCAGGGTGGGAAATTGTTCCACAAAATGGACGAGTCCACTGGTCAATTTGGGGTGGAGAAGGAGAAGACCACAAAGGAAGAAGGTCCAATGGGGACAGAATGGAGTGCTCCCGCCTCTGTGTAGGCTGGCCCAGTGAAGATGAGGGGGAGGCAACCGTCTCACAGACACGATGGCACAGGAGTGGGTAAGGGTCAGAGTGGAGACTGCACCGAGGCAGGAGACTCCATGGGGAGAGCTGGGGTGGGCAGAGACATTCACTTCAGAAGCTGAAGATTCCAAAGAGGTCATGGAGTAGGGAGAGGGGAAATGAAGAGGGTTTGGCCCTGCTTCACAACCCACTGGGCTGGGAGGTGTGTGGAGGAAGGTGGGTAGATGGGAAGGGAGCTCAGAGCTGGGTCTCGCCCACTCCTCCAGGCTTCTTCAGATAGTCACCACCACCCCTGCCATCAGTGGAGATTTCCAGGAAAACAGTGAGCATGGAGTGGCGGACTCTGTCAGCCAGAGCTGGGACGTCATCTGGTGTCAGCCCTTCTGTGGGCACTGGGGGCAGCACTCGGACCTGACATCGCCCTGCGAAGGGGATGAGCACAGTCAGGGCCTGTCTGCCCAGGACTCTGCCCACAGCTTGGGCCCAGTTTCTGAGCTCTCAAGCTACTCCCCTCAACCTTTTAGTGCTCTTCCTCTGACCCTGGACAACTGCCTCTCTGCTTGCCAGGTGCTATCCGTTCCTTGCGGTCCTCCTGCATAAAGCCTTCCTCAAACCCCAGTCTAGACATGGGACCCTTCCAGCCCCCACTGCCTAGATTTAGGGTTTACTGCTCAGTGTTACAGCTTTGCACACAGAGGCCTTATCTTTCCTGCAGTATAGTGATGGCCTCTCTTGAAGGGACCAAATGTTACCTAACTAGCGGGGTATGGTGGGTGCTTAATACTTATTGGCCGATGATCCTGTGGATATCTCGCAACTCTGACAGACTGATCCTGCCTTATAGGGATGACCCTCTGCATCTGCCATGACCTTTCTGGCCCCCCACCCCCAGATTTGCTCAGAGCCCTCACCAGAAGTGAAACGACGCTCCTTTTTGCAGTAGAAATCTTGATAGGAGGACATGACGATGGGGACAATGGGGACCTGGGGAAGGGGGAAAGTGATCAGCCCATGATCTCTTCTGAGACCCCCATGACAAGTCTTTGTGGGAGAGGAAGGGACAGTGGGGGGCTGGTGCAGGGGGTCGGCAGAAGGAAAAGTAGTCATCACCTGGGCCTGCACTGCAAGGTGGAAGGCACCGCGTTTGAAGGGCAGCATGGAGCCATTGTGGTTTCTTGTGCCCTCAGGAAAAACCCAGACCCGCACCTGGGGAAGAAAGAGGGTCAAGGAAGACATACATGTATGGAAGGGGTGCAAAAAGAGTTGTGATGCTGTAATGGGATTTCTGAGTAATCTTCTGGCCCTGCTTATCAGTACCTTTACAACTGTTCAACTTCATACCCCCCATGCTCCCAGGGTGACTCACGTCCTGGGTGAGCAGGGTCTGGGCGACCTCGGACATGACACTGATGGCGTCCCCAGTGCGCTTCCGGTCGATGAAGATGACTCCAGCCAGCCAGCAGGCCAGCCCAGCAGAGCCGGCCCACAGTAGCTCCCGCTTGGCAATGGGCACACATCGGCCAGGCAGGACCTCCATCATTCCTGGGCACAGGTGGGGTGGGGTGAGCATCAAGGTGGAGGCGGCCCACCTCACACAGGTCTACTAGGGCCTGGATATAAAGGAAGAGGAGACTGGGGGGCAGGGCCAGGGAAGTACTGAGTGGATGGAAGGGTGACTAAAGGTCTACCATCCTGCTTACGAGAGAAAGGTGAGCAACTCCAAAAGAGAAGATTCTGGGGAAGGTTCCAGGAGGAAGGGCATGGTTGGGGGAGGTGTGTTCTAGGAGGGCCTCACCAAGCAGGTCGAGGGAGCTCTGGTGGTTGGAGACAACGACGTAGGGCTGTGAGGGAGGGAAGTGGTGAGCCCCTCGTACTTCCACTCGGATCCCATACAGGTATTTGATGTGGAGCAGCATCAGACGCAGGATCCTATGGGGTTGTCATGGCAAGCGGTTCCAGCAGGGTCCACCAACACTCACCTATATGCCTCAGCTCCCTCCTACCCTCCCTTCTTTCTGGGTGTCTTTGAAGTCTTCTCCCCTTCCTTGTCCCTGAACTCAACTCAGTCTCTCCTACACACCGCATGCCTGCCCCATCCACTGCTCGCTTCCAGCCCTCAGGTTCCCTCATCATCCAACACCCCTGGCCCTCACTTCATGTTCTCGACATTGCGTCCTCGCACAGCACACACAGGGATGGCGAGCACAGCCAGGAAGAGGATCCAGCCATTGTAGAAGGCCATCTTGAAGAAGTACTTGGCACTGGGGCTACAGAACCACAGGGTGGGCAGCAGGAAGAGCAGTAGCAGGCAGAGCAGCAGCAACACTGTCCATGCCCCTGGCCACAGCTCCATTCTGGTTACCTGCGGGGATAGGGTGAGGGACAGTGGGCCTGATTCCTGCACTGGGTGGGGCAGATGAAGCACAGAAGGCAGGAGACACAGAATGGGGCCAGGGGTCCCACTGAAACCCTCTCTAGGGTGGAGGCAGTGGGGAGCTTGGGACTGGTCTCCCACACCGTTCTCTGAAGGCTCCAGATATCTTTAGATACACAAGAGACATGAGACATGCACATCCACAAGTCACAGATGTGTGATGATAAAAGGACAACAATAAAAAAAGAGAGGAGAGCAAACAGTAGCAGTATCTCATAAGGGTTTACACCTGCGCTGTCCAACCCAGCAGCTGCCAGCCACATAAGGCTACTGAGTACTTGAAATGTGGCCTAGTCCTAATTGAAATGTGCTGGAAATGTAAAATACACATCAGATCTCAAAAACTTTGAATGAAAACCTTTTATATTGATTACATTTTGAAATTACAAACTTTTGGGTTCAAGAGTATATTACAATTAATTTCACCCTCCTATTTTTTACCAAAAAATTTAAATTTGTGGCTTGCATTACATTTGTGCTAGACAAGGGTGGCCTATATACTATATTAAACCACAAACTTTACATTTTATAGGAAACAGGCACAGAGAGGTTAAATAACTTACCTGAGGTGATATGGCTCCTCAGAGGCACCTCCTAGTTTTCAACCTAAGCAGCTTGTGCCCCTAACCACTCAGTCACACTGCCGCCTGTATGCATATACATAGGTGCACACACAGCAGATACAGTGAAAGTCACAAAAGTCACAAAATGCCCACAGACATTCTCAAGGGCTGACTGGCAAGAATAAAGGCTCTGTCACTCTGCAAACACAGGCACACAAAGACAGACTAGTTCACATACACACAAATTTATAATCACATTCAGTGACAGATGAAAGATTAGAAATGCATACCTAGAAAAATCCCTCTCCACCCAGGCAGCCTCCCTTGTTCCAGATAAAGCCACGGACATACCAGGAGTAACTACATCTATCAATCCTGCTTCCACAGACAGGCAAGGGAATCCCACCACTTCTTCCCTCCCTCCTAGCGACATCAGAGGCAGTTTGGTCAGGCAGGTACGGAGGGTAAGGTCTCACCAAGTGAAAAAAAAGAGGGCAGAGAGTAAAAGGGATATCACGCCACCTGCCCTGGGAGAGGGAAGGGCTCAGGAGGAAGATGGGCACGCACCCAGAACCTGCCTTCCAGGCTGTTCCTCCTTCCTCCATTCTGCTGCCACACTTCTGGGGACACGGTCACAATTCACAAAAACATTCAGGCAAATGACATCAAGGCCAAAGACACACCTTTCCAATGACGGGAAGGGCTGTGCTCAAAGTTAAGCCCATTGCCAAGAGCAAAGGTAACAGGCAATAGAGGAAATAGGAGTCTCTGCCTGCTCTAACTAAAATGGTAGGCTCTGGAGCGGCCCCATCCCACTGCCTCTGCAAGTTTGGAGCAACATTCCTCCCCCTGGACTATTTGCAATAGGCTCCTCACTTTCCCCCTCCAATTCTTCTTCCACATGGCAACCAGAGATTTTTCTGTAATACAGATCTGGGCATATCCCTGTCTTGCCTAAAGGCCCTCCTTGACAAGTTGACTTCTGCTTACATCTTCCGCCACATGCCCACAAACACTTCTTTACCCCAAACTGCTTTACTTCAGTTCCTAAGACACACCATGATCTTTCAGGCTTCTGTGCCATGAACATTCTGTTCCTTTTGGCTGGAATGCCCTCCCACCCCCTTCACCCGCCTCACTTAGCTCAGTGTCACATGTTGGAGGTCTTCCTGAACCCCTCCATGCCTGATTTTTCATTACACTTTTATCTTAATCACTGGTTCTCGAAGTGTGAAAATGCAACTTCTTGGACCCCACCCAGATCGCTTGGATCAGAAATTTTGGGTATTGGGCCCATTAATCTGTATTTTAATATGCCTTCCTGGTGAGTTTGAAATCCACTGATCTTGACACTACTGCGTA
The DNA here is from genome assembly GCF_021234165.1 of Pteronotus mesoamericanus. Classification (NCBI taxonomy): domain Eukaryota; kingdom Metazoa; phylum Chordata; class Mammalia; order Chiroptera; family Mormoopidae; genus Pteronotus; species Pteronotus mesoamericanus. Next base: position 2,475,053 of record NW_026555085.1, read on the forward strand.
TAACTGCTCACTGTCATTTTTGTTTTCCTCTCTAGTCTATAAGCAGCTTGAGAACAGGGACTCTGTCTTATCCCCAATGCCCATGACAAAAGGAGGCAGAGAAGGGCTCATAAACATTTGCTGACCAGACCATAAGGCTGTGTACATAACCCACACAAGCATAATGAATGACAGAGATGAAGATTCAACTTAAGATAGCTACTCTCTTGAGGACTACTAACTATGAAAAGTTACTGGGAGAACAGTGAACACACCAAGCCTAACAGTAAGCTACCCTCAATATATACATTTGATACCTGGCCACAGTGAAAGTAGAGTGACAACAATCAAGATGGTACATACTATCGTACACACAAGAGAAACATACAGAATGGGGATTAACATGCTAGGGGGAAAGATGCTGCCATCATCAAATACATGCCAACAGCGCAGAGTTAGGGACAGGTAATGTGCATGGCAGGGCTGACCCTGCGGCATGCACTGAGCTCCGTGACCTCAGGCTGTACACAGCCACTAGAGAGACAATGTGTGGGAAGACACACAGGCCAGAGAGGTCAGCAAGGCAAGGCTTGGTTCTTTGGGGAGATGGAGGCTCAGTTACCCACTCTAATAGGTAATAGTAAGTGTCCTCTCTGGAGAAAAAATATCTAAGAATTTATAAACACAATGGAGTGCCAAGTGAGTTAATGAGCACAGGGCTCCCAAGATATACTGTCAAATAAAATTAAGAAATAGTAATGTGTAACCATAAGCACACATGCTTTGAACATGGCACATCAGCATATCATGCGAAGGGGCATGCATATGTGCAGAGTGAACCCTAACTGTGAAAACATGCAGCTCACAAAGGGAGCAAGTGCTAGTCAGATAGGCCATGGGTCCCACACATGAAGACCGCTGCATATGGTGGGACCATGGACAGAACATGTGAGCCCAAGAAAACAAAGTATAATCTCTACATGCTCAAGTAAACATGCAGAAACATAACATGTGCAAGAAATATGAAATCAACAATAGGTGCAATATGTACATGAAAACACACACTTGAATATGTCAAGACAGATGTGAGACATGGACGTAAGATATAAGAATGGGCAATTCTGATGGAAAATAACACACTATTTCTCCATAGCCCATTGAGAGCATTGGACAACCTAGCTGCACACAGCCATTAATTATGTCAAAGGTACACAGACTCAACATAGAAAACATGGCCCCCAAAAGGCATCTGAGTGTCAGTAAGGTCTAGCAGTGCAGACGGCCACTGAAAAACAAGAGGCTCTATGCCTGGATGGAAACAGACCTGTCCAGGGGCATTCCTAGGAAGCAAATTCTGCTGGGGAAGAAGGGCAATAAACCATCTTCTCCCAGTGACAACCCCCAAGAGTCAGGTGAGGCCAAAGGGTAAAGAAAGGAATTGGGGAAGGTGTAGGAATTCTCTCTCCAGGATTCCCTGTACACGCCCCATCCCCAACTCACAGGGTCTCCGCCTCTCCTCCCCCTGTCTCCTCCATCCTTTCTCCCTTTCAGGCCCTCTCCCCCCAGTCGGTCCTTTTCCCAACAACCCGCTCCCCAGTCCGCCCTCCGAGACCCAATCTCTCTCCCACCCTCTCCTCCGTGTCCCTTTCAGCACCCTCCCCGCCCCCTCCCTTTCCTGCCCCCACCTCAGTGGGGAGGGGGGCCTAAGAAGGTGGCCCCCTCCCCAGCCAGGCTTCGGCAGCGGTGGTGATGGGTGGCTGTGTCTCTGCCTCGGTCAGGGTGTCGGTGCCAAGGGCACGATAGGATTTGGGGGTATCCTAGCCCCGGCCGATGGAGGGGAGGTGAGAGTGGGAGTCTGGGCCCATAGCGGTAGGAGTGGTTGGGGGTTGTCTCCCCAGCTCCCTCCCTCCCTTCCTGCTGTCTGAGGGCTTGGGCTGCTGCCGCCGCCGCTATCTCCCCTACCCCTCCCCAACGCCTGCTGGTTTCCGGGGCTGGTCAGGAAGTAGGGGGCGGTGATGGACAGCCTGTTTGGCCAATCGCCTCCCAGGCACCTAGGCCTCGCCTTCCTACGTCTACCAGTCTCCTCGCGCTAGCTCAGCTCGAAGACAGCTGGGCTCTGCCAGTCTCAGTCCTCTGGATGCAGCTGCATCTTTTTTCCTCCATAAAACTCCCTTTCAGCAAACACGACATGTGTGTCCATACGTGCCGTACTCCTTTCTTGTCCTATTTCTTCTCAGCCTTCGTCAGTTCTCCTGTCACTTTTTCTTGGTTTCGTCCTTTCTCCTTAGTTCGCATATCTGCTGCTGCTTATTCCCTCCAACTCTTTTCCAAGACCCCCTTTCCTGGACCCCCATTCAATTCCAAATATTTATCAAGCATCTACCATAGGCCAAGCAGAGTCCTTCACCTCTTTTTGTCCCTCCAGGGCTCCATTTCATCTCACCTCACCTCCCAGCCCTCTAGTGTGGTCTCTGTCCTTTGTCCCCTCACTACCTCCCAGCAGTCCAACTCCCCCTGCCCCCGCCTCTTTAAAGAGAAAGGATACTATCAGGCCCTTTTCCCGCCCGTCTCTCCGTGCTCTTTAACCTCAGTACTTTTTCTAGTTCCATCCTATTAGTTTCCTTACTTACCCAAGCTGAGACAACCCCTCTCCCCAACACAGAATCTGGGTGCATCTATTCTTACACTGGAAGTTGGGCATTAGCGTTGTTTCCTTGGGAAAAAAAATACTGAGGAAGAACGCTGATTTCTCTGGGATAAGTATGCCTCCTTAATTTTGTAGCCCTGTACCTAGCTTCGTCTCCAGCCCGTGCTCCCAATACTCCCACTATCCCTTTACCAGGACCATTCCATCACTACTTCTTCCTTGGTCTCCACCTCTCCTGAAATACTTTTCCCCTACACTTCTACAGAACTCCTGAACCCTCACTTCCCCTGCTTTTACAAGGTTGTTGCTAAACTGCCCTCAGCCCGTGTCTGCCCCGTCCCGACACACCGTTGCCGTGAGTTTACAGGCTCTGAAGGAGATGTAAAGAGCACTGGTAGTGGGAGGAGTGTTACCTAGTTCTGCTCCTCGGGCCACAATGAGGGTCACTGACTGAAGAACAAAGGCCCAAACTCGTAAGAAAATCCCGAGATCTGAAGCAGCTTGCCTAAGTCCCAGGGGTCCAGCCCATGAGGAAGACCCCAGTTCTCCAGGACATTTTACAAGGAAGGGGCGGGCCTAACCCCATTCCGCGCGGGTCGTCTCGGAAGGGGGCGGGTAATTGCCCCTTCTGCACCCACTCACAAGGGGGTGGAGCTAGGCCCTCTCTGCTATTAAGGTTTAAAAGGAGTCGAGTTCAACTGTTATACGAGTCCCTTAAAAAACGGATGGGCCTTTAGTTTAGTTCTGCTCTGAAAATCACCTAAAGAGGAGCGGGCTGAGTCGTCCAGCCGAGGGAGGTGGGTTAACACCAGAGCCGCAAGCCGATGCTCGCACAGTCCAAACGTCGGGCTAATCCCAGTTGTCCCTTCTTCACTAAGAGGGAGGGTCGGACCCAAGTTTTGCTCTCTACGTCACCGAAGGAGGCCGAAGCCATTTTGGACCCTGCGACCCTAGTATTTGCCCTCTTTTCCGAGCTCTTCGCTGTCTTTTCCGATCTCGGCCAATTAGGGGCGAAAGGAACGAACCAATCAGGACAGAGAGGCCACACCCGGATGAGGCTGAGCCGAGCCTTTGAACCCCCCCAAACCCAACCAATGGTAGAACAGTCACCATGGCGACAGTATAGCGGCGAAGGGATGAGGCCCTCGAGAATGCTCAACCCTCACATGATTGGTCCACCCCTTCCCGCCGCCTGCTGCACACGCGCATTTTGCTTAACCACCATTTTTCCGTCGCGTTCTAGCCAATCAATTGCTTTGAAGCCATAAGCTCCAAAGTCCAATAGGAATCCGTACAGTCTCAGAAAGCGGAAGTGAAGGAAAGAAAGCGGTTTATATGGGCGAGGTCTATGTGGTTCCGAACCAATTGCTTCTGGCCTTTGGATATCAGTGACAGCTACCCAGACGAATAAAGCCTTCCCTGTCCCGGCGACAGGACGTATGGCGTTGTTACCAGTTTGCCACTGCATACTGATTGCGACTATATAAACCAATAATCATTGTGCAAAGGGCAGGATCACGCAAACCTTTCACCTTCAGTCCCTGGACCAATCCTTTCTTTTGAATCCTGTGTGATTGGCAGGCATTCAGACCAATCGTGATTAAAAAAACCTTGAGGCCTCCCCAACGATCGTGAGCAGGAGGCGGTTTCTTGTTTGTTGGGGCTTGTATAATGTGTGTGGGGGGGGATTAAGGGGTACGCGGGGAGCGAAAGTGAACTGGCCATGGCAGCCCCGGAGGAGGACGGGGGCCCCGAAGGGACAAACCGCGAGCGGGGCGGGGCGAGCGCGACCTTCGAATGTAATATATGTCTGGAGACTGCTCGGGAAGCTGTGATCAGTGTGTGTGGCCACCTGTACTGGTGAGAATCGGGAAGGGGGTGAAAGGAGTGGGGCTCACCTCCTCTATACGGGGGAGGCTGGGGCAGGGGGATCCTACAATTGAACCCCGAGGAGGGGACAGACGTCTTTTGGGGTACGTGTGGGTGGAAGGGTCACGTCTGTACAGATGAAACCTGTGGAAAGGAGAGGCATAAAAGGTGTGTTAAGAGGAAGTGGAATGGGAGGGTGGGCACCGCACATCTGTACAGGTGAGACTGAGCCACCTGTACAGATACCCCAGAGAGGAGAGGGGTCTTAGCTATGTAGGTGGAAGCGGATTAGACTCAGAGAATAGGGAAGGCATTAGTTGAGCGGGGGAGACCTGGAACGTGGGATCACATTCAGCTGAGGTATGGCAGGGTGTGGTATGCCCTGGTGACAAGGGCACTTGGAGGGACAGGCTTGAGAGTTTAAAGGATTGTGGCAATAGGGACTTTATTGGGCCTGGAAGAGAGGAAAACAAGTAGTGGGGAAGGGTGCTAGTTACGGGGGTTTGGTTTGAGAGTAATGGGGGCAAGGATAACTGGAAAGGGGTGATTGCAGAGAATTGAAAATTAAGTCAGAAGGAGAAAGGAGGGTGTGTGTGTGTGTGTGTGTGTGTGTGTGTGTGTGTTTTGGGGAGAGGAGAGGGTTGAGCATTTTGAGGATGGTTGAAGCTTGAGATCAGAAAAGCAGGAAGACTAAGTTGGCATAGTAGAGGTGGTAGAAAATATGAAAAGAAACAGCTGGTAATGCCTGGGGATTGAGAGTGGGATCTGAGGATGGGTCTCTGTCCCTCTTTCCTGTAGCTAGTTTGACCTTTTTCTCCCCCCTCCCCCCCCATCCAGTTGGCCCTGTCTTCATCAGGTGCGTACTCAGAGGAGATGAAGAGGGAAATGGGGGAGGTCTGAGGAGCTGGAAGACCCTGCTGTGTATTGGAAACCACTTCATTTTTCCCCCAGTGGCTGGAGACGCGGCCAGAGCGGCAAGAGTGCCCAGTGTGTAAAGCTGGGATTAGCAGAGAAAAGGTTGTCCCCCTTTATGGGCGAGGGAGTCAGAAGCCCCAGGATCCCAGGTGAGAGAGGGAGGGGTGCTGAGGAAGGTGGAAGATGTCCTGTCTGGGGGGAGGGGTGTGGAAGTGGAGAGAACATTTCCTGTTGATTTCCCTCTTCTTTCCCTCAGATTGAAAACTCCACCTCGCCCCCAGGGCCAGCGACCAGCTCCAGAGGGCAGGGGGGTGAGTCTTGTCTGATTGTGTTCTTTCTTTGCTAAAGACTTGCCTAGCTCCACTCTGACTTTATCTGTTTCCTTAGGGATTCCAGCCGTTTGGCGATACTGGAGGCTTTCACTTCTCATTTGGTGTTGGTGCTTTTCCTTTTGGATTTTTCACCACTGTCTTCAATACCCATGCGCCATTCCACCAGGGTGCAGGTAAGAGCCTTCCCTCAGCCCCTACCAGGGAGCCCCCTGAATTCCCTCAGGCCCCCTCCTGGCTCTGGAGTGAATGCTTCTGCCACAGCTTTCCTTTCTCCTACAGGTGTGGATCTGGGACAGGGTCACCCGGCCTCCAGCTGGCAGGACTCCCTCTTCCTGTTTCTTGCTATCTTCTTCTTTTTCTGGCTGCTCAGTATTTGAGCTGTGTGTCTCCTTTCTGCCCACCTCCAGCCAGTGGAGAATCAGTATTTGGGGTCCCTGCTGACCCTTCCTTACTCCTGGGCCCTCCCCACAACCCCTCCATTTCTGTTGGCTAAGGCCAACCATGGCCACCTTCCAGGAGTGTGTGGGGAGGAGTGACATCTGTCTGTGCATAGGACGGGAGAAGCATCTGCTCTGAGCTGCGTACTCTTACCCAGTAGCAGCGTATCCCAGCTCTGGGAGAGGGGAATGGACTGAAGAGAAGGTCTTTCTCCTCTCTCTTCATCCTTTGCTTTTCCCTACATTTCCTGATTTGATGCTGAAAGGTGGGCAAGGCTCCCTCTGACTCTCCTCCACTTCCCCCTTGTTGATTTAATTTAATTTTTCTCTCCCCAATGTCTAATATGGGTTCTGATTTTAAATGCTTCTCTTCCATCACTACCCCCTTCATTACAAATTCAATAAACAAGGTGAGATGTACTGACGGGAGCTCTGCCCACCTTTGTCCTTCCCGGCTTCCTTTCCACACAGGAACATCTCCCCACTTTGAGTAGACGTTTGGTGTGGTAAGGGGAAGTGTGCCGGTGAGTACCTCTCCTTCAGGGCTCTCAGGGGTGCAGGGAGTGAGGGCATCACACAAAGGACAAAAGGGGCAAGATAGGAGTTTACTCATCATTATTCATGGGAAACTCTGGTTGTGGAAGAAAATTTGGCAAGGTGGGTGGAGGTTACACAAGGGAGAACTGGTCTGGGGCCAAAACAGTGTGGGGAAAAGAAAAGGGAGCTTGAGGGATGGGGGTTGCTGTGGGCTCCTCAAGGCCTTCCTGCACTGCTCTCAGCTGCCTCGGGCTCCTCCAGCTGATTCAGCTCTGCACGCTCTTCCTCCTCCTCCTCCTGGTTTTCTGGGGCCTTCCTGGGGAGGAAGATTGGGGAGAATTCTGCACAGGAGTCCTAACATTTCCCCTACACCTCTCCTTACTGCCCGGAAGCCCCAAGTCTGAGGTGTTTGGTTTACTCACCGCTCCACTCCTTGGCGTTGCCGCCTTTGCCACACGATGACCCCAATGAACAGGGCTGCCGCGCCCAGGCCTCCGAGGATTCCCAGGGCCAGGGCTAGAGTTCCCAGTCCAGGCCCTCCCACAGAGCCTGCAGGGAAATAGGGAGGATTGAGGACACAGCCCCATCGCTCATGACTCCTTTTTCGTTGACCATTTCTCCAGTCATACTGGGGTCTGTCTGCTCCTCTGACCTTATCCAACTCCTTACCTGCAGTTGGCCCCTCCTCTCCTGTTTCTGTAAGACAAAGTCAGAGCAAGTCAGAAAGGAAGGCTGCAGGTTGGGAGAGGGCTGTTTAGTGGGAGCCCCAGTGAAGTCTTCCATTAGCTCAGAGTGGAAAGGGGCAGGCTGGGCTGCTTCCTTGGTAGGATTTGGTTGGGGCAGCTGAGGCCTGGGTGTGGGTGAACTGAGGGTAGGGTTGGGTGGCTCTTAGGAACAGTGCCAGGAGCCTGACACAGGGCCCCTGGGTGTAGGGCAAGGTCTCACCGATGATGCTGATGCTGACAGCACGGCTTTCCTGGGGCCTACGGCTGGGATGGGTGGCCACACAGCTATAGGTTCCTTGATCCTGAGGCCTTACCTCAGGGAGGAGCAGCACTGGGCTGGGGGGATGGGGAAGGGGAGTGCCCTGGGTGGGGGAAGGGGAACAGGAGGCTGTTTATAACCTCTGTCCATATATCCCATACTCCTCCATACTCCTGTCTTTGTCTCCACAACCCCAGGTGCCCTGTCTTCCTCCCCAGCTCCTCGCCTCCCTCTCTCTCCAGGAGCTCCCTTCCCCCCAGTTACCAATTATGTATCTCTCTATCTCCCAGCCCCCTTTCTGGGTCACTCACATCCTTGATCCAGTGGATTTGTGGAGGGGGCTCGGTGGGAAATTCACAGGTCAGGGTCACAGTACCACCAAGAGCTACTGCTCCACCTTCCGGCTCCACCACCAACTGGACTTCCTCCAGAGGCACAGGCTCTGGGGCTGGGAAGGAACACGAGGCTGAGAGTTACACCTGTGTGTGATCCCAGTGGCCACACTTTCAGAATGTACTCACCCGAGCTTGGAGCCCTCCCCACCTCTGTGCTCGCCCCAGACACTGGGCTGGATGGGGGCTGTGTGCAGGGCTCGTCGTCGGGGAAGGCTAGGGCTGAAGCTACAGGAGAAGGTAGGGTGGGATGCTCTGCCCCGGGCTGGCGTCACCTTCAGCTCCGACTGGAGTGTGAAAAGCCCTGTCTCAGGGTGTCTCCTGATCTCTTCCTTCACAGACACTCCTATGGTGGAGGAAAGGGAAGGCATGGTATCCCAAGGTGTGTGGGAGAGGGACCAGGGAAAAGGCAGTAGAAGGGACCTTGGGACTCACTTTGGCCATCAGGTATCAGAGGTCTCCCATCTAAGTGCCAGCGAAGAGTCCCTGCAGGGTAGCCCCCCTCAGACACACAAGTCCCGACCTGGGGAAAGAGTGACCTCATCATCTTTGAAAATGAGAGACTCCATACACATAGACCCAGCTACACCCCTCCCATTCTCAGGGTCACTTTCTACTCCCCATTTCTTCCACTACCTTACTGGGAACACCAGCCTGGAGTTCAGAAGCAGGATCAACAATTTCTGGCTTCCCAGGAATCTCTGAAGGAGGGGAAATGCCAATCAGATGCTGGGGCTTTGAAGATTCTCACACCCCCAGTGTGGGAATGGGGCAGCCAGAGTCGGAGGTCTACACACCAGGGCCACAGTGTCAAGGGCTGGGGTTAAAGGCTTTTCCTTAAGTGAGAAGTGGGCCTTGGGGAAGTCCCTGGAACTCTTACGGTAGACTCGGACTTGGTAGTTGGACTTGGTCTCCTTTCCTTTCCGGCTCATTGCCCGGCACTGGAAAGTCCCCTCATCCTGGATCCCGATGGCCGGCAGGAGGAGGGAGCCATTGGGGAGGACTCGAGCCACGCTATCCCAGGGGTCTCCCTGGGGAGACAGGACCTTCCAAGCTTCTGTCCGGCCTGTGTTCTGGGGACAGAGAAGAGGGGCTAAAGAGTGCAGGCTCTTTGAGGAAGGGCTCCTGAGGCAGGGAGGTAGGGGGGCTACGAAGGAACCCCACTTACCAGTTTCCATTCCAGCTGCTGGGGTGGTTTCCTGGGAGCACCCTTACAGTTCAGCACCAGTGGCTTCCCAATCCGGACTGTGAGATTTTGACCACCTACCACTGTCCCTGGGAGACAGCACCAAGGTGGAGGGGCCAGAAGGAAGAAGGGGCTGAGAAAACTAGCACAGGGTGGGCAAGGGAGCTGGAAGAGCAGTGCCCAGGTTCTAGGAAGGTTCTGGGGAGGGGACAGTGCCTTCCACAGGTGTGGGGGAGTGGCTCACCCCACAGACTTAGGACCAGCATCCAGGCTCCAGCTGTTCCCCTTGCTGCCATCCTTTCTCCCGTCCAGACTCCTGGCTCTGCCTGCCTCTCACTGATGCGGGCACAGCCCTAGGTGGGGCCGTACCCTTTCCCCTGCCCCCACCTCCCCGTCCTGTCCTGGCACAGGGAATGCTAGGAATTCATGACTCTCGGACAAGAGTCCTTCAAGTACTAGGAGAAACAATTGTCACCCCACCCCTGGGCTATGCCACATCCATGGGGGTGGGGAGTGCACTTCCTAGTAGGGTCTCTCATACCCTTAGGACCCCCAACCTGTTCTATCAGTCAGCCACCACAGGAGCCCCACCTGAGGAAGCAAGGTTGCCAGGCAACAGGGTCAGGCCAGGCTGTTTCCCATGGAAAGGAGGCAAAGCTGAAACATGGGGCCTCGGTGCTGAACACAAGGCTGGGGGACTTTGGGGAAACTCTTTCGGGGCCATACGAGAGGAAGGTATTTTCCTGGGGTTCCTCGTGTTTTTGAAAATAATTCTCAACTAAACCCGGGGAAAAAGAAATTTCTTTATTTAAAACTGATTTTTTTTCTGTGAAACTACAAGTTTACAAGTGAGGTGAAAACTGCCCATGCCCCTGCCTCCCCCCGCCACCCCCACCCATCACAATCCCAACCTGCGCTCAGTCCTGCCCGGATCTTTGACGGGTGGGCTTCATGGTGACAGTCTTGTGAAATCATGATGTTTGAGGGCTTCAGGGCCAAGGACGGGGCCCCAGTGATTTTACTTTCCCCCATACCCGGGTTTTTGCAACCTCCCTCCTCTCCCTACCCTCATGATTTTGGACTGAGGGGAAAAAAGATACCTAATTTCTGGGGAAATTGAGGGAGATACATACACAAGGACCTTTACCCATACTTATTTCAGAATAACCCCCTCCTCATTCTTCCCCTCCAACCTGCAAATAGTAGTTTAAAAAAAAAATTAAAGATGTCACGGGAAGGTGGCATTTTTCTCAAAATTACTGCAACCAGCCCTGCCCAAGAGTTGTGGGAAGAGGGAGGAGGATAGGCCAGCCACAAGCCCCAACAGCCTCCACACCGAATGCAGTGGGCAGCTGCCCGAGCAAGCAGAGAATCCTGGGATTTACAAGCAAAGGAGGATACCGAGGTTGATTTTAGGGGGATAGGCTTGGTGCCCTGCTAAATGTACTTCCCGATGGACAGGACTGGAGCCAGGTGGGCCTCTTCACCAGTCATGTGTGTTCCCCTTTCTCTTATCATGACCCCTTTGGCTATCACCCCTAATATGAGAAAGCGAGAAATTAAGAGAAAAATCAACATATTTATAAAAATATCTACTTCCCAAACTAAAATAAAAATTAAGAACCAGAACAAAAAACCCAAAAAAAGCAAACAAATAATGGATCCCAGGGTTTTTCTTTAAAAAAAAAATTTAACCCCAAAACCCAGTCAGCAATTCCCTAAAGTAGCAGAAACTCCCTCCGAGGTAGATATCTGAGTCAGACACTCTTGTCCACCGAGCTATTCTATTGGTTTAAGATGAGCTGCATATGAGGTAATAAAGCCGTCTGGAGGGGCAGGGCGTGGGAGGCAAGGGGGCATGGCCCAGGTCCTCTGTTCAGAAGTTGTGTCCCCATTTTTGGCACCTCTGGTAGGTAGGGCAAGTCTGGTGTTCTCCATAGATCCCAGAGCAGATAAGGGGTGGGGGAGGGAGAGTGGGTGAAACTAGACAGAGAGGGAGAGAATATAGTTGTGTATGCGTGTATGAGAGAGAAAGGGATCTGAAAAATAGAATTCTGGATGTGTGTGTAAAAAATGGGTAAAGACTGAAAAAAAAAAGGAAAAAAGGGAGAGACAGACCCCATTTTCCCCTTAGTGGATCCCATTCTCCTTGCCATGTACGCAACACCCCCAGCACTGAGTCTGGTGAGGGAGGGGACAACCCCATTTGCCCTTCTCTGCCTTGTGCTTCTGTGTCTGGGGTCTGTCCTCCGGATGCCTTCATCCTCTTGTGAGCCCCCACCCCTGTGGCCCTGAGGGGTGAGATCAGTTGGAAGTGTCAGAATGAACGCTCCCTGGTTCCTCTGTTGGGGATGTCACTGAGGACGGGGTCACAGCCTCCTGCCAGCCGCCATTAGCCTGGAAAAAGACAGTTGGGGTAGGGCTCTGAAACCTAGTGTAGGGGACAACACTGCCAGGGGACAGGCCCTCCTGTCCGGGTGAGAGATGGAGAGGGGGCCTGCAGGGATCCACTCACCCTCATTTCCCGAGGGCTGTACATCTGGCCTCCCCCAAGGTTATCCCCATAGCCCCCTGGCCCCATTGAGTGTCGGAGTGATTCCACCTGTGGGCATCAAGGAGAGTATGACACAGTGAGAAAAACAATTTCCTGGAGGGAAAACCACATCTGGGAAAATCCTACTCAAGGGTATATGGGCCATCTGACCTGGGAAGCAGAGTACGAATCTCCGTTGAGCCCAGGCACCCCCAGAAACATGTCTCCGGATCCTGAGAGACTGAAAGAGCCTCCAGAGCCTTGGGAGAACAGAGGGGGAATTGGGAAACGTGTAACAGCCTGTGATGGTAGACGGAAGACACACCATAACTCTGTTTCCAAAGAGCCCTCTGAACTAGCTCTGTGGGAGTGCGCCAGTATGCACAAATTATCCACATGACAACAACGCAAAACTCAGAAGGATCAGCATGTTTCCGAGCCTCCCCTGGCCACTTGCTAGAAGAAAGGCAAGATGTAACTTGGCTGGAGTAGCCTCCTCACCCCATCTCAGCCATGTCTTTCCTACCCCCAAAAGTCCCCACTCTATAATCCTCCCTAGATAGGAAGTGGAAACAAAAATAGGAAGTATGCAAAACAGCCAGCCAGTGTGGCAGCAGGCTCTACCTGCAGAGGAAGGGGGTGTTGGGGAGCTGGCACGGCTGTGGCCTCCCTGGGTGACTGACACGGCAGTCTTGACGGCATAGATATTTGCCTCCTCTTGGAACTTTCCAATATTTTTCTTATAGCGAATCCGCTTGTTGCCAAACCAGTTGGAGACCTATGAGGTGGTGGACAGAAAGGAGGGTCAGTTGGAAACCTTTCCCTCTGTATGACCATCAGTCAATAGGATTGAAGAGGTTTTTGCCAGAAAACTCCTCCCCAATACCTGAGAGACAGTGATTCCACACTTCTTGGCAAGCTCCTCCTTAGCTTCCTCACTAGGATATGGATTACTCAGGTGGGAGTAGAAATACTCATTTAGGACCTCAGTGGCCTGTTTGCTGAAGTTCCGGCGTTTTCGTCTACAGAGGGGGAGTAGGGTGGTGAGGAGGACATTGCCGTCCCAGCAGGGCTTCCATGTTGCCTAACTCCAGAGGGCGCCATTGTCGTGGAGTTCAGTGTAGTGCAAACCCAGGGACTTGGAGAATGGGAAGGAGCCCAGTGCTGGGGCAGGCCCTGGCCCCAGGGCCCCACCTGGCATCCAGGAATCGGGAACGCAGGATCATAACGGCCTCGCAGGTGCTCTGCTTGAGCTGCATCTGGATGGCACTGAACTTTCGATGGATGATGCTCACCATACGCTCCATCTCCTTGGGTGCCACCGGCCGAGTGCGGCTCTGCTCCCTCAACAGGTTCATGACGTGCGTAGTGAACTCATTACATGCCTGCGGTGGGGGCCAGAGGGCTGTGAGGAGGGGCCCTTTGGTCTAAGGATTTCCCCCAAGGAATCCCCACCCACTCCAGGCTCCTCTCCTCACCTGCTCATACTTCTCCAGCTCCGAGTGGTAGATATGGCGAATCTGAGCAAGTTTGCTGCGATAGTCCGAGTGTTCGATGGAGTTGTCAGGGGACATGCCGCCCCCGGAAGCTGCAGCGGCTGCAGCTGCTGCCGCTGAGCCCCCCCCTTTCTCAGGCCCAGCCACACCCTCTGCTAGAAGCATATTGTCCAAGCGCATCAGCTGGGGGTCCACTGGCTCCTCCTCCTGGGAGCTTCGAATGCTGAGGCCTAGTACGTGGGCGAGTGGACTTAGGGACCCCCACACCCAGTTCTCAGCCCTCCAGGTGCCTCCTGGAGACCCAAATTTCTTTGGTTCCCTCCCCAGTCCCTCCAGCAACCTCCCTGACCCCCACTTTTCTCAGGTCCCCAAGTTGCCAAACTCTTGGCCTGTGTTTATAGTGAACAGGGTTCCATCCCAGGAATTGAGGAATCAGGAGGACCCACATACCCGTTTTCTCCTTGATTTCACACAGGACGCTAAAGAGAGCAGGCTTCATTCGGTGGCAGTTTAGGGCATGTTTCCTTGGGAGGGACAGGAGAGAAAAGTTGTGCTACAGCAACAGGCAGGTGGGGACCATGAGGGTGGGGAGCCTGGGAACAAGGAAGGTAAAAAAGTGGGGCTGGGGGAGGAATGGAGTTGGGGGCTCTTGGGAAAAGATCAGCTCTGAGAGCATTGGGATAAGGGGAAGCTGCTTGGCTCCAGGCCACAGAGGGAAGATGGAGGCAGCAGGCTAATGGCCCCTGTGGGCAGGCTGGGGGCTGGTCTAGAAGGACGGTCTAGAGGGGGACTTTGGGGCTGACGGCAGACATGAGGGTGACGAGGTAGATTTCAGAAGAGAGATGGAGACTGTGGAGAAGAGTCAACAGCTTGAGGTGCCAGAGAGGGATTAGGGTGCCAAGCTAAAGTAGGGAGATCAGTAGCGATGTGTGTGGAGGGTCCTGGGACTGAGCAGGACTGAAGAAAGGGTGAGGACCCTTGCCGGCTGGGCCATGGTAGAGAGGAGAGGTAGGAACGCTGGGGAGAGGTGTGGAGGTCCCCAGGTCTGCAGAGAAGGGGGTGGGCAGGGTGAAGAGTTATGGGAGAAGGCAGCATAGCCCTTTCTTAGTCCATGAGCCGGAAGGGGGCTGTAAAGATGAAAGGCTGTTCCCAGGGGAGTGTGGGGGTCAGTCAGAGGTTAGGACAGGGGGATGAGACCACCTGGGGTTCCCATCTTTTAAGGTTTCAGGGCCTGGGGGTGCAGGAAGGTTATCTCGGGGCTTCCGGGAGTAAGGAGAAAAGAGAGCTGTAGAATCCTGGAGAGGTCCAGGAGTTGGGGGTGGGGGGGCTCCCAGAAGACTCAAGAGCTTGTGAATGGGGCTTCTGCTGGGTCTGTGTGGGGTCCCGGGGTGGGGGCACTCACTTGGCCTGGGCCTCGTCCAGGCTCTGGTCGGTGATGGTCATTATCTGCTGCAGAATGTCCCCGATGTCTTGCTTCCCTCGGCCTCCCGGGACCCCCCCGCTACCCCCACTGGGGTCTCCGCCACCGGGAGGCTCGCCAGGGCCCCCAGGCTCCCCACCCACCAATCCCAGGCCCCCCCGGCCCCCGCCTGGAGGGGGCGGCCCCAGCAGACGCTCGTCCATAGTTGGGGGGGGCCTGAGGCCCCCTCCCTTCTCCGCCCCTCCCCCCGCCTGGTTACTCCCCACCCCCCAACTCGCTAGGGCCGCTGCGCCCTCTGCCCCAACCCCCGCCTGTCTCCCCCTCTCTCGGCTCTCCTGAGGGTTCACCCCGGCCCTGAAGGAAGACCTAGGGTACCCGCTGGGCCCCCCACAGGAGACCCCGGCCCCCGGCGGCGGAGAAAATGGAGCCGGAGAGAGAGAGGAGGCCCAAGCGGGGGTGTGTGTAAGAGAGAGGGAGGAGGGAGGAGGCAGAAGGGGGGGAGCGAGGGAGGGAGGCTGGGGGAGGGGAGGCGGGGAGGAAGAGGAGGGGAGAAGAGAGGAGAAACTGGGAGGAGCTCGGGGCGGAGAGAGACTGGGAGGAACTGAGAACGAGTGGAGGAAGGGAGAAGGAAAAGGGGATGCGGGGAGGATACTGGCCCATCGGAGAAAACAAGGGAAGGCCGGGGGGCTGGACTTCTGCAGCCTGGGCCCGGGACGTTTGGGGCGGAGGTCCTGATACCAGGGTTCTGAATCAGGGACCTAGGTGGTCTGAGCTGTGGCTGCTGGAATGCCTGGGTTCACAGACAGCTCAGTTCATATTTCTTGTTCTAATGACTCCCCTCCCTGTTCTACTTAATTAAAATCAGGAGAGGGGCGCCGGGAGGGGGGGCTAATTAAGGAGGTCTCCAGCCGTTGCTTAATAAGCCAGTAATTAACCAGCCAAGGAGGGGAGCTGGCCCCGGGCCAGACTGGGGAGAGAGGCAGCCTCAGGCCTCACTGCCCTTACGCTCCGCCCGCAGCCCCAGATATCAGTCTTAGTCCAGAAGGGAATTACATTTATTCATACAATCAAAACATCAGACAGACGCAGAGCAGCGGTGGAGAGGGACGGTGGGCGGAGCTGTGTCCATTCACAGCCTGGAGGCCCCCTAGTCCTGGGGCTGGGACGTGCTCGTTGTCGCGTGGGAGAATAGTCTCTATCTCTTTGCTGTGCCCACCCTCTTTTTCTTCTTTTTTGGAAAGAGGGTGGAACTGTCCTTCAGGTCACAACCTTAGGAGATTGGCCTTTTCTTGGGAACTGGAGGCCTGAGGCCTCAGATCCTGCCTAGTGGTGGCTTGACTACTGGGGGTGTCCCCCCAGTTTAGGACCAAGACTCCAAGCTACTCCCTGAGATCAGAGTAGTGATGGGATGTCCTTTGGTGGCTGGGATCCTATCACTGCCTCAAGCTCCCATGTACTCAGGGAGGGATTTAAATGACTATCCTACCTTGACTATTCCCAGGGTTTGAGGACATTCACCCCCATCACTTTCCAGAGAGTGTGAATAAGGGTGATGAGTATTGAGATTTCTGCTGGGTCTAGTCTCTGGTGCCCCTGCCAAGCAGGGTTGAGGGCATGCAGTGGGCTGCCCAGCTTCGAGACTCAGGAGCGCAGAGGGACTAGTGGAGGGCTCAAGTCTCAGCACGTGTGCGTGGGGGGCCGGGACCTTTGTTCTTCCATTCTTCCCCCACCCTGAACTCTCAGCAGCAATTCCAGGAGCTCCTGCCCCCCTGGCGGTAGGGGAGGCTCTGACCGCTGGGCTTCCATCCGCTGGCACTGGAGGAATGGGTGGAGGGAAAGGCGTTGGTGAGGCTCTAAGAGGAGCAGGCCTTGAAAGGAGCCAGGGCTGGTTTGAGGAGCATGTGATGGGATTAGGGGGACTAGGACCTGGGGAGGAGGCAAATACAGGTACCTGGGGAGATGGAGGGGTAGGGCCCCAAAGAGAATAGGGCAAAGAGACCAGGAAACCTAAGTCTTGCTTCCGGGGGGTGGTGGTGGTAGGGTGGTGGTGGGTGGGTGTGTGTGTGTGTGTGTGTGTGTGTGTGTGTAAGAGGGTGTCTCACCTGGTGACTGAGGATGGTGCTGTAGAGCTGTTCTCTGTCCTCAAGAGGCCAGGGTGGGGCTGGGGCTAGTCTTGGGGGATTGTGGAGGGCTTGGAAAGTGGCCCTCTGCTCCTCTAGGCGACGGGACTGAGCCTCAGCCACCAGGTCCAGAAGGAGCTCAGTCTGCAGGGAGAGCAGGGAGGCCGAGCGGGGTCCCAGGGCTGAGAGAGGAGGGGAAGGGCTCAGAGAAGTTGGCAGGGGATGGGGACGGGGACAGGGACAGAGGTGATCAGGGACTGATGCTCAGAGGTAAGGGCGTACAATGGGGAGTTCAGAGAAGGTGGGAAAAAAGCCCATGATGGAGTAGACTCTGGTAATAGGATCAGGAAAGATGTGGGCACCAGGGTCAGGGATCTCCCTGGGTGGGTGGAAGTACCTGTGAGGCGGGTCCCTGGAGGAGGGGATGGAGGAGCAGATCGCCAAGGCCGAGTGCTGATGGTCACAGGGGGCCAGCTGTGCTCATCCTGATGGGGGCCCTGATGCTGAGACATCCATTCCACTCAAGCAGGGGTAGGGTGGGCAGGGGGCTAGGCCAGTGGCCTTTTTTTGTTCTCCCTTTGTCTCTGTCCCTGCCCCAGTGTGCCCAAGCCCTTCCAAGTCCCCCTGAGTCCACCATCACTAGGTCTCTGCTCAGATTCTCTCACCTCCTTTTCTCGCAGGGTCAGCCTCCCCCACCGGGTGCCAGCTTACCTGCTCACCATCCTCTTCTTCCTGGGGTCTCTCAGCCTCCATCCCCTGGAGGGGAGAAACCAACGGGGGAGGGGTAGCAAGGATTTGGAGGGCCGGAACCCTTAGTTCCTGAGGGGAGTGGGGGCTGGAAGGGGTGGGGGTGAGCCGGGGGCTGGATGTCTGGGTACTAAGCAGGAAGCTGGGTTCCTGGTCAACACCCCCCACGGCCCCGCCCATCCCTGTCAACTTCCTCCAGCTCTCTTTTCCCACCCAAACTGCTTGCTCAACCTCATTCTCCCCAGGGGAGCAGAGACTGCCAAAAGCTCCTCCAGCACAGTAGTGGAGAGGTTTCAAGGTGGGCCAGAACTTCTGGCCTTTCCATCTCTAGGGCCTCAGTCCCTGCCCCACCCCCCTCTTTTCAGCTCTATCCCCTCCTCCCCTTCAGCTCTGTCAACACAGGAACTAGCTGCACAGGAAGTGGTTTCACTCCTCCAAACCCTCACCCCCAGGTCCTTTCTCTCCCTAAGATGGACCCTGACATAGGATTTGGCCTTCCCTGCTTCCCAGCCTTGTTGGGACGGGGACAGTGGGAAGCAGGAGTCAGATCCAGGGATGTCAGACCCTCATACATACACCCCTAGCACTGTGTCCAACGCACAGTGACGGTCCAATCGATGTGTTGAATAGTTAATCCTGCCCTCTAGGTGCTTGGTCTATTCAGCAGACAAGATACGCACCAAATGTGAGGCATGGGCCAGGGAAAACTTTCCTTTGGTCCTGAATGAGGGATATAGAAATGAAAAAAAGAGAGGACCACCTCCCTGGCTTGGTCTTTGATTTGTGCTGATCAGGCTGGCTGGTACCAAGGTGGAAGCACAACAGATAAGACATTTGGGACCTCTACATGGAAACCTGTCATAGTAGGGTGTTTACAGCTGAGTGACTTCAAACACGAAATGGGATGAAGAGCTTAGTCCTGCCACTTAAATGCCTTGCAATCTTGGCCAAATAAAATCTGCCTCAGTTTCTGAGTTAAATCGAGTTTTAGTAGACCTAATCGTTGATGTGAGGATGAAATGTGATAAAGCACTTGGTATAGTGAATGCTCAATAAATGGTAGTTATTACAAGGCATATGTCAAAGGTAGTGTGGGTTTGGTTCCAGACCACCACAATAAAGTGCTTATCACAATAAAGTGCTTATCACAATAAAGTGACATGTTTCGGTTTCCCAGTGCATATGCTTACAACTATACTGTAGTCAATTAAGTGTGCAACAGCATTATCTTAAAAACAATGATCATATCTTAACTAAGAAACCCTTTATTGCTAAGAAACGCTAACCATCATCTGAGCCTTCGGTGAGTCAATCTTTTTGTTGCCAGGTCTTTGCTTCAATGTTAATGAAAACATATCTGTGAAGCACACCAAGATGAGGTATGCTTGTACAATATTAGCTTTCAAAATGCCTCCAGCATTCAAGTCTCAGGCTCATCACCACCATGAAAAAGGTGTAGCCACATTGCTGAAAATTGGATTGTTTGAAATGTCCTCTCCAACTTCCTCTACCTAACTTGAGCCCCTGTGAGTTTCCTAAGTGACCTTGTAAGATGGACAAAGGGTCTAGTATGTGGCTTCTCCTTGGTCTACTATAGATTCTTGCTTTCAGATGATACCCTAAGTTAACATAGGACCTTCAAATCTTATTCTTGCTCTTAAACTATACTGAAATTCTCCATCCAAATAGAATTTGGGAAACAAAATTCTGAAAAGGCTGTGTGGTCACTCCCTTATTTTTTCCATTGCACTCCCCAACCCTTCACAAGTGGGCAACACTTTACATCAGCATTATTATCTGGTGACAGATTTGGGGTTCTTAAATAGAGATAGCAGTGGCTATAAGAGTGGTGCTCCATCCCTGCAGTGATTTGTTGGGGGCAGGGGTAGTGAGAATGAAAGGCGTCAGCAGCTGGAGTGGCCCTTGACACTCCTGCCACCCAGCACCTGCAATGCCTGGCACGTAGCAGGTGTTTAATAAATATTTGTTAGCTGCTTGTAGGTAGTGGGAGTGATATAAAGGCTGCTTTTGGGAACCAAAGACAGATAGGAAAGAACATCTTACATCCTATCTATCTGTAGCTCTTGGTTCTAGTTCAGGGTACTTGGCCTACTCCACCCCACCCTCCTGAAGTCCCTCACTCTTACTTTCTGGGGGACGGACTGGGCCCGCTTCATCCCAGCACCCTCAACTCTTCTCCACGTGGAAGATGACGTTTGTGAGTGGGCACACACTTATTTGGGGGGGGACGCTATATTCCCGATCCCCTACTTTTGGGGCTCAGAGAGCTTTAAAATCTGGAGAACTGCCAGATGGTCACTTAATAGGTACTCACTTTTAGAATCCCACCCTGTCATTAGCCTTCTACTTTTGACCTTCGCTTATTGCATTTAAGGGTATTACTTGGTGGGCTGGGGGACTGACTACAGGTAACTCGAGATTCCCGATCCGGGGACGGAAAAAGGCAAGAAGGCGGAATCAGAGTGTTGGAGGTGGGACCGGAGGCACCCAAGGCCACCCAGTCTCAGGGCCAGTCAGCTGAGGCCACACCCCCGCTCCAGGCCGCGACCCCGGATCTTCCTTGTACCACTGCACGTTTGCGCCGCGGCTCGCACACGACTGCGGAAAACCTCCGGCCGCGGGGCGGGCCTCTTCCGGCTTCTCCTTTCGATTGGCTTTGGCACTGCGAATAGGCCCCGCCCCCACGCGCGGCCAAATCTACCGACAAAGTTTGGGTTTGCAGACCTACTCCGCCCCCGTGCGGGACTGTTCCCGCTGACAGCGTCTGGCTGCGCAACAGAGCCCCGTACACGCGCGGCAGCACGCTTCCCGAGGCGGTCTGCGCACGCGCGAAGGCTCCCGCCCCGCGGCTCGGCGTGGTTTTGTGACGCGTCCCTGGTGGCCCCCCCCTTTGAAGCAGAGCCAGCAGATCCCAGCTGATTTCTCTAGTGAGCGATGTCTGCAGGCGCTAGTCCCGCTTGATCCCTCAGTCCTCTGACCGCCCCCAGCGCTCTAGTAGCTAGACTACCTCCACCTCCCTTTCTCGGGAGGCCAGGAACAGTGGCATCTGCTCCTCCGTGGGAGGAAACCGCCATTAGGGAGGTCAGAGAAGGCCATACACACAAGACTGGCCTTTTGTGACTCCACCTACTTGACTGCTGGTCCCCTGCCCGTCTAGTTTGGGGGAGTTCCTGAACTTTCCACCTCTCCCGCCCCTCCCCCTCCCCTCCCCTCCCCTCCCCTCCCCCTCTCCCCCGTCCCCCCGTCCCCCTTCCCCCCCTTCTCCCTTTCTTTTTTATAGGGAGCCCTCCACCCGTTATAACCCTGCCGTCCTGGGCATCCTTATCGGCTCCGGCTTGGAGAAGGGAGCGGGCGACCCCGGTATTGTTCACGGCGGCGGCCCAGTGCAGACTGGTTTTTCCTGGGGAACGACAGGAGAGGTTGTCACCCTTAGGGTGGGATTAGACACCTGGATTCCCTTTTCCCAAGGATTGTGGTTTTGGGGGAAGGGCTATCCGGGCCGGTGGGCTCCCCGGTCCCTCAAAGGCGGAAGCGTTGCCCGGGTGACCACAGGCGGGCAGGAATTGTTGTCCCTGGTGACGTCACCGGCGCGTTGACGGGACAATGGGGCATTGTTCTGGGGCCGGTGGAACCTGGAGACCCCTCCGCCTTCTCACCGACAGTGCCTCCCCATCCTAGTTTACATTGGGCCAGGACGGTGTGTATCGTTGAAGATGATGGGGGAAGGCACTTGCTTTATTCTGTCAACGCACCGCAGATTTACCACCCTGACACCAGGGTGGGAGGGAATGCCCCAGCCTTCAGTTGCTCCTCTGCTGTTCCCCCCGCCCCACACATTTTATCTCACACCCCTGCTGCTCAGCTTCTCTATAGCTCATTAATCTCCCCACCCCCAGATCCATATCCCATTTATCTCTGGCTCCCACAGCTGCTTGGGCTGAAATCAATTCTTTAACCAGGTCCTCCACTGCCAGCCTGGCGGCCAGCATCAGGGCCGTGGTCCCATCCTTGCATCCACTGTGGCCTGCCTGCTGTGGAGTAGGAGCTGGAGGGCCAGGCAGGGCCAGTGACCCCTGGTATGGGCTTCTAGCTCAGGGGCCTCGCACTGTTAATCACCTCCCAATCTGTATTCAGCCATCTGTTCCTGTTTCCCTTTCAGGTCCCTATCTCATATCACCTTCCTCTTTACCAAACCCTAGAGAAAGCTTTTGTTCAGCCTTGCTTCCAAGTTGGGTCCCCATTCTCTTCGGTGACCCCATGGTGCACTGATCTGGCAAACCTCCCAAGCATCAGCAGCCACAGCGGTATGAAGGGGTGTGCGCCCTGTTCTGTCTGGCTGGTTGGGGTTGGCTCCAGTCTGAAAGAGGTGGCGGGCTGCAGTTGGCTGGGAGAATTGGGCAGCCAGGTGCAGAGGGGTCTTTCTAGTCCCCACAGTGTGAGCCTGGGGGCAGGCCCTTCCATCTAACAGAGGATCCCAGGACTCTGAACTTTCCAGCCATGCCCCCTGGAAGGTCCTGGACTCCACTCCCCCAGAGTAGACTGCTGATACCAGGAGTGTCACCCTATCTGTGGGTGGGAGACAAGGGATGGGAGACGTCAATATAAGGACATAAGGGGGGTTGGAGAACATGGAGCCTCAGGGAGAATCACAGCCTGAGGTGTCAGGAAGCCCATCTCTGGCTCTTGATTTTGTGTGGCTTTAGTCAAGTGACTTATAGTCTCTGGGCTTCAGTTTCCACATCTCTAAAAGGAACAAGCAGGTCTTAATTCTCTAATAATCTAGGACAGTGGTTCTCAAACTTGAGTTTGGATTAGATTCACCTGGAGGACTTGGTGCAAACAGATTCCTCATTATCTGAATCAGGAGCTCTGGAGTGGAGCCTGAGAATGAATATTTCCTTATTTATTTCTTTCCTTTCCCTTTCTCTTTCTTTCCTTTCCCTTTGTTTTTCTTTCCCGTTCTCCCTCTCCCTTTCTCCTTCCTCCCCCCACCCCCTTTTTAAAAAAAGATTTTATTTATTGACCTGACCAGTGTGGCTGAGTTGGTTGAGCATCACCCTGCAAAGTGAAAGATCGCTGATTTGATTCCTGGCCAGGGCACATTCCTGGGCTGTGGGCTGGTCCCTCGTTGGTTCATGTGCAGGAGGCAATCGATCGATGTTTCTCTCCCTTTCTCCCTCCTTTTCCCTCTCCCTCAACATAGATTTTATTTTTAGAGCGAGGGGAAAGGAGAGAAACATTGATCAGTTACCTCTTGCTCCTCCTGGGGACTGAACCTACAACCCAGGCAAGTGCCCTGACTGGGAATTGAATCAGCGACCTTTCGCTTTATGGGATAACACCCAACCAACTGAGCCACACCGATCAGGACCTGAGAATTTCTAACAATTTCCTTGATGATATTGATTCTTCTTGTCCCAGCACCACATTTTGAAAATCACCATTCTAAGGCACTAACTTTAACATTTGTTTCTCCAGGTCTGATATCAAACCATTTTTTGATTCTAAGGGTCAAAGATTTTTTTTGGTCTGAGTTGGTTCACATACGAGGTCCATGGGTATCCATATCAGGGATATCCATCTCAGACTCCTGGGAGGAGTCAGCATGGCTGCCTGGAGGAGCTCCTGACAGTCACCACTCAGAGACCAGAGCTGGCACTTGGCAGGTGAGGCCGTTTCTTCAGCCTTGGGATCTGAAAAACAATTAATGAAAGAAGGTTGACTTGTCCCTTTAACCCTTCTATCTGCCTCCGTGCTTTCACCAAGCCTACCTCCTTTTCTTCTTCAGTGACTAAGCACATTGCAACTCCATCCTCATCAACTTCTGCCTCTGGTTTCAGTGTCCTGGAAGAGGGTGAGTGGGTAGAGGACCTTCAGGGTCCACAAGGTTTCCAGCAGCCTTGCTATCCCTTTCCCCTTCTTGTTTTCAACTTCTGCAATGGCATCTCTTGTTGCCTCTAATCATAAATATCTTCAGAAGCACGAGTTCACTCCCTGAGCCCCAGTTCTTCCTCATCTCACTTGAGGATGATGCTTACCCAGTGGTGGCTGGCGTGGGCAAGGAGCTGGCTGAGTCCGAGGCCTTTGAGTAAATCCAGGGGGCTGCCAGGGGGTCCCGTGCTCCTGGTGCTGCTGCTGTTGCTGCTGCCGGATGAGCTGGAGTACGAGAAGAGTCCCGAGGGCCAGGAGAAACACCCCAGCCACCAGTGGGCACAGCACAGGCCAGGGAAGCTGGTTGGCTGGGGGTACCCCATGTACATGGGGTTCATGGACCAAGACCATGTTCTTGGTCACTGGTGAGAGACATAGTCAAAAGGAGGCCATTCTAGGTGGGGCTGGGTACTACTGTGAGACCCTTGGGTCTCGGTTTCCTCATATGTAAAATAGGAATATCAATAGCATCTTCCTCAATGACATTGTTGGGAGGATAAAAGGACTTAACACTGTGAAGCACTTAGAGCACAGCCTGGCATAGTGAGTGCGATGTAAAAGGTCTTATTCTTTTATGAGCTCTGAATGAATGCAGGAATGATTGGATACATTCTGTCTAATAGAGAGGATGGATCAAAACCTGAGGTTGGTGGGAGATCTATGATAGAGGTTAGAATAAAGTCCTTAGGAAAATAAGGAAGGAGATTGTAGAGCAAATGGGCCATGGGAAGTTCCAGTTAGAGAAAAAGAGGTTAACAAGGGTAAGTCCCCACAAACAGCATTTGAGACCCAGCGATCCTTTTTCATTTGCTCTCCATTGCTGGTTACTGGCATGAAAGCTGGCCTGGGAGCAGAGTCAGGGGAAGGCACAGGGCCACCTACCAGTGCCTGCACGAGGGGGAGCAGCCAGCAGCGGTCCTGGCAGTAGGGGCTTTAGGGCTCCCACTGCAGCCATTGGCAGCAAGGAAGCAGAGCAGGAGTCCAGGGTCCCAGGGACAGTGGGATGCAGGGTAGTCAGGGCCACAGTGGGACAAATCCACACCCATCACTGCAAACCTGCAGGGAAGGCACCTCAGAGACCCTTGTGTGGGTCCCTCCCTGGCTCCCTTCCCTCCGCCTCACCTTCTTACCCTGTGCTGAGGGAGTCCGTCTCCTTGCCCACAGGCTGCGTTTGAGGGGCTGCTGTCTCCTGATGAGAGGGGTCTGGGATTCATCCTAGCTCCTCTTTGGCCTGGGCCCCAGGAAAGGGGTACACCATGTCTCTGCTGTCACTATCCTTCCTCACACAGAGCTCTACCCTCAGTCAGGGGCAGTACCTGGGCCAGGGAAAGTAGCTGCTGGTTGGCTGGGGCGCTGGTGAGACCAGGGAAGGCCCCCGCTTGGAATTCCCACCTCCGTCAGGAGGCCTGCAGGTGCCCCCATCCCAGCCACATTCTGGAGTGTTGCAGCCTTTCTTGCATTGCCCATTGTGGAAGTGATCATGGCCGAACTGGTCATAGGCTGGGCTGTGGGGTGAGTAGAGGAGCACTCAGGACCCCCAAAGAAACCTGACTCCCTCCGTCTCAGAGAGGATTCCTGATATTCCGCAGCCTGTAGGGCACTGGTTGCTAAGCGGGGGCAGCTCCATAGAAATGCGCTTAGTCAGGCCCTGATTGATAGGTAGCCCAGACACCCTAATGGACACCTTGTTTCCTACCCTCCCAAGCTCTCCTGTCTCCCTGAAGGAGAGCCTGAGGTCCTTTCCTGTCAGCGGGGCAGGTTGCTTTGGTAAGTACTCTGTGGCTGCGGGGCTTAGGGGCTTGAACCCAGAGCTCTCAGCAAAGAACACAGGCCGAAGCAGTGCCTGTTCTTGGTCACCCATTAAATTGATGCTGCTTGTCTCCCTAGGATGGAATGTAGGGTCTTCTACCTCTTCTTAGCAATGCTTACGAGGGCGGAAACTCCTTGGAGTTTGAGGCTGCGGTCACACTGTAACTCAGAGGCATCTACGTCTCTCCTGCCCTCACCATGGCACCCAACCCCAAATCAGGGTTTCAGGCTCACGTGCAGGCTGGAGGAATCTCACAGTCGTAGCCATCAAACAGACATTCTTCAGAGTCACACTGCGGATGGCACTGCCCATCTGGACGAGAAGCGAGCAACAGGAGTGGGAGGGGCAGCCCTTCCAAGGGCCCAGGACCTCCAGGGAGCCGTCCCCCATCCCAGTTTCCTTCTGGGCCACTGCGGCCAGTATCACAGGCCCTGTCCCCGCCTGTGCCCTCACATCTCTTTGCTCTGGGTCTCTGACACGGGCGCTGGGGAGCTGGGAGGGCAGGAGCACCGAAAGCCTGGGCCCCCCAGCGTGGAGGTCTCTGAGCAGTTGCTGTTGTGCAGGCAAGGAAGAGGAGGGCCACAGCCCTGCGCAGGTGGGGTCAGGCAGTCGGCCTGACTGTGCAGCCACGGAGGCTGACACAGTGGGGTGGGATGCCGGACCTGGGGGAGGGCAGACACAGGCCACCGTGGTGGCCATGATGGAGGCCACAGGAGGGGGCTCTGTGGCTGCAGGTGGGGCCTTCAAAACCCTGTGGAGAGAAGAGATTCTGGGGAAGGACCTTGCATTATTATTCCTACTTGCCCCAAGCAAACTCTGGGATTAAAATAACTCAGGGACCTAGAGGCTCATATCTGGAGGGGGCCTCAGGAAACTTAAAGTTAATCATTTTTATAGATGTTGAAACCATGTCCCATACAGACATTACATAGTGGTGAAAATGGATGAACCACAGCTATGTGCAACAAGCTGGATGAACTGTAGTATTGCGATGCAAGTCCTGGCATACTAACCAGTTAACAGAGTAATATTAATTGACTAATATTACCTTAATCCTTAGAAATAGAATTATATACTTATTCTTCCTCTGGTAGGGAAACAGGACAGAGGACCTAAGTACATGTAAGTTATTAATATTGTAATGCTTGGGTTCGATTCATGGGTGTTATATTGTAAGAATAATAAAATAATAGAAAGCCATGCACAAACCAGTGGTGTAAGTGTATTATGAATGAAGGCTTAAAATTAACCTAATTGTATGTATGCACCTGAGGACCACAGTGCGCACGCGCGCGCACACACACACACATATGCACACACAGAGTTAAAAGAACTAAGAACTTATCCAAGGTCACCCAGCTTGACCTTGGAGACCTTCCCTTGGTCAATGCCCATGATTTCTGAAAATTCCATTTGTGCTACCACTTGATCCCACCCTCTCCCACCCCTGTGTTCTGAGAGGTGCTCAACTCTGTGACCAAGGGATGGCTTTCTCCAATGATTCCCACACCAGTGCTCCCAGGTTCCCCTCCAGGATCCGAGCTCAGGCTTTTGCAACCTTGTGTCAGTGTTGCGGGCTATAGAGAAGGCAGCTTTGCAGTCACTCACCTTGGGACAGTGGCAGCTGAAACCCGGCGGTGGTCCTGCTGTGGCCTCACAAAACCCTCCATGGGAGCAGGGCTGGCTCTGGCAGGGGTCTGTCTCCATTTCATACCACTGGCCTGAGGCGGGGGTGGGATTCGATGTCACACACTGCTTTGGCCACTGCCTCCTTTCTAGCTCATTCCTGGGAGTTGGCCCAGCACTAACTGCAGAGGGCAGAGGGATCCTGGGTCATATTCTCTGGGCTGGCGTGTGAGGCTGGACAAGGTGACGAGGCTGCCACGTGGGAAGGGATTGTCTGGGTTTCCACGGTCAGCTCAGCTGTGCTACAGGGATGCCTATGCCCCACCTCACCCCCATCCTAGGCCTCACCTGTGTGTCCAGGCAGATACTGGCAGTAGAAGGCATATGCTAGAGAGTGGCAGGCTGCAGTGTCTTTGAGGGGCAGGGCTGGACCAGGCACATTCACATCCCCCTCACAGTGCAGCCCCGCAAAGCCTGGAGGGCAGACACGGTGGAAGCCTCCAGGTTTAGGGGTGCAGGTCCCATGGTTGTGACAGGGCTGGGACTGACAAGCATTGGGTTCCTTTGAGCAGCTCTGTCCACTGTAGCCTGGGGCACACTGCAAGCAAAGAGATGGAACCAGGAAGAGAGCCCACCCCAGCACTACAGGGGACCCAGCTCAAGACTGTCTGCCCAGCTCTTACCTTCCAGCTCCACAGTGTCACTCAATTCACCAGTCATCACGGCCACATTTAGCTTCAGCCATATCGACCCCACATGACACACAATTGTTCAATAACACACAACTTAACCTTCCACTGCTCCAGTCCCATACAATCTCTAGGACACACTGCCACTAAACATAGCTCCATTTTTTGGTTAAACCTCTCTCCCCACCCACACACCCACCAGGCTGTGTCAGGCTTTATTAATTTGTAAGCATTTATTGAATGCCTACTTTGTGCCAGTCACCATTTTATGCAGCAGGAATAAAAAGAAAACCAGAATTCATCCCTGCTTCCATGAAGTTTTCAGGCAACCAGGAGAGACAGAACTTCTTGCATGATTTATATGCATAACCTTATAAAGCCCCCCTAAAAACCGTCTATATGGATTATCTCATTTGATTCTCATTTCACAGAAATGGAAATTGATTCCTTGAAAGATTAAGTGATGTCTACAAGTCACGCAGCTAGTAGGTGGCAGAGCTGGTATTCAGTGCAACTCTGTGACTCTATAACCGATGCCCTTAACCATTTTCTGATTGTTTTATATCATTCTACTGGAAAGAGGAGTCACACGATGAGGTCTGCACCATGTGCTGAGTTCCTGCAAGAGGAAAGTGAGCATGCAAGAATGAAATACCAAGAAGTCTTCAGAAAGGTGGAGAAAAAAGCATTAACAAAGAAGTGGCCAGAGCCCTGGCTAGAAGCTCCATTGGTTACAGTGTTGTCCTGATACACAAAGGTTGCAGGTTCGATCCCTGGTCCAGGTACATACAAGAATCAACTACATTGACATTTCTCTCTCTCCTTTCCTCTCTGTCTCTCAAAATCAATAAATAAAAAGAAACTACTAAGTTGTTAAAAAACAAAACAAAACAAAAACAAAAATGACCAGAGGGCTGGAAGAAGCAGATGAGGAGGGTGCTTTGGAAACTTCTGGAGGGAGTTTCATGAAAGAGGAAGTAAGGCTGAGTAACAGGTGCGGGGATTCCTATTGATCAGTACACTGTTTTTGTGTGTGTGTGAAAATGTTCACAATCAAAAGTTAAGGTTAGGTTAAGTGCATGGTGCCTTCTATCTGGACTTGTGGTTCTGAATATAGGAATCAGGTGGCTCAGACTTGAATCTCAGGTTTGCCTCTCTTGCTCAGTGACATGACCACCAAGGAGAGGCCTGAACCCAGCCTGGAGGGAAGTTCAGGACATCCTTCTGAGGAAGGCGACCCCTGGGTATCATCCAGTGGAAGAGGGGTGGGGAGGGCCATCAGGAAGCCAGAGTGGGTTGTGCAGGGAAGCCAGTAGCAGTTTCGTGTTGCCAGAGCAGAGACTGGGAAGGTGGGATGAGGAGACATGAGGCCTGAGCAGCAGGACGGGCTGGATCTTGCAGGGCCTGAGTGACAAGCTGTCAGCTCTGCAGTGCAGGTGGGCCCTGAGGGAAGCAGGTGGGGACTGAGAAAGAGAACCCTCCTTTTCTTCTCTCATTCCTCCTCCCTTTCCCTTCCTTCCTTTCTTCATCCCCACCCCTACTCTCCTCTACTCAACAGCTTTTCTTTCTTACCACCTCCGCACATCACCTGTGTCCTCTGTAGCTTGTGCCCAGTTTTCCTTGGTGGTGACAGACTGAGAGCCCTTTGCCACTTGTCTCCATTGGCCTTACCTTTTATTTAGAGGGTGGCCAGCCCTGGGCGTATATAGTTTAGGGAATGCCTCACCTGTGTAGCCTGTGGGGCATGTGCAGTTGGAGCCAGAGGGCTGGGGGTGGCAGGTCCTCCCATGGGCCAGGACATGGAGATGCAGACCCCCAGCTCTGCCTCACACTCTGGTCCTGTCCAACCCACGTCAGACACATGTGAGGATCTGGCCATAAAGAGAAAGGGGAGGGTTTGCTTTCCTTCCCTACCCATTGGACAGACCCCTAGGACCTCTTCATTTTTTGGCCCTGAGACTCTGGCCCTTTTCTTCAGTGTCTTTGCTCTTAGCATTGTCCCCCTTTCACCTCCCCTGTGCTCATTTTCTCCAACTAAATAGATATATTCCTTCTATAATGTTTATCACCTATCTTTCCTCATTAGAATGAAAGCTCCTTAAGAGCACTTTGTCTTCTTTGTTCTATGCTGTTCGCCCAGACCCTAGAACAATATTCACACATAGCAGATGCTCAATAAATGTTTGGATCATGGATTGACCCTGGGATTTAATGCTCTTCTTTCTGCTCTGACCCTCTAGTTCTCTGTTCTCCCCATTATTTATGAACTATCCCCTCATTGGATAATACTCACCAATCCAGCCTTCCCATTGGCTGTGACCGCAGTCAGACCTTTGCTGTCTCCTCGCTCTTCCCCATTGGTCATTTCCCACAGACTTGCCCTTTGCTGGCTGTCTTCTCCTGCCCAGGCTGAAGACCTAGAGGCAAGTGCAAATGCAAAATGTCTGGGAGATGTTACCTCTGGCAGCGCCCGTGCTGGCAGGTGCACTTGTCCTCAGTGGGGGCACAGCCAGGGCTTCCACTGGGGCAGAGGCAGTGGAGGGGCAGAGAGGTCTTGTCCTTCCGATGCTTGGGCATTTTTGCTTGGGCTGGCAGAGGTTGGGGGCACACAGGGGAACCTCACAGAGATGCCCTGGGGTGGGTAGATGGGTCAGAGAGAAAACAGGGTCCCTCCATGTCCTTGATGGGGTTAAAGGCCACTCTTACATACAACGTGCTCACTGCTCATCAACTTGCCCTTCAGTTCCCTACTGTATTGCCTCGGGATACTGTCTAACGTCCTCAGAATGGCACATGGGGTCCTGTAGGACAGGCCCTTCCTACAACTTCTATGTCTCTCCTCTTTGCCCTGTTGCACCCTAAGCTCTGGGTGTCCTTCAGCTCCTGAAGTGGGGTGGCCTTTTCCTCCCTCTGCACCTTTGCATGTGTAGCATCTGCAGCTAAAACATGCTGTCTGGCCTTCTATCTTGACAAACTCTCAATCATTTTTCAAGACTCAGCTCATGAAGCCCTCTCATCTCTAGTCTGGGTTGGTGTGTCCTCTGTGCTCCTGGCATCCTGTGCATTCTGCTCTCAGAGCGCCTCTCTGGGCCGTAATGAACAAGAGACTTGTTAGTCTTTCTGCCCTAGATTTAAAGCCACTTGAGGATGGCAGCTCTCTTACTCAACGCTGTGTCTGTGTCTGGCATGGTCAGCACTTAATAAATGCTTGTTAACCATTCATGTTAGGCCCAGAGGGCCCTACAGTAACTCTACCCTCAGCTCATGGTTGTATAGTCATGCCAGTTTTGCACTGAATAAGGTGTTCTGCTGTCATTCAAATCTCACATCCCAACCCTCAAACACCCACCAGTGACCTCTGTACTACCCCAAAATGACTCAAATATCCCCACCAGTGCTTGCCATCGACTCCCCTGCTGACCTGTGAAGCCAGAGGGACAGAGGCAAAAGAAGACTCCTGGGAGATCAAGGCAGCTGGGGCCCATGGGGCATGGGCCACTCAGACACTCACCTGTCTCCACCTGCCAGCGTGGACCTTCAAAGCCTATGGCACAGCGGCAAGCCAAGGGGCCTGGGCAGTCTGCCTCTGGCCCCCACTCTCCCTCCGGTGTCTGAGCCCATCTGCCTGTGAGACACTTGCAATGGAAGGACCCAGGCTGGTCCTGGCACTACCCACCATTGGCACAGGGAGAGCTGCCACACTTGTTGACATCCTCCTCACAGCGGGAGCCTGTGAATCCTGCTGGGGCTGGAGTAGGTGGGACAGATGGTGAAGGGCACCTTTTTTTTCCTCTACATTTATTAGGGAGCTTGTTACAAATGTTAGACTGAGCTTTACAGGCATGATTTCATGGATTTGAAGAAGGAATTAAGGGTTTACACTGATATTTAGTCTCTCTTTACATATACAGAAATGACTTTGCTACAGATCAAAAGGTTTGGTTTGGGGTTTTGTCGAAATGTATCATTATATAATGAAGGCACCGATTTGAGGGCTTCTTAAATAGTGATTTGAGTTTCAGGATGTAACAGAGCATAACTTGGTGACTTTATTCTTCATATAAATAAGGCATCACTGGATATATTTACTAATGCTGAAAATACATTTTATCAAAAGCATAGCCCTGGCTGGTGTAGCTCAATGGATTAAGCTCTGACCTGCAAACCAAAGGGTTGTAGGTTTGATTCCCAGTCAGGGCACATGCCTGGGTTGCAGGCCAGGTCCCCAGTTAGGGGTGTGCGAGAGGCAATCACACATTGATGTTCCTCTCCCCTCTTTCTCCCTCCCTTCTCCTCTCTCTAAAAATAAGTAAAGTCTTTAAAAAAACCATAAATACCAGTCTTGGCCTTTCCCCTGGCCAGGAAAGGTGAACCCGGAGGGCTTCCCAGAGAACACTCTTGGGGCAGGAATGGGTGATAGGAGGGCGATGCAGGAAGGTGAAACTCAGCCACCCGCCAGCTGGGTGACTTTGGGAAGCTACTTGACCCTTAATACATGGAGCTCCTCTGGGCTCCAGCTTCCTCCCCTGAAGAGGATTAATAATGGAATTGACCTCAGGGTACCATTAAAAGGAGTAAAAAAAAAAAAAAAAATGCCTGAAAAGTAGAGCTATGTGCGTGGCCCAGAGTAAATATTCAATAAACACCAGTGATTATCGCCTCCGAGGACAGAGGTGTCTGATGCAGTGGAGCGGCCTGGCAGCTCTCCCTGTGTACCTGATGTGCAGTGCCCGGATCGGCCCGGGACCCTCATATGCAGAGGCGCATACAGTGGACCCTGAGGTAGGTCTGGAAAGGAGGGTTTTAGGGTGATTTGGAAACACAGAGATGAGGATGGGTGGGTAAGCAAGGGAAGGAGTATTTGGGGGATATAACAGAGGAGGGTTTGGACAGCAGAACAGTTGGAGAAATGTGGAGTCCTTGGTAGTCCCAGGAAAGCTTCGAGAGGCCTCAGGCCTGAACTGTGGAGGCTCAGAGGCCTGGGGGCGGAGGGTAGAGCAGAATCTGCTCTCATCGGGCAGGCGCGTGCCCTGGAAGCCATTGAGCTGGTTGTGGCAGTAGGCCTGGTTCAAGCAAGGAGCCGAGGCACACTTGTCGGTCTCCATCTCGGAGCCACTCTCCTAAGCCTGAGGACGTGGAGTTGTGGTGAGGGCCGAGGCTCAGCCAGGTCTTCTGCTCCCACCGCCGTGTGCCCCATCTAGCAACCCCTCCCAGGGTGCTATGTATATGTGAGTTGCAGAGATGAACATGAAGCCCTACTGCTCTGCTGTGTGGCTTTGCTCCCGTTGGTGAGAAAGCTCTAAGAGCAGGACACCTGCCGGGACTGGTGGGAGGGGCTGCGAGGACTTGCCGTTCCTCTGTGCACAGAAGGCAGGTTGATCAGCCTGGAAGTCCCCAAGGGACAAATGAGACAAGTAGGCGTCTGCTTGGAGGTGACCCACTCTTGTTCTCCCTGGGCAGGCCTCTGTGCTAGGGAGACCAGGCTCATCAACAGGGACATTCGAAGGGCATTGGGGAGGCTGTGTCTCTCTCAGATTTGTCCTGTTTCTTCAGGCTTGTCCTGGTGTCCACTGTTTCATCCTGAACCAAAGCTCATTAGCATCTGGACCACGGCTGCTCTCCCTCTTCTTGCCTGGGAAGCCTGCCTCTGAAGCTTCTTGATGTCCACAACCTTGTCCCTTAGATTATCGAACAGCTTTAAAAAGGCAGTGTGGTGGAGTAGCTAACACCATCGAAGCCCCAGGTTTGGATCCTGGCTCTGCCACTTACAAGCTGGATGACCTTGGATAGGTCACATAACCTGTCTGTGCTTCAGTTTCTTCATTTATAAAGTGGGTATAGTAACAATGCTGACCTCACAGGGTTACTGTAAAAATTAGATCATGCATGTAAGGTGCCTAGGTTGTAACTAGCACAAAGTAAGTTATTATTGTGCTGGTTTCATTCCATTTCCTGATATTGTTGGCTGTCACTATCTCCCTGGGGAGACTTTTCCCTTAACAACTAGTGTAGAGGTGGGTGCAGCGTTGCAGTATCCCTCTCCTGCTGCATCAAATTCAAGCAACTGGAGTTCGAAGGCTTTACTGTCAAGAAACAGAGGAGAGTTTCTGTATTAGGAAGAGCATTCTGGGTTGGCATGAAGTTTATTAATTGCTGTTCTGCTCTCCCCTGATGGGCCTCCATGTACAGTGGACCAGGTTGTGTATTCTACAAAGACCATGAAATGAGTGCTCCCTGCTCACCCCAGAGTTGAGCAGTGCACAACCTTACTGCCATCTGTGGCCCTTCTCCCAGGGGCCACGGGCTTCCTCATCTGGGGTGAGGAGAGGAGGAGAAGCATTCTTGGGTAACTGACCTCAACTGGCCTGAGGTTAGCTCTGCTCTGGAGGGGCAATGGCCTGTGGGTTCAGGACTAGTCCTGTCTCTCCTACTCAAGGCCCCCACCCAGCTGGTACCTGGTGGGCAGAGGCAGTGGCAGGTGGCAAGCACGTCCAGTCAGGTGCTGCATGGGACAGGCATTCTTCGTGATTGGCCTTGCAGCAGGAGCCTGGGTAGCCAGGGGAACAGAGGCAAACGGTGGCAGCGGGGCGAGGCACGGGGTGCGGGGGTGGGGTGGGGCGGGGTTGAGACAGGAGCTGCCATGTTCACAGGGACCAGAGCCTCGCTGGGCTGGGAGGAGAGAAGAGCTGGGTCCACAGGGGTCAGGGTGGGACGGCCACAAGGCCAGGCTGCTTGCGGGGCATAGGGGCCTGTTTGTGGTAGATGAGACCATATTGGGAAAGGCCTGTGTCTTTAAGATGGAGAGGGACTAAATTCCTTCTGAAGGGCTGAGCATTGGTGAGAAGACCATGTAGGGAAGAAAAGTTAAATTTGGACAAATTCATGAAAAAGAGTTGTTTATATTTTTAATTTGGAAAACAATTTGTCTCTGTGCAGAGGCTCTCTGGGGGCTCAGAGAAGATCTGATATAGGGGTGCCTCACCCATCTGACTCATCCAGGTCCTGGTGGCAGGTGGGCCCTGCGTAGCCAGGCTGACACAGGCAGAGTGTGGCGCCTGTTGGGGGTTGGTGCTGCACTGGGCTTCCTCGTGGCATGGCTGGCTCAGGCGCATGTCCGCCATGTGACACAGCAGGCCTGCAGGATGTGGGGGGAGGGTAGAGTGAAGCTCTCAGTGGCCACTTGAAGCTCCCATATACTCCCCTGCTTTTCTCATAACCCCCTCTCCTCCCCACTCCCAGGACTCTCTGCCCCACACCTGTGCGGCCAGGTGGGCAGAGGCAGGAAAAGAAGCCCATGTGGTCAACACAAATGGATCCTGGGGCACAGGTGGCAGCAGCACAGTTGTCCAGGTTCTCCTTGCAGCCTGTGACTCCCCAGTCACTTACACAAACACAATGGAAGGCACCAGCTGAGTTCTGGCAGGTACCCCCGTTTCTGCAGCGAGGGAGATCCTGGGGCTCACATTCATCCACATCTTCAGAGCAGTCCCAGCCTGCAGGAGGGCAGGACAGAGACACGAGCTGGAGCTGGGGGCCCCGTGGGAAAGGAGGTCAGGGCCTGACCATCTGGGCCATTGGTGCTATGAACTTGGCTTAAACAGCTCACCAGTCCAGGCCTCTGAGCAGAGGCAAGTGTAGGTGCCCCTCCCATCTGGGCACGTGCCCCCACTCTGATACTGGTGCCTGACAGTCATCCGGATTCACCTTACCACTGAAGCCTGTGAGACCTGATAGGGTCATGGGATCAGCTGAGGGCGGGAGACAACATGCCTGCCCAGGGACGGGCTTCAGGAGGCCCCCTGTGAGGACACACCTGGGGGGCAGAGGCAGAGATGGAAGGTGGAGTCTCTCCCTGGAACCAGCTGGCAGGTGCCCCCATTGGGACAGCCTGTTGGGGGACAGGGTCCTGGCCACAGCTCACAGTGTAGATCTTCCTGTCCAGTGGGGCAGAGACATTGGAAGGACACCAGGGTGTTACGGCAGGTGGTGCCCTTGGGGCAGGGTCCTGGGTCTGGAAAACACTCATTGACATTGTGTTCGCAGTGGCACTGGATCTGGGGGTAGGTGGTCAGACATCCCCCTCCGTTCAATGCAGGGGTTGGCTGAGCAGAAGCCCTGAAGTTGGCACTGCTCACCTAAGGCCGAGGACAGAGGGGTCAGTCAGCGCTGCACACCTTCCAACACCTCTGGGAGAACCCAGCTCTCCCTCTGCATTCTCTAACTTTCCTATTTCTGTCCCATTCCTCCTGTGCCCTATTTGCCCTGTCCTATCACCCTTGCCTCAGTTTTGTCTTTTCCTTGAGAGGGTCGTATCTGGAGTGACTATATTTTCTAAGCCAGAAAAAGGACATGTAGTTGTTGGTGAGATGTTGCCAAGCGGCCCTGCCTGGGAAGATCTGGGACACAGGATCCCTTCAGTGGTGACCTTGGTGGGGAGGTGGAAAGTGCAGTCCTCTGCAGGCAGGAGGCTTAGAACCTTGCTGCTCCACAACTGCCTAGGCACCTCTGGGCGGTAGTCTGGCCTCTCTCATCCTGATTTCCTAATCTTTGGGTGGGTGTAGGGATCCGGCAGTGATAAGAGACTCCCTTCACAACTGTGTGCACCAGTGGTGATGGCGGCAGTGGTGGCAGCCCCCACTCACGGCCTGCTAGCTGTGTGGCAGCTGCTGGGCTATGTAAGTACCTCCTCAGTACCTCCTGGCCCTCCTTGCAACAGCCATTTAAAGTGCTCACGTCAGGTGACAACTGAGGACCAGGGAGCTCAAATACCTGTTGCAGGGTCACACGACTAGTCAGTGGCAGAGCTGGCATCAGACCTGGGGGAGGGGCTGCTCCAGAGCCCTGACTCTGACACACAGGCCTGGTAAGTTGCCAATGACCATCCTTGTCACACGTGCTAGTCTCTCACGCCCAGCGTCAGGCCCGGTTTCCTCAGAATTACCTGGGCAGCTTAAAAATCTTCATGCCACAGGCGCACCCCAGACCCACAAAATCACCCTCTGGGAATTTTTAAGATATTCCAGGTGATTGCTGTGCCTAGGCAAGTTTGAGAAGCCTTGCCTCTAGCCTGCCCCGCACAGAGCCACCCACATTTCAGGAACTTTTTTTTACCTATGTGACCTTTTGCTGCCTGGCCCAGCCCCTCCATCCCGATCTGGTCCTGTGGGCCCTTTCTCTCTCCAGGGCCTCACAGCTCTGTTTATGCCCCTGACCATGTCCTCAGAGTAGCACACCCTTCCCATCACATGTCCTGCACTCTTGTCCTAGGGGCGCAGCCTCCAGCATTCCTCTCCCTGGGTCAGATCCTTTCCACCCCCATCTCACCGCCCCCATCACACATCCCCTGATGGAGGTCTTTCCAGGTGGCCTGGTGGGCACCCACCAGGAGTCAGAGGCTGCTGAGGTGCTTGGAATGCAGAGATTCCTGGTTGTGCTGCATTAACACTCTAGCTACTGGGTTGAGAGGAGTTTGAGGGGGCTGGGAAAGGGGCCATTGTGGTACACTAAGGGGGTTATGGCACTAGCAGTTTACCAACTAGTTTGGAAATATTTCATCATTTTAATAATCAGTACAACTATGCTGGTGAATGTCAATCTTGGGTAAATATGCCACCAAGAATCATCTTGTTGATGCTCACGGCCTCTTTCCTCACCAGGGCTCAGTCGTCTTTCCTACCCCACAGCCCAGCTCACTGCTCCTGCCATCCTCTCTTCCACACCCCCATCAGTACTCACCTGTCCGTCCGGGCAAGCAGGAGCATTGTGGGAGCCTGAAGGCCTGTATGTGGCAGTAGCCCATTTTGGAACAGAAAGAAGAACAGGGGTCCTTGAGCTGGGCCTGGCACCTCTCGCTAGTGAAGCCAGAGGGGCAGATGCAGAGGAAGCTG
Source organism: Pteronotus mesoamericanus (assembly GCF_021234165.1). Classification (NCBI taxonomy): domain Eukaryota; kingdom Metazoa; phylum Chordata; class Mammalia; order Chiroptera; family Mormoopidae; genus Pteronotus; species Pteronotus mesoamericanus. The sequence goes on from NW_026555085.1 coordinate 2,512,611, forward strand.
GTGGTTACAAGAGAGAAGGGGCTGGAGGAGCCTGGAAGGGCCGGAAGCAGGGCTTGGCAGCTGCCCCCATTCTGGTGGAGCTGGGCATCCTGGCAGGGGTCAGGAAACTGGCATGTCTCCCCCAGGAAGCCAGGAGCACACCTGGGCGGTGGGGGGTTGGGGGGAAGAGGAAAACTCACATCACCAGACCCGGTTGCCTCCTCTCCCATCTCCTTCCCTCTTTTGCCTTCATTTGTTTCCTTTCATCTCCTTCACCTTCTCCTTCCCTCTTTCTCTGCTGCTCTCTCTCCCCCTTTCCACCCTCTCACCCACCCAGACACACTCACTGGCAGGTGTCTTGGCCCTGAGACAGGCTCAGGCAGGTGCCTCCATTGGCACAGCGTTCTCAGAAACTCCCACAAGGCAGCCCTAGGGATGGAGGCAAGTATGAGCTGGGAGCAGGAAGCAAAGTGCTCCACCTGTCCTCCAGGTGCTGCAGAGGAACGGCTTGCAGCAGCCCTGCACTTTGTGTGCGCACATGCGTGCGCGCACTCTTAACCACCATTAGCCTCCATGCCTTTGTTTCTAGTCCCCACATGGTGCAGGCCCTAGACTCCTAGATCTCAGGTCTCTCAGTTACTAATCCTCTCCCCCTTTTCCCATTTTTACTCTGATCTCCCAAGTCTAGCCTCTGGCTCCATCCTCAGAAGCAAGTCAACAGGGATAAGGAACTCCTGGGAGGTGAATGGCTGAGACAGAGAAAGGATTTACCCCCGGAAGGGCCCAGCATTGAGCCATGGAGGAATGGGTGGGGGAGGGCAGTGGGAGGCAGCTGGACAGGGAAAGGGGCTTGGTAGGCCCTTGACCTTTCCTTGTCTCTATCTCCTGCACCCCTCACATCCCTTTCCCTACCAGGTGATCAGTCTGTTCCTCTTCCCCTCCAAAATGAGCCCACTGTCCCCCAGCTCCAGGGCTCACTGGATACTCCCTGAGGGTGGGCACCTTGTCATCCATCCCCCAACAGCCTCCACCTGGCACCAGGCCCCTAGCCTTGGTCTGTGCAGATGCAGCAGCAGAGGCTGTCCTGATCAATGGGGTAGGAATCTCCTTCATCCAGTGTTACCTCACAGCATGGTGCTTGGTCTCCTGTCCCCAACACACCAGACACCTTCTAAGGAAGATCGGTTCCCCACCTCTTCCACCTTGTGCCTTACCTCTGGTCTTCACCACAGAGCAGCGCAGCAGCAGCAGCAGCAGCAGCAGCAGTGAAGGGGGATGCATCCCAGAGCCTGGCACCACAGAGCCCTCACTAAATCAGTAGCCACCTCCTCTGCTCCCAGGGCCCTCTTCCTCTTCCTTGGCTTGCCTGCAGGTCTCATGTCTGAGCTATTTCCTGAGTCACTCAATGTCCAGGACATCCTAGTGATGGGGGAGTGGGGGAGGGGCTTTCATCCCTGACAACTCCCTGGGGAACAGGACAGAGTGGCCAGAGGGCAGGTGATGGGAGGGGAGTACTGGTCTGGTTGGGGCCCCTGGAGACAGTCTCAGCTCTTCTGTTGATGTGCTCTCTTTCTAGACACGGGAGCTGTGAGGTGGCTGCCCGTGCTCTGGAGGGTCAGGACCGGGAAACTGATGTGTGGGGTGATGGGAGCTCTGCCAGCCTTCTTCCCAGGGGAGGATGCTTGTTTTTGGAAATCACTACAGATGCTCCTCAGAGATTCTGTAACTTTGCATAACTTGAAACTACTACCCTTGGCAGAGGAAATCCAGAGGACTTCTGGGCTTTACCTTGGCCCTTACTAGGGTTTCCCTCCTTTTGGGAATGGGCAAGATGCCCACTGGTTTTGGGGGAAATTTTGGCCTTCCTTTGGAGGGGAATGTATAACATTGTCATCAATGATAAATGACATCTTTTGCACTCAGTTTTGCAGTCTGGATTATTTGTTGCAAACACTGCATTTGGGTTCTTTTCCCCCCTTGCCTCCCTCCTTCTACTGCAGAGGTTCCTGGGAGGCAAGGAATGCCAGTCATTGACTTTAAAATCAGAATAAATAAAATCACAGAAGAGAATTTATTGCCCTGACTTACCTTACTGAGTAAACCCTGTACTTCGGGGGCCACCACACTCGGACTTCCTCTGCTAGCACAGGAGCGAGTCAGGGTGGCTGCAGCTGTGGCAGCAGCTGACAGCTAGCATGAGGAGCCCTCCTGCAGCCTGGTGTGCCCTTAGCAATTTCCTCTCCCAATGGATGTCCTTTGCCAGCACTATTAAAAAAGCTTTTTTAAAATCCTCACCTGCGGATATGTTTATTGATTTTAGAGAGAGAGAAAGAGATCAACGTGAGAGAGAAACATCAATCGGTTGTCTCCTGTATGCACCCTGACTTGGGGATTGAACATACAACCTAGGTATGTGCTCTGACTGGAGACTGAACCTGCAGACTTTTGGTGTACAAGACAGTGCTCCAACCAACTGAGCCATCTGGCCAGGGCACCAGCACCATGTATTTTTTTTTTAAATTTTATTTTAAATAATATAAAATACAAAGAAAAAGGGCAATAATACTAAAAATAATTTCAGGATACTTTTCACTCAGATTCACCAGATGATATCATCTAACCACATTTGTTTTTATCAGTATTTCTCTAAATACATGTTAGAATTTTTCCTGAACCATTTGAGAGTAAGTTGTACACAAGATGTCCCTCCACTGGTAAACACATTGGTGTGAATTTCATAAGAATAAGGACATTCTTTTACATAACTACAGTACAAATATCAAAATCCGGAAGCTGTTAAACAAAAAATGTTAACGTTCATAGCTGAAAGTCTTTTTATTTATTTATTTGAAGATTATATTTATTTATTTTTTAGAGAGAGAGGAAGGGAGGGAAAAAGAGAGGGAGAGAAACATTAATTGGTTGCCTTTTTGAATGCTCCCTGACAGGAGATCAAACTTGAAATCCAGGCATGGGCCCCTGGAGACCCCTTGCCCTTTGGGATGACATCCAACCAACAAAGCCACATCAGTCAAAGCCTGAAAGTCTTTCCTCCCAATACACCAAGGTTGCCGGTTTGATCCCCAGTCAGGGCACATAAAAGAATAAACCAGTGAATGCATCAATAAGTGGAACAACAAATTGGGGTTTCTCTCTCTCTCAAATCAATAAATTTAAAAAAATGGTTTATTAGGTCATAGGTAGCAAAAAAAAAAAAAAAAAAACAACAAAAAAAAACAGAGCCAGCCTTGGGGTCTGGGGCCTAAACCCCCAGCAGCATGGCTTATGAGAAGCTCAGGAGTGGTCTTTGTCATGGCCTTACATACTTGGAGACCTAAAGTAATCGCATAGGATGGTCTGAAATTAAAACTTCCTAACTAAAAGAAGGTCGTGGGGGTGGTCATTTCCTAGGCTAGAATCTTCCCTAAAAAACTCAATCTTAACCTTAACTCAGCCTGTCTATTGTCATTTTGCATCTACAATAACATTCCTTTGATTGTCAGAGTAACTTTTTTCTGATCCCTCTGGGCACAGCAGCCACACCAGAGACCACAATTCCCCTCATTGTTATTGTTATGTTAATTGTTGACTGTTAACTCTCCTGTACCTGTAACAGGGGTGGGTCTGGGCAGACTCCAAAAGTGTGCCAGAACCAGCACCTCCTCCCAGAAGGGAGGGTGTTGCGGAAAGCTCTGAGGGCTGCAGATTGAAACAGCAGCCAGCACTTAACACGCCCAGGGCAATGGTAAACAATGACAACACTGCTCAAACCAGCAAGGCTAAAGACTCTGCCCCCTTTAGGAAAATGGTAGCTAGAAGAGGCTCAAAGACACTGTGCAGCTGACACACAGCTGATGAACATAGCAGATGTCAGCCCACGTTAGTTGAAAAGCCAGATGTGGGAAATCCAAGATGGCTGGAAGAGTAAGTGGAAGCTACACTAACCTCCTCCCAGGACCAATCTGGAATTACAACTAAACTGTAGAAAAATCATGCTGAATAACCAACTGAACACTAGCTGGAGAGAAGACTTATAATCATGGACAGACAGAAGAAACCACTTCACTACAATGACACTGGTAGGGAGTGCGGGGGAGGATGAGAGGGCTGGCTGGGCTCCTATGAACAGCAGCTGAAGTTCTCCCTGAGAAGTGTGGGGCCTAAACCCCAAGCTGGGCTCCCCATCCTAACATAACAACCAGAAAAGAACACAGATAACATCCAGCTGTGAAAAGCAACAGGGATTCTGTCTGCCAGAGAGAGACAGCTGGATACCCAGAGAGCCTCTTAAAGGGACAATGCACAAAAATTTCATTTGCAGTCACTTACCTGGGTGCCGGCAAAGAGAGGTCAGTGTGGACTAGAGATGCTTGAGGAGACTCTGTTATTGGTGACTCTGGGGAGAGAACTGAAGGAACAGCTGCTAGGATTCCTGTCATTCCCTGTACTGCAGAAGTCATCTTTCTCAGGTAGAGCACTCCTGTCCAAACAGCATCAGCCAGAGGAAAGCAAGAGTGCCTCCTCCCCATTGAAATTACTGTCCCACCCTGTGGAGCTTAACCCTGGTTGCTGATTACAGCTTGAGGCTACATTATTGATTAGTTTAACCACTAAGGCTGATCTCTGGGAGCTCTATGAGACTTCAGCCAACCCACTCTCTGGCCTGGTCCTGACAAAAAAGGCTTTGGTGCACAACCTGGTTCTTTCTGCACACAAACAGGCCCAGCAGAGGGAGCCCTATGCTGTGGATTGCTGATAGCTCCAAACAGGTTGACCCAGGCCAGTCACAAGCAGTGTCTGACAAAGTCCTACACCAGAGTCTTTGCAGATCTACCTAATACATATAAACAAATACAGAGAAGCAGCTGAATTTGAAAGACAAAGAGACAGACCTCAAATGAAGGAACAGAGAATCCTCCAGAAGACGAGCTTGATGAAATGGAGGCAAGCAATTTATCAGAGAGTTTAGAGTAATGATAATAAGGATACTCAATGGTGAGAAAAAAAGACATAGAAACCATAAAAAAGGGCCAGTCAAAAATAAAGGATGGAAAGGATGAGATAAATAATACACTGGAAGGAATAAACAGTAGGTTAGATGAAGCAGGTGACCAAATCAGTGATTTGGAAGACAAGGTAGGAAAAAACATCCAGGCAGAAGAGCAAAAAGAAAAAAGAATTTAAAAAATGAGGAGAGCTTAAGAAACATTTTGGACAACAGAAGCATGACAACATCCACACCATGGGAACACCAGAGGGAGAAGAGAGAGCAAGGGATCAAAAATATATTTGAAGAAACACTGACTGAAAAATTCCTTAATCTGGTGAAGGAAAAAGATACACAAGTCCAGGAAGCTCAGAGAGTCCAAAACAAGTTGGACCCAAAGACACCTACACTGAATCACATCATAATTAAAATGACAAGGCTTAAAGGCAAGGAGAGAATCCTAAAAGCCACAAGAGAAAAGCAGATAGTTACATACAAGGGAACACCAATTAAACTGTCATCTGATTTTGTAACAGAAACATTTCAGACCAGAAAGGAGTAGTGTGAAATATTCAAAATGATGAAAAGCAAGGACCTACAACCAAGGCTACATTACCCATCAAAGATATCATTTAAAACTGAAGGAGAAATAAGGAGTTTCCCAGACAGGAAAAAGCTAAAGGAGTTTGTTAACACAAAACCAGTACTGCAACAAATGTTAAAGGGCTTGTTTGAAGAAGAAGAAGAGGAAAAAGAGAAAGGAAAAAAAAAAAAAAAACCCAGAGGAAAATAGCGTAACAATAACTGGCATTAAATACGTATCTATCAATGATTACCTTAAAACTAAATGTCTTAAATGCTCCAACCAAAAGACTTAGGAAGCTAAATGGATGAGAAAATAAGACCCATGCATAGGCTATCTCCAAGAGACACATCTCAGATCGAAAGGTACACACAGACTAAGAGTAAAAGTATGGAAAAAGATATTTCATGAAAATGGACAGGAAAAAACGCTGGGGAAGCAGTACTTATATTTGACAAAACAGATTTTAAAGCCAAGGCTATAATAAGAGACAAAGAAGGATACTGCATAATGATAAAGGGAAAAACCCAACAAAAGCATAAAGATATAACCTTAGTACACATTTATGCAGCCAACATAGGAGCACCTAAATATGGGAAGCAAATCTTGATGGACATAAAGGAAGAGATTGGAAAAAATATAGTCACAGTAGGGGATTTTAATATCCTATTCACTTCAAAGGATAGATCTTCCAGACAGAAAATCAAGGAGACAGCAGCCTTAAGTGACAGCTAGATCAAATGAATTTAATTGATATCCTCAAAGCATTTCACCCCAAAGCAGAAGATGATACATACTTTTCAAGTGCACATGGAACCTTTTCTAGCATAGACCACATGTTAGGAGACAAAACGAGTCTCAATAAATTTAAGAAGATTGAAATCAGATCAAGTATCTTTTCTGATAAAAATGCTATGAAATTAGAAATCAATCACAAGAACACTGAAAAACATGCAAAGACATGGAAGACATAACATATTATTAAGCAATGAATGGGTCAAAAACAAGATCAAGGAAGAAATAAAAAGATATCTTGAAACAAAGGAAAATGATGACATAACAGTCCAAAATCTCTGGAACACTGGGAAAACAATACTAAGAGGCAAATTCATAGCATTATAGGTCTATCTCAAAAAAAAAAACAAACAAAAAAAAAAGAAAAGAAATAAGAAAAAGCTCAAATAAACTAACTTTACTCTTAAAGGAACTTGAAAAAGAACAACAAACAAAGCACAAAGTGAGTAGAAGGAGGAAATAATAAAGATCAGAGCAGAAATAAGTGAAATAGAGTCTAAAAAATGGTATAAAATATCAATGAATCCAAGAGCTGTTTCTTTGAAAAGATAAACAAGATTGACAGATCTTTACCCAGACTCATCAAGAAAAAAAGAAAGCCCAAATAAAATCAGAAATGAAAGAGGAAAAAAAAACAGACACCAAAGAAATACAAAAGAGTGTAAGAAAATAATAATGAACAACTATATGCCAATAAACTAGACAACCTGGATAAACTAGACAAAATAGGTAAATTTCTAGAAACATACAACCTTCCAAAACTAAATCAGGAAGAATGAGAGAATCTGAGTAGACATATTACACCTAGTGAAGAATAAGCAGTAATAAAAAATCTCCCAACAAACAAAAGCCCTGGACAGAATGGTTTCACAAGTGAATTTTACCAAACATCCCAAGAAGAATGAATACCTCTCCTCAAACTATTTCATAAAATTCAAGAGGAGGGAAAGCTCCCAAACTCATTTTATGAGGACAGCATTATCCTAATTCCAAAACTAGATAAAGATACTGCAAAGAGCCCTGGCTGGTGTGGCTCAGCGAATTGAGTGCTGCCCTGTGAACCAAAGGGTCACTGGCTCGATTCCCAGTCAAGGCACATGCCTGGGTTGCAGGTCAGGTCTCCAATAGGGGGCATGTGAAAAGCAAATATGGGGGACTCTGGCCTGCAAAGTCCCCAGATTTCCTGCTGATGGAAAAAAGAGTCGTCCCAGACACCATTTGCCTGTCAAGGAAATGGGAAGGTGATTCTCTCTCAAGGAGAATGCCCCAAGCCCCCTCAATGGCTTTTATTGAGAGGGTTACAAGGTAGCAGGAATGTATAGATAATCTAATTACATCAGTAACTTAAGCTTACAGAAAATAAGCGATGTTTAAAGAAGACAATGGCAGGAACACACTGACTTGCTTGGGTCCACGATGAGCAAACATTATGGTGCCAGATGGGATTTGGGTCAGGGTTGAGGAATTTTGTAAATTTCCTTACCAGCCTTGAGCTGGTTATCTGGCATAAGATTAACAGAGTTTGAGGGAGAAACAAAGCATGCTTCAAGGAGCATAATTTACTTCTAGGCCTGATTTCCCCTCTGGGCCCTCAGAGCTATTATCGAGTCTTGCCTATCAACGGCATTTCCAATGTTCCGGCCAAGTCTTACGGGTCCTCTTCCAAGCCCCAGCCACTTGCACTACCACTCAAAGTGGCCCCCTATAGGCAACCACACATTGATGTTTCTCTCCCTCTCCCCCTCCCTGTCCTTTACCCTCTCTCTAAAAATAAAATCTTTTTTAAAGAAGACACTAAAAGAAAGAAAATTCTATGCCAATAACCCTGATGAGCAAAGAGGCTAAAATCCTCAGCAAAATATTAGCAAACTGAATACATCAATGTATCAAAAAATATCATACACTACCCCGGCTGGTGTGGCTCAGTGGATTGAGCACTGACTTGTGAACCAAAGTATCACCACTTGGTTTCCCTGTCAGGGCACATGCCTGGGTTGCAGGCCAGGTCTCAGGTGGGGGGTGTGCAAGAGGCAACTAAACATTGATGTTTTTCTCCCTCTCTTTCTTTCTGTCTCAGAATAAAATAAATAAATCTTTAAAAAAAACTTTAAAAAATATCATACACCATGATCAAGTGGGATTTATTCTGGAAATGCAAGGTTGGTACAACATTCACAAATCAATAAATGTGATTTACTGCATAAACAAAATGATAGATAAAAACCACATGATCATATCAATATATGCAGAAAAAGCATTTGATAACACCCAGCACCCATTTACAATAAAAACTTTCAGCAAAGTGGGATTAGAGGGAACATACTTAAACATAATAAGGGCCATTTATAAAAAACCCTCTGCCAGCATCATACTCAATAGGCAAAAACTACAGGCATTCCCCTTAAGATCGGGAACAAGACAGGGATGTCCACTCTTATCTCTCTCTTTCTTTTCTAAGATTTTATTTATTTATTTTTAGAGGGGGGAGGGAGGGAGAAAGAGAGGGAGATAAACATCAATGTGTGGTTGCATCCTGCGTGCCTCCTACTGAGGACCTGGCCCACAGCCCAGGCATGTATCCTGCACTGGGAATTGAACCAGCAACCCTTTGGTTCACAGGCCAGCACTCAATCCACTGAGCCACACCAGCCAGGGCTGCTTTCATCTCTCTTATTCAACACAGTATTGGAAGACCTAGCCACAGGAATCAGACAGGAAGAAGAAATAAAAGGCAGCCAAATTGGAAAGGAAGAAGTAAAACTGTCATTATTTGCAGATGACATGATACTGTACATAGAGAACCCCAAAGATTCCACAAAGAAACTACTATAACTGATAAAGGAATTCAGAAAAGTAGCAGGATACAAAATTAATATCTAGAAATCAGTTGCATTTTTATATGCCAATAATGAACTAACAGAAAGGGAAATTAAGGAAACCATCTCTTTCAACGATTGCTACAAGAAGAATAAAATACCCGGGAATAAACCTAACTAAGGATGTTAAGACCTGTACTTGGAAAATGTTAAGAAACTGGAGAAAGACACTTGAAGTTACAAGTAAGTGGAAGCACATACCATGTTCATGGACAGGGAGAATTAACAACATTATAATGTCTATACTACCCAAGGCAATCTATAGATTTGATGCAATTCCTATCAAGATTCCAATGACATATTTCACAGAACCAGAACAAATATATCAAAAATGTATATGGAACCACAAAAGGCCCTGCACAGCAACAGTGACTCTGAGAAAGAAGAACAAAGTTGGAGGAATCAGGCTGCCTAATAGGAAAGTATACTTCAAGGCCATAGTAATCAAAACAGCATGGTACTGGCATTAAAAACAGAAACATAGATCAATGGAACAGAATAAACGGCCCAGAAATAAACCCACACCTTTATAGTCAATAAACATTTGACAGAGGAAGCAAGCATATACAATGAGCAAAAGATAGTTTATTCAATAAATGTTGTTGGTAAAATTGGTCAGATATAAGCAGAAAAATGATGCTAGACCACCTTCTTATACCACACACAAGAATAAATTCAAAGTGTATCAAAGGCTTAAATGTTAGACTCCAAACCATAAAAACCACAGAAAAAATATAGGTAGCAAAATCTAGGACCTTACTTGTAGCAATATTTTATTGGATATATCTCCCCAGGCAAGGGAAACAAAAGAAAAAAATAAACAAATGAAACTACATCAAACTAAAAGGTTTTTGTACAGTGAAAGAAATCATCAGCAAAATAAAAAGACAACTCACAGAGTGGGAGAACATATTCACCAGTACATCTGATAAGGGGTTAATATCCAAAATTTATAAAGAACTTACAAAACTCAACACCAAAACCCCTCCAAAACAAAGAACCCAACGGAAAAAGGAGCAAAGGACCTAAACAGGCACTTCTCCAAAGAGGGCATACAGATGGCCAACAGTATGAAAAGATGCTCAATGTCACTCATCATCAGAGGAATGCAAATTAAAACCACAGTGAGATATCATCTCACACCTGCCAGAATGGCTAACATCAATAAATCAACAAACAAAAAGTGCTGGTGAGGATGTGGAGAAAGGGGAATCCTTTAACACTGTTAGTGGGAATGCTGATTCGTGCAGCCACTGTGGAAAGCAGTATGGAGATACCTCAAAAAAGTAAAAATGGATCTGCCTTTTGACCCAGCTATCCCACTTCTGGGATTATATCTGAAAGAATCCAAAACACTAATTCAAAATACCGTAAGCTCCCCTATGTTCATTATAGCATGATTTCCAAATGCCAAGATATGAAAGTAGCCCAAGTGTCCATCAGTAGATGAGTGGATGAAACAACTATGGGACATTTACATAATGGAATTCTACTCAGCTGTAAAAAAGAAGAAAATTCTACCCTTTGCGACAGTATGGATAGATCTGGAGAACATTATGCTAAGTGAAATGAAGCCAGTCAGAGAAGGCAAATGTCATATAATTCCAATCATACATGGACTATAATGAACAAACTGAATTAGCAAGGAAAATGGGGACACACTCTCAGATGGAGAGCAGGATGATATCTGAGGGTGAGGAGGTTAGGTGGTTGAGCTATGGAGTCAAAAGGAAAAAGGACTCATGGACATGTGCAACAGTGGGTGATCGCTGGTGGTATGGGGTATAAGGGGACTAAGTAGTATGGAAAAAATACAATAAAGATAAAAAAAGAAAGAAAAGCTAGAGACTTGTCACGCATGGTTTTGTGGGCCAAGACTTAAAAAATGGAATGTGTGAGGGAAACCTCACTTTCCTTTCCCTTCTCCTTGTGGCCTGGTCAGCGGTCAGGGCCAAAGTTTCCTCAGCTGGTGGGCCCTGGAGGCCACATGGTCTGAGAGTGTTCCTAGTGCTCCTTCCTCATAGAAAGGGTGGCAGTGCACCGTACTGTGCAGCCCTGCCCCTCCAGGCGTGCACAGACTGCAAGAGATGCCTAAATCTGAACCGTGACCAGGAACCTGGCAAACTGCCTGAGTGATTGTCTACAACCACCTACATTTCCCAAAGGATGGTACTTTTAAATCGGAGAGAAGGGACTGCAGGCACATCCATTAACTGGTGTGGCCTGACAAAGGGTGGGAGGGTTATTTGTTTTTGGGTGTTTAAATGGGAGCAGAGCTCTGAATCAGAAACCTGTCATTATTCCAAAGCTGTATAGCTTTTAAATAAACAACGTCTTTCCTTTTTCACCAAATCTCTGACTCCAGACTGCTTGCTGGCGATGAGCAGAACCCCACTGTCTGTTCTGTAATATATACACCTGTGTAAGAGAAGTATATATCTATCATTTTACTTTTTATCCAATCCCATAGGTTACTCCCTCCCCTCTGCTTTACTTTCTTCTGCCTCCCTAATCTATCACCAATTGATTTCATGTAACCCACTTACTCCTCTTCTTTTGATTGTAATATATAAAATAGAGTGCCTAACTGCCATTCTCTGGAGTATTTTCTCTATTCATTGTGGTTTTGCTTTCTGAGAAATGTTGGCAGTTTGGCTCAAATAAACTCATAAAAATTCTCTACAGGTTTAAACATTTCTTACATTGACAGTGGGAAAGACAACATGTGTGTAGTCCAGGAATTTTTGACTCTTTTATACGTCAGATGGGGGAAGAGAGATGTAAGCCATTCTGGAAAGACTCATATTAGCTATAGACAAAGGGGATGGGGGAAGGTGAAGCTGGGCCAGCTCTGGGATAGGCACAGAGTCAGCAAGAAGGAAGTGTCTGCTCCTGGGGATTAGCTGTGGGCAGCAGATTGGAAAGTTCATGTTAAATGAGAAGCAGAGGCTCCTGGGACCTAATGAGCTTGGTTTTTCCTCTCTTTTGGATTATCTCAGAAATGGTCACCTGGAAATTAATCCTAGATTCCAAAAGATATACAAGAACATGAGCAGCCTTTTGTCAGAGCAGGTCCACAGCTATTAACAGGCTAACTTTTCTGTCCTTTCTTTCACTCTTTGGCCACTGTAATTTTAATTTAGAACATCCCAGATTTTTTCCCTTCTCAATACTTAGGTTGATACAATACTATTATCTAATCCAAAATCCAACATTGAAAATTTGCCAATTGCCACATAATGTTTTCTATGATGACTTTTCTTGGTCCAAGATCCAATCCAAGATCATGCATTGTATTTGGTTGTCATGTCTTTTCAGTCTCCTTTAGTATGAGTACAGTTTCTTAGATTTACTTTGTCGTTCATTATATTGACATTTTTGAAGAGTATAGGTTAGTTATTTTATACTGTTCCTAAATTCAGGTATGTCTGATGCTTCCTCAGTTTATACATTTTTGGTCAGGCATACCACAGAAGTGATGTGTCTTTCTCACACCAGGAGACACATGAGCCCACACATGCTAATGGTTAGCTAGTATTCTACTGTTTGGTGAACTCTAGTTCATTGAAACACATTTCCTGTTGTAGAGCATTTAGGTGGGTATCGGTCTTTAAAAATATGATAAACTAGACCTGGCCAGCTGGCTAAATTTATTCGTGTTTCATCCCATGCACCAGAAGGTTGTGGATTCAATTTCTGGTCAGGGCACATACCTAAGTTGTGGGTTCAATTCCCCAGTTGGGGCATGCACAGGAAGCAACTGATCAATGTTTCTCTCTCACATTGATGTTTCTCTTTCTCTTTCTCCCTCTCCCTTTCTCTTTAAAATCAATAGACATATTTTTGGTTTGATAGGAGAACTCAAGAATTAGAGATTTTAGCTTCAGTTATAGTTGATAGGCTTAAATGATTAATACATCTGAAACTGGAATGCATTATCACGTGGCTCCAGGAGATCCACAAGCAATTCAACCTTTGTGCCACAGGGGATCTTCAAGTGCTTGGAGATGGTATCGGAGCCATTGTGTTCCAGGGATGAAACGTCCATGGTGCAGGTAAAGAATTATTGATCAACAGATAAAGAAGTACCAGGAAGATCACCTCTAGATTGCAACTCATCCCATTAACCTTTTTTCCAAACCCCTTACTTACCCTTTCTTCTCCTTATAAAAATGTTGGCTTGAGATGAGACATTAAGATGGTTTTTGAGGCTACATAACCTTCCATCTGCTCAGACTGCCAGCATCTGAATAAAGTGCCCATAAAGAGTCAATCCTTGTCTCTACTTAATGGTCTGGTAGTACAGAAAGTACAAGCATCCACACTTCTAGTTTCAGAGTGAGGATTAAAAAAATATGATAAACTATGCTGCAATAAGTATTCTTTTTTATTTTTTAAATTATATTTTATTGATTACTCCATTAGAGTTATTCCAATTTTCTCCCTTTGCACCCCTCACCCTGCACCTCGCACTCTCTCAGGCAATCCCCACACCATTGTTCACGTCCACGGGTCATGCATTTAAGTTCTTTGGCTACTCCATTTCCTATACTGTACTTTACATGACCACAGTTACTCTGTAACTACTGAGATGTACATTTTAATCCCCTTACCTATTTACCCATTCCCCCTAACCCTCTGCCATCTGGCAAAAATCAATATGCTCTCTGTAGCCATGATTCTGCCTCTGTTCTTCTTTTTGCTTAGTTCATTTTTTATTTTTTATTTTTGCTTAGTTTGTTTTTAAGATACAATTGTTGATAGATATGCATTTAGTGTCATTTTATTGTTCATAGTTTTGATCTTCTTTTTCTTAAATAAGTCCATTTAACATTTCCTATAATAATGGCTTGGTGATGAACTCCTTTAGTTTTTTCTTGTCTGGGAAGCTCTTTATCTACTCTTGAATTCTAAATGATAGCTTTGCTGGGTAGAGCAGTCTTGGCTGTCGGTCCCTGCTTTTTATGACTTTGAATATTTCTTGCCAATCCCTTCTAGCTTACCAAGTTTCTTTTGAGAAATCAGCTGACAGTCTTATAGGAACTCACCTGTAGGTAACTGACTTCTTTTCTCTTGCTGCTTTTTTTAAGAAAAATTTATTTCTATTGTTCAAATACATTTGTCTCTATTTACTCACCATCACTTTCCCCTGCCCCACCCACCCCTGCCTTCCCTCCCTCAATCCTTCCCCACTTTGACTGCTTTTAAGATTATCTCTTTATCTTTAACTTTTGGCATTCTAATTATGATGTGTCTTAGAGTGGGTCTGTTTGTATCCATCATGTTTGGAACTCTGCATCTTTCCTGGTCTTGCAAGTCTATTTCTTACACCAAATTAGGGAAGTTTTCTTTTATTTTTTTCCAAACAGCTTCCAATTTCTTGCTCTTTCTTTTTCTCCTGCTGCTGACACCCCTATGAATGCGAATGTTGGAATGCTTGAAGTGTCCTGGGGCTCCTTATACTATCTTCATTTAAAAAAAAATATTTTCTATAAGCCATTAGTAAGAGTATTTTTTGAAAGATTTTATTTATTTATTTTTAGAGAGAGGGAAAGAGAAGAAGAAAGAGACAGAAACATCAATGTGTGGTTGCCTTTAGTGCACCCCCTACTGGGGACCTGGCCTGCAACCCAGGCATATGCTCTGACCGGGAATCAAGCTGGTGACCTTTTGGTTTGCAGCTCAGCACTCAATGCAGTGAGCCATACCAGCCAGGTTCATTTCTTTTTTAGATTGTTTCTTCTTCTTGTTCTGATTATTTCATTTTGCTTCTTTATGTTCCAAATCATTGATTTGATTCTTGCTTTCATTCATTCTACTGTTATTTTCTTATAAATTGTTATTTTTTTTTAAAAAAAGATTTTATTTATTTAGTTTTAGAGAAAGGAAGGGAAGGAGAAAGAGAGGGAGAGAAACATCAATGTGTAGTTGCCTCTGGAGAGCCCCCTACTGGGGACCAGGCCTGTAACCCAGGCATGTGACCTGACTGGAAATCAAACCAGAGATCTTTTGGTTTGCAGGCCAGTGCTCAATCCACTGAGCTACACCAGCCAGGGCTATAAATTGTTCTTTATTTCAATTAGCATATCCTTTGTTTCTGATTGGGTCTTTTTTATGCTCCTGAGGTCCTCACTAAGTTCCCTGCGCACCCTTATAATCACTGTTTTGAACTCTGCATCTGATAGATTGCTTATCCCCTTTTCTTTGAGCTCTTTTTCTGGAGTTTTGATCTGTTCTTTCATTTGGGCCATATTTCTTTGTCTCCTCATTTTGGCAGCTTCCTTGTGTTTGTTTCTACATGTCAAGTAGAGCTGCTATGACTCCCTGTATTGGTAATGTGGCCTAATATAGTAGGAGTCCTATAGGATCCAGTGGCACATCCTCCCCTATCACCCAAGCTGGGTACTTGAGATGTGCCCCTTGTGTGGGCTGAGTATATTCTCCTGTTGTAGTTGAGCTTTGACTGCTTGTTGGCAGATCAATGTGAGGAATTAACCCAGGCCCGTCAGCTGAAAGGACTGGTTGTGACCATTGACCACTGACCACCAACCTCTGCCCTCCTTGGAGGATCAGCTATGCAGGGGCAGGGTGGTGGTACTCTGACATGATCTTTAGCTGTCCCCTGGGTGCTCAGTCTCTGAAGTTTCCTGGGTGTTGCAGGCAAGGTCAGCCACTACCTGTGTTCTGCCCTGGGCCGTGCTGCCTGAGCTAAAAAGCAATCTGCAGAAGGCTGCTACCTGTGGTGGGCCTGGAAGATCCCAGGAAAAGCCAAGCTATGAACCTAGGCTTGCTGCTGCTAGTGCCAGGCCTGGGGCTACTTAGCAAGAGGTACAAGGGCCGGGGACTCACTGAAGCTGGTTCTTGCTTGACTGGGAGGATTTAGGAAGATGTGAAGCATGAACCAAGAGTAGCCATTCATATAGAAAAGCCAGTTAATAGCTTGGATGGGCCTATTAGTTGGGTGGGACAGAGCCTCAGGGGATCTCCAGGGCTGGGGCAAACAGTGTTAGCCAGGTTGATGGGGTCTTAGATATGTTGCCCTTTTACCAGCTCTGTGACTCTGTTGGGGGAGTATTTAGAAAAAATACAATGGCCTCTGCCTGCCTTTCTGTCTGGGAAAAACCTGTCTCCCAGCTCTCACCTTGATGCAGACATTTCAGGTCTTCCCTGTATGCCACTGCTGCCTTTCAAGCTGCTACCACAGTGCTGGAAGCTCAGAAGAAGTGAGTATAAGTAAGTCCGTGTGTGGGTTCTTTAAGAGGAACTGCTTGGGACTCCAGAATTTTCTTCCACTGACTCAATCCCTGCTGGTTTTTTGCATCCAGAAGTTGTGGGGACTTATCTTCCTGGCACTGGTACCCTGGGCTGGGAAGCCTGGCATGGGGCTTGGACTCCTTGCTCCCAAGATATCCCTCCCAAATTTTTATCCACATGGGTGTGGGGCCAGTCTGTTCTGAGTCTGTGCGCCTCCTACTAGTCTGGATGGATGTGGTTTCTTCAGTTCTGTAGTTGTCAGACTTCCATTCCACCCAATTTCTGACATTCCTGAGTGATGGTTGTTCTATATTTTAGTTGTAATTTTGATGTAATTTTGTGCAAAGAGGTGAGCCATGTTTGCCCTCATTATGGTTTTAATTTACATTTCTCTGATGATTAGTGATGAGCATCTTTTCATAGGTCTATTGGCCGTCTGTATGTCCTCTTTAAAGAAGTGTCCACTGAGGTCCTTTGCCCATTTTTAAATAGCATTGTTGGCTTTTTTTGGAGTTATATGAGTTCTTTATATATTTTGGAGATTAAACTCTTGCCTGATTTATCATTGGTAAATATGTTCTCCCATACAGTTGGTTCCCTTATTTTGATGATGGTTTCTTTAGCCATGCAGAAGCTTTTTAATTTTATATAGTCACATTTGTTTATTTTTTTCCTTTCTTTCCCTTGCCCTAGAAGATATAATGGCAAAAATATTGTTATGTGAGATATCTGAAATTTAACTGCATATGTTTTCTGCTAGGACTTTTATGGTATCACAACTTATATTTAAGTCTTTTATCCATTTTGAGCTTATCCTGATGTATGGTATAAATTGGTGGTCTACTTTCATTTTTTTGCATGTACCAGTCCAGTTCTCCCCAAACCATTTATTGAAGAGACTAATTTTACTCCATTGTACGCTTGTGCCCCCTTTGTCAAATATTAATTGACCATAGAGACTTGGGTTTATTTCTGGGCTTTCTATTATGTTCCATTGATCTATATGTCTGTTCTTATGTCAGACCAGATTGGTTCGACAGTGGCATTGTAGTATAATTTGGTATCAGGTATTGTGATCACTCCTCCTTTATTCTTCTTTCTCAATATTGCTGAGGTTGTTTGAGGTCTTTTCTGTTTCATATACATTTTTGGAGTATTTGTTTTAGATCAGTAAAAATTGCCATTGGTATTTTAATCTTATTGGAGCACCCTTCTATGTTACTAGCTGTTTCTCCCTTGCTGCCTCTAAGACTCTCTCTTTGTCTTTACATTTTTCCTATGTTAATTATGATAGCATGGGCCATTTTGGATTCATTTTGATTGGGGCCCTCTGTGCTTCTGGAACTTGCATTACTTTTTTTTTTTACCAAGTTATGAAAATTTCCTTCATTATATTTTTAAACAGATTTTCTATCCCTTGCTCCTTTTCTTCCACTGAAATTCCTATGATGTCAATGTTGTTATATTTTCTATTATCCTGCAGCTGTCTTAAACAAAGATAGTTCTTTTTGAGTCTTTTTTTTTGTTTTGTTGCTCTGACTGGGTGTTATGTTCTACCTTGTCTTCCAACTCACTGATTCGATAAGCTGCTTCATCTAGCCTGCTTTTAATTCCTTGTTTTGTGTTCTTTATTTCAGAAATTGTATTCTTCATTTCCTCCTGGTTCTTATTTATAGTTTCTATGCGTTTTTTCATGCTGATGTAATTCCCACTAAATTCCTTGTAGTTCTGAGTTCCTTTAATATCCTTATAAACATTACTTTGAACTCTGATAAATTGTCTAATAAATTGTTGCCTCAATTTCATTTAGTACTCTTTCTGGGGATTCCTCCTTTCCTTTTGATTGGGTGATGTTCTTTGTATCCCCATTTTAGGTGCTCTTTGTTTGTTTCTGCATATTAGATTGGTCTACTTCGATTCCCTGTGTTTGTGGTGTGGTCTTCTGTGGTAGGAGGCCTGTGGGATCAGTGGTGCAGTCTCCCTGAACTCCTGAGCTAGATACTCTAGGGATTCCCTTCATGCAGTTTTTGCGGGCTCTCTTGTTGTAATTGAGTTTTGGTTATTTTTGGCTCATTCCTTGGTGGATTCTTCTCTCTGGCTGATAGACTGAGAGCCATAATCTCCACCACATCTTGCATGGTGTTGTTCATGAGCTGCCAGTACAAAACAGAACAACCCAGCAAACAAAACCCACACTAGCAAAAATACCCCCAATTGCTACTGCAATATCAACAACAAATGAGCTAAGATTTACAAAGGTGGAAATAAAATGAAAATATATGAAAAGAAAAGAATATGAGGTGACTAACAGGAAGAAAATGCTTTTGAGAGGGTAGGTGGAGGAGAAATAATAAGAGTAGGGAATAGAAATATGGTGAAAAAAAGGAGAAAATAAAATTACCATGTAAATAAAATAGTGATGGAATAGGGTGTACTGGAGTAAGACAAGAGAACAGTATGATATGAGCTTTGGAGAAAAAAATAGTGAAAAAAATAGGAACCAAATTTCAGTAAAATAACCACATCAGGGATATCCACGAGAAAAGAGCAAAGATGAAAAGAGAAAATGATGTTATAAGAAAAAGAAAAAAAAAAAGATAAACAAGATTGTGAGATGCCTAAAGGAAAGAAAACTAATTTTGATTGAAAAAGGGAAGAGAAATAATAAGTGTAAAGGTTAGAAACCAGGCTAACAAAGGGATAAGATAAAATTTAAAATTAAAATAAGAGAGGGCAGGAGAAAAGTGAAATGGAATAGAATGGGGAACAGTAAAATATGAGATTTAAAGATGAAAAAATATAAAAAAAATAGTGAACGCCTAGGGATAGTATTTGAAGAAATGCAGCAACAACCCCAATATCAATGGCAATTGAGCAAATATTAATAAAGGTGGAATAACAATAAGGATATTATAAGAAAGGGAAAAAGAATGTGAGATGATTAATTGAAAGAAAGATGGTTTTGAGAGGATGGAGGGAGGAGAAATAGGAAGATTGAGGAATAGAAACAAGATGTAGAAAGGGAAAAAACTTTAAATCAAAAACAAGACAGAGAAGGATGAAGGCAAAATGGAGCAAGAGAAGTGAAGAGATTGGAATTAAAACCGAAAAAAAAAATAGGCTTGAGGAAGATGGTGAAGGAGTGAATGGGAGTCACGCTGACCTCCTCACAAGACCAAACTGGAATTGTGACTAAATAGTGGAGAAATCACCAGGAAAACAACAGAACAATAGAGGGAGAGGAGCCTTGGAGCCATGGACAGACAGTGGAATCAACTTTCACACATCCTTATGGGTGAGAAGTGCGGTGGAGGCTCAAGAGGGTAGGCTGGGCACCCATGGGCATCAGCACCAGGACATTGAAACAGCCAGTTGGATCCCCCTGAGAAGAACAGGGTCTGAATCATAAACAGTGACCCCTAGACTACAGCAGCTGAAACCAGAAAAACACACAGACAAAACACAACTGCGAAAGGCTTAGGGGTGCTCTCTGCCAGAGACAGGTGGCTGGAGATGCAAAGAGATATTTAAAGGGCCAACACAAAAATTTGCAGTGGAGGCTGCCTTCCTTGATCTCTGGGTAGAGGTGGCAGCAGAGTGAGCTGGTGCCTGAGGAAAGATTGGTGAGGAAAACTTTGTGAAGAGAACTGAGACGGTGGCCAGCGGAGCCCAGGCAATAACTCACCTCCCATTCTGCAGCTACCATCTCACTCAGGTATAAGAGAACCAATAAACCTGCCTCCTGCACGCTCCACCCAGAGCTTGCGTGCGCGTGGGCTCAGGGCTGAGTGCAGTGCGGCTGAAAGAAATAGAGGATCCCTGGCCAAAGGGGACACAAGCTGCCTCGAGACCTTTGAGGAGAGGCTGGAGATAGAGGTGTTGGGGAAAGAACTGGAGGAGTAACCAGGGATTCCCGGAGCCGACGCCTTCCCCTTTCCATAGTCTCCATTTTGTGCAGGCAGGCCACACCCGCAAAGAGGCAGCAGTGGGAAAAGACGTAATTGCCCTGCCCTCAGGACAGTCTGGCCTGGACAGGAGTTAGGTGATGGCCTTGGTGCTGAGTGCAGAGCTGCCTGCAGAGATAGGAGACCCCCAACTAAAAGGGACACAGAGATACCTAGAGACTCTTGAGGAGAGACTGGAGGTGGAGGTGTTGGGGAGAGAATTAAGGGAGTAGCCGGGATGGGCGGGACCCTGGTGCTGACTCCTTCCCCAGTCCACGTTCTCCACCTTGCTCAGGCGGATCACTCCCCTGAGTGACAGCAGCCTATAAGGACACGATAGTCCTGTCATCAGGAGGCACTGCTCCACCCTGTGGTGCCTAAGCCTGACAGATGAGGACAGAGAGACCAGACTGACAATTGCAGGAGACAGAGACAGACAGTAGATTCCTGGAAGTCTCAAACAAATGCCCCAAGGTCAGACAGGGTCAACAACTGACATCATCAGAGGCAGAACCAGAAAGAAAAGAAAAGAAGTAAAAAGACCTGCCTACTACCATAGAAGTTTAATCCACAAAGTCAGGAAAACTAGATGGATCAATTGAAGCAGAAGCAAGAAAAAAAAAAAAAAGACTCTCACAAATAATGGGAAGGAAAAGAAGTTCTCCCCAAATGAAGGGAAAGGTGGAATCTCTACAGAGAGAGCTAAGTGAAATAGAGGCAAGTGAACTATCAGATATTGAATTCAAAATAATGGTTCTAATGAAGCTAGGTGAGCTCAGCCAGCTCAAAGAGAACTATGAGAAACTGCAGGGAAACTATCAGGAACTTATGGCAAACTATATCAACCTGGAAAGGACATAGAAACTATCTAGAAGATACAACAGGAAATGAAGAATACAATTTCTGAATTGAAGAACACAGTAGAAGGAATCAAAGTCAGACTAGATGAAGCAGAGGATCGACTCAGCGAGCTGGAAGACAAGGTAGAAAAAAAGCTCCCAGAAAGAACAAGAAATGGAAAAAAGACTCAAACAGAATGAAGAAGCATTTAGGGAAATGAAGGACAACCTGAAATGTATTAATATTTGCATAATAGGGATACCAGAAGGAGAAGAAGAGGAGCAATGGATAGAAATACTCTTTGAAAAAGTAATGATGGAAAATTTCCCTAATTTGAGGGGAAAAAGGTGTCATAGGTCCAGGAAGCACAGAGGGTCCCATTCAAGAGGAACTCAATGAGGCCCACTCCAAGACACATCATCATTAAAATGGCAAATATCAAAGACAAACAGGGAATCCTAAAGGCAGCAAGGGAGAAACAGGTAGTAACATACAAGGGAGCCTTGATACGGCTAGCAGCTGACTTCTCAACTGAAACACAAGCCAGAAGGGAATGGCAAGAAATATTCCAAGTAATGAAAAGCAAAGGTCTGCAACCAAGACTGCTCTACCCAGCAAGGCTCTCAATTAAAATAGAAGGGGATTTGTCTTTTGCCCCATGGCTTATTTCGCTTAGCATAATGCCATATGATCTCACCTATAAGCGGAACCTAACCAACAATACAAAGATGCAAGGAAAATAAGACCAGCAACACTGAAAGGAAAAGAAATCAACAGAGACAAGAGGGAAGGAGGGAGGGGGGTGGGGAAAAGGAAGGGAAGGGGAAAGTCAAGGAACATATAGCAAGGACTCATGGACAAAACCAAAGGGGAAGAGCTGAGGGAGGAAAGGAGGGAGGGGCCAAGGGAAAGTGGTGGGGGGTAGGCAGAGACAAATGTATTTGGAAAAATAAAATAAAAAAAAAAGGTGAAATAAGTTGCAAACTGGGAGAAAACATTTTTAACTCATATAACTGGCAATGACGTCATCTCTAAAACAATATAAGACTCTTTAAAATCAGCAAGAAAATACAACTCAGTAAAAAAATGGGCAAAAGTCATGAGCAGACATAAATTTTTTTTTTTCAGAAAAAGAAACTCCATGGGAAACAAGCATGTGAAAGACACTCAGTCTCCTTACGCAATGAAATTAGGCTCACAGGCCATCACTTTACACTGATTATATTGCCAAAAATTAAGATATCTGACAATAATATCTTGGAGCCTGCAGGCGGAGTGTTTGGGGGATAGGGCTGGGTTAATGGGATGGGAATCTATTGTTTGGTTTCCGTCTCATTCACCGGCTCAAGAGGCAGGAATTTACCTTTGCCACTGGCAATGGGATTACTGACGGGGAGGAGGGTCAGCAAGATTCTCAAATATACTGTGAAGGATTCCCATAACCGCCATGCCTGCCATTCTGCCTCCCATTGGTGTAGTGTTGGGTACCTGTCATCTCTCTCCGCCAATAATAAATGAATGAAAGGGGGAAAAAAAAAAAGGGGAAATAAGGAGTTTCCCAGACAAAAGAAGGCTAAAAGAATACTTCTCCACCAAACCAGCACTACAAGATATGCTAAAGGGACTGTTTTAAGAAAATGAAGAAAAAGAGTGAGAAAGAGAAAAACACAGGTACAAAGGGAAAAAATGAATAAGTTTCTATCAGTAATAACTCTCAATATAAATGGACTAAATGCCCCAATCAAAAGACACAGGATAGCTGAATGGATAAGAAAACATGACCCACACATATGCTGCCTACAACATAACAACCTCAAAACAAAGGACCTACACAGACTGAAAGTAAAGGGATGGAAAAAAATATTCCAAGCACATGGGCAAGAAAGAAAGCAGGGCTAGCAATACTTATATCAGAAAAAATAGATTTCAAATCAAAGGCCATAAAAAGAGACCCAGAGGGACAGTTTATAGTACTTAAAGGAAGAATCCATCAAGGAGACATAAACATTGTAAACTTATATCACCCAACATA
Source organism: Pteronotus mesoamericanus (assembly GCF_021234165.1). Classification (NCBI taxonomy): domain Eukaryota; kingdom Metazoa; phylum Chordata; class Mammalia; order Chiroptera; family Mormoopidae; genus Pteronotus; species Pteronotus mesoamericanus. Next base: position 2,535,901 of record NW_026555085.1, read on the forward strand.
GGAGCACCCCCATATCGCAAGATATAAGGAAAATTTTGGAGGATTTCAAAAAAGATATAGTCAGCAACACACTGATAGTAGGGGATTTTAACACCCCACTGTCAAAAATGGACAGATCTTCCAAACAAAACATCAACAAATATCGTAGAGCTGACTGACGCATTAAATCAAATTGACCTAACTGACGTATATAGAACCTTACATCCCAAAGAAGCAAAATACACATTGTTTTCAAATGCACATGTAACTTCTTAAAAGATAGATCACATGATAGGACACAAAGCAAACCTCAACAAATTCAGGAAAATTGAAATAATACCAAGCATTTCCTCAGACCACAAGGGCTTGAAACTGGAATCCAACCTCAAAGAGAAACCTCAAAAACTTGCAAAGTCATGGAGATTGAACAGTAGACTATTAAACCATGAATGGGTCAATAATGAGATAAGAGAAGAAATCAAAAATTTTCTGGAAACAAATGAAAATGAACAGACAACACTCCAAAACCTATGGGACACAGCAAAGGCAGTCCCGAGAGGCAAGTTCATAGCAATACAGGCTTACCTAAAAAAGATAGAAACATTTCAAATAAAAGACCTAATACTACAACTTCAAGAACTGGAGAAACACAACAAATAAACCCCAGAGCAAGTAGAAGGAAGGAAATAGTCAATATTAGAGCAGAACTCAATGACATAGAGACGAAAAGAACAATTCGAAGGATCAACCAATCCAGAAGCTGGTTCTTTGAAAAGATAAATAAAATCGACAAGCCTTTAAGGAGACTCATCAAGACAAAAAGGGAGAGGACCCAAATAAATAGTATCAGAAATGAAAGAGGAGAAGTAACAACGGATACCACAGAAATACAAAGAATTGTCAGAAACTACTATGAACAATTATACGCCAAGAAATTTGAAAACCTTGATGAAATGGACAAATTTTTAGAAAAGTATAATCTTCCAACACTGAAGAGAGAAGAAGCAGAAATACTGAGTAGACTGATAACAGCTGGGGAAATTGAAGCAGTAATCAAGAAACTCCTGGCACACAAAAGCCCAGGGCCTGACGGTTTCACAGGAGATTTTTACAAAACATTTAAGGAAGAGCTAACCCTTGTCCTTCTCAGACTATTCCAAAAAATCCAAGAGGAGGGAAGACTCCCAGACTCTTTTTATGAGGCCAGCATCCCAAAACCAGATAAAGACCCTACAAAGAAAGAAAACTACAGGCCAATTTCGCTGATGAACATAGATGCTAAAATCCTCAACAAAATATTGGCAAACCGCATCCAGCAATACATTAAAAAGATTATCCACCACGATCAAGTGGGATTCATCCCAGGGATGCAGGGATGGTTCAATATACACAAATCAATAAACGTAATACATCACATAAACAAAAAGAATGACAAAACCACATGATCATCTTGATAAATGCAGAAAAAGCATTCGATAAGGTACAGCACTCATTTATGGTCAAAACACTTGGCAAAATGTGAATTAATGGGGCATACCTCAACGTAATAAAGGCCATATATGAAAAACCTACAGCCAACATCATACTCAATGGGCAAAAACTAAAAGCTTTTTCACTAAGACTGGGAACACAACAAGGATGTCCGCTTTCACCACTTCTATTCAACATAGTATTGGAAGTTCTAGCCACAGCAGTCAGACAAGAAAAAGAAATAAAAGGCATCCAAATTGGAAAGGAGAAAGTAAAACTATCATTGCTTGCAGATGACAGGATAGTGTACATAGAAAACCTTGTAGACTCCACCAAAAAACTACTCAACCTAATAAATGAATTTTGCAAAACAGCAGGATACAAATCAATATTCAGAAATCAAAGCTTTTTTGTACACCAGCAATGGAATAGAAGAAGAAATCAGAAAAAAAAAATACCATTTGATATAGCAACAAGAAAAATAAAGTACCTAGGAATAAATTTAACCAAGGAGGTAAAAGATCTGTACGCAGAAAACTATACAACACTGAAGAAAGAAATTAAGGAAGCCACAAATAAATGGAAGCATATACCATGTTCATGGATTAGAAGACTTAATATCATTAATATGTCCATAGCACCCATTGCAATTTATAGATTCAACACAATCCCTATTAAGATACCAATGATGTATTTCACAGAAATAGAACAGACATTTCAAAATTTATATGGAGCAATAAACGACCCCAAATAGCCGCAGCAATTTTGAGAAAGAAAAACAAAGTAGGAGGGATCACAATACTGGATATCAAACTATATTACAAAGCCACTATACTCAAAACAACCTGGTACTGGGATAAGAACAGACCCATAGACCAGTGGAACAGAATAGAAAGCCCAGAAATAAGCCCAGGTCTATATGGGCAACCAGTATTTGACAAAGGGGGCAGAAGCATAAAGTAGAGTAAAAATAGCCTCTTCAACAAATGCTGTTGGGAGAGCTGGACGGCTACATGCAAAAAATTGAAATTGGATCATCAGCTGACACCGTACAGAAAAATAAACTCAAGATGGATAAAAGACTTAAATATAAGTTGCAACACCATCAAAGTCCTAGAGGAGAACATTGGCAGGAAACTCTCAGATATCCCACGCAGCAATGTTTTCACTGATATGTCTCCTAAAGCAAGGGACATAAAGGAAGAATAAACAAGTGGAACCTCATCAAAATAAGAAGCTTCTGCACAGCTAAAGAAAACATGAGCAAAATGAAAAGGGAGCCTGCTGTATGGGAAAATATATTTGCTAATGATACATCAGACAGAGGCTTGATCTCCAAAATATATAAAGAACTCACACAACTCCACTCCAAGAAGACAAACAATCCAATCAAAAAATGGGCAAAGGACCTGGGCAGATGTTTTTCCAAGGAAGAGATACAGAGGGCCCAGAGACATTTGAAAGGATGCTCGGCATCACTAGCCATCAGAGAAATGCAGATCAAAACCACAATGAGATACCACATCACACCGGTCAGAATGGCCATCATAAACAGATGAACAAACAACAGGTGCTGGCGAGGCTGTGGAGAAAAGGGAACACTAGTACACTGTTGGTTGGAATGCAGACTGGTGCAGCCATTGTGGAAAACAGTGTGGAATTTTCTCAAAAAGCTAAAAATGGTACTGCCTTTTGATCCAGTGAGTTCCCGCTCGGACTATACCCTAAGAATCCCAAAATGCCAATTCAAAAGAACCTATGCACCCCAATGTTCATAGCAGCACAATTTACAATAGCCAAGTGTTGGAAGCAACATAAATGCCCATCAGTAGATGATTGGATCAAAAAATAATGGTACATTTACACAATGGAATACTATGCAGCAGAAAGAAAAAAGAACTACTAAAGTTCGCAACAGCATGGATGGAACCAGACAGCATTATGCTAAGCGAAATAAGCCAGGGGGTGAAAGTCAAATACCATATGATCTCACCTATAAGTGGAACCTAACCGATGAAACAAAGGTGCATGGAAAATAAGAGCAGAAACAGTGAAAGAGAAAAGAAACCAACAGAGACAAGAGGGAAGGAGGGAGGGGTGGGTGAGGAAAAGGACGGGAAGGGGAAAGTCAAGGAACATATAGCAAGGACTCATGGACAAAGCCAAAATGGGGGAAGGATTGAGGGAGGAAGAAGGAGGAGTGGGGCAGCGTAAGTGGTGGGGGGGAAGGAGGAGACAAACGTATTTGAAAAAAATAAATAAATAAAAAAACAAAAAAACTGAAAAAAATAAAACTACAAAAATATATGAAAATAAAATAAAGTAAAAAAACAGTGAAATATTAGGAATAGAATTGAAGACAAAGAAACAATGTTAAAAAGCTATGCAGGAGAACAAATACTGCAAATCATGAAAAAGAATGAGATGGAGTTCATCTCAGCAGAGTTCGGTTTGTTGGCCAACTGTTTTCTGTGTCAGGATCCATCCCTCATGTCAGCTGGGGTCCCAGTCTAGCTTTAGGCAGCTTGCTCGAGGCTACAAATGATCCACAGTCTCTGGCTGTCTTCTTCAGTCTTGGCTGGTCTGAGTTGTCTTGCCATGCTGGCTTTTTATCAGCACAAGACCCAGGGGTGGTTCATCTAAGGCCTGACAACACCACGTGGACCACCTCCACCTGCCTCCAGAGGGGCCCTCTGGTGCAATCAGGAGGTTGAGATCCCTGGATCACCCCCTGCCCTGCTGGAGGTGCTGTTTAGCCTTCAGGGAAGATGGTGGGTGTGTTCTCTGCCCCTGTGCCACACGTCTTGGTCTGTCCCAGATTATTTCCGTTAATGTATAGTTTCTGATGAATTAGCTGTTTCATGTGTGGGACCAATCTGTGTAAAAGGGGCAGTTCTTTCCTGCTTGGTGCTGATGGTAGCTCTGTGTGAGAGCTAAGGCCGGGCAGGATGTTAAATACCTCTTGGTGTGCCAATATCTAATCTCTCTGCTCTGCTGATTTCAGTTGCATAGGGCCCAAGAAGGAGCCAGCATAGCATCTGATGAAAGTTCATAAAGGGCTCTTTTGGAGATTTTCTTTTTCCCACAGATATGAGTCTGGCAGGGAGTTCTTGAGCCCGGTTTTACTGTTCTGCGGAATTTGCAATCCTGCAGGTGGGGGTTGGGCATGCCTTACCATTCCCAGAGGTTTGTATTCCATGGTTTGGGTGGGCCTGGCTGGCTGCAAGGAATCTCAGGTGCTCTGCTGGAGCCCATCCAGTTTCTGGCTCACTGTCCTCGCAGGAAGCTCAGACCCAAATCCTCTGTTCTGTGTGCAGCTCTTCTGCTTGCCAGCTGCACTGGGCGGGGCCCCGCAGTCCCTTTGCCATGCAGCCTTCTACTCTTCCAGCCACCTTGGGTTCAGTGGGCATGAACTGTGCTTTGAATTTGGACTCTTCGTTGGCAGGGCAGCTACACAGGCACAGTTCTCTGCTTAGCCATGCCTTCGTCCCCCTCTTTAGAAAAGTTCCTATGTGGCACCCACCCTGCAGCTCTGAGCTACTGCCTGGCTTCTGTGCCCTCCACTTCCCCAAAAGGCAAAAAAGCCTTTCTCTGTCAGGGCTGGCCACAGCCTTCTGGTGCCTCCAACAGTCTTAGGAGCCAGAATTTCTCTCCGGAACTCTCCTGGTTGGCAATGTGTCCATGGACATACTGCTCGCCGTGTGTGTACAGCCTGAGTCTCCCCCACTCTGTATATTCTTTTCTCCTGAATAGGACTGGAAGTTTCCTGTGCAGGACTGGACTGTCCACCCCCCACTCCCCACTCTGGGAGGGGCAGGAGCCACTAGACTGCACTTTCTCTCCTCTGCTCGCTCCTTTTCTTAAGGCACCTTGTGCAGAGTATTTCCCCTTCAACTTGTAAAATCTCTTACTGGACGGTACAAAGCCTCTTCTGCACTCTCTGGCTTCAAAAATTCATGTCAGCTAAGATTCCATTGATTGTTCAGGTCACTTTTGAAAGATCAGCTGAAAATCTGTGCTGGGGCACAAAAAAGTGGGCTCAGCTTTCACCTACTTGCCACTATCTTTCACTTCATTTATTCATTTTTGGAATGTTTTTTCCATCTGGGTACAAATTGTTACTGGACAGGGGGCATGGCCCTGAGTGTGTCTTCCTAGGCCAGGCAGTATTGTGTGGGTTCTTGACTTAGTGCAGGAAAAATTTCACAACAATGTCCTAGGTGACTATAAGGATACATTTATTAAAGCTGGGGACAGTGAAATAAGGAAGGGCTTGGCATAGAAGAAGCAATAGGGGAGACTTTTGAATTTAGCTCACTGGGAAGCTAGACAAGGGGGCCTTAGAGACAGATTCAGAGGACAATTCCCTGGTTGCAAGTCTTGTGGGGTCCCTTAGAGTAGGAGATACTTGCCTGTGGAGCAAGAAATGGGGGAAGAATCGGAGGGAGAAGAGGGGAAGGGAATGGTACCGAAATGTTCCCCAGAAGGAGAGAGCACACTGGGTCCTTTATCTTGAGGCTTTTATCACTCTCCTGCAGGTCGGAATCTTAGTGGAGGTCTCAGGGGAGAGTTTCAGCAGAATAGCCATCAGTTCTTCAGGTGTGTCCTTTCGGGGTCCAGGTCTTTACCAATTGGTCAGTCTCAGGGCAGGGGGACATTATAATTGTAGCTGGTTCTTGTGTCACCCACCTGCCTTTGCTGCTTTTCTGTGCCAGGAGCTGAAATACAACTGAGGCCTAGATGTTATCCCTAGGAGGTGACCTTCTGTATCTGACTGTAAGTTGCTCAGCCAGTTTACTTAACTGTCTCTTTCAGTTTCCCCATTTCACCTGTCAAAGAATTTTCCTAGCTTCTTACTATCCTGCCTCATAGTCATATAATGGAAACAACCTAAATATCCATTAATTAGTAAATGAATAAACAAAAGGTGGTATATCCACACAATGGAATACTATTCAGCAATAAAAGGGAATAACACTGATGCATGCTATAATATGAAGGAATCTCAAAAACATCATGTTAAGTGAAAGAGACCAGACTTGAGAGGCTATATATTATATGATTCTATCATATGAAATGTTCATAAAAGGCAAATCTGTAGAGATTGAAAGAAATATTTGCTGTTGCTTAGGGCTGGGAGTCAAAATGGGGCAGAAGTGCAAATGAGCATGAGGTGTATTTTTCGGGTGATGAAAATGTTCTAAAATTAGGTTGTGGTGATGGTTTTACAACTATATAAGTGTACTAAAATAACTGAATTGTATACCTTAAAGTGAGTTTTATGGTATGTAAATTATTTCCTTATATCTGTTTCAAATAAGAGAGAGTGAGAGGAGCCCTGGCTGGTCTGGCTCAGTGAAATATGACCTGCAAACCAAAAGGTCACTGGTTCTATTCCAGTCAGGGCACATGCCTGGTTTGTGGGCCAGGCCCCCAGTGGGGGGCGTGCAAGAGGTAACTGATCGATGTATTTCTTAAACATTGATATCTCTCTCCCTCTCTTTCTCCTTCCCTTCCCCTCTCTCTAAAAATAAATAAGTAAAATCTTTAAAAAAAGAGAGTGTGAGAAGAGAGGAAGTGGAAATATTTTGTACTGTAAATGTTCTTAAAGATTTCTGTTAAGAGTTGAAGAGAAAAGATGTGTAATAGGAGATTTCAAGTAAAATTTTAAACTTATTACAGGAAATTTCAAACACACATTCAAGTGGAAAACTCCATGACATCATCAAGCATATATAATAACCATTAACTCTGGACCACTCTGGTTCCATTCTGTCCTCACCATTCACCCTAGATTGTTTTGGAACAAACCTTAATGTCACTTCACTATAATAAAAAGACTTTAGTATCTTTAAAAAATAAGAACTCTTGAACAGAATTACAGTATCACTAACGTGTCTAAAAGTTTACAATGATTCCTTAATTCACATCCTTAAGTATGCAGCCAATATTTACGTTTCCAAAATTGTCTAATAAATATTCCGGCCAAGATGGAGGCATAGGCAGATACACTTTGCTTCCTCATGTAACCAAAAGGACAACGACAAATTTAAAAACAAAAAACAACCAGAACTGCCAAAAAAAATTGAACTGTATGGAAGTCTGACAACCAAGGAGTTAAAGAAGAAACATTCATCAAGACTGGTAGGAGGGGCAAAGGTGGGCAGCTGTGGCAGAGAGGACACTTGACAAGGTGGTGGCTGGCAGTCCCACATTAGCATGTGGATAAACCAAGAGAAACACCCGAGGAGCGAGACAGACTGTGCAACCCAGGGTTCCAGCATAGGAAAAGAAAACCTCAAAACCTCTATCTGTAAAAACCTGTAGGGGTTGAGGTGGTGGGATAAACTCTCAGTCTCATAGGAGTGTTCATTGGAGAGACCCACAGGGTACACAAACCCACCTACCCAGTAATCAGCACCAAAATGGCCCAATATGCTTGTGGGTAGCTGGGGAAGTGACTGAAAGATGGCTGAGAGCAAAGCAAGTGGTATTGTTCCCTCTTGGACCCCTCCCTCACACACAGCACAACAACACAGCCATGTGAGTTGCCCTGTCCTGGTGAACACCTAAGGCTCCGCCCCTTCCAATGTAACAGGCACTCTGAGACAAAGAAATATGGCTCAAATAAAAGAACAGATCAAAGCTCCAAAAATAGAATTAAGCTACAAGGAGATAGTCAACTTATCAAATGCAGAGTTTAAAATGCTGGTAATCAGAATGCTCATAGAAATGGTGGAGTATGGATGAAAAATGGAGGAAAAAGTGAAGGCTGTGCAGTGAAATAAAGAAAAATATACAGGGAACCAACAGTGAAGGGAAGGAAACTGGGACTCAAACCAATGACTTGACACAGAAGGAAGAAATCAACATCCAACCAGAACAGAATGAAGAAACAACTATTTAAAAAAATGAGGAGAGGCTTAGGAAACTCTGGGACAACTTTAAACGTTCCAACATCCAAATCATAGAGGTGTCAGAAGGAGAAGAGGAAGAGCAAGAAATTGAAAACTTATTTGAAAAAATAATGAAGGAGAACTTCCCCAATCTGGCAAAAGAATTAGATTTCCAGGAAGTCTAGGAAGCTCAGAGATTTCCAAAGAAGTTTGACCCAAGGAAGCACACACAAAGGCACATCATAATTACATTACTCAAGATTCAAGATAAGGAGAGAATCTTAAAAGCAGCAAGAGGAAAGGAGAGAGTTACTTACAAAGGAGCTCTCATAAGGCTATCAGTTGATTTTGCAAAAGAAACCTTGCAGGCAAGAAGGGGATGGAAAGAAGTGTTCCAAGTCATGAAAGACAAGGGTCTCCATCCAAGATTACTCTATCCAGCAAAGCTATCATTTAGAATGGAAGGGCAGATAAAGTGCTTCCCAGATAAGGTAAAGTTATAGGAGTTCATCATCACCGAGCCCTTATTACATGAAATGTTAAAAGGACTTATCTAAGAGAAAGAAGAAGGTCAAAACTATGAACAGTACAATGACAACAAACTCGCAACTATCGACAACTGAACCTAAAACAAAACAAAACAAAACAAAAACTAAGCAAACAACTAGAACAGGAACAGAATCACAGAAATGGAGGTCACATGGAGGGTTACCAACTGGGAAGGGGAGAGGGGAGAATAACGGAAAAGGTACAGGGAATAAGAAGCATAAATAGTAGGTACAAAATAGACAAGGGGAGGTTAAGAATAGTATAGGAAATGAAGAAGCCAAAGAACTTATATGGACGACCCATGGACCTGAACTAAGAGGGACGGGAATGCTGGTGGCGGGGGGGCGGTGCATAGTGGAGGAGAATAAAGGGGAGGGTTTGTCAATTTTATTAATCTTTCCAAAGAGCCAGCTCTGACTCTGACCTATGTGGCTCAGTTGGTTGGGTGTCATCCTGCAAAGCAAAAAGGTCACTGGTTTGATTCCTGGTCAAGGCACAAGCTTGGGCTTGCGGTCCGGCCCTCAGGTGGAGTGCATGCAAGAGGCAAGCAATCAATGTTTCTCTCACACATCCATGATTCTCTCCCTCTCTTACTCTCTCTCCTCCTCTCTCAATCTCTCTCTAAATAAATAAATAAATAAATAAATAAAATCTTAAAAAAGAACAAGCTTTTTGTTGTACTGTTTTGTATAGACTTTTTGTTCTCTGTCTCATTAAATTCTGCCCTAATTTTTATTATTTCCTTTTTTTCTGCTGACTTCGTTTTTTAAGATGTAATGTTAGGTTGTTTACTTGGGAATTCTCTTGTTTCTTGAGATATACCTGTAATGATATAAACTTTTCTCTTTTTTTAAAAAAAGATTTTTAAAATTTATTTTTAGAGAGAGGGGAAGGGAGGGAGAAAGAGAGGGAGAGAAACATCAGTGTGTGGTTGCCTCTCATATGTCCCTCACTGGGGACCTGGCCTGCAACCCAGGCTTGTGTCCTGACTGGGAATTGATCCAACGACGCTTTGGTTTGCAGGATGGCACTCAATCCACTGAGCCACACCAGCCAGGGCTAAACTTTTCTCTTATTATTACTTTCATTGCATCCCAGAAATTTTGATGTTTCATTGTCATTCTCATTTGTTTCTATATGTATTTTGAGCTCACCTTTTATTTCTTTTTTGACTCAGTCATTTTTTAGAAGTATGTTGTTTGATATCCACTTATTTGTGTGTCTCTTTACTTCTTTTTTTTGCAGTTGATTTCTAATTTCAACGCATTGTGGTCTGAGAATATGCTTGGTATAATTTCAATCTTCTTGAATTTGTTGAGGTTAGTTTTGTGACCTAACACCTAAGGTATCCTTGAGAATATTCCATGTGCACTGGAGAAGAATATATAATCTGATGTTCTGGGATGAAAAGCTCTATATATGTCAATTATGTAAGACTATACTTTCAGGGATCATTTCTATAGTTCATTATAAATGTCATTTATGTCAGTTTGGTCTAATGTGTCATTTAAGGCCAATATTTTTTTAATTGATTTTCTGTTTGGATGATCTATCTAGAACTGTCAATGGAGTATTAAAGTCCCCAACTATGATTGTGTTTTGGTCTGTTTCTACTTTTAGTTCTGTGATTAATTACTTGATATATTTTGGTACTCCCTGATTATGTGCATATATATTAAGAAGTGTTATGTCTTCTTGATGTAGTGTCCTTTTTATCATTATAAAATACCCATCTTTGCCTCTTGTTACCTTTGCTCTCTTGAAATCTGTTTTGTTAGATATAAGTATGGCTCCTCCTGCTTTTCTGTAGATATTATTTTCTTGGAGAATTATTTTCCACCCTTTCACTTTGAATCTATCTTTTTCTTTGCAGCGCAGACATGTCTCCTGAAGGTAGCATATGGTTGAGATTTGTTTTTTATCCCATCTGATACTCTGTGTCTCTTTATTGGTGAATTCAGTCCATTTACATTTAGTGTAATTATTGATGTACGAGAATTTCCTATGGTTATATTATCTTTTGTCTTCTGGTAGATCTGTGTCTCCATTGGTTCTTTTCCTTTGTGTTCCCATCTGTTGTTCTTGTTTGGTAGTATTCCATATAGTTCTTTCTTTTGTTTTCTCTCTTTTTAAGCTATGTGTCTCAGTTTTGGGGTTTTTCTGTATGGTTACCATTAGGTTTATGAGAAAGAAATTTTCATGTATACAGTAGTTTTTTTTTTTTAATTTGAATGCATCTGATTTCCATCCTCCTTTGCAAATTCAGGTATTTACCTCCTTTTATGTTTTTGTTGTCACACATTGTCCCTGTTTCTGTTGTAAGTTTCATGGTGATTTTACTCATAGTGTGTGATCCTTTGTTCTTTGTTTCAGGTATAATAACCTCCCTTTGAGTATTTTCTGCCATATAATTTTCTGGTGATAAATTCCCTCAGCTTCTGTATGTCTGTAAAAGTCTTTATTTCTCCTTCATATTTAAAAGATAACTTTACTAGATATATTTTTCTTGGTGGGCAATTCTTCTATTTCATAGCTTGAATATTGGTTCCACTCTTTTCTGGTTTATAGAGTTTCTGCTGAAAAGTTCAATAATAACCTGGTGGGCTTTCCTGAATAGGTCACTTGCTCCTTTTTCTGGCTTCCTTGGGAATTTTTTCTTTGTGATTAATTTCTGACAGTTTTAGTACAATGCTCCTTGGAGAAGGTCTCTTTAGATTGAAGTAACTAGGTGTTCTGTTTGCTTCTTGGATTCTAAGATGTGATCTTTTCATAGGCTTGGGAAGTTCTCATCCACTATTTATTTGGATAGGCTCTCTGTTCCCTCCTCACTCTCTTCTTCTGGTATGCCTATTATTATTTTTTTGCCCTCACCCAAGGACATGTTTATTGATTTTAGAGACAAGTGAAAACAGAGAAAGATAGATGGAGAGAAACATTAGTGTGAGAGAGAAACATTGATTGGTTGCCTCTTGTATGTGTTCCAACAGGGGACCTCTCATATGAGTCCCAACCAGTGAGCAAACCCACAACCTAGGCATGTGTCCTGACTGGGAATCAAACCGATGACATTTGGTTTATAGGATGACACAAAAACCAAGTGATCCACACTGTCCAGGGTGCCTATTATTCTTATAATTATTTTCTGATGGAGTTAGATCATTCTTGCAGAGCTCTTTCATTTTGTTCTATGCTATCTCTCTCTTCTTTTTTCTGAATCATTTCTAGGTTCTATCTTTGATATCACTAGTTCTTTCTTCCATTTGGTTTGCTCTATTTCCTATGCTTGCTAATTCGTTCTTGATATCTGTTATTGAATTCTTTACCTCCAGGGTTTTTGCTTGGTTCTTTTTAAAATTTTCAGTCTCTTTGGTGAAATACTCATTTTGTTCATTAAGTTGTTTTCTGAGCTTGCTAAAATGCCTGTCTGTATTTTCTGGCATCTCATTAAGTATTTTCAGAACTGCAATCTTGATTTCTCTGTCATTTATGTGTTCAAGTTTGTTTTCTGGAGATTTTTTATTTTCTTTCTGAGCTGCCTCACTACCTTGGTCACTCATGGTATTGGATGAGATCCTTCTCTGTCTAGGCATCTATTATTAATGGCACTTGCATAGCGGATTACTATGAAGAGGTCTTTCTATCATTTTCCAGTAAGTGGTGATGGATCACAAGTTTTTTAGCTCTGGGAAATCTCATAACTTCTGTCAGTATAGCTGTGTTGCTTGGGGGTGGGGTTGTCTGTAGGGATCGACCTTCTTCTTTGTTTTGGCCTCTTGGTAATGGTGACCTCAGACCTCCATGTGGTCCCGCATACACACACATGCCCCCACTAGAGTTGTGTTCCAGAGTGTTCCCTTTGCTAAGGGGAAAGAGTGATTCTGTAGTGATTGTTCTGAGGTTTGCAGGTAGTATGCTCTGCAACCGGACACCAAGGACAACGGGAGGCAAGTTCTGGGAGTCCACAGGGTGGCAGAGCTCTGCAGCTTTCTTCCAGCCGCCCAACAGCTCTGGCAGAACCCCTGTGCTGTGTTCTTGCCCAGGTCTGTTGACTCAGCCACATTTTACACTGCTCACTCCTGTTCGAGTGCACGCAGGAGTGCCCACTCTTGCTCCTCCCTGCTGAAGGAAGCGATAGCCACAGCCAGCTTCCTCCCCTCTCCAGGCTGACCCTCCATCAGTTCCTGGCTGCAGGTCTGCATGTATAGTTAGTCTGAGCCCTCCTCACTTCTCACCTCCTATTCGTTCCAGCTTGTCCACCTTTAGATGCTTCAAAGTGTGAATCTCTCAGGTATGCATGCATGTTGAACAGGGAATCTTTTGTTGAGTTATAGCTATTCAACTTGTTGAAATTTCAGGGGGAGAGACCAAGGGGACCTCTCATGCTGCCATTTCTCTGACATCACTGTTGCGTCGTTCTTCATTTGTAGTTCTAACTTTGGAGAAAAAAATTTCCTTTTACCAAAAGGCTGATGGGGACTTTTTTGGTGGGAGAGGAGGGTGTAATACAATGGAAAAAATATGGCTTTGGAGTTTGATATACTGATTTAAGTCCTGTTTTCCCCACCACTAACCAGCTGTGTGACCTTGGTTAAACCAGTTAACCTTCCCAAGCCTCACTCAGTTCCCTCACTTGCAAAGAAAGGAAAATAATCTAATGTACAGAAATCACATGAGAATTACATGAGATAATGTTTATATAGTGTATGGCCCATAATAAGTAATCAAGAAATGGCAAATTTTTATGTAAGTATTATTAGGATTTGTCTTTTTATTGGTGGAAGAATGATTGTCCCCTTATTTTGTAGATGATTTCTTTCCAGATTCAGAGAAGCTTTTCCATTCCCTGTGTCTTGGTGTTTCAGGAATCAGGGTCATAGCTTTCCTTACCCCTCTCAGAGAATGACTTGCTGGTACCAACTCCTCACAGCTGTCTCCCAGCTGTCCTTGGCCCCATCCCCACAAGGGATTGTTGGGTCAGCAGGAAACCCTGGGTGGAGCAGCATTTTGGGTTATCCCTTTGCCAGAAAGATTGCTGATAAACCCTGCAAATAGACTTAAAATTTTTTCCTGCACATACATGGAGTGATTCAGACAATCCTTTGTTTGAAGTTTAGAAAGGCTTGCCTAAAGAGGCAAAAGTTAAAGATAGCTCAACAGATTTTTAGTTATTTATTTCTGAAGAGAAAAGCAATCACAGGCCAGTGTCTAGTAGGAGGAAGAAATCTATTAAAATGTTTAAGACATTTAAGCCCCAAAATTCATATGTACAAGAATGATTGAAAAAATAAACTAAGCAAAAACAATGGCTTGACCTTCAGTAAATGTCCCCGAGTCCTAAGTCCCATAAGATCCCAATGTTTCCAAAGGGTCTGTGTATCTGTGTATTTTCTCTTTCTTTTTCTGCCTCTCTTGCCAAACTTTACTGAACACTTGTTGGAGAGCTAGGAATTTTGGATGCGTTTTCAGTGAAACCACTATTTTCTCAGTATTTGGAGGAAGCCCTTAGGTGGGGGTGGGATCGGGGGGATGTAGGGAGGTGGAATGGGAATGAGAAGAGGCTGCTGAAGCCCTGATGTCCTTGGGGGCTCAAAGGTCTTTGGTGGAGGGCTGAGGGTTAGAGTGGAGGTAGGAATAGGGGTGGAATGCGTCAATGGGTTGGAGGCAGCAGGTTTTTGACTGGGGCTTCAGGACCTGTTGGGGCACTGCTCAGTGGCGGGTGGATGAAGGGGCAGACACATTGAGGGAGGAGAGGGTCCTGAGATGCCAGGTGTGGGCAGGGGGAAGTCAGGCTGCAGGGTGCCATGAAGGCAACCAAAACTGGTGAATCTGGCAGCTGGCCACCTCTCTGGGCTGCCCTGGTCTACTGCTCCTCCCCTATCCCCACCCTCAGGTATTTGGGACAGAGGTAACTTCTCTAGCCTCCGGCCTGTGCTGATGGTGAGGCTGGGATGACTCCCCTGGGTCCTGGGCTCCAGGCGGGCACAGTCATGGGTCAAATGCTGCCCATCTGTAGCTGGCCTTCCAGTGAACCTGACCCAGCTGTGGGCATTAGGAGAATCTGTTTGCACTAACGGGTCTCTGGCTTCCCAGCTCTGCCTTGCAGAGAGGTTCCCAGTCTAGGTGGGAGATCTGGGGAGTTACAACAAGCAGGACTGTGAATGTGATGGAAGGTGGTGTGAACATTCTCTGTGGACTCTCTGGAAAGAAGCCTGGCTGTTCTGCATCCCCAGCGTTCTGACCACCATCAAATGGTCCTGTAGCCACACGATGGTCATCTTAGCCCAGACCTCTTCTCGGATTCCAGACTCTCGTGTTCAACTGTATCCTCCGTGTCCCACCAGGATGTCCAACACGACAGTTAACAAAAGCCCATCTAAATCCACACTTCTGATTCCCTGCTTCAGTGACTCCTTCCTCCGCCCCCAGTCTTGGCAAAGTTCTTTTCCCATTGTTTAGGGAAGATATCTGCTAATCACTCTTCTCTTTCTCTCACACTTCATACCCAGTTTACTAGACAGTCCAGTCGTATCTGCCTTCAAAATAAATGGCCCCACGGCCCCTGTGCATAACCCTTTAGAATATCCCGCATGTGATCCAAGCTGTGGGGCCCAGACAGGACTGGGGGGCTGTGTCTCTCTTGCAGCCTCCCTGCTGCTCTGCTTCCCTCCTTCTGAGTCTCTTGTCCACATGGTAACTGAATGATGGTATCAGAGCAGAAAGAAGCCTTGTTGTTCCTGGGGTATGAAATGTCAGGAAACAGTCATGTTGACAGATGAAATGGTATGCGATCTGGATTTGTTTCATGATGATCCAGCAGGAGGAGGAAGTGAATGGGAGCAAATATGGCTGAAGCTGGGAGATGGCTAAGTGGGCATTCACTCGATTCTCATTTTTTACACTATCCTGCCTACTTTGGTATATGTTTAAAACATTTTATAAGAAAGGTAAAAACAATCCAATAAGATCACATAAATCTGGTCAGAAACTTCAAAAGGCTCTCCAGCTCTCTGAGGGTAAAAATGTAAGGCCACGAGAGATAGAAAGCCCCCTCTCTGTGCCCAGGGCCCTCCCATACCTGTTGAATTCAAATCTCTACAGGTGGCATGGAAGCCTCAACAGTTCCCATAAGTGTGGTCCCTAGCCCAGGAGTAGCAGCATCACCTTGGAAGTTGTCAGAAATGCACATTCTCAGGCTCCACTTCATACCTGCTGCACCAGGACCCCTGAGGGTGGGGCCCTGCAATCTGTGTTTTCAAACCCTCCACCTGATTCAGTTGCTCAGGCAGAGCCTTAAGTCCCAAGAGTAACGCCTGAGGAAGCTGATGCAGGTGCCCCTGAGGGACAAGCAGGTGAAAGGAATGCAGATCTGGGATCCACAGAGCCTGGGCGAGAGTTTAAAGTCATGGCGATGGGCCCTCTGCTCCCCCCATCATCGGGGCAGAGCTGGGGACAGCGGGGCTGACTCACCTGTCCCCTCTTCAGAGGAGGAAGCAGGGTGTGCCCAGGCCTGTGGAGGGCTTGGGATCCCCATGCCCAATATGCTGGGAAGAAGAGTGCCCTCCTCTCCATGGAGATGTGCATGGTGCTAATGGGATGCCCCGAGGTGGCTCTCACACCAGATCCGAGAGCTGCTGAGCTAAAGGCGGGGGTTTGGACCTCTGCCTCATTCTCAGGCTTGTCCACTGGTCTCCGTTACCTGCAGTGTCCTCTGCATCCTGTGACTGCCTCGTTCTGGTTGCCAGGGGCAGAGAGTGGGGGTTCATATATCTGTGACCTTAAATTTTTTTTAAAAAAGTCTCAGTTCACTTCAAATCTCTTTTCTTTTCTTTTCTTTCTTTCTTTTTTTTTTTAAATAGGTCTTTCTAAAACTTTCCCACAGAGAAATGTTTCCCTGCTGGTGGTCCTGAAGCTCTGCTCTCATCTCTCTCTCTCTCTCTTTTTTATTAATCTCTACTTTAGATAACTGAGTCCTTGCTATGGAGACCACCTGTGTATGGGGTACTGATCTCCTCAGAGGAGGGGGATGGGGAGAGGCCCCTCCTCCCCCCAGGAGTGCTCTGGGTGGCATGTGGACAGAGGCTCCCTGGATGATGCCCTTCTGGGCACAGGAGCTCCGTGGGCACAGTTGAGGCTTGACTGCCCTTCTATGACCTGGAGGGCTGGGGAGACAGGGATCCACTAGAAAAGTTCTGGAAGACTTGCCACCTCCCACCCTCCAGTTGCTCCTCTGGCAAATGTAACCAGTTACCTGAATCCTGGTTGACTTCCAGGAAAGGGAGAAACTGGCTGATCCCTGCTTTCCAGGAGGTGGAGGTGTGGTCTGTGGCTTGCAGAGCCCTCCAGAAGCTGGTGTCCATGCTTGCCCCTGGAGAGAGGAGCTGGGTGCAGCTCCAGGGCAGGATGCGACACTCACCCTGCAATGGGGAAAGCAAATGAGAAAGCCCAGGGCCAGGGAGGGCCAGGGGGCCTTGGAACTGCCTGTTACAGGGATTGGGAGTCACTCGCTGTTCGCTTGCATTTTTAGTCAAGAAGAGATCACTTTAGAGGAGGAGGGGAGAGAGTGGGAAATGGTGAGCAGATCAGTGGACAGCTTGAACTACATGTTTCTGGTACCACTCTGGGTCTCCTGTCAGATGCCTGGTGGCAGTGAGCAGTTTGAGGAGGGACTGCACAGAATTGACTGGCAGGAAGTACCTGGTTGGTCAAGGAAGAGTGAGGATGCTTCTTGCCCTCAAGAACTAGTCTCTGTGGGTGGCAGGAGGGCAGGACCAATGCCAGAGTATAGTGCAGGTGGGGGAAAGGGGAGTGGCAGTGGGGTGAGGGTAGGCTCTGGGTTTCCTTGAGCAGGAAGTGAGACAGGGAAGTCTAGAGGGGACAGGGGAACATGGGCAGAGCAAGGCCAGGGAGACAGGGAAGAACCTGGCAGCAGCTCACTGGAGTGAGAGATTTGGGGAAAGGAGTGGTCTGGAGTGGCCTGATTCTGGGGCTTGCTGAGCAGCCAGGCAAGCTGCCGCTGGTTTTCAGAACACAGTGGACAAAGAGCTTAGAGCCTTGTGCTGGAAAATTCTTTTTGAGTTTGTTCCCTTTCACATTTCTTATGAAAAGTTCTGTTAAATCTCTTGAGTATGAACTGAGGGACAAGAGGCAGTTCCTCCTTCGGTCCTGGGGGTGATGATAGCAGAGGGAGATGGGGCTGACACTGGGGAGCCTCCTAGGGGTGAACGCTATAGAACCCACCTCCCAGCCAAGCAGCTTCCTCTACTCCCTGGAGGCTCAGCCAGCAGCAGGCCCCACAGGGTGGGTTGAGCTGCAGCTTCAGGCCTGGAGATGTAAAGGGCTCTGTTGCTGTCCTACCCTAGAGCCTCCGTGGCCCCCCCCCCCCCCGTCTGCTTCTCCCACCTCTCTGTGCACCCAGAGTCCCCACTCACTGGGCTTGCCCCTGGGCTGTCACTGGTGTCCATATCTCTGTGCAGGGGAGGGTTGTCATCCAGCAGAAATAACAATTGGGTAACCTGGGAAGGCGCCCCTGGTAGAGACTGATGTGGGGCAGATTCTCCTATTAACCCCTCTCCCGGGTCCATTCGTCCATGGTTGTGTGACTCTCTTTTGCTCCCTCCTCCCCATCCTGTCTCACTTTTCCCCGGTCCATTGACTTCCCAAGAGACTATAACCATGGAGTTCCCCTTGCTGGTGGCTTTTTACTGGGTTTGGCCAGTGGGAAGCACATGTGGTGGAAGGAGAGGGGATGGACTATTTCTTAGGTGCTCCCTTCCTGTCAGTCAGGGTCTGGGTTCCTTGGAACTACAACTGTCCCTCTGCTGTTCCTCCTCCAGTCCCTTCCCGACTGGGGGTAGGGGGCGGATCCCTCTGCCTCAGATCCCCTGCTGTCAAGGAAAGGGGAAGGCGACTCCCCCTAGTGGGGAATGTCCCGAGCACCGCGTGCTCAGTGGCTATATTGAGAGGGTTACAAGTGGGGAACAGGTAGCAGGAATGTATAGGTAATCTAATTAAATCAGTAACTTAAGCTTACAGAGAACAGGTAATGTTTAAAGAAGACAATGGCAGGAACAAACCAGATTGCCTGGGTCCGAGATGAGTAAACATTATGGTGCCAGATTGAATTTGAGTCAGCGTCGATGAATTTTGTAAATTTCCTTCCCAGCCTTAAACGGGTTATCTGGCATAAGATTAACAGAGTGGGAGGGAGAAACAAAGCATGCTTCAAGGAGCGTAATTTACTTCTAGGCCTGATTTCCCCAGGGGGCCCTTGGAGCTACTATCGGATCCTGCCTATCATCCACATTACCAGTGTTCTGGCCAAGTGTTATGGGGGCCTCTCCTAGGCTCCCGCTTGTGAGGGACTACAATTCCCGATACCTCTCAGAGTGGCCCCCTACACGGCAAAGTTTTGGCTTCCTTTTCCTCTTCCTTCCTTAGAGTCATCCTTTAACTCCTCTTTCTACCTTGAACCTCTAGCTCCAGCTCTCTGAGTCAGTGTCTGAGGTTTACACAGACAGGTCAGGTGCGCACCAGCCATTGTCAGCTCCTTCCCAGGGAATTCAGTTTCCCAGGGGAACCTTCCCCTGGGGAGTCAAAGCTGGAACCTGAGGCCACTTCTCCAGCAACTATTCCAGGAGCAGCTCCCTCTCCCCTTCCCTCTGTCATCCCTGAGGGGTACCTGAACTTCATTGCATCTGAGAGGTCTGCCTTTTGTCCATATTGCTGTGTGATTTCTCCACTTTACCATGTGTCTTGTCAGGGGGCCCCATTATGAGACAGGTCAGAGCAAGAGACTTTGTCTTCCCTAGGTGCACGCGGCAAGCTGTCAATAAATGGCCACTGAACAAGTATGTGTAGGGAGTGTGTCCTATAGCTGCTCAGTAGGGGCACGATGAGGGGTGAAACCAGGGGGCAGGTGGAGCAGGCAAGCTTTTGATTTGGGGGAAATGGCAGAGCCAAGGTCTGGTCTGGGCCTTTTGCAAAAAAAGGGTGCGTGTGTGTGTGTGCGCGCGTGCACTCGCACATGTGATGCCTGAGAGGAGAGTCCCTCAGCTTCTCAGGTCTTGGGGAGCAGTGAGATCAGGGTGCAAGGTGGGACCAATATGTGGGGGCATGGTTGGACAGAGGCTGACATTGTCCCCACATTCCCCTATGGGAACTCAGTTTTGTTGTTAAAAACAAATAATACTTTATTAAAATAAATCTAAAATAGAACAAATAACAACTAACCTTCAGTAAGTAAGTAGTGAATTCTGGAGCCCTTTCCTGTCCTGCTGCTCCCTCAGCCCACCAAGTAAGTCCTTGTCTGATTTCTGCTACCACAGAGTTGCTTTGCCTGTACGTCAAGTTCATCCCTCAGGAATCCTGCGCGGTCGTTTGAGTCTGGTTTCCTGTGCTCCGTTCCGCTTGTCTCAGAGCCCTTGCCGGCAGTGCCCCGCCCTCCCTTGGTGTCCTCCAGGAAAGCTCCCTTTCTGTGCGCACATATTCGCCACGAGGGGGCAGCAGAGCCTGATGGACCCCGGTGAGACCGGTGGGCAGCTGGTCTGCTGTTCCTGGTTTACTCTCCCCACTCACACAGCACCCTCTTTTTGGGCCCCTCCCAGGCAGGGTGGTCCTGCTTCCACCCCCTGAGACCTGCTGCTTTAGAGATTTCTGGAGCAGAGGGTTGGAGCGCGGGGTCTCCAAATTCTTTGGATCGCATACTCCTTCAAGGAATGTACTTTAAACAGGCAATTATGTGCAAGCATTGTATGAATTATGAAAACAAACACAAGTAACAAATTAAAAGAGGTAAGAGTAAGCTTCTAATAGAAATTCTAATGTATTTTTTTTTCCTCCCCTGCTTCCCTGAGACTCCTGGAGCACCCCTGGAACTGATGCCCCCACTCTGGTCCCTCTGTTTAGAGCTCCGTTGAGCTTTGGAGAGGACCTGCTCCTGTCAGGGTTTGGCCACTCAAGCACATGACTTAGGACAGGTCCCCTCACATTGTCCAGCCTCTGTCTTCCAGCTGTAAAATGAAGACGGTAAGATTCCCCTCAGAACAATTACATATTGAAATGAAATATGTAACGTTCAGAGCAAAACAGTACTGGATGAAGGGTGGGCCCGAGGACTTGGTGACTCTAGCAGGGCCTGCACTCTGGGCTTCAGCCTACAGTTCAGCCTGGGGAGAGAAGTGCCCTGGCCCAGGAGGAACTGGGTGCCCAGAATCTGGGGACTGTTAGAATTAGCCTCTCAGGTTGATCAGATCCTTTCTTGCCTCTAGTGCCCCAGGCCCCTTTCCTCTGTCAAGGACAGAGGCCAAAGGGCCAGACCTCCAGGAGTCTTCCTATATAACTTGGCTATATACTTCCTATATAACTTAAACCTCTCCCCGCAGGATTTGCCTGTTTCATTCATGACCATGGGTAGGTCTGATCTACATGGGATTAGAGGGTGAGTAAGTTCTTCCCAGGCCACTGACTGGGTCACCTGTATAGGAAGGACACACTCTCACTCCCTGCAAATCATTCACTAACACCACAGTGACTGAGAGACACATGCCCATTCTGGCGACCCGTTCTTAGACATGTCAGGGCTGAATGCTGGGAGGACCTTGCACCCTCTTTCTTTCCCCCCTTCCCTCCCTCCCTCCCTCCCTCCTTCCCTCCCTCCCTCCCTCCCTCCCTCTCTTCCTCTCTTCCTTTCTCCCTCTCTCTCTCCCTTTTTTCTTTCTTTCCTTTCTGGGGCCATGTTTCTCTGTTGGCTTCTTTTCTTTTTATTTTCTTATTTATCTTTTGCTTATTTATTAGTGTAATAAAATTTATTAAATTTCCTGTAAGAATAACTTTCTCCCTGGTTTCGCTCCCTTCCCTTTAATATCTCAGGGCTTGGGTGGGACTGCTGCCTCCTCACCTCCCCTGGAGCTCAGACATTGAAGGCAGAGTGCGCTGCCCACTAAGAGGGTGTGGGGCAGGTGCTTGACCTGGTAGGCTCTGCAGTCCACCTCTGGGAGGACCTGGGCAGGCTCCAGCTCCTGGGAGTGAATGAGGGACTCATAGAATTCTTTGAGGCACTGTTGGTTGGATAATTGAGTAATGGGAATAGCAGCCTCTGTTGCGGGGGGGCGATGTGAAAGCTCAGGTTAAGGTGAGGGTCTGACTGTGACCTTGGGACTCTCCTCAGCATGGTGCCAGTGTCATGCAGATCAGGGAGAGAAAGAAAAAATTTTAAACGTGAAACACAAGCCACCACCATGTTTGTGTATTCATGTGTGTATGTTTGTGATTCTTTTTATTTTTAATTTTTTCAGCTGTCAGAAATAGATCCTAAAAGTTTTTTCTATAGTAGAAGATAACCAAGTGAACCCTCCAACAGAGTCAAGATAAATTAAACTCCACAGGATTGAATTTTTTAAAAAAGATTTTATTTACTTACTTTCAGAGAGAGGGGAAGGGAGGAAGAAAGAGAAGGAGGGAAACATCTGTTGCCTCTCACACACCCTTATCTGGTCATAGCCAATCCTTGCAGCTGACTGACCTGGGTAAATCCTTTCCATTAATCTGCCAACAGCAACGAAGGCTCAGCTATAAGAGGAGAGTGTACTCAGCCCACACGAAGGGCGCACCTTGAGTACCCAGCTTGGAGGATAGGGGAGGCTGTGCCACTAGACCCTACAGGGCACCTACTACATTAGGCAACCCTACTAAGACAGGGAGTCATAGCAGCTCTACCTTAGACATAGAAACAAACACAGGGAAGCTGCCAAAATGAGGAGACAAAGAATATGGCCCAAATGAAAGAACAGATCAAAACTAGAAAAAAGAGCAAACGAAATGGAGATAAGCAATCTCTCAGATGCAGAGTTCAAAACACTGGTTCAAAACCCTTGAGGATGCTCAAGGAACTTAGTGAGGACCTGAGCAGCATAAAAAACACCCAGCCAGAAATGAAAGATACACTAATTGAAATAAAGAACAATTTACAGGGAAATAACAGTAGAGTGGATGAAACCAAGAGTCAGATCAATGATTTCGAACATAAGGAAGCAAAAAACAACCCATCAGAACAAGAAAAAGAAAAAAGAATCCAAAAAAAAAAAAAAAAATGAGAACAGTGTAAGCAACCAGTGGGACAACCTCAAGAATCCAACATTTGCTTCATAGGGGTGCCAGAAGGAGAAGAGAAAGCAAGAAATTGGAAATCTATTTGAAAAAATAATGAAAGAAAACTTCCCTAATTTGGTGAAGGAAATAGAAATGCAAGTCCAAGAAGCACAGAGAGTCTCAAACAAGATGGATGGAAAGAGGCCCACACCAAGACACATCATAGTTAAAATGCCAAAGGTTAAAGGTAGAGATGGGAGAGGGGGTGTGGGAGAGTGTGTGAAGAGGTGAAGAGATTAAGAAGTACAAATAGGTAGTAACAGAATAACCATGGGGATTAGAGTACAGTAAAGGGCACGGAGTAGCCAAAGAACTTACTTGCATGACCTGTGGATGTGAACAAGGGTGGGGGGATCACCTGAGGGAGTGGGGGGTGATGGGTGGAGGGGGACAAAGGGGAAAATCAGCACAACTGTAATGGCATAATCAATAAAATATAATAAGAAAAGAAAAACGGGATTAATAATTTTCACCCACTGCCACATTTTAAAAATCACAGTTCATTTTATAAGTCACCTTTGTTTTAATGACTTAAGTCTGCACCTGAAACTTTTGAAAATACTGAAGCAAACAAAAGATGAGAGATATTACAGCGCTGTTAAAGAAAGTTAAATACTAACGTCATTAGCATTAGGATAATTTATATTCGAGAAAGAAAAATCATTTGTGGTTACTGAACAGGGTTTGTTGTTCAAGCAGCTGGAAACGTGACCCTGATGAGCTGGGAGAGGGCAGTGAGGTTTGCTGCTTGATGTCCTTCCTGACGGCGTGCCCCTGGCGTCCTTCCAGTGTTCTTCAGGAAACCCGCTGTCAGCCCCACCCTCCAACTTTGGAATCAAAGGGCCGGGATTTAGGATGCGATAAGTTTCCTGGCCCTATCAGTCTGGAACCCGTTTGAGTCCAAGGTCCCTTTCTGCTCCTCCTCACTCTGACTTGTGTGCAGCTGGGGGCTGGGCTGGGCTGAAGGGCTGGGGTGGGGGTGGAATGCAGGGGTCTCCTTGCAGCTCTAGTCTCCCCTGCCCCCCATCCTTTAAAGTTCCTGGTCTAAGAGTCACTGGATGATCGGGCTCAGGTTTTACGTAATCTCTGTTTGCACGTGTGAGAATGAAGAGGCAGATATATAATTTTCATGACCCAGTCCCTGGCACTCAGTAGGTATTCAATAAAACATTTCCCCCCCCTCTCTGTTTTCAAAAAATTTCCCTAATGTCCCTCAGGTCTTGAGAAGTCTCCCTGTTGGGCAGTGGGGGTTGGGGGTGTACCCAAAGTCCAGTATTGGCCTTTGTCTCATTAGCTATTTTTGGCTCAGTATAGATTTTACAAGTATTCCCTACTCTGAGTGGTCCTTAGCAGAAATGGGCCTTTGGGGGATGATGGCGGGGGCTGTGTTCAGGCATATCTTGGAATCCCTGGCTTGCCTACAGTTTAATGTCTCAGACCAGACTTCCAGGCAGAAAGCAAGCATCCCGTGCATCAGTGGGTCAGTGAGTCCTTGCCGCAGGAAGACGGATGTACGGGGGCATTCAGGACAACCGGGAGTGAACACAGGCTGTGAGAGATCTTGCTGAGTATGTGGCCGTGAAACTCTGAGAGGTTGGGTTTCCTTTTCTGAGAATGAAGATAATCATGACAGCCGCCTGGCCAAGTCAATGAGGGACAATTAGACCAAGTCACTTAACACGCAAACCAGGGCACAGGCAGGCTTGAGGGAGCCATCGAAGGGGGTCGAACCTGAAATTTCCAACAGGGGATGTCATCAGCGACACAGTTGTGCTTGGGGTAGATAGAAAACCAGAGGGGAAGATGCTGAAGCTGTTGTGTCCACGGGATTGACTTGTTTAGGTCAGAGCCAACAGACTTCACGTTTCTTAGGGGACTAAAATGGTTTCTGAATTGGCACAAGGCTGAGCAGCCAACGCACTGCTGAAGTGACTCCTCTGCCAATGAGTGGGACCTGAGGGTGAGAGTTCAGTGGGGGAGAGAGAGCAACACGCCCAGTGGGAAGGTCCCAGGCTGGGAAAACTCAGTGAATTGGAGAAACTCATGTGAGGCCAGTGAGGGGGCACCTGGGAGAAGAATGGGATGGAGTGGAATAGGAAGCCAGAGGCCTGGGGCCACAGAGGAGGGTGAAGCAGAGGAATCCTTTGAAGGGATAAGGCAGAGAGTTGCCATTAGCTAACTTGAGAGAATCATGTCCTTGGAAGGAAATGAAGTTGAAGAGATGGGGCAGGGGCACCCACAAGGAGGCCACCACATGGGCTGGGTGAGAAATATGGGTGGCTTGTAATTAATTACTGACTCCAGCTATAGGTTTGAGGAGAATCTTTAACATTTTGGTAGTAGATTGGAAGTAGATTGGATGGAGAGCCAGGTGTCAAAGATGCTTCTTGAGTTACTGGCAGAGGTAACTGGGTGAACACAAGTGCCCTTTACTGGGATGGGGAAACTGCAGGAAGGAGGGCTGCTGAGGAAGATGCCATGCTCCAGGGTTTTCTTTCAGGACTTTCCTGATGCACAATGCAGCCTGGCAAGGACAGGGTCTGAATGGCTGCACCCAGGCCATTTAGGTGATACTGAAATGTTAGCAAGGCTCAGGGCACTGTCCATTCAGTGTGAGCAGGACCAGGGTTTCAGAGTTGGTTCTAGAAGTTCCTGATGCCTGATGTTAACCCCTTGGTTGCCAGGTTGAGGGGAGCTCCTGAGTCATCTGGTGGTGAAAATGACAAGCACTGGGGCCTCTTCAAAGGCTCGAGTCTGGGGTGATTACCAACCAACATGAAATCGTTTCTGTCATGAGCAGACCTATGCATAGGGCTAGGTGTTGGTTTTGGCTGTGCCACACTCAGTCCTACTTCCAAGGTCTAGAACAAGCCAACCTGGAATGCAGTAGCTCTTGCACAAACAGCCCTGCGTCTGCGCCTCTCTCTGTGCCCTGGAGGGCTGTCTCAGTGTGCCCGAACCTACACTCTGCCCCCTGCTCCAATCATGCTGTTTTCTCCCCAAGACCTGCGGTGCCCTCGGCAGAGGGTCGGACAGAGTCTGCTGGATTGCTTTTGACAAGTTTTCACTTTCTGATGGTGGGAGGAACAGAAGAGTGGATTCTTTGGGCTGGAGCCCCAGGACCTAGTCTCTACAGATGCCCCTGCAGCCTAGGCCAGGTTCTGCTTCTTCTCCATTTCCTGGGAACCACCTGCCCCTCCATACAAGGAACCAGGGCACCCAGCCTTGGCTCCAGGAGCAAGGTTGGGGGCTGTGAGCATGGATTCAGAAGGTCCCTGAACCTTTAGAAGCTGCTGTGTTTAGAGAGCTCCAGGTTCCAGCCTTTCACAGCAGGTAGATTGGTTTTGAGGACACCAGTGGGTCACGAGGAGGAATCAAGGAGCAGCTGGCTGTGAGGCAGAGGCTGAGAATGAGGTGAGGCTGGGGGCGGGGTGGGGGCTATAGGAAGACCCAGGAGAACCTCCTTGAGGATCCTTTATCTTGAGACAGAAATCTTCCAGAGAGATTCCAGAGAGGAAGAGGATTCACCCATCAGTTGGGAGCTGACTAGGCACCTGCTGCGTGCAGGGCTATGTCCTTGGTCCTGAGCAGGAAAGGGTGGGGTGGGATTGAGATGAAGGTGATTTATACAAGCAAACATAAGCAAGACAGGGTGCCTGTGATGGGAGCCACAGTCTCCTCAGGGAGGATGTAGTCTGTTTTGATGCTTCTCAGTGATTCTCTGTGCACAGTTAGGGGATGACAGAACATAAACAGGACCGGGCATGACCTTCATGGTGAGGGAACTGGGTCTGGGCCCTCTGTCCTGGGGAGTCACTGGTGTGTGCGAACAATGGAGAAGTAGAGGGACAGTTTCCACCACAGGCTCAAGGTGCTGAGGAAGGAAGGGACTGGTTTTCTGAGCAGAGTGGGCCTGCGCTGTGGGTGCAGTCAGGGTGGGAAGAGAAGCAGTGCTTTCCCCCCACCCCCTCAAGCAAAACTGAAGTTTCTCTAGCACAGAGGCTTTCAAAAGGGCAGGGAAGCATCTAGGCTCCGTTATTTCTCGGTGTCAGGGTTGTGTGGGGCCCACTACCCCATTAGCTTGCTGTCAGGAGGAAAGGCTGTGCTCCTGCTGGGGACTGTTGCCAGCCCTGAGCCCAGCCCTGAGTCCAGCCTTGTTGCTGTCCCCTCTGAGTTCCAGGGCTCCCTCTGTTGGTCTTCACCTGCCTCCCGCCCTGCCTCTCCCCAGCTTGGAGGAAATGGAGGATTGCTCCAGCCACTCTGTGCTCTGCCATCTCATCTCCCTGCTACTCACTCCAGGGTCTGCAGGTGAGTATGTTCCCATCCCTCTTCCTGTGTCTCCCTCATGTGGGTGGGATTCCTGGTGAGTGTGGGCCCCGGGTGCCCTGTTGGTTCTGTCCATCAGGAACAGTGGCTGTTGGTGGAGGTCTTTCTCTAGGGAGGTTATGATTCTCCCCAATTACTTATTGTAGTTAAATATTTAAAAACAGTCACCAGAGTGTAAAATAATGATGAGACCCAAACAATTGTCCAATGAAGAATGTGTGATGTTTAAAAAAAGCCAGCTATCAAAAATGAGAAAATACTTCTTTCTTCTTTGTTTCCCAGCTTTACTGGTATTCTAAGCACTTACTCATTCATTAATTAATTTCACCCGAAGAATACTTACAGGGTGTCATCTAGGTACTAGCTGTTATTCTATGAATTAAAAAAAGACAGATTCCTTATCTTTGTAGAGCTTACATTCCAGCAAGAGATGGTGAATAGCTAATGCAACAAGCCAGTCAAATCTGGTGTGTTCGCGGAGCGAAGAGGATGGGATGTTGCAGTAGAGCAAGGATGGAGCGAGGGCCGTGGGAGGTGGGTGTGGTCAGGGTGGACAGGGAGATGGACGAAGATTGGGTGTTGGGCCAGTGAGCCCAGAGGATTGCTGCGGAGAGAGGGAACAGGCAGTGTGAAGCTGGCAGTGTTCTGGGTGTTCAAGGAACAGAGGAAACAAGAGTAGGCTGGAGCAGAGTGAGCCAGAGGGCGAAGCAGGAGTTGGGGTCACAAAGGTACTGGCAGTCATCCCTATACAGCCTGTGGGCCACTGGCGCACTGGGGAGCATTACAGGGCTCTGAGCAGAGTAGGGGCATGGTTTCACTTATAGGCGAACAGGGTCACAGACATGGGGGTGGGGAGAGGACAGACAGAAAGATGAGTCGCTATTGTCCTCCATGTGAGAAGCGATGGTGACTCAAGCTGAAGGCAAGAAGTACAGGTGACAAGTCTCTCTTTGGTGTCCAGCAGGGCTGGTGCTGCAGAAGAGTCATGTCATGGCCTGTCCCCCAGTCCCCAGAAGGCCGAGGGCTCTTGGTGGTGGGGAGTTGCAGTGGATGAACCTTCTTTTTTCACAGGCAGTGTTTTGGGTTCCTGTGAGCAATGGGAGTGAGGGCAGGCATTAATGGAAGTAACACTTGGCCCCAGCACTTGGCTCCAGTGTCATTCAGCAGGGGAGAAAGACATGGGAACATAAGGTTCAGGGAGGAACAGTGAAGTTCCTGGGTGTGGCTGAATGACCACGAGTTTGGACCTGGGCCACAGGTGTGCCCTTTGGTCAGTTTCTAGTCCTGTCCTAGGAGGGACCAGGTTAGAGCTGTGGTTCTCAAAGTGTGGTCTCCAGAGCATCAGTGTCAGCTTCCCAGGGAAGTCCTTAGAAATGCACATTCTTGGATCCCCAGACCTCCTGAATCAAGAGCTCCAGGGGCAGGGCCCAGTGATCTGTGATTCACAAGCCCTCCTGGTGATTGTGATGCACACTGAAGTTAAGAATCACTGGTTTAGTGTCTTCTGCGGCAGACTGTGAGGACAGGAGCAGAGGTGGATAAGGGAGATATTTTGACTTCATCTTTGGGTCACAGAGTTGTGGTCAGAAGATCTTTCCCTGATTCAGAGTCATTACAGCTCAGTCCATCATGACACGATGGATTGACACCTGCCCACACCTGCCTGGGCCTTCCCACCTGGTGGTGTATTCCCTGCCCCGAGTCTAGTATCTCCATGTTTCTCACTCTCATGTCTGTGTCCACAGAGGGATTCTTGGTGATTGGCTCCTCAGACCCCATTGTGGCAGTGCTGGGTGGGGATATCACACTGCCCTGTTGTGTGTCCCTGGCCATGAATGTGAAGAACATGGAGCTCCAGTGGTTCTGCTCCAAGTTCTCTGAAGTTGTGTTCATCTATCAAAATGGCTGGGAGCAGGAGGGCGAGCTGATGGCCCAGTATGCAGGGTGAACCTCGCTGGAGAGGGAGCTCCTCACCCAGGGGGAGGTTGCTGTGCACATCCACAAGGTTGAGGCTTCTGATGATGGGCTCTATTCCTGCTTCTCCAGAAAGGGAGAATTCTATGAAGAGGCTAATTTCGAGCTGAAGGTGGCAGGTTAGTGACTTGATCTGTACTCTAGGGTCCTTGAGTGCTGGAGTTGGGAGGAACCTGAAGGATCATGTAATTCAGCTCCTCATTTTATAGATGAGAAAAGGGGGGCTCATTC
This sequence comes from Pteronotus mesoamericanus, assembly GCF_021234165.1. Taxonomy (NCBI): domain Eukaryota; kingdom Metazoa; phylum Chordata; class Mammalia; order Chiroptera; family Mormoopidae; genus Pteronotus; species Pteronotus mesoamericanus. The sequence continues at coordinate 2,565,471 of NW_026555085.1, forward strand.
GCTCATTCATGTATTCACTAAAAATATACAGAACCCCTACTCTGTGCCAGCTCCTCTTCTGGGACACCTGGGATATACCAGTGAACCAAAGATCCCTGCCCTGTGGAGTTACATTCTAGAGACAATAATTAAATACAAAGATAAGTAGGTTATAGAAGATGTTAAGAGGTGGTAATACTTAAGATAAAAGGCCAAGAAAAACAGGAGTAGGGGACTAGAATGTGAGGTCGGGGAGGTAAGTCAGGCTTCACTGTCATGTAGGGGCTTAGATGGGTTCTTATTGACAATCAGAGCAAAAGTTCAAGGGAAGTAGGGACTTGGCCAAGGGGCTCTCTGGGGGATGAGAATGCTAAGCAGAGAGAACGACCAGTGGGAAACCTGAGCTAGGAGTGTAGCTGGCGTGTTCTCGGCACACAGGAGGCCATCACAGTTTGTTCATAAGATGAGTGAATGGGAGGGTTGTAAGAGGTGATGATACCAGAAAAAAGAGATGTTCCTTGTATAGAGTGGGATTGATGAATGCTGCCTGCCCCAGTCAGGAAAAGTTCACCGGGAGTGCTCGCCTGAGCAGGCACTTATACACCAGCCAAGGTCCCACAGAGCACTTGAGGTTGATGGACTGAGATGTGAGGAGGCAGGTGATTGTGGTTTTGAGCAGTTAGCAAACAGAATATGTGGGCCTGAGGGGCACAGGCGGTGGGAATTTGGGGTAAGTAGAGAGGAAAGTTGGGAGAGAGGTAGATGCCAGATCATGGCGACTTTGTGTGCTGGCCACTGAGGAGAGTCACAGAGCGGTGCCGAGACCGTGCCCTTTGCCAGCTGTGAGGATGAATGGAAGGCAAGCAAGGCTGGGGGCACGGATGTAGTAACAAGGTGGGGAGGGTGACTGCCTGTCTTCATGGAGTGGCACTGAGGTGGGCAGGAGGGATCAGACATCATGAGGTTTACAAAACAGACCCAACTGAGTATGTAGATTTGCAGATGTGGACAGTTTTCTGGCGGAAGTGGGGACTCCCAGGGTTTGCTTTGGCTAGTAACGAATGAAAATACTTTTCTTATTGAGTAAGCATTATACCAGAATGTAATGATCATCACAGGCACTCTAGTAATGTAGTCAAGCAGCAGATACAAACCACTGCATATGTGTTTTCAAGATAAACCATTACTACTCCTCAGGAGAGAGAACTTGAAAGCACCATTGGTCATGCATAGTTTACCGAAAATTAACCTGGTAATTGGGATGACCATCTATGTTAGCTATTTGGAGGAAAAACAAATTTTCATATCTTTTTAAAATTATTATTTATTTTTAGAGGAAGGGGAAGGGAGGGAGAAAGAGAGGGTGAGAAACATCGATAGGCTGCCTCTTGAAAGTGCCCTGATCAAAGACCAAACCCCCAACCCTGGCATGTGCCTTGACTGGGAAATGAACCAGTGACCTTTTGCTTTGCAGGATGATGCCAAGCCAACTGAGACACACTGGTCAGGGCCAAATTCTTATATCTTTATGTCAGGGAGTGGTTTTACAACTTAGAGCACGGTGCCCACTGAAGTTAGACTCCTCCCCTCCCACAGGAAGGGGGAAAGTAGGGTACTATCTCCCTTGATGCTAACATTTCAAAGAGATGGCTCTACTTCTCTCTCTCAGGTGTGGGCTCTGCCCCTCAAATGTGCATCACAGAACCTGAAGAGGATGGGGTGCAAGTGTTGTGCATGGCCTTAGAGTGGTTCCCGAAGCCCCAGGTGCAGTGGAGAGACTCAGCACAGAGAAGTTCTTGGTGTTCTCTGAGGCCCATGCCCAAGACACTAAAGGGCTGTTCAGCATGGAGGCTGCTCAGGTGGTGAAAGACTGCTCTGTGGGCAACGTGACCTGCTCCATGATCAATCCCATCCTGGGCCTGGAGAAGTCGATGGTCATTTTCATCCCAGGTAAGAGCTGCTCCCTGCTCCAGCAGAGCTGGGGGTGGGGTGGGGGGGTGGGGCCCTGAGCATGCTGGGCTGGGCTGGTCTGAGCCGTGGCCCTCATGGGATCTCGGGTCTCTGGCTGGGTGCAGAACCCTTCTTTCCCCAGACCTCTCCCTGGAAGCTGGCTTTCCTGGCGAGCCTGACTGTGCTGGGGCTCCTACTCCTTGGTGCTGGCTATTACACCCAGAGAGAGCATTCTACAAAGCTGCGGAAGCTCAGAATAGGAGACTCTGTGCCAGGCTAAGGAGGAGGACAGGCTGGCAAAGGAGGAGGTGCTGAAGGCCAGAGGTAAGGCAGGCAGGGCCCGGGGCCCAAGGCTGGTTGGGGTGGCAGGCAGTGCTGAGAGGAACAGGCCAATGGCAGCACCAGAGTCCAGGGCTCCAACTCTCCAGGGAGACCTAGGGCCTTTGGTCCAGAGCAGGTGGCTGTAGAGATCTAGGGAGGGCAGCTGGAGGCTCAGGTGCATCTGGAACTGGAACTTCTAGGATACAGAAGGGTGGTCTGGGCACACTGTCTTTCCTTTTTTTAGGGATGGGAGTTACACTATTTTTTTTTCACTATCTTTCAAATAAGCTCCGGGCACAACTCATAAGTTTTACTTTTCCTCCTGATCTCTCTGTCCCCTTTGTGGGAGACATCCTGGTTCTTAGCTTGCCTGTTTTGTGTGTTGTCTTTCAGACTGGAGGAAGACAGTTTACCTGGTTGGTGAGGGACTCTCCATGTGTCCTTGATTCTCCTGTCCCACTTGAGCCCAGGTGTCACTCTCCTTGTTTCTGTCTTGGCACACACATGTGAACACCTTTCCTTGGGGGAGAAGTGGCAGCTGGTGGGAGGCAGAACCCTGCTCCATGGGCTTTTCCAACCAGGGCTGCTGTTCCCTGCCCAGTGCTTGGGAGCCAGGTGCGATGGCAGCCCCTGGAGTCCTGTTATGCATCCTCCGAGTTGGTCTCATTCCAGTTTGGGCTTAATCACCATATTGCTGGTTTTCTAGCCTTCCTTGCACCCAGCTTTCAGCAGCACCTGGAAAGGAGACACGTAAATGAATGTGGTCATTATGAAGGTCACAATCGTGACCTTCAGCCCTCCCCTAAAACACCATCCAGGGAGAGTTTGTTCTCCTTAGGTTCTGAAGATACTAATCAAAAAGTCATGGGGGAGGACTGGGTTGATCACACATGGGAATGTGATGGATGGGCTGTCAACGCTCCAAAACAGTGATGTTTGTTTCTGAAATCATTTATCTGAGAAGGATTGGCCACTTTTACCTCAGAGCTCAACTTACCTCCCTGCCTTAAATTACTTCCCATTTTGAGTTATTTCCCCACTATATGTTTGTCAGAAAATGATTGGATATGAAAGTGCTTTCTTGCAATTATGGAATAATTTATATTTTATTTCCTGAAACATTTTCAAACACATAGGATACTTTTTGATTCTGAATAGAAACACTAAGCAGCAGGTGGAATGGGAGTTTTTGAGGTTGTTTTCACACAGAACAGGTGACCGATTTGCCAAAAGTCACCCAGCTGCAGCTGGCCAGCCTGCAACTCTGCCTGTAATGCAGGCCTCCTGACCTCCTGATCGGGGTCTCCAACAACAGCTGCCATCTGGACATCACAGAGGTCATCTCTCCAGCCTCTCCCCCTGTAGACAGACTCACCCGTAGGACAGAAGAGGCCAACAGATCCATGCTGAGCAGGCTTGTTGTGGCTGAGGTCTCGCCACAGCATGTTCCCTTTCAGACTGGAGGAAGGCACAGCTGTATGGCGGTGACTCAGTTTCCTGTGGTTTCACCTCCCCAACCTTGACCCTGCCCCCTTCTCTATCAGAGGGCCCCACTCCAGAATGGGGTTGGCGTCTCTGTTCTCCTTGTTATTTTCGTAGCCGCCATCTGAGGAGTGTGAGGACTCCTCCTTTTCTGGGTCCATCCTCTGCTGCAGGTCACCATTAGAGTTGGCAATACGTTCTGAACTCACCTTGTTCTACTGGTACTTCTCAGTGCAATGATAGTTGTTAGGAGAGATTGTAGGTGAGCAATACTGTGTAAATCAGCATTTTCTCTCTAGAAGATTTTGGAAACCCTGCTTGCCTGGGTAGGACTCAGGTCTTCTTACCGGGGTTCTTGCTTTTGGATCCTTCTTGCCCTGAAATTCCTCCCCTTTATGGATCTAATTTTGTTTTTCCCATTTGTTCCTGGTCTTCTGAGATACTGGTCTTTTCTGCTTCCAAATGCTCTGATCCCCATCTAAGCTCTGTTTCTTCCGCTAAGCCTCCTTGGTTGCTGAGGAATTAGTTGCTTTGGAGTAGCTGTTCTGAATCTGGGGTCCAGAACCTCCAGGATGTTTATGCTCTGGGGTGGGGGTCTGTGAAAGGGCTAAAGTCACATGCAAAATTCTGTGTATGTTTGTGTAACAGAAACAAAAATACAACTTATAATTGTTCACACCCATTATTTCTCCTTTTAGGAGAATTTGTATTTGCCTGAGATACTTGGTCTTGGTTGTTTATTAGGGCAATGTGTGAAGATTGCTAAAGGAGGAACTTACAGCAGTTAAAAACTGTTTACTAGGGTAACAGTGGGGAGCAAATCATGGAAGAAAAGACTTGGTGGATTAGAGAGGAGTTGAGAAGGAGGTGGAATTCACCTTATAGGCATTTTGGATGGCTCAGAGTGGTGGAAGTGAGACCAGAGGTCACACAGCCATGGTGGCTTGAGTTGGGGAGTCCACAGAGTGTTTGTAAGTTATTTGGGTGCACAAAATGTAATTGTCTCCTTGATAAATTTCAGTGAAGACATGTTTATTTTTAGGCCATTTTGAAGTAAACTTCTAATTGAGTTTGCCTGTCATGGTGGGACCATCGCAACCTTCCATTGGCAGTCAGGGCAGGAGTGTGGTATGGGGGATCCTGAGGCAATGAAGGGTGGTCTAGAGGACGCTTCAGTGCTGGGGAGTTAAGGATCTGTGCTCCTTGAGCACAGATAACATACCCTTCCTCTGTTCCCGATGTTTCTGTTTATGGTTAGGGATATAGACTGAGAAGACAGACTGGGGTGAGCCATAGGATGACGAAGGCCTTGCAGGGTACCCAGCCTGTGGCCCGTGGGCCACATGCAGCCCAGGACAGTTATGAATGTGGTCCAACACAAAATTGTAAATTTACTTAAGCATTATGAGATTTTTTTTTTTTTTGTGACTACATGTTGCAACGTATTTAATGTGTGGCCCCAAAAAGCTCTTCTTCCAGTGTGGCTCAGAGATGCCAAAAGGTTGAACACCTCTGGCTTAGAGAGTCTTACTGATTCTCCTCAGGATTTATTTCTATACAGTGATCATCATCTGCCCCTTATCCGAAGAATTAAAGTGCATGCGTTTTAATATGTACCTTGTATCTCTTTTAATATGTACCTTGTATCTCTTTTATTTTGTAAGGATAAACTTCATTACAATAGAATCAACATTTTCATATGGGCAGGTTCATAGTGTGAGGTGGACAAGTGTCTCACCTTATTCATAAAATTGGAAAAATAAGTTGTAATTTAAAGATTTGCTGTAGATATTAAATGAAGAATGTACTGAAGTGTATTGCACTCCGTCCATTGTGGAATCTCAATTTTCCTTTCTCCTCCACCCCTTCTCCAGTCCTTCTAGGTGTGACTGGTGGCCACAAATTTATACTCCAAATGTGCAAGAAAAATGTCATTTACTTATTTCTATAAGTGTTTTAATCTTGCTTTGAGTCTCTATCCTGTTGGAGGCAAAGGCTCTCCCACAGCAGACATTTCATGGTCTTATGACATGTATAAGCTTTGTTTTGGCCAGAGAACTTCCTTTCTTCTTCCCAGAAGGGAGTATGGAGGTTGGAAGTGGTTATGTAGCCCTGGGTAAGTGGGAGAGGGGTCCCTGTGTTCTCTTCTTAGTCATTTCAGGTGCTCATCTTGGGGAGGCTAGCTTGATCTAGTCCGTAGGATCCTTGGGTTGGGGTCTACTTAGGAGGGGCAGGTCCCATCTACCTGTTTAGAGGAATTTTTGGTTCCCCCCATTCAGCTCCCATCTCCAGGACCTTATTCACATCTGTAAAGTTCCCTTTGGCATATCATTTTTGCATGTTCAGGGGTGTAAGTCGTGGCATCTTGCGGGGGCTCACCACAGCAAGATTTCTCCTGGAAGCCTCCAATCTCTCTGGGCAATTGTAGGGGGAAGCCGATGACTGGTCCAATATTTTGGGGTTCTTTTTTTTGCTCTTACTACTCATAATAGAGGGAAGAAAATTTAATAGTGTCTGCCCACTTACTGAATGCATGTCTAGTTTTCAGAATGGTTGTGTAGCTTGGGACTTGAGAAGGCAACTTTGATACTCAAGTTTGGGCCTTTCTGCTCAGGTCGGTGTCCAGACTCTTAATCCCTGAGCGTTAAGCTTTATGACTTAATGTCTGTGGGAGGGTCACGTCATGATGGCTCTATCAGTGAGTGAGTGAGTGAGTGAGTGAGTGAGTGTGTGTGTGTGTGTGTGTGTGTATGAATATGCCTCTGTATGTGTGCATGTATAAAAAAAAAGCACCCTAGCTGGTGTGGCCCAGTGGATTGAGTGCTGGTCTGTGAACCAAAGGGTCGCTGGTTTGATTCCCAGTGTAGGGCCCATGCCTGGGTTGTGGGCCAGGTCCCCAGCAGGGAGTGTGTGAGATGCAACCACACAATGATGTTTCTCTCCCTCTCTTTCTCCCTCCCTTCCCTTCTCTAAAAATAAATAAATAAAATCTTAGAAAAAATGCATAAGCTGAATGTTTCCAAAAACAATTTTCCCTGTCAATCCTGCATCAGTGTGTTTAAAAAAACTAGGTGCTGGTCCTGATGTGAGCAGCCTGTGATTCTCTGATATGAAATGTGGTTCTCTTGCAGATTGGCAGCAGGAGAAGAAACACACAGGAGTGACTGTGTGTTTCTGGGTACCCCTCCTGCATCTCCTATAGCTTTTGGCCTTTCCTTCAGTTCTCTGTGGTGATGCAGATACTGGCACCATCAATGGTGGTGGGGTGAGTGGCAGAGGTGATAGTACATTAGCTGAGACTGATATTGGATATTAAATAGATAACCCTCACCCTTGGATTCCAGGCTGGCCCTCAAGGTTGCTGTGACATATCTAACTCCAGATAATTTTTGTGGTTCCTTCTCCTGCTGGGAGGGCTGCAGGCTTGAGTCATAAGGCTTTCATCTCAGGGGGACTTAGCCCTTCCCCCATGAAGCTAAATGTTTGCGTGGGGGGGTGAGGGTGATTGTGTGCCCTTGTTGTGGGGCCGAGGAGGGCCTTGTAGGATTGGTACCTCTTTCTACAGGGTCTCTCACTCTGAATCCAGTCTCTCCCAATCCCAGCCTTATTGTGTCTCCTGAGAAGACGCGCGTGACCTTGAAGGTCACCAGTGAGGATTCAAGTAGCACCTGCAGTGCGTTGGGCCTTGACGGCATCACATCAGGGCGCTGTGACTGGGAGGTGGAGGTCACGGGCAGAGACAAATAATGGAAAACCACAGCAAAGAAAAGGAAGCATGACCGTGGAGGACTCAGATCTACAGGAATGAAGGTGTGTTCATTCTACCAGGTGGAGAACTCTGACTTGCTATGGTTCTGCTGAACGTGGAAGGCCCAGAGTGAGATATGGCAGAAAGAAGTCAGATGATCAATTTTGACCTGTGGCTAATTACAGAAACAAGGAGTGAAATAAAAGCTTTGTAGATTTTCTTTTTTTTGTTGTATGTGTACATTTATTTGTATAAATTAACCATTTTCTTCCTCTTTCCCCTTCCCTCATGCTTTTATGTAAGTCTTTGGGGGTTATGTGTATCAGACTAATCAATGGGGCTGAGAACTTCAGGAAATTTGCAGTATAAATATAGCAATGTTAGATACAATGACTGGGGCTTTCTGTCTCCACACTTTGGGAAAAGGATGAGAATTTCTTCACTTGTAAGGGTAGCTTTGTCTTGATGCGTAAAAATGAAAATGTAATTTTTTAAAAAAGGGTTAGTAGTTTTTTTTATTTTAGGGAAAAAATTCTATATACATTTAATTAAAAAAATGGATACAGAATACCAAAAAGTCATTTAAAGCTTTTTAAAAATAATAAATATAGGCAATAAATATACAAAAACAGGTTTAATTTCAACAAATAAAGTAACAGGTAAAATAGCATATCATTGTCACAATCAGATTAATAAATATTAAAAATATTGGTAATATCAAGTATTGGTGACTGTGAAAGGAACTGGATATTCATAGGCTCTTTTTCTTCATCTTCTTATAGCAGTCCCTTTAGCATATCTTGCAATCCTGGTTTGGTGGAGGTGTATTCTTTTAGACTTCTTTTGTCTGGGAAAGTCCTTATTTTGCCTTCCATTTAATTGAGAGCCTTGCTGAGTAGAGCAGTCTTGGTTGCAGGCCTTTGCTTTTCATTACCTGGAATATTTCTTGTTATTCCCTTCTGGCTTGCAGTGTTTCTGTTGAGAAGTCAGCTGCTAGCCATACTGAGGCTCCCTTATATGTTACTACCTCTTTCTTCCTTGCTGCCTTTAGGATTCTCTGTTTGTCTTTGACATTTGCCATTTTAATGATGGTGTGTCTTAGAGTGGGCCTCCTTGGTTCCCCTTCAACAGGACCCTCTGTGCTTCCTGGACTTGTGTACCTTTTTCTCTCCTCCAATTAGGGAAGTTTTCCATCATTACTTTTTCAAACAGGTTCTCTATCCCTTCCTCATCCTCTTTTTCTGGTATCCCTATTATGTGGATATTATTTTATTTCAGGTTGTCCTGCATTTCCCTCAATGCCTTTCCATTCTTTTTGAGTCTTTTTTTCATTAACTTGCTCTGTCTGGGAACTTTTTTCTACCTTGTCCTCCAGCTTGCTGATTCGATCCTTTGCTTCATCTAGCCTGCTTTTGATTCTTTCTGCTGTGTTCCTCAATTCAGAAATTGTATTCTTCAATTCCTCTTGCCTCTTATTGATAGTTTCTATGTCCTTTTTCATGCTGATATAGTTTGCAGTAAGTTCCTTGTAGTTTCCCTGTAGTTTTTGGTAATTCTCTCTGAGCTTTCTGAGCTTATTGAGCTTCCTTAGAACCCTTGTTTGGAACTCAATATCTGATAGTTTATTTGCCTCTATTTCATTTAATTCTCTTTTCTGGGGATCCCTCCTTTCCCTTCTATTGGGGCATATTTGTTTGTCTTCCTATTATTTGTGAGACTCTTCTCTTTTGCTTCTGCTTCTTAAGTTGATCTGTCTTGATTTCCTGACTTTGTGGTGTGAACTTCTATGGTTGGAGACTGCTATTCTTACTTTCTGGATCTGCCTCTGATGATGTCAGACGGTGACCATGGCTGACGTTAGACAGTCTGTTCGAGACTTCCAGGAATCTACTGTCTATGGCTGTCTCCTTCAGCTGTTAATCTAATCACTTGGCACTCAGCAGGCCCTCTTAGACAGCTCAGGGTGGGGCAGAGTCCCTCCTGGGGGCAGGGTTATTGGGTCCACTCACACTGCTGCTGTCTGGGGGAGAAGTCCACACTGGGATTCTGCCTGCCACTCTCTTCATTCACTCCCCAAGGCCTCCATCCCCAGTTTCTGCTCAAATGTAGCTAGCTGTCTCTGTGCCCCCTTTAGCCAGGTATCTACTGTCTGTGGCCTGCATTCTGCACTCAGCATACAGCTTAGACAGCACAGGGTGGCATGGAATCCCACCTGGGGGCGGGGCTGTTGGGTCCTTTGACACAGGTGCCCATCAGGGGGAGTGGTTTCTGGCTGAGCAAGATGGCCGCTGCCGCATGGGGGATGAGTCAGCACTGAGCTCCCACTGGCTACTCTCTCAGTTCTCTCCCCAAAACCTCCATCCCCGGTTTCTCCTCAGGCGTCTCTAGCCCACTCTCCCCTGCCTTTGCTGGGGACCAGGGTAAGTGGCTGCAAATAAAAATTCATGCGTTGGCCCTTTAAACAGTTCTTTGCATCTCCAGCTGCCTGTCACTGGCAGTAGCAACCCTGCTGCCCCTCGCAGCTGCTGCTTTTGTGTACCTTTTGGGCTCTGGTGCCCTGGGCTAGAGATCCCCACTTTTGGTTTAGACCCACTCTTCTCGGGGGGGGGGGAATCCAACTGGCCATTTCAATATCCTGCTGGTGCTGCCGCCCTTGAGCACCCCACCCACCTTCTCAGGTCTCTACTGCACTCCTTACCAGTTAGTCTGTGCTAAAACCAATTCTTCTGTCTCCGAGGTTACAAGGCTCCTCTCTCACTATTGTTCAGTTATTTGTTCCAGGTGATTTCTCCACAATTTAGTTGTAATTCCAGACTGGTCCTGGGAAGAGGTCAGTGTGACTCCCACTCACTTCTCCACCATCTTGATTCTCTGTCTTTTTTTTTTTTTGGCTTCTTCAATCAATCTGTCTAGATTTCCTGACTTTGTGGATTAAACTTCTATGGTAGTAGGTGGGTTTGTTTGTTTATTTGTTTGTTTATTTATTTTTTCTTTTCTTTCTGGGTCTGCCTCTGATGATGTCAGCTTTTGACCCTGTCTGACCTTAGGCTGTCTGTTTGAGCCGTCTAGGAATCTACTGTCTGTGTCTGTCTCCTGCAATTGTTAATCTAGTCCCTCTGCCCTCCGCTGTCAGGCTTAGGCACCACAGGGCAGGGCAGTGACTCCTATCGGTGGGATTATCATGTCCTTAGAGGAGTCTGTCACTCAGGGGAGTGGTTCACCTGAGTAAGATGGAGAACATGGACTGGGGAAGGAGTCACCACCGGGATCCTCCCCAGATACCCCCTTAGTTCTCTCCCCAATGCCTCTGCCTCCAGTCTCTCCTCAAGAGTCTCTAGGCAGCTCTGTGTCCCCTTTAGCCTGGGGTCTCCTATCTCTGCAGGCAGCTCTGCACTCAGCATCCAGGCCAGCACGCAACTCCTGTCTGGGTTGGACTGTCCTGAGGGCAGGGCTATTATTTCCTGTTCCACTGCTGCCCCTTTGGGGCGTGGCCTGTCTGCGCAAAATGGAGACTATGGAAAGGGGAAGGAGTCAGCTCTGGGAATGCCTGGCTACTCCAGTTCCTTCCCCAACGCCTCCGTCTCCAGTCTCTCCTCAAGAGTCTCTAGGCAGCTCTGTGTCCCCTTTGGATTGGGATCCTCTATTTCTGTCTGCTGCGCTGCACTTGGCACCCCAGGCCATGCACGCGCAAGCTCTAGGCAGAGCGCTCAGAAGGCAGGTTTATTGATTCACTTATGCCTGAACGAGATGGAAGCTGCAGAATGGGAGATGAGTTATCACCTGGGCTCCGCTGGCCACTGTCTTAGTTCTCTTCACAAAGTTTTCCTCACCAGTCTTTCCTCAGGCACCAGCCCACTCTGCTGCCACCTATACCCAGAGATCAAGGAAGGTGGCTGCTACTGCAAATTTTTTGTTGGCCTTTTAAACATCTCTGCATCTCCAGCCACCTGTCTCTGGCAGAAAGCTCCCCTAAGCTTTTTGCAGTTGTGTTTTGTCTGTGTACTTTTTGGGTTCAGATGTTGTAGTCTAGGGGTCCCTGCTTATAATTCAGACCTGTTCTTCTCAGGGGGATCCAACTAGCCGTTTTCAATGTCCTTCTGGTGCTGGTGCCCATAGGCGCCCAGCCCTCCCTCTCGAGCCTCCACTGCACTTCTCACCTGTTAGGATGTGTGAAAGTTGATTCCACTCTCTGTCCGCGGCTCCAAGGCTCCTCTCACTCTATTGTTCTGTTGTTTTCCAGGTGATTTCTCTACAATTTAGTACAATTCCAGTTTGGTCTTGGGAGGAGGTCAGTGTGACTTCCATTCACTCCTCTGCCATCTTCTCTACCCCTAAAATGACTCATTTTTTAACTTACTCTTATCATAACGTATAATGGCTCCTAAATAATGGGCTTGATGAGCTGGATATACTTTTTTCTAATTCACATAAAAGTAAATATTGTCACTATTAAAAATTTTAATGGTGGAAAGAAGAGGAAGATGTAGTCAAAGAACAGTTATGTATGACCTATGGACATGGACAGTGGTGTGGGGATTGACTGTGGGAGTGAGGGGTGGACTTGGTATAGGAAGACAAAGGGGGAAAATTGGGACAACTGTAATAGAATAACAATAAAAAATAAAATAAAAACGTTTCCTTGAGTACCACCTGAAACCACCTTACACATCAGTAGTCGTCTGGAGACTACAGTTTCGGGAACTTTGCTGTACACAATTCTCTGCTCTATTCTGCTGTTAGAATACATTTTCCATGTCCTAGACTGTTTTTATTCCCTCACTCTCTATCCCAGACAATTAAATTTAGTAAATATTGTGGTATGCAATGAGGATGGAGATAATAGTAAGATACAGATCTTCAAAGAATTTATAGTCCAGTAGAGGAATTAGTAATATAGGGTCCTCAAACAATGTACAAATCCTACCTGTCTTTTTCTGATGGCCAGCTCAAATTCTACTGCCTGTAAAATTCCTTCATTGGATTATGCCTATCCAAGAGATTTCCCTCTTCTGAATTTTTCTCATTGTATTTACTGTTGTGAATAATTTTTGATGTTTATATTTTTAATACTTTAGTATTCTCATTTATATTTACCTTCTTATTTATTTAGAGAAAAGGGGAGGGAGGGAGAAAGAAACAAAGAGAGGGAGAGAAATATCGGTGTGTTGTTGCTTCTTGCACACTGCTCCTTATCTGGGGAACTGGCCTGCAACCCAGGCATGTGCCCTGACTGGGAATCAAACCAGCAACCTTTTGGTTCACAGGCCAGCAGTCAGTCCGCTGAGCCACACCAGCAAGGGCTATAATTATCTTCTTGATGAAGATATTTTTGCATTCCTCTTTGGATGTTGAACTTAGTAGGGACTAAAAATGCTTGTTTGGCTAAACAGGGATATGCCATACTTCTTTGAAAAAAAGAACTTCACATTTCTATAATCAGAATTTTAGAACTAAATAATGGAGTAATCACCTGGAAAGCAGTGGAGCGATAGTGGGAGAGGAGCCTTGGTGCCGCGGACAGTGGATTCTACTCTCACACATCCCAACGGCTGAGAAGTGCGGTGGAGGCTCTAGAGCGTGGGCTGGGTGCCCACGGGCACTGGCACCAGAGGGACATTGAAACGGCCAGTTAGCTTCCCCCAAGAAGAACGGGGCCTGAATCATAAACAGGAACCCCTAAACTACAGGAGCTAAAGCCAAGAAAATACAGGCAAAATGCAACCCCAAAAAGCTTAGGGGCGCTCTCTGCCAGAGACAGGTGGCTAGGGATGCAGAGACATTTAAAGGGCAAACGCAAAAGTTGCAGGGGCAGCCACCCTCCTTGATCTCTGGGTAGAGGCGGCAGCAGGGCGGGCTGGTGCCTGGGAAAAGACTGGTGAGGAAAACTGTGAAGAGAACCGACGTGGTGGCAGGTGGAGCCCGGGTGATGACGCACCTACCACTCTTGCAGCTACCATCTCGCTCAGGCATAAGGGAATCAATTAACCTGCCTTTTGTGCGCTCTGCACACAGCTTGTACGCCTGTGAACTGCGGGGCTGAGTGCAGACTGGCTGGGAGAGCCTTGAGGAGAGACTGGAGACGGAGGCGTTGGGGAAAGAACGGGAGGAGGAACTGGGGAGTCCCGACTCCCTCCCCGTTCGGTAGTCTCCATTGTGGGCTGGAAAGGCGCGACCGAAAGAGGCAGAAGCGGGGCGCGCATGAACCAGACTGCCTGCGATTGAAACGCAGTCCGCACAGGGGGTGGATCCTTGGCCAAAGGGGTCAGGAAACTGCCCGGAGGCCCCTGAGGAGAGTCTGGAAACGGAGGCATTGGGGAAAGAACGGGAGGGGGAACCGGGGAGTCCTGACTCCTTCTCCTTGCCGTAATCTCCATTGTGCGGGAAGAGGCCACACCCCCAAAGAGCCAAAAGCCGAAAAGCACACATAGGCACCCCAAAACACCCAGTGCAGGTGGGCACACTTGCGCCCCGTGACCGGCGAGGGTTGGCGAGCATGTGTGTGACCCGTGCGGGCTGGCGAACGCTTACACAGGACGGCAAGGCCTCCCACAGATTGGCACCCATACAGCCTGCAAGGGAGTGCACAGAGGGGCAAGGGCAGGCGTAAATTGACCCACCCGCCTGCGATTGCAGAGCGGCCCACAAAATTAGTAGAGCTGCCCAGAGTCCCTGGAGGAGAGACCAGAGACAGGATTAACTGGAGAGTCCTGAAGCTGACTTCCTCCCATTTCCGTAGTCCCCATTTGGCAAGGGCAAGCAACGCACCCAAAGAGTCAAAAGTGGGGAAAATACAAAATAGAAGACCCTAAATTGACCAGTGCTGTGGAGCTCGCTGGCCAGGGGGGCCAGATGAGTACGCGAGGTCGCGAATAAGCCCCCTGGTCTGGGGCAAGCGCTTGCGAGCCCAGGCAGGCGGGGGATCCTGCAGCGCTGGGAGCGCGCTCACTCAAGGAGCCCGCGTGAGAGTGCAGAGAGATCCCCAAAAATAGCCAATCCCTGACCGAAGGGGTCACAGAGCTGCTCCAAGCAGGAGTCAGACACAGACATTAGACTCCTGGAAGGCTCAAACAAACAACCCAAGGCCCTATAGGGTCAACAACTGACATCATCAGAGGCAGGCCCAGAAAGAAAAGTAAAGGACAAAAAAACAGACTCTCACAAAAATGGGAAGAAAAAGAAGTTCCCCCCAAATGAGTGGAAAAGGGGACTCCCCACAGAGAGAGCTAAATGAAATAGAGGCAAGGGAACTATCAGATACTGAATTCAAAACAATGGTTCTAAGGAAGCTCAAGGAGCTCAGCCAGCTCAAAGATAACTATGAGAAACTGCAGAGAAACTATCAGGATCTTACAGCAAACTATATCAACCTGGAAAAGGACATAGAAACTATCAAGAAGACTTAAGAGGATATGAAGAATACCATTTCTGAATTGAAGAACACAGTAGAAGGAATCCAAAGCAGGATGGATGAAGCTGAGGATCGAATCAGTGAGATGGAGGACAAGGTAGAGAAAAGCTCCCAAAAAGAACAAAAAATGGAAAAATGGCTCAAAAAGAATGAAGAGGTATTTAGGGAAATGCACGACAACCTGAAACGCAATAATATCCGTGTAATAGGGATACCAGAAGAACAAGAAGAGGAACAAGGGATAGAGAACCTCTTCAAAAAAGTAATGACAGAAAATGTCCCTAATTTGAGGAGAGAAAGACTCTCACGAATCCAGGAGGAACAGAGGACCCCATTCAAGAGGAACGCAAAGAGGTCCACTCCAAGACACATCATCGTTAAAATAGCAATTATCAAAGACAAAGAGAGAATCCTCAAGGCAGCAAGGGAGAAGGAGAAAGTAACATTCAAGGGGGCCCAGATACACCTAGGAGCTGACTTCTCAACAGGAACACTACAAGCCAGAAGGGAATGGCAACAAATATTCCAAGTCATGAAAAGCAAGGGCCTACAGCAAAGGCTACTCTACCCAGCTAGGCTCTCCATTAAAATAGAAGGGGAAATACGGAGATTCCCAGACAAGAGACAGCTAAAAGAATACATCTCTACCAAACCAGCACTCCAAGATATGCTAAGGGGACTGGTTTAAGCAGATGAAGAAAAAGAATGAGAGAGAGAGGAACACAGGTACAAAGAGAAAAGATGAATAAGTTTCTATCAGTAATATCTCTCAATGTGAATGGACTAAATGCCCCAATCAAAAGACACAGGGTAGCTGAATGGATAAGAAAACATGACCCACACATACGCTACCTACAAGAGACCCACCTCAGAGCAAGAGACCTACACAGATTGAAAGTAAAGCGATGGAAAAAAATATTCCAAGCAAATGGGCATGAGAAAAAGGCCAGGGTTGCCATACTTGTATCAGACAAAGTAGATTTCAAAACAAAGGCGATAAAGACAGACCCAGAGTGGCACTTTATTATACTTAAAGGAAGAATCTATCAAGAAGACATCAACATTGTAAACTTATATGCTCCCAATTATAGGAGCCCCCAAGTTTAGAAGGAAATTGTTGGATGACTTCAAAAAAGATATAGACAGCAACACACTGATAGTAGGGGATTTCAACACCCCACTGTCAAAAATGGAGAGATCTTCCTAACAAAACATTAATAAACATATTGTGGCACGGAATGACACACTGAATCAAAGAGACTTAACTGACATATATAGAAACCTTACATCCCAAAGAAGAAAAATACACATTCTTTTCAAATGCTCATGGAAGTTTTTCAAACATAGACCACATGATATGACACTAAGCACACCTCAACAAATTCAGGAAAATTGAAATAATACCAAACTTTTTCTCGGACCTCAAGGGCTTGAAACTGGAAATCAACTTCAAAGAGAAACTTCAAAACCTTGCAAACTCATGGAGACTGAACAGTAGACTATTAAACCATGAATGGGTCAATAATGAGATAAAAGAAATAAAAAACTTTCTGGAAAAAATGAAAATGAACATACAACACTCCAAAACCTATGGGACACAGCAAAGACAGTCCTGAGAGGGAAGTTCATAGCAATAGAGGCTTACCGAAAAAAGATAGAAACATTTCATATAGAAGACCTAACACTACAACTTCAAGAACTGGAGAAACAACAACAAATAAACCCCAGAGCAAGTAGAAGGAAGGAAACAGTCAAGATTAGAGCAGAACTCAATGACATAGAGACGAAAAGAAGAATTCAGAGAATCAACCAATCCAGAAGCTGGTTCTTTGAAAAGATAAATAAAATCGACAAGCGTTTAAGCAGATTCATCAAGAAAAAAAGAGAGAGGACCCAAATAAATAGTATCAGAAATGAAAGAGGAGAAATAACAACTGATACCACAGAAATACACATGATCATCAGAAACTTTTATGAACAATTATATGCCAAGAAATTTGAAAACCTCGATGAAATGGACAAATTTCTAGAAAAGTATAATCTTCCAACACTGAAGGAGGAAGAAACAGAAAGCTTGAACAGACCAAGAAAAGCTGGGGAAGTTGAAGCAGTAATCACGAAACTCCCGGCACTCAAAAGCCCAGGGCCTGATGGTTTCACAGGAGAATTTCACAACACATTTAAGGAAGAGCTAACCCCTTTCCTTCTCAGACTATTCCAAAAAATCCAAGAGGAAGGAATACTCCCAGACTCTTTTTATGAGGTCAGCATCACCCTAATCGCAAAACCAGTTAAAGACCCTACAAAGAAAGAAAACTACAGGCCAATTTCGCTGATGAACATAGACGCTAAAATCCTCAACAAAGTATTGGAAAACCACATCCAGCAATACATTAAAAAGATTACCCACCATGATCAAGTGGGATTGATTCATCCCAGGGATGCAGGGATGGTTCAATATACGCAAGTCAATAAACATAATACATCACATAAATAAAAGAAAAGACAAAAACCACACGATCATCTCGATAGATGCAGAAGAAGCATTCGATAAGGTACAGCACCCATTTATGATCAAAACACTCAGCAAAATGGGAATAATTGTGGCATTCCTCAACATATAAAGGCCATATATGAAAAACCTACAGGCAATATCATACTCAACAGCCAAAAACTGAAAGCTTTCCCACTAAGATCGGGAACATGACAAGGATGTCTGCTTTCACCATTTCTTTCCAACGTCATATTGGAAGTCCTAGCACCAGCGGTCAGACAAGAAAAAGAAATAAAAGGCATCCAAATAGGAAAGGAGGAAGTAAAGCTATCATTATTTGCAGATGACATGATAGTAGTGTGCATAGAAAACCCTGTAGACTCCACCAAAAAACTCCTCAACCTAATAAGTGAATTTGGCAAAACAGCAGGATACAAAGACAATATTCAGGAATCAAAGGCATTTTTGTACACCAGCAATGAATTAGAAGAAGAAGAAATCAGAAAAAAAAATACCATTCGATATAGCAAGAAGAAAAATAAAGTACCTAGGAATAAATTTAATGAAGGAGGTAAAAGCCCTGTACACAGAAAACTATACAACATTGAAGAAAGAAATTAAGGAAGACACAAATAAATGGAAGCATATACCGTGCTCATGGATTGGAAGAATTAATATCATCAAAATGTCCATACTACCCAAAGCAATTTATAGATGCAACGCAATCCCTATTAAGATACCAATGATGTATTTCAGAGAAATAGAACAGACATTTCAAAAATTTATATGGAACCATAAACGACCCCGAATAGCCACAGCAAGTTTGAGAAAGAAAAACAAAGTAGGAGGGATCACAATACCGGACATCAAACTATACTGCAAAGCCACTCTACTCAAAACTATCGGGTAGTGGCACAAGAACAGACCCATAGACCAGTGGAACAGAATAGAAAGCCCAGAAAGAAGCCCAGGTCTGTATGGGCAACCAGTATTTGACAAAGGGGGCAGAAGCATAAAGTAGAGTAAAAATAGCCTCTTCAACAAATGCTGTTGGGAGAGCTGGACGGCTACATGCAAAAAATTGAAATTGGATCATCATCTGACACCATACACAAAAGTAAACTCAAGATGGATAAAAGACTTAAATATAAGTTGCAACACCATAAAAGTCCTAGAGGAGAACAACGGCAGGACACTCTCAGATATCCCACGCAGCAATTTTTTTCACTGATATGTCTCCTAAAGCAAGGGACATAAAGGAAAGTATAAACAAGTGGGACCTCATCAAAATAAGAAGCTTCTGCACAGCTAAAGAAAACATCAGCAAAATGAAAAGGGAGCCAACCATATGGGAAAATATATTTGCCAATGATTCATCAGATAGAGGTTTGATTTCCAAAATATATAAAGAACTCACTCAACTCCACTCCAAGAAGACAAATGATCCAATCAAAAAATGGGCAAAGGACCTGGGCAGACGCTTTTGCAAGGAGGAGATACAGAGGGCCCAGAGACATTTGAAAGGATGCTCGGCATCACTAGCCATCAGAGAAATGCAGATCAAAACCACCATGAGGTACCACCTCACACCGGTCAGAGTGGCCATCATAAGCAGATCAACAAACAACAGGTGCTGGCGAGGCTATGGAGAAAAGGGAACGCTAGCACTCTGTTGGTGGGAATGCAGACTGGTGCAGCCACGGTGGAAAGCAGTGTGGAATTTCCTCAGAAAGCCGAAAATGGAAGTGCCTTTTGATCCAGTGATTCCCCTGCTGGGACTATACCCTAAGAATCCCAAAATGCCAATTCAAAAGAACCTATGCACCCCAATGTTCATAGCAGCACAATTTACAATAGCCAAGTGTTGGAAGCAACCTAAATGCCTATCAGTAGATGATTGGATCAAAAGATTATGGTACATTTACACAATGGAATACTACGCAGCAGAAAGAAAAAAAGAACTACTAAACTTCGCAACAGCATGGATGGAACTAGAGAGCATTATGCTAAGTGAAATAAGCCAGAGGGCAAAAGACAAATACCATATGATCTCACCTATAAGTGGAACCTAACCAACGATACAAAGATGCAAGGAAAATAAGACCAGCAATACTGAAAGGAAAGAAACCAACAGAGACAAGAGGGAAGGAGGGATGGGGGTGGGGGAAAAGGAAGGGAAGGGAAGGGAAAGTCAAGGAATATATAGCAAGGACTCATGGACAAAACCAGAGGGGAAGAGTTGAGGTAGGGAGGGAGGGAGGGTGCAGGTAAGGGAAAGTCATGGGGGTAAGGCAGAGACAAATGTATTTGAAAAAATAAATAAATTTAAAAAATAGTTATTATTGATAGAAACTTATTCATTTTTTCCCTTTGTGCCTGTGTTTTTCTCTTTCTCACTCTTTTTCTTCATGTTCTTAAGACAGTCCCTTTAACCTATCTTCAGTGCTGGTTTGGTAAAGATGTATCTTTTAGTCTTCTCTTGCCTGAAAACTCATTTCACCTTCTATTTTAATTGAGAGCCTACTGGGTAGAGCAGTCTTGGTTGGAGGCCATTGCTTTTTGTTTCTTGGAATATTTCTTGCCATTCCCTTCTGGCTTGCAGTGTTTCTGTTGAGAAGTCAGCTGGTAGCTGTTTTGGGGCTCCCTTGTATGTTACTTTCTGTTTTTATTTGATGCCTTTTGGATTTAGTCTTTGACTTTGATATTTGCCATTTTAATGATGATGTGTGTTGGAGTGGGCCTCATAGGGTTCCTCTTGAATGGGGCCCTCTGTGCTTCCTGGACCTGAGAGACCTTTTTTCTCCTCGAATTAGGGAAATTTTCCATCATTATTTTTTCAAACACACTCTCTGTCCCTTGCTCATCTTCTCCTGGTATCCCTATTATATGGATATTATGTTTCCGGTTGCCTTACATGTTCCTAAATGTCTCTCCATTCTGTTTGAGTCTTTTCTTTTTTTTTTCATTTTTCTTGCTTTTTCTGGGAGCTTTTTTCTACTCTGTCCTCTAACTCACTGATTGGATCTTTTTCTTTGTCTAGCTTGCTTTTGATTCCTTCTACTGTGTTCTTCAAATCAGACATTGTATTCTTCATTTCCTCTTGTCTCTTATTGATAATTTCCATGTCCTTTTTCATGCTGATATAGTTTGCAGTAAGTTCCTCATAGTGTCCATGTAGTTTTTTGTAATTCTCTCTGAGCTCACTGAGCTCATTGAACTTATTTAGAACTGTTGTTTTGGACTCAATATCTGATAGTTTACTTGTCTCTACTTCATTTAGTTCTCTTTCTTGGGATTCCTCCTTTCCCTTTGATTGCGGAGTGCTTCTTTGTCTTCCCAATTATATGTGAGACTCTTCTTTTTTGCTTCTGCTTCTTAAATTGATCTGTCTTGACTTTGTGGTGTGAAATTCTATGGTAGGAGGCTGCCGTTGTTTCTTTCTGGATCTACCTCTGATGATGTCAGATGTTGATCATGTGAGCTTAGGCAGTCTTTTCGAGACTCCCAGGAATCTACTGTCTGTGGCTGTCTTCTTCAGGTTTTAATCTAGTCACTCTTCACTCAGCAGTCAGGCTGAGGTACCACAGGGCAGAACAGAGTCCCTTCTGGGGATGAGGTTATTGTGTTTTCTGATGCTGCTGCCACTCAGGGAAGTGGTCTGCCTGAGCAAGATGGTTGCTGCCTTATGGTAGATAAGTCAGCACCGTTATCCTGCTGGCTACTGTCTCAGTTCTCTCCCCAAAGCCTCCATCTCCAGTTTCTTCTGAGATGTCTCTAGCCCACTCTGCCCTCACCTTTGCCAAAGCCCAGGGTAAGTGGCTGCAAATAAAAATTTATGTGGTGGCCCTTTAAACAGCTCTTTTAGTTTCTAGCTACTCGTTTCTGGCAGAGAGCAATCCTGCTGCTTTTCATAGCTGGCTGTTTATGTGTCTTTTTTGGGTTCTGGTGCTATAGGCTGGAGATCCCCCTTAATGTTTAGACCCCACTCTTCTCAGGGGGATCCAACTGGCTATTTAAATATCCTTCTGGTGCTGCTGCCCATGGGCTTCCAGCTCACCTTCTCGAGTCTCTCCTGCACTCCTTACCAGTCAGCTTGTGGTAAAACTGATTCTTTTGTGTTTCCGAGGTTATAAGGTTCCTCTATCACTATTGTTCAGTTGTTTGTTCCAGGTGATTTCTCCACAATTTAGATGTAATTCCAGATTGGTCCTGGGAGAGGGTCAATGTGACTTCCATTCACTCCTCTGCCATCTTGCCACCCTCCCACTCCAAAAGAATAATTCAAGGGTCTACAAATCCAGGAGTTGCTTCTTTGAAAAGAAAACCAAATTGACAGCCTTTAAGCAGACTCATCATGATAAAAAGAGAAATAACCCAAATTAATAAATCAGAAATGAAAGAGGAGAAATTACAATGGACACCCGAGAAATACAATGGACTGTAGGAAAGTCCTACAAATAACTATATGCCAAGAAATTTGAAAACCTGTATGAAATGGATAAATTTCTAGAAACATAGTGTTTCAAAACTGAAAGAAGAAGAAGCAGAAAGCCTGAACAGACTGAGAACAGCTGGTGAAGTTGAAAGAGTAATCAAAAAACTTCTGGCTTACAAAAGCCCTGGACCAAGTGTTTTCACAGGAGAATTTTACAAAATACTTAAGGGAGAGCTAACACCTATCCTTCTCAGACTATTAAAAAAAATCCAAGTAGAGGGAAGTCTCCTACACTCTTTTTATAAAGCCAGCATCATCCTAACCCCAAAGCCAGATAAAGACACAACAAAGAAAGAAAACTACAGGCCAATATTGCTGATGAACATAGATGCTAAAATCCTTAACAAAATATTGGCAAACTGTATGCAGCAGTACATTAAAAAGATCATCCAGCATGATCATCCCAGGGATGCTAGGATGGCCCAATATTCACAAATCAATAAATGTAATACATCACTTAAATAATACAAAAGACTAAAATCACATGATTGTATCAATAGATGTAGAAAAAGCATTTGATACGGTATAGCACCCATTTATGATAAAAACACTGAGTAAAGTGAGAGTAAAGGGAGCATACCTCAACATAATAAAGGTCATATATGAGAAACCTACAGCCAACATCATAGTCAACAGGCAAAAACTAAAAGCTTCCCAAGTAAGATCAGGTATAAGACAAGGATGTCTGCTTCCACCACTTCTATTCAACATAGTATTGGAATTTCTAGCCACAGTGATTGGTCAAGAAGAAGAAATATAAGGTATCCATATTGGAAAGGTGGTAGTAACATTGTGGTGGGAAAATGGAGACAGGTGTACTTGAACAACAATAAAAAAAAGAGAGTATCTACAAATTAAAGAAATAAAAATTTCATGTTTCTTTTTTGTCCACCACCTTTCTCTCTTTTTTTTCAATTCAGTCTTTCTAAATCTATGTGGTTCATTTAAAGCCTGCAGAAAGAAAAATAAAAAGGAAAAAAGAAAGCCTCAGGGCTTCGGGACTTCTAAAATTGATTTAAGCCTCTACACTTGTGGCTGGGCTGTGAGTACATGGTAGGGATCCACACAGTGATTTGGATTGTGCCAGAAGCTGTGGAGCTTCTCTGTTCAGGTTGAGGTTAGGTAGAATGAGCCATTTATGAAACATTTCATGTTTTTGGCAGGGACTAGAGTATGGGCTCTCTTTCTCTGTCTCTCTCTGTCAAACCTCTCTAAACAATTCTAGCATATTAATTTGAAAAGGTACCTTGGAAGACATCTAGGTAGTCCAAAAGAATTTTATATTCTGAATTATAGACTCATATTTGGAAGGAATTATTAAGATAATCTATTCCAGGACCTGGCCAGGTAGCTCAGTTGGTTAGAGCTTCGTCTCTATATGCCAAGGTTATGGGTTCAATCCCCAGTCAGGGAATATACAAGAAGCAACCAATGAATGCATAAATAAATGGAACAAATCAATATATTTTTTAAAATTTCTTTCTCCTTTCCTCTCTCTCATTCATTATACAGGCTTTCCTTGTATCTCCCTATCTTAGTTAATTTTCTTCTTCAACCTGTTATATAACACAGGTTTAGTTCTTGCACCTGTACTCTCTCTGCACTTGCTCCTTTGGGGAGTTCCTTAGTTTTATGGCTTCATTTGTTACCTCTATTGGACTGACTGCAGATCTCTCTCAAATAAATATTATTATTTTTCCCTTAAAACCAAAAAATTTGTTGTTCCTTCCTTGTTGTTCCTTCCCATCTCACAAACTAACTCCTAGTTTGTTATTGATTTTCTATCACCCAGTTTCAAAAGTTTAGTCAGCAATTTTTCTGTCCCATATTGTGTGTAGTCAGTCATTTTGAAGTAGTGATTCTTCATTGAAAAAATATATCTAATCGTTCTATTCATTCTCTTTCCATCACTTACTGTTCCAATCCTTCTATTTACTCTGTTTCCATCACTTATTGTTCCAAGTAACTAGATTTACTACCTATGATGTTTCTGCTATTCAATCTATTTTGCACAGTCACAGAATTAATGTTTCAGTAAATGCAACCATATTCACTTGACTTTCCTCCACAAATACCCCAGGAAGTTCCAGTTGCCTGATGGATATAATACAAATTCCAGGTTTGTGTTTCAAATCCTTCCAGAATCTTCTTCTAACCCTCCTTTTCAAAATTTTACCTCAGAATACTTCTCATGAACCTGCTGCAACAATTCAGTTGCACACTTCCCCTAGAGCATGGCACAGCTGTCCTTAATACCTTTGCCTTTCTTCTGTTCCTTCTACATCATCAGCATAGCAACATCTTATCCATCTTTGAGACATGTCATACATCACCATTCCCTTCCCAGTGAAGGTAACTCCTTCTGTTGGGAAATGCTTGGTCTGGTTTCAGAAGATGTAACCCTGCTGATACGCTGGAGGGTCCCAAGGCTGGAAATAATCAGGAGACCTTGGAGAAACAGGCTCCTGAGGAGGCTTGGCCTGTCCCCCCTGGCAGGGGCATAGCCTCTGCCTCTCTGCTTTGCCATGGCTGGTCAATTAGCCCATGGTGGGTAAGGGACCTTGCGCTGAGGTTTTCAACTTAAGACAGGCATTGGCCCAATTTTGGCAGCAGATGAGAAATTGGGGGACACGGACCAGGGGCAAAAAGGCCCCCACACCCCTCGGCTTGGCTTGGACATGGCCAGAGTCCTCATTGCAGCCGAGAAGCAGTCTCCTTATCTCTTGGTGGTTCCTTCCCCCGCCTGGCTCAGGCTTGAAACAATGAGGGGGGAAAAACAGCCCTAAATCAGATCTGACAGATCCTGGGTAATCAGGCCTGAAAATAAATTCTATAGAGTGTGCTCTGTTCCTCCCTCAGATCTCAGGTCAGCTCATGCTGTGAAGGACATTCACATTATTTACATCCCTTTCCTTGTCAAGACATTTGCTTTATTTATACATTTTACCCTATATCTTTAAGACACCTTTAAGTCTACTTCCCCCTTAAATGATAGTCTCTATTGATTTGAGTCTCCTCTCAAACCCATGCAAATCACTGATTTCCTGTCACTTGTTTTCCTAAAGGTATCTATTCTCTGTGAAACTTATCTTGCGAATGTAGTGAGTATACGTATGCTTTCCTGTTATACCCCACTGATAAAATTTTCAATAAAAGCCTTGGAAGAAAGGACAACGGGGCCTTTCCCATTAGGGGGATGTGTCACGGCCTTTTCTGGTAGGAGAAAAGTGCCCCCATCTGCTCCCCTGGCAAACAGAGAAATGTTTGTGCGTTTGTGTTTGTCCTCATCCGTGACAACCCTGGGACGGGCTATGCGGGTTTCAGAGCCCTGCTCCCACCTCAGCTGGTGCCAGACGATTTCCCTCAGGCTTCAGGGAGCGCTGCGCTGTCTGAAGCGCTCCCGCGCGGTGGCGTGTCCCCTATAGTCAACCACGCAGTGCGACACCCTTCACTTTCTAACTTTTATTATACCATGCCCATCTAAATTATGTTTTGATGCTAAAATTTTATTTTTTCAAAAACTGTCATATTACATCACGAAATACAGGGTCTGGCAGAAGTAACACCATTGAGTGTGGTTGGTAGGGCACGTGAATGTCTCACATGAGATAGACAGCAATTGGAACATTTCACTTAAAATGTCATATGGTGTGCTTGATTGTGATAGCAGTATGTTACAGAATTACCTACTTATGATTTTGTAATAAAAGATTTTTATGTAATATAAAAGGGGCATTATTTGTGCCAGACCCTGTATGTTACAAACTATTTGATTCCAGAGACTTTGGCTTATATTTTTCTGTATACTCCTTATTGCTAGAATATTAAGCCCACCATGAAAAATGGTTGGTTGGTTGGTTAGGCTATCACAGAGATATAATATTTGTTAAAAAAGTTATCATAGATCTATTTAATCAAAATGTTTTATTTTAGAAAGTATCCAGTCTTTTTGACTAAGTAATGTAAGTATCAACTTATAAAACAGATAGAAACAGGTTTCTGGCTGAGAGATCTAAAAATGGTGAAACTTCTAAAGAGCAGAATCGCTGCAGATATATAGATTAAAGGAATTCTATAATTACAATCTATTTAAGCAATGCCTGGGATATTACTTGTATCTGGAGGATGGGAACCATAAAAACCAGTTGTCTTATGGGCTTTTCTTTTATTTATCCTTACTCTCCTCTTCTTGTTGTACTTCTTCCTTTTCCTTGCCTTTGCCCTTTTTTGAAGCTTCTGCTTTTTTACTCTTGGCCTGTGGTTCTTTCTTTCCTTTAGCTTTGTTCTTTCCTTTACCGCCTTTCTTGTTTTTGGCATCATTTTCTTTTGTATCTTCATTCTTTCCTGCATCTTTCTTTTCTTTGTCCTGGTTTCCTTTATCTTCAGAATTCTTGTTTTTCACTTGAGATTCTTGTCCTTGTGGTACTCCAGCCTCACTGTCATTTACTTGAGATTCTTGTCCTTGTGGTAGTTTGGACTCACTCGCCTTTACTTGAGATTCTTGTCCTTGTGGTATTTTGGACTCACTCGCCTTTACTTGAGATTCTTGTCCTTGTGATAGTTTGGACTCACTCGCCTTTACTTGAGATTCTTGTCCTTGTGGTAGTTTGGACTCACTCGCCTTTACTTGAGATTCTTGTCCTTGTGGTAGTTTGGACTCACTCGCCTTTACTTGAGATTCTTGTCCTTGTGGTAGTTTGGATTCACTCGCCTTTACTTGGGCTTCCTGCCTTTTTGGCAGTCCCATGTCACTCTCCTTTACCTTGGCCTCCATTCTCATCTTGCCTTTCTCCAACTCAATGCCTTCTGCTTTGCTTTTTGACCCTGTTTTGTATATCAAGAACTTATTAGAATCCGTGAATAAGATTTCCTTCTTTAGTGCTTCCTTGTTTTCTTCTTGTCCACTCTTAGACTTCAAAGTGCCTCCACTTTTTAGAATCGGGACTCTGGGATCTGATTTTTTTGCCAATTCTGCATCCATGTAACCTGGAAATATAACTAAGCACACAACAAAAGTACATGGTACAGGTAAGTACTTTCTTTTTATTTCTACTTTCCCCCAGATATTGGTTTCTTTTTTTGTCTTAAAATTGACAGACTGAAGATAATTTCAGTTTTTGATGAAAATATGAAATGGTGAGCACTGCACATAAAATTATATTAAGTATTGATAACATTCCAGGATTTTTTTTTCAATAAATTGAAAGATTAATGAAAGAAAAGGTAAAATGTAATATAAATGAGCTGACATTTGTTCATATATTATTGCTAATGAATACAACTTAATAGTAAAGAATGATGTATTCTGAAAAGAAATAAAACTTATTTTTAGAAAAAATAATGGAAAGAGGCAATATTATTTCTTAAAATAGAAAAATAAAACTCAAAATATATTTTTCATATTGAATAAAATCATGTTTTTATGCAAAAGTGGTAATAGTTCTAGCTGATATTTATTAAGTGCTTACCACACACCAGGCACTCACTGTTCTGAGCACTTTATATGTATTAACTCGCTTAATCCTCACAAGGATTATATAGGGTAAGTACTATTATCCTCCCCATTTTACAGGTGAAAAAACTGAGACACAGAAAGTTTAAATAAATTTGAATCTGATAGTTAGACTCCATAGTTCAGTTTTAACCACTATTACTAGACTGTTTCTTGCAATATCTGCAATCTTACTTTGTAAAAATTTCAGGTCCCTTTTTTCATGTATAGGTAAATCTTCTCTGCTATGTTATATTTCTGTGTTACCTAATAAATTTGAATTTGTTAGCCAGCTTCTCTTTTTATTTTTTTTAAAAGATTTTATTTCTTTGTTTTTAGAGAGACGGGAAGGGAGGGAGAAAGACGGAGAGAAACACCTTGTGCAGAGAAACATTGATTGGTTGCTTCTCTCACACCCCCAGCCAGGGACCTGGCCTGCAACCCAGGCAAATGGCCTGACCAGGAACCAACCCTTTAATTCAGTGGTCTGCGCTCAAACCTCTGAGCCACACAAGCCAGGGCTAGCTTCTGCTATTTTAAAATTATTATTGTTATTTTTTAGTGATTTGATTCTGTGAATTGAGGGAAAAAAAAAGAATATCTGTGCTACCAAGGATTGTGTGGATTTGTACTATGGAGCAGAGATATGTCTTGCTTTAAAAAAAAAAAATGCAGGTGGAACCTAATCAACAAAACAAACAAGGGAGCAAAATAGAACCAGAGACATGAAAAGAAAGAACAAACTGACAGTCACCAGAGTGGGGGGGGGAGTGGGGAGGAGGATAGCAGGGTGAGGAAGGGGAAGGGTCAAGTCAAGGGACTTACATAAAGGATCTATGAACAAAGACAACAGGGGTGGGGAGTTGGGGGGTTGGAGGTAGAGGATTGAATGTGAGAGGAGGATCGTTGATAGGGCAGGGGAGAGTAATAGGGCAAAAATGGGGACAAGTGTAACTGAACAATGACTTAAAAAATTAAAAAACCTAACATTTAATATTAATATAGTAGAAAGAATATTACATTTAAAAACTGAATCAGAACACCTGGGTTTAGTATTGCTGTTAACAGGGTTTATTTGGGTAAATCAGTTAATCTCCAAACACTTA
The DNA here is from genome assembly GCF_021234165.1 of Pteronotus mesoamericanus. Classification (NCBI taxonomy): domain Eukaryota; kingdom Metazoa; phylum Chordata; class Mammalia; order Chiroptera; family Mormoopidae; genus Pteronotus; species Pteronotus mesoamericanus. The sequence goes on from NW_026555085.1 coordinate 2,593,945, forward strand.
CTCCTCATATGTAGTCTGCTCTGGCCACTTCTTAGGGCTATTCATATATTCTAGACAAATAGTTTAAGGAGGATGGCCTTTAGAGGCAGACTGGTTTAAACCTTGGCTCTGCTCATAACTAGGGTGACCTTGGGCAAACTTTACCTTCTTATCTGTAAAATGGGAGCAATAGTAGTAGCTACTTCACAGAAGTGTTATAAGGATTAAAGAATATTACCTAAGTAAAGCACTCAGTACAGCACATGGAACAGAGTAAATAGTCAATAAATATTGGGTATTACTACAACCAAATAAGACAGTACAGGCAAAAACCCTCTGTACCTCAAGACAAATTGTTCTTAGTTTCAACCAAATAGTTTAGAAAAATAATGAATTGTATTACAGAAAGATTTCTTGCATAATAATTATTTGACCTTTTAATATTAAAAGTATTTTGGTACATTCAGAGTTTGTTGTTTGAAAAATTGTTATACACATAACTATATTTTATCAGTTGTAAAAAGTGGGACACATCTGTAATTTCACTATGAATAAAAATGGATGGTAAGAAGACAACTGTAAATCAAAATGGATGTCACAGTTCAGTGTTTTCTCTTTGGTATTTTAAACTTTTGACACCAAAATAAAAATTACATTAGAAACTCTGCATTAATTCTTTCTGAACCTTTTTGTGTATTTTCCTCACTAGTCTTGTTCAGTAAGATATGGATACTGACATTTTATTCTAGACAAACTCGTTTCCATTTTTCTAATGAAAATCAGTGATAATATATCCCAAGCATTTCTGTATTGAGAAAAACAACCCAGAGTATCTTGATATCTGTCAGTACGAACAGTGGACCCTTATTTTGTTTGGGGTGTGGTGTGGAGTGGAGGAGTATGTTTTTCAACTGAAGCTTCTAACTTCATGAACTCTATGGAATGTACTTCTAAACAAGCTGATTTTTCTTAATATATAAATAATTTTTAGTTTCACCATCTCATGGGGGTAATTTGTTTCATGTTTATTACTGTATGTAAAACTACATGACCCATTTTAACCTAAATTTCCCTCCTAAATAGAATAGGTTTTGTCAATCAAAATTAGGTATTCTAGGATTTGATGAAATTATCAGTTTATTTTAACTACGCTTTTCCTAATTCTATAGAATTTTTAAAGAATTTTATTCTTTTCCCCTCTACACTAAAAAAAAAAAACAAAAAAAAAACTAGTCACTAATAGTATCTTCATGTTTTTAGTTGTTTTAATATTTTTGTCATATATTTTCTGTCTTTAACTTAACAGAAATTAGATTTGCTGGGATTTATTTTTCAGAAATCTAGCTATCCCAAAAATAAGATTCACTTTTATTTTGACTTTGCATTACAGCAGGGAGGCACAAATCATTATTCTACCAAATTCTAAGTTCCTCTTTTCCTTCTTCTAGATTTCTAGATGGTGCATAAATCATGTCTTTCTCATGGACCTCATCTACTCCATAATATACATATTTGTAAACTTTAACTAAATGTTCATTTATTGCAGGTAGTAGCTTATAGAACACAATTCTAAAAAAGTTGAAAGATTTTTTTTCCGTATTTCTTTTTTTAACATTAATTAATTTTTTCAAATACATTTGTATCCACCTTCCCCCACCCACTTTCTCCTGCCCCGTATTTCAATTTTATTTATTTATATAAAAAAATTTTTATTTATTTATTTTTAATTTTATTTATTTATTTTGTTCAAATATATTTGTCTCTACCTTCCCACCACCACTATCCACTGCCTCAATCCCTGGCCTCTCTCCCTCAATCCTTCCCTACTTTGGCTTTGCCCATGAGTCCTTGCTATATGTGCCTTGACTTGCCCCTTTCCTTCCCTTTCCTCTCCCATCCCTTCCTCCTTCCCTCTTGTCTCTGTTGGTTTCTTTTCCTTTCAGTGTTGCTGGTCTTATTTTCCTTGCATCTTTGTATTGCTGGTTAGGTTCCACTTATAGGTGAGATCATATGGTATTTATCTTTTGCCCCTGGGCTTATTTCGCTTAGCATAATGCTCTCCAGTTCCACCCATGCTGTCGCGAAGTTTAGTAGTTCTTTTTTTCTTTCTGCTGCGTAGTATTCCATTGTGTAAATGTACCATAATCTTTTGATCCAATCATCTACTGATGGGCATTTAGGTTGCTTCCAGCACTTGGCTATTGTAAATTGTGCTGCTATGAACATTGGGGTGCATAGGTTCTTTTGAATTGGCATTTTGGGATTCTTAGGGTATAGTCCCAGCAGGGGAATCACTGGATCAAAAGGCACTTCCATTTCAGCTCTTTGAGGAAATTCCACACTGCTTTCCACAGTGGCTGCACCAGTCTGCATTCCCACCAGCAGTGTGCTAGGGTTCCCTTTTCTCCACAGCCTCACCAGCACCTGTTGTTTGTTGATCTGCTTATGATGGCCATTCTGACCTGTGTGAGGTGGTACCTCATGGTGGTTTTGATCTGCATTTCTCTGATGGCTAGTGATGCCGAGCATCCTTTCAAATGTCTCTGGGCCCTCTGTATCTCCTCCTCGCAAAAGCGTCTGCCCAGGTCCTTTGCCCATTTTTTGATTGGATCATTTGTCTTCTTGGAATGGAGTTGAGTGAGTTCTTTATATATTTTGGAGATCAAACCTCTATCTGATGAATCATTGGCAAATATATTTTCCCATACAGTTGGCTCCCTTTTCATTTTGCTGATGTTTTCTTTAGCTGTGCAGAAGCTTCTTATTTTGATGAGGTCCCACTTGTTTATTCTTTCCTTTATGTCCCTTGCTTTAGGAGACATATCAGTGAAAAAATTGCTGCGTGGGATATCCGAGAGTGTCCTGCCGTTGTTCTCCTCTAGGACTTTTATGGTGTTGCAACTTATATTTAAGTCTTTTATCCATCTTGAGTTTACTTTTGTGTATGGTGTCAGATGATGATCCAATTTCAATTTTTTGCATGTAGCCGTCCAGCTCTCCCAACAGCATTTGTTGAAGAGGCTATTTTTACTCTACTTTATGCTTCTGCCCCCTTTGTCAAATACTGGTTGCCCATATACACCTGGGCTTCTTTCTGGGCTTTCTATTCTGTTCCACTGGTCTATGGGTCTGTTCTTGTGCCACTACCCGATAGTTTTGAGTAGAGTGGCTTTGCAGTATAGTTTGATGTCCGGTATTGTGATCCCTCCTACTTTGTTTTTCTTTCTCAAACTTGCTGTGGCTATTCGGGGTCGTTTATGGTTCCATATAAATTTTTGAAATGTCTGTTCTATTTCTCTGAAATACATCATTGGTATCTTAATAGAGATTGCATTGAATCTATAAATTCCTTTGGGTTATGGACATTTTGATGATATTAAGTCTTCTAATCCATGAACATGGTATATACTTCCATTTATTTGTGTCTTCCTTAATTTCTTTCTTCAGTGTTGTATAGTTTTCTGTGTACAGGTCTTTTACCTCCTTGGTTAAATTTATTCCTAGGTATTTTATTTTTCTTTTTGCTATATCAAATGGTATTTCTTTTTTTGATTTCTTCTTCTATTTCATTGCTGGTATACAAGAATACCATTGATTTTTGAATATTGACTTTGTATCCTGCTGTTTGCCAAATTCACTTATTAGGTTGAGTAGTTTTTTGATGGAGTCTACAGGGTTTTCTATGTATACTATCCTGTCATCTGCAAACAGTGATAGTTTTACTTCCTCCTTTCCTATTTGGAAGCCCTTTATTTCTTTTTCTTGTCTGATGCTGTGGCCAGGACTTCCAATATGATGTTGAATAGAAGTGGTGAAAGCAGACATCCTTGTCTTGTTCCTGATCTTAGTGGGAAAGCTTTCAGTTTTTGCCTGTTGAGTATGATGTTGCCTGTAGGTTTTTCATATATGGCCTTTATTATTCTGAGTAATGCCCCCATTTATTCCCATTTTGCTGAGTGTTTTGATCATAAAAGGGTGTTGTATCTTATCGAATGTTTTTTCTGCATCTATCGAGATGATCATGTGGTTTTTGTCTTTCCTTTTGTTTATGTGATGTATTACATTTCTTGATTTGCGTATATTGAACCATCCCTGCATCCCTGGGATGAATCCCACGTTATCATGTGCTGGTGAGGCTGTAGAGAAAAGGGAACACTAGTACACTGCTGGTGGGAATGCAGACTGGTGCAGCCATTGTGGAAAGCAGTGTGGAATTTCCTCAAAGAGCTGAAATGGAAGTGCCTTTTGATCCAGTGATTCCCCTGCTGGGACTATACCCTAAGAATCCCAAAATGCCAATTCAAAAGAACCTATGCACCCCAATGTTCATAGCAGCACAATTTACAATAGCCAAGTATTGGAAGCAACCTAAATGCTCAACAGTAGATTGGATCAAAAAACAATGGTACATTTACACAATGGAATACTATGCAGCAGAAAGAAAAAAAAAAGAACTACTACGCTTCATGACAGCATGGATGGAACTAGAGAGCATTATGCTAAGCGAAATAAGCCCAGGGGCAAAAGACAAATACCATATGATCTCACCTATAAGCGGAACCTAACCAACAATACAAAGATGCAAGGAAAATAAGACCAGCAACACTGAAAGAAAGAAGAAACCAACAGAGACAAGAGGGGACGAGGGAGGAGTGGGCAGGGGAAAAGGAAGGTCAGGGGCAAGTCAAGGCACATATAGCAAGGACTCATGGGCAAAGCCAAAGTAGGGAAGGATTGAGGGAGGGAGGGGGGAGGGGGAGAAAGGAAAGTGGTGAGGGGAAGGTGGAGACAAATGTATTTGAAAAAATAAATTAATTAAAAAATAAATAAAATCAATCTGCATTTAAGAAAGAAAGAAAGAATGGTAGAAAGAAAGATGGAACTCCTACCTTTTGTGACTGCATGGATGGAACTTGGGAATATTATGCTAAGTGAAATAAGCTAGTTGATGAAAGACAAATACCATATGATCTCACCTATAAGTGGACTCTATTCAGCAAAATATAGTAACGAACAAAATAAACCACAGGCATGGAAACGTGGAGCAGACTGACAGTGATCAGAGGGGATGAGGAAAGAGGACAATGGTGGAAAGGAGGGGAAGGGGCTAGAAAAAGAACACGTATGAATGATTATGGATATGAAAGAGAGAGTGGGAATTGACTGTGGGAGCGGGAGCTGAAGGTGGGATGGGTGGAGGGGGGTAAAGCAATTAAATTTGAGACAACTGTAATAGAATAAAAATGATTTATAAGTTTAAAAATATGAAAATGTAAAATAAAATAAAATAAAAATAAATGTGTATTTTATTGAAAAACAAAAGGGAGTTAGGGAAGATGGTGGAGGAGTAAATAGGAGTCACGCTGACCTCCTCCCAAGACCAAACTGGAATTGCTACTAAATAGTGGAGAAATCACCTGGAAAACAATGGAACAATAGAGGGAGAGGAGCCTTGGAGCCAGGGACAGACAGTGGATTCAATTCTCACACATCCCAATGGGTGAGAAGTGCAGTGGAGGCTCGAGAGGGGGGGCTGGGAGCCCACAGACACCAGCATCAGAGGGACATTGAAACGGCCAGTTGGATCCCCCTGAGAAGAACAGGGTCTGAATCATAAACAGGGACCCCTAGACTACAACAGCTGAAACCTGGAAAACACACAGAAAAAGCGCAACCCTGAAAAGCTTAGGGGCGCTCTCTGCCAGAGACAGGCAGCTGGGAATGCAAGGAGACATTTAAAGGGCCAATGCAAAAATTTACAGTGGCAGCCACCCTCCTTGATCTCTGGATAGAGGCAGCAGCAGAGTGGGCTGATGCCTGGGAAAAGATTGGTGAGGAAAACTTTGTGAAGAGAACTGAGACGGTGGCCGGCGGAGCCCCAGTGATAACTCACCTCCCACTCTGCAGCTATGATCTCGCTCAGGCATAAGGGAATCCATTAACCTGCCTTTTGTGTGCTCCGCACATAGCTTGTGCACCTGTGAGCTGGGGGGCTAAGTGCAGACAAGCTGGAAGAAATAGAGGATCCCAGGCCAAAGGGGTCTCACAGCTACATAGAGAGCCTTGAGGAGAGACTGGAGACAGAGGCGTTGGGGAAAGAACGGGAGGAGGAACCGAGGAGTCCCAGAGTCCCCGAGTCCCGGAGTCCCAACTCCCTCCCCATTCTGTAGTCTCCATTTTGCACAGGCAGGGGGTACCCTTAAAGAGGCAGAAGGGGGCGTGCGGGAGCCAGATGGCCCGTGAATACAACGTGGTTCGCAGAAATAGTAGATCACTGAACGAAGGGGTCACAGAACTGCCCAGAGACTCCTGGGGAGAGACTGGAAACGGAGGCGCTGGGGAAAGAACTGGAGGAGGAACCGGAGAATCTCAACTCCTTCCCCTTTCTGTAGTCTCCATGGTGAGTGGGCAGGCCTCACCCGCAAAAAGCCAAAAGCTGAAAAGCACACAATAAACAGCCCCAAACCACCCAGTGCAGGCTTGCACACACATGACAAGTGGCCAGCGAGGGTTGGCCAGCTCGTGTGTGGACCTGTGACCGCGTGGGCTGGCGAGAGCTCCCACAGGTTGGCGCCCATGGCGCCTGTGAGGGAGTGCACAGATGGGCGAGGGCAGGTGTAAACCGGCGCCCGAGCGGGCCCGCGAGTGCAGAGCAGTCTGCCGAAATAGTGGGTCCCAGGAAAAAGGGTCACAGAGCTGCCCAGAGACCCTGGAGGAGAGACTGGAGGAAGGATTAACCAAAGAGTCCTGGAGCTGACTTCATCCCATTTCCATAGTCTCCATTTGGCAAGGGCAGGTGACGCCCCCAAAGAGCCAAAAGCAGAGAAAGCACACAATAGAAGACCCTAAACTGACCAGTCCCGGGGCGCCCACGGGGCGCGGGTGCCAGACAAGTGCGCGAGGTGGGGCAAATAAGCGCCCAGGCAGACTGGGGATCCTGTCAGGCCAGGAGCACGCTGAAGGAGCTGGTATGAGAATGCAGAGCGATCCACAGAAATAGTGGATCCCTGGCCGAAGGGGTCACAGAGCTGCCCAAAGCAAGAGTCAGACATAGACAATAGACTCCCGGAAAGCTCAAACAAATGACCCAAGGTCATATAGGGTCAACAACTGACATCATCAGAGGTAGGCCCAGAAAGAAAAGTAGAGAAAAAATAAGTAAGTAAGTAAATGAATAATAAAACCGCCTACTACCATAGAGGTTTAATCCACAAAGTCAGGAAATCTAGATGGCCCAATTGAAGCAGAAGCAAAAAAATAAAAAAATAGACTCTCACAAAAATGGAAAGAAAAAGAAGTTCCCCCCAAAATGAGTAGAAAAGGGGACTCCCCACAGAGAGAGCTAAATGAAATAGAGGCAAGGGAACTATCAGATATTGAATTCAAAACAATGGCTCTAAGGAAGCTCAATGAGTTCAGCCAGCTCAAAGATAACTATGAGAAACTGCAGGGAAACTATCAGGATCTTACAGCAAACTATATCAGCCTGGAAAAGGGCATAGAAACTATCAAGAAGACTCAAGAGGATATGAAGAATACAGTAGAAGGAATCCAAAGCAGGCTGGATGAAGCCGAGGATCGAATCAGCGAGATGGAGGATAAGGTAGAGAAAAGCTCCCAGAAAGAACAAGGAATGGAAAAAAGACTCCAAAAGAATGAAGAGGCATTGAGGCAAATGCAGGACAACCTGAAACGCAATAATATCCGCATAATAGGGAGACCAGAAGGAGAAGAAGAGGAGCAAGGGATAGAGAACCTCGTCGAAAAAGTAATGATGGAAAATTTCCCCAATTTGAGGAGAGAAAGGGTCTCATGGATCCAGGAGGCACAGAGGACCCCACTCAAGAGGGACCCAAGGAGGTCCGCCCCAAAACACATCATCATTAAAATGGCAACTATCAAAGACAAAGAGAGAATCCTCAAGGCAGCAAGAGAGAAGGAGAAAGTAACATACAAGGGGGCCCCGATACGGCTAGGAGCTGAGTCTCAAGAGAATCACTGCAAGCCAGAAGGGAATGGCAAGAAATATTCCAAGTAATGAAAAGCAAGGGCCTACAACCAAGGCTGCTCTACCCAGGAAGGCTCTCAATTAAAACAGAAGGGGAAATAAGGAGTTTCCCAGACAAAAGAAGGCTAAAAGAATACATCTCTACCAAACCAGCACTCCAAGATATGCTAAAGGGACTGGTTTAAGAAGATGAAGGAAAAGAGTGAGAAAGAGAAAAACACAGGTACAAAGAGAAAAAATGAATAGGTTTCTATCAGTAATAACTCTCAATGTAAATGCACTAAACGCCCCAATCAAAAGACACAGGGTAGCTGAATGGATAAGAAAACATGACCCACACATACGCTGCCTACAAGAGACACACCTCAGAGCAAGAGACCTACACAGATTGAAAGTAAAGCGATGGAAAAAAATATTCCTAGCAAATGGGCCAGAGAAAAAAGCAGGGGTTGCAATACTTATATCAGACAAAATAGATTTCAAAACAAATGCCATAAAAAGAGAACCAGAAGGACAATTCATAATACTCAAAGGAAGAATCCATCACGAAGACATAAACATTGTAAACTTATATGCACCCAACATAGGAGCACCCAAACATATAAGTAAAATCTTGGAGGACTTCAAGAAAGATACAGACAGCAACACACTGATAGTAGGGGATTTTAACACCCCACTGTCAAAAATGGACGGATTTTCTAAACAAAACATCAACAAGGATATTGTTGTGCTGAATGACGTACTGGATCATATATACTTAACTGACATATATAGAAACCTTACATCCCAAAGAAGCAAAATACACATTCTTTTCAAAGGCTCATGGAAGTTTTTCAAAGATAGACCACATGATAGGACACAAAGCAAACCTCAGCAAATTCAGGAAAACTGAAATAATACCAACCTTTTTCTCAGACCACAAGGGCTTGAAATTGGAAATCAAAGTCAAAGAGAAACCTCAAAAACTTGCAAACTCATGGAGACTGAACAGTAGACTATTAAACCATGAATGGGTCAATAATGAGATAAGAGAAGAAATCAAAAAATTTCTGGAAATAAATGAAAATGAACATACAACACTCCAAAACCTATGGGACACAGCAAAGACAGTCCTGAGAGGGAAGTTCATAGCAATACAGGCTTACTGAAAAAAGATAGGAACCTTTCAAATAGAAGATCTAACACTACAACTTCAAGAGCTAGAGAAGCAACAACAAATAAACCCCAGAGCAAGTAGAAGGAAGGAAATAGTCAATATTAGAGCAGAACTCAATGACATAGAGACGAAAAGAACAATTCGAAGGATCAACCAATCCAGAAGCTGGTTCTTTGAAAAGATAAATAAAATTGACAAGCCTTTAAGCAGACTCATCGAGACAAAAAGGGAGAGGACCCAAATTATAAATATCAGAAACGAAAGAGGAGAAATAACAACTGATACCACAGAAATACAAAGGATTGTCAGAAACTACTATGAACAATTACATGCCACGAAATTTGAAAACCTCGATGAAATGGACAAATTTCTAGAAAAGTATAATCTTCCAACACTGAAGGAGGAAGAAACAGAAAGCTTGAACAGACCGAGAAAAGCTGGGGAAATTGAAGCAGTAATCAAAAAATTTCCAGCACACAAAAGCCCTTGGCCGGACGGTTTCACAGGGGAATTTTACAACACATTTAAGGAAGAGCTAACCCCTTTCCTTCTCAGACTATTCCAAAAAATCCAAGAGGAAGGAATACTCCCAGACTCTTTTTATGAGGTCAGCATCACCCTAATCGCAAAACCAGTTAAAGACCCTACAAAGAAAGAAAACTACAGGCCAATTTTGCTGATGAACATAGACGCTAAAATCCTCAACAAAGTATTGGCAAACTGCATCCAGCAGTACATTAAAAAGATTACCCACCATGATCAAGTGGGATTGATTCATCCCAGGGATGCAGGGATGGTTCAATATACGCAAGTCAATAAACATAATACATCATATAAATAAAAGAAAAGACAAAACCACATGATCATCTCGATAGATGCAGAAGCATTCGATAAGGTACAGCACCCATTTATGATCAAAACACTCAGCAAAATGGGGATAAATGGGGCATTCCTCAACATATAAAGGCCATATATGAAAAACCTACAGGCAATATCATACTCAACAGCCAAAAACTGAAAGCTTTCCCACTAAGATCGGGAACATGACAAGGATGTCTGCTTTCACCATTTCTTTCCAACGTCGTATTGGAAGTCCTAGCCCCAGCGGTCAGACAAGAAAAAGAAATAAAAGGCATCCAAATAGGAAAGGAGGAAGTAAAACAATCATTGTTTGCAGATGACATGATAGTGTGCATAGAAAACCCTGTAGACTCCACCAAAAAACTCCTCAACCTAATAAGTGAATTTGGCAAAACAGAGGATAGAAAGTCAATATTCAGGAATCAAAGGCATTTTTGTACACCAGCAATGCAATAGAAGAAGGAATCAGAAAAAAAAATACTATTCGATATAGCAAGAAGAAAAATAAAGTACCTAGGAATAAATTTAACCAAGGAGGTAAAAGACCTGTATGAAGTAAACTATAGTACACTGAGGAAAGAAATTAAGGAAGACACAAATAAATGGAAGCATATACCATGTTCATAGATTGAAAGAATTAATATCATCAAAATGTCCATACTACTCAAAGCAGTTTATAGATTCAATGCAATCCATATTAAGATACCAGTGACGTATTTCACAGAAATAGAACAGACATTTCAAAATTTATATGGAACCATAAACGACCCTGAATAGTCACAGAAATTTTGAGAAAGAAAACAAAGTAGGAGGGATCACAATACTGGACATCAAACTGTACTACAAAACCACTCTACTCAAAACAGTCTGCTACTGGCACTCGAACAGACCCATAGACCAGTGGAACAGAATATAAAGCCCAGAAATAAGCCCAGGTCTATATGGGCAACTAATATTTGACAACGGGGGCAGAGCATAAAGTGGAGTAATAATAGCCTCTCCAACAAGTGCTGTTGGGAGAGCTGGACAGCTACATGCAAAAAATTGAAATTTGATCATCAGCTGACACCATACAGAAAAATAAACTCAAGATGGATAAAAGACTTAAATATAACTCGCAACACCATAAAAGTCCTAGAGGAGAACAATGGCAGGACACTCTCAGATATCCCACGCAGCAATTTTTTCCCTGATATGTCTCCTAAAGCAAGGGACATAAAGGAAAGAATAAACAAGTGGGACTTCATCAAAATAAGAAGCTTCTGCACGGCTAAAGAAAACATCAGCAAAATGAAAAGGGCACCAACCATATGGGAAAATATATTTGCCAATGATTCATCAGATAGAGGTTTGATCTCCAAGATATATAAAGAACTCACTCGACTCCACTCCAAGAAGACAAATGATCCAATTAAAAAATGGGCAAGGACCTGAGCAGACACTTTTCCAAGGAGGAGATACAGAGGCCCCAGAGGCATTTGAAAGGATGCTCAGCATCACTAGCCATCAGAGAAATGCAGATCAAAACCACAGTGAGATACCACCTCACACCAGTCAGAATGGTCATCATAAACAGATCCACAAACAACATGTGCTGGCGAGGCTGTGGAGCAAAGGGAACCCTAGTCCACTGTTGGTGGGAATGCAGTCTCATGCAGCCACTGTGGAAAGCAGTGTGGAATTTCCTTAAAATTCTGAAATGGAAGTGCCTTTTGATCCAGTGATTCCCCTGCTGGGACTATACCCTAAGAATCCCAAAATGCCAATTCAAAAGAACCTATGCACCCCAATGTTCATAGCAGCACAATTTACAATAGCCAAGTGCTGGAAGCAGCCTAAATGCCCATCAGTAGACGATTGAATCAAGAAATTATGGTACATTTACACAATGGAATACTACACAGCAGAAAGAGAAAAAGAACTACTACACTTCGCGATAGCAGGGATGGAGCTAGAGAGCATTATGCTAAGCGAAATAAGCCAGGAGGCAAAAGACAAATACCACATGATCTCATGTATAAGCAGAACCTAACCAACACAACAAAGATACAGGGAAAATAAGACCAGCAACACTGAATAAAAAAAAAAAAAAAGAAACCAACAGAGACAAGAGGAAAGAAGGGAGGGGTGGGCGGGGGAAAAGGAATGGAAGGGTCAAGTCAAGGAACATATAGCAAGGACTCATGGACAAAGCCAAAGTGGGGATAGGTTGAGGGAGGGAGAGAGGGGAGGGGGGCAGGGGAAAGTGGTGGGGTAAAGGTGGAGGCCAATGTATTTGAAAAAATAAATCAATTAATTAAAAAAGAATTAATTAAGGAATATTTTTGCCATAAAAATATTAACAGGTTATTTTTCCATAGGTGACAATTTACAAAAAATGCTCAAAAACATAATTTCTAATCCCCACTCTCCTTTAGCTATCATGTTATTTGATTTTTCATTCATGTGGTTTTGCTTTCTAAAATACTCATCAGTAGCTTTAAATGAAGGTACTCAATGTAAAAACAAGAAAGACTGAAAAATCTATCAAGATCTTACAAGTTCATAAAAGATACAATCAGTGCAGGAAACAACCCCAGAACTGATGAATAGATACAGAACTTACCTGGCTCTTGTTTCACTGTGAAGAACAAATCAAATAAATAAAGGAATGAGCAGTTTCTAGATGAAGGACACAGTTACTTCTCAAACTCTTTATACTAGAAGTCTTAGAAACAGACTTTGAGAGACTGAGTAACTATATTTAGAATGAGTTTAATATAGTGGGAGAATACATATCTTCAGATTATTGTACTCAAGATATTCCTTCCTTCTGATTTCTCTCCATTAATTCAAACTTTCAAAAATCACTGAATGGTAAGATTTTAATGTCACTTACATTTCATTGTCTTCCCTCTTCTACTTCCCCTTTTTCCCATGACTTCTTTGGAATGATTGTGTTGATTTATCATGATTATTATGATTCTTGTTTGCTAATTATTGTTCTTTGGGTTAATTTTAGAAAGCTTTCTCTTTTCCCTGTCAGCATGAATATCTGAGGGCTGTGTGGCCATATTTCTTACCATCTGAATGGGGCAGAGGCACGGCTTATCTTTAGGCTCAGGTGAATAGACCTGAATCCAAATCTCGGCCCCTGCTGCTCATAATTGAGGTATCCTGGGCAAGTTACCTAGTCTCACTATTTCCTTCTCTTTATAATAGGAATAACAGCACTTATCTGATATAATGCATATACAGTGCCTGGCACATTGTAAGGACTAAATAAATATTATTTATTATTTTTATACCACATTTAGCACCAATTAGTTTCAGTTACAACTTCCAAATGGACATCGATAGTTGCTGTGGAGCCAGCTACTGAAATTAGGAATAGGAAAATAAGAAGCTAAAAAGAGAGGAAATCTGAAAAAATGAATAAACCATAGAGTCAGAAATATAAACCTTGTCATGGTACATTCACACTAAAAACAGAGCACAAAAGGTCCTCTAGATACTATCAGAAACCAATGGTAACAATGGAATTGAGAGAAATGAACTTACTCTTAGATGTCGCAGGTCTTGCTTTGTATGAAAAAGAAAAACAAATTAGTGTGGCTGTCTGATTAAACAGACATGCATTTTCACTGATGTCATTTTCAGGTTGAGCATCACACATTGAATAGCAGCAGATAGAAGAGGGATTAAGGGAGGGCCACTTTGCCTAGGGATTGTCGAGAAAGGAAGGGGCCCACAGCTAGGGATGGAGCTCACGCTAACCTTTCCCATAGCAGTCTCTGAATCTGCCAAGTCAGGAAGTACATCACATCCCTACCTACTTCAGTTGAGCTACATTGTTGTTCTCCTTTGTCATTTTTCTCTCCTGACCCTCGCCAGCATTTTAGATCTTTTGATTTCCCAGGTTTCACTCCCTTCTCTGTGAACAAGTTCTATGTTCTGTTTGCTAACTGCACACTTAGCATGGTCTCTGAGACCAGGCACTTTAACAAATGTTCCCTGAATTAATGAAGAAATTCTCCACATTGTGGCCAACATCAGATCACTCCTCCTGTCCCTCTGGTTCTCCTCATGCACCCACTAGTCAGGAAGATTTTGTGCCTTACAAGTGAAACAGGCATTGAGCATCTGCAGACAGGTAATGAACGCTGCCACATGGTGCCCAGGCTGAACAAAAGAGACTGTTGGGGGAGGGGTGATTATATAGCATTTTGTGCCTAAGCTCCGGAAGAATTTAGCTGTAAGATTTTGAAAACTTCCCCTGGCTGGTGTGGCTCAGTGCATTGAGAGCCTGCCTGCAAACCAAAGGGTTGTGAGTTCATTTCCCGTCAGGGCACATGCCTGGGTTGCAGGCTGGGTCCCCAGAAGGGGGCTCTGGAGAGGCACATTGATGTTCCTTTCCCTCTCTTTCCACCTCCATTCCCCTCTCTAAAAATAAATAAATAAATAAATAAAGGCTTAAAAAAAGATTTTGAAAACTTGATGAGGCTAGGAGTAATAATTTCAAAGTTATAAATAATTTTCTATTTGCAAGAGGTAAAATAATTAACATACTTTTAGGGCAGCTTGCTCTTTTGTGTTAGGAAATCACTGGAAAATGCCAGGTGTGAAAAAGCAAAGCAGAGGTCATGTGAAAAATAAGATTTGAAAAGGAGATAGTTGATTCACTATGACTATGAGTAACCAAACAGCTCGGTGTAAGAATGAGAAAACCTAATTAGAAGAAAACTGTTGTCTTATAAGTATAAATTCAGGCTGGACTAATATTGAGAAGTGTTCATTCAGCATGGGAGTGCACACGCACGTGTATGTGTGTGCTCTTGTTCAAAGACCACTGAACAGCAATTTTATTGAAGTATGCTCTGAGACTGAACTGAAGCTGTGCTATTTTGGGATTCATGGAATAAATATCAGTGTGGAGAAGGAAATCCTCATTCTTCTTGGAACCCAGCACCATGAGGCACTTTGAGGATCAGTGGTTTTTTTCAGCATTAGAGGCAGCACCTTGACAAAGAAGAGCATTAGCCATAGAAATAAGAGGAGTTCCTTCAAACAGCCTCTTGGACAGTGGTTAAAAAAAGAGACTAACAACAGGGAAACTTGATCTGATAGATCTGATAGATGGTGAGGATGTGTGGTCACTTCCTTAGAGATTCCCAGGGCTTGAAGGGACAGAATACATTGCAAGAGGTCTTTTGTGGGTGGACACACTGGTAATCCACAGCCAAATTTGCCATGTTGACCTGCTTCCTTACTGTTTCCCAGTATATTTATTTGCTTTGTTTTCATATTGAGATATTAATAATATTCAAATAATATCTCAGGTCTCAATAGTCATACTATCTGTACTGTAACATTGGTCATATTTTTTCCCAACTTCTCCTAAGAAAAATGATATTATGGAGATGGCTCAAGTCCCTTTGAATCAGCAATCCCAGGTTCCTTTTGCTCTTTGAAGGCAACCATTATTATGATTTCAAGTGTGTACCCAAGAATTTTAAAAAGTGCTTTTATAAAACATGTAGATTTCTTAGCAACATTGTGGGTTTAAATATTTTTGCTTTAATTGCGTGTGTAATCTTTAATATTATTTTATATCTGAAAATACAAGATGGGGCAAAACTAGGTTTATAGTTGTGAGTACACAAAACACAAAATTTATCCTTGTATTATTATTAATTGCATTTTTTTCATACAAACAACCATAAACCTATTTTTGCCCCATGCTGTGTTTTGCATCTGGGCTTTTTCATTCAACACTATGGTTTCAGAAGTTTCCTTGATTATACACACAGGCCCACAGCTATTATCCATTTTAAACTGCGGCATAGTACTCTATCTAATGTATATACATCACATTAACTTATTTCTGATTTTTTATTGTTAAAAATGTCACAAAAAAATGTCTTTGTACATGTCTTCTTTTGTTCACACGTAAGACTTTTCTCTAGTGTTTGCAACCAGAAGTAGAATTTATGGGTATGTGCATATTTAGCTTAGAACCGATAAATGGCTTTTCAGAGAATGAGTGTTCCTGCTTTATCACGCAACCCAATAAATAACTGATACTTTCAGGCTTTATAATTTTGGCTAATATATTTTGAAAAAAGTAGTATCTTATTTTTACATTTTCTTTTTGATCATTTAAGAGATTTAGCAACTTTGCTTATGTTTTTAGACATTCAGTTTTCCTATTTTGTGAAGTTTATTTTTATCCTATTTAATTTCTTTTTCTTATTGATTGTGGGACTTTTGTATATTGATATGTTCTTAATGCTGATAAATTGATAGTTATTCACACTGCAAATATTTTCTCAGTTTGATTGCCTCTTGTCTTTTTAACTTAATGTGTAGTGTTTGTCTCAATAAGAAGTTAAAAATTTTTTTTAGTCAACATTTATGTTTGGGTGTTTTTGGGTAGTTTTTAAAAGAAAGCTACCTCTCTCTATTTGAGAACATAAATGTATCCTCCTATATTTTTTTCTAATACTGAAAGGTTTCAGGTTTAAGTATTTAATTGGACTGGATTCTAGAACATGTATGAGGTAGAACATCTATTTTTTTGGTTGTTCCATAAAGATATTCATTTAATCCAAGATTATTTATTGAATTCTCTAATTGTTTTGAGATAATTTTGTCATATAACAAGGATATGTTTCTAGACAATTGATTTTGTCCCACTGATGTTCCCATCTTTGTTGAGATATTAATCACATACAACATATGTAAGTTTAAAGTGTACAATGTGATTATTTGATACATGTATATATTGTGAAATGATTACCACAATAAGGTTAGTTAACACCTACAACCCCTCATAATTGCCCTTTTTTAGTGTGCAGTGTTAACACTTAAGAATTACTCTCAACAATTTTAAATCACCTAAGGCAGTAATGTTAATTTTAGGCACCACGTCGTGCATTAGTTTTCTAGAATTTATTCATCTTCAGCTGAAACTTTGTACCCTTTGACCAAATCTTCCCATTTCTTCCACCCCAAGTCTTCGGCAACCATTATTTTACTCAATTCTTCAGAGCTTGGCATTTTTAGGTGTTATGTGTAACTGAGAACATACGGTATTTGTATTTGTGTTGTTCTGACTTATCTCATTTAGCATAAAATTCAACGTCTATCCACATTGTTGCAAAAGGCAAGTTTTTCATGGCAGAGTAATATTCTGTTTTTTATATATATATGTATATATGTATATACATATATATATAAAACACATTCTTTGTCCACTTTCTTGTAAGTGAACACTTTATCTGTTTCTGTGTGTTAGCTATTGTAAGTAGTGCTAAAAACATGGGAATTCAGATAACACTTCAAGATAGCTATTTTATTTCCTTTTTTGGATCATATGGTAGTTCTCTTTTTATTTTTTTTGAGCTTTTGTTGCTTTATTGCTAACCAAAATTATAGATATAACTGTAACTTAACTGTACAACACAAAATTATGATAATGACAAAAGCTTGTAATTTACCAACTACTCATTAATATATTTTTACATTGCTATACAAATATGTGCTCTCAACTGCTAATAGTAAAAGTTATAATTGGTTTAATTACTGTGAAAATCCACATTACCATTGGTTGTTCCTGTTTAGAAAAATTCACATGGCTTTAAAACTGGATTGACCAAGTAGTATTTCATTGTGTAAATGTCCCATAGTTGTTGTCAGGCATATTCATATATGATAGAATATATATGTATGTATATATATAAAAGTTTTATAGTTTTGCTTCTTACATTTAAATCTTTAATCTATTTTAGGTTACTTTTTGTGGCTGGTGTAATATAGGGGTCTAATTTCATTCTTTTGCATGAGAATATCCAATTTGCCTACCACCATTTTTTGAAGAGACTATCCTTTCTTCATTGAGTATTCTTAGCTTCCTTGTCAAATATTAAATGATTGTATGTGCATGGGTTTATTTCTGAGCTCTTGATTCTATTACATTGGTCTATGTCTGTTTTATGCCAGTACCATTCTGTATTGATTACTAAAGCTTTGTAATTTAGTTTGCATCAAGAAGTATAATGACTCCAACTTTATTCTTTCTAAAGATTGTTTGGGCTATTTTGGGTCTTTTGTGGTTTCATAGAAATTTTAGGATTGTTTTTTCTGTGAAAAATACCATTGGAATTTTGATAAGAATTGCATTAAATCTATAGATTGCTTTGGGCAGGATGAACTATTTTTTTTCTTTATTATCATCTTGAACTCAGTGTTTAGTTCATTTGTTTTTATCTATTAACAACTTCTATTAAAATAATTTGTGAAGGTAAGTACTATATAAATAGTATTTTGACTTTATCCTAAGTGTTTTGATAATCTAATGCTTTGTTCTTATTTATTTTCTTTACCCATTCAATTATTTTTTAAATTTATTTATTTCTTTTTTAATTTTATTTATTTATTTTCTTTCTTTATTTAGTTATTTTTAAATACATTTGTCTCTGCCTTCCCCCCACCACTTTCCCTTGCCCCCCCCTTCCCTCCCTCAGCTCTTCCCCTTTGGTTTTGTCCATGAGTTCTTGCTACATGTTCCTTGACTTTCCCCTTCCCTTCCCTTTCCCTGCCCGCCCCTCCTTCCTTCCCTCTTGTCTCTGTTGATTTCTTTTCCTTTCAGTGTTGCTGGTCATATTTTCCTTGCATCTTTGTATTGTTGGTTAGGTTCCGCTAGTTTTCAAATACATTTGTCTCCATTGACCCACCCTCACCTCCCCCCGCCCCAACCCATCTCCACCTTGGCATCTTCCATGTGTCCTTCACACTTGTTCCTTGATCTGACCTTTCCCCTTCCCTTCCATGCTAACCCTCTCCCTGCCTCCCTCCCTCCTGTCCCTGTCAGTTTCTTCTTTCTTTCTGCTGTGTAGTATTACATTGTGTAAATGTACCATAATCTTTTGACCCACTCATTTACTGATGGGCAATTAGGCTGCATCCAGCACTTGGTTATTGTAAATTGTGTTGCTATGAACATTGCGGTACATAGGTTCTTTGGAATTGGTGTTTTGGGATTCTTAGGGTATAATCACAGCAGTGGAATCACTGGGTCAAAAAGCAGTTCCATATTTAGGTTTTGGAGGAAATTCCACACTGTTTTTCCACAGGAGCCGCATCAGTCTGCTTTTCCACCAACAGTGTACTAGGGTTCCCTTCTCTCCACAACCTTGCCAGCACCGGTTGCTTGTTGATGTATTTATGATGGCCATTCTGACTGCTGTGAAGTGGTATCTCGCTGTGGTTTTAATTTGCATTTTTCTGATGGCTAGTGATGCTGAGCATCCTTTCATATGTCTCTGGGCCCTGTGTATGTCCTCCTTGGAGAAGTATCTTTTCAGGTCCTTTGCTCATTTTTAAATTGGAGTGTTTGTCTTCCTGGAGTGGAATTGTGTGAGTTCTTTATATATATTGGAGATCAAACCCCTGTCTGAGGTATCATTGGCAAATATATTTTCCCATACTGTGGTGCCCTTTTCATTTTGCTGATGTTTTCTTTAGCCATGCAGAAGCTTCTTATTTTGATGAAGTCCCATTTGTTTATTCTTTCCTTTTTGTCCCTTGCTCTAGGGGACGTATTGGTGAAAATATTGCAGTGTAGGATATCCGAGAGTTTCCTGCCTATGTTCTCCTCTAGGACTTTTATGGTGTTGCAACTTACATTTAAGTCTTTTATCCATCTTGAGTTTATTTTTGTGTATGGTGTCAGTTGGTGGTCAAATTTCAATTTTTTGCATGTAGCTGTCCAGCTCTCCCAACACCATTTGTTGGAGAAGCTATTTTTACTACAATTTATGCTTCTGCCTCCTTTGTCAAATATTAATTGACCATAAAGACATAAAAGTTTATTTCTGGGCTATTTATTCTGTTCCTTTGATCTATGTGTCTGTTCTTATGCCAGCACCAGACTGTTCTGATTATAGTGGCCTTGTAATATAGTTTGATGTCCAGTATTGTGATCCCTTCTACTTTGTTTTTCTTTCTCAAATTTGCTGCGGCTATTCAGGGTCGTTTTATGGTTCCATATAAATTTTTTGAATGTTCTATGACTGCGAAATACATCATTGATATATTAATAGGGATTGCATTGAATCTCTAAATTGCTTTGGATAGTATGGACATTTTGATGATGTTAATTCTTCCAATCCATGAACACAGCATATGCTTCCATTTATTTGTGTCTTACTTAATTTCTTTTTTCAGTGTTGTATAGTTTTCTGCATACAGATCTTTTACCTCCTTGGTTCACTTTATTCCTAGGTACTTTATTTTTCTCATTGCTATAGCAAAGGGGATTTTCCTCCCTGATTTCTGATTCTGATAATTCATTTTTGGAATACAAAAAGGCCTTCAGTTTCTGAATATTGACTTTGTATCCCACTGTTTTGCCAAATTCACTTACTAGGTTGAGTAGTTTTTGGTGGAGTCTATGTAGTTTTCTATGTACACTATCATGTCCTTCGCAAACAATGATAGTTTTACTTCCTCCTTTCTGATTCGGATGCCTTTTATTTCTTTTTCTTGTCTGATCACTGTGGCTAGGACTTCCAATACTATGTTGAATAGAAGTGGTGAAAGTGGACATCCTTGTCTTGTTCCCTATCTTAGTGGGAAAGCTTTTAGTTTTTGCCCATTGTGTATGAGGTTGGCATTAGGTTTTCAATATATGGCCTTTACTATGTTGAGGTATGCCCCCTTTATTCCCACTGTACTGAATGTTTTTATCATAAATGGGTGCTGTACCTTAGCAGATGCTTTTTCTGCATCTATTGAGATGATCATGTGGTTTTTGTGTTTCCTTTGGTTTATGTGAGGTATTACATTTGTTAATTTGCAAATGTTGAACCATCCTTGCATCCCTGGGATGAATCCCACTTGACCATAGCAGATGATCTTTTTCATGTAATCCTGGATGTGGTTTGCCAATGTTTTGTTGAGGATTTTAGCGTCTTTGTTCATCAGCAATATTGGTCTACAGTTTTCTTTCTTTGTTTTGTCTGTATCTGGTTTTGGGATTAGGATGATGCTGGCATCATTAACAGAGTCTGGGATTCTTCCCTTTTCGTAAATTTTCTGGAATAGTCTGAGAAGGGCAGGGGTTAGCTCTTATTTAAATGTATTGTAAAATTCTCCTCTGAAACCATCCAGTCCAGGGCTTTTGTGTGCTGGGTGTTTTTTGATTACTATTTCAACTTCACCATGTGTTATCTGTCTGTTTAGGCTTTCTGCTTCTTCTTCATTTAGTTTTGGAAGGTTATATTTTTCTAGAAATTTGTCCATTTCATGGAGGTTTTAAAATTTCTTGGCATAGAATTGCTCATAGTAATTTCTTACAATCCTTTGTTTTTCTGTGGTATCAGTTGTAATCTCTCCTCTTTCATTTCTGATATTACTTATGTGGGTCCTCTCCCTTTTTTTCTTGATGAGTCTGCTTAAAATCTTGTCAATTTTATTTATCTTTTCAAAGAACCAGCTCCTGGATGGGTTGATCCTTTGAATTGTTCTTTTAGTGTCTATGTCATTCAATTCTGCTCTGATCTTGATTATTTCCTTTCTTCTACTTGCTTTGATATTTCTTTTCTTCTACTCGCTCTGGGCTTTGTTTGTTGTTGTTTCTCTAGTTCCTGAAGCTGGAAGGTTAGGTCGTTTATTTGAAATGTTTCTCTCTTTTTGAGGTAGGCCTGTATTTCTGTAAACTTCCCTCCCAGGACTGCCTTCACTGTGTCCCATAGATTTTTGACTGTTGTATGTTCATTTTCATTTGTTTCCAGAAATTTTTTAATTTCTTCTTTGATCTCATTATTGACTCATTCATTGTTTAATAGTGTACTATTCAGTCTCCATGAGTTTACATATTTTTGAGTTTTATCCTTGAAGTTGGTTTCTTGTTTCAGGTCCTTGTGATCCAGGAAAATGCTTGTTATGTTTTAGATTTTCCTGAATTTATTGAGACTTGTTCTGTGTCCTATCATGTGTCCTATATTTGAAAATGTTCCATGTGAATTTGTAAAGAATGTATATTTTGCTTCTTTGTGATGAAAGGTTCTATGTATGTCAGTTAAGTCCATTAGATCTAATGCATCATTCAGTTCCAGAATATCCTTGTTGATGTTTTGTTTGGAAGATCTGTCCATTTTTGACAGTGGGGTGTTAAATCCACTACTATCAGTGTGTTGCTGTCTGTATCTTTCTTGAAGTCCTCCAAGATTTTACTTATACATTGGGGTGCTCTGCTCCTATGTTGGGTGCATATAAGTTTACAATGTTTATGTCTTCATGATGGATTCTTCCTTTAAGTATTATGAAGTGTCCTTCTGGTTCTCTTTTTATGGCATTTGTTTTGAAATCTATTTTGTCTGATATAAGTATTGCTACTTCTGCTTTTTTTTCCCCTGTCCATTTGATTGGAATATTTTTTTCCATCCCTTTACTTTCTGCTTGTGTAGGTCCTTTGTTCTGAGGTGGGCCTCTTGAAGGCAGCGTATGTGTGGGTCATGTTTTCTTATCCATTCAGCTATCTTGTGTCTTTTGATTGGGGCATATAATCTATTTACAGTTAACGTTATTATTGATAAGTAATTATTCATTTTTTTCTTTGTACTTGTGATCCTCTCTTTTTAACTCTTTTTCTTCATCTTCTTAAAGCAGTCCCTTTAGCATTTCTTGTAGTGCTAGTTTGGTGGAATTGTATACTATTAGCTTTCTTTTGTCTGGGAAACTCCTTATTTTGCCTTCCATTTTAATTAAAAGCCTTGCTGGGTAGAGTAGTCTTGGATACAGTCCCTTGCTTTTCCTTATTTGGAATATTTCTTGCCATTCCCTTCTGGCTTGTAGTGATTCTGTTGAGAAGTCAGCTGTTAGCCATTTTGGGGCTCCTTTGTATGTTACTTCCTGTTTCTCCCTTGCTGTCCTTAGGATTCTCTCTTTGTCTTTGATATTGGCCAATTTAATGATGATGTGTCTTGGAGTGGGCCTCATTGTGTTCCTCTTGAATGGGACCCTCTGTTCTTCCTGGACTTGTGTGACTTTTTCTCTCCTCCAATTAGGGAAATTTTCCATTATGACTTTTAAAAACAGGTTCTCTATCCCTTCCTCATCCTCTTCTCCTTCTGTATACCTGTTACATGGATGGTATTGCATTTCAAGTTGTCCTGCTTTTCCCTCAACACCTCTTCATTGTTTTTGAGTCTTTTTTAATTTTCTTGCTCTTTTTGGGAGCTTTTTTCTACCTTGTCTTCCAGCTCACAGATTTAATCCTCTGCTTCATCGAGCTTGCTTTTGATTCTTTCTACCATGATCTTCAATTCAGAAACTATTCTTCATTTCCTTTCGCCTCTTATTGTTTCCATGTGTTTTTTATGCTGATATCATTTGCAATAAGTTCCTCATAGTTTCCCTATTAGTTTTTGGTAATCTCTTTCAGCTCACTGAGCTCACTGAGCTTCCTGAGAACCTTTGTTTTGAACTCGATATCTGATAGTTTAATCGCCTCTACTCATTTAGTTCTCTTTGTGGGGATTCCTCCTTTCTCTTTGATTGGGGGTGTTTCTTTTTCTTCCCATTATTTGAGAGACTCTTCTTTTTTGCTTCTCCTTCTTTGACCTGTCTTGATTTCCTGACTTCGTGGTGTGAACTTCTATGGTAGGAGACCAGTTTTTTTCCCTTTCTTTTCTTCTGTATCTGCCTCTGATGATGTCAGCTGTTGACCCTGTCTCACCTTAGGCAGTCTTTAAGAGACTTCCCAGAATCTTAAAGACTGTGTCTGTCTCCTCCAGTTGTTAATCTAGTCGCTCTGCCCTCAGCAGTCAAGGTGGGGCAGAGTCTCTCCTGTGGGCGGGGCTGTTGTGTCCTTTCATGCTGCTGCCATTCAGGGGAGTAGTCTGCTTGAGCAAGATGTCTGCTGCCATATGGGGGATGAGTCTGCACAGCGATCCCCCTGGCTACTCCTTCAGTTGTCTCCCCAACGCCTACATAGCCAGTCTTTCTTCAGACAGCTCCAGCCCACTCTGCCCCTGACTCTGTTGGAGCCCAGGGAAAGTCGCGCCACTACAGATTTTTGTGTTGGCCCTTTAAATGGCTCTTTGCATCTCCAGCGGCCTGTCTCTGGCAGAGAGCACACTGCCGCTTTTCACAGCTGGCTATTATCTGTGTGGTTTTTGGGCTCTGGAGTTGTAGGATGGAGACCCACGCTTATAGTTTAGACTCTGTTCTTCTCAGGGGGATCCAACTGGCTGTTCAATATCTCTCTGGTGTTGCCACATGTGGGTGCCTATTCTGCATTCTCGAGCCTCTACCGAACTCCTTACCAGTCACGTTGTCCCAAAGCCAGTTCCTCTGTCTGCCTGAAGTTTTAAGGTTCCTCGCTCACTATTTTTTAGTTGTTTTCCAGGTGATTTCTCCACAATTTAGTTGTAATTTCAGATTGATCCTGGGAGGAGGTCAGTGTGGCTTCCACTCAGTCCTCTGCCATCTTGAAGCCTTCCTTATTTATTTTTATATATTTTATAATTTCTCTTACAATTTCCTTTGTAACTTGTGGATTATTTTGAAGTATACTTTTAGTTTCCCAATATGTGTGTGCATATTTTTTTAAATTTATTTTTTCAAATACATTTGTTTCTGCCTACCCCCCCACCACTTTCCCTTGCCCCCTCTCTCCTTCCCTCCCTCAGCTCTTCCCCTTTGGTTTTGTCCATGAGTCCTTGCTATATGTTCCTTGACTTTCCCCTCCCCTTACTTTTCCTTGCCCCCCCTCCCTCCTTCCCTCTTGTCTCTGTTGACTTCTTTTCCTTTCAGTGTTGCTGGTCTTGTTTTCCTTGCATCTTTGTATTGTTGGTTAGGTTCCACTTATATGTGTGTGCATATTTTGAAGTTACCTAATTCCAGCCCTCAGTAGACCTTTTGATCTGAGGACTTATGTCCCTTTTTTTCTTGAACATTGCCAATTATTATCTCTTTTTTTTAAATGTATTTACTTTTTAAATACATTTGTCTCTGCCTCCCCCCCACCTCTTTCCTTTGTCCCCTCCCTCCTTCCCTCCCTCAGCTCTTCCCCTTTGGTTTTGTCCATGAGTCCTTGCTATATGTTCCTTGACTTTCCCCTTCCCTTCCCTTTCCCTGCCCCCCGCTTCCCTCTTGTCTCTAATACCATATGATCTCACCTATAAGCGGAACCTAACCAACAATGCAAAGATGCAAGGAAAATATGACCAGCAACACTGAAAGGAAAAGAAATCAATTATTATCTCTTAAAATATTACTTGGCATGTATTATCTGCACTCTTCCTCCTGGAATTGCTGTTACACTTGACCACCTCATTCTATCCAACCATTGCTTTCCTTTGCTTTCATATTTTCAAGGTCTTCATCCCTGTTCAATACTGGGAGAGTTCCACACTTCTGCCTTCCAATTCACTCATTTCAGCTGATTAAAATAACATCTAAGTATTATTTATGTCACAAATAATACTTAAATGTTATTATTTAATATCTAAACATTAATATTAAAATTTAATATTATTCATTAATTATTAATATTAAACAGAACATTATCTATTTATCATTAAATATCAATATTACCGATTTATTAATAGTATGATATTGATACTATGAATATTATTAAATATTATTAAATACTAATCCTTCCACCATTGTAGATATTATATTATGTAATTATCTATTGTTTCAATTTCAGTAACTGTTTTTCATTTCTAAGATTCAGCTTTGTTCTTTTTTAAAAATTGCTGCCTTGTCTTTTTCCAAACTACCTTTTATATATATATATATATATATATATATATATATATATATATGTATCTTATTTTATAATAGATAGTGTTTATTTTATTCCCCATGAGGGAATTCACAACCTATCAGAATTCTAGTTTTTGCTCTCCTTTTGATGTTATATTAGCTCTACCATATGCTATATACTATATCAGCTGCCTTACTGTTCTAACTTTTTATTTTCTTCTTAACCCCTCTCATTATGTGTTTGTTCCCCTCTACCTATCAAGATTACTGATAACCCCCATTTTGCAAAATTCAATGACAAAATATCAGTTAAAAATGCTATCTCTTAGCAGTTTTTGATGAAGTTGTTCATTCATCTTTTCCATCTTGGAATGTGTTCTTGGAAAGGGGTATTCTGTGATACCCCTTTCTCCTGAGTTTCCTTCTCTTTGTTCACTCCTTCTCTATATACTTTGTTAGATATTTTTCTTCTTCCAATACTCTAAAACTAGTATCCCTTTGCTCTCTTTCTTTACATAAGTCTTTGGTGATCTTATTTAGTCTGGTGGTTTTAAATGCTATCTATATGTTAATTACTGTTAACTTTATTCTCTACCTGGTCCCTCCAAAGAGCTTTAGACTCAAATATTATATTGCTTTTTGATATACAGTATATACTTGGATAAGGAACAGAATGTTTAGTGGGACTTTTCCTATTGTCCCAACATTGATAAGTAGGATAAAAAACTGAGGAAAAAGAGGTTATAACCTCCCATTTTTTCTCTTCACTCAGCTGATGTGAGACAAACCCTTGGGAAGGATTGCCCCTCTCCAGAGCACAATGGAAAATGGTTCTTGAAGCTCTGCAGCCCAGAGGTGCTGCTCTCAGGCCAAACAAGGTCTCCTACCCCAAATATCACTTCTTCCCAGCCTAAATAAGTAAACAACTGTAAGGGGAAGGAGTTAAGGGCAATCTTGAGTTGTAAGTAGTTGACTAAGGATGGTGTTGTAGGAGAGGAGGGAATAGTGATATTCTTTCTGAAAGCAAGGGAAAAGGCCTGGAAGAGATTTGCTTACAAAGATTAGGAGTGTCTGTGAGAAAGGACATGTGGCAACTCAATCTCTGGTTGAATGTCTACTTAGTGGATTTGCTGATTGGTTTTGTGCGTATTTGAGCATAAGGAAAAGAAAAGTGGAGAGAGGGATTATGACACATTGAGGAGGATGCAAGGGAGAAACAGGAATCATGTCCCTTTTTCTAGTGGCAAGGATGACTGAGCTTCTTGAAGTTCAAGTGGGCATTGTAGAAGACATCCAGCCTTGAGCTTTTGCACTGGTACTGTATCTGTTGGTGGCCTATTTGGTGAGTACACCTCATCACTAACAGGCTATCAGGTATAAGGACCTGAGGGCTTTGGAATAGGCCAGACTCAGTCAATACCCCACATCAGGGACCATGCAGTGGAGCCCTCAGAATTGGGTAAACTCTTGCACATTCCTTCAAAAAAACTCAGATGTGTTCTACAATACATTTGGGTGCCTGCTCTTGATGACATGGAAGCAGTCAGTCTCCCGTCCTAGAGAAAAGGACTACAACTAACAGAGGAGAGTAATTACATTATCAATTAAGTAAAATCCATCTTCCCAGCCTCAGTGGGAACGATAGCCACAAGGAAGGTGGGCAGGATGGAGAAGCAGATTGTTCTTCCTCCTTATTCTGAGTCTGTGGGCCTAAGATTGGCTGCTAGGAGAATAGGTTGTTTAAAAGGAGTGGCTTATTTTTAATAATTAAAATGAATAGAAAATTATGGGTTGTACCCAAGGTATTACAAGATGGGAAAATATGTGTATCAGAGAATATGCCTTTAGCCTACTAGTGAACACTATTTGATAAAAAAGTCATGGATGTCCAAGGCATCTCAAACTTAACATAAGCTAAACTCAACTCAAGATTGCCTCCTATAAACCTGCTCTTTTCCCAATCTTACCTAGATCAATAAATAACACCTTTCTTCCAGTTGTTTAGACCTCAAACCTAGGAATAACTCATGGGTCTTCTTTTTCCCTTAAGCCCACATGCAATTGAACAGCAGGCCCTGTTGGCTCTACCTTAAAAATAAATAGATCTGAAGAGGTCTCACCACCTCCACTTTGACCCCTCTACTCACCACATGCACCTGTAACTGGTATTTTTGCAATTCCAGTCCTTTTAACTGGTATTCCTGCCTCTTCTCTTGAGTCCTCTGCCGTTGTCACCCTCACCCCAGTTAATCTTCCATATAGTAGCCAGAGTGATCTTCTAAAATTGTAAAGCAGACCTTATAACTCCTCAGTGAAGCCCTGAAATGAGCTGTCATCACACACTTTGCATTTTTACCAAGGACTTCAAGGCCCACATAATTTGGCACCTGCCCCTCTTACTTCATCTTATATGGACTCTGCCCCCTCCTCTTCATTCCAGCCAGGCTGGAATGTGCTTCCCACAACAGGCCCTGTGTACTTGCTCCTGCTGCCTGGAGTTCTCTTTGTCCTCTCTCTGTACCACCTTTCTCTGGTCTAGTCGGTTACCTGGCTTACATTTCTTTATCAACCTGACAACCTGGCTTACATTTCTTTATCAACCTGACATCTAGTATATATTTGTTTGATATTATTTGCCTGGTTTTATCTAAAAATGTCAACTTCCTGAGTGCAGGGGCTTTGTTTATCACTACTATATTCTTGGTGCACAAGATAACGCCTGGCCTGGAACAATACATGTATATTTGTTAAATGCATTAATATGTTTGATGATTTTCAGTTTCTTACTTTAATGCCCTTCAGACTGCTACAGCCTCATTTCTCTTGATTGGAATCCTCCAGTTTACTGGGGCTTGTGAAGTGTCACTCGTGTGGTGCTGGATTTCCTCGCACCTTTCATAATTTTTTGGAAGTCTCTTATTCCTTGGGAGTTATCTTTGTGGGTGTTTTATCTTGTGAATCGGGGTAGTGGATACCTTCTTGTGGGGAGTTTCATGGTTGCTATTGCCCTAGCTATCAGGATTCACTCTCAACAAACCTGAGCTTGCCCGTTTTGACTTGGAGCTCCCACACTGCATGGTTAGCACACTCCCAGTAAGACTGTGCCTTGTCAGAATTAGGTCTGGACCTGTGCAGGTGGTCTTTGTTTCTGTGGCTGGAGTAGATGGATGGACATATTTTGGTTCCCCTCCTTAGATGATCAGGGTACTTTCTGCTCCTAGCTTCACTTGGGGAGGCCCAGTTCCAGCTCTTACTTTATTGGGTATTGAGGCTTTTGGCTGCCTTCTCATAGATGTTGAAACTCTGACTTGTTTATGAGGTCTAGCTGCTACTTCTGCTCCCCACTTTCTCACTCATCTTGCAGAGGGCTTACTTTTAACTTCTTCTTACAATGTATTCTTACTAGTTTATATTCTGTGGAAATCATTCCAATCCCTCCTTTTTGTGCTTAAGCTTGGCTTTGTGTGTATGTATGTATGTATGTATTTATTCCTCACTTGAGGTTATATTTATTAATTTTACAGAGAGAGAGGAAGGGGAGAGAGAGAGAAAGTGAGAGAAACATTGATGTGAGGGAGAATCATTAATCAGTTGCCTCTCATACATGCCTGATGGGGGATCAAAACTGCAACCTAGGTATGTGCCCTGACTGAGGATTGAACCTGCATCTTTTTGGCATGTGGGATGATGTTCCAACCAACTGAGCCACCTGGTGAGGGTTTGGCTGTGTACTTTTAATTAAAAAAAATTAGCAGCCAAGACCAAGGCAGCCCAAAAAATGGTAGCATATTTCTTACTTCTTTTGGCATACCTTTTTTCCTCCTTGCAATCCCTTTGGTCTTGGATTTTTACATTTTCTTTCCTGCCCATCCTTTCTGATGCTTCTACCGAAAAGAACACTATTTATTCAACTTAGATTCTGGATTATAATTTGTTTCTGCAGGACCAATAATCCCACTACTGACCTCAGGTGGGCCTTGGTCCCTGTTCCCAGTTATAGGGCATATGCCTAAAAATGGACATTTTAGGTTTCCAACCCCACCCTTGGGTCTGCACCATTGGTTCTGTAGACCAAGTCTTTTTATCTGTGCAGTGAGAATATTTAGCTAATCAGCTTCCTTGCTCAGGATTGAGAAAGGATGTGTAGATGGGAACTTCAGAGGAACACTAGATCATTCTGGGTTAACAGTTCCAATTCTTTATTTTTCAAATGCCAATCCCTGTATCCTAACATTATTAAAATTATTAAAATGTTATTATAAAGTGTGTTCAGCATGTGTTTAGATGGAAGTATGGGGTGAATGTATGTAAGGATGTTGGTAATCTGTCAGTGACCCAGATGTCCATTGTGTTTCAAAAACTGAGAAATTTTACTTTATCAATTTTTAAGAATTAAGAAAAATTTTAAGAAATTTTACTTTCTTAAATTAATGTCTGGATTAAGTGAGATGCTGTGGCAATTCTGGATCTGCATTCTTGCACAGAGAGGTTGGCTGGAGCTGAGTGGCAGCTGCCCTCTTTACACTGTAAGTGACCTTCCCACTCTCCACAGTTCCTAACTCATTTATGTTACCTGCCTGGGCTCTGATGATATCTGAATTTTTAACTTGGATAGAAACTATATTTTAATATTAATGTGATTTAATTGCAATCTAAGGGACATCAGGAAATATTGGGATAGCATAAAAATTATTTGTAACATGCACATGAGAACTAGATTTTAATTGTGAAAAATTAGTACACAGTGTACAAGTAACTTTGGAATTCTGTATTATATATCACCATTGTCAGTGGTTGATCTGGTTTTATTGAGTCACTATTGGTGTCTACTACCTGGGAAACTGAGTTAAGAACTGAAATAATGGTAAATCCTACAGTTTTGAATAAAAAAATTGTCTTGAAGTTCTAATTTAGAGGACTTTGGGTAAGGTGGACTCAAGCCAATATAAGAAACACGAGTCTCACTTGTGCACTTACAAATAGAAACATCAAAGCTTAGACCAAGTCCCACATATGACAAGCAGAGAAATAAAGAACTTACTTGAGGTTCTCTGGGAAATCACTAAAAATAAGCAAAAGAGATCCATGTAATTTTTCTTAAATAGAAAAAACATAGTGGTATCTAATATAGTCTGCTGGAAAAGTTAGGTGGGCATAAGAAGATAGCATCTCAAAGTATGTAATGCAAACTTAGATATAAGATTAAGCAGGGATGATATGATATGAAATCAACAGGGTTTCCTTAAAAGTACTCTTTATTTATTGGACCCGAACAGATTTGGGTATAGTCTCAGATTGTATCTTTCTGTTTCCTTTGAATAACACTGTAATCTTTGAGGGAACACTCGAAGCTCTCTCTCCATATAAATACCATTTTGGACTTCTTGTCTCTCTAAAAAGTTCTGCCTACCTGTATTATTTTATAAAATTATTCAGTTTTTCTTTGTTGATAAACATTAGCTTAGTCCTTCTTTTAATCAGTATTCTCTTCAATTATTAATAATGTAGGGGAAGCTGGGTAATAAGGAAGCAAGACCGCAATGTGAAACTCTAATCACTTTAACAGAACTAAGTCCCTCAGACTTTGAAGGCCAAAGAGAACCAAAGTAGAGAGACAGATGTAATACTTACTTAGGGGTACCAAAGGTAAACCTGAAAAATCAAAATGATATTATTAGATACTTGTTTGAAAGAAACAGGTCCTTCTAGGGAGGATTATTTGTGTAGAGGAGAAACTTGGTAGTGTCACAGCTCTTTGTTCAACTTTTGGTTCTGTGACTTTGTTCTTGGGTACGTATGTGGTTTCAGTTTCTTAGCCCTTACAAAGAGGTCAATGGAGTTATTCTAAAGATTAAATGGACAGCTGTCGGGGGGTGGGGCTGGGTGGTGGCAGGAGGGATTGAGCAAAAAAGTTAAAAAAAAGGAGAAAAAACTCATGGACATGGACAACAGTGTGGTTATTGCTGGAGGGAATGGGGTGGAGGGAGGTAGAGGAGGGCAGAGGTAGGATAAATGGTAATGGATGGAGACTTGACTTCGGGTGGTAAGCACACAATACAGATGTGTACAGATGATGTGTTATAGAATTGTACACATGAAACCTGTATCATTTTGTTAACTAGTGTCATCCCAACAAATTTAATAAAAAGGAAAAAAAGGTTAAATGGGATAATGTAATTTAGACACCTATATAATTCTTATGACATAGGACATGCAAAGTAAATATATATTTGAATTTAAGTAAATGTAAGTTTACTTCACAGGAAGGGAAAGCTGGATGAGCAGCAGGCAAAGGAAACTGAGAGCTGTGTGTGACAGGTTGCTGCACAAGAGTTAGAAATGAGCAGGCAGGGACAGGTTCCTAGGCCTTGTAGAGAACAGCAGTAAGAACAGAAAGCAGTCAAAAAGCAGGCTGAACTTACTGCTGGGCACTGAAGGTGGGGCAGCTGAAAGACAAAATATCTTCGTAATCCTTTTCTCCCCCACTAATTTGTTCTTCCCTTTAGAGAGTTCCTCCTCAGTAGGTCATTATAACAATAGGAAAATGTTCCCTTTGGTTTTATTTACTTTAAATATAAATCAGCAGGTTTTGAAATTTCAAAAAAAACTCATTAATAATTTCATGGAATTTTGATAATGGGAAGGTAAGTGCTTAAGGAAGTGAGCATCTCCTGCCCAGAAATCCTAGCATGGGCCTGGAAAGGCCCGGGTCCAGGACCCACAGTGGAGGAGACATGGAAAGACTTACCGATGGCGTGTGGAGTTGGTCCAGCTGGAAAACAGAGCAGGAAAAATTATCTCCTTTTATTTTCTTCCCTGTTCAATTTGTTTTTCAATTTGTGAAGTCCCTTGTAACAGGCCATTTTTAAATGCTGAGAAACTCTCTCCTCTGCTCTTGATTTTTTATATAAATCATGGAGTTTGATTTTTTCCATAAAATTATTAAGGGAAAATTATTGGTAATCTGAAGGCAAGATATCAAGAATTATGCCCCTAAAATTCTTATATACTCAGGGAAATTTTCCTCAGATATCTTGGAATCCAAATGCAGAAAAAGAGCCTGGGTGGGGCAGGAGGTCCAAATGAAAAACTGTTTTAGAAACTTCTTTTCTCCTCCTTTCTCTTCTATAATTTTTTTCCTTTTCTGTAGACAGTTTCTTGTTGATGGTCCTTATGACTAAGCACATTTTTCTCCCCTCTCATATTTATGTAAATGAATAGTGTTAGATTTTCAAATATATCATTAATAACCCAGAGGGATTTTGATAATGAGACAGCGAGAGGACAACATGGACCTCATGCCCTTCATATCTCAGGGTGGCCACACAGAGATTCTTGGCCCTGCTGGAGACCAATTGCACCCCATGGCAGAAAATCAAATGAATGCACAGACTTACCAATGGCATGAGGAGTTGATCCCACTGAAAAATAAGCAGAGAGATTTCTTATTTCCCCCTTCTTGTTTCCTGTGCTATTCATTTTTTTTCTGTAAGTAAATTTCTTAGTGATATAACTGCTTGGAAAGTTTTTCCAGTTAGAGGCATTTGAACTTTCCAAAAAACTCTTAAACAGCTGGTGAAATGCTAGTTAATGGGGGGAGCAAAAGGAGAAGAAAATAGGAGTTTCAAGTTTCTGACTGGAACTCAAGTTCCAATAGACATCGCTGGACTTTGAAAAGTGCACAACAGAGAAACAAACGAACAATTTCCTAATTGCTTGTATAGGTGACCCAGCTGGAAAACAGAAATATTATCTGTATCTTTTACTTTCATTCACTTGTTTTTCTTTTGTATGGAAAGTCACTAATTGATAACCTTTAGAACCAGAGAGAAAAGTTTTTTTTCTGCAGTTTAATTTTTATGTGAAACTTAGTAACCTAGTGGAATTCTATGTAATGGAAAAATGAGGGGTCAAGGAAATAGGATCTTTAAACTATTATAGTCCCAATGAGGCAGGAGACAGCATAGGAAGAGCTCTGAGACTACACTGCTGTGGCTGGCCAGTGTACAGCATCCTGGATGCCAGGAAATGCCTTTTATCACTTGGGTAGGATGAATAGTAAACCAAGTTAGGGAGGAGGAGGGAGACATGTTTCATTGACTAACTCAGCAGTCCTGAGCCTGGTCTGATAATATCGCTACGTGTTCCAACGTCACAAGAAACACTATTTAGCAAGGAAGGGGGGAAGTCCTTGAAATTCTATGCAGCGTTTCTACTATCTGGGAAAGAAAGCCTTGAAAATGTGCTTTTATCCCAAGGCCTGAAGTGCGGGAGAGGATCCCTAGTGCCCAAAGAATCCCATAAATAACTTTGGGTAATTGCCCCAACTTTAATTAACTGCCTCCTGTCATGTATCTGTTTTATAACAAGATGAACAAATGGAGTCTGGAGCAAAATAAGGATTTGGGCTAAAAGACTCCCACACATACCCAAATTTGGGGTGCTTACATCCCCCCAGGAAAGCTGGCACCACACTGACCCATTAATCAATATGTAACATTTTTATACCCATCCCACCACCATTTAAATCCTCAGAACAAATGACTAGTTCTCTTGGCTTCCTGGGCACTCTTGGTGCTCCAGGCTCTCTGGCCGTCTGGCCTCAGGCCATCTGGTCTCTGGCCATGTGGGGGGCCTGCCACCCCAGCCTTCAGCCACCCTTACTTTTGCTGCCCTGCTTTGCCCTGAACCTCTGTCTTTCACCTCAGCTCCCTCTTCTTAGCTAGGCCCATTCTCTTCCATAGGGACAGATCATTAGTAAACTCTAATTGCACTAATAGATTTGCTAATATGTAATTCTTTACATGTGTCAGTAAGAAGAAACAGGTCTCTCCTGTCAACACCAATATGGAGAGGTAAATTTTGGTTCAGGAAGACCTGTCAGATACCGTTGGAGATGGATGAGTTCTGTCATGAAGAGAGAAAGGCAAACTTACAAGAGGATCCTGTAGCTGAAAAGCAAAGAGAGAAATCAATATGGAAAGGCTGGTGAAAGAGGAACCAGTTTTCCTGAGACTCTGAGAGGGAATGTCAGGGATGGCCATGGAGGGAGCAGCAAACCCTTGCAGGTGCTGCAGTGCCCTGGGCTGGGGAAAGCAGTCACCATCCTGCCTCCTGCTTAGTCTGTGAGGATGCAGGACAGCAAGATGATTTATCTCTTCCCTGTGTACAACGACTGGTAAATTAAAAATCTTACAGGGATTAGTAATTTAAACTCAGTTGCCTTCACTTTTCTTCTTCCTATTTTTACTATCCCATGCAAGCTTTCATTCGTTGATACAAATATCCTTCCTCCCTTGTTGATAGGCCACAGTAAATTTGGATAATTTCCTCTGATTACACACACACACACACACACACACACACACACACACACGTGCGTGCGCGTGCAATCTGGCTAATTAAGTGGGGCTTATAGTTCCCCCAATTCATTCATTCCTTGGTGGGGGCCAGCTAGAGCATGGACAAACGAACATGAATTTCTATAACCTTAAGACACAAACAAAGGATGCCAGACCCTGTAGAAAGCTGAATGGAACTATCATATAAGAATAGGCAGAGAACTTACTGGTCATTTCTGAAGTTTCAGCTGATAGGAAAATAAAAGGAAAAAAGAAGGGAGAAATCAGTGTGTGTAGAACAAAGAGCTGTCAGTTCTTTCATAATGGTTTAGAAAGGGTAACTGCAAAGAGGATGCAGTGAACTCTGAAACCCGCCCATTAGCTCTGCCATGTCTGGGCTTCAGCACCCACCCTCATGCGTGGCATCCTCAGGCTTGTTCCTTCCGGTCTGCGACAGGAGAATGGCCATGAGGCCTATCCCATTGCTCTAATGACATTTTGTCATTCTCATTTTCACTCATCTCACTTTCCTACCTAACCTTTTAATTGATTTGAAAGTGTTCTTCCCATTCTTTCTCTTTACTAGTCCAATTTGGAACACTCATTTTTACTAATTAAGAAAAATTAATTCCTTTTGCACTTTCTTCAAATTGCCTGTAATTTAGGGGCAAGCTAGAAAGAAAAGTGTAGCAGCATATTTTCATTTGTACATTATTATATTTTGAAAGTGCTTATACACAGGGGAGAAGGAGTTAACCAGTGAATAAAAATAGGAAAAGGGAATCCACATGCACATACAGGTTCTCTAGCACATGGTGGCTACTAAGGGTCTTTGGGCCAGACTAGACCCTCCCTTTAGCCACTGTGAAACCCTTCGAGGTGAGCTGGCTTATGTATTTTCCCATATATGAATTATGAGACCTTCCAAGGCTGTCAGTCTTGGTGATAATCAAGACTGAAAGAGGCAGCCTTGTTTTAGAGGAATAGCTGGTAAATGATGGCTCTTATTCATTTACAACAATCAGGGTACTTAGGACTGGTATTTAAGGCCAGAATTTAGGGCAGGCACGTCAGCTTTAGTGGTCCTAAGGTGATTGTGTTGGGGACTGCCTGCCCTCTTCACACATTGAGTTTATTTTTCCAAGATATTCTGTAGGTCTGTAAACTCCTTGGCACCAGCAGTTAGCCACATCTTTCTCTTATTCATGACTTTATGCCCAGTGCTTAGCACAGTTTCTGATCCATAGTAGGAGCTCAGCTAGTGAAGAAATGTTTCAGTACCTCTGACTCACCTTCTGATAATTTTCCTCCTCTTTGGCTTGGACTTTGGAACTGTCACTTATGTCTAGACTCAGAATTTCTAACCAACTGCACCTGGGGTTGGTTTTGACACTAGGTTTGACACTATCTTTGCCCTGTTAGTCACAGTGTGAGTCTCTCCTCACTCTTTTCCATCTGTTTTTTGTAGTTGCCTGATGCTTCTGCCAAATCCTGTAACTGCAACTCACTTGCTGTCATATCCTGTTCCCTGAACCTGTGTGTACTTGTGGGCCTTCAGGAACTTAGGATAGACTAGGCCCTTAGTAGTATTCCCTGGTAGATTCCCCCTAGGGAACTGGAAAGAATATTTAAATTTGATTGTCTTTTCCTTGTCTTACATTTATTTTTAAAATTTGCTTTCCTTTTCTCATTTCCTCTATATTGTCTTCATTTTCTTTGAGTAGGCCCTTTGTAAACCACAAAGTGCTTTGGACCTGAAAAGCTACCCTTTTTATTTTAGAGAGTTCTTCTATATTGTTATGGAAGCCATTGTAACCATTACTAGGGGAATTTTCTTACTCTTTTTCTTAAAAAAAATAACCCTGGAGAATTCTTGGCAGGTGAAGTCTGTGAAGCTTGAAAACATGTTTAATACCAGTGTTCTTTATGGCAGGACAGGAAACATAGCCTGTAGACACTGAAGAAGATCAATGACAGCAGAGGAAAAAAATAGATAAAGGACTTACCACTGGTTCCAGTGTATTGTACTAAAAATAGAAACAAACATATTGTGGTTGCTGAACAGTATAACACATGCAGCATTGATGTGTTTGATAGGCCAGCAGGGAAAATGGTTTCCCAGGAATTACTAAATCCCAATTGTCAGGATTAAGTATTTTAAATTCTGCTGTACTGTAGCCTTTCCAGAAGAATCAGATCTTTCTTTAGGGGACTAATAACTTTAGTTGAAATGATAACCCCTACATTCTTGCCTTTCATTATAGGTGTTTGAGGTGAAATCTTAATTGTATTTCTTTCCCTCCTTCATAGCACTACTACTTCCTTCATATCATTTTATTTCACTATCAGCCATCTTTCTTTTGTCTTCTTGCTCTTTGCTTACATCTTCCCTTAGATTCTCTCTATTGCATTTTTGCTTTGTAATGTTCTTGTAATGATTATTGACAAGCCACTATAATATCTATTAGAAAAATGTTATGGTACCTATTATGAATTTGAGTGATATATGAGTTGACATATATACAGGTGACTTACCAATAGGTCCAGGGGTTTGCACTAAAAAAATACATAAAATTGGTATATTTAGTATGGGCATTGGGATGATGAATACATTTTTAATTAGTTTTATTCTAGGGCGGGGCTGTGGCAGGCAGGTAGAGTAAGGGAGAGGAAGTGGTATCTGTAATGAAATCATTAGGGAGAACTAATCCATCTATGTTAAGTACAGAGGTAAAAGGACATTTAGCATATTCTGCAATATTTCAGTCTGTAGAGAGGGTGTTTTTAGGATCTTGTCAATTTAGAAGACATGAGAGAAAATTGAAACTTTATACTTTCCTTTCCTGTCAATAACAGAAGATATTACTTTTTCAAGGGACTGCCCTTGTACTTAAATCTTTATTTCTGAGAAACTAATATGTTCCAGGATAGGCATTCAGGTAGGAGGTAAGGAGCCAGTCTTTTCACAGCTTTCAGCTTATCAAGGACTGACAAAGTGCTGACTGTGGCTTTGCTTAGCTTTAATGTCTGTGGGCAAAGAGTCAATAAAATATGAGTTTTTAATGAGAATTTGACCTTCAGTTGATTTTCAAGCACCAATCCTCTGGTGACCTAATAAAGATTGTAAACCTGCTACGTTACTTGGCAACATTGCTTTCACAGAAGAATGATCCTTGATTGGTAAACTGCATGTGAACTGGGAGAACTATCAATACCTATTAGAAAGCCTTAGCTTTGGCTTCCCTGAGTGTAGCCATGGTCATATATTTGGGTATGTTTCTGAGATCACTGTAGGTTATGTGTATGGCTTTTTCATAGGAAATTTGCCTTCTGGGGCTTCTAACCAAGGACAGCTCTGGTACTGAGCCAATGGAGGCCAAAGAATAGTTTCTGGCTGGCTCTGTGGACACCTACCCCAACAGTAGAGATCATTGGGAAGACTATTGCCACCCAAGAGGGATGGTTGATCCTGCCCTGCTGGAAAGCTTGTTTCACACCTTGGGTCTTAGTGAGTAGTCTGGTGCCAAATGAGAGCTATGATAATCTTGTGAGTCTTCGTGGTTAGTTGAAGCTAACAAGCCCACCCCTCTCTGAGTGGGCATTGCTGCATCTTTCTTCTCCACAGCTCCTCATTGTATGGCACTTGTGATGGGAAATATCCCAGTTCTGACCCACAAGCCATTCCCAGAAAGCTAGAAGATAGTGACCAGTTCTGGATATCCTGGGCTATGAGCTGTAGTCAAGTTAGAAATTTAGGTATTTTGCAAAAGTAATTTAATATTTGCCTTGACTGTAATCCTGGAGTAGAACACCTGGGACTCCTGCCCTTTGGTGTAAGCCACTAAATCTTTGGGCAGATAATCATTTCAAATTTTATTTTTTCATTTTCCCTGTATTTTCTTCACCCTTTCCACTTTTAATTTGTGACTCTTTGTACTTGTCCTTTCCTCTCTTTTTAGCTTTATTTATATTCATTTACTCTTCTTTCTTTTCCCATCTGCCAATTTACTTAATCTTTTCTTCCAAGTTTTCCTGTTCTTTAAAAAATTTCTCTTGATTTTTTACTTTTTAGCTTGTATCTTCATTCTCTTTTATTCTTTGCATTGCACTTTCTCTCCCTTCTTCTCCCCACGGGACATTTTGTTACCTGAATTCTAACATTAGTTCATATTATTCTTTGCTAATAAACCATTATGACACCCAGAATGGTAGTGGAAGGAACTCAACTGAGAGTTAGCAAAACGTATGTAGGGTAAGTGGAGGCAGTCTGGCTTCCTCATCCAGGTGCCTGGGTAACTGAGGGAAGAAGTTTCTCATAACCTTGAGAAGGGGTCTGATAAAGTAGTGTTCTCATAGCCTTGAGACTGGGTCTCACAGCCTTGAGTCTGGGTCTGATAAATGATTCCCATAATATGAAGTTGGCTAGCATGTGCAGCTCATGCTATGTTACCTAAGAATCTTGGCCTCAGGCTGGCTTTGTTCCTTCTAGTACTTAAGAAGGTAGGGGCTTCTCACTGGGAGTGGAGTGAGTCGGGGAGCAGACATAAACATGGGCTTGTGGTTTGGGTGGCTCCCTTGTCAGACATCCCAATGGCTCCATGAATATTCTTCTGTATGCACGAATCCCATGAACCTGTCCAGCCCTGACTAGTCACAAGATAATGTAGTTCTAGCTTCAGCATTAACTAACCACCCCCTCCCTTGTTGCTATGAGAAATGACTCCTGAGCCTCAGTTTCCTCATTTCTAAAGGTGAATATATAACTGTTACCCACCATTATTGGAATGTTTGTAGATCCAATAAAACAATGAGCCTGAGAATTAGAAAGACTCTAAGACATTATAGGAATCACTCAAAGAATGTGAGAGGTGCAAATACAGGACTCATATTCATTCTGTTAGATGAGTATAGGGGGACCTCAAATCATGCTTCTTTAGTTTTATAATTTAAAAAATTCTTAATTTCTTTTAGGAATATTATAATCAAGTGTATGAAGCTATAACTGCTTGCTGTTAGTTTATAAACATGTAATATTATGGAAAATCTCATCTTGGAACCTAACCATTACTTATAATGTTTCCATGGAAAAGTGCAGTAGGGCAAATTGTTAGGAGTTGGTGAAGATAGAATTCAACTGTGCTGGAGAGAATTTTCCAGAGCAATTAGAAATGAAAAGGGACCTAAAGTTTGCATTATTTTGTAAAATGAATATAATAATAAAAAATTATTTGCACAGAAAGCAAGAAGTATATGTGACATGCTCTAAATCTTTGTTACATATTGGTTCTAAAGAGCTAGATTATATACTTAAGTGGGAACAGCTCAGAAAGAACCTTCTCTGGGTGGTATTTTTTTTCACTTTGTATTTCAGCTTCAGAGTTAATATTTTTTTAAAATGTGGAACCTGGGTGAAACCAAGCTCTAGGAATTCTGGGTAGGATAATGAGGCAGTGGAACCACCTGATCCTGAAGTCTGTGGGCACTAATCACTGGAATAAAAATAGACTGGCATTCTAAGCATTCTAAACGATCAGAAGGCATTCATAGTTGAGACTTAGGTGACTTACCAATAGTTTTTTGAGAGAGCTCTAAAATAAAGAAAGAAAAGAGAAAAGAAGTAAAACAAATCACTAAGT
Source organism: Pteronotus mesoamericanus (assembly GCF_021234165.1). NCBI lineage: Eukaryota > Metazoa > Chordata > Mammalia > Chiroptera > Mormoopidae > Pteronotus > Pteronotus mesoamericanus. Next base: position 2,634,682 of record NW_026555085.1, read on the forward strand.
TCTTTAAGGCTCTGGAGTCAGCTGCATTTCAGAGGTGGGGTGCTGATTCTTACTGGGATCCTCACACATGTAAGGGCCTCCTCATCTGATGGGTCCACCAGGAGGATAAGTAGCAGAGGTGCTAGGTAAAAGTTACCCCTTTAGTTCATTTAAAACTTGTAGGGGATTAAGAAAATCGTTCTCCATTTAAACTTAATTTTCTTTCTTTCTCCCATTATTTCACTAGTCTCCAACTCACTATGTTTTTTTAAAAGTCCTTGTGTGATGTTGATGAGCCACTGAAAAACTACTTTATACTTTGTGTTTAGCAGTGGAATGTATATTCACAGGATCATTAATGACTTACTAAAATACATGGTAGAAAAATACCAAAAGGCCAAGAAAACGTGGACCCCAAAGCCTGGAAATCTCAACATGAAATCAGATAAGGATCCCTAAGGTACTGCTGGAAATTAAATGTCCCACAGTAGAGAACAGGAAAACTTACTGATAGGTCCTGTAGCTCCAGCTGAGAAACCAGAGAGAAGGAGAAGGGAGAGATCAGTATGCTTCATTACTGTGAAGGAAATGCCCATACTCTGAAACTCACTCTGGAGGGAATGTCATAAAGGGAAACCTGAAGAAGATCAAGGGTTGCGTGTACTGCAGTCCCTGGACAGGTTCCATGTTGTACAACACAGGGGACCTGCAGAGGCCTGTCCTTGCTTTCAGTGATGGTAAAACTTTCAGAGGATTGGGGAAGATTTAGTCCATACTTCTTTTCCTCTTATAATGCCTCTTCTTTTCTTACATTATTTTCTTTTTTTTCTCATTCTATTAGGGACTAGTTTGAAAAGTGGACCTTACCTTGCTGAGAGAGCATTATGAGTGCTAAGAGGGCCCTTTTCTATTTTCTTAGGTTGTCCCATGGGCTTTGTAGTCTCTCTACTCAGTGCAGAGATCCTTTGGAAACCATGTAATAGGGATGCTAAGTGGGTTGAGAAACATGGTATCCAGAACACAGGGTATGTCAGTCCTTACGACCTTGTAGGGCAAAAATCAAAGGAACAAGTGAGGGAAAAAATTGGTACTTACGAATAGGTGCTGAAAATTGCACTGAAATACAAAGAGAAGAATCAATGTGGTTTGATATTAAAAGGATTCTCATGTCACAGTTTTTTAAAAAAAGAATCTGTGAAGCAACTCAAACAGAGAGAGAGAACTACAACTGCAGGGTGCAGATAATTATAGAGTGAACCCCACAACCCTCCCAGCAGGTCAAATCACACAGCATTCATATTAAGTGAAAAATCTGTGGCATGCTGAAGGTTGTCAGCTCCTCTCCTTTACCTCTATCTTTCATCTCTTTCCCTTCTCTTTCCTTCAGCTGTCTCAAAGACTTGAGAATCTTACTGGGATGCTAAGTAAGATTAGATTCTTTAGTAAGATTCTTTAGGGGTAAAGAGCACGTCAGTTCCTTTATCTTTTTTTCCCCCATCATCTCCTCCTCCTTTGTCTTTATTATGCTTCATTATTTTACCTTTCCCTAGAATGGCCTGTCCTTGTAGCTCTTCCCTCAGTTTAGGAAAAGCTCACAAAAAGCTGTTTTGATTATTTTTTATCATAACTCTGAGAATTTTTCCTGGTAATTATTTTAAATAAAAAATTATTTGTCTTTCTCTTGTCTTTAGCTCAGTGACAATTCAGGGATTTTTTAATTAAAAATTTTTTTTCCTGATGACTTGGGCATCAGAAGGTGTTGGGGATTCAAATGCAACCAAGAAACATGAGTGGGAAAGCCTACAGGTATAGATATGGAAACATCTAGAGTGAGGAGAGGGCCCCATATTCCACAGAAGACCCAGCATGTCAGAATTAGGAAACAATAAAGGAACTCACTTATGGGTCCAATAGCTCCAGCTAAAATACGACAAAAAACAAGACAACTAATTAGAATGGTTATTTGTCATAGGAGAATATAATATGCATCACAATTATTTCTGGGAAAACAGAAAGTTACACAATAGGATCAAAATTTCTGCTCCATTGGAGAGGCAAATAAGGTTTATTCTTTAACCCTCACCTTGGAGGACCCAGTGATCCGACAGTGGAGCTGCAGGATGCAGGGGGAGGGCTCCTTCCCTGGACATACTTTAAGCAGCAAGTACGTAAAGGACTAGTCGCATCACAGAGTATGTATACATTTCCATGTAGCATTGGTTTTCTTTTCTAAGTCAAATGCCTCTCACCCATCCCTCACTCTTCATTCCCTCCCGGTACTTCTGCCACAGATGTTTGTTGTAACGTCATTTAAAATGCAGTCTGGACACTTCTTCTAGACTTACTCATTGTTCACAGCAGGGCATGTACATTCCACCCAATTACTAATGACAGCCTGGGGACCTCAGTCGGTGAGCTGGGACTTAACTGCCCTCTTCCTCTGAGTGTTGCTGGTTTTCCGGCAGGAAGCCTTGCCACCTTTCCTACACGTACTCTTAATACTTTTACTTTTGCTGTTGGATCTCAAGACTTTGAGAAAATTAAAAGTGATAGCACTTCCTTGCACAGGCACCCAGCTTATTAAGATAACAATAGGGAATGAGAAGGAGAAAGGAGTTGACTATTTGTGCAGAAGAAAGTAAAAACATCCAGGAATGACTGTCTCACACATTCTAACAGTGTAGTAGGGGAGAGCACGTGAGAACGAAAGCACAGAAGAACTTACTTATGGCTCCTGCAGTGCTGGCTGCAATAAAGCACAAACAAATAAGTTTGGAGGGAGCAGACTGAAGGGTATCACACATTTTAGGGAGTTTCAGATCAAGCATTTACTACATATTAGATTTGCATGGAGGGCAGTAAAAGGTAAGTCTGCACTTCCTTTCTCCTGAGGAGACCAATGAGATCATACTACCTGCAATTTCTTTTGTGGTTGCTGTTATCAATTCTTACTGTGATTTTGCTATCAAATCCTCCTAAAAGTTTCTTTTTATTTCTGATAAACAACTCCATAAAACTCCAGGATTTTCCTTTTACTTTTTAATGAGTGAATGAATGATTATTTTTGTTAGCAGATCTTCCATTTTGTTAAATAAGAAAATGATCAGTTACTTAGAGGATCCTGGAAATCAGCCTCAAGTTCCTCACACCGGTAAGTAAAGGGAGAATAGTAAAATAGTGAGTTTTGTTCTCCTTTCCTTCATTTTTATGCATCTCCTTAGTCCCACTCTTCAGCACCCTAATAGTAGGCACTTTGTAGAAGATTAGAAAGAACTGGGTTGAGAAATAGGGGAAACTTACAAAATAGCCTTGGAGTTGTTTTTAAGCTTTTTATATAACCTATAATGAAAATTGACAAGAACTGTGGTAAATAAATGTTTGCTGCTTAAACCAAAACCAAAAGAAAAAAAATTGACAAATATAACACCAGTTTGATTTAAAATTTCAGAAGACATGGAGTGTACGCAATCCCATTCTTTTCTCTCCAGGTGTGATCTACAAATCCTCTTGAGGGAAAACACCTGAGTCTCAGTTTTGCTACTTTGTAGCTCTAAGTCCAGGTAAATTTCTAAACCTGTGAAACAATTTTCTAATCTTTAAAATGGTAATAGTATCTCCTAGCTGACTTACACTTCAGGGCTGAAAAGAAAAATGAAGGCTAGTGATGAACAGGAAAGCGAAAAGCTCTACTAGAATGTTATGGAGAGAAATATTCAGTGACTACAAAGGATTTATAAAACTTCTGCAAAGTAATAAGTTTTCACTGCATTAAAGGTATTCTGCTTTATTTTACTTTTCTTTTAGCATCTGTTTTTTTCTTTTATTCCTTACTGTCATTTAGAAAGTTCTGAATGCTGCATTTCATGAAAATTTCACTTTTTTTGTTTGTTAATCTTTGTTACTTTAGTCTTTAAAAAACACTATTTTTTTGGATTCCTTAGTTACCATAGGACTTTAGTTATGTCCTTTGAAATTCTAGTGAGTTTGTCAGCAGTCTAACAATTGTTTCTGCCTTGAGAAAAACTAATCTTAAGATGTCAAAATACTTTTTACTGAAACAAGTTTATTTATGAGATGAATTATTCTTCTCATGGGATTTCAAAGGTTTTTCATATGTGTGAAATTATGATGAATTTTTAGAATGTACATTGCATCTTTCATTTTTCTGTTCTGAAGATTTTCACTGACATCCATTCTCCCTGTTCCTTTCCTCCCCACTCTTTACTCTTTTCCTGCTGAACTCTTTGCTCCGATTGTGCTTTTAGTTCTCTTTGTTGAAATTTCTGTAAGTGCTGAAGTGTTACATAAAAAATGTATTTAGTGGAAAAGTTTTGTGTGGGTTAATAACTTGGCAATTTATTTCTCTTAAAACAATTAAATACATACAGCTTTTGCCTGTGTATTAGTGACTATTTCTGTTTTTTAATTTGTTGTGTTATCTGGGAAATAGCTTTTCACAGAAATGAAAAGATCTACCTCAGCACTTGAAAAGAGATGCCTATGTGATATAAACTGAAGTAACATACTGCATTCACACTACCAAATAAAATTTTTAAAAAGACAACTGTCATATTTTTAAGATTTTTAAGTTTTAGCAATATTAATCTATATTAGGAATGACAAATATATGTGAGTTATGAGCAAATTTTGATGAGTTAATAGCAATTCCTTGTAGATGAGAATTTTAGGTTGCCTGTGGGCTGAGCAGGAAAGAGAACTATAATCAATTACTGAAGTCTGTCATGAGCAAAGGCCTGGGCAGGGGTGGAACACATCATACATTTACTATTCCTGACCTAAAATAATACAGAACAATGAGAACAAAGGAAATTTTTTAATTAGAGGTTTGTGGCTTTGCTCAGCTGAAGAAAATTAAGCAGGGTCATCAAAGCTGTCCACTTATTGACTCTCAGAGTAGAGAAGCAGGTAAAAAACTTTGACTTGAGAGAGAATCAAGATGGCAGAGGAGTGGAAGTCACACTGATCTCTTCCCAGGACCAACCCAGAATTACAACTAAATTGTGGAGAAATCACCTGGAACAAACAACTGAACAATAGTGAGAGAGGAGCCTTGTAACCTCAGAGACAGAAGAATCAGCTTCAGCACAGACTAACTGGTAAGGAGTGCGGTGGAGACTCGAGAAGGTGGGCGGGGCACCCATGGGCAGCAGAACCAGATGAATATTGAAACAGCCAGCTGGATCCCCCTGAGAAGAGCAGGGTCTAAAAAATAAGCAGGGATCTACAGCACCAGAGTCCAAAAAGAACACAGACAACAGCCGACTGCGAAAAGTGGCAGGGTTGCTCTCTGCCAGAGACAGGTGGCTAGAGATGCAAAGATCTATTTAAAGGGCCAACACATAAATGTTTATTTGCTGCCACTTACCTGGGGCTTTGGCAAAGGTGGGGGCAGAGTGGGCTAGAGATGCCCGAGGAGAGACTGGGGAAGGAGGCTTTGGGGAGAGAACTGAGAGAGTAGCCAGTGGGATCCCAGTGCTGACTCATACCCCACACGGCAGCAGCCATCTTGCGCAGGCAGACCACTCCACTAAGCAGCAGCAGCACGAGAGGACCCAATAGCTCCACACCTAGAAGGGCCTCAGCCCCACCCTGTGGTGTCTCTAAGCTGGCCTGGTGAGTGCAGAGTGGCAGACACAGATAGTAGGTCCCTGGCTAAAGGGAGGCAGGCTGAGTGGTCTAGAGACACTTGAGGAGAGACTGGGGATGGAGGCTTAAGGGAGAGAATGGAGAGAGTAGCTGGCAGGATTGCAGGGCTGACTCCTCCTTCATACGGCAGCAGCGTGAGATGACCTAATAACCCTGCCCCCAGGAGGGACTCTGCCCTGAGCTGTTTAAGGCAGCCGGCTGAGTGCAGAGTGAATAGATTAACAGCTGAAGGAGACAGACACGAACAGTTGATTCCTGGAAGTCTCAAAAAAACTGCCTAAGGCCAGACAGGGACAACATCTGACATCATCAGAGGCAGATCCAGAAAGAAAAAACAGCAGCCTCCAGCCACAGGAGTTCACACCACAAAGTCAGGAAATCAAGACAGATCAACTTAAGAAGCAGAAGAAAAAAAGAGTCTCACAAATAATGGGAAGACAAAGAAATACCATCCAGATGAAAGAAAAGGAGGAATCACCAGAAAGAGAACTAAATGAAATAGAGGCAAGTAAACTATCAGATACTGAGTTCCAAACAATGGTTCTAAGGAAGCTGAATGAGCTCAGTGAGCTCAGAGAGAATAACAAAAAACTACAGGGAAACTACGAGGAACTTACTGCAGACTATATCAGCATGAAAAAGGACATAGAAACTATCAATAAGAGACTAGAGGAAATGTAGAATACAATTTCTGAATTGAAGAGCACAGTAGAAGGAATCAAAAGCAGGCTAGATGAAGCAGAGGATCGAATCAGCGAGATGGAGGATAAGGTAGAAAAAAGCTCCCAGACAGAACAGGAAAATGAAAAAAGACTTAAAAAGAATGGAGAGGCATTTAGGGAAATGCAGGACAACCTGAAATGTAATAATATCCATATAATAGGGATACTAGAAGAAGAAGAGGATGAGGAAGGGATAGAGAACCTGTTTGAAAAAGTAATGATGGAAAACTTCCCTAAATGGAGGAGAGAAAAAGTTACACAAGTCCAGGAAGCACAGAGGGTCCCATTAAAGAGGAACTCAATGAGGCCCACTCCAAGACACATCATCATTAAAATGGCAAATAGCAAAGACAAACAGGGAATCCTAAAGGCAGCAAGGGAGAAAGAGGTAGTAACATCTAAGGGAGCCCCAATACGGCTAGCAGCTGACTTCTCAACAGAAACACTGCAAGCCAGAAGGGAATAGCAAGAAATATTCCAAGTAATGAAAAGCAAAGATCTGCAACCAAGACTGCTCTACCTAGAAAAGCTCTCAATTAAAATGGAAGGCGAAATAAGGATTTTCCCAGAGAAAAGAAGGCTAAAAGAATACACCTCCACCAAACCAGCATTGCAAAATATGCTAAAGGGACTGCTTTAAGATGCAGAAAAAGTTTCTATGAATACCCAGTTGCTTTCAGAGTTGCCAATACTTGATATTACCAATATGTTTTAATATGTATTAATCTGATTGTGACAATGATGTGTTATTTTAATTGATCCTTTATTATTTGTTGAAAGTAAACTTGTTTTTGTATATTATTTGCCCTTTTCTATTATTTTTAAAAAGGCTTTAAATGACTTTTTGGTATCCTTTATCCATTTTTTGATGAAATGTTTGTAGAATTTTTTCCCTAAAAAAAACAAAAAACAAAAACAACCATTAACCCCTTTTTTAAATGTGTTGCAAATACTTTCCTATACTATTACTTGTCCTTTAACTTTTTTATACGTATATTGCTGTACAGTCTTAAATGTTTAATGTAGTCATATTGTCAATATTTTACTTTATAGCTTCTGGGTCTGAATATTTTACTTCAGGGTAAGAAAAATATTAGTTTGTATTTTCTCTAAAACTTCTTAGATTTTACTTATTGATTTTAACTCACCTGAATATTTCTTGTATAATGTGTGAAATCGCGCTCTGTATTTGTTTTATTTCAAGTAATAGTGGTCTATGCACCTTATTTGTTGAATAAGCCTTATTTTACCCACTGATTTTAAATATCAACTTAATCATATATTACATTGTTAAACAGATATAAGCATTTGTCTCTAGAATGCTCATTATATTTCATTGATTTATGTGATTATTTCTATGCTGGTGTCATGTTGGTTTAATTGCTGAGACTTTATAATGGTTTTAAATTTTTTAATATTTTATAATTAACTTTGACATTTAAAAAAATAAATAAAATCAATCTGCATTTAAGAAAGAAAGAAAGAAAGATAGAAAGAAAGAAATGGAACTTCTACCTTTTGCAACAACATGGATAGAACTGCAGAATATTAAGCTAAGTGAAATAAGCCAGTTGATGAAAGACAAATACCATATGATCTCACCTATAAGTGGACTCTATTCAGCAAAATAAACTAACAAACAAATTAAACCACAGGCATGGAAACATGGAGCAGATGAAAGTGACTAGAGGGGATGGGGAAAGAGGACAATGGTGGAAAGAAGGGGAAGGGATTAGACAAAGAACATGTATGAATGACCCATGGACATGGACAACAGAGTGGGAATTGACTGTGGGAGTGGAAAGTGGGGGTGGGATGGATCGAGGGGAGTATAGGAGGAAAAATTGAGACAACTGTAGTAGAATAAACATGATTTAAAAATTAAACAAAATAAAAAGAAAAGTAAAAAAAATTGTAAAAATTTTACAGATCCACTATAAAAAAAGAAAAACAAAAAACCTGAAAGACTTGAGTATCCTGCCAAAATACTAAGTATTGTGTATTTTTTGGATTTTCTGCATAATGAAAATATCAGAAGTAGTTCTCTTAGAGAGTTCCACATTTCCCATACTAGACAGAAATACAAGTTGTCTTTGTGAGGGTCATAAACTCAAGCTGCCTTCAGAGGCCTAGCAGGTCTCATGAATTGTGAATTTTTCAGTTATAAGGGCAGTCTCCTAGACCCAGACGCAAGCAGGTATAACAATACTTAAATCAGACGAAATAGATTTCGAAACAAAGGCCATAAAAAGGGACCCAGAAGGACACTTCATAATACTCACAGGAAGAATCCATCACGAAGACATAAACATTGTAAACATATATGCACCCAACATAGGAGCACCCCAATATATAAGGAAAATCTTGAAGGACTTCAGAAAGACATAGACAGCAACACACTGATAATAGCGGATTTTAACACCCACTATCCAAAAGGGATAGATCTTTCAAACAAAATAGGAACAAGGATATTGTCGAACTGAAAAATGCATTTGATCAAATGGACTTAACTGACATGTATAGAACCTTTCATCCCAAAAAGCAAAATACACATTCTTTTCAAATGCACATGGAACTTTTTCAAAGATAAATTACATGATAGGACACAAAATGAGCCTCAACAAATTCAAGAACAATGAAATCATAACAAGCATTTTCTTGGACAACAATAGCTTGAAACTAGAAACCAACCTCAAAGATAAAACTCAAAAACATTCTAACTCATGGAGATGGAATAGCATGCTATTAAACAATGGAAGGGTCAATAATGAGATCAAAGAAGAAATCAAAAAGTTTCTGGAAACAAATGAAAACAAACACACAACAGTCCAAAACCTATGGGACACAGCAAAGGCAGTCCTGAGAGGGAAGTTCGTAGCAATACAGGTTTACCTAAAAAAGATAGAAACATTTCAAATAAACGACCTAACCCTCCAGCTCTAAGAATTGGAGAAACAACAACAAACAAAGCCCAGAATGAGTAGAAGAAAGGAAATAATTAAGATCAGAGCAGAATTGAATGACATAGAAACTAAAAGAACAATTCAAAGGATTAACCCATCCAGGAGCTGGTTCTTTGAAAAGATCAGCAAAATTGACAAGCCTTTAAGGAGACTCATCAAGAAAACAAGGGAGAAGACCCAAATAAATAATATCAGAACTGAAAGAGGAGAAATTACAATTGATACCACAGAGATACAAAGGATTGTAAGAAATTACTATGAGAAATTATATGCCAAGAAATTTGAAAATCTCCATGACATGGACAGATTTCTAGGAAAATATAACCTTCCAACACTGTATGAAGAAGAAGCAGGAAGCCTGAAAAGACTGATAACAGCTGGCAACATTGAAGCAGTAATCAAAAAACTCTCAGCACACAAAAGCCCTGGACTGGATGGTTTCACAGGAGAATTTTACAAAACATTTAAGGAAGACCTAAACTCTGTCCTTCTCTATTTTTTTTTTTTTGTTTAGTCCAAAAAATCCAAGCAGAGGGAAATATCCCAAACTCCTTTTATGAGGCTAGCATCATCCTAATCCCAGAACCAGATAAAAACACAACCAAAAAAGAAAACTACAGGTCAATATTGCTGAGGAACATAAATGCTAAAATCCTCAACAAAATATAGCAAACCACATCCAGCAATACATTAAAAAGATCATCCACCATGATCAACTGGGATTTACCCCAGGGTTGCAAGGATGGTTCAATATTTGCAAATCAATTATTGTAATACATCACATAAACAAAAGGAAAGACCAAAAGCAGTCGACCACTTCAAGAGATGCAGAAAAAGCATTGATAAAGTACAGCATCCATTGACGGTAACACTGTCATTGTTTGCAGATGATGTGATAGTGTACATAGAAAACCGTATAGACTCCACCAAAAAACTACTTGATCTCATAAGTGAATTTGGCAAAAAAGTGGGATCCAAAGTCAATATTCAGAAGTTGAAGGCATTTTTGTTGACCAATAATGAAATATTTGAAGCACAAATCAGGAAAAAAAATACCATTTGCTATAACAACAAGAAAAATAAAACACCTAGGAATAAACTTAACCAGGGAGGTAAAAGACCTGTACTCAGGAAACTACACATCACTGAAGAAAGAAATTAAGGAAGACACAAATAAATGGAAACATATACCATGTTCATGCATTAGAAGAATTAACATCATCAAAATGTTTATACTACCCAAAGCAATTTAGAGATTCAATGCTATTCCTATTAAACTACCAATGTCTTATTTCACAGATATGGAACAAACATTTCAAAAATGTATATGGAACCATACACGGCCCCCAAAAGCTACAGCTATTTTGAGAAGAATGAAGTAGGAGGGATCACAATTCCTGACATCAAACTATTACAAGGCCACAGTAGTCAAAAAAGTCTGGTACTGGCATAAGAACAGATACATAGATCAATGGAACAGAATAGAGAACTCAGAAATAAACCCATGTCTCTATGGTTAATTAATATTTAAGAAGAGGAGAAGAAGCATAAAATGGAATAAAAATAGACTCTTCAACAAAAGGTGTGGGGAGATGTGGACAGCTACATGCCAAAAAATGAAATTGGACCAACTGACACCAAACACAAATAAACTCAAGATAGATAAAAGACTTAAATATAAGTCATGACACCATAAAAGTTCTAGAGGAGAACATAGGCAGGAAAATCTCATATATTCCATGCAGCAATTTTTTTTATAATAATTTTTTTTATTTTTTAAATACATTTGTCTCTGCCTCCCCCCCACCACTTTCCCTTGCCGCCTCCCTCCTTCCCTCCCTCAGCTCTTCCCCTTTGGTTTTGTCCATGAGTCCTTGCTATATGTTCCTTGACTTTCCCCTTCCCTTCCCTTTCCCTGCCCGCCTCCCCCCCCCACCCCCCGCTCCTTCCCTCTTGTCTCTGTTGATTACTTTTCCTTTCAGTGTTGCTGGTCATATTTTCCTTGCATCTTTGTATTGTTGGTTAGGTTCCGCTTATAGGTGAGATCATATGGTATTTGTCTTTCGCCCCCTGGCTTATTTCGCTTAGCATAATGCTCTCCATGTGCAGCAATATTTTTACCTGTATGTCCCCTAATGCAAGGGATATAAAGGAAAAAAAAATAAACAAATGGGACTTCATTAAAATAAGAAGCTTCTTCAAGGCTAAAGGAAACATCAGCAAAATTAAAAGGGAACCAACCATATGGGAATATATATTTGCCAAGGATACCTCAGACAGGGGTTTGATCTCTAAAATATATAAAGAACTCACATGACTCCTCTCCAGGAAGACAAACAATCCAATTAAAAAATGGGCAAAGGACCTGAACAGACACTTCTCCAAGGAGGACATACACAGGGCCCAGAGTCATATGAAAGGATGCTCATCATCACTAGGCATCAGAGAAATGCAAATTAAAACCACAATGAGATACCACTTCACACCAATCAGAATGGCCATCATAAATAAATCTACAAACAACAAGTGCTGGTGAGGCTGTGGAGGAAAGGAATCCTAGTACACTGTTGGTGGGAATGCAGACTGGTGCAGCCACTGTGGAAAATAGTTTGGAATTTCTTCAAAAAGCTAAAAATGGAACTGCCTTTTGCCCCAGTGATTCTACCACCTGGATTATAGCATAAGAATCCCAAAACACCAAATCAAAAGAACATATGCACCCCAATGTTCATTGCAGCTAGATCACAATAGCCAAGTGCTGCAAGCAACCTAAGTGCCCATCAATAAATGAGTGAATTGAAAAACTGTGGTACATTTACACAATGGTATACTATGCAGCAGAAAGAACAAACTACTACCCTTTGTGACAACATGGATGGAACTGGAGAGCATTATGCTTAGCGAAATAAGCCAGGGGGCAAAAAACAAATACCATATGATCTCACTATACTATAAGTGGAACGTAACCAACAAAACAAACAAGCAAGAAAAATATAACCAGCAACATTGAAAGAAAAAACTGACAGTAACGAGAGGGGAGAAGCAAGAGGGGTAACGGGGGAAAGATGAAGGGTCAAGTCAAGAAACATGTATAAAGAATCCATGGACAAAGCCAAAGTGGGAAAGGATTGAAAGTGGGAATTGGGGTGGTTGGGATAAAGGAACATGGTGGTGGGAAAATGGAGACAAATATATTTGGACAATGAAAAAATTATTACAAAGAAAATAAAATTGAAGGCAAAACACAGAACTTTCCAGACAAAAAGGCTAAAGTAGTTTATTACCACCAGAGCAGCTCTGTAAGAAATTTTAAAGGGAGTTATTTATGAAAAGGAGGAGAGAGAGAGGAACATAGGTATAAAGGAAAATTGGTAATAAATCAGTACCTATCGATAATAACATTAAATGTAAATGGATTAAATGCTTCAACCAAAAGACATAGAGTAGCTGAATGGATAAGAAAACATGACACATATTTAGGCTGTCTACAAGAGATCCACCTCAGAACAAATGATTCACACAGGCTGAAAGTGAATGATGGAAGAAAATATTCAATGCAAATGGAGATTTTAAAGAAAGCTGAGGTAGCAATACTTATATATGACAAAATAGACTTCAAAACAAAGTCCATAATAAGAGACAAAGAACTTCACTACATAATACTAAAGGAATTGATGCAGCAGAAGGATATAACCCCTGTAAACAGATATACATCCAATATAGAAGCACTTAAATATATAAAGAGAATCTTGGTGAATTTTAAGGAAGAGATTGATAGCAATACAGTCATAGCAGGGAATTTTAACACCCCACTGTCATCAATGGATAGATGTTCCAGGCAAAAAATCAACAGGGAAACAGAGACCTTAAATGACACACTAGAGTGAATAGGCTTAATTGATATTTACAAAACATTTCATCCCAAAGCAGCAGAATATACAAGGTCTATCTGGAAAAAGTCCAACCACTGTTAAAACAATGAGAATGGTTTGCATGACACCAGTGTAATCAGGCAGCCACAGAAAATGGCCTGGAATGCACATGCGTGAACAATGATGACTTCACCGTACTAGTCAGTGGGGATGGTAGATGTTGTTGAGTGATCCTGTGTACTGTGTGGCCATCACATTCAAAATGACTAAGCAAGTAAAGCAATGAATCTGCATCAAATTTTGCATTATGCTTGAACGTTCCCACTGAAACTATTTGGATGATTCAGAAGCTATGAGCAACTAGTGACTGGCAGCTTCATCATGACAATATGCCTGCTCATGCATTATGTCTTGTGCAGAGTTTTTTGGTGAAACATCAAATCACCCAGGTGACTGAGCCCCATGCAGCCCATATTTGGTGCCCTGTGACTTCTGGCTTTTCCCAAAACTAAAATCACCTTTGAAAGGGAAGAGATTTTAGACCATCAATGAGATTCAGGAAAATATGATGGGACGGCTGATGGAGACTGGGAGCTGTGTGAGGTTCCAAGGTGCCTTCTTTGAAGGGGACTGAGGCATCATTGTCCTATGTACAATGTTTCATGTATCTTGTATCTTATTCAATAAATATCTCTATTTTCCATAGTGCATGGATGGAAACTTTCTGGACAGATCTTGTGCGTTATTTTCATGTGCACATGGATTATTCTCAAAGATAGACCACATGTTAGGTCACAAAACAAGTCTTAACAAATTCAAGAAGACTGAAATCCCATCAATTATTTTCTTGGATCACAATGGCATGAAACTAGAAATCCACTATAAAGGACCCATGGACAAAGCCAAAGTGGGAAAGGATTGAGGGAGGGAGGTGGGGGAGGGGGGCGGGGGAAAGTAGTGGGGGGAGGATGGAGACAAATGTATTTGAACAATAAAAAAATAAAATTAATAAAAAATAATAATGTCTAATGAAAATTGAAAACTTAAAAACAGAAAACTCAATAACATATAAATACATGGATACCAAATAACATTTATTGAATAATGAATGACTTGTTAATGAGATTAAGAAAGAAATAAAAATTACCTGAAAACTAGTGAAAATGAGCATACAACAACCCAAAATCAATGGGACACGACAAAAGCAGTCATGAGAGGGAATTTCATAGCATTACAGGCCTACCTAAAGAAGCAAGGAAAATCTCAAATAAACAATCCAATTTTACACTTAAAGGATCTTGAATGTAAACAACAAAGCCCAGAGCAAGACAGAAATAATAAAGATCAGAGAGAAAATAAATGACATAGAGACTTAAAAATGCAAAATATTAATGAAACCAAGAGGTGATTCTTTGAAAAGATAAACAAGATTGATGAACCTTTAATTTGATTTATAAAAAAAGAGAAGGAGAGGAGGCCCCAAATCTATAAAATCAGAAGTAATAAGTGATATCAAGAAATACAAAGGATTGTAAGAAGATATGAGCAATTGGACAACCTGGGTGAAATGGATAAATTTCTGGAAACATCTTCTTTCAAAACTAAATCAGGAAGAATTATAAAACCTGAATCACTGATAACTACTAATGAAATTGAAACAGTAATCAAAAAAATCCCAGACAAAAACATTCCTGGATTGGATGTGTTTACAGGGAAATTTTACTCAGCAGTCAAAGTTCTAATACCTCTCCTTCCAAAACTATTCCAAAAAAACAAAAGCAAAACAAAACAACAACAAACAAACAGGAGAGCAGACTTCTAAGCTTTTTTTGCAAGCCAGCATTGTCCTAATTCCAAAAGCAGATAAAGACACTACAAAGAAAGAAGAGTATAGGCCAATATCCCTGGGGAACTTAGATACTAAAATCCTCAACAAAATATTAGCAAATCAGATCCAACAATACATTAAAAAGATCATACACCGTGATCAAGTGGGATTTATCCTGGGGAATAAATGTTGGTACAATGTTTGCCAATCAATAAATGTGATTGATACATCACGTAAACAAAATGAAAGAGAAAATCTACATGATTGTATCAATAGAAGCAGAAAAAACAATTGATGAACTCTATCACCCATTTATGTTAAAAATACTCAGGAAAGTGGGACTAGAGGGAGCATTAAAGGTCATATATGAAAAACCTACAGCCAACATCATACTCAATGAACAAAAACTACAAATATTTTCTTTAAGATCAGGAACAACACAGGGATGTCCACTCTCACCACTCTTATTCAACTTAGTACTGGAAATCATAGCTGCAGTGATCTGACAAGAAAAGACATAAAAGGCATGCAAATAGGAGAGGAGGAAGTAAAACTGTCATTATTCACATACAACAAAATACAGTACATAGAAAACTTTAAAAACTCCACCAAAAAACTAGTAGTGCTAATAAATGAATCTGGCAAAGCATCAGGGTATAAAATAAATATTCAGAAATTGGTGGTATATTTATATACCAATACTGGACTATCAGAGAGAAGAACTAAGAAAACAATCACATTTACCATTGCAGCAAATAAGGTACCTAGGAATAAATTTAACCAAGGACCAATACTCAAAGAACTATAAGACACTGAAGAAAGAAACTGGGGGAGATACAAATAAGTGAAAGCATACACTGTGTTTGTAGATAGGAAGAATTAACATCATTAAAAGTCCATACTACCCAAAGTGATCTATAGATTCAATGCAATTCCTATTAAAATACCAATGACACGTTTCACAGATCTAGAACAAATTTCCCAATACTTATGTGGAACAAAAAAAAAAGTCCTTGAATAACCTCAGCAATCTTAAGAAAGAAAAACAAATCTGGAGATATCACAATACCTGATTATCAAACTATACTACAAGGCATTGTAATCAAACGGCCAGGTACTGGCATAAGAACAGGCATATAGATTATTGGAACAAAACAGATAGCCTAGAAATCAACCCATGCCTATATGGTCAATTAATATTTGGCAAAGGATGAAAGAGCATACGATGGAACAAAGACAGTCTCTTCAGTAAATTGTGTTGGGGAAATTGGATGGATATATGGAAAAAGAAGTGAATCTAAACCACCGACTTATACTTTACAGAAAAATAAACTCAAAATTGATAAAAGATTTAAATGTGTCATGAAACCGTAAAAATCCTAAAAGAAAACATAGGCTGTAAAATCACAGACATATCTCAGAGCAATATTTTTGCTGATATGCCTCTTAGGCCAATGCAAATAAAGGAAAAAAAGAAATGGAACTACATAAAACTTAAAAGCTTCTGCACAGCAAAATAAATAATAAACAAAATGAATGGGAGAATATATTTTCTAATGATACATCTTATAATGGGTATATAAGTATACAAAGAACTTATACAACTCAACACGAGAAACACAGATACCCCAATTACAAAATGGACAAAGGACCTAAATAGACGCTTGTAGGGTAGGTGGAGGCAGTCTGGCTCCCTCACCCAGATGCATGGGTAACCAGAGGGAGCAGCTCCTCACAACCTTGAAGGAGTCTGATAAAGCAGTGTTCCCACAGCCTTGAGCCTGGGTCGCATGGCCTTGAGCTCGGGTGCAAAAAACTGCCCAGTAGCCTTGAGTAGGATCGCATGCGCACCTAAAGTTAGTTACTTCAGTTTCTGGCTTGTAGTTTGCTTTGTTTAGAGCTAGTATTTAAGGGGTAGGAACTTTGGACGAGGTGGGGAGTTGGGGCCCCGACTTGGACACAGGCTTCGTGGCCTGCGTGATTTCCCTGGACCTGGGCTTGTGCCTGCGTGACTGTCCCGAATAAAGTCATGTCAAGCATCCCCAAGGCTCCAAGCATCTTCTTCCATCTACTTGAGATCCGAGCAGACCTGTCCAGCCTAGAGAGGCTGCCACACAACACTTCTCCCAAGAGAACATACAGATGACCAAAAGACATATGAAAAAATGTTCAACATCACTAATTGTCAGAGAGATGCAATTGAAAACCACGAGGAGATACCACCTCACACCTGTCAGAATGGTTATCATCAATAAATTAACAAACAACAAGTACTGGCAAGAATGTAGAGAAAAGAGACTACTTGTGCATGGTTGATGGGAATGTAGACTGGTACAGCCACTATAGAAAACAGTATGGAGTTTCCTCAAAAACTTAAAAATGGAACTGCCTTTTGACATAGGAATTCCACTGCTGGAAATTTGTTCTAAGAATTCTGAAACACCAATTCAAAAGAATATATGCACACCTGTTTTCATAGCAGTGTTATTTACAATAGCCAAGCTCAGGAAACAGCCCAAGTGCCCATCAGTAGGTGAGTGGATAAAAAAGATGTGGTACATTTACAGAATGGAATACTATACAGCCATAAAAAGAAATAAATCTTACCCTTTACATTTGCATGGATGGACATGGAGATTATTATGCTATGTGGAATAAGCCAATTGGTGAAAGACAAATACCATATGACCTCACTTGTGGTATCTAATGAATAAAATAAACTGATGAACAAAATAGAAACAGAGGCATGGATACATGGAACAGACTCACAGCTGTCAGAAGGGAGGGTGGAGGGTAGACTGAATAAATGAAAGTGAAGGAATTAGCCAAAGAATATATATGTATAACCCATAGACACAGTGGGGTGATGACCAGAGGGGAGGGGACTTGAGGGCTTGGGGGAGATGGGCAAAGGGAGCAAAATGTGAACATCTGTAATAGTGTAAACAATAAAAATATAGTTAAAGTAGTATTGCTATGCTAGCCAAAGCACATGCTTAAATGACATTGGGCTAGTGAGTTGCTAATTTGGAAGTGCTGTTTTTCTTTTCAAAATTTTTAAAATTGATTCTAGAGAGAGGGGAATTAAGGAAGAAAGAGAGGAAGAGAAACATCGATGTGCGAATGAAATATCAATCAGTTGCCTCTTGCACGCTCTCTGGCAGGGAGACCGAATCTGCAACCCAGGCATATGCCCTGAGTGGGAATTGAACCTGCAGCCTTTTGGTTTGCAGGATGATTCCCAATCTACTGAGCCACACAACTATGGCAAATTTGATACCTCTGCTTTGAAGAAGGCAGGGATCTAGGTGAGCACTGTGCATACTTCAGCTACAGGGCAGATGAGATTGGCATCACACGAGCAGTGTGGAGTGGGGATAGGCCAAATGAATGTTATATTTTCGTTAATATAAGGATTGGTATCTGGTTGGATCACATTTAATTAAAACCTATGATTCACAAACATGTACAGGCTGTGAAGCACCTGTAAGTTATGATACTTTTTAGAGAAAATCATGAAATAGTGATATACAGGGTCTGGCAGAAGTAAAGCCTGCTTGAGTGTAGTTGGTAGGGTAATAATATTGGTGTAATAATTTATAGTTTTAATTTGCACATTTCACCTAGAATGTTATATGGTGTGCTTGAGTGTGGTATTATTATGTTACAGAATTACATGTTTATAATTTTGTAATAAGAGATTTTGTAATAAAAGAAAAAGCACATTATTTGTGTCAGGCACTGTATAATTTCATCTTTGAACAAGAAGCAATCATGCTAGTTGGAAATATGACCAAAATATAGTATACAATATGAAAAATTTTACCACAAGCACATAGTTCAGAAGGGGAAAAAACTGCCCAATCAAGATTATTTGTTTCTGAATTTTTCTATTGTATTTTTGGGTCATTTTATTTGATTCTCTCACTTTCCTGTCCCTCATTCCTCAGTCTCCTCTTGCTTTAGACATTGTGTTCATTTTGCTTTGACAATAAATGGAAATTGGTGCCAGAAGACTGATTTAAGCTTTATCACTTGATTTTTTTGCCTTCTTTATTCATTTCTTCTAGTTCCCCTCACTTCTCTATTCAATATTTAATTTTCAACTGGTTGTTTAAGTTAGTTATGTAACTGATTTAAAAACTCAATGAGAGTTCAAATAACTTGCCTACATTCAAAGAATCAACACACAGGGAGCTGGCATGAAGCTTGAGACAGTCTGGCTCCGGAGCATGCATGCGTAACTGCTAGACAACAGTCCATCTCTATGTTTGAAACACTTTAATTAACAAACAAACATTTCACAAGTGATTTTTAGTAGCTCTTACTATACTATTCTCAGTTCATGGAGTAATGCATACTTCCAGTAACAGGAGTGAGCAATAATTTTTTCCCCAAACCCATAGCCAAAGTGAACAGCATAGTTTCCTCCTTTGGAGGTGGAATATTGTTGGAAATGCAGAAACAAGGGAGGATCTATTTGAGATGGAAGAAAATGAGACCTGCTCTATACTTCAAGGGGAAGGAGTTAATGGAAGAAGAAAATGTCAAGATAGAAGGGAGAATCTATGACTGCAAAAGAGATAAGGTGGGGTTGAGAGATGAGGTCTAAGAGGCGAGTGGAGGAATTTGCTTTAAAGTGAAGGGGTGTTTTGTTGTCCTGGAAAGAAAAGTGAGACTGGTTATCATGATATGAGTGAGATAACTAATGAAGGAGAGGTGGAGAATCATGAGCCTCAAGCCCTGTTACTCTGACACAGCGTGGAGCAGATTGAACAGAGTCCTGTGACACCAGATTTTGAAACAAGAAGAGAAACTCACAGATCCTTGCAGTAAAGCTAGAGAACAATGACAAATATTTAAATCAGTCTAGAGTTAATGGTTTAAATAATCCACCATGTCCCAAGAGTCTTTCCAGAAATGTGCCCTCAGGATACATTCAACTCTTCACTCCCCAGTGGGCATTTAGGTTACCACACCTCCTGGTGTTAAATATTCTTTCCCCTTGGCCACTAGTCAGGAGTGAAAGTTTTGGCAAAATAGCAAGGTTTACTATACTTTCAATATTCTAATTTCATTCAGCACCTTTTCTTTCCCATATCTTCCATCCCCCAATAACTTTTCATTTTGGAGAGTCTCTTCTCCATAATGAGACAGCTTTGGGAACCAAAGAAGAAATGTTAGAAAGATTCTAATTTTATAAAAGGAAACAGGCTGACAGAAGGGAATGTCCATGACTGAGTATGCTAAAAATCATAAAATAGCCCCCCTTTATTCATGGTTTCACTTTTCACGGTTTCAGTTACCTGCAGCCAACTCTGGTCAAAAATATCAAATGGAAACTTCCAAAAATAAAGAGTGCACAAGTTTTAGATTGCCTGCTATTTTGAGTAGTGTGATAAAATCTTGCTCTATCTCATCCTGTGCCCTGGGACATGGATCATCCCTTTGTCTAGCGTATCTGCTGTAGACACTCCCTGCCGGTTAGTCTCTTAATAGCCAGCTGGGTTATCAAATTGACTTTTGAGGTATTGCAGTGCTTGTATTCAAATAACTCTTAATTTACTTAATAATGGCTGCAAAATACAAGAGTCATAAATGCTGGAAATTTGGATGTGCCAAAGATAAGCTGTAAACTCATCATAGGCATGTACAGCAAAAAACATAGTATACAGTATTTTGGGTACTATCTGCAGTTTCAGGCATCCACTGGGGGTCTTGGAAAAGGCAGGACACTACTGTAGGCAGTTTTAGTCTCCGACATTCTGATTTTAAGTTCAGTGCACTTTTCTTCTATTCCTTACACAATTTTCTCCTGTTTTTGTAATA
The DNA here is from genome assembly GCF_021234165.1 of Pteronotus mesoamericanus. NCBI lineage: Eukaryota > Metazoa > Chordata > Mammalia > Chiroptera > Mormoopidae > Pteronotus > Pteronotus mesoamericanus. The sequence continues at coordinate 2,655,542 of NW_026555085.1, forward strand.
TTCCTTTAAACAGTAATTTACTTTTTCCTACATATTGATTCTCCTAATTTTCCTCTTCTTCTTCTTAATCTCTAGAGAGTTCTTCTTGTACAGTGATGTACATTTTAATGACAATAATTATGAGAACAACAGTAATACGCAAACTACCATAGAACGCACCTTCACTGTATTAAGTGGAGAAAGGCTGAGCATTTGTCTTATTTGCTTTGTGTTGGATGTTAAATTGTCAGGTGAAGTTTGATAATTTCCATCATCTTTTGGGACCTTATTAAACTAATCTCTAAAATGACAAGATTTAACAATGCTCTTTTCAGCTCACCTTTTAATGATTTGTTTAGTCTAAATTTACAAACTGAAGTCCTATACTCCTGGACCTTTCTAGGATCCAGGCTTATGAGGAAGCAAAAAGGCTGACACTGTAAACCTAGAGTCTGCCTAGAAAAGAGCAGATAGGGAGAACAACGTTCCCATACACCATCAACCCAGACACAGGCTGAGTCCCTTTGTGAGCTGTGCTACAGGGACACACAGATAAATTCATGAGGGAAACTGCTAAAAGGGATTTATGTTAATCCCCTTTTGAAGAGGGGCATCAGGGAAAGAAGCCTTTACACTCTCCTCCCCAGGGAACTGCAGCATGATTTGGTTTAAGGATCTTGTGGTTTAAGGATCCTGTGCTTTGGTTCTGTGGTAATGGCCCAGAGACACGTGGAAGACTGGTGATGATCATGGAGGCCATTTCACTCTTACGTTTCAAAGCCTTTGTGAAGGTTCAAACTTTTAAGGGAATTTGGAAGACTTAGTCTTGGTTAAGCTTTTTTAAGTTACCCTAAATGCTCCTTTCCTTTTACCCATTTACTCTCTTTCCTAAATTAAGAAACAGAAAAGAGACTTAACTGTGAATCCTAGAGCTGATACTGAAGAATAAAAATAAAAATCTTTAAGAGTTTGGATTGATTAGTTCGAAAACATGTAATTCTCACTGAACTCTTTTTAGAAAAGGGGATCCTAATAGGTCTCATTATGTACCATGGGTGACCAAATGGTAGAATGCTTGGATTTGAAGCTTAGTTTCTCTACTTGCTAGCTGTGTGACCTTGCACAAGTGCCTTAACTATTTTTGTGCCTATGTTTATTTTAAATAAATATAGAGGATTTATAATGTCTCTTTCATAAGATTGTTACGAAGATGTAAAGGGCCTAGGACAGAGCGTGGCTCATATACTCAATATATTAACTATTATATTATTGTTTCAAATTGCAGTCTTTATCTATGTGTTCTTGTAGGAAGGATGGACCATAGATTCCTCTGCCGTGCCACTATGATGGTTTAAGATTTTCTTTTCTTTTTTTTTTCTTTAAAGATTTTATTTATTTTTTTTAGAGAGAGGGGAAGATAGCTCCCTGGTGGCGCCATGCGTCTTTCAGCAGAATACTCTGTATAATAACTAGTTACTCATTTTCCTCTGAGATGAATCCCAACATGTATCCTATGTCCATGTCCCTTATTCACCATCAGAAGATGATTCTCATCTTAAGGTGTTTATTATCGTGATGATTGGTATATCTCCTACTCTGATTTTCGTTCTATCCCTCATTACTTTCTAAAGTCTCAACACACCCTGCTACCTGGACTCCCATGTCAGCAAAGCCCTTGTATCCTTAAGTTCTCCATCTGTCTCTTCACCATCTGGTTCTAACAAGCTCAGCTGTTCTTTTAAAACACTGTCTTTTGAAGCCTTCTGAGCAAAGGCTATTTTTTGATCCTATATTCAGGATGGCAGAGCCTAGAAACAGTTCAAAAGAAATTAAAGACCTTAGTTTATTGTTTTACTTAATTCCTATGCTAAATTATTATTTTTTTGGTAACTTGACTTAATTGGATGAAAACAAAACAAAACTTAATAAAACCTGTTTTGATTATAAAAGTAATAAAATAAAATATTGAGCTTGATAGTTTCCCAAGGTTACCATTTATTATAAATACATTAAAACAGCTTTATGTACAGGAATGGGTTGTATCACAGTTTTGGACCAGTGAAATAACTTTGAAATTTAGGTTAATTTACATTTAAAATTTTAAATTACATTTAAAAAATGAATTAATATTTTTTACATGTGCATAATATCCCATATTTCTTGAAACCTTATATTTGAAAAAGATACTTTGAATTAAAAAAATAAATATATTTAATGGTATCCTGGGGTAGTTGGACAAGCGCAGGATTTGGAGTCCAAAGACAGGGTTTAGAACCTCAATTTTACCTTTTATTAGCTATGTGCCCTAGGACAAGTTAAATAATATCTTTGAATTTATATTTTTCATCTGTAATTCCTTTAAATATGAATTTAATAACCATGGATTTCTTTCATTACAACTCTACCCTTGTCCTTTACTCCCATTTCCTGCCCACTTCACAACTTTCTTTCTTCTTCTGCTTTATCTCTAAGCCAAAGCAGATACTGGGTTGACCAAAATGTTCATTTTTTCTTTTCTGTAAAATAAAAGACTTTTTTTTTTCATTTTCACCAACAAATTCATTGATTTGGATATTTTGAGTATGTCAGCTAACTCCTGCATGACATAAAGTTTATCATTTTCAATTAATGTCTTGATATGATTGCTATCAACTTCAACTGGTCTACCCGACTGTGGAGCATCACCCAGCTAGAAATCTCCAGCATGAAACTTCACAAACCACTTTTGATGCATTAGATCAGTCAGAGCACCTTCTCCATACACTGTACATCTTTTTTTTTTTTTTTGCATTTCAATTGCCTTTACATTTCGTGAAATAGTGAAGCATGATAAGCTAAAAATGTTGCATATTTTCCTCCGTCTTGAATATTAAAATGGCTACACAAAAATTCGCCAATTTCGATATGCTGTTTTTTAAATACATGCTGATATGACGGCTGTCACAATACAATTTATCAAAATTGTTTCAAATGAAGTTAAATACCACTAATCACTACCAGAGTCATCTTATGGCAAAAAACAAATGAGCTTTTTGGCTAACCCAATATTATTATTTTGCTGAAGCCATCATGGCCAGCTAAAACCATTTTAATCCTCTCTTTATATTTAATAAGTAGGTTTTCCATTTTCTAAAATTCTCATTAGTTTCAGATAAATGCTCAATGATAGGGAAGGAAGAGGATGAGGGACAAGAGCTGGGCAACTAGGGAATGATCCCAGCCCTGTGACACATGAAAGAGGATAGGAATTGGGACTAGAAAAGGACCTCAGCCATTGTTTCCCTAAAAAGAAACACAATTTAAAGATTTTATTTATTTTTAGAGAGAGGGGAAGGGAGGAAGAAAGAGAGGGAGAGAAACATCAATGTGTGGGTTGCCTCTCACATGCCCCTCACCAGAGACCTGGCCCACAACCCAGGCATGTGCCCTAGATTGGGAATTGAACTGGCAACCCCTTGGTTTAGAGGCTGGTCCTCAGTCCCCTGAACCACACCAGCCAGAGCAAAAGTTACACAATTTAAAAGCTTATGTGGTTGTCTGGCTCAAAAGCTACACTTGTTTTGTGGGGGAGTATCGGAACTGGGAAGACTGGGGAGCACCAAACCCTGAATATGGGTTGGGTTGGACATTTGGTGTGAGCCGGACTTTGGGACACATCTAGGGAAGCTTCCCTTACCCCTCAGTCATACAAAGCTTTGAAATTCTCAGAAGAGAGGCAAGACTAATTGCCTCTCATACTGTATCATATCGCTTCTTTTTCTCGCCAACTTCTTGCTCTCTCCCTTTTTAACTGGTTTTCCTAGCTCTAGAGGTTCTAAAATGTTTTCTGCTTCTTGTTGACATGTCATCATGGTAAACCACTAGAAACTTTCATTTACATCCTGTACTTTTGGTTGACTGTTGAGGTGTCTGGGTTATGTAGAAAAAAGAAATTGAAGAAATGTAGAGTCAGGCTTTAGCTGTGCCCCAGTGAAGAGGTCTGGGCCATTTAGGAAAATGTCCCCGTGATTAAAAGGGGCTAAATGTCAGTAGAATTGATAAAAAATAAGGCACTTATCAATACTTGATTGAGAAAGCACTAAAAGGAAACAAAACAAGAATGAGAGCTGTGTTTCTCAGGGAGAATTTTGATTCCATAGCTAATGGATTAGGAAAAGGTTGTGGGGAAAAAGGGCAGCAATGACCACATTGGTTTTCTATCATCAATTGCAATGCACTGTGGCGGGCAAGGCGGCTATCCATTTATGGATTTTTTTGGGGGGTATAAACTTCAAATTTTATTTATTTTCTCAGTAATACTCTTATGGGAGGGTGGAATTCCAAGATCTATTCAATCTATCTTTTAATTTATTTTAGTAAGAGACTAACAATATTTTGGGGTATTACTGGTTTCTCAGTCTATGGAAACTCTTCTGCTTCTATGTCTTTCTTTTTTAAAATATTTGTCCCTGCTGCATTTGTTCATTCCCTGTTTTCCTTCTTTGCCTTTTTCTCCTCTTCTTCCTGTCAATCCTTAATTTTTCCCCCTTGTTTGAAAAATCCTTTTGTTGCACCAAACTATTACTATATAACTGCTTCAGCAGGGGGTTTCCACTTAAAAAAAAGATCATTTGTGTCCTGTGGGGATGCTGAATAATAAGAAAACAAAATCAGGATGTACCTGAAATTTAGAAGATAAACAGTCAAGGCAGATAAGGAAATTGCTGTCAAGATGGACATATCATTCTCTCCTCTAATCACTTGGAAAAGTTGGGCAAAATATTTTTAAATTAAAAAAATGCAGCCATGGTTGGTGTGGTTCAGTGGATTGAGTGCTGGCCTGAGAACCAGAGGGTCGCCGGTTTGATTCCCAGTCAGGGCACATGCCTGGATTGCAGGGCAGGTCCTCAGTAGGGGGTGCATGAGAGGCAACCACACATTGTTTCCCTTTCTTTCTCCCTCCCCTCCATTCTCTCTAAAAATAAATAAATAAAATCTTAAAAAAATTAAAAATGCAGAGCTGAGCTTGAAAACTAGAAAGAGAAGTCTCCAAGAGTCACATATCAAGAGGAAACCCATAATTTTGACAGTGAATGACAAATTTCATCACTCACATATCTTATTGGGTAGCTGTGTTTTTAATACCTGATCAGGAATAGAAATAAAGGCTACAGGCCTCATACATTGTAAGAAACCAAGACAAGTATTCCTATATATCTGGGCTCACAGAACTGCTATCTGTGAAATCTACCTATTGGTCAAAGTATGCCAGAAAGTGACCTGTTTGTACCAGGCCATGGCTGGAAATTGAGTGTCCAGTATGGTAGAACCCTCAGGTAAAGCAGAGTCCAGGAATACAGCCCACATTTGAACCCCTCACATAGGGAAGAAACTATGAGTGCAAAGACTGTTATAAAAACTGACCTATGAAACCTATGCAATAAAAATTATTATTGCACAGCAGAAAGTTTATAAGGAACCCAAACAAATGTCAACCAGTGAGTGATCTCACAGACTAAAGATAAAATACACTTGAGGAAACCCACTGCATGGCAGACAGTAGCCACAACAAATGAGCCAACACATAAGAAGTGCCATTCAAAAGGAATTTTCAACAACAGTGATTATCCATTTATATACCTTATGGAGTGATTACCTCGATAACTGTAGTGTCCACCTGACACCACACACGGTTACTACAATATTATTGACTATATTACCTACACTGTACTTCATGTCTCCATGACTATTTTTATAATTGGAAATTTGTACTTCTTAATCTCTTTCACCATTTTTACCTATTCTCCCCAACCCCACAAACCGTCAGTTTGTTCTTTGTATCTATGGTTTTGATTGTTTATTTTGTTTTTTAGATTTCACATATAAGCTCAGTGATATTAGGAATAAAAACAGGACATAGCCATAGAGAGAGTGAACAATTTTTAAAATTATAAAATAATTTTATGCCACTAAGTACAAAAAAGCATTAATTAAAATTCATTCAATACTTGTTTGTGATAAATTTTTGATATTAAAATAGATATAGGAAGAAATTTCCTTAACCCAACAAAAGGGCAGTGCCAAATGAAAGCAAGCATCATACTGAACGTGAAGCCAGAGACATTCCTGTTAAAGTCAGATATCAAGAAAGATGCTTGTGATATTGCTGGTATTAATGTTATGCTGGATATTTTGGGTAGAGCAATAAGATAAAAATAATTAAGATAAGGAAGTGTTAAGAACTGGAAAAAAGACTCAGACTTTTAGTTTTTGCAGATATGATTTTATACATATAGAATCAAAGAGAATCTAAAAATTATTAGAACTCGTCCTGGCTGGTGTGGCTCACTGGATTGAATGCCAACCTGTGAATCAAGGGATCGCTGGTTCGATTCCTGGTCAGGGCACACGCATGCATTGTGGTCCAGGTCCCCAGTGGGGAGCGCATAAGAGGCAACCATGCATTGATGTTTCTCTCCCACTCTTTCTACCTCTCCTCCCCCTCTCTAAAAATAAATGAGTAAAATATTTATAAAAAAATTATTAGAGCTCTAAGAGCTCACTAAGGTGGCTAGACACAAAAACTACTTTCAACAGTACAACATACAGTATATATATTAGCAATAATTATTTGTGAAGTCCAATAAAAATACCACTCATTACAGAAGTAAAACCAAATATGTGCATAAGAATTAATCTAACTAAAGATACTTAAGACCTTTTAGAGAAAATTATAGACATTACTGAAGGGCATATAAGATGTGAATAATAGATATAGTGTCATGTTAAGCATGGCAAGAACTGGCTGTAAGTCTACAGACTCAATGAAACTCCAGTAACTTCCTATTGTGACTCATATAGAACTTGAATAATTGATTCTAAACTTATGTGTAAGAGTAAAGGCCCAAAAATAGCCAAAGCATTTTCAGAAAAGAACAGAGAGAGAATTTGCCATTCCTCAGAGTAAATATTATCATAAAGCTTTAGTAATGGAAGATATTTAGTATCAGTTCAACAAAAGACAAAAGATTACTGGAGGAGATGAGAAAATTCAGGGAAAAAAACAAGCATAAGATGAAGGAGGTACTACAAATCAGTGGTGAAGGAATGTATGAGTCAATAAATTCAGTTGGAAAAATTGGTTTTCCAGAAAATAATTAGACTCCTACCTATATTATTTATGAACAAACTAAAAAACAACCTTCCCTCCCAACCTGCCTGTCTCCCCCTCCCCGGCCAAATCTCCATTTCGATTAAAGTCCTTTGTGTGGAAAGAGAAACATTATGACTATTAAGATAAAGTATAGGATAACATTTTGGTGATAGGAAGATAAGACCAAAAAAGCACAAACTCTAAAAGAAAACAAAAGGTTGACAAATATTATTACAACAAATTGTGTGTGTGTGTTGGGGGGCAGCTGGAAGAATAGGGACCTTCTAAATGTCAAGAGTTACCATAAAAATTTGAACCTAAGAGACAGAATTGGAGGAGATATTTGTAAATATTTAATGTACAACATAAAAAAGTAGCTTTTGTAACTATAAAGCATTTCTACAGATCAATAACCAAATACATAAATAGTTAACAAAAAATTTGTATAAGGTAAAGCCTAACTAGCCAGTAAACATATGTGAAGGTGCTCAATTTCAGGAGTGAGTGGGAAAAATGCATATTAAAACATTTTATACTCATCAAAGTGGCAATAAGGTGAAAGGATGACAAAATCTAGGGTTGTTATTGATGAGAGGTAATAGCAAACTTTTACACATTTTGGTGTATTTCCTATGTAACTACCGTAGAGATCCATTAAACAATAGCTAGTAAGTTAAAATGTGCTCAAGTTACATAAATGTTCATGCACAATGTGATTCATGAATCCCACTTCAGGGTCTGTAACATAGATAAACTGTTTTCCACTTAAGGACATTTTGCATCATTGTTTGTGATAGCAGAAATTGGAAACATTGAGAATATCGCAGTAGGGGAAAGAATAGAATAAATATTGTAAATTCACAAGTTGGAATATTTTTTAACAATTAAAATGTATAATCTACATTTCTGTATATCTCAATATTACCATGTTTTGAAGAAAAAAGCAAGTTGCAGTGATATTTTCAGAATGATGCCATTTTAGTAAAATTTTTAAAAGAATACATACAAAACAATACTATATATTGTTCACTGATACATAGAAATTATATAAATATTTGAAAATAAATTTAAAAGATTTATAATACAATTGTAAGTCTTTGGAAAGAGGGGAGAGTAGTATGTGGACAAAAAATTTATTATCTGCCACTTGAGAAATATGACAAAATATCATTTGTCAAATCTAGGGTGTGAATTTATAAATGTTAATTACTTTTGTACTTTATTTTTATAACTTTAAGGAAGGAAAAGACAAATACAGAAACTAAAGGACTTGCGTACCAGATGGCAGTAGAATTGAAAGAAAACCACAAAGAACTTACCTGGGGAGTTGGCTGATGGTGCTACACACACAGAGAGAGAAACATTAGGTAAATTATCAGAATCTGGATGGTTAACCTTTGCATATCAGCTTCAATCATTGTAACCTCCTCTAAGAAAGTGAAGCCCATGGCCAGGGAGATCCACTGACCTGGTGGTGGATACTGGAGGTTGCCCCCACCAGCTATTGCTCATACTGTCAAGTTTCATCTTTTAGTAGCTGCTATGCCTGTGAAACTTCATGGCTTATATTTTACTCTGTCCTCATCTTTCATGTTCTCCTTTTGTCTCTTTTCCTCTTTTCCCCCTTAATCTCTATCACTTCCCTCTTTTCACTCATTGTTTTCCCTATTTTTCCCCTTTCCTTTCAGTCAATTTAGAAACTTGTTACCTACAGACCATCCTAAACCAGTACAAAGAGACTTTTTCTATTGCTTAGTATTTAAATGAACTGATAGAATTACTCTTTCCTCAAAGCATTTACAATCCAGGGAAATGTTACTAATGGGAAGCAAATTTTTGTTTAGAAACAGGGGAATGCTTACTATAATCTCCTTTGGATCCCTCTAAAAACACAAACAAAACAAAAATCAGTTTGGACTTTTTATTTCCGTAGTTTTTTTTCAAACATTATTTTTCAATTACAATTTACAGTCAGTATTTTTTTATATTAGTTTTAGGTGTATAGCATAGTGGTTAAACAATCACACACTTTACAAAGTGATTCCCCTGGTGTTTCAAGGACCTTTCTGACACTGTAAGTAGTCATTACAATATTATTGACTATATTTCCTATGCTGTACTTTACATCCCATGACTATTCTGTAACCAGCAATTTGCATTTTTTAATCCTTTCACCGTTTTCACCCATCCCCCCAACCATTCTCCCCTCTGGCATCTATCAGTTTGTCCTCTGTGTCTGTTTCTGTATTTTTGATATTATTACAGAGGATTACTGGACCAACAGCCTCGAGTATCCAAGTAGGCAAGAAACTGAGGCAAAATTTACTCAGTGCTTAATCTATGAGTTAAAAGACAAGAAAAAGCAGCAAAGGTTAACTAAGGAAAATGTGTAGTTAGAAGCAAAGATAAACTATACATGGAAACACTGCAACAAAAGAATATGTTAGTTATAAATTGAGACGTAGTAGGAGAAAACATGGCAAAATATTTACTTAGTTGAGTGAGAATTTAAGTCCAGTGAAGATACGGCAAATTATAATGAACACATTTACACATGTTTATGGTGATTGGATGTGCATCCTGTGGCCTAAAACTTGTTTCTTAATGATGTCATAGAAACAGACTCTTTAAAAGATCTGAAGACAAAGCAAATTCCAGAAAGCTAGTCATGTATTATGTTGGATTATTATAGCATTTAATATTTTATGAAAGTATAAGTAGCTAAAATCTACGCAGAAATGTAAAGGAACATGTATTTTTCCCTCAGCTTATTTTTAGAGAACGAATGTTTTCCTTCCATACTTGGTTGTCAGTGTGATGCGGATTAACTGTAGAACACACAAAATCTGTGTTTTACATTAATGTTACTTATTTCTCATGGTTCTGTGGGTATTTTAAAAATAGTAAATACTAAAAAAAGTAAATATTAAGAGATGAACACTTTCATGTGCTTAATTACATTTGTTATAAAAGTCAGTAATATTAAAAATAAATTCAGTGTATTTAAAAGGTTTTGAATTTTATAGCAACTTTAATATATAATATGTGATGTATTTATAATCAACTAAGGTTTAGGTACTAAATTTCATGTACCTAAACTAATATAATGTTCTCACCTAATACTTTCCTGTCAGAGATTTTTATGGTCTCAAGTTGAAGAGCAAATATCTATTTCTATGTTCAGAAATACTAGAGGGAAGAGCAGTAGAGCTCGGGAACTTAGAAACCTAGGATGACTGAGATTTATAGGGCCACCTTAGAGGTGCTTGGAAAGTCAGAGAAATAAATTGTTGTTTGGCTTTATGAATTTTAAATTATGGTTTATTCAGGCAATAGTAAAATGTTTACTGATACAAGTTTTCACTAAGAATGCAAGTACAAACTGGAATGGAAAGGATCTAAGATTGCAGGTTGTAAACTAAAATCCATAACCAGAAAGTTAGTAATTAAGTATTACTAAGTTGTGTGAGAGGAAAGTCTCTATAACTACATGAAATTTGAAGTTAGGCAATTCTAAGCTCATATCTAGGTTCAGTCACTTGCAATCCCTATGGTGTTGGGGCAAGTAACTAACATTTTTCATGCATATGCACCTCTTTTATAAATTATGGATAACAATTTATAGAGAATTAATTGATTATTTAAGAATGGCTTATTAAGGTTCACCCTGACTGATGAGGAGAAGACACTGTAAGAGGGGAAGAACAGAAGCATGGAAACCAGTTAGCAGGCAGTTGTAGTAGTTCAGGCAAGAGATGTTGGTGTTTTGGCTAAGATTGTCATCATGGTGAAAAGTGGACTAATTTGGGCTGTGATTCAAAAGTATCAGGGATGGGGTTTTCTGGTGGATTAGAAGATGAGAAGAGTGAGACAAAGGAATTAAAGATTACTCCAAGGTAGATGGCCTGAGCAATTGGGTGGACGCAGGTCAGTACCTGTGCATAGTGGGAATCAGGACTTGAGGCTGGGACATGTTGAGACTGAGATGCCTCTCTCATATATCTTCAAGACCAAGTTTGTTTGTTCAATGCACGAAGAGATACGGGGACTGAAATCCCTAACAGTGTCACTGGTGTGGGGGTGCCTCTAACTGGTGGAAGGAGCCCAAATTCACACTAAAGTAACCTATAACATAGTAGAGGCCTTGGGTAGCCATGGGAAGCTTTTTGGGTGGTTCATCCTTGCGTGGTTGACAGGGCCACTTATAGATATTAAATACAATAAAATTAAAAATGTCCACCAGAGTGACTAGCACATGGTAGGTGTCAAGTGCATTTTAGTTCTCTTCCTTTCAGTATGCATAGTTTCATTTTGCTTATCTGTGTACCCTTTAATTCCTCATATTTAGGTTGCTTCTTGCACTGCTTAAATTTGGTGTTCACTAAGAAACATGAGCTATAAGTGACAGCAGTAGAAAATACCAGCACTTCTTTGTGCCCTTAAAATTTCAATGCACGTGTCATACCCTATGTGATAAAATCAGGGATTTATTCTTCCATTTGTTAGCATTTTATTAAGAAAGGAACACTGAACAATTAGCATTTCTGAACTCTGGGACATTGAATTAGGCTTGAGCACTCAGATTTCTTTTGTTAACCAATTAGGAGGGGAATAGGAGATGAATTGGAGAGCACTGGGGGAAAGGTGCCTTACAGTGTGAAGGTGAATGAACACGTCTCAACATTTCTCAGACTCTTCTGTACTTGGTTTCCTATCATTTTATCTGGGTAGGTTTTTATAGCCCTTATTATACAAGAAAAACACTGATTTTTAAGAAATTTTTTAACAGAGTCTTTAGATATACTTACCTTGATCATCATATGAAGTGTCTAGAGGATTTAGCAAAAAGAATAAAATAAGATGTTTAATTTCTCATAAACAGATTCCTATATGAATTTCTTAGCAATTTGGTATTGAATTTATTTACCACTTTCTGTTGAATATGAATGTTGGAGTCCTAAAAGACAAGATGGAAACAATGAGATCTACCTTGAACACTATGTCTACATTATTTTCTCATTAGGTGAAAGTGTTTACCTCTTTCTCTTTCAGATCTCTGAGAGGAAAGATCTTCGTGGATGAAAAACACATTAAATTTACTACAGCCCATCAAGAAATGTTTCATCATTAGTCTAAAGCCAACTACTAAGTGATTTTCTACTTTCCCAAATGTTCCCATTTTCTTTGAAATCCATTTCAAAAAACAAAGAGGTGATGTTATGGTCCCTTGCTCCTCACTCTTGTTGGTCACATGAATGAGAGATAAGGAAAGGATTAATGGACCAAGAGCCCACATGTGGGGCATGGACAGCAATCAGAGTGATCAAAGTGTTTCCTCTGTTCATTCCTCTGGGTGATATGAATCTCTATGCTTATAACTTGTGTGTATGTGTGTGTGTGTGTGTGTGTGTGTGTGTGTGTGACTCTACAAAAAAGTAGAGTGCCTTGGAGTGTCCTTAGAACCATCATATTTCTGGATGTTTTATTTCAAATATTCTTTTTTAAGTATATTTTATTGGTTATGCTATTACAGTTGTCCCAATTTTTTTTCTCCCCTTTATCCCCCCTCTGCCCTACAACCCTCACCCTTCAGCCTTTCCCGTCCCCCCATGTCCATGGGGGAGCTTAGTTTATGTCCATGGGTTGTACATATAAGTTCTTTGGCTTCTGCATTTCCTACACTATTCTTAACCACCTCCTATTTTATGCCTACCAATTATGCTTCTTATTCCCTGTATCTTTCCCCCCATTCTCCCCTCTCCCCTCTGATCTCCGTTTCTGTGATTCCATTCCTGTTCTAGTTGTTTGCTTAGTTTGTTTATGTCTTTGTATTTTTTTAGGGTCAATTGTTGATAGTTGTGAGTTTGTTGTCATTTTACTGCTTTTGATCTTCTTCTTTTTCTTAGCTAAGTACCTTTAACACTTCATTTAATAAGGGCTTAGTGATGGTGAACTTCTTTAATTATACCTTACCTGGGAAGCACTTTATCTGCCCTTCCATTCTAAATGATAGCTTTGCTAGATAGAATAATCTTGGTTGTAGATCCTTGCCTTTCATGACTTTGAATGCTTCTTTCCAGCCCTTTCTTGCCTGTAAGGTTTCTTTTGAAAAATCAGCTGATAGTCTTATGGACACTCCTTTGTAGGTAACTCTCTCCTTTCCTCTTGCTGCTTTTAAGATTCTCTCCTTATCTTTAGTCTTGGGTAACTTAATTATGATGTGCCTTGGTGTGTTCCTCCTTGGGTCCAGTTTCTTTGGGACTCTCTGGGCATCCTGGACTTCCTGGAAGTCTATTTCCTTTGCCAGATTGGGGAAGTTTTCCTTCATGATTTTTTCAAATAACTTTTCAGTTTCTTGTTCTTCCTTGTCTCCTTCTGGCACCTCTATGATTTGGATATTGGAGCGCTTTAAGCTGTCCCAGAGATTCCTAAGCCTCTTCTCATTTTTTTGAATTGTTTCTTAATTTTGTTCTGGTTGGTTGTTTATTTCTTCCTTTTGTTCCAAATTGTTGAATTTGAGTCCCAGTTTCCTTCCCTTCACTGTTGGTTTACTATATATTTTGTTTTATTTCACTTTGTGTAGCTTTCATCTCTTCCTTCCTTTTGCAACAGAGTTCAATCAATTCTGTGAGCATCCTAATTACCAATGTTTTGAACTCTGCATCAGATAGGTTGTCTATCTCCTTGTCACTTAGCTCTTTTTCTGGAGTTTTGACCTTTTCTTTCATTTGGGCCATATTTATTTTTATTGGTGCAGGTGTTATGTTGTAAAGGGTGTAGCCTTAGGTATTTGCCAGGGTGGGGCAACCTTCTTTGCTATTGTGGTGCTGTCTATGGGGGAGGGGTCAGATGAAGAACAATGCTACCGTATTGCTCTGCTCTAGTCCCTCTTTCCAAAGAAATCTCCTGTGAGACTGGGAGTTTCTCCCACCTTCGCAATGTCCACAGTATTTTACAGCTAGAGGTTTTGAGTCTTTAGTTTCCTGGTCAGCCAGATGCTCCTTGCCTTGCACTGTCCACCACCTTGCTGGGGGTTCTATCTACCCATCTGGCTGCCCATCTCCACCCCTCCTACTAGTCTGGATGTATGTTTCTTTAACTTCTTAGTTGTCGGAGTTCTGTGTAGCTTGCTATTCTGGCAGTTCTGGTTGTTTATTGTTTTTAAGTTGGTTGTTATCCTTCTTTTGGTTGTGTGATGGTGTAGGGGGCCACTTAGAGTGGTATCAGGGACTGTAGTCCCATGCAAGCTGGGGCCTGAGAGAGGGCCCATAAGACTTTGCTGGAACACTGGTAATGCAGTTGATAGGCAGGACCTGATAATAGCTCAGAGGGCCCCCAGGGGAAATCAGGCCTAGAAGTAAATTACACTCCTTGAAGCATGCTTTGTTTCTCCCCTAAGCTCTGTTAATCTTATACCAGGTAACAAGCTCAAGGCTGGGAAAGAAATTTACAAAATTCCTCAACCCTGACCCAAATCCCACCTGGTGACATAATGTTTACTCATCTTGGACCCAAGCAATTTGGTGTGTTCCTGCCATTGTCTTCTTTAAACATCACTTATTCTCTGTAAACTTAAATTGCTGATATAATTAGATTACCTATACATTCCTGCTACCTATCTCCCACTTGTAACCCTCTCAATAAAAGCCATTGAGCATGGGGGCTCGGGGTATTCTCCTTGAGAGAGAATTGCCTTCCCCTTTCCTTGACAGGCAAACGGTGTCTGGAACGAGTCTTTCTTCCATCTGTGATTAATTGAGGGACTTTGCGGGCCAGAGTCCCCCATATGATGGAGGGAAGTGTTTCTACTACCTATGCCTCCATCTTGGCCAGACTTTATTTCAAATATTCTTTATCATTATTCCTCACTCATACCAAACCTCATGTCCTGGCTTGAGGAAGAGTATAACTATATTATTAAAAATAAATAATGAAATACAGTATATTTCTATTTCATATTTTTTTTGTCTTAAATTAAGTGGGGTAGTACAGCATAAGACTATGAGTCCTGGTCTCAGGGCTACAAACCTTGGTTCCTGAGCTAGCTTCTTCCTTTTCCATAATTTTGAGTAAGTTTCTTAAACTTTTTGAGAATCATTTTCATCTTCTAAAATGAAGATAATAATATGAGTTGTGCTCACCTATTATATTGTACGTTATAGCATATAAGTATCTTGTCATGTATATTATTCAATCTTAATGATAAGCCATGAATTATATAATTTATTCCTATTTTATACAACCAAGAAGTTATTTTAGAGAATTTCCATAACACTTCCACAATCTTGAGATAAACAGGAGATGGAAAGAATTCTTTTAATAGTCTTAAAAAAAGGACATATTTGCCTTTTTTGAAAAAAATGGGGAAAGCAGTGGGGGGAAGGCAGAGACAAATGTATTTGGAAAAATAAATAAATTAATTAAAAAAAGAAAAAAGAAAAAGAAAAATATAAATAGTTGAAAACTTAAGTGTCATAAAAGCAAAATGTCATTAATAATTTTATAATCATTGCATGTTGAAATAATATTTTATGTATGTAGAGTTAAATAAAATATATAAACTTAAAAAAAAGCATAAATCTTTCATGTGTATATACATGCAGAGAGAGATGCATTGGCAATTGGATGTTAAAACAGCACAAGATGTGCTGACCTAACAAATTATGTTCAAAAAGAGATGAGTTTATTTTGTTCTCTAAAGAGCACATTCTTACATTATCTCTAGCAGTTTCTAATTTACTTACCTCTACCATCCTCATAATCCAGAAGACCAGCACCTGGAGAACAAAAGAAAGAGAGAGAGCTTCATGATTTTACTTCTTGAAAATTAGTGGCGCTTTAAGGGTCTAAGAGCTAAGGTAGACATGAACTCCTGGTAGTAAATAATGACAGAAATTAATTCATCTTGTTGGAACTAGGGACTGTGAATAAGAAGCAGGAGCAGACATGATACTATCATGTGATCAGTAACCAGTTTCATTTTAGTGATGCTGAATAATAATCAGAACGGGCTTCAAAGTTGCTTTTCCTTCTTGGTTTTTCTCGTTTTTCTTCTCTTACTAATTCTGGGCTATCTTTCTGCAACTTCAGCACCTCACATTGGACATTGCAATGGACAAACTGCTTCACCTTTTCGCCTCTTGAACTGGGTGCTCTACTTGTCAATAATTATCATCTTAGTTGTGTTTACTCTTATTATTCCTTGCTGCATTAGATTCTCCTATCCAGCCATATTGCTGAGGCCTCTTAACTACCAGATTTTGGCTCCTGCTTCATTGCCCAAGAAGTCTGTTATTTCCATGGCTCGGTGTTTCTGTTGCTGCTCCCAGACTACAGGCATCTGAAGAGAGCCCTAGAATCACTACTACTAATTCATGCTGCCCAACTCCAACTTGGCACCCAGCACTGTATAGAAGTCTTTGGTGCATTTCTCCCAGTAACTTAGAAGTTCACTTCATGGAATGACACCCTATGCAAAGAGCTGCCAATACAATGTAAACAAGACAGATTTGGTCCCTGACTTATGAGAATTCCATAAATGTTTCCTATCTTTCTTTTTCTCATGGGCATAAGTACTTACTTTGTTCTGAACTGTATCTTGAGAAATCAATTTCTGTGGAAGAATTAAGCAAAATTATTTCTGTTGATCACTTGTAAGAGGTGTCTTTTCTCCTGTCCCAACTCCCCTTACTCTCAATTTTTTTGCTCTTAAAGTGGCCTTCTGATCAGATGCATTACTCGTTCCAGCTTGTTTTCAGTGCCTCCAGCCAGCCCTGTGCTATCTATCCCTCTGCAGCACTTATTCTCTGAGGGGTCACAGGGCTGAGGATGAGAAATAGGGAGGGATGCAGCTGACTAGAGGGAAGTGGGAAAGATACTGAGAAAAATGCTGTAAAGAGAGACCTCATGACCTAGAAATAGGTCATCGCCTTTAAGAGCCCAACTGTTTCCTTGACAATTACTACTCTATATGTGTCTCTTCTTATCATCTTCCAATTTTTAAAGAATTTTTAAATTGATGACACTATTACAGATGTCTCCCATCACCCCCGCCTTGCCCACCTTCACCCAGCCCCCCACCCCCGTCCTTCACCGCATTGTTGTCTGTGTCCATGGGTTATATATATGTTCTTTGGCTAATCCCTTCACCTTCTTTTATCCAGTCCCTCCTACACCCCTCCCTCTGACAGCTGTCAGTCTGTTCCATGTATCCACGCCTCTGGTTTTATTTTGTCTGTCAGTCAATTTTGCTCATTAGATTCACCTATAAATGAGATCATATGGTATTTATCTTTCTCTGACTGGCTTATTTCACTTAGCATAATAATCCCCAGGTTCATTCATGCTGTTGCAAAGGGTAAGTGTTCCTTCTTTCTTACAGCTGTGTAGTATGCCATTGTGTAAGTGTGCCACTGCTTTCCCAAATTTGAAGTAACAACAATTCTTGAATTTGCTCCCTATAATACTAGCTAGTCCTGTCTACTAGTATAGTGTCTTCTCTCTTCTATTTTTCACCTCAGGTAATTTCCCTTGGAGCTCAGACAATTTTCTTTTAGAGTATTGTTGTTATTAATATTATTAAACTCAATCTGCTATTTTTGGTTAACATTATTGGTAATGTGAGCCTTGGGAGTTTAAAAGTGCAGGAGCATTTTTACTAGATCAGAGATGCATTGATTCGTGTATTGCAATGGGTTCCCAGAATATTGGCAAAGTCTCTAGCTGTCTGATAGTAGAAATGAACTCAGACTGAATCTTGGCATCCCTGCATTTGTGATTTTCACAGAAAATTTCCATTTCATTTCATTGTTACTCACCATTTTGCTTGTGTCGTGTCCATCTTATTAACAAAATAGCCAGAATGGCAAGTCCCAGTAGAGTCAGGATGACAGCCAAAGTTATTTCTGAAATAAAAACTCACCTGAAGGTCTAGTTTATTTAGGCCTACTCACTGTCACAAAAAACTTGTGGTCACCTCTTACTGTTGTCACCAGACAGACATCCCACAGCTGTTATCTCAGCTTTTTTTTCCTTTCATCTTCCTTGTCTTACTGCCCCCACATTTCTTCCCCTGGCCATTTCTTAGCTTTTATGTAGGTCCTTTTGCTGAGATACTGAGAACTTTTGATGCTGGGCAACCTTGCCTTAGGGTCTGACAGATTTCCTCTACAACTGAGCTCCTTACTGTGCAGGTAGGAGAAGGTTAGAGAGTCAGCAGTATGCAGAGCAACCCTCTTGGGTGTGAGGAAAAAATACTAGTTTTATTTCATGTCATTTAAGACTTAAGATTTAGATTTAATAGCTTTAAAATGTTTAGATTTTTAAAAGCATATATTAGTACACTAGTTTATTTATAAAATTTATAAATATACATATATAAGAAATGCATGGGTGAGTGATAAAAAATTTTGGAGGTCCTTGACTGAAGGATCCTGACTGAGGTGGCCATATTAATGAAAGCCACAGCAGAGGACAGAAATTTCTTACCATTGGAAAAGAACTTTTAGTCATCACCTACCAAGCCCCTCATAACTTAGATATTTCTGATGGTTGTTATTATGGTTAATAGAAGAAACTAGGTGGGATTGTGGAGACTTTGGGAGGAGAGGGGGGAGGGAGGGAGAGAGGGAGAAGAAGAAGCAGGAGAAGGAGGAGGAGAAGGAGAAGGAGAAGGAGAAGGAGGAGAAGAAGAGGGAGGAGGAGGAGGAGGAAAAAGAGGAGGAGGAAGAAGAAGAGGAGGAGGAGAACGGAAGGTAGAAATGAATGAATAAATGAACCAATGAAACAACAATAAATATGTCTGTGACAGCAAAATATGCTGAAAAAATTGAACCCTGAAAGCCTAATAAAATTAAATACACCACAATTAAGTCTACAGCAGAAAAACAATAGGTGAATTCACCTCAAGATGTAATGACACACCTCCAATTAGGGCAGATTAGGCAAATGTCTAAGTCTTTTAGGTGTTAGATCATATGAGAAAAATCTGCCAAATCAACCTTAAAAAATATGCTGCTCATGGAACACTGAAATGAACAGTAAATAATTTAGAATTTATCATGCAAGGCAGAATTTTGTAAATGATGTGAAATAATCTTCAGGGGTAGAAGAGATAACCAGCTGGTATACTCAGATCAAGCCTCTGGAAAGTCGTACTTCCTTTGACTTGTGTATGAGATGTTCTAACTACAGACAATAATCTCCACTTATGAGGAAAATAAGAGGAGGAGTTGAGGCAGATTATAAAGTGAGCAATATTATAGGAAGTGAGATAACAGGCTAGGAATTTTCCTGTTGCTCTGAAGAATGGTTATTTTCTTCAAGCAGTTCAAAATCCATAAATGAAAGGAGAAATCAGCACTCACTCTCAAGCTGAGTTGACTGTGGGTTAATTTCCCCAGGCTCCCAGAGGAATTAATAGGAACAAAGGAAGAGATATTTAATTTTAAAGAAAGCAGATAAAAAAGGTAAAACAGTTGTGTTAAGGTCCCCAAAGAGAAGACTTCTGAGTAATGGGGTTGAGGAGGCCTCAGGGAGTCATACCCAGGACTGCCATTTTCCAGGTATTGTCTTTGATGGGCTCTGAGTCATCTGAATTTCTTTGTCACAAGGAGATCAAGATAAAATGAACACCCCAAGCTCACAAGCTCACTTTTTCTGAGCAGTATGAACTTGGATGTGGTAAAGTCTTGTAGACAGTGATGCTTAGGGTCGCAAAGGAATTGTGTGGCTCAGATTGCTCAGACCTAAGCAGGCTATAGAAGTGTGGCATATGAGGGTTCTGGAATCTGTGTCATAACAAGGAACTAGAACTTCAAAGAGACAAGAAGAAAAGAAGAGGAGAACCAAGAGTCTGTGAAGATTTCAGAGCACTTTGGAGGACTTTAAACTTAGGATACTGGAAGGGAATTTACTCTATCTGGGCTCTGAAAGAATTCCTAATTTTCCAGAGATTTTGAGGCCAGAGCTTGTGTTTCATTCATCTTTGTAATACTTGTGAACTAGGACCTGCTATAGAATAGGCACCTAATAAATATTTCATGATTAAAAATGAGAAAAATTCTTCTCCAGCCTCTACACACTCCTTACCAGTTAGGTTGTGCTAAAGCTCATTCTTCTGTCTGTCCAAGGTTAAAAGGCTCCTTTTTTGCTACTATTCAGTTGTTCGTTCCAGGTGCTTTCTCCACAATTTAGTTGTAATTCCAGATTGGTCCTGGGAGGTCAGTGTGACTTCCACTCACTCCTCCTCCATTTTGATTCTCCTAAAAATGAGAAAAATTCTTATATTTATTTTAAAAGAAGCAAATGAAGGGTGAGCTGTGTTGTTGGGGAAAGTCAGGAGTCTGGTGATTGGAAGAATGAGCCAGTAAGTGGGGTTTCATAAGCTATTGTGCAGACAGGGTCATACAAACACTCCCTTTTATTGAGTGTCTATGAACTATCAGGCTCTGCAGTAGATAATTTATAAATACAACCTCACTTAATCCCCAATAACCTTCACAATGAAACCCTTCAAGACTGAGACATGTGAAGTAACTCAACCAACATATGGTAGAGTTTCCCACTTTAAATTCCACACTATTCACAAAGCCACACTTCATTTTAGTCTTTTAAAAAATTGTTGACATTATTACAATTGTCCCCTATTTTTCTCCTTTTTGACCCCTTCTACCCAAGCCTTTGGTGCCCCCACTCCCAGTCTTCACCACATTGTTGTCTGTATCCATGGGCTATGCATATATGCATATATGTTATTTGGCTAGTCTTTTCTAGTTGCCCCAGAGGTTTACAGCAATACTGTCATAGTAGGGCATTCTAAAACACCATTGACATCAATGCATGGGTCTTCCAGACAAAAAAAAAAATCAACAAAAAACAGAGACCTTAAATGACATAGTAGATCAGATGCATTTAATTGATATTTACAGAACACTTCAGCCTTGGAGGCCAACTGTCCATGTGGTATTTACAGACTAAGCCGTGAGCCTCTGAGAGACAGTGATGCCCTCCAGTTTCAGGACTCTCCTCTTGCCAGGTCTGGGGCTACTTGGGACTACTTTAATTTTTAAAATCAACTTTGATAGCTGATATGCTTATTTGGCCTATGTTATGGTCAAGGTTGATGAGAGAGGAGTTATTTAAAAATTGTACATGTATAAATTGAAATTACTAGTATTTCAATAATCATCCTATAATTTAATTCAGTGAACACTCATCTATTGATGCAGTTTCATACTTATTATCCTACAAAGTGATTAGAACCATCATAAGTCCAATAGCCAATTATAATGATTAATTATATAATTTTGACTATGTTAATAGTCATAATAGAATCATTAGGACTTGATTACATAACATTTTATAAAATATTGATAGATTAGTGCCTCACCCTTGTTTCTGTATTGTAGCTCTTAAAAGGCAGAATAAATGTAAACTGACAGCACAATTTGAATGCAGACCACTCCCCTCAGAGCAGCAGCATCTGGAGAAGAAACAATAGCCTCCACCCCTGGAGAGGTTCTGCCCTACCCTATGGTGCTAAAACCTGACTGCCCGAGTGCAGCATGATTAGATAAACAACCAAAGGAGACAGTCACAGATTGTAGATCTCTGGAAGTTTCAGATAGGTCAACATCTGACATCACCAGAGGTGGACCCAGAAAGAAAAAACAGTGGTAAACACTAGAGGCTACTGAGACAAAATCAACTGTGATCTTCTCCATGATTTCTGATATTCTCTTTCCTGCATAGCTTTTTAACACTCATTTCTCTTTTCTGTTTTTTAAAAAATTAACTTATTTATTTTTTTCAAATACATTTGTCTCTGCCTACCCTCCAACACTTTCCCTTGCCCCCTCCCCCGCCCTCCCTCAACCCTTCCCCTTTGGGTCCATGAGTCCTTGCTATATGTTCCTTGACTTTCCCCTTCCCTTCGTTTCCTCCTGCCCTTCCCCCCTCCTTCCCTCTTGTCTCTGTTTGTTTCTTTTCCTTTCAGTCTTGCTGGTCTTATTTTCTTTGCATCTTTGTGTTGTTGGTTAGGTTCCGCTTATAGGAGAGATCACATGGTATTTGTCTTTCACCCCCTGGCTTATTTCACTTAGCATAATGCCCTCTAGTTCCATCCATGCTGTCGTGAAGTTTAGTAGTTCTTTTTTTCTTTCCTCTGCGTAGTATTCCATTGTGTAAATGTACCATAATCTTTTGATCCAATCATCTACTGATGGGCATTTAGGTTGCTTCCAACACTTGGCTATTGTAAATTGTGCTGCTATGAGCATTGGGGTGCATAGGTTCTTCTGAGTTGGCGTTTTGGGATTCTTAGGGTATAGTCCCAGCAGGAGAATCCCTGGATCAAAAGGCAGTTCCATTTTCAGCTTTTTGAGGAAATTCCACACTGCTTTCCACAATGGCTGCCCCAGTCTGCATTCCCACCAACAGTGGCCTAGGGTTCCCTTTTCTCCACAGCCTCGCCAGTACCTGTTGTTTGTTGATCTGTTTATGATGGCCATTCTGACCGGTGTGAGGTGGTACCTCATTGTGGTTTTGATCTGCATTTTTCTGATGGCTAGTGATGCTGAGCATCCTTTCAAATGTCTCTGGGCCCTCTGTATCTCTCCCTTGGAAAAACATCTGCCCAGGTCCTTTGCCCATGTTTTGATTGGATCATTTGTCTTCTTGGAGTGGAGTCGAGTTAGTTCTTTATGTATTTTGGAGATCAAACCTCTATCTGATGTATCATTAGCAAATATATTTTCCCACAGAGTTGGGTCCCTTTTCATTTTGCTGATGTTTTCTTTAGCCATGCAGAAGCTTCTTATTTTGATGAGGTCCCACTTGTTTATTCTTTCCTTTATGTGCTTCTGCTTCTTAAATTGATCTGTTTCGACTCCCTCTTTGTGGTGTGTTCTTCTATGGTAGGAGACCTGTGAGTTTCAGTGTTGTAGCCTCCTTGATTTGAACTTGATGCTCCTGAGATGCCCTTTATGCCATTTATGTTGACTCTCTGGAAGTAAATGGGTTTTTATTGTTTTTTTGGTCATTCTTTTGAGGGTCCTTCCCTCCAGCTGCTTGACTGATGGTCACTCAGCCCTCCATGTCTTGTGTGTTGTTGTGCAAGTGTTTCCAGAAGAAAACCATAAAGCGTAGGAAACAAACCGGCATCAGCCAAAATAACTGCCCTCTGTAATCCCACTCTCAACAGCCAATGAACCAGTATTAATAAAGTTATAAAGAGATTAAGACTATTATAAGAAAGGAGAGAAATAAACTATAGTATAAGATCTAGTTCCCTAATATACACAAACTTGATGGACAAGAGATGAAAGTTTAAAAGCTATGTAGTAACATGGAGAATACCACAGTAGATTTCATCTTGGTAATCTCTAGTATTTACTGCTGTTATTTCTTTCTGGATCTCCCTCTGGTGATGTCAGGTGTTGACTCTGTCTGACCTTAGGCAGTCTGTTTGAGACTTCCAGGAATATACTGTCTGTGTCTGTCTCCTTCAGTTATTAATCTAGTCACTCTGCACTCTTCAGCAAGGCTTAAGCATCATAGGGTGGGGCAGAATATCTTCCCTGGTCTGCGCCTTTGTTTCCCCTCAGGCTACTGCTGCTCCAAGGAGAGTGGCCTGCCTGAGCAGGATGGCTGCTGCCTATGGGGAATGACTCAGTGCCATGGTCCCAGAATCTCCTCTCTCAGTTCTTTCCCCAAAGCTGCTGTTCCCAGTGTCTTTTCAAGTGTCTCTAACCCACTCTGCTCCTGCCTTTGCTGGAGCCCAGGGTAAGTGGCTGCAAATGAAAATTTGTGCATTGGCTCTTTAAACAGCTCTTTGCAACTCTATCCACCTGTCTCTGGCAGAGAGCGACTCTGACACTTTTCACAGCTGGCTGTTATTGGTATACTTTTTAAGCTCTGGTGCTCTAGGCTGGGGATCCCTGCTTATGGTTTAGACCTCATTTTCTCAGGGGGATCCAACTGGTCACTCTAATATCCCTCTGTTGCTTCTGCCTATGGGTGCCCAGTCAGTCTACCCAAGTCTCCCTGGCATCCTTACCAGTCAGGTTGTGCTGAAGGTTATTCTTCTGTCTGTCTGAGGTTATGTCTTCTCACTCACTACCGTTTAGTTGTTTGTTCTGGTTGATTTCTCCACAATTTAGTTGTAATTCCAAATTGATCCTGGTAGGAGGTCAGTGTGACTTTCATTCACTCCTATGCCATCTTACTGGTCCTCAGAAAGGTATGTATTCTCAGTTGTCTGAGAGATATATAATCATGAATGTGTTGCATTTGTTAATTTTT
This sequence comes from Pteronotus mesoamericanus, assembly GCF_021234165.1. Lineage (NCBI taxonomy): Eukaryota > Metazoa > Chordata > Mammalia > Chiroptera > Mormoopidae > Pteronotus > Pteronotus mesoamericanus. The sequence continues at coordinate 2,679,954 of NW_026555085.1, forward strand.
TATTTGTATATGTTGCAAAAGTTTATATTTTTATTCTTTTAATATAATGAGCTCTATTGATTGATGTCCAAATATTAAACCAAACTTGCATCCTTGGGATATACACTACTTGGTCAAAATGTATTACCCTTTCTTATATATTGATAATTTGATTTAGTACTATTTTGTCAAGTGTTGTTTTATGTACATGAGGAATATCTGTGTGTAACTTTTTTACAATTTTCTTTGTCAAGTTTTTATATTAAGGCTGACAGCCTTCTTAGTATTACGCTTTCTCTTTTTTCTAAAAAGTTAAAAATTATTTGATTATGATATATTTGAATCTTAATAATGTTTGTATATTGTAGGAAATATGTATTTTAGTTTTACGTCTTTATCCATTCTGACAATCTCTGCTTTTTTTAAACAAAAATTTCTTTCTTTTTAAAAAAATTTTTCAAATACATTTGTCTCCATTTGCCCACCATGATTTTCCCCTGCCCCACCCACCCCCACCTCCCCCATTAATCCTTCCCCACCTTGGCTTCGTCCATGTCTCCTTCATACCTGTTCCTTGATCTGACCCTTCCCCTACCCTTCCCCTTACCCTCCCCTTCCCCTCCCTGCTACCCCTCTCCCTCCCTCCCTTACTCCCATCCCTGTCAATTTCTTCTTCAATGTTGCTGGTCATATTTTCCTTGCATGCTTGCTTAGCTGATTAGGTTATATGGTATTTGCCTGGCATATTTCACTTAACATAATGCTCTCCGGTTCCATCCATGCTGTTGCGAAGGGTAATAGATTTTTTTTTCTTTCTTTCTTTCTTTCTTTCTTTCTTTCTTTCTTTCTTTCTTTCTTTCTTTCTTTCTTTCTTTCTTTCTTTCTTTCTTTCTTTCTTTCTTTCTTTCTTTCTTTCTTTCTTTCTTTCTTTCTTTCTTTCTTTCTTTCTTTCTTTCTTTCTTTCTTCCTTCCTTCCCTCCTTCCTTTCTTTCTTTCTTTCTTTCTTTCTTTCTTTCTTTCTTTCTTTCTTTCTTTCTTTCTTTCTTTCTTTCTTTCTTTTCTTTCTCCCCTTCCTTCCTTCCTTCCTTCCTTCCTTCCTTCCTTCCTTCCTTCCTTCCTTCCTTCCTTCCTTCCTTCCTTCCTTCTTTCTTCTGTGTAGTATTCCATTATGTAAATGTACCATACTTTTTTGATCCACTCATTTACTGATGGGCACTTAGGTTGCTTCCTGGACTTGGCTATTATTGTAAATTATGCTGCTATGAACATTGGGGTGCATAGGTTCTTTTGAATTGGTGTTTTGGAATTCTTAGGGTATAATCCCAGCAATGGAATCACTGAGTCAAATGGTGATTCCATTTTTTAGCTTTTTGAGGAAATTCCAAATTGTTTTTGACAGTGGCTGTACCAGTCTGATTCCCACCAACAGTGTACTAGGGTTCCCTTTTCTCCACAACCTCACCAGCACTTGTTGGTTGTTGATTTGTTAATGATGGTGATTCTGACTGGTGTGAAGTGGTATCTCACTGCAGTTTTAATTTGCATTTTTCTGATGGCTAGTGATGCTGAGCATCCTTTCATATGTCTCCGGGCCCTGTGTATGTCCTCCTTGGAGAAGTGTCTGTTCAGGTCCTTTGCCCATTTTTTAATTGGATTGCTTGTCTTCCTGGAGTGGATTTGTGTGAGTTCTTTATATATTTTGTAGATCAAACCCTAGTCTGAGGTATCATTGGCACATATATTTTCCCAAATGATTGGTTCCCTTTTCATTTTGCTGATGTTTTCTTTAGCTGTACAGAAGCTTCTTATTTTCATGAAGTCCCATGTATTTTTTTCTTTACATCCCTTGCTCTAGGGTACATATTGGTGAAAATAGTGCTGCATGGGATATCCAAGAGTTTCCTGCCTATATTCTCCTCTGGGACTTTTATGTCATCATGACATATATTTAAATCATGCATCTTGAGTTTATTTTTGTGTATGGTGTCAGTTGGTGTTCAAATTTCAATTTTATGCATGTAGCTGTCCAGCTCTCCGAACACCATTTGTTGAAGAGCCTATTTTTACTCCATTTTATGCTTCTGCACCCTTTGTCAAATATCAATTGACCATAGAGACATGGGTTTATTTCTGGGCTCTCTATTCTGTTCCACTGATGTATGTGTGTTCTTATGCCAGCGCCAGACTGTTTTGATTACAGTGGCCTTGTAATATAGTTTGATGTCCAGTATTGTGATCCCTCCTACGTTGTTTTTCTTTCTCAAAATTGCTGCAGCTATTTGGGGTTGTTTATGGTTCCATATGGATTTTTGAAATGTCTGTTCTATATCTGTGAAATATGTTACTGGTATTTTAATAGGGGTTACATTGAATCTATAAATTGCTTTGGGTAGTATGGACATTTTGATCATGTTAATTCTTCCAATCCATGAACACATTATATGTTTTCATTTATTTGTGTCTTCCTTAATGTCTTTCTTCAGTGTTGAATAGTTTCCTGAGTACAGGTCTTTTACCTCCCTGGGTAAGTTTATTGCTAGGTATTTTATTTTTCTTGTTGCTATAGCAAAGGGAATTTTTTTTTTTTTGCGATTTCTGATGCTGATATTTCATTTTTGGTATACAAAAAGGCTTTCGATTTCTGAATATTGACTTAGTATCCCACTGTTTTGCCAGATTCACTTATTAGGTCGACTAGTTTTTTGGTGGAGTTTATGGGATTTTCCATGTACAGTATCATGTCATCTACTTACAATGATAGTTTTACTTCTTCCTTCCCAATTTGGATGCTTTTTATTTCTTTTTCTTGTCTGATCACTGTGGCTAGGACTTCCAATACTATGTTGAATGACAGTGGTGAAAGTGGACATCCTTCTCTTGTTCTTTATTGAAGTGGGGAAGCTTTTAGTTTTTGCCCATTGAGTATGAGGTTGGCTGTAAGTTTTTCATATATGGCTTTTATTATGTTGAGGTATGCACGCTTTATTCCCACTCTGCTAAGTGTTTTTATCATAAATGGGTGCTGTACTTTATTGAATGCACTTTCTGGATCTATTGATATGATCATATGGTTTTTGTTTTTCCTTTTGTTTATGTGAGGTATTACATTTCTTCATTTGTGAATATTGAACCATCCTTGCATCCCTGGAATGAATCCCAGTTGATCATGGTGGATGATCTTTTTAATGTATTTCTGGGTGTGGTTTGCCAATATTTTGTTGAGGATTTTAGCATCTATTTTCATCAGCAATATTGGCCTGTAGTTTTCTTTCTTCGTTGTGTTGTTACCTGGTTTTGGGATTAGGATGATACTGGCCTCATAAAAAGAGTCTGGGAGTCTTCCCTCTTCTTGGATTTTTTGGAATAGTCTGAGAAGGAAAGGGGTTAGTTCATCCTTAAATGTTTTTGTAAAATTCTCCTGTGAAACCGTCAGGCCCTGAGCTTTTGTGTGCTGGGAGTTTCTTGATTACTGCTTCAATTTCCCCAGCTGTTAGCGGTCTGTTCAAGCTTTCTGTTTCCTCCTTCAGTGTTGGAAGATTATACTTTTCTAGAAATTTGTCCATTTCATCGAGCTTTTCAAATTTCATGGCATATAATTGTTCATAGTAGTTTCTTATAATCCTTTGTATTTCTGTGGTATCAGTTGTTATTTTTCCCTTTCATTTCTGCTATTATTTATTTGTGTCCTCTCCCTTGTTTTTTTGATGAGTCTGCTTAAAGGTTTGTTGATTTTGTTGATCTTTTCAATGAGGGAGCTCCTGAATTTGTTGATTCTTTGATTTGTTCTTTTTGTCTCTATGTCATTCAGTTCTGCTCTGATCTGGATTATTTCCTTTCTTCTATTCACTCCAGGCTTTGTTTATTGTTTCTCCAGTTATTGAAGCTGGAGGATTAGGTCATTTATTTGAAATGTTTCTATCTTTTTTAGGTAGGCTTGTATTGCTATGAATTTCCCTCTCAGGCCTGCCTTCGCTGCATCCCATAGGTTTTGGTTTGTTGTGTGTTTGTTTTCATTTGTTTCCAGAAACTTTTTGATTTCTTCTTTGATTTCATTATTGACCCATTCATTGTTTAATAGTGTGCTATTCAATCTCCATCCATTTGAATATTTTTGAGTTTTTTTCTTTAGGTTGATTTCTAGTTTCAAGCCCTTGTGGTCTGAGAAAACGCTTGTTATGATTCCAATGTTCTTGATTTTGTTAAGGTGTCTTTGTGTCCTATCATGTGGCCTATCTTTGAAAATGTTCCATGTGCATTTGAAAAGAATGTGTATTTCGCTTCTTTGTGTTAAGAGGTTCTATATATGTCAGTTAAGTCCATTTCATCTAATGCATCATTCGGGTCCACAATATCCTTGTTGATGTTTTGTTTGGAAGATCTATCCATTTTTGACAGTGAGGTGTTAAAATCCTCTACTATCAGTGTGTTACTGTCTATTTCTTTCTAGAAGTCCTCCAAGATTTTCCTTGTCTATTGTGGTGGTCCTCTGTTGGGTGCATATAGGTTTACAAGATTTACATCTTCTTGATGGATTCTTCCTGTGAGCGTTATGAAGTGTCCTTCTGTCTCTTTTTATGGCCTTTTGTTTTGAAGTCTATTTTGTCTGATATAACTATTACTACCCCTGCTTTTTTCCCCTGTTCATTTTCTTGGAATATTTTTTCCATCCCTTTACTTTCAGCCTATGTAGGTCCTTTTTTTCTTAGGTGGGTCTCTTGTAGGCAGCATATATGTGGATCACATTTTCTTATCCATTCAGCTATCCTATGTCTTTTGATCGGGGCATTTAATCCTTTTACATTTAAAGTTATTATTGATAAGTACTTATTAATTTTGTTCCCTTTGTACCTGTGATCCTCTCTTTTTCACTTTTTTTTCCATTTTCTTAAAGCCATCCCTTTAGCATATCTTGCAATGCTGGTGTGGTAGAGGTGTATTCTCTTAGCTTTTTTCTTGTCTGGGAAACTCCTTACTTCACCTTCCATTTTAATTGAGAGCCTTGCTGGGTAGAGCAGCTTTGGTTGCAGGCCTTTGCTTTTAATTACTTGGAATATTTCTTGCCATTCCCTTCTGGCTTGTAGTGTTTCTGTGGAGAAGTCAGCTCCTAGCCATATTGGGGCTTTCTTGTGTGTTACTACTTGTTTTTCCCTTGCTGCCTTATAGCATTCTCTGTTTGTCTTTGACATTTGCCATTTTAATGATGATGTGTCTTGGAGTGGGTCTCATCAGGTTCCTCTTTAGTGGGACCCCCCTGTGCTTCCTGGACTTGTGTGACTTTTCCTCTCCTCCAATTAGGAAAGTTTTCCATCATCACTTTTTTCAAACAGGTTTTCTATTCCTTGTTCCTCTTCTCCTTCTGGTATCCCTATTATACGGATATTATTATGTTTCAGGTTGTCCTGCATTTCCCTAAATGCCCCTTGGTTCTTTTTTAATCTTTTTTCATTTTCTTGCGCTTTCTGGGATCTTTTTTCTACCTTGTTCTCCAGCTCACTGATTCGATCATCTTCTTCATTTAGCCTGCTTTTGATTTCTTCTGGTGTGTTCTACAATTCAGAAATTGTATTCTTCATTTCCTCTTGTTTCTTTTTGATAGTTTTTATATCTTATTTCATGCTGATATAGTTTGCAGTAAGTTCCTCATAGTTTCTCTGCAGTTTTTGGTAATTGTCTTTGAGTTCACTGAGCTCACTGAACTTCCTTAGAACTGTTGTCTGAAATTCAACAACTGATAGTTTACTTGCCTCTGTTTCATTTAGTTCTCTTTGTGGAGATTCCTCCTTTCCCTTCAATTGGGGATGTTTCTTTTCCCCCCTGTTATTTGTGAGACTCTTCTTTTTTGCGTCTGCTTCTTAAGTTGACCTGTCTTGATTTCCTGACTTCGTGGTGTGAACTTCTGTGGTAGGAGAGTACCTTTTTTTTTCTTTCTTCCTGGATCTGCCTCTGATGATGTCAGCTGTTGACTCCATCTTCAAGAGACTTCTAAGAATCTACTGTCTGTGTCTTTCTCCCTCAGTTGCTAATCTAGTCACTGTCCCCTCAGTAGTCAGGGCTATGCATAGTCCCTCCTGTGGGTGGGGCTATTGTGTCCTTTTACACTGCTGCAACTCAGGGTAGTGGTCTGCCTGAGCAAGATGGCTGCTGCCGTATAGGGGTGGAGTGAGCCCTGGGATACCTCCGGCTACTTTTCAGTTCTCTCCCGACACCTCTGTTGCTAGACTCTCCTCAATTGTATCTAGACCACTCTGCATACCCTTTAGCCAGGAATCTACTATCTGTGACTCCTGTTCTGTACTCAGCAGTCCAGTTTGCTCAGCACTGGCCAGGTGGAGCCTCCTGGGGGTGGGGCTATTGTGCCCTTTCATGCTGCTGCTGCTCCTTGGGAGTGGTTTGCCTGAGCAAGATGGCAGCTGAGGAATGGGGGGGTGAGTCAGCACTGGGACCCATCCACTCTCTCAGTTCTTTCCCCAAAGCCTCCCTCTCCAGTCTCTTCTCTGGCTCCAGCCCACTATACCCCTACTTCTGCTTGCAAGATTGTGCAAGCAGAACCCAAGGAACCTGCTGGAGCCCAGGGTAAGTGGCTGCCACTACAAATTTTTGCGTTGGCCCTTTAAATGGCTCTTTGTGTCTCCAGCTGCCTGTCTCTGCCAGAGAGCACCCTGCCACTTTTCACCGCTGGCTGCAATCTGTGGGCTCTTTGGGCTCTGGTGCTGTAGGCTGGAGATCCCTGCTTATGGTTTAAACCATGCTCTTCTCAGGGTGATCCAACTAGTCATTTCAATATCCCTCTGGTGCTGCTGCCTATGGGTACCTATTCTACCTTCTCAATCCTCTACTGCACTCCATACTGGTTAGGTTGTGCTAAAGCTGATTCCTCTGTGCGAGGTTTTAAGGCTCCTCTTTCACTACTGTTCAGTTGTTTTCCAGATGATTTCTCCACAATTTAGTTGTAATTCCAGAATGTCCTTGGAGGAGATCTGTGTGACTTCCACTCACTCCTCCACCATTTTTAAGTCTCCAATCTCTGCTTTTTAATTAATTGTTTACTCCATTGATATTTAATGTAATTATTAATATGCTATGATTTGCACCTTTTATTTTATTTATTTTCTATATATTCCCTCTATATTTGGACCTCTTATTCCTACTTCTCTACATTTTCAAAATTATTTGAATAATGTTTAGAATACCATTTTTTTATTGTTGTTCAAGTACAGCTGTTTCCATTTTCCCACCATCACTTTCCCTTGCTCCACCTTCAATCGTTCCCCACTTTGGCTTTGTCCATGGGTCCTTTATACATTTTCCATGACAATCCTTCCCCTTTCTTTCTCCCATTATCCTCCTCCACCCTGTCCTCTGATCACTGTCATTTTGTTCTTTATTTTAATGTCTCTGGTTCTATTTTGCTCCATTGTTTGTTTTGTTGATTAGTTTCCACTTATAGGTGAGATCATATGGTATTTGTCTTTCACCACCTGGCTTATTTCGCTTAGCATAATATTCACCAGTTCAATCCATGCTGTCGTGAGGGTAGGAACTCCTTATTGCTTTCTGCTGTGTAGTGTTCCATTGTGTAAATGTACCAGTTTTTTTGATCACTCATATACTGATGGGCACATAGGTTGTTTCCAGCATTTGGCTATTGTAAATTGGGCCCTATGACATTGGGATGCATAGGTTCTTTTGAATTGATATTTCAGGATTCTTAGGGTATTATCCAAGTAGTGGAATTGCTGGATCAAAAAATTTCATTTTCAGTTTTTTTAAGGAAATTCCATGCTCTTTTCCCCAGTGACTGTACCAGTATGCATTCCCACCAACAACATACTAGGGTTCCTTTTTTTCCCACAACCTTGCAAGCACTTATTTGTTTGTTGACTTGTTTATGATGCATTTTAATGTATCTGTTTTTATTTTTATTCATTTTTTCATTAATGTTTGCTGGAGTGATTTTCAATACTCATATTTGCATTTCATGGTGTTGTTAGAGTTAATATTCTACTATATACATCTGACCAGATGGTCTCCAGCCAGGTAATGTGAACAATAGAGACATTTATTGAACAATATACAAGATACAAGAAGCATAATACATAGAACAATGATGGTTTAGTCCCCTTCAAAGTAGGCACCTCTAGACCTCACACAGTCCTCCCAACCACCATCAGCTGCCCCATTGTATTTTACTGAATTTCATCAATCATCTGAAATCTCTTCCCTTTTGAAAGTGATTTTAGTCTTGGGAAAAGTGAGAAGTCATAGGGTATTAAATCTTGGCTGTACGGGGGCTGAGTCACCTGGGTGATTTGATGTTTTGCCAAAAAAACTCAGCATGAGTAGGAGCATTGTTGTGATTAAGCTGCCAATCACCAGTTGCCCATAGCTGTGGCCTTCTGAAACACAAAATAGTTTCCACAGAGGAATTTTCAAGAGTAATGCAAAATTTGATGCAGATTTCATTATTCTACTTGCTCAATCATTTTGACTGTGACAGCCACACAGTACACATGCTCACTCAATGGCATCTACCACCCCCACTGACTAGTACAGTGAAGTTACTGTTTTTCACACATGTGCATTCCAGTCCACTCTTGTTGGCTGTCAGTTTACATCAGTGACTCACAAACTGTTCTCATTATATCAACAATGGCTGGACTTTTTTCCAGACAGACCTCATATATTGGGGAGGACAAAAGTAGGTTCACTGTTGTGAGAACACAAAACACAGTTTATTTGTGTTTTATTATTTACTTATTAATTATTGTATTATCTAATGAACAACTGTAAACCTGCTTTTGCCTCACTGTATATATGTGCAGATACATCTTTTATAAGTTTTATCATTATATTTATAATGTTTCTAGAATTAGTCTACCTTTTAAAATCTTTTTAGAGTTTCAGATATTTGTTTCTGTATTTTTCCCAATTTTTTGTAGTTTTTATGAAAGACAGCCTGGTAAAAGGTCACAAAGTCACAAATATTTCTGCCTCTGTGCTTTTATTCATGCTTTTATCCTCTTTAAATACTATAACATTTTTTGCACCCATTCAGACTTAAATTTAAAAATCAAAAGATTGTATTCTATGTAATTTGCCTCCAAAACAGTCATATATTTCTCCTACACTACGATTGTATGAAACTAATGTGCTGAGGAAGAGTCACAAATGCAAAAATTTATGGCCTTGAGCTTCAACTTGGCATTCAAATCTTGGCCAAACAATTTTTCAGTGGCCTTTATGCCCACTACATTTATTTCACATTTTCCATGACACCCTAAAAATTTGTTCAAGTTATTAAGTTATACATTCTCCAACTTTTTATCCTCTTAATGCATTCAGCAATTTGTATTTTGTGTAGAGAAAATGTCCAATATTAAGTAGAAGTTTCTTAAACATTTTGCCATTTTCTGAAAATATGTTTTTGTCTGATCTTATTTCTTTTCACTGTGAAAGAAATGTTCTGTTGCCTATCAATTTCCTTTCCCTTCCTTCATTAAAAATTTTATTTCCTTCAGCTTCTTAATGTTGATCAGTTTTTCTTTCATTCATTTTTTTACATTTTTGACTTACTCTTCTTTCTTCATACAAAAGTACTTAGTTTACCCCTCTTATTAAGAATCAGCCTTCACTCTGTAAAAATCAAAATCAACAAAAACAAGAAAAATTAACTTTTCTATTATATATAGTGGTACCATACGTTTTATCATCCAGGCACATTAGAGTAAAAGAAAAAAAAATTAGATTATTACAAATAAGTATGTCAGAGGAACTGGAGCACCTAGCACCCTAATAATGTGTTTCTTTAAATCTTTTATCTGATCTTTAACATTTTTTTGCAGATACTATCATGATCTCTCATTAAGAAATTACAGTAAGTGATTCAGTTCAGGAAAATGAGTCACTACGTCATATTAAAAGCAATACAAATTTAACAAAGAGTTACTGAATGAAAGTGGGATTTGGCTGTCTGCTGCCACTCATGTAGGCAAATTCCAGAGGCAAAGGTTTGGTGAGAAAGGAGAAGGAGTCTTTTACAAAAGCTACATAATCTGGGATGATCGCAGCCTCCTGCCTCAGCTCATCCCCCCAAGAATACCCAATAGAAACCCTAGCCACCCTATGCCAGGACAGTCCCAGGCTGCACCCAGAGTTCTTCTCTTATTCAAAATACAGTCCTTCAAGAATTGCAGATGGTCTCTGAGTCATCCCCTAAGCAGCTCAGCTTCTCTCCCCACCACTGTCTGGCTTCAAGCTTGCTCCTTTTTGAGCCATTATTTGCCAGGCAGCTTCCAGAGTCAGCCAGTGCAAAACACCAGCCTGCAAGTATGTACAGTTGACCCAAGAGAAAAAGCATCTCTCCCTGCCCTCAGTTTTAAAAAGCTACCCTGTAGGCTGGCTGGTGCTCAAATTTTTCCGTGTTTCAGGAGGGTCCACCCTCACTCCATCCAATCTTGTCTTTTCCCCAGCTAGACTGACAGGTCTTCACCAGACCAGAAGAGAGTAGGAAGGTTTTTCCGCTTAGTCAATAACCTGGCTAGACTTACACATGCTTAGCCCAACTACATCCTCCCACCATGTCCTGCTGGAGGCAGAGCAGGGGGAATTTGTCCTTATGTGCCTTGCTACCCTGGTTACTCAGGAAATGTATCACTGTGCCTTTGGTGCCTCCCCTTTGCTCCAGCTGGCATTTGGGGCACTGGCCAGGTTACCCATATCAAGTTCCAAGGCTGAATGTTCTACCATGGAGGTAAAAATGCATTAAGATACCATATAGACGGTATTGCAGAGGAGTGAAAGGAAGTCAGATGGTGGAGGAGTGAGTGGAAGTCACACTAACCTCCTCTCAGGACCAACCTGGATTACAACTAAATTGTGGAGAAATCACCTGGAACAAACAACTGAACAATAGTGAGAGGGGAGCCTTATAACTTCAGAAAGACAGAAGAATCAGCTTTACTACAACCTAACTGGTAAGGAGTGTGGTAGAGAATTGAGAAGGCAAGCAGGGTGCCCATGGGTGGCAGTACCAGGATATTGAAACGGACCATTGGATCCCCCTGAGAAGAGCGGGGTCTAAACCATAAGCTGGGACCTCCAGCCTATAGCAGCAGAGCCAAAAAAGTACAGAGATAACAGCCAGCTGCATTTGCTCTCTCCCAGAGACTAGTGGCTGGAGATGCAAAGGCTGTTTAAAGGGCCAATACATAAATTTTTTTATTGCAGACACTTACCCTGGGCTTCAGCAAAGGTCAAAGCAGAGTGGGCTGAAGATGCTGGAGGAGAGACTGGGGAAGAAGGCTTTGGGGAGAGAACCGAGAGAGTAGCTGGCAGGATCTCGGTGCTGACTCATTCCCCATGTGGCAGCAGCCATCTGGCTCAGGAAGACCACACCCTAGAGTGACAGCAACATGAGAGGACCCAAGAACCCCACCCCCAGGAGGGACTTTCCCCCTCCCTGTGGTATTTCTTAAGCCAGCCTGCTGAGTGCAGAGTGACTAGATTAACGGCTGGAGGAGAGCCACAGACAACAGATTCCTGGAGGTCTCAAACAGGCTGCCTAAGGTCAGACAGGGTCAACCTCTGACATCATCAGAGGCAGATCCAGAAAGAAAAAAACAGCAGTCTCCTACCATAGAAGTTCATACCACAAGGTCAGGAAATCAAGATAGATCAATTTAAGAAGCAGATGCAAAAAAGATTCTCACAAATAATGGGAAGACAAATAAACATCCCCCAATCAGAGGGAAAGGAGGAATCCCCAGAAAGAGAACTAAATGAAATAGAGGCAAGTAAGCTATCAGATACTGAGTTCAAAACAATGGGTATAAAGAAGCAAAATGAGCTCAGTGAGCTCAGAAAGAATTACCAAAAACTGCAGGGAAACTACAAGGAACTTACTGCAAACTATATCATCATGAAAAATGACATAGAAACTATCAAAAATAGACAAGAGGAAATGAAAAATACAATTTCTGAATTGAAGAACACACCAGAAGAAATCAAAAGCAGGCTAAATTAAGTAGCTGATTGAATCAGTGAGCTGGAGAACAAGGTAGGAAAAAGATCCCAGACAGAGCAAGAAAATGACAAAAGACTCAAAAAGAATAAAGAGGCATTTGGGAGATTCAGGACAACCTGAAACATAAAAATATCCATATAATAGGAATATCAGATGGAAGAGAAGAGGACGAAGGGATAGAGAACCTGTTTGAAAAAATAATGATGGAAAACTTCCCTAATTGGAGGAGAGAACAAGTCACACAAGTCTAGGAAGCACAGTGGGTCCCATTCAAGAGGAAACCAACAAGGCTCACTCCAAGACACATCATCATTAAAATAGCAAGTATCAAAGACAAACAGAGAATCCTAAAGGCAGCAAGGCAGAAACAGGGAGTAACTTATAAGGGAGTCCTGATAGAGCTAGCACCTGACTTCTCCACAGAAACACTACAAGCCAGAAGGGAATGGCAAGAAATATTCCAAGTCATGAAAAGCAAAGGCCTGCAACCAGGACTGCTCTACCCAGCAAACGGCCTGCTCTCAATTAAAATGGAAGGTGAAATAAGGAGTTTCCCAGACAAAAGAAGGCTAAAAGAATACACCTCCACCAAACCAGCATTGCAAAGTATGCTAAAGGGACTGCTTTAAGAAGATGAAAAAAAAAGAGTCTATGAATACCAAGTTCCTTTCACAGTCACCAATACTTGACATTACCAATATTTTTAATACTTAATCTGATTGTGACAATGATATGTTATTTTAACTGTTTCTTTATTATTTTTTGAAACTAAACCTGTTTTTGTATATTTCTTGCCTATTTCTATTATTTTTAAAAATCTTCAAATGACATTTTGGTATTCTTTATCCATTTTTTGATTAAATGTTTGTAGAATTTTTTCCCTAAAAAACCCTATTAACCCCTTTTTAGATATGTTACAAATACTTTCCTATTCTATTACTTGTCCTTTAACTTTTTTTATACATATATTACTATATAGTCTTAAATGTTTAATATGGTCATATTATCAATATCTTACTTGATAGCTTCTGGTTTGAATATCTTACTTCAGGGTAAGAAAAATATTATTTTGTATTTTCTCCTAAAACTCCTGAGATTTTACATATTGATTTTTAACTCACCTGAATATTTCTTGTATAATGTGTGAAATCGGGCTCTATATTTGCTTTATCATATATTACATCATTAGACAGATGTACACATTTGTTTCTAGAATGCTCATTTTATTTCATTGATTTACCTGATTATTTCTGTGCTGGTGTCATGTTGTTTTAATTACTGAGACTTTTCATGGATTTAAATTTTTTAATATTTTATAATGGATCTTGACATTTAAAAAAATAAATAAAATCAATTTGCTTTAAAAAAATAAAAGAAAGAAGGAACTCCTACCTTTTGCAACTACATGGATGGAACTGGAGAATATTAAGTGAAATAAGCCAGTCAGTGAAAGACAAATACCATATGATCTTACCTATAAGTGGAATCTATTCAACAAAATAAATGAACAAACAAAATAAACCACAGGCACAGAAACATGGAGCAGACCAAAAATAACCAGAGGGGAAGCAGAAGGAGGACAGTGGTGGAAAGAAGAAGGGACTAAAGAAAGAACATGTATGAATGACCCATGGACATGGACAACAGAGTGGGAATTGACTATGGGAGAGGGGGGCAAGGTGGGGTGGGTGGGGAGGGCAAAGGGCAAAAAATTGAGACAAGTGTAATAGAATAAATATGATTTAAAAATAAAAATAAATAAAATTTTTATCATGTTTAAAAAATAATACCATAGTTATTAAGTACACTCAACTTTTTAATGTTATATTTTATTGTTTATGCTATTACTTTTGTCCCAGTTTTTCCCACATTACCGCCCTCCACCTAGCCCCCATACTCCCTCAGGCAATTCCCACACCATTGTCTAGGTCCATGGACCATGCATATATGTCTTTTGGCTAATCTCACTTTCTTTCAACCTGTAAATCCATTTCTTTGGACAGCTGTCAGTCTGCTCCATGTTTCTAAGCATCTGATTCTATTTTTCTCAATAGTTAATTTTGTTCATTAGGTTCCACATATAAGTGAGATCATATGATATTTGTCTTTCATTGACTGGCTTATTTAATTTATCATAATAGTCTCCAGGTCCATCCATGCTGTGGCAAACCATGAGTTCTTTCTTTTTTACTGCTGAGTAGTATACCACTGTGTAAATGTACCACAGCTTTTTTATCTACTCATCTATTGATGAGCATTTAAACTGTTTCCAGTTCTTTGCTACTGTAAATAACACTGCTATGAACATAGGGGTACATATATTCTTTTGAATTGGTGTTTCAGGATTCTTAAGATGTATTCCCAGAAGTGGAATCATTAAGTCAAAAGGCAGTCTCCTTTTAAATGTTTTTGAGGAAAGTCCATACTATTTTCCACAGTGGCTGCACCAGTCTGCATTCCCACCAGCAGTGTACTAGGGTTCCCTTTCCTCCACATCCTTGCCAGCACATGCTGTTTGCTGATTTGATGGTTGCCATTCTGGCAGATGTGAGGTGATATCTCATTGTGGTTTTGATTTACATCTCTCTGGTGATTAGTAATGTTGAGCATTTTTCATATGCTTATGGAAAATCTGTATGTCCTCTTTGGAAAAGTGTCTATTTAGGTTCTTTTCCTATATTTTAATTGGATTATTTGTCTTGCTGATGAGTTGTGTAAGTCAATTATATATTTCAAAATTAAATCTTTATCACATGTATCATTGGCAAATATCTTCTCTCATACAGTGGGTTCCCTTTTTATTTTGATGGTTTCTTTAGCTATGCAAAAAATTTTAATTTGATGTAGTCCCCTTTATTTTTCTCCTTTGTTTCCCTTGCCCTAAAGATAGATTGGCAAAAATATTGCTATGCAAGATATCTGAAATATTACTCCCTATGTTCCAGATTTTAATGATTCAAGACTTACATTTAAGTCTTTTTCTCCATTTTGAATTTAGTCTTGTGCATGATGTAAGTTGGTAGTCAGTTTCCTTATTTTGCATATACCAGTCCAGTTTTCCCAACACCATTTACTGAAGAGACCGTCTTTACTCCATTGTATGCTCTTGCCTCATTTGTCAGTATTAATTGAGCATGCGGGCATGCATTTATTTCTGGGTTCTGTTTCTTTGATCTGCATATTCTATGCATATTTTTTTCTCCCCTGGTTATGGTTACCCAGTTGTTTATTACTTGTGAGCAATTAAACAAAAGACAAAAATCACAGAACAAGAGCATGGGGTGGGTACTGCAGGGTAGGGAACAGATATAAAACACAGATGTGCAGATTTCCCCACAAACCTCCAGTATCAACCTCTTAAGTCTGTAGCAGAAGGCTGCTTGCCACAGTCAAGATCCTTCACCAATCGCCGCTATTCATGGGTGCCAAACCAGGGCCAATGGTGTGACTTTTGAATCTGGGGTCCTCAAAATGAGTACAGAAAAGTCCATAAACAATACCCTCCAACTGTGTAAATTTGTTGAAAAAAGGTAATGTGACAAATCTATACTCACTGACAATTAACTTTGTTACAAAAAAAATTAACTTTGAGGTTTATTTTTGTAAATTTTTTAATCAGAGAAAACAACATACTCCTTGGGGAAAGGTGAGGAATGGAAAAGACAGGCCCTGAGTAAGAGTTGTTACAACAGCACCTGGAGTGGTTAGACCTGCCTGGGAGAGAACCACAGGCCCTGCCTCACTGCTCGAGGGACAGCCTATCTGTGGCTCAGCTGGCCAGTCCACACGCTGGACACAGCTGCTATAGATCCAAGTCATAAAACTCTTCCAGTTCCTCCTGAAAAATGTTTCACTCATCTTCACTATCTTTCAGGTCGCTGTCCTCACTTGCAGCCAAAAGCATAAGCAACATTTTGCCCAGCACGAAGACGACAACATCTCTTCACCATGGTCAAAAGGGTTGCTGTTCTCAGTTTCCTTAATGAGCTTCCAGAAGTGGTTCCTTCGTTGGGCCCAGTATCTCCTTGACGTTCCCACTTTCTGTCTCTGTGGCTCCTCTATGGCCATCAGGGTAGCATGCTTGTAAACACAATTCCTCCAATTGGGCAGCTCCCACATCCTTCATAAAAATACTTGCACACCTTGTTGCTCATTGCCTCCTTGTATTTCTGAATGAGTTTCTGCTTCATTTCTTTCTCCTGTATCCAGTACTCACGTGGAATGACAGATGTGATCTGGTGTTTGGGCCAGGACTTCATGATCTTTTTTTTTAAGTATATTTTATTGATTATGTTATTACAGTTTTCCCATTCTTTTTTCTCCCCTTTATCTGCCTCTACCCACTACCCACACTCCCTCCAGCATTCCCCCAACTTAGCTCATATCCGTGGGTCATACAAATAGGTTCTTTGCCTTCTCCATTTCCTATACTATTCTTAACCTCTCCCCCTCTATTTTATATTTACCAACTATGCTTCTTATTCCCTGTACTTTTTCCCTTATCCTCACCATTCCCCATCCCCACTGACCTCCCACCATGTGATCTCCATTTCTGTGATTCTGTTTCTGTACTAGTTATTTGTTTATTTTGTTTTTGTTTTTTTTTAGGTTCAGTTGTTGATAGTTGTGAGTTTGTTGTCATTTTACTGTTCATAGTTTTGATCTTCTTTTTCTTAGATAAGTCCTCTTAATATTTCCTGTAATAAAGGTTTGGTGATGATGAACTCCTTTAACTTTACCTTATCTGGGAAGCACTTTATCTGCCCTTCCATTCTAAATGATAGCTTTGCTGGATTGAGTAATCTTGGATGTAGGTCCTTGCTTTTCATGACTTCGAATACTTCTTTCCTGTCTTTCCTTGCCTGTAATGTTTCTTTTGAGAAATCAGCTGATAGTTTTATGGGCACTTCTTTGTAGGTAACACTCTCTTTTTGCTGCTTTTAAGATTCTCTCTTTGTCTTTAAACTTTGGCAATTTAATTATGATGTTTCTTGGTGTGGCTCTCTTTGGGTCCAACTTATTTGGGACCCTCTGAGCTTCCATACAAGGAAATGTATGTCTATTTCCTTGGCCAGATTGGGGAAATTCTCCTTAATTATTTTTTCAAATACATTTTCAATTTCTTGCTCTTCCTCTTCTCCTTCTAGCACCCCTATAATTTAGATGTTGAAACACTTAAAGTTGTCGCAGAGATTCCTAAGCCTCTCCTTATTTTTTGGAACTCTCGCTTCTTCATTCTGTTCCAGTCAGATATTTATTTCTTCCTTTTGTTCCAAATCGTTGATTTGAGTCCCAGTTTCCTTCTCTTCACTGTTGGATCCCTGTATATTTTACTTTATTTCACTTTGTATAGCCTTCATTTCTTCCTTTATTTTGTTGCCATAATCAATCATTTCTGTGACCATACTGATTCATAGTGTTTTGACATCTACATCTGAGAGATTGACTATCTCCTCATTGCTTACTTTTTTTCTGGAGTTTTGATCTGTTGTTGCATTTGGGCCATATTTTTTTTGTCTTGGCACACCTGTTATGTTGTAAGGGGTGGAGACTTAGGTATTCACCAGGCTGGGGCAACCTACTTTGCTGCATTGTAGCTCTGTATTTTGGGGAGAGGTCAGAGAGGGAACAATGCCACTTGCTTGGCTCTCCTCTCACTTTGAAGAAGCTGGACGTTTCTCCTGCCACCACAATCCCCACAGGTTTTTACAGCTAGAGGTTCTAAGACTTTATTTTCCCCACACTAGAACTCTGGGTTGCACAGTCTTACCTGCATGTGAATGTGGAACCACCTGGTCCACCAGCCACCAGCCCACCCACCCAGTCCACCAACCACCGCCTTGCTACATACCTTCTCCACCCTGGCTGCCCACCTCTACCCCTCCTTCCAGCCTGGATGAATGTTTCTTCTTTAAATCCTTGGTTGTTGGACTTCCAGACAGTTTGATATTTTGGCAGTTCTGCTTTTTTTAAAAAAAATTGATTGTTTCCTTCTTTTGGTTGTGTGAGGAGGCAAAGTGTATCTATCTAGTGTATCTATCTATGCCTTCATCTTGGCTAGAACTCCCAGGACAAGATCTTACCCTCAAATTGCTTAGCACTCCTCCACTTGCGAATACACTTGGGACCTTAGGTGTGGTTGCAGTTGGAGAGGATCCAAGAGTGGTGCTCACTGGGGTTGACTTTCTCATAGACCACCTGCATGCAGATCCCACACACCTTGTCCTTACTGTGATGGACAACAAATGGGAGCTCCATGTCCTTCTCATGGGCCACAATGCAAGATTCTATATGTTGTGATCTCTGGGCAACATCCATGGGATGGAGGACCTGCAGCCCACACAGATCACAGGAATCTCCATGGAGATACACAGTTTTCCCTATAGTGACACTCTTCAACTGCTTCACAGGGACAAAACTGCTGCTTTCCTTCTACTGCTGGCTGCTCCTTCTCCAAATCTTTCTTGGTCACTGAGCACTGCAAGGGTGATTCGGTGCAAGCAGGGATAGTTCAGCCCCAATAGGGCTACCTAGGCACAAACTCAATGGCATTCACCCAGTCTTCTGAACTTGCTCCTATAGTTGCAAAGTTGGAATTTCTTGACTCAGTCTCACCTGTTTCATTTTAACAATTGGTCCAACTACTGATGAGAGAGTTGAGGAAGCAGCAAGGGATGGTTTTGAAGTTAAATCTGTAGTAATCGCTTCTTCCTGTTTCAATAGGTTGTTATGTTCACATATGAAGTGGTCTCTGTAAATACAGTACCCTTGCTGAAAATACTTGCATACTACACTGTATGGACTGTCAGAGAGGTCATGAAAGTAGTGGGTTATCTCCTTCCTTACAAACCCCATGCACGTGAAAAGCCACTGAAGTGTTTTGGACAGGGCAGGATAGATCTCTATGCATATTCTTATGCCAATACCAAGCAGTTTTGATTACAGTGGCCTTATAGTATAGTTCGATATTAGACATTGTGATTCCTCTAAATTTGTTCTTTTTTCTCAAGATTGCTGAGACTATTCAGGGTCTTTTTTTGTTTTTGTTTCTGTATAAATTAAAAAAAATTTTATGGTTAACGAATGACTTATTTACATCAATGATTTTCTAACAAATGAAAGTTTGAATTATCTTTGTTTCCTGAGGAAGTCAAGGTGTGCTGTGGAGTATGTGTGTTTTTTTTTAAATCCTCACCCAAGGGTATGTTTCTATTGATTTTGAGAGAGAGGAAGGGGGAGGGAGAGACATTGATGTGAGAAACATTACCCGGTTGCCTCCTGTCTAGGCCCCGACTGGAGATCGAACCTGCAACATTTTGGGGTAGGGGATAATGCTCCAACCAACTGAGCCACCATCCAGGGCGTGCTGTGGAGTCTTGTTCCAAGATGTCAGTCATGTCCTCTAGATCATTTATTTATTCTCTTTAGTAAAAAAAAAAAAATGTACTAAAGTTGCGACAGCGATCCCCTGTAATTTCATTATTCCTCTTCAACCACCACCACCACCTAACTCCGCCTCCTTCAAATATCACAGCATGGTAGTGTTCTTCCAATAAGGATAGGTGAATCAACAGTAAACA
Organism: Pteronotus mesoamericanus; assembly: GCF_021234165.1. Lineage (NCBI taxonomy): Eukaryota > Metazoa > Chordata > Mammalia > Chiroptera > Mormoopidae > Pteronotus > Pteronotus mesoamericanus. The sequence continues at coordinate 2,699,535 of NW_026555085.1, forward strand.
TGTCTACACTGTATGACGTCGAGCTTGCTAACCGAGAAGCGTAGGACCAGCCCATGTCCTCTTCAAAGAACCAAACGGTAGAACTTGTGTCATGGTTTTTTTATTTCCAAGATTAGGTCTTAGAAGACACTGCAGCTCCAGTCTCCTTCTTCTCTTTCTGGGAAGCCAACCATGTCATGGTTGGAAGACACTAGGTGGCCCAGTGGGGAGGCCCACAGGGTGAGGAACTGAAGTGTCCAGTCAACAGCCATCTGAGGGAGCCTTCATGAAAGCACACCCTCCAGCTCCAGTCAAGCCTTCAGATGAAGGCAGCCCCAGCCAAAAGCTTGACTGTTCCCTCTTGAAAAACTATGAGCCAGAAATATCCATTTAAGCCACACCTTAATTTTTGACTTGAGAAATAATATACATTTATTGACTTTTCCAAATGTATTTGTCATACATTAAGCCACTAAGTTTTGGGGTAATTTTTCATACAGTAATAGATAACTGATTCACTAGGAGCCTGGCATAAGAAGTGAGCAGCTTCTCTGTGACTAGCAGTTACTCACCACCATGGTCCCAGAAATACATGCTCATGTCCAGATTCTGTCTGGCAGTTTTTATTTAAGTGGAGCTGCTTTGCACTTGATATATGACTTTCTGTCAAGTTAATTACATTGAATACTTGAAAACAATTAGCTGTCTAAATTAACCCCTATCTCCTCTGATACCAGAATCTGGCTCTTAAAAAACACTACCCATCATGACATTATCCTAAAGTTACCCTGACAAATCACAGACATCTACTCCAGTATGGCGAACTAGAAATTTCCCTGTGAGATTCTGCCTCCACGAATGTCAAGTCCAGTGCTCTATCTGCCTACCCAAGAACATAAGTCAATAATGGGAAGAAAGTGAGAGGCAGAGTTTGAGGACACTGAGTTCTTATAAAACTATTGCTTTTTTGCCTTTCATCTTATCCTATCCTTCTCTTAGTTACAGATGCCTTGGCCCTAAGCATAGGGTAATTTTGGATAGCACAATTGTGTGCTTTATTCTATTAAGTTGAAATGTAAGTTGGCCATCAAATTGATGGAAAGTGTTTTTAGTTTCCTGACAGTACTTGAAAGAGCAGGGGAATTCCCCCTCCCCTCTCTCTGAAGGACTCTACATAACTGATGAAGAGGAAAAACTTGACCAGAATGAATGTCCTCAAAAGTGCTAATTTCCATGGATGTTCACCCAAAACTAAAGCAGAACTTATCTCTGCTACATGCCTCAAACTCTCTTAGGAAGTGGCAACTGGAAGCTTACCTTCTTCAAACTTTTACCTTTCTAGTTTTATGGAAAGAAACTCTGTATTCTCCTATTTCCACAACCTTTTAGAAAGGGGAGGGATAATCCTAAGTGAGGTGTCCCTACTGTGTGTGTAAGCTCTTCAGTTAGGTCAATTGACAACATCTCTTAACTGCCTTGTGTGGAATGAGAAGACAAGTAGAGAAAATGGGGTTAGGAAACAAACTGCAGACTTCTTCCATGTCACAACTATAAAATCAGTCTCAACCTCTGAACTCTGAAGAGGGTACAGATATCTTCAAATTTTCCACAGCCAACTAGTCATGAATCAGTCTCCATTGCTGAAAAATATATATTCTGAGTGAAACATTTAAAAAGAAGTATAGCATCGAAGTCCATTTGGCTACTGAACTCATTTAAAATGTTATTAACCCTATTTCTAGAACAACAGTTCTCAACTCCAGTGGACCCATGGAGGCACATGAAGAAGTTTATAAAAGGTACCATCACAAAATTTCCACCTCAAAATAATCAAATATAAATTTCTCCAGGTGGGGAGGAAGAGAAGGTAAGGCTATGGACCAGTAATTATACACTCAAGTGATTATACTGTAGCCCAGGATTTGACCAAAAAAAAAAAAAAAAAAAAAGAAAAAGAAAAAGAAAAAAGAAAAGCAAACAAACAAAAACCCCAGAGGGGGAAAAAATCGTGAGTGGAGGTAGGAAAAAAATAAAGGGGGCATAAATTGTGATGAAAGGAGATTTGACTTTGGTTGGTGAACACACAATTCAGTATAGAGATGCTGTATTATAGCATTGTATATCTGAAATCTAAATAATATTATTAAGCAATGTTACCCAAATAAATTCAATAAAAATTAAACAAACAAACAAAAAAAGAATCAGAGGCCCAGGCTGACATCCCCATGCCTCCTATTCTTTATCTATCAGCTCATGCTGAGCTTTCCAGGCAGGGGAGTGGATGGAAGTGCATTGTTCAAGGACACTCTTAATCACACCAGCCTCAATGGGAAGAGACAGGAAATAGTGTCAACTCTGTTCTTCTCATTAAGAGTTTCACCCACAATTAACTGACTGTTCATGGTCCATATCACTATCTTCATGGGCATAAAGATACTGTGGTGCCTCACCCATAAAGTTTGTTGTGTGCCACTAAAAATCATGAGGGTAGTTGAAGTGTGACTGGTCTTTGAGGAAAGGTGTGGCACAGTCCTGTGATTCCATCTTAACAAATTATTCTATTTTCTAAATACTCTGACTTTAAAGAATATGTAAAGTGATCTTTGAAATGAGATTATAAGGATACAAGTTTGTGCCCTGGCCAGGTGGCTCAGCTAGTTGGAGCATTGTCCCATACACTGAAAGGTTGTGGGTTCGATTCCCAGTCAGGGCACAAAACTAGGCTGTGGGTTGAATCCCCAGTGGGGTGTGTACAGGAGGTAACTGATCGATGTTTCTCTCACATCAGTGTTTCTCTCTCTCTCTCTCCCTGTCACTCTCTCTAGAATCAATAAATATATTCTCAGGTGAGGATAAAAATAAATAGAAACAGAGGCATGGACACAAGAAAGAGACTGAAGGCTGTCAGAGGGGAGGGTTGAGGGTAAGCCTGGATAAAAGAAGTTGAAGGAATTAGCGAGAGAACATATATGCATAATCCATAGCCAGAGACAGCAGTGTGGTGATGGTCAGAAGAAAGGGGAAGTGGGAGTGGGCAGAGGTAGGCAAAGAGAGGGCAATGGGGACATCTGTGTTAGTGTCAAAATAAAAATAAAGGGAAAAAAATTCAATGTAAAGGAGAAATGTAATAAAGTGGAATTTAAGATTTAATAACAATGGGATTGAAGCTCTATTCCCCTCATTTCTACTATACAGCAATGTACCCCCAAATAATTTGGTATATTTTTTCTGTAAACAAGACATTTTCCCACGTAACTACAATATGATTATCAAATTCAAGAAGATTGGTATTACTAGCTAATGCTCAGTCCCCATTCATGTTTTGCCAAAATTTCTAATAATGTTCTTTATTTTTAAAAAAGGAGCCAGTCAAGAATTATATATTTCATTTGGTTGTCATGTTTGTTTGCTCTCCTTTAGTCTGGAGCAGTTTTCTCCCTTTTTTATTTTGAATTAATTTTATTTTACTTCTATTACATTGTCACTCACAAATCCATTTTGTAGATTATAGACCAGTTATTTTATAGAATGCCAGCCACTTTGGGATTCTAAGATGTTTATTATTATCAGGTTCTGGTGATTCATCTTTAGCAAGGATATCACAGAAGGGACACTGTGTTCTATATATCCATGAGGTGGTGGACAGTTTTGTTTATTTTTATCATTTTATTAAGATAGTATCTCTCAAGCTTTGCCCTATTGAACATACTTTCCCCAACTTTTATAATAAATAAGTAGTATGTGGAGAAATACTTTGAAAGCTATGTAAATATCCCACTTAGATCATTAAACTTTCAAAAAGTATTCAATTTATTTATTTATATCTATATGAACTCATAGTTTTCCATTCTATTTAATGAATAATGGATTTTATTCCATAACCAGCATTATTAATTTTGGTGCTAAAATATTTCCAGATCTTCCAGTGGCTTTTGTGTCATTTCAACACACCCATCATTCTCTGAGCACTTCCTTGCTTTCTGGATAAGATGTTGTAGATTTATCTTTTCCTTGCCCCATCCCTGTTACCAGTGATTTTCCCACAGATACCTGTTTTGTTTTGACTGAAGAACAGTATTTAGAAACCAAGATCTGGGCATTCGATGTGTTCCTTGCTCTTAGGGGTATTACTGATCTCAGGCCCTCTCAGTGGCCACCCACGCAAACACAATCACACACCCATGCACATTCACATTTTTCACTGTGTTTCTGTCTACCAGACAGCTAGCTGTTGAAGACCATGAGCTCAAAATGATACCACCAATTTTAGTTTAACCCTGAATAGTTTGTTTCTGGTTTTCTCACATTCTGTGTTTATTATTCCCTTTTCTTATACTGAAAAGCTTGACCACCATTATCTTTGATGTATTTATTTGATCACTTTCTCTAAAAAGAAAATAGTACATGAATCATCTAGACACTGCAGTTTTTATAAAGTTGGTCACAATTGGTGACCATAGATATTTTTCACATTTTTTGAAAATAACAGTCCTTCAACATGCGGGTGTGAGGTTGTACAACTTTCATTTTGTTCCCCTTATGGGGGTATGTCTTGCCCACCAAGGATCCTCCCTTTCTGCTAATCCCTAGGGGGATTCTCTGTCTGCTCCTAATTCCCTCCATGGAGGAGTCCCTGTTCTTCACCCTTACCCTTCTCTTTCCTGCCATTTACCCTGACAGACACCCCTCAGCCCCTCCTATGAAGCATTCCCGTACTCCAGCCTCCTTGCTTTCTCCTCCCCTCATCCTTCTTCATAGAAGTAGATATCCTTCCTTATGGTAACACACAATTTATTACATTTTAAACAGCACATTTGTTTAAAATTATCCTACACTATGTCCTCACATCGCTATATTAGTTAGTTCTGTACTAGAATCTTTCTTTACTAGAATCTCTCAACAGGTAAAACACACTGGAAACAATACCCTTATTGTTTCTTGATTTAGGCTTTGTTTTCAGAAACTTTCAAAAATTTTTATTGTTAATACTGTTACAGTTGTTCCCACTTTTTCTCCCTTTCCCCACCTCCACCCATCCCCACCCCCAACTAATCCCCATATTGTTGTCCATGTCAATGGGTTATGCATAAATGTTCTATGGTTAATCCCTTCACCATCTTTCATCCTTCCTCCACTCCTTTCTAGCAGCTGTCAGTCTGTTTTATGTATCTAAGCGTCTGTTACTATTTTGTTGGTTAGTTTATTATGTTCATTAGATTCCACATATAAGTGAGGTCATGTGGTATTTTTCTTTCACTGGCTGATAATTTATTTAGTATAATTTTTTCCAGGTCCATCCACGTTGTTGCAAAATGTAAGAGTTTCTTCTTTTTTTATTGCTGCATAATATTCCATCGTATAAATGTACCACAGCTTTTTTATCTACTCTTCTACTGATGGGCACTTAGCCTGTTTCCCAATTTTAGCTATTGTAAGTAGTTCTGGTATAAACATAGCATTGCATATATTTTCTTGTGATGGTGCCTCAGGATCCTTGTGTTATATTCCCAGAAGTGAAATTGCTGGGTCATACTTCCCTAGGTCTTAGGTTAACTTATTTGCAATACAATCTACAGACGTGAGAGGGCAGCAAACAACAGAAATCATAATAGCTTTAAGGGGGATAAATGGCAATGAAAAAATACAATAAAAATTGATTTTAAAAAATTGTTCCAGCTTTTAACAGTATGTATTACTGAGATGTAAACATTGTGAGCATATAAACTCTTGACTTTTCTCCGCATGCATCCAGAATTATTGGTCCAGTCTTTGCTCAGTTACACCAGTTACACTTTTACTTCTATATTGTTATGACATTAATATTGATATTCTTTTCTGTGCATCCAAGAGTCATTTCCCTTTTTGCTCATGGGTTATCTTTAAAATTGAATACTGAGAAAAAACATTTACTTTATGATTATATTAAAGTTGCTTTTGTTTCTAGGTTCAACCTAACAATTACTGGATCATCTGAAAGACGGCATTCCTGGTATCGCCCCAAATGGTGTTCTATTCTTACACTTCAGCAATTGTCTAACATTACATCTTACACTTCTTTAAAGCACTTCAATTTTTCTCATACTATCTTTTCTGTCAAACTCCCTGCTCCTCCATATGTTTAATCCAGGACATTTCTCTGAATCTTCTACACCCACATCCTAGACAATCGTCATTTGTGCTCCTCCACCCCCTTGAACGTTCCTTCTCTTACTGTTATTTTCCACATTAGAAGCTCTACTCTAAGTGGAAAGCAGGCAGTGGTGGTCCTGGGGTGTTTTCCCGCCTCATGAGGGTCAAAAGTATCATTGCTGTCCACGTTCCTCAGTGTCTAGCTTTCTGCTTACCAAATAGTCTGTGTCATGTAATGTCCTTTACTACAAATATCTGCAGCTGAAACTTGCCCAAAATAGAACCTTTAGTTTCTAATTTACAAGTTTGATGAAATCACAATTTCCCCAAACATAAATAATTTTCTTTACATATCCTGCTACTTACTATTTCCAGCCAACAGAACTGTAAGATAATAATTTGTGTGATTTAAGCCACCAAGTTGGTAGTGATTTGTTACAACAGAAATATAAGACTAATACAAAGGGTGTTTAAGTCTCCAACTCTAACAGTTAATGTGTCCATTTTTTCCTTTTAGTTATATCAGTTTTTGCTTCATGTATCCTGATACTCCATTGTTAATTACATACATACTTATGACTTTGTTATGTCTTCATGGGGAATTAGCTCCTTTACATTATATACTGTCATTTGTCTGAACTTAATATTACTACTTCAGCTTTCTTTCAATTAATGTTAATATGCTGTACCTCTTTCCATTCCTTTACTTTTAACTATCTGGAGTCTTTATATTTTAGAGTGGGCTTCTTGTCAACAATGTATAGTTGAGTCTTGCCTTTTTTATTAGTGTTGACAATAACTGCCTTTTGATTGGTTTGTTTAGACCATTAACATTTAAAGTGAATATTTTATATACTCAAATTAGTATCTACCATCTTTGTACTGTTTTCTTGTCACTGAATTGTTTTTTGTTTGTCCCCTCTCCTTTTTCTATATTTTCTTGTTTTAATAGAAATTTTTATGTGATTCCATTTTATTGTTTCCTTTAGTACAAAATTTATACTTCTTTTAAAAACTTTTAAAAAGACTTTTTTTTTTTTTTGAGAGAAGAGAAGGGAGGGAGAAAGGGAGAGAAACACTGATGCATGTGAGAAACATCAATCAGTTGCCTCTCACACGCCCCCAACCAGGGACCTAACCTGCAACCTGGGCATGTGCCCTGACAGGAAATTGAATCAGCAACTTTTTGGTTTGCAGGACAACACTCAACCCACTGAGCCACACCAGTAATGGCCCTGTAAAAACGTTTACTGATTCAATTGCAGTTTACAATGTGTATTTTTAAATAATCTAAGCTGACCTTTAAATAGCACTATATCACTTGGTGTAGAATGCAGATGTCTTGTAGCAGAGTATTCCTAAATCCTCTCCCCTATACCTTGTGATAATGCCTGTCATTCATTTCATTTATTCATAGACTATAGTCACCCAATATAAATTTTATTATTGCTTTAAACAGTTATCTTTTGTTTTAGTTAAAAAGAGTTTATATTAAAAAATTTTAAATTTTTTTGTTTGTTTGCTCTCTGACCTTTCTTTATAAAGAGCGAGTGTTCTGATTATTTTTCTTCTGCCTGAAAAACTCCTTTCCACATTTCTTGCAGTACAGGTATACTAGCAATGAATTCCTTTGGTATTTGTTTGTCTGTGAAAGTCTTTATTTTTCCTTTACATTATTTTTTTATTAAGGTGAAATCCATATAACATAAAATTTACTATTTTAAATTGTACAATTCAGTGGCATTTAGTACATTCACAACATTGCAACATTGTATACCCAGATCCAAAACATTTTCATCACTCCCAAAGGAGACTGCATTCCCATGAAATTTCTTTTCATCACTCCATCTCCTCAGCCCCTGGCAACCAATAATCTGCTGCTTGTCTCTGTGAATTTACCTTCCTATTTCAGGTATTTTGTATAAATGGCTTTGTACTGTGTGTGGCATCTTGTGTCTCACTTGTTTCACTTAACACACTGTTTCTGCTGGATATATAATTCATTCTACTCCATTCAAAGATTTCAATCTATTCTCATTTTCCTTGCATGATTTCTAAGAAGTCAGCTTTTATTCTCATTCTTGTTCCTCTACAGTTAATATGTTTTACTGCTCTGGCTTCCTTCAAGATATTCCATTTGCCTTCGGTTTTATACATTTTGAATATTGTATGCTTATCTGTGGTATTTATTGTATTTTGGTGTTTGCTGAGCTGCCCGGATCTGTGCTTCAGTGCCTGTCAAATAGTTGGGGAAGTTCTCAGCCATTATTACTTTAAATATTTCTTCTGCTTCCTCTCTTACTTCTCCTTTTGTATTCCAATTGTACATGAGTTATATCTGTAGATATTTTCCTACAGTTATTGGATGTTCTGTTCTGGTTTTATTCTTTTTTTTTTCATTTTAATTGGAGAAGTTTGTATTCACCTATTTTCAGCTTCACTGATTCTTTCCTTGGTCATTTTGAGTTTATTGACAAGTTCATCAAAGCATTCTTCATTTTTGTTATTGTGTGTGTGGTTTTTTTGTTTTGTTTTGTTTTTTTAGTCCTAGCATTTCCATTAGGTTTTTTGTTAAAATTTCTGTATCTCTGTTTGCATTACCCTTCTGGTCTTGCATGTTGTCTATTTTCTTTTCCATTGAAGCCCTTACCATATTATCAGAGTTATTTTAAACTTCTTGCTTGATAATTGCAAAGTGTGTGTCATACCTGAGTCTTACTCTGATGCTGACTTTGTCTTTTCAGGCTGGGTTTTGTTTCTTTGTTTGTTTGTTTGCTTTTTGGCATGCCTTATACTTTCTTGCTGAAAGCAAGGCTGTAGGATCAGGTAGTAAGAACTAAAGCAGTTAGGCCTTTAGTGGAAAATTCGTGTTAATTGCATTAAGAGCTGGGCTGAATTCCATGTTTGCTGTGGCATAGGCACTAGAGGCTTTAACTTTCTCTTTAACTGTCCTTGTTTTTGTCTCCCTATGGACTGTTCTTCACATTGAGCTCTTTCAGATGTGGTCTGCTTTTAGCATACTGGAAATTTGCTGGTATGTAGAAGCATCTGGGGATGGTAGAGAATTCTGTATCTTTCATTTAGTTTCAGTCTCTTAGTGGACCTGTCTGTTGAGCTTGTGGCATTCAAAAGTGTTTTCTTCTTAAAAGGAAAGTTTTTTTCCACTTACTCCCTTCCTTTTTTCCTTGCTGCCACATTCCCAATCTCTTTCCTTGAAACCTTGTCTCCTTTTGAAGGAAAACACAAATAAATGAAAGCATAAACCATGTTCATGGATTGGAAGAATTAACACCATCAAAATGTCCATACTACAAAAGCAATTTATAGGTTTAACACAATCCCTATTAAAATACCAATGATATATTTCACAGACATAAAACAAACATTTAAAAAATTTATATGGAACCATAAATGACCCCGAATAGCCACAGCAATTTTGAGAAAGAAAAACAAAGTAGGAGGGACAATACCTGACAGCAAACTATATTGCAAGGACACTGTAATCAGAACAGTCTGGTACTGGCATAAGAACAGACGCATAAATCAATGGAACAGAATACAGAGCCCAGAAATAAACCTATGTCTCTATGGTCAATTGATATTTGACAAAGGGTGCAGAAGCATAAAATGGAGTAAAAATAGCCTTTTCAACAAATGCTGTGGGGAGAGCTGGATGGCTACATGCAAAAAATTGAAATTGGATCATCAGCTGACACCATACACAAAAATAAACTCAAGATGGATAAAAGACTTAAATATAAGTCACGACACCATAAAAGTCCTAGAGGAGAACATAGGCAGGAAACTCTTGGATATCCCATGCAGCAATATTTTCACTGATATGTCTCCTAGAGCAAGGGACATAAAGGAAAGAATAAACAAGTGGAACCTCATCAAAATAAGAAGCTTCTGCATGGCTAAAGAAAACATCAGCAAAATGAAAAGGGAACCGATCATTTGGGAAAATATATTTGCTAATGATACGTCAGACAGGGGTTTGATCTCCAAAATATATAAAGAACTCAGACAACTGCACTCCAGGAAGACAAACAACCCAATTAAAAAATGGGCAAAGGACCTGAACAGACACTTCTCCAAGGAGGACATGCACAGGGCCCAGAGATATATGAAAGGATGCTCGTCATCACTAGCCATCAGAGAAATGCAAATTAAAACCACAGTGAGATACTACTTCACACTGGTCAGAATGGCCATCATAAATAAATCAACAAACAACAGGTGTTGGCGAGGTTGTGGGGAAAAGGGAACCCTAGTACACTGTTAGTGGGAATGAAGACTGGTGCAACCACTGCGGAAAACAGTGTGGAATTTCCTCAAAAAGCTAAAAATGGAACTGCCTTTTGACCCAGCGATTCCCCTTCTGGGATTATACCCTAAGAATCCCAAAACACCAATTTCAAAGAACCTATGTACCCCAATGTTCATAGCAGCACAATTTACAATAGCCAAATGCTGGAAGCAACCTACATGCCCATGAGTAAATGAGTGGATCAATAAACTATGGTACATTTACACAATGGAATACTATGCAGCAGAAATAAAGAGCAAGCTACTACCCTTTGCGACAGCACGGATGCAACTGGAGAGCATTATGCTAAGTGAAATAAGCCAGGCAGTGAAAGACAAATACCATATCATCTTACCTATAAGTGGAGCCTAATCAGCAAAGCAAACAGGCATGGAAAATATGACCAGCAACAATGAAAGAAAGAAAAAACTGATGGGGATGGGAGGGAGGAAGGGAGGCACGTAGTGGGGAGGGGGAGAGGAAGGTTGAGATCAAGAAACAGGTGTGAAGGACACATGGATGAAACCAAGGTAGGGAAGGGTTGAGGAGGGGAGGTGGGGTGGGTGGGGCAGGGGAAAGTGGTGGCGGGTAAATGGAGACAAATGTATTTGAAAAATTAAAAAAAATAAATAATAAAACATACAAGAAAACAAAAAAGGAAACCCTGTCTCCTTTTACCTTTGTTTCACTCCCCTCCATGCCCCCCACCACCTTAGCTGAAAAAAGAAGGATAGAGGGGACTGGCATGGGAAGAAATTTTCTTCTATGAGCTGAGAAAAGGTTTGAGAATTATACGCTGATGAAGTCCTTTCCCTGGAAGATAGGTCTTTGTTATGGAGTAGGATCTCAGTGGGTTTCAGATATTACTCTTCCCCTCTGCCCTCCATGAACATGAGGCAATCTTTCTCCTGTCCTCATCATGAGAACCAGGTGAAATTACTAGAGAGAAGGCCAACAAAAGTGTGAAGACTCTGATAGGACTGAGACCCATGGGAGTTCTTACTCCCAATCTAGTCTACACTTATCATCCAAAAAATTCATCAAAATTACAATTTAAGTGTTCCTACCAGTTTACCACTCCAGTGGCTTTTCCTCCAGGTACAGATCTCAGATACTGTGTCCCTCTGGGTGCACATGTCTCTCCAGATGTCAAGGTTGTGGTTGTCCTTGAGACCTCAGTTCTCTATTGGATCCAAGAAAAGTCATTGATTTCAGTTTGTCTTTTAATTTGGAAGGGTGGTAATGATGATTTCCAAGTTCTTTACATATTTGTGATGAAAATACAAACTTATCTATATGTTTTTAAAATAATAATTATAAATCACCAAAATTAAAAACCAAATTCATCTGAGAAGCCTGTTTCCCTCTCTGAATGCATCCCCATTCTTCTTTCCAAAGGTACCTACTCTCTTCACTTGTGAGTTAATTTTTATCTCACTTTTTAAAATATAGATTTATCATTTCTTCCAGGGTGACCAACCACCCTAGTTTTTCCAGGACTAAAGGGCTTTTTAGATGTGGGACTTTCAGTGATAAACCTGAGAAAATACCAGGCAAGCTAGGATGAGCTATTTACCCTATTTATCTCTAAATAGTCTAATTTAGTTTGAATCACCAAGTAGCAGGCTTAAACCTACTTGTGCAAAGAAAGGATAATATCAAAACCATTATATGAAAACTCTAAAGATAAAATAAGATGAAGATAATTACTTGATCATAGTCCAGCAAAATCTTCTGATAGTTTAGAAAGACAACTTCTAGAAAAGTCAGTGAGCAAGATAATTCATAGGATAAAGGAAACATCAGGATAGGCATCTGGCTGGACTGAAAATGTTTTTCTTCAACTCTAATACAGGATGGATTGTTGGGCTGTGTATAAATGTTAAGGTGGAAAATTACTTTCTTTCACTGTTATTTTCTTTTTAGTAGTCGTCTTGTGAGGTCTATATCCTCAGTGATGTATCTTCATATGAATGTGTTTTCAGCCATTGTGCCAATAATTTAGTGTGCTATTTTATGTTAGACATTCATGTTTTTCTGAACTGAAATTTTTCTCTAATTATTTTATTTATTATTTTCTCTCTTCCACTTTCTCAGTTATTTTTTGCCACATCTATTATTCACATGCTAAACCCCTATTTTCTTATCTTTTTAAAAATTTCTATTTTTTAAAAATTCTCTACTTTTTGGAGAGACGCAACTTATCTTCTATGTCTTCTGCTGAGTTATTGATATCTATTGCCATTTAAAAAAATGTACACTTACGGTGTTGGGGCTTCAAGATGGTGGAGGAGTGAGTGATGTCACACTGACCTCCTCCCAGGAACAACTGGAATTACAACTAAATTGTGGAGAAATCACCTGGAAAACAACTGAACAATAGCGAGAGAGGATCCTTAAAACCTTGGACAGATAGAGGAACAGGCTTTGGCACAACCTAACTGGTAAGGAGTGCGATAAAGGCTCGAAAAGATGGAATTAAGCGCCACAGGTGGCAGCACCAGAGGGATAATGAAATGGCCAGTTGGACCCCTCTGAGAAGAGCAGAGTCTAAGCCTTAAGTGGGGATCTCCAGCCTCCAGCACCAGGGCCCAAAGAACACACAGATAGCAGCCAGCTGTGAAACATGACAGGGTGCTCTCTACAAGAGACAAGTGGCTAGAGATGCAAAGAGCCATTTAAAGGGCCAATGCAAAAATTTGTAGTGGCAGCCACTTACCATGGGCTCCAGTACAGGTAGGGGCAGAGTAAGCTGGAGCTGCCTGAGGAGAGACTGGAGAGGGAGACTTTGGGGAAAGAAATGAGAAAGTGGACAGCAGGGTCCTAGTAATGACTCACCCCCACATTCCACAGCTGCCATCTTGCTCAGGCAGACCACTCCCCAGAGCAGCAGCAGCATGAAAGGGTACAATAGCCACACTCCCAGTAGACTTGGCCCTAGCCTGGTGTAGCACAGGCCTGGGTGCTGAGTACAGAGAGGCAGTCATAGAAAGTAGACCCCTGGCTAAAGGGAATGCAGAGTGGTCTAGAGACGCTTGAGGAAAGTCTGGCGCCAGAGGCATTAGGAAGAGAACTGAGGGAGTAGCCAAGGGGAGGGGGGTGGATCCTGGTGCTGACCTCTCCCCCATTCCACAGCTGCCATTTTGCTCAGGCAGAACACTCCCCCAAGGGGCAGCAGCAGTAAAGGACACAATAGCCGCGCCCACAGGATGGACTCTGCCTCTCCCCCCCGACTGATGAGGGCAGAGTGACTAGATTAACAACTGGAGGTGACAGACACAGACAGTAGATTCCTGGAAGTCTCTTAAAGACTGCCTAAGGTCAGATGGCATCAATAGCTGACATCATCAGGGGAAGATCCAGAAAGAAAGAAAAATAAAAGCAGTCTCCTACCATAGAAGTTCACACCACAAACTCAGGAAGTCAAGACAGATCAGTATAGGAAGCAGAAGCAAAAAAGAAAAGTCTCACAAATAATGGGAAGAAAAAGAAACACCCCCCAATTGAAGGGAAAGGAGGAATTCCCAGAAAGAGATCTAAATGAAATAGAGGCAAGTAAACTATCAGATACTGAGTTCAAAACAACAGTTCTAAGGAAGCTCAATGAGCTCAGTGAGCTCAGAGAGAATTAGAAAAAACTACAGGGAAACTATGAGGAACTTACTGCAAACTATATCAGCATGAAAAAAGACATGGAAACTATCAGTAAGAGGCAAAAGGAAATGAAGAATACAATTTCTGAATTGAAGAATGCAGTAGAGGAATCAAAAGCAGGCTCGATGAAGCAGAGGATCAAATCAGTGAGCTGGAGGATAGGTAGAAAAAAGTTCCTAGAAAGAGCAAGAAAATGAAAAAAGACTCAAAAAGAATGAAGAGGTGTTGAGGGAAATGCAGGACAACCAGAAACATAATAATATCCATATAATAGGGATACCAGGAGAAGGAGAACAAGGAATAGAGAACCTGTGTGATAAAGTAATGATGAAAAACTTCCCCAATTGGAGGAGAGAAAAAGTCACACAAGCCCAGAAAGCACAGAGGGTCCCATTCAAGAGGAACACAATGAGGCCCACTCCAAGACACATCATCATTAAAATGGCAAATAGCAAAGACAAACAGAGAATCCTAAAGCAAGCAAGGGAGAAACAGGTAGTAACATCTAGTGGAGCCCCAATACGGCTAGCAGCTGACTTCTCAACAGAAACACTGCAAGCCAGATGGGAATCGCAAGAAATATTCCAAGTAATTAAAAGTATGGGCCTAGAGCCAAAACTTCTCTACCCAGCAAGGCTCTCAATTAAAATGGAAGGTGAAATACGGAGTTTCCCAGACAAAAGAAAGCTAAAAAAACACACCTCTGCCAAACCAGCACTACAAGTAATGCTAAAGGGACTACTTTAAGAAGATGAAGAAAAAGCGTGAGAAAGAGAGGATCACAGATACAAAGGGAAAAAATGAATAAGTACCTATCAATAATAACTTTAAATGTAAATGGTTTAAGTGTCCCAATCAAAAGCATAGGATAGCTGAATCGATAAGAAAATGTGATCCACATGTGTGCTGCCTACAAGAGACCCACCTAAGAACAAAGGACCTACAGAGACTGAAAGTAAAGGGATGGAAAAAAAAATATTCCAAGCAAATGGACAGTGAAAAAAGCCAGGGTAGCAATACTTATATCAGACAAAATAGATTTCAAAACAAAGGCCATAAAAAGAGACACAGAAGGACACTTCATAATACTCAAAGGAAGAATCCATCAAGAAGACATAAACATTGTAAACATATATGCACCCAACATAGGAGCACCCCAATATATAAGGAAAATCTTGGAGGACTTCAAGAAAGATATAGACAGTAACACACTGATAGTAGGGGATTTTAACACCCCACTGTCAAAAATGGATAGATCTTCCAAAAAAAAACATCAACAAGGATATTATGGAACTGAATGACGCATTAGAAGGAATGGACTTAACTGACATATATAGAACCTTTCATCCCAAAGAAGCAAAATACACATTCTTTTCAAATGCACATGGAACATTTTCAAAGATAGACCACATGATAAGACACAGAACAAGCCTCAACAAATTCAAGTAAATCGAAATCATAACAAGCATTTTCTCAGACCACAAGGGCTTGAAACTAGAAACCAACCTCAAGGAAAAAAATAAAAAACATTCAAACTCATGGAGATTGGGTAGTACACTATTAAACAATGAATGGGTCAATGCAAGCAGGCAAGGAAAATATGACCAGCAACATTGAAAGAAAGAAACCAACAGGGATGGGAGGGAGGAAGGGAGAGGGTAGTGAGGAGCGGGAGGGGAACTGTGAGATCAAGGAACAGGTGTGAAGGACGCATAGACAAAGCCAAGACAATTGAGGTGGGGAAATGGGGGTGAGTGGGGCAGGGGAAAGTGGTGGCAGGTAAATGGAGACAAACGCATTTGAAAAATTAAAAAAAGTAAATACATTTTAAAAATATACACTTACATGACTGTCCTATTTTCATGTTTTGTTCTTGCTTAGTGGATGCAGTAACTTTTAGATCACTGTGATATTATTAATAGCTCCCTTTGAAACTGCCCTCTCCACGAATAGTCTGTTTTGAAGAATTTTTCTTTTTGTTGATGCCCGTAAATTTCTTGTTACAAATTTCCATCTGATGTCTGTAAATCTTTTGAATTTTTGATCATGATTAAAAGCATGGACCTTCTGCTAAATAGATAGTCTGAGTTCATAGGTGTATTTTGGTGACATTGACCTTCAACAAAGGGTGATTTGATTAATCATTTGTTAGATATCATTTTTGTCACTTTGTATCTTTTCATTTTTTATAAAATTTTATTTTTAATTACAATTGACATAAAATAGTTTATTAATTTCATGTATATACCCAGTGATTAGACATTATTTAACTTATTAAGTGATCAGCCAAATAAATCTAGTATCCATCTGAAACCATACATAGTTATTACAATATTATTGACTATATTCCCTATGCTGCACTTTACATCCCCATTACCATTCTGTAACTACCAGCCTGTACTTCTTACTCTTCATCTTTTTCACTCATCCTTCCAATCTTCCTTTCATCTGACAACCATCAAATGTTCTCTGTACCCAAGTCTATTTCTGTTCTGCTTATTCATTTATTTTGTTATTTTTTTTAGATCTATCTTGTCTAGTGTAAGTATTGCTACCCCAGCTGTTTTGTTTGTTTGTTTCTTTGCGTTTTCATGAAATATCTTTATTCATCCCTTTACTTTCAGTCTGTGTGTCTTTCAATCTGAGATGAGTCTCTTGTGGACAGAATATTATGAGGGTCTTGTTTTGTTATCTATTCAGCCTATGTTTCCATTTGCTTTTAAAGTAATTGTTGATAGATACGTATTTATTGCCATTTTATTATTTATATTTTTGATATTTTCCCCCTTTTTAAATTTTTAAATCATGTTTATTGCATTACAGTTGTCTCAGTTTTTCCCCCTTTGCCCTCCTCCACCCATCTCACCCTGCCCCCCTCTCCCACAGTTAATTCCCACTCTGTTGTCCATGTCCATGGGTCATTCATACATGTTCTTTGTTTAGTTCCTTCTCCTTCTTTCCACCATTGTCCTCCATTTTCATCCCCTCTGGTCACTTTCAGTCTACTCCATATTTCCTTTCCTGTGGTTTATTTTGTTCATTAGTTTATTTTGGTGAATAGATTCCATTTATGGGTGAGATCACATGGTATTTGTCTTTCACTGCCTGGCTTATTTCACTTAGCATAATATTCTCCAGTTCCATCCATGTTGTTGCAAAAGGTTGGACTTCCTTCTTTCTTTCTTTTTTTAAAATGCATATTGATTTTATTTTTTTAAATGTCAAGATCCATGATAAAATATTAAAATATTTAAATCTATTATAAAGTCTCAGCAATCATGACACCTGCACAGAAATAATCAAGTAGATCAATGAAATAAAATGAGCATTCAAGAAACAAATGTATATATCTTTCTAACAATGTAATATATGATTAAATTGATATTTCAAATCAATGGGAAAAATAAGGCTTATTCAACATATAAGGTGTATGGGTCACTATTACTTGAAATAAAACAAATATAGAGCTCTAGTTCACACATTATAAAACAAATATTCAGGTGAGTTAAAAAATCAATATGTAAAATCTAAGGAGTTTTTGGAGAAAATTCAAAATAATATTTTTCTAACCCAGAAGTAAAATATTCAAACCTACAAGTTAGAAAGTAAAATATTGACAATATGACTATATTAAACATTTAAGACTATATAGTAATATTCATGTTACAAAAGTTAAAGGACAAGTAATAGAACAGGAAAGTATTTGCAACACATCTGTAAAAGGGTTAATAGTTTTTTTTAGGGAAAAAATTCTACGATTAATCAAAAAATGGATAAAGAATACCAAAAAGTCATTTTAAGCTTTTTAAAAAAATAATAGAGATAGTCAAGAAATATACAAAAACAGGTTTCATTTCAACAAATAATAAAGTAACTTAAAATAACATCATTGTCACAATCAGATTAATAAGTATTAAATATATTGGTAATATTAAGTATTGGTGACTGTGAAAGAAACTGGTTATTCGTAGGCTCTTTTTCTTCATCTTTTTAAAGCAGCCTCTATAGCATATTTTGCAATGCTGGTTTGGTGGAGGTGTATTCTTTTAGCCTTCTTTTGTCTGAGAGCTCCTTATTTTGCCTTCCATTTTAACTGAGAACCTTGCTGGGCAGAGCAGTCTTGGTTGCAGGCCTTTGCTTTTCATGACTTGGAATGTTTCTTGCCATTCCCTTCTGGCTTGCAGTGTTTCTGTTGAGAAGTCAGCTGCTAGCCGTATTGGGGCTCCACTAGATGTTACTACCTGTTTCTCCCTTACTTGCTTTAGGATTCTCTGTTTGTCTTTGCTATTTGCCATTTTAATGATGATGTGTCTTGGAGTGGGCCTCATTGAGTTCCTCTTGAATGGGACCCTCTGTGCTTCCTGGACTTGTGTGACTTTTTCTCTCCTCCAATTGGGGAAGTTTTCCATCATTACTTTTTCAAACAAGTTCTCTATCCCTTCATCCTCTTCTTCTCCATCTGATGTCCCTATTATATGGATATTATTACATTTTAGGTTGTCCTGCATTTCCCTCAATGCCTCTCCATTCTTTTAGAATCTTTTTTTCATTTTCTTGCTCTTTCTGGGAGCTTTTTTCTACCTATCCTCCAGCTCACAGATTTGATCCTCTGCTTCACCTAGCCTGCTTTTGATAACTGCTATTGTGTTCTTCAATTCAGAAATTGTATTCTTCATTTCTTCTTGTCTCTTTTTGATAGTTTCTATGTCCTTTTTCATGCTGATATAGTTTGCAATAAGTTCCTCATAGTTTCCCTGTAGTTTTTTGTTATTCTCTCTGAGCTCACTGAGCTCATTAAGCTTCCTTAGAACCATTGTCTGGAACTCAATATCTGATAGTTTACTTGCCTCTATTTCATTTAGTTCTCTTTCTGGGGATTCCTCCTTTCTTTCCCTTTGAGTGCGGGGTATTTTTTTGCTTTCTCATTATTTGTGAGACTCTTCCTTTTTGCTTCTGCTTCTTAAATTGATCTGTCTTGATTTCCTGACTTTGTGATGTGAAGTTCTATGGTAGGAGACCACTGTTTTTTCTTTCTGGATCTGCCTCTGATGATGTCAGATGCATTCCTGTCTGACCCTAGACACTCTGAGACCTCCAGGTATCTACTGTTTGCGGCTGTCTCCTTCAGCTGTTAATCTATTCACTCTGCACTCAGCTGGCTGCCTTAGACAACTCAGGGTGGGGCAGAGTCCCTCCTGGGGGCAGGGTTATTGGGTCCACTCAAAGTGTTGCCATATGGGGGAGGAGTCTGCACTGGGATTTCACTGGCTACTCTCTCCGTTCTCTGCCCAAAGCCTCCATCCCCAGTCTCCAAGTGTCTCCAGATGTCTCTGTGCCCCCTTTAGCCAGGGACCTACTGTCTGTGGCTGCCACTCTGCACTCAGCAGGCAGCTTAGACAGCACAGGGCAGGGTGGAATCCCACCTGGGGGTGGGGCTATTGGGTCCTTTGACCCTGGTGCCACTCAGGGGGAGTGGTCTCTAGGCCTGAGCAAGATGGCTGCTGCCTCATGGGGGATGAGTCAGCACAGAGATCGGACTGGATACTCTCTCAGTTCTCTCCCCAAAGCCTCTTTCCCAGTCTCTCCTCAGGCGTCTCTAGCCCACTCTGCCCCCACTTTTGCTGGAGACCAAGGTAAGTGGCTGCAAATAAAAATTTATGCGTTGGCCTTTTAAACAGTTCTTTGCGTCTCCAGCCACCTGTCTCTGGCAGTAGCAACCCTGCCGCCCCTTGCAGCTGCCGTTTTTCTGTACTTTTTGGGCTCTGGTGCTGTGGGGAAGAGGTCCCCACTCTCGGTTTAGACCCTGCTCTTCTCAGGGGGATCTAACTGGCCATATCAATATCCTCTGGTGCTTCCGCCCATGGGCACTCCGCCCACCTTCTCAGGTCTGTACTGCACTCCTTACCAGTAGATTGTGCTAAAGCCGATTCTTCTGTCTCCAAGGCTACAAGGCTCCTCTCTTACTATTGTTCAGTTGTTTGTTCCAGGTGATTTCTCCTCAATTTAGTTGTAATTCCAGGTTGGTCCTGGGAGGAGGTCAGTGTGACTTCCACTCACTCCTCCACCATCTTGATTCTCTAAGTAAAATTTTAAAAGTATGATGGGCACGTTCCACAATGGCCTGACCAGTGGGATTATAAGGAATACCTGTTTTATGTTGAATTCCCCACCTTTGCAGGAAATCCTGGGTGGATTGGGCCATATATCCCAGTCCATTATCAGTTTTAATTTGTTGTGGACGGCCTAAATGGCTGAAAACTTCAAGCCGGTGGGCCTGTATATTCTTGGCTGATTCACCTGTAAGGGTGGAGGCATGTACTGCCCCAGAGAAAGTATCAACATACACATGAATAAATTTAAACTCCCCCAAAATGGGTAATAGGTTACATCAGTTTGCCAAATTGCTTGTGGATGTAGGCCCCTGGGATTAACTCCAACAGAGGGCAACGGTTTACCTGAGGCCTGGCAATCTGGACATTCTTTAATAATTTGTTTAGCTTGAGAATAAGGGAGTTTAAACTCCTTGTGAAGTGCGTGGCTATTTTGATGAAAAGTGATGAGAGGCAACAGCCTTTTGGAAGGTATTCAGTACACTTACTAGAGCATCAGCTTGGGTGTTGCCTTCAGACATAGGACCGGGAAGACCTGCATGGGAACACATATGAGTGACAAACAGAATATGTTCCCTTTTATCTAATAAAGTTCGCAAGGGTAAAAATAAGCTGAGCAGAGAAAGGTCCATAGATTCCTTAAGGGAAGTTGATCTATATGAAGGAGAGTATATACAGTATAACCAGAGTTACAAACAAAATTCAAGGGCTCGTGGGGCCATTGCTGGAGAGCCATAATGGCTCCTGAGAGCTCAGCTCGTGGGGTGGACGCATGACCAGGGGAAACATGATGCTGCCATTCCTCACCCTCCTGCTGGGTGATGGCAGCTTTTCCTGTTTTTCCCAAACCATCAATAAAAACAGTCCTTGCTTTGGGGATAGGGGTTCACTAATTTTTTCTTTTAGGCGAATGGTAACAATTGGGATATTTTGCAATAATTTATCTGAGGGCAGACTAATTTCTATTTTGCATATAAAATCTGTAATAGCACATTGAAATTCTAGAGACTGACTGAATAGCTATTATAAGTAAATATGAGTAAGAGGGATGTGAATGACTGCTGGGTCATGGCTAAGAAGTTGCTGAGCTCTTTCACGTCCTTTAATGATAAGATGACATAAAGCTGTAATATATGGAGTAATGGTACGTTGAGGTGGATGGGAGAGAAACAGCCACTCTATCATGCCTAATTGAGGCAGCATTTGACCAATTAATCCTGTGGGGGTGCCCAGAGTTAGAAAACAAAACAACCTAACTGGGAATTTATAGTTTATTCTTGTGAGTTGTCTCTCACTGATATGTTGATTGATGAGGTCTAACTCTGAAGATCCTGGGGAGATAAGATTGTGAGGGGATTTAGATCAGAATCACCTTTTAAGGTGTTGAATAAATTAGTAAACTGGTAGGTAATAATTCCCAGGCTGGGCTGAATCCAGTTAATAACACCTAACAGTTGTTGGAGGCTATTAAGAGTTAACCATTTAGGTGGACTGATTTGTAATGTTTGAGGCCAAATTGTCCAGTGAAAAAGAACATGTCCTAGGTACTTCCAGGGCTCAGATTGCTGGACCTTTTCAGGGGCAATAATTAAGCCAGCATGGGAGACTGACTTTTTAAAGTAAGCGTAGGTTTTAGCCAGAGCTTCAGAGGATGGAGCAGCAATTAAAATGTCATCCATATAATGATATATTATTGAATTAGGGAACTTTTCTCAGACAGGTTGTAAAGTTTGGTGAATGAAATGCTGGCAAATAGTTGGGCTCTTTAACATGCCTTGAGGCAGAACTTTCCATTGGAATCTCTAATGGTTGAGAATTGTTAAGAACCTGAACAGAGAAAGCAAATAGCTCCCTGTCCTTTTCAGCTAGAGGAATTGTAAAAAAGCAGTCTTTTAAATCAGTGATTAAAAGCGGCCAATCCTTACGCAAGCTAGATTGGGAACTCTGGGTTGAAGAGTACCCATGGGTTTAAGTACCTCATTAATCTTTCTAAGATCATGTATAAGTCTCCATTTCCCTGATTTTTTGGGAACTACAAAAATTGGAGTATTCCATGGACTGTTAGAGGGCTCAATATGTCCTGCTTCTAATTGCTGTTGAACCAATTAATGGGTTTTTTCCAACCTCTCCCCTTTTAAGGGCAACTGATCAACACACACAGGCGAATCTGAAAGCCGTGTGAGGGGTAGGGGAGACATTTGAACAGTGGCCATTAGTGAAAAGGTGGAAGAGTGATTTTTATTCCCCACTGGGTAAGAAGGTCTCTCCCCCAAATACTAAGCGGGGCTGGAAGGACATAAGGCTGGATTCTCCCTATTTGTCTGTCAGGGCCATAGCACCTGAGGGACCAGACACTTTTGCGTGGTGAAGTGTGACCTCTTATGCCAGTTATGGATATGTTGGCCTCTGTTAGTGGCCAGTCTGGAGGCCAATACTGGCTATAAATTACAGAGACATCTGCACCTGTGTCTAGCAGACCATGCAAAACTCTGACTTTAATGGTCACTTCCAAAAGAGGTTTATTTAATTCAATGGAAGCAGTCCAGAAAATTGACTGGTTATCAGTGCTACCAAAGCGCCCCTTTCCTCTGTCAATATCTTGGGGATTTGGCACCATTCAGGGAAGAGGAAAAAGTTGGGCTATACAAGTCTGGGCAGGAATGACATGATATCCAGAGGCTCTAATCATAACTCTAATTTCTCCCCGATAATCAGAGTCAATTACTCCAGGCTGGACTAGGATTCCTTTGACAGTAAAACTAGATATTCCTAAAATTAATCCAACTGTGCCCTCAGGCAACGGTCCCCACACTCCTGTAGGAGCCAGGACAGTTTTGTCCTGTCCCTTTAAGATGAGTTCCTGAGTCGTGACCAAGTCCAATCCTGTGCTCCCCTTCGTGGAAGCGCAGAGGTTGGTGACTCTGCATATCCCTGGTTCCAGAGCCAACGGGTTGTGGTTGTCTGGAGAACTCCTGTTGGGGTTCGGGGCACCGGAGTACATGCCCCCCTGCCCGTTTCCCTGAAGAGGAAGTGTTTTACCATCCTTGTCATAACTAGATTTACATTGGTTAGCCCAATGTCTGCCTTTACGACAATGTGAGCAAACTTTATCGGGTGGTCCCCTTGAAATAACTTGCAAAGGGGCTTTGCAGTCCCTGCACACATGACCTGGCTTGCCACAGCTAAAATACTTAATTTCTCCTTTAATGGCAGCAGCCAATAGCAAGGCACAATGCTGCTCTGAGGCTATACCCTGGCAGGCCTTAATGAATTGACTGATATTAGTAGCTGTTGATCTTATGGGATTGAGAGCAGCTTTACAATCATTAACATTCTCATAGGCTAACTGTAATAGAAGGGTCTCAGCTGTTACCAGATTCTCAACTTGCTTCTGTATTGCTTCCTGTAATCTGTCAACAAAGTCTAAATAAGCTTCCCTGAACCCTTGTCGAATGTTAATAAAGGGGCCAGGTCCCTGGACTTTAGCTTCCAGGACCATTTTTAGGGCACGGGAAGCCGCCTGGGAGCCTTGAATAAAAACCTGGGGATCTATTTTAGCCTGCTCTTCAGGAGCTCCATACTGACCCATTCCAAGTAGCATATTAAGCTGCACTGGGCTGCCGTTCCTGGAGTTCTCTATGGCCTGTCTGCGACAGTGGACAGTAAACTCTGATTGTCATACAGAAAACTGAGCCGGGGTCATTACAGTCCTAGCCAGAGCAATCCAGTCACAGGGGGCCATTCGATAGCTATCAGTGATGGCAAAGATAGGCCCCAAAGTGTAGGGTGACTGAAGCCCATTGTCTTTGATGCTCTTCTTCAACTTTATACATTGCGAAAGGCAACAGCTCAGGGACAGGCTGTCTGCGTGCCTTAATGACAATTGGAGAAGCTAATAAAGCTTCCCAATCTCCTGCTTGTGTAGCCTCTTTAAGACAGGGCTGCACAGCAGTGGTGATCTCTTTAAAATGCCAGAGGAGGGTTGGCGGGAGAAGGAGGCAGAGATGATAAATCCTCCTGCACTTCTTCCTGAGGCGGGGCAGTAGGAGAGCTAAAAGGGGAATCTCCTATCTCCGTTTGTGGCAGCGGCTTCTTGTAATTAGATTCATTGCTCCTGCCTGCATTTGCTTTATGGACCCTTTCCATTGAGTCTGAGCTTTCCTGATTACTAAGATTTCCAGTATGATTTGGGACTAGAGCTGTTCTAAGTAGGCTCCAAGTTAATAAATTCTGACATCCTATAAGGATCCCATTTCGTTGAAGCCAATTCAATTTCTGTCCAAACTTTTCCCATACTTCCAAATCCAAAGAACCTCCTGAAAACCATGTACAGTATTTCTTTACTGTCTGCAACAAGTTAACTATATTTTTCTCTTTAACTTTGCATCCTGCAGCCTTAAGAAGATGCTGAAGCAGTTGAGAGTACATCTTCTGTTCCCTAGAAAGTTTTGAGCCCATTTTTGCAGCTGAGGGGCTGTTGTTTTTGTTTTCCGGCTCCGCTTTTTCTCAACTCCACTCCACTTTTTATGAAAAGCTTGTCCTGACTAAAACCTAGGGACTGAGAAAATGTGCTGCTGGTGCACAAGGGCTTTCAAGGGTGTCACTCCTTGTTTACCACCAACTTTACTTTACCGTGAGCAGAATTCCCTGTGAGGCCCCTGCACGTCTTAGGAAATAATCCCAGACCCTTCCGTGACAGCCTCCCTCACATGGAGACACCCGAGCGTGGAGCGCCGGAGCCTGGAGGAGGCGTGCCTCTCAAGTTTTCTTTGCTTTCTGGGTCAGAATTGTTCTGGCAAAAATTTTTATGACTTAAGAGTCACAGAGGCTGGAAGGAAAAACAAAAAAAGAAAGACAACATTGTAAATTTCAGACAACCATTGTACAGGGGAAGCCATAAAATAGCAAATGTGGATGGAGTGGTCAAAGAGCACGTCTCTGACTGTATGTGTCGGCGGCGCTGGAACTGGGGGGTGAGCTGTGCCCCCGCCAGGGGTGCTGTGCTACTTATCTGGTCTTACCTCATCTATGCTACTATCAGTGTCTTGGCAGAAAGTCAGAGTGAGGTGATGATTTGTAGTGTTTATTTGAGAATGATGTTCTTTCCTTGCTTTCTACAAATCAGACCTATGTTCCTTGATTAGTAACATGCTTATGTGAACTGACCTCTTTGAAATGAGCAGCTGAGTTACTCTTGCCATTTTGAGCAATTTTACTATCTGGTAGTCTCCTCAGTGGAGGGGCTACAGTAATTTCTCTTTCAGAACCAAGTGGAGTCCACAGAGGAGAAAGCTAGGCCTACATACAAAGCTGGAAATGCAGCTATAGTAGCTAATCCCAGCAGCAGTTTTCAGCTCAGGCTAGCATTTACTGACCTTCATGTTCTTCCCTATCTTTATCAGAATAATAGGACCTCCATCTTCAACTAGGAAATGATGGTAGGAAGGAAAAAAAGGGGCCCATTTTCCAGGGAGCCCAAAAAATGAAGAACTGCTCATTAAGCTCAACCTGCTCCTTCCTCCAGTCTGAAAAAGAGCAGTACAAAGGGAGATCAAGATGAAAACGCACCCAGGAATGAAAAGGAGGAGAGATGCTTCCTTCCCTGGCTCACTGCTTTCCCCTCTCAACTTTCCTCACTTCCTCCTCTAAGCCTCTCAAACTCTGGGAGTGTCCAAAAACTACAGGACACATGGCGCGTTTTCTGTGCCCTGTTTCAGGTTAGGAACTATCACCTAGTTCATCCCAATGCTGGGAAAATAAGTTTCTCCAGCCTGAGCCAGGTTTGGGGGTACCTGTAGAAGGTCCCAGTGTTATAGATGCCTGTGCTCTTAAGACCTTTATGGCCCCCCCCACCCCCTTGAGGATGAGATCTAGAAAAAATGTCCTTTCATTTTGTTTTATTTGTGTTTTTTTTTCCATCTTAGTCATAAGCTTAAGCTTATAACTAAGGCCTTTAGACTGACCCTGTTATTTTGAGCTCTGTAATCAGAATGTTAATATTTTTTCTAGAGACAGATTACTGCATTTGCTTCTGCCTTTGGGACCTGTGATTTTATTTAAAGATGAGATATTCTCATAGAGTCATGGGACAAAGGCTGGTAAAGACATATCCATGATTTGTGACAGGAGCAGCACTATGGTCTCTCACTGAATTTCCCTCCTGTGGCAAGTGTGGTACTTTAATATATAGATCTATGAATACAGGAGTCCAAAAGAACATCTGACATCATGTATTCCAAACTCTTCATCTCAGACCTAAGGAAACTGAAGTCAAAACAGAGAATGACCCTATTCCTCAGCTGTGGATTTAGATTTATTTTTAATTTATGGAGTTAGAACTATAACTCCCATCCTCATCTTAGTACTTGCTGTGTCCTCGGAAACCATGGGAACATTTTAAAGCATCTTGTGAAAGAAAATTCTTAATAGAAATTACTTAACCAACTTCACTTCTTGGGAGGGGCTCCTCTGACTTTCTTTTAATCACAGACTTACTAGGCTGTGTGCAGTTCCCAGCTTCCATTCCCAGTGGACTTTAAGTTCCACAGAGTCAGAGATAATGGTTTATGCCACCAACATCCAGCACAATGTCTGGCATATAAAATTGCACATAGATGCATTAAAAAAATGTTTTTTTTAGTTTGTTTTTTGAGGTTGAATTCTATTAAAGATGCACACATATACACATAAATCCATATAATACATAGAAGGTATAAAAACAATCAATTCCTTCTACCACCAGATAAACATATTTTTGTAAATGATATTGACAAGCTTCATAATGATATTGAAAATGATATTTTCAAGCTTTTCAAATGTAAATCCATCCCTGTACATTGAAATTTACTTTATTTCAAATAGGTAAAATAAGTAAACTCATAGTTTATATTGTTTCAAAATAAACGCATTATCTGCTCTTTAAACTTTATTTGCAACACGGAAATGCTGATATAATAGAATATTCTCTATTCTTTCCAAATCTCATCAAAATTGCTCTGAGTTCTGACCTATCCTGCTCCATTGTGGATGGGCTAACAATTCACGCTGAGTCATACCCTATCCATGTTGTGAAATTTCCAAGCTAGCAGTTACTTCTCCTTTATTCTTGGCCCTGGAAAACAATTGATTACTTAAGCTTTGAAATACAAAATACTACAGATCAAAAGTGAATAAATTTTCACAACTTGCAAGTAGATATGTGTTTGTGGTGGGTCTGTGTGTGTTTCTGTCTCTGCTTATGATGCTCAGAATACCAGAAACACTTGGCAAGATCTAAGACCAGAGAGTTACTTACCAGGATATGACAGGGCTTTCTTCCAATCTAAACAGAACAAATCTGGGTAAAACACTGTGAGACATTAATGGGGCCTCACATTCAACTCCCTCCCCCTTATTTTTCTTCCACTAATTATTATTAGATCTTTTGGTCTCTTCCTCTGAGGAGAGGGAGCTGAGAAAGTGTTAGGAATCAAGACTTCAGGTGGCTTGGGAAACCCAGAGTCTCTTACCTGCAGCATATAATTTCTTTCACCTTTCTGGAAGAAACAACATTCAGTGAGAGACTCAGAACAAGTTTGAAAAGGAGAACGAGTTTTACACAGGGCATGAGACGAAGCAAGGCTCACTGAGCTCTGTTGTGAGATTTGGGGAAAGAAGAGAAAATATAAACTCCATAAAATGGATTTTAGCTGCTGCTCCTGACTTTGGGATGTAGCTAAATGGATTCAATTTGGCCTTCCCTTAAGGACACCATAGTTAGGTAGGTGAGAAAGATTAGCAGACTTACAAATTAAATCTAAAATGACAAGAGCTAAGAAAAGTTGCCTGGAAAGTATCCTGGGGTTGCAGAGAAGGAGTATACATGCTTCATAGGAGTTTAAGATTTCTTAGGTGTTTCTGAAGCTTGTCCCTCAAGGGCAAATAGGAAGAGAAGGAAGTGGAAGACATTCCCCCAGGAGGAACAGCCGTTCAGGCTGGGGCACAGAGGCATGAAAGGACATGGCGTGGCGCTGAGGAGGCCTCATGACCACTCACACAGCTTCCCTGGCTTCCCCTGTGGTTTTCTCCTTTCCTAGGGCTCCCAGCTCTTTGGAATTCTTGGGGCCCTGTGTTTTCCTTGGGGTCCTTTGGCAACCTTTTATTATTTCACCCGCTCTATACAATGTATCCCCAGCTTTTTAAATAAACCTCTGATTTGCCCTGCTAACCCAAATTATCTTTGGCATTAAGTGCCATTTCTTTCTCATTCTTTGATCTCTTTCATGAGATTCTTTCTTCTTCTTCTCTACTTCTCTCTCTTTGGCTTGATGTTCTCTCCAGCCAGTGCAGCTGATCCCGATGGGGAGGAGCACCAGCACAGGGAGCGTCCCAGCCAGGGCTGCCTTCCACGGCGACATCTTGGGGAAGAAGGGGTCTGACACAGGCAGGTGCAGACACATCGAGGACAGACCTGGGGAAGCCCTTCCCTCTCCTAAGGCTCCCTGCAGCCTCCTGTCCTCCTCCCTGCCCTTATCACACTCGCAACTCTGCCTTGGGGTTTGTGCCTCACTGACCTGGGTGGAAGATGGTTGACACTTTCTCCTGCCCAGAGAGGGGATTCTGGATGGAGCAGATCACCTTCCTAGAGAACAGTCCATGACCACAAGCGATGCCTCCGTGTGGAAGAGCCCATCTCCATCTTGGGTCTGAGGCTCGGAAAGGGATGGGAGCTCCACTCCCCCCACATCACTCCACTGCAACCTGGGTTTTGGGAACCAGCCACCTGAGGAGCACAGCACTCGAATCCTGCCATCCTCAGGCCCCATCATGTGAGTGTGAGGGACAGAGCCCAAGCCTGAGGAGAGACAGTATGTGCCCGAGGCACGTGGTGTTTGGTGCTCAGGAGTCTCTGAGGTTGAAGGCCAAGCTGGCCTTCACTAGCCTGAGGAGTGACTTGAAGCTCAGAGGTTGAGAAACCACTCAAAGCCAGCGTTATGCTGACTTATGATTCAGTTTTGAAATCAACTGAAGGCCTGTGCATTGCACTTGGAGTACGAGAGCTTGAGGTCATTCCAAGAAGAGAAGGGAACAGGAAGATTAAAGTTAGAAAAAGGAGTTTAATTCTATTACTTGTCTTTCATTCTTGATGTGGTAAAACTAATGTTTGAGGGTGTCAGTACCTATTTGAATCAATACTAGTCAATTAATTCTCTGGGGACTTTTGGAATAATAAAATATCAGAAATACTGCCTTTGTTGGTATTTAAAAATGAATAGAGTATATAGTCTTATCCTCACAGTCCAGCTTAGAAAATTGACATTCTGTGAGATAAAATAACATGTCAACATATGGAAGATCACAAGAAATGCCAGGTTAGGAATACAGATGTCCTCACCTATAGTACCTGTGCTCTCCGTGCCAAGTTAACATAACTATAATCTAT
Source organism: Pteronotus mesoamericanus (assembly GCF_021234165.1). NCBI lineage: Eukaryota > Metazoa > Chordata > Mammalia > Chiroptera > Mormoopidae > Pteronotus > Pteronotus mesoamericanus. The sequence continues at coordinate 2,729,137 of NW_026555085.1, forward strand.
AGCTCCACAATGGCCTCCTGGGAGATGTGACCATTTTTAAAATGACAATGGTACTGGTCATTGTCATGGATATGGTGGATCAGCAGGGCCACGGCCCCCTTGCAGACGGAGTCTGCCACCAACTCTGTCCTGCCACGGTACTCCAGCATTTGCTCTCCACCTTGTTCCTGTCCGTTCTGGTACACAAGCACAGCGGGGGACAGCTGGGCTCAGTACCACCGTATGTGCATGTGGGCTGTACTCTGCTCAGGGGACAGCTGGCAGGGCAGAGTGGCATCTGCCCTTAGCAGGACCATGATAGGTTCAGGTGGTCCCTTCTCAGAAAACCCAGGAGCTGCATAAGAATCAGAGACAGATTAGAGGGAATGAGGGAAAGGGAATGAGATGAAATACCTATCAGCATATAGAGACCCATACATATTTGTTTCTTATTTATATTATTTTCCAAAAACTTAATATATATTTAAAAATTTATTTGTATGTAAAAATCTTACTTTTTGCATTGTATTCTCCTGAAGTAACAACTGCCGAGGTAGCAGCCAGGAATGAGTGGCCAGAGGGGAAGCAGCAGGGCCCCTGCCAGTGCAATCTAATGAAGAACTTAAAGCAAGAGGCTAGGAACAAAAGGGGGACATGTCTCACCTGTTGCCTCAGCAGGCTTGAGCCTGGTTTGATAAGATAGCCAGGCATTCCCAGAATCACAAGTGGAATGGTGATAGCACAGGAGGAGGGGAGCACTTGAAATTATGTGTGTACCGCTTCCATGGGAAAGAAACCCTCTGTGAGGCTTTCCCTGGCGGGGAAAGGAAGGCTTTGTTAACTACATATTAATCCCAAGGTCTGGAAGGGGGAGGAGGAGAAGAACATGGAGGATGGTTAAAGTATATAACCCTGAACCCCCATAGTCAGTGCACTCAGATTAGCTGAGTACCCACTACAAGTGGGTACTTGAGCCTCTGCTCAAGTGTATAGAATAAAGTTACTAAAAAACTTACTTATAACTTCATTTCCTCTATACATGGGGTGTTCAGACTAGCTGAGTGCCTGCCTGTATTTTCGTGCTCAAGTGTGTTTCACAAATAACTTTGCTATCTCATTTCCACTATACATGTTTATTTCTCGTCTGAATTCTTCCCTTGCAAGTAAGGCAAGAACTGAGGAGGGGAAGCCCCTGACTAGGGTCTCCCTGGTAACAATAAGACATTTTTTCTATGCATTATATGTAAACTATGTAAAACCTATGTAAAAGAGATTTATTGAGAATTAACTATGGCAGAGTAGCATATTAAGCATTTATCTTTCTCTGTGGTGAAGGGGGTTTTGGAAGGTACTTCTCCCTCCATTCATCCTGTTGCCTCTCAGCACTCTGTTCCTAAGAGGATAAGTAGATGTTTGTGACCTTGAATTCTAGGTTACCGCATGTTGGGGTGGAATGGAGGGAGGATTATACTGTATGGCTTTCCCAAGGTGAAAAGTAGAATTTGTAAGGTAAGATGGGCTGTTTTTTTGTTTTGTTTTGTTTCCATTTTTTAAATAACTGTGAAGGCTTGAAATCACAGAGAAATTATTTTCCTGAATGGATAAAGAAAATGTGATATATATATATATGACATTCTTCTTTATATATATAAAATAGAATATTACTCAGCCACAAAAAAAAGTGAAATCTTACCACTTGTAACAACATGGATGGATTTACAGGATATTATGCTAAATGAAATAAGTTCAGACAGATACCATGATTTCACCTATATGTGGAATCTAAAAATCAAAGTAAATAAAAATACAAATAGAAAAAGACTCCTAGACCCAGAGAACACACTGATAGTTGCCACAGGGGAGGTGTGTTGGAGGACTGGGTGAAGAAGGTGAAGAGATTAAGAAGTACAAGTTGGTAGTTACAATAGTCACAGGGATATAAAGTACAGCTTAGGGAATACAGTCAATAATATTCCAATAATTATGTATGATGTCAGATGGGTACTAGACTTACCAGGGGAAACACTTTATAAATTATATAATTGTCTAACCACTATGCAGTATATCAAACTAATATAATGTTGAATGTCAACTGTAATTGAAAAATTAAAAATATTTTAAATAAAAAATAATTTAAAACAAATTATTTTCCTGAGACAGGTACAAAACTTGAAGGCCAGTGGTTTCTGTTGTTAAGAGGCAGGCCAGCCCTTACCAGAGAGGAGAGTTGGGCCCTTCCCCCTGCCCCCGCATCCCCCACCCGACCTGGGGAAGGAAAAGAGGATGCCTGCCGACTAAAGTGGAAACTTCATCTTAATTATAAAATACGTATTCTTGTCACATTACTTACAGTCATCTGCTTGAAAATTATTTTGCCATAGAAATACATGATAACTAAAAAGTGACTGGTGCTCCTGGACAAAATTTGCATTCAGAAGCCCGAGATACTGTAGACCCTGTGAATGGTTAGGACTTAAAGGGCCTGCAAAGGGAGAACTTTGAGATGGGAAGAGTTCAGAAAGGCATATTCTGTGGTGCTTGGGAGGGCTGAGCAAAATGGTAAAGGCACATGAGCTTAGAGGGAGAAGCTCGAGGCCAGTCTGACCCCGGGAGTGAGGATCAGGCAGTCCTGGGCAAGGAGCATGGCACTGGCTACTAGGCTGGATGGAGGCCGTGGCCCCCCTTCCTCTCTGTTCCTGTGGACAGCCCAGGGTACTGGCGTCACTCAAAGGATATATGTTCTTTACTAATTGATGCAGGGCTGTTGGCCATACAAGTTATATGAGACATTTAATTTAGAAAAAGGTATTTGATACTACTTATAGCCACAATGAAGTGGAAAATATCATTGTGCCTCACACAAATGGGACCATTATATATCAATTTCTGCAGTAAGGCACATCCAATCATTTTATTAATAGTACATAGAGTACTAGAGTACTAGATGTTGACAGTGCCTACACTGTCAGGTTTAAACTTTCCTATGTTGGTGTATATTTACATTGTGTCCAAATGATTATTACAACAAACAACCCCACAATAAACATTTTATATATAATAAGTATACACATGGGAGAACTTTTCTCTAGGATAGATTCTTGTAGAGTCACCGAGTCAACATATACGGAAATTAAACATTTGATATTCACTACCTAATTGACCTTAAATTAAAGAGATAAAAAATATCATTATTATAATCTCATAGCTGGTTTATCTTTAAACCTGGTGTCTAAAAACTTTATCCTTAAGGCCCTTTTATTTTAAAATGGAAAAACCATTGTCCCAGAAATAGTAAATAATTATTCCAAGATTATAACCAGATAGAGCTCAGGGATCTTGAATCCAAATGCTTTGTACTCAGACTTGGGTTTTTTTTGGCAGTGTGAACATTATAAAGTACATTTTACAAATATTTACATCAAAATTAGACAGCCTAAAATCATGCATACTCAATAAAAATGTATTTCATTGATAAATATTAGAGCTATGAGCTTTATGAGGTCAACTCAAAGGAGTAAGAGGCATGAATATGAAGGAGATCACTCCATTCCTGGCCCAACCCTTCAAGCCTTCTGCTGGGAGCAGACACAGCCACAGTGTCCCCAGGATGTGAATGCCTTTAGGAGAGGGTAGAGTTCTGGCAGCTGGATAGCCTGTTTTGTCATTATATAAGAAGAGCCACTGAAAATAAACCAATAGATAAAAAGCATAAGGGAGAACACTGACCTGCTGAGCACCAGGTGGGTACCTGGAGAAGGAGGAGAGGGAGGAGAAAGCCAGCAGAACAGGAAACCCCACCATCTTCTTCAGAGCAAGAAGCGGAGCTCGCTGGAAGCACAGCACCTTCACTCATCAGGATACTTCTGTGGGAGAAGGAGAGAAAAGGGCAGAGTGAAAGGGCTTAGAAAAAAATCCCCTGTTCAAATGCTTACTTTTGTACACAGGTTTTTGACTTGTTTTCCCTCACAGACCTTAAGATAAACACTCCCAACTCCCACCCATCCCCCAGTGGGTTTCCCCTCCCTGTCTTTTTTCTGAAAACCAACTGTCTCCCCAGCAGGTGTAGACAACTGTAAACCGTTCTCTTGTGTCCTGTGAGCTCTCGTGTGTATCTGGGGATGCTCTCTCTCACCAGGGCTCTCTTGAAATAGAAAACTCTGAGTTCAAAGTTAAGAAATTAAATAAGACATTAAATTAGTCCACTCCTCTCAGCAAATCTATCTTCCTCTTGCACTCATTCATTCTTTCATTCATTCATTGATGCGTTATTTATTTCTTTTGACCACAAATAGCTCCTGTGGCTTGACTCCCAATAAGGAAGGTAGTTTTCTCACCATGTAACTCAGAGACTGAGCCTTTCCTTTTTCAGGACCCACGTGTCCCAAAGACACACCTGCATGTCACCACACATTTCTTTCTCACCATCTATATTGAGCCACGGGGTGTTCCTTGAAGCTTCCGGTCTCCTCATTGCGCCTTCAATGCTTGGCTCTAGAGACAGCTTGTACCTAGTTATCTTTGTGGTCAGTACCTGAGGGTGTTGCTTCAGGGGCTGGGAGCAGCAAGTTTCTAACCCATTCCTGGATTGGGAAAATACTCTTAGAAGCAGGAACAAACAGGGCTTCTAGGAAGAACTGGCATTTGAATGTCTCTCCTAGAATGTGTCTGATGAGAAAGGCACAGCCTGCCTGTAGCTCTTCTAGTTACTTTGAAAGTGGAGGTAATAAAGGCCACCCTAATGACCTTTGGACTGTGCTGAGCTATAGAACAATAGGAACTCTAAGGTAGCTTTGGTGGAAATGCTCAGTGTAGCTTCCTGCTCCTGACTGCAAAGGGCTGAAATCACATCATTCAGAGAGAGGAGCTCCTCTCGTATGATATTCAGAGGTGTTGGTCATCCCGGTGTTTCATTCATAAATGTAACTGATTTAGAGAATAGAACGAACAAGAGCATGCTTCCTCCCACCATACCCTAAATGACATTAGAAGCCATGAGCAGAACTATGCCGGGGGAATTCAGAGGTCAGAAATGGAAGGCTCTGTATTCCAAGACCCAAGGACCATATTTCCAAGAGCCCAGGGGCTCCCAATAGCAGAATAGAAACAATAACACAATTGTATAGATATAGAATGTACTCTAACAGTATTCTCTTTCCATTTCACATACTTTCCAAGTTCAATTCATGATTCTTCATGTCACACAAAGTTTACAGATAATCAGGGACACAAATAGCAATTGCATAAATATTGGTATGGGAGCCACTAACCATCGGGCCAAAGGGATATCAAACTCCTAATGTCTCTAGAGAGAGTGAGGTGCAGTCAACTTTTAAGAAATTCAATGTACTGAGATATAATTTACATACAATGGAAGTATGGTTTTTAAATGTATATTTCAATGAGGTTTCTCAACTGCTTATACTCATGTAACCACCACCTGGATCAAAATATGGAACATTTTCATCTCTTGAAAATTTTCGCCATGTCAATTTTTAGGATAATCCAGGAAAAGCAAACAGTATCTGATGTAAACCATGATAGCTTAGTCTTGCCTATTCTAAAATTTCAAAACAACAAAAAAGGAATCACATGAAATATATGTTTTTGTGTTGGCCTCTTGAGTTAAACAAAATGTTTCTTGAGATTCAACCATCCTATGTTTATCGGTCCTTTTATATTCTTATTGCTGCATGATATTGTATTGTTCGACTACACGGAAATACGTTCTTCCACAGCTCTCCCCAGCCCTGCCTCCCCAGCCCTGTCTCCCCCCTCGGTCCACTGAAGCCCTTTCACGTCATGCAGTGCAGCCCCTCCAGTCTCGCCTGAGCTCTGACTCCCACCTACTCGTTTAGGTCTGAAATATTGGGCGATGGGAAGGGAACACAAAGGGGAAGAGAGAAGAGTTGAAAACACTATTTTCTCTTTTGTTTAATTTGAAATTTATGATATATGTTTGTGTGTGTCCTCTATTCTTTTTTTTGTTTGTTTTTCTTTTCTTTATTTTTAAATTTTATTTTAATTTATTTTTTCAAATACATTTGTCTCTGCCTCCCCCCCACCACTTTCCCTTGCCCCCTCCCTCCTTCCCTCCCTCAACTCTTCCCCTTTGGTTTTGTCCATGAGTCCTTGCTATATGTTCCTTGACTTTCCCCTTCCCTTCCCTTTCCCTGCCCCCCACTTCCCTCTTGTCTCTGTTTGTTTCTTTTCCTTTCAGTCTTGCTGGTCTTATTTTCCTTGCATCTTTGTATTGTTGGTTAGGTTCCACTTATAGGTGAGATCATATGGTATTTGTCTTTTGCCCCCTGGCTTGTTTTGCTTAGCATAATGCTCTCCAGCTCCATCCATGCTGTCATGAAGTTTAGTAGTTCTTTTTTTCTTTCTGCTGCGTAGTATTCCATTGTGTAACTGTACCATAGCTTTTTGATCCAATCATCTACTGATGGGCATTTAGGTTGCTTCCAACACTTGGCTATTGTAAATTGTGCTGCTATGAACATTGGGGTGCATAGGTTCTTTTGTATTGGCGTTTTGGTGTTCTTAGGGTATAGTCCCAGCAGGGGAATCACTGGATCAAAAGGCAGTTCCATTTTCAGCTTTTTGAGGAAATTCCACACTGCTTTCCACAGTGGCTGCACCGGTCTGCATTCCCACCAACAGTGGACTAGGGTTCCCTTTTCTCCACAGCCTCGCCAGCACCTGTTGTTTGTGGATCTGTTTATGATGGCCATTCTGACTGGTGTGAGGTGGTACCTCATGGTGGTTTTGATCTGCATTTCTCTGATGGCTAGTGATGCTGAGCATCCTTTCAAATGCCTCTGGGCCCTCTGTATCTCCTCCTTGGAAAAGCGTCTGCTCAGGTCCTTTGCCCATTTTTTGATTGGATCGTTTGTTTTCTTGGAGTGGAGTCCAGTGAGTTCTTTATATATCTTGGAGATCAAACCTCTATCTGATGTATCATTAGCAAATATATTTTCCCATACGGTTGGCTCCCTTTTCATTTTGCTGATGTTTTCTTTAGCCGTGCAGAAGCTTCTTATTTTGATGAGGTCCCACTTGTTTATTCTTTCCTTTATGTCCCTTGCTTTAGGAGACATATCAGTGAAAAAATTGCTGCGTGGGATATCTGAGAGTTTCCTGCCAATGTTCTCCTCGAGGACTTTGATGGTGTTGCGACTTATATTTAAGTCTTTTATCCATCTTGAGTTTATTTTTGTGTATGGTGTCAGCTGATGATCCAATTTCAATTTTTTGCATGTAGCCGTCCAGCTCTCCCAACACCATTTGTTGAAGAGGCTGTTACTGCTCCATTTTATGCTTCTGCCCCCTTTGTCGAATATTAGATGTCCATAGAGACCTGGGCTTATTTCTGGGCTTTCTATTCTGTTCCACTGGTCTATGGGTCTGTTCTTGTGCCAGTACCAGATTGTTTTGAGTATGGTGGCTTTGTAGTAGAGTTTGATGTCCGGTATTGTGATCCCTCCTACTTTGTGTTTCTTTCTTAAAATTGCTGCGGCTATTTGGGGTCGTTTATGGTTCCATATAAATTTTTGAAATGTCTGTTCTATTTCTGTGAAATACGTCATTGGTATCTTAATAGGGATTGCATTGAATCTATAAATTGCTTTGGGTAGTATGGACATTTTGAGGATATTAATTCTTCCAATCCATGAGCACGGTATATGCTTCCATTTATTTGTGTCTTCCTTAATTTCTTTTTTCAATGTTGTATAGTTTTCTGCATATAGATCTTTTGTGTCTTTGGTTAAATTTATCCCTAGGTACTTTCTCTTTTTTCGTGCTATATCGAATGGAATATTTTTTCTGATTTCTTCTTCTTCTATTGCATTGCTGGTGTACAAAAATGCCTTTGATTTCTGAATGTTGACTTTGTATTCCCGCTGTTTTGCCAAATTCACTTATTAGGTTGAGGAGTTTTTTGGTAGAGTCTACAGGGTTCTCTATGTACACTATCATGTCATCTGCAAACAATGATAGTTTTACTTCCTCCTTTCCTATTTGGATGCCTTTTATCTCTTTCTCTTGTCTGACCGCTGTGGCTAGGACTTCCAATACGATGTTGAAAAGAGGCGCTGAGAGCGGACATCCTTGTCGTGTTCCCGATCTTAGTGGGAAAGCTTTCGGTTTTTGCCCGTTGAGTATGATATTAGCTGTAGGTTTTTCATATATGGCCTTTATTACGTTGAGGAATGCCCCATTTATTCCCATTTTGCTGAGTGTTTTGATCATAAATGGGTGCTGTACCTTGTCAAATGCTTTTTCTGCATCTATCGAGATGATCATGTGGTTTTTTTCTTTTCTTTGATTTATGTGGTGTATCATGTTTACTGATTTGCGTATATTGAACCATCCCTGCATCCCTGGGATGAATCCCTCTTGATCGTGATGGATAATCTTTTGAATGTATTGCTGGATGCGGTTTGCCAATATTTTGTTGAGGATTTTAGCATCTATGTTCATCAGCGAAATTGGCCTGTAGTTTTCTTTCTTTGTAGGGTCTTTATCTGGTTTTGGGATCAGGGTGATGCTGGCCTCATAGAAGGAGTCTGGCAGTCTTCCCTCCTCTTGGATTTTTTGGAATAGTCTGAGAAGGACAGGGGTTAGCTCTTCCTTAAATGTTTTGTAAAATTCTCCTGGGAAACCGTCTGGCCCTGGGCTTTTGTGTGCCGGGAGTTTCTTGATGACTGCTTCAATTTCCCCAACTGTTTTCGGTCTGTTCAAGCTTTCTGTTTCTTCCTCCTTCAGTGTTGGAAGATTATACTTTTCTAAAAATTTGTCCATTTCATCAAGATTTTCAAATTTCTTGGCATATAATTGTTCATAATAGTTTCTGATGATCATTTGTATTTCTGTGGTATCAGTTGTTATTTCTCCTCTTTCATTTCTGATATTATTAATTTGGGTCCTCTCCCTTTTTGTCTTGATGAGTCTGCTTAATGACTTGTCAATTTTATTTATCTTCTCAAAGAACCAGCTTCTGGATTGGTTGATCCTCTGAATTGTTCTTTTTGTTCTATGTCATTCAGTTCTGCTCTAATCTTGACTATTTCCTTCCTTCTACTTGCTCTGGGATTTGTTGTTGTTTCTCCAGTTCTTGAAGTTGTAGTGTTAGGTCTTTTATTTGAAATGTTTCTGTCTTTTTAAGGTAAGCCTGTATTGCTATGAACTTCCCTCTCAGGACCGCCTTTGCTGTGTCCCATAGGTTTTGGACAGTTGTCTGTTCATTTTCATTTGTTTCCAGAAATTTTTTGATTTCTTCTCTTATCTCATTATTGACCCATTCATTGTTTAATAGTGTACTGTTCAGTCTCCATGAGTTTGCAAATTTTTGAAGTCTCTCTTTGAGGTTGATTTCGAGTTTCAAGGCCTTGTGGTCTGAGAAAAACTTTGGTATTATTTCAATTTTCCTGAATTTGCTGAGGCTTGCTTTGTGTCCTATCATGTGGTCTATCTTTGAAAAACTGCCATGAGCATTTGAAAAGAATGTGTATTTTTCTTCTTTGGGATGTAAGGTTCTATATATGTCAGTTAAGTCTCTTTGATTCAGTGTGTCATTCAGCGCCACGATATGTTTATTAATGTTTTGTTTGGAAGATCTGTCCATTTTTGACAGTGGGGTGTTGAAATCCCCTACTATCAGTGTGTTGCTGTCTATATCTTTTTTGAAGTCCTCCAACAATTTCCTTCTAAACTTGGGGGCTCCTATATTGGGAGCATATAAGTTTACAATGTTGATGTCTTCTTGATAGATTCTTCGTTTAAGTATGATAAAGTGCCCCTCTGGGTCTCTCTTTATGGCCTTTGCTTTGAAATCTACTTTGTCTGATACAAGTATGGCAACGCCAGCCTTTTTCTCATGTCCATTTGCTTGGAATATTATTTTCCATCCCTTTACTTTCACTCTGTGTAGATCTTTTGCTCTGAGGTGGGTCTCTTGTAGGCAGCATATGTGTGGGTCATGTTTTCTTATCCATTCAGCTACCCTGTGTCTTTTGATTGGGGCATTTAGTCCATTCACATTGAGAGATATTACTGATAGAAACTTACTCATCTTTTCTCTTTGTACTTGTGTTCCTCTCTGTCTCATTCTTTTCCTTCATCTGCTTAAACCAGTCCCCTTAGCATATCTTGGAGTGCTGGTTTGGTAGAGATCTATTCTTTTAGCTTTCTTTTGTCTGGGAAACTCCGTATTTCTCCTTCTATTTTAATGGAGAGCCTAGCTGGGTAGAGCAGCCTTGGCTGTAGGCCCTTGCTTTTCATGGCTTGGAATATTTGTTGCCATTCCCTTCTGGCTTGTAGTGTGTCTGTTGAGAAGTCAGCTCCTAGGCGTATCGGGGCCCCCTTGTATGTTACTTTCTCCTTCTCCCTTGCTGCCTTGAGGATTCTCTCTTTGTCTTTGACATTTGCCATTTTAATGATGATGTGTCTTGGAGTGGACCTCCTTGGGTCCCTCTTGAGTGAGGTCCTCTGTGCCTCCTGGATCCATGAGAGCCTTTCTCTCCTCAAATTAGGGAAATTTTCCATCATTACTTTTTCGAGGAGGTTCTCTATTCCTTGCTCCTCTTCTTCTCCTTCTGGTATCCCTATTATACGGATATTATTGTGTTTCAGGTTGTCCTGCATTTCCCTAAATGCTTCTTCATTCTTTTTGAGTCGTTTTTCCATTTCTTGTTCTTTCTGGGAGCTTTTTTCTACCTTGTCCTCCATCTCACTGATTCGATCCTCAGCTTCATCCAGCCTGCTTTGGATTCCTTCTACTGTGTTCTTCAATTCAGAAATGGTATTCTTCATATCCTCTTGTGTCTTCTTGATAGTTTCTATGTCCTTTTCCAGGCTGATGTAGTTTGCTGTAAGATCCTGATAGTTTCCTGCAGTTTCTCATAGTTCTCTTTGAGCTGGCTGAGCTCATTGAGCTTCCTTAGAACCATTGTTTTGAATTCCATATCTGATAATTCCCTTGCCTCTATTTCATTGAGCTCTCTCTGTGGGGAGTCCCCTTTTCCACTCATTTGAGGGGAACTTCCTTTTCTTCCCATTTTTGTGAGAGTCTGTTAAGTATTTTTGTCCTTTACTTTTCTTTCTGGGCTTGCCTCTGATGATGTCAGTTGTTGACCCTATAGGGCCTTGGGTTGTTTGTTTGAGTCTTTCAGGAGTCTAATGCCTGTGTCTGACTCTTGCTTGGAGCAGCTCTGTGACCCCTTCGGTCAGGGCTGAGCTATTTTTTGGGATCTCTCTGCGCTCTCACGCGGGCTCCTTGAGTGCGTTTCCAGCACGGCAGGGTCCCCCACCTGCCTGGGCTCGCATGTGCTTGCCCCAGACCAGGGGGCTTATTCGCAACCTCCCGTACTCATCTGACCTCCCTGACACGCGAGCTTCGCGGCACTGGTCAGTTTAGGGCCTTCTATTGTGTGTTTTCCCCGCTTTTGGCTCTTTGGGTGCTTTGCTTGCCCTCGCCAAATGGGGACTACGGAAATGGGAGGAAATCAGCTCTAGGACTCTCCGGTTAATCCTGTTTCTGGTCTCTCTTCCAGGGACTCTGGGCAGCTCTACTTATTTTGTGGGCTGCTCCGCAATCGCGGCGGGTAGGTCAGTTTACGCCTGCCCTTGCCCCTCTGTGCACTCCCTCGCAGGCCGTATGGGTGCCAGTCTGTGTGAGGCCTTGCCGGCCGGTGCAAGCGTCCGCCAGCCCGCGTGGGTCACACACACGCTCGCCAACCCTCGCCGGTCACTCGGCGCAAGTGTGCGCGCCTGCTCTGGGTGTTTTGGGGGTGTCTATGTTTGCTTTTCAGCTTTTGGCTCTTTGTGGGTGTGGCCTCTTCCTGTGCAATGGAGACTACGGCAAGGAGAAGGAGTTGGGACTCCCCAGTTCCTCCTCCCGTTCTTTCCCCAATGCCTCCGTTTTTAGTCTCCCCTCAGGGGCCTCTGGGCAGTTCTGTGACCCCTTCGGCCAGGGATCCAACCCCTGTGCGGACTGCGTTTCAATCGCAGGCAGTCTGGTTCATGCGCGTCCCGCTTCTGCCTCTTTGGGGTCGCGCCTTTCCAGCCCACAATGGAGACTACCGAACGCGGGGGTGAGGGGGTGGGGGGTGTGGGGGGGTCGGGACTCCCCGGTTCCTCCTCCCGTTCTTTCCCCAACGCCACTGTCTCCAGTCTCTCCTCAAGGATCTCCCAGCCAGTCTGCACTCAGTCCCGTAGCTCACAGGCTTACAAGCTGTGTGCGGAGCGCACAAAAGGCAGGTTAATTGATTCCCTTATGCCTGAGCGAGATGGTAGCTGCAGAGTGGGAGGTGTGCCATCACCCGGGCTCCACCGACAGCCGTGTCAGTTCTCTTCACAGTTTTCCTCACCAGTCTTTTCCCAGGCACCAGCCCACCCTGCTGCCGCCTCTACCCAGAGATCAAGGAGGGCGGCTGCCACTGCAACTTTTGCGTTGGCCCTTTAAATGTCTCTTTGCATCCCCAGCCACCTGTCTCTGGCAGAGAGCGCCCCTAAGATTTTTGGGGTTGCATTTTGTCTGTATTTTCTTGGCTTTAGCTGCTGTAGTTTAGCGGTTCCTCTTTATGATTCAGACCCCGTTCTTCTCAGGGGGAGCTAACTGGCCGTTTTAATGTCCCTCTGGTGCCAGTGCCCGTGGGCACCCAGCGCACCCTCTCGAGCCTCCACCGCACTTCTCACCCGTTGGGATGTGTGGGAGTAGAATCCACTGTCCGCGGCACCGAGGCTCCTCTCCCACTATCGCTCCACTGCTTTCCAGGTGATTAGTCCATTATTTAGTTGCAATTCCAGTTTGGTTTTGGGAGGAGGTCAGCGTGACTCCCTTTCACTCCTCTGCCATCTTTTTCCCCTCCCTAGTTCTTGTTTTTTTGTGTTTCTTATAAACCATATAGAGATGTTCAATCTTACATCCAGAATTTTAAAAATGTAAATTAGGCCTCTTTTAATTCTTTCAGGCTCTAACTCAGAATTGTTCTATTATTCTCAACAAGGAAAACAATTATTCTAGAATTCATAGAACTTGGAGGGTCTTCAAAACTAAAATGAATTGTGAAGACAGATGACAGCAATGTCTTTACCTCTCATTGTTTATAGCAGAGAAGGGAGATGAAAATTTTCAAAGAAATCATCTTGGGAATTTTATACTCTTACTTTCATCCTGGTCAAGATGGGGATCATGTTAATGGAGGAAACTTCCATGTCTGGGAGAAAGAGAGTCAGAAAGTGTAAATGTATTTCAATTCCTTGTCTAATGAATAAGGGGCCTAACTGGGAGATGTTATATGTCAGTTATATCTCAATAAAACTGGAAAAAATAAACTAGAAAAAAGAATAACAGGTATATTGATATATTAGGGTGAATTAAGCAAGACATTAAAATAAAAATGACAGAATTTAAAAGTTACACTCTTCTAAGTGCTTTACATTTATTAGTTCATGTAATGCTCGTGCGAAACTTAGGGTAGGTACTATAATTAAAACTCTCATCAGGTGAGGGAAGTGAGGCACAGAGAGGTTGTAAAACTTGTTTAAATCACAAACTTGTAAATAGTGTCACCAGGATTTTAACTCAGACAGTCAAGTTCTAATACCAATATCATAACGTGGGTGATACATTCCTCAGAAACAATAAAATCACTTGTTTATTCTCCCAATGCCTCGCAAGTATTTAATTATTAGATATATTTATTAGCATACCAGGTGAAAGTTCTCTTTCCTTATTTTATTTTACTTTTACTTTTGAGTATGTCAGGTGGCCAAAGAGAAGCACACTGCTGAGAGGTACTTACTTAGGGACATCTTTCTTCTAGTTTTCTGGAACACTTTAAAAGATCACCAGAGGCTTCCTACCAGGCTTCAGGTTTTCTAATGTCTGATACCCTTTGGCTTGTTGCAAGTCCCATAGGAGAGGACTTTGGCAGCTGAGAATGGGTAGGGGGTGCGGAATGGCAGAGTATTCATTTTGGTGCCTGCAGCAGTAAGGGTGAGAATATCCAGGATGCCTTCATCTTTGTCAGAATTTTAAAAGTGTGAATGTTGCATTTTGTGAGTGATGGGCAAGAAAGAGGGAAGTGAGTGAAACTGGGCAAGATTCCTGGGGGTTGACAGAGGACAGGCCAAGTTATATCCGCACCTTCATGACATTGGAATGTGTGAGGAGAGAATTTGTTGAGGCCAGAGTAATGTTTGTGCTGATGCCATCTCTCTCTTAGTGACTGCTCTCCACTTTCTGTCTGTCTCTCTGTCCGATGGATAAAATGTGCTTCTTGAATAAAAGTTTAGAGAGATGGTGGACAGATTACTACAGAACATGGCTGTTGAGATGGAACAGAGTGTTTCCTTGGAGATGGAAAACAAAAGGCCTTTTTTGTGATTGTCAAAGGCTTCCCTGATAGTCCCTGAGAGACACTACAGTTGCCTGAGAGCTCCAGGAGGCCATTTCTGTGAACCACATTAATTATGACCTTTTTACCTGTGAGTCCCTTTTTTGTCTTTCATCCAGCTATTTTCAGGACCTCCCTCTGCATCATATTGCTCTCTGCTCTGGAAAAGCTGGTGGGTTCCCAGGACTTCTCTCTGCCAAGAGACCTCTTCTCCATCCTGGTTCTCCTAGTGTCCATGTGGGGCTCAGGTGAGAATATTTATATATCCTATACCTGGGTTCTCTTGTTCTCTGAATAGAAGGATTCAATCACTTCTCATATATACCTGGATTAATTCTAAATCCTTCATTTTAATATAATGATTTACTTTCCAATACACAATGGCAAATAAGTCATTATACAATTATTTCCCAGAGAAGGATCAGGTAGAACTACATCACTAATGCTTTTTAATTCATTCAGGTCTCAGCCTCATGAGGAATACATTTTCTGATCCCCAATACCTGATTAAAAAGTCCTAGTTTCATGATTTCCCAGCACTCTTCCCTTCTCCTTCATAGAATTTACCACTTTTGCAGTTGAAAAAAATCATTTGTTTAATATGAGATTACCATGTCAGTTGTAAGATCTAGAAGCATAGACATCCTCTGTGTCTTGTTTTCCACCATCTTCAGCCTGAATGTGTGTAACAAACCATGGCGGCTTGAGTGAGAGGATGTCTGTGGGTCTCCACTGGGCCAGTAATGATGCTGTGCTCCAAAACACATGGGCAGGTGTTCTGAAATTCTTACAATGGTGGCTCCGTTCCATAGACTTACTAGCGGTCATCAGTCCACGGAGCCCATTGTGGCCATGCTGGGTGCAGACACTGTGCTGCCCTGCCATGTGGCCCCAGCCATGAGTGTGGAGGACATGGAGCAGCAGTGGTTCCTTTCTGAGCTCCCAGATGCTGTGTATGTGTATCAGGATGGAGCGGAGCGGGTGGAACAGCAGCTGGTAGATCTCAGAGGGACAGCAGAATTGGTGAAAGATTGTGTCACTGAGGGAAGAGTAGCTGTGAGAATCTGTACTCTCTGGGTCTCAGACAATGGAATGTACACATGGTTTTTTTTTAAAAGGAAGTGATTTTGAAGAAACAATTTTGGATCCAGAGGTGATAGGTGAGTAATCATCTGAGAACACAGATCACTCTGAGAGAAATGCAAGTGTTCTGCATTTGATTTGGGGGGAAGGGTGGTGAACAGGACAGAGACAAAAAGGCAAGTATACTTCAAACTGGTCCACACCCTAGACATTGCAGTTGACCCTAAATCTTATCTACTTATACATATGTTGAATGGTACTTTAAAATTAAACCACTTCCATAAATATCTACCAAAAATATAGATCATTTATTTCCTTCTATGTCTCTGCTGCATATTTGGAAAGAAAGTGCCATCATTACCAAAATGTACCAGTATTATTCTGAGAGAGAAGAATCCCAGTTGGCTCCCATGATGGACAGAGGCTCACCTGGGCCTGCTAGTGGTCAGGTCTTGAAGGCATTCTTCAGAGGAAGTAACTACGAGGGTTGTGATGGGGTGGACTGGAATGCAGGGAAAAAGTTATCATAAGAGAATTAAGGTCAGAAAACAATAAACATTCAATAACTAAGTGAAACAGAAGTAGAAAAAACCATTAATTTAGTGATTTGGGGAAAATAAAAAGGCCCTGAAGAGTAGAGCCAGTGGGAAAGATTAAGGTGGACTGAAAGCTGGTCCACAGGACACTGAATTGACCATCGTGAGTTTTATCTTCACTGATGCTGTTTCATTCAATAATACTATAAGCTTATTATATCAAACTCAATTCAGAAAGTTATAAAATATAAATTGATAATCCTCCCTTTTTCTCTTCCAAATTAACTATTAACACCAGATTATTCGATGCTCTTCCAGTTATCTCTTTATATATTTAAATATGTAATTACATTTATGTATAATTAAAATTATTAATAATTCTATAATATAGTAACAAAATAATAATTCTGTAATAATATAATAATAAAATAATTAAAATTCTGTGGTAATACAATAATAAAATAATAAATATAATTATATGTCATAAAATGTACAGTTATATAATTATAATGTTTACATATCTTATGTAATGTATTTATGTAGCAGGTCTTGATGTCTGTTCATAAACCAATCTTCAAAAATGTTTATGTTAGCTTCTTAAACATTAAGTTAAAATGTTAGCTTCTAAAAAGAAAATTAAGTCGGTCTTTGAGCCTTCGGCCAATCAAGCTGGCATAAAATTATGTCTTAGTTTTTACTGGAGCTTCCTGCTCCTCTTTTTTCTTGACTAATAATTGTGAAAATGTCTTTGATTCTAATGCAGCCCATTTTATTCAGGATTCAGTAAATCTCCTCTAGTCCTGGCCCCTCATTGGTTACTGCCAGTATGCTCACTATCCCAGGGTTTGTCACATCTCTTCATGCTGACTCTGGGACGATTAGTCACAAATATCATAGAGACTTCTGATGCAGTTCTTCGGGAGGCACACGAGTATGAAGATCTCTGTCTTTTAATAAATCTCCCCTTTGCTCTATCAAAGCTTCTTTCTGTTCTCCTTAGAGACACTCTTTCATTAGTGTTCTTTTTTCTACACGTATTATACAATTTCTGTCACTAACTTAAGCACTCGACAATAGAGAAAAAAGGGTCTTCATGTAGTTCCTACTTTAAGCTGAACAAATATCCCTGAAGCTGAAATATTATCAATGAAATCAAGATAGGGACAAACAGAGAAAAACTTAACAGGTATCAAAACAGAATTAATAACAAGTAGTTTTCTGCTCCATATATACATACTGATCTCTTATTTAAAATATCTCATGTGTTTCTATAACTGCTTTTTCATCCTTAACAATATATAACAGACCAATTAAAAAAGATTGTGTTCTTTAATGATTGCAAATGTTTTTATGATATAGAAATTCATAATTTATGTGAATGTTTACTTTAAAATTTTTTTTTAATTCTCCAGTTACAGTTGTCCCCATTTTTCCCTCATTATTCTTCCTTCCCTACCCACCACTACATTCAATCTTCCCCACCTTTGTCTTTGTCCATGGATCCTTTATACCTGTTCCTTGACTTGTGAATATTTACTTTTTAATGAATGTAGACTGTTTTTCCATTTTTCTTATTACAAAAATAATAAAATACACATATTTTCTCATAAGTCTCTATGCAATAAGTTGTTTTTCACTAGATAAATTCATCAAATGATTAAGTTCATACCCTATAACTTAACAATTCCAGTTTCAAGATAATCATAAAATTTCTTAACTGTGTGGAAAGTCTAATAATTGTTTTAGTTTACAATCCTAACAACAATTAATGAGAATAAACATTTCTTCACATGTTTGATGACACTGGATATTAGATTTCTTCTGTTTTTATTTTTACCAGTTTGATAGGTAAAAAATGGTATCTCACAAAAAATTTTCATTACCCTTATAACAAATAAGGTGGATAGTTTTTATGTATTTTTTTACCTGTTTGTATTATTTTTACCTTCAATTTTTTCTTCATGTCCCTTAATTTACTGGTTTTTTTGGGGAGGGCTTTTTTATTTAAAAAATTTTGATCAAGTTCTAATTGTTCTTTTACTTGTTAATGTTGCTTTTCCCCCCTAGTTTGTTTTTTCTTATAATTTTATGATAAATTTCATTTAAAAAAGTTTAAAAGCATGTTCTCAGAACTGTCAACATTATCTTTTATGTCTTCTTATTTTTATGATCCTCTTAGATGTACTCTTATTAACATTGCAAAAATATTTTACCTCCTTTCGGTAAAATATGTTGTAATTTAACATGCATAGCAAATTTAGTCCAGACTTTAAATGTCCCACTCAATGGATTCTCACAAAGCAAATACACCTGTGAAACCAGCACCCAAAACAGGAAACAGAACTAATTCGAATGTTGGAAAATCTGTTTTTTTCCCATCTAGTCATCATTTTCTTAAGGGTATCACTACTTTGATTTCTAGTTTTATAGATTATTTTGCCTTATTTTGGACTTTCACATACACAAACTCTTTCATGTCTGGCTTTCTTTTTCTAACTATTATTTTTCTATGTAGTTAATTGCATGTAGTTGTAATTCATTTCTATCTTTTATTGTTTTGCTTTTCACAGTTACATCTTTAAACCTTAGAATTTTTTGGCATAAATGTTCATGAAATCCTTAAAATATTTTTTCCTAAGGTTTATTCACTTATTTCTATAACAGTGAATAAAGTAGAAAACAAATGCATTATTTCCCATAAACTTTTCATAGAATCAAGATAAATTCTAAATTCCCTATATGGTTATAATGATTTATCTATCTACTTCCTTGATAATAACATAGTGTTTCTATTTCTAAAGCTTTATATTCTCTGCCAAGAAAAGCATGTTGTTTTAAAATGCGGAATGTTTTTCATACTTACCTGGAGGGGAGACACCATGATCACAAAGGTGGTTTTCCCAGGATGAGGCTTATCCATTGCCCTCTGATTGTGCTGACCCCTGCGATTTCCCCAAATGTGGGAAACTTGACTGCAGAATTTGTGGTAGTGGGGGGCTGTGTTCGTGCTTTCCCCTAAGGAAAAAAGAAAAAAGAAAAAAATTATAATGTTTTTCTTCTATATTAACCCTCTTAAGTTAATACTTCTCATTTTATTCTATCTGGTAATATCTATAGGTTTATTTTATCCATTTCCTTTTTGTGTACCTTTAATAGGAAGAAGCCAATCCATTAGGTTTTGAAGGAAAGAGTGACAAATTCTCCTGAGTCATGGTACTGTGACCTTCCAGTAAGAGGTCAAAGATTTTCACATTCTCATGAGAGTCCCAGCACTTTTCAGTGCCTTTCCCATATCAGTTCACTGAATGATATATATAAAGACAAGTCCAATGTTTAGAAGGAGTTAGTTGATTATATATTTATACATATCTTCCATTTCATTGACCTTTGTCTAGTACAACCACTTCTATGCTCAGGAATGGGCAGCCCTTCCTGTTCCTTGTCTTAACAGTAGTTTTTGTCTTCTTATTTCAACTTGGAATTTCAATGGTTATATTCTTCCAGGAGGTACAAGGTCTATTTGATAGTTAGCACTTGATCCCTAGGCTTTGGTCTGCTTCATTTGGCTTAGAACAAGTTTCAACCACATATGTTCATTTCCCTTCACCAAAAGATTTAGGAGCCCCCTCAGGCAATTTTAAGGATTATCTTTCAGATCGCTTTCTATTTTCTAGAAGTGTGTCCTTCCCAGGCAGGCCAAGATCTGACAGTAAAAATTATTAGATATATTATTTCAACAACAAAAAAATTTTCAACGACAACAAAAATAAGATGATATAACTAGGTTCCTAATATTTTCTATACTAAGGAATTAGAGTAGGACTAAGCCAGACATAAGAAAATCCATACCATGAGATACAGAATTTTAAAAAGACAAGATAATATATAGTCTTAGAAGGCAAGGTAAGTCAAGGAACATGTATACATGTAAACAATTTGTTATGGACAAAGCCAAAATGGGAAAGGACTGAGGGAGGGTGGTGAGGGGGAGGCAGGGGAAAGTGGTGGCGGGAAGGTGGAGACAAATGTATTTGAACAATAGAAAAAAAAAGGCAAGATAGTCATTCTCAAAGAGACAGTCAGTTCTTCTAGTGTTGGGTAATGTGATGTTTTGATACAGGTGCTGGGGAGAGTTCACCTGGCCATCTTCACTTTTATATAACCCCTACTCAGAAGAAGGAAGAAAATTTGGAAAAAACAATCACAAAAAGATTGTCTAAGGAAGTGACTATAAGAAGTCTCAATTTAAGTACAATAAGAAAGTCTTCCCTGAGACTCCAGTGAATGGAAGAGAGAGATTGGATAGGTAGATATAGATAGATTAGATATAGATATGGATATAGATACAGATATATTGATGTTTTTCTGAAAGAATTCAACTTTGGCAAACTTTACTATGCTCTTATTATTCTTCTATGACCAATTGCAGATATGTCTGGGTAGAAAAGATGTGACAAGTATTAGGGTAAATCCCAGTGTTAACTTCAAGTCTCTTGTGGATTTGAACTACACATACCCATTAATCCCATTAATCTCATGGAAGAAGGAAAGAAACCTTCTCCTCCACTGTGGTACTTTGTCCATCTCCCCACATAGGTGTTATTGTGTAACACTAGGGACTTCAAGACAAAATATATCCAGATCTCAGATAAGTGACTTTCCTCCCCAGGTCTGGGTTCTGGCCTTCATACTTTTATGCTGGGTCCAGAAGATGAAGGAATAAGACTGACATGAATAGGTAAGAGGTGGTTTCCCTGGCCTGAGGTACAATGGAAAGATGTGAGGGGAGAGAAGATACCATCTCTCTCTGAGGAGTAGAACCAAGATGATGATGGGTTCTTTCAGATTGAGGCATCTGTCATTGTGAGAGACAGCTCAAAGAAAGAGGTGTCCTGCTCCATGAGGAACTCATTCTTAGGACAAGAGCAGGTAGAAACCATTTTTATACTAGGTCAGCATTGCTCATTTCGGAGACAGGACAGGAGTAAGGAGGGGATATTTGAGACCTGGGATGGGATAGGCTTGCTTAGTGTATGCTTTTGATCAGGTTTTGGGGCCCTGTTTCAGAGCCTTTCTTCTGTAGCATGTCTCCTTGGAAGGTAGCATTTGCTGAGACTTTCCTCATACTTGGGATTTTTGTGGGTGGTGTTGTGTTTTTGGCCTGGAAAGAACAGGAAAGGAAGAGAGTATGGGAAGCCAAGGAGGAAAAAGAAAGCAAAGTCAAAGGTAAAACTGAAGGAGACTTGGGGGCATCTGTAATGTATGGGCTTGTTAGCATGACTGTTGGAATACAGAGACATATGTAGGAATGAGTTAGAGACCCAAGACCTTCAATGAGACATGGGACCAAGGATGTCCATGAGAAAAGTATCATAATAGAGTCCAATGGAGAGAGAAAACTGACTGGTATAAACATGGAGTTTAAAAATGGTCGTAGTTTCACTTAGCATAATACTCTCCAGTTTCATCCATGCTGTTGTGAAGGGTAGGAGTTCCTTCTTTCTTTCTGCTGCATAGTATTCCATTGTGTAAATGTATGACAGTTTTTTGATCCACTCATTTACTGATGGGCATTTATGTTGCTTCCAGTACTTGGTTATTGTAAGTTGTGCTGCTATGTATATTGGGGTGCAGAGGTTCTTTTGAATTGGTGTTTCAGGATTGTTAGGGTATAGTCCCAGAAATGGGATCACTAGATCAAAAGGCAATTCCATTTTTAGTTTTTTGAAGAAATTCCATACTATTTTCCACAGTGGCTGCACCAGTCTGCATTCCCACCAACAGTGCACTGGGGTTCCCTTTTCTCCACAACCTCACCAGCACTTGTTGTTTGTTAATTTATTAATGATGGCTATTCAGGTGGTGAAAGACTAATACCCTATAATCTCACCCATAAGTGGAACCTAATCAACAAAACAAACAAATGAGCAAAATAGAACCAGAGACTTGGAAATAAAGAAAAAACTGACAGTGACCAGAGGGCAGGGATAATGGGGGGACAATGCGGGGTGGGGGGAGGAAAAGGGGCAAACAAAGGAACAGGAATCGAGGATTTATGTGCATGGACAATGGAGGGGATTGACTGTGGGAGTGTGGGTGGGGTGGGGTAGGGGAGAGCAATGAGGCAAAAGGCAGACAACTGTGACTGAACAATTAAAAATGGTCATAGTAATTCTCCATTAAGGTACATTTCTTGATTAGGTATATGAAAGCAGCATTTAAGATCTGGGCTTAGTAACAATCTAGAAAGTAAACCTTGAACTTCCTTCCTGAAAATCTGTTTTGTTATCTCCTTTCCTTTGTAGAATAATTCAAAAAAGAGCTTCATAAATTCTCCATTTTCTTTGATAAATAGGCATTAATTTATGATGTACACTCACAAGCTGTTATTCCTTTTTAGACAGAAGGAAGGAATTATATCATCAAGGTGAGTTATAGTGAGGTTATATTTGGGCCAACGATCTCATCTACTCCTCAGTTCTGACCACCTCCTATTGATTTTGTCGGTGAAGAGGCATTCCCCACCCTAAATAGAATAACATGGTCAGACACATGACACCCGACACTGGACAGATGAGACAGTTTATTAACCACACACGCTCACATCCTGGGGAGGGCACCACTCACCATGCGGGACCACATGGGGGTTGCACTTGGGAGCAGAGCGAACCAACAGGGGCTATGGGAAGTAGGTTTGTGGCAACAAGAGGATGTGTTGGTCCTGTTTTCTGTAGAAGTACATGATTGGCCTGTTTGAATAATTTTGCCAGCTGACAGTGAGGTGAAGCCCTCTGTTAGGCTGACAACTAGGTGGGGATCAGTTGGTTAGGCTGATCGGGAAATTAGCTAGTTCTGGAGCTTTTCCTGTTGGATGGAGAGCATATCTGGTGAGAACAGGGGAGCGTACAATTTGACATTTGGAGACCTGTGAGTCAGCAAATGAAATTTCAGGATTTATAATACACTCTCACAATTTATAGTCTATCTTTTTCTGGCAAAAGAACTAGACTCTAATATTTTATCACAGATGTGTTGGAGGGTGTGGAAAATTGAGGAAATAGAACAGGAGATATAAAAAAAGACAAACAGCCCAAAATTGACATTGATATGATGAACACAGAAATATAGCTTTATCATAAACCTTCTGATTTCATGTGGTTGCAGCAATTTCATAGTCTGAGGTGAATGTCCTATGAGTGAGAGAATCTAATTACTTTGTTTTATTTCAGACTGGAGAAAATCTGGATTATATGTTGGTGAGTAATTGATGTTTGTCTTGGAACTTCAGATGCACCAGGATTTCCAAGGCATTTTTAAACAGGTGCCTTTTCCTGGAGATTTTATTTTGAAGCTGTGAGTGCAGAAAAATACAGGGGCTAAGGGAATAAGCATCCCACTGGTTCAGAGGACACCTACTTGCCATATTGTAACACATGACTTTTTTTCTTTTTAGACTGGAGATAAGAACATTTCAAAACAGGTGAGTGATCATATTCTTCTATCTCACATCATCTCCTTTATACAAATGAGAAACTTTTGCACTTATATAAACTCCCAACAATACCTACTTGGTTATGCATTTCATGACTTTCACTTCACTCTCAACTTCAAGATGAAACATTATGGGATTTTTTACTTCTCTGATACCATTCATTCAGCATAAATTTATACAACTGTTTATTCAGTATCAAATAAATAAAGCCAGTGTCTGACTTCATGGGAACATGCACATACAAATTATAATGAATGTTATAAAGGAATAAATAATTGCTGTGAGAAAGAAAAATGGTGGATTAAGGAAATGTCCTGAAGAATTGATGTTTAACCTGAGATTTCATAGATCTGATAGATTTATTCATGTGAATAACATTGAAAGAGTAGTCTGGGCCGAAAGAAGCCTATTATGTAACCACCCTGAGACAGCAGAGCTTGTTGCGTCTCAGGGTACGTGGAAAATGGCCCTGGTCACCTTAGAGTCTTTCCAGCATTATGAATTGATACAAATTTCTAGTGCATGCTATGTGATTCTGAATATCTCTGCATCTACACACATTTTCCTAGTTAATATAACCCTTCAACAATTAAAATATATCTCATATATCACATACACATTTTTAGAAAAACTTTAATTATTGAAAATGTTTGGCGTGACAAGAATAAGATTATTTACTATTAGTACTATTAGTAAATAGTACTAATAGTAAATAGTACTAAAAGTAAATAGTAGTAGTACTATTGCTACTTTTACTAATAATATTAGTGTTACTAGAACTATTGGAAGGTAAAGTTTACCGAGGGCAAGACATAGTATTAAACTCTCTACACATTTTCTTAGTTGTTTTCTAACACTTGTTCTGTGTTGAAAGATAATAATTATGATTATGTTCATCATCACAAAAGCAAAGTGAGGCTGAGAGAAACAAAGTAGTTTCACCAAGATCTCGGCTGCTATGTACAGAGTGATTGTCAAAATTCAGGTCTTTCTAACTACAGAGCCTGGGATTTCAACCACTACAAATATTGTATAAGGGTGTGTGAGAAGTGGATAACTTAGTTATTACATAAGCCTACAGAAAAATGATACCAAAGAAGCTTGAATGAAAATAGTTACAGTGTGGCCAGAAATATGAAAGGGCTTAATTATTAAGAGCAAACAGTGAATCTGCTAGCATTTAAAGGAAAGTGAAGACCCCATCCTGAAAAACTTGATCCTGGGGATTTTCAGATAAGACAGCCCTCTTGGCTACATGGTTTCCACCTGTTGGAAACAGATGAGCACCCAATGTCCTCTCAACCCTGGCCTTCTGGGATCTACACATCATGTGTGTCCTACGAATAGACACAGGATAGAACATAAATTATTTTACCTACTCTTCCATTTCTCTTCCTCTTCTTTTCCTCCTTTGTCCTTTTGCTGTATTTACATCTTTCCTAAGGCCAACCAGTCTTTATTGTGAAGTGACCTTAACATTCCCCCCCATACTTGCAGTGACTGTTATTCTGGATCCAGACACAGCTCATTCTAAACTCATCTGAGAAAAAAGAAACATGTTTCTTCAATAGAAAATGTTTCTCAGAACGATGATGCTCCCATACACCAACGGCAAGAGGAGTCTGAAACCATCTTCAGTGTTCTGGGCCAGAATTGCTTTACCACTGGGAGACATTACTGGGAGGCAGAAGTAAATGTGGAAATAGAAGGTGGACCTGGAACCAGATGGGTTCTGGGTATCTGCTCAGATACAGTGAAAAGAGAGGGGTGGGAGAATCAAGATGGCAGAGGAGTGAGTGGAAGTCACACTGACCTCATCCCAGGACCAACCTGGAATTACAACTAAATTGTGGAGAAATCACCTGGAACAAACAACTGAACAATAGCGAGAGAGGAGCCTGTAACCTCGGAGACAGAAGAATCAGCTTTAGCACAATCTAACTGGTAAGGAGTGTGGTACAGACCTGAGAAAGCAGGCGGGGCACCCACGGCAGCAGCACCGGAAGGATAATGAAATGGCCCGTTGGATCCCCCCTAAGAAGAGGGGGGTCTAAAACAAAAGTGGGGATCTCTAGCCCACAGCACCAGAGCCCAAAAAATATTCAGAAAACAGCCAGCTGCGAAAAGTGACAGAGTTGCTCTCTGCCAGAGACAGGTGGCTGGAGATGCAAAGAACTGTTTAAATGGCCAACACATAGATTTTTATTTGCAGCCGCTTACCCTGGTCTCCAGCAATGGCAGGGGAGAGTGGGCTAGAGACGCCTGAGGAGAGATGGGAAGGGAGCTCTGGGGAGAGAACTGAGACAGTAGCTGGTGGGATATCGGTGCTGACTCATCCCCCATGCGACAGCAGCCATCTTGCTCAGGCAGAAAACCCTCCCCCTGAGCAGCACCAGCATCAAAGGACCCAATAGCCCCACCCCCAGGTGGGATTCCACCCCGCCCTGTGCTGTCTAAGCTGCCTGCTGAGTGCAGAGTGGCAGCCACAGACAGTAGATCCCTGGCTAAATGGGGCACAGAGACATCTGGCGACACTTGGAGACTGGGGATGGAGGCTTTGGGCAGAGAACGGAGAGAGTAGCCAGCGGGATCCCATTGCAGACTCCTCCCCCATACGGCAACACCTTGAGTGGACCCAATAACCCTGCCCCCAGGAGGGACTCTGCCCCACCCTGAGCTGCCTAAGGCAGCCTACTGAGTGCAGAGTGAATAGATTAACAGCTGAAGGAGACAGCCACAGACAGTAGATTCCTGAAAGTCTCGAACAGACTGCTTAAGGTCAGACAGGGTCAACATCTGACATCATCAGAGGCAGATCCAGAAAGTAAAAACAGCAGTCTCCTACCATAGAAGTTCACACCACAAAGTCAGGAAATCAAGACAGATCAACTTAAGAAGCAGAAGCAAAAGAGAAGAGTCTCACAAATAATGGGAAAACAAAGAAATACATCCGACTCGAAGGGAAAGGAAGAATCCTCAGAAAGAGAACTAAATGAAATAGAGGCAAGTAAACTATCAGATATTGAGTTCCCAACAATGGTTCTAAGGAAGTTCAATGAGCTCAGTGAGCTCAGAGAGAATTACAAAAAACTACAGGGAAACTATGAGGAACTTACTGCAAACTATATCAGCGTGAAAAAGGACATAGAAACTATCAAAAAGAGACAAGAAGAAATGAAGAATACAATTTCTGAATTGAAGAACACAGTAGAAGGAATCAAAGCAGGCTAGATGAAGCCGAGGACCAAATCATCAAGCTGGTGGATAAGGTAGAAAAAAAGCTCCCAGAGAGAGCAAGAAAATGAAAAAAGACTAAAAAGAATGAAGAGGCATTGAGGGAAATGCAGGACAACCTGACGTAATAATATTCATATAATAGGAATACCAAAAGGAGAAGAGGAAGGAATAGAGAACCGGTTTGAAAAAGTAATGATGGAAAACTTCCCCAATTGGAGGAGAGAAAAAGTCATACAAGTCCAGGAAGCACAGAGGGTCCTATTCAAGAGGAACCCAGTGAGGCCCACTCCAAGACACATCATCATTAAAATGGCAAATATCAAAGACAAACAGAGAATCCTAAAGCAAGCAAGGGAGAAACAGGTAGTAACATCTAGTGGAGCCCCAATACGGCTAGCAGCTGACTTCTCCACAGAAACACTGCAAGCCAGAAGGGAATGGCAAGAAATATCTCAAGTCATGAAAAGCAAAGGCCTGCAACCAAGACTGCTCTGCCCAGAATAGCTCTCAATTAAAATGGAAGGCAAAATAAGTTTCCCTGACAAAGAAGGCTAAGAGAATACACCTCCACCAAACCAGCACTGCAAAATATGCTAAAGGGACTGCTTTAAGATGAAGAAAAAGTTTCTATGAATACCCAGTTGCTTTCAGAGTTGCCAATACTTGATATTACCAATATTTTTAATATCATTAATCTGATTGTGACAATGATGTTATTTTAATTGTTCCCTTACTATTTGTTGAAACTAAGTCTGTTTTAGTATATTTCTTCCCTATTTCTATTATTTGAAAAAAAATCTTTAAATGACTTTTTGGTATTCTTTATCCATTTATTGATTAAAGGTTTGTAGAACTCCCCCCCACAAAAAAAAACCCCTATTAACCATGTTTTAGATGTGTTGCAAATACTTTTCTATTCCTTGTCCTTTACTTTTTTTATTTGTATATTACTATACAGTTAAATGTTTAATATAGTCATATTGACAATATTTACTTTATAACTTCTGGGTTTGAATATTTTACTTCAGATCATGAAAAATATTAGTTCTATTTTCTTCTAAAACTTCTTAGATTCCACATATTGATTTTTAACTCACCTGAATATTTCTTGTATAATGTGTGAAATAGGGCTCTATATTTGTTTTATTTTAAGTAATAGTGGTCCATGCACCTTATTTGTTGAATAAGCCTTATTTTACCCATTGATTTGAAATATCAACTTAATCATATATTACATTGTTAGACATATATATATGTTTGTCTCCAGAATGCTCATTATATTTCATTGTGCTGATGTCATGTTGGTTTAATTGCTGAGACTTTATAATGGTTTTAATTTTTAAAAATATTTTATAATTAACTTTGACATCCAAAAAAATAAATAAAATCAGTTAAAAAAAGAGAGAAGGGTGGTTTGTAGAATGTCCAGAGAAGAATTTCTGGGTGGTAGCATATGAGGAAGGAGAGATCAGGGCTCTCACTTCCCCACTGGAGTCTCTATTGCTGAGGCTGTGCCCCCACAACATTGGGGTTGTTCTGGACTGGGAGGCTGGGGATGTGCCCTTTTACAACATGGCTGACAGGTCTCACTTCTATTCCTCTACTAAAATCACTTTCTGTGGGATCCTCTGTCCATATTTTGGCCTTCAGGGTCCTGGTACATCTGTGGCCATCTGCTCAATTTCAGATCACGTTGAAACTTGTCCTGATTCTTTTCCAAACATCTCTGGAACTCACTTAAGTCACTGTGATCTGGGTGTCCCTCCAAGAAGCTAACTCTGTTACCTCAATAGGAAGTGAAATGTCAGCCCCTTGGGTATCTCTTAGCTGCCTCCACTCAAGGCTCTTACAAGTAAGAAAGCTTTCATTGTGGAAAGTAGTTTCATTAAGCATCATTTCAGCCCCTTTCAAAGAAGGAGAGACAGAAAGAGGAATGGGACAACTGGAAAATGTTTAGGTGAATTTCCTCTAATGTTACCTTTGGGGAAGCACATTCTCTTTATGAGCAGCAACAATTTGTCACATGAAAACTCTGAACAAATGTATGGCACCTCTTCTGTTCTTGTGCTCAGTGTGTGTTGAAATAAATATTTTTAAAACTATGTTTAAAAAGGAAATCTCTTCTCTTGCTGTTTATGTTATCGAATGTGGAGGAAGAGGTGGTATTTGAAAGGAAGGCTCAACAGTTGAGTGAATTGTCAACATGTTACTATTCTTGGAAGTACACAGAAATTCATTCAGATCTTCTGAAAGTTAATAACTTAGCTTAACCTTGCCTTGTTGTACATTGAGTTGTAAGCCTGGAGTTTTCCATGACTGGGAGAGGACTGATATATGACTGTAAAATATTCAAGCAGGAGACAAAGCCTTCCTGGAGGCAAGGGCCTCCCCCGCTTTTTAAAATAAGTTCTCAATTGTTAGCAAGTCCAGGACTGTTTTCTCTGTTAGTATGTAAATAAGAAAGGAACTGATGTTGCTGTTTACATTTTCAGAGAAAAAAACTAGTCAAATAGGAATGAAGAAACACTGCAGCGATCATGGAGAGAGTCAT
Source organism: Pteronotus mesoamericanus (assembly GCF_021234165.1). Taxonomy (NCBI): domain Eukaryota; kingdom Metazoa; phylum Chordata; class Mammalia; order Chiroptera; family Mormoopidae; genus Pteronotus; species Pteronotus mesoamericanus. The sequence goes on from NW_026555085.1 coordinate 2,758,414, forward strand.
TGACAACACTGCTTTTTTCCCCCTTTCTGACCATGTTCTTCCCTTTGCCTTTAGTGCAACTAAGCCTTCTCTATTACCACCAAGTTTATGTCTTCAAGGGTATAAAATATAAGCTTCTTTTGTTAAGTGAGCCTTCTCTTCCTGCTGATAGAAGGGATCCACTTAGCTTTTTCTACACTATTGATAGACCTTTAAATCCTAGTCCCTTTAAGAATCTTTCTGGGAAGATGTATTTCCTTAGGAAAAATTCCCTGGCACATGAAGTGGCAAAGCCAGTATTTAAACCCAGGAAGAATAAGCCCAGAATATTTACATCACTGACAGTAAAGGGAGGGCTAACAAAATAAACAAGAAGTAATAAGGCAAGAGAGAAGTAAGTGAACAGTGGAAAAATATTAATTGGTATAATCAGATGGATGTAGTAGATAAGAAGGAATTTCTAGACAGGAAAATCCTGTATGTAGGGTAATAACAAAATAGAAAAAAATGGAATTGGTATGATATACTATGATATAGAGCAGGAAGGATAATGGGTTTAGTTTGGGAAATTTTTCTTTTGTAAAGTCAAAACATTAAGGATAGGGTTCTCAAATGAGCTTTTAGCATCTCTCCTACAGGAACTAAATGCATATTTTGTTCTACAACAGAATTTTTTCACCTGATATTTCTCCACTCATTTTAATGAGTTGTTTTTCTTCTAAGCTTAGAGACTAGGGAGCATAGGCTAGAGATGGACAATGGAAGACAATGCAAAAGTTGATGTTTTATTGGAATCAGTTGTAGAGATGTCAGGGATGACATGGCCCATAACATCCTTATGTTTAGTTATGGGTAAATCAACAAGCAGTGAAAGGTCTCCCAGTAGCCTATAGTTTCTGGCAAAATAATTATCTTGAATTTACCATCTGACTCCATCAATTATTTCTTTATTGCTAAACTACTCTGGCAATCCCATCTTGAGTATGGTTTATGAAGGTATGATAAGACATTCATACACAAAAAAGGCTTACATACCTATACATGGAACCTAATCAACAAAACAAACAAGCGAGCAAAATAGAACTGGAGACATGGAAATAACAAACTGACTATGACCAGAGGGGAGGAGGGTGTTAATGAGGGAAAGAAGAGGAAAGATCAAGTCAAGGAACATGTATTAAGGACCCAAGGACAAAGACAAGAGTGCGGGGGGAGAGGATTGATTGTGGAAGGTGGGCGGGGGGTGGTGGATGGGGCAGGGGAAAGTAATGGGGGAAACATGGGCACAACTGTAATTGAACAAAAATTTTAAAGAAATCTTGCATAGAATAAAAACATTTTTAGGGCAGAAATTGTGCCAATGAACACAATAGTAACATAAGCTTAGATACATAAAACAGGCTGACAGCTGTTGGAAAGGAGCAGGGTTAGGGGGAGGGAAGAACAGGATGAAAGATAGTAAAGGGTTTGAGCAAAGAACATTTATGTGTAACACATGGATAAGGACAACAATACGGGGATTGGCTTGCAGAGGGAGAGGGCAGAGCTGGGTGGAGGTAGGGAAAGGGGAAAAAAATGGGAACAACTGTAACAGCATAAAAAAATATAAATATAAGAAATTATGTATCATTAAGCATTTTATCTGTAGGGCCTGGCACAGTGCATTCTACAAATATCAATTCAATCAAAATCCTACTTTTATTCATGGATCCCACAAATGTTTATTGATCAACCAATTTATGCTACTTTTCTAGGTTGTGAGGATACATAAAAAAGAAAAATATTTCTGCCATAATTGGACTTATAGTTTACTGACAAGTGAGAAAAAGCCCGGCAGGGAGGTTAACAAATTTAGTTTCTCTGTTTCCTCCAGTCATCTCCTTGAAACTAAGATTCATCCAGTCCATGCATTTATTCTGAGAGTCACCATGCTTTACATGATGACAAGCAGCTATCAATGCATCAGCAGAACTGGATCCTTGATGGACCAATCCAATTAATCATCCATCAGCCACAGAGACTGTTTCATCGATCCAGCCATCTTATTCAAGCCACTATTTTCCTCCTTTCCTATGACTTTTCCAAATGGAATTGGAAGTGAGATTGTTAATTAACTCCCAATTTGGAAAGCTAAATAAAAAATATATTTCTTAATACGTAATAAAATTTTTGATTGATAAAAACACATAGTTTCATAAGACTTTCTTAGGGAATATATATACTTATATATAGGACCTGCACAAGCAAGGAGTTAGTTTGATTAGGAAGAAAGGCTAAACCGTATGGGAAAATATATTTGCTAATGATACATCAGATAGAGGTTTGATCTCCAAGATAAATAAAGAACTCACTCGACTCCACTCCAAGAAGACAAATGATCCAATCAAAAAATGGGCAAAGGACCTGGGCAGACGCTTTTCCAAGGAGGAGATACAGAGGGCCCAGAGACATTTGAAAGGATGCTCAGCATCACTAGCCATCAGAGAAATGCAGATCAAAACCACCATAAGGTACCACCTCACACCGGTCCAAATGGCCATCATAAACAGATCCACAAATAACAGGTGCTGGCGAGGCTGTGGAGAAAAGGGAACCCTAGTCCACTGTTGGTGGGAATGCAGACCGGTGCAGCCACTGTGGAAAGCAGTGTGGAATTTCCTCAAAAAGCTGAAAATGGAACTGCCTTTTGATCCAGTGATTCCCCTGCTGGGATTACACCCTAAGAATCCCAAAACGCCAACTCAAAAGGACCTATGTACCCCAATGTTCACAGCAGCACAATTTACAATAGCCAAGTGTTGGAAGCAACCTAAATGCCCATCAGTAGATGATTGGATCAAAAAATAATGGTACATATACACAATGGAATACTACGCAGCAGAAAGAAAAAAAGAACTACTAAACTTCGCGACAGCATGGATGGAACTAGAGAGCATCATGCTAAGTGAAATAAGCCAGGGGGCAAAAGACAAATAACATATGATCTCACCTATAAGCGGAGGACCTAACCAACAATGCAAAGATGCAAGGAAAATAAGACCAGCAACACTGAAAGGAAAAGAAACCAACTGAGACAAGAAGGGAAGGAGGGAGGGGTGAGTGGGAGTAAAGGATGGGAAGGGGCAAGTCAAGGAACATATAGCAAGGACTCATGGACATAACCAAAGGGGAAAGGTTGAGGGAGGGAGGGGGGACGGGGCAAGGGAAAGTGAGGTGGGGAAGGCAGAGGGAAATGTATTTGAAAAAATAAATGAAAAAAAAAGAAAAAAAAGTCACTTAAACTTGACTGCTATCCGCAAAACATCAACACTTAGAACAGAGCAGTGCTAAGAAGGTATTTTTGTCACTGCTGCCTTCATTTTTACAGGGTTTCTCTGTTGTCAGTTCAATCCCTCCTAAGTTGGCCTGTACCTCTTAACATCCAAAAATGCCATTGAGTCACTCAAACATAAATATAGGGGGAAATAATAACATTGCTGACTAAAGAGGCATCCAAATGGTTACCGAGCACCTGTCACGGCTCAGGTGTTGGGTTAGGTTCTCTAAACACAGTGATGAACAGGAGAATCCTGGCACCTGATTCATGGAGCTTGTAGTTTTATTGGAAAGAAAGACATTGAACAAATAACTCCACAAATAATCATAGAAATATATTTTTATAAGAGCTCAGAAGAGAAAAGTACTTGATACTGTAGAATTTCACTCCAAGGGCACAAAGTGGCATGAAGGGACAGGGAGTTTTCCCCAAGAAAATGTTATTAGGCATTGATCTCAGGGATAGGTAGGAGTTGGTCAAAAGAAGATGCACATGGAGCTGGTAAAATGACAATTACACAGAAGATAGGTTGGGATGGGGGAGAGGAGGAGAGAGAGCAGAGGGGAGATACTTCAGATAAGGAGATGGAAAAATAAAAGGAAAGAAGAGAATGAATTTAAATCTATTAACTTCATATCTTAATAACAAGCCAGGAAGCATCAGAAACTGAATAAAGTAACTTTGTGTCCAATTCTAAAGAAACATCGTTGAAAAAGCACTCACTAATCAAATTGGAAAATTAAATCTTTGTTGTCCACCTACAGAGGGTTCTTAATTCAAGCTCTGAAGAGAAACACACACACACACACACACACACACACACACACACACACACACACACACACACACACACAAGGATACTTAAGGGAAAACAAGGAGATTGAGTTTTAATGTTGGTGCTTGATAAAATGTTATGAACTGTGGATTTGGAGTAAGAGTTTTTGCATGGAGACTTTTTTTGGAGATGAAAATTGTGTAACACTTGTTCCTACCAAGTGCGGACAGAAACACAAGGAGAGTTTGTTTCCTATGATACCACGCAACCACATAATTGCTCTTGGTTTGCATAATCAGATGAGTAGGAAATACTTTTTATAATAATATTTTTAAATGATTATGTTTTCTCTGGGCATCGTCTCAATACATTCTCTGTCTTCATCTTCGCCCACTGGAATAAGTGATCGTTGAGGGTAAAAGAATGTGGTAGTTCCATCTGAGTCTCTCCGTTGTGTCTGCAAATTGGGTTATGCTACATTCATCACCATCCCAGTGTTGAATCAGGATCTCCACTTTGCTTAAGCCTGTCCTGGCACTGGGGCTGTTTGGGTGCTGTTCAGCAACTATTTCTGGTTCTCATTCTAGAAAGATGGGATGATTACACTTTTCTACCCCCTTGAAATGAGGCTTGAACATATGATTTGCTTTGTCCAATGAGATGTCAACAGAAGTGATATAGGTCTCTTCCAGGTGAACACTTTAAATGCCAGTGCAAGATTCTCCTCTTTGTCATCCCCTCAGTCAGTGATCTTGTGACCTCTGTCATTCTGGAGCCCTGAGTGACTATGGAGCACCCTGCAGACCTGCATTGCACATGTAGCATGAGAAAAAAACTCCCATATACTCTTAAGTTACTGGGACTGAGGGGTACTTTGTAATTGGACTATAACCTAACCCTTCCTAGGTCCATAAGGGTTGCTGTTAGGATCCCTTTTTCATTTTTGCCTTGCTACCTTCCTTGTCCTACCCTCTCACCCAAAACTATCAGCCCACCCCTTATATGAATGCATCGGAAAACCAAGAAGTATCAAATGTATGAGGTCTGCCCAGAAAAAGGCCAGCCATTGTTAATACAATGAGAATGGTTCAGACAACATCTAGGTAACCTGGCAGCCAAGGAGAGTGGACTGGAATGTGCATATGTGAATAATGAAGACTTCACTGTACTAGTCAGTGGGGATGGTGGAACTCATTGAGTGAGTATGTGTACTGTGTGGCCATTACATTCAAAATAATTGAGCAAGAAGAGCAATGAATCTGCATCAGATTTTGCTTTAAGCTTGAACATTCCTCTGTGGAAACTATTTGGATGATTCAGAAGGCCACAGCTATGGGCAACTGGTGATTCATAGCTTCATCAAGATAGTGTGCCCACTCATGCATCAAGTCTTATGCTGAGTTTTTTGGTGAAACGTCACATCATCCAGGTGACTCAGCCCCTCTACAGCCCAGATTTGGTGCCCTGCGACTTCTGGATTTTCCAAAACTAAAATCATCTTTGAAAGGGAAGAGATTTCAGACTGTCAATGAGATCCAGGAAAATACGACAGGGCAGCTGATGGCAATTGCGAGAAGTGTGTGAGGTCCCAAGGTGCTTACTTTGAAAGGGACAGAGGCGCCATTGTCCTGTGTGTACAATGTTTCTTGTTATCTTGTATCTTCTTCAATAAATATCTCTATTCTTCATAAAAAATATAGAGTATATAAGTGTATATTAATATATCAAAAATGTGTAAATAATTTCTAAAGTTCCATAGAATATACAACACAAAAAGTGAACCTGAATGTAAAGTGTAGACTCCAAAATAATATATCGATATTGGTCCATCTGTTGGGACCACAACAATGCCAGACATTAATAATACAGGAAACTATGGAGGGAGGCTGGAGCGATATAGGAATACTCTGGATTTCCTATTAAAGTGTACTATAAAATTAAACAGCTCTTAAAAAATAGCCTTATAATAAAAAAAAGTAATGAAGTACTGGTACATGTTACAACAGGATAAACTTGGAAAACATTATACTGAATTAAGAAAAGCCAGACACAAAAATATCCATATACTCTCTGATCCCATTTATATGAAATATTGAGAATAGGCAAACTGATAGGAAAGAAAGCCCTTAGCAGATGCCAGGGGCTGCGGAGAAGAAAAAATGGGTAGCGACTGCTTAATGGGAATGTAGTTTACTTTGGAGTGATGAAAATATACTGAAACTAGATAATGATTATGGTTGCACAATACTGTGAAAGTATAAATACCACTGAATTGTATACTTGAAAATGATTAAAAGGATGAATTTTATGTTATGTGTATTTTACCACAATTGAAAAAATTTAAAAACTAAATAAAATAAATGTATGCATACTTGTGGGAGAATAATACATGGTTTCAAACTTAAATTAAGTGTTCTGAAAGAAAAGAATATTATACTGGAAAGAAAGTCCAGAATACTGCAGATGAATGGCCTTCAAAGAATACCAAAACTCTCTGATATTGTCAACTTAGAAATGTGCAGTGTTCTTTGTAGGTATTCCTCATTCTCACTTCAGATATTTTAGGGTTCTTGAGCTTTCAGTCAAGATAGAGGTCTAGGTAAACATAGCTCGCCTCCTCACACAACCACAGCAAAAATTACGGCTAAACTACAAAATAACTATCACCCGTAATCCTCAGAAAATTGCGCTGTGTGGAAGGCTGACATTCATCCAGATGGGCAGGAGGGGCGGAGATGCAAAGACATGGAGATGTGGAATGGGCAGCCCCACACCCAAGTGTGGTGGATAAAAATTGGGAAGGATACTTTGGGAGCGAGGGATCACAGCCTCACATCAGACTGCCCAGCTCAGTGTTCCAGTGCCAGGACAGTAAGTCCCCATAACTTTTTTTATTTTATTTTTTATTTTTTATTGTTGTGCAATTACAGTTGTCCCCATTCCCCCCCCCCCATTACTCTCTCTCATCCTATGCACACCTACTTCACATTCAATCCTTTACCCTCCATTGCCTTAGTCCATGGGTTCTTTATACATGTTCTTTGATGACCCTTCCCGTTCTTTGCCCCATTTTCCCCCTCTCCCCACCCCTTTGGTAGCAGTCAGTTTGTTCTTTATTTCCATGTCTCTGGTTCTATTTTGCTTGTTTGTTTGTTTGGTTGATTACATTCCACTGACAGGTGAGATCATATGGTATCTGTCTTTCACTGCCTGACTTACTTCACTTAGCATAATGCTCCCCAGTTCCATCCATGCTGTTGAGAAGGGGAGGAGTTCCTTTTTCCTTTCAGCTGCGGGCTGTGTAGTATTGCATTGTGTAAATGTATCAGTTTTTGTTCCAGTCATTTATTGATGGGCACTTAGACTGTCTCCAGCACTTGGCTATTGTAAATTGCACTGCTATGAACATTGGGGTGCATAGGTTGTTTTGAATGGTGTTTCAGGATTCTTAGGGTATAATCTTAACAGTGGAATTGCTGGGCCAAAAGGCAGTTCCACTTTTAGTTTTTTGAAGAAATTCCAAACTGTTTTCCACAGTGGCTGCACCAGTCTGCATTCCCACCAACAGTGTACTAGGGCTCCCTTTTCTCCACAACCTCGCCAGCACTTGTTTCTTGATTTGTTTATGATGGACATTCTGACAGGTGTGAAGTGGTATTTCAGTGTGGTTTTAATTTGCATTTCTCTGATGGCTAGTGATGATGAATACCCTTTTGTATGTCTCTGGACCCTCTGTATGTCCTCCTTGGAGAAGTGTCCAGGTACTTTGCCCATTTCTTAATTGGATTGTTTGTCTTCCTGGAGTGGAGCCCTGTGAGTTCTTTACATATTTTGGAGATCAAACAATTGTCTGAGGTATCATTGGCAAATATATTATCCCATTCGGTTAGTTCCCTTTTCATTTTGCTGATGTTTTCTTTAGCCGTGCAGAAGTTTTTTATTTTGATAAAGTTCCATTTGTTCATGCTTTAGGGGACATAGTGGTGAAAATATTGCTGCGTGGGATATCTGAGAGTTTCTTCCCTATGTTCTCCTTTAGGTCTTTAATGGTGTTGTGACTTACATTTAAGTCTTTTATCCATCTTGACTTTACTTTTGTGTGTGGTGTAAGTTGGTGGTCAAGTTTCATTTTTTTCGCATGTAGCTGTCCAGCTCTCCCAACATCATTTGTTGAAGAGGCTATTTTTACTCCACTTCACGCTTCTGGCTCCTTTGTCAAATATTAATTGACCATAAAGACATGAGTTTATTTCTGGGCTCTCTATTCTGTTCCACTGATCTATGTGTCTGTTCTTATGCCAATACTAGACTGTTTTGATGATAGTGGCCTTATAATATAGTTTGATATCAGGTATTGTGATCCCTCCTATTTGTTCTTTCTCAAAATTGCTAAGGCTATTTGGGGTTGTTGATGGTTCCATATAAATTTTTGAAATGTTTGTCTATATCTGTGAAATATGTCATTTTAATAAGGAATGCATTCAATCTATAAATTGCTTTGGATAGTATGGACATTTTGATGATGTTAATTCTTCCAATCCATGAACACAATATATGCTTCCATTTATTTGTGTATTTCTTAATTCCTTCTTTCAGTATTGTGTAGTTTTCTGAGTACAAGTATTTTAACTGCTTTGTAAGGTTTATTCCTAGGTATTTATACTTTTCTTGTTGCTATAGCAAGTGGGATTTTTTTCCCTGATTTCTGCTTCTGATATTTCATTGTTGGTGTATAAAAAATGCCTTTGATTTCTGAATACTGACTTTGTTTCCCACTCTTTTGCCAATTCACTTATTAGGCTGAGTAGTTTTTCAGTGGAGTCTATAGAGTTTTCTAAGTACACTATCCTGTCACTTTCAGACAATGATAATACTACATCCTTCTTTCCAATTTGGATGCCTTTTATTTTTTTCTTGTCTGATTGCTGTGGCAAGATTTTCCAATGCTATGCTGAATAGAAGTGGTGAAAGCAGACACCCTTGTCTTGTGCCTGATCTAAAATTTAGTTATTGTCCATCGAGTATGATGTTGGATGTAGGTTTCTCGTATATGGCCATTCTCGCTGTACTCCCACTTGGCTGAGTGTTTTTGTCATAGATGGGTGCTATACTTATCAAATGCTTTTTCTGCATCTATTGATAAGATCATGTGATTTTTGTCTTTCCTTTTGTTTATGTGATGTATTATTTTTATTGATTTGAGAATATTGTACTCTCCTTATGTCTCTGGGATGAATCCCACTTGATCATGGTGCATGATCATTTTAATGTATTGCTGGATGTGGTTTGCCAATATTTTGTTGAGGGTTTTAGTGTCTTTGTTCATCAGCCATATTAGCCTGTAGCTTTCTTTCTTTGTTGTGTCTTTATCTGATTTTGGGATTAAGATGATGCTGGCCTCATAAAAAGAGTTTGGGAGTCTTCCCTCTTCTTGGATTTTTTGAAATAGTCTGAGAAGGAAAAGGGTTAGCTCTTCCTTAAATGTTTTGTAAAATTCTCCTGTGAAACCATCCAGTACAGGGCTTCTGTGTGCCAGGAGTTTTCTGATTACTGCTTCAATTTCACCAGCTGTTATCAGTGTGTTCAGGTTTTCTGTTTCTTCTTGATTTAGTTTTGGAATACTATGTTTTTCTAGAAATTTGTCCATTTCACCCAGGTTTTCAAATTTCTTGTCATATAGTTGTTTGTAGAAATTTCTTATAATCATTTTTATTTCTGTGCTATCAGTTATTATCACTTCATTCATTTCTGATTTTATTTATTTGGGTCCTCTCTTTTTTTTTTTTTTCCTGTGGGGTCTGGATAAAGGCTTGTCGATTTTATCTTTTCAAAGAACCAGCTCCTGATTTATTGATACTTTGAATTGTTCTTTTAATCTCTGTGTCATTTAATTCTGCTTTGATCTTGGTTATTTCTTTCCTTCTGCTCTGCTCGTTTGTTGCTGTTCCTCCCATTCTTATAGCTATAGGGTTAGGTTGTTTATTTGAGATTTTTCCGTCTTTTTTAAATAGGCCTGTATTGCTATGACCTTCTCTCTTAGGACCACATTTTCTGTGTCCCACAGGTTTTGGACTGCTGTGTGTTCATTTTCATTTGTTTTCAGAAACTTTTTTTATTTCTTCCTTGATCACATTATTAACCTATTCATTGTTTAATAGCATGCTATTCAATCTCCATGAATATGAATGTTTTTGAGTTTTTTTCCTTGAGGTTGGTTTCTTGTTTCAGACCATTGTGGTCCAAGAAAATGTTTGTTATAATTTCAATTTTCTTGAATTTGTTGAGGCTTGTTTTCTGTCCTATCATGTGGTCTATCTTTGAAAATATTCCATGTGCATTTGGAAAGAATTTTGCTTCTTTGGGATGAAAGTTTGTATATAGATATCAGTCAAGTCCATTTGATCTAGGGCATTGTTCAGTGCCACAATATTCTTGTTGATATTTCGTTTGGAAGATCTATCCACTGTTGACAGTAGGGTGCTAAAATCCCCTATTATCAGTGTGTTGCTGTCTATATCTTTCTTGAAGTCCTCCAAGATTTTCCTTACATATTTGGGTGCTCCTATGCTGGGTGCATATAGGTTTACAATGTTAATGTATTCTTGATGGAGTCTTCCCTTGAGTATTATGAAGTGTCCTTCTGTGTCTCTTTTTATGGCCTTTGTTTTGAAATCTATTTTGTTTAAGTATTGCTATGCCAGCTTTCTTTTTATCCTATCCATTTGCTTGGAATATTTTTTTCCAACCCTTCACTTTCAGTCTGTGCAAGTCTTTTGTTCTGCTGTGGGTCTCTTGTAGGCAGCACATGTGTGGGTCATATTTTTTTATCCACTCAGCTACCCCTTGTCTTTTGATTAGAGCATTTAATCCATTTTCATTTAAGGCTGTTATTGATAGGTTCTTATTCATTGCCATTTTTTCCCTTTTGTACCTGTGTTCCTCTCTCATTCTTTTTCTTCATCTTCTTAAAGCAGTTCCTTTAGCATATCTTGAAATGCTAATTTTATGGAGGTGTATTCTTTTAGCTTTCCTTTGTCTGGGAAAGTCCTTATTTTGCCTTCCATTTTACTTGAGAGCCTTGCTGGGTAGAGCAGTCTTGGTTTCAGGCCTTTGCTTTTCATTACTTGGAATATTTCTTGACATTCCCTTCTGGCTTGTAGTGGTCCTGTGGAGAGATCAGCTGCTAGCCTTATCGGGGTTCTCTTATATGTTACTTCCTGTCTCCTTTGCTGCCTTTAAGATTTTCTTTGTTTTGATTTTTGCCATTTTAATGATGATGTGTGTTGGAGTGGGCCTCTTTGGGTTCATCTTGATTGGGACTCTCTGTGTTTCCCAGACTTGTGTGACTTTTTCTCTCCTGCAATTAGGGAAATTTTCCATCATTACTTTTTCAAATAGGTTTTCTATCCCTTGCTCCTCTTTTTCTCCTTGTGGTATCTCTGTGATATGGATATTATTATGTTTCATGTTTTCCTACAGATATCTTAGCCCCTCTTCATCCTTTTTGCATCTTTTTTCCTTTTCTTTTTTTTCTGGGAATTTTTTTCTACCTTGTCCTCCAGCTAGCTGATTTGATCCTCTGCTTCACCTAGCCAGCTTTTGATCCCTTTTATTGTGTTCTTCCTTCTACAAGATAAATTGTATTCTCTTTCATTTCCTCTTTGTTCTTTTTGATAGTTTCTATGTCCTTTCACATGCTGATGTAGTTTGCATTAAGTTTCTTGTAGTTTCCCTATCATTTTTGGTAATTCTCACTGAGCTCATTGAGCTTCCTTCTAACCATTGTTTTGAATTCAATATTTGATAGTTTACTAACCTCTATTTCATTTAGCACTATTTCTGAGGATTCCTCCTTTCTTTTAGATTGGGGGTTGTTTCTTAGTCTTCTCATTATTTGTGAGACTCTTTTTGTTTGTCTGCTTCTTAAAATGATTTGCTTGGACTCCCTGATTTTGTAGTATGAACTTCTACGGTAGGAGACCTGTGAGATTCAGTAGTGCAATCTCTTTGACCTACTCAACTTGATGCTTTTGGAATGGCTGTTATGCCATATACATTGGTTTTCTGGATGTAATTGGGTTTTGATAGTTGTCGGGTCACTCTTCTATGGGTCCTTGCCTCCAGCTGGTTGAATCTGGGTCATTTTGCTCACCATATCTTGTATGTTGTTGTGCAGGTGCTGCTGGAACAAAACCACAATGCCCAGGAAAGAAACCCACACCTGCAAAAGTAACCTCTATCCACAATTCTTCTATGAATAGCAAATGAACCAGTAATTAATAAGGGTGTAAAAGATTCAGACTATTATAAGAAAGTAGAATTACTATGAGATGACCTACTGAAAGAAAAAATGATTTTGACAGGGTAGAGGAAGGAGCACTAATTAGAATAGGGAATTGGAGAAATGTGAAGAAAAAGTAAAATTTATACCATAAATAAAAAGGGAATGAAGAAGTCAGAATGAAGTAAGAGAGGGGAAGCATATAGTATTAGGTTTAAACAGAAATTAAAATAAAATAAAATAAAATAAACTGAAAGAAATAGGAAAATAAATAAACAAACAAATAAATAAATAAAGGAACCAAATTGGCAAGAAAGATTCACCGCAGCACTATCAACAACAAATGAGCTAAAGTTAATGTAGGCAGGATGGGAATAAGAGAGAAAAAAGAAAGAAAGAAAAGCTTAAGAGATGTTGAGAGGAACAGAAAATGGTTTTGAGATGATAGAGGGAGAGGGAATACAAAGAGTGAGGAATGAAAACCAGGCTAATGCAGGGAAAAATTAAAATTTGAGATGAAAAGAAAAATAATAAAGAATAAAAGGAAAAATGACAGGATGAAAGGAAAAAAGAGAAAAACAGGCTAAGACAGGGCAAAATTAAAATTTGAGACAAAAAGGGAGTTGAAAAGGGGAATGGTAAAATTTGAGATTTGATATACAAAATTAGTGAAGATCTAGAGATAAAGTGGACAAAATGCAACAACAATTACCCTATCCACAACCAACTAGCAAATATTGCTAAAGGTGGAAAGGGAACGCAGGTATTTTAAGATTGGGAAAAAGAATGTGAGATAACCATTGACAAGAAAATTGGTTTTGAGAGACTGGACAGGGGAGAAAAAGTAAGAGTGCAGAGTGGAAACAAGTTGTGGCAAGAGAGAAAACAACATTTAAAATGAAAATAATAAGAGGAAAGAAGAAGATAAAATGGGGTAAAAGAAGGGAGGGGCAAAATATGTGAACTGAAATAAGCTATAGTATAAAGTCTAGTGACTTAATATGCACAAAGTTGAAAGCCAAGAAAAGAATGTTAAAGAGCTATGCAGGAAAGAAAGAATTGAAAATCATGGAGAAGACGACGGTGGATTTTGTCTCCTTAGCCTCTAGTATTTACCACTGTTTTTTCCTTCTGAATCTGCCTCTGATGATGTTAGATGGTTGTCCCATCTGGCATTAGGCAGCCTGTTTGAGACTGCCTAATGCCAGTCTACTAGCATCTACTTATCTGTGACTCCCTTCAGTTGTTAATCTAGTCACTCTGCATTCAGCAGTCAGGCTTAAGCACAACAGGGTGGGGCAGAATCCTTCATGGGACTAGGGCTATTGTTTCCCTTCAGGCTGCTGCCACTCAGAGGAGTGGTCTGCCTGAGCAGGATGGTTGCTGCCATACGGGGGAGGAGTCAGCACTGGGATCCCACCAGCTACTCTCTCAGTTCTCTCCCCAAAGTCTCTGTCCCTAGTCTCTCCTCTAACATCTCTAGCCCACTCTGCACCTCCCCTTTGTCAGAGGCCAGGGTAAGTGGATGCAAATGAAAATTTATGCATTGGCCCTTTAAATGGCTCTTTGCATCTCCAGCCTTCATCTGTCTCTGGCAGAGAGCAACCTTGCCACTTTTCACAGCTGGATGTTATCTGTATACTTTTCAGGCTCTGGTGCTCTAAGTTGGTGTCCCAGCTTGGAATTCAGACCCCACACTTTTCAGGGGAACCCAACTGACCACTTAAATATCCCTCCTGGTCTTCAGCTGCTGCCTGTGGGCACACAGCCAGGCCTCTCATGTCTCTTTCACACTCCCTACAAGTCACATTGTGCTGAAGCTGATTCCTCTGTCTGTCCATGGTTATAAGGTTTCTTTCTCGCTATTGTTCAGTTGTTTGTTCCAGGTGATTTCTTCACAATTTAGTTGTAATTCCAGACTGGTCCTTGGAGGGGGTTAGTGTAACTTCCACTCACTTCTCTGCCATCTTGGATCCTTCCAAGTAATTCTTTTTTTCACATTATTTCTTCTTCCACATGTAACTTTCCCTCTTCAATTCACTACATGTTACATGTATTGCTTATGTTTGTTTATTTTGTAATTATTAATTTTAAATTATATGTTTTATTTTGCTCTAAAAATAAAGTTGACATTTTCTTTTTTTAATTTTTTATTATGAAAATTTTACACATATACAAAAATACAGATTAGTTGAATAAACTCTCATGTACCCATCACCCAGTTTCATATACATGAAGTTAAATTTCCTCTTAGACCAGAATTTCTAAAAATTGTCTCTACTTCACATTTTCTGTTAACTTACTGAAAAATCCTGGAGCAGGGATTCCACACTTCTAGATTATGTATTAGCAATAGGTTTTTCTCGGTTAATTTGGCTATGTTTTTTCTTACTCTCTTTAAAATGTATTTATCATTTTCTCATGGCTACTTAAATAATTCATTGTGTTCTTTTTAAAGAAACCAATCAAGCACTGCATAATTCCTTGCATGCCCTTCTCTAGGCTAAATTGCATTTTCCATTGGATTTTCTAAGGGTCTTTGGCCATCATATATCAGACTGTGATCAGTAGGCAGAATATCAGAGAACTTGGGGTAAGTTAGATCTCTGAAGGGATCAGTCTCCAGGTCAGATTTGAAACGAGAGTGAGATTAAAGCACGCTTAATTTAGTATGATGGTCTCATGAGTCCCCTTTCAAGGCAAAAAGAGAAAAAAAGCTGAGACTTGGAATCTAATCCTGGTGTCCAGAATCTCAGGGAATGGTGTCAGGAGAAACTACATTAGGGGATCAAAGAATGAAGAGGAGGTGTAGAATTTCAGAGAAGAAAACTGAGGGAGAAGGTGAAGATAGATCACTTAGTCATGTTATAAAACAGGACATGTCCAAATACATAGTCAAGGGAGATTCTGACCCGTCCTGGAACCATCTTCAGGATATAAGGCTTGGAGAAGCGGTAACCATCTGGTACTCATGTCCATAGACACCCATTGCCCAAACTTGTTCTGTGGTGACACAGAAATGAATCATGGTATTGTCCTCGGCCTTAGCCAGAACCCATCCTGTCTTGTCCTCAGTCTCTACCTCCCACTACCACCTCCCTGATGTGAGCCCCCGGACCCGGAGCATGGAGCAGACAGATACATTTCTGTGGGATGTCTGGTTACATGACAGTCTATGGGTCTCATTCTTCTTTCCCTCAGAAATATTCAGTTCTCGGGGAGCTGCATTTGGATCCAGTGTCACATTCACTGTAGATAAAGAAAATCAATTCTGATAATAAGCAATACTATAGAAGTATTAAAAATAGTAATGTCATGAAATTAATATCCAAATGGACAAACAAAAGTTATAGTCATATAAGAAATTTAAGATGGAAGAACTTTCTAGAGCACAGAAAACAGCCTCTCTATCAATACCTGAGAAGTCTTTTATCACTAGTAAGTAAGTCACCATAGAGTTAAAGATCTCAGTGAAATTTTCATGCCAACAGAATCGCAGCTGTCTCAGCTCAGTCTTGAAAGCAAGGATGGCTACTCTATATTTTTCATCCATTCCCTTAACTAGATCACTCGAGAATGTGCACTAGCAGATCAAATCATTGTCTTTTAATCCCTTTGCTTCTATTATCACTGTAAACACTGATCTCATTCAGCGCAGATCCTGATTACAGGAATGTAAGTCATAGACTGTTACATCACTTATTAAATGTTCAGTGAATCATTGACACATGTGATTCCTGAAAAGTAACTGACTGCCACATGTGATTTCTAAGGGAAGTGCACAGTAGGGTTCCCATTGCAAAGTGTATTCCACAGTCTCTGTTTACTTAACTTACCATTTCTACAGCTCTTTCTCTTTATCAGGCCTACAGTTGCAAGAAGAAGCAATCCAAATATAAATAGGATCTTCCATGAAGAGGTCTTCCTGAAATCTAAAATGAAAACCCCCAAATCCCATTAAATTATGCAACTAGGAAAATTTCAAGATAATCCATTATATTTGAACATCTCCTGAACTGGAGAGGAGGATGAGAACTGGGCCTCAGGGAGGAGGTTGGTCTGTTTCTCCCTGCTCTGCAGAAGCTGAAGAGAGACTTGAAGTTTATGCTAACTTTATTGTTTTCTCCTTGCAGACAGTCAGACACACTCACAATAACACACATACTCACTCACATACTCAAACACATATTCACACACACACACATAGTTACGCACACAAATATATTCACACTCTAACACATTCATACACATACTTGCAGTCATACAGTCACATCCACATTCAAATAGTCACACACACACTCACATATACACATACAAACTCATACACAGTTATATACATATGCACAACTCACACTCATACAGAGACACACACATAAAATCACACAAGCACTCATTCACACCAAAATACACACTCTCACACACACATTCATACACACATTCACACATGCATTTCTCTTTCCTCTGTTTTCCAGTTATATTACCACAATCACTGGAAAAACGAAGGTGGTAAAGGATAATATTATCCAATCCATAGCCGTGAAGGCAGTGTTAAGGACAATTAGCTCTTAATCCAAAATAAAATCCACCATGAGAAAAGAAAAGTCATGGTTTGTCTTCATATTTATTTCCCAAAGCTGAGAGGAACACATGAATCACCAACCTGAGGAAGAAAAAGTTGCCATTTTCTCCTCTCCAAGAAGGGGGTTGCTGATGGAGCATGTCAAGTTCACAACAGAACTGTTCGGGACCAACAGAAATGTCTCCACATGGAACAGCCCATGGCTGCCTTGAGTCAGGACCTCGGAAAATGATGGAACTGTCATTCCTTCCATGTCCCTCCACTGCACACGGGGCTGCGGGAACCACCCTTCTGAGCTGCACATCAGCTGCATTTCTCCATCCTTCAGCTCCTCCATGGTGATCTGCGGAGAAGAACCCAGCCCTGGGGAAGAGAGATCAAGATACAAAACCTCCAATTTCTGCAAGTGGCAATTTGGTCAGTGAAGTCTCTGAGGAAAGGGAGATTCAGAGGCCTGGGGGCAGAGTGAGGCACACGGAGCAATTAGACTCCACTTTGGGATGAGACCGGCTAGAGAGGCTTTTGTTTTGTTTTATTGGCTCTTTAAAAAAAAAATATTTCTAAGATCACCCTGGGAGAGATTAAGGGATACAATCAATTTCAAATCTAATCTTTTTTTTCTATACCTGAGAACAAAATGGTGTTGACCAAGGCATAAATGATATGGCCAGGAAGTAAGTAAGTGAATCGGAGAATAGTCTCCAGGATTGAAATCTTGTAAGTACGTCCAATGGCAGAAAATGATGGTGTCCACTTAACTTCTCCACAGGTGCTCCTTTGGCTATTACCTAAAGGTATTCATTAATTTAGACACAAAATCAATGAGAGAACCAAGTAGAGTATACAAGATGTTGGCCTCTGTCTTCGATAGCATTTGCTAGCCTTGGAAAACCAATTGTCATTCACAAATATAGACAGTGGCAAAATATGAGGCAGGGAAAAATTTTGTCTGTCCTCTTCCTTCCTGCCCATTTTGTAAATATTTATTATTTTTGTTTAAATGTGAATCTAGTTTAGTCTTCAAAACATTACATTTCCTAGTAACTACACATTTCCCAGAGTTTTAATAACATTCTGGGAAATAGTCCTGTGTAAAGCTATAGAGTAAAATTCTCATATTCCACAAAATAGGTGGTCACTGTGGATATCCTGGGAAGGGTACAAATTCTGTAGCCAAACATTAAATCGGTTTATTTGAGTTTGTGGACTTTAAGTATCTACAGCAGTAGATACTGCACATCAGAGGGTTGAATATAAATCTGATGAGTGAATGGGCATTTAAAAAATATCAGACCCAGGAAGATTTTCCAGAACTACCATGTCAAGGCAGTAAGAACCAAAACGTCTCTTTGCAATCCATACCTACTACCTTCAGATCCAAACTGCTCTCCTGGTAGACACCGTCTTTTTCAAAAAGGCACCGGTACTGCCCGTCATCTGAAATGCTGGTGTTGCGTATGTGCAGGGTCAGTCTTCCCTCGCTGAGGGCATCAGTCACCAATGCTGTCCTCCCTTTATATTCTGCCATCTGTTCTTTCGACACATGGTCCCCATCCATATACACATAAACAGCAGGGTAGCGGTGGGATCGGACCCACCTCACCTCCATGCTCTGTGCATTAGCCTTGGGGGACAGGTAACAGGTTAATTGTATGTCTTCTCCCACTCTGACAAGAAGAGGCTGGGAAGGTCCAATCACTTTTAAGGAAGCTAGTAAATAAACACAGCAGACAAAAACACAATGAAAGACTCAGAATGGAGCAAATACTGTTACCAGCATGAACATCTCAAGTGGGATTTACAACCCACCAGCATCTAGGGGTAGCTCAAAGCTCAAGGACATCTTTTGTCCTTGACAAGGTCATCCTTTGGAGAGCGGTAAGTTTGGTGTAATCAGGATAGGGAGTGCCCCTGTTCAATGCAGAATCGTCTTGTCTTGTGTGTCAGCCTAAAAAAATCAATAACAGAACTCTCACCTGCCCCTAACTATAATAGTACTCATATTACAGCCCAATAAAATAATTTTGCAATTAAAATTCTTAGAATAAAGTTAATACTTTATCGCTTAAACTCTGCATGAACTAAAGCAACTATTACCAGTGTATGCCTCAGTTTCTTAAACTATAAAACAAATATATCACTATCAAAATCTTAAGGTTGTTCTGGAGTTAAACAAAATAATCTATATAAAGCTCTATGGATGACCATGAAGTATGAGCAGAGATATGTAGGCTGTGAGACCCGAGGGCATTGGAGAAAATCCTACCTCCTGCCTTGATGACGGGAAGGTGATGAAAATGAGTTCCTGTGTATCTTTAGTAATGAAATGTGAAGAATTCTTCCCCTGGTTTGATTTTGTAATACCTTATAAGTCAGATCCAGCCATCACTTCTCAGTTCCCTAAGGTCCCACAAACACGGGGCTCTAAACACACACCAGGTTCAATGTTCCCAGATGATTTTAAGATAAATAAGATCAAGAATTGGGGAGGCTGGCAAAACAGAACGCAACACAATGATGGATAGACAGATCTGCTCTTCCCATTATGGAGAATGGAGGAATTTGAAGGCTTTCCTGGGTCCAAGCTCTGTCACACCTCCAGCTCCCCACGGCCACGGCCAAGTCCAATTTCTTCTATTCTAAATTGAGAATCATCCTTTTCTACCAGATGGTCAGAATGCATACATTTATGATCATTTATAGTAGGAATACAGACATAAATTTGCATATTATCTGAATGGGAGTTAGTAACCAAAGGCAAAATGACCTCATTATGTAATTATTCGAAATTTGCTAGGTGCTTCTCGACAGAAAACTCGCTGTCAACACAATTCTACTTTTCAGATTATTTTCTTCTATTCTACCTAAAAGTTCATTCCCAGCTATTTCTAGCATTTTTTTTGCTTTGTCCTTCAATTGTACCTAAAACAATACTATCTCTATTCCATATGTATCTGTTAAAATCTAAAACTGAATATAAGGGTCATAAAAATGAACAAATAATTCCTGGAAGTAGTGAAGTGATCACATTGTAAGGTATAAATGTCAAATCACTCTATTGTACACCTGAAACTAATAAAACCAGTATAAGGTTGTATACCAACTATGCTTTATAATTTTTAAAATAAAAAATTATTTAGGGTTTATTTTGCTGCTATTTCTCCATCCATGTGTCTTAAAGTAAATTACTTAGTAAAACAGACTGTTTCCTTAGCTCTGTTACCCATGTGAGGATTCTTCCCCCATTTGTGACCCATGGTGTATGTCAAACTCAACACCCGGACAGGCACAGAGTAGTTAAGCGCTCTAATTGAATTTAATAGAAACCAAAGAAAGCAAAATAAGTGTTTGGGGATTAATTAATTAGGTGTGTTATAGACATATGAAACCTCTATTTTTCCAGAATTCAAGTGAAAATAAAGTTTAAAGTACTTGGAAAAATCCTGTAGCCCTCTTTGTTAATAACTGATGTTCTACTAGAATAAGAGCTCTTTGAGAATGACCCTACGCAATCTGTTCTATAGTGTTTTGTACACAGCCTCACACACAATTTGTGCTCATATTTGAGTATTGGATGTATTCTCCTGAAATGTCTCCTGAACACCCACTGAAAAGTTAAATCTTTTCTGGAGTGCGAAGTATAAGGACTTGTACACTAATTCCTTGACACCTGATAATTTCATCATCATCATGTATATTTGATTAAGTGGGCTATCTCATTCCCCAAATATGCTAAATTATATTATATAATACTATATTATGTTATGAACATTTTTAGAACCTGACATATTAAAGATTAAATTCAACATGTTCATTTTAAAGATGAGAAAAATAGGGACTAATGATTTACTTAAATCACACATAAATTATTAAGAACTTGCACTTGTAAGTCAGACATAGATTAGAAAGCAAACATCACAATTTTTGTTTTTTGGCAAAGTATATATGTCTCTAAGATTGTTTCCCAACAGTAAAATGAGGATAAATCTATTAATCTTTATAATTATCATAAGAAAAAAATTTCTGTAAAGCACTGAGCATAATGCCTGGCATATAATGGATATTTCAAAGAATTAGTCATTATTTTTCTAAACCAGTAACACTATTTGCCAGAGTGGGAACTGGAATTTCAGTCTCAGGACTCCCAAGAGCTCAGTTTGCCAGCAGCCCTTTGCCTCTGAGCTCTCATTCCCAAGAGTAACACAGAGGCTGCTGAGAAGCTCCTACCTCTTCAGTCACAACACACCCTTAGAACACCCGAGGGCATAGCCCTTGAACCCCTCCTGATGGGGAGCTTAGGGAACCTCCATCTGCACATCTTATTTTAGCATGTCGCAGAAGGTGAGCACAACTTAGGAGCAACACAACGATGGATTGCATTTTGTGTGCTGGGACTCCAGTGAACATGTCAAGTTGGTTCAGATAACTCAGAGGAATGACTCTTCACCTACAATCTTTCTAAAGATAGAGACATGTGTCAACCTGCCCCATTCCCTGGCGTGGCTTTCTGATCTGTAACTAACAAGCTCTGCTGGTTAAGATTTCTGTCTGATTGTGAGCAGATGTTGCCCCAGACAGAAAGGGATCCAACTTGGAAGGTAAGAGTCACAGGTGTGTAGCTCTCCTCAGATTGCGGAGTTACCTTTGAACTTCTTAAGGCCCTTCCCTTTATTTTTATGGTCCAATGGGGTCAAAAGTGTTACATTAAACTCTGGAAGATATTGGAGATTGTTTGCCACCCTGATATTCCTCAAAAACTCCTACACGGGCTAGGATGCGCGCTTAAGGTCATCGAATGTGCACACAGGTGCACGTACACACACATTCCTGTAACAGGTGACTTGAGGGAGCGCAGAGTATTGATGGAAGAGAAAAGAGTGATGCAAGTTTATATGCACCTGGGCGGGTCTCAGGCTGGTGGTCATGGGCTGGGAGAAGAGGTCACAGAAACGAGGAAGATGGAAAGGAGGCAAAGAAGAAATCAAAAGAGTTTCAAATATAAACTGGTTATTTTTAAACTATTTACGTTAGGTACAGTAAAATACCTGCAATCCAACTATTAAGTAAAAGAGAAAAACAAACAAACAAACAAACAAACAATCAAAAAATCACCATTCCAGGCAGCACAGGGTCCCAGGGTGGTCTGGGAAAGCAACCTCCCAGGAGTGAAGAGGTTAGGAGCACCGGGGTGAGGAGCAGTTGCAGAAACCATAGCAGAGCCAGTGGGTGGAGGTGGTGACTTCCAGTTGTCACTATGATACTTCCATCACTCACAC
The DNA here is from genome assembly GCF_021234165.1 of Pteronotus mesoamericanus. NCBI lineage: Eukaryota > Metazoa > Chordata > Mammalia > Chiroptera > Mormoopidae > Pteronotus > Pteronotus mesoamericanus. Next base: position 2,780,620 of record NW_026555085.1, read on the forward strand.
TAAAAATGTTTTACAGGGGCCACCCCACCAGCTGTACTGTGCCATCTCTACACATTCCCACGGTGGCCCCCTTTCCTCCTGCCCAGCAAGCACAGACTATGTCTCTGCCCCTTACTGGTGTCCATCTGAGGCTCATTTAGCTTCCCGTAAACACTGGAAGTGACAGGCGGTACAGTGCAAATGTGCCTAAAGAAGGATGTGGAGTCCTGCACTTTGCCAGTTCCCTCTGGTACTAACTGAAGGTAGGACTTGGGAGAGTCAAGCCTGCAGTTCTCACGGTGATCCCACGGCATCTCAGTAGCTGAGCAGTTTTGCCTGGGAGCCTGTCTCTCTCCAGGCAGCACAGAGGTTGACCCACCCTGGTGCGGCATTGCTACTTACCAAGCTCATTCTGGAGTTTTTCTGGAAAAAGAATGAGAACAACATATTAGGTAAGCAATTTGTTCTAAGGGAAAGGAATAAAATATCTCACAAAAATAAAAGCAAGTCCTATATTTTATTGGAAATCTGGATTCATGTAAAAGAAATAAAACACAGAAAAATATTCTTTTCCAGCTGGTGGCTCAGCTGTTTTTCCTTTTCTCTGCACAACAAAATGTTCTCAGTTCTACCATCTCATAATACATATTCTTTTTATAAATGTATGGAAAGTATAAAATACATGAGCATAGAAAATTATCACCTATAATTCCAAACTGAGAAATAAAACATGTATGTGTATAGCTCATTTTAACATTAACATACAACATTAGTTCAATTTTTCAATATCCATTTATAGTAAGTATAACTATATACTTATATCCTTATATCTAAATGTATGTGGTATCAAAAAAAGAATCTTTACATGATTGGAAATGCCTATAGATAGATAGATAGTTATAATCTTTATCATTAAATACTCCATCATGAGGATATTTTTCAACCATTAAATTTTTTTGAAAATACTTTTTCATCAATGCTATAATAAATAGTAACATAAAACTCTTAACACTCCACTGTTGTACTGGATTGCTTTTGCTGCTCTTTATCAATGAAGCTACAATAAGGATCCCATTGTGTAAATAGTTGTCTCCATCTTTGATTATTTTTATATGATAAGTTCCCAGAAGTAATCAGCACAATACCTCATAAGAAAACATTACAGTTGAAAGAATGTAGCTTTATTTCCTTTACAATGTCATGCATACTTGTGAGTAAAGAAAATCTTGAACTTGGAAATAATTATAATACCATTAACAATAGCTATTCAATCAAAATACAGTGTATATATTTTCAGTCATAAGTGTTTTATAGTTTTTAATACAAATTACTAAATGTAGATAATTTTCTTGGTTAAGAAACTATTAGGTGCTGCGGAACAGTCTCTGGACCCATCCTGCTAATCTAAGCATCATGGTCCTAGAGGCAGAGCACTGACCTGGGATGGAGATGACTGAGCCCTTCTCCTCGTTGAGGATGGGGTTGTGGATGAAACAGGACACAGCCTCTGCAGGGGCGTTCCTGACCATGAGCGTGGCTTCCACATAGAACAAGCCATCTTCATCTTGGATATGATACTCAGAGAAAGTCAGCAGCTTCTGTCCCCTAATGTCTTCCCAATAAACCTGGGGCTCTGGGAACCAGCCTTCTGCAGTGCAAACAAGCTGGATTTCACCTTCCTCAGATCCCTCCATGTGGATGTGAGGGGCAGACCCCAGACCTATGGAGGGAGGACATAGCCCTGAGGCTCAGAGCCTGTGGAGGCACAAATCATACAGACTGAGATCCCAGTGACATTGCTCTGGGGAGAGATTAGAAGTTGAGAGATCTGGGGAGCAAAGACCATGCCCAGATCTTCCTTCCATTCAAATTGGAGTTTCCATACACTGTATTTGTTCCTGAGTCTGATCTTTAAATTTTAGCTGATGAGCAATATTTTTCTTTGGATCCAGACAGGATAATAAGAAAAAAGGACCTATGACATGTGGTTTATGTCTCTAGTACTATAAACAAAGATGTGTTATAATTTACTCATGAACCCACCCATGCCACAAACTGCCTTTTTCATCTTAATATTATTGTGTCAGGCACTTTGCCTGACATTTTGGATGATATCTTCACTCCAATTTAAACAGGATATTTAATATAAAGTCAGGCATCACCTCCATGGGGACTATTCTTTCTATTCTTTTTCTTGGTGGTTGTGATCTTGGGACCTTTATTAGATACCCAGGGCATGTATAATGAGACGCTCCGTGAGGAGTTCCTGTATCTAAATATTCCACTCAGTGGAAAAACGTGTTTGAGAATCCTAGTTTTATACAATGTTGAAGATCTTTCTCATCAACACGGCTCTCAAACCTAAACAAAGGAGACCATACTTTCCCTAAATGGCAATGCTGTCTCTATTGTTCCTTCCACTAAAGGCTTGAAAAAATGTATGGTTTATTTTCAAATGACCCTGACAGTGAAATGCCTTAATATGTGCCCCACCCCCTCCACTCCACGCCTCAGGAACACATGGATTCTTTCATCCATCTTAAATAACTTTGAATATAATAACAATAATATGAGTGTTTAAAAAAATATATTAGGAAACAGCCTCATGGAGAAGTAAAAAGTAAGCAGTATCAGCAAGATACTTCTTTGTCTCCACAGAACTATTTGCCTGAGTTTCCTCTCAGTATGTGAAGGAGTTATTCCTACCAGGGAACCATCTGATCATTTATACTGTTCAGATATTTGTTCTTACTTAAAACAGATCCTTTCTTCAGGGATCCCTTTCTTCCCTTCTTCCTACTTTGCTAATACAAAACCGACATGCAGAACCTGCCATCCACAGTGAGTCCCCAACTCATTGAACACAAGTATATATGATAATCTCCACAGAAGCATAAAGTTCTTAACCACTTTAGCCCCATCACTAGCTTTCTAACTGAAGGCATTACACAAGGGACAAAGTGTTCACATCTCAGTTACTGCATATTTGATGTTAGGTAGAGAACAATCAATTGCATTGCAATACAGATGCTGGGCAGTCAGACAGACTCACTTAGTGATGGACTTGCCCTTACACATCAGCCTATGTGGCACAAATTCTTGTCTCAACAAACTTGCTAATGACCCCATGTCGTGGATTTATGATAATGGTCAAGAATAGTCAAAACCATATAAGTTATATTTGGGAATATTGCTTATGTGAGCTTTAGAGATTTCAGAACTACTTGCTCTTGGATGAATCCAGCTGGATGATTGGGCACTAGGAATTGCCTTGATGATTGAAGAGAGTTCTTTAACTGGTAATAAATTTACCACAAATTAATAGACTTTTCCTTCCAAGATCCTATGTTTTTTCCCAGATGTTTACCTGCTACTTTGATCAGCAAGCTGGTTTCTCCACGAGAGTTCCCCTCTTGGAAACTGCACCAGTATTGCCCATCATCGGATGGTCTGATGTTGTACATCTTCAGAGCTACAGTTCCCTCAGCAAGGTCATCCTCTACCCACTGCACTCGGCCCCTGTAGTCCTCCGTCTGCATCTCGGTCACCTCAGCTCCATCCCGGTATACAAACAGCACGTCCGCACTTGGCTCCCAGCGGTACCACCTCACCTCCATGTGCACCGCGGTTCTCTTGGGGAGGAGCTGACATGTTAGCTGGGCATCTTCCCCCACCCTGGCCAGGATGGGGTGAGCAGGACCAATCACTCTAAAGTCAACTACAAAAGAATGAAAAAGAGGTACCAGGGAAGGCCAACTGGAAGATTAATAAGCTTGCTTTGGATGGCTCAACCTGGTGATTCACAAATTTGGCTGTTACAGAGACAATTTTGTGTACTGAAAATAACACGCAGTTCAAAAACATGAGTGCCTGGGCCAAGTCTGTCACCAGCTATGTGATCTGGGGGCAAATACATTATTTTCAGTGAGATATGAGATTTCTAATCTCAATTTCTTCATCTTTAAGATACTAAAACTATCATTTCTGGGCTGTTTTTATTCTCAAGTTAATGCATAAAGCCATGTTTTCATTGGGAATTTCATTTATTATTTCTACTTTACAGTGATGTATTTTAGTGATTTTTCTTTATATTGTTAATGACTGACATTGCTATTAGTTTTCTTAAAATTTAGGCAATAAATTTATTCAAAAGGTTTTTCAGCTTTTCAGGGTTGCTCTTGCTCTCCCTTTCCTTTTTGGCCTGGAGCAAGCGGGGTTCCTGTTACTTGGGCTATTGTACAAGGCAGTTTTTTCCAAGGACATTTTCTGGCAATTAAGGGAAGTGATTTGTCTAGAGAGTTTCAGCCTTCCAATCAGATTTTGAGTTTTGTCTGATTTCTTCATTGTTATCTGCAAATTGAAAAGATATTTAATAATTCTGTTTGTTGTTATGTTTAATAATTTCATATGCCACACATATCTTTTTCAGCCAAAAATGCTGTGATGATTTTGTGCAGATCCAATCCTCCTCAGAAGGAATCCCACCTTGCTTACTTGTTCAATATCAAGTAGATGCTGTTCGAAAGGTTGCTATAGAACTCAAGTGGAGTCTGTTTTCATTCTTCACTGATGGACTCTAATTACAGAGCTAGAACTGGTCATACCATCTGGTTGACTGCTTTCACAGATGAACTAAATGCATTCCCCAGAGGGGAGGGAGCCTCACCCCTTCACATACTTCGTGGTGCACCCTGTCTGGAGTCCATGGCTTCTGATGCTGTGTCCTGTGTGCTTCCCACTTTGACACGCTGCATTTTCCTTTGGGCTTGGATACTACCACTGACACTGAATTTTCATAATCCTTCCTCAGAGGACAATATTTTGACCAAAGAAATTCAGCTACTAAGATTTCCAAGTTCACTTACTAGAAGTCCCTCCTGCTAGCTTTACATTCCCAAGTGTTTTTATGCTATTTAATATATGGTACAAAGCATTATTCTAGCCCCCAAAGTGCTGTCCTGCACAGAAGCAAGAGAATTAATGAATGCTTTAATGTGCTCCAGGTGGATTCAAGTATTTTCCATGTAAAGCCTCATTTAATCTTAAAGCTCATGCTAACCTATGAGATGTAGGTATGTTGTTATTTTTATTATAAAGATGAGGAAACTAAGGCAGGCGCTACTCAAGCAACTGTCCAAAGATAACACAGCTGGAAGTGGAGGGGCTCTTTTTGGAGCACAGATGTTTGAGCTCCTAGTCCCCACTCTTGATAGTATACTACTCTTTTGAATTAAACCTCTGCACCCAGACTGGGTCTCTGGGACATTCGGGTTTACAGTGGAGCAGGGGAGGGCATCCTACCTGACTGCTTCATGGTGAGCAGTATGAAGAAGAAGGAGGCAACTGCACCAGACAGGCTGTATCCCGGAAAATCCACCATCCTCCCTGGAGCAAACCCAAGAGAAAACATGACTGTACCTAAGTGAGGCAGCAACACTGATGTATTGACCATTCCATCGTTCCCAGTGATTATGCAGTCATAACAAGACATCAACATCCACCCCTCCATGAGCAAACAGTGAAATGGACTTGGCTCCACTTCTCACAGTCATTGAGCATTTCTGATCCCTTCGCCAATGTGTGGTACTAAACTTAATGTTTAGGCCTAAAGGGAGATCTCTGATTGAAATGAAAAGTTTTCATGGGCTAAAGGGACAATATTGTTTACATATTAAAAAAAAAACTCCTTAGTTACATCAATTCTGAGCATGCAGACTTCATAAAGCAGAAGTCAAATATTTTTTTCTCGCCCTCCTCCTAGCCCTCCTGCAAATCCCTTCATCACTAGAGATTCCTAGATGTAGAGGAAGGAGCAGGAGAGCTCTGACCCTTATGCTGCTTCCAGGAAGCCCTCGTCAGTGCCTGGGGAGAAGCCAGAGGCAAAGGGACGCCTTGGAAAACAAAAGAAAGGAGTGGAAATGGTGCTGCACAAAGAGGTGACCAAGGGAGCAACCCTAAATGGCCTTTCAGTATCATTTTGAAGAGGCATAGGAATAAATAAAAGAAATAGCCCAACCAGCAGAAATGGGCAAACTCAGCATGCCTGCTAAACCTGCATTGCAGAAATGTTTTTTTTTTCAGCAGTGAAAATGTTTTAAAGCTACCAGAACAAAACAGAATACTTGCTTTCATTTTGAAAACTAAAAAATTGAGAATGAAAGAAGTCTAAGACTTACTCTAAAAAGACTTGCTTCACATCAACTAGATGAATGTGCTCAGGAGCAATGATAAGTCAGTTGCTATTTCTCTTTCCCCAGAAACTAATGCCAGCAAGATTTTAACAGGGCAGGGAAATCCACAGTCACCTGAATCACATGGTTTAGGAGATTATTTTACTCTATTACGACTTTGATTTTTTAAGTGACGCTTACTGTCATCAAAATATCTCTAAGGAAAATGATATAAGCCCAGTCACAATGCCTAGATCTGACAGAGTCCTAAAATATGTACAGGAAAATGAGACTGAGCTTCTTTACCATGTATGTGTTACTCCCCAGAGACTGAAGGAAATTGCTGATGCCTCCTGGATGCCCCTTGAGATAAGCAGAAACATTCTCTACAAGCAGAATTTCTCATTCTCTGAGAAAGGGCAAAGAGAGCCCACAAAGCCCACGCCAAGAACCATGGCTGGTTGTATGATCTGAGAAGGACCCACGCTTGCTACAAACAAGTTTATAGGTTGTGTACCTTTAGGTCTGTTACATTAAAGCAGCAGGGGAACCTACAAATGCACTCTAGCAAAAATTTGCCTAAATCAATGAGGCTTTTGAAGAAAGTTGTGAAAATACATCTTAACCTTCACTGGTGCTCAGACAGAGATTTGTGCATGAGTATAAAGGAGCAGAAGTACTGCCTTGGACCAGGGTTCCCAATGGGGAAGAGGGCGACTTTGACCTTGGAGGACACTTGGCAATGTCTGTAGATATTGTTGGTTGTCACCCTGAGGGAAGAAACATCTAATAGGTGATAGCTGGGATGTTGATAACCATCCCACAAAGCACAGGAAATCTGAACAGCCCAAAATTATCAAGTAGTGCCAAGGAAAAACATTGCTGTAAATCATCTTCTGTCCACATGATGAAAATCTTTGGCACATTTTTTATACATAAATAACTAACTGGACTTAAATTGTAAATTTAAATTATAACATTTTAATTGTAAGCTTTTTGACATCTCTATTTTACCATTTGAATGTAGGCCATGAATCTTCTAAAACTGCCATTGATGTTAAATATGGTCAACTTTGATATTGTCAAGAGACATGTTCTAACATGTATACGTGTCACCAAATTATGAAAACCCATGTTTCACTTATCTTTTTGGTGAAGTACAAGTGTTAAGCTGCTGTGATAAGTGCTGGTTTATGCTTAGGAATTAGGTGAATGACAATTCTGAATATCAAGGTCTGTTCATACGGTATTAAAATTCACACCAAGGAAAGATACAAAATTACCACATGTCAGGTGTCACTAGAGGGTTATTTTTTTAAAAAAACAAAACAAAACAAAAAAAAAAACCCACCAAAAACTCTTAGTACTTAAATTTAAAATGCTAAGTAACCACAGTAATTATCTGGTGAGGATTAAATCAGTTAATTAAGTTTGGAGTTTATATATCTATGTAACTTAAAAATAGATACAGCTTATCACATGTTAAAAACAACACATTTTTATAGTGACAAAGCAAAGTTCTAAGAGACAAGGTGACCTTGTGTTTCCTTCTGTGACTGAAGAATTTCCTCTTTGATGGAGATGACTATTCCTCACATTTTGCAGCTGTATCATCAGCATGTGACAGACAAGGCAACCAAGGCTCAGAGACACAAACACACATCATGTATGAAAATGATCAATGTGATCCTGGTTTTCTGAGTGTTGATCTTGTGCCCTCCCTCACCCAGTTGCTTCACAGCAATATTGTGAGACTCACATAAGTGCTTTGAAAAATATGAAGTGGAGGAGGAGCATAGAATACAAGTGGGAAGCATTCTAACAGGTGACAGTTGCCCAGGCAGATGCTCACTGTCTACATGTCCTACTTCCTCATCTTAATCGACTTCCCCACTTTGTTTAGTGTCCTCCACTGGGACTCTGCAAACCACTTACCTCTCTCCCTCTCTCCTTCAGGAGGAAACTGGGCTGGTGGGTGTTCTCACTGGAGCTCAGGTGGACCCTTCATCCACACAGCCAGTGTCCAAAGGCTGAGAGCTCTGGCACAGCCAGATGGGGTGGAGGTGACCCTGGTCCCCTAGCTTCAGTGAGGGAAGATATATGCTGCCTCACCGACGCTGAAGGGAGAGCCAAGTCCCCAAGGCCCGTTCTGAAAGTCAGTTTCTAATCAGAATAGTGTGTTCCTCCCACCACTGCTGTCCTCTGAAAAGTGAAACTGACAACGAGTGGACTTTGACTGAGTTTAGTTTTGATAGCGGCGGAAGTGACTAAAAGCCAGCAGAGAGCCAAGCAAGCAGCATCGTTCCCTCTTGGACCCCTCCCCGACACACAGTGTCAAAACGCAGTGATTTGGCTCGCCCTGCCCTGGCGAATACCCAAGGCCCTGCCCCTTCCAATGTAAGAGGCGTGCTAAGACAAAGAAATATGGCCTAAATGAAAGAACAGATGGAAGCTCCAAAAATAGAACTAAGCAATGCAGAGATAGCCAATCTATCAGATGCACAGTTCAAAACTCTGGTAATCTGGATGCTCCTGAATTGCTTGAGAATGGTGACAAAATGGAGGAAAAAGTGAAAGCTACACAAAGTGAAATAAAAAAATATACAGGGAACCAACAGTAAAGGGAAGAAAATCAGGACTAAAATCAACAATTGGGAGCAAGAAGAAGAGATAAACATTCAACCAGAACCGAATGAAGAAACAAGAATTCAAAAAAATGAGGGGAGGCTTAGGAACTTCTGGGACAACTTTAAACATTCCAACATCTGAATCATAGGGGTGCCAGAAGGAGAAAAGGAAGAGCAAGAAATTGAAAACTTATTTGAAAAAATAATGAAGGAAAACTTCCTTAATCTGGTCAAAGAAATAGACTTCCAGGAGATCCAGGAAGCTCAGAGAGTCCCAAAGAAGATGGACCCAAGGAAGCACACACCAAGGCACATCATAATTACATTACCCAAGATTAAAGATAAGGAGACAATCTTAAAAGCAGCAAGAGAAAAGGAGACAGTTACCTACTAAGGAGTTCCCATAAGACTATCAGCTGATTTCTCAAAAGGAACCTTACAAGCAAGATGGGGCTGGCAAGAAGTATTCAAAGTCATGAAAGACAAGGACCTCCATCCAAGATTACTCTATCCAGCAAAGCTATCATTTAGAATGGAAGGGCAGGCAAAGTGCTTCCCAGATAAGGTCAAGTTAAAGGAGTTCATCATCACCAAGCTCTTATCATAAGAAATGTTACAGGGACTTATCTAAGAAAAAGAAGAAGATCAAAAATTTTGAACCCTAGAAGGACAACAAACTCACAACTATCAACATCTGAAACTAAAAAACCAAACAAAAACAAACTAAACAAACAAATAGAACAGGAATAGAATCATAGAAATGGAGATCATAAGGGAAGGGAAGGGGAAAGAATGGGGGAAAAGGTACAGGGAATAAGCAGCATAAATAGCAGGTACAAAATAGGCAGGGGGAGATTAAGAATAGTATAAGAAATGGAGAAGCCAAAGAACTTATATGTATGAGCCATGGACATGAACTAAGAGGTGGGGGAATGCTGGGGGTAGGGGCAGTACAGGGTGGAGGGGAATAAAGGGGAAGAAAAAAATGGGACAACTGGAATAGCATAATCAATGAAATATATACTGAAAAAAAACCCCTCAGTGAGCTACCACTTCACCCTGGTCATAATGTCCATCATAAATAAGTCAACAAGCAACAAGTGCTGGCAAGGTTGTGGAGAAAAGGGAGCCCTAGCACACTGTCAGTGGGAATGTAGACTGGTGCAACTGTGGAAAACAGTATGGAATTTCCTCAAAAAACTAAAAATGGAACTGCCTTTTGACCTAGCAATTCCACTGCTGGGATTATACTCTAAGAATCTTGAAACACCAATTCAAAAGAACTTATGCACCCCAATGTTCATAGCAGAGTTATTTACAATAGTCAAGTTCTGGAAACAGCCTAAGTGCCCATCAGTAAGTGGATACATTAAAAAACTGTGGTACATTTACAAAATGGAATAAAACAGTAGGGAGATTCCTTTGCTGGGTGTATGAACAATAGAAGACAAAATAGCAAACTTACAGGGTAGGAGTCTAGTGTGGGAAAATCTGGGAAAAGGATCCGATTGTAAAATGACACAAAACCTGGTGGATCCAGGAAAGGATAGAATAGAGGGAGCACCCAGCACAAGCCTGTGAAAACTTAGGAAGGAGACTGGTGCATTTGAAAGAAAGCCTGCTTTCTCCTAAGCCCAAGAAAATACAGGGAAGCTTAACAAGAAAGGGTTTTGCGTGCTCTCTCTCTGCAGCAGCCATGTGGGCCTGAGTGCAGCGCCAGTCATGGCCTGGGCACCATCATGCCTTGGCATGCAGATGGGGAAACGAGACACAGGGAAGCGCAGCCTGGAACAGAGGCTGCGCTGGACTACCAGGGCCCAAGGTGATGACGTTGCAGTTCTGGGTCCTGACCTACCTGATGGACACTTGTGCTTACCAGGCTCAGGACTTCTTCCCCAGCAAAATAGAGCTGGGCCACCTGTTGGTGGATGAGACATCAGTCCTTTGTTTTTGCTCCAGAAAATCTTGCTACTACACTTCAAATTTGTTTTATGCATGTATGCTTGAAATGTGTGTCTTGTGATACCATTAAAGAACCCTATTTAATTCAGCAACAATATGGGATAAAAACAGACACACAGATAAATGGAACAGAATAGAGAGCCCAGGAATAAACTCACAACTATGTGGTTAATTAATCTGTGACAGTGGAGGTAAGAATATACAATGGAATAAAGGCCGTCTATTCAATAAATGGTATTGGAAAAACTGAATAGATACCTGCAAAAACAACAACAACAACAAAAAGAAACCAGAATACTTTTTTACACTATATATAAAAGTAAACTCAAAAGGAATTAAAGACCTAAATTTAAAACCTGAAATCATAAAACCTCTAGAAGAAAACACAAGCAAGAAACTCTTTGACATTGCTTTTAGCAACATTTTTTGAATACATCTCTCCAGGCAAGAGAAACAAAAGAAAAAATGCACAAATGGAACTACATCAAACTAAAAAGATTTTTCACAGTACATGAAACCATACCCAAAAGGAAGAAACAACTTATTGAATGGGAGGAGATATTCACCAATGATATATCTTACAAGGGGTTAATACTCAAACTATATAAGGAACTCATACAAATTAACATAAAAAAATAGTCTGATTTAAAAATTAGCATAGGACCCAAACAGACATTTTTCCAAAGAAGACATACATATCCCAACAGACATGTGAAAAGATGTTCAACATCATTAATTATCAGGGAAATGACTATCAAAACCATAATGAGATATCACCTCACCTCTGACAGAATGGCAATCATCAATAAATCAACAAAAAGGTGTTGGTGAGGACGTGGAGTAAAGGTAAGCCTTGTGCACTATTGGTGAGAACACAGATTGGGACAACCTGTTTTTATACTATGAAAAACAGTATAGAGGTTCCTCAAAAAATTAAAATTAGGACTATAATATGACCCAGCAATTCCACTTCTGGGTATTTATCCAAAGAAATTCAAAATACTAATTCAAAAGATATACGCACCCTTATATTCATCGCAGCATTATTTGCAATAGCCAAGATATGGAAGCAACCTGAGTGTCCCCCTACAGATGAATGGATAAAGATTATGTGGTACAATGAAATATTACTCAGCCATAAAAGGAATGAAATCTTGCCATTTTCAGCAACACGGACCTAGAGGATATTGTGCTAATTGAAATAAGTCAAACAGAGGAGGACAAATGCCATATGATTTCACTTATATGTGGAATCTAAACAACAAAATGAACAAAGACAACAGAAACAAAGTTGTAGATACAGAGAACAAACTGATGGTTACCATATGGGAGGGGGATGAGAGCGCTGGGTGAAAATGGCGAAGGGACTGAGAAGTACAAATAGGCAATTACAAAAATAGTCGTGGGGATGTAAAGCACATCATAGGGAATATAGTCAATAATATTGTAATTTTATGTATGGTATCTGGTGGGTACTAGATTATTGGCGTGATTACTTCATGAGTTACATGAATGTCTAATAATTATGTTGTGCCCTTGAAACAAATATGATATTGTATGCCAACTGTAATAAAAAATAAATAAAACTAGAAATAAATCCATAATAAAAGAATTAAATTCATTGACCACAAGAGGGAAGCTTAGTCCCACTTTTACTATGTGTTAGGAAAAAAACAGGAAAGATGTTTCATGAGAACCTTTGAAATACTTACACATAAACACATTTAACAAGACAAGACAACTGTCAGCCCTACCTGAGGCCGCATTCTGGCTGAAGGGGCTTCAGTGTTCTGAGTGGACTCACTCTTGGACTCTATATATAATTACTGCTACAGAGTTAGAGGCTAGATTTAGATGACCAGTTTCCACTTTCAAAACTTGACCAAAAGACTAAATTTCTTTAAAATTCAGATTCCTCAGAATAATAAAATACAATTATTATCTAGTGAATAAAATAGTAAGATTTAATATGATATCTGTTATTAGTAGTATTTTTTAATTGGTGAGGGAAAAAAATGTACTAAAAAGAATTTTAGTGAAAATTACAATCCTCTGACCTATTTCTCACCTTTCTTCTACCTTAAGAGTTTCATAGTTCAAAAGCAACCTCAGAATCCAAAATATGCTGTTATTCTCTATCATCACTCTTGGTTATCCTAAAACACCTTATTGCCTTGACCACTCCTCATGTGTCTTCCTATCTGCTCTTTAGCTGCCCTTTCTCCCCGGTTCTGCTGGCGCTCTGCCGCGGTTTCCCGTCACACCCCCACACTGGACCCATGCTATATTCAAGGCCGCCGAGAGTCACCTTCTCCTCCTGACTTCTGAGTCTTTGTGAAAATCTCCTTCATTTGTTCAGGACATGCAGATTTAAAATCTTAATTATTTCATTACTTTTTAAATTATTTTCTACCACTTTCTTTGTCCTAATCCAGTTAGCAGACCTAGTGATTTAGTCTTCACATTTCTTCTTATCCACACTCTTGTCTTTTTTTGTTGTTGTTGTTCAAGTGCAGTTGTCTCCATTTTCCCACCACCGCTTTCCTGCACCCCACCCACCCTTACCTCCCACCCTTACTCCTTTTCCCCCTTAGCTTTGCACATGGGTCCTTTATACACGTTCTTTGATGATCCTTCCCTTTCTTTCCCGTTATCCCCCTCCCCCTCCCCTCTGGTTACTACTGCTCAACTATGAATGGTTTGTATCTTTAGAACCCAGCTCCTTGGCACTGATTGCTAACCAAATACATTAAATAACCATCTTCAAGCTGTCAATGTCTCATCCTCTGTCGCACTGCTGCAGCTATAGGGGCTTGCTGCCTCCGCAGGGGAGCGCCGCAGAGAGCGCAGCACACCCTGAAACCTGAGGGAAACTGTCTGGGGCCAGCTGAGGTGGGAGCAGGGCTCTGAAACCCTCAGAGCCCGTCCTGGGGTTGTCACGGATGAGGGGGATAAAACACAAAACGTTGCAAACACTTCCCTGTTTGCCGGAAGAGCAGACAGGGGCACTTCCCTCTTACCGGAGAAGGCCGTAGCACATCCCTCTAATGGGGAAGGCCCTGTTGTCCTTTGTTCCAAGGCTTTTATTGAAAATCTTATCAGTGGGGTATGTAAACAGGATAACAGGAAAGCCTACGTACACTCGTTACATTTGCAAGATAAGTTTCACAGAGATTAGATACCTTTAGGAAAACAATTGACAGAAATCACTGATTTATGTGGGTCTGAGAGGAGTTTAGAATCAACAATAGAGACTATAGATGGGGGGAAGTAGACTTAAAGGTGTCTTAAAGATATAGGGTAAAAGGTGTAAATAAAGCAAATGTCTTAACAATGTAAGAGGTGTAAATAATGTGAATGTCCTTCACAGCATGAGCTGACCAGAGATCTGAGGGAGGAACAGAGCACACTCTCAAGAATTTTCTTTTAGGCCTGATTACCCTGGGACCCTCCAGATCTGATTTAGGGTTGCTTTTTGTGCACTGTTTCAAGACTGAGCCAGGCAAGGGGAGGGAGCCAGCAAGGGATAAGGAGACTGCTTCTCAGCTGCAATGAGGACTCTGGCCATGTCCAAGCCAAGTCAAGAGGTGCAGGGACCTTTATGCCCTTTCTCTGTGTCCCCCAATTTCTTGTCTGCTGCTGAAATTGGCCAACACCTGTCTTAGGTTGTTTACCTCAGCGCGAGGCAACTTACCCGTCATTGGCAATTTGATCATCCATGGCAGAGCAGAGAGGCCTGCTTTCCCCAGGCCTCCTGATTATTTCCCGCCTTGGGGCCCTCCAGCCTTTCCGCAGGGTTACAGCTTCTGAAACCAGGCCGAGCATTTCCCAACAATCCTCCATTACATCCACTAGAATAGAGTAAATGTAAAAGAGGACTGTATTATACACATTTTTAACAATCTTCAGAAATGAGCAGAGATCTTGCTCAATGCATAGACATTTCAAATGATGCTGCCCAGACCCAGAGAGTGGAGGCAGGAACTACCATTTTAGGGTCTGGACATGGTCAGTTCTTAAAACTCCAGCCCCTAAATTCCTCCTAGAAAGCCTTCTACTTTCCTCTGAAAGAATAATCTTCAATGCTAAGCAGTTTTATGTGACATCTACCCCACAAGAGCAAGTATCTTTTAGAAGTACACTGTGACTTTAATGCCAAATGCTTCGATAGAACACAGAATTGATTGATGCCCCAAATGCCATTTTTACTTTTGGAACAAAAAGAAGATAACTTTAAAAGAGTTGAAAGAAACAGATTTATTTTTTACCAGAGAGACCCCTTTGTAAAGCTTAATTGAAGAAAAGCCAAGTGAAATGCTTAGTCTTCTCTATTACCCTGGAAAAAACTGGACTAAGGAACAGCTACATTGCTAGATATATGTTCGTTTATTTCACTGTAATATAGTTATGTCTTTGTGAGACTGACACACAATGACTGTGATTTATACTTCTTACTATATAATGTTTAATGTGTATCCTCTTTCTTCAGTTTCACCTAAGGGACCATTAATACAGATATATCTGTAGACTTGTAAGCTGTCCTTTACCTCCTTTGTAGAATTTACAACAGGGAAAATGTGCGTATTATTCTCTCTCCACTGACTAGAAGATGTTCTTAGACTATAGGGGGAGCAGGTTTGTGATCCCTTTGGATACACGTGCTCTCTACTATTAATTCTACCTCTACCCCCAAAGCATGTAGAAAAGAGACTAACTTACTTGCCTGGAACTTAGTGAAATTATTTTCTAGGGGACCTAAGAGTTTTCTTTACCTTCCATAAAGTCAGGTGCCTGATGACAATGCAATTTGTTCCTGATGCTCATCAGCAGACCTAGAGGTCAGGGTGGGTGGAGGAGTTGATGGCAGATCCTGGGAAGTGTGGCTGTGCGGGGAGTGGTCTACATACACAGAGACGTTTTCACTTATGTTTTTCAATTTTTTACTGAATTTGTTGGGATGGCATTGGTTAATAGCATCATATAGGTTTCAAGTGCACATTTCTACTGTGTGCCCATCACCCAAATTCAGACCATCTTCCATCCCCATATATTAGGCCTCCTCCATCTTCCACCCCCACCCCCACCCCCTTCCTTCTGGTAACCACCACCCTGCTGTCTATGTCCATGAATTTCAGTTTTATATGTTACATACGAGTGAAGTCACATGGTTCTTAGCTTTTTCTGATTTATTTCATTTAGCATAACATTCTCAAGGTCCATCTATGTTGTCACAAATGGCAACATTCCATCTTTTCTTGTGGCTGAGTAGTATCCATTGTATATATGTACACCTAGAGTTTTGGGGCACAAAGGATGTTTGAGTGTTTCCTATGCACCAGATTTAGGCCATGAGGGAGTCTTAAGAGCCTACAGAAGCTCACAAGAAAGGAAAGCTCTGCTTTGAACATCAGCCAGGCCCAGAACATGAGGAAGAAGTAACACTAAACTCATTCCTGCCTGCAAAACTCCCCAGCAGGGGGAATAAATGTGTTTATCCTAAATTAAACTGGCACTTTTAATTGTTACATTGTGCTAAGTAATCTAATAGCCAGATTAAGATATGTTTGTGCAATTTAAAGGAATTAAAGGATGGCCTGTTAATTAAAATTGAGCAACTTTCCTGTGGTATGCTACAATTCCTGGACAATGACAGGGGAATAATTCCTCCAATTCTCATTGAAAGGGGCTAGAGCAGACACATGAATTTCAGCTCAATCAAAAATTTCATTAGTGCTTATCCAACCTACTAGTTATTTCCATATACTTCAGATGTTCTAAAATACAACAACAACAAAAACAGTACCTTAAATATAGAGTATGATCAAATAGCATTTAATAAAAGTTGATAAGTAAGCAAAAATTATATAATTTGATTCATTGGAAATAGACTTTTCCAATTCTCTTTCTCCAACTAATATACACAAATGGGGTATTCATGAAATACATCTATATTCTATTAAATCATTCAGACCCAGATGAGAACCCACACTTCACAGCTCATGTGATAGAGCATCATATTTAAGGATGCGGTTTCTGGACTATATCTTCACATGGATAGTGACTAAAATCATTCCCTAATCCCAGGAGAAGAGCTGAAAGGAAGAATCAGTCACAGGCGAGGGCAGGCACATTTGCAAAAGATGAAAAAACTTTGCATTGGAATGCCTGCCCTCTATTCTGAGGATTTGTGCTGCCTTCCGAGTGGCATAGATAATTAAGGAAGTTGAAAGTAGCTCTGAAGTTGCCAGAATGTTTAAAGAATGGGAGGATGTGCTGAGTGACTCAAACTGTTAATTGGCCATGGGCCTCCTAACATGCCCATGTTAGGCAATAGGGGCTAACTATTGAAGGCAACAACTCTTAGACTCCTTGGATGATTTTCCAAATTAATCTTTTCCTTCACAGTCTCTCAGTTATTAAGTTAAACTGTGCTTCTTAGAACAAGCAATAAAATTGGGTATTATAGAACATGATTATAGCTGCTCAAGTTATAGCAATAGAATCTGTGCTTGGCTGGTAGAGAGATGTGCTGAGATGTAGATTCAGTTTCCAAATACTCACACACAGCACAGCAAACATAACAATGAGTGTTTGTGTTTGTATATATATAAATATGCAAATATATGTATATATGTATATATAAAAAACTACCCAAACAAAGAAGGATGATTTTAATCTCTGTGCAAAGAAAACGGATTAAACAAAGAAAACAGATTGTTCCATCTTTTTTTAAAAAAGATTTTATTTATGTATTTTTAGAGAGAGGAGAGGGAATGGAGGAGAGGGAGAGAAACATCACTGTGTGGTTGCCTCTGGTGTTTCCCCAACTGGGGACTTGCAACCCAGGCATGTGCCCTGACTAGGAATCAAACTGGTGACCCTTTGGTTCACAGCCTGGCACTCAATCCACGGAGCCACACTGCCAGGGCTATACAGGCCTTTAGAGTACTAGCTTTCTGGTACAGGTGAAGAGAGAATGAATCAAACTCTCAAACTGTCATCCTCCCAGGTTGAAAGTGAGCCCAAACACCATGGAGCCCTTTGTTCACACACAGGCATGTTAGGAGGCCCATTAACCCACCACTCTAGCACATTTGTTGACATCAACAGTTGGCAGTTTTCAATCTGATAGAGACTTATTTCAGTAGACTAGCTTCTCTGCCTCCTCTCAGGATTGGTAGGAGAAATGATACAGAACAAAGAAAGTTTCTTATCTGGGGATTTGGGAAAGAAGTGCCTAGATCAAAACCCCTCCAGCGGGAAAAATATCAATACGATTCTTATTGCTAGAGGGAAGAAAAAATGGCAGGGAAGGGAGTCTGGAAGAAGGGACTGGGGATTCTCAGAATTCCAACCGCACAGACTTGAAGTAATGAGGTCTCAGGCTTCACCAAGGTCCAGTGTGAAAGCTCTCATTTCCAAGGCCTAACCTTTAATCCAAATGTTATTTTCTCAGGTTCTAAATGTGGTGCTGTGGGGGGAACCAAAGCGAGCTATGGTATATATATAGATCTAGATCAAAATAACATAGGTATAGTATTTGCATTTAGTCTTTTAAAAAAATTTCATTCATTTCTATGGTCTTGTCTGTATTTTTGGAAATAGATTTAAGAATATTATATTTCTTAGATTCTCCTTTCCCCAGGCTTCTAAATGGGGCCAACATTCTGCCACAGTATTATGAGATTTGGGAGGTGGCAGGTAGGCCTAAGTCATCTCATATGGTGGGCACTAAGGCTTCCCAGACAGGGGTCTTGGCCAATCACCTTGTGTTCTGGGAGCATTCCTTTCCTTGGGACTCTAGAGGGGCTGTGACATCAGCAGTGGCTTCTGATCTCTCAAAGGTATGGGTCTGCGCTGACTTGTTCTCCTCCAGAATTCTAACAGCATTAAGGTGCAATTTCCTATAACAGGAAAGAATTGTAATAAAGAGTCCTGTGAGAGTGTCTATTGGGATTTCTATTTCCTGACTGAACTTTGATTTTACAGTGGCTCTTCACCATCTATGTCACCAAGAATAGCTCATTCAGGAGCCCTCAGAAACTTCCTCAAACACGCAGGAGAGAATAGTGTTCAAATAGGAACTACTTTACTATCACAGAGAAAAGGAACTGAAAGTCTTTTTAAAAATCTCCCAAATTTAGAAATCTCAAGAGGAAAACCAATCAGTGTTTTAGGACTAAACACTGTCATAAGTTGCCAAGCAACACCTTGGGTTGAAGATACTATTACAACATATAAAATATTTTTCTGTAAACAATCTCTGATTGCCATATATTTTTAAGCTCCTTATAAAAATGAGGCATTATGGCAGCAAGGGCAGGCATGGAAAAAGTATCCATGTTTTTTCCTCTGAATGGGGAGATGACAAAGCCTAAATCACAGAATCAGACTCACAACAGAGACTGACACTGTTGGGCTTTCCTCTGGCCCATTCCCAGGCCTCCAGGAAATGTATTCCTTAATGATTATAGAACAGAACTGTGCTGTGGGACTCCTCCAAGTGACCTAGAAGGCAGTGTCAGAGAATGTTCAAAGCCCAGATGTCATCAGATAACCAGTAATGCACAGGGCGTTTGCCCTCATGATTTCTGAACGCGGTTAAAGGGCAGGATAAGACCTCAGCACAACAGTGTGGGAAATCCACCCTGAGTGTATGGATTATAACTGATATTAAAAGTGAACTCGTCATCTGATGGGCTGCCTCATTGCTATGCTTTCTCCATTGAAAGTATTTGAATTCCATACCTTTCTATATGTGGTTTAATTTTCCTTTATATTGCACTATGTTTTTTAAAATATGAGGATCATAAGGTCTTAACTTTCAGGATTCTCAATAGTAAACATCAAAATTAATTCTTTGTATTGGAATTTCCATAATCCTATGACATGCTGAAGTAAGAGTAAAGCCCTCCTGCAGGTCAGCCTCTAGCATTCCTAGTAAAATAGCTCTGGCCAATTTACTTCAGCCTATTCATCAGCTCAAGCTCTCAAATAAGGTGTGTCCCCAAAAGTCTACTCCAATCTCTGATCATATTTAAGATGGTAGACATTAGTAAAAGGTATCCCCTTAACAGTTCATTGTCTCTGGTAACCACTACCCATTTCCAAAGGAGTAGCTTTCCATGCCTCTTCACTTTGTGGAGTGTTGACACTCAGAGTTTCCCCTTCAGTGTTCCCTAAGGATAGTACAGTGCCTGGGGTCCTCTTGGACTCAGTTGGCCATCTTGGAGTCCAGGACACTGGAGGAGAAGCCCAAAGCAATGGGAAGCTCCTGAAATGAAGCTCTGTCACCCAGTATTGCCAAGATTCAAGTATTTTCTACAGCCTGGTAATTTACCTTTTTTTTTTTAGAGGATTTGTTGTCCCTTGGAAGAAACTCTCCAGCTGTCATAGCACAGAGGCATGATCTGTTATCAGCTCTCACTTTAGGTTGTTCCACTGATTATACTCTCACTAATGTGCTCCAGGTATATCCCTTTCTAAAACTTGGATTGAGATGGAAGAGTTGAGTGATTGCCTAACATTCTCAAAAACTCCTTTTTTGTTGTTTGTGCTGTGCTTGTTTGATTAAGAACTTTACATTTTTATCTATCTCCTTTCTTAGGCCCCTTACAAGAGTCTTTTCCTTAGCAACAAAGGTGTCATCTGAAGACACTTTGCTGATTGGCTGTAGCTCAACTGATTTGAATTTTAATCAATCAGGCACCATCACACCCTACATTTTCTTTTCTTTTATTCTAGTCTATTCTACCCCACTGGAGCTCTACAGATCCCCATTAAAGCGCTCAAGAAAATGGTCATGACTGGAGTTCCAATGTTAGGATTTTTCATCACAGTTCTCCTGGTGAACCTTCAGGAATTGTGGGCTATCAAAGGTAAGTGCTGAGAGAATCATAACTAGGGACAATAAGCTCTGAGAGCATTAGAGGAATGAACAGTGGACATTTGAGGGACAATATATGGAGTGAAGGAACAGTTTGATCAGTATTCAGTGGACTACTGAAATCTAAAAGTATAATAAATAGTAGATTGAAGACTTCTGTTCTCACCACAGTTTAAAGTAAGTTAAAGTTACTTTAGAGGAGCAAAACTGAGTTTTATATTGGTCAATGACATTGACTTTGAGATAAGCCAGACTTAAGGGAGAAATATTTCCTAACAAGCATTAACAAGCTGCCTTCATGGGCTTTCATTTATTTTTTTTCTAGATAATTAATAAAATTTTAAAAATTCATAAAATTTCGTGAGGATTAAATGAGAAAAATATGAGACATTCTAAGCTGAATACATGGTAGCTATTCTTTGGCATGTGAATCCTGTCAGAATATTTTGAACAATGATATTTATTTTGGAGAACGCTAGAAAGGAAAGTCACCAAGATAAATTAATAATAAATAAATAAATAAATAAATAAACAATAATCTACCCAAAGGATGGGAAAGGATAGGTATGCTGATAGAACTTGCATTTAATTTACTGCCCCTTGGAACAGTGATAAGCCCTATATATTGGATCTTCAGTCACTATTACTTAATGATTTTTCCAAGAGAGTAGAAATGTGAGTAAGGAAGTAAAGAGTCTGATGTTCTCTGCCATCTCTAGAGCAAATATTGTGCTGTAATGAAGATGTGTTGTGAAAAAATATCTTTCACTCAAAGTGACCACCACAGAGGGTGACAGGTAGACTGGAAATAAGTGAAGCAATAACACAACTCCAAGATGCATGATGGCAATTGCACATTTTATATTTCTCAGAAAGGGCCATACATGCACATGAATACCTGGAAGGAGAGAGGCTCTTCCTTTGGCTTGGAAAGGGGCAATTAAATATTTGTGGGCGTGTGTACTTGCATGTGCACACATAGCTGCAAGTGCTAAATAAATCCCTGGCTTCGTCAATGTACAGTCAGACTTTCAAATCCCCCTCTCCTTTATACCACAGAGGCTGCATACTCTCCAACTGCAATTTTCTTATTTCAAATTGATTATTCCCTTGGTATAGATTATCCTCAGTATCAATCCTAATAGAATAGACTCTATAATGACTGTCTTAATGTAAGGAGCTTTATGATATAAGGGCTCATTGCCAAGAGGTATCCACAGGGTGGGTACAGATCCAGGAAAGTGGGTGCTCTACAACACTGCAAGGTCTCAATCTTAATTTGCTGGGTACCTCAGGCCCCAGTTATATTTTCCATGGGTCTACTCCATAAATACAAAGCAGTTTCTGGTATTTGTCTTTCACTGATTGGCTTGTTTCACTTAGCATGAAATACTATATAATCTCATACTATATAATACTACATAATCTAATGAAGAAAATAAACTAATGAGGCAAAATAGAACTAGAGGCATAGAATCACAGAACAGACTGACAGTGTTAAGAAGGGAGGAGTCGGGGGACTATTTGAAAGAAAGTGAAGGGATTAGTCAAGAAACATATATGAAGGATGGACCATGGACACGGACAATGGGGGTGGGGACTGATTATGGAAGTGGGAGAAGGGCTGGGTAGAGGGAAGGCAAAGGGGGAAATAATTGGAACAACTGTAAAACATTAAAATAATAAATAAATAAATAAATAAATAATTTTTGACCCTAAAGGGCTTTTTATAGGCCTGTTGATATACTAAGAAATTACTTACCTTATCTAATTTAATCTTAAAAATAAATCCATGGAAGAAGCAAAACCACAGAAGAAAATAACAGAAAAACTACATATAAGTAGGTGAAGTAATCTGGTCAATTCACTAGGTAAGTAAGTTGCTAAATAAGAATTCAAAATTCGCTTTGATTTCAAAGTTCAGAACCCAACCTATTAGGAGCTGCTACTGGATTTCTAAAGTGGGAATCATTCCTCAGCTAGTAACATGGAGACAAACCACAGCTTCAGGAGACTCTGGGTTTTCAGCCCCCATTTCCTTCAACCCACCATCTCTAACACTGCCCCTAATTTCTCCCCTCCAATCTCTGTTTGGCGCAAACATACTGCACACAGGCCTTATCTTTCCAGTCACCCCTACTCTCCATCACTGCTCTTTGTTCCACTGAGCCTACCTCTTTCAACTGCCACCCACAATTTGTGTATGATCCTGATTCTTCATCTCTCTCTGCTTGTTCCAACCCTAACTCTCTTTTTTACCTTTCTAGAGGATCATGTGATCATCCAGGCCGAGTTCTATATGACTCCACACCCATCAGGCGAATTTATGTTCGACTTTGATGGTGATGAGATTTTCCATGTGGATATGGAAAAGAGGGAGACGGTCTGGCGGCTTAAAGAGTTCGGTGATTTTGCCAGCTTTGAGGCTCAAGGTGCATTGGCTAATATAGCTGTGGAGAAAGCCAACCTGGACATCATGATAAAGCGCTCCAACCACACCCCAAACACTAATGGTACCTGTCCCTGCTGCACTCCTAGATGTGGGAATCAGAGCTTTAAAATAGATGCTTTAGCTCTTTTTGTTATGTCATTGAGAATAACTTTCCCTTCCAAGGGCCTAACTTTGCCATAAGTAAGTCCTCTAGATTCTCATGCTGCAGGCCCAAAAACTTTGTTATTTTTTTTTCATTTCTTGATGTTCTCATATCTTTTCTCTGCCATCCATAGTTATTTACAAAGTTATGACTCTCAATCTATGTAGGGGGAGCCAGGAATGAGGTCCTTGGATATCCCATACCTCAATGTTGGTTGCAGTTTATGAGTGAGGGTACCAGAGATAAGGACCTAAGACTGTGGTGTAGATTCTCAAGACATAATATCAACTTCTGTTTCAGCTTTAGTGGGAGAGAGGGAGGGGCCAAGCCTAAGCATAGAAGGCTAATTTCTATCATGTGTCCCCCAGAACCCCCGGAAGTGACTGTGTTCCCAAACAACCCTGTGGAACTGGGAGAACCCAATGTCCTCATCTGTTTCATCGACAAGTTCTCCCCACCAGTAGTCAATGTCACGTGGCTTCAAAATGGAAAACCTGTCACAACCGGAGTGTCAGAGACAGTCTTCCTGCCCAGGGAGGACCACCTTTTCCGCAAGTTTTACTATCTCCCCTTCCTGCCCTCAACTGAGGACGTCTATGACTGCAAGGTGGAGCACTGGGGTTTGGATGAACCTCTCCTCAAGCACTGGGGTATGGAGCATCCTTCAATTTCCTTATTTTCTGGTTTCCGCCTGTGATGCATGTGTCTGGTCCTTTGGGACACAGCACAGAGTCCTTTGTTTTGTAATAGTTGTTGCAATTCTTATTCTTGTCTTCTCCCATTATCCAGCTTTCCTTTCCTTCTAAGTTGTAATTCCCTTAATACATTATCCTATTTTCGTCTTCTTTAACTGACTAATAATTGTTTGACTTAGTACACCATTCATTACATTGTTTTATATTTCCCCAGAGTTTGAAGCGCGAACTCCCCTCCCAGAGACAACAGAAAATGTGGTGTGTGGCCTGGGCCTGGTTGTGGGTCTGGTGGGCATCATTGTTGGGACCATCTTCATCATCAAGGGCGTGCGCAAAGGCAATGCTGCTGAACGCCAAGGTCCACTGTGAGGCACTTGCAGGTGGGTTTAGTGTGGTCAGAGGAACACATGTATGGAGTTATCAAGGGAAGGAAACACAGTGGGGGAAAGAACATTGGATGCCTTTAAGGGGAAAAACAGGGAAAGTCATGGCTCTTGACTCACCTTTGCTGGGAGAGAATCAGACATAGGCCCTTTCTAGTATGCCAGGGTTTCAAAGTTCGCCATCCCTTCCCATTCATGTGCGCCCAGACCTTCAGTCTTGGAAATTGTCTCCTATACCTAAGACAACTGTTTCACATTAGAATACTGGGTCCAGTGACCTAGGAAAGTTAGCTTCAAGATTTGGAGGATTCTTAGGTTATAGTTTCCGAGGCAGGCCATCAGTTGGGTCAAAGCATCTCCAGAGCTTGTCTCTCTGAGGGTCAGTGAAGATTCATTGTATGAATCCCAATACCTGTTTTTGCTCCTCCGATCTGAAAAGTGGTGTCAGGGGTGCTAATAGAAGGTAAACCATGCTCTGTTCATTCACGCTCACTATGATGGTAGAATATAGCAGTTCATGTTGAAAAGTTTGTATTTATGAGATGTCAGATGAATATTAAGACTTCTCCTAAGTCAAAGGATTAATGGAAAAGGGGAAGGAATCTGAAGGTAAGTACTCAAATATTCATCTTAAGCTCTTTAGAAACTGTGTGTGTCCTTCTACAGGTAATGGGCTTCCTTAGAGAGAAGATCAATGAAGAGATGTCTGCTTTAATATCTTTACAAACCTGGCAATTCTCCAATTGTTCACCTCTGTGAAGACACCATTCTTCAGCACTTTCCAGCTGCCTAGTCATGCTAGGAGTGGTGATGCCTTTTCAACCTCTCCATATTCTATCACCTATTTGGGTGTCCCTGTTCATTATCTTTTTGCTATTAGCATGCAACACCTCTTCGATAGGCCCCATAAGATCCATTCTTTGCTACGGTAACTTTCAGAAGTTCTATGGGAATTTATTGCTTGGGGTTTCTTCAAACAGTGATTGTGATTTTTCTGAATACAGTAAACCATTGGATGGATCTTAGGTGGTTTTTTGTGTACTTCACAACAGCTGGGGAATATGTAAACCTTTCATCCTCTGTAATTAATAAAAAATATCCAGGTTCATTAGAGTGTGGCCTCCCTCAGAGGATCTGTAAGCCATCCAGTGGCTGTGTGCCAGGTCTCACGTGGACATCTCTAGAGTGAGATTTATTGAGAGGTTTCTACAAGCAACCAGTTCAGAGTTTGGTTTTTGTTCTTGAGCCCCCAAGTCAGTAAAATATCTGGATCTTCAGTAGAATGAATCTGAAAGCCTAAGGTTTGGCCTCTGATAATATGAGACAGGTGGTGGGGAGATGAGGTAGAGTGGAGCACAGAAAAGAGGAGGATCCACATACATTACAGAATTTACATATCGGCATCACCCATTCCAGACTTGATAAGGAATGAGATTAGACATTGAGGATTTTATTTAGATAGACATGGATCCCTGTATCATTCCCAGGAGAATGGCCTGACTTATTCTTGGAACTGTCTTATATTTGTAGATGTGATCGTGAGTGGAAAAACTAGGTAAAGTGTTGGGGGAATATGATATTAAACAGGAGAAAAGAATGTTTAAGACACAGTGACACAGATAAACTGTTCATTTATTTGTGAAACTATTACTTGATATTTACTTCTAAAATGGTTATCAGAACCTACCCCAAATCATGAATACTGATAATTCATAACAACGTGGTAGACTGGCATGAAAGGGTTTCTGAAATGAGTTAGACTTGGGCTGCATCTTGATTCTATCATTTACTATCTAAGTATCTATTGTTATCTTTTAAAATTAAATTTATTGGGGTGAATTGGACAATAAGATTATATAGGTTTCAAATGTACATTTCCATGATACATGATTTGTATATTGCCTTGTATGCCCACCACTCAGAGTCAAATCATCTTCTGTCACCATATATTTGACCCCCTTTTCCCATTGGTATCTTACCAAAAGGAGAAATTTATTAAAGTAATAATAGAGACGGTTCTTATATCTTGGTAGCCTACATTAGCAAACCCAAACCTAAGTCAGAATCAAGTCCTATAAATGCACTTGTATCACAGAAGATGAAATTTAAGAACAATCACTCACAAACAGCCAACTAAGCTTTCCCAAGTAAGGCAGCCACTTATGCCATGGCTAATCAAATCATTTCCTTGCTTTGCTCCTTTCTCTTTTCTATAAAAGACTTTCCCCCAGCTCCTGTTGGCAAAGCATTCTTAACCACTTTCAGTTTGATGCTACCAGATTTAAATCAATTTTTTTCTAAAATAAACTCTTGAAAATTTTAGTGTGCCTTACTTTATCTTTCAACAAACTTACAAGAATAACTAGTAAATAGTAATTTTCTGTATCTATGGTTTATAATATTAAAGCAAAGTGTTTAGAAAATTGAAGATACAATAGGCCCAGATTTTTCTTTTACATAGCTCCATTTTTAATTATAAAATATATAGATGTACAATAGAGAATACACTAAAACTCAGACAAGTATGGAATAAAAAATAAAAACAGTAAATCGGTATCTTACCATGTTTAAAAAAGGCATTTTTATTATATAAAACATTTTATTTATTTATTGTTTTATTTTTTATTTTTAATTTATAAATCATGTTTATTCTTTTACAGTTGACTCAATTTTTCCCCTTTACCACCTCCACCCATCCCACCCCCCACACACACACTCCCACAGTCAATTCCCACTCTGTTGTCCATGTCTATGGGTCATTCATACATGTTCTTTGTCTAGTCCCTTCCCCGCTTTCCACCATTGTCCTCTTTCCCCATCCCCTCTGGTCACTTTCAGTCTGCTCCGTGTTTCCATGCCTGTGGTTTATTTTGTTCGTTAGTTTATTCTGTTGAATAGAGCCCACTTACAAGTGAGATCATATTGTATTTGTCTTTCATCAACTGGCTTATTTCACTTAGCTTAATATTCTCCAGTTCCATCCATGTTGTCACAAAAGGTAGGAGTTCTATTTCTCTCTCTTCCTTCCTTCCTTCCTTCCTTCCTTCCTTCCTTCCCTCCCTCCCTCCTTCCTTCCTTCCTTCCTTCCCTCCCTCCCTCCCTCCCTCCCTCCCTTCCTTCCTTCCTTCCTTCCTTCCTTCCTTCCTTTCCCTTCCTTTCTTTCTTTCTTTCTTTCTTTCTTTCTTTCTTTCTTTCTTTCTTTCTTTCTTTCTTTCTTTCTTTCTTCTTTCTCTTTTTTCTTTTTTTCTCTTTCATAAATGCAGATTGATTTTATTATTTTTTAATGTCAAAATCAATTATAAAATATTAAAAAATTTAAAACCATTATAAAGTCACAGCAATTAAAACATGATACCAGCACAGAAATAATCAAGTAGATCAATGAAATATAATGAGCATTCTAGAGACAAGTGTATATATCTGTCTAACAATGTAATATATGATTAAGTTGGTATTTCAAATCAGTGGGTGAAATAAGGCTTATTCAACAAATAAGGTGCATGGACCACTATTACTTGAAATAAAACAAATATAGAGCCCAATTTCACACATTATACAAGAAATATTCAGGTGAGTTAAAAATCAATGTGTAGAATATAAGGAGTTTTAGGAGAAAATACAAACTACTATTTTTCTTACTATGAAGTAAAATATTCAAACCTAGAAGCTATAAAAAAATATACTGACAATATAACTATATTAAACACTTAAGACTGTACAGTAATATACATATAAAAAGTTAAAGGACAAATAATAGAATAGGAAAGTACAACACATCTAAAAAGGGTTAATGCTTTTTTTTTTAGGGAAAATATTCTATAAGCATTTAATCAAAAATTGAATAAAGAATACCAAAAAGTCATTTGAAGCTTTTTAAAAATAATAGAAACAAGCAAGCAATATACAAAAACAGGTTTAGTTTCAACAGATAATAAAGGAACAATTAAAATAACACATCATTGTCACAATCAGATTAATATGTATTAAAAATATTGGTAATATCAAGTATTGGCAACTGTGAAAGGAACGGGGTATTCTTAGACTCTTTTTCTTCATCTTTAAGCAGTCTCTTCAGCATATTTTGCAGTGCTGGTTTGCTGGAGGTGTATTCTTTTAGCCTTCTTTTGTCTGGGAAACTCCTTCCATTTTCACCTTCCATTTTCATTGAGAGCCTTGTCTGTAGAGAGCAGTTTTGGTTGCAGGTCTTTGCTTTTCATGACTTGGAATATTTCTTGTCATTCCCTTCTGGCTTGCAGTGTTTCCACTGAGAAGTCAACTGCTAGCAATATTAGGGATCCCTTCTACGTTACTACCTCTTTCTCTCTTGCTGTCTTGAGGATTCTCTGTTTGTCTTTGATATTTGCCATTTTAATGATGATGTGTCTTGGAGTGGGCCTCATTGAGTTCCTCTTGAATGGGACCCTCTGTGCTTCCTGGACTTGTGTGACTTTTTCTCTCCTCCAATTAAGGAAGTTTTCCATCATGACTTTTTCAATCCGGTTCTCTATCCCTTCCTCTTCTCCTTCTGGTATCCCTGTTATGCGGATATTATTACATTCCAGGTTGTCCTGCATTTCCCTCAATGCCTCTCCATTCTTTTTGAGTCTTTTGTCATTTTCTCGCTCTTTCTGGGAGCTTTTATCTACCTTATCCTCCAGCTCGATGATTTGATCCTCGGCTTCATCTAGCCTTGCTTTTGATTCCTTCTACTGTGTTCTTCAGTTCAGAAATTGGATTCTTCATTTCCTCTTGTTTCTTATTGATAGTTTCTATGTCTTTTTTCATGCTGATGTAGTTTTCCATAAGTTCCTCGTAGTTTCCCTTTATTTTTTGGTAATTCTCTCTGAGCTCACAGAGCTCATTGAGCTTCCTTAGAATCATTGTTTGGAACTCAATATTTGATAGTTTACTTGCCTCTATTTCATTTAGTTCTCTGTGGAGATTCCTCTTTTCCCTTCAAGTGGGGGGTACTTCTTTGTCTTCCCATTATTTGTGAGACTCTTCTTTTTTGCTTCTGCTTCTTAAATTGATCTGTCTTGACTTCCTGACTTTGTGGTGTGAACTTCTATGGTAGGAGACCACTTTTTTACTTTCTGGATCTGCCTCTGATGATGTCAGATGCATTCCTGTCTGACCTTAGGCAGTCTGTTTGAGACTTTCAGGAATCTACTGTCTGTGGCTGTCTCCTTCAGCTGTTAATCTAGTCACTCTGCACTCAGTAGGTCACCTTAGATAGCTCAGGGTGGGGCAGAATCCCTCCTGGAAGCAGGGTTATTGGGTTCTCTCATGCTGCTGCCATATGGGGTAGGAGTCAGCACTGGGATCCCACTGGCTTCTCTCTCTGTTCTCTCCCCAAAGCCTCCATCCTCAGTCTCTCCTTGAGTGTCTCCAGACGTCTCTGTGCCCCCTTTGGCCAGAGATCTACTGTCTGTTGCTGCAACGCTGCACTCAGCAGGCAGCTTAGACAGCACAGGGCAGGGTGGAATCCAACCTGGGGGTGGGGCTATTGGGTCCTCTGATGCTGCTGCCACTCACTGGGAGTGGTCTCTGCCTGAGCAAGATGGCTGCTGCCACATGGGGGATGAATCAGCACTGAGATCCCGCCGGCTACTCTCAGTTCTCTCCCCAGAGCCTCCTTCCCCAGTCTCTCCTCAAGCATCTCTAGCCCACTCTGCCCCTGTCTTTGCTGGAGACCAGGGTAAGTGGCTGCAATAAAAATTTTTGTGTTGGCCCTTTAAACTGTTCTTTGTGTCTCCAGCCTCCTGCCTGTGGCAGAGAGCAACCCTGCCGCTTTTTGCAGCTGGCTGTTTTCTGAATACTTTTTGGGCTCTGGTGCTGTGGGCTAGAGATCCCTGCCTTTGGTTTAGACCCCGCTCTTCTCAGGGGACTCCAAATGGTCATTTCAATATCCTTCTGGTGCTGCCACCTGTGGGGGCCCCGTTTGCCTTCCTTAGTCTGTACTACACTCCTTACCAGTTAGGTTGTGCTAAAGCCGATTCTTCTGTCTCTGAGGTTACAAGGCTCCTCTCTCGCTATTGTTCAGTTGTTTGTTCCAGGTGATTTCTCCACAATTTAGTTGTAATTCCAGGTTGGTCCTGGGGGGAGGTCACTGTGACTTCCACTCACTCCTCCGCTATCTTGATCTATTTATTTATATTTTATTTATTTATTTTTATTGTATTTCAAGTACAGTTGTCTCCATTTTCCCCTCACCACTCCCCCTGCTCTACCCATCGCACCCTCCCAGTCTTGATCCTCTCCACCTTACACTTTGTCCATGTGTCCTTTATATATGTTCCTTGATGATCCTTCCCCCTTTTTCCCCTTTTATCTCTCTCTTCCATCTCCTTTCATTACTGTCAGTTTTTTCTTTATTTCAATGTCTCTGGTTATATTTTTACTTGCCTCAGAAAACTAAAAATGGAACTGCCTTTTGATCTGGCAATTCCACTGCTGCGATTATTCCCTAAGAATCCTGAAACACCAATTCAAAAGAACCTATACATCCCAGTGTTCATAGCAGCACAATTTACAATAGCCAAGTATTGGAGGCAACCTAAATGCCCTTCAGTAGATGAGTGGTTCAAAAAACTGTGGTACATTTACACAATGGAATACTGCACAGCAGGAAGAAAGAAGGAGCCCCTACTCTTCACAACAGCATGGATAGATCTCGAGAACATTATGCTAAGTGAAATAAGCCAGGCGGTGAAAGACAAATACTGTATGATCTCACCTATAAGTGAAACTAATCATCAAAACAAACAAGACAGTAAAAAAGGCATTTAAAAATAGACTTTACTTTTTAGAAAAGCTTTAAGTTTATGGAAAAAATATGCAGAAAGTACAAGAGTCCCCTAACCCTTGTCTTCCCTTTGTTCCACTTAAGGTATATCCTAGTATTAATATCTTGCATTAATGTGGTACATTTGTTACAACTGATGGACCAATATTGGTATGTTATTATTCATTGATGTCCATAGTTTACATTAGGGTTCACTTTTTATATTATAAAGTTCAATGGCTTTTGACAAATACATGATGTCATGTATCCACCATTGCAGTATCAAACAGACAATTCCACCAACCTAAAAATCCTCAGTGCTTTACCTGTTCATCTCTCTCCTCCTCTCTCAGGACCCTGGAAACCAATGATATATTTATCATCTTCATAGTTTTTCCTTTTCCAAAATGTCATATAATTGGATTCAAATAGTAAGTATCTTTTTCAGCTTAAGACAATTCTCACATTTAGCAATATGTATTTAAGTTTTCTCCATGTTTTTCATAGCTTAATAGCTTCTTTATCTTTATCACTAAAATAATACTTAATTGTGTGAATGTACCACAGCTTGTTTATCCATTCACCTATTGAATGACATTTAGGTTACTTCCATGTTTTGACAACTGTAAATAAATCTGCTATAAACATTTGTGTGCAGGTTTTTGTATGGACAAATTTTTAACTCATTTGAGTAAAGCCCTGAGGCTATGACTGCTGAAACATATGGTAAGAGTTTGTTTAGTTTTGTAAGAAACCATCCGAGTGTCTTCCAAAGTGACTGTACCATTTCACATTCCCACCACAAATGAATGAGTCCCTGTTGTACTACACCCTTACTGATATTTGGTGTTTGGATATTCTGTATTTTAGCTAGAAAGCTAATTTTTAAAATATCTTTTTTTAAATTAATTAATTTATTTTTTCAAATACATTTGTCTCTGCCTACCCCGCACCACTTTCCCTTGCCCCCTCTCTCCCTCCCGCCCCCTCCCCCCTCAACTCTTCTTCCATGAGTCCTTGCTATATGTTCCTTGATTTTCCCCTTCCCTTCCTTTTCCCCGACTCCCCCTCCCTCCTTCCCTCTCGTCTCTCTTGGTTTCTTTTCCTTTCAGTGTTGCTGGTCTTATTTTCCTTGAATCTTTGTATTGTTGGTTAGGTTCCGCTTATAGGTGAGATCATATGGTATTTGTCTTTTGCCCCCTGGCTTATTTTGCTTAGCATAATGCTCTCCAGTTCCATCCATGCTGTCGCGAAGTTTAGTAGTTCTTTTTTTCTTTCTGCTGCATAGTATTCCATTGTGTAAATGTACCATAATCTTTTGATCCAATCATCTACTGATGGGCATTTAGGTTGCTTCCAACACTTGGCTATTGTAAATTGTGCTGCTATGAACATTGGGGTGCATAGGTTCTTTTGAATTGGCGTTTTGGGATTCTTAGGGTATAGTCCCAGCAGGGGAATCACAGGATTGAAAGGAAGTTCCATTTTCAGCTTTTTGAGGAAATTCCACACTGCTTTCCACAATGGCTGCACCAGTCTGCATTCCCACCAACAGTGTACTAGGGTTCCCTTTACTCCACAGCCTCACCAGCACCTGTTGTTTGTTGATCTGTTTATGATCCATAGACCAGTGGAACAGAATAGAAAGCCCAGAAATAAGCCCAGGTCTCTATGGGCATCTAATATTTGACAAAGGGGGCAGAAGCATAAAATGGAGCAATAATAGCCTCTTCCACAAATGGTGTTGGGAGAGCTGGACGGCTACATGCAAAAAATTGAAATTGGATCATCAGCTGACACCATACACAAAAATAAACTCAAGATGGATAAAAGACTTAAATATAAGTCACCACACCATCAAAGTCCTAGAGGAGAACATTGGCAGGAAACTCTCAGATATCCCACGCAGCAATTTTTTCACTGATATGTCTCCTAAAGCAAGGGACATAAAGGAAAGAATAAACAAGTGGGACCTCATAAAAATAAGAAGCTTCTGCATGGCAAAAGAAAACATCAGCAAAATGAAAAGGGAGCCAACCATATGGGAAAATATATTCGCTAATGATACATCAGATAGAGGTTTGCTCTCCAAGATATATAAAGAACTCACTCGACTCCACTCCAAGAAGACAAACGACCCAATCAAAAAATGGGCAAAGGACCTGGGCAGACGCTTTTCCAAGGAGGAGATACAGAGGGCCCAGAGACATTTGAAAGGATGCTCAGCATCACTAGCCATCAGAGAAATGCAGATCAAAACCACCATGAGGTACCACCTCACACCGCTCAGAATGGCCATCATAAAATCTTTTTATTTGAACTAATTACAGATTCAAAAAATGCAAAGACAGTACAGAGAGATCCTGTGTACCCATTCACCTATTTTCCCAAGTGGTTATATTTTGAGACTATACTACAGTATCAAAACCAGGAAACTAATATTGGTACATTGTGTGCATATAGTTCTATTCCTATGTTTTATGACATTTTAGATTTGTGTAACCACCACTGAAGTCAAGCAAGAACCATACCATTGCCACAGAGATCTTCATAGCTACTGTTTATAATTACCACTACTTCCCTCCAGACATCATCAGCCTAACATCTGACAACCACTACTGTGTTCTCCATCTATATAATTTTGTGAATTTGACGTTAGATTGTCACTTCCATTCTATACTTCACTTAGTGTAATGCCCTTGAGAGCAATCTAAGCTGTTGCATGTATCAACAGTTTGTTTTTTTTTGTTGCTGAGTAGTATTCCACAACATGGATGTACCGTAACTTGCCTGTTCACCTATTGAAGGGCACTTTTATTGTTTCTCATTTAAGGCTATTACAAATAAAGCTTCTATGAACATTTGTGTAAGGTTACTGTGTAAACATGTTTTCATTTCTCTGGCATAAATGTACAGAAAAGTGATTATTAATCATGTAGTAAGTGCATGTTTGGTTTTTTAAGAAACTGCCAAACTCTTTTCCAGAGGAGCTGTACCACTCTACATCCTCACCTTCGGTGTATGAGGTTCTCACTAACATTTTGTATTGCCAGTATTTTATGTTTTAGCTGTTTTTATAGTGGTGCATCATCATGTTCTTATTTTTCATTTCTCTAATAGGTACTGCAATTAAACATTATTCAGCGTGTTTATCTGCCATTCAGATATTCTCTTTGATGAAATGTCTCTTCATGTCTTATGCCCATTTTGAAATTAGATCTTCTTAGTGTGGAGCTATGAGAGTCCTTTATATATTCCAGATATTGTATATACCCTTTGTAATATTTGGCAAATGCAAATATTTTTCTCCGTAGGTTATCTTTTCATTCTCTTAACAAGATTTTACAGAAAGTTTTTCATTTTGATAAAGCCCCATTTGTTGATGCTTTTTTTTTATGGATTATGCTTTTAGTGTTGCATCTAAAAAGTCTTCACCTGGCCATAGGTCCCAAAGATTTCGTCTTAATTTTCTTTATATTTTACATTTAAAATTTGATGTAATCTGAGTGTGAAAATTGGTCTTACTTTTTCTTTCTGTTTTTCTTTTTTCTTTTCTTTCTTTCTCCTCCTTCCTTCTTTCTTCTCTCCCTTCCTTCTTTTTGTCCTTCCTTCCTTCCTTTTTGAGTTTAAAGTGAAAGAGTTTATTAGTGAAGGAATGAAACAGAGAGGAGGCTACTTCATAGGCTGAACAGCCTGTTTCTTTTTCTTTTCTTTTTTGGGGGCAGAGGGAATTGGAGGGGCATGGATATTCAGTTCCTCCAGCACCATTGCTTGGAGACACCATGAATCCTCCATTCAATTACTTTGCACTTTGTCAAAAGTGACTTGGTATAGGTCTGTTTCTGGATTCTCTATACAGTTGTATTAATCTATGTCCATTCCTCCACAACAACCAAAAGTCTTGATAAGTGTAGCTAGATAAAGTTCTTAAATTTCATTAGAGTGATCTCTCAACTTTATTCTTCTTTATCAAATTTGCTTTATTTATTCTGATTTCTTTGCTTTCTCATATGAATTTTAGAATGACTTTATATATAACTATTAAAGTTGTTGTGGGGATTTAGATTGAAATTTCATTAAAGTGAGATAGTTTAATTGCATTTAAAGTAATATAATTTGTGGGGGATACGTGACATCTTTACTATTTTTCAGCTGATGAACATGGTGTTTACATTTATTTAGATTTTTTTATTACTTTTATCATCATTTAAGCATACAAGCCCTATGTTCTGTTAGAGTTATATTTGTGTTTCTTTTTTACTTTTAGTGATTGTAAATGGCATTGTATTTTTTCATTTTTATTTTATGTTTTCATTATCATATACAGAAATGCAAACTAAAATTTTTGGTTGGTCTTGGATTCTGCAACCTTAATGAACTGCCTTATTAATGGTAGTTGAGTCTTTTGGGGGGGAAGGGGCAGTCTGTGGGATTTTTTATGTAGACATTCACATAGACCGAATAGGAATATTTTTATTTCTTCCTCCCTGATCTTCATGTGTTTTGACCACCTCTCTTGATATTGTATCAAAGGAGGGGTCTTTTACCCTAAATAGTATGAGATGGCTGATGCCACAACACACAAAATAGACAGTTTATATTTGATAACAGTTTATCAAAAGTTCTCACAGCCTGAGGGAGCCGAACTCCAGGTAGGGTCACTTGGGGATTACACTCAGGAACCAATTGAACCAGCAGGGGCTGTGAGAGGTGGGCTTTGTAGTAACAAGAACATGGGTGTCCCTGGTTCCCAGAGAAGGATGTTACTGGTTTGTTTGAATAGTTCCATGGGCTGGGAAGGAACTGAATGAAGCCCTTGGGTTGAGGACCAGTGGAGAGCAGCTGCTCAGGTTAATACAGGAAGTACCTGGGTGGGACTACACCTGGTGAAAGCAGGAGAACTCATAGTTAGGTCCCTCGGGCCCTTTGAGGCTCGAAGGTGTCATAGCAGCTCTTGAAATCTCAGATCTCACAATATAGTATGACACTTTTTCCCCCTCTTCTTGTTTATTGTGCTGGCTAGGACTTCTGTTACTGGGTTAAATAAGGGTGGTGAGAGCCAAAAAGGAGAAGCATTAGTTTTTCACCACCACATGCGATTTTACCTGTCAAATTTTTGTAGAAATTATAAAGTTGAGACATTTTCCTTTAGTACTACTTTTTTTTTAGGGTTTTTTAAAATCATGAATAAGTTTTAAATTTTGTCAAATGCTTTTTCTGCATTAACTGATATGACCATGTGGTTTTTCTTCTCTAGCTTCTTAATATGATGCATTACATTGGTTGATTTTTAACTATTAAACCAGGTTTGCATAGCTGTCTTCCTACTATGGAGAGGTGTTAGAGGGTGGAGGGACTGAGCAAAAAGGAAAAGGACTCATGGACATGGACAACAGTGTGGTGATTGTCGGGGAGGTGGATGGGAGGTATAAGGAGGTAGATGATGATAGAAAAATACAATAAAAAATAAAATAAGATAAAATATCCATATCCTGCACACAAAAAAAGTAAGATGAAATAAACCAGACATGCATCACTAGAATAAATCCCACTTTGAAACAGTGTATAATTCTTGTAAAACTCTGCTGAATTTTTTTGCTAATATTTTGTTAAGGAGTTTTACATCTATAGTCATCCAGGTATATTCTTCTTTAATGCTCTTTTTGTTCTACTGTCTTTGTCATCTTTAGGTATCAGGAAGTGCTGACTTTATAAAATGTGATGGGATGTATTCCCTCATTCTCTATTTTCTGGAGGAATTTGGAGAACTGTTAATTCCATTTAAAATGTTTTGATAGATTTCTCTAGTGAAACTGTCTTAGTCTTCCAATTATGAATTAAATTTCTTCTAAAAGTTATAGAGCTATTCAATTTACTTATTTATATGGAGGTGATTGTACTAGTTTTTTTTTTTAATTAATTTATTTACTTTTTAAATACATTTGTCTCTGCCTTCCCCCCACCTCTTTCCCTTGCCCCCTGCCACCTTCCCTCCCTCAGCTCTTCCCCTTTGGTTTTGTCCATGAGTCCTTGCTATATGTTCCTTGACTTTCCCCTTCCCTTCCCTTACCCTGCCCCCCGCCTTCCCTCTTGTCTCTGTTGATTTCTTTTCCTTTCAGTGTTGCTGGTCATATTTTCCTTGCTTCTTTGCATTGTTGGTTAGGTTCCGCTTATAGGTGAGATCATATGGTATTTGTCTTTCGCCCCCTGGCTTATTTCGCTTAGCATGATGCTCTCCAGTTCCATCCATGCTGTCGCAAAGTTTAGTACTTCTTTTTTTCTTTCTGCTGCGTAGTATTCCATTGTGTATATGTACCATTATTTTTTGATCCAATCATCTACTGATGGCCATTTAGGTTGCTTCCAAGACTTGGCTATTGTAAATTGTGCTGCTATGAACATTGGGGTGCATAGGTTCTTTTGATTTGGCGTTTTGGTGTTCTCAGGGTATAGTCCCAGCAGGGGAATCGCTGGATCAAAAGGCAGTTCCATTTTCAGCTTTCTGAGGAAATTCCACGCTGCTTTCCATAGTGGCTGCACCAGTCTGCATTCCCACCAACAGTGGACTAGAGTTCCCTTTTCTCCACAGCCTCGCCAGCACCTGTTGTTTGTGGATCTGTTTATGATGGCCATTCTGACCGGTGTGAGGTGGTACCTCATGGTGGTTTTGATCTGCATTTCTCTGATGGCTAGTGATGCAGAGCATCCTTTCAAATGCCTCTGGGCCCTCTGTATCTCCTCCTTAGAAAAGCATCTGCCCAGGTCCTTTGCCCATTTTTTGATTGGATCGTTTGTCTTCTTGGAGTAGAGTCGAGTGAGTTCTTTGTATATCTTGGAGATCAAACCTCTATCTGATGTATCATTAGCAAATATATTTTCCCAAATGGTTGGCTCCCTTTTCATTTTGCTGATGTTTTCTTTTGCCGTGCAGAAGCTTCTTATTTTTATGAGGTCCCACTTGTTTATTCTTTCCTTTATGTCCCTTGTTTTAGGAGACATATCAGTGAAAACATTGCTGCGTGGGATATCTGAGAGTTTCCTGCCAATGTTCTCCTCGAGGACTTTGATGGTGTTGCGACTTATATTTAAGTCTTTTATCCATCTTGAGTTTATTTTTGTGTATGGTGTCAGCTGATGATCCAATTTCAATTTTTTGCATGTAGCCGTCCAGCTCTCCCAACACCATTTGTTGAAGAGGCTGTTATTGCCCCATTTTATGCTTCTGCCCCCTTTGTCGAATATTAGATGTCCATAGAAACCTGGGCTTATTTCTGGGCTTTCTATTCTGTTCCACTGGTCTATGGGTCTGTTCTTGTGCCAGTACCAGATTGTTTTGAGTATAGTGGCTTTGTAGTAGAGTTTGATGTCCAGTATTGTGATCCCTCCTACTTTGTGTTTCTTTCTCAAAATTGCTGCGGCTATTCGAGGTCGTTTATGGTTCCATATAAATTTTTGAAATGTCTGTTCTATTTCTGTGAAATACGTCATTGGTATCTTAATAGGGATTGCGTTGAATCTATAAATTGCTTTTGGTAGTATGGACATTTTAAGGATATTAATTCTTCCAATCCATGTGCACGGTATATGCTTCCATTTATTTGTGTCTTCCTTAATTTCTTTTTTGATTGTACTAGTTTTTGATTTTCAAGAAATTAGGTATTTTCACCCAAGTTCTCAAATTTATATGTAAAGTTGTTTTTAGAATTCCCTGACGTCCTTCAATATTCAAGATTACTTGAATTTCCTTCAAAATTCAAGATTTCCTGAATGTCCTTCAAAATTCTAGATTGCTTGAATTGTCTGTAATGATATCCTCTGTTTTATTCTTGAAACTGGTAATTTGCATGTTCTTACTTTTCCTTCCTTCTCTGTCTTCCTAAAAGTTTGTCAATTCCTTTAACCTTTTCAAAGAGTAGCTTTTTCTTTTTTAATTAAAGTATAGTTGGCATACAATATTATATGTTTCAGGTGTACAACATAGTGATTCTACATTTACATGCCTTACAATGTGATCACCGCAATGTATCTAGTAAACCATCTGTCACCAGACAAATTTATTACGATAACCTTGACAATATTCCCTGTGCTATACATTACATCCCCGTTATTTACTTATTTTATAGCTGGCAGTGTGTACTTCTTTATCCTTTTTACCTTTTTCATCCATACCCACAACGCCCCCTCCTATCTCACAACCATCAGTTCTCAAAAATTAAAAACTCACCTATGAGTTTTTTCTGTTTACTTATTTTTGTTTTTTAGATTCCATATATGTGAAATCATATATTTGTCTTTGCCTGACATATGTCACTTAGTAAAATACCCTCTAGCTCCATCCATATTGTCACAAATGACAAGATTTCCATTTTTTTTGGCTCATATTTCATTATCATTATCCATTTTCACTATCCATTTATCTGTCGATGGAATACTAGGTTGTTTCCATTTTGTACCTATTGTAAATAATGCTGCAATGAACATGGGATGCATATACCTGTTCAAATTAGTATTTTTGTTTTCTTCAGAGAAATACCCAGAAGTAGAATTGCTAGATCATATGGTAGTTCTATTTTTAATGTTTTGAGGAACCTCCATACTGTTTTCCATAGTGGTAGCACTAATTTGAATTCCTACTAACAGTTCACAAGGGTTCCCTTTTCTTTGCATCCTTGCCAACATTTGTTATTTGTTGACTTTTTGATAATAGCCATTCATAATGGTGTGAAGTAATATCTCACTGTGGTTTTGATCTGTTGACCATCCTACATCTACTTTATAAAATGTCTATTCAGGTTTTTTGCCTACTTTTAATGAGATTGTTTGGGATTTTTTGCTATTGAGTTGTATGAGGTTTTATATATTTTAGATATTAACCCCTAATCAGATATACAATTTGCAAAGATTTTCTCACATTCAGTAGGTTGCTTTTTCATTTTGTTGGTGATTTTCTCTGCTGTGCAGAAACTTTTTAGTATAATATAGTCCCACATTTATTTCTGTTTTTTGTTACCTTTGTTTTTGCTGTCAGATTTAAAAATCATTGCCAAGACTGATGTCAAGGAGCTTACTGACTGTGTTTTTGTGACAGGATAGTGAGAAGCTAGGAAAATTCCTGGGCAAATGGAATAGGGAAATTGAGACAAGAAAATTAAACAGACAAAACAATTTGAACAACTTACAGCCAGGTGGTAAATCACAAGTCCTTACTCCCCTAGCCAAGGACATTTGAGAATGAATGGCTTATACTTCTCCTCCCTAACCAGAGAATACATAGCTTAAATCTCCCTGGTCTGGGAAATGGAGAACAGAGACCCAGTTAACGCCATTTGTGCCAGCTATAACCAAGGATAGATGAAGTCAGGGCGACAAATAAAAAGAACCTCATTAGAGCCAGACAGACCCAAGATAAAAGTAAAGCAGTAAAGCAGACAAAGAATAATCCCAACACCCACATATGTGCATTTTAATGTATCAACATATTAAAAATGCATCTTGAAAGATGATGAATATTTGGCTGAAACTCTCTCTTAAGATTCTTACCCACAGAATAGATATAAAAACCTCAGGACAAAGACTGGGTATGGGATTGCTTTAGAGCACACAGATGCCCTTTCCTAAACATGACCTTTTTACTTCTTCCTAAACTCTAAGGGTCCCCATGAGCCAGGAAGCAGTGGGAAATGGCAACTTGTCCTGAACTTAACCCCTGATCCTGTCTCTAAGGCTCCCTTTGTCTCTGACTTCCTGGTGAGCTAACAGCAGACCCTTCTTGGCTCACTCCTTTCCTATGACATTTCTGGGGAGCCAGAGCAGAGCACTGCCTAGGCTCTCTCCTGTTACTTCTTCTACCCTAAGTCCTTCCTTTGTTTCACTGTTCCACATTTAATAAGTGTCCTCTCAAACTCACCTGGACTTGTGTTGTGAAATCTTCCCTACATGAAGTCCAGAACCCACACACTACAGGCCAGCCAGGTCCCTGTCTGGTAACATTTTCTTCTAGGAGTTTAATAGTTTCAGATCTTACATTCAAGTTTTTAATCTATTTTGAGTTAATTTTTGTTTATATTGTAAGACATTGGTCGAATTTCATTGTTTTGCATGTAGCTATCCAGTTTTCCCAACACCATTTATTGAAGAGACTGTCTTTATCCCATTGTATATTCTTGGCTCCTTTGTCATAAATTGACCATATTTTTAGGTGTATTTCTGGGCTCTCTATTCTGTTGCATTGATCGATGTGTCTACATTTATGTCAATATCACATAAATTGACTACTATAGCTTTATAATACAGTTTGAAATCAGGGAGCATAATGCCTCCAGTTTTGTTCTTCTTTCTCAGGATTGTTTTAGCTATGTGGGGTTTTTTGTGGTTTCATACAAATTTTTAGTTTGTTCTGTATCTGTGGAAAAAGCCATTGGAATTTTGTTAGGGATTGCATTGAATCTGTAGATTGCTCTGTGTAATATAAACATTTTTAACAATATTAATGCTTTTGATCCATGAGCATAGAATATTTTTCCATTTATTTGTACCTTCTTCAATTTTTCATCAATGTCTTATAGTTTTCGGGGTATAGATCTTTCAACACTTTGGTTAAATTTATTCCTATGTATTTTATTCTTTTTGATGCACATGCTAATATTTATCTGACCCTGTTCCTGACATGGGTCTCTTCAAACCCTTGTAGATTCCTAAGTGATAAGAGCACTAGGATCATCTTTTGTTCTAATAAGACTATTCTGGGGGCTCCTTGATGGCTGGCCTCTGGATGGGTGTTCGTCACCAGGAAAACCAAGCCATGGTTAAAAGCTTGAAATTTTCAGTCTAACCCCCCAATACTCCAAAGAGGGAAGAGAAGCTGGAAATGGGCTTAATAATTGATTATGCCTACATGGAAAAGCCTCCATAAAATCCCAGTAGTAGGCTGTTCAGGGAGCTTCCAGGTTGGTGAACACATTTGCC
The DNA here is from genome assembly GCF_021234165.1 of Pteronotus mesoamericanus. Classification (NCBI taxonomy): domain Eukaryota; kingdom Metazoa; phylum Chordata; class Mammalia; order Chiroptera; family Mormoopidae; genus Pteronotus; species Pteronotus mesoamericanus. The sequence continues at coordinate 2,822,665 of NW_026555085.1, forward strand.
CTGGGAGGGTGACACAGTCCATCTGCCGGGACAGAAACTCAAACACTTGGTAATCTTCCAGTCCTCACCTTATGAATCACTTCACCTATATATCTTATCATATCCTTTAACAAACTGGTAAATATAAATAACTGTTTTGCTGAATTCTGTGAGTCACTCTAGAAAATCAATCAACAGGAAACCATTGAAACTTTAGATCTATAACTGGTTGGGTTTGCAGCTGAAGTGTGTGTATTGGGGAGGGAGCAGTCTTGTGGGACTGAGCCCTTAACCTATGGGATATGACTCTCTCTCCAGGTTGATATTGTTAAAATTGAATTAAATTGTAGGACGCCCAGCTGGTGTCACAGAGAATTACTTGTTTTGGAGGAAAGCCTCCAGACATTTGATGGTCAGAAGTGTCTAAAGTAAAGTGTGCTCTGTGAGTGGTAAAGAAGACATACAGGGAAGAAAGACATAGTAGGGGAGAACTAGGTTGTTCTCCACGCAGAAGGCTGACTGAACAAGCTTTCCCTTTATACTGCTCTACCAGAAACAAATAAAAACAAAAATCAAGAAAATGTTAACATTCACAATAGCATCAGAAATATCAAATATCTAGAAATAAATCTAACTAAAGATGAACAAGATTTCTATGCTAAAAGCTAGATAACATCATTGAGAGAAATTAATGTGCCTACAAAAATAACACTACACAATTTGGAGGTTATAAGAGTAAATATTTTAAAGATGTCAGTTCTCTCCAAATTGATCTATATTCAGTAGAAATATCATGATAATCATGGCATTAACTTTTCCCTTTTATTGAATTTATTAGGGCGACACTGGTTAATAAAATTATACAGAGTCCAGGTGTACAATTCTATAATACATCATAGCAGTACACAATATAGTACACTGTATTGCCTGTTCACTGCCCCGAGTCAAGTCTCTGTCCATCGCTATGTGATCTCCCTCTACCCTTTTCCACATCCCTCCAACCCACTCCCCGAATCACCAAACTGTTGTCTATGTGCAAGTTTTATTTTCTCTTTTTTCTTTTTTGCACAATTCCTCCACCCCCCACCCCAACCCTCATCTCCCTCTCAACTGCTATCAGCCTGCTCTCTATCTATGAGTATGTCTCTCATTTTCCATGTTAGTTCATTTTGTCCAATAGTGGTATATTTACACAATAGACTACTACTCAGCCATAAAAGGAGGGGAATCTTACTCTTTGTGACAGCATGGATGGACCTGGAGAGCATTACGCTAAGCAAAATAAACCAGTCAGAGAAAGGCACACACCATATGATTTCACTCAAATGTGGAATGTAATGAACAACATGAAATAACAAGCAAGAATTTTTTGTTTGCTTGCTTGTCTTGTTTTGTTTCCTCTGATTTGTTTTTGATTTCTGGTGTGGGAGGACTGTGAAGCTAAATTTAAATTCATATTCACATGTAAATACTGAAGCCTTAAATTAACCAAAGAAATTTTGAAAAATAAGAACAAAACTGGAAGAAATTCAGTACAAAGTAGCAAAATAACGTTAATTAACATTATTGGTAATGATTATATTAGTTAACATCTTGTGGTACACTACTTACCATAGTGTAGAGTTGGCTCAAAAGTAGACAAACTAGACAACAGAACAAAATAGAAATTCTAGAAACAGATCACCTCCGAGTACAATGAGCTGGTTAATGGTGACCCTGCAGTGAAATAGGAGAAAGACGGGCTTTTCAATAAATGCTACTAAGTCATTTGAATGTCCACTGGAGAAAATTTACTGTCTACTCAAATCATCAAGAAAAATCAATTCCATATAAGTTGAAAATATTTAGTAAATTTGACGTTGGAGTAAAGGGGGCCTTGAATTTGCATTGAGGGGTAAATTTTATTAATAGTTGCAGTTTCTTTATCAGAGAGAGGACTATACAGATTTTTTTTGGTCAGTTTTGGTGAATTATGTGGGGTAGAAAACAGGGAGAAAGTGCCATTAATCTCATGGAGAGGTAGACTGTATCCTCCCCCCTTTAAATCTGGACCAGCCCTCTACTCACTCTAAGCCACAGGCTCTGAAACTTGGTCTAAAGGAGTCTGGCAATTCTTTTATTTCTTGGGATTCTTCAGCCATAGGTGACGTAAATTTAATATTGTAATAGTACCTTCATTGCTGATGGGGCCACAAAGGCCACACTAGAGGCACTGGAACTGCATGGTGAGGGAGAGGTGTCTCAGTGTCATGGCTGAGCCTCCTGAGGGCCCAGGCCCAGTTACTTTGGGACTATAACCACATGAGAGGTCCCAAGCAAGAACCATCCACTTAAACTCAGTCAACTCACCGAACTGTGAAACATTAAGCAGTGAAAATGAAAACAAATAAAAAATCATTAAATTTTAAGCCACCAATTTTGGGAGTGATTTATTACAGAGGAATAGATAATAAAATATTATTTTTCAAGGAATTTCAACTAAAATGTCAAATCTACTTATGCAAAATTCTTTACAATATTCTCTTGGTGTCTTTTTTAAAATCCTTACCCAAGGATATATTTATTGACTTAAGAGAGGGAGAGGCAGAGATACAGAAAGAGAGAGAGAGTGAGAGAAACCAGGGACCAGGCCTGAAACACAGGTACATGCCCTGACTGGGAATCGAACCCAAACCTTTGGATGTACAGAACGATGTTCCAACCAACTAAGCCACTGGGCCAGGGCTCTCTTAGTGTCAGATGTCTATAGGATCTGAAAGAATGCCATCACCTTCATTCCAGATGTTAATAATTTGTGACTTGGATTTTTTCTTTCTTATCAAATTTATTTTGCAGGGGGTTTATCAGGAAAAAAAAGTGAAAAGTAGAAAACCTGTTGATTTTCATTATTATGCATCTATTTTCAATTGCATTAAATTCTTCTCTTACCTTTAGTGCTTCCTTTATTTTTTTGTTAAATTCACTTTTCCTAGATTCTTAAGTTAAAGTTTAGGTCTCTAATTTTTATATATTTCTCCATTTATATTATAAACATTTAAACCTATAAGTTTCTCTCTAGAAACTGCTTTGGTTGCATATCACAAACTTTGAAAATCTATTGTAATATTCCCTTATTTTTAAAATATTTATTTTCTCATCCAATTGCTCTTTGATAAACCATAGATTATTCAGATGTATATTATTTCAATCCCCAAAAGTTAGATGTCTCAATTTTATTCATTTGTAATTTAATAAGATTGTGGTAAAATAATACATTATGTGTGATTCCTGTGAAATTGAGGCTTGTTTTATGGCCATAACGTACAGTCTATTTCATGGGTATTCTCTGTGAAATTTAAAGAAATATTTATCTTGTAGTTATTGGATATAGTCAATGTACATGTCAATTTTAAATGTTAATTAGGTCAAGATGATTGAAGTTATTGTTCATATCTTTGATTTCCTTACTGATGCTTGTTTGCAAAAAAACTATAAAGAAACTTTTCTGCCTTCTATCTACCTCCCAAGTTCCCACACCACTACCATGGACTCAGTGACAGTTCTGGGAAGAGAGATCAGCTGTCAGGGAAGATAGCATATATAATATTATACCTCACAGCTCATAGACTCCAATCCATCACATGCCAACAGGATTACTTAAAACTAACTGGTTTGTCTTTATCCATCATCTCCCTTTCTGTGCCAGGACCAATGTCCACCCATGCTGATGTGCAGCAGATGACACAGGATATGCGATTATGGGCACTTGTCCCTCCTCATCTAAGCAGAAAATGTCTACCTCCAGAATTTGGCATTGTTAAACTTCTTTGCATCTATACCTTTTTTAAGTCTTTAAAAATAATATTTCTCCAGATACCTGTTTAGTTTATACATTTTTTTTCTTATTCTTACAGTGGCAGTAATAGCCCTTGCAATTTTCATCGTCTTAACTGGCACTATGATTTATTTTTTCCTAACCGTGTTGGTAGTGCTAGTTAATTTATTTAAAGTCCTGCATATTATTCTTTGCAGGGGGCTGCTTTGAGTCGTATCGGGAACTGCAGTCCTGCGCAAGCTGGGGCCTGGGAGAGGCTCTGTAAGTCCTGAGTGGAAACTGGTAAAGCAGTTGATAGGCAGGACCTGATAACAGCTCTGAGGGCCTCCAGGGGGGAAATCAGGCCTAGAAGTAAATTACGCTCCTTGAAGCATGCTTTGCTTCTCCCTCGAGCTCTGTTAGTCTTATACCAGATAACCAGCTCACGCTGGGAAGGAAATTTACAGAATTCCTGGACCCTGACCCAAACCCATTTGATGCCTTTATGTTTACTCATCTTGGACCCAAGATGCCATTATGTTTACTCATCTTTGTGTGTTTCCTGCCATTTGTCTTCTTCAAACATCACCTATTCTCTGTAAACTTAAGATATTGATGTAATCAGATTACCTATACATCCCCCTCTGGTAACCCTCTCAATAAAAGCCATTGAGCACAGGGGCTCAGTGCACGCCCCACTAGAGGTAACCACGGCCTTGCCCTTTCCTTGACAGGTAAACCATGTCTGGAACGATTCTTCCATCTGCGGTGAATCCAGGGACTTCGCGGGCTGGAGTCCCCCATAATTCTTATGCATGACTATACCATAATTTATCTGTTCTCTTATCTGAAAACTCAGGTTTTTTTCCTCTTCTATTACATTTTTATATGTTATCTTGGGCATATATGTGAGAATTTATAGGCTGTAAACACCTGGGCTGGAGGTATTGGATTATCCAAACTATCAGGAGGGGTGTACCAATGTGTGATACCCAAGTACCATCTAGCAGCATGCTGCCCTTTCACATATTTTACAGTCTTTCAATGTAAAAGTCAAGATAAACATTAGTTTTTATTTTAGAATTTGAAAATGTTTTTATTATCCCAAGTCCTGGAGCAAAAAAAAATTTTTTTTTGAATTTTATGTCTGCTTGGGCTCATGTAGTATTATTTATTTAATAGGCTAAACATGAATGTTCATTGTTGTTAGTCATGTAGCATTTGCATTTTTAATTATAATAGTTACGGCTAAACTGCCACCCACTCAGGATCCTCACAGCAGTGTCTGAGAGAATCCATTCCCATAGATACTTATAAATCCATGACTTAAAGTAAAAAACTAATATACTAAATAGTATGGTAGAAATGTAAAAAACAATTGTGTGGTAAACAATTTGGAGGAAAATATTTAATCCCATTGTTATTTGAATTTGCATTTTTCATATTATTTGTGAGTTTTAATAAATATTTATGTTCATTCGCCATTAATATATTCTCTTTTGTAAGTAGTTTATGCATTGCCCAATTTTTTTGGGGGGGGTTGTTAATTTATTTATTGAGTTGTTGGAAATTTTATATAGTAAATAGACCCACTGTCTATCTTGTGTGTTGCATTTTTCCTGAGTTTTACATATTTATTTTAATTTTAATTTTTCCATGCAAAAAAACTTTCTATTCAAATATATTTTTGGGGTATGTCTTTGAGATTTTGTCTTGTTTACAAAGACTTCTTTTTTAAAAAGTTTGTTTTTAACAGGTTTATTGAGGTATAAATTACATAACACTAAACTCACTCTTTATATGTGTAAAATTCAACAATTTTAGGCCCTGGCAAGGTGGCTTAGTTGGTTGGAGCATTGTCTCATTCACCAAAAGGTTGCAGGATCTATCCCTGGTCAGGGGACATACCTAGATTTCAGGCTTGGTCCGCAGTCCAGGTGGGAGGCAACCAACCAACCAACCAATGTTTCTTTTTCAAATCAATGTTTCCTCTTGACTCTCTCTTCTTTCCCCTCTCTCTAAAATCAGTAAGCATATCCTTGGGTGAGGATTTCAAAAAATCCAATGATTTTAGTAAATATATAAATGTGTGCAGATATCACTACAATCAAGTTTTATAACATATCTACCACCCCCAAAATTTCCTTACTTTCAATTAATTCCCATCCCCATTCCAAGACTTTCTGGGTCTTGCTCTGCTTTCTGAATCTACAAATTTGCTTTTTGTAGCTATAGCTTCTGTACCCTAAAATCATTCTTCCCTGCCCTGTCTACCATTTCTTTCTTTCTAAAGAAAACATGAATTTGCTCCTTTCCTTCCCACGTGCACCAGGAGAGGCAGGCCCGGCCCGGAATGGGTGAGCCATGGTTTGTCTGAGTCTACAGCTGTGGTCCCAGGATCCTCCTAATGTGTGGGAAATGGGCCCACTGGGAAGACTCATTATAAGAAAAACAGTTCTCTTTTTCCACCTGTGGAAGTTGTTGTGAGAGAATAGGAAGCCCGAAGCTGCTGCAGGCATTCTACTATCCTGTTAGAAGCACTGACGTGCATAGTAGAGGTAGGAGGTACACAGTCCCAGGCTCATGGGTGATACCCCTGGCCTGATGAACTGACCAGCTCTGGGGATGCTGCTCTAGGGTCTGTCTTCTCTGTAAGATAATACGATTAAAAAAATAGAGCAAATTATGTTAGATTTTCTACTATTAGCAGAAAGCATCTTTATTAAAATATTCATACCATATACTTTAATTTTACCTTATAATTTCATACCACAGGTCTCAAATAAAATGACATAACTCACTTCTTCATCTCAGAGAACAAAGCAAGAGTAAAATTGCAAAACTGGGTTTAAACGGAATTTGTCTCAAGTGCAGGCATATTGCAGATGTTATTATCAGCTTACTAAGTTCTGGCAGGATGATAACCTTTCACACAACTAATACACGATATAATTAAAATATGCATAAAATAATTTTTAAATTTGCTTGAAAATAAAATAGTTGTCTCTGACAGTAGAGAAATTGTGTTCAAACAACTATTCCTTTTAAATAAACTTCTGAATCATTTATCTATTCTTCAGATTTTAGATTCACATTTTAACTTATTCAAATGAAACACGAGCAGAACTCATCTTCTAACCACATTAGTTGACTTTCTCTGAAACCTGTCCAATTCGCTTATATTATTAAAGTCTATGGAATATAGAACTATATATTGATTTATAATTACAGTTTCATAATGCTTTATGCAAGGATCAAAAAGTTGCGATTTACTTTTTTAGCTTGTTTTCATTAATCCTCTTGCTTACTTGCTTTCATTATGTTTGTCAAGATCATTTCAATTGTTTCTTTTCAGTTTTTATGAATTATCTTTTAGAAATTTTGATTTAAACATTCTATTATATACAATATTTTAATGTTTCTCAAGATAAAATTATGAAATAAGATATATTTTAAAAGTCTACCTTTTATCTCTGACCTCATCAATCCTCATTTTACCCCACAGGCAACCATTTTTTAAAACTCTCCATTGTTTCTATTTACAAATATAGGTAGAGAGAGAGAGAATAGGTATAGCTATGTATTCCTATTATCCTCTATTTTATTAAAAACTTATGTCATATACTATGCAAACACTCCTGTTCCTTGCTCCAAACCCATTTTGAAGATTATTCCATAACAGAGTACTCTTATTTTCCCTCCCATTGCAGAATGTTTCATTGTTTGGATGGTATTTCAGTGGATTCCTACACTCCCCCATTTCTCAGCATTGTCTTTGATTTATGCTAAGATCTGATCCACACAGCAGTTTCCTGTGACAGCCATTCAGTTTGTCACACAATCTGGAGGGACTCAGAAGTCCAACTTTTCCACGAGTTGTGCTTTGTCCTAATGCCTCTGAGATCTATTTACCGATAAGGGTGCATCTTAAGGCAAAGAGGACTGATTTTTATCTGACAGAAAAAGACTGAAGTATTGAAGCCCACAATTAGTCTAATAAAAGGAGACTTCAAGAAGTACCCAGGTTTGTCCTGGCTGTGTAGCTCAGTTGGTTGGAGTATCATCTCAATACACCAATGTTGCTGTTTTGATCCCTGGTCAGGGCACATGCAAGAACCCTAGTACACTGTTGGTGGGAATGAAGACTGGTATGGCCACTGTGGAAAACAGTATGAAATTTCCTCAAAAAACTGAAGATGGTGCTGCCTTTTGATCCAGTGATCCCACTGCTGGGATTATACCCTAAGAATCCTGAAACACCAATTCAAAAGAACCCATGCACCCCAATGTTCATAGCAGCATCATTTACAGTAGCCAAGTACTGGAAACAGCCTAAGTGCCCATCAGTAAATGAGTGGATCAAAAAACTGTGGTACATTTACACAATGGATACTACACAGCAGAAAGAAAGAGCTCCTACTCTTCATGACGGCATGGATGGAACTGGAGAGCATTATGCTAAGTGAAATAAGCCAGGCAGTGAAAGACAAATACCATATGATTTCACCTATAGGTAGAACCTAATCAACAAAACAAATGAGCAAAATAGAACCAGAGACTTGGAAATAAAGAACAAACTGACAATGACCAGAGGGGAAGGGGGAGGAGGATAATGGGGGAAAGAAAGGGAAGGGGCAAGGAGCAGGAATAGAGAACCCATGGGCACAGACAATGGGTGGGGATTGACTGTGGGAGTGGGGAGGAAGCGGGTAGGGGTGATCGATAGGGAAAAAGGCAGGACAATTGTAACTGAACAACAATAAATTTTAAAAAGCAACAAATGAATGCATAAATAAGTGGAAAAACAAGTTGATATATGTTTCTTTCTCTTCCTTCCCCTCCCTCTCTAAAATCAGTAAGTTTTCAGAAATTATAAGCACCCAAGCCTAGACACTTTCTTTTAAAAAAAAAGACTGAAGAACATGATTATAAAAATTTTGAAGACATCACATCTGTGCAAGTGACCTGCATTTCCTTTACTTATTGTTTCCTTCCTGCGTTATATGCTGTGAAGGGAGTTGTGTGTTTGTCCTTGAGAAACAAGACGTAGGAGACCACCATGTACTGCAGGCTTTCTCCTGGCTCAGGGAAACATGCCTCATCACAGAGTGCAGAAAACTCATGAAAAAGCATGGAAGGAAACAAGGAAATCTTCCAGATCCCCATGTGACCAAACTTCAGGACTATAAATGAAAATTATTATGGTATTGTAATGAAATCCTCTCTTTCTCTTTTCTTTCCACTTCTTGTTCTTGAAGCCATATGAAGCAGATGATGTTCACTCCATATTTAATTGAGGAAAATTTTATAAAGAAATGTGGGCACAGGGTGAATTCAGGTGCACAGGAGACAGTAAGGGTTGAATACAAAGGGAGTGGAAAAGGAAGGAAGGTAAGAAAGCACTGCAGGGGATACTGGGACCTCCAGGTCAAGGGCAGGGGCTGAGGAGGCCAGCAGGGAGGGTATGTCCTGCAGGGTCACTGAACCTGGACGTAAGCAGATCCCGAGGAAGCGCTCTCTCTGTGGAGTAAGAGCCAAGTAGGAAAACTTTCCATGCTGCAAAGAAGCCGGGACAGAAGGTTCTTTCTTCCTGCAGTATCACCAGCGTCACCATTGGCACTTCAGCTCAGGAGTCCTGCAGACAGAGGGGAGTGCTGTTTCCAGACCTAGCCAACGAGCGGCTTTTTTCCCTCCCTCCAGGGCCTCCTGCTACAGCTCTAAACATAAGAAGAAGAAAAGTTCTCAGGTCACCCTGAGCCAAAGCTACTCTAGAGCAAGCCTCTTATTAAGTGGTGAGAAGCTTTGGTGTAAACTGCCTGACCTGAGGTCAGATCCAAAATCTTCCCGATTATTGCTGTCACCTCTACATTCTGCTCTAGGGAGACCGAATATGTCTTTAAAATATGATTAAAGAGCATTACCTGTTGGCTGAAGTCCAGAGTGTCCTGGGAAAGAGAAGGAAGATACAGACTTAAAAGACATGAAGGTAAACACAATGGCCCCTGCCCAGGACCACCTGACATTTCTCTAACCCCACAACCCACCTCACATGATACCAGAGTAGAGAGAGCAGAAGCTGAGAGCTGTGACCCATGAAGCTTCTGCCACACAAATCCAGTGCAAGTTTATGAACTATAGTGCCTGTTCCTTCATCTATTCCAGGATCTTGACCCAAACACCCATGCATGTTAACCCTTCTCTGACCTATATAGGCCATAATTCTTTACGTTTCAACCATAAGAAACCATGAACTATTTATTTCTGGGTTTCCAGGAAATTTGAGATCGACCAGGGAAAGGCTTTATACGGGGCCACTGATATACAGAGAACTAACTCGAGCAAAGTCACATTTCTTCTCCCATACAGTCTGTGGGAACTTCAGCTGCCAGCAGGTTCCTTACCTTTCTGATTCCTGCAGTAGATGAACAGCCCCGCCCCAAGGAAGAGCAGACCCAGGATGAAGCCCCCAACTCCACTCAGCATCTTGCTCTGTGCAGATTCAGACTGTGCCCCTGAGGGAAGAAACTGGTTTTAGTGATTTTTATCCCAAATCCAACTTCTCTGATTGAGACTCTGGGACTGGGAGCTTTGAGAGTGGGGAAGAGGCTTCCCTAGAAGAACCAGAACAATTGGCCATTTCTGGAAAAGAGACTTATAATCACACTGAGGAGACAGAGGGTCCAGGCACTGAACTCATTTAAACATCACGGCCCTGACATAAGGCCACTACTTCAATATCTGATGGATGCGGAGCCTGGGACTCAATAAGGTGGAGTCCTTGTCGAGGGTGACAGGGCTAAGGGACGGCAGAGCAGACTGAGCTCTCCCCGTGTCAGGAAGGTCCCTACGTTGTGGAGGATGTACCTCTGCTCAGATCTCATTGGACAATTTAGAGCAACAGTGCAGAAGTACCAGCCCAGCCCAAGGCAGGGGACTGGTGCCCAGGACTAAGGAGGAACATGACCTGTGACATCGTGGGAAAGTTCATAAGGACAACCTCTCTTTTGACTGCCAAGAGCAATGGCCTCCCTAAGAACTCTAAGTATTTATAGAGTATTAATTATCACAGGGATATTACCCTCAGTGACCTGGGCTGAAGGAGAGAACACGAGCAAATAAAAACATGGTGTGGGGAGGGAGAACCCTGATGCTCAGGGATAAGCAAAGTCCCTATGGTGGGTGAGGCCTGTGTGAGGTCAGAACACTTCTCACTCCATTCCACGGTGAGAGGGCTCGTCCGGCTTGGGTGCTCCACTTGGCAGGTGTAGACCTCTCCGCCCTGGGGAACTGTTTCCAGCATCACCAGGATCTGGAAGGTCCAGTCTCCATTCCGGATCAGGCCTGTGGAGATGACCCCAGCCTCTTCTTCCTGGCCGTTCCGCAACCACCGGACTTCAATGCGGCCCGGATAGAAACCGTTCACAGAGCAGACCAGGAGGTTGTGGTGCTGCAGCCGCTGGGTCTTTGCAGGATACACAGTCACTGTAGGCTCCGCTAGGAGAGAAAAGGTGGGGGGAACATCAGGGACACAGAGGAAGGCTACCTCGGTTGGCTGCCCTTCAGCCTCAGGCAGGCCTCCCTCAGAGCTGGCCTTGCGGCCCAGCAGGCGTTAGCGCCATGAGCCATGGATCTATTCCTACAGCACTGGCCCAGCAGATCCAAGAGAGGTGGAGGAAATTTGTGGGGGTTTTTAATACCTTGAAGCAGTTATTCATTGTTGAATTGAAGCATTTACAACTATTTTCAAGGCATATAACGTATTAATTAAAAGTGTGACTTCTAGAGTGCAGCTGCTTGAGGTCAAATCCAGGCTCTGCCTCTTACTGGTTGCTTCTAGGAGAATTTTTACATTCATCTGTGCCTGAGCTTTCTTACCTATAAAGGGGGGCAATAATACTAACTTACCTCTTAAGGATATATGAGGATCAATGGATTTAAAATATGTAGAACAATGACTGGAACTTAGCCATCAACATATGTTTGCTATTTATTACCCTTCTCCACTTGGAGAGAAAACATAGTTCAAAGCAGTGTGGATAAACCGGGGAACAGCTTGGGGAAGGTGGGGACACAGGGTATGAAATCCTGGGAATGCAACCCTCGCACCTGAGAACATCACAGATCCTGTTCTACCTGGGAAGCAGGAAAGACACAGGTGATTCTGAGTCCCCAGAAAAGCAAGAGTCCTGAAGGAGAGGGGAAGGAGCAAGGAAAGCCATTCATTTAAAAATTCTTACAATTACCCTGGCTGGTGTGGCTCTGTGGGCTGAGTGCCAGCCTGCGAACCAAAGGGTCACTGGTTCAATTTCCAGTCAGGGCACATGCCTGGGTTGCAGGCCAGGTCCCCAGTGGGGGGCACATGAAAGGCAACCACACACTGATGTTTCTCTCCCTTTCTTTCTCCCTCTCTTCCCCTTTCTCTAAAAATAAATAAATAAAATCTTTTAAAAAATTCTTATAATTACACTCAGTTGAGCAAGCCTCCTCCTTTTCAAAAGAAGCATATCTATTATTGGAATTGTTACCATTTTATAATTATATATTTTTTATTTCTCTTTTTAAGTTGACATTTGAGCTCAGGGTAGGGACCGGGACTCATTAATATGTGTGCTTCCTGCCTGAGATCAAGCTTAATAAATACAGTGGAGGAGGAGGTGGAGCAAGGAGGTAGAGAGGAAGAAAGAGGAGGAGGAAGAAAAGGAGGAGAAGAAACCTGGGAAAAAACATTTTTACAATAGTACAAACTGGTAAATTTAAAATTAATAGTAAAGCATTGTTAACTTTGCAGTACATTTCATTACATTAAAGATGTCTAAATTCTAAATACAGAAAGTCATAAAGCAGAAACAAAATACATACCAGGAACTGGAAAAACTGATGAATCAAACATTGGCAAAGTGTTCACCTTACTGCATAGGGAACCCATAAAATCACTGAGAAAAACACCAGGCCCCCAGAGATGATAGACAATAAAATCAAAGAAGTGTAAATTAAAAATAAAAACAAATAAAATTTCAACTATTTGGTAATATTGAAAACATTCAGAATGTGAGATAAGTTGTCACAACTATGAAAAGATAATGTGTAACTACTTAAATATTGTACTATTAGCATTATAAAAATAGTAACATCCATATGTTAGCTAACAAAATTGTAATTGAAAATTTACAATCATTTACAAAATTGTAAATTTTCATTCATCTTGTTACCTAACAAAGGTAATAAAATTGTAAATTTTCATTCATTTTGTTTCCTAACATCCATATGTAATGGTAACAAAATTACATCCATATGTAATTTAGGTAACAAAATTGTAATTGTAATTTACAATCATTTCAACCACATAAAAATATGTACACTAAAGAAAAAAAGCAAGAAAGACCTGAAAGAAGCCTCAGGGAGATCAGAGGTGCCTCAGAGGCCCCCGACCCCTCAAAACTTAGCCTGATCCTTCTTCTCAAGGAAATGCTTACGCAACAAACACATGACCCTGTGCCGGGGGTTCAGGGTTCAGACGGGTTTGGCCAAGACAGGTGGTGACTCCCCTCCTCACATCTCCCCGACCTTTGCCCGCCTTCCCTCTGCTGCCCGCGACCTTCGCCACAACTGGACAGCACAGTCGGGGTCCCTGACACAGGCCACCATCGCACTGCGTCCCCCGACCCCGACCGGGCCCTCACAGGCCCCCTCACACCTGGGTCTCTCACAGTCACACACACACACACACACACACACACACGCACACGCACACGCACACGCACACGCGCACACACCCCGCCCCCCGCCGCGCTCACTTTGCCGATGCACCAGGAATCCATCCGACACCCCGTAGTTGTATCTGCAGAACGTGTCCACCGCGGCCCGCGCCCGCTCCAGGTCGTCCTTGTTCCGGTTCCAGCTCTCGGCGTCCGGCCGCCCCAGCTCGGTCACCGCGACGTACTCCCCCACGTCGCTGTCGAAGCGCGCGTCCTCCTTCCCGTTGTAGATGTGTCTGTGCAGGTACCGCACCCGCTCCGTCCCGTTGAAGAAGTGACACTCGGCCGTACCCTGCTGCAAGAAATGTGCTGTGGGGACAGGAACGGGAGGTCACACGGGTTAGAGACTGACAGCGACGCAGCCCAAGGCGGGCACCCTGCCTGCCAGCACCCACAGGCCCCCTCTCCTCTGGGGCCGGAGGGCAGAGGAGACCCCTCGGCTCCTCAGCCCCGGGGGGCCCACTCGACTCCCCTGCGGGGCTGCAGGACTCCCTGCGGGGCGAGGGTCTGCGCCGTCACCCCCTCCTCCGAGAGACCGCCACTCCCCCTCCTCTCGCCCCACAGCACCGCCCCGTCCGCTTCCTTAAGCACCTCCGCCTCGGCCTGTGACCTCTCGGTGGGTGGGACCCCGTGCCAGGCCCTGCGCCCCGGGGAACCCGGAGAAGGAAACGGGCAGCTCCCCGCCGTCGGGAGCTCCCCCGGTCAGGACCGGACCCCAGGAGCGTTCAGACAGGAGTGAGAGCTGTCGGGAGGAAAGTGCGGAGCGAAGAGAATAATGACAGGACCGGAATTACCTCCGGGAGACAAGAGGTGGCCTCTGAGTGACCCTGAACCTGTGGCAAGAAGGTTGAGTCGGTGGGAGCTGGAGGAAGACGGGCGTGAGTATAGGTTTGGGGACCGGAGGCACAGGGCAGGGAAAGGCGGCACCCCGAGCCAGAGCCGGAAAGAGGCCGCGAACTTCCTCCCGCAGCCGCAGGCGGAGGGTTCGCGGAGGAGGCCGGGGGAGAGGGCGGAGGCGGAGACGGGGCTGCGGCGGTGGGCGGACGCGTGCGGGGAGCCTGCGGGCGAGCGAGGCTGGGACTCGGTGCCGAACGGAACGGGAACCTACTGACCAGTCGGACGGAGCTTAAACCTTCCTCCCAATAGGCGCGCAACTCCCTTCTGCATTTCCAAATCTAGAAAGCTCAGAAAACCAGAAGAATAAACCGATGGTCCAACGTGAGAGGAATAAACGGAGGCTTCTGATCTCATCAATAGTGTGGAAAGTAGAATTACTGCAGAAATTTGAGACATGTTACTGAAAAAGTTTTGTGACTTGAAAAGACAAGTTGTTGAAAGTTAGAGATGTGATGATCAAGAACCCATGGAACTTTGAAAAACATTGCATAAGGCAAACAGTAAAAATGAGGATTTTAAACTTCCATCGATTGAATGGATTTAACAAGAAAATGGTGAAATTTGTATAACGTTCTGGGTTTTGTTTTGTTTTGTTTTTGTAATGAGCTAAAAATAAACCATGAAGAACTGAATTGGAAGGTGAGTGTGTGTGTATAAATTTTGAGTCCAGAATTTTTAGAAACAGCGAGTATAAAGCAGTGTTCTCAACCTCAACACTATTGACATTTTGGACCAGATAATGCTTTGTGGTTGGGGTGGGTGGGCTGTAAACAGCATCCCTGGCCTCTCTACCCACTAGTTGTCAGAAGAAACCCCCAGGGTAACAACCAGACAAGGCCCAGATACTATCACATGTTCGGGGGTGGGAAGAAGGGGCAGGGGTGGTGAACCTTCACAGGGTGAGCTCCACCGCTGTGAACCAGCTGAAAAATCAGTAGTGAAAAAGTCGTGTGAATTATGGAGCAGCTGAGAATTACATACAAAGTTCTATCAGTATTTTATCTGTTGAAAATCTTGGTCCTGTATGAAATTTGTATCTTTTTGGCAATCTAGCCCCAGTGCACAGTAAATTTTTTAGCAAAATTTTGTTCAGACCAAGGTTTACCTATTTCTTTGCCTTGCCAGCCAATCACTAAGTCATACAATTTATCCTTCACATCATCTTCTGTCTTAATTTCTCTGCCACTGGCCCACCACTTATCTACAGTAGAAAACTAGCCACAGCCATTTGATTCCTGCTCAATGTCCCAGCTAATACATTTTCTAACTGCCTTCTGCTCCCAGTAATACCAGGAGACATCAAATGACCAGCCTCAGCCAGATGTGGAACTCTCATTTTCACAGTCAGTTCCCTTCAGAAGGGGAGAAACTAGGATGACATTGTCATATAGAGCATTTACAAAAATGAGCAGATCCCCAGACTCTGAGTAGAGAGCTTCACTTAGAAATGATGGCAGAGGGGAGGGCACGCTGGTCAGACCAGGTCTATTCACACATCCTCTAGTGCCTTCTCGACACATGAGAAAGCTGAAAAATAAAAATGTGTGAAGTTGCTCTTCATTGTAGCCTGTATGGTTAGCACTGTTGGTCCTTGTTCACTGCCCAACTTAAGGTTTCCAAATATAGTGAATAAAAATACAGAGTGCCCAGTTAAGTTTGGATTTCAGATAAATAATTACAGGTTCCCTGAAATTCAAACATAATTGGGCATCTAGTATTTTATGTGCCAACCCTAGCCCAATTTGCTAATAAAATTTCTGAAAAAGGAGTGTATTTAATATTTCTTTGTGTTCTTCCTCACATGCCCATGATAGTCTGCACATAGTATGAGCTCATATGGAATCTTTAAAATTATAAATGCAAAATGAATGTGTTTCTCCTATACATTGGAACTAGCAGCCCTTGCAGCTGTCTGCCCTCAACCCTACGACACACACTGGCACATGTGAACATCAGAGATTTCATCAGTAATTTAGACTAAACCAAGCCACTGTTCCCTAGTGGTGGTTAGAAGTTCAAATTTTAGAATTAGAAAATCTACATTTGAACATTAGTTCTTCCACTTGGGTCAGATTTTAACATCCATGAGCCTTTTTTTTTTTTTATCTCTAAAATAGATTTAATGATAGTATATTCCACACAGGGTATTGTTAAGTGTGAAATTAAATAGTGCTGATCATATAATAATTACTAAAATACATTGCTATTTTAATTCTTATAATCCCTATGAATGCAAACTCACAAGATCTTTTTATTTTTTAATTTCCTAAAGCAAATGATATCTTCATCATCATTTGGCAATTGTCTTTAATTAATTTTATCACTAAATAGCATTTTGAACACATAAGGGCAGAAATTTGGTTTATGTATAATAATGGGACATATATGAACAATGTGAGTTATGCTGACATAGAAGAGAGAAACTTTCTAGATACTGAGAGACTATATAATCTGGGTTCTACAACTATGTGACTCTTGGTAATTTATTTAAACTTTGAATTTAAATTCCATAGATTATTACACTTTTAATTACTGCAGATAAGGTAAGATAGTTTTGAAAATTACACACCCTGGTTGGTGTAGCTCAGTGGGTTGAGTGCCAGTCTGCAAACCAAAGGGTTGCTGGTTCGATTCCCAGTTGGGGCATATGCCTGGGTTGCAGACCAGGTCCCCAGTAGGGGGCACTTGAGAGGCAAGCACACACTGATGCTTCTCTTCCTCCCTTTCTCCCATCCTTCCCCTCTCTAAAAATATATAAATAAAATCTTTAAATAAAGATAGGATAGTTATGAGATACAAACATACTCAAATTTATAAGCTTGATACATAGTAACTGCAAAATGTTATGATGCTCCATGTTGATGAGACCAGATTTGTTTTGTTGATGACTCTGTCCTCATTATCTTGGGTGATAACTGATCTATTTTAAGTCACTAATAAATATTGGCTGTGTAACTGATGGCTTCTTGCATAACCAGTCACACCTGTATTCAAGATCACTCTAGCGGTTCCTTGCTGCTGACTGAACATCTCTGGTTCTCACATCCTTCCAGCTTCTTTTCAGTCTCTTTTATTCTTGTGCTTTAGGTCCAGGTGACTCCCTGATCCTAGAGCACAGTCTCACCTGAGGTCAGCTACTCAAAAGAGTCACCTGTAATCCATCCTTCATACCTTCAGTTCCCTTTCTTGAAATGGTCCAACCAAGTTTCCATCTTGTACAATTCGCTGACTATACACATCATATCTGCTAAACCCAGTGCTCACTCCTCTGCATGTTCTCGCTTCCCCACCTGCTAGTGGTTCTCACCACACCTGGCCACTCCTCACTCTGGGAAAATTGGCTTCCCTTCACCTCCATGCACCGCACGCTCTCGGTTTTCCTCAACAGCACTGGCACCCCTTCTCAGTCCCCTCGGCTGACGCAGTGGGCCTCGGTCCTCTGGGCTCAGCCCGTCCCATCTTCTCGTCTGCTTCACACCCTCGCTCCCTCACTGTGTGACCTCCTCCACTTTCCTGGACTTTAACACAGCGCATGTCTCAATGACACCAACATATACACCTCCAGCCCTGGCCAGTCCCTGGACTCCAGGCACCTGTATTCAACTGACCCCTTGACAGATTCACATAAATTTAAAAAAGTCATTTTGAACTTAAACAAAATATTTATCCCTTATCACCCACTTCAAATTATTTTCTTCTACAGTTTTCCCTATCTTGATAAACAGCACCACCAAGTTTATTCAAATTACTTAAGACAAATCCTTACAGATAAGCTTGATTTTGTGCTCCTCCCCCATTTTGTCCATTTAGAAGGCATGCAAACATCTACCCCAAATCTTCTCACCTTACCTTTACCACTGTCTTTGTCACTGCCACGCAGAATGAAGCCCCAAGCACGCCTTCCCTGGAGAACGCGTCCATGCTCCTAACAGCCTCCCTGACTCCACTCTAAACCCCTGCAACTCAGTCTCCACATGGCGGCTAGAGGTATTTTTTTTAAAAAACAAATATAAGTGGACTCTCCTTGTAACCCTCCAGTAGTTCACCTATCTCTTCAGCTAAAATTCGGATTTCCTACCACGGCCATCAGGGCCCAGTATCATTTGTCTCCCCCTCCTCCCCCCTCTTCCTATGTCAATGTCACCCCCGGCTTCCCCGCTGTGCCTCAGCCACACAGGCCTTCTTTTTGTCCCTTAAACATGGCAAACGTGTTCCCACCCTTTGGCCTTTCCCTGTTCCTTCCCTGGAATGCTTGTCCCTTAGATCTTTACACAGTGGCTTCTCTCATCATTCAAGTCACAACAAAACATCATTTTCTTAGGGACAGCTCCCTAACCACTTCAACTGGAGTCAGGTAAATTTGATTTTCTCTGTCCCATAACCCTGGTGTATTATTTTTCAGAGCAATTATTGCTCTCTGAACTTTTTTTTATTTCTTAAATATTTATTGGGTTATTGTCTTTCTCCTCAGACATTAGCTAAGTTCTATGATAATAGGAGACTTTCTACTATATTCAAGCAAGAGTCCCTGAGCTTAGAACAGAATCCATTGAATAACAGTTGCTCAGATAAATATCTGTGACCAAAGTGAATGGACCCGGGTTCTGGAAGTTGATCATTGTGGGGATCCTGGAAAGCAGAGCAGCTCAAGCTCCTACACACTCTTTTATTTGGATGACACATTATATGCCTTCTACTTTCTGTGAGAAATCCAAACAAACTTTTTTCTCTTTCTATTGCTAGAAGAAACTTTCACCAGTAAGAAAAGGGTGACCTTTTTAAAAAGGGAAAATATGACTACATTTTTTTATCTTGTCTATGGATCTGTTCCAGTGCTGAGGGTGTGTGTGAACTTTGGGATCCCTGGAATAGTGATGGCATAGCCAGGGAAAGAGTAGGGAGGGACCGGAAGTAGAGGTAACCAAGCGTGGCTAATGGAGGAAAACAGAGGGCAGGATGAATGCACCTGTGACATTCGGGGCCAAGACTCCAGGAGACTTGACTTGATTATTGACTTTCAGCCCCATGGGATGTAAGCAGCCTTCACACTCTATACTCCTGCTCAGGGTGTACAATTTGAACCTATGAAATTGCTAATATTTGAATATTTTTAACTTAAAAAAGAGAATTTCATACAATTTATCTCTAGTTGAATCCCTACATGTGGACTCAGGCCAGGGAAGGGGAGGTGTGAGAGGAACTGATAGTATAGAAAGGTTCAAGACAGATTCATAATGAACACTAACCTGGCCAGATGCTCCTTATCTGTAGGGCCATTCCAAGTACCAAGACTCTCTGCTTCAGCTCCAGGGGGGTTCCCACAAGAGGAATAGAGAGCACTAACCCCAACTTGTGTGAGAGAACCTCCATTATAGGGACACAGGCCTTATAAACATAGAGGTTCAGGGAGAAAGGAAAGGAGAAAGTGGGGGAGGCCCTTTGATGCACCCTCACATATTAGAGAGAGGCACCCACATCACAGATTCTGTAGAGGACATAAAATGGGATTTTCTAGCAGAGACCATTCTAATTTCTTTTGACTTCCTATAAAATTTCAGAAAAAAATTTCTCTTTTTGGGATAATTCAATGTAATAAATGCAACCATTGGATAGAAATTACTTTGAAATCATTGTTTCTAAATCCTCTCAAGACCCTGAGGGAATAGAATACAAGGCTTTACTGGAGGAGAGTTGAGAAGAAACGACCTATATAAATGGAGCCCCCTACAAAGCTCTGGTAGAGGGCGAGCACCCAGGCTCCTTTTGCTGTGGAAAGAATTGGGGATCCATATGATAAAGAGGGGTGGTCACTGAAGAAAATGTCATGGTTTTCTAAGGGACATGGCCTGGACAGAGTGACAAAGCTAACCCTTTCCTTCTCTCACCCCACTGTAGCTTACCCATGAGGTATGCACTTACGTGGTGTGTCCCTGGCCCAAACCAGGAGAGGGCTCAGCACCGTCAGTAGCACCGTCAGAGCTGCCATCCAGGAGCCTCGGGGGAAGCACAGACGCACCATGCTGGAGAACAGAGAGGGCAGGGCGCAGAGAGCAGGCAAGTCTCACTCAGTGATGCCTATGACCCTTCTCCACCCACAGCCAAATAATACCAACCAAGGAACTCATTTCTTTGTTCCTGGATTGGGTAATTTCATTGTTGAGAGCCAATCAGCATGAGAGGTGAACGGTGTCATTAATCGCTGGTCAGAGATTTTGTTTGAAGGTCCTCTTCTGAAAATTAGAATTTCCTGCATTAAAAAGATTCTTTTAATTTAGTACTTTAAAGGTTTGATTCAGTTGTATCAGAAACATTTTATCGGGCCTCTATTAGGAGCCAATTCTGTGTTGGTCAATGATGTGTGTACAAGTTGGAGCCTTTTAGGACTATTCATTTCTCACACTTGCAGACAGAGCCACTTTGACGAATGTATGGATGAGTGTGTTTAGAAGTTTAAGGAATGGAGGAAAGATGATTGTAAGTTAGTAGACCCTCAATTTTGTCTTTATTGTACCACAACTAAGTGTTATAGATTTGGGGAAATTATTTAATTTCTCACAATTGAAGTCACTGTGATCTTTCAGGTGTTTTAATTTTGGACAACGCTGTGATTCTGTGGACACCTCAAGGAGCAGCTTCCCCTAGTAACTGATGATATGACAGACTTACAGCCATTGATTGGAGAATATAATCTGTACCTCTTTATAGGGAGGAATGTCTCTGACTAAAGGAAATTGAATGTTGTTCAACAATTTAATCTGAGTGAAAAGGTTTTTCAGGTTCATCTCTGGATACTGTCGTTGAGCTTAGTGACACCTGCTGAATACACATGGAGAGAGGGGCTTAAAGGAGGCAAACTATGTGGGACAGAGGGAAAGCACCTTTGAATAGCATGTAACCCAATAATGTGGTAAGGCCAACTGCCCAAAACAAAGTATCCATGGAACTGAAAGATTGAGAAAGGACTCAAAGTCAGCCTTTGATACAATCTGCTTTAGAATAAATAATATTCTATGTGGGAAAGAAGTCCAATGCCTTACTCTTTGTCCCCATTATGATTTTTCATTTTCTTAAGGACATATCCCCTTCTTTATTCAACTTCTCTTGCTTTTTCTAAGAAAAGTTAAAAAAAAGACTGTTAATAAAATTGTTATACAGTGTTCAGGAAATGAAACACTGTGGAAAAACAAGAAATTATATCCTTTGATGTAATGATATAATTTTAAATGTATAATTCTATTTTATATAATTTTTTCATATAATTTTAACATAATTATAATTCTTATATCCTGAATGGACTTTAAAGGACCACTCTCTACCTACAGTTCTGCATTAATTCTCACTCCACCACAGCTCTGATACACAGTTCTTCATCATGTGCCTTCATATTTCTAGTGACAGGATACTTACCGTGCTGCAGGAAAATGACTACAGTTTAGTGGGTGAAATGGATGAAGGTGGTTAAAAGGTACAAACTTCCAGCTCTAAAATAGTCATGAGGGTGTAATGTACATTTAAGGGAGGTGATCTTAAAGGTTCTCATCACAAGAAAAAATTTTGTAACTGTATGTGCTATAGATATTAACTAGACTCATTATGGTGATCATTTCTCAACATATACAAATATCAAATCATTATGGAGCGAGGTCCAAGATGGTTGCAGCATAGTAGGATGCTGAACTCACTGCCTCCCAAGAGCAAACTCAACTAGACACATATAGAGAGAGCAATTACTCCTGCAGGACAACTGAGGGATGAATGAATGGCCTCTGAAAAACAAACAGGAGAAAGAGACTAAACAGGGAGGGTGGGAAACTGCAGGAGCCACTCTGGGAGCTTTGGAAAATCTCCGGGCCAGAGGAGCTGATGAGCACTATTGTTTGCATCTCCCTCTACTTGGATAAGGCAGGTAGAATTTTATTTGGGTGCTTTGGCCTACTGCAATCCCAGACATACTGCATGAAGTGTTTTTTCTCCAGACAGAGAGAGCAAACAGGAACAATAAGGCTTCACCTCAGCACCTGGCCTCCCTGCCAGGAGCTGCTCCAGCCAGTCCGCCATGCACTGGGCACTGTAAATGCCTGCTCAGCTCCAGCTGGCTTCCCAAGGCTACTTGGCACATAAAGCCTACACAGAGGTCACATATACACAAACCACTTTTGATACAACAAACAAGAGAGAGACCATATAGAGAAGGCTGGGGAGCCATGGGAGCTCTCCAGGGACCAACGGAATTCTCTGTGGAGCTAGAAGAAAACAATGAGTTACCTACAAAGGAAACCACTTAAAGCTATCGGCTGATTTATCTGCATCAACTTTACAGAACAGAAGAGGGTGGCAGGGCACCTTTAAAATGCTAAAAGGAAGAAACTTACAACCTAGAATAATTTACCTAGCAAGGTTATTATTCATATTTAATGGAGAAATAGTTTCTCAGACCAGCAAAAACTAAAGGAGTTCATCACCATTTGCTTTACAGAAGTGTTACAAAGTCTTTTTTAAGCATAAAAGGAAAGGCCATAATTGGAAATTAGAAAATATTAGAAAGGAAAAACTGTCACAGATAATGCCAAGTATTTAGTAAATACTGTTAATCAGATATTTAAAAAGCTAGTATGAAGGTCAAAAGCAAAAAGTATGAAACAACTAAAACACAATACAAAAAGATCCAAAACATGACAGCAATAACAAAGTGTAGAGGGGCAGGTAAAAATGTAGTCCTTGTAGAATTAAATACCTATCAGCTTAAAATAGACTGCTATGGTTATAGAATGATATATATAAATCTCATGATAAGCACAAACCAAAATTTCCAGAACATATGCAAAGAATAAAGAGAAAAAGAAACCAAACAAAGACACTAAAGAAAACCAGCAAGCCACAAGAGAAGAGGTCAAAGGAAGAAGGAAGAAACAGAGAATTATTAAAACAAAAAAAATTAACAAAATGGCAACATATACTTATCAATAATTACTTTAACTGTAAATGGGTTAAATGCTCCAATGAAAAGACATAGGGTGAATGGGTTAAAAAAATATGACCCACCTATATGCTACTAACAAGAGACTCACTTCAAAAAAAAAAAAAAAGACACATACAGATTGAAAGTGAAGGGATGGAAAAAGACATTCCATGCAAAAAGAAATGAAAAGAAAGCTGGGGTAGCAGCTGTTGTATCAGACTAAATAGACTTTAAAACAAAAACATGTAAGAAAAGACAAAGAACATTACACAATTATAAGGGGGTAAATCCAAGAAGAAGATATAAAAATTGTAAACACAGATCAATTTTGCCAAATATTCAAACAAGAACAAACACCTGTCCTTCTCAAACTTCTCCAAAAAATTCTAGAGGAGGGAAGACTCCCAAGCTCATTTAACGAGGCATGCATTATCCTAATTCTTAAACCATTTAAAGACACTACAAAGAAAGAAAAATTTAAGCCAATATCCCTCATGAACATACATGTATACATTCTCACAAACTATTAGCAATCCATATTCAGCAATATATTAAAAAGATCATACACCACGATCAAGTGAGATTTATTTCTGGGGTGAAATGTTGGTATAATATCCATGCATCAATTAATGTGATATACCACATAAACAAAATGAAGGATTAAAATCATATAATTACATTAATAGAAGCAGAAAAAAGGCATTTCACAAATCCAGTAACAATTTATGATTAAATAAACACTCAGCAAAATTAGAACAGAAGGAAGATATCTCAAAATAACAAAAACCATATATCACAAACCCACAGCTAACATCAGACTTAACAGGCAAAAACTAAAAGTATTTTCCTTTACATCAGAAACAAGACAGGAATGTCCACTTTCACCATTCTTATACAACATACTACTAGAAATACTAGCCACAACAATTAGACATAAAGAAGAAATTTTAAAAAACATCTAATTTAGAAAGGAAGAAGTAAAACTGTGGTTATTTTAGATGACATAATGCCGTAATAGAGAGCCCTAAAGACTCCACCAAAAACTCTACTAGAACAGGTAAATGAATTCAGTAAAGTAGCAGAATACAAAATAAATATTCAGAAATCAGTTACACTTTTATATACCAATAATAAACTATCAGAAAGGAAAACTAAGAAAACAATTCTATTTATAATTGCATTAAAAAATAAAACACCTAGGAATAAATTTAACCAAGGAGGTAAAAGTCCTCTATTTGGGAAATTATAAAACACTGAAGAAAGAAATTGAAGAAGATACTAATAAATGGAAGTATATACTGTGTTCATGCATAGAAATAATTATCATTAAAATGTCCATACTACCCAAACATTCATTTCCTATAAAAATACAATGGCATAGTTTACAGAACTAGACAAATATCCAAAACTTTCAACAGAACCACAAAAGACCCCAAATAGCCACAACAATCTTGAGAAAGAAGAACATAGTTGGAGGTATCATGACACCTGATATCAAACTATACTACATGGCTATAGTAATCAAAACATTATGATACTTCCACAGAAACAGACATATAGATCAATGGGACAGGGAACCCAGAAATAAACCCACAACCATATCGTCAATTAATATTTGTCAATGGAGGCAAGAACATACAATGGGATAAAGACAGTCTAATCAATAAATAGTGATGAGAATATTGGACAGATACATGCAAACATGAAACTGGATCACCTTCTTACACCATATACAAGAATAAACTCCTAATCAATGAAACAAACTAGCAAGAAAAATAGAAACAGAGACGTGGAAATAAAGAACAAACTGACAGTGGCCAGAGGGGAGGGGTGGGGGGATAACTGGGGAAAGAAGGGGAAGGGGCCAGTCAAGGAACATGTGTAAAGGGCCTGTGGACAGAGACAACAGGAGGGAGGATTGAAAGTGGAAGGTAGGGGGTGGGTAGGGCAGTGGAGAATAATGAGGACAATTGTAATTGAAAAACAATTAAAAAAAGATGTAAATGTATTAAAATCATAAAACTCCTAGAAGAAAACATAGGCAGCAAAATATCTGCCATTTCTTTTAGCACTGTTTATTCTGATATTACTCCCCAAGCAAGAGAAACATAAGAAAAAAATATATAAACAAATGGGACTACAACAAATTATAAACCTAACACCCCAAAAAGAATAAAAGAAAAAAAAAACCAACCCAAAATTAAATTTTTAAAATTGGATAGGGACCGGAATAGACGCTTGTCCAAAGAGGACATGCAGGTATGTGGAAGACGGATGCATCTAGCCCAGGGAGTTGCCTGCACGGAGAAGCTTATTGTCTGCATATCCTCGCGTGACCAGCAAACTGGCCGGCGGGGGAGGTGGAACGCCACCAAGAGACAGTTCCTTGAGGGTTCTTAAGAACTGGCTTTAGTGACTAGATTAATGTAAGGAATGTCTGTCCCTGCAGTCTTGATAAATATCAGGTCAGGGGGTTCTCAAATCAGCTTGCATTCTTTGCATTGTTGAAGCCTGCTAATAAAATAGATTCCTTCCCTCGGCTCGGGGCTTAGTTGGTCACGTCCGCGAAGTCCCCTGCTGCTCATCGCATTCAGTCTCCTGCCTCTTCTATTCGTTGCAGCACCGGTAACGCGACAAGTGGTGCCCAACGTGGGGCTCGAAACCGGACCTGGCCCGGTAAGAAACGGCGGCGCTGAGCCGCTGGGGAATAGTACGCTCAGGGGAAAGCGAACCCAGCGGCAGCCGTTAAGGGTAATGGGGAATTCTCCGTCAGTAGAGGCGGAATATGCTCGCCTAATCCGCTCGCTTTTAAAGGGAGCAGGAGTAACGGTGAAACAGAAACATTGCCGAGAACTTTTTGTCCTAGCGAGGAAACATTGTTACTGGTTTAAACCCCAGGGGAAGGCCGCCCTAAAGTTGAAAGCGTGGAAGCAGATTCTTGAGGCCTTGCGCTGTGCTTATCAGCAGGGCGAGCACCTTCCACTTTCGGTTGGTCTTTATGTCATTCGGTTTCTTTGGCTTTAAAGCCTTTACAATCTGACTCCGAGATTTCGGTGGAAGCTGGAGCGGTTACGGATGGGGAAATACATCGTCCCTCTATTAAGTTACCAAGAGAACATCAGTCGGCTGATGAAATATTTTCCCAGCCATTACCGCCTGTTCCTCATCCCATGCCAAAGGCGGGGTCCCGCTCTACTAAAGTTCCAAATAACAGTGAGTGGCACTTGCCAGAGTTATTTGAGGAAGAAAAACCGGAAGAACTAAAGAAACAACTTTATCCTCTACTCAAGCAAGTAGAGCAAAAATCAGACTCTGAGTCCGAGACCCCTGAAAGTGAAAAGATGAGAGTGCACCCCCCAAAACGTTGACAGGATTAGAGTCCCAGATTGGAACGCTGTGTAACTTGATTTCTAAATTAGATGAAAAACTTGCTGGTCCACCTCTCGCAGCTCCCACTTTTCCTACCGCTCCTCCTTATGAGAGGAAGATGTCATTTTTGGGAGGAGATATTAATAATGAAAATACCTTGGCTTTGCCGTTAGGAAGTACAATGATGAGGGCAGTAGCCCAAGGTAGACAAGAAGGGGATTTGGAAGTTTACGCTACGGCAGTGGAAGCTTACCCTGTGGTGCAGCAGCAGATGCCTCCAGATCCTCAATATCCTCAATTTCCAAATGGATCTGTGCAAGCTACTTATACTCCTCTTTCTTTTAAAACTATTAAAGAATTAAAGCAAGCAGTCTTGGCATATGGTATGCAATCCACTTAAGCGATGGGATTATTGCAAAGCTTGGGAAATGAGCACAGGATGATTCCTTATGATTGGGATGTTTTGGTTAAAACTATTTTGGAGGCTAGCTAGTATCTCCAACTAAGAACTTGGTGGGTGGATGAGGCACAAGTTCAGGAGAGGAAAAATCAAGCCTTGAATCCTCCAGTCCAAATAACTGCTGATCAGCTAACAGGAATGGGACAATGGGTAGAAATACCGGCTCCGTTACTTTCTGATGAGGTGGCTATCATACGGGCCAAGCTGTGTTGGCAGAGGGCCTGGGAGAGAGTTGAACAGCCAGGGCAAGCATATGGATCCTTTGCATGAATTATTCAAGGGCCCACGGAGCCATATGTGGATTTTGTGGCCAGACTGCATACTAACATTATTAGAACAGTGAGAAATGCTGATTTACGAGAGCTATTAGTTAAAACTTTGGCTTTTGAAAATGCTAATTCTGAATGTCAAAAAGCTCTGCAACCTTTAAAGGCTCAAAATGCTCCCTTAGAGGAGTATATTAAAGCTTGTGCTGATGTAGGATCAGAGTCCTATAAGGCCAATTTATTAGCAGCGGCTTTGCAATCCTTCCTGAAAACCAATCAAACCAGATGTTTCAATTGTGGAAAATTGGGACATTTAAGAAAAGATTACAGAAAGGGACTAGGACAAAAAAGAAATAAAAAAGGACAAAAAGAAGACAATGATCCACCAGGAATTTGCCCTAAGTGCGGAAAAGGCATGCACTGGGCTCATGAATGTCATTCAAAATTTAATAAGCAGGGACTGGCCCTTCATCAAGGGCCGGGAAACAGCTGAGGGGGCCCATTCTGGGGCCCGAGCAGAAAGAATACGGGATGTCAGCCTTTCCATACTCCTATGGAGTTTCCAGAGAATGTCGGACCGGCAGTGCAGCCTTAGATATACCTGGTGGTGAAAGTATTTTAATTATTCCAGCTAATGGATTACTTAAAGTTAAAACAGGAATCTTTGGCCCTATTCCAAAAGGAACTGTGGGACTATTGTTGGGCAGAATTAGCCTCACAACTAAAGAAATTCAAGTACTCCCTGGAGTAATTGATAGCGATTATCAGGGAGAAATTCTAATAATGGTAAAAAACCTCTCAATCTTATCAAATTAAACAAGGAGATCAAATTGCACAATTACTATTGTTACCTTATGTTAAAAGTAAAACTGCTCCAGTGAACAGGAAAGGAGGATTTGGTAGTACTGACAATGAGGTTTGGTGGCAAACATTTTTGGGTCAACACCCTCAATTGGCAGTGGCTATAAATGGACAGTCTTTTGTAGGACTATTAGATACTGGAGCAGATGTTTCTATTTACATCCATGAAACAATGGCCTAAGGAATGGCCTAAAGCAGAAGTACCAACTACTTTTACTGGAATTGGATCTTTGAACACTGTCTATCAGAGTGTAAATACCTTTGAATGCTTAGGTCCGGAAGGACAAAAGGGATATCTTACACCCTTTGTGGCCTCTGCTGCAGTTAATTTATGGGGCCGAGATTTACTTAGCCAGTGGGGAGTGTCTCTTCAACTCCCTTCTATATCTAAAGAACAGAGACAATTACTGAGTGTAAATTCAAATCCTTTTTATTAGGGGCCACTGTTCAAAGCTTCGCCCTGCCATTAACATGGTTAACTAATAAGCCAATATGAGTAGAACAGTGGCCCTTAACTCAAGAGAAGCTTACTGCTTTGGAGAGCATTGTTCAGGAATTATTAGAACAAAATAGGATTGAGCCCACTATTAGCCCATGGAATTCTCCTGTTTTTGTAATTAAGAGAAAATCTGGAAAATGGAGAATGTTAACAGATTTAAGAAAAGTAAGCTCAATAATTCAACCTATGGGCCCATTGCAACCAGGACTACCACAACTCAGTATGATTCCTGAAAATTGGCATCTAATTATTACCATTCCTCTAAATCCAAAAGACAAAGAAAAATTTGCATTTACAGTTCCTTCAGTTAATAATCAGAAACCCACTCAGAGCTATCAATGGAAAGTATTGCCACAAGGTATGCTCAAGAGCCCTACATTGTGTCAGCAGTTTGTTAACTTACTTCTAGAAGAAATTAGAAAATTATTCCCTCAAAGTTTACTTATTCATTACACGGATGACATTCTTTTAGCAGCAGAAAACATGGATTATCTTAATGATATATTTAAAATTGCAGAACAAGTTTTGTCTAAATATGGTCTAATAATTGCTAAAGAAAAAGTACAGAAACAATAACCTTTCCTTTATTTAGGACATAAAATGGAAAAGAATAAGATATGACCTCAAAAGGTAAAAATTAGGACTGATGAACTTAAAACCTTAAATAATTTTCAGAAATTATTAGGTGATATCAATTGGCTTTGACCTACATTAGGAATCCCAACTTATGCTATGCAGAATTTATTCTCCATATTGCAGGGAGACTGCTTTAGATAGCCCGAGAGAACTGACCCCTCTGGCCAAAGAGGAACTAAAATTAATTGAAGAGCAAATGGCAAGCCAATATTTAGATAGAGTAGATCCTTCCCAGAAAATAACTCTTGTTATCTTTCCCCCTAAACACTCTCCCACAGGGATTTTTTGGCAATCTCAACCTATTTTGGAATGGCTATTTTTACCCCATAAACAAATTAAGAAACTTGTCAGTTACACAGAGAAAATTGTACAACTTATCTTGAAAGCACATCATCGCCTTAAGCAGATAAGTGCTAAAGATCCTGAAGAAATTATTGTTCTTTTGCCTCTGAAAGAATTAGAACCATTCATGCAGAATTCCATGGAATGGCAAATGACTTGTGCTGATTACTGAGGTGAATTCTCTAATCGTTATCTCGATGATAAAAGAGTACAGTTTTTGAAAAGAACAAAGCTGATCTTGCCAAAATTAATTAGCACTGACACTATTCCAAAAGCAGCTCCTTATTTCACTGATGCCAATAAATAAGGCGTGATTGGATACCATGGACCCACTACTGAAGTAGTGCAGTCTTCCTGTACTTCATTTCAACAGGCAGAACTTTCTGCCATTATATTACTCTTAACAGATGTTCCCCAATCTGTTAATATCATCACAGATTCCCAATATGCTGAAAAAGCTGTTAAGGCTATTGAAACAGTGCATTTGACTGATTCTCAGTCTCCAATCTATCCTTATTTTCAGAAACTTCAAATGCTAATTAGATCTCGTGACAATCCTCTTATTCATTACTCATGTCAGAGCACATTCTGGGTTACCTGGACCTATTGCTGCAGGTAATGACACAATTGATAAATTATTAATAGGTACAGTACAACAAGCAAAAGATTTTCAGTCATACCAACAAGAGAGGTCTTATTTCCAAATTTAATATTACTCATAGAGAGGCCTAGACAATTCTAAATCAATGTCCTTAATGTAGGTCGCTACAAGGTCAGCACTTGCCTATAGGAAGTAACCCAAGAGGAAATGCGCCCAATGCACTCTGGCAGACGGATGTAATTCATGTTTCCTCCCTTGGGAAATTACAGTATGTTAATGTATCCATTGATACTTATTCTGGATTCTTATGGGCTTCTGCACAGTCTGGAGAAAAGGCCTCTCATATCAAAAAATCATTTGTTAGAAGCCTTTAATGTAATGGGAATTCCAGATAAAATTAAAACAGAAAATGCACCCAGTTATCTCAGCATCTCCCTTCAACAATTTTTCATGTTATGGTCTATTCAGCATGTAACTGGAATCCCCTATAAACCTACTGGACAAGCCCTTGTAGAGCCAGCTCATCAGAACTTAAAAAATATGATTTTAAAACAAAAAGGGGGAGATGGAGGAGTTCTATCTCCAAGAACACAGTTACATCAAACATTGTTTACTCTAAATTTTTTAAATCGAAATGAGACAGACTCTGCTGCTGCAGAAAGGCATTGGGTAACCACTCCGTCTGCTGAGCTCAGGCAGCCAGTTTGGTATCGCAATGAATTAGATCACTGTGTGCCCGGGAAAGTCTGACGGTGGGGCCGAGGATATGCTTGTGTCATTTCAGAAGCTGGTGACGAGCTGTGGATTCCAGCTCAGCTTATAAAGCTGAAACAATGAGCAAAAGAAGATATGATGATGTAGATCCTCCAACAGATACTATGAGGGAATTGACTTTGAATAATCCAGTTTGAAGATTCCCAATCAATACCTCTCACCGGGCATTATCTACCACTCGCTGAGCCTTTATTCCTACTTGGGGGCAAGTAAAATGTCTGACCCTTGAGGGTGAACAGCTGGTAAAGCGTACTGGGCAACCGGTGAATGCCAAGGCGGTGTTCCTGGCCATGATCTCTCTTATCACTATTCAGGTTAGTGGATGTTACGGGGCTAACTTTACTTACTGGGCTTATATTCCTAACCTTCCTCTTAAAAGGGGAGTTCATTGGTGGGATTCAGCAGTACCTGTCTATACTAATGAGACCTGCTGGATGCCAGGGCCTCATGATCAAAGAGGACCCTTAGTCCCAGGAGAAGAGGGAACTACCATTGCATTTTATGAAGTAGGAATAGAAGGAATTCCAATTTGTATTGACAACGGTAGTCATTGTTTGAAATCACAGACCGCGGCATGGCTGTCCCTAGTAAAGAATACCACCTGAAAGGAGGGAGGAAAAAGAGTACTGTACATTCTTAAAGGTAAAACTTTCATGGGCACTAAATCTGGAGATTTCCACTCGCCTCCAGATTTGCCCCCATGTCATACTTACCACGGTTCCTTATCTTAGTGACTAGGTACATTGGGAACGATGTAAAGGAGAAATAGCTTGGGTTTTAATTAATACTTCCAATGGAAGCGTCACTGATGGAGCCCTCATGGTTCCTCCCAAGTGAAAGGAAAAGGGTCCGATCTAAGATGGCATTCCGATGGCCATGGATGAATATCCACATCCGGGAATAATACCCTTGTATGACATGGAGGAGGCATGTCACCTAGTGCGCCTCACTTACCTGGAGGACCTATCCAACCTCATTTATGGAACTTAGTGACAGCATCGCAGCCTATTGATAAGGGCAAGATGACTTAAGAGGAGCAGCCTAGCCAGAGACCCCTCCCAGGTTAACCGTTAATCATTGCTTATCTGTTCCTGTAGCCCGTTTTCACATCCCTTCCCCCGCCTGGGTAGCACATCAATCTCATCAATCTCCCACCTGAATGCTAATCCCTTCCCCCACCTGGGAAGCCCATCCGTTTCCCACCGGAATGCTAGGGCTTATAAACCCCTATCTAACCCCGATTCGGGGCTCAGAATTTGGAGACTGCCTCCTCTGAGCCCGCGCGTGTGAATAAAGGCTTACTCCGTTCCCTGAATCGTGTCTTGAGTCTGGCTTTCCGTAACATTTGGTTCCCTGACCAGGAAGCGACTCACACGAGCAGGCCGTTTGCCTCCGGTGAAGACGGCTGGGGTCGACCGGGCGAGCCCGGACTCCAGAGGGAAGCACGTGCCCCGGTGATTTCGGGTCCCGAGGGGCTGGGCTCCCCTTGGCCCCGACCTCGGGCCGTTCCATAACCTGGGCACTCGGGGAGCGGACCCAAGCCTACCTGAAGGCGCCAGATTGGTAAGTGCCCCGGGGACCAGACCCGAATCAGACCCACCTATAAGTGGTGGAAGGAGAGGCTGATCACCTCTCAGGCCGACCGGCCTCTGGCACGGTTTCCCTGTCGGGAGGGAAAGTGTTAACCTCTGTGTGATTGAGTGAGTGACTGACTGTGTGGCTCCACAGGCCAGCGGTGTTCCCCCGAGCCTACGGAGTCTGAGTGAGCCCTAACCTGCGGGTCCTCGGTCTGTCATACGGCATAACGGCTGGGAAGCTAACCCGGACTCTACTCGGGCAGCCATACCTAAGACAGACCCAAGTCCCTCGCGAGAGGAGAGGCCAGGCGGGCGAAAGCGAAAGTATCCCTGCTGCCCCCGTTTGTCTGCGCCATTTCGGGAGGGATCATGGGGGGCAGACAGTCTACCGTTTTAGATTGCATGTTAAGGAATTTCGACCGGTTCCGGGGCCAGCAGCCCGATATGGATCCGGGGCAATTAGAAATTTTCTGTTCCGCTGAGTGGCCCAGGTTCGGGGTAGGCTGGCCTCCTGAAGGAACCCTTGACCTAGACATAATTAGGGCTGTCCATCTCATAGTCACAGGAAGTCCAGGACACCCAAACCAATTCCTCTACATAGAAAAGTGGCAGGAGCTAGTGCAAGAGATGCCCGACTGGCTCCGGAAGGGTGCGGGGGTCAAACCTCGTCACCTAGGTGCTACGGGAGGGCGAGCCAGGGGAGCCCGGAACTGTTGCTCCCGATCAAAGGAAAGGGATGTAACCCGCATCCTAGTTGCCAAATCAGTGGCGAGACCCCCTATCTATCAAGGCCCGCCAGAGGAAGACCCCCCGGTGCAGCCTCCCTCTTACCCAGCTAGGAACTTGGGAGGTCAGGCAGAGGCGCCTGAAACACCGCCCCCTTCAGTCTCGCCCCCGCAGCCTGAGGCAACAGCGCCCCCAGAATCTCCTATCGCCTCCCGCTTAAGACACCACCAGTCCCTCCAGATGCCACTGCGGGAGACCCAGGGCCTGCCACGAACGGGGCCTGATGGGACCTTATACCCGGGACCGGTCGTGTTTTACTATCAGCCCTTTACCACAACTGACCTCTTGAACTGGAAACACCACACACCCTCATATTCGGAGAAGCCCCAGGCACTCGTAGACCTAATGGAGTCCATTATGCAAACTCACCGGCCAACGTGGCACGATTGCCGCCAGTTGCTCCTAACCCTTTTTAATACGGAAGAGAGGCGCAGAGTCTTCCAGGAGGCCCAGAGATATCTAGAAGCCAACGCTCCAGTGGGCACAATAGACCCAGCCCAGTACGCTCGGGTGGCAGCCCCAGAGACCCAACCCGACTGGGATCACAACACCGAACAGGGAAGAGCAGCCCTGGACCGGTACAGGGCAGGGCATACTCCAAGAGAATCCTCGGGTCCAGGTAAAGACTGTAAAAAGATTAAACCCTGCAACCTTCCTGCCGACCGAACTAGGGGACCCAGACCACTGCTGCCTAGAGGTTACTGAGGAGGTCTATGCCAGCCGACCGGACCTGCAGGACCAGCCTCTGCCCAATGCTGATGTGACCTATTTCACAGACGGCAGCAGTTATATGAGAGAAGGGGTCCGAGTGGCAGGGTACGCAGTAACCACACTTGACCAGGTGGTAGAAGCCAAAACCTTGCCCTCTGGATGGTCGGCCCAGAGAGCGGAACTCTGGGCCTTAATAAGAGCACTGGAGTTGGCCCGGGACCGGAAAGTCAATATCTACACCGACTCCAAGTACGCCTATGCCACCCTGCACATCCACGGGGCCATCTACCGAGAACGCGGGCTGCTGACAGCAGAAGGAAAGGAAATTAAAAACAAGACAGAAATCCTGCGTCTCCTCGAAGCAGTGTGGGCCCCAACTGCGGTGTCCGTCATCCACTGCAAAGGCCATTCCAAACAAGACACCATACCGGCCCGCGGGAACCAGAAGGCGGACTCGACAGCAAAGGCTGCCACAGTATGTGGTGAGATGGCAGAAGTACAGCCCTCCCTTCTCGGACCCCTGCTGGGGAACCCCATTAACCGTCGGGACTATGAGCCAGCAGAAATGAAATGGGCCCAACAGGCCGGAGGACAAGAAACCCCCGAGGGAACTTGGAGGTTACCTGATGGGCGCGTATATGTGCCCCAGAGCCAGGCCAGCAATTTAGTCAGAAACTGCCACCATCTGACCCACCTGGGTAAGACCTCCCTGGAAAACTTGCTCAAAAGGTATTTCTACTTCCCCAACCTGTCAACCCTGTGCTCAACAGCCTTGGCTCCATGCGTTACCTGCGCAAGGAACAACGCAGCCCCGCATCAAGGGGCCCCACCGGGAGTCCAACACAAGGGGTCCCAGCCCTTCGAGGACCTCCAGATTGACTTTACAGAAGTCAAGACCAGCCGAGGATTTAAGTATCTCCTGGTCCTGATCTGCACCTTTTCGGGTTGGGTAGAAGCCTTCCCCACCAAAACTGAGAAAGCTCGGGAAGTAACCCGAATCCTACTCAGGGAAATTATACCCAGATATGGGCTCCCACTCACCATTGGTAGTGACAATGGCCCGGCGTTCATCGCCCAGGTGGTTCAGGAGGTCGCCTGGCTCCTGCACATCGACTGGAAGCTACACACGGCCTATCGACCCCAAAGCTCTGGTAAAGTGGAACAAATGAACCGAACTCTCAAGGAAACCCTAGCTAAGTTCCATCAAGAAACCGGCCTGCCATGGACAGACCTGTTACCACTAGCCCTGCTACGGGTTAGGAATGCCCTGAACCCCTCGGGGTATACTCCCTATGAGTTAGTTTTTGGAAGACCCCCACCTATAACTAGAATAGGAAGTCCCAATGACCTTCTACAGAAGAGGGAGTTACAGCAGACCCAGTACTTACAACAGTTGGGTAAGACCCTAGACAGGATCTGCGGGGCCCAATTGGGCCAGGAACCCAAACCCCGAGGGAGGCCAGCACACCCCTTCCGTCCAGGCCAGTATGTATGGGTAAAGGATTGGAAAAAGGAACCACTCCAACCCATTTGGACGGGCCCACATCTAGTACTATTAACCACCCCTACTGCCCTTAAAGTTACAGGAATAACCCCCTGGATCCACTACACTCGAGCCAAGGCAGCAGCAGATCCAGACGAGTCAGGACTTCGGAGCCACCGAACCTCCACCTCGAAGGGAGCCCCCACAGTCTGGCTGAAGAGAACTGAAGGACAGTGGGCCATCTACCCGAGGAACCAGAGACCTGATCCCACCCCAGAGTAGTGACCAACCATCTTAGTCGGCAACCAAGGCATGATCCCTGCAGAATAGGCGAGCCCTAGATCTCCTCAGAGCAGAAAAAGGGGGGACTTGCCTATTCCTAGGCTGGAATCTTAACCCAGAAGGTTAAGGAGCTGAAAGATGGTGCGAAGCGCTACCGACAGTCAGGGCAAGGGACATGGAGCTTAGATACCCAAATCTGGCTCCGCTGGCTGGCTCCATTCCTAGGCCCCCTGATATTACTCCTCTTAGGAATAAGTCTAGGACCCTGGCTGCTGCGTACCCTCATTAATAACCTAGAGACCGCGGTCACCAGACGAGCCGCTGCTCGAGTGCTGCTCCTCCAGCATCACCGATACCAAAGACTCCCGACCCAACCCCAACAGAGTGACCACCGTGGCTTGTGTGATGATGCTAAGACTCAGGCCAATCTCGTCTAGCATCAAAGGGGGGAATGATAAGGGCAAGATGATTTAAGAGGAGCAGCCTAGCCAGAGACCCCTCCCAGGTTAACTGTTAATCATTGCTTATCTGTTTCTGTAGCCCGTTTTCACATCCCTTCCCCCGCCTGGGTAGCACATCAATCTCCCATCTGAATGCTAATCCCTTCCCCCACCCGGGAAGCCCATCTGTTTCCCTCCGGAATGCTAGGGCTTATAAACCCCTATCTAACCCCGATTCGGGGCTCAGAATTTGGAGACTGCCTCCTCTGAGCCCGCGCGTGTGAATAAAGGCTTACTCCGTTCCCTGAATCGTGTCTTGAGTCTGGCTTTCCGTAACACTATGTCAGCATGGGTCAGAAATATATGGCAAATTCTACTAATAATCATACTCACCTGTCTTTTAAGAAAAATGTTACTAGATGGACACAAACCTGTGTAAGATTACCATACTTAATGATGACAGGAAATGTAATTTGGAACAGCTCTAATTATACCCTTACTTGTCATAATTGTTCTTTCTATACGTGCCTTAATTCATCTATAAAATTTAATGAATCTTCTCAAGCTCTATATTTACTAAAGGCTAGAACAGATATGTGGCTTCCTGTGTACCTCCCGAGACCATGGCAAGATTCTCCATCTATGATGCTATTTCCGCATCTGGTCGAGACCCTGAAGAAAAGGACAAGAAGAATGATTGGACTTTTGATAGCTATTATTCTTGGACTCACTGCTGTGATCGCTATGCTGCTACAGCTGGGGTGGCTATCCACCAAAGTGTTCAAACTGTACAATATGTACAGCAGTGGCATGAACAATCTGAGCAACTTTGGACTGCTCAAAGCCAAATAGATTCTGAATTAAACACTTGTCTTGAAGATTTGGAACAAGCTGTTATTATGTTAGGAGATCAAATTGTTAGTTTACAAATGCAAATTCATTTGAAATGTGATTGGAATGTGTCCTCATTTTGTGTAATCCCTATCCCTTGGAATCAAACCCAGTTCCCTTGGGAAAATATCAAAAAACATCTACTCCATCATTCTAATGTAACTGATGAAATTATACAGTTGCAAAAGCATATTGAAGAAACTTTTCAAGAGCAACTTAAGCTCATTTCAGGGCATGATTTGTTGGCAGGGAATTTCAGATGGCATAAAAAAATATAAATCCTTTAAATGGCTCTAAGGCTCTGGGAGGGAGTACTGCAGTTGTTTTTTGTTGTTGCTTAATTGCACTGTTTATTCTTTGCCTAGTCTGGCGCCAGGGGCAACGAGACCACCAACAATACCAACATCAAATGGCCATCTTCACCATGATGTTGCACAGACTGAAGGGCCAAAAACAAAAAGGGGGAAATGTGGAAGACGGATGCATCTAGCCAAGGGAGTTGCCTGCAAGGAGAAGCTTATTGTCTGCATATCCTCAATTGACCAGCAAACTGGCCGGCGGGGGAGGTGGAACGCCACGAAGAGACAGTGAGTGTTATCTATGTATGGTACTTCCTTGAGGGTTCTTAAGAACTGGCTTTAGTGACTAGATTAATGTAAGGAATGTCTGTCCCTGCAGTCTTGATAAATATCAGGTCAGGGGGTTCTCAAATCAGCTTGCATTCTTTGTATTGTTGAAGCCTGCTAATAAAATAGATTCTTTCCCTTGGCTCGGGGGCTTAGTTGGTCACGTCCGCGAAGTCCCCTGCTGCTCATCGCATTCAGTCTCCTGCCTCTTCAATTCGTTGCAGCACCGGTAACGTGACACAGATAGCCAATAGACATATGAAAAGATGTTCAACATCACTAATCATCAGAAAAATAAAAATTGAAACCACAAAGAAATATTACCTCATCCCTGTCAGAATGTCTGTCATCAATAAATGAACAAAAACCAACAGTGAGGATGCATAAAAAAGGGAACCCTTGGGCATTACTGGTGGAATTTCAAATTGGTGCAGCCACTGTGAAAAACAGTATGGAGCTTCCTAAAAATAGTTAAAAATGGAACTGCCTTATGACCCAGTGATTCCACTTCTGGGTATTTTTCCAAAGAAACCCAAAACATTAATTTGCAAGAATATATGCACCCTTATGTTCATCACAACATTAGTTAAAATAGCCAAAATATGGAAGCAACCCAAGTGAATAAAAAAGTGGTACATATATGCAGTGGACTATTACTCAACCATTAAAAAAAATGAAATATCACCATTTGCCACAGCAAGGATAGACCTAGAGTGTATATGCTCAGTGAAATATATCAGTAAGAAAAAAATAAATATCGTATTACTTCACTTATATGTGGAATCTAGAAAACAAAATAATAAACAAAATTGAAACAGACTCAGACATAGAAACTGGACAGGTGATTGTCAAATGGGAGGGGATTTGGGGGTCTAAGTAAAAGAAGTAAAAGGATTAAGAAGTTGCAGAATAGCCCTGGCTGATGTGGCTAAGTGGATTGAGTGCCAGCCGGGAAACCAAAGACTCACCGGTTCGATTCCCAGTCAGGTCACATGCCTGGGCTGTAGGCCAGGTCCCTAGTTGGGGGCACACAAGAGGCAAGCACACATTGATGTTTCTCTCCTTCCCTTTCTCTAAAAATTAATCATTAAATACAATCTAAAAAAAAGAAGTTACAGAATAGTCACAGCTATATAAAGTACAGCATAGGATATATAGTCAATAATATTGCAATAACTACATATGGTGTCAGGTGAATACTAGAAGTATCAGCTAATGGTGACAGGACAGGATAGTAAGAAGCTAGGAAAGTTCCTTGGCAAGTGAAATGGTAAAACTAAGACATGAATATTGAACAAGGCCAAACAGTTTCAGTATCTTACAACCAGCTGGTGAATCACAAGACCTTATCTCCCCTATCCAAGGACACTCAAGAGCAAATGGTTATACCTCTCCTCCCTAACCAGAGAATACATAGCTTAAATCTCCCTGGTCTGGGAAATAGAGAACAGAGACCCAATTAATGCCATTTGCGCCAGCTAAACCCAAGCACAGATAAAGTCAAGGGAACAAATAATTAAAAAAAAACACACACACACAACATTAAAAGCCAGGCAGATATAAGTAAAACAGTATAGCAGACCAAAGAATATTCCCAAACCCCCTTATGCACTCATTTTGATGCATTAGAATATTAAATATGCACCTGAACAGTTGATGAATATTCTGTTGAAACCTTCCTCTAAGATTGTCACCCACAGAAGAAAGATAAAAAGCCCTCAAGACAAAGACTCAGCGGGGGCTTGCTCTCTAGAGCACGTCATACCCCTTCCTGGCATCAACCTATTATTTCCTGCTAAACTCTAAGGGTCCCAAGGAGACCTGCAGCCAGAGGAGCAGTGGGCAATGGAAGCTCGACCCTGGCTTACCCTCTGATCCTGCCTCCAGGGCCCCCTTTTCCTCTGACTTCCCAATGAACTAACAGCAGCCTGGCCTTGGCTCCTCCTTTCCTATAACTTTTCTAGGGAGCCAGAGCAGAGCACCACCTAGGCTCTCTTCCGTTACTTCTTCTAAGTCCTTCCTTTGTCTCGCTGTCCCCCGCCTTAATAAACACCCTCTCTCAGTCACCTAGACTCATGTTGTGAAATTATTCCTGCATGAAGTCAAGAACCCTCACACTACAGGCCGGCCTGAGGCAGACCTGCTGTGGGCCAGACCCTGTTCGGTAACATAATCGCTACTCTATATACCTGAAACCAATGCAAAATAATACTGAAAGTTAACTGTATTTGAAAACTTCAAAAATTTAAAAAAATTTTAAATAAATTTTAAAAAATAACATGTTATTAAACAATGAATGGGTCAATAATGAGATCAAGGAAGAAATCAAAAGATATTTTGAGACAAATGAAAATGAAAACACAACCCAATGACAGAATCAAGGGCCAGAGGTGCGGTCTGGAGCTCACTACAGCCCCAGCTGACGGCAGCACTGGGGATACAACCTTCAAACAGCAGCCGGAGGAATGGCGGGTGGGGGTGGGGAGTGTCAGAAGCAACATTCTGGCCTTTGCAGCTGGCACTTATTTAGGCTAAACTCAGTGACAGAGGGGGACACAGTACAACTGTGTGGCAGCTATGGAATAATGGCAAATCTGTAGCTAGAAGGCAAAGCTATAGATTTCTTAGCTCTCCTCTCCTCATCTACCACTCCCCCACACATCCCATTGCAGCAGTTCCCAGCAGAGGCACAAGCTGGAGAGGCAGTGGAGATGCCTAGAATGGCAGAGTGGGGCTGGCAACCTCTGGTGATAAGAAGGCAGCACCAGAAACTCACTAGCCTGGAACCTTATTACCTGTCACATTCTGCCTGGTGGTATCCTGATGATAAGGTGGCTTGAACACAGAGGGGAAGCCTACGACCTCAGAAAATACAGAGCATTTTCCAGGACAAAAGTGACACCATTTTACTGAGATCCCAGAGGTGCCAGGTGTTCAGGAAGAGAAAACAAGAACTTGCACTATAGCACCATCTATTGGAAAACAAAATAAAGACCTGTACTAGTCATCCTGCTAAATGATTAAGAACAAAATGGTATCTAATAAAGAAGAGTTTACTACTTTACCTGCTCAGGAAGAGAAATCATGTATCAAATACCGTAAGTAACCAAGTAACAAGGTAGTTCAGAAGAAATATGAGAAGTCTCCAGAAACAAATTCAAAACATGGAAGATTGTGATTTAAATGACAATTCAAGATTGTAGTTATGAAAAAAAAAAACTCAATGAGATACAAGAAAATTCAGAAACACAGTCCAATGAACTCAGGAGTAAAATCAACAAACACAAGGACTAATTTACCAAAGAGATTAAAACTATAAAAAAGAACAAGACAGGATTTCTGGAGCTGAAAAACTCAAAAAATGAGCCCTGGCTGGTGTGGCTCAATGGATCGAGTGCTGGCCTGAGAACCAAAGGGTTGCCAGCTTGATTCCCAGGTTGGGGAGCACATGCTTGAGTTACAGGCCAGGTCCCAGGTGGGGCGGGGCGGGGGGGGCATGTGAGAGGCAACCACACATTGATGTTTCTCTTCCTCTCTTTCTCCCTACGTTCCCCTTTCTGTAAAAATAAATAAATAAAATCTTTTATTTTAAAAAATGAGGTGAATGCATTAGAGAGCATTGGAAACAAGCAGACCAGATGAAAGAGAGAATTAGTGAGCTCAAAGATAGAAATCTAGAACTGACCCAGGTGGGCCCTGGCCGGGTGTCTCAGCTGGTTGGAGTGTCATCCTGTACACTGAAGGGTTTTGGGGTTGATCTCTGGTCAGGGCAAATACCTAGGCTGCAGGTTTGATTCCTAGTCAGGGTGTGTGTGGGAGGCAGCTGATCAATGTTTCTCTTCCATCTCTCTTACCTTCTCTCCCTCACCCCCTTCCTCTCTCTCTGAAATCAATTTTTTTAAAATAATGTAGGGAAAAGAAGACAGAACAGAATTTTTTTTTTTTTTTTGTAATAACAGAACTCTACAAGAACTACAGGGAAGGGTCAAGTCAAGCAACATGAATAAAGGACCCATGGACAAAGACAATGGGGGAGGATTGAAAGTGGAAGGTAGGGGTAGGTAGGGCAGGGGAGTGTAATGAGAGGAAAATGGGGACATCTGTAATTGAATAACAATTAAAAAAACTTTTTTAACTAAAAAAAAGAATAGTGATATATCAGAAGGAGAAGGAGGAACTAGAGAGCCCAATCAAACAAATAGTTGATGAAAACTTTCCAACCCTATGGAAAGAGCTGGACCCTCGAACTCAAAGAAGTTGGATCCAAGGAGAAACATACCAAAATACATCATAATTAAATTACCCAAGATTAAAGATAAGGAGACAATCTTAAAAGCAGCAAGAGAAAAGGAGAGAGTCACATACAAAAGAGGTTCCATAAGACTATCAACTGATTTCTCAAAAGAAACCTTACAGGCAAGAAGGGGCTGCAGAAAAGTATTCAAAGTCATGAAAGGCAAGGACCTCCACCCAAGATGACTCTACCTGGCAAAGCTGTCATTTAGAATGGAAGGGCAGATAAAGTACTTCCCAGATAAGGTCAAGTTAAAGGAGTTCATCATCACCAAGCTCTTATTCTATGAAATGTTAAAGGGACTTCTGTAAGGAAAAGATAAAGATTAAGACCTATGAACAGTAAAATGACAACAAACTCACAACCATCAACAAGTAAACTTAAACAAAAACAAAAACTAAGCAAACAACTAGAACTGAAACAGAATCAGAAAAATGGAAATCACATGGAGAGTTATCAGTGGGAGAGAGAGGAGGGAGAATGCAAGAAAAAGGTACAGGAAATAAGCATAAATGGTAGGTACAAAATAGACAAGGGGAGGTTAAGAATAGTATAGGAAATTTAGAAGCCAAAGAATTTATATGTAAAACCAATGGACATGAACTAAACGGGGGGATGCTGGGGGGATGGAAGGGGGTGCAGGGTGGAGGGGAATAAAGGGGAGAAAAATATGGGACAACTGTAATAGCAAAATCAATAAAATATACTTAAAAGAGAAACTAACATATTGCCTAATTATCTCAATGCAAAAAACTTTTCCTTGACATATTATACTAAAACTGTCAAAAGTTGATGACAGAGAAAGAATTTCCAAGGAAGCCAGGGGAAAAAAAAAACTGTATGTAACTTACAAAGGATATCCCATTAGGCTATCATTAGATTTTTCAACAGAAACCTCACAAGCCAAGATGAGTAGAAACAAATATTCAAAATATTAGAAAGTCAGCCAAGAATAATATTATTTGGCAAAGTTATTATTTAGATATGAAGGAGAAGTAAAGGCCTTCCCAGACAAAGGAAAACCCAGAAAATTTCTACTACAACACCTGCATTCCAAGAAATGTTCAAAGAAGCTCTTCTACCTGAAACAAAAAGACAAAAGTATACAAAACTTTAAGTAAAATATCAAACAAACAAACCAAAGCAGGAAATTGTACGTCTATTGCAGAATAGGACATTAAACACAATTATAACATAAAGAATAAAGGGGTAAAACATTTTAAAATAAGACTTCTGCACTTTGAAAGCAAATGCGCAGCAATAAAAGATACTTTGTGACAACAAAAACATGGAAGGAGGAAAAGAGCTGAATTTGCAGAAGTAAGTGAAAATAAAATGCCGTTAGAAGTAAAATGACAACTATGAAACTTTTTAATATAAATTAATGGTAACCACAAAACAAAATCTAGAGTTTAGACACATAACATAAAAAAGAGGAAATAAAGGAAAAAATCATAAGAAACCACCAAATTAAAATTGCAGACTGAAACACAAGGAGAAAGACACAATGGAGATACAGAGTAACCAGAAAACAAAAGATAAAATGGCTACAGTAAGTCCTCATGTATCAGCAATCGCTCTAAGTATAAATGGAGTAAGCTCACCAATCAAAAGACGCAAAGTAAAAAGATGGATAAAATAACAAGACCCAACTATATGTCTTATCCAAGAGATCCATCTCAGCTATAAAGACAAACATAGACTCAAAGAGGTGAAAGAGATGATGCTCCAAGCAAACAGTACCCAGAGAAAAACAGGTGTAGCCATACTTATATCAAACAAAATAG
Source organism: Pteronotus mesoamericanus (assembly GCF_021234165.1). Lineage (NCBI taxonomy): Eukaryota > Metazoa > Chordata > Mammalia > Chiroptera > Mormoopidae > Pteronotus > Pteronotus mesoamericanus. The sequence continues at coordinate 2,866,733 of NW_026555085.1, forward strand.
ATTTTAAAATAATTCATCAAGAATACATAATACTTATCAATATATATGCACCCACTGTACAAGCACCAAAGTATATAAAATGATTAATAACAGATCTAAAGGAAGAAACTGACAAAAATCCAATTACAGCAGGAAACCTGAATATGCCATTGAATGTATAGATCATTCAAACAGAACATCAATTAGGAAATATCAACCTTGAATGACATATCAATATATATAGAACTTTCCATCCCAAAACAACAGAATATGTATTCTTTTCAAGTCCATATGGAACATTCTCAAGTATAGACTATATAGTGGGGCATGAAACTAGTCTCAATAAATTTAAGAAGATTAAAATGACACTAATGATATTTTCTGACCAAACCGATATGAGACTGGCAATTACAAGAAGAAATCTGAAAACCATGAATATGTGGAGTTTAAACAACACACTACTGAAAAACAATTGAGTCAAATAAGAAATAAAAGAAGTGATCAAAAGATACATAGAACACATAAAAATAAAAATGCAATATTCTAAAATTTGGAGGATACAGCAAAAAGCAGCAATAAGAAAGTTTAGTGTTACAGGCCTAACTCAAAAAGTAACAAAAATTTTAAATAAAGAATCTGATACTACACTTTAAAGAACTAGGAAAATAAACAAATAAAGCCCAAAGTCAATAGAACAAAGGAAATAATAATAAAAATTAGAGTGGAAATAAAATAGAGAACAAAAAAATGTAATGAAACAAAGAGCTAGTTCTTTGAAAAGATTAATATATTGACAAACTTTTCACTCACTGAGTGAAAAAAATGAGACAAACCTTTCACTCACTGAGGAAAAAAATGAGAACGGGCTCAAATAAAATCAGAAATGAAAGAAAAGAAGTGACAATGGACACCACATATAAAGGATTGCCAGAACGCTATAATACAAAAGACTGTACGAGAATACTATAAAAGGCACTATAAGCCACCAAATTCAACAACCTATATGAAAATGAAAAAAATCTTAGAAATATATAACCTTACAGTGAGTCATGAAGAACTTGAAAACCTAAACAGAATGATCCCTAGTAAGGAAATTGAAAGAGGATTCAGAAACCTCTCTCCAAAAAACAAAGTCCAGAACCAGATGGCTTCACAGGTGAATTCTACCAAACATTCAAATAAGACATACTCCCTGTCCTTCTCAAAGTCTTCCAAAAGATTAAAGAGAAGGGAATACTTCCTATCTCATTTTATTAGGCAAACATTAATTTGATACCAAAACCAAGCAAGCGCAATGCAGGGAAACAAACAAATAAACAAACAAAAAACCTCAGTCCACTATTTCTGAAGAACACAGATGCAAAAAACCCTAAAAATAGTAGTAAATCCAGTACAATACATTAAAAGGATCCCATATTGTGATCAGGTGGAATTCATCATGACCAAAGATAGTTCAACATATGCAAATCAATCAATGTGATACATCACATTAACAAAAGGTAATAAATGACTGTAGAAAAAGATGCAGAGAAAGCATTTGACATGATGCAACACCCATTATGATTAAAATACTGAATAATATGGCTATAGAAGAAAAGTACTTCAACATAATAAAGGCCATATATGACAAAGTCTTAACTAATATAATACTCAATGCTGAAAAACTGAAAGATTTTCCTCTAGGAGCAGGAATAAGACAAGGATGTCCACTCTCGTGACTGTCATTCAACAAAATATTGGAAAATTCAGTCAGAGCAATCAGGCAAGAAAAGGAAATAACATCCTAATTGGATGCATTTTTATAATGGCATATAAATAAAGAATTAAAATTTTCACTAACTGCAGATGACATTATTCTGTATATAGAAAACCCTCAGGACTTCACCAAAAAACTACTAGAAACAATAAACAAATACAGTAAAGTTTCAGAACACAAAAATCGATATACAAAAATCTATTGTATTCCTATATACACACAATGAAAAATGAGAAAGAGAAACAATGGAAACAATCCCATTTAGAACTGCAACAGAAAAGATAAAATACCTAAGAATAAACTTAGCAAAGTTTGTGAAGGACCTGTACTGAAAACTATAAGACATTGTTAAAAGAAATTGAAGACACAAAGAAATGAAAAGATATTTTGTGTTCACTCATTAGAAGTATTGACATTGTTAAAATGGCTATATTACCTAAAGCAACGTGCAGATTTAATGCAATCCCCATCAAATTTCCAGTGGCATTTTTCACAGAAATAAAACCAAAATATTTTAAATATGTATGAAACCACAGAAAACCTTGAATAGCCAAAGCAATACTGAGGGGAAAAAAATAAAGCCAGAGGCATCACATTCCCTGACTTCAAACTGTACTGCAAAGCTACAATAATCAAACAGTTTGGGCAGGTAAAAAGACACACAGACCAACGAAACAGAACAGAGAGTCTAGAAATAAGCTTATATACATATTGGCAAATAATTTTTGACAAAGGAGCCAGATGTATGCAATGGAGAAAAGAAAACTTCTTTAATAAATGATTCTGGGAAAAATGGAAATGGAGCACATGCAAATGAAGGAAACTAGACAGCTATTTGTCACCATAAACAAAAATTAACTCAAAATGGATCAAAGACCTAAATATAAGACCTAACAATAAATTATATAGAAGAAAATACAGGTATTCAATACTAAACTTATGGACCTTGGTCTTAGAGAGGAATTTATGTGTTTGACCTCAAAGGCAAAGGAAGTAAAAGCAAAAATAAGTGAATGAGACTATATCAAACTAAAAAGCTTCAACCCAGCAAAAGAAATCATCAACAAAACAAAAAGGCAACCAACCAAATGGAAGAGATATTTGCAAATAACACCTCCAATAAGGGGTTAATATCCAAAATATATAAAGAATTTGTGCAACTCAACAACAACAAAACAAGTAATCCAATTAAAAAATAGGCAGAGGACCTGAACAGACACTTCTCCCCCCAAAATATACAAATGGCCAATAAATATGTGAAAAGATGCTCAACTTCATTAGCTATTAAGCAAATGCAATTTAAATCATTATAAGATACCACCTTCCACCTGTTAGAATGGCTATTATAGACAAGACAAGAAATAAGTGTTGGAGAGGATGTGGAGAAAAGGAAACCCTCATACGCTGCTGGTGGGAATGTATTAAATAACTGGCTCAACCACTATGGAAAACAATATGAAATTTCCTCAAAAAATTAAGACTAGAGCTACCATATGACCTAGGAATCCCTCTTCTAGGTTCTACTAGAAAATTTTGAAAACGTGTACTCATAATATGTTCATTGCAGTATCATTTACAATAGCCAAGACATGGAAATGACCTTTAGTATTCTTTGATTGATGATTGGATAAAGACAATGTGGTGCACATATACAATGGAATACTCAGCCATAAAACCAGATTAAATATTACCATTTGCAGCAACATGGATAGATCTTGAGTGTATCATGCTAAGTGAAATAAGTCAGATGGAAAAGGAGAAGAACCATAGGATTTCATTGATATGTGGGATATAAAACAAAGAGCAACAAATGAACAAACTCATAGACACAGACACCAGAATTATATAGTCCAAAGGATCAAGGGAATTGGGAGAAGCTGAAGAGACTAAAAGGGGTGAAATATATGATGATGGAAGGAGACTAGATTTTCAGATGTTGAGCACACAATGAGATATGCTTATGCTATATAATATAAAGCTGTACACCTGAAATTTACATAATGCTATTAATCAATGTTACCCCAATATATTTTTTAAAAGATAAAAATGTGCCCTGGCAGGTTTGACTCAGTGGATTGAGTGCCAACCTGTGAACAAAAGGGTCGCTGGTTCAATTCCCAGTCAGGACACATGCCTGGGTCGCAGGCCCCATCTCCAGTTGTGTGCGCATGAGAGGTAACCGCACATTGATGTTTCTCTCCCTCTCTTTCTCCCATCCTTTCTCTATGTCTAAAAATAAATAAATAAAATCTTTTACAAATAAATAAATAAAATATAAAAATGCTTTATAAAAAAAAGCTCCCACCTGGCTTGTACAGTTCACTGGATTGAGTGCCAACCTGCAAACCAAAGCTTTGCTGGTTCAATTCCCAGACAGGGCACATGCCTGGGCTGTGGGCCACGTCCCCAGTAGGGAGTGCTCAAGAGGCAACCACACATTGATGTTTCTCTCTTCTTTCTCTTCCTTTCCCCTCTCTCTAAAAATAAATAAATAAATAAATAAATAAATAAATAAATACAAACTCCCAGAGAATGCTAAACATGTAGGCCATTCTAAAGCATATCAACTAAAAAAAACAATATTAGATTATCCTATGGAGTTTAGAAGTAGTATATAATTAAATACCAAAAAACCCCAAAAATATAAATTTGAGAGAATTTGAGAGAAAAGGTCTAGGATCCTTATATTTTCCAAGAGCTGGGTAGACATTTTAATTCAATTTGGACTTATGTATGTTGTCATTTCTGCTAATATGTTATATTATATAAACAAACATTATACTATATAAACAAATATAATAATATATTATATAGACAAATATTATATACATTTGAGAGAGAGCATAAAGTCCAAGATTTTTATATTATCCAAGAGCTGGGCAGACACTTTAAATCTATTTGGACTTAATGACATATGTTGTCATTTCTATAGTAATCACAAATAACACAAGTATTCCAGTCCTCTCAAACGTGAAGACAGGAAAAGGAAATAAATGTTTACATTACTCAGCTATAGTGTTTCCTGCCCACATTCTACATCTCTGTGGGCCACTGCCTTAATACTAGACATTGTCGGTGAAAAAAATCAAATGACTTTAACCAATCTGAATACCGATCGTAAAACAGAAGCTTATACATATAAGCTTCTACTTTTACTTTTCAGTGTTTCACTTCTGTGCGATGATCTGTACTCTCAAAAAATGAATAAATATGTATCTTTCAAATTGAACACCCTATTTATAATTTACAATTTGCTCTTTGGAGAATAAAATGGTAGAGTGTTAAGTTACAAAAGTATAAAAGAGTATCAAAATATTTATTTTGTATTTGAGACTGACCATTTCGATACAAAAAAATAAAGTTAAAAACTCATTACCCTTTTTAAACACTTCTGGAGGGCTAAAGTAACTTTCCTTTTGTGGTTCAATCTACTTCCTCAAGTAATCTGACTTTCCAAGCTAGAAATCAGTTCAGAAATATATTTTTCTCTTTGTGATACTTTGAAAATTTCAGCTGACAAATAACTTGGTAAAATTAATTTCCTTTCTCTATGTAAATAAGAAAATAGATTTCTATTTCAGAATTCACGTAATGTACCGATTAACGTGATAAGCAGCACTGTAGAAACCTGAAGTTGCTTGTCTAATTGTATGGAGCTCAGTTTCACAGATGACAGGCAGGACTTGGCCCCTGTAACTGACTCTCAGCACTACAGCTGCACCAGCTTCACTTGCAGAGGAGTCGCCCTGGTGCCCGGGAAATCTGATTGTCTCTGAAAGAAAATGCTGTCTTGTTTCGCCTTCCAAGTGCCCTTCCCTTTCCCCCTGGCTTCTGAGGCATTTTAGAAAGTCAGATTCCTGGACTTGGCAATAGAAAATAAGAGGAACAAGGAGAGAATTACTGTGCTTGAAACTCAGAGGCTTCAGGGAGCGTTTAGCCAGAGAGGTAATAAAAAGTATAGAGAACAGAACCCTGGCTGATGTGGCTCAGTGGATTCAGTGCTGGCTTGTGAACCAAAGGGTCATGGGTTCAATTCCCAGTCAGGGCACATACCTGGGTTGTGGGCCAGGTCACCAGTTGGGGGCATGTTAGAGGCAACCACATCAACATGTTTCTCTCCCTCTCTTTCCCCCACCCTTCCCCATTCTCCAAAAGTAAATTAAAAGGTAATGTTTTTAAAGTGTGGGGGACAGAGCTCAAAAAAGTCCTGTAAAAGAATATTGGAAAATAAACCTTATATATGCTATAGAATAAAGACAAGGGGTAAAATAAGAAAGTAGCATGAATGTTGCTAAGTGCCATAAATGAAATATTTTGTTCATATTTTAAGAGAAACAGGCTAAAAATTTAAATTCTTTTTAAAACTGCTTGTGTGACTGGTTTATTTCATTTAGCTTAATACTCTCCAGGCCCATTTATGCTGTCACAAAAAGTAAGATTTCCTTATTTTTACGACCAAGTAGTATTCCATTATGTAAATGTACCACAGTTTTTTTATCCACCCATCTACCAATGGGCACTTGGGCTGCTTCTAAATCTTGGATATTGTAAATAACACTGCAATGAGCATTGGGGTGCATGTATTCTTTTGACTCAGTGTTTCAGAGTAAGCCAGTCTGAGACAGACAAATACCACATGATTAAACTTATATGTAGACTTTAATGAACAAAATAAACTAACAAAGTAGAAACAGATTCATAGATACAGAAAACAGACCGACAACTGTTAGAAGGGAGGGGGCTTGGGAGGTTTGGTGAAAAACATGAAGGGATTAAGAAAATAAAATAAGTAATAGACACAGACAACAGTATACTGATTACCAGAGGGAGGTGGTGGTGGAGGTGGGGAGGTAGAAGAGGATGAAGGGGAGATAAATGGTGATGGAAGGAAACTTGACTTTGGGGGCTGAACACACAAAACAGCATATAGAATTGTGTGCCTGAAACCTATATCATTTTATTAAGCAACATCACCTCAATAAATTCAATAAAAATTTTAAATGGAATGAAACTACTCCTGGCTGCAGGAAGGGGCCTATAGGGGTGCGTGTGTCCTGTCTGACAGGGTATTCTCTCCGACGACCAGCCACGCTTCCCTCTGAAAAAGCAGATTAGCAGCTGCAGGGCAGGCACTTGTGTCCTACACACACATTCCTGCGATGCTTAAATTATTGCAATGAATATGTATTCTTGTACTTTTATGATTGAACCACCATTAACAGAAGTGTATAGAATTAGGGAAGAAATATTAATAAATACAATAGAACCCAAGGTAATAGAATTACTGTGTATACCTTACATTTAGCTCTAAAATATCTGTGGCCCAAGTAAAATAGGAAACAAAGATGGATCACTAGCTTTCTCTTATCTCTCAAAGAAAGCATGAGTGGTAATTTCATTCTTCCAGTTAAAATCTCACAGGTCTTTATTATAGTCACAACAAATAATATACAAATGTTGAAGGGATACATACCTATTTTCTAGAAGTAACAGAAACATTTTTAAAATGGTCATGTCTTTTACTAACCCTGATTAAAGATTAGCATGTGAAACGAAAATGTAATTCAATGAGACATTCAACAGAGTTCTCCATTGATCCAAACAGGAGATAAAGAGATAACTTTTTCCTATAATAATAAAATTTGTTAAATATATTTAAATTAATGTAAACAATATGTTACATATATAGTTACAAAGATTATTGTACTACAAAACAAAGCTATTCAATAAAATATGTAATTTTAAAACGTAACTATGTATTATGGGTTTTCATGCCTGAGGTCATTAACAGGTGAATTAAATTCCTAATTGATACAGTATATGAATCTCAATTACATTTTCCAATATTCAGAAGCAACTGGGAAAAGCAAAATGAAAGCCACATACTTGTAATCTATTTCCATATATGTAACAGTATTTTTCCTTCAGTTGAATAATGTGTTTTGGGTTATATTTATAACTTTACAAATCAACAGCCATCAAATTAAATACAGTAAACTGTATACTCTTTTATCTCAGTGGGTAAAATCAATTAAATATAGTTCTAGGTCTAGAAAGAGAGAGAAAAATTCAATAAGAAAGAAAGCCCTGAAAAAATAAACTTAAAGATATTGCTTCACAAAAATTAATTCAAAATTAATCAAAGACCTAAATATAAGATTTGAAACAATAAATTACACAGATAAAACATAGGTACTAAACTTATAAACCTTGGTTTTAGGGAAGAATTTATGAATTTGGTCCCAAAGGCAAGAGAAATAAAGGTAACAATAGATGAATAGGACAGTATCTACCAAAGAACTTCTGCACAGTAAAAGGATCTGACACAATAACCAAAAGACAACCAACCAAATGGGAGAAGATATATGCAAACAACAGCTCCAACAAGGGGTTAATATCCAAAATATATAAAGACCTTATACAACTCAACACCAAACAAAAAAACAATCCAATTAAAAAATGGACAGAGATCCTGAAGAGACACGATCCACAAAAAAGCATACAATGGCCAACAGATGTGGGAAAAGATGCTCAAATATACTAGCTATAAAGGAAATGCGTATCAAAACTACATACCAGCTCACACCTGTTAGAATGACTAGTAATAATAAGTGTTGGAGGAGTTGTGGAGGAAAAGGAACCCTAATTAACTGCTGGTGGGAATGTAAACTGGTACAGCCACTATGGAAAACAGTATGGAGGTTTCTCAAAATATTCAGAACAGAATCACCATATGGCCCAGCAACCCCTCTTCTGGGTATATACCCAAAAACTTTGAAAACATTCATTCACACACACATATATGCACCCTGATGTTCATTGCAGCTTTATTCACAATGGCCAAGAAATGCAAACAACTGAAGCGTCGCTCAGAGGATGACTGGATAAGCACGTGGTCGCTGCGGGCCTGTTCTCTCCGGCTGGGCTCCAGCAGCTGGTGTGGGGCAACACGCAGGGAATGAGAGATGAATCTTCAGAGGGTCTAAAATACATAATTCTATGACATATCATGATTCAATTTTGACAAGACTGTGGATATATTGGGGAGTTGGGGTGGGGGGCGGCATCCAAAAACCCAAACGCTGAGCGTCAAAAAAATTGTGACTGCTAATTGAATTATTAAATGAGGAGCATCAAGTACCATCAGAGACATCATCCTGGGACAGGTTAATCCTTTGTCATTAGTCAGTGTATCCTCCCATTTTCCAGGAAGGAATAGCTAACTCTTTATACATAGGATAAATTGTTGGAGCCACACAGCAGTTAACAATAATTTGATGAAAAGAGAATTTCGTGGGAGAGATTTTCCCTCCTTTACATATTTACAAATCTAATATCCTCACAGTCAGAAAAAAATCTTAATATCTGTCCCTCATATTTTTTTTGCTGCAATGATGTTATCTCCTCACTGTTCAGTAAATTTTACCTGAGAACCTACCACATGTATATGTATATACATATACAATTTAGTTAGGGGTGCTCAATTCACAAAATATGTATTGAGTGCTTCTATGTGCACAGAATTCTCTTAATGCTGGGGATACAAAGATTTCATATACACACACACACACACACACACACACAAATTTAGATCCTATTTTAAAATAAATTAAAATCCACAGTGAAATAAACATTTTAAATTAATATAAAACAAGGTGAAAAGATCTATAATCAATGCATCTATAAAAAACAGGTAAAATACAAATTGGCAACATTTTCAAGATGAAACAAAATGTTTAAAATTAAGTACAAACTTACAATGTACAACAGAAAGGAAGCATTTGTATAAATGTAAGTTCTAGAGGAAGTGAGTTAAACAGAGGAATGGTTATGTTTCAAGCTGGTTACGAACCAGCTGGGGAGCCAGAACAACAGTGAGAAGCATGTGTGTTGGGGGAGGAGTGATGGGGAGGTGGGAGAGAGGAGTCCTGTTTGACGGGAACTGAAATTCCTCCTTAGATAATTCTGAGAGATCAGTAGGTGTGCAGAGTTGAACTAAGAAAGGAACTGAAAAATTAGTAAAGAAATGACATCTTTTAGAAAGATGGGAATAGGAACAGAGAAAAATGTTGACTAGGAATACCTTTAGCAATGCAAGGTAGGTGTGAGGGATTCGGCAAGAAATTAGTGTGATGACAATAGGAATAGACCTACAGGAAAGGATGACAGGAATGCCGTGCATCTTTTGAGTTCCCCAATGTGCATTAAAAACTGGGTTTTGTTGAAGAAAGATAACACCAAAGGATCAATCCTCATGTCCGTGGAGGTGTGGTTCTTTCTTTTTGGGTGAAACACTTTGGAGAAAAAGGAGAGAAAGAGAGGAAGAGGGAGAAGGGGAGAGATTTACTGGAAATCAGCATCCATTTTCAGATAACTAGTTTTTTTTTCTTTTCTATAACCAGTGAGGATAAAGAGTGAGCCAGCATCACTTGTCTCCAGCAGATTTCTCTGAACAGTAGGTCTTATGTAAAGTCTTGGGTAGAATTCAAGAAAGACAGGATGACAAAGTTAGATATTGATTGGAAAGGCTGAGAATTTCCTTTAGTGGACTGAATAAGGGGGTGGTTGGGTGGTTGGTGAGGAAGGACTCCTTACAGAGTAGAGCAAAACAGGGAGTGAGGACGGGAGGAGCTGGGTGTGTGGAAGGATGGAGACATGGTTCCTGATCTGTTATACTTATGTGGGAGGTTACATATAGGTATAAGAAGAACAAATAAACTGTGGACACTGGTAGCTTGCTGCTGTTCCTGTCATAGAACAGATGGAGATTGCAAACGGGACCTATTAGCCCAACTCTGGTTGTCATGGGTTATGCACAGACAAATGAAGGATAAATCAAATAATAAGTTATCATATCCTTTCTACCAGGCACTGAATTATGTGCTTCCAGACAGTCTATTTCATTTAATTCTCATAATAGCCTCGCAATGGGTAGATTGTGTCTCACCATATTGTCAGTTAACTACTGTACCCCGAGCACACTGAAAAATACTGATCACTTAGTAATGATCAATAAAGACTGATTACTAAGATCTGATCGAGATATTAACTATTTTACACTTATAATACTTTATAGTGAAGTAGAGCACATGTAAAGAAAACACATAAAGCATAAGTGTAAAACTTAACTGATTATTATGTCAGCATCCACGGAACCACCACCCAGACCAAGAAATGGACCATTGGGCCAACACCCCACAGGCTCACAATGTGCCTCTGTCCATCCCCACGCCTCCCCCTCCGCAGTGAGATAGCTCACTACCCAGACGTCTACAGCCATCACTTCTTGCTTTTCAGTGTACCTCCCCAAGTCTGTAGTTGTCACTAAACATGTTCAGTAGAATTACATAAATTGAATCATGTAGTCAGTTCTCTTTTGTGATCTTATTGTTTTCAATTGAGCAGCCAGGAAAAGATGGTCTTGTCAGTTATGCTGATTGATCAATTGGGTATCATTACTGAAAAAAGTAAACTAAATTTGACAGCCATCTCACACCCTCCACAAAATTAATTTCAGTAAAATTTTATTTCTATATGTAAAAAATAATGCATTAAAGCCTTTAAAAATAGTATTAGAGAATATCTTTAGGACCTTTAAGGAGAAAAATATTTTTAATTTATTTTTATTTTTTATTAAATTTATTGGGGTAATATTGGTTAATAAAACCGATGGAATGTAACTGGTGAAATTCAAAGAGCAAATATTTGTTGAACATCTTCTTTAAGAGGCTGCTAGGGCCTGGGAATACCAAAATGGAGATCTCTGGAGGATCAATATCTACCAGGAAAGAAACATGCATACAGCATACACTCCCTGAGTCCGACACCTTGTGTTCATACCATCCTCTCCTCAGTTCCTAGAGAAACTCCTGGTTCAGAGCAGGTAACCATTAATAGTGGTTGAATTAACAAACAATTTATTAAGAGTAAATATAAGCATTATAAATTGCAATGAAAATACATGTGAATATAATTTTAAAATAACAAGATTTTAAAATAGTAGAAATAGAACATATTCAAGTAGGTTGGAGTATTCATAGAAAACTTGAAAATGTAGTTCATTTGCAGAAGTGAGACTTGGAACAGAGAAGGACGATATGATTCAGAGCAGTTCTGGGTGGGGGGTGAACTAATGTAAGGAGAAGCTCTGACTGACTGGGGTGAACACTCAGACTAAACAGTAAAGGGTGAGAGCAGATATGCAGAGAGGACCTGTTGTAGAAAAGGCTGCGGAGGCTGGGCAGAGCAGTTACTTCTTTAGGAAGGTGATGAACTGAAATGTACAAATACAAAATAGCAAAATCAACAGCTGGTAAGCCAGGCATTATATAGGTATAGGAAGAGAAAGACTAGGGAGATGGCAGTGAGACCAAAGAGCTGTGTTGCTAAATGTTCTGTGTCTTTACAAACTTGCATTTTTGGATGAGTAGGGGAAGAAATTGTAGAGTCCTTTAGAACTGTTTCTTTCCTTCCTTCAGGAGTAGCATCCAAAGATTCAGCCATTGAATCTTTGCTTCTCCTAGACTCTTTTTTTTTTTTAAGATGAAGCTGGTTGATTTGCTAGACAGAGGCCCTTTATGAAAATTCTTGCTACTTATCAATTTTCTTTTTATACAACCAATGGGTGAAGTAACATCACTTGTCTCCACCACATAATGCTACTGCAATAGTCCTGGTAGTACCGGACAGGGGACTGGGCCCTGAGTGGGTCTGCCTCGGGCTGGTCGGTAGTGTGTGCGTCCTTGACTTCATTCAGGAAAGATTTCACAACGTGAGTCCAGGTGATTGAGAGTACGTTTACTAAAGGTGGGGACAGTGAAACAAGGAAGGGCTTAGCATAGAAGAAGCAACTGGAGACCCTAGGCTGGGCTGCTTTGGCTCACTGGGAAGTCAGGGAAAAGGGGGACTTGAAGACAGGGTCAGGGGGTCAGCCCTGGAGGAGTTGTTGCTGCCCATTGCTCCCCTGGTTTCAAGTTTCATGGGGTCCCTAAGAGTTAAGGGGATGTCTGTCTTGGGAGAGAAATGAGGGAAGAGGGGAAAGGGAGCTGCTCCCTAGAGAGAGAGCACATGCCCTAAGTCCTTCACTTGAGGCTTTTATCTCTCTTCCAGATAGGAATCTCAGGGGATGTATGAGGGGAGGATTTTAGCAAAACATCCTTCAGTTTTCCAGGTGTGCTGTTTCCGGGTCATGGCCTCTACTGATTGTTCAGCACCAGGGCAGGGGGCCATTAGTCATTGTAGCTCTTCCTGGCATCACCCACCCAGTTTTGCTGCTTTTCAGGGCCTGGAGCTAAAATACAATTGAGGCCTAGATGTTATCTCTAGGTAGGTGACCTTCTGTATCTGACCTAAATTGCTCAGCCAGTTTGTTCAGCTGTCTCAGTTGCCCTGTTCACTTGCCAAGGAATTTTCTTAGCTTCTTATTGTCCTGCCTCACTAGCATGAGTCTGGTTTCAAAATCCTATGAGAAAGTCAAGTAGGGTAGGCTATGAGTTATGTGGTGAGAGAAAAGTTTAATATCTGGAGTTTGTGGGAAGAAATGGGATATGGCTATGTGGATTGCCAGGAACTCCCGGTTTTGCTTTTCAAGCATGACTTAAGAAATGGGTGTGTATGGTACTGTAATCAGGATACTTGTTCCTTTTTGGGCATTGTTGGAAAGCCCCTGACCAGGATTAAGTGGAAAAGAAAATACTATGATGTTAACATCTTACTGCTGGTAGAAAATCAGTCTCTGTGGTGGGGGCAAGATAGAGAAGACAGGACAGAGCTGAGAGGAGAGGGAGAGGAAGGGTGTGGGGAATCTCTCCACCTGCTGGTTATCATGAAAAAGTGCAGGGACAATGATACAAAATAAAATCAAAATCAATCCTAGGCCCTGGTAAGGCATTTTTCAATGATCTCATTTAACCTTTATAAAAATTTTGAAAATAACATGTCATACCATTTGGGAAGTGATAGTAGGAATATGGGAATTGTATCTTCAAAAAGAAAAAATATTTCTGGGGGGACAAAAAATTAATAAAAATGTATTAGTGCTATAATTGTGCAAAGCATTCTTCAAGGTGCTGGTATTACAAAAAATGAATGGGATCTGTAGACCTTGTTTGCCAAGAGTTCAGAGCCTACAAAATCTTGCTGTCATACACTGTAACAAGAGCATCAATAAATTTGTTTATAACATACAGTGAGAGCATAAATTGGTGGAGCCACTAGTTTTCAAAAGTGGGGAAAATTTGTTGAAATGTTTTACAAATCTATAAGAACTTTAAAAATTAAAGAATAGAGTTCTCTGTTATGTGAGATAACAAGACTCATGAAAAGAAGAAAGGGGGTATAATTCAGGTTGATTAAAGGAGCAGAAGAAGTAAAGAACATATAATAAAATGATAAGCAGGGAGAACAAAGGATGAAGATGCAAACAGGGAGAAGAGTGCTGGCTGATTGATATGAGAGAAAAATTTTCAGTGAGGCATAGGAACAAATACAAAGAGTAGAACTACCTCAACAAAGCAAAAGAATTGTATAGCTGCAGATAGAAAGGGAAATGAACCAGTAAGTCATCTCGGTAACTCCAGTGTGGTTAGAAGGCTAGGAAGTGACAGAATGGAGGGTTTGAATTTACTGAGCACTAATATTCTCATAACTGTGCCAGGAAATATCATCTGCTGAAGAGAAAAAGAAGAGGAGTCCTGAATTTCAGAAGGAATTCGTCTTCCCTCTTCTCTGTGATAGTACTTACAAACTCAGCCCTCAAACCCAGAATCTGCCTCATTAGTTAATTCAGATTCAAGTTAATTTCTTTTGGGAAGGCACTCCAGCTTTTTTTTTTAATTTTCTTTTTTCTTTGTTTTTAAAAGGAAGTTTTATTTATTTATTTTTAGAGAAAGGGAAGGCGAAAGAGAAATGTTGGGACAGACTCTGTTTTTTTCCTCTACAAAAAATGCAGGACTTCATTAATGCTTAGTGTGGAAAAAATTCATAATGCAAGAGCAAATAATGTTCATTTAGAACACCATTTCAATGTGATCTTCATTGAAACATTAGGTTTTTCTAGCATCAGCTGTGTGTTTCTGTAATTGCCTACTCACTAAGTCATCTGTAGCAATTATTTGGATATTTCTCATCTTTTAGGCTGTTTTTTTTTTTATTAAATAAAGTGGCTTCCTTTTATCGATCATGAATGAGGTAAGCAAGCCTCATATAAAATAACATATGCAGTGTGATGGTATGCCTTATTGTTTCCTGGGAGTAAATGAGGAACTTTAGGAAGCAGTTGAACATTGTCAGTGTGCTAGGACACCATTAACTAAACTATACACTCTAAGAGTAGTTGGCACAGTTTCTGTTTTCATTATATTCCCCTACTTCTACCTTCACCCTACCGTGCTCAAAACCTGCGAGCATGTTTGAATAGTTGGGGACAGGAAGATACTCAAACTTGATTTTTTTCCTTTTTATCCTTATGCCTGTGAATATTACAATTATCTATATGAAGAAATAGAGTGCATATTCCTAAAAGAAGTATGTACAGTGACAGTGTAGACCACTTGGCCAAATGAAAAACGGGTGACCTATTTGTTGATTGAATGAAATGTTTGACCTCAATTAAATGAAGGGAAGAGTGAACTTGCTTCTCTTCTGTTCATTTTTTTCTCCCTGATGGCATTTTTAAAGCAATTATATTAGAAAAATTTTATTCTTATTTCTATTTTGTTTTGAATTTTACTGTTTGGTATTATGCTCGGTCACAAGGGAAAGAAGATGGAAATCTTGTTCTTTTTCTTTAATCCTACAGCTTATTTATCTTGCATCTGTTCAATCTTAGCTTAGAAAATACTAATAATAATTGATTAAAGCAAGATGTTCATCTCATGAGTACTTGACATAATCTGGATCTGAATAATTTTTATTATTAGGCCCTTAAAATTCCAATCCAACTCAGCAAAATCTTTCTGAGAAAGTAAACTGGCATCTTAAATGTATACCAAATTTTAGCTCATGCATTTGATGATAGGCTCTGCAGTAATTTTTGGTTCCTCCATGTCAGCATCTGATGAAATTCAATGACTAATAATCTGTGGAAAATAAAAAGATGTTTATAACTGACTTGGGAATTTAGTTGAACCATGAGCTATAATTTTTGTGTTGAAATTTCTAAGAAGCATAAGAAAAGGAACATGATTTTAGTTACACAGGTACTTTTCACACTCTTAATAATTACATTGTGGCCAGTGCAGATTGGCTGTCAGGGTGATATTTCAGTTTCTAGTCTTTGGGACATCATTTCTGGGAAAGTTTTGAGAGATCAAGGAGGCTGTATATTCTTTCAGGTTTAGTAGCTACAGTTGAACCACTGTTTCAGTTGCTAGCGTATTGAACTCTTGGGAGGAAAGGAAATGGTATCTATAGCAAAACTTTTCCATAAGGAAGAAAAAAGTTGCTCATTTTTACAAGCATAGTAGTTTACAGTTTGAGGATATTGTAAACTGTTAACCTGTTAAACACAGTTATAATATATGGGACAGGATATGTATGAAAACACTTTTTATAGTATGTAGACTAGTTTCAGTGGCTTAGAATATGCATTTTGAAAGTATAAGATTTCTTTCTTCTAACCTACTCCTTTCATCATTAAAATTTTGCCATTTATTGTATGTATTTTATTGGGTCTAAATGTTGTCAGTTATTCTAACTATTCAAATGATTTTTTTTTTCCTGTAGCATTTGGAATGTTAAAGAACAACTGCTAAATATTAGATGTTTATCTTGTTTTAGAGGAAGTTCCCCTTTTTAAAATATTTTATTTATTTATTTATTTTTAGAGAGAAGGAAAGGGAGAAACATCAGTATAAGAGAGAAACATCAATAGATTCCCTCTCCCACATGCCCCAGCCTGGGATTGAACCTGCAACCTAAGCATGTGACCCGAACCAGTGATCTTTTGCTTTGTGGGATGATGCTCAACCAACTGAGCCATACCATCCAGGACTGGAGATAGCATCTTTAAAAATGTTTTTAATTAAACAGGTGATAGATGAATAATACCTCAGAAAAAAAATCAAACAATATATAACAATATATAGAAAAAGGAGCCATATTCCTTCTGTATAGATCTCCCTATTTTTATATACCTGCCAGGGGTAGGCACTGCAGTCAGAGTGATATCTTTCTGGGGCTTTCATATTGCATGTGTGTATGTAGTTTTATTTTGTGTACTTTTAAGATATTGCATACATTGTTCTGCATTCTGTCCTGTACCCCAACATGAAACATGTCTTTTCATGTCAGCATGTATAGTTCTGACTCATTTTTAACCACTACATAGTATATAGTTTAAGTTTGTTCCATTAAAAAAAAATAGAAAGTGTTCTTGCAAAAAAAAAAAGACGAGGAGGATTTTATTTATTTATTTTTAGAGAAAGGGAAGGAGAAAGAGGGAGAAAAACCTCAATGTGTTGTTGCCTCTCATGTCTCCCCTACTGGGGACCTGGCCTGCAACCCAGGCATGTGCCCTGCCTGGGAACAAACCAAGTGACCCTTTGGTTCACAGGCCAGCACTGAATCCACTGAGCCGCACCAGTCAAGGCTCCTGCTTCTTGCACTGAGGCATTTTAAGAAAGAAAAACATTCCTGGAAACCCCCATCCCTTCATTGACTTTTCTCTTCAACCAATAGGAATAGAAAGTGAAGCAGCATCACTCGTCTCCAGCAGAGGTATCTACTAAGAAGGTCTGATCTGATCCCAGGTCTTGGAGAGCAGGTGGGAAAAGGGCCAGATTAGCCAATATGTGGTGAGTGGAACAGCTGACAACCTACTTTCATGGAAAGAATTAATATGCCACGTGGAGAGCCAAAATACCAGTTTAGAGGTGTGAAGCAGAATGGAAAGTGAGGCTCTAAGTACTCCGCGTTGAGTGGGGAGAGGAGGATACCTGATATTCTTCATGCATCTGTGGAAAGTCCCTGCTTAGTTTGAAAAGAAAGGAAATGGCTGTGATGCTGAATTCTCCGTGCTAGAGATGCATGAGTACCTGTGGTAGATGAGATGGAAGTTGAGAAAAAGCCCATGATCCCAAGTGCTGATTGTCACAGGACAATTTGAGGGAGTCATATTATCACACACTGTTTATCTTGCTCTAGCAAAGCAGCACTTGTAGGTGTATTATCTTTCCATCGATCTTTATGACAGACTTGCATTTTTGTTAATTGTTGAATCTTCAGCACCTACAGTAGTTCTTAACATTCAGTAGATATCTGATCAATTAATAAATGAGTAGGATACTAAGAATTAATGAATTTAAGAGATAAAGTATAATTATCAGGATTCAAACACAGTACTAAGTCCAAAATCCAGGAATTTATTAATTTTTCTGAGATCAGAAGAGTATCTAGAATAAAAACTAACTGCATCTTCATTTTATAGATTTCACACTCCTCAATTTAATTTTTTTCTCCCAATATGAATTATTCTGGAACTCGGTAAGTGAATATATATTGTATGGTAGAAAAGCACTGTGTTCATAATCATGAGATCAGAATTTGGGCATCTAATTTACATGTTGGTCAAATGGTATACCCTTTTGAGTTTCTATTTCTTCATTGAAATTAAGGGCTTGAATTACATTTCTTATGTTAATGTTGTGGGAAAAACATGATTATTCTTGCCAATACAATAAAGAATTACAGATAAGTAAATCTATTAGTATGCAAGCAAAGTTTATTAGTAGTATGTTCTCAGGGAAGTGAACAGGCCTTGCCCAGGCTGAAGAGAAGTGCATAGGCAAAGGGCAAGGCAGGGTAAGGGTGGCAAGAGCATCAGGTCCTTTGTCCTGAGGACTTACATAGTTGACAACATGAAGTGAGGGAGTTACATATTGATTGGTGGGTAAAGGCGGTGCCAGCTTCGGCTGAGGGGGATATGATTTCATGATCCCTTAAATGTAGGTATCTTGGCAGGGATGTCCAACCTTTTGGCATCTCTGGTCCACACTGGAAGAATAGTAGTCTTGGGCCACACATTAAGTACACAAACACTAACAACAACTGAGGAGCAAAAAAAAAAAAATGTTTTAAGTAAATATACAATTTTGTGTTGGGCCGCATTCATAGCTGTCCTGAGCTACATGCACCCGTGGGGCTCGGGTTGGACACACATGGAACTTTGGAAGGTTGTTAGCCAAGATTCTTATCTTGATTCAGCCCACAGTTGGTCATATTGTTGTAAAACAAATATGTGACAGGAGGCAGTTAATTAAAGTTGAGGCAGTTACACAAAGTTATTTACGGGCTCTTTCTGTAAACACTGTGGATATCCTGTAAAACAGGTAGTGACCAGAGGCAGGCAATTAAGTTGTTTTATGGGATTTTTTTTGGGCAGTGTGGATCCATCCTCTTTCCCCTTCCCAACCTGGGGATAAATATACAGTTTCAAAGGATTTCTTTACCAGATAACGGAAACTCCAAGGGCTCCCTCCTCCTGTGCTGTCATGGTGTTTCTAGTGATGTTGGAACACCTGTCAATCTTACCAGACCAGGTTCAGAACTGCTGAGTGAGTGCGTGATATATGTTTCCCTCCTCCTCCCTGACTTATTTTACTATCTGTCCTAACATCAGTTTCTTTTGTTGTTGTTGTTCAAGTACAGTTGTCTCCATTTCTGCCTCCCACCACTCCCCGTCTCCCCGCCCATCCTTACCTCTCACCTTCGATTCAACGCAATTTGGCTTTGTCCATGTGTCCTTTATACATGTTTGTTGATGTCCCTTCCCTTTTTCCCCCCTGTTACCCCCTTTCCCCTCCCCTCAGGTTACTGTCAGTTTGTTCTTTATTTCCATGTCTAGGGTTATATTTTTCTTGCTTGTTTGTTTTGTTGATTAGGTTCCACTTACAGGTGAGATCATATGGTATTAGTCTTTCATCCCCAGCTTATTTCATTTAGCATAATTCTCTCCAGTTCCATTCATGCTGTTACAAAGTATAGGAGCTCCTTCTTTCTTTCTGCTGTGTAGTATTCCATTTGTGTAAATGTACCACAAGTTTTGATCCACTAATGGGCATTTAGGTTGCTTCCAACACTTCGCTATTGTAATTTGTGCTGTTATGAACATTGGAGTGCATGGGTTCTTTTGAACTGGTGTTTCAGCAATCTTAGGGTATAATCCCAGCGGTGGAATTGCCAGTCAAAAGGCAGTTCCATCTTTAGTTTTCTGAGGATTTCCATACTGTTTTCCACAGTGGCTGCACAGTCTGCATTCCCACCAACAGTGTACTAGGGTTCCCCTTTCTCCACAACTTCACCAGCACTTGCTTGGAGATTTGGTTATGATGCCCATTCTGACAGGTGTGAAGTGGTATCTCATTGTGGTTTATTTTGCATTTCTCTGATGGCTGGTGATGATGAGGATCCCCTCATATTTCTCTGGGCCCTCAGTATGGTCTCCTTGGAGAAGTGTCTGTATAGGTCCTTTGCCCATTTTTTAATTGGGTTGTTTTTCTTCCTGGAGTGGAGTCGTGTGAGTTCTTTATATATTTTGGAGATCAAACCCCTATCTGAGGTATCATTGGCAAATGTATTTTTCCATATGATTGGTTCCCTTTTCACTTTGCTTATGTTTTCTTTAGCCGTGCAGAAGATTTTTAATTTGATGAAGTCCCATTTGTTTATTCTTTCCTTTATGTCCCTTGCTCTAGAGGACATATTGGTGAAAATATTGCTGTGTGGAATATCTAAGATTTTCCTGCCTATATTTTTCTCTAGGACTTTTATGGTGTCATGACTTATACTTAAGTCTTTTATGCATCTTAGGTTTAGTTTTGTGTATCATGTCAGTTGGTGGTCGAGTTTCATTTTTTTGCATGTAGCTGTCCAGATCTCCTCACACTATTTCTTGAAGAGGTTATCTTTACTCCATTTTATGATTTTGCCCCCTTTGTCAAGTAGTAATTCAACATAGAGACTTGGGTTTGTTTCTGGGCTCTCTCTTCTGTTCCATTGATCTATGTGTCCGTTCTCTCTCTCTTTATTTATTTTTTGATATTTCTAAATACACATTTTATTTTATTTTTTAATTAATTAATTTATTTTTTCAAATACATTTGTCTCTGCCTTTCCCCACCATTTTCCCCTCCCTCCTTCCCCCTTCTCCGTCCCTCAGTCCTTCTCCACTTTGATTTGTTCATGAGTCCTTGCTATATGTTCCTTGACTTTCCCCTTACCTTCCTTTTCCCCCACGCCCCCCTTCCCTCTTGTTTCTGTTGGTTTCTTTTGCTTTCAGTGTTGCTCGTCATATTTTCCTTGCATCTTTGTATTGTTGGTTAGGTTCCACTTATAGGTGAGATCATATGGTATTTGTCTTTCGCCCCCAGGCTTATTTCGCTTAGCATAATGCTCTCCAGTTCCATCCATGCTGTCGCGAAGTTTAGTAGTTCTTTTTTTCTTTCTGCTGCGTAGCATTCTATTGTGTATATGTACCATAGCTTTTTGATCCAATCATCTACTGATGGGCATTGAGGTTGCTTCCAACACTTGGCTACTGTAAATTGTGCTGCTATGAACATTGGGGTGCATAGGTTCTTTTGAATTGGAGTTTTGGTGTTCTTAGGGTATAGTCCCAGCAGGGGAATCACGGAATCAAAAGGCACTTCCATTTCAGCTTTTTAAGGAAATTCCACACTGCTTTCCACAATGGATGCTCCAGTCTGCATTCCCACCAACAGTGTA
The DNA here is from genome assembly GCF_021234165.1 of Pteronotus mesoamericanus. Taxonomy (NCBI): domain Eukaryota; kingdom Metazoa; phylum Chordata; class Mammalia; order Chiroptera; family Mormoopidae; genus Pteronotus; species Pteronotus mesoamericanus. Next base: position 2,888,190 of record NW_026555085.1, read on the forward strand.
CTAGTGTTCCCTTTTCTCCACAGCCTCGCCAGCACCTGTTGTTTGTTGATCTGTTTATGATGGCCATTCTGACCGGTGTGAGATGGTACCTCATGGTGGTTTTGATCTTCATTTCTCTGATGGCTAGTGATGCTGAGCATCCTTTCAAATGTCTCTGGGCCCTCTGTATCTCCTCCTTGGAAAAGCATCTGCCCAGGTCCTTTGCCCATTTTTTGACTGGGTCGTTTGTCTTCTTGGAGTGGAGTCGAGTGAGTTCTTTATATATTTCGGAGATCAAACCTCTATCTGATGTATCATTAGCAAATATATTTTCCCAAACGGTTGGCTCCCTTTTCATTTTGCTGATGTTTTCTTTTGCCGTGCAGAAGCTTCTTATTTTGATGAGGTCCCACTTGTTTATTCTTTCCTTTATGTCCCTTGCTTTAGGAGACATATCAGTGAAAAAATTGCTGCATGGGATATCTGAGAGTTTCCTGCCAATGTTCTCCTCTAGGATTTTTATGGTGTTGCGACTTATATTTAAGTCTTTTATCCATCTTGAGTTTCTTTTTGTGTATGGTGTCAGCTGATGATTCAATTTCAATTTTTTGCATGTAGCCGTCCCGCTCTCCCAACACCATTTGTTGAAGAGGCTGTTATTGCTCCATTTTATGCTTCTGTCCCCTTTGTCAAATATTAGATGCCCATAGAGACCTGGGTTTATTTCTGGGCTTTCTATTCTGTTCCACTGGTCTATGGGTCTGTTCCTGTGTCAGTACCAGATTGTTTTGAGTATAGTGGCTTTGTAGTAGAGTTTGATGTCCAGTATTGTGATCCCTCCTACTTTATTTTTCTTTCTCAAAGTTGCTGAGGCTATTCGGGGTCGTTTATGGTTCCATATAAATTTCTGAAATGTCTGTTCTATTTCTGTGAAATACGTCATTGGTATCTTAATAGGGATTGCGTTGAATCTATAAATTGCTTTGGGTAGTATGGACATTTTGAGGATATTAATTCTTCCAATCCATGAGCATGGTATATGCTTCCATTTATTTGTGTCTTCCTTAATTTCTTTCTTCAATGTTGTGTAGTTTTCTGTGTACAGGTCTTTTACGTCTTTGGTTAAATTTATGCCTAAGTACTTTCTTTTAATTCTTGCTATATTGAATGGTATTTTTTTTTCTGATTTCTTCTTCTATTTTATAGCTAGTGTATAGAAAGACCTTCGACTTCTGAATATTGACTTTGTATCCTGCTGTTTTGCCAAAATCACTTATTAGGTTGAGGAGTTTTTTGGTAGAGTCTACAGGGTTCTCTATGTACACTATCATGTCATCTGCAAACAATGATACCTTTACTTCCTCCTTTCCTATATGGATGCCTTTTATTTCTTTTTCGTGGCTGGCCGCTGTGGCTAGGACTTCCATTACGATGTTGAAAAGAAGTGGTGAAAGTGGACATTCATGTCGTGTTCCCGATCTTAGTGGGAAAGCTTTTAGTTTTTGCCCATTGAGTGTGATGTTGGCTGTAGGTTTTTCATATATGGCCTTTATTACATTGAGGAATGACCCATTTATTCCCATTTTGCTGAGTGTTTTGATCATAACTGGGTGCTGTACCTTATCGAATGCTGCTTCTGCATCTATCGAGATGATCGTGTGGTTTTTGTCTTTTCTGTTATTTATGTGATGTATTACATTTATTGACTTGTGTATATAGAACCATCCCTGCATCCCTGGGGTGAATCCCACTTGATCGTGGTGGATAATCTTTTTAATGTATTGCTGGATATGGTTTGCCAATATTTTGTAGAGGATTTTAGTATCTATGTTCATCAGTGAAATTGGCCTGTAGTTTTCTTTCTTTGTAGGGTCTTTATCTGGTTTTGGGATCAGGGTGATGCTGGCCTCATAAAAAGAGTCTGGGAGTCTTTCCTTCTCTTGGATTTTTTGGAATAGTCTGAGAAGGACAGGGTTTAGCTCTTCCTTAAATGTTTTGTAAAATTCTCCTGTGAAACAATCCGGCCCTGGGCTTTTGTGTGCTGGGAGTTTCTTGATTACTGCTTCAATTTCCCCAGCTGTTAGTGGTCTGTTCAAGCTTTCTGTTTCTTCCTCCAGTGTTGGAAGATTATACTTTTCTAGAAACTTGTCCATTTCATCAAGACTTTCAAATTTCTTGGCACATAACTGTTCATAGTAGTTTCTGACAATCCTTTGTATTTCTGTGGTATCAATTGTTATTTCTCTTCTTTCATTTCTGATATTATTAATTTGGGTCCTCTCCCTTTTTTTCTTGATGAGTCTGCTTAAAGGCTTGTCAATCTTATTTATTTTTTCAAAGAACCAGCTTCTGGAATGGTTGATCTTTTGAATTGTTCTTTTTGTCTCTATGTCATTCAGTTCTGCTCTGATCTTGACTATTTCCTTCCTTCTACTTGCTCTGGGATTTATTTGTTGTTTCTCCAGTTCTTGAAGTTGTAGTGTTAGGGCTTTTATTTGAAATGTTTCTATCTTTTTTAGGTAAGCCTGTATTGCTATGAACTTCCCTCTCAGGACTGCCTTTGCTGTGTCCCATAGGTTTTGGACTGTTGTCTGTTCATTTTCATTTGTTTCCAGAAATTTTTTGATTTCTTCCCTTATCTCATTATTGACCCATTCATGGTTTAATAGTCTACTGTTCAGTCTCCATGAGTTTGGAAGTTTTTGAAGTTTCTCTTTGAGGTTGATTTCCAGTTTCAAGCCCTTGTGGTCTGAGAAAAAGTTTGGGATTATTTCAATTTTCCTGAATTTGCTGATTTTTTGCTTAGTGTCATATCATGTGGTCTATGTTTGAAAAACTTCCATGAGCCTTTGAAAAGAATGTGTATTTTGCTTCTTTGGGATGTAAAGTTATATATGTGTCAGTCAAGTCTATTTGATTTAGTTATTCATTCAGCTCCACAATATCCTTATTGATGTTTTGTTTGGAAGATCTGTCCATTTTTGACAGTGGGGTGCTAAAATACCCTGCTATCAGTGTGTTGCTGTCTATATACTTTTTGAAGTTGTCCAACAATTTCCTTATATACTTGGGGAGTCCTATATTGGTAGCATATAAGTTTACAATGTTTATGTCTTCTTGATAGATTCTTCCTTTAAGTATTATGAAGTGCCCCTCTGGGTCTCTTTTTATGGCCTTTATTTTGAAATTTATTTTGTCTGATAAATGTATTGCTACCCCTGCTTTCTTTTCTTGCCCATTTGCTGGGAATACTTTTTAATCATCCCTTTACTTTCAATCTGTGTAGGTCTTTTGCTCTGAGGTGGGTCTCTTGTAGGCAGCATATGTGTGGGTCATGTTTTCTTATCCATTCAGCTATCCTGTGTCTTTTCATTGGGGCATTTAGTCCATTTACATTGAGAGTTATTACTGATAGAAACCTATTCATTTTCTCTTTGTATCTGTGTTTTTCTCTTTCTCACTCTTTTCCTTCATCTTCTTAAACCAGTCCCTTTAGCATATCTTGGAGTGCTGGTTTGGTAGAGATGTATTCTTTTAGCCTTCTCTTGTCTGGGAAACTCTGTATTTCTCCTTCTATTTTAATTGAGAGTCTAGCTGGGTAGAGCAGCCTTGGCTGTAGGCCCTTGCTTTTCATTGCTTGGAATATTTGTTGCCATTCCCTTCTAGCTTGTAGTGTTTCTGTTTAGAAGTCAGCTCCTAGGTGTATTGGGGCCCCCTTGTATGTTACTTTCTCCTCCATTGCTGCCTTGAGGATTCTCTCTTTGTCTTTGATAGTTGCCATTTTAATGATGATGTGTCTTGGGGTGGACCTCCTTGGGTCCCTCTTGAGTGGGGTCCTCTGTGCCTCCTGGATCCATGAGAGCCTTTCTCTCCTCAAATTGGGGAACTTTTCCATCATTACTTTTTCGAGGAGTTTCTCTCTCCCTTGCTCCTCTTCTTCTCCTTCTTGTCTCCCTATTATGCAGATATTATTGCGTTTCAGGTTGTCCTGCATTTCCCTCAATGCCTCTTCGTTCTTTTGGAGTCTTTTTCCATTTCTTGTTCTTTCTGGGAGCTTCTTTCTACCTTATCCTCCATCTCACTGATTTGATCCTCGGCTTCATCCAGCCTGCTTTGGATTCCTTCTGCTGTGTTTTTCAATTCAGAAATGGTATTCTTCATGTCCTCTTGTGTCTTCTTGATAGTTTCTATGTCCTTTTCCAGGTTGATATAGTTTGCTGTAAGATCCTGATAGTGTCTCTGCAGTTTCTCATAGTTCTCTTTGAGCTGGCTGAGCTCATCGAGCTTCCTTAGAACCATTGTTTTGAATTCAATATCTGATAGTTCCTTTGCCTCTATTTCATTTAGCTCTCTCTGTGGGGAGTCCCCTTTTCCACTCATTTGGGGGGAACTTCTTTTTTCTTCTCATTTTTGTGAGAGTTTGTTAAGGAATTTGTTTATTTATTTATTTATTTTTGCTTCTGCTTCAATTGGGCCATCTAGATTTCCTGACTTTGTGGATTAAACTTCTATGGTAGTAGGCGGGTCTGTTTATTTATTTATTTATTTATTTATTTATTTTCCCTCCTTTACTTTTCTTTCTGGGCCTGCCTCTGATGATGTCAGTTGTTGACCCTATATGACCTTGGGGCGTTTGTTTGAGCCTTCCAGGAGTCTACTGTGTGTGTCTGACTCCCGCTTGGGCAGCTCTGTGACCCCTTCAGCCAGGGATGCACTATTTCTGTGGATCGCTCTGCACTCTCATGCCAGCTCCTTGATCGCGCTCCCTGGCCCGGCAGGATCCCCCCCCCTCCTGGGCTCGCGGGTGCTTGCCCCAGCCCAGGGGGCTTCTTCACATCCTCGCGTACTTTTCTGGCCCCCCAGGCCAGCGGGCACCCCGGCACTGGTCAGTTTAGGGTCTTCTATTGTGTGCTTTCCCTGCTTTTGGCTCTTTGGATGCAATGCCTGCCCTCACCAAATGGAGACTACGGAAACGGGAAGAAGTCAGCTCCAGCACTCTCCAGTTAATACTGTCTCCAGTATCTCCTCCAGGGACTCTGGGCAGCTCTGTGACCCCTTCGGCCCTGGATCCACTATTTCTGCGGCCTGCTCTGCACTAGCGGCCCGCGCGGGTCGATTTACATCTGCCCTCACCCGATCTGCGCACTCCCTCGCAGGCCCCATTGGTGCCAACCTGTGGGAGGCCTTGCGATTGTGGGCAGCCCGCATGGGTCCACACACACACTCGCCAACCCTCGCGGGCCACTCAGCGCTAGTGTGCGCGCCTGCACTGGGTGCTTTTTGGCTTTTGGCTCTTTGGGGGTGTGGCCTCTTCCCACACAATGAAGACTAGGGAAAGGAGAAGGAGTTTGGACTCCCTGGTTCCTCCTCCCATTCTTTCCCCAAAACCTCTGTCTCCAGTCCCTCCCCAGGGGTCTCTGGGCAGTTCTGTGACCCCTTCGGTCAAGGATCCACCACCTGTGCGGACAGCATTTCAATCGTCAGCAATCTGGTTCGTGCACACCCAGCTTCTGCCTCTTTGGGGGCGCGCCTTGCCTGCCCACAATGGAGACTACAGAATGGGGAGGGAGTCGGGACTCCCCGGTTCCTCCTCCCATTCTTTTCCCAACGTCTCCTCTCCAGTCTCTCCTCAAGGTTCTCCCAGCCAGTCTGCACTCAGTCCCCCAGCTCACATGCACAAGCTGTGTGCGGAGCGCACAAAAGGCAGGTAATTGATTCCCTTATGCTTGAGCGAGATGGTAGCTGCAGAGTGGGAGGTGCATTATCACCGGGGCTCCACCCGCCACCGTGTCAGTTCTCTTCACAAAGTTTTCCTCACCAGTTTTTTCCCAGGCACCAGCCCACCCTGCTGCCACCTCTATCCAGAGATCAAGGAGGGTGGCTGCCCCTGCAATTTTTGCATTGGCCCTTTAAATGTCTCTTTGCATCCCCAGCCACTTGTCTCTGGCAGAGAGCACCCCTAAGCTCTTCGGGGTTGCATTTTGTCTGTATTTTCCTGGTTTTAGCTGCTGTAGTTCAGAGGTCCCTGTTTATGATTCAGACCCCGTTCTTCTCGGGGGGTAGCTAACTGGCCGTTTCAATGTTCCTCTGGTGCTGGTGCCCGTGGGCGCCCAGCCCACCCTCTTGAACCTCCACCGTACTTCTCACCCGTTGGGATGTGTGAGAGTTGAATCCACTGTCTGTCCGCGGCTCCAAGGCTCCTCTCCCACTATCCTTCCATTGTTTTCCAGGTGATTACTACACTATTTAGTTGCAATTCCAGTTTGGTCTTGGGAGGAGGTCAGCGTGACTCCCATTCACTCCTCCGCCATCTTTCCATATGTATCTGTTCTTATGCCAGTACCAGACTGTTTTGATTACAATGGCCTTGTAATATAGTTTGGTATCAGGTTCTATGATCCCTCCTATATTCTTCTTTCTCAAAATTACTCTGGCTATTCAGGGTTATTTACAGTTCCATAAAATTTTTGAAATGTTTGTTCTATATGTATGAAATATGTCACTGATATTTTAATAGGGATTGCATTGAATATATAAATTGCTTTGGGTAGTACGGACATTTTGACAATGTTAATTCTTCCAATCCATGAACATGGTATATGCTTCCATTTATCTGTGTCTCCTTAATTTCTTTCTTTAGAGTTGTGTAGTTTTCTGAGTACAGGTTTTTTATCCCCTTGGTTAGGTTCATTGCTGGGTACTTTATTTTTCTTGTTGCTATAGCAAATGGGATTTTTTTTCCTAATTTTTGTTTCTAATATTTTATTGCTGGTGTACAAAAAAATGCCTTTGATTTCTGAATACTGACTTTGTGTCCCACTGCTGTGCCAAATTCATTAATTAGGTCAAATAGTGTTTTGGTGGAGTCTACGGGGTTTTCTATGTACATCATGTCATCTGCAAACAATGACAGTTTTGCTTCCTCCTTCCCTACTTGGATGCCTTTTATTTCTTTCCATTTTATGATCACTGTGACTAGGACTTCCAATACTGTGTTGAGTAAAAGTGGTGAAGTGGACATCCTTTTCTTGTTCCTCATCTTAGGAGGAAACTTTTAGTTTTTCCCCATTGAGTATGATGTTGGCTGTTTCTCATGTATGGTCTTTATTATGTTGAGGTATGCTCCCTCTACTCCCACTTTGCTGAGTGTTTTTATCATAAATGGACACTGTACCTTATCAAATATTTTTTCCATATCTATTGATATGATCATGTAACTTTGGTCTTTCCTTTTGTTTATGTGATGTATTATGTTTACTGATTTGGGAATATTGTGCCATCCTTACATCCCTGGGATGAATCCCATTTTCATCACAATATGTGATCTTTTTATTGTATTGCTGGATGAAGTTTGCAAATATTTTGTTGAGGATTTTAGCATTTATGTTCATCAGCAATATTGGCTTGTAGTTTTCTTTCTTTGTTGTGTCTTTATCTGGTTTTGGGATTACTATGATGCTGGCCTCATAAAAAGAGTTTGGGAGTCTTTCTCTTCTTAATTTTTTGGAATATTTTGAGAAGGATAGGGGTTAACTCTTCCTTAAATGTTTTGTAAAATTCTCCTGTAAAACTGTCTGGTCCAGGGTTATTGTGTGCCAGGAGTTTTTGGATTATGGCTTTGATTCCACCAGCTGCTATTGGTCTGTTCGGGCTTTCTGCTTCTTCTTTATTCAGTGTTGGAAAGTTATATTTTTCCAGAAATTTATCAATTTCATGCAGGTTTTTAAATTTCTTAGCATATAGTTGTTCGTAGTAATTTCTTACAATCCTTTGTATTTCTGTGGTATCAGTTGTAATCTCTTTTTTTTCATGTCTGATTTTGTTTATTTGGGTCCTCTCTCTTTTTCCTGTGATGAGTCTGCTTAAAGGCTTGTTGATTTTGTTTCTTTTCTAAGAACCAGCTCCTGGATTTCTTGGTGCTTTGAATTGTTCTTTTTGTCTCTATATCATTCAATTCTGCTCTGATCTTGGTTATTTCTTTCCTTCTGTTCACTCTGGGCTTTGTTTATTGTTGTTCCTCCATTCTTGTAGATGTAGGATTAGGTGGTTTATTTTAAATGTTTCTGTCTTTTTTAGGTAGGCCTGTATCGCTATGAATGTCCCTCTCAGGACCGCCTTCGCTGTGTCCCATAAGTTTTGGACTGTTGTGTGTTTATTTTCATTTATTTCGAGAAACTTTTTTATTTCTTCCTTGATCTTATTATTAACCTATTCATTGTTTAATAGCATGCTATTTGATTTCCATGAATTTGAGTGTTTTTGAGTTTTTTGGGGGGTATTCTTATATTGGGTTCATATATGTTAATACTGTTGAGGTCTTCCTGATAGATTCTTCCCTTGAGTATTATGAAGTTTCATCTGGGTCTCTTTTTGGCCTTTGTTTTGAAGTCTGTTTTGTCTGATATAAGTATTGCTACTCCAAATATTTTTTTCCTATCCATTTGCTTGAAATATTTTTTTCCAACCTTCACTTTTAGTCTGGGTAGGTCTTTTGTCCTGAGGTGGGTCTCTTGTAAGCAGCATATGTGCAGGTCATGTTTTCTTATCCATTTAGCTACCCTATGTCTTTTAATTGGAACATTTAATCCATTTACATTTTAGGTTATTATTGATAGGTACTTATTCATTGCCATTGTACCCTCTTTGTACCTGTGTTCCTCTCTCTCAAACGTGCTCTTTTTTATTTCCTCTTCTTAACGCAGTCCTTACAGCATATCTTGCAGTGCTAGTTTCGTAGAGGTATATTCTTTCAGCCTCTTTTGTCTGGGAAACTCCTTACTTCACCTTCCATTTTAATTTAGAGCCTTGCTGGGTAGAGTAGCTTTGGTTGCAGGTATTTGATTTTTGTTACTTGGAATATTTCTGCCAATCCTGCTGCGACAGGCGCGGAGTGGAGGTCCCTGAGTGGCGTTGAGGGGAGATTGAGAAAGACACAAAACAACACAGGTTAAGAGAAAGTGGGGGCCCGGTGTGACAATGTCCTTGGATGGAGAGACAATGACCCTGAACATGGTCTCTGTGTTTATTTTAGAAGGATTGGTTACATAAAACTTAAGGAATTTTTGCAGCCTTGAAGAAGCACCTGTGGCAAAGATTGCTCTGTTCCCAGGCTAACTAAATGATAAACATTCTTCCGCAAGGTTACAGTCGCATTCAGCTGAAGCTTGTGGTTATCTATCTCCTTCCCCGCTCCCCGCGGGTTCTGGCTGCTGTCAGCTGCCACCTTGCTCTGCCTTGCAGAGATGCAAGCAGTCAAGCGTGGCCTTGCCAGCACTTAACCTGTCCTTTGACGCCAGCCATCACCATCCCCAACACAATCCCTTCTGGTTGTAGTGTTTCTGTTGAGAAATCACCTGCCAGCCTTATGGGAGCTCCCTTATATGTTACTTCTTGTTCCTCTCTTGCTGCTTTTAAGATTCTCTCTTTTTCTTTAAAACTTGGTGTTTTAATTATGATGTGTCTTAGAGGAGGCCTCTCTGGGTTCATCTTGATGAGGACTCTCTGTGCTTCCTGAACTTGGATGATTTTTCCCCTCTCCAGGTTCAGGAAGTTTTCTGTCATTATTTTTTCAAATAGGTGTTCTATCCCTACCTCCTTTTTTTCTCCTTCTGGTATTCCTGTGATTCAAATGTTCTTGTGTTTCATGTTGTCTTGCTATCTTCATTTTTTTTTTTTTGTGCAGCTGCTCTACCTGTGTATTTCTTTCTCCCTTATCTTTCAGCTCACTAATTCAGTCCTCTGCTGCATCCAGCCTGCTGGTAATTCTTTCTAGTGTGTTCTTTTATTTCAGAAATTGTACTCTTCATTCTTTCTGGTTTTTGCTTACAATTTCTATTTTCTTTTTCATACTGTCATAGTTCTCACACAGTTCCTTGTAGTTGTCTGTGAGTTCCTTGAGCATCCTTATAACTATTCTTTTGAATTCTCTGATAGGTTGCTTGCATCCATTTCATTTAGCTCTATTAGTGGGGAGTCTTCCATTCCTTTCAATTTCATGTTCTTTTTATTAAAAAAAAAGATTTTATTTATTTATTTATTTGAGAGAGGGGAAGGGAGGGAAAAAGAAAGAGAGAGACACATCAATGTGTGGTTGCCTCTCTCACAACCCCTACTGGAGACCTGGCCTGCAACCCAGGCATGTGCCCTTGACTGAGAATCAAACCAGTGACACTTTGGTTCTCAGGCTGGTGCTCAACCCACTGAGTCACACAAATAAGGGCTGATTGCAGGTTCTTTCTTTGTCTTCCCATTATTTGTAAGACTCTTTTTTTTCCTTCTGCTTCTTAAATTGATCTTTTTTGACTCCCTGAGTTTGTGGTGTGAACTTCTATGGTAGGAGATCTGTGACATATAGTGGTGCAGCCTCCTTGATTTCCTGAACTGATACTCTTAGGATGCCCTTTATTCCATTTATATTGGCTCTCTGGATGTGTTTGGGTTTTGATTGTTGTTGGGTTGTACTTTGGCACGTCCTTCCCTCCAGCTTGTTTACTGAGGGTCTTTTCACCCACCATGTCTTGTATGCTATTGTGCAGATGCAGTCAGGCTGTGATGAAGCTGATTCTTCTGTCTGCCTGAGGATATAAGGCTTCATACTTGCTATTGTTCACTTGTTTGTTCCAGGGGATTTCTCCACAATTGAGTTGTAAATCCAGATTGGTCCTGGGAGGAGGTTAGTGTGGCTTCCATTCACTCCTCTACCATCTTGCCTCATTTCAGTAGTCTACATTCCTTTACACCAAAAATATCTTTTAAAGCAACACTTTTTATTTTCTCTGAAGTCACATGGGTTATTTACATGATGAGAAGAGTTAGTACTTAGTAATTATATAAAGAGCTGCATTTTCCCAAATCCTGCTTGGTGCAAATTAAACTTGAGTGTGTTCAAAGAAGCTTTTTCAGTGTTCACTGTTTCCCTCAACATATTTTACTAAGGAATCCTCCTAACATCAATTTATAACTGGTGCCTGTAATATGACAAATATTAGTAAACTATAACTTCTTTATTCCATTGTCATTGATTATTTTAGTAATTGAAAATAATTAAAGGAAACGACCTAGAAAATGGCTTCAACAAAAAATATTTGACAAAGTGGGCAGAAGCATAAAATGGAGCAATAATAGCCTCTTCAACAAATGGTGTTGGGAGAGCTGGACGGCTACATGCAAAAAATTGAAATTGGATCATCAGCTGACACCACACACAAAAAGAAACTCAAGATGGATCAAAGACTTAAATATAAGTCACAACACCATCAAAGTCATAGAGGAGAACATTGGCAGGAAACTCTCAGATATCCCACGCAGCAATTTTTTCACTGATATGTCTCCTAAAGCAAGGGACATAAAGGAAAGAATAAACAAGTGGGACCTCATCAAAATAAGAAGCTTCTGCATGGCAAAAGAAAACATCAGCAAAATGAAAAGGGAGCCAACTGTATGGGAAAATATATTCGCTAATGATACATCAGATAGAGGTTTGATCTCCAAGTTATATAAAGAACTCACTCAACTCCACTCCAAGAGGACAAACAATCCAATCCAAAAATGGGCAAAGGACCTGGGCAGACGCTTTTCCAAGGAGGAGATACAGAGGGCCCAGAGACATTTGAAAGGATGCTCAGCATCACTAGCCATCAGAGAAATGCAGATCAAAACCACCATGAGGTACCACCTCACACCGGTCAGAATGGCCATCATAAACAGATCAACAAACAACAGGTGCTGGCGAGGCTGTGGAGAAAAGGGAACACTAGTACTGGTGGGAATGCAGACTGGAGCATCCATTGTGGAAAGCAGTGTGGAATTTCCTTAAAAAGCTGAAATGGAAGTGCCTTTTGATTCCGTGATTCCCCTGCTGGGACTATACCCTAAGAACACCAAAACTCCAATTCAAAAGAACCTATGCACCCCAATGTTCATAGCAGCACAATTTACAATAGCCAAGTGGTGGAAGCACCCTAAATGCCCATCAGTAGATGATTGGATCAAAAAGCTATGGTACATATACACAATAGAATACTACGCAGCAGAAAGAAAAAAAGAACTACTAAACTTCGCGACAGCATGGATGGAACTGGAGAGCATTATGCTAAGCGAAATAAGCCCGGGGGCGAAAGACAAATACCATATGATCTCACCTATAAGTGGAACCTAACCAACAATACAAAGATGCAAGGAAAATATGACCAGCAACACTGAAAGGAAAAGAAATCAACAGAGACAAGAGGGAAGGAGGGCGTGGGGGAAAGGGAAGGGAAGGGGAAAGTCAAGGAACATATAGCAAGGACTCATGGACAAAACCAAAGGAGAAGAGCTGAGGGAGGGAAGGAGAGAGGGGACAAGGGAAAGTGGTGGGGGGGAGGCAGAGACAAATGTATTAAAAAAAATAAATTAAAAAAAAATTACATAGGCCCTGGCAAAAGGGCTCAGTTGGTTGGAGCATCATCTTGTACATGAAAAGTTTGAGCGTTAGAGCTCTTTCTTTCTCTTCCTCTCTCTAAAATCAATAAGCATATCCTAAGGTGAAGATTAAAGAAAAAAACTTAGAGAACCTTAAATGTTCTCAGTTTTGTATTAAGAAATGAGTCCTTCACAGATGGCTATTTTTTAACTGCTATTTGAGATTATTTGTTAGTGACATATCCATAAATTCTGTGATAATGAGACCTCTATATGGATTTTAAGTGAGCAAACATGAATCCTTTGAGGATAAGCTAAAGAAGAGAGAATAGAGTTGGACTTCTTAGGTTTAAATCCCATTTCTGTTTTTAATTACCTGTTAGACCTTGCCCAACTTAGTTAATCTTTCTAAGTCACACTTTTTTTACCTTGTAAGGTGAGGATGAGAGTCTTTTCTACTTTACAGGGCTATGGTGAAGAGAATAAGATAAGATACATAACATGTTCAGAGCGCTGAGCACCTAATATTAAGTGTGATGACTATTTCACTTAGCATAATATTCTCATGATCCATCCATGTCAGACAGAAAAAGTTAAGAACCATATGCTTTCACTTATATGTGGGACATAAAACTGAAATCAATAAGTGAACAAGAAAAGCAAACAAAAACTTATAGAATAAGAACAACTATGTATGAGTTACAAGAGAGAAGAGGAGGGGCTAAAAGGTAAAGGTCAAATATATGGTGACAGAAGGACTTTGGGTGGTGGACACACAATGCAATATACAGATGATGTATCATAGAATTGAATACTTGAAACCTATATAATCTTATTAACCAATATCACCCCAATAAATTTAATTTAAAAGAAAAGAAGGAAAGAAAAAATAGGATAAAATTTTTAATTATCCAGAGGAAAATAATTCTTCAATATGGCCAAACAATATACTAATAAAAATATTAGTCCTTTGGGGATTCTTTATCAAGCATACCTTAAAGGTAAGACAGGATATGATTTATAGAAACTATTCTTGGGGTAATTGTGCACATTGTAATTCAGGAGTTAGCCAGTATGCTGCTAGTGTTTTTTGCTACCTAACAAAGAATTATGGAATAAGACCTTCACTCTTGGTGAAAAATAAAGTCTTTCAAATGAGACAAAAAAATATGTGTAGCTTTTAAGCTATACTAGAGGAAGTTTCTCAGGTGAACCCATGCAAAAAAGAGCACTGCCAGAGGTAATTATTTATTATAAAAGACATTATAAAAACATTTTTCTCAATTCTTCTTTTAACTGATTTGAAAACCAATTGTATAAAATAAATACATGTGATGTTCTATGGAGTCTATAATATATAGAAGTACAACATGTACAATATATTTGCCAATAACAACACAAAGAAAATGAGTGAAAGCAAAGCTATAATGGACTAAGGAAATGATGACAGATGATAAAGTAATCATCACAAAAATGTATCATTGTGTTTGTAATATTAATAAATGTAACACATATGACAACAATGCTATATAATGAGGGGAAAGGAACTAGAGCTTTATAAGAATAATATTTCTATCTATTACTAGAATTAAACTAGCATAATACTGAAACTGATTATTTTAAGTTAATATGAATATGGTAAACCTTAGATCATTCATATATATATATACACACACATATATGTTACATTACAAAATATTTACTCAATGTAAAAGTGTAATAAAGGTGAAATAGAGGAATTAAAAAGATATGAGACATAAAAAACAGAGTGGCAGAAATAAATCCAACTATATAAAAATAACTTTACATGTGAATTGATTAAACACTGAATCAAAAGACAGAGATGATCAGTCTGGATGAAAAAATGATCCAACTGTATGTTGTTTATAGGAGAGACACTTTATATCCAAAAACACAAATAGATGAAAAGGATGAATTAAAGATATATCATGCTAGCAAAAACCACAGAAAAGCTAGAGTGGCAATACTATTACAAAGACTTTAAAATGGAAGGTCTTACTAAAGTAAAAGAGGAACATATGAGAGAATACCCCCCAAAAACTGGAATTTATTTATTAAAAAATTGTTTATTTATATTTTGCATGTTTAAACTTCAGTCACCTTTGAAGTACTCTCCATTTGATGCAATACACCTATTGAGACCTTTTTGCCACTGCTAAAACAGTTTTTGAACTCATCAATTTTGATGCCTTTTAATGTTTCTGCTGTTCTGTTGTTGTTGTTTGTTTCATGTCTTCCTTATCAGCAAATTGGCAAGTGTGCTCATAAATCACTGAAATGAAATAAAAAATATTTTACTGAAGCTGAATGCAGCCTCTCACAAAAATGCCAGTTGGTACACTGATACAGATGGGTTCCTAGAATACTCACCTAGCGGGGGAAGCCTGTACTGCAAGGGACCACCCTTTAGAATATAATTTGGTTCTTCTTTGGGTTTCTCCTTATATATGCACCTAATAACAAAACCCAAACATTTGACAGAAATAATAATTGGAGACTTCGATATTCCATTTAAATAATGGGTAGAACAACTAGACAAAAGATTAACAAAGGGACAGAAGATCTGGATAACACTATAAACCAAGTTGACCTAACCAGCACCTGTAGAACACTTCACCCAACAATAACAAAATACACATTTTTCTCAAATGCACATGGAACATTCTTCAGGGTAGACCATGTGGTAGGCAATAAAAGGAACTATCAATGCACTTAAAACAATAGACATATTACAAAATATATGTTTTCTAACCCCAGTGGAATGAATTAAAAGTCAAACTGGGTAAAAATGTAATGCAGATATGTAGAAATTAAACAACACATTCCTAAATTACCAATGGGTCAAGTGAGAAATCAAAAGGGAAATCAGAAAATACTTTGGATGAATAAAGATGAAGGAGCAATATACCAAAACCTATGGGATTCAAGTGAAAGAGTGCTTAGAGGAAATTTTATAGCTGTAAATATCTATATTAAGAAACAAGGAAGATTTTTAAAAATCAATCATTTAACTTTTCACCTTGAGATGCTGAGAGGGGTGACATTAATAAGATGGAAGGCCAGGAGGTAACAATTCATCTCTCCCTGACATAAACACTAAATAAGCAACAACAGACAAACACAAATAGCTCATAGAAAGTTCTGGAATACAGCAAAACCCTGCGGAGCTCAAAAACCAAGAATGGCCACATAGAAAACTACAGGAAGCATTTTGCTCATGTCACCCCATTTTCCAGTCCATAGCAGCTTGATGCCAGGAGGGATCCCCTTGGAGGAATTGCACTCCACATGGAAAGGGAGAGCAGGAGAACCCCAGTAAGCCTCATCCGTGTGGACATGTGCAGCCTTTGCTACAGAGGTCTCCCACAGTCTTCACCAAATCTGATTCTATCTGACTGAGCTACCTAAAGTTCTTCTCCCAGATTTGCTCCCCGAAGCTGGCACTGTCACTGAAGGGAGAATTGCCTGCAGGGACTCCAGTCACTGCAGTGTCCCACTCTCTGAGTTCAGGGTACCACAGCACCTCACCGTACATAGGACCAGAGTTGCCACTGCTCCGCATCCTACCCAGGTCCCTGGGACAGGTCATGACTTTGTTCCATTATCAGGAAAGCCTACAACTACCCTGAGCACCCCATTGCCGTAGGTGGCCTCTTTGAGCCATCATTGTTGGCAGCACTGCTGTTTCCCTGAGCCCCCACCCTACCTGTCCTGACATTTAGCTTTATTGGAGCACTACATCATGTTGATTCTGACCCCTGAATCCTTGCGAGGCCAGAATTAAGATTTTGATCCACCATTCCCCTGCTGTGCAGTGTGATGACTATTTCACTTAGCATAATAATTTCACCCTGCCTGCCCGCTAGGCCCAAACCACTGCTGTGCTTTGTCCTCCCAGAACCCATGCTGCTGCTGTATCGCCCACCCACCCTCACCCCTGAGATGCCAGCGTCGCTGCAGAAAGACGCTGAGACCCAGATCCCAGTTTAGTTGGAGATCCACACACATCCATACCTTAGACACCACTGTCACTGCCTCAAATGCACACCTGTACTTTGGGACCCAGGCACAGTGGTAGTTCTCTATACACCTGATTCCAGGACCCAGGCTCAGGTCCAGAATACCATAGCAGATGTCAATAGGGATTCCCTAGGTTAGAACTTCTATGCACGAGGAAAAAATAAAAAAAGATAGGACAACTCCAGCAACAATTGCCTCTGAGGATCCCAACAACTCTACCTGCCACTGCCACTCACAAAACCTCTGAAGTCTTAGCCAGACAGCCACCGCAGAATGGCTGACATTGAACTAAGCAGACAGACCCACATAGAGACTTTCCACTGTGCTTTCCAAGGAAACAAGATGTTGCATCCCACTCATCTGGCACCAGCATAGCCACCTTCACATGAAAGTCTTCTTTCCCCACTGAAACCAGTCTGAAAAGGCTGGCAGAGGTGATTGTGCCCTCAAATGTGCAGATGTCAATATAAAGCCATCAGAAACAAACAAACAAACAAACAAACAAAGGCAAGATAACATGACATCACCAATGGAACACAATACTTTTCTAGTAACTGAAACCAAAGAAATAGAGACCTGCAAGTTATCTGAAAACTATTTCAAAACAATTATTTTAAGGAAGATCAGTAAGAGTCAAAAGAACACAAAGAAACTCAGATAAACAGTACATGAACAAAATTAAAAGTTCAACAAGGAGATAAAAATCATTAAAATAAAAGGCAATAAACAAAAATGCTGGAGCTGAAAAATACAATCAATGAAATGGGAAAAAAATGCAGTAGAGAGCCTCACCATCAGGCTCAACCTGGCAGTGTTACCAGTCAGGCACCAGCCAGGAGCAGGTCTGCCTCAGGCCAGCCCCTAGTGTGTGGGTTCTTGACTTTGTATAGGAAAGATTTCACAGCAGGAATCCAGGGGATTTTGAGAGTATGTTTATTAAAGCTGGGTACAGTGTAACAAAGGAGGGACTTAGGGTAGAAAAAGTAACAAGAGAGAGTGTAGGCAGGCTACTGTGGCTCTCTAGAAAAGTTATAGGAAAGGAACAAGCTATGGCAGGGCTGTTATTAGCTCAGAGAGAGAAGAGGGTCCTGGAGATAGGATCAGGGGGTAAGTCCAGATCAAGCTGCTGCTGCCCACTGCTCCACTAGCTGCAAGTCTCCTTGGGACCCTTAAAGTTTAGAAATAAAACATTCATTCCCAAGAAGGGCCATTGGCGTGCTCTAGGGTGAGCCTGTGCTGCATCTTTGTTTTGAGGGCTTTTTATCTTCTTTATGTGGGTAAGACTCTTAGGGGAGGGTTTTAGGAAAACATTCAGTAGTTATCTAGTTGCATTTTTAATATGCTGATGTGCTAAAATGAGCACATAGCAGGGCTTGGGAATATATTTTGGTCTGCTATACTGTTTTACTTTTATCTTGGTTCTGTCTGGCTTTTAATGGAATTTTGTTATTTGTTTCCCTGCCTTCATTTGTCCTTGGCACAAATAACATTAGTCGGGTCTTTGTTCTTTATTTCTCAGACAAGAGAGACTTAAGCTATGTATTCTTTGGTTAGGGAGGAGAGGTACAAGCCATTCACTCTCAAGTGTCCTTGGTTAGGGGAGATAAGTTTTTGCAATTCACCGGCTGGCTGTAAGTTGCTCAAACAGTTTGGCCTTATTTGATTTTCTTGTCTCAGCTTCCCCATTCCCCTTGACCAGGGATTTCCCTAGCTTCTTACTATCCTGCCTCAGCAGGAGAAAGAATCTGTAAACATAAAGACAGATCACTTGATTTTATACAATCAAAGGAGAATTAAAAAGATTAAATGAATAAATTTAAAGAAAGTCTATTATGGGTACCATTAAAAAAAACAACAATATCAGTATTATGAGAATCTGAGAGATGAGAGAGAGAGAGAGAGAGGGAGAGAGAGAGAGAGAGAGAGAGAGAGAAATTTATTTAAAGAAGTAGCATCTAGCCCTGGCTGGGTGACTCGGCTGGAACATTGTCCCATACATCAGGAGGTTGCAGGTTCGGTCCCTACTCGCCCACTCAGGGTGCATACAGGAGGCAACCAATCGATGTCTCTCTCTCTCTCATCAATTTTTAAAATGTCCTCAAGTGAGGATTAAAAATAATAATTCAAATCTATTTTTAAAAAATAGAAATAAAGAAATGGTATATAAAACAATCCTATTCCTGAGCAGAATGGACTGGACTTGTGCAAGGACAGACTAGGTTGTGTGGCTCCAAGGGGAGAGCTGAAGGCACAGCTGCCAGGGTCCCTGTGCTGAGTCCCTCTCCTGCACCCCCCACAGGCTCCATCTTTCGTGAGTTGAACAAGCCCCTTTATACTGCACCAGCCTGGACAAATGCACTAGCCCTGTCTTCCTGACTCCCTATCACCACACCCTACCATACTTACACCTTGTGCAGAAGTGTGCTGCTCAACCTGAGGTATGGACTTTTTTAAAAGCTCTAGAGGGTGAACTCGGGAGGACTCAGATTCAGAGTTCTGTGGTTCTGGGGCAGGAGCATTTTCTCCTCCCCCTGCTATGTGCCAAAGCAGTAGCAGCCTGCCCCAGTCCACCAGAGAAGTGGCACCTTGCCCCTCCCCCCAAACTCTTGCAGTGAGCCAGAGCCCTGGTGCCCTGCCCTGCCTATGGGAACACAGCTAGCTCCACCTTCCTGACTCCCCATGGCCCCGCCCTGTTGAGTTGTCACTGTGCAATTCTATCAGCTGGCTGTGGCCACCCAGGTCCCACAGTACAGAGTTTTTGGGGAGACTCTCAAGGAGTTCTTGGCAGACTATGGGAAAGACTGAGTTGTGTGACTTCTAAGAAGTTTCCAGTTCTTCCTCATACCCTTGACCAGCAGCACCACTACTATGCAGAGCCCTCCCAGCACACAGACAAATATACTCTTCCTGGGCCTGATGAACTCTGGCCTCACCCTGACAACACCCTGAGACCCCACCACAACACAAAGGTCTGGAGGCACCCGCAGGCTGGTGGCTGGCCTTAGTGTTCCCTGAGTCTATTGCTGAGTGGCCCAAACCCAGCACTAGCACCAAGTTTGAATCTGCATTAATCTGCTGAGCACGACTTGCCCCAACCTGATGACTCACTAAGAATGTACCTCACACAACTCTCATACTGCCAGAGGCTCTTTTAGTAATTGAATCTAAAAGGCAGTTGACATACAAAAAAAGTATTACAGGAAAATTTGGGTTTTTTGTTGAGCTTCCACCAGTTTTGTGCTCATGGAACCCCATCTTGGTGTGCAGCTTGGTCCTTCCCATACCTCCCAGAGCCCAGCACAGACAGCCATGCACTGTGGACCACTTTGTAGCTCTAAACAGGCAGCCTAGGGCCAGTCACAGGGAGCCCCTGGCATTGACCAGCACCAGGGTTTCCCAAAGTGGCCACACAACCAAAATACTGAGTGGGGGAATTCAAAACACATCAGGGAACAACCAAAGGGAGTTCTCAGCTGGCACCAGACTCTGGTGAGCAAATTTCAGTCCATGGGGTCAGCCCCCTCACAGGAGCTCATGTTGACAAGTGGGGTCAACCCTCATAGTCAGCCAGCTGGAGGAGCAAGCCCACACACAAACAAGCCAGCAGGAATCCAAGACTCAATTACAACAGGATGGTTCACATAACACACTCAAGGGACATTTCTGGAGCACCCAGCTAAGATGATCAGGAGATAGTGCCACTGAGCCCCACATGGCAACTACTACATAAGACCATCATACTAAGACACAGAAGTATAGCAGATATATCTAATGCACAGTAAAAAATACAGAGAGGCAGCCAAAATGAGGAGACAAAAAAAAAAAAAATCCCAAAATACAAAAACAGGAGATATCCCCAGAAAAATATCTAAGTGAAATGCAAGCAAGTAAGTTACCAGATAGAGTTAAAAAAAAAAAAAGTGGTTATAAGGATGGTCAAGGAATATAGGGGAAGAATGGAATAATTCAGTGAAAACTTAAAAAGATAGTAAACATAAAAAATACATTTAAAAAGTCAGAAATAAAGAATAATATATTTGAAATGAAGAATACACTAGAAGAAGGTTAAATGAAGCAGGGGATCAAATTAGCAATCTGGAAGACAAGGTAGCAGAAAACACCCAATTACAGCAGCAAAAAGAAAAAATAATTCTTAAAAAAAGGGATAGCCTAAGGAACCTTTGGACAATATCAGGCATAACAACATCTACATCATAGTGGTACCAGAGGACAAGAAAGAAAGCAAGGTATTGAGAACCATTTGAAGAAATAAAGGCTGAAAACTTTCTTAATATGGTTGAGGAAAAAGATACACAAGTCCGGGAAGGACAGGGACTGTCATTCAAGATGAACCCAAAGAGGCCCACATCATGATACATCATAATTAAAATTGCAGAGATTAAAGACAAAAAGAGAATTTTAAAAGAAGAAAGAGATATACAGTTAGTTACCTACAAGAACACTCCCATCAGGCTATAAGATGATTTCTCAACAGAAACACTTCAGGCCTGAAGAGACTGGTATGAAATATTCAAGTGATAAAAAGCAAAGACCTGAGACTTCTGGCCAGGATGGAAACATAGGAAGATACACTTTGCCTCCTTGCACAACCAAAAGAAGGACATCAACAAATTTAAAAACAAAAAATAACCAGAACTGCCAGAAAATCAAACTGTATGGAAGTCTGAAAATTAAGGAACTAAAGAAGAAACATTCATCCAGACCAGTAGGAGGGGCAGAGATGGGCAGCTGGGGCAGAGAGGACGTGCGGCAAGGAAGCGGCTGGAGGACTAGGTGGTCCCACATTTGCGTAGGGATAAACCATGAGGAACAGCTGGGGAGTGAGACAGACCACATAATCCAGGGTTCCAGAGCAGGAAAAGAAAGCTTCAAAACCTCTGGAGGTAAAAACCAGTGGGGGTTGCAGCAACAAGAGAAACTCCCAGCCTCACTGGAGAGTCTGTTGGAGAGACCCATGGGGTCCTAAAACATACACAAACCCACCCACCCAGGAACCAGCACCAGAAGTGCCCAATTTGCTTGTGGGTAGTGACAGAAGTGACTGAAAGCCGGCCAAGAGCCGGGCAAGTGGGATCGTTCTCTCTGAGACCCCTCCCCCACACACAGCATCACAACACAGTGACCTGGGTTGTCCCGCCCAGACGAATACCTAAGGCTCTGCCCCTCCAACATAATAGGTGTGCTGAGACAAAGAAATATGCCCAAATGAAAGAATAAGATCAAAGCTCCAAAAACAGAACTAAGCAATGAAGAGATAGCTAACCTATCAGATGCACAGTTCAAAACACTGGTAATCTGGATGTACACTGAATTGGTTGAGTATAGTCCCAAAATGGAGGAAAAAGTGAAGGACATGCAAAGTGAAATAAAGAAAAATATACAGGGAATCAACAGTAAAGGGAAAGAAACTGGGACTCAAATCAGCAATTTGGAGCAGAAGGAAGGGATAAACATTCAAGCAGAACAGAATGAAGAAACAAGAATTAAAAAAGAAAATGAGAGGCTTAGGAGACTCTGGGACAACTTTAAATGTTCTAACATCCAAATCATAGGGGTGCCAGAAGGAGAATAATACAGCAAGAAATTGAAAAATTATTTGAAAAAATACTGAAGGATAACTTCCCCAATCTGGCAAAGGAAATAGACTTCCAGGAAATCCAGGAAGCTGAGAGAGTCTCCAAAAAGTTGGACCCAAGGAAGCACACACCAAGGCACATCATAATTACATTACCCAAGATTAAAGAGAAGGAGAGAATCTTAAAAGAAGCAAAAGAAAAGGAAACAGGTACCTACAAAGGAGTTCCCATAAGACTATTAGCTGATTTCTCAAATGAAACCTTGCAGAAAAGAAGGGGCTGGAAATAAATATTCAAAGTCATGAAAGGCAAGGACCTACATCCAAGATTACTCTATCCAGAAAAACTATCATTTAGAATGGAAGGGCAGGCAAAGTGCTTCCTAGATAAGGTTAAGTTAAAGGAGTTCATCACTGCCAAGTCCTTATTATATGAAATGTTAAGGGGACTTATCTAAGAAAAAGAGGAAGATCAAAAACTATGAACACTAAAATGACAACAAACTCACATCCATCAACTGAATCTAAAACAAACAAACAAACAAACAAACAAATAAACAAACCAAGCAAACAACTAGAACAGAAACAGAATCATAGAAATGGAAAAAAATTAAATAAATCTTGGAGAATCAAGATGGCAGAGGAGTGAGTGGAAGTCACACTGACCTCCTTCCAGGACCGACCTGGAATTACAACTAAATTGTGGAGAAATCACCTGGAACAAACAACTGAACAATAGCAAGAGAGGAGCCTTGTAACCTCGGAGACAGAAGAGTCGATTTTAGCACGAACTAACTGGTAAGGAGTGCAGTAGAGACTCAAGAAGGCAGGCAGGGTGCCCACGGATGGCAGCACCAGAAGGATATTGAAATGGTCAGTTGGATACTCCTGAGAAGAGTAAGGTCTAAACCAAAAGCAGGGATCTCTAGCCCACAGCACCAGAGCCCAAAAAGTACATAGATAACAGCCAGCTGCAAAAAACGGCAGGGTTGCTCTCTGCCAGAAACAGGTGGCTGCAGAGGCAAAGAGCCATTTAAAGGGCCAATGCATAAATTTTTATTTGCAGCCATTTACCCTGGGCTTGGCAAAGGCAGGGGCAGAGTGGGCTAGAGACTCCTGAGGAGAGAATGGAGAAGGAGGCTTTGGGGAGAGAACTGAGAGAGTAGCCAGCGGCATCCTAGTGCTGACTCATCCCCCATGTGGCAAGACCCAACTTGCTCAGGCAGAGACCACTCCCCCTGAATAGCAGCAGTGTCAGAGGACCCAATAGCCCCACCCCAAGGTGGGATTCCACCCCGCTCTGTGCTGTCTAAGCCACCTCCTGAGTGCAGAGGGACAGCCACAGATAGTAGATCCCTGGCTAAATGGTGTGCAGAGTGGTCTGGAAACACTTGAGGAGGGACTGGAGATGGAGGCTTTGGGGAGAGAACAGAGAGAGTAGCCCACAGGATCCGAGTGCTGACTCCTCCCTCATACGGCAGCAACCATCTTGCTCAGGCAGAGACCGCTCCCCTGATTGGAAGCAGCGTGAGAGGACCCAATAACCCTGCCCCCGGGAGGGATGCGGCCCCGCCCTGAACTGTCTAAGCCAGCCTAATGAGTGCAGAATGACTAGATTAACAGCTGAAGGAGACAGCCAGCCACAAACAGTAGATTCCTGGAAGTCTCAAACAGACTGCCTAAGGTCAGACAGGGACAACATCTGACACCTCAGAGGCAGATCCAGAAAATACAAAAAAAATAGAGTGGACTCTATTCTCCTACCATAGAAGTCCACATCACAAAGTCAGGAAATCAAGACAGATCAATTTAAGAAGCAGAAGCAAAAGAGAAGAGTCTCACAAATAATGGGAAGACAAAGAAGTACCCCCAACTCGAAGGGAAGGGAAGAATCCCCATAAAGAGAACTAAATGAAATAGAGGCAGGTAAACTATTAGATATTGAGTTCAAATCGATGCTTCAAAGAAAGCTCAATGAACTCAGTGAGCTCAGAGAGAATTACCAAAAACTACAGGGAAACTACGAGGAACTTATGGAAAACTACATCAGCATGAAAAAGGACATAGAAACTCTCAATAAGAGACAAGAGGAAATGAAGAATCCAATTTCTGAATTGAAGAACACAGTAGAAGGGATCAAAAGCAAGGCTAGATGAAGCCGAGGATCAAATCATCGAGCTGGAGGATAAGGAAGAAAAAAGCTCCCAGAAAGAGCAAGAAAATGACAAAAGACTCGAAAAGAATGAAGAGGCATTGGGGGAAATGCAGGACAACCTGATGTAATACTATCTGCATAATAGGGATACCAGAAGGAGAAGAGGAAGGGATAGAGAACTGGTTTGAAAAAGTCTATTAACTTCCCTAATTGGAGGAGAGAAAAAGTCACACAAGTCCAGGAAGCACGGAGGGTCCCAATCAAGAGGAACCCAGTGAGGCCAACTCCAAGACACATCATCATTAAAATGGCAGATAGCAAAGACAAGGAGAGAATCCTAAAGGCAGCAAGGGTGAAAGAGGTAGGAACATATAAGGAAGCCCCAATACAGCTAGCAGCTGACTTCTCAACAGAAACCCTGCAAGCCAGAAGGGAGTGGCAAGAAATATTCCAAGTCATGAAAAGCAAAGGCCTGCAACCAAGATTGCTCTACCCAGCAAGGCTCTCAATTAAAATGGAAGGCAAAATAAGGAGTTTCCCAGACAAAAGAAGGCTAAAAGAATACACCTCCACCAGATCGACACTGCAAAATATGCTAAAGGGACTGCTTTAAGTAATGAAGAAAAAGAGGCTATGAATACCCAGTTCCTTTCACAGTTGCCAATACTTAATATTATCAATATTTTTTAATAGGTATTAATCTGATTGTGACAATGATGTGTCATTTTAATTGTTCCTTTGTTATTTG
Organism: Pteronotus mesoamericanus; assembly: GCF_021234165.1. NCBI lineage: Eukaryota > Metazoa > Chordata > Mammalia > Chiroptera > Mormoopidae > Pteronotus > Pteronotus mesoamericanus. Next base: position 2,913,111 of record NW_026555085.1, read on the forward strand.
TTGAAACTAAACCTGTTTTTGTATATTTCTTGCCTATTTCTATTATTTTTAAAAAGCTTTAAATGACTTTTTGGTATTCTTTATTCATTTACTGATTAAAGATTTATAGAATTATTTTCCCTAAAAAAAAAAAAAAAAGCTGAAAATACTATTAACCCTTTTTTAGATGTGTGGCAAATACTTTCCCATTCTATTACTTGTCCTTTAACATTTTTTATATGTGTATTACTATATAATCTTAAATGTTTAATATAGTCATGTTGTCAATATTTTACATAAAGCTTCTGGGTTTGAATATTTTATTTCAGGGTAAGAAAAATATTAGTTTGTATTTTCTCCTAAAACTCCTCAGATTCTACATATTGATTTTAACTCACCTGAATATTTCTTGTGTAATGTGTTAAGAAGGGCTCTATATTTGTTTTTTCAAGAAATAGTGGTCCATGCATGTTATTTGTTGAATAAGCCTTATTTTACCCATTGATTTGAAATATCAGTTTAATCATATATTATTGTTAGACAGATATATACATTTGTTCCTAGAATGCTCATTATATGTAATTGATCTACTTGATTATTTCTGTGCTGGTGTCATGTTGGTTTAATTGCTGAGACTTTATAATGGTTTTACATTTTTTAATATTTTATAATTAACTTTGACATTTAAAAAAATGAATAAAATCAATCTGTATTTAAGAGAAAGAAAGAAAGAATTCCTACCTTTTGTGACAACATGGGTGGAACTGGAGAATATTACGCTAAGTGAAATAAGCCAGTTGGTGAAGGACAAATACCATATGACCTCACCTATAAGTGGACTCTATTCAACAACATTAACTAACAAAATAAACCATAGGCATGGAAACATGAAGCAGACTGAAAGTGAACAGAGGGGATGGGGAAGGGAGACAATGGTGGAAGGAAGGGGAAGGGACTAGACAAAGAACATGTATGAATGACCCATGGACATGGACAACAGAGTGGGAACTGACTGTGGGAGTAGGGGGTGGGGGTGGGATGGGTGGAGGGGGGTATAGGAGGAAAGATTGAGACAACTGTAATAGAATAAACATGATTTAAAAATTTTTTAAAATTAAATAAATCTCTACTAACCAAAAGAAAAAAGAAAAAAAGAATCATAGACATGGAGATTAGAGGGAGAGGGAGGGGGAAGAATGGAGGAAAAGATACAGGGAATAAGCAGCATAAATAGTAGCTACAAAATAGACAGGGGGAGGTTAAGGATAGTATAGGAAATGGAGAAACCAAAGAACTTATATGTATGACCCACGGACATGAACTAAGGCGGGGAGGTAATTCTGGGGGGAGGGGCAGTGCAGGGTGGATTGGGATAAAAGGGAGAAACAAGGGGACAACTATAATAGCATAATCAATAAAATATACATTTAAAAAAAGAGCAAGGACCTACAACCAAGACTAATTTGCACGGCAAGGCTATCATTTAAAACTGGAGGAGAAATAAAAAACTTTCCAGACAGAAAAAGCTAAAGGAATTCATTAGCAACAAACCAGTATTACAGGAAATATTAAGGGTCATTTTTAAGAAGAAAGAAAGAAGAGCATAGTTATAAAGATTAAACGGTGAGAAATAAGTACCTATCAATAACTGCTTTAAATGTAAATGTGTTAAATGCCCCCCCCCCCAAAAGACATAAAGTAGCGGAATGAACAATGAAACAAGACCCATTTATATGCTGTCTACAAGGGACCCACCTGAGAATGAACGATAAGCACAGGCTGAAAGTAAAGGAATAGAAAAAGATATTTCAAGCAAATGGGAAAACAAGAATCTGGGATAGAAATATTTATCTCAAACAAAATAGACTTTAAAACAAGGCTATACTTTGAGAGCAAAGGGGAAGAAATTTGGACAACACTAATAGAATAACAATAAAACATTTCATTAAAACAACCAAAGCTATAAAGAGAAAAAAAAGACCACTGCATAATAATAAAGGGATTAATGTGCAGAGACTATAACTCCTAAAAATATTTATGCATCTAACATAGAAAAACTTAAATATATAAAGAAAACCTTAAAAAGTATAAAGGAAGAGATTGACAGTAGTACAGTCATGGTAGGGGATTTTAACACACCGCATGGGGCAATGGACAGGTCCTCCAGACAGAAAATTAACAGGGAAACAGCAGCCTTACATGACTCACTAGACCGGATTAATTTAATTGGTATTTTCAGAACATTTCACCCCAAAGCAGCAGAGTATATATTCTTTTCAAGTGCTTGTAGAATATTTCCTAAGATAGACCACATGTTACAATGCAGAACAAGTTTTAATACATTTAAGAAGTTCGCAGCAAAAAAGAAAAAAAGAACTACTAAACTTCGCGACAGCATGGATGGAACTGGAGAGCATTATGCTCAGCAAAATAAGCCAGGGGATGAAAGACAAATACCATATGATCTCACCTATAAGCGGGACCTAACTAACAATACAAAGATGCAAGGAAAATAAGACCAGCAACACTGAAAGGAAAAGAAACCAACAGAGACAAGAAGGAAGGAGGGAAGGGTGGGGGGGGGTGGAAAGGAAGGGAAGGGGAAAGTCAAGGAACATACAGCAAGGACTCATGGACAAAACCAGAGGGGAAGGACTGAGGGAGGGAGATGGGGGAGGGGGCAGGGGAAAGTGGAGGGGGGAAGGCAGAGACAAATGTATTCGAAATTAATTAATTAATTAATTAATTAAGAAATTAAAAGAAGTTTGAAATCATTCAAGCATTTTCTCCAAGCACAATGGTATAAAACTAGAAATCAATTACAAACAACAAACTGAAAAACATCTTACTAAACAAGGAATGGGTTAATAATTAGGTCAAGAAAAAAAAACAAAAGTTGCCTACTGACAATGAAAATAAACACACAACCCAAAATCAGTGAAACACAGTGAAAGTAATCCTGAGAGGGCAATTCATAGCATTACAGGCCTACCTCAAGAAGCAAGAAAAATCTCAGATAAACAATCTAACTCTACACCTAAAGGAACTATAAAAAGAATAATGAACAAAGCCCAGGGTAAGTAGAAAGAAGAAAATAAAATCAGAGTGGAAATAAATGACATAGAGACCAAAAAACCCCACAAAAAACCCAGAAAACAAAGATCAACAACACCAAGAGCTAGTTCCTTTGAAAATATAAACAAAATTGACAAACTTTTAAACAGATTCATCAAGAAAAAGAGAGGATCCTAGTAACTGAAATCAGAAATGAAAGAGAAGTTATAACAAACATAAAAGAAATACAAAGGATTGTAAGAAAATACTATGAACAATCAAATGCCAACAAATTGGACAACCTGAGAAAAATGGACAAATTCCTACAAACACACAATCTTCCAAAACTGAATCAAGAAATCCTGAACAGACTAATTACAAGTAATAAAATTGAAGAAGTAATTTAAAAACTCCTAGCAAACAAAAGTCTGGGACTTGATGGCTTCACGGGCAGATTTTGCCAACCATTCAAAGAAGAACTAATGCCAGTCCTTGTATTTATTCTAAAAAATTCAAGAGATGGAAAGACTCCCAAACTATTTTAATGAGGCCAGGATTATCCTAATTCCAAAACCAGATAAACACACTACATACAAAGAAAATTATAGGCCAATGTCCCTGATGAACATAGATCCTAAAATCCTCATCAAAATATTAGCAAACTGGATCCAGCGATGCATTAAAAAGATTATACACCATGATGAAGTAGGATTGGTACAATAGTCACAAATCAATTAATGTGATAAAATGCATAAATGAAATGAAAGACAAAAATCACATGATCATATCAATAGCTGCAGAGAAAACATTCAGCAAAATCCAGCAGTCATATATGATAAAAACTCTCAGCAAAGTGGGAGTAAAGGGCTCATATCTCAAAATAGTAAAGACCATATATAACAAACCCACAACTAAAATTTTACTCAATGGGGAAAAATTGAAAGTGTTTCCCTTAAGATCAAGAGCAACACAGAGATGGCTGCTTTCAACATAGTACTGTAAGTCCCAGCCACGGCAATCAGACCAAAAAAAAAAAAAAAATCAACTCATCTAAATTGGAAATAAAAAAGTAAAGCTCTCATTAGTTGCAGATGACATGATACTATATATAGAAAGCCCTAAGGACTCCACCAAAAAAACTTCTAGAAGTGATAAATGAATTCAGTGAAGTAGCAACATACAAAATATTCAGAAATCTGCTGCATTTTTACGTACCAATAATGATTTATCAGAAAGGGAAACTAAGAAAATAATCACATTTGCACTTACACCAAAAAAATAAATTAAGTACCTAAGAATAAATCTAACCAAGGAAGTAAAAGACCTGTACTCAGAAAATTATAAGGCACTGATGAAAGAAATCAAAGAAGATACAAATAAATGGACGTGTATTTTGTATTAATATATAAGAATAATTAACATCATTAAAATGTCCTTACTACCCAAAACAATCTATAGATTTAACGCAATCCCTTTCAAAGAGGAACTAAAGAGCATTATGCTAAATGAAGTAGGCCAGACAGTGGAAGACAAATACCATATGATCTCACATATAAGTGGAACCTACTCAACAAAACAAACAAATGAGCAAAACTGAACCGGAGACGTGGAAATAAAGAACAAACTGACAGTGACCAGAGGGGAGGAGTGAGGGAAATAACAGGGGAAAGAAGGGGAAGGATTGTCAAGGAACATGTACAAAAGACCCATGTACAAAGACAATGGGGAGAGTAAGACTGAAAGTGGGAAGTGGGGACTGTAGGGCAGAGAAGAGTAATGGGGGGATAATTGGGACAACTGTAAATGAACAACAATAAAAAAAAGAAAGAAAAATGCCAATGGCATATTTCTTAGAACTAGAACAAATAATCTAAAAATGTTTGTAGAACAAAAACAACAAAAAACAAATAGCCACAGGAATCTTGAGAAAGAACAAAGCTAGAACTCATATAAAATGGAATATTACTTGGCCATAAAAAAAGAATGAAATCTTACTATTTGGGACAACACAGATAGACCTAGAAGGTATTATGCTAAATTAAATAAGTCAGACAGAGAAAGACAAAGACAATATGATTTCAGTTATGTGTTGAATATAAAGAATAAAACAAACAAAACAGAAATAGACTCAGAAACAGAGAACAAACTGATGGTTGCAGATGAAAGAGGGGTTGAGGGATGGGTGGAAAGGTGAAAGCATTTAGAAATACAAATTGGCAGTTACAAAATAGTCACAGGGATATAAAATACAGCTTAGGAAATATATGTTATAATATGATAATAACTAGAAATGGTGCCAGGTGGGTACTAGACTTATCAGGGAGATCAATTCACCAGTTATATAAATATCTAACCACTATGTTGTTCACCTGAAACTAACATAAAATAGTACCGAATATCAACTGTAAATTGAACAATAAAAAATAAATAAAATAAGTAAGAAAAAAAGAAAATGTTTTAAATATGTGATTCATGGGAAGAGGTTAAAATAGCAACATTAATAAAAGTTTGGAAGAAGTTGATTCCAACCCTTGTGGATGACTTTGAGGGGTTCAACACTTCAGTGGAGGAAGTAACTGCAGATGTGGTGGAAACAGCAAGTGAACTGGAATTAGAAGTTGAGCCTAAACATGGGACTGAATTGCTGCAATCTCATGATCAAAATTTAACAGATAAGAAGTGGCTTCTTATGGCTGAACAAAGAAAGTGTTTTCTTGAGATAGATTCTATTTCTGGTGAAGATGCTGAAACAACTATAAAAAATGTTACATAATCTTAGTTGAAAAAACAGTGGCAGGGTTAAGAAGATTGACTCTAATTTTGAAAGAAAAAGACTATACTGTTGTACTGTTGGCAAAATACTGCCAATCAGCTTCACATGCCACAGAGAAATCGTGAAATGAAGAGTCAATAGATCCCATAAACTTTATCATTATCTTATTTTAAGAAATTGCCACAGTCACATCAACTTTCAGCAACCACCACCCTGATCAGTCAGCAGCCATCAGCATCGAGACAAGACCCTCAACCCTCAAAAAGATTAGAGTTCACTGGAGGCTCAGAAAATGGTTATCATTTTTTAGCAGATAAGTATTTTTAATTAATTTATTACACTGTTATTTGTTTATTTTTTTAAATGTATTTTTCTTTAATTTTTCAAATACATTTGTTTCCATTTACCTGCCACCACTCTCCCCTGCCCCACCAACCCCCACCTCCCCTCCTCAATCCTTCCCCACCTTGGCTTTGTCCATGTGTCCTTCACACCTATTCCTTGACCTGATCCTACCCCGTCCCCTCCCCGCTACTCCCTCCCTCCTATCCCCATTGGTTTCTTCTTTCTTTCACTGTTGCTGGTCATGTTTTCCTTGCCTGTTTGTTTTGCTGATTAGGTTCCACTTATAGGTGAGATCACATGGTATGTGTCTTTCACCCCCTGGCTTATTTCACTTAGCATAATGCTCTCCAGTTCCATCCATGCTATCGTGAAGGGTAGTAGCTCCTTCTTTCTTTCTGCTGCATAGTATTCCACTGTGTAAACGTACCATCGTTTTTTTGATCCACTCATTTCCTGATGAACTTAGGTTGCTTTCAGCACTTGGCTATTGTTGTAAATTGTGCTGCTATGAACACAAAAGAACCTATATGGGTTCTTAGTGGGAAATATATGGGGTATATAGGTTCTTTTGAATTGGTGTTTTAAGATTCTTAGGGTATAATCCCAGCAGTGGAATCACTGGGTCAAAAGGCAGTTCCATTTTTAGCTTTTTGTAGAAATTCCAAACTGTTTTCCAAGGTGGCTGCACCAGCTTGCTTTCTGACCATCACTGTACTAGGGTTCTCTTTTCTCCACAACCTTGCCAGCACCTGCTGTTTGTTCATTTATGATGGCCATTCTGACCAGTGTGAAGTGGTATCTTATTGTGGTTTTAATTTTCATCTCTCTGATGGCTACTGATGATGAGCATCCTTTCATATGTCTCTGGGCCCTCTGTATCTCCTCCTTGGAGAAGTGTCTGTTCAGGCTCTCTGACCATTTTTTTAATTGGATTGTTTGCCTTCCTGGAGTGGAGTTGTGTGAATTCTTTATATATTTTGGAGATCAAGCCCCTGTCTGAGGTATTATTGGCAAATATATTTTCCCAAATGGTTGGTTCCCTTTTCATTTTGCTGCTGTTTTCTTTAGCTATAGAGAAGCTTCTTATTTTGATGAAGTCCCATTTGTTTATTTTTTCCTTTATGTCCCTTGCTCTAGGGGACATATCGGTGAAAATACTGTTGTGTGGAATATCCGAGAGTTTCCTACCTATGTTCTCCTCTAAGACTTTTATGGTGTTGCAACTTATATTTAAGTCTTTTATCCATCTTGAGTTTATTTTTGTGTATGGTGTCAGCTGATGATCCAATTTCAATTTTTTGTATGTAGCCGTCCAGCTCTCCCAACACCATTTGTTAAAGAGGCTATTTTCACTCCATTTTATGCTTCTGCCCCCTTTGTTGAATATTAATTGACCATAGAGACATGGGCTTATTTCTGGGCTATTTTGTTCCATTGATCTATGTTTCTGTTCTTATGCCTATACCAGACTGTTTTGATTACAGTGGCCTTGTAATATAGTTTGATGTCAGGTATTGTGATCCCTACTACTTTGTTTTTCTCAAAATTTTGTGGCTATTCAGGGTCATATATGGTTTCATATAAATTTTTTAAGTGTTTCTTCAATGTCTGGGAAATACATCATTGATATTTTAATAGGGATTGCATTGAATCTATAAATTGCTTGGGATAGTATGGAAATTTTGATGATATTAATTCTTTCAATCCAGAACACGGGATATGCTTCTATTTATTTATGTCTTCCTTAATTTCTTCAGTGTTGTGTAGATTTCTGAATACAGGTCTTTTACCTCCTTGGTTAAGTTTATTCCTAGGTAGTTTATTTTTCTTGTTGCTATAGCAAATGGGATTTTCCCCTAATTTCTGATTCTGATATTTCATTGTTGATGTACAAAAATGCCTTCAATTTCTGAATATTGACTTTGTATCCTGCTGTTTTGCCAAATTCACTTATTAGGTTGAGTAGTTTTTTTTGGAGGAGTCTATAGGGTTTTCCATGTACATTGACATGTCATCTGTAAACAATGATAGTTTTACTTCCTCCTTTCCAATCTGGATGCTTTTTATTTCTTTTTCTTGTCTGATTGCTGTTGCTAGGACTTCGAATACTATGTTGAAGAGAAGTGGCGAAAGCAGACATCCTTGTCTTGTTGCTGGTCTTAGTGGGAAAGCTTTTAGTATTTTCCCATTGAGTATGAGGTTGGATGTAGGTTTTTCATGTATGGCCTATATTATGTTGAGGTATGCCCCTTTTATTCCCATTTTGCTGAGTGTTTTGATCATAAATGAGTGCTGTACTTTTTCAAATGCTTCTTCCGCATCTTTTAAACGATCATGTGGTTTTTGTCTTTCCTTTGGTTTATGTGATGTATTATGTTTATTGATTTGTGAATATTGAACCATCCATACATCCCTGGAATAAATTTCACTTGATCATGATGGATGACCTTTCTAATATACTGCTGGATGCAGTTTGCCAATATTTTGTTGAGGATTTTTGCATCTATGTTCATCTGCGATATTGGCCTGTAGTTTTATTTCTTGGTTGTGTCTTTACCTGGTTTTGGGATTAGGATGATGATGTCCTCATAAAAAGAGTCTAGGAGTCTTCCCTCATCTTGGATTTTTTTGGAATAGTCTTAGAAGGACAGGGGTTAGTTCTTCCTTAAATGCTTTCTAAAATTCTCCTGTAAAACCATCCGGTCCAGGGCTTTTGTGTGCTGGGAGTTTTTTGATTACTGCTTCAATTTCCCCAGCTGTTATCAGTCTATTCAGGCTATTTCTTCATTCAGTGTTTGAAGGTTATATTTTCCTAGAAATTTATCCATTTCATGGAGGTTTTCAAATTTCTTGGCATACAATTTTTCATCGTAATTTCTTACAATCCTTTGTATTTCCGTGGTATCAGTTGTTATTTCTCATGTTTCATTTCTGATATTATTTATTTGGGTACTCTCCCTTTTTTTCTCGATGAGTCTGCTTAAAGGCTTGTCAATTTTGTTTATCTTTTCAAAGAACCAGCTCCTGGATTGGTCGGTCCTTTTAACTGTTACTTTAGTCTCTATGTCATTCAGTTCTTCTCTGATGTTGATCATTGCCTTTCATCTACTCCCTCCGGGCTTTGTTGGTTTTTGTTTCTCCAGTTTTTGAAGCTGGAGGGTTTGGTTCCTCTACTTAAAATGTTTCTATCTTTTTTAGGTAGGCCTGTACTGGTGGGAACTTCCTTGTCAGGACAGTCTTTGCTGTGTCCTATAGTTTCTGGAATGTTGTATGTTCATTTTCATTTGTTTCCAGAAACTTTTTGATTTCTTCTTTGATCTCATTATTGACCCACTCATTGTTTAATATTGTACTATTCACTCTCCATGAGTTTGAATGTTTTTGAGTTTTTTCCTTGAAGTTGGTTTCTAGTCAGGGCCTTGTGGTCCCAGAAAATGCTTGTTATGATTTCGATTTTCCTGAATTTGTTGAGGCTTGTTTTGTGTCCAAACCTGTGGACTATCTTTGAATGTGTTCCATGTGCATTTGGAAAGAACATGTATTTTGCTTCTTTGGGATGAAAGGTACTATATATGTCAGTTAAGTCTATTTCATCTAATGCATTTTTTTCAGTTCCACAACATCCTTGTTGATATTTTGTATGGAAGATCTAGCCATTGTTGACAATGGGGTTTGAAAATCCCCTACTATCAGTGTGTTACTGTCTATATCTTTCTTGAAGTCCTCCAAGATTTTCTTTATATATTGGAGTGGTCCTATATTTGGTACATATAGGTTTAAAATGTATATGTCTTCTTGGTGGATCCTTCCTTCAAATATTATAAACTGTCTTTCTGGGTCTCTCTTTATGGCCTTTGTTTTGAAATCTATTCTGTCTGATATGAGTATTGCTACCCTGGCTTTTGTTCCCTATCCATTTACTTGGAATATTTTTTTTTTCATCCCTTTACTGTTAGTCTGTTTAGGTACTTTGTTCAGAAGTGGGTCTCTTGTAGGCAGCATATGTGTGGGTCATGTTTTCTTATCCATTCAGCTACCCTATGTCTTTTGATTGGGGCATTTAATCCATTTACATTTAATGTTATTATTGATAGGTTCTTATTCATTTTTTCCCTTTGTACCTGTGATCCTCTCTTTCTGACTCTTTTTCTTCATCTTCTTAAAGCAGTCCCTTTAGCATATCTTCCAGTGAGTTTGGTGGAGGTGTATTCTTTTAGCTCTCTTTTGTTTCGGAAACTCCTTATTTCGCGTTCCATTTTAATTGAGAGCCTTGCTGGATACAGCAGGCCTGGCTGCAGGCCTTTGCTTTTCATGACTTGGAATATTTCCTGCCATTCCCTTTTGGCTTACAGTGTTTCTGGTGAGAAGTCAGCTGCGAGCTGTATTGGGGCTCCCTTATATGTTACTTCCTGTTTCTCCCTTGCTGCCTTGAGGATTCTCTCTTTGTCTTTACTATTTGCCATTTTAACGATGATGTGTCTTGGAGTGGGCTTCACTGGTTTCCACTTGAATGGGACTCTCTGTGCTTCCTGGACTTGTGTGACTTTTTCTTTCCTCCAATTAGGGAAGTTCTCCATCATCACTTTTTCAAACAGGTTCTCTGTCCCTTTCTCCTCTTCTTCTACTTTGGTATCCCTATTATACAGGTATTATTACATTTCAGATTGTCCTGCATATCCCTCAATGCCTCTTCATTCTTTTTGAGTCTTTTTTCATTTACTTGCTCTTTCTGGGAGCTTATTTCTACTTTGTCCTCCAGCTCACTGATTCAATCTTCTGCTTAATCTAGCCTGCTTTTGATTACTTCTACCGTGTTCTTTATTTCAGAAATTGTATTCATCATTTTCTCTTGCCTCTTATTGATAGTTTCTATGTCCTTTTTCATGCTGATATAGTTTGCAGTAAGTTCCTCGTAGTTTCTCTGTAGTTTTCCATAGTTCTCTTTGAGCTCACTGAGCTCATTGAGCTTCCTTAGAACCATTGTTTGGAATTCAATATCTGATAGTTTACTTGCCTCTATTTCATTTAGTTCTCTTTGTGGGGATTCCTCCTTTCCCTTGGAGTGGGGGATGTTTCTTTTTCTTCTTATTATTTGTGAGACTCTTCTTTTTTTTGCTTCTGCTTCTTAAATTGATCTGTCTTGACTTCCTGACTTTGTGGTGTGAACTTCTGTGGTCGGAAACTGCTTTTTTTTCTTTGTTTCTTCCTGGATCTGCCTCTGATGATGTCAGCTGTTGAACCCATCTGACCTCAGGCAGTCTTTAAGAGAGTTCCAGGAATCTACTGTCTGTGCCTGTTACCTCCAGTTATTAATCTAGTCACTCTGCCCTAAGCATTCTGGGCGGGGCAAAGTACCTACTGTGGGTGGGGCTATTGTGTCCTTTCACGCTGCTGCGACTCAGAGGAGTGGTCTTGCTGAGCAAGATGGCTGCTGCTGTATAGAGGAGGATTCAGCACCGGGATACCCCCAGTTCCTCCCTCAGTTCTCTCCCCAAAGCCTCCATCACCAATCTTTCCTCAAATGTCCTTAGGCCACTCTGTGTCCCCTTTATCCAGGGATCTACTATCTGTAACTCCTGCTTTGTACTCAGCATTTGGGCCTGCGCAACACCGGGCCAGGACCCAGACTACTGGTAGTGTGGTTGTTGTGTCCTCTCATGCTGTTGTCCCTTGGGGGAGTGGTCTGTCTGAGCAAGATGGCAACAGCGGAACAGAGGGAGGGGTGAATCAGCACCGGGACCCTGCCATCCACTTTCTCAGTTCTTTCCCCCAAGCTTCCTTTTCCTGTCTCTCCTCAGACTGCTCAAGCCCGCTCTGCCCCTGCCTTTCCTGGAGCCCAAGGTAAGTGGCTGCCAGTACAAAGTTTTTGTGTTTGGCCTTTAAATGACCCTTTGCATCTCCAGCCAGCTGTTTGACAGAGAGCACGCTGCCGCTTTTCACAGCTGGCTGTTATCTGTGTGCTTTTTGGGCTCTGGTGCTGTAGGCTGGAGATCCCTGCTTATGGTTTAGACCCTGCTCTTCCCAGGGGGATCCAACTGGCTCTTTCAACATCCCTCTGGCACTGCCACCCGTGGGTGCCTAGCCCATCTTCTCAAGCCTCTACTGCACTTCTTACCAGTTAGGTTGTGCTAAAGCTGATTCCTCTGTCTGTCTGAAATTTTAAGGCTCCTCTCTTACTATTGTTCAGTTGTTTTCCAAGTGATTTCTCCACAATTTAGTTGTAATTCCAGATTGGTCCTGGGAGGAGGTCAGTGTGATTTCCACTCATTCCTCTGCCATCTTGAAGTCTCTGTATTACATTGTTCTTTATAGACACATAGTTGACTACACTATAGTGTAAACATAACTTTTATTTGCATTGGGAAACAAAAAATTTGTGAGTCACTTTATCATGATGTTTACTGTACAGTAGAGTTCTGGAACAGAAGCCACATATCCTTGAGGTGTGCCTGTACCGCCTGTTCCCACACAGGATAACGTCCCCCCTCACCCACATCCCCACCAGAGTGGTACATTTGTTATATTGATAAGCTTACACTTGCACATGATAATCACTCCAAGTTCACATTTACATTGTAGCTCATTCTTACATTCTATGGGTTTGGACAAATGTATAATGACATGTATCCTTCATGATGGTGTCATACAGAGTATTTTCTCTGCCCTAAAAATTCTCTATACTCTGACTATTTAACCCTCCCCCTCAAACCCTGACAAACACTGAGCTTTTTCCTATCTCCATAGTTTTGCCTTTCCAGAATGCCATAGTTGGAATAATGCAGTATATAGCCTTTTCACATTGGCTTCTTTTACTTAGCAGTAGGTATTTAGCTCTCTTAACTATCTATTGATAGTTCATTTCATTTAGCACTGAATAATATTCCATCACGTGGATGTGCCACAGCTTATTTATATCCATTTACCTACTGAAGGACACCTTGGTTACCTTCAAGTTTTGGTAATTATGAATACAGGTGCTATAAACACTGGTGTGCAGGTTTTCATGTGAGTGTAAGTTTTCAATTTCTTTGGGTAAATGTCAAGTATTTGCTGGATTGTATAGTAAAAGTATGCTTAGTTTTGTAGGAAACCAGCAGACTTCCAAAGCAGCTGTACAATTTTGTACTTCTATCATCAAAATGAGAGTTCCTGTTGCTTTATATCCTTGCCAGAGTTTGACGTTATCAGTGTTACAGATTTTGGCCATTCTAATAGCTATCTGGTAGTATCTCGTTGTTGTTCTAAAGTGTGTTTCCATGATAACCTAAGATGTAGAGCATGTTTTTATATGCTTATTTGCCATCTGTATATCTTCTTTGGTCAAGTGTCTGTTAAGGTCTTTGGAACATTTTTAATTGCTTTTTTTTTGTACTCATGTTGTTGAATTTTAACAGTTTTTTATATTTTGTTTTTAATTATATTTTATTGATTATGCTATTAGAGTTATCCTGATTTTTCCCTCTTTCTCCCTTCCACCTAATACCCTCCACTCCCTCAGGCAATCCCCCCACCATCATTCTTGTCCATGGGTCATGCATGCAAGTACTCCATTTTCTATACTGTACTTTACATCCCCATGGCTATTCTGTAACTACCTATTTGTACTTCTTAATGCCCTCATTTCTTCACCCATTCTCTCACTCCCCACTTCCATCTGGAAACTAACTTCTTTTCTCTTGCTGCTTTTTAAGAGTCTCTCTTTATCTTTAACATTTGGCATTTTAATTACGATGTGTCTTAGAGTGGGCCTGTTTGCATTCTTTGTAATTGGGACTCTCTGTGCTTCCTGGAATTGCATGTCTATTTCCTTTGTCAAATTAGGGAAGTTTTCTTTCACTGTTTTTTTTTAGATAGATTTCCAATTTCTTGCTCTTTCTCTTCTCCTTCTGGCACCCTCATGATGCGAATGTTGGGCCTCTTGGAGTTGTCCCAGGGGCTGTTTACACTATCTTCATTTTTTTTGGATTCTTTTTTTCTTCTTCTTGTTCTGATTGGTTGTTTTTTGCTTCCTTATGTTCCAAATCATTGATTTGATTCTCAGCTTCATCCACTCTACTGTTGTTTCCCTGTAAACTGTTCTTTATTTCAATCCTTAGTTTCTGACTGGATCTTTTTTATGCTGTTGAGGTCCTCACTGAGTTCCTTGAGCATCATTATAACCAGTGTTTTGAACTCTATGTGATAGATTGCTTATCTCCATTTTGTTTAGCTCTTTTTCTGGGATTTTGATCTGTTCTTTCATTTAGGCCATATTTCTTTGTCTCCTCATTTTGGTAGCTTCCCTGTGTTTATTTCTATGTATTAGGGAGATCTGCTTTGACTCTATGTCTTGGTAGTGTGCCCTCATGTAGTGCGTGCCCTGTAGGGTCCAGTGGCACAGCCTCCCCCCTCACCCAAGCTGGGTATTCAAGGTGCACCCTTTGTGTGGGCTGAGTACACTCTCCTCTTATAATTAAGTCTTGGTTGCTGTTGGCAGATCAGTGGGAGGGATTTACCCAGGCCAGTCAGCTGTAAGGACTAGCTGTGACCACTGACCACCAACCTCCACCCGCTGTGGAGGATCAGGTGTGCAGGGGCAGGGTGGTGATGCTCCACCATGGTCTGTAGCTGCCCACTGGGTGCACTGGCCCTGGGGTTTCCCCAGGTGGTGCAGGCCACAGTCAGCCACCACTTTTGTTTTACCTGGGGCTCCCCTCCTGAGCTGTAAAGCAATCTGACATGGCTGCTACTTGTACTGGGCTTGGAGATTCTCAGATGAAGCAAAGATGTGACTCTAATCTGGCTGCTGCTAGGGCTCACTGAGGCCAGCTGTTCTTTGTTTGATAGGATATAGGGGCCAAGACCAGCCATTCTTATAGAAAAGCAGCTTGGATGGGCCCATAAGTTGGGTGGGGCAGAGCCTCTGGGGATCTCCAAGGCAGGTCCAACAGTGTCAGCCAGTTTGATGGAGACTCAGATCTGGCACCAGCTTACTGGCTCTGTGGAGGGAGGGTTTAACAAAGGGCCAATGGCCTCTGCTCGCCTTGATGCCAAGCGCTTCAGTTTCTCCCTGTGTACCAACGGTGCCTTTCAAGCCGCTTCCCTGATGCTGGACCTCAGAGGGAGTGAATCTGAGTAGGTAAGTCCATGTGTAGGTCCTTTAAGAAACACTGCTTGGGGCTCCAGATGTTTCTTCCACTGACTTAATCCCCACTGGTTTTTTGCAGCCAGAAGTTGTGGAGACTTATCTTCCTGGTATTGGAATCCTGGGACGAGGGGCCTGGTGTGGGGCTGGGCCTCCTTGCTCCCAACATATCCCTCCCAAATGTTTATCCATATGGGTGTGGGACCAGCCTGTTCCACATCTGTGCCCCTCCTACCAGTTTGGATGGATGTGGTTTCTTTAATTCTGTAGTTGTCAGACTTCCATTCAGCTCAATTTTGTAGTCCTCAGACTTTCGTTCAGCTTGATTTAGGATATCCTGAATGATGGTTGTTCTATATTTAGTTGTAATTTTGATGTGGTTGTGCAAAGAGGTGAGCCATGTCTGCCTATGCTGCCATCCTGACCAGAAACCAGAAATCCTCAAGGAGTTTCTTATAAACCATTCCTGGGATAGACAGAATCAGAGCTTGTCCCTTGATATCCTATGTCCCTTTATAGCTGGTTGTAGTAATATGTAAATTGTATCCTTTTGGGAGTCTAATAATTTCCTAGAGCGTAAACTAAATCCTATATATTTTGGATAATGATCCTTTACCAGATGTGTTTTTGCAAATGTTTTCTCCTAGTGTTTGATTTCTCTTCTTATTCCCTTGACTTTTGCAGAGCAAAAGTTTTGAAATTTAATGAAATCTAGCTTATCAATTATTTTTTATGGACCTCTCATACAAGCATATGAAAAGATAATCAAGTTCACCAGTCATCAAGGAAATGCAAATCAAAACTACAATGGAATATCATCTCACCCTGTTAAGATGGCTATTATTTAAAAAGACAAAGATAACAAGTGTTGGTGAAAATGTGGGAAAGGGGGGACCTATAAACATTGTTGATAAGATTATAAACTGATACAATGATTTGGGAAAACAATATGGAGATTCCTCAAAAAATTAAAAATACAACTACCATATGACCCATCAATCTCTGTTCTGGGTATATAACCAAAGAAAATAAAATCCGGGTCTTAAATAGATATCTTCACTCCATGTTCATTGCAGCATTATTCACAATAACCAAAATACATAAACACCCTAAATGTCTACGATTGAAGAATGGGTAAAGAAAATGTGAGGCATGTGTACAAAGAAAATGAATAACTATCTATGAATTCTACTTTTTATCTCACATATAAGTCATATCATGCAATATTTGTCTTTCTGTGTCTGGCTCATTTCACTGAGCATAATCTCTTCCTCATCCATGTTCCAGCAACTGATGTGAATTCCTTCTTTTAAAAAGATGTAGATGCAGAAAGAGTTGAACCCAAAGAAGCAGAGAGTAGAATGCTGGTTGCCGAAGACTGGGGAGTAGGGGGAAAGGAAACGTTGGTCAAAGCGTACAAAGTGTCGCTTCTACCAGATGGATAACTATAGATCTAATGTACAGCATGGTGACTGTAGTTAATAATACTGTACTGTACACTTGAAATTTATTAAGAGAGTTATGTCCTTAACTTTTCTCACCACAGACACACAAAACAGGCACCTAAGGTGACAGACATGTTAATTAGCTTGATTGTGACAATGATTTCATAATGTATACATATATTCAAATATCACATTGTACACCTTAAATATATACAACTTTTATTTGTATATTATACCTCAATAAAGCTGGAAAGTTTTTTCAAAAGATTACCCATATTATACATACAAAGATTGTTCCCAGCTAATTATCTGCTCATTATCAAGCTTCAGAAATAAGAGAGTGGTATTTGTGCAGGGACAGACATATAGACAAAAGAACAACCAAGGGTCCAGGACCAACTCATTTATATATGGAAATGTTATATATTTTAGAGTTGGCATTGGAATTCACTTAGTAAAACAGGGCAGCTTTTTAAAAGTTATCCTCAATCAGCCATCCAAAGGGAAAACTTAACATTGGATCCAAACCACATAACATCCACATACATCAATTTCATGCAGAAAAATACTTAACTGTGAACAGATAATTTTTTAAATTTTAGGAGAAATTTTAGAAGATTATGTGCCTGGGAAAGAAAGCATTTCTTAACAGGGATACAATAGCAAAAACATTTTGAAATATTAATAAATTGACTATTACATATTACTTAAAATTATATCAGTTCTAAGATGCTTTTAAAAAGATGTCACAATTAGGAAAAACAATATTTAATACAAATAACCAATATAGGAAATAAAGATTGTAAAGCCTCAAACCTAAATCCTATGTTTATTTCTAGCTATACATATGTCTATTTTTATACTTATAAAAATAATAAGGAACTTAATGTCACTGGATGAGCTGGAACTAGATTATGAAGGAAAAACTGCAGACCAACACATGTGGGGAAGATTCCCAGCCTCATTAGTAATCAGGAAAATGCATTTTAAAACCTCGAAGAGGTACCATTTAATATCCAATAGATAGATAAGTCTGAATACCTACAATTGGCAAGAAAGTTTGTTACTGGGAATAATTATACATGGATAGTGGAGGTGTGGGTTTATACAAATAGTTATATCTAGTTACGTGCAAATACATATACAGTGCACAGAAATTCTAGTCTTAAACATATGGTCTAAAGGAACAGTCCACACCTGTACCAGGAGGCATGCACAAGGATGTTCACAGAGGCATAGATCATAATAGCAAACAGAGAAAATTTCAGTCATGGGAAAGGTTTTCAGAGACATTCTCGGGATATCTTCACTGCTCACTGGGAGTGTTCACCGGGAATGCAGAGTCTTGATGTGAAGGAGGCATAGAGATCAAAATTCTCAAAGTAAAGAAAGACAAAGTACCTTTCACTGAATTACTTGACACAGCTCAGCAGATCTCCCCATGACCAATGCCAGAAAGTCAGCCACTTTCTTCGCTTTCCCCAAGGGGTAGTGAGAACTCCCGTACTGAGGAACCATCAACGACTGAGATAACTAGTGGAGAAATTTATCTGTGGCCAGGATGGTCTTGCAACCTGCAGCCTCTCCAGCTGACGGGAAGATCGGTAAATAGAGAAGGTAATAGAGATGTGTCCTGTCAGTATTCAAGTGTTAGAAAGGATTCCTAGTCTTAAATTAAAACTTAGGTATGGGAAATGTACTGGAAGAGAGAGATTTGCAAGCTTACTGGGTGATACCTCAGCAAGACTGAGAAAGATACAATAAACCAGAAGAGAAAGCCCAAGAAAGCAACATTTGATTATTTTATGGTACCAATTTTGGGTATATCTTGATTCAGCACCAGAAAAGAACAGGTATGTGAATGGGCAGTGAGACACGGCCTGTGTCACTGGTAAATTTACATAGCAAGTGCATAATATTTTTCTGATACTCAAGTTACCACTTGAGTCAATAGCCCTATGAACTAACTTCACTCAGATTATCAGCCATCACATTCAGCAAACTCTATCATGCAAAGCAAATTAGGGCTAATTTATTGGATTTCCCCTTGGGCAGGGTGAAGAGAGAAGACGACCCTGGCTAATTCAGTCCAGGTCCTGAAGGATTCACTGTTCAGAAAATACACCTCTGCCCTTACTGATGGCCCAGCACATACCTCAGGCTTAAGGACTGGCCCCCAACAGGGGGCTCTTGTACTCTAGCTGAGTGTCAGCGTGGCTCTGGTCTCTGTTCAAGTGCGAGCTTGACAGATCCAGCTCCTGGTTAACGCACTCCTCACCATTTGGGCCCAGTGTCTTTCAAATATTGAGGCCGTGGTACTGACTGTCTCACTGGCCCAGGGCTATACACGATTCTCTCTCTTATATCAAACAATTTCAGATCCTTCTTACCACAGTGGGTTTCCCAAATGCTTATTTCCTTTTAGGGAAACTTCTGCAAATTAATTACTAATATGTTAGACTCAGATACCCAGACAGTGTCCTCTAAAATATAGTGTCATATTAAAAACTCCCTTCCGGTTGAAAGTATTAACCTACACTCTTTTGATAGCCTTACTTTAGATAATCTTTTTTCTTTTGCTTTTCTCATTTTTGCGATGATTGCTGGAGGATTGACCAAAACTATATTGATTTAAAATCAATATTGAGAGAAATGAATAACACAATAGAAGCTTGCAGGAAGGAGGAAGTTATCTGGGCATGGGATGTGGTGACTAAGCCATGGCTGTGCTTGAAGAGGAAGGATGATGACATCAATCCTCACACAACCCAAGCTTGCATGGAACCATGATACATCGGGAAATACTCTTCCTTCCAGCTAATCAGGCAACAGGAGGGAGGCAGCATCACTTGTCTCCGGCAGACTGAGCCTGCGGCAGGCATACCCAATGTCGTGGTGGGGACACAGAAATCCCCTTAGCGTCGCAGTTCAGTGAAATTGGCGTACCGAGCACCGGTTTTTGCAGTGCTGTTGCAGTTTCTGAAGTTACGGCTCATGCCGTCTCCCCTCTGTCGATTCTCCGCTTTTCTTCCTCTGCCCCATCCTCCACGGCCCCCAGGGGTAACGGTCACAAAGCTTCCAATCTTAGTGAAGCTCTCAAGCCTACCTTTCAGTCCTTTTACATATCTTTAGTCATTTCCACTTCTCATTTCCTGGAATCCAAAGTGTTCTTTTTAAACCACTCACTTCATAGAACTAAAGTAATGGTTACATTGTCCCACAAATAAAGAAAACAGGAAAAACACGAACACTCCCCAAATTTCATGAGCCTTGAATCCGGACCCCATGAACCCTGTGGTGCTCAAGTGAACAGGGAGAGAAGCACACTCGCGAGGTCATACCCTTTTCCCGGTGAAAGGGAACTTTCAGAAGAAATGTCCAGTCTGAAGTTCAAGTACAGCAGCTTTGGTGTTGGAATGTCTGGGTTGGGCGCAAGCCCTGACTTTTCAGCCCCCTCTCACAATGGTCTCAGCTTAGGAACACTTGTTTGGGTTTTGATGAAGCTGGAAAGTTTTATTATCCTCGAAGTATTTGAACTTGTAAGACTTCTAGTAAGTCTGACTGAATAAAATTTCAGACTGCTCAGCTGACCACAGAGACTCCCAAGTGTATCACCTCTTTAATCAGCCCGGTAAATTATCCTGGACCTGACCAGGAGTGTTCATCCGTGCACGCATGCCTGTGTGTGGATCCAATGCCGTCAGATATGAGAAACAGACTGAGGAAGAGCTCTTTTCTATCTAGAAGGAGTCCATAGACGAAGGCTTACTCAGCTGCAGAAACGCAGCTTTCCGCCTCAGGGCTTGCCCTTGAGAAACACTGCCAGGAGAAGTCAGTGGAAGGTGCAGTGGCTGGTTCTTCTGTGATTGCTTCTTTAGAAGAATTGAGCAGTGTAGCCCGTGGTCCAGTGCCCATTAGGGGAAATGCGGCATCAACTTCCCTCTGGGCTGCAGTGAGGCACAGAAGCCCCTCTAGCATGTCTGAGGGGAGACTGCTTGGGTTTCAATTTCAGCTCCACCTCTTCTGAATGGTGTAGACTTGGGCAAGGATCTAACTTCTCCTTGTTACAATTTTCTAACTAGTAAAATGGGGAGAAGTAATAATAACATATCTACCTCAGGGTATCATCACAAAAATTAAAAGCACTTAAAAGCGTGTCTGGCATGCAGTGAGCACAAGAAATATTAGTCTCTATTATTATTATCTTTATTATTAATTATCCTCGTGACTGGAGTGTAACCTGGCAATCTTTGTTTTTTCATCAGGCTGGCCGACAAAGATCCAGTATATCTGGGGAGAAAGTGTCAAGTTCAAAAACCAAAAGAAACCTGACTTTCTTCATAGTGGCTGGGGACGGGAAGGAGGGAAGGACTCCAAGAGGAGCAGCCAATTTTTGCTTTAGGTTTGGAGGTTGTTCTACCCATGTCTGGGAAACGAACCAGCTTCCAGACGTCTGGGGAAGCAGCCGGGTCCCTCCCCTCACCCTCGTCCTGATTCCTTTTCCACCATTTACACATCCCAGAATTTGTTGGTTGATTATGAAATTGCAAAAATCAGGTTTATACCTGTAGACAAACTCATAGTGGATTTGGGGATTTATTGGCTGTTTGGTAACCAGAGCCTTGGCCATGACATATCTGACACTCACTTGGGACTGAGTGGACATAAAGAAATAAAGTATCCCCTGCATTTCCAGAAGTGGAAACACGTTATGATATTATTTATAGTTGTCATTTCCCTGCAGACCTGTGGGTGCGAGTCCCCCCTTGGTTTTAAGTTCCAGCACTTGAGTGTGACCTAGGTCACATAATAGTAATACACGTTCCCTCGTCTGATTGCTGAGCCCTTCACCTCTCTGTGCCTGTGGAACATTGTCCACACAGAGAAGCAGAGCAGCCTGGAAGGCATGCCCATGTTCCAAGCGCCAGCCGCACATCCTCAGCCAATCCCCAGCTCCGCAACCCAGGCCTCTCTAGCCAGGCTTTGGAGACAAACAAATTTTGCGGAAGCTGGTTAAAATAAAACCAAAGTAAGATATTGGATACTTTCCTTCTGGGCAAATTAAAACTATGTGAGAGGCAGCATCATTTGTCTCTGGCAGACCAAACCATAAAGGACTATAAGAAAAAATATTTAGATACAGGAAAAGAAAAAAGTATCTACTAACAAGGGCATATATATGTGTGTGTATGTGTATATATGGACACACACATGTATATACATACTTATATACATACTTATATACGTGTATACACAATTTAACAAAGAATAGAAAGAATTACCAAAGAAAATATTACAAAACTTTTCTGAGACTACGAAAGGAGATAAAAAAGTGGAGCAGAATACAATACTCCCAGAGAGGTGTGGAATATAAAGATTTGACGCAGTTTCAATCAAAATCTACATGGAATTCAAAAAATTGATATTGTGTTTCCAAAAGCTAATATGAAAAGTAATTATATTACAAGACTGTGACTGTATTGAACAATTTTTTAAAAAATAGTTTTCTTCTCCACTATACAAGGGGAGGCCAAAACATTGAATTGATATTAAAAAATTGTGTATTTATTCTTACATGTTTAAACTTCACTCACCTTCAAAGTACTCTCCATTTGATCCAATACACCTATCAAGACTTTTTTTCCACTGCTCAAAACAGTTTTTAAACTCGTTGATTTTGGTACCTTAGTGCTTCTGCCATTTTTTGTTGCACCTCTCCCACATTGTCAAAACATTTCCCTTTGAGGACATTTTTTCATCCGGGGAAACAAAACACGTCACTGGGGTGAGATCAGGTGAATAGAGAGGGTGGGGCACGGCGGTCGTGCCGTTTTTTGGCCCAAAACCGCTGCACACTCTCTGCAGTGTGGGCAGGTGCGCTCGTAAATCACCCGTCCTGAAATGGGCAAACGCAAAGAAAGAGTCTTCAAAAAAAATTCACTGAAGCCAAAGGCGGCCTCTCACAACAATGCCAGCTGATACATTGTTGCAGATGCGCTCCTAGAACACTCACCTTACGGCGGAAGCCTGTGCTACAAGGGGCCTGCCCTCTGGAAGAAAATTCCAGGTTATTTTCCGTCCCCGCTTGTATTGCTTAATTTTCAAATACGCTGTTTCTTTTTTGTATGATTTTTTTTTCTTATAGTGACATGATTTACTCCTTAATGTCTGATGGCAATATTAATAATTATAGTTTTAGTGTAAAGAGCTAAATCCTAGGGACAGGTTCAGGACACTGGGGAAGAAACTCAGGCACCTCTAGAGTGTCTTTGCAGCTGCCTTTCTCTGCTCAACACCCCTCATCACCACCACCGCCTAATGCCCACAAAGAGCGTAAACTAAACTATAATTTAGTGAGAAAGAGCATTTGCAGAAGTTGCGTTTAAGTGAAACAGCAACCTGGCATTGAACATAGTCTCTCCAACCTATGGGCCCACATGTAGGACAGCATCACTTGTCTCTGGAAAACTAAGCCATCAAGGAAACTCACAGGAATAGAGATACCATGTGTAGAAACATCAACAAAACAATAGATAAGAAAAAAAGAATATGACATAAACTTTCTAATGTGTTTAATGTAACATGAAAAGCTGGTATCACATGAAATTCTAAAATTAACAATGTGATTCTAAAAATCACTCGAATCATGAGTAGGCAAGACTAATGAAAAACACTTCTCTTTTACTGAACTTACTACTTGGTTTAAAATTACTCTTTTTGTCAACCATGCCATTTAATTTTGAAGTGTTTTTTTTTAAGCATGCAATGTATTTTCTTATGAAGACAGTAAACTTCCCCAATATTTCTGTAGTTTGGGAGGGTAGGATATTTCCTGAAGTCAGCATTTGGAAGGGACCCACACAGTAAATTCCGTGGTCTCACACTCCCTGTCAATAAAAACAAAGGCAGGCAGCATTTTATGGTGTCTGCATTCACCATGGAAGTGACTTGGACACTCGAGTGACAAATTTCACATTAGTTCTGGTTGTAAACTTGAAATCCCTTGGCACCTCACAGCCAGCCAGTAAAGTCGGTTGTGTGCGTTGAGGTATTTGAGAAATACAGGGCTGGATAAAAAGCCTTCCCAAAGCCTACGACTGCCGCAGCATGCTTGCAGCCTGGGCGTGGGACCCTGAAAAACACTCCTCTCTCCACACCGTAGGCTCAGGCTGTCACCTACGGACACTGATCTCATCTGTCTAATTCTGCAACCATGGCTCTTTAAAGAACTACGCTTTTTCGGGTTTATGACAGCCCACCCGTCATCTGAGGGACCGAGCATCTCCCCTCTTCACCCCCAACTCTGGACAGCTCTAAGGAAAACAGAATATAATGATATTCTTTATATTGATCCATGGCATGAGGAGAAAGGAAACAACTTTTCACCTTATAGCACTAGTAATAGACGATCTTTTCATGCGATTTAGGCAGAGAGGACAGACTACAGAGAGCAGTGGTTCTCCTTTTGAGGGAAACCTCCCCCACCCCTCACCCCAGAGGGCATTTGGAGACATTTTGGGTGTTCATTGGCACCTAGTGGGTAGAGACCAGGGATGCTGCTAAACACCCTAAAAGGCACGGGACAGCCCCACGACAAAGAATTATCCTGCCCCAAATGTTAGCAGCACCGAGCTTCAGAAAACCAGCTCTCTCTAGAGCCTTGTCACTCCAAGTGCCATCTTCAGGCTATAGTGCTGGTCAGAAATGCTGGCTGTCGGGGCCCACCCCAGGCCTAGTGAATCAGAATCTGCATTGTAACGAGATTCCCAGGTGATGTGGATGCACAATACAGTTCTAGGAACCTGCTTCAGAGCAGTCGCCGCAAACAGAACTGCACACACAGGACACCTCATGCCCAGCCCTCCTTCCTAGCCAATTAAATGAGAGTACCTGGGAGGACCGCTCAGGTGTATTCTAAAATCCCCCCCCCCCCCCCCGTCACCCTTCTGCGCAGCCAGGTCACAGAACCACTGCACTAATGCCGAAAACGCAGATACAGCGCGCAGCTGTAGAGTCACAGTCAGTAGGGAGGAAAGGCCCAACCTGCAGGCGTGGGGGTCCAGTGAACAACACATCAGCAAACACAAGGGGCAAAGTTTCCTGTGTCCGTGCAGATGCAGGGTCAAGAGGCTGAACTACAGGAAAGGAAGGGCAGGAGCAGGACCCTGCCCCCAGGCTGGGAAGGCAACCTGATCACAAGCCTGCCTTGTGAAAGGCCAAAAATGACACCTTTCCCTAATTTGTCTGTTCTAGGAACTCAGGGAAGTTGGAAGGACAATACCAGCTAGTTGAGGCCTAGAATGGCAATAGAAAAGAGTTAAGAAGAAAAACCAAAGGAATTATAAGTGATAGAAAAGCATACTCTTGCCCTGGCTGCTGTGGCTTAGTTGGTTGGGCGTCGTCCTGAAAACTGAAAGGTTGTGGGTTCAATTACTAGACAGAGCATATGCCTAGGTTACATGTTCGTTCCCGGTCAGCGTGCCTGACCAATAAATGTTTCTCTCCCTCCTTTCCCCTCTTTCTAAATTCAATAAGCATGTCCTTGGGTGAGGATTAAAATAAACAAATCAATTAAATTTAAAAAGGAAATCATACTCTTATTTTCCTTTCATGGCCAGAAATAAATGTCTCTCTCCTCTCCTCTCTCCCTCTCTCTCCCTCTCTCTCCCTCTCTGTCCATGGAGAGAGAGAAAAATTACAGAGACAGTACAAATACGGTACTAGTAACTTCTATTTTCTTGATTTCATTCTGGAATAAGTTGCTAACCCAGTGCCCCATTAGCCTTGAATACCTTAAGTGCGTATTTACTACAAACACATACATTCTCCACATAGTGACAACACAGCCATCAAATCAAGAAATTGATACATTCCTACAGTCTAATTTTCAGATCCCATCGGTTAACCCAATTACTGCCTATATAGCAAAGAAGCAAATTAAAAATCATGTTGCATTTAGTTGTCAGGTCACTTTGGTTTTCCTTAACATGGACTGGTGTTTCCAATTTCTGAAAAAATAATAATCTTCAGATTTTGGGAACAAAATATTAGAATTCCTGAGAATTACTAGGAATTTTCAAAATCATAAGTTTTCTATATTTTTATACTTCTTCTTTCAGTGTTTTAAAATAATAATAAACAGGAATCATTTTTTGAGACAGTTATTCTAACGTTTCAGAGGTTTACTGTAGAAAAGTAAACAATATAACAATAAATCTGTAGTTTATTATTATAAAACAATATATTATAACAATATTATATATTCCTAAAAGAATTTAAAATGATATAATAAAACCATTAACAGAAGAGAACATTAATGAAATATAAATGCCCAATAAAAACCACTTAAAATTTTAAAATAATACCATAAATATATAATATTTAAAAGTTACTATTCTTAGGTTGACACTTAAACTGCCCCATCAGCTATTCTTACTCTTTCTTTCTTTCATTACAAATTTTTCAGACAGAAATATTTATTTTGTAATGATGTTTGTCAAATTGTTAAGAGTACCTACAAAAACATCTTTATTTTCGACTTTAGAGCACATTGTGACTCAGATGATCACATTTCCTTTTTCAATGATGAAAATAATTTGTCTGCTTTACAAAGGACTGAATATTGCCATGAATATTATAATACTCAGCAAGGACAAGGCCAGCCAACATCGTTGGGTAGTATGCAAATAACATTTGGATCTGCTAAGCAAGGTTAACAATACTACACATAATCATGTGACAAAACTGCTAACATAAAGGTTTATTTTGTTTCTAAAGCTTGTCATTTCTTTGAACAGCACTCATAGGGTCGATATAAAGAATACTATGCATATAACCTTATTACTCTTTATTTGTAAGAGTGCTCACCATTAGCTGCAGAAACATTGGATACACACACATAACATGAAACAGCTACAACTAAGGCTGACTGACTGAATCATAACTTTATCTTTCTTATAAGCTCATGGACCCCTTCTGGAAAGGTCGACCATAACTGCTGACTGTATGTCAGTGTTTTTGATTCTTGTCTAAACTGGATGTGAGGAGATTTCTTCAAACAAGTAACATTTATATGTTGTCTGCTAATTCTATCCCACTTTCCCAACTTCTCAACTGACTTTTGGGGGATTCAAAATTTGGATAAACTTTCTGAAAAGTGCAAGGAAGGAATACCCATAAGAAATCATCACCTGAATAGATCTTTATTCTTCTCTTGATATTCATAATCCTGACACTCTTGAAGGTTATATGTCAGTTATTTACAAAATAATCTCTCGTTTTAGTCTGGCTGATGTTTCTTTATGAGTAGATTCAGGTTACACATCCTGGACAGTGAGTCCATGTTCTTCCATTGAATCCTTTCAGAGGACACATGCTTTCTATGTGTCCCATTAAAACTGTTTATTTTGATTACCTGATAAAAGTGGTGTCTTCCAGTCCTCTCCACTGTTAATATATTATTTGTCACGTAATAATACTGAATATTTTTGACAAGCATCTTTAAAACTAAGTAAATATACCATTTCTTATAAAACATGTCATTTATTCTATCATTCATTTTTTTTCATGTGTATATAGTGTCATGTTTTTCTACTTTATTCAGTGGGTTGTAAGCCATTGCTATTATTATTTTCATGTTCAAATTTTCCAAAATTTTGTCAGTGGGAACCTTTTTTAGCCTGTCTTCTGCATTCTTGTACTGAATTGTTCCCATTGTGTTTTGAGAACTTCCCTAATTTCTATCACAAAAGACATTCCAGACTTCTCTTGTACTTTTCATGCTTCGTATGTGGAATCAATCGTTTCTTCAAGTAACCCTGGGTCTTTTAAGTCAGGAATGGTATTTAGAAGGCAAGATCTGGATGTTAGGTGTGCTCATTGCTGTTGGAGTGCTGCTGCTCGCAAGCTGTCAGTGCACATAGGGAATACAAACACACACACATGTTTTTATTATATTTTAACATTATCTATACAAATATAAAAATATACATGTTTAATATATGTGCATGTATATGTACATGTTAGATATTTTAGACACACACATATATAAAAAACAAAAGTTCTCAGGCACCAGATTCCAACACAACATTACAAAGATCAGCCTAGTTCTTTTCCTTTCTTATAAGGCACACATTAGATATATTGCAAGATAGGCTACATACCACTGCAATGAAGTAAACACTATAATAAAGCCAGTCACATAAATTTTTTGGCTTCCCAGGGCATATAAAATTTATGTTTACACTATACTATGGTTTATTATATGTGCAATAATATTCTGTCTAAAAAATGTATATGTCTTAATTAAAAAATACCTTACACTGCCCCGGCTGGTGTGGCTCAGTGGACTGAGCACTGGACTGTGAACCAAAGCATTGCCAGTTTTATTCCCAGTCAGGACACATGCCTGGGCTGCAAGTCAGGTCCCCAGTAGGGGCTCTCAAGAGGCAACCACACAGTGATGTTTCTCTCCCTCTCTTTCTCTCTCCCTTCCCCTCTGTCTGATTAATTAAAAATACTTCATACTATACACCAGAATAAACTCAAGATGGATAAAAGACTCAAATATAAGATGTGACACCATAAAAGTCCTAGAAGAGAAATTAAGCAGGAAAATTGCAGGTATCCCACGCAGTAATATTATTACCGATACCTCCCCTAAGGCAAGGAATATAAAGGAAAGAAGAAACAAATGGAACTACATCAAATTAAAAAGCTTCTACACAGCTAAAGAAAACATCAGCAAAATGAAAAAGGAACCAACCATATGGGAAAACGTATTTGCCAGTGATACTTTAGACAAGGATTTGATCTCCAAAATATGTAAAGAACTCATGCGACTCCATGTCAGGAAGACAA
Organism: Pteronotus mesoamericanus; assembly: GCF_021234165.1. Lineage (NCBI taxonomy): Eukaryota > Metazoa > Chordata > Mammalia > Chiroptera > Mormoopidae > Pteronotus > Pteronotus mesoamericanus. The sequence continues at coordinate 2,941,690 of NW_026555085.1, forward strand.
ATAATCCAATTAAGAAATGGGCAAAGGACATGAACAAACACTTCTGCAAGGAGGACATACACAGGGCCCAGAGACATATAAAAGGATGCTCAGCATCACTAGCCATCAGAGAGCTGCAAATTAAAACCACAATGAGATACCACTTCACACCAGTCAGAATGGCCACCATAAAAATATCAACCAATAATAAGTGCTGGCGGGGATGGGGAGAAAAGGGAGCCCTAGTACACTGTTGGTGGGAATGCAGACTGGTGCAGCCGCTGTGGAAAAGAGTATGAAATTTTCTCAAAAAACTAAAGATGGAACTGCCTTTTGATCCAGCAATTCCACTGCTGGGATTATACCCTAAGAATCCTGAAACACCAATTCAAAAGAATCCATGCACCCCAATGTTCATAGCAGCATTATTTACGATAGCCAAGTGTTGGAAACAACCTCCTAAGTGCCCATCAGTAAAGGAATGGATCAAAAAACTGTGGTATGTTTACACAATGGAATACTACGTGGCAGAAAGAAACAAGGAAGCCTGCACAACAGCATGGATGGAACTGGTGAGTATTATGCTAAGTGAAATAAGTCAGGCAGTGAAAGACAGATACCGTATGATCTCACCTGTAAGTGGAACCTAATCAACAAAGCAAACTAGTGAGCAAAATATAACCAGAGACATAGGAAAAAAGAACACACTGATAGTGACCAGAGAGGAAGGGAGAGGGGGATAATAGGCGAGGGAAGGAAAAGGGTCAAGTCAAGGAACATAGAGGACCCACGGGCACAGACAATGGGGTGGGCACTGACTGTGCGGTGGGGCGCAACAGGGAGAGAAACAGGGAAAAATGTGAGACAACTACAATTGAAAAACAATTAAACAAAAAGACTTTACTGCTAAAAAATGATACTCATTATCTGAACATACAATGAAACCTAATCTTTTTGAGGGTGGAGGGTCTTGCCTCGATGCCGATGGCTGCTGGCTGATCAGGGTGGCTGTTGCTGATGCTTGGGGTGGCGGGAACAATTTCTAAAAAGATTACAATAAAGTTTGTGACATTTATTGACTCTTTCTTTCACAAATGATTGCTTTTTAGCAAATGATGCCGAATGATAGCATTTTACCCACAGTACAGCTTTTGTCAAAATTGGAGTCAATCCTCTTAACACTGCCACTCCTTTTTCACCTAAGTTTATGTAACATTCTAATTCCTTTGTTGTCATTTCAACACCTTTACCAGAAATAGATTTTTTTCTCAAGAGACTGCTTTATTTGCTCAGCCATAAAAAGCAACTTCTCATCCATTCAATTTGATCATGAGCTTGGATCAATTCAGTCACATATTCAGACTCCACGTCTAATTCTAGTTCTCTTGCTGTTTCCACCACAGCTGCAGGTACTTCCTTCACCGAAGCCTTGAATCCCTCAAAGTCATCCACAAGAGGTGGAGTCAATTTCTTTCAAACTTTTATTAATGTTAATATTTGACCTCTCCCCATGAATCACAAATATTTTAACGTATCTAGATGGTATCTAGATGGTAAATCCTTTCCAGAAGATTTTCAATTTACTTTGCCCAGATCTATCAGAGGAATTACTCTTTATGACAGCTATAGCCTTACAAAATATATTTTTTTAATAAGACTTGAAAGTCAAAATTACTTGCTGATCCAGGAGCTGCAAATTGGAGGTTGTCTTAGCAGGCATGGAAGTAGGATTAATCTCATTGTACACCTCTGTCACAGCTCTTGGCTGACCAAATGCATTGTCAATGAGAGGTAATATTTCTAAAGGAATCTTGCCTGAGCAGTAGGTATGAACAGTTGTCCTAAAATATTCAATAAACCATGTTGCAAACATATATGCTGTCAGCCAGACTTTGTTGTGTCATTTTCAGAGCAAAGATAGAGAAGATTTAGCATAGTTCTTAAGGGTCCAAAGATTTTCTCAATGGTAAAGGATCATTTGCTTCAGCTAAAGTCACCAACTGCATTAGCACTGAAAAAGAGAGTCGGTCTGGCCTTGGAAGCTCTGAAGTCAGGCATCGGCGTCTTTCTAGCTATGAAAGTCCTGGATGGCGTCTGCTTCCAATATAAGGCAGTTTCATCTACGTTGGAAATGCATTATTTAGTGTAGGCGCCTTCATTAATTATCTTAGCTAGATCTTCTGGATAACTTGCTGCAGATTCCATTTACATTAGCACCTGCTGCTTCACCTTGTACTTTTATATTATAGAGAAGGCTTCTTTCCTTAAATTTCATGAACCAACCTTTGCCAGCTTCAGACTTTCCTCTTGCAGCTTTCTCACCTCTCTCAGCCTTTGTAGAATTGAATGGAGTTAGGCCTTTGCTATGGATTAGGTTTTGGCCTAAGGGAATGTTGTGGTTGGTTTGATCTTTGGTCCAGACCACTAAAACTTTCTTCATATCTGCTATTTCACTTTCTTATTGTTCATGGAGCAGCACTTTTAATTCCCTTCAATAACTTTTTCTTTGCATTCACAACTTGGCTAACCACTGGCACAAGAAGACTAGCTTTTGACCTCTCTTGGTTATCAACATGCCTTCCTCACTCAGCTTAGTCATTTCTAGCTTTCTATTAAAAGTGAGAGATGTACAAATTTTTCTTTCCATTGACCCCTTCCAGGTCATTGTAGGGTTATTAATTAGTCTAATTTTGCTATTTTTGTGTCTCAGGAATAGGAGAGGGAAAGACATGATAGAACAGCTGGTTGGTGGAGCAATTGGAACATTTATTAAGTTCTCCATCATATATCATTATGGCTCATTGTACTCTAAAACAATTACAGTAGTAACACCAAAAATAGCTGATCACAAATCAACACAACAAATACAATACTAATGAAAAAGTTGGAAATATTATGAGAATTACCAAAATGGGGCACAGAGAAATGAAGTGAGCAAATGCTGTTGAAGAAATGATGCCAAAAGACTTGCTTGATGCAGGGTTGCCGCAAACCTTTACTTTGTAAAAAAAAAAAAAAAAAACCCCAAAAAACCCCTGCAAAGTACACTAAAGTGAATTGCAAATTGCAATAAAATAATGTATACCTGTATAACTTCCTTCACTGACTAAAGTCCGGATCCTGTTATTCTTAATTGTTTTACTATCTTGAACTGTCCCTCAGTATATTCTATAATCAATCTCCCATCCCCTCCTCAAAACTTTCCCTGCCAAGATGTTCTTCTCACATTAAACCTGAGCCACCATGTCACATAGATGTCCTTACCCTGTGCAGGCTCTGACACCCACAGCAGGCCACACATCCAGACACCATCTTCAAAGTGTTCAAATTCATACCCCAACCCAGACCAACCTTCTCAACGCACTTGGGCTCTGGCTCCCTAACCTAGGCTACCTATCTGCACAGATGCTCTCTTCAAAGTATTTTGGCTCTGACACCCCTCTCTGGACAACATGCCTTTTCCCACTTAAACACAGGTGACCGCTATATTCTATCCGCACCCCCCAATGGCTTCAGGACTGAAAAGTTCAGGTAGAGAAGGGAGAAGAGGGGAAAAAGGAAAAGAATAGTGCTACTTCCCTTAAAAGTAAGGTTCCCCCTTCCATTTACGTCCTACCGGGCCTGGAAGGGCCGGAGGAAGTTCTCTTAGCATCTAGAAAAAGTTCCTATCAAGAGGCCAATGTGGCACTGATGACCCAAGGGAGGAAAATGAAAGTTCACTCTCCAATAAAATAACAGTCCATCCCCCTCTGTTTTAATATTATCTCATGTCTAGGAAAATCAAGTCCCAAAATTTTTATCAAGTATTAGGTTTGCTTTCCTTATCCACCACACGTCTCCTTCCACTACATAGTTTGAGAAGTCTCCTTAGACTGAGAGCCTTATACACAGCATTGGGTTTTTTCACTTCTGCTTTAAGATTTCTGTATGTCTAAGCTGCGAAATTTTGGCCTCAGAATAAAAACCCTGATATGTCACTCTGAGAGCAATGAGTTTACTTCTGTCGGAATTAAGCCCTGAGTGTCAATGTGTTTTACTGTAACCTGATGTTGTCATATGAAATATTAAACCCAACCTCGGGATTAGAAAAGATAGGGAGGGATCAAACTAGTTCCCTCTTATGACCCCATCTAGAGGAAGACAGGACCCAAGTGAGCCTTTGGGAGAGGAGTGAGTGAAAGGAAAAGGAGGAGGATAGCATTTCCTCAGCGGGCACGTGCGCTCATTGCCCAGGGGGCCACTTCCCAAACCTACCTTAAAGTGGGGAAAAGTGCTTTTTAATAGTAGGTGAAATGATTTCCATGTCTTAGAATGAGTAAGAATTAAAAATTATTCTTTCCTGGAACAGGGAAGGCCCATGATTGATTGAATCCCAGCTCATCAGTGCCATCAAGGAACTATATAGGAAGCAGGGGTGTATAAAAAAGAGTGTACAGCCTACAAAATACATGAGGCTACAGGTGTTTCTCTCTCACTCCATGACCCAGGGACAGAGACTTATCTACAGAGTAGGTCGTCCTTTGCGGGAAATATAGACATCTCTATGTGTCAGCTGGATCCAATAACTCTCCTGAGTCAGGGCTGTGCCCCAAATCAGTATTGGCTCCTCTTCATGCCAGCGATCTCTATTTGGACCAGCCAGTGCAGAAACCTTTCGGGGGGAGCTGCTAGCAGGCTGCGGTGCCATGGAGTCTGTGTCAGCCAGGGTGATGATTAAAGCAGACCGCACTGTAGGGAACAGCAGCCAGAGAAAAAGTGAGTGAGAAATATGAGGCATTTTGGCAAGTTTCTCATGGAGAATGGGTCCTCACTGTGAAAGGCAGCGTTGTCAATACAGTTCTAGCATTCAGAAGAAATCCTGGACTTGTTATTAAAAGGTTTGGGTATAAATCACATCTTAACATCTTGCAGGCAAGCCAGTCTAATTTCTGAGCTTTGAGGAAAGATACCTAACTTTCTCAAAATTTTACTCAAAAAATAAATAGTAAATGTAAGTGCAAATACTTTTGTATCTATCTAGATTCTCTATTCTGTGTCATTGATTTATCTGTCCTGATGCCAATACCAAAGTCTCTTGTTTACCTTTATAGTATCTTCAAGTCAGATAGTGTAAGTCCTTCAAATTCTCCTTTTCAAAAACTTTTTGCCTATTCTAGATCGTTTGTATATGGATGAATATTTTAGAAATAGCTCAGAAATTTCTATAGAAGAGAAGATGATGAAGACGATGAAGACAAAGATAAGGAGGAAGGGGAGGAACAGGAAGAGGAGAAGAAGGGAAAACACTGCTGGACATTCATGAGGACTGTCTTCAATCTGTAAATCAACTTGGAAGGATTAACATTGTAACAATATTGAAACTTCAGTTTAACTATACTGTCAACAAAGAATATCCAGCCTGTAAGAAAGTCTAACAAGAGTTTATTTGAGCCAAGTATTGAGGGCGTGCCAAAAAGCAAAATCTCAATGGATTGAGAAAATGCTCCAGAGAATGGCAGTTTTGCATTTTATTTTACACATTAGAATAAAGAAGATGTAAGGAGGGTTCCATGAAATCCATTGGTGGTAGATCAAGGAAGCAGGAAAAAGCATGGGGTGGGGGAATCTCTAAGATGTGATAAAAGAAAAAATGGAGAAACACATACTTTAAATTCGTGGGTACAGAATAATTAATAATGTTTTCAGCACAGACGGATGGTATCCGGAAACAAGATAACAGGAAGGATTCTGTGGTTTTACTCTCTGGTGGCCTTGTGCCCTGATTCTGGGGGTTGTGTCTTTGAGGGGTAGGAAACAATTCACTCTAACATTGTAAAGGTATGTTATCCTAGATGTATAATAGTGGATAGAGTTCACTTACGGTAAAGGTTGACCTTTGCTAAGGAAGCGATAGGCCTGAGACAGGACTGCCTGGAATGACCTGTCCAGTCAGGGATTTGTCATCAGATCGTCCCCTGTGGTTGCTTCTAGTCGCGGGGCTTGTCAAACCTGCCCCGGGGCCCCCATGAGCTCATCAGGCTTATTACTTAACCCCTTTTTCATTCCCAATATAGTATATCAATGTATATTTAGACCTTATTGCATTTCCCTCAACTATATTGTGCAGGTTTTGATTTAGAGGGCTTCTGTATTTTTATTATAATTATCTTAAACTATACTATAGTTTTTGATGGCCTCATTACCAGCATTTTCCCACTTTGTAAATTAAGGTACACTATGTGTACAGTAAAATTCATCCTTCTTTGTTTATAATTTCATGAGTTTTGGCACATATACAACATATACAAACATAACCACCACTGTGATCAAGATATAGAACAGTTTTAGGTTCCAGTACGATATGGCAACATAGGAGGGTTCTGAATTCACCTCCTGACTCAGATACTCTGAATCTAGTTACATATGGAACAATTCCTCTAAAAGAAACCCCAAAACGAGGTGAGCAAATCCTACACATTGGGCACAGAAAGAAAGGACACGCTGAAATAAGTAGGAAAGGCTGAGGCCCAATCTTGCAGTGAGCCCCAGCCGCGGTGCAGCCACCTACACTCAGGAGGGACCTTCCAACCTGGAGCTCCTACCTGAGGGGGGAAGAGAGTGATCCTCACATCTCGCACCCCAACTTTTAAGACCTGCACCTGAGAGACAAGCTCCCCAACATCTAGCTTTGAACGCCAAGGGTGCCTCTGCCCACAAGACCCCACAGGCTATAGCAAACAGAAACAGTTCATAAAGAGCTGGTGGGGACTCACCCTCCAGGGCCCAGCTCAAAGGCAGTCAACTGAAAAGCATCCAGGATTTTCTGTGAAAGAGGTTCATTTGCTCATGTGAAAGCATTGGCCTGAGGGACAGGCATCTAATTTAGCACAGAGTTAAGGGTCTGCTGAAACACTCGCTAAAAATGGAGGCATCCTTGCACCCTCCCTCTGCCTGGCTCTAGGTGACCAGCGTCCATGAAAAACTGCGCCAGAGCTGGGCCTTATTGCGATGCTATATCTCAGCCTTTCCTACTTATTTAAATGTGTTTTCCCCTTGTTTGCCCAATGTGTAGGACTGGCTCCCTAGTTTTGGGATTTCTTATGAGTAGGGAAGAAGCAAGAATAAAGAAACCAGAGGAGGCTGCGGGCTCTGTTAAGGGTGCCATGTGTGAGTCAGCACAGCCTGCGCCCATGACGATCTCGAAGCCTGTCAATGGAGCCTGTCAATGGTCTGGGCTTTTTTTAAAACCCTCACCCAGGGATATTTTTATTTATTTGGGAGAGAGAGGAAGGGAGAGAGAGAAGGGAAGAAAGAAACATCAATGTGAAAGAGAAACATTGATCAGTTGTCTTCTGTATGTGTCCTAACCAGGAATCAAACCTGCAACTTAGTCAGGAGATAGTCAGAAGGAGGAAACTCCAGAGTGCCCCAGGAGATAAAGAACAGGGAGAAAGGGCGGAGACCCTGTCCTAAGTCTGGTAGTTTCTGCATCTGGAGAAGCATTGAATCCTAGTGAATCAGGACTGCCCCTGCGCAGAAGATGCTACCTGAACCCTGCTTCATTATAATGAATTAGCATTGTGGGACCCTCTTCCCAGTAGCCAGTCAAGGAAAGGAAGGCCCACCCTAAGGAATAAAAGTCCTCTAGCCCCTGAGTTCCGCCCTTTTTTTCCGGCCCTGCTCCAGCTGCCCCTGCTGCCCCACCTGCCCCAGCTGCCCCTGCTGCTTGCTGCTGCTGCTTCTGCTGTTAGGCTCTTCTCCTTCCTTCTCTGCTCCACTCTGCTCAGAGTTGGCCTGTTCCCATGTTCTGTGTGGCTTAATAAATCTGCTTTTCCTCGCTTTCTGCTATAAACTCTGTGTGTTCGTTTCAATTTTTTGTCCGCGATCACCAAGAACCTGGTTACCTGTGCCCACCTGTGACACAATCTTTTGGTATGTGGGACAATCAATGGAGCCACCAGGCCAGAGCAATGATCTGGTTTTTATCAGTTAAAGGTGAGCAAATCTCCTGGTGCTGAAATGCCGGAAGGCTGGAGTCTGCTTCCTTTGAGGTTAGCTCCTAGAATCCTTTAAGCAAACAGGCAGTTTTTCTGCAGCTACCTATGGATTTACAAGTCGTTATTTACAGAAACAGTGTTAAAAGAATGATAGACTGGGTTCAGAACTTGTCAGGCACCTCTGACTTTTGCAGCTGCTGCCCAGGGAACATCTGTTGATCACCTGGTTCTAGCAGCAGGGCTTCTGTTCAGTTCCTACAAAACTATAACAAACAGGGAAAGAGTTCTTAATCACCTACCACCCCCAGGGCACAGCAAGTAATTTATCTTCATAGTTCCAGCCTAAGGGAAAGCTCCTAATTCAACACACTCTAAAAGCGAACTCTAGCCCTGTCCGGACACCTCAGAGGTTGGGCACTAGCTCTGTGCTCTCTTTGCCTTGTTTCAGATCACTAGTATCTCCTGGAAGGGAGCTCGTGCGTGTATCTGGCACCCGGTGGTTACACTTGGTGTCCTGGTTTCTGTGGGTGCTGCCTAGGGAACACCCCATGATCATCTGGCTCTGGTGGGGCTTGCATTGATAAGTCCCATGTGACTGTGACAGAGAGACAGTTGTTGACTGGTTACCACCCTCAGGGCACAGCACAGAGACAGCGGACTAAGACACACTCCCAGTTTCAGTCTTTCTGAAAACTGTCTTGGAATGTCAGCTTGAGGGGCTTGCTTGTGGTGCACAACCGGAAGAGTACGGAGCTGCTCTCCAGGCAGAGGCTAGTGTGCAACACCTTTGTGCTTGCCCTCTGCCTCGCTCCCAGTCACTAGTATTTCCAGGGAGGAGACTGTGCACTCATCTGGAGCCCCAATTTTCGCATCTGCCACTGAAGGAACACCTCCTGATTACCTGGCTCTGGAGCCCACAGTGCTTGCACTTGGTCCTGTAGAACCGTAATAGATGGAGGGGGAGGTCCTAGCTGACTACACCCCAGGCTCAGGAGAAGCAGTTTCAGAAACCCCACCCCCCAGGGGTCTTGTTACTCTATGGCTCTTCTTGCCTACCTCTGGTAAGGGCTGTGGCTCTCCAGGTGGAGGCGGGTAAAGGGGTAAAAATTGAGACAACTGTAACAGAATGAACATGATTTATAAATTTAAAAATAAAACAAAACAACAAAAAAAGTTGTGGCTCTCAATGCCAGAGTTTGATAAAAAGGAAAGAAATTATCTAATTAAAAGTTATACAGGTTTAGCCCTGGCTGGTGTGGCTCAGTGGATTCAATGCCAAACTGCCAACCAAAGGGCCTCCGATTTGATTCCCAGTCAGCCACGTGCCTGGACTGTGGGCCAGGTCCCCAGTAGGGGCTGCTTGAGAGGCAACCACACATTGATGTTTCCCTCTCTCCCTCCCTTCCCTTTTGTCTAAAAATAAATAAATAAAATCTCTAAAAAAAAAAAAAAGTTATACAGGTTTAGAATAATGGCAGAATTCTGCCATTAAATCTCGCTCCCTTTAGAAGTGAAGATACACCCACAAACACACCACCCTGCCCTCCGCCGTTTGCCCCGTCAGGCCAGTCTCAGGGCCTGCAGTCAGAACACTGCCTCCCAGAAGAGAAAACAAACAAACCAGCCGGAAGTCTGCAGCTCGGTGCTCCCACTTCCTCCCAGTAACCTGTGGTCTGGTGGGCGGGTCTCCCGTGGTTCCCAGCACCCTCGGCTGTGTGAGCGCGATCTCCGGCTCTTAACCCAGAACCTCAGGGCACTTCCTCATGGCCGGCCAGCAAGAGTCCTCTCACCCCCCACTGAGCCGCATGGCCTCACGAGGCCCCACAGGGTCCCCGTTGCCCATGGTGGCCGGCCTTTTTGTTTAAATCCAGGCCTGGATCCTCCTCTGTTTAACCCCATTTCTGACTCCTTCTGCAGTCGACTACACCTGCTGGCACGCCCGTATTTTCGGCCTTTCTTGGCTGCCGTAGTCAGTCGGGGCCGGTATGGCCCTGGGGCTTGGAGCAAACTCTCCAAGCTCTCCAACCGGCACTGCAACCGGGGGACCGCCCCCCTAGTTACTCCGGGAGTCGAAGTCACACCCATCTCCCCGGCCCAGGCAGACTCTTAAGTATTCCTAGGAGGCCAGCCTGCGGTTATTGATCTGCAAAATAACAGTCCCTGCAGCTGCTGCTTTGCAGTGGGGTTGGGGGTTTTTCAGCCTACATTCCATTCCGAAGCTCATTCCACACCCATTACAAAGCAACATACTAAACGGCTAGTCTTTCTGTGAAAAAGGCTTATGTTCATAGCTGTGGCCAAAAGAGCAGACTTCTAATTAAACACACAGCTAAGGAATGACTACAAGCCTTTCCAGAGACCTTGGAGGGCAGTTCTCTATGTTTTCTCCCTCTGTAGGGAAGCTTTCCCCTGTGTCTAGGGCCCCATTTTTATGTCTGGTGCCCTGGTTGTTGTGGGTACCACACAGCGATGTTTGATCACCTGGCTCTGGAAGCCAGAGGGGCTTGCGTTTCTGGGTCCCACAGGACCGCAACAAACAAAGATGCCTTTGGCCGGCTATCAATCTGCAATTCCAGTTAGAGGTATTTATCCAAAGAAAGTGAAAACACTAACTCAAAATGTATATGCACCTCATGTTCACTGAAGCATTATTTACAATAGCTAAGACATAGAAACAACCTAAACGTCCATCAATAAATGAATAGATTAAAAATGTGTGTATATATATATATAGATATACATATGTCTGTCATAAAAAAGAATGAAATCTTGTTATTTGTGACAACGCGGATGGACCGCAATATTAAAGGCCGCTTTACATGGTATCAGGGACTGTAGTCTCTTGTTGGGGGCCTGGGAGAGGCTCTGTTAGTCTTGGCGGGTAAATTGGTCCTGTGGTTGATAGGCAGGACCCGATAATAGCTCCAAAGGCCCCCAGGGAAAATCAGGCCTAGAAGTAAATTACACACCTTGAAGAGTGCTGTTTCTCCCGCTCTGCTATTTTCACACCAGATAACTGGCTCATGCTGGGAAGGAAATTTACATTATTCACGGACCCTGACCCTAACCATTTGGAGCTCTTATGTTTACTCGTCTTGGACCCATGCAAATCGGTGTGTTCCCACCATTTGTCTTCTTCACACATCACCTACTCTCTGTAAACTTAAGATACTGATATAATTAGATTACCTATACATTCCTGCTACCTAGCCCCGACTCTTAACCCTTTTAATAAAAGCCATAGAGCAGAGAGGTTTGGGGCATTCCCCACTAGAGGGAATTACCATCCTCTTTGACAGGCCACTGGTGTCTGGAATGATTCTTCCACCTGTGGCAAATCTGGGGACTTTGTGGGCCGGAGTCCCCTGTACCTCAATGGCATTATACTAAGTGAAATAAGTCAGATAGAAAGATAAATACTGTATGATTTTATTTATACATGAAATCTAAAAAAATAGAAAAACAAAAACACATAAAAAAAAAAACAAGTTTATAGATACACAGAACAGACAGGTAGTTGCCAGAGGTGGGTATAGAAATGGAAGGGGTTCAAAAGGTACAAATTTCTAGTTTTAAAGTAAGTTAGTCATGGGAATATAATAGACAGCATGGTGACTACAGTTAATACTGTATCACATATTTAAAAGATGCTAATGTAACCAAACAAAATGAAGATTCAGTTGCCTGCCTTCACAAAAGCCAAACTTGTGAGACAGGTGCTGATACAAAAGAAAATGGGTTTTACTCAGGTGCCGCATAACCTGGAAGAAGGGTGGATTCCCATCTCAAAAACCGTCTCCTCTTCTTGCTCAAGCCCGAGCTTCCCATAGAGATAGGGAGAAGACTTTTTTTCCTATCCAATAGTTTGCTAGCTTTTCGTGCTCAGGCCCTATTCCCTCACGTTTCTAGCTTTTGGTGTGCTCCATGTAAGAACCTCCCCCTGCTACCATCTTGGCCAATGAGGAAGATTTCCCAGCATGCCAACTACTGTTTACAATAACAATGCTCCCCTTCAAAATTCTGGACCCTTGTGATCTATAGATGAAGGTCTCATTCTTCTGTACTTACTTCCTGCTGTCAAATACCATAATCTTACCTATCCCCAGGTCCAGAGATTCTTACTGTCTAATAAAGGAAGAGTGGGGTCAGGAATGAAGGGAAGCGTCTATGCAAGACCGGAGGAATGCTGTGTTTGGAGGGCAGCATGCATGGGTCTAGAGGACAGCATTGCTGAACAAGTGAAGCTAGTAGTGGGCTTCCAAAGTGAGACCTACTGTGCACAAAAACAACCAAGTTCCTAGTGAGGGGTATGTCTCTTACTAGGGTAGGGAGAATTGTAGTGAAATCAGAAACTAGAGAGACTAAACTATCCTTATAATCTAAACCTGATCAGGGCTTTGGGGACACACCAAACAGCAGAATAAATTTTTCAAGGAAGCCACTGTCAGGGAAATGCAGGATAAAATAAAAAATAACATTGTCGTTTAGCTTTGGGAAGCACTGTCTCTTTCTGAAAGAGGAATTTTAAACCTCCTTCAGGAGGGCAGGTCCAGCTTTCCCCGCTGTAACAACAGCAGCAGCAAGACCCAAGTCTCCTCAGGTAGCACCCACTTTATCAGGGCGTGGTGGATCCAAGGCTTGAATCCCAGGAGCTTTAGGGGAGAGTGTGTTGTCAGCAGAACGGCATAGGGACCACTCCTTTGCTTGGCTGACTGCTACTCAGGACCTTGAGTCTTCCAAATCTTTAGTAAGACTGGTCTCCTGGCTGGGACAGGTGTGCAGGCTCCTCAGATGGGTCGATGGACCTACAAGGAGCAAACCTGTACAAAACTGTTAGTGCTTGCCGTCGATGTTGTACATATTGTTTGTTTGTTTTTATTCATGTTCTAAATCTAAAGGAGGTATTCCTAAAACCAAAACTGGGAGGGTCTCCCATAAATAATCTCAAAAGGGCATAATTGAAGCCCACTTCAAGGAGTTACTCTAATCTGGAGCGAAGCAATAGGGAGTGCTTGGTCCCATTTCAAATGTTTCCTGGCATATTTTCACCACAGTCTTCTTTATTTTAAGGTTCATTTTCTCAGTCTTCCCCATAGATTTCATTAAATCTGTAATGCCTGTCCTATCTTCTGGGAGATTTCTGAAGTGAACGATGGTCCCATTGTCACTTTGAATTCAGTAAGGAAGTTGAAACCTATGAATTATTTCCAAGTAGTTTTACTACCTCAGTGACTTTCTTAGTTCTAATTGGGTATGCCTCCACCCATGCAGTGAAAGTGGCTACAAAAATGAAAAATGTAAAGTTTCCTATGGTTTTAGGCATCTGTGTAAAGTTAACATGCCAGTTGACTTTGTCCCTCAAGTGAACATATTCTCATATTTGCTCCATTTCCTTTTGGGGTATAGTCTTAGGATTGTTTTTGGTGCATATCTAATAGGCTTGGATAATTTTCTGAATGGTCCTTTTTGTAAATGGGGCCCTTCAAATGGGGTGTAATGAGATCCATTACAGCATCCCTTCCATACTGGGCCTGTTCATGGAGGTGTTTGAGGATGGGATACACTGGTGCTTCAGGGAGTAAGGTAATACCATGCAGGTTGATCTTCCATATAGAGTTAGGGTCAATGTTAGGGAATCCCTATTCACAGGCCTGTTCCTCCTCTCATTCTGTGTAATCAGGTTTAAGTTCTGACAAGTCCAGGTTGGGAATTAAAGCCCCAAGAAGCAACGGCTCTCAGGCAGCTTGTCTTACTGTTACAGTGGACGGAGTGGCCAGAGGGAAAATAAAGGTGGGGCCCTCACCACTGCAATCTAACCAAGAACTTAATATAGGAGGCTGAAAGTAAGAGCTCACACATTGACGCCTGTAACACTGAGCCTGGTCCGATAAGGCTGCTAGGCATTCCAATCAACAGTTAAACTATGGTAGTGTAGGGCGGGGGCCCTTGAAAACCTGTATGTATCACGTCCGCTATCTGGGAAAAGGAAATCTTTGAGATTGCATATTCATCCCAAGGCCTAGAAGGGAGAAGAGGAGGAGGACTACAGCGGCCAAAAGAAAAAGCCCATGAACAACTTTGGTTAAGTGCCTGCCTCCCATCATGTACAAAATGAGGAAATAGAGTCTGGAGCAAGATAAGGATGTGGGCTAACGGACCCCCACACATACCTACCTTTAGCCAGTCATGTCCCCATGGAAAACTGGCACCACTTTTACCTGCCAATCAAAATATAACTCCCTGCCCTGGCTGGTGTGGCTCAGTGGACTGAGCACGGGCCTGTGAACTGAAAGGCTGCTGGGTCGATTCCCCATCAGGGCGCGTGCCTGGGTTGCGAGCCCGGTTCCCGGTTGGGGGTGCGTGAGTGGCAACTGATAGATGTATCACACATTGATGTTTCTCTCCCTCTCTTTCTCCCTCCCTGTCCCTCTCTCTAAAGGTAAATAAATAAAATCTAAAAAAAAAAAAAAAAAGTAACTCCCTCACCCCCACCCTGGTAACTATGTAAGTCTTCAGAACAAAGGACTCCACTCTTTTTTGGCCACCTGGCTGCTGCCCACCTGGACCTTTGGCCACCCTTGCTTTGGTCTCCCATCTAATAAACTTTGATTGCACACTAATAGGCTCGCTGACCTGGAATTCTTTACTGTGCCAGTGAAAAGAACCAAGGTTTCTCCGGTAACATCACTGCTTCATCAGCAGTTCGGTCTCCCTGGCCTGTCTGGGAAGACTTCTAGTGTCCTGGGCAGCGCATCACGGCAATCTGCTTCAGCTGATGCACTGTCTCCAGCGATTGTAAAATCTCTTTTGAATGTTCAATGTCCTTATTCCCTGAGTTTAAGAGCCCTCTTTCTTTCCACATTGCCCCATGGCCATGAACTACCATGAAGGCATATTTAGAGTCAGTGTAGGTGTTAACATTCTTTCCCTGGGACAACTCTAACCCTCCGGTGAGGACTATCAGTTCAGCCTTTTGCGCTAAGGCTCCTACAGAAGGGCTTGGGCTCCTATTACTTTGTCTATGGTGACTATGTTACCAAACAGCAAGTGGAGTCCTGCTGTCTGCCACCACCTGTGGGCCACGTATAGCTCAGGATGGCTATGAATGCAGCCCAACACAAAATTCTAAGGTTACTTAAAACAGTATGAGTTTTTTTTTGTGATTAAGGGTCCTGTGGTCCAGACACCCCTGCTCTAGGCAAAATTCCCAAGGCAAAGATTCTGTGATAAAGGAAAGAAGTCTTTATTCAAAAGCTACACACTTTTGGAATAACAATTTTCCACACGCATTAATCACTTAAGCCTATTATTAAGGCTAAAATCTTTAACTCCTGAGTTCCCCTACTATTCCCCCTGTTTTTAATTAACTTATTTCTATAGGGTTAGTTTACAAACTAAAACAACATAAGATTCAAAAGCTACACAATTTTGGAAGAATAGCAGGCTTCTGCCTCAGAGTTTGTCCTCTCTAGAGCATCCAAAGGAGAATAAAGCTGCCACCCTCTGCCAGGCCAGCCCAATCCTAGTCGGCACCCAGACTTCCTTCTAACGTCCAAAATACAGTCCGCAGGCAGCGCAGCATGACCATCCAAGCATTCTTCAGGAAGGGAGCCAGGGAACCAGTTTTTGCCCTCTTTTTATTTTAAATCTGGACCAGCAGCCACGGCACCTGCAGCCACAGCTGTGGCACCTGCATCTGTGGAGAGCCTGGTGAGAGACAGCAGCTTAGCAGCTCCCTCGCCTCCCAGGGCTGGGGGCAACTTTGTGGACACACAAAGTCATCAGGGAGAACCAGGCTACACATACACACAACTAGCGGCACACCCATAGTTGCAGTGGCAAACACCACCCGAGAGAGTGCCAGAGAGCGGGAGAGATACTATCTGCACTGAATCTGGTGGAGGTGGAGGGCTGTGGCTAGCCATGACTTTGACAGACTTTTGACTTTTTGGAGAGGTGGCATGCACAGAAAGCCAGACAGTGACTCGGTGCTGCAGTGGGAGTGCCCAGAGAGACCTCCCTTAAAAGGGGAGCTGCCCAGGCATGCTGGGCAGGGACCCCATGCACCACTATCCTGCCTGCAAGAAATAAGGATTGAGGGCACGACTGGCTCCCACTCAGAGAAGCCGGACAGATCAATTAAAAAGGTACAAAGTGAGATGATCTCTTGACCCCAGGCCAGGTGCAGCTGCCCAGAGGGGAGAGTGCAGGCTGCTGTATGCTGCAAGGGAACTGTGAACCCAAGATTATTTAAAGGCAGACTGAGCCCCCTTCCTTGGGAGAACCTCCTGGAAGGGAAGATTGTGCCCAGTCCCCACCTCCTGCAGGAGCAGGGAAGATCTGCGAAACTGGCTGGGAAGGGCTAACAGGCACGCAGAGTGCATTTCCTCCAGAGAAAGACAGCAAGATGAGCCTCAAAGAGCCCATTTGAACTCCTCACAGGGAGACAAATTACACTGCATCCTAGGGCCCTATTTCACAGAGGCAGGCAAAGCAGGGAGTTCAGACAGGGGTGCAGCAAGGGGGATTCGGGGCTCTACCCAGCCTGGCTCCCACTCAGAGCCGCAGACTACACTGAGTCTGACACTCTTACCCAGATTGGTCCCCCTGCCCCCATGAAAGGGAGACCTATTTAGTGAGAAGCTATGTATTATTGGAAATAGACTGGGTCAGATGGGAGGTGGGGGGCAGGGGGAACACACCCACAACTTTACCAGAACAGCGCCTCCCATGGGATACCTAGAGGCCATGCCCTCTTGACCACAACAGAAGCGTCCTCCAGAGGCAGGGGCAGGAGATGGAGATGGGAGCGGTGTTGCCAGAAGTTGGGGGACCCATCCCTGGACATTGAGCTGATAAAAAACCAGAGACGGGTCCAGAGAGAAGTCAGAAGGCGAACGCCAATAGCTGAGATGAATTTCACCTTGTTCTTCCTCAACACTTGTGTGTTTTCTTTCTCCTTTTTTTCCTTTCACCTAGCCTTTTAATATTTCTTCTTCGGCTTCAGTTGTATTCCAGCTAACTCACTACTCTTGGTCACTTTTTATTTTTATTCAGAGTATATATTTTTTGATATTATTGTTGTTGCAAATCCCACATAGCACCTCTCCCTGGTCTTACCCCCTTTTACCTTCTTCCTGACTTTACTCATTGCTATTGTAACTTTATTTTCTCCCAAGCTACACCAGGTTCCTACTCTTTATTCTTAATACTTCTCCTCTATCTATCCTCACAAAAGCATTCTTCCTTAAATTGGCTAACATTCTTTTCCCCTCTCATGTAATAGTCATATTTCCTTGCCACCTTTATAAATTTTAGCTAGTTGAGTAAGGATATCACAGTTATTGCTGTTTTTCTCCAACAGTATTGCTATTTTTTCACTATTTGTTTGTACTTCAAATCTCATAAAATATTCTCCTCCTGTCTTACTCCATTTTGTCTTCCCCTGCTCTTGAACAGTTGAGTTAGGAATTTGACTTTAATTTTTTTCTTTTTTTCCATTTCTTAACCTAGATTCTATTCCTTACTCTTATTAGTTATCCTCTCTCTGTCCACTCAAGATCATTTTCCTTTACTGTAGACATCTCATATTCTCTCTTCTCAGTGATTAATATTCTTATTCTCTTTCCACCTTTATTAATCTTTGCTCATCTGTCATTGTTATTGACCCCGCTCTGGGTTTTTCACAATTTTGTTCCTGTTGGTTCAATATCATTTTAATTTTTATTTCAAACCTCATAATATATACACTTTCCATTCCTCACTCCATTTTTGCCATTGCCCTTCCCTGTTTTACTTATATTTTAAATTTTATCCTCTTCCTTTCTTCATCTAGTTCCTATTCCCTACTCTTAGTACTTTGCCTCCTTCTTCCCACTAAAAATCATTTTCCCTCTTTTAGTCATCTCATATTCCCTTATTCCTATCTTAAAATATTCTTAATTTTGAAAAAAGACAATATGGCAGAGTGAGTGGAAGTCACACTGACCTCCTCCCAGTACCAAACTGGAATTAAAACTAAATTGTGGAGAAATCACCTGGAAAACAATGGAACGAGATGAGAGAGAAGGCTTGGAGCCTCAGACAGAAAGTGGAATCAACTTTCCCACAACCTAACACATGAGAAGTGCGGTAGAGGCTCGAGAGGGTGGCCTGGGCACCCACGGGCACCAGAACCAAAGAGATATTAAAACAGCCAGTTAGATCCCCCTAAGAAGAACAGGGTCTGAAGCAGGGACCTCTAGCCTACAGCACGAGAAACCAAAAAAGCACACAGACACAAGACAGCTGTGAAAAGCACAGCTGTGGTCTCTACCAGAAACAGGCATCTGGAGACACAAAGAGATGTTTAAAGGGCCAATGCAAAAATTTGGAGTGGCAGCCACCCACCTTGGTCTCTGGGCAGAGGCGGGGGCAGAGTGGGCTGGAGCTGCCTGAGGAGAGATTGGTGAGGAAAGCTTTAGGGAGAGAACTGCGACAGTGGCCAGCGGGCCCTGGTGATGACTCACCTCCCATTCTGCAGCTTCCATCTTGCTCAGGCATAAAGGACACAAAAGCCTCACCCGCAGGACGTTCTGCCCTGGCCAGGGGTTGCATGCAGGCCTGTGTGCTGAGTGCAGAGTGGCTGGCACAGATAGTGGATCCCTGACTAAAGGGGACACAGAGTTTCCTAGAGACGTGCTTGAGAAGAGACTGGAGAGGAAGAGGCTGGGAAGAGAACTGAGGGATTCCAGGTGCTGGCTCCTTCCCCATTCGGAGTCTCCATCTTGCTCAGGCAGGCCATGTCCCAGAGAGGCAGCAGCGGGAAAGGAAACAATAACCCTACCTTAAGGATGTTCTGCCTGAGCCAGGAGTTGCACACAGGCCTGGGTGCTGAGTGCAGAGCAGCTGACACAGGAAGTGGATCTCTAGCTAAAGGGGACACACAGCTGTCCAGAGGCTCTGAGGAGAGACTGAGGATGGAGGCATTGGGGAGAGAACTGAAGAAGTAGCTAGGGGGATCCCAGTGCTGACTCCTCCCCCACTCCTCAGCTTCCATCTTGCTCAGGCAGACCACTCCCCTGAGTGGCAACAGCCTGTAAGGACACAATAGCCCCACCTCAGGAGGCACTGCCTCACCCTGTGGTGCCTAAGCCTGATGGCTGAGGGCAGTGTGACTAGATTAACAATTACAGGAGACAGACACAGAGTAGATTCATGGAGGTCTCAGACTGCTGAAGGTCAGACGAGGTCAACATCTGACATCATCAGAGGCAGAACCAGAAGAAAAAGGGGGGAAAAAAAAAGACCCATCTACTACCATAGAAGTTCCCACCACAAAGCCAGGAAATCAAGGCAGATCAATTTAAGAAGCAGATGCAAAAAAGAAGAGTCTCACAAATAATGGGAAGGAAAAGAAACACCCCCCAAACAAAGGGAAAGAAGGAATCCCCACAGAGAGAACTAAATGAAATAGAGGCAAGTAAACTATCAGATATTGAGTTGAAACAATGGTTCTAAGGAAGCTTAATGAGCTCAGTGAGCTCAAAGAGAATTAAGTAAAACTACAGGGAAACTATGAAGAACTTACTGCAAATTATATCAACATGAAAAAGGACATTAAAAACTATCAATAAGAAACAAGAAGAAATGAAGAATACCATTTCTGAAACGAAGAACACAGTAGAAGGAATCAAAAACAGGGTAGATGAAGCAGAGGATCAAATCAGCAAGCTGGAGGACAAGGTAGAAAAAAGCTCCCAGGAAGAACAAGAAATGGAAAAAAGACTCAAAAAGAGTGAAAAGGAGTTTAGGGAAATGCAGGGCAACCTGAAACGTAATAATATCCGTATAATAGAGATACCAGAAGGAGAAGAGGATGAGGAAGGAATAGAGAACTTGTTTGAGAAAGTAATGATGGAAAACTTCCCTAATTGGAAGAGAGAAAAAGTCACACAAGTCCAGGAAGCACAGGGGACCCCATTCAAGACGAACCCAATGAGGCCCACTCGAACACACATAATCATTAAAATGGCAAATACCAAAGACAAAGAATCCTAAAGGCAGCAAGGGAGAAGCAGGTAGTAACCTATAAGGGAGCCCCAATATGCCTAGCAGCTGACTTCTCAACAGAAACACTACAAGCCAGAAGGGAATAACAAAAAATATTCCAAGGAATGAAAAACAAAGGCTTGCAACCAAGACTTCTCTACCCAGCAAGGCTCTCAATTAAAATGGAAGGTGAAATAAGAAGTTTCACGGACAAAAGAAGACTAAAAGACTACATCTCAACCAAGCCAGCACTACAAGATATGCTGGTTTAGGAAGATGAAGAAAAAGACCGAGAAAGAGACGAACACAAGTACAAAGGGGGAAAAATGAATAAGCACCTATAAATAATAACTTTAAATGTAAATGGACTAAATGCCCCAATCAAAAGACACAGGATAGCTGAATGGAAAAGAAAATGTGACCCACAAAGAGACTACCTACAAGAGACCCACGTCAGAACAAAGGACCTACACAGACTGAAAGTAAAAGGATGGAAAAAAAAATATTCCAAGCAAATGGACAGGAAAAAAAGCAGAGATAGCAATACTTATATCAGAGAAAATAAATATCAAAACAAAGGCTACAAAAAGACACCCAGAAGGACACTTCATAATACTCAAAGGAAAAATCCATCAAGAAGATATAAACATTGTAAACATATATGCACCCAACATAAGGAGCACCCAAATATATAAGGAAAATCTTGGAGGACTTCAAGAAAGATATAGACAATAACACACTGATAGTAGGGGATTTAACACACCATTGTCAAAAAAGGATAGATCTTCCAAACAAAATATTAACAAGGATATTGTGGAACTGAATGATGCATTAGATCAAATGTACTTAACTGACATACATAGAACCTTTCATCCCAAAGAAGAAAAATACACATTCTTTTCAAATGCACATGGAACATTTTCAAAGATACATCACATGATAGGACACAAAGCAAGCCTCAACAAATTCAGGAAAATTGAAATAGTAAGAAGCATTTTCTTGGACCACAAATACTTGAAATTGGAAACCAACCTCAAGGGAAACTTCAAAAACTTTCGAACTCATGGAAAATGAATAGCACACTATTAAACAGTGAATGGGTCAATAATGAGATTGGAGAAGAAATCTAACAATTTCTGGAAACAAATGGAAATGAACACACAACAGTCCAAAACCTATGAGACACAGCAAAGGTAGTCCTGAAAGGGAAGTTCATAGCAACACAGGCATACCTCAAAAAGATACATTTAAAATAAATGACCTAATCCTACAACTTCAAGAACTGGAGAAACAACAAACAAATCCCAGATCAAGAGGAAGGAAGGAAATAGTCACGATCAGAGCAGAATTGAATGACATGGAGACTAAAAGAGCAATTCGAAGGATCAACCAATCCTGGAGCTGGTTCTTTGAAAAGATAAACAAAATTGACAAGCCTTTGAGCAGACTCATCAAGAGAAAAAGGAAGAGGACCCAAATAAATAATATCGGAAATGAAGAAATACAAAGGAGTGTAAGAAATTACTATGAACAATTATATGCCAAGAAAATGATAGCTTCGATGAAATGGACAAATTTCTAGAAAGTATAACCTTCCAACACTGAATGAAGAAGAAGCAGAAAGCCTGAATGGACTGATAACAGCTGGGGAAATTGAAGCAGCAATCAAAAAACTCCCAGCACACAAAAGCCCAGGACCGGATGGTTTCACAGGAGAATTTTACAAAACATTTAAGGAAGAGCTAACCCCTGTTTTCTCAGATAATTCCAAAAATCCAAAATGAGGGAAGACTCCCAAACTCTGTTTATGAGGCCAGCATCATCCTAATCCCAAAACCAAATAAAGACACAACCAAGAAACAAAGCTACAGGCCAATTTCGCTGATGAACATAGATGCTAAAATCCTCAACAAAATATTGGCAAAGCGCATCCAGCAATACATTAAAAGGATCATCCACCATGATAAAGTGGGATTCATTCCAGGGATGCAAGAATGGTTCAATATTCCCAAATCAATAAGTGTACTATATCACATAAACAAAAGGAAAGACAAAACCACATGATCATCTCAATAGATGTAGAAAAAGCATTTGATAAGGTACAGCACCCATTTGTGATAAAAATAAATCAGCAAAATGGGAATAAAAGGGGCATATGTCAACATAATAAAGGCCATATATGGAAAACCTATAGCCAACATCATGCTCAACAGGCAAAAACTAAGTTCTCCCACTAAGATCAGGAAGACAAGGATGTCCGCTTTCACCACTTCTATTCAACATAATATTGGAAGTCATATCACAGCAGTCAGACAAGAATAAGAAATAACAGGCATCCAAATTGGAAAGCAGGAAGTAAAACTCTCACTGTTTGCAGATGACATGATAGTGTACATAGAAAACCCTATAGACTCAAACAAAAACTACTTAACCTCATAATGAATTTGGCAAAACAGTAGGATCCAAAGTCAATATTCAGAAATCTAAGGCATTTTTGTATACCAACAATGAAATAGCAGGAGCACAAATCAGGATAAAATCCCATTTACTATAGTAAGAAGAAAAATAAAGTACCTAGGAGTAAACTTAACCAAGGAGGTAAAAGACCTGTACTCAGAAAACTACAGAACACTGAAGAAAGAAATTAAGGAAAACACAAATAAATGGAAGCATATACCATGTTCATGGACTGGAAGAATTAATATCATTAAAATGTCCATACTACCCAAAGCAATCTATAGATTCAACTCAAACCCTATTAAAATACCAATGACATATTTCACAGACAGAGAACAGACATTTCAAAAATTTATATGGAACCATAAATGACCCCGAATGACCACAGCAATTTTGAGAAAGAAAAACAAAGCAGGAGGGTTCACAATACCTGACATAAAACTATATTACAAGGCCACTGTAATCGAAATAGTCTGGTACTGGCACTAGAACAGACTTATAGACCAGTGGGACAGAATAGAAAGCCCAGAAATAAACCCATGTCTCTATGGTCAACTAATAATTGACAAAGGGGGCAGAAGCATAAAATGGAGTATTAGCCTCTTCAACAAATGGTGTTGGGAGAGCTGGATGGCTACATGCAAAAAATTGAAATTGGATCATCAGCTGACACCATACACAAAAATAAACTCAAGATGGACAAAAGTCACGATACCATAAAAGTCCTAGAGGAGAGCATAGGCAGGAAACTCTCAGATATCCCACGCAGCTATAGTTTCACCAATATGTCCCCTAGAACAAGAGATATAAAGAAAAGAATAAATGAGCGGGACCTCATAAAAATAAGAATCTTCTGCACGGCTAAAGAAAACAACAGCAGAATGAAAAGGGAACCAACTGTATGGGAAAATATATTTGCCAAAGATACTTCAAATAGAGGTTTGATCTCCAAAATATATAAAGAACTCACACGACTCCACTCCAAGAAGACAAATGATCCAATTAAAAATGAGCAAAGGACCTGGGCAGACGCTTTTCCAAGGAAGAGATACAGAGGGCCCAGAGACATTTGAAACGATGCTCAGCATCACTAGCCATCAGAGAAATGCCAATCAAAACCACAATGAGATACCACCTCACACTGGTCATAATGGCCATCATAAACAGATCCACAACCAACAGGGTCTGGCAACGATGTGGAGTAAAGAGAACACTAGTACACTGTTGGTGGGAATGCAGACTGGTGCAGCCGTTGTGGAAAGCAGTGTGGAATTTCCTCAAAAAGCTGAAAATGGAACTGCCTTTTGATCCAGAGATTCCCTGCTGGGACTATACCCTAAGAATCCCAAAACGCCAATTCAAAAGAACCTATGCACCCCAATGTTCATAGCAACACAATTTACAATAGCCAAGTGCTGGAAGCAGCCTAAATGCACATCAGTAGATGATTGGATCAAAAAGCTATGGTACAGTTACACAATGGAATACTACGCAGCAGAAAGAGAAAAAAACTACTGCCCTTTACGACAGCATGGTTGGAACTAGAGAGCATTATGTTAAGTGAAATAAGCCACGGGGTGAAAGACAAATAGCATATGATTTCACCTATAAGCGGAACCTAACCAACAAAATAAAGATGCAAGGAAAATAAGACCAGCAACACTGAAAGGAAAAGAAACCAACAGAGGCAAGAGGGAAGGAGAGAAGGGTGGGTGGGGGAAAAGGAAGGGAAAAGGAAAGTCAAGGAACATATAGCAAGGACTCACGGAGAAAGCAAAAGTGGGGAAAGATTGAGGGCGGAAAGAGGGGGCAGGGGAAAGTGGTGGGGGGAAGGCGGAGACAAATGTATTTGAAAAAATAAATAAATAAATTTAAAAATATAAAAAGTAAAAATAATAAATAAAAAAAGTATTTCCAGAAACTGAAAAATTTTTAAAAAAAGAAAGAAAATGGGCACAGGACCTGGACAGATGCTTCTCCAAGGAAGAGAGACAGAGGGCTCAGAGACATATGAAAGGATGCTCAGTTTCACTAGCTATCAGAGAGATGCAAATTAAAACCACAATGAGATACCACATCACACCAGCTGGAATGGGCATCATAAACAGATCAACATAGAACAGGTGCTGGCGAGGCTGTGGAGAAAAGGGAACCCTAATCCACTGTTGGTGGGAATGCAGACTGGTGCAGCCACTGTGGAACACAGTTTGGAATTTCCTCAAAAAGCTGAAAATGGACCTGTCTTTTGACCCAGTAATTCCCCTGCTGGGGTTAAACCTGAAGAATCCCAAAGCATTAATTCTAAAGACCCTATGCATCCCAATATTCATAGCACACAATATACAATGGCCAAGTGGTGAAAGCAGCCTAAGTGCTCATCAGTAATTGAGTGGATCAAAAAACTATGGTACATTTACATGATGGAATACTATGCAGCAATGAGAAAGAAAGAGCTCC
Organism: Pteronotus mesoamericanus; assembly: GCF_021234165.1. Classification (NCBI taxonomy): domain Eukaryota; kingdom Metazoa; phylum Chordata; class Mammalia; order Chiroptera; family Mormoopidae; genus Pteronotus; species Pteronotus mesoamericanus. The sequence continues at coordinate 2,966,589 of NW_026555085.1, forward strand.
TACCCTTCACGACAGCATGCATGGAACTGGAGAGCATTAAGCTAAGTGAAATAATCTAGGGAGTGAAAGACAAATACCATATGATCTCACCTATATATGGAACCTAACCAAGAAAACAAGCAAGCAAGGAAAATGTAACCAGCAACATTGAAAGAAAAAAGAAACCAACAGAATCAAGAGGGCTGGAGGGAGTGGGAGTGGAGAAAAGGGAAGAAAAGGGTCACGTCAAGGAACATGTGTGGAGGACCCATGGACAAAGTTAAAGTGGGGAAGGATTGAGGGAAGGAGGTGGAGGAGAGAGGCAGGGGAAAGTGGTGGTGGGAAGGTGGAGACAAATGTATTTGAACAATTAAAAAAATAAATGTTAAAAATAAAAAAAAAATTCTTAATTTCACTCCACACTTATTAATCTCTGTTCAATTGCTATTGATATTGCTGATGTGGTATGGGGAGTTTTGCTGGCATTGGTTTGGTTTTCAGGTAATGTTGCCTTGTTAACCAACACCTGTATAACAGCATATAAAGTCTAGAGGGAGTTGTGACTACCAGTCAGCCAGTTGGAAGGGAGAATCCACCAACAAATGAGCCACCAACAAGCAAAGCCCAAGTACAACAAAAGAGCCCACACAAACTGAAAAAAAGGCAATCCTAGAGCATCCAAATCAGGAGATCAAAGAGACTGCACCATTGAGACCCACAGAACTCGTCCCACAGGAGTCCACCCCATGAAGACAAGCAGACAAAGCAGCTCATCCTGAGATGCAGAACCCCCCCCAAAAAAGGAGTCATCTAAAATGGGGAGACAAATAAAGAACCCCCAATTAAAGAAATGGAGGAATCCCCAGAAAAAGAGATAAATGAAATTAAGGCAAACAAACTATCAGACATAGAATTAAAAAAAATAGTTATGAGGATGTTCAAGGAACTCAGTGACAACTACAAGGAACTGAGTGGGAACTACAGCAGCATGAAAAACAACATAGAAACTATGAACAAGAACCACTAAGAAATTAAGAATACAACATCTGATATAAAAAATAAACACTAGAAAGAATTAAACACAGGCTGGATGAAGCAGAGGACTTAATCAGCGAGCTGGAAGACAAGGTAAAAAGGAATACCCAAGCAGAGCAACAAAATAAACAAACAAAAAAAGACTCAAAAAGAACAAAGATAGTTTAAGGGATCTTCAGGATGACATGAAACAGCAACATTCATATCATAGGACTATCAGAAGGAGAAGAAAAGGAGCAAGGGATAGAAAACCTGTTTGAAAAAATAATGACAGAAATCTTCCCTAACTTGGTGAGAGGAAAAGTCACATAAGTTCAGGAAGCACAGAGGATCCCAGTCAAGATGAACCCAAACAGGCCTACTATAAGACACATCAGAAATGTTAAAGATGAAGAATCTTAAAATCTGCAAGAGAGAAACAGCAAGTAACATACAAGGGCACTCCAATGAGGTTATCAGCAGATTTCTCAAAAGAAACACTAAAAACCAGATGGAATAAGCATGACATATTCCAGACAATGAAAAACAAGAACGTACAATGATGACTACCCTACCCAGCAAGGCTCTCCTTTAAAATGGATGGTGATATAAAGAGCTCCCCAGACAAATGAAGACTAAAACAGTATGTCTCCACCAGGTCACCACTGCAAGAGATGCTAAAGGGGCTGCTTTAAGAAGAGGAAGAAAAAGAGTGAGAGAGAGAGAATCACAGGTACAAAGGAAGAAAGCTGAATAAGTATCTATCAACAATAACCTTAAATGTAAATGGATTAAATGCTCCAATCAAAAGACATAGGGTAGCTCAAAAGGAAATACAAAGGAAAACATGACCCACATATATGCTGTCTGCAGGAGACCCACATCAGAACAAAAGATCTACACAGACTTAAAGTGAAGGGATGAAAGAAAATACTCCAAGCAAACATGAAAAAGAAAACCTGGGGTACAATACTTCTATCAGACAAAATAGATTTCAAAACAGAGGTCATACAAAGAGACAGGGAAGACCCTTCCTAATAACTAAGAGAAGCATCCCTTAAGAAGATAATCATTGTAAACATATATGCACCCAACATAGGAGCACCCAAATATATAAGGAAAATCTTCAAGGACTTCAAGAAATATAGAGACAGCAACACACTTATAGTAGGGGATTTTAACATCCCACTGTCAACAATGGGTAGATCTTCCAAAGAGTCAATAAGGATATTGTGGCACTGAATGGTACCCTAGATCAAATCTACTTAAACGATATATACAGAACAGTTCACCCCAAAGAAGCAAAATATACATTCTTCTTAAATGCACATCAAACATTTTCAAAGAGAGACAAAACAAGCCTCAACAAGTACAGGAAAATTGAAATCGTATTAAACAATTTCTTGGATCACAATGGCCTGAAACTTGAAACCAAGCACAAGGAAAAAACTCAGAAACATTTAAATTCATAGAGACTGAATACCATGTTATTAAACAATGAATGAGTTAACGATGATATCAAGGAAGAAATCAAAGAGTTTCTGAAACCTGGGAAACTGACCACATTCTATGTTCAACCCCAAACAGAAGTACTCATTAACTCAAGGACATTCTTAGCAAAGCAGGTTTCATATGATTTAATACATTCCTTTTCCAGGCCTAATTGTCCCCAGGATCCACCTGATTCAGTTTAGGGCTGTACCTGCCTTTAGTATTGTTTCAAGCCTGAACCAGGTGGGTGGAGCAGAGCAGCTGAGAGATAAGGAGACTTCTTTCCAGTACAATGAGGACTCCGCCCATGACAAAGCCGAATAGTGAGGTTTTGTTGCCCCTTCTCCATGTCCCTCAAGTCCTTCCCTGATGACCCTTAAGTGACTGTGCTTGTTTTAGCTTGCCAGGGCCATCGAGGGGTCTTACCTGTCACTGACTAACCAGCCATCCTCCTGGACCAAGCAGGGTGATATGAAGGTGGCAGGGGCTGCCCCTGCCAGGGGAACAAGTTTTGTCTCCTCAGTGGCCTATTTACCCAGGGCCTCATTGCTCAGCTCCAGCCTTGGGGCCCTCTTGCCTGTTGGCGAGGCTACAGTCCTTGAAACCAGGCAGAATGGTTCCCAACCTTGTAGTTTTCTTTCTTTGTTGTGTCATTATCTGGTTTTGGGATTAGGATGATGCTGGCCTCCTAAAGAGTTTGGGAGACTTCCCTCTTCTTGGATTTGTTGGAATAGTCTGAGAAGGACAGAGGTTAGCTCTTCTTTAAATGTTTTGTAAAATTCTCCTGTGAAACCATCTGTTCCAGGGCTAGTCTGTGCCAGGAGTTTTTAAATTACTGCTTCAGTTTCACCCACTGGTATCAGTCTGTTTAGACTTTCTGCTACATCTTCATTCAGTATTGGAAGGTTATATTTTTCTAGAAATTTATCCATTTCATCAAGGTTTTCAAATTTCTTGCCATTTATGATAAATACACTCAGCAAAGTTGGAATAAAGGCAGCATACATCAACATAATAAAGGCCATATATGAAAAACAAACAGCCAACATCATACTCAATGGGCAAAAACTAAAAGTTTTCCCACTAAGATCAGGAACAAGACAGGGATGTCCACTTTCACCATTTCTATTAAACATAGTATTGGAAGTCCTAGCCACAGTGATCAGACAAGGAAAAAAAAATGAAAGGCATCCAAATAGGAAAGGAGGAAGTAAAATTCTCACTGTTTGCAGATGACATGATGGTGTACATAGAAAACCCCATAGACTACACCAAAAAACTACTTAATTTGCCATAACAAATTTGGCAAAACAGTAGGACACAAAGTCAATATTCAGAAATCGAAGGCATTTTTGTATACCAACAATGAAATAGCAGACGCAGAAATCTGGAAAACAATCCCATTTGCTATAGCAACAAGAAAAACAAAGTACCTAGGAATAAACTTATCAAAGGAGGTAAAAGACCTGTACTCAGAAAACTATACAACACTGAAGAAAAAATTAAAGAAGACACAAATAAATAGACACATATACCGTGTTCATGGACTGGAAGAATTAACATCATCAAAATGTACATACTACCCAAAGCAATCTATAGATTCAACACAATCCCTATTAAAATACCAATAACGTATTTCACAGACATAGAACAGACATTTCAAAAATTTGTATGGAACCATAAATGACCCTGAATAACCACAGCAATTTTGAGAAAGAAAAATAAAGTAAGAGGGATCACAATACCTGACATAAAACTATATTACAAGGCCACTGTAATCAAAACAGTCTGGTACTGGCATAAAACAGACACATAGGTCAATGGAACAGTATAGAGAGCCCAGAAATAAACCCATGTCTCTATGGTCAATTGATATTTGACAAGTGGTGCAGAAGCATAAAATGGAGTAAAAATAGCCTCTTCAACAAATGGTGTTGGGAGAGCTGGACAGCTATATGTAAAAAATTGAAATTTGACCACCAACTGACACCACACACAAAAATAAACTCAAGATGAATAAAAGACTTACATGTGAGTTGCAACACCATAAAAGTCCTAGAGGAGAACATAGGCAGGAAACTCAGATATTCCATGCAGCAATATTTTCACTGATATGTCTCCTAGAGCAAGGGACATAAAGGAAAGAATAAACAAGTGGGACTTTGTCAAAATAAGAAGCTTCTGCACAGCTAAAGAAAGCATCAGCAAAATGAAAAGAGAACCAACCACATGGGAAAATGATACCACGGACAGGAGTTTGATCTCCAAAATATATAAAGAACTCACATGACTCCACTCCAGGAAGACAAACAATACAATTAAAAATGGGCAAAGAACCTGAACAGACACTTCTCCAAGGATGACATACACAGGGCCCAGAGACATATGAAAGGATGCTCAGCATCACTAGCCATCTGAGAAAAGCAAATTAAAACCACAATGAGATACCACTTCACAGCAGTCAGAATGGCCATCATAAACAAATACAAAGAATGGGCGCTGGTGAGGATGTGGAGAAAAGGGAGCCCCAGTACACTATTGGGGGGAATGCAGACTGGTGCAGCCGCTGTAGAAAATAGTTTGAAATTTCCTCAAAAAGCTAAAGAAGGAACTGTCTTTTGATCCAGCAATTCCACTGCTGGGATTATATCCCAAGAATCCAGAAACACCAATTCAAAAGAATCCATGCACCCCAATGTTCATACCACCATTATTTACAATAGCCAAGCGCTGGAAGCATCCTAGGTGCTCATCAGTAAATGAGTGGATCAAAAGACTATGGTACATTTACACAATGGGATACTACACAGCAGAAAGAAAGAAGGAACTCCTACCCCTCAGGACAGCATGGATGGAACTGGAGAGCATTATTCTAAATGAAACAAGCCAAGCAGTAAAAGACAAAATATGATACGATCTCACCTATAAGTTAAACCTGATGAACAAAGCGAACAAACAAGCCAAATAAAACCAGAGTCATGGAAATAAGGAACAAACCAACAGTGACCATAGGGGAGGTGGATAGGGAATAACGGGAAAGAAGGGGAAGGGTCTAGTCCAAGGACATGTATAAAGGGCCCATTGTAATGGACAACAGGGTGAGGACTTGCTACCAAACTAAAGGACCCGGGGGTTGGGGGAGGTGCCCAGATAGCTACTACAGAAACAATGACACCCTCCTTCCCCAGGACCCCTCGGTTCTGGGCCTCTTTGCCCGCCGCCCTTGGAATTATTGCTATGAATGGCAGAGTTTGGTGAAAAGGAAAAGGAACTATTTATTCCCAAGTCTTACAGGTTTGATTAATGGTTAAATGTCACCCTTAAACCTCAAAATCCCTTCAAAACAACCACCACCACACACACCGTCCTGCCTTCCCCACTTGTCCATTTAGGCCAGTCCGGGGTACCGTCCTTCAGAAGAAAAAGAACAGAAGTCCAGGGTTCGGCTAGGCAGGCCTCTCGCGGGTCTCAGCACCATCCGCTGCGTTGTCGCGGTCTCCAGCTCTTAATCCATAACCATGTGGCACCTTCTCCTGGCCCACTAGCAAGACTCCTTTCGCCTCTCTTTCTTCCCACGTAGTCTTCACACTGTTCCCCAAAGTCTGTGTGTGTCCCTTTTTCTCTCCTGCAGGCCCCTGTCTCTTTTCTCTCTCTCCCCCCTCCCCCTCCCTTTCCCCCTCCCCCTCCCTCTCCCCCCTCCTAGTTACATTCTATATTAAGTCTTTTAAACCTTCCTGATTAGCTTTCGTGACTGGCCAAGTAATCCTCTTTGCAAAAGAGGAATGAAGCTATCCTGTTACTGACATGCAAAATGACTTCTCAATGGCCCAGCTCAAGGCTCCCATCCCCCAGGGCGGCCCGCCCTGGGGTGGGGAATATATTTTTCTTGGACACCCCAATCTCTGGACCCTGTTACAAATACACTTTTCGGGGGGGCCTGGCTGTGCCCCGTTACAGACTGACTGTGGGAGCAGGGGATGGGATGGGAGGGGGAGAGCAACACTGGAGAAAAATTGGGACTACTGTAATTGAACGATTAAAAAAATAAAACTGGCCCATAATTCCATGCACTTGGGAGGTGTTCAGCTTCTCAGACAATCCCATCCTAGACTGTTTACCATTGCCTTAGGCAACCCCTCCTGTGGGCCCTCCCTGCTCCCTACCAGGAATGTGATCAGATCTCTCTGTATCAACTACTGTATACCTAGCTTGTTGCTGACCATAAAGCGGCTCCCATCTGTACAGAGTTCCCAGCCAGGTTCTGTGGGAGATGGTCCAATAGACCTGGTCTGCTGGAATTAAGTTGGTCAAAGATTTCTAAGCAATCATGTTAAAACAGGACATGGAGTTAGATGGGGTTAAAAACTTGTGGTGCCCGGGAAAAGGAAAAAAGAAAGAAAAAAACCCCCAAAACCTGCACAGCCATGGCAGGGAAGAACAGCAGCACAGTAAGTTACTCTGAATAATGCTAATTGCTGTGCTGCTGGTGGCAAGGGAGATTGCACCTGCACGAAAAAGCCAGGGACTTGCTTGAGATGCAAGAAATCTTGCTAGTTGTAGAAGACTCAGCGCGAGTATTTAAACTGGGCACATGTAGCAATTCTCACTTGGACTCACTGTTCCAGATTAAGAGCCGAAGAACAGGGAGACACAGCTGATGGTGCTGGAAATGGCGGGAGCTCAGCAGAGCAGGGATGACTGGGAGAAGCAGGAGTGCTGAAGGGAACCTGCCTGTCAAGGCTGCAGACTTCTGTTTATTTTTCCTGAAAGGCGGTATCTCTGACTGGCCTGGTTTGGCAAGGGGAGGCAGGACTATGTGTGTTTATGGGCGGTTGGTTTTAAGGGACTTCGGGACTTAAAAACAGAATTCTGCTATGATTCTAAATCTGTATAACTTTTAATAAATACTCCCTTTCTTTTTTACCTAATTACGGCACTGGGAACTATGTTTTTGGAGATGGGCAATTGAACCCCAAATCTGTTCCAGAACCGCATGGCTTGGTGTTCTGTTATGTTGGAGATCTGAGCTTACCTCCAAGTCTGGGAGTAGGGTTGTAATGGGGCACAGCCAGGGCCCCTCCAAGGGTATTTGTAACAGGGTCCAGAAATTGGACGGCCCACCATGGGGGATGGGAGCCTTGAGCAGGGCCATTGAGAGTCACTTTGCATGTCAACAACAGGATAGCTTCATTCCTCATATGCAAAAAGGGTTATTTTGCATATCACCAAGGCTAATCAGGAAGGTTTCAAAGAGTTAATGCAGAATGTAAATGGAGAGCAGGAGGAGAGAGGGGCCTGCAGGAGAGACAAGGAACACAGACTCTGGGGAACACTGTGAAGACCACGCGGGAAGAAAGAGGGGAAAAAGGACTCTTGCTAGAGGGCCATGAGAAGGTGCCACGTGGTTATTGGATTAGGAGCTGGAGATTTTGGCGACACGGCGGATGGTACTGAGACCCGCGAGAGGCCTGCTTAGCCGAGCCCCGGACTTCTGTTCTTTTTTTCCTTCTAAAGGATGGTACCCCTGACAGGCCTGACTGGGCAAAGGGGGGAAGGCAGGACTGTGTGTGTGCTGGTGAGTGTTTTAAAGGGATTTAATGGATTAAGGGTGACATTTAGCCATTAATCAAAACTGTATAACCTTTGAATAAATAGTTCCTTTCCTTTTCACCAAACTCTGCCATTCAGAGCCATAATTCCAAGGGCAGCGGGCAAAGGACCTAAAACTGAGGGACCCCAGGGATGGGGGGTGTCATTGTTTCGCTAATAGCATCTGGGCATCCCCCTCACAGGTCCATTTGTTCGGTAACAGGGTGGCTGGGTTTAAGGTAGTGGTGGTGTGTATGGTAACATTCGAGTTGTCTAATAATATGGCTCTGTCATCAGCCAATACCCTCCTTTCTCTTGCAATAGAGTTAGGACCCAGTGTGGTACAAATATCACAGTAGGTCACCTCAGAGTGAATTTCTCTGCTTCTTGTAAGATGTCATACGTAGCTGCTACTGCCAGAAGGCATGGCAGCCATCCTTTTACCATGTAATCTAGTTCTTACAGAGATAGGCTATGGGTTGAGGGTATTTCCCAGGATCTGGGTTAGTATTCCAAGTCCAATTTCTTGTCTTTTATGAATGTATAATCTGAATGGTTTCTATAAATCAGGCAAGTCTATTGTGGGTGCCAAAACTAATTTTTCCTTCAAGCTCCCGTATCTACAGGGAAGTCAATTAGCTTGTTCCCCACCATCAAATGCCACCTGACAGTGTCTTGCCCATTCAGAAGGTTCAGAGCCTAGTCCTTTTGATAAGGGCAAGATGATTTAAGAGGAACAGCCTAGCCAGAGACCCCTCCCAGGTTAACTGTTAATCATTGCTTATCTGTTCCTGTAGCCCGTTTTCACATCCCTTCCCCCGCCTGGGTAGCACATCAATCTCCCACCTGAATGCTAATCCCTTCCCCCACCTGGGAAGCCCATCCGTTTCCCGCCGGAATGCTAGGGCTTATAAACCCCTATCTAACCCCGATTTGGGGCTCAGAATTTGGAGACTGCCTCCTCTGAGCCCGCGCATGTGAATAAAGGCTTACTCCGTTCCCTGATTCGTGTCTTGAGTCTGGCTTTCCGTAACATTTGGTTCCCTGACCGGGAAACGACTCACAAGAGCAGGCCGTTTGCCTCCGGTGAAGACGGCTGGGGTCGGCCGGGCGAGCCCGGACTCCAGAGGGAAGCACGTGCCCCGGTGATTTCGGGTCCCGAGGGGCTGGGCTCCCCTTGGCCCCGACCTCGGGCCGTTCCATAACCCGGGCACTCGGGGAGCGGACCCAAGCCTACCTGAAGGCGCCAGATTGGTAAGTGCCCCGGGGACCAGACCCGAATCAGACCCACCTATAAGTGGTGGAAGGAGAGGCTGATCACCTCTCAGGCCCACCGACCTCTGGCACGGTTTCCCTGTCGGGAGGGAAAGTGTTAACCTCTGTGGATGATTGAGTGAGTGACTGACTGTGTGGTTCCACAGGCCAGCGGTGTTCCCCCCGAGCCTACGGAGTCTGAGTGAGCCCTAACCTGCGGGTCCTCGGTCTGTCATACGGCATAACGGCTGGGAAGCTAACCCGGACTCTACTCGGGCAGCCTTAGCTAAGACAGACCCAAGTCCCTCGCGAGAGGAGAGGCCAGGCGGGGCGAAAGTGAAAGTATCCCTGCTGCCCCCGTTTGTCTGCGCCGTTTCGGGAGGGATCATGGGGGGCAGACAGTCTACCGTCTTAGATTGCATGTTAAGGAATTTCGACCGGTTCCGGGGCCAGCAGCCCGATATGGATCCGGGGCAATTAGAAATTTTCTGTTCCGCTGAGTGGCCCAGGTTCGGGGTAGGCTGGCCTCCTGAAGGAACCCTTGACCTAGACATAATTAGGGCTGTCCATCTCATAGTCACAGGAAGTCCAGGACACCCAAACCAATTCCTCTACATAGAAAAGTGGCAGGAGCTAGCGCAAGAGATGCCCGACTGGCTCCGGAAGTGTGCGGGGGTCAAACCTCGTCACCTAGGCGCTACGGGAGGGCGAGCCAGGGGAGCCCGGAACTGTTGCTCCCGATCAAAGGAAAGGGATGTAACCCGCATCCTAGTTGCCAAACCAGTGGTGAGACCCCCTATCTATCAAGGCCCGCCAGAGGAAGACCCCCCGGTGCAGCCTCCCCCTTACCCAGCTAGGAACTTGGGAGGTCAGGCAGAGGCGCCTGAAACACCGCCCCCTTCAGTCTCGCCCCCGCAGCCCGAGGCAACAGCGCCCCCAGAATCTCCTATCGCCTCCCGCTTAAGACACCACCAGTCCCTCCAGATGCCACTGCGGGAGACCCAGGGCCCGCCACAAACGGGGCCTGATGGGACCTTATACCCGGGACCGGTCGTGTTTTACTATCAGCCCTTTACCACGACTGACCTCTTGAACTGGAAACACCACACACCCTCATATTCGGAGAAGCCCCAGGCACTCGTAGACCTAATGGAGTCCATTATGCAAACTCACCGGCCAACGTGGCACGATTGCCGCCAATTGCTCCTAACCCTTTTTAATACGGAAGAGAGGCGCAGAGTCTTCCAGGAGGCCCAGAGATATCTAGAAGCCAACGCTCCAGTGGGCACAATAGACCCAGCCCAGTACGCTCGGGTGGCAGCCCCAGAGACCCAACCCGACTGGGATCACAACACAGAACAGGGAAGAGCAGCCCTGGACCGGTACAGGGAAGCCATCCTCCAGGGGGTCAGAGCTGGGGCCAGAAAACCGACCAATATGTCAAAGGTGGCCAGTGTTGTCCAACGGCCAGATGAATGTCCCGGGGACTTCTTAGAAAGGCTCCTAGAGGCCTACCAGATATACACCCCCTTCAACCCAGAAAGCCCAGATACACGGCTAATGGTAAACACTGCTTTTGTCTCCCAATCGGCCCCTGACATCTGCAAAAAGCTCCAGAAGCTAGAGGGCTTTGCAGGCATGAACATCAGTCAGCTGGTTGAGGTAGCAAATAAAGTCTACAATAACCGGGAGGAGGCCGCTGAGAAGGCAGCCCAGAAAAGATTAGAGAAAAAGGCCGCACTGCTAGCAGCCGCCCTCAGTCAGCCGGCAGCAAAAGGCAAAGGGGGACCGAAAGACCAGAAAGGGCACGCCAAGGTAGAGAGAGACCAATGTGCCTATTGTAAGGAAAGAGGACATTGGAAAAGAGAATGCCCACACCGGAAAAAGAAGGCTGAGCCGGCGCCCACCATCCTTAGCCTGGCGGGCCAAGACTCAGAATGAGGAAGACCAGGCTCCCTGAATCTAGGCCCCCATGAGCCCATGGTCGAAGCGATTGTTGGGGGCCAGACTCTCTTTCTTGGTAGATACCGGGGCAGAGCACTCGGTCATCACCACCCCTGTAGGTCCCCCATCCGGACGAGAAGTCACCATCGTAGGGGCCACTGGTCAGCCAAGTAGCCCAAAACGCTTCTGCCAGGCCCGAATTGTTGATCTGGGAGGCCACCGGATTAGACATGAGTTCTTATACCTACCTGAATGCCCTGTCCCACTGTTAGGGCGAGACCTCTTATCAAAGCTGGGAGCTCGAATCACCTTCCAGCAGTCAGGGGAGGCCTCGCTGCAAGTGGACGGCCCTAGGCTCATGGCCCTCATTTTGCCACGAGAGGAAGAATACCAGTTGTATTCTGGGGAATCTGGTGACCATGGCCCCAGGCCTGAGGCTAGAGACAACCTGCTGCAGGAATTCCCCACGGTCTGGGCCGAGGACAATTCCCCCTGGACTAGCCAGAAACCAGGTCCCAGTAATAATTGAACTCAAAGCGGGGGCTAAACCGTGCCGCCAGCAACAGTACCCTATCTCAAGGGAGGCCCGCCTAGGAATATCGGAGGTCATCCGAAAGCACCTCCAAGAGGGTATAGTGGTCCCCTGTCAATCAACGTGGAATACCCCGCTCCTGCCAATCAAGAAACCTGACGGAACGGGGTACCGTCCAGTGCAGGACCTCCGGGTGGTAAACGAAGCCGTCGTCACACTGCACCCGGTAGTCCCGAACCCATACACCCTACTGAGCCGACTCCCGCCAACCGCCGCCTGGTACACATGCCTAGACTTAAAGGACGCCTTCTTCTGCATCCCGGTAGCTCCAGCCAGCCAACCTATCTTTGCCTTTGAATGGGAAGACCCGCATACGGCGGTAAAGACACAGTTGACATGGACCCGGTTGCCACAGGGATTTAAGAACTCCCCCACGTTATTCGGCGAAGCGCTAGCCCGGGACCTGCAATCTTTCTCAGACGAGGGAAAGGATTTAACTCTACTCCAATATGTTGATGACCTCCTCTTAGCTGCCCCCCGACCAGAGCCGATGCCTAGAGGGGACAAGAGCGCTCCTAAAATTGCTAACCCAACAAGGGTACCGAGTCTCACGGAAAAAGGCACAAATCTGCCAACAAGAAGTCAAATATTTAGGGTTCCTAATTTCCCAAGGCAAAAGATCCCTAAATACAGACCGGAAAATGGTCATTACCCGCTTCCCGGCCCCGAGCGGACGAAGACAATTACGTGAGTTCCTGGGAGCAGCCGGCTTTTGCAGAATTTGGATCCCGGGGTTCGCAGCCAGAGCAAGGCCACTCTACCAGGCCCTGCGTGGGCCAGACACCTTACCCCTGGCATGGGGAAAAGAACAGGAACAGGCCTTTGCTCAAATAAAGGACCTCCTTAGTAAAGCCCCAGCTCTGGGCCTACCAGACCCCAGCCGGCCCTTCTATCTACACGTGCATGAGAAGGACAAGGTTGCTCTGGGGGGTCTTAACTCAATCAGCCGGACCTTGGGAGCGCCCAGTGGCTTACCTGTCTAAGCAACTGGATAACGTCGCGGCCGGGTGGCCCCCTTGCTTGAGGGCAGTTGCAGCCGCGGTATCCCTGCTACAAGAAGCGGACAAATTAACTTTGGGGCAGGAGACCACTCTATTCGTTCCCCATAGCATCCATAGCCTCCTGGCAGGACAGGGGCACCGATGGCTGTCCAACCGCAGACTGACACAATATCAGGGCATACTCCGAGAGAATCCTCGGGTCCAGGTAAAGACTGTAAAAAGATTAAACCCTGCAACCTTCCTGCCGACCGAACTAGGGGACCCAGACCACTGCTGCCTAGAGGTTACTGAGGAGGTCTATGCCAGCCGACCGGACCTGCGGGACCAGCCTCTGCCCAATGCTGACGTGACCTATTTCACAGACGGCAGCAGTTATATGAGAGAAGGGGTCCGAGTGGCAGGGTACGCAGTAACCACGCTTGACCAGGTGGTAGAAGCCAAAGCCTTGCCCTCTGGATGGTCGGCCCAGAGAGCGGAACTCTGGGCCTTAATAAGAGCACTGGAGTTGGCCCGGGACCGGAAAGTCAATATCTACACTGACTCCAAGTACGCCTACGCCACCCTGCACTTCCACGGGGCCATCTACCGAGAACGCGGGCTGCTGACAGCAGAAGGAAAGGAAATTAAAAACAAGACAGAAATCCTGCGTCTCCTCGAAGCAGTTTGGGCCCCAACTGCGGTGTCCGTCATCCACTGCAAAGGCCATTCCAAACAAGACACCATACCGGCCCGTGGGAACCAGAAGGCGGACTCGACAGCAAAGGCTGCCGCAGTATGTGGTGAGATGGCAGAAGTACAGCCCTCCCTTCTCGGACCCCTGCTGGGGAACCCCATTAACCGTCGGGACTATGAGCCAGCAGAAATGAAATGGGCCCAACAGGCCAGAGGACAAGAAACCCCCGAGGGAACTTGGAGGTTACCTGATGGGCGCGTATATGTGCCCCAGAGCCAGGCCAGCAATTTAGTCAGAAACTGCCACCATCTGACCCACCTGGGTAAGACCTCCCTGGAAAACTTGCTCAAAAGGTATTTCTACTTCCCCAACCTGTCAACCCTGTGCTCAACAGCCTTGGCTCAATGCGTTACCTGCGCAAGGAACAATGCAGCCCCGCATCAAGGGGCCCCACCGGGAGTCCAACACAAGGGGTCCCAGCCCTTCGAGGACCTCCAGATTGACTTTACAGAAGTCAAGACCAGCCGAGGATTTAAGTATCTCCTGGTCCTGATCTGCACCTTTTCGGGTTGGGTAGAAGCCTTCCCCACCAAAACTGAGAAAGCTCGGGAAGTAACCCGAATCCTACTCAGGGAAATTATACCCAGATATGGGCTCCCACTCACCATTGGTAGTGACAATGGCCCGGCGTTCATCGCCCAGGTGGTTCAGGAGGTCGCCCGGCTCCTGCGCATCGACTGGAAGCTACACACGGCCTATCGGCCCCAAAGCTCCGGTAAAGTGGAACGAATGAACCGAACTCTCAAGGAAACCCTAGCTAAGTTCCATCAAGAAACCGGCCTGCCATGGACAGACCTGTTACCACTAGCCCTGCTACGGGTTAGGAATGCCCCGAACCCCGCGGGGTATACTCCCTATGAGTTACTTTTTGGAAGACCCCCACCTATAACTAGAATAGGAAGTCCCAATGACCTTCGACAGAAGGGGGAGTTACAGCAGACCCAGTACTTACAACAGTTGGGTAAGACCCTAGACAGGATCTACGGGGCCCAATTGGGCCAGGAACCCAAACCCCGAGGGAGGCCAGCACACCCCTTCCGTCCAGGCCAGTATGTATGGGTAAAGGATTGGAAAAAGGAACCACTCCAACCCATTTGGACGGGCCCACATCTAGTACTATTAACCACCCCTACTGCCCTTAAAGTTACAGGAATAACCCCCTGGATCCACTACACTCGAGCCAAGGCAGCAGCAGATCCAGACGAGCCAGGACTTCGGAGCCACCGAACCTCCACCTCGAAGGGAGCCCCCACAGTCCGGCTGAAGAGAACTGAAGGACAGTGGGCCGTCTACCCGAGGAACCAGAGACCTGATCCCACCCCAGAGTAGTGACCAACCATCTCAGTCGGCAACCAAGGCATGGACCGTTGTCCCAGTGGTTATCTGATCATCACCAGCCTCTCTGGAATCATCTTCGGTATCGGACTGGTAGCCACGACACCCTCTGAATGGAGCCAGGCGGAGCGCGTAGCCCTCGGGGTCATGTATCTATGTTTGTGTTGCCTGTTTGGGTATCTGGTTTGCTTTGCTTAACCTACTCTGCCTCAGTTACCCTCCCAACATGTCAGTGTGGAGCCCCTGCTGAGCGAATCCCAATAGGAGTGGGGGTAATCCACTATCCTTTTCCCGCCCGGGCCTTCGTCTCTAGCACTGATATGCCTTCAGGATGCATAAAGGCCAGCTCCATAAAATCTTGCCTCTGGAGGGGGCGCCAGTACAACACTGGAGTATTGGGAGGCACCTTAGGGTACCAGAGTCGGAAGTGCAAACCGCACGGCACCCCCGGCCGACAGGTCTGCTGGAATTCTCACATACAGCTAAGTAGCCTGTCCCAATCAGAGTTTGAAAAGGTAAGGCTGAAGGCTGTTAAAGAGGTGGCCCACCGATTTAACCAGGAGGAGCCAACCTACCAGAGAATTAACCTTACCTCCTTTTCGAGGGCCAGGGCCATGGTGAACCCAGAAACCCAGGTAAAGAATTTAGTATCTGCCATATTCTCAGCTTACCAAACTATTAGAAACTCAACCCAGAACTGCTGGATTTTCCTACCCCTACAAGAGCAAGGATATGTAGGAGTGCCAGTTCCCCCGAATTGGAATGAGACTAATAATCCAGCCCCCGAGAACCTGACTATAACCATTGGCCCTCTAACAGAGAGGATGTTTCTGAGTTCTGAATATACTAACCTTACATGCCTGCAGCCGAATACGACAGGTGAACTCCAGGTTGGAATCCTGAAAGCCAATTTCTGCCAGGAGACCACCCTAGTATCCAACAGTGCACCTTTATGCACTGAACCTGGCCTGTTCCTGCTTTGCGGGCACTCAGCTTATCGGTGTGTGCCAAAGGACTGGGATGGGCGATGCACTAAAGTGTTCCTAGTCCCAAGTGTCACAATCCGAACCACGGGAGAAGTCCAGCAGGCGCTCCAACACCAGGAGCCTTACCGGGTGAAAAGAGCAGCAGGAGCAGCTATTGCAATAGGAGCGGGCCTAGCTATAGGCATAGGAACCAGCGCAGGAGCCCTGGGTCTGTCGGCCACCACATACCACAAGCTATCAACCCACCTTAGCCAGGATATGGATCAAATAGCAGATTCACTTGCCACCCTCCAGCAGCAGATAAACTCCTTGGCTGAAGCATCCCTGCAGAATAGGCGAGTCCTAGATCTCCTCACAGCAGAAAAAGGGGGGGACTTGCCTATTCCTAGGAGAGGAGTGTTGCTATTTTGTTAACCAATCTGGAATCTTAACCCAGAAGGTTAAGGAGCTGAAAGATGGTGCGAAGCGCTACCGACAGTCAGGGCAAGGGACATGGAGCTTAGATACCCAAATCTGGCTCTGCTGGCTGGCTCCATTCCTAGGCCCCCTGATATTACTCCTCTTAGGAATAAGTCTAGGACCCTGGCTGCTGCGCACCCTCATAAATAACGTAGAGACCGCGGTCACCAGACGAGCCGCTGCTCGAGTGCTGCTCCTCCAGCATCACCGATACCAAAGACTACCGACCCAACCCCAACAGAGTGACCACCGTGGCTTGTGTGATGATGCTAAGACTCAGGCCAATCTCGTCTAGCATCAAAGGGGGGAATGATAAGGGCAAGATGATTTAAGAGGAGCAGCCTAGCCAGAGACCCCTCCCAGGTTAACTGTTAATCATTGCTTATCTGTTCCTGTAGCCCGTTTTCACATCCCTTCCCCCGCCTGGGGTAGCACATCAATCTCCCACCTGAATGCTAATCCCTTCCCCCACCCGGGAAGCCCATCTGTTTCCCGCCGGAATGCTAGGGCTTATAAACCCCTATCTAACCCCGATTCGGGGCTCAGAATTTGGAGACTGCCTCCTCTGAGCCCGCGCGTGTGAATAAAGGCTTACTCCGTTCCCTGATTCGTGTCTTGAGTCTGGCTTTCCGTAACACTTTCAAAGAATTATACCACAGTTTTGCTATAAGTATGAAGTGTGGGATCCAAATCTGGCAAATCCCTGTAATCTCTAAGAATCCATGAAGCTGCCTCTGGTTCACTGGGATTTTTATTGCAGCAATGGCTTGTTTTTGATCATTCATCAAACTCCTAGTGCTTTGTTTTATTTGGAATCCCAGGTGTGCTACTTCCTGCTTGCAGATTTGGGCCTTGTGAGGTATATTTTATATCCTCTGTTTGCCAAATGATTCAGGACTATGATGATGTTGAGCTAACAGACTTCGTATTTTTTGCTAACTACTAGTAAGTCATCTTCATGTTGTAGAATAATTCCTGATTTCAACTGAATATCCCTTAAATTGTTTATTAATATTCCCCCGAACTGGCATGCTAGAGGTAGAAGGAACACCTTTTTTTATAAGTATCCAGTCACTCAGTGACCATCACTGCAGCTGAAGTTTTCTTAGTTTTGCATTTAGCACTGAGTCTGTAGCTCCCATATCAACAAGGAAGTCAATTAGCTTGTTCCTCATGGTCAATTGTATCCAGGGCTTCGGTGGGGAAATAGTAATAGGTCCGAAGTTGTCTAGGAAAGCCCCTGGGCATCCTCATTCATCACTACATTCATTATTCCTTTTTAACACTTCTCAGCAAGGGTTCTATCCTTTTCCGTTTTCTTTATGAGTTCTGGGCAGTCCTTTCTCCAAAGGCCTTCTTTGTTACAATTGGCACATTGATTGGCACCTAGTGGGTCTCACCTCTCCTTGCAGTTTCCCTGCACTGCTTCTTAAAAAAGTGGCCTGCTTTAATTTCCTTGTCTCCTGGGCACGGTAAACTTTAAAGGCTTTGTCCACCAGCTGGGAGGGATTCATTCCCAATGGCTCATCTAAACCCTGGATCTTCCTTCTGATATCCAGGGCACTTTGCCCAATAAAAGTCACGTTTACCATCTGGACATTTTCTTGTGACTGTGAGTCAGCAACAGTGTGCTACTAGTAGTTCGGATAGATTCTTCCTAAAAACTCAGAAGGTTGTCGTTTGGTTTCTTTCAAATGGCCTGTATCACACTCAGGCTTTTTTGTTTAGGCACCTTTTTCTTACGTTCTTCTAATATGCGTCTTTTGCGATGTCCTAGGGAGGCGAGGCCCCTGCTATTCGGGTCCCAGTGAGGCTCTGTCAAGGAAATCACCCCGGCCGGTTGGGATTTTTCCTGATGGAGGCGATGAGCCTCTTCATTAGCCTTATTTATGGCTCGCTGTCTTTCCTCTGCTGTTAGCAGGATGTTAAGAAGAGCCTGTACATCTGCCCAGTTTGGATGATGAGTGGCAAAAATAGAGGTGATGAGGTCTTCCATTTCCTGAGGACCTTCCTTATATGAGGGGTTGGGATTCTTCCAATTCAGTAAATCTGGAGTGGAAAACAGAGAATGGATCCAAAAGCAGCCAGCAGGCTGGACATCCTGGTTTATTCCACCTGTTGGGTATTGCCTCAAAGGGAATTGTACTGCTCCGGATAGGGATGCCTCCTGGCCATATTGGGTGCCCTGCTGGGTGGGTCTTCGAGGGGCAGACCACCCCTTCATTATATAGGGGTGAGGCTGTTGCCCCTCTGGGCCCAGTTCAGGGGCATCTAGCAGTGGGGGTGGTAATAGGGGGAAACTTCCTGCTGCTAATCCTGGGTTGTCCGGGTTCAGGGCATTAAAAAGAGTCATTTCCTCCTTTTCCTTTTCTTCCTGTGTCTTACTATTAGTGAAGGGGGTTGAAGCCAATTCCCTTCTCTGCATCATTAGTTGGTTCCTTTTCTTTGCCAAATCCTTATTGTGTGAAGACAAACACCTGTACATAAAGGATTTTGTCCCATTTCTCTAACCATTTGTAAAACATTCCCATTGTATGATGAGATAATCATTTAGGAAATCATTTAGGAGGCATTTCCCCCATAGTGTAAAGTATACCTAGGCCAAGCAGTGTGTCATTCCTTTTTGGTCATTGGATCACAGCTGTATATGGACCAATCTGCTAAAATTCAGCTCTGCAGGCTCCTTTGAGGAGTCAATACAGAAAAAGCCCTGATGCCCTGAAAGTATAAACTCATAACCATAACCGTAGCGAGTCCCTGAAGTGAGAACATACCATCAAAACATGGATCCATAATGTGATTATTCAAAACAATTATTACAGGCAAGTCTTAGAGAATTATGTCCTGGCAACCGGTACTGCAAAGGGTCCTCACTGGACCCAAGTAGCACAAAGGCCAAGCGGCAGGGGCAGAGTGCACACAGGCTCAACTTACCCAGCTCTGGAGTCCATCTGCTCCCCAGACCATGTCCTTTCACCAGCCACGTGTTTCAGGTGGCCGACCCCTTGACGAGGAGTGCAGGGGAAATACCCAGGAAAAAGCTCCGGGCACCCTCTGGGAAGTCCCCACAGCCCCAGTCCTGCAGTTGGCCTGCCACAGGCAGCGCGGACCTCCTCCCAGGCCCCCGCGGACTTACCGAAGTCCATATTGTACCACTAAAGGAGCCAAACCAACCAAACAAAATGGAGGTTCGTCTGCCTGCCACCACAAAAGCCAAACGCGCGAGGCCCATGCTGGTATAAAAGAAAAGAGGTTTTATTCAGGTGCCACACAACCTGGGAGAATGGCGGACTCCCATCTCAAAGAAGACAACATTTGTTAATATCTGCATCAAATAGAACAGTAGCAATTTAAAGACAAATGTAATAAGACACAATTGTTACACACCTTGATTGGTCAAAACAATGAAGCAGACACAATAGTAAGGATTTAGGATATTGAAAGAACATAATCAGTAATGTAAAGTTTATACATATATTTTCAACCATGTACACCTGTAATAGAGAAAATGTCTTCTTTACAAGTGCTCATGAGATACTTATGAAAACTGATGACATATTATGTCACAAAGAAAGCCACTATACTTTGATAAAGTAAAAATAATGCACAGTATTCTCTGTATAGACAGTAGAAATTAGAAAATTATAACAAACAAAAAAGCCCTAAGTGTCCTGCTGCCTAAAAATTTAAGAGTTGCTGAAAAATACCTCTTGGTTCAAAGGCAAATACAAAATGAAAATTTTTTATGTCTGGAGAAAATGATACTAAGAACATAACATTCAATGTGGTATCTAAAGCAGTGTTTAGTCTAAAATGATATTTAGCAGACATAAAGCAATAATTAAATTCCTAACTCAAAAGCTACAAAATGAATAAAACAGGAAGCTGAAAGCCAGAATGAGAAATTAATATGAAGCAGAAGGCTATCTCCTCCTCCCCCACCAACTTTCCTCAGTCTGGTCTTTCCAGTCACAAATCTTCCCCTTTCAGCAGATAGAGAAAGTAACTATCCTTTCTGCTGAAGGGCTCTGCTATTTCAAGCTCCTTTAAATATTATTTTGGATCTGAAATTGTAGAGAATTGCTGTTCTTACGTCCAGTCTCATAGCTGCAGAAAGGGTTTCAAAAAAACAGAATTCCAGACAAGAAGCAGCCTTCATTTCCTAGAAAGTTGTCCTCCCTCACCCTGAGTATGTTCAGTTCCATCTACTCTGTATTAAAAAATAGTCCTTAGGTATTTGCAAAGGTGTTTTTCCAAAGATGAAGGGGACAGGTGAGAAAAAGAACTAGCAGTCTGAACAGCTCCCCACATCTCAAAGGTAAAAGCAGTGCATGGTTCTCTCAGGGCCCAGGCGGAGGAGAGTCCACACGGGTGTGGGTGCACTCTGCTGCCCCCTCCGCTGTCTCCAGCGCGCACTCTGCCTCACAAGCTCTCCCATCTCTCAGGTGAGACGTTGTCCCAGTCCACATAAGGCTACAGAGCTTTTTAAGGGCATAGTTTTAGAAATAATCTCTAGCAAGACTAATATATATATAATCAACCTCCATTTTAAACACAGTTTTAAAAGATACTTCTTTTGTTTGAAGTATTTTTCAAAATTCTCAAACTTTATGTATATGTGGATTATATTTGTCTAGTATTGTCAGTAATCGAAACATTAGAATTCTATTTGTGTTATAATTTGTATTTTTAAAGTTCTGGTTAAATCACAATTTAAAATTTTTAGGTAAAATGGCCTAAGTATTTATGTTGACATTTGCTTTAAAGTACAAAGTGGGGCAAAAGTATTTTACAGTTGTACAGGCACAAAAGACAGTTTATTCTTGTATTATTATTTATTAATATTATATTATTTACCATACAAACAACCTTTGCCCCACCTTCTATGTAATTTATTTTAAACTGCCTTTGTAGTTTTTATATAATATTGTTTTTCATTTGTTTTACTGACTAATGCTAAGTAAAGATATCTGTACAATGAATGCTCAAAGATAAGTACCTTAGGATTGGAGAGTTCCTGGGAAGAGACCCAATCACCACTGGACATAAAGAACATGATCTGTCTCCAGGCAGTTGGTTCTGTAACTTGATTCAAACGAATTAAGAGCTTCAGTTCAACTCACAAGCATCTATTGATTACATTATATAGTCTCAGCACAAGGTCCTCATCAAATAACTTGTTCAGTTTAGCTGAAGATTCCTTTGGGCTAAGGTGAAAGTAGACCTGAGCATAAAGGCAATTTTGCATATTTTTAACTGAAAACTATTAGGAAGAAGTTTATTTAAGATAGTCATTTAAAGTCACTAGTTCATACAGGAGATGTTTGTGGCAAAAAAAAAAAAAAGTGGGGGTAGGAATTATATTCAATGAAAAACAGAATCGTTGTCTTTGCAAGGCCCATCTATTTCATTAAATTTATCATTGTGAGAGGCCATGTGACTGAACATCAATACACAGGACTTTGCATCACACAGTTAGAGCATCGTTCCAATACACCAAGGGTGTGGGTTTGAGCTCTGATCAGGGCGCGTACAGGAATCAACCAATGAATGCATAAATAAGTGGAACAACAAATTTCTCTGTCTCCGTCTCCCTCTCTCTCTCTCTCTCTCTCCCTCCCCCCATCTCTCCTTCCTCTCTCTGTGTAAAATCCGTAAAAAATAATAATAAAATAAAATAAAAATACAGAGGCACTCTCACACACCAAACATATTTACATACACTAAAAAATCAGAAAACGTGACCAATGGAAAAATTGCCATGAATACTTTGCAGCTCATTCTGTCAAGAAACGCAGTCTGTGAACCCGCCTCTTGTTCTGGGCTAGCTCTGTGGCTTGCTTTGACTAAGAGAATGGAGTGGAAGCAATGCTGTGAGTTCTAAGTTTAGGCTCTAGAAGCTCTACTGTTTTTCTCTTGAACCAGGGAGGGAGCCTTCCAGCACCTTCTGAGTTGAGCCTCAGTTGGCCTGCTAGATAACAAACCTACATGGAGAGAGGCCCAGCAGTCCCAACACAACCAACAAGGCTGCAGATATGCCAGGGAGTCCACTTGAGAACACCTGAGCCCAACCCAGAGCATGCAGATTGTCCAAGTGTGCCTTGCACAATTTATTGAATACTATCTTACAGAATCATGAGGAAATAAATCATTGTGTGATATTATTAAATTTTGGAGTACATTATTGCATAGAAAAATCTGACTGATGTAACCCTCTTCAAAGAAATTCGACTTCCCAGGGATTTCTTGTGCTTCTGTGGCCCACATACAGAGACTGCCACAGGGAGAAGGCTGAATGCATGAGGGAAAACTTACGGGCTGTTGCTGGTCTAGGCATGATGTTATCAGTACCATTATCTTTATTAATACCTGTTATAAAGTAGTTATCACCTACTTTATAATACTTACAAATACTTAAAAAGGCAAGGGAATATTTGCCTTGTTCCAGGCACTGAACTGTATTTAAACCTTATAATTTATAAATAGTTATACTTTCATGTCATCATATTAAGTATCATGTAATAGTTTCCACCCCATTTTATAGGAAAGAACCCTAAGACTCAAGCATTTTGTATGATTTGCCCAAGCTGATGCACCTGATAAAAATCAAAAGCAGCACTGAGAATTATTCATGTGATCCCAATGTCCATCCTCTTTTCATTTTGCTGTTCTGGACTCCTGTTATTGTTGTGAAGCATCTTTAACCGCTGAAAGATAGGAGAGGTCTTGGCCTTCATGGTTAAATCTCACCAATGCACCATAACTAGGGTTGTATCAGGGCAAAGTAGTTGAAAGTCAAAACTAAAGAATTTGATGATGTACATATTTTTAGAGACTGTTATAAATGTGAATTAGAACTCACATGAATACTGTCTGAGTAAGTCCTTAAGGGGCTCTCAGTGATGTAAATTATAATAATGGCACATCTCACTTATATTGACAATTTTAATTATGAAATGAATGTATGGAAATCAGTATTTTTAAAAATGTTGGTTAAAGTAATATTTTAAACTCTAATTTTCCCCACCATTAATTTAGAAAAGGGCTTTTAATTTTGCTATTAGACAAAGGTGACAAATAAGTTTTTTGTCAAAGTGATACATCATTCCTCTATCTGAATCTACTCCACTAATAATTTTACCTTATGTTAAAATTATGACCTAAAGACAGAAGCAACTAGAACATAGTTTATTGTGTGAGACTGGCATGAACAGGAAGAGGAGAGATACAGAGTCAGGTTAGTGACAGAGAGCTCCTCTACCATCTCTTAGTGAATGACAGTGGCTTGCTTGGACTTTCAATCTGCCCACAGGCTGTGAGAGCTGAGACTGGACCTTCAACTTCCCATTCAAGACACAATTCTGATCCTGCATGTTTAACACCCTAACTTCCTAATTAAGTTGAATTTTTAAAAACTATTATAGTGAAATTTTCGAGTACCATTAAAAAAGATTTCATTCATTTGCCAAGATCTTGAGTAGTTTCTGCAAGATACAAGGCAATTAAGTCTGGGTCCAGGAAAAAGCATCAAAACATGTTATTTACTGCAAGAAAAGAATACTACATGGTAAATGGAGCTCATCTCAAGTGGAACCTCTTGACTCACAATGGCAGAGGCTAAAAAGAGTGATAACAGCACCTACAGGGTCAAATATCCATCCTAAGTATTGCAGGGCACCGGATTCTGCATCCACACAGAAGGATGTTGCCCTGTGTGGTGGCTATAGGGGCGCGCCGCTGTCGGGGAGCGCCGCAGAGAACGCAGCGGTCCCTGAAACCTGCGGGAAACCAGATGGGGCCAGCTGAGGTGGGAGCGGGGCTCTGAAACCCAGAGCCCGTCCTGGGGATGTCATGGAGGAGGGGGAATAAACACAAAACATCACAAACACTTCTCTGTTTGCCGGGAGAGCAGACAGGGCACTTCCCTCTCACCGGAGAAGGCCGTGGCACATCCCCCTAGCGAGGAAGGCCCCGGCGCCCTTTGTTCCAAGGCTTTTATTGAAAAACTTACCAGTGGGCTAGGTAACAGGAATGCATACGTATACTTGTTACATTAGCATGTTAAGTTTCACAGAGAATAGATACTTTTGAGAACACAAGTGACAGGAATTCACTGATTTACATGGGTCTGAGGGGAGACTGGTCTAAACAAAAGAGAAAGAAGATAAGGGCAAGCACCTTAATGATAAAGGGCAAAGGGTGTAAATAATGTGAAAGACCTTCGCAGCATGAGCTGGCCAGAAATATGAGGGAGGAACAGAGCACACTAAAGAATTTACTTTTACGCCTGCTTACCCCGGGACCCACAAGATCTGATTTAGGGCTATTTTTCCTGCACTGTTTCAAGGCTTAGCAAGGCGGGGGGGGGGGGGGTAGGGGGGGAAGGGGATCTCTTAGCAAGAGATAAGGAGACTGCTTCTCAACTGCAATGAAGACTCCGGCCATGTCCAAGCCAAGCCGAGAGATGTGGAAGCCTTTTTGCCCCTTCTCCCTGTCCGCCAATTTCTTGTCTGCTGCTTTTATCTGCCCGGGCCTGTCTTAGGTTGCCCCTCCTCCGAGGTGTCTTACCCGTCATTGGCAAGGACATCCCAAGGCAAAGCAGAGCCCCTACTCAGGGGAACAGGTCAAATCGCCTCAGGAGCCTGTTTCTCCAAGGCCTCCTGATTATTTCTAGCCTTGGGGCCCTCCAGCCTGTTGGCAGGGTGACAGCTCCTGAAACCAGGCCAGTCATTTCCCAACAGAAGGAGACCTCCCTCCACCAAAAAGGACTCATGGCTTGTCCTTGTCACATTTCATCTCTGTCACTTACCAGCTGTGTGAATCTGAGCAAATTCCTTCACCCCTCTGTGCTTCAAGGTTGACCTTATCAAATAGGTCTTATATTAAAGTATAACACTATATTTTAAGAGTCCTAAGAATTCATTTCAAGTGCAGTTTATGTATATTGCTCCCAACAACCTAATGAGGCGTTGTCAATGCCTCCAGCCAAAGGCCACCAGGGGCATGCGTGTGGATGGACTAGTTGATATTCATTGCAGTGAAGGAGAAAACTTTGGAGAATTGTGAGGCATCTTAGTAAGAAGGTATTGGAACCAAAGAAGCAAAATCAGTAGATGTTTATTAAAGAGAATTTTTGCAAGGAATTAGTTTATGCAATTGTTGGGGGCTAGGCAAGCCCAAGATCCATACTGTCGGGGCAGGGGAGGGGGCGGCGGCAGGCAGGCTGGAACTCAGCACGGACTGAAGCTGCAGCCCAAAGTGGAATCTATTCCCTCGGGGAAGACTCAGCGCAGATGCAATTTTAACTAGTTGGAGCTGGCTCACTCTAATGATCCAGGATAACAACCTCTATTACTTAAAGTTAACAGAATATGAACTTTAATCATATCTACAAAATATTAATGTTTGATTGAATAACTGGGGACTATAACCTACCTGACACATAAAAATGATCATTAAACTCAGAAGGTTTGAGCTTGTGTGAGGTGATCTTGAGAAGGATTTAAGAAACAGACACTTTGTTCTTAATTGGATTCTGTTAGGAAATGGGTGATGGGCTGGGGTAGGGTAGTTCATAATTGAGTATCTTAATGAATTTTACCTGGAAGGAAGGAACACCATTCTAGAGCTAATGCTTTAATTGATCAAAAAGCAGCAGCAGCCACCCCCAGCCAGGTGCCTCAGTTGGTTAGAGCATTGTCCTCATACACAATGTTGCAGGTTCGATCCCTGGATAGAACACATACAAGAGGTAACCAATGAATGTATATATAAGTGGAACAACAAATATCTCTCTTTCTCTCAAATCAATAAAAAAAAACAAGTTTAAAGAAAAGCAGTGATCATTCCTGTCATCGGGGGAGAGGTGTGCTTGGTCATTTCTGTGGTTCAGAAATGCTCACATTTTGTTCGTGTTCAGACTTAGTTACTGAGTAACTGTATCTTCTATGTTAACCCATCATAGGCACAGAGTGACTGGCCAATACTGACAGTCTATTACATTGTTTATGTTCAAGAAAATACCAAAACCTAGCTGTGAGTACCAGGCCAGCTCCTGGTAACACCAGGCCTGGTTAATAGCACCAGGAAGCTCCCAAACACAGGGCTTTCCTATTTCCCCTTCCTTAGAGTCGCTGTCACCATGAGGTAAGACAGAATGTTGAGAAACTGAGGGCCATGTGACAGGGACAGGGAGGCTGATTCTAAATGGAACCCCATTACCTTGTGGCTGCCATACACACAGAAAATCAAATCTTCTAAACCAAAATAAGTGTCCCTCCTGTGGCTTTAGCTCATTCCATAGTCCCTCACAAATATATGGAAATTCCTCAAGGCAAGATAAAGAATATAAAAAGATCCAGCAAGTTAAGGGAAAGAAATCAATTTTCTAAGTCACAGCAATTCCCCTCATTCTACCCTCAAAATTTTACATGACATTCTTAAAAAGAAAACTAATAATAACAATTTTTTTAAAAAGCCAGGAGAGCTTTCTTTTCTATAGTCAATGTCCCCAAATTTCCTTTACATGTACATGGGCAGCACGAAAACACAGAGTATGAAGAGTACTCGAGGCAGGAAAAATTCACACGCAAGGTCATACAGTTACTGTAGGCAGCACTCCACTGTAACTCCTCTTATTGCTCCAGGTGCAAATATTGGAGCTTCTGAGCACATGAAAAAGAATAATAACTTACTCAACAGGATTCATATAAATAGAAAAGGCAAAAGTATTCCTTGGCAACCACAAGCAGTGATTCCCTTGGTGAGTGGGTCAGCTCAAAATTTAGAGTCCATATGCATTATGGATACAAAAAGAAAGACAGTTAAGCCACACATGGAGACCAGGGAATGGGGAGTGGGCTGGGCTGTCAGGGAGGGGAATCAACTCAGGGGCTAATTCTTGGAGGTTGTAACCCAGAAAACCCCAAAAGACATCATATTAGTAGTGACCACATCTATCCATGCGGCTGCTCAGAAATCCCCACCCCTGTCGCCACCAGCAGACATACACACATGAGGGAAGACTTTGATTTAATAGCCTCTCTTCTTTCACAGAAGATCCCTCAAGTCCACCCTGTGTGGAGGCTACGTCAGAACCAGGGGATTTCCCAATCCCTGCCAGGCCTCTGTGTACAAACTTTTCAACTGGCAACTGAGGTGTCATTATAGGAGATTTTTCTGATTGGCCAGAACCTGACTTACAGGGTTTGGTTTGGGTGTTTTTAGATTTCTTTCTCAGCTTGGTCCTCACCCTTGCTCTGCAACTCAGAACGGCAACTGCTGAGACCACCTCGAGAAGACGATGATCCTCAACAGAGCTCTGATTTGGGGGACCCTTGCCCTGACCACCATGATGAGTCCCTGTGGAGGAGAAGACATTGTGGGTGAGTGCACCGCTAAGCCCTGTGGGGACGAGACTTGGGAAACAGAGTTGGAGGGTAAAAGAGGTAGCTACATAGAAACAAGTAGATAATCCTCAAAGGCATTCTTAATATTAAGCAGATCCAAAAATTATGGTCCTTCCTTGTTTTTAAAACCAGAGCCCCAGCCTACTCTCTTTGCCACGTGTGTGGTGCACACTTCACCAAGGACATTACTGCGCATCTGATGTCGGACCCGTGAAGGTGGCCTGCAGGGCCCTGTGGCACTCGTGCATGATTGCCTCAGAGATGAGGGGCGTTTGCAGGAGTGAATATTTTCTTACTAGAAGTTCATGTACTATTGCTCCCAAATTTTTCTGAACAACTTCTGGAGCTTTTTATGCATTTCTCTTGTAGATTATCTTAGGGCAAAGAGTTGTGTGAATTATGTATACTATGCAGCTGTAAAGAAGGGTTCTCTGCCTTGTCTCAGATTTACATACATTTCCAAGCTAAGAACTGGCACAGGTGGGGACTGGTCTTCAGTTAATCTCAGTTACTTCTTATGTGTCACCTCACAAATATCAAGTAAAATAGGTATGTAGATGTACTTCCTAAGTAATGAAGACCTATAATGTCAATGATATTACTATTTTTACATTATTCTTATTTTAGATTAGCTTTATAATTTTTCATTAATAACATAGAAAATGTCTTTATCTTAAAATGGAGAACTTTATGATGAAAACTTGGTAAATTAAATTATATTAGTCTCAAATTGTCAGCCCAAGTGGCCTGTTCTTCATCCCATCTAAGGAAGTTCTGTAGGAGGAAGAACGGGCAAGCATAGAGTAATTATTTGGTCCCCTGGGTCCCTCGACCTTGACTGTGTACCTCTTCCCACCTTCTCTCCTACATTCCCTTAACCTCCTTTCTTTCAAGGACCCATCTCTGGCTCTTTCCCCTGTTGTTTCATTGGCATGGAGAGAGGGTTTGTAAAAACCAAAGTAGCAAAGACATTGTTCAAAGGGGAAGTGAAATAGAGGTTACTCTAATCTTCAATGACTTTGTTAACTGTGGCTGCTCCCATTCCTTCTTTGGCAGTGGAAGTGTAACCTGATTCTCCAGAGCACATCCAAATTTCCTGTTCACCGCGACACCAGGGTGCCCTGATCAGGCTTGACTCACCTGTGAACACAGAGGGCACCAAGCCAATGGCCTGAGATGCGTGTAGGAAATGAAAATACTTTAATTTCTTTTAAAATTAGAAAAAAGTGAACTTTTAGGATAGAAGAAACTATCTTTTTTATGTCATTTTTTAATTTATTTTTTAACTTATAAATCATGTTTATTCTATTACAGTTGTCTCAATTTGTACCCCTTTACCACCCTCGACCCATCCCACCCCCAGCCCCCGCTCCCACAGTCAATTCCCACTCTGTTGTCCGTGTCCATGGGTTATTCGTACATGTTCTTTGTCTAGTCCCTTCCCTTTCTTTCCACCATTGAGAAGAAACTATCTTAATTTAGCCTGGACTATATTTGTCTTTATACCAATATGGTCATAAAATATGACTTTTTAATACTGTTATAAGGGAATAAAAAAGGTGCCACTTAAGCAACAGTGCTTAGGACTCACACACAATGCAGCCCTGGTCACCGCTGAGTCTAATTTTCATAGGATTCTGCTGCCTTTGTGTCTGTCCGTCTTCCCCCAAATCTCTGTGATCCTCAAGAATAGCAACTGACATTTAATACACAGTTTGAGCACACAGCAAGCGAAGTGCTGGAGATTCGAAGATGAAAGACACGCTGTCTGCCCCCTGGAGGGCGCTCAGGTTAGCGATGGAGACATATGGTTCAGGAACACAGGACAGTGGAGCCAGGAGGCTGAAACTGTGAAACTGTTGGTTCCAGCTGGCCCAGCAGTGTAAGGTGCTCCGGCCACAGCTGGCCGTCAGGATAAATCCTAGGGGAAAAGAATAACCTCACCATTTATGTTTGAAAAAGGAGTCAGACATTCATTACAAGGATAAAGAGGTTTTGTTGGGGGACCTTTTAAGTGACCAACCAACGGGGTCATGCTGAGTGGGGATGAGGAACAGATAAACTTATAAAGAAGGACATTTGGATGGAGGAGTTGGAGATCATAATGTGGTCAAAGATATGTTTGATGACAACTTAGCTAAAAAGTTCGTCACTAAGCAGAAACTTCAAAAGTGAACTGGATGTGTCCAGGAAATCCTAAAAGATAATTTCAGGGAGAAAAACAGACCTTTGTGAAGACCCAGGAACCTGAAAGGATCATGTCGCTTGGTTTGACTGGCAGATGAGGTGTCTGTGGAGGACTCAGCACAGCACACCGTACTGGCTCCCTGACTCCCCTGACGCTCCCCCCATTCAAGAAGTTCCCTGATGGCAGAGACAGTGTGTGATCCATGTTTTACTCCCTGCTCCTCGCAGTGTCTGAAACCTTGCCGGCACTCAGTAAATAAGGAAGCGTGGGAAGAGGAAATGGTAACAGGCTCAGATGTGTCTAGACAAATTGTTCAGTCAGGCTCATCTGGACAGTCAGCCGGTGCTGCCTGCCCACCTGCTTTCTATCCTCAGAGAAGTGCAGGGCCAGGAGCTACCCTGAGTCCTCAGCAAATGTAAGTGTGGAGGCAGAGAAAGGAGAGGTTTAATAATGTCCTTCAAGAGAAAAGGGAGTGGGAAATAACAGAAATCCAAACTCTAATAAAATTTTCATGTTTATTTCAGAGGAAATCAGGTGCTCTCTTCTAAAAATTACTACTGTTACAAAAACAGAGAACTTAGAAGCATTGTTTATATTTTATATATTTTGTAACATTGTCACTGTCCTTATCCTACTCTTTCTTATACCCTAAAATAGTAAAAGAAAGTCTTTTAAAATAGTAAGATCTTGTGTGCTTTCTCTTGGTTTTAAAAAAAAAAGATTAAGAAGGAACATTTGTATAGAAGGATTCCGTTCTGAGCCAGCCCTGAGGGGAGAGGAACCATAATGAATGTGCTATTAACTGAGGAAGAAATTAAGTGAGAGAAAAACTTATAAACAGACAGACATAAACTTGATCTCTGGGAAGGAAAGCTAATGCCACAAACATTCATTCATTCCTCGTTTTATCCCATTACAGTATTTATCATAAGCCCACGATGTGCCCCGCACTGAGCGAGGCTGGCAGGGAACAGCAGCAAGCCAGCCTGTGAGACTCTGTTCCTGCAGAACCCACACTAGAATGGAAAGGCAGGCTGGATTCTAATGGGACAACCAAGGGGAGGAAGGAGGCCCTGGGAATTGTCTACAAACTGTGCCAAAGGTGGAGGCCACAATGTTTCAAAGTCAGTTTCTTCTGTCACTGTTTAATGAGATACTTTTCTCTCCCTCTTTTCCATATCCCTGCTCCCCACCCCCACCTCATCAGCTGACCACGTTGCTGCCTATGGCACAAGCGTCTACCAGTCCTACGGGCCCTCGGGCCAGTACACTTTTGAATTTGATGGAGACGAGGAGTTCTACGTGGACCTGCAGAAGAAGGAGACTGTCTGGCGGCTGCCTGAGTTTAGCCAGTTTGGAGGTTTTGACCCACAGGGTGGACTGAGAGAAGTGGCTACGGCAAAACACAACTTGGACGTCTTGATTAAACGCTCCAACTCTACCGCTGCTGTCAATGGTGTGTGTCCACCAGTCTGGCTCTTTACTGAATCTACCCCTTCATGCCAGGCCTCACTCCCTCCTTGCCTCAGATCGATACCCTTCACTACTCTATAAAATTCTCTCCTTTCCAAGGAGTCTCCAGATCTTCTCATGGTAATTGCTGAACCCTCATCTTCTCCCTTCTTACAAATCACATATTTCCATGTAGTACAAAGATTCTTGCTCCCATATTGCAATCCTTGAATCCTTCAAGAAGAGGTCCCATAGACCACCTGCCTTAGCAAGGAGGCCCTCAGAGAGAAGGGCATGGGGATGGAGCGCAGGCACTGTATGGAAGCTCACAAGCAGGATGGAAATGTTGGTGGGTGGGTTGCTCCAGGACACAGTGGGAACCTCAGGACAGAGCTATTTTCCGTTCTAATTCTAGTGCTTTTTCCTCATCGTAGAGGTTCCTGAGGTGACTGTGTTTCCCAAGTCTCCCGTGGAGCTGGGTCAGCCCAACACCCTCATCTGTGCTGTGGACAACATCTTCCCTCCTGTGGTCAACATCACATGGCTAAGCAATGGGCACTCAGTCACAAAGGGTGTTTCTGAAACCAGCTTCCTGTCCAAGGATGATCATTCCTTCCTCAAGATCAGCTACCTCACCTTCCTCCCTTCTGCTGACGACTTTTATGACTGCAAGGTGGAGCACTGGGGCCTGGACGAGCCACTTCTGAAACACTGGGGTGTGTATGGCTTCCATGAGTTTTGGTGTCTCCTTTTCTCTGTCAGGTTAGAACATCCTGCCTTTTAGCTCCTAAATTCATTTCCTAGAGCTTGTTTTCTACACTTCAAAGATTTCTAATAATAGACTTTATTATTCTCTCTAAACATGGTACCAAGTCTCCATAGAGCCAACGCCACCCCTCCCACCCCATCTTACACACACACATGTGAATCAACCTTCTATATTCTGACCTCCACAACTTCACTTTTACAGAGCCTGAGATTCCAACTCCTATGTCAGAGCTGACAGAGACTGTGGTCTGCGCCCTGGGGCTGGCCGTGGGCCTCGTGGGCATCGTGGTGGGCACCGTCTTCATTGTCCAGGGCCTGCGCCCAGGTGGTGCCTCCAGACACCAAGGGCCCTTGTGAGTCACACTCCAGAGGGAAGGTAAGGACTCAGATTTGTTAGAGGTGGGACCTGGAGACACAGTGCAGGAGGCATGAAAGAGAGAAGAGGCTGTGGACACAGCTGTGGTTGAAAAGTTGTGGAATTATAAAACAGCACAAAGATGTCACAGGATCCCCTATGACCTCTGGATCTCATGTCTGCCCTATTATTGCAGGTGCATTGACAGTCTTTGAGGACAGAAGAGTGGACGTGCTAGATGGCCGAGCACTATTCTCTGACCAAGTTCATCATATCCCATCTCTCCTTCAATGCACTTCCTCTTATCTCTTCTCTGGGACTTCAGGCGCTATTCTCTCAGAGCTCACAAACTCCTGGAATTCTCCCCCTCACCTTCTGATATCTTTTCCTTTTCTCAGTCATTAACCTACTAAGGGGATCCCTGGGATATTCCATCCATCCACCTAATTCTTCGTGACCCTATCTCCATGGGAGCGATAAACCCCCTCTAAGAGGTCTTTTGTTGAATTTTTCCCTTTCATCACAGGGCCAACTAGGACCATGGCTAAAAATGGCAAACCCTTATGCTTCAGGCCCCTTTGATTTTATTTTCCAGGTCATATTTCATGCTCAGTAATACAGGAGCAACAAAATATAGGCTGACAATATTTTGATATCTTAGATGAGGTTAATATTTCTCTCTCACCCTGGCTGGTGCGGCTCAGTGGGTGGAGTGCCAGCCTCTGAACCCAAGGGTCCCTGGTCCCATCCTGGTTGGGGCATGTGCCTGAGCTGTGGGCCAGCTCCCCCAGCTGGAGGCGTGTGAGAAGAAATCGATCGATGTTTCTCTCATACATCCATGTTTCTTTCCCTCTCTTTCTCCTTCCCTTACCCCTCTCTAAAAAAATAAATAAACAAAATATTTTTTAAAACAGATTCCTCTCTTCATTTGGTTTCCACCCTTGGCCACTGCCACTCGTCCCCCAGTTCAGGCATCAATAAAGATACCATATGCCTTCTGCCATTGGTGTGTATTTGTTACAGCAGAAATAAAAAAAACAAGAAGGAAGTCCATACTCACTATAACATAGCTTTTAAAAGTGATGACAAAGAAATAAGTTAAGGGAAAAGAAATTTGAATTTCAAAAGTACCAAAAGTCAAACTTTTGGTACCAAAAGGTCAAAACATTTTTCCCAAAACTTTAACTATGTAAAAAGTTAATGATGTTACTAGAAGCTTTTCTCTCTTCTCTTTACCCTTGAGGAGATAGGAATTCTCTAGGCAGGAGAATAAATGGAAGTTAATAAGGAAAGCATTCGAATAAGACACTAACGTGTGTATCTGAGAAAGACCAAATACTTGGTCCTTACTTAAGGTTGGTAGCAAGTGGAAAGGGATGGAAGTAAAAACCATAGACATATTTTGGGTCCTTAGAATGTATCTATGTAGTTTGCCTCACCTTGTAGATGAAGTCCTGCTATATAACCACGTAAATTTTCTTGTGCCACCCTGGTCTGTCAGGGACAGGAGAGGGCTTGTGGCTGCAGGGTGTGTCCAGGCAGACAAGCCAAGGCCAGGCCCACTGAATCCCTGGGCGCCCGGGGAGCGGCAGACCAGCCCCATGTGCCCAGCACCCTGGCCCTCTCCACTCGTGGCTACGGACACCATGAGTCTGCGAGAGAGGAAGCACGGTGCGCGAGGTGGGGGGAACAACATGGTTGAGATAATGTAGCAGGAGCTATGGGTGCAGGATCTTCTTCCAGGTTCAGTCTCCCAGTGGAGACCCTGGCAGTGGAAGTGGAGGAACAAGAGGGGATTCTCTGGCTCCCCGAATGTGTCCAAGGCCTTATTCTTGAGAGTGTACGTGACCTGACTCGAAGCCATTTTGCCTTTTGAAGTCATTTTCAGCTTGTTGCCTCAGTCTTTCCACTCTGTAACCTCTGAGTACAGGCATTACATCCAGTGTGACATTATGAACGAGCTACAAAATGTAGGAGGCTGTCCCTGTTCATGTCATCTGCCTCGGTGAGTTTAAAATGTAACGGGGAAAAAAGACAAATACTAACGTAATAAATGATATCGCATAGCTCTGTACAAAGAAACCTAATTACAAACCTCAGGACTCGGTACCTTATAGCTGGTCCTCTAAACTCTGTAACCCTAGGTTAAATGTCTAGTATTCCGAGCCATATTTTTCTCACTCACAATGTAGGACTGGTGATACTTACTTTGCAGAGGTATTGACAGAATTTGAAGAATCTTGATATACAGGCAGTGCCTTACAGATCACATGCAAATACATAAGAAAACATTGCATGTGCTCACCTGGGCAGCACACATGCGCAGATGGGAATGACACCAAGAAGGCTGGCATGGCCCCTGCACAGGGGTGACTTGCAAATTCAAGAATGTTCCGTATTTTTTATAAATGTCTAACCACCATGCTGTACACCAGAAACTGATAGGAAATAATATTGAATGTCAACTGTAATTAAGAAATAAAATGTTTTTAAAAGTACACATTGCTAGTTACATGTACCATTAATTTCTCAGAAACAATGTATTATATGAAAAGCACTTTTGTATTTTGAGCCTTTTAATAATTTAGGAGATTCAAATATGGAGCTATGGATGAATTTCTTTTCATACATTTTTTAAAATTTATAGTTGTTCAGTTACAGTTGTCTGGCATTTTTCCCCGTTGCTCACCCCTACCCCACCCCTTCTTTTTTCATACATAAGTTGGAGGAAATTTTCCTCTCTAGAATGAGAGAGACTAAGATTGAGTTAGGCTGAGACAATAGATAGGCTGTAGCAGCCAGTGACATAATACTGGGGAAGAGATTGCTAAGAGAACTCCTAGAGCAAAAAGCTGTAATTGTAACTGTACGTTTTTACTCTTGGATAAAAGTTGTGCCCCTTCTTTATGGCCCATAAACTTTTAGTGAAGGAATGTTATAGGCAACAGATGTTTATGTATATCTCCTTTCAGGGGGAGGTGGGAAAGATTCAAGGAGAAAAACCTACCTGAGATAGAAGAAAGTAATTTAAAATGCAGGCTAGGAATTAGTATTGCATGCAGGGTATTCGAATCAGAGACGATCATGATAAGGTTAGTAACAGAGCACAGAAGATTTTTAGGGCAGTAAAACAACTCTATATGATACTATAATGGTAAACACATGTCATTTTACATTTGCCCAGACCTATCTAGTGTGCAACACCAAGAGTGAATTCTAATGTAAACCACCAACTCTGAGTAATAATGACATATCAATGTGAGTTCATCAATTGTAACAAATGTACCACTCTGGTAGGAAATGCTAATAATGGAGGAGGCTGTGGATGAAAGGGCAGGGTGTATACAGGAAATCTTTGCATCTTCCGCTCAATTCTCCTGTGAACCTAAAGCTACTCTAAACTAAAGCGCATTTAAAAAAACAAAACAAAAGATCAGCAATTACAAACCCAAATGTATAAAATAAAAATATTAGTAAGGAAAAATATGTAGGTGTCTTGAAAATGCACAAGTATGCTGAGAAGAGTTTGAAATTTTAATAATTTATGAGGTAAGAACTTGGCATTTGGGAGTTTGTGTGTGTGTGTATTACCACAACATAAGTATTATACTGAAAACCATTATGGCCAGTGTCCCAGAAACATACAAATGCTGCTATGCTCAGACTCCTTCCCCATGAAGTAGCGAGAAAGGCAAACATATTTGTAGTAGCATTTTATTAAAGGAACTAAAATTTTCATATCATATAATTTTAAAATAGGAAAATTAACTCTAAAAAAATAAGCAATTCTGTCTTTTTATCAGCTAGAAATGAAAAGTAAGATCATCATAACATTACTATTAACAAAGTAGGAAATCAGGCTTCAGGATTGAGAATTATGTGATGCTTTTTTTTTTTCAAGAGGATATTAAAATGTTTATTGATTACACATGATAATGGATGATACACAAACTTCATTCCTACCTATAATTTTATCTGGT
This sequence comes from Pteronotus mesoamericanus, assembly GCF_021234165.1. NCBI lineage: Eukaryota > Metazoa > Chordata > Mammalia > Chiroptera > Mormoopidae > Pteronotus > Pteronotus mesoamericanus. The sequence continues at coordinate 3,003,117 of NW_026555085.1, forward strand.
ACCATAATTCAATTTAGATATATCGCATAGGATGTGCCAACAACCATTAACAATCAAATAAATTCCATGACTCTGCTTGGGTAATCCTTTCAATGGTGAACTCCAGGTCACAACATAGTAACTTATCAATTCAACAACACCAAGGTTTCTGAAGACAATGGCTTGTATGCCCAAGCAGGTTGAAAATAAATTTCAAATGGAATCTGGCATCACCCTGAAGGAATTCTAACTTCACACTGTTGGGGTAATTTACCAAGATTGCTTCAGAGTAGACTAACTTTACACAGCACATTTAAAAAAAGAGACACATTTATTCAGCGTCATGATCAGACTATTACATTTAGCAATCAACAGCATGGGTGCAAAAAAAAAAAAAAAGAATAAAGAAAAACTACATTAAAAACCCTTTGTTGGAATGCTTTACACTTTCCACAGAACAGAAACTAAAATAACCTGTTATACAATTAGTCACAAATACAGTCTTCGAGTTTTTTGCCCATTCACACGAATATTATCTAAAACATGTCTTCTTTGTAGGAGCTAGGCCCTGCCACCACTGTGCTTGGCTGAGTTCACAAATCTGTTGTAACCTGTAGCTTCCCTGTCACTTCTCTGGCTCTCCTCTCCTGCTAAGCTTTGTTTCCTGGCAGCAGTTAAAACCTTCTGCCACTGCCATAGCTACTGCTGCTGCTGGAACCGCCATAGCCACCTTGATTTCATGTTTTGGCAAAGTATGGGCCTCCACCACCATAGGGGCCAGAGCTTCTGCCTCCAAAGTTTCCTCCTTTCATGGGTCCAAAATTTGAAGATTGATTGTTATAATTGCCAAAATCATTGTAGCTTCCACCACCTCCAAAACTGCTTCCATCGTTACCAAATCCATTTGAGCCGTCCCCACTGCCACCATATCCACCACCACCACGGCTGCCACCAAAGCCACCTCGACCACTGAAGTTTCCTACACGACCAAAGTTATCATTCCCACCAAAACCACCTCCACGACCACCTCCAAAGTTTCCAGAACCGCTTGGACCTCTGTGGCTGGATGAAGCACTAGCCATCTCTTGCTTAGATAGGGTTTTCCTTACTTCACAGTTGTGGCCATTCACAGTGTGGTATTTCTGAATGACAATCTTGTCTACAGAACCATGGTCATCAAAGGTTACAAAAGCTAAGCCTCTCTTTTTGCCACTGCCTCAATCAGTCATGATTTCAATCACTTCAATTTTCCCATACTGTTTAAACTAATCTCTTAGGTGATGTTCTTCAGTGTCTTCTTTAATTCCACCAACAAAAATCTTTTTAACAGTTAAGCGCGCACCCGGTCTTTGAGAATCTTCTCTTGACACAGCCCTCTTAGGTCCACAACTCTTCCATCCACCCTGTGTGGCCATGCATTCATGGCTGCATCCACCTCCTCTGCAGTGGCATATGTGACAAATCCAAAACCTCTGGAGCTCTTGGTGTTTGGATCTCTCATCACCACACAGTCTGTGAGCATCCCCCATTGCTCAGAATGGCTCCTCAGGCTCTCATCTGTTGTTTCAAAGCTCAAACCTCCGATAAAGAGCTTCCGTAGCTGTTCCGGCTCTTTGGGGGACTCTGACTTAGACATGACGACCGCAGGAGAGGAGATTTCACCGATGCTTACTCAGAGGCGTCCACCGGCAGAAAGCGAGAATTATGTGATTCTTGGTAATTGAGTTATTTGAATTATTTCAGATTGTGCACATAAAGTATGGCTTTATTAATATTTACTCTCATACCATTTAAAAGTCATGTAATTTAAAAATTACATAAAATATATCAGGTTTGTACTTACCACATGCAAACCAGGGATTTTTGAAGGATTAAATTTGTTCTTACACAAAGTGGGGAAGGATTGAGGGAGGGAGAGAGGGGAGGGGGCAGGGGAAAGGGGTGTGCGGAAGGCAGAGACAAATGTATTTGAAAAAAATAAAAATAAATTTAAAAAAATATGTTCTTACAGATCAAGCACTTCACACACAGCAGATAAAAGGGGTTAATAATTGGTGTTAGTGTTATTTTCTCAGAAAATAACAGGGCATAAATCTTGTACTAAATGACATCACAGGGGTACAACAAACAAAATCCAAATAGGGGGAGTTTTACTAGGCAAACAATTGTTTCTTCAGCAAACAGCTTGCAAGGAAAAATAGGTAATAGAGAAACCATGTATTTGAAAACTGAAGAAACATATCAACCTAATGCTAGACTTTGTTTAGACTCATACTCAAACAAAACAACTGTTAAACAAATTTTCTTGAGACACAAAAATTGAACACTTAACTGTGTTAAGGTATTATTTATGTAATATCAGGTGTGCTAATGACATTGTTATGTTTCTAAAAAGTCATTAAATTGTAGATTTTCATAATAATAGATTTATGGGAAAAATGGTACGATGTCTGAGATTATCATCAAAATAATCCAGTGATCATGGGAGATTAATTAGTGGGTATACAAATATGCCCATAAATTCATCGTTATTAAAACTTGACTGTTGATACATGGCACTATTCTCTCTACTATTTTATATAGTTGAATTTTTCATAATATAAAATTTTATAAGCATTCTAGGAAAGTCAATATAGGCAGAGAAGCATTCTCTTTGAAGATATGTTGATTTTGATGGTTTTTTTTAATTAATTTATTTACTTTTTAAATACATTTGTCTCTGCCTTCCCCCCACCTCTTTCCCTTGCCCCCTCCCACCTTCCCTCCCTCAGCCCTTCCGCTTTGGTTTTGTCCATGAGTCCTTGCTATATGTTCCTTGACTTTCCCCTTCCCTTCCCTTTCCCTGCCCCGCCCCCCTTCCCTCTTGTCTCTGTTGATTTCTTTTCCTTTCAGTGTTGCTGGTCATATTTTCCTTGCTTCTTTGCATTGTTGGTTAGGTTCCGCTTATAGGTGAGATCATATGGTATTTGTCTTTCGCCCCCTGGCTTATTTCGCTTAGCATGATGCTCTCCAGTTCCATCCATGCTGTCGCAAAGTTTAGTACTTCTTTTTTTCTTTCTGCTGCGTAGTATTCCATTGTGTATATGTACCATAATTTTTTGATCCAGTCATCTACTGATGGGCATTTAGGTTGCTTCCAAGACTTGGCTATTGTAAATTGTGCTGCTATGAACATTGGGGTGCATAGGTTCTTTTGTATTGGCGTTTTGGTGTTCTCAGGGTATAGTCCCAGCAGGGGAATCGCTGGATCAAAAGGCAGTTCCATTTTCAGCTTTCTGAGGAAATTCCACACTGCTTTCCATAGTGGCTGCACCAGTCTGCATTCCCACCAACAGTGGACTAGAGTTCCCTTTTCTCCACAGCCTCGCCAGCACCTGTTGTTTGTGGATCTGTTTATGATGGCCATTCTGACCGGTGTGAGGTGGTACCTCATGGTGGTTTTGATCTGCATTTCTCTGATGGCTAGTGATGCAGAGCATCCTTTCAAATGCCTCTGGGCCCTCTGTATCTCCTCCTTAGAAAAGCATCTGCCCAGGTCCTTTGCCCATTTTTTGATTGGATCGTTTGTCTTCTTGGAGTAGAGTCGAGTGAGTTCTTTGTATATCTTGGAGATCAAACCTCTATCTGATGTATCATTAGCAAATATATTTTCCCAAATGGTTGGCTCCCTTTTCATTTTGCTGATGTTTTCTTTAGCCATGCAGAAGCTTCTTATTTTGATGAGGTCCCACTTGTTTATTCTTTCCTTTATGTCCCTTGCTTTAGGAGACATATCAGTGAAAAAATTGCTGCGTGGGATATCTGAGAGTTTCCTGCCAATGTTCTCCTCTATGACTTTGATGGTGTTGTGACTTATATTTAAGTCTTTTATCCATCTTGAGTTTCTTTTTGTGTATGGTGTCAGCTGATGATCCAATTTCAATTTTTTGCATGTAGCCGTCCAGCTCTCCCAACACCATTTGTTGAAGAGGCTGTTATTGCCCCATTTTATGCTTCTGCCCCCTTTGTCGAATATTAGATGTCCATAGAGACCTGGGCTTATTTCTGGGCTTTCTATTCTGTTCCACTGGTCTATGGGTCTGTTCTTGTGCCAGTACCAGATTGTTTTGAGTATAGTGGCTTTGTAGTAGAGTTTGATGTCCGGTATTGTGATCCCTCCTACTTTGTGTTTCTTTCTTAAAATTGCTGCGGCTATTCGGGGTCGTTTATGGTTCCATATAAATTTTTGAAATGTCTGTTCTATTTCTGTGAAATACGTCATTGGTATCTTAATAGGGATTGCGTTGAATCTATAAATTGCTTTTGGTAGTATGGACATTTTAAGGATATTAATTCTTCCAATCCATGTGCACGGTATATGCTTCCATTTATTTGCGTCTTCCTTAATTTCTTTTTTCAATGTTGTATAGTTTTCTGCATACAGGTCTTTTGTGTCTTTGGTTAAATTTATCCCTAGGTACTTTATCTTTTTTCGTGCTATATCGAATGGTATATTTTTCCTGATTTCTTCTTCTTCTATTGCATTGCTGGTGTACAAAAACGCCTTTGATTTCTGAATGTTGACTTTGTATCCTGCTGTTTTGCCAAATTCACTTATTAGGTTGAGGAGTTTTTTGGTAGAGTCTACAGGGTTCTCTATGTACACTATCATGTCATCTGCAAACAATGATAGTTTTACTTCCTCCTTTCCTATTTGGATGCCTTTTATCTCTTTCTCTTGTCTGACCGCTGTGGCTAGGACTTCCAATACGATGTTGAAAAGAAGCGGTGAGAGCGGACATCCTTGTCGTGTTCCCGATCTTAGTGGGAAAGCTTTCAATTTTTGCCCGTTGAGTATGATGTTGGCTGTAGGTTTTTCATATATGGCCTTTATTACGTTGAGGAATGCCCCATTTATTCCCATTTTGCTGAGTGTTTTGATCATAAATGGGTGCTGTACCTTGTCAAATGCTTTTTCTGCATCTATCGAGATGATCATGTGGTTTTTGTCTTTTCTTTGATTTATGTGGCGTATCACATTTACTGATTTGCGTATATTGAACCATCCCTGCATCCCTGGGATGAATCCCACTTGATCGTGATGGATAATCTTTTGAATGTATTGCTGGATGCAGTTTGCCAATATTTTGTTGAGGATTTTAGCGTCTATGTTCATCAGCGAAATTGGCCTGTAGTTTTCTTTCTTTGTAGGGTCTTTATCTGGTTTTGGGATCAGGGTGATGCTGGCCTCATAGAAGGAGTCTGGCAGTCTTCCCTCCTCTTGGATTTTTTGGAATAGTCTGAGACGGACAGGGGTTAGCTCTTCCTTAAATGTTTTGTAAAATTCTCCTGGGAAACCGTCTGGCCCTGGGCTTTTGTGTGCTGGGAGTTTCTTGATTACTGCTTCAATTTCCCCAACTGTTATCGGTCTGTTCAAGCTTTCTGTTTCTTCCTCCTTCAGTGTTGGAAGATTATACTTTTCTAAAAATTTGTCCATTTCATCAAGATTTTCAAATTTCTTGGCATATAATTGTTCATAATAGTTTCTGATGATCATTTGTATTTCTGTGGTATCAGTTGTTATTTCTCCTCTTTCATTTCTGATATTATTAATTTGGGTCCTCTCCCTTTTTTTCTTGATGAGTCTGCTTAAAGGTTTGTCAACTTTATGAATCTTTTCAAAGAACCAGCTTCTGGATTGGTTGATCCTCTGAATTGTTCTTTTTGTCTCTATGTCATTCAGTTCTGCTCTAATCTTGACTATTTCCTTCCTTCTACTTGCTCTGGGATTTATTTGTTGTTGTTTCTCCAGTTCTTGGAGTTGTAGTGTTAGGTCTTTTATTTGAAATGTTTCTATCTTTTTAAGGTAAGCCTGTATTGCTATGAACTTCCCTCTCAGGACCGCCTTTGCTGTGTCCCATAGGTTTTGGACAGTTGTCTGTTCATTTTCATTTGTTTCCAGAAATTTTTTGATTTCTTCTCTTATCTCATTATTGACCCATTCATTGTTTAATAGTGTACTGTTCAGTCTCCATGAGTTTGCAAGTTTTTGAAGTTTCTCTTTGAGGTTGATTTTGAGTTTCAAGGCCTTGTGGTCTGAGAAAAAGTTTGGTATTATTTCAATTTTCCTGAATTTACTGAGGCTTGCTTTGTGTCCTATCATGTGGTCTATTTTTGAAAAACTGCCATGAGCATTTGAAAAGAATGTGTATTTTTCTTCTTTGGGATGTAAGATTCTATATATGTCAGTTAAGTCTCTTTGATTCAGTGTGTCATTCAGCGCCACGATATGTTTATTAATGTTTTGTTTGGAAGATCTGTCCATTTTTGACAGTAGGGTGTTGAAATCCCCTACTATCAGTGTGTTGCTATCTATATCTTTTTTGAAGTCATCCAACAATTTCCTTATAAACTTGGGGGCTCGTATATTGGGAGCATATAAGTTTACAATGTTGATGTCTTCTTGATAGATTCTTCGTTTAAGTATGATAAAGTGCCCCTCTGGGTCTCTCTTTATGGCCTTTGCTTTGAAATCGACTTTGTCTGATACAAGTATGGCAACGCCAGCCTTTTTCTCATGTCCATTTGCTTGGAATATTATTTTCCATCCCTTTACTTTCAATCTGTGTAGGTCTTTTGCTCTGAGGTGGGTCTCTTGTAGTTAGCATATGTGTGGGTCATGTTTTCTTATCCATTCAGCTACCCTGTGTCTTTTGATTGGGGCATTTAGTCCATTCACATTGAGAGATATTACTGATAGAAACTTACTCATCTTTTCTCTTTGTACTTGTGTTCCTCTCTGTCTCATTCTTTTCCTTCATCTGCTTAAACCAGTCCCCTTAGCATATCTTGGAGTGCTGGTTTGGTAGAGATGTATTCTTTTAGCTTTCTTTTGTCTAGGAAACTCCGTATTTCTCCTTCTATTTTAATGGAGAGCCTAGCTGGGTAGAGCAGCCTTGGCTGTAGGCCCTTGCTTTTCATGGCTTGGAATATTTGTTGCCATTCCCTTCTGGCTTGTAGTGTTTCTGTTGAGAAGTCAGCTCCTAGGCGTATCGGGGCCCCCTTGTATGTTACTTTCTCCTTCTCCCTTGCTGCCTTGAGGATTCTCTCTTTGTCTTTGACATTTGCCATTTTAATGATGATGTGTCTTGGAGTGGACCTCCTTGGGTCCTTCTTGAGTGGGGTCCTCTGTGCCTCCTGGATCCATGAGAGCCTTTCTCTCCTCAAATTAGGGAAATTTTCCATCATTACTTTTTCGAGGAGGTTCTCTATTCCTTGCTCCTCTTCTTCTCCTTCTGGTATCCCTATTATACGGATATTATTGGGTTTCAGGTTGTCCTGCATTTCCCTAAATGCTTCCTCATTCTTTTTGAGCCGTTTTTCCATTTCTTGTTCTTTCTGGGAGCTTTTTTCTACCTTGTCCTCCATCTCACTGATTCGATCCTCAGCTTCATCCAGCCTGCTTTGGATTCCTTCTACTGTGTTCTTCAATTCAGAAATGGTATTCTTCATATCCTCTTGTGTCTTCTTGATAGTTTCTATGTCCTTTTCCAGGCTGATATAGTTTGCTGTAAGATCCTGATAGTTTCTCTGCAGTTTCTCATAGTTATCTTTGAGCTGGCTGAGCTCATTGAGCTTCCTTAGAACCATTGTTTTAAATTCCATATCTGATAGTTCCCTTGCCTCTATTTCATTGAGCTCTCTCTGTGGGGAGTCCCCTTTTCCACTCATTTGGGGGGAACTTCTTTTTCTTCCCATTTTTGTGAGAGTCTGTTAAGTATTTTTGTCCTTTACTTTTCTTTCTGGGCTTGCCTCTGATGATGTCAGTTGTTGACCCTATAGGGCCTTGGGTTGTTTGTTTGAGCCTTTCAGGAGTCTAATGCCTGTGTCTGACTCCTGCTTGGAGCAGCTCTGTGACCCCTTCGGTCAGGGCTGGGCTATTTTTTGGGATCTCTCTGCGCTCTCACGAGAGCTCCTTGAGCGCGTTCCCAGCGCGGCAGGGTCCCCCCACCTGCCTGGGCTCGCATGTGTTTGCCCCAGACCAGGGGGCTTATTCGCGACCTCCCGTGCTCATCTGGCCTCCCTGGCACGCGAGCTTCGCGGCACTGGTCAGTTTAGGGTCTTCTATTGTGTGTTTTCCCCACTTTTGGCTCTTTGGGTGCGTTGCTTGCCCTCGCCAAATGGGGACTACGGAAATGGGAGGAAATCAGCTCTAGGACTTTCCGGTTAATCCTGTTTCTGGTCTCTCCTCCAGGGACTCTGGGCAACTCTACTTATTTTGTGGGCTGCTCCGCAATCGCGGCGGGTAGGTCAGTTTACGCCTGCCCTTGCCCCTCTGTGCACTCCCTCGCAGGCCGTATGGGTGCCAGTCTGTGTGAGGCCTTGCCGGCCGGTGCAAGCGTCCGCCAGCCCGCGTGGGTCACACACACGCTCGCCAACCCTCGCCGGTCACTCGGCGCAAGTGTGCGCGCCTGCTCTGGGTGTTTTGGGGGTGTCTATGTTTGCTTTTCAGCTTTTGGCTCTTTGTGGGTGTGGCCTCTTCCTGTGCAATGGAGACTACGGCAAGGAGAAGGAGTTGGGACTCCCCAGTTCCTCCTCCCGTTCTTTCCCCAATGCCTCCGTTTTTAGTCTCCCCTCAGGGGCCTCTGGGCAGTTTTGTGACCCCTTCGGCCAGGGATCCAACCCCTGTGCGGACTGCGTTTCAATCGCAGGCAGTCTGGTTCATGCGCGTCCCGCTTCTGCCTCTTTGGGGTCGCGCCTTTCCAGCCCACAATGGAGACTACCGAACGGGGAGGGAGTCGGGACTCCCCGGTTCCTCCTCCCGTTCTTTCCCCAATGCCTCCATCTCCAGTCTCTCCTTAAGGCTCTCCCAGCCAGTCTGCACTCAGCCCCGTAGCTCACAGGCGTAGAAGCTGTGTGCGGAGCGCACAAAAGGCAGGTTAATTGATTCCCTTATGCCTGAGCAAGATGGTAGCTGCAGAGTGGGAAGTGCGTTATCACCCGGGCTCCACCGGCCGCAGTGTCAGTTCTCTTCACAAAGTTTTCCTCACCAGTCTTTTCCCAGGCACCAGCCCACCCTGCTGCCGCCTCTACCCAGCGATCAAGGAGGGTGGCTGCCGCTGCAACTTTTGCGTTTGCCCTTTAAATGTCTTTTTGCATCCCCAGCCACCTGTCTCTGGCAGAGAGCGCCCCTAAGCTTTTTGGGGTTGCGTTTTGTCTGTATTTTCTCGGCTTTAGCTGCTGTAGTTTAGGGGTTCCTGTTTATGATTCAGACCCCGTTCTTCTCGGGGGGACGCTAACTGGCCGTTTCAATGTCCCTCTGGTGCCAGTGCCCGTGCGCACCCAGCCCACCCTCTCGAGCCTCCACCACAATTCTCACCCGTTGGGATGTGTGAGAGTCAAATCCACTGTCCGCAGCACCAAGGCTCCTCTCCCACTATCACTCCACTGCTTTCCAGGTGATTACTCCATTATTTAGTTGCAATTCCAGTTTGGTTTTGGGAGGAGGTCAGCGTGACTCCCTTTCACTCCTCCGCCATCTTTTTCTCCCTCGGTTTTCTTAATTTTTATCACACTCAGGAAACCCTGAGTATCCAAATTCTACCATAGACCAAAGAACCTCTCAGAAATGTAACCCTAAAGAATGTGTGTGCTATAAGGAATAATAAAGAAAAGCACTCTCTTTATTATTGGCCAGACTAAGCCCTAAATATTGTCAATATATTCACTAATTCAGTCATTAATGCAAAAATAGTCATTGAATGCCAGCCTTGTGATGCATAACATATTATATGATCTGAGTGTATTAACATAATGTATAAATAAATATATTCATTGTTTTCACAAAACTTTCACTCTTGGGAGAAATATACATATGTGAAATAATTTGACAAACATAGGATTACAAGCTCTGAAGAATTTCTAAAGGAAAAGAACAAGGTAAGTGAGAGAGCATTGCACAAGAACCAAATACGATATGGTAAAGTTTAGAAGAGGCTTGAATAAATGTCTGTTGAAAGGAAATAAGATGATTTATAGCATCTAATGAACAAGGTGGAGGAGGGCAGAGCAAATATTTGAGGAAATCTTGCAATATGAAAGAGAAGACTAGAATAAAATAAATTGAAAGTTTTTATAGATTAAGTAGAAAAAGTTCATGCAAGAGCAAAAAAGTTATTTAGAATCCTAAGTGAAAAGACACTGCTTCTAATAAAAGTAATAATAGAGGGTAAAAACTGGAAAATTTAATAAAAAGTTTGGAAAATTAAAGCAATAAAACCTCCCTGAAGTATAAAAAAAACACAAAGAAATATAATATATGATATAAAAGATAAGACACAGAGAATATATCAGGAAGGCCAACATCAAGTAACAATGTTAGAAGGAAAAAACAGAGAAATAAAGGGGGAATATTACCAAAACAAATAATAAGGGAAAATTTTCCAGATATAAAGGACCTAAATCTTTACATAGAATGGGACTTTTTGATATTTAGCAAAATTAAGAAAAGGATTTATTTCTAAATACATCATTTTTAAAATTTCAGAATCTCAAGGGTTAAAGGAAAATCATAAAATATCCAGTGGGAGAAAACAAACAGACAAAAGACAAAAACTCAGACTGCCAGATACTTCTATCATTAAAATAATGAGAATAGTCTGAAGTTCCAAAGGAAAATTATTTTTTATTAATAAATATATACCTTTTTAAAATCACAGTCAGGCATGAAGAAAGAATAAAATACTTTTAAACCTGAAAGGATAAAAAAATTTACCTGTCATACATAGTATGGCATCAAATTATTAAAATTTGATTAAGAATATGACTTGTGAAGTGACAAGTTGTCAAACAGGACAAGAGAATGCACTTGGGTCAAGGAACATGTATAAGGGACCAATGGACAAAGACAACGCGGGGGGGCAGGGTGGTGACTGAATGTGGGAGGTGGAGGCTGGACAGGGCAGGGGAGAGGAATGGGGGAAAACTGGGGACAGCTGTAATTGAACAACAATAAAAAAACATTTTAAAAAAGAGAATGCACTTGGGGAATGATGGCCGAATAAGATGTCTCTTGTTTATGTCCACTTCTTAACAACAAATTGTACCCATCCACAAACAAAAGTGCCTTTGTGGGAGCTATGGGACCCAGCACCACATGCCAAGGACCCAGGAGGAGTCTTGCCCACCCACCGATGGATCAGGTAATAGGCATACAGACCTCAGTTCCCCCTGTGGACCCAACAGTGGCCTGTGAACTCCGGCCTCTCAGCTGTGGCCAGGCAGCCTCTGGAGAGCAGTCTTGACAATCACCCATGGATGAGAGAGCCTTTGCGGAAGCTCAGGTTTCCAGCAAAGAAGTCCCAGCCCACCGTTGGAGCAAAGAAATATGTGTTTGGATGCACTGGAGAGGGTAAGGGGAACAATTTGACTTTACCTCCATCACCCCTCCACCAAGACAGCACAGCTCAGTGCCAAAAGAGACCGACTGAGCCTGTGGCCTCTCCTGTGAGGAAAAGTGAGAGTGTGTGAGTGAGTGAGTACCCAGGTCCCCTGCTGCGCAGACGCTGCCAAGGAGGCCCGTTCCTCTCTCACCCCATCCGGAGTGCTGAGTGGCGAGCTGTATGACAAGGGGTGGGAAGAAGCTAGGAAAGGGGCAGATGGGACTTTTGGAGGACATTGTGAAGGGACATGGGTCCTACTAACAGTGTCATGGACTTCATCGAGAAACCCATCCACAAGCCATTGGGGAGCCTCACCAGCCAATCTCTCCAACTGGCCAACAGGCACCCCCAAACTCCATGGGCCTTACGCACACAATCCCCACCCTGTGGCCAGCTTCCTGTGTGAACTCCTTATGGCAAGGAGATGAAGCTTTGTCAGACAACTAGTTAGTAGCACAGAAAGCCAGCCTGAATCCGTGGGCCAGGGCAAGAAACAAACTCGAACTTTAGACTGCAGCATGTGGTGCAGGGGGGAGCGCCACGCCTCCCCGCTTATCCCCGGTTGGAGCAACAACTGCTGTGGGGGGATGGAGCGCATCGCAGGGAGCACCGCGCTCCCAGATCTGAGGGTTACCATCCGGGGCCAGCTGAGATGGGACCGGGGCTCTCAGTCCCGCAGAGCCGGTCCCAGAGTTGTCACGGAGCAGGGGAATAAACACAAGTTGTCACAAACACTTCTCTGTTTGCCAGGAGAGGGGACATGGCACATACCCCTAGTGGGGGAGGCCCAGAGTCCCTTTGTTCAAAGGCTTGTATTGAAAGGGTTATCAGTGGGGCTAGGGGACAGGAATGCACAGGTTATCTCATTACATTAGTGTGTTAATGTTCACAAAGAATGGGTGCTGTTTGGAAGAAAACAAACGGCAGGAACACACCAATTTACTTGGGTCCAAGAAGATACTAGTAAACAAGAGAGATGACTAAACCTGAGAGCATAGTAAACACAAGAGCGCCCAAGGGTATCAGGTTAGGGTCTGTGAATAATGTAAATTTCCTTCCAAGCATGAGCTGGCTGTAGCTTCTGATGGAAAAACAAAGCATGCTTTAAAGAATTTACTTTTAGGCCTGATTTCCCTGGAACCGCCAGATTTGGTTTAGGACTGACTCCGGGAATGGTTCGAGCCTGAGCCAGGCAGGGGGAGGGAGCCGCCCAGAGACAGGGAGGCTCCTTGCAGACAGAATGAGGACTCCGGCCATGTCCAAGCCAAGCGGAGGGGTGCAGGCCTTTTTGCCCTTTCTCTGTGTCCCCAATTTCTTGTCTGCTTCCCATACTGGTTGATATCTCTGGCTTAGGTTGCTCCTTCCATCGAGGGGTCTTACCTGTCATCAACAAGTGACCATTACAGGACCAAGCAGGGAGTCAGGGACTATGCCCTTGCTAGGGGGACAGGCTATGTCTCCTCAGGAGCCTGTTTCTCCAAGGCCTCCCTGATTATTTCCAACCTTGGGGCCCTCCCACCTGTTGGAGGGGTTACAGTTCCTGAAACCAGACAGGACTTTTCCCAACATCAGACCTCCCTTAGGAAACAAACAGCCTGATGTGTTGCAGGATTAAGAGCATGGATAAAGGCTTAAAAATTCTGTCACAGAGGAAGCAAGAAGCTTGGAGCCTCAGAATCCCTAGTGGGACTGGTGGAAAGTATTTCTCTCCTGGAGTCATTTAATAAAGAGAAGGAGGTGACTGCTGCCTCAAATGTTAAGAGAGTGACACAAAACTTCAAGAAATGTGAAAAACCCAAGAAACATGACACCACCGAAGGATCAAAATAATCTTCCAGGAACCAACCCCAAAATATAGAGATGTGCAATTTACCCCCCACCCACCCACACACACACACACACACAAATTTCAGAATAGCTCTTTTAAAGAAGCTCAATGAGCTATGAAAAACACAAAAAAGGAACTCAACAAAATCATGATGAAATGATTTTTGAACAAATGAACAAATGAACAAAATAAGTTTAACAGAAAGATAAAAATCATAAAAACGAATCAAACTGAAATTCTGAAGACAAAAATACAATAAATGAAATGAAAACATGCAACAGAAAACATCAACAGCAGACGGGTCGAGTAGAAGAATAGACCACCTGGCAGGACACAAAACAAGCCTCAGCTAATTCAAGAAAACTGAAATCATATCAAGTATTTTCTGAGATCACAATGCCTTGAAGCTTGAAACCACCCTCATGGAGAAAACTCAAAAACATTCAAATTCATGGAGACCGAATAACATGTTATTAAACAATGAATGGGTTAGCAATGACAATGAGGTCAAGGAAGAAATCAAAAAGTTTCTGGAAACAAATAAAAATGAACACACCACAGCCCAAAACGTATAGAACACAACAAAGGCACTCCTGAGAGGGAAGTTCATAGCAATATAGGCCTACCTAAAGAAAATAGAAAAGTCTCAAATAAACAGCCTAACCCTACACCTACAAAAACTAGAGGAACCACAACAAACAAAGCCCAGAGTGAGTATAAGGAAGGAAATAACCAAAATCAGAGCAGAATTAAATGACATAGAGACTAAAAGAACAATAAAGCTAGGAGCTAGTTCTTTGAAAAGATAAACAAAAATGACAAGCCTTTAACCAGAATCATCAAGAAAAAAAGAAAGGGGATGCAAGTAAATAAAATCAGAAAATAAAAGAGGAGAAGTTATAACCAGTACCATAGAAATACAAAGGATTGTAAGAAATTACTATGAACAACTATATGCCAAGAAATTTGAAAACCTGGGTAAAATGGACAACTTTCTAGAAATATATAATGTTCCAAAACTGAATCACGAAGAAGCAGGAAGCCAGAATAGACAAAAAAAAGCTAGTGAAATTGAAGTAGTAATACAAAAAAACTCCTGACACGCAAAAGCCCAGGACCAGATGGCTTCACAAAAGAATTTTACAAAACATTTAGTGAAGAGCTGACCCCTATCCTGCTCAAACTATTTCAAAAATCCAAGAAGAGGGAAGACTCCCAAACTCCTTTTATGAGGCCAGCATCATCCTAATCCCAAAACCAGATAAAGATATAACAAAGGAAGAAAACTGCAGGCCAATATCGCTGATGAACATAGATGCTAAAATCTTCAACAAAATATTGGCAAACCAGATCCAGCAGTATACTAAAAAAATCATACACCATGATCAAGTGGGATTCATCCCAGGGATGCAAGGATGGTACAATATTAGCAAATCAATAAATGTAATACTTCACATAAACAAAATGAAAAATAAAAATCACATAATCATACTGATAGATGCTGAAAAGCATTTTGTGAAGTACAGCACCCATTTATGGTAAAAACACTCAGCGAAATGGGAGTAGAGGAGCATACCTCAACATAATAAAGTCTATATATGAGAAACCTACAGTCAATATCATACTCAACAGGAAAAAAAGCTTCCCTCTAAGATCAGGCACAAGAGAAGGGTGTCTGCTTTCACTGCTTTTTTTTTAATTTTTTAAAATTTTTGTTCAAGTACAGTTGTCTCCATTTTCCCCTCACCATCCCCCTCCCCACCCATCCCCACCTCCCACCCTCGATCCTACCCCATTTTGTCTTTGTCCGTGTGTCCTTTATACATGTTCTTTGATGACACATTCCCTTTTCCCCCTGTTAGCCCCTCCCTCTCCCCTCTGGTCACGGTCAGTGTGTTCGTTATTTCAATGTCACTGGTATATTTTGCTTGCTTGTTTGTTTTGTTGATTAGGTTCCACTTTATAAGTTAAATTCCACTTGTTTAGGTAAAATCATATGGTATTTGCCTTTCACCCCCTGGCTTATTTCACTTAGCATCGTGCTCTCTAGTTCCATCCATGCCATTGCAAAGGGTAGTAGCTCCTTCTTTCTTCCTGCTGCGTAGTATTCCATTGTGAAATGTACCAAAGATTTTTGATCCACTCATTTACTGATGGGCACTTAGGTCACCTCCATTACTTCGTTACTATAAATTGTGCTGCTATGAATATTGGGGTGCATAGGTTCTTCTGATTTGGTGTTTTGAGATTCAGCAGAGGAATTGCTGAGGCAAAAGTCAGTTCTCTTTTTTGATTTCTGAGGAAATTCCATAGTGTCTGCACCAGTCTGCATTCCCACCAACAGTGCACTAGGGTTCCCTTTTCTCCACAGCCCTGCTAGCAATTTTTCATTGATTTGTTTATTATGGTCACTCTGACCTGTGTGAAGTGGTATCTCATTGTGGTTTTAGTTTGCAGTTCTCTGATGGCTCGTGATGCTGAGCATCCTTTCATATGTCTCTGGGCCCTGTGCATGTCCTCCCTGGAGAAGTGTCTGTTCAGGTCCTTTGACCATTTTTTTAATTGGATTGTTTTCTCTTCCTGGTGTAGAGTCATGTGAGTTCTTTATATATTTTGGAGATCAAAACCCTGTATGAGGTATCATTGGCAACTGCATTTTCCCATATAGTTGGTTCTCTTTTCATTTTGCTGATGTTTTCTTGAGCTGTGCAGAAGCTTTTAATTTTGATGAAGTTCCATTTGTTTATTCTTTTCTTTATGTCCCTTGCTCCAGGGTAGGTATCAGTGAAAATATTGCTGATATTGCTAAATGGGATATCTGAGATTTTCTTGCCTATGTTCTCCTCTGGGACTTTTAAGTGTTGCAACTTATATTTATATGCAGTTTTTTGGCATTTTCACCACTTCTATTCAACATAGTATTGGAAGTTCTAGCCATAGCAATCAGACAATGAAAAGAAATAAAAGGCATCCACATTTGAAAGCAGAAAGTAAAATTGTCATTGTTTGCAGATGAAATGATGATATACATAGAAAACCCTATAGGCTCCACCAATAAAATGCTCAACCTTATATCAATTTGGCAGAACAGCAGAATACAAAGTCAATATTCAAAAATCAAAGGCATTTTTGTACACTAACAATGAAATATCAGAAAAAGAAATTAGAAAATCCCATTTACTATAGCAAAAAGAAAAATAAAGTACTTAGGAATAAACCTTACCAAGGAGGTAAAAGACTTATACTCAGAAAACTACACAACACTGAAGAAAGAAATTAAGGAAGATAGAAACAAATGGAAGCATATACCATGTTCATGGTTTGGAAGAATTAACATCATTAAAATGTCCATACTACCCAAAACAATTTATAGATTAAATGTAATCTCTATTAAAATACCAATAACATATTTCACAGATATAGAAGCAATATTTCAAAAATTTATATGGAACAATAAATACCCTTAATACCCTCAGCAATTCTGAGAAAGAAGAACAAAGTAGGAGGGATCACAACCTGACATTAAACTACATTACAAGATGACTATAATCAAAACAGTCTGGTACTGGCATAAGAACAGACACATAGATGGAACAGAATAGAGGGCCCAGAAATAAACCCAAGTCTCTATGGTCAATTAGTATTTGACAAAGTGGGAAGAAGCATAAAATGGAGTAAAAATAACCTCTTCAACAAATTGTGTTGGGAAATCTGGACAGCTACATGGAAAACAATGAAACTTGACAACTAACACCATGCTCAAAAATAAACTCAAGATGGATAAAAGACTTAAATATAAGTCATGACACCATAAATGTCTTAGAGGAAAACATTGGCAGGAAAATTCAGATATCCCATGCAGCGATATTTCCACCAATACTTCCCCTAGGACAAGAGCTATAAAGGAAAGAATAAACAAATGGGACTACATCAAACTAAAAATCTTCTGCACAGTGGAAGAAAACATCAGCAAAATAAAAAAGGAATGAACCATGTGGGAAAAATTATTTGTCAATGACACCTTGGAGAAGGGTTTGATCTCCAAAATATATAAAGAACTCACATGACTCCACACCAGGAAGACAAACAATATGATTAAAAGTGGGCAAAGGACCTGAATAGACACTTCTCCAAGGAGGACATACAGAGAAGCTATAGGTATATGGAAAGATGTTCAACATCACTAGCCATCAGAGAGATGCAAACTAAAACCACAATGAGACATCACTTCACATAGGTCAGAAGGGCCAGCACGAACAAATCAACAAATGACAAGTGCTGGTGAGGATGGAAGATACGGAGAAAAGGGAACCCTAATGCCCCATTGGTCGGAATGCAGACTGGTGCAGCCACTGCAAAAAACAGTATGGAATTTCCTCAAAAAACTAAAAATGCAACTGCCTTTTGATCCAGCAGTTCCACTGCTGGAATTATACCCTAAGAATCCTGAAACACTAATTCAAAAGAACCCATGCACCCCTATGTTTATAGCAGCATTATTTACAATAGCCAAGTGCTGGAAACAGCCCAAGTGCCCATCAGTAAATGAGTGGATCAAAAATTTGTGGTATATTTACACAATGGAATACTATGCAGCATAAAGAAAGAAGGAACTCCTGCCTTTCCCAACAGCATGGATGGAAATGGAGAGATTACATTAAGTGAAGTAAGCCAGGAGATAAAAGACAAATACCATACAGTCTCACCTATAACAGGAACCTAATTAACAAAACAAGCAAATGAGCAAAAAAGAACAAGAGACATGGAATTGAAGGAACGGGAGATGGGGACCCAACGAAGCAGGAGGTGGGGGAAATGGGGGAAAGAAAGGGAACATGTACAAAGGACCCATGGACAAGGGCAATGGGGTGGGGATTGTCTTTGGGAGCAGGGGGTGGGCAGGGCATGGAAGAGCAACTGGAGGAAGAAAGGTGACAACTGTAACTGAACAATAAAAAATAAATATTAAAAAAAGAAGACAGAAACTTTAGTAAGTCCTATTGCTTCTCGGCCTTTTGGCTAAGATCAAGTGTAGTATATGTTCTTATCAGAAACTTTAATAAGTCCTTACCTATCAATGAATACTCTCTATATAAATGGATTAAAATCTCCAATAGAAAGACATAGTGTTTAGATGGATTAAAAAAAAAAAAAAAGGACCCAACTATATGATGCCTACAAGTGACTTCAACTTCAACTTTAAGGACACATAGGCTCAAAGTGAAGATGTGAAAAGAGATATTCCAAGACAGTGGAAGCCAGAAGAGAGCAGGGGCAGCTACACTTATAACAGACAAAATAAATTTTAAGCCAACAATTACCAAAGAGACAAAGAAGGCCATTATATAATAATAAAGAAGTCAGTTCATCAAGGGGTACACAATTGTGAATATATATAATCCCAACACTGGAGCACCTAAATATGTTAAGCAAATACTAACAAATCTGAACGGAGGAATTGAGAAGAGTACAATAATGGTATTTTCAACAATGTATAACATGATAAAGATAAAAACCAATAAGAAAATAATTGATTAGAATAATCTTTAAAGCCAATGAACCTAACATATACATAAATTTTATACAGCAGAACACTCATTCTTATCAAGTGCAAACAGAACATTCTCCAGGATTGATCATATGTTATAATGATCACAAAACAAGTCTTTAAAAAGTAAGAAGATTATAATCATATCAAGTATCTTCTAACATCAATGGTATAAAATTAGAAATTAAAAAAAAAACAGGAGGAATGTTGGAAATTCTACAAATATGTGGAAATTAACACACTCCTGAACAACCAGCTGGTCAAGGAAGAAATCAAAAGGGAAATTATAAAATATCTTGAGACAAATGAAAGTTGAAATACAACATACCAACTAAAGAAATGCAGCAAAAGCAGTTCTGAGGGGATGTTTATGGCCATAAATGTCTTCACTGAGAAAGGAAAGACGTCAAAAAAATCCCTAAATATACTTCAAGGAACAAACTAACTCCAGAAAAGAACAAAGTAACTCCAAAGTTAGTACAAGAGATAAGAAATAACAAAAATCAGAGTGGAAACAAATTAAGTAATGGTTTAGTATACACTAGAAAAAGATCAACAGAACTAAGAGTAGGTCTTTGAGAAGATAAACAAAATTGACAAGCCTTTAAAAACATTAAGAAAATAAAGGGAGGTGACTCAGATTAGTAAAATTATAAAGAGGAAATAGTACAACTAATAGCACAGAAATACAAAGTATCCTAAAGATCTGCTACAAATAATTATACTCCAACTAATTATTAACCTGGAAGAAATGCTGGAAACATATAACTACCAAAACTGAATATTAAAGAACTAGAAAATTTGGGCATTATGCTAAGTGAAATAAGCCAGGTGCTGAAAGACAAAATATGATCTCACCTATAAGTGGAACCTAATCAACAAAACAAACAAGCAAGCAAAACAGAACCAGAGACATGGAAATAAAGAACAAACTGACGGTAACTAAAGGGGAGGGGGGAATAACAGGGCAAAAAAGGGGAAGGGTCATCAAGGAACATGTGTAAAGGGCCCATGGACAGTAACAATGGGGGAGAGGAGGATTGAATGTGGGAGGTGGGAGTGGGTTGGGGTAACAGTAGGAAAATGGGGACAACTGTAATTGAACAATAAAAAAATGCAATATCCTTTCATAATTTAAAAACTCTCCACAAATTGGGCACAGAAGGAGCACATTCAACATAATAAAGACCCTATATGACAAGCCTACAACTAACATCATACTCAATGGTGAGAGGTTAATAGCTTTTCCTCTAAAATCAGAAACAAGGGTGCCCACTCTAACAACTTCTACTTGAATAGTATTGGAAGTCCTAACCATAGCAATTAGGCAAGAAACAAAAGCCATCCAAATCAGAAAGAAAAAAATATATGATATGTCGAAAATCCTAAAGATACCAGCAAAAAAAAAAACAACTGTTAGATCTAATCAAAGAATTCAGTAAAGTTGCAGAAATACAAAATAAACATACAGATCAGTTGCATTTCTATATATTAACAAGGACCTGTCTGAAAAAGAAAGCATTCCCACTCACAATAGCATCTAAAACAATAAAATACTTGAAAATAAATATAAACAAGGAAGTAGAAAGACTGTACACTGAGAGCTATAAGGCCTTGATGAAAGAAACGGAAGAAGACACAAATAAATGGAAAGATATTTTGGATTTGGATTCATGGGCCAGAAGAATTAATATTGTTAAATGTCCATACTATCCCAAAGCCATCCACAGACTCAATGTAATTCCTACCAAATTACAATGGCATTTTTCACAGAAATACAAAAAAACAATTCTAAAATTTGTGTGGAACCACAAAAGACTCTAAATAGCTCCCCCAAAAGAACAAAGCCCCTTTAAAAAGAACAAAGCTAAAAGCACTACACTTCCTGATTTTAAGTTATATTACAACACTACACTAACAAAAACAGTGGCATGGCTTTCCATTACCCCCAAGATAGGCTCCCAGAGGCTGAGATGGGGACCAGCTTTCAGTGCTGGGCTCACCTCATGGGAACCTCAGTGTGTAGCGACTTCCTTAACCCTTGGGAAAAGAATGCCTTCAGGAATCAGCATGTCACTATGTCCACCACCAAGAAAAGCTCTATCCTCTGAGATTTCTAGCTCAGCAGTGTCATGAGGTGACTGTGCGGGAGACAAGGGAGGAGTTGAATGTGAGTCAGCGTCACCAGCAGTGTACCCTAGAAGCAAGAGGAAACTCTGCCATTTTTCTCATGGGGTCCACCAGAAACAAACTGCCTCTTGTACCCCTCCATTGTGATGGGGTTTGGATCACCAAGAACTGGAAGGTCCAGTCCATGTTCTTACTAAAAGGGGAGAGAAGTGGTCAACACAGGGCTGGCTGTCTGCATCCCATGTACATGATGATGTTTTTGAGAGGCATTCAGGTTACTCAGGCGCAGTCAATCATAATCTTCCCTAAAATCGTTCAGACTTTGGTAGACACTCTAGAGACACACATAGAGACAAACACACACACATACACAGAAACAAAGGTAAGTAGTGAGGTGATAAGAGGAATGCAGAAAATAGAGAGGGATGCAAAAAGTAATGCTGAAAGGTCAAAAGATGCAGGTGAATAGTGACATAGATACAGCCAGAGAAAAATAGAGACAGAGACACAGTGAAAGAATGAGAGACACAGGGATGCAGAGACAGACATAAAAGGTGCAGAGACACACACTGAAAAAAAAAATGCAGGAACAAAGAGATGGAGTGGCACAGGTAGAGACATAACAGAAAAAGGAGAGACAAAGGCCTCATTCAATATCTGGATCAAGTCTCTTCTGAAATCAACTTGACCCCAGGCCTTCTTGCAACATGAACAAACTACATTTCAAGTGGGTTTCAATCATTTGGAACTAAAAATCATTGCTTTTATTGCTGGTTACACTTTCCCAGAAATAAAAATTGACCTTGACCAATGTGAGCTGCCAAGATATATTTGAAGCCTCTGTTTGGTTCTTTGGGACCAGGGGCCACTCTGTCTGTGCCCAGGTAATTCCGCTCTCCTGACATACACACCGCTCACCAACCTGGAAGAGGGGCCGGCACATCCAAAAGCCACTGCACTGAACATCAATGCTAAAGAGCCAGGAAAGATGATGTTTGAATTGATTTTCGATCTCCTCTGCCTATGTTTTTTGTTTGTCCATTTATTTTGTGTTTTTATATTCCACATATAAGTGGATCATGTAAGTGGATCATATGGTATTTGTTCTCTGCGTGCCATATTGCACTTGGCATAGTATCCTCTAGACCAACCATGTTGTTGCAAATGACAAGATTTTATTACTTTTTATTGTGAAAAATGTGTGTGTGTGTGTGTGTGTGTGTGTGATACCCCGTCTTTTTTACTCATTCATCTAGTAATGCACATCTTGGTGGCATCTGTATCTTGGCTACTAACATTGATGCAATGAACATAGGGGTACACATATCTTTTACAATTAGTGTTTTTGGTTTTTTTTGGATAAATAGCCAGAAGTGGAATTAGTAGATCATTTGGCAGGTTAATTTATAATTTTTTAGAAATCTTTAGACTGTTTTCCATTAGTGGCTGCACTAATTTCCAATCCTACCAATACTGTATGAGGGTTCCCTTTTCTCCACATTCTCCCCAGCACATGTCCTAAGGTTTTAAAATTTTTTATTGTATTTTATTGTTTATGCTATTACAGCTGTCCTTGCTTTTCCCCCCTCCTCTGCCCACTTTTAACACAGCACCCAAAGATGCCTCCAGTCTCCCTCAAGGAACAAAATATGTTCTTTCATTCTGCAGTAGTTTCCTGCCTCCACCCAGCAAAGGAGTCTCAGGATACAGATAACACATAACATGTTTAATTACGATAAAAGCTCTATGGTCAGGTAAAGGCTTTAATGTGCTTCTCTTGAACAGTCTGTGGGGAGAAATAAAAACAAACAAACAAACAAACAAACAAAAAAGCCTGGGGGCCTTGAGTAGATTCCGCTGGCAGCCCGCAGGCACAGGCTCCAGGGTCCCGGTCAGGTCCTCACAGTGGGGTCACAGGAGGTGACCAGGCAACTGCATCAGAGTCACCGTAGGTCTCTGATCTCAGACAGGGACAGGCTGGCAGGCAGCTGGGGACTCGGGGCAGGCACAAGCAGGCATTACAGGAGACACGGCCAATCCCAGTCACGGTATCCTCGGGAGTCAGCGCAGGAGCCCTGCCACAGTGAGAGAGTGATCGGCACCCAGCACCCTGAGCACATTCCCTCTCCCCTCCTCTCGGGTCCCTGCAGCATCAGAGAAAGCTGAGGTCTCGGGCATAGGGACATCACCGCCCCTAATATCTGTGTAAAGGTGAAACCAACTAAAAGGACACACTTCAGCTCCACGCAGACGTGCAGGAGGCAGGGGAACAGCTGTTATTCCTTGGGGTGAGGGGGCAGGGGCATATGAGCACTTCAATACTTACAGCAAATTTAATAACTAACCTTCCTTCCACCACTAGCAGCCTCTTCCAGTCACTTATAAATGCCCACAGGCAGTAGCCACCAACGTGCGGCACAAAGTGAGCATCGTCCTGGAGTCGAACACGCAAGACGTGGCTCTGGCTCCAAGTTTCACAGAAAGATGCCACCCAAGTTAAGCCCTGGTTCTGCCTAACAAACCCCGGAGCTTCCTACAGAAACTGAGCGAGCTTCTCCCCTAACTCTTGATCCCATGGCAGGGAATAAGCCATGAACCTGTCCTCACATCCCCCGCCCCCCTACAAATTGAATCAAAGCAGAAACAGTACCTGTTGGTGGAGGTCCATGAGATCCTACAAAAGGAAATTATACAGAGAAAGGCCTCATTATACAAAACACCAGTCCTTCAATCTACCCCAGAGGGAAATGAGATAAGCAACTTAATGGGAAAATTTATTTCCCTCCTACCCATTGGCCACAGGGCCCTAAGCACCCTAAGCTAAAATCCCCAAACACACAGTCACCAGAAGGGAGGGAGGGTTAGGGCTGGGAGGGAGGGCAATGCTCTGAGGAAACGGGCCAGTGAGAAAATGATGAACTGTAAGTCCTAGGACACACAGCCGCCACCGGTCCAATCTGTGGCAGGGCTGCCTTTTGACCAATGAAATCAGAGTCCGAAGCCTCCCCTAGGCTGTTCTGTCTCCTCCCACCAGCAGCCCAGCCTTCTTCCTTCCAGGTCAGGAGGTTAGACTTACACCTAGAAACAGAGACTTCCCTCAGCAGAGGGTCTCAGTCACAGCTCCTCTTCCCCATGCCCCCAGGTTTCCTTACCCTTCTGTTTCCTCTGACGAATGAAAAGGCCCAGCCCGAGGAAGATCAGCCCCAGCACAAAGCCCCCGACGCCAGTCAGCATCTTGCTCTGCGCCGATTCAGACTGCGCCCCTGGGTAGCAGAGCCTGAGGTCAGTGTTTGTCCCCACACCCAGCATGGCCCTTTGGGAAACCTGAAGTCCAGTCTGACACAGAGGAGGTGGAGGTGCCAGGGGAACCCAGTTCTCCATTCTGACCACCCCTTGGGGAGGGACCAGCCAATAAATCCTTGGACACCACAGGTGGGTGAGAGAGACGGGGAAGCTGATCTCTGCCCTTTGAGACACATCCTTAACCTTACACCCTGAGACCCCAGTCACCAGCTGCAATAGTCAATCCTTCAGAGCTCTCAGGGCTGGGTTCTGGGACTTGGTATGTAGAGTGACCTCCCTAGTGTCTGGGAAGAATCTTCTGGTGCCCCTGCCATGGCTCTAGCAACCTACGATGTCCAGCTCAGTAGTAACATCAGGGATAGAGGATGAGATGGGATGGGCCAGGGGAAGCTCTGTTTGCTCTCTGTCTTGTGGGCTGACAATGAGAGGGGAAAAAAGAGCCCCTTACTCCACTCCACTGTGATGGGGCTCTGCAGGCTGGGATGCTCCACATGGCAGGTGTAGACGTCTCCTCGCCGGGGAGTCATTTCCAGCATCACAAGGATCTGGAAGGTCCAGTCCCCATTCCTAATAAGGGGCGTGGACACAACGCCGGCCGTCTCTTCTTGGTTGTTCCGAAACCACCGAACTTTGATCTGGCCTGGATAGAAATCCGTCACCGAGCAGACGAGCATGTTGTGGTGGTTTAGAGCCTCTGTCTTGGATGGGGAGATGGTCACTGTAGGTTCCACTGAGGGGAGTAACAGACAGGAAAAAGCAAAGTGAGATGTGGACCACTCAGCAAGTCTCCCCAAGAGGAGAGTCCTCATTGTACCATAGTGGAAAGATCTCTGGATTCCAAGTCTGGGTGGGATTGGAATCCAAGCTGGGTCACATTATTAGCGCAAATAAATCCATTAGTTGGTTTACTTTTCGGTCTCAAGAAATAATAGTAACCAACTTTATGGGAGTTATTCTATTGATGCCAACTGATAAAAAAATGAAGCCCTTTAAAATTTTAAATTCCTATATTATACAGGCCACTATTCATAATATTTTTTAAAATAAATATAATAAGCTTGGATTTCTTTTCTTTCACGCCTACTGAAGGTGACCATCAGGATGGGCTCTAGGATTCACACTAGGGCAGTGACATTGTTTTCTGTTGGTCCCGCTGCTCCTCACAGTAGAAAAAATACATCAGTTTTGGGTGTCCTACTGGCCACGAGACCATCAGCACTAGTCACGGCTCCACAGACAGTGACATGGACTGAGACCAGGAATATATAGACATTTCTATGACCCACAAAGAGGACAGCAGTCGCCATCACATCCTTCCTCCAAAGCAACGTTTCTCTAACAGGCTATACTCTGTGATTCTTGGAGTGTAATACTAACAGAATTTAAGAGCAAGAGCACTTCTTACATTTCATCCATCAACAAAGCATCCCTCTCAGCTTTTAGCCTGACCTTAGCCCAGATGCCATTCTGTGGGAAATTCCCCATTACATTTTATATTATTAAATGCATAAACTTCCATGTCCATATCATATATACCACCTATATTATATTCACTTGTTGATTCATTCATTCATCATTCAACAAATATGAATTTATCAAGCACTAGGAATAGAAATATAAACAACAGACCATGATCCCTGCCCTTATAGACTTGTTTAGTAAGAGACTGAAAAAAATGTTAGCTCAACTTGGTAATTTTTTAAGTAAAAGAAAGGGAAGCTTAAAAACAAGAATCACTAATAAATATCATGTTTGCCTGTCTCCATTCCTTTCTCATCTCAGGCTGCTACTCCTGGCCGAACAGGACACACCTCTCCCTACCTACTTACACATTTCATCCTATGCCTCTCCAGCCATTTTATTTCATCTTCCTCACTCCCATAATGTGAAAGTACAGTAAATATTTATTGTGTGTTTTATCTCTTTGATAATGTCATGTTCACTTATATTCTTTTTCCCTAATTTTTTTTAACATTCAGTGAGTTGAGTCACTAGCAGCCTACCTTACTCCATCCCCTTACTATTAAGAATTCCTTCCTTGTTCCGAAATCTGACCTCATTATCATGCATGTTCTCTGTAGAAAATATTCTGAGATTCTGGCAGAGATGGGCCTGGGTTACCAAGAATGTAACGTGAGTAGGTGAGTGAGACGCGCCGAGGTCAGCAGCCTGTCTCAGGCCCCCGGTGTTTGCTGGGCCCTCCTGAGCCGTCGCCTGGCAGGAACCCCGCTTTCAGCTTAGACTTTAGCTCTTGCCCAGGTTCTCCCTCCTGGAGACTAAAATCATGGTCGACTAGATGGACTTATAAAATCTGTCAGTTTAGACAGATGGGAGTAGAAAGAGAGGGCACAAGTTCAAGGGAACAACGTCAGAACAACTTTTATGAAAAAGATCTGAAATAGCAAAAATGTAAGTGTTTGGTGGCATGAGGATGTGGGTCAGAAGGCAGGAGAGCGTAAAGTTAGCTAAAAGTCACGTGAACATGTGTATCTAACCCTGGGGTCAGACCAGGGATTCATGGGTAAATTTTCAACTCGTGAAAGTACCATTTTGTCTCACCAACAATGAAAATAGTCAAGAACAGGCTAATTATGCTGCTTCAGGTCACGACCGGCTTTAATGAGGCTTTGCCTCCATTATATATAACAGAATGACTTGTGTATTTTGGGGAGGCTTCAGGACCTGGTGAATAAATGTGAGTTAAAGTGTTTAATATGTACCAATATTGGTATATTAAAGTGGTGATGCTAGTTCCTAACACACAGTTAGGAATTAAATAGCATAATATGGATAGTGTTTGGCAAGGTAATTGTCAAGAAACAGATGCTCATTAAATCGCTACAACTAACATTCAAAATAGCTACCCCTGAAGTGGAGGATGATTCTGGGAGGTAGAGTCTGGGGCAAAAAAAAACCCTGAAACAATTTTTATTCAATAATTTAATAGCACCAATTTATTTACTTCAAAACTTCAGCCCTATTGCGCAATTTGTCCAGCTTTTCTAAGAAATTACATTCTGCCTTACAACACCATTGAAGTGGTGTTTGTGCTTCTTGCAAACACTTTTTTCCCTCAGACTTTGTATTCACCAATTCTAAATTAAGAGCCAAGTAGAGATTAATTTAATACATTAAGCAAAATAGCACAAAATAATTCCTAAAGTCAGTTGTTAAGGCTCTACTTACCCTTCTGTTTTCTATTGAGCCTGAGTGGATGGCAGCTGAGGCCATTTATTCCTTAACCCCCAAAGGTTTAGGGGGCTCACCCTGAGCTAGTGAAAGTGTCAGGTGGGCGACACACGGCGACAACGGACCGTCCCTGCCTCAGAGAGGCCCAGGACTAGGGCCAGCCGCTTAAGAAATCAGAACTGAGGTGCATAATCGCTGGAGACCAAAAAGCGAAAACATAATACGTCACGACTCCGACAGACTAGCCCGCGTGCGCGGGGCCGCGATGGCCAAGGCGAGGGGCGGGCGGGTGCAGAGCGGGCGGCAAGGGCAGCAGAGGGCGCGGGCCGCCCGGGGCAGGCCCGGCGGGTCGCGGGGAACGTGCTGCCGGCCGCCCCGCCCCGCCCCGCCCGCGGGCCCGGCTCGGCCCCCGAGGCCGCCCCCGCGGGCGGGCGCTCACCTCGCCGGCGCAGGGCCCGGGCGGCGTCCTTCGTAGTTGTGTCTGCACACCGTGTCCAGCTCCGCCCGCTTCCGCTCCATGATGTCCTTGTCCCGGTTCCAGCACTCGGCGTCCGGCCGCCCCAGCTCGGTCACCGCGACGTGTTCCCCGACGTCGCTGTCGAAGCGCGCGTACTCCTCCCGGTTGTAGATGTGTCTGACCACAAGCCGCACCCGCTGCGTCCCGTTGGTGTAGTAGCACAGGCCCTTAACCTGGTACAGGAAGTCCACTGCGGGGAACGGGCGCCCCGTCAGCGCAGCCCCGGCGCCCCGCGGGCCGGGACCCCCCGGGGCCGCCGCCCGCCGCTCCCCCGCCCGCCGCCCGCCCGGGGCCCCGAACGGCCGGGCGGGGCGGGGAAGCGCCTCGGGGGGCGGGCCCTGCGCCCTGGGATCCCCGCCTGAGCTGACGACCGGGCAGGGAGGGCGTCGGGGCGACTTCGCACCCATCCCCGTCCTTAGAGAAGTCGCGACGTTGTCCCAGGAAACCGCACGTCCGTAGAACTCCCGGGAACCTCGGGGACAAGTGTCCACCCAAGCACGACAGTTCACGGGAGGCAGTGACGGGAAGGGTCTAGAATGACGCCCGCCCCCGCCCTGTCGGGCTTGTGTATTCTCTGGCCCCTGACAAAGCGCCCCCGCTCTCCGGCCCTGTCGCCGGGCGGGGCGGGCACCTGCTACGAAGCGACATTTATTCATGCGAAGGACACGGGCTTTCCATGAGATAAATTAGATTCCAGTTAAACTGCCAATTACCAGGTTGGACAGGTCACTTAGAGCACCTATAGCATAAACGCAATTGTGTAAAAAGAAGCCCATAATGCCTCCACCCAGAGGTATCCGGAGGACTGACACAGAATTTCCGTGAAGGTAGAGCCCTGTGTCTGACATAACGCTTGGTCGGTGTGTATTATTCCCCCATTACAGTCTCCTTTCTCTTAAAGTCAGCCCACCAACAACACAAGACTCTGAACCCCACTCAGCTTACCATCTGGCCCTAAATCAGTGACCCTTGAAGACCCCCGTCCGTGGGTGCCCGGCCAGGCAGCCGCGCTCGGGTCGCACGCGTTTGCCTCCAGAACCCTCCACCGACACTCAGGGACGCGGGGGCCTTGCCTCACATCTGAGACCATGTTGCCCACGTTTCCCCAACTCAGACTCCCTTACTATTGGGTTGGCCGAAAAGCCCATATGGTTTTTTCCATAAAATAAAAGACACAGTTTTCATTTTTGCCAATAACTATTGATTTGGTTGTTTTGAGTACGCGGCTCGCTCCTGCTATTGAGGAGAGGCCAGAGGTGCTGCCAAACATCTTCCAAAGCGCAGGACAGCCCCACGGCAAAGACATACGGGGCCAAAATGTCCGCAGCACCAAAACACTTCGCAAACCACTTTTAAACCGCGTTTGATCAGTAACAGCACATTCTCCATACACTGCACAAGTCCATTTTTGCATTTCAGTTGCGTTTTTACCTTTCTTGAAATAATAAAGCATAATATGCTGAAAATGTTGCTTGTCTTCCATCTTCAATATGAAAATGGCTGCACAAAAATTCACCAATTTTGAATGTTTATTTTAAATGCACACCGATGACAGTTGTCACAATACAATGTAACAAATTGTTTCAAATGGAGTTAAAGACAATGAAACACTACCGCAGCCATCATACGGAAAAAAACTAAACAAACTTTTGGCCAACCCAGTATTTAATCCAGACAAGACCTTGGGGGACCCCAAAAGGACAAATCCTGCTGTCTCTTCCTTGGAGAAATTCTTATCTTCAAAAATAACCCCTTTTCCCATCACTGGTAGTAGGTGCACACTGTCCCCTCCCAGTATGACGTCCCCAGGCTTGAGCCGGTGGGATGGCCATTGTCCTCCCCCGTCATTAGAAGGTGAAAAAGAGAATGTAACAGAGTTCACTTTCCCAAAGAGAAGAAATAAGGGATAAAAGGCTGTATTCTGAGGTCATAGCCACACCCCAGCCCGAGTCCCTCAGAAGCTGGTCCCCAGGCTGGTGGCTCTGGGGAGCAGCTGCCCCGCACTCACGTGGAGAGTCGCTGCCCGCCGCCGCCGCGGCGCTCAGCACCGCCAGCGTCGCCATCGCAGCTGCTGCCCCAAGGCCCCTGGGGATCCGCAGAGCCATTTTCCCAGGCATAACTGAGAACAAAGGAAGAAGTAATGGTAGTGAACACAGCTTCACCTGAGGACTCTGAGGGAGACTTCAGAGAATAAAAACCTGTTAAAAGTGTCCATGCGAGTTAGGATTGGAGAGTCCTCAGGAAAGGAGCCAATCAGCGCTGCCGCTGAGGTCCCTCATCTGTCTCTGGGCAAATGATTTTTTATGAAGGTTCTTTACCCAATGCCTGGAACCGAGTCTTCATCAAATTGCGCTGAGGATTTTATCTCAGTTATAGGAGATCTGAAGATTGAATGCTTTAGGGGTGACAGAACCAAAAGAGAAAAAAGATTCAAGAGTAGACAACTTTGTGATATTTAGTTAAAACCTATTGTTCTTATACTTGAGATTTTTAGTAGGGGAAAATAAGTGGGTATCATATATCAGGGCAGAGATCATTATTGTCATGGAAATGTTCCCTTCTATTATCTTAAACACTCCAAGAGCCTCAAGTTGTGGTGGAAAGAGCAGAGCCCTTGGAGGAGATGGTTTTGGGCTGCAGCTCTATGTCGGATGTGCTTTCTGAGAGCCAACGAATGACTACTCAACCTCCTTATACCTCAGGCTTCTCTTTGGAAAATGTGGATCATGTTTCATGCATTTTACATCTACATCTTCTCATATACAAGCTTACCAGTAATATCACTGGATTAATATTGCAAAGTGTTCCTCTCTGCTGTCATGTGTAACAGTTGGGTGTATCACCACCACCACCACCACCACCACCACCAACAACAACAACAAAAAGACACCCAGCCCTGCTGGCAAGTGATTTTTCATTATGAAAGAATCTATTGCATTTGCGCTCTTTGAATGAAAGTATTTGAAGTTAAGTTGAGTTTTCTTTTTTGTGGGCTGAGGCAGGTGCTGTTTGTGTGTTTGTTTCTTTTGGGTGCAGCCTATTGCAAGCTCTTAAAATGCTCCCCATGAGGGTTTTCTCAGCCTGCAACTGGGGCAGGGCACAAGGGCCGGGAGTATCTGGTGGCTAATGAAAGATGGGGGTCAGACTACAAATACCTCTGCTCCCTCACTTATTGAGGGGGATAAGTCTGAGGTGGGTTCTACATTCAAGGTGATTTTTCTCTAATAAGCTCTTCAGCTGGGTAAATCCTCCCTGAACCATGAAACAGATTCATCAGGTGTCAGCAAAGGTACAATCCACAGCCATTCACAACATTGAGACACAGGCACCGTCACTGTTCCAGGACAGAGTAAAAAGACGTGGAGAAGCATTCCCTGGGGCCTGAACCGTGTTACTGAGGGAGCAGGTGTTCAGAGTCACAGCTTGTACTGTGCCAGCCCATAAGCATCAAACCCCATGTGGCAGCACTATTGATGTGGGGTTTTTAATAAACATTATTTATCAGGCTCCTCTGGCTCATGGCTAGGGGTAGTACTAAATGGTTATAGAGCAATTAAAACAATGCCTGGCAAATATTAATAAACAAGATAAGTATCTCCTTCTCTTCTCTCCCTTTTTCCCTATCTTCCCTGTATTTTAGGTTTTCCTTTTTAAAATTGAGGATGGGATCTAAAAGCAGAATATCAGGAGTTTTCCAGATAAAAAGAAATAATGAAGAGGCAAGACAAGAAGTCCCATTAGTGGCACAGGGAAACCGTAAATTGTTCCAGTTTTCTCTATTGGGCGTGTCATTCCAGAACACCTGAACCTGGAGAATTTGTCCCCGGGCTTCCTCCGGCAGTGCTGTGCCAGGGTCAGCGTAATCCAGAATAAGGGTGGAAGCATAAAGGGCAAACATCCAACTCAGACCTGGAATAGTGTTTGGGGACATGAAAGAATAGTCAGAAAAGAAACCTGAACGTGCCCCAGTTTCCTCGACCATCACATCGACCATTAACAGAGGCCTCTGGCCCATCCCCCTCACCGCCCCCCAAGCCTGGTCCTAAAGGGAAAAGTCGTCTCTTCTGCTGTGGGGCTGTGCAGCAGAGGCTGCGTCAGACCTGGGTATTTCCCATCTCACAGGCCTCTTCAAACCAACTTCTCTACCAGCAACAGAAGTGTCAGCATAGGCTCCTTTTTCTGATTGGCTATAATCTCATTGGCAAGGCCCTGGTTTGGACTTCTGCCAGCCGCTTCCCCTGACCCAGTCAGCATTCTCTACATTTTCTAGTCTCTGCACTGTCCCTATCCTGGCTGCATTCTTCTGTGCAGCCACTGCTGGCCTGGCCTATGAGGAAGGCCACTCAGACAGACACCCCGGTTCCCGGCACCTCACCAGAATCATCTCGCCGGCCCAAAGGCAGGGCACCTTGGACGAGGGCGATGTGTGCCCATGTGGACAGACAAGGAGATAAAAAAAAGTCATCAATATGAGTGAGGGTACAGCAGGGAGACTCCCCCGGGGACATCCTCTGTTCCCTCAGTGCGGAAGATTAAGGGTATGGACTCCTTCATAGTGGAAATTCGGGGAGAAATCACCTTCCCTCATCAGCGTCCCTTGGAATCTGTGCTTGGTCAGTGGGTTAACCGTGAACATAATAATCATCTTGTCACCAGAATTACCATCCAGGACCCCATTCTGCACTCACGTCAGGAATCAAGAAACAGTGTGTATTTTAAAGGGTCCTGTGACCTCCTTAATGCCAGTGACAATATAATTAGAAATACTGCTCCCAGAATAATATTTCTTTTTAATAAAAATTTATCAAGCATTCATCACTAAATTTTTCTAAATCTTTACAAAGCTACTCACACATGTTCCCTCATCAGCCCTTAGGTAACCAGTTATATGAATTTTTCCATGACTACTCACTTAAAGTTGGTCTTTTCTCTTTACACAAAATTATCTCTTTAAAATCATATTTTAGATAGTTTGAAAAAGAGTCAAAGTAGTAGCAGAGTGACCATGGGTGAAATCTGTTAGCTCTGAAAGACTTAGTTTTGCCTCATTTGTGGAAAGAACGCACACCTCGCAGGAGCACTGCCATGACGCAGACATAACGTGTAAAAGTCCTCTGTGATCTGCGGTGAGTGACGGAAACATTAGTTCTAACACAACAGTAGTAAGTTCATCTTTTTTTGACATCACTAACAAAGACAGCAAAGTCATCTCGTTATTTCTCATTTCTGTTCACATGATGGAATTACTGTGATTTTTGAGTCCCTACCGCTCACCTCATTACGGACAGAAGGGAGGGGAGCGCATTCATTGTATTTGATCATGAATCCCCCGCCTGTTCCCTCCCTGAAGTGGCATGACTACCCCTGCACAGAAGTGCCATTTAGTTACCATTTCGGATCTCAGAACTCAGTCCCTCTTTCAGTGGGCTCACAAATCTGGAAACTTGAATATGAAACAAAGAATCATAACACAAATTTGTTGGGGACCACTTTGTGTGGTATCGGGGACGGTAGCCCTGCAAGAGCTAGGCCCGCTGCCTGTGAGCCTCAACTGGAAAGCCAGGAATGCTGGGAGGCGCAGGGATGGATACTAACACCAAGGGTCCCCTGGGAAATCTGGCCAAAAAATGCAACATTGTCACTGAAGGTTGCTCTGCTTCCACTGCCCTGATAGGGAAAAACCAGGTGTTTTACTTCACCGGTGAAAAGAAGGTAATTCCTGAGCTCCGAAAACTGTGCCTTAATGAACATCTGGTGCCAATTTGTCTGACAGACCTTGATTTAAGACAAACCTCTGTATTTCTTCAATTTATTATCTATAGCCTTTTGATGTAGATTGGTAGGTTTTGTGTGCACACTGCACACCCCTGCGCACATCGTTCTCAACAAAAGCCGCTTCAAGGGAAGGGCTCAGGGTAATTCTCCACTAGAGGGAATCACCAACCCCTTCTCCTGACAAACAGATTGTGTCTGGTACAGTTTATTTCCTCATACGTGGCAACCCAGATGTGCAACCCATACGTGCAGCTCTGTGGACAGAGCCTCCCTCACAAATTCATGAAAGAAGAACAGAGTTAGTGCCACACTTGAGCTCTGTGGGTTATTATGGCAGAGAGTCCAGGACCACACCCATCTTGTTTAGATTTAGAGAAAGAGGGATTGGCCACTCCTTGTAGCTACTGCAAAATCTCCAAAGCCCCGTCCTGACCACACAGGCTGCGTACCTTTCATTTCCCACCTAATGATCAGGGGTCCCCTGTATTTCAGCTCTGACGCATCTATGCAGTCTTGTTTCCAGTAGCTTCTTCCCCCTCCACCAACACTCAACAGGTCCCAGATGGTGGGTATTGTCACTTAACAATATTTTTTATACCCCTAGAGTTAAGGTCTTTGGTTTCAAAGGTAAAAATACAGGAATCCTGCCTTCCAGGAGTTCACACAGGGGAAGGGAGATGTATAGGGGGAAAATAAAAAACACAAAAGTTTACAACAGCCACTAAAGGGAATGGCATATATACTGACTAAAGACAATGTTGAAGGCACAGGGACACAAAATTATAAATTGATAGCAGTGTCCATTGTTATTTTTTTCTCTTGCAAAGAGTTGGCATCATAGGACTAGAAGATGCATATTATTTGAGGATTAATTCATGAATAGTAATATTTCAAAATGAGGAGGATGGGGAGTTGATGGTGTAAAGGTCATGATGGAATTGAGACAGACTGTCCAGGTGCACTTCTCGGAGGAGGCGATGGCTCAGCCGGTAAAGGGCCATTCCAGGCAACAAACAAACAAACAAACGAAAAAACAAACAAAAAACCCGCCCCACACACACATTTACCAGAGGGCTGACAGGGAGTTTGGCAAGACTTCAGGGCTGGAAAAGTTGGGCGGGGCAGTGGGGGGGCACACACATCATGTGGTTTGGTGGGATTAGCAGATGGGATTCAGGTATTCTGGTCTTTGCAAGGCTTAACAATAGCACCATTGAAATTCACCTAATTTTTCTTCCCAGTAGGACAAGAGAAAATAGAGGTAATTTCAGCAGAAGAATGCCAAGACATGCTTCTCTGTTCATAAAGCCACCTGGGAAGCAGTGTGGAGAGAACTTTTGAAAGGGGCTGTAGATTACTGTATGTGATTCAAAAAAGATTCATATTAATTGGAGGAATCAATCGACCAAAAACTGGTTTACTAAGAAACCAATTTGTCAATGACAAGTTTGCTAAATTTACGACAGTTATTAATGTACCTCAAATTCATTTTTTTATGTCTCTAAAGTTGTTAAAAACATGTTAAACCATATTTGGAGGTTTGGAAGTGTATAAGAGGGCTGAGAATCACCGGCCTCCGAGTTCCTGGGCCCCCTTGCTTCCCCTTGGCCCCATTCTCTTGTTCTCTACACTCCATCTTTCTGCCAACAAGCATCCTAAGATTCCGTTAGGCTTTATATCAAATGTGTTTACATATGCAAAGTGAAAACTGGACAATTACAATTCACTTACAATTTAAGAAGTTGTTTAAAATGCTTTGAATACAAATTGGAATGAAAATTTTAGTTAAAAATATGTTTCTGATGAATTCGGTATATTTTATAAATTGACCCTTCAGAGAAATTAACAGGAGACTTTGAATTGCTAACATTTATAAAAATAAAATATAACTTTCAAAAGGAGTTGATATCAATATAGACTTAAAAAAAGAAAATTTTCATCTTCTGGCCAGGATGGAGGTATAGGTAGAATTGCCTTGCTTCCTTGCACAACCAAAAGAAGGGTAACAACCAATTTAAAAACAAAAATCAACTAGAACTGCCAGAAATCAAAATGTATGGAAGTCCAACAACCAAGGAAGTAAAGAAACACTCATCGGGACTGGTAAGAGGGGAAGAGAGGACAGGCGGCAAGGCTGAGACCAGGTGGGTGGGGTGGTGGCTGGCGGTCCCACATTTGCATGGGACCAGAAGGAACAACCGGGGAGCGAGACAGACGGCACAATCCAAGGTTCCAGGGTGGGAAACTAAAGCCTCCAAACCTCTGGTGGTAAAATCCTGTGGGGGCTGCGGTAGTGGAAGAAACTACCAGTTTCACAGGAGAATTCATTGGCGAGATCCATGGGGTCCTAGAATGTACACAAACCCACCCACCTGGAAGCCAGCACCAAAAGGGCTCAATTTGATTGTGGGTAGTGGGGGAAGTGGCTGAAAGTGGGGTGAGACCCGAATAAAAGGCATGGCTCCCTCTCTCAGCGCTCCCCCACATACAGCGTCACAACACAGCAGTGTGAGTTGCCTCACCCTGGCAAATACCTAAGGCTCCGCCCCTTACAACATAACAGGCGCACGGAGACAAAGAAATATGGCCCAAATGAAAGAACAGATCAAAACTCCAGAAAAAGAACTGAGCGGTGATGAGATAGCCAACCTATCAGATACAGAGTTCAAAACAGCGGTCATCTGGATGCTCACAGAAATGGTTGAGTACAACCACAAAGTAGGGGGAAAGTGAAGACTATGCAAAGTGAAATAAAGAAAAATATACAGGGAACCAACACTGAAGGGTAGGAAACCAGGATTCAAAACAGCGATTGGAAGCAGAAGGAAGAGATAAACATTCAACCGGAACAGAAAGAAGAAACAAGAATTTAAAAAAATAAGGAGAGGCTTAGGAACCTCTGGGACAACTTTAAATGTTCCAGCATCTGAATCATACAGTTGCCAGAAGGAAAAGAGGAAGAGAAAGAAATTGAAAACTTACCTGAAACAATAATGATGGAAAACTTCACCAATGTGGTGAAGGAAATAGACTTCCAGGAAGTCCAGGAAGCTCAGGGAGTCCCAAAGAAATTGGACCCAAGAAGGAACACACCAAGACACATCATAATTACAGCACCCAAGATTAAAGATAAGGAGAGAATCGTAAAAACAAGAGAAAAGGAGACAGTTACCTACAAAGGAGTTCCCCATAAAGAAACCTGATTTCTCAAAAGAAACCTTGCAGGCAAGAAGGTGCT
Organism: Pteronotus mesoamericanus; assembly: GCF_021234165.1. Taxonomy (NCBI): domain Eukaryota; kingdom Metazoa; phylum Chordata; class Mammalia; order Chiroptera; family Mormoopidae; genus Pteronotus; species Pteronotus mesoamericanus. The sequence continues at coordinate 3,040,044 of NW_026555085.1, forward strand.
GGAAAGAAGTATTCAAAGTCATGAAAGACAAGGACCTACATCCAAGATGACTCTATCCAGCAAAGCTATCATTTAGAATGGAAGGGCAGATAAAGTGCTTCCCAGATAAGGTCAAGGGAAAGGAGTTCATCATCACCAAGCCCTCATTGTATGAAATGTTAAAAGGATTTATCTAAGAAGATGAATAGTAAGATGACAACAAACTGACAACTATCAACAACTGAACCTAAAGACAAAAACAGAAACAAACCTAGCAAACAACTAGAACAGAACAGAATCAAAGATGGAGATCATATGGAGGAAGATCAACAGGGAGGGGGAGAGGGGAGAATAGGGGAAAAGGTACAGGGAATAAGAAGCATAATTCTTATCCTCTCCTCTTTCCATGCCCTGCCACCTTTGGTCAGTCACTGACTACACAAACATATGGAACACCCTTTATGCCAATTGCCCTACGATTTTGATTCAGATGAGCAAGTCTACATGGAACCTGGAAAGGAGGATCTAGTAGGAGCAACCTGACATTGGCAGATTTGTAGAATTTGACCCTCTGGAGAACCAAGGAACACTGCTCACTCAAAGACTAGCCTGCATATCACAACTCAATGTTCCAATTCTGCCTTCACCCTCACTCCTGTCCCTCTGATCAATGGACCCTTTCTGCTCCTCAGGGGACTCTGTGCCTTTATAAACCCATCATCTCCTTTCCCAGGATCCCTGGTTCCAACTCATTTTCGGAGAAGAGACACCAGTCTGCAGGGGCTGGCGTGGGCATTGTGGAGAACGCCTTCCTTATCATCCAAAGGCTGTGCTCGGATGGTGCCGAGGATGTTGGAGGGTGAAAGGATCAGGACTATGGAAATAGGTTGAGCAGGAAAATAGAAAATCAGGTGACACAAGGCATTTTTAAAATCTGGGGGTAAATGAGAAGCACAGAACCCTGGTGTAGGAGTGAGAAACATCAATTTCATGCACAGAAATGGTCCTTGAAAACAGATGAGGGACCTGATGAGGACCCAGGCTGCCTGCTATGGACTCGCTGTGTGACTGGGCCTTATCTCCTGATCCATTTCTTCGGGTTCTTTCTTCCTGTCAACTTCCTCATCCACTCTCCACCTCAGCGGGGACACTCGGCACTCACCTCCACATGTCACTCTTTCCTGCTCACCTCCATTTTTTCCCCTCTCATCTCTGCTTCCTTTTCCCTGCTGATTCCTGGGATATTTCCAGAGGCCATTCTTCCCCCTGCTTCCAGATCTGTGGTCACCATGCTGGTTCTTCTTCAGAAAAACCTTAAATATTTCTCCATGGAATCTTTATAATGTCACCGTCTTCTATCAGTTCTTACCCGTAACAGAGGCTCTAATATTCAACTATATGCAATATAGTTAGCCCTGCTTAAACTCAGACCTAAAGTCAGGGTTGATGCACAACAGCATCACCAGCAATAATATTTGCGGGAGAATGACCTTATGTTCTCATATATGAAAACTTAAGCTATTCTGAGGGACCAGGGAGTAAGGTAGGTGTTGTACTACACCCACCATCACTCCTAGACCCTTTGATGATCTTACTTGAAGAGGGATATGAAGTCAGAAAGATATTCCAATTCTGGATATATGACCAAGTCCCACCATTGAGAGTGATATTATCTGGCTTGGAGACAGCTGGCTAAAGTCTCTGGCTTCTCTCAAAAACTCTCCTCATCTACTATTCAGCAACTACATTGAACCTAGGATGGTTCTCTGAACCATTGAGCACTGGCAAAAATTGACATTTTTCTTGTTCATTGAATTTGTTTTTCAATGAATTAGCCTCTGTTCAGAAAAAAGTTATACCGGGCTTCCAGGATGGGAAGTACACAGAAGCTGTGTTCACTTGCTCCCAGCCCCAAACCAAATTAACAGCTAAACTGCAAAGCAATCAACCTAAACAACCAACTGAAAGCTAGCTGATATGAAATGTTATCACAGAGGAGTACAGAGGGTGCTACTAGAGACTGGTAAGAAGGGTTGGGATGAGGAGGGGGAAAGCCCCTGCATGCAGGTGCTGTGGCAGCTGAGAAGAGAGATCACAGCCGCAGCACTCCCTGCCCTAGGAGCATGGGGTCTTGACCGCATGCAGGGATCCCTGGGAAGAGGAGTCTGTGCAGCATCTGTGCAGCTGTGTGAGCCTCAGCATCTGTGCAGCTGTGTGAGCCTCAGCATCTGTGTAGCTGTGTGAGCCTCAGCATATGTGCAGCTGTGTGAGCCTCACTGGGGATTCAGCAGCCAGGGAGACTCGAAGTGCACCTGCCAGGGTAGGGCGCCCCTATTGTTACAGCAACAACCTGGGGAGTTCATGGTCTGGACTCCGACTGCTGGAGAGGCCACGCTGCCATACTGTGGAGGGGTCTGTTGGCTACCCCCAGCAGTGACTTTAGGGAGCCCTCCATTTTCTATTTAGGTGGAGACCCAGAGAGTGACTTAACTGTGCGGTTTAGGAAAGAGGGCTGGTCACCCCCATCTCAAATGCACAGCAAGCACCCCTCCCCCCACCTGGAGCCACGCCTACTGCTGAGTTCCTAGGCACAGAGCCGCTACGCCAAGCTGGGACATTGGGCCCTGACCTGCTGGGTTAGGAGCCACTGCAGAGCAGCAATGTTTGGTGCCAACCTGCTGAGACCAGCGGCACAAAGAGATCAGAGCGTGGCACAGGGCTGGCTGAGTTTCTTAGCGCTGTCCTGCTTGGTTTGGCGGTGAGCAGGGGAGCACACAGAGCTGAGATTTTCAGACTGTGTCTCCTGGGGAGGCTTCTGTCCCGGAGCCAGACAGGTGAGTGTGAGTGGCATGGCTACATCGTGGGAAGGCAAATCCTACCTCCTCTGCTGGTTCAGCTATGCCCCCTTGGGAAAAGAAGTGCCTGCCCTCCTCCTATGAGTTTGCAGGCTCCGGGTGCCAGCCCTGATGGAAAACTGTTTAGATCAGCCCTGCCAAATGCCAAATATTTCTGACCCCTGGTGCACTTCTGTGGTGGGGGCTGGGCAGGGGCAGGAACAGCAGGTCTGAACTGGGACTTTCAAAGTGTGAGAGCCTTGGAAGCCAGTGTCTAGGAGAGTTGCCAGGAGTTTAGCCCCCTCCTGCGGCCTGGGCTGGCATCATCCTCATCAAGAGACTTGAGCCCAGGGTGACTGCGCCTGCAAAGTGGATAGCTGGCTGTACCCACCCTGAATCTGCAGCAAGCCATCTGGGGAAACTAGATTTGGAGACTCTGGCAGTAACAGATGTCTGGGCTTTGAAGCAGGGGCTACTTTCCCCCTCATCCAGTGCCCAACGGAGTGTGACCCCCAGTAGGGGACCCACCAGCCCTATCTTGGCTAGCCTGGGCTCATCCTATGGTCTCTTATCAAAAGGTTCAGGAGGAAGACCAGACCACCTCGCGGGAGGCAGAAAGGTGGAGGCAGACCTCAGGGAGTCTTGGTCCATTTACAGAGCTGCCCCAGCTCTCAGCAAGAAGAAGCTGAGTTTTTTACACAGATTGGCCCCCCCTCCTACACGCACATGCAGTTCCTAGACACAGACAAACAGTGAACTGCATGGTAGCTACAGACAAGTAGCCCAAGACTGGTTACATGCAACATAAGACAGCAACTTGTACCTGAACCCTTCCCAGTGGGGACATAACCAGCATAACCAGTGGAGGGCTTCAGGCCCAACTAGCCACACAACCAATGTACCCAAATGGGGATTCCTGCTGGCACCAGACCCTGCTGGGATTGATGCCACCTCTACAGAGGGCCCCTGCACAGCATCACACACAAAGTGGTTGAGGTTGAGCTTTACCCTAACAGTTTCCCAGACTGAAGATTAACTCGACCCATGAAAGGGACAAAAGCACTTCAGACTCGATTACAACAGGGAGTGCACATAACCCACAAGTATCACTCCTGTAGCCTTGAGCTCGGGTGATCTGGAAAATTGTACCACTGAGCCAAACAAGACGCCTTCACCACTAAACCATCAGAACAAGTTTAGGAAATGTAGCAGATTTACCTAAGCACACAGACCAAATGAGAAGACAAAGAAAGATGACCCAATCAAAAGAACAAAGAGAAATCCCCAGAAGAAGAATTAAAAGAAATAGGTGAAATGGGAAAATACCAGATGCAGAGTTTTAAATAATGGTAATAAGGATGCTCAACAACCTTAAGGGAAGAATGGATGATCTCAGTGAGACTTTAAACAAAGAAATAGTAAGCATTTCAAAGGACATAGAAACCATTTTTTAAAAGTCGGAAATGAAGAACACAATATCTGAAATGAAGAATACACTAGAAAGAATCAACAACAGGTTAAATGAAGGGACAAGATAACAGTATCCATCTAAAGAAAAAATGAAAGAAAAAAGATACCTGCAATTAGAGAAGCAAGGAAAGTCTAAAGGATCTCTGGGACAACATCAAGTGTAACAACATCCATATCATAAGGGTACCAGGAGGAGAAGAGTGTGAGTAAGGGATAGAGAATCTGTTTGAAGAAATGATGGCTGAAAACTGCCCTAACCTGGTAAAGGAAAAAGTAACATAAGTTCAGGAAGCACAGAAAGTCACAATCAAGATGAACTTAAAGAGAGTCACACCAAGACACATCAGAATTAACGGCAAAGATTAAAGACAAAGAGAAAATCTTAAAGGCAGCAAGAGAGAGATGGTTAGTTACTACAAGGGAGTTCCCATAAGACCATCATCTTATTTCTCAACAGAACTACTTCAGGCCAAAAGTGATCAGCATGAAGTATTCAAAATGATGAAAAACTAGGACATGAAACCAAGACAACTCTTACCAGCAAGGTTATCACTTGAAATTGAAGGCAAAATAAAGAGCTACCAAGAACAACAATAACAAAAAAGCTAAAGGAGATCATTATCACCAACCCAGCATTGCAAGAAATGTTAAGGGGACTATTTTTAAAAGAAGAAGGAAGAAGAAGAAGGAGGAGGAGGAGGAGGAGGAGGAGATGAAGAAGAAGAAGAAGAGGAGGAAAAGGAGGAAGAGGAGTGGGGAGGAGGAGGGGAGGAGAATGGGGAGGAGGAGGGGAAGGAGAAGAAGAAAGAAGAAGAGAGAGAGAAACATTGGTATAAAGGAAAATGGTAATAAATAAGTACCTATCAATAATAACCTTAATTGTAAGTGGATTAAATGCTCCAATCAAAAGACATAGGGTAACTGAATGAATTAGAAAACATGACCCACATATATGTTTTCTACAGAAGACTGAACTCAGGAAAAAGATTCACACAAGCTGAAAGTGAAGGAACAGAAGAAAATATGCCATTCAAAAGAAAAAAAACCTGGGATAGCAATATTTATATCTGACAAAATAGACTTCAACGCAAAGGCCATAACAGGAGACAAAGAAAGTCACTACATAATACTAAAGGGACTGATTCAGAAAAAGGATATAACCCTTGTAGACATACATGCCCCCACCTAAATATATACTTTCTAATGGTAGAATATAACGAAGAGATCATCAGTAATACAGTCAGGATTTGAACAGCCCAGCAGTCATCATTGGATAGATCTTCCAGACCAAAAAAAAAAAAAAAAAAACAACAAGGAAGCAACAACCTTAAATAACCCACTCAACCAAGTGGATTTAAATGGAATTTACAGAACATTTCATCCCAAAGCAGCAGAATATATATAGTCTTCACAAGTGCACGTGGAACATTCTCCAAGACAGACCACATGTTATAACACAAAATAAGTCTTAATAAGTTCAAGAAGATTGATACTGGATAAAGCATTTTTCTCAGATTACAATGGCATGAAACTAGAAATCAACTTCAATGAAAAAAACCTCAAAAATATTCAGTACATGAAGGCTAAATAGCATGTTATTAAATAATGAATGGGTTGTCAATGAAATCAAGGAAGAAATCAAAAATTACCTGGAAACAAATCAATAAACACAGAAGAAACACAAGACAACACAAAGTCTTTGGGGCACAAGGAAGGAAGTCCTGAAAGGGAAGTTCATGACACTACAGGACTTACCTCTAGAAACAAGAAAGATCTCAAGTAAAAAATCTAACCCTAACACACAAAGGAATTAGAAAAAGAACTATAAGAAAAGCCAAAAGTAGAAGAAAGGAAATAATACAGATCAGATAAAAATAAGTAACACTACGTGTGTGTGTGTGTGTGTGTGTTTGTGTATTAGGAAAACTCAGAAAAGCTGAATAGACACATAATAACCAATTAAATAGGTGCAAGCTAAATTCCTGGACCCAAGGGTTTCACAGGAGAATTTTACCAAACATTCCAAGAACAACTAACACCTATCCTTCTCAAACTATTCCAAAAACTTCAAGAGGATGGGAGACTTCCAAGATCTTTTTACAAAGCCAGTGTTATTCTAATTTCAAAACCAGAAAAGACTCTACAACAAAAAAAAAATTAAAGGCCAATATCCCTGATGAACATAGATGTTAAAATCCTCAACAAAATATTAGCAAACTGAATCTAGCAATACATTAAAGAGATCAGACACCATGATCAAGTGGGATTCATCTGGGGAATGCAAGGTTCGTACAATATTTGCAAATCAATAAATGTAATACATCACATAAACAAAATGAAAGATAAAAATCACATGACTATATCAATAGATGCAGAAAAAGCATTCAGTAAAATCCAGCACCCATTCGTGTTAATAACTCTCAACAGAGTGGGAATAGAGAGATCCTACTTTAACATAATAAGGTCATATATGAAAAACCTGCAGCCAACATTATACTTAAGGGACAAAGACTAAAAGCATTTCCCTTATGATCAGCTACAAGACGAGGATGTCCACCTTCACCACTCTTATGCAACAGAGTACTGGAAGTCCTAGCAACAGTGATAAGACAAGAAGAAATAAAAAGCACCCAAACTGGAAAGTAGGAAATAAAACTGTCATTATTCACAGAAGAAATGATATTGTACATAGGAAACCCTATCTACTCCACCAAAAAAACTCGACCTAATAAGTCAATTTGGCAAAGTAGTGGGATACAAAACAATACTCAGAAATTGATAGCATTTTTATACACCAATAACGAACTATCAGAAAGAGAAACTAAGAAACATCCCATTTACTATTGCAACAAAAATAAATAAATAAGCTACTTTGGAATAAATGTAACCAAGGATGTAAAAGACCTGTACTCAGAAAAGCATAGGACATTGAAGAAAGAAACTGAGGAATATACAAATAAGTGGAAGCATATACTGTGTTCATGGATTGGAAGAATTAACATCATTAAAATAGATATACTACCCAAAGCAATCTATAGATCAACACAATTCTTATCAAAGACCAATGGCACATTTCATAGATCCAGAAGAAATATTCCAAAAATTTATATGGAACCAAAATAGACCCTGAATAGCCTCAGCAATCTTGTGAAAGAAGAACAAAGTAGGAGGAATTATAATACCTGCTCTCAAACTGTATGGTAAGGCCAGTGTAATCAAAACAACCTGATCCTGGCATAAGAACAGACATAGAGATCAAAGGAACACAACAGAGGTCCCAGAAATAAACCCACACTTTTATGGTCAATTAATATTCGACAAAGGAGGCAAGAGCATATGAGGAAATAAAGACAGTCTATTTAATAAATGGTGTTGGGAAAATTGAACAGCTACATGCAAAAAAAAAATGAAACTAGACCACCAATTTTTACCATACACAAAAATAAACTCAAAATGGATAAAAGGCAATTAATTATAAGTCACAAAACCATAAAAATCCTAGAAGAACACATAGACAGTAAAATCTCAGATGTTTCTCATAGCAATATTTTTGTTGATATATCTCTTTAGGCAAAGGAAACAGAGAAAAAGATAAATAAGACTACATCAAACTAAAAAGCTTGTACACAGCTAAAGTAACCATAAACAAATTAAAAGAAAATCCATTGTGGGAGAACATATTTGACAATGATACATCGGATAAAGAGTTAACTTCCAAAATATATAAAGAACTTACACAACTCAACACCAGGAAGACAGAGTCCAATAAAAAAATGGACAAAGAACCTGAACAGATGCTTCTCCAAAGAGGACATACAGATGGTCAATAAGCATAGGAAAAAAATGCTCAATGTCACTAATTATCAGAGAGATGCAAATTAAAATCACAAGGACATATCACCTCCCACCTGCCAGAAGGGCTACAATCAATAAATCATAAACAAGTTTTGGTGAAGGTGTGGAAAAAGGGAACTCTAGTGCACTATTGGTAGAATGCAGACTGGTGTAGCCACTGTGGAAAACAATATAGAGTTTCCTCAAAAAATTAAAAATAAAACTTTTTGTCCCAACAATCCCACCTCTGGAAATGTAGCCTAAGAATCCTGAAACAGGAATTCTAAAGAATGTATGTACCCCTCTGTTCATAGCAGCGTTATTTACAATAGCCAAGTGCTGGAAATAGTGGAAGTGCCCATCAGTAAATGAGTGGATAATAAAGCTGTGGTACATTTACACAACGGAATACTATGTGGCAGTAAAAAAAAAAAAAGAAAACGGATATCTTATGATTTGAGATATAAGATATGGATGGACCTGGAGAGTATAATGCTAAGTGAAGCCGGTCAGAGAAACACAAGTACTGTGTGATTTCACTCATGTGTGAAATCTAATGAACAAAATAAACTAACAAACAAAATCGAAACAGAAACATATTTACACGGAACAGACTGACAGCTGTCAGAGGTGAGACTAGGGCAGGGACTGGATGAAAGATGAAAGAATTAGCCAAAGAACGTATATGTATAACCCATAGTCACAGACAACAGTGTGGTGATGGCCTGAGGGAAGGAGTCGTGAGGCTGGGTGGAGGTGGGGAAGGGGGAATAAATGGGGACTACTCTAAAATCGTAGACAATAAAAAATAAAGTTTAAAAAAGATATATCTAATGGTGTAGCCCAAAAATATATGCTTTGTTGTCAAATTATGGTTAAATATATTCTTCAACTATTTTAGGGCAAATAAACACTTCGAACCCCATTTTCCTTATTACAATGGAGTTAAACAAATTTTTTGCATAGTTATTATAGGAATTAAACATAATTCTCACTATGTAAAATTATATTGTATATGTCTTTGAGAGCAGTGAAAAATGTAAGTATTGCTACCCCAGCTATTTTTTCATCTCCCTTTGCATGGAATATTTTTTTTCCATCCCTTCAGTTTCTTTTTTTAATTGTTGTTCACTTACAGTTGTCCTCTTTCACTTGCAACCTGTGTAAATCTATTGTTCTGAGGTAGGTCTCTTATAGACAGTAAATATACGGGTCATGTTTTCTTATCCGTTCTGCTACCGTTTGTTTCTTGATTGGAGCATTTAGTCCATTTACATTTAAGGTTACCATTGATAGGTACTTATTCATTGCCATTTTTCTTTATACCTGTGTTCCTCTCTATTTATTCTTCTTTGAGCAGTCCCCTTAATATCTCTTGCAATATTGTTTTGGTAGTAATGAACTCTTTCAGCCTATTTTTTTTTGTTTGTTTGTTTTTGGTCTGGGAAGCTCTTTATTTCACTTCCAGTTTTAAATTATATCCTTGCTGGATAGAGTACCCTTGGTTGCAAGTCCTTGTTTTTCATTGTTTTGAATACTTCATACCAATCCTTTTTGCCCTGAAGTGTTTCTTTGGAGAAATCAGCTGACAGCCTTATGGGGACTCCCTTGTCAGTAACTAATTGTTTCTCTTGCTGCTTTTAATTCTCTCTTTGTCTTTAAACTTTCCCGTTTTAATTATGATGTATCTTGGTGTGGCTCTTTGAGACCATTCTGATGGGGAATACCTGTGCTTCCTGAACTTGTGTGATCTTTTTTCTTCTACAGGTTAGGGAAGTTGCCTGTCATTGTTTCTTCAGACACAATTTCTATCTTTTGTTCTCTTTCTTTTCCTTCTGGGACCTCTATCATGAGAATATTGTTGTTTCATGCTGTCTCAAAGTTCTCTTAAATTATCCTCATTCTTTTTAAGTCTTTTTTCTTTTTGTTGCTCTGACTTGGTTTTTTTCTACCTTGTCTTCCAAATCCTCATTCAGTCTTCTTCTTCTTCTAGTCTGCTTTTAATTCCTTTTAGTATATCATTTCAGATATTATATTCTTCATTTCCAGCTGGTTCATATTCATGATTTCTGTGTCCTTTTTCATGCTGATGTAGGTACCACTAAGTTCTTTATAGTTCTCACTAATTTTCTTGAGCATCCTTATAACCATTATTTTAACTCTATGTCTGACACATTGCTCGCCTCAATTTCATTTAGCTCTTTTTCTGGGGATTCCGCCTTTTTTCATTTAGGGGTTGTTTCTTTGTCTCCCAATTTTAGCTATTTTTTTTAATCGTTTCTATGTATTAGACAGATCTGCTTTCACTTTCAGTCCTCATGGGTGGCTGTATGTGGTAGGAGTCCTGTGGGACCAAATGGTGCAGTATCCTTGATCTCCTGAGCTGGATGCTCTAAGAATGTCTCTTGTATGAGCTATATGGGCTCTTCTGTAATTGGATCTTGATTGTTGTTGGCCCATTTGTTGCTGGAATCTACCATCTGGCTAGCTAAGAGCCTCAACCCCAACTACATCTTGCAAGCTGTTGTGCAGGTGCTGACAAGAAAAAAATATATATATATATATATAAACAAAAAATAAGAAAGCCCACCAACAACAAAATTAACAACAAAAGAGAAAATAATAAGAGAAGTAGAATAGCAAAAGGAAAAAAAATACAAGCAAACCAAAGGAAAGAAAAATAATTATGAGGGGAGAGAACGAGGAGAAACAATAAGAATAAGGAATATAAGAAGGAAAATGACAAATAAATAAATAAATGGAAAGAAAATAAGAAAAGGAAAAAAGATGAAAAGTGTGATGAAAGAAAAAAGTAAAATAAGAAATATGAAAGAAAGAGAAAAATAATCAAAAATAGAAGAAAAAAATAATACTAAAAAGGCTAGGAAAAAATAGCCCAGGCTGGTGTGGTTCAGTGGATTGAGTGCTGGCCTGTGAACCAAAGGGTTGCTGATTGGATTCCCAGTCAGGGCTCATGCCTGGGTTGCAGACCAGGTCCCCAGTTAGGGGGTGAGCAAGAGGCAACCATACATTAATGTCTTTCTCCCTCTCTTTCTCCCTCCATTCTCCTCTCTCTAAAAATAAATAAAATCTTTTTTAAAATAAAAAAATTACAAAAATAATGAAATACAATGAAGTGGAATTGGTCTCAGCAGAGTTTAGTGCCTGCCTGCTGGGATCTCCCTTTGGATACTGCTCTGATGCTGTTTGGAGCTGATGTAAGCCTATGTCAGATGCTGTCCATGTCTGGCCCTCAGCAGCCTATTTGAAGCTACAAGGGATCCACAGTTTGTGGTTGCCTCCACCAGACTTGGCTGCACACAGGAGGAGCCAAGCTGCACTGCAAGGTTGGCTTTTGCTAGCACAGGTCCCAGGAATGGGTGAGCAAACATCCCAAGGCACCACAGGATTCGCCTCCACCTGCCTGTGCCTGCCAGCCTCCTGTCAGTCTTAGCTGCTGCTCTGACTGTTTCTGAAATGGCTTCTGGCAGAATCAAGAGGATGGAACCCCTGGATCTCCCATGGGGAGGATGTGCTGTTCAGACTTTGGGGCAGATGGTAGGTATGTTCCCCTGCCCCCAAGCCACATGTCTGAATCTGTCCAGGTTATTTCCCTGAACTCAGCAGCATGGAGCCCCTAGTGGGCAAGAGGGTGGGGTCTCTGGAGCCCAGAGTTCGAATCTGCCAGAAACCAAGTGAGTGTTTCTATCTGCTCTCTGGTGAGGAGAAAGCACCAGTTCATTTCCTGGGAAAGTGCTGGGAATGGCTGTACCTCAAAGCCAGTCTCTGACCTCCCCTGAGTCTGACTATGTTGCTCTCTCCTCAGCAGTGGTTAAAATGCAGCATGGGGCCACGGGGGATGGTGCACAGTGGGGCAAGCAGGGTTTCAGAGGGTGGAACTAGCAAGAATCCAAAGGGTGAAACAGTGGTATCCCATAGGGTGGAGTCATTGTTTTTCCCAAGGCTGACTCCCCTGGAGAGGCTTGCTCTTCTCAAGAAAAATGGCTGCTGTGATTTCAGGGCATGACCCGGCACAGGGATCCCAGCAGCCACTCCTCACATCTCTGCCCAGCGCCTCCCACTTCCTCTGGTGACTTTAGTCTGCACTACCCTCCTTTTGCCAGAGCCCAAGATGAGAGCCTGCAAACAAAGACCCTGTATTTTGGCCCTTAAAAAAAAAAGTGGCTTTTTCTCCAGAAAATCTCTCCCTGGCAGACAGAAACCGCGCTGCCTTTCACTGCTGGGTGCTGTATTGGCCGCTGATCCTGGCTCCGGTGCCCCGTGCTCGGGAGCCCCGTCTGGGGTCCAGGCTTCACTCCTCTCAGTGGGAAGCCCCCGCAGGGGTGCCAGCCCTCCAGACCTCAGCCTGCGACTGTGGAAGCGGGGCCAGCCCCTTTCACGACTTTGCCCTGCCAGAGGGAACCACCAGTCTTGAGGTGGTTTCTTCCCATCCTTGTTTAAAAGTCTCTTCAGATAGTCTCTGGTTGGTTATTCTTGGCAGCTGTTCTGTTTAGTCTTACTTCTAGTTTGATCCTGGGAGGAGGTACAAGAAATATCCTCTTACTCCACCGCTATCATGCCTTCTCTCTCATTCAGTGTATTTTTATTCCCTTTGATTAGTGCTTCCCAGGGGTTAGGAAGTTGGGAGAAAGATGGCAGTGACTCCAGAGGGGTGGCAGAAGGGTCTTCGTGGTGATGGAATAGCTCAGTATCTTGATCGCAGTGGGGGTTACACAAATCTACACATGTGGTGAAGTGACTTAGAACTATGTGTACACACACAGTACCAATGTCAAATTCTTGGTTTAATATTGTACTAAAGTTAAGTAAGATAAGACAATGGGGGAAAACTGAGCAAAAGATAAAGACCCCTCTGTACTATCTGTGTGACTCCTTGTGAATCTATAATTTTCTCAAAATCCAGTTTTTTAAAAGTAAGCCACAATGCAAATATTTATTTAAAAATTTTTAATTCAGTGACACCTAACAGAAATTGCCCAAAGTGAAATACAGAGGAAAAAAAACAGTGGGAGGGCAGGGAACAAAATAGAGTATCCAAGAGCTGCAGTACTATATGGAATGGACTAACATCTTTGCCCAAAAGGTCTTACATTACCTTCACTTTAAAAACCTTTTTTCTCTACCTTTTTCTTCTCTTTGTGATTCACTCTGGGTAATTTATATTGATCTATTTCAAATTTATTAAGTTTTTCCTTGTGCCAACCTTGCTAATGAACTTAAATTCTTTGTTTTTGTTAGGGTTTTTTTTTCTTTCTAGCATTTCCACTTAATTCTTTCTTATAGTTTTCACTTCTCTAATGAAATTACCTATCTTATATGTAATCTACCTTTTTCATTAGACACTTGAACATGTTAGGTGTTATTTTCTTTGTTTATTGTTCCAACATCCACATCATATCTGAGTCTGGTCCTGATGATTCCTTTGTCTCTTCTGACCGTATTTTGTTTCTTATCTTTTGGTATGTTTCATAATTTTTTTGTTGGAGAGCCAGACAAGTTATATAATACAAAAAGTACTGAGGCAATTTTTTATGTTTGGAAGTGAACATGACTTTCCTCTAGGCCTTTATTGTGGGAATTCTTATTGATCTAGTCATTAATTGAACTGGGTGTGAAGTTTACTGTTACTACAGTCACCTTCAGTGCATTAACGGCTTCAAATTCCTCTAGTGATACCTTGTGTTTGTCTCCGGACCTAACCTTGAGTCTTACCTTTGTGCCGCTTCCCAGAGAAAGTCTGTCTCTTGAAGCTCTCCCAGCTACATCTCACTTTTATTCATTGTTTTTAGTCAATGCTTGTTAGGAAGGTGGTGGGATGTGGGATGGTGTCATTCTCTGATGTTAAGTCATAAGCAGGCACTGTGGACTTGGGTCTTATCACAATGGCCTCCACGAGGCCATGGGCAGGTCTTCTTTCTCTTGTTCCCCTCCCTGGATGCAGTTGGTTTTCACCAATATCCACAGGCTATGATTTTGATGCGCTTTCTTGCAGATTGAGGCTTTTGTTACATAGAGGAGATAGTGGAGATGGATTGACCCAGAAAATTTTTTATTTCAGATACCGTGTTTTCAATTCTAGGTGTGTCTTTTATTATTCTTTTATCTTCCATTTTTCTACTTATCATGTCTTTTCTTTTGTAAATCCTTGAGCATATTTGTCATAGGTGTTTTAACATCCTTGTCTGCTAATTCCATATTTTTTCTTCTGTTTGTTCTTGCATTGACTTCTTTCTCTTCTCATTATAGTTCATTGTTGTTCTCTTTCTTGATATGTCTGGTAATTTTCGTCAGAGGCTGAACATTACGAATTTCATTTTGTTAAGTGTTTGATTTTATTGTATATCTTTAAAGAGTGTCAGTTTTATTATAACGGGCAGTTAATTGACTGGCAGATCATCTCAATCTTTTGAGGTTTCTCTTTAAGCTTTATTATGGGTTAGAGTAGTCCAAGACCAGGGCTGCTTTTGCTCCACTACTAAAGCTTAAAGATCTTTTTGGTCAGCACTGAATGCCAGGTATTCAGAGGAACTCTACACTCTGGCTGACTAAAACTCAGATTCCTCTAGTGTGTGTCCTCTAGGAGCTCTTCAGGTTACAGCTGCAGGATCACTCCTTTCTAGGCCTGTAGTTCCACTCTATGCATTTCAGCTTCATATCAAATGACTCAAAAGGACACTATGTAGATTTCCTGAAACTTTCTTCTCTGAAACTCTGCCTTTCAAATTCCACCCTCCTTAGCCTTCTCAAACTCAAATCACCTTCTTTTCAACTCAGCAAGTTTACCCTGCTCTGTTTGTGATCTCCTCTTCTTTTAAAGAGGCCATTCAGGCAGAAATCCAAACCAATCATAGGGTTCCTTTTGCTTATGTCACTCCCTGACAATTACAGTCCTATAGGACCTATTCTTCAATGTCTGAAAACAGTTACCCTATATATTTTTCCTGTTTTCTAGTTTTTCACATTAGTCGGCTATGTCTGTTGCCAATTATTCTATCACAGCCTAAAGTGAAAGTCACACTTTTGAGCGCTTCTGAGCACCTCTATTACACCACATGTTCCAAAATAAGACCACAGGATAACTTCTCTAACAGTAACTTTTCCATGTTCTTTAGAACTCACGTTCTAAGACCAAATGTGCATCTTCTTCCTGACAAGCGCTTAGCATACTATGTGACTATGTGACTTGTTGCTGGATGTTATAGGATTCATAAGTCATAGTTTGGGTACATGCAACCTCCATCCAGTAGAGTGGTACATTTGAAACTAGACTTGAACAGATCCAAACTACATCAGTAAATTACATGAATAGTAAACCTAAACTCCCCTTTCTTAACCTACTTCCACTGTACCATCACCTCTCCTTGAACCTACTACATCTATGCCATCATAGAATTCTGTTTAACTAATTAAGGGGGAAGGAATTCTGGCTCAGCTCCCCAAAGGTTTGGATTACGCAGTTGCATTATTTGGAAATTGACTGCTCGTCTAGAACAACCTTACTTAGTGATGGCAGTCAATGATTTGGTCACTCCCTTCTAATGTAGGGAGAGGTGGCCTGAGGTATAGATACTGACTTTGGGGCAATAGAGAATATTAGTTACAACGGCCAATTACAGCAGTGGGCACTGTAGCAAATTTCACTGGCCATACTTTAGTCTTCTAGGAAGTCACAATTGGCCACTCCACTTGACCTCTCTTCTTGAGGAATAATTGAGGTGTGTTCATATTCACAGGAAAAAAGTGAGAGGGACCATAATGAATTACAGGAGTCCAGGCCCCTGAATTACCACCTGAAAGGGAATTACTCCCTAATGAGCACCACCTGCCTGTTGTTACGCTAGTGAGATATAAAACTTCTACTGTATTTGAGTCACCATACAATTTTGGATCTGCTTATTACAGCAGTTCGCCCTGCTCTAATTAATATAAGAAGAAAAAAATGTGGGGACATCTCACTTCTCACTCATAAAATGGGAAGAACTCAAGAAATGTTATAATACAACCCCATACACAGATGGTGAGCTGTAACTCGGTAAAAATTTTTATGGAGGGAAACTTGGCACTCTCAATCAAAATCACAAGTCTTTGATTTAGCAATTCCACCTCTAACAATACATTTTGATATATTTCAAACATGTAAGAAGTAATGTATGTAGAATTCCGGCCAAGATGGAGGCATAGGTTGATATGCTTTACTTCCTCACACAACCAAAAGAAGGATAACAACCAATTAAAAAACAAAACAAAACTTCCAGAAAATTGAAATGTATGGAAGTCCAACAACCACGGAGTTAAAGAAGAAACGTTCATCCAGACCGGGAGGAGAGGCAGAGATGGAAAGCCGGGGCAGTGAGGACACATGAAAAAGCAGAGGCTGGTGGACCAGGATATCCCACAATCATGTGCAGATAAGCCAGAAGGAACAACTGGGGAGCCAGACAGACCATGAAACCCAGGGTTCCAAGCAGGGGGTTAAAGTCTCAAAATTTCTGGCTCTAAAAATCTGTGTGGATTGTGGTGGCAGGAGAAACTCCCAGTCTCACAGGAGAGTCTGTTGGAGGGGCCCACAGGATCCTAGAACACACACCAGCCCACCTGCCCAGGAATGAGCACCTCAAAGGACTCAGTCTGCTTGTGGGAAGTGAGGGAAGTACTGAAAACAGGGAAAGAGCCAAGCAACTGGCGTTGTTCACTCTCTGACCCTTCCCCCACATACAGCACCACCACACAGCGAAATGGGTTGACTCGCCCTGACAAATACCTAAAGCTCTGCCCCTTACAACATAACAGGTGCACCAAGACAAAGAAGTATGGCCCAAATGAAAGAACAGATCAAAACTCCAGAAAAAGAACTGAGCGGTGATGAGATAGTCACCTATCAGATACAGAGTTCAAAACTCTGGTAATCAGGGTGCTCACAGAAATGACTGAGTATGGTTGCAAAATAAAGGAAGAAGTGAAGGCTATACAAAATGAAATAAAGAAAAATATACAGGGAACCAACCGTGAAGGGAAGGAAACTGGGACTCAAATCAACAATTTGGAACCAAAGGAAGAAACAAAAATTTTAAAAAATGGGGAGAGGCTTAGGAACCTCTGGAACAACTTTAAATGTTCCAACATCTAAATCAAAGGGGTACCAGAAGGAGAAGAGGAAGAGCAAGAAATCAAAAACTTATTTGAAAAAATAACGAAGAAAAACTTCCTCAATCTTGCAGAGGAGCTAGATGAGGAAGCTCAGAGAGTCCCAAGCAAGTTGGATCCAAGAAGAAACACACAAGACACATCATAATTAAATTACCCAAGATTAAAAATAAGGAGAGAATCTTAAGAGCAGCGAGAGAAAAGGAGAGAGTTACTTACACAGGCGTTCCCATAAGACTATCTGTGGATTTCTCAAAAGAAACTTTGCATGCAAGAGTGGACTGGCAAGAAGTATTCAAAGTCATGAATAGCAAGGACCTACATCTAAGATTACTCTATCCAGTAAAGCTATCACTTAGAATTGAAGGACAGATAAAGTGTTTCCCAAACAAGGTAAAGCTAAAGGAGTTCATCATCACCAAACCCTTATTATATTAAATGTTAAAGGGACTTATCTAAGAAAAAGAAGATCAAAACTATGAACAGTAAAATGATGACAAACTCACAAGTAATGACAAGTGAACCTAAAAAAAACAAAAACAAACTAAGCAAACAACTAGAACAGGAACAGAATTACAGAAAGGGAGGTCACATGGAGGGTTATCAGTGAGGAGGGGAAGGGGGGAGAATGGGGGGAAAAGGTCCAAGGAATAAAAAGCATCATTGGAAGGTACAAAATAGCCAGGGAGAGGTTGAGAATAATATAGGAAATGGATGGGTCTGGAGAGCGTTACGCTAAGTGAAATAAGCCAGGTAATGAAAGACAAATACCATATGATCTCACCTATAAGCAGAACCTAATCAACAAAACAAACAAGCAAGCAAAACATAACCAGAGACATTGAAATAAAGGACAAACTGACAGTAACCAGAGGAGATGTGGGAGAGGGATAATGGGGGAAAACGGGGGAAGGGTCACCAAGGAACATATATAAAGGACCCATGGACAAAGCTAAAGGGGGTAGGAGTGAGGGTGGGAGGTGGGGATGGGTAGGGTACAGGGGAGTGGAGGGTGGAAAACAGAGACAGCTGTACTTGAACAACAATGAAAAAAATAAAATAAAATACAGAATAGTATAGGAAATGAAGAAGCCAAAGAACTTACATGTATGACCCATGGACATGAACTAAGGTCGGGAATGCTGGAGGAGGTGTTGGTGCAGGGTGGAGGGGGAGAAAGGGGAGAAAAAAATGGGACAAATGTAATAGCATAATCAATAAAACATACTTAAAAAAAGAATTTAGCCTTATCTGTAATGTTTTTGTTTTTAAATAAGGAAATGTATTTCCTCTGTAAGCAAAATAAAATAAAAATGTGTATTAATTTTTTAAAAAAGTAAGTACCGTGTATTTGCTATTTGTTTGTAAGAGCAAAGATAGAAAACTACCTGAATGTCTCTTTCTACCAAAATACCAGTATTTTGGTATTGAAAGTAGCTATTTTCAAAATGAGCAGATATTTATGTTTGGATATGAAAACACCTCTGAGGTATATGGTTAATTGGAAAAATCAAAATGTATGGCCTACTATGATTTATGTTAATAATTTTAACACAGTGGGGTGTTAAAATCCCCTGCTCTAAGTGTGTTGCTGTGTATATCATCCTTGAGGTCCTTCAAGATTTTCCCTATATATTTGGGTACTGCTATGTAGGGTGCATACATATTTACAATGTTTATGTCTTCTTGATGGATTATTCCCATAAGTATTATATAGTGTACTTCTTTATCTCCTTTTATGGCCTTTGTTTTGAAATTTATTTTGTCTGATATAAGTATTGGTATCCTAGCTTTTTTTTTTCCATATCCATTTGCTTAGAGTATTTTTTTCCATCCCTTCACTTTCAGTCTGTGTATATCTTTTATTCTGAGGTGGGTCTCTCGTAGACAGCATATATGCAGGTCATGTTTTAGTACCTATGTCTTTTGATTGGAACATTTAATCCATTTACATTCTAGGTTATTATTGATAGGTGTTTATTCATTGCCTTTTTCCCCTTTATACCTGTTTTCCTCTCTCTCTTTTTCTTCATATTTTTGAAGCAGTCCTTTTAACATTTCATGTACTGCTGGCATTGGGGAGATGTATTCTTTTAGCCTTTTTTTCATCTGGAAAAACCTCCATTTTGCCTTCCACTTTAAAAGAGAGTCTTGCTGGGTAGATGAGTCTTGGTTGCAGGCTTTTGCTTTTCATTACTTGACATATTTCTTGTCATTTCCTTCTGGCTGGTAGTGTTTCTACCGAGTAATCAGCTGATAGCCTTATCAGAGCTCCCTTGTACATTACTAGCTTTTTCTCCCTTGCTGCCTTTAAGATTCTCCCTCTGTCTCTAGATTTTGCCATTTTAATTATGATGTTTCTTGCAGTTGATCTCTTTGAATTCATCTTGACTGGGATCCTCTGTGCTTCCTGCACTTGCATGACTTTCTCTCTCAAGTTAGGGAAG
This sequence comes from Pteronotus mesoamericanus, assembly GCF_021234165.1. Taxonomy (NCBI): domain Eukaryota; kingdom Metazoa; phylum Chordata; class Mammalia; order Chiroptera; family Mormoopidae; genus Pteronotus; species Pteronotus mesoamericanus. The sequence goes on from NW_026555085.1 coordinate 3,059,773, forward strand.
TTTTCTGTCATTATTTTTTCAATCGGGTTTTCTATCCTTTGCTCCTCTTCTTCTCCTTATGGTATTCTTATGATATGGATATTATTATGTTTCGTGTTGTCCTGCACTCCCTTAAACCACCTTCATTTTCTTTGAGTCTTTTTTCATTTATTTGCTTTGTCTGGGAATTTTTTTCTACCTTGTTCTCCAGCTCACTGAATCCATTGTCTGCTTCCCCTAACCTGCTTTTAATCCCTTCTACTGTGTGCTTCATTTCAGATATTGTATTCTTCATTTCCTCCTGGCTCTTATTGACAGTTTCAATTTCCTTTTTCATGCTAGTGTGGTTCTCAGTAAGTTACTTTTAGTTTCCCTGGAGTTCTTTGTAATTCTCACTGAGCCTCTTAAGCATCCTCATTACGGTTATTTCGAATTCAGTTTCTAAGAGTTTTCTTCATTCTATTTCACTTAGCATTCTTTCTGGGGATTCTTCCTTTCCTTTTGATTGGGGGTTGTCTGTCTCCTCATTTTAGGTGACTGTTCTTGTTTGTTTTTGTGTGTTAGATTGACCTGCTTTGACGCCTGTCTTTGCGATGTGACCTTTCATGGTAGGAGAACAAGGATACTCAGTTGTGCAGTGTCCTTGATCTCCTGAGCTTGATGCTCTTGCGATTCCCTTTCTGCCATTTATGTTGTCTCTCTTGTTGTAATTTGGTTTTGGTTGTTGTTGATTCATTTGTTGGTTGGGTCCTTTTCTCTAGCTGGCTGACTGAGAGTCACTCCACACACCATGTCTTGTATACTGTTGTACAAGTGCTACCAGAACAAAACTAAACAGCCCAGGCTACAAACCAACACCCGCAGAAACATCCCCCACCTACAACTATGCAATCAACAGCAAATGAGCCAATATTAATAAAGCTGTAAGGAAATTAAGACTCTCATAAGAAGGGAAAATTGGATATGAGATGACTAATTGAAAGAAAAATGATTTTGAGAGTTCAGAGGGAGGCTCGATAATAAGAGTAGGGAATAGAGACAAGGTGAAGAGGGAAAGAAAATAAAATTTACATCATAAATTAAAAAATGAGGGAAGAAGGAAGAGGAGTAAGAGAGGAAATGTATAGTATTAGGTTAAACAGATATTTAAAAAATATATAGTGAAAGAGGAAAAAATAGGAACCAAATTGGAAAAAGTTCCACCGCATCAGTATCAACAACAAACAAACAAAGATTAATATAGGTGGTATGGGAATAAGAGAGGGAAAAAAAGAAAAGTTTAAGGGATGTCTAGAGGAAAAGGAAGTAAATTTTGAGATGATGGAGAAGGAATACTTAGAGTGAGGAATGAAAACCAGGCTAAGACAAAGAAAAATTAAAATTTAAAACAAAAAATAAAAAGAAAGAAAGGGCAGGAGGAAGGCAAAATGGAATAGGAAAGCAGAACAGTAAAATTTAAGGTTTGCAACAAAAATAGTGAAGATCTAGAAATAAAATTGAAGAAATGCAACGATCACCACCACATCCACAACCAACAAGCAAAGACTGATAGAGATGGAGAGAGAATAAGGGTATTTTAAGAACAGGAAAAAGAATGTGAGATGACTAATAACAAGAAAAATGGTTTTGAGAGGCTGGAGTGGGGGAAGAAATGGGAAAAGTGTGGAATATAAACAAGTCATAGCGAGAGAGAAAATAAAAATTTAAACAAAAATAAGAAGAGGAAAGAAGACAGTAAAATGGAGTAAGAGAAAGGAGGAGCAAAACATGAGCTTTGAATAAACTATAATACAAAAACTGGTGACATAACAGGCAGCTCTCCGCATCTCCAGCCATCTGCCTCTGGCAGAAAGAAACCCTGCCGCTTTTAACAGATGGATATTATCTGGGTTCCTTTTTGGCTCTGGTGCTGTAGGCTGGGGAGCCCATCTTGGGGTTTAGACCCCACACTTCCCAGGCAGAACCCCCTCCCACTGAAATATCCCTCCGGCAGTTCATCTGCTGCCCGTGGGAGCCCAGCCAGCCTTCTCACATCTCCTCTGCACTCTGTCCCTGTTAGGTTGTGGTGAAGTGATTTCTTCTGTCTGTCCATGGTTCTAAGGCTTCTCCCCAGCTATTGTTCAGTTGGTTATTATGGATGATTTCTCTACAATTCCATTGTAGTTTCAGCTTAGTCCTGGGGGGAAGTTAGTGTAGCTTCCACTTATTCCTCCACCATCTTTGATCACAGAAATAGTCATAGAAATTTCAAGATCCTGGACCAGTTTTTAGGTTAATTCCTTACCTTGGGTATTTTTGCAGAAGTATAAGGTCAAGTCCTTATAGTCTTTACTAGTATATATTTCTTTGTTTTGAATATTAAGTATATGTTTACATAACTTAATTTTTAATAAATTAAAAATTTGTGCTTAACAACTCACTCTCAAAATGTATGAAACAATTTGCCCTGGCAAGCTCGCATGAGCTGGGTCGAGTGCAACACTGCAGGTGTGCACGGTAATTCTAGATTCCTTGGTGGTGGTACATCCTCACCTTCCACTCAGCTGTAGCAAGGATTTCCCTCTTTGTTTCTGATATCTATAGATCTCTCTTCTTGAATTTTTAGCTTTTTAAAAATATATCTTATGGTAATAATCTTCCAACATTTTTATGTGTTTAATGTAGATAGAGGTACTTCCTAAGATAACTCTTGCTGTAATATTGATAGGGTGCCTGATTTCTTGTATACTTACTACTCATTCTCCACTCTAAAAATTAAGTTAATGTTTATCTCCCCCATCTTAGAGCTTAACTAGCTGACACTACAGATAGAAATCATGGGACTTTTCTGACCTGGCCTCATAACTTGTAGCAGACATTAGGGTTTCATGCTTCTATCAGGTTTGGACACTGGTCAACAAGTGGGACATTCTGGCTGGACAGAAGCAGCTGGAATTGGGGTTTATATGTGTATCAGTCAGGTTGCTGGCAGGAAAATGATAGCACTCTCAAATTGGTTGATTCCGGCAGATGTTTTAAAAATCTAAAAAAAAAAAATCTTTCTAATCCTCACCTGAGGATATGGTTACTGATGAGGGAGAGAGAAAGAGACATCAAGATGAGAGAGAAACATTGATCAGTTGCCTTCTGAACACACCCCGACTGGGGATTGAACCTGCGACCTGGGTATGTGCCCTGACTAGGAATTGAACCCACCACCATTTGATTTATGGGAAGATGCTCCAACCAACAGAGCCACGCTAGCCAGGGCTAAAATATAAAATTTTAAATAAAAATCGTAAAAGCTTTGGTCATCAGAGTGTAGGCAAAAAATGGGGACACAGAGGCATCTTGAGCAAGGGAGAGCAGAGGCACAGTTACACCCCACAAGCTCAACAGGAGCAGGGAAGAGGATGATAAAAGGGCCTTGGAGGCAGAGAGTATTGTATAGAGAGAGCCACCCAAAAATATACATGACCTTTTTAACCTACATACAGTGAGCGAAACGGCCAGGCTTCCATTACCTGCCCAGAGTTCTGGAGGAAAAGGCTAGCCCACTTTCCTCCCTTCTTCGAGTCCCCCCATTACTCTCTTCATTGCTCAAATCAATGCAGGAGCCCGGAAGTGATTCCATATGGATCAGCTGCGGGAGCACCAAGCAAGGCAGAGAAGGGTGGGGAATAAATGCGGAGCAGTTAATGGAAGAACAGAGGTGAGGGGACCATGGATCTGAGAGAAAGAGGGTCACAGATTGAGGCGTGAAGAATAAGGTGATGCAAACTCAAATCAGTCATTTGAGTGACTTCTCCGATTTTTCAGAAGTTCAGAAACAAAGGTGATTTGGAAAGAAAGTTTGTCAGGTACTGGCTGAATTTCAGGTCTATTTCTATTAAAAGGAAAGGAATGACTGTTAGTACAAAGTCAAATGTGTCCCAATCTCCTCTACTCTTTTTCTCTTTCCTGCATAAAGTGCAAAGATTTTGAATGATCCTAATTCTTGGTTTATGACACTCTCATCATTACTCCAAGTATATTTTTGATTTTTTTTAGTTTCACTGATTTAATAAGGACTGATGAATCCAACACCCAGCACATGGATGAGAACCTTGACAATAACTCCACAACATATCCAAGTCCATGAGGTAAAGCTTACTAATTATGTTGCTTAGATCATCTATATCCTTTCTTTCACCTGCATGACCTGTGGATAATGGAGAGGGGTATGATAAAATATCCTACTACAATGGTAGATTTATTATTTTCTACTTGTATATTGTGTTAATTTTGGTTTATTTCTTTTATTGTTATTGTATTAGATACACATATGTGTATATTTGCTATACTTTTCTTGATAAGGTGAATTTTTCATATACAAAATTAGTTTTTCTGTCCTACAATGTTTCTTTCTTAATTTTTAATTTTTTAATTTAAGTAGAGTTAGTAAACAATATTATATTAGTTGTAATAGTTTCAGGTGTACAATATAGTGATTTGACATTTTTATACATGACTTGTGATCACCTCACTTATTCTAGTAATCATCTGTCACTGTTCAAAGTCACAACATTGCTGTCTGTGCTCCTCTTCACCCATCTTCCCACTGCCTCCCTTCTGGTACCTACCTATGCCTTCAGTCTTTGTTTCTACGAGTCTTTTTTTGTTTTGTTTTGTTTGTTCATTTGCTTTGTTTTTTTAGATTCACATGTAAGTGAGACCCTATGGTATTTGTCTTTCTCCCTTTGGCTTATTTCATTTAGCATGATACCCTCTAGATTATCTATGTTGTCATAAATGGCTTTTTTAAATATATATCCATACCATTTTTTATTTAGTTAGACCTTACCTGATATACCCTTTCTATCTTTTATACTCAATCTCTGAAAATGAGAATACAAACAGTAGATTAAAGTGTTAAATTTAATAAAGTTGATAGCTATTCTCTGGTTGTGTAAAAGAACATCCTTTTCTTGCTAAAGACACACTGAAGTATTTAAGGATAAAAGACTATGATGTGTACAATTTCAGAAACAAATATTATATTTCTATGGAGTCAGTATAAATATGCTAATCTTATTTTTGCAACTTTCTAAGTTTTACATTTTTTTCACCTAAAACAGAAAAAATCCACTTGAGGCTATAGAAACATTACTTCCATAAAATAAAAACAAAATTCTATGAAAAGAGACAATCAGAGAACTAATGATTCTAAAAGTCATTAAAAATGATGAATGGGCAAAACTGACCAACTACACGCCTTTCCTCTTGTTACAGAAGCATTAATTTCCATTCTTTCTAAACTGTTGTTTTCTAAGAAATTTTCTTGTTCTCGGGTTATTTCTTTTTTCATAGCATTTCAAATATCTCTGAGAGTAGTAATTATTTAGTCATTTATTTAAATTATTTTGTTTCCTGCCTTACTTCTGAGGTCATAGTGTTTTCATTTTAGGCTCTTTCACGTTGCTGGTTTTCCAAAAAACATCTGTAGTTCAGTTTTTAGTTCATGGTTTGAAATGAAGCATTTAAGAGTGGTTTAACAGATTGCAGCACTTAAGGGCTTACAAAAAGATAAGCTTTGGGTTTGTTTGGCTAATTTACTGGAACTATTATAATGTGAAGTCTCTCTCTTCAGGTGACTCACATCCAAAACCGAAAGTTTCAGTCTTTAGGGCAGGGGACAGAGCAAGGGTCTGGTAAATAAATGGCAGCTCATGTTCTCTAACAGGAATGGAAGGGGAGTTGAGGACCAACCATTCAATAAAGATGCTTTCAATTAATCCCCTAAGTACCCCGAATTTTCAAGGATTAAATGAATTATGGCAGAATTATATACAGTCCTTCAAAACAAAGTTTTAGAAGGACCTTCGATGACAAAATATACAAAGTTGTTTATCATATGTTAAGTTAAAAAGTAGTTACAAATTAGCCTATTTACTATGATCTCATGACTCTATACAATTTTCTGTTTATATTTACATTTCTATCTTTGAAGGTAGAAAGAATAAAATGTCACTCAAGGATCTAAAACACAGTAAAGATGATCTCATTTTCTTCTCTTCTCTCTATATGGACTGACAGGTCTAGTGTAATCGGCTTTAAAAACACAGCCATTACAAGTAATCTTCCTGTAGGGCTATTAGTCACCACAACACGTGGAACTGAGGTTGGGTAACCAACTCTGACTATTCTATCCCGTTGTTCCTCTCCACGAGGTTTGTGGTGCCCCCTACTGTAAGGCAACACATTTGCAGTTTTCAACCTTATTTGAATTGCTCGGTCCACTTTCCAATCTTTTCACTAGCCTATGTCATCAATCTTTCTCATTTCCCTTGCATATAGTTCAATACTGTAAAAAAAATTATCTCAAATAATTAAAATGATCGTTTCATATCATACTTCACAAAAAATAAGAAGAAAAGAGACAAAGCTCTCACATTTTCACTTGATACAAATCTTGAAGCCGTAGACTGGGGCATTCAGGTGCTGAGATGGGACAGCTGAGTAGGACAGGGCACTCTTCCATGGGAGGAGAGAGTGGTCAGAATCAACCAGCACATGCTGGTGCATGTACAACCCTGCCCCTCTCAGCCTAAATTGACAGTGGTAAATTATCTTTGTGAAAGAAGGCAAGCCTTAAAATCCACAAAGGGTAGTACTTCATAAAATGCTCCTATTAGATAAAGATAGTTTCAATTTCTAAACTATGTATGTATATGTTCAATTACTAATATGTGTATTTTCATTATGTATTATGTATTTTTGTTTATTAGGCATTTACTTAACTGGTACACGGCATTATATTAAGTGCTGAGAAAACAGACGTGGTCACCCAGACCTTGCCCCTTGGGGAACTGGCAGAAAAAACTGAACAACAACATAACAAATTATCATCACATGAGACAGTTCTGGTCCTAGATATGGAGTGAAGCAAAGGACAATCAGGCCAGGGGTTTCCAACCTTTTGGCATCTCTGGGCCACACTGGAAGAAGAAGAGTTGCCTTGGGCCACCCTTTAAATGCACAAACACTAACAAAAACTGATGAGCAAAAGAAAGGTCCATATATAATCTTTGTTATATCCATTACCACAGATAAGCAAACAAGTCCTCACAGAATAACCTTAATTATGCAGCAGCCCTTGCAATAATCTTTTAAAACAGTCACGCAGCCCTGGCTGGTGTGGCTCAGGGGACTGAGCGCTGGTCTGCAAACCAAAGGGTCACCGGTTCAATTCCCAGTCAGGGCACATGCCTGGGTTGTGGGCCAGGTCCCCAGTCGGGGGTGCAAGAGGCAACCACACATTGGTGTTTTTCTCCCTTTCTTTCTACCTCCCTTCCCCTCTCTCTAAAAATAAGTAAATAAAATCTTTTTATAAAAATGAAATAGTTGAGCAGTTTCCAAGTTTGTGATCGCTAATATAGAACATGTACATATCTAAGTAATAAAACTAAGTAATGTTTTAAATAAATTTACAATTTTGTGTTGGAGTACATTCATAGCCATCCTGGGCTGCATGCAGCCCAGGGCTGCGGGTTGGACACCCCTGAGAGGCAGACCCATATTCATTGATCTCATTTGACTAATGAAAGTGGAGATTGCAAAGACGCCCAGGCTGTGAGAGGCAGTATGCATAAAGGTCCCTCTGGAACCAGACTGCCTGAGCTTCGATCGTGGTATCACCATTTAGTAATGTTGTGACATCACCAATTTATTTAGCTCCTCTGGACTGGGTTCCTCATCTGTAAATGAGAATGATAATTATTGTCATACCTCCTCAAAGGAATAAAGGAAGGGAGGGAGGGCTAGATCAGCAGCTGTTTTATGCTAGAGCTCTACCCTACCTTAGACTCCCTGAGAAAATGAATTGGCTTCCAGGCAACTGGGGAGTCACTTGGGCCATTTTCCTACTCCCAGCCCTGTTTCCCTCTTACTCACTTCTACACTGTGGAGCCTTTGGTTGACCTAAAAGCTGTGAGAATCAGCTACTTACCAATGAGCCTGGAGTCATCAAACATTTTCTTGATTAGAGCCAGCACCGGGGCACAGCTGGCTTATAAATGATGTTCATTTGACCCCTTGGTATAGGACCAGTCTCCTGGATTTCACAATGAGGAAACTCATTGAGCTGCTGACATTTACATTCACTTACATGCATGCACTGCATAACGTTCCAGTCAATGACAGACCACATGCACTATGGTGATCCCGTAAGATTATAACAAAGCTGAAGAATTCTTTTCATCTAGAAATATCGTAGCTGTTGTAACATTGAAGCACAACATACTACGTTTTCCTGGTGACTCTGGTATAAACAAACCTGCTGCACTGCCAGTAGTATGAAATTGTGTCACATACCATTATGTACAATACATAATACTTGATAATGATCATAAATGACTGTTATGTATTTCATATATTATACTTTCATTGCTAGTTTAGAGTGTACTTATTATAAAAGGGGGTTGTAATACTCTGGTTTCTCTTCACATCGTATAAATCACCTTTTAAAAAAAGGGGGTGGTTGTGAAACCATATGCTGTGTTAGCTGGCAAAGACCTCATTCATCTCACATTTACTGTATCTCTTAATTGCATCGTTTATCTTGAGCTTGATTAAATCTCGTGTTGTTTTGCATAGTCACACGCTTACAGGTTTATAACCTAGGAGCGATAGGCTAGACCAAATAGCCTAGGTGTGTGGCAGGCTCTCCCATCCAGGTTTGTGTAAGTGCACTCTGTGATGTTCTCTCAATGACAAAATCACCTAGCAACACATTCTTCAGAATGTATCCCCATCCTTAAACAGTGCATGATTGTATTCCTGCACTTGCAGAGCCACCCCTAGTTTAAGATCCATAAACTCATTGTGACTTGGAGATCTGAAGTGTATCTGTCCCCTCATCCTACTACTGCCATTTCCTCCCTTAGGTTAGGGCAATCTTGTAGAGGCCAGGGAAAGGTGCCCTGGAATATATACACATGTACATAGGGGCTCCCTACATCTACTTCTCTTGCCCAAAATTCTGTCATTTCACTCTAACACTCAGGTAAAGATATTGATGACAAGAGACTTTACAGAAGCTGTTTTGAGGATATGATGATTCCTTCTCCAGCCAATGCCAAGCAGATATGAGGCAACATCACTTGTCTCCAGCAAACTGGGTCACTAAGTTGGCCAACAAGAAGTGTACAGCTGTGATTAAAATACACGTATCAAGAAATGTGTAGAATCGTTAGGACATTACAAACATCTGTGAGGTCTATAGTAAAAGAGTTAAAGGAAAGAGGTCCCGTGTTCTAACACTTAAAAATAATAATCAAATCCACTGGATGTTAAAGAGCTGGCCACGTGAGTATAAAGGACTATCAGCACGGATAGATGAGAAAGAGCGACCAAAAGCTGTTAACAACAGGATCAGGGCAGCAATGGAAAGAGGGTCATTCAAACAGTGGAATGCCCTTGCCCACACTCCTGGTCTCGATGTACAGACTCTCAGCAGCCACAACACTGATGACAAAGAGCTCCTCTACAGACAGGAAACAACGTCACAGGCCTCTGGAAGATTAAATCACTAAGAAGCATATAAGAAAAATGTCCCTAGCTGGGGTGGCTCAGTGGGTTGAGTGCCAGCCTGTGAACCAAAAGGTCACTGGTTTGATTCCCTGTCAGGGCACATGCCTGGGTTGCGGGCCAGGTCCCCAGTTGGAGACATGGCATGAGAGAGGTAACCAATCAATGCATCTCTTGCACATTGGTGTTTCTCTCCCTCTCTTTCTCTCTCCCTTCTCCTCTCTCTAAAAATAAAATCGTTTTTAAAAATTACTTTAGAAAGTTAATTATACATACAGAGGCCTATTTCTGGAATCTCTATTGGGTTCCAATAATCTATATCTCTTTACACTAGTACCACACTCTCTTAATGTTGCTGGGATCAAACGTCTTAAAATCAGAAAACATAAACCCTCAACTATCTAGAAATAAGAGATGGATAGTGGCCTCCTTCTCTGAAGAAGTACTGGCGTCTCCCAGGCCAGATCTGTGGGAGGGAGGAGAACTGAGCGCGCGGTTTGCCTTGAATTTCTACAGTGCAGCCTCTCCACCTGCTGGCGTCCGCTACTCAAGCAACATTCTTAGAGCTGTCAAAGAGGGATCTTGCACATTCAGTAGGATCAATGTGCTTTAACACAGTTTTACACCAAAAGAAAAACAAAACATAAGTCCAGAATTTTTGAAACGTAATTTAGTTCTTCAAGGACGTGTCCATTAGAATTTTTTATCATGCCACACAGGGATTGCTAACATCCTCATTATTACAACTCATAGCTTCTGCTCCAGTTTTCTCCCCTCTCCCTTGTCTCTCTTCCATCTCCCAAAACCTCCCCTTCTACACTGCCTCCCCTGCAACACGCAGCTTCTTGCATTAAGTTAGCCTTTTTATTTCCCATTTCTTTTCTGGCATCTGACACAGATAAGAAATCTTTCCTGTCTTATTCCTGTCCTTTTGTGTATAATAATCGAGGTGTTTGCTAGCTTTTTAAATGTCCTTTCTGGAGCTTTAAGAGAAATTTTTATTTTCATTTTTTTCTTTTTGTTGTTTTGATCTTATGGTCAAAAATTCAATTACTACCTAAGTAACTAATTGTATATTTTCATTATTCCTGTTCGATGCCTTTAAATTGCATAAGTCTTATCCATCCAAAGACCAAAGTATTCCCTTAGCTCCTTCTTTCTAGAACACCTATATTACAGCAATTGCAGGTTGCAGTATAGGACTCCCTTGATGTTTCTTACAGCTTTATGTAGCTCACAGTGGCTAGAGCCTAGAGCCTTGTTCTTTGTTCTCTCCCACGCATCCCTCTATTTTGTTATGACTGTAGGACCCTTTTCCGAGCAGTCTCATTGGTAAGTGCTCAGATGTCCTTCATGTGCCCTAAAGAGTGCCCCCTCCTTACTTTCATGAATGAAAGCAGTTTAAAATGAAACCATCTACATTATGTTATTCTGTCTTCTTTTTTAAGGATTCCAATATGTACCCTTTACCTTCTTTTGCCTGCCGTTTATATCAGTCCCTGTGTCAGTGTGTCAGACACACCGGAGAGATCAAACGGGCAGAGAATTCAGTCACACAGAGGGCCCTCTCAAGAGACTAAAGGTGCGTCCCACCAGTCCTCTCAGGGTGTCCCTCAAACACCTCAGCAGAGACCAACACTGAGAAGTGATTGCCTCAAAAATATCAGATGCAGATTTTGTCTAATTGAGGGAACCCCCCCAAAATCCACAGAAGACACATGAAGTTTTGAAGAAATACTGCTATCCGGACTTAAAGGGAGACAGTACACAGTGAAAGGAGGCTGTCAGACTCCCCAAATTCCACTGGCAGGAAGCAGACGGATAAAACTACGAAGCGACTTTGTGTTATTTCCACAAAAACACAAGATAAAACACAAGAGCTACTTCATGCTATTCCCACAAAAAGAAGGATGCCTCAGAGCAGGACCAAGAATCCAGAGAGGGAACCAAGAGACACACCCCAAGGTGACCTTTGGGTAATCTCCTCCCTTGAAAGTGAATGGGAAATGTGACTTGCCTCTAACCAGTAATTTGGCAAAGGTGACAGAGTTTCACATCCCTGATAAAGTTTTCTTATATAGAAAATGTGACCAAATTATATCCTCTCAATTAGGAAGTTATAGGGCAAAGGTGATCAGTTTTCACTCTGTAATTATAGATTTTTGTGTAAGACTTCATTTTAGCATGATGGAGGGACTCTCCTTTGCTGGCTTTACAGTTAATTCCGTTGTTACCGGGCCTGTGAGAGGGCAATGTGGCAGGAACACAGGTGACCTCTAACAGCTGAGAGCAGACCCTGGCCGCAGCCCACAGGAACAAGGACCTCAGAGCTCCCCTCCCGCGTAGATGAATTCTGCCAACAACCTCGGTGAGCTTGGAACTGGATTCCTCCCCAGTCAAGCCTCCAGTTGGGAATGCAGCCTGTGAGACCCCAAGTAGAGGAGCAAGTTAAGTTGGGACTGGATTTCTGACACACGGAACCTGTGGGAAAGAAATGTATGTTACTTCAGTCCACTGTTTGTACTACTCTGTTATGCATCACTAGAAAACCAATGCAATACCAATACCTGTTAACTTATTTTATCTCATTGTCATTCTCTTGACTCTTTTTATGCCATTTGGCAATGCCCCTTGTTGTGTTTTAGTTTGAATGTAGTATCCATTTGTAATTTAGTTCTCACTCCTAATATAAGCCTGTCCTTTTTAAATTATTATTTCCTCTCCTGAGTTCAGTTAACTTTCATTGCATGACTTCCTGACAAGGGAGCCTTAATGCGCTGTTGGTGGGAACGCAGACTGGGGCAGCCACTGTGGAAAACAGTATGGAGGCTACTAAAAAAACTAAAAATGGAACTGCCTTTTGACCCAGCAATTCCACAGGTGGGATTATACCCTAAGAATCCCAAAACACCAATTCAAAAGAACCTATGCACCCCAACGTTCACAGCAGTGCAATTTACAATAGCCAAGTGCTGGAAACAGCGTAAGTGCCCATCAGTAAATGAGTGGATTAAAAAAAAAAAAACCCTGGTATATTTATTTACACAGTGGAATACTACGCAGCAGAAAGAAGGAGCTCCTACCCTTCACGACAGCATGGATGGAACTCGAGAGCATCACACTAAGCAAAATAAGCCAGGCAGTGAATGGCAAATATTATATGATCTCACCTATAAGTGGAACTGAATCAACAAAACAAACAGGTGAACAAAATATAATCAGGGACGTGGAAATAAAGAACAAACAGACAGTAACAAGAGGGGAGGGGGATAATAGCACAAAGAAGGGGAAGGGTCATCAAGGAACATGTACAAAGGACCCTTGAACAAAGACAGCAGGTTGGAAGGAGGGTTGAATGTGGGAGGTGGAGGTGGGTAGGGCAGGGAAGAGTAATGTGGGGAAAATGGGAACAATTGTAACTGCACAATAGTAAGAAAAAGAAAAAGAAAAAAACTTAATTCTCACGACTTTGGTTTCTAATTTGTTTGGGTTTTTTTTCCAGGTCATCAGTACCTGATTCCATTTGGGGCATAATGTCACAGTTCTCTTCTGTATCACTGGTGTTGATGTGTTCTCATTGTTTTTGTTCCCATTCTTGTTTTGGAGAAAATATGCCTTATCTGACGGTAGTTTTAGAGGACCACATCTGCAGTTTGGGGTTCGTTCTGTAATGCTTTTTTTTCTGGACCAGCAAAAACAATTGTATGTGGGTTGGGGTAAGAATTTTTGTGGCTTACTAGGTTTCTTACTTAAAGATCAGCCTCTACCATTAGTACAGTGAAGTGTAGTTTCATTAATAATAGGAATCACTGGGCAAAAGAGGTTGATAGGTCTTCTGATTTTGTGACTTTCTTTTGGTTCTCAAAGTAATTGAACTTCTCCCCCTTGCTTCTTTTTTTCCTGTACTACCATGTTCCTTAGGAAGCCACCAAGATCTGTGAGCGCTTCACTCTCCATATGAACACCTTGCCAAGACTATCCACCCAATCCTCTCCACAGCCAAGACCCTGCTTCACATTTTAGAGCAATCAGTGCACTTGTATATCATGTCCCAGACTTGTTCCATAATTTCCCCACTCAGAAATGGGGAAAATAAAGCTAAGGTGAAGATTCTTAAGGTGATCAAGCCAAGGTTCCTTTCCCAAAGCAGGTTTTTCTGTCTGAATCTCTTGGGCAGGAAAGGAAGGTGGGTCAAGAATAATTTTCCCTCTGCCCATTCACCCTGGTCCCCAGTCCGCTTGTTTCTTTTCCAGTCACTCTGGCCTTTCTGACGTGGCCTCCAAACTTGGCTTTGCTAGATTTGAGTACTGACCTCCTTGTTTATAGCTTAGTTGAAAATTCATAGTATTTTCTATCTTCTAGTTACACTGTAACTATGGGTTGCACGTGAGTTTTGTTTTCCTTATAATATAAAACATAAGTTGGATGATTGCTAACGAAGTGAACATGTTAGTTAGACCAACATTTACATCAAGACATAAAATATTTGCCTCAGACTCAGAAGTCCCTTCATGCTGCCTGCAGTGACTTCCTCCCCAAAGCTGGTGCTGTTCCGATTTCTAGCGATATGAATAAACATTGCCTGTTTTGAACTTTATATAAATGAAATCATATATATAATCATAGCTCGTTTATTCTCATAACAAATACCTATTGTATTTGTGTTCCTAAAGGTATTTATATATTTTACTCTCAATGTATATTTTGATAATCTCCAGTTTGTATTTAGCATGACTAGTTCCATTGTAATCATTCTTTTATATGCTTTTTATCGAGCATATAAACACTTTTTAAAATTTTATACCTACTAGGATACATGTGTTCGGCTTTAGTAGATTCTGCCAAAGAGAATATTTTAAAGTGTTTGCACCAATTTGCACTCCCATCGCTGTTACATAAGAATATTCCATGCCAAAGCTAACCTTTCTTTTTCTCTTTCCAAGTCTGGCGAGCATATAAAAACACCACGCTGCAAATGTAAGTGTCGTTCATCTGCTGACTCTGCCATTCTCTGAGCCACCGCTGATGTTTGGTGCATCGTACCCCATCCTCTCCTTGCAGCAACAGCAAAGACCACAAAAAAGGCTGAAGAAGAAGTAACTGAGAGAGGAGCTGAGAGGCTATAGAAGAATTTCTACCTAAGAGAAGAGGTGCTAGGGATAAGCAGTGACCAAAAGAAGGAAATTCCTTCCCTTATGAGGTGTTACTACTACTGGGGAATTAACAGAAAAGAATATTTATAGAGCCCCTACCCCCAGGTACAAAAAAAGGAGTACCTCCGGCCCTGCAACGCCAGCACCCTAGTACTTGGTGCGGTGACGGCCCCCCGCCCCCCACCGCCGGCGTCCAAGACTGAAGGCAGAGTGACGAGATTAACAACTGAAGGAGACAGCCACGAAGAGTACTGCCCTGGAAGTCTCAGACAGGGTTAACATCTCACATCCCCAGAGGTTAGGGATTGAGAAGCATAGATCGATAGTCACAAAATAGTCACAGGGATGTAAAGCACAGCACACGGTATATAGTCAATAATGTAATAACGATGTATGATGTCAAGTGGGTATACGGAAAACCACTTTGTAATGTATGTGATTGTATAACCACTATGCTGTACACCTCAAACTAACACAAAATAATATTGAACATAAACTCTAGTTGAAAAAAGTTATCATGATTTTTCTAATAAAAATTTTAAAAACAAAAAAACAGCAGCTGGAGCGGCAGGAGCCATTCGGGGACAGAAGACCTACCAGAGGGAGCAAGAGCTTTCCCTGGGGCTGGGCTGGGCAGCTTCCTGCTATCACTTCTCCCCTCCCTGAATTTCCACACCCACACGGCTCCTTTCAGAGTCTCGAAAATGACGGTAATATGAGAAAGGAAGGATACTGGAAGGCTTGTGGGTGAAGCCCCTTATAAACCTACGGTTTCCTAAGGGATTCTCTCCACAGAGGAAGTTAAAAAATCAACTTAAATTACGGCCTCGATCGCCGTCTGGCGGCCAAAGTGACACATTACATCCTCGAAGAACTACCTGCTCCTTGCCAGAGAAAACCGGACTCAAGTGTAAGATTATTTCTGAACTTTTCCCAGCTGGAATTCTTTTTTATGGTTAATCTAACATCGTAAGTGTGCCCCTCTATCATGAAACCCCATCTTGTTTCAGTTCATACCTGGCTTATGGAGGATGTTGGTTTATTAGATGAGATCTTTCTGCCCACAAAACCCTGACCACAGAGGACCCGTGACTGCCTCTCCAGACTTAACCTCCCGGTCTCGCAGCACACCCTGCCGCCCAGTCCTAAGAGGTGTGGGGTACACACACACACACACACACACACACGCACGCACGCACGCACGCACACACACACATTTCCTCCCACCTTGTAAATTCTAGGCTGGGCTAGTAACCAAATTAATAAGGACAGATTAACACGAGAAAAATCAAGTTGTAATACATGTACATGCGAAATTCACATAAGCACAAAAATTCTGAAGACAGTGAGGCAACACTGGGTATATAAGACATTTTTGGACAAAAGAGGAAAAGAAGACAGGGTATTAGATTTCAGAAGTGAGAACGGGTGACTTACAGGTAGGTGAGGAAGAGCAGAACACTCATGGCAGGCAGACTCTGTCAGGCGACTCAGAAACAGGGGGCACGGGGTACCTGGCTAGCAGGCCTGCCGCCTTCCCCGCTAAAGCTAAGGTGAAGATTCTTAAGGTGATCAAGCCAAGGCTCCTTTCCCAAGCAGGTTTTTCTGTCTGAATCTCTTGGGCAGGAAAGGAAGGTGGGTCAAAGGCTCCCTCTGAGTCTTGTTTCTTAATAAACAGCTTAAAATCAATATCTTAAAAAGCAGTTCCAAGGTGGCAAAACTTTGAGGTCTTTCACAGGCCACCACATCTCCCCGGTACAATGATGAAAACAAACCTCCCTGATGGAGCAAGGTGACAGAAGCACAGCACCTGGTCAAGTTCAGGGGGCAATCTTTGCTTCCAAGGACACTCTGTAGAATCTTAGTCTCTTAGCAATCACGTAGGCTCAAGCAATCAACATGAGAAAGAGAGAGCGGTGGTCTTCTGTGGACATTAGAGGGAGCCAGGAAACCTTCTCCCTGGCAATTCATCAAAAATTGTGCCTCCAAATCCAGGACAAGACACAGAACATCAGAGGCGACTGTGACTGATGTGATCAATGCTGCTGCTCACCACCGAAAGCAGAACGTAAAAGACACGGAGGCTCCCTGAGCTTGAGAACCAAAAAAGTTAAATCTGCATCGGAGCAGGGAGAGGGCAGGTTGGGGAATAAGGTGACACCTTGCCCTGGGCGAAGGAGACTCAGAAACGTGACCGTCTGTGTTTTGTTGCCCTAGGGATGTCGTGTGGTAGCAGGTGAGGACAGTAGAGACTGTTTTATTGTGGAAGCGGGTAATAAGGATGGATAAATGAAGTAGAGTCACTCATTATTAAACTCCAGTGTGGGGAACAGTGAGCTGAGCTCTGGAGATATAAAAATGTAAAAAATGAGTAAGATGTGGTGCCCTTTTTATCATCTAGAAAACATAAACAAGGAGCTGCAGGTGAGATAAGTCTAAAATACACTGGACTTACAAAGGCTGAGGAAAATTTTCTAGTGGAAAAGACATTCCAGCTCACCCAGAAAAACATGAAGAATGGCTCCCAAGCCTAATGACACTGTAGAGGTATGGAGACAGGGAGAAACACTGGGTTTTGAGCGGGGTGAGGTAGTTTCGTATTGGTAAGTAGGAGGGAGCAGATGAAACTAAAAGGTTAGGGACAGATGTCTCATTATCAGGCTAAGGACTTTCACTTTATTCTGCAGACTGCCAGGGCCATTATGCAGGCTGACAATGAGGAAATTATTGAGTTGGCCAAACGTGCATTCAATTTTTGCCATAAGACAGTTCTAGTAGTGCTTAGTTGTCTTTAACTTCATTTGAAACAACTCTGTTAGATTGTATTGTGACAGCTGCCATATCAGCATGCATTTTTTAAAAACATCAAAATTGGTGAATTTTGGTGTAGCCATTTTAATTTTGAAGATGGAAGAAAATATGCAACATTTTCAGCTTATTATGCTTTATTATTTCAAGAAAGATAAAAACGCAACTGAAACACACACATACACACACACAAAGATTTGAGCAGTATGATGCAGAAGGTGTTGTGATTGATCGAATATGTCAAAAGTGTTTTCTGAAGTTTTGTGCTGGAGACTCCTCACTGGATAGTGCTCCATTTGAAGTTAATAGTAATAAAATCAAGATATTAGTTGAGAATGATAAACATTATACCATGTGGGAGATAGCTGACACACTCAAAATATCCAAATCAAGCACTGAAAATCATTTGCACCAAAAGGACCTGGGCAGACGCTTTTCCAAGGAGGAGATACAGAGGGCCCAGAGACATTTGAAAGGATGCTCGGCATCACTAGCCATCAGAGAAATGCAGATCAAAACCACAATGAGATACCACCTCACATCGGTCAGAATGGCCTTCATAAACAGATCCACAAACAGGTGCTGGCGAGGCTGTGGACAAAAGGGAACCCTAGTCCACTGTTGGTGGGAATGCAGACTGGGTGCAGCCACTGTGGAAAGCAGTGTGGAATTTCCTCCAAAAGCTGAAAATGGAACTGCCTTTTGATCCCATGATTCCGCTGCTGGGACTATACCCAAAGAATCCCAAAACGCCAATTCAAAAGAACCTATGCACCCCAATGTACATAGCAGCACAAGTTACAATAGCCAAGTGTTGGAAGCAACCTAAATGCCCATCAGTAGATGACTGGATCAAAAAGCTATGGTACATTTACACAATGGAATACTATGCAGCAGAAAGAAAAAGAGAACTACTTCACTTTGCAACAGCATGGATGGAACTAGAGAGCATTGTGCTCAGCGAAATAAGCCAGGGGGTGAAAGACAAATAACATATGATCTCACCTATAAACGGAACCTAACCAACAAAACAAAGATGCAAGGAAAATAAGACCAGCAACACTGAAAGGAAAAGAAATCAACAGAGACAAGAGGGAAGGAGGGAGGGGTGGGCAGGAGAAAAGAAAGGGAAGGGGAAAGTCAAGGAACATATAGCAAGGACTCATGGACAAAACCAAAGTGGAGAAGGATTGAAGGAGGGAGAGGGGGGAGGGAGCAAGGGAAAGTGGTGGGGGGAAGGCAGAGACAAATGTATTTGGAAAAATAAATTAATTAATTTTAAAAAAGAAAGAAATAAAATCATTTGCACCAGCTTGGTTATGTTAATTGCTCTGAGGTTTGGGTTCCACATAAGTTAAATGAGCAACACCTTCTTGATCACATCTTCACATGCAATTCTCTACTTAAATGTAACAAAAAACATTCCATTTTTAAAAGAAATTGTGATGGGCAATGAAAAGTGGATATTTTAATGTGGAACAAAAGACACTATGGGACACATGAAATGAACCACCAACAACCAATCCAAAGGCCAGTCTTCATCCAAAGAAGGTGAAATTGTGTATATGGTGGGATTGGAAGGGAATCCTCTGTTATGAGCTCCTTCCAGGAAACCAAACGAGTAATTCCAACAAGTACAACTCCCACTTAGACCAAGTCAAAGCAGCACTCGACAAAAAGCATCTGGAATTAGTCAACAGAAAACTCATAATCTTCCATCAGGATAACATAAGACTGAATGTTTCTTTGATGACCAGGCAAACACTGGTCCAGCTTGGCTGGGAACTTCTGATTTATCTGCCAATTTCACCAGACATTGCACCTTCAGATTTCCATTTAGTTTGGTCTTTAAAAAATTATCTTAATGGAAAAAATTTCAATTCTCTGAAAGACTGCAAAAGGAAGAGTTCTTTGCTCAAAAATATTAAAAAAATTTGGGAAAGTGGAATTATGAAGTTGTCTGAGAGATGGCAGTCAGTGGAACAAAACAGTGACTATGTTGTTCAATAAAGGTGTTGGTGAACATGAAAAATACATCTTTTATTTTTACTTAAAAACCAAATGAAACCTTTGGCCAGCCCAATACCATGACCGGTTTCATATTCTAGGAAGAATACTGTGGTGGGAAGATGGGTTAGAAGGACACAAAACTGGAAGCAGGGAGAGCAGCTGGGTGACTGTTAGAGCAACACTGGCCAGACGGGATGGGGCCAAAACTAAAGCAGGGTCCGGGCGATACAGAGTGTCAGGGAGAAGCGAGGAACCGGTGCAGCCTGCTGTGTCTCCGTCAGTTGTATGTGGGAGGGAGGGGGCAAGAGCAGAACATACTTGGGAGAGCCGAGGGGGACAGCAGGATAGATGGAGGTTTAAGGAGAAAGAGGACATTCTCCATTTGGATATTTTTCATGCACTGTGGGTCATTCAGATGACATTTGCCTTGTATGGTTGGCAGAGTAACTCCCACCCCTGACCTCCACCATCCGAATCCCTGCAGCCTGTGGTTCCCTTTCACAGCAAATGAACTTCGCATTTGTGATCAAGCACACTGACACGGAAGAGTATCGTGGATTACCCAGCTTGGCCAGATACAATCACAAGAGTCTTTACAAATGAAAGAGGAAGGCAGGCGAGTCAACAAAGGAGATGTGATCATCGAAGCAGAGGTCAGAGTAAAGTTATTTCTGGAAGGGACCACAGGCCAAGGCTGGTAGGTGGCTTCTGGAAGCTGGAAAAGACAGGAAATAGATTCTCCTCTAGAACCTCCAGAAGGAACAGAGAACTGCGGGCACCTTGATTGGCCCCATATAACCTATTTCAGGATTATAACCTCCAGGACTGTTAAATAATAAATGTGTTGTTTTAAGCCACGAAATTTGTGGTAATTTGTTACAGCAGAAACAGGAAACTGGTACATCTTGTAATTGAGATGCAATATAGCTCAGAACTCGAGCTCTGGGGTCAAAAGGATTTGAGTTCTTATCAGAGCTCTGTCACTTACCACCCATGTGATCTTCGGTGTGTTCACTAACCTCTCTAGGCTTCTCTTTTCTCACCTGTAAAATGAGACTGTCTAACAGAGTTTGTGCCTGGAAAGAGAAAATGGGAGGCAGCGAGGTCTGTTGTTTTTCATACCCAGCCATATAGAAATACCTGGCATTTTGAACCATGTCCAAGAATAACTGTTTAAAAAGTAAAATAATTCTAAAATATTAAAATACTTAGAAAAATAAAAAGACTTTCATTTTTATTTTCTGAGGTGAAAATTCTTATACACTTCATTTTTAAGACTCTTCAGGAAAAAAGTAATAACCATAATTGTGAGTTTTATAAAAAGTTGCACACAGTTAATATTAAATATATCAGAATATATTTAGGATATCAGAATATATCCTATATCAGAGTTTGTTTACTAGATATTTAATTAATTACATGAAGGTAAAATATTAACAATATTCTGCTCAATTACCACTGAAATTGTCCAACTTAAGTGGGCTTAGGAGATTGTCAGCAGAGGAAATAGAACTTGCCCTTCTTGCACAATAGCAAATGAGAAACATACAAGTGGATTCTGGGTGTTCCTTGTACTGTTAACTCAAAACAATTCTAATGTCATTTGATAGACAGAATATACTATGAAATGGACAAAAGTGAATCACTTCAGCAGACAGTGAGGTACACAACCAAATTAAGAAGTTCTGAGAGCAAAAGGAATTTTCCCAGAAGAGAAACAAATGCCGATAGATGATTCTAGATACAGAATATTTGAAAATAAGTCAGAATTCTATTTGTGAATTATTCCTAAAATATACAAAATTATGGCTCCTGAATGCTTTATTAATGGAGGTTACCTCAACTGGAATAATCTAAAATGTAGTCTTGGCCTTCAACTGAGAAGAGAATTTGTCTTAGAGGAAATATGTAACACAACAGGCTATTGAGGAACAGAAGCTGTAGCATATGAGGAGGCACTCCGCTGGTAACAGCAAATACGTAGATATTATGAGTCCAAGAACACATGCCACTTGTTTGTGAAAAAAGGTACTAGGAGTATAAAAAGGAATCAAATTCAAATGTAGTCTCATAACAAAACTAACCTGTGTGGCCAGTCAAGATGGAGGCATAGGTAGACACGCTTTGTCTCCTCACACAACAAAGGGAGTTACAACTAAACCTCAAAATAAATAACACCCAGAACTGTTAGAAAATCAAATCATAGGGAAGTCTGACAACCAAGGATTTAAAGAAGCCACCTTCATCCAGGCAGGCAGGAGGGGCAGAGTCATGGAGACAGATGGGAAGGTGAGGAGATGTGGAGAGGCAGCCGCAGGGGTGGAATGGGCAGTCCCACATTCGTGTGTAGTGGATAAATCTCAGGAGGGATGTCTCAGGAGCGAGCAATCCCAGCCCCAGGCCATACCACACAGCCCGGGGTTGCAGCACCAGGAAGATAAATCCCCACAACTTCTGGCTATAAAAACCAGTGGGGGTAAGGGCGGCAGAAGAAACTGCCAGATTTTCAGGAAACTGCTTAAAGGGCCTGCACAGTCTTAGAACATACACAAACCCACCCACTCTGGGATTGATGGGGAGTGGGTGAAGTGACTGGAAACAAGGCAAATGCCAGGCAAACCTCCAGAACCCAGGCAGAGGTACTGTCCCCTCTCTGAGCCCTCTCCCTGTAAGAGCCACAAAATGGTGAAGCTGATGGCCCTGCCATGGATTACCTAAGACTCTGCCCCACACAATTTACAGGAGCCTTTTCTACAATGGGACATGCTACTAAGACAGGGAGTCAAAGCAGTTTTACCTAATACACAGCAACAGACACAGGGAGGCTTCCAAATTGGGGAGACAAATAAATGTGGCCCCAAAGAAAGAAAAGAACAAAACCCCAGGAAAAGAACTAAATAAAACAGAGATAACCAACCTATCAGATGCAGAGTTCAAAACATTGGTGATAAGGATGCTCAAAGAACTCATTGCATGCAGCAACAACATAAAGGAAGAAATGAAAGTTACACTAAGTGAAATAAAGAAAAATACATAGGGAACCAACAGTGAAGGGAAGGAAGCTGGAATTCAGGTCAGCATAAGGAAGAAATAAGCGTTTGACCAGAAGAGAAAGAAGAAACAAGAATTCCAAAAAATGGGATAGTATAAGAAGTCTCTGGGTCTTCTCCAAACGTTCCAACATCCAAGTCATAGGGCTGTTAGAAGGAAAAGAGGAAGAGCAAGAAATTGAAAGCTTATTTGAAAAAATAATGAAAGAAAACTTCCCTTATTTTGCGAAGGAAATAGACATACAAGTCCAGGAAATGCAGAGAGTCCCAAACAGGTTGAACCCAAAGAGGCGCACACCAAGACACATCATAATTAAAATGTCAAAGGTTAAAGATAAAGAACGAATCTTAAAAGCAGCAAAAGAAGAGCAGAGACTTACCCACAAAGGAGTTCCCGTAAGACTGTCAGCTAATTCTCAAAAGAAATTTTGCAGGCAAGAAAGGAATGGCAAAAAGTATTCAAAGCAATGACAAGCAAGGACCTACAACCTAGATGACTCTCAGCAAAGTTATCATTTAGAATGGAAGGGCAGATAAAGTGCTTCCCAGACAAGGTAAAGTTAAAGGAGTTCAGCACCATGAAGCCTTTATTACATGAAATGTTAAAGGGACTTAGTTTTTAAAAAAGAAGAAGATTATAAACATTAAAATGGCAACAAATTCACAACTATCAACAATAGAATAAAAAAAAAACCCTAAGCAAACAACCAGAACAGGAACAGAATCATAGACATGGAGATCATTTAGGGGGAAGGGAGGGAGAAGGGAGGAGTAAGGGAGAGAATGGGGAAAAACATGCAGGGGTTAAGAAGCATAATTGGTAGGTACAAAATAGACAGGGAAATGTTGAGAATAATATAGGAGCCCTGGCTGGTGTGGCTCAGTGGATTGAGTGCTGACCTGCAAACCAAAGGGTCGCTGGTTTGATTCCTGGTCAGAGCATGTGTCTGGGTTACAGACAGTGCACCAGTGCAGGGTGCACAAGAAGCAACCACACATTGATGTTTCTCTCCCTCTCTTTCTCACTCTCTTTCCCACTCACTAAAAATAAATAAATAAATAAAAATTTTTTAAAGAGTAGTATAGGAAATGAAACCAAAGAACTTATATGGATGAACCATGGACATGAACTAAGGATTGCTGCAGGGAAGAGGGTGGGTACTGGGAGGAAGGGAAGAAAGGAGGAAAATTGGGACAACTATAATATCATAGTCAATAAAATATATTTTTAAAAAATAAACTAGCACTTCTGGCCAAGATAAAGGTGTAAGTAGATGCACTTTGCCCCCTCGCAAAACTAAAAGGACAACAACAAATTTAAAAACAAAAACTAACCAGAACTGCCAGAAAATTGGAACTGTATAGAAGTCTGACAACCAAGGAGTTAAAGAAGAAGCATTCATCCAGACTGGTAGGGGGGCAGATACTGGCAGCCAGGTTGGAGAGGATGCATGGCAACATGGTAGCTGGGGGGCTGGGTGGTCCCATATTTTCATGCTGGTAAACCAGGAGGAACAGCTGGGGAGTGAGACAGACCAAACAATCCAGGTTCCCCGTGCAAGAAAAGAAAGCCTCAAAACCTCTGGCTATAAAAACCTCTGGCTATAAAAACCTATGGGGAGATGCAGCAATGGAGGAAACTCCCAGCCTCACAGGAGAGTTCGTTGGAGGGATGCACAGTGTCCTAGAATGTACACAAACCCACCCACTGGGGAATCAGCACCCAAAGGGCCCAATTTGCATGTGGGTAGCTGGGGAAGTGACTGAAAGCTGACCAAGAGCTGAGCAAGTGGCATTGATCCTTCTCTGACCCCTCCCCTACATAGAGTCAAAATGCAGAGACTTGGGTTGCCCCGCTCTGGCAAATACCTAAGGCTCCAGCCCTTCCAAACTAACAGGCATGCTGAGACAAAGAAATATGGCCCAAATGAAAGAACAGATCAAAGCTCCAAAAATAGAACTAAGTGATGAAAAGAGAGCCAACCTATCAGATGCACAGTTCAAAACACTGGTAATCAGGGTGCTCACAGAAATGGCTGAGTGTGGTTGCAAAATGTTGGAAAAAATGAAGGCTATGCAAAGAAAAATAAAGAATAATATACAGGGAACCAACAATAAAGGGAAGGAAACCAGGACTCAAATCAATGATTTGGAGCAGAAGGAAGAGATAAACATTCAACCAGAACAGAATGAAGAAACAAGAATTCAAAAAAATGAGGAGAGGCTTAGGAACCTCTGGGACAACTTTAAACAATCCAATATCCACATCATAGAGGTGTCAGAAGAAGAGGAAGAACAAGAAATTGAAAACTTCCCTGAAAGAATAATGAAGGAGAACTTCCCCAGTCTGGTGAAGGAAATAGACTTCCAGGAAGTCCAGGAAGCTCCGAAAGTCCCAAAGTTGAACTCAAGGAAGCACAAGCCAAGACACATCATAATTAAGTTACCCCAGATTAAAGATGAGAAAATCTTAAAGGCAGCAAGAGGAAAGGAGACAGCTAACTACAAAGGAGTTCCCAAAAGGTTATCAGCTGATTTCTCAAAAGAAACCTTACAGGCAAGAAAGGGCTGACAAGAAGTATTCAAAGTCATGAAAAGCAAGGACCTACAACCTAGATTACTCTACCCAGCAAAGCTATCATTTAGAATGGAAGGACAGATGAAGTGCTTCCCCGATAAAGTCCAGTTAAAGGAGTTCATCACCAAGCTCATATTATATGAAATGTTAAAGGGACTTATCTAAGAAAAAGAAGATCAAAAACTATGAACAGCCCTGGCTGGTGTGGCTCAGTGGGTTGAGAGCTGGCCTGCAAACCAAAGGATTGTTGGATTTATTCCCAGTCGGGGCACGTGCCTGGGTTGCAGGCCAGGTGCCCAGTTGGGGGTGCAAGAGGCAACCACACATTGATGTTTCTCTCCCTCTCTTTCTCCCTCCTTTCCCCTCTCTCTGGAAATAAATAAATAAATAAATATCTTTTTTTTAAACTATGAACAATAAAATGACAACAAAATCACAACTATCAACAACTGAATCTTTAAAAAAACAAAAATGAAAACAAACTAAGCAAACAGGCAGAACAGGAACAGAATCACAGAAATGGAGATCACATGGAGGATTATCAGAGGGGAGAGGGAGGGGGGAAAAATGGGGGAAGTGGTGCAGGGAATAAGAAGCACAAATAGTTGGTACAAAATAGACAGGGGGAGGTTAAGGATAGTATAGGAAATGGAGAAGCCAAAGAACTTATATGTACGATCCATGGACATGAACTAAGGAGAGTGGGGAATGCTGGTGGGAGGGGTTTGCAGATGGAGGAGAATAAAAGGGAGAGATAAAATGGGACAACTGTAATAGCACAATCAATAAAATATATATTAAATAAATAAATAAAGTGTATGAGACATAGACCAAAATAAGCATTTAAGTAGATGAAATAATATCAATTATTGCAAAGAGTCCATGTTCAAAGACTTTATATAGACAATAAATGAAAAGAATATAGCTTATTTGACAACCAGTAGAAAAGGCAGCTGTAAGAAAAGTCTGACCTGAGTTATCATGTACGTATATGGCATTTTAGATTACATAGTTCAATACCTACTCAGGACAAAATGCTCAGAAAAGTAAGAATAGAGGGGAACTTCCTCAACCTGATAAAAAGCATCTACAAAAAACATTATATTTAGTGGAGAAAAACTGAATGTTTTTCCCCTGAAGACTAGAGACAAGGCAAGGATCTCTCTCCTCTCTCAATCCACATACTGTTGGGATTTCTAGCCAATGCAATAGGTTAAGAAAATGAAATTTCAAATCATACAGATTGCAAAGGAAGAAATAAAATGGTTCCTATTTTCAGATGACATGATTGTCTATGTAAAAATTCCAAAGAATCTATGTATAAATTAACAGAACTAAAAGTGAGCTCAGGTTAGTCACAGGATACAAGATAAACATACAAAAATGAATTAGCTGTATTTCTATATACTAGTAATGAACTCATAAACACCAAAATTAAAAAATACAATACCATTTAAAATTACTCAAGATTTCTGGGGGTGATTTCTGCATAAGAACATGCCTCTCGTTAAGGACCCCTTTCATCCTTCACCAGAAAAGAAGAAGGGGAAACAGCGGAAGAAGCACCTGGTGCAGAGCCCTAATTCCTACTTCATAGAATTGTGAAATACGCAGGATGTTATAAAATCATCGCCGTCATTAGCCAGCACAAAAGTAGTTTTGTGTGTTGGCGGCTCCATTGTCCTCTGTCAGCTTACGGGAGGAAAAGCAAGACTGATAGAAGGGTGTTCCTTCAGGAGGAAGCAGCACTAAAATCACCTGAATCAAGATGAGTGGGGAACCAACCCAGTAAATACGTTCTGGATTTTTTAAATCATTCAAACATGAAAATTTAGGTATTATTCTACAAAATATGTAAAATTTACATGCCAAAAACTATACAATACTGATAAAGGAAGTTTAAAAATATCTAAATAAATGGAGAGACAAACTGTGTTCATGCTTTGGAAGACTCGACATAATAAAGATGCCAATTCTTCCAAATTGATATACAGGTTGGACTCAATTCCTGTATATATATGTATAGGAATTGAGTATATATATACATATGCATATGTATATATATACTCATATATATGTATATATACGTGGGTGTGTGTGTGTTTAGTGGACTGACGCCTGGAAGGAAGGAGGGGACTACTGGATGAAAGATGGTGAAGGTATTAACCAAAGAACATTTATTCACAACCCATGGACATGGACAACAGTATGGGGATTGATGAAGGGAGGGGAGAGTGTAGGGCTGGGTGGAAGTGGGAAAAGGAAAAAAAAGCAGGAACAATTGTAATGCCATAAACAATTTTATAAATATAGATTTATATATATAATATATATTTTATATATATTAAAAGTTGTCTCAAACAGACAACTTTTCAGTTTGCAAGCCAGCACTCAATTCACTGAGCCACACCAGCCAGGGCTGCAAAATACCTTTTTAAGAGAATGAGAAGACAGCCCTGGCTGGTGTGGGTCAGTGGATTGAGCACTGGCCTGTGAGCCAGGTCACCGGTTGACTCCCAGTCAGGGCATGCAACTCCCAGCCTGGGTTGCAAGCAAGGTTCCGAACTGGGAGTGAGCTAGAGGCAACCAATCGATGCATGTCAATGTTTCTCTCCCTCTCTTTGAAAAGACAAATTACAGACTGGGAAAAAATATTTGTAAATCACATAACTGACAAAGGACTAGTACCGAGGTATAATACAATCAGTTCTCCATATCTGTGAGTTCTGCATCTGCAGATTCAACCAATCATGATCAAAAATATTCCCCAATATTTTTGTATCAATGTATCAAAAAGTGTTACATTGTAGTTAAGCCTACAATAATTGCATCTGTACTGAACGTGGGCAGACTTCTTTTGTCATTGCTCCTTAAACAATACAGTATAACAACTATTTACAGAACACTTACATTATATTAGGTATTAATCAGTGATCTAGAGATGGTTTACAGTATATGAGAGGATGTGCATAGCTTATATGCAAGTACCATTTGTTATAATGGACTTGAGCATTGGTGGATTTTGGTGTCTCTGGAGGGGCCTGGAACAAATCCTCCATGGATAGCAAGGAATGACTGTATAAAGAACTTTCAAAATTCAACAGTAAAAGGCAAACAATCCGTTAGAAACCATTAGAAAATGGGTAAAAGACATAAAGTGAGATTTTACTAAAGAGGATATGTAGATGTACGTAATAAGAATATGGATATGTACATCATTAGCCATTAGAGAAATGCAAATTAAAATAAAATATCACTACATACCTACCAGAATGGCTAAAATTAAAAATAGGGACAACACCAAATGTTGGTGAGGATGCAGAGAAATGGGATTACTCAGACACTGCTGGTGGGAATATGATCTGGTACACCATTTGGGAAGTTTCTTTAAAACCTAAACATGCCCTCACCATATAACTCAGTAGTTATATTCCCAAATATTTATCCCAAAGAATTAAAGATTTGTGATCACACAAAAACCTACACATTAATGTTTATAGCAGTTTTATTCATAACAGCCAGATACTGGAAACAAACTGGTACATATATATCATGAAAGGAGGGAAGGGGCCAGGGAAAGTGGTGGGGGGAAGGCAGAGACAAATGTATTTGAAAAAATAAATTAAAAAAAGAAAACAAACAAACAAGCAAACTGGAAATACAAACAACAACCTCGCTGAATCTCCAGGGAATTCAGCTGAGTGGAAAAATGCCAAACCCAGAAGATTATATACTGTATGGTTGTATTTATATAACACTTTGAAATGACAATATTATAAAAATGAAAAAGGATTAATGGTTGCCAGGGGTTAAGGGAGGAGTGGAAAAGGGAGGGAAGTGGGTGTGGCTATAAAAGGGCAGGATGTGGAAGTCTCAGCGACAGAAAGGTTCTGCCTCCACCACTTCAGTGTCGACACCCAGGGCAGGATAGTTTACGAGATGAAACAGGGTAAAAGGTACCTGGGATATCTGTATTATTTCTTACAAGTGCATGTGAATCTACAGTTATGTCAAAATACAAGCAGATATCACTTTACTGCAATTCTCAGATACTATGTTTTCATCAACATGGAGTCAAAACCTTCCCCCAGCAAAAAGATTACAACTTACAGTGATGACTCAAGTGATGGTGAGCATTTTTAGCAATAAAGTATTTTTTAATTAAGGTGCATACATTGTTTTTAGACATAATGCTATTGTACACTTAACAAACCACAGTATAGTGGAAACACCTTTTATATGCTCTGGGAAACCAAAACATTCAGGCGACTCGCTTTATTGAGATACTTCATTGTGGTGATCTGGGACTGAACCTGCGATCTCTCCAAAATATGCCTGTGAAAGCTTAATTTTTAAATGCATGTTAAAACATTTTCAACAAAACTAGGTGACAGGGTACCTCCATGAACCTTAAACTACAAGTTAGTGGGGACAAACCACTAAGAGTCACATGGTCTGCTTGGAATAAATGTCTGTTCTGCAGATGCAAGGGAGCAACCAAGTGCTCCACGCATCTGAGGATGTGATAGGTGCTGGCCAGCTAACAGGCACTCCTCCCAAACTGCAGCAAGGCAATGCAAGGACAGCAGAGGAAGCCGCGGAGGGTGAGGAGGGGTCTGCCCCTTCTAAGGGCAGCTGCACACAGGGGACATGGGGAAGGTCAGAAGGGCACGGAGTAAAGTCTCTAAACTGACCATCCAGGCACCTTCCCAGGGCAGGGCCCTACACTGAGGAAAAATTAGAGGTAGTAGAATCAAGACTGAGCCAGCCTGGGGCAAGGAGAGAAGAAAAAGAAGTTCAGAGTGAGAGGTGGACTTAAACTCTCAAAAAGCACGCATTTATATTGTGGAGCGCTACGAGAAGCAGCAGCAGAAGGAGATCCCTGAAGTCAAGGACACACTCCTGAATTGTGCCTCCTTCTAAAGCCCAAGACAATGAATGCCTTACAGACAGGGCAGCAGAAAAGGCCTAAAGCTGGGTCTCATGCAAAGTTCATCTAAGTAAGAAGAAATGTGGAAAGCAGAACAAAATCTTTGTAATGAAGGCACACCAGAAAAATTATGCTTCCAAAAGTACTAAATTACAACCTATTTCAAAACAATCTAACAGTCATTAAGAAAGTGTTAGAAGATATAAAATAATGACACAATGACAATTAATACTACAAAATAAAAATGTATCACAGTAACACAACATACATCCTAAATTTACAAAATATAATGCCAATTTATCAAATAAAAAATAATTTTTAAAAAGAATTACAAAATCTCAGAAATAT
The DNA here is from genome assembly GCF_021234165.1 of Pteronotus mesoamericanus. Classification (NCBI taxonomy): domain Eukaryota; kingdom Metazoa; phylum Chordata; class Mammalia; order Chiroptera; family Mormoopidae; genus Pteronotus; species Pteronotus mesoamericanus. The sequence continues at coordinate 3,090,175 of NW_026555085.1, forward strand.
GATGGCAGTACTCAGGAAATCATTCGAAAAAATTTTAAATCCATTTCAGAAATGAAGAGTAGACTAGAAGGAATAAAAGAACAAATAAACACAATTAAGAAGGCCACAGTAGAATGAGAGAAAGTAAAAAGGAGGAAAATTTTTAAATGACAATGAAATAAGATTTAAAGGATTCAAGAAAAAATGACAAATATTGAAGATATGTTAAAAAAAAAAAAGCCTAACATGCAAATGATGAGTCTGTGAACAGGAAAACCCAAAGGAAATACTAAAAGAATGTAACTCAATAAAACATTCCTAAAATTAAAAAAGATAGAGCAACACTTTATATATATATATATAAAAAATATATATTTATATATGTGTATCTATAGTCGAATAAAATCTCTGAGGAAATACTAAAAGAATGTATCTCAATAAAGTATTCCTAAAATTAAAAAAGGTTGAACATTTTATAAAATTTCTGAGCATTATACAAAGAAGAAAATCTCACCAGGGCATCCCAGCAAAAGAAAGACTTAATAATTAGATTATTATCAGACTTTTTAATAGCAATGTTACATGAAAATACAGTAACAGTATTTAGATGCTGCAATAAAGCATATAAATGAAGGAATGATAGAATTAGAACATCCCCATCCTGCAATTCCCAGTTAATCAAAGGAGCTAGGCAACGAGCATCAGTGATTCCTAACATCGTGAAAAGAGAGACAAACAGACATTGTGTTCCTAGTGGTGAAAACCCATACCACCACCGATAGACTTTCTGAAGGAACCAAAGCTAAGGCTGGTCCAGCCTCTGCATCCAGATGTTTACTGGTAAAGGGAGTCACGGATGTGTTAAACTGTCCCTGGTATGCGCAATCCGCAAAATCCAGACTACAGAAAACTCTGCAGGTCAAATGGCTCAGGCTTTTCAACCTGTTAATCATTAGGAAAAGAAAGACATGGAGGAGAAACCTGTAAAGTACAAGAGACATAGAAGACAGCTAAAGAAATATCCAAAACTGGTTACCATAGCCATCGGGATAGGATTACCACCAAGAGGAAGAAGGACTTCCGATCGGCCTGCAGCACACAAAGACCGCGGTGGCTGGGAAAATTCTGTTTCCTGACCTGAGTCGTCATTACATGGGTTTTGTCTTAAATGATTTAGTAAATTATACATTTTTGTTATCTGTATCTCAATTTTATTTTAAATTTTAAAAAGCTTTTTTAAAGAGGGAAAAGTGACAATGTGAGCATTTGTCTTCTGAAAACTGTGGAGACTGCAGTTGGAAGAAAGACTTGGGAATAGCTACTTACGGGGTTAGGGCTGGACCATAGAAAAGTAAACAGTTTGGAACTGGAAGGAGTCAGGTCTTAGAGGAATTTCTGAACACTGTCCTGGAAACAGGGACTCATGACATATGTTAGCAGGGAAAAAAGGGCAGAGGATGAGAGATGCATGGTCTCAGAACCCAAAACTCTAGAATCAGTTCAGGGCTCCTCCCAGGCCCCACAGAAAAGGCCATTCCAGGACACTGACCTCATGAACGTCCTTTACTTCATCAGGCTCAGGCCACTCAGTGCTACTTCAGGCTCTAGGGGCAAAGCTTCAATTAGGACCTTGGTATGGCGGTGGCACGAGAACAGTTCCTGAGCCCTGCAGGGACAGTGATAAAAGTTTCATGAGGGTCCCCCTTCACATTCCGGGGACTCAGCAGGCAGGGACCCAGCTGGTGCCACCAGCCACAGCCACCCTTACATCTCATCCCCATGACGTCCTGCTCTGGCCAAAGGACGGAGAGACCGATCTCAAAGACAAGGAAGAAATTATATCACCAGAAAGCTAAGTAAATACATATCTGGAATGAAAGAGAGGGAAGAAACACGACATCCCAGTGAAGACTGTATATTGTAATTAACTGAGAGGCGGGGGGTGGCCTGTGTGTGTGTGGGGAGGGTAGCCGCCCCCCCCACCCCCGCACACACACACTCTGTTTTTGGCTTCAGAAAAGACTATCTCAGGGATCCCTGAGAAGTACAGTCAGCCTCCCCACTTCACTCCTTTGATGTTAGGAAAAGTGGGAAGTAGAAGAAATCACAGGAGAGAAGGCAAGGTCCTCCCTGGGGACTCATTACCTTTCCGAGCCCTGAAGTGGACGGCAATCCCCATCAGAAAACAGTCCAAGCAGGAAGGCTGCCACCCCACTTAGCATCTCTCTCCAAGAATATTCAGACTGGGATCCTATGGGAAACAGGTCTTCAAGTTAGTAGAAAGCTCCCACTATTTGGTGTACCTTCCTGAAATCCCAGAACCTGTGCTGGACAGCAATACAATGCTATCTGGAAAAAATAAATTTAGAAATGATTCTTTGAGAGCAAGGTTTGCACCCATGGAGTTTCTGTTACAGCTCATAAGAATGACCCCTAAATACCAAGACCGAAGTATTAGAGGATGCTAGTTCCCAGTGTTCAAATTAAGTGACAAGGTGATTAGACCTCCTTATTTCTTGCAGATTAAGGACAGATATGTGCCATGTGTTTTTCCACTTTGAGTCAAGGACGCCAATGACTCTCTAACTTCCTCGGATCACGGGAAAAGAATTGGTGCTGTGACCACGGCGAACGTGGAGGTAACACAGGCCCCTACGCAGTCAGCAGGACCCTGAGTCGGGCCCAGATTCTCACTCCTCTCCACAGAAACAGGGCTCAGCAGGCTGACATGATCTCCCAGCCTTGGAGTCATTTCCAGCATCACTGTTGTCTAAAAGGTCCCGCCTCCATCCCTGATAAGGCCAGTGGACATGATCCCTGCTCTTTCCTCCTGCCCGTTCCGGGACCACCTGATTCTGAGGTGGCCTGGATAGAAGCCTGTCACAGAGCACAGCAGCACACTGTGGCGGCGCAGCATTGGGGGTCTCTCCAGATACACTGTCACCTCTGGTTGCACTAGGAAAGGAGAGAAAGTTGAGACATTATGAGGGAAAACCACAAAGCCAACACAGGAGTTTCTTTAGAGACTATCTCTGTCCCTAATCTCTTTTCCAGACCACCCTTGAGGAAACTGGAAATATGAGAAAATCTCAGAAACCAGATACGTCAGTGCCCCCAGGGAGGATGTGGGCCTTAGCAGACACTCCCACAATTACCCACTGTGTTTAACAGCACTCTGGTCCTTAAAGTCCCTGAGAACCTGGGGGCCTGGGACCAAGATCAAGTGAAATGACCTGTGAGGACAAGGAGTGAGTCAGGCTTGGGGACAGAATATATACACAGACTCCCCTGCTCCTAATCCACTTATCCTGAAGCAGGAAACTTCCCACAAGGGAGAAGAATGTTGGCTGGAAATTCCTGATCCCACCAGACCTCACCCTCCACCTCATCTTTTCTTCCCACAGGGAAGGGTGCACCCAGCTTGTAGTTGTGTCTGCAGAGCACATCCGCAGAGGGTCTATGTGTCTGCAATACAGCCAGCCAATTGTTCCACAGCTCAGCATCAGGCAGACACAAAGATCCCCACATCGCCGTCGGAACATGCACACTCCTCCAAGTTGAAGATGAATATGACCACAAACTGCACCCTGTCTGTCCCACTGGTGCAGTGGCAGTCAGCTTTTGCCTGAATCACAAAATCATCTGGAAAAAAAAAAGACTATAAACCAGCCCCACGTTTAAGAAACAAATGCCTGGTAAATGATGCCAGACCACAGAGATACGAGAGGTGGCCCTTGACCTCAATACATAGGCCAAAGCAGCCTCTTCTCCCCTGGGCCACATGATGGTTCCTCTCAGCAAAGAGACCCACAGTAGGGAGAAGCCTGCGGCCCATCCTACCAGGCCAGCTAAACAGCAGCCATGGAGCCCAAAGAAGCAAACCAAGGAGAGTCCCAAGAGACATAAGCCTTCCTTCAGTACATATTTATTCATTCATTTGGCAAGTATTTATTGACAATGTTTCACCAGACACTGTTTCTCGAAACCAAGTTTTTAGAAGCCCAAGGTTGGAACTCCCTTTACTAGCAAGTCAAAAATCCATCCCCATATGGAATAATTCAGTAGTATTCTTACACATTCCTGCTGGAGTAAAGTGCAGAAGTGATGGAGGTGGGCAGAGAATGCGAAGCAGGTGCATAGTCAGTGTGAAATAAACACCCCTCTACCTCCCACTCACGATGAGTTTTCTCTAAGAACTTTCTCCTGGACCTTTTCCTTTGTACTCTTATTCAGAGACCTCATCCTCTCTGCTGGCTCAGTCAGGCAGTGACCTCATTACCTCTAGCGATGGTACGTGAAAGAATATTCATCATGGCTTGAAGATGCGTTTTATCAGCATCAGCAGCATTGGCGGCAGCGGCGGCAGCATCATCACTGGCACTAGACCTACAATCTAGTAATTGCAACAACATGGTGATGGGGAATATAAGGTCAGCTTAAACCTTCTTTGGGGGATATTTTTACTAAACACTGCCATTTAAGATGGAATTTAAAAATTCCATTCCATTCGCCATTATGATTTTCCACTTTCGAAGTACTTTACTAATATTGACAGGGATGAATTTGAGCCATATGTTAACTTAAATACCTCATTTCTAATCTGCTTATGTTCTCCAAAGTAATTAAATTTTTCAAAGCTATTTAATCAGTCCTCATGGATAAGAAAAAGTGTGACTCATTTGTAGAGCGGTGTGCTATGATCTGAATGTTATATTCCCCAACAATTCATATGTTGAAATTCTGAACCTGAAAGGTAATAGTATCATTAGGTGGGGCCTTTGAGGGTGCTTTAGGATTAGTGCCCTTATAGAAACAGCTCCAGAGAAACCTCTCGACACTTCTACCGCGTGAGACACAGTGAGAAGGTGCCAGCTGTGAACCAGGAAGAGAGCCTTCAGCAGAACACAACCATGCTGGTGCCTGGCCTCAGACTTCCCAGCCTCCAGGACTGTGAGAGATAAATTTCTACTGTTTGTAAGTCACCCAGTCTGTGGCATTTTGTTATAGCAGCTCAAACGGACTAAGACAGTGAGTGATATTTGTCTTAGACTTAAAGAACTGGAAAAGTTTAAGAGACATATTGGTAAAAGTCTCTGGGAGAGTTCTCAGTTGGTATGAGTTCTAGTTCTAAATCCAGTTATTTTATATAGAAACGGACATTGACCCTCCCTGACCTGCTTCCCCACTGATAGGGGTGGGTTTGGGTTCACGTCCAGCGATACTGAAGGAGAGCTCAAAAGGATAGCTTTAAGTGAGAAAAGAAATAAAATGTGATTCAATGCACAATAACATCTGTTAAAATTTTTAAATGCACACAGAATAAACAATGCTACATTTTTAAAGATCACTCTCATACTTAAAGACATAAAGACCTATTAAAATGGATATCTATGGAAGAGAGGGAGTGAGAACGGAGACAAGGGAAGAGAGGAGAGGGTCTTTCTACTGACCAATGACTGCAATGTGCTGTGAACTCACTGGGTAAGAGTAACTCCATTCTACATAACAGAAGAGTAACAGCATTAAATACATGTACCCTCTAACCTGAGGACAAAAATAATGCACTCAGCTTCTCTAATTTTTCAATAATGAATTATTGAGAACAATAATAAAAGGAAATTCAGGTGGGTTGATATTGCAGGTTGGCAGGAAGACAGGGCATTGAAGTTGAGACTTGAAAGGTCATTGTTACTGATCTTGCATTGTAAATTTGCTTTCATGTCCAAGTTCAGAGTCTTCCTCTGGGAACTGCTGAGCTGAGCTGCCAGGGCGGCAGCATCCTTCCTGGTGGGTCAGCACACTGTCCCTCCCTCAACAGCTAATTTCAGATGAGTCTCTCACTTCCAGTTCACTATTCCCTCTTAGAGTCAAAATCGGGGGTGGGGGAGGAAATACCGTATTTTGCCCTGTATAATGTGCACTGTTTGCCCAATTTTTGAGGGAAAAATAAGGATGTGCATTATACATGGGTAGTACTAATTCCCTATCTATATAAATGTTTTTAATTCTTTTATTTATGGTTATGCGTTTAAAGTGAAACTCTAAAAAGGAATAACAATATCCGCATGCAAAATAACACCCTGGAATACAATCATTGGTTTTATTTCTAAATATAAATAAATTAAAAATTGAATTAAAAAATTAAAACAGAAGATTTTTTTTTCCAGAAAGTTTGGGCCAAAAACATAGATGCTTATTATACATAGCAAAATTATATATTTACCATAGCTCTGGTTCAGAGTTAAGATATGGACTGAATATTTTTTCATTTGCGTTATTTAATACATATTATAATCCCATACAGGTTTCTATTATGTAAGGACAATAATGTTCCACACACTCTCCACCCCACCCTGCCCCTGTCCCCAGGTTTCCTCTTTTGTAATTAATGAGACTTTGACTTTCAAGGGGGTTTCATTTTTAGCACATTATGTCCTGTTTTCTGCTGGCAAACCTGTTTTCATGGTGTAATATTCTTCAGATTTGCATAGCCTCTCTCTTCATCTAGAAAAATAACAGCATTAAATACATGTACCCTCTAACCTGAGGACAGAAATAATGCACTCAGCTTCTCTAATTTCTCAAAATTGTTCAGGCTTAATAAATGCAAAAGAAGCAACTTTGTTTCCAATTTCTTGTGTCCATATATACCTCAGTTGGATAAATATAGAAATAGTCATAATCATCAGAGCAAATTCCCCATGAGAAATGGCAGCTTTTCTCAGGCTGCCTCCCAACTGACATTGATACAATGAAAACCATAAGCAAGACAAAAAGTTTCCCTTCTTCCTGCCTCCCTACACCTTGAATCTGTGGCTCTGGTACAGGAAGTCTCTTTCCCAGCAGTCTATTGTGTGTGGTAAAGAAGGAAGAAACACTTCTGTCAAAGGGAAGAACACTTTCTCTTGAAAGTCAGTAGCCACTTCCAGCCTTGCCTGTAGCCTGGACCTATACCAAGAGGCATCCCTCCCTCATGCCAATTATTGCATACGCACCTGAAAAAAATCACTCTGTTCTCACCTGGAGAGTCTTTGCCTTGAGTCATAGAGGAATCCAGCCTGATAAGATGCACTGGCAGAGCCACCCCCCAGGGGACCGACCCAGAACCCATTCCCGAAGGAAAAAATGAGACAGGAAAACCATCAACTTCTTCAGAATGGGGCTTGCCCTTACACAACTCAGTCACAAAGTATTCGTTAAGTGTATACCTTGTTGACCTCTCCCGGACTGGAAACTCCCCACATTGATAACCAATCAGGATAGAGAAGGTAGAGAAACAACCATTAGGTGCTGGATAGAATGCTTTCATAAAGTTGTGTTTTACCAATCAAGAATTGCTTACCTGCAGAATCACTGACAGTAGTTTAGATATGTGGAAAATGGTTTGGGAGAAAAAGAAAAATGTTCTATGCAGTAGGTGGTCCTAGAAGAACTGAGCAGATTGTTTATTACATATCCCAATGTCCTTATTTGGCACTGTCCCTGGCCTGTTCTGACCAATAGTTCTTCCTTCCTATGGGTTGGTTGACATTGCCAACAGAGAGTTTGTTAATTAAGAAGGAAGTACACAGAGTTCTGAAACATATGCCTTAAGAGGAGTTAGTGAAGAGATTATCAGAGAACAAATAGAAGAGAGTTGGAATATGGGAATAACCTAAAAATATGCTTCCCTATAAACCAACCAAGTTCACAGAAAAGCTTGGGGCGGGGGGCGGACATGAAGAGAGGATTCTCAAGAGAATAAAATGCTGTAAAAATGTTCAAGAAGATAAAATATTAAAAAGCATTATTGTATTTTATGATTATGGGGGCACCAATAACCTTCATTGAGACATAGAGAGTTAAAGGTTGAAGATGTATTTCAAAAGAGCAAAAAGTACATTAGAAATGAGGAAATGAAGGCAGCAAATGTAAACAGTCCTTCAAATTTTGCAAATAAAAGTAAAGGAAAAGACCCTCACTTGAGAGGAAAGCCACACCAAACAAAAATTACTCTTAAGATGGGAAAAAACTTAAGTTTTTGAAGCAAGTGGAAGGCATCTGTAGATAGGAGAGATTGAAGATAAAAAGAAGAAGAAAGGAGAAATTTCCCCCAAAATGCTGAATGGAATCCAAGAATGAGATAGATTGTCAGGCTTGGCATAAAAAGGCGTATTTCTTCAGATGCAAGAATTAAGACACGGAGATTTGGGATGAGAAGGAGAAATGAGGATGCTCCAGCTATATGACTTCAATGAACTCAATTTAGAATAAAGCAAGATTTTCTGCTAAAAAAAAAGAGCTGCAAACATATATATTTGATAACTAAGGAGAACATGAGTCCTTTTCCACCAAAGTGGTGTCTAAGTTCATTATCATGTATTTGGGTGGGAGCTGTCCATGCTCAATACCATGGGCTGTACAATGATGAACAGACAAGTCCCTTGTCCTCCAGAAATGGATAATCTTGGTGCACAGACAGGGAAATAATCTACTGTAATGTCAGGAAGAATGGAGCTAACTTTGTAATGTCCGAATACCCAAAAAGAGTAATTTTAACTTAGTCCAGAAAGAGTCTATGATGAAGTTGATAGTTGACACAATTGGCATAAGAAACAGAATTTTAGAATTCAAAACACCCAGTACATTATCCACCATGTATAAATATATACACACTACTTCACTGAAGGGAGCAAACCCAATAGAATTTTTCTTCACTTCCCTAAAGGAACACAGGCTTTGATGGATAAGTAAGGTGGGATTATGATAGTTGACCAGGAGACCCAAGAATACTTGAGTTATTCCTTACCAAATATGCTGTGACTCCCTTGGGAAAGCTTGACCCATAAATAGTAATAGCAAATTGTAAATCAAAGGCTTACTCTGTAATTAGCTGGTCAAATCCTTGACACCACAATAGTTCTATGGTAAGCTTCTCTGAAGCATGTGACCCCAAGTAAGGCCTTGTGTTCCCTCTTAAATCCCACTGTGCCACTAGCCAACTGTAAATCCTGAAGAATTAAGAACATCCAATGCTGTAGGAAGAAGAAAGATGATTGGGTCACAAAGGGACTCTGTTCAAGGTGACGGAAATTTGGATTCAGAAAACAGAAGTGAAATGCTACTATATAACCTTTTGATGTACTATGACCCACCCACCCCCACTCTTACTAAACATGCCCTGCTCTGGAATCTGACCAATCAGAATAATTCCTTCTCTTGAAGATCAAGACAGATAAAGAAAAAGATGGGGAGATGTGGGAGACATCCTGAACTTACTAGGCACATGGGAAACTGTACCTCCTAACCTCTTTGGACTATGTGACTAGTTCTACCTAATGGTTAGTAGCAAAAAAGGTTCTTGGTCAAAAAATTAAACTACCAGCGCATGATTCTTCTTCTCTTGCCCTCCCAAGTCAACCAAGACAGCCTTGCGTTGAAATGTCGAGTCAAAATGTAAAAGTAATCTAATTAACTCAGTCGTCATGGAGGGCAGCTACCCAGAGAATCACCCAAACCTACAACAGATGCTAATGATAGGGTGCACAAGGAGATAACTTTTCTTAATTAAGGTATGGGGGTGTTTGTTACCACAGCCTGGCCTAACTTGACCTAACTAGTATAGGAGAGGAACAAGGATGTTGACCCACCCCACCACATACCTCAGGTAGATCTGAGTATTCATGAATAAGTCTGTCCACAGGCCAGAAAATGGTAGGCACTATGCAGAGTACATGCTCTGTAATTGTGAATACTTCGTCTAGAAGTAGATGGCTGTGATGCTCCCGCTTGAGAGGGCTTGAGAGGGTATGCATGAAGCTGAGTAAAAAAGCAACAGACAGAAGGAGCTCAAGTCACTGAATTTTAACTTCCTCTATTCTCCCTACCTGCACCTACTTCAGTCTTTCTGTGTACGTTAGCTCATTGGGCAATGGAGAAAAACATTTGACTTGGGGCTGAGTGAATGAGGTTATCAGACACAGTAAAAACCTGGCAGGGTAGATGAGACGTAAGTCTAAACCTTTTCTGTTCCTTGCAGACACCTTGGATGGGCTTCTGCAACTGCTCTCAGAGACCAGGAGGAGTGGAGAAAAGGTGGGGCCTAGAGAATAGAGATTAAATGGAGGTTTGTATTTGGATTTAGAGGCAAGAAGAGTTGTCAAATGGCAAGGGATGGTGAGGGAAGACTGGAGGGTATGGATGCTGATCCAGAAAATTAGGACTTCTCCTTACTTCCCAGGTGAATGTTTCCAAGGCCCATAAACAGTAAGATCAGACTTGCCTACATCATAATAAGAGCTAATATTTGGTGACTGATATTATGAGTCAGCTTTCTAAGCAATATAGACTATGTGAAGGTGAGGGAAAGAGAAAGAGAGGAAGAGAGAGAGAGAATCATCACAACAACCCTTCGCTGTAGACACTATTATGATTCCATTTTATAAATGAAGTAATGAAAGAATGAACCAAAGGTCACATTAATAGTAAGTCTGTAGGCTGTGCTCATTCCTTTGCACTATATTTCTTACTTGGGAGCCCAAGAAAGCTTTATTTCTAAACTTCGGCATCTCTAATGATAGGGTGCACAAGGAGGCAAAATAACTGAAGATTTTTATTATAACTATTTGATGTTAGGACAGACCTCCACCATATTTTCTTTTACAAAAGAAAACCGGGGATCTCGTGTATCACAAGAAGGAATGGCTCAGGGCCTCTCTGTAGGAACTAAGAAGAGAAAGAAAAACCAGCCTGTGAATTTCTCCTGCCACTGACCTTTGTTGAGTCATTTCCTGCACTTAGTGTCAGTGTCCACAGTTGAAGGATCTGGGCTCCCCAGTTTTATCACAGAGACTATACAGTTCTGGGGAGGCAGTTACTAAAGGGAGAGGTTATGGCCTGGTTCCTTTCTTCCATATTTTTGTTGTGTTCTACTTGAACACTATGAGCTTGGGAAAAAAAGGTGGGACAATTTGATCATCTCATCCTGACTTCAGCAAAGAGCCCTCCCTAATATAGATGTGGGTTTTCTATGATTTTTCATTCTGGCTCATATTTTGCATTTCTCTTCCCCTTTCTCTCCCTGTTCCTTAGGGAGTGAGAGAAGTTGAGTGTGACACATGTGATTGTTTCTTGACAATGGTAACAAATAATTCTCCCTATTACCTGACACAATACCCTTCAGTTGCTATTTTGGTGACCTTAAATTTGAAATACACTGTTCATTTAAATTCATGTTCCTCTTTCTATACCATCTTATTACCAGAAACATAAGCTGCCTTAGGGAAGTTAGAAAAATATTCTGAGATACTAAACAGGAAATTAAACATATTTTTAGAGAACACTATATGTTGAGCTACAGTTCATTTTTTAAGCATATTTTCTAGATTATGCTATTATAGTTATCCTACTATTTTTCTCCCCTTTCTCCCCCTCTGCCCTGTACCACTCTCCCTCTGGCAATCTCTCCCCACCTTACTTCATGGCCATGGGTTGTACTTATAAGTTCTTTGGCTTCTCCATTTCCTATACTATTCTTAACCTCCCCCTGTCTATTTTGTGCCTGCCAATTATGCTTCTTAGTCCTCATACCTTTTTTCCCTATTCTCCCTCCTCCCCCTCCCTGTTGATAACCCTCCATGTGATCTCCATTTCTGTGATTCTGTTCCTGTTCTAGTTGTTTGCTGTGTTTGTTTGTTTTTTTGTTCTGCATTTTTTTAGGTTAAATTGTTGATATTTATGAGTTTGTTGTCATTCTACTGTTCATAATTTTGGTCATCTAGTCCCTTTAACATTTCATATAATAAATGTTTGGTGATGATGAACTCCTTTAACTTCACCTTGCCTTAGAAGCACTTCATCTGCCCTTCCATTCTAAATGATAACTTTGCTGGGTAGAGTAATCTAGGTTGTAGGTCCTTGCTTTTCATGACTTTGAATACTTCCTTTCAACCCCTTCTTGCCTGTAAGGTTTCTTTTAAGAAATCAGCTGATAGTCTTATGGGAACTCCTTTGTAGTTAACTGTCTCCTTTTTTCTTGATGCTTTTTTTTTTTAAGATTTTCTTTCTTTATTAATTTTTAGAGGGGAAGCGAGAGAGAAAGAGAAGGAGAGAAACATCCATGTGTGATTGCCTCTCACGTGCCCCCTACTGGGGACCTGACTTGCAAACCAGGCATGTGTGCTGACTGGGAATCAAACCAGCGACCCCTTGCTTCACAGGCAGGGTCTCAATCCACTGAGCCATACCAGCCAGGGTTCTCTTGCTGCTTTTAAGATTCTCTCCTTATCTTTAATCTTGGGTAACTTAATTATGATGTGCTTTGGTGTGGTTTCCCTTGGTCCAATTTCTTTGGAACTCTCTGAGCTTCCTGGAATTCCTGGAAGTTTATTTTCTTCAGCAGACTGGGGAAGCTTTTCTTCATTATTTTTTCAGAGAAGTTTTCAATTTCTTGCTCTTCCTCTTCTTATGGCAACCCTGTGATTTAGATGTTGGGAGATTTAAAGTTGTCCCAGAAGTTCCTAAGCCTCTTCTCATTTTTTTTTTTTGAATTCTTGTTTCTTCATTCTGTTCCTGATGAATGTTTATTTCTTCCTTCAGTTCCAAATTGTTGATTTGAGTCCCGATTTCCTTCCCTTCACTGTTGGTTCCTGTGTATTTTTCTTCATTTCACTTTGCATAGCCTTCACTTCTTCCTCCATTTTGTGTCCATATGCAATCATTTCTGTGAGCATCCTGATTATCAGTGTTTTGAACTCTGCATCTGATAGGTTGGCTATCTCTTCATCGCTTAGTTTTTTTTTCTGGAATTTTGATCTGTCATTTGGGCCCTATTTCTTTCATTTGGGCCCTATTCCTTTGTCTCTGTGCAGCTGTTATGTTGGGAGGGGCAGGGCCTCAGGTATTCACCAGGGCAGGGCAGCCCACCTCACTGCACTGTGGTGCTGTGTGTAGGGGAGGGTCAGAGAGGGAACAATGCCAATTGCTCGGCTCCTGCCCTGCTTTCAGTCACTTCCCTTGCTTCCCACAAATGGATTATGCCCTTTCAAGTACTGATTTCTGGGAGGGTGGACTTGTGTATGTTCTAGGATCCCATGGGACCCTCCAACAGACTCTCCTGTGAGACTGGGAGTTTCTTTCACCACTGCAACCTCCACAGGTTTTTATAGCCAGATATTTTGAGGCTTTCATTTTCTGCACTGGAACCCTGGGTTGCCATCTGTCTTGCGCCCCTGGCTTCAGTTGTTCCTCCTGGCTTACCCGCATGCAAATGTGGGACTGCTCAGTCTGCCAGCCTCTGCTTCGCCCACGTGGTCCTCCAGCTGTCACCGTGCCATGCATCCTCTCCACCTCAGCTTCCCGTCTCTGCCCCTCCTACCAGTCTGGATGAATATTCCTTCTTTAGCACCTTGGTTGTCAGAGTAACATATAGTCCAATTTCCTGGCAGTTCTGGTTGTTTTTTGTTTTTAAATTGGTTGTTATCCTTCTTTTGGTTGTGCGAAGAAGTAAAGCATATCTACCTAAGCCTCTGTCTTGGCCAGAAGTCCCTCAGCTACAGTTTAATTGAAGGGATTGTACAAGGCTAAGAACTTTGCCAGTTCAAAGCACTTAACTCTGCCTCAGCAGTGATTGCCGTTCCAAACCAGAGGGAGATGTCACATGAGGGGAAAGTAAAAAGGAAAGGATGTAAGAAACAACAGAAGTAGGTGGAATTTGGGGTGTCAGAAGCAAACTCATGATCTCACCCAGAGAATCCTTTTGGGAACTGAGCAGCTAAAGGTTCTGGGTTCTTATCAGCAATCAATCCTTTAATATGATGCCTGATATGGATCCACCCACATATTGACTTGTGTATGTTACATGACACCATTCTCTTATGACGGTTTTGTCTATCACCTCATACTGGGAAAGTGAATCTTGGTGGTATTTTGTCTTGCTAATTGTTCATTTGAACTCATTGTTTAAGAAATAGCCACCAAAATTATATTATGAACTTCAGAAAGGTTTTCTAGAACAAACCCATTCTGGTCATGATGAGTTTTTTAAATCTGTGCTAGATTCTATTTGCAATGTTTTTTAGCACTTTTGCATCAATATTAATAAATTTATCTATACTTTTTGTGTATTATCATAGTTTAACATCAATATTCTTACTTCATTAAAAGAATACTTTTTATGCTATTGAGCCACTTAATTAAAATTGAAATTATCTTTTTTTCTTTAAAGACTTTATTACATTACCTAATATCTGGGGATAACTCTTTTACAACTTTCTCTATTTCTTCTATGGAAATTATTCTATTGATATTCTACCTCTGTAGGAGTTAGTTTTGGTAAAGAGTTATACACTTAATCCATAAAATTGAGCAGTGCAGTCTCTTCTGATTTTTGCTCAGTTCCTGTATTAATTTTGTCTTTGTCATTTTTTATTTTCTTTACTTGCAGCTGCTCTACTTTTTTTACAATGAGTCTTATCTTATTGAAAAAAATGTTAAAAGTTTTTAATTTATGCATTCTACTGTTTTCCAGTTTTCTAACTTTTTAATTTCTGCTTTTATCTTTATTACCTACTCCTGCTTTCATTTGGTTGATATTGTTGTTCTTTTCACTTAATTCACTTTGTTTCATTCTTTCCTTTCACTGATGTAAGACTATGAATTCTCTCCTGAGTACTGCTTTATCTATATCTCAAAAGTTTTGAAATGTGATTTCTGTCATTTTTCTAAAAATTTTTTAGTTTATTTTTTAAATTTTTTCTCTGGCCCAAGAGAGAGATTGTTTCTTAAGTTTCTATGTGAAAGTACACTTATATTTTCTGATTTTAATGTAAGAGAACATTTATTGTTTCTGATTTTCTTATTATTATCTACTTTGTTCCAATATGCTCAGAGTATAGTATTTATATCATTCCTACCTTTGGGGATTTATTGAAGTTTTTTGTGTCATAAAAAGTGGTCTATTCTTTTTAAAGATTTTATTTATTTACTTTTAGAGAGATGGGAAGGGAGGGAGAAAGAGAGGAGAGAGACATCGATGTACAGGGGATACATAGATTGGTCGTCTCTCTCATGGCCCCAGCTGGGGTTCTGGCCCACAACTCAGGCATGTGCCCTGACTGAGAATCTAGCAGGCAAGTTTTCAGTTCACAGACCAGTGCTCAGTCTGCTGAGCCACACCAGCCAGGGCAAAAGTTGTCTGTTTTTTTTTCTGTTTTGTTAGAACTTGAAAAGTTTTGTTCTCTATTTTCAATGAAGAAGCTATAATATACATTCGTATAATATTCTGGTGACTTCTTGTTATCATCATGAAAATGGCTATCTTGGTCTCTACAATTGCCTTTGGTCTTAGACTATATTTTTAAATATCAGTGTAACTATACAAGCTGTTGTCTGTTATTGTTAGTTTTGTATATTATATTGCATGTTTTGATTTTAACCTTTTCATGTCTTCAGGGTATTTTTTGTGACTCATGAGAAGACCATGTAACTGAACTTGATATTATTAATCCAATCTGAGAATTTTTTAACTCCTAAACTTAAGCTATTTACATTTATTGTAATTACCAAGTTTTCTGGATTTCTTTCCATTATCCTGCATTGTGCTTTTTATTTTATGCTCTTCCTCTGCTTCTTTTTTTCTCCTTTCATGTTTTATATTAAATTGATTAAATTTTTAAGTAATCTCTAATGTTCTCCTACTAGCTTAGGGGTTTTAAGTCCTATTAGTTAAGGGTTATGCCCTGGCTGGTATGGCTCAGTGGATTGGGTGCTGGCATGCGAGCCAACACATCGCTGGTTCGATTCCCAGTCACAGCACATGCCTGGGTCGCTGGCCTGGTCTCCTCTGGGGGACACATGAGAGGCAACCACACATTGATGTTTCTCTCCCTCTTTTTCTTCCTACCTTCTCGTCCCTCTAAAAATAAATACATAAAATCTTAAACAAAAAAAAAAAAAAAGAGTTACTCCTACACTTTTAACATGACAACTTGGCAATAATTGACTAACTGAAGTTCATTGATACCTCTACCCTCCTTCCAACAAGACAAAAACTTTATAACACTTTTACTTTATCTGACTTGTTCTCATGTTATTTGTGATTTTTCCCTCTTGTTCTTAAATGTAATATTCAGTATTCCTAGTGATTTTTATAGTTGCAGTCATTTTTTATTTTCCAGTTTAACTTACCAATATGTTAGACAGGTTAGTCATTGTTGTTGTATCTGTGTGTGTTTCTCATCTTTGCTGCTTGCATCCTAATTTTTCCATCTGAGTTCTTAAGTGGTAATAAAAGAAAAGTGAATGACTACTACAATATGAAGCTACTTTTTATCCATATGACTGGCAAAATCTAAAAAGTTAACAAAACTGTGTTGTTGAGAATGTGGGGAAACAGAAAATCTCACATTGCTGATGGAATTGTGCAGTAATACAATCTCTAGGAAGGTAATTTTGCAATGTATAACAATATTCATAATATAGGCACACTTGGACTCAGCAACTCCCCCATAAGGATTTTATTGTTGTGAATTTCTTGCACATCATGTATTACAATGTCTATGCAAGAGATTGCTTATAAGAGTGAAAAGCTCCCAATAGCCTAACTATCCATCAACTGGCTAAATGAAATACAGCACTTCCATTTTTTTTTTAAACCATGTATTTCTAAACTCTAAAAAGTAAAGCTCAGAACAAGGAATTTAGGGAGTTGCTATTTGTAAAATTAGGAAGCAAGCATATACACATATATTATTAAATATATATTACATTTCTTTTGGAAGAACAACATAAAATTCCAAGCATGGATTAACTATCAGGTGCTATTGGCAAACTGTGGAGAAGGATGGGAGTGAGGCTTTCCTCTGTATATCCTTTTGTGTCTTTTCAATTTTAAACCACATTAATATATTGCTTAGTCAAATAAACTGCTTCTTTTAAAAAAGAGAATAATAGGTTTTTTTGAATTGATGTTTCAGGATACTTAAGGTATAATCCCAGAAGTGGAATTGCCAGGTCAGAAGGCAGTTCCATTTTTAGTTTTCTGAGGAAATCCCAATACTGTTTTCCACAGTGGCTGCACCAGTCTGCATTCTCACCAACAGTGGACTAGGGTTCCCTTTTCTCCACAACCTCACCAGCACTTGTTGTTTGTTGATCTGTTTATGATGGCCATTCTGACCGGTGTGAGGTGGTACCTCATTGTGGTTTTAATTTGCATTTCTCTGATAGTTAGTGATGCTGAGCATCCTTTCATATGTCTCTGGGCCCTCTGTATGTCCTCCCTGGAGAAGTGTCTGTTCAGGTCCTTTGCCTATTTTTTAATTGGGTTGTTTGTCTTCCTGCAGTGGAGCCATGTGAGTTCTTTATATATTTTGGAAATCAAACCCTTGTCCAAGGTATCATTTGCAAATATGTTTTTTCATACAGTTGGCTCCCTTTTCATTTTGTTGATGTTTTCTTTAGCAGTGAGAAGTTTTTTTATTTTGATGATGTCCCATCAGTAAATGAGTGGATCAAAAAACTGGTACATTTACACAATGGGATACCATGCAGCAGAAGGAAAGAAAGGAAGAGCTCCTACACTTTGCAGTAGCATGGACGGAACTGGAGAGCATTATGCTAAGGGAAATAAGCCAGGGGTGGAATACAAATACCATATGATCTCACCTATAAGTGGAACCTAATCAACAAACAAGCAAGCAAAATATAACCAAAGACATTGAAATAAAGAACTGACAGTAACCAAAGGGGAGGGGAGAGGGGGGTTATGGGGGAAGAAGCGGAAGGGTTGTCAAGGAACACGTATAAAGGACCCATGGACAAAGATAAGGGGGGTAGGATCGAGGGTGGGAGGTGGGGGTGGTGGTGCAGGGATAATGGAGACAACCGTACTTGAATAATAAATAAATAAATAAATAAATAAATAAATAAATAAATAAATAAAAATGATAGGAGGGTAAGTAGATGCAGGAAGTATAGGCAACTGTTCTTGAAGGGTTTTTTTTTTGTAAAGCTGGGCAGAGTTCACCTTTTCCTAGTTCTGTGACCCAGGCAAGTTAGTAAATGTTTCTAAATCTCCATTCTCTTATTCCCAGAATCAGGGATAGTAATACCTGCCACAAAGAATTATCTTGAAGACAAAATAAGAAAATATATATCAGGCACTTAGCACAGCAGTAGCACACAGGAAGGGTTCAGTAAATGATTGTTACCGTTAATGAGTTATTAAAGTTCACGAGTCCATAAAACTCTAGGTAGAAAACCCAGGATTTCCTAGGACCACTAGATGGCATCAGACTCAAATAAATGGGTGTTCCTTTCACTGGGAAATGGAAGATCTTTGCTTTCCGGATTCCCTAAGGCCTTTCCTCCCAAATTCTGACTACTCCACTCTTCCTCTTCTTGATTCAGCCCTGCTGTTGGGTGGCTACCCGACTCAGGTCGGGCCTAAAGGACTTGATATTCAAGACTGAGCAGAGCAGATGAGGTGGGGGTTGTTCTGGGCTGCAAAGAAATGAGAGTTTCTTAAGGTTCCCCCTTTCCACTCACATCTTCCTTTGGAAAAAGTAGAACATGACTGACTGGGGAAGATCCTGAATGTCAGTGACAAGAATAAGAGAAAATCAAATGGTGTTGCAGGTGTAGGAGGAGTGATTGAAAAGAACTAGAATTCTGGACAGAATCACTAATACCTGTGGTTACCAGGCAGACCACACCTGCAGCGTTTGTCTGTCTAGCCTGACTACCTTGACTGCCAGGGAACATTTTTCTGTGTCCCTGACATAAGGTGTACTTGGGAGTTTCTCCTGAAATAACAAAGTTGGGGGGCATCTTAAGATCCCAAGGTCTGCTGCATCTTCCTGTACTGCCATCGGACGCCCAACTTTTCCTCCCAGCTCTTTCATCAATTAGCTGTGTGATTTCAGGCCACTTTCCTGTCCTATAAAGTAAGGTTTGACTGCTTGTTTTATTATTTTTTATGAGGCCTTATGGGTTTAAAGTATTATGAGTCTGTGGGTGCAATTGTGCTGAGGATGTCACAGAATTTTAACAGATCATCTTCTTCCACGAGGGCTACCATTTCCATAAGTTTGGGAGATACAGGAATTTTAATTTCTGTTGTATAAATACAGAAAGGACATTTTGTGGGAAGGGGAAGGGACAGGCAAGACTTTCCGCTCTCCAAAGGCATCTTTCACCCTTGTGACATTTGAGAGACACAGGTGTGGAGCTGCAGGGTGTGAGCGGGATGAAGCAAGGGCTTCTGTGCATAAGGAGCTTCTTATCCTGCTGCCTACAGTTGCCAAGCAGAACAAAATCCCATGCAGCAGCAGCTCTGGCTAGTTCATTGCTAGTGCTGGAAAGTACCTATTTCTGGGAATGTGAAACTTCTGTTTCTAGAATAGGAACCTTTAACAGTAAGTCCATCCCAGTAACCACTTAGGTGTACAGCTTTGGATTTTCATTGGCTGGTACATGCAAGGAATATTGAGAATGAAGACAGTAGAGGAAAGAGATTTATTCATTTATCCAACAGATATTTATCATTGTCTATTATGAATTGAGCCCTGTGCCAGATAGTAGATATGAAGTTTATTATGACATATAGCCTAGTGTGGACTCTAAGGTCAGGCCTGGATGCAAAGTCCAGCTCCATCACTGCGTAAGCTTGGGAAAGTTATTCAATCTCTTTGAGACTCAGTTTCCTCATCTATACAATGGGGGTAATATAATCAACTTCACTTTCAGAATTAGGAATAAGGGCTCAAAATGGTAATACACAAAAACACAACACAATTCTTACTCATGTTAAACTCTATAGTAGCTATTATCAATTTTTTTAATTTTATTTGTTTTTAGGGGGAGAAAGAGAGATAGAAACACCAATTTATTGTTCCACTTATGTATGCATTTATTGGTTGATTCTTGTATGTGCCCTGACTGGGGATCAAACCTTGGCATATCAGTAAGACACTCTAACCAACTGACCTAATCAGTCAGGGCCTATTATCAATTTTTATTAACACTTAATTATGAAACTATATCCTGCCCCTCCACACCCTAACTCCCAAATATCAGACACTGGTGAGAATGAGGAAGGATACAGAAAGACAACCTCATAAATATTTATGTCAAATTGGCTAATATGTACTCAAAGAACAGATAAAAGACTAATAGGATGGCCGCCAAAATAGTTAACTGTGGTATCTCTGGGAAGTGAAACAAAGGTTAAATTTACTTCTCTTTATGAATGTGTGCTATTTACAAAATAAGCAAAACTATTTTAAAGTATATTTATTATGCACAGTTCACTATTCAGCACCAGGCACAGCTCTGTTCATCAAAGAAATAAGGTCCTTGGACACAGACAGCAACCCCCTCTCCCCGTGGACAAAAGCACACGTGGTCCAAATCTCCATCACAGAACAACCACTACCCAGAGGCCCAGCCCCAGAGAGGCTCAGAGCAGAGCTGCTCGGTCACGAAGACGGCCATGAGAAGGCTGCTGTCCCGGGCCTCAGCCCTCCAGCTGCTGCTGCGCCAGGCGGGAATAGAGGTCTTGTCCCTCCATGAGCTGGGCACGCTCCAGCAGCCGTCCCTCCCTGAGCACCAGGACCTGGTCAGCATTCTGGACGGTCTGCAGCCTGTGCGCGATCACCAGCACCGTCCGGTCCCCGCGGGACTGCCATTCCTGCAGCTGGAGAGGGAAGAGGGATGGTCATGACACTTCAGGGAAGGAGGAACAGGATGGACACCACACCCTCACTGGCCCGTCTTCTGGTTTAGGGTTCAGAAGGCATGAAACGAGCAAAGGTAGGAGAGGGGAAGGTAAAGGGCTGCACTGCGCCCCTCAGCCGCACTATGGCAGCCAGTGGATGGGAGAGGCAGGAATGCCCACGTGTGACTGTCCCCACGGCACCGCGTTCTCCACTCCATTTCCCACTGCCCAAAAGGCGCAGACACTTTCTGCTAGTGGCCCACTTGTCCCCCTGCTGCCCAGTTCTGCAGAAGGTGGTCCCTCAAACATGACCAGCCAGGCCCTGCTGACCCCTGCCCCATACTCACGGCCCGCTCACACCGGGCATCCAGGGCACTGGTGGCTTCGTCCAGGATGAGGACACGTGGGTCCCGCACAAGGGCCCGGGCGATGGCCAGACACTGTTTCTGTCCCACAGCCAACAAGTTCCCCTTCTCCCCTACATCTGAAGAAACCAACACACACCCTTTCTCAGACACAAGTAACCATGACAACACCCTCCGCAGAAGCAGGGACAAGGGCGCAGCTGGTATTTCCACTGGCACAGCTAGGGGGGCGCTGGGTAAGCAGGGAGCGCAGTGCGGCCCCTGCAGAGCTCTGGTGTTGGGAAGGGAGGTAGCGGGAGCCAAGGAAAGGGTGACAGAACAGCAAACATGGAGTTACAGGGACACAAACCCTCACCCAGGAATAAGCTCGTTTCTGCTTTGACAGAGGTACCTGTGTGTAACCCATGCTCCATTTCCTTAATGAACTCATCTGCTTGGGCGGCCCGGGCGGCCGCCATCACCTGCTCATCACTGCAGCTCTTCAGCCCATATGCAATGTTGTCCCTCACAGAACCCGAGAACAGCACAGGCTCCTGCCCAACCAAGGCCACCTGTGCAGAGGGAATGGGAGCGGCGGACAGCATGTAAACCCCCCTGGCAGAATCCTCCTCACCTCCTCCCCTACCTCCCCCAGAATGGACTTTTTGAGTTTCTCCCCATGGATTTCCCGTGCTCTCTGCACTTGCTTCTTCCCTCCTCTCTCCTCTCTGTCTTCCTCGCCACACACCTGCCGGTGCAGGTAGCGGTGCTCATAATTGGAGATGGGCTTCCCATCCAGCAGCAGCTTCCCCCGGGTGGGCTGGTACAGGTTCTGCAGCAGGGCAGCCACTGTGCTCTTCCCAGACCCGTTGGGCCCCACCAGTGCTGTCACCTCACCAGGGCGCAGGGTGAATGTCAGCCCCTGGGGAAGCCAGGAAAGAGTAAGGGGCCTGCCTCTCCTCCCGCAGGCCCCCACCCCTTCTCTTTCTATCAGAGGTAAGATCAGCTCCCCAAAAGCAACTGATCTACAGGATCTGATGCCTGGTCACACTTAAGCAGCAGGGAGTGAGGGCTCCAGTTTCCTCCTCTGGCCTCCTTCAGGCACCTGGAGCACAGGCTGGTCGGGGCGGTTGGGGTAGGCAAAGGAGACATCGTGGAATTCCACTAGACCCTGCAGAGCGGGAGGTTCCAGAGTCCCTGGGGGAGGCAGGTTTGGCTGTCGGTCCAAGTAGCGGAAAACCTTCTCGGCAGCCCCCACGTTGCTCAGCATGTCCCCACACATGTACACCAGGGTCTGGAAAACAGGAACAGAGGGTCAGCTAACCAAACATAGCTCCACCAGACACCAGCTTCCCGACTGTTCACGAACCTCTGCCACACCTCACCCCAGCCACACACCCTCTCATCCAGAAAAGATTCTCTGCCTTTAAATGTGCAATTTGGATGAATTTAAAAGCAGCACCAACATCCTACCATCGCATTTCAGCTGCACTGTGAAAGAGGAGCTGTACATACCCTCCCCGACAGGGTGACTTCTGTCCCCGGCCTTCTCAGTTACCGTTCTGTGTAACTTTGCACATGTCCATCCTGCCTGATTAGACAGGAAGTCCTTAAAAGCAGGCACTGTACCTACCGCATGTTAGTAACTACCAGGTACCTCCCACAGTTCTCCACACACAAAAGGTATTTAACAAGTAAAGTTATTTAAAAAATGTAACTAACTCTTTTGAAACCTGGTGAATATAGGGAAATAGCTGACTGCTCATTCTGCCTTTCCTAGTCCAACTGCATGACTGGGTAACCAAGCAGTAGATGAGGGGAAGTCTGTTCAGCTAATATATGAAGGGGCGGTAGGGTGTGGTCATTTTTGCAACCCTAGCAAGTTCACGGATCTAGGCATTGAGCAGCATGGCTGATGCCACCAGATACACCCAAGAGAGAGAGAAACATCTCATATTACATGTATGAGACAAGTGGAAATTTGACCACTGACTATAGTTGATGAATTTTAGAAACTATTGTTAATTTTTCAGGTGTGATAATGGTTTTGTGGTTATATTTTTAGTGTTTATATTTTAGGAATACAACTGAAATATTTACCTTGTATTATACCCTGTATTTTCTTCAAAATAACATGAGGCGGGGGAAGAGGGTGAGGGTACAGATGGAACAAGATTGGCCATGAATTGATAATTGTCAAAGCAGGTTCATGTGAGTTCATTGTAATTTATCTTTTTTTTTTCTTCTTTGCATGTTTTAAACTCTTTATAACACAGTGAGCTGCTGTTTTGCATTTTTAAAATATTTTATTTATTTATTTTTAGAGGAGGGGAAGGGAGGGAGAAAAGGAGAGAAACATCTATGTGTGAGAGAAACATCATCAAGCTGCCCATAGGCTGCCTCCTGCGAGCCCCCAACCGGCAACCAGGGGCCGGGATCTGGCCTGCAACCCACACATGTGCCCTGACAGGGAACAAACTGATAACATTATGGTTTAAGGGAGGTTGCCCTACCTGCTGAGCCACACCAGCCAGGGTTTGCTTTGCATTTTTAACCAATAAAGCCCAAGGCCCAGAGGCCAGAGAGAAAAACAGGGACAAAGAGAGTATGTGCAGGCTCTCCACTCACCTGCACATAATGGCCCACATCCTCCTGGAAGAGCAGAAAGGAGAGCAGGCCACCCCGGGTGAGGTCCCCTGCCAGGATCTGCTGCAGCCCACAGCTCAGCATCAGCACCTGCATCCCCAAGTGCAGCATCTGGAAGGGAGAAGGAAGGTGGGACTGAGAAAGGCTCCTCCCATTTCTTCCCCTCTCTGTTCCCACCAAGTGGAGCAGCAGAGACCCGGGACTGGAAGGCTTCCCCTGTCTCTCCAGGCTTCCTGACTCTGGGCCCTCCTCCGCCCCCGCCCCCGCCCCCCGCCCCGGCCGGCCCCACCCACCACCACTCAGCCTTCTCACCCTCCGTAAGAGCAGGTAAAGGGCCCGTTCCAGGTCCCGTTGCCACCACAGCTGCCGGCATCTTTCAAGGGCCTCCTCATAGCGACAGACTTCGTGGTCCTCAGCCCCAAAACTGCGCACCGTCTGCAGCCCTCCAACTGCCTCCCGCACCACCTGCCCTGCCTTCGCCACCCTGTCCTGGATCTCCAGGAGCATCGCCTGGAAAAGCGGGGCAGGAGGTGTACGGGGTTCACTCGGCAGAAGACAGCAAACCTTACGTCCCTTCCAGCCCCTGGATGCTCCCCAATCTACCTAAGAATGTCAAACTGTCTTCTTTCCCTCTTTCTTACACTTATTTTCAGAAGGAATAAGGACAGTGAAGAAGGGAGGGAACAAATTATCACCAAGCTCTCAATGCTAGTTAATGTACGAGATACACACTATTATTTTTTTACCTTCATTTAAGTTAATTCACACCACCCCTGTGTGTGAATAAAGAGAGAAGGGGTAGTTTCCCAAGGAGCCACAGCTAGGTAACAGAAGATGGAGATGTAGCTTAAATGGATCAAAGACCTAGATCTGAAAACTAAAACTATAAAACTTTTAGAAGAAAATACAAAGGGAAAGCTTCATGACACTGGATTTGACAAATATTTCTTGCATATGACACTAAAAACACAAATAACAAAGTAATAAGGAATAAATTAAACTTCATCAACATTAAAAACTTTTGTGCATCAAAGGACTCTATCAATAGAGTTAAAAGGAAATCCATGGAATAGAATATTTGCTTAAAGCTGATAAAGGAATAATACACAAGCTATATAAAGAACTCCTACAACTCAACAATTTAAAAACAACCAAATTTAAAAGTGAACAAAGGACTTGAATAGACATTTCTCCAAAAAAGATATAAAATGGCCAATACGTATACAAAAAGATTCTCAACATCACTAATCATTAGGGAAATGCAAACCAAAACAATGAAATATCAAATCATTAGGATGGTTATTTTAAGTGTGTGTGTGTGTGTCTGTGTGTGTGGAGAGAGAGAGATTATTCGGCTATTAAAAATGGAAATCCTGCCTTTTGCAACAACATGGACTTTGACGGCATTATGCTAAATGAGATAAATCAAATAGAGAACGACAAACACTGTATGAGCTCATTTATGAGTGGAATCTAAAAAAAAAAAGGACACCAAATTCAAAGAAAAAGAGATCAGACTTGTGGTTACCAAAGGCAAGTGTGGTGGGCAGGGCAATTGGATGAAGGTGGTCAAAAGGTACAAACTTCCAGTTATAAAGTAAGTAAGTGCAAGAAGTGCAATAAAAAACACAGAAGATAACAAGTATTGGAGGATGTGGAAAAACTGAACATTGTGCATTGCTGGCAGAAATGTAAAATGGTGCAGCTGCTATGGGAAACTGCGTGGTGGCTCTCCAAAACATTAAAAATAAAGTTACCATACAATCCAACAATCCTACTTCTGGGTATATACCCAAAAGAATTGAAAGCAGGGATGCAAGCAGATATTTGTATGTTTATGTTCATAGTAATACTACTCACAATAGCCAAAAGGTGGAAGCAACCCAAGTGCATATCAACAGATGACTGGATAAACAAAATGTGCTGTCTGCATTGATGGAATGCTATGCAGCCTTAAAAAGGAGAAAAACTGTGACACATGCGACCACATGGATGAATCTTGAAGACATTATGCTAAATAAAATGTCAGTCACAAAAAGACAAATGCTGTATGAGCCCATTTATGGGACACCTAAGTCATCAAGTGCATAGAGATGGAGAGTAGATGGTGGTTGCCAGGTGGGGCACCAACTTTCAGTTTGGGAAGATGGAAAGGTTCTGCAGATGGATGGTGCCGATGATTGTACAACAATGTGAGTGTATTTAATGGCACTGAAATGGCACACTTAAAAATAGTTTACAATGGTAAATTTTACATTATACATCTTTTACCTCAATTCTTTTTTTAAAAAAAAAAGGAGAGAGAAGGTGGAGCCAGCATTCACACTGAGGTCCCAGGCCCTCCTGACTGCACGTCCTACTTTCTCTATAGTCCCTCTGCTGATTATAAAGGGAAAGACTCTACCTAAAACCCTCTAAGATGGCATTTTTAATATTTTGTGGAGAAGGTATGTACAAACACCTTTGGGAATCTGATGACAATTATCCTCTCCCCAGAAAAACATGTCTTCCCTCCCTCCTTCCCTCTCTCTCAAACACACACACACACACACACACACACACACACACAGACACACATTTGCACACAGCTCCAGGGGTCATGGACCTCCTAAAGCCTGTCAGAAATGCTGCTCTGAGGCCTGAGAAGAGAAGACCTCCAGAACAGACTCTTCTCAGGGGGTTCCCTAACAGCCACATATACCTGATGGCGGACATTGTACACCTTTTCAGCCGCTATTGTGAGAGGCACATCGAGCAGAGACAGGAGGGTGAGTCGAGGCGACAGTTTGAACATGAAGCTGTACAGTCCCGCCACTTTCACCAGGCTTCGCAGGAGCACATTGGCATTAAGAGGAAGCCAGGAACTCATCAGTTTGGTGTCGGAGTTCAGCCGTGAATTCAGCTCCCCTGGGCAAGACATAGCAGATGGGGAAGCTCTGTGCAATTAAACCCTCAGAAATTCCCCCTGACCTTCCCCTCTGACCCCTTGCCCTCCTCTGAGCAGCCTCCCTCACTTGAAGAGAGACAGATGCAGGCCAGGGGAACAGGCTGTGTGCAGGTGCAGGGGAAGCCCACACCTGGACTCCAGGCCCCACCTGTCTTAGTCTCCTGGAAGAAACCGAGGTCCTGGCACAGAAAGGAGGAGAAAAGCTGCTCCCGGATCCGCAAGTTGATTCTGGACATGGTGAAGACGAAGCAGCCTCCTCGGCAACCTGCAGACAGCGAGCTGCGGGGTGGGGAGGGGACAGGATGATGAAGGGAACAGAGGACAGAGATGGAGGGAATATGTGAGGGAAACAGGGGAAAGTACAAAATGAAAAGAAATGCGAAGTTGGAGAAAGTATACCGTGAGAAGCAGGAGAGAAACAAACAGGAGAGGGAGGGTAGCAAGAGGGGCAGAAATAAACAAAGGAAGAAAAAAGGGCACGGTGAGCTATACGTGAGAACAAAAATCCTAACCCCTAACCCATACAAATTCACCAGTATTTATGGAGTTCATTCTGTGCTAGACACAGAGAAGAATACAATAGAAATGCAAAGATATTGTAAATGGAAACAGGCTGTGGCTGAATTGTCCTCCTTCAGCCATCCCTCTACCCAGGCTTCCCTTCTGTCTTGGTCTTTTTCCTCCCCAACCTCAAAGTCCTTCTTCCTAGTCCCAGATACTTCGGATACTTTGCTGGGGAAACCACAGCAATGAATTCCCCGCCTTCCCAAGCTCCTGTGCCCTAGGCATGCTGTTCCCCATCACCATAGTCCCTGGAGCTGGACAACTCTTCTTAGACCAACCAGATTTTTAAAATAAAATAAGAAGGAAAAATGTGAAAGCATGGAAGAAGGTATTTTACAAAATATGAGTTTCTCATACAAATCTAGTTACTATGTTTAGAAGGCTGTGAGGATACAAAATAATGGTATGGACTTTGGTGACCACAATGAGAATGAAAAGAAAGGAGCCATGGGAAAAATATTTGGAAAATAGAAAATGAGAGCACTAGTTTTGACCGTAAGAAAAGCATCAATGATGTTGATGCTTGTAGCCTAGGATACTGATCTTATAATTGGGAATAAGAAGAGGAAGCCACTTTCAGAAAGACCAGGAAGGAATATGATGTATTTGGTGCTCTGGGTATGTGGAAGGTGAGATGAGAGTGGGTTGTCCAATGGGAATGTCAAGGAGGCAACTGTATTACAAGACTGGAGCTGGGCATGGAAATATGCATCTTGGAGTCACCTACAGAAATGAACTGAGCTCAACAGTAAAATGTTCTTAAAGATCAAAGAACTGAGTCATGAGAAAAGTCCATATTTAAGGACCCAGAGGAGGAATGTTCACCTGAGTAGGGAGAGTAAATCGGGAAGTAGAAAGGGAGTTCATAAAAGCTAACTTGAAAAAGAGATCAATAATAAGAGATTATTCTAGTGCCAAATGCTACAGAGACACAAAGAGAATTGAGGACTGATTGTTTTAAAGTTTAATGTTAATAGAAACTTTTGAGTAATTGATTTCAGCAAAAATATCAAGAATGAAATGAAGACATAATGAAGAACTGGTTTCTGATTTTCTGAATGAACTATGACCCTAAAAGGAGCGCTATCGGGTACTAGGGGGAGGAGAGCAAGGTACTGGCAGGACCCTGAGAGTAAGCACTCCTTACATTTTGCACGCTGGGTGCCTCACTCACCTCATCCTAGTCCCGGCCTCAGTTAGCTAGCTGCCAGCAGACCCCTGTCTAAAAAGAGGGGGAAAAGCAAATGAAGTGGAAAAGAATAATGATGCTTCAGGGTAAGAATTTTGGAGAGTCACAAGGTGAGTCCGGGGAATGGTCAAAGGAAGAAACATACCCACCCTAACAAGAGGATAACTTTGGAAACAAACTTAAGGTGGGAGGTAGAAGACAAAGGAGAATTGGAATTTCATGGAGATAAAAATGTTAAGAGGCCACTGAGAGACATTTCATTTGGCACATGAACATCTTTTGTACCATATTCACTGTACTTGTACTATAATAATGTAATATAAACTTTAAATATGATGGGCAAAAATGGAGAATGACAAAATGCAAGAATGAATACAGGAAGTAGAATGGTGAATAAATAAATACATGCATGTTTTAGATTTAAGTATGTTGTGCTTTGTGCACAAAAGTATCTGAAAACAGAGTTACGAGTGTGTGGGCCCCTGTAAAGATCTGGGGCTTAGCAAATAGACCCAATCGCCCATCACCTACCTCCCAACGGAGAAAAGACACATGAATAAGATGGCGCTGGCGAAGGCTTCAGGGTCAAAATCACCTCCCAGGATGTCAATCACACGACCAGAATAGTAAGGGATTAATGTCTGACCTGAAAGACCAGACAGGATTACAAACGAATGTGCTGGTGCCAAGCACCTTTCCCACCTCCAATTCCCAAAGCCTTCTCCTGACTCACCCAGCACGGCAACCACAAGGAAGAAGAAGGCAGCGGTGAGGTATGGCAGGTCTGGCCTGGAGAGCCTCAGCAACCGCCACATCAAGGCTTTGTTGTTCCCCTGGCCCTGCTCCCTTTCCGGGGCCCCAGGGGGACTCAGCACGGCCCACAGCGCCCAGCTCAGCGCTGCAGCCCCGTACCCAACCAGCAGCCAGCTCCAAGGGGCTGAAGCCACTCTGACTGCGGGGGCACTCAAGGCCCCTGGGATCAGGGCCCTCAGGGAGAGGAACAAGGGAGTCCCCAGGCAGAGCGGGGGGAGCAGTGTTCCCATGAATCCCAGCAGTCCCCCCAACTTCAACAGCCACCACAGCCCTCCAAGTCGCAGGGTCCCCTCCAGCCACAGGCCTGGAAGCCCTCGGGGTAGCAGAGACCCCAGAGTCCCCTGAAGCAGCCAGAGTAAAGCCGAGTCCGCCAGCAGCACGGACGCCCAAGGTCTCAGGTCAGGGAGCCGCATGGTGTGGCTATCGGATGAAATGTGAGAAATTATAGAGGTGGAAGCCCAATCCTCGTCCCTATGCTCCCCGCTCCCACTCCGCCGAATTGGCTTCTTATTTTATCTGATCCTATCCTGAAGACTCCCCTGGGTATCCCGTGCCCATCAGTAAGTACGTCCCTCCCCCGACAGAGGGTGCGTTGCCCGACAGAGGGAACCGGACAGCCTGGCCTTCGGCGGCCGTCAGCCGCCCCGCTCCCTCCCCCCGGCCGCCCCCCACGGCCCGGCGGCCGCGGAGTTCCGAAGAGCCAGGCCGGCCCTGCCCCGCCCGCGACGCTGCCCCACTTCCCCGCGACCCACACCCCGCCCCCGCCCCCCGCTACCGGGTTCCTGGGGGACCGGAGGCAGTGGGTGCGGGGTGCTGGCGGGTTGGGCTGCGTCCTGGGAGCACTCCAGGTTTCCATCCGCGAGAACTCACCGGCGGCGGCGGCGAACTCACGGGACTGCAGCCCCGGAGGTCTTCCCGTGAAGTGCCGAGGACCGAGCTCGCAACCCCGCTCCCTCCGCCCCCGCCTCCCTTCCCCTGCTGTCCGCCCGCGGCGCTCCCCGCGAGGACTTCCCCGCGCCGCCGCTTTCACTTTCGCTTTCGCTTCCCGCGGGGCTGGATGCTGGGCCGCGAGGGCGGTGGCGGGGGGCGGCGGGGGGCGGGCTGACGGGATGCGACCCCCACAGGCGCGACCCCCACAGGCGCGACCCCCGCAGGCGCCGCACCCGGGCCTCAACCCTTGCCAGCCCTTGCCGGATCTCGCCCTTAGCAACAACAGTTACTCTAATAGAAAACTATTGCATTTTTTAAAAACTGTCACTAAATAATACAAAGTTGTTTCAAGGATTGGGCTCCTTTGTAACTGGAGGACCACTGGGTTGTCTTACCTCGAGGTCTTAACTACCTCAAGCTTTGAACCTGTTTTGAAAAGGGCCCTCTTCCCCTGCCCAAACTCCAGTTTTAGGGTCTTAGAGTAAAAACAGCCAAGTTCTGAGCGGGGGGGGGGGGGGGGGGGTGGACGCGGGACACACGTAGGGTCTCCTAAACAGAAGGCAACAGCCACTCTCACGGAGGCCTGAGTGGATTTTGACCTAACAGGTTTTGAGCTGAGAAGGCTCCTGGCCCCTTCCTTCGTCCTCAACACAGCACCTTGAGCAGAGCCGGTGTCCAGAGCCCTCTAAACGTGTATTCCAAATTCTGTTGGAGCACCTTCTGCACATGAAGGAATGCACTCGGTTTCTTGGCTTAGTTTAACACCTATTAGAACAGTCATCAGGGTACCCTAGGTCCTGCCTGACCCAGAGCCTCTCTATGAAACACGCAAGTTTGTTGATTCCAGAAATGACTCTTCAGGCTGAAACAAAGATGATCACTGGGATTCTGGATCCCCCCCTTTGCAAACATTATTGCTATGACTACCAATGAATCACTTCAAACTGAAAATAATGGGGAAGGGGTGACATTTAAAGCGAGGGATGACTAACATTTCTCCAACTCTGCCCATTCTGGGAATTTAAAGATCTCTCCCTAATGAAAATAAAAAAACTTTATGCTCAGCTACTTCCTACTTTCAAGTTTTTCCTTTTACTAACTCTCCTTTGAGAGGCGAATTGTCCATGTTCCAGCTTGATCTAGCAAAATCTCAATGTTTTGTCTCATTTTTCCAACCTCCTAACTTTTTCCTCAGAGTCCCCACTTGAGAGCCTCCCCCTTATCTCTTCTTCTTCAATCGCTGTCCTGTCAGCTTGCAATTAAGTGTGACACACTATGAAACTTAACCTCTAATGTCTATCTTTACACTCAATATTCAGTATCTCCAAAGTGCTATTTGATGTCGATGGTACTGTGTTTACAATTACCACACACATTCAAGATGGAAACTTTTTCATCTAACTCTACAAATTCAAAAACAGTTGTTCTAGGTGCCCTAATCTAAATGAAATTGCAAATAAATGTCCACAGATAACAATGGCCATGCTCCCTGAGGTCCCGATGAGATGAGTGTAGGAAGGACCACCCAGGAGAAATGTTTGGTGAGGTCCCATTTCTTAGGTAGGGGTGTGAGTCTGTCTTCTCAAGAAAAGCTTTTCTTTATTTCCTGTTCCCTCCCCCAACCACCACAGCCCAAGCTCACTCAGCCATAATACAGAGGCTTTTATAAACCGTTTTTCCTTTATTGTGCTTAGTGGGGCACCCAGATGGTTGAGGTGGGTGGGGATGCTCTTTGAAACAGAGAGCACACACAGAATACACTCTGCTCCAACCCCCCTGGAGACAGGTTCCCTGTCTCTGGGCTCAGGTTAGGGTCCTCTTTCTCCCGGAGGGTAGCTGGCTCAGGTTCCAGAGTCTGCCAGGCTTCCCCAGAGGAGACCTGCCCAGCCGCCACTGCTACCACTGTTACTGACTGGCCTCCCGGTACTGGCACATCAAGTAACTGACATCTGTACTTTCCACCTTCACCCAACCGTCTTCCTTCATGTGGTACACTGTGGACAAATGAGGAAGAACATGGAGTCACCTTTCACTTCAAGTTCTTGTTAATGATGTCATGTCCAAGGCCTTGACAACAGCACACACACCATAGCCTTTGTTACTGAGGTTTCAGTGTCCCTCTTCAGACCCTGAAAACCTCTCCCCTGCCACTCTGCCTCCCCCAGTCTCCCAATGTCAAACCCCCCTTCCCCACCCAGGGCTTGCCGGTGGGAGCACTGGTCTTACTATTGACAACGCCTCCAGAATAGCTGTCTCGGTGGGTGGCATGGACAATAGCCCTGCGGCCCAGGTCATAGGCCTCTTCAGGGCTAAGATTGGGCCGGTAGCCACTATCCATGACCCCGTAGGCATGGGTGTTCCCACTACCAGTGGAGAACATACTTCCTGAGAGCCGAGTCCCGTTTTCATTCACATAGTAGAGTCCAGGCCCCTAATGGATGCAAGAAGGGTCCAGGTTGGAAAGAGAGAGGGAGTTGTTAGTCACATACAGTTTCAAGCATGAGTCATAAAAAGTGGACAAAAGAAGAAGAGTTTACCACAAGAATATTTGAGCTGGGACAGCACTTTAGTAACAATCATAGAACTTGGGGGCGGGGGGTGGAGAATGAACTTCAAATCAGCTAGTATATCAAAAGGGACAAGTTTTTGAAACAATGGTCCACATCTGGACCCAGAAATGTCCGTGGATATGCAGGAACAGCCTTATATCCGTAACAGAGCACCCTATGTGCCACATATCTTGAAGGGGAGAAAGTGGAAGCATACAATGGGGAAATGACCTCTCATCAACAGCGGAGCAATATGAAGAATGAGAGCATTCACCTTCTTGTCCCAGCCACAGATCATGCTGCCCATGGAGAGGCCCATGCCCCGGTACTGGCACATCATGTTGGAGAGCAGTTTGGAGGCCGCTGACACTGAGATCCGCTCCCCATTTCGCAGATAGTACAGCCTGGGTGAGGACAGGGTGGTGGGGGCAGAGGACTTAGAGGTGGCAGAAGGCTAGGTCTATGAGCTGCCTACTTGATGGGCAGGGAGTCATTAAAGAGATAAGCATTTGAAGGGAATGGTTCTGTAGGATCTAAGAATCAGGAAGAGATTTGAGATTTAAAGTATCTTAACGACAGAAAGAAATTCTAGTAATGACACTGTCCCACCAGGACTGATGATGTCACTGCTAAATAATTGACAAATTATCTGGCTTATTGATAGGAACATCAACAGATTTGGGGAAAGGTTATCAGCAAAAGGCTATTTTGTGCAAACCTACATGCTCACTAATAGCTACATTAGCACAGGGGGAAAGGGCGAGGAGCAGTGATCTGGAGGATCCAGGATCCAGAATTGGCCAGTAGCCTTAGAAGGGAGATGAGAGGCCGCAATTACCTGCACTCTTTCGCCAGCAGCCGCTCCCAGTACTGACAGTCTGCCGCACAGCCAGACATGGTGCCAAGCAGGTAAGGGTTAATCTCAATCACCTTATTCGTCCTTAAGGTGGCTGGAGGAAGATGGAGTTTTGAGAGAAGAATGACCCCAAACCTCTCCCTGTGTGTCTTAAGTCAATATCTGCTTCCATTTTGGTGCAGAGGTTGGGGTCGGGCTGAGAAGAGGGCCTAGCTCCCCAGAGTCAGGCGGCTGGAGCAGGGCACTCACCAATGTAATTTCCGGCGGAGGCCCGAGAATCCACAGCCACAATCACTCCATGCTGGAACTTGAAGGCGAGGGTAGTAGTGCCATGGGCCATCTCAATCTGAACGTTCCTTTCTCCGTTCGGACCCAGGGACTGGAAGAATTCAGTGGGCTAGTCAGGGAGACAAGACAAAGGGGCAATGAAAACTTCTGATGCAGGAGGCTCCCAGAAAGGGTTTCGGAGAGTGCTCTAGTGAGGAGATACACTGAGGTTCTCCAACCATGAGTAAACTGAATAGTTAATAACCCATCTTACAAGGAAATGGCCTGGGAGAAGGAAAAACAGAGGCATGTGACACCGATCTTTTCTATTTTTCAATTCAATAGAAAAGAAAGAAAATAAATGTTACCACAACTAAAAATTCTAAGGGTGACTTTAATATTTTTTTTATTAATAGGTCATCTAACCCCCACAAAACACATTTGCTCCTAGTATCCCTACTTTACTGAAGAGGCCCAAATCTAGTTTAGGCGACTTGGTCCCAGTCACCGAGTGAGTGACTAAGGCAAGGCTAATCGCCCAAGTTTATAGGTTTTCCAAGATACTTCACAGCCCCTGTATCATAAGACAGTCCCGTCGTGAGAAAGGCTTCCTGCTTTGTGTGTGTGATGCGGGCCTGGCAGGAACACGATCTTGTCTTTCGATGGGCGCACCCACCCACCTCTACCTTTGTCTTAATCCGCACTTCTAACTCTCAGATCGTCAGCCGCGAGTTCCACGTGGTCCCTTCCCTGGACTTGGCTCTCCAAGCCTCAAGGATGGCCCCGCTCCGCGTTTCCCCGTCTCCGGGCCATCTCCGGGCAGACCCTCGGTTCCTCCGCACCCTCCCCCTGCCTCCCCCAGGGTTCTCTTATAGCCCTGACCTGCATTCCCCTGGGGAGGGCGAGTTCCGGAGATCGCATAGAGAAACTGTAGTGTCCTGGGTCCGAGCAATGCCGTCTTCCCGAAAGGGGGAAAGCCCGGTCCTCCGACCGCCCTCGGGGGGCTCCGCACACCTCTAGCAGCGCCATGATCGCCTAGCACCGGGAGATCTGCCGCACTCGCAGAAGGAAGTGAAAGCGAAAGCCCGCAGCCTTAAGGGGAGGAACCAGAATCTTTTCCACATCCCCTTGTCCTTTCTGAGAAGAAGCTAGTAGGTGTCTGGGCACCAGGTATATTATACTGGGGATAAGCTTCTCTGCTCTGCCTTCAGAAAGGTTGGGGAAACAATGGGTGGTAGACTGTCACAAGAAATGAAGAGATGGAGCGGCTTCGAGAGTCCCCTTGGCGATGAGATTACCGTGAGAGACGCCAGCAATTTGGGGCATCCTCTGGGAAGTTACGGAGTGGGTAGCGAGACAGCACATGCGATGGGCCATATCATCTAAAGACGTAGCCTCAACCGGAGGGCGGGAAGTCAGCAGGAAAGAGGCTGCAAGCAGTTTCGCGTTAGGGGTTGGGGAGGGGTGTTCATATGAGCATCATTTTATCAAAGTGTGGGAGATACAGGAGTTAAGTGGAGGCAGTGAGTCTTGAAGACAAGTCTTGAGGCAACAGAATATACCGGCAGCGTGAGGGTGAAAGGGTCACCAAGGAGAGGGCGCGGTCTCTGCATCTTTCCACGTGGTCCATCATACGGCTTCTCCAGGTTCAGTGGTCTCCCAAGTCTGTAACCACCCACAAGAACTGCCCCTTCTGCTCGCATCCCCTAGCTTAATTCTTGCTTGACTGAGCAATGCTGAGTTTAACTCCTCTAAACCCCGCCTCTCTTTGCAACCTGTGTTGGCCTAATCTGCCCAGCAACTCTTACCGTCACATACCATGGCCCTCCCT
The DNA here is from genome assembly GCF_021234165.1 of Pteronotus mesoamericanus. NCBI lineage: Eukaryota > Metazoa > Chordata > Mammalia > Chiroptera > Mormoopidae > Pteronotus > Pteronotus mesoamericanus. Next base: position 3,125,785 of record NW_026555085.1, read on the forward strand.
GACTGGAAGAGATTTTCTAAATAACCCTGGGCACTGAGCTGAGACTTGCCAGGCAGGTGCCACTTCGGTGCCAGTGGGACCCTACGAGAAAGGACCTGGCCAGCGCGGTGAAGTGAGAGCTCAACTGGCGCACTTGCGCTTCCTGGAACTGCACTCGCCCTTAACTTCCACTTCAGACAGGCCATGGCTATAAGCGATGCTGCTAGTGCCTTAGAAGGCTCCATTCCCCAATCTGGCCCATCCTTGGGGGTGGGCATGGGGAGATTGGGAAGTGGAGGGGCAACCATAGGATGTCGAACACTTGGGTGAAAAGATGGCGCACAATGGGTTGTGAAACAGAAGGATGCTAAAGGAGAGGAAACACCAGGCTCCTGAAACATGTGCTGCATAAGTCGGTGAGCCATTTCGTGGGATGAAAACGCAAGAAATCACAGTACAAAACACCAACCAATTTTATTATAAATATCAAGGATCCACACGGTACTTCTGGGCGTGTGTGTGTGTGTGTGTGTGTGTGTGTACGTGCAGGTGTTTTTGGTTTCATTGGAAAGTAGCTGATATTTCCTTTCTGTATATTTTAAATATTTTCAGAGTGCTATCCACACAGACCTGGCTGTCAACCTAGTTACACTTAGGAGTTAGTTATGAACCAGGTTTTCTTCCAGGAAATCTGTATCTTTCAAGAGGATCTTCGAGAGAGGGTAACACTCATGGTAGAATTTCAAGTATCACCTAGGGGGTTACATTTTAGGATGCCACTCCGGACTACTCTGCAACTCCGGTAAAATCTTCGTTCCCAAATGCTCCAGCACAGAAAGGAGGGAAAAAAGGGAGGACCATGAGAAGTCTTTCATTCCAGAGCACCCAGTCCTCCAGGAGCCTGCACCATGGTCCAGTAGCGTCCCCTATTCTTCATGAGCTGCTGGTGGGTTCCTGCCTCACAGATGGTGCCTCCTTCCAGAAAGAGGATGTGGTCAGCCTTCTCCACCAAGCAGAGACACTGGGTGATGATAAGCACTGACCGAGAGCACCGCTCAGGACTTTGATACAGGAGCTGCTCCACCTGAGAAGGGACATGGATTCTGTCAGAGCTGGGGACCACTCCCAGCCCAGAGAGACACCAGTGTTTCCAGAGCCAGGACAGACCTCACCAAAATCACCGCCATTTGTGTCAACAACCCCAAGGGGGGATCAAAGAAGACTCAGTTCTAAGCGTTTCTCTGTAAAACGTTCAATTGGTTATGGACTGTTTATACAAGGGAGCAACAGTGAATAAAAGTCAGAGTCCTAGGGTGAAACAAATAAGAAAAAAGCAAATGGTATTGAATAGTCTCTCTACCTATGGACTGTGAATTTTTATATTCAGTCTTAAAGAAGTATAACTTAGTGGTAAAGGGCATGAGCATTCAAGTCAGGCAGACTTGAATCTGGGTCCAGGATCTGCTACTCAACAGAGGAATGACATTGAGCAGGTTATTCAACTTCTCTTAGCCTCCATTTCATCCTCTGTAGAAGAAGGATAACAGCACCCAGCTCACTAGCATTCAGGATGAATAAATGAGTGAGACAGTACATGCAACGGGCCTAGTAGCATGCCTGGCAATAGTATAAGCTCAGTTAATATTAATATTAGGATTTTTTCCCTTATTTCTAGCTTCAGAGATTCTAAGAATGTAGATACTTTCTTGTAACTGGTTCTACGCATCCTGGGGAGAAGCTAATGGGAGCTGAGAACTGCAAGAACCAGTGCAAATAATTATGATGTTAATGTAACTCACATGAGTGAAGGAAGGGAGATTGGTGGGATTTCGGCATTAAGAAGAGGACTGTCTCACCCATAACTGGCTGTTTGCATCCAGGGCACTGGTAGCATCGTCCAGGATGAGTACGCGTGGTTTTCGGATCAGTGCTCGAGCCAAGGCCACTGCCTGTCGCTGACCCCCTGATAGCTGGCTCCCAGCCTCGCCTACCTCTGCAGAGACAAGAGCCAAGGTGACAGCTGGATAACCACGAGTGGACCCGTGCACATGCACACCCCCCCCACCCCCCCACCCCCCCGCAAGAACTGCAGCCACCCAAGACAAAATATGACAAAGAGTCATGGAACAAGTACATGGACACAGCTGGACAGGGAAGGTTCTGGGAAAGCGGAGGAGTTCTGAGGATGTGAGGATGAAGGAGCCACAGGAACAAGATCTTAAAACTTCAAATTGATGTCAGTGGAATGGGAAGAAGTGATGAATAAAGGCAAGACAATTGGGGTTTCAATAAGGTCCAGATGTCTGGGTGGTGACACAAGTGGAGAGAGCACCTGTGTCGTAGCCCTGAGGGAGTTCAGAGATGAAACTGTGGGCCCTGGACTCCACCGCAGCGGCTGTGACTTCCTCCATAGTTGGCTTCTGGATCAGGCCATAGGCAATATTTTCCCGGAAACTTCTTCCAAATAACAGTGGCTCTTGTCCCACTGCAGCTATCTGGAACAAAAAAGGATGAAGAATCATGGAACAAAGAACACTGGATTGGTTGTATAGAGATCAAAGGCTCAAAATCAGTACTGATATCTTATCACAAAATTATATACCCTCTCTCCTGACCACACCCCCATCTCCACCCAAGGTTTCCCATCATTCCCTAGCCCTTCTTTCCAAGTTTTCAGTGAGTGCTCAGTGAGACTATTCTTCTTACTTGGTGCTCCCCACCCTCCCCCAGACCACATTCCCGCTCACCTGTCGGTGCAGGTAGTGGTGTTCATATTGGGGAAGGGGCTTCCCATCCAGCAGCAGCTTCCCCCGGGTGGGCTGGTACAGGTTCTGCAGCAGGGCAGCCACTGTGCTCTTCCCAGACCCGTTGGGTCCCACCAGTGCTGTCACCTCACCAGGGCGCAGGGTGAACGTCAGCCCCTGGGGGCCAGAGGAACAATCACCCAGTAAGAGGCAGACTGAGGCCTCTAACCTTCAGAGTGTCACTGTCTTGTTGCATCACATGATGTCTTACCCCAGGGGAAAAAGAAGTAAAATGGGGAGCTATAGTCACTCCTACCCTCCCACATGCACAGAGATGGAAGATGAAACTAAGACAGGAACCAAGACTAAGCACCACTATACCACACACTTGATATCAGATACCATGAGAAAACAGGAAAAATTCACATTCAAAATCACAAAAGATAAGAAAATGTAAAGATGGAAGGTTGGAGATTTTGCTTTAGCAATTCCTTAGGAAGTGAGAGCTTCTTCCCTGAGAACCTCCCTGCCATTCCCCTTGGAAATCCAAACTGGTTCTTCAGTTTGGGGCAGGTTTATGGGATAGATGATGCTCATCTTTGCCTTTGAGGGGTGAGGAAGGATCTGTCTGTGCCTGGTGTTAAGAAGCCTGAAGTGAGGAAGGCAATTTAGGATGGAAGCGTTGAAAGAGTGGTTGGTGGAATGCAAGGACTGGGAGGTTATACCTGTAGCACTAGGACATCTGGGCGGTTGGGGTAGGCAAAGGAGACATCTTGGAACTGAACAAGGCCCTCCAAGTTTGAAGGAGTCAACACACCACTGGCTGGACAGCAAGGGATCCGGTCCAGGTACTCAAATATTTTCTCTGAGGAGCCCACAGCCTTCTGCACACTGGGGTAGGTGGAGAGCAGTACCTGGAGCAGAAATATGAATAATGAGTGGCAGAGGCACTTAGTCTGCTTGCCAGGGTTATGTGATGTGACAAGGATAAAGAATGGAAGGAAAGTGACACGGATGGTGATGGAAGAGGGGAAGGAGGAGCATGGGGGAGTAAAACTGGAAGGAGCTCACCTCAACGGCTGTGGTGAACTGGATCTGGTAGAGTACAAATGTGACAAGGTTCCCACTGCTCACAACCCCACTTGTCACCAGCTGCCCACCAACATACAGGATTCCCACCTTCAGCAGCATCCCTGAGATCTGTGGAGAAACCACAGAGAAAAGGGACTGTGGTAGAAATCTAATGGGGAAAGAACCAGAATCCTTAGCATTGAGAAGATATAAAGTCCCTTTCCCCCTAGTAATGGCAGGAGGCTCAATAACAAGAAAGAATGAACCACAGGGACCCATGGAGTCTTACTCAATTACACATGATAGAAATCATCATTATCACTGTCACCATCACTATCATTGCCCTGTTGGGGAGCATTTTGCTCTCTACAAAAGGCTTTCATGAATAATCTAACATTCACATCAAGGGCTCCACAAACAAAGTTAAGTCATTCCTATTTTTTCAAATAAGGAAACAGTTTCAGAGAAGATAGGTTACTAGGCCATGGTCGCAGAGCTAGTAAATGGCAACACCATGCTGGGAACTTCTGATCGCTGGTCTAGTACTTTTTTGAGCACATCACAGATGCCACCCTATGCTTGGCCTCTGCTACATCCATGGCTCTCACTAGCATATCCGCACAGTCCCAGCATGAAGCAGGCTCTGGATGTAGGAATTTATGGCTCATTGAGCAACCCCTGAGAAACAAAGGGAGGTCCTAGGACTGGAAGACATGGCATCGTCCTAAAAGGGGGATTAGGTAGTTTTTGTGTATCATAGTGAAAAACCCTAGGCTAGAGTTTTAGGCCTTCTAGCCTAAAAAGAGGGAGTAGGTCAAGAACACTGAGTAGAGTGATTGAGCCACTGATTGCTAGGATGGGAACACTGAACCAACCACTGCTCAATGGAAGAGGAGTGTGGGGCAGGGTCAGGGAAAAGGGAATGGACCCAAGGCATCCTGGGGACAAGGGAATGGGCATTCATTTCCAGGTGCTCACACTGGTAGTCCAGAGGTTAACTGCATAGGCCAGGGCCTCTTTCTGGTTGAGTGCCTTCATTTCCTGCTGTTTTTGCCTGAACTTCTGGGCCTCACCCTCCTCGTTGGCAAAGCTCCGGACTGTAGGCATGGCTGACAAAACCTCAATGGCCACCTGGCTGGTCTTTGCCAGAGATTCCTGCACCTGTGCTGCCAGCATCTGTGGAAACATAGACAAGAGATGTCACACAGGGTTGGCAAACCACAAAGAAACTAGTACCTGGGTTACCTGGTTGGAGGTTAAAGGTGAGAAGAGTCAGGGGGACAGGAGAGAAGTGAAAGGGAGACAGATTTACCCCTTGGATACTAAAGAGATCCAGAAAAGAAGAAAATGACTGGGGAGGTTGATGCTGGTGGGGGGGAGGTCATATTCTTGAGATCATATTCATAAAGACCAATTGTGGGCAGAAGTTAGAAGACACTGAGAGTATGAGAATCAACACTCCCAATTGAGCCCCGGAACACAGACTACAGAGACAGGGAGTCCACAAATGGAGAATCACTGAGGTGCCAGGAAAGAAATCTGGGAGGAACTGAGTCCACCAAGTGGGAGATGAGGGTCTGTGTAGCTTGAGGCAACTCCCTGGACATACCTGGTGCCATTTCCCCAGCTTCTCAGGCAGAAGGAAAAGCAGAGGCAGGGCAACTAGGGTGACAATGGTGAGGGACAGTGATCCCCAGAGCATGAGCCCCAAGAGACACAGTCCCCGCACCAGGTACCACAGCAACAGGTTCAGCTTCTCACTCAGACACTCACTCAGGGTGGATGTGTCCTCTGTTATCCGAGATGTGATGGCACCTGCCAGGGGTTGGGGAAAAGAGAGTGGAGTGAATGAGAGTCTTAGATGAATGGGAGGGACTAGCAGTGAGCCAGGATGCCAGGGGGAGGGCTGTCAACATGGTATTTTAAGGATGCTGAGGAAAACAAGGTAGGGGGTATAGGGAAGTTCTGGGATTTCAATGCAGGGAGAGTGTGGTAGAGCAGAAGTCTAGCCAAAAGCCTGCATTTAACTATACAGAAATTGACACCTATATATATTCCCACTTCTCTGGCAGATTTCTGTTCCTTGAAGAACTTGTATATCATGTAGGCCAGAACAACTTAAGCTGATCATGTAACAGAGCTGGAGAAAAATGGAGGGTCCTCTAGAGAGCAGTCCAGGAAACTGGGATGTTGATGACTTCTATCGTGTAATTGAATAAGACTCCATGGGTTTCTATGGTTCATTCTTCCTTTCTACTTGTTGAGCCTCCAGCTGTATCTAGGCAGAAAGAGACTTTATATTTCTGTAATGCTAAGAATTCTGGTTCTCTGCAACTTTTTATATTTCTACCGAGCACTGGATTGGAAATCAAGAAATGAATTCTGTCCCCAAGTTCATTTCTAACCATATGTGACCAGGCACACTTCAGCATTTAGGGTTTAGGCCTCAGTTTCCTTTTCTGTAAAATGAGCCACTTGGACTCTGTGATCTCAAAATTTCCAGGTTTGCAATTCTTCTAAATACACATACAGTGATAAATTTATGTTAAAATCTTGGGTGGAAAATTAAGTTTTTCTGAAGGCAAAGAGTGCAATATTTTGCTCTGGAGGTACACCAAGAATAAGAAATGACAATGTCTATGTGTGTGAGAGAGATCAAGATTACTAGTGAAAGGGGACATATCGGGATATTACTAACACGTGGATGTATAATGAAAGAGTTTCATGAGAAACCTGTTTGGTTTTGTTGGAAAAACTCTGTTTCCTGGCGTAGGACAGCGCGGAACACCTTGCCCTGCAAACGGCTGTGCACATGGCCCATGGTGCTGTTGTAGATGCCATCACCCACGAACTCTAGCACTGCACTAGAGAGAGACAGGGACGGAAGGTGGAGGGTCAGGGTGTGTTCAAGGGCCAGAGAGAAGGTCCCCACAAAAGTGCACTTCGGACAGCACTTTTTCAGGGGCCCCCATTCTCAGCCTTCCATTTTGGGCCACAGACCTGGCTATAGTAAGAGTGGACATGAGAGTTATGTTTCGAGTGAAAGCAGTGGCTGCCCCATCTTGTAGAATCCAGTCAGTGAGGCGGCCGGTGAAGAACGGAATGGCCATCTCGCCTGAGGAGGGAGAGGAGAGAAGTGTCAGTCACAAATATCAAGGGTAAGCAGGTCAGCCAGGATCAGTCTGCCCCAGCGGAGCACTCCTCCACCCCTCACCAAAGTCCTGGAGGACAGCGCAGAAACAACACTGAGAACAGAACCCTGCACCTGAACAGGCTGCCCTGAAACTCACAGCACTATGGCCCCGCCAGACCCTTATGGGTTGAATTTGGAAGCCTAGATATCATGGAATAAGATGTCCGTGTATTAAAGACGCTGCCTCAGAGGAAAGGCCCTGCCCTAGGTGGTCCAATGAAGCAGTGCCTGGAGCAGCACTGGAGTCCTGACTGCTGGCTCCCACCCGGTCGGGAGGTGGCATCCTCAACACCGGAGCCTGGTCGCCTTCCCCAGATCCACATTTCCCAGAACTCACTAACCTATCTCACTAACCATGCCTCTTGATTCCTGCCCAGTCCCCCCTCTCCCCCGAATCCCTTACCAAGACAGGAGAGGATCAATAGGACCAGAACGAGCGGGAGACGGCGTATCTCTGAGCCCAGGCAGCCTAGAAGCCGACACACCGCGTCCCCTGAACCGCCGTGACATCCCCGCATCCAAAGACTCCTAAATTTATGCCACAGGGCGGCTGCGGGCAGTGCCGCCGCGTAGCTGAGGGCGAAGGCGTCGAGGCGACTTCCCCAGTGCAGTAGCCCAGTGCTGTTGGCGTCCCTGGGGCCTCCCCACGAGCTCAGCTCTCGGAACAAGGCAAGTCCGGGCAGGGCCAAGCCCAGAGCCGCCGCCAGTGGCTCCAAAGAAGGCAGCCATCCCTGGACTCCTCCGCTTTCAGTCTTGGTGCCAGCTGTTGCCCTGAGGACCCCACGAGCCCCCAGCCACAGCCCAGCCCAGCGGCTCAGGCCCACCACCCAGACCCGGAGCAGCGGCAACGAGGCGGGCACCAGCAGGAACGCTATTCCGGGTAGAGCCGGCCGGAGCAGCACCCAGTCAGTGAGAAGCAGCAGCGCTGTCCCCAGCCACAAGAGGAAGGCTCGAGAGAGGCAGAAGCACCCGCCGGCAGCGAGGGACCCTGAGCTGGCCATTGGCGCGCGGCAGTCGCGCCCGGGAGTGGGACTCTGCCTTCCCGGCTGGGCAGGAGGCTCTGGGGGCTGTCTGAGTCCGCTCCCGGGCGCGCGGGGGAGGGAGAAAGGCGGTCCGGGGCGGGGCTCCCGGAAAGTCCCAGGAACCGGCTTAGCCTAATCGACCTGGCTAGAAGCGAGCTGTTTAGAGGAAAGAGAAAACGAAAGCGCCGCGGGCTCACTGGATCTGCCCACTTACCAATGCGCCAGCCAGACTATTTTGGGAAAGGGCGTGGAATCAGACTTGAGGTTCTGGGGAGCAGCGTTGGTGCTCCACCTTCTCCATCAAGGGCACACGTCCCTCCTTTCCTAGCCCGCTCTTGCCGAATCCACCTGTCGAGACTTCCCTACCTCAGCCTCAGGGCGGGGCTCTTTGGTCAGCAGTCTCCAGGCAGATCTGCCCCACACAGGTTAGCGCCCGGATGCGAGGCCTAGAGGAGAGGACATTAGCGCCCCCTGGCGGGCGTGGAGAAGGGGCGGGGCTGCGGGCAGCTCGCAGCGCGCTGTCCCAGGTCAGAATTCAGTACTCCAGGGAGCGAGCAGTGAGGCGCCGGGATGCTGCGGGCGGGACCATCAACTGGGGACTTAGCCCGGGCCGGAGAAGTCCACACTGGGGTAATGAGTGTGGGCTTGAGAGTTAGCAGAAGGGTGGAGGAGGTGGAGCGACTGGGGGCTCTGGAAGCACCAAGGAGGGAACGCGGAGGCTAACAAGAGTGAGGAGGTAGCTTGTAGTCCTCAGTGCACCAGTCCCCGCAATGAAATACGTCGTTTCTATTCTGAAGGGGATCATCTAGGGGCCCCCGAGGGGACTGGGCCTGCGAGGCTGGTGGAGAAGGGGGTGCTTTGGCTCTTAGCTGGAAGTCCTAAAGCGCTTTCGCTTTCACTCTGGACTAGAAAGAGGGGTGGTTAAATCAAGGGAGGGGGTTGGAGAAGATGCACAGAGATAAGGAAATGGTGCCTTGGGTGAAATAGGATAGTATTTGGGAGAGGGGAAGATGGGCACTGAATGAGAAGGGCCAACTTATCACGCAGACTTTTGATAAACTGGCACCTAGGTAACCATGGCCCCAGCACTGATAATGGGGGTTCCGTGCGAGACGGTGGTGCCTTCCCCATCTTGGCCCAGGAGAGCTCTTGCTTGGCCCTGGCGCTGCCAACTCCCTTCCCTGCCCACTCCCGGGCACGCGCTGGGGACTTTGCCGGAGAGGTGGGGATGGCAGCCCAAGGCTGGCTGGCTTCCGTCCCCAGACTGCTGCCACCACTCTTCGCTTGGGGGTGCACTTTGTTACAGAGGATTGACCCTGAGGATGTGGTTGCCTCTGCCCTCTCGGGGTAAATCAGTAGGTAAATCAGTATTCGGGAAGCACTGCTCCGGCAGTAGAGAGTACCCCGCCAGAGTATTTACAGAGTGGTGAGAAGTTAGAGAATTTCCCCTTGCTGCCAATGAGCCACAGAAAGGAGGAAGTAGAAGACCATCAGGAGATGGCAGTTAGACCTGGATTCTAGTCTCAGGTCTCCTGTTAATTGTGTGACCTTGGACAAGTCACTTACCTTCTCTATGACTCAGTTTCTCATTTGAACCAGAGATCTTTAAGCCTTTTTCCAACTCAACAGAAGTGGAAAAGTGTAACTTTATCCTCCTTTAACTCTTAATTCTTCTCTTGACCTGGAAAAGTCAGCTCAAACTCTTCAATCAAATCATTTCTTGGTACAGGTCTCTTCTCCTGACTACTGAGTATCTATTTACCTCTTTCTCAGAAATCCTTAAACAAAATCTTTATTTTAAACTGTCTCATGTCCTTTCCTGCTTTCCTCCTTCCTTAAGACATGGCCCTGCCGACCGGGGTCCCCCTCAATGTTCTCCTGTGTTCATTAAACTGAAGGACTCAACTCTAACTAAGGAGGGTGTGGGTGGGGGATTCAGGGCCCCAAATAGACCTGAACTTGTTTCCAAGGTCACAGTAATTGCTCTGTCAGGTCTGCACCACATCAGCACACACAAATAAATACATGTGATGGAGATTGTAATTCGCTTGTGGGGCTGCCTCACTGGTGCTTAGAAGCGCCCCCTGAGCCAGACTTCTGCCTCTAGGAGTCTCATCCCCACCTCTCTCTTTACAGTGGAAAGGATTCCACTTGGAAGGTTGAGGCTTACGCTGCAGGTCCTCCTGTGTTGTACCATGGCCAGGCTGTGGCATTCCCTCGCAGCCAGGAGAGACAATAGAGAAAACAGAAAGCTGGAGAAGAAATCCTATGCTGGGAGTCAGATCTGGCCTGAATTACTGTGTAACCTGGAGCCAGTCCCCTCTCCTCTCTGGGAATGTCTCCTCACCTCTGACACGAGGGGATCAAAGCTCTTCTGGCTCTGACATCCCATCCTCTGTGTCTCTACAGACAACCATTATGGCAGTAGAGTTTGATGGAGGCGTTGTGGTGGGTTCTGATTCTCGGGTGTCTGCAGGGTAAGTATCAGTGAAGGTATATGCTTTGGAAAGAAGCTAATGGCCCCAAATATGCATTTCTTTAACCCGTTCATGAAGAGCATGGTGAACTAGAGCTTTGGAGAAGTGGAGTGAACCTTTCAGAAAGGTCAATATAATAAGGTATTGGGTGGGTGCTTGAGTCTCAGAATTCACAGAGGAGGTCCAGGGCCTGAATGCTGTGCGGCCTTGCCCTGGAAGGAACAGGGTCTGGAAAGGGATACAGATAGAGATTTGAGTGGCCCGCCATCCATCATTTTTAGAGATAGAAAAGATGGTTCTGACAAGCTGGTATCCTGGTTTCTCATCTATCACATGTTGAACTAATTTTGTCTTTCTCCCTCCTGGGCAGTTTCCTCACATGCAAAATGAATATGAGATTACAGCAATATTACTCTATGTTCCACAGAACACATAACTTCCTCAGGATGGTTAATTGTAAAGAAAAATTGATTAGTATTATTCTTAGTATTTTTATTTTATTATAAAATCTAAGCCTGAAAATAAGTCTAATTTTGATTACTTGCAGCGTTTCATTTACTTGAGATGATGATTTGCTTCTTGCTTTAATCCAAGCATTAAATTTCATGCGCTCCATGCTGTTCTCTTGTCAAATAAATTTAAGAACCACTGGACATCTCCAAAATTCCTGCAACTCTAACATTGATGACCGTTGACCCCTTCCCTACAGGGAGGCTGTGGTGAACCGGGTGTTTGACAAGCTGTCCCCCTTACATCATCGCATCTACTGTGCGCTCTCTGGTTCGGCCGCTGATGCCCAGGCTGTGGCCGACATGGCTGTCTACCAGCTGGAGCTCCATGGGTATGAAGCTTTGGGGTCCTCACACTACCCCTGCTAGAGCTCCCCCAAACCACTGAACCCCCATACAGTGAGTACCCTGTTCCAGGAGCACTGCAATTAAAATTTAAAGAAAAATTCTGATTTTAACTTCTGCTTTTATTAACTTTTAACTGACACTTGAATCTCTCCAAGCTGGTTTCCACATTTGTAAAGTGGAGATAATAGTACCTTACCCAACTCACCAGATAGTTATTTTCAGAACCATATGATAGATGTGAATACAGTTTGAAGACTGTAAATCTTTATCCTAATATAAATAATGAGGAAGAAAATGATGATGTGGCCCATGTATCGGGTGACCCTATGGGAAACCAGGTCACCAGGGTGGGGGGAAATAATGCTAATCTGCTTTTACCCACACTGGCAGGGCCCTTGTAGCCCAGAGAGTTATATCATTGGGTCGGGGGTGGCAGGTGGGACAAGGTAAAGGAGGCGCACAACTGAAATCTTCTTACCAGCTGATGGTGTGACTTGATTCCCCTCACACGTGAGATGTGAGCTGAAGTTTGACCCCTATTGCAGCCAAAGGTTTCAGGTGTCACTTGGCAAGGATGATGGTAATGGCACGGAAGGGTGGGACTTTAGGAAATTATATTGACCCTTCTAACATTTCCTTTAGGATGGAACTGGAAGAACCTCCACTTGTTCTGGCTGCTGCAAATGTGGTGAGAAATATCAGCTATAAATATCGGGAGGAATTATCTGCACATCTCATGGTAGCCGGCTGGGACCAACGCGAAGGTGGCCAAGTGAGTCTCCCCCAATGTAGTCTCTCCCTTGGGGTTCCCCACTCTCCTCGAGAGGGAGCTGGAGGTCCTTTGTCCTTCCAACAGTGAGTCGCAAAGACACTGCTTCTAAAAACATGGGACAGTCTCCACTGATGAGGGTAGGAGATACTGGGACTTCACTGCAGACCATGGGGACTGCCTGCCTGCCTCAGTGGCAAGAAGAGGATTGGTGCTTCTTTAGTCTGACTTGAGGATGCCTCCCCCAGGTATATGGAACCCTAGGAGGAATGCTAACCCGACAGCCCTTTGCCATTGGTGGCTCTGGGAGCACCTATATCTACGGTTATGTGGACGCAGCATATAAACCAGGCATGTCCCCTGAGGAGTGCAGGCGCTTCACCACGGATGGTAATTAACCAAGTGGAAGGGTACCAGGGAGGGGGGTTCATGTGGGAAGGATGTAGGAGGAACAGGAAGAGAAATATGTGGGGTGACCATTTAATTTAGTGTCCAAACTGGGACACTTTTGAAAGTGAAAGGGGGCAGAACAAATGCTAAGCTATATAGATGGGACTTCAGGACAAAGTTCTGAATACAGCAAATTAAGTTAAATGGTTACCGTAAGAACCAGTGGTGTGTTGGAGCTGTCTTGGGATAGCTCATGAGAGACAACTGTTAAATATTCAAGGATTTAGGAACTGCTGGTAAGCTATTTACAACTTGAAATGGATCATGGTAGGTGTATTGAGACCATGAACATTAGGAGATGTTTCACTGGAGGTGGGTTTTTTTACTTTTAGGTTGGTTTATTTACACACCACTAAATATGCCTCCCTGGGAGATAGGTTTTGAGGTTGAAAGGTGGTAGCAGACATATGGACAGAGGGGACAGAAATGACTTTTGAAGTTAAGCCATTCTCTCTCTCCTTCTCTCTCCAACTTGAACCCTCTGCAGCTATTGCTCTGGCCATGAGCCGGGATGGCTCTAGTGGGGGTGTCATTTACCTGGTCACTATTACAGCTGCTGGCGTGGACCACAGAGTAATCTTGGGCAATGAGCTGCCGAAATTCTATGATGAGTGACTCTTCCCCGGATGCCCCTTCTTATTTTATAATAAACTCTCTAATAAGTGACCCAGCCTGGTCATTGGGAAATGGGTACTCAGAGAAATGAAGCTTATGGGAGGGGCTCCTACCCTCCCACATGTCAGCATACCCTTCTTATTCTTTTGCCCTCAAATCTAAAACATCTTTCCCAGGAGAAGAAGAGTGGGGAATATACTAGAAAGGGCCCCAGACATGGCAGGTCATCATGTACTGAATGATTCTGAAATATCATAAACAATAAAAATTCATTCTGACACCCCAGGGATGAGGGTGGAAGTTGAGTAGGATTCATCCCTTTAAGGCTAAGACCAGCAATTTTGAAGCGGTGTGCTGCAGCAAACAGCGTGTGGCAAAAAGATTTAAAACATGCAATACCTCACTATTTAATCAAGGGCACCGACTTCTTTTCCCTTAAGACTGTCAAATTTAAAAAATGACAACAGCCAACACAAAAATAGCTGTTGAGTGTGAATGAATCAAAATTATACTGTTTTTTGTCATATCAAGAAGAGTAAATTTTTCGGTGTGCCATAGAATTTTAGCAATTAGTTTATATGTGCCATGGGATAAAAAAGGTTGAAAATTGCTGGCTAAGACTGAGAGGTAGATAAGACAGTGACACACATGAGAGTTCGCTAAGAGCACCAGCAAACTCACCTGTAAAATAATTTCTTTCATAATGCACTCATTTACATGAGAGCTCAGTATATGATAAATGCTTAAATTTTCTAAAAAATTTCAAGGGGGCACTTGTGAATTTCAAAGGCTAACAACAACAACCAAAAAAAAAAATCTATATTTATTAAACAAGGCACTTGCTAAATGCTTATAAACTTTGTATCTTAGAACCCAGACGAAAAAGCCTGTATGGTGTCAGCTGATGATTGTTGGTGCCAATGCAATGCCAACAGGAATTCTCAATTGGGGTGTGACGAAAGACAACTTATTCAGTGCAAACAGCTTCGTGATGGTACAGCACAGCTGTGCAACAGCTCAATTGCAGTACAGCATGGCTGGGAAGCCACCCTAAAGCCAGACCTCTCTTCAGCTAGCCAGCTCAGCTCAGCTCTGTTCTGGTCCAGTCCAGTGTGATCTGGTCCACTCCACTCTGCCCTGGTCTTCTCTGAGGAAACACAGCCTTCAGCCTTGGGTGGAATGGGGAGCTGGCTTATATGGAAAGGAGTCCTGGCCCCTATTTCCTGATTGGTCCGTCCTCATGCAAATGAGAACTCCAAATCCTCAACATTTGTTTGGTTCGAAGGACACTGTACTGATTGGTGAGAACAGAGCCACTCTGATTGGTCAGAGTTGTGCAGCTCCAATTGGACAGGGAAAACCTCAGTCCTATTGTTTCAAATAGGATTCCAGGGACCCCTTCATAAGGGCTGGCTCAGATGACAGGAGCACAGTGCAGGCCTTTCCCTGAAGTGCAGTTTGTGGGAGAGGCTCCTCTGCAGAAATGGCTACTAGGCTTTGCATTTGTTTGTTTGATTGTTTGTTTAATTTGAGCATAGGTAGCCATCAGGAGCCCTTCTTAGTAGGTGTCTTTTTTCCTCAGGGTTCACAATAGGCCCTACTATTGCTTCTGTTAAAGGACAGCTTGGGGCTTAGAAAGAGTAAGTCACTTGACGAACGTCCCAGCAAGTTCAAAAGCTGAAATCTGCCTTTCCTCTACCAGTGCATAAAACTTTCCATTTCCTCAAGTTTCATATATCATCTCCTTCTTGATATCTTCAATAATTAGCCAAACACATAGTTGCCACTTAGGAAACTGCAGTTGTTACCAGATGCTTGAGTTAACTGTATTAAACAAGCCGAGTTTGGTTCTATTGTTGCCACGCACTTTCTGAGTGACAGGACAAATTATTCCCCACTGTGGGCCCTCATTGCCTCTTCTGTCAAATGAAGTTGTTGAGCAACTTCTACTATGGTTTACAGCGTTGACATTCAATGCCAGTTTGCTAACAAGTGAGCAGTGAGGAGATACACAAGGACTTAGAAATCTTAGTAGGCTCCCTGGGAAGCTGTGTCTGGTTGTCTTTCTGGACCTCAAGCTAAATATACAAGTATGCTGAAAAATAGTTTCATGCCTTTGGGGGGAGGATCTAAAATTACTAGGTCCTTGAGTTCTTTCTAGCCATGATATTTAATTTATTTTAAAGTTTAAAATAATAGTCTAGAAACCTACCTCACCTGTTGATCACACCTAGAAACTGGAGAGTAAACAAAATCAAGTACTAAAGAATCCTGAAAAAGAAACAAAAGCAGATTGTGAAGAGTCAAAATTTGGAAAGGCACCTCCCTGGGGTGGTTTTCAATTGTTTTTCCTCTTTTTCTCATGGTCTCCCCTGAGAGCTGCAGTGCAGAGCCAGGAGACACCTCTCGTTCTGGCCAAAGGAACCGAGAAAATGGAGCCTGTGGGCTGGAGAGGGCAGCAGAACCTCCGAAATGGGAGCGGGAAGGAGGAGATTCCCTCACTCTTGATATGAACCTTATGAGCACCAGTGACCACAGAGCTGCACATGCTCATGACATGCCTGAAACAACACAGCAAAGACTTAGATCTTTTAAAAGCAGAAGGCTATCTTTTTCTTTATTGGTCAAAACACTATATTCTTATGCCCTTTATTCCTAAAAGGGCTTCGAGCAACTTACAAAGACAGACACAACTTGAAAAGAAGAAAGAGCCCTGTCTGGTGTAGCTCAGTGGATTGAGCACTGGCCTGCAAACCAGGGTCACTGGTTTGATTCCCAGTCAGGGCACATGCCTGGGCTGAAGGTCTGGGTCCCTGTTAGGGGCATGCATGCATGCATGCATGCGAGAAGCAGCAAGTTGATGTTCCTCTTGTACATTGATGTTTCTCTACTTCTTTCTACTTCCCTTCCATCCTCTCTAAAAAGAAATGAATAAAATTTTTTTTAAAAAAAGGAAGAGGAAAAGAAATTAGATCAAAGAAAAAATAAAGTTTAGAAATAAGTGAAGCCAAAAGGACTCATGAACAATCGAGTCAGAGTGATGTTGCACAAGCAAAGAAACCAAGAAGGGGGAAGGTTAATATTAGTATTAAATGTGCTATTAAGAAGGTTATTTTATTGGCTCTGGCTGGGTAAATCAGTTGATAAAAATATCATTGCTATAGGCCAAGGTTGCAGGTTCCATCCCCAGGCAGTGCAAGAACAAGAATCAACCAGTGAATGCTTGAATAATTTGCAAAACAAATTAATTTCTCTGTCTCTCTCTCTTTTTCTCTCCCCACCCTTTCTCTCCAAAATCGATTAAAATTTTTTAATTCCTTTAAAAAAGCAGATAATTTAGCCCTAGCTGGTATGGCTCAGTGGACTGAGTGCAGGCCTATGAGCCAAAGGGTCTTTGGTTCGATTCCCAGTGTAGGGCACATGCCTGGGTTGCAGGCCAGGTTCCCAGTTGGGGCTGTGAGAGGCAACCACACATTGATGTTCCTCTCCCTCTTTTTCTCACTCCCTTCCCTTCTCTAAAAATAAATTAAAAAAAATTTTTTTTAAAAGCAGTTACTTTAATTAAAAGTATTACTTTAAAAAAAGAAATGAAAGAAGTAAAGCCAAGGGGTAAAACTAATATACAACAAATATCTTTTTTAAAAAGTATGTGCTGGAACTTTCTTATACTGGCTAACAAGAGCAGATTGTAAAGTACTCAGGAATTTTGAAAGGAAGCTGTTAAGCAATGGCAGCTGGACCTTGACCATGGCGAAAATATGTATGCCACAGAAACCAGCAATGCTACCAGTCAGAGCCTTCCCCCCAGAGAGCCAGATTACCAGGACACATGTTTATCAGCCAGCTATAGATGCGTAGGAACCAACTGGCTCTGAGCTACAGGGTTGTGAAAGCAAAGAAGGAAATGAAATTAGGTACAAGATTCAAAAGATTCATTAAGAAATGAAAAGCCATAAAAAGAACATTTTTCAAGTCACAGAACACTTACTGACATAGAATATGCACTATGATATAAAGGAAACTCCAATAAATTCCAAAGTATTAGTATCTTTGAAACTACCTACGTTCTGTGGCCAGACTGTAATAAAATTAGAACTTGCCAACAAAAGGATACCTAAGATTTTCATGGTATGCAAACTAAGAAAAAAATTGATAAATTACATGGTTTTAAAATGGAAACCATAAAGGAAATTAACTCATTTAGAACAAAGTAGTAAAAATGTTACACATCAAACTTTGATATGTAACAGTTAAACACAGTTAAAATAGTCCTTAGAATTTTATAGCTTCAAATATGCATTTATTAGAAGAAAACTTAAAAATAAATAAACTAATAATTCTCCTAAAAATCTGAAATAAGGGCAATTGAGCAAACCTAAAGAAATAAGAGGAAAATTGTAAAGATAAGAATGGAAAGCGACTTAATAGAGAACAAAACTATGTAGTGAAGATTCACAAAACCCAAACATGCTTCTTAAAAATTATTTGTGAGCTATTCAGACTTAGAACAAGACTGACCATGAATAAAGGAGAGAAAGGAATGAATAAAATACAGAATGAAAAGGAGGGAATAGCTATCAGATATATCAGAGATATGAAACATAGATGGTTTTATGAACAAGTATATGCTAATCAATTTGAAAAGCTCTGTGAGATAAATTCCTAGAAAAATTTAAGCTACCAAAATTAACAAGACTACAAAATTTAACTACCAATAAACACTGAAATAGAAATAGAAATGCACACTGTGGAAGAAATAGAAAAAGTTGCCAAATGCCTCTGATAAAAATTATTTTTTTAAAAAAACTGTCCAGATGATTTCACAGGTGAGAAACATCAAACATTCAAGTAATATGCAACTCTTATCCTATATATTTTTTCCCCAGAAAATAGGGAAAAAAAGATTAAAAGCTATTCAGCTAATGTTATCAGGTGAGCATTATCTTAATTTCAAATTGAGGTATGGAAAAGTCAAGGAAAGAAAATAGTCCTATTTCACCTTGAACATTGTTGGGAAGAATAAATAATTATTTATGAACTGAATTCAACAGTATTAAAAATAATAATGTTATATCAAGATCATATGGAGAATCCTTAGAATATCAAGGATGCTTCAATATAAAAAATATATTACTATAACTCACTGTATTCATAGACTAAAGAGGAAAAATTACCTGCTTTTCTCAATCAATTAATAAAGGCATTTTATAAAGTTAAATATCCTTTTATGATTTGTGAAAAAACAGTTAAGTGACCAGGAATCAAATAAAACTTTCTTATCTTGGTAAAAGTTATATTCAAAAAGATCTATGACAAAGAGCATACCTAATGGAAAAAAATCTTAAATGCATAAGATAAGAATGCTCACTGTAATTACTAGTGAAACATCACTGGAGTTCAGGCTAATGCATAAAGAAAGAAAGAGGAACAAGAGGACTGGATAAAACTATTGTTACTTAAAGGTTATATAATCATCTACTTAAAAAACAACAGGAGCAGCAAACTGTCAAAATAACAAAAAAAAATTAACCCAGATTTTTAGCCATAAGAACAACAAGAAAATTGATAGCATTTCTCTACACTAGAATAACCAATAAGAAATGATAAAAATTAGAAATAATTTACAATAGCTGAAAAACTATTAAAGTATTTACTAATTCAATGAAGAATTCATTGAAAAATTTAAAACTAAAAAAGCTATTGAATATAATTTCAAATAATAGAAAGTCATTTTGCATTCTTGGATGGGATCACAATATATAAAGATATCAATTGCTTCCCCCCCCAAAAAAAATTAATTTCTACATTGAGTGTAATCCTAATTGAAAGTCCATTTGACCTTTCTGGGGAAATTTATAAATTTACCCTGAAGAATATGTAACAGCTCTTGGCTGGTATGGCTCAGTGGATTGAGTGCCAGCCTGTGAACGAAAGTGACACCAGTTCAGTTCCCAGTCAGGGCACATGCCTGGGTTGTGTCCAGGAGGGGGCACATGAGAGGCAACCACACATTGATGTTTCTCTCCCTCTCTCACTTCCTTCCCCTCTCTCTATAAATAAATAAAATCTTTTTTAAAAAGAGTATATAATAAGATAAACGTGTTCAAATAGCTAAGCAAACCTTTAAGTAAAAGCAGATAAAGGGAGACTTGTCTTAAAAAACATTAAGCTATTATCCCTGGCTAATGTGGCTCAGTGACTTGAACTCTGGGCTGCGAACCAATGGGTTGCCGGTTCAATTCCCAGTCAAGGCACATTCCTGGGTTGTGGGCGAGGTCCCCAATAGGGGCATGCGAGAGGCAACCACACATTGATGTTTCTCTCCCTCTCTTTCTCCCTCCCTTTCCCTCTGTTTAAAAATAAATTAATAAAATCTTTTTAAAAAATTAAGATATTATATGAAACGATGATTATTATGGCCAATAGACATATGAAAGAAAAGATGCTCTACTTCACCAATCATCAGAAAAATGCAAATTACAACCACAATGAGATATCATCTCACACCTGTCAGAATGGCTATCATCAATAAATCAACAAACAAGTGCTGGAGAGGATGAAAAGAAAGAGGAACCCTTTTGCACTGTTCGTGGGAATGCAGATTGGTGGAATCATTGTGGAAAGCAGTATGGAGATATCTCAAAAAATTAAAAATGGGTCTGCCTTTTGACCCAGCAATCCCCCTTCTGGGAATATATCCGAAGGAACCCAAAGCATTAATTCAAAAGAACATAAGCACCCCTATGTTCATTGCAGGATTACTTACAATCGCCAAGATATGGAAGCAGCCCAAGTGTCCATCAGTAGGTGAGTGGATAAAGCAACTATGGAACACTTACACAATTGAATACTACTTGGCTGTAAAATAGAAGAAAGTTTTACCCTTTGCGACAATATGGATGGACCCAGAGAACATGATGCTAAGTGAAATAAGCCAGTCAGAGAAAGAGACAAATGCCATATGATTTCTCTCATATGTGGAATCTAATGAACAAACTGAACTGACAAGGAAAATGTGGACAGACTTATAAATGTAGATAGAATGGCAGCTAGTGGGGGAGGGCTGGGGAAAGGGTGGAGATGTTGAGCAAAAAGGAAAAAGGACTCATGGACAACAGGTGGTGATTGCTAGGGGGAAGGGGTATAAGGGGACTAAATGGTAATGGAAAAAAAATACAATAAAGATTAAATTTAGCCCTGGCTGGTGTGGCTCAGTGGATTGACTGCCAGCCTGAGAAGCAAGAAGTAACTGGTTCAATTCCCAGGCAGGGTACATGCTTGGGTTGCAGGCCAGGTACCAAGTTGGGGGCACGCAAGAGACAACCACACATTGATGTTTCTCTCCCTCCCTCCCCCTCTCTAAACATAAATAAATAAACTCTTTTTAAAAATATTAAATTTTAAAAAAGAGAAAAAAACATACTATAAATCCAAGAGTTATTTTTTTTAAATAATAAATTGACAGAGGAATGGAAATCCAAAATGAGGTATGGAAAAAGAGAGTTGACAGACAAGCCCATTCACATATGGGAACCTAATATACAATAAACTTGGCATCATAAATTAATGAGGAAATTATGGATTGTTTAATAGTTATTACAAAAAATGGCTCACATATAAGGAAACACAAAGCTGGATCCTGATCTAATGCCACATACAACAGCAGGTGAGTTGAACCCCCAAAAGAGAAATGGGAAGCTTTAAATGTAATAGAATAAAACATAAAAATTACCTATGTGACCAGAGACAAGGAAGGGTTTCTTTATATAAATCCCCCAAAACCGTAATGGGAAATATTATTTCATTGCATCAAAATTAAAGACTTTTTTTTTAAACAAAGACCCTGGACAACTCTTATAGACAACAGAATGGGAGAGGATATTGCATCATCTCAAACCAACCAGGGATAATATCCGGAATGTGCAATGAAATGCAAATCAGTAACAAAAACACAGCAACCCCCAGAGAGAAATGCAAAAGGGACACACATGGACTTTATAGAACAGGAAACAAAAAAGATAACAAGCTTTTGCAGAAATAACCAAACTCAGCAATAATCACAGGAAAACAAAATTGTACATTACTTTAGAGCTATTAGACTGGGAACATTAGAGAGTGAGATGATGCCAAGCACTGGTGAGAAAACAGGGATAAGGAAGCCTCCTGCTCTGCTAGTGAAAACAAACAGGGGCAGCCCTTCTGGGGAGAATTCTGTGATACTTAATCAAATTCAGTGCAAAACATATTAAAATCCAACAATTCCATTACTGAGAATACACCCCCCTCCTACCGCCCACAGGTCCATGAGAAAACTTGTACAAGGGCATTGTCTGTAAGTTATTGTGGTAGCAGAGAAATAGAGGCCAACTTTGTGTCTACCAAAAAGACAGTAGGAAAATATTTTGAATGCATAGCCTGGGGTAATATGAAGAGGTTAAAAAGAAGTACATTAAATGCACACACAGTAACAAGGGTGGATCTTTAAAACAGAGGGTAAAGGGAAAATACTAGTAACAGAATAAGCTTATTTAGCACAAAATTACTCACTTTAAAAAAATATACACAAAACAATACACATTTTGTAAGAATACATGTAAGAAAAAGATACACAAAAAAAAACACATTAGAATGATTGTGTTTAGTGAAGGAACGGAAATTGGAAGTCAAAAATGGGGATAAAAATGAATAAGTAATAACAAACACAAGATATTTTGTAGAGATCAATGATGAGTATGTGCCATGAACTGAAGAATATAATTATTTCTACGATTTGCATCTGAACATTTTTAGAAGTCAATGACTCAAAGAAAAACATAGCACTGAGAGCAATTTCTTCTATATTTTCATGACAAATAATACAAAAATTTCATATTTTTCCATAAATAAGCAGGAAACAAAGTGTTCAATTGAAGATCAGGATTTAGAGAGGAGAGAAATTACAAATACTCAGATTTTCCCTACATTGGGAGCACCTCTCTCCAATGTACATGTATAATTCTAAGTCTTTCAGAACCAAGGTAGCATGTTCTATTTATTTATTCACTTACTTATTTAAATTGTTGACAGTATTACAAATGTCCCTCATTCTCCTTCCTTTGCGGTCCCCACCCAGCCCTTACCCCCTGCCCCCCACCCAGTCTCCTGGCCAGCACCACATTGTTGTCTGTGTCCGTGGGCTATGCATATGTGCATATACGTTCTTTGGCCAGTCTCTTCCAGTTTCCCCCAATCCCCTCCCCTCTGAGATCTATCAGTCTGTTCCATGTATCCATGCATCTGGTTTTATTTATTTTTTTGTTAGTTTATTTTATTTATTGGAATCCACATACGAGTGAGATCATGTGGAATTTGTCTTTCTCTGACTGGCTTATACAGATTATCTTTGGGCCCTCTTACCAAATTCTTAACCTCACTTGTTATGGTCATACATTGTAAGAACAAAAATGTTTTAACTCCATTGGGCTTATTCAGAAGCACTGAAAATGGATTCAATATTCAGCTTTACCCAACAATGTTAATGACAGAGTTCTATGCATAGTATAATTATGTGAAATACAAAATACATGCTCTCAAAAACTCAGAGATGAAGTATAGAGATTTAATTTACTTCTAAACTGTGTTGACATGAAAGAGACTGGGTTTCTTCAGGAAATAACCTTTTCTAGGAAGTGTATTAATCAAGGTCCTCTAGAGAAACAGAACCAACAGGGGGAGGGAGGGAGGGAGAGAGGGGGAGAAGGGGATAGAGAGAGAGAGAGAGAAATTGATTGATTGATTGATTGATTGATTCACTTTAAGGAATTGGCTTATGCATTTGTGGAGGCTGGCAAGTTCAAAATCAGCAGGGCAGGCTGGAGACCCAGGGAAGAGCTGACGTTTTAGCTGGGGTTGGACAGAAGTCTGGAGGTCAAAAACCTTCTTCCTCGAGGGACCTCATTTTTTTTCCTTCATTGGAAGGCCCACCCATATTATGAAGGGTAAGCTCCTTTACCCAAAATCTAGTGATTTAAATGTTAATCTCATCTTAAAAAATACCTTCACAGAAACATCTAGACTAGTACCCAAATACCAGGTACCATAGCCTAGCTAAGCTGACACAAAATCATCCATCCCATGGCTCAAGGTGAAACTAAGGTAAATGTGACAGGAATGTCGAGGATGGAAATGGACTCGGCACTAACCAGTTAGGACAGCTGAACCATCACTGGAGTCGGATTGACCTCATGTCCAATGTAACATGCAAGAGGCTGTAGCTGAGGATAGGGACCAGCCACATGCTTGGTGAGTCAGCTGAGGTTTTTGTCACTACCTCCACAGGCTGGCTGCTTCAGACTGCCCTGGAGAGAACACAAAGAAAAAAAACTAAAGTAAAAGCTTTTCATCCAAACTCAAGACAAGAATGAAAAAATCTGAAAAGCCACTATAGCAGTGTTAAAGGATGATCTTTTCTCCTATAACCCAGCACAGATAGAGATGAGGGCGAGGCAAAGGGTCTGATGATAAAGGTTATGAAGTTGTAGAAACATTAATGACATAACGTCACAGGATCTGTTATGCTAAGGTAAGGCCACCAGTTGGGATGGATCTGGACCCTGAGATATGAAATGGGGACATATGAACAGATATGGAGAAGTCTGAGAACTGTGACCACCAAATTCCCTGAACAGCTTTGCAGAAGAAGCAGACTCAGTGCTTTACAACTGGGCATTATTGAGACAATCAGGAAAATATAACTATGGACATGATGATTTGATAATATTGAATCAACTTTAAGTTGTGGCTATGTGTCACAATATATTTAATGTGTGGCCCAAGACAACTCTTCTTCTTGGGGTGCTGATGGTATTGTGGTTATGTCGGAGAAATGTCCTTGTTCTTAAAACACACATGGCAAACTATTTAGGGGTGTAATGTCATAGTGTCCACAGATTACTGTCAAATGTTTAATAAAATAATTCCTCAACAGTAAATGGATAAATAAAATATAGTATATTCATATGATGAAATATTATGTAAGTAGTGTATTTTAGCCAACTAATATTGAGTGAAGATGACAGATAACACAAAAATGCACACTATATGATTCAGTTGTCTATTGCTGTGTAGGAAACCACCCCTAACTTTTGTGGCTCAAAACAAAAACAATCATTTTATAATTTTTTGAGAGTCCGCGGGTTGACTGGGCTTTAAGAATGCTGGCATGTCCCTGGAACCAAAGCGCTTCACAGCCGGCCCTCGCACAGCACCTTACATTCTGTGTATGGACACTGGCTCTGCTATCTGGCTGCCCATCAGATTTGAACATCTTTAGAATGCTGTCAAAATGTCCTCTACTTATGAGTCTTGTCTCCCCATAGCAGAGCTCAGAACATTCACCTCCCTCATCCCCGTGGAAGCTAGGGCACCTATATGGGACCTCAGTCCCACAATCATATCATCTACCTGTGACTTCAGTTCAAAACTGAGCAACAGGAGGAAGTGAAAATTCATTCCGCATTCATCTCACTGACATAGGTGACTAAAGATGCAACTGACTTTAGGGGAAGCCGCAGTTGAAAAGGGAAGTTCCTGGAACAGTAGTGTCTCAGGAGGTGTGTTCAGTACTGGGTGCAGTAAAGTCCCCTCAAGTCCCCTCAAGTCCCCTTCCTAACAAGGGAGAAAATACGGAATCAGCAATGTGGTTTGTCAGATCTGAGGGGAGAAGGGAGGCAGGGAGGATGCAGGCACCTTTATCTGTTTATAAAGAGCCACCCATCTGTTGTTCCAATTCTGAGAAAAAATTTGTTGGACTCTTCAAATAACCAGGTTTGATGACCTGGTTAATTGGTAGGAAAAATACAAGAGACTTGATTCAAAGAGTATTTGCAAAACAAAGTATGTATGTAGTCAGGAAAAAATCGCTATGTTAGTGATTCAAAATGTTTACTGTACTACAGAGCAATAAAATCATAACCTTGGTGTTATCTTCTTTACCAGAGAGAAAGCAAAGCCATCATACCTTATCAGCTTTCTACTAGTACGGGGCTTGCCAGGTTCTTTTTAGTCAAGTTACCATCCCTGAAACACTCAGGTTTTGATCAGGAAGGATTATGAGAAAATGTTCAAGTGTGGTGTTAAATAATCAAGCAAGCACAATTCTGACTTATTTATAATATTTGGAACATTTCCCTATCCAATTCCTGCCCTTAAGGTACAGAATTGACCAAATAAGATTTTTCCAGAAGTGTTCTAATTCAGTATCATTAATTAGATAATCTCTTTTATTTGGCCTTTTTTAGGATTAAGACGTAAAGACCTCCTTGTGTGTAGTCAACAAAACAAAGGCCTTAAGATATTAAGGCTAGAGAGTTCACATCTGTCTGGAAGGATTTAGCCCAGAAGGTCATAATCTTAATCACTTCTATCATAACCAGAAACACTTTTATTGCCACTCATCAGCTCATTTATTCAGAGGACCCTCCTTCAACTCACCTTCACAGAGTCTTGCTTACAGCGCCTATACCTGTGAATGAAATCTCATTTTCTCTGAGATGCCCAAAGTTCACCAGTGATCTGGTGGCTCAGAAGTAGCCTCCTTTTCCACCTGTTAGGTGGGGGCTTAAACCATGAACCAGAGGGCTAGGAGAATTGTATGGGCTTTGTTTCCATTCATGAACTGCAGTCTTTTCTCTTAAGTAGTGACTTGTCATACCCAATTGAATGAATTTTCCTTTAAATGTGACATTTCTGGCATGATCATGATCCCAGTTTGGAAATGAGACTGTTGAACCACTGTATATCAATCAGTACATTACCATAAAATATAAAGCAGTCCATAAAAGCACTTTGCATAGTATTTGCAGAAAATAACTATGTATCAAATTTTCTATAGAATCACCATATATTCTACTAGTCACACTGTCTACAAAAATGTTTGATTGTAAATCTGTGGTAGTCACCATACATTCTACCAGTAATGATGTCTATAAAAATGTTTGACTGCTTGTAGATGTGTGGTAGTTATAAAAAGCAAAATTTCAGTTAATATCCTTAACCAAAAATAACAGATTATTTTAGCTTAAAAAATTGTAGAAGCATTTCTCAGAATTTCAATTAATAGGGTCATGATCATCTCTAATTTCTCCTGATACTTATACTTTGAAATCTATAATAAGATTTGCTGTAGGATATTTTTTCCTGAATTCTTAGGTTCCATTGGTAAAAAGACACCATTCAAAGAACAATTTGTTTTCAGTGTCCACAAGCATAGGCTAAAATTGAGGGTTTATAGATAGGCAAATCAAGAAGAAAATTAAATAGTTTTCTCATATGCTCATCTAAGAAAATAAAACATTTAAAACAATATTCTATTTCCTTTCAGTGTTGCTGGTCTTATTTTCCTTGCATCTTTGTATTGTTGGTTAGGTACAGAGACAAGAGGGAAGGAGGGAGGTGGGGTGGAGGAAAAGGAAGGGAAGGGGAAAGTCAAGGAACATATAGCAAGGATTCACGGACAAAACCAAAGGGGAAGAGTGGAGGGAGGGAGGGAGGGTCGGAGGGAGGGGGCAAGGGAAAATGGTGGGGGGTAGGCAGAGACAAATGTATTTGAGAAAATAAATAAATAAGTAAATAAAAATAAAACAATATTCTAAAACAAATTGTCATGATTAAGCACAGGAAAACAGTTTCATCCAGTCTTATTTTTTGTTTTAATGATCTTCGGGCTAACAGACATCAATAAATTCATCTGCTTCTGTCCTAAAAGTCCTATAGTTCCAAAGCTTAAACTGGGATATTTGTTCTCATAATTCTGCTCTCTGCAATAACCTGGCAAAGTCATTTACACTGAGCTTCTGAGGTTGTCCTTTTCTGTTGTTTCTCTCACAAGACCCAATTTTTTAAAATTAATGAGATATGCAGCCCAGGATGGCTTATGAATGTGGACCAACACAAAATTGTAAATTTACTTAAAACATTATGAGATTTTTGTGTATGTGATTACATGTCACAATATATTTAATGTGTGGCCCAAGACAACTCTTTTTCCGGTGTGGCCCAGAGTTGCCAAAATGTTGGACACCCCTGTGTCAGAGAATGAGGACACTGATAGCTGTCCACAGCAACCTAGCCATCCCATAAGGCCTGTAGTAGGATTCTTACCAATTCTGGGTATCTTAAACTCAAAAGCAAAATCTTAAAAATGAGTGTATTAATGCCCAACTTAGAATATAAAAAAGAGTATGCTTTTACCTATCCTGAAACATACAATTATTAAAACATATATTAATATTTTTACCTAAACAAAATTAATCAAGAAAAGTTTTTTTTTCTTTTGTCAGCTTTTTCCATGTTGTAGGTTTGATACACAGGGTAGCTCTTTTGATAGTATAGAATTAATTTAAAATATATAAAGCATGCCAAATGCACCTAATTACTTCTAGCCTCCTTCATTTTATAAGATTGTTAACCTAAAACTAAAGGCCTTTCAAAGTGAGAGGCAACAAATATTTAGTTGAGATTAATAAGAATAGCTAGTCAGGATGCAGTGATTCAGGCAGAAGCCCAGTGTTCTGATTAGGAGACAAAGGCAACATATATAAGAAGGGGAAGGAAAACCATTATGTCCAGAGAAGAAAAGCATTTCCATTAGTGCAGAAAACAACATAGTGACGTTAATTCTAAACAATGTTTTAAATTTTTAGTCCCATAGTCCTCAGTCTGGTCACAATGTCTGCTTCCTTTTTTGCAAACAGTTCTTTAGGACACAATGTTGCTTTAGGCACAGTGCAAAGGTTATTTTGCCCTGTTGTAACATCCAAAGGTTTGAGGTATAAAAGATACAAGGCATTTCCTCTGCCATGGTAGCTATGGCATTTTAAAAGTGGCTCCATTTATTTATATTTTTAACAAGGTGAAAGATTAAGCCTTTGGTGCTATCTAGTGGTCAAATGGTTAGTGACTACCTAGTAGGAAAAAAAAAAAAATTTTTTTCCAGAATAAAAGATAGCGTGATAGCTTAATATTCTGAATTTAGGGTCTGGGTTTCAGGAATGCATTTCTAAAAAAGAATTTTCACAGAAACTGATCACTTAGTTAACATAAAAGCACAGGTACCTGAGAGTGAACAACTGTTACAGCTTTTTCTATCCCAATGGCCAGAGTGACAAAACATTTTAAAATAAATATAAAGGCCTTAGCAGGTGTGGCTCAGTGGTTGGAGGGTCACGGGTTCAATTCCCAGTCAGAGCACATACCTGGGTTTTGGGTTCCCTCCCCTGGTCTGGACACACAAGGAAGGCAACCAATAGGTGCTTCCCTCTCACATCAATATTTCTCTCTCTCCCTTCCTCTCTCTCTCTCTAAAAGCAATGGAGGGAAAATGTCCTCAGGTAAGGGTAAAAAAAAATTAAAAATCAACCATTCTCTTCTAAAAAATAAATATAAAGAAGTAATATGATAATTTTAAGAAGTTTTAGAGCCCAAGTGTCCATCAACAGATGAGTGGATAAAACAACTATAGAATATTTACATGATGGATACTAATTGGTTATAAAAAAGAAGAAAATTTTACCCTTTGCAGCAGTATAAATGAACCTGGAGGACATTATGTTAAGTGAAATAAGCCAGCCAGAGAAAGACAAGTACCATATGAATTCACTTATATGTGGACTCTAACGAACAAACTGAACTAACAAGCAAAACAGAGACAGACTCGTAGATGGAGAGCAGATGACAGCTGGTTGGGGCCAGGGCGGGGAGGGGGCAGTTAGGGAGGGGAGGGATTGTGCGAAAAGGAAAAAGGACTCATGGGCATGGACATGGACAGCAGTGTGGTGATTGCTGGGGGGAGGGGGCATTAGGGGACTCAATGGTAATGGGAAAAGTACAATAAAGGTTAAATCAAAAAATAAATAAAATAAAAAGAAGTTTTAGGTCCCTTAGAAGCAAAGAGCATTTGTTATCTGTTTTTAAACTGGTTTAAGAACATAACATTAGTTAAAACCACTCAAATTTATCAGGATATGGAATGAAAGCATTCCGATGAAAATAAAAATTTCTGCTAGCTGCGCTGATTATACCAAAGGGAGAAAACACCTTTTTCTACCTCTTTTTAAGAGTGCAATGACTATTCTAAGACCAGTCATGAAGTACAAGCCCTCTCTCTCTCTCTTTTATTTTTTGGATAATTAATTATAATTCATCATTATGTGTGTGTTTTAAACATACAAAAATGTGCATATAGTTAGAGGACAATATTTAAAGCTTTCAACTTCAGTGTTAAAATGTAACTAACCTTATTAACACAATACATTAATGTATATGCCACATTGAATTTATCACTTCAGTCTGAGTTTTTCAAAAAGTAAATATAGATGAGACTGTATATGTAAAAGGCTCATGATCCAGTAATTTTTCTCTTTGTCCCTATGAATTTCCTTTAAGAATTTTGCAGATAACAAAGTCACTTATTAATTAAATTTAAATTAGTCCAATATTACAAAAATCATTTAGGTTGACACTACAGGGCAACATAATAACTATCGATGTCATAAGCTTTTTTAAGAGATGAAACTTTTACATTTTACAAAGAGGTTAAGTGGAGTAACTAAATCAAATGATTTGCAGCATCATCTAAAGTGCACAACATCTTTTCTCAGACTTTTGGCTGAGATCAACCATAGAGATCTGTTCTCACCAGCTTAAAGTTCACAACAGCCAATAGTTTAAACAAATAAGAGCATCTGTTAATGATAATTTAATTAAATTAAATGCTTATGTTTACATTTAGGTTTGCTTCCCAGAAACTGAGACAGCAAATGAGTCTAAGGACGAGGAACTGTTTTTTTTTTTTTTTGCAGTTTACAGTGATAGAAAGCAAATACGTAGCTGCCTAGAGTGGGGAGGGCTAAGGAATAGGAGCGACTGCAAAAGGGCTGAAGAGAACTACCGGGGTAACAACGATGTTCTGTATGTTGATTGGGGTGGTGGTAACAGCTGTATACATTTATAAAAACATCAAACCAAATACTTTAAATGTTTTCATTTGTTTTATGTAAATTATACCTCAATAAAGTTGATTTAAAACTATACAATGAGATCAAAATTTTCATTTGTGGAATTTGTGGGCGTTAGCGACAGAGAACCAAATAGGTCACTATGTCAAGAGTAACCAAACACCTTTTTCCTTTTTGCTCCCTAATTTAGTGGATCAGTCTTTTTTATTCAATTGATTTAAATAAAAAAGAGTACGGTTTACCCATTTCTTTCACTAACTCAGATCCTTTTAGTAATGCAGGCAGTTTCCAATTTTTGCTTACAACAGAATAGAAAGAGGACTTAACCAAGCTGTCAGCTATTACATCATTTAGAGTAATTTTTGATGATTTAGGAAATATAATTCCTCAGTATTTCAAATAGTTAAGTAAAAATGCTATGATGAAATTCCACCTGTGACCATCTACTTACTTATGCACATGACGTTTCCAAGTATATGTAGATAAAAGGATAATTCAAAATAAAACTGATGCTAAATTTTGCCTTATTCTATACATGAATATTATTCACCCACAGATATATTAAACTAATTGGAAAAGCCCCATCTATTCAATTAAGAGATTCACTGCTAAGATACTTTTATGGCTGACAATTATTTATAAAAATGTGTAAGTTTATACATAGAAATTTTATATTGATTGACGTTGTTGTTACACAGAAGTATGATATGGTGATCAACCAAAAAATAATTGGGAGTTTAAATTTAGGATAAAATGCTGGTAGGTAAGTTGAGAATGAAATTGGGAAAAAGAGAAACAATGTAAAATGTCTATATGTTTATATTTATGAAAGATGATTGCATGTATAAGATCTTGGATACATTTTCTAAATGATGTAGAAACTTTATTTTTAAAATGCCAATATTGACCAGAGACTTACACATATTTAAACCTACAGTAAGAATCTTGCCCTGGCTGGTGTGGCTCAGTGGACTGAGTGCCGGTCTGTGAACCAAAGGTTCATGGGTTTGATTCCCAGTCAGGGCACATGCCTGGGCTAGGTCCCCAGTAGGAGGTGCAGGAGAGGCAACCACACATTGATGTTTCTCTCCCTCTCTTTCTCCCCACCCCTTCCCCTGTCTCTAAAAATAAATAAATCTTTTTTTAAAAAAAAGAATCTTATGGGGAGAAGGCTTTTGCTTCCAATAAATAGAGTAGATGTACATCTACTTTTTCCTTTTCCTTCTGCTAAGTACAACTAAAGATCGTGAACGTTACTGCAAAACAAATATAGGAAGACTCAGAAAGATGGCGAGAAGAAGACAGGTTGGCCAGGGACTTCAGGACCCAAGGGACCACGCTTTCTGTTTGCCTCATACATCTCAGACTTTGAGCTCAAAAAGTCAGCAACCCAGAAACACCAACAGCCACAGGAAATAAAGGGGGAGGGAGGGAGGTCACCTAGCAAGACAGACAGAAAACTTTTAGATAACTGCTCCACTTCAGCCACAACCACAACCCCACAAAAATTTGACTCCACCCCCACCAGCAAAGCCCATTGAGGAGCCTAGACTTCCACCCTCACCACTAAAGACCACACTCACACACACCAGGGTGCTGCCAGAGAGAGTGAGTAGGGAGCCAGAATGTTCATCCCCTCCCAGTGGAAATGGGCCCCCTCCCCCAGTCCCCCAGTGTCAGTGGAAATGTAGACATCTCCCCAGCACTGCAGCACCTGCTCCTCACCCCTCTGGGGTGGTGTCAAACAATGCCCAGTAGAAAGTCAGGATTTTTATCACCACCCAGAGCTAACCAGGCAACCCCAAGACCCGTGACCCCCACCCCCATCTTGGAGTCAGTTCTGCTCCCCTGTGAGAAGTAGTGAGAGGCACCCTTACCCCAACCAGCAGGGAGGTTCCAATGAAGACCTAGTGGGGAATCAGAACTCCTACTCCAACAATAAGCACCACTCTGGGGCGTCAGTGGTGGCTGAATGGGGAACCTGGAGTCCTGGAAGCAATGAAGCTCGCCTGCCTACCCCTGCTGGAGTGCTGTCTGAAGAAGCACTCATACTGTATGATTTCATTCATATAGGATGCAAGAAATGACAAAAGTATAGAATGGAGAAAAGATCAGTAGTTGTCTCGAGTTAAGGAGGTAGTAGGAGTGGAAGGAACCGGGGGGAAACCATAAAAGGGCAAGATGAAGGCTACTGGATGTGAAGAAAATATTCTGTATCTGTACTGTATCAATGTCAATATCCTGGGTGTGACATTATACTACAGTTTTGCCAGATGTTACTATGGGGGCAACTGAGCAAAAGATAGTGTCTGTCTTACAACTGCATGTGAATTTACAACTATCTCAAAATAAAAGAATTAATTTTTAAAATGTGTGTGAAGATGTTTATAGTTTTTCAAAATAATTTTAGGAAATGCCTGAGCAGAAAGTGAACCAAAATTATATCTGGAATTCTGGTTGCTAATTAACCTGGGAAAATTTAGCCCAACTCTTGTGTGACCCAGTTCTAGACTAGTTCTCAGTTCTCCCATTGCTCACTGTTCATGTTGAAGCCAGGTGTCTCCTGAGCTGCAGAACCACCCAAGTCCCATGATGCAGTTTGCTCTCACTCATCTTGGCCTTTGGGATGGAAAAGAAAAGGAGATGCAGCAGGAGGATTTTCCCTTTGCTGTACTGTCCTCAGTTATAATCTGAATTGTATTCCCCGACCCCTCTAAAATTCATGTGTTGTTGAAGTCCTTACCCCTAATTCCTCAGAATGTGGCTTCATTAGGAAATAATGTCTTTAAACAGATAATTAAGTTACAATGAGGATAGGATCTAATGCAACATGACTGGTGTTGTTATAAGAAGTGATCAGGACACGAGCCCACACAGAGGGGAGACCATGGGAAGACACAGGGAGAAGATGACCATCTCCAAGCAAAGACATGAACCCTGTTGACACTTTGATCTGAAAGTTGTAGCCTCGAGAACTGAGAAAATCAATTTTCATTGTTTAAGCCTCCCAGGCTGTGG
Source organism: Pteronotus mesoamericanus (assembly GCF_021234165.1). Lineage (NCBI taxonomy): Eukaryota > Metazoa > Chordata > Mammalia > Chiroptera > Mormoopidae > Pteronotus > Pteronotus mesoamericanus. The sequence goes on from NW_026555085.1 coordinate 3,158,974, forward strand.
CACCGTGTTACAGCAGTCCTAAGCAAACCAGTGCTGCCTCCTATATGGGCACCAAGGCCTCATCCTTATTAATTAAGGAACTGCTAGATAAGACTATAATATTTAATAAGACTACTGAAGGCTTGGACACAATTGAAGAAAATTACACTAGAAAGGCCTTCAATTTTGATGGCCCAAGCCCATCTAGGGGTTTTCCAACTGGGAACAGACTAGAGCAGGCTGACGCCCCAGTGTCTGCCCATGTCCCTGGGCCTTACCACTGCAGTGCACACTGGCTGGATCTCTTACACCAGCAATTGCATCTCTTTCCTGAAGGTCTTCTCCAAAGCCATGGAGGCCACTCTGCCCCACTCGCAGCAGCCTGGACGGTGCAGGGAATTTAAGTACCAGGAAGCAGCTCCCTCACTCCTCAGCTGTGATAACTCTGAGGCATGGGTCCCACATCATTTCCCACAGTTTCCCCATGGGATTAAGCTCCAGCCATTTGCCCTGGGTTAGCTGCCCTCCTTCCCCAACTTTCCCCCATCGCTACTTTTCCTGCACCTCCAAAATTAACTACTTTCACTTGTGCTTGTGTCAGGAACTGTTTCTGGAAGAAACCAAACTAAGGCACCGAGCTGGTGTTTTATTTGCATCATGGCAGTGTAAGTCACCCCCTCTTAACCATCACCCAAGAGCAACTAACCATGACTCTCGGGGTGCCGGGGCCTCCAGTTCCCAGCCTCTCAAGAACTCTGTATTTCTTTCTTTCCTTGCCAAGATCTTTCCTTCTTCAGCATGGATGACAGCCCATTCCAGTGAATATTAAGCAAAGATAGTTTAAAAACAGTCAGAAATATTTTATTTTGTTCAAATTTGTAATAAGAGAGACGATACACCTCCTCTGGTCCTGTCCTATATGCCGGAAGTCTCTGAGTTGGGGGCGCACTGATGACCTGTGAGGGCCGAAGGGGGGTGCAGAGCGCAAGGCCCCCCACCGCTCCCGACACTCCCCTGCTCGGCCCACGGACTCTGCTTCAACTCCCAGGCAAGAAAATTGGCTCTAACTTCATCAAGAGTCCTTCCCAAACCTGTTACTTATGCATAAACACTGACTTCAGATATTTACTAATCTAGGCCTTTCTTCCATCTTGTCTCTACCATGGTTTTCAAAAGTAAATTTTAAATTCAAGAGCTTAATCTTTTGCACACCATTGTTTTGCTGTGCTCACCCGAGGCATGAAGGGGAAATGCCGTATCTGCTTTTTTAGTAGAAAGACAATGCACTCCTCTGTGGATATCTTAGAACTTTTGGTGCCATATACCTGAATAGGTAAATGCCTGGACAATGTTCCAGCAGGACATAGCAGAGTTGCTTCTGGAAAGAAGAATAATATGGGGAGGGGGGATGAGGGGGAGGGGGGATGAAAAAGGGAGACCTTTTATCCCACACTGTTCTACGGAGCTTGAGCTTTTATAACAAGAGTGATTTTAGGTGTATATATGAATTTCTTTTTTATGATAATAGAACTTTTAAAAACAGTGAATGAATTTCCACCAGGTGGTAGTAGAGAATCATAACATCAGTCTGAAACTGAAGGGCAGAAGGAGTCGTTAAGCTGAGGATCAAATACTGCAGCCCATTTGCAGTTACAAATATTTATTAACTAGTTCAGTCTAAGGTTATTTTTGTAAATGCCAGGTGATATGCAGTATGCTTTTTTAGGCAATGCTTTTCCTGTTATGTTCTACAATAACCCGCTTTTCCGTGAACGGGTATGAGATGTATACCACTACTGAAGCTGAACAATCAGTGTCCGCTCTGATGAGCATGCTAGAAGCCTGAAAACAGATACACACCCTGATAAAAATATATATAATCTTTTTCCTTGGGTGACATAAAAATGTAGTAATACACACTGGACCAGCACACATTCCTCTCCTTAAGTCTCCCGGGGTAAAAGGAGGGGCAAGCCTGAGGGGGTTGCGGCGTCCTTCCTCATGTTTAATCAGTCTGCTCCATGACCAGTATATCTTTGCCCTGTGGCTTTGCCCATTCCTTTCACTCTATCCCATCACCAGCTGGACCTCAGGTCTGATCAGGCCAGCAGGTGTAAGACCTGGATATTCTTACCTGTGATATGCTATTTCTTTTTTCTAGAGGTCAGATCTGGTTTCTAATAAATACTTGTATCATCTTGCAGGGACCCTCTGAAGTGGGTGCCAGATTCACTTCCCTATGCCTGAGGCTCCCATGATCCCTCAGACCTATTACCCTTGGGATCTGAAACCTTCCAGGATTGGACAGCAGTTTAATCCCTCAGTGTGTCCTATTAGACCCTGGTTCATGACCCTTGCTGCTCATGCCTCCTCCCCTGAAGCTGGGCCTTAATTATTTTTCTTTAATTCTAACTAGTTTCAATTCCAGAAGAGGCACAAGTCAGGCTCCAGCATCACTGGTCAGAGTTCCCAGCAAATCGGGCAAGAAATCCTTAGCATTTTAACAATGGAATCAGTACTCCCCTGTGACTAATGGGTGAACCAGGCCTATTTCTTTTTTTCTTTCTTTTTAAATGTATTGATTTTTGAGAGAGAGAGAGATCAATTTGTTTTTCCACTTATTTATGCATTCAGTGGTTATGTGTCCTGGCCAGGAATCAAACCCCCAACCTTGGCATATGGGGACACTATCTAACCAACTAAGCTACCTGGCCAAGGCCAGGCCCATTTTAAATTCAAAGTCTCTCTCTCTCTCTCTCTCTCTCTCTCTCTCTCTCTCTCTCTCTCTCTCTCTCTCTCTCGTTACTTACTTTTAATTGTCTGGTCATTTCCTTTCAATCCCTACAACATTTCTCTCATTTAATAGTTATGTTCAAATTTGATAACTTGCTTGTTCCTGGTTCTTTCTCCTACTTTAGCATACTGATAACCTTGTCAAGTAAACTTCAGAATGTTAGGCATTTTGCCCTGGCCGGTGTGGCTTAGTGGATGGAGTACCAGCCTATGAAGCAAGGGGTCACTGGTTCAATTCCCAGTCAGGGCACAAGCCTGGGTTGCAGGCCAGGTCCCCAGTGGGGGGTTCATGAGAGAGGCAACCACACATTAATGTTTCTCTCCCTCCCTTTCCCTCTAAAAATAAAATCTTTTTTAAAAAAAGAAAGAAAAATGGGCGAAGGACCTGAATATAAAAAAAAGGTAGACATTTTTATTTTTGTTTGCCTAGTGATTTTATTTTTAAATTATTTTAAATTACATTTTATTGATTATACTATTACAGTTGTCTCAATTTTTCCCCTTTCCCCCACTCCATCCAGCACCCCTCACCCCCTCAGGCAGTCCCCCCGCCACTGTTCATGTCCATGGGTCATGCATATAAGTTCCTTGGCTCCTCCATCTCCTATACTGTACTTTACATCCCCATGTCTATTCTGTTACTACCTATTTGTACTTCCTAATCCCCTCACCTCTTAACCCATTCCCACACACCACCCAATCTAGCAATCATGAAAACCCTCTCTGTATCCATGATTCTGTCTGTTCTTCTTCTTTGCTTAGTTTATCTTTCAGATTTGATTGCTGATAGGTATGTTTTTGCCATTTTATGGTTCATAGTTTTGATCTTCTTCTTCTTAAATAAGTCCCTTTAACATTTCATATAATAATGGTTTGCTGAAGATGAACTCCGTTAGTTTTTTTCTTGTCTAGGAAGTTCTTTATTTGCCCTTCAACTCTAAATGATTGCTCTAAATGGTAGAGCAATCTTGGCTGTAGGTTCCTGCTTTTCATGACTTTGACTACTTTCCAGTCCCTTCTTGCCTGCAAAATTTCTTTTGAGAAATCAGCTGACAGCCTTATGGAAACTCCCATGTATGTAACTAACTGCTTTTCTTTTGCTGTTTTTAAGATTCTTTCTTTATCTTTAACCTTTGGCATTTTAATTCTGATGTATCTTGGAGTGGGCCTCTTTGCATCCATCTTATTTGGGACTCTCTGTGCTTCCTGAAGTTGCATGTCTACTTTCTTCACCAAATTAGGGGAGTTTTCTTTCATTATTTTTTTCAAATAGTTTCCCAATTTCTCACTCTTTCTCTTCTCCTTCTGGCACTCCTACGATGCAAATGTTGGAATGCTTGAAGTTCTCCCAAAGGCTGCTTACACTATCCTTGTTTTTTTGTTGTTGTTGTTGTTTTCTGGTTTTTTGTTTTTTATTCCTTTTTCTTGTTGTTGTTCCAAATCATTGATTTGATGCTCAGCTTCATCCACTCTACTGTTGTTTACCTGTAAATTGTTTATTTCAATTAGTGAATCCTTCATTTTTGACTAGATCTTTTTTTATGCTGTTGAGATCCTCGCTAAGTTCCTTGAGCATCCTTACGAACAGTGTTTTGAGCTCTGCATTTGAGGATTACTTATCTCCACTTTTGTTGAGTTCTTTTTCTGAAGTTTTGATCTGTTGTTTCATTTGGGCATGTTTCTTTGTCTCCTCATTTTGGCAGCCTCCCTGTGTTTCTTTCTATGTATTAGGTAGAGCTGCTATGACTCCCTGTCTTTGTAGTGTGGCCTAAGGTAGAAGGTGTCCTGTAGAGTCTAGTGGCACAGCTTCCCCTACCACCCAAGCTGGGTACTCAAGGTGTGCCCTTCATGTTTGCTGAATACATCCTCCTCTTATAGTTGAGCCTTGATTGCTGTTGCCTGGTCAGGGGAGGGGAGGATTTACCCAGGCCAGTCAACTTCAAGGGCTGGCTGTGACCACTGACCACCAACTTCCACCCTCTGTGGAGGATCAGCTTTGCAGGGGAAGGGTAGTAGTGCTCTGACATGGACTGTAACTGTCCACTGGGTGCACAAGCTCTGGGGTTTCCTGAGTGGTGCAAGCCAAGGTCAGGCCCCACCTGTGTTTTGCCTCAGGTCACCCTGCCTGAGCTATAGAGCAATCTGAGATGGCTGCTACTTGTGCTGGGCTTGGAGATTCCAGGCAAAGCCAAGCTGTGAACTTAGACTGGCTACTGCTAGTGCTGGGTTGGGGCCACTTAGCAAGAGGCATGGGGCTGGGGGCTCACTGAGGCTGGCTGTTGCTTGTTTGAAAGCATGAGCTGAGACCAGCCATTCATATGGAAAAATCTCTGTTAACAGTTTGGGTGGGCTGGAGAATTGGGTGGGCAGAATCTTGGGGGATTTCATTTTCTAATAGCTCTGGAAATCTTCCTGGCTAGTGATTTTAAAATGTGAGATTTCAAAGGCAATTCTAATTCATAATTCTCTGGTAACTACTATGGATGTGCATAATTTTAAAATATATTTCCTGGTCATTTATATTTCCTTTTTCATGAAATTCCTATGCACATCTTTTGACCATTTTTCTCCTGTATTATTGTTAAATATTCTGGATATAATCCTATGTAAATTATGTATGAGACAAATAAATCTAGTTTGTGGCTTTTTGGTCTTATTTCTTTAGAGTGTACTTTGATAAAAGTTTCTGACATTAGTGTATCCAGATTTCTTTTAAGTTTGATTTTTTAAAATTTGTGTTTAAAATTTAACACAAATTTTAATCAATATTTTCTGCCTTGAAGTCATAGTTATTTCTTTCACATTTTTATTTGAAATTTTTAATGTTTTGTCTTCAACATTTTAGTCCCTAGTTCATTTGGAATTAATTCTTATGCATGATGAATGTATATATAATTATTCCAGCGTAATTTATTGAACAGTACATCTTTTATCTCTGTCTTTAATGTCCACTCTTCATATACAAGGGGGCCTGCTGCTGTTTTTCCATCATATTTTGTTGGTCCAGTTTTCCACACATCCTACCACCATCAATAGTGCACAGTCTTACTACAATGACATCATACTCTCTTGTTATATTTTTAGAAGCACCCCAACTTCATCTTTGTCTTCAGTTGTATCTTGCCTCCTCTTGTCTAAATTCCATAAACACCCTGTAGAGGTTTTTGTAGAAATTTCATTGAACTTATAGGTCATATTGGGGAATACTACCACTTTTGTAACATTGATGTTTCCTGGCCATGATTATGATTTATCTCTCCATTTACGCAGGACTTTTGCAACATCTTTCAGTATTTTTAATTTTCCCCATTAAAATCTGGCATGTCAGAAAAAAAAGATACCTAGGAATATATTTAACCAAGGAGGTAGAAGATCTATACTCAGAAAATTATAAGATACTGAATAAAGGAATTGAGGAAGATACAATAAGTGGAAGAATATACTGTGTTCGTGAATAGGAAGAATTAACATTATGAAAATGTCCATACTTCCCAAAGCAATCTATAGGATCAACACAACTCCTATCAAAATACCAATAGTGTATTTCACAGAACTAAAACAAATATTCCAAATATTTATATGGAACCACAAAAGAACTCAAATAGACACAACAACCTTTGTTACAGGTAGGCACAGGTAATCAGGTTCTTGGTGATCACGGACAAAAAATTGAACTGAACACACAGAGTTTATAGCCGAAAGAAAGAGAAAGCAGATTTATTAAGCCACACAGAACATGGGAGCATGCAAACTCTTAGCAGAACAGAGCAGAACAGAGCAGAGCTGAGCAGAGTTGAGCAGAGCCCTGACCTCAGGGGATAGAGGGCTTTTGTTCTTTTAGGGTAGGTCTCTCCTGGCTAGTTTTGGCAGGCTTTTATTGCACATGTACAAGTAGTTATATTATTTTAAAGTTACTGTGCATGTGGTCTCCTATGATTTTCTTGTTTGGCTACTGGGAAGGGGGTCCCACAATCCTAATTTATTATAATGCTATTATAATGAAGCAGGGGTCAGGTAGCATCTTCTGTGTAGGTGCATTCCTGATTCACTAGGATTCAGTGTTTTTCCAGAAAGCAGGAACTATTAGTCTTAGAACAGCATCTCTGCCCGTTCTTTATCTTAGCCCTGGAGCACCTCTGGAGTTTCCTGCTTTCTTACTATCTCCTTCCTCACCTTGAGAAAGAAGAACAAAGTTGAAGGAATCACACTACCTGTATCCAACTATACTACAAGGCCATAGTAATCAAAACAGCATGCTCCTCTCAGAAAAACAGACATACAGATCAATGGAAGAAAATAGAGAGTTCAGAAATAAACCCACATCTTTATAGTCAATTGATATTTGACAAAGGAGGCAAGAACATACAATGGGATAAAAACGGTTTATTCAATAAATGGTATTGGGAAAATTAGACATATACATGCACAAAAATGAAACTAGACCACCTTCTTACACCATACAGGAGATATAACTCAAAATGAATTAAAGATAAATGTAAGATTTGAAACTATAAAAATTCTAGAAAAAATTAAGGTAGTAAAATCTTGAATATTCTCAAAACAATAATTTTTTTTGATATATCACCTGGGTCAAGGGAAACAAAGGAAAAAATAAACAAATGGGACTACATCAAAGTAAAAAAAAAATTGCACAGCAGAGGAAAACATTAACAAAATGAAAAGACAACACACTGAATGGGAGGACATATTTGCCAATGATACTTCTGATAAGGGGTTAACATCCAAAGTTTATAAAAAATTCAAACAACTCAGCACCAAACAAACAATTCAATTAAAAAATGGGCAAATGACTTGAAGAGGCACTTTTCCAAAGAGGGCATACAGCTGGCCAATAGACATATGAAAAGATGCTCAATGTCGCTAATCATCAGCGAAATGCAAATTAAAACTATGAGATACCACCTCACACCTGTCAGAGTGGCTATCATCAACAACTCCACAAATGACAAGAGTTGGCAAAGATATGGAGAAAAAGAAACACCCATGCACTATTGGTAAGAATGTAGTTTGGTGCAACCACTACATATTACATTGGAAAACAATATGGAGTTTCCTCAAAAAAGTAAACATGCAAATGCCTTATGACCTAGCAATTCCACTTCTAGGAATATATCCAAAGAAACCCAAAACACTAATTCATCAGAATAGCCCTGACAGAGTGACTCAGTAGGTTGGAGCATTATCCCATACACCAAAAAGTTGCAGGTTCAATCCCCATTCAGGCCACATACCTAGGTTTCAGGTCCAATCCCTGGTTGGGGTGAGTATGGAAGACAACTGATTGATGTTTCTCTGTCTTTCCCTTCTTTCCTCTCTCTCTAAATAAATTAAAAATAAGAATATATGCCCTCCCATGTTTATTGCAGCGTTATTTAAAATAACCAAGATTTGGAAGCAACCAAAGTGCCCACTGATAGATGAACAGCTAAAAAAAACCTGTGGTAAACTTACACAATGAATACTACATGGCTGTTAAAAAAAAGAAGAAGAAGAAGAAGAAGAAGAAGAAGAAGAAGGAAATCCTACCTTTCATGAGAGCATGGATGGATGTAGATGGTATTATGTTAAGTGAAATAAGCCAGTCAGAGAAAGACAAATACCATATGATTTTATTTATATGTGGAATCTAATAAAAAAATACGCAAAACAGAAACAGACTCAGATACAGAGAACAGATCGACAGCTGTCAGAGAGGAGTGAGACTGGGGGACTGGGTGAAATAGGGATTAAGAAAAAAATGAAACCCCAAAACAAAGCTCATAGACAACAGCATGGTGATTTCAGAAGGAAAGGGAATGGGGACAGGTAGAAGAGGGTAAATGGGATAAATGGTAGCAGAAGAAGACTAGACTTTCAATGTTGAACACATAATACAATATACAGATTGTAGAATTGTACACTTGAACCCTATAAAATTGTATTAACCAATGTAACCCCAATAAATTCAGTTTAAAAAAATCCTGCATGTTTTTTCTTTCTGAGACTTTATTACTGATTATCATAACTGTGCTATTAAATGACATTATTTTATCACATCTCCTACCTTTTTGTTTTGATAGAAAAATGCAACTGAGATTTTGCATATTTATCCAACCACCTGACTAAATTCTCTTATTAATTCTTGACTTTGATTCTTTTTCATTTCTCTACAATCATATCATATCACCTATGAATACTGAAAGCTTGATTTCTTCCTTTCTTATTCTTTTGAATTTTCTTTCTTTCTGTCTCCTTTCCATCCTTCCTTTCCTTTTGTTTTCCTCCCTCCCTCCCTCCCTCCCTCCCTCCCTCCCTCCCTCCCTTCCTTCCTTCCTTCCTTCTTTGACTATTGTTAAAAGTCCCCCATTCCCTACCTAACTAGTTCTGTTACAGAAAACATCTCCTAGAGGTCTTTTTGTTCTATGGCTCTTCTTCGCCTGCCGGTAGGAACTGTGGCTCTCAATGCCAGAGTCTGGTAAAAAGGAAAGCAATTATTTAATGAAAAATTATACAGGTTTAGAATAGTGGCAGGATTCTGCCATTAAACCTCACTCCCTTTAGAAACAAAGATATACCAACACACACACAATCCTGCCCTCTCTCTTTGCCCAGTCTGGCCAGTCTTGAGCATGCCAACCAGAAGCACAGCCTTCCAGAAGGAAAAAACAAAACAAAACAAAACAAAACAGAAAACAAAACAAAAACAGAAGTCCGCAGCTCACTCCTTCCAGTTCCTCCCAGTGATCCGTGCTCAGCTGGGCAGCTATCCCATGGTTCTCAGCAACATTAGCTGTGTTGCTGAGATCTCCAGTTCTTAATCCAAAACTATGCGGTACCTCATGGCTGCACAAGGAGAGTCCTTTCACCCCCTATTGACCCACATGGTCCTGCAAGGTCCACCACTGTCCCCATGGCACAAAAGGCCTGCCTTTTTGTTTAAATCCCAGCCTGGATCTTCCTCCGTGACCCCATTTCTGACTCCCTCCACAATCAGCCACACCTGCTAGCATTCTTGTATTTTCTGTCTTTCTTGGCTGCCAGTTAGTCTGGGCAGGTGTGGCCCCATGGCATGGAGCGAACCATCTCCAACCTCTTGTTCAGGCACTATAATCAGGGGAGCTGCCTCCCAGCTACATCATGAGTCCAAGTCACGCTCATCTCCTTGGCCCAGGCAGACTGTGAAATTAGGCTGCTGTTATTGATATGCAAAATAACTTTCAACCCCTGTGCTGCTGCTTTTACCAGCCCCCAAGCTAGGGGAGGGGGCTTCTTAGCCTACACCCTGTCCTAAACCTCATTCCACACCCATTAAAATTCTACTACAGCACTTTCCATTTCACATTATAAAATCTGACTTTCTAAAAGGGTCTGCCTCTTTTTGATTCAATGCCAATAATGAAATTTTAGTTCTCGCCTATAAGAGACCCACCTCAGAACGAAGGACCTACACAGACTGAAAGTAAAGGGATGGGAAAAAAAAAATATTCCAATCAAATGGACAGGAAAAATAAGCCAGGGTAGCAATTCTTATATCAGACAAAATAGATTTCAAAACAAAGTCCATAAAAAGACACCCAGAAGGACACTTGATAATACTCAAAGGAAAAATCCATCAAAAAGACATAAACATTGTAAACCTATATGCACGCAGCTAGGAGCACCCCAATATATAAGGATAATCTTGGAAGACTTCAAGAAAGATATAGAAAGCAACACAATTATAGTATGGGATTTTAACAACACAATCAACAATGGATAGATCTTCCAAAGAAGATATCAACCAGGATGTTGTGAAACTGAATGACATATTAGACCAAATGGACTTAACTGATAAATATAGAAACTTTCATCCAAAAGAAGCAAAATACACATTCGTTTCAAATGCACACGGAACATTTCAAAGATAGATCACATGGTAGGACACAAAACAAGCTTCAACAAATTCAAGAAAATTAAAATAATAACAAGCATTTTCTTGGACCACAGTGGCTTGAAACTAGAAACCAACCTCAGGGAAAAAACTCAAAAACACTCAAATTCATGGAGACTGAATAGCATGCTATTAAACAATGAATGGGTCAATAATGAGATCAAAGAAGAAATCAAAAAGTTCTGGGAACAAATGAAAATGACACACAACAGTCCATAACCTATGGGGCACAGAGAAGGCAATCCTGAGAGGGAAGTGCATAGCAATACAGGCCCACCTAAAAAAGATAGAAACATTTCAAATAACCTAAATCTACATCTTCAAGAAGTGGAAAAACAACAACAAACAAAGCCCAGAGCAAGGAAGGAAGGAAATAATCATGATCAGAGCAGAACTGAATGACATAGAAACTAAAAGAACAACTCAAAGGATCAACAAATCCAGACCCTGCTTCTTTGAAAAGATCAACAAAATCGACAAGCTTTTAAGCAGACTCATGAAGAAAAAAAGGGAAAGGACCCAAATAAATAATATCAGAAATGAAAGAGGAGAAATAACAACCGATAACACAGAAATACAAAGGATTGTATAAAATTACTATGAACAATTATATGCCAAGAACTTTGAAAACCTTGATGAAATGGACAAATTTCTAGAAAAGTATAATCTTCCAACACTGAATGGAGAAGAAGCAAAAAGCCTGAACAGAATGATAACAGCTGGTGAAATTGAAGCAGTAATCAAAAAACTCCTGGCACTCAAAAGCCCTGGGCCAGATGGTCTCACAGGAGAATTTTACAAAACATTTAAGGAAGAACCAACCCCTGTCCTCAGACTATTCCAAAAAATCCAAATAGAGGGAAGACTCTCTAACTCTTTTTATGAGGCAAGCATCATCCTAATCCCAAAACCAGATAAAGAAACAACAAAGAAAGAAAACTAAAGGCCAATATCGCTGATGAACATAGATGTTAAAATCCTCAACAGAATTTTGACAAACTGCACCCAGCAATACATTAAAAAGGTCAACTACCACGATCAAGTGGGATTCAGCTCAGGGATGCAAGGATGGTTCAATATTCGCAAGTCAATATATGTAATATATTGCATAAACAAAAGGAAAGACAAAAACCACATGATCATATCAATAGATGTGGAAAAAGCACTTGATAAAGTACAGCACCCATTTATGATAAAAACACTCAGCAAAGTGGGAATAAAGGGGGCATACCTCAACATAATAAAGGCCATATACAAGAAACCTACAGCCAACATCATACTCAATGGGCAAAAACTAAAAGCTTTCCCAGGAAGATCGGGAACAGTACAAGGTTGTCCGCTTTCACCACCTCCATTCAACATAGTATTGGAAGTCCTAGCCACAGTAATCAGACAAGAAAAATAAATAAATAGAAGGCATCCAAATGGGAAAGGAGGAAGTAAAACTGTCATTATTTGCAGATAACATGATAGTGTACATAGAAAACGTTATAGACTCCGCCAAAAAACTACTCAATCTCTTAAGTGAATTTGACAAAACAGCAGGATACAAAGTCAATATTCAGAAATCAAAGGCATTTTTGTACATCAAAATGAAATATCAGAATCAGAAATTAGGGAAAAAATCTTATTTGCTATAGCAACAAGAAAAATAAACTACCTAGGAATAAACTTAACCAAGGAGGTAAAAGACCTATACTCAGAAAACTACACAACACTGAAGAAATTAAGTAAGACACAAATAAATGGAAGCATAATCCATGTTCATAGATTAGAATACTTAACATCATCAAAATGTCCATACTACCCAAAGCAATTTATAAATTAAAAGCACTCCCTATAAAAATCAATGATGTATTTCACAGATATAGAACAAGTGTTTCAAAAATTTTATGGAACTATAAATGACTCCAAATAGCTGCAGCAAATTTGAAAAAGAAGGACAAAGTAGAAGGGAGCAAAATACCTGACATCAAACTATATTACAAGGCCACAGTAATCAAAACAGTCTAAAACAGTCAAAACTGGCATAAGAACAGACGCATAGGTCAATGGAACCTAATAGAGAGTCCAGAAGTAAACCCATGTCTCTATGGTCAATTAATATTTGACAACGGGCAGAAGCACAAAATGGAATAAAAATAGCATCTTCAACAAATGGTGTTGGGAAAACTGGACAGCTACAGGCAAAAAAATGAAATTCGACCACCAATTTACACCACACACAAAAATAAACTCAAGATGGATAAAAGACTTAAATGTAAGTCACGACACCATGAAAGTCCTAGAGGAGAACATAAGCAGGAAACTCTCAGATATTCAATGCAGCAGTATTTTCACTGATATGTCCCCTAGAGCAAGGAACATAAAGGAAAAAATAAACAAATGGGCCTTCATCAAAATAAGAAGCTTTGGTGTGGCTAAAGAAAACATCAGCAAAATGAAAAAGGAACCAACCACATGGAAAAATATATTTGCCAGTGATACCTTGGACAAGGATTTGCTCTCCAACTCATAGGACTCCACTCCAGGAAGACAAACAATTCAATTAAAAAATGGGCCAAGGACATAAACAGACACTTCTCCAAGGAGGACATATACAAGGCCCAGAGACATATGAAAGGATGCTCAGCATCACTAGCCATCAGAGACATGCAAATTAAAACCACAATGAGATATTACTTCACACTGGTCAGAATGGCCATCATAACCAAATCAACAAACAACAGGTGCTGGCAAGCTTGTGGAGAAAAGGGAACCCTAGTACACTGTTGGTGAGAATGCAGACTGGTGCCGCCATGTGTAAGACAGTTTGGAATTTCCTCAAAGAGCTAAAAATGGAACTGCCTTTTCACCCAGCAATTCCACTGCTGGAATTATACCCTAAGAATCCTGAAACACCAACTCAAAAGAACATATGCACCCCAGTGTTCATAGCAGCACAATTTACAATAGCCAAGTGCCCATTAGTAAACGACTGGGACAAAAAAAAAATATGGTACATTTACACAATGGAATACTATTCAGCAAAAAGAAAGAAAGAGCTACTACCCTTAGTGACAGCATGGATGGAACTGGAGAGCATTATGTTAAGCGAAATAAGCCAGGGGGTGAAAGACAAATACCATATGATCTCACCTATAAGTGAAACCTAATAAAAAAAACAAACAAGCAAGCAAAATATAACCAGCAACAGTGAAAGAAAAAAAACAAACCAACAGTAACCAGGCAGAAGGAGAGAGGGGGTAATGGAGAAAAGAAGGGGAAGAGTCAAGTCAAGGAACATGTATGAAGGACCCAAAGTGGGGACACAAAGTGGGGAAGATTGAGGGTGGGCAGTGGAGGTGGGTGGGGCAGGGGAAAGTGGTGGCAGAAAATTGGAGACAAATGTATTTGAACAATAAAAATAAATAAAAGAAAAAAAAGAATGAAACTTTAGTTCTTAGCCTTGAAATGCTGGTGACAAAATTCTCAGCCAGATAAGAAGGAAAAAATGTTTTCCTGCCCTCAAAACAGGAAAACAAGGAACATATGTTTTAGCATAAATCTGTCTTTGTAAATATTTTTAACAAGGATAATTTGTCAAACCTCTAGACCTCAGAGACTTTGGACAGACCTTTTAAAATGACCTTTATCCTATAAAACATCTGTAATTCTGACCACTCATCTTAATAATTTAATGCTCTGGTGACAATGTTAACATCTCCATCTACAGGAAGGTAAAATTATTTGTGAATTTTTTTGTCAAACATGAAAAAAATCATTGGCATTCCCCTTTTCTCACACACACAGAATAAAATGGCTCTACTGGATTTTTACTAAACAAAGTGCGAAAGACTGTTGGATGACTGAACCAAGCAGAGAGTAGTGATGTACGGCAGGTTATTCCATGCTGAGCCTAAAAATGAGCCCATAATAAAAAAAATTTAATTTTAAAAAGTCAATCAAGTAAGATGAGTCTCCATTTGGGCCTCAGTGGGAGCTTACCTACCTGTTATCTTTCTCTAGCTCAAACAAAACTTTGTTTAAGAATTATTTGTACTGGAAATCCAGAGTATTAGAAAGTAAGACAATTATGAGGTTTTATTTTGGTTTTGATTTTTGCCCAGAGGTTTTTGCAAGAAGTCAGTGGTAGTATGGGCAACAGCTGAATCAAAGCAGATGGTCAGAAACTTGAGTGCATCAGAATCATCTGGAGGGCTGTTAAAATGCAGATTCCTGGGCCCCACGGATACCATTTCTGATTCAGTGGGTCTGGAAATTTGCATTTTAATACATTTTCAGGGGATGCTGAAGCCGCTGGTCTGGAGACCAGGTTTTGAAAACCACTGGCATAGAACAGTTGTTATTCTAGCATGTTCTATCATTTGCTTTTCTGAGTTGATCAAGTAATAATTTCACCTGATTTGAAATAACTCTTGGTGAGAAATGAAGCTGAGATGGAGTGTATTCCCTCTCTGCAGGCAGGCATGACATGGAACACAGACGTTCCAACTGGTTGCTCTTCCTTAGTAACAGATCCACAACCTACCACTCCAAGATTAAAAAGAAAAGACAAGAAAATAAAGGAAGGAAGGAGGAAAACTTAAGGAAGCTATGCATATATTTTTCTCTTTGAGATATACAGGGTTGGGCTAAAGTAGGTTTACAGTTGTAATACAAATAAATAATACAATAATGAATACATGATGATACAAGAATAAAGTTTCATGTACTCGCAATTGTAAACCTACATTTGCCAAACTCCTATGTATTTTCTCCTTGCTTTTTCATGGAAGGAAATTGCTACTGTACAATCTTCAGCTTTCCCAAGAAATCAATGATATCTTTTATTTGAGTGGGAGATTTATTTTCCCTGTGTGAAAGCTCATCTGAGCTTGTATTTAGGAATTTGTATCTATATTCATGAGTGTGACTGACATAAGTCTTCTTTCTTGTAATGTCTTTGTCATGTTTTTAATATAAAGATTATACTAGCCTCATAAAATGAGTAGGGGATATATCCTCTTGTTTTCTGTACGGACTTGTGTAGGGATTAGAATTACTTTTCCTTGAGTGTTTGATTCGTGGGTTTAGTTGCAGGTGGTGTAGCAAACAGGTCTTTGAGTTTCCTTTGTGGGAAGATATTTAACAATCAATTCAATTCTTTCTATAGATGATGACTAAAGTGAAGCATTCAATGTGACTGAAAATTAGTTAATCATTGTATGGTGCCCCCAACCAGCAGCTATTTTCAGAAAGAAAGAGCGAAGCCCATTTCCATCACAGGCCATTTCCTGAAGGAAAGTCATTGGCTCAGGGCTCCTTTCCTTATAGATGAGTGTGGGATGTTGGGGGGCGGGATCCTCAGAGAAGGCCTCTGGGTTACTTCGAGAGTTCAGTTCAGGGATAGGAATCAGTGCTTTTCAAATTTTTAAAAAACTGTTATATATATTTCATGAAACTATACTTACACTCACTGTCTGTGATGCAGGTTGGTATTTTCCATTCTACCTTATTCTATTCTATTTCGTTACATATATATAAAATATTTCTTATATACTTTTTATATATTACTATACTGTATATATTTATACATAATTTATATGGCATTCCACAAATACAGTATATATACACATAGTCTTTCACAGTCATGGATGAGGTTTGTAAGTGGACTTAGGAGTACAACCAACGCTTTCAGGTTTTCTGTTCAGGGACAGATGAGTCTTTACCACTAGCCAGTGGGGAAGGTTCAAGAGTTACTCAAGATTCACATCTATCAAGTAAGCTACAGTGAATTTAGGTGCTAAGTTCCTGATTCATTCTGTGGCATCAAAAGAACCTGATCGCACTACTAGAAATCCCCCTCCTGCTCTTTTCACGGCCTGCTGGAGAGGAGAGCAGCTGTCAGAGGTGGGCAGAGAGGAAACTACGCTTGAGAGGAAAATGCTGGCACAGTAACACTTCCGGCCCCCGCACCCTCCCGCCACATTAATCCCACCTCCTCTCCCCACTCTACCCCTGCTACCTCCTCCAGCCTGCCTCTCCACTCCCCCATCCTCCCTGCAAGTGGATAATTGGCCACTGGACTAGCAGCTGTGAGGGGTGGGAAGTAAAAAAGAAGCCCGCCAGAGTCCTGGAGTGGTTGCTTCAGGTTGTGTGTGGAAGGACAAAGCCAAGCCCATTGGCTATTGTGGCACCATTTGCCGAGGAGGCCTGTCCTGGTCAAACATGACTGCCATTTTACTCTTCTGAGTTTATGTCCCCAGGACTGGAAATAATTGGAAAGCCAGAACAGAATTAACCACTCACTACATCCACAGGCAGAAGATAATACTGGAAGAAACTGCAGCCTCAAGTTACAGTGCCCCAACAGACCGGGGGCCACACAACAGCAGCCCTGCATCCTTTTTTAATCTAATTATAATCCAATGAAAACTCAAAGTCCCCACTCCTCAAGGCTGGTATATCTCGCCACACCTAGCCCTTTCCGTCCCTTGGGAAAGTAAAAATAAAAACCCTTTATTCTCTGCACGTCCTTCTCTTTGTGAATTCTTTCACAGTTCCCATCATCGACCACCCTGACAACGCAGACACACAGTCGGGGTATTTCTGGGTCGCTGCCATTCACCGCCACCCCCTATCTAGCCGCCAGAGGCCGGGGTTGGGCTCTGAGTCTGGAAAGGGCAAGACAAAGTGCACGGTCACAGTCCCAGGCCCTGGAACAGCGCGGACAGGCTGAGAAAACCTCGGAGTGGAGCCCAAGGGCTGGACATCTCAGCTCACCTAAGACTGGAAGGCCAGCTCCACCCCCAGAGCATAGAGATTCTGCAGGCAGGGTGTTAGCCCAAATTCGCTGGCGTTTCCGGGTACCCACTGCGCCCAACCCTGAGTGGCGTTCAGCTGGGCCAAGCATGGCCTCAGGACCTGAGGTAGGTGAGGCTGGGGCATTTGGGATGCACCCAAGGCGGATTCCCCTGGATGTAGGCTTCCAGGTGCACTAGCTCTGCGGTAAGGGGATGGTGCGGGGCGAGTTATGCTTCTCCCATGACCCTCACCAAAATGCCTGAACCTGGACCTGGAGACCCGGACAGAAGTGGACACTGCGGCTCCAAACCCCAGGCTCAAAGGGAGACACCCATATGCAGAGTTCTGGAGCGCCTGCCTGGAGCCAGAAAGCATAAGGAGGCTCTACAAATACATGAAGGACGTGCAGGAGGCGCCGTTGCAGGGTGAGGTCTGGGACGGTAATCATGTACCCCAGGAATCACCCAGCACGGGTAATGAGGAGGGGATTGGACCACTACATTCCTCATTGGTTCCCTCCATGAGGCCCTGTGAGGTAGGGGGAGCAATGAAAAAGGGTCTCCTTCCTGACAAGGGAGAGGAGTGTCTGCCTAAACCTTTAGAGACCCTTTACTTCTGGGAGGGGTACTCTTGTAATGGGGTCCAGAACTTGGAGTGTTCAAGAGAACTATAGGGTATTCTCTCACACTTCCCTCGCCCCCAGCCTCCTTGGAGGATGGGAGACATGGAGCAGGGCCTTTGAGGGTTACTTTGCATGTCAATAACAGCTGGATAGCTACAGACCTCATATGCAAAGATAGTTATTTTGCATCTTGACAAGTCTAACCAGGAAGGTTTGCATAACTTTAATGCCAGATGTAACTGGCAAGAAGATACAGGGCCTGTGTGAGAGGCGGTGGGGCACAGAAACGGGAACAATGTGAAGACCGGGAAGACCGCGAAGACCGCGAAGTCCGCGAAGACCGAGCTGGAAAGAAAGGGGAGAAAGGACTCTTGCCAGTGGTCCATGAGAAGATGCTATGTTGTTTTGGATTAAGAAATGGAGATCGTGGCGACACAGCAGATGTTGCTGGGAACCGCGAGAGGCCTGCCTAGCTGAGTTCCAGGCTTCTGTTATTTTCTTCTGAAGGAGGTACCCCTGACTGGCCTGACTGGGCAAAGTGGGGGAAAGACAGGACTGTGTGTGTTGGTGGGTGTTTTTAAAGGGAGTTTGAGGTTTCACAGTGACATTTAGCCATTATTCAAAACCTGTATACCTTTTGAATAAATAGGTCCTTTCCTTTTCACCAAACTCTTCCATTGAGAACCATAACTTTTAAGGGCGGCAGGCAAAGAACCTAGAACAGAGGGACTCCGGGAAAGGGGGGACGTTGTTCCAGTAATAGCATCTGGGGCTACCCCCCCCCCCCCCGTCCCCGCGTCAATGGGTCCACATTCTGGGTCCACATTCGGTAAAACTCTGAGTGCTCCTTAATAGGACAAAAGTCCCCTTTTCAGGCCCTTTCCCAGAGCTAGCTGGACTGCATAAAGCATGACTGACCCTAATTGTTTTATGAGCCTTTATCCTCAGGACTCAAAAATTATTGGAAGTGCCCTGAAGGCACAGAGGTTCCAGGAACTTAAGAAACAGGACATACCAGACCACAAGATCGGGACCTGACCCTGCACCCAAAGATAACATCGAAACAAGTTGCAGCCTAACTGAAACACCCTGCTTTATCTACAACCACCCCATTATCCTATAAAAGCTCACAGTCCATACCTCTCAGGGCTGGTGCACAACTCTGCACCGAGCTCTTTCCGTCTCTTGGGAAAGTAAATGTAAAAAAACTTTGCTCTCTGCACTTTCTTTTTTTTGTGAATTCTTTCACAGCCCACATCACCGTCTACCCTAACAATCCTGATCTTATGGAATCATTAAAGGAGTCCAGGTCCTTGGGGAGGGTCTCGAGAGATACTTCTGGTGGTGCATTTTTGCCTTCAGTTCTTACCACGTTTGTTTGGATATATAAGTCCTTCCCATTAACCTGAGGTGGCCTGAGTTTGTGCATCAGCCATTTTCTCTCTCAGACACCATTCTCCGGGCCTCACATCCTCATCCCTCAGCCTGAGATGGGGATGGGATCCAGAAGGATATGGGGGAAAGGGAATCTCTTCTTAGACCAGGGAAATCAGCAGCCCTCCAGGTTGCCTTAAGCAAGACCTGCGTTCCAGGCTAGAGAGAATCATAAGCCATCTCTTCCCCTTCCCAAAGCCAATTCCTTATCTCCTTATAATGGATGTAATTGATGGTCTATTCTTCCTTGGTGCTGTGGTTATTCGAGTGGAGTTTGGATAATACAGATAAACAAGTAGAATGAGAGTGAGGATACCAGGTCTTTTCATCTTGACTTGTGGGTTTCCCACTTCAAATAAGTGAGGTACACATATGCCACCACTTGTGTGCTAGGGCCAGAGATGGTGACTCACAGATGTGCTATAGAGGATGGGAAGGGGTAGGATCATCAGGCAGGCAGGTGTGAGCTTGATAGGCAGGAGGTATGGCCTACGAGGCCAGCCAGCACATTCAAGTAACTTCCTGCAGCTTTGGTCACAGGAGGTGAGGCAAGAACCTGGTGGAGACAGCTTGGATATCAGTCTGCGAAGCAGTCAAGATGGAGAACTGCAGTCAGCAGTTCAGGTCTTCTAGGAGTCCCAGTGCCCAATGTCAGGCGTCTGCCTGTGATGGCCTGCCCCTGTGGGCTGAGCTCCCTGTGCCTGCTGTACATTCAGATCTTCCCCACTTCACAGAGCCAGGAGCTTGGCCAAAAAGACATCCAAGCACCTGAGAAATGGTTCCCCTATCTCCATAAGATCTACTTCAAGCACTCTGTTCTTGCACTTTCCATATTTTTCACCAGTGATTCAATGGGAGGAAACCAGGTGCCAGACTTGATTAAGAACAATCACCAGGTGAGCATGTATGTATGTGTAAGCGGTGCTACGCAACTGTGTGACTGGTTAATCAAAGAGATATCTACCCCAGGCCTATATGAGGAGCAAATTTGGAGTCAAAGAAACTTGGTGGTGTCCCCAGATGTATGGTTCATTGGCAGAAGCTACTGCTGCAGGACAGACTTAGGAGTGCAGTTGTCTAATCTTATGCCTCTCCCCTTCCTGTTTCCAGATTCTATCAGGGTCTGGTATTAAAATGTTTATACTACCTTAAGACTAATGGTTCCTGACTGGTGCAGCTCAGTGGATTGAGTGCTGGCCTGCAAACGAAAGGGTGGCCGGTTTGGTTCCCAGTCAGGGCACATGCCTGGGTTGTGGGCCAGGTCCCCAGTACGGGGCACATGAGAGGAAGCCATACATTGATGCATCTCTCCCTCCCTCCCTTCCCCTCTCTCTAAAAAATAAATAAAATCTTAAAAAATAAAAAAAAAAAAGACTAATGGTTTACTCTAGGACCTCACAAACCCCTCTTCCACCCTGACCTCACAGGGGTGACTTTTTCTCCACAGGTAGCAGAAGAGGATATCCTCAGCTTCAAGTTAAGGACGAGAGATTCAAATACAAAGGAAAGGAAAATTGGTTCATTGCTGTAGGGAAGAATGGCTGAAAATTAAAGAACAGCCTTGTGAGCTGGGGGGAGCTTTGGGGTTTGGTGATTTGGGGTGTGGGGCAGGCCCTCTAGAAAGGCTTCAAGACAAATGTGTCTCTCCTTTAGTGTTTCCTTCCTCATGACTCTGCTGACTCCGGTATCTCTTCTCCAGTTGTAAGTTCGTGTTCCTGTCAGGGCAACACAGAAAGGAGGAAGGACTGCTTCAGAGGTCTTCCTTCACACCTCTCCCAAGAGAATTGTGAAAGATCAGATGCCCCCTCCCACAGCTTAGGGCGACCAGAAATTCTCAGCATGGATTCAAATAGTTGCCAGGTGTATTATTTCCAACATATTATATACATTAACAATTAACATGTGTAAATAAAACTTTTAATCACTCTGTCACATATCCAATGGTATCTAAATACCATAACTTTTAACACCCATAATTAAAATTTAAAATCCACAAACAGCCGTGGCCAGGTGGCTCAGTTGCTTGGAACATCACCCCATACCCCAAAACGTCGCAGTTTCAATCCCTGGTCCAGCAGTGTATGGGAAGCAACTAATCAGTGTTCCTCTCACATAGATGTTTCTCTCTCTAAGATCAATAATAAAAAAAATCCGCGGGTGAGGATAAAAAAAATTCACAAACAACTTCTTCATTAACAGCTGATTTTTTTTTCCCAGTTCTCAACCCTGGCTACATCCTAATATATTCACTAATATACAAGGGGGAACCCCCTCCAAAATAAAAAGACCGGAATTATTTTCTGGAGGGTGGGCCCCTTGTAGTACAGGCTTCCCCTGCTAGGTGAGTTTTCTAGGAACCCATCTGTACTAGCTGGTGTTCTTCTGAGAGGCTGTGTTCCACTTCAGCATAATTTTTTTGAAGACTTTCAACATGTTTGCCCATTTCCTGATGGGTGATTTAAGAGCACACCTGCCCACACTGCACTGAGTGTTGAGCAGATTTTGACCAAAAAACAGAGTGACCCCCACCCCCCACCCTCCTTATTCACTGGATCGCACACTGAGTGACTTTTTTTTTGTTTCCTCGAAGAAAAAAGTCCTCAAAGGGAAATGTTTTGCCAATGTGGAAGAGGGGAAACAAAAAAAAATGGCAGAAGCACTAAAAGGCATCAAAATTGATGAGTTCAAAACTGTTTTGAGCAGTGGAAAAAACATCTTGATAGATGTATTGCATCAAATTCTTTTAAAGGTGGCTGAAGCTTAAACATGTTAGAATAAATACACAATTTTTAATAAATAAATTCTGGGTTTTTTGGGCCCCCTCTCACATTTTTGTTCTTGGAAGTCTTGCTCCATCTATTATGCTTCCTTGCAACAAACTATGTTCCTAAATTAATTTATTTCCTAAGTGTTGACAAAGTTATATGGATTAAGATAATATTACAATTATTAGAGATACACAGCTGACCAAAATAATATAAATAATAGAGATTTTAGTAAATAAAAATATAAAAAGTATAAATTTTTAAAAAGTAAAACTTAACTGAAAATGCATCTCTTTCTGAAATACATAGGGGCTTTATTTTCATGTTGATAAGTTTCTTATCATTATTATAAATATTATTTCTATTCCTTAAATATCTATACAATTTCTACTTCTTTAAAAAAATTTTGCATGAAACAAAAGATATTGTTGATACAAATAAGAATGGGAACAGAATAAGTATGGGAATGGAAAGAATTTTGTTGTAGCAACTTTACCCGATTTTTAAGATTTCTTCTAAGTTATATGCCAAAAATTAAATAGATAATATTAAATACTATTTTTAATAATCTCATAACCCATGTTGAGTTCTTCTTCAACTTTGTTGAAGCAAAGAATTAGAAACTAATTGATTTGCAAAAGTATTTTTAAATACACATTAGGTTCTTTCACTTTCTCTGTTCTTAGAAATATACTAAAAAGCCTTTACAAATTCTTATTAAATAGCTAATAATTATACCTGTTAGTCTTTCACATAGAGGCACTTTGTGATACTCAGATTAGATGAAACTGGAATTAGAAAGAAACAAATCCACAAAATTGGAAATTAAAAATCAATAGGTTCTAAATAAGATCTTTTTCCATTTTTTTATGTCACCTGGAAGTGCCTTTAAAAAGTATGACAAAGAGATGGGCACTTTTTTAATTTATTTTTATTATTGACACTGTTGTAGATGTCTAAGAGATAGACACTTTAATATGTGTGTATAATTTTCACTGTAGAAAATTATTAATTTTATAATCACACATTTAACAGATGTAGAACAGTGTGTCAACATCCAAGAGGGAGAAATTAATCCAAAATAAATAAACCTGGATCTCTAAATAGGGCATTATATCCAAGACTGCTTTGTGAAAATTTTATTTTGTATTCATGCATAAGCGGATTTCTACATTTAAGAGTATAATTTAATCTACTTAGTGGAAATCAACAGCAAAATTAAGAGAAGTGTAGGTTTACAGAAACTCTATTATGGATTTCAATGTGTATTATTTATAGCAGAATCCACAAATTATTCCCTTCAGATTAATCTGAATCTAGTGGGTATATTAAAAACATAGTGGGCATATTAAAAACAAATGTGAGCAGAGCAGTAATAGTATATTATAGACCTTTTCCCAAGTAGAAAAATGTATTTTATGATTCAGTAATATTTTTAAAGTTAATTAAAATATTTCTCCCATGAGTCTAAATAAATCCAAGGATAAGTTAAAGTACCCCCATTATGTGTTTAGTTTTCCTGCAAAATGTGATGTTGATCTGTCAGGTGTAAATGTTGAGATTTTTGCCTTCCCTGCTTTGAAACCATGCAGAACAAGCACGTGAAGTAAGATGAGTCATGAGTCAGTGGGTCTTTTTTGGTCTTTAGAGTGCTTTGCAGCAAGTCAGCAATTCTTTACATGATTTTTATGTTTAGAATACTCTAATCCTAAAACAGATAGGGTTTGAAATTTCACCATGAGTTTGTCATTGAGTGAAATAAAAACCATGGCTGTTGGTATTTCTTCGCAGTGCTAAGGAGCCATTCATTCTCTACGAGTGTCAGGAATGGAGTCATTGAGATCCTCAGAAGAAAAATGTCCAGCATTCCAGCTTCTCTCCCAAGGAATTTTCTGAATGCAGAATACTGTAACTTAGGCCAAAACTCCCCCATTTCTTAAGCCACGAGTCACCCTTAACACAAGGTTACTTAGCTTGGAGTATTACTGATGTTTGAACTAAATGATTCATTGTAGGGGCTGCCCTCTGCATTGTATAATGTTTCACAGTATTTCCCACTCCTACCCACTCGATGTCAGCCAGCAGCCCCAACACCTCAATGAAAATGTCCTCAGACATTGCCAGGTATCTCCTGGGGCACAAAATGGTTGAGGATCATTGGTCTTAACAGAAATGTCCGTGCAAGACAAAGGACACAAAGCTGACTAAAGGAGGCCTTGTGGACACAGGTTTTGAATTGTCTTGTTCCTCGATAACTCAGAAATATCTTATCCCTAGGTCAAAGCACCATAACTGTATTTGGAGTAGGTAAACAGTATGCCTTTCTTTTGTAAAGTGGGAGGAAAATGATGGTGAAAGGGGAGGTGGGGAGAGTACTGTAAGGACGGTCATATTATCAGAGAAATATGATACCATAACTTTTACCAGATGCTATAAGTGGAGTAACTTGAGGATTCCACATCATTTGCCACATTGAATATTTAAACTGTGTCTCAATTTATTTGACCACATTTATACACTCCTAGACATTAACTTAAGGAATAACAACTAGTCAGTTCTGTAAGTTAAGTGAATAAAATTCAGGGTATTCCATTTATTTAATCTGGCATTTCAGTTTTAAAAGATGGAGGCTGCCAAAATTTGTAAGTAACAAGGTATCCTTCAATAGTTAAGTGTATAAACAAACTGATATATTAATACAATGAAATGTTCAGCAATTTTTAAAAATGAGCTACCAAGCCATGAAAAGATATGAAGGAAGCTTAAATGCATATTGCTAAGGTAAAGAAGCCATCTGAATGGCTACGTACTGTATGATTCCAACTACAGAATGTCCTAGAAAAGGAAAAACTGTGGAGACAGTAGCCCTGGACTGTGTGGCTCATGTGGTTGGAGTGTTGTCCCATAATGGAGAGACTACAGGTTCAATTGCTGGTCAGAGCACATAACTAAGTTGCAGTTTAGGTCCCAGGTCCAGGCATACGTAATCTCTGGTCCAGGCCCTTATGGGAGGCAACTGACTGGTGCTTCTCTCTACCATTGATGTTTCACTTTCTCTCCCTACTCCCTCTGTCTCAAAAAAAAAAAAAAAAGAAAAAAGAAAAGAAAAGAAAAATGTCCTTGGGTGAGGATAAAAATAAAAAAACTTATGGAAACAGTAAAGTGATCAGTGATGACAGGGATTCCAAGAGAGGGAAGGATGAAGAGATGAAGCTCTGCAATTTTGGGATAGTGAAACCATTCTGGAAAATGGAGATGTTGGTAAGCACAGCTCGCCTCCTTGCACAACCACATCAAAATTACAACTAAAGTATACAACAACCATTGCTCAGAACTGTCAGAAATTGAGTTGAATGGAAGTCTGACAACTAAGAAATTAAAGAAACCACATCCCTTCAGACTGGACAGGGGGGTGGATACACTTGAATGGGCTGGTTCCACATCGACATGTGGTGGATAAATTTTGGGACGGATACCTCGGGAATGAGGAGTCCCAGACCCACACTAGACCCTGCAGCCAAGAGTTCCAATGCCAGGAAGATAAGTCCCCATAACTTCTGGGAAAAAACAGTGGGGACTGAGTTGGTCAAAGAAACTTCTGGAGTCTCGAGCAGTTCCTCTTAAAGACCTTGCACATGGACTTATTCAAATAAATGCCCTCTGAGCTCCAGCACCAGGGTAGTATTTAAAGGCATCAGTAGCATACTGGGAGGAATTGAAGTATCTGACGTCTAGGTGAGATCTGGGGGACAGCTTTCTCCAGACAGAAATGTGGGCAGAGGCCATTGTTTCCTTTCTGAACCCTCTCCCCACAGAGCCACAAAGATGGTAGGTAGGTGTCATATGTGAGGCACCATCAATGTGGCTGACAATGTTAGCCCTGCCTGGAGATACCCTGAGGCTCCACCCAACCCAACTTAATGGGCCTGCCAAGCTGTTAACAGTGTCTTTCCCATATGAATGGCTGGTCTTGGCTTATGCTTCTCAAATTTAAAGTTCTCCCAAACAACCAATAGCCATCTTCAATAAGCCCCCAGCCCCTGTGCCTCTGTCTAAGTGACCCTAGGGCTGGCACTAGCAGAAGCCAGTCTAAATTCACAGCCTGGATTTTCCTGGGAATCTCCAAGCCCAGAACAAGTAGCAGCCATCTCATATTGCTTTAAGCTCATACAGGGCGGCCCCAGGCAAAACATAGGTAGGGGCTGACATTGGTCTGCACTGCCTGGGAAAGTCCAAGGCCTGCACACCCTAGACAGTAACAGACCACACATCGGAGCACCAGCATCAAGCCCCTGAACAGCTGATCTTCCACAGAGGGTGGAGGTTGGTGGTCAGTGGTCACAGCCAGTCTTTGAAGTTGACTGGCCCAGGCAAATCCCTCCCATTGACCTGCAATCAAAGCTCAACTACAAGAGGAGGGTATACTCAACCCACACAGAGGGGAAACCTCGAGTACTCAGTTTGGGTTATAGGGGAGGCTGCGTCACACTGGTCCCTACAAGCCATGCTACCAAGACAGGGAGTCATAGCAGCTCTATGTATTACACAGAAACAAACACATGGAGGCTGCCAAAATGAGGAGACAAAGAAACATGGACCAAATGGAAGAACAGATCAAAACTCTAGAAAAAGAACTGAATAAAATGGAGATGAGCATTCTATCAGACACAGAATTCAAAACACTGGTTATATGGATGTTCGAGGAACACAGTGAGGATCTCAACTGCAAAAAAAAAGAACCAGACAGAAATGAAGGATTCACTAATTAAAATAAAAAACAATTTACAGGTAAACAACAATAGAGTGGATGAAGTTGAGAATCAAATCAATGATTTGGAATATAAGGAAGCAGAAAAGAAGCAATGAGAACAACAAGAAAAAATAATCCAAAAATAATAAAAGGGTAGTGTAAATGCCTATGGGACAACTCCTAAAGGTCCAACATTCACATCATAAGAGTACCAGAAAGTGAAGAGAAAGAGCAAAAAACTGGAAATCTATTTGAAAAAAATAATGAAAGAAAATTTCCCTAATTAGGAGAAGGAAATAGACATACAAGTTCTGGAAGCACAGAGAGTCCCAAATAAGATGGATGCAAACAGGTCCACACCAAGACACATCATAAATAAAATGCCAAAGGTTAAAGATAAAGAGAGAATCTTAAAAGCAGCAAGAGAAAAGCAGTTACCTTCAGGGGAGTTCCCATAAAACTATCAGCTGATTTCTCAAAAGAAATTTTGCAGGGTAGAAGGGACTGGCAAAAAATATTCAAAGCCATGAAAAGCAGGAACCTACAGCCAAGAATGTTCTACCCAGCAAAGCTATCATTTAGAATTGAAGGGCAGATAAAGAGCTTCCAAGACAAGAGAAAACTAAAGTTCATCATCAGCAAACCATTATTATATGAAATGTTAAAGGGACTTACTTAAGAGAAAGAAGATCAAAACTATAAATAATAAAATGGCAAAAAATACATATCTATCAACAATTGAATCTAGAAAACAAACTAAGCAAACCAGAACAAGGAATCATGGATACAGAGATGATTTTGATAGTTGCCTGATGGGAAGGAGGTATGGGGAAATGGGTGAAGAGGTGAGGGGATTAAGAAGTACAAATAAGTAGTTACAGAATAGCCATGAAGATGTAAAGTACAATATAGGAAATGGAGTAGCCAAAGAACTTATACAAATGATTAATGAACATGAACAAACTTGTGGGGATTGCCTGAGAGAGTGAGGGGTTCTGGGTGGAGGGAGGAGCAAAGGGGGTAAAATTGGAACAGCTGTAATAACATAATCAATAAAATATATTTTTAAAAAAGAAAATATTCTTTGTGATACTGTGATGAGGGATACACTTCATCATATACTTGTTAAAACCCATAGAATGTACTACACAAAGAGTAAGCCCTAATGCTCATCTGTTTTCCTTCCCAGAACACCTCTGATGTGCAGACTCGGCCGTCTCTGGTGGGCCATTGGAAGGGAGCTTCTTGAGAACAGAAAGAATTGAGTTGTTTAATAATAGTGTATTAATATTGGCTCATCAGTTGAAACAAGTGAACCGTACTAATGCAATATGTGACTAATAGAGGAAACTGAAGGAAGGGAAATGAGAGGCATATGAGAACTCTATGCTCCACTTGATTTTCCAGAAACTTATAACTGTACAAAAAGTAAAATCTACTTTTCCTTAATGCAGGCATGGTTTTATACAGACTATAAAATGTTAAGAATGCATCTTTATTTTACACATGGTGAAATCAGAACAGGGATATTTTAAATTCAAAGTACACAAAAAATTTAACTTATGTATGTGTTTACCTAGATCAGGAATATTAAATAAACTTAGATTGAATTAAGTTCCCTTGAGGAGATCCAAAATGGCAGGAGAGTAAGTGAAAGCTACACTAACTTCCTCCCAGAACCAATCTGGAATTACAACTAAATTGTAGAGAAATCATCCTGAATAACCAATTGAACACTAGCCAGAGAGAAGTCTTATAACCAAGGACAGGCAGAAGAAACCACGTCTCCATAAGACTGATAGGGAGTGAGGAGGAGGTGCAAGAGGGCTGATTGGGCTTCTACAAGCAGCAGCTGAAGTTCTGAAGGGATATTTCAGTGGTCACAGAGTTCCTCCTGAGAAGTGTAGGGTCTAAACCCCAAGCTGGGCTCCCCAGCTTACATAACCAGTCCTGGAAAGAAACCCAGATAACATCCATCTGTGAATAGTAGCAGGGTTTCTGTCTGCCAGGGAGAGATGGCTGGAGACCCAGAGAGCCTCCTAAAGGGTCAATGCACAAAATTTAATTTGCAGCCACTTACCCTGGGCTCCAGCAGAGAGAGGGTGGAGTGGACTAGAGATACTTGAGGAGAGTCTGGGGTTTGTGGCCCTGGGGAGAGATCTGAAGGAACAGCCACGAGGGTCCCTGTGCTGAGTCATTCCCTATTGTGCAGAAGCCAACTTTCTCAGGCATAGCACTCCTCTCCAAGTGGCCTGGGGGGGAGCAATAGCCCCACCTGCAGGATTTACATTGCCCCGCTCTGTGGTGCTTAAGTCAGGCTGCTAATTACAGCTTAAGTCTATATCACTGATTAGTTTAACAACTATGGGGAAAAATACAAAGCAGCAGCCAAAATGGAAGGACAAAGACACAGACCCCAAATGAAAGAATGAGAGAATTCTCCAGAAGAAGATCTAGATGAAATAGAGGCAAGCAATTTACCAGCTAGAGTGTTTAGAGTAATGATTATAAGGATACTCAACAGCATGAAAAAAGACATAGAAACCATAAAAAAAGGATCAATCAGAAATAAAGAATGCAATATCTGAAATAAATAATATACTGGAAGGAATAAACAGTACATTAGATGAAGCAGAAGAGCAAATCAGTGATTTGGAAGACAGTGTAGAAAAAAACACCCAGGCGGAGCAGCAAAGAGAAAAAAGAATTTTTAGAAAATGAGGCGTGTGTAATAAACATTTTGGACATGAAGTGTAACATCTGCATCATGGGAATACCGGAAGGAGAAGAGAGTGAGCAAGGGATTGAGAACCTATTTGAAGAAATAATGTCCAAAACATCCCTAATCTGGGAAAGGAAAAAGACACACAAGTCCAGGAAACTCATGGAGTCCTAAACAAGTTGGACCCAAAGAAGCCTGAACTAAGACATATCATAATTAAAATGATAAGGCTTAAAGACAAGGAGAGAATCCTAAAAGCCACAAGAGAAAAGCAGGTAGTTGCCTGCAAGGGAGCACCAATTAGACTGTCATCTGACTTCTCAACAGAAATATTTCAGGCCAGAAGGGAGTGGTATGAAGTATTCACAGTGATGAAAAGCAAGGACCTACAATACAACCAAGGCTACTTTACCCAGCAAAGCTATCATTTGAAATCAAAGGAGAAATAAGGAGCTTACAATATAAGAAAAAGGTAAAGAAGTTTGTTAATAACAAGCTAGTACTGCAATAAATGTTAAAGGGGTTGTTTTAAGAGGAAGAAGAAAAAGAGAAAGAAAAAAACTGAGGAAAATAGTCTAACAATAAAATGGCACTAAAGACTTACCTATCAATAATCACCTCAAATGAAAAAGGCTTAAATGCTCAATCAAAAGACACAGAGTAACTGAATGGGTAAGAAAATAAGACCCATATATATATACAACCTCCAAGAGACCCATCTCAGATTGAAACATACGCACAGACTAAAAGTAAAGGGATGGAAAGAGATATTTCATGCAAATGAAAAGGAAAAAAAAGCTGGAGTAACAGTACCTACATCCAACAAAATAGACTTAAAAACCCAGGCTTTAGTAAAAGACAAAGAAGGACACTACAGAATGATAAAGGGAACAAGAGGATATATCCAACAAGAGGATATAATCCTAGTAAATATTTGAGCCCTAAATATGTGAAACAAATCTTGATATACATAAAAGGAGAGACCAACAGAAATACAGTCATAGCAGGGGATTTTAACACTCTGTTGACTTCAATGTGTAGGTCTACCAGACAGAAAATCAACAAGATGACAACAGCCTTAATTGACACACTAGGTCAAATGGATTTAACTGATATCTTCAGAGCATTTCACCCCAAAGCAGCGGAATATACATTGAAAAAAATTTTTATTTACTCATTTTTAGAGAAATGGGAAGGGAGGGAGAAAGGGAGGAAGAGAAACATCAATATGGGAGAGATGTATCAACCAGTTGCTTCTCATACATCCCCAGTCAGGGACCTGGCCCACAACCCAGGCATGTGCCTTACTGGGAATTGAACCACAACCTTTCAGTTCACTGGCCAGTGCTCAATCCACTGAGCCACACCAGCCAGGGCGAGAATATACACACTTTTCAAGTGCGTATGGAACGTTTTCCAGGACAGACCACATGTTAGGACACAAAACAAGTTTCAATAAATTTAAGAAGATTGAAATCATATAAACATCTTCTCTGACCACAGTGCTATGAAACTAGAAATCAATCACAATAAAACCACTGAAAAACATGCAAAAACATGGAAGCTAAATAACATGTTATTAAACAATGAATGAGTCAATAACCAGATCAAGAAAGAAATCAAAAGATACCTTGAAACAAATGAGAATGAGAATATGTCAAGCCAAAATCTGTGGGACACTGGGAAAGCAACCCTAGGAGGGAAATTCATAGCATTACAGGCCTATCTCAAAAAAGCAGGAAAAAGGTCAAATTAAAAAATCTAACTTCACATTTAAAGGAACTTGAAAAAGAACATCTAAGTCCAAAAGTGAATAGAAGGAAGGAAATAATGAAGAGTGGAGAAAAAAAATAAATAATCTAAAAAAATGATACAAAAGATCAATGAATCCAAGAGCTGGTTCTTTGAAAAGATAGACAAGACTGACAAAACTTTGACCAGACTCATCAAGAAGAAAAGAGAGAGCGCCTAAATAAATGCAATCAGAAATGAAAGAGGAGAAATAACAACTAACACCAAAGAAAAACAAAGGATTGTAGTAAAATATTATGAACAATTATATGCCAACAAAGTGGACACCCTGATTGAAATGGATAAGTTCCTAGAAATATGCAATCTTCCAAAACTAAATCAGGAAGAGTCAGAGACTCTGAATAGACAGATGACACCTAGGGAAATTGAAACAGTAATCAAAAAACTCCCAAGAAACAAAAGACCTGGACTAGATGGCTTCAGAGGGGAATTTCACCAAACATCCTGACAAGAATTAACACCT
Source organism: Pteronotus mesoamericanus (assembly GCF_021234165.1). NCBI lineage: Eukaryota > Metazoa > Chordata > Mammalia > Chiroptera > Mormoopidae > Pteronotus > Pteronotus mesoamericanus. Next base: position 3,191,030 of record NW_026555085.1, read on the forward strand.
CCCCTTCTCAAACTATTTCATAAAATTCAAGAGGAGGGAAGGCTCCCAAACTCATTTTGTGAGGCCGGCATAACCCTCATTCCAAAACCAGATAAAAACACTACAAAGACAGAAAATTATAGGCCAATATCCCTCATAAAGATAGACTCTAAAATCCTCAACAAAATATTAGCAAACCAAACACAGCAATCCATCAAAAGGATCATACACCATGATCAAGTGGGATTTATTACAGGAAAGCAAGGTTGGTACACATTCACAAAATGAAGGATAAAAACCACATGATCACATCGATAAATGCAGTAAAAGCATTTCATAAAATCCAGCACCCATTTATGATAAAAACTCTCAGTAATATGGGATTAAAGGAAATGTACCTAAACATAATAAAGGCCATGCATGACAAACCCACTGCCAACATCATACTCAATGGGCAAAGACTACAAGCATGCCCCTTAAGATCAGAAACAAGACAGGGATGTCCACTTTCATGTGTCTTAGTCAACATAGTACTGGAAGTCCTAGCCACTGTAATCAGACAAGAAGAAGAAATAACCATCCAAATTTGAAAGGAAGAAGTAAAGCTGTCCTTATTTGCAGATGACATTATACTACTGTATGTAGGGAACCCCAGAGATGCCACCAAGAAACTACTAGAGCTGATAAATGAATTCAGCAAAGTAGCAGGATAAAAAAATTAATATCCAGAAATCAGTTGGATTTTAATTAGCCTATAACAAACTAATGGAAAGGGAAATTTAAAACAATCCATTCAGAATTGCTACAAAAAAGAATAAAATACCTAGGAATAAACCTAACAAAAGATGTAAAAGACCTGTACTCAGAAAATTTTAAGACACTGAAGAAAGAAATAGAAGATCAAAATAAGTGGAAGCACATACTATATTTGTGGATAAGAAGAATTAACATCATTAACATGTCTGTACTACCCAAAACAATCTATAGATTCAATGCAATTCCTATCAAGATTCCAATGACATTTCACAAAACTAGAGCAAATATTTCAAAAATTTATATGAAACCACAAAAGACCCCACATAGCAACAGCGATCCTGAGAAAGAAGAACAAATTTGGAGGAATCATGATACCTAATATCAAACTATACTAGAAGGCCATAGAAATCAAAGCAGCATGGTACTGGCATAAAATCAGACACATAGATCAATGGAACAGAATAGCGAGCCCAGAAATAAGTCTAGATCTTTATAGTCAATTAATATTCAACAGAGAAAGCAAGCACATACAATGGGCTAAAGATAGTTTATTCAATACATGGTGTTGGGAAAATTGGACAGATGCATGCAGAAAAATGAAACTAGACAACCACCTTCTTATACCACACACAAGAATAAATTCAAAATGAATCAAAGACTTAAATGTTAGACCCAAAACCATAAAAATCACAGAAAAAAACATAGGCTGCAAAATCTCAAACATTGCTGGTAGCAATATTTTATTGGATATATTTCCCCAGACAAGGGAAACAAAAGAAAAAAAATAAACAAATGGGACTACTTTTGAGACATGGTTTTATAATAAATATACACTTGTTAATTTTTAAAGCAATTTTTCCAAGCAGAAAATCACTGAACTGTTCCATCTTCTGAAGGCTAACTTCTGTAACTTCCTTAGCTTTATTATGTAAGTAACAGATTGGAATTTTCCTCTGCATTCTCTTAAATACAGGGTGCAGTGGAACCCAATTTCTCTGATACTGTACTTTGATTTTTATCCCAGCCTAGAATTTTTCTTAAATGTTATGAACATTTAAAGCATTAGGTATGTTGGGTTAATTTCTTTATTCCCTGGGGTATATTTGAGACTCCTGCTTTGGAGTCATATAAATTAATAATAATCTCTTGAGCCTTGGCTGGTTTGGCTCAATGGATTGTGTGCTAGCCTGTGAACTAAAGGGTCGCTGGTTCGACTCCCAGTCAAGGCACAAGCCTGGGTTGCGGGTCAGGTCCCCAGTAGGGGGGCGTGCAATAGGCAACCACACATTGATATTTCTCTCCTCTCTTTCTCCTTCCCTTTCCCTTCTCTAAAAATAAATAAATAAAACCTTTAAAAATAATAATAATCTCTTGAGATCAATAAAAATATGTCCTTCATTGAACATGAAAGACATTGGTTTTTACTTCCTAATATCCTCCATCTGATAACCTCATTCTAATTTAGGGGCACCTTCCAAAGGAAGTACGTTTCCTTTAATATCTATATTACAGTCATACCAGTCCCTGAAAAACAAACAACAGACTCCAGACCTTTAAATTTCTTACTCTGAAGACATACAAGCTAATCCACATTTTCTCCACAAACTGTACACCTGGTCATCTTCCCAGGGTCCTTTTCTTTTATCAAAAAATGTGCATCTTCTGCACTAGCCAGACAGCTGGAGTTTGGGGTTCTAGATCCTCTTGGATACCTTACTTTTCAATTACCCCCTGTTTTTACTCAGGAATGGGAACATTTGTCATTTCAAACAATGGAAGAAATAATTAGGTTCTTGGGGAAGTTGAAAAGTATCCAATGACACCTTTCTAGTGAGAAAATAATGCATATATTAGAAGAGAAAACTCAATCATATGGCTTCCCTAACCTTCTCAAGCACAAAGCATCCTCCACCTATCTATCCTCCAGATACAACAGTTGTACAGAAATTTACAAACAACCTGCTCAGGCTGCAGGTTCTGCACATCAGTGTTTCTCATACTGCTTCCCAGTTCTCTATGAATATGGGGAAACTGACTGTGCATGACTTCAGTTCTCATGAAGCAAGACTCTTTACTAGAGTCTAAAATGAGGCTCATTATAGATAACAAAATCTTAGATTTGCTAGAGGTGGGCCACAGTTTTGACTTGAAATCAACCAGCTCAAAAAGGTGTTAATAGTGGCTACCGTATAAAACAAATTCAAAGAATAACAAATATGGTGATAAGACCAGAAATATATTTCTTTTTTTAAAAGATTTTACTTATTTACTTTTAGAGGGGAGGGAGAAAGAGAGGAAGAGAAACATCAATGTGTGGTTGCCTCTTGCGCACCCCCTACTGGGGACTTGGCCTGCAACCCAGGCATGTGTCCTGACTGGGAATTGAACTGGAAATCCTTTGGTTCACAGGCCGGCACTCAATCCACTGAACCACAACAACCAGGGCGAGAACTATATTTCTTAAGTCTCTAAAAAAAGAAACCTAGTAATTAAATGAATAATCTCCCAATGATATTATTTTAAGGAACCCAACAGAGAGTTTCACAGGCTTCTTATGGGATTGCTTAATATAGGTAAACATCATCAAACCAAATGGTAATTCCATAACAAGAATTCCAAAGACAGCTGACACAGTACAGAATGGGAAGTACTACAACAGAAAAAAATACAAGGTAATCCAGAAAAATTAAGTGATTAACTCATACTGGTGTGAGTCAGGTTAAGAAAAACTTCCTGGAGAAAGAGACATCTGAATGGAATTTTGATAGATATTACCTGAATTTTATAAGTAGGCAGAAAAAGAGGGACATTCCAGGCTGAGAAAACCTCACAATGTAAAGGCAGAGAGTCATGAATCAGCATGTTTTTAATAAGGAACAGTAATTAGATCAGCCTACTGGAGAATAAAAGGAAACAAGGAGAGAGGTAGGCAGTGGCAGGGTCAAGAAATGCCTCAGGGGCTGTGATAGAGATTTGACAATTGTTATAAAAGAGTAAAATTACCAAAGCTCTGACTGAAGGCATCAGTAATATAGTAGGGATGAAGATGAGAGGATTTAGTTAAGGTTGCCTGGGAGGTGGAATTTACACTGAATACTGAGTAATAAAATGAAGAGGTAGGAGAGAGAGAATCTAGGGTGAATCTAAAGTTTCTGGTTCAAGGGATAAATGACAGGAAGTCATTAAAATCTATTGGCTTGTCCTGCAGTTTGATACTTCACCTGCACAATTCTGTAACATCATGCGTTGGTCATTAGAAAATATCAGGTCACTGAATTACAAATATTTAAATGCTAATACTTCATACAATATCAAAAATCACATTCATTAATATTACCTCTGATGTCATCTGAAAAGTTTTTTGGGATCACAGAGTAACAGGTCTAAACTAACCAAAATTCTGATTTGTACTGGAAAGCTTAAATGTTGCTATTGACAACAGATACATCAGTTGCTTTCCTTCATTTTCAAGAAAATGCTGCCAAACTCCCAAGTCTGAATAACCAGTTTTCTGTCAGTCGTTTGTTTTTCCAAGTGGAAAAAAAAAAATGTGTTCCAGGGAAAAGGCAGCTAGTTTCTCTTGCAACGCAAAGTGTTTTCCTAGTAGCCACCACTTCGCAATGTGCAGCAGAAGTGCCACCTGGGTACTTCTTACCGCATCACAGAATGACTCTTTAAATGTACTCAAGAGTTGAGGTTTAATAACAATACTTCTTAGTGCTTCATCAAGGACATTCTCTACTGAAACTGACTAAAAACGGTGAGGATGTTGTGGTAAAAAATACAATGACCACCGATATAGTCGATGCCATTCTCTGGAGTCTTATTACCCAACCTTGTTTTTGCACCATCAGCACAAATGAAAACACGGTTTTTACAGGAAAAATCCCGTGAGATTCAGAAAAGGTTATACAACGCTGTTACTGTTTCAACACCCCTGTGGTTGTCGCCAAGCATCCACAGAGGAAGATCTTCATCAACTAGTTGGCACTGATGACAAATCAGCGCAAGCAAAACAGCATGTCAAGGCACATCTAGAGATTGTGCCTTTCCTAAGGTAAAGGTACATTTTTCAGATGCAGCATTAACTCAGTCTCTGTGTTTGCAGGTAGGTCTCCAGTTTGACAGGTTGCTGTATGGTTAGCAAGTGGCAGCAAATGCTCTCCCCTCCTGACCTCCCATCCAGCAGGCATTCAGCAGTGCACCAGGATGAAGCTTTCTTACTTTCTCTTACTTTCTCTACCATTGTAGGGGCTCCTCCAGACAATGCTATACAACAACTTATTGTGTAGGAGGCGTTTAAAGAGTCTGTCATATCTGCATATAAAATTGTCAATTCCTTTTTCTTTGAAACCTGAATGACTGGACCCAAAACGATGCTGCAACTTAATTGGAATCGTATTAGTTTTTTTTTAATTTTCTCTTCATAAGGCACAATAAGATAAATTGTTAACATCTATAAAGTTGGAGGAAAGACAGCTTTAGACATGTTTTTATATTCCAAGTTCTGCCCAATTTCTTCAGAACATATTTCTCCTTTCCAGAGTTAGAGAACTTGCTGATGCATCAATTGCATCTTTTTCAGTGTCTTCAGACACAGGCAACATACACATGGGTTGAGAAAATGTCTTCTTAAAATTTTTTTTAAATTAAAAAAATATTTTATTGATTGTGTTGTTACAGTTATCCTAGATTTTCCCCTTTTGTCCCTCCCACCCAGCACCCCCAACTCCCCTCAGCTCATCCCCCCACCTTTGTTCATGTCCATGGGTCATGCATATAAGTTCTTTGGCTACTCCATTTCTTACATTATACTTTACATCCCCATGGCTATAATGTAACTACCTATTTCTACTTCTTAATCCCCTCACCTCATCACCCATTCTCCGTCTCCTGCCTCCCATCTGGCAACCATCAAAAATCTCTCTGGATCCATGATTTTGTCTCTGTTCTTTTTCGCTTAGTTTGGTTTTTAGGTTCAATTGTTCATAGGTATGTGTTTTTTAAAGATATTTTATTGATTATGCTGTTACAGTTGTCCCATTTTTATTCTCCCTTTTGTTCCCCTCTGGCCTGAGCCTCCTCCCATTAGCATCTCCCTCCCCCAGTTTATGATCCCTGGATCATACATACAAGTTCTTTGGCTTCTCCATTTCCTATACTCTTTTTGACCTCCCCTTGTCTATTTTGACCTACCATTTATGCTTCTTATTCCCTGTACCTTTTCCCCCATTCTCCCCCTTTCCACTTCCCACTGATAATCCTCCATGTGATCTCCATTTCTGTGATTCTGTTCCTGTTTTAGTTGTTTGCTTAATTTGTTTTTGTTTTTTATTTTCTTTAGATTTAGTTGTTGATAGTTGAGAGTTTGTTGTCATTTTACTGTTCATAATTTTGATCTTCTTTTTCTTAGATAAGTTCCTTTAACATTTTGTATAATAAGGGCTTGGTGGTGATGAACTCCTTTAACTTTACCTTATCTGGGAAGCACTTCATCTGCTCTTCCATTCCCAATGATAGCTTTGCTGGATAAAGTAATCTTGGATGTAGGTCCTTGCCTTTCATGACTTTGAATACTTCTTGCCAGCCCATTCTTACCTGTAAGGTTTCTTTTGAGAAATCAGCTGCTAGTCTTCTGGGAACTCCTTTGTAGGTAACTGTCTCCTTTTCACTTGCTGCTTTTAAGATTCTCTCCTTATCTTTAATCTTGAGTAATGTAATTATGATGTGCCTTGGTGTGTGCTTCCTTGGGTCTAACTTCTTTGGGACTCTGAGCTTCCTGGATCTCCTGGAAGTATATTTGCTTTGGCAGATTGGGGAAGTTCTCCTTCATTATTTTTTCAAATAAGTTTTCAATTTCTTGCTCTTCCTCATCTCCTTCTGGCACCCCTATAATTCAGATGTTGGAATGTTTCAAGTTGTCCTAGAGGTTTCAAAGACTCTTTTTATTTTTTTGAATTCTTGTCTCTTCATTCTGTTCTGGTTGAATGTTTATTTCTTCCTTCTGCTCCAAGTTGTTGATTTGAATCCTAGTTTGCCTCCCTTCACTGTTGGTTCCCTGTATATTTTTCTTTATTTCTCTTTGCATAGCCTTCATTTTTTTCCCCTATTTTGCGACCATACTCAACCAATTCAGTGAGCATCCTGACTACCAGTGTTTTAAACTCTGCATTTGATAGGTTGGCTATCTCTTTATTACTTAGTTGTATTTTTTTCCTGGAGTTTTGATCTGTTCTTTTATTTGTGCCATATTTCTTTGTCTTAGAGCTCCTGTTACATTGTAAGGAGCGGGGCCATAGGTATTCACCAGGGTGGGGCAACTCCCATTGCTGTGTTGTGGCTCTGTATGTGGGGGAGGACCCAGAGAAGGAACAATGACACCTACTTGGCTCTTGGCCAGCTTTCAGTCACTTCCCCTGCTATCTGCAAGCAAATTGGACCCTTCTGGTGCTGATTACCAAGTGGGTGGGTTTGTGTACACTCCAGGATCCTGTGGATCTCTCCGACGAACTCTCTTGTGAGGCTGGGAGTTTATCCTGCCACCACAACCCCCACAGGTTCTTTATAGCCAGAGGTTTTGAGGCTTTCTTTCCTTGTGCTGGCACCCTGGGTTGTGCGGTCTGTCTTGCTCCCCAGTGGTTCCTCCTGGTTTATCCGCATGCAAATGTGGGACTGACTAGTCTGCCAGCTGCCGCTTTGCCATACATCCTCTCCTCCCCAGCTGCCTGTCTCCAACCCTCCTACCAGTCTGGATGAATGTGTTTTCTTCTTTATTTTTTTAAAAAGATGTTATTTATTTATTTATTTATTTAAAGAGGGGAAGGAAAGAAGAAAGAGGGGGAGAGAAACATCATTGTGTGGTTGCCTCTCACACACCCCCAACTGGGGACCTGGCCAGCAGCCCAGACATGTGCCCTGACTGAGAATTGAACCGGCAACCCTTTGGTTCACAGACCAGCACTCAATCCACTGAGCTACACCAGCCAGGGTTGAATGTTTCTTCTTTAACTCCTTGGTTGTGGAATACCCATACAGTATGATTTTCTGGCAGTTCTGGGGTTTTTTTGGTTTTAGGTTTGTTGTCCTTCTTTTGGTTGTGAGAGCAGGCAAAGTGTATCTACCTGCGTCTCCATCTTGACTGGTAGTCCTCAATAGGTATGGGCTTATTGCCATTTTATTATTCATAGCTTTGATCTTCTTTTTCTTAAATAAGTCCCTTAACATTTCATATAGTAATTGTTTGCTGATGATGAACTCCTTTAGCTTTTTCTTGTTTGGGAAGCTCTTTATCTGCCCTTTGATTCTAAATGATAGCTTTGCTGGGTAGAGCAATCTTGGTTGTAGGTCCTTGCTCTTCATGACTTTAAATATTTCTTGCCAATCTCTTCTTGCCTGCAAAGTTTCTTTTGAGAAATCAGCTGATAATCTTACGGGTACTCCCCTGTAGGTAACTGCTTTTCTCTTGCTGCTTTTAAGATTCTCTTTTTATCTTTAACCTTTCTCATTTTAATTATGATGTGTCTTGGTGTGGACCTGTTTGCATCCATCTTATTTGGGACTCTGTGCTTCCTGGACTTGCATATCTATTTCCTTTGCCAAATTAGGGAAGTTTTCTTTCATGAATTTTTCAAATATATTTCCAATTTCTTGCTCTTTCTCTTCTCTTTCTCTCACCCCTATGAGGGGAATATCAGTATACTTGTAGCTGTCCCAGAGACTCTTTATACTATCCTCATTTTTTTAATTCTTTCTTCTGCTGCTGCTGCTTGTTTTCTTTTTGTTTGTTTGTTTGTTTGGGGTTTTATTCCTTTTGCTTCCTTATGTTCCAAAACATTGATTTGATTATCGGCTTCATCCACTCTCCTGTTGATTCCCTGTAAATTGTTCATTTCTATTGGTATATCCTTCATTCTGCCTGGCTCTTTTTTATGTTGTTGAAGTACCCACTGCGTTTCTTGAGCATCCATATAACCACCGTTTTGAATTCTGTGTCTGATAGAATGCTCATCTCCATTTTGTTTAATTCTTTTTCTGGAGTTTTCATCTGTTCTTTCATTTGAGCCATGTTTCTTTGTTTCCTCATTTTGGCAGCCTCTTTGTGTTTGTTTCTGTGTTAATAGGTAGAGCTGCTATGACTCCCTGTTAGTAACGTGGCTTGTAGGGTCCAGTGAGACAGCCTCCCCTATCCCCAAAGCTGGATACTTGAGGTGTACCCTCTGTGTGGGCTAAGTACACCCTTCTCTGGTAGTTGAGCCTTGATTGCTGTTGGCAGGTCAATGGGAGGGATTTACCCAGGCCAGTCACCTTCAGGTACTGACCACCAATCTCTACCCTCTGTGGAGAATCAGTTTTGCAGGGGCAGGGTGGGGATGCTCCAGTGTGATTTGTAGCTGTCCACTATGTGCACAGGCTCTGGGGTCTCCTGGGTGGTACAGGTCAGGATCAGCCACCTGACTTAGTGTCAGCCATCGGGCGTGAGCTACAAAGCAACCTGCAGATGGTTGCTACTTGTACTAGGCCTGGAGGTTTCCAGGTGATGCAAAGGTGGCTGCTGCTAGTGCCAAGCCTGGAGCTGCTTAGCCAGAGGTAGGAGGGCTGGGGGAAGGCCATAATTGGGTGGGATGGAGCCTCAGGTAAACACGAGGGCAGAGAAAATAGTGTAAGCCAGGTTAATGGAGTCTCAGACATGGCATCCACCTGCCTGTTCTGTGGCTCTATGGGAGGAGAGCTCAGAAAAGGCACAATTTCTTCTGCCCACCTTTCTGCCTAGGATAGAGCTATCCGTCAGCTCTTGCCCTGATGCTAGACACTTCAGTTCCTCCCCATAAGCCACTAGTGCCTTTCAAGATGCTACCCTGGTTGGTACTGAAACTCAGAGAGAGTGCATCTGAGTAAGTTTGGTGTGGGCACTTTAAGAGGGACTGCCAGGGAGTCAAGTAATTTTTTTCACCAACTCAAAAAGTGCTGGATTTTACAGCCTGAAGTTATGGGGACTTATCTTTCTGGCACTGGAACTCTTGGCTAGGGGACCTGGTGTGGGGCTGGGAACACCTCTCTCCTGAGATATTCTTCCCAAAGTTGTAGCCACCACATGTGGGTGTGGGGACCTGTCCATACCACATCTCCACATCCCCACATTGCCTATCCTTCTGGATTGATGTCATTTCTTTAGTTCCATAGCTGTTGGACTTTCATTCAACTCAATTTCTGATGATTCTGTGTGATGCTTGATTTGTAATTTAGTTGTAATTTTGCTGTGGTTATGCAAGGAGGTGAGCCGTGTTTACCTACGTTTTCATCTTGACTGGAATTTTAGAAAATGTCTTCTAATCTCCCCTTTTGAAGCCCACAATGCATTCTTAAATACAAGAAAATATAAACAAACTTTCTTTTATCTTAGAATAAAATACTATTCAATTCTAAAAGAATACATTTCACATAAAATTTGAAAATCAAAAATGTTTTTGAAAATATTTTAATACTGTTGCAAAACAAGATAAACTTAATCCTTGCATTCTTTATAAAAGCAGGAAAGCTCAGGAATTTAAAGATAATGGTATTTGCCCTGGCTGGCATGGCTGAGTGAATTGAGTGCTGGCCTGCAAACCAAAAAGGTCACCAGTTCGGGGTGTGCAAGTGGCAACCGATTCATGTCTCTCTCACACATCAGTTTATGTTTTTCTCCCGTTCTTTCTCCCTTCCTGTCTCTTTAAAAGTAAGTAAACAAAATGTTTAAAGATAATGGTTTCTTAGGAGATAATGAAATTGCAGAGACTATAGCAGATATAACTGAAGAGAGCTGGTTAGAGCACAGTTGAAGTACTGAAGAACTAAATGAACTGCTAAAAATGTGCATATTTATGCCCTAAATTCATTACCTTAAAGAATTCTAGGCAATACAATACACAGCACACAATCCATTAATTGTTAGAACAGTGATGTCTTTACACGTCACCATAGCCTTTGGAGAACTCTGCTGTCCACTGATGGGAATGAAAGTGAAAAGGCAAATAACATCTTAGTATTATAGATAGTTTTGACCTTGTAGGTCCTCTAAAAGGATCCCAGGGAGCTCTCTTTCCCAGGGATCGTTTGACCACACTTTGAGAACTGCTAGACATATTAGTTAATGGTGCTTAGAAAACTGGTTAACTCCATGTGTTGGAAGGAGCATGGGAATCAGATTCCTATCTCTCACTGTCACAAAAATAAATTTTAAATGAATTAAAGGCCTGAATGTGAAAGAGTAAAGCAGTTGGAAGAGGGTGCACAAGAATAACTATTATCTCAGCCTGATTGCACCAAGTGCTAATGGAGAGATGTGGAGAAATGGGGACTTGCACACACTCTTGGCAGAAGGGTTAATTTTCTTTCTTATTTCAACTATGTGTTTCACACATACAATGCTGAATAAATTTGAAGGTGCAAATATGCTACAACCCAAGAATTCTATTTATATGTCCCAGAGCACTAAAGAATCCCTCATATTTACACATAGGAAGTATGCCTAGGGGGTGCTTGTTGCAGGTTGTTTATAGTTGGGGCTGTCCATCAGTGGACAAACAAATACATGAGATTATGCTGTATTAATGCAATATAATATTGTGTAACTATAAACTAAATGGGCATCTTTTGCAAGGACAACTCTCAGAACACATTGAATGACATACACTGAGTTTAAACAAGCAATTGCTTTGAGGAGGGAAAAGAGGAGCAAACAGCAAACTATACTTCAGTAGTGGGTCACGGCCACAGCCATTGCTCCCTGTATTTTCTGTATATTAGAAATGTTTACTATTGCCCTGGCTGGTATGGTTCAGTGGACTGAGTGCCAGCCTGTGAACCAATGGGCTGCCGATTCAATTCCCAGTCAGGGAACATGACTGGGTTGCAGGCCTGGTCCCCAGTAGGAGGTGCTTGAGAGGCAACCACACATTGATGTTTCCCTCTCTTTCTCACTCTCTTCCCCTCTCTAAAAATAAATAAATAAAATCTTTTAAAAAGTAAAATAAAAAAGGCAATGTTTAATAATTGTAACTGCACAAAATATATTCTAGGTCCCTCATGCTAATTATAGGATATCTGCTTTTCTGATCAAACTTCTTATTCTCATAATCCATTTACAGATAATAGAATCAATTAATTAATTCTGTTAAAATTCAACAGAACTATGTCTAGTTCTTTGGACAAATAACAATAATTGCTTATATGCCTAATATTTTAAAAAATCCATTAGTTGCCAATTTCTTTATGATTTTAAAAAATTTAATGTATTTTATTGTTAAATATTTTAAAAATGTTTATTTATTTCAAAGAGAAAGGAGAGGAGAGAGAGAGAGTTAGAGAAAAACCAATGTGAAAGAGGAATATCAGTTGGTTCCCTCCCATAAGCTCACTAACCATGGATCAAACTCCCAGCCTTTTGGTGTATGGCAGGGGTGTCTACCTTTTGGTGTCTCTGGGCCACACTGGAAGAAGAAAAATTGTCTTGGGCCACACATTAAATATACAAACACTAACATAAACTGATGAGCAAAAAGAAGATCTGTGCATAATTTTCATGATATCCACCACCACAGATAAGAAAAAGAGTCCTCACATAATAACCCTAATTATACAGTGGCTCTTTCGATAATCTTTTAAAATCATCCAACAGGCCCCAAGTTTGTGATCACTAATATAGAAAATATACACATCTAAGTAATAAAATGTCATTGAATTTTAAAAATATTTTTATTTTAAAAATAAAATAAAAGAGAACAACATAAAACTAGCGGGATGTTTGACATTGTATTTGAGAAACTAGTGCATCAACATCTGGCTTGATAGAAGTAGCTGCAACTCTCAGTGAGTTCTCAAGGTGCTCATCAGATATTTTGGTTCTAATTTTACTCTGAATGTGTTTCATGCTTGAAAATATTTATGTGCAAATGTAGGTGCTGCCAAAAAACAATGACATGAATAAGGCACGATTGTGAAGCAAGGGAAATTTGTCTGTGGGAAGATAGGACTTATAAAAGTCCAGTAAATAGACAGGATCAAGTTTTCTTCAAGCTGAATGTTAGATTGCAGCTCTATGCATTCCATTTGAAAATTGGCAGGTAACATATTTATGCTGACTGAAAATGGAGTCACAAATATAGCAAAATATTGATTATTTTCCCAGAAATCTTGAAGTCTGTTTTCAAATTCTTGTATCAAATTGAAAAGTAGGGCTGCCTATTTTTCACTGTTAACTATGAGCTATGTTTAGCCAAATATCAAAATGCATAAAATTGTTTGCCTCAATTTGATCTTGCCATAATTTCAGTTTCATCTGGAATGCTGTTATGGTTTGAAGTATGGTATTGATACATCAGTTTTCACCTTGAAGATGCATGTTTAACTCATTTAAATGAGTGGTTAAATCCACTAAAGATACTAAATCTGTAAGCCAGTTTTCATCATCAAGTTCCAGCACAAATTTGTTTTTTACCATAAACAACTTGATAACATGTCGCAAATCGTAAGATCTTTTCAACATTTGGCCTTGACTTAGCTATCTTACTTCCAAAAAGTAAATGATGTCGCCATAGTGAGCATCAATACTTTTAAGGAATTTCTGAAATTTGTGATGATTTAATCCCTTGGCTCTTTTCAAATTCACAGTCTTGATGATGATTTGCATGATCACTTAAAAATGGTCATGAATGAATCCCCCTTCAGCCATTCTTGCAGACCACAGGCAGAGTGCGAGGAAGTGACATACGTGAACTTCTGGCCTCCGGAGTCTGAGGGACCAGAATCTTCAGACTGGATTCAGACCAGCAGAGGGAGGAGAGAGTACGTGAACCCTGCTATCCCTTAAGGCCATTAGCCCCATCACCCACTTCCGGCTCACACTCCTGCCTGCTGCTCCCAACACAAGTCATCATGCCTGGCAGTGTAAAGTCAGTGCCAAAAGCCTAAAGAAGCCTTCAGGCCCAAAGAAAGTCTCCAGGCCCGGTAGCTGCACAGGTTTCTGTAACTGAGGAGGAAGCTTCCTCCTCCTCTCTTTCTCCTTTGATCCAGGAGACTCCAAACACGCTTGCTGCTGGAATATCAAGTGTTCCCCAGAGTTCCCAGGGAGCCTGCTCCTCCCCGGCTGCCATCAAAGCCATTCCCTCGAGCAAATCAAATGAGGGCTCCAGCAGGCAAGAGGGTCCAGGCACCTAGCAGGCTCCACCAAATCCTGAGTCCTTGTATGCTGAAGGGCTACAAAAGAAGGTGGCTGAATTGGTAAAATACCTGAGTAGCAAGTATTTAACAAAGGAGCCTGTCCCAAAGGCAGAAATGCTGAAGAGAGTCATCAAAGAGCACAAGGATCACTTCCCTGAGATCTTCCAGAAAGTCTGTGAGTGCATGGTGGTTGTCTTTGGCATTGAAGTGAAGGAAGTGGACCCCACCAGCCACTCCTATGTGTTGGTCAAAATACTAGACCTTACCTATGATGGGCTAGTCAGTGACAACCAGGGCATGCCCAAGACTGGCTTCCTGATACTAATCTTGGGCGTAATCTTCATGGAGGGTAACCGTGCCCCAGAAGAGAGAATCTGGGAAGTGCTGAATATGATTGGGCTGTATGCTGGGAGGGAGGATTTCAACTATGGGGAACCCAGGAAGCTCATGACCAACGATTTAGTGCAGGAAAAATACCTGGAGTGCCAGCAGGTGCCCAACAGTGATCCTCCACGCTACGAGTTCCTGTGGGGTCCAAGAGCCTATGCTGAAACCACCAAGATGAAAGTCCTGGAGTTTTTCACCAGGGTCACTGGGACTGATCCCACTGCCTTCCCCCGCTGGTATGAGGATGCTTTGAGAGATGAGAGAGAGAGAGCTGAGGCCAGCACCGCCACCAGTGATGGTACTACCACCATGGCTGGTGAGAGCTCCAGTGTCACATCCAACAGCTTCTCCTGTCCTGAGTAAAGTCTGAGGAAGTTTCTCCACTGTATTTGAAGAGGGAAGTCAAGGTTCTAAGTAGTGGAGTGTTGAATTGCAGATTTCACCTTTTTCTTTCTTTTTAGTATGCTTCAAATGTTCTTTCTCCTCAAAGATTAGCTTCAGAGTTTAGGTTCACGAATAACATTGGTCATGTATTTAGTACTGTTTAACAGGTTTGAGGATAAGAATTTTGCTGTTCCGTGTAACAAACTAGGAAACCTTCCATCTCATTTTGTGATCTGGAGCAAGATAACATGGCATAGGAATAGGAATTAATCATGTAAAAGTGCTCAGCAATAAAATAGATGAGATCAGGAAATAGAGAAAAAATGTACAAGATGG
Organism: Pteronotus mesoamericanus; assembly: GCF_021234165.1. Taxonomy (NCBI): domain Eukaryota; kingdom Metazoa; phylum Chordata; class Mammalia; order Chiroptera; family Mormoopidae; genus Pteronotus; species Pteronotus mesoamericanus. The sequence continues at coordinate 3,206,069 of NW_026555085.1, forward strand.
TTATCCTAGGATTCCTGTATCTTAGTCTGCTGTTTTGTAAAATTAAAGATATACTTGGCTTTGCTTGACTAATTAAAGAAATGTATGCAAAATTAAATCTTAATAAATGAGAACCGTCCCCCCCCAAAAATGGTCATGAATGCAGCCCAACACAAAATTGTAAATTTACTTAAAACATTATGAGATTTTTCTGTGATTATGTGTTGCAATGTCACATAAAATAAATGAACATAAGCTTTTGCTATTTGTATGCATAAGTAGCCTCAGTTTTACTGCGGTGTGTGGCTTCTGGGTTTGTGCATTTTTTTAAAGCTTTTACGCATAAATTTTCTTGATGTATTATGCAGTGGTACTTCATCAAACATGAGTTTTGGGTAGCAATTGCATCGTGTTCTATTACTTTTACAAGTCCCTCTCTTTTACCTGCCATTGCTGGGACACCATCAGTAACTATACCAGATATGTTGACAATGGACAAAGAAAATCACTTTAACATTTTTATTGCCTCATATAAATCTCTAGATTTAGGTATATCTTTTAATGGCACTAAAGAAGCCATTTCTTCAGTGACTTTATATTCATCATCAATACTGCGATTAAAAATGGCAAGTTGAACTGTATCTGTAGCATCAGTTCTATCATCCATTGCCAAAGCATAAAACTTTAAAATAACAGCTTTACTCTCCGAACTTCTTTTGATAGATATTCTTCAGTTCTCCTGGCTATAGTCTGGTGAGACAAACTGATTTTAGAAATATCCCCCTTTTTTTCAGGGCAAATTACATCTGCCATGCTTTCTATACATTGCTTAATACTCACCATCAGTAAATGGTTTTGATTTTTTTTCCCTGTTAAATATGCTACCACATAACTAGCTTTTACAATGGAATCCATCTAAGTTATATTTTTTGAAAATATTTTTGTTGACCTGGCTGGTGTGGCTCAGTGGTTTGAGAGCTGGTCTGTGAACCAAAGGGTCTCCAGTTTGATTCCCAGTTCAGGACACATGCCTGGGTTGCAGGCCAGGTCCCCAGGTGGGGGTGCGAGATGCAACCACACATTGATGTTTCTCTCCCTCTCTTTGTCCTTCCCTTCCCCTTCTCTAAAAATAAATAAAAATTTAAAAAATTTCTTTGTTGAGAAGACAGACTTTTTTCCAGTTCCACTATTTTGTCATTATGACATAATTCTTCATATGCACTGAATTTGGCAGCACATTTTTGCATATAATGCCTTCTCAAATTATAGTCTTTGAAAACTTACACAAATTCCCTACAAATCAAGCAGAGTGCCTCACTATTTGCCTCAACAAAAAAGTAGCCATCTGTCCACTTCATATTGAACAATATTCCTTCATCAGTAATTTTTTCTTTTGGGGGGTTCTTTTTTCCTTTGAGATGTTGTAGAAGTCATGCTGGGATTAAAAAACCAATAATAGATAAGAGACTTTATTTAATTTTATTATGAAAATTAATTGACAGGAAAATAGAAAGCAAGGTTTGGGTGCTTCTGCAGTCCTCTTGGCTGCCGAGGCAGGGCAAGGTGGAGGGCTGATTGTAAAGCATGGAAGGTGATGTGTGAGGTGTGGAAGTACCTTTGACAATCCAAGAAGCATGCTTATGTGACTTCTAAGTAACATTAAATGCCGAACGTTGCAATGGTTAGTTGAAATATTGACAATCTCTGCCTTGTTAAGTCACCATGAGCACATGTAATGTCTGATGGTGTCAATTCTACTTTTCTGTGCTTAGAGGATAACACACTGGAAGCCACATACTGCATGCCACGCATGCAGTACAAAAAGTAAGAGCATATATTCATTTATTTTATGTGGCAGTGCAACATGTAACCACAAAAAAAAAATCTCATAATGTTTTAAGTAAATTTACAATTTTGTGCTGGGCCTCATTCATAGCCATCCTGGGCCACATGTGGGGACACCCCTGGTGCACTGGATGATGTTCCCACCAACTGAACCACACTGGCCGGGGCTATTGTTAAATATTTTAAACATAAAGAAAGGCTAATGAACATCCATTGGCCAAATACCCAAATTTACTAAACCTTAATATTTTGCCTTGTTTCAAATATTTTTAAAAGAAATCAATGACTAAAATACAATTGATTTCCCTGAACACTTCCATTTCTTTTTCTCCTTCCCCAGATGTAACTGCCAAGCATAAAGTCAGTTTTATCATTACTATGCATGTTTTAAAAGTTTCACTAAACAATTGCAAATCCTGAAACATTATAAAGTGTTATTTTATAAAGTTTTAAGTTTTATAATATGTTATCTAACTCTGTATTCATTCTCCTACAACTTTTGCTCCTTCTCCATTATATGTTTATTCATGTTGATAGACGTAGCTCCCCTTCATTCATTTGAAGGGTTGTATTGCATACTATCATATGATTTGTCCGCAGCTTATTAATCTCTTCCAGTTCTGACAGACTTGATGTTGATTTCTTGGTCGTTTTACTGTTTGTGTGTTTATTCGACTTGCTTTTATTCTGTTTCATTAACTTTTGCTGCAATGAACATTTATGTACATGTTGGCTTGGGCATATTTGTAAGAGTTTCAATAGGTTCATTTTTGTTGTAAATTTTCCTCAAACTTTAGGAATAATTTAGAAGCTGGTATCAACAGTGAAGAAACATTCACCTGAACTTCAATAATTCTTTTAGGTTATTTTATTTTTTTCCTACTAACTTTGAATAACAATTAATCTTTCATCCCATTTACTTTTTATCTATTTATATATCTATTCTTCATTATATCTAGGCAGAGGAAGATGTCTGAAATAATAGCCATCCCTTAAAATAATAAGAATAATTTCATAATAGCTGTTTCAGTGGAGAAATTTAAGGTGATTATTCCCTCTTATCTTGATACTTGCCCTACATTGCTTGAATTTTTGGTAAAAAGTAGGTATCATTTTTTATAAAAAACGCTAAATTGTTTTAGAAATTAAATTCAATAGTTTGAATTAGAGTAAATGACGTCATGACTAACCAGGCAGAACTTATAAGCAGTAGAAAGGGGAAACTGGACATTCAGAAAGATAGAGAAAAAGTAGGAGTTTTCTGGGCCTAGAACTAACAGCTATTCCAAAGTGCTGTTGTCATCCTCCAAAAATTCTGGTAGAGTAGAAAAGAAAAGAAGCCTAGTAACCCCTACTAACTGCTCCAGAAAGAAGACAAGGGTTTGAATAGTTTCTAGATAGCAGAGAGAGGCCTGTTACTTAAAAACAAGCAAACAAACCTGTAATAATTCCTTCTGAAAAACAATAACCACACGTAATTTGTTTCATATTAAAATAACTCCCCTCAAGAAGTGGTGTGGCATTGCACAGGATTTTTCGAATGTCTCTAAAGCTTAGCTTTTCCTTATCTGCAATAGAAGGGTTTAAGAAAGACTATGTCTGAGGTGTCTTCCAGATATAAATCAGTATTAACTTCAACTTAGATGTCCCTGTTGGTTTGCTTAGAGGACAATTTTGGCCATTTATATAAAGCTTTTTTTCACCAAAATAATAATTCATTGCATGTTAGTTGGTTTTAACTTTATTAAATTGTTTGTCACAGAGTTCCTTTCAATTCTGAGATTTTTAGAGTATATTTCAATGGTTCAGAAGGCATTCTGTAATATTCACCATGAGCTATTCATGGTGCCAGAGATACAACATGAACAACAAAGGTGCAGTCTCTTTGCCACAAAACTTGGTTGAATTAATCTTTTTAAAAATATGAGTCATACTTCAAGTATAATTCAAGACAGCTGATCCATAAAGTAATAAAGAGAAACATTTCCAATACCAAGAGTCACTGACAAGAAGAAACGAATGCCTAAAAACTAAACTTTTATAAACTTTTTATTATAAACTTTTATTAAACTTTTATAAACTTTTTATTATAAACTTTTATTTTTGAAAAGATGAAGAAAACAAGCATGCATTCTATTATCCTTAAGTAAAATATCTGGCAAATTGTAGCCTATAGATGTCAGCAAAGACCCACCTGAGGGTAGGGCAACAGTCGCCAGAGGAAGTGGTGTTTACATTTCAATCTTGTGTTTCCCTTCCCTCTGTATATTCACTTTTGTCCTGTGTTCTCTTTGTCTCCCTTATAAGAGCCTATTACAAATGCCCAAAGCAAATGTCTCTTATTTTTTGATTTACTTGAATATATTTTGTTTTCTGGATTTTACTCAATTCATTGACCAGTTCTGGCAGTCCAGCTTTGCTCTTATTTCTCTACTCTGAAGTACTTTTTGTCTGCAGCATAAAATGTGGCACTTGGTGACATGCAGGCAGAAACTGCTTTCTGAGGTGCTAGTTTCCAGTGGAGAGTGTACACTGCAGGGCATGCACACAAGATCGTTTGGAGTATAGGAAGAAATATTAGAATTTCCACTTCTACTTATTTGACAATTTTTAAACTTCCTATTTGTGTGCATTATATTGTGTATAATCATATTACTAGTCATGCTCATAATTTATGACAATTTATAAATAAACGTATGTATGGAAGTGCTCAAATTTTTTTACTGAGGGATCTTATTTCATTCAAACTGCTATAACTAAATGCCAGAGGCCAGAAAGCTTATAAACAACAGAAATTTATTTCTCAGTTCTGGAGGTGGGAGGTCCAATATCACAGTGCCAGCATGGTCTCCTTCTGGTGAGGGCTTTCTTCCTGGTCCAAGCTATCGCCTTCACATCGTGCCCTGAAACGGAGGAAGGGCGAGGGCTCTCTGCGTGGTCTCTTTCATAACAGCACTAACACCATTCATGAGGGCTCATCCTCCTGACCTACTCACCTCCCAAAGGCACTGCCTTCTCACACCATCACATTAGGTATTAGGGTTTCAACATATGAATTTGGTAGTGGGGGACACAAATATTTAGACCATAGCAAGGACTTTACCCCTTTTTGGAAAAACTTGACCACCACAGTTCAAATGCGTGTTTAGTCTTTTGTCTACACAACTGGAGTATATGCCCTTTCAGGGAATGGTGGTGTCTTACTTCTCTTCCTCTGCCCAAAAGACCTTGCAATCCAGATGTTAATGAATATTTATCAAACTCCCACTGACAGTTCTTCAGACTGTCAGTCTACTGGCCACATTTTGAACATTCTTTGGAAACATTTTTATTAAAGCTAAGGATGTCTTAGAAATTTTTAACTAAAAGGGAAAACAAAAATGTTTCCTTTGCACCAGAAGAAAGAAGACTTTGTGAAAAATAAACTTGAATAGTAAATGTAAAAGGTACAAACTTCCAGTTATGAAATGAGCAAGTCATGGTGATATAACATACAGCATAGTGGCTATAGTTAACAATACTGTATTGTGCATTTGAAAATTGCTAAGAGAGTGGACTTTAAAAGTTCTCATCACAAGAAAAAAATTGTAACTGTGTGGTGACAGATATTAACTAGACTTATTGTGGTGATCATTTCATAATATATATAAATATCAAATCATTATGCTGTGCACTTGAAACTAATATAATGTATGTCAACTATACCTCAATTAAAAAAATAATAAATGTAGACATAATGCTGAAAATAGAGCAGCCAGGAAATATTAGATAAAGTCATCATCAGTATTCTCAAACCATGGAAATGTCCAATTGCCCAAGTTAATTAATATTTGTCGTAATTTTTCCTTGATAAAAGTAACTCATAATCCAACTTGCTTACCTGTGCTTCTTAGTATGCAATGTACTTAAGAGTTACTAAAAAGTAGATGTAAATACAAATTCTCAGGCTCTGGCCCCAGGGACTCTAATTCAGCAGGTCTAGGGGAATCCAGAAATCAGTACCCCAGAATATTCTAACGCTGGTTGTCTGTGACAAGCTCATTCTATCTTGCTACCAGCCATGAGAAGTTGATCAAAAAAACAGATCTAAGAGCCCATATATCAGATCATTACTCTAGCTATCCCTTATTGCCAAATGTGATCAGAACTGTGAAAAAACAGTCCACTTTCTTCCTTTGGAAGTGATCATATTTCCAATTATGCAATGGTTTTAATTCGTCAGGACTGGGTATGGACCGCGATCCCGATGCCCCAGGCCTATTGTTGCTCCTTCATATGCCAGCTGACACTTCATGATATTTGATAAGTTGTTACTTGGTACTGTGTCCTGAGCCTTCTTGCCTCCTGACCCACCCCATGTAGCCCAGCTGTTCTTTCTTATCCATTAGGTGGACTGTCTTCTGGCTTTCCTGTCTTTCCTAACAGATGTGAACATGAGGGATCCTGGAGGAAGGTAAGATGCTCCAGTGTGAAAATAGTGGAAACTGGCCTCTCCTAAGACCTTTACTAAAAACATGCCCTAAATCCCTTCCCAAAATGCCCTTCCCCTATATCTTCCCCTCTGTCTGTGGATTAAATCACTGTTCACTCAACTGTCCAAACCAGAAATTCGATCCAATCAGTTTTAAAATCCTATCAGGTCTCTTGCTTTGAGTCATTTCAGTAATTTTTATCTCCTTTGTTTCTAAATAATGGCATACATGAGTACTGAGTACAGCAGTGGGTTCAAAATTAGAGAAATGGATTTTGAAGGTATCTTTTTATAGGTATAATAAAAGTCTTGATAAATTAGAGAAGATAGAAGAGAAAATAAGGTCAAGTAAAACAATGTCCATGAAAGCACTTTGGAAAATTCAAAGCATTATACAAATGTAATGTTTTATTATTAACTCTGATTTTATTTTTGTTCCAATGCTGTACAAAGAAATTTGGATATATGACAGAATTTTAAGGCTTTGGTCAATGAATACTAGATGGCCTTCTAGTTACTACTTGTTTATTTATAATAAAATTTCAGCACCAAAAATAAAGTTATTTTGAAGAAAGAAAACTGCAATGCCCACTCTATACAACTCAGTTGGGGTCTTGGGTTCAGATTAAGATACACAGTCAAAAGACAATAATGAGTAATAAACTAGAACCTGGAATCTATTTCACTTTGCTTTGTGGAAGGACATGATAGATAGCTGGCTGGCCTGAGAGCACTAAACGTATCTTCACAGAATCTTTACAATCGTCTAGGTGTTGCTTCCCAACTCTTCCATCTCGTGGAAATATGCTTGATTGTAACAGACAAGACCGCAAGGGTAGATGGGAGCTGTCCTATGACAGGAAAATCTCACACATGGCAGGGACCACATCTTATAACAGCCTGTGAATGTAAATTCAAAGCCAAGGTCACATTCAGGTTCAAGAAACACCATGGAAACTAAGGTCTGTTTCCCAACATATTTTTGTACATTTCTTGTGCATGCCTACAAACTCTAATGCCTACTCAGTCTTACCCATGCAAATACAGTTCACCAAACAGATCATTTCTACAATCTAAAATGTTGCTTTGTAATACAGCTGACATTCCACATTTATCTAAACCCAGTACATTCCAAAGAAACAGTAAAGATAGGGTAAACTCAATTTCATCTTCTCATGGGGGGAAACAAAACTGGTTTAAAACTGCTGTTGAGTCTCTCTCTCTCCCCACCGCCCTCTCTGGCATGGCTGCACCTTTCCCTTCCTCCTCTTCTTGCCTGCCAGGTGTTGCCTTTGCCTTTCTTTCTCCTAAGCCCCAAGGGCCCTTCTTCCACCTCTGTAACTTGTTTCCTAACCCTACACAGCCCAGCTGGCTCACTTCTGCCTCTGTAACGTTCTAAATAAACTTCCTCTTATAATTTGAAAGAAAAAAAAAAGACAACTGTTGTTGACCCTTGGGCCCACCAACAAACCTGGGCTGCTGCCGCTGAAGGGCTCGCTCCAGTTAGGGCACAGCCTGGTGATGGCACTTCAGTGATAGCAGCTACTGAGCACTGCAGGGAGAAAAAATTAGATGGGTGCCTATAAAGAGAAAAACCCTCTGCCTTTTTAAACCTTCAGATATAAAGAGCACAACCAACTCAACAAGAATCAAGAATTTGCTGTATACCTAGTGTCAGACATTGCCATCTTGGCCAAGATCAACTAAGAAGAGGGATGGAAGTAGAGGCCAATGAGGAGACAGGAGGAAACAGAACCAGCTGGGATGGTTGCAGCAGACTGCTCCAAGGGTCCTGAACACCCACCTATGCTAATCTGAAAGAATTCATGAGGCATATGGAATGCTTCTAAATTAGAGAAAAGACACAGCCAAATACATCTTAAAGACCACAGGCTAATACCATCTAGCAGTGTTATGGAGCACCATCACACAGCCTCCCCCAAAACTAGACAATATCCTCCTGGAATGAACCAGCTGAAAGCATTTCTTCTGAATTGTGTGAAGTAAAACACTCTCCAGGTGTCCCCAGCACTGGCTCAGTGGTGCACACTCTAAGTACTCAACACAAGTGTACCTCCCTCTTACATATCGTCACATGCACCGCTACCTCATGAATCTCCAAGTCTCCTCTCTGTCCTGTCCCTGGAACACAGGCAGATCAGAATTCCCACTCACTACCCCATTTGACACCAGGAACAGAGACATTTGGAAACATTTGTATGGAAGTATGACAACTAAGGAATTAAAGAAGAAACATTCATCCAGACTGGTAGGAGTGGGGAGACGGGCAGCCTGGGCAGAGAGGACATGCAGCAACGTAGCCTTTGGCAGACCCGGCATTCCCACATTTGTGTGTGGATAAATGGGAAGAACAACAGGGGAGTGAGATGGACCACGCAACCAGGGGTTCCAGTGCAGGAAAAGAAAGCCTTAAAACCTCTGGCTGTAAAAGTCTGTGGGGGTTGCGGCAGCAGGAGAAACTCCCAGACTCACAGGAGAGTTCGTTGGAGAGACTCACAGGGTCCCAGAGGGTACACAAACCCACCTACCTGGGAATCAGCACCAGAAGGGCCCACTCTGCTTGTGGGTAGCAGGGGAAGTGACTGAAAACCGGCAGAGAGCTGAGCAAGTGGCCCACTTAACCTTTTGCGATAGCGTGTATAAACCTGGAGAACATAATGCTAAGTGAAATAAGCCAGTCAAAGGAAGACAAATACCATATGATTTCACTTACATGTGGAATCTAATGAGTAAATTGAACCAAGGAAACAAGGAAAATGGGGACAGACTCATGAATGGAGAGCAGATGACATCTAGTGGTGGGGGAGGTGAGGAGGTGAAGGGATTGAACAAAAAGGAAAAAGGACTCATGGACGTGGACAAGAGTGTGGTGATTGCTGGGGGGAGAGCGGTATAAGGGGACTAAATGGTAGTGGAAAAAATACAATAAAGATTAAATTTTTAGAAGTCATTGTACAGCTTAAATATATACAATTTTATTTGTCATCCATACAGCAATAAGCCTGGAAGAAAATTTTAAAATAAATAATACTTTTACTGTGCAGGATGACACCCAACCAACTGAGCCATGCCAGTCAGGTAAAATAAATAATACTTTCATTTAAATCAAAAGGATATATGAGTATGCTATAGAATTTAGGGACAACATATAAATAGCAAGATATTTAAGAAATTAAGAAAGGTAAGCAAATATAAGCATATGTCAAATTAAAACCAATCATCATAAGAACGTAATCAGTATATATAACTTAAAAAAACTGTTTATCCTCACCCAAGAACATTTTATTTTTCATTGCTTTGAGACGGACAGAGAGACAGTGAAACATCCATCGGCTGCCTTCCCACACGGACCCCAGTGGGGGTTGAATCCGCCCCTAGGTATGTGCCCTGACCAGGAATCAAACCTGCAAACTTTTGGTCTGTGGGATGATGCTCCAACCAACTGAGTCACACCACTCAGGCCTATATAACTTAAAATCCAAATAATTTGTCCATTAAATGGAAAGCAAGAAAAAGGAAGAAGCAATATACTATAAATACAAAATGTGAAATGAGTTGCAAAAATGTTTAATATATTAGCAGTTACCAATTACAAGACAGAGGCTATCATAATAGAGGAAATAAGAAGACCAACCAATGTGTATTTACAATAAATATACTTAAAACAAGAAGACACATAAAAGTTGAAATTAAATGGATGAAAAAGACTTACCAGATGGCAAATATGACCCAAAAGAATATTGTGCAACAATATCAATAATACACAACAAACTGGAATTCAAGGTTTAAATAAAAGTGCATAAAGGACAAAATAAAATATTTTTTATAATTGAAAAGAAACCATAGAGCAAGAAGATATAGTAATCATTAATATATATAACATCAACAACATAACTGCACAATTTGTAAAGCAATGACTAAAAGAACGACATGTAGAAGACTTTTTTTACTTGCAGTTGGTGATTTTAACAAACCTCTCTCAAAAACTGGTAGGTAGAGAGAAAAATAAGCAGAGATCTTGAAGAACAGAACAATAAAATTATTTAAGTCCAAGCTTATTAATCAAGCCTTAATCAAGAAAAAGCTGAAGAACTCCTCCAGATTAAAAATGACTAAAGAAACAAGAAAACTTACTGAAATGCATTATTCTGGATTTCAGGGCAGGAGGTTGGGGGAGTTATGGGACCACAAGGATCTTCATTGAGGAAAATAGTCAAATTTGAATATGTGCTGTAAATTAGATACTAGTATTATATCAAAGTTAAATTTCTTCAATATTACCATACCTGTTTTTCTATAAAACAATGTCATCGTTCTTTAAAAATGCATCACAATATTTAGCAGTGAAGGGTCATGATGTCTCTAACATGTTCTCAAATGATCAGGAAAAAACATTAAAGAGACAAAAACAGAGGAAAAGAAAGCAAAATGTTAAAAGTTAGTGAGTCTAAACAGAGTGTCATAGGAATTCTTTGTAGTAGTCTTATAAATTTTCTGTATGTTTAAAATTATTGCAAAGACGTTTAAAATTTCCATAAATGAGTTAAAAATTATAAAGAATAAAGAGGCTAGAAATTAAAACATTACATATCAAAATTTCTTAGATATGTTTAAAGCAGAAAAATTTTTTACCTTTAAATACACTTGTCAAGAAAAAACTAAATAAAATGAACTAAGCATTGAACTCAAAAAGTTAGGTTAAAAAGAGTAGAACAAACCTCGCAATAGAAGGAAGGAAATAATAAAGATATGGATACGGATCAATGAGAATTAAAAGCAATAAAAGATTTAACGAAAACAAAAGCTGGCCCTTAAAACTACACCAATAGGGAGGAAGATGAAACCCCACTGCTGACTACAGCTTCAGCTCCTGCCTGAGTGAGTTTCCAGCGTGCTCTTCCTAAGGGCCAGCCCTTCCTGATAGCCTGCCCTCCAGGTCTGAGATTTGACTGTCCAGCCGAGACAATTACACTTGGACTCCTCTTCTCTCCTTTCCCCTCCTTGGGTGGCCGCGCGGGGCTCCGCCTTTCTCGTCCCCTCTCCCCTCGCAGGACGGCTACAGGGCTGCAGGGCTCGGAGCCTTTGAACAGCGTCAGACTGCCCAAGGCAGGGAGCCGCAGCGCACTGAAAGCACAGGACCCCAGTGGGGCCCTCCGTGAGTGAGGCACCCCTTCAGCCAAAGGATGTTTCAGAGGTGACTCCCCGCCAGCGGCATCGCAGTACGGGGCGGGAGCGGCGGGGTGGAGGGGGGAATGGACTTCCGGAGCCCGCGGGGCGCTGGGAAGGGGTGCAGGACTCGCGGAGAGAAGCCTTGGCCCAGAGTTTGCCAAGGAGTCTTGGAGGGTCTGTGGCTTCGCAGCCCCTCCGTGATCCGTTGTGCCCGCCGCAGCGCAGTGCTGGAGCGAGCCAGCCCCAAGGCCCAGCCGCGTTCAGAGAGGGCAGAGGGAGGCAGACATGGCCAGTGTCACGGAACGCTGCCTAGGGACCCTGTGCTCGCTCAGGCCACCAGGAGCCGGCTTTACCTTACGTTGGTTTCCCGACCTCTGCTTGGGAACGGCAGAAGGGGGTCACGTAGGCGCTCTGGATGGACTTAAACAGCGATCTTTCTGGGCCTCTGGTTCCTCATTCGTAAAATGGGGTTAGTCCTCGCTACCCAACACTGGTTATTGGGAGCATCTAATGATACTCTTCTTTATGTTTTATTTTTATTGGTAATATCCAACAAGTTATGATGTATAATTACAACAGTCAATCTGGATTTTCTGAGGTAGTTTCAGTTTTAAATGTTTTGTTCTTTGATCACCCTGTGTGACTCTCGCTCATCCTTATATACCTAGAAACTAGTACAGTACCTGGCATGCAGTAGGCACTCAAACAGTGCATGCAGAATGAATGATTGCATAATACCGTTTGGTAGACTATGTGCCCTGCCATTGGCTTTAAAATTATGGTTACTGACTATACTTAGAATAGACATAAACAAGCATTTTTTTTTACCACACACGTTTAAAATTTAATCTGTCAAACAACAATATTTATAGTTAAAAACAAACTTGAAGGAAAGTACTTGGCAGAATAAGCAGATTAGTTTAACATTTTCTTTTGAATTTTCAATTACAGTTGACAAACTATAATAGTTTCAGGTGTACCATAAGTGGTTAGACATTTATGTAACTTACAAAGTGATCACCCCATAAGTCTAGTATAGGGGAGAGTGCTCATAAATTAAAGTGTTTTACCAATGTATGATGGTACTGCCATTTTTAGGCCATAGGGCATAGTAGCCAGATTGCTGAAGTTTAAATTCTGGCTCTTCCCTTTCTTGGGAATTGTCATTGTCTAACCCAATGATTTTCAACCTTTTTCATCTCATGGCACACATAAACTAATTACTAAAATTTTGTGGCACACCAAATATATATATCTAGATATATCTATATAGATATATATATTTCTTTTTTTTGCCAATCTGACAAAAAAATGCTATGATTTTGATTCATTCACACTGGAGAGTTATTGTGTTGGCTTTTGTTATTTATTTATTTTTTTGACAATCTAAGAGAAAAGAGGTCAGTGCACCTGACTAAATTGTCAGGTATTTCATGTTTTAAAAATTCCTGTGCTGAGAATGTGGAGAAAGAGGAACCCTAGTGCACTGTTGGTGGGAATGCAGACTGGTGCAGCCACTATGGAAAACAGTATGGAGTTTCCTCAGAAAAATTAATAATGGATCTGCCTTTGGACCAGTAATTCCACTTCTGGGAATATATCCTAAGAATCCAGAAACACTAATACAAAAGAATATATGCGCCATTATGTTCATAGTGGTATTATTTACAATAGCCAAGGTCTGGAAACAGCCTAAGTACCCCATCAGGAGATGGATGGATAAAAAAAAAACTGTGATACATTTATACAATGGAATCCTACACAGCACTAAAAAAGAAGGCCCTTTTAACCTTTTGCGACAGCATGGATGTACATGGAAACTATTTTGCTAAGTGAAATAAGCCAGTCAATGAAAGACAAATACCATATGATCTCACTTATATGTGGACTCTAATGAAAAAAATACACTAACAAACTAATGAACAAAATAGAAGCATAGATTCACGGAATGGACTGACAGCCTTTGGGGGGTGGTGTGGGGAGACTGGATGAAAGAAGATGAAGAAATCGATTAGCTAAATAACATATATGCATGACCCATAGACATGGACAATGGTATGGGGATTGCCTGAGGGAGAGGGGGACTGGGTGGAGGTGGGCAAAGGAGAAAAAAGTGAGGACAACTGTAATAACATAAACAATAAAATACAACTTAAAAAAAAAGATATACATATATGTTGTTCCAGAAAAGAGAATAAAGAACAAAATCTACCCAGCTCATTGTTTATAAGAATTTTTATTACAAAAATAAATAAGGAAATACAAGAAAAGCAAGTTTTATGCCCGCAATTCCCTAAGTAAAATATTAACTAAATGAAACCAACTGTAAGTATGAAAATATAGGATGATCAAATAGGATTTATCCCAGAAATGCAAAGATGTTCCAAATCAAAAAGTTTCTCAATATAATCTACCATTATTAAGAAATTAAGAGAGAAAATACAAAAATACATATAAAGTAAGTCAATTCTGGAAAACTATCCTTAAAATTTTAATATCTATTTATGTTTTTTTTTTAACTCTTAGAAAACTAGGAATAAAAGAATCTATTTAGTTTTGTAAAAGTTGTCCATAAAAACCTTATAGCAAGAACTTCTGCTTCTGGGAAAATGGAATTGACATATTTTTCTCTATTCCTCCCACTAAGTACAACTAAAAACCCTGGACATTATATATGAAACAAACATAAGAAGATTCTGAAAGTTAAAGATAAGAAGGCAGACCCTGTAGGAAGCCCAGATCTGAGAAATGACACTGGTGAGTTCCCTGGCCTTTCATTTTGACTCATGTATCCCAGACTTGGAGCTAGAGAAACTGGCAATTTGAAAGGGCCAATGGGAGCATACACACACACACACACACACACACATACACACACACACAGATGCACAAATTGCTGATACCAATAACCAAAAGACCAGGACAGAGGCAGCCTAATAAGACAGAAAACTTAGAAAATAACTGTACTCTTCCAGGGAAACACCTTAGAAATAACTGTGGCCTCACTCCTACTCACACGAGAAAATCCAAATGGGAACCCTAAATGTCCACTCTTTTGAGGCTTTAATAGGCACCCCAACATCACCCTGCAGTGGTGTCCAAGTAGACCAATTTGGATGCAAAGAATTTCGTTTCTTAAGACCAGTAATGGGGCTCCCTCCCCAAGATGTCAGTGGTGGAGGAGATGGGGGTTAGGAGTGACAGAGATCTCCCACACATACCCAGCAATAATGATAATGTCTAAAAGAAGTTATCTAAACAGAATGAAAATAAAATAGGAACTTTTGGATACCAAGAAAGAAGAACAAGGTAAGCAAAAAATATGAGTAAATAAAACCCTGGCTAGTGTAGCTCAGTGGATTGAGGGCCAGCCTGTGCTGGTTTGATTTCCAGTCAGGGCACATGCCTGGGTTGCGGGCTGGGCCTTCAGTTGGGGGAATGCAAGAGACAACTGATCAATGTATATCTCACACATTGATGTTTCTCTCCCTCTCTTTCTCTTTGTCCCCCACTTTCCATCTCTCTAAAATAAATAAATATTTTAAAAAATAAAAATTTAAAAAATACATGGATAAGTATAATAAAGGTTCCTTCAGTTTTCAAAGTTATCTTTGGTGGTTAAAGCAAAAATTATAATACTGTGATGTGGTTCTAAATGTATGTAGAGGAAATATTTAAGATAATTATAAACGGAAGAAAAAGGGATGTAAAGGCACAAGCTGGTAAGTGATGATACCACTAGATTGTGATAATTATGTATGTATAATGTAATATCTAAAAAAACCCACTAAAGTTGATATACAAAGATACAAATAGATATGCTCGAAAACACTATAGGTTAGTAAAATAAATAAAAATCAAATTATAGAAAATGTTCAAGTAAGCTGCAGAAAAACAAAGAAAAGTAAACAGAGAAATGAAAGAGAGAGAGAACAAACAGGGGAAAAAAATGGCAGGAAAGAGCCCTACCATGTTACTGTGGACTAAATTATGTTCCCCTCAAATTCATATATTGAAGCTCTCTGACCCCCAATGTGTTTGGAGATAGAACCTTAATGGAGTTAAGGTTAAATGAGGTCATAAAGGTAGGGCTCTGATCTAACAAGATTAGCGTCCTTATAAAAATAGGAAGAAAAACTATTCTGTCTCTCCACCCTGTGCCCTCCTTATGTGAGGACATAACCAGGATGCAAGCCAGAAAGAAAGCACTCACCAGAAATCAATCATGCTGGCACTCCAATCTCAGACTTCCAGTCTCCAAAACTGTTAGAAAATTCATGTCTATTGTTTAAAGCCTCCAGTTTATGGTATTTTGTTATGTCAGCCCAAGTAGACTAAAACTCATATCACTTATTTCATTAATGTAAATTGTATAAATGCATCGATTAGAAGAGAGATTGGTAGCGTGGAGTTTTAAAAAGTGAATGAACAAAAGATATGTTATCTACAAGAAACTCAGTTCAACTATAACAATATAGGCAGGTTAAAACTAAAAGGATGGAAAAATATATATGATGCAATCAATCAAAGACAAACATGAGTAAATATGCAACTATCAGATAAGATAAACTTCTGAGTAAAGAAAATTATCAGAGATGTATTGAAACACTTTATAATAAAAAAGGGTCAATTTACCAAGAAGACATAGCTATCCTAAATATTTATGTACAAATAACAGAGCTGTAAAATATGTGAAGCGAAAACTAATAGAATTGAAAAAATAAATAAATCCACAATAATAGTTAGAGACTTCAACATAACTCTTTCAAAAAGTAATGGAACAATTAGGAAATCAGCAAGGATATAGAAGAACACTGCAATACTATCAATCACTAGTATCTAATCCACAATTGAATGAAATCATATGATACCTGTCTTTCTCTGACTGGCTTATTTCACTTAGTATGATGTTCTCCAGGTCCATTCATGCTGTCACAAAAGGTAAAAAAAATTTTAATTTTATTTTTATGGTTGAACTAACAAGCAAAATAGAGACAGACTCATAGATAGAGAGCAGACTGACAGCTCTGGGGAGGTACTTGGAGGGTGAAGGAATTGAGCAAAAAAGTAAAAGAACTCATGGGCATGGACAACAGTGTGGTGACTAGGGGGTTAGGGGTGTGTGGAGGTGGAAGAGGGTATAAGGAAGATAAATGGTAATGGAAAAAATACAATAAAAAATGAACTAGTAAAAGAAACACTGCACCCAACAACAGCAGAATACATACTCTTTTCAAGTGTCCATGGGCCTATGGAACATATACCAAGATGGATTGTATCTGAAGCCATAAAACAAATGTCAATAAATTTAAAATAATTGAAATCATAGAGTGTGTTCTTTGACCACAATGAAATCAAACTAGGAATAAGTAATAGAAAGATAACAGGAAAATCTCCAAATGCTTGTAAAGTAAGCAATTACTTTTAAATAATCCATTGGTCAGAAGGTCTCATGAAAAATTTTAAAATACATTGAATAAAAATGAACATACAATATATCAAAATTTATGGGGCATGGTTAAAGCAGTGCTGAGAGGAAAATACAGAGTATTAAATGCATTAAAAAAGAAGAAAGATCTCAAATCAATAATCTAGGCTCCTACCTCAAGAACCTAGAAAAAGGTCAAAATAAACCTAAAGCAAGCAGAAGAAGAGAAATAATAAAGAGCATAAATCAATGAAACTGAAAACAGAAAAACAATAGAGAAAATCAATGAAACAGAGATGGTTCTTTGAAAAGATGAATAAATAGAGGAAGCTCTAACAAGAATGAAAAAGAGAAGATGACAAGATAGAAATTATCAATACCAGTAATGAAATAAAGAATATACTGCAGACCCTGCAGAGATCAATAGGATAATAAGAGAACACTACAAAGAATTCCATGAACAAAAATTTGACAATTTAGACAAAATGTACCACTTTCTCAAAAAAAAAAAACAAAACCCAAATTACTACAACTCACCCACTATAAAATAGGTAATTTGAACAGCCCTATAACTATTAAGGTACTGATTCTGAAATTTGAACTATGTAAAAGGAAATTCCAAGTCCAGATAGTTTTCCTGGAAAAATCTATGAAACATTTAAAGAAAAATTAACACCAATTCTACACAGTCTCTTCCAGAAGAAGAGGAAACACTTCTCAATTCACTTTATGAAACTAACATGAGTCTGATACCAAAAACAGATTTAAAAAACTATATACCTATAGCCTTCATTAATAAGCACAAAAACCCTTTTTTAGAAATATTTTTTAATTTATTTTTAGAGGGGAAGTGAAGGAGAAAGAAAGAGAAACATCACTGTGTAGGAGAAACATCAATCAGTTTATTCTTGTAAACCCCCAACCGGGGACCTGGCCCACAAAACCAGTCATGTGCCCTGACCAAGAATCAAACTAGCAACCATTTGGCTTGCAGGACAATGCCCAAACCACTGAGCTACACCAGTCAGGGCAGCACAAAAATCCTTAACAAATTATTAGCAAATACAATTTAACAATATATAAAAAACGGCATATACTACAATCATTGGCGTTTCTTGAAGGATGCAAGGCTGATTCAATATTCAAAAATCCGTCCGTGTAATCTATCATATTATCAGGCTAAAGAAGAAAAATAAATTATATTAATTAATGCAGGAAAAGCATTTGATTGCATGGAACACTCATTCATGATAAAAAAGAAAACTCAGAAAAAATAGGAATAAAGGGAACTTTCTCAACTTCATAAAAAGCAATTAAAAAAAATTACAACTAGTGATTCAAGATGGTGGCAGAGTAGGTGCAAACTACACTAACTGCTTCCTAGGACCAAACTAAACTACAGAAAAATCATCCTGAATAGCCACCTGAACACTAGCAGGAGAGAGGCCTTATAACCAAGAACTTACACAAGATACCACACCAGCACCACAAGTCTGGCAGGAAGTACAGAGGTGCAAGAGGGCTGGCTGGGTTCCCACAGGGAGGAGCTGAAGTTATGGAGGGATATTTTGGTGGCTGGTGTGTTTCCTCTAAGTAGTGTATGGTCTAAACCCCAAGCTGGGCTCCGCAACCTACAGCATCAGTACCAGGAAAGGAACCAAAATAGCATCTAGCTGTGAAAAGCATTGTGGTTTCTGTCCACCAGGGAGAGACGGCAAGAGGTGCAGACATCCTCTAAAGGGCCAACACAAAAAAATTTATTTTGTAGGCACTTACCCTGGACTCCAGCAGAGGGAGGGCAGAGCAGACTAGACACATGTGAAGAGAGTCTGGGGCTGGTGGCTCTGGGGAGATAGCTGAAGGGTCGGCCACTGGGATCCCTGTGCTGAGTCATTTCCCATATTGCAAAAGCCATCCCTCTTGGACAGAGCACTCCACTTTATGTGGCATCAGCCTGGGGGGGAAGCAATAGCCTCACCTGCAGAAATCCCTCTTGCCCTACAATGGGGAGCTTAAGCTGAGATGCTTAGGAATAGAGCTGGAGGCTACTTCAGTAATGAAGCCTAACAAAAAGCCTGAAGGTGGAGGTGAATCTCTGGGAGCTCTGAGATTTTAGCTGACCCTCCTCTGGACATGGTGCTGGTAAAAGCCAGCCTTGATATACAACATGGTTCTTTGTACACATACCCAAGCCCAGCAGAAGGAACCACAAGCTGTAGATTGCTGATAGCTCCAAACAGGTAGCCTAGGGCCAGACACAGGCAGTGTTTGACATAGGTCTACACCAGAGACTTTGCAGATCACCTAATACATCGGAAAAAACACAAAGGGGCAGCCAAAATGGGGAGACAAAGAAACAGGCCCCAAATGAAAAAACAAGAGAATGCTCCAGAAGAACTAAATGAAATAGAGGCAAGCAATTGATCAGATGTAGAGTTTAGAGTAATGATTATGAGGACTCAACAGCATGAAAAAAGACATAGAAACCATACAAAAGGGCCAGTCAGAAATAAAGAATGCAGCATCTGAAATAAATAATACACTGGAAGGAAGGTTAGATGAAGCAGAGGATCAAATCAGTGATTTGGAAGACAAGATAGAAAAAAAAGCAGAACAAAAAGAAAAAAGAATTTAAAAAAAGGAAAGAGTTGAGGAAAACTTCAGGAAAACATGAAGCATAACATAACCACTTCATGGGAAGAAAAGGAAGACAGTGAGCAAGGTATTGAGAACATATTTGAAGAAATAATGACTGAAAACTTCCCTAATCTGGTGAAGGAAAAAGACACACAAGTCAAAGAGGCACAGAGAGTCCCCAACAAGATGAACCCAAAGAGACTCACACCATGACACATCATAATTAAAATGGCAAAGCTTAGAGACAGGGAAAGAATCTCAAAAGCCATAAGAGAAAAGCAGTTAATTACCTACAAGGGAGCTCCCATTAGACTGTCATTTGATTTCTCAACAGAGACATTTCAGGCAAGCAGGGCTTGTCATGAAATATTGAAGATGATGAAAAACAAGGACCTACAACTAAGACCATTTAAAATTAAATGAGGAATAAAGAGCTTCCCAGGCAATAAAAAGCTAAAGGAGTTTGTTACCACCAAACCAGTATTGCAACAAATGGTAAAGAGCTTGCTTTAAGAAAAAGAAAAGGAAAAACATAGGAAAATATTTTTTTAAGTGGCAACCAATATGTATCTATCAATAATCACTATAATGTAAATAGTTTAAATGCTCTGACCAAAAGGCATAGGGTAAGTAACGGATAAGAAAACAGGACCCATACATATGCTGTCTCCAAGAGACCCACCTCAGAATGACAGCTACTCACAGATTAAAAGTAAAGGAATGGAAAAAGAAAAAAAAGCTGGGGTAGCAATACTTACATATGACAAACTAGACTTTAAAACCAAGGCTATAATAGAAGACAAAGAAGGACACTACATAATGGTAAAGGGTACAATCCAACAAGAGGATATAACCCTAGTAAACATTTATTCACCCAACATATGAGCACCTAAATATGTAAAGCAAAATTGGTGGACATAAAGGGAGAGATTGACAGAAATACAGTCATGATAGATGATTTTTAACACCCAATTGACTTCAATGATAGATCTTCCAGACAAAAAAATCAATAAGGAGAGTGTGGCCTTAAGTGACACACTAGATCAAATAATTTTAATTGATACCTTCAGAGCAATTTACCCCAAAGCAGGAGAATGTACATTCTTTTCAAGTGTACATGGAACAAATTCTAGAATATACCACATGTTTGACACAAAACTAGTCTCAATAAATTTAAAAAGATTGAAATCATATCAAGCATCCTCTCTACCACAATGCTGTAAAGCTAGAAATCAATCACAAGAAGAAAACAGAAAAATATGCAAGGACATGGAAGCTAAATAACATGTTATTTATCAATGAATGGGTCAACAATGACATCAAGAAAGAAATCAAAAGCTACCTTGAAACAAATGAAAATGAGAACACAACAAACCAAAATCTGTGGGACACAGTGAAAGCAGTCCTAAGAGGTAAATTCATAGTGTTACAGGCCTATCTCAAGAAACAAGAAAAAGCCAAAAATAAACAATCTAATTTTACACTTAAGGACCTTGAAAAGGAACAACAAACAAGACCAAAGTGAGTACAAGGGAGGAAATAATAAATATGAGAGCAAAATTAATGAAATAGAGTAAAAAAAAAAAAAGATACAAAAGATCAATGAATCCAAGAGCTGCCATTCTTTGAAAGGTTAAATAAGATTGACAAACCTTTCACCAGACTCATTTAGGAAAAAAGAGAGAAGACCAAATTTAAAAAAACGGAAAAGAAAAGAAGAAATAACAACTGACACCAAAGAAATACAAAGGATTGTAGGAGAAGACAACGAACAACTATATGCCAACAAATTGGACAACCTGAATGAAATGGATATATTCCTAGAAACATACAACCTTCCAAGACTAAATCAGGAAGAATCAGAGACTCTGAATAGACAGATTATAACCAGTGAAATTGAAGCCATAAGCAAAAAACTCCCAGCAAACAAAAACCCTGATCTAGATAGCTTCACAAGTGAATTTTATCAAACATTCCAAGAACTAACACTTCTCAAACTATTTCAAAAAATTTGAGAGGAGGAAAGACTCCCAAACTCATTTTATGAATCAACATTATCCTAATTAGAGGGTGGGAAATGGAGGTGGGTGGGGCAGGGGAGAATAGTGAGGAGAAAATGGAGACAACTGCACTTGAGCAACGATGAAAAAAACAGATAAAGATACTACAAAAGAAGAAAATTATAAGCCAATATTTCTGATGAATATAGATGCTAAAATCCTCAACAAAATACCAGCAAACTGAATAAGCAATGCAATAAAAAGATCATAAACACCATGTTCAAGTGGTATTTGTTCAGGAATGCAAGGTTGGGTACAACATTCACAAATCAATAAATGTGAGTTCACCACATAAGCAAAATGAAGGATAAAAACCACATGATCACATCAATAGATGCAGAAAAAGCATTTGATAAAATCCAGCACCCATTTATGATTAAAAATCTCAGCACAATAGTAATAGAGGGAATATACCTAAACATAATAAAGGCCATATATGACAGTCACACTGTCAGCATCATAGTCAATGGGCAAAAACTAAAAGCATTCTTGTTAAGATCAGGAACAAGACATGGATGCCCTCTTTCATCTCTCTTATTCAACATAGTACTGGCAGTCCTAGCCACAGCAACCAGACAAGAGAAAAAATACAAGGCATCCAAATTGGAAAGGAAGAAGTAAAACTGTCTTTATTTGCAGATGACACAATACTGTACATAGAGAATCCCAAAGATTCCACCAAAAACTACTACAACTGATAAATGAATTCAGCAAAATAGCAGGATACAAAATTAATGTCCAGAAATCAGTTGCACTTTTATATGCCAATAATGAGTTAATATAAAGAGAAATTAAGAAAAACAATCCCATTCACAATTGCTTCAAAAAGAATAAAATAACTAGGAATAAATATAACTAAGGACTTAAAAAACCTCTACTCGAAAAATTATAAGACACTAAAGAAAGAAACTAAAAAAAAGAAAAAAAGTGGAAGCACATACCGTATTCATGAATAGGAAGAATTAACATCATTAAAATATCCAGACTCTTGGAGAATCAAGATGATGGAGGAGTGAGTGGAAGTCACACTGACCTCCTCCCAGGACCAACCTGGAATTACAACTAAATTTTGGAGAAATCGCCTGGAACAAACAACTGAACAATAGCGAGAGAGGAGCCTTTTAACCTCGGACAGACAGAAGAATCAGCTTTAGCACAACCTAACTGGTAAGGAATGTGGTAGAGACTTGAAAAGGCAGGTGGAGCACTCACGGGCAGCAGCACCAGAAGGATATCGAAATGGCCAATTGGATCCCCCTGAGATGAGCGAGGTCTGAACCATAACTGGGGATCTCCAGCCTACAGCACCAGAGCCCAAAAAGTACACAGATAACATCCAGTTGCAAAAAGCGGCACCCTTGCTCTCTGCCAGAGACGGGTGGCTGGAAATGCAAAGAACTGTTTAAAGGGCCAATGCACAAACTTTTGTTTGCAGACACTTACCCTGGGCTCCAGCAAAGGCAGGGGCAGAGTGGGCTGGAGACACCAGAGGAGATACTGGGGAGGAAGGCTTTGGGGAGAAAACTGAGAGAGTGGCTGCCGGGATCCCGGTGCTGACTCATTCCCCATGCAGCAGCAGCCATCTTGCTCAAGCAGACCACTCCCCTGAGCAGCAACAGCCTGAGAAAACACAATAGCCCCGCCCCCAGAAGGCTTGGCCTAGGCCTGGTAGTGCTAAAACCTGACAGCTGAGTAGAGGGTGGCAGCCACAGATAGTAGATCCCTGGCTAAAGGAGGTGCAGACTGGTCTAGAGCCACTTGAGGAGGGACTGGAGATGGAGGCTTTGGGGAGAGAAGAGAGAGCAGCAGGCGGGATCCCAGTGCTGACTCCTCCCCCATACGGCAGCAGCCATCTGGCCCAGGCAGGCCACCCCCGGAGTGGCAGCAGTGTGAGAGGACCCAATAACCCCTCCCCCTGGAGGGACTCTGTGCTGCCCTGTGGTGTCTCTAAGCCTGACTGCTAAGTGCAGAGTGACTAGATTAACAGCTGAAGGAGACAGCCACAGACAGTAGATTCCTGGAAGTCTCAAACAGACTGCCTAAGGTCAGACAGGGTCAACATCTGACATCATCAGAGGCAGATCCTGGAAGAAATAAAAACAGCGGTCTCCATAGAAGTTCACACCACAAAGTCAGGAAATCAAGACAGATCAATTTAAGATGCAGAAGCAATAAAAGAAGAGTCTCACAAATAATAGGAAGACAAAGAAATACCCCCCCACTCAAAGGGAAAGGAGGAATCCCCAGAGAGAAATAAATGAAATAGAGACAAGTAAACTATCAGATATTGAGTTCAAAACAACAGTTCTAAGGAAGCTCAATGAACTCTGTGAACTCAGAGAGAATTATCAAAAACTACAGGGAAACTACGAGGAACTTACTGCAAACTATATCAGCATGAAAAAAGACATAGAAACTATGAAGAAGAGACAAGAGGAAATGAAGAATACAATTTCTGAATTGAAGAACACAGTAGAAGGAATCAAAAGCAGGCTCGATGAAGCTGAGGATCGAATCAGCAAGCTGGAGGACAAGGTAGAGAAAAGCTCCCAGAAAGAGAGAGAAAATGAAAAAAGACTCAAAAAGAATGAAGAAGCATTTAGGGAAATGCAGGACAACCTGAAATGTAATCATATCCATATAATAGGGATACCAGAAGGAGAAGAAGAGGAGCAAGGGATAGAGAACCTGTTTGAAAAAGTCATGATGGAAAACTTCCCTAATTTGAAGAGAGAAAAAGTCCAGGAAGCACAGAAAGTTACATTCAAGAGGAACCCAGGGAGGCCCACTCCAAGACACCTCATAATTAAAATGGCAAATATCAAAGACAAACAGAGAATCCTAAAGGAAGAAAGGGAGAAAGAGGTAGTAACATCTCAGGGAACCCCGGTATGGCTAGCAGCTGACTTCACAAAAGCACTACAAGCCAGAAGGGAATGGCAAGAAATCTCCCACATAATGAAAAGCAACGGCCTGCAACCAAGACTGCTCAACCCAGCAAGGCTCTCAGTTAAAATGGAAGGCGAAGTAAGGAGATTCTGAGACAAAAGAAGGCTAAAAGAATACATTTCCACCAAACCAGCACTGCAAAATATGCTAAACGGACTGCTTTAAGAAGATGAAGAAATAGAGTCTATGAAGAAAAAAGTCAATTCCTTTCACAGTCACCAATACTTGATATTACCAATATTTTTAATACTTATTAATCTGATTGTGACAGTGATGTGTTATTTTAATTGTTACTTTATTATTTGCTGAAACTAAACCTGTTTTTGTATAATTTCTTGCCTCTTTCTATTTTTTAAAAAAAGCTTTAAATGACTTTTTGGTATTCTTTATCCATTTTTTGACTAAATGTTTGTAGAATTTTTTCCCTAAAAAACCCCCAGAAACAAAAAAAAAGAAAAACCAGAAACAACTATTAACCCTTTTATAAATGTGTTGCAAATACTTTCCTATTCTATTACTTGTGCTTTAACTTTTGTACATGAATATTACTATATTGTCTTACATGTTTAATATAGTCATATTGTCAATATTTTACTGTATACCTTCTGGGTTTGAATATGTTACTTCAGAGTAAGAAAAATATTATTTTGTATTTTCTTCTAAAACTTCTGAGATTTTACATATTGACTTTTAACTCACCTGAATATATTTTGTATAATGTGTGAAATAGGGCCCTATATTTGTTTTATTTCAAGTAATAGTGGTCAATGCACCTTATATGTTGAATAAGCCATAGTTTTCCCATTGATTTGGAATATCAATTTAATCATATATTACCTTGTTAGATATATACATGTATTTCTAGAATGCTCATTTTATTTCATTGATCTACTTGATTATTTCACTGCAGCTGTAATGATTGCTGAGACTTTATAATGGATTTAAATTTTTAAATATTTTATAATGGATCTTGACATTAAAAAAATAAATAAAACCAATCTACATTAAAATAAAAAAGAAATAAAGAAGTAATGTTTACCTTTTGCGACAACATGGATGGAACTGGAGAATAATATACTAAGTGAAATAAGCCAGTTGGTGAAAGACAAATACCATATGATTTCACCTATAAGTGGGATCTATTCAACAAAATAAACTAACGAACAAAATAAACCACAGGCAAGGAAACACGGAGCAGACTGAAAGTGACCAGAGGGGATGGAGATGGAGAACAATGGCGGAAAGAAGGAGAAGGAACTAAACAAAGAACATGTATGAATGACCCATGGACCTGGACAACAGAGTGGGAATTGACTGTGGGAGATGGGGGTGGGGTAGGAAGGGTGGAGGAGGGCAAAGGGGGAATAATTTAGACAAGTATAATAGAATAAACATGATTAAAAAATAAAAAAATACAATAATAAAAAAATTTGTTAAACTGTCCATAGTCCCAAAGCAATCTATAGATTCAATGCAATTCCTATTAATATTCCAATGATGTATTTCACAGTAGAGCAAATATTTCAAAAATTTATAGGGAACAACAAAAGGCCCCACATAACAACAGCAATCCAGTGAAATAAGAACAAATTTGGGGGAACCACACTACCTACTATCAAACTATAGTGTAAGGCCATAGTAATCAAAGCAGCATAGTACTGACATAAAAACTGACACATAGGTCAATTTAACAGAATGGAAAGCCCAGAAATAAACCCACAGCAATATTCAATGGAGGAAGCAAGCACATACAATGGGCTACAGATAGTTTATTCAAAAAATGGTGTTGGGAAAATTGGACAGATAACATGCAGAAAAGTGAAATTAAACCACATTCTTACACCACACAAAAGAATAAATTCAAAACTAGAAGAGGACATAGGCAGCAAAATCCTAGGCATAGCGTGTAGCAATGTTTTATCAGACATATCTCCCCAGGCAAGTGAAACAAAAGAAAAGAAATAAACAAATGGGACTACATCAAACCAAAAAATTTTTGCACAACAAAGGAAAACATCAACAAAAGAATAAGACAACCCTCAAAATGGGAGAACCTACTCACCAATATATCTGATAAGAGGTTAATATCCAAAATTTATAAAGAGCTCACAAAACTCAATACCAAAAAAGCAAACAACCCAATTAAAAAATGGGTGAAGGATCTGAATAGACATTTCTTCAAAGAGGAGATACAGATGGCCAATAAACATACAAAATGGTGCTCACTAATCATCCAAGAAATGCAAATTAAAACCACAGTGAGATATCATCTTGCATCTGTCAAAATAGTTCTTATCAATAAATCAACAAACAACAAGGTCTAGTCAGGATGTGGAGAAACAGGACACCTTTTCCAGTGCTGACAGGAATGCAGATTGGTGCAGCCACTGTGGAAAGCAGTATGGAGACACCTCACAAAATTGAAAATGGATCTGCCTTTTGACCCAGCAATCCCACTTCTGGGAATATATCCGAAGGAACCCAAATTTGAAAATAATTTGAAAGAACATAAGCACCCCTATGTTCATTGCACAATTATTTACAATAGCCAAGATATGGAAGCAGCCCAAGTGTCCATCAGTAGATGAGTGGATAAAACAACTATGGGACATTTACACAAAGGAATACTACTCGGCCGTAAAAAAGAAGAAAATTTTACCATTTGTGACAGTATGAATGGACCTAGAGAACATTATGCTAAGTGAAATAAGCCAGTCAAAGGAAGACAAATACCATATGATTTCACTCAGAGGTGGAGTCTAATGAACAAACTGAACTAACAAGGAAAATGGGGACAGACTCATAGATGGAAAGCAGGATGTTGGGGGACGTTAGGGGACTGAGGGATTGAGCAAAAAGGAAAAATGACTCATGGATGTGGACAAGAGGTGGTGATTGCTGGGGGAGAGCCGTATAAGGGGACAAAATGGTAGTGGAAAAAATACAATAAAGATTAAATTTTAAAAAGTGCGTGTGTGCATGTGCGTGAATGTGCATGCATGTGCATGTGTGTGTGCATGTGTGCCCGTGAGTGTGTGTGAGTGCACGGGCAGGGGGAAGGAAGGAGTTGGTGCCCCGCAAGTCCTGCCATGAGCACTGGGGACAGAAAGGAAGAGACCTAGGGGACAGAGGCTGATCCCAAGTCAGCGGGGAGGGCTGGGGGGGGGGGGGCGGCATACTAGGACTGTGGCAGGGAGCAGGCAAGGGCTGCCAGAAACGTGGAGGGGTCGTAGGAGTCTCGCACAATCCATTTCTCTCAGAAGGGTCATTACCTAAAAGAGAAAAACCCATATCACCAAGGCTGGTTAGGCTCACAATCCTGGGATCCTCTCTCTGACTGCCACCTCCCTGAAACCTCCCCCCCTCGCCTCACCTCTGCTCTTCTGTCCCCTGTCCCCTGCGTGTCCATGTCACCCTTCCTCCCCACAGCATTTCTGATTCTCCGCCCTCATTCTGCTCAGCCTCTTCCACTCCCTCCACCCCCGTCAGACCCCTGAGCTCTGCACCTGGTGACACTGGACATGCACGTGCCTGTGACAAAGAGGACGATGCCCACGAGGACGCCCACAAGGCGCATGCTCCGGTGCAGGGCACAGACCCGGGTATCCGCGGTGTCTGGCAGCGGGATAGACACCTGGGGCTCTGGCAGAGAGAGGAAGGTGAGGGGCGCAGCGGAGGGATTTCAGGGTAAAGGGAACAGGGACTGAGGAGAGTGGGCCGGCGAGGGTCCACACCCCAGGGCCGGAGGAGCGCCACCCAGGCCCCGGTGCGCCCGCAGCGGTCGCAGATGTCCTCTGCTGAGGGCACGAGAGTCAGGCAGTGGGACATGCGGAACCCGCGCTCCGGCTGGGAATAGAAGCTGGTCTGGGCCGCCCCGTCGGTGACTGTTGGACCATTGCGCAGCCAGGCCACGTGGATCTCGGGGGAAGAGGTTGTGCACGATGCAGGTGAAGACGTTGGTCTGGCCCAGCTCTATGTGAGACTCTGGGAGTGGGTCACCTTTAGAGGCACGAGGAGAAATGAGGCCCTAAATCCCAGGATCATCGCTGCAGCTGGGCCTTATTAGGACTGGGACTGAGGGACATGTGCTCCTATGTAGACACCTGCGGGCAGGCAGCCGCTGGGCCAGGAGGCCATGGGGCGGGCGGGGGCGGGCGGGGGCGGGGGGTGGACAGAGGGAGGAGAAGAGGAGGAGGGCAGTGGGGGCGCCAGCGGCTCCTGCACCTGACAGGTCCCTGAAGAGGGGAGTCCGGGGGGCGGGGCTCCTCCGTCAAGGAGGAAGCGTTGCCGAAGAGGTGGGAGAGATCTAGAGCCTCCTGGGAAGAAAGGGGCTCAGCACCACAGGCGCAGCTTCTGGGAGCCCAGGGCCAGCGCGGACAGGGGCCTGTGAGGTGGCGGGAGGCGGCTCTGGGCTTCCGTTGCCTGGAGGAGGAGGGCGCGTCAGGGTGGCTCTCCGCGCAGCTGGAGCGCTCCAGCCAGACATCCAGGGGGCTTTGCTGAGATCCAGCCAGCTCCCTCTGTGGGTGAAGTCGCCAAACTGAGGCAGGCGCCACACAGCCTCCCTCCTCCACAGAGAACTGCTGTTCCCTATCGAACCCATGGGTGAGCTGCCTCGAGGCACGGTAGGACTGGTAGCCCCACTTTGCCTACCTCCAACCCCCCCCCCAACCCCTCTTCCCTCCGGCCATCACCACACTGTTTTCTGTGTGTATGGGTTGTGCATGTATGTTTTGGTTAATCCACGCACTGCCTTTCGTCCAGTCCCCTCCAATCCTCTCCCATCTGACAACTGTCAGTCTGTTCCATGTGTCCATGTTTCTGTATCTATTTTATTCATCAGTTTATTTTGTTCATTAGATCCCACATATAAATGAGATCGTATGGCATTTGTCTCTTCCTGACTGTCTTATTTCACTTAGCACAATAATCTCCAGGCCCATCCATGCTGCTGCAAAAGGTAAGATTTCCTTCTTTTGTATGGCCATGTAGTATTCCTTTGTGTAAAGGTACCACAGCTTTTTATCCACTCATCTACTGATGGGCATTTGGGTTGTTTTCAGATCTTGTCTATTGTAAATAATGCTGCTATGAACATAAGGGTGTATAAATTCTTTTGAATTGGTGTTTCTGGATTCTTAGGATATAGTCCCACCAGTGGGATCACTGGGTCAAAAGTAAATTCCAGTTTTAATTTTTTGAGGAAACTCCATACTGTTTTCCACAGTGGCTGCACCAATCTGCCTTCCCATCAGCAGTGCACTAGAGTTCCTTTTTCTCCACATCCTCACCAGCACTTCTTGTTTGTTGATTTATTCATGGTAGCCATTCTGCCATGTGTGAGGGGATACCTCACTGTAGCGTTAATTTGCATCTCTCTGATAATTAATGATGTTGAGCATCTTTTCATATGTCTTGGGCCATTTGCCCATTCTCATTGGAGAAGTGCCTATTCGGGTCCATTGCCCATTTTTTAATTGGATTGTTTGTCTTTGGGTGTTGAGTTAAATAAGTTCTTTATATATTTTGAAATTAACCACTTACCAGAAATATCTTTGGCAAATGTGTTCTACCATACAGTGGGCTTCCTTTTCATTTTGTTGATAGGTTCTTTGGCTGTATAGAAGTTTTAGTTTGATATAGTCACAGTTGTTTCTTTTTACCTTTTTTTCCATTGCCCTAGGAGATATACTAGCAAGAAATATTACTACAAGAGATGTTTGAGACTTTACTGACTGTGTTTCTTTTTGGGGGGACTTTTACAGTTCTGTGACTTACATTTAAGTCTTTTATGCAGTTTGAGTTTATTCTTGTGTGTGGTGTAAGTTGGTGGCCTACTTTCATTTTTTTGCATGTACCTGTCAAATTTTCCCAACACCATTTTCTGAAGAGACTGTCTTTACTCCATTGTATGCCCTTGCCTCTTTTGTCAAATATTAATTGACCACATACACATGGGATAATTTCTATCCTGTTCTGTTCTATTGATCAATATGCCTATTCTCACTCCAGTACCAGGATGTTTTAATTACAATGGCCTGTAGTATTGTTGGATATCAGGTGTTGTGATTCCTCCAACTTTGTTCTTCTTTCCTAAGATTGTGGAGGATATTCAGGATCTCTTTTGGTTTCATATAAATTTTTGGAATATTTATTCTAGATCTATGAAATATGCCATTGGTATTTTAATAGGAATTGCATTGCTTTGCTTTGCAATCTTTTGATAGGATTGCTTTGGGGAGTATGGACACTTTAATGATGTTAATTCTTCCAATCCATGAACAAGGACACTTATTTGTATCTTCCTCAATTTCTTTCTTCAATGCACAATAGTTTTCCAAGAACAGTTCTTTTATCTCCTCGGTTAAATATATTCCTGGGTGCCTTATTTTTCTTTGTTGAATTAGTATATAGAATTGTTTTTTTTTAATTTTCCTTTTTCTGATAGTTCATTATTGGTACCTAGAAATGCCACTAATTTCTAAATATTAATTTTGTATCCTGCTACTGTGCTGAATTCATTTATTAGCTCTAGTAGCCTTTTTGTGGAGTCTTTAGGGTTTTCTATGTACAGTATCATGGAATCTGTGGATAATGACAGGTTTACTACCTACTTTCCAATTTGGATTCCTTTTATTCCTTTTTCTTCTTTGATTGCTGTGGCTAGGACTTCCAGTACTATGTTGAATAACAGTGGGAAAGCAGACATTTCTGTCTTGTTCCTGACCTTAAGGAAAATACTTTTAGTTTTTGCCCATTGACTATGAATTGGCAGTGAGTTTGTCATACATGGCCTTTATTCTGTTGAGTTATATTCCAACTATTCCCACTTTGCTGAGAGTTATTATCATGAATGGGGGCTGTATGGAGAGCTGTATTATCATGAATGGAGGTAGGCCTGTAATGCTATGAATTTCCTTCTTTGGACCGCTGTTGCTATGTCCTGTAGACTTTGAGTTTTTGTGTTCTCTTTTTCATTTGTTTCAAGGTAACTTCTGATTTCTTCCTTGATCTCATCAGTAGCCCATTCATTGTTTACTAACATTATTTAGCCATCAGGACTTTGTGTGTCTTTCAGTTTTTTTTTCCAGTGGTTGATTTTTAGTTTCATACCATTATGGTCAGAGAAGATGCTTGATATTATTTCAGCCTTCTTATATTTATTGAGATTTGTTTTGTGTCCTAATGTTCCATGTGTGCTTGAAAAGAATGTATATTTTGCTACTTTGTGGTGAATTACTCTGAAGATATCAATTAAATCAATCTGATTTAGTGTGTCATCTAAGGCCACCATTTCCTTGTTGATTTTTTGTCTGGAGGATCTATCCACTGATGTTTCAATCTCTCCCTTTATGTTCATCAAGATTTGCTTTACATATTTAGGTACTCATGTTGGTTGCATAAATGCTTACCAAACTAATATCCTCTTGTTGGATTGTCATTATATAGTGTCCTTCTTTGTCTCTTACTATAGTTCTTTGTTTTAATGTCTACTTTATCATACATGAGTATTGCTACCACAACTTTTTTATTTCCATTTGCATGAAATATCTTTGCACTCCTTTACTTTTCATCTGTGTGTCTTTTGTTCTGAGGTGGCTCTCTTGTAAACAGGATATATATGTCTCTTGCTTTCTTATTCATTCAGCTACTCTATGTATTTTTATTGGAGCATTTAAGCCATTTACATTTAAAGTGATTATTGGTAGTTACATATTTATTGCTATTTGATTCTTTTAACTCTGTTTCTTTTTTATCCCTCTTCTACTTTTTAGAGCAGGCCCTTTAACATTTCTTGTAGTGCTGGTTTGGTGGTAACAAACTACTTTAGCTTTTTTTGTTTGGGAAACTCTTTATTTCTCCTTCAATTTTAAATAATAACTATGCTAGGTAAAGTAATCTTGATTCTAGGTTCTTGATTTCCATGACTTTGAATATTTCATGCCAATCCCCTCTAACCTGAAATGTTTCTGTTGAGAGATCAGCTGACAATCTTGTGGCAGCCCTCTTGTAGGTAATTACTTGTTTTTCTCTTGCTGCTTTTAAGATTCTTTGTCATTAACCTTTGCAATTTTAATTATCATGCGTCTTGGTGTGACCTCATTGAGTTCATCTTGTTTTGAACTCTCTGTACTTCCTGGACTTCTGTGTCTTTTTCCTTCACCATGTACCCCTATGATGCTCATGTTGTGATGCTTCATGTTTCCCAAATTTCCTTCACTTTTCCTCATTCTTTTTAATTTTTTTTTTGTTGCTGCTCTGATTTGGTGTCTTTTTTAAAGTATATTTTATTGATTATGCCATTACAGTTGTCCCATTTTTATTCTCCCTTTTGTTCCCCTCTGCCCTGTGCCCCTCCCACCAGCATTCCCTCCTCCCCAGTTCATGTCCATGGGTCGTACATACAAGTTCTTTGCCTTCTTCATTTCCTATACTATTCTTAACCTCCCCCTGTCTGTTTTGTACCTACCATTTATGCTTCTTATTCCCTGTACCTTTTTCCCCATTCTACCCCCTCCCTCTCCCCGCTTATAAACCTCCATGTGATCTCCATTTCTGTGATTATCCTCCTGTTCTAGTTGTTTGCTTAGTTTGTTTTGTTTTAGGTTCAGTTGTTGATAGTGGTGAATTGGTTTTCATTTTACTGTTCATAGTTTTGATCTTCTTCTTTTTCTTAGATAAATCCATTTAACATTTCATATAATAAGGGTTTGGTGATTATGGACTCCTTTAACTTGACCTTATCTGGGAAGCACTTTGTCTGCCTTTCCATTCTAAATGATAGCTTTGCTGGATAAAGTAATCTTGGATGTAGGTCCTTGCCTTTCATGACTTTGAATACCTCTTTCCAGCCCCTCTTTGCCGGCAAGATTTCTTTTGAGAAATCCAGATAGTCTTATGGGAACTCCTTTAAAGGTAACTGTCTCCTTTCCTCTTGTTGCTTTTAAGATTCTCTCCTTACCTCTAATCTTGGGTAATGTAATTATGATGTGCCTTGGTGTGTGCTTCCTTAGGTCTAACTTCTTTGGGACTCTCTGAGCTTCCTGGACTTCCTGGAAGTCTATTTCCTTTGCCAGATTGGGGAAGTTCTCCATTATTTTTTTAAAGGAAGTATAGTCTTCTTTTTTTAAAATTTTTTTTACATTTCACTTTATTTTATTTATTTATTTTTAGAGAAGGGATGGGAGAAAGAGAGGGAGAGAAACTTCAATATGTGGTTACATCTCACATGCCTCCTACTGGGGACCTGACCCACAACCCAGGCATGTGCCCTGCACTGGAAATTGAACTGGTGACCCTTTGGTTTACAGGCTGGCACTCAATCCACTGAGCCACACCAACCACGGCTCCTTCATTATTTTTTCAAATAAGTTTTCAACTTCTTGCTCTTCCTCTTCTCCTTCTGACATCCCTATGATTCAGGTGTTGGAACATTTAAAGTTGTCCCAGAGGTTCCTAAGCCTCTCTCACTTTTTTGGATTCTTGTTCCTTCATTCTGTTCTGGTTGAATGTTTATTTCTTCCTTTTGCTCCAAATCATTGATTTGAGTCCTGGTTTCCTTCCCTTCACTGTTGGTTCCCTGTGTATTTTTCTTTATTTCACTTTGCATGGCCTTCACTTTTCCTGTATTTTGTGATCATACTCCACCATTTCTGTAAGCATCTTGATTATGAGTGTTTTGAACTTTGTGTCTGATAGGTTGGCTATCTCTTCATTGCTTAGTTACTATTTTTCTGCAGTTTTGATCTGTTCTTTCATTTGGGCCATATTTCTTTGTCTCAGCACTCCTGTTACCTTTTGGGGGCGGAGCCTTAGGTATTCACTGGGGTGGGGGGCGCGGGGCAGCCCACATCACTGCATTGTGGCAAAGTCTGGATGAATATTTTTCCCTTAACTCCTTGGTTGTTGGACTTCCATACACTTAGATTTTCTGGCAGTTCTGGTTGTTTTTGTTTTTAAATTTGTTGTTGTCCTTCTTTTGTTTGTGCAAGGAGACAAAGTGTATCTACCTATGCCTCCATGTTGGCTGGAAGTCTGATCAGATTTTTTTTTCTATTTTGTCTTCCAAAATGTTGATTTGACCCTCTCTTTTATCCAAACTACTGTTTATTCCTTCCAGTGTATTCCTGATGTCAGATACAGTATTTTTCATTTCTGACTGGTTCTGTTTCATGGTTTCTATGTTCTTTTTTATGCTGTTGTAGTTCTCACTAAGTTTCTTGAGCAACCTTAGAAAGATTATTTTGAACTCTGCATTTAATAGATTGCTTGCCTCCATTTCATTTAGCTTTTCTCCTTGAGATTCCTCCTCCATTTATTTGGGACCTGTTTCTCTGTCTCCCCATTTTGGTTGTCTTTTTGTATTTGTTTCTATGCATTAGATAGATCTACTATGACTTTCCATATTTATGGGTGGCCTTATGTAGTAGGTGACCTGGAGGACCTAGTGATGCACTCTCCTTGATCTCCTGAGCTGGGTACTCTAGGAATGTCCCTTCTGTTCAATTGAGTCTTGATTGCTGTTGGCCTGTTGATATGTGGGACTGACTTTCATGCTAGTTGACTAGGGTTCAACCTCAACCATGGCATTTGAGCTGCTATGCAGGTGCTTAAAACAGGGGAAATCTGGAATTCCAAGGAAACTCATGCAACTTCACCCAATGCAAAGTGAGGAGCTGGTGGGGCACAATGGGCCCCCGTTGGTACCTAGCATGGGTCCAGGTCAATGAAGTGGTCCTCATTGTCTTATCTGGAATCCTGCCACTCTAGGCTGTATTAAAATGGCCTGATTCACAGCAAGTGAGCCAGCTGAGCTGGGTAGGCTCAGGAAAGCTTTGCCATAATTGTTATAACATTAGTTACATTTTAAAAATTGGTTACATTTCTATACATCAGAAATAACTGATTCAAAAGTAAAAATACAATAAAGCACCAATCACAATAGCAGCAACACCTATAAAATGTCTAAGAATTAATTGAGCATATATAGAACCTCTGTGGAAAAAGTAAATTTAAAAAAGCATAATAAAGAGCAAAGAAGATGATTTGAATAAATAGGGAAATACCCTTTGCTCTTGCATGGGATAACTTAATATTAACAAATAATCAGTTATTCCCAAGTGGCTCTATAAATTCAATATAAATCAAAATTCAAGTTTAACTTTGAGGAACTCAATAAACTTACTGTAAAGTATGTATGAAAAAGTAAAGATCCACAAAGAAGTACACAAATCTTGGGGGTGAAGAGAACCAGAAATGAGTGTCCTCCCTGAGCTCCCAGCAGGAAACGAAAAACTTGGTCTTCTCTTGTTACTGAGGTCTTGTCCTCGTCTAAGGCCAAAGGAAACCCGAGTTTTATATCTTTTTCCCCAACCTTGGCTTCTTTCCTTCATATTACAAATGTGCCAGCTGTTCTTTATCTGTCCTTCCCAAACCACACTCCTCCACCCTGGTTACTGCCTGGGGTGCTTGCATGCACAACATCACAGGCTCCCAAGCTCTTTGCTTCAAGCTCCTTGCTTTCAACCTTGCCCCAAAAGCTGAAGGAGGAGGGCGAGGTCGGGGATTTTGTTCCCTTGGCTCCCTTCCTGCAAAGTTACCTTGGGCTGGCTCTGTCCCTTGACTGAAGGAAACTGCTGCTGGCAAGCTAGTGGCTCTATAGACCCTATAGAGCTTGCTGTCCTGAGTTGATAAGCTCATCAGTCCCTTGTCTCTTCAGGTCTTGGGGTAGTGACAGCTCACCTACTGTGCCAGGTCACTTACCATCTGTCACCCACTTCTTTGTAACACTTCCTTGTAAAGAGACTCTCCTTGAACTATCCTACTTTGAGTGTGCCCTGTTTTCTGTTGTGGCCCTGATACAATGAAAGCCATTTATTTCTTCATTCACTGCCCAGACCAGTTTGGCCAGGGGCTCTTGGAAGCCTCATGTACAATGGAAAAGTGAGAAAGGAAGGGTTGGGAGAGCAAGTAAACCTCTGCCTGGGAACAATCTCTGTGTATTTGCTGCCCCCCCACCCCGCCCCCGCAGCTCCTGCGGCCTGGTCTGGCCAAGGGGTGGCAGGAAGCACCAAGGTGGTATGAGGTCTTCGGGATGTCAGGCCCTCCATGCAAAACCAAAGTGGGGACGGAGTTAGACTCCACCATCATCTGTCATTCAATATCCCCAATTTCACTTTACAAACAGAACTACCTGAGAAGATGATCTAAACATAATTTTCCTAAACGTTGAGATTAAATACCAGTGCCTGTCTGTTCCTTTCAACTGAATGTGTGCATGAGTAAGGAAACAGAGAGAACCTGGAACACAGAAACATGCTCTCCCTCAGGAAACAACGCTGAGGACACCTAACCCCCACTGCTGTGTATTTGGGCTTTACTACCATTTCCTTAATGGTCAAAATAAAAACCTCAAACTTGAAGTCAACACAGCTCTCTAAAGTAGCATTATCTTCACTGATGGTTGAAGATTCTGTGCATGCCCTCCTGAGCATAGAGCCAGTTCTTTTATGATTGAAGAGTGGGGCTATGCGATCTTTAAAGTCAATTCCAGCTCCAAGTTCAGCTTTTAAAACAAACAAGATATTGAAGGGAAGAAATCATTTGTTGTGCTATTTGGATTAGATAACCCAAAATCCATCTCTCTCTCTCTCTCTCTCTCTCTCTCTCTCTTACACACACACACACACACACCCCTTTTTGACATTTCGTTATGTTCAACATTCTACTGTGCTCATGCAGTTCTGGAGCTTGCCCCCGTAACCCCTCCTCTACCTCCCTTCCAGGTACCCGTCACTCCCCTGTGTAATGACACATACATCTTCCCTTTTCTCCCTATTGTAATCTGGTGTCCTGGATCCCAGGAGACCTAAATAGAGCTTTTCTGCTCCCCATCTATATGGGAACATACAAGGTTAGGGCAGAGAAAAGACTGCATGGGAGTCTCCAGAGGGGGACAGGAAGCCATCCAATTAGCTAACCCTTCTAACCCTTTGCTTTCCCCTGAGGATCTTGCCACTTTGCATCTCTCTGCTGTGACCAGATCCAGGCCCTTCAGACGTGCAGCTTCTTCAAAACCGTATAGGAACAGACAAAACCCAAAGCCCTACCCCAAGACTAGACTAGAATTTCAAATGGAATTTGCTTTGTCAAACAAACAAAAACAAGAACAGTGAATGGAAAAATGAAAATGAAACATGACAAGACTTCAAATAGGAAGTTATTAAAGAAACACATTGTCAAGTAAAAGGAGATTACTTACATGATACCCAAGCTAATTAGTTAAACACTATATAAAAACTTAAATAGAAAATGGATAAAACTTATGAAGATTAATTTCTGAGCCTGCATTTACCAATTAGCACAGCATACTGTACACTTTCTCTTCCTACTTTCATGGCCTTGCTCAGAGAATAACCATTTCGAATTCATGAGCACTTTCCCCTCTCAATGACTTCTTCAGTAAACTTCTTCCAGAAAAGATGCCCTGGTCACAAGGATTCTTCTGTAGAAACCATGGGTGTGGAAGCTCTATTCATGGGTTGGACAAACACTGAGCACTTACGTGGGACATCGAGTCTGTATGAACAGTGCTACTCCCACTCTTATGCAGGCCCCCATCAGCATAGAAACTGTCCCAGGCTGAAGGGGCCTAGTCCCCATGGCAAGCCCTCCTGCCCACCCACAGCCATGGACATCAGCACACAAGAAGATTCCGCACAATTGCCTGACCCTCCCAGGTCATCAGATCCTGATCATATGTGTTCCTGTATAGATACCCCCACCCAAACAAGCCCCTGTAACTCCTGGTTCTCCCTCCACAATCTTCTGTTAGGCTAAGTTTGTCGAGTACTTATCATTTCTGAGTTTGTTTGGGGTTTTGTTGTTGTTGTTGTTTGTTTTGGTTTTGTTTTGTTTTGCCTGAAGTCCAGTATCCAACTCTTATTCCAAAAGCAGTGGCACAGCCCCGCTTTCCGAGTCCAGGAGGAGTTGCTCTTCACCAGACACAAAGAGCACCTGGCTCCTGCAGTTTGAAATCCAGTACCCAACAGTGGCTGCCCCTTGGGTTTGGGGAAGGAGGGAACGGAATCTGGCTCTGAAGAGTGGTGCTCACCAGCACAAGGGGCCTCAGAATAAAACAGTCCAGTTACATCCCGCTCAGGTAGACAAACATCCTATAAAGAACTCACTCTCATACCTTAGAGAAGTTATTTAACCTCTCTGAACCTCACTTTCTTCATGTGTGACTTGGAGGGAGGCAATTTTTCCCTTGTGGGGTTATGGCGAGATATTGTACAAATATTAATCTGTCAACCCAGTGCTAGGTCATGATTGGCACTCGAGCTGTGTTCTCTTCCCCACTTAGGATATGGATGAAATAACCACCAGCACTCAGATCTGAAGTTAAGCTTTGCCCCCTGGATCCTGACTATTTGAGGGTCTGTGTCAGGGTTGTGACGATCAAATGAAATAACGTGTCTAAAGCACCTGGTGCAATGCCTGGCCCAGAAAGTTGAGTCATTATTGTGGGCTCGCTTTGTTCCACCCAATGTTCTTAGTCATATTCACATACAAGCTCATTTAACCCTCATAAAACCTTTTATGAAGCAAAATAAACTGTTAATCCCTTCCTCTACCTTACTCTGTGACTCCATCCTACCACAGTTCAATTTCTTCTTATGAATTATGAACTTTAAAACAGCCCCAAATTCTATCTTTCTAGATGGAGAAATGGGAGGAGGACTCTCCACTCAAGTCGGAAAGAATCAACCCCAGTCCCCAACTCTACCCATAGTGCCTCCCCAGTGCCTCAGGAAAAGGCATGGAAAAGCCATCCTTCCACCAGAGTTTATTCCTCAGAGATATCACCAGTGACTCACTGCCCTCTGTGTCTGAGTGGGGCTCCCATGAAGGTCTTTAGCCTTCCTCCCCAGATTATATTGACCCCAGAAATACAGCCTTGGACAGTTACTTGATTACAGAATATTCCCAGAAATGAATTTCCCTGTTTCCAAGGTTTACATGGGGAGGAGACTGGGAAACATAAAGAATCAGATGGGGAAGCCATGAGATCCAAGAAAAATTGGAGGGTTTGAGGATGTTAGAGGACACAGAAGCATCACTAAGAGTTTGAATCTCCTTCTCACTTGGAGTGGAAGTTGTAGGATCCTGCCTCTAGGAAACGTGCCGGCCTGCAGAAGAAATAAAAAGGAGATAATGAGGCTTCAAACCAACTTGACCCCCTCATTTATCTCTATAACCATCATGCCAGAGCCCTTAATACAGTGATACTGAAAATTCTGCAGCTACCTTTGGCCTTCTCCCTGTGACACTCCACTGGATAGAAGAGGAGGGTAGGCTCTCCTCTTTCCTGCTCCTAATTCCAACGGTGGCTTAAATCATACTGTTGGCCTGATCCAGGTGGAAGCTCACCCCTACTATAAGCACCTTAGCTGAACCCAGCACTGACCCCTCAAACTTCACCCCTTCCAAAGGACCAGTAGGCAAACAGACCAACACAGATGTTACCTTCTGGAAAATTGGATCCAGGCAGGGCAGTATAACCTGGGGGAGGAAAGTACTTGATTAGAGGACAGTCTTTGTGGATAAAAGTATCTGGTATTATTTACAGCAAATGAGGTAGCAATGGGAGAACCAATCACAGACAGAAAGTGAGCAGAGATTGGGAGTGAGGTCAGGAAGGTTACTCACCAGAGGAGCCAGCTCTCCGCCAGCTGAGCAAACCAAGCGAGAAGATGATGAGGCCCAGGCCTAGGGTTGCTACAGACACAGAGACCTTCGCCGTCTGTACCGGGGACAGTCCAGGTGCTGCAGGAACAGAAACTTAGTAGAACCAATTTCTGTTGCTTATTGCCAGAGCAACTTTATTTATTTCAACCTCCATTTAACAGATTCAAATGTGCTTCATTCCAACCTCTCATTCCTCAAAACTGCTATCCTGTGAATCTCTATTCCTAGAATAACTAGCGAATCCCTAGAGGTAGCGCCTTAGCTTCTAGTTCCTCTCTTATACTGGGTTCTCTCAAGGCATCCTACTTTCTTCCTTCACCCCAAAGAATAAAGCGTCACTCATTCCCTTTCCATTTACTCCATGGTGACAATATTTGCTCCATTTCTTGCTCTGAGTTTATCCTATTAAAATGTGTTGCCACCTCTCCTAACCACAAATGGTTCTATTCTATAAGTTCTGCATCTCCTCCTGTCCACGTCCAGATTTCCCATGTGTTCTTCCAGAACCTGTTTCCACCCACTTCACAGTCCTCGAGCTGATCCTACTTTAAATCCTGTTCCACCTAGATTCCTTCCCCTTGCTAAAATGAACATCCCACAACTAAAAAGAACTCCTTGGGCAGGCTGGGAGACTTGCCCAGGAGAGCCTGAGAGTGCCACCCTCTGCTTCTCATGACCTTCTCAGCTGTCCAACAAGAGCCACACTCCCCACAGCGGGGAGGTGTGGCCTCAGCAGCCAGTCTGGGATCCTGTTCCCTGGCCCTTTGTAGACACCCTTCCTCTTCCTCATTTCTTCTTCTTCTCTTTCCCAAATCTGTGTGTAACTTCTCTTAATTCCCTTACTACTTCTGATCCTGGTGTTTGAGCAATTGTGATTGGTTCCTTGTTCATTAGCCCCCAAACATGCACATCCAAGTGTTTACCAGCCATGGCTTTTCCTCCCTGACTAAGCAGCCCAAATTCAGTACTGTCCCATGCCAGGAGAGAGCCCCCTTTCTTCTGCAACCTTCTTTACTTCTCCAATTCCCATTCCTGATCTGACAGCAGAATAGTTGAAATCCAAAGATCCTAGAATATTGCATCACAATTTTTAGTTCTGAAATCTACATCCTCTTTTCAAGACAGTCCTGCTCCCCTCCCACCCTCAGACAAGCACATGACATCAACACCACCACAGCAACAACAACTAACTTTCCATTCTTGTACCCCATCGGCCTGTCTTCTGTCATAAACCCTCCATAAGTTCCCCCACACCCACTTCTCATTCTCAGCATCTCCCTCTCTACCATACACCATGGACCTCTCCACATTTCACTCCCTCTGCCAAAATATTGGTGTTCATTTTCAACCTTTGTTCACTTTCAATAGCTTTCTGTTTTAACCCTACTTCCTCCCTCCTGTCACACACTTACTCCAGTACTGAAGGACGGGCTCAGGAGCCCCAATGTGCTCCACCACACAGGTGTAGGTGTCCCCAAAAGAAGGGGTTGTGGCTAAATGGGAGAGGGTCTGGTATGTCCAGTCTCCATTGGGCTGGGCAACCTTATGGGCACTGCCATGAGGAGGGACAAGCTGGCCGTTCTTCCTCCATGTGATGGTCACATCTGCTGGGTAGAAGCCCCACACGTAGCAGGCCAGCATCACAGGCTCCCTCGTGTTGAAAGGAGTGGTTTTGGCTACTTGCACAGATGGAGGCCCTGCATAGAGGAAAACATGGTCATGAGGGAGGGAGGGCCTTTTCTCCAACCTGGTTTCTTTCCTTCTTTAATTCTTCATGGATTTTGTCAAACTACTGTCTCCATGCCCACCCCAGGCCACCACACATCCCTTTAAAAGTAAGGAATCAGAATTTATTCCTGCTTCGCTCTTTTTTTTCTCCCATTCCTTCACTGCCCCTCTCTTTTTCTTCTCCAAAATTAGGTGTGGTCACAGTAAGTATAAGCCGGGTCTGACCCGCAAGCTGTTTCAGACATCACTGTACTTATCTCAAGCACACAAGCTAATGGTTGTCCAGAGTTGTAAGTTGGGGTTTATATAAAGGCAGACAAAGACTTTTGTCCTCAAACCTTATTTAACAAACTATTTTGCTAAATAAAGTCCTTTTTCCTCAGTTTAAGGAAACAAGCCTATCTCGGGACTCTCCTAAATTTGGATAGGTGTAGTTCAAATTAATGAGATTGTTAATATATACATTTTTTACTAATTTATTCTCCTAGGTGACCCACCTGCTTGTCTTTCTCTTGGTGCTTTTCAAACAAAATTTTAAAAATTGTGTTAAAGCACAGATTCCCTAGCCCGCATCCCCAGATATTTTCATTCCACAGGTCTGTGTGGCTCTCAAGGGCTCGCATTTTTAATGAGCTCCTTCCCCAGCCAATTCTGACAAAGGTGGCTCAGAAACCACATCTCAAGATGCAATACACTGTCCTGCAGAGATCAAGTTTCCTTTTACCAGTCTCAAGTCACTCTCAATGCATGGGATTAAGGATGAGAGCACACACGGTCAGAGGCTCTCTAAACACTCCTGTGCCTGGGTCCATCCCAGACCTAGAACATCAGGTCCTGGGACAGAAAGGCAGGAACAACTGGGGAAAGCCATTCTGGCTATTCTGACACGCCCCTGGGGGAACTGAGGGCTGCCTCCTGAGATGCCTGCCTAGGAGGAAAACGTGGACTCTCCCCTCAAGAGCTCCCTGCAGGCTCAAACATCACCTCTCCTCCTTTATTCCTGCTCCATCCCCACCAGCCACCTTGTGTTCCCTTCAGTGGTGACCCTCCTTTCTACATCCAGGTACGCACATTGTTTGTTTTCTGCCCAGATCTCAAACCCCTTGCCCATTGAATGTTCCTCCCTGGCCTCCCCTCTCTTAACTGTGCTTCCTAATAGCCCCTTGGCACCCCTCCCTCCTTACGTGTCCTTTGGGTCAGTGACGCCCAAAAGGGCTGTGTGTGTGTGGCACAGTCCTGGAGCCCTTCAGACAAGCGTTGGAGCAGGTTTTCCTGATTGTTGAGGTAACTGGAGAGGTAAGTGGCCAGGACATTCAGTGCCCCAAATTCAAGAGGGACCATTGCTCTCTCCTTTGGATCCCAGCAAGTCAGCAAATCTTTATTGAAGGAGATACAATATGTGAAATCCTGTGGAGTCCCATCATCATCCAACAGACAGGTGCTTTCCACATGGGCCACAAAGCCACCTGCAGGAGCCAGAGAAGAGGGCAGGTGAGAGACCAAGCTCAGTGACACCCAGGGAGTGGGGCACACATTTCTCACATCAGGCAGCATCTACTGACCAAGCTCATTAGCTGGAGTCCCCAGGTGCCCTGATTAAGGGACTAGATAGTAGTAGCAGAGGTGTTTTTAGAACCTGTTTCTTCCTTATGTGAGACTAAAGAGTGGCCCAAGACTATCTGCTTGTTTAAAAATGATGATTTACCCAGGACAATGTAGTTCCAATAAACCACATTGTTGAGTGAGAAAAGGGGTCAAGGGAAAGAGTCAGCCTTTTTCAGTGCCAGATGTGTTATTAAATATTCACTCCATACATATTTATAAGCATCTTTGTGTGCCAGGCACTGTGTGAGGGGCCGGGGATACAACAAAGACGACAGATGTGGTCCTTGCCTACATTACAGCAGGAAATCCATATTATTTCACAGGTAATTACACAGCTTAATTACTATTAAAATTGCTACAAAGGTACAATGCAAGTGCTATCAGATATATATAAATATATATATCATGTATAATATATATGTTATATATATTTTTATATATAACATATATATCAGATATAATAAGGAGACAAACTAGTTTAGGGCATCCAAATCCAATAACAAAACTGAAGTCCTTTTCCCAAAAAGGGCAAAGGAAGGCAGGTCCCAGGGAGGAATGTCCTTACCTGCTCCGGTGCAGCCCAGGCTGAGGCCCAGGAGCAGCCGCAGGAGTGTGGTCATGATTGGCTCTGGGGAGACACAGGGAATGCAGTCCCCTGGGCCACCTCTTCCAGCGGCCTGGAGTTCTCGCCTGCCCCAGAAACCCCACCCTGGGTGAATGATCTCCAGACCTTGAATGGAATATGGTATTGCTTGGGCCCCTTGATCTCCACTAAACAAGTGGTTTGGAGCCACGCAGTCCCTGGACATTAACTTGTTCCTCATCTAACAGGATTGTCAGATTGGCTAATAATCATAGAGACAAATCAGTGAGTGCCTCAGCCTAGTGTCATCAGTTGCTAGGTAAATCTCATCCTCCCCTAGGCTCTTAGCGACTCCTGGTCTCTTTCTTAACTCTTAACTGTGGAACGACCAGTCTGCAGGTGGATTTCCTTGGGTCCTAGTATCCCCAGGACGCTGTAGCCTGTCCTGCCCGCTGGTTTCCTCTCAATGTCCTCCCCAAAGACAGACTA
Organism: Pteronotus mesoamericanus; assembly: GCF_021234165.1. Lineage (NCBI taxonomy): Eukaryota > Metazoa > Chordata > Mammalia > Chiroptera > Mormoopidae > Pteronotus > Pteronotus mesoamericanus. The sequence continues at coordinate 3,250,780 of NW_026555085.1, forward strand.
GGTAACCTCTTTGTTCCTTAAAGGGAGGTTACTTGGGAAGATACTCCATAACCCTTGGTCTGCCCTGTCACCCAGCAGACAGAGCACACAGGCCCTTCTGGGGCAGGTGGCAGAGGCAGGACTGCTGAGAATGAAGGAGACAGGAGAGCGAGGGTTCTCTCTGGCCTCAGAGCAAGACAGAATCAGGAAGGCCAGTCCACCCTGGGTCAGGGACATGGGCCTGAAAATCCCTGCCTGGGCCCACAGTCTTTGTTCATCTAGCCAGTGGAGTTTCATTTCCTCCTTTCTGCTTTCTGGAGCAGGAAGCCCTATCCTCCTACACTCTGAGCCATCTCAGGGCAGACTGCAGGCTAGCTCCACTTAAACCCCTTGATAAACACTGGTGATGGGCCCATACCCAAAGCTCACCTGTCTCCCCCAAACTCAAAACCCCCCTGTGTGTTTCCCCCACTGGTCCCATTGAACCAGGGCAGGTCCCTGCATTATGAAGCCATGAGAAAAAAATAAGATTAAAGTTCTCTGCTTTCCTTCCCCTTGAAAAGGCACATTTTATTTTATTTATTTATTTACTTTAAATCAAATTTACTGGGTTGACATTGGCCAGTAGGTTTCAAGTGTACATTTCTATGGTACATGATCTGTACACTGCGTTGTTTGCCCACCACTCAAAGTCAAATCATCCTCCATCACTCTATGCGTGGCCCCCTTTACCCTTTACTAGCCCCCATCGCCCTGCCCTCTGGTAACCACCATACTGTTGTCTGTGTCTGTGAGTTTTTCCTGTTTGTTCATTTGTTGCTTTCAGCTTTATACTCCGCATATAAATAAAATCATATGGTTCTCATGATTTTCTGACTAACTTACTTTGGTTAGCATAATATTCTCAAGGTCCATCCATGTTGTCACAAATGGCAATATTTCATCTTTTCTTATGGCTGAGTAGGATCCCAATTTGGGGGAGTGGTGCACCCAAAGTAAACTGGGATTATCTTCTGGAGGACAGGCACCTTGTACCACAGGCTTTCCCCGCTGAGTGAGTGTTCTAGGAACCCATCTCTATCAGTGGACCAGCTGGCATTTTTGTGAGAGGCTGCATTTGGCTTTATTGAATTTTTCTGAAGACTCTTTCAACATGTTTGCCCATTTCATGATGGGTGATTTACAAATGTACCTCCCCATACTGCTCTGAGTGTTTGGCAGTTTTTGACCAAAAATGGCATGACCCCCATGCCCCACCCTCCCTATTCACCCAATCTTGCCCCAAATGACTTTTTTTTTTGTTTCCCCTGGATGAAAAAATTCCTCAAAGGGAAATGTTTAGCCAGTGTGGAAGAGGCGAAACAAAAAATGGCAGAAGCACTAAAAGGCATCAAAATCAACAAGTTCAAAACCTATTTTGAGAAGTGGAAAAAACATCACGATAGATGTATCAGATGGAGAGTACTTTGAAAGTGACTGAAGTTTAAACATGTAAAAGTAAATACACAATTTTTTATAAATAAATTCCTGTTTTGGGGGATTCCTCCTTGTATGTACCACATAGTCTTTATCCAAACATCTACTGAAGGACCCTTTAGTTGTTTCCATGCTTTGGCCGCTGTAAATAATGCTGCAATGAACAAGGGTGAGGGGTGCATATATCTTTGCAAATAAATGTTTTCAAGTTTTTCAATTAGATACCCAGAAGAGAGATTTCTGGGACATATCGTAACTCTTTTCTTAATTTTTTGAGAAACTTCCATACTGTTTTCCATAGTGGCTATACCAGTTTACATTCCCACCGGCAGTGACTGAGGATTGCTTTTTCTCCACAACTTCTCCATCATGTTATTACTTGTCTAATTGAAAATAGACATTCTAACAGGTGAGAGGTGTTATCTATTGTCTCATTGTAGTTTTGATTTGTATTTTCCTAATAGCTAGTAAAGTTGAACATCTTTTCATCTAACTGTTGGCGTTATGTATGTCTTCTTGAGAGAGGTATCTGTTCAGGTCCTCTGCCCATTTTTAATTGGATTGTTTGTTTGGTGTTGAATTATATGAAGTCTTTACATATTTTAGATATTAACCCCTTGTAGGAGCTGTTATTTGCAAATTTCATCTCCTATTCAGCTAATTGCCTTTTAATCAATATTGTGTTGTCTGGGTTTTTTTGTTGTTGTTGTTTTTGGGGGTTTTTTTTGCTGTGCAGAAGCCTTTTAATTTGATATAGTCTCATTCACTTATTTTTGCCTTTACTTCCTTTGCTTTTAGGTGTCAAATTCATAAAATGCTTTCCTAAGTTTAGTGCCTATGTTTTCTTCTATGCAATTTATTGTTTCAGATCTTATATTTAGGGCTTTGATCCATTTTGAATAATTTTTGTATATGGGGACATACTTTAATCTAGCTTGCATGTGCTTTGCAATTTTTCCACCACCACTTATTGAAGAGGCTTTCTTTTCTCCATTGTGTGTTTTTGGCTCCTTTGTCAAAAATTATTTGCTCATATTCTTGTGGTTTTATTTCTGGGCTGTCAGTTCTGTTCCATTGGTATGTGTGTCTGTTTTTCTGCCAATACTGTGCTTTTTTGATTATTATAGCTCTGTAGTATAATTTTAAGTCAGGTAATGTGATACCTCTGGCTTCGTTCTTTTTTCTTAGGATTGCTTTGGCTACTCAGGGTCTTTTGTGGTTCCAATACAAATCTGATGATTTTTTTTGTTCTATTTCTTTAACAAATGACATTGGGATTTTGAGGGGAATTGCATTAAAATGTATATTGTTTTGGGTAATATGGCCATTTTAACTATGTTAATTCTTCTAATCCACTAACATGGAATACTTTTCCATTACCCTGGAAAAGATGGATTTTTAAATGGCAATTCATCCTTCGATCCTATTGTGAACTATACCACTGGTGGCTTTTTCCATCACAAAGTTACACTGCTAAGTTGGTTTCTCTCTGTTCTACAACAGATTTCAGGGCTGCCCCTTCTCATGTTGGTTTCTGAAAGCTCTTGGATGTGATTTAACAGCCAGTTAAACAATAGAGGATTAAGAAGAAGCCCTCACTTGTCTGTCCTCCTCCAAAGTCTCTGACTCCAAGAAATTTCTGATCTTTATAAAAAAAAAAATAGAAGGAAAAAAACCAGCATGAACCAAAGGCAATACTGAAATGAATGAATATCAGAAGCAAAAGACTTGTTTCATATGATTGAGCTTAACTGAAGGTGTGCTCATGTTTCCTGGCCACCTGCACTCTCAACCTCACCCTGGTGATAAGCTTGTTCTAGGCTCTAACTCCTCTGATGAACCACGAAGTGCTTTGGAGTGGGCAGAAAATGGGGTGGGGGTCCAAGATTTGTTGAGCTTCTACTTTGTGACAGATTCTGTACTAAGCAGGTCTTTTATACACTGTCTCATTTAATCTTAGAAGACCTGTTAATTGTCCTTACTCTACAGTTTTGGAAATAGGTCCAAAGATACACACTCAAGGTCTAGAGGCACACACACACACACACACATACACATACACACACGCATGCACACACTTGAGTGTGCCCACATTCTCACTATCTCCTGGGACTTAGATGACCCTCACAGTTAGTGGTGCCTTCCAGAATTCCTTTTGCTCTTAGAACCAATGTCTCTTCCACTTTGTCTTTCGGTTTTCAAACTGGCAAAATCTCCTACACACACACACACACACACACACACACACACACACACACACACTTCCCCCATACGTCCTCCTCCTCCCGCTAGGTAGGAGGAAGCCTAATCTTCCAAGAACTAGGTCTTGGGATCCTTTTCAATGTTTACAAAGCCTGGCCTAGCACAGGACTTCTCACCCACCATGTGGCCTGCGCCGGTGTGGCCCTCGGCCAGCGCACTGGTGCTGAGCGGAGTCCCTCTCGTGTCTAAGTCTCTGCTCTGGAAGTCAAAGTTGTGAAACCTGTAAGGAGCAGCAAGAAATGTAGATTTCACTTCTCTATTAATGAGAAGACTGAGAGCAATTTTTAGAATAAAGAAGGACAAAAAAACCCAGAGACCTGTGCTCAGTGAAGCAGTTTCATCCTTCCTCTCTTTCTCTTAACCTTATTTTTTATTTTTTACAGGCATAGCTCTGTCCCCTACCTCTAGTCAACCCAAAGACTATTTCAACTGCCCTGTCCATTGCTGGTGATTTTATACCTATTTATGTAGCATTAGGACTGCAGAGGTTAGGGAACCCCAGCCAGCATTCCAGATGCTGCCCCAATGTCACTACCACTACGTAAGGGCCCCTGCAGTGAGTCCTCCCTTTCCCAGGTGCCAAAAGTGTACTAACCAAGGTGTGTGTAGGTGCAAAGCACTACAGGGGATATCCAGAGCTAGGAGATACGGAGTCTGCCCCCCATCACTCGTCATTCACTTGGAGGTCAGTTGGGGAGTAAGAATAAACTTCTACAAAGAGAATATGTTAAGGTGAGTAAGCAGTAAGTCCAGTGGACTTAAAAGAAAAAAGAGAAATCATTGTGGATGTGGTGGACAGGAAGTCCTCTCCATTGAAGGGTCCTGCAGGTGAGCCTTGAACATGGGTTTGAATTTGAGTCAGAGATGAGGAAGGCGGTTGGTTCTCAGTCATGGCATGTGCCTCCACAAGCCTGGCCACATTATGAGGTGCTATCCAAAGTCCACCAGGGGCCTGAGCCGGCTAAAACAAAAATGAACTATGATAACGTCATTGGCATTTCACATTGAAGGAGGTCACAAATGTGGTTTCATGCTTTTCCTGAGACTATGGCCATGATAATAAATTTCTTCCAGGTACTTCCTAAAGTCACTCCCTCCAAATTCTCAGGTTCCTCTTCTGGACAGATGGTTTTAACTCAAATCTGAACTTTATAAACTCAAAATTTGCTCAACCCATTAATCTAAAACCAATAGCATGAGAGCACATTTGTGACTTCTTTCAATGTCTCTTTAAAACAACGCACCCCTGCACCTACCAGAGGACGGCACCGCTCTGCAGTCTGTCAGCTGGGCTCCGTCCCGCCTCCCACTCCCTCTCCCCTATCAGGCTTTCCTGCTCTCGAGTCTAGACCCTGACCTTTGGGTTACAGTTGCTGTAACTAGTTCATCCTCCTTCCATCCTGCAGCCAAATTACTTGAACTACTAGAGAATATTCTACATGATTTGCCCCAAAAACTCCTGAAGAGTATTAGCTCCATTTTAACTATGAGAAAATGGAGGCAGAGAGAGGTTAGTAACTGCCCAGATTCACCCAGATATGAGGTAATAAACCATAACTTGAACTCAGGATTTATGATTCTAAATCCTATATTCCTCGGAATCAATAAAAAATAATTGAAAATTGCCAATAATTTATAATAGTAATAAAAACTCTAATGTATCTAAAAATTAACATACAAGTATAAGAACTTTATAGGAAAAAAAACTTTGTTAAATGACATAAATTAAGATCTCAAGAAATAGCAGACATATCATTTTCATGGATGGGGCATCCTAAAATAATGAAAAAGCCAATTTCCCCCACCAAAATCCCTAACCAAAATGATGTCCCAACCAAAATCATAGAAGGATTTGGGAAGAATTTGATAAACTGATTCTAAAATGTACATGGAAATAAAGCCCATGAGTATCTTGGACAATTCTGATAAAGAAGAGAATATTAAAAAGCTTTATTTTAAATGACTTTTTGATATTCTTTATCTATTTTTTGATTAAATATTTGTAGAATTTTTTCCCTAAAAAATCCCCCCCAAACTATTAACCCTTTCTAGATGTGTTGCAAATACTTTCCTATTCTATTACTTGTCCTTTAACTTTTGTATATGTATATTACTGTATAGTCTTAAATGTTTAATGTAGTAATATTGTCAATATTTTACTTTATAGCTTCTGGGTTTGAATATTTTACTTCAGGGTAAGAAAAATGTTATTTTGTATTTTCTCCTAAAACTCCTGAGATTTTACATATTGATTTTTAACTCACCTGAATATTTTTTGTATAATATGTGAAATAGGGCTCTATATCTGTTTTATTTCAAGTAATAGTGGTCCATGCACCTTATTTTACCCATTGATTTGAAATATCAATTTAATCATGCATTACATTGTTAGACAGACATATACATTTTTTCTAGAATGCTCATTTTATTTCATTTATCTACTTGATTATTTCTGTGCTGGAGTCATGTTTTACTTGCTAAGACTTTATAAAGGATGTAAATTTTTTAATATTTTATCATGGATTTTGACATTTAAAAAATAAAATAAGTAAAATCAATATGCATGTAAAAAAAAAAGAAAGAAAGAAAGATGGAACTCCTGCCTTTTGTGACAACATGGATGGAACTGGAGAATATTAAGCTAAGTGAAATAAGCCAGTCAGTGAAAGACAAACACCATATGATCTCACCTATAAGTGGAATCTATTCAACAAAATAAACTAATGAACAAAATAAACCACAGGCATGGAAACATGGAGCAGACTGAAAGTGACCAGAGGGGATGGGGATGGAGAACAATGGCGGAAAGAAGGGGAAGGGACTAAACAAAGAACATGTATGAATGACCCATGGATATGGACAACAGAGTGGGAATTGACTGTGGGAGTGGGAGGTTGGGATGGGATGGGTAGAGGGGGGCAGAGGGAGAAAAATTGAGACAACTGTAATAGAATAAACATGATTTAAAAATTTTTTAAAAAAGCTTTAGTAATTACAACAATATGATACTGACACAGGAACTGAATAATCCATAGAGAAATCCATGCATATAGGGGAACTTGATATAAAATCCCTAGAAGTAAATGGAATATTTGGGAAATGGTATTAAAAAGACCAATTTACTATTTAGAGAAAAAGAAAGTTTTATCCTTACACCACATAGAAAAATTCTAGATCAATAAAGATCTCTATGTGAAAGGAAAGCAATACCACTAATAACAGCACGGTAGAATACCATATACAGCCAGATAATATAAGGGCATTTTATTTTTACCCAAAATTATTCATCAGGAAAGAAGGAATTACCTTATATATAAGTCCTGAAGACCTTTTCTTTTCAAATTAAGCCCACTTTCTCAAAGCTATTTGGAGAAGATACATTATCCTAAACTGGTCTCAATTAATAAATTCATGAGAAGAATTAGAAGAAAATTGTTTTATGAAATGTGAGAGTGGAAATAGCAATATGCCTACATTAATATATTACATTATAAAATGTGAATTTAAATTTGTGAGTTGGTAACTAAATAAAGGTAGTTTGACTATTTGACTATTTCCCTATAAATTCTATATCACTAAAATTTTATATATTAAAATTTGTCAAAAAAACCTTTGAAATGTTTTCATTGAAAAAATGGGGTATTACTGTATCACTTTATAGTCCATCAAAAATTGTAACTTCATTTTCTTATGGTTAGAAAGCACTTCTTAAGATCATAAAAGCACAAACCATAAGGATTTTGAAGTCAAAATTAAATCTATTTAGGGAAAAAAACTGTGTATAAATTTAACTTATGAGCAGCAAACTGGAAGAAGACATTTGCAATATTTATACTGACATAAGATTACTATATAGAATATATTAGAAATCCCCACAGATTCACAAGAAAATGCAATTTTTTAAATAGACAAAAGACATGAATCAACAACTCACACAGAGAGAACCCTATAATAAGATGCTCAGCCTCACTAGTAATGAGAGAAAGGCAAATTAAAATGAGATACCACTTTACACCCACCATATTGACAACATTTGAATGTCAAATAATCTCATGTGTTAGTGATGATCAAGGAAAATAAGAACTGCTTTGCTCTGTTGGTGGGAGCATAAACTGTTATCCCTGAATTATGGAAATTACAAACTAGTTGAGTGAAAAAAATTAAAATATGAAACAAGGCAGAATATCCTTGAGAGTAAGGCCCGGGTTGAGTGCTTCCAAGACTCCAGCACTAAGTCTTGGAAGAGCTTAATAAAGACTAATTAGGGCCGCAGGATTAGGCAGAGGTTCACAGAAGAGGTCAAACCTGGGCTGGATCTATAATGCTGGTTAAGATAAGAACAAGCAGAACAGAACAAGAAAGGTATTCTGGTGAGAGGAAAAACCCTGAGTAAATGCACTTAAATGAATGAAGCAGACATGATACTGTCAAGAAAGAGAGAGAAAACACACTCATTGAAGAACAGGACTCCAGCTGGGAAGAATGGATGATTTTTTTTTTTTTTATTAGAAGGGTACCCAGCCCTAGCCAGTGTGGCTCAGTTGATTGGAGCATAATCCCATACACAGAAAGGTCCCAGGTTTGATCCCCAGTCGGAGCACATATCAGGAGGCAATTGAGGCAACTGATCACATTGATGTTTCTCTCTCTCTCTCTCTCTCTCTCCCCCCCCCCTCATCTCTCTAAAATATATGTATTTTAATGGTTAAGATGATAAATTTTTTTTAAAAAAATTGAAAAAGAAAAAAAGGAAGGGCACCCAGAGTAGAGAGCATCTTGAATGCTGCTTGGGTATTCTAAGTGACAGTCTAATAGAATGCTTGATCAGAAAACACCTAACCTCAACTCATCATTTTACAGATGAGGAATTTCATGCCCAGAGAGGGCATGGAAATTATCTAAGATTACACAGCATAACAAAAGCAGCTTTAAGGTTTGACTGGCAGGAATTTCTGGATAAGTTGGAAAATAAGTAGAAATTAGGAAGAAGTAGGAAGCAATAAGAGATGGATGTAGAATGGTAAAGCGAAAAGAAAAACATCTCAAAGGGAGAAAATACTTGAAGGTAGATTCAAAACAGGTTCTAGAAAAGAGAAAGAAGTCAATGATGCTAAGTTCCCCTGTGAAAATCTTTGCTAAGTTATTGAGCACCTTTTCTATGTGCCAAACACTGTTCTAGGCATCTGACAGATAGTAATTTATTTAAGCTTCACAACAATCTTATTAATGTGGGCACTACTGTAATCATCATCCTTTTACAGAATATGATTCCCAGGCACAGAGAGGTTAAGTAACTTATCCAAGAGTACACAGCTAAAATTTGCAGTCATGACTGAATTCCCTGCACTCTGGTTTCATAGCCCATACTCTTAACTCGTACATATGCTGCTCTTAGAAATGAGGTGGTTCAGAGAGGCTCCAGCTTCTGAAAAGAATTGGTGTTTTCCCTTAGATTAGATTCTGGTACAATGCAAAGAACAGAGACTCCCTCACCAAAACCAAAATAATTTCATTCTTAACCTTAATGCCACCCCCTCCTCCAAAGCAATTCCCAGACCCTAAAGAAAGCAAGAAGCCATGTTCAGGTTAAGACATGTTGAATTTGAAATGAGAACTCACTCAAGTTGAGATATCCAGAAACAAACATCATGAGTTTAAAAAAGATTTATTGCCTTGAAGTGGGAAGGATTGTGGTCATGATGGAAAGGTCACTCTGGGTTCCCCCGGATGCCAGCCTGGGGATAGCAGAGACCCCATCTGAGAAACCTGTACAGGCACATGCACAGCCGGGGGAGTCCCAGGCCTTCTGCTCCAAGAAGGAGCAACCCTAGGCAGGATGTGAGAAGCCTAGGTACCCCCTGCTGGGATGGCCGAAGGTGTTGGCATCAGGCTCTGATCAGGAAGAATCAGTCTGAGGAGAGAAAATAAGGGAGGAAAGCCATCAGGGGGATCCTCCTCCTCCCTAAGAGCCCCTCCCTGCCTGCAGCACACCCTACAGAAACTGATCTCTCCTTGACCCCATGTCACCTCCAAGCATCCTTCCCCATATCACTCTGCCACTCCAAGCCATCTCTGTCACCCATAACTGTGTGGGTAACTAGGACCACAACAAGGTGAATGCCCAGGGTGCCCAATATATCCTACCCACCCAAGGGCCTGAGGGTCACTCTAAGTCCTCCCCATGCTTGGGATAATCCTGGCACGCCTGCCCACGCACCACTTTATGGCTCCCACAGCCCACCAGCCCCTCCAGATGCCCCGATGTACCACCTGAGCAAGGCTTCCGGAAGTAGATGATGAGGACCAAGCCAACAATGATGCCCAGCACACCAAGACCGAAAGCCATGCCGCACAGCACATTCTCCAGAAGATCTGAGGGCAGTGCGCTGTGGGGCACTAGAGACAAAGGGAAGTGGGTGGGCCCCAAGACCTTGCTGGGGAGCCCCCCACCCAGGAGAATGATGTGTCTGGGATGACAAGGGAGAAATGGAGGCATGGAAGGCCGAGGTTGGCTCTGAGTGACAATGGACTAAACAATGTCCAAGTAAAGAAAGAAAGCCCTCACGTGAGTCTATCCCTTTTTGTCCCCAAATGAACCAGGTGTCCAGGGAGGAGAATCTCACCCCAATAGGCAATTGCTGTGCAGCCATCAATCTCATGAGTCACAGCACAGGTGAAAAGGTCAGAGGGTGCCGGTGTGAAGTTTAAGTAAGAAAAGGCCTGGAAGCTGAGTCCATCAATGGCTGAGACAAAAGTGGGCCCAGCACCTTCCACGGGGGCTGAATTATGCTGCCAGGTCACCGTCAATGTGGGTGGGAAGAGATTACTGACAAAACAGACCAGCGTGTTGGGCTTGCCAAACTCCAGGGGCTTTAGCGTGAACACCTCAGTGACAGGAAACCCTGGGGAGGATTGAGGTATAAGGGAAAAAAGGGACAGTTTAGATGGTGCCACAGTGTTTGAAGGGGGTGCAGAGACAGAGTCAATGGGGACAAGCTTTGTGGGGATAGATGAGGGAGGCACTGGGGCTCTGAGGGGGTCTTCCTCTAGGTGAGAACCAGAGCCGGACCTAGAGTCAGAGCCAGATCCAGGCCACCCTGCAGCCATCCACCCTGACTGCCTGCAGCACTTCCTGTCAGTCCTCACAATGGCATCTAATCACAAGCTGTCTTCTCATTAAAACACAGGTGCATCGTGAGGGACTTCCACTCTCTTCTTTCCATCTTGCTGGGCACAGTAACACAAACACATATTCACTAGTCTTCAACTGCTCCCTGCTAACTCCATCAAGTGTAATAAATACAATAGCTTTGAATGCCTCTACATCTGGGCACTTGTCTCTGACCCACAACAAAAACAGGCACCAAAGGTGGGGCAGTTGTGAAGGAAAGCAATTCAAGTACAGATTAATGAGGTTAAGAATGCAGCCCCCACCCCACTCCTGAAAAGCCCCTGACCTCTAGACACTGGGATTTGCCCTTCAAGTTTTGGGCCTATTTCCTGGATCATGGCTTGGCAGAATCCTTTGTCAAAGAAAATGGAGGAAGTATCTCCAGACTTCTGAGCCCAGTCAGCAAATTCAGGCAGGCGAGGCACTCGAGTGTTCTGGGAAAAGTTGAAGGAGAAAAGCTGGTCCTCATCGTAGGCCTCTGAGAGTCCCAGGCTGGGACTCCAGTTCTGACAGTACATTGTGTGCTGGAACGTGTGGTTCTGCAGATTATCTCGCCACCCTGCAGTAGGGGTGGAAAGGAGACAGGGTGGGGTTCAGGGAGGGGGACCTCCTCCTTCTCCTCTTTAGCTTAGAAAACAGCCAGGCCTGCTGCAACCAGAGGGGCAGGGGTGGGGTATAACCCCCATAGTGTCTTTTATTTGGGCTCTCCCTCCTAGCATGGGTGAAAAATAAATTACTGGGATCTCTCCAAACTACCCCACCCATGAAAATGCCAATTGTCTAAAGTTGTAAAAAGTAAAAGTGGTCTACGGTCTAAAGTGTCACAGTGTTGGTTGCGGTTTGTGCACTGCTCAAAGGCACCCAGCTAAGGAGGCAGCTGGAGGCTGAAATTCAGCCTGCATTCTGCTCACCAAGACATGCGTCCTGGCACAGGGCTGCATCCTCCCAAAGGGGAGACCTCTGTCTAATTCACAGGCCACCACAGTCACTTGTGGAGGTCCTGGATGGGTTCCCCAGTCTTAGAAGGGAGAGTGAAGAAATGGTTATGGCCTCCCCAAGCTATAGATGACACTGTCCCTCCTCTGCTCAGACACACGTGGTAAACTGAAAAACCGCCTCCAGGCTTCTTTTCAACCACTTCCTTGGCACCAGGCCTCTATGAAAACATGTTCCCCTCCTTGCTCAACTGTCCAGCTGTTGCAATGACAGGACTAGGGGAAGTGACCCCATAGCTGCCAGAAACAATCCCTAGTCTATGAAACTTCTGGCAGGAGTCCTCCCAGCTACCAGGAAACCTACCCAATACCCTACACGTAGAATAATAGACATTCAGAGTAAAAGGGATCTTCCAGGTTATTCTTCCATTCTGTCCCATCCTTATCAGAGAAGGAAATTAAGGACCAATTAACCAAGGTGAGTTGATTACAGACTACATAGTGACCCTTCAGTGGAACAGTGTTAAAATCCCAGCTCTACCACTTTCCAATGTGTGAATTTGCATGAGATACTTAAATTCTGAGTCTCATTTTCTTCATCTGAAAATGGATATTATAATTTGTGCTTCAAGAGACTCTTAAATGAAATATGTAAAGCACCCCTGACACTGTCAGCCATCCATCCATAGTAGCTTTTCCCCAAATCTGTTAGTTTCACTATCCCACAACACTTCTAACCACTTATTAAGCACAGGGCTCTTCTTCCAGTGCTCTGGGTTGGCTCCCTAGGCCCGAGCCCCGACAGGACTGAAGCAAAGGGGAGATGCTGTCATACCTTGAGGGGCGGTCCAGGAGTGGGGCAGCAGCCACAGAAGGTGTAGCATATGCAGCAGTGCAGGTCCGGGGCGCCACTCATGATCCATCACTTCACCCACACTGTGAGCTAGGAGCAGCCCACCAGCTCTCCAGACTCCGTCCCGAGAGCATGTTCTGACAGCTCACTTCCAATAGTTCACTTGCCATTTTGGCTAAACCAATCACAGAAGTGAAGGCTTTTACATCACCAGTCTCTGGGGAGAGAGGGCCGGGGCCAGCAACCTCCTGAAGACTGCTCTTTCACCAGGCCAGAATAGGGTGTGTAACTGGGCTGGGTAGGCGTGCAGGAATGTCTGCCTCCTGGTGGGGACCCCTCTCAATGTCGGCTACAGTCTCAGCCTGTAATCTAACCCTGTGCCCTGCCGGTGAATCTCCTCTTCCCACAGCAAACCGACAGGGCTCTTCAGCCTCTGCTTTCTGCCCACCCTCAAGGACCTCTCCAGGCCCCCTCCTCCTTCCATCATCAGCTTGAGTGCATTCTGCAGTGCTGGGAAATACATGGGTGAATAAGGCATATTCCTGCCTTCAAAAGCTTAAAAATCTAGTATGTGTTTGGAGGGAGGGTCAATAAATACACAATATAATGTATTTAAATACGAATGTGCCAAGTGTTTTGGAAGTAGTAATTTTATAAGTTGAAGGAATAAGTGAGGCATTTCAGGAAGGCTTCTAAGAGCCTTGAAGAAAAAACAATTTGACTAAAAGAACATGAGGGGAGAGAAAAGCATTCCAGGTTGAGGGACAGGCAAATGTGTAAAAGTTGAAGGCATTCAGAGCACCTTCCTGTGGGGTCACCTGTGAAGTCATATGTGAATGTTGTGGAGACCACTCCTCTGTCCCTGTTCGGTCTTGGGGAGGGGTTGGGGAGTGTCAAGATGAGCTAGAACCAGATCACATAAGCCCTGTTTTGCCACAAGGAGGGTCTGGCTTGTACTTAGCAGATGATGGTGATACTAAAACTGAAGAGTGAACAACCATTTCAACAATTAAAAAGAATTGTTCTGATATTTCAAACAATGGAACTTAGAAAGAATTGAGGCAAAACTGTTGGTCACAAGTCTGTAGTATATGACACCAAAATAAAGAGCTGCACGCACACGCTGCCCTCTTGTTGCAATATAGCCGTGATTTAGGTAACAAACGTTAAGAACCCAAGTTATCAATAGACGTGGGACTCTTTTGGAGTCCAAAGGCAAAAAATTTCCTGAAACCCACACAGGAGGATGTGGCTTTCTGGTAGGGTTTATTGATGATGTACAATTAAGGGGGTGCTCCTCTTGACTTCCCAGTGTCCCTTCTTTGTCTATCTTACCATGAAAGAAGTCCAATCTTGTCTTCAGTAGGGCCAAGATGAAGGCTGCTGCCCACAGTTTCTGCTCCATATCAAAGCACAGTCCAGGCCAACAGCCAGAGAGTTTAGTGTGTTTCCAGCTGCAGTGCATTGCTGTACTATGGTATTCAGGCTTTCTCCTGGAGGCCAGGGCCACATGGCTAAGGCTTCATGGCCATGAAGAGAACAGGTGCATGTACTGTGTGAGCGTGGGTCACAAGCAATAGAGAAGAGAGGAGGGAAGAGAGAGAGTGTGCGCGTGCTTCTCTGTTCCCCTGGGGTTATATTAGTTTGGGCTTGGGATGGGCCAGGAACTTTCTCAAAAGAACCAGTCAACTTCCCAAGTTTTTGCGGGCTTTGAATAGGTTTACACTCTCTAGTTAGACTAATAGGCCTCTATGGTCCAGCACCTCTCCCTGGGCCCCCCAACAATCTGGTGCTGGAGGCGGTGCGGGGGGAGGGAGGACTGTTTATCCCTGTGGTGGAGCACTTTGCTATAATCTCCTGGGGTGTGAAACTGCAACTTCCTGGTGAAGCAAACAGCCTCATGCTTTCCATTTTATTAGACATTAAGCTTAATGTCTAATTTTGAGCCCATTTTATTAAGCTCAATGTCTAGTTCCCTTTGCTCTCTTTCCTTTATCAATATCTAGCTGAACACTGGTGGTAACAAAGTTATGAAGAGAGGAGATGGGAGAATCAAATATTTGGATAATTTGGAACTAGAATCTAAAGAGCTTGGCTAGTGACTGGGAAGGTGAGGTGGAGGGTCAGGGATAACATCAAGGTTTCTAGATTGGCTGGCAGGGTGAGTGGTCAGTGATGGACTGAACTGAAAAAGAAAAAAAATGGCATAGAAGCAGATTCGATGAAGAGAATTCAGTTTTATGCATGACAAATTTGAGATGTCCATAGAACAGCCACACAGGGCATATGGGTACGGATTTCCACTTTGGGTTGAAGAACCTTCATTTGAGAGCCATCAACACAAATCTTGAAGCAGAGGTGGTGGATGAGATCACCCAAGTGAACTGCGCAGAGATGACTGGGGAGAGACACAGAATATAGTTTGCAAGAGTTCAAACCCAGACCTCACACCTGTCAGTGTCTAGGATCCGGTAAGGAGTATATAACTACACTAGGGATTTCCGACTGAGAGATTTAATAAAGAGAATTCATTACAAAGGCAAGAAGTGCAAAAGGGAAGAGTGGCTGGAGGTGCACATAGGAGAGAGGAACACCTGGAAATCAGAAGCTGCTGTTGCCAGAGCTGGAATCCATGTACACCTGCTGTTGCCCTAGGGCACACACTATCATAGTCCATTCTGGATCTACTGAAAAGCTGTCACCTCTAACAAGGCTGGATCATTGAGAAGGCACTTCCTCTGCCCAGCAGGCTAGAGTCCAGAATCACCTGTCCCTGCTGCTGCTGTAACTACCTGCTACTGCCAGTCAGTCAGAGTCTAGAAAGCAGGAAGCTTCTCAGTTTCTCCTGCCTTCTGAGCTTTCTCCTACTGACAGAATCTAACAGGAAGGCAAATGGCCAGGAGGGCTCAAAATACACACCTTGCAGAATCCTGGACTTAGCAGTCCAGGACATGGTATAGGCACTCACTGTCACAACTGCATGATAACCAGTACACTAAAATGTACTGACTTGTGAGAATCTGGCGGCAGCAGCAGGAGCATCTAAAGAGCTGGAACAACACAGAGTAAGCCAATTAAGAGAAATAGAGGTATTCTGTGAAGAAGGGCAAGGTCAGCATTATCAACTGCTACTCAGAAATCAAGGAAAGACTGAAAAGGGTCCTTTGGTTTGGTTATTATGAGATGGTTGACAGATTAATGGAGAGCAGTTTCAGTGTTGTAGTAGGAGTGACTCCAGATGGTCGTGGGCTGAAAAGTGGGAGGTGAGGAAGAAACTGTCAGCATATAGCTGCAAGTTTGATAGAGTAGAAAAGAGAAAGACAGAAGGGGTGGGGGAAGAACTAATGTGGCCACTAAGCAATAGAAATTAATCTGTTAATATGGTCCATCCATATTTCTGAGAATTTCAAAATACGTACTCCCTTTAGAAAAGCAAGTAACAGCAATAACAGCCCAAAACAAAGGCAACCCCATGACCTCCTGGATATTCTGAGACGTCGGTGGGGGTGGGAGTAGGCGGTGTGTGGCAGGCAGGGTGCCAGGGTTGGGGGAGGGTTTGAAAATCACTGTATTACACTCCAAAAAACAGAATCACATTTTCCCAGTGTCCCTCCCTTTGTGGACTAACCCATGTTAGTTGTTGTGGTGGGAAGATTCAGGCCCCTAGGAAAGTAAAGTCTGTGACATCACCAAGCTGGTAGGAGATATATGGCATACAGCCACCCAGGGTGACAGCAAACTTTTTCTGTGAAGGATCAGATAGTAAATAGTTTAGGCTTTGTGGGCCACTGTCTGGGTCATCACTCAGCAAGGCTTGCCAACAGCCCCAGGCAACATGTCAGTGAAAGAGCAAAGTGATGTGTCCTGTTTCTTCTCCCACTCCTTGGGCCTCTCCTTTGGTCTCCTTCCTGGACTACTTTCAGCTATTCTTTAAAATATTGGTGTCCGTGGAGTTCTGTTCTTAACCTTCTTTTTACCTAAGGACACTGATATTTAAAATTCATATAAGTTAGATACAAAATATAATTTTTTCAACCACTTAAAAATGTAAAAACCATTTAGTACTCGGGCCACATAGGAACAGACGGTGGGCTGGATTTTGCTCACAGACCGTAGTTTGCTGAACCCTGTTCTATGCCTGTAGTCAGAATTGGGGTGGGGGAACCAAAATAAACCCACCCTCCAAAGAAGAGCCTCATTAGCCCTTGGGAATGACAACTGGTTAATGAACACATTGTGTCCCAGATACAATGGACTGTTTGGAAGGAGGTCTAGATGGGAGGGCTGGGAAAACATATAGCAGATGCTGCAACTACTCTGGGTGGGAGGAACAAGGGAAAGCGTAGAGGGTGGACAAAGCCAGCATGAGAGTGATAACTTCTGTCACCAGGACAAGAGTGGGGTGCGGCTAATTACTTGTTCAAACACTAGTAACTACCTTTCCTTCTTCCTGTCAGGACCCTCCAACAACCTCATAATATCTTGAGGTTGATGCAGGCTACATACGGCACCAACCTCATGGCTCTATGGCCCTATAGGAGGAGGGTTCAGAGAAAGGACAATGGCTTCTACCCATCTTTCTGTCTGGGAGAGAGCTGTCCTCCAGCTCTCATCTTGATGCCAGACACATCACTTCTTCCCTGGATGCCACTGGTGCGTTTCAAGCTGCTACCGCAGTGCTGGAGCTCAGAGGGAGTGAGTGTGAGGAAGCTATTAAATCCTCACAGAAGCTCTTCAGTCTATCAGTGAAGTAGAGCTTGAAGATGCACTGGAAAAAAATCATTGATGCAGTTGAAAAGCAACCTGTCATCCACCATGATTGGACAGCGTGTAGTGGAAGCAGCAGTCCAGGAAGGCAGTCAGTCAGTAGGTGAAACCATAGAACATATTTTCAATATCATAGGAGCATTTGATATTTCATGCTTTGTGTACAATTGAAAAAAAAAAAAACAACTTCTCCCTTTATTCTGCACCAAATTTATTTGGAACAGCGAGAGATAAAGCAGAGCTGTTTCGTGAATGATACACAATTTTGCACCAGAGGACCCAAAGACATGAACTGTTTATTCCTCCAGTGATAGGTTCTCACCCTGATGAAAGTGGAAGTGAATTCCAGCTTAAAACAGTAGAAACCTTATTGGGCAGTATGACGAAAATTGGAGATGTAGTTGTTCTTGGAATGGTAACACAGTTAAAAGAGGGGAAAAATTTTTTTGGAAGATCCGACGGAAACAGTACAACTGGATCTTAGTAAAGCTCAGTTTCATAGTGGCTTATACAGAGCCTTGCTTTGTATTAGCCGAAGGCTGCAGATCAAGTGTTTCATGTCAATGTCTTTGGATTTCCACCCACTGAACCCTCTACTAACTACTAGGGCATACTATGGAAAATATTAATTTTTTTGGAGGGCCTTCTAATATATCTGTAAAGACTTCTGCAAAACTAAAACAACTAGAAGATGAGAATAAAGATGCCATGTTTGTGTTTATATCTGATATTTGGTTAGACCAAGAAAGAAGTATTGGACAAACTTCACACCGTATTTTCTGATTATTCACCAGCACCTCCAACCTGCTTCATCCTATGTGGCAGTTTTCCATCTGCACCATATGGAAAAAATCAAGTTCAAGCTTTGAAAGATTCCCTAAAACCTTTGGCAGACAAAATACATGAATATCCCAATATTCACCAAAGTAGTCGTTTTGTGTTTGTACCTAGTCCAGAGGATCCTGGATTTGGTTCCATCTTACCAAGGCCTCCATTTGCTGAAAACATTACTAATGAATTCAAAAAAAAGAGTGCCACTTTCGGTTTTTACTACTAATCCTTGCAGAATTCAGTATTGTACACAAGAAATTATTGTCTTTCGTGAAGACTTAATGAATAAAATGTGCAGAAACTGTGTCCCTTTTCCTAGTAGTATTTTGGATATTCCTGTAATATCCAAGTCATGTAAGTTCAGTCTTCTTTATGAAACTATCTTACATGTTGTGTTAAATAAAATTTTGTTAAGCCACTTGATTACTTACTCTCATGTTTATTTATGGTTCAAAATAATTTGAATGTATTTGTCAGTAAGTTAGTATTTGTTACTAAGTTAGTGTCTCTCATTGAAGTATCCCCTAGGGGGCTGAGGAAAGCCCAGAACAGGCAGGAAATTTCACTGAAGCTTCCTGTTTAGCTTTTAAACTCATAAATCTTATATTGTATTTCAAAATATGTATTTTAATAAAATATTCATGTTTATTAAATACTTCTTGTGATATATCCACACAAAAAAAATGATCTCAAAAACAGTTTCATCAGTTTGGGAAAGTGATAATAGTGGGCAAAAGAGGAGCAAGGGAGCTGGTCTGGTCTACCAGGAACTATTTGCTTTGGTCTTCAGATACAAGTACATCTGGGAACAGCAGGATGACACCATAAACCCAGGAGGCCGCGGCTTTCTGACACTCAGCTCTCCCACCCCTTCTACTACTGCTGTTTTCTTCTTGGCGGAGCCAGATTTTCTCAAAGAGTCGTGGCAACCATCTCTCCCCTTAATCCTTAACCCTCCACAATGAAATTGTTCACTAGTATTTGCGTTGCTAAGTCAAGTGGACTCTGCATTCCCTGTAACATTTGACAAGGCCCTCCTTCGTAGCTTTTTGGCGTCCAGATCATACTCCCTGCTGGCAAGTCCTCCCATTTCTCTGCCATCTTCTTCTCAGTATCCTTCGTGGAATCCTTCCTTCAGCTACCCTTTAAGTATTGATGTTCCTGGAGTTTTGTCCTCAACCTTTTCTCTTACACCATACATGTCCTGAATGGCATTTACTCCCATATAACTTCCCTTTCCACCGACCGGCTGCAGTCGACCAAATCTAACCCTCCAGCTCAGCTCTGCTCTGTTCCCCACCGCTTACCCCCAATTGCCTGTAGGCAGCTTCGTTTGGGTGCTTTGCAACAGTTGTCCCCAGAAAAGTCTCCCCCAAGAAACTTTTTAATGTATTTTTTATTTTTAAATTTATTTCAAAATACAAAACATATTTACAGAATAATTATTGGCAACAACTTATTATATTTAATAAGGCTATTTTGGTTGTAAGCAATAGAAACCAATCCTAACTTAAATTTTAAAATGGCAATTTATTAGAAGGAAATTGAGCAAGCTCATGAAATCAAAATTATAGGGAAATAAGCTAGCCCCAGGAAGGGGAGCCACAGGGACCCGAGCACCAGGAGTTAGTTGCCATTAACATGCCTCGCCTTGTATTAGATGTGCATCTCCGATCAATGAGCTGTGACCAAGCACAATATCATCACCTCTGTGCATTAGAGCTATTTCCAGAGAAGGGAAAATCACTACAAACCAAACAACCACCTCAACACAGCTCTCTTGAACTCATGGCGTCCCAATTATGTGAGATCACCTGAGGCATAAAAAGGGGGTAAAATCTGCATTAATGCTCAGACAGCGTTTACCAAGTAACTGCCTGGGTGATATGTCATCTGCTTGATGATCCTGGTCTGTCACAAACCTTGCCACGAACTCAAAATATGATACGATCCAATGTTGATTTATGAATAGAAATATATTCCACTAATTGGTTTCCTTTGGATTTATGACTAAAAGAATATATTTAAAAATTCTATTAAAATTTTCAAACATACAAAAGAATAAACCCCTACATACTCTCTTAAGTTTCAACAATTTTCAACATTCTGAAAGTCTTCCCTTGTTTCATTTATTCTGTTGCATACCCCTTGTTCTGCAGTATTTTAAGCAAGTGTTGTCATTATATTGCACAGGAAATATTTCTAAGAATATCTATAATAGATGGTAACTTTCCTTTGCTGTAACTATACTATCACCAAAAACATTAAAAACAATTGCTTAACTTCATTTAACACAATGTTTTTTCCCCAATTATCTCAAAAATGCCTAAAAGATGTTTTAAATGAAAAGGAGTGTCTTATGTTTTCAAACTGTGCTTTCATTTCTTAAAAAATTGGTGTTTTCTATTTTATATTGTCTCATAAATCCCTCTTGATGGTTCAATAATGAATTCTAATAGACAAATTTAAGTTTAGCAAATACTACTCTGAATGCACCTCCATCTCAACATTTACAAAATTCATCACCTTCCCTTCCCAACATGTTCCAAGTCTTATTTTCCAGAACTTAATAACTGTCCAGTCAATTATCTAAGGTACAAATGAGTCAACCTTGATTTCATCTTTCTCAAAACTTCTCATCCCATTGTATACCAATTCCTATCAATTCTACCTCTTCAACCCGTCTTAAATCTGTCCTACTTTTTCTTTCCATTCCCAATGGTTCAGTCATTGGTTTGTTCCCTGGATTACTGCGACTTTCTCATAGTTGGTCTGTCTCCAAACTTATTATTTTCCAGTGCTGCTAAAGGGGTATTTTTATTATGCATATTCAGTCGTATCATACTTTTCATGTGGATCCTATTTAACCTATTTCTATATTCCTTTGAGACAGAATCTCACCTCCCTCAGGAAGCCTTCTCAGAACTGAATAGAGGTCAGTGCGTGGTGTCTTCAGTGAACACAGCACCCTGGCCTGCCATCACCATCATTATCTCTTTTATTTTTGTCTGCTTCAATCACCTCATCCCCACTGCAAGGACCTTAAGGGGATCATGTCATATTCTTTTTTACATTCTCAGCATCCACCAAGAAGGCCCACCAAGTGACTGCATATCAGATGAATAGATGAGCTGCTGGTTACTGAAGGTGCTGAAGCTCAGCCTGGAAGCTTTCAAACTTTTGCAGGGATGTCTAACCTGAGGCCCGCGGACCATATGCGGCTCAGAATGGCTATGAATGCGGCCCAATACAAAATCATAAATTTACTTAAAGCACTATGAGATGTTTATGTGATTATGTGTCACAATGTATTTAATGTGTAGCCCCAGACAACTCTTCTTCCAGTGTGGCCCAGAGATGCCAAAAGGTTGAACACCCCTGCTTAGGAACAACAGAGACACCCTTCTAAAAGAGATTTCAACAGTAAATCTTACCAGGAATGTCTCTGGGCTACTCTACAAACACCTTCACCCCTACTGCCTTCCCATTTCATCCCACCATTCTTCCCATTCCATTCTAGGTCCTTCCCAACTGTCACTTTCTTCCTAGTCCCTGCCACCTCTTACTTCAGAGCAAACCTAGCCACCCAGCTCCCACATTCTCCTTCACTCCCAGCTCAGTTTGTACATACCCATATTCATCGTCTCCTTTAAGCTACATTACAAGCAGTAGTGATCCTCTCAACTGATCTACAAAGCTGGGACTTATTATCCTCACTATATAAACAAGAACTGTGGCTCAAAGAGGTTCATTCATTTATTTAGCAAATATTTATTGACCACCCTCTATGTACCTGGAAGTATGTGGACACCAGACATCTACAATGAAACTTAAAATCTAAAGAAAATAAAGAGACATTAAACAAGTAAACATAAAAATCTATAAAAGCAAAGTGTACCCTTGACCGGTGTGACTCAGCTGGTTGGGTGTCATCTTGCAAAGTGAAAGGTCGCCAGTTTGATTCCAGGTCAGGGCACATGTCTGGGTTGCAGCTTTGGTCCTGTCAGAGAATGAGCAAGAGGCAAACCAATTGATGTTTCTCTTTCCCCCTCCCTTCTCCTCTCTAAAAAGAAATAAAATCTTTAAAAAAAAAAAAAAGCAAATTGAAAAAGGTACTATGAAGGAAATAAAGTATGATTTCCTAAGAGAGTACCTGGAGTTAGGAGTCTCCTGATACTGACATGGGATCTGAAGGGTGAGTAGGAGTTAGTCAGGCAGAGTGGGAAGAGGACACCAACAGAGGGAACAGCATGTGTAGACCACAAGGCAGGAAAGGGGCTGGCTTCTTCCAGGAAGTGAGGGAAGACCCATGTGGCTGCAGCATAATTAGTGAGCTGGAGAGGACAGCAGATGAGGATGGAGGCATGCAGAAGCAAAGCCATGTGGGATCTTGTGAACCACAGAGGGTTCTGAGTGTAGTTAGTTCTGATGCTGCAACCACTTTATTCCTCCTGACCCCGTGCATGAACGTGTGCTAAGGTTGCTGGTTGACCCACCTCCAGTCTCTCCAAAGCCAATCCATGGTATACACTGTTGCCTGGTAAATATTCCTACAAAGGTAATTCTCACTTCTTCAATCAAGAAACTTCAAAATAGACCTTTCCTTTCTACTATACTCAGTCTAAATTATTTGGCATGGGTTGCCTATACTCGAGTTCTATCCCCAGATGACAGAAAGTGCTTTCCAGTATCAGTAGTGAGCCCCACACCAGCTAGTGATTGTTCCCCTTTCTTCATTCTCCCACACCTATCTGCGGGGGGTCCTACTTCCTCATTAGTCAGAACAGAGGTTCTTATCCTACAGTCCACATGTCATAAAATTCAGGGGTCCATGAACTTTGATGGAATAAAAAAGTCACCTTATTTTCAATAGTATCTAACCAACTAAAATTTAGTTTTATAAATGTAGACAATATATCTTTGTAGTACTAACATTATGTCATCATCAATAGAAATCATCAATTAATATTTTTGTATCACATAAACAGACATCTCAAAATATTTCTACAATTATGGAAGTTGTTAGACCTGCCAGTAAATCATTTTATTTAATGTGCGAATTGAGAAACACATGTGCTGTATTAATAAAACTCATATTAGTATATCATATTTCTTTAAATATTTTGAATTTTGAAAATTGTATATTTTATTTATGCAGTTACAAGTATTACTGTCGGACAAGGTCAAAAGGTGCTACCAAACTGCCAAAGACATCCATGGCACAAACACACTTAAAAACTCATTCATCAAACGTCAAGTCCTCACTAGAGCCCACTCGTGTTCTGTCTTACTCATATTACGTTGTTCTGCTTTTCCTTCCTGTTTGATGCTCTTCCATTGGTTCCACTTCCTATTCTTGCTCCCTGGGGAGCTACCTCAAAGCTCAATCCCTGACTCACAACTAAATTCTGTCCCATACTTCCTCCCTTATAAATCTCACCTACTAACACAACTAATTCAAACACTGCCTCAAAGATGACTCCCAAATCTACCTCTCCCTTTTTTTCTCCAACTTCAATCCTAGATCTTAAACTACCTGCAATGTTCAGCAACCAGAATAACATGCCCATGCCATCTGGGGGCAAACTGCCTGGATTCAAATCCCAGCTTTGGTCACTTACTAATAGTGTGACCATGGACAAATTATTTAACACCTCTTGCTTCAGTTGCTTCATTTGAAAAATGGGGGTGATAACAACAGTACCTACATCATAGGATTATAATGATTAGGAAAGTTAATACATGTAAAGGACTTATAACAGGGCTTGATTCATTTCAAGTACTTAACAATGTTAGCTATCACCAGTCTCATCTCCCTCCAACCTGATATTCTCATTTTGTGGGTTTTTAAAATTTTTTATTGAATTTACTGGGGTGGCAATGGTTAATAAAATCACATAGGTTTCAGGTATACAATTCTGTAACATCATCTGTGTATTGTACTGTGTGTTCACCACCGAAGTCAAGTTTTCTTCCCTCGTCATTTATCCCCCCTTTACCCTCTTCATTTTGTGTTTATTAACAGGTATAGTGTTAGTTACTAGGGATATGAAGATAGAGTTCCTTCCTATGACATAATCCTGATTAAGTCATTGCTCAAAAACTTCTAGTGGCTTCCCACTGAGTCCTAACTTAACAACACTAGAAATCCTTCACAATACCACCTCAAATAAATTTACCTCCTGGTATTCTCTCCTACTGCTTTAGTCCTTGTAGCTTATATTCTCTTCTGGCCAGACTGGACTTCACTGCTTTCTGTAAAAAAGACCTTTGCTGTACTGCTTCTGTCTTTCCTCATACCACTCTAATGTCTCAAATATGTATTTGAAAGCAATGACTGTCTTACTATGATTATTTCCCCAAAACTATGCATGGTACCCCATAAACATATACATTACAATCTTACCTAAGTCATGTACTCACTTAAGCATCAATTTCCTTCAACATTTTGCTTACTTTGTGAGCACCTCATACAGGCTGGGTACTATGCCAGGAGCTAGGAATATATACTGAAAAAAAACAACAACAAGATGGCCCTGTTCTCAAGATCAAAGTCTCATAAAGGAGAGCAAAATGTAATCACATAATTGCCATTCACTGTGAAAGGTACAGTAATAGGGACACCAGGGAATAAGCAGTCAGCTCAATCTGGGAGGCAAGAGGAGGCTTTTGAGATACTTTAGGGACTGAAATGGATTGGGAAAAGCCAATTAGACTGCAGTATGTGTTAAATACATAGGCATAAAACAATGATGTCTAGGAAACAGTTCATTATAGCTGGAGTATAGGATACAAGAGAGAGTGGCTAGACTCAAGACTGAAGAGGTAGGTAGACCTTTCTGTCAAGCACAGGAATTTGGACTTTATTTCATAGGCAACGAGGAATTAATATAAGGTTTAAACAGTAACACAAGGCCAAAGTTGTACTTTGGACACCTCCCTCCTAACAGTACTGCGGCAGAGGCAGAGAGCAAAATCCAGGGCAGCACTGTTCAACAAAACTTTCCGCAATGATGGAAATGTTTTATACTGCGTGCTGTCCAATATGACAGCAATTAGCCAGCCACATATGGCAATGAGAACTTGAAATGTGGCCAGTGCAACTGAGGAACTAAAGTTAACATTGTATTTACTGTTAACTTAAATAGTCACATGTGGCTTAGTGGTCACTGAATTGAACAGCGCTAGAAGTAAGAAAAATCAGTTAGGAAGCTGTTAATGTAGCTCAGGTGATAGGATAACGACCGAGTGTGATTCAATGGGTATTTTAGAGGCAAAATGATAAGTTTAGTAGATATAAAGCTGTAAGAAAAGACATCAAGAATGGGCTCCCAGATTCCAGGCATTGTGGCTTAACAGCTGCCATTCACAAGTAGCCTGGGTAACGTAGGATCAAATCTTTCATGCATACAGATCACATCAATTTTGAACAGGCTGAAATGTCTAGGGTTATCCAAGTGGCAATATTTAGTAGCAAGTTAAGCTCAGGAGAGTTGTCTGGACATATTTGAGAATTTGTGTCACTGAGTGAAATTACTTAGAGAAGATGAACAAAACTAGAAATAAACTGAAGCAAAATCCTGGCAAACATCAACACATAGAAAGGAATAACAGAGAGTACATGAGGAGACCGGAGAGGAACAACTGGACAAGTAGGGAGAGAAACATGTGAAACTGGTCACAGAAATCAAGGGTGCTGAGAATTTCAGGAAGGAAGCATGATCAAGTGTCAAACGCTTTAGAGAGCTGGTTAAGGAAGGTAAGAACTGAAAAGTGCTTCCTGCTCTTACCAGTTAGGAGTTCCTTGGTGACATTTGCCGGAAGAGTTTCAGTAGTGGAATAAAGGGGCAGAGAGGAAAATTTAAGTAATTTCAGGTGTTGGCTGTGCAGAGGCGCTGAGAAGTAAGACAGTCTACAAGAGGATACAATAGTGATAAGGTTATTTTTTTTCCCTTTTTTTTGGACTGGGAAACTTGTAGAATGAAAAAGTTAAAAATGCCAATTGGTAGAAAATGAAGGATAGCTTCAGAGCAAAAGATAAGGTCAACCAGGTCAAAAGGAAAGGAATTTCCCTACACAGAAATGAGGACTTCTAGTGACAGACATGGCCCTGTTTCTGTTGTTACTCGTGGGGAGTGAAGGGGTTGCGGACTACAAAGCGAAAATTTTAACTATGTTCAGGGTCAAGGGAGGAATTATTGTCTATGAACAAGTAAAAGGTCTGCTTTAAGTGGCAACTCAATCACTGTAACATCCCTAGATTAGATTTTTATGGGATTGACTCAAGGTCAAGAGTTGCGGGCAAAGCCTTAGGGAAAACTATTAAGAGTTTTAACTTAAATGGTTGAGCACGAGATGAGTAAAGTAATAAAAGTGATGAGAAGGCTGGTAAATTTGGCAGAAGATAGAACAGTCCAAGGCTTAGCAGGTCTCAATGAAGTAAGGAAGTTTTCCCCGAAGTTCGGGGAAAACGAGAGATTGTAAAGCAAAGAGGCGAAATAAAAAGCCCACACCTGGCGTTGGCACATTTCCCCGCGGCAAGCACCACGAGGGTGACCAAGTCCCTCTCACGCTGCAAACCCTCACATCTCCAAATCAAGGCTCCATTCTCCTTCACTGACTACAGCTCCGCGGCTTGCATTTTCGCTGGACCCAGCCCAAACGCGTGCAGCTGCACCTGATACCTGCGGAGAAGGCATCTAGTCAAGCCACCCCGGAAGGTTGCGGGTACCAGGGAATAGCCCAGAGAGGTCAGAGGTCAGAGGTCCCAGGTCCATGCGCCTCGCCCGCTTCCGCCCCACGCACCCAGCGCCTTCAACGCGCCGCCGGAGCTGCGGTGCCAGCCCCGACGCCTGCGCTCTACTACTTCCTTCGCGGCCTCCAGCACTCCTTTCCCCTGCCCCAAGCTGGTCACACCATTGCGCCTGCGCAGTGCAACGTTTCCGGGCTGCGGCAGCCTAGCTGAACCCGTTAGGAGAGGCGTTGAGGGGCGGGGACAAGGTCAGCGAAAGCAGGATGGGAAGCCGTGGATTATAGAGAAGCAACGGCATTGTAACGCTCTGAGTCTCTGGGAATGGACTAGGTTCATGCAGTTCCCTTGGTCCCTCGGACGACCCCCAGAAACCTTCGGAAAACTGTCTGCCCCACGGACGGGGAGGAGTGAAATAGCTAGCACGTGACCCGGCTCACCCAATCTGGGTGTTGCTTACGTGGCCTCGCG
The DNA here is from genome assembly GCF_021234165.1 of Pteronotus mesoamericanus. Classification (NCBI taxonomy): domain Eukaryota; kingdom Metazoa; phylum Chordata; class Mammalia; order Chiroptera; family Mormoopidae; genus Pteronotus; species Pteronotus mesoamericanus. The sequence continues at coordinate 3,278,274 of NW_026555085.1, forward strand.
GCCTCGATGATTTCCCCACCCCACCCCACTCGTTGGGGAAGGGAGGGGCTGGGGGCTACGCCCCCTCCCCCAACAGCTTCAGTTTCCGGGGTGGGGGGGTGACACCCCGGATTACATTCTCCCCCCGCACCGAGCCGAGGGTAACGTTGGATCCCCTTTGGATGGTTCCAGGATCCAGGTAAGAAGGAGCCCTTGGAGGGTTATTTTGCCAGTCATTTACGTGCTTAACCAATGGTGGGGAGTCCGGGAGGGAGATTCCTGGGGTTCAGAGTAGAATCCTGAGGGTGGGTGTGTCCTTCAAGTATTTCACAGTCAGTGAATGGGAGCGTGAAGAGGGGCGAGAGGGAGAGGGCAACTCTGATGGGGGAGGGGAATGGCCAACTTCAGGCCTCCATACCAATAGGAGGGCAAAGGGGCCTGGGGCGCTGTGCTCCCACCCCCGCCAATTCCCTTCATCCCCGACGGATACGGAAACCCGGAGCCAGGTGAGGTTTTCCTTTTGGCGGCCGGGGTCGGGGGTGGGTGAGGGGGGGAAGCGAGACCTAATGGGCTGAGTGGAAGTGGTGACTGTAATTCGTACTCACGGGTGTGAGGGGCTAGAGTGGGCAGCCTGGCGTGCGAACTGAGATTTTTCCCAGGCGCCCACTCCCTGTCTCCACAGACTCTAGAAAGAGCATTTCTGTGCTTCCTTTGTGTCAGCGGTAGGAAGCTCGCAGTCGTCATTTGGCATGCTGGAGGTTACGCTTCGAGTTACTTATCGAAATTGTGTGCATTCACATGGACACGACCTGTGGAGCTTTCTGCACAAACCTTCGTTGCCCCGTTGGGATCTTAGGCTGAAAGCTCGGAGTCTGCTTGGGAGCAGACAAGAGGCCCAAGGTGGGTGCAAGGGAGGGCGTCTGGAACTGGAAGAAGTTAGACTTAGGACCTGGGAGGATTTCACAGATCACAAGGTTTCGGGTTTCTCCAGGGTGGTGTGTTTCGCCTCTATTCCCTTCCCCCATTCCTAACAGTTTTCTACTTGTGTACAGCGGGGGTGGGAACGGAAAGGAGGAAAGAGTTACTTTTCCAAATTACTGAGTAGCTGTAGCCTCCTGTGTGACTTCTGTGGGGGAAGGGAGGTTTGGGAGGAAGAAGGATAGCAGTGATTTTCCGCAATTCAGGGAAACCAGCCAAAGTAATGTCTAGCTGCCCTTTCGCTTTCTCTAAGGCCCATAATTTTCACAATCTCTAAATTTTCCTTTCTTGGCTGGTCTCTGTGCAGACTTGTATGGTCCCGGGTGGAGAAAAGCAGATTTGAGAGGCTGGGCCACTGAGGAAGGGGAGGCTTCTGCAAAGTTGCTGTGTCATTGACTATGTCTGCTGCAGCGGCGGGCCCGCATGTACTTTTGAGACCGAGGCCTGATCCCTGGCGGAAAGAGGGACAGCGAATCTGCCTTCCCGGGGCGCATTCCCACCCCACCCCCGCCCCCGGGGTTTGTCTAACTCGGGAGGTCGTGAAGGCAGGAGATTGACGGCCATTTTAGACGCAGTAACGAGGTTGTGGCTCAAGAACAACTGCAGAGAAGGGTGATGTGGTTGGAGCTCAAGGATCTAGGTCATCAGAAGCCTTCCAAGGCGAAGGAGTTCTTACATTCGTTGACTTGCTTTAATTTCCTTTCTGATTATGCAATGTTTTCCTTGGTATCCAGAAAAGGGAAATGGGGTGTATTTACTCTCCCGCAAGGGGACAGGGAGCCCCAGAGATGGCTTTAGAGATCCTGACCTTGTGCTCTGGCTCTTCTTTAGTCATCCGTAGTCTAACCATAATCAGATAAACAGATTGGAGGGAGGGGGCGAAACTGAGTTCCCAAAATGGCTTCTGCCCCTCCTCGGAGGCGGACGGCCCGCGGGGGAGGAGGGGAGAAGGGGATAGAAGGAGGGGGAGGGCTAGTGCGCGGTAGCGGCCGCCTCCTCCGCTTGCCCTCCTCCCTGGTGCTGACCGATGGACCAACCGCTCCGTGGGGAGGACTCCGGACCCTGGTGGGGGGATGGGGGCCCACTTGCCCCCCGCAGCAGTGGGACCCTAAGGGGGGTGCGGGCATGCCCTTGGAATGTGGGAGGTGGGCTACGTGGGGGGGAAGACCGAGTTCTCCGCAGCGCGGGGGGGTGATGTTCACACTCACTGGCGGGACTTGTGTTTTTCAGCTCTGAGGCAGACACCGGAATGAAATTTGGGGAGGAGGCGGGTTTCATAGGTATGTTTGCGGATTTTGCTCCCAATTCAGGGCTACCGAGGTTTTGTCGAGGAGGCAGGTATTTGTATTGATTACAAAGTATGAATGGGTACGGATCGGTCATGTGTTCAAGGTGTAAGCTTTTGGAACGTTTTCTAGGTTTGGTTACCTTCTTGATAGAAGCTTTGGGGAGTTTAAAGAATCAGAGGAGTGTTTTGCCTTTGCCTTTCGGTTGGTTGTGTGACCTGGGGAAGGGCAGGGACGATTTTAGAGACTCTAGCAAGCCTGTGGGTTTTTTGTGTGTTTGTTTTTTTTGTGTGTGTGTGTGTGTTTTGTTTTGTTTTTGTGTGGAACAGAGAGACTTTAGATTCCGTCTTCGGTACGTTCGGGATGCGTAGCTGTTCGCCAGAGTGCCAGGCCGTGGCTTTTAAGATGGCGTCTTCTCATTTCAGATTCTTCACCACAGCGGCCTCTCTGTCGAGAACCACCACTGGCCAAGCGACCTACAGCCACACCCTGGCGGGCCGAGGTTGGCTACGCCCACGCATCCCCCACCCGTCCTGCTGGTCTGACCTTTGGAGGAGCTACGAATGGCACGACCTGCCCCGAGCTCGGCAGTCGCCAGTCGCACCGGGCCTCCACGCCTGGGAAGACTTTGTTGGAAAGGAATATGGGGAGGAGGTGCTGCAACCTGCCAGCCTCCCTGTCTTCTTGGAGTCGCCGAACCACAGCGCAGCCAATTGGCTCAGTGATAATGGCGGATTGCCGTGTCCCTATGGGTCAATGCGGCACTCTTCTGCCTGGTGACTGACGCTTTGGAAATGAAGTTTATGACATAATGGCTTCAGCGGACCAATAGAAAATGCTCCCGCGGAGAGGCGTGTCTTCTGCTTCCACTGGACTTAAAGCGCGTGAGCGAGTGAGCGTACGCGCGCGGAGGGGGTGGGGGAAATCTCGAGCACGGTGGCGCGCATGAGCGGCGAAGCTCCGCCCCCCCACTGCTATTATATAAAGGGCTGGCGCGGAGCTCCGCGGCGCCATTTCGCGCTGGAGTGGAGCAACCTCTAGGACGGGCTGGAGGATTCTGCCTACTGATACAGAGCTCTCAAGTCGTCGGGGCCGCCATTACAATCCACGTCCATCCTCTTGGAAATGGCCTTCCTCTCGGCCTATGACTGGTCTTGGGGGACAGTACAGACCCCATAGAAGCCCCAGAAGCTCCCCTTTTTCGGGCCCCGCCCAGTCCTCGGAATCTGTCCACCCCCCCTCTACTCCGCCCTCGAGAGGATTTCAAAGATGGAGGCGGCGGCTCCCTAAACCACTTTTCCGTGTTCATCCGCCTCCATCGAAATCGAAACGGGACTTTGTCCACCCCGGATGGTCCCCGCAGGAAGAGGGGATCGTTGCAGACCATCATCGGACGATATTGACGACGGTGTCTGGGATCGGGGTCCTTCCTAGGGTTTGAAGAGTTCGTCTCGCTCGCCCACCTTTGCTGGGGCCGCCGCCATTTTCTCGCTGTCTGCCTCTTGTGGAGTGCGCCAAGCTGCCGGGAGCCTTCCGTGAAAACAGCGGAGGAGACTGCTTTCGTGCCTGCCCTGTGGGAAGGGGGGGTTGTCGCCTGGAAGGCAGGGCAGCGGCCCCCCCTATTACCTGGGTTATGCTGGACGGGGAGATAAGGGGAACCGAGACCACCCGGACTTGACGCGGCTAAGTGTAACGCCGGTTCCCCGCCGTCAAGATGCTGCAAAACGTGACTTCCCACAACAAGTACGTCGCCGTGAGCGGGAAGGGAACGTTGCGGGGCTGCGGCACGGGGGTGTGGGACGTCGGGTTCGAAGGGAATACAGAACCGACTCGAGCGCGTCGCTATTCAGTGGAGCGGCTGTTGACTCGGGGGCTCGCGGAGGGGATTGAGCGACGGTTTTGGAACCGTGGTACTGTCCCAGACTCTGCGTGTGGAGGGAGTAGAAGGTAGTCAATGTCTCCGTTGTTTTCCCCGTTGTGGCCCAGTCTTCACCGAGTCGGTCAGAGCTAGGTTGGTAGGGGAATGTACTGGGGAAGGATGACATTGATTGGGTAGGGGGTCTGATGTTTTGCGACGGTTTGCCCGAGTGTTCTTGGCCACATCCAAGTGTCCTACACGGTTGCCATGGTGACGGCTTCAGGGACTGGCAACGGGAATTCCCAGGGTAGGATAGAGGGATGATTGTTTTAGCCTGTGGGTTCTTGGTGTCTAGAGTAGGTCATTAAAGCCCTGCTTGTCTTTCAGGGAATGGGCCAGTTTTGTGTTGAGTGTGTGTGTGTGTGTGTGTGTGCGCGCGCGCGCGCACGTGGTTTGGGGAGAGGGCGTTTTTTGATAGCCTTGAGTTTCATGGTAAGGCGGGAGGTTGGAGGTGAGGATTCGTGAGTCCAGCTGTCTTCAGGTGTAGACAATGAGGTATCAGGGTAGTGATTTTAATCTTAGGCCCTGGGAAACACCTGGTCCTGAGGAGCATCGGAGAGAATGTAAACTTCAAGCACTGTTGGCCTTTGATCTCCAGAGTTGATACCACAGTGGAAACTGTTGTCGGAATGTTGTTTTTTTAGCAAGGTGTGGGGGAGGTCAGTTCCTCTTACGAGGGAACTTGCTGACCTTGAATGGGCAGCTCTATTTTCTGAGCCCCTTGGAGGAAGCAGACTGCATTTGCAAGAAATTTCTGGGAGCTGGCAACTGAGTTATTTCAGGCTGTAAAGTCCCAGGAATGGTGGTTATCGGATTTTTTTAGTGGGGGGGGGTATGGTGTTCTGTTATACTTCTGGTTCATTTTCTGCTTTGAAGTTAACTGTGTAGAGCTTGTGGAGGATGCTGATCTTTTCTGCCCAAATGGATTCCTAGCTGTCTCATCAGCATTTTTTGAAATTCTCCCTGTTTTGCTTCCTTCCTCTTCCCTCAGGCGCAACCACCAAGCCCCTTGTGAATGAGGTCCTCCTCTAGCTTGGGGCTTGAGTTTCTAAGCTCCACCCATTTTGCTTAAGTCTCTTCCCCATAAACCTGTGGTAATCCGTTATGTCGTGTAAGAAACCATTTGGGGGCTTTTTTCCCCTATGTTAAAAAAAAAAGTTGATAGAGCCCATTAGACTATAGGTGAGACCTACATAGGTGTACTAAAAATAAGAAAACAGAAAGTATGGCAGTAGGGACAAGAATCTCCCGTGATGTTTAAATACTGCTTGTGGTTAAACTTGTCCACCTCAGTAGGTCCCAGGCCTGGGTTTGTTGGGTATATAGTGTAAATTTTGCGCTCCCTAGTTGCTGTAAGATTACCATATCTAATTTTGTTTCCCATTTTCACAGGCTCCCTGGGGAGGGGAATGCAGGGTTACTGGGGCTAGGTCCGGAGGCTGCAGCGCCTGGGAAAAGGATTCGAAAGCCTTCCCTGTTGTATGAAGGATTCGAGAGCCCCACAATGGCTTCAGTGCCAGCCTTACAACTGACCCCTGCCAACCCACCGCCCCCGGAGGTATCCAATCCCAAAAAACCAGGACGGGTTACCAACCAGCTACAGTACCTGCACAAGGTAGTGATGAAGGCTCTGTGGAAACATCAGTTTGCATGGCCCTTCCGGCAGCCTGTGGATGCCGTCAAACTGGGTCTGCCGGTGAGTTGCAAAGTTGGAGTGGGGAGGTGTGGAAATGAATAAGAATGTGTGTGAGTGGGGTGGGCTGTTTAGTACAGGTGCTGCGGCCCCTAGGGATTTCCCTTCTTCCCCACCCCATAGGGCAGATAGCCACCAGATTACCATATTTCTGGATTCTTGATCCTTTATGATTGATCCATCCTTTTGCTGTCTTGGCATCTCTCATTGTGCCCTCCATGTGTCCTTCCTTAACTTTTGTGCCCTGGCTCCATTTTACAGATTCCCACCCCGGGTTGGGAGAGGACCACGGTGGCCAAAATTCTTAGCTTCTTCCTCTCCCTCATGCAGCCCATGGATAGCCAGCCCCAGAGGTAATGTCACAGGATGGGAGACCTTCCAGAGTGGGTGGGAGTTGGGTGGTTAGAGAAAGACAGTAAGGGGCCTCCTACTGGGTGTGAAGAATCCTATTCCACTTTTTTCTGTCCTGTAGTTTAATTGGGGCCGCAGTTTAGGGGACTTACGTACCTCTCTGACGTGGGGTATGTATATGTGTGTGTGTGTGTTGGGGTCTTTTGTTGCTTGGGAACAGAGGCATTTTTCAACTATCTCTAACTTAGGTTTGTTTCTGTTTTGTTTTTCTTTGCTTTTAGGATTATCACAAAATTATAAAGCAACCTATGGACATGGGTACCATTAAGAGGAGACTTGAAAATAACTACTATTGGGCTGCTTCAGAGTGTATGCAGGATTTTAATACCATGTTTACCAACTGTTACATTTATAACAAAGTGAGTTTTTCCTCTTTGTGTGTTCATTAGTAGATGGTGAGAGACTGCTTTTATTGCAAGATGTTTTAACTACTCGAAGTCCAAGTCTTTTACTATAGGAGGTAATTCTCAATAGTTAGCACCTACAAAATGAGTTTCAGAGGGTACCACTACACTAAGTGACACAGCTTCAAAAATCCAGAGTTAAAGATTATTTAAGTAGAACACTTTTCATACTTGGGGGTGGCCATGTTTGTCAGAAACTTGACGAGATCTGAATAGAGCAGGATCTGTTTTCCTCGTCAGATCTCCTTCCATTATTTCTGAGTTTTCTTCCCTTGTATTTTGAGCGACAGAGTTGGGAGAGAAAGTGGAAATTAGTGTACCAGTATAGGTAACTCTTAGTACTTGGTGACAAACCAGCTAAGGGAGTGGTGGTGATGATGCCTGGTGCTAGGAATTCCTTTGGGAAAGGGTTTATCCTTTGCTGATATTTAACACTTTTTTTCTGTAGCCCACTGATGATATTGTCCTGATGGCACAAACGCTGGAAAAGATTTTTCTACAGAAAGTGGCATCAATGCCACAAGAGGAACAAGAGCTTGTGGTGACCATCCCTAAGAACAGCCACAAGAAGGGGGCCAAATTGGCAGGTATGAAGAGTGGGAGTTTTGCTAATGGAGACTAAAAGATGGGAAAGATGATCAAACTAATCTTTTTTTCTCTTTTAGCACTCCAAGGCAGTATCACCAGTGCCCATCAGGTGCCTGCTGTCTCTTCTGTATCTCACACAGCCCTGTATACTCCACCTCCTGAGATACCTACCACTGTCCTCAACATTCCCCACCCATCGGTCATCTCTTCTCCCCTTCTCAAGTCCTTACATTCTGCCGGACCCCCGCTCCTTGCTGTCTCTGCAGCTCCCCCAGCCCAGCCCCTTGCCAAGGTATAGATCCATGGATTTCTTTTGGACAATGGGGAGGACAAGCTTGAATGAAGTGGACCTGAAGTAAAAGGCTTTTCCATCTCTTTTGCAGAAAAAGGGGGTAAAGCGGAAAGCAGATACTACCACCCCTACACCTACAGCCATCCTGGCTCCTGGTTCCCCAGCTAGCCCCCCTGGGGGTCTTGAGCCTAAGGCAGCACGGCTTCCTCCTACGCGTAGAGAAAGTGGTCGTCCCATTAAGCCCCCACGCAAAGACTTGCCTGACTCTCAGCAACAACACCAGAGCTCCAAAAAAGGAAAACTGTCTGAACAATTGAAACATTGCAATGGGATTTTGAAGGAGTTACTCTCTAAGAAGCATGCTGCCTATGCCTGGCCTTTCTATAAACCGGTGGATGCTTCTGCTCTTGGCCTGCATGATTACCACGACATCATTAAGCACCCCATGGACCTCAGCACTGTCAAGGTATCCACTGCATTGGGCAGATGGGATGCTCAGACAGTGGTTGGAGCCTAAGGATCAGTAAGAACTGTTAGTCACTTCCCCTTAGGGGGGCACACAGCAATCTTTGGTACTTAGTAATTTTAATTTTTACAGAATAGTAATGTGGCAATTGGGCAAGTACTTGATAAGAGCTTCTAATTTCTGGAGTTTGAAACTCTGTGGTGGGTTTTATATTCAGAGCAACACTGCTTATGCTAAGTCCTACTTAGTGAGGGTGTTCACTTAAAGGGAGTGAAGAGAAGGAGAGAGGCCACTGATCCTCCCATCACTTAGAGATGATTTCTTTTTTCCTAGACAGATTTTTTTTTCCTTCAACCCACCCAAATTCTTTTGACTTCAAACTTGAACCTTGGGGCACAGATCCTTAAAGTCATCCCCACTGTGCTTTTGAGAGGGCTGCTCTTGCTCTGTCTGGGGTTGGCAGGGAATGGTGAGTCTCCCTACCTACACAGCTTCTGATGCTGCCTCCTTCTGCAGCGGAAGATGGAGAATCGTGATTACCGGGATGCCCAGGAGTTTGCTGCTGATGTGCGGCTTATGTTCTCCAACTGCTACAAGTACAATCCCCCTGACCATGATGTTGTGGCCATGGCACGAAAGCTACAGGTGAGTGTCAAGGTTGGAGTTTGGAAAATAAATACATCGGGAGATTTTTTTGTTACCCACACTGCATATCTCAACATGAGGATCTCCTGATTTTTGTAGTTGTAAAATGGAGTTGTGTCACCAGGTGGCTGGGTATGATCGGTACTATTGCCCCAGCTTGAGGCAGACTCAAAAGTCTGCCTCTCTTTCTAGGATGTATTTGAATTCCGTTATGCCAAGATGCCAGATGAACCACTGGAACCAGGGCCACTACCAGTATCTACTGCCTTGCCTGCTGGCTTGGCCAAATCATCTTCAGATTCCTCTAGTGAGGAAAGTAGCAGTGAGAGCTCTTCAGAGGAAGGGGAGGAAGATGATGAGGAAGATGAAGAGAGTGAAAGCTCTGACTCTGAGGAAGAAAGGGCTCATCGCTTGGCTGAACTACAGGAACAGGTACTGGTCACTATTCAGTTTACTAAGAATTCATGCCTGAGTCCTTCCCCTGCCCCCTGTTTTTCCTCAGTCTTTTTAAATTGTTCTGCTTTTATGTGTTTTTCCCATTTCACATAATGATTCCTTTTCCTCTCTAGCTCCGGGCTGTCCATGAGCAACTGGCAGCCTTGTCCCAAGGCCCAATATCCAAGCCCAAGCGGAAGAGAGAGAAAAAAGAGAAAAAGAAAAAACGGAAGGCCGAGAAGCATCGAGGCCGAACTGGGGTAGATGATGACGACAAGGGCTCTCGGGCACCCCGCCTCTCTCAGCCCAAGAAGGCTAAGAAAGCGAGTGGCAGTGGGGGTGGCAGTGGTGCCGCACTAGGTCCCCCTGGCTTTGGACCCTCAGGAGGAAGTGGCACCAAGTGAGTCCTAACAGGGGAGGATGCTTTTTCCCATTCCTTGCAACATTTACTCCTAAGCCAGGAGTCAGCAAACATTTTATGTAAGTGGCCAGGCAACAGACACGAACTCTGAGGACCACAGGGTCTCTCTAAGCTACTCAACTCTTGACAGTACAGTGCAAAAGTAGCCCTAGGCAATAAAGATGTGAACGTGGATACATGTTCCAATAAAACTTCATTTACAAAAACAAGTGGCAGGCCAGGTTTGACCTGAGGACCATGGTTTGATCAACTCCTAATGTAAACCAGTGAGTCCATAATTGTTTTTTCTTGTTTTCTACGGTGAGGTGGGTTAGTAGAGCTTTAGGGAACAAAAGATATACTCATGCCAGCATACCTGTATTTAGTTGTCAAAGCCCAAAATGAATGTTAAGTGGTTCGCATTCCCTACTGTACTGCCCTAGCTCTGATTCATTTGCCTTAATGGAAAACCAAGCTGCATGCCTGGCAGGAAATCCAAAGTATTGGATTGGAACAGTGGGAACATGTTGGGAGAGGGTAAGGATGCTTCTCTAACTGAGAGGGGTTTTTTTGCCCATAGATTGCCCAAAAAGACCACAAAGATGGCCCCACCTACCCTGCCTACAGGCTATGATTCAGAGGAGGAGGAAGAAAGTAGGCCCATGAGTTACGATGAGAAGCGGCAGTTGAGCTTGGACATCAACAAGTTACCTGGGGAGAAGCTGGGTCGAGTTGTGCACATAATCCAAGCCAGAGAGCCTTCTTTACGTGACTCAAACCCAGAAGAGATTGAGATTGATTTTGAAACTCTGAAGCCATCCACACTTAGAGAGCTTGAGCGCTACGTCCTTTCCTGCCTTCGAAAGAAACCTCGGAAGCCCTACAGTGAGTATAAATCAGGTTCACCAATTTTTAAGAGATCCTGAGGATAATATAAGAAAAGGGGGTAGTAGGGTGTGCATACTTGATGGAATTACAACTGTTAGCTCCCAGGATGGTGTCCAAGAAAGGAAGTTGGCAACACCAGGGTGTAGAAACTAGGATGCTTACAGCAGTCTTAGTCCTGTTAAAATTCTTTTCCTAGCCATTAAAAAACCTGTGGGAAAGACAAAGGAGGAACTCGCTTTGGAGAAGAAGCGGGAACTAGAAAAGCGGTTACAAGATGTTAGTGGGCAGCTCAATTCCACCAAAAAACCCCCTAAGAAAGGTGAGTATCCTGTAAATCACTGCAAATTCACGGCATTCTCCCCTGCTGACTGCCTTGCCTTCAAAAACGGAGATCAAACTTTTACCACATCTTTAACCTTTAACACTGTTCTGCAGCAAGTGAAAAAACAGAGTCCTTGTCTGCTCAGCAAGTAGCAGTGTCACGTCTCAGCGCTTCCAGCTCCAGCTCAGACTCCAGCTCTTCCTCTTCATCTTCCTCCTCTTCAGACACCAGTGATTCAGACTCAGGCTAAGGGGCCAGGCCAGATGGGGCAGGAGGCTCCGCAGGACCGGATCCTTAGACCACCCTGCCCCACCCCTTCTCCCCTTGCTGTGCTGCTTCCTCATCTCACCCTCTCCCCCCCCAACCGTAGGAGGCTTCCTCATCTCACCCCTCCCCCCACTGTAGGAGAGCTGGCTCTGCAGGGGGAGGGATGCAAGGATACTTACTGGAGGAGGGACACAAGGGACAAAATAAGGTTCAGTTTCCAGCCCCATAGAGAGTGATCTCTTGGGCATAAATGGGGCATAGAAGCCCCATTCAAAATGTCTGGGACAGGACAGGTAGATGGTATTAGTGGGCAAAGGCCCTCATAGGGGGTTACCTGAGGCCATAGCTGCCCTGTTCACTTGTAAAGGCCCAGTTTTGAGGTTGGTTCTAATTTATTTTAAGTTAGGTAAGGCTGAGGGTTGTGGGGATGTGATCACTCTTGGCCTCCATGGAGAGGGAAGAAAGTGGAGCTCATTTTTTACGTTGACATTTTTTCTACTCTGTTTTTCCCCTTTCCTCAATTTGGGGCCCCTGGGGGTTTCTGTCATCTCCCCATTTGGTCCCCTGGATTGTCTGTTGATTCTAACTTGTAAATAAAGAAAGTATTATTCAAGTTTTGAGTTACCTAACATTTGTTTCTGTGGTGCTTTTAAAAAAAAAAAATGGTAGAATAGTCTGAGAATTTTGAGGTGAAACAAGTCAGAGCCATCTTGATGGATTGTCTTAGTTTTTCTAAAAACCTGTAGGCTGTTGATGGGGCCAAAGTAAATACATCTGTCCCTTGTAAAGTGAGTCCTTCAAAATAAACTTTAGGTTCATGATTTACTGTGGTTTAGATGAAGAAAAGCAAACCCTGGCTCATGCATTATTTAATCATGAGCTTAGAGCTCAAGACTTGGAGGAGGCTCCGAGATTTTCCTCTGCTTGATGGGTGTATGGATTGTCTCCTGAACACAGAAGGTGAGGGGGGTGGGAGGTGGCCAAATCATACATTCTTTAGGCATTGGGTATCTACCTTGAGAAGGCAGTTGTGCCTACTTTTGTAATTTGCTGCTTTGGTTTCAAACTAGACAAGAGTCCTGCATAGTTTATTAGTATGTTAATTTAGATCATTAACAGCAATTCTCACAAAGTTCAAATCACAAAAACCTCCATAAATCTAAACCTATGTCTTTCTCCAAGGGGGGAGGGGCCATGTAATTCAGGGAGCTGGGACATGTGGTTTTTGGAACTGGGTTTCACAGACTTAAAAAAGTAAGACATTTAGCTTAGTATAATGGGCTGTACTAGGAAATATCAATTCTGAAAGGCTATGAATTGGGAATGTAAAGGAAATGACTCATTATGCTAGAAATGTTGAAAGAAGGTATAGGGTGGAGTCTGGTGGAGATGATAGTGAAGATTTTGAAAGGAGCAGTGATCCTCCAACCCTCATTACATATTAGGGTTGGCAGAGCTTTTTAAAACGGCAGTTAACTTCAAGATTCTACAGTTTCGAATTTTCAGCAAATAGGGATCTGAGCAACAATTTTCAAAAGCTCAAAAATGGTGATGTGCAGCCATGATTGAGAACTGAACTTTCACAAAGTCCTTCACTTAGTTTTAAAGGGAAAGAAACTGATTGGGCTTTTTGGCCAACTCAAATACTGAGTGGCCTCAACTCCTTTTGAGTTCTGGTCCTCTTGAGCATTAGGTAAGAGTTTGAAAACTAAGGGGTACTGAATAGAGTTCCGTTGTGTTAGTGGGATAAGAATCAAAGTCTTAGGAATAAATGTTCAGGTTGAGGTTTTATGAAGATGGATGCCTGGGACTACAGGCATACCATGACAAGCAGCGTTCTTTGGGAAAGAAGGCAAAGTTCTTGGAGAATAAAAAAAGGCAGCAGGGAAGAAAGACCCAAGTGTGAAATGGATTGACCCCACGAAGGAAGCTGTAGAGCTCTTGAGTTACAGGAGCTGAGCAGTGCATAGACAACTGGGGAGTGTGGACATTGTTCATATTGCTAGACATCCCCTCACTTGGCATGTAACATTTCAGAAGGAATTTCAAGTTTAAGTTGGGTTAATTTGAGGAGGAGGCTAGTTATAGAGCCTTTAAAAAATTTTTTCTTTTAGAGGAAGCGAGAGAATTATTTATGCATTCGTGGTTGCTTGTGTACATGCCCTGACCAGAGTTCAAACCCTAACCTTGGTATATGTGGATAACACTAACCAGTCTACTTGGCCAGGGTTGTTATAATAAACTTTGAAGACAGACTGTAGCTTCATATCCTTATGTTCATACATGCTTAAAATGTTTTTGAGAAAATAAAAAGTTTCAATTATCAAAAGAAGGTGTGTTTCTCAAACTACTGCTGGCAAGGATGTGGAGAAAGGGGAACCAATTTGTACTGTTTGTGGGAATGCAGACTGGTATAGCCTCTGAAAAGCAGTAATGGAGATACCTCAAAAAATTAAAAATAGATCTGCTTTTTAATCCAGCTGTCCTACTTCTGGGAATATATCTGAAGGAACCCAAAACACTAATTCGAAAGAACATAAGCACCCTTAGGTTCATTGCAGCATTATTTATAATTGCCAAGATACGGAAGCAGCCCAAGTGTCAAGAGATGAGTGGACAAGACAACTATGGGACATTTGCACGCTGGAATACTAGACTAAAGAAAATTTTACCCTTTGCAACAGCATGGATAAACCTGGAAAACATTAAGCTAAGTGAAATAAGCCAGTCAGAGAAAGACAAATATCATATGATTTCACTCATGTGGAATCTAATGAACAAACAACTAACCGAAAATGGGGACAGACTGGGAGAGCAGGATGACGGCTGGGGTGGGAGGAGGAGAGGGGTGGTGGGACTGAGGAAAAAGGATGCGGACATGAACAAGAGTGATTGCTGGGTGGGTGGAGGTATAAGGGGACTAAATGGTAGTGGGAAAAAATATAAAAAGTTAAATCAGGGAGAAAAAAGTATTTGTGACGTACCTTTGGAGGCACCTTAGCAGGGTTTCCTATAACCTTGGAAATAACCGTAAATGCTGTGAGAGGAGGCCTGCCTCATCCCCTTGACTGCAGATCTGGCTGAGACTGGCAAAGTGGCCCTGGACATACAGTACAGTAACTGGCATCAGTAGCCAATTAACATAGTATGGATTTCCTGACCATCAACCTTTTGGGAAAGTCCCTGCCCTGCTCCCTGACCCTTGAGGATTGAGCCAGTTTGTCCTTTGATTTACCTTTTTCCCTTAGTCCAAACCCCAGCTCTACCCTGTCACATCCCCCTTTGACATTGTGATAGTTTCAGGAGTCAGACTGGGTGCCATCTTAGTTGGGACAACTGCCTTCCACAGTAACTGATCTCCAGCACAACTAACACCATGGCCATTTTCCTCCATGCTCTTTTCAGCTCTTGGAATCGTGTCCCACTGCCTCTGCTTTTCTCTTTTCATCTTCTCATGCCATTTGCTCCTCTTGAATGTTTCCATAGGGAATATTTATTCAGTCAACATATTTTATTGAATTTCCTTGATTGCTTTTTATTCTTCAACAAGCTCTGCGAAGTTGATGAAGAGAGAAGCTTGTTCTGTACATAGAGTCCAGTCATGCATGGTAACAGTGGTTGTATTGACTTTGAAGATAAAGGCATGACTTTCAGACTTCAACTTTCTTGAACCCCAATGTGTGGACCGCAGTCCCAGCCCTGCCAACCTTGCTCTTAGGTTTGCTCAGGACTATCCTTACTGGAAAGCCCTGCTTCCCTGAGGGACCAGCATGAAGGGTTCCCAGCACAAGGACCAGAGATTCTTTGGGGCCTACCCAAAATAAACTTGAGGAAGATCTCTCTGGGCTCTGGAATGAAGATGTTGGAATGGTAGAAGGGTACTGGTCTGATGATTCTATCATCTCACACCTTTGCTGCTTTCCCCTTTCTTGGATCACCTTGGTTCAAGCTCTTTCCAAATTCCCACTAACTGGTCTCCAGCCCCGAATGGACAGCTTGCTGCCCCATAATTTGTATGCTGGGAGTGAGGAAAGGGGCCACATTAGGCAACTTCAGGGTTGGTTGGTTGGTTGGTTGGTTTTTAAATTTAAGTGGTTCTGGTGGCATAATATGCAAAGATCTATAAAGAATTTAGAAGAGGGTTCCGATCTGAGATCACTGATCTGAGATGTGAAAGTAAATTGCCTGAACGCAGGTGGTGCTGAAGCTGTAAGAATGAAACGGTGAGTGCTTTCAGAAAAGGCCAGAAAGTTGGAGAAGCCATGATAAGAACTTGAATTTTTATCCCAAATATTTTAACAATAGCTCACATTTATTGAGAATTTACTATGCGAAGCACTGTACTAAGAAAAAAAGGGAGGGAGGGAGAAAGAGAGAGGGAGGAGGGAGGGAGGGAGGGTAAGGAAGGACAGAAACTGTGAACTCATTTCATCCTCATAGCTCCATTTAACAGCTGAGGAAACGAGGCACAGAGAGAGGTTAAGAAGTTAGTTGTCCAAAGTCCCAACAGCCAGTTAGTGCTGGAGGAGGAATTGAACCCAGCAATCTTTCTCCAGGAGTTGCAACACTAGAATCCCAATACTGTGAACTGGTGGGCAGCTAGGAGACATGCTCTGAAGAAATTGCAGTAGAGAGAATCATGGGTTTGTGGGGTGTCAAGAATGGATGCAGAGTGATAATTTAGAAAGCAGTAACTGCGCTCAGACCCAGCAAGTAAGGATAGTGGTTTGGGATGGAGAGGCAGCGATGTCGATAGGGAGACATGGAGAGGCCCAGAGCTTTGCAGCAGTGGAAGTTTGATCCTTGACTACATGAGTGCCATCTGGCTGACTGGCAGGTGTGAGTGAAACTCCAGCAAGTCTATCAGAAAAGGCTGGCTCTGAGACACTTGCTCATAGGACAGCCACAAAGGGTCTTTCTTTGGAGCCACCTGGTGATGATGTTATTCATGACTTCCTGAATCTGTGGATATTTTTGTGCCCACCTTCCCATCTCTAGGTTCTTTCCTTCTTACTTCCCTGCACTTCAACTTTTGAAACATGAGCGTCACTGTTACAGTGCAGAGGCCTCATGTCCTGTGACTTCTGAAGCACCTCCTGTGTTTCCCCTGGTCCTGTGACGCCACTTCTACCCTCCTACTTTTCACACAGCCTTTCCTGGTCTACTCCTCAAAAGTCAGCCTCGATCTTCCACAAGATGTTGCTGTCTCTGTGTTACTGTCTTTGGTCCTCTTCTCCTTGTTTGCACAGTGTCTCTAAGCAATTCTACCCACTCCTCTGGAGGCAACGCTGATCCATAAAATCTGTCCAGACCTTGCTCCGAAGTCCCAAGTCTGTTTTTCAGCTGCCTGATGGCAATGTCCCACAGGCTCCTGTGATTTCTTTGTGTATGTAAGAAGCACTCATACAGAACTTGCTAATGTGCCAGACACTTATGAAAACATTTACAATTTTAAGTCCTCACAATAATGCCATGAGGTAGTCATCACCCTTTGCAGATGAGGAAATTGAGACTCAGAGATATTCGGTAAGAATTCTATTGTAAATAAGTGGTAGCAAAGCCAGGATTATTAATGTATCATTATTCTCCCAGTCATTTGAACCAGAGCCTGGTGATCTGCCTGAATTTCTGCCCCTTGCTCTCTCGCCCCTCGCTGTTACCCATCATGCCTTCCTCTGTCACTGCTTTCCTATCAGTGCCCCCATCAGGCTGGACTGTCATGACTCTCTTCTTACTGGTCTACCCACAGTCTCATTTCCATCTGATTAATCTATCCCCCACACTGCCAGAGAGATTCTTTAGAAAATAAATCTATCTGATCATGTTGCTTATTACCCTTAAGGTTTAAAGTCCTTCGCAAGGCCTACAAGGCCTCTATCTAGCCCTTTTTACCCCTAAAAGGTCATGTCCTTCATTCACCCTTACTTGAACTATGTGCTCAACTCAGAGCAAAAATGGGCCTTCTGAGATTCTCCCATGCTGCTTATTGCCACTGGGTCTTGACACACACTGTTCACTCTGCCCAGAACATCCTCTTTCTCCCATCAGTAAATCCTACAGAGTCTCCAAAAATAGCTTGTTACCTCCACCATAAAGACTTTTTTGCCCTGGCTGGTGTGACTCAGTGGATTGAGTGCTGGCCTGCAAACCAAAGAGTCTCTGGTTCGATTCCCAGTCAGGGCACATGCCTGGATTGCAGGCTAGGTCCCCAGTAGGGGGGCGTGTGAGAGGCAACCATGCATTGATGTTTCTCTCCCTCTCTCCCTCCCTTCCCTTCTGTCTAAAAATAAAGAAATCTTTTTATAAAAGGCTTTTCTAACTATCCTTTAATCCCTCGGCACACACACACCTTCCAAGGGACCTTGCTAAACTAACTGTACTGGGCCCTCTCCATTCAACCACTGTGCTGTTTCCAGGCTGTCTTGCACTGAGTTAGCGTGGCCTATTAAGGCTGTTCTGCTCATCAACCTTGGAGGACTGTCAATCAGACTGACCTTCCATTTTCTTTATTTATTCTTTATTTTTAGAGAGATGGTACAGGAGGGAAAAAGAGGGAGAAAGAACATTAATGTGTGGTTGCCTCTCATACACCCCCTACTGGGGGCCTGGCCTGCAACCCAGGCATATGCCCTGACGGGGGATCAAACCAGTGACACTTTGCTTCACAGTCCAGTGTTCAATCCACTGAGCCACACCAGCCAGGGCTAATCTTCCATTTTCAGTTCACACTTAAGTACTTCCTTCCTCCTTAATTTTGTCCCCTTATACATACATGACTCCTATACCTCCTTTTTGAGGTAGGGACTGTGTCTTGTTCCTTATAGCCTTAACCCTCCCAGTGCTAGGGGACAGTTTAGATATATGCATAAAAGATGGTTATACCACCTCTTGGCATTTGTATTCATCCAGGTACCCAAGCACAGATCCCCAAAGGAGGCTCAACAGCCCTGCCCCAGCCCTGCTGGCAGGTCCAAGAGCTGAGGTTTAGACAGGTGTATCATCAAGGTGTGCTAACCATAGGGGAGCCAACTCTCTGGTTTGCTGCATGCTGAGGCAAGTCCCAAGACATGAGACTTCTAGCAATAAAGCAGGAAATCCCAGGAAAATTGGGATACGTCATCACCTCATGAATAGAAGATATCATTATTTTGGCTGTGTGGGGAGATAGAGCTAACATACACTAGGCATTTATCATTTTCAATGCCCTATGCTTGTCACTTTACATACATCATCTCATGGTTACCAAAATATCCAATTCCCAGTCATTGGATTCTATTATGCCCACTTAATAGAAAAGAAAACAGAGGCTCACAGAGGTGTATTAACTTGGCCTACATCATTTGTCCCAAAGTCCATGCCTTTCTGCTGTGCCATGTTGTCTCGGGGGATCATCAACCATCTTCCTCCCTCACACCCTGCCCCACCATCCCCCTTGCCAGAAGACCTCCCTCCCTGAGCACCAGGCCTGTCACCTCAACCTAAGGTGGCCAAGATAAGAATAGCTCCTCATGCAAGTAAGAGGAGCAAATCATCCTTAACAAATTTCATGTATTTCTTGGTTCTTGTATAAGAAGTAAATATCTATACAAAATATTTCTCACATGTGTTTGCCAGTGAAGACATTGCAAACCTTGTTAATTAAGCTAATGTTTGATTTGAGGTTGGAGGAGAAAAGGGGTTCTCCAGGGATAAGAATTTGTGTCAGGTGTTCATTTGAAAAAAGAGCATTTCTAAAGTGAGCTTCTAACAGCTGTAACTGTCAGCCCTCCAAGAGGCTGTTGCTATTGTAATCCCTGAGACTATGAGAATGGGTCAATCGGCACTTTCTCCTCTTCTGTACCTGCAATGTATATGTCAGAACTGCCTTCCCATAAAGGCAGTTTGTAGAGACACTGAGAGTTCTTGTGAAAATGGTTATTACCTGTCCTTCTGCCTAATCCGAGTTTCTCAGCCAGAGTTGCTACAAAAAAGGGGACAGTTTCACAGTTTCCTCATCTTTTTGCTTCTCTCTTTCACTCTCTCTCTCTCAAAAAAAAAAAAAAGGCAGTTTTCCTGGTTTTCTAAGTTTGTATGCTTTTAAGTAACCCCAGGGAAATAAAAGCTGAAAAGTCACTAACAGAGTGATAGTTACAAAGGACCAGGAAGTCCTCGTCCTTATGAGAGTGAACCAAAGTGCTCTTTGATGGGAATGAGAATGATGGTTTTTCTTCTTCCATGGTTTTTGATTTGAGAAAGGACAGAGCTGCCCAACCCCCTAGGGTTCCTATATCAGATTTCTAGTTGTAGCTGCTTCCTTCCCTACAGAACTCTTCTTTTGTGGCCCCCAGTTCCCTAGGGTCTGGTCAATGACCTGGTGTTGATACTGGCCATGAACCTGTGCTTAGACTTCCCCTTAAAACTCTGTATCCTGTTCTGGACCTGATTCCAAGTCACTGATTTGCTATTCTTGAGTCCATCGCCTGCCCTTCATCCTGATCCCTGGTATCACGTTCTTCCATCACTAGCTTTGGCCTCTCAAATAGATCCTGGAGATCCCCATTGTGATTTAACCAATGATTTGGCCAGGAGAAAAAAATTGAATGCAGGAAAGAATGATGAGCAACTATGGGGGCAGCTTAGGGTCAACTCACAAGGCTAGTTCAGAGAGCAGTCTGTGAGTGGGAGTGGTGGTTAGGGTCCACTTCAGAGTAAGGTCAAAACAAAACAGAAAGGACCTTGTTTCCATGGTTTCCAGGGGAGCGGAGAGCAAAGGAGAAAGCCAGGAAAAAGATATTGACACTGGGCTCTTGCTAACTGCCAGGTAATTTGATGGGCACTTTTTACACTTACCTCTTTCAGTCCACCCAACATCCTGATGACATATACATTGCTATTCCTGTTTCAGAGATGAGAAAGTCTAACAATGTGCATAAGATCATAGAGCTAGTGAGACAGGATAAAGCTGATTTCATAGTTTATATTCTTTCTTCTATATCAAAAATTTTTGACTATGTTCTAGATATAAGCAAGAAAGGAATTCAAAGTGAAACTTAGGAAAAAAACATCCAGATGTGGTTAACTCCACCAACGTGAACCAAAGAATAAGGCTGGACACACACACACACACACACACACACACACACACACACACACACACCCTTCCTCTTTCTCTCTCCATCTATCTATACCTAAGTAGCTTCTGCCCAAGATTCCTCCATGCTCTGTGAAATGAGTTTATTTCACCAAGCCCAACTAACTGAGTTTAGCTGAAGGACTATTAGGAAGTATGAATACACAAAGAAGAAATGAAACCACCTTGTTCCCCAAGTACAAGTGAGGGAGTTCCCAGTGATTGCTTTTGCTGTGTGAAGAGGAAGCAGACTAAGAGGAAATTATTCACTTTGGACTGAGTAATACCTGAATGGTGACTATTTATATCTACCACCCTCCCAACCCTTCTTCAGGTGTGGCTTAGCCACTGGGAACTTTATGAAGGACAAGGCCTGTGAGAACCAGGGTGTAGGAGGTGAAGGTGATGAAGATGGGGCTGTGACCAGGTAGACAGGACCATGAGAGGAAATGGGATAGGGGTGGTGATATCTGAGCTTGTACTGAAAGAAGGACAGAAAAGGAATGACAAAAATTACAGACCAGGAATAAACATTACAAGAACTTTGTAAGATTTTATAAGATTTGTATCTTCTCCATTTTTACTATTTTGTATTAACCTTGTCTGTTTTCTGATTAGGACTGACAACAAAATCTCAAACATGGAGAAAAGCAAAAAATTATAAACCATCTTAATATTTTTACAGTTGAGTTTAGTTCATGAAATGACTATAGACAGCATTATAGTAATTTTTGACTATGGTACATTTTTTTCAAAGGATAAGAGTCAATGAAGCAATTGTAGGACTCCAAGATAAAAATGAGACTGTGCTTTGAACCCATGGATGAAAAAGTTGCTGGAAGAAATGGTCAAATTTCATGTGTGTATTTAATAATCATGCAATGAAACAAAATGTTAAAGGAATTACATAATGATTATTTTATTTTAGTTAAAATCAGAGAACAAAATATTTAAAATATCTATTACAGAGGAGTAATTCAATTACTCAATAGGTGGCATACATCAATTCATGGATTCCGGTTCCAGTGATCTCTCATTTAATCTGCTATTGTCAAGTATGGCACAGCATTACACACACACTGTGAAAATTCTAAACAGACAGAAAAGCTGGAAAAAGTACCAAGAATACTTGAATACCCATAACATAAATTCAGTGACTGTCAAGATTTTCCTGTCTGTTTCAACTGTGAAAGTTTGTGTATCTGAATCCATTGCATAATGAAGACATCATGGTATTTCATCTCTAAATACTTTAGCATAAAGATATATTGCTATACAACCATAGTACCATAATCATACTGAACAAAACTGAAAATAATTTCTTAATATCATTGATTACACAGTCCATATTAAAATGCTCCTGTTTGTCTCAAAAAGTGTCTTTATCTGTGTTTTTCCCCAGGGATATTACCCAGAATAATCCACTAAATTTGATTGTAATATTTCTTAGGTCTCTTTTAATCTCTCCACAACCCACCATTACTCCCTCCCTCCCTCCCTTCCTCCCTCCCTCCTTCTCTCTCTCTTTCTTTCTTTCTTTCTTTCTTTCTTTCTTTCTTTCTTTCTTTCTTTCTTTCTTTCTTTCTTTCTTTCTCTTTCTTTCTTTCTTTCTTTCTTTCTTTCTTTCTTTCTTTCTTTCTTTCTTCTCTTTCTTTCTTTCTTTCTTTCTTTCTTTCTTTCTTTCTTTCTTTCTTTCTTTCTTTCTTTCTAGATTTTACTTATTTATTTTAGAGAAAAGGGAAAGGAGGGAAAAAGAGAAGGAGAGAAACATCTCCCCAGGACCAAACCCCCAATTCCACAACCCATGCATGTGATACAACCAGGAATCGAACCAGCAACCATTCCCTTCACGTGTTGATGCCCAACCAAGCCATTCCAATCAGGGCCCCAAGCTAACCATTTCTTCACTGCCTTTTTAAAGAGACCAAGCCAACTGTCTTGTAGAGTATCCCACATTTTGAATCTGTATGATGTTTCTTAATGGTTTTATTTAACTTATTCTTCTGTCTAATATATTTTCTATAAATTAGAACTTTGAACTAAAGTCTTGCTTAGATTCAGATGAAAGATTTTTGCAATAATTCTTCATAGACGATGCTGTGTACTTCATTTATCATCTCCTCAGGAGCGTATGATTACTATATTTTTGTCCCATTATTCATGAGCCCAAGTTGATTACTGAGTTGAGGTAGTGACAGCCAGGTCTCTCTCCTCTGTAAAGATAGTTTCTCCCTTTTGTCACTAGCAAACGCTCTATAGGCATGGGACTTTGGCACGATGTATCTCTCCAGTTCCCCATCATCTGTTCTACTAATGGTTTAACATCTACGGTGCCTTCCCTAAACCAATAATCACATTAGAGTGCAAAATGCTGGCTTTCTAGTTCTGTTATTTCATCTACATTTACTAGCTGGCAGTCATCTAAAGTGAAGAACTTTTCTCATCAAAGGAACAACATAGTTCCTTCTGAAAAGTAAGGATAGATACGTTTGTCTCCTTCGAGGACCAATTTTCTGTGTTAGGAATTCAAATATCACATCAGTGGTAACAGTGAAGTTTTGTTTGTTTGTTTTATCTTTATTGAATCATTATTAGGGACTCATAGATTTTTATATATTCAATGATTTAAGTCAATTATGGTCATTTCTCTGATGTTCAAGTTGTCCCAAATGAGAACCCCTTCAAGCTGCCTGCTCTTTTCTTTTGACAGGACTCTGTTAGTCTTTGACCACTTCCTTGTTTTCTAAAACATGCTTGCCTTGTAGTTTCCCTAACCCAGACCTGATGCCAGTCACTTCTCCAAGAAGTTCCATCTCCTTTCATGGACAGTGGTGTTTGGAAACAGCAGTGAGTGCACTAGGGATGCTCATGGCTGCTGAGGTACCATTGGTTCCAGGCTCTCCATTTGCTGGGGCCAGGATTTATAGATATATAATAAATTATTAGTTAGAATTGACATTTGTTATAATTCAGCTTCTTTTTTCTTCCTTTATATACACTCAAGATCTTGGTTCCTAATTACATTACATCAGTAATCACTGATTGGCTCTATCTTACAATATACATAACATAGTTTCAAAATTATATCCAATATTACTGTTAACAATGACTGTTAAACTATTGAGTGACATTTGATGTTTTTGGTATTTTTTGTCCTTAAAATATATTCCACTAAAAATATACAATATTGTTTTCTAATTACTTTAACTAATGTTTTAACTAAATGCTTTTACTTGTTTCTGTTTGTTTTAGATTTCACAATTTTTGTTTAATTTTTATAAAAATTGTAAAGAATTTATATATTTCAAAAGTCAATGTTACCCTGGTTGGATAGCTCAGGTGGTTAGAGCATCATCGAGATATGCCAAAGTTTTGTGGGTTCAATCCCCGGTCAAAGAACATACAAGAATCAGCCAATGAATGCATCAGTAAGTGGAACAACAAATCGATGTTTCTCTCTCTCTCTCTCTCCCTCGTCTCTCTCTAAAATCAATAAATAAAATGTTTTAAAAAGTCAACATTTACTATTGCTTCAAACCCATTCCTTAAAATCTATTCTTTTCCTTCATTTTTTCAAATCAATTTCTGGTTTATCTATACAGTGTGGCTTTTTATAAATGTATATCTCCCTTTTTTCTTACCTTAAAGGTAGCACATACTGGACACATTTCTTTGTATCTTGCATTTTCCACTACATCCCAGAGATCCCTCCACATCACTTCAAAGAGATCTTTCTCCCTTGGTGGATGTGGCTAGGTTGGTTGGAGCATCATTCCGTACACCAAAAAGTTGTGAGTTTGATTTCCATTCAAGGTACATACCTAGGTTGCACGTTTGATCCCCGATCAGGGCACATATGTGAGACAACTGACCAATGTTTCTCTCTCACTCTGATGTATCTCTTTCTCCATCTCTCTTCCTCTCTCTCTAAAAGCAATGAAAAAATGTCCTTGGGTAAGGATAAAAAACCAGCCAAATAAAAGAGACCTTCCTCATTCTTTCTATCAACTTTATGTTACCCCATTGAGTGGATGTGCCACAGCTTTTTCAACTATTCCATTCTTACGCTATATAATTCCAGTCTTTTGCAATTACAAAAAAAATGGCATCTCCATCTTAAATGGCAGATGACTATTTAATAATGACCACTTACATATGTTTGACATTTCCTTACACATATTAAAGTATATTTTAGAAGAAAATATTACTTATGTCAATTTGCTTTTAATTAACATTCTTTAGAACACTGGAGATTCATGAAACAATTTGGGAAACTCTAGGTGTGCCTCATGGTGAATGTGCAGACAAGTAATCTGACAAAA
The DNA here is from genome assembly GCF_021234165.1 of Pteronotus mesoamericanus. Taxonomy (NCBI): domain Eukaryota; kingdom Metazoa; phylum Chordata; class Mammalia; order Chiroptera; family Mormoopidae; genus Pteronotus; species Pteronotus mesoamericanus. Next base: position 3,302,677 of record NW_026555085.1, read on the forward strand.
GTAAAATGTTTAGATTAGTGCTTGGCACATTGGAAGTGCTCAATAAATGAAAGATAATAGTAATAAAAGTAATAACAGCATAAATTATATTATTAATTTTTCTTTATTTGGGCATGTCATTAGAAACTTGAGAGCTGAATGGACACATTTGACTCTTTAGTCAGTTCATAATTTATTGAGTAACCATGTCCCAGGTGTTACGGTCAGACCTTGTCCTTGCAGCAGAGTCAGAGACTGAAGGCCTGAGGGAAGGGGTAGGGGGCAACTTGGAATCCAACCACATCTCAGGAGTTGGGTTGAGGCTCTAGGGAGGAGGCAGCAGAAGTTTCCAGGGACCAGAAATGCCATGGTGTCCTCTCCTTTCGAGATTTGGGCTTGCTCAGATTTGGAGCCTCTACACCAAAGGAAGTCAAACCACAAGATGAAACTGGATCACAGTTAGTGCAGCCTCAGGGAAAGTGACTGCTCCCCTAAAGGCATGGTCACTTCCCAGAAGGCTTTCCAGGAGGTTAAAGAAATAAAGGAAGCCTGTAAGGATGGCTGCAGAATCATCATCTGGAATTTGTCCAAAATCACAGACTCCCTGTCTCTACTCCTCCTTCCCCTTAGAGCCTACTTCAGTAGATCTGGTGAATCCTGAACTTTTTAAAAGGTTCCCAAGTGACTCTCTTATGTTCATTCTGATTTGAAAACCACTAGTCTATACCACTCATTTGGTCCTTGACATATACTAGCTTGTATGGTTACTTTTCTTTCTGTGTGTATTTTTTATCTCATTCACAGTAACCAAAATCTTCTAGGCCACTTATCTACGAAACCAGAAAAGTCAGTGTTTGTACTGCCTGTACTACCAGAATCAATAAGTAGAGACAAGGTTTGAATCTTTACGGGTGCTTTATTCGGATGGGCGGTGATCTGAGAAGACGGCAGGCTATGTACCCCAAGAGACCGTTAAACATTTCATTTCAAGCTGATTTTTTTTTATAAGGAGAATAAAAGGGTAGGTAATGGGTTTGGAACTCAAGAGAAAGGTTCATCAGATAAAAGTGCAGTCCAGCAATTTTCCTAGCATCTTTTCATCTGTTGTTTGGTGATTCTTTATCTGTGTCCTGGGCTGTAGACATTTCTTCCCTGCAGCACAAGGGCTCAGATACCATCTTGATTGCTTGCAGTCCTCCTGGGGCACAAAGGTTGAATTGCTTGTGGCCTTCTGGAGTCAGAGTAGGCCATACCTTCAGTTCCAGGAACAATAGCTTTTTACATGCATTAATTACTAAGCTTACTAACTATAACTTAAAACTAAAAATTCTTCAACTCCTGAGTTCTCACATCATTTAGAGAGTCTTCAAGTCAATCTTTCTTAGAACTTCCCTCTTTTTTTTTCTTTAATGCTCACCAGAGGACATTTTTTCATTGCTCTTTAAACAGAGAGGAAGGAATAGAGAAAAATACTAATGCGAGAGAAGCACTAAGTGGTTGCCTCCCACCCAGGCTCAAACCAGGGATTACACATGCTTGGACTTGGGACTAAACTGTAACCTAGGGATGTGCCCTCACTTGTAATCATATCCATAACCTTTTGGTTATGGTATGATGTGCCAACCAACTGAGCCACAGCAGGCAGGGCTAGACCTCCCCTCTCACCAGACACCTACAGATCTACTCTGCTACCTCTTAACTGATATGATTGACCCCAGGCTGAGGAAATAGCCATCTTATTCAAGCCTCAGGACACTCTTTGTCTGCATACATCTTTAGGGAATGAGAAGAAAAAGAAGAAGAAGAAGAAGAAGAAGAAGAAGAAGAAGAAGAAGAAGAAGAAGGAGAAGGAGAAGGAGAAGGAGAAGGAGAAGGAGAAGAAGAAGAAGAAGAAGAAGAAGAAGAAGAAGGAGGAGGAGGAGGAGGAGGAGGAGGAGGAGGAGGAAGAAGAGGAGGAGAAGGAGGAGAAGAAGAAGAAGAGGAGGAGGAGGAGGAAGAAGAAGGAGGAGGAGAAGAAGAAAACGCTGTATGTCTTGGCTAAACACCAATGACCTCTTCATTACAGAGTAAATCTGAACAAGAATGGAATTTTCATGAACGTCTCCTCTCCCTGTGCCCTTCAGAACTGTCGTTGGTTTCAGGTAGTTACAACAGACTATTCTGCATCCTGTTCACAGCACATCTGAAATCAGGAGACAAATTTGTTGAAGTCTTTGTGAAATCCCCCATTCACATTAACATACAATGGGCCCTGAATTGATGAGTCAGATGAAGCTGGGCCGGCCTCAGGTTAACTGCCAATCCCCAGTGCCAGGTGGTCATGCTCAGTGGCCATGACCCAGAATCCCCTTTTCCAAGTCCAGCATCCCTCACACCCTGGGATAACTGGCCAAAGACTGGTGAAAGTATACAGTGCCAACATCACTAATAAATTTATTGCTGTGAACCAGAGCTTTGCTTAGAGCAAGAAAGTGTGTGTATCACCTGTCAAAATGGTGATCATCAATAAATCAACAAACAAGTGCTGGCAAGGATGTGGAGAAAGGGGAGCCCTTTTATACTGTTGGTGGGAATGCAGATTGGTGCAGCTACTGTGGAAAGCAGTATGGAGATAACTCACAAAATTAAAAATGGATCTGCCTTTTGACCCAGCAATCCCACTTCTGGGAATATATCCGAAGGAACCCAAAACACTAATTTGAAAGAACATAAGCACCCCTATGTTCATTGCACAATTATTTACAATCGCCAAGATATGGAAGCAGCCCAAGTGTCCATCAGTAGATGAGTGGATAAAACAACTATGGGACATTTACACAAAGGAATACTACTCAGTCGTAAAAAAAAGAAGAAAATTTTACCATTTGTGACAGTATGAATGGACCTAGAGAACATTATGCTAAGTGAAATAAGCCAGTCAAAGGAAGACAAATACCATATGATTTCACTCAGAGGTGGAGTCTAATGAACAAACTGAACTAACAAGGAAAATGGGGACAGACTCATAGATGGAAAGCAGGATGTTGGGGGACGTTAGGGGACTGAGGGATTGAGCAAAAAGGAAAAATGACTCATGGATGTGGACAAGAGGTGGTGATTGCTGGGGGAGAGCCGTATAAGGGGACAAAATGGTAGTGGAAAAAATACAATAAAGATTAAATTTTAAAAAGTGCGTGTGTGCATGTGCGTGAATGTGCATGCATGTGCATGTGTGTGTGCATGTGTGCCCGTGAGTGTGTGTGAGTGCACGGGCAGGGGGAAGGAAGGAGTTGGTGCCCCGCAAGTCCTGCCATGAGCACTGGGGACAGAAAGGAAGAGACCTAGGGGACAGAGGCTGATCCCAAGTCAGCGGGGAGGGCTGGGGGGGGGGGGGGCGGCATACTAGGACTGTGGCAGGGAGCAGGCAAGGGCTGCCAGAAACGTGGAGGGGTCGTAGGAGTCTCGCACAATCCATTTCTCTCAGAAGGGTCATTACCTAAAAGAGAAAAACCCATATCACCAAGGCTGGTTAGGCTCACAATCCTGGGATCCTCTCTCTGACTGCCACCTCCCTGAAACCTCCCCCCTCGCCTCACCTCTGCTCTTCTGTCCCCTGTCCCCTGCGTGTCCATGTCACCCTTCCTCCCCACAGCATTTCTGATTCTCCGCCCTCATTCTGCTCAGCCTCTTCCACTCCCTCCACCCCCGTCAGACCCCTGAGCTCTGCACCTGGTGACACTGGACATGCACGTGCCTGTGACAAAGAGGACGATGCCCACGAGGACGCCCACAAGGCGCATGCTCCGGTGCAGGGCACAGACCCGGGTATCCGCGGTGTCTGGCAGCGGGATAGACACCAGGGGCTCTGGCAGAGAGAGGAAGGTGAGGGGCGCAGCGGAGGGATTTCAGGGTAAAGGGAACAGGGACTGAGGAGAGTGGGCCGGCGAGGGTCCACACCCCAGGGCCGGAGGAGCGCCACCCAGGCCCCGGTGCGCCCGCAGCGGTCGCAGATGTCCTCTGCTGAGGGCACGAGAGTCAGGCAGTGGGACATGCGGAACCCGCGCTCCGGCTGGGAATAGAAGCTGGTCTGGGCCGCCCCGTCGGTGACTGTTGGACCATTGCGCAGCCAGGCCACGTGGATCTCGGGGGGAAGAGGTTGTGCACGATGCAGGTGAAGACGTTGGTCTGGCCCAGCTCTATGTGAGACTCTGGGAGTGGGTCACCTTTAGAGGCACGAGGAGAAATGAGGCCCTAAATCCCAGGATCATCGCTGCAGCTGGGCCTTATTAGGACTGGGACTGAGGGACATGTGCTCCTATGTAGACACCTGCGGGCAGGCAGCCGCTGGGCCAGGAGGCCATGGGGCGGGCGGGGGCGGGCGGCGGCGGGGGGTGGACAGAGGGAGGAGAAGAGGAGGAGGGCAGTGGGGGCGCCAGCGGCTCCTGCACCTGACAGGTCCCTGAAGAGGGGAGTCCGGGGGGCGGGGCTCCTCCGTCAAGGAGGAAGCGTTGCCGAAGAGGTGGGAGAGATCTAGAGCCTCCTGGGAAGAAAGGGGCTCAGCACCACAGGCGCAGCTTCTGGGAGCCCAGGGCCAGCGCGGACAGGGGCCTGTGAGGTGGCGGGAGGCGGCTCTGGGCTTCCGTTGCCTGGAGGAGGAGGGCGCGTCAGGGTGGCTCTCGGCGCAGCTGGAGCGCTCCAGCCCGACGTCCAGGGGGCTTTGGTCACCACAGTGCTGGCCAGCCCCACCTGCGGGTCAAGTGGGTGAAGTCGTCAAATTCAAGCAGGCCTCACACAGCCTCCCTCGTCTTCAGCGCCACCGAGAACAGCTGTTCCCCGTGGAATTCGCAGGCGCACTGCCCCGAGCACCGCAGGCCTGGAAGAAGCCTGGTCCGTAGCAACCCATGTAGCTTAGGCGAGTTCAGGTCAGGAAGAGAGAGGAAAATGTGTCTCATCCATGACACGTGCTGTGTTGTCTGAGGCTGAGCTCGATCCTGGGTTCTCAGGGGACAAGCCCTGTTCCGACCTGAGCTGGTCCTTGGAGAATGGAAGGGTTGCTTGCGGGGGCGGGGTGGGGGGTGGAGCGGAGAGGACAGAGGGACCCGGCACGTGCCCAACGCTCTGGCCGGCACAGGCACGCAGGGGCCGCCGGCCCGCCTGCGGGGGAAGGGGCGTCATGCTTGGGATCCCCGAGGTTAAATCCTGGCCATGACCCTCTGCTCGAACTGCGCCATCAGGTCCGGAGCGGGAGACGGGGTGCGTGGGCGCGGAGCGAGACGATTAAGGACAGGGGCACGGGCGGCGCTTGGGGCGCAGAGACGCCGCGCGGGTGGTGTGAGGGGGAAAGGCGATGGTGGCAGGAGTGTCTGTGACACAGAAACCCAAGGGCCAGGACAAGGCAGCCCGGCGGACTGCTGAGAGCCCTGGAAAAGGAGTCAGAGGCTCAAGGTTCACGTCCAACCCTCCCGTCTCAGATCCTCGGGATGGCACAAGTCTTCCTGTAGCTGAAGGAAGGTCAGTTTTCTGGAAATTATGGGTTAGGATTTAATTGGTAAGATTCCCTTTTTCCTCTTATTTTTTATTTTATTACGTTGGAACTTCTGCTTAATTTTTATTTTATTTATTTATTTTACATTCAACATTATTTCGTTTTAGTTTTAGGTGTACAACACAGTGGTTAGACAACTGTACACTTTACAAATTGTTACCCAGGTATTTGTTTTTTTAAAACTTTTCTTAGTTTATGCTATTATAGTTATCCCAGTTTTCCCCAATTGCACCCGCCCCCCAGCGGGCCCCCCATTCCCACAGTCAATCCCCACACTGTTCCATCCACGGGTCATGCATATTTGTTCTTTGTCTAATGCCTTCACCTTCTTTCAACCAGTTCTCACCCACTCCTGCAGCTATCAGTCTGTTCCATGTTTCTGTACCTCTGATTCTATTTTTCTCATTAGTTTATTTTGTTCATTAGATTCCAGTTATAAGTGAGATCATTTTGTATTTGTCGTTCATTGACTGCCTTATTTCACTTAGCAGAATAGTCTCCAGTTCCATCCATGCTATTGCAAAAAGTAAGAATTCCTTCTTTTTTTATCGCTGTATTGTATTCCATTCTGTAAATGTACCACAGTTTTTTCATCGGCTCATCTATTGAAGGGCACTTAGGCTGTTTCCAAACCTTGGCTATTGTAAATAATGCTGCTATGAACATAAGGATGTATATATAATTTTGAAGTGGTGTTTTGGGATTCTTTGGATATATTCCCAGAGGTTGAATCACTCAGTCATCAGGAAGTTCCAAAGCTCCTCACATGCCACGCTCTTAGCTCCATGTCCCTCACTGCTGCTACCAGAGTCCTGATGGCGAGCGCCCTCCACAGGCTGAGGCAGCAGCCAAAGGAGGAGGGGCAGGCACTGGGATCCTAGAGCCATCTCTCATCCTGTTTTTCCAGAAGAGAAGGTGAAGTTCCAGTGAGGGAAGAGCTTTAACCAACTTACTCAGTTGGTGAATGCAGAAGCTGAAGCTTGGAAAGGAGCTCCTGACTACCCACCTGGTGCTTTCCCCCTCAAGTACATTTCCTGTTTCTCCGCTGAAGTAAAATAAAACACCTGCACTCCAGCATACAAGATGTGGTGGGTGGTGTGACTCTCATTCAGCCAGCTGGAGAAAAGGACCCACCAAAGAAAGGCCCAACAACCAAACCCAATTACATCCAGAGAGCCAACATAAACGGCATTGAGGGCATCCCAAGAGCATCAAGTTCAGGAGATCAAGGAGACTGCACCACTGAGGCCCACAGGTCTCCTACCACAGAAAAATCACACCATGAAGACAGGGAGTCAAAGCAGATAAATCAAAAAAAGCAGAAAAAAACAAGAGTCACCTAAAATAGGGAGACAAAGAGACAACCCCCAACCAAAAGGAAAGGAGGAATCCCCAGAAAGACAGCTGAACAAAACTGAAGCAACCAAACTATCAGACACTGAGTTCAAAATAATGGTTTTAAGGATGTTCAAGGAACACAGTGAGAACTTCAAAGAACTCCAAGGAAGCTTCAAGGAACTTACTGCAAACTACATCAGCATAAAAAGGGCATAGGAACTATCAAGAAGAGACAAGAGGAAATGAAGAATACAATTTCTGAAATGAAGAACACAGTTGAGGGAATTAAAAGCAGCCTAGATGAAGCAGAGAATTGAAGCAGCAAGCTAGAGGACAAGGTAGAAAAAAATTCCCAGCAAGAGCAAAAAAGTCTCAGAAAGAACAAAGAAGGGTTAAGGGAGCTGCAGGACAACATGAAATGTAATATCAAAAGACATAGACATAGGGTAGCTGAATAGATAAGAAAATATGATCTGCACATACGCTGCCTACAAGAGACCCAACCTCAGAACAAAAGACCTAACCAGATTGAAACTGAAGGGCTGAAAAAAAAATATTTCAAGCAAACTTATAGGAAAAAAAAGCTGGGGTAGCAATACTTATATCTGACAAAATAGATTTCAAAACAAAGGCCTTAAGAAGAGATATAGAAGGACACTTGATAATACTCCAGGGAGAATCCACCCAGAAGACATAAACATTGTAAACCTATATGCACCCAACATAGGAGCACCCAAATATATATGGAAAATCTTGGAGGACTTCAAGAAAAATATAAACAGCAACACACTGATAGTAGGGGATTTTAACACCCTACTGTCAACAATGGATAATATTCCAAACAATATCAACAAGGATATTGTGGCACTGAATGACACACTGGATCAAATGGACTTAACTGATATGTACAGAACGTTTCACTCCAAAGAAGCAAAATGCACATTCTTTTCAAATGCACATGGAACATTTTCAAAGATAGACCACATGATAGGACACAAAACAAGGCTCAACAAATTCAAGAAAGCTGAAATCATATCAAGCATTTTCTTGAACGACAGTGGCTTGAAACTAGAAACCAACCTCAAGGAAAGAACACAATAACAGTCAAAATCATGGAAACTAAATAACATATTATTAAACAATGAATGTATTAACAATGAGATCAAGGGAGAAATCAAAAAGTTTCTGGAAACAAGTGAAAATGAACACACAGCAGCCCAAAACCTATGGGACACAGTGAAGGCAGTCCTGAGAGGGAGGTTCATAGCAATACAAGCCTACATAAAAAGGATAGAAAATTTTAAAGTAAACTACCTAACCCTACATCTATAAGAATTGGAGGAACAACAACAAACAAAGCCCAGAGCAAATAGAAGGAAGGAAATAATCAAGATCAGAGAAGAATTAAATGACACAGAGACTAAGAGAACAATTCAAAGGATAGATAAATCCAGGAGCAGATTCTTTGAAAAGATAAACAAAATTGACAAGATTTTGACCAGGCTTATCAGGAGAAAGAGAGAGATGGCCCAGCTAAATAAAATCAGAAATGAAAAAGGAGAAATTACACCCAAAACCACAGAAATACAAAGGATTGTAAGAAGTTACTATGAACAAAAATATGCCAAGAAATTTGAAAACCTGGGTGAAATGGACAAATTTCTAAAAACATATAATCTTCCAAAACTGAATCAAGAAGAAGCAGGAAGCCTGAACAGACCAATAACAGCTAGTGAAACCAAAGCAGTAATGAAGAGTCCTGACACACAAAGCCCTGGACCACATGGTTTCACAGAATTTTATAAAACATTTAAAGAAGAGCTAACCCCTGTCTTTCTCAGACTATTCCAAAAAATCCAAGAAGAGGGAAGACTCCCAAACTCTTTTTATGAGGCCAGCATCATCATAATCGCAAAAACAGATAAAGACACAACAAAGAAAGAAAACTGCAGACCAATATTGCTGATGAACATAGACACTAAAATCCTCAACGAAATATTGGAAAATCACATCCAGCAATACATTAAAAAGATCATACAACATGATCAAGTGGGATTCATCCCAGGGATGCAAGGATGGTTCAATATTCACAAGTCAATAAACATAATACTTCACATAAGCAAAAGGAAAGACAAAAACCACATGATCGTATCAATAGATGTGGTAAAAGCATTTGATAAGGTACAGCACCCCTTTATGATAGAAACACTCAGCAATGTGGAAGTAGAGGGAGCATACCTGAACATAATATAGGCCATATATGGAAACCTAGAGCCAACATCATACTCAATGGGCAAAAACTAAAAGCTTTTCCCCTAAGGTCAGGCACAAGACAAGGGTGTCTGCTTTCACTACTTCTGTTCAACATAGTATTGGAAGTTCTAGCCACAGCGATCAGACAAGAAAAAGAAATAAGCCCTGGCTGGCGTGGCTCAGTGGATTGAGCACCAGATTGCAAAGCAAAGGGTCGCCAGTTCGATTCCCAGTCAGGGCATATGCCTGGGTTGTGGGCCAGGTCCCCAGTAGAGGGCACATGAGAGGCAACCACACATTGATGTTTCTCTCCTTCTCTTTCTCCTTCCCTACCCTTCTCTCTAAAAATAAATAATAAATAAAAATTTTTTAAAAAAAGAAAAAGAGAAAGAAATAAAAGGCATCCAAATTGGAAAGGAGGAAATAAAACTGTCACTTCCCTATAGACTCCAGCAAAATACTACATGACTTAATAAGTGAATTTGGCAAAACAGTGGGATACAAAGTCAGTGTTCAGAAATTGAAGGCATTTTTGTACACCAATAATGAAACATCAAAAACAGAAATTAGGAAAAACAATGCCATTTAATATTGCAACAAAATAAAATGAGGTGCCTAGGAATAAATTTAATCAATTGAACAACAATAAAAGAAAATTTTTTAAAAGTCAGTTCCATTTTTAGTTTTTTGAGGAAATTCCATACTGTTTTCCACAGCGGCTGCAGCAGTCTGCATTCCCACCAATTGTGTACTAGGGTTCCCTTTCTCCACATCCTTGCCAGCGCTTGGTTGATTTGTTTATGATGGTCATTCTGACTGGTGTGAAGTGGTATCTCATTGTGGTATTAATTTTCGTCTCTCTAATGGCTAGTAATGTTGAGCATCCTTTCATATGTACATGGGCCCTCTATATGTCCCCCTTGGAGAAGTGCATGTTCCAGTCCTTTGCCCATTTTTTAGATGGATTCTTTGTCTTCCTGGCGTGGAGTCGTGTGAGTTCTTTATATATTTTGGCAATCAAACCCATGTCTGCATATCATTGGCAAATATATTCTCCCATACAGTGAGTTCCCTTTTCATTTTGCTGATGGTTTCTTTAGTTGTGCAGAAGCTTTTTAATATGATGTGGTCCCATTTGTTTATTTTTTCCTTTGTTTCCCTTGTCCTTGTCCTATCAGCAAAAATATTGCTACATGAGATATCTGAAATTTTACCGCCTATGCTTTCCTCTAGGACTTTTATGGTGTCATGACTTATATTTAAGTCTTTTATATATCTTGAGTTTATTTTTGTATATAGTGTAAGTGGGTGGTCTAGTTTCTTTCTTTCTTTCTTTCTTTCTTTCTTTCTTTCTTTCTTTCTTTCTTTCTTTCTTTCTTTCTTTCTTTCTTTCTTTTCTTTCTTTTTCAAGTAGTAGTCCAGATCTCCCAACATCATTTGTTGAAGAGGCTATTTTTACTCCATTTTATGCTCCTGCCTCCTTTGTCAAATATTAATTGACCATAGAGACATTGGTTTATTCCTGGTTTCTCTATTCTGTTTCATTGATGTACTGTCTCTTCTCATACCAGTAGCAGACACTTTTGATTACTGTGGCCTTGTAATATAGTTTGATACCAGGCATTGTGATCCCCCCAACTTCATTCTTCTTTCTCAAGATTGTTGAGGATACTCAGAGCCTTTTGTTGGTTCCATTTAAATTTTTGGAATATTTGTTTAGATCTGTGAAATATGTCATTGGTATTTTTATAGGAATTACATTGACTCTATAGATTGTTTTGGTTAGTATGGACATTTTAATGATGTAAATTCTTCCAATCCATTAACACAATGTACGTTTCCACTTATTTGTATCTTCCTCAATTTTTTTCTTCAGTGTTCTATAGTTTTCCAAATATAGGTCTTTTCTTTGGTTAAATTTATTCCTAAGTACCTCATTTTTTGTTGCGATAGTAAGTGGAATTTCTTTCTTAGTTTCTCTTTCTGATAGTCCATTATTGGTGTATAAAAAATGCCACCAAGCCCTGGCTGGTGTGGCTCAGTGGATTGAGCACCAGCTCGTGTATGGAAAGGTCACCAGTTCAGTTCCTGGTCAGGGTACATGCCTAGGTTGCTTGCCATCCCTGGTTTGTGGCATGTGAGAGGCAACCAAAAAATGTTTCTTTCACACATGGACATTGTTCTCCCTTTCTCCCCCTCCCCTTAAAAAAAATAAATAAAGTATTTTTTAAAGTGACACCAATTTCTGAGTATTGATTTTGTATCTTGCTATTTGCCAAATTCATTTATTAGGTCTAGTTGTTTTTTTCTTTTTTTTTTTTTTTTTTTTTGGTGGAGCCTATAGGATTTTCTATGTACAGTATCATGTCATCTGTGAATAATGAGTTTTACCTCCTCCTTTCCAACTTGGGTGCCATTCTTCTTCTTCTTGTATGACTGCTGTGGCTAGGACTTCCAATACTATGTTGAATAAGAGCGGTGAAAGTAGACATCCCTGTCTTGTTCCTGATCTTGAGGGAAACACTTTCAATTTTTGCTTTTTGAGTATGATGTTGGCTGTAGGTTTTTAATATAAAGCCTTTATTATGTTGAGGTATGATTCCTCTATTCCTACTTTGCTGGGAGTTTTTATCATAAATTGGTGCAGGATTTTATCAAATGCTTTTTCTGCATCTATTGATAATCGTGATTTTTATCTTTCATTTTGTTTATGTGATGTATCGCATTTGTTGATTTGCAAATATTCTACCAACCTTGCATCAGTAAAAACCCTGGGATGAATCCCACTTGATCTTCGTGTATGATCTTTTTAATGTATTTCTGGATCCAGTTTGATAATATTTTATTGAGGATTTTAGCATCAATAGTCACCAGAGATACTGACTATAGTTTTCTTTCTTTGTTGTGTCCTTACCTGGATTTGGAATTAGGATAATACTGGCCTAAAAAAGAGAGCTTGGAAGTCTTCCCTCTCTTTGAATTTTCTGGAATAGTTAGAGAAGGATAGGTGTTAGTTATTCTTTGAATGATTGGTAAAACTCACCTGTGAAGCCATGTGGTCTAGGACCTTTGTTTTCTGGGAAGTTTTTGATTACTGCTTCAATTTCATTAGATCAGGTGTTCTGCTGCTTCTCGATTCAGTTTTGGGAGAGTGTATGATTCTAGAAATTTATCCATTTCACCCAGGTTGTACAATTTCTTGTCATATAATTGTTCATAATATTTTTTTACAATCCATTGTATTTCTGTGGTAACTAGTGTTGTTTCCCCTCTTTCATTTCTTTTATTTTTATTTTTTAAAATTTTTTTACATTTTTTTATTTTTCAAATATATTTGTCTCCATTTACCCACCACCACTTTCCCCTGCCCCACCCCTCCCTTAATCCTTCCCCATCTTGGCTTCATCCATGTATCCTTCATACCTGTTCCTTGATCTGACCCTTCCCTTTCCCCTCCCCACTACTCTCTTCCTTTCCTCCCTCCTGTGCCCATCGGTTTCTTCTTTCTTTAAGTGCTGTTGGTCATTATTTTCCTTGCCTGCTAGCTTTGCTGATTAGGTTCCACTTATAGGTGAGATCATATGGTATTTGTCTTTCACTGCCTGGCTTATTTCACTTAGCATAATGCTCTCCAGTTCCATCCATGCTTTTGCGAAGGGTAGTAGCTCTTTCTTTCGGCTGCATAGTATTCCATTGTGTAAATGTACCATAGTTTTTTGATCTACTCATTTACTGATGGGCACTTAGGTTGCTTTCAGCACTTGACTTTTGTAAATTGTGCAGCTATGAACATTGGGGTGCATGGGTTTTTTTAAGTAGGAGTTTTGGTATCCTTAGGGTGTAATCCCAGCAGTGGAATCTCTGGGTCAAAAGGAGGTTCCATTTTTAGCTTTTTAAGGAAATCCCAAACTGTTTTCCATAGTGGCTACACCAGTCTGCATTCCCACCAACAGTGTACTAGGGTTCCCTTTTCTCCACAACCTCACCAGAACCCATTGTTTGTTGATTTATTTATGATGGCCATTCTGACCAGTGTGAAGTGGTATCTCATTGTGGTTTTCATTTGCATCTCTCTCATGGCTAGTGATGCTGAGCATCCCTTCATATGTCTCTGTGTCCTGTGTATGTCCTCCTTGGAGAAGTGTCTGTTAAGATCCTTAGCCCATTTTTTAATTGAACTGTTTGTCTTCCTGGAGTGGAGTTGTGTAAGTTCTTTATATATTTTGGAGATCAAACCCCTGTCTGAGGTATCATTGGCAAATATATTTTCCCATAAGTTTGGTTCCTTTTTCATTTTGCTGATGTTTTCCTTAGCCATGCAGAAGCTTCTTATTTTGATGAAGCTCCATTGTTTATTCTTTCCTTTATGTCCCTTGCTCTAGGGGACATACTGGTGCATATTGCTGCGTGGGATATCTGTGTTTCCTGCCTATGTTCTCCTCTAGGACTTTTATGGTGTCATGACTTATATTTAACTCTTTTATCCATCTTGAGTTTATTTTTGTGTATGGTGTAAGTTGGTGGTTGAATTTCAATTTTTTGCACGTAGCTGTCCAGTTCTCCCAACACCATTTGTTGAAGAGGCTATTTTTATTCCATTTTATGCTTCTGCTCCCTTTGTCAAATATTAATTGACTGTAGAGACATGGGTTTATTCCTGGGCTCTCTATTCAGTTCCACTTATCTGTGTGTCTGTTCTTATGCCAGTACCAGATTGTTTTGATTACAGTGGCCTTGCAATATAGTTTGACGTCAGGTATTGTGATCCCTTCTACTTTGTTTTTCTTTCTCAAAATTGCTGCAGCTATTCAGGGTTGTTTATGGTTCTATATAAATTTTTGAAATGTTTTTTCTATGTCTATGCCATTGGTATTTTAATAGGGATTGCATTGAATCTATAAATTGCTTTGGGTAGTATGGACATTTTGGTGATGTTAATTTTTCCAGTCCATAAACACAGTATATGCTTCCATTTATTTGTGTCTTCCTTAATTTCTTTCTTTATTGTTTGTAGTTTTTCTGCATACAGGTCTTTTACCTCCTTGATTAAGTTATTTCCGAGGTACTTAATTTTTCTTCTTCCTATAGCTTCCTGATTTCTGATTCTGATATTTCACTTTTGGTATACAAAAATGCCTTCAATTTCTGAATATTGACTTGGTATCCTGCTGTTTTGCCAAATTCACTTATTAGGTTGAGTAGGTTTTTGGTGGAGTCTATGGGGTTTTCCATGTACACTATCATGTCATCTGCAAACAATGATAGTTTTACTTCCTCCTTTCCAGTTTGGATGCCTTTTCTTTCTTTTCTTGTCTGATCGTTGTGGCTAGGACTTCCAAAACTATGTTGAATAGAGGTGGTAAAAGCGGAACCCTTATCTTGTTCCTGATCTTATTGGGAAAGCTTTTGGTTTTTGCCCATTGAGTACGAGGTTGGCTGTAGGTTTCTTGTATATGGCCTTTATTATGTTGAGGTATTCCCCCTTTATTCCCACTTTTCTGAGTGTTTTTATCATAAATGGATGCTGTACCTTATCAAATGCTTTTTCCGCATCTACTGATATGATCATGTGGTTTTTGTCTTTCCTTTTGCTTATGTGATGTATTACATTTATTGATTTGTGAATATTGATCCACCCTTGCATCCCTGGGCTGAATCCCACTTGATCATGGTGGATGACCTTTTTAATGTATTGCTGGGTGCAGTTTGCCAATATTTTGTTGAGGATTTTAGCATCTATGTTCATCAGCAATATTGGCTAGTAGTTTTCTTTCTTTGTTGTTTCTTTATCTGGTTTTGGGATTAGGATGATGCTTGCCTCATAAAAAGAGTTTGGGCGTCTTCCCTCTTCTTGGATTTCTTGGCATAGTCTGAGAAGGTCTGGGGTTAGCTCTTCCTTAAATGTTTTATAAAATTCTCCTGTGAGACCGTCCAGTCTCAGGCTTTTGTGTGCTGGGAGTTTTTTGATTACTGCTTCAATTTCCCCAGCTGTTATCAGTCTGTTCAGGCTTTCTGCTGCTTCTTCATTCAGTGTGGGAAGGTTATATTTTTCTAGAAATTTGTCCATTTCATCAAGATTTTCAAATTTCTTGGCATATAATTATTCATAGTAATTTCTTACAATCCTTTGTATTTCTGTGTTATCAGTTGTTATTTCTCCTCTTTCATTTCTGATATTATTTATTTGGGTCCTTTCCCTTTTTTTCTTGATGAGTCTGCTTAAAGGCTTGTCAATTTTTTTTTATCTTTTCAAAGAACCAGCTCTTGGATTGGTTGATTGTTTGAATTGTACTTTTAGTCTCTATGTCATTCAGTTCTGCTCTGCTCTTGATTATTTCCTTACTTCTGCTCACTCTGGGCTTTCTTTGTTGTGTTTCTCCAATTCTTGAAGCTGGAGGGTTAGATCGTTTATTTGAAATGTTTCTATCTTTTTTATGTAGACCTCTATTGGTATGAACTTCTCTCTCAGGACTGCCGTTGCTGTGTCCCATAGGTTTTGGACTGTTGTGTGTTCATTTTCATTTGTTTCCAGAAACTTTTTGATTTGTTCTTTGATCTCATTATTGACCCATTCATTGTTTAATAGTGTACTGTTCAGTATCCATGAGTTTGAATGTTTTTGAGTTTTTTCCTTGAGGTTGGTTTCTAGTTTCAAGCCCTTGTGGTCTGAAAAAAATGCTTGTTATGATTTTGATGTTCCTGAATTTGTTGAGGTTTGTTTTGTGTCCTAATATGTGGTATCTCATTGAAAATGTTCCATGTGCATTTGAAAAGAATGTGTATTTTGCTTCTTTGGGATGAAAGGTTATATATATGTCAGTTAAGTCCATTTGATCTAATGCGTCATTCAGTTCCACAATATCCTGGTTGATATTATTTTTGGAAGATCTATCCATTGTTGACAGTGGGGTGTTAAAATCCCCTACAATCAGTGTGTTACTCTCTATATTTTTCTTGAAGTCCTCCAAGATTTCACATATATTTGGGTGCTCCTATGTGGGATGCGTATAGGTTTACAATGTTTATGTCTTCTTGATGGATTCTCCCTTTGAGTTATATGAAGTGTCCATCTGGGTCTCTTTTTATAGACTTTGTTTTGAAATCTATTTTGTCTGATATAAGTATTGCTACCCTAGCTTTTTTTTCCCTGTCCATTTGCTTGGAATATTTTTTTTCCATCCCTTTACTTTCAGTCTGTGTAGGTTCTTTGTTCTGAGGTGGGTCTCTTGTAGGCAGCATATGTGTGGGTCATGTTTTCTTATCAATTCAGCTGTCCTATGTCTTTTGATTGGGGCACTTAAGCCATTTACATTTAAAGTTATTATTGATAGGTACTTATTCATTTTTTCATACTTATTTTTTCCCTTTGTACCTATGATCTTCTCTTTCTGACTCTTTTTCTTCATCTTCTTAAAGCAGTCCCTTTAGCATTACTTGTAGTGTTGGTTTGGTGGAGGTGTATTCTTTTAGCTTTCTTTTGTCCGGGAGACTCCTTACTTCACCTTCCATTTTAATTGAAAGCCTTGCTGGGTAGAGTAGTCCTGGCTACAGACCCTTACTTTTCATTACTTTGAATTTTTTTTTTGCCATTCCCTTCTGGCTTGCAGTGTTTCTGTTGAGAAGTCAGCTGCTAGCTGTACTGGGGCTCCCTTTCATGGTACTACCTTTTTCTTCCTTGCTGTCTTTAATATTCTCTCTTTGTCTTTGATATTTGCCATTTTATGGATGATGAGTCTTGGAGTGGGCCTCATTGGGTTCCTCTTGAATGGACCCTCTGTGCTTCCCAGACTTGTGTGACTTTTTCTCTCCTCCAATTAGGGAAGTTTTCCATCATTACTTTTTCAAACAGGTTCTCTATCCCTTGTCCCTCTTCTCCTTCTGGTATCCTTATTATGCGGATATTATTACATTTCAGGCTGTCCTGCATTTCCCTCAACACCTCTTTATTCTTTTGAGTCTTTTCATTGTCTTGCTCTTTCTAGGAACTTCTTTCTACCTTGTCCTCCAGCTCACTGATTCGATCCTTGGCTTCATTGAGCCTGCTTTTGATTCCTTCAATTGTTCTTCAATTCAGAAATTGTATTCTTCATTTCCTCTTGTCTCTTATTGATAGTTTGCATGTCTTTTTTCATGCTGATATAGTTTGCAATAAATTCTTCATTGTTTCCCTGTAGTTTTTGGTAATTCTCTCTGAGCTCACTGAGTTCACTGAGCTTCCTTAGAACCGTTGTTTTGAACTCAATATCTGATAGATTACTTGCCTCTATTTCATTTAGTTCTCTTTCTGGGGATTCCTCCTTTCCCTTCGATTGAGGGGTGTTTCTTTTCCTTCCCATTTTTTGTGAGACTCTCCTTTTTTGCTTCTGCTTCTTAAATTGATCTGTCCTGACTTCCTGACTTTGTGGTGTGAACTTCTCTGGTAGGAGACCGCTTTTTTTTTTTTTTTTTTTTTTGTCTTTCTTTCTGGATCTACCTCTGATGATGTCAGCTGTTGACCCCATAAGAGACTGGTCTCTTAGGCAGTCTTTAAGAAACTTTCAGGAATTTACTGTCTGTGTCAGTCTCCTCCAGTTGTTAATCTAGTCACTCTGCCCTTAGCAGTCAAAACAGGGCAGAGTCCCTCCTGTGGGCTTGGCTGTTGTGTCTCTTCACGCTGTTGCTGTTTGGGGGAGTGGTCTGCCTGAGCAAGATGGCTGCTGCCACATGGGGGAGAAGTCAGCCCTGGGATACCCCCAAATTCTCCCTGAGTTCTCTCTCCAACACCTCCATTGCCAGACTTTCCTCAAGCATCTCTAGACCACTCTGCATCCCCTTTAGCCAGGGATCTGCTATCTGTGTCTGCCGCTCTGTACTCAGCAGTCAGGCTTGCCCAACACCAGCCAATCCAAGCCTCCTGGAGGTAGAGCTATTGTGTCTCTTCATACTGCAGCTGTCCAGGGGAGTGTTCTGCCTGAACAAGAGGCAGCTGCAGAATGAGGGGTAAGTCAGCACCAGGACCCCACCGTCCACTTTCTCTGTTCTTTCCCCAAAGCCTCCCTCTCCAGTCTCTCCTCAGACAGCTCCAGCCCGCTCTGCTCCCACCTCTGCCAGAGCCCAGTGTAAGTGGCTGCCACTACAAATTTTTGCAATGGCCTTTTAAATGGCTCTTTGCATCTCCAGCCACCTATCTCTGCCAGAGAGCACCCTGCTGCTTTTCATAGCTGGTTGCAATCTGTGCTTTTTGGGCTCTGGTGCTGTAGGCTGGAGATCCCCACTTATGGTTTAGACCCTACTCTTCCCAGAGGATTCAACTGGCTGTTTCAATATCCCTCTGGCGCTGCTGCCCGTGGGTTCCAATTCCACCTTCTTGAGCTTCTACTGCACTCCTTACCAGTTAGGGTGTGCCAAAGCCAATTCCTCTGTCTGTCTGAGGTTTTAAGTCTCCTCTCTCACTCTTGCTCAGTTGTTTTCCAGGTGATTTCTCCACATTTTAGTTGTAATTCCATATTGGTCCTGGGAGGTCAGTGTGACTTCCACTCAATCCTCCGCTATCTTGAAGCCTCCCTCATTTCTGATTTTATTAATTGGGGTCCTCTCTCTTTTTTTTTTCTTGATAAGTCTTGTTAAAAGTTCATCAATTTTGTTTACCTTTTCAAAGAACTAGCTTCTGGATTCATTGATGTTTTGAATTGTTTTTTAAGTCTCTACATCATTTGTTTCCACTCTGATCTTGATTATTTCCTTCCTTCTACTCCCTTTGGGCTTTGTTTGTTGTGTTGTGTGTTTTTTTTTTTCCTAGCTATTTTAGGTGTAGGGTTAGAATTTTTTTTAAACATTAATTGAGGTTTTTCTGTCTTCTTGAGATATGCTTGTAATAATCTGAGCTCCCTGTCATGACTGCTTTTACTGTGCCCCATAGGTTTTGGGTTGTTGTGTGTTCATTTTCATTTGTTTCCCAGTACATTTTTATTTCTTTCTTGATCTCATTATGACCCGTTCATTATTTAATAATATGCTTTAGTCTCCCTGTATTTGAATGATTTTTTTTTTTTTACTAAGGTTGATTTCTGGTTTCATGCCATATGATCCAAGAAAATGCTTAATTTGATTTCAATTCCCTTGAGTTTATTAAGACTTATTTTGTGTCCTACCATGTGGTATCTCTTTGGGAATGATCCATGTGCACTTGAGAAGAATGTGCATTCTGATGTTTTGGGATGAAATGCTCTATAAATATCAATTAAATTTTTTTGATCTAATGTGCTATTTCCTTATTCATTTCTTGTCTGGAAGATCTATCCAATGGTGACAATGAGGTGTTAAAATGACTGTATTGTCTTTAATCTTTTCCTTAAAGTCCACCAAGTTTTTATTTATATATTTAGGTGCTCCATATTGGGTGTGTATATGTTTATAAGGGTTATACCCTTTTGCTAGATTGATCCCTTTCGCATTATGTAGTGACCTCCTTTGTTTCTTTTTACAAACTTTGTTTTGAAGTCTTTTTTGTCAGATATTAGTATTGTTACCCCAGTGTTTTGTTTTTTAATCTCCAATTTCATGGATTATTTTTTTCCATCCCTTCACTTTCAGCCTATATAACTCTTCTGTTCTGAGGTGGGTTTCTTGTAGACAGCATTTATATAGGTCATGTTTTCTTATCCATTCAGTTACCCTATGTCTTTTGATTGAACATTTAATCCATTTACATTTAAGGTTATTATTGATGGATACTTGTTCATTGTCATTTTATTCCTTTATGTGTGCACTCTCTCTCTCTCTCTCACTTCTTCTTAAAGCAGTCCCTTTAACATCTCTTGTAATGCGGATTTGGTGTTAATGAAGTTCTTTAGCCCTTTTTTGTCTAGGAAGTTCTTCACCTTCAATTTTATTTCTTTATTTTTTTGTTTTTTTAAGAGATTTTATTTACTTATTTTTTTGAGAGAGGGGAAGGGAGGAAGAAGGAGGGAGATAAACACCAATGTGTGAGAGATACATAAATTGGTTGTCTCTCACATGTCCCCAACTGGGGACCTGGCCTGCAACCCAGGCATATGCCCTGACTGAGAATCAAACTGGTGGCCTTTAGCTTTGTAGTCTGACTCTCAATCCATTGAGCCACACCAGCCAGGGCTCATCTTCAATTTTAAATGATAGCCTTGCTGGAGAGAGTAATCTTCATTGCAGATTCTTGCTTTTCATTACTTTGAATATTTCATGCCAATCCTTTCTGACCTGAAGTGTTTCTGTGGAGAAATAAGCTGAGAGTCTTATTGGAGCTCCCTTGTAGGTGACTGTCTGTTTCTCTCTTAATGCCTTTAAGATTCTCTCTTTGTCCTGTTGTTTTAATTGGGTTTGGTTGTTGTGGGGTCTTTCTTTGGTGGGTTCTACCCTCTGGCTGACTGACTGAGAGTCATTCCACCCTCCATGTCTTTTATGCTGTTGTACAGATCCTGCCAAAACAAAAACCAAACAGCCCAGGATAACAGACCCACATCCGCAAAGATAATTCCACTCACAATTACACTATCAACAGCCATTGTGCCAATATTAATAAAGATGTAAAGAGACTAAGACTATTATAAGAAAGAAAAAAGAATATGAGATGACTAACTGAAAGAAAAGAGATTTTGCGAGGGTGGAGGGAAGAGCAATAATAAGAGTAGAGAATAGGGACAAGGCAAAGCAGAAAATAAAATAAAATTTACTTTGTAACTAAAAAAGAGAGGAGGGAAGGTAGGATGGAAAAAGAGGGGAGAAGCATGTGGTATTAGGTTAAAACAGAAATTTAAAGAAAATATATATATACTTGTATATACCTAGTGAAAGAAAAAACAGACAATCACAACAACAAATCTATATACGCACATATAACATGGCCCTAATTGCATAAAAATCTCCAACATAAAGATATCAACAACCAATAAGTTAAGATTTATATAGGTAGAATGGGAATAAGAGAGCAAAAGGAAAGAAAGAAGAGCTTAAGAGATGTGTAGAGGAAAAAGAAGTTATTTTGAGAGAATAGAGAAAGAAGAAATACTAAGAGTGTGGGATGAAAACCTGGCAGACAGGGAAAAAATAATGTTTAAAATGAATAAAGGGAAGGGCAGGAGGAAGGCAAAATGAAGTAAGAGAGGGGAACAGTGAAATTTGAGATTTGAAATACAGAGATAATCATTATCTAGATATAAGATTTAAGAACTGGAACAACAACCACCTTATCCACTACCTATGAACAAATATTGATAAAGGTGGCAAGAGAATAGGAGTATTTTAAGAATAGGAGAAGGAATGTGAGATGACTAATGGCAATCTCAAATGGTTATAAGAAACTGGAAGGGGGATAAAGAGTAACAGTGAGAAAAAGAAACAAGTCATAGCAAGAGAGAAAATAGAATTTAAAACAAATATGCAAAGGAGAAGGAAGGAGGTAATATGGAGTAAGAGAAGGGAAGAGCAATATATGAGATTTGAAATAAACTATAGTATAAAAGCTGGTACCATATTATGCCCAAATTTGAAGGATATGGCATGAATGTTAAACAGCTTTGCCCAAGAGAAGATTGCATCTTGTTGAGTCTGTCTCTATTTTCTCTGCTTTGCTGGGTTTAGTAAATTTGGGCCCAAGGAGCTGTGTAGCACATAATGTCTGGCAAAGGTCCCTATCAGTGCTTTTTTTACTTTCTCCTGAGGAAATATATGCAGCAGGAAGCTCCTGGGTCTGACCTCCCTGCTCTGCCAAGCCTGTAATCCCTAGGTGGGGGTTGGGTTCGCTTGCCTGTGAAAACCTCTGGCTGACTGGAGCAAATCTCAGGCATTCAGCTCTTGCCTTGCAGAGCCTGCTGGTCTCTTGCAAGAGATTCGGCTTGAATTCTCCACTCTGCTCTGCCTACTGCTTGCAAGCCATTTTGGGTCCAGTCCTCCCATTCCGTCAGTGTATTCTATGCCTCTGAGATTTTTTGGTTAGCAAAGCTGCTGTGTCCCCCTCACATGCATAGGCCTGTGTACCCAGGTCCCTGCCAAGCCTCAGGTACATCGCAGCTCCCCTTTTAAAAGAGTTTCTCTATGGCTCCCATGCTGTAGTATGGGTCCCTAGATGTCCCATTTCCATGAACTCCTCCCGAAAAAAACAGTCTCTCATGGTCAGGTCTGGCCACCTCCTTACAGGGCCTCCAACAATTTTAGATACAGTTTCTCTCTGAATCTTTCCCAGATGGTGCTGGGAAGATGCCCTCAGCTCTACTATGTACTATAACACAAGCCGGTGATGGCATGCTGTCACTGCTCCCTCCAGAGGTCTTCAGTCTCAGTTACCTGTTCATGCCATGCTGTCTTGAGCCCCCACCTCCCAGACCTTTTATCGCTGCCCCAGTAGCTTGCAGGTCCTGAGCCAATCTTCTGCCTCCCTGACTCTGTGCAGTCTGCAGTGCTGGGTCGGGCAGCAGCAGTGGTGCATTGAGAAAGCCCAGGTCAACAGTTTCCCATCTGCCTAGAAAGTTGGGGCTATCAGCCCCCAGGTACCCCACAGGCTGGCTGGTTCATGTGTAATCCTGCACACTCTCCATGTTCTCCTTTGCGTACACTCTCATTCACAGATGCTTCACTCATGCTCCACTCTGTTTTCTGACTTCAAGTCCAGTCTGTGCCTGAGAGCAGATGAATGGATGTGCCCGCTACTCTGTTGCCATCTTGGATTGCTGTAATTATGATTGTCTTGGTGTTGTCTCTGGGTTCTTCTTGATTGGGACTCTGTGCTTCCTGAACTTTTGTGACCTTTTCCTCAACCAGGTTAATTTTCTGTCATTGTCTCTTCAAATAGGTTTTCTATACCATGCTCACTTTCTTCTCCTTCTGGTAGCCCTATGATGTGGCTATTGTTACGTTTCATGCTGTCCCAAAGTTCCATTAAACCATCCTCATCCATTTTAAGTCTATTGTTTTTTTAAGTATATTTTATTGATAATGTTATTACAGTTGTCCCAGTTTTACCCCCTGTTCCCGCTCTGCCTGGTACCTCCATTCCCTCCAGCAATCCCCCCTCCTTAGTTCATGTCCATGTTCTGTGCATATAAATTCTTTGGCTTCTCCATTTCCAATACTATTCTTAACACCCCTGGCTATTTTGTCCCTACCAATTTTGCTTCCTTATCCCTGCACATTTTCCCCCATTCTCTCCCTTCTGCCCCCCAACTGATAACCCTCCAAATGATCTCCATATCTATGATTCTCTTCCTGTTCTGGTTGTTTACTTAGTTTGTTTTTGTTTTTGTTGTTTAGGATCAGTTGTTGATAGTTGTGAGTTTATTGTCATCTTACTGTTCATAGTTTTGATCTTCTTTTTCTTAAGTAAATCCATTTAACATTGCTTGTAATAATGGCTTGGTGGTGATGAGTTCCTTTTGCTTTACCTTGTCCAGGAAGCACTTTATCTGCCCTTTGATTCTAAATAATAGCTGTGCTGGATAGAGTAATCTTGGTTGTAGGTCCTAGTTTTTCATCACTTTGAATACTTCTTGCCAGTCCCTTCTTGCCTACCAAGTTTCTTTTGAGAACTTAGCTGATAGTATTATTGGAACTCCTTTGAAGGTAACTCTCTGCTTTTCTCTTGCTGCTTTTAAGACTCTCTATTTTTAACCTTTGGTATTTTACTTATGACATGTCTTGGTGTGTTCCTCTTTGGGTCGAACTTGTTCGAGATTCACTGTGCTTTCTGGACTTGCATGTCTATTTCCTTCACCAAATTAGGGAAGTATTCTTTTATTATTTTTTCAAATAAGTTTTCAGTTTCTTGCTCTTCCTCTTCTCCTTCTGGCACATCTATGATTCAGATGTTGGAACATTTAAAGTTGTTCCAGAGATTCCAAAGCCTCTCTCTCTCTCTTTTTTTTTTTTTTTTGAATTCTTGTTTCTTCTTTCTTTTCTGGTTGAATGTTTATTTCTTCTTTTTGTTACAAATCACTGATTGAACCCTGGGTTCCTTCCCTTCACTGTTGGTTCCCTGTATATTTTTCTTTATTTCACTTAGCATATCCTTCAATTCTTCCTTTATTTTGTGGCCATACTCAATGAGTTCTTTGAATATCCTGATCACCAGTGTTTTGAACTTCGCATCTGATAGGTTGGTGATCTCCATTTCATTTAGTTCTTTTTCTGGCATTTTGTTCTGTTCTTTCATTTGGGTCATATTTATTTGCCTCCTCAATTTGGCATCCTCCCTGTGTTTGTTTCTGTGTATTGGGTAGAGCTGTTTTTATTCACTGTCTTAGTATCGTGGCCTATGTAGAAAAGGCACCTATCTAGGTGAATGTTTCTTCTTTAAATAATTGGTTGTTGGACTTCCATACAGCTCAATTTTCTGACAGTTCTGGATGTTGTTTGTTTTTGAGACCTGGTTGTATTTCCTTCTATGGTTGCACAAGGAGGTAAAGCCTCTGTGTCTACCTATGTCTCCATCTTGACCAGAAGTCTAAGTCTTTTTTCTTTTTGTGGCTCTGATTGGGTGTTTTTTCTACTTTGTCTTTCAAATCACTGATTTAGTCCTCTGCTTCATCTAGCCTGTTTTAAATTCCTTGTACTGCATTCTTCATTTCAGATATTGCATTTTTCATTTCCAATTGGTTCTTATTCATAGTTTCTATGTCCTTTTTCATGCTGATATAGTTCCTACTATGTTCCTTGTGGTTCTCACTAAGTTCCTTGAGCATTATTATAACCATTATTTTGAATCATAAATTGCTTGCCTCAATTTTATTTAGCTATTTTTCTGGGGATTCCTCCTCTTCTTTCATTTTAGAGTTGTTTTCTTCGTCTCCCCATTTTAGCTGAATCTTTTTGCTTGTTTCTACATATTGGATAGATCTGCTTTGATCTCCTGTCTTCATGGGGTGGCCTTGTGTGATAGGAGTCCTGTGGGACCCAGTGGTGTAATCTCCTTTATCTCCTGAAGTGGATGCTCTAGGAATGCCGCTTATGCAGTTTATGTGGGCTTTCCTGTTGTATTTGAGTCTTGATTATTTTTGGCCCGTTCATTGGTGGGTTCTCCCCTCTGGCTGGTTGACTGAGAGGCTCAGCCCCCACCACGCCTTGTATGCTGTTGTGCAGATACTGACAGAACAAAACAAAACACCACAGAAAACAAAACCCACACAGGCAAAAATATATCCCAACAAAAATAGCAAAAACAATGAAAAAGAGCAAAGAATAAAGGTGGAAAGAGATTATAAGGAAAAAAAGGAATATGAGGTAACCAAAGGAAAGAAAAATGCATGTGAGAGGATAGAAGGAGAAAGAACAATAAGAGAAAGGAATAGCAACAGGAAATTGTCACAGAAGATTAAAGAAAGAAAAAGTAAAATTTTTTAAAAATAAGAAAAGTAATGAAGAAGACAAAATGGAGTAAGAAAATGGAAAAGTAAAATATAAGATTCGAAAGAAAAAATAGAGAAAAAGAAGAAGAAATTGACAAAAAGAATAAATAATAAAAAGCTATGTGAAAGAAAAAAATAATGAGAAAGAACAAAGTGGAATTCATCTCAGCAAAGTTTAGCGTTTGCCTGCTGGGTTCTCCCTCTGGATATAACTCTGACGTTGTCTGAAGCTGGCCTAAGACAACGTCAGATGCTTTTCATGTCTAGCTCTGAAAAGTATTTGAAGCTACGAGTGATCCATGGTTTGTAGCTGCCTCTTTTGGGATTGGCTGTGTCTCAGATGGGCCTCACTACTCTGTAGCACTGGCTTTTTATCAGCACGGGGCCCATGTATGGGTCAACTAATGACCGAAGACGCTGCAGAAATCACCTCTACCTGCAGGGATGCCATTAGTTTTAAGTCTAGCTGCTGACCTGTCTGTTTCTGAGAGAGCTTTTGGTGGAATCAGGAGAGTGGGACCCCTGGATCTCCTATGGGAGGTGCCATTTAGACTTCAGGGAAGATGGTAGGTGTGTTCTCCCAACCCTACACTACACATCTGAGTCTGTCCAGGATTATTTCCCTGAACTCAGCAAGGTAAAACCCCTAGTAGTAAAGTGGGTGGGGCCTCCAGAGCCCAGAGTTTGGGTGTTCCAGAAACTGGGAGGGCATTCCTAGGCTCTCTCATGAGGGGGGAGCACCAGTCTTGTTCCCAAGAAAGTGTATAGAATGGCCAGGCTCTAAAGCCAGTCTCTAATGCCCCTAAGTCTGCCTATGTTGCTCTCTCCTCAATAGGGTATAAGATGCAGGTTGAGGGAGACTAAGGAAGAAAAAAAGAGAAACATTAATTAAAAAAAAAAAAAAAAAAAAGGATGCAGAGCCCTGGCTGCTGTGGATAAGTAGATTGAGCCTCAGCCTGAGGATGAAAAGGTCACTGGTTTGGTACCTGGTCAGGGCACATGCCTGGGAGCAGTCCAGCCCCCAATTGGGGGCATGTGAGAGACAATCGATCAATGTTTCTCTCCCTCTCTTTCTCTCTTCCCTTCTCTCTAAAAATAAGTAAATAAAATCTTTTAAAAAATAAATGAATAAAAATTTTAAAAGGTTGCAGGGTGGGATGAGCATGATTCCAGCGGGTGGGGCAAATGGCTTCCCACAGTGTGGGGTAATTGTTTTTTCCCTGGGAAGGGCTTACTCTTCTCAAGAAAAATGGCGGTTACATATGGAGGTATATCCTAGCACCAGGAACCCAGCAGCTATTCCCCCACACCTTGCTCCTCCAAGCCTCCCACTCCAGGCTCTCCTCCCAAGACTCCAGATTGCTCCGTCCTCCCTTTGCCCAAGCCCAAGATGAGTGGTTGTGAACACACAACCTGTGCATTGGACCCTAGAAAAAAAGGAAGGAAAATAAAAGAAAAAACTGGCCCTGTCTCTAGTTGACTCTCTCTTTGGCCAGCAAAAGCCCTGCGGCCCTTCACCACTGTATGCTGCATGGGCGGGAGGCCCCCGCACCGGCATTCTGCACTTGGGAGCCTCATCTGGAGTCCAGGCTTCCCTCCTCTCAGGGAGGAGCTCCCACAGCTGTGCCACCACCTCAGCCCGCCACCTTGAAAGTAGTGCTGGCCCCTTCGCATCCCTGCCCTTTATATCAATTTCAAGGTGTTTTCTGTCCATCCTTGGTTAAGTGTCTCCTCTTCATGTAGTCTTCAGTTATTTATTTGGGGTGGATGTTCCCCTCATTATTTTTATGTTCAGTTTGGTTCTGGGAGACTGTGTGAGACAAATCCTTCTACTTCTCTGCCAGCTTGCCTCTTCCCCCCTGATATTCTAAGTACTCACCTGGCAGCATACATAGTTATTACAATATTGTTGACTATATTCCCTATGCTGTACTTTACATCCCCATGGCTTTTTTGTAACTACCAATACATACTTCTTAATCCCTTCACCTTTTTCATCCAGCCCCTGTTTCTCCTCCACTCTGGCAACCATCAGTCTGTTCTCTGTATCTGCTAAGGTTCCTTTAGAATTCTAGGAAATTGTTTGTTCAGGAGTCATTGATGTAAAGGAATTCCCAAGCACAATGCCCAGCATGATATAAAGGAAATAACAGATGAACAAGCTGTGGACCCCACATGCAAGAAGCTCACACCTAGAGCAGGATAAACAGGTGACTGGTGATGGGTGATAAATACTGCAATAGAAGTGGACTTGAATGGGTGCACTCCAAGCCAGGAAGTGGTAGAAAAATCAAGGTGGATGGAGATTTGGGAAGGATTTGGGGAGGTGCCTGAACCTGAAAAAGTTTCAGTCAGCCATTGGCATGGCTGGACTAAGCTGTACCTATAATTTAGGTTCATAATGGACAAACGAGGTAAGAGGGGTTAAGGATTTCTTGGGAAAGGAAGTTGCCCATGAACCACAGAGGGAGGGGAACAATTCATGCTATGTACTGTCTCTCATATAAGCAGACACCTCAAATCTCCTGTCTTCACCCAGTCACCCTCAGCACTTACCTTTGATGGCACCAGCTTCTTGGGGGCCTCAGATGGGTCATCAAGGTATGGAATCACAGGACCAGCCCCCCACTGAGGACCATTGCCCCCTGGTGCTTTCACCAATTAAGTCTCTGTGGGTGTGGGGTAAAGAAACAAGGCAGAGGGAAAGAAAAAGAAAAGATTCTAGAAAGGGGGAGACCCCTGCTTTATTCAGCCAATCAAGAAATTCTCTGTGTTAATATAGCTGTTGCTGGGCAAAGAAATACAGGGCCTGGATAAGAAGACAAAAGAATTCACTGGGTCCATGTGCACCAAGGACACTTGGTCTGCAGGTGAATCAAAATGAAGTTTCTGTTTGGGAAACTAGGATGGGCTTTGATCAACTGTTACTACATCTTCCAAGAGGGACCCAGGGGAAAAAAGACCATCAGAGCAGCACACAGATGAGCTCAAACAAATCCTCCCTCAGTCTTGATCCTTGGTGTAGAGAATCATACTCCCCCTAATAAGTTTCTGCACACAAATTTGGAGTTAAAATATAAATTTTACTTTGAAGCTTGAAAGGGAATCAGCGGATATTTTGTAGAATAAAAATACTTTAAACCTGTTAATCACTTTAGAAAATACTTTATTTCATTTTGTGAGAGAAACAATATGCCAATTGATGAAGATGTTTAGTCTCGAGAAGAGCTGTAAGGAGCTTCAGCAAGCTGTTAAGAGGTGGGCAGAGGGTATTGTGTGACCTACATTTGTCCCCATGGGCTCCTGGGCACCCTTCTCCATGCTGCCTGGGGCTGACCCAAATCATCACTCTCACCTTGGCTTCTGGCTAAGCTCAGCTCATGGGAGGCATTGGCAGAATTTTGTTCAATATAAAAAGTATCTATATAAAGCTAATTGTCCTTCCAGGTAAAAAGAAATCTAACCAACTATCTGCAGACCATTTGTCAAAGATCATGAAATAATGATTTTTAACTTGCGAGGGATCTAAGAATCATCTGAGTCTGTGGTTCCAAATCTGGCTCTGGGATCCATCCTGACCTGAGTTAAATTAGCCTTTTCAAGGGTAAGGACAGGGGACCTGTGTATTTAGTATGCTCCCTAGGTGATTCTTGGACTGACTTCTGGCAAAGAAAAAGAAAAAGAAAAAGAAAAAAATATATATCTCTAGTGCACTTTCCTTGATGAATAATGGGCCCCTACACTGAGTGGAACAGATCATGGCTCCTGACTTCAAATTAACCAAATTACACCTAGCAACAGACCTGGGTGGCACAGTTTATGGGAATCCTAAACTTAGCTCTTTCTGTTTGCTTCCCCCAGCCTAGCACATAGTGGGTACTCAATAACTGTATGTACATGAACAAATGGCCCCACCCTGGTTGGGTCCCTCAGCACCTTTCTCCTTTTGGGTGGGAGCTGGAACCATAGGACAATGAGATACCAGATCAGTAAATCATGGAAAGCTCATGGTAAAGAATACTGCTACTTTCTTTAGTAGCAATTGGATATTGTGTGTTTTTTATTTCAAAATACATGGGGATTTTTTTAATGTACAGTCTTTGTTATTATAATCCAAGAATTTTATCCGTATGATGCATCTTAGAACTTTATTGAGACTTGCTTTACAGTTTAAATGCTGTCTATATTTGTAATGCTTCACATGTGCTGTAACTTTTGGATGCAGAATTCTATAAATGTTTCTTGGGTCAAGTGTGTTGACTTCTCTCATTCTGATATATATCTTTCCTTATTTTTGGATGGACCTATAAATAACTAAGAGTGGTATATTTAAATCTCTAGCTATGACTGTTTGATTTTTCTATTAGTTTCTATTTTTTATATCAATTTTGGCCCTTTATATGTTCAGGTTATTAGGAGCTTACTTTTGGAAATTATAGTTTCAATGAATTGAGGCCTTTCCCAGTTTGTACTGACAGTCTTGTTCTATCTGATATTAATACAGCAACACAGCTTTCTGTTTGTTAGTGTTTGTTTGACATACATACTTCTATGTGTCGATGCTTTAGATGTAGCTCTTGTAAATATCATAAACATAGATTTTGGTTTTGATTCAATCTGTCAATCTTTGTCTTCCTATTGGTGTTTCAATCCACGTATTAGTCAAAATGAGCAAACTTTCTTCTGCATCACATACTGAAATCCCAGTGGTTGACAAAAAACAAGTTGACATTTTACCCACTTGTAGTTCAAGGCAGGTGGCACACTCCCTGTAGCTCTTCTCCAGAAAGTGACTCATGAACCCCAACTAGCTTCATCTTGTATCTTCACTATCAAAAAGAACTTTCACCCTGGCTGCTGTGGCTCAGTGGATTGAACACTGGACTGTGAAGCAAAGTGTCACTGGTTTGATCCCCAGTCACAGCACATGCCTGGGTTGCAGGCCAGGTCCCCAGTTGGGGACATATGAGAGGCAACCACATATTGATGTTTCTCTCCCTTCTTTCCTCTCTCTCTAAAAATAAATAAATAAAATCTTTTTTAAGTAAAATATTGACAGTATAACTATATTAAGCATTTAAGACTATATAGTAATATACATATTAAAAAAGCTAAAGGACAAGTAATAGAATAGGAAAGTATTTGTGACACATCTAAAAAAGGATTGTTTGTTTTGTTTTTTTTAGGGAAAAAATCAAACTTTTAGTCAAAAAATGGATAAAGAATACCAAAAAGTCATTTAAAGCTTTTTAAAAATAGTAGAAATAGACAAGAAATACACAAAAACAGGTTTAGTTTCAACAAATAATAAAATAACAATTAAAGTTACACGTCATTGTCACGATCAGACTAATAAGTATTAAAAATATTGGTAATATCAAGTATTGGCAACTGTGAAAGGAACTGGGTATTAATAGACTCTTTTTCTTCATCTTCTTAAAGCAGTCCCTTTAGCATATTTTGCAGTGCTGGTTTGGAGGAGAAGTATTCTTTTAGCCTTCTTTTGTCTGGGAAACTCCTTACTTCACCTTCCATTTTAATTGAGAGCCTTGCTGGGTAGAGCAGTCTTGGTTTCAGGCCTTTGCTTTTTATGACTTGGAATATTTCTTGCCATTCCCTTCTGGCTTTCAGTGTTTCTGTGGAGAAGTCAGCTGCTAGCCTCACCAGGGCTCCCTTGTATGTTACTACCTGTTTCTCCCTTGCTGCCTTTAGGAGTCTCTATTTGTATTTGATGTTTGCCATTTTAATTATGAGGTGTCTTGGAGTGGGCCTCATTGGGTTCCTCTTGAATGAGACCCTCTGTGCTTCTTAGACTTGTTTGACTTTTTTCTCTCCTCTAGTTAAAGAAGTTTTTCCATCATTACTTTTTCAAAAAGGTTCCCTATCCCTTGCTCTTCTTCTTCTCCTTCTGGAATCCCTATTATATGAATATTATTACATTTCAGGTTTTTCTGCATTTCCCTAAATGCCTCTTCGTCCTTTTTTAGTCTTTTTTTTTCCCATTTTCTCTCTCTTTCTAGGAGATTTTTTCTACCTTGTCCTCCAGCTTGCTGATTTGTTCCTCTGCTTCATCTAGCTTGCTTTTGATTCCTTCTACTGTGTTCTTCAATTCAGAAATTGTATTCTTCATTTCCTTTTGTCTCTTATTGATAGTTTCTATGTCTTTTTTCATGCTAATATAGTTTGCAGTAAGTTCCTTGTAGTTTCCCTGTAGTTTTTTTGTAATTCTCCCTGAGCTCACTGAGCTCATTAAGCTTCCTTAAAGCCATTGATTGGAACTCAATATCTGATAGTTTACTTGCCTCTGTTTCATTTAGTTCTCTTTCTGGGGATTTCTTCTTTCCTTTGACTGTGCGGGGGCGGGGGGTGTTCCTTTGTCTTCCCATTATTTGTGAGACTCTTTTTTTTTTTTTGCTTCTGCCTCTTAAATTGATCTGCCTTAAATTCCTGACTTTGTTGTGTGAACATCTATGGCAGGAGACTGCTGTTTTATTCTTTCTGGATCTGCCTCTGATGATGTCAGATGTTGACCATGTCTGACCTTAAGCAGTCTTTTTGAAACTTCCAGGAATCTTCTGTCTGTGGCTGTCTCCTCCAACTGTTAATCTAGTCACTCTATGCTCAGCAGTCAGGCTTAGGAATCACAGGGCGGGGCAGAGTCCCTTCTGGGGGCAGGGTTATTGGGTCCTCTCAAGCTGCTGCTGCTCAGGGGAATGGTCTACCTGAGCCAGATGGCTTGCTGCCATCTGGGGGATGAGTTAGCACTGGGATCCCACTGGCTATTCTCTCAGTTCTCTCCCAAAGTCTCCTTCCCCAGTCTCTCCTCAGGCGTCTCTAGCCCACTCTACTCCTGCTTTTGCTGGAGACCAGGGTAAGTGGCTACAAATAAAAATTTATGTGTTGGTCCTTTAAAAGGCCCTTTGCGTCTCCAGCCACCTGTCTCTGGCAGAGAGCAACCCTGACACTTTTTGCAGCTGGCTGTTATTTGTGTACTTTTGGGGCTCTAGTGCTATATGCTGGAGATCCCTGCTTGTGATTTAGACCCTGCTCATCTCAGGTCGATCCAACCGGCCATTTCAATATCCTTCTGGTGCTGCCACCCATGGGCACCCTGCCTGTCTTCTTGGGTCTCTACCACACTCCTTACCAGTTAGGTTGTACTAAAGCTGATTCTTCTTTCTGTCCGAAATTACAAAGTTCCTCTCTCATTATTGTTCAGTTGTTTGTTCCAGGTGATTTCTCCACAATTTAGTTGTAATTCCAGATTGGTCCTGGGAGTGAGTCAGTGTGACTTCCACTCATTCTTCTGCTATCTTGATTCTCTAAATAAATAAAATCTTTAACACACACACACACACACACACACACACACACACACACACACAACCTTTGCTTCCAGATATGCAATCAGGAGAGAGAGCTTGGAGAAGGCACACCTGGTTCTTATGGCTTTGGACAAGAAACTCAATGCTATCTCTGCTCCCACTCCATTGGCAAGAATCAAACAATGACCTGCCCCCATGCAAAGGGGTTGAGAAAAGGTAGTTTAGTTGTGTTTTCAGGAAAATGTAATGGTTCGTGACCACATGGCAAGATCTTTGTCCATCCCAACTATATCTATTGTGATTATGATGTATTTGGATTCATTTTTAATACCTTATTTCAATAGCTTTTTAAGCGTCCTTATTTAGTCTTCACCATTTTTTAAAAAGTGTTCTCTATACCTTCTCTATCTTTCCTCTAACCAGATAGTAACTTTAGCATCCTTTCAAATCCATTTATATGCTTCCTCTTTCCTCACTATGGTGTTTGATCAACCTATTTCCAATGTCTTTTGGCACCTCCTAACATTTCCTCTTATTGGAATACTTTTTCCAAAAATGTTTTAAATATAGGTATTTGTGTGGTGATTTTTTAAGCTTTTCATACTTGAGAAAAACTTTATTATACCATCACTTTTAAGTTAAGTTTAGCTGTGTATTAAATTCCAAGTTTGAAGGGTTTTTTTCTCTAATATCTTAAATAATATCATCCAAATGTTATTTTACATCCAGTGTTACAGTTAGGAAATCAGATGTCAATCTTTTCCTTTGGAATCTTTCAAATTTTCTCATTGTCTTTGATATTTTGTTTTATTGTATATAAAATGAGTTTTTGCTTCTCTTACTATAGGACATTATGGGCCTTCTCTATCTTTTAATTCTGGAAATTTATCTTCTCTATTTCTATTGTTTTCTCTTAATGAAATTCATATTATCCATATTTGGGCACCCCTCTCCTCCATCTCTTTTGAACTTTCTTCTCTATATTCAATTTCTTTTTATTTTTCAATTACAGTTGACATACAATATGATATTACTTTCAGGTGTAGCAGTTAGCTACATTATATAGCTAATAGCAATTAGACATGTGTATACTCTAAGAAGTGATCACCTCTGATAAATCTAGTACCCATCTGACACCATACATAATTTTTATATTATTGCCTATATTCCCTATGCTGTACTTTACATCCCCATGACTGTTCTGTAACTGCCAATTTGTACTTTTCAATCCCTTCACCTTTTCCCCCCAGTTCCCTAATCTCCCTCCAATCTGGTAACCACTATTCTGTTCTCTGTATCTATGAGTCTGTTTCTGTTTTGTTAGTTCATTTCTTTTTTTTTTTAGATTATACATGTAAGTGAAATGATATGGTATTTGTCTTTCTTTCTTTGGCTTTATATTCAATTTCTTTTAACTTTCTATCTTTTATTCTGGAGAGTTCTTCAGTGTAGTCCTTCAACTTACTAATTGTTTTTCAATTGTGTCTCTCCTACTATTTATTCTTATTAATATAGTTTTATTCTGACTATTACATTCTTTACACCTAGAGCTTTTATATAGATTCTCTTATGTTCCCTATTTTTTATATTATAATAGCTTCTCTTATTTTTTTAATGCATTTTCATGCTCATTTTAAGTGGCTGGTCTATACTTTCTAATACTTCCTCTTTAAGGGCTGATATGGACTTGTTTGTTGTTGTTGTTATTTTCTTTTGAGGTGACAATACTCTTTACTCTTTATCCTTTACCCACTGAGGTGACAATACTCTTTAAAGAGAGGGAGTTATTATTTTGGCTGGTGAGAGCCCATCTGTGTCAGTACCATAAGTGCAAAGAGAATGAAGGGCTAGAGTCCTAGGATAGCACCAAACCACAGCTACTACCCTTTTGGTGTTGCCTGGCTAAGTGATACTCCAGATGGAGGCTTTAGGATGAGGAGCATGGGGAGGGGCTGGTTCTTCCTGGTGAAGTGCTAGAGGAGTGAATGACCAAGGATTCCAGCCTTGATTTTCTCCCCAAGCCTCAACAGCTGTATGACAATCAGGATCTTGCACTGTTTCCTTCAATGTGGGGCAGGCAATGATTGTCCAAGGCCAATACCAGGGAGAGACAAGAGCAGGCACTTCTGACAGGTCTTTTTGCAGTCTAGCCAGCAGCCCAACACTTGTTCAAAACACCTTGCAGTCTCACTATGGGTCCCCATTACTTTCCCTCTGTGGTTTCTCCAGGAGTGATTTTTATGTGTGGGAACTAATACATGCTAATTTATTCCAGCAGGAAGCATGTTTCCCTATTATTTTTTGTAATATTTATATATGAACACTTCCTCCAAGATAGAAAGGTCAATGGGCCATGGTTTATTGTTATACAGTTTTCCCTCTTCCCAAATGTTAGTACAGTATTAAATAAGTGCTTGTCAAATAAACAAATAGAGGACAACAAATAAAATTAAATAAAGTGAATACCAGCAGTTCCAGGGAGAGACATTCCCATTCTGGGAACAAATACCAGGAACAGATACAGGCTCATTAGAAAATCTGAGTAAACTGTCTACTCTTTGAATAGGACAAATTAAGTTACTCTACATGGTCTAAAACACTGATTTTGAGAAAATAGTAGTTGCATCTATCATGTTCTCTGGGGTCTGATAAGTTGAGGTAGGTGTTAGGAGATATTATTCATTAAATATATATTTATGAAATACATACTGTGTCCTAGGCAGTGTGCCCTGCAGAGAAACAGGGAAGAGCAGGACAGGGCCTCTCCTTCTGGAACCACATTGTCCAGTACAGTAGCCACTTGCCACACGTGGCTATGGAGCACTTCCAATGTGGCATATTGGACTTGAGGTCTACTGTAAATATAAAGCACATTGGACTTCAAAGGCTTAGTTAAAATATATATTGTATTATTTTTATCATATCATATCATAACATATTAAATTATGAACAAATGCTCCTGGACTTATGATGATGTTACATCCTGTAAACCTATTGTAATTCAAAAATGCATTTAGGCTCTGACCAGGTGGCTCAGTTGGATGAAGTGTCATCCTGTGACCCAAAAGGTTGCAGGTTCAATTCCCAGTCAGGGCACATGCCTAGGTTGCAGGTTCAGTCCCCAGTTGGGGTGCATATAGGAGACAACTGATCTGTGTTTCTCACTCATGTTGATGTTTCTCTCCTTTTCTCTCTTCCCCACTTTCCTGTTTCTATAAAAGTAATTTTAAAAATGTCTTTAGATAAAAATATTCTCTGGTGAAAATCAAAATAAATGCATTTAGGACTTTCTGGGAGGACAGTGAAGTAGGTGGATCTTGCATTCACCTCCTCCCAGGACCAAACTGGAAATACAACTAAATTGGGGAACAATCATTCTGAAGCAACTAAAAACTAGCTCAAGAGGAGTCTTATAACCAAAGATTTGCTGAAGAGCCACATCGAGACTGTACTTGCACAGTAGCTCGCATGCCATCTTTGGGTTTGAGCCTCACAATCAGTCAGCCTGAGGGTCAATCCCATGCATGAATGGGCCCACAGCAGTCAAGACTCAATTACAAAGGAAGGTCCCACATAACCCACACAAAGGACATTCCTAGACAACCCAGACCCAGCTCAGGAGATCAAAGTGTTCACACTACTGGGTCCTACAACAAAGGACATCTACAACATAAGGCCAACACATGACCACTAAGAGTCATAGCAGATCTATCTAATACATAGAAACAAATACAAAGAGACCGCCAAAAGGGGGAGGCAAAGAAACAGGCCCCAAATATAAGAACCGGAGTAATCTCCAGAAAAATAGCTAAATGAAATGGAGGCAAGCAACCTATCAGATATAGAGTTCAAAGTCATGGTTATAAGAATGCTTAATAATCAAGAAACTTAGTGAGAATTACAGCAGCATGAAAAAGGACATAGAAACCATAAAAAAGAACCAGCCAGAAAGGAAGAATACCATATTTGACATCAAGAATACACTAGCAGGAATAAATAATAGTTTGGATAAAGCAGAGGATCATACCAGTGATTTGGAAGATAAAGTAAAAAAAAAACAAAACACCCAAACGGAGTAGAAAAAAAAATTAGAAAGAACAAAGATAGTTTAAGGGAACTGCAGGACAACATGAAGCATAACAACATCTGCATTATAAGGATACCAGAAGGAGGAGAGAAAGCAAGGGATCAAGAACCTATTTGAAGAAATAATGACTGAAAACTTCCTTAATTTAGTGAAGGAAAAAAGACACACAAGTCCAAGAAGCACAGAGAGTCAGAAACAAGATAACTCAAAGAAACCCGCACCAAGACCATCATAATTAAAATGCAAAAGGTTAAAACAAAGACAGGACTATAAAAACAGCAAGAGAAAAGCAGATAATTGCCTACAAGGGAGATCACAGACAACTGTCAGCTGACCTCTTAACAGAAATATTTCAGACCAAAAAGGGACTGGCATGAAATATTCAAATGATGAAAAGCAAGGACCTACAATCAAGACTACTTAACTCAGCAAGGCTATCATTTAAAATTGGAGGAGAAATGAAGAGCTTCCCAGACGATAAAAAGCTAAAGGGGTTTGTTGCCACCAAATCAGCACTACAAGAAATGTTAAAGGGCGTGCTTTAAGAAGTAGAAGAGGAGGAGGAAAACAAACAAACAAACAAAAGAAACAGAATTGAAAGAATAAAATGGCAATAAATATGTACCTATCAATAATCACTTTAAATGTAAATGGGTTAAATGCTCCAGTAAAAAGACATAGGGTAGCTGAAAGGAGCAATCCAACAAGAGGCTATAACTCTCGTAAACATTTATGCACCCAACATAGGAGCACATATATATGTAAAGCAATTCTTGATGGACATAAAGGGAGAGATTGAGACATCAGTAGATAGATCTTCCAGACTGAAAATCAACAAGGAAATGGTGGCATTAACTGACACTAGATCAGATGGATTTACTTGATCTCTTCTGAGCATTTCATGCCCAAGCAGCAAAATATACATTATTTACAAGCACACATAGAACATTTTCTGGGATAGACCACATGTTAGGACATAGAATGAGTCTCAATAAATTTAAGGAGATTGAAATCATATCAAGCATCTTGTGTGACTATAGTGTAGAAATTAACCACAGGAAAAAAAAAACCTAAAAAATACACAAAGTCCTAGAGGCTAAATAACATGTTACTAAACAATGAATAGGTCAACAGTGAGCTCAGAGAAGAAATCAAAAGTTACGTTAGAACAAATGAAAATGAGAACACAACAACCCAAAATCTACAGGACAAAAGGAGTCCAACAAGGGACATCCATACCATTAAAGGCATACCTCAGAAACAAACAAAAAAAAATCTCAAATAAACAATCTAACTTTATAGTTAAAGAAACTGGAAAAAAAAACAACAACAAAGGAAGTCCAAAGTGAGTAGAAAGGAGGAAATAATAAAAATCAAGGAAGAAATAAATGAAATAGAGTCTAAAAAAATACAAAAGATCAATGAAAACAAGAGCTTTTCTTTGAAAAGATAAACAAGATTGACAAAACATTAACCAGACTCATCAAGAAAAAAAAGAGAGAGGACACAGATAAATGCAATCAGAAATGAAAAAGAAGTAACAAGTGACACCAAAGAAATACACAGAATTGTAAGAAAGTATTATGAACAACTATATGCCAAAAAAAATAGGACAATCTTGATGAAATGAAGACTGGGAGCCATAGTTGAGAGTCATTCCTAGAAACATACAATCTTCCAAACAGAATCAAGAAGAGTCAGAGAATGTGAATAGACAGTTTATAACTAATGAAATTGAAGCAGTAATTTTTTAAAAACTCCCAACAACAAAAAAGAGCCCTGGACTAGGTGGGTCCACAGGGGAATTTTATCACTCAAACAAGAATTAACACCTATCCTTCTTAAACGATTCCAAAAAATTAAAGAGGAGGGAAAACTCTTCAGCTTATTTTACAAGGCCAGCATTATCTTAATTGCAAAGAAAGGAAATTATAGGCCAATATCCATGATAAACATAAATGTTAAAATCCTCAACAAAATAATAGCAAACCATATCCAGCAATACATTAAAAAAAAATCATACATCAGGATCAGGTGGGCTTTATTCCAGGGATGCAAGGTTGGTACATTATGCTCAAATCAATAAATGTGATACACCAGATAAACAAAATAAAAGATAAACACCACAAGATTAGGTCTATAGAAGGAGAAAGTATTTGATAAAATCCAGCACCCATTTATGATAAAAGATTTCAGCAAAGTGGGAATAGGGGGAACAAACCACAACATAATAAAGGCCATATATGACAATCCCACAGCTAACATCACACCTAATGAGCAAATACTAAAAGTGTTTCCCTTAAGAGCAGGCACCATCAAGGATGTCCACTTTCACCACTCTTATTCAGCATAGTACTAAAAGTCCTAGCCATAGCAATCAGACAAGAAGAAGAAATAAAAGGCATCCCAAATAGAAGGTAGGAAGAAAAATTGTCACTATTTGCAGATAACATGATATTGTACATATAAAATCCTAAAGACTCCACCAAAAGCTACTAGAACTAATAAATAAATTTGACCAACTAGCAGGATACCAAATTAATATTCAGAAATTGGTTGGCATTTCTATACACCAATAATAAACTATCAGAAAGAGTAACTAAAAAAGCAATTCCATTTACTATTGCAACAACAACAACAAAAATAAGGTACCTAGGAATAAATTTAACCAAGGAGGTAAAATACTTATACTTGGAAAATTATAAGCTACTAAAGAAATATTTGAAGACAATCAAATAAATGTAAGCATAACCCATGATCATGGATAGGAAGAATTAACATCATTAAAATGTCCATACTACCCAAAGCAATCTATAGATTCAACACAATTCCTATCAAGATTCCAATAGTGTATTTCACAGAACTAGAACAAATATTCTAAAAATTTATAAGGAAATACAAAAGACCCTAAATCACTTCAGCATTCTTTGATGGAAAAGAACAAAGTTGGAGGTATAATACCGGACATCAAACTATACTACAAGGCCATAGTAATCAAAACAGCATGAGACTGGCATAAAAACAGACATAAAAATCAGTGGAACAGAATAGAGAGCCCAGAAATAAACCCACATCTTCATGGTCAATTAATATTTGAGAAAGGATGCAAGAACATACAATGGGGTAAAGACAGTCTATTCAATAAATGGTGTTGGACAGACACCATTGGACACCAATGAAAAAATTGGACAGACGCATGCAAAAATGAAACTAGGCCCCCTTCAAGAATAAACTCAAAAATGGATTAAAGACTCAAAACCATAAAAATAAAATATAGGCAGTAAAATCTCTGACATTTCCCTTAGCAATATTTTTTTCCGATACGTCTTCTTGGGCAAGGAAAACAAAAGAAATATTGAATATTAAACAAATGGGACTACATCAAACTAAAGATTTTGCACAGTGAAGGAAACCATCAACAAAATTAAGAGAAAACCTACTGAATGGGAGAACATATTCACCAATGAAATATCTGATAACGGGTTAATATCCAAAATTTATAAGGAATTCAGACAACTTAACACCAGAAAAATGAACAACCCAATTAAAAACTGGGCAAATGACTTGAACAGACACTTCTCCAAAAAGGCCAATAGACATATGAAAAGTTATTCAACATCTCTAATCATCTCAGAAATGCAAATCAAAACCCCTCACACCTGTCAGAATGGCTATCATCAATAAAACAAACAAGTGCCTGCAAGGATATGGAGAAGAGAAACTTCATGCACTGTTGGTGGGAATGAAGATTGGTACAGCCACTATGGAAAACAGGTGGAGGTTCCTAAAAATGGAACTGCCTTCTGACCCAGTGATTCCTCTTCTAGGCATATATCCAAAGAAACCCAAGACACTAATTCGAAAGAATATATGCACTGCTATGTTCATTCCAACATTGTTTACAACAGCCAAAACATGGAAAAAACCCAAGTGCCCATCAACAGATAAGAGGATAAAAAAGCAGTGCTACATATATACAATGGAATATTACCCATCATAAAAATAGAATGAAATCTGAATATTCATGATAACATGAATGGACCAAGAGGGTACTACACTAAGTGAAATAAGTCAAATAGAGAAAGACAAATGCCATATTATTACACTTATATGTGCAATCTAACAAACAAAATAAACAAACAAAGACACACTCACAAATAGAAAACTGCCTGACAATTGTCAGAGGGGAAGGATTTGGGATGCTGGGTGGAAAAGGTGAAGAGAGTAAGCAATACAAACAGGTAGTTACAAAATAGTCACAGAGATGTGGATTGCAGCATAGGGAATACAGTCAATGACATTGTGATAAAGGGACCACTCTATAAGGTATATGATTCTCTGGCCACTCTGCTGTACATCTGGAACTGATACAGAATGGTTATGAATGTAAACTATGACTGAAAAATAAAATAAAATAAAATAAATTTTTAAAAACTCCAAAATAATAAAAATAAAAAGTATATTATATATATAAATATATACTCCTATTAATAATTTTTATATTGATTAGTGCTTAACAATATTTTGGATTTATTGGGTTTAAAATACATTAAATTAATTTCACCTGTTTCCTATTAGTTTTTTAATGAAGCTACTAGGAAACTTGATATTGGATATGTTTCTCCCCTTATATTTTTGTTAGTGCTGCTCTGGTTGCTCGTGGTTGGCTACCAGTTGGCCCTTCACTCCTTTTCTTAGATCATTCAATTTAAGCAGCCTGCTGGCCAGGGTCCCCGGGTTCTTGCCTGTTACTATCTAGAGATTCCACCAGAGGGCATCTTACCTTTCAATTTTTCTGTTTTAGACCGTGGATCTATTTTGTGCATGTAGAGGGAGTGAGCAAAAGTAGGTTTACAGTTGTGAGTACGTGAAACAGAGTTAATAAAGCTATTGTAATAATAATCTACACGTTTTTTTCCATACAAACAACTGTAAACCTACTTTTGCCCACCCTGTATACGTGTATTTGATTACCTTGAGTCTATTTTGCTTCTGGTACTGTGCAAGGCTCTGAGATCACAGTTGTTGCTCCTTCCATCAAAGATCTTTTCATC
This sequence comes from Pteronotus mesoamericanus, assembly GCF_021234165.1. Lineage (NCBI taxonomy): Eukaryota > Metazoa > Chordata > Mammalia > Chiroptera > Mormoopidae > Pteronotus > Pteronotus mesoamericanus. Next base: position 3,344,586 of record NW_026555085.1, read on the forward strand.
TGTCATGGGAGGTTGTACACAGAACTAGAAGTTATGTGATAAAAGGAAGAAAATCCATTATGCTAATATGCAATATAAATGCCTGCATGGTCTTTAACTTTCTGGGTGATCCCTTCCTTAATAATTAGTTAAATACTTTCAAGTACCCAACCCACATAAATGTAGCAATTCAAATGGTCTCATTCTCTTTACAGAATTTTCTGGACAGAGAAGTGATGCAAGTTTGTGCTTACCTATGCCAGGTGGTTTACATCGTCTCTTGCTCCACCTTCTGGGGCAAACACACTGTTCTGGTCGTCTTGGGGCAGCCCTACCTTAGCAGGTATCTTACTTGTCATCACTTATCAGGCTCAGGACTTCCATTGTGTTCCTAGAAGCTGCTTGCTGCCCTAGAACTCTCCCCTCCTGTTCCCTGACCTCTAAATCTCAGAACTGAAATCTCTAACTCCTGGGAAGAAATTGAAAATGTTGAAGCTAAAATTTTTCTTCCTTTGTATCTGCAGATAGTTTGAAATTTACAGATTAAAATTTGTATGTGAAGAAAGTAAGGTTAAAAAAAACACAACTGGTCTCATTACTCTCTAGAGCAATGACTTCAAATGGTGGTAGGAGAACCCCTAAGTTGTCCAGTTAAAGGTACAGATGCAGCTCTTTCTGTTTAAAAAAAAAAAAAGTTTGCTCGAGAATCAAGGTGGTGGAGGAGTGAGTGGAAGTCACACTGACCTGCTCCCAGGACCAACCTGGAATTACAACTAAATTGTGGAGAAATCACCTGGAACAAACAACTGAACAAGAGCAAGAGAGGAGCCTTTTAACCTTGGACAGACAGAAGAACCAGCTTTAGTTCAATTTAACTGGTAAGGAGTGCGGTAGAGACTCAAGAAAGCGGGCGGGGTGCCCACTGCTGGCAGCATCAGAAAGATATTGAAATGGCCAGTGGGATCCCCCTGAGAAGAGTGGGGTCTAAACCAAAAGCAGGGATCTCCAGCCTGCAGCACCAGAACTGAAAAAGTACACAGAAAACAGCCAGCTGCAAAAAGCAGCAGGGTTGTTCTCTTCCAGAGACAGGCAGCTGGAGACACAAAGAGCCGTTTAAAGGGCCAACACATAAATTTTTGTTTGCAGCCACTTACCCTGGTCTCTGGCAGGGGCAGGGGCAGAGTGAGCTGTAGACATCTGAGGGGAGACTGGGGAGAGAGGCTTTGGGGAGAGAACTGAGAGAGTGGCCAGCAGGATCTTGGTGCAGACTCATCCCCCATGCGGCAGCAGTCATCTTGTTCAGACAGAGACCACTCCCCCTAAGCAGCAACAGCATCAGAGGACCCAATAGTCCCACCCCAGGTGGGATTTTGCCCCACCCTGTGCTATCTAAGCTGCCTGTTGAGTGCAGAGTGGCAGCCACAGAGAGTAGATCCCTGGCTAAAGGGTGCGCAGAGTGGTCTGGAGACACTTGAGGAGAGACTGAGGAGGAAGGTTTTGAGAAGAGAACTAAGGGAATAGCTGGCAAGATCCCAGTGCTGATTTATCTCCCATATGTCAGCAGCCATCTGGCTCAGGCAGATCACTCCCCTGAGCAGCAACAGTGTGAAAGGACCCAATAACCCTGCCCCCAGGAGGGACTCTGCCCCACCCTGAGCTGTCTAAGCCGGCCTGCTGGGTGCAGAGCGACTAGATTAACAGCTGAAGGAGACAGTCACAGACAGTAGATTCCTGGAAGTCTCAAAAGGACTGCTTAAGGTCAGACAGGGACAATATCTGACATCATCAGAGGCCGATCCAGAAAGAAAAAACAGTGGTCTCCAACCATAGAACTTCACATCACAAAGTCAGGAAATCAAGAAAGATCAATTTAAGAAGCAGAAGCAAAAAGGAAGAGTCTCACAAATAATGAGAAAGCAAAAAAATACCCCGCACTCAAAGGGAAAGAAAGGAGGAATCCCCAGAAAGAGAACTAAATGAAATAGAGGCAAGTAAACTATTGGATACTGAGTTCAAAACAACAGTTCTAAGGGAGCTCAGTGAGCTCAGTGAGCTCAGAGAGAATTATAAAAAACTACAGAGAAACTACAAGGAACTTACTGTAAAATATATCAGCATGGAAAAGGACATAGAAGCTATCAAGAAGAGACAAGAGGAAATGAAGAATACAATTTCTGAATTGAAGAACACAGTAGAAGGAATCAAAAGCAGGCTCGATGAAGCTGAGGATCGAATCAGCGAGCTGGAGGACAAGGTAGAGAAAAGCTCTCAGAAAGAGAGAAAATGAAAAAAGACTCAAAAAGAATAAAGAGACATTTAGGAAAATGCAAGACAACCTGAAATGTAATAATATCTGTAATAATAGGGATACCAGAAGCAGAAGAAGAGGAGCAAGGGATAGGGAACCTGTTTGAAATGTAATGATGGAAAACTTCCCTAACTGGAGGAGAGAGAAAGTCACACACAAGTCCAGGAAGCACAGAGGGTTCCATTCAAGAGGAATCCAATGAGGCCCACTCCAAGACACCTCATAAATAAAATGGCAAACATCAAAGACAAATAGAGAATCCTAAAGGAAGCAAGGGAGAAACAGGTAGTAACATCTAAGGGAGCCCCGGTATGGCTAGCAGCTGACTTCTCCACAGAAACACTGAAAGCCAGAAGGGAATGGCAAGAACTATTTCAAGTCATGAAAAACAAAGGGCTGCAACCAAGGCTGCTCTATCCAGCAAGGCTCTCAGTTAAAATGGAAGGCAAAATAAGGAGTTTCCCATACAAAATAAGGCTCAAAGAATACACCTCCACCAAACCAGCACTGCATAATATGCTAAAGAGACTGCTTTAAGAAGAAAAAGAGTCTGTGAATACCCAGTTCCTTTCACAGTTGCCAATACTTGATGTTACCAATATTTTTAATACTTCTTAATCTGATTGGGACAACGATGTGTTATTTTAATTGTTACTTTATTATTTGTTGAAACTAAATCTGTTTTTGTATATTTCTTGCCTATTTCTATTGTTTTTTAAAAAGCTTTAAATGACTTTTTGGTATTTATCCATTTATCGATTAAAGGTTTGTAGAATTTTTTTCCCTAAAAGAAAAAAACAACAACTATTAACCCTTTTTTAGATGTGTGGCAAATACTTTCCCATTCTATTACTTGTCCTTTAACTTTTTTTAATATGTATATTACTATATAGTCTTAAATGTTTAATATAGTCATATTGTCAATATTTTACTTTATAGCTTCTGGGTTTGAATATTTTACTTCAGGGTTAGAAAAATATTAGTTTGTATTATCTCCTAAAACTCCTTAGATTTTACATATTGATTTTTAACTCACCTGAATATTTCTTGTATAATGTGTGAAATAAGGCTCTATATTTTTTTTATTTCAAGTAATACCGGTTCATGTACTTATTTGTTGAAAAAGCCTTATTTTCCCCACTGATTTGAAATATCAATTTAATCATATATTACATTGTTAGATAGATATATATGTTTGTTTCTAGAATGCTCATTATATTTTCTTGATCTACTTGATTATTTCTGTGCTAGTGTCATGTTGTTTTAATTGCTGAGACTTTATAATGGTTTTAAATTTTTTAATATTTTATAATAGATTTTGACATTTAAAAAACAAATAAAATCAATCTGTATTTAAGAAAGAAAGAAAGAAAAAAGAAAAGAAAAGATGGAACTCCTACCTTTTGCGACAGCATGGATGGAACTGGAGAATAATATGCTAAGTGAAATAAGCCAGTTGGTGAAAGACAAATACCCTATAATCTCACTTATAAATGGAATCTATTCAACAAAATAAACTCACGAACAAAATAAACCACAGGAGTGGAAACATGGAGCAGACTGAAAGTGATCAGAGGGGATAGGGAAAGAGGACAATGGTGGAAAGAAGGGGAAGGGACTAGACAAAGAACATGTATGAATGACCCACGGACATAGACAACCATGTGGGAATTGACTGAGGGAGCTGGGCGTGGGGTGGTGGGTTGGGTGGAGGAGGGTAAAGGGGGAAAAATTGAGACAACTGTAAGAGAATAAACATGATTTAAAAAATTTTTTTAAAAATATACAACTCAAAAGAAAAACGAAAAAAATGTTTGTGTGTTTGTTTTAAATTCATGTCTTTTAGGGGAAAGGCCAAGTTCCTGTTTCTCAGTGCCCACACCACACTTGTTTTCTGTTCTTCAATAGTAGTCATCCTAATGGATGTGAAGTGGTACCTCGTGGTGGTTTTGAAACGCCTTTCCTGAGTGACTGGTTCATGCACTTACTGAATATTTACATATCTTCTTTGGAGAAATGACTATTCAAGTTCTTAGCTCCATCATTTAATTGGATTGTTTTTGGTATTGTTGTTGAGTTGTAGGAATTCCCTCTATATTCTCAATATTAATCCCCTCCCAGATATTTAATTTTAAAATATTTTTCTCTGCCCTAACTGGTGTGGCTCAGTGGATTGAGTGCCAGTCTGTTAACCAGAGAGCCGCCAGTTTGATTCCCAGTCAGGGCACATGCCTGGGTTGCAGGCCAGGTCCCCAGTTGGGGATGCATGAGAGAGGCAACACAAATTGATGTTTCTCTCCCTCTCTTTCTCCCTTTCTTCCCCCCTCTCTAGAAATAAGTAAATAAAATCTTTAAAAAATATTTTTCTCATTTGGTGAGTTGACTTTTTATTCTCTTGATAGTATCCTTTGATAAGCATAAGTTTTTAAATTTTTTTATGAAGTCCAATTCTTCTTTCATTTCTTCTTTTTTACCTGTGCACTGGTGTCATATATCAAAAATCATTGCCATATTCAATATCATTAAACTTTTTTCCTATGTTTTTTCCTAAGAGTGTTATAGTTTTCATTCTTACATTTAAATCTTTGAGTTAAATTTTATGTATGGTGTTAGGTAAGGGTCCAACTTGATTCTTTTATATCTAATATCCAGTTTTCTCAGCACCATTTGTTGAAAAAAATTGTCCTTTCCCCCATTAAATTTTCTTGAAAGTTGTGTTGAAAATTACTTGACCACACAGGCAAGAACTTATTTCTGGGTCCTCTTTTTACTCCATTGGTATGTCTGTGTCCTCATGGCCAGTACCACACTGGAACTCTGTAGTAAATGTTCATTGAGGAAGTGTGAGGCCTCTAGCTTTTTTCTTCTTTTTCAAGATTGTTTTAGCAATTCAGGGTTCTTTGTGATTCCATATAAATTTTAGGATGGATATTTCTATTTCTGAAAAAAATATCATAAGGATTTTGATAGGGATTGCACTGAATCTGTAAATTGCTTTGGGAAGTATTACATTTTAATACTATTAAGTCTCCCAATCCATAAACATGGAATGTCTGTTTATCTATTTATGTCTTCAGTAATGTTTTATAGTTTTCAGTGCAAACAGCATTTGTCTCCATGGTTAACTCTTAATCATTTTTTTGATGCTATAATATATGGAACTATTTCATTAATTTCTTTTGTTTTGTTGTTTTATTTAATCTTTATTGCATTTTTCCCATCACCATTTAGTTTTCTTATATTCCTCTTCGCGCCTCCCCCCCAGCAATCACCACACTGTTGCACATGTCCATGAGTCCTTTTTCCTTTTGCTCAATCCCTCCACCCCCTATCCTCCTCCCATCAGCTGTCATCTGCTCTCCATCTGTAAGTCTGCCCCATTTTCCTTGTTAGTTCAGTTTGTTCATTAGATTCCATATATGAGTGAAATCACATGGTATTTGTCTTCCTTTGACTGGCTTATTTCACTTAGCATAATGTTCTCTAGGTCCATCCATACTGTTGCAAAGGGTAAAATTTTCTTCTTTTTTTTGGCTGAGTAGTATTCCATAGTGTAAATGTCCCATAGTTTCTTGTCCACTCATCTATTGATGGACATTTGGTCTACCTCCATATCTTAGCAATTGTAAATAATGCTGCAATGAGCATAGGGGTGCTTATGTTCTTTTGAATTAGTGTTTTGAGTTCCTTAAGATATATTCCCAGAAGTGAGATAGCTGGATCAAAAGGCAGATCCATTTTTATTTTTGTAAGATATTGCCATACTGCTTTTCACAGTGGCTGCATCAATCTGCATTCCCACCAACAGTACAAAAAGGACCCTCTTTCTCCTCATCTTTATCAACACGTATTGTTTGATGATTTATTGATAACAGCCATTCTGACAGGTATGAGATGGTACCTCACTGTGGTTTTAATTTGCATTTCTCTGACAATTAGTGATGTTGAGCCTCTTTTCACATGTCTATTGGCCATCTGTATTGTCCTCTTAGGAGAGATGTCTATTCAAGTGCTTTACCCCATTTTTAAATTGGATTGTTTCTTCTTTTGGTATTGAGTTTTATAAGTTCTTCATAAATTTTGGATATTAACCTTCTATCAGATGTATCAGTGAATAAGTACTCCCATTCTGTGGGTAATCTTTGTATTTTGTTGATGATTTCCTTTGCTGTGGAGAAACTTTTAGTTTGATGTAGTCTCATTTGTTTATCTTTTCTTTTGTTTCCTTGCCTGGGAAGATAGATCAGATAAAATATTGCTAAGGGCAATGTCTGAGATTTTGCTGACTAAGTTTTCCTCTAGTATTTTTATACTAGAACATTTGAGTCTTTCATCCATTTTGAATTTATTCTTGTGTGTGGTAAAAGAAGGTGGTCTAATTTCATTTTTCTGCATGTATCTAATTTTCTCAACACTGTTCATTGAATAAACTGTCTTTAGCCCATTGTGTGAGCTTGCTTCCTCTGTCAAATATTAATTGACTATAAAGATGTGAGTTTATTTCTGGGGTCTCTATTCTGAAATCTTCTGATCCATAGTCAGATGCATTATCCATTGTGCCACTAGCCCATCCCTGGGCTCTCTATTCGGTTCCATCAATCTGTGTCTGTTTTTATGCCAGTATCATGCTGCTTTGATTACTATGGCCTTCTAGTATAGTTTGATATTAGGTAGGATGATTCCTCCAACTTTGTTCTTCTTCCTCAGGATCACTGTTCTTATGTGGGGCCTTTTGTGGTCCCATATAAATTTTTGAAATATTTGTCCTAGTTCTGTAAAATATGTCATTGGAATCTTGATAGGAATTGCATTGAATCTATAGATTGCTTTCAGTAGTACAGACATGTTAATGATGTTAATTCTTCCTATCCACAAAAATGGTATGTGCTTCTATTTATTTATATCTTCTTCTATTTATTTCTCCAGTGTCTTATAATTTTCCAAGTACAGGTGTTTTACAACCTTGCTTAGGTTTATTCCTAAGTATTCTATTATTTCTGTAGCAATTACCAATGAGATTGTTTTCTTAATTTCCCATTCTATTAGTTCATTATTGGCATATAAATATGCAACTGACTTCTGGACATTAATTTTGAATCCTGCTACTTTGCTGGATTCACTTATCAGTTCTAGTAGTTTCTTGGTGGAATCTTTAGGATTCTCTATGTACAGTATCATGTCAGCTGTAAATAGTGACAGTTTTACTTCTTAATTTACAACTTGTATGTCTTTTATTTCTTCTTATTGTCTTATTGTTATGGCTAGGATGTCCAGTACTATGTTGAATAAGAGAGGTGAAAGCAGGCATCCCTGTCTTTTTTCTGATCTTAAGGGGAATGCTTCTAGTTTTTGCCCATTGATTAAAGTGCTGGCAGTGGATTTGTCATATATGGCCTTTATTACATTTAAGTATGTTCCCTCTAATCCCACTTTGCTGAGAGTTTTTATCATAAGTGTGTGCTGGATTTTATCAAATGCCTTTTCTGCAACTATTGATGTGGTCATGTGGTTTTTATCCTTCATTTTGGGTATGTGGTGAATCACATTTATTGATTTGTGAATGTTGTACCAAACTAGAATTCCCAGAATAAATACCACTGGATCATGGTGTATGCTCCTTTTGATATATTGTTGTATTCAGTTTGCTAATATTTTATTGAGGATTTTAGAGTCTATCTTCATCAGGGACATTGGCCTATAATTTTATTTCTTTGTAGTGTCTTTATCTGGTTTTGGAATTGGGACTACGCTGGCCTCACAAAATGAGAGTGGGAGCCTTCCCTCCTCTTGAATTTTATGAAATAGTTTGAAAAGGAGAAGTGTTATTTCCTCTCAGAATGTTTGATAAAATTCCCCTGTGAAGCCATCTAGTCCAGGGCTTTTGTTTCTTGGGAGTTTTTTGATTAACACTTCAATTTCCCTAGGTGTTATCTGTCTATTCAGAGTCTCTAATTCTTCCTGATTTAGTTTTGGAAGATTGTATGTTTCTATAAATTTATTCATTTCAACCAGGTTGTCCAGTTTTTTGGCATATAATTGTTCATATTTTAGCACAATCTTTTGTATTTCTTTGGTGTCAGTTGTTATTTATCCTCTTTCACTTCTGATTGTATTTATTTAGGTTTTTTCTCTTTTTTTCTGGATGAGCCTAGTTAAGGGTTTGCCAATCTTGTCTATCTTTTCAAAGAACCAGCTCTTGGATTCATTGATCTTTTGCATCATTTTTTTAGAGTATTTATTTCTTCTATGCTCTTTATTATTTCCTTTCTTCTATTCACTTTTGACTTAGTTGTTCTTTTTCAAGTTCCTTTCAATGTGAAGGTTAGTTTTTTTATTTGAGCTTTTTCTTGTTTGTTTGTTTGTTTTTGAGATAGACCTGCAATGCTATGAATTTCCCTCATAGGATTGTTTTCCTTGTGTCCCACAGATTTTGGATTGCTGCGTCCTCATTTTCACTTGTTTCAAGGTATTTTTTTATTTTTTCCTTGATCTGGTTGTTGACCCATTCATTGATTAATAACATATTAATTAGCTTCCATGTTTTTGCATGTTTTTTGGTGTTCTTCTTGTGACTGATTTCTAGTTTCATAGCATTGTGGTCAGAGAAAATGCTTGATATGATTTCAATCTTCTTAAATTTATTGAGACTTTTTTGTGTCCTAACATGTGGTCTATCCTGGAAAAAGTTCTTTGTGCACTTGAAAAGCATGTATATTCTGCTGCTTTGGGATGAAATGCTCTGAAGATATTAAATCCATTTGATCAAGTGTGTCGATTAAGGCCACTGTCTCCTTGTTGATTTTCTGTCTGGAAGATCTATCCATCGAAGTTAATGGGATGTCAAAAATCTCCTGCTACGACTGTGTTTCTGTTGATAGCTCCCTTTATGTCCATCAAGATTTGCTTCACATATTTAGGCCCTCCTATGTTGGGTGCATAAATGTTTACTAGGGTTATATCCTCTTGTTGGATTGTTCCCTTTATCATTATGTAGTGTCCTTCTTTGTGTCTTATTATAGCCTTAGTTTTAAAGTCTATTTTGTCAGATATGAGTACTGTTACCCTAGCTTTTTTTCTATTCCATTTGCATGAAATATCTTTTTCCATCTATTTACTTTTAGTCTGTGTGTATATTTTTATCTTAGATGGGTCTCTTGGAGGCAGAATATATGTGGGTCTTGTTTTCTTATCCATTCTGCTCCCCTGTGTTTTTGGTTGGAGTATTTAAGGTGATTATTGGTAGATACATATTTAATGCCATTTTACTGTTAGACTATTTTCCTCTGTTTGTTTTTTTCCTTTGTCTTTTTCTTCTTCCAGCAAGTCCTTTAACATTTGTTGCAGTACTGGTTTGCTGTTAACAAACTTCTTTAGCTTTTTCTCATCTTGGAAGGTTCTTATTTCTCTTTTGATTTTAAATGTTAGCTTTCCTAGGTAAAGTAGCTTTGGTTGTAGGTCCTTACTTTTTATCACCCTGAACACTTCACACCACTCCTTTCTGGCCTGAAATGTTTCTGTTGAGAGATCAGATGACAGCCTAATTGGTGCTCACTTGTAGGTAACTACCTGCTTTTCTCTTGAGGCTTTTAGGATTTTCTCCTTGTCTTTAAGCCTTGTCATTTAATTATGATGTGCGTCTGTGCAGACCTCCTTGGGGCCAACTTGTTTGGAACTCTCTGAGCTTTCTGTGTCATTTTCCTCCCCCAGACTGAGGAAGTTTTCAGTCATTATTTCTTCAGGTAGGTTCTCGATCCCTTGCTCATGCTTTTCTTTTCCTGGTATTCTCATGATGCAGATGTTGTTATGCCTCATATTGTCCTCCTAAATGTTTAAGTTCTCCTCATTTTTAAAAAATCCTTTTTTCATTTTGCTGCTCTGCCTGGGTGTTTTTTCCTACCCTGTCTTCCAAATCACTGGTTTGCTCCTCTGCTTCATCTAACATACTGTTTATTCCTTCTAGTATATTATTTCAGATATTGCATTATTTCTGACTCATTCTTTTTTATGGTTTCTATGTCTTTTTTCATGCTGTTGAGTATCCTTATAATCATTACTCTAAACTCTCTATCTGATAAATCACTTGCCATCATCTCATCTAGTTCTTCTTCTGAAGAATTCTCTTGTTCTTTCATTTGGGGTCTGTTTCTTTGTCTTCCCATTTTGACTACTTCTTTGTGTTTTCCACCTTAGTTGTTAAACTAATCAATGATATAGCCTCAGGGTGTACTCAGCAGCCCAGATTAAGCACCACAGGGTGGGCAGAGTAATTCCTCTGGGTGGGTCTATTGCTTCCCCTCAAACTGATTTCACTTGAAGAGGAGTGCTCTGCCTGAGCAACATGACTTCCTCAGTATGGGCAATGGGTCAGCACAGGTATCCTGGTAGCTGTTCCTTCAGTTTTTTCCCCAGGGCCATGAACCCCAGACTCTCTTCAAGCATCTCTAATCCACTCTGCCCCCCGCCTCTGCCAGAGCCCACGGTAAGTGCCTGCAAATGAAATTTTGTGCATTGGCCCTTTAAGAGGTTCTCTGGGTCTCCAGCCATCTCTCCTTGACAGACAGAAACCCTGCTGCTTTTCACAGCTGGATGTTATCTGGGTTCATATCTAGCACTGGTGCTGTAGGCTGGGGAGCCCATATTGTGATTTAGACCCCATACTTCTTAGGCGAACCCCCCAGCCTCTGAAATATCCCTCCAGAACTTCAGCTGCCACCCATGGGAGCCCAGCCAGCCCTCTCATGCCCCCCTCCACACTCCCTACCAGTCACGTTGTGGTGAAGTGGTTTCTTCCATGTGTCCTTGGTTATAAGACTTCTCTCCAGCTAGCATTCAGTTGGTTATTCAGGATAATTTCTCTACAATTTAGTTGTAATTTCAGATTGGTCCTGGGAGGAGGTTAGTGTAGCTTTTTCACTTATTCCTCTGCCATCTTGGATCTCATTCTTAATTTCTTTTTGGATTGTTTATTATGAATGTATAGAAACACAACTGATTTTTGAGTCTTGATTGTGTTGTTGGTACTTTGCCGAATTCATTGATTCATTCTAATACTGCTTTTGTGTGTAGAATCTTTATGATTTTCTACTTATAAAACTGTGTCATATGTGAACAAAGTTCATTTTAACTCATTTACAATTTGAATGCCTTTTATTTATTTTTCTTGCCTTATTGCCCTGTCTAAAATTTCTGATACTATTTTGAATAGAAGTGGCAAAAGCAGATGTCCTTGTCTTCTTCCTGAAATTACAGGGGAAGATTTCTGTCTCTCACCATTAAGTATGATGTCAGCTGTGGGTTTTTCATATACAGCTTTTATCATATTAGTTTCCTTCAACTTCTAATTTCTTGAGTGTTTTTGCCACAAAAGAGTATTGAATTTTATCAAATGTTTTTTCTGCATCTATTAAGATGATAATTTGAGTTTTTCCCATTCATTCTGTTAATGTGATATTTAACATTGACCAATTTTCATATGTTGATGCCACTTAGTATATAATACTTATAATATGCTACTGGATTTAGTTTGCTAATATTCTGTTGATTATTGCATCCATGTTTATAAGAGATATTGGTCTCATTCTTGTAGTGTCTTCATCTGGGTTTGCTATCAGGGCAATGTTAGCTTCATAGAATAAGTTAAGATGTGTTTTCTCCCTTTCAATTCTTTGCAAGAATTTGAGGAGAATTGGTATTGTTTCTTTAATATTTAGCAGAATTCACCAGCAAAGCCACCAACTCCAGGGCTTTTCTTCATCAGGAGGTTTTTGATTACCGATTCAATCTGCTTACTAGTTACAGATCTACTCAGATTTTCTTTTTCATGTTGATACAGTCATGATAGGTTTTGTGTTTCTAGGAATTTGTCCATCCCATCTAAGTTAACTGAGTTATTAGTTATCCAGTTGTTCACAGTACTCTCTTTAATCCTTTTTACTTCTGTGGAATCAGTAGTAGTATCCCTCCTCACTTCTGATTTTAGTAATTTGATCTACTCTTTTTTTCTTAGCCAAGCTACATAATGGTTTCTCAATTGTGTTACTCTTTCCAAAGAACCAACATTTGGTTTTGTTTATTTTCATTATTGTTTTTTGATTCTCTGTTTTATTTATTTCTGCTCTAATCTTTATTATTAATTTGTATTATTTCCTTTCATCTACTGTCTTTGGGTTTAGTTCTCCTTTTGCTAGTTTTTGAAGTTGTAAGGTAGGTGATTAATTTGAGGTCCTTCTTCTTTTTTAATATAAACATTTACAGCTATAAAGTTTCCCCTTAGCAGTGTTTTCACTGCATACCATAGAGTATTAGGGTGAATGGAGATTTGTATAAAGAATAAGATGAGAATGTATAAATACATAGAAGACCAATGAGAGGGAAAGACCTCTTCTTTGTGCTGCCTCCCTATGGATAATTTAATATGATGGCTTCTAGGGTCCTATGTTTTATTGCTTAGAAGGCTTCTTAACTTCCTAGTTCAAATTTATATCCAATACCATGAGAGAAAGAGCTATAAACTGTTCTCAGTTTTTCACTAACTTCTACCTTTTCTTTTCTGGATCTTTCCTCTTTAGATCCTCCAAACTTTTGTCTAGAATATACCTGGGATAGCCTGTCTTCATTTTGCTGCCTCAATTCCCAGGCATGACAGTGCTCAAGCCTCCTGAGTATAGCCCTTCAAAGCCCAAGACCCCACTCCTATTCCGTTGGGACCACATGCTGAGATGGGAGGGAGACCTTGCCCCTGTTAGCCATACAAGAGTGTTGGGAACTAACCAGCAGAGCAGCTCAGTTATGCAGCCTGTACCTTCAGAAGCCTGGGAACCAGGGAGGGATGAAACTGGGAAAAGAGGAAGTTAAATCAGTGTTTGGTGATACTGAATAATGTCTAGTAGGAAGTGAGGAGAGGTAGTGCCAGGATCCCCTAAGAAAAGCTGTCCATTGTGGAAGCTGGGGAATGGGGACAACTGTAATTGAACAACAATAAAGAAAAATAAAGAAAATCTGTCCTGTGGGACAATGGACAGTGGTGACAGCCATCAAGGAAACCCAGACAAAGGTAAACAGAGAGCAAAAGCTGCATATGGTGGAATTGAGGAGCAGCAGGTGCACTGAGATTTGTGGGAGTGAGATGAGAATGTGCCAGTGTGTGGAAGGGATGAGGAAGGTTACCAGAGCATCCTGCCCAGAACAAGTGTTCCATAAGAACTTGCTGGCAGAGAAGCCAGAGTCACAGGAGGATGTGGGAAGAGTGGGCAGGGCAATGCTACCACACCCTTCCTACCCTTCCAACTCAACCCCCAACCTCAAACAGAGCATAAGAGAAAAAGCCTGCAAGGGAGGCTTAGACTTAAGGAAGTTGGGGGCAACCCCTGGCAAGCAGGAGGTGAGGTGGCAGACCAGTGTGAAGAAACCAGGCTTTCGGAGGCAACATCCTTTCAGCTCTGACATTTAAATGAGCTTCCTGACTGGGCTCTCCCTTCACCACACTCACTGACCCCAGAGCTTCCAGCCACCATCCCAGGTCCCCTGTGTCACAGCATGGACAGTTGCAGAAAATGATTGTGGACTTGAGTTTTTTGGTACCTACTCTTTCATCCTCCTTATCTCCAAAGTAAGTAAAATTCCTAGGGAAAACAAGAGGTGGGAAGACTTAGCTGACAAAAACTTTTCAGCTCTGGATGGTGTGGCTCAGTGGATTGAGCGCCAGCCTGGCCTGCCAACCAGTAGGTCACCAATTCAGTTCCCAGTCAGGGCACATGTCTGGGTTGTGAGCCAGGTCCCCAACTGGGCGTGTGCGAGAGGCAACTCATCGATGTTTCTCTCACACATCGATGTTTCTATCCCTTTCTTCTTCCCTGCCCTTCTCTCTAAAATTAAATAAATAAAGTTTAAATTAAAAAATTCAACCATTAAGATCTGGTCCAAATGGCACCTCCTCTCCAGATTTCCCCATAGCCCATGGGCTGCACTGGTCTGTCTCTCCCATGAGGTCCTTTAGAATCATGCACGTATGAAAACAGAACACATATGGAAAGGGGGAAGGGAGCTGACACATGCTGCATATTTTATATAAGTTCACTTAGCTAGTTCTCATAGTCCTTCAAGGTAAATAGTGTCATTGCTAGTTTACATTTCAGGAAACGGAAACTTAGATTCTTCCTGCTCACAGCTAAGTAGTAGAGTTGAGACTTGAGACTTTTTTTGAAATACAGTAAATATTACCCCCAAAATTTCAAAATTATTGTTCTAAATTGACAAATGTTCCCTGAATGATAGATGTGGAGGAGAAGCAAGTACTAACTGATGAAAATTACTGGAAGATATTGGGAACTGGGCCATTTGGATGGGGAGAGGCAGAGAGCTGGCAGAGCCTCCTTTTCTGGGCAGAAAAGAGGCTGCAGGCTCAAGGTCCCAGGTCGCAAGGCGCCAGGAGAGGAGGCAGGTCAGATAGATATCTGAGCCAACAAGTGGGATCTTGCCTTAGCAATGATCCTGTGTAGACAAAAGGCTTTTCTGGTGACCCCAGAGGCTAGCCCCACACCCTTTCCCTGTCTTCTGCTACCAGCTGGGCAAATTCCAGTGAGCAAGAGGAGGGACAGGACTCACCAAGGAACCAGAGTTATTCTGGCCATCGCTACGGTGGCAGAGGTAGCAGGCAAATCACCCCGAGACAGCCCCTTTCTTGCTCCTTGAAACTTCATCCTGCTTTTTTCTGCCATCAGGGAGGCTCCCCAATATTTAGGACTGGACCTGCAGGTGGCTTCATATGAGGTTTTGTCTCTTGTGGTTGGCTCACCCTTTCCCAGTTCCCCCCTGATGGGGTGAAAGACAGGTGAGCATCCTATTTAAAAACATTTGCAGCCACCCCACGTGTAATTAAATGACATCCCAACAGTTGTATGATACATTAGCTCTGGTGTTTAAATTGGAAATATTCTTTAAATGGCATAAGAGAGATGGCTATTTAAAATACACATTTCATAAACCTTAGAGTTTCCTTTTATGTTCCAAGCACCTAGTTGGTTCATTCATTTACTAAGCCCTATGTTAGACATTCAGAAAAAAAAAAAGAAAGAAAGAAAGAAAAAGAGCAGGTTTTGCCATGAGAAGTTAACTTTAAGAAGATGAAACAGACAAAACACTCACAGCGCCTTGATTCTCAGATGTGACCAAGAACAGAGCGGGCCCCCAGAGACTCAGACGGAGGCAAACAGAAATGTGCTAGGTCATCGTTACTCCTGTGTAGACACACGTCCGCCAGAACGCTGCGGTGGCACTCCCGACCAAGAGCAGCGTGTAAAGGCTGCCACCCTTTTTATATTAAAAATTACACCATTGATGCCTGTAGGAACATGACATCCACCCCGATAGGTCTTTGGAGGTTGTGATGATTTTCAGTGATCAAGGTACATTCCATACTTTTGAGTCAGGTCTCTCCACAGTCCTGCTTGAAACATGAGAAAATACATTAACTTCCAAGCTAGGAAGCTTTTTTATACCAAGCTTTAAGAAAGCTGTAAGACATTAATGTCCACATTTCTAGCAATGCAACACAACAAAATGGAGATATATTAAGATGTAACACTGGTATGGAAGAGAGGGCACCTAACTGTGGAAAAGCAGAAGAAATATGAGAAAGCTTCATGGAGGAGGTGACATTTGAGCCCCAACTGTCCCCAGGACGACAATGGCAGGAAGGGAGTCAGAGAGAACCACACCCTCCGTTTCCCCAGCTCCTCTGTCCCAGCTGAGCCTCTGCTCAGGCCTCCGCCCTGGTGACGTTCTGCTCCTCCCTGAGACCCCACATGAAATACCCTGTCCTAGGAAGACTCCATGGCCCTCCTCCTCCAGATGCCGGGAGAACTGCTTTCTCCTCAGTGTGACCACACATCTCTAAAGGTCCCTGAGTCACCACCCCTTGGCACTGAGTTACAATTTATATCTTTATGTAAATGTGTGTATGTTTGATGTTTGTTTATTTACTTACTAACTTCCTTTTCTTGTGAAGGTTCTTTCTATTATTCAATGCTAGAAAGGACTTCAGTCTTAAGTGTCCTTGGTTTAGGGAAGATAGGATTTTGCAGTTTACTAGATGGATGTAAGCTGCTTGACCATTTAACAATCTATTCAGTTTCCTTATTCCATTTTTTCTGGCTTACTGGCTTGTCTCACATTCGTACAACTGATACAATGACATGCATAAATCTCAAAAACATTTTTCTGACCAAATGAGCCAGGCACAAAAGAGTTCATATTGTGTGATTCCATTTATACAAAATTCTAGAAAATTCAAACCTAATCTCTTCTATTTTCCTTTTTTTAGTTTTGCACATTCCCTTCTCCAGTGGCCCTCCTCCTTGCAATAGGCACATTGATTGGCACCTAGTGGGCCTCTCCTCCTTCCTTTAGGGCCCTCCTTGCAACAGGCACAGTGGTGGGCACCTAATGAGTTTCTCTTCTTTACTTTAGGGTCCTGCCTCTTCTTTTGGCCTCCTCAGCCTGCTTCTAAAAGCAGAGGCCTGTTTTTTCTTCCCTGTTTCCCGGGCCTTGAAAAGTTTAAATGCTATGTCCACCAGCTGAGAGGGACTCATTCCCAATACCCCATCTACATACTGGAGCTTCCTTCTAATGTCTGGGGCACTCTGCCCAATAAAAGTCATGTTTATCATCCTCACATTTCCTGGTGCCTTGGGGCAGCATCAGTGTGTTTCCCATAAGCCTGATAGATCCCCTCTAAAAATTCAGAAGGATCCTCATCTGACCTTTGCTGAAGGGTCTGTATCAAATTCAGTCTCCTCGGCTTGGGTACTCCTTTTCTAAGCCCTTCCATTATTCACTTTTTGTAATGTTTCAAGGAGACTTGGCCCGCACTATTATTTGGGTTCCAGTTAGGCTCCAACACAGGAACTGCTCCAACTGGGTCAGAGGGTCCCAGTGGGATTCATCATGGAGACACAGGGCCCCTTCCCTTGTCTTATTTATAACCAGCCATTTCTCATCTGTAGTTAGCAAAATAGTTTTAGGAGGGCCTGTACATCTGCCCAGGTTGGAAGATGAGTGACAAAAATGGAAGCAACAAGATCTGCCATTCTCTGAGGATCCTCCCTATGTGGGTGGGGGCCGGGGCGGGGGGAACTCCTCCAGTTCAGTGAGTATGAAGTGGAGAACCGAGTATGGGCCCAATAGTAGCCAGTGGGCTGGACTTCCTGATTTATTCCACCTACAGGATACCACTTCAAAGGGAATTAGCTTGCTCTGAATTGGGAGGCACCCTGGCTATTCAGGGTGCACTGATGGGTCCTGGAGGGGGAAACCCATTCCATGTCCTGCGGGGGTGGAGCTGTTGGCTTTGCGTTCTCCACTTCAGGGGCAGTTCCCAAAAGGGATGATTGCAAGGAAGCCCCTCTTGGCTCTGAAAGGGGCAGTGCTGCGATGGCCCCTCCTGCTTTCCAGCCTCTGTCCCCGGGGTTCAGAGCATTAATGAGGTTTATTTCCTCATTATCCCTTTCTTCCTACATTTTACTGTCAGGGAGGGGTTTTGAGACCACCTTCCTTTTCTGTACCATCAAGTGATTCTCTGTCTCCAGCAAAATGCTATTATGCAACAATATAAATGCATCGAGACAGAGTTCCTCCCAGTTTTCCAACTGTTGTCAATGCTGTTTCAATTGCTTAATGATGCATTAACTCAAGGAACCATCCATTAGGAACAGGCCACCTTTTCTCACCATTCAAAACATAGGCCAAACAGTGTTACAGTAATAAATCAATACCTCCTTAGACATGAGATCCTTAGATATTGGATTACAGCAGTAAATATTCCAGTCCTCTAAAATTCTCCCCACCAGGCTCCCCCAGAACTGCTCTTATTTTTCTGGTGGTATGTGTGTGTGTTGCTACCATACAGGGCTGGACAGGTTCAAGGGATTCATGCACCCAGAGGAATATTCCCAGAGAGGTTGGGATGTCTGACATGCCTGTATTCAACAGTGGATGATCCACACACACTGCAAACTGTGTGTCACACTGCATGTCACCTGTCCCCTCTGCATGGCACCCAGTGTGGGCCTTGCATTCCCCCTGCGTGTCTAAGTCTGCATCCCCAGTGAGAAGCCCCTACTTTCTTAAGTACTAAAACAAACAAAGCCGACAGGGTGCCAACAGATCTTATGCAACAGAGCTTCATACCACACACGTGAGCCCACTCAAGGCTATGGGAACAGTTTATTGGACCCAGACTCAAGGCTATGAGACCCAGTTTCAAGCCTGTGAGAACACTACTTTATTGGATCCCTTCAAAGTTGTGAGAAACTGCTTCCCTAGTTACCCAGACACCTGGGTGAGGAAGCTAGACTGCCTCCACTTACCCTGCATTTTACCCTACAATGTGCAAAAAGCCATAACCAGGAAAACACAAACCACATGGAAGTTGCATATACCCCAAACTATTGTCTACAACTCCAATTCTATTATTCCAAAACAGTGCTCAGAAACAAATTTTCAACCAATCACACTTCTCCGATCCCTTCCCAGATCCATAGTCCATTCCCTTTTCACATTCCAGGCATGTTTAGGTGGCCGATGCCCACAGGAAATGCACGGAGAAATTCTCAGAGACTGGGAAATTCCACAGTCTCATTCTCCCGCTCCCGAGGGAGTTGACCTGCCAGACAATTCTAAGCCACTTGTGGGGCGTCAAGAACTGTAACAGAACTCCAGGCTATGCAGTTTTGAAACAGATTTGTGGTTCTATTGCCTGTCAGCGAAAAACATAACTCCCAGTGCGAGAGTTAGGTGAAAAGAAAAGGGAATATTTAGTAAAAGTTATATAAATTTAGGATGATGGCAGAATTCTGTTTTAAGTCCCAAAGTCCCTTGAAACCAAACACCCATAAACATATAGCTCTGCCTCCCTTTGCCAAACCAGACCAGTCTCTCAAGCACTGTCTGGGAGATACTCTCAGGAAAAATAAGCAGAAGTCTGCAGCCTCACTAGGCAGGTTCCCTTCAGCACTCCTGCTTCTCCCAGTCATCCCTGCTTGGCTGGGCTTCCATGATTCCCAGCACCATCAGCTGTGTCTCCATGTTCTCCAGCTCTTAATCCGGAACCATGTGTCCAACAAAAGAGAATCACTATGTGTGCCCAGTTTAAGTACTTGTGCTGAGTCTT
This sequence comes from Pteronotus mesoamericanus, assembly GCF_021234165.1. Taxonomy (NCBI): domain Eukaryota; kingdom Metazoa; phylum Chordata; class Mammalia; order Chiroptera; family Mormoopidae; genus Pteronotus; species Pteronotus mesoamericanus. The sequence continues at coordinate 3,364,040 of NW_026555085.1, forward strand.
CACCTCCCAGGATTTCCTGCTTCTCGCAGATTTCCTGCTTCTCCTGCAGGTGAGGTAAAGCTTTTCCCCAACTACCTTACTAGCTAGCTGGGCAGGGGCAGCAAGGTGCTCTGCCTACATTCATGAGCTACAAGTTAAAGGTATGCCCATCTCCCTTGCTTCCAGCAGCACAGCAATTAGTATTTCTATAATACTAGCCAGCTGTCATTTATATGCAAAGTAACTCAATCACTGTGCTGCCCCTTCTCCCTCCCCCAAGCCAAGCTGTGGAGGCCTTGGGGCCTCTTAGCCTACATCCAACTCTGGACTTCATTCCATGCCCATTGTAGTTGCACAGAAGCTGAGGCTGAGAGAATGACTGAAGACACAGTTGGACAGTGATACTAGTGACTTGGGAAGGGGAAGTAAAGACAAGTAGAATCGTGGGTTTGGAAATCAGGGAGGCCTTGGGGAGAGCAGGTTGGCTGCAGCAGGCCAGGCAGGAGCCAACCCACTGTTGGCTGAGAAGTAGGGGGGCTGGGGGGGGGAGTAAAGTCGGGGTTGGAAAGGGGCATAATATTCTTGGGGGCTGAGATGGCATTTTATTTGTCTTGGATTTCCCATCTCTAGAACAGAGCAGTGTTTGAGCTGAATTGTGCTGCTCTTTCAGGATGTTGGAGTGCAAAGGGAAGCAGAGAGGTGAGATGTGTGCAGAACCGAGAGGACATTCAAAGCTTTTTCCTGTCTGTGTGAAGAAGACAAACTCTATTGCAAAGACAATGAAAGAATGGAGCATGAGAGAGGGAGAGGCTGTGGGAAGTACATCTTTTGTTTCATCTTTTCTTGGGAAAATGGACAAATAGGGTAGGAATTAAAGTGATGTGGGTTTAGGCAAGCTGATAAGGTACAAGAAATGCTCAAGACAAAAAATTGGATTGGAAATTGCTGAGGGCCTTACCAAGATGTTGTAGAGTCTTCTCCAGTAGTAATCATCTGCCAGGCTGCAGGGAGCCCCGGGTGCCAGCCTAAGAGGTTTGGGTTTTTCTTCCAGGACAGCAGGTCCCAAACTAGCTCTGCTCAGCACAGTCTCCTGCAGGTCTTCTCCAAAGCAGAAATTCCCCCAGAATCACTGCCCAGAGATTCAGACCCAGTGGGTGGTGATGTGTGGAAATCTATATTTTTAATTAGCTTTGTAGTGATTCCATGTGTTTGCAGACTCTGGGAAATTTTTTCAGCTTTATTGAGGTATAATTGACAAATAGGAATTAAATGTATTTAAAGCATACAACTTGATGTTTGAATATACATATACACTGTGAAATGATTGCCACAATCAAGCCAATTAACATTAACATATCCATTTGTAGGGAAAATGGAGTCAGTCAGTCTCCCTCACCTGGATGTTCAGGCAACTATGACTTAGCAGTACTTATATAACCTTGAGTATAGGTCTGCATGCACAGAATCATGCTCTGTTATATAATATGTTGGCACCCTGCCGGCTTTGTGTGCATTTAGTATTTAAGGGAATCGGGATTTCCCACGGCGTGACATGCATCTTGCAGCATGCGTGGATCACCCCACCCCAGAATAAAGGCACATCAGATATCCCAATGGCTCTGTGAATTTCCTTCCATCTGCCCAAATCCTCTGTGAACCTGCCTGGCCTTGAATGGCTGCAAGACACCATCACCTCCCCAGTAATCATTTTCTGTGTGTGTGTGTGTGTTTACGGATGGTGAGAACACTTAATATCTACCCTTTTAACAAATTTCAGTACTTTTTAAACTATAGTCACCATGCTGTACATAGATCTCCAGGATTTATTCATCTTGTGTAACTGAAACTTTGTACCCTTTGCCAATATCTCCCCACTTCCACCTGTCTCCATCCCCTAATAAAAACCATTCTACTGTCTGGTTCTGTGAATTTTTTTATCTTACATATGCAAGGTAATACAGTATTTGTCCTTCTGTGTCTGGCTTATTTTTTTTACATTTTTATTTTATTATATTTTATTGATTATGCTATTACAGTTGCCCCAATTTTTCCCCTTGGCCCCCCTCCACCCAGCACTCCCTACTCCATCCAGCAATACCCCTTCCTTTGTTCATTGTCCATGGGTCATGTACATAAGTTCTTTAGAAACTCCTTTTCCTATACTTGCTCTTAACATCCCCCTGCTTATTCTATAACTACCAATTTGTACTTCCTAATCCCTTCATTATTTCATCCATTCCCCCAGACCCCTCTCCCAACTGGCCACCATCCCAATGTTCTCCATATCTATGATTCTGTTTCTGTTCTGCTTGTTTGCTTAGTTTGTTTTTTAGATTCAGTTGTTGATAGTTGTGAATTTGTTGCCCTTTTAATGTTCATAGATTTGATCTTCTTCTTTTTCTTAAGTAAGTCCCTTTTACATTTCATATAATAATCATTGGTGATGATGAACTCCTTTACTTTCCTTTACTTTGCTTTACAAAGCTTTACTTTGTCTGGGAAGCACTTTATCTGCACTTCGATTCTAAATGATAGTTTTGCTGGATAGAGTATTCTAGGTTGTAGGTCCTTGCTTTCATCACTTTGAACACTTCTTGCCAATCTTTTCTAGGCCACAAAGTTTCTTTTGAGAAATCAGCTAACAGTCTTATGGGAAATCCCTTGTAGGTAATTATCTGCTTTTCTTTTGGTGCCTTTAAGATTCTCTCTTTATCTTTAAACTTTGGCACTTTAATTATGATGTTTCTTGGTGTGATCCTCTTTGCATGCATCTTGTTTCGGACTCTCTGTGCTTCCTGGACTTGCATGTCTACTTCCTTCACCAAATTAAGAAAGTTTTCTTTCATTATTTCTTCAAATAGGTTTCTAATTTCTTGTCTTTCTCTTCTCCTTCTGGCACTCTATGATGCAAATGTTGGTACAATGAAGTTGTCCCAAAGGCTCTTTACACTATCCTTCTGTTTTGTTTTTTGGGTTTTTTAAAATTCTTTTTTCTTCTTACTGTACTGATTGGATGTCGTTTTGCTTCCTTATGTTCCAAATCATTGATTTGATTCTTGGCTTCATCCACTCTACTGATCCCCTGTAAATTGCTCTTTATTTCAATTAGTGTATCCTTCATTTCTGATTGGATCATTTTTATGCTGCTGAAGTACACACTGAGTTCCTTGAACATCCTTATAACCAGTGTTTTGAACACTGTATCTGATAGATTGCTTATCTCCATTTTGTTTAGTTCTTTTTCTGGAGTTTTGTTCTGTTCTTTCATTTGGGCCATGTTTCTTTGTCTCCTCATTATGGCAGCCTCCCTGTGTTTGTTTCTATGCATTAGGTAGAGCTGCTATGATTCCCTGTCTTGGTAGTCCGGACTAATTAGTAGGTGTCCTATAGGGTCCAGTGGTACAGCCTCCCCTCTGACCTAAGCTGGGTACTCAAGGTGTGCCCTTTATGTGTGCTGAGTATACCCTTCTCTTGTAGTTGAGTTCTTGATTGCTGTAGGCATGTCAATGGGAGGGATTTACCCGCCAGTCAACTACAAGGACTGGCACTGACCACTGACCACCAACCTCTGCCCTCTATGGAGGATCAGCTGTGCAGGGGCAAGGTGGTGTTGCTCCAATGTGGTCTGTAACTGCTACTGGGTGCACAGGCTCTGGGTTTCCTGGGTGGTGTAGCCCAAGGTCAGCTCCCTCCTGTGTTCTGCCTGGGGCCACCCTCCATGAGCTGTAAAGCAATCTGAGATGGCTGCTACTTGTGCTGGTCTTAGAGACTCCCAGATAAAACCGAGCTGTGAATCTAGGCTTGCTGCTGCTAGTTGCAGACCTGGGACCACTTAGTAAGAGATACAGGGGCTAGGGGCTTACTGAGGCCAGTTGGTTGCTTGTTTGATGAGATTTAGGAAGTTGTCAAGCATGATCCAAGATGAACCATTCATATGGAAAACTCAAAGTTAACAATTTGGCTGGACCCATAAGTTGGGTGGGAGGAAGTCTGAGGGGATCTCCAGGGCTGGGTAAAAAGGTTGATGGAGGCTCGGATACAGTGCCCCCCTGCCAGCTCTGTGGCTCTATTGAGGGAGGGTTCAGAAAAGGGACAGTGGCCTCTGCCCACCTTTCTGTCTGGGATAAAGCTGTCACCCCACTCCTGCCTTGATGTCAGACCATTTGGCTCTTCCCTGTATGCCACTGGCACCTTTCAAGCTGTTACCCCAGTGCTAGAGCTCAGAGGGAATAAGTCTAAGTCTGTGTGTGGGTTCTTTAAGGGGAACTGGTCAATACTCCAAAAGTTTCTTCCACCAACTCAATTCCCACTGGTTCGTATAGCCAGAAGTTATGGGGACTTATCCTCCTGGCACTGGAACCCTGGGCTGGGAGACCTGGTGTAGGGCTTGTACTCCTCACTCCCAAGTTTTTATCCACAACACATGGATGTGGGTCAAGCCTATTCTCTATCTCTTCCCCTCCTACCAGTCTGGATGAACATGGTTTCTTTAATTCTGTAGTTGTCAGATTTCCATTTAACTCAATTTCTGATGGCTCTGAGTGATGTTTGTTCTATGTTTTAGTTGTAATTTTGATGTGGTTGTGTGAGGAGATGAGCTGTGTTTACCTATGCTAGTATCTTGACCATAAGTCTCTGCGTATAACTTTTGACTCATCCAAAACTTAACTACTAGTAGGCTACTACAGACCAGACACCTTACCAATAACAGGTCATTAACATAGTTTATATGTTATATGTATTCTATACTGTATTCTTGAATAAAGTAGCTGTATGAAAGAACATGTTGTTAAGAAAAATCATAAAGAGAAAATACATTTACAATACTGTGCATATTAAAATAAATCCATGTGTAAGTGCACCTGCACCAGTCAAACTTGTGTTGTCCAAGGGTAAACTCTAGTAACTTTACAGTTACTCATAATTTTCCACTTACCATATTCTGGTTTGGATGCAAGTCACCTCATCTAGCCAATATTCAAGGGGAGGGATTCAGTTCCACCTCCTGGAAGGGGGAGTCTCTTCATATGTAACTTGGGAATCTATAAGGAAGATTTGTTCCTAGTCCCTCATTTAAAAAATTTTCAGTCATTTATATGAGTAAGAACTCATGGATACTTATTTTATATTTTGGGTTATAATTACAACCATTGTCACATGTTGCTCACACTGTTCCAGCCGTGCTCAGCGGGGGCTCCTTCAGGTTGGCCCCGGGGTCCCTGTGACATATGCTGTATGCAGCTGATGCACTTCCTTTCTGACAGTATAAGATGTTCCAGGCTCATCTTGATTTTTCTGTCTTAGCCCTAGAATCAGCTCTCCTTCTAAGGAGCCCTGGTTCCTTTTATAGGAGAATGAGGCCTCAGGACCAGGATCGGGGCTCATCGCACTTCCTGAAGAGGACACAGGGTCCCGGCAGCCGCCCCCGCCCGCCCCCAGGCCCCCAGGGGTCTCCCTGCAGCACCACCTTAGAGCTTGGTAAGTGCCGCCTCAGTGCCCAGCACACGGTGGCCAGTCCCCGTTCACGTCTTTATTTCTTAAAGCCTCAGTTGTTCCCGTCTGTGGCTTACACATTAATAATTATATTCCCTAGTATTTGGCGATTTTCCTCAAAGCAATAACTTCAAGTTTCAGTAACACTTCAGTTACAAAATTGACCAGAATAGGCAAGAAGGGAGGGAACAATTGGTTGTATTTTTTTTTCCATGTGGGATATTTCCCTGCTCCTGCTGCTCTTTCCCTGTCCCTGGGCCCGGGGGAAGGGTGGCTCCCTTAGTCTGTGAGAGGAAAACGATGATGTGGGAACGGCTTTCCCCATCCCGTCCCCCAGCCCTTCAGCTCTTCCTCTGGCTGTGCCCCTGCTCCTTTCCGGACCCCTGGCCATGAGCCTTTCCTTCTCTCAGCCTCAGCGAGAGCCCAGCCTCTCAGCCAGAGCCCCCTGCTCAGTGGGCAGTGAGCCGTTCCCACCACTGGAGGGCAGAGGAGAGGGGTCCGAGCCAGGGCTGTGGGAGAAGGTGCAGCTAAGGAAGGAGGTGAGGGCAGCAGGGCTTCCGAATGAGGGCGGGTGAGCGATCAGAGAGACCAGGACATTCCGGCCTCTTCACTTAGGAGAGCAGGGAGGGCCCCGGGTCCAGGGACAGAGCTGGGCACAGTGTGGCCGCGACCCACCCTCACCTTCACCCCTGGGCTCTGACAGCACCTCACCCAGGTCACACTGAGGCCCTTCAGACCCAGGCAGGTGTGTCTCAGCTCCTCTCTGGGGAGGACCCCTCCCCCGCCGTCTGTCACTGATGTGTCTTGTCCCCCCAGGTTCGGTCCCCCTCAGCCCTGAGCCCACAGTCAGCACCTTCCCTTCCCGCAGCCAGGGCAGCCTGTTGTTGGCAGGGGAAGAGAGAAATGCTCGGCCTCTCACAGTGTGACCGCCCTCACTGTCCCACCTCAGTCGCCACAACGAGGGGACAGTGGATCCAGAGGAGCGACAGCAGAGAGACAGTGTGGGCTTCCGCCCTCCACTCCCCCGTCTTTACCCCCCTCTTCTCCTGCCCCCCGCCCCCAGCAGCACCTCCGACCTCCCCCAGCTCCACGACGTCCAAACACCAGGGCACTGAGGGCAGACCATGGACCCACCGCTCCCTGCCAGACGCCTGCCCGTGTGTGCCCCCCTGCTCCCGCCACCGTGTCACCGCCTCCCCCATCAGAGTCCTGGGCATGGGCAGAGGGCCACCCAGGAGTGACCTTCCCTCACATGTCTGTGTGGCTCAGTTTCTCAGTTGTTTCAAGTCGGCTCAACTGTCACCTCAGCGGGCCCACTCTGACCACCCTATTTAAAAGTGCCACGTCGGGGTTCCAGTCAAGGTGGTGAAGTAAATGCTTGTCCCTCCCATGACCACATTAAAAGTACAACTGCATTATAGTGCAGTCAACCTGGAAAACCCACTGACCAGAGCTTGATAACAGAGGGTGTAAGAAGAAGCCACCCTGAGACTGTTAAGAGGGGTAGGGACGCGGAATGGGCTGGCCCCTCAGCCGCGTGCATCTGTTGAGAATCAGCAGGGATACATCAGCTGCAGGGATTCCCACCGAGAGCGAGGGGTCCCAGCCCAACCCTGGGCTCCCCAGCCCGGAGTATCAGCCCTCGAAGGGAAGCCCCAGCATTGGGCTGTGAAACCAGTGGGGTCTCCATCTGCCTGGGTGAGACCAAGGGCCACTGGGGTCCCAGGCATTCCTTTCCTTTTATTTTATTTTATTTGTTTTTTTAAAACAGTGGGATTTTTTTTTTAATCTTCACCTGAGGAAAATGCTTATAGAGGGAAAGGGAGAGAGAGAGGGAGAGAAACATCACTGTGAGAGAGAAACATTGAGTTGACTGGTCGCACCCCGTACACATGCCAATCAGGGACCAACCTGAACCCGAGGCTGTGCCCCAACCAGGAATCAAACCCCTGAGCTTTCTGTGTGCAGGATGCTGCGCCAACCAAGTGAGCCACACAGGCCAGGGCCCAGGCATTCCTTTTATTTTATTTTTTAAAGTATTTTATTTCTATGTTTTTAGAGAGACGGAAAGGGGGGGAAAGAAAAACACTGATGTGAAAATGAAACATTGATCAGTTACCTCTTGTACACACCCCGGCCAGAGACAGAACTAGTCCCCACCACCCAGGCATGTCCCTGAGTGGGAATTGAACCAGAGACCTTTAGCTTTGCAGGATGCACCCAAGCAGCTGAGCCGCACTGGTCAGGGCCCAGGTGTTCCTGTGAAAGGGCCAGCACAGACTGACCTGGGCACTCACTCTGGGCTCCAGAGGAGGGACGGCAGCTCAGATGTAGCCAGAGACACACAGGGAGAAACAGTAGTGCGGCTTCAGGGTGAAGGCTGGAGGGACAGCTGTCCCTTTCCTGTGTTGAGTCCTCCCCCAACATGGCCAAACAAGTCTGCATTAGCCTGGTGAACACCACTGGTCCCGCCCCGGTGACTCCCTGAGACCCCGGCTCACCCAGCTCGTGTACCACCTGGGGCTCTTGCACTGGCTGGGCCTCACAGGCAGCCTCGGGCAGCAGCATGATCTGGGTGCCTGTGCCTTTTGCTGACCTGCCCCAGGCCTGACGCCAGGGTAGCCGGCCTTTCGCGGTGTCTCTCTCCCTCGCCCTGCGGGCCCAGCACAGACAGCTACCAGCGTGGCTCCCTGTGTGGCTCCTACCGGGACAGCCAGCCGGGCCTTGGCCTGCACCACAGCCTCTCCCGGGAAGCCCCAGATCCAACACACTCAGTGGCCGGTGGCCGGCTTCACACACAGCAGAGCCACCCTATGGGCTCCACAAGCAGAACATCCGAAGGGTAGTTTCAGCAGCACCCGGCCCTGCCGGGGTGGATCCCGCCTCGTGGGCTCATGACCTCAGTTAACCTTACTGCTCTCCTCAAAGGCTCTGCCTCTAAATACAATCACATTGGGGGTTGGTGCTTCAACACACGAATTGTGGGGACACGGCCCAGTCCCTGCCAGGGGTCTCCTATGATGTGCACATCTGCACCTGCCCGCCGGTCCGTCCCCTGAGCGCCTCAGGAAGCATAAGTCTCTGTGCCTCCCCAAACGCTGGTCTCACCACAAAGCACAGCACATGGGCGGCACCTGGACACCACCTGCCTCTCATGTCTCTCGGGCTGGGGCTGCGGGTCTGTCTAGGCTGTGGGATCATGGGTGCCTGATGCTCAGATGGCAGCCATGGCTCAGCTGTCGCACATGGGGCTCTGGGGGACCCTCCCCTGGCTCGTGGACCCCCTATTTGTTCAGGCTGCTAGGATAACACCATAGGCTGACTTGTATATAACATTAATGTATGTCTCGCAGCCCTGGAGGCTGAGAAGCCCCCGAGAAAGGTGCCAGCAGACTCAGAGTCTGCGAGGGCTGGCCTCCTGGATCGCAGGCGGCTGCCGCCTCACCGAGTCCCCTCCGGGTGGGCCGGCCAGGGAGCTCTCCGGGGCCTCCTTCACAGGGGCCCCACCCTCAGGACCGAATCACCTCCCGAAGGCCTCCCCTCCAAACACCGTCACATCGGGGGTGAGGTTTCAATATGAACTTTGAGGACACAGACATTCAGTCTGTGCACCCGGGGGCCTGGGCAGCTGTCCTGGTAGAAATGAGATTTAGGCCCAAGGCTGCAGAGCTCCTTCTCTCAGGGATCGGGGGTAGCAGAGCAGGACCTGGAGGGTCCGGTCTGAGGATGCGGTGCTTGGGCGACCACAGAGGACAGAGGGGATCCCAGGGTCCTCAGGCAGCAAACTGGGAGTGTAGGGACTGCCCCTGGGGCCTATCGCCGAGGCCCTCACAGCCCATAGTGGTGTGAGCTCTCACTCACATTCAGCACCTGGTTCTCAGGGCCCCTCGGCCTGGCCCAAGGGCTTGTCCTGTCCTAGGGGAGGAAGGGACCATGGAAGGCTGTGAACACCTCCTGATCCAGGCCGGGTGCAGACGCGCTAGGGAGGTGCTAATACAGTTAGTGGGATCCTGGAATCCCCAGGAATTTGGGACCAGGGCTCCTCCCCAGAGGGCAGCACAGCCCTTTGCTGTCTGTGAGCCGGAGGGCCCTCTCCAAACACAAACAGGTGACCCGACCCCATCGCAGCTCTCCCCATGTTGCTGTCCCACCCCACCCCCACCTACTCCTTCCTCTCCTCCCCCCCCCAACCTCTCCCCCTCTGATGTGCTTACTTCCGCGTATCCTCACTTTTCCTCAGGAGCATCCTTTCCTTCCCGGAACTAACGCCCCAGGCTCCGCCCACATCCCACGTTCTGAGACTCACTGGACTGATTCCCAAGTGAAGGGTCCTTTAGCTCCAGAGGGAGCAGCAGTCACAAGAGACAGGGACTTGGGTGTCCAAGTCCCCATTCTGGGGGCCGAAGGGCACCTACTTTGTTCCTGGGCTCCATCCTGGGCCTGGGAACCAGCTCTCATGGCCAGGAGACCTCACCCTTCCTTGAGGGAGAGCCCATGGTGACTCAACAGGGAGGAAACACCTATGTCAGTGTGGGCTTTGGGAAGCACTTTGCACCCCGAACCTGGCACTGGATGGGGCTCCCCTCTCGTGTTCAAAGCCCTGTCCTGGTACTGGGAGCAGGAGGAGACCCTGGAAGTCCTGGTGCTGCAGCAGAAAGGGAAACGGGGTCTTCTGTCGTTCAACCCAGGCACCGCCACGCGGCTCCGGGAGGCTGACTGCGCCCTGGGAGGGGCCGCGCCGTGACGTGGCTGACCTGGAGGGTGGGCACCGTGGGGCATGAAGCACAGTAGCTTCCCACCAGTCCTGGACTCCACGGTGTCGAGGTCAGGGACTGCGGGGGGCGGGGGGAGCGCTCCGGAGGGTCGGCCATCTCTGAGGCTTCTACCTCCTCACTACGACCCCTCTCTCCAGCCCCTTGATGACAACACCTGGGAAACTGAAAAGAAACATGTTCATCTCCTCTTGGTTTTGCACAGTATTCCTCCTTGATGTAGCCACAATAACAACATTGTATAAGTTTTCCTCAGGAGGATACATGAAAACTTGGCAACATGCTCCTCCCTGGCAGGGGTCCCGGGCGCCTGGACTCTGGGGAGGGAGGACATTCCCCACTCCGGGCCCCCACACCGTCCGCAGTGAGCCTCGCCCCGTACGGCGCATGAAGTCCCTCTCGTTGCCAAGGCCCTTCCCAGTTCAGGTGCCGTTGGCACAGCCGTGGCCACGCGATGGCCTGGATCCAGGTCCTCCCCGTGTTCCCCCTGCACAGGTGCCCAGGCCGCCACACCTCAGAGCTGCTCGGCTGGGCCTGGGCCTCAGAGCCTGTCGCCCAGGTGGCCCCTCCCTCCCTGACAGTGTCCCCCAGCGTCCTCGTCCTCACTGAGAGGCCCACCCTGAGCTGTCCCTGCCTGGGCACCTCCAGCCTCCCTCTCACCCCACCCGCTTTGCTTTTGTTCACACTCGGCCCACTAACACACATTTTGAAACATTTAATTGCTCACTGTCTGTCCCTCCTTGAGAATATAAACTCTATCAGGACAAGGGTTTGATTTTCACAGCTGTTATGTCCACTGCCCTGAAAGTTGATTTTAAAACACCTGTTGAGTGAGTGAGAGAGTGAAGGCTCAGTCAGACCCCACACACCCTGCTGCACATCGACGCAAACGCTGTGCCCGCACGGACAGCCCCACACACGGACATTGGCGCACAAACACCGACACACACGAACACACATTCCCTCTCTCTCACACATACAGAGGTTTAAAGCCTAATTTTCATTTATTATATCGTGACCATTTTCCTTGTCATTATGCATCATCATTTCTAAAATTTTCTCCAAATAACTTGAAATTTTTACCTTAAAGTTTGAATGAATAACCTAATGATCACCCCAGATTGAACCATTTTAATATTTTGTCGTATTTTACTTATGTAATACATTTCTATAATTTTTGCTGAACCACTTGAAAAATCACTTGCCAACATCATGACACTCCTCCCTCATATTTCAGTATCCTTCTCTTAAAAAAACCTTTCTCTTCAAACAATATTTTTATTACATTGAAGAAAATAGCTGTCATTTCCTCATTTTACAAAAATCTCAAAGTAGCATAAACTTCTCTGCATGATCCCCGTGTTTTTCACGTGGAGAAGAGCAGCTCAGGGCCCCGCCCGGCGCGGAGGTTTGGGGGGAGGGTGCGCGTCCCACCCACTGGCTCCGCTCCTTGAAATCCTGTCTTTTCATCATTGGGAAAGACAGCCTTTGACATTGTGCTTCCATCCCAAGGCCCGGAAGGCTGGTAAGGGCCCACGGTGCCTAAAGGAAGAAGCCCATTAATCCTTCTGGGTACTCACGACCCCCCAGTCCTCCCAAACCCTGTCCTGGAAAGCCAGCGCCACCTTTACCTGTTCATCAGTATGTGGCTTCTCCACCCTCACCCCTCCTCCGGCGACGACACGCGTCCTCCGGACACAGGACTCAGGGCCTTGGCGCTCTTGGCTCTCAGGTCGCCTGGACCGGCCCCCCAGCCTCAGGCCACCAGCCCCCGGCCCGGCGCTCGCCTGCCCCCCACCCCCGCCCTTGCGGGCTTCGCCCTGAACCTGCGCCTTCAGCCCCGCCCCCACCTCAGCTGGGCCCGTTCCGTTCTCCTCCGCGAGGGCGGAGCCGCAGGGACCTGCGGGCGCGCGGAGACACTCGCCGGTGTTCAGTTCGTTGCTTCCTTGGCGAGCAGAGCCGCATTTCTGGGAGTTTCTCCCAGAACACTTCTCTCCGCTCCCGCCACCCCCTCCCCTCCCCCTCGACGGCAACACCAGGGAAGACGGAAAAGTAGGCCATTCTCCTCTACTCCCTATTTCTGGTTTTTAAACTCAGTTTTTGAAATAAAATCATCTCTTATTTGGGAACACTTCTCAGTGCCCACATGTTCCGCAGTGTGGACATGCACATCGGGGCTTCTGGGAGGAGGACCACGGGCCTTCTGTCCCCTCAGCAGGACAGCGGAGGGGCCCTGGCACCAGGGTCACACCCGATGCCCCAGAGGTTGCACCTCCAACAGCAGGTGTCACGGTGACACCTGGTGTGAGCACAGTCTCTCTCTCCGGGTTAAGAGCGAGCTCACGCTCTGACCGTGGGGCTCAGGGGCTGGCGCCTCCTCTGTTCCCAGAGAGGCTGCAGGTAGGACCCCCGCTCCCAGCCGGAGCCCGTCCCCTGCTGGTGCTCACGGCCTCACCCTCTCGTCTCACATTTAAGGTGTTGCTGGGCCAGCAGTTCTTCCCTTTTTTCTCTCTTGTCATTTTTCTTCCTCCATTGGATCACGTGACATGAGACGGCCACCCAGACCCTCCGCCTGAGGGAGGGTAACTGACCGGTGTCCCCGGGGCTGGGCTCCCAAATGTGCTGCCCCGTTTGGTCTGGGACCTGGCCTCTCACAGGCGTCTTCCTGTCAGTGACGGAGAACAGCAGGGAAACTGAGGCAGGACCCCTGCTCCTCGGAGGGCTGACAGGCTCCAGGCTCCTGACGCCCGCTCTGAGCGCTCCTCACTCTGCCCCGGTCTAGGACGCCTCCAGCCCCCTCCTTCTGACCACCGTGTGGATGAGCGCGCAGAGAACCTGCCACCCGCAGGCCGCACCCGTTCCTGTCAAATGCACGGCAACGAACTGCTTCCCGGGCTCCTTTGTACGAAGGACGTGGACTCGCAAGGACAAACTGCGGGCTTCGGCGTGAAGGCCACTTTGCGGTGTAACGCGTCTCCCCTGTCACACACGCACGGCGTGGGAAGCAGACTTAGGGGCTTTGCGGGTCTGGCTGCAGTGCGGCTCGGACGCGTCTCCGTGCCCAGGGGCCCGAGTCCCTGCTGCTCAGATTAGCGTCCCCACGGGCCGAGGGTCCGAGGCCGCGATCCCCGCTGCCGGCCGCAGACGACGACACCGGACTCAGAATCTCCGTCCCGCGTTTCCAGGCAGTTCCTCCGGGAATAAAGGGAAGAGCCCTGGGCAGGGCCCGGCCGGGGCGCCTCTCCCCGGTCTCCTCAGTCCCTGGGCCGGGACTCGGGGACACAGCGCGACGAGGCGCCTCAGGGCCGGAGGCGGGGTCGGCGCGCAGTCCCGGGGCCCCTGGCCCGGCTCTCGGGGTCTCCGGCCGCGGGTGGAGTCGGGGCGGGGAGGCCCCGCGTTGGGGATCCCCGGCCCCCGGTTTCACTTCTGCCTCTCACAACCTGCGCCGGGGCCTCATTCCTGGGTACTCGCGACGCGTCCCCGGTTGTCACTCTCACTGGCGTCCGGCGTCCGGAGAAGCCAATCAGCGTCGCCGCCGGTCCCGGCTATAAGGTCCCCGCGGGCCCGCCCGCACTCGATTCGCCCCGAACCCCGAGGATGCGCGTCCTGAGGTCGCCCAGCCTCCTGCCGCTGCTCTCGGGGGCCCTGGCGCTGAGCGGGGCCCGGGCGGGTGAGCCGGGCCGGGAGGGAACGGCCTCGGCCGGGCGGGGGACCGGTGGGGACGCGGGACCCGGGGGCGCGACCCGCCGCCCGGCCCCCTCCGTCTCCTGGACCGCGGCCCCGGGACCCGCGCGGGGACTTGGGTCGCGGTCTCAGCCCCGCTCCGCCCCCAGGTCCCCACTCCCTGCGGCATTTCTACACCGTCGTGTCCCGGCCCGGCCGCGGGGAGCCCCGCTTCCTCGCCGTCGGCTACGTGGACGACACGCAGTTCGTGCGGTTCGACAGCGACGCCGCGGACCCGAGGGATGGAGGGGCCGTGGATGGAGCAGGAGGACCCGCAGTACTGGGACCGGGAGACGCGGAACATGAAGGCCGCCGCACAGACTTTCCGAGTGAACCTGCAGACGGCCCTGCGCTACTACAACCAGAGCGAGGACGGTGAGCGCGCGGCGGGCGGTCCCGACCCCCACGCCCCGGACGGCGGTCGCCCCGGGCGTCCGCGTCCGCGCTTCACCCCCAGGCCCCGAGCTCCCCGACCCCCCGAAAACACCCCCCAGGAGGAGCCGCGGGCCCCGGACCGCGTGTCGCTTTCGGTTTGGGCCGGACGCCCGCGGTCCGGGCGGGGCGGCGGTGGCGCTGACCTCGGGGCGGGGTCAGGGTCTCACACCCTCCAGCGGGTGTCCGGCTGCGACCGGGGCCCGGACGGGCGCCTCCTCCGCGGATATTTCCAGTTCGCCTACGACGGCGCCGACTACATCAGCCTCAACGGGGACCTGCGCTCCTGGACCGCGGCCGACGCGGCGGCTCAGATCACCCAGCGGAAGTGGGAGGCGGCGGGGGCGGCGGAGCGCCACAGGGCCTACCTGGAGGGGACGTGCGTGGAGTCGCTGGGCTGGTACCTGGAGAAGGGGAAGGAGACCCTGCTGCGCGCAGGTACCGGGGCCGGGGCTCCCGCAGGCGGCGGAACGCGGGGTCGGGTCCGAGGGCGGGGCCCGGGTCGGGGGGCTGAGTCCGCCTGGGTTTCCGGCCGCGGCCCCGGGGAGCGACCCCCGCCTTCTCTCGGGGCCGTGAGGGAGGGGAGACCCGCCCTGAAAGGACCGGTCGGCGGCTCCTGGGACCCTGGCGGTGGCCCTGGGATCCGGGGACCTTCGCGGGCCTTGTCCCCGCCCCGCACCCGTGAGTCTCCGCCGGACCCCGCTTTCCCGAGTCACGCGGCCGCCCCCCAGGTCCGGCCCGAGGTGCCTTTTCTCCTCTCAGAGACCCGCCTCCTGCCCTGGGCCGGGCCGCGCTGCCTCGAGAACTTTCTCAGACCGGGAGTGGCTCCCAGGGGCCCCTTGTCCCCGCGGGCGTCCCCCGCCGCCGTCGTCCCGCCCCGCCCCGGGGGGCGGGGGGCACCGGTGCGGCGGCGGTGTCGCCGGGGCCGCAACGTTCCGGAACCTTCTGACCCTCCCGCGCAGACCCTCCAGAGACACGCGTGACCCGCCACCGCGTCTCTGAGCGCGAGGCCGCCCTGCGGTGCTGGGCCCGGGGCTTCTACCCCGCGGACATCAGCCTGACCTGGCAGCGCGACGGGGAGGACCAGACGCAGGACATGGAGTTTGTGGAGACGCGGCCGGCGGGGGACGGGACCTTCCAGAAGTGGGCGGCCGTGGCGGTGCCGCCCGGGGAGGAGCAGAGATACACGTGCCGCGTGCAGCACGAGGGGCTGCCCGAGCCGCTGACCCTGAGATGGGGTGCGCGGGGCGCGGGCGCGGAGCCTCTTCCTGGGGGTGCGGGGCCGCTGGGGGAGTCCAGCAGGGTCGGGGCTGGGGCCTGGGGTGCGGCAGGGCCCTCACCGTCCTGTCCCTTTCCAGAGCCGCCCCCTCAGACCACCGTCATCATCGTGGGAGTCGTCGTTGGCCTGGTCCTGCTTGGAGCTGTGGCGGCTGGAGCCGTGATGTGGGGGAGGAGGCGCTCAGGTCGGGGGGGGGTCTGGGTTTCTGGTCCCCCTGGGGGTTTCAAGCCCCGGTGGATGTGTGTCCCCCTTCACTAAAGGGAAGTGTCATATTCACTCATGTGCCTGCCAGTCTGGGGCTGTATTTGCTAACACTTGCTCCCTAAGGAGGCACGAGAGAGTATAAGGGACAGATTTATCACCTTAGTGAGGCTGCTGATGGGACCTGATTCCCGACAGTCACGGATCCAAGTCCCTGCTGGGGACAGACCTGCAGGAGGGCCATTGGCCCAGTCCCCACACCTGTACTTTCCTCAGGGTTCCCCATCCTGCCCTGGGTCTGTAGCCACAGTTCTGGAAACTTCTCTGGGGCCAGGACTAGGGCTTCCTTCCGGACCTCGTGGCCCTGCCTCCTCCCTGGAGTCTCACAGGACGTTTTCTTCCTGCAGGTGGAAAGGGAGGCAGCTACGCGCAGGCGGCCAGTGAGTACGGAGGGGGGACCCCTGAGACCTGGTGATGGTGCCAATGGGAGCCCAGGGGGAGCCCTGTTTTGTGCTGCTCCAGGCGGTGACAGTGCCCAGGACTCTGATGTGTCTCTCACGGCTTGTAAAGGTGGGGCCCTGACTGGGGAGGGGCTGAGGGGATGGGACTGCAGGATGGGGATCCTCGGGGACATTCTGAGCACACGCTGGGCTGTTGGACAATGTCACCACCCGCAGTGACTGACCTGAACTTGTTCATGATTATTTTCTTCTGCAGCGTGAGATGGCTGCCCTGTCAGGGATTAAGCGATGGAAGGTTCTTCACAAACACACACTTGCCGACCCCTGTTTGTGACATCAGGAAGGTCCGACTACTCTTTCTGCAACTGGCATAGGACTGTGTTCATATCAGCACAAGGTGGGGAGGTGGGAGGCTGGCCCACCCCCCAACAAGCCCCTCCCCACACTTTCCGGTTGCAGCCCAGGTGGGGCAGGTCCTCCCCCTCCCTGTCTGTACTTCCAAGTGCCCTGAGCTGCAGCTTCTTACTGTTTTAATGAAATAAGATCCTGAATATGAATTTATATTTTCAAAATTTGCCATGAGTGGTTAATGTGTCAATATAGAAAGTTGAAGATCCTAAAGTTTCAGAGAAAATAAATGGAAGCATCAAGAAGTTTCCAGAACTGGCGTGTTTGCTGCGCTGAGTCTGTCGCAGGGGCAGGAGAGGCTGTGAGGACCGAGCGTGCTCAGGGCCTGTGCCCCGTCCGTGCTCAGGGCATCGTGGGCTGTGACAGGGTCACTCTGTGGCTGGATCACCTCTCTGCTGCTTTGTCCTTGTCCCTTTAGTAGAACCTTGTCCCCCCAGGACCTGTGATCACAGGGAATCAGCATCGCCCAGGCCTTGTCCACTGTCCTAAAAAGAGCACGTCTAGGGCCACAGGCAGCGAGGGCTCTGTGTGGCGGGGTCAGCCTAGGCTCGGGCCGGTCTGACCCTCAGCCCGCATGCCCTGGGCCTTTATTGGTTGTTCGCTTCTGTAGAGCAACATGACTGGTTTGGTTCCCGTTAGGAGTCCCGGTGTCATTGTCCTCTGGGTGTCCCCTCGCTGTCACCAGGGTGGGTGTTTGGCCTGTCCTTATCCCCACAAGGCCCAGGGGTCCCTGCACTCAGGAGTCTGTGGTGTGGAGAGATGACTTGTCAGACTCATGCCTCCACTAGGGCTGGATGTTTTCATCTTCTAAAGTGTCAAAGGAGCCGGGTTCTGGAATGAGCAGAGCTGGGATCCCATAATTTCCCATCCCAGATAAGTGCCTGTTGCGACTGTGCTCTGCTCCCGCGCTCTGTCCCTGCCCTTCACTGTAGCGCTGGCTGCAGCGCGCCCCGGGGTGCACAGAGCGGAGGCTGCCCTAGATTCAGGGGGAGCCACCCTGTGGGAAAAGTGCGGGGGCATCGATGTCAGCACAAGAGCACGTTGTGCCGTAGCTGCCACAGGACAGCCGGGGCTGAGGCCACGTTAACAAAGACACCGTCCAGCATAGGGAGGTGCCCTACGCTGACCATTCATGAACCAATAGTGGTTGTGACAGATTGTGGCACTGTTTTTGCGTGTGGGGAACATCACTGCAGTAAAATGAGGGTCACTGCCGGACTTGTGGAGCCCACGTTGTGTGGGAGAGACGGTGGGTGTGAGCACAGCCAACAGGAAGGGGTCTGTGTTAGAAGGTGAGCGGTCTGGGAAGACAGAGGGGAAGGCAATGCCCAGGGTGGGCTGTGGGGACAGGGAAGGTGGCTGTTTGATTTGGGTGGTCAGTGTGGGCCTCCCAGGGAAGGTGACCTTGAGGGAAAATTTGAAGGAGGAGGCATTGTCCACAGGGGTGTCTGAAGGAAGTTCTGCCCAGGCTGGGGACCCCAAGGTGAAAGCCATGGGGCAGGAGTGTGTCCGATGTCTGGGGAGAGCGAGGAGGCCAGGGTGGGGACGGAGCAGGGAGGAATGGGGATGAGCCGGAGGCAAGGCCAGACCTCGAGGGCCTGGAGGTCGTTGGAAGGGCACAGATGGTGCTCTGAGTGAGGGGGTGTCAGAAGGCAGTTTAGGGCAGCAGAGGGACACGGTCTGAGTCCCCATTACGGGATCACAGTGGCTGCTGTGCTGAGAGCAGGGTTGGGGGCGAGGGGGGAAGCAGCGTGGACGTGGGGGAGTCTGTGCAGGGCTCCAGGCTGGAGAGGCTCCTGGGGTGAAGGCGAGAATAGCGGGCGAGGGGGCATTCGGGAAGCCTTGTGAGGGGACTTGACAGCACCCCTCATGCTTAACCTGGGGTATGAGGGAGGGGAGTCAAGGTCACCAAAGACCTCAGAGGACAGAAGCAGAGAGACGGAGCTGCCGTCAGCAGAGGTGGGGAAGACTCTGGAAGCAGCGTATTTGAGGGGACATCACAGACATTCATCTTCAGAGATGTTGGCGCTGAGACGTGTGTCAGGGGTATGAGGGAGTCGTCTGATTGGCAGTTGGACAGCCGAGTCCACTGGGCAAATAGACGTGGGAGGCGACACGGTGGAATGGTACTTAAAGCCTTGAGCCTGACCGAGGACCAAGGGAGTGACAGCTGTGGGAGATGGCGGGGGAGGGGGGGCAGCTGGAATCAGGTCCCCGGTGCTGAGCCTTCTGAAGGGACCACACACCAGAGCGACTGCACCGTCTGTCCCCATGTCTAGAAGGCGTGTAGACCACGGAGCCCCAAGCTGTCCCGCGCCCAGGAACCACCTGCGCACTTAGTTGAGATTCAGGAAGTGGAGCCGAGTGTGAGATTCTGGATTTATAGCCAGGCCGGTGCGGGTGCTGCTGGACTTCAGGTCACTCATGCAGTGGCCAGAGCCCAGACCAGGACCCCATAGGACCATGCGTAAGCCTTGCCTGTCCTTGTCCCCACAAGTGATGCTGGCCTGGTGCCTAACTCCCTGAGACAGGGGGTCCGGGGGAGGCCGGGGGTCCTGGAAGAAGCCCCACCAGCAGCCCTGGAGCTGAGCCACACGGGGGCCCCTGAGGTCAGTGACAGAGACAGGGAGGGGAGGGGTCTTCATCCACATTTAAAGGTGGGTTTTTTTCCTCAGAAAGAAAAGATAGGATGTAATTGTCAATTATGAGACGTGATGTTGGGAGTTACCTGTCGTTTGGGGGTTACCTGTCGTTCTCTCTACCACGGGGTGGAGTCAGGGGGAAGGTTCGGAGGTGGCCCCGGGCAGCGTAATAGAATCCCTGAAAGCCTGCTCCCTGAGACTGCCCCCCAGGCATATTTCTTGGAGCAAACAATGGAAACCCAATTTTTCCTAATTTAGACAAAACAGTATATTGGGTTCTCATGCTATTTGGGGGGAAGCCGAGAAACACACTAGAGGCCACGCAGCCAGGAGCCATCACAGTCCGGCCTGGGCCGGGTGCCACACGGGCCACGGGCCCTGCTGCCGGGCCCAGGGGTCACCGCTCACCCACGGGCACCCCTGAGGTGGGACCCTGGGCACCGGGCGAGGACAGCTGTCTCTGCTGCCCCCACACCCGGAAGCTGTTGCTGCCCCTCCCACCGCCCTTGCCAAGTGCACTGTGCACAGCCCAGCATCCCCATGTCCTGAGGCAGAGTCTGGCATGTGGTCCCATGACCAGTGGAGCCTCGTGCTGTGTCCAGATGCATGAATGTTGGGGGAAGGGGGGCTCCCTCTTTTACGGAGGGATGTTGGTCTCTGCCTCCCACCGAGGCTCTTTTCCCTTTTTGAGAGTGCGCTTATTAACGCTGCGGACAGAGAAGCGAGGAAGGGCCTGAGACTGAAGCAGCAGGAAACCAGGCGGGGCTGCTGTCAGCTCACAGGAGAGCCAGAGGGAGGGGCCTTGGGAACAGTCTGGGGCTAAGCCCAGGACGAGCTGCTGCTGCCCATTGCTCCCCTGGTTGCAAGTCTCCTGGGGTCCCTTAGCATTTAGGAGACGCCAGCCTGTGGGGGAGAAGAGGGGGCGGGAGAGGCATCGTACTGGTCCAGGGAGGAGAGCGCGCCCACCAGGACTCTTCATGTGCGGTGCCTTCCCAGGTAGGAATAGAGTCCAGGTGCCGGGGGAGGGCTGGAGAAGAAAGACAAATTTCAATCCCTGGAGCAAAGACCTGAGACTGGAATGTTGTTCCTTTGCAGGCACTCAGGTTTGGCAGGAAGAACATGCGACCAATAAATAGCATCCCAAGGAGAGGGCCTCTTGCTTGCTCTTACTCTGAATTTCTCCATTGGATGGTGAGGGATTTTTTCCTCCATTCACCCAGCATCTGATTCTCGGACTCCTGCTGTGTTTCCTACAGTTCAACTCAATTCCAACAGGAAGTGCTGGGACTTGGCCTCAGACCCCTCCCCTCGCCCCCCCCCGCCCCCCTCCCGCCCCCCCCCCCCCCCGGGGTCAGGGCTCCATCCCCCAGGACTGCCCTCCCTCAGAGCAGGTCTCACGGTCAGGCCCCCATGGTACCTGCGCTTCTGTCCGACTTGGCTACAAAAGTTAGGGGTCCCCACCAAGGTCATTACATCAACTCAGAACTCAGGAAAATGCTGTGCTTACTACACATTTTACTGTAAATGATACGAGTGAGGAGCCACATGAAGAGGGACAAGGGGCGAGGTGGGGAAGGGCCCGGAGAGCTGGAGCCTCTGTCACCGTGGAGTTGGAAGGGGTCACCCCTGCCCCCAGCATGCGGATGGGTTCACTAATTCAGAAGCTCTGTGAACCCCATTATTAGGGGTCTTTATGGAATTTTCACTGTGTAGACAGAATTGATTAAATCATTGGTGATTATTGATTGAACTTGAACTCCAGCCCCTCCCCCAGAGGCTGGGCAGTGAGGCTGCAAGTTCCAACCCCCTGACCAAGCTGCTCTCTCTGGTGAGCGGCCCCCCTTGGAAACTGTCCAGGACCCTCCGCCAAGTGCCACCGCATTGGCACCCTTGTCACTCAGGAGATTCCAGGGCTTTTAGGAGCTCTGTGCTGGAGCCAGGGATGGAGACCAAACACAGTCAGACCTCCGTTCTTGAATGTCTCCCACCTCAAACAATTCAATTCCCGACCAAATTGTTTATGGAAAATATGTCTCAGTTGTCGAACAAAATTTTGATTCTTCACCTGACAACCCATTCATGCTGATACTTGTATGGTCAGTCACCTGCATGATTGGGATTTCAAACAAATGACTTCTTGAAAAGAATTCTGGAATGAAGTAAGTTCAAGAACTGAGGTTTTACTGTAGTTTTTCTGTTATACCACAGGTCTTTGACGACAGATCCATTAGTAGGAAAAAGTATCATAACAGTTCAAAGATGCTGGCACGTCATTAGAGTCCGACTCAGTCTTCAGCAATCAGTCCAGTCCCTCATCCTCGTGGGGGTATTTACATGGCCCATACAGTTATGAAACTTGCCCAACAGTTTTAGTCAGAGGGGAAATGCAAATTAAGCCATAATGTGATAGCACCACACAACTCCCGGAAGGGCAAAAATTAAACTCAGACAAAACCAATTCTGGGCAAGAATTTGGAGTAATTCTATCATTATTACTAGTGCAAGAGTCAGTTGATTCAAATACTTTGAAAAATGCCATGGCAGTACATACCACACCCAAACACACACTCGCCCTATGACCCGGCATCTCACGTCTAGTCACACACCCCGTAGGCGTGCACACATATGTGTGCCAAATTATTCACAGCAGCATGATTTGTAAAATCTGGGTATAACACAAGTGCCCATGAGCAGCAGAGGACAGGAAGTGCGGGCCGTTCACACAATCGAACCCCCTGTCGCCATGACAGTGACGAAACCGCAGCCACGCAGGGCCGCAGGGGTGGGACCCAGGACGGAACGCTGAGGGACAGCCCCGTGCGCGGGGGCGCCCGCTGTGACGGTCCACTCCCTCCCAGGCCGACAGAGCTCGCCTGTGGTGTGAGAAGTCCAGATAGTGACCCCTGGGGATGGTGGAGGAGGGCAGTTTATGACCAGATAAGATTCGAGAGGCTCCCTGGGTGCTGGGAAGGTTCCCTGGGTGTGTTTCTCTGAACTTTGACTTTGTGAAAATCCACTGTGCGCTTATGATTTGTCCACCTCTCTCCGTGGGTGAGGTCCTCCATGAAAATATGCTTTTCTGGATTTTTTAAGTAGTTCTTCTCAAGCCAACATAGAATTACTATTACTGAAAACTTTTAGAAATCCTGAATTGAAGTACCCACTGCAACTTTTTAAAATCCAAGGACATAAATTTCTGTGATGGAGACACAGGAAGAGAATCTAATGGGAGAGCAGCGAGCCTGGGCGCGGGCTCCCCCGCAGCCTCAGGAACGGCGAGCCGGGCAGGCACCTGGGCGGGGGTGGGAGAGAGGCCCCTGGGCACTGCATGTGTGACCCACGGGCAGTGGCTAATGGGCTGGCTGGCCGGTCAGGAACGTGAGGAAAACGACCTGGGACCTGAGACGTGGGGGAGAGATGTGCCCATGGGCCTCTCGCCGTGGACGGAGCGGGGGCCGATACGGGTGTGGGAGGTGATTCCACAGAGAGTATCCGTGTGGCGGGGCTGCTCGTACGCAGGTGGGGAGAGGCCTTGGTGGATCCTGACACTTAGCCTCTCCAGCCACGCAAGGTTGCTCAAGGTGTCCCTGCGCAATGTGACCGCTGGGTGGCGCCCCGTGGACGCAGCACCGCGGCTCCCACTCACCCGACCTGACCTGGCGGCTGGGTGCTCGTTGCCCGCCGGCTGGGAGCCGCTCGTTCTGGGAAAAGAAAAATAAACCAGGTGAAATTAATTAAGAACAAAACAGAGGTGTCTTAGATAAATATGCCACTGCCGATAGGGGAGGGATTTAAACAATCCTAAAAACTATAGTGAAATTATATCAGTAGAAAAGGCTACAAAGAAAGAAGTTTTAAAGCAGTTGTAAAAATTCTCTTTTCCTTCAACCATATTTGGAATCTATTACAAGTAAATTCTACTAAACCTTCAAGGAAGACGACTAATCTTCTATGAAATATTTAAGAGAATGAAAAATGTAGGGAAAGCCAAAACTTATTTGTTAGTCATGAATAACATTGATCCTAAGGCCAGTTAGGGAACAAATAAGAAAAAAAAATAAGCAAATCATATTTAAGAAAAGAGATGTGAAAATTCTGGGAAAATATAGTAGTCTGTATCTACCAATATACTATAAAACAATTAAATATCTTGTACAGGTGTTGTATCCCAAGAATAAAATCCACTACTTAATTAAAGGATAAGGAAACAGGGATGGTCATATCTCAGTGTGCAGAAATGACTGCAGCTGAAACTCAGTTCTCTGCCTGACCCCCACTTCCTTAGTCATGGTGGCTTTGAAGGACCCGGGTGATTAGCTTATCCCTTTCCCTACTTTCAGGATTATCTCTGTATTGTAAGATGCATGCCTTTAATCACATCTGCAAAGTCTCTTTGGCTGTGCATGGTAACATATTCATAGGTCCCAAGGATGAGGGATTGAGATATTTGTACATCTATTCTCCTGGCTATTACAGCATATATGGTGAAGAGGTCTATTGTTTATTGGGGTTTTTTTCCCCCCCATAACAGAAACAGGCTTTATTTCATCCAGACAAGTGAATAGTTCAATTAACATCCACTTCAAGACTTGGCAAGTCTCATATCATTACTCACTGACATGTGCTGGGGACCTAGTATGTACCGAGACCTATGCTAGGCATTGTGGGTAAAAGGAGCTTCGACTCCCTGAGAAGTTCACCAGTGACATGCTGGTCAGGAGAGGGCCTCTGGGGACCCCGGGGACTAGCTCCATGGTGTCTCCTTGGTAGTCGCTGGCTCTACATTAATACCTTGTGAATTTCTTACATGTGTCTTCTGTTCACAATAAAAGGATTTAAAGAGAGGAGTAAACAGGGCTATTAGTAATTTGAAGCAAAAATGTAAATAAATAAACCAATGAATCAAGCAGAAATATTGAATTTTTATAATGGCTGGAATAAACAACATTTAATTAGATAACTATCAATTGAAGAATGATTAATAAACAAGAGAGCAGAAGGAAGATTAAACAACAGGAAGTATAAGAGAGAAACTATGAGACATGGAGAATAGAAACAGATATTCTCATATCTGGATAATCATACACCTAAAAAGTAGGAGAAATAGTAAAGGGAGATGAAACGTCTGGGAAAAAAATAGATTTTTAGGGTCTAGAGAAAGATGAAATAATTTAGTTTGAAATGGTGCCTTGAGTGACAAATAGGGTTTTTAGAATACATGTATTAGAAAGCACACATATCTAGATACATTATGAGGAAAGTGTAAAAACTTTTTTAGAAAGACAGAATTCTAAGCACTTGCAGAGAGAGCCCTTCGCCGCCAAAGCACGAGGTCGGACAGACAGCCCTCTCACCGGCACAGCAGCCGCTGCCTGCGGCCTGGGGGCTGCTTCCTGAGAGGCGCGGCCAGGGGACGTTCAGTCCCAAAATGCACACCCCAGCAAATGGTCATTTAATACATGGAGATGTTCTCAACCATTTCAACCTTAGACACTTTGCTATTCAAAGAGCCACTTTTAAAAAGCTTTTAGAAAAATCTCTCCCTACCCCCCGCCACAGAAGAGAAACACATCCTAGAGGGGGCCATAAGAAAGGTGGAAAATAAGAAAGATCCAATAATTTAATAAAATTTACTGTTATCTTTAAAAACAGAGACTAATTGTTTTAAAAAAGGATAGGAGAAACTGTGTTAGGACCCAGCTTATGACCCAGTAATTCCACTGCTGGAGATTTATCTGAGGAAACCTGAAACACTAATTTGGAAGAATATATGCACCCCTGTGTTCATCGCAGCATCATTTACAATCGCCAAGATTTGGAAACAGCCCAAGTGCCCATCAGTAGGTGAGAGGATAAAAATACCTGTGGTACATGTATACAACGGAATATTATTCAACCATGAAAAAGAAAGAACTCTCACCCTTTGCAACAGCGTGGATGGACGTGGAGAACATGCTAAGTGAAATAGGCCAGTCAAAGAAAGACAAGTATGAAATGATTTCACTTAGATGTGAAAACTAATGGGAAAAAAGGACTAACAAACAGAATAGAAACAGACGCATAGACACAGAGAACAGACTGACAACTGTTAGAGAGGAGGGGGCTTGGCAGGGCTGGGTGAGAAAGGTGAAAGGATTAAGCAAAAAAAAAAAAAAAGTCTCATAGACACAGACAACAGCATGGTGATGACCAGAGGGGAAGGGGGTGGGGGAGGTAGAAGGGGGTCAAGGGGGGGAAGTGGTGATGGAAGGAGACTTGACCCTGGGTGGTGAACACACATACAATACAGAGATGAAGTGATACAGATTCGTACACCTGAAACCTGTATAATTTTATTAACCAATATCACCCCAATAACTTCAATTTAAGAAGCCCCAAAACTAAAAATGTAGTTAATATCAACATAGCAAAGGCAGATGGTGGTAATAATGGGGAAAAACAAATGTACAGCAAAGTGCTTGTTTCTTTTGTGGAGCAGGAAGAATATAGAAAGTCGTCAGTTCTTAAAGTCCATAGAGTAAATAAACATAACTTGGACATTAAGATAAACCATTTTGTGAGTATAATTAGAACATACAGCTTATATAACAACAGAATTTGGCCTATCATTTAGAAAATAAGAAATGGGAAAAATGAATAAAAATAGAGTCCATTAAACAAAATATTTTAATAATATGACAGTATAATTTTAATGTAATGGTAATTGCAAATTGAGTGGGTTAAAGGATTATAATGAAGTAACTCTGAGACTGTATTTTCAATAGTAGCTAAAAAAGTCAAAGATAATATAAGAACATAGAAATGTTGAAATAATGAGAAAAGACATTTCAGGCAGATCTGAAACACACATAGCTGACATGAGAAGTCTAGTACCTGCCAAAAAAAATTAAAAGCAAAAGAAAAACTGTAGTAATCATGAACACATATATCCCTGGAAACAAAACTTCAAAATACAAGAGCAACAAATGACAGAAATATGGAAAAGACTACATATGGAAAATCTAAAATTTTAGGTGAAGGTTTGAACATATCCTGCAAAACTAAGAGCTGAAGCAGAGAGAAAATAACCAGAGCAGATGATGTAAATAATAAATTAAAAGAATCAGGTAATTAGCCCTGGCTGGTGTGGCTCAGTGGACTGAGCTCTGGCCTGAGAATCAAAGGGTCGCCTGTTTGATTCCCAGTCTGGGCACTTGCTTGGGTTGCGGGCCAGGCCCCCAGTTGGGGACATGTGACACGCAACAGGTCAGTGTATCTCGCCTACCCCGATGTTTTTCTCCCTCTCTTTCTACCTCCCTTCCCATCTCTTCAAAAACAAATAAATAAAATCTTTTAAAAAAAAATCAGATAATTAGTTACATAGAAATTTATACAACCAACAAAAAGAGTATATTATACACACTATTTTCAAGCACACAGGGAAAATTTTTGAAAACTTAACATTTAGTAAGCCACACAGGAAGCCTTACTATGATCAAATAAATTGATATCACATAGACTTTGTCCATAATGCAATTGAATTCTAAATCAATTTTTAAAAATTAATTATTTCCATATACCAAAAACATGCAATGAAATGATCATGGGACTGAAAATACAAATGATGGAACACTTAGTTCTCAGGGAAAATCTGTACATCAAAAGCAGGGCATAGAAGGAGACATCTAGCTTTTAAACAAAGTTAATGGGAAAAGGAAGCCTGAAAATGAATGAGTCCATCATTTCTATTAAGAGAATGGAAAAGCAGGAAAACAGCAAAGCAAAGTAGTATGTAAATAGTAAAGACAGAACAGCATTCAATTAAAGAGTAAAAAATAGGGAAGATGAAAAAAATCAAGTTTTGACTCAATGGAAAGTTTAAGAGGTTAATAGACCTCTGCTAAGACTATCAGTGAAAATACAGGAAATGCAGAATGAAAAGGATGCCATTTTAAATGAAATAAAACCTTATGATTAACTCTATGACAATGTCTGAAATTTTAGATAAGATGGATACATTTCAAAAAAAAAAAATAGAGAGGTCAAAACTACAAGAAGAAATTGAAAGCTAAAATAAGGCAATGAGCATCAAAGACACTGAGCTGAAAGGCAGAGTCCCTTCCCAAAGGCCTGTCCCGAGAGCATTGCCGCTGGGTGAGTCCAACCACATTTCAGAAGCAACTCCTTCCTCTCCTGTAAGTATAAGTGTTGTCCCAAAGCTTCCCAATCATTTTATAACGCTGGTGCATCTTATTTACAGAGACAGCTAAGGACAGTACCAGAGAAGAAAATAATACAGTAACTTCATCCGTGTCACTGAATCCAACACCGTGTTAAAAAAATAATTTGTTTTGAGCAACTAAGAGTTATCCTAGTCTAGTGCGAATACCTGACAATCAGCTTTCTTGCTTGTAATGTAAAGGCCTGACACTGAGCTTTGGTTGGTGGAGGCATCTATTCAAAACCACCCACACTAAGGAAAGTGGGTGCCGAGGAGAGATGGCACCTGGAAACACAGACAGCGTCAGGATGGAGGTGGCAGAGGGAGGCCTCCACAACCTGGAGCCGGAACAGTGGCCCGTCCAGGCCCCACTGCCCCACCCGCAGCCGTAGGCGCTATCTGCCGAGGGCACGGTCAAGCAGTGGAACCTGTGGAGCCTGAACTCTGTGCTGGGCAGGAGGAGGCTCTCAGCCACCCTTTCGGTTTCCACCTGCCCATCATGCAGCCGAGTGACACTGAGCACCGGTGGGAAGAACTTGTTCATGCAGCAGATGAGAGTGTTGGGCTGACCTAGCCCCACTGGCTCCTTGGAAACACAGTCCCCTCAGGAGGCTCTGAGACGGGACAGGACCTGGTGAGTCTACCACCTGATCTGCATCTCAAAGGTCCACCTCAGGCCCAATGTTCTCCAGAGGAGGGGCCACCTCTGCCAGGCCTACCTTTGCCCTGAGGGTCACAGTCACAGCTTCTCATGCGCCTGCCCTGGCCTCCCTCAGCCCAGCCTCGCCCTTGAATGAAAGGAAAATGCCTCCTCTGATGGTCTAAGTGCCTGGCTTTGTGGACTGAATCCTGCTCCCTCTCGGGGCTTCATCCTGTGTGGGCATCTGGGTATCCCCTCCCCTGTGCGGCACAGGGGCTCCCCCACCCCGCAGCGGGGCTGGAGAGGAGCGGGCAGGGCTAAGCAGGGCCTTCTATGGCCCTGCTGTGGTCGGGCCGCTGGACCAGGGTCTTCAAGGGTCTTCTCACCATGACGATGTCAGCAATACCCCTCAGAGCATCGTAGTCAAAGGCATGAATAAACTCCAGCAGATACCAGACGGTCTCCTCCTTATCCAGGTCCATATAGAACTGCTCGTCCTCATCAGTACGAACATGAACTCCCCGGAGGGCCTGTGAGTCTGGACGAACTCAGCGAACACTGACACGCGGTTGCTGCATAAAGTACAAGAAGGGCAGTTGGTGGAGGGGTGAATAATTTGGAAAGTAAATGGAACACAGAAATCAAGTAGGTAAAGAAAGGTTGTAGGCAACATGAGGAAAAAATACAGAACATGAGAGAGCCAACATGAAAGAAAAGAAATAGGAAAAGCAATGAGATAAATGACTTCTTGAAAATTCAGTTTGTTTCTCTTGTTCCTGAAAACTTAAGCATCCGTTATTGCAGTACAATAATAATAATATTGAACACAATAATAAAATAGTACTTATTGAGAACTTACCATGTGCTCAACTTACTCACTGAATCATCACTCCCACCCCTCACTGTCACACTGTGTGACAGCTATAGAGGACACGCCGCCAGAGTGCAGCGCTCCCTGAAACCTGAGGGAAACTGGCTGGGGCCAGCTGAGGTGGGAGCAGGGCTCTGAAACCCACAGAGCCCGTCCTGGGGTTGTCATGGATGATGGAGAATAAACACAAAATATCGCAAACACTTCTCCGTTTGCCAGCGGAGCAGATGGGGGATGTCCCTCTCACTGGAGAAGGCCATGACACATCCCTCTAGTGGGGAAGGCCCCATCGCCCCTTGTTCCAAGGCTTTTACTGAAAATCTTATCAGTGGGATGTGTAACAGGAATGCATATGTTATCTCATTACATCAGTATGGTAAGTTTCACAGTGAATATATGATGCTTTTAACAAGACAAATGACAGGAGTACACTGATTTACATGGGTCCCAGAGGAGACTACAATCAACAATAGAGACTACAGATAAGGGGAAATTAGACTTAAAGGTGCCTTAAAGATACAGAGTAAAAGGCGTAAATAAAGCAAATGTCTTAACGATACCAGGTAAGGGGTGTAAATAAAGCAAATGTCTTAACGAGGTAAGGGGTGTAAATAAAGGTCCTTCACAGCCTGAGCTGACCAGAGATCTGAGGGAGGAACAGAGCACACTCGAAAGAAGTTACTTTTAGGCCTGATTACCCTGGGACCCGCCAGATCTGATTTAGGGCTGCCTTTCCTGCACTGTTTCAAGCCTGAGCCAGGCAGGGGGAGGGAGCCAGCAAGGGTTAAGGAGACTGCTTCTCGGCTGCAATGAGGACTCCAGCCATGTCCAATTCAAGCTGAGAGGTGCAAGGGGTCTTTTTGCCCCTTCTCCGTGTCCCCCAATTTCTGGTAGGCTGCCAAAATCAGCCAATATCTGTCTTAGGTCGTATACCTCAGCGCAAGGTAACTTACCCGTCGTTGGCTATTGACCAGCCATGGCAAAGCAGAGAGGCAGGGGCTACGCCCCTGCCAGGGGGGTACAGGCCAAGCCTCCTCAGGAGCCTGCCTTCCCAAGGCCTCCTGATTATCTCCAGCCTTGGGGCCCTCCAGCCTGTTGGCAAGGTTACAGCTCCTGAAACCAGGCTAAGTGTTTTCCAACACCCTGCACCCCACGGTGGGCATCGTTATGCCCGTCAGGGTACTGACCACAGAGGTTATTTAACGGGCCCAAAGTAACTCACCTCCTGGAAAAAGCAGCATTGAATGGTCCACCCCACCTCATTCCCACGGTCTCCCAGAATCCCTACAGGACCAGACGCATAATAGTGAGAAAGCCACAGAGCAGGGCAGGGAGCGGAAAATTGTTTAAATAGCGAAAGAAACGAAAATACCTCTGGAGTCGTGGTGCTTAATTATAGACGTCAAGTTTCTTTATTTAATGAAACTGGTAGGTTGTATAATTTTGCTCATGACACTTTCATTTTAGGCATATTAAATTTCAAAGTGTTAATATTCACACAACATTCACAAATTTTCTTATTGAAAATACGTGTTTAAGTGCAGTTGCCATTGGAAATACAAGTTGTTGCATTTCAAACACCTCTGGGAGAGTGTCTTAGTTTAACTGATGTGTAAGAAACAGCAAAAGATTGACAAAATAAACCCTATTAATATTATAGTAAAACAATAAAAATGACAGAGTTTGGGGTTGACAAAAGTAGAGGAACCAGGGGACCTGACACCGCTGGGTTCAATGGTCTGACTCCCTAATTAAAGATTCGTCCTCACAGCCCCAACCCAGGGAACACACTTCTCTCCTTAGACACTTCTAGTGGCAGGATTCATTGTCACACGTGACTGCTTGGGGTCCTCCTCTGAATTCTGTGGCTAGAGAATCGCGCACCTGCAGAAAAGAAGCTGAAAGAAAAAAGGAAGAGGGGAAAACATGGTACAGACTTAGTTACACGGATGGAGTTTGTTCACCTTAGGATATTTCACTTTTACCATGTTCACCAATTCCTAACATTGAAGGTCTGTGCATTTTGAACCCAAAATGTTCATTTTTATTAGGTCAGGAAAACATTTATTGTGAAGTTTCACTCTCCAAGCACTAAGGATATAACTCAGAAGACATGGCCCTTGTCCTCAATGCTTGGAATCCAGAGGATGAGAAAGACAAAGAAAAACGGTTACAGTACGTACTACGTACAGTCTGATCACTGCTGAGAAATCACAAGGTGCACCCAAGCTGCACCATCGTCATCATCAACATCAAATGCATCAACGTCAAAATGAGACCTGAGTGAGGCTCCCTGGAACTGCGGTCACCTGCAGGTTAGCGAAGCAGAGAAGGGGTGGGGGGAAGGCATTGCTGGCAGGAGACGGAGCTCAGGAGGGGAGGGGCGTGCAAGTGCCTGGGGAAGAGACGCTGTGGTTGGTGGGACAGAGCTGAGGGGGCGGGGGCTGCACGGGGACCTGCCCTGTGCTGAGCAGGCGTTTGGACTTGACCCCACAGCCCCTGGAAAATCGTGGAAGGCTTTCAACCAAGAGAGTGACGTGGTCGGATGTGTGCTTGGAGGTGGCCACAGTGGGGCAGGGGGACTGGGGGCGGCCAGTTTGAAGGCAAGGCCAGGCGGACTCCTGGGCAATCAGGTGAGAAGTGACGAGGTGCAGGTGGGGCAGGATCACCGGGCGAGGAGAAGAGCAGATGGGTCTGAACGGCAGTAAAGAGAATGAGAAGCCACAGGACTTGGTAAATGGTGAGTGGGAGAAGGGATATGAAGGTCCAGGAGAGCCAGGCACGTGGAGAATTGTGGCGCCTGAGAAGGTAAGGAAGGATAGGAAAGTGATTGACAGAAAAGAAAATGTTCTCTTTGGGACATGCTGAGATTCAATTTCCAGGGGACAATGTGAAGTTGATTTGAGGGTGGTTGAAATAAGTGGGTGAATCTTAACCTGGATTGGACTGGGGACATAGGCTAAAAGTCCTTGTGGCGGGTGAAGTTATAAGTTTGTACTGGGTCATCCAAGAAAATACATAGTCCTAATAGCAGGATCTGAGTGTGCGCCCCTGTGTCCTGGCAGAAATGGACATTTTTTAAAAGGTTGAAAAGGACACGCTGGAAGGGTCAGAAGAAAACAAGGAGGAAACATGCTCACAAAAGACGAGGAACAAGGGAAAGAGATGAGGAACTTCCAGAAAGAGGAAGTGGTCACACTGCAAATATTACTAATCACACCGGTGAGCTACACAGAGAAGCGACCACAGGTTTTATTGTTTGGAGACCACAGAGGAGGGGGAGGCGCAGGGAGCTGCAGGGGGTTGAGGACTAAATAGAACAGGAGAAAGTCAAAAACAGATACTACAGACCTTATTTCAAGAAATTTGCCTCGGAAACGGCAGAGACACAGACAGGCTGTCCTGGAGGATGCAGAGCCCGTCACCCTTCAGTCGTCAATGCTGTGACACGGGGCTCGTGAGACACTCATCTCTTTGGGCCTCCATCTTCTCATTTTTAAAATGAGAAAAACAAATGCCTTCCTGAAAAGGTTGCTGTGAGAATGAAATGAGATGTGGCACTAGATAGGTTTCAGTGAACAGCCGGTGTAACTGTTGCTAGAGAGGGAAACAAGATGAGCTCACACAAAGGGGAAAATGAGAGAGAAGAGACTCAGGATAGTTAACAGCCCGGGGGCGACAACCCTCCGCAGTCCCCCGCTCCCTGGCCCACCTGCGCATCATCCCCCCACCATGGCCCAGCTCCACAGGGGCTCAGCGGGCCGCGGGGCGGTGGCGGGCAGGGTCGTGGCCCCGGTCTGGCCGCTTCTGTCTGCAAGGGCATTGGCAGTGGCCCGTGGGCCAGGCATTGGGGGGGGTGGAGGGGGCGGGGCGCGGGGGGCGGGGCGGAGGAGGCAGCAGGGGGCAGGGAGGGCCTGATTTCTGCGCTGACTTCCCTCCCCTGCGGAGGGAGGAGAGGAGGCGGGACAGCGTGAGGGGCTCAGCCAACCAGGCACCGAGGGAAGAAGGGGCGTCTCTGAGGGCAAGAAGGGGCCGGCCCCACCCGGAGCGGAGGTGGGAGGGCTCAGGACCCGCCTGTGGGAAGGGGGATAATGGGAGGGACACTCAAAGGACACGTCATGATCACCCTCCTTTTAATGGGAACGCTTGGACATGTGTCATTGGGTATTTTTATTTGGACTGAGTTTTCTGAATGGATCACTATCTTTATAATTTCATGTTGATTCTTAGTATCATATAGGAATTCATTTTATTTTTATCAAATGATATTATTATCATTTTATACCTTTGATAATTTTAGAGGAATTCTTTGATGTTTCCAGAATGTAAACAGAAGGCAAATATTTCATTGTTTCATTTCTAATTAGCACCCTTTTTATTTCTTCTTCCTATAAGGCACCTTAATTTAAACCGTATTTTTAAGAACCATTTCTCTAATCATTTCACATTAAGTAGCTCTTTCCGTTATAGTCTCTGTTTTATTACAGAGAGGTTTGAAACTTAATAAAGGGGAGTAGAATACAGTAAGTTTCTCTAGTATTTATTATAAAAATGATAGAACTTATATTGTTGGATTAAATAATGTGTCTTATTGAATAGAGTTTTGTTGTGGGGGGGCGTTTGGTGTTCTAGACTAGTCTTACAGTATAATAATTAACATTTCTGGATACCTTGCTACGTGCAAGGCTCTGTTTTAGAGATTCACAGGTAATGAGTATGATCCCAATTAGTTTTCCCAAAAAACCGGTGCCACGGACTCCATGACAACCTCCCATCTACATGAGAGGAACCTAAGTCACAGACAGTGAAGTAACTTGTCCACGGTCAGGGAGCCAGGAGGCAGCAAAACAGGGCTCCACAGCCAGGAAATTCATGCTAAACCTGCCTGACCACTTCACTAAACACATTCTTGTTCCTAACAGGGAATCCAGTTAAATAAGTGTGTATGCTTTTATTCAATGCATCAATGTTTTATTTAAGTACTTAATAGCCTTGTTGGAAATTACATTCTTTTGCCATTTTCTCTCTTAAGTTTGTGTTCAGGAGAATATATTTACTGCATTTCAGGAACTATCTGTAAATTTCTCTGTTGGAGATTATTGGCATTAAAAAGCTACCCCCCAGAATAATTGACTTGTGAAAAAAAAAGATAGTCCTGTGTAACTTCATTTGTCTGTTCAAAAACTCTGGGACCTTTAAGGTTCCCGGGCATTTCACATGGACGCTCTCACTTCCCCTGCACAGAGTCACTGAGAAGGCAGGTGCTGCCATCCACTTCAGAAATGCAGAGCCCACGGCCCAGAAAGGACAGCAAATTTGCCAGACACTCACGTCCATGCCTTCTCTGGTGTCAAAACGGATCGCGCGGAACCTTGGGGAGGAGAAGGCGGACACCGGACACCCTGCGTGACTGCCGGTCAGACCCAGGGTGAAGTCGGAGCTCTGCGGGGACAGTCTCATCCCCCTGGATTTTTTTCACCTGAGGACATTTTTTTATTGCTTTGTAGGGAGTGAGGAAAGGAGAAAGAAAGGGAGAGGAGAAACACTGGAGAGAGAAATATCCACCTGCCGCCTCCCATACACTCCCAAACCAGAAATTGAACCCACAGCCCTTTGACCAAGTGATGACCCTCCAACCAATGGAGCCGCAGAGGCTAGGGCGCCCCCTGGATCTTTAATACACTGCTCGGGACTCGCTCATTTCCAGGACGTGGCTGTGCGCAGGGTGGGTGGGGGGCGGGTGGCATTCACCCTGGAGCAGGGATGGCGTGCTTGGTGCCCGACCCAGAGTGAGGAAAACACAGAGCACAAACCCTCATGACTCATCAAAACGAGGATCCCTTTAGAAAAGGGATACACTGTCATCAGTGAATCTTACACCTTGAAGGATCCCACACTCTACACCAACCCTCTGCCCGGAGAGTGACAATTCCTGCTAACTGGTCCCTTTTTGGA
Organism: Pteronotus mesoamericanus; assembly: GCF_021234165.1. Taxonomy (NCBI): domain Eukaryota; kingdom Metazoa; phylum Chordata; class Mammalia; order Chiroptera; family Mormoopidae; genus Pteronotus; species Pteronotus mesoamericanus. The sequence goes on from NW_026555085.1 coordinate 3,399,096, forward strand.
ACCCAGTCACAGCCAGGGGATTCAGGAGGCTGTCCTGGCTCATCATCTCTAATGTTTCAGGAGGAAGGCCTGTGGAGTGACAGACGCTCTGACTGGGATTCTCGAGGCCCCAGCCTTTCCCAGGCTCCAGGACGGTGGTCCTGGAGGTCGCTAGAGGCCCTGAGTGGCAGCTCTGTGTTGTCCTTGGTGGTGCTGAGCTCCCCTTTGGCTCAGGGCAGAGACCCCCCCAGTAAGGGCAGACCTGCTGCTCTCAGAGGGCCGGGCTCAGGGGAACGACCTCGGGGGCTTCCCCACGTGGGCCCAACCCACAGAGAGGCCTTGGGGGTCCAGCATCATCCAGGGCCACAACTCCTACCTGAGAGGAGATCAGTGTATGCCTCTGTTCGACACAATGGTACCTGATGGGCTGGGATGGCTTTGGAGGGACAAGGTTCTCACAGAGGAGTCAAAGAGACACTTCAACATCAAAGATCAGAAAGGGGAAACCGTGGTCACTGTGCTCTTCCCGGGATCCCAGGGCCAAGCTGTACAACCAGGACCCGAGGCGGCGGAGGCCCTCCCACAGAGCCGAGCGGGCCAGCCCCAAGCCCAGTCATGGCCGGAGCAGCCCAGGAGGGCAGTGAGGCGGCGCTGAGGCCGAGGCCCACAGGCCACCTACTGCAGCTGATGGTCCTCACATCAGGAACCAGGTCAGAGCTTGTCAGGACAGGGCCAGAGAGGAAGTTAGAAACAGGAAATGGCCTCTTTTAGTTCCAATTTACCACCGAGCCCATGTTTGATGAGAACAGGGAAAGGAACGGTGAAGTCTTTTGAGTTAAAATTCCCAACCTCTCCATCTCCTCCCATAAAGCCAGCCCCACTTCTTCCTCAGAATCAGGTTCTCTCAGGATTCTTCCCTAAATGATAAAAGTTTCTTCTGCCAAGGCTGCAGTCACACTCGGCTGAAGCTTGGGGTTAACTGTTTCCTTCCCAACCGCCACAGGCTCGGGCTGCCTTGCCAATGCAAGCTGTCAAGTGTGGCCTTGCCAAGCGCTTAACCTGGCTTTTGAGGCCAGCCATCACTGCCCCCCACACAAAATGACAGAGCAAATGAGGCCACTGAGATGAGACCCTGATCAGGCGAAGGCAGCCCTGGAGGGAAGATGCCTAAACTGAGACCTTGGCCCAGGACACACCTGAGACCACCGAGCAGGAGCCCTGCTCTGCGGGGTGTTCTTTTAAGCCTGGGGTCAGCTTATGTCCACAGACTGGGCCCTGCCTCATTCCCAGTGGTGTGGGCGTGGGATGCAGAGGTTGTATAACTTTCCAAGATGATGTTGCTCTTTACTCTCCCAATGACTAAATCCAACTCCTCTTTCACTTTTATTCCAGGATGACAAGGACCTCAACCAATAGTTGGTACTTTGCTCCCTCCTTCCTTCTGGGGTGCACTCATTTCATTGCAATGTGAGTTTGGGAGCATTTAATGAGGGCTCTGTGTTCAGGGTGAACCATAGGAAGTGCCCTGGGGAGGAGGAGACCCTCAGAGGCTGACCCTCTTGCTCAGGCTGAGCCAAGGGTCCACTTTCCCCTTTGGGTGGGTATGAGTGATGAGCTTTGCCCCATTGCTCAGGGAGATGCCAGAAACTCCCCTCCATCCTTCATCAGACCAACTCTTAGCCTCTCTCTATTACTTTTTCTGTCCTGGGACTCAAGAGGGAAAGGAAATGTAGCCTCCGAGCCTGGGTTGTGTGTAATTCTTCTTCCCCTTCACAGGGCTGCTGAACTGACCTCAAACATCACCTGTAGCCTTGGAACCAGGAGTCCTGATACTTCTGTTCCCCAACACCTCCCACCTCCAAAAGGGCATTACAATGTATGCTGCCCATGACATCCGTTTCTGAGTCGCTGTGTTTGAATTCAATGCACTTCCTCTTTCTCAAGCTCTCCAGTCTATAGATGCCCTTTCCTGAGGAACACAGGCCATCTAAAGCCAGCATCATGGCCCTCCTCTGTCTCTGACAGGAAGGACATGGTTGTGTGGCCGTGTTTGTGCTCGAAGGGTTTGGTGACCAGGGAGGAGACTGGGGGTGTCATTGTTAGCCAGGCCTGGGGAAATGAACTTCTTGATGGTGATCAATTCTGATTGAATAGGAGGGCAATTGGTAGACCTCCTAAAATTTGCTTTATGTCATTGGAGTTGCCCAAGTTCACATGGCACTCTTACCAGTCAGGAGGGAACCGTTACTCCGCAATCCCAGGTGAACTCACACTGAGCCTGAAATTGCCACTAAAATTCATAGAGGACGATAAAGCATGTCAGTCACTGAGAATATGCTTTCCAAGTGTAAGCATAAGATCAACATTATACGTGACAGGCATAAGAACATAGCATGTCATAGTTCTCTTTTATGCTGCTGTTTGCAACCGCTAATAGAGGCAGCCTTGCTGAGTAACTCTACGTTCATCACATCAGCCTCACTCCCTCCCTTCCGGGCCAAACAGGGGGAAGCACATTTCCAGTTTCAAAAGAGTCAAAAACATGTGCCTCTCAGTTTTCAGACATAGGCCCAGCTTAGAATACAGTTCATTATGATTTTTGTAAATCATTTTAATTGACATTTAAGACCAAGACACAAGTCCTATTTGCCTTAGCTATTCAGGGCATGGCCGCCTACGTCCAAACTCTACATAACAGGGGTCCGAGAACGTCTGGTCCCTGCGGTGCTCACAGGTTTCCATCGACCCTCACACACAGCCAGGCCGTAACCCAGCTTGGAGAGGTTTCCTTTCTCCACTGACTTCCTTGCATGGGCTATGGGAACTCACTTTAATGAAATATGTTTATAAATTATGACTAGAAGTTGGTTTTTGGTGATTTTTAAATATTATGAGATACGGGGCAATGCTGGGGGTCTCCAAGGCCACCCAGGTCAGATGATTCACCAGGACTTTCAGGTCCCATCAGACATTTTACTCATGGCTGTGATTCATTAGAGCAAAGGACACAAGGCAAAGCCAGCAAAGAGAAAAGGCACATGGGGTGAAACCCGAGAGCCAGACAAGAGTGTCCAATTGTCTCTCCTGCTGGGGCACAGGTCGCACTTAACTCCTCCAGCGATGAATGGGGACCACACAGGAAGCGCTGTCCCGGGGGAAGCTCAGCACAGACTCGGCCCTCGGCACTCGGGGGTTTTCTTGGGGGCTGGTCATGTGGGTGCCCTCTGCCTGGCACAGACCAGAATTCCAGGCGCCCAGAAGGAAAGCAGGTGTCAGCATAAGTGATGATGTTGTACAGACAGTTTAAGGACATTCTTATCAGTCTGGGAATGGTGGGAACCCTCCCAAAACCAAGGTTCCTGGCTGCCAGCGAGGGGCCCCCCTGCCAGCAGGCCTCACACGGGACGGCGGTCGGGCCGGCGGGGCTCAGGCTTTGCTGTGCAGGGCAAACCCTCCGCTTCGGTGACAGTCTTCAGGGTAACGTGAGTATCCATTTCTATCAAAGCAGGTCATATATTGACACAGAAAACTCTTAAATCTTGGTGCCCTGGAAACGTTGGTTATTGCAGAAGGCAGAGCTAAATTCACATGATTAGTCTTCATTATTTTTATGATGTGATATTATTTTTACTAATGTTTCACGAATCTCATTAGCATTTAAGCAGTTTTTGAAAAGCTGGAGTTTCAAACCAAGGATGCAGGTGAAATTATTCTATCATGAGATTTGTGTCTTTTGCTCACTGCTAATAGGAACTAAACATGCTTTCTCTTCGGGGACATTTCTAGTTGAGAATCAGTGCCCCAAAGGAGAAAGGAAAGTTGCGATTTGATATATCTGCTGTCAATCCTCTTGATAAAAAGAGAGAAGCCGTTACTTTGTGTCCAAAGAATTTCACATCCCTGGACTTCGACTGTGCAGGAGCCTCTCATTGTGCCCACTGTCCAGGATGAGAGCGGCTTCAGTACTTGGGATTGTGAGAAGAACCGAGTAAACAAGCCCGTCAGCAGAGGATTGAGAAACCAGTATATATAAAGCCTGATGCCTAATGTAATGTTATCTTGAGTAACACTTAAGAGACTTAGTTTAAAAACCACTGTGAGGTCCCGCGCAAGGGCCCGCGAAAGGCGTCCCCACGTGTCCACCCTCCTCCCTCGCCAGCCCGCACCGCGGGCCGTGCTCCGTGCGTCCGTGGTCTAGGAGCCGGAGGAGCAGCCCACGGTGATGCTCCAGGTGAACGGGAGGGGCTCTCCAAGCTGTCTCAGGAGCAAACCGTGGAGGCCCTGAGCCCCCCCCCCCCCCCCCCCCCCCCCAAGGAGTCCCGGGTGCTCCAGGGGCCGAGGGGCAGCCCCCGCCTCTGGGGGGCAGCTCCCGTCACCGCCTGCCGCTGGTGCGCGGTGGCACTCAGACTGACGTCACCGCGGGCATATCACGGCGCTGGGCAAGCTGCGCCCGCCCGCCACGCCCGCGGTCACCCTGGGGCCTACGTCCTGTCTGAGCTCCCCCGTCGCCCGTGAGCACTGTGCCCCAGCGGAGCTCGTGGAGAGCGGCCCGCGGGGGCCCGACCCTACGGACCAGCCGGAGCAGGAGGAGGGCGCTGTGTGAAGCCAGCCGCGCGGGGCGAGCTGGGCCTGACGGTTTGCTACCGCACAGACGGTGAAAAGGCCCTGGGCGCCGGCGTCGGACAGGTGAGTCCTGACAGCGCTGCAGCCAAAGGCGAGGTCGGAGAGGGAGCCGGAATTCTCCAGATAAGCCGTGTGGACGTCCAGACCGGAAAGAGCAGAGGCCTTGCTGCGCCGGGGGCCAACACAGACGTGCCCCTGCGGGGGGCCCGCCTGAGAGCCGCTGGCAAAGCGCTGGAAGGACCGGGGCCGGATGACTTCCTGGGTGACTCGGACTCAGAGAGCGAGGAGGGACCCGCGTGTTCGGAAGGTGACACCACCCCTGCCCGGCAGCTCAGAAATGAAGAGAACTCCCCGTCCTGCAGGCCCAGGAATGAGCAACAGCCTGGGGCGGGACAGTGGGGGGTGGGACGACCAGAGCATCTGGAGGAGAACTTTCAGCACAACCTGCTGGTGGACGAGCCCCCAAATACCACCCACGTGGCCGGAACCCTGCGCAGTTTGGCCCGCAAGGGGACGCCCTGCAGCGCGGGGCGCTTCCACCTCAGCATGGGCGCCCTTCTGGCTGAAGGGCTGGGCTGGGGGCGGCCAACACCCTGGACTCACACAGGAGAAGTACAAGCGCTACCGGGAGCTGCTGGACATCAGGTACCACAGGGAGAACGGCGGCAAGTCCAGTGGAGCCTCCTCTTCCCCCTGTGCCTCCGGTGGCAACAGTGCCCAGGACTCATTAGAGGGGGGAGGGGCTCTGTCCCACAGAGCTGCTCCCCGTTGTCACAGATAAGGAAATAAACTGTACCAGACACAATTTGCCTGTCAGGAGAAGGGGCTGGTGATTCCCTCTAGGGGAGAATGCCCCGAGCCCTTCCCTAGAAGTGGTTTTTATTGAGAACAATATGTACAATGGTACACAGCATGCATACAAAGCCTATCAATCTACGTGAAAAGGCAGTCAGATAATGAAGAAATACAGAGGTTTGTCTTAAATCAAGGTCTGTCAGACAAGTTGGTGCCAAATGCTCATTAAGGCACAGTTTTCGGGGTTCAGAAATTACCTCCTTGCTGTGAAGTGAAACTCCTGGTTTTTCCTTATCAGGGCAGTGGAAGCAGAGCAAGCTTCAGTGGATACTGTGTGGGGCTACAGTTCCCAATGCCTCACAAAGTGGTCCCCAATATCAGTACCTATTAACTCCAGGGCATTCTTAGCAAAAGAAGTTTCATAGAGTTTAATGCATCCCTTTTCCAGGCCTAATTGTCCCCAGGAACCGCCCCATCTAGTTTAGGGCTGTACCTGCCTTTAGTATTGTTTCACTGACTGGTCAGCCAGCTGGGCAGAGCAGCCAAGAGATAAGGAAACTTCTTTCGGATAGAATGAGGACTCCGGCCATGACAAAGCCGAGGGGTGAGGGTCTTTTGCCCTTCTTCCATGTCCCCCAAGTACTTCCCTGATGGCCCCTATGCAACTGTGCCTGTCTTAGGTTGCCCCTGCCATCGAGGGGTCTTACCCATCATTGACTAACCAGCCATCCTCCAGGGCCAACCAGGCTGATGTGAGGGAGGCAGGGGCTGCGCTCCTGCCAGGGGGACAGGTTTTGTCTCCTCAGTGGCCTATTTTTCCCAAGGCCTCCTTGCTCAGCTCCAGCCTTGGGGGCCCTCTTGCCTGTCGGCAGAGCTATAGTTCCTGAAACTAGGCGGGACAGTTCCCATCACTCACCCACAGTGAGAACCTGGGACAAGAGATGGCCCTGCTGGAAGAGGAGCTCAGGCAGCTGGAATTCAAGTGCTGCAACCTCCTGAGGCGCAGAAGATGCATGAAGGAGCACTGCATGAAGGCCTGGCCGTGGGAGGAGGGGAGACTCTCTGGGCTGGGGGCCCATGAGCCAGGACGCAGGAGCTGCCTGACATCTCTGAGCCTTCGGGGACCCCACCTCCTACTCTCCCTTAGAATCTAGCGTGTGTCTGTGTGCACACAGAGGTGTGCTCACCTGTCTTCATGTGTGTGCACAGGATTGTGTTACTAGAGAGAAGCCCCTGAGGAGTGGGGGGCACCCCTTCAGTTGTGTGCATGTGTGTGTGCAACACGAGCTCAGGCACATGCAGGTGCACACACCACGCACAGCCCTCCAGGGCTCTCTCAGTGTGAGCTCTTGGGGACAGGAAAGTTGAGCTAAAAAGGAGGTGAAGAGGAATGTCCTAGCCCCAGGGAGTGTCCAGCTTCCTAGCTGAGCAGACTCGGCTCTCCTGGGAGCCTCCACTATCCATAGACAAAGGCAACCCCGATTTTGGTGGGTTTTTTCCCTTCCTGAGCTTGCAATTGTTTTTCTGTTTTGCGCACCTGCCCTGGGGGCTGGCAGCTCCTTCAGGCAGCCTGACAAAGGTGGGATCCCCCAGTGAGGGCTGGGAAGGACATGGGTAGGGGGAGTAAGAGTGGCGGGTGGGAGGTAAACGATGGGAAGGAAGGGGAGGATGGGAAGCAGCTCCTGCTGACTCCACTCTGAGGTGTGGGGACAGGAGGCCCCTGACGTGGTTTGCAAGGCTCACCCTGGGAGCTCCGGCCTCTGTGAGCAAGGGGGACCTGAGACAGGAGGGCTGAGGGGGCGGCATCCACCCAAGAGGAAATAATGGAGCCCAGGGCTGGGCCTGGCTCCACGTGCAGTGTGGCTTCTCTTCTCAGGGTTGGGCTTAGACGTGATGGGCCCAGGAGCCAAGGCCCATGAGTAGGAGCAAAAGACCTTTGTGACAGGACCCTCACGCAGTTGAGGGAGTGGCCTGGACCCCAGTGAGGGGGGCACCCGGCCAGCTGGGCTGACTGGGGAGCAGATGTCCTGTGCCCCGCTCTGCAGCTGTGGCCTGGGCAGCCCTCAGGGACAGGTGCACTTGGGCAGAGCAGCCTCAGGCTCCGCGGGGCCCCCAGGCCTTGGAGCCTCAGCCTGGAGTCAGACGGGCTGCTCGTCCTGCCCCTCACTGGCATCAGGACAACAAAGCAAGCTGCCTTTTCATGGTACTTTAAAAAAAAAAAACATATTTTGACCTAGTTTGGACTCCTGAACATATTACCATCTGCTTATAAAGCAGAACCAATAGATTGATTTAGGGCTTGATAAGGAGGTCTCCCGGGTTTTCTCTTCGGTCAAGAATTCCCCCCACATGGTGCATCAGAGGACAGTCGTAACGCTGTGTGTTCACTCAGGAACTGAACCACTGGGTTGGATTTCGAAGTTCGCCCTCTTCGGGGTGGAGGGTTGTCATGTGGAAACATGGTATGTAAATGTCCAGTACTTCGTTCCCTTCCCCTTTTGATTGGACAACTTTAGAGAATTAAAACTATGGGGTGTTTTTCATTCTCATGAGAAATGTCCTAAGGTTTTGAGGTAAAAGCCAGATTACCCACTGCAACAACTCTGAATTTGAAATGGTGTTCTTTAAAGCTGGAGAAGGTTAATTAGGATCCTACCTCCACCTAGAGGCCAACAGTGGAATCTAGACTCGGAACAGGAAATAAGGGAGTTTGTCAACAATTTGGGAATACTCCAACGTTCTTCATGAAAAGATTAGGGTAAAAGTTACACATACACAAGGACAAGAGCCAAAATAAGTATGCCCAGAAGTGGAGGCTTAGGCAGCAGCACGTCTCTGAGGTTTAGCTGTGCCTTTACCAGCAGCCATGAGAATATGCTGACCACTGCTCTGAGGGCAAACAAACCCTAATTATATTTTTAAACAATTAAATATTGTTTAAAGCCTACCAACAGGCAACCCTTCAACATCATTGGCCTTGGAAGAAGATGCCCACATTAGTAGAGAGTCCAAGTGTCTATAAAGAGAGCGTGCTCATCAGAGAGCTCCTGGGGGAGGTGCCCAAAGGGACTCTCTGGGGACAGAAACGTCCCCTCGCTGAGCTGCCCAGTAGAGTGGCCAGGAGCCACGTTTGACTCTTGATCACTGAAACATCAGTGGCTAGTGCAACTATGGGGCTGAAATTTTCATTTAATTTTAAATTATTTAAATTTAAATTAGTGCCATATGTGACTAGAGGCTACCATAGTGGACAGGCAGAGTAGAGCTTACAATCTTTCTCTGAAAAAAGCGTAGGCATTCTCTCAGTAGCTTTTAATGGAGGCAGAACCATACGCAGAAGAAACTCATAGAGAACTGAAAATGAAAAGAATTCAAGAAGCCAGGGGGGATGGTGACATGGCTCATTAGATTTGGGGATATCAGAATCCTAAAAACATAATAGGTCTGTCAGCAAGTTAATAAAATTATGGAAGAGGTTAAGGAAGCATCATAAATAGTCTGATTCTAGTAGATACAGAAGCTACAGCCCTCAGCTCATGCAGTTTAAAAGTGCTGGGAACCAAATCCAAGGAAATCACCCAAACAAAGAGCTTATGAATGTGAAGAACACACTTCTGTCAGTACCTGTGGAAAGGGGACACTTCAACACACCTACTCCTCCGATTCACTCTCTGGGTGTAAAGAACTTTGCCCTAAAGATCAGGCCAGATTGTCACAGGACAGAACAAATAGCCCCAGCGTTCCCCTCTTCAGCTCATGTCCATGGATAGTATCTGTAAGTTCTTTGGCTTCTCCATTTCCTACCCTATTCTTAACCTCTCCCTGCCTATTTTGTACCTACTATTTATGCTGCTTATTCCCTGTACCTTTTTGCACAGACTGGGGAAGTTTTCTTTCATTATTTTTTTGAATAAGTTTTCAATTTCTTGCTCTTCCTCTTCTCCTTCTGGTACCCCTATGATTTGGATGCTGGAACATTTAGAGTTGTCCCAGAAGTTCCTAAGCCTCTCCTCATTTTTTTTTTTAATTCTTGTTTCTTCATTCTGTTCTGGTTGCATGTTTATCCCTTCCTTCTGCTCCCAATCGTTGATTTGAGTCCCAGTTTCCTTCCCTTTCCTGATGGTTCCCTGTATATATATTTTTTTAATTTCACTCTGCATAGCCTTCACTTTTTCCTCCATTTTGTGACCATACTCTACCAATTCAGGGAGCATCCAGATCACCAGTGTTTTGAACTGTGCTTCTGATAGGTTGGTTATCCATTCATTGATTAGTTCTATTCTTGGAGCTTTGATCTGTTCTTTCATTTGGGCCATATTTCTTTGTCTCAGTGCACCTGTTACATTGGGAGGGGCAGAGCCTTAGGTATTCACCCAGGTGGGACAACCCAGGTCACTGCATTGTGATGCTGTATGTGGGGGAGGAGTCCAAGAGGAAACAATGCTGCTTGCTCGGTTCTCACAGGCTTTCAAAGAACTTCCCCTGCTACCCACAAGCAAATTGGGCCCTTTTGCTGCTGATGCCCAGATGGGTGGGTTTGTGTACATTCTAGGACCCCATGGGTCTCTCCAATGGACTCTCCTGTTAGGCTGGGAGTTTCTCCTGCAGCTGCAATCCCCACAGGTTTTTACCTCCAGAGGTGTTGAGGCTTTTTTTCCCCCCGCACCGGAACCCTGCATTGTGAGGTCTGTCTTGCTCCCCAGCTCTTCCTCATGGGTTATCCACATGCAAATGTGGGACCACCCCATCCACCAGCCACTGCCTTGGCCCCTTCACCTCCAATCCTCCAGCCGCTGCCCTGCTGTGAGTCCTCTCCACCCTGGCTGCGCATCTCCACCCCTCCTATTGGTCTGGGTGAATGTTTCTTCTTTAGCTCCTTGATTGTCGGACTTTCATACAGTTTGATTTTCTGGCAGTTCTGATTATTTTTTGTTTTTATATTTGTTGTTGTCCTTCTTTTGGTTATGCAAGGAGGCAGTGTACTACCTTGTTGTCCTTTGGGTTATACGAGGAGACAAAGTGTATCAACCTACACCTCCATTTTGGCTGGAAGTCCTAGGTTTTTCTATATAGTCCAAAACATTAATCATCAATGCATCCTTCAGACTGATTTATAGCCAAAAGGGTGAAGAGTAGACAAAAAAAAAGGCCGGGGGGGGGGGATTGTATGGAAAGTAACCTCACATGGTGAACTGATGATTAGTGAACCTCTGTCACTTTTAATACCCTTTTTTTGGCTTATGTAAATGTTATACTAGATGCCAAATACAGAAAAATGAGACCAAAGGCAGAACTCAGATCATGATAGTTCACAGGATAGAAATGATCCACAGTGGTTTTTCATACTTAAGGCCATACGACCTGAATGCTTTCCATTTATCTGTCCTTCCCTTTTAGGGAAAAACTCGGTCTCAACCAGATCCTATGGTTATGGTATTGCCACAGCCACACATATGGCTATGGTCAACAGGACAACTTTGACACTGAGACTTCCTAGTAATGAGCCTTCCTACTGTTGCAGACAAGAGTCCAGGCTCTTGGTGGTCATGAATAAAGAACTGACCTCACAGATATTGTAAAGCAAAGCAAGCAGGAAATTTATTAAGGAAAGTACACTTTCCAAGACATGGGAGCAGGTCATCTCTGCCAAGGGAATAACTCTCTTCTATTGAAGGGTTACAGGCTTTATAGGGTTTTTAACTTCTACACATGCGATTTCCCACAATCCTCCTTGATAGCCCACTTGGGGAGGAAACCACAATGTTAATTATTATCAGGTGTCACAAGGCAATTGTCAGAAATCAGGGTGCTGACTGATGATGGCTGCAGTGTCTCAGGGTTTCCTATTCTATCTCCTGCCTCACTAGCATTGTGTGATAACACTATATGACCAAAAGCTTAGTTGTCAATCCTTCAGATTGATTTATGACCAAAAGGGGGAACTGTGGACAAAAAAGGTGAAGGGGTTCTATGAAAAGTAATCTCACAGGGTAACCTGATCATGAATTCCTAACTGGGAAGGTCATGGCAAGTAGTTACATCCCCGGCCTATAACTTCTTTACTAAAAGGTTTATCTTAGCCTTAAGCCAGCCCTGTCCATTGTTTCTGTGCATCTAGGTTAGCACACTTTTGAAATAATAACTACCCCCAGAAAGGGAAATGCTTTAAAATTCTGACTTAGCGACTTAAAAAAGTTAATCAGACTATGTAGATAACATTTAGATGAGTGTTGAAAATATGCAAATGTACCACCCTTCTCAGAATTTTAGTAAATGTTCTGGAATAATCATACTCTAATACTTCTCAAAACAACTTTATGAGGGAGATGTTATTATCTCCACTTACAAAAGAGGAAGCACTTGAAGAAAATTTAAGCAATTTGAAATAATAATCACCTAGAAGAGAGCGCATAATCTTGTTAACTCTCCTGTAATCCAGTCCTGCCTTGTGTTCTCCCACCTCCATGTAATCTTCCTTAGGTTTCCACCTTAATTTCAAATGCATAAAAGAAGCTATAAAATTCTTATTCTCCTGAGCATTTGAGACCTTGCTCCCCAGCATGTGTCATCAGTTTGGTGCAAATAAACTCATAAAAAAAATTTTTTAAAAACACAAAAGCTAACAAAAAGAGGAATAGAGTTTTAAAGACTTAAAAGACTTTTATCACCGCTATTTGGATCATGATTCAAACAGACACACATGCACACACACACAAACCCACAAAAAAATCTAGGAAATCTGAACACTAAGTAAATATTTATTGACAATAGAAATAATTGTTAATTTTTAGATGTGATAATAAAATTGTAATTATATTTTAAGGGTCTTTGTCTCTCAGAACTACACACAGATGAAATTATATGATATTTGGGATTGCTTCAAAATAATGCAAATGACAAGGAAGGAGTAAGTGAGGTGGAAATGAAACAAGATTGGCCATGAGTTAAAAATTTTTATCAATTAATGACTGATGGAGAGCTAGTCTCTACATGTTTGTATTTTTGAAGTTTTGCATAATAAAAAGTTTTGAAAATAGATTATATGCATATATAAACTGTATAAAGAAAAAAGCAGGGTTTTTTTAACATAGACAAAATATATTAATCAAGACTAGCAATTTTCATCCTTTTTCATCTCATAGCACACATAAACTAATTACTAAAATTTTGTGGCACATCAAAAATTATATTTTTTGCCAATATGACAAAAATAGGTATAATTTTGATTCATTCACACAGGAATGAATCCTGTGTTGTGTTGGCTGTTGTCATTTTTTATTTGACAACATAAGGGAAAAGAGGTCAGGGCCCCTGACTAAATAGTCAGTTATTGCATGTTTTAAAAATTCTTGTGGTACACCAGTTGAACTGACCAATACAAATATAGCAAACAACAAAAGGGAACTTGTTTTTAAGAGAGAGGGGAAAGGATCAGGGAAGAGAGGGAAATATCAATGTGTGGTTGCTTCTCATGAGCCCCTTACTGAGGACCTGGCCCGCAACCCAGGCATGTGTCCTGACTGGGAATCGAACTGGAGACTCTGGTTTGCAGGCCAGTGCTCAATCAACTGAGCCATGCCAGCCAGGGCCAGAAGGGATTTTTTAAATTAATAAAGTATAAAATCTTCAATAAGGACAAAATTAGGTCCCATTTATCCATTATGTATGGTAGACATAGTGCATAGGACCCACAGTATTTTTTGAGCCCATGAAACTATTTACATTTCTTTCTTTTTTTAAGATTTATTTATTTTTTAGAGAAGGGAAGGGAGGGAGGGAAACATCAATGTGTGGTTATCTCTCATGCGCCCCCTACTGGAGACGTTGGCACGCAACCCAGGCATGTGCCCTGACTGGGATTCCAATCCCCCGACGCTTTGGGTCACAGTCCAGCACCCAATCCACTGAGCCACACCAGCCAGGGCTATTTGCATTTTTTCTTAAAGAATTTCTTACTTTAAAAAAATGATTTTATTTATTTTTAGAGAAGGGAGGGGAGGGAAAAAGAGGGAGAGAAACATTAAAGGGTGGTTGCGTCTCTTGCATTCACTACTGGGGACCTAGCCCGCAACCCAGGGATGTGCCCTGACTGGGAATCGAAACCAGCAACCCTTTGGTTTGCAGGCTGGTGGCGCTCAATCCACTGAGCCACACCAGCCATGGCTGTTTACATTTTTTTTTAAATACAAAATAAACTTTTTGGTTGAAGAAAATATCGTAATATAATATTAATATATTTATCTGTATACCAACACAATTATAAAATATAATTTTCAATCTTTTTTGGCGAGGAAGAGTCCAGAAAGGACAGAAGTGCCTGGGGCCCACAGGACTCAGGACGCAGCCCTGAGCTGATGGTCGTGAACATTCACCTACTGAAGAACGAAGCAGCAAAATACAAACTAGTGCCGATGCTGGACTCCAAGGCTAGACAGCTCATGACATCATGGCTACAACAGCTGAACACGACTTTGGGGTCTCTTGGGGAGAGGGGGGATTGGGGAGGGCAAGTGTGGTCATGAAGCAGCGGGTGGGATCGTGCCAGTCAAATGCACAGGAAGGGGAAAGACAGCAGATGCCTCTTGGGGTGTCTCAGTAACTGCACCTCATGTGGGAAGAGTGTCCCCAACACTTCTCTTCTCCCACCCCCAGTGCTTCATATGCATTTCATATGTATAGTTCATATGTGTTTCACTGGACTCCCACCACAGAAAGTGGGTTCACGAGTTCTCGGAGCCGGCTGACCCTGCAGCTGGGCCGGCCAGGTCGGCACTGGAGGAAGCTGAGCCTTGGCGCCCAGAGACACAGAGACTGAGGGCAGGTCAGCGGGGTGGGGTCTGCGGCCCTGCTCCCCGGATGGAGGACTTGAGAAGCCCCCGAGGTCCCAGAACTGCCCTTGCTCTTCCCAACTGAGTCAGCCCTTCCTTCACGTCCTCATACCCCACACGCCAACATTTTCATAATAACTTCCTTTTGGGGCTTAAACTGTTCCAAATTGGATTTTTGTAACAAAATCTGTTTGTAACAAAAAGAAACTTAAGAAGTATGAAGTCTTGACAGCAGTGAGGTCAGAAGGAGAAGGAGAGCCCTGTGCCCCAGACGCCCGTGTGTCAGCAGGAACCAGGGCAGGGACGCTGGACCAGGGCAGCCCGGCCGTCCCCCTCCCTTGTCTTTCCAGTGCAATGGGGTCATTCAGGGGGAGTCACTCCCTCACAGAGCAGGTACTAGCCATTCACAGATGACAAAACGGATGCTCAGATTAAATAAGCAGCCCACTAAGAAGCCAAGTACCCCTGGACCACAGAGAGGCCACCTGCTAGCGCCCGCGCCCCCCCCCCGCCACCGTCAGGGCCGCCGTGGGCCCCGCCCCCATCTGCTCGCCCAGGCCCTCGGCTGCTGCAGGCTTCTCTGCCTGAGACCAGGGCCCCCATAAAACACGGGCCATTTCCCATCTCCTCCCTAACGCTGATATCTCTGAAACATGTTAGTTTTCAGAGGGGTTTTTCTTGTTTCTATAGATTTTTAATTTTGAAAAAGTGTGGAAAATCTTGAGATATTAATAAAAATAACCACAAGTGGAAAGTGGCACAGTTATAAGAAATCTCTACCAGCCCTAGTAATATATGTAAACCTTATTCAGTGAGAAGAATTAACCCACATCCTGATTCAGCAGCACAGCCCAGACCCTGGGGAGACGTGCACACAGCAGGAATACGCAGCCGTGACCCACGGACTGTGGCCCGAGTCTCTGTGGAACCCGAGCTCTTATAGATGAAGTGGCAAGATCTGGAAAATGACCTTTGCACCAGCTGCCATAGCATCCATCTTGGCTTTTACTTGTTATGCTTTGAAAAACCACCCATCTATTTCTTGGGAATCAAAAGATTTCAGCCTGGAAGAGACATGTTGCTAATAGAAAGAGAGGCCAGAACAATGTCAATGAAATGGATTGCTGTGGTCCCGCCCACCAAGGGACGATGGCCTGGTGCTGGCTCTCACTGAAGCTGATTCCACCTGCCCTGCTGTTTGAGGGTGGCCCTAGGGAGGTGCCTCTATACATGTCCCTGGTCTGCATTCAAGGACTGACTGGGACAGGTCTTCCCTACTGAGCTGGCCCTCTGCCGGCAGTGCCAGCTCCCATGAGACCACCCTGGAGATGAGAAAAAAGATAACAGGAAGCCAATTGCAAGCACCCAGGGGTGACTGCTCGCTTCAGCAGGTTTGAATGGGGACCATGAGAGCGCCCTGTGAATGGCCCATCTGGCGGGGGAGACGCCGGGTGAGGCCCTGCCACCCCTGCTGACCACACCGAACGGGCAGGAATAGGGGCTGCACAACCACGAGAATGGTCACCACCCCTACTACACGGGAGCTTCTTTCTGGGGCAGCCAGAGCCCGGCTTTGACCCAGTCCCTTTCCTAGCTCGTCTCCACCCCACACCTGCATTGACCACTCAGAAACTACAAATCCCAGCATGCAACATGGCCAAGGGAGATTTGTGTGTGTGTGTGTGTGTGTGTGTGTGTGTGTGTGTGTGTGTGTATACACCTGTCCTCCTGGGATGTGTATTCCTAGGTACAGTGAGTGATCTAAGTGGTTCAAATTTTACAAGTTGTTTTTTGACTACAAGTCAAAAAATATCAGTCCAACTCTGAGAAGCGGCTCCAGGGGTGAAACAGGCTAGAGGACCCGTCCCCACAGCCTTCCCGCTACAATCTTGCTGCCTCCCCACTCCAAGTCTTCCTCTCCTTAACCCTCCAAGCCTGTCGGCTGGGTGCCTTCCTCTAGTTCCTTGGCACCCCCATCCACCATGGGCGCGCCCGTGGTAGCGCACAACCCCATCATATCACTCATCTTCTCAAACACCAGCAATGCCTCCCTCTTCCTTATTGGGTTCAAGTTAAACTCCTTTGAGAGACAGATGTTTTAGAACACAGCCCCTCCTACCAGAGTTTATATTCTGACCCAATCAAACTCAAGGTCCCCAGAGTATCTGCCGCTCCCTCCTTGATGTCCTCCCCCGAAGCCTCCGCTGCCCGCAAGCCACTGGAGCCACTGCCAACACCCACGTGTCTAAATGCCAGGGCACCGGCACTGACAGGACGAGCCCCACCCCAAACCCCACCTCTGGAGCCCCGCCCTTAAACTCCTCCCCTCTCTTGGAGCCGAGGCTCCGCTCGGGAGGGAATGAAGTCCCGCTGCAAAGAGGCTGTGGTTCTGGCATCCTCAAGCGGCAACTTGGCACAGAATCGCTCGTAAAAATAGGCTTTTGTGGGTTGGCCAGGGGATCTAACCGCCGTTTATAAATGTTGTCTGAGTGATTGTGTGGCCTTGTTTCCATAGAGAAAAACCCTCTGAGCTCAGAGCATCTGACCAAAAGTGACCTTTGGGGACACTCCCGTTTGTGCTCAGGGACGACCTCTGTGGGTTTGGCTCCAACACAGGGAGAGTGCTGAGACACCTCCGCGCTGGCAGGTCTTGCCTGGGAGTGCGAGTGGGTGAGGAAAGTGGGGAGCGTCTTTTTAGGTCTGACCGTCTCTACAGTGGCGGCCTGAGAGGGAGGGAGGGTAGGAAGGCGGGTTGTCTGAAGCCCTCAGGACTTGGAGATTGAGATGGAGGGCATGGACAGACCCGGAAACGCCGTCTGTCGCCTGACCCCAAATAGACGAGATCGGGAGCTTCCCCCCCATTAGGCCTCCTCTTATATTGGGCAGGATGAGACAGTGAGGGTTCAATGGTGACGAGGGAGGGGCAGCGGTTTCGGGACATCTTAGGGGCCGGAATCGTTCGGCTGGCCAGTTAGCGCGCGGAGGTCGGGGCGCCGGCGCCAGGGGGCAGCAGAGGCAGAGAGAAGCGCGGAGTCAGCTGCGCGGAGTCAGAGGCGCGGGAGCGCGGAGAGGTTTTCACCTGCGACCTGACTTCCGGCTCAGGCTTCTAGATGCCCTTGGACGAGCATCTTGCGCACAAGAGTAACTCGAACACTCCAGGGTTTCAGAGACGGGGGTTTTGTCCTTGGGAGCCGGACGATCAAGGCAGTGCCATCGGAGACCCACGTTAGGAAGAAATAGGAGTGGGGGCGGGCGGTGCCTACTCCATGTCGGGGGTGCAAAGCAACTCAGGGTTTTACAGACACGAAATCGGAACACACACTCGTGCACGATTACACTCGTCCTCCTACTGTCCCCCTGCCAGGTGTCCAGCAAGGAAAGAGTGTCCCAGCTGGGATGAGGCCCTGGAATAAATTTTAATCCACAGGCAGGATGGGCGGGAGCCAGGAATTGCTGTTTGGAAGGAAGGGAAACCCCAGGAGAGGCAGGGAGGCCAGCTAGGGATGCCCGGGTGTGCAGCTGCCCTGAACAGAAGAGACAGACCAGGACAGGGGGAGGTGCACGCAAAATAAGCCCTGGGAGAGGCCGCTGGGGTAGGAGGGAGTCGGGGCAACCCAGAGTGGGAAGAGCCTGGCGAACACTGCATCTTGACACAACTCAAAGGCTGGAATGACTTAGACTCAAATACCCGCAATGGCACAGCATGAGGGCCCACCATGGCCCTGCCTTATTCTGACAGGCCACCGCCAGCCTGAGGGGGAAGGCGAGATGACCACAGCTTAAGGTGCAGGAAACATTATTGTGGAAGGGAGCCTCGGTGTCCTCATTTGCAAAGAGTTGAGGCTAGGCCATCTAAGGCTCCTTCCAGCCTTTAGTCCCTAAAGATGGGGAAGGGGGTGTTTGAGGCACACTCTTCCCCTGAACCAGTCCAGCAACAGTGCCATGCAGAACTGGGGGATCCATTTGAGGTTCTACACGTCAGCCAGGTTTTATGACACCCCAACTGGACAGGCCCTCCAGGGAACAGAAATTAAGCCATCCATTTCTGGCTGCAGCTCCTCAGGGAAGAGTGCGAGAGCAGGGTGCAGAGAGGTTTGGTGAGAACTGAAGTAACAACACAAGCATCACATACATATTCCCTAGGAGGAAACAATCACATTTTTTAGCCATCAGTCAAAATAGATGCTGGTCATAAGGCTAAATAAGGTCCTGGGAGTCCCTTCCACCCGTATGCCACACATTATCCCTTCAACTGCAGGATCAGAGAAGAGGAGGGAGCACCCAGGGACAGGCTGGGGTAGCAAGGATGGCAATGGGATGCTCAGGGGGCTCAGGGCTGTGGTGAGTTCCCCGCTACTATAAAAGATTTCAGTGTTTCAACTGTCCGCTGAATACAGGTCCTCGCTATCCCATGGTCCCCTAGGGCAATGGCCTGGCCTCCAGGTAGCAGGCTGTTCCTGCAAGTCCCCAGCCAAGTGAAGGAGGGCAGGCTGTGGGTGGGGGAGCCAAACACCCGGTATGTGGAGATAAGGGAGTCAGAGCCCTGAGGCCATGGAGACCATATATTCCAAAGTTCACAATAGGTGTTACAGGTGGGGTGCGAGGGAGTTAGGGTTCAGCCCCAAACCCTCCATAATCACTGAGGAAAGGCCCTCAGGCAAGGAAGAGGGTACCGCGGGCTCATCTCTGGAGAGCCCTGTCTCCAAAGTCCACTGATTTTTGTTGGCATGTCTCTCTTTATCTTCATTGTTATTTAGTTTTCCACTCCTTAAATAATTCTTATAATTACTTTTAAATACAAAATGCACAGTGTTCTTTCTCTTCTCCTCCTGTTTGGGGTGATTGGGCGGTCAGTTTTAAACGTGTGTCAGCTAACGGATCACAAGTTCCAGGTGGGAGGCCCACGAACGCCAGATACCACCCCTCCCCTGGGATGTCCCGGCACCCCACTTCACCCCTCCCCTGGTCTGCCCCTGACTAGGGGCTCTCGGTGTCCTGGCCCAAGGTCCCCAGATGGTGAGGAGCTCTCTGGGGAGGTGGCATGGAGCTGACGCTGTGGGATTCCAGGTGGGCCTGGTTTTGACCGGGTCAGACAGAGAAGATCCTAGCCCATGAAGCAGACAGGCCCCAGCAACACCCCTCCCCGCCTCGGGGGGGCCCCCAGGTCTGAGAAGGAGGCGTCCAGCACTGGCAGCTGCTCCAACACAGGTGTCCGCACCTCCAGTACCGTCCGGCCTTGCTGTGTCTGCAGGGGCAGAGAGAAGAGAGGGGAAGTGAGCAGGGAGGAGGGGCCACGCCCCACGGGTGCCCCATCCATGGGCCCAGGCGGGCCTCTCCTCTGAGCACCCTGAGAAGCTTTCCCCCAACAGCATTGCACGTTTAGACTTGCGAAATTTTCTTCCAGGGTCAGGCCTGGGAAAGCCGGGAAGGCTGTCTGTGCCTGTGTGGTGGGTGTGCGTGCTCATGGCCCAGTGAGTGCGGCTTCGGTCTGTCTTTGAGATCACCTGCCTGCGCCGGTGAGGTAAGTCTATGTGGCTCCTCAGGGATGTCTGTACATGTGTGTTGGGGGGGGGGGGCTGTCTGATATTAGTCAACATGATTCCACACATGTGTGGGGATGTATGTACAGATTGGGGGTGTCTGTGACCCTGCACCTCCATGGGGGTGTTACCCCTGCCCCCATCCATGTGCCTCTGCTGCTCAACCCGTACAAATGTGTGTGCTCAGGTGAGTCTGCTGTCTGCACACAGGTGAACCCCACTTCCATCCTCCCCACCCCTTCCCCCCATCTGAGCCCCCTCAGACATATCTGACCAGGAAGCTGGACTCCTGCTCTCCCTGGCGCCCCTGCCCAGAGGGTCTTCCTGCAGCCTGAGCCTGGGACCTTACCCTCCCGGGTTCCTCCCGCTTCCCACCTGACAGCCCTCTCTGAACTCCTTGACATAGGGGCTGGTGTCTGGGCTCAGTTCATCCTCATTGGCCCCCCTGAGCTTCAGCTGGCCTTCGGGGGCCACCCCAGAGCACGGGTAGGAGATGTCCTGGTGGGCGGAGACACTGAGCAGCCGCAGGAAGGTGAGCTGGACCACGCCTACTGGGGAGCCCTCCGAGTCCACGTAGGAGAACTGGCAGGAGAGGGGGCAGGTCAGGGCAGCCAGGGCAGCCAGAAGAAGGTGGCTGGGCCAGGGGTGTGAGCAGAGAACAGGCAGAGGAAAGGGCTGGGGAGAAATGAGGGCCCAGAGGGAGACAGGAGGCTGGGAGCAAGCGACAGGTGAGTGTCTTGGGTTGCCAGGGGAAGGAGACGAAATGAGTGTTGGAGGGCTGGTGAGAAAGAAAGGAAGAAGGTGAGGAAAGGAGAAGGGCCAGGGGACTTGTTACATAAACCCAGAAACCACTCCACCCTGGCAGGGAGGGGGCAGTCCAGGGACAGCTCTCACCTGTGTGACATCATCCCGGGGCAGCACACAGGTCTCCCCTCCCGCTGTGAAGTTGCAGAACACCCTAAAGGCATCCCGAGAACAGCCCTGGTTGGGGTCGACCCAGTATTCTCCTGTGGCGTGAGGGAGAGGGGAAGGTCAGGGCCCTGCACGCTTGGACCTCAGATGCCCGTTGCCCCCACATTCCCATTCTCCCCGCCCTCCCCACAATGCCCCCGCCTCCCAGCTCTCTGACACGGAGCCCCGAATACAGCTCCCACCTCAGTTTCCCTCATCACCGCTACCCCTGCCCATCCATGACACCCCAACACCAACAGCACGCCCAGGCTCCTGACTGGATGTGTGGCTGTAGGTTTGCACACATGTCCGTCTGTGTGTACACACGTGTATGCAGACATCAGGCTGGCGCACACTGGAGCGACAATATCAGTTTCTGGTACTGAAATACTTCTGACCTGGTTGTTAAGTAGCCGCTGTTCCAGCCCCCTCAACCCTTACCCCTGCCCAACACCTTCCCCAAGATTTATGCAACCACCATTCTGCTTGTCCACACCCACGCTGTTGTTAATATTTTTGCATCCCCTGAGGCTGGCACTGACCATCCGGCAGCTCTGGGTGGCAGAGCTTCAGATCCTGGCAAGTGCGAGCAGGGCTGTCCTGGGTGCCTGTGGGCCGCCTCATCTGCTCTATCTCCTCCCGCAGGGAGTCGAGCGAGCCGAAGATCTCCTCCAGCCCCCCGGGACTGCCCGGGGCCCCCCCGGCTGCTGGGGTCTCATCTTCCTGGGTCAAGCGGTGTCTGTCCACTGAGCGCCGAGTCTTCTTGGGCATCTGGATGGGCAGGGGCTGGATCACCTCGCCCGGCGGGCCCTGGATGGAGGGACAAATAGAGAGGGTGAGAGTGAAGCAGAGAAACGCCAGGACGGAGAGGGACAGTCAGAGAAGCAGCCGTGCCTCCCAACTCACCGGGTGTCCCGGAGGGCCCTGGACGCCCTTCTCTCCCTTGGGTCCGGCTGGGCCCTGCCAAAAGAGTAAACGAACTCATGGAGGGGTCATTATCACAGAAGGGTCAACTCAGTACCCAGGCAGAGAAGGAAGGGCTCCGCTGGGGGGAGCATGTTTGCTCTGGAGAGACAGTTCCAAGTCCAGCCCCGGGGAAGGGGCAGAGGCCAGGGCTGGCTGGGGTTTACTCACTGTGGCGCCTTTGGCTCCCTTGGGGCCAGCAGGTCCCTATGAAATGAAAAACAAGAAAGAGATGGTCACCAAAGAAGAAGGCTGGGACACAGAGGGATGGAGAGCCAAAGTTATGAGGCCACAGGACAGTGGGACTGCCACAGAAGGGACAGGCATGAGGGAACATGGGGACACTCAGGAGACCTTGGAAAAACGGGGCAGGACACACTGCAGACCTAGGAACATACAGAAGAAACTGAGGCCTATGCTTGTTGGACTGGCAGTTGCCATCGAACTCACCGGGAAATTATAGAAGGAAAATCAGTGGTTTAATGGAGGAACAGATGGGGTACTCACAGTGAGGCCGGGGGGCCCTCCAGGACCAATGGGGCCAGAGGCTCCTGGGATACCCTAGGAAAGGGAGGGCCCCCTTCAGCTGGGTCCTCCACCCCACTCCCTCCCTCACCCCAGCCTGAGCCTCCACTCACAGCCCTTCCCACCCCCTATGGGGATCTCCACCCTCATCCCCCACCCCGACCTTCCAGGACTGTGCCCTTTACTTACCGTCTCTCCCTTCTGTCCAGTGGAGCCCTGAGGGCCAGGAAGTCCCCTATCACCCTTCTCTCCCTGCTCCCCAGGGGGCCCAATCAATCCAATGAGACCTGGGTGACCCTGGAGAAGAGGACAGGTGGTCAGGGGGATGCAGAGAGGAGACACATGGATGCTGGAGGAGACCACGGGGGTCAGAGCGCAGGAGACAAGAGAGGCTTGGGCACAGGGGCTGTAAACGGTCCTCACTGAGTAAGGACCCCGAAGACTTGGGGCTGGAGGCCTGGAGCAGCGGGAACTCAGCGTCCCAAAGGTCTCAGGAGGTGAGGGTGAGGGTGAGGGTGAGGGGAGAGGCACCTGGCCACCTGTCTGTCTGTCACCCACCTTCTCTCCCTTGGCCCCAGCGTCACCACGGAGGCCAGGAAGTCCTGGGGGTCCCTGTGGGGAGACCAAAGTCACTCTTTCCAGGAAGAGGCTCCCTGCCCACCACTTCCCCCTTCCTCCAGGGCTTCAGCTGATGCCCGCTTGTCCCAGGGTGTCCCATCACCCCCACTCACCGCCCCCCCCGCCAATCCACAGTCACTCACCACAGGACCTGGAGGCCCGGCCTGACCTGTGGCTCCAGGACGACCTTGCTGGCCCTACAGAAGTGGGGAAATCACAGAGGTCAGGAGGAGCGTCCCCTCCCACGGCTCCTCACCCCTCCAACCCAGCCTCTCCTCTCCATGACTCACCGCTGGGCCCGGGAGCCCCCTCAGACCATCAGGACCAGGTTTTCCTGATGGGCCTGCAGGACCCACAGGGCCCGTCTTCCCTGGGGCACCCACAGCACCAGGATCCCCCTGAAATATACACAAGGAATGTGTCCTAAGGGGCAGAGGCCGGGAGTGCGGGTGGGGGCAAGGAGTCCAAGGTAGACAGAGTGAGGCAGGGAGGAGAGTTGAAGCCCCAGGAGCCCCAGGGGCAGGAGCGAGTATAGGGAACCATGTTCCCACAAGGGGCTCAGTGTTGAGGAGGTGGATGAAGCAATCTGAGGAGCAAAGGAGCGGGAAGATGGAGGGAATGTTCCAGGGCAGCCTCTCCCTCACCTTTGCTCCCTTCTCCCCTTGTCGCCCCTCAGGACCAGCTGTGCCAGCAGGACCCTGCAGATGGAGGCGGGAAGGAAGAGTGGATGAGGGTCCAGAAGCCCATTCACAGATGGTGAGAGCAGGTACAGCTGGACCACTTGTTAAAATACTTAGTAGTTCTGAGCATCTGGTGAAGAGCCACACAGTGTCCCACCTCCTACCCCAGCAACTAAACAGTGGACCCCTGGCCCAGCACGGGCCCTTCCTCCAGCGTCCATTTTGATTGGGAGACACACACCACCCTGGTGAGGACTTTCATACCAGACTCCAGGGACAAACGTACCTGACATGTATGCACGGCATACTCATAAACACATGTGCTCAAGCACATGTGCACCCCACTACCCCAGGACAACCCAGATACCAGGCATCCCACCCGCCACTGCTCACCCTCTGTGCACCCCACCCACGGACTGCCCCTGGAGATCCCAGGTGTCCGCCTCACTTACGCGCTTTCCAGATGGTCCGGGGGGTCCATTCTCGCCAGTGGGACCAGG
The DNA here is from genome assembly GCF_021234165.1 of Pteronotus mesoamericanus. Classification (NCBI taxonomy): domain Eukaryota; kingdom Metazoa; phylum Chordata; class Mammalia; order Chiroptera; family Mormoopidae; genus Pteronotus; species Pteronotus mesoamericanus. The sequence goes on from NW_026555085.1 coordinate 3,423,098, forward strand.
GGATCCCTAGGGAGAGTGAGTGAGTGTTGAGCCTCCAGCCAAGGGACCCATCAGGAGTGGGTCAAAGGAGAGGAGCAATGGGTCTGAACACTTGGGCTCAATGGTGGGGGGAGGGGTCCCCTGGTCACTCACAGGCTGCCCTGGCTCGCCATCCTCTCCACGATCACCCTTCGCACCATCTTGGCCCTGCAGGGATGAAGCAAAGTCAGATAAGGCCCCGACCTGGCTGGGACCACCTGAAAATTGCTGAGTCTCCCATCCCTCCAGCTGCCCGGCCATATCCCCAGCTTCCGACGGCCAAGCCCACCAGCTATACAGAGGCCCACCCCCTTTGCCCCTTCCCCCAACTGGGTAAGACTCACCCGAGGGCCACCTTCTCCAGGAGGGCCAGGGTCACCAGGAAAACCAACAGGCCCCTAATGCAGAGGGAGAACAAAGGTCAGACTCACAACTCCCTAAGCCTACCCAGAGCCAACACAGGCCCCCATGGGCACATGCCACGCTCTCCCTCTCTACCGGCAGCGCCCACCTGTCCCACCCTAGGAAGTGGGTCTCCTGCACCCCCTCCCCATGCTCACATGCCTTCTAACACTTTCGGGTATTAACTAGAGGCCATCTCTCACGTTCTCTCTCTCTGGGTCCTAGACTCTGTGTGCCCTCCCCAGAAGACCCTATGCCCAGAGCCTTCCTCCCAGGTATCCCTCACTCTTGGTCTCCCCGCCCTCCAAGATCCTCACACGCCCACTCCCAGGTCTCCCATTCACAGGACTCTCCTCTCAGCCCCTCACCCAGACTCACAGGGTTCCCTTTGGGGCCATCATCCCCGGTGGGGCCTTTAGGCCCTGGTGGTCCCGCCTCTCCCGGCTGCCCTGACTCTCCTTTCTCCCCACGCTCCCCGCGTGGGCCCTGGAGAACGAGTACAGGATAGAGATGGTCTCAAGAGGGTCTTGAAGATCAATAATGCAGCCCCTGCTTCCAAGACACCTTCAGCCTCCCCCAGTCCTCTCAGCAACAGTAGGATGCACACAGAAAGACAAGCCCGTGGCGCGGTCCCTTGCCCTCTCTTCCCTTGGAGGAGAGGGTGGCAGGGCTCACTCAGACTCAGGGACCAGGTGCCATAGAGAATGCCTGGGGTACAGATTCCTGGGCAGTGGAGAAGGTCCAGCTCCAGGAGGTGATGGGAAAAGTGGGGGTAGCATTGAGGGGGTGAAGGGGATTGGGGAGGGGAGCCTCAAAGCCATCACTCACCTTGACACCTGGCTCACCCTGGACCCCGGGAGATCCTGACTCTCCTGGCTCCCCCTGCAAGGAGACTGGGGTCAAAATCCTCCTTCCCCCCACAAAAAAATCCTGATATTACCCATGCCTCATTGTCTTTTGACCCCCAACCAAAATGGGAAGAAGTCCAATCCCACATTCTCCCAGACCAGGCCATGTACCGCCTTCCTAGTTACCTTCTCTCCAGGGGGACCCAGGTTCCCAACACCTCCTGGGGGACCTTGAGGACCCTAGAAGAGGAACAAAATTAGGGAATCATAGTTCAGGGTAGGAGGTGCCATTCTGGGGGCGGGGCCTGGAAGAGGGCCCGCAAGGTCACAGCAGTGAGACAGCAGGGGGCCTTCTTCCCAGGGGCCAGTAGCTTCTAGTGGCATCTGTGGCGAAACTAGAGTTTATAGTCTGGGGAAAGGGAGGCAGAGGACTGGCCACATTGATCTAAAGGGACAAGAGGCTGAGAGGACTCACATCCGCTCCATTGGGTCCAGCTGGGCCTCGAGGTCCTGGGGGGCCAGGTGGTCCCTGAGGAGAAACAGATACACCCTAAGATAAGGCAGGGAAGTGAGGGACACAACAATGGATGCACAAGAATCATGCAGGGTTGGGCGGCGCAGAGATCCTGGAGAGAGAGGAGGGGCAGCCAGGGCAGGGAGCCAGGGGATCAGTGGCAGTGGGGGTGCTGGTGTGGGCTGGATGGGTGGGGAGTGACTAGTCTGTGGGGCTGGGGTCACTTAGGGTCACACACCATCAGTGGGGTCGCACTCACCATAGGGCCCACGTCTCCTGTTTCTCCCTTCTCCCCAGAGGGGCCTGGCAAACCCTGTGCAGGTATACAGGGCATAGATCCAGGTGAGCAACCCCCGCTAGGCCCCCAGTTCCCTCTGTCGGATCCCACGTACCCCCTCTCATTCCTTACTCCCATCTCCCCTTTCCTTTTCGGAATGGGGCTGGCAGGGCCTGAGGTAGACATCAGCTCCTGACCCCAACTTTTGGCCCATCTCCACCCCCAACTCACCTGTAGGCCAATGGGTCCTGGTGGCCCATTGAATCCTCTTGTTCCTTCATCACCTTTGGCTCCAAAGTGTCCCTGGGGTCCCCGGGGTCCGGGTTCCCCATCTGCTCCCTGAGGTAGGGGGAGGGCAGGGACAAGGACACAGATGGTCGTGTCCAGGTGTTCTCCATCGACAAACCCCACACAGCAGGGGGGCAGGCCCAGAGCCCCCTCTGCCCATGCCCAACCCCAGAGGCAGAGGGCCACTGTTGGCGACCAGGGGCTGCCAGGGCCCCTGGCGGAGCAGGCCAGGCATCAGTCACTCACCGCTGCTCCAGGTTGCCCCACAGGGCCAATGGGCCCCGGGGGTCCAGGAGGGCCCTGAGGAAGAAAGAAGGGTCAGAGACACCAAGACAGGGAGGGAGATCAAGTGAAAATGAGGTTGAAGGCCAGAGGTCAAAAGTCAAAGGTAGTAAACACTTACATGTTCACCCTTGTTTCCTTTAATGCCCTTCTGTCCCGGGTCTCCCACCTCACCCTGGGAGAAGGCAAAGGAGTTGTTGGATAAAGAAGGTGGGGAGAGTGGGGACAGTAATGAGACAGGGATAGGGGCCATGCCCAGATCTGCAACCTCATTTAGAAAGAATTCCAGGGACTCTGGGTTCCCTCACCTTGTCTCCATCCTCCCCTGCCACGCCCGGGGGTCCAGCAGGACCAGGAAGCCCCACAGGACCCTGCACCCCATCGCGGCCAGTAGGACCAACAGGGCCCTTCTCACCCTGTGGAAAGTAAAGAGAGGAGTCACGACCCGAAGGCAACCCTTGCCTTCAAACACTGCCACCGGAAACCCTCTGTAACCCGGCGGCTCACTGACCTCTCCCCAGGCCTTAAACACTCACCGGGATACCTTTCTCTCCTGCTGCTCCAGGGGGACCCTGAGGTCCTGGGCGCCCTGGGGGGCCAATGGGTCCCCCAGATCCTGCTGTACCTCGTTCCCCAGGGGATCCCTAAGAGAGGAAATGGAGTCAGATCCCCCAAGGAAGAGACTGCAGCCTACCCACACCAGAGGACCCCGGACCAGGGGAATAGCCCAAAATCAGATGCATGATGGCTGACCCTACAGTCCCTGTGCCCAGAAACGGCCGACCTAGATCCAGATGCCACTCTTCACTCTTCATCCACCCCCCCTTTCCTGGTTCCTCCCCACTGCCCCCAGGGACCCCGGACTCACTACAGGGCCAGGGGGACCAGCCGGACCTTCATTTCCCTTCAGACCGGGTCCACCCTATGAACCAGAGATTTAGAGCAACAGATGTGAGCCAGGAAGGTGCGACATCACAGGAACAGGGGTCCAGGAGATGCGCAGGGTTAGGGGTGGGGGACAGGCTCAGAGAGACGGGAGTAGGGTGATTCTGAGGGACACCAGGACTTGCAGTGACTTATTATAGGCGGTCTGGTGGGGTCACACTCACAGCAGTGCCCGGGAGGCCTCTCTCTCCTGGGAAGCCCCTCAGCCCAGCTGGACCATCTTTCCCTGGGGCCCCTGGAGGACCAGGGTCACCCTAAAAGGAAAGGAAAGGTGGTAAGCCACAGCCATGCTCCCAAACTATGCAGAGAGAACTCTGACCCCCCTTAAATCCCCAACCCTGGTTCCCAAGTTCTCTTCTGCCCAGCCCCTTACTGACCTTTGTTCCTTCTTTTCCAGCTGTTCCCATCAGTCCTTGCTCTCCAGGGGGTCCTGGGGGGCCTGGATGACCTCTCTCCCCCATGGGCCCGGTTTCTCCTGCAGCTCCCTGGGAAAGAGGCAGAGAGACTCCAATCTCAGACCTTTCACCCCAATGTCTGCCCAAAGCAGCCACTCTGGCCTCCCTAAAATACCCCTTAAGAACCCCTTTATCCTTGCCCCAAAGATGCTGGGAAATTCCTGGGAGCTCTCCTAGGCCAATGTTCTGGATTTCAGTCCCCAGAGTGGAGGACCTATACCACCTCATGTCCCCAGTGGGGAGCTGCCACTCCTCTGAGCCGAGAAAATGAGAACTGGCCCAGGAACCAGACTGAAGCTGGGCATCAGAGCTCTAAACCCCAGCCCCACCTTTTACCCCACCCCTGGGGTCCAGGGCAGGCTCTGTGATGGGGAAAAGGGAGAAGGGCAGGTAGACTAACACCAGAGGGCAGACATACCTGAGGTCCCACCACCCCTGGAGGACCAGGGGGGCCGGTCTTCCCTTGGAAACCCTGAGAGAGAAAGAGAGGAGAGAGCAGTCAGGACACAGTCAGGCACAGACACTGCGGGACGGAGCCCAGGTTCCCGGAAGAAGAGCAGGGTCACTACCACTTTCTTGGCCATGGGTCTGAGTTGTGAACGCCAGGATGCTCTCCACTCTGCCAGGCGAACCTCCAGACAGCTCTGGAGTTTGAGGGTCTGAGGGGGCCAGGGCACCACTTACCACTTCTCCTCTCTGGCCCGGGTGTCCCGGCAAGCCATCCTTCCCAGGGGGCCCCTGAAAGCGGTTCAGATGTCAGGTGAATTTAGGGCAGGGAAGGGAATTGGGAAGAGGAACTCAGAGAACCAAGGTGGGCCCGAGGCCAGAAGTCAGCTTACCGGAGGTCCTTTGGGACCAGGAAATCCATTGGGGCCCTGAGGACCAGGGAGACCCTAGAGACAGAGCTGGGTTGAGTAGGGGTGGGATGCTGGGCGCAGGGTCAGCTTCCTGCCTGAGGTAAAAGGGAGCTGCTTCACCCAGGCTCCCTGGGGAGCATGGGGGCCAAGATGGTCCAGTGACACTCACCCTTTCTCCAGGGGGCCCGTGGGGGCCATCACCACCCGATGTTCCCTGCCGGGAAACAGAGTCAGAGGAGCTGTTTTCTATCTTCTTCCAGGTCAGAGGAGTTGCAGGGGAGCCGGGCTAAGGGGCAGACCGCTAATGGATCCCTGCCAAGACCACTAACCTTAGCTCCAGACTTTCCAGTGGCGCCTCGGGGTCCCCGCTGACCCCGTGGACCCTAGAAGAGGGGAGAGGGGTTGTTAGGAAAACCAATGCACCCCTTTGGATCTTGAGCCGCCGGTCTGTCTCCCCGCTGCACTCACCGTGGGGCCCCGCTCTCCCCGAGGCCCTGATTTCCCCGACAGGCCCTGGTGTGAAGGAAGCAGAGACAACATCAGCGAGTGCAGGGCTCTCCACAGAGTAGTCTTTCCCTCTGCACCCTTTCTTCCGCCAGCTTACCCGGGCCCCCTTCTCTCCACTGGCTCCGGGAAAACCAGGGAATCCTAGGGACCCCTGGTAAAAATAGAGAAGACAAAAATTGAATGGTCAGAAAAGAGAAGGGCGTAGGAAGGGCCAAAAGGAGTCAGCAGAGGTGATGGAGGCACGGTGTGGGAGGCCTGGGCTCTGCCCATCAAACCCTGGGGGCTCCGTGGGCCTCTGGGCCCTCCCCTAAGAACTGGGGTGGGCTAAATCCTCTCTAGGACCCCACTGCTTTGTTGCTTTGATTACATTTCCTGTATTCAGGTGTCAGGGAAGGGAAAAGGATGAGGCGGTACCAATGGGGCATCATGTCACCTTGGGACCCTGGCGTCCAGGATAGCCAGGCAGACCAGGAACACCCAGCTTGCCCTGTGGAGGGACAAGGAGCAATTAAGAGCAAAAGGAGCCACAGATGCCACTCCGTCCCTAGAGAACCCAGCCCTCAGAGATGGGAGCCAGCCCCCACCCAGCAACATGCCCCACCAGACCTCCAGCCCTTCAGCTCCCACCTCATCGGCTGCCTGGGTTTCATAAGCTTTCCTCCCTGAGAGTGAATTTTCCCCAAGTCTAGTGCTGAGATCTTGTCTCCCCTGTGCCTGGGGACTAAAGTCTGCCGCTCTATCAAGTCCCTGGGAGCTGTGCTCTAGCCCCTGCCGACCTGTTGACCTCGGCTCCACCTTCCTCAGCACACACTCCTGTCCCTTGCAGGCCTCCACACAGCTGGGGACCACCTCTGCCCTCTGCTCATGCTCTGCACCACCCGAGCTCCCCAAGCATGCACTCCTACCTCCTGATGCCCCCGGATGCACCCCTGCCTCCTCGTGCTGCAGGCCCATCCTGCCCAGGCAGCTGTGGAGTGGAGGTTGGGAGCAGGGATTCTGCAACCTGGCTGCCTGGGCTCAAACCCTAGCTCTGCCCCTCCCTGGCTGTGTGACTAACAAACATCTTAACCACCCAGTGCCTCTGTGAAGCAGGACTGTAATAGTGCCTACCGCACAGGATAGATACAAGTGAGCATGGTGCTGGCATACAGTAAGTGCTCCGTGAACGTTAGCTCTGAAGATCCAGAGCCCACCAGCTCTTGACTCCCTTCTGTCTCCGAACTCCTACTGCTCTGAGCCTGGACACATGTGCACTCTGCCTCGCACCTACAGTTACCCTCTGACAGCCTCTATGCCTTGCTTCCATCAATCTGTTGTAAACTCTTCATGACAGGGCCTTTTCCTTGACTTCTTATCTATCGCCCCTCAACACCTCAGTGTTCAGGAGGTGTCATATAAAGAGAGAAGCACAATTAATGCATGGTCATATCTGATTGATTCACTGACTCCAGCTGTTGGCAACCCCGTGCCCACCCTGATCCCAGTGCCCAGGCCCTCATTCCCTCCATGTCCCTAGAAAACACAGACACAGATTCCTTCATTCCCTGTCACCTTCTCGCCCATGAGCCCAGGGGGCCCAGGGTCTCCAGTGGGTCCAGTGCGTCCCTTCGGTCCCTCAGGACCATCCTCTCCTCTTGAACCAGGAACTCCAACTTCACCCTGAGTGAGAGGGTTGGAGATGTGCGTGTCAGGGACTAGGGGTGGAGGCTGGACCCCAAGGGGGAGAGGCAGACCCCAGTGAAGTTAAGTGGGGTTGGCAGGAGTCCCAGAAGCTTTTGCAGGACAGGGAGCCCCACAGGGGCAAGAAAACTGTTGTGATCACAGGGGGTTGTATCCTGCTGGGATCAGGCCCTAAAGAGTGCAGAGCACCAGGGAGGGGGACTCCAGGGTCTCAAAGGAATCAGCTGGGGGGTCCAAAGTGGAGGATCATGAGGACTTAGAGTTGGAGGGGCCCAGTGTAGAGGTTTCTACTCACCCTGTCACCTTTCACACCCATGTCACCTTTGAGCCCGGGAAAGCCATCATCACCCTGAAAAAATTGAGAGTGAGAGGACAGCCAGATGATACAGGGTCAGCAGGTGCAAACGGAGGATTTGGAGAACAAGGGTGCATGGGTGGATTTCAGGAGCTGAAGTGCAGCATGGGGCAGGCAAGAGGGAAGGAGGTGAGGAAGAGACGGACAGAGAGCTTGGTGGGGGCAGGATGGAGGTGTTGGGAAGTTAGGGCACATTGCTCACCTTTTCACCCTTATGACCCTTCAGACCCCGAATTCCATCCACACCCTAGAATTACACAGGATAGAGACAGAAATCAGGGATGGAGGTTGAATCGGAAGGACCAAGCTTCCAAGACCCCAACTGGTTCCCCAAAACGCAGTCCTGTTGCTCCTGGTCTGGTAGCCTGTACCTTGACACCTCGAGGTCCGGGGTATCCTAGAGGACCCTGAGGTCCAGATGGACCCTGGAAGAAGAACGAGAGGTATCTCTAAAGGGCTCATAGGGCGGTGGCCTCAGGAGTTCAGAAAAATGGAAGTGACACCAGAGAAAATTATCAGAGCCCTGTGAGTGAGGAGACAAGCCCCAAGGACTTTGAGAGTGCAGAGTCTGGGCGGGAGCCCCTTCAGGGGTGAAAGGAGCAGGGAAGGCCTCACCTGGTTTCCTTTGGTTCCAGGGGGCCCCTCCTTCCCGGGGTGACCCTGGGGGTAGGGAAGAAAAATGTGACCACTCGCCCCTGTTACCTTCTCTGTATCCCTCTCTTCACTTCTTCAGCCCAAATTCTCCTGTGACCTGATGAAGCCAACTGATCGTGGGAAGGCACCATCAGCGACCTCCCAGGGCAAGGAGCACGTGGTATGGAGAGTCGCTGAATGTCCTTGGAGGTCATTCAGCAGGGTGGAGGAGCAAAGGGTATTTGCAATGAGAAGCAGGGGCCCACTCACCGGCAGTCCGTCTGAGCCAGGCATGCCAGGGAGCCCTGGTTTCCCTCTAGGACCCTACAAGATGAGGAAGTTCAAGGTCATCAGAGGGGTCAGGTCCAAATGTGGCTAAAGTCCCTGCCAGACATTGAAGGCCCTCTCGACAGCCCCCCACCCAGCACATATCCTGTTCCCCAGATCACTTAGTCACTCACCTTCTCTCCATGAGGGCCGATGGCACCCTGAGGCCCAGGGAGACCCTATACAAGGGAGAGAGAAGTTACAGAGGCCCCACAGGGGTGGGCACTCTGTCCTCCAGCCAGCATCTCCCATTCAAGCCATGAGCAGTGAAGACTCGAGCCCCTTCATTTCTTGTCCCCATCCAGGTCTGATCCACTGCGGAAGCCCAGGGGAAGTCGCTAAAGTTGGAGAGGGCATGGACAGGGCTACTCACCTGGGTCCCAGGAGTGCCCTGTTGTCCAGGAGGTCCTGGCTCTCCTTGTGGTCCCTAGAAACAGGCAACCAGACATGGGTCAGAAGGAGATGGTGACAAACTTAGGGTGGAGGGCTGAGTCCCAGCAGGAATAGCCAGAGGGTGAGAACCAGAGCAGGCAGGGGGTCAAAGTGGTGGCAAAGGGAACAAAACCTTGGCAGGGAACTTGGGGGCTAAGGGTCAGGTGGAGTCTCCCTGCCAATCGCTCACCAAGCTCCCTTTGGGACCAGGGGGACCATCCATGCCTCGGACTCCCTGAAACATAAGAAGAATGTGAGCAGACTGGATGGCAGGCGCAAGCCTGGCGGGACCTGTGGTTTCTGAGAGGCCTGGCCATTCCAGAGGGTGGACAGGCGGAGGCACATTGGTCAATCCCCCAGTTCATCCCAGACCCAAGCAAACACACCCAGCCCATATCCACAGGGCGTGGGGCTATGGGGCTGTGGGCTGTGGGTTTGTGGGTTTTTGTTTTATTTTCCTTGAGGATTTTTTTTGGCAGGGGCAGGGGAGTTCCATGCTGAGAGCCTTTGGTGCCCTGTACCATAAGGCCCTAGGAGGTCACCTGGCGGTGGAGGCCGAAGTGGGACTAGGTAGGGGCTAGCGAGGTGGAACTGGAGGGATGGCGGGGCAGTTGGGAAGGTGGATATTTGGAGAAGTCAGGGGGAGAGATCAGGGACAGAAGGTAGGGGCAGTTACTTACTGGTGGTCCAGGAATACCAGGTGGGCCTTTAGGGCCAAGGAGACCCCGAGGTCCCTGCACTCAGGTAAGAGAAAGGTATGGCATGCATGAGTGAGAGAAAAAGTGTCCCTTTCATATCCATGGCCCTCCTCTGGCATCCCCAGAACCCTCCCTGTCCCTACCATCACCCCCTCCCCATCCCACCCTCACAGCCTGATCCCCTGGATACTCACCGACTCTCCAGGCAGCCCCCGAGGCCCAATCTCCCCATCGTCCCCCTGGAGGAGCAGGACATGGTGAACTGGCCTCACCTCCCAGCCCTCTCCCACACTGAACCCCCACCCTGGCCCAACACTTACCCGCTCTCCATCCTCGCCAGGGGGCCCCGGAAGGCCCTGGACACCAGTATCACCCTGGAAAATAGGCAAACAGGTAAGAGGGGCTCAGAGTCCCCAACACAGCAAACACTGACCTTCTCCAATTAACCAACCAATTTCAGCCACTGAGCTCCCGCTGGGACCCTCAGCCTCCTTCCCTTGCCTTAAGATTCCTACCCCCTAATATACTCACCCTGTGTCCCTTCTCCCCAGGAAGCCCTGGAAGTCCATCAAAGCCTCGGTCACCCTAGGGGAAGAAGGGGCAGCCCATGTGAACTCCCAGTCCCTTTCCCACCCCACCCCTCCCTACTGTGTCCTGTGTGGGGAGGTACCAATTCATGAGGGAACCTGGGGACCTCAGTCATCCTCAGAAAACTAATGAGCTCAGATGGAGCTGGAAGCTAAACGTCAGACAGCGGCCCAGTCTGTCACCTTTACTCCGGGTTCTCCAGGCATCCCTCGAGCTCCATCAGCACCCGCTCGGCCCTGCAGAGGCAAGGGTAGTGTCAGAGCAAGCAAGGGACGGTTCTCCACACTCTGTGGCCCATCTCCCACCCATGTCCATCCCACACTCAGTCACTTACCCTTCGCCCAGCCTTGCCAGGAGGGCCTGTGAGGCCCTGAGGTCCTCTGGGACCCTGGGGAGGGAAAGGCAGGGGCAGGGTCAACGGGCATCAGAGGGGAAGGCCCTGAGTTGGGGATCAAATGGGTGGGGGTATCACCTGAGGTCCTAGATCTCCAGATTCTCCTTTCAGGCCAGGGCTCCCAGGTTGTCCCTGTGAAAGAGAAGAGAGGTTGGCCATACTGAAGGACACACCAACGGTGACCTCAAAGCCCCTCCAAAAGAAGCAAAATAACTTTTGATTTGATTCCCTTCCAGAACTATCCATACCCCAACACACAAATAAAGAACTTCTTACCCCACACCCTACTCACTCACCAAGGGTCCAGGGCGACCAGTATATCCCATGGGTCCAGGGGGTCCACGGAGTGCCAGCTAGAGGAGCAGGGAACACAGCAGAGCTGAGAAGAGGCTATTGGAGAACTCCCAACCCCAGTACACCTTCCAAATTCACCCTTCAGGCTCCTAATCCTTGTTTCACTGTCTTATATGCTTCCCAGCATTTCTCTCAGCCCCAAACAACCCAGACCTTCCCCTGCCCTACATTCCCTCCAACCTAACCTTCCAACCCCTCCTGCAGTCTCCCCTTTCCCACCATTCCCCTCCCTCCACCAAGACGCTCTCACTCTCAGCCCTACTCACCCGTGCCTGCTGCAGAATTGCCTGGGCCTGAGCCTCCTGAGCAGCCACCACAGGGCCCTTGTCACCCCCACCACTGCCGAACCGGAACTGATGAGCAGGGAGAGAAAGCCCAGGTTCTTTCAGGAAATCCATGTGACCTTTCCAGCCAGAGGTGTCATCCAGCGTTCCTGCCTCAACTCCCAGGCTCAGGGACACCCCCTGTGCCCTCCTCCTGCATCTTCCACAGGACGTTTTCAGATGATCACTTAAGAGTTTTTCAGAAACTCAAGTCCTGTCCTCTTCCCCCACTCTCTAGCTTCTTCCTCCCAAGACACTCCTTTGGTTCTAGACCCCCTGAAATATAGAATTTCATGCTCAGTTCTAGGTGATCCAAGTTTAATCCTAGAAGATCCATGTTGGGTTCTAGCTCATCTAATGAGGCCCTGATTCCTCCAACCCAATGATCAATCTCTTTGGGTTGATGGTGTTTAGAGGCTTTTCAGCTTTCCTGACCTCTGGTTCTTGATGGTACAACACAATTCCCTTGCCCTCCCTATCAGCTGGTTCCAAAGCTCAGAAGACAACTCACTGGGAGCATGAGGGATGTGCCGGGAGGGCCAGGGGCTCCATCTGATCCAGGGAGCCCTGCTCGGCCAGGGGGGCCCTGGAATGGGGAGAGAATGAGAAGGATAGGTGACAGATAGGGGAATATTAGAGTCCTAGCATCATTTGGAGGCTCTCCTCAACAAGGTAGATGCATACTTCCCCAGATCTTTCCTGAACCCCACTCCAACCCCGTGGAGAAAAATGAGGGGGAGACACCAGACTACTGTCCTCCACCCCAACCAGTCCGCCCTCCTTTGTGAACACTGGGCAGCATACCAGTGTCTTGTTCATTGATCAACCAGATAATGAGAAATTACTAAACATGGTGCCCCACTGGGTACTAGTGGCTTCTTGGCAGGCCTCCCCCTACCACCACCAATAGAGAACACTCCCTTACCCTCTCACCAGGGTCACCAACTGGGCCTGGGTTGCCCTGGATGCCAGGGGGACCAGTCAATCCCTGAGGAACAAAAGAGGAGGAGGTCAGGTGTGGGCATTCAGACAGAAGAGGGGTATGTGGCTGAGGGGTGGTCTTTGCAGAAGAGATCTGTGGATCTAAGAGCTTTTTTTGGAAGGATGCGCTGGAGTTCTGAGAAGGAGGCCTGGCCATACATGGGGAAGAGACAAATGAGTGTGTAGAAAGGATTTCTGAGAAAAGAAGAGAGGCTTAAGGGTCACTGCTAGACTCACCGCAGGGCCTTCTGGGCCAGGCGGCCCCTCCACTAGCATACCCTGGGGAGTCAAAAGTTAAAAGTCAGAGGCTACAGGACTAGCACCCCTACCTTCTTCCCTTATTTCCACTGTCCCCAGCTCAATGACCAGAGTGACTTACAGGTTCCAACACCGCAGGTTCCCCCTTCTCTCCCTTCAGCCCCCGAGGTCCACGGGCAGCCTAAGAGAGACACACATGAAACCTCCAGCAAGGCCTGAGAGCAGCCAGGACCCTGGGGCTGCTCCCATCCCAACCCCTACCTTCATTTTCAGGTCTTCCGGAGACTTCCTTGACCCTACCCCAAAATCCCCTCCCCCTCCCTCAAGACTCTTCACAGACCTCCAGGCCTGCCAAGAAGACCACAGGGCTCCCCACACCCGAATTCCCAGACACTCTTCAGCAAAAACAACCTCCTCATATCCCTGAGAACCTCTTTCAGGAAGATCCTCACACTCTTCAAGGAAATCCAAACCCCTCAACCTTCCCAAAGCTGCTTCTGGAGGACCCACCTTATCCCCCAAACTTCCTCTGACCCCAGGAATCCTTAGAACCTTAGGACAGATAGTATTGGGGTTTGGGGGAAGAGCATGGATTCGTATGAGAATTCGATGTAACCTATGCAGTCTTCAGAAAAGAAAAAATGTGTGCCCTGATGCAAAGAATTTTTCTTAGAATTTCAAGGAGTTTACAAGTTTAAAACTCCCTGGAGGTTAAACATCCATACTCTAAGTAAATTTGGATGGCAGTCCCCACTGATATCCCAAACTCATATCCAATAACTGGTTTTTGAAAAAATACAGCTCTTGGGCTAAGTTGCTCAAGCCTCAGAGCAGATCCCCTCAAGCCTCCACAGGTCCTCTCCCTGAAAGGACACTACACACTCCCTCTGTCCCTTATTTATACTCCAAGCCCACCAACTGCTTCCCTTCCACACTTCCACTCAGACGCCCACCCCCAACTCTGGGTCCAGAACCAAGAGAAGGATAGGGAGAATGGAGCACATTAACTACCACCCCCCAACTCTCCCAACAAAGATCTCCAGAATGGCCCCTCCACTTTCATCCTGATCAATTTCCAACTCTCCCATATCACAAATCAACGTTAAATGTCCAGAGAGCAGCATTAAAAAAGGCAACAGAGGATGAAGGGTGGCAATATTAGAGGAGGGAGGTATGGGATGAGGCAGCAGGGTAGAGAAGGTAGCTCTAACTGCAAGGCAGGCAAAAAAGACAAAGTGAGTAGCCAGGGAACATCCCAACTAACAGGTAATGGTTGAGGACATGGAAAACAATAAGGGAAACAGAATGAAGGGACAAACATTGGAAGCAAGAATGATGCCAGGGCCAATAAAAATTAAACATGGCCAAAATGGCCAGAAAATGAACTGGACAAACAGGAAGTGGTTGGACAGACAAGAAGCAGCCAAAGAAAGAGAATCTAGGAAGCAAACCTTCAACAACGACCTAACTACAATGACGAAGAGGAGGAAGAGATTCACAAAGCAGACAGAAAGTGACTCCTGGATGAGGGCTGATGACAATGAAAGGCAATTCTCCCAGAAAATGCAAACATTAAAGTGAGTACACACACAGGAAGTGACCACAATAAATACCTAGGCCCACATGGAAACTTTATGATTGGGATGACCTGAGACACCAGAAAGTAGTTCACTATCAAAGGATATTGTCACAGACAGCATGAAAAACTAGTCAGAGTACAAATAATGCCCCTTTTAGTCCAATATGGCACAGCCACAATGATGGACGGCATGATTGGAGAAGGCAGGAAGGGACGGACAGGCAGTGGTCCATAGGTTAGAAAGTGTGACATAGGAAACAAGATCATTTGGCAGCAACACGGATAAAAAATTGTTTTGACCAAGAAGAAATGATGGAGACAGACTGAAAACAGACATAAGGTAGGGGCTTATGGACCAAAAGCTTTACGAAATCCATCTTGATTGAGGGAAGAAGTGGCCAAAAAAGACAGGAAGTTGCCACAAGATTTTTAAAAAATCCCATTGCCCTGGCCAGAAGATTACATAAGGAGTCACAGGGTAAGACACTTGGGAAGAGAAAGCAGGAAGTTATATTTTCAAGCAACATATACATCTTATGTGTACAGAAAATGGCAAACCACCAATGGGAAGTAGCTCACAGCTAACAGACAATAATCAAAAACAACATGAAGCAATTCTTAGAGCTCCCACTGGAGGTCAAGAATAGCAGAGGAGCTACTTTCACTTACGGCTCCTGAGTGGGCTGTCTCCGCAGAGAGGGCAGGGCCAAGTTCCGTCTCCTCACGATAATCGTCCCCATAGCCATAGGTGTAATCGTAGGGCCCTGCTGGGGGGTCTGTGCCACCCTCCCCATAGTCCTCTGTCAGGAACCTGTTGGCTGTGGAGGGGACCTGGAGATCTGTCTGCTCCTTCCCGGGGATGGGGAGGGAGAGGCGTAGACAGGGGCATTAGGGCTGAAAGGAGTTTTCCCTGGACCCCAGGTATGAAAACTCCTAGCCCAAAGGATTATGAATATAATTGGGACTGGAGTTTTTCTCCCAAGAAGAGCCAGGGGAGCAGTTGTGTAGAAAGGTGATGGCCATCAAAGACCCTAAATTGGGAGGGATGTCCAGAAAATGGGCTTGGTAGGAAGAAATGGTGAATGATAAGAAGCATGGCCAGAGGGCTGGACACAGAGTGGACAGTCCATGGACATGATAGACAATGGAGTTTAGGGAATGACCAAAGAAACGGATGGAAAGAAGGGTAGAAGAGAACAAGGGATAGCAGTGGACAGAAAATGCCTCCTAGGAACAAAAATATGATGCAGGAAGTAAAACCATTTGACACCAACATGGAGAGTAGACTACTCCAAAACCAAAGAATAATGGAACGAGACATGGACATTAGAGAAAAATGGTTGTACTGAGAGAGACAAGCAGACCCATTGGTCTGGAATGACCAAGAGACAGAAGACCATAAATGGATACGACAAAGAGCCCTCTGGCCAGAGGAGGGACCAATTCATCAAGATGACATGGGGCCTGAGGGGTGGGTCACAGCTACCCACCGCCCCCGGCTGGGGTGAGTGTGGGAGATGGAGTTACCTCCTCAAGGGGTGGCAAGGGGCTTGACTCCAGGATTCCTTCCTCTTCATCTGGGGTGGGGTACTGATCCCAAGGGGAAAGGGAAGAAGCATAGCATTGGCATGGGGTGGGAAGGATGGCAAGAGGTTAGCAAGAAGGGCAGCAAAGTGGCCAAAGTGGCACCATGTCCCCCTCCCTAAGGGCACTGTCTGTCTGTGCTGGGGGTGGAGGAAATCTCAGATCTTGCAGCCCCTTGGGAGGGGGACAGTTTAGGGAGAGTGATTCTCTGTGGCCACAGAGGTTTGGAAGCAGAGATCTGGATGCCCCAGCTCTGCCTGCCTGTAACCTGAGGAGGCCCCAGGCAGTGGGGAGGGCTGTCTGCTGAGCTGGGCATCGGGAGTTGGGAGGCTGCCCCATGTTGGCCAGAACCTCCAATTCAAGAGGGTCTCCAGCCTGGTGAGGGGAATGCCTGCCAGGCTGCTGACCTCTTGGCAGGTGGGGTAGGCTTTCAGGGTGGGGTGTGATGCCCCCTTGGGGGAAGGAGACGTCCTGTGGTTGGGGCTCCCAGGCTGCTGCAGCAGGCATGGGAGGGGCAGTGAGGAAACTCCCATAATCTAAATATGTGGCATCTTTCCTCACACTTGGTGTCATAGATGTTTGCCCAGAGTGGTGGGGGGAATAAAAGAAAGGAAGGGGTCTCTCAAGTTTACCTGGTAATCAGGGGTCGTCCTCACAGTCATCACATCGTAATAGAGGGGCTCGTAGTCATAGTGGAGAGACTCAAAGGGCTGGGGTTAGGGATGGGGCAGCAGGATAGATAGGAAGGAGTGGAGGTTGGGGAGGAGGGTACAGGGAGGGAGGTGAGATGGTTTGGGATTGGGAAACAGAGAGTTGAAAATGAAAGGAGAGGTTGGGGGACAAGAGAGAGATGGGGAAAGGCAGGAAAGAGGGGATGGATCCCGCATGTGGGACAGAAGCAAACACAATTAAGAGATTGGCACTCCAATCTGAGACCACTGACCCCAGGTCAAATCTGTCACCCTAACCTTCAGAACTCCACCCAATCCAGAGTCTCCCTGCCCTGCCCCCCACACTGCCCCTTATCCTGCACCTCCACATACAGGGGGCCAGAGACGGCCTCACCTCCACCTTCCACAGACACATCACTCTTTCGGGATTCCCTCTATCTTCTTCTCCTTCCCCATTTCTCCTCCTATGTCTTACCATTTCAACTTCTTTCTTCCTGTTTCTGTCTCTTCCCTAATTTGCTCTCCCATCCTCTGTCCCCAAGTCTCACCCCACACCCTCTCTCCCAATCTCTTAATTCAATGAAGGGATGGGAAACCCAAGGACACAGTTCCAGGAAGACTGGCAGAGGAGGCACAAGGAGGGAACATAGTTCCCAGCCACAAATTCTTCGTAATGATTCTTTTTATTTTTAAATGAAAATAAAAAGGTTGATGAATGAGGAGTGGGGGGTGAGTGACAGGAACAGGGAGGTATGGTTGGGGAAGGGCATTAGGGAGGGGAGAACAGGAGGCCCAAAATAGAATGGGGTGCTCTGGATATTGGAGGAATTCTCTTGGAGGGATGTCTGGGTGTCTTTCCTCCGTTGGGTGTGCTTTAGTTTGGGGTCCACCTAGCTCCCTCACCTGTCTCTGGGGTTCCTGGTTTTGGGGTCTATGAAGTCTTGATGGTTGCTGCTTTGGAGATCTCTGGGCTCTGTAAGAGTGTTGTTTCTGAGGTCTCTCCTTCCAGTCTCTCTCACACTCCAGCTCCTTCTGTTCGCAGGATCCATAGGCAGCTTGCACCCCCGGAACAATGACAAGCTCCTGGACATCACCCTGCAAAGACATAAGGAAGGAATGCCACTGGAGGGAGGCAGAGGCGGCTTCAGAAAGAGACAAAGGGCACAGTCTGGGACAAGGGGTAGTAGGCCAATCCTAGGCAAAACTATATAATAGGAGAAAGTCACTATCAGCCCTCTATGTGCACAGCCCTTTTCAGTCCCCTCTGGACCTTCACAATAACTGGGAAAGTCAATAGTAAGAGGATCATAAAGATGCCCACTTTTCAGACATATTCCATTCAGAAAAGTTCAGAGGCAGTGACTGGCCCAAGGTCACTCACAGCAGTAGAATCAGGACTAGAATTCATATCGTCCAACTCTAAATTCAATGCTCTTTGTCTGCCCCCTGCTCCTGTGGTAATGCTTGAGCCTTTTCACAGGGGTTCCTGGAAACCGTGGCCCAGCCTTAGTTGTTCTGACCTCCCACTGGCAGTACTGATGAGAATTCTCAGAACCTCTAGAAATGAGGGAGGGGGAAGCCACTTCAGAATCCCAATGGCTTTTATTTGTGCCCATATGTGGTGCTCAACAAACCCTGCCTTGTATTGTAGTTTGGGGTATTGTCTCATCTCCAGAGCAGCATGAGGAGCTCTGGAATGATAGAAACCTTAAATTATTCTTCTATTTTCCCTCTGCCATTGTGTAAGCAGGTAGTCAGAAAATGTTAACTTGCTGGGTGGATGGATGAATAGTTGGGTGGATGAGTGCGTGAATAGGAGCTCAAGAGCATGACTGAATGGGAAGTGTGATGGATGGTGAAATGAATGAATGAATGAGTTGATGGGTAGACAGATGGGAGGTACAGAGTAGGTGGAAATATTAGTGGGTAGGTAGGTGGCTGGAAGTGAATATATAGATGAACAAATGGTTGGGTGGAGAGTGGGCATGTGAGGAAATGGGTGTGTGAATGGTGGATGAGTAGTTGTGTGCATCCTTATATGCATGGGTAGATGGGGTGGGCGGGTGGATGAGTGAATAAATGGATGGATGGGTTAAAGAGAATAGATGGGCAGAAGGGCAGATTGATAGATAAGTGGTTTGAAGGAGGGAGTGGCTGAACAGGGGAGGAATGGGCATACGGGTAGAAACAAACCTGAATGTTTGAGCAGGTGGGTGAGTGTGCAACTGGATGGATGGGTAAATGGAGGGCGGGAGTGGGTGAACAGATGAGTGAGTAGGTAGAGAGATGGGTTGAACGGATGGATGCATGGGCAGAATTCTGAAGACAGAATGACAGAATAAGTGGCTGTGGGCAGTCCTGCCATATAAGTGGCCACCATATAAGTGGACACCTAGTTCTCCTACAGAGAAAATTAGCCCTGGCGATAGGAAATATGAGAAGAAAAATAAAGGATTAGGGCATAGGAAGATGGCATGCTGGGGCCAGAGGAGGAATGGACAGAAGATACGGGACAGGACATCACTTCGTTTTCTGATTGCTCTGGTTACCTCAAAGACTTCTTCATCCAGGATACGGGCACCGAAGATGATCACTCCATGGGTGTCCAACACTGGACGAGCACTTCGCGGGAGGGGCCGGGTGACGCGCTTCTTGCAGTCAACAGTGAGGGTGACAGACTGGCCCTTCACAGCCACACTCACACGGTGCCACCTGGTCATGGTGGGAGAGGTTCAAGTGACTGATTGAAGGAAGAAAGTCAACAGAGCTGGGAAGCAGTTGATGAAAGGGTTAAGGCCAATAGTAATAATTGTAGTAGCAGTAATCACAGTAGCTGTCATTTACTGAGTGCTCGCAATGCACCAGGCACCAGGAAATAAGTTTCTCATTTGATTCTCATGATCTATTAACCCCATTTTATAAACAAAGAAATGGAAGTTCAAAAAGTTAAGTAATTTGCCCAAAGTACAGGCTAGTACTACAAGCAAAGATATAAGCTCTAAAGCCCAAACTCTGAGCTACAAGTGACTAAAGTGTGGGCAGCGGTAGGTGAGTTATGGCCTAAATGGTAGGCAGATTTCCTAGTTTAGGGAGTCGGGGTTCTGGGGCAGTGACCAGAGGGGAGCTCCTGAAAGTGCAGGCCAGACAGACCAGAACAGCACACTGACTTACTTGCCATCTGCTAGGCTGAGGCCCCTGAAGACTGGCTGAGCTGCATGTCGAGGCCGGCCAGTCTGATCCTCATACAGGAAGCGGACATGTTGGCCAACCTCCAGGCCCAGCTGCCGGATGCCTTGGGCACTATAGAGGGTCAGGAGGGGAGCCTGGAGGCCAGGGCGGGTCCGGACAACAGTCAACAGAGAGAAATCCTTGGGAAAACCTCCTGGGACCCAAGAGAGACACACAAAGGTGGCACAAAAGGAAAAGAGAACCATAAACTCATTCCCTTCAGGTCTCTGATCTCAAATCCCACCCATGACCTAGCCCAGTTCTCTCTACTCTACCACATCACCCACCTGGGAAGAGCTGGCGGGCGGGTGCGCTGAGCTGAGCAGGTCGGGACACTCGGTAGGCCACATCAGCTGGGCAGAGGCCTCTTGCCCTTCGGACACCATCAGGGAGGGAGGGAAACCTCAGGGCCTGGAGCACATCCACAGGGGGTGTACCTGGGAGAGTCCGTGAGGGTCAGAGGAAGGGACACATGCTCAGGAGGGCCGAGAGAGGGGGCGTTCACAGTCTAGAACTCAGTTTCCTGGGACTCACACTCTGTGGAAGGCAAAGGTCCCCTTTCCATTCCACGATTCTCCAAAATGGATGAGAATCCAGAGTCACAGGTATCCATGCTCACTCCTGCCTCTCTCCCTCCCAGCACCCTGTCATGCTTACTCACTCCCCATTTCTGCCTTATAGACTATGAATCTCTCTATTCTCTTTTTTAATATTTTATTTTATTTTTCATTTTATAGAGAAGAGAAGAGAGGAAGAAAGAGAGGGCAAAAACATCAATTGAGAGAGAAACATCTGCCACTGCCTTCCATCTGTGCCCCTGGAGATGGAACCAGCAACGCAGGCACATGTCCCCACCTGGAGTCAAACCAGGGACCCCCTGGTTCACAGGAGGATGCTCAGCCAACTGAGCCACGCCAGTTGACCAGTTCTCTCTACTGTCTCTTAATATCTCTTTTTCTTTTTTTAAAGATTTTATTTATTTATTTTTAGAGAGAAGGGAGGAGGCAGAGAAAGAGAAGAGAAATATCAATGTGTGGTTGCCTCTTATGCGTCCCCTATGGGGGACCGGGCCCGCAACCTAGGCATGTGCCCTGACTGGGAATCAAACCGGTGACCCTTTGCTTCAGAGTCTAGTGCTCAGTCCACTGAGCCACACCAGCCAGGACTCTCTGTTAATCTCTCTCTCAACTCTCCACACATCTCCCCTTCTTTCTCTCTGTCTCTCTTCCTCTCTTTGTCTCTGTATCTGTTGGTCTTTCTGCCTCCCTGTCTCTTCTGTCTTTTTCCATTTCCCTCACACTCTGCCTGCCTTTTTCGTTTCTTGTCTTTCTCTCACTCTCTCACTCCCTTTCTGTATTTCTTGGTTTCTGGATCTCTGGCATCTGTCCCATGTCTCCAGCACAAACAACATCTGGGCAATCGATCATCCTGGGCACCGGAGGTGCAGGAGGGCCCAGGGGGAACACAGAGACACCTCTATGGGGAAGGGGCTTTAAACGCTGCAGTCCCCATGTTTGGAGAGGTAGGGATAATTCTGACCATGCAGAGGAAGGAGATACTAGAAAGAGCCACCAAGGAGCCTGTGCCCCTACCTTGGGAGATGGGCTGAGGGGCAGGCTAGGGAGAGAACCTGAAGCTGCCACGCAGAGCCACATCAAGTCCAAGGCCCTGAGCCACACATCTGTGGATCCCATCAGAGTCCTTACCCAAAACCTGGGCAAGCTCCCCACGCCTGGAACTTCAACCCTGCCCCACCACCCCTACCACTCAGCATCCACAGATTCAAGACCCAGGCCACCAGCTCTATCCACCTAGGACTTGGCTTCCTAGGGTTCAAGCTCCCAAGAAGACAAAGGTCACCTATCTATTTCTTGCTCCCCACTATACACACTCCTCACACCATCAGCTCCAGATTGGAAAAATTCCAAAGAAAGTTCCTGCAAAACTTTCATAGAAACATGGGGCAGGGCAGGGGCCAGAGCAATCAGGAGAGCAGAGCTGGGTAGGGTGGGTGAGGTGGGAGCAGGGGGGCAGGCAGAGAAAAGGCCCTTTGAATCCAGGAGCCGGGAAACCACGGCCTTGCCCCCACCATCCTACCCCCACCCTAGCCTGGCCCCCGAGTGTGGCAGCTCCACAAACACAACACACAAGGGCTGCTTTGAGAGACAGATGGTAAGTGAGACAGAGATACAGAGACTCACAGAGACCCCAGGCCAAGGAGACCTCAGAGGCACCCACCCTCAACCAAGCCCCGGGAAAGTGCAGTTCCATCCTGCAGATGACTGACCCACAGGCTGCCCACTTGTTTTCCGAACTTAGGCCACTGATATGCCGCACTGCCTCTGGCCTCGATCTGCCCCACAGGTTCCCCACTGGCAGCCCCATCATCCCACCGCCACCACCATTCTACCTCTGGGCCCCAAAATGCCCCATTCATTACTCTTTTGAATTAACCCATTTCCCTACGGAGTACCACCTCTACCAACTCAGTTCCAAAATGGGAGACAGTCATCTCAGCCATCTCCTGGTCTCCATGCTAAAGGGTCTCTTTCCCCCTAAGAAAGACTCCTAGAGTCTAGACATGGCACATTTGTCCCTTGTCCCTAAGCCTCACACTGCTCACAACTTGGAAGTTCTTCCTTCTGTAATTTAATCTAAATCCTTTATGCTGCTGTGCTGACTGTTTTCTCTCCAAAGCAGAGAAGAAATGAATAGTCAAGTTATATGCAAATCAGTTTCCAGGGTTTTCAGGAGGGGTAGGGGCTTGCTCCAGCCTGCCTAGGACCCAGGTGCTCTCAACTCCCTCCCCTCTGACATCAAATCCCCTTTCCTAGGAGCCAGGAATTCTGGATCCTGGGAAAAAGAAGGAAAAGATTGGAGTTGTGAACACCAGGGTCCCAGGAGAGCCCCCGCTAGTCAGAGGGGGAGGGGTGGGGCAGGAATGCAAAGAGTTGGCTCCCACCTCAGACACCTGATCCCGGCCTGTCCAGCGGCCGTCCTGTTGGCAGCCAGCCCCAGGACTCCCCAGAGCCAGCTTCGTGGCAGCATGGAGGGCACAGGGAGGGGGAAGGGGTTCCTGTCTGGGAAGCCAGTGGAACAAATAGTTCAGGCATCCCTTCTTTCTCTATTTACTAGGCTGTGCTTTGATCCACAGATGTTCCCCCTCAGTCCTGAGATACAGACTGAAAGCCCAGAAAACACACACGTACCCCTCACCCATCTACACTGGCATCTGCCCCCACACCCCACTACCAGCTGGACCACACCAGCCCTGGCCATCTTCCGCTCTCCCCACGACCCCAGCATCCAGCCCCACTCATGGCTCTCTAAGGTGAGACTCCACCTTTAGCCTTAGCTGCCCTCCCCTGTCAATTCAAGGACGGAAAGAGATTCCTACCTTGGCTCCAAGGGACCCAAGAATCCTGCCCTCTACCCTGGACCTTTGATAACCTTGTCGGACTGAGAAGCTCCACCTCAGGCATCAGCTGCACCAGAGTACTCAGAGCCCCAGACTGACTCCGAGGAGGCGTAAGGACTCCTCTTACCTGCCCAGGCCGGAGGCCAGCTCAGCCACAGCACCATAGGTACAAGCAGGAGGAGGCGATGGCAGTGGCTGCACCATTGCATGGCTGATGACCAGAGCGCTGGGTCCCAGGGACCCACGGGCGCCGGAGGCAATGAATGTCCCGAGGCAGACAGGAGAGAACAAGCCAACTGTGAGCCTTGGATGCGTGGGTCCCAGGGAGGTCAGAGGCTGTTGGGTGGCGACTGCCCTCAGCGGCCCGGCTCTAAGCAGCGAGGGGCTGTCAGGCTCCCGGCGTAGCTCCCTCCTCGGTGGCCGCAGCTCCTATCTGCTGTGTGTCTCCGGCCACCTCGCGGCCCAGAACCCCCACCCCGCCCCACGCCGCCCGCCCACAACCACTGAGAAGAAAGTCCCCCTCTCAGTCTCCACCTGGGGCGGGAGAGCGGGACAGGACCGCTCCCTCGCTGACCCTCCTCCGACTGTTCTGCCCTGCTCCTTGCACGAACTCAAGGGCCTACATTCCAAGATTCTCTTTTCTGGAACCCCAATCTCTCTTCCTCAGCCCCTTCCTTTTCTAGGACCCAGACGTCCAGTCACAGCCCCCTCCTCCCAGTTCCCTCCCCTTTGGGGGCCCACAGCCCCCTTTCAGCGGAGTCCTGGGCGGGACTTACGAGTACAGTGGGAGGGGAGAGGCAGGCCTGGGGGTCGCTACCCACCCAACACTTCTCAACAATTACTTCCCCCGCCCCGCCCCATATAATTACAGAGCAGCAGGGGAACGGGTATTTATAGACAGGGCTAAGGCAGCGGCCGGAGACCTGAATGGAAGGCCGGAGGCTGCAGGGGGTAAGGGGGGGAGGTGGGGAGGGAAGAGAGGTGGAGAGAGCTTGTGTGGGGGACAGAACGCGGACACAGATAAACAGGGTAATCAGGTCCCAAGGGGTGAAAATGGGGGAGATGAAGTAAGGGAGTCCCGGAACCCAGGTGAAAACGAACCCAGTGGAGAGACCAGGGGACAATCCACGCTGGTTCTGAGAGTCTGGGGAAATGGGGTCACTCAAGGACAAGAGGCCGCCTCCAGGTGGGCAAAGGCTGAGAATGCGGCGGCGCCCAGCCCCCAGTGAGTCCCATGTCGGGCACTGCGCCGGGTCTGCCCGGAGCCCTCAGCTGCCGGTGAGGAGACGCGGGCGAGAAGCGCCACCGCCCACTGTCGCTAGGAGGGCGCTCGCGAACAAGGCGCCTTTGAGAACCTGCCACCCCGCCCCCAGCCTGGCACCCCCTCTTCCCTCGTCCCGACAAAGCGTGCCTTGTGTCCCCCAACCCTGCGGCTGCCCCTCAGCCCCAGGGAACCTCAGCCACAGTGTTGGCATCAAGGAGTACGTCCAGAGGTCCCGACCAACCGGATACCACCCCCAAACACACCCAGCCAGTTGTCTGCCCCCAACAGTCACCTCAGTCCAGAAAACAGCGACTTCGATTTGAAAGCGATTTTATGTGTGTGAAAGAAACCCAGAGGGAAAAGCTGCAGGGCAAAAGTCATGCAGCCCCAGCACCCCATCTCTGCAGGCTGGCCATATCCCCTAAATTCTGTGTCCCCAGCCTACACTGCGTGTGCCCAGGCCTGGGGCAGTGCTCTTCAATCACAGACAGCCCAGGCCACTTCCTCGGGTTAGACAGGAAGAAATGGGAGGAGGGGGTTGAGAAGGCCAGTGCTTCAAGAGCCCCAGGGACAGACGATCTTGGGGCCCTGCCCTTCCCAAACACCACCTCCACCACTGGCATTTCTTAATCAACTCGGGAAGGTACAGTACTTCTTTGAGTCTCACTGTAAGTATCCTCAGAGGAAATTAAAAATAGCAGATAGGTTCCTACATCTCCACCCACCCCTTAACCACCACACCAACACCTTATTTTTCAGTCTGACTTCAAAAAGAAAAGAACTGTGAGATGTGATTTTGGATGGGAGGCAGTGACAGGGCCCCCTTGCTCTTCCAGAGCAGCCCCCGTCTGCCAGGCTTGGTTAGAGGAAAGACTGTCAGAGCCCTATTCCCATGTCCATCAGTTTGGGGGTCCTGCCCCCAATATCCATTCTGGGGGGCATTCCCATATCCAGACAGGAAACTAAGTGAAGCATGATGAGGATGCAAAGTCCTGGAAGCAAGGCCAGTGCTTTGTGCTGGGTGAAGATTACTCCAGGCAGGGGGTGAGAAATCACCCCAAATTATGGCAGAATCCAGATAAATTCAGAGACTCAAGGCCACTGAAGGGAGAGATCCAGCCCTCATAAGGATCTGGGGTCCCCTCTGACTTGGGATGTCAAGCAAACCCCTTGGCATTGATGGACCCATGGAGGTCTCGGTTCTGCCCTATAGTCCTCACCCCACCAGGTCTCTAAAAACAAGGCCCCTCCCCACCCTGCCCCAAGGCTTGGAGTCCCTCTTGGATGTGCACTCCTCAAGCACGGGAAGCACCACGCTTGTGTCTGGGCTCAGGCGAGCTGGTGGGGTGCCTCAAGCATCTCCATGAGAAAGGTGTCAATGGGGGTATCACCAATGAGCTTGAAGAAAAACAGATGCTCTAGACACTTAAGGCCAATGGACCTGAGAGCAGGAAGACGTAGCAGCAGCTTGGCAAACCTGAGGTGGGGGCGAGAGAAGTGGAGTGAGAAGTGGAATCACATGGGCACTGAACACCTCACAGCCCCCTAACCTCCACCCCTGTGGGAGCCTCGGTCCCCACAATTTCTCACCCCCACAGCTCTTCCTCACCGTCCCTGCTGCTCAGGGTACTTCTGTTTGCAGTAGGTCTCCAGGGATGCATACACTTTCTCCCGCAGGACCTCCACCTCACTGGGGTTGGAGAGGCCCTTGGCATCTGGAACAGCAGGGAAGACGGAAGGAAAGGGAAAGCAGCAAATCACATCAGGACAAATGGGGAGATATGGCGCACATGATGTCCCTTTCGGGCCCCATCTAATTACCCTTCTCCAGATGCCTGGTAAGGGAAGCAGGGCACATTGGGTTACAGGATGGGATCAAAAGGGGAATGTAGCAGTGCACGTGGGTTGTTCTGGGTCAACTGGGAGATTTCCAGGCTGAGGATCTTACTGAGGGGGGAGAGCTGGCTAACTTAAGGGTCTCCAAAGAAGAGAAGGCTCCAAGGTTGCCTGGTCTTGAGAGGTGGGATGACATCCTCTTACCTGGATTGAACAGAATGATTGCCCTCAGGCAGCCAAGCTCTGTCTTGTCCATCCTCATGTCACGCATTTTGGACACTAGCTCTGTCAGCACCCTGGAGAGGGACCTGCAGGTCACTCAAAGGTCACAGCTCAGCCAGCCTTGGACACGGACCAGCCTATAGCCCCACCCCCTCTATTTATAGGCCAGCCCAGCGGAGGGCCACTGACCGATCAAAGATGGCTCCCACGCCTGCAGAATGGGCTGAGTTGCGGTGCACGTGAAGACCTGTGGCGAGTAGGATGCCATCTCGGACATCAATGGATCGATGGGAAAAGGAGGCAATGAGGAGTTCATTCCAGCCTGGGGCAGGGGGAGGGCAGCAAGGGTCAGGAGCCAGAGAACAGGCCATGGGATTCAAGCACACCAGGAAAAGACAGAGGTGGTGAGGTCAATGAGCTTGGCTCCCTGAGTATGCAAGTGCGCACTGGGTTCATTGATGGTCATGTGAAAGAGGGGCCAAGGGTCAAGAGGTCAAAGGGATACAAGGTCACTGACCTGCCCGTAGCAGTATGACCTGGTCATCCAGAGGTAAGGAGGAGAAGTGTGGGATCCTCTTTGCCCACTCAACAAGCGTAAATAGCTGTTTGTCAGCTGCCTGACAGATGTTAGTCACAGGGTCATTTGGCTGCAAGGGATGGGAGGTAAGAATTACAGGAGATTTGGGGCTATAATGGGAGTCCCCCCTTGTAAGACACTTTGACACCCCCTTCTACAATGTAGTATTTCTTCAAGCCCCATCTAAACCAATCCCTATAAATTAGGCTTTCCTTCTGGAATTCGTGAAAACATTTATTTGGGACTTGCTTGTGGTTCTGCCAACCAGTGGGTTGCTTTGGGGGTGAGGACAGAGGATACTATGACACCCACCTCAGGTATTTAAGAGACTTGTTTGGCAGCACTTCCAGTCCCAGAGAGCGTTAGAAGATTGTGAGGGGAGGGGAGGGGGAAACAGAAGAGACCTAGGCTCCCACCCCCCATCACAAAGGAGAGTGGATTGACCCCATCACTCACGCTGCTGCTGCTACCCCCAGTTCCCCCAGGACCCTCAACGCCCTGGTCACTCTTCTGTTCCACAGCAAGCTCTGCCTCCAGGATCCTGTCCACAGGCATCTCCTCAGGGGCTCCCCCAGCCCCCTCCCCATCCCCGTCCTTGTCCTTCCCCCGCTGACGCTCCTCCTGTACCGCTGTGGGGGGAGGGAGGAAGAAAAAGTGGAAAGTCAGCAGCCAGCCACGATGAAGTTCTGAAATGTCCTTAGGGCCTTATCAGGGTCTTATGGCCTTTAGGAGGTATTTATAGGAAGTGAGAAAGTCACTACAAATTACAGTGGACTGAGGTCAGACTAGAAGCAGGGGTTATAAAAGGGTACATGAGCCAAGAAGAAGGGAAGGAGAGTGTAAAGAAATGAGGGAGAAAGGTAACATTTAAACTGAGGGCCTACTACATATTAAGAAATGTGCCAAACATATTTTAACATTCACTCTATTATAACAATACTGTAAGCCTCTGTCTTCATTTTATTTTTTAAAATATGTCTATTGATTTTAGAGAGACAGCTAGAAACATCAGTGTGAGAGAGAAACATCAACTGGTTGCCTCCCATATGCACCTCGACCAGGGATTGAACCTGCAACTAGGTACGTGCCCTGATTAGGAATCAAACCTCCAACCTTCTGGTGTACAGGACAATGCTCCAATCAACTGAGCCACCCGGCCATGGCCTTGTCTCCATTTTTAAAGAAGAATTTCAGGTTTGGAGAAGTCAAACTGCTTGCCCAAGTTCACACAATACATGTTAAGTCATATATCTGAATCCAAGTGTGCCTGACTATAAATCTTGTGCTCTTCCGCCTCAACAGAGAAGCAGTATAAGAAGCACTGCCCTAAGTCTTCAGAGATGTGAGTTCTGATCCCAGCTCTGACACTCTTTTGTTGCATGGAACGCCCCAGGCTTGGAACTCTAAGCCTCAGACTCATCTCTAAAATGAAGAATTTGATCAGGGTATCCCCTAAAGTATCTCCCTCAGAATTCCAGAATCAAACTGAAGAAGATAAGGTAAAGAAGAGGGAAGGCAGCCCTGAGGTCTTCAGTAAAATCTGAGGCTTAAGAGAGCGGAATCCCAGAGTTTGGAGGATCAACCACAGATAACAGGGAGACAGAGACGAGGGAGGGAGCCCTGGATCAAAGAGAGGAAGAACTACTCAGCCTGAAAGGGGACACAGAGAAGCCCATCATGGGTAAGGAAAGTTATCCTACTCTCACACCAGAGGAGGCAGAGGTCACAGGTGCAGGCCGGAGGCAGAACCATTAAGAAGGAAATTCAAGGGACCAGATAAGGGTATCAGGGAGAAGACCTGATGAGGAGGGGTGAGAGAAATCAAATATCGCCCTCTGGAGGAGAGACAGAACAGTTTGGCCTTCCTGACAGGGTCCTTAGAGGTTTCCTGAAATCCCTCTTCCTGGCCCCTCCCCTCCCATAGGGTAGACTGGGAACCCTGGATAGGACAGGATCTTACCTTCCCTCTTCATGCCAGTGGCCAAGCACTTCTGATAGCGGCAGTACTGACAGCGGTTCCGCTGGCGCTTGTCCACCGTGCAGTCCTTGTTGTCCCGGCAGGAGTAGGTCAGGTCCTTACGAATGGTTCGCTTGAAGAAGCCTTTGCAACCCTCGCAACTGTAAACCCCATAGTGTTTGCCTACAGGAGGAGGGAAATAGCAGTAACAAGGCTGCATGTAAATCTCTCACCATTAAGTCTCTTGCCAACCTGCCTCCAGCAAACTTAGAACTCTACTCCGCGCTTGCCAAACACATAGCTGGAGAAAGAGGCCATAAGAGGCGGTCCAGTCCCACTCTTCCCTCTGACCACCCCTATCCCAAATCTGAGCTTCAGGTTCTTTAGCTCTCACTGGGCCTCCCCCAGCTCACTTGCTCCAAAGAAACCCCATGAGGCCCTGGGAATCCCACAGAGGATGACAGATGGCCGACTCTCTCTCTCTTCCTCTCTGTTGGTTCTCTGAGCCCCATACCTGAGCTTCGGTCCCCACAGATTGCACATAGTCGTTTGCCAGCTCCAGGGCCACCTGGAGGGGGTGGACAGTGCAGGCCCCGGACCCCTAAGACTGGTGGCTTCACATCTTCGGGGGTGCCAGACCCACCCCCAGGGAGCGACACTGTTGAGTTAATCTGGGATAGGGGAAATATGGAAGTCATGGGGAGACTCGCTAGGAAAGAGCATCTCTCAGAGGTGATGGAAATCATGCCATAACACCTAGGCAGGGCCCTGCATCGCACATCCCAAAGGGAGTTATTACACTGCAGTCCATGTGAAGGGCCAACCCTGGAGCACAACCCAGAGATGAAACATACAATGTTCCCTGAAACTGTGCGACACAGTGACCCTGAAAGGCATATAACTCAGTAGGGCAGATAGGACCAAAAGGGCAGAAAATCACTGACAGATGATAGGAACATTTGGGGTATTTGGTTCCTTTATAGGGTTGGGGAGGAAGCATGCATTGCAAGATCACCTTAGGAAGGACACAGGGTCTCACAAGGACCACACGCTTGCCAGAATTAGAGATCTGGAGGTCAGTGGATCATGGGGAAGTTCACACTAGGATCTGGGGTTGCAAGGAAAACAAGGAAATGAAAGAGGACAGGCAGAACATGAGTAACGGCCTCTCACCTGAGGACTGCTCACAGGCCCGGAAAATCCTGGGGGAGCTGGAGGGGGCAGACCAGGGGACCCCATGGAAGAACTGATGACTGGGAAGGGGGACCCCAGTGGGGGGGGTGGCATTGGGGGTGGGGGTGGAGCCCCAGAGCCTCCAAGGGGTGGAGCCCCTGAAGATGGTAGAGGTGGCCCAGGAGGAGAATGGGGAGGGGCACTTTGGGAGAGATTATTTGGGGAAGAACTGTCTGGGCTTCGGGAGTCTGAAGGAGGGGTACACAGAGGCACAAAGACACACAGACAGGAGAGACAAAAAGAGAAAGTGAGTCTTCGATCATCCAACTGAAGACTTTTTCACATCCTCCACTGCTACCTGCCCCATCTCCTACATCCACCCCGCCCTCCACACTCACCCCCATCCCCAAGTCGAGAGACACCCTGTTGTCATACAACAGTTTAACTCCTAACTGTGGCGACAAGGACGGGGGGTTCACAAAGTAAAGAAGGATAGTTCAGATAAGAACTCCAAGCAGTGTTATCTGGTCACCGCCAGCTAGGCGCCCAAGCCAGTCTTGTGTGGGTGGGGCAACACGTGGGATAAACCCTCTATTCTCATTCCTAAGCATGCAGGAAGGAACCCCTCCTAGGACGCAGGACCTGCCTTCAAACGTCCAGAGTCCTCAAACTCGAGGACTCTCGGCCCAAGCAGGGCAGGAGCGGTGTACAGGCCCTCAGGCGGCCAGAACCAGGAGGGCGGAAGCCTCCCCCCAACCCCGCCCCGCCCCAGGGGCAGGGCGCTGAGGTCCTCGTGAGGAAGGGGACGCGTGTTTATAAACAAGGGGGCGGGAGCGCCAGGGAAAGAGCCCTAAGGGACGGGGGAGGGGTTGCAGATCACACGGTCACCGGTTCGCAAGTCTGTTCGCTGGGGCACTCACCCCGCCCGCAGTCGCCCATCCCGTCCAGTCCAGCCTCCCCCGGCTCCGGTTCCGGCTCCGGGGTTTGTTGTTCTCCGGCTGCCGCCGCCGCCGCTGTGGGATCCAGCCAGGGCCGTCGCCGCCGCCAACGGGACGCGACCCCACAATGCATTTCTTTTCGCACCCCCACCGGCCCACACTGCCCCGCGGCATGCCGCTGGGGGAGGAAGGGCGGGCGAGCAGCCCAAGACATGATTCCTAGCTGAGTGTAGGGATACTGAAGAGGTACCAGAGGTTCCCAAGGGTTGATGAGGGGCTAGCTAAGCACGAAGAAACCCCAGAGAAAAAGACTTTGGCCTGAACCGGGTCAAATTAAGCGCTTCGATCCGCTCTACACCAAAACGGCAGCACCTACGTGGTAGCCATCTTGGTATAGACGGGAAGTCTCTGAACTAGTTCCCACCCCTTCGTTGAGATGAAAACGGAGGAAGCGGTCTCCTCCGGCCTGCTAGCTGGCCTCGCCCACCCTCCCCTCAAATAACCTCCTTGCGCATGCGTACTAGGGCACGGTGGCTTCGCCGCTACCGGAGTGCCGCCATATTGGTAAAGGTATTGGGACCGAGGTAGAACGGAACTTTCAGTTCTCGCGGGAGTTAGGACTGCCACGTCCGAGCAAACGGGGAAAGGAGAGGAACCTGGAGCCGGTGAGAATTCCCCGCTTCCCCCTCTCGTCCTTTCCAGGCTTTTCCCCCCGACCTCGTCATAGAGACGAGGGCCCGGAGAGTCCGTAAAGTGGATGCTTAAAGCTTACAGTGGTATCCCGGGGGCCCTACATCTGGAAGGAGGTTCAGAATAAAAAGAACGAGTCCTGGGAACAATGCGGGTGGGGGCAGAGTGGAATGGGAAAGAGGCCCATAGAAGTGGATGGAGGGCGCGAGCGGAGTAAAGCGGACCCGCACAGGTATGGAGTTGAGGATCAAGTGGAGTCACTGTCTCTGTTCCTCCTGTTAGCGTGATGGCCAGAGGTCTAAGGGCCCCCCTCTGGGTGGCTGTGGGACTGCTGACCTGGGAGGCCTTGGGGCTGCTAGTGGCCGGGCACAGGGGTCATGGTGACCTGCACGAGGACCTGCACGAGGACATCCATGGCCAGAGACATTCACATGAAGATTTCCACCATGGACACAGCCACGCCCACGTCCATGGCCACACTCCTGAGAGCATCTGGTATGGGCATACCCACGGTCACGACCACGGACATTCACATGAGGATTTGCACCATGACCATAGCCATGGCCACTCCCATGAAAGTCTCTACCACAAAGGACATGGACGTGACCATGAGCACAGCCATGGAGGCTATGGGGAGGCTCCAGGCATCAGGCAGGACCTCGACACTGTCTCTCTCTGGGCCTATGTGAGTCCCAAGGACATGGGGGAGAGAGGGACTGGTTCTGGATTGTTGGCATAGCCTGCACACTTGACCCCTTGACTCTCCCTTACTAGGCATTGGGGGCCACAGTGCTGATCTCCGCAGCTCCATTTCTCATTCTTTTCCTTATCCCTGTGGAGTCGAACTCTCCGCGGCACCGGTCTCTGCTCCAGATCTTGCTCAGTTTTGCTTCTGGTGGACTCCTGGGAGATGCCTTCCTGCACCTTATACCTCATGCCTTGGGTAAGTAACTTCAGGTTTCTACCTCAAATCTTAATATATTTTATTCTTTGGGCAAAAGGGTAAAGGGTTCTTTTCCCTTTGTGATCCCTGATCTTCCAATATTTCTGCAGATTCACACCCCTGGGTTCAGGTATTCATTCTCTCACCTGGCCTTTTCTCCCTCTTCTTCCAGAACCTCATTCTCACCACCTTCAAGAGCAGGGGGGTCATGGACACTCCCACAGTGGTGAGGAAGGGGTGGATGGAGACAGGGATTGGGGTGCTGGGGAAGGTCCGTCCCTCCCAATTCTCCTACACTTGAGGGGGAGGGGTTTAGAATCCCCTTAATCTCCCTTAATGTCTCAATGCCTCCATTCCCAGGCCAGGGCCCCATTCTTTCTGTGGGACTGTGGGTCCTCAGTGGAATTGTCACCTTTCTTGTGGTGGAGAAATTTGTGAGACATGTGAAAGGAGAACATGGACACGGTCACAGCCATGGACATAGTCACACACGCGGAAGTCATGGACATGGAACACAGGGTAAGCCCAGGAACAACTTTCCTGAAAGCCACCTTGCCTGTCTCAGAATCCATTCATCTTATGGCCCTTAGGTAGGAGGGGACTTCCTTTCTGAGGACATATCAGGAGGTCTCTGTCCCCTACTCTTACTAATCCTTTTCTTCCCTCAGAGCATTCTTCAAAGGAGAAACAGAACTCAGAGGAAGAAGAAAAGGAAGTAGGGGGATTGAGGAAGCGGAGAGGAGGCAGCACAGGGCCCAAGGATGGGCCAGTGAGACCTCAGAATTCTGAAGAGGGAAAAACAGGTTCAGGTGAGGTCTAGAGTTGGTAATAAGCTTGGGCAGGGGACATCGTCATGAATCACATGGAATATATACTGTGGGTAATGGCTGGTATCTGGAAAACACTGAGGGGCTAGGTGTGATGTGGGCCCTCTTGGGGGGAGATGTGATAATGGCTGATTAGGGCTAGGATGGTGGTGATGAAGCATCTAACTGTTTTGTCTTCATTTTCTCTTGTATAAGACCTGCGTGTATCAGGATACCTGAATCTGGCTGCTGACCTGACACACAACTTCACAGATGGTCTGGCCATTGGTGCTTCGTTTCGAGGGAGTTGGGGATTGGGGATCCTGACCACAATGACTGTCCTACTACATGAAGTGCCCCATGAGGTTGGGGATTTTGCCATCTTGGTCCAGTCTGGCTGCAGCAAAAAGCAGGTTGGCGATGATGTGCACTAAATGTGATTGCCTCCAACCCTTTACCCCCTGCTTAGCCACCCCAAACCCAAGATTGCTTCTCCTTAGTTCCGAACACATCACGCTGTTGCTGATAAGACACCTAGAAATAGGAGGAAATTCTGTTTCCTTTTCCTGTAGCTATTTCTTGAACTGTTGGCCATAAACCCTCTGAATGGTTTACGGGGGTCTTTCATACCACATTCCCCACCCTGGATTATTGAATCAGAAGATCTGTGGAAAGGACCTTTTAAAAAAAAAAAAATTCTCAGCCAAAGATATTTGGAGAGAGAGAAATATCAATGTGAGAAAGAAACATGTATCGGTTGACTCCCGTACATGCCCTGACCAGGGATCAAACCTGCAATCTTTTGGTGTATAGGACAATGCTCCAACCAGTTGAGCTGCCCGACAGGGCTGGAAAGGACCTTTTTGATATCTAAGATTTTTCAGAAAGTGTTTATTCTAGACCCCTGCCCTTTTTTGCCACACTCTTGTTTCCAAAGACACATGTTCTACCTTACATACCTATACCTACCAGGCACACCTAAGTCACTGATAAACTTTAGACATTGATAAGTGCCTCTCTTTTCTACCCACCAGGCAATGTGTCTACAACTACTGACATCAATAGGGGCACTGGCAGGCACAGCCTGTGCCCTTCTGACTGAAGGAGGAGCAGTGGGCAGTGAAGTTGCAGGTGGTACAGGTCCTGGCTGGATTCTGCCATTCACTGCAGGTGGCTTTATCTATGTAGCAACGGTGTCTGTATTGCCTGAGCTGTTGAGGGAGGCATCACCACTGCAGTCACTCCTGGAGGTGCTGGGGCTGCTGGGGGGAGTTGTCATGATGGTGCTGATTGCCCACCTGGAGTGAGAGGTGGAAATAACCACCCCCACCCCAGCCCCAAACCTCTAGCCTTTAAGCCCCCATGTCAGGGGTCTGTGGAGGTTAGGGTCTCTGACCAGGTGCATCTGCCAAAGGAAGTTGTATCCTACAGAAGTGCTTATTTCGGCATGAGGGCAGCAAGGTTTTGGCAGATTTATGGGCCTATAGGGATGAGAATGAGTGGCCAGAGGGACCTTAGTGTTGGGCATGTGCTGACCATGTTGTTGGATTTTCGGGGTAAATGGGGCCATGTGGAAAGCTGGAAGACTAGTGATGGCAGCCTACCCCAAGTCTCGTGCCCCACCTATTCTCTAGAAAGCCAAGCTGCCACACAGATTTCTCCAAGGTCCTCCTCCTCCCTCCCTCCCTCCCCCCCTCCCCTCTCCCCCTCCCTCTGGAGGCTTCAGGGAAGACAAGAGCCCTAAACCGGATGGTGGGGACGGGGGCGGGATGAATATCTATTAAACGTCAATCGTGAGTCCTGATTTGGAAGTGA
This sequence comes from Pteronotus mesoamericanus, assembly GCF_021234165.1. Taxonomy (NCBI): domain Eukaryota; kingdom Metazoa; phylum Chordata; class Mammalia; order Chiroptera; family Mormoopidae; genus Pteronotus; species Pteronotus mesoamericanus. The sequence continues at coordinate 3,458,215 of NW_026555085.1, forward strand.
TGGGGGGAGCTTTAGTTACTAATCTCATGGTCTGATTTTTATTTTGTTTCTAATTTTTTATATCGCTGTTTCAATCGCGGGAGTGGGGTGGTGACCGGAAATAAAGGCCTCGAATCTTCCACCCCAAATGCAGCCTGTGTCTTTTTGTGGGGTATGAGGGCTCCGAGTGATAGTGTCTGGCCACGCCCCTGCGGTGGTAGGTCAGCTTGAGCGGAAGGCCACAGATGGCGTATTGGGGCCACAATTGGCTCGGCTTTGCTCTCGCCACGCCCCTCCTGTGTCTGGATTGGCTCTGCTGGGTTGCCTTTTCATGCACAGCCAGCCATGGCGACTCGGCTTCGGCTCAGCTCAGCGGTGGCCCTGGTCACAGGTTGAGGGGGTGTTCTTTCAGGGCAGGGTGGGGTGCCGGAATAATGTCAGGGGTGCGCCCTCGGCTTGTGAAGCCGCTGTGACCTCTGGCCACTGGTCCGAGTTTTAATAACTTTGCGTCCTGTTAACCTCTAACCCCTGCCCATTCTTCCCTGAACACGCCCCCCCCCCCTCCCCGCCGCCGCGTTCTCTCCCACCGCAGGTGCGGGTAGCGGCATCGGCCGAGCAGTCAGTGTGCGCCTGGCCCAAGAGGGGGCTGCAGTGGCCGCTTGTGACCTGGATGGAGCAGCGGCACGGGAGACAGTGCGGCTGCTGGACAGGCCAGGAAGCGAGAAGAAGGCCCACGCTGCCTTCCAGACTGACGTGTCTGAGGCAGGGTCCGCCAGGCGCCTGCTGGAACAAGTGCAGGTGAACGCGAACAACCTCAACCCCTTTAAAGCGCTCTTACTGCCTCCACGGCCCCTGACTATTCGTGGTTTTTTGGTGTGTAACGTCCCTCTTCCATAGGCCTGCTTTACTCGCCCGCCATCTGTTGTTGTGTCCTGTGCGGGTGTTACCAGGGATGAGTTTCTGCTTCACATGTCTGAGGATGACTGGGACAAAGTCATAGCTGTTAACCTCAAGGTGGTGACCTCTGAACCTGTGACTTCTGGCTCTTTTAGCCTGGGAAGGGAGTAGGAGGATGACTGTCACCCCACCTGATCCTTTCTACCTTATTACTCTTCTCCCTGCTCCCCCCAGGGCGTCTTTCTAGTCACTCAGGCTGCAGCCCAAGCCCTGGTGTCCAGTGGTTGTCATGGCTCCATCATCAACATCAGTAGCATCATAGGGAAGGTCAGGTTGAGTTGGAATGAGGACAGGGTATAAGGAGGAGAGCCTCTCCTTTGGACTCCGGATTCATCCCAAATCACTAACTCACCTATAGGTGGGGAACATGGGACAGACAAACTACTCAGCATCCAAGGCCGGAGTGATTGGGCTGACGCAGACTGTAGCCCAGGAGCTCGGAAGGTTAGTCAGATACCTGGGGGTACAGGAGACTTTGCTGGTGCATGTGGGATCTCTGAGGGAGGGGTCATTGTTCAGTTTTCTCCAGAGTCAGCAGCCACTCTCCCTTCCACAGATATGGAATCCGCTGTAACTCTGTCCTTCCTGGGTTCATTACAACACCCATGACCCAAAAAGTGCCACAGAAAGTGCTGGACAAGGTAGGAGGCCATAGGTGGAAGGCTGAGAGCGAATCATTAAGAGACCTAGCCTCTTTGGTGTTGAGAGAGTGAGAGAATGCTGGGGACAGTACCTGGCAAGAAGTAGGTAATCAGTAAGTGCCCAGGGGATGAAGACAGGAAAAAGGATCACAGACTCAGTCTGCAAAAAAATCCATAAAAGAAACTTTCAGCCACATATGACTATTTCCTTACAGGTGACTGCAATGATCCCAATGGGACATTTGGGAAACCCTGAGGGTGAGCACTGAGGAGGAGGCTCTGAGGAGGGCCCTGAAAGCACAGATGCCAAAATCTGTGGTATCTGAGAGGGTCCCACCAGGGTGGATGGTTGGTGTGTGTGTTTGCGGGGAAGGGGGTGTTTCTGGTGGGCTCCTTTGGGTCTATGAGACTGAGTAGGATTCTGCCCTCTCCTCACTATTCCCATAGATGTGGCAGATGTGGTCGCCTTCTTAGCATCTGATGACAGTGGATACATCACCGGGGCCTCAGTGGAAGTCACTGGTATGAGGCCATCCTGGGACGGGAGAGGGCAAGAGAAGTGGAACCCAGATGGCATGTGAAGGCGTATGAGGGGAGCCCGGAGCCACTGAAGAAGGGCAGAAGTTCCCAAAGGCCAGAGACAGAAGAGGGTGGGTGCTCCCCAGCCCATTTGTCTCCACCTATGCAACTGTCCAAATGTTTCTCCCCCTCCCAGGAGGTCTTTTCATCTAACTGCCTCAAGGACCCTGGACTCTGCTCAGTCCCCCACCACTCTGCTGGGCTTCCTGCTGATGAGAACTCTGAGTTCCCAAGCTACAAAAGGGGTGGCAGTGTATGGCTCAAGAATGCTGAATATGGGAGGCAGGGGTGCTTGTGACTGTAATAAATTCCAAATCCTCTTCCCTGCCACCTCCAGTTCTTCTTATGTCCAAGCTCTCAGACCCTTCCCCACTTCCCCCTCCTTTCCCTTTCCCAAAGGATTGTTCCCTTTCACTGCCTTGTCTCCCAGGGCAACCCCTGCCGCCGGGTGTGAGAGAGTGTGTCACTGTGTATTCCTGACACTCCGGGTCTTTTTGGAGGAAGGGGTCTTTGCCCCACCCCCTACCACTAGTACTGCAGCCCCAGTTTCCTCCCTCCAATACGGTGGGTTCTTATGGTCCCCAAGAGTGATTTGTTCATGGTCCTGTCCCAGTGTCCAGTCTGGCCTCAGGAGGAGGTCTTGGAACAGGTGGCACTTCCCCACCCACCCCCTCCTTTCTCTGAGTCCCCCCTCCCCTTTCTTTCCACTTTACAATAGCTGCAGCCGGTCTGGGGTCGGATGGGGGGATTACAGGAGGGGGCCAGGATTAGGGGAATGGACCAGCAATGAAAGGAACTGGAAGAGAGTAGAAGGGAGGGGGCTGGGAGGAGGAGGAGGAAGGGGAGGGGGTCTGGCTAATCGACTCTGGAGCCCACATAAGGACTGGCCACGGACTGAAGGAGAGAGGACAGGGAAGTAGGGGAAAACTGGGGGAGGGGGCGAGGGGACCCACTGCTCCCTTGTCCCAGAAACAGACCACCCCCTGGCAGCTGCAGCCCCAGTCCGGGATCCCCAGCTCAGGCCGGAGGAGACGGGGACGCCTATCACGTTCTCTTCTCTGAATCTCATTCCCTGCCCTCCATGGGAATCGCTCTGCCCGTTCCTCTTCTCTAGCTTCCCGGTCCCCTTCCTTGACTGCAAAGTCCTGGAGGAGGCCTCTGCCCGCTTCCCAGTCCAGACACTCGGCCCCTCTTGCCCCCCCCGACACACACACGCGCGCACACTCCCCTCCCCGACAGGGGCTCCATTTTGTGTGCGTGTTCCTGCTTCCGCGTGGTGTCTCCATTCCCGGTTCCTCCCGTGTGCCTCCCTCCCCCGCCCCGGGCCGCGGCTCCTGATTGTCCAAACGCAATTCTCGAGTCTCTGGCTCCGGCCGAGAGTTGAGTCTGGACGTCCGGAGCCGCCGCCCCCAAACCTCGAGGGGAGAGCAGGTCGGGGGGTCTAGAGCCCAAGAGGAGGGTAGAGCAAGTCCCCAGGGTGGCAGGGGAATCCCGGGCACTTCGGGACTTAGTTGTATTCACAGGACTGGAGGACTGAAGCTGCAGACGATGCTTGGCAACTTTTTACCCCCAGAATCCCGGGCTGAGGTTACAAAGAAGTTGTATGTGGGGATAGAGAGCCGTTCCCAAGAGCCACTAGGGGACACGGAGTGGGGGAGGTGGCCCTTTTACAATGCCACCCCCCATGCCACCCCCCATCCCCTCCCGGGATCCCAGTGATTCCAGGCCCCGCCCTCCCAAGCGGAGGCCCCGGGTAGGGGCCAATGGAAGGGACTGAAGGCAAAGGTTGGCCCTGAGATGGTGCTGGGTCGGGGGCGGAAACCGTGGTCCCCACATGTCGAGGGACTCCAGGAAACTGCTCCTGGCTGGGGACGGGCACGACCCAAGGGCCGCGGAACCGGGTGTCCACGTCGCGTCCCACTCGCGCCGGGAGTGGCGGGGTGACGTCTACGCCGGCGGGGGGAGTGGAGTGGAGGGGCAGGCGGAAGTGACGTAGGGCCCCAGCTCCCGTGTCTTGGCGGCGGCAGCGGCGGGAGCTACTGTCTGAGCAGCGGCTGTGGACGAAGCGAACTCGGCCCGGGATTCGGCACCCGGGGCACGGCGCTGCAGCAGCGGTAGCACACCGACTGCGGGAGCCTGGTGAGGGGCCTCGACGTCGCTGGGGCGCTGAAGGGAAGGCCCCGGAGGGGCGGGGTCTCGGGAGGGGGGCGTCCCCTAACCCTGTCCCTTCCCTTCCCCCTCCTCCCTCTTCCCAGCCCACCTCTCCTCCCCCTCCGCGGAGGATCCTCGGAGGGGGTCTGGCTAGCTCACCATGACGACGCCGGCGAATGCCCAGAATGCCAGCAAAACGTGGGAACTGAGTCTGTATGAGCTCCACCGGACCCCGCAGGTGACAGCATTCTCCCTTCACAGCTTACTCCTTCTCCACAAGCCACTCAATCCACAGACTTCCTATCAGAGCCTCTTTTTCATTTTTGCCCCCTTCTACCGAACCTACCCAATTGCACAGAATCCCTTGGTCCTACTTTTGAATCACCTTAACCTTTTCAAACCACTTTTACATTAATTTAATCCTCAGAACAGCCAAAGAGGTAGAGCAAATATAACTGCCTTCTTTTGAAAGGTGGTAGACAGAAGTTACCTTTCTACAGTTCTTCAGTTCAGTGTCATAGATCAATGCCTCTAAGACTCATTTTGGGAGTTTATTGAAAATGGAGCTTCCCAGCCTGCCACCAGCCCCCTACTCAACAACAGTCTGATACAGTAATGGGATGGAGTCCCATGATCTGATACAGGTGCAATAGTACCAGTATAGGATTTCTACACTATAAGAAATTCTGTTGAAAAAGTCTTCCCCAAACCACCAGTCTGTGCCAACTCCACCCCAAGGGTCTCTTTAAACTTCACATCCTCTTGTTGCAAAGCTCCAGCTCTTGGTTAAGGGACATTAATTCTTTGTTCTCCATTCCCTCCAAATCAGCAGCTGCTCCGCCCCCTCCCACTCCCATCTTTCTCAAGTGGCCAACGTGGAGTACCCAGATTCTGCTATCTCAATGTATTTCTGAGAACTTTCATTTCATGGACAACTTGCTTCTTTCTCATTTTTATTGATTTTAGAGAGAAAAGGAGAGAGATAAAGAGAGAGAAACATCCATTTGTTGTTCCACTTATTTATGCATCAGTTGGTTGGTTCTTGTGTGTGCCCCGTCTGGGAATTTAACGTGCAGCCTTGGCATATGCAGACGTCACTCTAACCAACTTAGCTACCTGGCCAGGGTGGACTGCTTGTTTCTAAAACCCTTTTCCCCCAACCCACACCCAATCACCTTTCCACTCTCTGATGCCTCCAGGAAGCCATCATGGATGGCACAGAGATTGCAGTTTCCCCTCGGTCACTGCATTCGGAACTCATGTGCCCCATCTGCCTGGACATGCTGAAGAATACAATGACCACCAAGGAGTGCCTCCACCGATTCTGCTCTGACTGCATTGTCACGGCCCTGCGGAGCGGGTAATAGGAAGGTCACATTTGAGATGAGGTAAAGGGTTCAGAGTTGAGGCCTCAATGTCCTGGCTACTGACTGCACAGGGCCTCCTGTCTCCCACCCCAGGAACAAGGAGTGCCCTACCTGCCGCAAGAAGCTGGTATCCAAGCGATCTTTACGACCAGACCCTAACTTTGATGCCCTGATCTCGAAAATCTATCCCAGCCGGGAGGAATATGAGGCCCACCAAGACCGGGTGCTCATCCGTCTCAGCCGCCTGCACAACCAGCAGGCACTGAGCTCCAGCATCGAGGAGGGGCTGCGCATGCAGGCCATGCACAGGTTTGGAGCCGGGAGAGAAGCGGGGGCAGGGCTGGTGGGACAGATCCATGGGTTCCACTCCTGGTGCTGACTTGGCTGCCTGCCATCTTCTAAGCCTTAGCACCCTAAAAGTTGACTATGGCCTGATTGTCAGGCCTGGAAGTCATGGATGTAAATTGTGGCTTCTCAGCAACTGGCTCTACTATTTTTAAGAAGAAAATAGCTCACCTTCTAACTCTCTGTAAGTTAGAACAGTAGAGTGATTTGGAGTATAAGGGGCAGATTCACACTGCTGGAAATTAATCACCCCCCAGGCTAGCACTGCCATTTTTAATGTGTATCCAAATTACCTGAAGGTTTTGTTACAAATGGAAGTTCTGATTCTGTAGGTCTGAAGTTGGGCCTGAAATTCTGCATTTCTATAAGGCAGTGCTACTGGTTCTTGGACCACAGTCCCTTTGAAAGGCAAGGGACTGTGACCTCAAAGAAGTTATTTAATCTCTCTGAGCCTCAGTTTCCTTAGCCATAACATAGAGATGATATAATAACCTGCCTCATAAGACATGTATTATAGGAGTTGATCAACGCAAAACGCTGAGCAATGTGCTTGGCACATACGTAGTTAGTATTTAATAAATATTAGATCTCATTAAAATTTCTCGTTAAAATTTCCCTGGTCTCTTAACTCTGATGTTTGAAGTCTAAACCCCTATTCTTGATACTTTCTAACCTGAGCCACTTGCTTCTACAGGGCCCAGCGTGTGAGGCGGCCGATGCCTGGGTCAGATCAGACCACCACGATGAGTGGAGGGGAAGGAGAACCCGGGGAGGGAGAGGGGGATGGAGAGGATGTGAGCTCAGACTCTGCCCCTGACTCTGCCCCAGGCCCTGCTCCCAAGCGACCCCGTGGAGGGGGCGCAGGGGGAAGCAGTGTGGGGACAGGGGGAGGAGGCACTGGTGGGGTGGGTGGGGGTGCTGGCTCTGAAGACTCTGGTGACCGGGGCGGAACCTTGGGAGGGGGTACCCTGGGGCCCCCAAGCCCTCCTGGGGCTCCCAGTCCCCCGGAGCCAGGTGGAGAAATTGAGCTCGTGTTCCGGCCCCACCCACTGCTCGTGGAGAAGGGAGAATACTGCCAGACTAGGTGAGAGCCCTGTCTTTCCCCAGGCCACTGAGACACCAAAGATCACATAGCCTTCCATCATAAGCTGGCTTTGCCTAATCCAAGAAACAAACCCTAGTCCAGAAGCCCTTTCGGAAAGTTCTCTTCTGCGTTTGAGGCTTCCTGTACCCTAAATGTGCCCTTTCCCACCCCAGGTATGTGAAGACAACTGGGAATGCCACAGTGGACCATCTCTCCAAGTACTTGGCCCTGCGCATAGCCCTGGAACGGAGGCAGCAGCAAGAGGCCGGGGAGCCAGGAGGGCCAGGAGGGGGCACCTCTGATGCTGGGGGACCTGATGGGGGTGGTGGGGAAGGTGGGGGTGCTGGAGGAGGTGACAGCCCCGAAGAGCCTGCCTTGCCCAGTCTGGAGGGTGTCAGTGAAAAGCAGTACACCATCTACATCGCCCCCGGGGGTGGAGCTTTCACGGTGAGAGCCTTTGAGGGCGGCAGGGGGGACAGGGTGCCACACACCACCATAATCCTGACTTCTGACCCACTCTCTTCCTCTGCATGTCCCTCTCCCTTCTCTGTCCTGTCTCCTCCATCACTGCATGTGCTGTTGCTTTGCCCCATCTCTTTATTATTCCTTTTTTGTGCCTCCTCCCTTGGTTACCTCTCATTCATTTCCCTTATTGTTTTCTCCAACTTTATATTCTCTTCACCTGCTTCTTCCTCCCACCCTCTCTGTAGACACTAAATGGCTCTCTGACCCTGGAGCTGGTGAATGAGAAATTCTGGAAGGTGTCCCGGCCACTGGAGCTCTGCTATGCTCCCACCAAGGATCCAAAGTGACCCCACAAGGGGACAGCCAGAGGATGGGGACCATGGGGTATCCCTGTGTCCTGTCCACCACCCCAGCTTTTGTCTCCCAGTACCCACCCAGCCTGGCCAGCCAACGAGAGGACACAAATGAGGACATGTGGCTTTTCTACAAAGTATATCAGATTCTTCTATATTGTACAGACTGGGGCATGCACCCCATCCACTGCCTTTTCTATTGCCCCAATTCTCCCAGCTACATGAGACGTTGGGTAAGCTGAGTAACCCTCCTTTCACATCCTCTGCCAACAACAAATTTGCTTTTTTTCCTCTTTGAAACCTGCAGTTCTGTGTGTCTCTTTATCAGGGGTGTACTAAAAGGGGGAAAATAAGATTGGGATGGGATGTCTAGAAATCATGTAGAATCAGCTTCTGAAATGGCGGTGGGAGGGGGGGGGATGTCAAAGGTTATTCCAAATGAGTAATCCCCGTATTTCTGTACAAAGGGGGAAGCAATCAGGGAAGATAGAAGAGACAGGGCGAAGAGCCAAAGGGTGTGTGAAGTCAGGTTCCCAAATTTGCCCCCGAAATCCCAAGTCACCCAGGTTGAAACCAGAGTTTCAGTACCAAAAAGGATGAACAAAAGTGGTTCAAAGGGAGTAAGGCAGGGGGACAGGGCCATGATGTTTGCAAGGGGAATAAAACTCACTGAAAGAATCTAATTTCTATGCCTGGGAAGACATGAGGGAGGGACGCAGGGAGGACTAAGAAATCTCCCTGTTCCGCAAACCAGCCACCCATTGTGGAAGGGGCAGGGTATACAGTTCCTGGGAGAAGAAGCTGGTTTCTCCCCACCCCCGGATGTCCTTTGGTGCCTGTTCAGGGAGCACTGGGAGCAGAGTTGTGGGGCATCAAGTGAAGCCATCACTCTTCCCACCCTGGTTTTGGTGGGCGCAAGGCTGTGCAAAGCGGGTCAGGAAGACGAATCAATCACCTGTCCGGGAGGGACTGACACTCCCTCTCCCTGCTTCGGCCTTTCTGTCCCTCACTGCCTTTAATGTTGCCCTTCCCGCCCACACCCTCATCTGCTCCAACCTCTTTTGGTTTGCTCGGTTCTCTGCCCTGCAGGCAAAGGAGTCAGCCTCGGTGTGACTGGCCCCAGGACACCCCATTCCACACTTAGGATTTCTTGTGTGTTCCCCTCATTCCCAGTTACCCTCAATACCGCGGGACGCAGTAGGAATCCTCCAGCCTAGGCGAGTACTGCAGACCTGATGGATGACCTGGTGATCACCCCCAGACCTCTTGCCCTGCAGAAATAGACAACACCCACTCTACCCTCTTAGGAGCCCCTTTCTACACCCGCCTCCTGGGAGCCCTAATCCTGACCCCCATTCTCCCCACACTCCAGTATCCAGGGAGTATTGTGCTCCCCAGGATATTGGGGTAAGAGGAGAGTGGGGCTTGCTCCTGGAATTTCAAAAAAGAAAAACATGCAGCAGAGTCAAGAGGAAGCCTGAGAGTACAGAATGCACCGGGCTTCACTTTTGGTTCCAGGAAGCATCGCCCCCTCATGCCCCTCCTCCCCAGCCCTAACCAACCAGGCAGCCTCCTCTGTCTGTGTTCCTCGTCCTCTTGCCTCGCTCTGGAACGGCCTGCAGCCCTTTGCACCTGTCTTCCCTCTCGCACAGCCCTTCTATCCCACCTCAGTCCCCTGTGGACATCTTTGCTCCACCATCCTCACCTCTGAACCTCTCACATTTCTCCTTTTGCTCCTTTCTGGTAACTGCTCCCTCACCCTCCTGTTCCGCCATGACAGCGAACTTTGCAGCTGTGCCTGTTTATTTAGGTGACACTGTGGGGAGATACACAGAAATGCTGGCCTAAGTAAGTCTCTACCATGAAAAAATAACTCCTGCCCTGGCTGGTGTGGCTCAGTGGATTGAGCGCCGGCCTGCGCACCAAAGAGGCGCCAGTTGGACTCCCAGTCAGGGCCCAGGCCTGGGTTGCAGGCCAGGCCCCCAGTTAGGGGCACAAGAGAGGCAACCACACATTGGTGTTGCTCTCCCTCTCTCTCCCCCTCCCTTCCCCTCTCTAAAAATAAGTAAATAAAATCTTTAATATATATATATATATATATATATATATATATATATATATATATATATATATACATACATATACACACACAAACCCCCACAAACTCTTACCTGACCAGGAGTTCTCCTTCCTCAGTGCTGGCAGAAGGACGTTTGCAGGAATTCTGACAGCTCAGATTCTGTAGCATCCTTGGCTTCCCTGGGTTGGTTCTCCCAAATCCTTCAGCCTCTCTCAGTTAAGCCTGCATTGGGTTAGGCAAAGTGAGAGATACAAAGTAAAGAAAAGGGAACTTGATTATTTTTTATGAGAAACAAGACACAGGTAAGAGAATAATGAATAATGAAAGGAGCAAAGTGGAGAAAGAAAGGCTGGTACTATAGTCAGGCAGACCTGGACAAGAAGGAATTAAAGAACACACTGAAAGAATGACTTGGAAACCGCCGGTCAAGATGGTGTCGCAGGCAGACACAACTTACCTCTTCACACAACCACATGAAAATTACAACTAAAATATAGAATAACCATAACTCAGGAACAACAGAACTCAAGCTGAATGGAAGTTTGTCAACTACAAAATTGAGTTCAGTAGAAGTCTGACAACTATGAAATTAAAGAAACCGCATCCATCTAGTGTGCTATGAGGGGCACAGACAAAGAACAGGCTGGCCCAAAACCCACATGGTTAAAAATTCGGGAGGGATATCTTAAGAGCAAGGAGTCCCAGACCCATACCAGTCCCCCCAGCCCAGGATTCCAGTGCCAGGAAGATAAATTCCCACAACTTCTGGCTGCAAAACCCAGCAGGGATTGAATCAGTGGAAGAAACTTCTGAAGCCCCAAGAAGTTCCTCTCAAAGAATCCATACACATGGAGTCATCTACTCAGTTTCATTCCCTCTGAGCTCCAACACCAGTGGTGCACAGAGAGAAACTGGTGTCTTGCATCAAGGGGAGCAGAGGCCATTGTCTCTTTGCTAAACCCTCCCACCACAGAGCCAGTAAGCTGGTGCCATATCTGAGTCTCCATTAACCTGGCTCACACTGTTTGACCTGCCTTGGAGATTCCCAGAGGCTCTGCCCACCCAACTTACAGGCCCACCCAAGCTGCTTTCCCATAAGAATGGCTGGTCTTGGCTCCCAAGTCCTATCAAACGAGCAACAGCTGGCTTCAGTGAGCCCCAGCAGCAGCCAGATTAGATTCACTGCTTGGCTTCAACTGGGAATCTCCAAGCCCAGCACCAGTAGCAGCCATCTCAGTTTGCTTTACAGCTCAGGCAGGGTGCCCCCGGCAAAGCAAAGGTGGGGGCTGACCTTGGCCTGCACCACCCAGGAAACCCAATGCCAGCACACCCAGTGGACAGTTACAGACCACATTGGAGCACCACCACCCTGCCCCTGCATAGCTGATCCTCCACAGAAGGAGGAGGTTGGTATCAGTGGTCACAGCCAGTCCTTGCAGCTGACTGGCCTGGGTAAATCCCTCCCATTGACCTGCGAACAGCTATGAAGGCTCAACTATAAGAGGAGAGTGTACTCAGCCCACACGATGGGTGCACCTTGAGTCCTCAGTGTGGGTGAGAAGGGAGGCTGTGCCACTGGACCCTACAGGACACCTACTATATATTAGGTCACACTACCAAGACACAGAGTCAAAGCAGCTCTACCTAATACATAGAAACAAACACAGGGAGGCTGCCAAAGCAAGGTGACAAAGAAACATGGCCCAAGTGAAAGAACAGAGCAAAGCTCCAGAAAAAGAGCTAAACAAAAAGGAGATAAGCAACCTATCAGATGCAGAATTCAAAATGCTTGTAATAAGGATGCTCAAGGAACTTAATGAGGACCTCAGCAGCATAAAAAAAGGCCTAATCAGAAACAAAGGATACACTAATTGAAATAAAGAACAATTTACAGGGAAATAACAATAGAGTGGATGAAGCCAAGAATCAAATCAATGACTTGGAACATAAGGAAGCAAAAAACAACCTATCAGAACAAAAAGAAGAAAAAAAGAATCTCCCCCCCAAAAAATGAGAATAGTGTAAGCAGCCTGTGGGACAACTTTAAGCAATCCAATACTTGCTTCATGGGGTGCCAGAAGGAGAAGAGAGAGAAAGAGCAAGAAATTGGAAATCTATCTAAAAAAAATAGTGAGAGAAAACTTGCCTAATTTGGTGAAGGAAATAGTCATGCAAGTCCAGGAAACACAGTGAGTCCCAATTATGATGGATGCAAGGAGGCCCACTCCATGATACATCATAATTAAACAGCCAGAAGTTAAAAAGAGAGACTCTTAAAAGCAGCAAGAGAAAAGAGGTTAAGTTACCAGATGTTTGCCAGATGCGAGGAGGAGGGGGAGGATGATTGAAGAGGTGAGAGGACTAAGAAGTACAAATAGGTAGTTACATAATAGCCATGGCGATGTAAAGTACAGTATAGGAGATGGAATAACCCAAGTACTTATTCGCACGACCCATCTGCATGAACAATGGTGGGGGGATTGCCTGAGGGAGTAGGGGGTGCTGGATGGAGGGGAGCAAAGGGGGAAAAATCAGGACAACTGTAATGGCATAATCAATAAAATATAATTCTGAAAAATAAAAATAAAAGAGTCTCTAGGAGTCTGCTAGGCAATTTCACACTTTCACAAAATACTGTTGAGTCTAACGTGTCAGGACTGTTCTGGGACCTGGGTATTACACACAGGTATATGATGTGGCCCTGGCCTCCCAGTGATTTGATCTAGGGGTGGACATTCCAATATTGAATCCAGCATCTAGTCTTATCAATATATCCCCTGTAATAATACCTCTCAAGTCTGTCTACTTCTCTCTATCTTCCATGTCCCTAACCCAGCCACTCCCTGGGCCAATAGGCTCTCTGAATCATTGGGAGAGCTGGGGAGGCTGGCAATGGCCTTCACTAATGCCTGCTGTACTCCTGAGTAAGAGGGGCCTTTTTGAAATGCAAATCTGATTGTTTCAGGCACCCTACTTCACCTCATTCAATGGTTTCCCATTGATCTTAGGTTAAAGACCGAAGTTCTTAGCTGGTCTTCTAAGGCCCTGCAGGTGTGGCCTAGCCAGCCTCTCCCGCTTCATCTCCCACCTAGCTCTCCTCTCACCACAGAATGCTCCACTTCCTGTCGGCGTGTGCTTCCTACCGCAGAGAACCTTTGTGATGACTGAACCCTCTGCCTGAAGATTCTTCTTCATTTCTCTCCTTCAGATCTCACCTCCTTTACCCTACCCTCAAGGGAGGTACCCTAACCTTCCTTTCAGGGTCAAATTGCCCCTTTCTGAGCTCCCACACCAAGGTGTATGCAGTGAGCTCAGTGCACAGTTACTGTACACATGGCACAATTGCAGGTGTACATTTGCTGGTGATTATTTGCTACCTGTCTCCCCACAGAGGTCAGCTGCCTGAGGGCATGGGCCATGACTGCGCTGCTCACTCTTGCCGTTCCCTGGACCTAGGACTGAGCACACCGTAAATAGTGAGCTGAAATATTGGTCAAGTGGAGGCATGTGTCCCAGGATCTAGGGAAGGGGACTAGATATTTCAGGCTTTGGAAGGCAGTATGGAATGACGTGGCAACAGCACAGGTTTGAGAACCAGAATATCTGGGTCAATAACTAAGTTAAAAGTATTAGTGGTGTGACCTTCAGCAAGCTGTGAGACAACTTTAAACCCTACCTTTCTTACCTATAAAATGGGAACAACTTCAGAATCAAACTAGATAGAAGAATTAGAAAATCCAAAAGCACCATCGCCTAGAAATATTGGATAAAATATGAAAAAAATTAAACAAATGACTGAATTCTCAAAATCCTACATGCTAGAAACAAAGAAGAGCCCTGGCTGGTGTGGCTCAGTGGGTTGAGTGCCAGCCTGTGCACAGAAAGGTCACTGCTTTGATTCCCAGTCAGGGCACATGCCTGGGTTGCGGGACAGGTCCCCAAATGGGGTCGTGCGAGAGGCAACTGACCGGTGCATCTCTCATACATCGAGATTTCTCCCTCTCTCCCTCCCTTCCCCTCTCTCTAAAAACTAAATAAATAAACAAAAGAGGCAACTAAAAGCCAGAGGTGAGCTGACTGGGTCTATAGTTATGAGAAGGGGGGCGGGTAGGAATTGGTTCTGTTTCCTAAGGGCCTGAGTTTTATTTTAGCTACCTAGGGATAGGTGATGAAGGTCTTGATCCTGAAGAGGTGGGGAAATTTGATGAAAGACAGTCAAGGCTGACTGAAGAAGAAACAGACCCTGAACAGACCTATAAATTCTAATAAATTGGACTAGAAACTAAAAATGCACATACATCCAGTACCTAAATAGTTTTATAGATATATTCTGCCAACTCTTATAGGAACTATTTATTTATGTAAGCTGTCCCAGAAAATGGAAAAAGAGGGCCAGTCACACTTATAAGCCTAATAGTCCTAAGTAAAACATTAACAAACCAAATCCAGTGGAGTTTGTGCCATTGTGTGTATATGTGCATGTGTGCATACATATGTGTATGTGTGACAAAGAAGCATTTATTCCAGGAAAACAAGGATGGTCTACTTTAAAAGTCCAGCGATGATATTTATGACATTGATATATTAAAAGGAAAAGAACATAGCGTTGTCCCAGTAAGTATAGAGAATGCATTGGATAGAGTATTCAATATACCACTAATTATTGATTTTTTAAAAAATCTGGCTAAGAATACAAAATAACTTCTAATGTCAATACAAGAATACTAGTTTTTACTGTTCCTATTCACTGTTGGGGGCATGTGGACTGGCACATTTAGAAAAAGAAGAAATAAAGTCATCACTATACATAGATGGAGTAATATCTACAAAGAAAATATATGAGAACCTACAAACAGAACTAATATACCCCTTTCTGAAGGCAAGATAAATATACAAACATCAATATGCCTACATCACAGCAATAAACCAATAGATTTTGTTTTCAGAAAACACCATTTGTAATAGCAACAAACACTATAAGATACTTAGAAATAAAAACAAAACAAAATGTGTGCATGAAATTTATGGAGAAAATTATAACTATTGGAGAACATTTTGGGGGAAAAAAGGACATAAAAAATGGAGAGGTATGCTATGCTCATGAAAAGGAAAATTCAATGTAAAGCTGGTAATTTTTCTCAAATCTGTAAGTTCAGTGCAATTCTAATCAAAACTCCAAGATATTGCATGGAACTTGACAAGCTGGTCTTAAAATTCCTATGGAAAAGTAATTGGCCAAGAAAAGCCAAAACAAGTTTGAAGTGGAAGAATGAATACCCGAGTACTTACCTTATCATATACCACAACTTAATTCTTAAGCTAGAGTGATTAAAGCAGCGTAGCCTTTGGCACATGGGCAAACCAGTAGACCACTGGTAATGAATAGGACTTCTTGGAATCAGACCCTTAAAGATATGAGAACTTGGTGTATCACAAAAATCAATGAGAAAGGATGGACTACTTGTTCAATATATTGGATTAATTGGCTATCCAAATGGGAAAAAATTAGCCTAAATGGGTGAAAAACAAAACATAAAACTGTTCGAAGAAAATATATTGATGACATACTATATAGGGAAGAATTTCTTAAACAAGATACAAAAAGCACAAACAATAAAAGAAAAGATTGATACATGACTATATATTTTTAAGTTTTTAAACATCTATAAGACAAGAGACACCATAGCAACATAAAAAGATAAGCCAGAGACTAGGAAAATGTTTATGACTTATATGACAAATGAAGGAGAGTATCCAGGATTTATAAAGAACTCCTGCAGATCAGTAAGAAAAGGACAAGGTAGGAAAAAATGAGCAAAAGCTGTGACATCCAAGACAACAAAGAAGACTAGGAGTAGAAGATAACTTCCAATGTCAACACAGGATATGAGTTTTTACTGTTTCTATTCACCAAATTACCAATAAACATTAAGAGAATTCTCAGCTTCACTGGTAATGAAGAAATGCAAATCAAAATTCATGAGATACTACTTTACACAAACTGAATCAGCAAAATGAGAATCACTCTGGCAACGTTAATAGGAACTCATACATTTTGTATTGAAGTCTGAACAGCTACAACAAATTAGAGTTTAGCAATATTTAATTATGAAAATGCATACCCTGTCCTTAAGATAAAGGAATGGATAAAGTATGGTTTCTTCTTACAACTGCTAAACAGCAGTTAAAATAAATGAATTATAGCCATATTTATCAATACGAGTAAAAGAGGTTGCAAACATGGATATTGTATGATATCATTTATATAAGTTTTCAAATACACAAAATAATGATACATGTTTAGAAAGACAAATATTTGATAAAAGTACAAAGTATGTGTGGGAATAATCCCAACAACTTCAGAATGGTAATTACCGCCAGAAAAGAAAGCAATGGGGTGAGCTTTAGCCATATGGGTAATGCTTTGGTTTTTTGTGGTTTTTTTTTTAAAGATAGAAAGCAAAAGAGGTGATACAGCAGCCCTGAGCGGTGTGGCTCAGTGGGTTGGGCGTCCTCCTGCAAACCCCAAATTTGCCAGTTGGATACCTGGTCAGGGCACATAACTGGGTTTCAGGGCAGGTTCCCTGTTAGGGGCATGTGAGAGGCAGCCCGAATTATGTTTCTCTTACACATTGATGTTCCTCTCCCTCCTTTCTCCTCTCTCTAAAAAGAAATAAAAATAAAATCTAAAAAAAAAAAAAAGAGGTGATGCAAAAGTGAGGAGTTGCTCAATAAGGTTGTTGCAGTGATTAAATGAGCTAGTGAACCGAAAGTGCTCAGTGAAGGTTCATCATTAATCTCTCTACATGACTACAATGGTGGTGGCTTTGTAGGCAGAGAGATCTGACATCCCTACCTATTGCCTTCTCTCTGAAATCTCACTCTCCTATTCACGCACACTAATCTTAGGTAAGTTTACTTAACTGCTATATGCATCAATTTCCTCATCTATAAAATGCACATATTAGAAGTGCCTTATCTCATAGCATCACTGTAAGAGTTGAATAACTCAAAGTGCTTAGAGCAGTACTGCCTAGTTTACAGTAATTACTCTAGAAGATTGCTATTGTTGCTAGGTATCACTTCCAGTTGCATATAAATTCTTTTTAAATCTCAACTTTTAAAATCTCCTAAGAACCTCATTTGGCAATGAAAGTGCCCAGTGTCTGAGAAGCCCCAGACTTTGCCTTCAAGGACAAGAATCAAGGGTTGAAAACTCACATTCTTGTAAGGTCCAGGAAGGCAATGTGCACAGTACCAATGGAAAGTGGTAACAGACAGGGCACCCTCCCCATCTGGAGGGGCCGCAGCTCGTGGCCTGGTGTTGCCATGCAGGAATTCAGAGCTAGTATTGCCACACTTAAAGAAAAAAAAAATTCAGCAGAAACTATAAATCCCATTTTTCTGTAAAATCTCTCCATTTTTGTGTTGCAATGAATTCAAAAGAATAATAAAGCACACTGTGAACCAATTAAATACTTGAGTGAGTTGCCAGCTTTCGAGCCCTAAGGTGGGGGCTGGCACAGAGACAGATGCAAGAGCAGATCTTGACAATGCTGTGTAAGTAGAGCTATAACAATGGTGAGTAATAGCAGTGGCAGTGTGGTGGATTGAAGATGACAGCAAGTTCTTGGTCACTCCTCCCACCAAGATGTACAGTTTATCTCCTCTTCCCTTGTTCTGGGCTGGCCCTAACCTGTTTTGAACAAAATGTGGCAGGACTGACTGTGCAACTTCTGAGGATGGGTCTTATGAGATCTACAGCTTCCACTTTTGCCACCTTGAAACCCAACCACCATGCTGCGAGGAAGCTCAAGCCACCAGAGGGAAAGACCCACACAAAGCAGAACTGAGGCCGGCAGCCAATATCAACTGCTTGCCAAGTGAGTGAAGCCACTTTAGAACATCCAACCATGCCAGAGCCCCAGACAATAGTAAATGAAGACCTGTCAAGTCAACCTGACAAAATTGGGTAGTAAACTTCTGTTTCAAGATACCAATGCTAGGGTGCCTTGTTGAGCAGCAATAGGTAATCAAAACAAGCAGCATTAGAAACAAAGAGGCCTTATTTTACCGAGAAGGGTCAGGTTTTGAGCTTTGAGCTAATTCTTGGAAAAGACATATATTGCCTTTTGTGTGGTTGTGTGTGTGTGTGTGTGTGTGTGTGTAGGAGGGAGTGGATGGTGAGTAATTAACTTTCCAGATGGAAGGGAAAACATGTACATAGGATGGATAATGAAAAGTATAATGCAATCTAGGATCCCCAAGTAAATCAGTTTTGCCATTTGTGGCTTAAAGCACCAAGATGGGAGGGATGGGAGATAATATTCTAACCTTTCTTGAGTACTTACCATGTGCCAGGCACTGTGATAGATGCTTCACAAAATCATAGAAATCACTAATCCTCACAACATTGCTGTCTCATTTTATACATGAGAAAGTTGTGGTCCAGAAAGTTTAGGTTACTTGCCAAAGATCACACAGCCAACAAATGGCAGAGCTGAGATTTGAAGCTGCTCTGTAAAGCCTGCGCTCTTTCCACTATATTGCAGACACTACAGCTTCGTACATTGAGTCAGATCCTGAGGGACTGTGTACCAGGTGAACAGGTGAGTATTGTACCTGAAGGGGAGAGGCAGCCACTAAGGAACAAGCAGGGGAGTGAGATGTTCCAATTTTCACTTTGGAAACACCCCTCTGGCAGCTTGACAAAACTAGAAGCAGAGGCAAGTAAGGAGACATTTGTGAAGGTCTAGGTGGGGGCACCTGACCAGTGCTACACTCCCCCTTATGGGGACTTGCATGGACCACCTTGTGGCTGGCCAACTGGCTGACACTGTGAGTTAGGTTCGGAGAAGAACCAGGATAAAGGTTCTCTTTGAGACACAATGAGCACTGAACGCCATGTCGCAACCTGGCAGAGAAAAGAAGGTTCAAACCCTGAGTCCAACGGTCCAGAGAAGACTTAGGTTGGGGTCATATGGCCAAGAGTTAGGAGCTGGAAAGAAACATGGGAGGCTTAAGCCAAGAACCGACAGAAGTCCTGAGCAGTGGCTGGAAACTCTAGGGGGCGCTGTGATTCACCTCTTTGAAAGCAGATGGGCATACGGTACCAAGGGCTGAAGAGAAGGCCAGAGGCGGTAGACAGGGGGGATTCAGGTGTGGTGATGAGCTGGTAAGTAAAATTGAAACACAGCAGCATGGGCCCTAGGGAAAGAGCAGGGGTGTGACCTGCGGGGGCCTTCCAGGTTGCTAGTGTGGGCGGCTGAGTGGTTAGTGATTCTATCTACTGAAACCAGGAACAACAGTAGAGGAGCAGGTTTGGGAGAAGAGGTGAATTTGAATTCGGGAATATTCAAGGCTTGCTTGGTAAATTTAAATTGAAACATCCATTTTTAAGCAGCTGGGGACATTGAGATGGAGAGATTCACGAGAGAGATGTCTGGCAGCGGAGGTCGAGAGAGAAATCTGGGCTAGAAATACACATTTAGGAGTCACCAGCATAACGATGGGTATGAGAGTACCCAAGAAAAGTGTGCACGTGAGGAGAGAAGGGAGCCTGCAGCAAGTAAGCCTTGGAAAGTGGCCTCAGAAAGATTGGCTACAGAGGCAGTCAAGAGGAATGAGAGGAAAGAGTGCTTTAACAAAAACCAACAAAGAACTTCAAAGGGTAGTCAGTAGGGTCAAATGCTCCAGAGAAGAAAACCAAATGAAGATGAAAATGCCCATTCGATTTGGCAATGAGAAGGTCCAGCTGAGGTTACCTGAGTGAGAGCAGGTGCAGTGGGAGGGACTGCTGATGAGGAGGTGCATTACTTACCCATTGTGTATGACACACTGCCCCAAACCTTAGTGGCTTACAGTACCAATAAGCATGCTTTAACTCCCACAGGCTCTGAGGGGCAGGTATTTGGGCAGGGCACAGCTGGGACCTCTGGTCTCTGCTCCTCAGTGTCTGCAGACTGAGTTGGAAGTGACTCGATGGCTTGGGAGCTGGAATCACCTGAAGGCTTCCTCAGCCGCATGTCCTCAGTGGCGCTTACTGAGGCTGGAGGCTGCTACCCCTGCAAACGTCACGGCTGGGTTCCTGGGGGGCCAGTCTTCTGAGGGGAAGAGAGAGAACCCTGACATTTGAGGGGCCCAGGACAAGAGTGCAAATAAAGAATATGAGGTGACGGGGATTTATTCTGCATGTTTGGGTTTAGATTTGCTAAAATCAGCAGAAATTTATATTATACAACTTGAACAGGTCAGATAAAATCCATAAATTTCATATTCTTCATCGATTTAATTACTGATCAAAACAATGAAGATATAAGGGACTCTGATATGTATTCCTTTCCCAGTTTTTAAAAATTTAAGTAGATAACTTCCTTGAAAATATTCTATTTTTTTATTTGCAGCTTCATTTCATTGAATTCCCCTTCATAGTTTCTGTTTCTATCATAATCTTAATGTGCACTGATTCTCATCAAGGATTAAAAATAAAACATAACTGTAGCCAAAGTTTATAAAATTTAAATGTAGTTCCACCAAAATAGGTACATGTACATGTAAAAAAATAAAATTATTTAAATATGTTTCCTGAAGTTATTTTCTTCTAAAGCATTCAAAATCGTCTGTTGAAAAAGCAAAATACAACTATAATTAATATTTATATTTAAAATTAATCGAAGTTAAACAAAGCTGGGTATTCTGCTAACTTTAAAAAAATTTAAGATTTTATTTATTTTTAGGGAGAGGAAGAAACTGAGAGAAACATCAATGTGTGGTTGCATTTTGTGCACCCCTTGCTGGGGACCTGACCTGCAACCCAGGCATGTGCCCTACACTGGGAATCGAATCTGCGACCCTTTGGTTTGAAGGCCAGCGCTCAACCCACTGAACCACACCAGCCAGGGCTAAATTTTAAAATGTTTTATAAAATAGTTTTATAGAAATTGAATTATTCATAATCTAATATTCAATGTCCATCCACTTACCAATATAGAAAGTCAATATCGTACTTTACAAACTTTATATCTAGACCTACATGCATACAAATTTAACAATAGTAAGAACTATTTAATATTGCAAAATGTTCCTCAACTGTCATTTGCAACTATTATGACTTCAACACAACATACATTTTTTTCACAAGAAAAAAGATTCTTTATTTAAATCAGCAAACTCGGATTCTTCAAGCCCCAGCCCAAGCGGGCAGCCCTCCTTCCCTCTCCCCTCACCCCACCCCACCCCACCCCACCCCACCCCTTAGCCACAGTGAGGGGAATGCAAAATGAGAAGCCAAGAGGGCCTGTGCCAGGGCAGGCTGCCTCCCATGTGCAGTGAGCTCAGTCCAGCTGTGGCAGGGGCGGCAGCTGCCACGGACCCCTCCCTATTAATTAAGTCCCTGCAGCCACAGCTGCGGGCAAGGCATATTTGTGGAAGGCCCGACGGCAGCATGGCTGATCCCCAGCCAAGGAATGGATTGAGGGCACAGAGGTCATGGGAGAAGAGGTACGAAGGGAGAGAAAGAGGCCCTAAATTTTGGTCCCAGGAAAAAAAGGAGCCCATTGGTCCAGTTTTTGTGGGCTCAGAGAAGGGAATGCATTAGTAAGCACAGGGGCAGAGGCCACCATTGGGCAGTGTTGGAGGAGATACAACAGGCCAGGCCCCCACCCTGGCAGAGAGGAGCTTGAGAGTTCCAGGGGGCTCTTAGGGAACATCACTGCTAAAAATGTGTGTGTGTGTGTGTGTTATATTAAATGTGTGTGTGTGTGTGTGTATACACACACACACATATACATATACACACACCATCCAAGGGAGGGCAGGAGCAAGGCTAGGGGCAGATTAAAGTATCTGGTGTGGCATTGCATAGCCAGTCATGCCTGCCTGAGAGGCCACTCGGTTGGTGCTCATCTGTAACCCAATCACGTTCTTGCTTCTTGCAGCTGGTTGTCCGAGAAGCTCCGAGGGTACTCCTTGGACTTCTTAGGGAACCGGTTGAGATCCCCAGAGAAAAGCCCATCCTCTCAGGCTACTGCCAGCCCACCCAGGCTCATCAGCATTCACTGCACACAGGCCATATTCTTTCCTCCCCAGAGATCCAGAGTCTGGAAGATTTCGGTGCTATTGATGCTGTAGCGCTTGGCTGCTTGCAGAAACTGAGAGATCTGCCCCATCTGCTTGAAGACCATGCTGGAGGCCTGTATCTTCTTCACTGGGGCCTGCCCCTCACCCCATTGATGAGCTCACACAGCACCGTGCCATCCTTGAGCCAGTTCTGGAAGTTCTCACACCCAGGCTGGGGCTGGCCCACGTCTTTGCCGCACTGGGTGATGATCCATTGGATCAGGATCTGCTCCAGGTCTGCATCATACTGTTTCTCAATCTTATGCTCCACTTCCCAGCTCAGGTCTTGGGCAGGTCCCCTGTTGGCCATTCTGAAGGGTGGTGGTAGCTGTTGGGAGCGTTGGCAGGTTAAAGGCCAGCACTCCAGGAGGGCTGCAGGGCGAATACACAACGCAAGATAAATGGATGTCCCTAGAACACAAAGAAAAACAAGAAAAATGGACACTCAATACTACTGGGAAATGATACTTTATCATGCTATCTGAGAGGTAATATTTGACAAAGTCCATTAACTAAGTTGTATTTTCTTTTACTTAAGTGCTTCCACTGTTTAAATCCTCTGCGCACTCCAAAGGTGTATGGGCCATGGAACCTGGCAGATGCAGGACCTCAGCTTTCACAGCACCCAGCTGTAGACATCTTCTGTTTCCAGATTATGGGGCAAGAGATTGCAGAGGTATTTCTCTGGGGCCAGAACAGTGTCAATGACCAGAACAGATGTTCAGGGTTTCAGGTTGTATTGTACCAGCACTGAGGACCAAGTGACAGAGGTGCCCAGGTATCATTTAATAAATGTAGCATGTGCTAGGTGAAGCCCCATAAAGTATATGGGCCAGGGCAGGAACCTTGTGGTCCGGGTCTGAAGATGATACTGATTGTGAGGAAAAAAACATGATTCAGTTTTGAACAGAATAGGTTGGTGGTGCCTTTGAGACATTCAAATAGGGATGCCAGGTAGGGTCAGATACACAGGTCTGGGGATCAGAGGAAAGATATGAATTTCAGAGAGACCAGCTGGTAGAAACTGAAGGCATGGGTGAGATGTGATCCCTTAGAGGGACTGTGTAGCATGAGAAGAGGAACTCTAGTATGTACGGATAGAGTAGGATGAGCCAACAGAGAAGCAAGGAAGAAAACCAGAAGCGTGCTCAGTGCTGGAAGCAAGGAAAAGACAGGGTCTCAAGAAAAAAATTTGTCAACAACGTTAAATACTGGTGGGAGTTCAAGTAGAGGAAAACTTATTTAAAAAATGGATTTAATGACATGGAGCTCATTGCAAAACATGGTAGGGATGGACCCAGCCTGAAAGAGTTGAGGAGGGAGTGGGAGTGAGGGAACAAAGGATTTTTTCCCAACTTTTTTTTTTTTAAGGTTTATTTTATTCTCGTTCCTGAGAGAGAGGAAGGGAGAGAGAGAAACATTGATGTAAGAGAGAAACACCAATAGGCTGCCTCCTGCACACGCCCCAACTGGGGATCAAGCCCAAAACCTGGGCATGTGCCCTGACTGGGAATCGAATCAGTGGCCCTTTGGTTACACTATGACACTCCAACCAACTGAGCCATCCTGCCCAGGGCTCCCAACTTTTTATTATAAAAAGTTTCAAAAGTACAGAAAAGTTGAAGCTATAGTACAATTATCATTTGTATATCCACCACTTTACTTGGATTTAACAATTATCATTTATACATACATACAAATACATATTTACATATAGTTCTTGAAATTTAGGAAATTGTCATGCTTCACATTTTAATACTTCAACATATATCCTCCTCTAAAAGCACGGGCTTCCTCCTACATGACCACAATGCCCTGACCACAAGAAAATAACAACTTGTCCCAAATATTATCCACACACAGAATATACTCACTTTCTCCCCAATTAACACAAAAGTATCTTTTATATCTTTTAAAAAAGTTTTTATTGAATTCATTAGGTTGACATTGGTTAATAAAATTATATAGATTTCAGGTGTATGATTCCATAATATATCATCTGTACATTGTATTGTGTCCAGTCTCCTTCCATCACCATTTATCCCCTTTTACCCATTCCCTCTGGTAATCACCATACTGTTGTTTATGTCTATGAGGGTTTTTGGGTTTTGGGGTTTTTTTTTTTGCTTAATCCCTTCACCTTTTACACCCAGCCTTGTAACACCCCTCCCTTCTGAAAGCTGTCAGTCTGTTCTCTATTTATAAGTCTGTTTCTCTTTTGTTTGTTAGTTTATTTTGTTCATTAGATTCCACATAGTAGGAAAATTATATGTATCTGTCTTTTTCTGACTGCCTTATTTCACTTAGGATAATGCTTTCTAGGTCATCCATGCTATCGCAAAGGTAAGGTTTCTTTCTTTTTTAAATTTTTGAAAAACATATTATGTATTTGTTTTTTGAAGGGTGGGAGGGAGGGAGAAAGAGAGAAACATCAATGTGTAGTTGCCTCTTGTGTGCCCCATTCTGGGGATTTGGCCCACACTCCAGGCATGTGCCTGACTGGGAATTGAACCAGTGACCCTTTGGTTCACAGTCTGGCACTCAATCCACTGAGTCACATCAGCCAGGGCAGATTTCCTTCTTTTTTTACAGCAAGGAATATTCCATTGTGTAAATGTACCACAGCTTCTTCACCCACTCGTCTGCTGATGGGCACTTGGGCTGCTTCCAAATCTTGGCTCTTGTTAATAACACTGCAAGGAACATAGGGGTGAATATATTCTTTCAAATTAATGTTTCACGTTTCTTCAGATATATTCCCAGAAGTAGAATTGCTAGGTCATAAGGCAATTTCACCTTTAATATTTTGAGGTAACTCCATTCTGCCCTCCAGAGTGGCTGCACTAATATGTATGTATGTCTTTTCAAAGGATCCCTTCAAGGAACATGCACTATGTATGTGAGAGGAAGGCTGGATGAGGCACCTGACAGGTACAGGGAGCAGTGAGAGGGAGATTGAGGTGGAGGAAGGGAAGTTTTGGGTTTGGTTTTGTTTCGTTTTGAGAGGGAGAGGTTATAGATTCGGGAGGAGAAATGAGTAATTGGGGAAATGGGGTACAGAAAACAAAGACTAGTCTTGGGCAGGAGGAGGGCAGCTCCTCTATTCCAGCGGTTCTCAAAGTGGGATCCCCAAGCCAGCAACATCAAGCATAACCTGGGAATTAGTCACAAATACAAATTCTCCCCTCTCCTCCCACTGTGATCTATTGAATCAGAAACGTGTTTTTACACACCCTCCAGGCAATTCTGAGGCACACAAAGTTGGAGAACAATCGGTCTACTCTAACATAAGAAGGAGAGGGGAGCAAGGTACAGTGTTGATTTGGTCACAGGTGATTGAGGGAGCTCGCCTCTGATAGCTTCAGTTTCCTCTGTGACGTAAGAGTGAGGTCATCAACTGACAGTGAGGTGAGAGACAGAGAAAGGACCTCATAGGTTCCAGGGTCAGGGAGCTTAAAGGAGCCCATGACCAGCATGATGTAGTTGGGTCACCAAGCAATGAGGGGTTGATGACCATATATGAGAAGTAGTAGCCATGTCCTGGTTGTGTGACATCCTCCACTTGTGAGCTCTCGGAATAAAGTCCTGAAGAAAACAAAGCACTGGGCTCATCTGGGACTGAGGTTTTGTCAGATAGGTGCAAGAGATGAAAATAGAGAGGAGCCAGGAATTTGGGGCAATATCAAGAGAGTTGTTGACATGAAGGGCCGCACAGTTGAAGCAGGATAAGGTGGGGCTGCCGGGTTGGATGAAAGGACACAGCATTGATCTGGAGTTCCCAGGAGACTGAAAATGGTTGTGAGAGGAGTAGACAGACCGATGGATGGACGGTTAGGAGATGGGGGCTAAGGCAGGCTGCTGGAATGAGTGATCCTTGGGGAAGGGCTGCTGCAGATGACAAGGTGACAGAGCGAATGGGATGGCTGGTTTGAAGTACAAAATATCCAGGGGATGAGGTAACCAAGTTGTTGAGAGGTCAGGTGGGGAACGGGTCCTCCATGTGGACAATGAGATGGGAAGAGACAGTCTTCCAGGTGTCTGTGTGATGGAGAGGTCGGGCAGGTGGCAGACAGTACCAAAGGGGAGGGAGGGACAGGGGCAGTTAGCCCAGTGGCTGAGCCTCAAAGGCAGAAGGTTATTTTAAACTAGGAAGTGGGGGTTGGAGGTGGAGCAGTCTGGAGGCAACCATCTGGTTTGCAGGCTGGCGCTCAATCCACTGAGCCACACCAGCCAGGGCTTGGAGGCAACCATCTGGAGCAAGAGAAGCAGCCTCACCTATAAGAAAATAAACAGTTCTCATTTCAGAAGCCTGCAGAGGAGGCCTTGCCCTCAAGGGAGACTTAAATTTCAGTTAAAGCCAGTAAGTGGAGGGAGGCTCCTTGGGGGAAGTTAAGGATATGATATCTGCTGTTTACTTGAGAACATAAGAGTAGTTTAGGTAGGGGACAAGTAGAGGGCTTGGTCACAGCCACAAAGTACAGCAATGCCATAGAGTGGGTGGACTGCATAGTTTACATTTTCACCACTGAATGATACAAACAGGAAGGGAGACATGCTGGAACCCATCCAGTCAGACTCTTGGAAGCTGTAAAAAGTGGTGGTTAAGGATGTGGCCTCTAGAGCAGTTCTTCCTGGTTTCAAACCCGAGCCTTGTAATGTGCAACCTGTCTCTAACCTTGGGCAAGGGCTCAGGAAGCCTCAGTGTTCTCTTCTGTAAAATGTAGATAATAGTACCTACCACACAGGGTTGCTCTGATGATTCAATAATTAGAGTGTTAAATGTTTAAAACAATTGGAGCAGTGACCTCAGATACACTTGGTGGTGACACACAGGCCTGGCGGAACAACCTCTTTGCTTGCCTGGCCCCTGGCCCTGTGCCAGGTAGGAAACAAAGTGGTAACTACCTGGATGGCAATGTCCAGTTCAATAAGCAGCTGCAAATGCAAGAATTACATGAAAACACCAAGGTCAGCAAACAAGATCCCTGCGGAAAATGAATTCTTTCAGGCAGCAGCCAGCTGACACCCCCTACAAGTTGGATCTGGACAAGAAGGCTTGGTTCCTTAAGATCATGGACAGTTTTTTGCTACACATCAGGTCGATTACAGCTTCTCTAAGGATGGACTGTTTAGCTCGACTGCAAATGTATAAGACATCAATGCTGGGGATGCAGAGAAAAACCCCAAACCCACTGATCTCAAAAAGAGAGGAGATAAAAGAAAGGTGGAATTAAGATGGTTTCATGTTGAAAAAGACAGAAATACAAATGTATTATATGTCTGATTTGCCTCCAGAAATAATAGTGGATTAATTTATATACCTTATATTCAAATTTTGCAATTCTCTTGAAAGATCCTCAAAAGAATTTATTTATTTATTTTACAGTATTTTATTATTTATGCTATTACAGTTGTCCCCACCCTCTCCCTGCTACCCCCTCCACTCATCCCCCGCCTCATTCAATCCCCACACCATTGTCCATATCTATGAGTCATGCATTCGTGTTCTTTGCCTAACCCCTTTACCTTCTTTTATCCAGTGACACCCACTCCCACAGCTGTCAGTCTGTTCCATGTATCTATGCCTTTGTTTCTATTTTGTTAGTTAGTTTATTTTGTTTATTGGATTCCACATATAGGTGAGATCATCTGGTATTTGTCTTTCACTGACTGGCTTATCTCACTTAGCGTAATAGCCTCCAGGTCCATCCACATTGTCAAGAAAGGTAAGAGTGCCTTCTTCTTGTTTTTTCCTAATCCTCACCCAAGAACATTTTTTCATTGCTTAGAGAGAGAAAGAAGGAGAGAGAAAAACATTGATGCAAGAGAGAAGCATTGATTGGCTGGCTGCCTCCCATATTCATCAGGACCAGGGAACAAATCAACAATCCAGAATCCAGGCATGTGCCTTGGCCAGGAGTCAAACCCACAACTGTTCAGCTACAAGGACAATGCTCTGACCAACTGAGTCACACTGGCCAGGGCAACAGTTCCTTCTTATTTACTTCTGCATAGTATTCCACTTTGTAAATGTACCACAGCTTTTCTAAACCACTCATCTACTGATGGGCACTTAGGCTGTTTCCAATCTTGGCTATTGTGAACACAGGGGTGCATATATTCTTTTGTATTGATGTTCTGGGATTCTTAGGATATATTCCCAAAAGTGGAATTGTTGGGTCAAAAGGGGGTCTCATTTTCAATTTTTTTGAGGAAACTTTACTGTGTTCTACTATGGCTGCATCAGTTTGCATTCCCACCAACAGAGCACTAGGGTTCCCTTTTCTCCACATCCTCGCCAACACATGTTGTTTGTTGACGTATTGATAGTAAACATTCTGACAGGTGAGAGGTAATATCTCATTGTGATTCTAATTTGCATCTCTGATGATTAGTGACGCTGAACATTTTTTCATATGTCTATGGGCCATCTATACAAGGGGACCCCCCAAAAGGGCATTTATTTATAAAAAATTGTATTTACTCTTACACATATAAACCAGTCAGTTTAAACTTCAGTCCCCTTCAAAGTACTCTCCATGTGATGCAATGCACCTATTGAGATGTTTTTTTCCACGGATCAAAAAAGTTTTTGAACTTGTCTATTTTGATTCCTTTTAGTGTTACTGCCGTTTTTTGTTTCACCTCTTCCACATCAGCAAAACGTTTCCCTTTGAGGACCTTTTTCATCTGGGGGAAAAAAAAAAAAAGAACTCACTGTGGCAAGTCGCTTGAGTCAGAGTGAATAGGAATGGTGGGGTGCATGGGTAATGATGCCGTTTTCTTGGTCAAAAACTGCTGAACACTCAGTGTGGTGTGGGCAGGTGCACTTGTAAATCACTCATCATGAAATGGGAAAACGCATTGAAAAAGTTAAAAAAAAAATCCACTGAAGCCCAGTGCAGCCTCTCAAAAAAAAAAAAAAAAAAAAAAAAAAAGCCAGCTGGTACCCTTATAGAGATAGATTCCTAGAACACTCACCTAGCGGGAGAAACCTATCCTACAAGGGACCCGCCCTCCAGAAGATAATTCTGGGGTTATTTTTTTGGATACCTCCTCATATTTCTTCCTTGAGGAAGTGTCTATCCAGGTCGGTTGCCCATTTTTAATTGGGTTGTTTGTCTCCCTGGTGTTGAGTTGTGTAAGTTCTTTGATATTGTGGAGGTTAAACCCTTATCAGATGTATTATTAGTGTGTTTTCCCAGACAGTGTGTTCCCTTTTTATTTTGATGATGGGTT
Source organism: Pteronotus mesoamericanus (assembly GCF_021234165.1). Lineage (NCBI taxonomy): Eukaryota > Metazoa > Chordata > Mammalia > Chiroptera > Mormoopidae > Pteronotus > Pteronotus mesoamericanus. The sequence continues at coordinate 3,487,572 of NW_026555085.1, forward strand.
TTTTTAGCTGTGCAGAAGCTTTTTAATTTGATGTCCCATTTGTTTATTTTTTCCTTTGTTTCCCTTGCCCTAGGAGATATATTGGCAAAAATTTGCTATGTGAGATATCTGAGATTATATCACCTATATTTTAATGGTTTTGTGACTTACATTTAAGTCTTTTGTCCATTTTGAGTTTATTCTTGTGTGCATGACTTACTTTTAAAGTATGTCTGAATTCAGCCAATACTGAAAAAATTTCTTGAGTATGCTTCTCAAAAGACTACTTCATACAGGGGCCATTAGGTTATTTTTTTAGTTCATTTTCTTTAAAATGAATTGAAGATCAAAACAAAAGGTGAGCTAGTTTTAAACTTTTACAATAATATTACATGAACACAGTCTCCTTCTTTCCTTGATCAGAAGCTGAGGGAACACGATAAACCAGCAGCAGCACCAACACAATGGTTGCAGAGACACACCAAAGCCACCAACGCGATGCTATGTTTGCTCCTCTCCCAGAAGAATTTAAAGTCAAGCTTTACAAAGAAATCTTAAAGGAGATGGACTTTGCTGTCATTTGAAGAGGGAGTCTGTGGATCTTGCACTAACATTTTTAGATAAAGATGAAATTTAGAAGCTACAAATTACATGTCAAGGTGGCAGAGTTTTAGCTGAAGGAGAAATATATGCCTCAAAAAAAGAGGTGTGAAGTGTACAGGAAGCTGTCTCTGCACCAAAAACAGTTGGACCGGAGGCCCAAGAGGTGAACTGGGCCATTGGAATGCACCACGAATGAATAGTCATGACCAGACATAGGTTCCGTCTTGTGGATTCTGACGATGAGCAATTGCTGTTTGGTACATCCAAGAAGACCTTTGAGTAGAGTGTTCCAAGTTTTGACAAATTAGGGAGCTCCTTCCCTTACAGGTTTGTACCTGGTGTGAACTCTGTGTCCTTGAGGAATACAGAGGAAGCAGATTTTTGTTTGTTCATTTGTTTGGTTTTTTTTTCTCCTTTTCATTTAATTTGTTGGGTGACACTGGTTAATAAAAGCATACACATTTCAGATGCATCATTTTACAACTCATCATCTGTACCCTGTACTGTGTGTTCACCATCCCAAGTCAAGTTCCATCTATCACCATTTATTCCCACCATCTCCTCCTTTACCTCCCCCTAATACCCCTCCCCCCATCCAGGTAGCTGTTTTTTACTTTTACGTTTTTTTGTTTGTTTGTTTTTTTTGTGCAGATGTAGTCCCCTATTCAATCTGGGCTGCCACACAGACAGACAGAAAGCGCGGGGATTATTTTCTTTCGCATCCTAGTGCAAACCAAAAGAACAACATTAGATTGTTCAAGGTCTATCAGTGGATGCAGTGTTTTTTACTTTTAAATCCTCCACCAAAGGTGGTTGGGTGGCCATGAAATCATTGGTCAAGCACAGGATGGGATTATAAGAATCAGGTTGAGGAGACCTTAAGAAAAAAGGGAGGAAATGCTAGAGGGTAAGAGGCTTTCCTCAGTTTCCCTCTAGGCAAACAGAGGCTTCTGGCATCCAAGTTCCCTCTGTGCTTCAGAAAGAGCAAGACATGACTACATTCCACCCTTGACCAGCTGAAACCTGGTGTCTTCCCTTAAGCCTCTGTTCAGGCCACTCTTCCAGAGGCACAAATACACCTCTGGTGCCAAGTCCAAAAGACATCACTGATTCATTTACACTAACTCGGGCAGTGAATTGGAATGTAGGGTATGGCAAAGGGCTCACTTGTAGAAAAGAAACAACCTCACATTTTGAAGGTGGGAGTGTGGGGCCTGGGGACCCTTGGAATCACTGTGCTAGCTAGTAGCTAGCATGTCCTCTCCAGTTATTTAATCAAATTTTAATCTGGGTGCTGCTAGGAAGGGATTTTGAACATATAAATAAAGTCTTTTTTAAAAAATATTTTATTTATTTTTAGAGAGAAGGGAAGGGAGGGAGAAAGAAGCATCAATGTGTGGTTGCCTCTCATGCTCCCCTTGCTGGGGACCCGGCCTGCAACCCAGGCATGTGCCCCAAGCGGGGACCAGGGAATCGAACTGGCGACCTCTGGTTCACAGCCTGGCACTCAATCCATTGAACCACACCAGCCAGTAACCAGTTAAATTTAAATAAGTTAACATTAAAAGGTCAGTTCCTCAGTCACACTAATGCACAAAGTGCTCTATAGCCATGAGTGGCACATGTCTATCATCAGTCGTCACACGAGGGTGCACTGGCCAGTGCTGATTCCTGCTTCTGGCTCATCTTCCTCTTTACAGCCATCCTCTCTATTTTCATCTAGCAGTTTGCATGGTTTTATTTTTTAGATTGAACCTTGGACATGGCTTTAAGAACTTAAGAATTTATGACAGGTTCTCTGTCTTCTTCCTTCAGGCTCCTCTCTGGTAGAAGGGCAGTGTCAGGAGAAAACAGAGAAAGGGGCTGCCCATATAAATAAAGTCTTAAATCAGTTTATCTTCTGTGTGGTGGACCTAACTCAATCCCATCCAAGCCTTTTTTTTTTTTAAGGTAATAGATTTTTTTAAAAAAGAATCTATTTATTTTGAGAGAGAGGGGAAGGGAGGAAGAGAGAGAGAGAGAAACATCAATGTGTGGTTGCCTCTTGTGCACCTCCTACTGGGACCTGGCCCACAAACCAAGGCATGTGCCCTGACTGGGAACTGAACTGGCAACCATTTGGTTTGCAGGTCAGCACTCAGTCCACTGAGCCACACCAGCCAGGGCCCATCCAAGGCTTTTTAATAGTGGCTGGAAATGAGAAAATGTATTTCCACATTCTGGGACTTCCTTACTCACCTCAATCTAGCAGCTGAGACCAGCTGCCAGCTCTCCACAGGCCCTGGACTAGGCCTTGTGGCTGCAGAGAAAAGAATCAGAGAAAACTCAGGAATAAAAATGGAGACAGTGACACTTCCAAGTCAAACTATTAAGTCTTCAGAAAGTCAAGGATAAAGAAGCAGGGGACCAGAGAAAATTTCAAGCTAGTTAATGAAATCTTGGAGTGATCAGGAAATCCAGTTTTCTTGAAGAATGGGATATAGCTGGAGATGAGGAACAGCGATCATGCACTGATAAAACCAAAGCAAATGCCAAGGTTCTCAAGCATAGAGGCGTAAAGGGGAGCTGGTTACAAGGCCTACAGATGATGCCTGTGGGACTTTTCAGGTCTATTAATGAGGTCAACCAGAAGTCAAGGAGCAATCCCTTCCCCTGTCTTTATATGGAAGCCCTACATGGGATCCTGGGATATAAATGGGAAGACAATGCTTTCTCAGGTAGTCCCTATGCAGACTGAGGGACCTCTTCCTCCTGACTACTAGCTAGAGGCCTGACCTATCCATGTTCTCTTCAAGGAGCTGCTGTCCCTCCACCTCCTACATATGATCTCTACTGAGGACCCTCAGGAATCCAGATGAGACCCTTGGACCCTGAGCACTCCATGGTCATCTCTGTAGCTGTGTCCTGAATTTCTCCCACAAGACTTCACCCTTCAGCAGCCATGTTGGCCTCCTCTGACTCTGATTCAGAGCCTGAACTTAAAGGTAAGTTGAACCCTGATCCTAAGTCCATTTTAGAGACAATAGGATATCACAGTTCCATATACTCATGACTCCTTCCCTTCTCCAAACCCAAGGTAATATATATCCAAAAACACACATTAAACTATACAAAACAATTTGACAAAATTAAATGAAAAAATTAAAAATCCACATTCATAATGGAAGATTATGGCATATATTTTTCAACAACCAATTAAAAAAACACACACACAAGGGAAGACCACTAAGGACACAGAACATTTGAAGAACACAATTAACAACTTGACCTATGACAAATATAGACCATTTCCTCCAACAGCAAAAGAATCCAGAATTTTTGTATATCAAACTTTATTTACCAAAATTACCTTATGGCATGTTACAGAACAAACTTCAAAAAATGTCAAAGGATTGAACCCATTTGGTATATACTCTTGGAAAGGTATAAATCAATAATCAAATGATAAGAAATAAATTAAACTGCTTAGATGTCAAGCAATATTTTTCTAAACAATCCCTAGATTAAGGAAAATACAATAGAAATTTTAAAATCTCTTGAACTGAATAATATCAAAACTTGATAAAAACATATCAAAACTTGTTAAATACAACTGAACAGTGTTTTGAGAAAAATTTACATCACTAAATCTTTATGTTAGAGAAGGAGACGGCTAAAAACAAGTGATTTGAGAGTCATCTTGTTACCAAAGAGCAATTGGGGTGCTGATGCCCACCGCCACCTGCTAGGCAAAATTCTAGGGGCAAAGTTTTGGTGATAAAGGACAGGAATCTTTATTCAAAAGCTTCACAGTTTTGGCTTCTGGCCAATATGGAGGCATAGGTAGATATACTTTGCTTCCTTGAACAACCAAAAGAAGGACAGTAACAATTAAAAACAAAAAACAAGAACTGTCAGAAAACTGAACCATAGGAAGTCCAACAACCAAGCAGTTAAAGAAGAAACATTCATCTAGAACTGCAGGAGAGGCAGATACAGGCAGCCAGGGTGGAGAGAACATGTGGCCAAGGCGGTGGCTGGAGGACCAGGTGGACGAGGCCATAGGTGGGGGTCCCACATTTGTGTTCAGATAAACCAGGAGGAACAACAGGGGAGCGAGACAGACTGCACAACCCAGGGTCCCAGTGTGGGAAAAGAAAGCCTCAAAACCTCTGGCTGTAAAACCTGTGGGGGTCGCAGTGGCTGGAGAAACTCCCAGCCTCACAGGAGTGTTCTCTGGAAAGACCCACAGGGTCCTAGAACATATACAAATTGACCCACCTGGGAATCAGCACCAGAAGGGTCCGATCCACTTGTGGGTAGCAGGGGAAGTGACTGAAAGCCAACTGAGAGTCAAGCAAGGGGCATTGTTCCCTCTCTGACCTCTCCCCCACATACAGCACTACAACACAGAGATGTGAGTTGCTCTGCACTGGTGAATACCTAAGGCTCTGCTGCTTCCAATGTAACAGGTGAGCTGAGACAAAAAGAAATATGGCCCAAATGAAAGAACAGATCAAAGCTCCAAAAATACTACTAAGCAAAGAAAAGATCGACAATGTATCAGATGCAGTGTTCACAACACTGGTAATCAGGATGCTCACTGAAATGGTTGAGTACAGTCACAAAATAGAGGAAAAAGTGAAGGCTATGCAAAATGAAATAAAGCAAAATAAACAGGGAACCAACAGTGAAGAAAAGAAAACCGGGACTCAAATCAACTATTGGGAACAGAAGGAAGAAATAAATATGCAACCAGAACAGAATGAAGAAACAAGAACTTTTTTAAAAAATGAGAGAGGCTTAGGAACCTCTGGGACAACTTTGAACATTCCAACATGTGAATCATAGGGGTGCCAGGAGGAGAAGAGGAAGGACAAGAAATTGAAAACTTATTTGAAAAAATAATGAAGGAGAACTTCCCCAATCTGCCAAAGGAAATAGACTTCCAGGAAGTCCAGGAAGCTCAAGAGTCCCAGAGAAGTTGGACCCAAGGGAACACACACCAAGGCACATCATAATGATATTACCCAAGATTACAGACAAGGAGAGAATCTTAAAAGCAGCAAGAGAAAAGGAGACAGTTACCTACAAAGGAGTTCCCATAAGACCAGCATCTGATTTCTCAAAAGAAACCTTACGGGCAAGAAGGAGCTAGAAAGAAGTATTCAAAGTCATGAAAGACAAGGACCTCCATCCAAGATTACTCTATCCAGCAAAGCTATCATTTAGAATGGAAGGGCAGATAAAGTACTTCCTAGATAAGGTCAAGTTAAAGGAGTTCACCATCACCAAGCCCTTATTATATGAAATGTTAAAGGGACTTATCTAAGAAAAAGAAGACCAAAACTATGAACAGTAAAATGACAACAAACTCACAACTATCAACAACTAAACCTAAAACAAACAAACAAACAAAAAACCTAAGCAAACAACTAGAACAGGAACAGAATCACAGAAATGGAGAACACATAGAGGGCTGTAAGTAGGGAGGGCGTGGGAAAAGAATGAGGGAAAAAATACTGGAAATAAGAAGCATAAATGGTAGGTACAAAATAGACAGGGGGGAGGTTAAGAATAGTATAGGAAATGGAGAAGCCAAAGAACTTATATATACGTCCCATGGACGTGAACTAAGGAAGGCAGCGGAGAATGATGGTGGGGATGGGCAGCGCCAGGTGGAAGGGAATAAAGGGGAGAAAAAAAATGGGACAACTGTAATAGCATAATCAATAAAATATACTTTAGCCCTGGCTGGTGTGACTCAATACATTGAGCACCAGCCTGTGAACCAAAGGTTTTCCAGTTCAATTCCCAGTCAGGGCACGTTACACCTGGGTTGTGGCCCAGGTCCCCAGTAGGGGGTACGTGAGAGGTAACCACACACTGATGTTTCTGTCCCTCTCTTTCTCCCTCCCTTCCCCTCTCTCAAAAAATAAGTATATAAAATATTTTTAAATAAAATATACTTTAAAAAAACTTCATAATTTTGAATAAAAGCTTTACACATGCATTGGTCACTTAAGCCTGTCAATTAAGGCTAAACTCTTTAACACCTGAGTTCTCCTATCTTTCCCCCTTTTATTTCTTATTTCTGTAGCGTTAGTTTGCAAACTTAAACAACATAAGATACAAAAGCCACACAAGTTTGGAAGAAGAGCAGGGTTCTGTCTCAGAGCACCTCTAGAACATCTAAAGAATAACCCTGCCACTCTGCCAGGTCAGCCTGATGCTAAGCTGTGCCTAGAGTTCCTTTCCATCCAAACTACCATCTGTTGTCCATTGGGAAATGCAGGCAGCTACAGCACAATCATCCAGGCATCCTCAAGGAAGAGAGCCCGAGAGCCAGAGCCCCCAGTGACCATCCCAGAGCCTGAGAGTGCTTTTTGTGTATCAGATCTTCTCACCCACAATTCCATGCATTCTGGAGGCATTCAGCTTCTCAGCCAATCCCATCCTAGACTGTTTACAATTGCCTTGGGCATCCTCCTCCCACGGCCCCTCCCCACTCCTTCCCAGTGGTCTGATCAGATCTCTCTGTATCAATTTTGAGATACTAGAAAAAAAGTTAGCATATCAAACTCAAACACAGAAAATAGGATAAATGAAAAAGAGATACCATCAATAAATTAGAAATGAAACTGGAAAAGCTGGTATTTGTGCTGCCTGTCACTACCAGAACCAATAAGTAGAGAGAGGGATTGAATCTTTATGGGCACTTTATTCAGATGGCCAGTGATCTGAGAAGACGGCAGGTTATGTACACTAAGAGACTGTCTTATATTCCATTTCAAACAGCCCCTTTTTATAAGGAGAAGAAAAGTGTTGTAAGCGGTTTAGAATTCAGGGAAAAGTTTAATCAGATAAAAAGCTGCAGCATTCTTTTATCTGTTGACCAGTGATTCTTTATCTGTGTCCTGGGCAGTAGTCTTTATCTGCATCTTGGTCAGCAGACATTCTTTCCCTGGAGCGCAATGGCTCAGAGGCTTGCTTGCAGTCCTCCTGGGGCACAAAGGTGGAACTGCTTATGGTCTCGGGGAGTCAGGGTGGGTCATACCTTCAGTTTCTGAAACAGTAGCTTTTTACACGCATTAATTACTAATCTTATTGACTGTTACCTAAAACTAAACTTTTCCAACTCTTGAGTCCCCCATCAGAAAAAGAAATGGTCAATGAAGAAATTCAACAAAGTGGGGCGGAAAAAAAGGCAGTTCCTGGAGCAGAGTAAGCATTCCGTATGTTACATTATTGTCACTCAAGCAGGGTGCACACAGGGCTTACAAGAGGGCGTGGACACACCCTGGAGCAGGTTGGTCCAGCAGCTCTGCTGACCCCAGCTGAGTGGAGCGAGGTGAGAACTGGGATGGAGGAATTCAGGAGGGCAAAGAGAAGCCTCTCAGGGCTACATGTCTGTTACATGTAAAGTGGACATGGCTAAACTTCCCTGTGTGCAGTGGCTTAACAAGTAGGGTAGGGTGAGAGAGATATTTTGTCCTTAACATTGTAGAATTGCTGGTATGTAGTAACAATAAAAAGTTGGTTTTAGAATATAAAGTTCCCTACAGAAAACATACCCTCTTACTGCCTGTCCCAGGGGCCCCCACCCCGCCCTGGGTAAGCCACAGCCTGAGTGCCCATCTGAGTACAGTCCCACTCCTCTTCCGGCCTGGGGGCTCCCATGGGAATCCAAGACAAGTGAGGATTCTTTTGAACCTAGTAGCATAGTTTTGTGAAGCAATGTTTGTATAAGAAAAGTGTTTCCTAAATGTATGATGAACTAATGAAAAACTGAAGTAATAAGGGAGGCAAGAAAATATGGGCAGAAATTATAGAAGTAGACATTTAGTTCAAACATAAAGAAAACCTTCCCAATTACCATGACTGTAAAAAAAGACAAAATGTGAAACTACCATTTCATCAGAGACCTAGGGATTCTTAACTTTTTTTTAAAAGGTTTTATTTATTTATTTATTTTTAGACAGAGGGGAAGGGAGGGAGAAAGAGAGGGAGAGAACATCAGTGTGTGGTTGCCTCTTGCGTGCCCCTCACTGGGGACCTGGACCGCAACCCAGGCATGTGCCCTGACTGGGAATTGAACCAGTGACTCTTTGGCTGGAAATGCTTGCAGGCCAATACTCAATCCACGGCACCACACTAGCCAGGATGGGATCCCTAACCTTTTTATACTCTGGATCCCTTTGGCAGTCTGGCGAAGTCTATGGAGTCTCAGAATATTTTTTCAACTGCATAAAATAAAAAAAACAGGATTACAAAAGAAAACAATTATGTCAAAGTAATCAAAATAGGGAACAAATGTGTGATGATAAGATCTAGTGGTAAGTCTAACCATGACTATAACTACAAAGTAAAGATGAGCACATATAACATTTTGAAATTTCTGCAAGTGAAAGATGATATAAAAGTCTGTGATTCTGGCTGGGGGAAGGTGGGCAAAGCGAGAAAAAGCAGGGACAGCTATAATAGCATAAACAACAAAATACATACAAAAGAAGTCTGTGATTCCCGTTGGTGATAGTCACAGGTACTGCTAATACTGCTGTGGCTTGTTGCCTACATTTATTTTTGGGAAAAAATGCTAAGTTTTAGTTTGAGGTTAGTGAAAATAAAATGTAATTTTCCCATCCTCATTCACAGATCCTTTGGGGTCCTGGGTAAGAGCCCTGCAGTACAACCAGCAAAGAGTCTGAGGGGAAAGGAAGCTCAGTCAAGAATATGGTGTTTCCTGCCCATGAGCCTTCTGACCCTTAGTCCCTGCTACCTAGATCCTGAAACTGTCCTGGATTCTGTCCTTTTCCAAAGCCTGCCTGTTCAGCTTTTCCTTCAGTTCTGTAAATATCCTTCTAATAACTTACTCTTACTCCCTGGAGTTAATTTGCTATTTCCCTACAGCCAGCTGCTCCCTCAGCTCCATGACTCCCAGCCTGGAATTATGGCACAATGGGTGAATGTGGCACAGAAGGTCCAAGCCACAGAGTGGCTGTGTGGCATGGGGCTCACTACTTATTCAAGCATATGAAATGGGAAGAACAGCTCCTTACAGTGCAGGTGTGTGAATCCAGTGAGATTAAGTATCTGCTCTGAAGTCAGGGACTGCAGAACACAGAGAAGGGGATCAATAAATGTGTCTCAGTTTAATGAATATTATATCTGAAAATACTCTGTAAACTCTAAAATGCAATGTGAATTGCTGTATCCGTTATTCTCAGTACGAAAAGAGCTGATCTCTCTTCTTCTCCAAGTTTTGTCTTGGTGTTGCTTTCTCCTTTTGTCCTTGAGTCTTTGCCCTAAATCTATGTTAGAACCCAGCCAATTAGCCTGCTTCTCCTAATGTCTGCTTTCCTGAAATAAGAAAAGTCACCTTTATTAAGTGAAGGGTGGGTGGGTCCATATGGATAGGATGGGAAGAAAAAAGGATGTCCCTCATTTCTTTTGTCCTTGGAGTACATATCCGTATTCTATAGTTCTGAAATTGATGCTGAGATGGGCACCCTCATGTTATGCTGAAACAGAGCTGTTGAACACAGAATAAGTATTTCCCTGAGAGTCCAGTTAAGAAATAACTCAGCACAGATGTGGACAAAGATAAAAATGATTTTTTAAAAAAGGGTTGACATCCCTGAGCAGCGTGGGATTGCTGTTACAACCCATAAGGACACCTCCAAACTCTTTCTATATGACTCTAGGTTAAGAATACAGACATTGTACCAGATACAGACATTGTTCTTGGAGATTAGCAAAAGGAAGCAGGGTATTGACAGAACCCTGTCCTAGGGAGTGATCCCAGATACTTCTGAATCTATGAGGCCAATGTGTTCATCATCAGCAAAAGGAGCAAAATGAGGGAGAAAGTTGAAGGGCAGTCATGTTACCCAAAAGTTACAGTCTGGGGATCACAAGGTCCCATCTAAGGTTTTTACAGCTTAAGAAAAAGTCCTTCGGTGTTTCAGCATAAAGGGGGCATGGGAGCAGCTTTGCAGCCGAGAACTCCATCTCCTGGTCGATGCTGCCCCCTGGACGTCAGCAGGTGTATCGCGGCTCCCTTTCACACTATTTTTCCTTTTCATCCCATCCCCTTCTTTTATGTGCCCTGACTGGGGATCGAATCTGCAACCATGGTGTATTGGAAAGACACTCTAACCAAATGAGCTAGCTGCCCAGAGGCCTGTTTAGCTTCTTTAAACATTTCATAGAGAATGTACAACTGCCTGGCCAGGTAGCTCAGTTGGTTAGAGCGTCTTTCCAATACACCATGGTTGCAGGTTCAATCCCCAGTCAGGGCACGTAAAAGCAACCAGTGAATATATAAATAAGTGGAACACCAAAGTGATGTGTTCCAGGTCACATAAAAGAAGGGAGGGTCTTTTAGGTCAGAGATTCCATAATACATCCCCGGGAGACTTCAGCATCCCTGAAAACTGTGTGCTCCAGTATAATTTGAATGCCTCCGGGTTCCAGCATCAGGAGCCTCCTTACGCGCTAGCACTGCCCCTCGGTGGCCAGCAAAAATCCGTGTTTATCAGTCAAGTCTGAATATTTGGGTTCAGGGTTGAATAGAATGGAAGGTTAGAAACTGCTAAAATCCGAAGTGCCTGCCTGCACAGGCCTTCTTCCATTGGAGCATTAGTTGACTACCAATGAGATCACCTATGGGAGGGTAAAGGAGGGACGGTCTCTGGGAACCCGCTCTTTGTCAAAGCACCCTGTATCTCCTCTGGCAGGTAGGGAGCTGGCGCTGAAGGTGTGGCAATCCCATGGTCAGATCAAAGGGATGGGATCTAAGAAAAGCCTGTGTAGGGGAGACAAAGTAGCCCTTGGAACAGTGCCTGAGGCTGCACAGCCATGTACCCCGCCCTTGCATCTGCCATTTTAACCAGGGGCCACCTTCTTCCGCAAGGTAGGTTACTCATGAAATAATCCCCTTCCTAAAACCAATGCAGCCACTTTGGCCTAAAGCAGCTAGAGATGCTCCTACTTTTTCACCACCCATTAAGCCCATGATGTATTTGGAGATGGAGGTGACCCTGGAGCAGAGATTAGGCTACTTGAAGGCACCAGGAGGAAGGAGAAAGGAAATGGGAGAAGAGTGTTTGTCATTTTAGGTATTTATTGTTCTCTGCAGACTGACCTTAGAGTACCTCTCAACCAAGGAGGGGAACTGGTTAGTGTTCAAGTTGCTGAGATCTCAGGTCAAAAAGCAACAGAAAAGAAATCACTTTACATGAAGGGAAAAAAAGGAAAAACAAACGACTTGGAGGCAGTTCCCCTTACCAGCAATTCCAAGAGCTGAGGCTTCACACATAAGGACATGGTGACAAGAGTTGTATGTGCCAGAGATTGAGGCAGTGAAGGTTTTACAAGAGGAAGAGAGAAGAACCTTGGTTTTTTGAGTTGTTGTTTTTTTTTTTTTTTTTTTTGAGGGGGAGGGCCAGTGGGGTGACAAAAGGCAAAATTGGGAGAATGATAAATAGCATTTTGAAAGCCCAGGGAAAGGCAGTCCTGGGAAACCTGAAGACACTGGGAGACTCGAAAGCTAAGGGGATCCACCTTACCCTGATGAGGCAGGGTCCTGGAAATGAAGGCAGGGTGTGTGTGACATGTCACAGACCCGGGAGGCAAGTGGAGAACTGAAGGGGCATGCCAGGCAAACAAGGTTAGGGAATGGGGTACAGGAGTCCATGGAGAGGGCTGGTGAATCCCAGGGTCCAGCACATCAGAAGTTGGGCTTGTGCTTCTTGAGTTCCACCATAAGGTGGTGAATGTTGATGAGCTCAGCCCGGGCAGGGAGAGCTCGGAGCTGGGGCTGAGACAATACCCGGTGGAAGCGATGATAAAGCTGGATCAGCTGCGTCAATGCTCCCTGGTCAGAGAAAGTCAAGGATGGGTAAGACTGTGGGGCAGTGCTAAGGATAATGATTAAAAATCAGGTTGGGGAGCCCCGGCTGGCATGGCTCAGTGGATTGAGCACCAGCCTGTGAACCAAAAAGCCACTGGTTTGATTCCCAGCCCGGGCACACGCCTGGGTTGCAGGCCAGGTCCCCAGTACGGGATGCATGAGAGGCAATCACACAGTGATGCTTTTCTCCCTCTCTTTCTCCCAAGTAAAATCTTTAAACAATAAAAATCAGGTTGGGGATTATCCAGAATTTTGGGCATAGCTAGTAGGTGAAGATCAAGGGTCACTTGGATGAGGCTGAGCCCAAGGAAAAGAGGGAGAAAAATTAGTGATGGGGGCAGGGTAGGTGAGGAGGCTGATAGACGCAGGTCACCTGGATGATACTAGTTCCATTTCTGAAGTTGGTGAAACTCCGCATTACATCCTGACTCAGAGACTCCACTGATGATTTCCAGGAACTACCAAAGCCACGGATCAGCTGAGTAACCCGGGCTGATGGTAGGAGGAAAGAGATAGTGTCAGACAGGGACAAGGCTAAATGACCTTTGACCCCACTAAGTCCTCCCCCCTCCCCAAGGCACAGCCATCAATCCAACCCCTCTTTTCTGGTGTTCTCCCCATCACTTCTTTCCTGCTCCACCCACTCCCCACGTAATCCACATTCTCTCATTTTTCTTTTCAAGTCACTTTACCACTGACCCCAATACTAACACACCATTCTCATACCTTCTTCCCCTCGAAGTCGCTCAGCCTGTCCCCGCTCAATCAAAGCCTCTGCCTCCTTCACAAATGCCACCAGACCCCCAAAAGGGGGGGACAGCAACTCTTCAATGAATTCCTGGAGAAACACACACACACAGTTGAGTGTCTTGGTGTCAGTAGAGTTTTCCAGTTCTGGTATCATGACCAAAGAAGTCCTCAGAACTCTCCCACAGGAGAACAACTAAACTCTGCAAAGGTCGTACATCTTAAGAAACTGCTAGTCGCACAAGAGGCAGGGGAAATCTTCAAGGCTCCCCCTCCTCAAAAACAAAACAAAACAAAACAAAACAAAACAAAAAAACCTAAACTTGAGCTTGGAGCACAGCAACAAGAAATTGGAGCCAGGGCTGGAACCAGAGGGGTGGGTGCTGAGAGAGGCCAGGATGCAAAAAAAAAAGAAGAAGAAGAAGAAGACGATACAGACACAAAGATGACCAGTTAACAAGGAATGAAGAGACTTGAAACAACATGGAATATTTTTAGACATTATTTTTCCAAAAAATGTTTTAGAGGTTCCAGCCAAGATGGCGGCACAGGTAAAGGCAGTCACTCAAATCCTCCCTCAATCACATCAAAATTACAACTAAAGTATAGAACAACATTGTTCAGAACTGCTTGAAATCTAGCTGAACAGAAGTCCTACAACTAAGGATGTAAAGAAGCAGCCACAAGGAGAATGGTATGAGGGGTGGAGACATAGAATGGGCTAGTCTGACACCCAGGAGTGGTGTAGATATATATCAGGAGGGATATATTGGCTACAGAGGTCCACCCCAGGGGAGCAAAGGGTCCCAGCCTCACACCAGACCCCCCAGCCCAAGGTTCCAGAGCCGGGCTGGGGGCTACAAAAACCAGCAGGGATTGTGGCTGAGTGAGACAGAGAACTTCCAGAGCCCTAGGCAGTTCCTCTTAAAGGGCCTGCACAAGGACTTACTCCTACTTACCCACTGCGAGCTCCAGCACTGGAGCACCAGTGACACAGGGAGAAGAACTGAACAGTCTGAAATTAGGGCAAGAGATGGAGGGGCAGCTTCCTCCCAAATGGAAGTATTGACAGAGAGCATTGTTCCTGTCCTGAGCCCTCCCCCAAAGAGCCATATCTGAGCTGTCTCAGCCATATCTTTATCAACCTGGCTAACACTGTTCCCCTTGCCCTGGTGATTCCCTGAGGTTTAAACCCTCCACACCCCACCCAATTTGTGGGCCCACACAAGCTATTTCCAGTGGCTGTTCCAAACAAATGACCTGTTTTCGCTTGTCTTAGACTTTCCTAAAATTTCTCAAACAAGTAGCATCTGGCTTCAGTGTACCCCGTATGTGTCTCACTAAGTGGCCCCAGGCCCAGCACTAGTGGCAGCCTACTTTGGTTCACAGCATTGCCTCTCCTGGGCTCCTCCAAGCCCAGCACAAGTAGCAGCCATCTGTATATCACTTTGTAGCTCATGCTGTGTGGTCATGGGCAGGGCACAGGTGGCAGTATACCTTGGCCTGTGCTTCCCGGGTGTCCCTAGGGCCATTGTATTTAGTGAACAGCTTCAGACCACATCAAAGCATGACCACCCAACCACTTCCACAAGTGACACACTCAAGGGCACCAGACTCAGTGGGCACCAGAGCCCTGCTGAAGTATGTCCTGCTCTGTGGGGTCAACCCCTCTACAGCTGATCCTCCAGTTGGTCACAGCCTGTCCTCACAGCTGATCACACTAAACGTAAATCCCCCCCCCGCCCCCGCCGCCGCCGCAACTGAGGTACCAAAGGCAATCAAGCCTCATCTACAACAGGAGGGTATACACAGCCCACACGGAGGGCACACCTGGAGTGCCCAGCTTGGTGATCAGGGAGGCTATGCAACTGGATCCTACAAAACACCTACTATATAAGGCCACTCTATCAAGTCCTGGAGACATAGCAGCTCTTGGTAATACCTAGAAGCAAATAGAGGGAGGTAGCCAAAATGAGGAGGCAAAGAAACTTGTCCCAAATGAAAGAACAGAACAAAGCTCAGAAAAAAAGAACTAAACAAAATGGAGATAAGCAATCTACCAGATGCAGAGTTCACACCACTGATTATAAGGATGCTCAATTAACTTAGGGAAGAGCAGGTGAACTCAGTGGAACTTTAACAAAGATAGGAAACACAAACACGGGGATAGAAAACATAAAAAGAACCAGTCAGAAATGACGGATACATTAATTGAAATGAAGAATACATTACAGGGAATCAACAGTGGAGTATATGAAGCAGAGGATCAAATCAGAGATTGGGAAGATAAGGAAGCAGAAAACACCCAATCAGAACAGCATAAAGAAAAAAAGAATTCAAAACAATGAGGGTAGATAAGGAGTCTCTGAAACAACTTCAAGCACAACAACATTCACAAAATGAAAAAAGTGAAGGGATTAAGAAGTACAAACTGGTAGTCATAGAATGAATAGTCATGGGGATGTAAAGTGCATCATAGGGAATACAGCCAATAATATTGTATCTATGTATGGTGTTAGATGGGTACTAGATTTGTTAAGGTGATCATTTAATAAGTTACATAATGTCTAATCACTGGTTTATAACCTGAAATTAATATAATATTGTATGTCTACTGTAATTGAAAAATAAAAAATTATTTAAAGTAAAAAATGTTTTAAATTTAATCTGCTAAATAGCGGATTAGAAATACCTGAAGAATGATAGAGCAAATTATAATTTATAATTGCAGAAGTAAGTCAGAATGCAGCACAGACAGATAAGGAGATGGAAAATTCTGAGACAATGAGAGGTAGACATCTAATAAATGGATCTAGGCAGTGATTGCTGATGGATACTGGCAAAAAGAGCTAAGACATTAACAAGCCCTTAATGGAAATACACACCACTGCTTCTCAGATATCCTTATAAAATAAAAAAATCTAATTGGAATCTGATCAAGCCTTTCTGTCAAATTATACATTTATGGGAAAAGAGGATCAGTTGAAACACACCATGGAGTGCAATCAGCACAATCCAAACTGTTGTCGTTCTACATAACAAATGACAGTGACTCATTTTCTTCCACAAATAAATCGTGGAGGAGGAGGGCAAAGGTGGAAGGGAAATCTATAGATTAAAAAGAGGTATATGTATGGATCCTGAAATAAGACAAAAGTCAGTTATGAGGTAAATGGCGAAATATGAATACTAGCTATCTTTAATGTGTGATAATATACTCTGGTTTTAAAAACACATCTTAATACAGATGAAGTACTAATGATGTATAGGATATAATTCAAAATAATTGGAGGCAGGGGCCTTGGGAAGAGGATGAGCAATGGATACTGATACAAATAAAACAAAACTGTGATTGTTAGTGGTTGAAGGCCTATGATCATTCTGGAGAGTTTGCTGTGCTATTCTCTTATTAACATATGCATTTGAAATTTTCCACAAGAAAAACTAAAAAAAAAATTTAATGGAGGAGAGGAATTTAAAAAGAAAACAAACAAAAAAAACCCCCCACAAAAACAATAAAAAACCCAGCCCAGAGTAAGTCCTGTTAAGGTAAAAGTGAAACTTTTATTCCATTTAAAATAAACTACTTCAGCTCTGACTGGTATGGCTCAATTGGCTGGGCAGTTCCACAAAGTGGAAAGGACAATTCCCAGTCAGGGCTCATGCCTGGGTTGTGGGTTTGGTCACTGACAGGGGCACGCACAGGTAACTGATTGAGGTTTCTCTCCCGCTTTTCCCCTCTCTCTAAAAATAAATAAAATCTTTACAACAAAATAAACTACTTCTATTTAAATAAAATCTTTTCAATTCTTCCCATTAAACAGCCACTTAAATCCACTGAAGACCATTAGGTAACTAATATGAGACTAGTGAGACATCCCCAAGAAGGGATCTTTCTTTGTGATGTGATTTTGGACAAAGATTAAATAACCAAATTCAAACTATTACAGTTGCCTCAATGCAATAACCCACACACATTCATAATAATGTTACCTGTGGGGGACACAGGGAGTGGACTGTAAAGGGAAGTTCAGCTAACAGAGATGACCTGCCCTAACACAGAACCATAAGTCACGCAAGTCATCTTACAACACGGCTAGTCATAACTGATATGTGCTGTGAGTATAAAATACACGCCAAACTTTGGAAACTTCATATGGAAAATTTTAAATAATTACCCATTTTTGTTGATTATATTTTGAAATGATAGTATTTTGGATATAGTGGTTTAAATAAAATATATTATTAAATTCATTTCACCTGTTTCTTTTAATTTTTAAAATGTAGCTGCTAGAAAATTTAAAATTACTGAAGTGGCTCATAGTGTTGTATGCATTAAATTTCTATTGGACAGCACTGGTCTATACTTGATCTAAATTTTCCTTATGCTCTCTATCCAGCAAAAGAGAACATTCTCATAGTAGAGGAGTGACCAGAGGGAGACAGTGCACACTGGGCTTTGGCTAGCAATCCTTCCCACACAATATCAAGCAGAAGTTCACCAAAAAAAAAAAAGACTAGGAGCTTAGGCAACAGCTGGCTCCCCACCCTAGCAATTTCCATGGTGCCTCAGCTGCTCTCCGCAGAGTCCTTTAGTTTATAAGTGTATTTTATGGGATCAGAGGATCTAGAGAATTACACTTCTTGTTTTTCAGATTCTTTAATTATATTTTATTGATTATGCTATTACAGTTGTCCCAATATTTCCCTCTTTACCCCCCTCCACGCAGCACCTCCCAACCCCTCAGGTATCCCCACACTATTGTTCACATCCATGGGTCTTGCATATAGGTTCTCTGGCAAGAATTACACTTCTGAAAGCAGAGCTGACATTCCCTGTGAGGCAAGTGAGGACAATGGTTTTCTTTGTCATCTAATTACATGTTTATTTTACTAAAAAGAGAACACAGAATGGGAAAGTTTAACCTACAACTAATCAGATCCCAGAAGAACAGAAGAAGAATGTAGTAAAAGCAATGTTTAAAGATACTGGCCGTAAATTTTTCAAAATTAATGAAAAAGATAAATTCAAAGATCGAAGAAACACAACAAGATACCAAAAAATAAATAAAGAGAAACCCACATCTAGACATTGTTGTAAACTTCACAGTCACAGAGAACAGACTGCCTTCAAAGGAACAATAATTAGAACAGCAGACATCTCCAGAGTAACACTTTAAGCTAAGAGTGGAAAGTCATCCCCTAAGTGTTGAGAAAAAAAAAACTGTTAACTTAGAATATGACAGTAAGTCAACAAAACTCTTTTCCTATAAAAAATTGACATCTGTGCGGAAATAAAAATGAGGTTTATTACCAATAAATTCTCACAAAGGAATTTCTTTAAAAAGTTGTTTCAGGAAGAAGGAAAATGATCCCCAGAAGACCATCTGAATTTGAAGAAGGAGTGGTAAGGAAATTAACTGGGAAAAACTCATGGAAATCCAAATAAATCATATCATTATAAAATGGCAACAATGAAAAGTAGGACAGAAATAAAATTCTAGTCAATAATTAGCATGGAAGGCAGAAGGAAGAGGAGTGATTGGATCATTAAAATATTTAAATTTTTTTTTTACATTTAAAATGTTTTAGAGTTCATATATTGCTTGAGAGAAGGGTTAAATATTAAGTTTATATGTTAAGCTAAATATGCAAGGTCATCTATGTTCCCAAGACAGTGGAGGAGTAAGTGGAAGTTACACTAACCTCCTCCCAGGACCAATCTGGAAATGCAATTAAATTGTAAAGAAATCATCCTGCAAAACCAGCTGAACACTAGCTGGAGAGCCTTATAACCAAGGACAGACAGAAGAAACCACTCCGTCACATAAGCAGTGCAGAGGAGGCATGAGAGGGCTGGCTGGGCTCCCATGTACAACAACTGAAGTTCTAGAGAGAGATTTCAGTGGCCGGGGAGTCCCCCCTGAGAGGTGTGGGGTCTAAACCCCAAGTTGCGCTCCCCGGCCTAGAGCACCAGAGCCAGAAAGGAACCCAGATAACATCCAACCGTGAAAAGCAGTAGGGTTTCTATCTGCCATGGCGAGATGGCTGGAGATGCAGAGAGCCTCTTAAAGGGCTAACACACAAAATTTCTATTGTAGACACTTACCCTGGGCTCTGACAGAGGGAGGGCAGAGTGGACTAGAGACACTTGAGGAGACTCTGGAGCTGATGGCTCTGGGGAGAGAACCGAAGGAACAGCCACCAGGGTCCCTGTGCTGAGTCGTTCCACATACTGAAGAAGCCATCTTTCTCAGAGCCTCCTTTCCAAGTGGCATAAGCCTGAGGGGAAGCAATAGCCGCACTCACAGGAATTACTCTGCCCCACCCTGCGCAGCTTAAGCCAGACTGCTGATTAAAGACTGATTAGATTAACAACTGATCAGTTTTAACAGCTGGATGAAAAATACAAAGCACCCAAAATAGGAAGACAAAGAAACAGGCCCCAAATGAAAGAACAAGAGAATTCTCCAGAAGAACTAGATGAAATGGAGGCAAACAATATATCAGATAGAGAGTTTAGGGTAACTATGAGGCTACTCAACAGCAAGAAAAAAGACACTGAAACCATAAAAAAGGACCAATCGGAAAAGAAAGAATGCAATATCAAATAAATAATACCTTGGAAGGAATAAACAGTAGGTTAGATGAAGCAGAGGTCTGAATCAAAGATTTGGAAGACAAGGTAAAAATAACATCCAGGCAGAGCAACACAAAGAAAAAAGAATTTTTAAAAAGTGAGGAGAGCTTAAGATACATTTTGGACAACATGAAGCATCACAACATCCACATCATGGAAATACCAGAAGAAGACAGAAGGCAAGGGATCGAGAACCTATTTGAATAATGAGCAAAAACTTCCCTAATCTGAAGAAAGGAAAAAGACACACAAGTCCAGGAAGCTCAGAGTCCCAAAAAAGTTGCACCCGAAGAGTCCTACACCAAGTCCTACACATCATAATTAAAATTACAAAGGTTAAAGACAAGGAGAGAATCCTAACAGCCATAGGAAAAAAGCAGGTCATTACCTACAAGGGAGCACCAATTAGACTGATACCTGATTACTCAACAGAAACATTTCAGGTTAGAATAGAGTGGTGTGAAATACTCAAGGTGATGAAAATCAAGGACCTACAACCAAGGCTACTTTACCCAGCAAGGCTATTATTTAAAATCGAAGGAGAAATAAGGAGCTTCCCAAACAAGAAAAAGCAAAAGGAGTTTGTTAACACCAAACCAGTACTGCAACAAATGTTAAAGGGCCTGTGTGAAGAAGAAAAAGAAAAAAGAAAAAACAGAGGAAGACAGTCTAACAATAAAATGGCACTACATACGTTATTTATCAATAATCACCTTAAAAGTAAATGTCATAAATGCTCCAACCAAAAGACATCAGATAGATGAATGGATCAGAAAACAAGACCCATATATATGCTGCCTCCAAGAGACGTATCTCAGATTGAAAGATACACACAGACTAAAAGTAAAGGGATGGAAAAAGATACTTTATGTAAATGGAAATGAGAAATAAGCTGGGGTAAAAGTACTTATATACAACAAAATAGACTTTAATACCAAGGCTATAGTTTTCAGACACAAAGGACACTACAAAATGATAAGAGGAACAATCCAACAAGAGGATATAACCCTAGTAAACATTTATGCACCCAACATAGGAGCACCTAAATATGTAAAGCAAATCTTGATGGACGTAAAGGGAGAGCGTGACAGAAATATAGTCATATTTGGGGATTTAACAACCCACTTACTTCAGTGGATAGATCTTCCAGGCAGAAAACCAACAAAGAGACAGTGGATTTAATTGATATCTTCAGAGCATTTCACCCCAAAGCAGCAGAATATACATACTTCTCAAGTGCACATGCAATTTTTTCTAGGATAGACCACATGTTAGGACACAAAACAAGTCTCATAAATTTAAGATTGAAATCTTATCAAGCATCTTCTCTGACCACAATGGTATGAAACTAGAAATCAATCACAAGAACACTGAAAAACATGCAAAGACATAGAAGCTAAATGTCACGTTATTAAACAATGGATCAACAACAAGATCAAGGAAGAAATCAAAAGATACCATGAGGACACAACAATCCAAAAATCTGTGGGACACTGGGAAAGCAGTCGTAAGACAGAAACTCATAGACAGGCTAATCCCAAAACATAAGAAAAAGCTCAAATAAACAATCTAACTTCACACTTACAGGAACTTGAAAAAGAACAACAAACAAAGCCCAAAGCAAGGAAATAATAAAGATCAGAGCAGAAATAAACAAAATATAGTCTAAAAAAATACAAAAGATCAATGAATTCAAGAGCTATATTATTGAAAAGATACACAAGATCGACAATCCTTTTTTTTTTTTTAATTTCATTTACTTATTTTTAGAGAGAGGGAAGGGGAGGGAGAAAGAGAGGGAGAGAAACATCAATGTGTGGCTGCCTCTCGTGCCCCCTACTGGGGACCTGGCCTGCAACCCAGGAATGCGCCCTGACTGGGAATTGAACCGGTGACCCTTTGGTTCACAGGCCAGCACTCAATCCACTAAGCCACACCAGTCAGGGCAAGACTGACCAATCTGTAACCAGACTCATAAAGAAATAAAGAGAGAGGACCCAAATAAATAAAATCAAAAATAAAAGAAGAGAAAGAACAACTGATACCAAAGAAATAAAATGGATTATTAAAAAAATATTATAAACAACTATATGCCAACAAACTGGACAGCCTGGACGAAATGGATAAATTCCTAGAAACATACAATCTTCCAAAACTAAGTCAGGAAGAATCAGAGACTCTGAATAGACAGATAACACCGAGTAAAATTGAAGCCGTAATCAAAAAGCTGCCCACAAACAAAAGCCCTTGACCGGATAGCTTCACAGATGAATTTTACCAAACACTTTGAGAGGAACAAACACCTCTCCTTCTCAAAATATTTCATAAAATTCAAGAGGAGAGAAGGCTCCCAAACTTATTTTACGAGATCTGCGTTATCCTAATTCCAGAACCAGATAAAAATACTACAAAGAAAGAAAATTATAGGCCAATATCCCCGATGAACATAGATGCTAAACTCCTCAACAAAATATTAGCAAATGGAATACAGCAATGCATCAAGAAGATCATACAACATGATCAAGTGGGATTTATTCTGGGAATCGAAGGTTGGTACAATATTTGCAAATCAAAAAATGTGATTCACCATATAGACAAAATTAAGGGTAAAAACCACATGATCATATCAATAGATGCACAGAAAGCTTTTGATAAAAACCCAGCACCCACTTATGATACACACTCCCAGCAACATGGGATTAGAGGGAACACACCTAAATATAATAAAGGCCATAAATGACAAACCCACTGTCAGCATCATACTTAGTGGGCAAAACCTACACACATTCCTTTTAAGACTGGGAACAAGACAGGAATGTCTGCTTTCACCTCTCTTATTCAACATAGTACTGGAAATCCTAGCCACAGCAATCACATAAATTATAAAAGGCATCTAAACTGGAAAGGAAGAGGTAAAACTGTCTTTATTTACATGATACTGTACACAGAGAACCCCAAAGATTCCACCAAGAAACTACTAGAACTGATAAATGAATTCAACAAAGTAGCAGGATACAAAATTAATATCCAGAAATCAGTTGCATTTTTACATGCCAAATATGAACTAACAGAAAGGTAAATTAAGAAAATAAGCCCATTCACAATTGCTTCAAAAAGAATAAAATACCTAGGAATAGACCTAACCAAGGATGTAAAAGACCTGTACTCAGAAAATTATAAGACAATGAAGAAAGAATTTGAAGAAGATATAAGTAAGTAGAAGCATGTACCATATTCATGGATAGGAAGAGTTAACATCGTTAAAATGCCCATACTACACAAAGCAATCTATAGATTCAATGAAATTCCTATTAGGATCCCAATGAAGTATTTCTCAGAACTGGAACAAATACTTCAAAAATGTATTTGGAACCACAAAAGGCCCTGCATAGCAACAGTGATCCTGAGAAAGACGAACAAAGTTGAGGGAATCATGCTAGTATCAAATTATACTACAAGGCTATTATAATGAAAACAGCCTGGTACTGGCATAAAAACAGACACATACATCAATGGAACAGAATAGAGAGCTGAGAAATAAACTCACACTTTTATAGTCAATTAATATTTGACAAAGGAAGCAAGCACATACAATGGACTAAAGAGAGTATATTCAATAAATGGTATTGGTAAAATTGGGCAGATACATGCAGAAAAATGAAACTAGAACACCTTCTTACACCACACATGAGAACAAACTCAAAATGGATCAAAGACTTAAATGTTAGAACTGAAACCATAAAAATCCTGGAAGAAAACATATGCAGCAAAATCTCAGACATTGCTCAGAGTAAGTTTTCTATCAGATATATCTCCCTGGGCAAGAGAAACAAAAGAAAAATAAACAAATGGGACTACATCAAACTAAACAGTTTTTGCACAGCAAAGGAAATCATCAACAAGTAAAACGGCTACTCACAGAATGAGAGAACATATTCACAGATACATTTGATAATGGGTTAATAACCAAAATTCATAAAGTACTTATAAAACTCAACACCAAAAAAACAAAAAAACCCAATTAAAAAATGGGCAAAGGACCTGAATAGACAATTTTCCAAAGAGGACGTTTAGATGACCAATAGACATGAGAAGATGCTCAATGCCACTAATATTCAGAAACTTTCAGAGACATGCAAATTAAAACCACAACAAAATACCATCTCACACCTATTAGAATGGCTGTCATAGATAAATCAACAAACCACAAATGCTGGCAAGGATGTGGAAAAAGGGGAACCCCATTGCATTGTTTATGGGAATGCAGACTGGTACAGCCTCTGTGGAAAGCAATATGGATATGCTTTCTATACCGTCAAAATTATGCTCAAAAAATTAAAATGGATATGTCTTTTGATCCAGCGATTCCACTTCTGGGAATATATCCAAAGGAACCTAGAATACTAATTCAAAAGAACATAAGCACCCTTATGTTCATTGCAGCGTTATTTACAATCGCCAATATATGGAAGCAGTCCAAGTGTTCATCAATAGATGAGTGGATAAAACAACTATGGGACATTTACGCAACACAATACTACTTGGCCATAAAAGGAAGGAAATTTTACTCTTTGCAACAGTATGGATGGACCTGGAGAACATTACGCTAAGTGAAATAAGCCAGTCAGAGGAAGACAAATGCCACATGACTTCACTCATATATGGAATCTAATGAACAAACTGAACTAACAAGCAAAACAGAGAAAGACTCATAGATGGAAAGTGGATGACAGCTAATGGAGGGGCGGAGGGCAGGGGCTGGGGAGATTGAGCAAAAAGGAAAAAGGACTCATGGACATGGACAACAATGTGGTGATTGCTGGGCAGGAGGGGGACATAAGAGGACTAAATGGTAATGGGAAAAAATACAATACAAATTAATTTTTAAAATACAAGGTAAAAATTAAAGGATAAATTCTAAGAGAAAGGAGTACAACATGCAAACAATTAGAAAAATAATGTAAAATTATTTTTACATTAATAAAAATAAAGACAAGAAGCACAAATGACACAGCACAAATAGGAAAGTAAAGATGGTAAAAACAAGTCCAAATGTACACATTAACCATAATAAATATAAATGGATTAAAAGCATAACTTAAAAGACCCAATTGGATTTTTTAAAAGAGTCCAGCTATATGCTATTTACAAAAGACTTAAAATGTGAAACATAAAAAGGCTGAAAGGCACCCTGACTGGACATCTCAGTTGGTGGGAGCATCGTCCCAATGTGCTAAGGTTGTGGGTTCAATCCCCAGTCCAGGCACATGCAAGAATCAATCAGTGGGTACATGGATGGACAGAACAACAAACAATGTTTCTCTCTCTCTCTCTCTCTCTCTTTCTCTCTCTCTCTCTCCCTCCCTCCCCTTTACTCTCTCTAAAAATCAATTTTAAAAAAATATTTTTTAATTTTTTTATCCTCACCCAGGGACATTTTTTCACTGCTTTTAGAGAGAGAAGAAGGGAGAGGGAGAAACATTGATATGAGAGAGAAGCATCAATTGGTGACTCCCATATGTGCCTGACCGGGAACTGTATGCACTTGGACCAGGAATCTAACTTGCAACCTGGGTATGGGCCCTGACTGGGAATCAAATCCACAACCTTTAGGTTACAAAATGACACTCCAACCAATGAGCCACACTGGCCAGGGCCAATAAAAAAATGTTTTTTTAAAAAAGACTGAAAGCAAAAAATGGAAATAAATTAACAGGCAAATATTAACCAAAATACAGCTGGCAGAGCTATGTTATTATCAGATGTAACAGGCTTTAAGACAAAATTATTAGGGCTAAGGTGGGTACTTACATAATGACAAATACTTCAAGTCATCTGTAAACGTTAATAATTCCAAACTTTCGAGAATTTGGATAAACTGCCCTGGTTGGTGTGGCTCAGTGGATTGAGCGCCAGCCTGTGAACCAAAGTATTGCCAGTTCGATTCCCAGTCAGGGCACATTCCTGGGCTGCAGGTCAAGTCCCTGGTAGGGGGTGCACAAGGGACAACCACACATTGATGTTTCTCTCCCTCCCTTCCCCTCTCTTTAAAGATAAGTACATAAATCTTAAAAAAAAAATATCAGGAGGGATATCTTAGGAGTGAGCAATCCCCGCCCCAGGTCAGACTGTACAGCCCAGAGTTCTAGCACCAGGAAGAAATATCCCCATAACTTCTGGCTGTAAAAACTAGTAGGAGTTGGGGTGGTGGAAGAAACTGCCGGATTTTTTAGGATAGTTTGTTCAAAGAGCCCCAAGGACTTAGAACATATGCAAACCCACCCACTCTGGGATTCACCACCTGGGCAACAGCTGGATGGGCACCAGTCAATATGGGAGGTGGGCTAAGTAACTGGAAATGAGGGAAGTGATTGGAAATGAAGAAAATGCCGGGAAAAGCTCCAGAAGCCAGGCAGCAGCACTGTCCCCTCTCTGAGCCCCCCTCCCACACAGAGCCACAAAGCTCGAATCAAGTTGCCTCACCCTGGCAATTACTGAAGGCTCCGCCCCACATAATTTACAGGTGCTTTTTATAGGGAGTCAAAGCAGCTCTACCTAATACATAGAAACAAACACAGGGAGGCTGTCAAATTGAGGAGACAAAGAAACATGGCCCAAATGAAAGAACAGAACAAAACTCCAGAGAAAGAGCTAAACGAAACAAAGACAAACAATCTATCAGATATTGAGTTCAAAATACTGGTTATTAAGATGCTCGAGGAACTCATTGGGTACTTGAACAACATAAAAAAAGACCCAGGCAAAAATGACGGTAACACTAAGTGAAACAAAGGAAAATTTACAGGAAATCAACAGTGGAGTGGATGAAGCTGAGAATCAAATCAATGATTTGGAACGTAAGGAAGAAAAAAAAATTTTAAAAACGAGGATAGTCTAAAGAGCCTCTGTGACAACTTCAACTGTATCATCATTTGAATCATAGGGGTGCCAGAAGGAAAAGAGAAAGAGCAAGAAATTGAAAACTTATTTGGAAAAATAATGAAAGAAAACTTACCTCATTTGGTGAAGGAAATAGACATGTAAGTCTAGGAAACACAAGAGTCACAAACAGATTCGACCCAAAGAGGGCCACACCAAGACATGTCATAATTAAAATGCCAAATGTTAAAGACAAAGAGAGAATCTTAAAAGCAACAAGAGAAAAGCAATTAGGAGCTCCCATGAAACTGTCAGCTGATTTCTCAGAAGAAACTGCAAGCCAGGAGGGATTGGCAGGAAATATTCAGAGTGATGAAAACCAAGGACCTACAGCCAGGATTATTCTATCCAGCAAAACTATTAGTTAGAATCAAAGGTCAGATAAAGAGCTTCTGAGACAAGAAACAGCTAAAGTGGTTCATCATCATGAAGTCGTTATTACATAAAATGTTAAAGGAACTTATTTAAGGAAAAGAAGAAGATCAAAACTATGAATATTAAAATGGCAATACAGTCACGACTACCAACAACTGAATCTAAAAAACAAACTAACCAAACAAGCAGAACAGAAACAGAACCATAGATATGGAGATCATTTGGAAGGTTATCAGCTGGGAGCAGGAAGGGAGAAAATGGGGGGAAAGGTGCAGGGATTAAGAAGTACAGTTGGGTAGGTACAAAATACACAGGGGAATGTTAAGAATAGTATAAGAAAAGGAGTAGCCGAAGAACTTATACACACAATCCATTGACATGAACTAAGGAGGGGGCTTGCTGGAGAGTGTGTGGGGTACCAGATTGGGAATGTGGGGTACCAGATTGGCGGAGGGGGGCAAAGGGGTAAGCACTTGGATAATCAATAAAATATGAAAAATAAATCTTTCCACTAATTAAAAAAATATATAAAAGACTAAAAAAATACAAACGTACAAAAGAAAATAAAATAGACGTATAACGACTGCATATTGTGAACTAAGAGTTCTGTGTAAATGGAATCCATTAACTGCCATTCCCTATACAAACACACACAGGAAACAGTGCATAGGACTGCCCCTTTCCTTCTCCCCACACCCCTACCTGTGTCCGAGCATTGAGCAGCTGCTGGAAACTCTCAACCTCTTTGCTGTCATCTGCAGCTCGCTCCTAAGGGAAGACAAAGGGAGATCTCAAGTTTCAGGAAAAGGAGCTCTCACTGCAGGATAGCCCCTTCCTTCCACATTTACCCTCTTAGCCAGACAATATACCAGACTCCAGAATAAAGAACTGAGCAAGACCAACATAAACCTGCCCTCAGAGCTAGCAAAACAGTGGGAGAACCCAAACTCTCCGGGTAGCGAAAAAGGAAAGAAGAGGCATCTGTTACCATCAGTACACCCAACATCATGTCATAGTTGTTGATCAGAAACACAAGCTGCTCCTTCCTTGAGGAGAACTCAGCTGCCACTCGGAGGACAAAATTCTCCACTTCCACCTGGAAAAGCCAAAGGCAGTGGCAGGAGACCATGAAGGCACACAGCCCTTCTCACACCCCGGCGGCTGCAGCCAGAGCTGCCCCTCACCTGGAGCTGCCCCAGTAGCTGCATTGTCCGTTCACTGGGAATTGTCTGATTGATGCTGACAAGAGCAGAGGAGAACTCTGCATATCGCCGTGTGATCTGGGAGAAAGAAGGTGGGAGGAAAAATCACACCAACACTTTAACTCAGCCAACAGAACTTCCCAGCTCCTGGAGCTGGCCAACCAACCTATGTGACTCTCACCTCCAATCCTACGAAGAGTACCCAACCACCCCGAGTGTAACCTCAAGCCTGGACTGCCCCTTACACCATGTGGGTAAACATCTTGCTGGACCCAACACAACCATGTAGACAACCCCCCCACACCTCTCCCACGGAAGCTTAGAGCCCTGCCCTTCAGGAACCCTTGTTACCCTTGCCCTCCCTCACATAGTGGGGCCGAGTATCCAGGCCCCCAAGGCGCTGAGGGTCAGTGCTTCGGACACTCTGGACATTCATCTCCAGTATCAGCTCAAACCGTGGCCACAGTAAGGCAAGCACTTGTTCCCAGTACCTGTGGGCTTAAGCAGAATCAGTTATCAGCTGGCCAGGAATGTCAGGTCAAGGGTGGGGGTAGGGTGGATGGTGGGAGAGGGGTAGTGTTAATGTTAGGGGGTATGTGGGGGAAATCCATCTAATTCTGGGGTATCCTTCAAGTTAACAGCTGGTGGCTGGTGCTGGTAGGACTGGGTGTGAAAGGTGAGTCAGAGCAGTTGTGCCGCCTCCTGGCAGATGAATGGGAATAGGATCAACAATATCAAGTCAGTGGGAGCCTAAGGGTCAGTGCAAGGTCATGTAAGACCAAGTGTTGAAGGCCAGCAGGGCTTCAAGGACCAGAACTCAGTGACCTGTCCAGGGCGGGAACATCCCTCTTTGCTGCAATGTTGCGGAATCGGAGAACAATGTGGATACAGAGAAAAACAGCAATGGCATCGTAGCAGTCAGCAAGATAGGACTCCAGGTGCTTCTGTAATTTAGGAACAGGTAGAGGATTGAAAGAGAATGTTATTTTGTTCTTCCCAGTGGCTAAAGACAAATACATGTGCTCCTTTGGGGAATGTAGCACTGGGGGGAAGGGTGGGAGGGAGAGGAAAGTATCTAAAAGGAAATGGCCCCTCCTTCTCTGTCTACTGACACCTTGGGTGGCCCTGCTGTCTTGCTCACCAGGATCTATGATTATAAGCCCAGTATAGAATTCAGGGCTGAGCACCAAGGTTTAGGGCCCCTCAGTTTTCAGGTGCTATTGCTTGGGTGTGAATTAGCAGTAGGGGAAGTCTTGGGGACTCCCAAGCTGTGAGGGTGTAGTAGAGTCACACTGTAAATACAGGGCTTAGACATTTTAGAATGAAGGGTCCTGATACCACCAGAGCCATGATGGCATCAATGAAGACTGAGGACACAGGGGTCTAAGAGCACAAGAGCTAGGGATCTTACCAGGGTCATGCTGAGCGTACGGCCCATGACAGCATGGAAAAGGTCGTGCGCAGCTGGGCCAGACACAACAAAGAATTCACAGATGAAAAGATATTCCCGGCAGGAATTGTCTAGGAGGGCATAGTGCTGGCTGCGAAAGAGGGCCTCAAATGGATACTAGGATGGGAGTAAAGAAGAGAGACAGAGGAATGAACCCCAAAGACTCCTCGTAGACATGGCTGTGAAATCAACAAACCAGGGTATAAAGACTTCTGGAGACCCTTCCCATCTAACCCAAGTCTAGGTTGTTTAGAAACAGCATCCTGGCCCTGACTGGGTGGCTCAGTTGGTTTGAGCATTGTCCATACACCAAAAGGCTGTAGGTTCAAGCCCCAGTCAGAGCACATACCTAGGTTGCCGGTTCGATCCCCAGTTGGGGCATGTAGGACAGACAACCGATTGATGTTTCTCTCTCACATCGATGTTTCTCTTTCTCTCTTTAAAACCAATAAACATATCCATGTGTGAGGATTTAAAACAAAAACAAACAAACAAAAAAAAAAACCTGCCCTAGCTGGTATGGCTCAGTGGATTGAGTGCCAGCCTGCAAACCAAAGGGTCACTGGTTTCGATGTCCAGTCATGGTACATGCCTGGGTTTGGGGCCAGGTCTCCTGTAGGGGGCACTCGAGAGGCAACTCCACAGTGAAGCTTCTCTCCCTCTTTCTCCCTCCCTTCCCCTCTCTCTAAAAATAAATAAAAATAAAATCTTTAAAAAAAAAACAAAACCTTTTTTAGGAAGGAAGGAAGGGAGGGAGGGAAAGAGGGAGAAAGGGGAGGGAAGGGAGGGGAGGGAGGGGAGGGGAGGAGAGTAAGAAAGAAAGAGCGTCCTGAATGGGTGCATACTGAAGGGGGAAAAGGGTACAGGAGAAGAGAGAACCCCCACCTACTGTTGCTACTCTTGCATATACCTCCACACCTGCCTCAGGACATGTCACTCCCCTCAGCAAGTCTCTCCCCCCTATATGCCCTTAAGTCTACGGTCCCAAACCTCTTCACATCACAGAACACTAGGGATACTGGGAAAGACCATTCCCACGTCTCATGAGATTGACAGAGAGTCCTGCAGGGTGGAAAACTCTGACCTTCCCGCAAACCCCCTGGCCCACCCATCTCAGCATCCAGCTCAGGACTGAAGCTTGTTCTTCGTCTTACCCTCTGTTCTCCCCGCTGGGCGGTATGGGGTACCAGGATGGGGGCCTCCAGCTCAGTGGGGGAGATGACAGAGCCACGGGTCCCCAGGGTGAAGATGGTGTTTCTGCTTCGCAGTGATGGCTTCGAAAAGAATCGTGAAGGGTCAGAGTCATGGAAAACAGTAAGATTACAGCTGTGATAGAAGATCAGACTCATTATCTTCAGGGTCTCCTGTAGCTGGACACAGCCTAAATGCCCCTCCTTCCCAGAACTGGGGTCCAACTTCACCTGACATCTGTGAGTGGGCTTTAAGAAACCTCTATACCCCAAAATCATATGCAAAACTATCAAAATGCTTTTTTTCTGGAAAGGATGGCCATAGCCTTCATCACATTCTCAGACGTTTTGGTCTCAGAGAAAAAGGTAAGAAGCAGTGCCTTGGGAGCTGGAGCCAGAAGCCCCCTTGCTCTCCAGGCCTAGCATGAGGGTTCCTCAGCTGCAGGATATCTTTCTTTGCTGTATCTTCCACTCCCAGTAGATCATCTTTCTCAGCAACTTCCTCATACTGGAGAAAAAAGAGAACTAGTAAATATCTCTTCCCACAGCACCATAAAAATTTTGTTCTTACACTGTCCCCCTTGGTCCAGTGTTGTCCTTCCTTCCAGCCTAGGTGCCTGGGAATGCCTCTTCCTCCTTGACCTCACCTGCACCTTCATTAGTCGCCCCAGGTAGGAGCGGTAATAAGACAGGTAGATCTTGCTCAGTGTCTCCACATATTCATCCCGGATCTCCTTTGCTGTTGCTCTTTCATTGCCCAGCAGGAACTGATAAAAGAACCTGGAGGGGCCAGGGACCAGTCAGTCTCCCTGCCTGCCCAAGAGACCAGACACCACACATGGCCGCGAAAAGCTCAGAGGCCATCTTTCCCATGGTGACCTGTACTTCAGCAGGGCCGTCTGGGGTATCTGATAGTTGGTCATCGGTTTTCTGAAGGAATAAATCTTCTGAAGGATGAACTCTCGGATCTTCGTCACTGCCTAGACATGGGGGACCAAACATAGGGCATGAAGCTGCCACTTGCCGACTATTTGGGAGCACTGGGGGAAGTAACCAGGTTAAATGGAGAAGGAGGAAGGGTGGAGAATACCTCAGTGTGTTTTAAGATTCTCAGGGGAACCCAGAGACATGAACATGAGTTCTGCCAGGGTAAGACGGGGTGAAGTTCTTGGGGACAGGCTACAATGAGCTCTGCCAGGAAAATCAAGGGTAAAGGTGTTGGGGAGGCTGGTTCTAATAGTCTCTGGGGTATCCCCCCACCCCTCACCTTGACCCGGAGCCGGTCGAGCACACCTCTGACATCTGCGCAGGCTGCTGTACCTCTAGCTTCCTGCTCTCGGACCGCAGCTGCCTTGGCATCCAGTTCCTGCAGCTGTTCCAGGAATCTGGGCTCTGTCACTGGTGCCTCCAGAATTGCCCTGGGTAGCAGGGATGGGTGGGATGGGGTAGGAGGGAGACCCAGACATCCCTAGGCTCCAAATCATATTCTTTACATCCAGCTTCTGTCTCCTTTCCTTTCTTATTATGCTATGTCATAGTGAGGACTTATGTACAAATTTCTGTTCCTGGACCCCTTCACTACATACCTGACCCTGGATGATTACTAATCTTTAATGCCTAAAGTATGCCTCAAGGTTAGAAAGAATTGTCAACTCAACCATCAATTTCTGGAAGGCACTTGATAACCTGGAGCCAGGAAACCCATGTGGTAAGTATGTTTGGTCAGCCCAACCCATCTACCTGCTATAGACATTGTGATCCTTCAAACTTGTAACTCACGTGACCAGAGCAGAGGGCACTACCAGACCATCGACAAGCTCCCCAAGTTTCCCCCGAACTGCCTGGCGGTTTCGAAGCCGAATGTTCATGGCTCCTGACTGTTCCTGCAGTGTCCGGATCTCAGAGCTGATGGAGCTGAGGTCACTCTGAAAAGCTCCCAACATCTGCTCCATGCGCTGGGGAAAAGGCAGATGTTGTAGGAGCGCCATGGGACAGGTGGGCCACCTAAGTGCATTGGTGAAGTCTCCACTACCTATTAGCCCATGAGGGTAGCAGGTGATAAGGAAAGAGGTACCTCAAAGGTCACTGACAAATAACATCGGTTATGGCAATAACAAAAAAGACTTCTGAGGTCAGACTGCAAGTGACTCTAACTGTCCCCACCTGAGACTGACAACCTAAAGAATGATACCAGCCTTGGCTGGTGTGGCTCAGCAGATTAAGTGCCGGCATGTGAATCAAATGGTTGACGGTTCAATTCCCAGTCAGGACACATGCCTGGGTTGCAAGCCAGGTCCCCAGTTGGGGGTGCGCGAGAGGCAACCACACATTAATGTTTCTCTCCCTCTCTTTCTCCCTCCCTTCCCCTCTCTCTAAAAATAAATAAAATCTTTAAAAAAGGAGAGAGAGAGAGAGAGAGAGAGAACGATACCAGAGGCCATGATCTGGTTCAAGGTTATTTTTTTAATTGATTGATTTTAGAGAGGGGAACAATAGGGGAAGAAACATCGATTTGTTGTTTCACTTATTTATGCATTCATTGGCTCACTCCTGTATATGTCCTGACCAGGAATTGAACCTGTAACCTTGGAGTGTCAGGACTACACTCTAGCCAACTGAGCTAGCCAGCCTTGGCTGGTTCAAAGCTATTTTAGAGGTTACATGTCGTGGTTACTAACCTCAAGGACAGCATCACAGGCTGTGATCTGGTTGTGCAGAGATGCTATGTTCTCACTCTCTTGGATATCTGACCCACAGAAAGTTAAGGAACCTCATTGTGAAGATGGAGATCCTCAGACCTGCAGGACCTCTCCAATTTGTCCCTGAGGTGACAGAAACCTCAGAGAGAAGATGTCATGCCCAGCTAGGCTGTTGGCACCATGTTCCACAAAATCCCCAATTTTAATACCACCACCCTTCTCTGCTGGAGGATACAATCCCGAATGGATTTCTGCTCAATCTGCTGTAGCTCCAGCTCTACCTGCTTTGAATAGTGACGGAGATCCACACCCTGGAAGAACATAAACATGACAGGTAAGGCGAAAGTCACAGTAAAGGGAATACTTGGAACAGAATCAATGAAGGACTAGAGGGTAAGACACCAGGATGACATAATAAGTGCATGAGACTGTTTCCTTTTATTTTTTCTTTATGGGGAGGGTATGGTGGGGGGATGCTGGTTAGTATAATGGAAAACCTTACCGTTTTAAGAGCTTCCTTTACTAAATCATCCTCCAGATTTGCCTGAATGTGAACTGGAAATAGAAGTTTATTATAAGGGTTCAGTTCCATAGCTCCCTCTTCCCACACTGAACTTCTGCACACCAATCCCCGCCTTATTACTTCCAGGCACCATGCCTCTCAGATTATAGGCACTCTGAATCCACCCTGTGCCATCACTTACCATCCACTTCATCCAGGATAAATTCATCAGAGGTGATGTCCAACTCTCCAAGGTGCAATGGCTCCTGAAGACCAGGACCAACCCCCTGGAAAGGATAAGTTAATGAGAAAAGATACAGGGAAAGAGAGGAAGAACAAACTATAATGGGGTAATCCCTAATCCTTCAAGGGGGAGAGAGGAACTTTCACTGGGGAGCCATAGGTACTGAGTCAAAAAATTCCAAAAGTCTCATATTGTATGCAATCTGCAACTTAGGGCTGATGGACAAGTAGCCAGGCAACACAGAGAGAATGGAGGTGTCTGAATAACAAAAATTAGGAGTTGCAGAGGACAGAGCAGAATCTGGAGGTGAATTTAGGAGCCCCCAGACTCCTGCTAACTTAGGTGTTCTATCACAATCCCTCTGGGGAGCTCCAGTTCTTCTAGAAATGTCAGCTTAGACACAAGTGTTTACCTACATGCTAGGTGCCATTTTAAATATATTCATTCATCTAACCAACAACCTATATGGTAGGTCTTATTATTTTCTTCACATTATAGGTGTGGTAAGTGATGGCACAGAGGGCTGGCTCAAGGCCACACAGCGTGTAAGTTGCAGAACTGAATTAAAACACAGGAAATCTGGCTCCAGAGGCCATGTTTTTCATCTTTACACAGCACTGCTTCTCTACTGTGCCCCAAAATCTGAGGGTTAATTGAAATTGTGCCACGGGCACCTAAGTCGACCATTCTGATCCCTGCTAAGGCTAAGGTTCGATCCCAAGGAGGGCTACGAAGCCTATTTCTGGTAGCAGCCGAGCTCCCACCCTTATACCTAAACCCAGCCCAGGTTTTTCTGACGCGAGGATGACCGAACAAGATTCCGGAGAAGAACCTGCGTTCTCACCAGCGGGCCCTCCTCCTCCTCGATATCTGAGGCTCCGGTTCGCATCGCCAGCTCTCCCGCAGATACCGCCACAGTGGCAGCGACGGCCATTCCGCACAGTCTCACTTCCGGCAGCTGTCAGTCGTGGCGAATCCGTCCTGCCGAACGGAACTACAAGTGCAGAGTGTCATGCACAGCGCGAAATCGTTCCCAGATATTTGCGTTAAATTGTTTGAGTCCGGCCTCCCCTTTAAGCTTTAACCA
This sequence comes from Pteronotus mesoamericanus, assembly GCF_021234165.1. Classification (NCBI taxonomy): domain Eukaryota; kingdom Metazoa; phylum Chordata; class Mammalia; order Chiroptera; family Mormoopidae; genus Pteronotus; species Pteronotus mesoamericanus. The sequence continues at coordinate 3,523,122 of NW_026555085.1, forward strand.
CTTCACCGAAGTACAATGGGAACTAGAAGTCTTAAGCACAATCTCATCCGGAACCTTCGCGGCTCTTATAACCCAAAACTTGACGAACTGGAAAGAACTGCACCGGAAGTTGTGGAAAGCAATTCAGATTTTTCAGTAGTCCAGCGGACTCCTCAGCTTTTTGGAAGCTCTTCACCAAGATCGCCCCGCCTCTTCCGCCTGCTAGTTATATAAGACTATTTCGTAACTTCCGCTTTCTCTTCCACAGGAGGCCTACACGCCGCTACAGCCATGGTAAGACTCGAGTGTGTCCGGGGATCCGGCGACATCTGAACCGGGGCAGGGAAAGTCTGCTGTCAGGGAGTCGAAAACACCACGTTTAGGGGCCTACAGCGTTCTGTGTGGAACCTTGGATCGCACTCCTGGGGAGAAACGACTAAAGACATCCGTTTCTGGGGAGTAGGGCCAGAGGAAGAGTCATTCCCTGGGCGCTTTAAAGCGGCGAAAGGCTTGGGCATGTATGGGGACCTCCGGCCTCCGCCGTACAGAATGTACTTTGGAAACAGGCAGGAGATTTGTCCCCTCCCAGAGGCTGCATTTTTCCCAACCTCGAGCACTAAATATTCCTGCTGTGTGCAGGATTAAGGAATTTGCTGTGTTGTGAAAACCTGAAAGGGGATCATCGCTACCTGTGTGACTCAGTTTAACGTTCCTGTTTGAGGTTATGATTTGATAGTTCACGTTGTCTGCTTTCCCCCCCCCAATCTTTGTCAGTCTCTAGTGATTCCTGAGAAGTTCCAGCACATTTTGCGAGTACTCAACACCAATATTGATGGGCGACGGAAAATAGCCTTTGCCATCACTGCAATTAAGGTAAAGTAGGGTAAGGTGTAGAAAATATAAATGGAACTTAGGTTGTAAAGACCTAAGCTGTAGGCAGGCAAGGTTAAGGAAACAACCCCCAACCAGATTACCTCAGCTGCAGGGTAGTCCCTTAACCCCCTACCCCATTTACCCTGAAAAGTGAGAAAAGCCAGAGAATCGTCTCAGGTCAAGCCAAAATATTTCACCTAGGGGATGGGGAGTGTGTTTGGCTTTCTACCTGAATTTGCTAGAATTTTCCCGGACCACCAGCCATTATCTTGAGATCATTCTGTGTTTGGTTTCTGCCCCCTTCCCTCCATGCACCTTTAACATAAACCTTTCTTGTGATACGTATATACCCTATAAGTTGGATAATCGTGCATCTTGAGGGGTGGGTAGAAACACCTACAGATTCCAAGCGTGAAGAAAGGTGTAGTTGGGAGCGGTGTCACCACATCATGAGCAGAACATTTGCTCAGATGCCAGAGTCATTGCCCCTTTTCAGTTAAATTGGGTACCAGCACTTGGCTTATTCCATGAAGTAAGTTGGTGAATGCAAGCTTGGGCATCTCCCTTCACCAGCCTAATGAAGTCATTGTGGCCTTTGAGCAGGGGGCATCCTTTTTTTTTTTTTTTTTTTTTGGAGTACATGTAGTTAGTTGTGGAGATGGTTTCGTGACTAACTTTCCTACTGTATGTACACTCTCTGGTGTTAGGGATAGTTGTGTCTTGCAGTCCCCAGCTTCTAGTGCTCAGGCAGTGTTAGGAAATGCATGTCATCAGGTGTACTGTGGCCTGGTTTCAAAGAACTGATGTATTATAGGTGAGTTGTTAATTCAGAACTAAATCCTAGCTTCATCAAATGCCCTTGGTTTTTAATTCTGCACTGCAGGGAGCACAACTTGCATTTGTTATTAATTTGTATGTAAGAAGATTTCTTCCTTCTGTTCTGGAAACTAGTGGTATATAATACAGTAGTACCCTTTTCAAGGATTGTTAGACTTAAGTGAGATGGTAAAGGTAAAAGATGACCGTGGTTAATGGGATGCTTCTTCAAAATTAGGTGCTTTTGTATTTGTTACTTTAGTTAAATGTGTGTCATAACTTTTGTAGTCAAGCCATTTAACCAAATCAGTTTCAGGTACTGAATGAACATTTTGATAAGTCTTTAGGGATCCTGATGTTCCGCTTATCATTGGCAAAGGGTATTCCTATAGATAAGTAAGAGGTTTTTGCTAATTTTGTGAAGAGACAGTAAAAGCAGCCAGCTCTTCCTCTGGTGAGAGAACTAAAGCTTGGAGGTAGTCTTTTGGTAAGGATACAGAATCGGGGAAAGGCAGGCTGAGTGTGGGGAGGGGGTGCCTCAAAAGATACGGTTAAAGAAGTGGTGGGCAAGGTTAGTTGGCCAGGGAAGAGTAGAGAATGGAATGGAATGGAATTTAACGGAAGTAGAAGAGGATATTGAGAGGTAATAAAGATCCTGAAAGATTATTATCTATGCCCTGATCCCTTCCTGCTTGTTGCATTTCCACTTGAAGACCTTTGCTATGGGTATTTTTTAAAGCTGGCTCCTCTTCTGTTTTTCTGCTAAATCAGGGATAATGGCTGTCTGGATTATTTGGAAACATTGAAGGAGGGGGAGATTGGGTTTGATTGTAATGACTAGGAAGTACTCACTGACCTTGTTTATAAGGAACTCTCCTGCCAAAATGCCAGTGTCCCTGTGAGTAATACTTTAACTTTCAGAGGGTAATAAGTTGGTATCAGTTTTTCTGTTATATGGTACAGACCCTTGGACTACAAATATGAATGTTAGTCTCCTGTAGTGTTGTCTGGTTGGAGAAAGCAGGGACGATCTTGGGGCTAAAAATGGGGGCATCTGTGGGCCTTAGGAAATTGGCAAACCATTATCTAAACTTAGTAAACAGAGCTTTCAAAAATCTTAGCTTGATGGCAACTTTTAAAAACTTGATTATGGAAGGTTTTAAACATTTAAAAATAGAGGAAAGATGCCCTGACCCAAGTGGCTCTGTTGGTTGGGCATTGTCCTGAAAACTGAAAGGTTGCTGGTTTGATTCCTGGTCAGAGCACATGCCTGGGTTGTGGGTTCGGTCCCCAGTCAGGGTGTGTACTGCAGGCAACCCGTTGGTCTTTCTCCCTCACTTTCTCTCTAAAAGTAAATAAAAATATCTTTAAAAAAGTAAAGGGAAGAAAATTATGACCCCTGTGGATGTATCATCTAGCTAAAAGTAGAATTCTGGTTTCATCTATGCCCTTTCCTGTCCACATGTATTTTAAAGTAAAGCTCAGACATACTATTTCATCTGCATGTAGTTACATTTGAGAAACTTATGAATCAACCTGGTCGTTTGATTTCTTGGGTCGGTTTCTTACAGAGAGAAAATACATCTTTTCATTTTCTTGGGATGTTGTAATAAGTTGTCATAGACTTGTTGACTTAAAACAGCAGAAACTTACCAGTTCTGGAGGCCAAACATCCAAAAAGAAGGTGTCAAGGCCATGCTCCCTCTAAAGACTCTAGGAATCCTATCCTGCTTCTCCCCATCTTCTATGAGCAATGTTTAACTTTTCCTTGTCTTGTAGCTGCATCACTCCAATCTCTTGACTTTGTTATGATGCCACATGACCTTCCCTTTGTGTCTTTGTCCTCCTCTTGTAAGAATACAGCCATCAGATTTAGGGCTGTCCCTAATCCAGTATAAACATTCTAACTAACCATATTTTCAAAGGTTAGTCCTGAATAAGGTCACATTCTGAGACTCTGGATGGAAATACACGGGGCGGGGTTGGGGGAGCACTGTTTAACCCAGCCCACCATGCTTTACCACCCAAATCTGTTAGATTAATGGTTCAGGTGGCAATGAGTACCAGTGTTGGTGTTTATATGATCCACCAGTGTAATGATTAGTTGTTTGTTTTGAGGGGGTGAGGGGGTTGTTTAGCTTTTTTAAGTTTGATTTGGGCAATAAGTTCCCTAGGACCTGATCATCTCTGGGCACTGACAAAATTTAGTTTGTGATCTTCAAAAACATTATGGGACCCCTGGCCAGGTAGTTGAGTTGGTTAGAGGGTTGTCCTGATAAGCCATTGTTGTGGGTTCGATCCCAGTCAAGGCACATGCAAGAATCAAACAGTGAATGCATAAGTATGTGGAACAACAAATTGCTGTCTCTATCTCTAAAATCAATAAATTAAAAAAAATTTTTTTAGGCCTGATCATGGAGCTGCAGTGGTTTGTCCAAAGAATTAGGATCTCTAGAGGTTCCAGGCAACTAACAATCCTACTCCTTGAGCACCTATTGATCAGAAGTTTGCCCTAGTTTTACTGCTTTAAAGCTATATCTGCTTTGAGTGCCAGGCCCTTAGTCCTCCACAATGCGGAAATCAGGTTCTGTTCCTGAATGCCGCTGCAGTGTCTCAGCCAGCATTTATTGACAAGTACTTATGCTGGGCAATGAGAAAGAAAAGTTCCTGTGTTCAAAGGCTTATCTAGCCCAAGTTCTCTGTTCTTGATCCAGCCCAGCTATTGAACAAAACTATTTTTGTACTTTCTACTTAATGCTTAGATTTCTTATCTGGAAAAGTGAATGAGGTACAGGTCATCTGGGAAAGTATAAAGCACTAGGTTATAGCAGACCCTACCTTTGACCTTTTGAATAATGGAGCTATAAAGGAAGGGGGGGAAAAACAAAACTCAGACCCGATTCCAAAACCTCTCCTCAGGGTGTGGGGCGAAGATATGCTCATGTGGTGTTGAGGAAAGCAGACATCGACCTCACCAAGAGAGCAGGAGAACTCACAGAGGATGAGGTGAGGACAAGGAAGGGGGTCATGGGTTGGGCCTACCTTGAAAGGGAGCCATCTGGATCTGACCCTTGTCCTGCCTGCCAGGTGGAACGGGTGATTACCATTATGCAGAACCCACGCCAGTACAAGATTCCAGACTGGTTCTTGAACAGACAGAAGGATGTGAAAGATGGGAAGTACAGCCAGGTGTGTATCAAGATACGGCCTTTAAAAAAGGCAGGGCATCCAGTTAGAATAGAATTGGCCATAGGGATTGAGTGGTAAAACAAACATCCGTCACCCTCTTTGAAATCCAGGTCCTGGCCAATGGTCTGGACAACAAGCTTCGTGAAGACCTGGAGCGGCTGAAGAAAATTCGGGCCCATAGAGGGCTGCGCCACTTCTGGGGGTGAGTCAGGATGGGGGTTTCCTTTCCCTTCCTGCCCCTAGGCTCCCAGATATTTCTCAAGCTCTGTCTTCTCTTCCCAGATCTTTTCTGTGTAAAGTGTATGACTTGTGATCCTTCTCTTTTCTCACCTGCAGTCTTCGTGTTCGAGGCCAGCACACCAAGACCACAGGCCGCCGGGGTCGCACTGTGGGTGTGTCCAAGAAGAAATAAATCTGTAGGCCTTGTCTGTTAATAAATAGTTTATACACCTGTGGCTTCCTTTGTGAATTTTCTTCCTTCTGGAGACACTGATAGGGAATGCTAGCTCTCGTGAAGGACCCTGTTGGTCATAAGTGTCTTAGCTGATGTCCCCACCCAGCTGCCCAAACAATGTAATTCAGTGGTGTCGTTCCTTTTCCCCCACCCCTAAGGTATGAGGAAGTTGGAGCAATCAACACAGCCTTGAAGTGCCCAAGCAGTTTTTCCGGGGGCTTGACTGCAGAGTGGTGTGGCACATGGACGTAGTTTGAGCTTAGTTGCAACTCCAGTGAGTCAGTGCAGGTTTTGGCCACCCTAGGTTTCTAAAAGATGTCAGCTGGCTGTCGGAGAGATGGGGGTGGGGTGCAGATTTCTTGGACATAAAATCAGAATCGATGGGCTCCCGTAGGTGCACATGTGGTTGGGAAAGACTTGTGCCACAAGGCACACAGATCCAATTAAATTCCTACCCCGTCCCTGGAAAGGCTCCACTTTCAGGCGGGTCCACCGTTCTGCCAAAACTTCCGGCTGGGATTCTGGGAATGCGCAGTGCCACGCCCTCCTCAGCAAAGGGGCGGGACTGCCGCCGTAGGGCGGGGGAGGCCGCTGATGCCGCAGCCATCAGGCAGCCATGGAGCCGAGCTTTAGGGTGGTGGGGCTGCGACAAGGTAACCTCCCCACCGCTCCTGCTGTGGTCCCCCGCGCCGTCTCCTGTGTCTACCTCTCGGCACCTTCCGGCGGCGCTAGTACCGCGGGCACGCTCTGCTGGCCCCCTCCTAGGCGTGGTCGGTTAGGGACCCAGGCTGCTGAGAGCTGTTCTCTGCGCCCTCCAGCCGCCCTCCATCTTTCCTCTCAGGTTCCCTTTGACTGCGCCACATCATGCCCCTCAGCTTCTTCCGGCGCCTTCTCCTTGCGGCCCTGCTGCTGGTGATTGTCTGGACCCTCTTCGGTCCTTCAGGCCTCGGGGAGGAGCTGCTGAGCCTCTCCCTAGCCTCCCTGCTCCCAGCACCAGCATCACCTGGGCCACCCCTGGCCCTGCCCCGCCTCTTGATCCCCAACAAGGACGCCTGTCGTGGCCCTGGCTCCCCTCCCTTCCTGCTCATCCTGGTGTGTACGGCCCCTGAGAACCTCAACCAAAGAAACGCCATTCGGGCCTCGTGGGGCGGGCAGCGCGAGGCCCGAGGGCTCAGGGTGCAGACTCTCTTTCTTCTGGGAGAGCCGAGCCGGGGGCATCCCTCCTGGGGCTCGCATGAGAACCACCTGGAACAGGAGTCTTCGGCCCAGGGAGACATCTTGCAGGCGGCCTTCCAGGACTCCTACCGCAACCTTACCCTCAAGACCCTCAGTGGGCTGAATTGGGCCAACAAACACTGCCCCATGGCCCGCTACGTCCTCAAGACCGATGATGATGTGTTTGTCAACGTCCCGGAACTGGTATCAGAGCTGGTCCGGCGAGGGGGCCGTTGGGAGCAATGGGAGCGGGGCACAGAGGCCCAGAAAGAAGCTGAGGCTGGAGGTGAAAAGTGGGAGGGAGGCGGCCCCACTTTGGGGAGCCAGCCTGTGCCTCTTTTGTATCTGGGCCGTGTGCACTGGCGGGTGCACCCCTCTCGGACACCAGGGGGCAAGCACCAGATATCAGAGGAGCAGTGGCCTCCCACCTGGGGCCCTTTTCCACCCTATGCCTCTGGCACAGGGTATGTGCTGTCAGCTTCTGCTGTGCAGCTCATCCTCAAAGTGGCCAGCCGGTCACCTCCTCTGCCATTGGAGGATGTCTTTGTAGGGGTAAGTGCTCGACGAGGAGGCCTCACCCCAACCCACTGTGTCAAGCTGGCTGGTGCCACCCACTACCCCCTGGACCGGTGCTGCTATGGGAAATTCCTGCTGACATCCCACAGGTTGGACCCCTGGAAGATGCAGGAAGCCTGGAAGCTGGTGGGCGGCTCTGATGGGGAAAGGACTGTACCCTTCTGCTCCTGGCTCCAGGGAGTCCTGGGCATCCTGCGGTGTCGGGTAATAGCCTGGCTGCACAGCTGAGAGGACCTGGGCCATAGGAGAGGAGGAGCTCAGGGTCCAATCAGCACCCCCACAACCCTTCTCCCAGGCCCAAGGCAACTGACTACAACTGAACAGTTCCCCTACACCAGATGCTTAGTTTGTCACTGAAGCCTGAAGGATATAGGGGTTACTTGGGACCTGGCCTACCAGCCCCAAATATAGTCATCAGAAGTGTAAAACATCTGTGACAGAGGAGGGCACAAGCCCCTTAATAAACTTGTCTCTCTACCTCTCCGAGTGCAGTGTGGTCCTCACCAGAAGTCCCAGCACACAAACCTAGGGAGCCTGGAGGATGCTGGGCCTGCTGGATGGGAAACACATCTCCAGAGACGTGGGGGAGAGGGGACAGCCTCTCTGAGAAAGGTCTGTAAAGAGCAAAGCTATGACCATAGCAACCACAAGATATGGGGTGGAGGTAGAGGCAGGACATCATGACCCCTCGGAGCCTAGAGTAGCCATGCTAGGCAAAGGCAGGGGGCAGGTCCACAGGATGATCCAGACACATTATTCAAAAACCTTCTCACTTTCTTCTTTAATACCAACCTACTCCAGGAGCCAGTTCACTCCCAGCTGGGGAAGGAGCACCTGTCCCCCATCCTTATTCCAAGAAACAGGGCCATTCCCCCACAGGTGATCTTGGGGAGAGACCGTTACTCCCAGGCCACCCTGGAGCCTGGCTCAGCGCACAAATCTGTCCAGGGCAGATCGCCGGGCCACCGTGGGTTTGGCCACCTTTTCTTGCTTCTGTGACTGCTGCTCAAGACTCTGTCGGACTTTGTCCTGGGAATGGGGAGACAGGCAAAGTGAGAAGTGGCAGATTGGCGAGGCCAAAAGCATAAACAAGGAGGGTGCAGCCCGTGGGAGGCCTGGCCCACCCCACATATGCTCCTTTACCCTATGTTCCTCATCCATGACCTTCCTCTTCCTTTTCATCAGACTTGCGGTCGAGCTTCGGCCCTTCTTCTTTGGCTTTGGCTGGAAGGGAGCCTTGGACTCTGGGTCATAGCCCTAGAGGAGGGGAGAGGAGTGATGTCTGTAACAGCCTCACAGACAGGGCACTGTGGCAGCACCCACTTGCTGTGCCACACTTCTGGGGACATGGTCAGAAAGGATGCGCCTAAGCACTCAGGGGTCTGCTTTACCAGCCTCTCTATCCGCTCCTTCTTTTCCTGCTCCAAAGAGATGACATCAACCTCTGCCAGGGCTCGTGGGTCCAGACAAATGAGCTCTGCAGGTACCTGGAGATGTCACAGAGGGACAGGAATGGATAGGGTAGGTGACCTCAAAGAGGGACTGAAGCTGGGGAGACTGCATGCCAGGAAGACTACACACAAATTCCACTCTTCCCAAGACCCCCCCAGCATAGAAGCTTTCCCCACCTCCGCATCCTCACCTTCTCCAGAAGGGCCTTCACTTCCCACTCCTGCCGTTGCTTCCGGCTCCTGTATGGGTTACTCTCCAGACCATCAAAGTTGGGCTCAGCGGCCCCTGGGAGGGAAGAGCATGGAACCGTAAATGGGAAAACAATTCAGCATTCCAGCCTGACCAAGCTCCTTGCTCCTGGCTGTCCCAGGCCCACTCAAACTTCCATCCAGAGTTCATTCACTTTCAGCCCCATCCCCTGGCCCACTCACCAGGGACCAGCATGCTGGTAATGCCTCCAGTGTGCCCCACACCTAGCACATCTTCATAGGGGCAGAACTGAAGGCCATGCACATGGCCTGAGAGCCGGTGGGTGAGGTAGGGCTTCTCCAGGGAGGGTGGGCTAGCCTTGCCCTGCCCTGCCCATATGTTGACCACATCACCCATTCCTGCAGCGAGCAGTCCCCACTGGGAGAAGGCCAGGTGCCCCACTCCCTGGGGCAGGGTCCGAGCGCTCAGAGGCTGGTATGTCCCTCGCAAGTCAAAGATTTTCAGCTGGTGGTCCAAGCCAGAGGTGGCCATGTACCTGGTGGAAGAGGGGGGGATCAATTAATCTAAGGTGTTAGTGAGGAGGCTTGTGGCCAAGTCCAGGCATCAAGTCCAGTTAGGGAGAAAAAGACTGAGAGTAACCACGCCCATCACACCAAAAACTCTGCAGACAGCCTCTTGGTTATGTGTCACACAACTCTTATACTCTTTTTATTTCCCTTTTACAGGTAAAGAAACAAGCTCAGAGGAAGGAAATCAGGGTGAGGTGTAGAGCAAGAATTCAAGGCAGGCCTGTTTCTTTAGCATCTGCCCTCTAACTACTCAAGACATGAATCAAGGGGAGAATGTGTGTGACAATGTCTACTTAAATGTGCTGTCCTGTAGACAGGCAGCACAGCAGTTCAGCAAAGGGAAGGATCAAGAAGGATCGACTGCAGTGGTCAGGGAGGACTGCCTCGGAAAACTGGGGTGTAAACCAATCTCAGTAATTCTCAAGAAAGCACAAGAAAGAGAGATACTGCCATACAAATGAATGATCAGAGAGTGGAGATGGTGAGACAGAGGCAAAGGTTTATTTTCAGGATTGGTGGGAAATACAGCCAGGAAGATCAGGAAGGAACAAGTCTTTCAAGTCAGACTGAGGCCCTAATGCCCCCACAGTGCCCTCCGCTAATAAGAAGCCACAACTGAAGACCGCATAGGCCTGAGAAAACCTTGGGAGGGAATAGAGTCAAGTGCTAGGCGGCCCTACCCCACCCTCTCGTTCCCTGAAGGAGGGAGGGCAAGGTTACAGACCAGAGCCTCTCAAGGAATCTGGCACTGTACAAATTGTTTATTTTCAGAGGTTGGAGTTTCTACCTATGTTCAAGTTGTTCCTCAGAGAGGGAGGCTAAAGGAGAGCCAACCAGTCCAGGAGGTGTATTTTTGCCAAAGGGTCAAGAAGAATCTTTTTGGCTGTGGCTGTGAACCCAGGAAGAGGGGACCGAAGAGTTCCTAAAAGCAAAGACATGCCCTGTGATAGAGCCAAACAGAGGCCCAGATGGACACTTCTGACAAGACAATCAGGGCCCCAACTCCACCAAAGGGAAAGGCCATAGGTGCAAACCAGGAAATACTGAGGGTTCCTGGGATACAGGGTCACACCCTTCAATGAACCAACAACTCCGGCACACATGCTGGCTCCTCACAAACCTTTGGGATCCCCTATGCAAATACCAGTCCACTGGCCAGATGGGCACCCGGGCACTCAGGCATCCCACTACTAAACTTGTAACAAGCAGTTCAGCTTTGAGAATCCAATCCTAAGGCAAGCTTCCAGAAAGCCTCTTAAGGAAGACCATAAGGGTCATCTCTGGAGCCCCTGTGGCCTGTCTGGGGTGCTCCTGAGGAGGACCAGAGATAAGCAGGGCTGAACCTGAAGAACGATTTACCATCTAAGTGTTGACCAAACCTCAGTAAACTGACTGATTACCCGCTGGGAACAGGAGCAAGCTGATCCCGGCAGCTCCAGGGAGGCGAACTATAGCTCAGGTGCAGCGGCCCTGAAAGCCCCAGGACAGTCCTCTACACTCTCCTAGAGCCAACCTAGCACAGCTATGGAGTCAAAAGGGTGGAACCAATCACTTTCCCCCAAAGATACAACTCTAGGAGCCTAACAGATCTGAGCCTCTGGAAGGCTTTCATTAATTGGTGGCTGCTGGGCTTTTCCTTTTCCTGATTTCCTTTAAAACAACTTAAAAATAAAGCCATGTAGTCTATATTTAATATAGATTCCTGACCAGCAGTGTAAAAGGAGAAAAGCAACTTGTGGGAAAGGTGATTCTGACAACACCCTGCAGGACAAGGCAAGAGGTAAAACTGGAGGCTGGAAACTGGCTGTGAGCGCCACACATGCCCACTGAGACAGCAAGGATGAAGAGAAACAGATCTTGGAGGGACCTTTGAGGGGAGAGGCAATAAGGACTTCACAGGAGGTCATAACCTGGAGGATTATGGCATCCGATTGCTTCACACTGTTGCTGGAGTCGCAGAAACTGGGCACCCAGAAAGCACCCAGTAAACAGTGCTTTTGATTCCTGATATTCCTAATGGCTAAGGAACATGGGGCTGTGTAGCTAACCAGAGGTGTCAAAGGAGTCAAATTGTGGGTGACAGGAAAATGTGGTAGAAAAGCAGACAAGGAAAAATCCTGGGAGTGGGGTGTCAGATCCAGTGATGGATACATCAAGTGTTTGGGGTAACAAAAGACAACTGAGTGGAGACTAAATGCCTCCCCCTCCTCTGCCCCCACCAATCATTCCTGTAAACTACTGCCACCTGTTTTTGTAAAAAAAAAAAAGTGGAACTGGAACAATACACCAGGGCAGGCCCAATGGCTGATTAATCCTTATACCCCAGAACCTTAGCACAGAGCCCAGTCCACAGCAGGTGCCCAGTGAAGGCCTGATGAATGAAAGGAATTAGAGGAAAGCACACAAGAATTTGTGTGGAAAACTGTCCACCAGATCCAGGCATACATACAAATCAGACAAAACAGCTGTGAAATGCAAATACTCTCTCAGGAAGAACAGAAATTCAAAGCAGACCCACCACCCCACCCCTCACATCACCAGCCAGACCTGAAGAGAGCAAACATTTTTAGTGGTGATGATGATGAAGTACAGTGCTGCCTACTCTTTGGCCACCATGCTAAACTCTATGTGCCTTAACTCACTTACTGTCTCTAACAGTTTTATAAGCTAAATCTAGGTGTTGGCAAACTATGGCCAGACAAATCTGGCCCACCACCTATTTCTGCAATGCCCACAAGCTAAGAATGGTTTTTACATTTTAAGTGGTTCAAAAAAAATTGAAAGAATATTTTGAGCCCTGGCTGGTGTGGCTCAGTGGATTAAGCTCCAGCCTGCGAACCAAAGGGTCGCCAGTTCAATTCCCAGTGCAAGCCACATGCCTGGGTTGCAGGCCAGGTCCCTGGTAAGGGGCACGCGAGATGCAACCACACATGGATGTTTCTCTCCCTCACTCTCTCCCTCCTTTCCCCTCCCTAAAAATAAAGTAAATAAAATTAAAAAATATATATTTTGAGTGCTCGCTTTGGCAAGCACATGTACTAAAAATGGGAACAACAGAGAGATCAGCACAGCCCCTCTACAAGGATGACATTCAAGTTCATGAAGCGCTCCATTTTTTTTTTAAAAGGATATTTTGAGATTAGAAACTTACATGCAATTGTGTGCACAAATAAAGTTTTATTGGAACACAACCACATTCATTTACTGCTTTTGTGCTGCACAATAGAGTAGTCAAGACAGACGCTGTGTTTGGCATCTGATTGCTTCACACTGTTGCTGGAGTTGCAGCAACAGAGCCATAACCTGACAGCATTCCAAATACCTGTCCACCAGTCTCAGACCACCGGTCTCATTACCTGTCTGTGTCAGAGATGTTTTCTAAGATAAAATATGTAAAATCTCTGTATAGATTAGCATTAACAAATAAACATTTGCAGTCGAGTTTGGTGATTTGGAACACTAACTTTTTTTTTCATTGTATTAACTTAGGGGTTTTTTTTTAATTATATTTTGAAAAACTAACTTTGAATATCAATTAAGCAAATCCTCAAAAAGAGGAATCTGATTCTTCCCATTGGTAGGCCTGTATTTGAAAACTATTGTAGTCATTATATATTTTGGATTTCATTGCTTAAAAATTTGTGATACTGTTTTCTCTCTTATTACTTAAGTATTTACATAACGCCCTTGATTTTGCCTCTTGGCCAGCAAAGTCTAAAATATTTACTATGTGGCTCTTTATAGAAAATATTTGCTGACCCTTGGGATAGACACTCATGCATCATCCCAAGTTAAAACAAGTGTGGCACACAGAGGTTAGGTAATGTGCCCACACTCACCTGGCTTGACAGTGGTGGCATAAGAATTTAAAGCCAGGCAGCTTGACTACAGAATCTGTGCTCCTTTTGCCCAGCTGTGACCTCCAGCACCTCATACCCAAACAACTGACTTACGTGCCTGTAGAATCTACTGCCACAGCCCGGACCCCACCACGGTGACAGAGAATCTTTGCCAGTGGCTCCTTCATGGCTGGACTCCATAAGGACACAGTACCTGGAGGTCAGAGAAGACCTGAAGTTACTAATGAGCACTGAAGATATTAAACTAGGGAAAGATGGGGGTTCAAGACAAAGAGGGCTCAAGAGAGAAAGGTAAAACGGCAACTTTAAGGGACTCATAAGGTACAAATATAGAAGAAAAGCAGGTTAGGATGGTTAGAGAGTCAAAGCTCAGCCAGGGACCAACCATTGCTATGTCCGAGATGGATGACAGCATTGTAAGGGTTCTGGGTCATGACATCGAGCCGTCCAGCCCGAGCATTCACAGCTGCCACAATCTTCCCCACTGACACGTCCAGGTAGGTCAGAAACCCTGTCTCTGACTGTGAGAGAGAGAGTAAGTCCTGAGTGCCCTGTTCTCCCTTTGTTGGGGTCTCAGAGGAGTGGTCTTTTCAGGGGACTGCCACTCAGCCTCTGTGCAGCCACATGTCCCCGGTACCCTCCAAAAGCCACTCACAGACGTGGCCAGGAGGAAGTGGAAAGGCAGGAATTCAAGTCGTGTGACACGGTCACAGCGGCGGATGCAGTGGACTTCAATTCCCTGGTTGTCATAGATGTGAAGCCAGTGGTTCTGAGCAACAGCAAGCAGTGCCTCTGAATGCAGAAACCTAGGAGAAAGAGAGAAGTAACTCAGTGGGGAAAGAAGTCACAGTCATCATTCAATCAGGAATGAGCTGTCTCACTACCACTGACCACCTACAGAGAGGCCACTGACCGGATGTCCCGCACGGCCTCCATGACATTGATCTCGCACATGAGCCTCTTTGTCAACCAGTCGAGGGCAGCCACGTGACCCCGGTACCCTCCAAAAGCCAAGTGCCTATTGGAGGTGGGGAACAAGTAGAGTGTCAATGCAGGGAAGCACCCTCAGACCATTTGAGGTCTGCTGAAGCCAGCCCCTTCTCTCCTGAGAGGAGAGGTGTCACACTATACGTGCTCACCCTCACATGCAAGCAAGTCACAGGACACTCTCTATATCAACAACCCAAACATACACTGGTATTGCTGAAGTGGTTAAGGAGACATGACGATGTCCCAGTTCAAGTATCACTGGAATTCAACCTTACCTCCCAGTCTGGGAGTAATTCAACCTGTAGGGTCCAAACTGCCACAAGTTCAAGTCAAAGTGCTGGGAAAGGAAAGAATTTTAAAAAGAACTAAGAAATACAATAACTGGCTAACATCAGTAATTCCCCCTTCTAGTCCCCACTTCATTCTTGTGTGGCCCCTTTCCCATTCTCAGGCTCACCTTGGCTGCACTTGCAATGTCCACAGCCTCCACAATGTCCGCCTGGCTTATCTTCGCTGTGTCTTCCCCATCCTCGCCTTCCAAAAACCTGCAAGTGAGTGTTGGGGCTGCAATAAAGTTTCCTAATATGAAGTGAGTATATCAACAACAAAATGAGAAAGGATAGTCCTATAAAGGAGGCTGGGAAGGCTCAAATTAGGGGCCACTTACCCAGGTTCCTCAGCAAGCAGCAGCTCAGAACGAGCAGCTTTAACACTTACTTCCTCTTCTTCAGCTTCAGCCACCTCAAGCCGGCTTCGGATTTTGGATTTAGAATGTGGCAGCTGTAACATTGATTGTGGGGAAGCAGTGGGAAAAGAACCAGAAACTGTGTGGGCCCAAAGAAGAGCCACCTGGTCCCACCTGCACCTAGACCATTCAGACACTCCCTGCCTGCAACCCTACTCTCAGGCTGGTCCTCACCTTTTTGGATTTGTCAATGCGACGGAACTTCTGAGCCACCTCCACAGGGACAGGGGCGGGGCCTGGGAATGGGTCCTGGGCCTAGGGCAGGGAGTAGGCAATTCGCTGACAGGCTTGGATTGACCCCAACCTTGGCACCCAGAAAGCACTAGGGGTCTTGCCCCGCAACCCTATCAGGTCCCATGCTCACCCCGGACAAGCTCCGCTGAGGCCTCGGATTCCTCCGTTCTCGGGATTTCTTCAGGACCTGGGGCTTCTTGGAGATGCGAGACCTCTTTGGGGTGTGAGTGTTCTTTGGTTTCTGGGGGAGAAACTCTTGATACCTCTTCCTGTTACGAGGGGGCCCTGGAGAGGCTCCTGCAACAGGCGGAGTGATCTCTTCCTCCCAGTATCGCCGCGGTTTCTACGGGCAGATGAAGAACACTTATGCTCCGCTATCAGTGCCCTGCCCCTCCGACCCCATAGCTGAAAACTTCCTTTCCACCCAAGGAAGACCTCTACCTTCTTCTTGGTCTGAAGTTTGTCTTTCTTGGGAGGAACATCCTTGCCCGGATTGGGGGCAACCTCCATCTAGCGCAACTTTAGGGCGATGCACGTGGAAACTCCTCTCAGCATACACTGTCGGACTAGGACCTCCCGGAAGTCCTCCTCCCCTCATCCAATCAGCGCTGAACCAGGTGTGACGCCTTTAGTCGTCATTTTGACTGAGAGCCCGGTCGCCCTTAAGTGGCGAGATGGGCCTTGGTCGCGGCCCTCCTGAGTGGCATCTTATGTACGAATAACAAAAGAAAGGCAAATCCGGGACCAGGTCCCAAGAATCGGTAATTTCTTTTTCCATCTTCGTTTCCTCCTCTTGCCTAAAACCTTCAAAGTTTTCTTGTTTGTTTGCTTTTTAAGCAGAACATCCCGTATTAAATGCTTCTGAACTACAATTCCCGGCATGCATCAAAAGGGAGCAGCTGCACAGTCTTTTCCCAGCATCCTTTGTTTATTTCCGGGTTTATGAATACTTAGGCGAGAACGTGAGTAGGACAAGGTTTTGGTCGAGAGGCTTATGGTCTTATTTCAACCGCCACCCGCTACTGCCAGAATCGTGTCGACATCCGGACGGGGAGAAGCTAGCGGTACTCTGAGAGGCCGCCCCCTAAGAGTGCTGTCATTTCCGCAGGCCAGACCATTAGGGGAGCTCGGATACCTTCCAGAGTGTAAGACCCAGCGCCCCTTTCCCGCTCCTCCAGACTTTCGTCTCCACCATGGCTGAGCTGATCCAGAAGAAGCTACAAGGAGAAGTGGAGAAATATCAACAGCTACAGAAGGGTAAGGCAGCCGGGTGGGTGTAACTTCGCCCCAATCCCATCACCTACTGCAAACGCCATACCAAAATCATATTTTCTTCCCTACCCACTGATCCTTGTCTACTTCCTCAACTCCCATTTTCTTCTGACTAGGATTGTGGGGGTCGGGTAGCACATTTGATGTCTCTAATCAAGTCTTTCCTCTCACTCACACTCTCACCCCCAGACTTGAGTAAATCTATGGCAGGGAGGCAGAAGCTTGAAGCACAACTAACAGAAAATAATATCGTGAAGGAGGTGAGACTGGGATTTGTGGAGCGAGGAGGGACCTATACTGGCAAGGATTCTGATCAAATGTGTTCCACCCCTTTATCAGGAACTGGCCCTCCTGGATGGGTCCAACGTGGTCTTTAAACTTCTGGGTCCTGTGCTGGTCAAACAGGACCTGGGGGAGGCTCAGGCCACAGTGGGGAAGAGACTGGACTATATCACAGCTGAAATGTGAGTTTTTGTCCCACCACCCTGTGATGTGCTTGACGCTGCCCGAGTAGTGATGTTGAGGAACAATTGTAGAGTAGCTCTCCAGAGTGTCCCGATTGTACACTTCTCCAACCTTTTCCCATTTAACCCTCTCTCCCCTAGACCTCAAGTTGTCCATTGACTTTTTTTTTTCTTTTTAAACTTTATTTTTATTGTCCACTGATCTCTTTCCTAATTTCAACATCCTTAGTAAGTCTCACTAATTTCTTATCTGCTTTTTTGCCTCTCTTGCCTTTCCTCAGTAAGAGATACGAATCCCAGCTCCGGGACCTTGAGCGGCAGTCAGAGCAACAGAGGGAGACTCTTGCTCTGCTGCAGCAGGAGTTCCAGCGGGCCCAGGCGGCAAAGGCGGGCGCTCCTGGGAAGGCCTGACCCCATGGTTGGGGGGAGGGAAGGAAACCAGGCAGCTCTAGGGTCTATACTGTACCTAATAAAATGCGAAAACACCTGGCTGTTTTCTGACCAGCCACTTCTGTCATAATTGTCTCCTTCTTTTCCCCTGGCCCCTGCCATCTGTTACCTCAGGTTCAAATTCTTACAACTGAAATCTGTGACAAAGCAATCCATCCTTTTTTAAGACTAAAATCTGAGATAAATCACACCTGTTTCTTGTCTGTCTAAAACCCTAACTCCCTTATCTTGCTTGGCATTCCCCTTTAGGAAACATCAGGTCATTTACAGTTCAGCAATTGTTGGGAAGATCTGTTTAAGAACTCACAGTTTTCTAACTTGAGATCCCAGGATGAAAGGTGACAACCCTATGCTATGATTTCTTGTTAGCCTCCAAATAGCCTTGGCATCTCTTAGTTCTTTTATCTCTCTTCCTAGAATTTGTTTGAATGTAGCTTGGACTGACTTAAAATCCTCACACACACTTTGTGATGTAAGTCTTCCAAGTTTGTACATCGCCCACAAAGTTCTTCCATTTTTTTGTCCTAAAATTGTTTTTTACATATTTGTAGCCAGGGGAGTTCTTTATACTGATCACTGTAATCAGGTGGCTAGTGCTTAACATGGGTCTGTGACAACAAAGGAGAAAAATTTAAGAGCAAATAAAGGAACAAGGGACAGAGAGGTTGCTAAGGAGGAATAAACCATTCTGAGGAGCCTGACTGATGGGGCTCAGTGGGTTTAGGTGTCCTCTTGCACAGGTTCGATTCACAGGGCACATGCCTGGGTTGTGGGCCAGGTCCCCAGTTGGGGGCGTGAAGGAGACCGACCATCAATCAGTATTTCTCTCACACATGGATGTTTCTCTCCCTCCCTTCCTTCCTCCCTTCCTCTCTCTCTCAAAATGAAATCATTTTTTAAGAAATTCTGAGGACACTGTTTTTCAGTAACACCTCACTCTCAGATCTTCATGGTGATAGAAAACACTGGGTACCTTTGTGTTCCATGGCATCTAAATTTCAGACAGCTTCCCATCCCCCACCCCCACTCCCAGGAGCTGGTTCATGCACACTGGGATGACAGGAGTAGAATTCAGGTAGTGTTTTTGGTTTATTTTAGTGTCACAGTGACAGGAACCCCCAGAGTAGGAAAACAAACTCCTACTAGAATCTGCTTCTTGCCATCCTCTCTCCCTGGAGCTCAGAGCCTCTAGATCTTTCTTCTCCCTGTACTCATAGTCTTCTTGGTCCTTGGCATGCTAGGACATGGCCAGGAATCACACCCCTTTTCCCAGCACTAACAATGTGCTGCATTCACAGAAAGTGGGGAGCTATACATGGATATCCAACTTGGTTACCAAGATTACCAGTTCCCAAAGGGCAGGATCTCTTGGCTGCCTGAGAAACCAGTGGCACTTCACTGCCCCAGAATGGTTGGCAACCTTTCTGGGTTTCTTCCCAATGCAACGTAACTGCTGCCATTCAGCATGGCTTCCCACATCTGATACGGTCACCGAGAGTTCTGTGAGCCAAAAGAGCTTCCTCCTCAGAACAGTGCCCGGGCAATCTTCCTCCCTGTAGCCTTGATCCTAGGAAAGGAACCCCCTCCTCCCTCGCTAGGGGGAGTTCCTGAGGCAGAGGGGCCACTGGTGAGGCCTGGTGTCACAGTAGAGGGCCTTCGTCGCTGCCGCAGAAGGAAATCATGCGAGGCTCTGTCCATGGCATAGAAGACATTGGCCGAGGGTGGAATTGTCAGCTCTGTAGGTTCAGGGAGGGAGTGTCAAGCAGAAATACAGTCGCTCCCCCAGCAACCACCTAGGTATAGAAGCATTCCCACCCGTGGGCATCACTGTCCTCCCCAGTCTGCATCTGACCTCGCTCCCCTGGTAGCAGCTGCACTAGCTCATACTCTGAAGCCACTGCAGAATCACGATTGTTTTTCTTAAGGACACAACTGATGACACTTGGAGCCTTGTCCTGGCTTGTCACCTGGCAGGAGATCAAAAGAGCAATAAATTGGCCAGAATGACCTATGCTTCCCATCCTTCCAACCCCAGACATTGATCTCCAACCAAAAAAGGTTACCCATGTCCAGTACTTCATAGTGAACAGGGAAACCCTATGTGGTGGCTCCCTGTCCACAGGCCAACCCACATGGTGCCCAGTGAGATAAGACTGTGTCCCTGTGGGGAAAACAGCTGTTCATTCTGAACATCTAATACGGCCACCAGAAGTTCAAGGTGCAACAGCTAATTATGCTTTAAAATAAAATCTGGCTCCTAAAATCAATGGTCAAAATTAAAATTACAATTATCCATAGCCCCTCAAGCCACCACCCTTCACCCTACCTCCCAGCCCACGGCCCCCTCACCAAGATGCTCTTGTAGACACTGCCATCTTCCCCCAGCTCCATCTGGACTCTGATGATGCGACAATCGGAAGCCCCTGGCCCAGAGCCCCCTCCCCCGGATGCAGTCCCCCTGGAGGCCCCTTCCGCACCCCCACTAAGCGGGGAACCACAGGAGGCTGAGCGGCGATGACCTCGAGAAGGCCTAGGGGAGGATGCTGGTGGGGAAAGGCAGCTGGGGCCAGCTGGACTGGGCAGGGATGGAGTGCCCTCCAAGGCGGAGTCCAGAGATGACACAGACGGCCATTTCATGTGCTGGGGACAAGCAACATGGCAGACTGATGTGAATGCAGGGAGGCCAAGGAAGAAATATTCACAGCGTCAGCGTCAGTGCTGAGATCGGAGGTCAGGAGCACAGCTCACCTGGGCCAGCCGGGTCAATAGAGGAGCAGGGGTTCCAGGCACCTCATCTCCCCCAACACTAGGCCGATCCCAGGAGACAAGCGGGGTGGGACCCCCAACAGAGCCTAGAACCCTGGAGTGGCAGGAGATTGGGAGGGTAAGGGGAAGAAGGCAAGTCCCCAAGAGACTACCCCCCAACCACTGACTCTCACTCTGTCCACTGTGAGATGACCAGTGTTGGCCGAAGCACTCGAGGGGCAGGAGAGTCACTGGTCCCCGGTGGCTCCACCTCACAGGACACTCGATGGCTGGGGAGAAGGGCAATGGCAGAGGTCAGAATATGACACACTGATCCCCATACCCTACGTGAGCCCTGAAGTCCCAGCCTCACCCAGCCAGTCACCTCTGGACCTCTGTCAGTGGCCGGAGCCCCTGTAACCATTGCTGGATGTCAGGGTCAGGCCGGAGGTCATAGCCACGACATTCGTTCTGGAGCCTCCGCAACTCAGAGAGGACAGCAAACTCCTAGGAAAGGACTCTCAGATTATGGGAGCCAAAACTTAAGAACCCCGACTTTTCCTCTCCCCATCCTCTTTCCTGGGACATGGTTAGGGATGTCTAGCACCCAGCCCGAAGTGCTCCCCTCACCTTCCTCCGCTTGTCAAAATTGATGTATCCATTCTGCAACGATAAGGGGGTGGGGTGAGAGTCCCAACCCTGCCAGAGAGAGACTATGCCCCCTCCCAAACACAGGCACCTCCACATCCAACCACACATACTTCCTGTGCCTCTGACTCCACTCCCGCCCTCTGCCCATCTATCATTCCCTAGGCAGCCTACCTTACCCTCTAAATTGAATATCTCAGGTAGAAATTGTGTTCACTTTACAGAAGAGAAAAGTAGGACTCGAAGAAGATTAGGAACTTTCCCAAAGTCCCAGTATCAACTTATTTAACAAACTATATACACTTAAATTTCAGGTGTGTGCTAAGCACTCACCAAAAATTAATTCATTTACTCTTCATAACAGATTGATGTTACTAGTTTTACATTTACAGATCACCAAGGCACAAGAAGGGTAAGCAACTTGCCAAAGCAACAGAACCAGACCCCTGGCACTCTAGCCTGAGCCCTGGTGAGACCTCAGTGCTCATGCCTGCAGCCCCTTCCTAGAGGAAGGTCCGTCTGACCCTAAGGCCACTTGTTCCATCATCGCTCTGAATACACACACCACTGACCTCCAGCTCATTCTTGGATGCTGCATCCAGCATCACCAGGTCCTTCAAGAAGGTGCCAAGGTATGGGACCACACCCTGAGGTCAGAGATCAGAGTCAGACACCCCTGCCACTCACCTGAGAGCTCTCCATTCCTTGCACTTTCCCATCACACTGCCTCAGAGGACAAGGTGAATTGTCCTCACCCCACTGTGCCTCCCGTTCCTGTCCCTCCGACTGCTCCCCGCACACACTCCTTACTCCTTCGCAACCACCCCCGCACCACGTACTCACCCCACCCCGGGAGCCAGACTTTGGAGCCTTCTTGGAATTTGGCTCCAGAGAGGGCTGTGCCTTCACCTCCTAGGGGGGGTGACAGAAAGAGGAGAAATGGGGGTGGGAGGGCGGGCAGGGATGGCTAGGAACACCAGGAACAGGTTCTCACCTGAAGGAGCAGCTCTCGGCTCTGGGAATAATTATCCTCCTCAGAGAAAATCTGGCAGAGGTTGGAGAAGACCCTGAGGCTGTCCCTGGAGGATAGCGGGCAGCAGGTCTGAGGATGGGCCTGGCTCAGCACCTCTCTCCCAGCCCTCACCTCAACCCAGTGCGTCATCCTCCCTACCTGGCTGCTTCCCCCCAGGCTGCCCGAAGCCTGTGGATGGGGCTGGATTGCAGGGCCGACACCACAGCATAAACTGAAGAGAAGTTTCGGAGTAGACGGCACTCCTGTGGGGGTCAGAGAGGAAGGTCACAGCTGTGGGACCTCTCTCTACACCATGGTCCCCAAACAGGGCCAATCTTCTCTCTTACCTCTGCCACTCGGATCCACTTCTCCAGAAGCCGGGCCCTCTGGGGTGGACGGAGTGGCCGTATGGTCACCTCCCCAGGCTCCTCTCCAGTTGAGGTAGCCCCCAGGACAGAGCTGACCACTGCCCCTGCCACCTTGTTGAACTGTGTGACAGTAGCTCGCACAGATGGGCAGAGGTGGGAATGTCCTGGCCGGTCTCTGTGACCCCACAGGCCCCCCAGGCACTGAGAAGGAACCAGATTGAGAAACAGCTCCTGTGGGGCAGAGGACAGAGGTTAAAGTTCATAGTCAAAAGAGTCAGGCTTCCAATATCAGGGCTGTGAGGATCTCAGGTGGCCAAGGAACCAGAAGGGCACAGAATTTGAAAGGTAATAACCAACGGGAAACAGGGAAAGGTCAAAACTGGGTGGACAGAGGAGGAGGGCTGGAAGCAAGGAAAGGGACCTGGAGTCAGGGGAAGGTTAGTACGGGGGCAGGGGGCATGGGGGTCACAGGTCAAGGTCTCACCGCATCTAGCAGGGTCAGCTGTTCGGCCAAGTGGTCAGCGAGGAACACCAGGACATCCGTGGGGTCAGCAGGGGAATCGCCGGGGAGGGCCAGGGGCTTAGGAAGGTCGGGGGTCTGGGGGTCCACCCGGGACCGGAGGTTGCAGATGAAGTCAGCTCTGCCCCCCTCAACACCCTCCCCTGCTGCATACCCTGTCCGAAGTAAGAAGCTCTCAAGCCGGTCAAGCTGACCCTTAACCTCAGAGCCAAAATCCTCAGGGTGAGAGGCCAGCCAGGTTGACAGCACAGAGATAGCTACCCTGGGAGAAGGGGGATCAGCCAGGGGTCAGATGTCAAGCTACGGGTTGGGAGAAGGAACTCTGAGGTTAAGAATCAGGGATCACTCACCCTTTTGTCCTCTCTAGTTCATCGGTAGGATGAGATTCAAGGGTTTCCAGCCTGGGGAGGGAATGAGATTCTGTCTGTCCATTTCTTCCAAACCCCCAGTGGCTTTAACTACTTTGGTAGGATATTGAGGCTCCAGAAAGCCAAGATATCTCTATGACCCTTGGTCCCTTATGACCCTGACCTGTCAACCATAAGCCCAAGCAGAGCAGGAGTGGAGGTGAAGGCCCGGTGGGTGGCCAGGAAGGTTGCTGTGAAGGTCACATCAGCCCCTGATGTCCGGACATCCAGCAGGTGTCTGACCAGAGCCTCCAGAGTGCCGGCTCGGAGCCTCCGGGACAAACGTGGGGGAGGTGTCGGGGCCTGGGGGACACAGAGTGCCAGTTACTGTTCCTTTCTTCAAGTCTATCCCTAGACCTCTGGGGAAAACCCCAGACCTAGGAGATAATCTGGAACCATTGTATTAAGATTCAGAGACGGCAAAAGACTTGACCAAAGTCACAGCAGAGTCCAGGTCTCCAGACTGCCAGCCTAGCACTGTGGCCAGAAAGTGGCTCATTCTGCGGGTGATGGGTCAGAACTGAGAAGCCAAAGATATGTGCTCACCAAGGGATCAAGAGGCTGATATTGGCGGCTTGTGACAGTAAAGGTGGCACCATCCTCCTCCTCATCCCAGACAGACACAGGGGCCTGAAGGATTAAGGAAGGGGAAGTCAGACAGGCCCACACACCTTCCATTGTCCCAGCCCTCATGCCCAGGTCCTCTGTATGCCTAACCTGTGGTGGCAGGCGACAGTACCAGCAAGTGCGAGGGGTCGGGGGGACTGGTGACCCCAGGTCTTCCCCACTGGGGCCCAGGCAGCCCCACCCAAAGCACCTCAGAGCCCGATGGAGTCAAGGGGGTTATGGCAGGGGGCGGGGGGACATTCAGGAACCCTGACCCTGGAAACCACCGCAGCCCCTTCCCCCCAGAGCTGAACCCTAACCCAGAGAAGCAAAGTGCAAAGAGTAGGAGGGGAAACGGGGAGAGAGACAGAAAACCAGAGGCAGAGGCCTTGAGGAGCTGAAACCTTAGTCACGGGCACAGCCGCATGCCCTGCCCTTCCCCAAGGAATTAGCCAAGCCCCAAGAGCTAGGCTTTCCCCTTTAGCGCCCTTTCCCCAGTTCCCTAGAGAATCCCCCGCACCCCCCACCCGCCCCCGCAAGGTGGCGGCTCCTATCCTAGTACAGGAAGGAGAAGGGGAAGTGGGGATGATGGGGGGCGGTGGGGGGCGGGGCGGTATTCTCTTGACAGTCACGTGGCCCCAAGCCCTCCCCCAACCGATCCCGAAAAACCAGCCCTGCCAGTCACTCGGCCCTCACCCAGTCTCTGGACCAAAGAGTCCAGAATCTCGGGGCCCCAAATCCAACTTCTGGTCCCTCCTGAAGCCCCAAATCCTGCTCCTGGCCACCACTATTAGTCCCAGAGGAAAGCAGGTGACCGACCACCCCCAAGTCAACCTGGGATCTTCCCTCCAAAATCCAAGAACCTCGGCTTCCCGCCTCCATCCAGCGGCAGGCGGGAGAGCGGGAGGGCGGGAGGGGTCACGAAATCGTAGGGTTTCCTCCCCGATCCCAGGATCAAAGGAGCCGGTTACTGTGGAAACAAACCCCTCCCCGCCAAACAAAAAACTAGGAAGGAGACAGGGACCAAGACACAATGGCCTGTCAGGCAGGCACACGCTAGTAGAGGCGTAGAGGGCCAGAGGCCCGCAAGGTAGCCAGCCAGATGCTCCTGGCAGGAACAGCACTGAGGCCCTCAGTCACACTGCCACAGAGAACCACACAAATACCGGGACTCACAGCAGCTGGGGGATAGGCAGAAACCAGCATGAGTGTAAATAAATGATGCAGGGAGGAAGAAATTCAGGGACATAGACACGGAGAGAAAGGTGGAATCTCCGAAATATAACCCGCAGCCTCCCACCACCCATGTCTCACCTCGTCTTCTCCCTCCTCCTCCTCTTCCTCCTGCCCCACGCCCACGCTCCGGCCACTTGGGCCCCCACCCTCTTCAGGGTCTCGGCTCCGGAAGCTGCTCAGCACCACTCCCCCGGGGGGGCTCGTGTCCCAGAGCAGCCTCAGGGGCCGCGGGAGCATGGCCGGGTAGTCAGCGGGACTGGGCCATTGGGCGCCTGGGGAGAGAAAGGATGGGGCCCGGTGGAGGGTCTGGTGGGTGCTGATGAGCGGGGAAGGACGCGGGTGGGTGTCTAGATAACCCGATGGGCGTCCTGCTGGGAGGCTAGGGATGGGGCAACACAAGGGTGCAATATGGGAGGGCCCTGGTGCGTTTGGGGGTTGAGGGGGTCATGAGTACGGGAACAGGCAGGGTCACAAGGTGCTCTGGCTCTGACCTGCTCGGGAGGGGTTGGAGCAGCGCGGGTCCGGGCCGCTGGCTCCGTCGGTCTCCGGCCCCTAGTCGAGTCCCCTTCCCGGTTTTTCGCACCCCCCCGCGCCCCCCCACGCCGTACTGCCCCCGCCAGGCTCCTGGCCCTCCCGCCCTTTCCGCTCCCCCCTACGTCCGTCCGCTCTTAGTGCAGGAGCCAAAAAGGGAAGGAAGTGAGGACAGGAGTCAGGGTGGCGGACTAGAGGAGCAGTGGACGCCAAGAGGCCAGAACCCAGGAGCCCGGGTCCCCAGCTCCGCTGTCCTACCCCGCCCCACGTCTGACAGGGATCCTGGAACCCATGTCGCCCTCACTGGATTGGTATCGTTTACTGTCTTCAGTCCTGGGGGAGGGCCGGAGCAGAATTTGACATTCCCTTCCCCCATAAAATTAAAACTCCCGTGGAGCGCGTTTTAGGCGGGTGGGACCCAGTTACTCCACCCCGCGGGTTATACTGCCCACCCACGCGTGTCTTGGCCCTATTCTACTCCGGGTCTTCGAGAGAGCCCTGGGAGCCCGCCCTCCCGCCAGGGGGCGGACAAGGAAGCTGCTATATCCGGTTCCAGAATGGGTACTCCGGTGCTTCCCTCGCTGGATCTCCACTCTAGGTCACCTGGTAAAGCTGGCTGCTTGGGGGCGCCCGACCCCAAACTGTATCAAGCGGGTTGGGTGTCGACAGAAGGTTGGGATAATTGAAAAGCACCAAAAGTGACTGGAAGAGTCATTCCTTTGGAAGCACCAGAACGCAACTTTATTTCACCCAAAACACCCCCCTCCTCCCTATATAGGTCTGGCCCACCACCCTGCCCCTCGGATGTCCTCAAGTCGAGCCACAGCTTCCTTCGTCCAGTAGTTACTTCACCAAGACCTGTTTTTGAATACTTGAAACGAAAAGAAAAATACTATAATCTTATGCCGAAGCGCCCTCCAGTGTGCGCCAGGCCCAGGTCGAGCCCCGGAGATACAGCAGTGAACAGATTGACTCGTTCCAGCCTTCCAGGAGCGGGGAGGGGGGAGGGGGAGGGGTGGAGACAGAATTTAACAACGACTTATATACAAACGTGGTGAACCGCACAAGTGGGACGGGCGCGGGGTCTAAGGGGAAGACAAGGCTGGCCTGGTCTGGAGCCCAGAGAAAGCGAGGGTGGACCAGGGAGATGGAGCAAAGCTCTGGGACCCAGGGAGGGTGGGTGGGAGGCTACTGGAGCAAAAGAATAGCCCTTTGGTGTCATGAGCCTTGAGAGAAGGCCTGGAGGGTACCAGGATTGGGGTTGAAGAGGTTAGCAGTGGCTCCAGCGGAAAATGCACGTGCCAAGGCAAGAGGAATGGATTTGTCCTCTAGAGCATGGATTCTACTAGTGTGGACCCTGTCTTACAGGTCCCTGAGACTATTTCACATAGTATACAAAGTTAAAACGATTTTCATAATAATACTAAGATGTTACTTGCCTTTTTCACTCTCATCTCAAAAATGTACTGTGGAGTTTTCCAGAAGTTACATGATATATATTTACATACATCACTCTCACGGCTAATGGAATGTACTTTTGTATTGTTTTAAACTTTTCTGTTTTAAGCTTTAGTATGATAAATGTCTCTAGTTTATAACCCACATAAGCAAAAGCTCTTTAGAGTCCTTGATAATTTTTAAGAGGTCCTAAGGCCAAATAATTTTGAGAACCACTGCCCTAGAACTCTAAGAAGGTGAATGCCATTGATTTTTGTCTGTAAAAAACAAAACAAAACAAAACAAAACATTCTGGCAGCTCAGTGGAGAGAGATTGAAAGGAGCAGGAGCGTGTGATGGCATATTTTGAGGAGGGCAACTACCACAGTAGCTCAGGCCAGAGATGATGGTGGCTTCCCCAGGATGGTGGTGAGTGAACCTCACTGTGCTTTCTGTAAAACAAGTGAAAACAAGGTGAGGGATTCAGCGTTTTAGAAATTAGGATGAAGTGCTCATGGTTGATCCAGAGATTAAAGGAACCACCATGGGCATAGAGGGTGGGACAATAATGAAGCTAACATTTTCTGTTTTCTGCCTGGCAGACACTGGGCTAAATGCTTTTGCTCCTGCATCTTCCAAAGGAGATGCACTATCTCCTCTAATCCTCCCAAAAGCCCTCTGAAGGCTCCACTGTCTAATGCCATAGCCACCACCCACACGAGTCTATTGAGCATTTGAGAGTGGCTAGCGTGAACTGAAACGTGCTGAGTTTAAAATAAACACCTGTTGCTCTGGTCAGGTGGCTCAGTTGTTTAGAGGGTCCTCTTGTGCACGAGAAGGTTGTGGGTTCGATTCCAGTCAGGGTGTGTGCAGGAGGCAATCACGGATGTTTACCCCTTCCTCTCTCAGAAAATCAATTAACATTTCCTTGTGTGGGGATTAAAATAAAGACCCGATTTTGAAGGCTTAGGACAGAAAGAAACACTAGAATTTCTTATACTGATTACATGTTGAAAAAGTTTATTAAAATTAATTTTATCTGTTTCTTTTTAACTTTCTGGACAAAAAAGAAGTCCTATGGAAAGTAGCCTCAGAGGGTGATCTAATCATGAATTTCTAAATGGGAAGGTCATGTTGGATAGTCACACCCCACACACATTCTTTAGTAAAGGCTTATCTTTACCTTAAGCAAACCCTGTTCATTGTTTTTGTGCATTTAGCACACCTTTGAAATAATAACTACCCTCAAGATAGCATATAATCTTGTTAACTATCCTGTACTCCAATCCCCACCTTACTTTCTTACTTTTATGTAACCTTCCTTATATATTCCCTCAATTTCAAATGCATAAAAGCTGCAAACTATCTTTTCGAGGAGCATTTGAGATCTTGCTTCCTGGCAATTGTCAGTTTGGTACAAACTCACAAAAATTCTCTACAGCTTTGGATGCTTGGATCTACTCTCATGTGACTACGAGACTATTTAAATTTACATATGTGGCTTGCATTATATATTTTTTAAAATTTATTTTTAGAGGGGAAGGGAGAGAGCAAGAGAGAGATAAACACTGATGTCAGAGAAACATCGATAGGCTGCCTCCTGCATGCCCCCAACTGGGGCCCTAGTTGGCACATGCCCCCAGGAATCAAACCAGCAACCTTTCAGTTTGTGGGATAACACCCAACCCACTGAGCCACCCCAGTCAGGGCACTGCATTATATTTCTATTGGACAGCACTGCGTAAGTCTTTTTTTTTTTTTTTAATACCTACACCCAAGGAAACAGATGTTGGTTAAGTAGCATGTTTAAGGTGGCAAGATTTAACCCAAGCCTGTGTGAATTCCAAGGCAAGTTCTGCCCACCATGCCAGTAGTCTCCCTCCATGTGTGAGGAGTTGGGGGAAGGGGTCGAAATGGGAAGGGAAATATTAGACTACGGTGGAGGCTATTACCTTCTCCTTCGACTCCTTGGAAGTAGACAGGTAGGCAGCTGTGGAGAGATGGAGAAGACATGGGATTGAGGAGTGGTAGGGCAGGCAGGGGGATGGGTGTGAGGCTTCTGGGAGTAAGCAGGAATTGACTTCCAGTGTCAGTGCACACTCACCTGCCCAGCCCAGTGCTTTGAGGAGTCCCAAGAGCAGAAAGGCAGAAAGGAAGAGACCTATGCCATCCTCTAGGGAGGGTCCAGAGAGACCTGGTGGGAGGGGTGAGAGTGAGCTCCCCCATCTCTTCCCTGGCACCCAACCCTCTTCTCAGCACCCTACCCGCTTCGCTTCTCGATCCCTTTGGCTCTTACCTGCCACCTCCAGGGTGACTTCAGCACTGCGCCCCAAGGTAGGCAAGCTGGGATGGTGGACACGACAGGCATAGCGTGCCCCATGCTGAGAGGCAGTGACTGAGGGAGGCTGCAGGTGCGCGGAGAGGCTGACAGAGCCATCTGAGTGGTGGCGCAAGGCTGAAAGCCAACTTTGTCCCTTGGCCTTCTGAAAGCTGTCCTCTGGGCCACCTCGGAGTTCCCACTCCACCTCTAGGCCCTCGGGGGGATAGAAGTGGGACACAAGGCAAAGCAATTCTGGGGGTACCTCCCCAGGAGCAGCCCATACAAGAGGTGCTGGCATCAGGGACACTTTTGGGGGCTCTGGGATGAGAGAAGGAAAGTAGCAAGGAGTGAATCAATCTACATTGTCCTCCCTCAGTTTGCCCTCTGGCTTCCCCAAAACTAAGGGAGTTTGGGTCCTTTTATCCCAGGATGGGGAACGCACTGTCCCCCCACTCATACATCACAGGACTTATGTCAAAGCCCTGGTTCTCAGGAACCCATATTCCCTCAGATTTGGGAATGTTTATACCAAAGCCCCTCAGATTCCCAGGGAGCCTCCACCCATTGCCCCTCTGACTCCCAGGGACCCCAATCTTTCTCCCCCCACTCACCCTGCATCCTCTTCCACCATCCCTCCCCCTACATGGCGTCCCCATAATCCCAATGCCCACCCTCTATCCAGGGGGACCCCAACTCACTCTGTACAGCAAGCTCCAAGGTGACCTGCCCTTGTAGGTATGGCAGATGTATTGTAGCTAGATAGGAGCCTTCCTGGAAGGGCTGCACTGAAGGCAGCCGGAGGGTTCCATTTCCAGTCCATGGACCCCATGGCTCATCATCATCCCAGGCAGCAAATGCCACTGCCCCATCTCGGGCAGCTGGCATTTGCCCACTTAGGCCAGGAGTTGCAGCCAGGAGCAGGTGCCCCTTACCCAGGTGCTGGTGTCTCCATTCCAGACCAAAGGGGGGAGGACCTGGTGCCAGAGATGCAGTGGTCTCTGGGGTGAGGGGCATGTAGGCAAAGCTCAAGTCCAGCACAGCATCTTGTCCCAGTCGGATTCGAGTGGTAGGGGTATGGGTGACAACAGTCAGCACAGCTGGGGAAGATGGGGAGAGAAGGGAGTGGGAGGGGCGTGAGAGAAAGGAAGGAAAAATAGAGAAATGGAGTTCTAGGGTGGACTGAACTCCAATTCACCCACCCCTCAGAAGACACCTCTTTTTCTGAGACTCATCATCTCCCAACCATCCCTGCAAATAGCTTTTGCTCTGGAACTGGGTGAGACCTAGTGTGGCTGAGGGTGAGCAGAGAGGTTTAAAGGTGAATAGGGACAGGGGGTTAAGTATAGCATAGCCCTGGCAGGCTGCTCTGAACACAGCCCTCTTGAGCTCTAGGGACAGCAGGATCTGAGTGAATTTCTTTCTTTTTAAAATAATTTTTTTTTTTTTTTTTTTTTTTTTTAGAGAGGGGAAGGGAGGGAGAGAGGAAGAGAAGCATCAACATGCAAGAGATACATCCATTGGTTGCCTCTTGCACACCCCCTACTGGAGACCTGGCAACCAAGGCATGTGCCCTG
Source organism: Pteronotus mesoamericanus (assembly GCF_021234165.1). NCBI lineage: Eukaryota > Metazoa > Chordata > Mammalia > Chiroptera > Mormoopidae > Pteronotus > Pteronotus mesoamericanus. Next base: position 3,553,874 of record NW_026555085.1, read on the forward strand.
ACTGGGAATCAAACCGGTGACCTTTAGGTTTGCAGGCTGGCCCTCAATCCACTGAGCCACACCAGCCAGGGCTGAGCACATTTCTGACACAGCCTGAACCAGTCCAGTCTACACACCACCCTTAAAAGATCCAGGCCTTTCTTGGATTGCTGGTAAAGACAATGATTCATGACTGTTGATCCTATGGTGCTATAAAGAATACTTACCAACGTTGGAAGGGTCTGGTTCTGGCCTAGACCTGGAAACAGACCTCTGCTGTACTGAACAACCATGCTGATTAAATGCCTGGAGCCTGGATGCCCTGTTTAATCCCAACTCTGAAGTTATTTATGGGGCCTTGGGCCAGTTACTTCACTTTCCATGGCTCTGCTTCCTAATCTCCTAAATAAAGATAATAATGATGATAATAGTGCCTATTTCATGGGGTTGTACAGAGGGTTATATTATTTAATCCCTCTTGCTACCCAGTTATATTCAGTTCCTGATTTAGGATAACAAAGATATCTACATATGAATGGCACTTAGCACAGTACCTGGAACACAGTAAGTCTTCAAAAGTATTTGCTGTGATTACCTCTAACCATCTGCCAGCCTTAACAGGGCGCAATTCAACAGCATCTATGCAACATTCCCCACCCTGCTCCAATGTCCATCTTTCCTGCCTTGATGAAAGAGCAACACTTGGAGTCACAAGACACCTTCCTTTTATTCATTCAACTAATATTTATTGAGTACTTAGGATGTTCAAGGTAGAAGACAGACTGGTATACAAGATGGGCAGTCCTTGTCCTCAAATTGCTTACAGTTTAATAAGGGAGAGAGATGAGCAAATTGCCAAATATAATAGGCTATGTGCTGTCCCCACCAGGTCCTGGTTCTGTCTCCTGAATAGATCTGTTTCTAACTCAAGTTCTCATCAGTGTACATTTGGACAATTACTATAGCCTCCTTTTTGGTCTCTCTATCCTGTCTTTCTTTCCTTCAATTCATCCTTTGCACTGTAGCCACAGTAGCTATAAGTCTGACCTGGTCACTTGCTTGTTTAAAAATCCTAGCTACCTTGGAAACCAACGACTAAAGGCATAGGCTGGAGCTAGATGGCCCAGGTTCAATTTCTTGCCCACTTCTTACAAGCTGTGTGTAAGTCACCTACCTGCTCTGTGTCTCATACTTCATCTGTGACATGCAGATAGCATCAGTATGTAGTTTCTATGGCTACTGAGAGGAATAAGTGAGATTGTGCCTATAAAGTGCTTAGAACAAGACTTGGCATATAGAAAATGCTTGATGAATGTTATCTGTGGCTATTTCCATTACTATCATCATGAACTGGGTATCTTGGGAAAATCGGTTTATCTATTTCCCTCATACTCCAATGATATGATCCTTGCCTAACTTTTGTAAGAATCAAGTAAAATTACAGGCTCTTTGGGAAAATGGTGCACATACATGCACACACACACAACCTTCTGGTGGTTCACTATCACCTATGAAGCCTAGCTTTTAGGGTACTTGATAATTCAACCCCTAATCTATCTTTCCAGGCTTCTCTTGCACCCTTAGAACCAGCCACACAGAATCCCTTTCTTGCAGCTAGTGGAACTCTAATCATTGGGAATTTCTTTACTTCAGTCATAAGGTTCCTTCAGTTTCCAATGTCCCTCCCCATTTCCTCCCAAACATCTAAACTCTATGTCCCTCAAGATTCCATTGCTACTACCTCCCAGAAATGTTTAGGTCCCCTAGGTATAAATAGTATCTTTTTTTTCTTGTGATTATCTGTATATGATTTTCAATCCTAGTCTCTGAGGCCTACAAAGTTAAACTTCTCTTAATCTCATGGGATTGTTTTTGTTCAATAGAGTAAACAAAAGTAGACAATGTCACCTAGTTTATCAAAATCCAGAAACATACTTTCGAATTGTTAAAAACAATCCAGGGGATTAATAACAAAAGCTATAGGCTTTACAGTTTAACCCTTAAGCTAACTGCTCTTTTTATATGAGTTACTGAAGCAGTTTTAGACCTGTGGCCCACAAACTGGACTCTGTAAAAATACAAGTATAAGTACAGCAGGGCCAGAACAGTAAGAAAATTTCTGTCTGTTTTTGCAGCCTGTATTATAAAAAAGGTTTTTGCTTTTCTGTTTAAAAAAAAGTGAATGGTAACAACTACTATAAAGTATTACAGAAAAAAATTTAAACTCAAATCTAATTAGGCTTCTAGATCTATCAATTTATAGGAACTATGAAGAAAAAGGAACAAGGGATATGACAGTGAGGAAATAATTGACCAAATATAGAATGTGGAAAATTCTATAGAACAAATGACAAATCAATAGCATTTAAGGGGGAGGGGGAGGCAATTATAGACTAAAAGAGATTTAAGAAACAAAACTGTTATATACTGACTGTCCCTGGTCTCCTCCCTCCCCGAATTCATATGTTGAAGCCTTAACTCAAAATGTGACTGCATTTGGAGACAGAGGATATAAGGTGAGAAAGTTTAAATGAGGTAAAAAACAAAAGGGCCCTAATCTGACTGAGCTGGTGTCCTTGTAAGAAGAGAAACACCAGAGACATCTCTCTCTCTCTCTCTCTCTCTCTCTCTCTCTTCTGTGAGGACACAGCCACAAGGGGCCAGCTCTCACCAAACACCAACCCTGCTAGCGCCTTGATCTTTGACTTGATCTTAGACTTCTAGCCTCCGGGACTGTGAGAAAATAAATTCCTGTTGTTTAAGCCCAAGCAGATACAACAACAAAATATAATACATGGACCTGTTTTTGATCCCGATTTGAACAAATAAACTATAAAATAACATCATTTAGACAATTAGGAAATTTTTAATATGGGCTAGGAATTAAATTATATTAAGGAATTATTGTTTATTTTGTTAGCTATGATAAAAGAGAAGGAAATCTTAATCTTTGTGACATTATGGATGGACGTGGAGAGCATTATGCTAATAGAAATAAGCCAGTCAGAGAAAGACAAATGCCACATGATTTCACTCATATATGGCATCTAATGAGCAAAATGAACTGACAAGCAAAATAGAGACAGATTCAGAGACAGAAAGCAGACTGATGGCTGGGGTGGGGGAAGCTGCAGGGAGGGAGGGATTGAGCAAAGAAGAAAAGCTCATGGGGAAAAAGATGCTTTCTGAATCACTTATGACCAAAATATTTAATATAATGCCTGGAATCTTCTTTAAAACACTTTTAAAAAAGAAAATAAGGTGGGGGAGGATAGGTGAAACAACTTGGTAAAATGTAACAATTCTACAAGTGAGTGATGGGTATGTGAGATTTCATTGTACTATTCTCTTTATTCTTGTATATCTTTCAGATTTTCCATAACAACGTTTGGGGTTTTTTAAAAATCCTCACCAAAGGATATGTTTTAGTGAGTTTAGAGAGAGCTCTGGTTGGTGTGGCTCAGTGAACTGAGTGCTCACCTGTGAACCAAAGGGTCACAAGTTCAATTCCCAGTCTAGGGCACATGCCTGGATTGCGGACCAGGTCCCCAGTGGGGGGTGCGCAAGAGGCAACCACATGTTGATATTCCTCTCCCTCTCTTTTTCCCTCCCTCCCCCTCTCTAAAAATAAAATAAATAAAATTAAAAGGTTTGAAAAAAAAAATCTCAGAGAGAAACATTACCATAACAATGTTTTAAAAGAATGATAGGATTAAATGTCATTTGACATATGTTAATAAAGTATATTTGTCAACAAACATTTAAAAGTATCCTGTATTTGCCCTGGCTGGTGTGGCTCAGTGGACTGAGCTTGCCAGTTTGATTCCTGGTCAGGGCACATGCCTGGGTTGCAGGCCAAGTCCCCAGGAGGGGGTGCAACCACATGGATATTTCTCTCCCTCTCTTCCCCTCTCTTTAAAAATGAACAAAACCTTAAAAAGTATATAAAATAAAAGTATCCTATATTTGATAAGAAGTGATATATAAATGTATATTAGCAAAATTATCAATGATCTGAAACCCTGAAAAGATTCCATTTTTGATTTTCCATTAAAACAACAAATTTCATTGGCTTAAATCTGTAATCAAGCAGAAATGCTTGAAAGGGAAGGCTGAGCACAGTAACTAGTTTCTAACTCCAGTGTGTTTGAGATGCAAAGACCTGGGCATTCCCCTGGCTGCACTTCTTTCAGGGCCCAAGTGACTTTCTACACTACAATTATCCATGACAAATCTGCCAAAGACCTTCTTGAGAGCAGAAACTACATCATATCACTTTTGTGACCCTTATAGGGACCAGGGCCATCCCAGAGATTCTTTTTAATTTGTCTGGAGTGGGACTCAGTTTACAGTATATTTTAGAAACTTCCAAGAGGATTCCTATTTGCAGCCTGGACTGAGAACTACCGGGTTCTTGGTGCTAATAAGTATTTATTGAATCAGTGAATAAATTAACAAAGCCACATTAATAGTCACAACAAAGTAAAGGCAGATGGGAAAACAGCATCCACATTTTACATTTGGAAAAACAGACTCCAAGAGAAAAGGATATTCTCGCCCCACCCCAGTAAAGCCAGTAGCTCTGGGAGATACTCCTCCACACTGGAGTGAGCTACTGTATCCAAGGGCAGTTTGCTCCTGCCCTTGCCCAGGGGTGGGGTCCTGTGAGTGCTTATCTCAGTGAGGAGGGTGGCAGGGAGGAGGTACTGGGGAAGGGAAGGTGCAGAAGTAGGCTGGGCTGACCTGCTGGTCAGGCTGCCTTGTTTACATGAAATCGCACAAAACTGAGGAAAGCCAAGAACTCTACTCACACCCTCCCTCACTGGGTGAGCTCCTAGATATCCCAGTCGGATCTCACCATTCTTGCTTTACCCGGCCTCTGCATCCCTGAGCCCCAGCCCAGTGAAGTGCCGGATCCCGGGGCCTCAAACCAAGTTTGAGCAATGGGAATTGCTTGCAATGGGAACCATCTGGTCTCCCACCGTGTCCCTTCCGCCCACTGGAGCACACCATTTGGTAACCAGAGACAGCGCCGCCCCAAGCGCCACAAGGAAGGGGCTGTCAGTAAAGTCAACACTAGAGTGGAAGAGCTTTCATTTGGCTGATTGCCGCAGCACCGGATGTGGGCTCGGATGGGGCTAGAAGACTGGTTTTTGACAATGGATGAACCGCGAAGGTGGGGGTACCTAGCAAGATACAGATCTGAGAGAAGAGAAAAACGTTTCTGCTCTGAGCCCCTCCCACAGTGTTGCCTTACGAAGTCGGGTATTTGGAAGCCCCGCCTCTTTCCAAAGCCCCGCCCCCAACCTCGGAAGGGGGAGTTTGTGGGGTTGGGTTTTTTTTCGGGTTTGTTTTTTTTAACTGGTTGGGACTTGAAGACTCAGTAGAGATAGTTTCCTTCTAGCCGAACCCACTCGCTTTACAAATAAGGAAACAGAACTCCGATTGGGGAAACAGCTCGCTCAAGTCCACACAGCAGTGGCCAACTGACCTAGATGCTTAGAACACACCCATTCAGCTCCACTTTCCATCTCCAGCTACCTGTTGCCATGGTGATGAGTGCAGGCTCCCGCTGTGACTCGGACTGTCGTCGCAGGAGGCTGGAGAGGCTGACGACCGGGCTGGATATGCTGACCATGAGCCAAGTACCGTCCAGGACCCGCGGGCAGCTCTGCTCCGGGGTCAGGCCGCTGGCCCAATTCGCCGAGGCAGGGAGAGGGATGTAGCGGCTCACCTCACAGTGTGGTGCAGGGGCACTCAAAGGGTACTGCCTGAAGGCCGCGTGGAGGGCGCCCGCAGGATCTGTCAGTGCGGACAAAGGGTTGCAGCAGTACAGTCACTGCTAGAACGGAGTGGAGAAGGGCAGCGTCCAGGGAATTTCAGATGCACACAACTACGCGGTAGGGAAAGGTTCTGAAGTAATCCAGGTTCATTTTACAGAGGGGAAAACCGAGGCCCGAGGTCCCCGCGCGACCTAGAGCGGATGAGGTTTCTGTGGAGGTCGACAGTTGGGGGCGAGTCTGGGAAGACTCACCGTGCACTTTGAGGTAGAGCTCAGGGTCGAGGTCTGACCGGAGAGGTGGTTCCCCCGGGCCTTGGCGCAACAACAATGCTGCGGGTCTCTTGGTCAGGCGGCCCCCACCTGCATCCTCCACAAACCAGCACTCTATCACTGCTGGTCCCGCGGACACCATGGCCTCCAAGCCTGGGTGAGAGTGAACAGGCGGCTCAGAAGTCAGGCGACCCGATCTCCTCCCACCCCCGAGCAGGGAACTTGGCAGGTTCACCTTCCGTTCCCCCCCTTTCAGTTCCAAGGCAAAGAGTCGCGGGGTTTGCTCACCCAAAGACACAGCGAGGAGTAGGGACAGGAGCTTCATGGCGCGGCGATCTCCTCAGCCCTGAAACCCCCTTTTTCCCCCTTTCACTTTCACTTTCCTCGAAAGGCCAGCAGAAGGGGCGGAGGAGATCCCCGCCCGGGTTAGGTGAGAGCGCGTGGTAGGCAGGTGCTTCCTCCACTGGTGCGATAGTGATGCCGGAACATCCTCCCCAGTTCTGGTCTGACGTCCTCTGCCGCGCCCCACTCTCTAGAGCTACCCAGTGCCACCAGTCCATAGCCCTCCCGAACCCTAGGCTCCTCCTCCAGTCTCCTCCCGCCCAGAGTCCGCTTCTCCGAGAACCATTATTCCGCTTCCCTCCCCCCTCTCCCCGCCCCCGTGCCGGGTCCCCAGCAAACACACAGGGGTTGTCAGGAAGCCAAGTAAAATGACCAATAAATATTTTAATCACTGTTTAAAAAAAATAAGATTTAAAACAAAAACCTTGTACTTCTACGGCTTCCTCCCTCTCTATCTCCACTCCTTCCCCAATAAGAATAGAGTTGAGGGGCTCCAAGGATGGGGAGGAGGGATTAGGGTAGATATCAGGGGCACATCGTTGTGGGGAGGGAGTGAGGTGGGTTCTAGGACAAGGATTGGGCTCCAAGGCCTGGTCCCCACAACAACACAGACAGACTTAAGATACAAACTACAACCACCTGACCCTTGACCCTGTGACTCTAGGATGTTCCACAGGCGCCCTCTCCCTTCCCCACTACATGCACCCTATTCTGCAGCTGGGGCTTCAGTGTACACACCTGAGGGAAAGGAAGGGTTATCGGGATACTTTGAGGGGGAGGAGCTGAGGAGTGGAATGGGTTGGTCGATGGCGCAATGCAGTTCCCTCTTCAGAATATATACATGTCCCTAGAGATAAGGAAGACAGCAACTGTAGTGGGATATCACGTGGGAGCCACAGCACCCCCCTCCCCGGCTCCTGCTCCCCATTTCCTCTTACCTGAAAACTACTCCTAGTAGCCTGCCACTTCAATTTGTGCCTCCGCCCCCACTGAAACCCATCTCTACTTTGTGGACGCTGGGTGGAGACCAGACTCCATGGTTGGGCGGAGGTGTGGCCCCACTCACCTCATTGTTGTTGCCCCCGACCACCCCGGGTGACTCTCTCCTGGGTGGCAAAGCTGGCCCCGTGGGCCCTCCTGGTCCTGGTCCAGCCCCACCGCCACCCAGGCGGTGCCGGCGCTCACAATGTCCTCGGTGGCGCATGAAGCTGTCTCGCCACATGAACTTCTTGGCACAGACGCCGCATTCGTAGGGCTTGAGGCCTGTGTGCGTCTTCATGTGCTCGGTCAAGTGGTGCTTCATCTTGAACTTTTTGTTGCACACAGGGCAGTCAAAGGGCCGAAGGTTGAGGTGCATGTTCACATGCCGGTCTCGCATGCTCTTGTGGGAGAAGGCCTTCCCACAGTGGCACAGAAAGATTTTATTGCCATCCCCGCTGCCTGTCCCTCCAGCACCACCTGGGACACCCAGGCCCCCTGCAGATGTGCCAGGCAGGGTCACAGCCCCGTGTTGAGCTTGGTTCCCTGGAGGCTGGCCTGGAGCCTGTGAGGAGGAGGAGGACGACGAAGGAGATGGGAAGACTAGGATCTGGTTGCCCTGCATGTCTACAGGAAGCAGGGGCCGCTGTGGGTGGGAGGGGGCGTAGGAGGAAGGGGTAGGCCTCCTTGAATCATCAAGCCCTGCCCCAGGACCCCCACCCTCATAGGTGCCAAAGTCATTGGAGGACTCACAGAAGTTGACCTGCTCTTCTTCTTTGCCTGGAGGCTCAGTCAGGGTACGGACATCACTTATGCTAAGGGTAGCCTCAGATCCTCCCTGCACTGGAACCCCGGAGCCACCCCCTAGCTCTTCATCTTCATCATCCTCACAGGTCAATACCAGATCTTCCTCCTCCTCATCCTCTTCCAGGTCTTGGTCTTGGGGAGCCAGGGGTGCTGGTGCTGGGCAGTTTCCACCCCGCTTCACATATATCCAGTGTTTCTGTGGCATGATGCTAGTGGGTGCATAGGTAGGCCTCCGGAGCCCAGCCCCAGGAACCACCGCACCCCTCCCATCCCCACTGTCATCGCACAGCTCATCTGCCTCCAGCAGCAGCTTCCCAGAGGTAGCCCCCCCACTGCCAACCACAGGGGCTGGGAATATAGGGCCACTTCCTCGACGCTCCCTGCTGCCCATTGCAGAAGCTGCAAACACCTCTTGGGAAGAAGAAGAGAAGTCAGTGGACTCTCGGGGGCTGAAGTAGTTGCTGCTGCTGGGTGACTGATTCTCACTGGCCCGACTGGAGGCATGGGAGCGCACAGATCCCATGGTGGCAGAGGCCACGGTGCCCCCACTTCCTGATGAGACCCCAGCACCAGGGACAGTGACTGAGGTGGCTGCAGCAGTGGTGCTGGTGGTGGCTGACGCCCGGCCTTGGCGAAGGAGTTCGGTGCATTTGTCCACAATGTGCCACATTTGGAGCACAGAACCCACTGTGAGGAAGTTGACAATGTCAGCAGCAGCCATGCTGAGGCGACCAGTGTAAGCTGAAGCCAGGACAGTCTCAAAGGCGCCTGGGTCCATGACACTGGGCAGCGAGATGGAGGTCATGCCCTTGAGTAGGACCTGGTCGTGGAAGTAAGGGGAGGAGGCAGCCAGGACAGCACGGTGAGCCCTGAACTCCCTGCCCTGCACTCGGATGGACACATCGCAGAGCTGGCCCTGTAGCCGCTGCTGATTGAGGGACTCCAGGAGGGCACTGGTTACCTCAGGGAAGGACACGTGTACCACTGCAGCAGCAGGCAGGGGCAGTGGGGGCGGGGCCAGAGACAGAGGCAGGGGAAGTGCTGCCCCACTTGGAGACAAAGGAGATGGCTCCATGGTTTGGAGGGAGGGGGTACCCCCCCAGCCACAGGAACAAGGGAAGGAGGAGGGCGGCCGGGGGGGGGGGGTCTCTGGGAAGAAAAAAAGAAAAGAGAATATTTCATAATGAAACAGCCCTTTACAGTTTAAAAACGTGTTCACACCCATTATTTTAGTAACTCCCTGCAACACTGTTCCTCTCAACCCCATTTGAGAGATGAGAAACCTGAGGCTAAGAAAGACAAAGAGATTATTCATGGTCACAGCCAGCAAGTGGCAGCGCCAACAAACTCAGGTGTCCTGACTCCAAATCGAGAGTCCTTTCTTTGGAGGTTAGGGAAACAGGTGCTCTTTGGGGTGCCTCCTCTTCCAATTTCCTACATGCCAGAGAGCCTGACTTTCCAAAATTTACCTTTTTGATGTTTTGCACCCTTTTCTTGGCAGGGGGGTTCTGCCCTGTTACTTAAAACCACCCTCTCTCTAGTTCCTTTGAGCCTCTGCCTCGGACTCTTTCGCCGGTCACGCCCCATTGCCCCAGCTTAACTCTAGCCTCGCCCCCATTGAGACCCGCCCCCAGGCCCTTTCGGCCCCGCCCTTTTCAAGACCCGCCTCTGTAGCTTTTCGGCCCCGCCCCTTGCCTACCCCCGCCCCCCTCTGCTCCGCCCCAAGAGCTATTCCGACCTCCTCTCCCACCCGGAAGGCGCCCCACAACCCCGCGCGTCTCCGCTTACCGGGCCGCGCGCCCCCGGGTCCCCCCGCCCCTCACTCGGCCGCCAGAGCCGCAGGCTGAGCCCCTCCCGCCGCCATCTTGCGCCGACTCCCTCCGCCCTCCGCTTCCGCTCCACCTCCTCCTCCTCCTGCTTTAAAGGTACAGGCAGGCACCCCGCCCGTGCCGCTGGGCCATACTCGGCCGACTCGGCCGCTTCTCCTTTAAAAAGTAGTTGCTTCCTTCCACCTTAAAGGTGCCAGGTCTCTTCGCCTCTGAGGATTCAGGACTTGGTTTGGCCGAAGCACTTATTCCCCTTTAATTCTGTAAGCGTGTTCCTTCCCTTTGGCGAGGGGTCTTGGCCTTGGAGCTGTGGCCATCAACGGGTTTGCGGGATCTAATCGCCTAAATCTCCGTTTTCAGACGGTACCCCAGAAACCCCGCCCTCTTTCTCCGGTCCTTGGATTGGCAGAATAACCTTGAATCAGCTCCTGATTGGCCTTTTTAGTCTAATCCCTCAAAGAGAGAAAGTAAAGCGCTGAAGCACCTTTTTGTTTTTTAGTGCTTGGCAAAGGGCAAGGGGAAAGCATAAGGGCAAGGAAACCCCGGGAGAAGGGGGCTAAGGGCAGACTAGGAAGGGAGGACCCAGGGCTAACCTGGGACCGGGCCACCCCCTAAGTCCGAAAACAGTTGGTGCCAACGGGTGAGAGCAGAAGGACAAAGACAAGACAGGGTTACAATAAGAACTTTATTGTTTATTAATGTTTTGTGTAAAACTTAAGTTGTTTTATTTTTAAAGAAATACCACCAAAAGGGGATTAGCTCAGTCCATCCCTTCCTCAGTCATCTGCGTCCCACCATCCTCCAAATACTATCCCCAAACATTTTGGAGTTCGGGGTGGTGAGTAGGCAGCTAATCAGAGTCTGAGAGCACGATGATCTCCTCTGGATCGCATTGTGTAGCCACACTCATCTGCAAGGTAGTGAGAGACAGAGTCAAAGAGGTCTGGAATATAGGGGGAAGAGAAGGGGAGAGGACTTAACCAGATTAAAAACTAGGGTAGGAAAAAGGAAGAAAGAGGATGCAGTGAGTTCAATATTCAGATGAAGCGCCTGAAAATGAAAGGACATTGAAAGAGAATGAAGTCAGGAAAAACAGCCTTCCCCTCTTACCTTGTAAGTACCAGGCTTGGACGGTTTTAACTGGGGAGTTAGGGGCAACTGGGTTGGAGATGGGCTACAGAGCGAACTGGTCACCAGGCCATGGCTAGGAGAGTCCACCCTTGTTGAGGAATCAGCAACTGGGGTCATGGAAGCCAAGGGGGAAGGTGGGCTGGACAGGGTACATATCTTCTTCCCAGTCTTCTCATGTACTGCCCTTTGCCCTTCCACATAGCTAGGGACAGAAACATAAATGTAGGGAGCTTGAGGCTGAAGGGGGAGTGTCAGTCTCTCCCAGCAGACTCAGTTCCTCAATACTCCTCTCAGAAAGCCCCCTGCAATCCCTCCTTGGCTTCCCTCTTCTTCTTCCTTGTTGTTACCTGTTTCCTAATGGCCCTGCTCCTGTTTGCCTCTCCTTGCGAAATTTCTTGCAGGGGGGACTAGAATCTCCCCAGGTGTGAGGAGAGACACCTCCATTGAAGGAAGTAGAAGTGACCATGGCTGCTCCATTCTCCAAGACAGTGGTAAGGGGGTCCTCTGATTGCTTCCTGGAAGAGGAGATGTCCCCCTCCTCAGGGGAAGGGGTGTTATCCACAGTCAAGGCTTCAATCTCTAGCTCAAAGACCTGAGACACAGGGCTCTCTTTCTCCAGGGGCAACTCCTCGAGGTATTCTCCATTGCTTTCAGCATCCATACTGGAGTGGGCCAGGGTATCTTCTGACAGTGAAGATGGTGACACTATGAGTCCTTTGTTTTGCTGATCCTCTGAAGACATGTTGATCCCTTTGCTGGACTGCAGGTTCTTTTCAGTGGAGATCTGTGGTGGGGACATTGGGCTTTTGCCTCCATCTTTATCTGGAAAAGAAAAATAGAGGGGAGGGGTAGCATGAGTACTAAGGAAAAGTATACTTCTGAGAAGACACTAGGAGTAAGGTGAGGAAGGGAAGGGTCTCAAATAGGTGTCTTATGCCCAATAGAGTAGAGGGAACTGACATAGGAGGAGACTTTCCTTGACATACCTGCTTCTCCCTCCTCCTCTTCATCATCCTCCTGACCTTCCTGCATCTGTTCCAGATCCTCGTCTTCTTCGGAATCTGTGGCCTCCTCTTCCTCCTCCTCCTCCTCTTCCTCTTCATCACTTTCCTCATCTTCTTCATCATCTGTCTCAGCCATGGAGGAGGTAGGGCATTCCTGGGATACCATTCCACTAGGGCCCTGAGGGACAAAGGAGTTTCTCTAAGTAATCCCTTGCCCCAGCAGGTCTACTTCTGTGTTCCTTCTGTACACTCCCCCATCAGTCACCCTGGACTCTCTCCTGGCCAGTGCAAGGGAAGGACAGGGTTTCTCTGAAGAGTGTATCCCTTCCACACCTCACCAGAATCCAAGGAAACTTTGGGGGAGTCTGCAGAGTGGGAAGAGGTGGCTTGGGGGAGCCGGGCTTTTCTCTTCTGTCTCTCGCCCTCCTCACTCTTATCTTGCATCATCGCATATTTGGAGATGACTTCATCTAGCCGGCTCATAGCCAAGCTCCGGTTTTCCCGCAGGCGCCGGGCTAGGGTGGGATCTGACAGTGCAGGGTCAATGCCTATATGGGAAGATTTAAAGTCAGAGTACTCAGTCCAGACCCTAGAAGAAGGGACACAAGAGATGCCCCCTCTACCACACACCTGACATATAAGGGTTAATGATGGGCATCTCACTAATCCCTACCTGGCCTATAGTCATCTGTGAGGTGACAGCCAAAGTTGTAGATGAGATCAAGGTGGCGTCGCTCCTGTAGCCTGATGCCCACATCTCGGAAGGCATCTTGAGCCATGAGCTGGAGCTGCTGTCGGGGGAGGCCAAGGCTATGCCGAGCAGCTGCCTTCTCCACGGCCCGCAGCACATCTCCATAGTCAGGGAATGTATCAGGCCCTGGCTTGTTGATGAGGCGCTCGATGCGCCTGTTAACCTCTGGGTAGCGGGTGCCACGGTAGGGAATGCGCTGCTCTATGACGCGGCCCGTCAGTGAAGAGCAGTCTTTCAGCTCACACAGCCGCCCAAACAGGCGGATCAGCTTCCTCTTCAACCTTGCTTCCTGCAGGTATGTGGAGTCTGGGTCATCCAATTCTTTGAGATCCAACTCCTTTTCCTGCAGCCGCCGAATCTCTGCCACATAGAGTGCTAATAGCTGCTCCAAGCGCTGGATCTGCCGCCGGGAACCACGGGTCCTTGGGACCTCAGAGCCAGTGGTCTCAGCATTTGTGGGGTCCAAGGAGGGGTCTGCGGGAGGGTTATTCCCAGAGGACTCACTAGAGGTGGTGGCAGCGGGGGCCAGGTTCAGCTTTTTCTTGGCTGAGTGAGCCTTGAGAACAGTGCAGAGCTCATTAATGTACACATAGAGTTTAGCTGGCCGGCTCTGGGCCCGAGACAGGACCCGAGTAAGGATGTTGCAGAACTCCGCAGAGGCCAAAAACAGTGAGTGGGCACGCTGCTGCCGTTTATAGAGGAAGGGGACCACATCAGGGTGGTCTGCTGTCTGCGCCTTACACAGTTCAAGGAACTGGAGGGTTCAGGGGAAGAAGGGAGAGGGAAGGAGATAAGGGAAGGGGTTGAGAGAAAGAAGGCAAGGTGGGATTAGTGGGGAAGAAAGGACAGGAGAGCCAGTCAGCCACCCCTCTCCCTGGGGTACAAGAATCTTCTCCCCTAAAGCTCACCTCTTCAAACAGCTTCTCATTCTCCAACTTGTAGCATTTCTTGCCGCCCGAACTACTGTTCCCTCCAGCCCCATGGGACTGAGAGGAGCCAGGGGCTTCTGCCCGGGGTGAGGTCGGATTGGGGAGTGGGTGGGAGGGCCCTGGCTGAACAGCTGCTTCATCTTCGTCATCATCATCCAGCACAATGATGCTGTTATCGGTGGCCATGGGGGATCAAATCCCCCAGAGGGAGGAAGTGTTGGGGATTTCGTAATTCCTGCTGGAAGGGGATGGGGCCTTAGAAAGAGCCCCCTCCAGCATAGCCCCATCCCTTCATCTCACGCATTTTCCAACCTTCTTGGGCTGAAATAACACCCAACCCTGCCCAACAGTGTCCTCACTGCCTATCTTCAGCAACTATTAGTATCATGTTTTTTTGGGCCCCTACTAGGGAGCCCCAAGGCACCTGAAACCTCAAGTCCCCACCTCCAGCTCCACCCCCCATATATTATATCCGGTATTTCATTTGTGGTTTCCCCAGTATTTCTCCTAGCTGGCAAGTTGATTTTTCCCTCCCAACCCCTGGACCACTTCCCACACTGCACTCCAGATTTCACCGAGATCCCCTAGCACTGGTACTAAAACTACACCCATCAGTACCACCTCACGTGTTTTCCCCCTTTTGCTCTCGAACATGTCAAACTCACACCTTCACCCCATTCTGAAGGATCACCCCAACTCCTAGACTCTGAGGTGAATAATATTCCCTCCTAACAATACATTAGCCTTTCCAAATTATCTCCATATTCCACCCCTAATGGGTCTCAAACCACGTAGTTAAATTGGAGGTGTCTCACCTCAAATCCCCTCCCTCTCACCCCACCCTAATTTCCCCCATTCTCTCTATGACCTGTAACCAACTGTGAGCCCCGCAGTGTGTTCTCCCGATTCCTCTCGGATCGCAACCGTATGTTTGGCCCCTTCCTCAAGAACAGCTTCCCGCCAAGTCCCCCTCCCCCAGTTCAGCCCCCGCCCGCCCCTCTCCCCTTGAGGGATGAGGAGGAGGGTACCACAGCTTGCCCCTCAGACTTAGCGCCCGGGACTCCCCAGTACCTCTCCCTTGACATTCCCGCCCCCGCCTTCGATCCCCGCACCGTCCGGCCCGCACCTTAGAAACTGCCTCTCGAGGCGACCCTCACCGCGGATATCAGAAGCTCGCATGGTTCCCTCCTCTTTCCTTCCCCCTCCTACCGCAGGCCCTATTCTGGACCGGAAGCCGCAGAGTTTCCGCCTACAAGAACCTAAGTGCGGCCATATTGTCGTACGGAACCCAGTCCCCCCCTGTAGCCGGAAATGGCGGTACGCCCGATCCCCGAACCCCTACAAAGTATTGCCGCCTACATAGTATGAGGCTCTTTTTTCCGTCTGACCTGTACGGGACGCGCTTGTTCCCTCGGCGCGTCATTAAGCACTTGGGGGCCGCCATTTTCCGTACGGCACTTAACTCTGCTCAGACACCGAGGCGCCGTCAGTGGAGCTCTTTTCACCCAGCTAACCGCCGGCGAGTCGCGAGCGGGGAGGATTGAGTCACCTTTCTAAGTAGGTGAGGGGCAACTAAGGAATTGGGCCCTCCAAAGCTGCGCCTGGTGCACGGAAGGGTGGGAGTCTCTTATAAGCGAAATAAAACCTTTTCCTTCTGGGCTATTGACAAGCCTTCCTGAGCTGCTTTCCTACCTGCCCAGGTACCCGATTCCGCCGCTTCATCGACGGCGCCTGCCCTTTCCCTTAAACGGGCTGTTCGCTCCCTTGCTAATTCTACATAATGGTGACTACGTCTCCCAATCGTTAAATCAAAACATGCACACAAATCAACCTGCTAAACATTGTGGTGTTATTATTGCTATTGTTGACTTGCGTTTCAAGCTTCACATTCAGTGGCCAACCAAATAGATGGAACCTCTAGAGGTAGGCGGTGATGACCAAGAAGCTGTGCTTTACCCAGCAGCTCCAGGGCCTGGGGACTGAGATGTTTGGCTGGGGGGTCTTGAGGAGAATCTGTACGAATTGCTGTTGTGAGGGCTGTAGGACGAAATGAGCCCCGGAAAACACCTTGGGTGTTGTCCCCATTATCATTGGAGAAGCTGAGGAAGGAAGAAACCGACATTGTTTTTTGTTTTTCTTTTTCAGAAAGACTTGGAAATTTTTTCCCTTCCCCCCCGCCTTTTTTTTTTAATTTATTGATTTTAGAGATAGAGATTTAGTTAACTCTTCTATGCACCCTGACCAGGGATCAAACCCTCCACCCTGGCATATTGGAACCACGCTCCAACCAGCTGAGGTACTGGATCAGAGCAGAAGAATCTGGCTTTGACGTCTGCCTCACCCTCATCCCACCTCACCCAGTTTTAGGGAGGCTGGAGGAACTCATGGAGGCAAGGCTGGCTGGAAAGGTGAGCTTGTAGAGAAACCAGAAAGGCTGACACGATTCCATTGGCTGAGATTCCCCACCTCCTGCCGCCATGCGCATTCCACAGGTGGTGAGAATTATGTCACTTTCTAGGACTGCAGAGGTCCCTACCCCTCCAAGCCCACGGAGCCCCGGAACTGTAAGGCCTCCCTTCCATTAAAGAATCCCACACCACTTCCAGTTGTCTAAGCCTGCTGTCTTCAAATTGGGGAAAATGAAAAATCTTCAAAGAGCACTCAGACTTGAGAGATACAAGGGATTTAACTTCCAGATCCTCAACTTTCCCAAAAATTGTCTTCCTGAGTAAATACCTGCAGTAAAGGTTCTTTTTCTTCCTTTTCTCTTTTACAATATAGTTTTTCCCTCTTTAAAAAAATTACAGTTCTCAGTTATGAAATCTGGAGATAATCTTACCTTTTTTTTTTTTAAGTATTTATTTTCTAGAGAGGGGAAGGGAAAGGAGAGAGGGAAAGAAACATCAACGTGTGCTTGCCTCTGGCATACCCCCACTGGGGACCTGTCCTGCAACCCAGGCATGTATCCTAACTGGGAATCAAATCAGCAACCCTTTGTTTTGTAGGCCTGTGGCACTCAGTCCACTGAGCCACACTATCCAGGGCTTACCGTGTCTTAAATAAACAGATATGTAACCTATTTCTTTGCCCAAGGAACCATAAACACCAACTTGTGTACTCATTAAAAATCTATTTTTTATTTTTAACTATTATAAAAATGTGCACAATCTTCATGCTATTTGATCAGTTCTGCTGTCATGATAATTGTAATGATAATCCTGAGGAAATTTTTTTTAAACTAGAGTTTTGGTCACAAGAAAGAAAAATATTTTTCATCTGAGACTTTCAAGTATAAAAGCATAAAATTGCCTCTGGGGAAGTGGAATGGTAAGAGGAGTTCAAGGAGAAAAGACAGAAAGAAGAAAAAGAATGATTCCCAATTGTTAAGAACATATTTATGTATTTTTTAATGAATGAGGTAGGTATATTCCAGTTCCCCTGGACATTCAAAAGGGTGATTTAATTGTTTTTTATTTTTTTAAATGTGAATTTTTTTAATATGCCAGGAATTATACCCTTGAAACAATTTCAATTTATGATGAAAAAATTTAGATGCTTACTTAAAAATATATGAGGAGTATGAATTTTTTCAAAATTGTTTCCTGGAATAGGTGCAGAAATTTTAGGCAGCTGTTCTAAGCTATCCAAGTGTGCCCTCCACAGTCCCCAACAGTCTTACTTGCCCCCACCTCCCCTCTTACCTCCACAGCAGGGTAAAAGGATGTTTATAGAAAAGCTGCTCACAATTCCAGCTCCTCCTCATTCTGAGGTGTTCCCAGGAGCCAGTCCCCAAACTTTGCCCATGGTAGAGAACACAGCAGCTTAGAAAGAGCATCCAGCATCAGTAGTGTCAGGCACCCAGGAAGATAAAGAGGGCCTTGTCCAAGGCCTGACAAAGAGGACCCCTGGGAGGAGAAGGACCCTGGGCAAAAGCCAGGAACACATCCTCCTCATCCATACTACCTTCCTCCTCTGCCATCCTAACTGATGGTCTGGCAGCTAGCTGGATCAGGGAGACTGGGATGGAAGCCCTTGCTCAGCAATGCCAGGATTACGGGGCATGGTGGCTGCAAGTCCTGCACCTGCCTGGCTTGACCCCAATTCCTGAGAGAAAGAGACAGAGAATGGGAGATAGGAGAGTACAGCCCCTGAGCCTTTGGAACAATCATAATTATCCAATGCAATGTGAATGATCTGGTATGCTACCGTAAGTCACTGTCAGTCAAAGATCTAAAGTCCATTCCAGATTAATAGTGGGTGCTGGGGGTTGGGGTGGGACTCTCTTAACAAGGCTGGTGAGAATAAGCAGCTGCAGGAGTCCAAGGGGAGGTTTATATATTTTTTTTAAAAAGAAGGAAGTAGAAGAAAAAGAGGAAGAGGAGAGGGCGAAAGGAAGGAAGGAAGGAAGAAAGGAAGAGAAAGAGGAAGAAAATGAACATGGCTTGTCAGCAGGGCAAGAGTGTATGATTGGGATTTACCAAGTGGGGCAATAAGAGATTTTTCCATGGGAGGTCCTGGTCTGAGAGTTGCTGGTGGGAAATATTCCCCAAGAAATTGTCTTAGAGCAAGTATTGAAGGCTTTTTCTGGACCCTGTTCCCCAGGCACAGGCCTGAAGTTCAGTGAGAGAAATGGAAGCACCTAGGGAGACCAGGGGTCCCTGGGATAAGTGGGGGCTATGGGACAGACTTCAGAGGAAGTATGTATGTGGTAGTGGACTTCATATGTGGAGCCTTTAGGGTCTCCTACCTAAACTTCATTTTGACCTTAATAGGAAGACCTTATTTACTTGGGTAGATTTTGTCCACTCCAAATGGTACAAAGGATGTCACAGTTTTGTTTTAGAGTCAACTCATCATTTCCTGTTGCCACAGCGGTTCACGTTATGAAACAGAAAAACCTGGGATCAGGGTCCAAACTAATCATTCATTAGCTGTGTTAAGTTAAACATAGAGGTCATTATATTGAAATAGCTCTCATTAAAAAGAACCAGGCCCCAGATGGAGTCACTTTTGCTAATCCCCACCAAGACTTAATACCTAACACAACTGCAGTTTCAGCCTCTCCCAGGAATGGAATTTTAAGTGAATCAGTCTGGAATTTCCTAGTTAAACTAGTAGTCTGTCTGATGAGACCCCGACCTTTCCCCTAAGAAAAGGTGACCTTGCTTGAAATAATCTACTCTTTTAACATCTTTGTTCCCTCTTCTCCTCATTTCTGCCTAGAAAAGCCTTACATTTGTCCAGCTCTCTAGGTGGAGGCGGACCTATTTACTAGATGGAATGCTACCTGATTCATGAATCATTGAATAAAGCCAATTATATCTATACTTTTACTCTGTTGAATTTTTGTTCCTTTTTTAACTTTTTATTATCTTTTAGTTCAGTTTATGTAATAATCTATATAAAAATCTATTGAATAAAAGTATTTATAAAGCAAATTTTTTATAAAGCAAGCTGAAAAATAAGTTGTTGAAGGGGTAGCCTTTAGTAAGTTAAATAATAGAGTTCTGGGGGGATTCTGTGATTGATGTACATTTGATTGAAAAAATAAACTGTGTTAGGTCACCATGCAGATTTGTACAACAATCAAATGCAGAAAAACCCAAAAAAGTACCCTTTCCTTCATCATAAGAGAACCAAGTATTTTTAGAAGCTAAAGCTATTAAGTTTACATCACCAAAACGCTAAACAAAAACTTTTTTTAACAACTGTTAAAAAAACTTTTTCAGTTTCTTTCCAATTTTTATTTTTTTAGATTTTATTTATTTCTAGAGAGCTGAAGAGGAGAAGAAAGCGAGGAAGAGAAACATTAATGTGTGGTTGCTTCTGGCACACTCCCTGCTGGGGATCTGGCCTGCAACCCAGGCATGTGCCCTGACTGGGAATCGAACTGGCGACCCTTTGGTTTGCAAGCTGGCACTCAATCCACTGAGCTACACCAGCCAGGGCCAAAAACTTCTTAAGTTTAAGAAAAAATTATGTTTTCTCATCTCTGTTCTTGGCATACATTTTAATTCCTTCCAGTGGAACCAAAACCTCCTGAACCCCTTTCAGTGTCATCCAAAACTTGAATATAGAAAAACCCATTCACAAATGAGCTGTGCGATTTGGTCACCTTTTTTAACTTCAAACTTTGCCAAAATTAAACAGTACACCACCAACATTTCCTCTATAATGTTCATCTATGACAGTAGCTTCTATATTTATGAAGTGTTTTGCAGCCAAGACAGTACGTGGAGCTACTCTTTCACAGCACCCAGCTGACGGAGCAATCTGAATGTTGGTTTTCACAAGGGCTTTCTCCATAGGTAATACTGTGTAATCATAGGTACTGTACAGATCTTAGCGGTCGGCCGCGCAAACCCCTTGGTCAGGGCTGTGGCGTGCTCCGAGAACCGGACAAAGAGGGGCCTCGCGGCACCCTCCTCCTCAGGCCGAGACCGCTTGCTGGGGCAGATGGTGCGTATCTCTTCAGAGCTGGGCATGGCAGAGCAGAACGCGGGCGTAGGTTGGAGCAGAGGAAAAGGAAGGCGCAAATGGGCCGCATTTTTGTTCTTTAACACTAATGCCATGGCAGTCTACTTAAGCAAACCAAAATCTAAACCTATAAATGCCTCAGTTAGGCTTTAAGGTATAGTCAATCAAACAATTTGTAATTGATTATGCTATTACAGTTCCAATACTTCCCCTGTTGCCCCCCTCTACCCAGCCCCCCCACTCCCTCCAGTAATCCCCACTCCTTTGTTCATATCCATGGGCCATGCATATAAGTTCTTTGAAAACTCCATTTCCTATACTTGCTCTTAACATCCCCCAGCCTATTCTGCAACTACCAATTTGTACTTCCTAATCCCTTCACCTTTCCCCTCATCCCTCAAGACCCCTCTCCCCATTGGCGACCATCCCAATATTCTCCATATCTATCACCATTTTAGTGTTCATAGTTTTGATCTTTTTTTTAAATAAGTCTCTTTAAAATTTCATATAATAATGGTTTGGTGATGATGAACTCCTTTACCTTTACCTTGTCTGGGAAGTGCTTTATCTGCCTTTCAATTCTAAATGATAACTTTGCTTAATAGAGTAATCTTGGATGCACGTCTTTGCCTTTCATGACTTTGAGTACTTCTTTTCAGCCCCTTCTTGCCTGTAAGGTTTCTTTTGAGAAATCAGCTGGTAGTCTTATGGGAACTCCTTTGTAGGTAACTGTCTCCTTTTCTCTTGCTGCTTTTAAGATTCTCTCCTTATCTTTAATCTTGAGTAATGTAATTATGATGTGCCTTGGTGTGTGCTTCCTTGGGTCCAACTTCTCTGGGACTCTCTGAACTTCCTGAACGTCCTGGAAGTCTACTTCCTTTGCCAGATTGGGGAAGTTCTCCATTATTTTTTCAAATAAAATTTCAATTTCTTGCTCTTCCTCTTCTCTTTCTGGCACCCCAATGATTTGGATGTTGGAACGTTTAAAGTTGTCCCAAGGTTCCTAAGCCTCTCCTCATTTTTTTGAATTCTTGTTTCTTCATTCTGTTCCAAATCTTTTATTTGATCCTAGTTTCTATACCTTCACTGTGGGTTCTCTTTTTATTTTTCTTTATGTACTTGCATAACCTTCATTTCTTCCTCTATTTTGCGACCATACTAAACTATTTCTGTGAGCATCCTGATTACCAGTGTTTTGAACTCTGCACTTGAAAGGTTATCTATCTCCTCGTCACTTAGTTTTTTTCTGGAGTTTGATCTGTTCTTTCATTTGGGCCATATTTCTTTGTCTCAGCACATCTGTTACATTTTAAGGGGCAGAGCCTTAGGTATTTGTCAGGGTGGGGCAACTCCCATCTCTGCATTGTGGTGCTGTATGTTGGGGAGGGGTCAAAGAGGGAACAATGCCTCTTGCTTGGCTCTTGGCTGGCGTTCAGTACTCCCCCCACTACCCACAAGCAAATTGGACCCTCCTGGTGCTGATTCCCAGGTGGGCAGCCTTATGTACATTGTAGGACCCTGTGGGTCTCCTCCACAAACCCTCCTGGGAGGCTGGAGGTTTCTTCGCAACCACCACCCCTGCAGATTTTTACAGCCAGAGGTTTTGAGGCTTTAGTTTCCCATGCCGGAACCCTGGGTTACATGGTTTGTCTCATTCCCCAGTTGTTCCTCCCGGTTTATCCACAAGCAAATGTGGGACTGCCAGCCACCACCTTGCCCACCCAGTTCTCCAGCCGCCATCTGGCTGCATGTCCTCTCCACCCCAGCTGCCAGTTTCTTCCCTCTTCCCACCAATCTGGTTGAATGTTTCTTCTATAACTCCTTGGTTGTTGGACTTCCATACAGTTAGATTTTCTGGCAGTTCTTGTTTGTTTGTTTGTTTGTTTGTTTGTTTTTTAATTTGTTGTTGACCTTCTTTTGGTTGTGCGAAGAGGCAAAGTGTATCCACCTATGCCTCCATCTTGGCCTGAATCCTTAAGACTATCTCTTTATGTTTAATTTTTGGCACTGTATTTTTTTTTTTTTTTTTTTTTTTTTTTAGAGAGAGAGAAGAAGAAAGGGAGAAAGGGAGAGAAACATCAATATGTGGTTGCATTTCATGCGCCCCCTGCTGGGAACCTGGCCTGCAACCCAGGCATGGGGGGCATGTGCCCTACACTGAGAATCAAACTGGAGACCCTTTGGTTTGCAGGCCAGCACTCAATCAACTGAGCCACACCAGCCAGGGCTAACCTTTGGTACTTTAATTATGATGTGTCTTAGTGTGGTCCTCTTTACATCCATCTTGTTTGGGATTCTCTGTTTCCTGTACTTGTGTGTCTATTTCTTTCACCAAATTAGAGAAATTTTCTTTTGTTATTTTTTCAAATAGGTTTCCAAATTCTTGCTCTTCCTCTTCTCCTGGCAAATGTTGGAACGTTTGAAGTTGTCCCAAAAGCCCCTTACACTATCCTTGATTTTTTTGTATCCATTTTTCTTCTTGTTGCGCTGGTTGGAGTCTTTTGCTGCCTTATGTTCCAAATCATTGATTTGATTCTCACCTTCATCTACTCCACTGTTGATTCCCTGTAAATTTTTCAATATTTCAATTAATACATTCTCCATTTCTTTCCATTTTTTTATGATGTTGAAGTACCCACTGAGTTCCTTGAGCATTCTTATAACCAGTATTTTGAACTCTGCATCTGATAGATTGCTTATTTCCATTTTGTTTAATTCTTTTTCTGGAGTTTTGTTCTGTTATTTTATTTGGGCCATATTTCTTTGCTCATTTTGTCAGCCTCCTCATGTTTGTTTCTATGTATTTGGTAAAGCTGCTTTGATTCTGTGTCTTGGTAGCATGGCCTCATATAGTAGGTGTCCTGTAGGGTCCTGTGGCACAGGCTCTCTTATCTCCCAAGCTGTGTACTCAAGGTGTGCCCTCTGTGTCAGCTGAGTGCTTCCTCTTCTAATAGATGAGTCTTAATTACCGTCTGCTGGTCAATGGGAGGAAATTACCCAGTCCAGACAGCTGGTAGGATTGGCTGCGAATCCTGGCCAGCAACCACTTCCCTATGTGGCTTATGGAGGTGGTTGGGTGGTGCTCTGACATGGTCTTTAACTATCCACCAGGTGTGCGGGCTCTGGGGTTTCCTGGGTGGTGCAGGCCAAGGTCAGCCTCCAGCTATGTTCTGTCTGGGGTGCCTTGGTGTAAACCATAAAGCAATCTCAGATGGCTGCTGCTAGTCCTGGGCCTGGGGCCACTCAGCAAGAGGTATGGGGGCTGGGCTCAGCAGTTGCTTGTTTGAGTGGATTTTGGAAGGTCTGAAGCCTAGACCTATTCCTGCCCTTCATATGGAAAAGCCACTGTTACTAGGGTGGGAGTGTTGCTTGGGTGGGTCCATAAGTTGGATGGGGTGGACCCTTAGGTAATTATCAGGGTGTGGCTTATGGTGTAAGCCATATTGATGAAGATTCAGGTATGGTGCTGGTGCTCTGTGGCTCTGTGTGAGGGAGGGCTCAACAAAGGTGCAATGGCCACTGTCTATAGTTCTGTCTGGGAGAAATTTGTTCTCCAGCTCCCGCCCTGATGCCAGACACTTCAGTTCCTCCCTGTATGCCTCTGATGCCCTTCAGCCTGCTACCTTGTTGCTAAGAGGGAGTGAGTATGAGTAAGTCCATGTGCAGTGTGAGACCCTTTATGAGGAGAGGCCTGAGAATCCTGCAGTTTCTTTCGCCAACTCAACCTCCACTGGTTTTTGCAGCCAGAAGTTATGGGGACTTATCATTCTGGCACTGGAACTCCATGCTGGGTGGTCTGGTGTGGGGCTGGGATCCCTCACTCCCAAGATATCCCTCCGTTTTCTATCTACCACACAGCCCTGGCTGGTGTGGCTCAGTGGATTGAATGCTGGCCTGCGAACCAAAGGATCGTTGGTTTGCTTCCCAGCCAGGGTGCATGCCTGGGGTGTAGACCAGGTCCCCAGTAGGGGGCGCTATAGAGGCAACCATACACTGGATGTTTCTCTCCTCTTTCTCCTTCCCTTTCCAGGTCCCTGGTCGGGGTGTGTGAGAGGCAACCACACATTGATGTTTCTCTCCCTCTCTTTTGCCTTCCCTTCCCCTCTAAAAGTAAACAAATTTTTTTAAAAAATATTTCCACCACAGGTGGGTTTGGGACCAGCCAGGGTTGGTACCAGCCCTTCCATGTCTATGTCTCTGCCCCTTCATCTATTCTACCTGGCTGGGTAAAGGTGGTTTCTTTAATTACTTAGTTGTCAGATTTCCATACAGCTTGATTTTATAATCTTGATTTTGTTCTATATTTTAGTTGTAATTTTGCTGTGGTTGTGCAAGGAGGTGAGCTGCATTTAACTCCACCTCCATCTTGAACAGAAGTTTTTCAATCAAATAATTTCCTCTGTTCCTACACTTTCTCTGACTCATGTCTTCGTAGTACTCATAACCACTTCCCTTTTGGTGCTGCTGCATTCAAATGGATTTTTGCTTTTATAAATAAAAATTTTTATATGCTTCAGTTTATTTTCTTACAGTTGCGTGACTGTGACCTTGGGCAAGTCATCTGAACTTTTCAAGGTTTTTTAATAAAATTGAAAAGTCTTTTTGCCTCACAAAATTGTTATCAGAGACAAATGCAAAATAAGCAGTTGTTTTTGTAAATTTTGAAGTGCTATGTAAATATAATTTATTAATTTATGAAATCCTCACTTATGTCTCAGGCAAATTTGCATTAAGGCTATCCAAACAGCTTTTTAAATCTTTTTTTTTTAAAGATTTTATTTATTTATTTTTAGAGACATGTGAAGGGAGGGAGAAAGAGAGGGAGAGAAACATCAATGTGCGAGAGATACATCAACTGGTTGCCTCTTGCACACGCCCAGCCAGGGACCTGGCCTGCAGTCTAGGCATGTGCCCTGACAGAATCAAAACTGCGACCATTTGGTTTGCAGGTCGGCAACCAACCTACTGAGCCACACCAGCCAGAGCTAATCTTTTTTTTAACCCTCACCCTAGGATATGTTTATTAATTTTAGAGAGAGGAAAGGAGAGAGAGATAGAGAGAGACATCAATGTGAGCAAGAAACGTCAATCAGTTGCCTCCCATATGTGCCCCTACTGGGAAATCAAGCCCACAGCCTAGGTGTGTGCCCTGACCAGGGATCAAATCTGCAATATTTTAGTGTATGGGACGATGCTCCAACCAAGCTACTTGGCTAGGGCAAAATTTTGAAGTAATTTCAAACTTACTGAAAATATTTAAGAACAGTATCAAGAACTCTGGTATGCCTTTCACCCTGATTCAGCATTTGTCAACATTTGGCTGTATTTGCTCCATCTCTCTCAACCCCAATATAACCATCAGTTATGGGTAAAATTGTGTCCCCCACCCAAATTCAAATGTTGAAGTCCTAAATCCCAGTACTTCAGCATTTGGAAATAGAGTTGTTGCAGATGTAATTTATTAAATTAAGATGAGGTCATACTGCAGTAAGGTAGACCCCTAATCCAATATGACTTATGCCCTTATTTAAAGAGAGAATTTGGATAAAGACATGCATACAATGAGAACACCATATGAACATGAAGGCAAAGATAGGGTTGATGTGTCTACAACCCAAGGAATGCCAAAGATTGCCAGCAACACACAGAAACTAGGGGAGAGACATGAGATAGACTTTCTTCTCATAGCCTTCAGAAAGAACCTGCTCTCCTAACACCTTGATTTCAGACTTTTAGTTTCCAAAACTGTGGTAAAATAAAATTCTGTTGTTTAAGCCACCCAGTTTGCACTACTTTGTTATAGCAGACCCAGCAAGTGAATACACCATCCTAATCAGAAAATCAACACCACTACCCAATTCACAGTTACCATTAAAATTTCATCAGCCGTCTCAACAATGTCTCTGTCTTTTCTGGTCCAGAATCACATATTGCATTTAGTTGCCACATAACTGTAGTCTCCTTCAATCTGGGCAGTTTCTCTGTCTTTCCCTGTCTTTATTTATTTTTAAAGCACTTAAAAAAAATCCTCACCTGAGGATTTGGTTTTTTCCACTGATTTTACTTTATTTTTATTTTATTTTTATAGTTCTTTATTATTTCTTCACTTTTTCTTTTAATTTTTTTTATTGCTGTTCAATTACAGTTGTCCCCATTTCCCCCCATTACTCTCCCCTCCCCTACCTACCCCCGACCTTCCACATTCAATACTCTACCCCATTGTCTTTGTCCATGGGTCCTTTATACATGTTTTAAGTGATTTTTAAAGAGAGAGGAAGGGCGAGTGGGGGGAGAGAGGGAGAAATACCAGTCGATGTGAGAAAGAAGCATCAATCAGTTGCCTCCTGTATGCACCCCGACTGGAAATTCAACTCACAATTTAGGTATGTGTCCTGACCAGGAATTGAGCCCACTACCTTTTGGTTTCTAGGGATGATGCTCCAACCAACTGAACCACCTGGCCAGGGCTCCCTGTCTTTAATAAATCCCTTTTAAATATTTTATTTATTTTTAGAGACAGGAGAAGAGGGGGAGAAAGAGAGGGAGAGAAACATCGATGTAAGGAGAAACATCAATCAGTTGCCTCGCACATGTGTGAACCTAACCTGCAACCCAGGTATGTACCCTGACTGGGGATCAAATTGGCAACCTTTAAGAAGTCCCTCAAACTTAAGTGCATGTAAGGGAAAAAGAGAAATCATGTGCCCTTACAGTGCATCATATCAAAAGGTAAGTCCATCTCACCTCTTGTACTGCTAAACCAGTCTGGCAGGTTCCTCCCTGATAAAGCAATCACTTGTCCCTTTGTAATTCCCAAGTATCTGATACCTTATCAAATCTCAATTTATCTGCCTTATTATTCATTTATGACCCCCACTGAAACAACCACCATGAAGATGTTTGTTAAATGGTGACATCTTTCACCCAGCCCCCTAACTCCCTGCCACCTGCACACAGTTGTTAGTCTGTTCTGTTTTTATGAGTCTGTTTCTGTTTTGTTTGTCTATTTTGTCCATTAGATTCCACATATAAGTGAAATCACTTATTGTGGAATTGTGTTTCTCTGGTATTTTTTAAAAGATTATATTGATTTATTTAAAGGTAGAGGAAGGAAAGGAGAGAGGGAGAGAAACATCGATGTGTATGAGATCCATCAATCAGTTGCCTCTCGCATGCCCCCAGCCGTGAACCTGCCCAGTAACTCAGGCATGCACCCTGACTGGGAACTGAACCAGTGATCTTTTGGTTCACAGGGCAGCATTCAGTCCACTGAGCTATACTAGGCAGGGCTGTACAGTCAGTTCTTTTAAAGAAGTTTTTCATAAGAAGAAGAAAAATGCAGCATAATGTAGAAGGAGATGTGGGATCAAGAGGAAGGATTTTTAAAATGGCATGGTTCTGATATGAATGACAAAGTAGGGTGGAAAGGGGACAAGAGACTGAAGGAGTAATTGTAGGAATGATGTCCTTGAGTGAGAGAAGCTGGGATTCAGGGCACAAGTGGAAGGGATATGAGGTGGCGGGGGTCCTGAAGGTCCCTGTTGGGACACCAACTGAGGCAGAGGCCGGGCTCTGTCCCACAGAGTCCACTCCGGGTCGTCATGGATGGGGAAATAAAATAAACTGTTCCAGACATTTCTCTGTCTCCCAGGGGAAGGGGTGGCTCTTCCCTCTAGTGGAGAAGGCCCCAAGCCCCTCTGTTCAATGGCTTTTATTGAAAGGATTATGAATGGGGGCTAAGTACCATGAATATACAGGTGATATCATTACATCAGTATGTTAATGTTTACAGAGAATAGATGATGTTTTGAAGAAAACAAATGGCAGGAATACACCGATTTACATGGGCTTGACAGGAGACGAGTAAACATAAGAGTGTAGACATAAAAGTGCCTAAGAGTTTAGGGTCAGGGTCTGTGAATAATGTAAATTTCCTTCCCAGCATGAGCTGGTTATCATACCTTTTTGAGGGAAAAACAAAGCATGCTTCAAGAAATTTACTTCTAGACCTGATTTCCTCCAGGAACCACCCAATTCAGTTTAGGGCTGTCTCCAGTATTGTTTCAAGTTTGAGCCACGCCAGGGGATCAGAGCCACCAAGAGATAAGGAGACTTCTTTCAGATAGAATGATGACTCCAGGCATATCAAAGCCAAAGGATGAGGGTCTTTTGCCCTTCTTCCATGTCCCTCAAGTCCTTCCCATGATGGCCCACATGGCTTTTCCTGTCTTAGGTTGCCCCTGCCATCGAGGGGTCTTGCCCATCATTGATTAACCAGGCACCCTCTCGGGCAAAGCAGGGTGATGTGAGGAAGGCAGGAGCTGTGTCTGCCAGGGGGACAGGTTTTGTCTTCTCAGTGGCCTATTTTCCCAAGGCCTCTTTGCTTAGCTCCAGCCTTGGGGCCCTCTTGCCTGTCAGCGAGGCTACATTTCCTGAAACCAGATAGGGCATTTCCCAACAGGGGTAGCTTTAATTTTTTAAAAATTTTTATATATTTATTGATTCCAGAGAGAGAGAGAGAGAGAGACAGAAATAGCAATTGGTTGCCTCCCACATGTGCCCCAACTGGGGACCAAACCCACAACCTAGGTATGTACCCTGACTGGGAATTGAATCCATAACCTTTTGGTGATGGGAAGATGCTCCCACAAACTGAGCCATACTGGCTGCACAGATGGGGTAGCTTTAGATAGACACTTACATTTGTGGTGCCTTGAGGGAAGACAGGGTCTAAGGGTAGAAATATAGGTAGGCAAAAAGTTTTAGTGGGAGGTGGAAAAAGGAGTTCTCTTCTGTTGCCACCAGCTTTTCAGTGAACTAGGAAGTAATATCATTAGCTGGACATGAAGGGGTTGGTTGGAGAAGAGAAAAGATGGAGACATACTCAGGGCTCAGGTCAAGAATAAAAAGTGAGGTTCAGCCCAGAAATAAACCCATACCTATATGGTCAATTAATCTATGACAAAGGAGACAAGAATATACAATGAGGTGGAGACAGTCTCTTTGTAACTGAAAGAAGGACCAGCTGCCTGCTGCTACAAAAGCCAATACTCAAGAGGCAGGTGCTGATATAAAGTGAAGTGGTTTATTTTAAGGTGCCAGCTACCTAGAAGATGGGAGACTCATGCCTCAAAGCCCACTTCAACTCTCAGTGGAGGCAGAGGTTTTTATAAGGAGGGAGAGGGGAACAGAACAAAGAGACCAAGGAAGGGAGTTTCAAAGTTCTCTGCATGCAGATGAGCACAGTCCATATCGATAAGGCAAGTAATGGCCTGGTATGCATCATCCCAGTTTAGTCATCCTGGCCTCACATCATCCTGGCTCCATGGATGAAGGTCAGCAAACCTCCTGGAGCTGGGATGCTTGAAAGTCAGAGTCTATATATTTTGAAACTAGTTTTAGGATTCTTATACAAACATGGTGTTCATCCACAAATCACTTATTAGAGTTAGCACTTACAGAAACAATGTCAAAAGAGTGGTGGGGTGGGTTACAATTTCCTACCATTACAATTTTCCGTTGTTATGTCTTCAATATATGGTGTTGAGACACTGTAAGTTACATGCAAAGAATTAAATTAGACCACTTCCTTGCACCATATACAAAAATAAATTCAAAATACATTAAATACTTAAATGTAATACAGAAAACAATAAAACTCCTAGAAGAAAACATAGCATTAACAACTTTTACATTGGTCTTAGTAACATTTTTGGGGGATATGTTTCCTAGGGAAAAGACAGCAAAAGAAAAAATAAACAAATAGGTCTACATCAGACTCAAAAGTTTTTGCACCGCAAAGGAAACCATCAACAAAACAAACAAAAAAAACCAAACTACTGAATGGGAAAAGATATTTGCAAATGATATGTCCAATAAGAGGTTAATTCCAAAATATATAAAAAACTTATACAATTTATGAAAAAAGACAATTAAAAAATGTGCAGTGCAGAGATCATGAATAAACATTTCTCCAAAGATGGAAAAAGATGGCCAACAGACACATGAAAATATACTCAATATCACTAACCATCAGGGAAATGTGAAGGAAAACCACAGAGTGGTATCACCTCACACCTTTCAGAATGACTACTGTCAATCAACAAACAAGAAGAAAACCCTTGGGCGCTGTTGGTAAGATTGTAAATTGGTATAGCCGCTATGGAAAACAGTATGGAATTTCCTCAAATATAACGACTATATGACCCATCAACATCAATTCCCCTCCTGCTATCTATCTAAAAGAATCCAAAACACTAATTCAAAAAAATATATGCATCTTTATGTTCATTGTAGCATTATTTATGAAAGCCAAGATGTGGAAGTAACCTAAGTGTCCACTGATAGATGGTTGGATAAAGAAGAAGTGGTACATATACACAATAAAGCATTACTCAGCCATAAAAAAGAATGAAACCTTACCTTTACAACAACATGAATGAATCTAGAAAATACTATACAAAGTGATATAAGTCAGGTAGAGAAAGACAAATACTATATGATTTCACTTATATGTGGAATCTAAAAATACAAAATAAACAAAACAAAAATGAACTTTTTGATAAAGAGAACAGATTGATGGTTGCCAGATGACAGGAGATTTGAGGGGGATGGGTGAAAAAGATGAAAAAGATTATAAATACAAATTACCACTTATAAAAAAATAGTTACAGAGATATAAAGTACAGCATAGGAAATATAGTCAATAATGTTGTAATAACTACGTATGGTGCCAGATGGGACTAGATTTATTGGAGTGATCACTTCATAAGGTATATAAATGTCTATCACTATGTTGTACACCTGAAACTAATATAACAAATTATATTAGTCAAGTATAATTACTTTAATTGAAAAATAAAAAAATAATCATAAAAATGGAGACTTGGATATTTTTAAATTGTTTAAAGTTAATAATCAAGCTAATAAACCTTGATAATTATGTGTAAAGCAACACAACTGTAAGAATGTCAGAATGACTATATTTAATTATTACCACATGTATCTAGGTATTCTGTTGTTGGACCAGATATGGTTAGATGAGTAATCAAGTGAAGACATGCATTATTAATAAATTAATAAATATATTTCTGAAATGTATTTTTCTTATCTTCATTTTAGCAAAGTCACTAATTATGTTCTTATAATCAAGACTTTTATATAATCTGTGTTCTATTGACAGTAATGAGCTAAAGACTGTAAGTGTTAAGCAAAAATGGAGTAATAATAGCCTCTTCAACCAATGCTGTTGGGAGACTGGACAGCTATATGCAAAAAATTGAAATTTGACCATCAGCTGACACCATACACAAAAATAAACTCAAGATGGACAAAAGACATATATAAGTTGCAACACCATAAAAGTCCTAGAGGAGAACATTGGCAGGAAACTCTCAGATATCCCACGCAGCAATTTTTTCACCAATATGTCTCTTAAAGCAAGGGACATAAAGGAAAGAATAAACAAGTGGGATCTCATCAAAATAAGAAGCTTCTTTCTGCACGGCTAAAGAAAACATCAGCAAAATGAAAAGGGAACCAACTGTATGGGAAAATATATTTGCGAATGATACATCAGAAAACAATAAGTCAGATACATCAGATAGAGATTTAATCTCCAAAATATATAAAGAACTCACACAACTCCACTCCAAGAAGACAAATGATCCAATCAAAAAATGGGCAAAGGACCTGGGCAGATGCTTTTCCAAGGAAGAGATACAGAGGGCCCAGAGACATTTGGAAGGATGTTTGGCATCGCTAGCCATCAGAGAAATGCAGATCAAAACCACAATGAGATATCACCTCAAACCGGTCAGAATGGCCATCATAAACAGGTCAACAAACAACAGGTGCTGTTGAGGCTGTGGAGAAAAGGGAACAGTAGTACACTGTTGGTGGAAATGCAGACTGGGGCAGCCATTGTGGAAAGCAGTGTGGAATTTCCTCAAAAAGCTGAAAATGGAACTGCCTTTTGATCCAGCGATTCCCCTGCTGGGACTATACCCTAAGAATCCCAAAACGCCAATTCAAAAGAACTTATGCACCCCAACGTTCATAGCAGCACAATTTACAGTAGCCAAGTGTTGGAAGCAACCTAAATGCCCATCAGTAGATGATTGGATCAAAAAACTATGGTACATTTACACAATGGAATACTACGCAGCAAAAAGAAAAAAAGAACTACTAAACTTCGTGACAGCATGGATGGAATTAGAGAGTATTATACTTAGTGAAGTAAGCCAGGGGGCGAAAGACAAATACCATATGATCTCACCTATAAGCAGAACCTAACCAACAAAACAAAGAGGCAAGGAAAATAAGACCAGCAACACTGAAAGAAAAAAGAAACCAACAGAGACAAGAGGGAAGGAGGGAGGGGTGAGCAGGGGGAAAAGGAAGGGAAGGGGCAAGTCAAGGAACATATAGCAAGGACTCATGGGCAAAGCCAAAGTGGGGAAGGATTGAGGGAGGGAGAGGGGGGAGGGAGCAGGGGAAAGTGGTGGGGGGAAGGCAGAGACAAATGTTTTTGAAAAAATAAATTAATTAATTTAAAAAAGACTTGGATATTTTTATATCCAAGTCTTTTTTAAATGCAACTTATTCAAACTTTACACAATTTGAATATATTTTATCAAGATGTGAAATGAATTTAACATATAATTAAAATCATTTTCATACTTTCAAATGTTATTTTTCTGTTTATTAAAATTAAATATATACAAATTATACTGAATAAATATTTAAAATTATTTATAGGAAGCTAATGTTTTAAAATTTAACTTTTGACATTTTAATTAAATCTTATTAAATATTTTTATAAGACAGAACTATATGTAATTCAAGCATTTGGATGTTTATTTAGTTGCCAGTGTAACTTCATGCCTCATGCTTGTTATGGCTAATACACATATATACAAATTTAAGAGTAATATGATCATCACACGTCATACTCCAGTTGAAAAATAAACATCTTGCTTCCCCCACCCCTCCCATGGTAATGCAAGGAACTGTTCCTCAGCCACCATGTACAACTGTGGCCCTACTGGGTATTAATATATCATTATGTAAGTAAACATTACCTTCACACTAACTGAGAGAGATTTGACAAGTTAATTAGTCTTTTCTCTTACCTAATCAGTATCACTGCTAAATTCTCCCTGTATTCCAAACAAAGGTCCATCTCTAGAGTTAACTGAAGCACAATCCGTAAATCTTCACAGCATTTAGTTACCATTACCTTTTGTTTCAATGATCCAGGACAGAGGTATGGAGACCAATTTCCTGGGGATCTCAGTAGTATTAATTACAACAGCAAATGTTTAAATTTACGGCCATGCTGTATGTAGTAGGCAGCCTTCTAAAATGGTACCCAGTGAGCTCTGCCTTCTTATATTCACGCCTTTTTGGAATCCCATCCCCTTGGGTGTGGCCTGAACCCAGCACCTTGCTTCTAATGAATAGGAGAATATGGGGAAAGTGATGGGATGTCACTTCTGAGATTATGTTATAAAAGACATAATTTCTGTCTTGCTGGCACTCTCTCTATTTCTGGCTTTGATGAATCAAGCTGCCGTGTTGGAGAGGTCCATAGGGCCAAGAAACTGAGGGTGGCCTCTGGACAAAAGCCAACCTGAAACTGATAACTTCAGTCCAATAACCTTTAGGGAACTGAATCTAGCCAATACCTGTGGGAGTGAGCTTAGAAACATATCTTTCCCCAGTTGAGCCTTTAGATGAGATCAGTGGCAACACCTTGACTGCAGCTTTGTGAGAGACACTTAAGTAGAGGATCCAGGTAAGGTTCTCCCAGATTGCTGACCCACAGAAATCATGAGATAATGCATGTTGTTTTGAGCAACTAAGATTTGGGGTAATGTCTTAGACAGCAATAGATGAGCAATACACTGTGATAGAACTAAGTGTCAGATCTTAATAATGGAAATGTCCCTTCCAAATTTATTCTTTTTTTGTGCCATGACACATGGGGCTCTCTAAGGCAGAGTCTCTTCTTGCCTGGGTATAAGATCATTACTGTGACTAGTCAACCAGTCTTTCATTTTTTGTTTGTTTGTTTGCATGTTCCCTAAAAGCATTTTGGAAAACTACATCACCTCTTGCATATTTTTTATATCTATTTTTTTTGTGTGAATTAAAGTAGCTACAAAGAGAATAAAAATTCTGATGTCTCATACATATTGATATTTTAAAATGAGCCTATCATATTCTTTTAAATTTATCTGAATCTAAATGGCATATCTTTTTGACATTCAACATCACTCTTTTAAAAAAAAACATGAATAAACTCTTCTTCAACAGTTGGACATTTTACTTTATTTATTTATTTTAAAGATTTTATTCATTTCTAGAGAGAGTGGAAGTGAGGGAGAAGGAAGGGGAGAGAAATAGCAATGTGTGAGAGAAACATTGATTGGTTACCTCTCACACACCCCCAACCAGGAACCTGGCCTGCAACCCAGGCATGTGCCCTGACCTGGAATTGAACAGGTGAGCTTTTGGTTTGCAGGGCAACCCCCAACTCACTGAACCACACCAATAATGCAGTCAGGACTACATTATTTATTTTCTCCTTGAATTCATATTTCATTCACTTCCATTACAGAATTTTATCCCAATTTAATGTACTTTACGTCTAAAAACTTATGTAGATCTCCCTATATTTCTCTGCGACAAAAATTATT
Source organism: Pteronotus mesoamericanus (assembly GCF_021234165.1). Lineage (NCBI taxonomy): Eukaryota > Metazoa > Chordata > Mammalia > Chiroptera > Mormoopidae > Pteronotus > Pteronotus mesoamericanus. The sequence continues at coordinate 3,588,852 of NW_026555085.1, forward strand.
TCTTAAAATTAGTTCTTTTTGATTTCTTTTAATCATAACACTCTACTAGGCTTTATTTTTTTAGAGCAGTTTTAGGTTCACAGCAAAATTAAGTGGAAAACAGAGATTTCCCATATACCCCCACACCCATTATCAATATCTCATAGAGTGGTACTTTTGTTATAATTGAGAAGCCTACCTTGACATATCATTATCACCCAAAGTTCATAATTCACAATAGGTTTCAGTCTTATTGTTGTCTACTGTATGGGTTTGGACACGGATCATGACATATATAGTATCATACAGAGCAGTACTGAGGCTTTTTAATCAATATGTATTCCTCTTGTGTTTTTTTCTTTTTTTACTTTAAATAATTTTTGTTTTTAAATTACAGTTTACTTATAATATTATATTAATTTTAGGTGTACAAGCCAATGATTAGAAATTATATAAATTAGTAAATGATCACCCCAATATATCCAGTGCCCATCTGGCACCATACATAGTTATTACAACATTATTGACTACATTCCCTAAGCTCTACTTTACATCCCTCTGACCACTCTGTAACTACCAATTTGTACTTCTTAATCCCTTCACATTTTTCATCACTCATTCATCCCCAAACCCCCTCCCATCTGGCAACCATCAAGATATTGTCTGTATCTATGAGTCTGTTTCTGTTCTGTTTGTTCATTTATTTTGTTATTTAGATTGTTCATATAAGTAAAATCTTATGGTATTTGTCTTCCTCTGATTCATTTCATTCAGCACATTACCCTTTAAGTCCATCCATGCTTTTGCAGATGGCAAGATTTCATTCTTTTTTTACGGCTGAGTCATATTCCATTGTATGTGTACACCACTTCTTCTTTATCCATTCATCTATTGATGGACACTTAGGTTGCTTCCATATTTTTGCTACTGTAAATAATGCTGCAATGAACATATGGATGTATATGTCTTTTCAATTTAGTGTTTTGGGTTTTTTTGGATAAATACCCAGAGGTGGAATTGCTGGGTCCTTCTTTGTCTCTTGTTATATAGCTTTTGTTTTAAAGGTTATTTTGTCTGGTGTAAGTATTGCTACCCTTGCTTTTCATTTGTTTGTTTGTTTCCTTTGTCGTGAAATGTCTTTTTTTATTCCTTTAAAACTTTGTCTGTATGTGTTTTTTGCTCCAAAGTTGATGTGTTGTAGACAGCACATGTAAGGGTCTTGTTTTCTTATCCATTCAGCCTCCATATATCTTCTGATTGGAACATTTAATCCATTTACATTTAAAGAATTATTGATATATATTTATTGCCATTTTATTATTCATATTTTTATCTTTTTTCTTCTTTTTCTTAAAGAAAATCCTTTATCATTTCTTGTAATATTGGTTTGGTGGTGGTGAACTCCTTCAGCTTTTTCCTGTATGGGAAACTTTTTATCTGTACTTTGATTCTTTTTCATTTTAAGTCATTGATTTGAGAGAGAGAGGAAGGGAGAGATACAGAAACATTGATTTGTTGTTTCACTTATTTATGCATTCACTCATTGCTTCTTGTATGTTTCCTGACTGGGGATCAAACCCACAACCTTGGTGTAGTGGGACAACATGCTAACCAACTGAGCTACCAGGCTAGGGCTGTCCTTTGATTCTAAATGATAGCTCTGTTGGGTAGATTAATCTTGGTTGTAGGTCCTTACTTTTCATTACTTTGAATACTTCCTGGTTGCAATCCTTCTGGCCTGAAAAACTTCTTTTGAGAAATCAGTTGATAGTCTATGGGAGCTCCCTTGTAGGTAATTAACTGCTTTTTTCTTGCTGCTTTTAAGATTCTTTGTTTTTAACTTTTGACATTTTATTTTTTTAAGATTTTATTTATTTATTTTTAGAGGGGAAGGGAGGGAGAAAGAAAAGGAGAGAACATCAATGTGTGATTTTCTCTCACATGCTCCCTACTGGGAGCATGGCCTGCAACCTGGGCATGCACCCTAACTGGGAATTGAACCAGCGACTCTTTGGTTTGCAGGCCAGCACTCAGTCCACTGAGCCACACCAGCTAGGGCAACATTTTTTAAAAAATTTATTTACATATTTATTTTTAGAGAAAAGAAGGGAAGGGAGAGAAACATCAATATGTGGTTGCTTCTTGCGCGCCCCCTACTGGTGACTTGGCCCATAGCCTAAGCATGTGCTCAGACTGGGAATCAAACGGTGACCATTTGGTTCACAGGCCGGTGCTCCGTCCACTGAGCCACGCCAGCCAGGGGTATTTTTTTTAAACAGGTTTAAAATTCTTTGCTCTCTCCAAATGTGCCAAGCCCCAAAGGGATGAAGGCACATCCCTTGTTTTCCTCTGTTCCCCAGATACCCAGTTCACCTCCCAGGAGCCAAATTCTGTACAGGTTTCTCCTGCATCTTTCCAGATAGAGGCAATTGACTGTGATGTCAATGATGCTTCTACACCATAGTCTCTCACTCACTCAGGCTCCCTCCCAGGTCTTGTACCTAATTTTGTGTTTGTACTTTTTGCATTTTGTTTTTCAAAGAGATCCACCACAATTGTGTAAGTTTCAGTGTCCCCAACGTGTGGATCTTTCATGCTCCCAGAATAGTATTTTCATATACAAGCAATATTCATGTATACTTTGGAAAAATGCATAAATAGTCATATGCCATACTTATTGTTCTCTGCCTTGTTTTTTTATACTTAATATTTTGAAACCAATATTTATAGAGCTGTCTCCTTTTAACCATTGTGTTGCTCTATTGTAGGGATAAATGATACTTTTATTTAGCTGTTCATCTATTGATGAATAATTAAATTATTTCCAATATTTTACCAATACACATAATGCTGCAATGAATATTTTTGTATACACTTTACGGTTAGAGTGATTCTACTTGCAGATATCTGGGCTGGGCTTGTTTGTACTTGGCTCCCTTAAGATTCTTAAAAATATCCAGTGTAGGTGTATGTCTTTGAAATAGAACTGCTAACTGAAAGAATGTGTAAATATTTAATCTTGGTAGCTGTTGTAAAATTGCCATCTATACAGTTTATACCAGTGTCCCCTCCCAACAATGTGTGACAGCACCAGCTCCCTCCTCCCACCCCTGTCCACTGAATGTGTTAGCAAACTTTTTTATCTTTGTCTATCTGATGGGCAAAGAGTACTATGCCATTGTTATTTTTATTTACATTTCATAAGTTATGAGTAAAATTGAGTATGTTTCAATTTCAATCAAATGGTTGAATTTCTTTTCCTATAAATAATTTATGTCCTTTGCCCAATTTCTTTCAATTGTCAGTCTTTTCTTATTGATTTGAAAGACCTTTTTATACATTGGAGAGTGCTGCCTCTTATTTATAAATAACTTTGGGAAAGTAAAGGCTAGAGGTTTGATATATAGATACTTTATTTTAAACTGATACTCCTCAACCTGGTTTACATATATCCCAGGAAATATTTCTCAGTGTGACAAGGAACAGAATAGATGGTGTTTAATAGCATCAACTGAGGAACCAGACTGATTTTACATTCCAATACTGCCTTTTGCTAGCTGGGTGACTTTGGGCAAATCTATTGACTTTTTTTAACTCAATTAACTGTAAAAATAAGATAATAATAATCTCCACCTCACAAGGTTGGAGTCAAAGAGCCTATGCCAAGAAAAAGTCAGCATGGAAGACCAAACAAATAATAATGTCCTGTTATTTGGCTTTAAAAAAATAACCATAAATACACATAAGAAAATTTAAAATAAAGTCATACACATTAGGAACCAAAATCCAGCTGGCACAGGTAACTTCTTGTAGACTGTATCAATGAGCTAATTACTATGTATCAAACTACCCCCAAAACTCAGTGTCTTAAAACAACAACCGTTTAATTAGCTCACATTTCTGTGAATCAGCTGTATAGGCTGGGCTTGTGTATGCAATTCTTTTAATTGAAGCAAGGCTCATTTGTACATTTGTGATCAGCTGCTGGGGTGACAAGAGGTGCCGGGCCATAACTTGTCATCCAGAAGACTAGCCTGAGCTTGTTAGCGAGATTCCAGGATTGAGAGCGGCGTACAAGGTGTCCTGAGGCCAAGAGCTGGCATACAAATTCTTTCACCTTGTTCTACTGACCAAAACAAGTTACCAGGCCAATCCAGATTCAAGAGTGTAGAAACAAACCCCACCTTTTGATGGAGTAGCTGCCAAAGCACATTGCAAAGGGCTAGGATTATAGGGAGTGGTGGAGAATTGCAGCCAATTCAACAGGTAGGCAAATGCCAGGTTTGGGATACAGAGTGCAGGTGAGAAATAGGTAGCAACTAGGGGTTATAAAGACCCACAAACATCCTGCAAGAGCAAAAGCCAATCTGAACACCTGCTACAGCCAGAGGAACCAAAACTACTTCTGGTCTGTGCCAAGTGTTTCCCCCTCTTACTTCCCTGCACCCGACTCCACTGAGGAGGACAGGACACTGAGGGAGCCTAGAAAGAATGCTCTCAGAAGCCAGCCTCACTGCTTCTGTATTGCAGCTTTCCATGTCGAGCCAGTCTTAGCTGGCTGAGAGAAGAAACTGAATTTAAAACAAAGTTTGGAGAACTTTTTATTCCAGAGATTGAGCAGATAATGCACTGTGGCCTTCCTGAGGACTCAGACAGTGAAAGAACTAGCCTGTAAGGCAGATGCCAAGAGGCAGTTTGGGAAAGAGGAAAGCTGTTATCTGATTACAATCTACAAGTCCACAGACTCGATGTACTGCTTCAAAAATAAAAAATGACAACCCTGACTGGCGTGGCTCAGTTGGTTGAGTGTCATCCTGCAAAGTGAAGAGTTGTGGGTTTGATTCCAGTCAGGGCACATGACTGGGTTGGAGGTCAGGTTTGGTTTGGGCACATGTGAGAAGCAACCCATCAATGTTTCTCTTCCCCTCTTTCTCCCTCCCTTCCCCTCTCTCTAAAAATAAATAAAATCTTTAAAAACAAAAAAAGAACTCACACTCTTTTTTTTAAAAAAGTAAAAGATGACAGATTGCAGTAAGTGACATGAATGAAATAAACAGTAGGAGAGAGAGTAGGAAAACAATGAGTTGCCTGATGGAGTGACCTGGAAAGGCCTCCGTAGAGCAACTTGATACAGGAAAATGAACCAGTCAAGTGTTTCAGGCAGAGAGGGTAGCTAGTGAAAAGTCCCAAGGCAGAACTTTTTTTTATTGTGTCTGTCTAGAGGTTTATTGATTTTAATGGTCTTCTTAAAGAACCCACTGTTGGTTTCATTGATTTTTCTCTATTGTCTTTCCATTCTCAACTTAATGACTTCTGCTCTAATCTTTCTTATTTTCTTCCTCATTTACTTTGGATTAAATCTGATCTTTTTTTTCCTGACTTTTTTTTTTTTTTTTACAATATCCTGGAAGTGCCTACTTTTAGCAATCAATACAAATAAGATAGCAACTATAATAAAGGAATGTACAAAGACAAATACTTCTTTACCGAAGGGAAAAATCAATAAATACACCCTTTCTTAGTATTGAAAGTATCAGTAAGCATATACTTTACTAATATTTAAAGAATCCATAGTACATACTTTATTAGTGTTTTAGGAAATTCCAATACAATTAATAAGTTGAAAGAATTTTACTGTCAATAAGCCAGTTAAACTTAGTTGTCTCATTTTTCCTGTCTGGAGAAGGAATGGGATAAGATCAGCAATATCATTTATGATTGTATATGGAGTCCAAGAATGTCTTGTAATTTTCTAGATTTTATATATGAGAAAATGTTCTATTTATATTATGAGATATATTTGTAATTTTAATACAGACATAAATGATCAACATTGTTTAAAATATATTTTTAAATATATTCTCATGATTGATATTTATGCCTCAACCACTATGAAACTCAGATTATTATTAAAAAGAACCTTTCCATCTTTCTTTACACTGAATTCAGGCTCTTGCAGATCTTTCATAATTTCTGCTTTGAGATCAGATGGTGCTGTTGTATTGAAGTTGCAGGTTGCTGTCAAAAAATCCCAAAGCTAGTCTCCATTTTCATTGTCATCAATAAAACAGTCAGATATGTCCATGGTGGACAGAAGGTCATAACACTCATATTTAATTCCCAACTTGTCCAGCATCTGAGTGAGATCAGCCGCTGTGACGTACAGGCAGAAGTCATCCCGGGGTAAGTGGGATCCGTACTTCTGCCATAGCTTGTCCCAGCCACTGGTTCCTGATATAAGAATAATAAGAATCTTAGCATTGGTAGCTAAAAGACTGTGGAAGAATTTCAATGTTGCTGGGATGTCTTTTACATAATACAGCATCTGAATGATATGAATAAAGTCCCACTTCTGAAGTTGTTTTTTCCCCATTATTCTATTTTGATATTCAGATGATGTCTCTTTATGCCAAGCAAACTTTATGTTCTCAAGATTTGAAGACTTGGCTACAAACTCTTTGTCCTTGGCAATTTTTTCAGCACTCAGTTCAACAACTTCATTTTTGATAGGAACTCCTGGGTATTGAGCCTGCACTTTGGAGAGAATTTGAGGATCAATTTCACCTGCACCTCCACCAATGCTTAGAATCTTAATTTCTGACTTTTTATCTCCAATCCTTGCTATTATGCCTGGCAGCTTCTTGTCCAGGAATTCCTGCATGCACTGGTGTTGCATGGAATTGTTGAGAAACCTCTGAAAAGATTCGACATATCAGCTGTGATCAGAAAACAAGCTCCTCACGGAAGATGCCATATTTGATTTTATCTCCTTACTTCTTAAGATGGAAGTTTAAATTACTGATTTAAAGCTTTTCTTATTTTCTAGTTTAATTTTTTCTAAGGTTTTATTTATTTATTTTTAGAGAGAGGGGAAGGGAGGGAGAAAGAGAGGGTGAGAAACAACAATGTGCAAGAGATACATCAACCAGTTCTATCTCTCACACCCCTAACTAGGTACCTGGCCTGTAACCCAGGCATGTGTTCTGACTAGGAATTCAATAAGTGACCTTTCTGTTCACAGGCTGGTGCTCAATCCACTGAGCCACACCAGCCAGAGCTCTAGCTTACTTTTTAAATTTCCATTTAAGCACAGCTTTGTCTGTGTCTTACAAATTTTGATATGTGGTACTTTCATTTTTATTCAGTTTTAAATGTTTTCTAATTTTCCTTGTGACTCCCTCTTTGGCCCATGATTATTTAGAAGTGTGTTGTTTAATTTGCAAATATTTGGGAGATTTTCCTGATATTGTTTCATTATTGATTTCTAATTCTATTTAGCTGTGCTCAGAGAACACACTTTTGATGATTTCAGTTATTTTAAAGTCATTGAGGCTTGTTTTATGGCCAATAATATGATCTATCTTGATGAATGTTCCATGTACCCTTGAAAAGAATGTTGGTCTGTTGTTGAGTGGAATGTTATATAAATGTCAATTAGGTCAAATTTATTTTGTATTTTTAAAATATTTTCTAATTTTTCAATTACAGTTAGCATACCTTATAATATTAATTTCAGGTGTAACGCCCAAGCGATTAAACATTACATAAATTACTAAGTGATCATACTGATAAACCTCACATCCATCTGATACTGTACACAGTTATTAGAATAGTATGCATTATATTCCCTATGCTGTACTTTACATCCCCATGACTATTCTGTAACAACAAACTTGTACTTCTTAGTCCCCTCACCTTTTTCACCCAGCCTCCCAAAACCCTCCCATCTAGCAACCATCAACATGTTCTCTGTACCTATGAGCCTATTTCTGTTCTGCTTGTTCATTTTGTTTTTTAGATTCAATTGTTTACAGATAATATATTTATTGCCATTTTATTATTCATATTTTTAATCTTCTTTTCTTCTTTTTCTTAAAAAAGACCCATTAACATTTTATGTAATACTAGTTTGGTGGTGATGAACTCCTTTAGCTTTTTCTTGTCTGGGAAGCTCTTTATCTGACCTTTGATTCTGAATGATAGCTTTGCTGGGTAGAGTAATCTTGGTTCTAGTCCTTGCTTTTCATCACTTGGAATATTTCCTGCCAATCCTGGCCCAAGAAGCTTATGTTGAAAAATCAACTGACAGTCTTATGGGGGCTCCTTTATAGGTAACTAACTGCTATTTTTCTTGCTGCTTTTAAGATTCTCTCTTTATCTTTAACCTTTGGCATTTTAATTATGATGTGTATTGGTGTGGGCCTCTTTGAGTTCATCTTGTTTGGGAATCTCTGCACTTCCTGTACTTGTATTTCCTTTGCCAGGTTAGGGAATTTTTCCGTCATTTAAAAAATATTTTATTTATTTATTTTTAGAGTGGAAGGGAGGGAAAAAGGGGGAGAGAGAAACATTGATGTGCAAGAGATACATTGATCAGTTGCCTCTTGCATGTCCACAGCTGGGGACCTGGTCCACAACCCAGGCACGTGTCCTGACTCAGAACTGAACCAGTGACCTTTTGGTTTCAGGCTGGCACTCAATCCACTGAGCCACACCAGCCAGGTCAGTTTTCTGTCATTTTTAAAAACAGTTTTTCAAACTTCTGGCCAAGATGGAGGTCTAGGTAGATACATTTTGCCTCCTTGCACAAACAAAAAAGGACAACAACAAATTTAAAAACAAAAAATTACCAGAACTGCCAGAAAATAGAACCGTATGGAAGTCTGACAACCAAAGAGTTAAAGAAGAAACATTCATCCAGACTGGTAAAAGGGGCAGAGATGGGCAGCCGGGGCAGGGAGGACACTAAGCTAGGCAGCGGCTGGATGACCGGGAGGGCAAGGTGGCAGCTAGATGACCAGGTGGTCCCACATTTGTGTGCTGATAAACTGGGAGAAGGAGCTGGGAGTGAGACAGACTGCGCGATCCAGGGTTCCAGCATGGGAAAAGAAAGCCTCAAAACCCCTGACTGCTAAAACCTGTGGGGGTTGGGGCAGCAGGAGAAACTCCCAGCCTCAAAGGAGAGTTCATTGGTGAGATCCACAGGATTCTAGAACGTACACAAACCAACCCACCTTGGAATCAGCACTAGAAGGGCCCTATTTTCTTGTGTGCAGCTGGAGAAGTGACTGAAAGCTAGCTGAGAGCCAATCAAGCAGCATTGTTGCCTTTCAGACCCCTGCCCCACATACAGAGTCACAATGGAGAGCCTAGGTTGCTCTGCCCTGGCAAATTCCTAAGGCTCTGCCCCTTCCAACGTAATAGGTGTGCTGAGACAAAGAAATATGGCCCAAATGAAAGGACAGATCAGAACTACAAAAATAGAACTAAGCAATGAGGAAATAGCCAACCTATCAGATGCACAGTTCAAAACACTGGTAATCAGGATGCTCACAGAAATGGTTGAGTATGGTCACAAAATGGAGAAAAAAACGAAGGCTATGCAAAGTGAAATAAAGGAAAACAATAGGGAACCAACAGTAAAGGGAAGGAAACTGGGACTCAAATCAATGATTGGGAGGAGAAAGAAGAGATAAATATTCAACCAGAACAGAATGAAGAAACAAGAATTTAAAAAAATGAGGAGAGGTTTAGGAACTCTGGGACAACTTTGAACATTCCAACATCCAAATCACAGAGGTGTCAGAAGGAGAAGAGGAAGAGCAAGAAACTGAAAACATATTTGAAAAAACAATTAAGGAGAACATCCCTAATCTGGCCAAGGAAATGGACTTCCAAGAGATCCAGGAAGCTCAGAGAGTCCTAAAAAAGTTTGACCCAAGGAAGCACACACCAAAGCACATCATAATTACATAACCCAAGATTAAAGATAAGGAGAGAATCTTAAAAGCAGCAAGAGAAAAGGAGACAGTTACCTCCAAAGGAGTTCCCAGAAGACTATCAGCTGATTTCTCAAAAGCAACCTTGCAGGCAAGAGAGGCCTGGAAAGAAGTATTCAAAGTCATGAGAGGCAAGGACCTACATCCAAGATAACTCTATCCAGCAAAGCTATCATTTAGAATGGCAGATAAAGTGCCTTCCAGATAAGGTCAAATTAAATGAGTTCATCATCACCAAGCCCTTATTATTTGAAAGGTACTTATCTAAGAAAAAGAAAATAAAAAATTATGAACAGCAAAATGACAACAAACTCACAACTAGCAACAACTGAACCTAAAAAAAAAAAAAAGCAAACTAAGCAAACGACTATAACAGGAACGGAATCACAGAATGGAGATCAGAGGGGGAGGGGGAGAATGGGAGAAAAGGTACAGGGAATAAGAAGCATAAATAGTAGGTACAAAGTAGACAGGGGGAAGTTAAGAATAGTATAGGAAACAGAAGCCAAAGAACTTATATGTACAACCCATGGACATGAACTAAGTAGGGGGAGAATGCTGGGGGGAGGAGGTTGCAGGGTGGAAGGGAATTTCTTGCTCTTTCTCATCCCCTTCTGGCATCCCCATGATGCAAATGTTGGAATGTTTGAAGTTGTCCCAGATGCTCCTTACACTGTCCTCATCTGAGGGATTCTTTTTTCTTTTTGCTGTTCTGATTGAGTGTTTTCTGCTTCCTTATCTTCCCAATCTCTGATTTGATCCTCTGCTTCATATATTCCACTGTTGATTCCCTGTAATGTATTCTTCATTTCTGACTGGTTCCTTTTAATGTTTTCTAGCTCTGCTTTTATGTTTCCCCTCTCTTTTTTGAAGTTCTCACTGAGTTAATCTGCTCTTCCCTTAAGTGCACTGAGCATCCTTATAACCTGTGTTTTGAACTCTGCATTTAGTAGATTGCTTGTCTCCATTTTGTTTAGTTCTTTTTCTGGAATTTTGTTCTCTTCTTTCATTTGGGACATGTTTCTTTGTATCCTCATTTTGGCTGCCTCCCTGTGTTTGTTTCTATATATTAGGTAGAGCTGCTGTATCTCACTGCCTTGGTAGAGTGGATTTACACAGTAGGTGTTCTGTAGGGTTCAATGGCATGGCTTCTCCGAGCACACAAGCTGGGAAGTCAAGGTGGGCACCCTCATGGGCATGTACACCTTATTCTTATAGTTGAGCCTTGCTGCTGTTTGCACAAAAATGGAGGGATTTGCCCCCCAGGCCGATCAGCTGCAAGGATGGCTTTGACCACCAACCAGTTGTGCAGAGACCAACCCTACACAACAGGACTTACTTTGGCGGGGCTCTGGTTCCTGCTGAGTCTGCCCCTTGAGTGTGTCACTAGCAGAGGTAGTTGAGTGCTGCTCTGATGTGGTCTGAAGTTGTCCACTGGGTGTACTGGCTCTGGGGCCTCCAGGGAGGTACAGGTCAAGGTCAGCTGCTGTTTGTATCCTGCCTGGGACCTCTCAGCATGAGCTACAAAGAAATCTGCAGATGGTTGCTACTTGTATTTGGTTTGGAGGTGTCCAGGCGAGGCCAAGCTGTGAACAAGGCTGAGTGCTGCTTCTGCCATGCCTGGGGCCACTTAGTGAGATTTAAAGGGCTCATTGAGGCCAGATGTTGCTTGTTTGATAGATGTTAGGAAAATCTGAAGCATAACTCAAGACAGGCTATTTGTATAGAAAAGTCACTGGAGACAGCTTGGGTGGGCCTGAATGCTGGGTGAGGTGAGGCCTCAGGGAATAAGGGCAGGGCAAACAGTATGAGCCAGGTTCATGGAGTCTCCAATATGGTGCCCATCTGCTGGCTCTGTGTGGGGAGGGCTCATCAAAGGAACAATGGCCTCTGCCAGCACTTCTGTCTGGGAGAAAGCTGTCCCCCTAGCTCTTGCCTTGATACTGGACTCCCCAAATGTCTCTCATGCCTTTTGAGATGCTACTTTAGCACTGCAGCTCTGAGTGAGTCCGAGTAAATCCTTGCACGGGTCCTTTAAGATGAACTTCCTGGGACTCCAGAAGCACCCCCTCTCACTCAGCCTCAATCCCTGCTGATTTTTACAACCAGAAGTTATGAGGACTTCTTTTCCTGTCACTGGAACCCTGGGCTCGGGGGCCTGGTGTTGGGCTGGGATCCCTCGCTCCTCAGGGGGACCTCTGCAGCCAAGATATCCTTCCTGATTTTTATGCACCACACGTGGGTGTGAGACCAGCCTGTTCTGTATCTCTATCCTTCCTACCAGTCTCTATGTGATTTCTTCAATTCCCTAGTTGTAGGACTTCCATTCAGTCAGATTTTAGGCAGTTCTGAATGATGGTTCTTTTGTAGTTTAGTTGCAATTTTGATGTGGTTGAATGAGGAAGCAAATACCATATTTACTACACTGCCATCTTGACCAGAAGCTCATATTTCTTGACAGTGTGTTCAGGTCTTTATATCTTTGCTGTATACTTGTTTTATCAATTACTGAGACAGGAGTGTTGAAATCTCTAAATGATAACTTGCAGATTTACCTAGTTTGCTTTTTAGTTCCATAAATTTTGTTATATTTATTTTGAATCTGTGTTTGTTGTATAAATATTCCAATTGTTATGTATGTTCACGAATTGATTTATTTATCATTATGTTCATATTTATCCCTTGTAATATCCCTTATTGTTAAGTCTAGTGTCTCTGGTTTTAATACAGCTCCTCTGGGGTTTTTTTTTTTGTTTGTTTTGTTTAGTGTTTGCATAATTTGTCTTTTTTGCATCCTTTACTTTTAACCTAAACTGTGGAGGGCATATATTTTGGTTCTTGCTCTTATTTGTGTAACATAGTTCAAAAATAAAATAGGTAACCCATCGGAGTGAGAGAAAACATTTACAATATGCATACACAACAAGAGGTCAATATGAAAATGGGTGAAGAATTTTTACAAATCAATAAGAGAAAGAAAACACAATGGAAAAATGAGCAAACAACTTGGAGGGACACTTCATGAAAGATGATATTCAAATGGCCAATAAACCTATGAAAAAGTACTCCATTAGTCATCAGAGAAATTTTAATTTAAACCACAACACAATACCACTACATATCTCCAGAATGACTAAAATGAAAAAGGTTAACAATAGCGAGAATTGGCAAGGATATGGATCATCTGAAGCTCTCACACACTAATGGTGGGAATGAAAATCGGTACAACTGCTTTGAACAATTTTCTGGCATTACATAAATTTGAGCATACATATATCCAATTACCAAGCAATTCCAGTTTTAGGTATGTATACCCAACAAAAATATGTATATAATATCTATCAAAAATATTTACTAAAATATTCTTGGTAGCACTATTTATAGTAGCTTTAGACTGGAAACTTTACAGATGCAATTAGCAGTAGAATGGATAAACTGTGGCATATTCTCACAAAGGGATATTATAGCAATGAGAGTGGATGAACTATAGCTGCACGTAACAACTAGACGAGTCTCCTTGACATAATGTTGAATGGAGAAGTGAAGCACAAAAGATGACATACTGTGTGACTCCATTGATATAAAATGCAAAATAATCAACCTCAATCTATTGATACAATGTTAGAGTCAGGAAGAGGTACCCTTGTGGGTAGTGATTGGAAACAAGTAATGGGGCTGGCCAATAAGGGCAATATTCTGTTTCTTGATCTGGGTAGTAGTTCAACTTGTGAAAATAATCAAGTTGTATATTTATGATTTGTACACTTTGGGTATGCATGCTACACGTCAATAAAAAATTGTCAGTGATGAAACTGAAAAACAAAGAGGCATATAATTTAATGAGGCTTTTTTACAAAAAGCAACAGGCCACTGACCCCTACTTTCACCTCCATTCCTGTTTAGCGGTTTCACCCTTTATTTGACTTAGCTGTTTATTTTGCTATTAATCTCACAGTTTTATTACTTTATCAAAGTTATTCATGCACATAGTTTTAAAAATTATTTATTTATTTTTAATCCTCATGCAAGGATATGTTTATTGCTTTTAGAGAGAAAGGAAAAGAGGGAGAGGTGAGGGAGGGAGAGAGAGAAAAGGAGAAAGAGAGAGAGAGGGAGGGAGATATATGAGAGAGAAATATCTGATCAGTTGCCTCCAGTATGTGCCCCGACTGGGGATCAAACCCAAAACCTAGGCATGTGCCCTGACCACGGATCAAACCTACCAACTTTTGGTGAATGGGATGATGCTCCAACCAACTGAACCACGAGGTCAAGGGTCAAATAATTCTATGGGGCTTGTTAATGGAACACAACACACTCCTCCCCCACTGCCTCATCTGGCCACTTCTCATCTCCCTATCAGTCCAACAAAACTCATTTTTGTTAGATGGGTATTTATTGTTTACCTATCATGACTGCACAAATGTCACTGTATAAACTCTCATTTTCCCTTGATGTGATAATTGCCTATGTGTGTATCATTTCTATGTTTTTACCATTAATTCAACCCCCACTTATGTATATCCTCCACTATGTATCTCTTCTCAGTTCATTCGAACACATTATGTAGTCTATTACATCTGAATGAAATTTCCTCTTGAAGCCTCTGACTAGCTCCAGTGGGCACTGGCTGCCCTCCAGGAGTGCTGAACGACTGTGTTCTTGGGGTTTCCCTTCACTATTTTCCCGGGAATTCTCTTCCTCCTCTCTTGTGCTGGACCTCTGTTTCATACATATCAAGTTATTTATCTTCTTTTTTGTTTATCTCTTTGTTGTGGTGGAGGACATCCTCTAAAAACTTCCTGAGAAAAGGCACATGGAAAGTCAATGCTTTGAGATCTTACATGTCCGAAAGTATATTTATTCTATTATTATACTGAATTAATAGTTTTGTTTAGTGTAGAATCCTAGTTTTAAAAACAAATTTCCTCAGAAATTTGAAAGCATCATTCCACGGTGTTCCTGCTTTCAGAGCATTACATTCTGGCTCTTGATCCTTTACATAAAACCAGTTTTATCCTAGAAGACTTTAGGATCTTTGTCCTTACTGGTAAAATTTCAAAATGATGTAACTGTGGAACTAGCATAGTTTTATTCAATGTTCTGGGCCTTTTCAACTCTAGAAATATCAGTTCTGGGAAATTTTCTTAAATTATACATATTTTCTTTTTTAAAAAAAGATTTTATTTATTTATTTTTAGGGAGATGGAAAGGGAGAGAGAAAGAAAAGAAGAGAAACATCAACGTGTGAGAGATACATCGACTAGGTTCCTCTCACATGCCCCCAGCCAGAGACCCAGCCTGCAACCTAGGCATGCACCCTGACTGGTGAATTGACCCTTTGGTTCGCAGGCCAATGCTCGATCCACTGAGCCACATCAACCAGGGCCTTAAATTATATTTTTTTATAAAATCCTTTCAACTGTTTTATTCATTCTTTATATAACTTCCCAAATTAGATATTTGACCTCTTGGACTTATTCTCTAAATTTTCTAATCTTCTTTTTCTCTCATTTTCCATATTATTTTCTTTTTGCTCTATTTTCTGGGAGATTTCATTAACTTTATCTTCCTAATCTTCTAGCATGTTTTAATTTATACTATCATGTGTATTTTTTTTAATATTCAAGGCTCTGTTTTGTTCTCTGATTTTTTAAATTTTTATTTTGTTTAAGATTTTATTTATTTATTTTTAGAAAGAGGGTTAGGGAGGGAGGAAGAGAGGGAGAGAAACATCAATGTGTGGCTGCCTCTCATGCACCCGCTACTGGGGACCTGGCCCTCAATCCAGGCATGTGCCCTGACTGGGAATCAAACCAATGATCTTTCAGTTAGTTCACAGGCCAGTACTCAGTCCACAGAGACACACCAGCCAGAGCTGTTCTCTGAATATTATTTTTATAGTATTCTGCTCATATTTCTTCAATGTACTATCAACTCTCTTAAAATATTAATAATAGGTTTTTGGTAAGCTTTCTTCTCCCTTTTTAGTCTCTGTTTCCTCCAAATTATCTTTTATCTTTGTTTTATTTGATCTCTGTATTTCAAGTTAAATTCTTTTTCAATTTTTGGTGATTCTTGGCTGTCTGCTTCTACTTAAGAGTGGGGCGCTAAAAGGCTGATTAGAAGCTCTGTTCACTTTGTGTGGGGGTTTGTAACTCCTACTTCATTGTCTTATTTTGGATTCCCCCAAAAGAGACCCTGAGATGCGTATTTGAATGGAAGTACTCAGAGAAAACAAAGGTAAGGGAAAAGAGACAGGCAGAGAAGGTAGTCATAATGCTAACTATAACAGAGAATGACTAAAGCTTAAGCCTACTGAAAGATTTTGGGGAAACAGTGAAAACACACACTTTAGAGTTATTGCATGCAAGGGACGAGGCGGCTAAGGTATTTATAAATCAAATACCAACAGTCATTGGCTGAGAGCTGCTCCTTGGGAGGAGGGTATTTATTCCCTAGCACTTCTACTTGCCCAGTGCCTGGACAGAGTAGCCTTCCATGTCTTTGGAGAGAAATGTGATGCAAGGGACTCAGATACCGGCAGTTGGAAGTCATCAGGAATACACTGAAGTGGGGCTGCCCAGGGAATATGGGTGGGGAGAATGATGTCTGCTACAGCCACTTTAGTGGGACTGTTACTTGGAAACTCCTGTCTGTACTCTGACATCTTTTTCTTTTTTCTTCTCTCTCTCTCTCTCTCTCTCCCCCCTTCCATCCTTCCTTCCTTCCTTCCTTCCTTCCTTCCTCTCTTTCTTTTTCTCTTTCTCCCTTTTTCTTTCTTTCTTTCTTTCTTTCTTTCTTTCTTTCTTTCTTTCTTTCTTTCTTTCTCTCTTTCTTTCTCTCTCTTCCCTTCCTTCCTTTCTCTCTTTCTCTTTCTTTTTCTTTCTCTCTTTCTTTCTTTCTATTTCCTTCCTTCCTTCCTTCTTTTCTCTTTCTTTCTTTCTTTCTTTCTCTCTCTTTCCTTCCTTCCTTCCTTCCTTCCTTTCTCTCTCTTTCTCTCTCTCTTTCTTTCTCTCTCTTTCTCTCTCTTTCTTTTTCTTTCTTTCTCTTTCTCTCTCTTTCTCTCTTTCTTTTTCTCTTTCTCTCTCTCTTTTTCTTTCTTTCTCTTTCTTTTTCTCTTTCTCTCTTTCTTTCTCTCTCTTTCTTTCTTTCTCTCTCCTTCTCTCTCTTTCTTTTTCTTTCTCTCTTTCTTTCTCTTTCTCTCTTTCTTTTTCTCTTTCTTTCTTTCTTCCTCTCTTCCTTCCTTCCTTCCTTCCTTCCTTTCTTTCATCCTTCCTTCCTTCCTTCCTTCCTTCCTCTCTTTCTTTCTCTCTCTCTTTTTCTTTCTCTTTCCCTCTCTCTTTTTCTTTCTCTCTCTTTCTCTCTTTCTTTTTCTCTTTCTCTCTTTCTTTCTCTCTCTCTCTTTCCTTCCTCCTTCCTTCCTTTCTTTCTCTCTTTCTTTCTCTCTCTCTTTCTTTTTCTTTCTCTCTCTCTTTCTCTTTTTCTCTTTCTCTCTTTCTTTCTTCCTCTCTTCCTTCCTTCCTTCCTTTCTTGCTTCCTTTCTTTCCTTCATTCTCTCTCTCTTCCTTTTTTCCTTCCTCTCTCTTTCTTTCTTCCTTCCTCTCTCTCTCTTTCTTTCTTTCTCTCTTTCTCTCTCTCTCTCTGTCTCTCTCTTTCTCTCTCTCTCTCTTTTTCTCTCTTTCTCTCTTTCTTTCTTTCTTTTCTCTTTCTCATGTTTTTGGACAACCACTTGTCTGAAGAGTTCCAGTCTAGCTGCCAGGGTTCTGTGAGCTAAGTGGAAGGAAAGGCGGGTGATCTTAACTTCCAGTGGGAAATTTTATGTTTTCATTTCACCCTCCTAGTCCAGGATGACACCCTGCTCTTTGGTGTTTCCCAATCCACAGACCCTCTAATTGGTACCTTCTGGAGTTAAAATTCTCAGACTTCTTATGGTGCAGGAGGGGAAGTTACACACCTGCTCTTAGAGGAGAGGTATCTGAGCTTTAACTACTTCTTAAATGCACTTTCAATCAAATATTCTGTTTTTTAAAGATTTATTTATTTATATTTAGAGAAGGGAAGGAGAAAGAGAGAGAAACATCAATGAGTGGTTGCATCTCACACTCCCCCTACTGCGGACCTGGCCTGCAACCTAGGCACGTGCCCCACACTGGGAATCAAACCGGTAACACTTTGGTTTGCCGGCCGGTGCTCAGTCCACTGAACGACACCAGCTAAGGCTCAAATACTCTGTTTTTAGCCCTATCCTCACCGCCATAGGTGACTAGGGTGACTAATTTCTTTTGCAGCCTCTGTGTTGTAAACCTGGTTGCTTCTTTGTTTTCCTCAGCTTTCTCTGACTACTAAATTAGTTACATTTGCTGTTCAGCTTTCTTTTTTTATTTTTTAATTATGTTTTATTGATTATGCTATTATGGTTATCCCATTTTTCCCCCATTGACCCCCTCTACCTAGTACCCTCAGTCCTTCAGGCAGTCCCCCCACCATTGTTCATGTCCATGGGTCATGCATATAAGTTATTTGGCTACTCCACTTCTGTACTTTACATCCCCATGGCTATTCTGTAACTACTAATTTGTATTTCTTAATCCCCCCACTTTTTCACCCATTCTTCCATACACTCCTCCCATCTGGCACCATCAAAACCCTCTCTGTATCCATGATTCTGTCTCTGCTCTTCTTGTTCGCTTAGTTTGGTTTCCAGATTCAATTGTTGATGGGTATGTATTTAATGCCATTTTATTGTTCATAGTTTTGAGCTTCCTCTTCTTCTTAAATAAGTCCCTTTAACATTTCATATAAATGGTTTGGTGATGATGAACTCTTTTCATTTATTCTTGTCCGGGAAGCTCTTTATCTACCCTTCAATTCTAAATGATAGCTTTGCTGGATAGAGCAATCTTGGCTGTAGGTCTCTGCTTTTCATGACTTTGAACAACAAAATGGCAATAAATACATATCTATCAAGTATTGAATCTAAAAAACAAATTAAGTAAACAGAAAAACAAGGACAGAATCATGGCTATGAAGAGCATTTTGATGGTTGCCAGATGGGAGGGAGCGTGGGGGAATGGGTGAAGAGGTGAGGGGGTTAAGGAGTACAAATAGGTAGTTACAGAATAGCCATGGGTATATAAAGTACAGTATGGGAAATGGAGTAGCCAAAGAACCTCCACATGACCCATGGACATGAACAGTGGTGTGAGGTTTGCCTGGTGGAGTGAGGGTGCTCAGTGGAGACAGGCAAGGGGGGAAAAGTTACTACAACTGTAATAGCATAATCAATAAAATATAATTTAAAAAGTAAAGAAAAAAATTCCTTATCAAAATTCCCTCTGCATTCTTTTATGACCTGCTATTTTATCACAGATATTTGTGATGTTTAATTTCCAACTCTAATAGACTGGGAGAATGCCACTTTAGTAATTTGTCACAGATTGTCACAATTATTTGAGTAAAAGGGCATTTTTCTGGCTGGTGAAGACATCTGCCCCTTCCACCGTCTGCCTGTATTGCTTTAGAAGCTTGAGAGCATTGACCTTCTGATTTACATCTGTGGGAAGCAGAAGGGGATAACATGATGTCTGCTCAAAACTACACCAGGCTGTAGTACGGATTCAAGTGTCAGTGATTAATAGGCCCGTGTTCATCAGTAGAAGGAGCTATTTGTTGAGAGACGTCAGGGACTCCAGACACAAGTCCTGGAAATGCTGTGGCCCAGCTACCAAGGTGTGGCTTATTGTCCCAATTTGTCACAGACCCCAGCACTAATGTAATACTCTGAGGATTGACTGATGGCATCCTTTTAGGTATCAGCTGAGGAACAGCAAAGCTTCCTTGAGCAGCTTTGAGAGCTGTGGATGTTGAACCAGAGTAGGAGAGGAGGAACATGGCAGATACTTCATGGTAGGTGCAGCTGATGTTTATGGACACATGTAAGGCCTCTTGTGGGCTTGCCTAGAACAACCAGGGTAGAGAAATTTCTGCAGGGCTCTCTGGTGGAGCTTGAGACCTATGGTGGTCTATTACATTAGTAACCCCTAATGGATGCCTCCCAACATTCACAACCTTGTGTAGTCCCCTCTCCTTGAATTCATGCTGACCCTGTCACCTGATTTAAACATTAAGTACAGCAGACATGATTATATGCCAGTTCTGAGCCTAAACTCTAAGAAACCCTGGTAGTATCCATTTTTCCTCTCTTGGGAATTTCGAGTGTTCAGTCAGTTGGAGTGACTGCGTGGAGAGGCCACATGGCACAGGAGAGACCTTGAGATTTCATGACAAAGAACTGAGGCCTAGGGCATGTAAACCCAGTTGAGCAGTTTTACTTGAGCCTTCCCAGCTGCGGCTCTAGACACATGAACAAAGAACCCTTGATGGACATCCAGCCCAGTGGACATCGCCTACCAGAGTTCCTGACCCACTGAATTGTGAGAAACAATACATTGCTTACTGCTTTAAGATACCAAGTTTTGGGGCCATCTGTTTGCATCAATAGATAACCCAAACTGAACCAAAAGGGGAACTTTAGGTTCTTGGTGTTTCAGGCACTCCCTCTATAGACCAGGAAGGTCTGATGACATTTTTACTCTGCTTGAAAAGAGCTAAACATGTAAGACAGCTAAAAGCATATGCTGATACAAAAGGAAATATGCATTTTAGAACTTCTAAAATTCTGTAAAAAATGTGAACCATAGGCATTGTTTTATTTACCCATTGTTATAGCCTTCAAAAGCCTAAGTTTAAAGACAAGAGTAGGAAATACCGTAAACAGTGCCTCCAGATTGGGTTCTTGACCCATCCTGCTAACACATGGCAGGGGAGATGGGGCCTCACTCTCAAAAAAATGGTGGTATTTCTTGGGAAGGACTTAAATCTGATCCCTTTAGTTGAAAGCTATGTTAGGTAAACTTATTTTAAGCTTGTTTTAAAATAAATTCCTAAAGGAAGGAATACTCATCTTTATAGGGTCCTCCCCGTGTAGTGCTGGCATGTTCTCTCAGGAGGCACCTTGTATGGAAAGGACAGTGAGGTTGGTAATCACAGGGGATAGGGTTTTAATCCCATTTCTTTCAGGTTTTAGCTCTGAGGCTTTGGAGGAGTTACTCAACCTGTTTTATTCAATTTCTAATGATAGCTTTGCTGGATAGAGCAATCTTGGCTGTAGGTCTCTGCTTTTCATGACTTTGAACAACAAAATGGCAATAAATACATATCTATCAAGTACTGAATCTTTGAGAAATAAATAATTTTCTACATTTATTTAGCTCCCATTTAACAAAATCAAGATCCAGACCTAGATTCAAGTTTCTGCCAAAGAGGAGGTAACTTAATCTCTCGTCTTTGATTTCTTCACCTGTTATTGCCTTATTATTATTAAAAAGTAAGAATGATAACACCTACCTTCAAGGACTGCTTTGAGAATAAAATGAGGTAATGTATATGAAAGTATAAAGCATTGTTAGGCATATGGCTGAGAATCAAAAATATCTTGGCTTCATTTTCCTGCATTTGGAGGTTCTTGGAACCAGGGTGATGACTCAAAATCAAAGGAGGAGTCGGCAGCTGGACAGCTCAGTGGCAATTTGGTTGGGTCACCATCACTGTCTTCTTTTCTATCTATATTGCCATTGACTTAGCTCCTGGAAACATAAGATTTTTAAAATAATTATCTATTATCCTGTATATCCTGCAACCCTTGCCCCTATTCTCATCACAGAAAAACAAGGGTTTATTATCTCAAGAAAAGAATGATAAAAGAGAGTACCAATTACAAATGAGTCAGATTTTGGCTTTGTGGTTTTAAAAGCCAAAGACTCATGACATAACAGCTTCAGAAGATAATTGGAGAGTTCATTTTTCTCAACATGTCACACATACACACTCACACATACGCATATGTTCACAGTGACACACATGTGCATGCTCACACTCAAAGGACTAGATAAAAATTCCTTGGATTTTGGGGTGGGGAAGTAGGTGGAAGCGGGAAGCTAGAATGGGTAATATATGGAGAAACCATTCACGTCTTTCTCTTTGCCCTCAGCAACTAAATGACCTTTTTATTTGGCCATCTTGTGAGGAGATTAGGTTTGTTTCTGAGGAATATGAAGGGAAGACAAGGACTAATATAAATCTATTGAAATTCAAAATAGGATTTTCCAACAAGACAATAGGCTTGAAAACTGGATTCTTTGAGAAATAAATAATTTTCTACATTTATTTAGCTCCCATTTAACAAAATCAAGATCCAGACCTAGATTCAAGTTTCTCCCAAAAAGGAGGTAATTTAATCTCTCGTCTTTGATTTCTTTACCTGTCCATAATGATGATAACACCTGCCTCAAAGATTGCTTCCATCTTCTGAAGTGGCAAATAGAGCCAGGAAACCAAGCATATTATGTGAAAGGAATAATGGCAAAGCAGGCCCCTTCTTGCCTTAGGGAATGAAGAAAGCCCAGAGGTGAACTTGAAATAGGAATCAAACAGGCTTAATTTGGAATTGGGGAAATGGCTTCAGAAACATCCAGAAAATAGAAGAAATCATTGAAGTTGGCACAAACTTGTGCCCGATATAGTTAAGTGGGCAGATCAGGGTGAGTTGGCAGGCAGACAGGATCTCCTTTGTACTTCGAGTCCTTCTCCAATATTGTTTGAGAGCCATGGGCCTGCCACAGGGCATGGTGTGGCCAGAAGACAGTAAACAGACAATAAAGGGATGTGGCTTGGACGTCTTAGGTCAGGGGATGGATGAGGAACACGGTGGAGATTTAAGGTGTCCACTGGCCTTTCTGGAGCCACATAAAGGTCGAGTCAGCCAGGTGAACCAATGTGAGATCAGAAGCAGCCAAGAGAGACCCATGAGATACTCTAAGTGCTGACTTTAGTCAAAGGCCACCAGAGTGAATGTGACCAAGTATATATTGACCCATAAACAAAAGGAAACAAAGGACACACTTTGAGAGCATGAGGACCCCAGTTCTCTTTGTACCCCTGTCCCCCAGAAGATGGTTTAAGCTTCTTCTCTCCATGCACCCCCAAGGACTACTGGGCAAGAAGCCTGTGAAGAGGGAAGACCTCTGTGAAACCTGAAACTTTATCTAGAAACTGAAATAACCCCAAGATTTCAATGGCTTACAACCATCATCTATTTTTATGCTTATGGTACTAGAAAGTAGCTGTGGTTTGTCTGATCCAAGTTGGGCTTAACAGGAATTGGTAGGGTTTCAGGCTTCCGGTTGTGTTCAGTTCTGGTCCAGGGTCTTTATTCAGGGACCCTAGTTGAAGGGGCAGTGGATATCTGGAATCTGCCTTTCTCTTGTCATAGGCTAAGTCAAATGACAAAAGTACATTTAAAGTATCTGCTTGCATCATGTCCTGTGACGTTCTGTTGGCCCAAGCAAGTCACACAGCAAAAGGCATGGATATATACTTAAATAATGAGGGAGCAAAGAATTGGGAATAAACAGTCCAAACCACCACAGGGCCACTGTCCCCTGCCCAACACCCAAATGGTAATACTCCCAGATTGGTGTGGTAAGTCCAGGAGCAAATTTTCCCATGAGCCAAGACTATCAGTGGAGTGTCACAGGGGGCCCAAAAAGCCAGGACACCAAGAGTAGAATGAGGTAAGACTGGGTCTTGGATAAGATACTTGAGGGGTTTTACCAGCTGCCTGCCTCCAGACCTTTTTATAATATGAAACAACTTAATGTCTTTATTTTTAGCTGAGTTATCTGTTGTTAACAACTGGATGCATTTTAACTGCTACAGGATTTTTATTATCCCTATTTTTCATGGTGTCCAGAGAAGTGAGTGCCAGAAAGTAGATTTTGACTCAGGCTTTGTCTCCAGAGCACTTGCTTTTACCTACTATTATATCCTGTCCTCCAAATCTTGTGTGAGGCTGAAGTCTCTTAAATACATGTTAGTTGATTCAAAGGATAATGCATTTAAAGGCCCCCATGGTGAAAAAGTGGAAGATCTGGGCATGGCTGTAAAAAAATACAGGCGTACTTTATTTCAA
Source organism: Pteronotus mesoamericanus (assembly GCF_021234165.1). Taxonomy (NCBI): domain Eukaryota; kingdom Metazoa; phylum Chordata; class Mammalia; order Chiroptera; family Mormoopidae; genus Pteronotus; species Pteronotus mesoamericanus. The sequence goes on from NW_026555085.1 coordinate 3,612,642, forward strand.
TGTGCTTTGCTTTATTGAACTTCACAGGTACTGCCTTTTGTTGTTGTAGTTGTTTAAAAATTAAAAGTTTGTGGCAACCCAGTGTCAAGAAAGTCTGCTGGCACCATTTTTCCAATAGCATTTGCTCATGTCATGTTTCTGTGTTACATTTTGGTAATTCTCAAAATACAGAGTCCAGAAGAAGTAAGGCCTGCTTGAGTGTGTTTGGTAGGGTAATAATATGGGCGTAATAATTTACAGTTTTAATTTGAACATTTCACCTAAAATATCATATGTTGTGCTTGAGTGTGATATTGTTATGTTGCAGAATTACATACTTATGATTTTGTAATAAAAAAGGGGCGTTATTTGTTCTGGACCCTGAAGTTTAAACTTTTTCATTATTATTATATTTGTTATGGTGATCTGTGATCAGTGATCTTTGCTGTCACTATTGTAATTGTTTCGGGGCACCTCAGACCATGTTCACAAAAAACTGGTAAATTTTACCAGTAAATGTGTGTGTTCTGAGTGCTCTACCTTTCAGCCATCCCCCTACCGCTCTCCCTCTCCCCTGGCCTCCCTATTGCCTGAGAGAGAACAATAGTGAAATTAACAACCCTACGATGGCCTCTAAGCTTTCATGAAAGAAAGAGCTGCACATCTCTCACTTTAAATCAATGGCTAGAAGTGATTAAGCTAAATTGAGGAAGGTATGTTGAAAGCCAAGACAGGCCAAAAGATAGACCTCTTTTACCAAACACCCATTTTATGAATCCAGAGGAAAAATTCTTGAAGGAAATTAAAAATCCTACTCCAGTGAACACACAAATGATAGGACAATGAAACAGGCTTAATATCGATACAGAGAAAGTTTTAGTGGTCTGGAGAGGAGATCAAACAAGTCACAACATTCCCTTAAGCCAAAGCCTAATCCAGAGCAAGGCCCTACCTCTCTTCAATTCTATGAAGTCTGAAAGGGGTGAAAAAGCTACAGAAGAAAAGTAGGAAGCTAGAAGAAGTTAATTCATGGGGTTGCAGGAAAGAAACCGTCTCTATAACATAAAAGTGCAAGGTGGAGCTTATGAAGAAGGTACAGCAAGTTATCCAGAAGATAATTCATGAAGATGGCTACACTAAAAAATTGATTTTCAATGTAGACAAAACAGCCTTATGTTGGAAGCAGGTGCAATCTATGAATTTCATAGCTAGAGAGAAGTCCCTGCCTGGTTAAAATCTTCAAAGGCCAGGCTGACTATCTTACTAGGAAATAATGCAGCTGGTGACATTAAATTGAAGCCAACGTTAATTTACCATTCTTACAATCCTAGGGCCTTTAAGAATTATGCTAAATCTCTGCCTGTGCTCTAATGGCATGACACAGCCTGGATGACAGCACGTTTTTACAAAATGGTTTGCTAAGCGTTTTATTTTATTTTATTTTTTAAGAGATTTTATTTATTTATTTTTAGAGAGAGGGGAAGGTAGGGAGAAAGAAATGGAGAGAAACACTGATCAGTTGCCTCTTGTACATGCTCTGATTCGGGACTAGACCTGCAACCCAGGCATGTGTCCTGACCAGGAATCAAACCAGCAACATTTTGCTTTACAGAACAATACCCAACCAACTGAGCCACACAAGTCAGGACAATTTACTGAATATTTTAAGCCCACCATTGAAACATACTACTCAGAAAAATGATTCACCTCAAAATATTACTGCTCGTTGACAATATACCTGGTCACCCAAGAGCTCTGATAGAGATGTACGATAAGATTAATGTTGTTGTTTTCTTGCTTGCTAATACAAAAACTGCAACCACACGATAACTTTATTTCCATAATATGACTTCTTACTTAATTTAAGCTAGTTTTGTCCAGTCATAACAGCACCATGACACACTGCATGTCTACTCTCATAAACATTGAGTGTTTAGAACATCAACATCAAACCTTCTTAAGAAAAAGCTTCAAGTCTGTTGAACAATAGTACAGAGTTTCAATCAAACTAATGATAACATCTTGACCCTCCTGATATCAGTTATGTTTAAGCTCCCGGTTCATGAAAGCAGAATGATTCTACTGGCCACACCCTCATGAAACTAGAAAGAAGGAAGCCATGGCTGACATCAGGACCTGATACAATGACTAACTACTTTCTATCCTGTCCCCAGCTAATCAGTAGAGCCCATGTTCCCAACTCCATTAGTCACAATTATTAATGATTTTCTTCCCATATATAATCTATCCCCCTAGGAGTCATCAGGGCGCCTGGTCTTAGAGTAATTGTTCACCTGTGTCTCAGGGCTTGACACCATTTCCTTAAATAAGCCTTTGTTTTCTTTGCTGCAAACTCTTGTTCCCATTTTATTGGGCTTTGATGCACACAGTCAAACATTTGGTAACACATTTATTCTGCAGCTCATGAGTGAAGGAGTAATTGCAACTCTCAAGACTTATTATTTAAGATATCCATTTCAGAAGGTTATAGCTGCCATAGAGGGTGATTTCACTGATGGATCTGGGCAAAGATTTAAAATCTTCTGGAAAGGGTTTGCCACTTTAGATGCCATTAAGAACATTGTGATTCATGGGAAGAGGTCAAAATGTCAACATTAACAGGAGTTTGGAAGAAGTTGATTCAGTCCTCATGGATGACTTTGAGGGACCCAAGACTTCAGTGAAGTAAGTAAATGTAGTTGTGACGGAAACAGCAAGAGGACTAGAATTAGAAGTCAAACCTGAAGATGTGACTGGATTGATTCAATCTCATGATAAACCTTTAATGAGAAGAAGTTGATGAGAAGTTGCTTCCAATGGATGAACAAAGAAAACGGTTTCTTGACATAGGATCTATTTCTGGTGAAGATGTTGAAACAACAAGAAAGGATTTAGAATGTTACATAAACTTAGTTGATAAAACAGGTTTTGAAAAGACTGACTCCAATTTTAAAAGTTCTGTTGTGGGTAAAATGCTATCAAATAGCATCATATACTGCAGAGAATAATTCATGAAAGGAGGAGTCAATCAATGTGGCAAATTTCATTGTTGTCTTATTTTAAAAATTGCCACAGTCACCCCACCATCCTGATCAGTTAACAGCTATCATCATTAAGACAAGACCCTCCGCCAGCAAAAAATTATGATTTGAAGGCTCGGATGATGGTGAGCATATTTTTTAGCAATGAATGGTTTCTAAATTAAAGTACGTACAATGTTTTTAGACATATAATATTGCACACTTAATAGACTGCAGCATATTATAAATATAACCTTTATATGCCCTGGGGAAAAAATTCATATGACTCACTTTATTGTGATATTCTCTCTTTTTAGAAAAAATTAATTTATTTAGTTTTCCAAATATATTTGTCTCTGCCTTCCCCCCACCACTTTCCCCTGCCCCCCTCCCCCTCTCCCTCCCTCAATCCTTCTCCACTTTGGCTTTGTCCATGAGTCCTTGCTATATGTTCCTTGACTTGCCCCTTCCCTTCCTTTCTCCCCCACCCCTCCCTCCTTCCCTCTTGTCTCTGTTGGTTTCTTTTTCTTTCAGTGTTGCTGATCTTATTTTCCTTGCATCTTTGTTTTGTTGGTTAGGTTCCACTTATAGGTGAGATCATATGGTACTTGTCTTTCGCCCCCTGGTCTGGAACAGAACTTGCAATATATCCGAGGGATACTTGAACCAACATGACCTTAGTCTGGCCCTGTAGCCATGCAACTCAGAGAAGAGTCAGGACTTCAAATGCGAGGCTAGTCCTGGAGTTCCCCTGAGCTTTATGCAGGGAGAGATGTCATGTTAGGTGCTGGTCTCAGTCTATCAGTAACCAGTGTTGTGGTTAGAGTGGCCCTTGTGGTTCTTATTATGATTACAAGATGCCCTTCAACAATAACTATCAGGAAGTAAAGATTTATTACTTACAGGACCTGAAAATGACATAGTACTCAGAGGGCCACACAGGGAGGTCATGGGTAGAGAGAGAGTGTGTGCATGGGCTTGGGGTTCTGCTTCTATTGGGGTCAAGGGTGGGGGCCTACAGTTTCTGAGGCTCACTCTTCATTGGTGAATTTAAAACATAAATGAGAATTTAAAGAGCAGGGAAAGAAAAAACAAGTGGCCCAAGTTGTCATTTATCAATATCAGCCAAAATCTTTTATTTTATTTTATTTATTTATTTTTAGAGAGAGGGGAAGGGAGAGAAACATCAATGTGTGGTTGTCTCTCATGCACCTCCCCCCCTGGGGACCTGGCCTGCAACCCAAACATGTGCCCTGATTGGGTATCAAACCAGTGACCCTTTAAAAGATTATTGTGCACACATCAAAAGGACAGTTTGCAACAGGGAGCACTCAAACCAAAACACCGAATGGTGCTTAAGGGTATGTTGTTACAAAGCAGCTTAAATAGTGAGGAGGCAGTGACTGTTTATTCTTCACAGTAATTGGTTATAATGTTAGAATTTTCTTCAATGACAAGAAATTGGTCAGTGGTTACCTTATATGAACATTGGGAAACTGTAAGTTTTACTTATGATTTCCAGAGGTATAATTAAGAAATGACCCAGATCAAGTTAGCCTTACAAAATAAGCTACATTAAGCTTTGTTTGTATGACTCAACTGGTTTTGTCTGCTTCAGGAATTTTCAAGTTTAGTCTCTGTCTTGATTTTAGCAATTTCTGAAACAAGAGTCTGGGAGGGGAAAGTGGCCTGGCTCTTTATCTAGTCATGTGTTTATTCAAGACAGTCATCTTTGAAGTGAATGCCCCTGCAACCAAAGCATAGGTCAGGGACTTCCATTAAAAAGGGGGAAAAAAAACATGTCAAGTTTATACTACATGTTTTATGATGGTGACCCCACTCAACAATATATTCAAACTGCAGGCTTACAACAAGCCTCCCAAGCACCTCCTCCCACCTTCCCCTTATTCTTATTTGAAACAATGGGAAGGAAATTAAGCAAATAGCAACCCTCTGCCATCAGTCTTCAAGTCTACCCAGCAGACCAAGATTTCTGGGTCACACGGAAATGCTCTCTGGGTAAGTACCAGGGTTTCCTAGACAGGAGGTGTTAAGGCAGGGTGTACTGAATAAATGAATAGACCACTGTCCGGGGTCAGGGCCTGATGATCCTCACTGCAAGGCTAAAGTTCTCTTTGCCACTGTATTAAGAGTTATTGAAGTTCAAGGGGCAAACTGGTGCTAGTCCAAGTCACAAGATACAGATAAGCTAGGATACCTGGGATATCATACCTTTCCAGTGGGTGAATTTCTTGTACCTGTGTCCAGGCACGTCCTGGTACTTAGGTGCAGATGCAGAATAAACATTATAGTCACTGAGCATAAGTCAGAGGGGTGAGGACATGGTGAGGGAGGTTTCCCTAGGGAACCCTCAGAAGCCACTGAGCCATCTCTGTCTTGAGATGATTTGGGAATTTTGAAAGTGTTATCTAATTTCTCAGATTTAGATACAATTTGGTCACACAGTGAAAAAAAAAACCACCTTAAACATATTTTTGGGACTCTGACTGCAGTATAAAGAGAAATCTAGCCATATCCAAGCTCCAGTCTCTGTGAGAGAATCTCTAGGATCTTCTCCACGACCCTGACTAGCACTCGGCTCTCAGGTGGCACTGCTAGCAGGTGGCATCCTAGAATCTCTACATGTCCCAGGCCACCTCTGGTAGAACCCTTAGAGTTCTGGCATACCTCCAGTGATGACGGAGTCCCTAGTGTTCACACATCTTTGCCCATCCTTGTTTTTTAATACCAGGCTTCTGCAGAGAGGGACCAGGATCGTGTATCCACCTTCTTCCACAGGCCTCTGCCTACATTGGCTGGAACTGGTGGCTTTCTTGGTCCTTACCATCTCCTTGTTCTGAAGCAGAAGGTATTCAAAGGAAGCTCAAATTTACCCGTACCCAGGGAGAGACTGATTCATGTCTCACTTTGAAGCTGTTTCTTTCATTCACTCATTTAATCAAACAATAAAATATTTATTGATGGCCAACTTTATGACATTAATGTGCTAAGCACTGGAGTAGTAGGGAACATTTGGTGACACATTACAATGAAATGTGGAGTGAGTTAGGTGAGAAGAAATTAAATGTGTTACGAGAAGTGTGGAACAGAGGCACCCGATCTACCATGAGAAAACAAAGAGCTTTTTAAGGATGTGAAGTTCATGACTAGTAGAAATTAACCTAGTAGAAGAGTTGGGGCCAAAAGACTCACTGTTTTATACATATTGTTTCTGGTAGTAGAAAAACACTTTGTGAGATTAATATTATTTGGACACAGAGCTATAACAAACACTGAAAAACAAGATACACTTTTCCAGAGAAGAGGAAAAAAGAGAGTATACTTTCAAACAATTTAAAAGATTTGCTATAACTTTTATAACATTAAACAAGATAGCACAAGAAAGAACAACTTATAGGCTAGTCTCATTGACAAACATAGTTGAAAAAAATCCTAAACAAAATTTATGCAAGTCAAATCAAGCAACATGTGTGTGTGCATGTACGTGTGAGTATAATACTAACCTGACAATGGAAGAGGGGAAAAAAAAATAAATAAGCATCTGATTGCCTATATAGAAAACCCAACACCTCATCAAAATTGATAGAAAACTTTACATATGTTACTGGATATGAGATTAATAAGCAAAATAATTATTTTCTTTTATACCAGCAGCAGATATTAAGATAACATAATTTTATAAAAGCCCTTAAAATACAATAAGGAATTAAGATAACTAGGAATAAATCAAACAAAAATTTCAAGAAATTTTTTAGAAAATTATAGCATTTTATTGAAAGGTGCTAAAGAAGACCTAAATAAAAAGAGACATGTTTATGAATGAGAAGACTAAAACTACAGTGCTCTCAACTTCTCCCAAATTAATCTATAAATTCTAATAAAAATCCTCAGTAATGTTATTTCTGGACTCCATGAACTATTTTTTAAATTTATATAGATGAACACAAGGCTAAGAATAACCAAGGTAAGTTTGAGGGTTTGCCTTACTATATATCAAGAATTATGGTAATGTTATAGTAATTAGGATAGTCTGGTATTGATACAGGAATAAATTATAACCTAGTAGAGCAGAAAAGGGAGCTTGCCAAAAAAATCATGCATGGCTATGAACACCCAATAGTAGACATAGGTAAGTTGTCCTTGTTCTTTGGATAGGATTGAGTATTCAGTATATTGTGTGAAGCAATTGGTTATTCATTTAAAAAATGTATTTTATATAAAACTAGATTTCTATCTCATTCTGTACAGAAAAAGGAGGTCCAGCTGGATTAAACACAAAAATGTGAAAAGCAAAAATATTTAACTTTTAGAAAACATGGAACTGTAAGTTATTGGGATAAGATAGAATTTCTGAAACAAGACACTTGAAAAACACAAGGCCTTAGGGAAAAGATTGATAAATTTGTGTTAAAATTAATAGCTTCTAGACCTGGCTGGCGTGGCTTACTGTGTTGAGCATTGGGTTCGAAACTAAAATGGTTGCCAGTTTGATTCTCGGTCAGGGCACATGCCCAGGTTGTGGGCCAGGTCCCCATTTGAAGGTGTTCAAGAGGCAACTGATTTTTTAGCTTCCAGTGCACATTGATATTACTTCTGAGAAATTGTAACAGAGAAGCCCAGCCACAGGATTATGAGGGGAGACTTTTAATTGGTTAACTTTTTAAAGGTGAAATTCACTAACATATAGTTAACCAACTCAAAGTGTACAGTTCAGTGATATTTAGTGTATTTATTGTGTTGGCCAAAAAGTTCCTTTGTTTTTTGGGGGTTTTTTTCCGCATAAGATGGCTCTAGTGGTGCTTAGGTGTCTTTAATTTCATTTGAAACAAGTTTGCGAAGTTTCAAAGTTTTGTGCTGGAGATTTCTGGCTGGAAGAGGCTCCAGAGACTGGGTAGACCAGCTGGTAGTGATCAAATTGAGACATTAATGGAGAACAATCAACATTATACCATGAGGAAGATAGCTGACATACTCAAAATATCCAAATCAATAAAGTGATTCGTGAAAATGAAAATGTGTCTTTTATTTTATGGAAAAATTAAATGGACTTTTTGGCCAACCCAATATAACACTGTGCAACCACTACCTCTCTCTAGTTTCAGAACTTTGTCATCACCACATAAAAACACTTCATGGTTATTCATTAAATAATCACTCCACATTTCTCTGAACCATCCTCTGGTGACCTCTACTCTACTTTCTATTCCTATGCACTTGCTCATTCTGTATAAATCATATTAAAAAAACATATAATATGTGGCTTTTTATGTCTGGCTTCTTATTCTTAGAATAATGTTTTCTGCCCTGACCAGTGTGGCTCAGTTGGTTGAGAGTCGACCTGCAAAGCAAAAGGTCATTGGTTCAATTCCTGGTCACAGAACATGCCTGGGTTGCAGGTTCAGTCCCCAGTCAGGGCACATGTGAGAAGCACCCAATCCATGTTTCTCTCTCACATCGATGCTTCTCTCCCTTTCTTTCTCCCTCCTTTCCCCTCTCTCCAAAAATAAATAAATAAAACCTTTTAAAAAAAGATATAGTTTAAAAAATAATAATATTTTCGAGGTTTATCAAAATTGTAGCATGTAATAGTACTGCATTTCTTTTTTTTGGCTGAATAATATTCCATTCTGATTATATATCACAATTTGTTTATCCATTCGTCAGTTGATGAACTTTGGGCTGTTGCCACCTTTCTGCTGTTATAAATAATGCTGCTATAGCCCTGGCTGGTGTGGCTGAGTGGATTGAGTGCCAACCTGAAAACCAAAGGGTCACCGGTTTCATTTCCAGTCAGGGCACATGCCTGCGTCAGGGCCCCAGTGAGGGGCCGCTCAAGAGGCAACCACACTTGCCTCTCCTCTGTTTTCTCTCTCTCCCTTCCCCTCTCTAAAAATAAATAAATAAAATGTTTTTAAAAACTGTATTACAAAATACATGGGCCCAAGTGAAGTATAGTGACATATTGATGAAAATTTAGGTTCGTGGGTGAAAACATAACACCGGGGTAGTTTTATACCACCCACTGCAAAGAAATAGATATATTGGATTGGCCAAAAAGTGTATTTAGTTTTTTCTGTACAATGGCTCTAGTAGTGCTTAGTTGTCTTTAACTTCATTTGAAAAAATCTTGTTAGATTGTATTGTGACAGCTATCAGCATGCATTTTTAAAAAACATCAAAATTGGTGAACTGTTGTGTAGCCATTTTAATATTGAAGATGGAAAAATATACACAAAATTTTTGGTATATTATGCTTTATTATTTCAAGAAAGGTAAAAATGCAACTGAAATGCAAAAATAGATTTAGGCAGTGTATGGAGAAGGTGCTGTGACTGATTAAACTTTTCAAAAGTGGTTTGTGAAGTTTCTAGGTATTATTGACATTTTGGCCAAATAATTCTTTGCTGTGGGACTGTCTTAAGCATTGGAAGATGTTTAGCAGCACTGCTGGCCTCTACCCAGTAGAAGCCAATAGCAGGAGACAGCTGACATACTCAAAATATCCAAATCAATAAAGTTATCAGTGAAAATGAAAAATGTCTTTTTTTAAAGATTTTTATTTATTTATTTTTAGAGATAGGGGAAGGGAGGGGAAAAGAGAGGAAGAGAAACATTGACATGTGAGAGTTACATTGACTGGTTGCCTCTTGCACGACCTGGTCTGCAATGCAGGCATGTGTCCTGAGCGGGAATCAAACCAGTGACACTTCGATTTGTAGGCTGGCACTCAATCCACTCAGCCACACCAGCCAGGGTGAAAAATGTATCTTGTATTTTATGGAAAAAAGCATATGGACTTTTTGGCCAACCCAATAGCAGCACTATCATCATTTATAATGTTGTGGCTCTTTGGAAGCTGTTTGGATTGAAACAACATAGTTCAATTGCCCCTTGCCTCACAGTTCCCTAATACTGTTTACTTACCACTTAATTACTCAGGACTGTGTCATGTGTGAACCTGCTTCTGATGACTCTCTCTATGGTGTTGGCAGAGCTTCATTAATGATGACCACAAATGCAAACAGGAATTTTCCAGTGTCCTCAAAGATATTTCAATTGTTATCATTTGGAAGGGGGATTTACTCCTTGGTGTCAAGAAAACTTTTTTAAAGTAATATTTTCATACTTAGGTATGATAACTATGTTACAGACTTTTGAAAACCTAGTGAAAAGTTTTGCATTTTGATTATTTTTCTGCACTCATTTTCTTATGCACCTTTTTTTCCCCAAACATAATTATAAATGTAGTTTGTAAACAGGATGGTGGTCTTCTTCACCTACCTCACATAAATTCTTCCTTTTGTGGAGAATCCAGGTGAAATAATGTTTTTAAAAATAATTTTTAAAATTTTCCAATACAGTCGATGTACAACATTATATTAGTTTCAGGTGTAGAACCCAGTGGTTAGACATTTATAAACTTATGAAGTGATTCCCTGAAAAATCTAGTATCCATCTAACAAAAATCCATCTGACACCATACATAGTTATTACAATATTTTTGACTATATTCCCTATGTTGTACTTTACATTTCCATGACTATTCTGTAACTACCAATTTATACTTCTTTTTTTAAAGTATACCATTTGTTTGTTTGTTTACTTATTTATTTATCTATCTTCACCCGAGGACATTTTTTCATTGCTTTTAGAGAAAGAGGAAAGCAGAGAGAGGAACATCAATGTGAGAGAGAAGCATCGATTGGTTGCCTTCCATACGTGGTTAGACCTGGAAATGAACCTGCAAGCTAGGTACGTGCCCTGACTGGGAAATGAACCCACAGCCTTTTGGCTATGGGACGACACTCCAACCAACTGAGCCACACTGGCCAAGGCCCAATTTATATTTCTTAATCCTTCACCATTTTTCACCCACCCACCCACCCATCCCTTTACCCCTTTCACATATGGTAACTCAAAATGTTCTCTGTTTCTATGAGTGGGTTTCGGTCTGGTTGTCTATTTGTTTTTTAGATTCCACATAAAAATGAAATCATATGGTATTTGTCTTTCTCTGTCTGACTTATTTTACTTGGCACAATACCTTCTAAGTCCATTTATGTTGTTGCAAATGACAAGATTTCATTCTTTTTTATGGCTGAGTCATATTCCATTGTATATGTGTACCACTCCTTCTTTACCCGTTCTTCTACTGATGGACGCTTAGGCTGCTTCCATATCTTGGCTATTGAAATAATGCTGCGATGAACATATGGATGTATATGTCTTTTCAATTTAGTGTTTTGGGTTTCTTCAGACAACTACCCAGAAGTGGAATTGCTGGGTCCTTCTTTGTCTCTTTTATCACCTTTGTTTTAAAGTCTATTTTCTCTGGTTTAAGTATTGCTACCCCAGGTTGTTTGTTTGTTTGTTTCTTTCTTTCCATTTTCATGAAATATCTTTCTCCATCACTTTACTTTCAGTCTATCTGTATCTTTGAAGTGAGTCTCTGTAGATAGCATATGTAAGAGTCTTGTTTTGTTATCCATTCAGTCAGCTTATGTTTTATGATTGAAGTAATTAATCCATTTGCATTTGAAGTAATTGCTGATGGACATGTATTTATGATCACTTCATTATTTATATTCTTCATATTTTTTTTCTTAAAAAAATACCCTTTGACATTTTCTCTAATACTGGTTTGGTGGTGATGAACTCCTTTAGCCATTTCTTGTCTGGGAAGCTCTTTATCTGACCTTTGATTCTAACAGATAGTTTTGCTGGGTAGAATAGTCATGGTTGTAGGTCCTTGCTTTTCATCACTCTGAATACTTCCTGCCAATCTCTTCTGACTTGCAAAGTTTCTTTTGAGAAATCAGCTGGAAGTTTCATGGGAGCTCCCTTTTAGGTAACTTAACTGCTTTTCTCTTGTTGCTTTTAAGAGTCTCTCTTTGTCTTTAACCTTTGCCTTTTTAATTATGATGTGTCTTGGTATGGGCCTGTTTGAGTTCATCTTTTTTGGAACTCTCTGTGTTTCTGGACTTGTATGTATATTTCCTTCATTAGGTTAGGGAATTTTTCCATTATTATTTTTTCAATTAGATTTTCAATTCCTTGCTCTTTCTCTTCTCCTTCTGGCACTCCCATGATGCAATTGCTGATGTGCCTGAAGTTGTCCCAGGGGCTCCTTACACTATCTTCATTTTTTTGGATTCTGTTTTCTTTTTGCCATTCTGATTGGGCATTTTTTACTTCTTTATCTTCCAAATCATTGCTCTGATAGTCTGCTTAATCTACTCTACTGTTGATTTTCTTATTAATGTATTCTTCACTTCAGTTATTGTATTCTTCATTCCTGACTGGTTCTTTTCTATTTTTTTAACTTCTTTTATTTATTGATTCTTTTTAGAGAGAGAGGAACATCAATTTGTTGTTCCACTTATTTATTTATTAAATTTTTTAAATTTATCTTTAGAGAGAGGAGCCACTTAGCAAGAGGTATGGGGCAACCCAAGGTCAGATGCTGCTTGTTTGAGGTTTGAGATATTTCAGTCCACAGCATGAATGAAGGTAGGCTATTTGTATGGAACAGCTACTGGAAACAGCTTGGACAGGACTGTAAATTGGGTGAGGTGGAGTCTCAGGGAATCACTAGGGTGAAGCAAACGATGTTAAGTTAGTCAGATATGGCATCTGCCGGCTGGCTCTGTGAGGGGAGAGCTCAGCAAAGGAACAATAGTTTCTGCTAGCACTTCTGTCTGGGAGAAGGCTGGCATTTAAACCCTTGCCCCCAAACCAGACAACTTAGTTTCTTCCCTTATATGTCATGTGGCATGTCAGGGAGTGCCACAGTGGGTCGCCGCTCATCCCAACTGCTGCGGGGGAGTGATGTGCACTGCGGCGACCACAGTGCTCCAGTATCTGAGGGTTACTGTCAGGGGCCAGCTGAGATAGGATGGGGACTCTGATTCCCGCAGAGCCTGTCCTGGGAGTGTCACGGATTGGGGGAAGTAAGCACAAGTCATTGCAAACATTTTTCTGTTTGCCAGGAGAGGGGACATTGCACATCCCTCTAGTGGGGAAGGCCTGGAGTCCCTTTGTTCAAAGACTTTTATTAAAAGAGTTATCAGTTCAGCTAGGTAACAGGAATGCACAGGTTATCTCATACATGAGTATGTTAATATTTACAGAGAATAGATGATGCTTTGAAGAAAACAAACGACAGGAACACACCAATTTACATGGGTCCAAGAGGAGATTAGTAAACAAGAGAGATGACTAAACATGAGGGTGTAGTAAACACAAGAGCGCCCAAGGGTATAGGGTCAGAGTCTGTGAATAATGTAAATTTCCTTCCCGGCATGAGCTGGCTATAGCTTCTGAGGGAAAAACAAAGCACACTTTAAAGAATTTACTTTTAGGCCTGATTCCCCTGGGAACAGCCAAATCTGGTTTAGGACTGTCTCGGTATTGTCTGAACCTGAGCCAGGCTTGAGGAGGGAGCCACCAAGAGACAAGGAGATTTCTTTCAGATAGAATGAGGACGCTGGACATGTCCAAGCCAAGCTGAGGGGTGCAGGCCTTTTTGCCCTTTCTCCTTGTCCCCCATTCCCATGTCTGCTGCCCATAATGGCTGATATCTGTCTTAGGTTGTCTTTCTCTGCACGAGAAAAAACTTACTCATGATGGATCACCGACCATCACAGGGACAAGCAGGGGGATGCAAGGGAGGCAGAAGCTACGGCCCTGCCAGCGAGGACAGGATATGTCTCCTCAGGAGCCTGTTTTTCCAAGGCCTCCCTGATTATTTCCAGCCTTGTGTCCCTCCTGCCTGTAGGCAGGGTTACAGTTCCTGAAACCAGACAGGGTTTCCCAACACTTATATCTCTGGTGCCTTTCATGCTACCACCCCAGCAATGGAGCCCAAAGCGACTGAATCCTAGTAATTCTTGTGCAGGCCCTTTAAGAAGGATGCTTGGTTATCACAATATTATTGACTATATTCCCTATGTTGTACTTTACATCCCCATGGCTATTCTGTAACTACCAATTTGTACTTCTTAATCCCTTTACCTTTTTCATTCAGTTCCCCAAACCTCTTACTCTCTGGCAATCACCAGTCTGGTCTGTGTTTATGTTAGTTTCAATTTTGTTTGTTCATTTGTTTTGTTCTTTTAAAAAAATTTTCATCCAAGAATATGTTCATTGATTTGAGAGAGATTGGAAAGGAGAGAGGGAGAAACGATGCAGGAGAAACATTGATGCAGAAGAAACATCTGTTGATTGCTTCCCATGCACACCAGACTTAGTATCGAACCTGCAACCCAAATATGTGCCCTGACCAGAGATCAAACCCACAACCTTTTGGTGCATGGGACAATGCTTCAACCAACTGAGCCACCTGGTCAAGGCTGTTTATTTTGTTCTTTAGATTCCATATATAAGTGAAATCATATGGCATTTGTCTTTCTCTGACTGACTTGTTTCATTTAGTGTAATACCCTCTAGGTCCACCCATGCTGTCAAAATGGTACACCTGAAACAAATAAAAAAAATACTGAAAGTAAACTATAATTGAAAAAATTAAAAATAAATAAATTAAGAGAGAGAGAGAGAGAGAGAGAAACACCTGGGATTCCAGCAACCCCTCTGGCTCACTGAGCTGCAACTCCGCTTGTTTTCACAGCCAGAAGTCATGGGGACTTCCTTTCCTGGCACTGGAATCCTGGGTTGGGCGTTCTGGTGTGGAGCTGAAATCCTTCACTCCTCAGGAGGTATCTCTGCAGCCGAGATATCACTCCTGATTTTTAACTGCCACATGTGGAACAGGCTAGTTGAGACACTCACAATATATACTAATCTAGATCCATCTTCTCCAAAAGGTCAAGTATTAATGGGGCAGCATTTCATTAGCCATTCAGCACTAGATATTCACAGGAAGTGTCACTTACACTTCCTGTCCACAAATGTGTCCACAAACTTCTATGGCACAACTAATACACACTGCCTTCTCGGTTTTTAACAACTGAGACTTTGAGGAAAGGAGGGGATCCAGCATAAGAAAAAGGGGATGGAAAGGCAGGCCAAGTTAATAGCACTAGCTGTTAGTAGCTCCATTAGCAATGTCCAGCCACCTCAAGGTAACCCAGGAAAGCCACAAAAATGTCAAGAGCAAAATGGTCAAACATGCTTTAAGTATAAATACCCTGGACATTGGGCAAGTGATTACACTAGGTCATCCCATGACCTAGGGCTATGTCCCATGTGCAATGTGAAAACCCTGATCTCTGGCACCAGAAAACAGACTGTTCTCATTCTGAGAGTGGAAGGAGGTCATCACCTAAGGCCATGGCCGCACTTGAGGACTAAGGGTGCCTGGGTAACAGATTAGCCACAGCCTACACCAGCATTTTGATCTCTAATGAAAAACCTCAAGTAACCCTTGATTAGCCTGTAAGAAAATTAACTTCCCTGTTGCTTCTGGGGACATAGCCTGTTTCAAGTCCACCAGTCTCAATGTGGCTTCTTTTTTATAACCTTAGTTAGAGGACTTCTGTTCAGCTAGATTTCAGGCAGTTCTGAATGACTGTTGTTCTGCAGTTAGCTTGTAATTTTGATGTGGTTATAGGAGGAGGAGAGTACCATAGTTACCTACTATGCCATCTTGACCAGAAGCCTGCAGTAGTGTTTTTGAAAGCAAACAAATAAAATAACAACTTTTTCAAAATTGTACAACCCTCAAGGAGGGAAACTCTAGATTTGGAATCTAACTTAGCAAGATAATACACAGATATGATTAATTTTAACAATATCAGTGAGGTCCTAAATAGTGGGTTATAAATATAAGTTTGGTATATAAATGTAACTTCATATAACAAATACTATGTAGTCTTAACTTGAAGTGAGCATACAAAATTTGCTATAACAAACATAATCACAAATGCAAGTTCCCATAACAAATAATCAAAGCATTAACACTTTAGGCTATAATTTCTTTCACAGAGGCTACTTGACTTTATTCCACTTTTTAAAATGAAATGGTAGTTGCCTTTACTAGAGATAAAGCATGCATAAACTAATTCTTTAAAAAAACTTCTCCTTGACCAAATGTTGGTCCATTGTGACCTGGAGTCTATCATGATACATGGTATCTATACCTGTTCCTGTACTTACCCTGCATTGAAAGAACTCAAATCCACAAAGTTCTTTTCTTGCTACCTTTCCCATTAGATATCATCATGACTTGTAACTGATTTGAACCAAGGTTGAAGTACATTATTCTTAAATTTCTAATTATTTTTATGCCACATGTTACTATAGAGTCTGTAAAATCACTACTTTCAGTGGCTGCATCATATTCCACATGTTCTCAAATGACTCTCTTTCATAGAATACATCTCACTTTACAATTGTACACTGAATGGTGTGGCTGTGTGTTTAATGTGTGTCTCATAATTTTTCTGTAAGTTCGCTAAGGGGGGGGCCATGTAAGTTTTGGCTCATGGTTGAATCATCAACAGCAGATGTGTTGCCCTAATACACACACACACACACACACACACACACACACATATACATACACACACACACACATGCACACACATGATATTATAAATATATGAATTAAATTTGCATTATGTAATATAGTTTTGTTACCTTTCATCTTCCATCCATTGGTGGAAATTTTCATTGTTTCCAGGCTCCCACCCCAGCACTGGAGCTCAAAGCGACTGAATCCTTTCAAATTTGTAAATTTTTGTGCACATTTCTGGTTATTCCCTTAAACTAAATTTTTAAATTTGAATGCTCTATTAAGAGGTGTTGGCACTTTACAGTTGGTACTTTCCTAAACTTCTAGGAAAGAAATACCAATTTACACTACCAGCAATAGTGTATGTGAGTACCAATTTGACAAGGATGCATATTTCATTCTTCTCTATTCCTTTTAATTCTACTTATCTTATTGTGTAATATATTCATATGGTTCAAAATGTAAAAACTCTGCCCTGACACACTTTGAATTGTGTGGTCCTCATGCCAACTTGGTCTTCATTTTCTGCTCAGCTTAGACAATCTGGAGGCTTTTCTCTCATCCCAAATACTTCTTTCCTTAGGGGACAAAGACTGATGGTGCACCTCAGGTCTAATGGTAGTTTTGTTCTTCTACCATGGGCTACTCAAATACTGCTACCTGGCAAGGCCTCCATAATTGTCACCTGTGGATTTGGGGCAAGGGGCCTGGAGTAGGGCTCCTACCCTGCTCATTGTGGTTCCAAGAGGTGAGTGTCTGAGGGCCACTGGAAAGCCCCTCTGTATCCTCTTCCCTACAGCCTAAGGACAAGGACTCTGCAGAGCCTAAGGGGGTCACTGCAGGGTTGGAGCACTCTAGGAAGAGCTGGAAACCTTCCTCTACAGAATAAATCCCAAGGCCCACTCCTCCCCATGACTGTTGTGGAAGTGAAATGGTACACCTCCCCCATAGGACTGATATTTGTCTATGAATTTGTTGTGTTATCAAATAGAACTCTGAAATAAAGGGAGAACAACTTGGGGGGAAATCAGCTATCTCTGGCTGGGTCCTCTCAGACTCACAGAGCTAGATAGACCCATTCCTGGGGACCTCAGCTCCTATTCTGCACACACACTTCCACTCCTGTCAAGAAGGAAGCTGGTTTTTCTCTTCATTCTTACTCATCTTGCTGCTCACAGCTGAGATAAGAACGTCCTCTGGAAATCTTTCTCCAGCTCCTAACTTCTGAGAAAGGTGGTCTACCCTCTACCATATGGTAATATTTTATTGTCTATCTCCCTTTTGCTCCCAAACTGGAAGCTCTGGGAGGAAAAATATTATGTTTGCCTTCTTTATTAGTGTAGCCCCAAAGCCTAGCAAGATGTACCACACAAAAGTGGGCACTTATGAAATGTTGAATGAGGACTTCCAGACAATATGGAGGTGTAGGTAGATAGACTTTGCCTCTTTGCACAACCAAAAGAAGGACAACAAATTTAAAACCCAAAAATAACCAGAACTGCCAGAAAATCAAACTGTATGGAAGTCCGATAACCATGGAGTTAAAGAGGAACATTCATCCAGATTGGTAGGAGGGGTGGAGACAGGCAGCTGGTGCGGAGAGGACGCAAGGCAAGGTGGTGGCTGGTGGACCAGGTGGGCGAGGCAGCAGCTGGCAGACTGGGCTGTCCCACATTTATATGCGGATAAACTGGGAGGAACAGCTGGGGAGCAAGACAGACCACTCAAACCAGAGCTCCAGTGTGGGAAAAGAAATCCTCAAAACCTCTGGCTGTAAAAATCTGTGAGGATTGTGGTAGCAGGAGAAACTCCCAGCCCCACAGGCGTGTTCATTGGAGAGACCCACAGGGTCCTAGAACGCATGCAAACCCGCCCACCTGGGAATCAGCACTGGAAGGGCCCAGTTTGCTTGTGGGCAGGGGGGAAGTGACTGAAAACTGCCACAGAGCCAAGCAAGTGGCATTGTTCCCTCTCAGACCCCTCCCCCACATACAGCATCACAAAGCAGCGACCTGGGCTGCCCGGCCATAGAAAATGCCTAAGACTCTGCCTCTTCCAATGTAACAGGTGCCCTGAGACAAAGAAATATGGCCCAAAGGAAAGGACAGATCAAAACTCCAAAAATAGAACTAAGCAATGAAGAAATAGCCAACCTATCAGATGCACAGTTCAAAACACTGGTAATCTGGATGCTCACTGAACTGGTTGAGTATGGTCGCAAAATGGAGGAAAAAGTGGAGGCTACGCAAAGTGCAATAAAGAAAAATATACAGGGAACCATCAATAAAGGGAAGGAAACCAGGACTCACATCAATGATTGGGAGCAGAAAGAAAAGATAAACATTCAACCAGAACAGAATGAAGAAACAAGAATCCAAAAAAATGAGAACAGGCTTAGGAATCTCTGGGACAACTTTAAACATTCCAAAACCCAAATCACAGGGGCACCAGAAGGAGAAGAGGAAGAGCAAGAAATCGAACACTTATTTGAAAAAATAATGAAGGAGAACTTCCCCAATCTGGCCAAGGAAACAGAATTCCAGGAGATCCAGGAAGCTCAGAGAGTCCCAAAGGACTTGGACCCAAGAAAGCACACATCAAGGCACATCATAATTACATTACCCAAGATTAAAGAGAAGGAGGGAATATTAAAAGCAGCAAGAGAAAAGGAGACAGTTACTTACAAAGGAGTTCCCAGAAGACTGTCAGCTGATTTCTCAAAAGAATCCTTGTAGGCAAGAAGGGGCTGGCAAGTTTTCAAAGTCATGAAAGGTAAGGACCTCCATCCAACATTACCCTATCCAGCAAAGCTATCATTTAGAATGGAAGGGCAGATAAAGCGCTTCCCAGATAAGGTAAAGTTGAAGGAGTTCATCATCACCAAGCCTTTATTATATGAAATGTTAAAGGGACTTATCTAAGAAAAAGAAGATCAAAAACTATGAACAGTAAAATGACAACAAACTCACTATTATCAACAACTGAACCTAAAAAAGAAACACCCCAAAACAAACTAAGCAAACAACTAGAACAGGAACAGAGTCACAGAAATGGAGATTGGGGTGGTGGGGGGTGGTGTGTGGTGAAAGGGGAAGAATGGGGGAAAAGGTACAGGGAATAAGCAACATGAATAGTAGGTAAAATAGACAGGGGGAGGTTAAGAATAGTGTAGGAAATGGAGTAACCAAAGAACTTACATGTAGGACCCATGGACATGAACTAAGGGTGGGAGGGGAATGCTGTGGGGAGCGGCGGTGCAGGGTGGAGGGGAATAAGGGGGAGTAAAAAAATGGGACAACTGTAATAGCATAATCAATAAAATATATATTTAAAAAAGAACAGTGTAGAAAAAATCACTCTCTGATATTATGTTATTAAAAAACAAATGTTGAATGAATTGTACTTGAAAATTAAATGACCTATTGTAGCTTTTTATAACAATTTTGAGGAATAAAATCATCCTTTTAAAATGTACAATTCAGTACTTTTTGTATATTCACAGAGTTGTTCAATCATTACCACTATTTTAGAACATTTAAAAAAATATTTTTATTTATTTGGCCCTGGTTGGTGTGGCTCAGTGGATTGAGTGCTGGCCTGCGAAGCAAAGGGTCACCAGTTTGATTCCCAGTCAGAGCATATACCTGGGCTGTGGGCTGAGTCCCCAGTAGGGGGAACGTGAGAGGCAACCACCCATTGATGTTTGTCTTTCTCTCTTTCTCCTTCCTTCTCCTCTGTCTAAAAAATAAATAAATAAAACCTTTAACAAAAAAGATTTTTACCTACTTACTTTTAAAGGGCGGGGACGCAAGGGAGAAAGAGAGAGAGAGAAACATGATCGGTTGCCTCTCACATACCCCCAGCTGGGGACCTGGCCTGCAACACAGGTATGTGCCCCCACTGGGACTCTAACTGATAACCATTTGGTTCTCAGGCCAGTGCTCAGTCCACAAATTGACCCATTAGTCAATCACCATTCCTCTCTCCTGGCCCCTGGCAACCAGTCATTTACTTCATCTCTTTGGACTTGCATATTCTGACTATTTCATATAAATTTAATCATATAATATGTAATTTTTTTTATTCTAGGCATTTCATATAAATGAAATCACACAATATGTGGTCTTTTGTGTCTGGCTTCTTTCGCTTAGCATAGTGGTTTCAAGGCTCATCTATGTTGTAGCATGTGTCAGTACTTTATTCCTTTTTATGGCTGAATATTTCATCTTGTGGCTATACCATATTATGCTTATCTAAAGTATCTTTCACATTTGTTATTTCTCTGTTTATTTTTACTTATTGATGAGAGAGAGAAATTGATTCGTTATTCATTTACGCATTCATTGGTTGATTCTTGTGTGTGCCCTGAGCAGATATTGAACCTGCAACCTTGGCATAGCAGAACAGCGCTCTAACCAACGGAACTACCTGGCCAAGGTTGTTTGTTTTGTTTTTATCTTTGGAGTTCAACTCTGTGATATGTGTATGGAAAAAAGGCTGAGAGGCAATGCACCAAAATATGAATAGCAAGTATCCATTACTAGCAAAATGATGGATTTTTTTCTCTCTAAATGTTCCATAGTGGAAAGGTACCACTTTAGAAAAGAAAAAAATGATAAATATTATCTTGAAAATTCTAAGTGTGGAACAAGCAGACATGTACCTCCTGAGGAGACGCAACTGAACTTCCAGAGAAGAGCACATTAAATGACACCACAAAATTACAATAAATCCAATTCAGAAAGTGGCATAATAGGATGCATTGTTTCTTCAATAAATAAGGGACATTTTAAAATTGTGTGTAGTGGGGCAGGGTTGGGAGGCCGCTGTCATGAAGAGATGAAAGAGACAAACCAATCAAATGTTATCTGTGGCTCTTGTTCAGATCCTTATTGGAGAGTCACCCCCCAAAAATAATTGGGGGCAATTAGGAAAAATTGAACTCTGACTGGTTAGTAGATGATATTGAGGATTTTTTGTTCATTTTGCTGGTATATACTATATAATACCATAATGGTGTATATATATATCCATCCACAATACCATTATATATGTGTATATATCATAAATATGTGCGTATTTTCTAGTTAAATTATACACTCTCTGGGATTTGCTCTAAAATAATTTTTGAAAAATAGCCATATAAGCTAAGAAGGGTTTAAATGTGCAAATGTGTCTTTGTGTGAATTTCCAAATAGGTCCATGAGAAGAACTTGGGAGGAAGATGCTCTAGTTCATCCAGGATCAGTTGGGCTGGGGGCGGAAGTGTGCAAATCTTTCTGAATCCTATGTCCCAATATGGGAAGAGGAGACCCAAACTGGATAGGGCTGTCCTACTTTGAGATTAAGGGGCCTGAGGATCAAGGCAGTGACAACCCCCTTTGTGGGAGAAGGTAGAAGAAGCAGAAAACCTGCAAGGACTAGACCCTAAGTGACACATCTTCCATAAGTGGACACAAGATGTTGGGGTGAGATCAGGGAATGAAGGGTTGATGTCCTTCATACATAATCAAGGTGACTTCATCACACACCTTGTCATCTGTGGAGAAGCCTATAAAGGAATGGGCAGGAGAAAAGGAATCTGCCAGAGAAGCCAGGAAGAAAAACAGGGATGAGGGTTGGGGTGGGGAATAAGGTTCAGGAATATGACTTCCAAGGTACGAAATCCTCTCTGGCTTGTAGGAGGGATCTCTGCATTGGGGGAAAGGACCACCAAGGGCTGTCCCACTCAACCTGCTCCTGAGATGGGCAATTAGAGAGTCTGTAGCTGGACCAGGCATTAAGAACTCTATTATCCTCTTTAGCCCAACACCAAGGCCTTGGGGAGAATTGACATCTTTATAATATCAAGTCTTTCTCTGCAAGTATACAGTCTATGTTTCTGCTAGTTTAGATTCTCTTTAATATCTTTCAGTAAAGCTTTAAAGCTTTATCGTTCAAAGGGCTTGAACACCTGTTGTTAAATTTATTACTAGGTACTTTATATTTTGCTGCTATTGCAAATGGTATATTTATTAAAACTTTTTATTGCAGTATAACATAAAGTGCACAAATCAAGTTTCGGCTTGGCTTTCATATATGCATACTAGTGTATCATGTAACCAAATGGTAAATATATCTTTTTTAAAGTTATACTTTGTAACTGATGGGTGCTGATGATAAAAATGCAATATATTTTGTATACTGATTTTGTATCCAGCAACCTTGTTAAACTCACTTATCAATTTTATCTGAATTTTCTTTAGGGGTTACTACACTAATGCAATAACTTCATCTGCAAATACTGACATTCTTCTTTCCAATCCTTATATATTTTTGTTGTCATTTTGTGGACTAAAATTTCCATTATTGTAATGACTAGGATTATTGAGAGCAGGCATCCTTGACTTGTTCTTCATTTAAGGGGAATGCTTTCTGCATTTCACCACTATTGTGATGTGCGCTGCAGGATTTTTGAAGATATCCTTTATCACGTTATGGGCTTTTTCTTTAATAACAATGGATGTTGAATATTTTCAGAATTTTTTACATCAGTTGAGATGAATAAACTTTTTCCCTTTAATGTACTAAAATGTCCATATTTCTCCTAACATTTGTTTTTTAACTTGGATTAGTATTTTTGGCTACACATTTCTTCTCCGTTTTCATTTCTCAGTTCTCCCTATTTATCCATCCATTGTGTTGGTCCTCTTCAATTCCTCTTTCACTCCTCACCCTTACTTTCAAGCTCCTGCTTTATTTAGGTTTCCTAGGGTACCAAAGTTTACGGGATAAGGACAGGACTTTCAGGCATTATAAGTGTCATCCCCCCACAGTCAGCTCCCCTCTGCAAGCAGGCATAGACCAAAGTTAAAGCACTGGGTTAGAGGATAGGTGGCTTTGAGTTCTGGTTCTGTCAGTCTTCAATTATGTATCAAGTCCCCTGCCTTTCAGTCTCATAAATAAAATTCCTGTCCTGCCTGCCACCAGGATTGATAGGCAACTCAGATGAGTAAATGTAGAAGAACTGCTTTGCAAATTATTCACAGGTTTTTTGTAACCAAGATTGTTACAGGTACTGTGAGATAGATAGTTTGTATTTAAAGCTAATGGAATCTAGATTCACTCCCAATCAGTGTGACACTGTGCTTATTACTTGTAAAAGGACATAAATGGAACCACTTTTATTGTATTTTTTTCCATTATCATTTATCACTCTTATATCCTCCTCCACCTCTACCCATCCCCCCCAACAATCACCACACTGTTGTCCTTGTCCATGAGTTATTTTTCTTTTTTGTTTGCTTCTGCCACTCCCACCCCCGGGACTGTCATCCTGCTCTCTATTTATGAGTCTGCCTCTATTTTGCTTGTTACTTCAGTTTGTTCATTAGATTCCACATATGAATGAAATCATATGGCATTTGTCTTTATCTGACTGGTTTATTTCACTTAGCATAACACTCCCCAGGTCCATCCATGCTGTCACAAAGGGTAAAATTTTCTTCTGTTTTACAGCTGAATAGTATTCCATTGTGTAAATGTACCATTGCTGTTTTATCCACTCACCTACGTAAGGATAGAAGCTGCTTCCAAATCTTGGCTGTTGTAAATAATGCTGCAATGAACATAGGGGGCATATATTTTTTCTAATTAGTGTTTTGGGTTTCTTCGGATAAATTCCCAGAAGTATAATCACTGGGTCAACAGAGAGTTCCACTTTTCAGTTTCTGAGGAAACACCATAATATTTTCCAGAGTGGCTGCACCAATCTGCATTCCCACCAATAGCACACAAGTGCTCCCCTTTCTACAAAACTTCCCCTTTCTACAAAACTGAGCACTTGTTTGTTGTGGAGCCATTTTTTTAAAAAAAGATTTTTTTTTTATTTATTTTTACAGAGAAGGGAAGGAAGGGAAAAAGAGGGAGAAAAACATCAATGTGTGAAAGATACTTTGATAGGTGCCTCTCGCACACCCCCCAACTGGGGACCTGGTCCAAAACCCAGGAATGTGCCCTGACTGGGAATCAAACTGCTAACCTTTCGTTTCACAGGCTGAACGCCTAGTCTACTGAGCTAGGCCAGCCAGGGTTGTTGTGGAGCCATTTTTAAAATGGAGCCAGAGCAACCATTCTAGAGGACCTGCATTGCTCATCTCGTTCCTTGAAACTTTGGACTGGGCTAAATCACAATTGTTTTAAACATGGGTGTCCAACCTTTTGGTGTTTCTGGGCCACACTGGACGAAGAAAAGTTGTCTTGGGCCACACATCAAATACACTAACACTAATGAAACCTGATGAGCAAAAAAAAGGTTTTAAGTAAATTTATCATTTTGTGTTGGGTCCCACCAGCCATCCTGGGCCACTGGTTGGACACCCCTGGAATATCAAGTCAGCAGGAAAACGGACATCCTTATCACAAGGACTGATGATTACATACCTATCAAGATAGAACCAGTAAACCATCTGTATAGCCAAGAGTACTCAGCTTGTAAGATTTTTTCTTTTTCTCATGTAATTATTCCTTTTCTCTCATTAAAACCCTTCGCTTTCACCATGTTATTAGGTTATTATTTGTGTTTCTGCCTGAACTTGTGCTTCGGGAATTGAAATTTTTAGATTCCCAAATAAACGTTTGACTCTTCAATTACTTTTTTTCAGGTTGACATACTAAACCTTTCTAAACCTTCATCTAGTTTGCAAATAAGATATGCAAAGCACTTAACTGAGTGATGACTAAACCGAGATAACGCACGTGCAGATTAGTCTGAAAAAAATTTAAAAGCATAAAATACCCCTTAAATGGAAGCAGTAAAGCCTCCCTGGGTTCGAGGCTTTGAAGGTCCTAAACCCGTTCTTCTGCACCAGTAAATGGCGTCCAGTTTTGGAAGTCTGGAGAAAAGTCTGCAGAAAAAAATGCTCTTCCTACTGAGCCTCGAATCCCCACTGACGACCTTCCGTGGAGCGTCAAGCTGCACCAAAAGTCCCTAAATTTCCTAACAAATGCCCAAATGCCCCGGGAATGGGCTGACGCGGCCACCTTTTCACCCGCGTGGCGTCGCCAGTTCAACTCCGCGGGGAGCGGGGCACGAACTAGTAGCAATCCCCTCACGGGAACGAGTGCGCTCCCCGTAGCAATCGCTAAGGGGCACTCGTCCGACCCCTAGCCCCGCAGGGGTCCTGGTTTGCGCACGCGTCATTACTTTCCTCCAGCGTCCCGCCCCTGACAGCAGTTACGCTCGTGGGACTTATTCAGACGTCTTCTGAGGTAGCAGGCAGCGGCTGGAGTCGAAGGGAAGCCCAGGGTGACTACCGCTAGACTCTAGCAGCTAGAGAACCCGGTTTAAGAGTAAAAGCGAGGCCGGAAGTGTGACTAACCCGCTCGCCTCCGGCGCACCCGCGTAGCTGGAAGGGGAAGGCGCCAGCCCCGCGGGTGTGGCTTAGGGAGGCGGAGGTCGCTGTGATTGGCCCTCAGTTGTGGCGACGGCGACGATTGGTCCCTGCGTGGGGAGCGAGGTGAGTCTGGTGGCAGCCGTTGGAATTCAAAAGTGGCGGGTGTGGCGTGGCTTTGGTGGTTGCGGAATCTTGGAGGGCTCGGGCTCTGCGTCGCGAGCGGGCGAGAGAACGCGGGTCCTGGGAGCCGCGGTACCCTGTCCTCTTCCATAGCGCCTCCCTGACACGTGTGGCACGGAGCTGGACATGGATTCGCAGGTGAGTAGGGTTGAAGCGGATCTCCTGCCCTGGGGAGCAGAGAGAAGTGCGGGCCACCCACCATTGCTGACGAACCCCCGTCTCCCCGGACTCGCTCCATCCTGCTTGGAGGGCGAAATTTGTGCGTCCCCGGGTGGAAGCGGATTGGGATGGTTTTGGAGAGAAATTGGACACAGTGAGTACTATGTAGACAACAATTTTGAGACGTTTTGCTACAGAGGGCAACGAAGAATAAGGTAGTAGCTGGTGGGGAAAGCAGAGTCAAGGAACTATTAGGTTGGAAGAAGTAATTGCATGTGTTGTATACTGATTGGAATGAACCAGGAGTGAAAAGTTGCCGATATAGAGGAGAGAAGTTAGAATTGCTGAAGTTCGGGAGTAGGTGACGGGGTGGGATCTCATGCACACACGGAAAGGAAGTGGGTATAAGAGGGGTTGGATGAGTATATTTTTATAGGTTAAGTGCATAAGTTAAATGTGCGAAGTTGGGAGTCATCGTGTCTAGCTTTATAGATGGGAGAAAAATAAATACTGTATTCTTGGAGTTGTCCAGAATAAACAAACCTTTGAACACACAAATACACTAACACTAATTTCAGGGTGGTAGGTCTTTAGGAGATCCGCTATGGTACTCTAGAGATACTGCAGAACGTGGGTTATTTAAAAAAAATTCAGTGTTTGACCTTGGAAAATTTAAATTAAAAAATTGGTTATCACACTACATTTGGTTAAATTAAGCTTTCTTTGTGCACATTTCTGCAGGTGGCAGGGGGGAAAATATGCCACCTCCCCCTCCCCTTTTACTTGTATAGAAGCCAATGGTTTGGATCTATTACAGTTTAAGTATTCTCTCACTGATGGACACCTGATTTTATTCCTTTAAAAATGTATTGAGTCCTCCATGTAGCAGACATTGTACAAGGCACTCTGGTTATAGAGTTGTGAGCAAAACAGATGTGATCATGTGATGCCCATAATCTAATAAAAGGGTAGACAGTAAACCAATAAACTAAAATTTAAGAAGCCAGAGTATCAAGTTGTTTCAGCTTTCTCTATAGCAAAGCTTTGTGAACATCCTTGATTGTATGTGTTTGTATCACAGGTAGCTCAAAGTTACTTTCCCAAAGCTGCACTTCCCAAACTAACCTTTCAGATACTCTCAGATCTTTCTGTATTATTTCTTACAACTGCCTGTGAATCTACGATGATTTTAACATGAAAAGATTAATTAAAAAACAAAAGAAAACAAAACCAGCCCTTCCTCCTGTGGTCCTAATTAATGGAACTATGGCAGGTATTTTGGAGTCAGCCTGGACTCCTCCGTTTTCACTGCCTGCCCTCTCTCTCTCCATCAAGGCAGCTCCCAGTTAGGTCAAGACAGTGGTCCCTCTTATCTGAAGTTTTGCTTTCCGTGATTTCAGTTACAATCAACTGAGGCCCAAAAATATTAAATGGAAAATTCCAGAAATAATTCATAAGTTTTAAATTGCATGGAATTCTGTCCAGCCTGGTACATAGATCACCCCTTTGTCCAGCCTGTCTACGTTGTATATGCCACCTGCCTGTTAGTCACTAAGTAGCCATCTCAGTTAATAGATCAACGGTCAGGGTATTGTAGTGCTTGTGTTCAAGTAATCCTTATTTTACTCAGTAATGACTCCAAAACTAGTATATTGTTAAAGTTGTTCTGTTTTATTGGTTATGGTTATTAATCTCTAAATTAAACTTTACTATAGATGTGTATGTATAGGAAAAAACATAATATATAGGGTTCGGTACTCTGAGATTTTAGGCGTCTGCTAGGGATCTTGGAAGGTGTCTCATGCAGGTAAAGGAGGGACTACTGTGGTTGGTTTCATCTAATCTAGTCCCTCTTCAGCTTTCTCTGAGATGGATTTCTACTTAGCCCTTAAACTCTTAGAACAGCCCCTCTCGACTGAGTTCTGTGAGAATTAATTAAGCTCTGATGCCCTAAGGCATCCTTTGTATCTGATGAATTAACTTCTCTCTTAGGCACCTAGAATATTAAGAGCTGTATGCCTCTTTGGGAGAACTGAGAAAATAGATCACAGGGCTTAGGCCTCTTGTGGTACCCCATTTTGGAAAGGTTGCTTTAGACAATAAGCTCTGGGAAGGCAGAGGCTTTGTGTTCATTTCTCTCTAGTACCTAGAACAGCATCTATTACAGAGCTGCCTTCCAACAAATCTTAATGCAAAGATCCTTGTTAAATGAATGAAGGAATGATGCAGTCTGCCTCTGATAACCCTCATCTTTTACTTATATTCATTCTTTACTTTGCTCATAGTTCACTTTTTCAGTACAAATCTAGTTGTATTTTTCTCCTGATTAAAAACCAACAGGGTCCCTCTTGCCTTCAGTAAACTCCAGAGCCTGTCGTGGCATACCGACTGCCACAATCTTTTTTCTTCTGCCTCTGTTCTCATCTCCCCACTCTCTGTGCAACTCCCTGTGGTCAGCTGAATGGAACAATTTGTTATTTGTTGAATGCACTCTTCCTTGCTCTTTGCCTGGAATACTCTTGGCCCAAACCCATAAAGCTCATTCTCAAAGCTTCGCTTAAAAATACTTTCTAGAAGTGTTCTCTGACACTATCCCCATTTAAACTAGATGCCTACCCACCCTCTCCTCTGGGATCCTTTTAGGATACTACTAAGTAAAGGTTTAATCATTTCTTTAAATACTTCCCTTCCTGAATGCCCCATGAGCATCCTGAGGGCTCAGACCACAGCTGTTACTCCAGAACTCAGATCATTTCCTGGCACTTAAAAGGAACTTAGTAAACATTGATTGAATGAAGTAAGCTGAAGGGAAGAGAGACTGGCCTTGGAATTAAGTTACCTCTAGTGAAAATCAGAAGTTGATCTATACTTTGTGGTTTCTGGTGGTGGGATAGGAGTGGGATGACTAATTGTCCCTGTTTGGATGGGAATGATCTGGTTTTAGCACTGAAATTTCTGTGTTCTAAGAAATCCCTCGGTTCTGGTCAAATCAGAATGGTTGGTAACGATGGGATAGACAGAATCCCTAGGCACTTAATTGCACCGCTTATAGGAGAGGCTCTCTTTCCCACTGCCCCCACCTCATACCTCTGCTTCAGGGGTCTCCAAGTTGGTCATGCAACTCCCTAGTTTTCCCCATGCAAGTCAGTCTACTTACAACTCATTCTTTGTACTAGGCTCTTTTCCATATTTTTCACATGCTTAATCAGAAACTGTGTCAAGCTCTCCATGTATGCAGGGCTAAAGCGTAAACTCCTTAGCTTGGTATCAAAGCCCTATAAGGCAGTGTTCCCTAATGGTTAAAACATGGCCTCCAGAACAGACTGTATAGGTTCTAACCCTGGCTCTGCCTTTTACTGGCTGATGACCTTAGACAAGCTATTTAACCTCTCAGTACCTCCCTTCCCTCCTCTGTAAAAGGAGGCCAATAATAGCTCCTCTGGGCTTCTGTGAGGATTAATTTGATAACAGATGAAGCATTTAAAACAGCTCGTAATGTCGCTTGCTCCTCCAGCCCAGTCTTCAGCCTTATGTATTGGAAGCATCCACTCTCTCCCTTATTTATAATTCTTTGCTCTAGCTAAAAGGGCCCATTGATTTCACAGCCATGCCACATGTGTGTTTGAGTTTTTGGCCTCTAAAAGGAGTGTCCATTTCTCTCTGCTTTTTTAAAAATTTTTTAATAAAGATTTTATTTACTTATTTTTAGAGAGGGGAAGGGAGGGAGAGAAACATTGATGTGTGAGAGAAATACCCATCAGCTGTCTTTCGTGTGCCCCTAACTGGCCCTCAACCCAGGCATGTGCCCTGACTAGGAACTGAACCAGAGACATTTTGGTTCACACCAAGCCAGCAGAGCCACACCAGTCAAGACTCTCTGTTTAAGTACTACTGTTAGAGTTAGCTGAAGTCAAACGTCTGGTTTGAACTGGTAGAAACGTCCAGTTTCTCCCTTAGAGATTGCTCCCACTTCTGCATTGTGTCCCACTTCTCCATGCTTTTTGTTTGGCACATAATCTGGGGCACAAGAGGTAAAGTTAATGCCTGTTGGTGATGTTGAAATTAGGCTGGGGAGCCACAAAGAGGAATTCTTTGGACATTTGGGCTCCAGCATGTTGTCTTAAGTGTCTCTTTTCCCAGGAGAGGTCCCCCTTGTTGGAAGTGAAGGGGAACATAGAGTTGAAGAAACCCCTGGTCAAGGCCCATTCCCGGCTGCCTCTCCCAGGAAGCAGATTTAAGAGGGGGTGTGACCAGATGGAGGATGTCTTGGAGCCTGAGAAGGTAAGCTGGGTTAGTGTAGGGGGGCGGGGCAGGGTAGGGAGACAGTGTACGTAAACCAGTCAGGGAGAATAACTATGGACTCTTTGTGTTTACCTAGAAAAGGACACGAGGCCTGGGCGCAGCTTCCAAATTTGCCACATCCCACCCCAGAGCACCGGTCCTCACCACAGTGCCACAGACACAAGGCCAGACTGCAGGTGGGCTCTGGGGGTGGACAGAGATCAGTGCTATCCAACTCACTTTGCTTTTCTTTCAATTTTAGCTTATTTTGAATAGGTACTATCTTTCACTTGTTTCAAAATTTCAAAGGCACTAAAATTGTTATACTTTTGAAAAGTTTCCCTCCTACCTCTATCCCTCAGCCACACAGTTTCCCTCCCCAGGGACAACTGTGTGGCCTTCCAGGGATGTTCTGTGGGTATTCAAACAAGTATAACATGTTCCCCAACATTTTTTTACACAGATGTATTTTTCATTTGGTCCTGACCCCTGCTCTTTTTGCTTCTCTTGGTCCCGCTTGTTTCTTGGCATGTTCAATAATTTGTGGTCCTACAAAAGGATATCTTTAGGAGTTGGCCAGATGTAAGGGAAGAGTGAAGTTTCCTTATCTCTAATCCTCAGTAAAACTCCTCTGCCCCTGGTCTGGCTAGAGTATATGCCATCCTGAGAATTATGGCTCTTTTATCTCTCTCCCATTTCCTGACATCTCCAAAAGTTCCCAAGAAGACAGGACTCCGATGTTCCACAGCTGTTGCCACAGGTAATTAATTGGTCCTTAAGAGCTGGGCTGAGAAGGGGTGTGGGGTGCATGTAAAGGGAGAATGTTGGAGGCAGAAGGTCGCTGTGGTATAATTCCTGATTTCAACTCCCCAATATTCTAGTGTTGAAGAATCAGAAGCCAGGCCCTGCTGTTCCTGCTCAGAAGCCTGGCAGTAGGTGACAAACACAACTGGTGGGTGAGAGGCTGGGATAGGGAAGAGGAGGTGGTAAGTACTCAGAAGAACCCATTTGGTCTCTTCCTTATCTGGAGGAGAAGGAGATGTAGCATCAGGTGTGGAGGCCTTAAGGCTAGGAGGGAGGAGAGATAGGGGACAAAGACTTCCTTGACTTTTGTCCTTTCTGTGCCCATCTTAGCAGCAGCTGTTCCTCCCAAGCTTGGAGGGAAGAAACCCAGCAAACGTCCAGCCTGGGACTTAAAGGGTCAGTTATGTGACCTAAATGCAGAGCTGAAATGCTGCCGTGAGAAGACTCAAACTTTGGACCAGGAGAACCAGCAGCTACGGGACCAGCTCAAGGAGGCCCAGCAGCAGGCCATGGCCCTGGGGACAGAGCGCAGGACACTAGAAGGGGAGTTGGCCAGGGTACGGGCCCAGGCTGAGCAGGGCCAACAGGAGCTGGGGAACCTGAGTGCCCATGTCCAACAGCTGGAAGAACGTCTGGGTATGCAGGAGACCTTGGTGGAAGAGCTCCAGAAAGAACAATTGGGGTTGCAAGAGGAGCGGAGGGGACTAGCCACCCGGCTAAAGGAGCAGGAGGTAAGGGCCAGCTTCTCACCAAACGCTGCTCTAGGTTTGCGCTTAGAATCCCTGACCACCTCTCTCCAGCAGCATACTTCGGTCTTCTACCTTTCTTCACCCCTTCATTTTTGTAGTTCCCCCAATCTGTGTCTCCTCTACTCCTCCATCCCCATCTCTTTGTCTGTCTTTCCTGATCAGAAATCCCCATGCATCTCTCTTACTCTTCTCATGTCCATTCAACTTCTTAATGAACACCAACTGGATTGAATTACTCAGTTTCTCAAATGATTCAATTCTCACTTGGGGAATTTTGCATATGTGCTTTCTTCTTCGTGAAACGTTCTTTCTGTACTCCATCCTTTTCTTGGTTTACTTGTATACTTTTGGGTGTCATTATTTTACCATGAACCTTCTGGATAGGTCCATTGCACTCCCTATTGTAATACTGTGATTCCTTTTTTCTTAAATCTTTCTTTACCAGGCTGTGAAGTCCTTGGAGACAGGGACCACCCCACCTCTGCCCCTGATCCCATCATGACTTGTTCTGATTCTTGCCCTCTGTATCTGTTTTTTCCTGGGCAGAGGAGGCTTCAGGCATCAGAAGCAGCTCTATCAGGCAGCCAAGTGGAAGTGGCATCTCTACGCAAGGAGGCTGAAGCCCAGGTGGCCTTACTAGCTGAGCGGGGAGAACGTCTCCATTGGCTAGAGATGGAGCGCCGGCGACTACACAACCAGCTACAGGAGCTCAAAGGCAACATCCGTGTTTTCTGTCGGGTCCGCCCTGTCCTTCCAGGGGAGCCCACTCCACCCCCTGGCTTCCTCCTGTTTCCCTCTGGCCCTGGTGGGCCCTCTGATCCTCCAACCCACCTCAGCATCTTTCGGTCTGATGAACGGCGTGGGACCCTGAGCGGGGTGCCAGCACCCTCCACCCGCTATGACTTCTCCTTTGACCGGATATTCCCACCAGGGAGTAGACAGGATGAAGTGTTTGAGGAGATTGCCATGCTTGTCCAGTCAGCCCTGGATGGCTACCCAGTATGCATCTTTGCCTATGGCCAGACAGGAAGCGGCAAGACCTTCACAATGGAGGGTGGGCCTGGGGGAGACCCCCAGCTGGAGGGGCTGATCCCTAGGGCACTGCGGCACCTGTTCTCTGTAGCCCAGGACTTGAGCAGCCAGGGCTGGAGCTACAGCTTTGTGGCAAGCTACGTGGAAATCTACAATGAGACTGTCCGAGACCTCCTGGCTACTGGGACCCGGAAGGGACAGGGGGGTGATTGTGAGATTCGCAGGGCAGGGCCAGGGAGTGAGGAACTTACTGTCACCAATGCCCGTTATGTTCCTGTCTCCTGTGAGAAGGAGGTAAGCACTGATGGCACTGTGACTGGAAAATGGGGAGAAGTGGACAGGGTGACATGAGATGGAGGTGAATGGAGAATGGGGAACGTTGAAGGATGAAGGGAAGGGGAGGTGTGAGGATCAGTTGCCACATTCAGTTTGGCCTTGGAACTGTGAGGTATAGATCTACCATAACTGGGGAGTGGGGAGGAGAGAGGTACCTGCTAAAGCAGGGCTGTTGCTGATCCCCTGCCCACTGCCTCTCAGCTCTCATTTCTTACTACTCTCCTTGCTGACTACACTCTAGCCATGTTGGCTCCCTGGCTTGTTCCTCACCCTTCTATTCATACTCTTGTCTCATATCAGGGTCTTTGTGCTTACTGCTTCCTTTTGCTTGAATGGTCCTCTTCTGGAATTGCTCCCTTGCTGCCTTAAGATCTGGCCATCCTGTCTAAAATTGCAACCCTTACCTCATCCTTGCACACTACTATTTTTGTTTTATTTTACTCCTTAGCACTCTGAGACATGTTGTGTATTTTACTTATTTGTTTCTTTGCTGGCTAGAAAGAAAGCTCCCAGAGGGTGGGAGCTGACTCTCATTCATTGCTATTTGGGACATCACTCTACTGACTTCCTGCCTGCTTTTACCCCTTGCTCTTCCCCCTCCATAGGTGGAGGCTCTGCTCCATCTAGCCCGCCAGAACCGGGCTGTAGCCCGCACAGCTCAGAATGAGCGATCATCACGCAGCCACAGTGTGTTCCAGCTGCAGATCTCTGGGGAGCATGCTGGACGAGGCCTACAGTGTGGGGCCCCCCTCAATCTTGTGGATCTGGCCGGGAGTGAGCGGCTAGACCCTGGCTTAGCCCTTGGTCCTGGGGAGCGGGAACGTCTGCGGGAAACACAGGCCATTAACAGCAGCCTCTCCACGCTGGGGCTTGTCATCATGGCCTTGAGCAACAAGGTAGGAATGGGGATGGGACAGGTAGGACCTGGGGCTAACTGTGCTGAACTCCATTCCTAATCACTGTCCCCCTCAACCTTGTAGGAGTCCCATGTGCCATACCGGAACAGCAAACTCACCTATCTGTTGCAGAACTCTCTAGGTGGCAGCGCTAAGATGTGAGTGAAAGGAATAGGTGGAAGGGGTCATGTGGGAACTGTAATGTTGGGGTCAGGGGTTGGAAACAGGAAATGGGGGAGACCTGGTCCAGTCCCACTTGGTCACTAATGCTGGGGTTTGGCTCCCTCTCCTTTCTCCACAGGCTCATGTTTGTGAACATTTCCCCCCTAGAAGAGAATGTCTCTGAGTCTCTGAACTCCCTACGCTTTGCCTCCAAGGTGCGGTTACCACCAAACCCAGCCCCTGCCAGGATGCCTGGGGGACTGTGGGTTTCTCCATCCCAACCCCTTCTGTCCTTTAGGCCAGGGGCACATTCATCCAGAAAGGATTTACATTGGCCAGTCATCTGCAGCACAAACCCACCTAGATTGATTTTTTAACTATTGGTTTTGGGGGATTTTCAATTTTTAAAAAAATATTTTATTTATACATTTTAGACAGAGGAGAAGGGAGAGAGAAAGAGAGGGAGTGAAACATTACTGTGTGGTTGCCACTTGTGTACCCCATCCTGGGAACCTGGCCCACAACCCAGGCATGTGTCCTGACTGGGAATCTAACTGGCGACCCTTTAGTCCTCAAGCCGACACTCCACTGAGCCCTACCAGCCAAGGCTCAATTAAGTTTTTAAAAATAGGTAGTTAAAAGGTCAAAACTGCATAAAAAGCTATACACGCCTATCTACCTTATCTACCTTATCCTCTCCACCTGTCATTTTTATCATCATTTTACTAATTCTAATGTTTCCTTTGTAACTATGAGCAATATGTATGTGCTTATTCCTCTCCTTATATAAAAGACATCTCTCCCTGTTTTACATATATGTTATTCTGCACTTTGTTTTCCTTAACAAGACAGCCTCAAAATTACTCCCCACTAGCACACAGAGATCATCCAATTATTTTTACATCAGCCTAGGACTCCACTGCGTGGATGGACCAACATTTATTCGCCAGTTTCCCCTACTGGACTCTATTTCTACCCTTTTTCTATTACAAACAAGGCCATGTTGACTAACCTTGTATGTATGTCATTTTCTATTTGTTTAGTTACATCTAACCATCTAGGGAAGGATTCCTTGAAATGGGATTGCTGGATCAAAAGAGACTAAGAGGTTTCTCACACCATTCCAAATAGTGTGAGGTCAGGCTCCAAACCTCATGAAGGTCAGCTGTGGCCGTGGCCATGAATTCTCTAGGAGACTTAATGCTCCCTCCACTGGAATTAGGTTTTGTTTTTTGTTTTTTTGTTTTTTTTAAGATTTATTTATTTTAGACAGGAGAAGGGAGGGAGAGGGGGAGAGAAACAGCAATATGTGGTTGCCTCTTGCACACTCCCTCCTGGGGACCTTATCCAGAACCCAGGCATGTGACCTAGACTGAGAATCAAACCAGCGACCCTTTGGTTCGCAGGCCAGGGCTCTGTCCACTGAGCCTTACCAGCCCAGGCAGAATTAAGTTTTTTTATTGTCTGCCTCTGAAATGTATTTTTTTCTCTCTGGTCACTCATTTTCCTGAGACTATAGTCTTATAATGGGTTCTGGCTTTATTCAGGGTCTCTGGTGAGGTCCTTCTGCTACATTGGGGCTTCAGCCTTTGTTGCTGCTGTGGAAGTGGTCAGCCACCTTAGCACCCTTATCTGGTCTTCTGCTTTAATTAGGATTTCCCTTGCTATCTGGCAATTCAATTAAAGCTATATCAACACCATTAACACCAAACAACATGAATTCTTTAATATTCTCTAATACCCAGTTGATACTATATTTTACCTGATGTCTCAGAAATATCTTTTATATATCAGGCTTGTTCTGGTCAGGATCAAAGCACCCATATTATTTAGTTGAAATTATCAAATATCTCTTAATCCATAATAATTGCACCCCTTTTGAAGGCATTTATTTGTTAAAGAAATAGGGTCATTAGTCCCTATAGAATAATCATATTCTGGATTTTGCTGCTTCATAATTTTTGTTGTTGATTAGATTTGAATCAGTTTTAAATTTCTTAGCAAGAAAACTTACGCAGGGTGCTGCACTTTTCTATTGCATCATATCAAAAGGCACCTAATGTCTAGTTTTTTCACTTTTAATGATACAAATGTCGTGGGATTTGGATGCTGTGAGCCTGATCTATTCTTTAGAAAAAACTCACCTTTTTCGTCTAGTGATTTTATCAAGCAGCAATTACACCCAGGTCTGCTATTTCATTAAGGAGTGTTAAAATGGTGATTTTTCTAATTTTCTCAGTTCTACATTTATTACTCCAGGTTCTCTAAAGTACTTTCCCTTTCCATCTATTTGGTTACTCTGAAATTCAGTTCATATAGGAAAGGCAGGATAAATGCTGGATTCTTGATCAATTTTCAGTATTATAAATTGATACCCTGGCAACTTCCTAAGGTGACCAGTGAGTTTTCGTTAGGGGTTATCATTTTACAGATGGTTATGTATTTGATATGTGTCCTTTGCAGTTGTCATTCTTTCAGATGCTTAAATTGCTCCATCTTTGTCCAGTGGACATTCCACCTTGATTCCTGTGTCCTTTGGACTGGTCCCCAGTAGTCTTTATTCCAGGTTTATCTCATATATTGTCTACCCTAGACTAGGAATCATTGATTTTCCAAGGTGTCCTGGTTCCTAAATGAGTATTGTTATTCCATTTAGGTTATTAAACAGTGGTGGGAGGACTTTGAGGTTTCTATGATATGAAGACAGCCCTAGTATTGGGGGCTGGGAGGCGATCTTTGGAAACCGCGCCTCTTGGTTACTCTGAAAACCTTTTTATCCTGTCTCTACCCGCTGCCCGCAGGTGAACCAATGTGTCATTGGTACTGCCCAGGCCAACAGGAAATGAAGACAGATCCAGATACTCTGGGGGTGATGGTGGAGCTGCGGGATGATTTATTGGGGGGTGGAGGGTGTACTGTGTTACTTGGGCCTAGCAACTGAAAGTTTTATTTTTAAATAAAGATTTTGTTAGCAGTTGCCCAAGAAAGGAGATATTTTTCGTATCTGTAAAGATGGGGACTCTGTCCCCTCTACCCGGCATTTAGGTGTTTTGCAGAGCCACCGCCTCTTTTCTCCCTGACAAGCCGTCCCCTGCAGTTTAGGTGGCCTTCGGCTTCCTTGCCGTTCCCTGTCCACATGTAGGTGTGCCTCCCAGCTTTTATTCTTGCCGTTGACTATCCTAGCCCGGGAAAGGCGGAAACCCGAGCCTAAGGATAGGGTGGCCTCACCCGCCCACTAACTGACGGCTTTCTTCCCGCCCTTTCTTTCCCTTCCCGTTCGAACGGCCAGGTCTGGCCTTGCCAGCTGCCCATTGGCTGGTTCTCGGTGGCGTCACCGCCTCGCTAGCCCTTCCGGCCTTCGCGCCTGCCCTGCGAGCGCGGTGCCGGACTCACGCTTGCGGAGCCCCTCGCGCCAACCCACAAAGGCCTCCGCCCCAGAAAGGAGGGGCTCGGTCCTACCAGGTGCCGCGCGCGGGAGGGGTCACGCGTGCGCAGAAGTGCAGGGGACCGAGTTGCCACCAGGAGGGTGGGGTCGGGGCAAAGGCTGGAGAGGAGGGCGTGGCAGGGGCAAAGAGAAGGGTGAATGGAGGGTGGGGTCGCGGACTGGGGTGGCTGGGGAGTCGGGGGTGGGGCTTAGCGTGACCATGGATGTTGGG
This sequence comes from Pteronotus mesoamericanus, assembly GCF_021234165.1. Classification (NCBI taxonomy): domain Eukaryota; kingdom Metazoa; phylum Chordata; class Mammalia; order Chiroptera; family Mormoopidae; genus Pteronotus; species Pteronotus mesoamericanus. Next base: position 3,650,762 of record NW_026555085.1, read on the forward strand.
GGCGCAGTTAACGGATGGGGCGGGGACCAATACGGAGACGGGCTGCCGGGAGGGGCGAATTCCCTCCTGCCCCCAGGGCGGGTCTCCCTTAGGAGGAAGGAGCTTCAGGGATTCCCTTTCCCGCTGGGCCCGACTATCCGCCCGCCCAACCGCAGGCAGGCCGCAGCTGGCTCGGCGCCCTCCAGGCCTGTTGGAGGTGAGGGAGGTGGGGTGAGGTGGTGCCCGCACCGCCCCCATCCCCCTGCCGGCTCCTCCTTCTCCCCAGTCCTCCCCTCCCACCACCCTCCCCCTGAGCCGGTTTGTCCCGCCCCTCTCCTCCCCTCCTTCCCCCGGCCGCCTCCTCCTCCTCCTGCCGCTGCCGCTGCTTTGGCTGCTGCGTCATACGCCCCAGAGCCGTCGGGACGAAGGGGCTGGGCCTGGGGACCCCCCGGCCTCTGCCTGCACGCCCCCGACGCCCAGACGCTCCCCCCTGCACGAGGGTTTTGCCTCGGTGTCCCACGTCTGCCTCTGCCCGGCTCCCGGCGGCCCCAGCTGTCACTGGTAAAGAGGCGGCGGGAGGTGCTCGTTGCCGGGGGCGGGGGGGGGGCGGGGAGGTGCGGCTGGAAGCCGGGGGTCAGCGCGCAGAGCGCGGGCGGGAGAGCCTCGCGCCCTGAAAATGGTTCGGGCTGGGCCAATTCAAGTCCCCTATTGGACTCGCGGTCATGGATAGTACAGACCGCGACTGGGACACGCCCCCCTCCCGGGGCTCAAGGAAGTTATCCAACCTGAGGGCAGGGAGCCCCAAATTTGAGGGTGACCTGACATAACCTGGCACCCGATGATTGTTCTTAACGAGATATGGAGGCCCGGGGAGGTAACAGTTTCTACTCTGGAAAACATCTCCAGAAAACTCCCAAAATTATTTCTCTGGGTAACAGCACCCGATGATGATACCTCTAAACAGCAGGAGAAGGTGACAGTAGAAACTGAGTACTAACCTTTGCTTCTGCAACCATCATTTCTGTTAAAACCTCAGGGCCAGGATATAATACATAGGGGAGCTCTGGAAGCTGGGAAACTAGAGGAGAGTGGTTGTTAGGAAGAGGAGACCCAGTAACCATAGTTGGGAGAGATGGAGTCAGGAAGCTCAGGAGGGATGCTGAGTTGGTTCCTATCCAGCTGTCTCGGGAATTTGGAGAGTGGGGGTACAGCTGCTTGAGTCCTTGACAGAAAAATATGCGAAGAAAATAAGGAGTGTTTTTCAGTTTTCATAACCTCCCATTCCACTCCTGGTTAGGCCCCCCCCAGGATGCAATGGCACAGCCCCCCCGGCTGAGCCGCTCTGGTGCCCCCCCACTTTGGGATCCAGCTTCCCCTGCTCCCACCTCAGGCCCCAGGCCTCGACTTTGGGAGGGTCAAGATGTGCTGGCCAGATGGACAGATGGGCTTTTATACTTGGGCACCATCAAGAAGGTAAGACCTTTGATGTTGGACCTGTCACCTTCCCCCATTCCCCTTACCTAGTTCTGATTCCCATTTATCCTCTTGTGCTCACCCATGCCAGGTGGACAGTGCTCGGGAGGTGTGTCTGGTCCAGTTTGAGGATGATTCCCAGTTTCTTGTTCTATGGAAGGACATTAGCCCTGGTGAGACCCTAGAGGCCTGGGAGCATGCATCACATGGAAGACAGAAACCTGGCTTGGGGGACAGAAAGGGGCTTAAGGACAGCCTCCATTCCCTCCCACCCCCGACCCTAACACTGTGTTCCCTCATAGCTGCCCTCCCTGGGGAGGAACTCCTCTGCTGTGTCTGTCGCTCTGAGACTGTGGTCCCTGGGAACCGGCTGGTCAGCTGTGAGAAGTGTCGGCACGGTGAGAGGGCAGGATACCTGAATGGCCCCAGCTTGTCCTGGACATTGCAGGTTGCCTCTGACCCTTCCCACCAGTACTGGTCTTTATGCCACCTGGCCTGAGTCCCCAAGCCACTGCTCTGACCAGTCTTCTCAACCCTGTAACCTTACTCTGTCCTCAACACAGGGAGAGGCAGCCGTGGAAAGGGGGTGTGTGAGCTTTGCAAGGCAGAGGGTAGTTCAAATATTCTTTCTTAAGTGTATGATTTTGGGTAAGTCTCTAAAGCACTAGGAGCCTCAGTCCTCTCATCTATAAAATAAGGGTAACACCCTCACCCCCAAACAGCACCATGGTCAAAGATTAAATGAGATAGAGAAGATTCTTCCTTTCCCAATATCTAGTACTTACAGGTTTACAATTCAGTAAGTGCTCTACCATCAATATCATTATTCAGCTTATCACCAGGACTGCCATGTTCCAAGGGCCCCAGCCCCTGGAGAGGGAGAGGGCACGTCTTGGGTCTGCCGCCAGTGCATCTTTGCCATTGCCACCAAGGTAAAGGCACCTTCCTATGGGAGCCTCCCACCCACAGCCTCTCCCCAAGCCTTTCCTCTACCTACCCCTCTGAGGTGGCCTGCCTGTTCTATTTCTGCAGAGGGGGGGTGCACTGAAGAAGGGCCCCTATGCCCGGGCCATGCTGGGTATGAAGCTATCTCTGCCATATGGACTAAAGGGGCTGGACTGGGATGCTGGACATCTGAGCAACCGGCAGCAGAGCTACTGTTACTGTGGTGGTCCTGGGGAGTGAGTAATGAGGGGTGGGGGTTAAGGAACGAGTGATATGGTGTGGTGGTGTGGGAAATCCCAGGGAGTAGAGGAGAAGGAACAGGGTAAGGGTATGGCAGTAGATAATGATCAGGGTTTGAGGCAGTTAAGGGGAAGAGTATCTGGAGGTCAATAGTCTTGTGTACCCCGTCAGGTGGAACCTGAAAATGCTGCAGTGCCGGAGCTGCTTGCAGTGGTTCCATGAGGCCTGCACCCAATGTCTGAGCAAGCCCCTCCTGTATGGGGACAGGTGAGACCAGGGAAGACTCTCCAGGAGCCCAGGGAACTCTTTTGATATGTCCTACCCTCTCAGTTTTCCTGCATCTTCTTGTCTTATCCATTCTCTTCCCGGCCTCTGAAGTGTTCCTCACTAGTTCATTCAACCTTTGCTTTGTGAGTCGTCCATAGCACGATACACTTTTCCTGTATGATGTGTGTTCTTTCTCTTGTTCACACCCAGGTTCTATGAGTTTGAATGCTGTGTGTGCCGGGGGGGCCCTGAGAAGGTCAGGAGACTACAGCTTCGCTGGTGAGCATGACCTCAGTGTAACTTCTCTCTCTACACCCCGTTTTTCACTGTGCCTGCCCAACCTCTCACAGTGGACTCCCCTGGCTTTTGTAATGCTTCCACAACCTTGACAACTCAATGCTTCTCCAGGGTGGATGTGGCCCATCTTGTCCTCTATCACCTCAGCGTTTGCTGTAAGAAAAAATACTTTGATTTTGACCGGGAGATTCTCCCCTTCACCTCTGAGAATTGGGACAGTTTGCTCCTCGGGGAGGTAAGGAGTAGTGAAGTTTTGCGGGTTATGGTGGAATAAGGAGATGTGAAGAAAGGGGGAGGGAGGAATCACTGCTTCCTTGACCCTATTTTCCCTCCTTTTCCCCAGCTCTCAGATACCCCCAAGGGAGAACGTTCTTCCAAGCTCCTCTCTGCACTCAACAGCCACAAGGACCGGTAAGTTAAAGAGAGGCTCAAAAAAGGTATGGAGATGTGGGTATGGAAGCCTGGGAGGGGAGGTGCTGCAGTCCACCTGGAAGATCATCTCTGGAAAAAGACTGAGTAATGGCAAAAGAGGGGCCCTTTTCTACAGTACTGACCTGTATCATTTCTCTCCTCATCCCAGTTTCATTTCAGGGAGGGAGATTAAGAAGAGGAAGTGCTTGTTTGGTCTCCATGCTCGGATCCCTCCTCCTGTGGAGCCCCCTACCGGAGATGGAGCCCCTACCAGGTCACTGGTCCAGGGGGCATGGGGAAATTCTCAGGGTATTAATCTGGGGGTAAATATGTATGAAGATGGGGAGGGCTTTGGGGTGGTCCGGGAGGGGGCTGGGGGGATAAGGAGGCCTCTTACAGCTTCCCTTCAGGGCAGGGCCCAGGGGGAGGGGTTCCGCGTCCCCTGGGGAAGCGCCGGAGGCTGGAGCCAGAGCCCCTGAAGAGGCAGAAGGAGAAGATGGAGGAGCTAGGGCCACCCTCAGCAGTGCGCAATCAGTCAGAGCCCCAGGAGCAGAGGGAGCGGGCCTCTCTGCAGAAAGCACTGCAGGTACAGAGACCAGGGTAACTCCATGGGGAAAATGTTGGTATGGGAAGCAATCAAGGATTCTCTCTCAGTCCTTTTTCCTATCTCTAGGCCTCAGTGTCTCCATCACCCCCCAGCCCTAACCAGAGTTACCAGGGCAGCAGCGGCTACAACTTCCGGCCCACAGACGCCCGCTGCCTGCCCAGGTCAGTGCTCCTACCCTCTGCAACCAGATATGCTCCCTTAGAATCTCTCCTCCAACTGTCTATATTCTCTGGACCTTTGCACCCGGAATTCTTTTCCCCCTCCCTTTTGGCTACCCACCCTTGTCCAATGACTGGTCCCTAGTATCCTGGGGATGGGGGTACCTCAGGGGCAGTGTTTGAGCTGTCCTTCTTGGGTAGAATGTCCTGTTACCCTTCCTCAGGTCCTGACTTTTCTCCCTTCCCAACCCCAGCAGTCCCATCAGGATGTTCGCTTCCTTCCACCCCTCTGCCAACACTGCAGGGACCTCTGGGGATGGCGAACCCCCAGACAGGTGAGGTTTTACCCCTTTACCTGTGACACCCCTTAGCCTCTTTTCTTAAGGCCCTCGGTCTCCAACCATTCCTCCATTTCTGTGATCCACATATAGCCTCCATTTCTGGTCAGTAATTATGTATTATTACTGTGTATTACTATGTATGGCTGGACTCATAATTGTCTTCTCTTCTTAGGTCACCCCTGGAACTTCACATTGGTTTCCCCACAGATATTCCTAAAAGTGTCCCCCACTTGATGACTGCCTCATCTTCCTCAGTCCCAGCCCCCTCCCCAGGTCTTCCTAGACGCTTATCACCCTCTTCTCCCCTGTGCCGTAATTTGTCTCCTGGGACTGGTGGAGCAGCCAGAGGTGGGGTTGGCTATCTGTCCCGAGGGGACCCTGTTCGGGTCCTTGCTCGGAGAGTACGGCCTGATGGTTCTGTGCAGTACCTGGTTGAGTGGGGAGGTGGGGGCATCTTCTGAACAGCCTGCCTCTGCCCACCTCCCCATTCACATACGCTGGCACTTTCATACCCTAATCTCTGACCTCACCTGCAGCTGGGATGTACCTGGGGAAGTAGGGGATAGTTCTCCCTACTGCCTAGGCGGAATTCAGGTAGGGGAGTGGAGAAGAGGTTCTCTCTTCTCTACTCCCTTCATGATTCCTGAGCTTCCCCCATCCCCTTTACATTTCCTTTGATGTTATTTTGTTACAGCTTTTAAAATATTTTTAAAATTATTTAATCCCTGGGGACGGAGACTGAGGGGAGGGATGAAAAAGGACCCCAGGTTCTGTATGATTGAAATAAAGATAAACAAATGTAGCAGCTGAGTCATTCTGAAAGATGAGAACATAGGTACTAGAATCGCTTCTAATCTTCCCAACCAAATTCACATACGTTGACAAGAAAAGGCAAAAGGCAGAAAGAACCAAACATAGGATTTATTAGGGTCCCAGTCATCGGAACAGGGCTTATCATGGTAGGACTGTGTGGGAGTCAGAAACGGATTCTGTAACCTGGCGCACCCAATGCAGGTAGGGGGAGTTTCCCTGCTCCACAGGCAATGCAATCACCTCAGCCACTTCATAAGGGTGCACAGAGCTGCAAAAAAGGTGGTGGAGGGGTGCCCCTCAAAGATTTACTCAAAGGAGTCCATCCCCTCAGGCTGCCCAGCAAGTCCCACCCCACCAGTACCCACCCTCACCCCTGCCATCTTAAAAGTTCTCACCGAACAAAGTCTGTCAAAGCTGGAATCAAGGAACTTTGGGTTTTAATCATCTAAGGGGTGAAAAAAAACATGGTTGAATCCCAGGGTGGGATTGATTTCATGATCTCTTGAGAGTGAGGGGTCAAAGGGATCAGAGAATTGAGGTTTTGTAGGGTGGGGAAATGATTCTCACCATCAGCACCTCACTGTCCTCCTCAATTTTTCCTTTCCACTCATAGCTGTAAAGGTCAGGGAAAAAGTATTATGGGAGCAAAGGTTTTGTTTTTTTTTTTCCTCCCAAGGGAAAAGTTTGCCAGTTAGCCCCTAGAGTTAGGTTAAGTTAACCACGAACAACTATGACTCACATGGATGTAATCTGAGGGATGAGGTTGACGCAGGCTGCCAGGCGCTTCTCCACCACTGCCCTGAAAGTGAAGGCAGCGCCGTTAAGGGCGCCCCAGGACCGGGATTTTTGCACTTGCCAGCCCAGAGACAGGTTTCCAAAGCTGGAGCAAGCACAAAGCAGCGGGAGGTCACTAATTCTCTAACACCCCCAACTCTCCCTTCAAGATCATCTCTCCACACTTAAGTCCCCACCTGGCGATCTCCTTGGCGACCTTCTCATTGGGGCAGGTGACAAAGGCTGCCGAGATCGAGCCGGGAACATAGCCGGAGTCAGAGGCTGGCGAGGGCTGGAGCGGGGGGCTTCCTGAAGCCATTGACAGCAGGGCTCGGGGTAGCAACAAAAGGCGGGAGGCCACAGACAGCAGCGCCGGCATCCAAAGAAGTGACAGGAGCAGAGCAGCCTGGGAGCAGGCAGTGAATTCAGTTGTCTTCCCACAAATACCCCAGGCAACTGCACCCCGGAAACCTTTCGCTTGGATAGACATTCGGGTTTTGCCCTCCCTCTTCTGTACCCCGAAAGTAAAGGTCCCTGAAGCTGAGAGAGAAACGTAAAAAAAATTAATGCAAAGGCTCAGTTTTTACTCTCTCCTCAGCGGCCAACCTCTGGGGTTTTGGGTAAGGGTGGTGGTGGTCGAGGCTTCGGGGTCCAGAAGGGGCGGTGCTGGTCACTCACCCCTCCGCCGAGCAGGACTGCGGGAGCCCGGACCCCCCTCATGCAGCCTACGCTGCTAGAGGAGGATTGAATATCAAAGGCCACGAGTAAAGCAGAGAAAGCACCCCCAAACCCAGGAAGAGCCGCCCCTTCTTACCTGGGCGGCAACCACGTGATAAAACAACGCACACCACGTGATGAGGCAGCACCAGCGCCTCAGGAGGCAGCCAATCCCAGCCCTAACGTGGTCCAATTTGCCCCGCTTCCCGGTGGGGGAGGAGCGAAGGGGGAGCTGACCAATCCACAGAAGAAACTGCAACCGTTTACGGAAACGGCACTCTGTCGTTTCCGCGTAAACCGGAAAGGACCAATTGCGCGCCCGGGAGAGCCGCTGCAGCGTTCCCTTGTCACGTGAGAAGATCTAATTCCACACCCCCCCACTCGGGTGGCGGTATCTCAGTGAGCGACGCGAAGAGGCCAAGCGCTGACCAGCCCTGCAGGCCGTGTAATGAAAGAACTGGCGCTAGGAAAGCGGGGCTGGAGGCCCCGCAGACTTGATGCGCCAGGTTGTGGAGTAAGGGCACATTCTTAATGCTCAGAGCGTGCCTCGTATCAACCCCCTGCACTGTTCCGCGACACCTTAAGGAGTGGGAGAGTCTGAGAAAGTTCAACCTCCAGGGGAGAAAAGAGCGCTCCCTGCCCTTTTGGCTAGAACTGATACTTGCCTGGGTTTGGGAATGAACAATGATAATATGAGAAGCCAGCTCTCCCTGGGTGGGGGGAGTCATTCGGCAGGCACTGTCATGGCTAGGTGAGGAAAAACATTTTAAAAGGGCAGCGTGAGACGCTGTGAATGGCATGATAAAAATGGGGCTACAGGCGTCTCGGCCTTCCTAATTTCAAACCCTAAAGCTGGAGACAGACTCATGGATCCCGAAAAGAGGAGACGAGGTCTGCAGGTTGGGGATTAGGGAGAGGACACCAGGAAGTAGTGATGGACCTTTTGTCCTTTATCCCCTTCCTATTTCATTCTTCAGGACTTCTCTGTCAGCCTTGGGTCTCCCTCCCTAACTTATCTCCCCCTGGAAGCCAGGGCCTGTCCTACACATCCTGTGGCCCAAAAATGGAGAGAGGGGCCAATGGAGAGAGAGGAATGGGAGGACAACGCAGAGCAAGAGGGTCTTGCCACTCCTTGCCCAGTATTCCTGCTCCCTACAAAGTCTGCGTCTCTGGTCAGCTGGGTGGGCGTGACTGGGCATTTCCCAGGCTAATATCAGACTTCTCTTATACTTATCTCTCTGGGAGCTCTGTCTCTGGTTTCGAGTTGGTCTCTGAGATACATCTCTGTGGGGTCTTTCAGTGTTGTATTGGTTTCTTTCTCAGGACTGGGTTTCCTTTTGATTTTCTGCCTTTAGGGATTTTTCTGCGTATGACCACTCTCTCCCAAGGTCTTTCAAACTTCGTTATGAATTTGAGGTCACTGAGTTCTCCATCTCTGGACTAGCTGTCTTCCTCTCTTTCTTGCTCTCCCACCCCCACTTCCCCTTCTCCTTCTTCCCTCGCCCCCAACCCCAAGGTCTGCAGTTTGCTTTCTCTAAGATCTAAATCTGGGGTCTCTGATATCTCTCTGAACCTGAGTTCTCTAGTTCTATGTCCGGGTTCTTTCTGAACCTGGGTCTTTTTCTTTGAGTCTAGGCCTCGGGACTTGGTCCCTGAAATTACCATTTGAGTCTAGAGTCTAAGATTTCTGTCGTTATGGAGAACCTTTTTGAGACTGGTTGCTCAGATTTTGACCCCTCAAAGAGGTCTAGGTTTTGGCGGGGGTCGGGGGGTTGTTCTTGATTTTTACTGAGGTTGAGGTCTGTTTTCTTCTGGATTTTGGATTTGTGCCTCAGATTAAACCTCCCATCCCCCACCCCACCCCACCCCACCCCACCGCCCCCGGGGCATCAAGGTATCTTTCTGTGGGTCTGCATCTTTAGAACTGTCGTCTTTATCTCTGGTGTTTTTGAGTAAGGGGTCTCTGTCTCTCTGGTTCTCACTGGGTAGGGGTGGGGGCTGCAGAGTCTCTCTCTCTCTCCTCCTCCTGTTCTCTCCTCTCTCGCTCACTCCCCCGCCCCCCTCTCTCTCTCTCTCCCGGCTGCCGCTGCTGCCGTTGGCTCCTATTCTCCTCCTCCTCCTCCTCTCTCCTCCTCTCTGCTCCACTCCGCTTCTCTCTCCTCCTCTCTCCTCCTCCTCCTCCACCTCCTCCTCCTTCTCCCCCTCTCTCTCCCCCTCTTTCTCTCTTCTCTTTCTCCCCCGTCCCCCGCCCCCTCCCCGCCCCCCTCCCCCGCCCTAGGCCTGATGAGCAGGTCTCGCGCCTCCATCCATCGGGGGAGCATCCCCGCGATGTCCTATGCCCCCTTCAGAGGTACGTTGGTGAGGGGAGGGGGAGGGCCAGGGCCAGTTGGAGGGGGTAAAGGGGGGAGGGGCAGGGCGGAGGAAGGGGCAGAGCGAGGCCAGGGAAGGAGAGCCGCTGAAATGGAGGGAGACAGGAGGTCTGGGAAGACAGGACAGAAGCAGTGAGGAGGGAGGGATTAGAGGCCAGAGCACCGAGATAGATAGGGACCGGAGGGGCCAGGAAACAGGCCTTAAAGGGGGCTGAGGTGAAAATGGTGAAGGGGAAAGAGATCGCCCGAAAGGGTTGGATGATAGGGTTGCGGGAAGAGCAGCCGAAAGAATTTGGAGGTGGGAGCTGAGAGATGTGGAAAATGTCAAGGAAATAGAAGGGCCGAGTCAGGAGAAGGGTTAGGAGGGGGAAATGAAAACACAGGGGTGCAAAGAGAAGCCAAGAAGATGGGGGTCAGAATATGGTGGCGGGGCTCAAAGAATAGTGTGGGGTAGAAAAAGAGAGGAGGATGGAGGGAGAGGAGAAGGGGCCAGATGGAAAGAGGGAGGCTGTGTGTGAGGGGGGAAGGGATGGAGGGTCCAGATGGAGAGAAGAGAAGAGAGGGAATGGGCTGGGGGAGGAGAGACCAGGGCAGGGGGAGGGACAAATATGTGTGTTTGTTGGGGGAGGGGGCACAATACAAAGAAGATTGAGTGTTGGGAGTAGGGCAGCAGGTTAGACTGCCCAGACTTTGACCCTCATTAAGGCCTTTGACCAGTGTAACATAACCCCTGGGGTCTTTCCGTTCCATTCACTTAACCACTTTTACCCCTCCCCCACCTCCAATCCTTATTTCCATTCCTCTTCCCTCCTCTGGTGTCCATCACCTATATCTTTCCCCCCATATGGTGTCCGTTCCTTATATGAGTCCCCCTTCTGTCCTTCCCCTATATCAGTCCTTTCTCTGGTGTCCATTCTCTTTCCCTATCTTTTCTCTAGTAGCTCCCTTATATCTCTACCACCTCTTCACCCCCTCCTTCTTGACCCCCTTGTCCTAATATTCCTGTTAGGTCCACCTGATTCTCTCTGCCCCACGTCCAGTTGGGCCCTTCTGGTATATTTCCTTGTCACTAGGAATTTGCCATAATTTCTACCTCCTCTTCTCCCAGAGCCATCCCTGTTTGTGCCCCAGCCCATCCTCTATTCCCTGCCCCATTCCCTATCTTGTCAGTAGAAGTCCGTGCCTACCCAATTTCCCCTGATACTCCAGCTCTTATCACCCATTCCTTTTTTCTTGTCTCCTCTACTTTCTGAGGTGTTGGAGATTGGGGGTGCAAAGACACAGGTTTTGATGGTTGGAACAGGGACCACAAGAGGCCCCCGTCTGAGCCCTGTGGGATTTCTTGTCCTAATAAGCCTCTCCCCTTTCTCAGCTGTGTTCCTCTGTCTCTTGCATCGCCTCCCAGAGTCATCCTTTCTTAAGTCCAGACAACGTGTGTGTGTGTGTATGTGTGTGTTTCCAAAGTTGCTCCTAAGCTCAGTTCTCTGTGTCCTTCCCTGCTCCCAGGAAGAAGGTGCCCCCTGAAGTCTAACCTGCCTCCCTGTGGCTGTAGCCTGAACCAGTCCCTCCCATAATGATTATGTATATCAACAGATTTGTCCTCTGGGGGTTCTGAGAGTCTGAGTGCATTGGGCATGTTGCCTGCAGTCAGTGTCTGCAGCCTCAGAGCCTTGGTGAGCTCTGTATACAAAGGATATTGCTTAGAGAGTCTCTGAGATGACATTGAGATAGTAAAGAGTTTCACAGTATTGGGGTTTCTAGATATCTGTATTCTGGGCACTTATCTCAGGCTCTGGTGTGCAGGTCGGGTAAATTTGAAGGACATGTTTGTAGACAGAAGGAGTCTAGATTTTCCAAAACTCTTACTTAGGGCATTTGGTTGGAATGAAGCTCAAAGATAAGTTTTTTCCCCCCTGCAATATATCTGCCATTAATTATCCTGTAAAGGTGACAGAATTTGATGTTTTTTCCTCTGAACTCTTTCACACTTTGATGCCTTAAGCCTCTTTTCTATCACTTTGGTGTCACCAATTTGATTCCTCTCTTCCACAGGGCCTGTCCCCTGTGTCCCTGTGATAGTGTATAGCATTGAGGTTTAAAGAAGAGGCAATTTGCAGAAATGGTGGCATGGGGAGAACAGCAGAGCCGAGGAAGGGTGATCCTGGGGGCATCTCCGAGCATGGGCAATCCTTGGTCTTTTCTAGAAGTTTTGTCCTCATCCCAAGCTCCAGTCTTTGGAGGTCCCCTCTGTGTCACAGGCCTGTATCTTCCATTCTTTCCTCCCCTCTTTCTTCCTCAGGCTCCTCACTGTGCCTCAGGAAGTTTCCTAACCCTTGGACTTGGCTTCCCTACTGTTCATGGAGACTAGGTGGGGAGTGGGGTATTGAATCTTTGATTTCTGAGCATGAAGTAGGGGAAGAGATCAATTGTCTCTATTCAAACAAGGACCATTTCCTACCTCCTCACTCCCCAACTGCTTCACAAGACTCATCCACCCCCTACCACCTGAAGAACCAGAACTTTCCCCAGAGATGGGCAGGGTTGGGCTAGGAGAGGAGGGAGCAGAGGATAGAGGAGAGGCAGGACGGAAGGCCCACTCATGTCTCTGACCCTGAAGAGGTAAGCTCCCTCACTTTCTCTCTTTTCCAGATGTTTAGCTCTCAGAATCTTATGACCTGCGTGTTCCTACACCCCAATCCTTCTTTCCCACAGCTGTGTGGCGTTCTTTTTACTACTATTTTGCAGATGGGTTGTGCCACCTTCCAAGTTCTTGTCGTCTTCAGTTATTTGGATGTCCTCTCCCCCGACGCCTGCCACCAATCTGTGTTTTTCTTCTGCCAGTTTTGCTGCCCTCCACCTTTTTATTTTATTGAAGTGGATGGAGAGCTCTTTCACCTTTTTCTGCCTCTAAACTTGTACCCTCTCTGTCATGATATAAGTCCCCTCCCTGAACCACCCTCCCTATTTATTCCTCCAAGTCAACAGAGCCCTGTGATGTGATTCCTGCCCCTCTTTTTCCCCAGATATAGAGGTATATCTTCTGTTCTTTTAAAGGTCCCAGGTACCTCAACCCCACCTGTAAACTCAAGACAGGTGGGGTCCCCTTCTCCCACTTTGTGGACTCACAATTTTAGGCCTCTGCCTCCCAAATGGATAGAACCTCCCCTTACTGTTTCTGTGTGTCTCTGTCCCCCAGATGTACGGGGACCCCCTATGCACCGAACCCAATACGTTCATTCCCCATATGATCGTCCTGGTTGGAACCCTCGGTTCTGCATCATCTCGGGGAACCAGCTTCTCATGCTGGATGAGGATGAGGTGAGCAGGGTGGGAAGGTTGAAAAAGGACCATTGGGTAGCCTGGGAGAATGTAGAGAGAAAGATGGAAAGAATCCACAGTAGTGAAAGGGCAAGAGACAGAGAAGGCAGACTAAAGTGACATTTGCAAGTGGTGGGAGGAGGGTAGCCATTGCGATTTCGGTTGGAATGTGTAAGGGGCAAGCATTCTCTTCACCTTTGTTAGGGGGGGTCTTTCAGGGCCATGTGCAGTGTTGGGAAGATGTGGTTCTGAAGATTTGGGGGTGTTTCCTATTTTCATCTGTCCATATTGTGGGATAGGTTATGATGGGAAAGAGAAACAGAAGGGTGAAGAAATGGGGATTGTTTTGGAGGGAATCACCTCTAAAGTGAGCCTTGGGAACCCCTCCTCTTTCTCCACTGAGCAAGACCCATCACTCACCACTCCCAGCCCTTTCTCCATCATGGGGCAGAGTGCAGGGAGGGGGCATTGAGGGACTCAGAGAAAAGGCAGGGGAGAGTGGGGACTTTGGGAAACGGGGAAGGGGCTGAAGGGTCCTGGGAGTGATGACAGAAGTCAGTGGATCTTGGCAGGGAAGGGGGAAGACTGGGAGGGTACCTGAGATCAGAGTTTGTGGAGACACTGAGAGGGCTTTTACCAGGGACACCAGGAAGGAACATAAGTGAGGAGATGCCTGGGAATGAGGGGACTTGGAAGCATGGGAAGCTGTCTAAAAGAGTACGAATATCGAGATAGGGGCGGGGACTAGCCAGAGCTCGAAAGACATGAACAGCAGTTCCTTGTGGGAGGTGGTAGTCATGCAGTATGATTAGAGAGCCAGGGGAGTGTGGGTTCAGATTTGGGAGCTGGGTCAGCAGTGGAGGGTCCATGAGAAGAAACAGGAGATGTGAATATGAAGGGTTGATGCCCAGAGATATGATTCAGGGAGTGGGGTGATTTGGGGGACCAGCTCATTATTTTTTTGTTTTTTAGAGAGAGGGTAAGGGAGGGAGAAAGACAGGGAGAGAAAGAGAAACATCGATGTGAGAGAGAAACATTGATCCGTTGCCTCTCATACATGCCTCAGCTGGGGACTGAGCCCACAACCCAGGCATGTGCCCTGACCGGGAATCAAACCAGTGACATTTTGTTTTGCAGGACAGTGCCCAACCAACTGAGCCACATTGGTCAGGGCTTGGGGGACCAGCTTTAGAGAGTGACAGGGTAGCCTCTGGGACTGGACAGATAGTGAGAGATGAGCCCCAAAAGCTGTTGGGGACCTGGCAAGGTAGCTCAGTTGGTTGGAGTATTGTCTGGATATGCCAAGGTTGCAGGTTCGACTTCTGGTCAGGGCACATACAAGAAGCAACCAATGAGTGCATGAATGGGTGCTTATCTCTCAGTATCTCCCCCCTTCCTCTCTCTAAAATTAATAAATAAAATTTTTTTAAAAAGCTGTTGAGGAGGTTGTGGTTAAACTTGGAGTTGGGGTTAACCAGGGTTTGGAGGGAACTGGGCAGGCAAGTGAGTGTGGAGAGATGGCTGGGTAGAGAGCTTTCAGGCTATGGAGTAAAGTCAAGGTATCTATGGGGGGATGGTGACTTTGAAGGCGGAGGTGGGTTGGATAGTCAAAGTTTTAGGCATTGTGGGACAGGTGAGTAACTCACTAGTGGTCACCAGTCTTGACCAAGGGTTTGGGGTCTGTAGGATGAATTGGGAAAACCAGAACCAATAAGTGTGGTGGTGACTGTTGTAAGATGTGAGGATGAAGAGGGAGGACAACAGATGGGGTAATGAAGGAATGAGAGAGAAGGGGACAGGTTGAGGGGACCAGTGGCCAGAGTCCAGTAGAAAGGGGGGTGGGCCGGACTGAAGTGGGAAAATGAATAGTGTGTAGGGCCACAGGGGGCTAGAGCTGGATGGGTTGTGGAACTGTGGCTGGGAACTAATGGGGCGGAGGTCATTCCTGTAGGGCTGGAGGAGATTGAAGGGCTGGAGAGGGGGAGGTTGGAACGGAGGTGGCAAGGGGGAGATGGGGATGAGCCTCCAGGAGAAGTAATGGCTAAAGGGGAGAAGGGAAGTGAGAGGCTGAGTTAAGGGGCTGGTGGAGATGAAAAGGGGGACAGGGGTGACCAGGCCTTCTGGGGTGGGGAGGTTGGGACCCAGTCTAGCCACAAAGCCCAGTGTGGGAGGGAGACAAGCTGTGGATCCTGATTATAAATGCAGCTTCTGCTACCCCAGTGACAGGCAGGGAGGAAGCGATGAGGGGGGTGGAGATTGGGATTAAAGCAGGGAGAACGGAGGACCTGAAGGTCAAGGGGAAAGTGGATCAGGGACTAGCAAACTCCTGAAGAAAGAGCTAGGCAGGGCTTGGGGGAATTCCCTGGAGGATGTTTCAAAAGGAATGGAGGGAGGAGAGAGGAAAGTGGGACTGGAAGCAGTGTTGGAGAGAGAAGGGAAAGAGAAATTGACTCACCCAGAGACACTTAGTGTTGAGGGGCAGGGGCCAAAGGTGAGTAGGCCTGTTGGAAGGGGAGGTTCAGCCTGCTTGGTTGGGGAGGGAGAGGTGGGACAGCCGGGGTGGTGAGCTCTGACACACCCCGCATCCCCTAGATACATCCCCTTCTGATTCGGGACCGGAGGAGCGAGTCCAGCCGCAACAAACTGCTGAGACGCACGGTCTCCGTGCCGGTGGAGGGGCGGCCCCACGGCGAGCATGGTACGGCGGCTGAGCAGCTCTGCTGGGCCAGACAGTTACGGGGAGAGGGATGAAGGTGGACCGGGCTGCTGGGGAGGGGGAAGTAGGGGAACTGATGGAGCAGACTGTGGCCGGGAGGAGGTGGAGACAGTCTGGCTTCTTAACAATGGGAGCCTGGTAGGAGAAAGCGCCCTCCTCTGGGATCTGGAGCGGGACCGGGGTTGCAGGTGACAGTCCTTGCTCTGCCTCTTTCCTTTTCCTCTCCAGCAGCGAAGTTTGACTTTTCCTGGTGCTTGTAAAAATAGTCTCCTTAGATCTTTAGCTTCCTGTTCCTGTCCCTGCTCCTCCCAGCCCTTGGTCTGGGATCTTGGAGAGAATAACCTAGTTCCTGCCCTTCCTCCACCCTCCAACCACCGCCCCGCCTTCCCCCACCTCTGCCTCACCACGACATTCCTGATTCTTCTTTCAGACCTGACCTCCGAGCTGCCCCTCTTTTTTTGTCCCTTTCTCCCACTTCCCATCAACTGCTTCTCTTTCCTACAATTCCATCACCCTTTTTCTCTTTCCTCCTGATTTCTCTTATTTTCTCCACCCCTCTTGATTCCCTGTGTCTCTCCGCCCTGCTCCTGGTGGAACTCCATCAGACCCCCATCCCTGTCTTCTCCTTTCTGTCTGTAAAGCTGTCTGCTCACTCTGTTTCTCCAACTCTCTCTTTCTCTCTTCCTCCATCTGCCTCTTCCCCTCCCTCCCTCTTTCTGTCCCCTTCCACCCCCCTCTTTAGTCATTTAAAAAAAGATTTTTGTCTTCCTGAGAAGTTCACTTAAAAGGTTTCCATGGGAACAGTGAGGGGAGATGAAGGCAGAGAACACGGATTTGCAACCGACGTGCAGAGAGACACCCTCAGCCCTGCCCCTGAAAACCCCTTTTCACTGCCCCCTACCACTTATGCCCCTTCCAGGACCAAGGATCTAGGGCCTCCATCTTCCCCCGCTGCCCCCTCAACCCCCCCACCCTTGGTGACTCCTTCCACCAGCTCCCTGCCCTTCAGGGATTCAGGCTTCCAGTTTCTCTTCCTTAGAGAGAGCCAGTGGCCTGTTTCTGTCTCTTGGCTCCCCTTCAGCCCTTTTGCCATAGGCCCGGGCCTCACTGTGCTTCGGGCCAGCTCTCAGACCCTGGGTGGGTGGATGGCCTGGGATATGTCATTGTCATGGAGATCTCTGGCCAAGGGGGTGTGTGGATAGTACAGCTCTGTGAGGCAAAGCCAGGTGGTCGTGGTGGTGGTGTATTGTATAGCGAATGTGTATGATGTCTTTTACATCTGTGTGTCATGTCCATGTCTGGAAAGGTTTGTGTGCATGTGTGAACGCCTGTGTGTCCAGGCCAGAATGATCACTTACTCGTGGAACATGGTTTTTCATATGTCCGGTGGTTGGTTTCTCTGCTCACATATTCCCTGTGTTTCTCTTTACCCTGAGTCCTCAGTGTCTGGGGTCTTTAGTGTGAGTCTCCTGTGTGGAGGCACCTATGTGTGTTCGAATTTGGGGTTGGTATGTGGAGGTTGTTGAGTTGGGGTTCAGTAGGGGTTGGAATCCGGGGGCCCAGGGGCATATATATTTGGAGGGTTTAGTGAAAAAGTTGATGGCTGGTGAACGTTTGTGGTTTTCAGGGAGACGTGGAATGTGTAAAGGGCATGGAGGATGTGCATGGGACATAGGGGTCTGGGGGCCTGGGTCTGTGAAGGTGTGTGCTGAGGCTGTGGATGCTGGAGCCCAGGAGAGGTCGCCGGACCTTTGAGCGGCATTGGAATCCAGGGCTCCTCCTCTGCTGGGTGGAGCCGCCGCCCCTCGTTCCCTCCGTGGTTTGGAGCGGGGGGAGGGGTGCTTCTGCTTGGAGGGGATAGTGGGAGGCCCGGTTGGTTTCGGGGGTCCCCTCGCCCCCTCCTGCGTCTCTTGCGCTGTCTCCGGGCGACGGGGCTCGTGACAGAGGCGGCCACGGCAGCATTGGTCGCCTAGCAACGGCGGCGGGGCCCGGGCAACGGCTGCAGCGGCGGGAGCGGCGGCGGAAGGAACCGTTCCCGCGACCGTCGCCGCGCGGCCGTCCCGGCAGTCCCGGGCCCCGCCACCGCCCCCGCCGCGCCGGGCGGTTGGAGCAGGGCCGCGCCGCCCCCTCTCCTGCCGCACCCTGCCCCTCCCCCGCGCAGGGGCGGGGCCCCTCCCCCACCTCCACCTGGGACGCCCCTCGGCCCTCCAGGCAGGCTGTGCAAGGTAAGGGCGGGGCCGGGCTGACAGGAAGCGCGCGTGGGGGATGCGCGGGGGCGAGGGTGCGCGTGTGCGTGGGATGGGGAGGGGGTGAGGAAGCCGCCGCGGCGGCGGTGGCAGCTGCTCCCTTCGCTTGTTTTCGCTGCATCTTCCGAGTGGGGGGAGTTATGGTAACTGGAGGGGGGCAGCGAGGTCCGCGTGGGTGTGGGGGGGTTGGGGACCGGTTTTGGCCCGTGGGGGCCAGGGTCTCAAGCGCGCGTGGGCGGCTGGTGTGGGATGGTCTTAGAGCCCCGCTTTGTGGAGGCGGCCGCCCCTATGCCCGCGTTTGTGTTCGTGCCCGTACTCGTGTCCCGTGTGTGTTGGTGCCATGTGCACACGCGGGCCCAGTTACTCTTGCACACATGTGCATCCAGCCAAGTGGTGCAAACCTGTACTGTTTTATCCTGCCTCTTGTCCTCTTCCTGTCTAGGGAGCTGCAGGACTGACCCCTGGCTTGTGGAGCAGTCCGGCCGTACTAGTACATGTCACCTTTGACCCTAAGCATGCATTTTCTCAGCTGGGGCTCAACTCCGGATTAGTCTCCTGTGTGTGGGGATGTATGTGGCTGCATGAGCAGGATTTACTGTGTCCCTGGTGGCAGGTGTGTGTCTTTGCATGTGTGTTCTATCATTGATCTGGGTATCTGTGTCAGTCCCGGCATGGGTGTCCAGGGTGTGTCTGGATGTGGGTGGTGTGCAAGTGGGGGTGTGTGTGTTCCTTGGAATCCTACTGTATGTGAAATACCTTTGGCCTAGGCAGATGCGAGCCCCTACTTGGTCAAGGAGTAGGAACAGGAAAAGCTGAAACCGGGAAGAGTAGGGTAGAGAGGAAAAGGGGGGAGGAGGAGGGAGAGGAGGAATTAAGAGAGGCTTGGAGAGGAGAAAAGAGAGGGCCAGGGAAAAAGAGTAGCTGGAGATTGCAAATGTGGAAAACAGTTAAGCAGATTTGGAAGAGAGCAGAGAGGATAAGATTTTAAGATGGGGAACTGGGTAGGGACAGTGGGAGAAGGGGCCTGGGAGATTTGGGGGTGGGTGGGAAATCAGGTTTTTTGGTAAAGTGATCTCTGAGAGAAGAAAGTCGGGAGATAGAAGATGGCATTGGTTCACGTAGGCCCTGTATGATCAGGGGAGGCCACTCAGACATAGAGGCTGGCTCATAGGCATGTCACGGCAGGGACTGTCATTAGAGGTTCTTGTCCCCAGCAAAGAGTTGTGCCCCCCATTTCTCAGCTCTCTTTCCAACTCTGTTCCTTACCCTGGTCTGCCAACCTCCCTCCCCTGGCTCCCCATGAAAGCTGCCAGCTGGGTGTGACAGGAAGATAGGCCAAAGGGAAGGTTCTGTATTTAGGGGACTGTAAGGCAGGGGGAGAGTCTGTGGGTGGGCAAAATTTAAGAGGTTGAAGAGGCAGGAGTTCAAGCTCTTGCTGTGTGTGCGTGTGAGAGCAATTGTGTGTGTGTATAGGGTGTGTACATGTGTGGGTGTGTGCACAATGCCTGTGTTACGGGTCTGTGTAGGTGGCTGTTATGTGTGTGCATGCATGTATATGTCGTGCAGAGATGGGACATGGAGACCCAGGATCACAATGTACGAGGATCAGGTTTGCTGTGTGTATGTACATGTGTGTGTTACGCTTTTTATACACGTTACTGCATGCAGCACTGATATCAGAATGAACTGGATTTCTGTCACTCTGCTCCCTTTTCCCATGTGTTTCTGCTGCTCTGATTCTTGTGGCAGTGAGCCTTTGTAAGCATATGTGTATGTGGCCTCTGTGTACCTGTGACTTAGGTGTGAGTTCATGGATCTTCGTTCCTGGCCATATGTGTAAGGTTATATTACTTCCAAGAAGCAAGTGAACCAGTTAGCAAGTGAGTTTTCTTTCTGTTAATTCTTTAGCTCCAAAGGAAAATTTTAGTGGATTTAAAGTTAGATAATGTGCCTTTATTAGAGGAGCTTGTTTCTGAAAGCAATGGCTGAGCTAGGTTCCCTGGAATGAGAGCGAAGCAGCACACCTGAGAAATGCAGAGACTAGGGCAAAGATATCCTGAGCCCTTGTATGTGTTGTTGAGTAAATATCAGAAGGATAATTAACACATTTACTTCTTGTTTTTTCTTTTTCCTGGTAGCAATTGCAGATGTCTGTCTGAAGACAGGGAAGGGCTGGGGGAGAGGAAGGGGTTGTCCTGAGGCAGAGTAGATGTAGTTGTACTTTTCATGTGAATGAAGGATGTTTGTGCTTGTGGATTTGGAGACACCTTGATATATTCAGGATCATGGTATACTTAAGCATGGATCATGGATCATGATCATGTGTGTGTCTGGGGGTTAATTTTCCATTTCTGTAATGTGCTGCCTGCATGATTGCCCGAGGGACTTGGGCCACATGTGGATTGGCAGCACCTCTGTGCTCACAGTTGTCTGTATACCTCCTAAGCACCTAGATCCCTATTTAGTTTTGAATCATGGTTCTTATATACCCGTACCCCCCCAGCTCAGTATATGTTTCTGTGCTTCACACTGTATTCCTAGGGACTGACAAGGGCTCCTGCTTCCTGGGATCAGCATTTTTGTGTGCAGATCTCCTAACACTTGGGCTTTAGAGGCAAAGGGAACTTGAGGACTGATTCTAGGGCAATTTGCAATTCTGGAAGTAGACAAGAAAAAGTAGCTATGGCCCTCCCTTGCTTTGGAATCTAGAGGGTTAACTGGCAGCTCTTCCGGTCCAACCCCCTCCAGCCTGTAGCTTCTTGTTGCCCTGGAGATGGTAGCCCCGCCCCTGATGCAGCATCTGCCCCCCCATTGGCTGCAGTGGTGACTGGGGCTGAGAGGGGAGCCCAGGCCTGGGCAGCCATTCTGGAGCTGGAGCCGGAGCCGGAGCCTGGCATCCCCCATTTTCATTCTCCTCTAGCCTCTCGCCCCCCCCTAAATTCCCTGCCAGCAGAGCCTCTGCTTCCCTCCTTCGAGCTGCCCCTCCTCTAGACTCTTGGCAGTCCTAAGCTTCATCCGCATTCACCTCCCCTCCTCCTCTTCTACCAACCCTCACTTGGGAGTCCCCCAGCCCCCACTGCCCATTTTCCCCACTCCCCTGCATTCTTCTTTTTTTCCTTTTCCTCTTTCCCTTCTGAGTCCCTGTCATTGCAGTGCAAGTGGAACCAGCCCCCATCTCCCCTCCCCTCTACCTGGCCCTTCTTTGAATTTTCTGTCCCCAGGCTTTTTCCCTCACCGGTCTCTTCCAAGACTTCCCCCTCCAGTCCAGGGAGGGGGTCATGGGAGGTAGCCCTGGCCCTCCCGGCAGACGAGGGTTCCAGGAGAAGGGGAACAGGTACCAGAGGTGCCCAGCTGAGGGAAGAGGAAAGCTTACCTATAGACAATGATGTTAACCCAACACCCTCCCCCCCACCAGCCAGCCTCTTCCTGGGGGGGTGGGCACCAAGGGCCTATCTTCTGTGGATCCGTGTTCTTTATTATTTGGGTCTTACTGACCCTCCAGCCATGCCCCTCTGCTGACTGCCAGCCCCAGTCATGGGCCTAAGGCCTCCCACACCGTCCCCCTCTGGGGGCTCTGGCTCAGGTTCCTTGCCCCCTTCTTCCCGCCGCCAGCCTCTCAGCCGCCGCTGCTCCTCCTGCTGCTTTCCAGGGGGTAGGTGAGGCTGGAGTGAGGGACAGAGGGAGGTGGGTGAATGTGCTGGGGCCTGGGTTGGAAACCTGGACTGACAGTGACCCCCTCCCCAACTTCCCTCTGGCCCTTTCTTTCCTTCCAGAATACCACTTGGGCCGCTCGAGGAGGAAGAGTGTCCCAGGGGGAAAGCAGTACAGCATGGAGGCCGCCCCCGCTGCACCCTTCCGGCCCTCGGTGAGTGAAGGTGCCTGCCAAATGTGGCTCAGCTGGGTCCCCCCTTCCAGGCCCAGCTGGAGCCCCAGGATTCTGAGAAAAGGGATAGGAGCGGGAGGGGAAGACAGAAACAGACTCCCCACCTCTTTAGTTCCTCCTTCTTCAGTTTGCTGACCCTGCTTCTCAGACCAGCCCTCCCACCTTTTCCAAGCTGGGGTATATGTGCTTACACCTGTGGGAACGAAGGAAGATAAACTGGTAGCAGGGTTCTTATCCCCCTTTCGTTGCCTCTGAAGACTTCCCTTCTCTCCCCATCCCACCTCCAGTCAGGGACCCTACCAGCTGAGGGTTGAGTGGATAGACCTGACACTGCCCCAACCCACTCCTATCCCCATTTCCTGCCCCCCAGCAAGGCTTCCTGAGCCGGAGGCTAAAAAGCTCCATCAAACGCACGAAGTCACAACCCAAACTTGACCGGACCAGCAGCTTTCGCCAGATCCTGCCTCGTTTCCGAAGTGCTGACCATGACCGGTACAGGGCTAGAGTGGGAGGGATGAGTTGGTTGTAATAGAGGGGACTCTGTGGTGAGATTGAGGAATGGGGGTTATCTGAGTACCAAGGTTGAAGGCCTCAGATTGGCTGTGGGATGTTATGGGGTAAGGGGCAGGGAGAGGACAAGCAGAGAGGCAGGAAGGAGAGTGAAGTTGAAGCCAAGGAGGGACTCTTCTGGCCAACTGAAGGATGGGCTTCAGCCAAGAGATGAATGAGCTGTAAGGAGGGACAAAGAAGGAGTGGTGTTCAGGGGAAGGAAGGGGGTTGTTAGAAGAGGAGCAGGGTCATGTAGGAGGGAGGGTATGAGGGGAGGGCAGCAGGTTGGAGTGGGGCTGGGGCTGACAGATACTAATGGGTGAGGGAAGGGACAGCTGAGAGCATGACAGTGATGGGGAGGCTGGCAGAGGTGGACAGGCTGGGGGGAGGAGGCTGCGGGGACTGAAGCGTGAGAAGGAAGTCCTCAGGGAAGTCCAGAGTGTAGTGTCACTGAGGCTGGTATTGAGGGACATCTGATGTCTGCTTCTATTCCCCACTTCTTGGGGTCCTTCTTTGGGCTTCCTCCTCACCTAATTACTCCCCAGGGTGAACCCTGTCCTCCTTTCCCCCATGTCTGGCCACCCCCAGCATTGGGCAGGTAGGGAGCTGGGGATAGGTGAGTCACACCTTCCCCTGCCCCCTCCTGTGTCACCAGAGCTGGATTTGGGGCTGGTGGGGGGATGAGGGCATGGTATTCCTGGCCATGGGGGCGGGGGGCCGGGGAACGTGGCGCTGACGGCAGTGGAGCTGGGATGACGGGGCTGCTATAAATAGCTTCATGGAGGCTCCCACACCCAAGCTCCCCCTCCCGTTTTCCTACTGCTCTCTGCTCTTCATCCCCTAGCCATCTTCATAGTGCTTACTGTCCTGCTCCTTGGTGTTCTGTGCCCCCATCCCACAGTTCCTCAGCCCTTTTATCTTCTGCTTTGCCATATACTTCCTCCTGTTATCCCCTGTCTCTATTCCCACACTCATCTCTTCAGTTACCCCCTCACCTTTTCCCATTTTCTATATTTCTGCACATATCTTTGCCTCCCTTTTTTCTACTTGCCCTAGCTCTTCTTCCTCGGTCTCCATTTTCAGTCTCTTCATTCTCATTTTTCTGCCCATAGCTTGCTCCTGTCTCTTGTAATTTTCCCCTCTTAGTTTCCTTGGCCCACGATAACAAATAACCACAAACCTTGATTTTGTTAAAGCTTGTCCTCTTACCTCATTCATTCATCTTTGAATTACTGAATGTCTGTAAACACTATCTGTGTGCCAGGCCCCGGCAGACATCTTTGCACTTCTGGTTCTTTACCAGTACTTTGTCTTCCTTATGTTGAGGCTCTGAATTTTGGAGGTCACCGGGGAGTCCCACCTAGAAGTGTTCCAGCCCCACCTGATCTCCTTTCTTTTCTCTGCTATGGTCCATTTCTGGGTTGAGATGTTCCTAGGTATCCCCAGTCCTCACAATCCCTTAGGTGTGAATTGGGGGCCAGGGGGTTTCTTTAAGCGTCTGGTTTCCCTCACATCCCTCACGTCCTTCCACAGGAATAGGCTGGTTTCTTTCTGCCTGTGTCTGTGTGGGAAGAGGGTTCAGGGGTTCTTTCCCCAAGTCTCTGTCCTAGAGCCAAATTGATGATGCAGGCTGTGGTGTATAAGAAGAGTGGGGGCCCTGATCCTCTCTCCTGAATCTCCCACATGTTAGGGCCCGGCTGATGCAGAGCTTTAAGGAGTCGCACTCTCATGAGTCCTTGCTGAGTCCTAGCAGTGCAGCCGAGGCCTTGGAGCTCAACTTGGATGAAGATTCCATTATCAAACCAGTGCACAGCTCCATCCTGGGTCAGGAGTTCTGTTTTGAGGTACTGGGTCTAGTGTGCTGGGGAGGACTGTAGGGCGGGGTGATGGAGGGTGAGGACAGAGAGGCCTTGAGAAAATGGCACACAGGTGGGGATGGTGAAGAGACTAAAACCTCAGGGGCTGGGGAAAAGGCCAGGGAGGAAGAAATGGGAGTGGAATCCTTAGGAATCACCTCTTCTCTTCGGCCCATCTCAACTCCACACCCCTCTCTAGGTAACAACTTCATCAGGAACAAAATGTTTTGCCTGCCGTTCTGCGGCTGAAAGGGACAAATGGATTGAGAATCTACAGAGGGCAGTAAAACCAAACAAGGTATCAGGAATATAAGGGGCAAGGCAAAGGTCAGGCCACGGGGAATCAAGGGGCCTGGGGGGAAGGTGAGACTTGGGAAAAGAGGGAACTGAGGTGGAGGGGACTTGGATGAGCAAGAGGTGACCCCCATTTTTCTCTGAGTCCCTCATTTCCCTTTTTTTCTACCTCATGATCTATTTCCCTGCTATAGAAATCATAGATTTACAGAGTTGATGGTGCTCCTGAAGTCCTCTGGTCTGTCTTCCCCTACAAGGAGAAATGCCCCACCAGTACCCTGACAGGTGGTCGCCCAGCCCCTGCTTACAGCACTTCTCTAGGACACATACAGCTGTCAGTTATCCAAGTCTCTAGATCTTGGCTTCCCCTCTGTAAAACTGGTGGGAGTGGAGCTGAACTCCATGATCTCTAAGGTCCCTTTGGCTCACAAATGATGTAAGTCTTTTTCCCAAGACTTATATTTCCTAGGAGAAATGCTCCCAGTTCCATCAGCTGTTCTCTGTATCCCATTTTCCAGTGACATACAGTCCTGGTGGCTCTCTTCTGGGGGAACCTTGTTTCTCAGTGTCCTTAAAGAACTAGACCCAAGATGCTGGATGTGAACTAACTCCTGCTCCTTTCATTACATCTGCCTCATGATGGTCTGATGGTCAATTGTATCCCCCTACGCCCTTTTCATACTAATTGTATAATCTCCTGTATTTATGCAGTTCTTTTATTTTTATTTTTAAAATTAACTTTTGATTGTCTTCCCAGTCCTCCCATTTAAATTCTATCTTAGTATTTTTGGTTTATTATTACTAGCTTTTAAAATCTTTCCCCATACTGATTCCATTGTCTAATGAGCCACCTATATCAGTTTCTTAGGTCTGCTGTAACAAATTACCACAAACTGGGCTGCTTGAAACAACAGAACTTTATTATCTCATAGTTCAGGAGACTAAAAATCCAAAATCAAGATGTTGGCAATGCCTTGCTTCCTCTGAAGCTCTAGAAAGAATCGTCCTTCGTCTCTTCAGAGCTTCTGGTGGCTGCTGGTGGTCTTTGCTTTCTTTGACTTGAGCAGTTTCTGTCCAGTTTCTGCCGCCACCTGAATTCACATGGCCATCTTCCCTCTGTGGGTCTCTTGTCTCCAAATCTTCTTTAGACACCAGTAATGGAGTCTAGGACCCACGCTAATCTTGTATGACTATTTCTCAATATGATTATATCTGCAAGGATCCTATTTCCAAATAAGGTCACATTCACAGGTTCCAAGTGAACATGAATTTCTCAGCTTTATGATTTCTCTCTCATGGACTCTGCCTTACTTTCTCACTGTATCTTCTCTTTTGATGTCTCTGTCTCTCTGTCCCTTCCCCTTTATCCGCCATGCCCACCCCACCACGCCAGGACAACAGCCGCCGGGTGGACAATGTGTTGAAGCTGTGGATCATAGAGGCCCGGGAGTTGCCTCCCAAGAAGCGGTACTACTGTGAGCTCTGCCTGGATGACATGCTGTATGCACGCACCACCTCCAAGCCCCGCTCAGCCTCAGGGGACACTGTCTTCTGGGGCGAGCACTTCGAGTTTAACAACCTGCCAGCTGTCCGTGCCCTGCGGCTACATCTGTACCGTGACTCAGACAAAAAGCGCAAGAAGGACAAGGCAGGCTATGTCGGCCTGGTGACTGTGCCCGTGGCCACCCTGGCCGGGCGCCACTTCACGGAGCAGTGGTACCCCGTAACCCTGCCAACAGGCAGCGGGGGCTCTGGGGGAATGGGGGGCTCAGGAGGGGGAGGGGGCTCGGGGGGCGGTTCAGGGGGCAAGGGCAAAGGAGGTTGCCCAGCTGTGCGGCTGAAAGCACGTTACCAGACAATGAGCATCCTGCCCATGGAGCTATATAAGGAGTTTGCAGAGTATGTCACCAACCATTATCGGATGCTGTGTGCAGTTCTAGAGCCCGCCTTGAATGTCAAAGGCAAGGAGGAGGTAGCCAGTGCATTGGTTCACATCCTGCAGAGTACAGGCAAGGCCAAGGTGAGTGTTGTGCCCTCAGGAGGAGGTGACCTGGTAGTGGGCACTTGCTTGGGGGAGTGTGCTGTGAGGATAGGGCACTTCTGTCTTCTTGAGGTTGGGTTGTACAGAGGCTGACCCTTGGATTTTCCCGGGCCTCAGGACTTCCTTTCAGACATGGCCATGTCAGAGGTGGACCGGTTCATGGAACGGGAGCACCTCATATTCCGCGAGAACACGCTCGCCACTAAAGCCATAGAAGAATACATGAGACTGATTGGTCAGAAATACCTCAAGGATGCCATTGGTATGCCCCACCCTCATGTGTCATCTTCCTAAACCTGCCAAATGTCTACCCTAGCCCTAAATGTGGCTACTTCAGACCCCAGGTCCACCGTTCCTCAGGCTTTATGCTTCCAACCACCTGGTTCTTACACAACAGCCCCTGTTGTGTAACCCAACCTAATAGCCCCTGTACCTGCCCTTGGAGGGTGTGACCACCCCTGTTGTACTCTCCCCCAGGGGAATTTATCCGTGCTCTGTATGAGTCTGAGGAGAACTGCGAGGTGGACCCCATCAAATGCACGGCATCCAGTCTGGCAGAACACCAGGCCAATCTGCGAATGTGCTGTGAGTTGGCCCTGTGCAAGGTGGTCAACTCCCATTGGTGAGACTGGGAACGCTGGGCTGGGGGGCCAGGGTCAGGGGAGCTGTGTGTTCATCTGTTCATCCATCTGTCCATCCTCAAAGAGGACTGAGGACCAGTTATGGGCAAAGCATTGTGCTGAGTGCTATAAAACCAGGCAGAGAGGGATGAGCCTGGCCTCTGCCTTCAGAGGGCCTCCACCAGGATGAGTAGGAATAAGTTAGATGCATAAGTCACAAAACTTGTAGGATGCGTTAAGTGCCAAGTGAGGGTTTCCCTGCCCCCGTGTAACATAAGGTCAGAGAAGGCAGAGCTTTGAGATAAAGCAGGGAAGGCTTCTTGGAGGAGGTGCCCCCCGCCCCGGGTCGGGCTGGGCTTTGAAAACTGGGTCAGGTTCTGATATTTGAATATGGTGGGGGAAAGAGGACTTTCCAGGAGAAGGCTATAGAAGAAGGCACA
The DNA here is from genome assembly GCF_021234165.1 of Pteronotus mesoamericanus. Classification (NCBI taxonomy): domain Eukaryota; kingdom Metazoa; phylum Chordata; class Mammalia; order Chiroptera; family Mormoopidae; genus Pteronotus; species Pteronotus mesoamericanus. The sequence continues at coordinate 3,678,116 of NW_026555085.1, forward strand.
TGCATGAATGTGAGAAGGTCCAGGAACTTTCAGAGGACAGCAGTTAGGACAGGTTTAATGGAGCACATGGCTCATAATGGAGAGTGGTGGGACAGATGTCTGGACAGGGGGATTAGAATTAGAATCTGGAAGGCCTCAGCTCCCAGGTTAAGGAGTTTGAGTTCATTGGTAGGTCATGGGATGCTGTTAATGGTGCAGTGCCAAGTATCATGACTGAAAAGATTAACCATTAGGCAGAGTGGGGGTGGGGTGGTGACTGGAGCAGGGAGAATGAAGTCCAGAATAGTTGGGGGCTACTGTTAACCAGTTAGGCATGGAAATCAGATCCTGAACAGGGTGGTGGTAGGCAAAGTAGAGAAGAGCTGTAGGAAGGATCCTCTGAGGAAAGAATCAGCAGCAGCTGCCAACTGATTGGAAAGGAGGGATGTGTCTGTGGGGAGTCAGGATTACTCAATCCATGAGACCTGTTTGGGAGACCTGTGGCCTCACTGACAGAACCAGGGAAGTCAGGAGAAGGAGCTAATTGGAGGTATGGGAGCAATGGTGAACTCTGTTTTACCAGAGTCAGAGTTTAAGGTGTCAGTGGGATGTTAAAGTGGACCATAGAACAGAAGATGAAGGGAGTGAGCTGTGAGCCATTCCAGGGACTGGGGATCATGTCTCTCTTCCCTGGAAATCAGAAGAGTTGGGGGGTCCGAGCTCCCTGTACCTCAAGTGACCCTCCATCTCTGTCTCTTCCTGGTGTCTGTTTTTCTTCTTTTCTTGTCTCTCTCACACGACCTCTGTCTCTGCCACGTGTCTCTTTCTTCTCACCTTCTCTATGCCTGCATTTCTCTCCCTTAATCTGCCTGTTACCTCTGCCATAGCCCTCTGCCTCCAGCAGCCTCCCGTCTTCCTCCTGCGGTCCCTCCCTGCCTGTCTCTCTCACCTGTTTTCATGCCCTCACCTCCTGCCACCCCCCTCAGCATGTCCCCTGGAAGCTGAGGGCCTCTGGGGCTCAGTCCCGGTCTCTCTCTTTCTTTCTCTCTCTCTCTGTCTCCCCACTCTTTCCCCCCAGCGTGTTCCCGAGGGAGCTGAAGGAGGTGTTTGCTTCTTGGCGATTGCGCTGCGCAGAGCGGGGTCGGGAGGACATTGCTGACAGGCTCATCAGTGCTTCGCTCTTCCTGCGCTTCCTCTGCCCAGCCATCATGTCGCCCAGTCTCTTTGGGCTCATGCAGGAGTACCCAGATGAGCAGACCTCACGAACCCTTACCCTCATCGCCAAGGTCATCCAGAACTTGGCCAACTTTTCCAAGTACGGGAAGATTCAGGCTAGGGGTGGGCAGCAAGGGTCTCCTGAGTCCCCAGAGACCCTGAGACAGGTGTGGGTGTAAGGCCTTGTGTGTGTGTGTGACCTCTACCTTCTGGATTCCTTGGCTAGGTTTACCTCAAAGGAGGACTTTCTGGGATTCATGAATGAGTTTCTGGAGCTGGAGTGGGGTTCCATGCAGCAGTTCCTGTATGAGATCTCCAACCTAGACACTCTGACCAATAGCAGTAGCTTTGAGGGTTACATCGACTTGGGCCGAGAGCTCTCAACACTGCATGCTCTGCTCTGGGAGGTGCTGCCCCAGCTCAGCAAGGTCAGCGAATGCCCCCTCATCTCATCCCCAACTGTCTCCAGAGGCTCTTGTGGCCTGAGAGACCCCCACCTGCACAGAATTTTCTCCCATCCTTGCTCCCAGATGTGTCACCACCACTTCCCCAGCTCACGTACCCTCCATGTGCACCCTGAGGCCCTCATGGAGCTGGGCACTTAGTGCCCAGGTAACAACTTCACCCTTACAGGATGCTCTCTTGAAGCTGGGCCCACTGCCCCGGCTCCTCAATGACATCAGTACAGCTCTGAGGAACCCCAATATCCAAAGGCAGCCAAGCCGTCAAAGCGACCGACCCCGGCCTCAGCCTGTGGTGCTTCGGGGCCCATCGGCCGAGATGCAGGGCTACATGATGCGGGACCTCAACAGGTGAGCACCTTGGGACCCTCACAGCTGTGCCCTAGGGCCTCTACTTTTCTGTTTCCAGTAGACTTCACTGGGCTCCATGTGCGCCTCTGTAGGGCTTGAAAGAAAGGAAAAAGAAGCAGGTGTCAGAAAATAGTAAGGAGACAGGTACACTCAGTGGTTAGGCTGTGAGAGCCCCTTCAAGTGAGATGGAACAAGAAACGTGGGGCCCCCGAAAAGTGCAAGGGCTCCTCGAGCTCCAGCTTGTTGTAAGCCTAGGGGGTCCCACTGCCAGCTCTGACTTGCTTTGTCCCCATGCTTGCCCATGCCTGTCCCTGAGCTAAGGTTCAGCCTACACATGTTGGATCAGCCATATAGTGTCCAAACTGCCTCAGCCCCACCAGAATCCCACAGACCTTGCCACCACCCAGGGCTAGAGAAGTAACACCTGGACCTTAGCAGGGCCTCTCAAGCCACTGCAGCTGTTCTGATGGGCAGTGCTCGCCTCAGCTGCTGCTCATCATTTTGATGACTGCCCTGCTTGTTCCTCTGCCTGTGTCTCTTCCTCCATGATGCCACATCCATTCCACTATTCCTGCCTCTCCTTCCGTTCATCCATACCTTCTGCCCACCTCTCTTTCTGTCTGTGCTTGCCCCTCTTTCCATCTCTCTCCAGCTCTATCGACCTTCAGTCCTTCATGGCGCGAGGCCTCAACAGGTGAGGGGCTCTCCCCTCCCCCGCCCTCCTCTCCTGTCTGCTCCCCTTCTCCCACTCCAGTGGCCTTCACGTCCCTCCTCTCCTCCGCCGTGCACCCTCACCTCCTCCATATCTGCCCAGACTTGACCCTCATACCTCCTCTTGCTGCCCCCATCTCACTCCCTTCCCAAAGGGGCCTTGTCCTTTCCTTTTCCCATGTATCCCCTCCCATCCTTCCTGCCCTGTCCAGAGCTGCCACCACCAGCTCTCAGCCCTTCCCTGCGGGTCCCACTTTTCACCTCAAGGTCTGTGCCAGACCACAGCATGCTCGATTGCCAGGAGCTTTGGCCTTACCTCCGGCTCGTGTGCCCCTTCCCTTTCAACAGCTCTATGGACATGGCTCGCCTCCCCTCCCCAACCAAGGAAAAGCCACCCCCACCACCCCCTGGTGGGGGAAAAGACCTGTTCTATGTAAGCCGTCCACCCCTGGCCCGTTCCTCGCCAGCATACTGCACGAGCAGCTCGGATATCACAGAGCCAGAGCAGAAGATGCTGAGTGTCAACAAGAGTGTCTCCATGCTGGATCTGCAGGGTGACGGGCCTAGTGGCCGCCTCAACAGCAGCAGCGTATCCAACCTGGCAGCCGTCGGGGACCTGCTGCACTCAAGCCAGGCCTCCCTGACAGCCGCCTTGGGGCTGCGGCCTGCGCCCGCTGGACGCCTCTCCCAGGGGAGTGGCTCGTCTATCACAGCGGCTGGCATGCGCCTTAGCCAGATGGGTGTCACCACGGATGGTGTCCCTGCCCAGCAACTTCGTATCCCCCTCTCCTTCCAGAACCCTCTCTTCCACATGGCTGCTGATGGGCCAGGTCCCCCAGGGGGCCATGGAGGGGGTGGTGGCCATGGCCCACCCTCCTCCCATCACCACCATCACCACCATCACCACCACCGAGGTGGAGAGCCCCCAGGGGACACCTTTGCCCCATTCCATGGCTATAGCAAGAGCGAGGACCTCTCCTCAGGGGTCCCCAAGCCCCCTGCCGCTTCCATCCTTCACAGTCACAGCTACAGTGATGAGTTTGGACCTTCTGGTACTGACTTCACTCGTCGGCAGCTCTCACTCCAGGACAACCTGCAGCACATGCTGTCCCCTCCCCAGATCACCATTGGTCCTCAGAGGCCTGGCCCCTCAGGGCCTGGAGGTGGGAGCGGTGGAGGGGTCAGTGGTGGGGGTGGCGGGGGCCAGCCGCCTCCATTGCAGAGGGGCAAGTCTCAGCAGTTGACGGTCAGTGCTGCCCAGAAACCCCGGCCATCCAGCGGGAATCTATTGCAGTCGCCGGAGCCAAGTTACGGCCCTTCTCGTCCACGGCAACAGAGCCTCAGCAAGGAGGGCAGCATTGGGGGCAGCGGGGGCAGCGGTGGCGGAGGGGGTGGGGGGCTCAAGCCCTCCATTACCAAGCAGGTAGGTGAAGGTGGAAGAAAGGCAGGAAGGGAAGAAGGAAATGGATTGGGGAGGTGAAGGTAGATTAGTTTGTGGTCCAAATTTACAGTTTCCTCACCACCTTCCACTCGTTAAACAAATGTGTGTAGAGTGCCTGCTATGTGCCATGTGCTATTGTAAGCACTATGGATTTGGCAGTGAACAAAAATCTCTGCTGTCATGGAGTTCACGTTCCAAGGGGAGATAGGCTAAATAACTTGCACAGCGTTTACAAGGTGCTCAGAGCTAGAGCAGGGAACTGGGATCGGGACTCCTCTCTTGTTAGTGCTTACTCTAAATGCACCCTGCCTTCTCCCACCTTTCCTCTCTATTTGTCCCTACCTCACCGTGTCTCAGCATTCTCAGACACCATCCACATTGAACCCCACAATGCCAGCCTCTGAGCGGACAGTGGCCTGGGTCTCCAATATGCCTCACCTGTCGGCTGACATCGAAAGTGCCCATATTGAGAGGGAAGAGTACAAGCTCAAGGAGTATTCTAAGTCGATGGATGAGAGCCGGCTGGACAGGGTACGCCAGCCCCAAGCCCATCCTTTTACCCACAGGGGAGGGCTCTTGTCATTGCCAAGGGAACCATCCAGGATTGGGTAGTTATGGTGGGAAGAAAAGACAGACTTGTTACCCTCTCGGGAAGACTTAGTCTGTTGGGGGAGACCAGGTGCAATCAGTCTGTCGAAAACTCAGTTCCAGCTTTTTATTTTATGGGTTGTAACACATCATAGTCTGTGTGGGGGGAAATGTTCTGTATTAGGCTTACCTCCATGTTCTTCCCCAGGGAGAGCATAAGCCCTGGCTCTTATGACTGCTCAGGAAAAGGGAAGTTACCATACTAACAGTGTGAGCTGATAAATTGGGCGGGAGCAGAGGAGTTGCAATTATACTATAAGCAAAGTCTGGTTGACCCAGTCTCTGCTCAGTGGGCATGGGTGACAGCGGGTTGGTGTTGCAAAGTGGTGTGTATTGGCCCATGTGTGGAAAGACTGTTCAGACTCTCAGCTGGTGGTGGCCTGGAGCAAAAGACACAGTAGGAGCTCTGGGCCACACACAAATAACTTAGTGGAAAGTTCCGTAGTGAAACCATTGCTCCAAGAACCCTGAAGGCGAGTGTGGCTGCAGAATTAGGTTAATGTTGAGAATGTATGGGCTCCAATTTGGGGAGCAGAGAGGTTGCTTGGGAGGATTGGGGTTTGAGTATAGGAAAATGTTGGGACTGAGTTAGATGGGCTTGGTTCAGCAAGCCCCATGAAAGAATTAAGCCCTACTGGTAGCAAGTTAACATCTTGGCCTCTAGGATAGGGTTGGTTATGTGTGTACACGCTTCAGAGAATGAGAAAAGAGTCTTTTTCTTTTTTTGTGGTTCACATGAGGAATCTTTGTTGAGGAAGGCTCTAGACTAATACTGTCTAGTAGAACTTTCTGCAGTGGTTGAAATGTTCTGTGATCTTCTCTGTCCAGTATGGTAGCCATTGTCCACATGTGGCTGGTAGTAACTGGGGAACTGAATTTTTAGTTTAATTTTTAAATAGCCACATGTGGCTAGTAGCTGCTGTATTGAATAGCACAGCTCCAGATGTTAGAGCCAATAGGGCGCATAAAATGACTCTTCTGCGTCCTTCCAGTCTCAGGATTCAAGGGTCATTATCAACAGAGGCATTCATAGATTCCCAGCCTGGGTTTACCTGATGTCCAGACTCTCTGTCCAGGGTAGAGTCTTTTCTCTCCCCAGCCAGTGTCTTGCCAGTGTCTCTCCTTCCCCCATGTGCTCTGTGGCCTGGGTTGGGACCAACGAGTCACCTTAGCTTTAATTTCTGGGTACAGTCATTCAAGTTGTGTCCACGAGTCTGTCTAGGTTGCTGTGTGGGTCCTCATTTGTCCAGGTACACATGTGAGGACATGTATATACCTCTCAGGGTGTGGGAGTCTATGACCATGCTCCATTTTGAGAGATCCTCAGCTCCATGGAAGGGCCTTCAAAAAAGTGGGTGTGTATGTATATTCAACAGGCAGGGAAAGGGCTGAAGGGGGTGGTTGGGATGCTGCTCATCCAGCAGCAGCTGATGGAGGGATGGAGGCTGGGTGTTGGAGTCAGGGCAGGGCATCCCTCACAGTGCGGGGTTGTATGCCCGATGGGCAGGTGAAGGAGTATGAGGAGGAGATCCACTCACTGAAGGAGCGGCTGCACATGTCCAACCGGAAGCTGGAAGAGTATGAGCGGAGGCTGCTGTCCCAGGAAGAACAGACTAGCAAAATCCTGATGCAGTACCAGGCCCGACTGGAGCAGAGCGAGAAGAGGCTAAGGCAGCAGCAGGTGGAGAAGGATTCACAGATCAAGAGCATCATTGGCAGGTGAGGGGCGGCCTGGGGAGGGGTAGCAAGGGAAAGCCTGAGGATGGAAAGAGCCCTCAGATCCAAGCTCCAGACACTTACACTTCCCTACACTTACCATCACCAGAAGGGAGGAAACCTCTTGCTTAGTGTAATTGTCCCTTTACTATACTCTCGCTTCTCTCCTGATAGAGTAATTTCTGAAGCCCTTGGAAAATGTGCTTGTTACTATCCAACCATCAGTCACTATGTGTCTGGACCCAGCCTAGGTGGGGACTCCCCACTGGTTACTTTCAACACAGCCCGTGATAGTCACCTCAAACCTGGGTAGGGATCCCTGGCCAGGGTAGCCTCTGACCGTCCCATCCGAGGCCACCCCTTCCTCTCCAGCCTTGGCAGGGTGTTCCATAGAAAAGGAACACCCCTTCTTTTATAAAGCCTGTGCATGTTCTCAGCTGCTTTGCAGAGCTTCTCAGTTATCTTGAGAACTGGGTGGGACCCTGGGCCATATTCCAACCAGAGCCAGCTCCATTTTGATTCATTCTAAATGTGTTGAGTAAGATTAATTAGAAGAACAAGGCTTCTTCATTTGAAACTTTTTTTGAAAACCACTGCTCTTAATTGCTGTCCCTTATGAGAAATCACCTTGAGAATCTCTTATCAAAGGCAGAGAAATGCTAGAATAATAATGATTGTAGAGATCCCTCAGAGGGGCATCACCGCGGCTGCACAGCAGATGGCCTGGGCTCACTGCACTGGCATGGGGGGCGTGGAAGCCCCCCTCTCTGATATTCAGCCAGAGGGCCTGTCCTGAATACGAGGGTGGAGGGACAGGGGTATCTGGATGGTAGAGGTCTGTGAGGCTCAGAAAGCTGTCCCTCCTGAGAGGAGGGTGAGTAACAGGGACAATGGAGGGATTCTGAGGGCAGGGGAGGAGGATGCCTGAGAGGTGTATGGGTTCCCTGGGGTCTGGAGTTCTATGGGCAGGTTAGTGCCCGCCACTAACCCCACTGAAGCCCGTCCCTTCAGGCTGATGCTGGTGGAGGAGGAGCTGCGCCGGGACCACCCCACCATGGCTGAGCCGCTACCTGAACCCAAGAAGAGGCTGCTCGACGCTCAGGTGGAAATTACAATGTCATTTATCTTCTCTGTGTCCCATCCCCATCCATCCCACAGTCCTTCGTGCACTCACTGCACCCACATCCCAGCCCCATTGCTGTCTGTCTCTCTCATTGTCCTCCGTTTGTCCACTGGCTGCTCCCAGCAGCCTCGCCTTTCAGTGACCCCATCTTCATCCCATCGTCTGTGCCTTTGTCACTCTTGGCAGTGTCAGCCCTACCCTCCCCGTTCCTTCCCACCCTGTCTTTCCTACTTCTGTCTGTGTCTCAGGACCTACCAGAACCTGTCTCTGCCCCAGACTACACCCAGTTCCTAGAATCCTCTTCTGTACCTGTTCCTGTTCAGTCACAGAATTCAGCTTCCTCTGAGTCCTTCTGGGGCCAGGAGGGCTAAAAGCTGCATTTCACTAGCATAGAGCACAAGGCAACATGAGTTGTAGTTTCTCTAGGCTCTCGATGGTCCTCTTGGCTCCCCAATTTCCCTGACTCCTAGGCAGCCCCCACATAGAGTCTCCCTGACCCTTCAGATCTTGATTCCTCCCACCCTGTAAGCTTTCCCTTCCCTCACTGTTTGCCTCCTTTAACCCATCTCCCCCTCTGGTCCTCACGCCTGACTAGTTGTACTCTTCTCTGCTGCCCTCCCTCTCTTTTCACCAGCCAGCTTTTAAGACCTCCCTCCTGTCCCCTTGCCCGCTGCTCTCCCCAAATTCTGCTCACTTTCCCACCCATGCTCCTCCTCCTGCTCTGAGGCCAGGCTTCTCCTCCGCCTCCAAGGCTCCTGACCCCATGACCCCACTCTCTCCCCCTGCAGCTCCTCATCAGGTAATTCTGGTTCCGCTTTGACCACGGGTGGAGGACACAGGGGGAGGTGACTCCGGACCACTGCAGGTTGGTCATGAAGCCCACTCCCCTCCAACTTTCCACAGCCTCTTCCCCCTCGCTGCTGCCCTCCACACCTGAACCTCCACAGACTTTGCCCTCCTGATACTTCCTGCACAGACCCATCTCTGAAGGCAGTGCTTAGAGAGTACTTCCTGCTGCCTCCCAGCCAGTTCAGTGATACCTCACCAATGCCAGTGATATCTGGACAGGCCCGGCGCATTCTCAGATCACACGCCCTTTCCTACAAAACCGACCCCCAGCCTCCTCCTCACTGTTAGTCCTCTTCCTCCAATGTATGTCTGTCACCCCCCATTTCACCAGAGCGTCCTTGGGGTTGGGATGTTGGGGGTGGGGTTGATTAAGGGTTGGCTGTGATGATGGATTGGGGGACCTGGGCTAGAGGGGCTGTTTTGACTACAGCAGGTAGGTTGGGGTTTCCTCTTCCTTCCCTAACCTTTGTTCTTTATCCCTGCTTCCTTCTACCTCTAACCTGCTTCTCTCTCTTCTCCTTACATCTGTGAGGTAGGAGGCATCTGGGTCTCCTCGTAGGTAGGAATTAGGATGAGCTAGTTAACTCAGGGAGGCTTTGGGGGCCTGGAAAGAATGCTCTTCAGATGGCAGAACAGTAGGCAGGGTGAGTGGAACAAGGAGCAGCAAGAAAGGAGTTATGACTGATGTTAGAATGTGGACTGGCCCATGTGGTGTCATGGCTGGAACTGGGGTGAGATGACTTCCTAGATAAGATCATGGGCTCTGTAGGCATGTTGATTCCCAGGCAGAGATGCCAGGAACAGCATGTTAAATAACCTGTCTTTCTGTGAGAGCTCACATCCCAGGATTGCTAATGCCACTCACTCCCTGTCTCCCACCACCCAATGGCCTTGCCAGACACAATCCTACCTAAAAAGCTAATAAATGGGAACCTGTCGGCCACTGACATCATTTCTGAGATGGTTTATTTTCTGTGGGATTGATCTGCAGCGGGCAGTGGCTCCTCACACTGTAATTTAACTCTCTGCCTGCCCAACCTTTCTGTCAAAGTAGTCGGTGATCTGTAAACAGATGCTGAAAAGCACCAGGGGACCTCACCATTTAAGAGACTCCTGCAGTGAATTCTTTTGTAAAATGAATAATGGCACCCTAATTTATCTACTTTCTAAATTTGGGTCCATGGGGGTGTAGGGGCTTGCCTGTGCTTTCGCCTGCACAAGCAGAGGGAAGGGAATATAAGGCTTACTTCCTCCCCTGCTCTCCATCCATACTCAGGATCCCCTACCATCTTTCATTTCCTCTCTTGCTGACTTGTGGAAAGTGTGTGAGATGCTTAGCAAGCTAAGAAGGCAGCTTTGCTTATGGCTGGAGTTTTAGTGACCTTCTGGGAGGCGAGCTCTTTGATTTGGAAGAAAGGGCTGATTTGGGAGCTTATACTTGGAATGATTTTGTGTCCTCTAGAGGTAAGGTCAGACATAACTAGGTTGCCAGGCCTAAATGCCCTGTCACCCAGGAAATAATTTGGGAAATTTTGCCAAACCACGTTTAAGTATTGGTGCCTGTACAACTCAGGCATTATTTTAAAAATTAGTTTTTTGCCTGTATTTTAAGGCAAGTGAGCAACCAGAAGTATAGTACAGATGGCTTTCTTTTCTCTCAGCAGAGGAACAGAAGCCAGAGCTGAGGGCAGGAACTAGGAGTTGGTCCAGGAGTGGTAGGAAGGGATAAAATAGGACCAGGGATGGGAGTAGGGTCTGGTAGGCCCCACTTTTTAAGTAGGAGCCCAGGGAGGTATTGAAAGGAATGTGGGGGTGGAAAGGAATGAAGCATTCTGCTTCCTGTGGGTGCAGAGATTGGGGCATGCTGTGTCTTGCAGAAGCTCCTAGTCGTTTCGGTTAGCATGAGAGAGAGAGGCAGCCCTCCCACATCACTTCCCTGAATCCCCTTCCTTTCCCCCCCAGTACAGTTAAACCTCTCTAATTTGGAATGTTATATTTGAGAAGATGGCCACTCTGAATAAGTGACAAAACTGAATGACAGTGTCTATTTAATGAAATGCATGTCTTCAAAATATATACAGTAAGTAAACTTCAATGAATAAGGCTTTTCCACTCGAGGCCCTTAGGGAGCATGCGTTAATGAATAGATAGTATTGAAAAGTCTGTTTCTGGTATAGGTTAAATGTTCCTCCTACAGACACATTTCCACTATTAAGTTGCTTAGCACACTCTTTTTTCATAGGTAAAGGAAAACTCAACCCCAGTTTTTATTCAAATTACGAAAAAGTTCCAAATCCATGGGTGTTTGGATTAATGAGGTTTTGCTGTACTGCGTTCCCTGTTTCCACAACACAAAGTTCCTACCTGGGATTGGGGGTGGGCAGGGAGAAGCCTCCAAGAGGAGGAGGGTGGGCTGGGCAGAGGAAGACTCAAGGGTTAGGTTGGAGAATGGGGGGAAGTAGAAATTTGCTTCTTTAGAACTGGTATCCTGGTATGACTTCCTGGGTTGAAGGCCCCTGTTAGGAATCTAGGGTAAGGTTCTCTTCTCCCTGATCCCAGAAGATGTAACTTCTACTGAAGGTGAGAAACAAAATAGGAGCGGGGTGGGGTTGTCCTGGAGGAAGGGGATGGGACATGGCTTATAGAGTGGGCTGGCTATGGGGCAGGCCACGTTGTTAGGGAACTGGCACCCAGGCCCCCGCGAAGCGTCTCAATAAGTCCGCGCTCTCCTCTTTGGTGTCTTGCAGGAGAGGCAGCTTCCCCCCTTGGGTCCAACAAACCCGCGTGTGACGCTGGCCCCACCTTGGAACGGTCTGGCCCCCCCAGCCCCGCCCCCCCCACCCCGGCTGCAGATCACCGAGAACGGCGAGTTCCGAAACACCGCAGACCACTAGCCCACTCAGCACCACAGACCTCCCTGCCCATGCACCCCACCCTGGAACAGCACCAACCACCAGGACTGGACGTCGCTGAAGGACAGACAGCAGGATTGCCTCCCTGAATGCCTCCTTAGGGGGCACCAGACCCCCACCCCCACTGCACCATTTCCAGGAGGGAAAGCAGGAAACCTTAACTGCCCTTCTTTCCCTCCTGTTGGGGTGCTGCCCCCTGTGACTCCCAGGCACCCTTGCCCCAGGACACCGCCTACCCCACACTGACCCCTTCACTCTGGGGTGCTATCCCCATCCTCTGCCTCATCGTTCCCCTGAGCACTGGGGGACAGACCCTCACACCCACCCTGGGGGTGTGGCACCTCCAAACTTTCAACTTCAGGGTGATTTTTTAGCAGTAACTAGAGCTGACAATCTAACTTCCCTCCACCACCCCATTTTGGCCTCCCCTGTCCCCCTTGTTATGGGGAGGGGACCCCAGGTGAGGGGGCCCTATTACCCCTTGATTTCTCAGGAGCGTCTGGGGGGGCTCAGCACGCACAAACTCCTCCTACTACTATTAAATTTATTCCCTCCCCACCCAGAACCCAGATGGGTTGGTGGGGCCACCGGGGCAGGGTGGGGGCGGCAAGAGGGGAATGGGAGGTGTCTCCCTTTCCTCCTGCACCTGATCTGCTCTTGGCTGGTCCCAGAGCGGGGTGAGGGGGCTGATGCCCCCCCCCTCCCCCAGTGTGTTGGGTGGGGTGGAATTGAGGTTACAGTGAGAGGTTAGGGTTTAGGAGGGTGTGTATGTTGGGGAGGACAGACTAGCTGATCTGCCCTACCATGACACGGTCCCTGCCTGCCCCTCCCCTCTCTCTTGGCCTCTACTCCCAGGGGGAGGGGGGAACTTACTCTAGGAAAAGCCATGTCTCTCTCCCCCAGGGTGGGGGACCTGTGTGGAAGAGGGGTGCTGGGGGCCCCTTTCCATAGCTCTGTCCCCTGGGGGATGTAGGACAGGGCTGGGCTACCCTCTCATCCCCTGCCCCGCGCCCCCCCCCCCCCCCCCAGCCCAATCTCCCTCCACCTCTCTCCCGCCAGCTCCACAATTTTTCGGTGTTTCTCTGTACATAGCTCTCTGGCGGGATAGGGGAGGTAGGATGGATGGGGTTTGGGATGAGTAGGTCCTGGGAGGGGAGAATCCCCCTCCTTGACACCTGCTCTTCCTTGACTGCTGCTCCCTACCCAGCCTTGCCCCATCATCCCTTCTTGCGTTTCAGACTTCACAGGCTCCACCCTTTGTTTTGTAAGGACACTATCCCTTCAGTCCCCTCCTAATCACATACACCCAGCTGGGGCCAAATTTATACTTATATAAAAGTTGTAAATATGTGAAATTTTATCCCTGTGCCCTTTCCTTGCTTTCCCAACCTCAGACCCTACCTGGGACCCCCTTTCCTCTTATTTGGCTGTTGTAATTATCTGGGGTTTGTACTGTACATATTTGGGATGTGTGTGGGGGGGCTGGGGGCAACCCCTGTGTACAGAGCTTCCTGGCCCCCTCCCCCCATGCTACCCTCCCCACCCACCACCCTAAGGGTAGGGAGATGCTCTTCCTACCTGGTTTTTTGTTTTGTTTTGTTTTCTCTGGTTCTCCTTCCCTTCCTAACTCCACTCCCATACTCCTTTACCCCCACTACTGCCCCTTTTTCTCCACTCCCAGCCCCATTTCCTTTTTTTCTGGAGTGTGTGGTGAAACAGAAAAATCATGTTTAATAAACGGAGATTGTTCTTTTATCGTTTTGCTGACCTAAGCTGGGACCTCAGGAAGAACCAGCAGCTGGGTGATAATACCTGATTTTTGAAAGGAGGCTCACTAGCAAGGAAAGCATTGTTTAGGCAAGGTTGCCCTCCTAAGGGGCATGAAAGGGATCAGACGAATTGCCTCATTAGTACTTGAGGTAATCTAGGCTGACTGATTAAGGGTTACATTCTGAGGAGAAAGTGAAACTGCAACTAGGTTAAGTGTTACGTCGTAGTTTGCAGACATGGGCTTGGCACAAGTGATTCCATTTTGGCCTTGCTGTGTTTCGACAGGGTTTTGCACGGGCCAAACACCCGGTCTAGCTCTCTCCTCACCAATGTCTCACTTAACTCCAAGTAAACAGGTCAAGGAAGGGCGCATTATCTGATAAAAGGTTCCAAATACCTAGCTACATACATTCCTTAAAGGAAATAATTACTTAGAATAAGGTTTAATTGCTGGTGGGAAGAACATGATTCCTTAGCAAGTTGGGTTCCAATTCCAGACCCGCCACTTGCGGGCCACAGGGAACAGGATGGCAACACTGGCCTCGCAGGGAGGGGGTAGGCTATAGGGTAATATGGACAATGACTGGTCCACACTGAAGGTGCTCACTTAATCTCGCGCTCTTCGCACCTACCGGGACGCGGACGCCATATTTAATATAGAGCGGCTCACTCGTCGTCCTCCGGCTGCGTAGTACTTTGCGGGGACCACTCCAACGCGGCAAGACCAGCTCTGCTTCTCAGGGCACTGTCTCCCACAGCACCGCCTTCTCACCCGCGCAACCTAGCAACACGAAGTTTGTAGGCTTCCAATTGGCTGTTCCTAACCCCGCCCGCCTCATCCGGCGTCGGCGTCCGGGGAGAGGCGGTGGCTTCCGTTCCGCGGCGGCGCGATACTTACGTAGGCGCTGAGGGCTGCCAGTCCGGCGCTCTTGGTTTTCCCGCGGCCCCGGCTTCCCGGGAGCTGGGCCCCGTGGGCAACGTAGGGGAAACGGAGCGGCGGCAGGCGGAGTTCCGCGCCGACGGGGTCAGTCAGGCTCGTGGCTGAAGGACCTCATCTTTCTTCCACAGGCCCTGGAAGTTAAATCCCCGGTTGGTTTTGGTTGTTTCTGTTTTGTTGGTGGGGGAGTGCGCGGAGCTAATCCGACTGAAAAGTTTCCACGTGTTGGGGGGTTGGGGAGGCATGTGGTGTTTGAGGCGACACGGTCCCGTCATTCAGAGCTTCTATGACCCTCCCATTTCTTTCCTTCACAGCCTTCATCCGGCTTGGGGTCTACCACAGCTCATCTCCTGTACCCAATCCTCAGAGATCTCCTTCCGAGGGGGCCATGGATAACTCGGCATCTTTGCCTCCTGTCCCTCCGTCCCCAAACTGCAACCCAGCCCCACGGACCATCCAGATTGAGTTCTCTCAGCATAGCTCATTGCTTCTGGAAGCCCTGAACCGTCACAGACTAGAGGGAAAGTTCTGTGATGTGTCCCTTTTGGTGCAGGGCCGGGAACTTAGGGCTCACAAAGCAGTGTTGGCTGCAGCCTCTCCTTACTTCCATGACAAGCTTCTCCTAGGGGATGCGCCACGTCTTACCCTGCCCAGCGTCATTGAAGCTGATGCCTTTGAGGGGCTGCTCCAACTCATTTATTCAGGGCGCCTCCGCCTGCCACTGGATGCTCTCCCTGCCCACCTCCTCGTGGCTAGTGGCCTCCAAATGTGGCAAGTAGTAGATCAGTGCTCAGAGATTCTTAGAGAATTAGAAACCTCAGGTGGTGGAATTTCAACCCGTGGAGCGACACCTTATCACACACTTTTTTCCACCACATCTTCAGCAGGAGGATGGTGCATTCGCTCTTCCCCTTTCCAGACTCCTGTGCAATCTTCTGCTTCTACCCAGAACCCCGTTGGAGGAGAGGGGAGTGAACTGGGAGATGTGTTACGGATTCAAGTTGAGGAGGAGGAGGAAGATGATGATGATGAAGACCAGGGGTCAGCAGCACTCTCTCAGACTCCTCAACCTGTGAGAATATCAGGGGTTCCCCATTCTCATGGATCCCACCCACTGCCCATATCTGCTACTCCCCGTAGGCTTCCGGAGGATGAGAGTGCACCACTTGAACCTTCTACCCCTTCTTCTGCACCACCCCCCAAAATCTTCTACATTAAGCAGGAACCCTTTGAGCCTAAGGAGGAGATATCAGGAGGTGGAACTCAGGCTGGAGGAGTAAAGGAGGAGAACACCATGTTTCCTGAAGGGGACACTGAAGGGACTGAAGAGCTAGGGTTCTTGACACTCTCAGGAGCAGGGACAACATCTGGAGGAGGAGGAGGAGGAGGAGGAGGAGGAGGTGGAGGTCCATCTTGGAAACCAGTGGATCTTCACGGGAATGAAATCCTGTCTGGGGGTGGGGGACCTGGAGGAACAGGGCAGGCTGTTCATGGGCCTGTGAAGTTAGGGGGGACACCCCCTGCAGATGGAAAATGCTTTGGTTGCTTATGTGGGAAGCGGTTTGCAGTGAAACCAAAGCGTGACCGGCACATTATGCTGACCTTCAGCCTTCGGCCCTTTGGCTGTGGCATCTGCAACAAGCGCTTCAAACTGAAGCACCATCTGACAGAGCATATGAAGACCCATGCAGGAGCCCTGCATGCCTGTCCCCATTGTGGTCGTCGGTTCCGAGTCCATGCCTGTTTCCTTCGCCACCGGGACCTGTGCAAGGGCCAGGGCTGGGCCACAGCTCACTGGACATACAAATGACTACTGAGGCCATTAACATTAACTAGGACAAGAGAGCCAATGCTGCTGATGGATACTTACCCTCTCTACCATAGCACCCCAATCATGGATCTTGTAATCATGCCAAGAGGATAGATATATTATGGACCTCTTGTTCCTAGCAGATTTGGAATCTCAGATTTCTCATTCCCAGGTTTTTATTAATCACCTTACAGGTCATATTTAATTGGTCATTTACCCATAATAGACCTTTTCATACAGGAAACCAGATTTTAGATTAGAAGTTTATTTGGAGAAGAGGTAGAGCAAAAAGGCATAATAAAGGTTTCATTCAGTCTCCATGAGGAGTCAAAGGAGCTGGTCTCCATCTAGAGATATGTTTGATTTAGAGTTCTAGTAATTCAGAGACTAAACTCTAAGCTTTTCTTTCCCTCATCATTGCTGAAATGTGAGCAGAGTTCTTTTTTATGTACTTCCCTTGTTATGTCTTTCTGGAAGCCCATCAGATTATAACTTGCTTTCTTAACCAGTAGATATCTAACCAACACCTTTATTTTTATGTTGTAGTTGAGCACTTTAACAAGTTGAACATTCCATATGTCATTCTTAGAACCCTCTTTAATAGAAGGTATTTTCTCAACAGCCTGTGCCACTTGTCTACTTTTGGCCACTACTTATCACTCATACATTGATTACAATGACTGGAATGTGATCAGTGAATTCAGAGAATGGCCACTGACCTAAAATGCTCTCAAGGTAGCACCACTGCTCTGAACAAGTGGCTTTGCTCAGAGGGATTCAGGGCTGAGAAAGCACATACTGAAGGCTGGAGAGTAACGGCATAGTGGGACCACATCCCCTTCCCATTCCCCCATCTGTACATGACAGCCCCTTGGTTGACAGGTAGAAGGGCAGCTTTTGAAGTGGGGAGATTGTTGCAGGTTACTTAATTTCTTTAAATAAAATTTGCCCTGAAATAGAGAGCTGGCAATGGACTGAACTGACTGTGGGAGAGAGAATGTGAAAAAGTTGCCAAGACTTGGATGTGTTTTACAGATCGGTTATGTTGATGGGGAAAGAATAGGGTAGTTGCACACTGGTGCAGAGAAAACAGTTCTGGACTTCAGTGTGTTAGATTTTAGGCCCAGGCTTGCCACTGAGTAACCTCTGGTAAGTTACCTTATCTTTCAGAGTCTGAACTCTTACTTTTTCTTTGGTGGGGTGGTGTGTATCTCCTTACTGGTTCTCTGCCTTTTCTTAAAGGGTTTGGTTTATATGATCTTTACCTATAATATTGTTCATGTATTTTGTATAATGGTTGGTTCTACAAACATTTAGTGCAAAGCACTGTGCCAGGCCCTGATTTATATTCTGCCCTCAAGGAGTTCCCAGCTACTACTGAAGCTAGACAAGTAATGACAATGTAGTATGATAAGTCCATGATAGTGGGCAGTACTAGCTACTGTAGTGGCACAAAGGAAGCTGAGCCAAGACCTATTATAGGTCAGCAAAGGTTTCACAAAGAAGTCTGTGTGCTAGAGTAAGGCAGTGGGTTTGGGTGATGGAACTGATGTGGAAATGGTGAATTTGAGTTGAAGTCACAACTTCACTTACCTAAAGAATATTCCTCAAAAGTTACTAGGTATGGCACCCCAAGGAGGCTAAAAATTGTGACTTTATGGCTGAGAAGGTGAATTGCATCTGGTACTTGTCAGCCTCTCTAAAAGAGCCATGCCATGGTACCATTAAGGACTGTGAACACACTGGGAAAGGGGCCAGGGAGTATGTTCCAGTCTGCAATCTACTGCTGTCCCACCCTCCTGCCATTCTTTTGGCACACTTCATAGGCAGCTATGTCCATTGGCCAGGATCCTTTGGTTTCAAGCAATGGAAGCTTGCTCTAACTTAACCTTATCGAAAGAGGACTCTATGAAAGGATGTGGAGTGGGTCCTGAAATGGAAGGAAGACATGAAGGATCAGCCTTTGCAAGGACAAGACCCGGGTCACATCTGAGAGTCCAGGGAACAGGACGTCCTGGGAATCTCTTCAGGTGATATGTTTTGGGATAATGACCCAGTCATTCTTATTTCTTGTGTCACTCAAAATTTCCCAGATGAGAACTCTTGCCAGAGCACCTTTATCATATGTTTGATCAAAGTAACAGAGTGGACATGGAATCCTCAGGGAGCAGTTGGAAGTCCTGGGATAGAAGAGTGGGAAATGGTTGCTGGCCACACCATAGGACAGAGACCCACCACAGACAATCACTACATGTTAGGATCCCAACTTGGGATCCTTAAAGCCTCAGATATACCTGGCACTTAATAGGTATTCAAGATATATTGAAACTGCCCACCTCTGCCCTCTGAACTTAAGGCAAAATTGTGTCTGTCCTTTCCTTAATCCCCATAACACTTTATGTTATTACTCTGTAAAGCCAATTAAAACACCATGTTAGAATTTTATTTTAAAAGTTATTAGGTATTGTACAGAAAACCGTTTTCATGATGAGTGAATTTATTTTAAACAAATGCGTACCTTTCTGCCTCTGTCCTTTCCTCCATTAGTGGAAGAGATGTTCCTCCTACTGTCCAAGGCTCACCCCTTCCCAGAACCTTTGCTCATGTAATTATCCCCTGTGTCCTGTGTCTTCACTCTGTGTAGTTTCTCATTTGCAGTTAATCATGCTCATAGGTTTGTGAGAATACATGTAAAATGCCCAGAACAGTGCTTTGCACTCTGTAAACTCAATAAATGTTAACTATTATGAAGGAATATTAGTTACCCACACCTTTGCTGGAGTTGCTTCTCTCAGGGATCACTTACATAAAGGGGAAATATTTTCAACTAAAAGGGAAAGGAGGCATACAGCACTCAGTAAGGATTAGATGTTCTCATTGCTATTACCCTTTTGATAAATGCTAGAGTTCTTCAAGGCTCTTTTCAACGTCTAACTTTATACGCTCCTGGGTGGTTTGTATCCACTTTTCTGAGTTAAACCGTTTAAAAACTGATGACCCTTAATTTTATATCTCCAATTTCCCAGGCGCCCCCAGACCCTCTTAGATTCCTTCTTTCCTTCCATCAACAATAAATGCTTGCTGTGTACCAGGCACTGATAAGAAGAGCAGAAGGTATCACCAGGGCTTGGACCTTGGATTATGGCTTAAGAGACAAATATTGAACTATCTATGTAGATACTTCTAGACATTTCAAACCTAACATGTCTAAAGTACTCTACTCCATCTCCAGCCAGCTATTTCTCTGCTTTTTCCAGGTGTAGTAAGAGTTCCATCATCTTCCCAAATACCCAAGACTGAAACCTAGGATTGTCCCTAAGACCTGTCTCACCTCCCATACATGTCGTCCCAGTGCTATTTCCCAAATATTTCAAATTGATGCATTCTTTCATTCTCACTACTGCTACTGTTAACCTAACTGGTTGTCTTCTGTCTTGCTTCCCTCTATTTTTCACTCTACACACTATGGCTAGAGTGATCTTTCTAAAGCAAAAAAGTACTGTTTCACCAGTTCTTCAACATAAACATTTCATTTGCTTCCTCTTGCTCTTTCATGAAGTCCAAATGATCTGATCTTGTTGCTCACTACTGTCTCCCCTAGGCCTCTCCCCTTTTCCTGCTTCTCTTGCTCATCTCTCTACTTAGAATAGTTACCTACCTAGAAATAGCGCTTGATAGAATAATTCCTACTTTCATTAGATACCAGTTTAAATAGCACTTCCTCTATAACTCTCCCTCATCATTAGAAGTTCTGTTTTGTGCTCTACCAGCTCTTATTTTCCCATATCATGAGACTTTCTTGGAATTTCCTTTATTCAGTAAGTATTTGCCAGCTATCCACTATTACCCATTACATGTAGGTGCTATTTTGGGCATGGCAGATGTTGCTTGCCCTCATAAGATTACATTCCAGTGCTGTAAAGGAAATAAACCAGGTAATAATGTGGAGAGTAACAGAAAAAGAAGGCATACTATGCACATTGATCTAGTATCCAAAGGAAAAGAAAGACCCAGAGATGAAAGCAGAGCAAGGAAGATGGTTCCTGTAAAGTGTTCAGCAGGTGCAAAAGTCAAGAAAGAGAAAGGGTATGTTTGACAAGGAGATCAGTGCACCTGGAGAGGAATGAGATTTTGTCTTTGTCTGCTTGGGATGCTATAACAGAATACCATAGACTGTGTAGCTTATAAACAGCAGAAATTTATAACTCACAGTTCTGGAAGCTGGGGAGTCCAAGATCAAGCATCTGCAGATTTTGTGTTGCGAGGACCTGCTCCCTGGTTCATAGACCTTCATCTCACTATATCCTCACATGGCAGGAAGAGAAAGGGGGAGCTCTTCGGATTATCTTTTATAAAAAATTTTATTTACTTTGTTTTTAGAGAGAGGAAGGGAGGAAGAAAGGGAGATGGTTGTCTCTCAAGCACTCCCTACTGGGAACCTGGCCCACAGCCCAGGCATGTGCCCTGACTAGGAAGTGAACCAGCAACCCTTTGGTTCCCAGGTAGGGCACTCAATCCACTGAGCCACACCAGACATGTCTGGGTTATCTTTTATGAGGGCACTAATCCCTTTCATGAGGGCTCCATCTTCATGACCTAATCATTTCCCAAAGGCCCTCCCTCCTAATATCACATTGGGGGTTAGGAATTCAATATATGAATTGGGGATGGGAAGGGGTACAAACATTAAGTCCATTGCAGACATAATTGAATAAGTGGGCTGGGGCTGGGTTGTTTAAATCCCTTCAGATTGTGATGAGGAATTTGGATTTTATTCTTAATGCAAAGGGAAGGCAATAAAGAGATTAATGTAGGGGAGTAACATCTTAAAGAAATTACTCTGGCTACAGAGTGAATATTGCATCATTAGGGAGCAAGAGTGGAAGCAAGGAGGTCAATTAAACTATTTCAGTAATGCTGGTTAAAGCAGCAGATATGTAAAGAAGTAGATGGATTGAAGCTATTATATTTGGAGGTGGGAATGACACAGGACATTCTAACAGATTAATGTAGAGATTGTGGGAAAATAAAAAAATCAAAGAAAACTTCTAGCGTTTTGGCTTGAGCAATTGAACTAAAGGCCATTTCTTGAGTGAAATACAAGAATAGAAGAATTCGGGAGTGAATGAAAGTTTTTTGTTTGAATGACTACAGGTATCCAATGGGCAGCCTGATATAATTGTCCAGTGTTCTTCTAGATCAGGGTTGGCAAATCTACAAGGGACAAGATGGTAAGTGTTAGGGTTTGTGTGCCAATAAGCAAAATAAAGTATTTACATAAGTACAGAAAAATTAACATCAAATTTTTTATTGACAGAATTCAAAATATAATTGAGTACAATTTTTTTGTAATGCAGGTCTTCTGCTTAATTGGGATTCAAAGTTAGTGTTCCCTACCATCAAAACCAATTGCAAATGTCTATCTGTTAATGCTGATTTGTAATGATATTTTACATATTTCATTTTTGAAAATGTCTTCACACAGATAACACAGCCAAATACTGATAACCAATCCAAAGCATATTATTTTAATTGAGTATATTCATCACCTGAAGGGCAGTAATAGAATTGTTATATTCTCTTGATACTCACCTTTTATCATACTATTACATTGTAAATTAATCACATCTGATTGACAGGTGGAAGCTCCTCAATTGTGAAATTAAGTTAAATACAGAAAAATTTTTTGCACTTAACAGTGAGGTCCAGAAAACATTGCTGGGACTGTATTTTGAGTCAGAGAAATCCACTCCAAATTTATATGAGAATGGAGATCTTGCTTTATGTTTTAACTTTTGATAGCACAAGGAGTGTGCCTAATAGCATGACATTAACTGTGATTTAAACAACTTTGATGACTTGGCTGCAATATATGTTTCACATATAAGCACTGTTTTGCCTTGTGATTTTAGACTACATTTAATAAGAAACATGTGCGCAGCAAGTGTCCACACACAGATCAATGGATAAACAAAGTATGATATGTACATACAGTGGAATGTTATTAAGCCTTAAAAAGGAAGGAAATTCTGACATATGCTACAATGTGAATGACCCTTGAAGACATTATGCTAAGTGAAATAAGCTAGCCACAAAAGGACAAATACTTTTATGATTGCACTTATACCAGGGACTTAGAGCAGTCATGTTCACAGAAGTAGAAAATAGAATGGTGGTTGCCACGTGCTGGGGGTAGAGAATAAGGAGTGATTGTTTAACGGTACAGTTTCATTTTAGAAAGATGAAAAAAGTTCTGCAGATGGATGGTGGTGATGGTTGTACAACATTGTGAATGAAATTAATGCCATTGAACTATATGCACTGAAAAATGTTTTATGCCCTGGCCAGTTAGCTCAGTTGGTTAGAGTGTCATCCCGGCACTGCATGGTTGAGGGTTTGGTCCTCAGTCAGGGCACATACAAAAATCAACGAATGCATAAGTAAGTGGAACAACAAGTCAATATTTCTCCCCCTCTTCCTCTTTCTCTCTCTCCCCTTCCCTCCCCCACTGCCTCTCTCTCTCTAAAATCAGTTCAGGGGTCCCCAATCTCCCTAGTTCTAATCCATGGGCGCCACTGCAGTTACAGCTTGAGCTCCATCTCCTGTCTCCTCCCACCTCCCCACAACCCTCGTCCATAGAAAAATTGTCTTCCACTAAACCCATCTCTAGTGCCAAAAAGCTTGGGGACTGCTGGTTTAAATGGTAAAATGTATGTTATGTATATTTTGTCATAACAAAAATAAATAAATTAACCACTAATGATCTAATAAATCTAGATATTGGGCATTAGTGGGTGTTAACACCACAAAAAAGAAAAAAACAGACATTGCTTCTCATGGAAAACACCACCACCACCTATGAATTACTCTGGCCCAAAATAGCAAACTTGAATGTGATCAAGTCTCAAGATATAACTACCAATTCACAGAAAGGGCAGGGAAACATTAAACCACACCACAGTGATGCAATCTGCAAAGCTGAGACTGTAGGAAATACTAAGGAACAAACAACACATTTTCTTCATCAAAAAATTGCAAGGGGGAACAAAGGGTGAAGGGAAACCTATAACTTGAAAGATTTTAAAAGACATTAACCAATTATGTGTGGACCTTATTTGGAATATAGGTTTTTAACTATAAGCGGAACCTAACCAGCTATATAAAGATGCAAGGAAAATAAGACCAGCAACACTGAAAGGAAAAGAAATCAACAGAGACAAGAGGGAAGGAGGGAGGGGGGGCGGAGAAAAGGAAGGAAAGGAGAAAGTCAAGGAACATATAGCAAGGACTCATGGACAAAACCAAAGGGGAAAGAGCTGAGGGAGGGAAGGAGGGAGGGGGCAAGGGAAAGTGGCGGGGGGGAGGCAGAGACAAATGTATTTTAAAAAATAAAATAAAATAAAATAAAAGGAATATAGTTTTTTAAAAGAAAATGTTAAAAACATGGATTTTATGGGAACTCAACCACTGGCTGGACATTTGATGATATTTGGGAGTTATTAACATTTTTAGTTGTGATAATGGCATTGTGGTTAAAGAATAAAAGGGTCTTTGTCTTTTGATGGCATTGGCTATTTATGATTTGATAAATTTACCCATAATTACGGATTGAATAAAAATGCTAAATAGATATATGAGTTCTAGATAACTATACATTAAGTTATAACTTACATATGTATAGTATATACACTTTAAGAATGTCTAATTAGATATTTTATATTACAAATACATTCTGGTTTGTGTCCTGGTCCAAGTTAATACAACTTTCTGCTTGACTCTTAAAATAATGAATTGCTCTGTGTATTGATGTAGAAAGATCTCCAGTATATATTGTTGAGTGAAAGTAGCAAAGTGCAGAACAGTATATAAAACATGCTTTGTTATGTATGAAAGACAGTGAGGGCTAGGAGGAAATAGGAAAGGTATAATATTTGCTTATATCTGTAAAAAGATGCACTGCTAGATTAAACAAGAAACCAATAAAAATGGAAAATTAGTTAAGGCCAGAAGCAAGACTAGTGTACTATAAGATTCTTCTATGTGTACTCTGAATCATGTATTTCATTACCTAATCAAAAATAAAAGTAATAAATTTTAAATTCTTTTAATTTGAGAACAGATGAACCATATTAACTTGGCAATATAATTACATAGAGAAAGAGTTCATTCTAAAGACCTCACATCCTTAATGGGATGTACCCTAAGGATTACAAAAAAACCAAAAAAACCCCTCCAACTAAAAGTTCAAACTTTAAACTCTTAAATATTAAATAAAATTGCTTAGATTTTAGTCCTCATCCAATGATATGTTTATTGATTTTAGAGAGAGAGAAAAGGAAGAGAGAAAGAGAGAAACACTGAGGTGAGAGAACATCGATTGGTTGCCTCTCATACATGCCCCAGCAGGAGACAGAACCCACAACTGAGGTGTGTAGCCTTGATTAGGGGTCGAACCCACAACCTTTTGGTGTATGGGATAACACTCTCACCAACTGAGCCACCTGGCCAGGGCAAATTGTTAAAATTTTAAACTTCTCCCAGAAGTTATATTGTTCATAGTATTAGCAGTACTGAAATTTTAAAAGTATACTGTTTTCTTATAAATAGGTTAAATGACATTAGTAATTATATTAATAATGTAAGGAATGAATATTTTACTGTAAAAGATACACAATTATATAACAAAAGAAACTAAGTGAAAACATGAAAATATAATAGTATTAAAAACTAAAAATCAATATAAACTCATAAGTTTTCAGGTATCTATTTTCTGGTCCTATCTATTGACATGGATGTTTGACAGTGGGGCAAAGGTAAACTGGCCACTGTAATGAGAAGGCATCTTCTGACTGAAAGACAAGCAGGCAATTCCACAGAGTATGACAATTTATTATAGGGTAATTTACTTATAGGAATATTGGGCCAGAGCGGACAGACAGTCCAGTAGTTTTGCACAAATTCTCTGCTAATAGACTCTTGCTCCAGTACTTTTTAAATGGTATAACTCAGGTACTAATGAATGAGAAGACAAAGGGACAAAGAATGCAGTAGCACCAGAGACCATGTCTCCAGGTGATCCTGTAGATGATTGTTTATAATTCATAGTCTTACCATTTTGATATTTGTCTCGGTTGTCATGCCATTCCAGGTGTTACTAACAAAAATATTCATGGCTAGCTATATTTTAAGGAACACAGATAATCATCAACTAGCAAGCTTTGGTAGGCTTACTAAGGACAGGGAAGTTGCTCAAAGGTCACAGAATGAAAGGACACAAAGATGGAGATGGTTTTGTTCACATCTGTTTCTATACAATGAACTAGAAGCAATGAGCAGTCCTAGTGCCCATGTTATGATCTCTAATCCCATTCCCCATTAAAACAAAGTATGGATCCTTCTAGAAACCTCTGATTCCAAGGCCATTGCAGGCACTTTACAAGGTGTGCCTGGGACATGTTTGTGTGTTAAGAAGCCAGAAAGCTTTTGAAGATAATGTTATGTCAAAAGGACCCAGGAGCCCATATGAAAGTATTCCCACTAAACAAAGTTGTGACAATCTGAGCAACTAAAAGAATAATGAGAATTCTGGTCAAGGTGGTGGTGTAGGCAGACATGGCTCACTTCTTCACACAACTATATCAAAATTACAACTAAATATAGAACAACCATCACTCAGAATGTCAGAAATCAAGCTGAATGTAAGTCTGGCAACTACAAAATCAAGTTGGATGGATGTCTGACAACTACAGAATTAAAGAAACCACATCCATCCAGACTGGTAGGAGGGGTGCAGACGTGGAACAGGATGGCCCAACACCCACATGGATAAAAATTCAGGAGGGATATCTCAGAAATGCAGAGTTCCAGCCCCAAACAGGCCCCCCAGCCCAGGATTCCAGTTCAAGGAAGTAAGTTCCCACAACTTCTGGCTGTAAAAACCAGCAGGGATTGAGTTGCTGGAAGAAACTTCTGGAGTCCCAAGCAGTTCCTCTTAAAGAACTCACACACAGACTCACATACTCAGACTTACTGCCTCTGAGCTCCAGCACTAGGGCAGCAGCTTGAAAGGCACCAATGATATATAGGGAGAAACTGAAGTGTTTGGCATCAAGGCAAGTAGAGGCCATTGTCCCTTTGCTATAACCTACCCCCACAGAGCTGGTAAGCTGGTGCCATGTCTGAGACTCCATCAACCTGGCTAACACTGTTGACCCTCCTTGGAGATCCCCAGAGGCTCTGCCCCACCCAATTTATGGGCCCACCCAAGCTGCTTTTCCATAAGAATGGCTACTCTTGGCCCCTAAATTCTACCAAATAAGCGACAGTTGGCTTCAGTGAGCCCTAGCAGCAGCCAGATTAGATTCACTGCTTGGCTTCACCTGAGAGTCTCCAAGCCCAGCAGAAATAGCAGCCATCTCAGATGGCTTTACAGCTCAGGCAGGGTGCCCTGGGAAAAACACAGGTGGGGGCTGACCTTGGCCGACTCCTCCTGGGAAACCCCAGGGCCAGTGCACCCAGTGGACAGCTACAGACCATGTTGGAGCACCACCACCCTGCCCCTGCACAGCTGATCCTCCACAGAAAGTAAAGGTTGGTGGTCAGTGGTCACAGCCAGTCCTTGCAGCTGACTGCTGGGTAAATCCCTCTCATTTATCTCCTAACAGCAACCAAGGCTCAACTACAAGAGGAAGATGTACTCAGCCCACACGAAGGGTGCACCTCAAGTACCTAGCTTGCATGATAGGAGAGGCTGTGCTATTGGACTCTACTACATTAGGCCACACTACCAAGACATGGAGTCAAAGCAGCTCTACCTAATACATAGAAACAATCAGAGAGCTGCCAAAATGGGCAGACAAAGAAACATGGCCCAAAGAAAAGAACAGATCAAAACTCCAGAAAAAGAGCTAAACAAAATGGAGATAACCAATCTTTCAGATGCAGAGTTCAAAACACTGTTTAGAAGATGCTCAAGGAACTTATTGAGGACCTCAGCAGCATAAAAAAGACTCAGTCAGAAATGAAGGATACACTAATTGAAATAAAGAACAATTTACAGGGGAACAATAGTAGAGTAGATGAAGCTGAAAATCAAATCAACTATATGGAACAGAAGGAAGCAAAAAACAACCACACAGAGCAACAAATCCAAAAAAATGAGAATAGTATAAACTATTCTCTATGCTTCTGGGACAACTTCAAGAGGTCCAACATTCACATTATAGGGGTGCCAGAAGGAGAAGAGAAAGAGCGAGTAATTGGAAAACTACTTGAAAAAATAATGTGGTGAAGGAAAGAGACATGCAAGTCAAGGAAGCACAGAGAGTCCCAATTAGGTTGGATGCAAGGAGGCCCACTCCAAGACACTAAAGTTTTCGTTTTAATCATAATTAAAAGGCCAAAGGTTAAAGAGAGACCCTTAAAAAGCAGCAAGGGAAAAGAAGTTAGTTACCAGAAGGTTGCCAGATGGAAGGGAGGAGGGGAAGAATGAGTGAAGAGGTGAGGGGATTAAGAAGTACAAATAGGTAGTTACAGAACAGCCATGGGGATGTAAAGTACAGTATAGGAGATGGAGTAGCCAAAGAACTTATACGCATGGCCCATGGACATGGACAGTGGCGGGGGGACTGCCTGAGGGAGTGGGAGACTCTGGGTGGAGGGAGGCAAAGGGGGGAAAAAATCAGGACAATTGTAATAGCATAATCAATAAAATATAATTAGTAAAAAATAAAAAAGAATAATTGTATTGAACACATTGAATCAATTAAAATTCATTATTTTATACTGAGACTCAACATGAGAGTAAGTCAAGAAGTCTCATTTGTTACCATCTAAGGCAACTATTAAAAATTATTTATTTTGAAAATTCGTAGTAAAAGAAAAAATATTCAACATTTATTTTTTTGTGCCAATAAAAACTTATTTTAGGATAACTAAATAGTCCTAGTCAATGAAAGAAATCTTCACAGAATTCTAGTTAAACAATGTAAAAGAAATAAAAGAATTATAAATACAAAATTTCACAAACTTCCATGAAAGTATTAATTCAGGCAAGATCAATTGGTGTTAAAACCAATAGAAGATTGATAGTTGTAAACATTCATATAGAGCCAAAGTAACACTGCACAGAGTACTTTCTAGCCTCAAGAAAGAAATGTTAACTGTAAACCAAGCGATCAAACTGTCACCACCATAATCTGGGGTGTCAGTCTCAGCATTACAAATGGTTGATCACGTGTCTGCTATATGACTTTGTTCTTTCCAGTACTTTGTATCGTAGTTCAATCATCCCTCAGAGGATACAATCCATTCCAAAAAACACGTTGGATAGTGAATTTTTAGATAGTGGGACTCTGTACATTATTTTAAATGGAGAAATAATAATAATTTATTCCCAGGGCATCTAAAAACCCCAACCAATTTCCCTCATTACTTGAAACACTCTAAAAAATACATGTAACAATCAACCAGGGGGGTTTTGCTTAATATAATGCCTTTGAAACCCCAGTTACCTAATTGTTCAACACTTAAATTACTCATTAATAAATTTATTTGTGCAAGAACATTACCGGGTACGAATTGTGTTTTCCTTTTAACTGTAACACATGTGTTCTGTAATATAAACAAACAGTGAAATAGTGTGTTAAAGACACATAATGAAGGCAAATAACACTAAGCAATAATAAAATAAACAAAGCAAGTTTTTAAACTTGGTTACTGAAGATTGCAGTGTTTCCTGAGTGAGGTTTGGAGGTGAGAAGGGAATTGGAAGCTACAGTCAATGCTGCCATTTAGGGGTGGGTAAAGGTGAATGAACTTCAGAAGGGGAGAAACGGTAAATGTCTGAGGCCAGCGCATGTCTGAATCCACGAAGCTAGTGGACAGTCTGCTTGCCTTGACAATGGAGTCTTCAGAAGTAAATCATCTTGTGAAAGTATTGACAAAAGTGACAAGAAAGGCAAAATGGACAAGCATTACATTCCCTGTGCTTATGCTATGCAGCTTCTGGACTCGACTGTGCTGGAAATTGCATTTTTTAATGTGATTTCTCTGTTCTTGTCATGATTATGATCTCTTGCAAGCAACAGAAACCTTTCTGTCTACATGTTCTAAAATCTCCTTTAAATAATTGCTGTTAAGTATTAGTGGCTCCTTGTATTGGTTTGCCAGGGCTGCTATTACAAAATACCACAGACTGTGCAGCTTAAACAACAGATACTTATTTTCTCACAGTTCTGGACACTGGAAGTTTAAGATCAAGATGCTGGCGCGTTTGGTTTCTCCTGAGGCTTGCAGACCACCGCCCTCTCACTGGGTTTTCACATGGCCCTTGTCTGTGCACAGACACTCCTCCCATCTTTATTTTTACAGGGACAACGGTACTGTTGGATTAGGGCCCCACCCTTATGACCTTACTTAGCCTTAATTACCTCTTTAAAGGATCTGCCTCCAAATACAGTCACATTGAGCATTAGGGCTTCAACTTATCAATTGTGTGGGATCATAGTTTAGTCCATAACACTCTTCTTCCAACTTAGTTCCTTCCAGCATTATTCTTCCAATGGAATGTTTCTTGGAAGGATATTGGTAAACTTTTCCATAATCAACTTCATTTTAATAATGTTTTTATTTTCTCACATGCAGGAAATAAGGTATTCATAGTAAGTGGAAACATAAGCATGGCCATGCATATATCTTTTTATGCTTTCAAAAGCATAAAAAATTTTGTAACTTTCAATATACATGCCTCTCTAGTCTCATAAATTCACCTGCTTTCTTCAGTTTTTCTACTTTAGTCATTTTCATTTTCTGATGTGGGGAATTGATACAGAAAATGTATAATTAGATTGCCTATTCTTGCACCAATACCACACTGTCTTAAAGATTATTATATTTTTATGGTGAGTCTTGATACCTACGATGTTGTTCTTTTACTCCAAGACTTTACTTACTATCCTTTGCCTTTTGCAATTTCATGTACATCTTAGAATCAATTGGACAATTTCCATAAAATATCTAGTGGGGTTTTGCCTGCGAGTACATTAAATCTATTAATTAACTTGGGAAAGGCTGATAGCTTTATGGTATTTAATCAATAATATTTTTATTATTGTAAAATACACATAATTTAAACTTGTTTACTTAAAGTAATATCATGTATTAAGTACATGCTAAATGCCATGCGTTCACCACCACTGTCTAGCTCCAGAGCTTTTTGATCACCCCAAACAGAAACGCTGTACGCATCAGCAGTCACTCCCCATTTCCCTATCTACCCGCTCCTTCAGTCTGCCTCTGTCTCCATGGATTTGCCTATCCTTTTAAAAAAAATTTTATTTATTGATTTGAGAGAGAGAGAAAGAAGAAGAGAGGAAGAGGGAGAGACAGGCCAACATCTATTTGTTGTTCCATTTATTTATACATTCATTGCTTGATTCCTGTGTGTGTCCTGGCTGGGGATCAAAACTGCCCTCGGGGTAAGGGAGATGATGCTCTAACCAACTGAGCTACCCGGCCAGGGTGAATTTGCCTACTTTAAATATTTCATATAAATGGAATTATGAAAAAGTGGCCTTTTGTGTTTGTCTTCTTAGCATGTTTTCAAAATGAGACAGGTCAGTAAGTCAGGACAAGTGGAATAGGGAAACTGAGACAGGTAGTTAAATGGCCAAGCAGTTTACTGCCATCTAGTAAATAGCAAAATCCTGTCTTCCCTAACCAAGAACACTTAAGAGTAAATGGTTTACACTTCTCCCCAACCAGAGGGTAAGTAGCTTAAATCACCCTACTCTGGGACATAGAGAGCAGCAATTCAATTAGTGCCATTTGTGCCAACCACACCCATGGGTAGATGAAGTTAAAGGAATAAATCTCATTTTGGCGTATCAGCATAAAGCTGATAAATATTCTATTGAGATCCTCCCCTAAGACCTCCTCTAAACTCCCAGCCTTTAAAAATCCGCAAAACCAAGGACCCAGTCCATGTTTTCCCTCCCCAGAGCACAGAAGCATACCTGCCCCTTTCCCTTCTCCCCTTCCCCTACAGGCACCTCCAAACTCTAAAGGTCCCCATGAAACTTTCAACCAGGGAAACGATGGGTGGCAGCAGCTCATCCCGGGCTTACTCCCTGATTGTCCCCAAGGCCCCCTTTTCTCTGACTTTCAAGTGAACTGACAGCAGCCCCACCTAGTCTCCTGTTGCCTCTTGTATCCTTAGACTCCTTGTTTCACTGTCCCCAGCTTAAGTAGACACACCCTGATAGTCACATAGGTTTGTATCGTGAAATCTTTCCGGTGTGAAGTCAAGAACCCACACACTACTGGCTGGCCCTAGACAGACTCACTCAGGGTCAGGTCTGCTTTATGGTATCAGAAGTTCATATAGAGGGCCCTGGCCTAGTAGCTCAGTTGGTTAGTGTCATCCCAAATGCCAAGGTTGTGGGTTCAATTCCCAGTCAGTGCACATACAAGAATCAATCAATGAATGCATAAATAAGTGGAACAACAAATTGATGTTTCTGTCTTTCCCTCCCTCCTTCTCTCTCTCTCTAAAATCAATAAATTTTTAAAAGTTCACATAGAATGTATTAGTACTTCATACATTTTTAAGTGTCAATAATACATAAAAAGAATACTTCTTAATGTCTGGATAATATTCCATTGTATGTATATACCATGTTTTGTTTATCCATTTATCCATTAATGGACAGTTGAGTTGTTTCCACTTTTTCATTGTTGCTGTTGTTTAGTTTTTATTTCATAATCATAAACTTAAATCTGTGATCCAACCAGCCTTGGAAGGCATAAGAAAATATGCAACCCAATGAACTGAGGTAAGAACATGAAAATTATAGAACATTCCAAGCAGATGGGGGTGAAGGGGTGCTGTCCTGAGCTATAGAAGGAATGGTCTGGTGCTTAAAATAAAACATAAGTCAGCCCCCACTGGTGTTGTTCAGTGGTGTGGCTTAGTTGGTCTGTGACCCAAAAGGTCGCCAGTTCAATTCCCAGTCAGGACATTTGCCTGGGTTGTGGGTTAGGTTGTGTGCCAGGTTCCTGGGGCGTGAGAGAGGCAACGGATCGAGGTATCTCCCACACATGAATGTTTCTCTCCCTTTCTCCCTCCCTTCCTCTCTTTCTAAAAATAAATAAATAAAATATTTTTTAAAAACTCCACAAGTCAAACTTATTAAAGTTGTCCAGAGTCAGTAATGTTGATCTTCCCGCTGGTTTTGCCATTCCTGGACGCATAGTGTTCCATGGCTGTCACAACATCCGTGCCGTCTGTCATTTGGCCGCAGGCTGCATGCTTGCCCTCCGGCCACTCAGTCTTGGCAGTGTAGATGAAAAACTGGGGACTATGTGTTGGGTCCAGCATTTGCCATGGACAAAATGCCAGGACCTCTGTGCTTCAGGATGAAATTCTCATCATCAAACTTCTCCCTGTAGATAGACCTGCCACCTGTGCCATTGTGGTACATGAAGTCACCATCCAGGCACATAAATCCTGGAATAATTCTGTCAAATCAGGAAACTTTAAAACCAAATCCTTTCTCCCCAGTGCTCAGAGTATAAAAGTCTTCTGCTGTCTTTGGAACTTTGTCTGCAAACTGCTCAAATGAGACACTGCCCAAGGGCTTACCATCAGCAGGGATATCAAAGGTCTGTTTCCACTTTTTTACTGTTGTGAATCATGATATTGAGAATAAATGTGAACCTTGGAGTCCTTGTTTCCCATTCTTTTGACTATATACTCAGAAGTGGAATTGCTGGATTATATGGTAATTCTACATGTAAATATTTTTGAGGAGCCATCATTTCATTTTCCACAACAGCTACACCATTTTACATTCCCACCAACATTTTGCCCATTTTGAAACTGGATTGTTTGTCTTTTGGTTGTTGACTTGTTGGAGTTTTTTTATATATCCTGGATACTAGGCCTGTGTGTGTGTGTGTGTGTGTGTGTGTGTGTGTGTGTGTGTGTACTTGCAACTGTTTTCTCCACATCTGTGATATATGACTTAAAAGTATTTTCTCCCATTCTGTGGATGATCTTGTCATTCTCTTGATGGTGTCTCTTGATACACTGAAGTTTTATATTTTGATAAGGTTCAGCTTATCTATTTTTGTTGTTTGTTAGTTTCTTGCACCTTTGGTGTCATATTTCAGAAACCATTGCCAAATCCAAAGGCATGAAAGTTCCCCCTAAGTTTGCTTCTAAGGGTTTTAAAGTTTTAGCTCTTATTTTTAGGTCTTTAATCAATTTTGAGTTTTTGTGTATTGTGTTGGATAAGGTTCCAAATTCATTATTTTGCATGTAGATGTGTGTGTCTGTTTCTTCAACCTGTAGTTTGATGTTTATTAATGATTGGGGAAATTCTCAGCCATTATTATATCAAGTATTGGTTCAGCCACACTCTCTTTTCCTTTTCTAGAACTCCAACTACACTTATATTACACTTTTTATCATTTCTTGCATGTTTCTTTTGCTCTTTTTTTGTGTATTTCATCTCTGTTTTAGTCCAGATATTTTCTACCAACCCATTTTCCTGTTCACTAATCTCTCTTCAGCTGTGTCAATTCCGTTGTCAAATCTATTAAATTATTAATTTCATTTACTGTATTTTTACGTTCTAGAATTTCAATTTTGTTTATTTTTTAGTATTCCAATTCTCCTGTAAAATTCTCCATTGGATCATGTTTTTTCTTGAGCATATTAATCAGCTATTTAAAAATCTGCACCTAAAATCCCAATATCTATATCCCCTAATGGTTTGTTACTGTTGATTTTTCTTCTTGGTCCCATTTCTTGGTATGGCTGGCAGTTTTTCATTCAATGCTGAACATTTTGTATAAAAAATTGTAGACACTTTGAATGATGTTATCTTCTGTAGCAGGGAGTTAGAGGTAGAATAGATAAATTTAATCTGATCAGGAACTGAGCTAATTTGTGGCTCTTTGCTGTAAAGCTTTATCAGTTTCTTTACTTTTTTATTTTTTTATTTTAGAGCGAGGGGAAGGTAGGGAGAAAAAGAGGGAGAAAAATATAGATGTGAGAAGAAACATTGATCACATGGATTGGTTGCCTCTCAAATATGCCCCGACCAGGGACCAAACTGCAACCCAGGCTTGTGCCCCAGCTGGGAGTCAAACCAGCGACATTTCGACTTGCAGGACGATGCCCAACCAATGGAGCCACACTGGCCAGGGCTAAAGCTTTATCAATTTCTGGTTTCTGGTTTCCCACTACTCCTAGGATGCAGACCTTAAAAGGTCCTAATTGAGTGCCTGGGGTTTAAAGGGAGCCCTACTCCTTAACTGGTCTGGACTCCATGTTTTCTGTCCCTACTAGCATAAGACAGCCAAGAGCTCTGTTTAGATTCTCATCTCTTACATGTACTTTCTGCTCAGCTTCTTCACCTCTCACTCTGTGACTTGCAAAGAAGCAAATACCTTGCAGGGAAAGTTCATTTTTTTAGGGTTCTCCTCTCCAGGATCCTGGCCCCTCAAGTCCTGGTTGTTTCAGGGGCTTCCTCAGCCTCATGAAATTCTGAGAAAGTGCTTCAGGATGAAATTCTCATCACTGAGAATTTCTACGCTTCTCAGTGACCACTTTCTGATAAGCTTCTTAGCCTTGCACCCTGTGCCACTTACAGTCTGGCAAATCCTTCTAGATGAAAAGTGGAGTAGAATTTGGGCTCACCTAAATGATTTTTCACTCTCTCTGGAAAATTGGCCCCTCAAATTCTGGCTGTCTTAGTAGCTCTCTGATGCCTTCAAATAAAATTTTGTTGGTTTGGTTTTATTTTTATCTAGTCCTTCTTGGTCTTGGTGAGAGGGTTAGCTGGCTCTAAGACAGTCCATTACAGCTAAAGCAGGGAGTCTCTTCACTTTGCACTCTTTCCATGCTTTATTTTGCATATCATTTATGGGCAATTGATGTGTGTGTGTGTGTGTGTGTGTGTGTGTGTGTGTGTGTTCATTATCTGTCTTCCCTCACTACAATGAGAACTCCATGAGAATGGGCAATTGATCTGTCTTGTACATTGCTGTGATGCTAGGACCTAAAACAGTGCCTGGTACATAGTAGGTCATCAATAAATGTTTTTAAATGTTATAGCAGCCGTCCTTACAAATGAATTGAGAGCATATACCAGTTATCGATTTATTAACCCTCAGCTCCAAATTTATCCTTTAGTACTTGCTCTACAGTAACGCACTGGATATTTAAGTATTTCTGCTCTACAGCGAGCATGATGGAGAGGACACAGGAGAAACAATGCAGGAGGAAGGATGTTTTTCTTCCTAGTTCCAATATATTTTACTTTTTTGCTCCTGCTACATGGTCTACTAGCAATGTGTATGTGTGTTTTTGGAGGCAGGGGGAACCATCCAGGAGTGCTCTGCTGCAGCTGTGTACCCAGGTGATGCAGTCCCTCAGCCACCAGGAAGCCCCAGCCTGGGCCCAGTGATCACTTTGCTGCTACATGTGCCCTCCCAATGCAGATACAGCACATGCCAGCCTCACATCTGTGGCAGTGCCTTTGGCATGCCCACCCGCCAACTTCGGCTCACTTCACCCCGGAGAGTTATTTCCCACAACCCTCCTGATGTGAACACCGCATACTCTGGGCACCTCCATTGCCTCTGCATGCCTGCCCACCAGCCTCAGCTCACCTGCACCCTGGAGGGTTGTTTCTGCTTGCCTGGTGATGGCTGACTAGCTGTCTGGGCAAGCCAGCAAACTGCTCTGCCATCCAGGAGCTACAAGCATACTGTCTCCAGTAAGGCCTGAACCACAACCTTGGGCACGCTCTCTCATTTCTAAAGTACTTTTTAGAATCTTCTGCACATCTTTATAGTTACTATATTATCATTGTTTAACAATTCTTTATATTAAACTAAGCTGTTTAAATTACTGTGTCATTTCTGTGTCTTGATTGGATACAAATTAATGAAGAATTGATACCAGGCCCTGGCTGGTGTGGCTCAGTGGATTGGGCACTGGCCTGAGAACCAAAGGGTGGCCTGTTCGATTCCCAGTAAGGGCACATGCCTGGGTTGCAGGCCAGGTCCCCAGTTTGGACTGCACAAGAGGCAACCACACATTGATGTTTATCTCCCTCTCCTTCTCCCTCCCTTCTTCTTTCTCTAATAATAAGTAAATAAAATCTTTAAAAGAACTAATACCAGGAATGTCCCAGGAAATAGACCCATCAAGGTGATATTTGGGCACTAGTCTGTGCCCTTGGGCATGAGCGCAGTCCTGACCTCTTTGTTAATGACAAATGGGGGTCAGTAACCCCTACCAAAGAGTGGCATCACAATATATCAGTCTGCCATCTGTGTTTGAGTGTGATGAAGTGCCTGCTTGCACACATACCTGGGGAACCTGCGTAGCTGCTGCCTTTCTCTGTTATGACAGTAATAATGACCGTACGGTCTGTGGCACGAGACAAGTTCTTCTAGGAGAATAAGACAAGCTCCGGCCTGTTAACTCTTAGCTTAAGTCTTGGAACGAGAACCAGAGAGCTTCCATGATAACCCTAAAAGAATTCCTTACTTCTTGTAGCTCCAGAAAAATGCTGAAAATCAAAAACAAAACTTAATTGCGCAGGTTGCTGAATTATAGTGACTGTTGAATTAACAAGCTTGAATAGGTTTTCATGTGTAAGTTAGAACATTGATCAGGAAGGAATAGGATCCTGAACGCTGAAATTGAGATATCTCACGTGAATTGAGACATCTAAGTAAAAGTGATAATCTTGAAAATCTTGAACTTTCGGGTCATTCTGAGGCCCCTTACCAGTGGAGGTAATTTGCCCTCTGCTGTCTGAGGACACTAGTTTTCCTGTACTTTAAAAACTTGTGACAACCTTATCTGAAGGCAGATGCCTTGAAAGAGGATGCTCATTCCCTCAGGACCCACCACAGCCATTGGCTGTTGCCACTAGGCCCATACATAGTGTCAAACCTTGGCATAATCTAGAGAAGCAGGAGCACCATAGCACCCAGGAGGAAGTAGCTTGGGCACCAAAAGAATTGCAGGACTTTGCTAATGTATATTCACAGGAATCTGGGGAACATGTGTGTGAATGGATTCTAAGGTTGATAGGTCAAGCAGGGAAAAATATAACACTACAGCAAGCCAAATTGCTTATATTAATATGCTTACTAGATTCCAGGGGTAATGTGTTCGCTTGTGTAGCTAGAGGTGGCTCTAACTTATTTCATTGTTTGACTGAAACTTAAATTCAATATTGAATTCAATATTCAGGTTTAATGAGGTTAAATTTAGTGTGGTAAAGATGCCAAAGCTTTCCTGGCATGATGTGGAGGAGGACAGCCAAAGGCGTGGGGAGACTG
Organism: Pteronotus mesoamericanus; assembly: GCF_021234165.1. Classification (NCBI taxonomy): domain Eukaryota; kingdom Metazoa; phylum Chordata; class Mammalia; order Chiroptera; family Mormoopidae; genus Pteronotus; species Pteronotus mesoamericanus. The sequence continues at coordinate 3,715,408 of NW_026555085.1, forward strand.
CAATGTTAGATTGGATGTATCATGTATGACCTATGCCCTAACTATATTCTATGTGAAGGCCTGAGAATACACTCCCTTTACTAAGGCAGTGACAGCTACATTAGTGAGGGAACCTCCTGCATCCTTGGAAAGTTCTGTGGTTGCTCTCCATTATAGGCCAGTTATAACTGTAGGAACCACCTTGAGGTTGGGCTCCTGACTTCAGAGAGGATGGTGGTATTCCATTGCAGCATAGGTCAGTGGGAGCATTTAACTGTCAAAGACAAGGTGGGCACATTAACCATAAAGGGCATCAGAGATGTTTCAGTAATCAGAACACCTTGCCCTGCAGAGATCTTCAGCGGTAGCTAAATAATCATGGTATCCCAGGAAGGAACTAGAGAATCGGCCTACTCGAATAGTGCTTGATCTATATAACAGGAAAATCTCTAGGTCTGGTGCCAAAAACTTGACTTGAGTCACCATAGTAGAGAATGCTGCCTTCTCACCCAGTTTCCAGACTTAAGTCTGGAAAAGGTCAGCTTCCCTTGAAGAAGGACCTTGCATCACCTTCAGAAATAAACACTGTAACCTTCCTTAAGCATTCCCTAAAGGGACCTGCAGCCATTTACTAGAGTAAGTGGCACTGGGGAAAAGGAAATACCCAGATCTGTCAGGACTACAATACATTGGCTCTGAATTGATGCCAGTTCTTTGGGATTCCAAATGCTGCTGTGGCCCACCACTCAGAGTAGGGGTTTATGGTGGACAGGGGATAGATAGGATCTCAGCTCAACTCTGACTCACTGTGGGCCAGGTTGGCTCAAGAACTCATCCTGTGGTTATTTTCCTGGTTCCTAGAACTATAATTGGAATAGATATATTTAGCAATTGACAGGATCCCCACATTGGCTCTGGCCTATGGGATCATTATGGGGCCACTATGGTAGGCAGGGCCAAGTGGAAGCTTCTAGAACTTCTACTCATTGCCAAGATAGTAAACCAGAAGCAATACTGCATCCCTGGGGGAAATGCAGACATTAATACCCCCATCAAAGACTTGAAAGAAGCAGGGCTAGTGGTTCTTAACCCTTTGCATTTAATCCACAAGTTTGGACTGTTCAGGAGTCAGGTGGACCTCACACAAATGAGTGTGGACTATTGTAAATTTAATCTGGTGGTGACTCCGATGACAGCTGCTGTCCACAGGTAGCCTCTTCATCATATCTTTTACTGGACCTATGATTCATCTAGAATTGTGTGTGTGTGTTTAATTTACAAAAATATGAAGCCTTCAAAGTATCTTTTTAAAAAATCAATTTCTGGCACACTCCCTTGAGGGAGCCCACCCGTGACTTTCCCTTCCCCTTCTCCCCATCCACCCCCCACCAGCAGGCGCATTACCTTTGCCTTTCCTTCTCCTAAACTCCAAGGGCCCCTTATCTGCCCCTGTAACTTGTTTCCTGAGCTTACACAGCTCAGCTGCCTCACTTCTACTGCCTCTGTAACTTTCTAAATACACTTTCTCTTATAATTTGAAAAAAAATCAATTTCTAATTTAATTATGTTTTGGTCTAAGCATACAGTTTTGTGTGATAACCTTTGCAATTTGTTAAAACTTATTTTATGTCCTAGTACATAGTCAATTTTTGCCATTTTTGCAAATGTCCCATATGTACTTGACAGGAATGTGAATTCTCTAATTATTGTATGCAAGATTGCTTATCTATGCTCTGGCCAGGTTGGAGCATTGTCCTGTACACCAAATGTTAGGGGCTCGATTCTGAGTCAGGGCACATGCCTTGGTTGCAGATTCAGTCCCAGTCAGGGAGTATGGGGGATGCAACCAATCAAATTTCTCTCTCAATCTCTTGTCTTCTCTCTCTCTTCCTTTCTCTCTCTCTAAAATCAATTAGAAAAATACGCATCCTCAGGTGAGGATTTTTTTAAAAATTGCTTACTTATGGTGTGCTAATATATTTCTTACCAACTTTGCTTGATCTAGAAATGTCTGAGATCTATGTTAAAATCTCCCATTATCATTGGGGATTATAGACTGCTTATAATTCTGTCTATTTACTTTTTATATTTATAGGCTATATTACTTTGTGAATACAAATGAAGAATTATTTACTTTTCCCTGTGAATTATTCATTTACAGTTACGTAGCAATCCTCTTCATTTCCAATAATGTTTTCTTTTGGTTAGTTTTTTGTCTGATATGTCTTTTCCATCCCTTTATTTTCACTTTTTTGGTGCCTCTTTGTTTGAAATGTACTATAGTAAATAGCATCCAGTTTTATATTTAAAAATCATGCAATCCAACAACCCTAGGAAAGATGGAAAAATTATACTTATTGTGATTAGTGATATATTAGAATTTACGACTATGGTCTTATGTGTCATTCTCTGATTTTCCTATGCTGTTTCTTCCCCCTTTCCTGCTTGCAGTTAGAATGATTGTGTTTTCCTTTTTTCCTTTATTTCTTCTTTCATAGTTTAGAAGTTATGCTTCCTATTTCTATTCTTTTAGTAAATATCTTTGATATTTTTAATATGCAAACTTGACAGTCTAAATGTGGTTAACCTTTACCGTCTTTCAGAACAGTAGTGGCTTCTGGTTGTTATGACCCTGATCACTTCCCTTTCATCTGGTATGTAAATGCCCAGCATTCAGTTGGATCTTAGTTTATATGCCTTACACTGATGCTATTATTGCCTTATACAGTCAACATCTGATTAAATGCACTCAACTCCTCACTTGTACACTCTTCTTTCTTGCATCAGAGTGTTCAGTTTCCTTCATCCTGAAATATATCCCTGAGGGATCTTTCACTGAGGATGCATGATAAACTCTGAGTTATTCTTGGAATAAGAATGACTTTATTTCACCCTCACTTTAAAAATATAACTTACTTTATAGTTTTGAAATCCAGGATTTTAGATGTCTTGATAGTCTGATCTTAAATATTTGTGTCTACATTTTTTTAAAGATTTTTTTTTTATTTTTAGAGAGGAGGAAAAGAGGAAGAAAGAGAGGGAGAGAATATCACTGTGTGGTTACCTCTCATGTGCCCCCACACTGGGGACCTGGTCCGCAACCCAGGCATGTGTCCTGACTGGGAATAGAGCTGGAGACCCTTTGGTTCTCAGGCTGGCACTCAATCCACTGAGCTGCACCAGCGAGGGCTATTTGTGTCTACATTTAAAAAAGATCTTTTTTTTTTTTATATAGCAAAATTAGCATGAATGAATCTAAATAAAAGAACAATAATTTCTTAATATCATCTGATATCCATTCCATATTCATATTTTCCCAATTATTCTAATAATGTCTGATTTTCCAAATCAGATCCAACCCAGAACTACATACACATCAGCTTATGGATTGTGTCCCCTAAGCTTCTTTTAATGTCAAACAATCCTTTTCTTCATGACACTGATTAGCTGAACAGACAGGGCTGATTTTCCTGTGGAGTATCCCACCTTCTGGGTCTGACTCCCTCTATGTGGTGGTATTTAACACATTCCTCTTTCCTCTGTATTTCCTTTACATTGTAAGTTAGATGCAAAGGCTTGATTAGGTTTAAATCAAGCATTATTGTCCAGACCACGTCACAGGTGACACAGTATTCATATCAGAACACAATAATATGTTATCTAAACATTCTCGTACCAATCCTATGCTAAGATTGTGTCCTTTGCTAATGGTTTTCAGGATGATAGATTCCTGTGTAATAGATACTACTGCGGATACAATAAACAAGAACCTGGAAATTGTTGGAAAAAATGCATGCTGAGGACAGTGGAGCCTTCTAACCAGCATGTAGGAGGACTTTTCTAGGATATAAACTTTAAAAGTAGCATGGATGGGTAGGAGGGAATTGCATCTACAGCTTTACCATTTGATACCAAATCACTCTCCAATTAGCCAATTTACACCTCCACCAGCACCCATTTCCTTTCCCTAATAGTTGATATTTTCAGATTTTTAAAAAGCTTTTTCCGATATAATTATGTAAAATAATATCTCACTGTGGTTTTTAAAAAGTTATTAAACACATCATGATATTTCATCCTTAACTCTTGAGTATTCATCTTGTGAAAATAAGGACATATCTTATTTAATCATAATATCACTAACAAAATAATTTCTTACACCATCTGATACTCAGTCTATATTCGTGTTTCTCCAATTGTCAAACAAAAATTGGAGAAAATTTAGGTAAATCTAAACAGGAGTAGTCTCCATACTGGTGCTTTGTTCAAGTCACCTTCATTCTCAAACGATGGGTTAGCTGGGTGTAATGGTCTAAGTTGCCAGATATGTCCTCTAAGAACGTATGAAGACAATGTTCCTATGTTTTCTAATTTCTCTAGTTGTTGTTGAGAAATATGCTATTTGTCCAGCTATCGTTACTTTGTGGAAAACATTTGCCTTCTTTCTGATTTCTGTTCAAATATTCCCCCATCTTTGAGTTCTTCAGTTTCTCTCTGATGTATCTGGGTGAGGATTCAGTGTATCATTGGATTCATTCCCTGAAACAGATTTCTTGTCCAAAATCAGTTCTGGAAGATGATCAACCATGGTCTCCTCTCATCTCATTAGCTGTTGTAAGAGCCTAAAATAGTACCTGGCACACATTAGGGGCTTATAAATAGTGGTTGAATAAATTTGTAAATAATGCAAATTTTCTCCGTCCCCCCTCATTCTCTTTATCCTCTCCTGCCAAATATTTTCAAACATTTGTTAAAACATCTCATTCTATTCACCATGCCTCTTCCTCTCTTTTACACATTTTCATCTCTTTATCTTTCAGTACTACATGTTTAAAAAGGATTTTATTTATTTATATGTTTTTAGGGACAGGGAAAGGGAGGAGGAAAAAAGAGGGAGAGAAACATCGATTGGTTGTCTCTTATACGCACCAGGACTGAGGACCAAACCCACAACCCAGGCATGTGCTCTGACTGGGAATTGAACCAGCAACCTTTCGCTTTGCAGATCAATGCCCAACCAACTGAGCCATGCTGGTCAAGGCTGTGCTACTTTTTTAATAATTTTGTCAGATTTATCTTCCAGTGCCCAATTCTAACCTCAGCTACTTCTAATCTTCTGCTTAACCCATCCATTGAGTTTATAATAATAATTCGTAATCATTGATACCTGTCTAATCCTTTTTATTGCATCCCATTCATTTTTCATGCTTTTGATTCTTTGTTTTATGACTTCAATAATTTTTAACATACATATAGCTTGAATCTTGTAATTCCATCATCTGAAGTGGTTGAGGGTCTAATCCTGCTCTTTCTTATGAAGACAAATTCATTCATGATAGAGTAATTCCTTGTGGGTTTTCTAATTTTGGATTTTGAGTTATGTCAGTGGCTTGAAACAGAGCTTCATAGGCTATGTTGAAGATTAGCTAAATTAACTCATAAGAAGATATGTCTCAAATCACAATGAAAAGAATATATAGGAGGGCAAGAATAGTCTACTAACTCATGCTATGTGTAAAAACAAATAAAGAAAACAAAAATCCCACAAGAGTGACACACTTAAACTATCAAACCCTGGCAAGAGTCATACAAGGGAATACTATTAAAAACACTCTTCTGCCCTGGCTGGTGTGACTCAGTGGATTGAGCTCCGGCCTGTGAACCAAAGGGTCTCAGGTTCAATTCCCAGTCAGGTCACATGCCTGGGTTGCAGGCCAGGTCCCCAGTAGGGGGCATGCAAAAGACAACCACACATTGATGTTTCTCTCTCTCTCTCCTTCTCCTCCCTTCCCCTCTCTTTAAAAGTAAACAAATAAAATCTTTTAAAAAAATTAAAGAGAATGTTAAAAAAAAAAAACCCACCTCTCCTCCATGGACCAGGCACTTTACTCATATTATCTTCAAACTTCATTGACAACTGCAAGGGAGGTGACAGTCCATTTCACACAACAAAAATGCAACAGGATTATTAATTTACAATTAATTGGGGAACCTCAGTTAACCCAGGTCTAAATGATTGTAAAGTTCATGCTCTTGCAAATTCACCACATTCCTCAGAACTCTTTGGGGGAAAAAACACCATCATTTGGACTATATATGTATTTTTTTCCCAGTTTCAGTTTCAATTCAGGCCAGTTACCCCAATGGATCATAAAAATGCATTAAATAATTAATGAAAAAGGAAAAAGAACTCATAAAACTACAAGAGACTTGTATTTTAAGTAGAGAAATTTTCGTTTTTAATTTTCTTTCATTTTTCCAATTTGGGATTTTGTTTCTGTACAAAAAAAGTCAATCAGCAAGAATCATACTTATGAGAAACCCCTGCAGGGGTATCCAAAGTTTTGGCATCTTTGGGCCACATTGGAAGAAGAAGAGTTGTCTTGGGCCACACATTAAGTACATTGTGACACATAATCACAAAAAAACCTCATAATGTTTTAAGTAAATTTATGGTTTTGTGTTGGGCCACACTCTTAGCTGTCCTGGGCCACATGTGGCCCACAGGCTGCAGGTTGGACACCCTTGCTCTAGAGTTTCCAGAATCTAATAAAAATGCCTCCGTGATGAGCATTCCAAATCCAACAGAGCAAATCAATATAAATTCCATGCCTTAATGAGGAGCTTGTGTACATAGCCTCAATACAATTTCATTCAACAAACTGGCAACAGTAAGGTTGGTTGGTGGCAACACATTTCAGTAGTAAGTCCTGCTACCCAAGCACAGAAAGGCTGCTGGGATGTGTCCACTGAGCTTGTCCAGGGATAAGCTTCCAGGGACCAGCCAGGAGTTTTCAGGAATTTCCAACTATTTAAATATTATCAGCATAAATTTTACCTAGTGTTTGGAGTTAGGAGATCTGATTTTAATACGGTAGATGCAATTCACTACTTAAACATATGGTGTGAGTCCGGCCTGTGTGCTAAACCCTCCCTGGCCCCCAGCTCCCTCAGCATCTCTGGGGAAGGGCTGAGACCACCATCTGCCAGCCCTTAGGCCCTCCGTGCTCAGCTCCTGCTGGGACCATGACCTCTGAGGTGGCATGGCACCCACACAGTGAATATGCATTGTGTTTACAACTTGAAGCAGTAGAAGGAACACTAGCTTTGCAGTCAGGTCAGACATGTGTCTACAGCTTACTGGCTTGTAGTATTTGGGCTCTTTCAGTCTCACAGGGCAATAAAATCTAGTATGTCCCAAGAAGTATCTGATGATGAAGAGAGAAAAACAAAAGAAAATCTTTGATCTTTAATTGTGTCTGGCCATATTGGTTTTCAGAGTTTGCCTGATCGTCTGGTCAAAAGATCCACTCAGCAAGGCTTCTGTTTTAATATCCTCTGTGTTGAGGAGGTTGGAATTGAAAGATCAATGCTAATTGATATGTTGTTTAATACTAATTTTGAAGACCATGAATCCTCACATTTTTACCCACGTGTTAGACTTAAAGCTCAGACATATGATATCCAAGAAAGAACTGTTGGGTTGAAACTGACCATTGTGAATACAGTGGGATTTGGTGACCAAATAAACAAAGAGGAGAGCTACCAACCAATAGTCGGCTACACAGATGCTCAGTTTGAGGCCAATTCTGAGAACTGAAGACTAAGCATCCTCTCTTCAACTACCACAGTTTTCATATCTACACATGCCTCTCCTTCATCTCTCAAGACACTTGACCTCTTAACCATGAAGAGCCTTGAAAAGGTGAATAATATACCAGTGATTGCCAAAGCAGATACAATTTCTAAAACTAAACTACAAAAGTTTAACATCAAGCTCATGAGTGAACTGGTCAGAAATGGTGCCTAAATATACCAGTTCCCAACACATGGTGAAACTATTGCTAAAATCAGTGCTTCAGTGAATGGACACTTACCATTTGCTGTTGTAGGAAGGATGGGTTATACACAAGTGGAAATGAAAACCACTGCTACTTTGTAAAGCTCCAGGAATGCTCATTTGTACAGACATGGAGGATCTGTGAGAACAGATCCATACTAGGCACTGCAAACTGTACAGGTGCTGCAAACTGGAGGAAATGGGCTTTACAAACCTGAGAGTAAGCTGCTCAGTGTTCAAGACATCTACAACGCCAAAGACACAAATTTTATGGGGAACACCTGTCTGGGGAAAGAAGAGGAAATGAAGCAGATATTTGTACTGTGAGTACAGGAGAAAGAAGCCATACTGAAACAAGCTGAAAGAGAGGTACAGGCTGAATTTGAGCACCTTAAAAGAGTTCACCAGGAAGAGAGAATGAAGCTTTAAGAGAAGACTTTTGGAAGAAGAAATAATCTCTTTCTCTAAAAAGAAAGCTACCTCCAAGATATACTGAAACCAGACCTTTATGGCAATCGGTGGGAACCTGAAGGACAAGGACCACAAGAACTCCAATTTTATGTAAAACAAAGTTTACAGATAACAGAAGGTCATCTCAAGCAAAAGTTACTAAAACATTAGAAGTATCTTGCTGTTTTTATTTGTTATATCACTTACTCTGTATCTGGCAAATGGTCACAGTTACTGCCATTTATGGAAAAATACTTTTAAGTATAAGGTCAATATATAAGCCAGGGTGGGTGACGTAACATATCCATTGTTGTTAGAAGTTTTCAGGGTTTTGGTTTGTCATGAATCTAGATTGTTTCTCCTGCCACCCACTTATTGTCACTTTGCGAAGCGTTATACTACAGAGCAGTATCAGTGCCATTGAAAATACCACACTTATCCATGTTATGGCTGTCCGATAGCTTTTATATTCCAAGATGAACCTTTTTTTTATTCATAATAAAGATAAAATTTGGGAATATATTTTAAAATGTATTATGTACCTGAAACTCTACCCTCTCAATAGTCTTTTGAAACTTTTTTATTTTTGATGTAATTATCCAGTTGGTAACATGATTCTAAGCCTTTGTATCAAATTTTATATAACATGATGGCTTTCCATGCTTCAGTATGCTTTATTGTGGTTGATTAAGTGAAATATGTTTAAAAGTAAAAACATCCAAGTATATAAACCCTTTTTCTAGTGATAAGTACTTTTGAACCTGGGTGTTATCACAATATTTTCATAACGATGTATTATTTTTTAAAAGATTTTATTTTCATTTATTTTTAGAGAGAGAGGAATGGAAATAGAAAGAGAGGGAGAGAAACATCAATGTGTAGTTGCCTCTCTTGTGCCCCTACCTGGGGGCCTGGCCTGCAACCCAGGCATGTGCCCTGACTAGAAATCAAACCAGTGACCCTTTGCTTCACAGGCCAGTGCTTAATCCACTGAACCACACCAGCCAGGGTTATTAACAATATTTCTTAAAAAAATAGCTATAAACATCTGAATGTTAGAGATAGAAAAATTTAGATAATTCATATCTTAAAGGATAATTGAATACAGTGCCTTAGTAGTCTCAGACAGTTTTTTCTTAATACTCATAGGTATATAATTTTCCATTTCTTGTACTTGAACATTCTAAATAAAGCTGTCATTTACTCTTGACAAATAAATTATATCTACATATTTACTAAAAAGAAAACAACCCATATGGTATGAGTTTATTTAAAGTACTGGTCTAGGTCTCTTGATATAACCAACTTTCTGCCAGAAGTCAGGGCTTGTTATTTGATATATTTTTGAGAGCTTGTTTGGAGGTTCTAGCAGGGCAGTGCAGCTACTCGTATGCCCTTGACCGAGGGCCAGCCCTCTCCTCTAGTTGGGAAGGTTGTCCTCTTCAACCAAGTATGCAACTTTGGGAGGGATGCACAGGAAAGGTGAGGGAGGAGGGGGATACTCGCTTAGGCAGCCAGATCAGTGGAACCAAACCCGAAGATGTTGCAGCCAGATTGCCCTTGTCACGGGGGAAACTTCCAGAAACTCAGTTCTTCTCACTGACACAGTAAAGTATTACAGGTCAGTGAGCCTATTAGCATGCAAGCAAAGTTTAGCAATGCTAAGTTCTAATAGGAAAGCAAAAGCATGAATGGCTAGAGCAAGAGTGGCCAGAGGCCAGGTGGCTAGAAGCCAGGTGGCCAAAAGAGAGAGGCCAGAGGCTGGCTGGCCAGGGACCCCCCATGTGACAAAAAGAACCAAGAAGCCAAGAGAGCAAGTCTTTTGTTCTAAGGACTTATGTAGTGGTGGGATGGGGGTGAGGGAGTTACATATTGAGTGATGGGTAAAGGTGGTGCCAGCTTTCCCAGGGGATGTGACTGCCCAAACCTAAGTATATGTGGGGGTCTGTTAGTCTGAATCCTTATCTTGCTCCAGACTCTATTCATTTCATATATGTGATGGAAGGCAGGCTGTTAACCAAAGTTGTTTTATGGGTTTTTTTCCTTAGGCTTTGTAGTCCCCCTCCCCTTCTCCCTTCCAGGCCTTGGGAAGAATACACAGTCTCAAGGTTTTCCTTTTCCCAGGTAGTGGAGATGATAGACAGACTTTCAAGGGCTTCCCCCCAACTCCATACTCTCATAGTTTCACTTGCTGTTTGGAACACCTGGCTGCCTTATCGGACCAGGCTCAGGGTTACTGGGTCAACGTGTGAGCTTTTGCTTTTTGCTTCCTGTATTAAGTTCTTGGTTAGATTGCAGTGGTGAGGGCCCTGCCTTTATTTCCCCTCCAGCCGCTCCTTCCACCATAACACCCTCACATCCTGATACGTATTTGATACATGCTCTTCACATCTCAGATTTAGCTCTAGGTTATATTTTATTATATGGTCTTAAAAATATTTCATAGCATTAAATAATTAACTAAATAATTAAATTTAATCATTAACCAGAAATATGAAAAGATAGTTTTGTTCATATATTTAGCAAAAATAAATGGTACAAATAATTGGAGTCAGTGGGAGAGTAACTCTCTCCAACTAATTGGTCAGTTTTACATTTTGACCATGTAAGTTCATTTTGTCAGATTCTAAGGAGACTAACCACCATTATAAAAAAGAATACTGACATGATAAAAGTATTTTATTTTTCTAAAACAGTCACATCATATAATCTGGATTATGTATTCTATAAGAAATATTTAATCACATTAACAAAACAAAATAACTGATTTTAATACCATGACAACAGTACAAATAAAATATTGTTAAAATTCAATTTTGTAATCATCTCAACATGAAAAAAAATCACCTTGGATTTCTATTTAGTTAGAGTCCTTTAAGGAGAAGCTTTTATTTCCGGTCAAGATGACAGTGTAGGTGAATACAGCTCACTTCCTCACACAACCACATCAAAATTACGACTAAACCACAGAAAAACCATCATTTAGAACCACCAGAAATCAAGCTGAGTAAAAGTCCTGAAACTACAGAATTATTAAAGAAGAAACCACACTGAGACTGGTAGGAGGGGAGGACACGTGAAACAGGCTGGTCCTACACCCACATGTGCCAGACAAAAATCAGGAGGGATATCTCAGGAGCAAGGAGTCCCAGTCCCACACCAGAACCCCCAGCCCAGATTCCAGGGCCAGGAAGATAAGTCAGCATAACTTCTGGCTATAAAAACCGGGAGGGATTGAGGCCATGGGAGATAGAAACTTTTAGAGTCCCAGGCAGTTCCTCTTAAAGAGCCTGCACACAGACTTTCTCAGACTCACTCCCTCTGAGCTCCAGTACAGGTGCAACAGATTGAAAGGCACCAGAGACATATTGGGAGGAATTGAATTGTCCAGCAACCTTAAAGTGAGAGCTAGGGGCCAGCTTTCTCCCAGACAGAAATGCTGGCAAAGGTCATTGTTCTTTTTCTAACCCCTCCCCTCACAGAGCTGGCAGGCAGGCAGTCACCATACCTGAGACTTCATCAACTTGGCTTATATTCTTTGGCTCACCCTGGTGCTCCCACCCAACTTTCAGACCCATCCAAGCTGTTTCCAGTGGCTTTTTCATATGAATGTCTTGGCTCATGCTTCAGATTTTCCTAAATTCTCTCAAACAAGCAGCATCTCCCCTCAGTGAGTCCCATACTTCTTGCTAAGTGGTCCCAGGCCCAGCACTAGGAGCAGCCAGACTTAGTTCACAGCTTGGCCTCTCCTGGGAACCCCCAAAGCCCAGCACAAGTAGAGGCCATCTTCAGATCGCTTTGTAGCTCATACCAGGTGGCCCCTGACAGAACACAAGTGGTAACTGACCTTGGATGTACCAACAAGGCTCAACTACAAGAGGAGGGTGTACACAGCTCAAATTATGGGTGTACCTCAAGTACCCAGCTTAGGTGATAAAAGAGGCTATGCCACTGGACCCTACAAGACACCTACTACATTAGTCCATTCTACCAAGTGTGGGAGATGTAGCAGCTCTACCTAATACTAGAAACAGACATAGGGAGGCTGCCAAAATGAGGAGGCAAAGAAACATGGCCCAACTGAAAGAACAGACAAAGCTCTAGAATACCAACTAAATGAAATGGGGATAAGCAATCTACTAGATGCAGAGTTCAAAACACTGGTTGTAAGGATGCTCACGTAACTTACTGAGAATGGCAACAGCATGAAAAATACCCAGTCAGAAAACAAAGGATGCACTAATTGAAATAAAGAACAATTTACAAGAATCAACAATAGAGTGGATGAAGCTGAGAGTCAAATTAGCTATTTGGAATATTAGGAAGCAAAAAACTCCCAAACAAAACAGCAAGAAGAAAAAAGAATCCAAAATAATGAGGATAGTGTAAGGAGCCTCTGGGACAACCTCAGGCTTACCAATGTTCACATCATGGGGATGCCAGAAGGAGAAGTGAGAGTGCAAGAAATTGAAAACATATTTGAAAAAATAATGACAGAAAACTTCCCTAACTTGGTGAAGGAAATAGACATACAAGTCCAGGAAGTGTAGAGTCCCAAAAAGATGAACCCAAAGAGGCTCACACCAAGACACATGATAATTAAAATGCCAAAAGTTAAAGACAAAGAGAGAATCTTAAAAGCAGCAAGAAAAAAACAGTTATTTACAAGGGAGCTCCCATAAGATTGTCAGCTGGTTTCTCAAAAGAAACTTTGCAGGCTAGAAGAGATTGGCATGAAATATTCAAAGTGATGAAGAACAAGGACGTACAACCAAGATTACTCTACCTACAAAGCTATCATTTACAATCAAAGAACAGATAAAGAACTTCCCAGACAAGAAAAAGCTAAAGAGGTTCATCACCACCAAATCAGTATTATATGAAATGTTAAAGGGTCTTCTTTAAGAATATAAAAAATATGAACAATAAAATGGCAATAAAGATATATCTATCAAAAATTGATTCTGAAAACACAAAATAAACAATCAAGCAGAACAGAAACATGTTTTTATGGTTGGCAGAGGGGAGGGAGGTGGTGAGATGGGTGAAAAAGGTGACGGGATTAAGAAGTATAAATTGGTAGTTACAGAATAGTCACGAAGATGTAAAGTACAAGGAATATATTGGGTTGGCCAAAAAGTCTGTTTAGTTTTCTCCATAAAATAAAGGACACATTTTTCATTTTCACCAATAACTTCATTGATTTGGATATTTTGAGGATGCTGGCTGTCTCCTGCTATTGGCTTCTAGTGGGTAGAGGCAAGGGGTGCTGCTAAACATCTTTTAATGCTCAGGATAGCCCCACAGAAAAGAATTATTTGGCCAAAATGTCAATAGTACCAAGAAACTTCACAAACCACTTTTGACACATTTGATCAGTCACAGCACCTTTCCCATACACTGCACAAATCTCTTTTTTGTGTTTTTACATTTCTTGAAATAATAAAGCATAATACACTGAAAATGTTGCATATTTTCATCCATCTTCAATATTAAAATGGCTGCAGAAAAATTCATCAATTTTGATAACTTTTTGAAAATGCATGCTGATATGAAAGATGTCACAATAGAATCTAACAAAATTATTTCGAATGACATTAAAGACAACTAAGCACTACTAGAGCCATCATACGGAAAAAACTAAATGAACTTTTTGGTCAACCCAATAGTAACCAAAGAACATATATGCATGACCCGTGGACATGGACAATGGTGTGGAGATTGCAGGGCTGGGTGGAGGGGAGAAAGGGGGAAAAATTGGGACAACTGTAATAGCATAAACAATAAAATACAATTTTTAAAAAAGGAGAGAGAAGCTCTTTCCCTTTTTTTCAGTTTCTGCAAGCTACTGAAGCAGAGTGAATTATTGCAATTGAAAATATTCCCTCCACATGTGTCTTAATAAAGCCACTGCCGGCTACACCAGGACGTTAACCTTGTATAAGCCTGGAATGAAGGTTCTCATGCTGCTCTTTGCACAGGCTTGTGCACAAGTCAGGACCCAGGTCAGGGCTAGTAGGTGACAATGGGCACACATGTTGATTACACAAAGCATTACAGGTGTTTCTCCACCTCCCTGAATCCTGGCCAATGTTGAATATTTCCCATCTTTTGTCTCTCTAATTGGTATAAAGTGGTTATCTCACTGACATAAGTTTTTCCTTTCATTTATTGCATTTATCATTTCTAGAAGTTCAATTTGTTTCTTTAAAAATCTGTCATACTGTACTGGCTGGTGTGGCTCAATGGAATGAGTCCCAGCCTGTGAACCAAAGGGTAGCTGGTTAGATTCTCGGGAAGGCGTGTGCCTGGGTTGCGGGCCGGATCCCCGGTGTGGGTGTGTGTGAGTGGCAAGCATACACTGATGTTTCTCCTCTGCTCCTCCTCCTTCCCTTTCCCTCTCTCTAAAAATAAATAAACAAGAAATCTTAAAATAAAATAAAATATTGAAAAAAGTAAAAATCTGTCATTCTACTTTTTCTAGTTTCCTATCTCCTGCAGATACATTCAACCTATTTCTTTAAAATAATAAATTTACTTATTTTATAATCTGTATCAGACAGTTCCATATCTAAAGTCTTTAGGTTGGGTTGTCCCTGGGCCATAGGGCATCCTTATGCAAATTAAAAAAAGTGGCCCTTCTTCAAGCACATTTTTTGAAAAGTTAGAATATAATCCCAAAACCTGACTAACTCTGCTAGGGAGGACTTCCCAGCACTCTGTTGGTACCCACATGTCCTCTTTTCACACGACCCCTGGGTGCTAGGGCACACAGCTGCTGATGGCCACACTCTGTGACACCCCTGCCCCCAGGTGTTAGATTTGGAGTCTGGGAGCCCCTGAAATTATGCTTCTGAAGTGGTGGGCTAGAGCCTAATTTCCTTGTGTCTCGAGTTATCTTTGACTATATGCTAGTCATTATATTTGAAAAATTATTTATAGGAATAATTTGAGGGCCAGAATGAAGGTAATTTCTTCCTCCACAGAGAATTTATGTTTGCTTCTCCCAGGAGCCTGGGAGCATTGTCCATGCTGAGCTACCCAAGTCAAGGCTTGGGAATCCCTGAGTCACCCAGAAAGAGGGAGCCTGTAATGCTGGCAGGTTGATCCACTTCTAGTTTACTCTCATCCTGGTTTATTAGGTGGAATGGGTCTCCTGGGAGATTTCCCTTCTCCCTTTGGGCAGGCCCTGGGCTGTGATGGAGAACTAGTCATCTGAAGACACCATGAAAAGGGGGGTTTACCCTCCACTGGTGGGCAGAGGTCCTGAGGGAGAGGCCCTCTCTGACCCCTCCATGGTTCCTGTGACCTACAGAGAGATGCTGTCCCATTCTGTCAGTTCCATACAGAGGATGTTGTCAACATTTTACCTAGCTTATTTCTTGTTTTCAGCAGGAGGGTTGCTGGAAAATGTTCTTGCTGTTACCTGGAAGAGAAGTCCTGTTGTTTTAATTTGCATTTCTTTGATTAGTGGTGAGTCGCAGCATCGCTTTTCACAGGGGTGGCAGTTCAGATTTCCTCTTCTGTGAAATGCCTGTGTGTCCCCTGTGCACTCTTCACAGTTTCCTGCTTTTCTCTTGTTGATTTGCAGGTGTTCTTTAAATACTCTAGCTACTAATTCTGTGTTAATTTTATATAATATCTTTTCCTGATCTGTTATCCATCCAGTCAGTACTTTCATGGTGCTCTTTACTGAACATAAATCCTCGATTCTGATGCAGGCCAATTCAACACCTTGTTCTCCTCCGGAAGGTTTGGTATGTGTCAATATCGTCCTTAATAACGGTTCAGACAAAGCCAGTTCTTTCAGCGCCATTTGACCTGCACAAAGCAGAGGGATTCTGACCTGCCTCTGTTGTTAACCAGGTTGTGTTTTCATAGGCTGCTTCATTTATCAGCTCCCAATAAAAACCACAAGTCCCTCACATGTGTTGCTGTTAAACATAGTACCTCCTCTTTCTGTGCTTAAATGAAGTTGTTTTAGACCTTCAGGCAGAGTGCAGATCTATTATTCTTCATCTTGCTTCAACCCTCTGCCATGCCAGTTTGCTAAGTTATTTTTGGACACTGATTCTGTCATCCAGCACTTTGGCTGTCCCAGTTTTTGCCACCTGGAACTCTGAGAGATAGTATGTCATCTCTCCATTTCCCTGTCCAAGTAACTGGTAAGATGTGGGACATGAGAGGACTAAGGCCAGAGCCCTGGACTGTGTCCTGGGCTGCAGCCCTCTCTCAGGCAGACCCTGATGAATTACTGATAACATTCCACCAAACATTCTTTTTCTTAAAGTATATTTCATTGCTTATGCTATTACAGTTGTCCCATTCTTTTTCTCCCCTTTATCCCTCTCTGCCCTGCACCCACCTCCCTCCAGCATTCCCCACCCCGTTAGTTCATGCCCACAGGTTGTGCGTATCAGTTCTTTGGCTTCTCCATTTCCTATACTATTCTTAACCTTCCCCTGTCTATTTTCTACCTACTAATTATGCTTTTTTATAAAAACAATATATTATTTTATTTTATTTTTTAAAGATTTTATTTATTTACTTTTAGGGAGGGAAAGGGAGAGAAAAACAAAGGGAGACACACATTAATGTGTAGTTGCCTCTCCTGCGCCCCTGACCTGGGACCTGGCCTACAACCCAGGCCTGTGTTCCACACTGGGAATCAAACCAGTGACCCTTTGCTTCACAGGCCAGCGCACAATCCACTCAGCCACACCAGCCAGGGTTGGTTATGCGTCCTAGTCTCTGTACCTTTTCCCTCATTCTTCCTCCTCCCTCTCCCCGCTGATAACCCTCTTGTGATCTCCATTCCTGTGATTCTGACCCTGTCCTAGTTGTTTGTTTAGTTTGTTTTTGTTTTTTAGGTTGAGTTGTTGATAGTTGTGAGTTTGTTGTCATTTTAGCGTTCATAGTTTTGATCTTCTTTTTCTTAGATAAGTCCCTTTAAAATTTCATGCAATAAGGGCTTGGTGATGATGAGCTCCTTTAACTTGATCTTACCTGGGAAACGCTTTATCTGCCCTTCCATTCTAAAGGATAGCTTTGCTGGATAGAGTAATCTTGGATGTAGGTCCTTGCCTTTCACGACTTTGAAAACTTCTTGCCAGCAGCCCCTTCTTGCCTGCAAGGTTTATCTGGAGAAATCAGCTGCTAGTCTTACGGGAACTCCTTTGGAGTTAACTGCCCCCCTTCTCTCTTGCTGCATTTAAGATTCTCTCCCTATCTTTAGTCTTGGGTAACGTAATTATGGTGTGTCTTGGTGTGTTCCTCCTTGGGTCCTACTTGTTTGGGACTCTCTGAGCTTCCTGGATCTCCTGGAAGTCCATTTCCTTTGCCAGACTGGGGAAGTTTTCCTTCATTATTTTTTCAAATAAGTTTTCAGTTTCTTGCTCTTCCTCTTCTCCTTCTGGCACCCCTATGATTCAGATACAGGAACGTTGAAAGTTGTCCCAGAGGTTCCTAAGCCTCTTCTCATTTTTTTGAACTCTTGTTTCTTCATTCTGTTCTGGCTGAATGTTTATTTCTTCACCCTGTTCCAAATCGTTGATGTGAGTCCCAGTTGCCTTCCCTTCACTGTTGGTTCCCTGTATATTTTGTTTTATTTCACTTTCCATAGCCTTCACTTCTTCCTCCATTTTGAGGCCATACTCAATCATTTCTGTAAGCATCCTGATTACCAGTGTTTTGAACTGTGCATCTGATAGGTTGGCTCTCTCTTCGTCGTTTAGTTCTTTTTCTGGAGTTTTAACCCGTTCTTTCATTTGGGCCATATTTCTTTGTCTCAGTGCACCTGTTACATTGTAAGGGGCAGAGCCTCAGGTATACACCAGGGCGGGACAACTCACATCTCTGCATTGTGATGCTGTGTGTGGGGAAGGGGTCAGAGAAGAAACAATGCTCCTTGCTCCACTCTCGACCTGCTTTCAGTCACTTTCCCTGCTACCCACAGGTGGATTGGACCCTTCTGGTGCTGATTCCCAGGTGGGCGGGTTTGTGTATGTTCTAGGACCCTGTGGGTCTCTCCAGTGAACACTCTTGTGAGGCTGAGAGTTTCTCATGCTGCCGCAACCCCCACAGGCTTTTACAGTGAGAGTTTTTCAGGCTTTCTATTCCTGTGCTTGAACCCTGGGTTGTGCGATCTGTCTCGCTCCCCTGTTGTTGCTCCCTGTTTATCTCCATGCAAATGTGGGACCGCCAGCTGCCGTCTTGCCCACCCAGCCCTCCAGTCACTGCCTTGTCTCTGGTTCTCTGTGCCCGGCTGCCCATCTCCATCCCTCCTACCGGTCTGGATGGATGTTTCTTCTTTAACTGCTTGGATGTCAGACTTCCATATAGCTTGATTTTTTGGCAGTTATGGTTGTTTTTTGTTTTTAAGTTTGTTGTTGTTCTTCTTTTAGTTGTGTAAGGAGACAAAGTGTATCTGACCTCCATCTTGGCCAGAAGTTCCACCGAATTTCTTGAGGAGCATGCAGTGCCCGAGCCTTGGGTCAGTGCTGGGCAGACAGAAGTGGCAAATGAGATGAGTTCTTTACCTTCGAATGGAGGAGACAGATGCAATTAAAAACATGATAGAAATTATAATATGCGTTTGTTCAGTGCTTTTATTTTTACAGAGAGCTCCCTCATTAATTGTCTCTTTTGAGGCCTGTTATGCATAGGCATCAAACAGGAATAAATTTACTTAACCACAAACCATTCCCTGTTTTCCAAGTTATCCTTGGGGTTATTAGGATATTAGTCAAACGCTTTGCTGAAATTCAGGTGCACCGTGTCTACAGTACTTGTGGAAGTATTGCACACAGGACAGAGATCAATCTGGCCTGACCTTGCTCCTTGGGAATGCGTGCAGCTCCCCTTTATAAATGTTTTTTCAATTATTTGCTCACAATGCACTGCCAGTGTCAGCATAGCACTTCTCCTCAAAAATCTCAGAGGCACATTCTCTCTGCTGTGATGGAGTTCATCAGGACCAGGAGATTCAAAAACATGAGCTGATAGTTCTCATTGTTTATCCAAAGAGGGTATTTTCCCTTCACCCAGCAATTCAGGGGAGGCTGAGAAAGTCCTGCGTTGGGGTGCACTACCTGAGGTGACAACACATTTTTTTCTCCAACTAAGGGGTCCTGTCCCATTAATGAATTATAAAATGCATTTAGTAGGTTGTGACCAGCACTTCCTTTTAATAAATAGAATAAATAGAATAAAATGCATTAGAGAGCACACAGCAGGTATTAAGGGTATGTACAACCACATGTGGTGGGCTAAGATCTAAAATACATCTCTTACTCTGGGTCTCAGTCAAATTTAAGTTTGAAAACTGCTGGCATGGTGATTACATTCATCCTCCTGAGTCAGCTACAACCCGGTTCAGCTGGATGACTTGGGGCACATGCTAAACATATGAGAATTTCCTCCACAAAACCAGAGGGTAATACTTATCTCCTTGGGTTGTTATGGGTGTCGCAGGGGGCGATGCGCTGCGGGGAGCATGGAGCATGGGCACTCCTGGATCTGAGGGTTACTGTCCAGAGCCAGCTGAGGAGGGAGCGGGGCTCTGAATCCTGCAGAGTCCATCCCGGGGTTGTCACGAATGGGGGAATAAACACTAGTCATCGCAAATACTTCTCTGTTTGCCAGGAGAGGGGACATGGCTCTTCCCTCTAGGGGAGAAGGCCCCGAACCCCTGTGTCCAAAGGCTTTTATTGAGAACCATATGCACAGGGGTGTACAGCAAAGCTCATCAATCAATGTCAAAAGGCTATGTTTACAGAAAACAAATAGAGATCATAGATAACAATTGGAGAAACACAAGAGATCTTCCTCAGGTCAGGATCTATGAATAAAGTAAGTCTCCTTCCCACTATAAGCCAGTTATCAGAGCTTTTGAGGGACGAACAAAGCATGCTTAGAGGAATTTAATTCTTGACCTGATTGTCCCCAGGAACCACCCAATCCAGTTTAGGGCTATACCTGTTTCAAGCCTGAGCCAGGTGTGTGGGGCAGAGCCACCAAGAGATAAGGAGACTTCTTTCAGAGAAAATGAGGACTCTGGCCATGTCCAAGCCAAGCCAATGTTTGCCTTTTTGCCATTTCTCTGTGTTCCCCCAAGTCCTTGTCCCACTGCCCATACTGGCCGATGTCTGTCTTAGGTCATCTCTCCTCACGAGAGAACTTACCCATCATCAACAACTGACCATCACAGGGCCAAGCAGGGTGATGTGAGGGAGGCAGCAGCTGCGCCCCTGCCAGTGGGACAGGTTTCGTCTCTTCAGTGGTCTGTTTTCCCAAGGCCTCCTTGATTAGTTCCAGCCTTGGGGCCCTCTCACCTGTTGGCAGGGCTACAGTCCCTGAAACCAGATAGGACGGTTCCCAACAATGAGGATTAAATGAAACAATAAGAGCAAATTGCCTAGTTCAGCACCTGGAATGTAACATGTTGGGAAGATGTGGTTATTTTCTAGCTTTCAAGCCATGCACACATGGTCTGCTTCTTTGTCATTCCCAGTGTTATGAATTGCACTTCCTATTTTCTATTCTCCATTCTCTGTTCATGAGTTTGGAGAAGCAAGTCTGTGGCTTTTTAGCAATCCTGAATTTTATGGATAGTCTTTCACATTTCAGAGGGTTTCAAGGCTCATAAACCTGCCTCTCCCACTGCTGGGTGCCAGTATCACCTTCAGTCTGGGAGCAGATCTGTTTGCCCAGCCCCCGGCCCCCACCACACATTGGGATATGGGCTTCCCTGATCCCTCTGGTTATTGAAGTGGTGGCCGGGGGAGGGTTTTGTTTTTAAAAGTAGGTTCTGACAGGTGATAGATTCAAATTACCAGATTTGTTAACATTTGTCCATTTCTAAACCATCCTTAAAGAGAATCATACCATCCTCAAACATAGTTCCGCCGAACAGCCATGGCATCTGGATTCATATTTTCAACTATAAAGAGCTGATAGTGTTTGAAATTGGCAAGGACATGCTTAATTTGTTCTGCAGCCTCTGTCATAAAAGGCTTTACTCTTTTCTGTCTTGACTCTTCACATTTCCCTTTGATTGATTTCATGTAATCTTCAATGTACTTCTTTATCTTTTTAAGTTTTTAAAATATGTTTATTGATTTTAGAAAGAGGGGAAGGGAGAGACAGAAAGAGCGAGAAACATCTATGCGAGAGAGAAACATCAATCGGTTGCCTCCCTTGTGCCCAACCAAGGATCACACCTGCAACCTTTTGGTGCACAGGACGACACTCCAACCAACTGAGCCTCCTGACCAGGGCTTTGAGGAACTTCCTATAGATTTCTTTTGTGAAGCTAGTTTTCTGCAAATGATTGTTCATGACAACACCAAGACCAACACCAGTGATTACTGTGCCCTTGAGGTCTTCAGAGGAGGCATTTCCACCACTGAGTGAGTCGTCTATGTTACCCTTTGTCCTACGAACCATCTTCCCCTCAACCTGCAGGCACAGTCTGGCTGCCATCTCCCAGATGCTATAGATGTGGGAGAACATCTCTTTGTGGCTGGTGAGGTCCTGGTAGATGCGACTTAGCCTGTATCTTATGTAGGAGCGGAGCTGGGTGTTGGGGGAGCAGGCAGAAAAAAAGCTTCAATTTCTCATTCTGATTACAAAATATATTGGAGGCATGTGACATAGAAAGTGGGCCTCTCCATTAATTCTGTTTCCAACAACAGACCTCAGAAACAGTTGAGTATCTGGCCCATCTTATCTGTAGTGGGATGTCGGTATATAAACATACTACCAGAAGCACATGTAAAATAAGTAGAAATGTTTGCTGCCATCACATAGTTTGAAGTACATTGACCTGTGGGAGGACAGAGTGGGATGAGGGGGCTTATGTTGTGCTGGGGATGACCCACTGCCACTCCTGCATCGTTTCTTCACCTGGGGTTGGCTGAAGTGGACAGAAGGCGACTCCAAGGAAATACTTCAAATTGGTTTCCCTCGGTCTGGGAATAAATAGGGCAGAAAAGAGGAAGAGCTGGGAGATGGCAAGTCATTGCTGTGGCAACAACAGAAGAGGCCAGTGAGGCAAACCTATCCCCATGCCCTGCACACACCCCATCCTCAGTGACTCCAGGAGAGGGCCAGCCACCCTCCCTCCACGCCACCGCCACTCCCACCGCCACCAGTGTGGGGCCTGGGCCAGAGTTCGGGGACCAGCTCCTGCAGGTGGCACACAACAGTGGTCCTGAACATCTTGTCAGAACAAAGCCCTTTTTGGAGATACAGGAGACAGCTGATTATTTCTCCTTACCCTTTTCCTCCAGTTCATTCTACCCCCCAGAACAAATGGGTTGAAAGAATAAGGGACCCAACCTACTTAGGTGGATGTCTCAGAAAACCTTTAAAAAAAAGATTTTATTTATTTTTAGAGAGAGAAGAAGGGAGGGAGAGAAACATCAATGTATGGTTGCCTCTTGTGCGCACCCCACTGGGACCCTAGCCTGCCACCCAAGCATGTGCCCTGACTGGAAATCAAACCAGCCACTCTTTGCTTCCCAGTCCGGTGCTCAATCCACTGAAATGCACAGCCAGGGCTCAGAAAATCTTTCTGATAAAGGTATGTTAAACTAGACTTGAAATGCATCCCCTCCCCAAACCATCTTCTTCCAGGTGCTACTCTTTTTCAGCAACTAATTTCATCCAGGCATCACCATCTCTGGCTACACATCCTGTGACCCAGGCTCCTTCCTAACACCTTGTTAAGTTCTCTTTTGTTCAAGGCTGAGATGTCTTCAACCCACCGTTCCCCAAAGCACACTACTGTCTGTGTCCCTGTTTAAGAAATTATATGCAAAAGAGCTGGGGTAGGCTTTACCACCGGTCATCTGGACACTGGCCTTATGCCAAGTCTACATGAGTGCCCTGCATACAAGGAGACTGCCTCTTTGCCCTGGAAGCTTGGGAAGTGGGATTCGCTATGTGAGGAGTTTCTTGTGGCTGTAGGAAGGACATGCATTTGTTTTATGGATGCTGCCTCAGTACTGGAGGGAACCTGCTTTCTGCAAGTCCCTGATGCAGGCTGAGGGCTGCAAGAGGTGCCCACAGCAGCTCGAGCCTATCTTTTCTACCTCCTGTCCACCTGCCTTGATAGTGCTATCTGCCCACCCCCAGGCAAGCTTGTATGGCCTCTAGGCACTTAGATGCAGTGCACCCACTGCAACAGCTGATTCCAGAAGGGCCATGGCTGTGTAACAAGAATACTGTGATACAACCCCTCCCTACCTTCTCTGTCCCTTCTCCTGAGATCACGCATGGAATGCTGCATCCAATGTGAAGGGTTGAGTATAGCGGATCCTTGCTTTCAGCAGGAAAATGTGACTCAGTCTTACCCCCTAGGTCTAGACATGCTTGATGTCTGCACTCCCTATGCCTCCACTCTCTCCAAAACCAACAAAACCTGCAGTTGAATGGTGCCCCTGCAAAAGGTATGCCCACATCCTAACCCTTAAACCTATGGATGTGAACTAATTTGGAAAAAAGGTGCTTGCAGATGTAATTAAGAATCTTAAGATGAGACCATCCTGGATTAGTGGATGAGCCCTACATCCAATGACAAGTGTCCTAAGAGACACACAGAGACACCAAAACAGAATAGAGGGCTTTGTGAAGATGGAGGCACAAATCAAAGGACATCTGGAGCCACCAGGACTGGAAGAGACAAAGGATTAGCCTCTGGAGCTCTTGGAGGGAGCACAGCATGCAGGCATCTTGATTTTGGACATTTGGTCTCCAGAATTGTGAGACAATAAATTTGTTGTATTAAGCCACCCAGTTGGTGGTGATTTGTTGTGGTGGCCCCAGGGGAACTAACACGCCAACCCTGACAAACCCAGTGGTCCAGTCCCAGTTCTGCGCTACCCCACCCAACAGAAGCACGTGGAAGTGGCTGACCATCCTCCAGACACATCCCTCACTGAGTTCCTGACTCCACATGCTGTGTTCCTGCCTCACAGGACACATTCCCAGTCTTTCATGCTGGATCCCTCACATCTCTGACTTCTAAATGTTAGAGGCCCCAGTTCAACCTTCATGGATTCCCTTGGTGAAATCATCCAGTCCCACGGCTGTTAACACCATCCATGTGGTGGACACTCTGGAGTCAACCTCTGCAGGAACCTGGCACAGACTGAGATCTCAAGAATTCTTTGGTGAAAGAGTGATTCTTTTCCCAGGAATCTATTTTATTTTATTTTTAAAAAGATTTCATTTTATTTCTTTTTA
The DNA here is from genome assembly GCF_021234165.1 of Pteronotus mesoamericanus. Classification (NCBI taxonomy): domain Eukaryota; kingdom Metazoa; phylum Chordata; class Mammalia; order Chiroptera; family Mormoopidae; genus Pteronotus; species Pteronotus mesoamericanus. The sequence continues at coordinate 3,739,925 of NW_026555085.1, forward strand.
GAGAGGGGGAAAAAGGGAGGGAGAAAGAGAGGGAAAGAAACATCAATGTGTGGTTGCCTCTCATGTGCCCCCTACTGGGGACCTGGCCTGTAACCCAGACATGTGCCCTGACAGGGAATTGAACTGACCACCCTTTGGTTCACAGGCTGGCACTTAATCCACTGAGCCACACCAGCCAGGGCTATTTTATTTTTTAATCCTCACCAAAGGATATATTTTTTAATTGATTTTTAGAGAGAGAGGAGGGGAGAAAGAAACATCTACGTGAGAGAGAAACATTGATCAGTTTTCTCCTGAACACATCCCAACTGGGGATCAAACTCGCAACCTAGGTATGTGCCCTGACTGAGAATCAAACCCACAGCCTTTTGGTGTAGGGGACAATGGTCCAATTAACTGAGCCACCCGGCCAGGGTAGAATCCCCATTTTAAATGTGTTTACCATATTTACTTCAAAATCACTTTTAGATCTACTACCTTGTTCTTCTCATAAAGCCCTGTGGCTTTTGAGTGACTGGGTGCTAGTTCCTCAGCTCTTCTGTGTCAGAACCTGGTCTCTTGGTCTTCTATGGGTCTCCTCCTCATCCCTCTGACAAGGTGGGAGACTCCTGATAGCTCATTCCACTGATTGTGCTCCCCTAGGATTTCTCTGCAGAAGGCATCCAGTCAGTGTGACTCTGTCTTTTGTTTAGAAAGGCTTCTAGTGAGCCTTTCTCTCTAGAATGGGTTGGCAAAGTATGACCCCTGGGCCCAATCTGGCCAGACACCTGTTTTTGTAGAGAAAGTTTCACTGGCACACAACCATTTTCATTTGTGTCCCTACCATCTGGCTGTCCACGCACCAACAGCAGAGCGGAGTAGCTGTGACAGAAACCAGAGGGCCCACAGAGAAAAACATATTTACTCTCTGGCCCTTTACAGAAACAGCTTGCTGACTCAGCTATGTAACATTCGAATAAGCTACAGTGAAGGCTTTCCTGTCCTTGGTTTGTTTGCACAGTCTATTATAAATCAATTCTGGACTAGAGTAAGGTGTGATTTTTTTTTTTTTTAAGACTTTACTTAGAGGGGAAGGGAGGGAGAAAAAAAGGGAGAGAAACATTGATCAGTTGTCTCTCACACATGCCCCAATCAGGGATGTGCCCACAATCAGGCATGTGCCCTGACTGGGAATCAAACCAGCGACCTTTCGCTTTGCAGGACAATGCCCAACCACCTGAGCCTCACCAGTCAGGGCAACAGAAAAAACAGATCTTTTTCTGTTTTCCCACTTGTTGCATTCAAGGGCTTTGAAATTGTGTGAATTCTATTACGTCCACGAAGGTTTCCACAATCATTAACAACCTTCCTCCTCCTTCCTGGTCCCAAAACAAGGCTTTGATTAATAAGGTTCCCATGCTTCCTGAGGGCCTTCCCACATCTGTGACACTCCCAGATTTCTTTCTTGTGTGGCCTCAGATGGGCCCTGGCTGTCCCATTTTGGCTGAAAGCATTCCCACTCTGGAGCCTTAATGCTTCTTCAGGTGTGAATACTGTGATGGGTGATGATAACAAGGGACTGGTCCCTGAAGGCCTCCCCGCACTCTCTTCCTGGGAAAGAAGGGCTTTTCTCTAGAGTGAATCCTCAGAGGAACCAAGGGCTGGGAGGTTTTATACTCTTGGGCTTCTCTCCACTGTGAACTCTGCAGTGTAGTTAGTGTTGTTGGGTTCAGAACAAGCCACCAAGATGTGCCTCAGTGGTAGGCCGATTGTTTCATGCTAAAGGCAACACCTGCCTGCTCAAGACAAACTTCTGCTCCTTCTTTAACTACCTAGAAGAACTTGACTTAAGGGCCTTGCCTGTAAGAAGAGATTATCAGAAATAACCTCTTTTGACTTGTCTACAAGGCATGGCAAACTACTAATTACTAACATATGTTCTCCTTGCAGTGGCCCTTTGAAGCCCCCAAGGCACCTCACCTTAGCTCAGAATGTCATATATACCCATATTCCTTTTCTGTCTCTGAACTTCTCATATATGCGGGGTTCCCATATATATGTATGTAATTAAACTTGGTTATTTTCTCTTGCTAATACGTTGCGTGTCTATTTGATCATCAGACCAGCCAAAAAAAACCCTTGAAGGTAGGGGGAACCTTGCTCCTTTCCCACAGTGTAACACATCAAAGCTCTTCCACACTTAATGCCTGATGATCATGGCCTATTTAGGCTGTGAACTGTGTGGCATGTAATGAGGTGTGACCTGTCTCTGAACTCTTTCCTACATTTTTTAGGTTCTATTCAGTTTTCCTCTAGTGTTGACTGAGTGGACAAAAAAAGGGGCCACATCATAAACGTGGCAAGGCCAGCATGGTGGACCCTATAAATTCAGAGACTAAAAGTAACCACATAGGATGGTCTGAACATAAAAATTCCTAACTAAAAGCAAATTTTGGTGGGGAGTCATGCCCTAGGTCTGTAGCTTCCAGGCAAAGGTCAGCCTTTGTCTTAAGTGAGCCTACCTACTGTCTTTTTACATCTAAGATAACATGCCTTTGAAATGTCAGAGTAATCCCCTTCTCCAGACCCCTCAAGGCACAACCACGAGGCACCAGAGCAGAGACCACAGAACACCACACTGTTATTTTGTTCCTTGTACACCATCTCTATGTGCTGTAAATGTTAACTATTAACTTCGTACCCACCAATGGAAAAGAAATATGTGTCTCTCTCTTTTACTCTTTACCCAGTCTCAGAGAATTTTCTCCCCACTTTGCTTTCTTCCCCTCCCCCTGAATCTATCAAATCTACCACCAGGGGATTTTGTGTAACCTCCTTTACATCTCTCCCTTCATTCTAATGTATAAAATAAGCTGTAAAACTGCCGTTCTCTAGAGCATTTTCTTACTCCAAAGAGATTTTGCTTCCCAGCAATTATCATCAGTTTGGCTCAAATAAACTCATAAAAATTCTCTACAGTTTCAAATGTTTCTTATATCAACAATTGTTTGATCAATAATAAAAGTGCCCTCCTAACAGGAGGCTTCTCTGCCCTCCTTGCAGAGATCCAGATATACTCCTACCATCACGTGTGTGCTTCCTGATGGGAAGAAAGGGCCTCACCTTGGAAGGTTCTCCCACACTTGTTACATTCATACAGCCTTTTCAATTGCGAAGTACTGATGAGTGGTTTGTGTGAGCAGCACTCAGGAGACTGCTTCCCATGAGTCGTAAGCTGGGAAGTAGGGCTAAAGGTTTCGTCACATTGCTTACACTCAAGGGCCTTTTCTCTGCTCTTGGCAGTCGCAGCCCTAGACAGTTTCCCATAGTCAGTGCTGGTGTGGGATTTCTCTTGGGTGTGAAGGTGAGAACAAGTGTCTGTTTCTCCACGTTTTTTCACACTCCCTACCCTCTAAGACTCTTTCCCCAAGGAGTCCTCTGGGCCGCAGGATATGTGAGTGCGAACCTCCCTCCAGTGCATTTTCTTACCAGCAGTAGGTCGTGACTTGCTTGTGGGTCCCTTACTGCACATATCACAGTTGGAGGATTCTTTTGTCTAAGATGCCTGTGGTTTCTTGGGATTTGTGAGATTCTTCAAAATTGGATCCCTGGAGCCCAACCTTTGGGAGTTCACCCAACACCTTCCCTCCACACTTAGTGACCTCAGAAATTCCACACTTTCAGGTCAATTCCACCTTCCTGGTTCTGCTGTCACCATCTGGCAAATAAAAATACATGACCTGATCCCCATTCTGAGCAAAAATCAACTTGAGAAAACAGAATAATCACATACAACTGTGAAGAGAGACTGGCAGTGCACCACCCTTGTGGTCACAACTATAACAATGAAGGCAGGGAATAGGCAGAATGGACACCTCCAAGAGCCAGTGGACAAAGAAGACTGAACACACTGGTAAGACACAAAGGAGAGTACAAGGAAGGAAACAAAGGACAGGACAAAACACCTGGCAAATAAAGGAAATCAACCCCAGAATGAAAGAGACGAGAAAACAAGGAAGCAGGTAAAGGGGGATAGCTGAGGGCCAAAGGTTCTCTGCACAGATGGCAACCAGAGGAGAAAAATGTGTTGTGAGGTATTGACGTGGAGGATCCCATCAGATTTCCACCTGGTGGCTTAGAGCCCAAGAGAAAATGAGGAATCATCAAAACCAGTGTTCTGCCCTGGGTTCCCCAACACTTTAAATGCACAAGGAAGGAACTAATGGGCCCTCTTTCCCCCACCTGTGCAAGCGAAGTCTTCTGTCCTTCGCTGCCGACAGACCTGGTGCTTCCCCTTGTCCCAGGATGATGATCATATTAGACTGGAAAAAAATAAAATTCTGTTCGTAGCACTGAAAACAGGAAAGAGCATTTAATAGACTGCAATGAGCTTCAGCCCTTGTGTCAACATGAAACAGGTACAGCTGGGGAAACAATCAAAGAGCTTGCTGGGGAAGGAGACAGGCAGGGCTACACTGTAAGGGGACGACCGTCTCAGGACAGAAGTAAAAATCCCATGGACAGAGTCTTCAATACAGAGGTGGATCATCTGGGTCGAGGAGGCAAGGGCAGACTCAGAGCACAGGCAAGTTGCCCATCTCCAGAGAGGGAACTAGGAGAACCCAACATTAATGGGAGGCAGAATTGGGCCACATTTCATCAGAAGGGAGCATGCAGCTTGCAAGGACACAGAGACTAAAATTGAAATGAACTCTTTCCAGGGGTGTCCAACCTGCAGCCCGTGGGCCACATGCAGCCTGGGATGGCTGTGAGTGCAGCCCAACACAAAATCGTAAATTTACTTAAAACATTATGAGCTTTTTTTGTGATTACATGTCACAATGTATTTAATGTGTGGACCGACACAACTCTTCTTCCCGTGTAGCCCAGAGATGCCAAAATGTAGGACACCCCTGCTATACCCTGGCTATGAACAAATGGATGGAAGCAATGACTTGGTCAGCAATGGGTGAGCTGAGTCAGATCACATGCCCAAAATTCCCCATCATCACAACCTAACAGCGATGATTCCTGGAGAGGCCAGATAATGCCAGTACCCTGTGTATGGCCATGGCCTCATGCATTTTCAAGTCACCCAATCCTTAAACACATGATTCCTGCTGCCACCAGAGGAATAATCCATGAAGGGCAACCAGATTCAGCAGGGTAAAGAGGAGGCTTTGCATCTGTGTTTGTGTCTGATGAGCAAGAAAATTATGGAGCAATAGGCCAAGGGCCAAGTCTAGGAAGCCTTGTCCAGCAGGGAAGGAGACCGTGAGGGCTGCCTTGCTCAGCAGATGTCACAGAGAGGGAAGTGCAAGGGAATAATTCTATTTTCCAGTTCTACCCTCAATACTTCTGGTCACCAAATGGGCATGGGCAGGGTGTTCTAAAGCAAGCAATTGTCAGGCACCAGCTGGGTGCCCCACAATTTAACTCAACTCTGACACTGTCTACCTGGAGAGAGCATCAGGTCCCATGGGTTAAGGGCCAAGTCTTATAAGACTCGCTCAGTTCATACACCAATCACAAGTCCAGGTTGTCACCTGTGCTTCTGACTGACTGGCTGTAAATCAGATTCCCATGACCCCATCCTCAGGTTCCATTAATTTGCTACAGCCATGTACAGAACTCAGGAAAACAGTTCACTTACCATTGCCAGATTATTATAAATGATATTAAAGGATACAAATAAACAGCCAGATGAAGAGATACATAAGCAGAGTAGCAGGAGCTTTCCGTCTCCAGTGGATTTAGGAGGCGCCGCCCTTCTGGCAAGTGGGTGCATTCTTGTTCATCAACCCAGAAGAGCTCATCAAATCTCATTGTTTTTATAGAGCTCAATATCCAGCCCCCTGCCCTTCCCAGAGGTTAGCAGAAGAGTGGAAAGTTCCAACCCTCCAATTGCTAGGTCTTTCTGGTGACCAGCCCCATCCTGAGTTTACCCAGCGTTCCCACTCAAAGTCACCTCATTAGCATAAACTCACATGCACTCAAAAGGGGCTTGTTATGAGTAATAAGAAAATCCTATCACTCAGGAAATTCCAAGAGTCTTAGGAGTTCTGTGCCACAAATCGAAGACAAAGTCCAAATATATTTATTATACCACAGGAAAAAAATGCAAACCTTATTTGGGTGGCAAGGCAAGGTCATATGAATGACAGCAGAGGGAAGCTAGTCTCCCCAGACTCCAGTACTGGGGCTGCAGCTGCCACAACCTGGCCTGCCTTGTGGCTTAGATATTGTGGGGCCATGACTGGCTAGACTGGGGGAGTTTTAATTAAGACAGGGAAAAAAAGGCAGTCCTCTACTCTACCCATTTGTAAGTAACCACAGAACCTGGTGAACATGGTCCTATCCTGCTTAACAAGATACTGAGTTGTCTTACTGAGACAACTGACCGAAGTTGCATGTGATACAGCCTGGAGGCATGCACAGAGGAAAGGACTTTAACCTCCAGCTGCACCTGGAACCAAAGCCTAGCGCCCTCACTACCACCTGCCCCTCCTCCTGCACACACAGAATCAAAGGACTGGGATATGACTGAACTTGAACACTGGAACCTCTCAGAAGCCAAGGATCCATCTTCAGGAAGATCCAGTGGTAACAACCTTTGCCATAAATGGTCAAGTTCCAAGGTCGTCCAATTAAAACTTGCCCCACCAGCACTTCCACACACATGTTCCCCCAAACCCCTTAAAAACCCTTAACCAAGTCCCACAGGCAGGATGGATTTGAGGCATATTAGGTCCCCTATCTTCTATATAGGCACCGTCTCAAATCAACCTTCCCTTACCTCAAGCTCTGAAAGCACTGGACACATGAACTTGGATTTGGTAACACCCTGATGGACTCTCAATGACCAGGGAGGGAAAGCCATGCAGGGGAGCTTGTCTCTCTTAGCCCATCTCAGCTCCTCCCAAAGGCCGCCTATTTCACAAATCAGTGTCGAAAAACTATAGTAGAGAGAATTTATATTTGGAAAGGTCCATCACTTCATGTATAGTACAAAGTTATTTTGGTTTCACTGAGAACATCACCAGAAAAAAATTTCCATAAAGGGCAGGCAATGGAAATCATACTTGCTACCAAAAATGAACTGTAACTATTAATGGAACAGATTTTTTTAAAAGCTTTTCCAAAAAAATAAAATAAAATAAAATGAAGTGCTTCTCCAGTGTCACCTGAGCACTCTATCAGAAGCTACTAGTAACTTAGCAACACCGCTCTCTTCTTTCCTACTACAAGAAACACATTTGTATTCAAGGTGACCAAGTGCTCAGATAAAAGACCACATCTCCCAGCTTCTCCCACAGCCAGGGCTGCCCATATGATACAGTTCTGGCCAATGAAATGAAAGCAGGAGTCACTGAACAGGGCTTCCAGAAAGTGCTTTAAACCCTGTTATTCAAAGTATGATACTTTGCTAGAATGCAGAATCTTGGGCCACAGTCCAGACCTACACAATTGGGATCTGCATTTTAAGAAGATCCCCTGTTGATCCTGCAAAGTGTTGCCTTAAGGGGAGCTGACTTATCTTCCTGTTTCTTCCTGCCTGGAATGTGAGTGTGATGGCTGGAACTACAGTGGCTATCTTTTCACCATGATGTGATCTCTGAAAAGCCACACGCTAAAAATGGCAGTGGAGGAAAAGGAGCCGGGGGCACTGATGGCATCATGGAGCCACACACTGCCTGGAACTACCTTCCCCCAGACTTCTTTAACATGACAGGACAACCTCCACCATGTGCATTTACTACGGAGAAGGAGCCATGTCAGATGTACAAGTGGAAATCAGAAATCCCTGTCCTGGCCATGTAGCTCAGTTACAGTGTTGTCTTGATAGCCAAGGTTGCAGGTTCAATCTGTGATCAGAATCAATGAATGAATGAATATATAAATGGAACAACAAATAGGTGTCCCCCCCCACAACTCTAAAAATGGATAAATAAGCCCTGACTGGTTGGCTCAGTTGGTTGAGTGTTGTCCCGCAAAGCAAAAGGTAACTGGTTCAGTTCCTGATCAGGGCACATGCCTGGGTTGCAGGTCTGCTGCCAGTCTGGGTGTGTGCAAGAGGCAACTGATCAATGTTTCTCTCACATCACTGTTTCTCTCCATCTCTTTCTCCCTACCTTCCCCTCTCTATAAAAACAATGAATCAGTAAAATTTTTTAAATTAATAAATAAAGTAAGGTAACTTCTGGCCAGCATGTAGGCGTAGGTAGATATGTTTTGATTCTTCACACAACCAAAAGAAGGACAACAACAAATTAAAAAAACAAACAAACCAGAATTGCCAGAAAATCAAACTGTACGGAAATCTGACATCCAAGCAGTTAAAGAAGAAACATCCATCCAGACCGGTAGGAGGGATGGAGATGGGCAGCCGGGCACAGAGAACCAGAGACAAGGCAGTGACTGGAGGGCTGGGTGGGCAAGACGGCAGCTGGCGGTCCCACATTTGCATGGAGATAAACAGGGAGCAACAACAGGGGAGCGAGACAGATCGCACAACCCAGGGTTCAAGCACAGGAATAGAAAGCCTGAAAAACTCTCACTGTAAAAGCCTGTGGGGGTTGCGGCAGCATGAGAAACTCTCAGCCTCACAAGAGTGTTCACTGGAGAGACCCACAGGGTCCTAGAACATACACAAACCCGCCCACCTGGGAATCAGCACCAGAAGGGTCCAATCCACCTGTGGGTAGCAGGGAAAGTGACTGAAAGCAGGTCGAGAGTGGAGCAAGGAGCATTGTTTCTTCTCTGACCCCTTCCCCACACACAGCATCACAATGCAGAGATGTGAGTTGTCCCGCCCTGGTGTATACCTGAGGCTCTGCCCCTTACAATGTAACAGGTGCACTGAGACAAAGAAATATGGCCCAAATGAAAGAACGGGTTAAAACTCCAGAAAAAGAACTAAACGACGAAGAGAGAGCCAACCTATCAGATGCACAGTTCAAAACACTGGTAATCAGGATGCTTACAGAAATGATTGAGTATGGCCTCAAAATGGAGGAAGAAGTGAAGGCTATGGAAAGTGAAATAAAACAAAATATACAGGGAACCAACAGTGAAGGGAAGGCAACTGGGACTCACATCAACGATTTGGAACAGGGTGAAGAAATAAACATTCAGCCAGAACAGAATGAAGAAACAAGAGTTCAAAAAAATGAGAAGAGGCTTAGGAACCTCTGGGACAACTTTCAACGTTCCTGTATCTGAATCATAGGGGTGCCAGAAGGAGAAGAGGAAGAGCAAGAAACTGAAAACTTATTTGAAAAAATAATGAAGGAAAACTTCCCCAGTCTGGCAAAGGAAATGGACTTCCAGGAGATCCAGGAAGCTCAGAGAGTCCCAAACAAGTAGGACCCAAGGAGGAACACACCAAGACACACCATAATTACGTTACCCAAGACTAAAGATAGGGAGAGAATCTTAAATGCAGCAAGAGAGAAGGGGGCAGTTAACTCCAAAGGAGTTCCCGTAAGACTAGCAGCTGATTTCTCCAGATAAACCTTGCAGGCAAGAAGGGGCTGCTGGCAAGAAGTTTTCAAAGTCGTGAAAGGCAAGGACCTACATCCAAGATTACTCTATCCAGCAAAGCTATCCTTTAGAATGGAAGGGCAGATAAAGCGTTTCCCAGGTAAGATCAAGTTAAAGGAGCTCATCATCACCAAGCCCTTATTGCATGAAATTTTAAAGGGACTTATCTAAGAAAAAGAAGATCAAAACTATGAACGCTAAAATGACAACAAACTCACAACTATCAACAACTCAACCTAAAAAACAAAAACAAACTAAACAAACAACTAGGACAGGGTCAGAATCACAGGAATGGAGATCACAAGAGGGTTATCAGCGGGGAGAGGGAGGAGGAAGAATGAGGGAAAAGGTACAGAGACTAGGACGCATAACCAACCCTGGCTGGTGTGGCTGAGTGGATTGTGCGCTGGCCTGTGAAGCAAAGGGTCACTGGTTTGATTCCCAGTGTGGAACACAGGCCTGGGTTGCTGGCCAGGTCCCCAGCAGGAGGTGTGTGAGATGCCAACCACACATTGATGTTTCTCTCCCTCCCTTCCCTTCTCTAAAAATAAATAAAGTCTTTAAAATATATATATTTTTTGCCCTGGCTGCTGTGGCTCAGGGGATTGAGCGCTGGCCTGTGAACCTAAGGGTTGTGGGTTTGATTCTCAGTCTAGGGCACATGCCTGGGTTGCTGGCCAGGTTCCCAGTAGGGGGTGCACGAGAGGCAACCACGCATTGATGTTTCCCTCTCTTTCCTCCCTTCCCCTCTCTAAAAATAAATAAATAAAATCTTTTTAAAAAAATTGAACAGCTGTATCTAGCAATAAACAAGGTCTGCTTGAATTTCAAAATTACGCACACATATTAAATCAATTTGCAAATGTCTCCAAGAGAAAAGGATACTGGTTTCTGCCAAGCTAGGTATTCATTTAATAGTGTGTAAAGCTAATACACATTTTTGTGAATTAAATACTTAGATGTTACAAAGATATGTATTCTCTCCACACAAGAAAATGAGATGTAAGTTTTGGAGGAAAGATTACAAGGTAGTACGTACACGCAATGGACAGCCATGTAAGATTTTGGGGTGTCAGTCCTTGGAGGGGATGATGGTGATGGGCACTCATGAGAGTCGCAGGAGAGACAAGATGCATCACCTGCAGAACCCAGACACCTGAGAGTATCTCGACAGGTGTAGCTAAGGAGACCCTGACAGGCAGGATTCAGGCATTACCTCTGATGTAACTTGGCAAGCTGCAGTGTAGACAATCTAAATTTAAATGTATTCAAGTACACACTAACAGCTATCACATAGCTTGCTGACCCCGATCATTAAGACCAACACCCTTTTTTAGAATTATGTGATGTAATTTGATTTCCCACTTTCTTATAGGGAAAAGATGTGTGACCAACTTGCAGTAATAGTCATCTGCTTGCCAGGTATATTTCTCATTGTAAATTGGCATGTTGATTAATTTATAACAGCTTGGAAGTATGGAAATGCCCAATATTAGGGAAATCAGTTAAGAATAAAGTTCATTATAGTGTATATGTATAAGACTATGAAGCCATTACAAAACATGATGTAATGGAGTAGATACTGCCATGGGAAAATGTTCAAATAGAGGACATTTTAAACTTTATTTATTTATTTCTATAGAGAGGGGAAGGGGGGGAAGAGAGAGAGAGACTGAGAGATACCAATGAGAGAGAAACATTGACCAAATGCCCTGCATACACATCATGGCTGGAACCGAACCCGAAACTCAGGTGTGTGCCCCAACCAGGAATTGAACTGGTGATCCTTTGTTTTGCTGGACAATGCCCAACCAACTAAGCCACGCTGGTCAGGGCACAATAGGGGACCTTTAAAAAATCTGATTACAAGACAGATGCATCATATGATTGATGCATCATATGATATGATGATGGCAGAACCCCTAAGAATAAGGTTGTCTCTGGATGTATTTAGAAACAAATTTTTAATTTGTGCTTTTGTAAATAATTTTTCTGTATTTTCCAAATTTCCTATAATGTACAATAATTATTTCTATAATCAGAAAATAAGCATTAATTTTTAAATTTCTTTAATCCTCATCCAAGGATATGTTTATTGATTTGAGAGAGAGAGAAACATCAATGTGAGAAACATGGATTGGTTGCTTCCACATGCACCTCAACCAGGGATCAAACCCATAACCTAGGTATGTGCCCTGACTGGAGATCAAACCTGCAAACCTTTGGTGCACGGGCAATGACCGAACCAGCTAACTGCCTGGCCAGGGCAAGCAGCAGTAATTTTTTTTAAAGTTATCATTCAGGCCCTGACTGGTGTGGCTCAGTTGGTTGGGCATCCCACAAATTGAAAGGTCGTCAGTTTGATCCCCGGTCAGGGCACATCCCTGGGTTGCTGGTTCAGTCCTGGTTGGTGCAGATTAGCTATTAAACCTGGACTTTTTGTGAACTTCGTGGTATGAGCCTGAGGGCCAGGCCTTGTGTGACTTGTGGTGACGCTATTTGTACAGCCAGCCCCAAGGGCCAGCAGGCTTCTCCATCCCATTCCAATATGAGCAACAGGTAACAAAGACAGAAAGGGAAATCGAGAGTTCAGAAACTCACAAGTGGTTTTGAGCATGAGTCAGGGGCTGTCCTACTAGCCAGCCTCTCTCCCCTTTCCTCACTGGATCCCAGGGGTTATAGGTTGGTCAATAGCTCAAAAGCTATACGAGCTTCTGGGACCAACTGGGACTTAAATTTGACGTTCATTCTACCTAACAAGTATTCTTCAGATTTTACAGATGGGAAACAGGACTCTATTATATCCTTATTCTCTATTGGTAATTACCCTATTCAGTCCTTTTCCCTTCTATGTTGTGAAATTTGAGCTTCTCAGACTTGCTTCTCTTTTCCGTCCTCCCATACTAACAGAATTTCAAGTCTGGCTTTGAAAAGGTCTTCCCAACTGCTAATGAAAAAAGTCTCAGCTGCTGAAAAGCACATACTATTCAATGTCATATAAGTGTTCTTGCCAATGTTATTTTTAAGGAGTCTTTCAAGACTTCTGGACTTCAGAGACTGTTACTACATCCTGGGAAAATGAACTTTAAAGTCTGTAATTCCAATTGGTTATTTAATAATCTGTAGTCCTGGTAGCACTATTTAAATAGATATGCTAGGTTTTCTGGAAGCTGTGATTTTTCATTCTTAAGCCAGGAGAGGGTTATTAGTGACCTCCAAACTCATAAGAGCATGGGGGTAAAAATGAATAAAAACTCTAACTTTATTGGGTTTAGTTTTTAGAGAGAATTTGACAGTCTAATGTTTAAGTTAACCTTATCAGGAATAAAGCTCCAACTGTTTAAATGTCTGGTGGTTAAAGATATTTTTTTGTCTTTAGCAAATCTGTGGAAAGGACTGACCCCCAAGCTGTCTGGATCATGGTGGAGTGCAATCAGCCTGCAACAGGGCCAGGGCCCAATCCATGCAACCAGGAGAGTGTAGAACAGGCACAAGTTCTTGGGCCTCCAAGCAACCAGGGAAGGTCTTTACCTTTAAACGGGCACAATAGCCTTTCCTGTTAAGATAACTTTCTGGTCCCCTTCCCATTGCCGTGGATAAGTCTCCATGATTTCACTAAGAGGGCAGAGGTGAAGAAGGTGGGATGTAGGTCCCATTGCCATCACCCAGACACCTTTTCTCAGTCCAATGTCAAAATAGGGGCCACTGGGTTCAGAGTGAAGCTTATTTGAATATGAGGGCTCTGAGAATTTGGGAGTTCCAGATCCAAAGTCCTATTCTCTACTCTACTTCCATTTTCAAGTGAAAATGAAGAAGCAGTTGCTAAATTGAGCACATAAGAACTGAAATGCTACATCTGCTCACTTAGAAATCCTAAGTCCATGGGAACTACGGAAGGTGGGAAAAAAACCATCTTGAGCCTTCCCTCACAGGAACTCTGAACGAGAGCAAGAACTGAGAGAAAAAGGCTGGATAAACAATGGTAAGAGCAAGATCAATGAGGAGAAAACTAATTAGAATGAGCCTATATTCTTAATAATAGAATTCATAAGGCTTTAAAAGTACTTAGTATAATCAGTACAATTTGAAGGCAGACCAGGACAGGGGCCCCAAAGGCATTCCTGCACTCATGCATTTGGATTTTTTTTCCAACCCAGACACACAAAGCCTCCCCTCTTTCCAAATGGCTCATCACCTCAGGCTTATAAACTGACAGTCCTATTTGTGGGCAAAGGAAAGGGTCAGCATGTTGAAGAATCAGGGTATCCGGGCAACTGCCTGCTGGTGGGCCCCCTAATTTTATAGCCCCCAGACAACCTAACTGTGGTCCTCTGGCTCCTTCTCTAGAAAGCTCTAGATACCCCATTTGCTTCCTTCTTTCCATTCTCCCCACGACTAGCTGTAGACTTCACAGCTTTCCACTTTCTTGCTGTCCACCCTAAACGTAAAAAAGCTTCCAAAGGTTTTTCTGCTGATCACTACAGAAATACGATGGGGAATTAAAGCCCAGTCTATATTTCCAGTTTTCCTTTGCAGATATCTGGTAACCTCTTTTCTACCACACTGTCTTATCAAGGATGGAGTTCAATTCCATCCCATTCTTACATACTTTCTTCAACACTTGGGGCGGGAGACTACTTTTATAACTACCTAATTCAAATCTTTTCGTGATAGATTTGCACTCAAAAAGGTACACCCACTTGGTTTGTGGCAGCAAAATACAATGTGCAACTACTAAACAGAGTGAGAAACTGATTGAGATTTCTCAGGAATTCAGAATATTTGGCTCTTTGACCCTAAGGTTCTTCATTCACTTGCCTGTGTTTAAACACGTTCGGTTAAACATTTGCTTTTAACTCTAATTTTCCTTTACTGTCAGAATTTAACACTTCCCAACTGCTTATATGTGTCCCTGTGAGAGATGATTGAAGATATGCGAGGGAAGACTAAGAAAAAGGAAGCCAACATAAGAGTTACTATCCTGTCCTATACGCCTCCCTGGGGCCCCTTGGAGAAACAGAATGGATGTGTAGGAAGCCTGCAAATGTAATAGATATTTAGAAGTGCATTCACAGACTACTGGGATTCCTGAGATCCCCCATATTTTCAAACTTTGGATACATTTATAAATTAAAGAGGCCCTGGATGGTGTGGCTCAGTGGAATGAGGGCTGGCCTGCAAACCAAAGGGTCGCTGGTTTGACTCCCAGACAGGGCATGTGCCTGGGTTGTGCTCCAGGTCCCCAGTTGGGGACGTGTGAGAGACAACTGATCAATGGGTCTCTCACACATCAATGTTTCTCTTCCTCTCTTCCCTTCTCTCCATAAATAAAATAAAATAAAATAAAATAAAATAAAATAAAATAAAATAAAATAAAATAAAATAAGGAGTCTCTGACAGTTTAAAAAAAGTCCTATAAAGAACCAAGGAAGTACTGACTAGAGGAAACAAGAACAAAAGACTTGAAATCAGAGGTGTGTCTATCCTGACACATTCTGCTCTCCAGCCTCACGCTCCGGAACACACTGGAGGGGACTGCGGAGGAAGACTAGTGTGGCAAACATTGCAGTTAAGCCTTCCAGTCGGACCGACTGGAGTCACATGCAAGTCCTTGGTCGGTGCGATGACTTTTCCACAATTCTTTAGCATCATGTCCGTGTAATACCTTCCGAGGGCGGTCCAGTCGCTTCCACTTTTCGTATCTGAAGCCCACGTTCACATCTTCGAAGGTCACTTGTTCCCGGAACAGGAGGTTTCTCCACCTACCACCTCTCCTTGAATTACACGCAAGGGTAAAGACTTTAGGAGTCGGGGATGAATGGGCCTGAGAAGAGGCTTTCAAGGGACACCGACAACGCGCGCACGGGAAAGTGAGCAGCTAGTGTGGACCGCGCGGGGAACTCGGAACCCGCAGCCGTTCACCTCAGGCGCCGGCGACTTGGTTTGACGAGGGAGAGGGAAGATCGGAAAATAAAGTACAAGTCACCCGCTCTTCACCACGCACAATAGAACTAGCCAAGAGCATCAGAATCCCGCCGTGCCCGCCGACCACGACTTGAAGGAGCCTCAGCCCCGCCCCCCGCCGACTCCACGGCCTCTCTAGGCTGCGCGGAGGATCTCCGTCTCTGTGGGTCTCCCCAGGACGCAGAGTACCGAACTGGTCCAAGCTTTCCCCCGGGTGGGAATGCGAGGCGGCGCAGATGTGAGGCTTGGTTTACTCCCGGTTCAGATTTTATGTGATTCCTCTTGTAAAATACTTTTTCCCATTGTAGTTCCCTTGGACATCTAAAGAAAATAGAAAGAAAAAAAATTTTACTCCTGTAATTTCTTACACATAGTTTGGTATGTTTGTGTTTTTGTCTTCTCCAATTTTTCCACTTAACATTGTCACGTAAGCGCCCGATCCCTGTCCCGCCCCCCTACTCTGACACGCATTGTAATAGTCCATTAACTGGATTATCATCGGTTATTTATTCATTTAATATCAAATCACCTGGATTGAGCCCGGGAAAATGGCCCTTCCATACTACGGGCGCAGAATTGTAATCTCAGCCGATCCTCGACGAGATGCTGTGTTTTCTCTCCAAGGAGCTGTGGAGGATGGTGCTCGCTGATGACGCAGCCCATCTCCCTAATTACTCGAAAGAAGATGTCCTTATGATCTTGCTCTCGCGAAGTGTTTAATTTTTCTAGAGCAGTTGGTTGGGTTTTGGTCTACGGACCCTGCAAGTTTTGAATTTGTGTTGAATTGGCTGCTAGAAAGCTTAGAGCAAATCTTGATATATGACGTTAATGTGTATTATTATCGTCATCATCATTATTTTGTATTGCTAAACCCACTCTTGGCCCTCCCACTTTGCCATCTTTAGTTTCCCTTTACCTACTTTCCTTGTTGTTTTAAATGTATTTTTATCTAACTTTTTGGTTTAGGCCTCCATAAAACACCCTAAATCCTTTTTGAATCGAGGTGTAATATAAAGGAATAAATAAAGTTACTCAACCATTTCCCTACTGTTGGAATAGTTTTAATTTTTAGTTCTTTGAAATTTTCTCGCAGATGAACATTTTTTTACCATAAAATGCTTTTTTTATTTAGGTTTTTCTGTAAGCCAAACTTTTAGGAAATACTGAATCAAGAGAAAGGATATTCAATGAGTATTTTTTGAGGTTTGTGGATGCTGTGTGGGATGTAGAGATGGGAGGCAGGGGAGATGGGAATAGCTAACACTTATTGAGGGTTTACTCCATGCCAGGTACTTGCTAAACCCTTCACATGGGTCTTGCCCTCAATATGCTCAAAAGTAATTCTTACAAAAGCTAAAAGACCACAAAAGACAGAGCCCAGTAAAAGATTTCCTAGGAATAAGGGCTGCAGGGGCTTAGAGGAAGAATACTGTGAAATGGACCTAATCACCTGCCAAGTTGGTAAATATCCTAGGGACACATTTGAGAACAGAAATGACTGTTTGCAATTCCTCATGTTTAAATTAACTTTCAATTAATTAAAGCTGTAAACAGATTTTCTTAAAAGTTTAACTTACATAACTTTGATGTTCTATGTAGAAATCTTCTAATTTTTGTATAAAAATAAGAGCAATAAATTGTTCCTTTATTAATGTTCAATTACTCCATGGGCTTAACATATTAGATGTGCTTGAACTTGTAGCCACTTACAAGTTAGTTAATTATATTCTCTTAAATTTTTAAACTATATTTACAAACTTAAGTATCTTGATTTTATTGCAAGCACTAAATTCCTCGTAGGGCAGATTTACAAGTCAAACAAGAAAAATGTTTTTTAAAAAATATATATTTTATTGATTATGCTATTACAGTTGTCCCTTTTTTTCTCCCCTTTATTCCCTTCGGCACTGCACCGCCCCCCCCCCCCCACCAGCATTCCTCCTCCCTTAGTTCATGTCCATGGGTCGTACACATGAGTTCTTTGGCTTCTCTATTTCCTATATTATTCTTAACCCACCCCCCTCCCCACGGCTATTTTGTACCTACTATTTATGCTTCTTATTCCCTGTAACTTTTCCCCCATTTTCCCTCCTTCCCCTCCCCTCTGATCTCCATTTCTATGATTCTGTTTCCGTTTAATTTCCTTAGTTTATGTTTTTGGGGTTTTTTTAGGTTCACTTGTTGATAGTTGTGAGTTTGTTGTCATTTTATTGTTCATAGTTTTTGACCTTCTTTTTCTTAGATAAGTCCCTTTAACATTTTATACAATAAGGGTTTGGTGATGATGAACTCCTTTAACTTGACCTTATCTGGGAAGCACTTTATCTGCCCTTCCATTCTAAATGACAGCTTTGCTGGTAGAGTAATCTTGGATGGAGGTCCTTGCCTTTCATGACTTTGAAAACTCCTTGCCAGCCCCTTCTTACCTGCAAGGTTTCTTTGGAGAAATCAGTTGCTAGTCTTACGGACACTCCTTTGTAAGTAACTCTCTCCTTTTCTCTTGCTGCTTTTGAGATTCTCTCCTTATCTTTAATCTTGGGTAATGTAATTATGATGTGCTGTGGTGTGTGCTTTGTTAGGTCCAACTTCTTTGGGACTTTCTGAGCTTCCTGGATCTCCTGGAAGTCTATTTCCTTGGCCAGATTGGGGAAGTTCTCCTCTTTTTCAAATAAGTTTTCAATTTCTTGCTCTTCTTCTTCTTCTGGCACCCCTATGGTTTGGATGTTGGAACATTTAAGTTGTCCCAGAGGTTCCTAAGCCTCTCCTCATTTTTTTGAATTCTTGTTTCTTTGTTCTGTTCGGGTTGAATGTTTATCTCTTCCTTCTGCTCCCAATCATTGATGTGAGTCTCGGTTTCCTTCCCTTTACTGTTGGTTCCACGTACACTTTTCTTTATTTTACTTTGAGTAGCCTCCGCTTTTTCCTCCATTTTGTGACCATACTCAACCAATTCAGTGAGCATCCAGATTACCAGTGTTTTGAACTGTGCATCTGATAGGTTGGCTATCTGTTCACTTAGTTCTATTTTTGGAGCTTTAACCTGGTCTTTCACTTGGGCCTTATTTGTCTCAGTGCACCTGTTACACTGTAAGGGACAGAGCCTTAGGTATTCGCCAGGGCGGAGCCACCCAGGTCGCTGCCTTGTTACTCTGTATGTGGGGGAGTGGTCCGAGAGGGAACTATGCCACTTGCTCAGCTCTCAGCCCGTTTTCAGTCACTTCCCCTGCTACCCACAAGCAAATTGGGTCCTTCTGGTACTGATTCGTGAATGGGAGGATTTGTGTACATTCTAGGACCGTGTGGGTCTCTTCAACAGACTCTCCTGTGAGGCTGAGAGTTTCTCCTGCTGTTGCAACCCCCACAGGTTTTTACCTCCAGAGGTTTTGAGGCTTTCTTTTCCTGCACTGGAACCCTATGTTGTGTGTTCTGTCTCACCCTCCCAGCTGTTCCTCATGGTTTATCCTCATGCAAACGTGGGACCACCTGATCCATAAGCCACCACCTAACACACCTGGTCCTCTTCGCGCCGGCTGCCCTTCTCCGCCCCTCCTACCAGTCTGGATGAATGTTTCTTCTTTAACTCCTTGGTTGTCAGACTTCCATGTTCGATTTTCTGGCAGTTCTGGTTATTTTTTCTTTTTAAATGTGTTTTTGTCCTTTTGATTGTGCAAGGAGGCAAAGTGTATCTACCTACGCCTCCATCTTGGCCGGAAGTCCTGCTAATGAGGTGAATTTTGGAAAGCACCTAGGGATGGGTGGGGACTGGCTACCAAAAGACCCAACCTTGATTACAGGGTTGGAACTTTTAGCCCTACCACCCCACTCAACCATGCCTATGTAATGAGGCTTCCTTTGCAATCTCTGAACTGTGGGGTTTGGGAAAGCTTTGGGTTAAGTGAACAAGAATGGATCCACATGTCAGGAGAGCGGCACACTCCAAACTCTGTGGGAACAGAAGCTCCTTGGAACCCTTCTAGACCTCACTCTAAGTATCTCTCCATCTGGTGGTTCTCTCATATCTTTTGTAATAAACCAGTTAACCTAGTGAGTAAACTTTTTTCCCGAGTTCTGTGCATAGCTATAGCAAATTAATTGAACCTGAGGTGGTGGTTGTGCATGCCTTTGATTTACAGCCAGTAGGTTAGAAGCACAGGACTTGAAACTGATGATTACAAGTTTGGGGGTGGGATTCTGGGGGAGGGGGAATTGTAGTCTTGTGGGACTGAGCCTTTACCCTGTAGGATCTGACTCTATCAGCAGGAACATGGTGTTTAACTCAGAATTGAGTTAAATTGTAGAACACCTAATTGGTGTCACAGAATGGCTTGGTGTGGGAAAAAGCATCAGCAGTGGAAGTACTGATGTAAGTACCTAGAAAACAGGAGTGGTCTTTCCTTTACAGGTTTACTGGGGAAAGAGAAAACAAGAGGTCTGAAAGAGGGCCCCCTGACCCTCCTCCTCATCCCAAGGGACCTGAGCCAGGGCAGTGGTGGCTGAGCCTGTTCTGTAGAATGCATCCCAGGAGGACCTTCCTGCCATTACTCTACCTTTGTATGGAGCTGGCATGAGAAAGCAGCCTTGACAATGAAAGAACTCTAGGCTCCTTGGCACCACAGTCTGGATTTAGGGTTCCAGCCCATTACAGAAGTTGTCTGAGGATGTCAGCACCACACACCTCAGGCTTCTGAATATTATTGTTTCCCCAGATGGCCAGGGAAGGGGGCATAGAATACTTGGAATAGCCCCCAGTCTCCCAGTTAAGTTGAGCTTGGGTGTGGCTCCTCTCATCCAGAGAAGGAAGAGGGGAGACTCCTGGCTAGCCTATGTTCAAGCCACCCAAAATGAATCAGGGTCATGTGAAGACAGTCTTGTCCATGACATTATGTTACAGAGCTTGCCAAATCTGTAAGCGAGCAGACTGGGGCCTGTCCACATGTTGCCTTGGTGAATGACCCAACAATTAATGCCAGAAGGAGCAGCTGTTTACTTACAACATTCCAGTCTTGCAGGGGCTCAGAGCACCTCAGCTTGGAGTCCTCCTTTCCCACAAGACCCAGCACTTCCCAGGCTCCCCACCATGCTACTAGCCAGAAACCCCAAAATTTTCCCATGTCCTTATCTTTTTTTTGTTGTTTTTGTTGCTTCAAGTCTTTATTGAGTACCTACTGTGCATATAGTACAGAGTCAGAAGATACAGAAATGAGAGAAAAAGCCAGAATAAGACCAGTGACTCCCAAATGTGGCTTATATGCTAGTTGAGGAAAATGCAGTGAATGTATATGTACGGAGGACAATATTTGTTCCTCAGACATTTTCTGAGTACCTACTTTGTGCTAGGCCTTGTGCTAGGCAACAGGGGTAACGAAGGCTGAATCTGTTCCAATCTGTTCCCTTTAACACTTACTGTTCATTAGCCATATAATTGTTGAATGCATTTGTATTAAACCACTTCTTTTCAAAACTTACTGTGTACATATAGAAATCACCTGGGATTCTTATTACAAAGGTCTGGGGTAAAGCCTGAGATTCTGCCTTTCTAACAAGCTTCCAAGGAATGCCAATTCTTCTGGTCCATGAACCACTTTTTCAGTAGCCAGGGACTGTACAATGTATTAGTCCTTTGCTATGTAAAGGTAAACATAACCATGTCCCCTGCCCTAATGGAGTTGATATTCTAGCAATGAATATAAATATTAAACAAGGAATTACAACTAAGTGCAACGTTAGAGGATGTTCAAAGTCATTTTGGGAACATTTTGGGAGTGGACCTAACTTCACCCAAAAGGAAAAAAAAAGCTTTTCCGAGGAAGTGTTTAAACTGATAGGAACCTGCAAACAACAAAGAAGGAAGAATATATCAGGCAGAGGGAACAGCGTGTTTGAAGGACTAGAGGTGAGAGAAAGCTTAGATTCAACAAACGCTTACTGAGTTTCACTATGTCCAGCCTCTGAATTGGGTATGAGACCATGCACTCTAGAGGAGAGCACAGTTGGAGAGACAGACATGGGATCAGATGCCATGTCCTTATCTTAAGCCGGCTGTGCAAACAGTTCTCCAGTCTCTCTGGATCAAAGTCACCATCCTCACGTAGCAGCTTTCCTTCAGGATCTGGGATACATGTTCATCAGTCCAGGGAAGCATGTCTTGTGTTACTCTGGATCATGGTGAAACTCAGGAAAGGCACAAGTCTTAATAATTCAGGTAAAATCCAGGTGTAACAGGACAGGATCTTGCAAGGAAGTTCTTTGGAGCTCCCCAGGCTGCCTGGCCTCCTTCCTCACTGTAAACTACATCCTGCTTTTCTTTTCTAAGCCAGGTGGCAGAAAGAGAGAGCGCACGTGCGCAAGTGCGCGAGTGCACCCGCGTTGCTTCTCATGGCCCTCCTACTGTCCTTCCCAAGCAGCATGGTCCAGAGGCCCTGCGAGGCTAAGGGAGTTTGGCTGTCTCCCACCTGAGTTTAAATCCTCACCATGCTCCTCCTTCATAACCCCATTTCTGACTCCGCCCACAATCGGCTACCTCTGCCAGTACTCTGGGCTCTTCTGCCTTTCTTGGCTGCCATTAGTCTGGGCAAGCCTGGACCAGTGACGTAGGAACCACTTCCAAGCCTCTCTGGCAGGCGCAGCAAGCCCCTCCTGCTACATCTCGAGTGAAGTTCACGCCTATCTCCATGGCTCTGAGTCTGCAACAGCTACTTAACCTATCTATGAAGCAAGTCAGCTATTATTGATATGCAAAGTACCTCTCCATGTCTGTCCTCTGATTCTCCCTCTCCCAAGCCGAGTTAGTGGGGAACTTTTCCATTTTGGGGATCTCTTATATTCCCTGTTACAGTTACACATCACAGTCAGAGGCATTTCCCTACCCTCCCTCCAGGACAGCACTTGACTTCTAGCCTGCATACCTCCCTTCTCGCACATAACTTGGGAGCAGTGTTATTCAGGTTCCTGGAAACCTCATTCTTTGTCAGCAGACATAGGAACCACATCCCCAAGCCCAGCCCAGCGCCTCCTTTGCACTCTGATTCACATCCACAATTCAGAGATGCTGGACAAGCCAAATGCACTTGCCTTTCCCTGATGTGGTCCTCCTTTAGCAAGAAAATGTTACCATTCTTGTCAGCCTCACCATTTGCAGGAAAAAAGCAGGAGTTCCTCTCAGTTGGGTCAGAGGTCAGGTCAAAGAGGCATCAGGTCAAAACCTGAGAAGGTTGGTAAGCCCAGCTTCCATGGAGCCAACCATCACAAAAGCCTGTGCCATAAATCCTGCAAAATAGGTACACTGCCTGATGCAGTGGGGCAGATGGTTTTGAAGAACTGTCTTTGTGCTGTGTTCTTAGCCAGTGCTACAAAAAGTTGAGGCATTGGAGCTGCTGAGTGACTATGAGCCATCATCTCTAGTCTACACCAAGGTGATTGGGAACAGTCAGGTGCCTCAGAGCTGCTGGCCATCATGGAAGAGTTGGGGAAAGACAACTGACCCACTTACACAGGCACCCAATGGGGAGACTAAAATGAGAAATCATCAACGCTAGAGGACTGCTTCGGGAGTGCTTGGCTGAAACAGAAAGGAACACCAGGTCCTTGCTGCCTTGTCAGCTGGAAGGCTTCCTGTCTTCTTCCAAAGTTACAGTTCATCTCCCATGTTCAGATGAAACTTGTTTTCAAAATGGTAACAGTTTGGTTTCTCCTTCCCTTGCCCCTCCCATGGTTCATTAGCCCTGAAATTATAGTCCCTAAAATGGAGAAGAGATTTTTACAGTGATTAGGGTTTACATATTAGTTAGGAACTACCCAGGGTGTTTTTTTTAAAGCGTTGATTTAAAAGATGCATGTCAGAGTTACCTATCTCACAGCAAACTGTAGTTTGCCTTCAGGATACCAGTGTTTCTCTTTTGAATACATTTATGTTATTCAAATTGTCCTTTGTCTTTTTTCATAAGCTAATACAAAACTAAGGGTTTTTAGTGCATACCGATTGCAGCACACTTTACTAGTAACAGGTCCCCATTTGCCACATGGTGACTTCTTTTTTTGCTTAAGCATTTGCATGACTATTTGTGCTTTGGAGTCAATTTTAAAAATGCGTAAGTTATAAATACAGAAGAAAGAGCAATTTACCAAACCTCATCTAACAAGGACCCCTGAAATTTTTCCTAAAACTGTATATTGATTTAAGTTCCACTTTTCCTGTAAGTTGATCCAAACATTTCAAAGAAGATAACACAGTTGGTTTCTTTGTATGTATTTATTACTTGATGCAATAAATCTTATTTATTAACAACATTATGCACTAACAACAACAAAAAGTTGAGGAATTGGGCACTGGGAATGATCCAAGGTTGCAAAGGAAGAATTGAGGTGAGTGGAGCTGAGAGGTATACTCATTTCTATGTTGATTTCAACAATCAATACCCATTCAGTGTTACTCTCTGGATGCCTCACACAGACACCCTCGCAGGCATCCATATGCGCCTGCCCAAATCCATTGCCAAATCCTACACTCCAGGTGAAAGGATATTCTGTGGCTCTAGTCCCTTCAGTTATTAGTGGACTTTTAGAGTTGGTCCTTCACCTGGCCTCGGTCCTGTGAGGTTGCCCTCTACAAGATTATTCATAGAATTTGCTGGTAACTTGGTTCCGGCAATTGAGCAGTCCTGTGCTCAATAGGCCAGATCACTGCTTTTTGTCCTCTTACTTTCTGGTAGGCCGAATGCCTCTATATTCTCTATATCCCAGTAGTCTGATGTTCACCTTTTTTTTTTTTTTTAACATATCCAGAGTGGTGAACATGAGCCAGAAGGTGGGTTTTGCTGATTTTCTGGTCCGACTTCTAGTAATCTCTGTTAACTCTATTTTCTGTCTCTCTCTGTCTCCCCCACCCACAAAAGACACACATGAGATTATAAACATCTGTTCTGCTTAGATTGAAAAACCCATATTTTATGTGCCCTTTTTTTTTTTTAAGAAACCATTTAGACTGTGTCCTCTCTCTCTTACTCTCCCAAAGGAAGAGAAGAACTATCATCAATGGCCATTAGCAGTTGCAAAAGCAACACCAAAAGCCAGCTTCATGCTCAGGAGAGAATGGCTATGCCTTCTCCTCGTGGTTTCAAGTGCTCTACACGTTCAGAGAAACTTCTCTAGTAACAAACTATACAAATGATCCCTGAAAGTATAGTCTTTGCAAGTGTGTTTGATCAGGGACATTTACATCTGAGGCGTGTACAACTGGAGCATGATATGGTGGTTTCATAATTTTAATTACCTAATAAATTAATTTTAATGTATTTTAATGTTATTCAGATAGGTAATAAAGACTTGTTCAAACAATTTACTGAGTGATTTTGGCAAAATAGGATTTTCTTGAATTAAAGGATTTAGTTGGACACTCAGTGAGGTAAAACCCTCTTCAGAGGAGGTAAAACAGCAAACGCAGGCAGGTAGTGCGGGGTGGAAGCAAGAGGCAATGGGCACAGGGCAGGGCAGGTGTTTATACTGACACTGTACAACTGTGCAGCTGCCATCTGAACACGCTCTTGTCCCATGGCTGCCCTGCCCCCGTGCAGTGGCACCAGACTGAGGACCTCTTTGGTGGAAAAGAAACTACTGTATTCCAGAACCACAAAACGTAAGGATATTTTGAAGGGAATTTAACTTCCTTAATACCCGAGGAACCCATCTGCTCCCCTGTATCCCCAGTCTCTACCTTGTTCTGTCACTCCCAACGTCTGGATCCCAGGTTTCAGCATCTCTAGGGCGCTTGGATTTGGATTTTGCAAACTTCCTCCTGGCAGCAGAACTGAAGGGTGGAGTACAGGGGTCGGGCTAGACACAGGCCCAGACCTTTTGGGGCTCCCCGTGCCTTTTAGGACAGTGTTCAACTCCTTCCTTGCAGAGGTGGAGTCCACAGCCCCTGCCACTGCCCACCCAGCTTTCTCACAGGCACAAAACCACCTGCTCATCCAGGAATGCCCTCATACTGTTCTCTAAACCCTGCGCGGAAGGACGGGGAGGTGCGTCTGGAGGCTCCGCCTACAAGAGGGCACGCCTGCGTGCTCGATGCGGCAGAGACCATCTTGGACTCGGGCAGCTTGTCGAACTCTCGCTGTGTTCAGAGGCTGCAGGTGGCGCCGCAGCTTTGTGGAGGGTCAGAGAGGAGACCGGACGGACAAACACCTCCCGACCGGTGGACCTGTGCTCGAAGGCCAGCGGCTCCAGCGCGCACCCCTCCGGTTTCCGTGTGAAACCTCAGAGCAGTATTAATGGGGACAAGCGCAAGTTCCTAGTGGCTGAGCAGGCACCTGTTTCCTGGTGCCTGAGATCCCCTCCCCCCAGTTCACTAGCTGTACCTGACTGGGAGATGATAAATTCTCGGCATGAAGCCCCGATACACCGTGTTTCATAAATGCCTGTGAGCTTTTCCTGCAGGAGATTGCGTGGTGGTGCCTTGTAGCCATTACCGTTTAGCCTGCATTGCTGTAGGAGAGGGTAAGGGAGGGCCCTCTCCGTGATTGTATGTCTATTTGAAGGTCAAGTTGGATGGACCGGGGGTTGGCAAGACTACCTCGGGAATGGGAATGAAGCACCTGAGTCCTTTAGGACTTGCACGTGACCATTTTGGAAGGGTGTCAGAGACTAGAATGCCCAGGGCTGTAAAGACTGAAGATTGGGGAACATTTAAACGCCCCCATGCTTGTTATTTTTATCAACCCTGGCTACCTCCCCATAGGGACTCCCATGCAGCACAGAAGTGCTAGAATGAAAAGCTGTGTATGTGCTAGCTTGGGAACATGGGGAAGCAGGAGCTGGGACAGTGTGTCCCAGACAGCAAGAGCCAAGCGTGGGTGGTGGATCATGGAAGGGATAGGAATTCAATCCAGGCCCCAGGTGTCCTGTGGGAGTCCCCAGACATGTGAAGCTGCTCCACCAGCTCTGCAACCAGAGCCCAGTGGTTCAGGGACCCAACCTCTCATAGGGGCAGAACACTTGCCTTGAACTCAGAGATGAGAGAAGTACCTGGAAAAGGGGCTCGAGGTGGGGAGGGCCCAAAGCGTTCTAGGAGGCTAGAGAACTGCAAGCAGCCCTCTATAGGATTTGGGAAGCCCAAGATGAGAGCTTATTCAGTAATAAACCAGGTGAATGCCAGGCATGCCCAGGTTCCCCCTGTTCATCCTGATGAAAAGAGGGGTAGCCAAGAATAAAAAAATTACCAGTAGGAATGGGGGGATGGCAGTTTATTTTCAGACACTCTCAGAGGGTGGGGGTGGCCTGTGGGCTCCCTGCATTTGGTTTATCAACAACTTCTCTTCCTAAATCCCTGGGCTGTGCAAGGTAGACAAAGTACTCTCACCCCCACCCATGGGAGAGGCTTAGACCATGGGTGTAGGGGACAGGGGCTTGGGGGTAGAAGTCAAGTATTCACAGTTCCCCCTCCACACCCCCAGATTACACTGTGCCTAGCCCATGTGGGAGGATTCCAACTTTGGGGTTCCTAGTGATGTTAATAGCCCTTCTCTCACTTAGAAACCTCCAGGTGACCTCCCTAGCCCCTTTCCCTGACAATAACAAACCACAGTCCTAAACCCTAGAGTCTGTGCAAGGAGGAGTCCTCAGCACTCCATTCTGCCAAGGCCTCTGCCCTCCCCATGTGGAGTGATGGGACGGGCCGGCTCCGCCAGTAATGAAGGCATCGGGAGCAAATGATGAGAAGGCAGAAAGCCAAGGACCTCAGGAGGCAGGTCTGGAGGGACCGGACGGTTAAATTCAGACTGCTCCAGCCTGCACCCTCACTCCACACCCCAGACCCCGAATCCCTGAGAGTCCAACTGCCAAGGCAATATGGGATGAAGGGGCAGTTGAGCAGGTCCTTCCCCTCCAACCCCAACCAGTCCTGTTCCTGAGGGACATGATACTTTGGAAGGGCCAGGACTGGGCCCTATGCCCAGCTCTAAAGCTCTCACCTTCCAGAACAGCTGAATCCTGGGGAACACAGGGTAGGCCTACTAACCCCCAACACCCCAGATGTCCTGGCTTGGGGCAGAGTAATAGGAATGAGGTGGGGGAAGATGTCCTCCTAAGGGTATTATAAAAAGCTAAAACCATTAAGAACTTATTAGGGAAAAGTGCCTCCCAGCTTCTTGCTTCCCCAAATTATCAACTTCCCCAAAGCCCAGCAGACAGAGCTGAGCCCAGAGATGGGGCCCATTAGCACCATGAAATGTTGGGGTGCCCCTGAGGCCTGACTGACCTCCGAGCAGGGGCACTTCAAAGCTGGAGTGCCCACTTGCTAAAGTTTCTGTGCTCTTGAGGGGGAGACCCCTGCAGAGGAGGCAGTAAAAGAAAAAGGCTTGGTTGAAGTCCAGGTAGCGTCCTCGGCTGGCACCCCCAAGAGCCCCTCCTGGGGTCATGACTTGAAGAATCTTCGTACCACAAACTGGCCCAACAGAACCACAGCCAGAATGATCAGCACGTTCCGGATAGGGCCATTGCCCAAGTCCAGGGCTGCCACCTGCCAGGAGAGACAGAGTGGTCAGAGAGGGGCTGGCAGTGTACACGGGCACTAAGGGGCTGGAGTGGGGGTGGGGTGTTCCAGCAGCACAGGCGAGGTTGCCAGTGCCGGGCACTCACCCAGCCTCCCCTTTGTGCAATCCACCGGGCAATGCAGTGATGCAGCATGAAGTCGACCACGAAGCGGGTCACCTGGCCCAAGAAGCTGGTCAGTCCGCGCTGGTAGACATATAGGGCCAGCCGGTAGCCAAAGCCCAAGAGAGCCACCACTCGGCCCCAGTTGATGCCACTCTCAAACAGGCTGCAGGCAGAACATGGAGGCTGTCAGTGGAAGCCCCAGGGGGCCCTTCAGCCTGTTTTCCCTTTCCCACCCCCTTGTCCCCTCACCCCTCTCCCAGCTGGAAAGCAAAATGGCTTAGGTGTGAATTAAGGGGGCAGGGACTGCCCCAGCCTGGCTGCTATTTAAAAGCCTGTGTCTTCTGTGAAAGGCGAAAGTTTAGAGGGCACAGGAAGGGGCTGTTGCCACCCGGGGGGCCCCACTGCTGTGGGTGCAGAGGACCCAGAGAGGGTGTAGCACAGAGAGGGCAGACAGAGGCAGCAGGGAGATTACCTGTGGGCGTTGCTGCTGGCCTGGCAGCCCAAGGGGCAGCAGAGACAAAAGGACAGAAGAGGAGGTTAGGACAAATCCTGGAATCACGGTGGGGTGGAGGGTAGCCTCTAAGGACATGGGCAGGATGTTTCAGCTCTGAGCACTAATCCTAAGTCTACTGCCTAGTCTTGCTCTCACCCTCAGCTTCAAATCTTCCCTGAGACTGACCTCCGTGACCCTGATGGTAATAATGGCTAACACCTTGTACATGTGGCCACCATTCTAAGCATATTTCCCCCATTTTATAGAGGAGGAGAAAGAGGGCTAGAGAGTTTCACAAAGCCAGTAAGTGGCAAAGCTGAGCTATGACCCAGGCATTTGGTCTGTTTAACCACCACATCCGACTGCCTGTCCATTGTGGCTATAGCATATGGAAGCCATTTCCGGGACCTGGTAGGAGGTGGCAGCCTTACCACCTTTGGTGTGAAATGTGTTTATAAATCAGAAGGACAGCTGTGTGCTAGCTGGGCTGGGTGGCTCAGGAACATCCCTACCCCGGGCCCTTCTGCAGTCCTGAGCTAAATGATCAAGTGCTCAGAGCCAGAGCTCACAGACTTTGAGCTCATGTACCAGAAATGAGTTTGGGACCCAGTAAGCAAAGACACTTGAGTTTACGTAGACATGGGGACAGCAAATATGTCTCCTGACACTGACAGAGAAGTATGTGTCTCCCATCCACTGGGCAGAGCACAGCATGGCAGCGACGGCACAGCAGGGTGGCAGTGGCTGGGGCTACCTGGAGGCGATCTTGGTGAAATACTCATAGGCGTTCTCTGCAGTTGGCTGTAGGCGCTGCAACATGGTCTGGAACTCCTCATCATAGCGCTGGTTGATGGCGTCTCCGATAAGGGCAAGCTGCCGACCCACCTGCCCCATGATGCTGGGGGAGCAGGAGGCAACAGGTGAGCAATGGACAGTGGTCAGGCCTAGGGCCCAGACTCACAGCTAGGGTTTCTGCCCGAGATGCCCTTGGCCTTGTGCACCCCCTCCTTGGAGGCCCTGACAGATACAAGGGCCAGGCCAAGGAACAAGGTCTCCCATGGGGATGAAAAAGGAACAATGAAAGAGCAAGACCCTTCTCCCCCAGGCCAGGGTGTGGCGACCCCATGTGAACCTCCACCTCCCTGAAGATGTCCCTGTGGGGCTGCTACTCACCTGGCAGGTTCCAGGGGCAAGTTGACCATCTCTGGGTCAGCAGGGGCAGCTGCCCCATCAGCCTCCTGCTCCTGCTGATGGCGGTAAAAAACGTAGCTGTGGAAAACCTCCTCTGTGTCCCGGGCTACCTGCTCCTCTGAGGATCAAAGCCGGGAGTCAGGGAGGAAGGGCTGGACCTGGTAGCCCCATGGTTTGGGGACAGTTACTCTTCCTCAAGGCCATAGCTTCCCTTGCCCCTTACTTAACACCTAGTGCTTACTCTCTGCAGGTTAGTTTTTTGGCACTTCCCATTTAATCCTCACTACAAGGCTGTAGTCAGGATTACAGACGGGGGAACCGAGTCATGGGGGTGGGGCAGCGGGAGTGTAACTTGCACAAGGTCACACAGCTAGAATGAGCAGTGGAGCCAGGATATAACGCCAGGTATTTGGGCCTCGAGTTTAGTGTGCACAAGGGACCCAGGCCATATGACTTAGGGAATGTGGGGCCATAAAAACTACATAGGAAAACAGTGACAGACCTGGGACTGAACCCAAAGTCCAGGGAACAGCCTGTGACTGCAAGCTGCAGGCTTCTCTGATGATCCCCTTGGAAGAAGGAAGGGCAGCCATCTTACTTCCTCCCTAAGGCCATAACAATCATTTTCTCTGCTGAGCAGACCTGACTCCGTGCTAAGCCAACAACTTCCTTATTTCTCCTACTGCAGGGATAGGCCAGCCGCTCCCCTCTCTTCCTTCACCTCAGCCCATCCCGCCCCCTGCCCGTGCTGGGATGGCACTGTGCCCAGCCTCTGCAACAACCCAGGCCCAGGCTCCTCCCTGTTCCCAGGGCTTAAACTTGACTTCACTCTAGCCTGAGCCCAAAAGGCCCCCTGCATTGTGTGGGGAGATATTTTCTCCTATATCCAAGGGTGGGAAAACTGAAGCAGGAGAGCCTGCCCATAAGCCCTGCCTGGCCCTGTCCACTTCTCTCCTCTCTGTCCCCAGAGACGGCCCTGGTGGTCATGGGATGCGTGAGGGGCCAGAAAGACCCTTACCTGAAGTGGGGGACAGGGCAGGCTCTTCACACCCCTGCCTGGGAGGGCCTGGTCCTTGCCCCGAGGCCATTTTTCAGGTCTCAGTGAAAGGCAGTGTTACTCTGTGGGGATGAATGAGGAAAGGCAGAGTTGGGGACAGGCAGGGCCACTGACGAGAGGTTTCCAAGGACACACTGGAGTGAGGGGGCCTGGACTCCCAGAAAGACTCTGCAGTCCTAGCTTCAACCACTCATATTTTATTGGCAACTCTTCAGGGGAGCCCAGGGGTAAGAAAAGCAAGGCAGCGAAGATTCACACCAGGGGACAAGCACCCTGGCATCCGGGGCCGCAGGAGGGGTGGCTGCTGCAGCAGTGCCCTAGTGCTTCTCAAGTCATGTTTCACCTCTCTCCTGGAGCCTCCTGTACCCCGCGCAGCACACGTTTACCACAAGCTTGCCACCTTCCAGCCAGTGACCCATGGAGGCCATCTTCAAAGGTCCCACTCCCCCTAGGCTAGCCAGAGCACACCTGTTTTCCACAGCAAGGGAAGCATCGTCACACTCATTTTACAGGTGGGAAAAGTGAGGCACAAAGAGGTTAGTGCTCAAGGCCACATAGCTAGCCAGGGAATCAAGGTGGTTATCTGAATTTCCACGAGTCCATACAGTCGACACTTCATTAAGATTCATCTTCCAGTTTGTAGATCTCAGAGGATGTCTTTTCCAGGGCAATTTTCCCTAGTTATATCTGGCCTGTGCCTTCTCATTCCTGCCTTGCAGTCAGCTGAGGAAGCCCCCAAGAATCAAGGTCTTCTTCAGTCCCTTGACCTGCCTCCCATAGGTACCCCCTCACCCCACACTCGCTCTCCTGCTCAGCCGGGCCACAGCCCAGATCCGCTCTGTGAACCCTTGACACAGGCAGTAGTTCCTGGCCGTGAGCTGTTTCACTTTCAGTTCCCACCCCCTTCATTGCCCCATCACTCAGGCAGGAGTGCCCCTCGCTCCATTCCTGGGGAGGGTACACCCCACCCGGGCCAGACAGAGCCACCCCTTCTCCCTGTGAGGCCCGGATACCCTCTCTTACCCCCTTTCCCTCAGGCCAGGGC
Organism: Pteronotus mesoamericanus; assembly: GCF_021234165.1. NCBI lineage: Eukaryota > Metazoa > Chordata > Mammalia > Chiroptera > Mormoopidae > Pteronotus > Pteronotus mesoamericanus. The sequence goes on from NW_026555085.1 coordinate 3,771,845, forward strand.
CATATTATAAAGTGCCCCAAGGGCTCTTCCAGAGCGGGTGGGGGAGGGCTGGACCGCTCGTGCACCCAGCTCTCCACCCCTCCTTTCTCAGGGTGGGGCAAGGAGAAGTCAGACCCTCCCTCCTCCATCCCAGGCCGCTCCTCAAAATAGGCCTCTGTCTGGCACACTGCCACTCGTGTCAGTAGCTCTTTCTGGAAGAAGATGCCCTTGTCTCTCCCCTGGTCCCCAAAACCTGGCACCGCAGGACAAGAGGGCCAGAGGATGCCGACTGCACCTGCACCTTCCTTTCCCGTTACCCTCGGGCTCACTGCTGGAGAGCGGCTGGAGCCTCAATATAGCGCCAGGACCAGAGGCCTCTGACGACAGGGGCCTACCCCCGCCCCCATCTAAGTGGCAAGAGTTCTTGGTAAGGGGAGGCTCCTGCACCCCACTTACTGGGCTTCCTGAGCCCAGAATGTTCCCCAGTGGAAATGCCTGCCCGGGCTGCAGACCCAGTCCAGGGCTCCGGGGGCAGCAGGAAGCGCTGTTAAGAGTTCTCCCCAAGCCCTTGACCTGGGCCCTGACTTCCATTCCTGTCCCCCAGGCTGCTTTGGTTCTTTGGCACCCCATTCTCAGGTACCCGGGGCCGGGGCATGAGGGGCAGCCAGAGGGAGTCCTGGCTGGATCAGGCCCCCAGCAGGAGTTGGTGAGGCTGCTCAGGTAAGCTTCCCCTTCCCCAGCCGGCTCCCAGTGGGCTTCCTGCCCCACCCTGAACCTGGGGTTGCCAAGAATGGAAAGGATGAGCAGGACCCTCCCTGCTTACCTGCCTGGACCCTAGCCTAGGCCCGGGATGGCTCCGCGGGGTCGAGGCTGGAGATCCCGAGGGGCTGCTCCTGGGGTAGGCGCCCAGGCCCAGCTTCCAGGAACAGGTGTCAGTGAATTCCCGGTGTCTGGACACAGCCTCTGCTTATCCCAGAACGGCCCTCGGGACCCAAGCGGCAGCAGCGATCCTAGAGGTTCTGGCTGCTCCCGGCTCCAATCAGCTCCCTCTAGAGGAAGTAGCTCTTTGGCCGCCGGATGCGGATGTACGATCTCCCAGCCTGAGGGTAGCCTGGGCTTGCCGTCCCCATCCCCCATCCCTTCACCCCCGCCCCCAACCCAAAGCGCGGCTGGGCGAGTGACTCCTCCTCCCCTACTGCTTTTCCCACCTTTGATCCTTCTTTTCTCCCTCCCATCAGTCAATACCAGTAAAAAAGCCAGGATGGAACGTTTCTTAAGCAACACCGGTGCCATGCATGCACTTTAGCAAGCATTGTCTCATTGAATCTTCTCAACCTTTGGAAGTAGTGCCCTCAACTACACCCACTGTACAGATGAACCAGCTGAGGCTCAGCTGGTTTAAGGAAGTCTCGCAAAAATCACTGAGCTTGGTTTATAATCAAGTCTGGAGGTGCTGTGGAAATAATAATACTAAATTGAGATTGAACGTACAACTAGGTATACCAGGCATCTCAGTGGTCGCTGGAGATATACACCCTGCAGGGGATAGGCAGGTAAACAGATGAAAACACAGTGAGGTCTGTGTTCCCACTGGGGCACATGCAAGCTGAGTACTCAGAGGGGCGAGAAAAAGGAGGACAGACAGTATCTGGCTGCCAGCAATTGTTCTCAAGGACAGAAGCCACCACAGCCTGGGGAAGGACCAGCCAGGTAGAGAGGGTGTGCCAAGTCCTCAAGACCCCTTGCCCCATTCTTAGGGTGGGATTGCCTCTTCTCACTCCCCACCCACATGCCTCCTCACCAACCACCCCCAAACTGGCTCCCTATGCCTCCTCCCCTGCCTTATAGGCCCCCTGCCCTTTCTGCTCCTGATTAATCCCCCCACCATGTTCCCCCCCCCCAACACCCCCCACCTCCCACTTGCCTGACCTTTGCCTTCTAGAACTCCTGGAAGTTTCCAACTGGTGCTTTTAATTTGAAAATTCATCCTGTTCTTAAGCAGTTGGTCCTGGGGAGGCTGCTTCTGCCCCTCCCTCTGAGTCAGCCTCCCTCTCGGGATGGAAAGCCCAGCTCGGACCCCTGGATCCCAAATTTTGGGCCGCTCCTCGATGTTCCACTTTTTTCGTAGCCTGGTGGGGAGCAAGGGCAGTTGGAAGAGCTCTGACAGGGCCCTGTTGGGAGATCATCAGTGCCCCTCAAAAGAGCAGGCTGCTGGGTCCTTGATGAGAGACCACCACGGGAGAGTGGGGAGGAACTATCCCAGTCTGCAAGCCACGCTGCCCCATGCCCTCTCTGTGGCCCTGACACAACACTATCCCTCGGGGCTGGGGCTGGGAGCTGGGGTCTTGAGTGTCATGGCCCTGGGTGTAGAGGTAAAGTCAGTCCTGCCCAGAGGAAGCCAGGAGATTCTAGACAATCTGTCTGAAAAGGAGGAGAGGGAAGAAGAGGAGGAAGAGGCAGCAGGGGAGGCGTCCAAGGATACAGGGACCTTAGACAGGTGAGGGACTGGGCTGTGAGTGGTGGGAAGGGGCCTGGGGTGGAGGTACTAAAAGAAGGCCTGGATGAAAGCTAGGGGAAGGATATGGCAGAACACACACTGAGGTGGTACCAGGAACGTGGGTCCTTGGATGGGTTGAGGATTGGTCCAGGGCATCTGGGTGGGAAGGATGGAACAATCAAGGGTAAGGAGGGATCTGAAGATGAGGTGTGTATGTAGAGGGGGGCAAGACACAGAAGGAGCAGAGATGAGGGTCCTCCCACAAATGAGGGACTGCGGATGGAAACTCCAAAAGGAAAAAGAGACCAGCTGGCGACTGGAAAGGAGCGTGCCAGGGTGGGCTGGCTGCCACTGCTTCCTGGGTCCTTTCTTGGCCCCACTCCATCCTGCCTTCCTTTCCCACTCTCTCCCTCCTGGTTCCCACCCCCAACACCCTACCTCCAGGATGAAGCCCCCAGAGGGAGCTTCGGGGAGCAGGAGGATGGAGGGGCTGAGCAGGACCTGTGGGAGAGCCGTGGGGGGTGTGAGGGATGTCAGGCCCCACCTGCCACTCCCACCCGACTATACTTTTGGATCAGGGGCTGCCTGGCCCAAGCCCTGGAGGTGAAGCAGAGGGCCACAGGACCTCTGGAGGTCAGCCCCAAGGCCTTCACCAAGGAGGAGGAGGAGGAGTGTCTGCTGGATGGTGAATGTGGTGGCCACGGATGTGGGGTAGGGCCAGACAGACCTTCTTCCACTAGGGCTCTGCAGGGGTGGGGGGCCTGGAAGGACACAGTCTAAGGGAATGCTGGAGGCAGGCTGCCTGGGGTCCAATCCCGACTCCACTGTGCCAAGCTGTGTGATGGTGGCAAATCGCTCAACCTTTCTGTGGTTCAGTTTTCTCATATATAAAACGAGAATGCAATAGTACCTATCTCAGAAGATAGTAGCAAGGATTAAATGAAACATCCTTTGTAAAGTGCCCAGAACTGTGCCTGGCACATAGTAGGTGTTTGCTAAAGAAAACCAGGAAACCTTACCCTCAGCTCAACCCTCCAGATGTCCCCCATTGCTATCAGATGGTTGGCGACCCTGCCCTTCACAGAGACCTCACGCTGGCCTCTTTGAAGCGGCGAGGCGGGGGGCAGTAACTCCCTAGAACCATCTCCTCACCTTGTACAAGCAGTTTCAGAAACTGGCCATGGCCAAGGTCTGTGGGGGCCAAGCTGGGGTAGCAGCAGGGCAGGTCTGGGCAAGCCCCTCTGCACATCTGGCTGGGGTATGTGGTAGGAGTAGTCCCTTTCCTTAACCTCTTGGGAGCTGTTCCCCCCAGCTTTCTGTTTTATGTAAGGGTGGGGCTGCAGGCTGGGGCCTTTCTCACCTGCTCAGTGACCTGACACACGCTCAGGATCCTATCAAGGAAGGCTTACCCCACAAGGAAGAAGGTGAGGAAGAGGGAATGGAGGAAGAGGACAGCTCATTCAAGCTCTGTGTCCCAGGCACCGTCACCCTCTAGTCGCCGTTGCACAAGACATTTAGGTCAACAGATACCGTGGGTAAGTGCAGTGCCCCCACCTCCCCTCCCAACATGCCCCAGTCCGAGGGAGTCCCATTCTGGTATCTGTTCTGAACTGGGTGTGATACCAGTTCTCACCACCAGGTGGTACCATAGGACACAAGATGGCCTCCTGAGATGGGTGCTATTGTGTGACTGGGATGAAGGCCTTGCTGACTCTTCCTAGGGTCCTCTTCCCTCAGGGTTTGGGAGACAGCAAGGTGAAGGGTGTGACTGGGGCTGTGGCCCCTCGAGAATCACCCTTCCCCAGCCTGCAATTCTTTTTCAGTGGCCACCTCCATCTCTGGTTTTCCCATCATATAGGTACTGCTGTGACCAGAGGGTGTCCCCGAGGGCAGATAAGGAGAGGGGTTAGGGGGTGATGGTGATAATATAAAATCACTGTTGACATTCACAGTCATTTCTATGGGCCATATCCTCTTCTAAGCACGTTTCACAAAATAATGTTATTACGATTCTGAAGTAGGTCCTATTTACTCTCCACAGTGAGGAAACTAGGCACAGAGAGGTTAAGTAACTTGCCCAAGATCATACAGCTAGCAAGTAAAGTGGCAGAGCTGAGGCTTGAACCCAGGCCATTTGGATGGTTCTAGATCCATGATTTTGAGTTGGTGGCCGGAGGGCGCACAGATAACTGCCCCTTGCACGTTCTCCCCAGGAGGTAATGAGACTCACACTCTCATGCTTTCAGTAGGGAGCCCAGGGAGAGTGAGATTATTAGGGAAAGTAGGGCAGTGGGGAGGTGGTGTCTCCCTGGCTTCAGGTAATAGATGAAGAAAGCACTGTGGCTGGGGTGACCGGAGACTGCGCAGGGCCAGCCAGGATGAGGTCTGGAAAGCCAGAGCCGCCTCCTCCTCCTGTGACCTCCAGCAGTTTGCTCCACTCTATTCCTGCCTCTCCCTTGCCCATCTCTCAGGTTTCATGCAGTCAGGGTTAAAGAAGCTTCTGGTAGTACAGCAGGAGTCCCGCCTCTGGAAGACATGCAGCCGCGAGGGCTGGGAGCCACTGATCCATCCAAAGATTACCCTGGAGGAGGCAGGCATTGTGGATGGCCAGGTATGCCGCCCTGCCTGAGGACACTGGCAAAAGCGGGGCTGGAGGCCTGCCATCTCCACCAACACTGGCCATGGCTCCAGTCCCAGGCCCCTCCCCCTTTGCCTGGGTAGGGAAGGCATAAATCCCCTCTTGGGGGTGGTACTCCTGAGAAGAGGACCATGACCCCTTGCCCTCACATGCACTTCTCCATCAGTCTCCCTGTCTCACATTTGACCCAAAGTCCAAACGTCAACTTTTGAGGCTTAACTTTACTATTTACTTCCTGTGTGGCCTGGGCAGGTCTTTTTCCCATTCTGGGCCTCAGTTTCCTCATCTGTACAATGAGAGGACTTGTCTAGGTAGCTTCAAGGCTTCCCAGTACATCTATAACTCACACAGTGTTGCTTATTTTCTATTTTCTCTCCCCTTCATACCTGTGCCTACTCCAGCAAACACACATAGGTGCGGGGGAGTGGCCCTACTGGGTCACTGGGTCACTGGGTCACACCAAGGACCACCCACTGTCTGTCCTCCTTGACCTCAACCTTAAACGTTATGTCTGTCCCAGCTCCTCTTAGTGCATATTGATGCACCTGTTGTTGAAAAATCTGTTCGTGTCCTTTCTGAGTTAATTTCTATTCATTCATAAGCTCATTTTTTCATTCAATGGACATGTGCCCCTGTCGGTCTGTGTGGTTTACAAAAGGAAAGAGCACAGGATTCGGAGGCCAGCCTTTAGTCCAAGTCCCTGCTCTGGCACCGACTTGCTCTGTGACTTCGATGTAGGCCTTGGTTCCTTTGCCTGTGAAGGGGGACTATCAGGAGCATCAGATGAGATGAAGAATGTACAACCCGCACCTGCACGGGGTACTCCAGTATTAAGGATATAACACCCCCTGTGAGGGCCTGACTCCCTTCTCTTTGTCCTGAGCCCACACGCCCCTGTCACAGGGCACCCCTCTGTGCTTCAGGCAATAGGGCTGTGCTATGGACTCCTAACCTACACAGGTAGTCAGCTTTGGTAGGGCCCCTCACTTCTGCATTTTCCCTTTCTCTCCTCCAGAGCCACCCCCGGAGCTAGTCTGCCCCTACCCCAGGGGTCAGAGTCCTGGGGTAGCCTGAGCAACATTGGAGGAGCCCTAGAAAGTTTCTGGTGGCAGGTGGGGGCCCAGCTCAGTCCTCACTTTGGGGACACAGTTGCCTCAGGAATATCTTCCTCCTGTGGGTGTTTCCTCTACCCACTCCTGCCCCCAGTGCTTGCTCCTTGAGGAGACAGATGAGATGGGAAACTGGCCTCCAGAGTGAAGCTGGTGCTGGCCTGAGTCTGCCCTGCCCCCAGGCCCTGGAACCTGCACAGGGATGTAGCCCCCTCTTCTTAGAGAACATCCAAGGAGTTCCTGGGACCAGGGGGTCTTGGGATAAGTGGTGTCCATGTGTCTGCAGGGTGCGCCTGCCCAGCAGATTGTCCCCACCAGTCGGACTCAGGCCTGCGATGTTATTAAAAAGGCCTGTTTGGCTCTGCCCTCCTTGGCTGGCTGGCTGTGCATCCTACCCCTCATCTTCAACTGTGAACAGGCTCACTTTATCTGGATTCTCAATCTAGTCCCCAGTCTGTGCCTGTGGGGCTGCTGAGCCCTGGGCTCCAGTGGGGCGCAGTGGGGCATCTGAGCAGGAGGACAGGAGATTTGTGCACCTGACCCAGGGATGGGGGAGAACCCTGGCCCAGATCTGCCCCTGTCAGCGGGAGCGTCCCTGGCTTCCCTCCGCCTACGTTCCCAGGCTAGGCTTGTGGCCTCACAGGGAGGATCCGGTAATTCTCCAGCAGGAAGTTCCTGCCCAGCCAGCCCAGGGACAAAGCCAGGAAAGCAGCCCTGGGACCATGGGGACTGCCTCAGGGGCTAGGTGGGGGGCAGGTGAGGGGTTCCTGGGGTCCCTGCAGGCCCTGTCCTGCTGCCCTCGGTTTCAGTCCACTCTGCCATGCCCAGCACCGGGTGCCTCTGCATGTCATGGGTGGAGGAGGTACAGACATCTAGAAGGTCAGGCAGCAAGGGTGGGCTTGAGTTGGGGGCTCACGATGCTGTGCCCCTACTGGCCATGAAAGGGCACGCCCTCACACCGGTGATCCAATGGGGAGGAGGGCCAGCCCACTTTGCACATCCGAAGGTGCTGTTGTCTTGAGGTGCTGTTGGCTCTGGATAGAACCAGGGTTCCTCTCTTCCCTGTGGGTCCAGCCTCTCAGACTCTAGCACACGGGGGAGGGAGATCTCACATTGCCCCTAGCTCTTCTCAAAACACACAACTGCTCTTTACAGACACTGTGTGGCCTTTTCCGTGGCCCACCCTGTGTCTAGCCTGAGGCCTGTTGCAAAGCTGAAGTTCGTGGTGACCTCTCTTAATCATGTGATTGATAACAGCTATTTGTGGGATGGACGGCTTGTGCTTAGGGCGGGGCTAGGGAGACCGCAGTGACTGGCCTTTCCTCTGTAGCCCGGATGAAGGTGATGTCCCTGCCTCCCATCCCCCAGCCTTGGAGAGAGCAGGTGGTCCACGAGTGGGCTGGGGGCTTTGTCCTGCGCTTCCTGGCCCCATGCCCTGGAATCCCTGACTCAGCCTCTGAACTGGAGGCTGGTAGAAGGGCCCATTTAGACTGCCATCCTGAGTCAGCCAGGGAAAGAACCTTATGACCATATGACTCACCTGTGTCCTAATCATTTCCTCCCAAAGTGTTGGCTGTAGGGGAGGGCGGCCTATGCACTCCCTGGTTGCACCTAGACCCCTGCTCTCCCCTGCTCTAACCCCATGAGGATATTTCTCCTCCTTCCCCTTCCTGATAGGACCCAAACCTTGTGCCAGCAGTGCCTGCTTGAGTAGGGAATCCTGGGGCCCAGGGCACAACGGGACGGAGCTCAGTCCCCTCCCTCATTGTCCTGGGTGGGGCCAGCCAGCGGCTCCTGGGCCCAAGCCAGCACTGCAGTGGGTCGGGGAGGCCAGGCCCCACTGAGGCTAAGGCTATGAGGAATAAGGGGCAGAGTCCTTCGTTCAGTAAGAGGGACTCTGCTCCTTTCTCTCCCTCTTTGTCAAGTGAGGATCGTGCCACCTCTGTGCCCACCCCCACCTGCTTCCCATGATCTGTAGGGAGGGAGGTCTGTGCAGCTGGGAGGGGATGGCTGCTGGTGCTGGGGCAGGAAGCAAGCACAGGCATGATGGCCTTTCCCAGCACCTCAGGGTCCTGGGCTGGCAGTGGGGCACGGCTCGAGGACGTGCTATGGGAGAAGGCCCGGCAGGCAAGCGCGGAGGGCTGGGCTCAGGCCACATGGCTCAGGCTCAGGGTCATGCCACATGGACAGGGCCCTGGCGTTTCTGAAATGTTTCAAGGGAACTGCAGATGCATCTGTGGGTCAGACCTGAGGACTGGGTGGCACTTAAAGCTGCCGCTGCCTCCTGGGTGCACAGGTAGCCGTGGGGAGGGCTGCCATGCCCTGCTGTGCAGGTGGGCCCTGCACTGGGGTGCTTGGCTCAGGGTGAGAGGGCTCTGAAACCCAGTCAGGGTGCCTCTCTTTAACTGTCTCAAAAGGGCCAACTGGGATGGCGGTGGCCCTGGTCAGGCCGGGGGTTAAGTCCAGCTGTATGTCAGAACCTGCCAATCTCACGACTCTCCTCGTTCCCCATCTCCCTCTTCTTCCTCCATCTCTGTTGGTATCTGTCTGTGTGTCTCTGTCTCTTTCTCTCTCATTCTCTACAATACCTCCCATCCCCCCACCGCTTTCCCTTGCTTCTCTCTCTCTGTTACATAAAATGTTCCAGGATGGACAAAGATGGAAGAGAGGTTATGTTTGAGGCTTGTCTTGGTGGCAGCAAGACGATGTGGGTGTCCTCTGCATCACATGGCAGGCGCTAAGGGGTTATATAAAACAGGGCAGGATGAATAGGGGAGCGGGGCATGACCCGCCCCACACAACGTGTTGCCTGGGGAAGAGCAAGGGTCTGTTCCAGAACGAGCACAAATTGGCACTCGGTGGGGCACAGGGCAGGGGTCGATCAGACAGGCAATCTCTGAGGGCGTTTAGGGAGTAATTGCTGTTGTGGCAAGGTCAAGCTGGACTGAACTCTAGGGCCCAGCAGTGGTCAAGTCATTGAATGGTGTCTCCCTCATAGTCTTTGTCTCTTGCCTTTTTATCACTGTGCCTCTGGCAGGACTGAGGCCAGAAAGCACTCCCCAGAACCATTCTGAATGTGTTTTGGGGTCTGTGGTAGCTGAAAAAGTCAGTGGGGCGGGGGGAACCGGGTGGGTGGTCCCAGGGAAACGTGGGCAGTGTCAAAGCTGGACCTGCCTGCCAGGGGGAGCTGCCTTTCTGTGGACTCCTGGGTGGGACCTTTGAGGAAGGGGCCACCTCTGGCTCTGCTTAGAGTCAACAGTTGTCAGTCTCGCCTGTCCCAAGGGGGAGAAAGGGCAAAGCCAGCTGTATTATTTTTCAGGTGGGAAATGAGATGATGGAGAGCACACAGGCAGAGGGGCGGGACTGGGCTGGGTTTGAGCCCCAGCTCCAACTCTGACAAACTCATGTGGCTGCAGACAGGTCCCATACCTCTCTGAATCTCAGTTTCCACATCTGAGAAATGAGAGAATCATGGGCTAAAGGAAGTGCTGTTTGGCATGGAAAAAATATTTATTAAGCATCTACTACATCCCATTCTTATTCTGTACACTGAGGAATAGAGTAGTGAACAAAACCTCTCTTTTGAGCATTTATTATTGCCGGTAGGATAAATAATGAACAGATAATATATTGGGGAGTGACAAGTACTGTGCAGAAAGATGAAGCAGGTAATGGAGTGCTGTTTTACAGAGTGATGGGATGGAGAAGGCCTTTCTGAGGAGGGTGTGTGCAAGTAGCACCACCGGAAAACGAGAGAGGTAGCTGTGAGGGTGTTGGGGAGGGCCCGACAGCTGAGAGCTCAGCATGTGCAAATGCCCTGCGGTAGGAGCACCTGGTGAGTCTGTGTGGCTGGGAGTGAGTGGAAGAGGGAGTAACAGGAGGTGGGGCCAGTAAGGAAGGGGGAGGTCCTGTACTTGACTGATCTGGATTTTTTTTAAAGATTTTTATTTTTATTTATTTCTAGAGAGAGGGGAAGGGAAGAAGAAAGAGAGGGAGAGAAACATCAATGTGTGGTTGCCTCTCATGCACCCCTAACTGGGGACCCAGCCTGCAACCTAGGCCTGTGCCCTGACTGGGCATTGAACCCGCAATTGTCTGGTTCGCAGGCCGGCACTCAGTCCACTGACCCTTGCCAGCCAGGGCTGATCAGGATTTTTGAGGGGTTATTTTATCAGTGAGGAGTGACATGATGTGGTTTATATTTCAGAAGTCCCCCTTGGGCCCTGGCCGGGTAGCTCAGTTGGCTAGAGCACCCCAATATGCTGAGGTTGCAAGTTCGATCCTGCTCAGGGCACATACAAAAATCAGCCAGTGAATGCATAAATAAGTGGAACAACAAATCGAGGTTTCTCTCTCACTCTTAAACAAACAAACAAACAAACAAACAAGTAAATAAATAAAAAGTCTCCCTTGGCTGCTGAATAGGGAAGAGACTGTAGGGGCTTGGGCAAAGCTGGGAGGCCACTTAGGAGACTGCTGGATTGGTGGTTTAGGTCACATCACTGGCTGCTGTTATTATTATAAAAAGGGTGCTGACATTGCCAGGGGGGTTGTCTTTAGCACTAGGGTGCACCCCTTGTACCTCTGTGCAGTGGAATCTCCCATCCCTGGCCCAGAGGCTTGAGAAGAAGAGGGGTGACCTTGGGGCCTGGGGCCCAGGAGGGTCCCACTGAAGGCACATAGGCAACCTGGTCATGTGTGGGCAACTGTGGTGGGAGGGTGGCAGGATGTGGTTGGTGCCAGCAGGGTGTGTGGTCACCGAGGCACAGCAAATGCATCCTGGCCAGCATAGCACCCCCCTGCTGAGGTTAGGCCAGGCCAACGTCTGAGAGCCACGCTGCTGAACTAGAGGGTGTTTCTGCTCCCTGTCGCCCTGGGAGGACACAGGCTGGAGCTGGGCCTTCATCTGCTGATTTAATCTGCCCCTAGGTCAAGGATCAAAGACACCTGTCTCATGAAATTCACAGTCAGGGCTGCAGGGTAATAACAGACTGCAACAATAAAAACTGGATGATGATGTTGCTGTAACACAGGATGGGAGACTGCAGAGGAGGAATCCCTCAGGCTTCAAGGAGGGGGCACCATTTTTGACTTGGGCTTGAGGAGGAGAGGGAGGAATCTGACAGGTGAAGGAAAGAGAGAGGCCACACCTGCTAGCAGGATGGTCTGCCCATGACCCCACTTTCCACCTCTCTGCCCAAGCCAGGGCCGTCCAGGACTCTTCCTTCCTGGGCCTCCTTGTTCATTCCATCTCCTCACATTTAACCCTATGCTCCCTGCCATCAACCCCTCTTCACACTGCATTCTTAGTACGTTTGCTGGGGCCCAAGTCATAGCCACAGCTTCCCCATCCACTCAGACCTCTGCCCATCACTGCCAGTCTTCCCTGCTGCCCTCGACTCTCCCCACCCATTCTGTAGAGCTCAGCCTCTTCCTGGAGTCCTCACAGCTCTCTGGCTATGGGACTAATGAGACTCGCTCTCCCCTGCCCTGGACAGAGGGACACACCATGAAGGCCATCCCTGGGGGCTTTGTCTCCAAGTCTGAAATGTCCAACACTGAATGAGCGAGGGAGGGCAGGCTGGAGGGGGACTCAAGGATGAGCTGGAAAGATGGTCAGGGGCCAGACGGCATGGGCCCTGGATGCCAACCCAAGCAGCCTGGCATTTATCCTCAGGCCAGCGGGAGCCACAGAGGGCTCTAGGTCAGGGATAGTGGCATGTTAGGACGTGCAGTGGAGGATGGAGTAGAGGGGGTAGGGACCATTCAGGAGGCTGTCACAAGTGTCATAGTGAGAGGGGTGTGCATCTGAGCTGGGACAGTGGCAGATAGAGTAGACAGGAGGACACTTGGGCAGTGGTTCTCAGCAGGGAGCAATTCTGGAGACATTTTTGGTTTGTCATAACTTGGGCAGACTTGTCTGGTGTAGGTTTCCTCATCCTTAGTAAAGGTTATTGGGAGGATTAAATGGGTTCATACATGCTCAGTGTTTAAGAAAACTATTTAGAAATATTAAGCACTAGGTAGCATGAGCAACTCTCACTTTAAAACATAAATCCTCTGTTCAAAGTCCTGCATTGGCTCCCCACTGTCCAAGTGAGAGCTAAGGTCTTTCAAGGGCTGCCAAGGCCCTCAGCACCTGCTCCCTCTCTGTCTCCACCCCCGTCTCCTGTTGCCCTCTTGCTCTATGTGCTCTGGTCATGCTGGCCTCTCTGTTGTTACTTGGACACACTCAGCCCACTCCTGCCTCAAGGCCTTTGCACATGCTGTTTCCTCTACCTGGAGGCTCCGCCCTTAGGAATTTATGTGATTTACTTCCTTTCCTCCTCTAGGTCTTTGTTTAGTTGTCACCTTCTCAGGGGGATATTTATTAACCACTTATCTTAAAAAAAAAAAAATCCATCTTCCTTCTCCCCTACAACTGGCTCTCTCCCTGTGCCCGTGCCCTGCTTTATTTTTTTTTCAAGTCATTTTCATCATATCACAAATAAATTATCATATATTTAACTTACTTAAGCTATTGTCTCTCAACTGGAATATAAGCTCCATGAGGGCAGACTGTTGCTTGTCCTGTTTGCTGATGTCTCCTCAGGGCCTGGAACCTCACCAGCACATGCCAAGTATTCCTTAAATATTGCTTCAATGAATGAATGAATGAATGAATGAATGAATGAATGAATGAATTGGGTGAGTGAGAAACTCCACCAGGAGTCAGAGAAGTAGAAGGGGAATGGAGAGCAGGTATAATTATGGAGGAAGAGAGAGTCTGAGCGGACCTCTGAGAGGGGCCAGGTCCAGGCATGGCCTCGGGCACAGAGCCTTGCTCATCTGCCCTCCCTAGGCCTTCCATCCTCACCTGCTCACTGGGATTTTCCTGCTCTTCCCACCTGGCCCTGGACATGGTACCCCTAGCCCAGGCAGATGGCCAGGGCTGAACAAAGTGTCCTTTCCCTTCAATAAGCTGTCCCTTTCCAGGGACACGCAGGACAGTAAGTGTCTTGCTGCTGAGGAAGTACCTGAGGGCCTGGGTGGGCTCTGGAGTGGGCGCAGGGCCGGCTGGGGCAGCCACCCTGCCCAGAGACCCAGAAGAGGAGCAGGGGGCAGAGACCGGAGGCCAAGACAGACCCTTGCTCACCACCAACTCCAACACGCACCCATTCCTCACTCATTGACCAAATCTCAATTGACAGCCTGTCAGGAGTACAGCTATGAATGAGCCCCTGGGGATGAGGGGGACCGGGTAACAGGCTGCCACACACGGAGACACTGGCCCGCCTTGGGCACGTTGCCCTGGGATTCCATGGCAGGCAGCGGGGCTGGAGGCCTAGAGGAGCTTCTGGGACCATGGGGACAAGTGGGGTACTAAAGCGGCATCTCCCCTCCTGGCCTTAGGGAGGATTTGGGGGGACCATGGGTTTATTCTGGCTTCCCTGACACCCCATCCAGCCCCCACCCCCTCTCCACAGGTGTTTCCCTAGTTGACAGAGTGCTGCCAGGAAGCTATCAATGGTTTCTATTGATTGACCATAGCTCAGCTTCTCACAAGCCCTAAACCCCGAGACCCCAGGGCCAGAGCCCCAGCCCCTCACACCCCGACAGGACACTCTCTTGAATCACCGCCACCCTCCTGAAGCCCTTTCTTCCCCATGGTCCTGTCTCAACTTTCCCATGGTACCTGCAAAACCTGTATTTGAGGGGAGGAGTGTTTGGTTACTGGACACGACATCTTCTGGAGGGTATAGTAACTTTCTCCTGTCCATCCACACTCTCAAGTGCTTGTATGTACACATGTACACATTCAAATACCCCTGGGGCACATCTCCAGCCCCTCTGCATACCTCACCAGGTTGCTGATCTGCCCTGAGTTCTCAGGGCCTGAGGACTCCTTGGTCCTCCCTGGGACAGACAGGCACGTCTGGAGGGCAGAGCTTTGAATTCTCTGGGCCTCAGTCTTCAAATATGTAGAGTTGGTGCTGGCTTGAGGTCTCTTGGTGTCACCTCAGGGCCTGTGAACTGTGGGGTCCCAGTTAGCACAGGGAAAGAGCCCTGTTCTGAAATGTCACCATAGTTTAAAAGCATGACCCAGCGTCCTTTGGCACACTTCCTGGGGAGGGGGCTTTGTCTTTCTCCCCTGGAATCTGAGAAGGTTATGACTGCCTCCACCGATGAAGTACAGTGGCAGTGAAACTATGTGACTGTGGAGGCCAAGTTATAAAAGGCCACCCAGGTACCACCTGCTTCTCTTGGGACACTTGCCCTGGGACAAGCCAGGCCTGAGTAAGAAGTCAGGCTGCACTGAGATTGCCGAGTTGGAGAGACCACACAGCATTGCTCTGATTCACAGGCCCCGCTGAGCTCCCACCGAGCTAGTACTGCCTGCCAGCCGTGGGAGGGAGCCGCCTGCACATCCACCCCATGGAGCCTTCCAGATGACTCCAGCCTCAGCCAACATCTGATAGCAATCACATGAGACCCCAAGTGAGAATGGCCTAGCCAGGCCCTTGCCCAGTTCTTGACCCATAAAGCTCAGAGCAAAATAAAATGGCTATTGTTTCACACTACTGAGCTTGGGATTATTTGTTTTGTGGCAATAGCGATCAGAACACTGGCCCCACACTTTTCCTGATTCTTCTCATAATCCCCTTCCCACCTGTGTCCCTGGCTAAACCCTCCTGGACTAGACCAAAGCCTAGAGTAGCTCCCTGGGCTCTGGGAATTCAAAAGGGGAATTTGCCCACCTGCCCCCAGGAAATACTTGACTTACTCTGAGCAACTGTCAGAGACCAGCCAATCACCTGACAGTTGAGTTGGTAGCTGGCAGCTCCACACGAGTCACTTCTGTTTGGTCAGGACTAGAGTGTCCCTGGTGCCCACCTCTGTGCTCTTGCTGGCTCTTAGCCAGGCCCTACCCTCAGCCCCTGCCACCCATGTCTCCAAGGCCTGGCCTCCCAGCCCCGAGTCGGTTGGCTGAGCAGGGCTGGAGCTGGATGATGACAGGATAGTCTGTCACCAGAGCACAGGGCTGCGGGAAGCTGGGGCCTTGGTCAATACTAAAATTGGCTGGTGTGGGGAGGGCACATTAGAGACTGACTCAGCTCTCCAGCTCCCTGGAGGGACTGGGCTCCAATTGC
This sequence comes from Pteronotus mesoamericanus, assembly GCF_021234165.1. Classification (NCBI taxonomy): domain Eukaryota; kingdom Metazoa; phylum Chordata; class Mammalia; order Chiroptera; family Mormoopidae; genus Pteronotus; species Pteronotus mesoamericanus. Next base: position 3,787,199 of record NW_026555085.1, read on the forward strand.
CCCCAGTGGCAACTGGATGGGCAAAACATCCATTATTGACATCTATGCCTTCCCTGCCTTTCTACTCCTCAGCTGGCATTTATTGTGGTCACGTCCATTAATTTACATGTCCTTAAATCTTTATCTCAGGGTCTATATCCTGGAGAACCCAAACCAAGGCAGAGATATCAGGATGAGTCCTCGGTGAACTTAGAATCAGGCCTGGGAATGAAACCCACAGAGTTAGGGTGCTGAGGTGCCCATCAGAGAGTATATGTTACAGGGTTAACAATGACAACTGCCTCTGTTAAGCACCTGCTCTGGGCCAGGGAATGGTGCTGGGGCATGATATCTGCTATCTTGCTAAATATTCACCATGACCTAGGGTTGGTGCTGCATTATCTCCATCTAACAGATAAGGGAACTGAGGTATAAGGAAGTCCTTTATTCAAGGTCAAGAGCTAGAAAGTGACAGGTAAGCCTGGAGAGCCTGGGCTCCAAAAAGTAGTGGACCATGTGTGTTGACTGCTTTGGGAAGAGCAGAGGTCCTTGGCAGGACCTCTTGGGATGGAGGACATTTAAGCTGAGCCTTGAAGGATGAACAGATGTTGGGAAGATGGAGAGACCTGGAAAAGCCCTTGGGCTGTGGTTTCCTCATCTGTCAAGTGGACATAATAACAGTAGCCTTCTCACAGGGCTGTGTGATAGAGACAGAAAGCAGCAGTAGGAAATGTACTGTAAGTGCTAATTCTTACTAGTGTGAATGGAAAGAGTGTGAGCTGGCAGATGTGGTCCTGGTTGGAGGTCTGAACATGTTCTGGAGGTAACTTTCCCACTCCAGGTACTTAGGCCCTGAGGGGAGGGAGCTGGACAAGCTTAGGAAGTTAATTAGTATGGGACCCCTGATTTTGTATTTTTCACTCAGGCAGCATGGAATATTCCTCTCCTGAAGAAGTTCCCAACCCTTGCTAACCAATCCCTGAATCTCCTGTCCTATCCAACTAGTAGTCCTCCTTGCTGTCTAATCTCTTTTCCTCCTGCTATGCATTTTATCTGCTGGGACAAAGAGAATGCTGACGGGTCAGGTGGCATTGGAGTCAGGACAGGTGCAGCTTTGCATGGCCCACAGACCATGGTACCGGAGACAACCCGCCCTGGGTGTGGATGTCCACTTGGCTCAAGCTGGAGGGAGCTGGGAGGATGCACTCAGAGGAAAGATCTAGGTGGCAATTGTTGGTGGAGGCTGGAAGCCTTGGCCTCGGGACAGTCCCTGCCCCACGGGGGAGGCTCCTCCCAGCCACAGGGCAGGGTCCCTGAGGACAAAGGAACAGCCCTCTGCCTTGGGCCTAACTCCTGAGTGAACAAAGACCCCCTGGCAGATTGCCTGTCTATGACTTTCTGCAGAGAGAAGGTCAAGCCTGCAGGCTCTGGGGTCACGTCTTCAGGCATGTCTGAGTTTGAGCCCCATCTCTGTCACTTACTAGCTCTGTGACATTGAGCAAATCCCTTCACCCCTCTGGGCTTTCCTTATTTGCAAAATAGGGACATGTTGCAAGCTATACAAGCTTCACCAGCCTATTAGGTGGCTAAGTGTGATCCCTGTCTATAGACTGGGAGCGATCAATTTGCTGTTTTGTTGCAGTCATGTCCCGTCAGCCCTGGGAGCCTCAGTTTCCTCATCTGTAAAAGGGTGGTGACGATGAGCCAGACTAAGTGCTCTAATGCAGCCATAGCACCACCTAGGGGTGGGCGGCAGGTGTGGGCAATGGCTGATTATTATTGCTTCCCCTTCCAGCTCCAGCCCCAAGTCCCTTGTCCTGGGGACCCTCCCTTTCTGCTGCCAAGGCTGGTTAATGTGCTGGGGGCTGCTCTGGGAGTGACAACATTTAGAAAGAGGGTGTAGAATGATGTCAATGCCAACCAAAGGAAGGAGCTGCTGAGGTGTGTCAAAGGCCTGCTCAATCCAACACAGACTCAATCAATATTTGTCAAGTGGCTGGACACAGACCTCCTTACCAGACAGCTTGTCCCCAGAGGTCCAAGGCTGGGTTTGTTCTCTTCAGATCAGGACCGTCCCTCCCAGAGAAAAGCTGGCCCAGCTTTGAAGGTGCCGACCCACAGGGTTTGTGCAGCATCTTGACCTCGGGAAGGCAACACCTTGCTTAGCACTTTAAGGTGCTTCTGAGCAACCCCAGGCTGCCTGTAGAGGTTCGGCTGTCTGGGTGGGAGAGTGTGCTTCACCTTGCCAGGCCTCAGTACAGCCTCTGTCTTCCTCTCAGACTAGCCTAGGAGCTGGTGGGGGAGTTGGGGAGCGGGGGAAAAAAGAGGCTGATTGCTCAGCCCAGGAGTCCCTTCTCTCCCCCTGCTGCTTTCCATCTGGCCAGCAGCCTCCCCCGCTGCCCCAGGACAAGAGCTCCAGTGTCTGCTCAGCTCCTGGGCAAACAGCAGGCCTTTCTCTCCCTCTACCCTTCAGAGTGCTTTGGCCCTGACCCCTCCCTGCCCTCTTGGAAGGGCATGGTACACCCCTTGCTGCATGATCTTTTCCTTCTGAATGTTTCAGAGGCTGGCAAAACTGGTGTAGGAGCAGGTCCTGTTTGATGGCTGAATCCCTTTATTTTGGCCAGTTTGAGCTTTGGCTAGGCAGCCAGGGCAAGGGCCTGCTCGCAGAGCTGCAATCCTGCCAAGGTGGGTGTGAGATGCAGCTGGAGCCCAAGGCCCAGCCCAGGTGCATTGACGTCATCCTGTTGTCTCCTGCCAGACAAAGGCTGCTCCTGCCTGGCCCCAGCCTTGGCCTCAGGGAAGCTTTTCATGCTGGTCCCTTTGCCAAAAAGATCACAGGGCTGATGTTGGTCCTGCCCCCAACCTGCCTTCCTTGTTGCCAGGTGAGGTTTAGAGGCCTGGGCACATTCTCTGAGGCCAGAGCAGCTTCCTCTCACGGTGCAGGGCACCTGTCCTGAGTTTGAAAAGGGATGGAATTCCCTGAGACCTTCTCTTTTCTTGGGGGCTCCTGCCAAGGTCCTGTGACCTGGGCATCAGGAGTGGCTGACCTCACAAGACAACTGGAAACTGTAATCAAACAGCTTCCAGTGTAACCTCCACTGCTTCCCAATTCAGATTCAGAACTCAGGGGGGTATGCAGGCCAGCCCAGGCCCCTGTATCCTTCTGGCCAGTGGGTGTAATGGACACTCTATCTTATTATTAATTTGGGGATGGGACTCAGAGGCCTGATTTGTGGAGAACTCAGTAAAATTTTGTGTCTCATAAATGTCCCCTCCTTGGTCATCCTAGAAAACAAAATTCCACCATTAGAGGTTCATTTCTTTAGATCTCAAGCACTTCTCTTTATTGAGAACCCTGAAGACTATGAAAACAAAGGCAAGTACAGAGAATGTTTGCTGACTGAGCTGAGTGTTTTACAAAGTAGTTACTTATGCTGGATATCCTCTACTCAGCACTCCACGTCCACTGTCTTCTCTTCTGTGCTGGCTCTGTGTCCTGAGAGACCTGAATTCCCGGCTTCCTTACCCACTGAGCCAATGGGAGGCACTGGTGAGAGAGAGGAGGACAGGAGGAAAGAGAGGTGTGGGGTTCATTTGTTCTGTTGATCCTTTTTCAGGCAGGGGTGCTATGAGTCCAGTAGTTGCTAGCTCCAGGGCCCTTACCCCTGCCCACACCTTGGCAAGTCCATCCATTCATTACTCTTCCTTTAGTCACCTACTGGGCATGTGTTGCCAGTTTCCTACCAGGATCTTACTAATACAGCTCTCTCTCTCTATTTTTTAAAGATTTTATTTATTTGTTTTTAGAGAGGGGAGAAGGGAGGGAGAAAGAGAGAGAAAAAGCCGTCTGGTGTGGTTCAGTGGATTGAGCACTGGCCTATGAACCCAAACGTCACTGGTTCGATTTCCAGTCCAGGCACATACCTGGGTTGCAGGCCAGTTCCCCCACTGGGGGCGTGTGAGGGACAGCTGATCAATCTATCCCTCACACAGCAATGTTTCTCTCCCTGTCTTTCTCTTTTCCTTCCCTTCTTTCTAAAACTAACTAAATAAAAAACTTAATTTAAAAAAAAAGGGAGAGAAACATCGATGTGTGAGAGACACATTGATTGGCTGGCTGCCACTCGCATGGTCAGGGCCAGCTCTGTATTCTGATTTTTCACACAGAACACTGACGTGCAAGAGGCTGGGCAGCTTCTCTGTACAGCTGGCAAGTGGCTGAGCCAGGACTCGGTGGTCTTGCTCTAGGACTTGGCTTTTTAGTGATTATGAAGGTGCCTGGGGAAGAGCACACCTTACCTGCCAGCCAACACCTCAGGGCAGAGGAGGGGCACAACCAGGAGCAGGGAGGGCCCTTGGTTTCAGGACTCCAGAACCAGGGGGCTTCTCTCTCAAGAGGTCAAAGTTAGAAGTTGTGGGGGATGACACCTTCTTCTGCAACCAGAGGGAATCCCAGAAACAGATTCTTTTATCTCTTTTTCCACCAGCCCAGGACCACGTGTTAGGCTCAGCTGGCCCCATTCCTAGTCAGCTTCCTCTTCTGTCCCTTGCATGTGGCAGGAGGTCAGCACTGTCTGAAATAGATATGACATGATGACTGGCGCGTGGAGGTGAGGTAGAGGCCAGCAGAACAAGTCTGTCTCTGTTACCGTGGGAGTGTGTGAGGGAGTGAGAGTGTGAGGGAGAACAAGGGTGTGTGAGGGAGAGCGAGGGCGAGTGAGGGAGAGTGAGGGCGAGTGAGGGAGAGTGAGGGTGTGTGAGGGAGAGTGAGAGTGTGTGAGGGAGAGTGTTTGTGAATGTGAGTGAAGGCTCCTGGGGCGGTGGCCCTGACTGTGGCTAAGTAGTTACTGTGGGCTGGGGTGCCCGCCCAGGCCCAGGGCTGCTGATGGCATGGGGAAGGAATTCTCTGGGAACCCCAGTGGGCCTGGGCGGGTACCCCACCCACATCGGGTGACCCGGCTGGGTGGCTACTGCACTGAGTCAGTCCTTCTGGCCTGGCTCTGCCCCACTGATCCTGGCTCTGCTGCCTTATTGGGAGTGAGGGGCTGAAAAAGGCCTTGAGATCTCCCTATTTGTTATCTGCCCCAAACCACAAGATGGCACAGTCAGGGTGGGTTCTATCCTCCCAGTCATAGTTGGGGCTGGGAGGAAGGAGCTTCAAGAATAGTCAGAGCGGAGGTTGAAATCTGGGAAGCTGATGTGAACTCTCCCTATAAGGAGGAGCCTGAGACCAGCAAGGTCTGTACCATGTGCAAAGTCACACAAAAGAGCTGGAAGTAAGTCTCCAGAAGGCAGCTGCGCTGGTGGTGTGGGGAGTATACTGGTGGAGGAGGCCTAGGGTTCTGGCCTGGGAGCCCCTCCTCATACTCCAATTTAGTCATATATATGCCTCACCCCCTCCATACACAGTATTTTCTTCTGAGTCCAGGAAGAGTGTCTGCTCAGGCCCAGGTTGGATGGAGACAAGAGCAGGTGCATTTCCTGGAGGCCTTCCTGCTAGCTCTTGGAACATGGGGGTGATGCTGTGAACATCTTTTTTCTTATTCCTTTTTGGTTAGAGGTTGTAGTTCCATATAGTCCAAAATTCAAGTGTTTAAATAAGAGATATGGTAAAAAGTAATTTCCCTCTAATTCAGCTCCTGCCCCGCAGTTCCCCCTTCTAGAGGCCCCTGAAAGTGCTGGCTTCCTGTGAGCCTTGAGTTTGGGGTTTCTGATGAGAGCTCCCCATTTCTTCTGTTTTTCCTCTAGGAGAGGCTTCTTTTGTGGAGGTGGGGCTGCTGGGTCCGGGGAGACACCCAGCCATGAGTTGGGGCCTGGACCAGGCAGACTGATTGCCATGGGGATTTTGGAAGCCTCATTCCTGGGCTTGAACTTGGCCCCAGCTTAACAGTACCCCACTCAAGCCACTCAGGAGGGGTAGGGCCCATCGGTTTCTCCTTTCTAACTGCTTAGAGCATTTCTCAAAGCTCCCCACTTCCCACTTTGGGGCCCTGGTGCCTGACACCCAAGCTGGGACTCCCACAGTCTCCCTTTATCTCCTGGTATAATTTATATATATATTTCCCCACCCTCCTTCTTCTTGACAGTTCAGTTCCATTCAGATTTGTTTAGCATTTGTAACATGCCCAGCCTGGCCTGGAGACAAAAAGCGAAGTGGACACAGCCTCCTCATCCAGGAGCTCACAGTCTACTGTAGAGGCCAAAAAAGAAGAGATCATTGCAATTCATGATGGCCCATGGTACATTCTATGCTAGTTCAGAATAAGCCATTCCATGTTAAAAAGCCTGACAATACCAAGTGTTGGTAAGGGCGTGATTCTGGGCAGCACACTCCTAGTGGCTGGCAAGAAGGTAAATTAGAGGGGAGAGAATTTGTCAATTCTAGGGAGTTGGCAATGTACCTTTCCTATGATCCAGCAATTCCACTTTCTAAGTTCTCACTCTAGAAGAAAGTTTTTCAAACTTGTTGACAAGTACCCTCAAAAAGCATACACTGTGTTTCAGAAGGCACATACCACACACTTGCCTCAGACCCACTTTTACCCTAATAGTTACTGAGGATGCGTGATGCACGTTGATATTTTCTAATCAATTCTGAGTATTAAAAATGCTGGTCTTCACTCACTAAATTAATTTCATGGCTCAATACATCTCAATCCATAGTTTGAACAATGTTTCCCTAGATATACTCACATGTATGCACAGAGACAAAAATGTTTACTACAACATAGTTGTAATAGCAAAAACTTAGATGGGGCTTTAATGGTTACCAAGAAAATGGATAAACAAATTGTGATGTGGTCAGGAAGTGAACTATCACATGGCAGCTCCATGTATCAAAGTATACACACGTGGCGATGCCATTTATATAATATGTAAAACCCTACAGAGTGATAGCATACGCTGTGTAGGGATATATCCGTATGACACAGCCCCCCAAATCAGGACAGTGGTTAGCTCTGGGCGGCCGGAGGAGAATACAGGCGGGGAGGAGTTCCTAAGGAACTTCAACTGAATTTTTAAGGTTTCATTCTTCAAAAATATATTGAAACAAATTTTGCAAAATATTAAGATTTGACAAAGCTGGAGGAAAGGTACAGGTATATATTTTTAATATATAATTTTTATTTAATATTATTTGTTAAAGTATTTCATAAAAATATTTACAAGGCTTTGGCCTGGGAGCTCAGCTGGATAAAGCATTGTCCTGATACACCAAAGTTGAGGGTTTGCTTCCCAGTCAGGGTGCATACAACAATCAACCAATAAATACATAGATAAGTGGAACAACAAATCGATGTCTCTCTCTAAAATCAATAAATAAAAATTTAAAAACATATTTAGAAGATTGGTGCTCTAGTACTTCAGGGAAGGAGACTTTATTCTGACCATGGGAGATAAAAGGGAGAAATGTGGAGGGAACCACATTGTTGCAGATGGAAACAAAGTCCAGACTCTTGGTGGTTGCAAACAAAAAATTGAATGGACCACACAAAGATAAGGGAAGCAAGCAAGAAAAACTTTCTGGTATTATATAACTGATAAATCCTCTGAGAAACAGGAGAAAGCCTAAAACCAGGAACTCACACCGAGCCAATACTGACCATCAAAATATCTGGGGAAATAAGTGGAAAACCTGACTATCGGAATCCACTAAATTAGAGAGAGACTAACTCCTGAAATGGCCCCATACCTTTCTGCAGCTGAAGTGGTCAGGCAAAACAGCAGGAAAAACCCAATCCAATGAAAGTGGAATGCTATGATCTGTTGTATTTACAGTTTTAACATCACAAACCAAGGGGCATAACCACTTGGCAGAAAGCACATCATTACAGTCAAGAATTGCATTTTACCAGTTAAGAATTATGTGCAGAAATGCAGTCATTAAAGTCACACTAAAATATTTAATTCCAAAACAAACACATATCTTACAACTTCCAAAGTCAAAATCATCCTGACTCACAAAATCCCCATTTCTTCCAGGAACCAAAGGGATAGTAGCTTCAGTCTCGGTTTTCTGGGCTTCATCATCCCAAGATGTGGGAGTGGGCCATCTCTGGCCAGGGTATGGCTCTCTTCTACTGAATGGTTATAGGCTTTATAAGATTTTTACTTAAGCTTCTACACATGCGATTTCCCAGAATCCTTGATTGCCCACTTGGGAAGGAAACCACAATGCTAATTATTATAATGAGGCAAAGGTGAAACAGAAGCTCTGGTGTGCAGGTCTGAAAATCAGGACACTGATTTCTATTCTATCTCCTGCCTCAACATGAGCCCAGGGACAGGGACAGGAGTAGGTGAGGCCTGGGGACATGAGAATGAACACACCCAGACCTTTCTAGCTGGGACTGTTCTGCTGATGGCTTTGTCCATTTTCCCTACATGTTGGTACCATACTCTCCCCATTTAACATATGAGAAAACAAGCTGAGAACCATCACTGGAAAGTGGCAGGTCTGGGACCTATGAGAGTCAGAGCCTGCACTCTTGAGCTATTGACAGGGTAAACAATAATATCAATGGAGCCACCTTAAAATGGAGCTTGAGCTGCCATGCCAGAGGAACTGCCTTGCATGCCTTATGCCTCAAACCTTTGGATGTTAAAACAAGGCAAACAAACCTTTGGCCTGGGCATAAACAACCTTGTTTTCCCAAGAACAGTTTTGCAAAGATAATAAGAAATCATATATGACTACTGGACTGAAACTTAAAAACATTGTTTAGAATTAATGTCACCATGTTATCTTATCTGAACCAATAGAAATGCCTTCTTTCTTATTCACCTTCCTAATTATTCGCTTTTCCTTCTCGTAAATACCATTGAGCTTGTCTCCTAATCAGAACATTATTTGGGCTTTTGCCTGAATCAGTGCATCTCGAATAGCTACTCTTACTGATCTCAAATCAATGCTTGTTACCTCTCACTTTGAAAGGACTTTTATTTTTAGGTTAACAACAGCATGGTTCCTCCTTGAGAAGCAAACTTCATATGTGCCGAAGGTGCAGGGTTGGGGAGGGTGGGGGACAGATGGGGCGTGGAGTGCTGAGCTAAGGCATATAGACTTTATTCTGTGGGTGATGAGGAGATATAGGAGGATTTCAAGCAGAGGGGGAGGGAGTGAACTCATTGGAGCTGTATCGTCTGTCTCAAAATTTTTTTGTAACTCATTGAACATTTCTTTAAACAAAATCTAACTTAGAACCCAGATACAGGGTCCAGCACAAATAACACCGCTTTTTTAGTATGAAATCTTTTATTACAAAATCATAAGCATTTAATTCTGTAACATAACAGTATCACACTCAAGCACATCATATGATATTTTAGGTGAAATGATCAAATTAAAACTATAAATTATTATACCCATATTACTACCCTACCAACCACATTCCAGGAGGCCTCACTTCTGCTGGACCGTGTCTATAAGTGAATTTACAGGGAAGTCAACTTGACAGAAGCAGGTAAACCAGGGGTGGCTCCTTTGGGAATGCAACATGGACATCATTTTCCAGAAAGATACCTAGAAGCAGTGTGGTGGTGGGAGACTGGCACTGATGTCCTGATGGGGACTTCTCAGTCAGATGGCAATTGTGCTTCCTGCTCTGAGGCTTAGTTGGGGGGGGGACAGATGCTCAGAGCAGTCCCAGGTTGAGGGTGGAGGGAGAAGTGGTTGCATGTGCTTTTTTTTAAAAAAAAAAGATTTTATTTACTTATTTTTAGAGAGAGGGGAAGGGAGGGAGAAAGAGAGGAAGAGAAACATCGATGTGTGAGAGAAACATCAATGGGTTGCCTCCTGTATGCCCCCAACTATGCAACCCAGGTATGTGCCCTGACTGGGAATAGAACCAGTGATGTTTCAATTTGTGGGATGACACCCAGTCCACTGAGCCACACTAGTCAGGGCATGCATGTCTTTGGGTGAGATAGGCCTGACCTCTTCCTGGCTGAGAGAACTTGCTGGGTTCTGAAACCATCTTTTGAGACCTGGGAGAGGAAGAGCATGATTCCTGGATGTGGCTGGAGTGAGAAAGACATGTCCTGAGTGCAGCCACGGGAGAGAGTATTGCCAGAATGTCCCTCTTCATCCTCATTGCCTGGGGAAGAGGAAAAGAAAATTGGGCTGGGACTGGTGGCTTGATCAGAGCCTGGTGACCAGCAGAGGCCTGGCAGCCAATATATGCTTATGGAATGAATGCATATATTTTTATTGCAGGGAAGTCAGTGGAGGCCTGATTTCTGGAAGCTAGTGAGCTTGTTCCAGGGGCTGGCCCTTCCCAGAAGTCTCCCAGAATAGACAGCTGCAGTTTAGTACTGTGCCTGGTTGTGGAGAGGAGAATACACATAGGGCTAGGAGTCAGGGACTGGGCTTTGGGCTCCAGTTGCCATGAACATGCTGCCGTATCATCTTAAGGTTGGTGCTCCTTCTGTGGAATTTGGTCATTTCTTCTTGGCATGGTGGTCTGGGTGAGGTTTTCCAAACTGCACTTTGCAACCCATTTGGTACATTTGAAGAAGCAATTTAGTGGGTCACAATTGGTATTAAAAAACAATAAACACTGAACTGGAACAGAAAATATCAGAGTGCATCACAGGTCATAAGGGTAACTATTGTTTTGAGAAACTATTGTTTTGCTTATACACAGATCAAGGTGTGGACTGGCCTGATGTTAAACTTATCTGTTACTGTAGGTACTGTAGGAAAGTAGGTCCTGGTGAAAAGCTGTGAAACACTGAACTAGCAATCTTGCAGGTGTCCTTCCCTCCCACGGACCCAGGGACTCTTCTCTCCCAGCCCCTGAGTCATCAGCCATCGCTCTGCTCTTAGCCGCCTCATCCCTCCCGGGTCTCTCTTCTTCCTTCTTCAGTATTTTATGCCCCTTCTCCCTTTCTCCCAGGGACAAGCCTCCCCTTTCCCAGGAAGTCGGGTGAGGAAGAGGTGGTTCAGAAGGAAGTAAATGTGATCAAATTCGGGTGGCAGTGAGCATGCTATGCCACTGCTTCAAATAAATGTACCAGGAAGCAAACACCCAAGCACCCGAGATCAGAACAGAAAGTAGCGAGCTGGGGTCGCGAGTTTGAAGGTAGGACTTCAGGAGCAAAAGTTTGGCGGCGACAACGCAGCGGGTCACTCCCAGAGGCCGGCTATGGCCTTGTCATTGTTGGCAAGGTGCGCTATTGAACTAGTGAAGGTAGCTCCCCCGCCTCCTCCTTTTTAAAGAAGACGGCCAGAGCCAAGAGTTTGGGAGCCAACTTCTGGGGAGGGAGCGGCTGAACTGATTCGGAAGTTGGATCTCTTTGTACACAGGAATGCGGAGAGAAAAAAAACAAAACCCACCCCATTGCTTCATTTCCCCTCCAAGCCAAAGCACTTTCTATTGTGCAATGAAAAGGCTGTTCACATTGAGAGAAATGAATCCCGATTTGCGATGTGAAGGAATGAGAGAGCCTCTGGGTGCGAGACAGCAGTCTGCTGGGTGCGAAGACAGCCAGGTGGCCGGAGTGGGTAGGGGTGGTGCCTGGCGGTGGCCAGGGTGCTCCCGGGTCCTCCGCGGGCGGCCCAAGGTAGAGCCTTCGGGCCGACTAGCTGCCCCTTTCTTGGGCGCCTACACCGGCTCTCAGTGACCTAGGATGGAAAAGTAGATGGTCCAGGGAACCCAGAGGGCGGACCGCCCGTACAAAGGCTGGGCCTCCAGGGTGGCGGTTCCGCAAGTCTGTTTGGGGATTTTCTGGAGCTGAAACTCCGTCGCGAGAAGCCCACTTTCCTTCGAGTTTCCGCGATCCGGGGGGCTGTAGGGCGCGGGAGGCTGGCCGGCGCACGTGGGTGTCTGGGGCGGGCCGTGCGGAGGGGTGGTGGTTGGGGGCGGGGGGGGAGTCCGGGGTGTGGTTTCCCCGCCTCCCGGGCGGGATTTGCATGTGTGTGTGAGTGTGTGTGGCTGCCCTAGACTTCCTGCTCCTTCTACGCTTCAGGTAGGCGCGGGCTGGGTCGGCGGGCTGGCAGGCAGTCGGCGGGCGCGCCGAGACGCGGGCACCTCCTCACTCGGACGCCACCGCCGGCTCCCAGCCACGCCGCGCCGCGCCGCGCCGCCTTCCGCTCCGGTGGCCGCTAGCCAGCCCCGGCCGCCCCGAGCTCCCTGCTCCTAGGTGGGGGCGCGCCCCTCCCCACCCTGCTGGTCACCGCTGTCCTCCGCGCAGAGCCCCGTCTCGCGCCCTTGGGCGCCCTCACTGCTTCGGCTCCCCCGAGGGCCGCAACCATGAGCGAGATGTCCAGCTTTCTTCACATAGGAGACATAGTCTCTCTGTACGCCGAGGGCTCTGTCAATGGCTTCATCAGCACTTTGGGGTAAGTGAGTTCGAGGGGGCGCGGGCGGGGAGGTGGCGCCGTTGGTCCTGGTGTCAGTTGCCTGCGTCCTGCCTCCGTCCTCCGACAAACGACCCGGACGTTCCCATCTTCAAGGAGCAGGGGAACGACTCGCCTCCTGCTTTTAGAGAAAGGAAGTTAAATGTTTGCCCAGGTAGGAGACGGTGCCCTGCCGGAGTTGGCAGTCTCCACCCTTGAGCGCTTGCCTCTCTGACGGGGCGGAGAAACTTCCTCTGCAGGTGGACCTGGGGCTGGGCTGGTGGGTGCCTGGGGCCTGAGCTGGGGAAAAGGCGTCCGGGCTGGACGTGACAGGCGCTGGGCGTAGGGCGGGGCTGTGTGGGGTGGGTGGGCTCAGCCGAAGCCCGTAATTCTCTATTTCGGGACCTATTGCACCTTTGAGAAGTTGCACCTTTTTCTCGTAGCTCTCTACTGTCCTTCCCCCTTCAGTAGGAGTGTCTTCTCAGCCCTCCCCTTCCAAGCGTCCCAGGCCGGCTGCCCCCCTTCTCCCCGCCTCTCCCTGTCAATTTCCTGCGCGGCTCATCTGGCGCCCCTGGGTCCCTGGTCCCAGTATCTCTGGGGCACTTTACAAATATTAATTAATTCTGGCGCCACCCCCCAGGGTCTGGGCTGGATAAGCAAGAAATCAATTCGAATCCCCGGAGAGGGCCGGGCCTGAAGCAGGCAAAGGGCGGCAGAGGAATTAGGCAGAGGGAATGGGTTCTCTTCAGAAAGCAGTTGGGTGGTCGGGTGAGGGTAGGGGTGGGGTAGAGTGTATTCTCCACCTCTCTCCCCAGGCCCTAGGTCAGGGCCTGCTACCTCTGTCCCACTTTCAGTCAGAGGACCTGTGTTGTCATTTGCTTTTCACCACCCCCAGCCCACCAGTAGAATAAACCCAGTCTCCTTTGCTAACCCTACCTCTCTGGACCCCAGCCAACCACCAGGTGCCTCCTCTCTGGGGGCTTTGGAGGACTACCATAGCACCCTCAGCCCAGAGCTGGCTTTGGACCTGGCCTTGCTCACCCTGAGCTGAGGGGTGGGAGTCACCTGGCTCCCTTGGTGTCTCCCAGTGTTGTTGAGTTTCGCTTTAATAAAGGGAGTCAAACAGGACCGTGGGGTTGGAGGGCTGGCTTTGTTGGCTGAGGACTGAGTAGGAGTTCCCTTGGATCTTGCTTTCCTTATCTCAGCACCCTCCAGGACTCAGTCCCTTCCCCAACTAGATCTGACTTCTGTGCAGGTCCCCTGAGGACAGGGATGGAGGCACATCTGGCCCTGTACCTGCCAGCCTCCTAGCAGTGACAAGGCTGCCCCTCAGGTCAGGGCTGCTGATTGAAGTACGCACACAGTAAACACCCCTGCTAATGCTAAGGGAAGGAGAGAGGGTGGGGGCTGTGGGGGACGAGGGGCAGATGGCGGAAGCTCTCGTCCTAGTGGCTAAACAGCACTGGAGGCTTGGGGGAAATGACCGTCTTCTCTGTTGCTTTGGGCCTGGCTCATGGCTGAGCACCCAGTGGGTGTTGTGTGTGTGTGTGTATTTAAGTCCTTACTTGAGGATATGTCCATTGATTTTAGAGGAGTAGGGAGAGAGAGATGTGAGAGAGAACATCAGCTGGTTGCCTCCCATACATGTCCCAATAGGCATCAAACCTGAAACCTAGGTATGTGCCCTGACTGGGAATCAAACCCACAACATTTTGGTGTATGGGACGACGCTACAACCAACTTAGCGACCCAGCCAGGACACACAGTGGGGTGTTTTTAAGTACCTGTGACATCTAGCAGAATCATCTTTTCCCCTCCCTGCAGGCTTTGTCCCCTCACAAGGGATTCTCTGTTGCTTCCTAATAGTTCCCTCTTGCCTTGGCCCTTCCTGCCTAGGAAGCTGCTTTCTCCAGTCCACTTTGACCCTGGGCAGGATCTGGTGACTTACAAGAGCCTCTGTACTCCAGGGTGAAGGTACCCTCTGCAAACACCTATAGCTCCCAACTTTCTCTTGATAGATGCCTACCCTCCCAGCCTGGCATTCTAGCACCAGCATATGCTAGCCCCAACTTAATTTTCTGGCTTTTTTCACCTACCTCTCAGACCTTCCCCAGAGGTGTTCCACACTCCTCCCAGGCCCTGGAACCTACCCCATGGTCTCTTTACCTTTGCTTCTGTGTTGTTCAGCCATTCTCCACTTGGGTAAATCTGACCCACCCTCTAAGACCTAGTGCAAAGTGGCTTCTTTTGAGAGATGCATCCCCTCCCCACCAAACCAGCAGAATTATCCCTTTTTCCTCTGTGCTTTGCACTGCTTTGTACAAACTCCCCTCTGATGTTCATTGTTTTATTTTGCAATTAGTTGGAGGTTTCTTTGGTCACCTAATGCTGGGCACCTCACCTGGATTAACTGATAAATTACACCATTTGTCCACTCAGCATGCCCACAGGCACTATGTTGGACACTGGGCATTCAGGATCTGATGAGGGAGCTGTGTGTCTCATGTTCTCGAAACTTAAGAGTCAATAAAAGAATGTTTCTAAGCACTGAAAGTCATTACTACTCAAAGTCTAGTCCTTTGGTAAAGCCACATCAACATCACCTAGAAGCTTGTTAGAAAAGCAGAATCTGAGACCCCTGCCTATTCTGCTGAGTCAGAGTCTGCATGCTGGTCACCAGGAGATTTGGTGCCTTAAAATGTGAGAAGCATTTCTCCAAGTTACTCTCGGCTCCATCCTCACCAGGATCTTTCTGCCTCTATCCTCAGCTCTGGCCCCCTTTTGCCTCCACTCTGGCTGTTGGTGCCCATGTCTGTGAACCCTGGAGGCTGATTTGACTGAGTTCTCATGTTAACCCAATGCTTGATGTCCAAGAGATACCCACAAAGGGCTAGGTGAAATGAATTTTTTGGAGATAGGGGTGGCCTTGGAGGACAGAGGGGCTGGCTCAGCTGGGAGGTGGGAAAGAGGGCAGTGTTAGAGGGGGTAGTCTGGGGCAACCTTCAAATTTCAGCCAGGCTCTGCAGGATCAAGTGGAGGAAGCCAATTAGATCTACTTGGATAATTAGAGCTTCCAGTGAAAATTGTACATTAACTCTCAGGAGGGAGGACAGGAGGGATCTGGGGAGTGGATCCTGGAGGCAGTCTAGTATGCCTTGGCCAGGAAGGCAAAGCAGGCCTATGCCTGTTCTTGGCAGGAGAGCGTGGCCAGGGCCACTACCTTGTTCCTAACCCCCGATGGGTGGCAGACACCAGGACTAGAGAGGCTGATTGGGTCTAGTGAAAGGTGAAAGATTTGATGTGGCTTCCGGCCAGTGACTGCAGGAAACTGGCCCTGAGTGTGTACTGTGGGCCCTTTTCAAGTCTTAACATCCAGTCCCTTGAAGACCTCATTTTATTGCTCTGAGGCATGGCCCGTGGACCACAGGGGAGTACAGGTGAGCTGTTCTTGAAGCTGAGCTCCCAGCATTTGTCACAGTGCTTCTGCGCACCCACACACCAGCGTGTTGGAGCACCATTTGGGTGCTCTCAGGGCTCCTGGACCTATAACACCAGGGCCAGGTGGTCACAGGGAGTAGGGTCATAAGGGTCCCCCACTTGGGGTTCCCTGTCCACCTTGTAGCCTGATCCACTTCCCCAGGAGGGTCGGTACTGAAGGTCAGGATCCAGAAAACATGGAGGAAGCAGGGTTCTTTGGAAAAGACGATAATGCTGGGAAGGATGGAAGGCAGCAGGAAAAGAGGAAGACTAACTATGAGATGGATTAACTCCATAAAATCCATGAACATGAGTCTACAGGAGCTGAGGGGGGCTGTAGAGGACAGGAGCGTGAATATCACTCACTCATAGCCTTTTCAGGAGTGGAGTTGACTCACTGTGAGAAAACATCAACAAATGTGGAGGAAGCCCCAGGTCAGCAGGGTTGGGACCCTTGTGTTGGGAGCCAGGGCCATGGCTCCCCTGCTTTTTCACCACTCTCTGGGTGATTTGGTAAGGCCCTGCTTTCTCAGAGTGTCTCCTTCAGCCTGGATGTCCTCTGTGGTGTTTTGTTTGCAAACAAAATTACCTGAGGATCCCTGGGGAGTATTTCAAAAAAATTTCATCTCTGAAGTCCCATTTCAGACCAACTGTATCAACATTTCTAGGGCTGGGGTCTGAGGGTTGGACTGCTTCTCGGGTGATTTTAATGGCTTCCAGGGGCTGGGATCCCTAATCTGAGCACAGCCCCCCCCACCCCCCTCCCCGCCCACTGGCAGGCTGACATGTCTACCTGTTGGGTCTACCTGCCTTTTAGTCCAGAGAGTCCATCTCTTAGTCTTTGTCAGATTTCATTAAGTCAGTGAACAAACATTTACTGAGCACCTACTATGTGTTGGGACACTGTTCTAGTCACCAGGGAATCAGTGGTCACTGAGACAGAGTTTCAGCCTGTTCTAGTCTGCACAATGGAGAGCTGGGACAAGTGGTCTGTAAGAGCCCTTTGGGCCTTCTTTCTCTGAGACCCTGGAATTAAGGATGGGGCACCGCCCCTCCGGCGCAGACCACACTCCTTTGAAGCTGATGTCAGACCTGTCCTTGGCTGTCATTGTATTGTGACTTCACTGGAATGAGCTGATTTACCCTGTCCTATGCACCAAGGCAGGGGCTTGGCCTCAGCTGGGCCAAGCCATGCAACGAATTTTTTGAAAATACCTTTTTTTTTTTTTTCCCCCTTAAAATGCAGTATATGCTCCATGGAGTTAACCTGGAAAACTCAAATAAAAATTATCTGTAATAATACCACTGTGACTTATATTCACATTCTGTATGTGGACCTAGTCTTTTCACCTACACAAACAAACATTTACAAAATGATATGAAACCGCACATAGGTCTTCATACCTTGTCTTTGGGGGGATATATTAAGATGTATTCTCCCATGTCAGCACTCCGCTGTTAGGGTTGCATAGCATCCCATGGTATGATGCACCTGAATTTGTTTAAGTAACTCCAGTGTTGGGCATTCAGGTATGAAACCAGAAATGCCAGCGTTTGCGCTGGTGCTGCCTGTCCCCACCAAAACCAATAAGTAGAGACAGGGACTGAATCTTTATGGACGTTTTATTTAGATGACCAACATCTGAGAAGATGGCAGGTATGTACCCTAACAGATTGTCTTAAATTCCATTTTAAACTGACCCTTTTTATAAAGAGAAGAAAAGTGTAGGTAAGGGGTTTGGAATTCAGGAAAGAGGTTAATCAGATAAAAGCTGCAGTCCAGCAATTTTCCTAACATCCTTTCATCTGCTGACTGGTCATTTTCTTTATCTGTGTCCTGTGTCCTGGGTGATTTTTTCTACCTGTGTCCTGGGTGGTGGACTGTCTCTCCCTAGAACACAATGGCTCGGATATCACCTTGATTGCTTATGGTCTTTTCTGGAGCACAAAGGTCAATCGCTTGTGGTCTCCTGGAGTCTGGGTGGGCTGTACCTGCAGTTCCTGAAACAATAGCTTTTTATGGGCATTAGCTACTAGGCTTATTAACTATTAACTTAAACTAAACTGTTCCAACTCTTGAGTCCCCCATCAGGTTGTTTCTCAATTTTTGCCATTACAGGCAATCAGCACTGAACATCTTAGTCTGAACATGCCTGAACACTTGTCCAATTATTCTCTTAGGATAAATTCCTAGAAGTGGAATTCTGAGACCAAAGGGAAGGCACATCTTTTATTTCACAGGTTATCTCTGGTGATAGAGGTGTAGAAATGGGGACCCTGCGCTCCATGGGGTATGGCTCACTTCTTGTTACAAGTTTGAGAATCTTTTACTGGGGGCGTGAGAGAGTAAGACCAGCCTGTGCCCTGGAGGTTGGGTGTCGTGGCTGTGATGGGGAGGGGGAAGTGGAGGGAGGGGCCTTGTGGGACAGAATCAGTCCCAAGGTTCTACCACAGGGCTTCAGGGACCCAGGCCTGGTATGACTCCTCCTCCGCCTAAGGAACCCTGCTGTAGGCCACTTGCTCACTCTGTGCTGCTCTCCATTCCTGAGCCCACATCCCCTCCTGGCTCAGTCCAGTTGGGCTGTGGGTTGGGTGGGCCAGCACCTCGGATTGGAGGTGGGATGATGTGCTGAATTTTAGGGTGGGGCCACACTAGTGTTCTGCTCTCAGCTTAGGGGGAGGTTTCTGGGTTTCGATTACCCCTGAGCCCACATCTGGAGTCCCTGTGGTCCACCCCCAGGCCTGCTCTTCCTACTTCATCCCGTGTGGAGCTGGGAGGCTCCCCCCTGGAAGTGGGGCTGTGAGAGAGGAGGGAAGAAGACACGGAGGAAGGGGAGGAAAGCAGAGCCCAAATCTCCAGTAAGTTTATCACCTGTGAGCCCTGAACCCTGATGCCCTGAGGGTGTCATACTGTTCAGGCCTGGAGTGGCAATGGTACCCATCCCTTTACCTGCAGTGAGGACCCCTGGCTTTAGTGAGGCTAAATGAGCAGGGTCACATAGCAAGAGTCTTCAGAGTGAAGACTATAGGGCCTTTTACACCCGGGACTGGGCACAGAAATGAGGCTGGGCCCTGACAACACGGTGAGCCCAGGGTGTGGGCTGGGGCTGGGTGGGGACACACTGCAGAGTGTGTCCACTTGTGCAGACAGGCTAGAGCAACTCCTTGCAGGGGATTGAGTTGGGGAGTAGAATGATTACAGTATTTTTTTGTAAGTATTTTTTGCAAGGGAGGTATTTTTTTGGCTGGCCGGTGGTCAGAGCCAGGAGAGGCATGGGTCATGAATCTCAGCCTGGGGGCACCTACAGGTGCTCTGGGTGACACCTGTGCACATTTGGTTTGCAAATTGCTGTCAGCCAGCCAGCCAACACCCCCTTGCTCCAGCCTGAAGGAGTGCCTTCTCCTCTGGGATGTGGGTCTAGAAATGGGTGATTTAAGTCATGGAAAGGAGAATTAAGTCTGGGTCTCAGAGATGCTGCTGCTGATGGCAATGGGTAGAGTTGACAGAGGTTTTACAGTTGGTGGCTCAGGCCTTTACTCTTAGTTTGGCTTCTTACCACCAGCCCGAGGCATGAATATAATTCAGGAAAAGTAGAGAGAACAATTTATTTATTTTTAAAAAAAGATTTTATTTATTTTAGAGAGAGGGAAAGGGAGGGAGAAACACAGGGAGAGAAACGTGGTCAGTTGGCTGAGTTGCCTCTCGGCTGCAAGACCTGGCCCGTAACCCAGGCATGTGTCCTAATGGGGAATTGAACCTGGTTCACAGGCCAGTGCTCAATCCCCTGAGCCAGAGGATAGAAAGAACAATTTAGGACACCCGTATATCCACATCTTAGACTTAAAAATTGTCTATAATTTGGCATGTTTGCTGCATCTCTTTTATGCTGAAGTATTTTATGGTAAATTACATACATTGTGTGTTTTCACCTCTAAATGCTTCAGTGTACATCTCTAAGAAATAGGGATATGTTCCTATTTCCTTTTTTTATTGTTGTTCATTCCTATTTCCATAATACTGTTATTACACCAATTCATAATTTCCTAACATCATCCAGTGTGCAGCCCATAGTCAGATGTGCCCCTTTGTCCTCTGTCTTTGACCACTGGTTTCTTTAATTCTGGGTCCAACTGAGGTATACATGCTACATTTAATTCTTATGCCTCTTAAATCTTCTTTAATCTAAAACAGTGTCCTGACCCCCACTTCTTTTTTTTTTTTTAATCATCATCCAAGAACATGCTTATTGATTTTAGGGAGTGGAGAGAGAGAGAGAAACATCGATATGAGAGGAAAAAAATCATATGCGCCCCGACTGGGGATGGAACCCGTCACCTAGGTTCATCCTGACCAGGATCGAACCCGCTACCTTTCGGTGTACGGGGACAACATTCCAACAAACTGAGCCACCTGGCCAGGGCCCCACCTCTTTTTTTCCCACCTGATACTGAGTTCCTGAGACAGGTTGGTTGTGCCATAGACTGTCTCACATTCTGGATTTGTCAGGGCTGCTTTGCTAATTTTCCCAGAGAGCTCTGTGGAGGTAGGAGCTGGGAGGGGCATGCCTCAGTCACCTGGGGCAGGCTGAGTCCAGTTCCTGGGTATGGAGAGCAGGAGAAAGGCCCTGGCCTGGCCCTTGTGTGAGGGGGTGCTGACTGGTGGCCCCTGGTTGCACCTCTTCTCTGTCTCAGCTTTCCCTCTCATCTCTGCTGCTCCCTGTCCCTCTTCTCCTTGGCCTAACAGATACATGTTTCCATGCTCCCAGCAGCCCTGTTGAGACACCAGGACTTGCCAGGGCCCACTCAATCCTGAGTGAGAAATCTAGGCCTCAAGCAGAGGCAGCACCCTGAAGACTTGCATACTAGCCAGGGAACTTTATTTCTGTTGGCCGAAGTTTAGCCATTTTTGCTACCTCCCTTCCTCACTGGCAAGACTCTTGGGATTCTCTGAGTGAGTGGCTTTCTGTCCTTTCTAGGCTCAAGCTCTTTGAAGGGATGAGGCGTGCGTGTGTTGAAACTGCATGTACAGTCTGGCCCCTCGAGTGGCACAGGGTGGAACCTTGGTGAAGAAAGATAGAGGTTAAGTAAATGGGTGTTTGTGCAGGGCTGTGGAAGGCAATTTCTTTTCTCTGATGAGCTAGGGACCCCCAGCCAATGAACCTGGGTTCTTGACCCAACATTCTTCCTCACTTCCGCCTCGTGGGTGTGACTTTGGCTATCTGGAGAAGGGGACTCCAAGGCTCCCCATCCACTACCAGCCAATCCCAGTATTCTGACAGTGCCTGTAGAAGGAGTGGCCTTCCTCGGCTCTGGCCTAGATTTGTGGGGCGGTGGCCAGTGCCCTGAGCTGGCAGTCAGGAGACCTGGGGTCTGGAGCTGGCTGTTCCTCTCACTTGTTGCATGACCTGCACTACTGTTTCCCTCTCCTTGCCACACATTCTGAGCTGGATTGGGGAGGGGCTGTCTAGTGTCCCTCAGGCATTTGCCCAGCCTGTAATTCCTCCAGTGGTTCCTTGGCTGGGGGCTCTCACAGGTGCAGACTTTGGTTCAGGCCTCTGGGATAGTCACCCACCCCAGTCCTAGCTATTCCTTCCTCCTCCTTATCTAATCTTTCCAGTTAGCATTGACCTGACCCACTGCCTTTCCATGGCTCCCACCTGGATCTCAAAGTCCACCCTGGGCAGAATGGGGCCACCCAGGTCCCTGCATACAGTCTACCTTCCCTCTCGCCCTTAGACCAAGCTGCAGGCCCCATGAGCATTTTGGGGACAGTGCCTTCCTCCATGCCTTTCTACAGCAGAGTTGTCAAACAACTTCTCTGAGGGTCCTGCAAGGGGTGGGGCAGTGCAAGGCTGTAGGACATGGCTTCCATCTTCAGGGCACTGGCATGGTGGGTAAGAGCTTCTTGAGCGTAGGCACCACACCCAGTGCATAATCTGCTGATTGAGGTTTTGTTGAATGGAGGGGGCCTGAGTTCTTTAAATTGCCTGGGTGCCCTCTTCTCTGTGAACCTCACACTGGACTGTGGTGAGAACGGCATGCAGTATTGGATATAAAAATGATTTTTAAATTAGAACGTGTTCTGTACATTGGAGGAGCAGTTTTTCTAACGTGATCGAGGCCGGGGTGCCACCAGCCTGCCTTTAGATGAGAGGCAACACCTGTGGTGGGAATGGGCCAGGATTTCTGCAGGAACTTCAAGCGCAACCTTGAAATTGGCCAGACTAGACCGGACTTCAGCGGACAGGTGGGATAGTTTGACCTGTGGGCTGGCGGAGGGCGGGAATAGGCCCTTCCCAGGACTTTGGGCGGAGGCGTCCGCGGTGTGGTGACGGGAGGAGCCACCTCCCTCTGGAGAGCTTGTCTCTTGATTACAGCGCCAGGTGCGTACCGGAAGCCCGACACCAGCGACGAACTAGTTTAATAAACACAAATGCCCCTGTGAAGGGGGGAGTTACGGCCCGGGACGCGGGTGCCACGAGAATGGGGACTGGTCCCTCGGGGCGGCCCTCCGTGGGCAGCCGAGCGCGGGAGAGAAGGAAAGCTCGAGCGCTGGCGGCGCGTCGTCAATCTGGGCGCGCGCCAGGCGGAGCGTCCTGGGTTGGCAGGCGGCGAGTTTCGCTTGGTTGCCAGGGGCGGGGGCGGGAGCCGGACCCGGAGGCCTCTGCGCGCCATTGTGTGTGTCAGGAGGCGGGGCCTGGTGGGGTCCTCGTGCGCGGCGACTCCCACAACGCTGGTCCCTGCACCTGGGACCGCCTCGCACTTTGAATCAACACTTCATCAAAAAACTTACCGGTCTGGTGTCCCCGGCTCGGGCCTCCCTCCGGGCCTAGGGTTCTCTGCAGCCCATCTGATAAGACTTTCCTGCTTACCAGTTAATGGCTTCACGCAACACCCTTCTGGCCCACTCCACCCCCTCCACCGCGTACTGCCCAATAGCACCTTCACAGGAAACCGCAGCCCTAATGAGGAATGGAGGGGAGGAGGCTCTGCTGGGGCGCTTGGGGACTTTTGGGCCTCTCTCAACCTGTTGCAGATGGCGGCCGTTTTTGCCTACAGGCTAGGTCGGGGGCTACCCAGAGCACCAAATGGGAAATAAAAAGATGAGATGTGCAGGGCACCACCCCTAGAGGTTCCTGGGAAGGGGTGCAGAACAGTAGTCCAGAATTCCCAAGCCATGCAGATTCTGCGAATTTACGACCCGCATGTGATGGACGGGGTGTGGAATGTCAGAGCCGGAAGGGACCTCTGAAAGTCCCATTACTGACCTTATTTTCCTGATACCTTAGGGAGCCCCCACATGGTTTGCTTCTCTGTTGTGATCCCTCATACAGACCATTTCTGTGCGAGTCTGGGGTGTTCCCAACCGTGTTTGAAATTCTCCTCCTGCTCAGTCCATCCTCTCCTGTAAGTGGCTTCAGCTTGCACTCCCAAAATACTTTCTAGACCCCTGGGCACTGGGGAGGGGCTGAGTTGGAGACATCAGGGCTTCAGAAGCTGTGCCAGAGTGGATAGGGACAGATGGACACCCACACAATGGTCAGGTAGATTTGTGCCGCAGGGGGATTGCAAATAGCAAGCCAAGCATCTAATTTCTATGTCTTTGCGGGGCACGTGTGAGCCAGACAAGGAGTTGCCAGGGGAGAGAAGGAGTCCTGGTGAGGATGAGATTCTCTGACAGGGAGTCTCTGGGAGGAGCCTCCACAAGGCCTTGTGCACTGGTCAAGATGGGGGCTATAGGGCCCTGCCCCAGCCTCTCCATTCTTCTGTGTGGCTGTCCAGCACCTCTGGCAGTACCAGGTCCCATGCGGTAGCCAAAGCTCTTTCCCCTCCCCCACCAAAATTTATCCTCCTAGGTCCCCTCCTCTCAGGGCTTTGCTGAGAGACAACCAGCTAATCTGATTCACTAATGTCTTAACAGGAAATTCTATGAATTATTCAAAGCTCTGCACAGTTCCTGCCTGTTTTTTCACACCTTCGCTGATTGGCCAAGCTCTGACCTCTCCCTTCCCTGAATTCCCACGAAATCCACAGCTGGTACCACCAGTTGGCACCTATGCATTATTCCTTATATCATTAACTTTTCTGAGTATGTGACTTGTCTGCCTAATAAGATTTAAAATCCCTGAGTCAGGGACCTTATATTTTGCTTTTTATGTACTTCCCTCAGCAGCTAGTAAATTAATTCACTCAATATGTACTTTATGTGTGCCAGGCAGTGGTCTAGATGCTGGGGATATGGAAAGGAGCAAAATAGACATTTCCTTGTCCTCATGTATCTTCCATCCCATGAGGCTGGGGTGACAGTAACCAAAATAAATAAGTACAATATATAGCAGGTCCGGTGGTGATAAATGCTGTGGAGAACAGTGAGGCAGGGAGGTGGGTAAGGAGCATGGGGAAGAGCAGTTTACAATTTTAAAAAGCGGAGAGGAGAGAGGGTGTCCGGGGAATGGGGCATTTGAGCCAAGATCTGAAGGAGCTGAGGGAGGGAGCCAGGAGGCTATCTGTGGGCAGAGGGTTTCAGGGAGAGGGAAGAGGCAGTGCCAGATGTCCTGGAAGGTTTGAGGGGCCTGGAGGAGGGCTGTGGCTGGGGCAGAGTGGGCAAGTGAGGAACCGGAGGGATGAAGTCAGAGAGGTGAGAGGGGTCTTGCAGGCCATTGTGAATTTTTGGCTTTTACTCTGAAATGAGTGGTTCTAGAGTGCTGAGCAGAAGACTGCTCTGATTTGACCTACCTTTTAAAGAGATCCCTATGCTGCTGTGTGGGGAAAAAGCTAAGGGGGGTGTGGTGAGAGGGTTCAGCAGGAGACCAAGGAAAAGGCAGGACAGAAATCCAGGTGAGGGCTGGCGGGGGCCTGGGTGTGGAGGTGGCGACAGTGATAAGAGGTCGGGTTACGCACATATCTTGTAGAA
The DNA here is from genome assembly GCF_021234165.1 of Pteronotus mesoamericanus. Taxonomy (NCBI): domain Eukaryota; kingdom Metazoa; phylum Chordata; class Mammalia; order Chiroptera; family Mormoopidae; genus Pteronotus; species Pteronotus mesoamericanus. The sequence goes on from NW_026555085.1 coordinate 3,811,909, forward strand.
CCGCAGGGCTTCCTGACAGCAGGTATGAGTGGAAGACAGGAGCCAAGGGCTGGTCCAAGGTTTTTGGCCCAAGTAAGGGAGGAAGGATGGACTGGGATGGGGAGCACTTAAAGGGGAGCACATTTAGGTAGAAGATCATGAGCTCAATTTTGAGCTACCTAGTTTGCGATGCCTGTGGACATCCAAATGGAGATGCAAAGTGGCAGTGAGACCTCCAGGTCTGGACTTCGGGGAAGAGGAACCGGTTGAGGGTGCGGGGGGAATGCGGGGACTCATCAGTGAATATAAGTGGTGCTTTGAACCCATCAGTGTGGCTGAAATGACCCAGAGTGCAAGTGCAGATGGAGAAGGGGAGAGAGCCAGGGCCTGAGCCCATGCTGGAGGCTGGGGAGGGGGTGGAGACCTAGAGTGTCCTCCCAGCTCAAGCCACCCTCTCACTGTGAGTTTCCCACACAGTGCCCAGGTCCCACACAATATCCAGAAAAATAAACGTGATTTGTAGTATCTATTTCTGGCACTAATATACATGGAGGTTATACCATGCCCATTCTACATATTTAACTTTCAAACCCAGTTTTCTCCTCTGTAAAATGGTGCTAATGACTAGCCCCTTGTGGGGAAGTTGATGAGAATTCAGAGGTAACAGTTGTGAAGTGCTGAGGTAGAGTTAGCCTCTGAAATGGTGGGTTATCATCATTACTTTATTCTTGAGGCTGAGGTGGCATTGAAGACTTAAATGTAGATGTGATGGATGGGTGGGTGGATGTCCTCCAGAGATTCAGGATGAACCCCTGGCTATTGTTAGGAAGGTGCAAGGTGTGTTGTCCTATCTCTGAGACCCAAAGTCTTGTCCCCCCAGTTTGGTGTCTCATGAGCTTCTCATCTGTCCATCTGCCTTTAACCTCTCTCTGCCTCTGTTTCTGATCCTGTTTATCGTTTTGTCTCTTATTTGTCTTTTCCATGTCTCTCTGTCTCTTCCTCCCTCCCTTGCTCTGACTCTCTCTCCCTTGCTCTCTCTTTCTCCTTCTGATTTTGTCTCTCGGTTCCTTTCTCTCTCCCTTCTCCATCGCCCACTGCCCTTTCAGATCTGGAAAGCAGGGTGTTCAGGTTATGGCAAGAGTTACACCCACAGTGTGTGACAGCCCCAACCGGCAGCAGACCCCCACAGGACAGCTCTAGCTCCGGCGGAGGTGGAGGGGTTGTGTGTGTCTCTGTGCTTTTTCCTATGGGCTCTCCCATCCCCACTCCAAGATATCTTGCCTTTTCACCAGGAAAGAGAATGACTTGGTGATGAGAGGTTGTCAGTGATGGAGAGGTTTCTTTGGAGGCCTCCCTGATACCCTGGAATCCCCTGCCCCGAGGGAGGGATGCTGTGGGGAGATGAGCCTTTTTTCTCCTGTTGACCCAGCTGCCTTGTCCCCCAGGCTGGTGGATGACCGCTGTGTGGTGGAGCCTGCTGCTGGGGACCTGGACAACCCCCCCAAGAAGTTTCGAGGTAAGACCTCCACTCCCACTGCGAACTCTCCTCCCAGACACTGAGTCCTGGACCTGGGACTGAGTCATTCAACCCCATTCAGCACCAACTTCGGGTCAGACAAGGCGGCCCGGAGGCCTCTTGCTGTTGTCTGCGGAGACCCCCATGGCCTGCACTGCTGCCCTCTTGGCACTGCCACTTCTCCTTCTTTTCCTGGGGCCACGCCCACTTCTCAGAGCACACCCACTTCTGGCAAGGGCTGCCCCTCCCCCCCAGTTCCCCACCAGCCACAGGGCTTTCTTTGTCTCCTTGACTGGGCGTTTTCTGAGGGAAAAGGAGAGGGAACTCGAATTTCCCCAGGCTTCCCCAGGCATTAGGAGGCCCAGGGTGATAGCCCTTGTCTGTGCTGAGTCTCCTCATCTCATTGGACCTGATGGTCTTCAGGTCCCTTCTCCTGACCCTGGCTTTGTCTTCAGCCCCACGCGGGTGGATGACTCCTGCCCTAGGGAGCTGCGGAGCCCAGACCTGGCTCTGCTGAATAACCCTGGGCAGGGGTTTCTGTGCCCTCTGGTCAGGGGCTCCCCAGCTCCGCTCCAGAGGCCCCAGGGCCCCTGTGAGGATTAAAAGTTATCCTGCTGTCACTGTGCCCAGCCAGGGTAAGGTGTTACTGGGATTGCTTGTGAGGCTGAGACAGCCAGACAGATGCATCCTGGGCGTGAAGGGCAGGTGGGAGCAGGCAGGAACATGCCAGGCCACTGCTGCCTTGTCTGCCCACGTGGCTGCTCCTCTGGGGAGAGATTAGCTGCAATTGCCCTGGAGAGGGATGCTGGGAGGGGAGCAGGATTTAAGATAATCCTGTGGCATCCTTGGCTGTCTGCCTTGGGCTTTGCCCATCCATTGGAGTGCACAGAAGATGGGGAGGGGGCTCCTTCCAGCCTGCAGAGGGTCCCCATGTTTACCATTCAGTTCCTGCTTCCATCACAGGCCTGTGAGTGGAGGCTTTGCGTGGGGACGGGGTTCTTTCTTAGCGGATATGCCTGGATATGTGGAACTGCCTGTGGCACTGGACTTTCCTCACCACCATAGACTCCTCTGCCCTGTACCCTCTCCTCTCATCCTCTTCCTCTTGTCTCTCTTATTTCTTCCAGTTGCACCATCCTCTGCTGTTCCTCACATGTATCAGCCATGCCCTCACTTCTGCACCTTTGCACCTGCTATTCCCTCTGCCTGCAAGGTACTTACCCAAATATCCACGTGGTTCATGCTGTCCGTGACTTCAAGTCTCATATCGTCAGCGGGGCATCCTCTGACCACTCAGTATAAAATTGTCCCTCCCTCCCAATCTCCCTTCTCTGCTTTCTTTTCTCCATAGCATGAATCTGGCTTACTCCATGTGTCTTAGTTATTTGTTTGTTTATCATCTGTCTCCTCAGCTAGAATATCAGCTCCACCAGGGCAGGGATTTCTGTCTGTTTTATTCACTGCTTTATTTGCAGTGTCTGCCACATAGGGGGTGCCCAGGACACATGTGAGGAATAAAATCATGTACCAGCCCCTCCTCGGGCTGCCTCTGCCCGTGCCACTTCTCTCAGGCCTGGCTGCTCTGGGTCTTGTGGACATGACCCATCAGAGTCCTTGGTTGAGCCCACACATGAAGGCACTGGGCTCAGGTTCTGGGGGCTTAAGGGTGCTGGTGCAGGCCTCCTGCTTGAGGCATAGCTCTGACTGCACCTGCCTCTGGGTCCTGAAGGTTATGAATGGATAGAGCAGGGACTCGGGGCTCTCCTGCAGCCAGAATCAGGAAGGCTTTGAAGCTGCTGCTGGAGGGGGCAGATTTCCCCTCTAGCTGAGGGATTTAGGTAACTCTTGGGAAGAGCATGGTGAGAGAGAGAATGATGGGGGTCCCGAGGGTGGGCTGTGCCAGGGCAGAGAGGGACCGGAGCTGAGAGGAGGAAGTGTGTGCAGTCCGCTTTGCGGTGTGACAGGCAGTGACACAAGTTGGTGTGGCAGAGAAAGATTTGCCCTAGAGTTTCAGTGGTTAGAGTTTGGGGCCAAATTTTGATGACAAAAAATGCCACTTAGCAGACGAAATGCTCCTTTGACTCTCTGCCCTCTCTTATCACTCCTTCCCGCTCCCACCTTTCTCGCCCATTTCCCAGAGCCTATGAGCAGGGCCCTCGCCAGGGTCTGGGGGTGGCTCCAACTCACTGGGCCCAGCCAGCTCATGACTCAGCCTCCCGTCTCCTCCTGCCTCTGAGCTGCAGACCCTGGCCTGTGGTATTGTAGGGAGGCGTGCAGAGGTCCCTCTTGGCTGGTGGGTCCATGTTGGAACATTAGAACTTGGCATGAGAGATGGACTCCAGCCTCTTCAGTTAAAAGAGAAAGGTGGAGGGAGAGTGCTGCTCTTTGTCCCCTGACTTCTCCAAATACCCTGGCCCGGGGAAGGTTCCAGCAAGGACGTGGGGCTGAGGCAGGCTTTAAGAAGTTGGCTAGGGGTGGTCAGGATGGCTGTGTCACAAGGCCACCCTGCGGTGGGCTGGCCCTTGCTGGGACGGTGGGCTGTCCCTCTTCCCGCGGTGCCCCCCCCCACCAGTTCCAGGCAGGCTTTCCTTCACCTGCTAAGGGAGAGACCCCCAGGCTGGGCTGACCCATGAAGCACCTACCCATCCTCTCTCTGCCCCTGATGGGTGCCTTGTTTGTGGTTTCAGCTCTAGCCATCTTCCAAGGCCATCCCAAGCCCCAGCATGTTCTGGGAATTTTTTTCCAGAGTCTGCAGAGCCCTGGGAGGCCCAGGCTGCTGGTGTCCCAGTGTGTAGAGCACCAAATGCCAGCCCAGCCTCCAGGACCTCTGCTTTACTGTAGCGGTCTTTGGGTTGTGGCTGCTCTGAATTGTGTGCTGCTGGCTGGCCCAGGGACTGGGTGTGTTCCCTCCCATCCGCCCCTTCCTCCTCTACAGGCTGGAGCGTCAGGTGACCTGCACCTCCCCCTCTACCTCATGGAAGTCAGCGCCCACAGCCCCAGCTACAGCAAGCCCAGCAAAATGTGCAGGGGTTACTTATCCTCCCAGACTGGTGGGGGCAAGCCCTGGGGAGGGGCTGATGAGGTGGCCTCCCTGTACTGGGGTCGCCCCTACCATCCTTCTGCCTCTGCTCTACCTGCTCACCTTCCAAGCCCATTTGTTGGTATTTTTATTATTATTAAGACATCGTCTCTACACAAAAGAGAAAAATAACACATACCTATGTACCCACTACTGTGCTCTATCGAATCCTTTTAACCATGTTTATTTCAGATCTTTGCATCTTTAAAAACATAACCATCGTGTCTGTGGCTTAAGCCCCCTGTATCTTCCATCTGATCTTCTCCCCTCCCTCTCTCTCCAGGGGCGAACACTCTCAGAAACTGGTGCGCGTCATTCGGCGGCCTGTTTTTCTGCATTTGCTACTAAAACAGAGGGCTATATCCAAGAATGTTATAGGGATTGTTTTCTAGTTTTACACTCCTGTATATTAAAGGTAGCCTTCTGTACAAATCTTTCTGCACATTTTTCATTCTGCACTGTTTTTGAGGTTTATCTGTGTTCACCATTGCAGCTCTAGTTCATCTGTTTAATTGCTACATAATAATATTCCAACTGGTGAACAAACTGCAATCCATTTATGCGTTCTCCTGTTGATGGCCACTTAGCTCATTTCCAGTTTTGGTAATTGCCAACTAGGATGTGGTGATTGAGTGTTTGTGCTCATGTGTTCTGAGGGTTGGGGGGTCCTGGGTGGGAGGAAAGGCCCTGCTGCCTTCCATGGGGGCTCTCTCCACTCACCCCCTTCACCCTGCTCACTGCCCCTCCTTATCCCAACAGCCTGTGGGTTCAGCCCCTTTCTCCACCTTTCTCCACTCTTGCTCACTTGGTTTTGTCCCCCTTATATTTCTTCCAGCCCTCTGGATGTGAAGTGCCATCTTATTGTGTTTTAAATTTGTATTCTTCTATTAGAGAAATGGAGCATGTTTTCATATGTTTATTGGCCACTTAAAAATTTGTTCTTGTCCTGGCTGGTGTGACTCAGTGGATTGAGCACCGGCCTGTGAACCAATGGGTCGCTGGTTTGATTCCCATTCAGGGCACATGCCTGGGTTGTGGGCCAGGTCCCGAGTAGGGGGCGCGTGTGAGAGGTAACCACACATTGATGTTTCTCTCCTTCTCCTTCTACCTCCCTTCCTCTCTGTCTAAAAAGAAATAAATGAGCCCTGGCTGGTGGGCTCAGTGGATTGAGTGCCAGCGTGAACCAAAGGGCCACTGGTTCGATTCCCAGCCAGGGCACATGCCTGGGTTGCAGGCTGGGTTCCCCTGCTCCTCGGTAGGGGGTGCATGAGATGCAACCACACATTGATGTTTCTCTCCTTCTCTTTCTCCCTTTCTTCTCCTCTCTAAATATAAATAAATAAAATCTTTAAAAAATAAAAAGAAATAAATGAAATTAAAAAAAATTTGTTCTTAATCTTTTTTGCCTTTAAAATTGTTTTTTAAATTTTTATTTTTAGAGATTGGGGAAAGGAGGGAGAAAGAGAGTGAGAAACATCGATGTGATAGAGGAACATCCATCAGTTGCCTCTCACACGCACCCTGACCAGGGACCCAACTGGCAACCCAGGCATGTGCCGGGACCAGGAACTGAACTGTCAACCTTTTGCTTTGCGGGATGATGCCCAACCAACTGAGCCACACCAGTCAGGGCTTCTCCCCAGCCCCTTTTTTATAAAAGTAACACAAAGACGTGTTCTAGGATGAAGATGGACGCAATGGTGCCCCCACCCCACCCTCACTCTCCTCTCTCCTGTTCCCTCTTCAGGGACAACCATGTTAGAAAATCTGGCTAGGTAGTTTATTCATACAGTTAAAACCTCAAAACATCATGAAAATATAGGTAGAGAGTCTGCTCCCCACCCCGCACCCATTGTCCCTTCAGGTAACCACTTCCCTTGGTTTCTCCTGTGTACCCCAGTGGTCCTTCATGCAAATACAAACATATAGTCAGATGGCCCCTCTTTCCTTACACAGAGGTAACATTCTATGTACGCTGTTCTATTCTTTGCTGTTTTACTTTATAAATCTTACTATGCATAGATCCCACTGGATATCCTTCTATATTTGCATATAGAAATCTTGAACTTTTCCTCTTTGTTTTTTACAAGTTTATTATCTCATGATTCTGTAGGTCAAAAATTTGACACAGGTCTCACTGGGCTTAATTCAAGGTCCTTGCTGGGCAGCATTTCTGTATTTTTTTTTTTAATCCTCACCTAAGGATATGTTTACTGATTTTAGAGAGAGAGGAGTCGGGGGAGAGAGAGAGAAACATTGATTGGTTGCCTCCTGTACGTGCCCTGACTGGGGATTGAACCCACAACCAAGCAAGCCACCTGGCCAGAGCTCGCCCTCTTTCTTTTTCATTTAAGAACTCATTTTTGTTCCATATCCTGGACAAATTGAAACTAGTGTTCCTACCGATTACATAGTTTTAAGCATTTAAAAAATGTTTATTTTTTAAATTGTGGTAAATATTCTTAATATAAAGTTTACCATCTTGACTATTTTTAAGTGTACAGTTGAGGGGCATTAAGCACATTGTTATTTTTGTGCAGCCCTTGCCACCATCCATGCATAGAACTTCCTTCATGTAAAACTGAAACTCTGTACCCATTAAATAATAACTCCCTATCTGTTCCCTCCACCCCTGCCCCTGGCACCCACCATTCTGCTTTTCATCTCTACGAATTTTACTGTTCTCAGTACCTCATGCAGGCAGAATCACACAGTGTTTGCCCTTCTGTGACTGGCTTCGTTCACGTAGCACGGGGCCTTCAGGGCTTACACGTGCTGCAGCCGGTGTCTGCCTTTCTGACCGCTCTCTTATAGCCATAGTGCTTTCTGTTAATATGGCTCTGTTGTACTATTTAACCAGTCCCTCCGATGGACACTTGGGCTGTTGCTAATCTTTATCATTCCTGCCGGTGCTGCATTGAGGACCCTTGTCCCTTGTCACTTGGTACAAATGCAGGTGTGCTCTTAGAACGAAGGACCAGTGGTGAGACTGCTGAGTCAAAGGGTGGGAGCACCTGTGATGCTGAGCAAGCCTGCCAGTTGCCCCTGCTGGGGTTGCACGGTTTTGCAGCTCCTCGGGCAGTGCGGTAGGAGAAAGCAGTCCCACCAAATTCTTTCCACTGTTTCCTTTTCCAGCTACTTCCAGGTCTCCACATGTTCGGCTTATTCCTGGAGAATTTCACACCCTTGTGCCACTCCTCCACTTGTCTCTCCCCTGCCCTCCCAACAGCATCCTGATGCTGTTGTAGCTTCTCCACTGTTGCCTCTATAGACCCGAGTATCATAGTTACACCTGTTTCTCATTCTGTCCACTCCGCATGCACGCTGCCCGCGTCTCCTTCCCATCACTGCCGTGCACACATTCAGTTTTACAGCATCGAGGCAGAATAAACTTTACATTCTCTTTCATAACCACCCTGAAGTCTTAGGTGTTTTGTTCTTTAAGTCTAGTCTAAATGGTGAAAAAAATTAAAAACTGCTGTTTGCATGATTTGTACAGAGCTTACACATTATTGTGAATGTGGGACTTTATTCCCTGTGCTGTTCTTGCCTTGAAAGCCCCTACTGGTGCTTTTCAAACTTTTCTGAATATCAGAACCATTTTGGGGGTGTGTGCGGAATGCCATTAAAATGCATGTTTCCAGGCTCCGTTCAGACTTGCCAAGCTCTCAGGGGGATCTAGGAGTTCCTGCCAGATGATTTATGTAGGAGCAGTGGCTTTTGGAGTGTTAGATACCTTAGTCAGTTTCAGGGAATGGCACTTGATCTTATTTAATAAATGAAGATCCTGTTGTCTGCAGCCTTGCAAGCCAGGTGCCCCCTCACCCACAGGCACATGCTCCTCCCCAGCACACACAGTCTTTACTGTAGGAAGTGCCCAGACCCAGAATTTTCTCCTGGCCTTTGATGCTGCTGCTCTTGTGTGGGCTCAGCCTTCCTCCTCTCTGCCTCTGCCCTGCGGTTTGGTGAGAAGGAAGGATCTGGCCCCTGTGGGGTTCTGACAGGGCTGCTTTTGGGTAAAAAGCACAGCACAGTAAAAGCACAGAGATGTGCATGGGCTGGGCCACAAACATTTCAGAGGCCTAATTATTCACTCCACAAACATTTTCTGACATGTTTGTGGGCAGGGCTCTAAGGGAGGTGTCTGTGTAAGAGAAAAAGATGAATTTGACAAGCTAGTAAGTTTCCAAGAAAGCTAAAGAGGAGTTGGGAGCAGGGAGGGATCACATCTGGCTTCATCCCTCGGGTGGGATCCCAGCGCAACGTGTTTCTCTCAGACACAGCTTCCAACAGGATGCACTCTTGGGCTGTAAAGTCCCATTAATGGGGCTTGATCATCCTTTAACAAGTTGATAGAATAGAATTAGAATGCATCAAATACAGTAAGAGTTGTTAGCATTTCATTAATTCTTTCTTAAGCTCTGTCTATTCTGTTAAATATGTTCAATGAGTTTTAGGTTTGGTTATTGAAGCTTTTTTATTTCTAGAAATTCCATTTGGTTCTTTTTCAGTCTGCTGTGTCACTTTATAGTTTCCTATTCTCTGCAGGAATCCTCAAGTGTCTTTTTTTTTTTATTGATTTAAGCAGAGTAGGCATTTCCAGTTTACTGATGATGTCTGTCTGAAGCCTCTTCATGTCTGGTTCTGGTGTCTGTTTTGTGAGTTTGTTCTCTCTTGTGGCATCTAGTTCTCAAGTGTTCCTGGTTTGTGGCATCTTTAACTGCACACTTGTTGCATTTGAAACATTTGGTATGAGTGATCGTGGAGTGGGAGGAAGTACTCTCCTCTGGGGAGGGTGTGATGCCAGATTCCTGGGGGCACGCCGGGTGCAAGACCACCACTGCCAAACTCAAGTCTGGGGCTTTGCACCACCCAGGGGATTCCAGCAGGGCTGAAGGAGCAGTTTTGAGGGGAGGGTCTCCCACCTGTCGTGGGCCTGGGCTCGGATTTCTGTCCCTGTCACTTGTGAAGCTGTCCTAATAAAAATTAATGTCTTCTGGAATCAGCAAATACCCTCAGGGTGAAAGTAGCTTGGGGGTGTATCTCCCTGGTTTCCCCTTCGACCTTCTGTCCTGACCAGATGATCCTCACTGTCTCATCAGTTCTTTCAGAAGTCTTCAAATAACATCTGTTTGAAAAATCTCGTTGTCAAGTTGTTTTCTGTTCCATAATGGAGTATATCAGAAACCCCGTGTTGTTTCGTGAAAGGGTGACCTGAATATGTATTTACTAGACAAGCTGAGTGACCTGGGGAAACATCTCTCTTTCCTCCTTTTGTCCTGTCTGGACTAGGAGTGCAGGGAGTTGGGCTGTGGGAGCCCAAGGAGACACGATGGCCAATGCCTGTGGTTGCTCACCTGATCACCCCTCCCCTCCATCTCAGAGCCTCTTGCCTTATCCTTTTCCTCCCTTCAAGGCTAAATTCAAGCCCCTCATTGCACATGAGGGAGTCGTTCTGCTTTTGATTGTTAAATTTTTGTTGTTGTGAGGAAATTGTTCTAGATTCATGCGTTCGTGTGGCAGACAGTCCCTGAGCCCTGGTCTAGGGGCTGGGAACACAGTCATGAGCTCTACCCAGCCCTGCCCCTCAGAGCCTGGTGAAGGCGGCAGAAACAAGCAGAGCAGCCTGTCAGGCCCAGAGCTGGCTCCTTTAATATTATGAAGGGGAATCCAAAAGTAATACAGCCTGTCCATATCCATAATTATATAATATAAAATGGGGCGGGGTCCAGGGTCTGACTGAGCCTGGAGCTGGGGGGAGGTGGTAAGGCCAGTATGATGCTCTAAGCATGACAAAAAAAGAGAAATAAAAGGAAAGCAATATATAACAGTCTCTGTCTCTATTTCTATATAGTAAAATAAATACATAAAAATTACAATGTACACGCGTATTTTGGAAGTAAACATTGGGCCCAACTGGAAGACCCAGGGGAGCAGTCAGGGCTTGCCTCCGAGTCATGAGCTTGCAGCCACAGATGCAGGCACTGAAGCGTGGGGTGGCCATGAGCAATACATTTTCTGAAACAGCGAAATCACCTGGTAAAGTTTGAATGATACAAAGTACGGTGTTCCCTCTGTGTATATCGGAGTTGCATCCCTGGAAAATTCAGTGTTTGCTAAAATAATGCCAAAATGACTTTGTGTGTGTGTGTGCCACTCTGGGCCTAGAGCACTGCTCATAGCTGTTCACCTGCAAGTGTGCAGCAGGGCATTTACGGCAGGTGGCACACCAGACAGTCTTTATGCTGCAGGTGTCCAGCATCTCCGTCTTGACTACTAAGTGCCAGCTGTGACCTTATCACTGGGCTAATCAAAATCACCCCCACCCCATTTATTTATTTATTTATTTATTTATTTATTTATTTATTTATTTATGTGGTGGTTAAAATTACTTTTTATTTTATTTTTTCCTTTTTTAAATACATATTTTATTGATTATACTATTACAGTGATCCCAATTTTTTCTCCCTTTTATTCCCCTCCACCCTGTACTACCCCTCCTTCCAACATTCCCCGCCCCCCCACCCAAGTTCACGTCCATGGGTCGTACATATAAGTCCTTTGGCTTCTCCATTTTCTATACTATTCTGACCCCCAATCCCCCGCCGGCTATTTTGTACCTATTTCTGCTGCTTCTTCCCTGTACCTTTTCCCCTATTCTTCCCCCTCCCCCTCCCCTCTGATCTCCATTTCTATGATTCTGTTCTTGTTCTAGTTGTTTGCCTAGTTTGTGTTTGTTTTTGTTTTTGTTTTTGTTTTTTTTTGGTTCAGTTGTTGATAGTTGTGAGTTTGTTGTCATCTTGCTGTTCATAGTTTTTTATCTTCTTTTTCTTAGATAAATCCCTTTAACATTTCATATAATAAGGACTTGGTGATGATGAACTCCTTTAACTTGATCTTATTTGGGAAGCATTTTATCTGCCCTTCTGTTCTAAATGATAGTTTTGCTGGAGAGAGTAATGTTGGATGGAGGTCCTTGCCTTTCATGACTTTGAACACTTCTTTCCAGCCCCTTCTTGCCTGCAAGGTTGCTTTTGAGAAATCAGCTGATAGTCTTATGGGAACTTCTTTGTAGGTAACTGTCTCCTTTTCTGTTGCTGCTTTTAAGATTCTCTCCTTATCTTTAATCCTGGGTAATGTAATTATGATGTGCCTTGGTGTGTGCTTCCTTGGGTCCAACTTCTCTGGGACTCTGAGCTTCCTGGATCTCCTGGAAGTCTATTTCTTTGGCTAGATTGGGGAAGTTCTCTTTCATTATTTTTCAAATAAGTTTTCAATTTCTTGGTCTTCCTTGTCTTCTGGAGCCCCTATGATCCAGATGTTGGAACATATAAAGTTGTCCCAGAAGTTCCTAAGCCTCTCCTCATTTTTTTGAATTCTTGTGTTTTCATTCTGTTCTCACTGAATGTTTATCTCTTCCTTCTGCTCCAAATCGTTGATTTGAGTCCTGGTTTCCTTTCCTTTACTGTTGGTTCCCTGTATATTTTTCTTTATTTCACTTTGCATAGCCTTCATTTTTCCCTCCATTTTGCGACCATACTCAACCAATTCTGTGAGCATCCTGATTATCAGTGTTTTGAACTGGGCATCTGACAGGTTGGCTCTCTGTTTATTGCTTAGTTCTATATTTGGAGCTTTGATCTGTTCTTTCATTTGGGCCATATTTCTTTGTCTCAGCGTGCCTGTTACATTGGGAAGGGCATAGCCTTAGACAGTCACCAGGGGGAGGCAACCCAGGTCCCTGCGATGGGGGTGGGGTCTGTAAAGGAACAATGCCGCTTGCTCGGCTCTTAGCTGGCTTTCAAGTCCCTTCCCCTGCTACCCACAAGCAAATTGATCCCTTCTAGTGCTGATTCCTGGGTGGGTTGGTTTGTGCACATTCTAGGACCCCGTGGGTCTCTCCAGTGGACTCTTCTGTGAGGCTGGGAGTTTCTCCCACTGCCACAACCCCCACAGGTTTTTACCTCCAGAGGTTTTGAGGCTTTCATTTCATGCTCTGGAACCCTGGATTGCACGGTCTGTCTTGCTCTCCAGCTGTTCCTCCCAGTTTATCTGCACGCAGATGTGGGACTGCCTGGTTCACCAGCCCCCACCTCACCCGCCTGGTCTTCCAGCTGCTGCTTTGCTGTGCGTCCTCTAGCCCCGGCTGCCCATTTCCACCCCTCCTACTAGTCTGGATGAATGCTTCTTTTTTAGCTTCTTGGTTTTTGGACTTCCATACAGTTCAATTTTCTGGTTATTTTTTGTTTTTAAATTTGTTGTTGTCCTTCTTTTGGTTGTGAGAGGAGGCAAAGTGTATCTACCTATGCCTCCATCTTGGCTGGACCCACACCCCTATTTAAAAAACTCCCCTTGGTGTGGCCCTACTTCCCCAGCTCCTGCTGAGAGCCAGTGATCTCTAACAAGACAGTGAGATCTAGGTAGTGACCAAGGGACCTAGGAGCTCCAACTCAGCCAGAAGCAGCAGGAGGACTTCCTGGAGCGGGTAACACCCCAGCTTCTTGAGGGCTGAGCAGAACCCCATAAAGACATACTCTCTTTAAGAAACCGAGTGTATGTTTCTGGAAGTGAAGCCCCCTTGTGCTGGTGTTGCCAAGGTGAGCTGGGCATGGCAGCCCTGGGTGGCTCCATCTGCTTTTGGAATTGCCATTTCTCCTTCCCTTCATGGAAGTTATGTCTCCTCTGAACTTTGACTCACTCGGTTTCTCCTCCTGGTGGCACTAGGGGGCCTCTGCCTGCTTGTGGGCTAGACAGAAAATCCAGTTTCACTTTTAGTTCCCAGGGGCTGGTTGGCCAGTTTTACCAGAGCAGGGACATAGCCTTCCTTTTAGAGGGTAGGTGAGAGGGGCTGAAGGAGAGGGCTCCCGGTGCCCGCTCTCCTCCGCCAGTGGCCAGGTCCCGGGCACACCGTCTCTCTCCTGCGTTCCATGCTGCTGGAGTGCTGCGCGACTGTGGAGGCACAGCCTCGGGGCTGTGAGCCCACTCCCTTGCCCAGGATGTGATTCCCTCTTGTGACAGGGAACTTGCTGCCACCCAGCACAGCCCCTGCCCTTGTCAGATAGGCCCAGTCTCCTGTGCCAGCATTTCACCATGACCCCGAATCCTCCATCCCCTCCCACCACACTTTAGTATAAGGTTATCCAACTTATGCCTTCCAAAATAAAAATTGTAATAGTGAATTTGTTCCTGGATTTTTTTTTTTTTTTTTTTTTTTGGTGGGAAAGGAAAGAGGTCTTTATTAAAATGTTGCAAATTTGGGAGGCTCATCTCTTCTGCAAAACACAAACAAAACCTAACTCTTCCCCAAAACACCAAAGCCCAAAACTATGCCCAGAATTCCCACCCCATTCTTATCTGTCCGTTGGAGCCTGAAGCTGCTAAGTAGGCGCTTTCTGGTTTGTTCCTGGAAGTTTGATTGTCCCTGTCTTAGGTCAACTTCCCTAGGTTGGGAGAGTTATTGAGGAGAGGTGTCAGGGGAGTGAAGGAGCTTCGCTCACCCAGGCCAGGGGATAACAGAGGAAGGGGGTGGTTTCAGGGGAAGAGAAACCTCAGCCTGATCCCACTGGGAGCTGGGAGTCACTGGCACACAGACAGTCTCCTAGAGGAGGGGCTGTTAACCTCCCTGCCTCAGACACTGGATGGGCTGCCCCTTGGGAGGGGGCCAGAGGATGTAATTTCTGTCATCTGTGGGCAGGATGGCAGTTGGCCAGAGAAAGATGCAGGTGTGAGCTGTCAGCTGCCAATGTCCATGAGAGCTGGGCACAGAGAGGGCAAGGGGGGTGCCCAAGAGCTTCTGATAAATCTCCTGTGGGGCAGAGGGCACGTGTCCACGTCCCAGCTGAGATCCTGCTTTCAAACCTGTATTTGGGACTTTCCATTCTACTCAATACAGGAGGCTCCAAGATCTGTGGGGTTCTTGTCTCTTCTGTCTCTCACAGGGAGCTGAGGTGGGATTTGAGGGCAGGGCAGGTTGGGGTTTTCCGAAGGGAGGGCCCTGAGCCCCACGTGAACCGATGTCCTCCTTCACTCGCCCTACCATAGACTGCCTCTTCAAGGTGTGTCCCATGAACCGCTATTCGGCCCAGAAGCAGTACTGGAAGGCCAAGCAGACCAAGCAGGACAAGGAGAAGATCGCCGACGTGGTGCTGCTGCAGAAGTTGCAGGTGTGTGCACACAGGTGTGCACCATGTGTGTGCATCAGGACCCCAGACGCACACTTAGGGCTGCTGCTCACCAGAGCTGACGGGCCCCATGGCGGGGTTCAGTGGTTTTTAAAACCCCAATATACAAGAGATAGGTGTTTGCTGCTGTAAATGAGGTGAGGTCGGGGGGCATACTGTCCTCCCAGAGACCCGTTCATCCACACGACCACTTTGTGTGTCTTGGAAGAAGACATCCCTTCCTCCAGGCTTGCACAATGCTATGCCAGGGCACATGGTTCAGTGAGTGGAAGGTGGATTGGAGTTCAGCTCCCACCAGCCCTTCAGCTGGACACCACGGTGCAGTGAACAACCTGTACTGCTATGCACGGAGTTCCAATGGCTCCGAGAACCTGACATGAGAACTAGTCTTAACTCCTCCCCTTGTTTTATAGAGTTGGGGCCTGGAGTCCTTAGAGGGGACTGTGCTGTCCATGGTCATTCTGTGAGTTTGCAATAGGGACTAGATGGTGCCTAGGTCTCTGAGCCACTTTTGGTTCCTTGGACACATGATGGTGCCTGGTGCGAGGGCCTGGTGGTTGCTCATGGGCCTCCTGGGGGCAGTGACCCAGTTCACAGTCTGGGTGGTCCTCTCTGGACAGAGCATGGGGCCCAGAGTTAGGCCCCATGGAAAAAGGAGTAAGAGAGTTTGGGTCCACAACTTTGCAGCCTGCTTTTGAGACCCTACTTTGCCCTGGAGCCTCTACCCCTGTGCAGACCTTGCTTACCTGTGTCCTTTGTCCTGAGGGGTAGGTGTAAGATGGCGGAAGGGTGGCCCTGCCCCGCAGCTGTGAACTGGGCTGGAGAGAGGGGGCTGGGATGGGTTGCCTGAGCTCTGGTATAAATACCCGCATCTCCCTCCCTGAGCTGGGGGCTGTCATAGGCTCCTCCCTGCTGCTGACACAGCCCGAGTCTGAACTGGGGATCTAGCCTGGGCACGGGGTCCTCAGTGTGCACCAACACACATTCAAACTACATGTGGTCACAGCTACACACTGTAGGGCTGTGGAAAGTCACGTGTACACAGTAAGGCCCCCCCCCCCAGCAGCCACCCTCACCCCAGTCTCAGTCATGAGACCAGGGTAATGGGACTGAGGAGAAGAAAGGGGTAGAGGGGCCAGTGCTCTCAGTGAGTGCCATTCTGATGGAGGAGACAGAGTGCCTGCCTCTAGGAACCCCCAGTCAGATGGGGGAGACAGAGCCTGTCCTCAGGCAGCTTGCTGTCAAATGTAACAGAAGTGCCTAAAAAGGTGTCCTTGATGGGATACAATCCAACTCCCTGAGTCCATGAGAGCTGGATCCACCAGAGTGGGACGTAGCCAGTCAGGGAAGGCTCCCAGGAGGCAGTGGCCTGGGATCACACACAGTTTTGGGTGGGAGGATCACAGAGGAGGGGGGTGGAGGAGGAGGAGGCAGTGGCACCAAACATGCCTGCCAGCATGTGGACTGGGGCAGGGGTCCTTTTCTGGGGCATCTGGGGTCTGGTGAGATGGGGGAGGCTCAGCATAGGTGCCTGCCAGGGGGCTCAAGTGCTGGCCAGTGTGCCCTCTTCAGAGAGAGGTGGTGGCAGACCCTAGGCTGCAGGCTGTATGACCTCAGGCTGCCCCTTCACACCGGGAGCCTCACCCCCTCTCGGTAGTGGGAGGGAACGGGCCAGGTGGCCTCTGTATGTCACTCTGGGTGCAGTGTCCGGAGCTGTGTGTGTCGCCTTGTATATGTCTGTGCAGCACGCAGCCCAAATGGAGCAGAAGCAGAACGACACAGAGAACAAGAAGGTGCATGGGGACGTGGTCAAGTACGGCAGTGTGATCCAGGTGAGACCCCTGCATCTTCTCCTGAGGATGCCTGGGCTGCTCTTGGGTGAGGGGTGCCAGCTGACCTACCCTCTGGGGGTTTTGTCTCCAATGGGTGGCTCTGGGACCGTTTCTGTGACTGAATATCTACTTCTGCACGTGGCATGAGTAGCTGTGTCCAAGGGTGTGTTTTTGGTGCAGTGGCCACCAGCACAGATTTTGGAACCATGTGTTCTGGGTTCAGATCGTGGTTCTGTGACTTGGGCAAGTTCCTTAACTTCCTGGCGCCTCTGTTTCTCTATCTGTAAAATCAGGCCAGTGACAGTACTTCCCCCTTGGTTGCTGTAAGATTGCATGCAATGATACACTTAAGGTATTTAGACCAGTGCTAGCTTCTATTTTTGTGATCACCCAGGTGCCCTACTGGTATGTGTTTGTGTGACTGCATGTCTCAGTCTGTTTCTGTGTGTCTGACACTGTGTGCATCCAGCTGTGACCAGGGTTCAGTGGGTCCCCCCAGGGCCTCCTTCTCTGATGGGCTGGCCTCTTAGGGCCCCTCACCCACACCCTGCCTCCCCCCAGCTCCTGCACATGAAGAGCAACAAGTACTTGACGGTGAACAAGCGGCTGCCAGCCTTGCTGGAGAAGAATGCCATGCGGGTGACGCTGGATGCCACGGGCAACGAGGGCTCCTGGCTCTTCATCCAGCCCTTCTGGAAGCTGCGGAGTAATGGGGACAATGTGAGGATGGGGCTGGGTTGAGGGGGCCTGGTGGGAGGAGCAGGCCACAGCTCTAGAGGGGCTTCTATAGGGTCTTTGATGTGGGGAGTGGACAAGGTCATATCCATTTCTTAGAGAGGCAGACTGAGACCAGAGAGGGGCCCGGAGGCTGGGTCCTCCCCACCCTTACCCTGTTCTACCTGTCCCCATAGGTGGTCGTGGGGGACAAGGTGATCCTGAATCCTGTCAATGCCGGGCAGCCTCTGCATGCCAGTAATTATGAGCTCAGCGACAATGCCGGCTGCAAGGAGGTGAGTGGGGTGGCAGGGCCAGCCCTGCAGGGGAGAGGTGACCCCACGCCTCTGAGGGTACAGATCCCCTTCCCCACCTGTCTCCCAGCACTGCCCTCATTTTCCATGCCACAGGTTGGCAGCCTCTGGGCAGCTGGGCTGGTGTCTGAGGGGCCTGGCTGGAAGAAGACACCCCCTTGTGTCTATAGTGGGGCTGGGCTGGGCTGGTCCTCCCCTCACCCCTCTCCAGGCCTTCAGTGCTGCCCACTCCCCAAAGGCTGGGGGTCTGCCTGACATCAGGGGTCTCTCTGCCCTTTCCCAGGTCAACTCTGTAAATTGCAACACCAGCTGGAAGATCAATTTGTTTATGCAGTTCCGAGACCACCTGGATGAGGTGTTGAAAGGGGTAAGAATGGGGAGCCCCCACCACTGCTGCCCTGCCTGCTGGCTGCCCAGTCCCTGCCTCACAGGTCCCCCCTCCTGCCCTGTACCCAGCTGCTCCCTGTCTGACCTTCCTCTCCATGCACCCCCTGCTCGGGCTTTGCAGCCCCTCCAGCCTCCCTCCACCCCAACAGGAGCCTGCTTACCAGCCCCATCCAGACCACCCGTTTTCTTGTCTCTGGCCTCACAAATCCCATTTACTCTCTCTAAGTCCTGGCTGCCCTCAGTTTGCTCTCTTGATAAGGGGATGTCAGTAGACTGGGGTCCCTATCACCCACACTGGGGTGGGCCAGATCCTTTAAGTACTCTATCCCCTCTCCAGCATCTGCTCCATGGATCTGTGCTGGGCTCCCTGCCCTTTGCCCCGTGCCCTCTTGGGCAAGGACATGCGCCTGCTAAGTCAGGGTCTGTGCCCTGGTTCCAGACCTACTGGTGTGGGCACAAGAACATAAGGCGTTGGCAGGCTGGGGGGGGGGCGGTGCATGAGCCTGCAGGCGGCACTGTACTGGGAAATACCTCAGTAAAAACTGGGAGGGACCAGAGCCAAGGGTGAGAGGAGGACTGGAGAGACCGAGTAACCCTGAAAACCAGACGTGGGGCTGGAAAGAGGAGGAGGCTTCAGAGGCTCCTCAGGGGTTGTAGGGGCAGAACCAGCCTATTGGGGTGCAGGCAGTATGTGGAGGGGAAGGTGGGAGGGGCAGATTAATAGGTAGCAGAGAGGGTTGAGCTCCTCAGGTAGGGGGATCAGCAGGTGCATCGGGCCATGATACCTGTTAAAGAGAGGTGACAGGCCCCTGAGCAGTCACCTCAGGAGGCCACCCTGAAGCCTGCATTGCTCCCTTTGCCCTCCTCCCCCAGCCAGGCTGCTCTGTCAGGCTTTCCTGTCCACCTCAGGCTGTCTCACCCTCCTCCTCCCTCCCATCTCCCAGACTATTTCCCACCTACCCAAACTCTCTGCCTTTCCCTCCTTAAACCTGTGCATCGCCCACATCCATCCATCAAGGCTCAGCCTCTGTGCCACCTCCTCCAAGAAGCCTTTCCTGTTATATTTTCCAGCTCCAAATCTGTGTAGAAAAGGAAACATCACTGGGCTGCACCCTGAGGTGCTGCCCAGAGTGGTTTCGGTGAATCTGTCATGGCTCCAATGTTAGATTCCAGGCAACTTGGAAGTGAGACTTAAGCTAACAAAGCCCACCCCTTGTTTGCTGTCACTGTGCACTGCCTGGGTACAGAAGTCACTAGCTTCTGCCATAGTAACGAATCCAATCTTTGCATATTCATTCATTCCTTCATTTACCCACTCATGCGTTCACACCACAGATGTTGGCTGAGAACTCTGTGTCCAGCACAGTATGGGAAAGACAGATAACACTACTTAATGATAATAATAGGCGTGACAGCCATGCCCGGAGAGCCTGCTGGGTGCAGGCGCACTGTGGGAGGAAATGTGGTAGAGAGATGAGCACATGGATTCATGTCCCATTTGTCACTAGCGTGTGACCATCGAAGAAGGACACTTAGCTTCTGTGTACCTGAGTTTCCCCACCTGTAAAATGGGGATGATGATGTATGTGCTCAGAGGGTTAGCGTGTGGATTAGTGAGGAAGCTCAAGTAAAGCGTTCACACAGTAACTGGCATGTGATAAGAGCGTAGTGTTACTTCATTATACAAACTAGAATCCTCACAAATTCCACAAGGCGGTTGTAGTATTCCCATTTTACGAAAGAGGAAACTGAGGCTCAGAGATAGTAAGGGACTTATCCAAGGTCACACAGCCTATATGAGCGGAGCCAGGATCCAAATTTGGTCTTGGTGTCCAAAGTTATGGAGGTGAACAGGCCGCAGTCCCTGCAGTCCAGCTGCTTCAGTCCAGCAGGGAGCAAAGTAAATGGGCACGATGCACCAATAGCCAGTCAGGAAGGGCTCAGGAGAGATGCCCCCAGGTCCTGGGAAGATCCCTCCTGCCTTCATGGAGGGGAGACTTGAGATTGGCCTTTAGAGGTCAGGTGGGGTTTCTAGAGGTACTGACTGGGGAGGGCAGGTTTGAACATGGAAGGCTGGGAGGGCTCTGGGTGAGAGCATGTGCACCTCAGCTGAGGATCTTGGCTGCCTTCTCCTTGCTGGCTCTGGAAGGAACAAGTGGGGCCCAGCCAGCTGTGCCTGCGCCTGGGGCAGGGGGGCGCTGGACCTGGGAGGCTCCTTGTCCCTCCTGAGCCTGCATTCTGCTGCCCGCAGGGAGATGTGGTACGGTTGTTCCACGCGGAGCAGGAGAAGTTCCTGACGTGTGACGAGTACAAAGGCAAGCTGCAGGTGTTTCTGCGCACCACGCTGCGCCAGTCTGCCACCTCGGCCACCAGCTCCAACGCCCTCTGGGAAGTGGAGGTCAGAGCCCTGCTTCTGGTGCCCCGGACCCAGCCCTTCTCTCCAGCTCTGGGCTCCGCCCCTCCCTCTTACTCCCACCTTGGTGGCATGCGGTGGGTGGTTGCCTTCTGTCTGTCCTCTGAGTCCCTCTGGAGCCAAGGGGCCAGGAAGGGTTCAGGAGCTACCTACCCAGAGCTCTCCAGGCCTTCTGTCCATGCTTCCCCCTTTGAGCACCCTCTTCCCAGATAGCTTCACCCCTGTACCCTCTCAGGTGGTCCACCATGACCCTTGCCGCGGAGGAGCTGGCCACTGGAATGGTCTGTACCGCTTCAAGCACCTGGCCACGGGCAACTACCTGGCTGCTGAGGTGAGTCGGTAGGGGGCAAGTGGCATCTGGGAGCTCAGGCTGTGTGTGCTTATGGGCACACGCAAGCATGTGTCCCTTGGTGCATGTACGTGTCTATGGACCCTGGCTTATCTGCAGTCATGCATTTATTTAACAAATGTTATTAAATAATTGCATGATTATAAATGAGCCTAATAAATATTACTGTCTCTACTATGTGCCAGGAGCTGTTCTAAGCACTGGGATACAGCAGTAAGCAAAGTTCCCAGCCCTTGTGGAACTTTGACATTGATGTCTGTCCATAACACACAGGCTTGTGTGTATTGGGGCACTCGTATGTGTGAGTGTGTGTGTGTTCATCTGCGGGTCTATGGAGAAGGGCCATGGAGGGCAGGGTGGGGCTGCCTACCCTGAACCAGCACTGTATGTGGATTTTGTCTTGGGGTGGGGGTCATGTGGGTATAGCTGGGTGTCTAATAGTTCCCCCATTTTGTTTCTCTTTCTAGGAGAACCCCAGCTACAAGGGTGATGCCTCTGATCCCAAGGCAGCAGGAGTGGTGAGGACCCAAGCAGTGCTCTGGGGCCAGGGGAAGAGTGAATGTGCATTGCTTTGGGGGTGGAGCGGGGCACGGGGAGGCCATGAAACCCTGGGAGGTGGGCTGGAGGGAGAAGTTCCCTCAAGTGGGATGCTGGTGGTTTCAGGGGGCCTGAGAGGAGGGAGGGGCTCCTGCCTGAGTTGGGGTCTTCACCCCAGGGTGCTCAGGGCCGTGCAGGTCGCCGCAATGCTGGGGAGAAGATCAAGTACCGCCTTGTGGCTGTGCCCCATGGCAACGACATCGCCTCGCTCTTTGAGCTGGACCCCACCACGTTGCAGAAAACTGACTCCTTTGTGCCCCGGTGGGTAGACGCCATGTGCCTTTGGCCTCAGGACCTGCGTGACCTGTCCCTCTGGGGATTGAGCTCTGAGACATGTAGACAGCTAACCACCATTGAACCCTTGCCACGCTCCGGGCCCTGAGTGTGCCTCCTCTCCAGGGTTCTTTATCAGCTGCTTGCCCCAGTGGGTCTGGGTGCTCAGGAACAGGCCACACCAGTTTGCGCAGGGTACACTGAGTGGAGCGCTGGGATCCCTGACCTGTAAGGCCCCTAACCCTGAGATTCTAGGACGCAAGTAACATGAAGAAACTCCCTAGGTGTCAATCAGGCATTAGCCTATGACTTCGGGCAACTTACTAAATTACTATGCTCTGTCAATTGGGAATATCAAGTCCATCCATCACCTTGCGGATGGGAGAATAAATTGAGCCACTATAGTACCATAATCCCTTACCTGAAGCTTTTGGGGCCCGATGTATTTGGAGAGTCAGACTGCTTTTCATTTCAGAAAGGTAATTATATTTCATAATCAAAGACATGAGTATTTCTGCGGTGAAACGCACGCACATTAACACTAAATGGGATAATAGTCTAGACGGCCTCATTTGTCCAAATGAATTTTGGTCCCAAATTTACAAACAAGCCTTGGCTTTTGGAGCGCTTTGGGTTTGCGGAGCGTGGATGGGAAATGGAGCAGCTAGCACAGGGCCTGGGGTGTGTGCTGGTCTCTCCTCTCTGGTTCCTCGCCTAGAGGGGACAAACCCCTGTCCTGTGGTTACTGGGTGTGGTGCCAGTTGGGAGATGTGAAGGGGCTGGGGATTGGAGGGCAGATGGCCCAGACGTGCCTTGGTACACTCCATGCCCTGCCTGCAGGAACTCGTATGTCCGGCTGCGGCACCTCTGCACCAACACGTGGATCCAGAGCACCAATGTGCCCATTGACATAGAGGAGGAGCGGCCCATTCGTCTCATGGTACAGGCCACCTGGGGCTGGGGGGCTGGGGCCAGGTCCCAAGCTTGTCCCTGAGTGCCCTAGCTCACCTCTGTCCCTGCAGCTGGGTACCTGCCCCACCAAGGAGGACAAGGAGGCCTTTGCCATCGTGTCAGTTCCTGTGTCTGAGATCCGAGACCTGGACTTTGCCAACGATGCCAGCTCCATGCTGGCCAGTGCTGTGGAGAAAATGAACGAGGGCTTCATCAGCCAGAATGACCGCAGGTGGGCCGCAGGAGAAGGTTACTGAGATTTTCTGAGAGGCCTGTCCTCTCAGGGTCTGCATTTCATGAACAAAGAAGTCACAAAGCGGAAGCTAGGCAGGCTGGGCTGGGATGGGGGAGACAGAGGTGAGGACTGGTCCCTGTGGGGTCCTGACTGGCCCCGTGCCCCTGCCTTACTGTTCATGTGCTCCCAAAACTAACCCTGGGATAGAAGTATCACCTCTGTTTTACTGATGATGAGACTGAGGTTCAGCCAAGGCCACACAGTTAGTAAGTGGCAGAATGGAGATGCAGAGACCCTTGCACCAAACTCCCTGCCTTGTGCCCTGTTGTTTCTTTTCAGATGGGTGTGTACTGAGATCTTACTCTTATGGGGCAGTTGGGATTCCTGGGTGGGAGGGGCGAGGGGTATATTTTGAGAGCAGGTCAGCATGAAGCTGGGGAGAGAAGTTAAAGGCCAATGATGGGCTTTGTGCTTTGGACAGCTGTGTCTGGGGAAGGGCTGGTTGCCCATGGAGGTAGGGCGGAGAGCATGAGATGGGTGGTTTGGGGAACTTTCACAGGATTGACACCTCACGCTCGTCACCTCTTATATCCTTTTGTGAAGGTTTGTCATCCAGCTGCTGGAGGACCTGGTGTTCTTTGTCAGCGACGTCCCCAACAATGGGCAGAACGTCCTGGACATTATGGTCACCAAGCCCAACCGGGAAAGGCAGAAGCTGATGAGGGAGCAGAATATCCTTAAGCAGGTGGCTGTGACCATGTGTGGGACCTGCAGCAGCAGACTTTGGGGACAGGGCTGGGTGACAGGAAACAGGGGCCTTTTAACATGAACCTGCCTTTTCCTGTCTCCAGTTGAGCTGCAATCTCTCTGCAGTTTCTCATCACCCCCTTTTATTTTTTTTCATTTTATTTATTACTTTGAGAGAGAGAAAGAGGGGGAGAGAGAGAGAGACATCGATTGGTTGTTCCACTTATTTATGCAGTCATTGGTTGTTTCTTGTATGTGCCTTGACTGGAGATGAAACCCACAACCTTGGTGTGGCGGGATGATGCTCTAACCACTGGAGCTACCCAGCCAGAGCTAGTCATCGCTGCCTTTTAATAAAAAGAATATTTATCGAGCACTTATCATGGGCCAGGCACTGCCCGTAGTACCCTACATGCATTGGCTCATGTGAGCTTATCAACCTGGGGGAGGCCTATTATTATCCCATTTTACCCATGAAGAAACAGAGCCCCACAGAGGTTGGAATACACAGCTTGGAAGCAGCAGGGCCAGTATTTGAACTCAGAATGTCGGGTGTAGAGCTTGTGCTTTAAAAATTTTTTTCTAAATTTTTATTATGTCAGTTATTGAGACAGTACTGAAAGAATAGTAAAGTAAACACTGTACATCCACTGCCTGAATGCACTTGTTACCATCTGCCAGTCTGGCTGTGTATAGCTCTGTGCCTCAACATCCATCCTCTATGCACAAATTTAGAAGTCAGTGCACCACACCCCTAAAGTTTTCAGCATGCACCTCCTGAAAATAAGGACACAGTACTGTTATCACACCTAAGAAAATTAGCAGTAATGCCAAATTCATATCAAATTTCTCTTTTCTAAAAATGTCTTTTTAAAGCTTTTTAAAAAAATATTTTATTTATTTTATTTTTAGACAGAGGGGAAGAGGGAGAGAAAGAGAGGGAGAGAAACATGAATGTGTGGTTGCCTCTCATGCACTCCTGACCAGGAATTTGCCTGGAACCCAGGCATGTGCCCTGACCGGGAATTGAACCGGCGACCCTTTGATTCGCAGGCTGGCATTCAATACACTGAGCCACACCAGACGGGGCAAGCTTGTTTTTTTTTTTTTTGTTTGTTTTATTTTGCATTTTTTTTTTGCACCAGGCTATCCACCTAAAGTTTTCTCACTCCATTCAGTTCTGTCTCTTTGGTCTCTACTCTTTTTTTTTTTTTTAAGGTTTTATTTATTTATTTTTAGAGAGAGGGGAAGGTAGGGAGAAAGAGAGGAAGAGAAACATCAATGTATGGCTGCCTCTCACACGCTCCCCACTGGGGATTTGGCCTGCAACCCAGGCATGTGCCCTGACTGGGAATTGAAGTGGCGACCCTTTGCAGTCCGGCACTCAGTCCACTGAGCTGCACCAGCCAAGGCTCTTTGGTCTCTATTCCAGAACAGTTTTTCACTCTGACCTTTTAAAATGTTTATAATTACATTTTTAAAAAAATGAGATAGGCCTGTGTCTCCTCTTTTAAGCTCTGGCCACTCTGGCCTGGCCTGCCTTTTCCCTTAGCCTCAGACTCCTTTGCAGACATTGAGCCAGGCCCAGAATCTGAAGTGGGATTAGAATGCTCATCGGTGAGGGGTGGGCTGAGGCCAGCAGGAGGGAGTGAGGGCTGGAACTGGAGCTGACGGTAGATGGGCTGGGGTTGTAGTCCAGCTTCAGGTAAACGTTGAGTGGCTTTGGGGCAGGGTCAATTTGGGGCTTAGAGTTCCTGGGATAATTAGGGGTTCAGGCAGGTGTGAGGTATCCCTCCTCATTCTCCCTGCTCCCCCAGATCTTTGGCATTCTGAAGGCTCCCTTCTGCGACAAGCGGGGTGAGGGCCCCTTGGTGCGGCTGGAGGAGCTGTCAGACCAGAAGAATGCCCCCTACCAGCACATGTTCCGCCTATGCTACCGGGTACTGCGACATTCCCAGGAGGACTACCGTAAAAACCAGGTGCCCACCGCCCTCCTGCCCTGGCCTGAGCTCTCCAATGCCCCTGCATTGCTCGCTGGCTTGCTCACTCCCTCACTGGTGCTTTCCTCCATTCAGCAAATATTTACTGAGGCACACACTGTGTGCCAGGCACTGTTTTAGGCCCTGGGGGCATGACAGGGCTGGCTTCATGGGCATGTAATCTGGCTCTGTGCTCAGAAGGGCCTTGTGCTGGCTTTAATGCTCTGTTGCTGTCTTGCAATTCCTCTCTCTCTTTTTTTTTAACAGTTGAAATCAACCCCCCATTTTTTTTAAAAAAAGATTTTATTTATTTTTTAAAGAGAGGGGAAGGGAAGAAAAGACGGAGAGAAAAGCCGGTTGATCATCTCTAGCACACCCCCAACTGGGGACCTGGCCTGCAACCCAGGCATGTGCCCTGACTGGGAATCGAACCACAACCTTTCAGTTCGCAGGCCAGAGCTCAGTCCACTGAGCCACACCAGCCAGGGTGCTATCTTGAAATTCTTAATTTTTGAACAAGGGTCCTGCTGTTTAATTTTGCACCGGGCCCCACAAATTATGTAGCTGGTCCTGCCAGACAGACAAGGTCCCTCCCTCGTGGAGGTTTCACTCTAGTAGGAAGACAGACAGTGCACCAAACAGCTATATTGTATAACCCCCTCTTCTGCCCAGTATGGGCTTCCTCTCCTGGACCCCCGCCTTTCTAGGGTTGGGGCGCCCTGCCAGTGTCAGGCCCTGTGTCAGGCTTTGGGCACTGCTCTGGAGGAGAGCTGCATCCCCGTGATGCCCAGCTTGTCCACCCTGCAGGAGCACATCGCCAAGCAATTTGGGATGATGCAGTCCCAGATCGGCTACGACATCCTGGCCGAGGACACCATCACCGCCCTGCTGCACAACAACAGAAAGCTCCTAGAGAAGCACATCACTAAGACCGAGGTGGAGACCTTTGTCAGCCTGGTGCGCAAGAACCGGGAGCCCAGGTGGGCCCGCCGCCCTTCCCTGCTGTGCTCACTTCCTCCCCCCTGCCCAGGGCAGAAAGTCAGCCTGTGCTGGTGGTTAAAATACTGACATCTGCCTCTGCTGGTAAACTGCCTCCTTTTTGAGGCCCTGGCCTCCCCAGCCACTCCCAGAGCCCCATCCCAAATCGGGCCCAATCTAGCTGCAAGAGGGGTGCTGCCTGGGGAGGCCTGAGGCCCTCAGACCCTCCTCTGGTTGCAAAGTCAGTCCTGTATTGAGTCAGTTGTTAAATATTTTGAATATCACTCCTGTCCTGGTGCTTCTTTTATCCTGATTCCCTGAACCAGCATAGCCTCCCCCTCCCCAGGATGGTGCCCCTGACAGCCTCTCTCTAAGCTTTGGGGAGGGGCCTGGGCAGCGAGCTGGGGAAGGGGAAGGAGGGCTTCGTCCCCTGGGCCAGCTGCTGAGGCCCTTCCCCAAACCCTGCTGTCACCACCCCAGGTTCCTAGACTACCTATCCGACCTGTGTGTGTCCAACCACATCGCCATCCCCGTCACCCAGGAGCTCATCTGCAAATGTGTGCTGGACCCCAAGAACAGCGACATTCTCATCCAGACTGAGTGAGCAGGCGTGATGTCCCCACTCACACTGAGGGTCCTACAACTTGGCTTGCACCCTGCTTGACTCCCCAGTTGCCTCAGAGCTTGGGCCCCATCTGGGTTCAGGCTAGAATTGGCACCTGCGCTCTCCACACATATGTACCCAGTACTTGCTGTGTGCCTAGCTCTGGGCTGGCACGGGGTGGAGGAGGAGGGGGCACAGGAGAAGGAGGGAAGGCCCCTGCCCTTGAGATGCTCATGGTTGGTTTGGGGTTCCAGGATGGAGGTGGGTCCCCATGGGAGGCAGCATAAGAGCCTGCCTGGCTCTCAGTCAAGCTCTGGGAAGATAAGATGATGTGGCCAGGTCTGCTTGGGAGGGCTCTGGGACTGGGGTCCTGCCCCAGCCCCGCTCCCTCTGATGGGCGGCCTTGGTCTGCAGGCTTCGGCCGATGAAGGAGATGGTCCAGGCCCATGAGTACCTGGCCATCGAGTACTCAGAGGAGGAAGTGTGGCTCACTTGGACCGACAAGAATAACGAGCACCACGAGAAGAGTGTGAGGCAGCTGGCCCAGGAGGCGCGGGCCGGCAATGCCCATGATGAGAACGTGCTCAGCTACTACAGGTGCCCTGCCCCCTCCCCCGCCTCAGTGCTTCTGTGCCCTGTGGCCTGCTCAGGAGGCCTCAGCCAGTCCCTGCTGAGGTGCGAGCTTCCGCAGCCTCAGTGGGGCTTCCGTCTCCACCTGCCCGCAGCACAGCCTTCACCAGCGACGCTACCTGAAGGATGACTGCGGGGCCTGAGGAGCGCTGGGTGGCCTAGAGGCCAGGCTTAGCTCAGTGACGGGCCTGAAAGAAACCCAAACCTGTCTCCACACATGTATTGTAAAAACAATAATACTACATAACACTTATCCAATGTTTACTACATACCAGGCACTGTTCAAAGCCCTTCACCCCATCATTCACCTAAGCCTCAACAACCCTGAGAAGCAGGGACTGTCATTACCCTGTGTGAAGTTGAGGAGGCAGGCACAGAGGGGTAAAGGAACTTGCCCAAGGTTACAGAGCTGTGAGTGGTGAGCTGTGGTTCTGGCTTGGAGCCCATGGTAGGTAATGCAGGGCTGAGCCGGAAGCAGAGGGCATGACATCACCTGGTGCCGAGCAGAGCTTCTTATAGTCCACATTTCTTCAGCCCCTACTCTCCCGGTTCTGCCCCAACTCCTGCCTGAGCCTGGCTCCTCTCATTGCAGCCTCTCCTTTTCTTTGTCCCAGCTTTTCTCTCAGCCATCCCTCTCTGCCCACGAAGACCTGTCCTGGTTAAAGCCAGAAAGCACTTTCACCCTTAGCAAGTTGGAAGAGACTTGCAAATGCTCAAATCTAGACTGCTTTTCCTTTCACCTCTCTTACTCAGAATTGTCTTTTCTGTGACAGTGGCCACGCATAGTTTAGCCTAAGTCCCTTTGCCACTTTCTTGACTGCCCACCCAGCAAGCCCAGGCCACGCTAGTAGCCCTCGGTAGCCCACCTGCCAGGTCCTCACCATCCTCTCTGCCCCAAAGGTACCAGCTGAAGCTCTTTGCCCGCATGTGCCTGGACCGGCAGTACCTGGCCATCCACGAGATCTCCCAGCAGCTGGGTGTTGACCTGATCTTCCTGTGCATGGCGGATGAGATGCTGCCCTTTGACCTGCGCGCCTCCTTCTGCCACCTGATGCTGCACGTGCACGTGGACCGAGACCCTCAGGAGTTGGTCACGCCTGTCAAGTTTGCCCGCCTTTGGACTGAGATCCCCACTGCCATCACCATCAAGGAGTGAGAGGGGTGAGGAAGGGTGGGTCAGGTCAAGCTGAGGTGGGACGATCCCAGGGATTCTCATGCCTCACTGTCCCCACCCCCAGCTATGATTCCAACCTCAATGCCGCCCGAGATGACAAGAAGAACAAATTTGCTAGCACCATGGAGTTCGTGGAGGACTACCTCAACAACGTGGTCAGCGAGGCCGTGCCTTTTGCCAACGAGGACAAGAACAAGCTCACCTTTGAGGTGGGTGGGACTCCATGAGGCTCCGGCTTGCTCCTTCACTGGGTGGGCTTCAGATGCTCCCTGGGGTGGAGTGTGGGATCTATGACCCCCCTTCCCTCAGTAGCCCCAGCCAGTGCAGGGGCATAGACTGCTGAGACTCACCAAGAGGGAGGCTTCTCTCCTGATCGTGGAGAGCTCTTTCTTCCCTTTGTCCTCTCACCAGATCTATTCCCCGCTTCCCTGTAGGTCACAGGCCACTTCCGACAGCCACCCCCCTACTTCCTGCATGTCGGTTCTATCTCCCCCACAGTAGCCTCCTTTGCAGGCCTCTTTTCCTCAGTAACTCACTAGGGCCAGGCAGCTCTTGTCTGGGACCCTTGATTCCATGTCCACGCAGCCTCACTGTCTTAGAGGAACCTCACCCTCATTACACCCTCTTAGCCCTGGTTTCTAAGACCTTACACTGGCTTACACTGGTTTCTAGACCTGGCCCTGCCTGTCATGGCCTGTGGGCACACTTTTGCCCTGCCCAGGCTAACCCTGGCCCCGCCCCTTCCCCACAGGTGGTCAGCTTGGCACACAATCTCATCTACTTCGGCTTCTACAGCTTCAGTGAGCTGCTGCGGCTCACACGGACGCTGCTCAGCATCATCGACTGTGTGCAGGGGCCACCGGCCATGCTGCAGGCCTACGAGGACCCGGGCGGTGAGGCTTTGCCGCCCAGGCCAGCCCCACCATCCTCAGTTCCTCCGTCTCCTCTTCATCCTCTCTGATCAACCCCCTGTGCAGCCTGCCTTCTGGCTCTGCTATGAGGGGGTGTCTTTCGGCCCAATCCCCTTCAGCCCAGGCTGGACCAGAGGGGCGTCTGCCCAGGCGCTGTGGAGGTCCCAGGGTCTGGGCAAGATGTCTTCCAATGCAGCTTTGTCTTGAGGGAGTGATGAGGGAGGAGGGGAGACAAAGGCCCTGCCTGGGGAGCTCCTGGTTTGATGGGGAGAAACAGTCCTGCCATGGAGGAGTGTGAGGAGGAAGGGAGCAGCCTGAGGGATTGAGCCACAGCCCTGCCCTTAGGGACACCTCCAGGTGGCATAAATTTCTTTAAACAGAAAGCGCAAAGAGACTGACACCTGGCTTTTAGTGCTTTCTACACAGTGTCCCCTCAGTACCCCATGTTCTGTAGCAGCTGTCATGATGTGCCATGTGAGAATTCTCACTGATTTTCCCACACACTTCACCTTTGCCCTGGCCCTCCCTTTTCTCAGATTTGCTTTAGAGCTTACCTCACGCAGAAAACCTTCCTGGTTTAGCCTTGCGCCTGAGCATGGCTTTGCCCTGCAGCTGAGGAAGACAGAGTCAGACTGGGGGCCCCTGCTTTGCACCTTCTGTGACCTCTCTCTGTTCTCTGCTCCTCAGGCAAGAACGTGCGGCGGTCCATCCAGGGCGTAGGCCACATGATGTCCACCATGGTGCTGAACCGCAAGCAGTCCGTCTTTGGTGCCCCCAGCCTGCCTGCCGATGCCGGGGCTGCTGAGCCGCTGGACAGAAACAAGTTTGAGGAGAATGAAGACATTGTGGTGATGGAGACCAAGCTGAAAATCCTGGAAATCCTGCAGGTGGCTGGGCCAGGAGCATGGTGGGAGGTATTGGGAATAGGGCAGGAGAGTGGAGGCAGGTACGGAGAGGTTGGGTGGGGTGATTCTTCTTAGGTCACAGTATCTGGTACTGGGAGACTCCACAATGGTTGCCTGTTCAGTCCAGTGGGTCTCAATGTGTGGTCCTCTGACCAGCAGCATCAGCCTCACATGGGGACTTAGAAATGCATGTTCGCGGGCCCTGCCCCACACTTATGGACTGGAAACACTGGAAGTGGGGCCCAGTGTCTGTGCCCTGACAAGCCCTGCTGGTGATTCTGGCTCCACCCCCCCGCCCCCCCCCCCCGCCCCCCCCCCACTGCACAGGTGAAGAGAGGAACAGGGGGAGGGAACTTTTTCATAGAAACAGATTTTGAAGCAGAGCTAGAGATTTAAGAGCCATTTTCCTGTCAGGGAAGATGCTGTCTTTCTTCTTCTGGGTCTCTTCTGAGACTCCCCAGCCACACTTGGGGAAGGGGTTGGTAGGAGGGATGAGGACCCTTGCTTTTGCCTTGCTGCAGTGACTTCCATCAGAGGAGGGGGCTTCTGACTCAATCCCAGGCCTGGGGCATCCAGAGCTGAGCCCTAGGTGTGGTCAGAGGCTCTGTGCCCCATGAGGATGCAGGCCGGTCAAGGGTGTGTGAAAACCCTGTGTCCTTACTCCTTACCCCACAGTGGCCTCACAGTCTGCACAGCCCTCGGTTTCCCCCCATCTGCCCCTGGGAGCCTTAGGGTCCATTTGGCCGGGCAGGATGGGAGGATAAGAGTTGGCCTTTGGACCTGGGGAGCTTCCCTTTCCTGTCAGTGTCCGGCCTGGGAAAGAGGCTAAGTGGTCTTGGGGATGTGGGAGTGGCTGCGCCTCATTCTGTGAGGAAGGACAGAAGCTGGGGAGAGGGCAGCCTAGACCTCCCTGGGGAGAAGCGTCTTGATTGTTTTGGTGATGATATCCTGGAGTATCCCCAAAAGCTGTGCTCAATGCTGGAGCGCACCCGGGGTACCTGTCACCATCCCCCACCCCCAGAAGCAGGATTGTTTTCCTGTCTTCAGACCAACCCTCACCCCGTCCTCCCCCACTCCCTTCCCCAGTTCATCCTCAACGTCCGTCTGGATTACCGCATCTCCTACCTGCTGTCCGTCTTCAAGAAGGAGTTTGTCGAGGTGTTTCCCATGCAGGACAGTGGGGCCGATGGCACAGCCCCTGCCTTCGACTCCACCAGTGAGCCCCACCCCTGCCTTTACCCTGCCCCAGGCTGAGGCCGACTCACCCAGTGGGACAACAGCCGTGAGCAGAGGCTTGAGGGGACACTCTGGCTCCCCAGCTGTGCCCTGTTTCCCAGCCTGCAAAGGCCTTTCCCCTCCATGGTCTCACTTAAATGCCATAGTGAGGGGAGAAAGGCAGGAATCATTCCCTTCATTTCCTAAATGGGGAAACCGAGGTCCATAGAGGGGCAGGGATTTGCCCAAGGTCATAGCCAGTCAGGAGCTGAGCCAGACCAGGACCTCCAGCCCAGACCTCTGCTCGCCCCTGCAGGACAGCGGCGCCGCCCTGGTCCCTGCCTGGTTGGTTCATCTTCGCCCCAGGAAGGGGCAGGCAGAGGAGCTGCCACCCAACGGTGTAGAAGGGGGCAGTTTGGGTGTGTCCCTGCTCCCGCACCCCTGTGGTCCCCGTCTTTCCGGCACATGGTTCCCACCTGTGCCTGTCTGCCTCTCTTGCTTCCCACAGCTGCCAACATGAACCTGGACCGCATCGGGGAGCAGGCGGAGGCCATGTTTGGAGTGGGGTAAGGGTTGAGGTAGAGGGTTGTGGGGGGGGGTTGGGTAGCTGGTCCCAACACAGGCATGAGGCCCCCTCAGGATGGTGTGCATTTCACAAGACTGGGCTGGCCTCTCCCTCCTCTGTCATCCCCCAGATCTGTGCTCTGAACCTCCCTTGTCCAATGATATAGGGGACACTTGGGCCCCAGTGACAGTCATGGTCGTTCCCCAGCTTCCATGAAGGGCATCTGTGCCTCTGTGCATCAGGACTTGGCCAGGTAGCTGGAAGGATGTCCCCCACCCCCTGCCCTGGGGATGTGCGGCCTGCCCTTTAGAGGGCTGGAGTCGGGAGAGGGCCAGGAGCCGGGGGCTCCGCCATTTCTGTATCATGCCCTTGCATCAAGTGAAGCCTTTGGACCCCTTCTGAGAGGGCATTTTAAAATTCATAACATAAATCACATAAAATTACAAAGGAAACCTGTGGCATTGAGATACAGTTATCAAAATATTGAAGAAAACAAATCTGAAGTGACAGTTTTCTATGTGCCTGTTTATTAGCACATTAAATAACAAGTTGTGCGAGGGTGTAATTAGTTCCATTCTTTGAAGTGGTGATGGATGTAAACAATTTTTCACAATTTCTGTAACAACTCTAAAGTGATGTGAAACATCTATGATGTTTCAGTGTCACAGGTACTGCTAATTTTTTCTCATTGACGAAAGTGCTACATTTTGGTTAGAGGTTGATAAAAATAAAGATGGAGCTTTTCCTCATATGTGTTCATGGCCCCAGCGCTGTCCATGAATCCTCCTGAATCTCTGCTTCAGCCGCTTAGTCAAGGGGAGTCCTGTGGGACCTGAGGGGGCGTGGGGGTCACTTCGGGAGCTCAGGGCCATGGCTATTTATAAACTGGTGAGAAAATGTCAGTAGTTTTAGCAAATATCACATTGGGCGCCGCGTCTGCTGAATGGGTGCCAGGGAGCGCACCGGCCTCACCCAGCCCGGTGCTGCAGGAAGACAAGCAGCATGCTGGAGGTGGACGACGAGGGCGGCCGCATGTTCCTGCGTGTGCTCATCCACCTCACCATGCACGACTACGCGCCGCTGGTCTCGGGGGCCCTGCAGCTGCTCTTCAAGCACTTCAGCCAGCGCCAGGAGGCCATGCACACCTTCAAGCAGGTGCTGCCCCTGCACCCGGGCCCTCAGGGAGTTGGGGGGGACACCTGAGGACCACCTGGCCCCTGCACCGAGCAGGCAGGCTGCCCTGGCCACGCGCTGGCCTGCGCCGGACACTGGGGGTTAGCAGTGATGGAGGAGGAGCTCACAGCTCACAGCACATTTGGGGTCCTCAGCCTTGCTGAGCTCCTTAGAGGTGAGGGCCAAGTCTTGGGTA
This sequence comes from Pteronotus mesoamericanus, assembly GCF_021234165.1. Classification (NCBI taxonomy): domain Eukaryota; kingdom Metazoa; phylum Chordata; class Mammalia; order Chiroptera; family Mormoopidae; genus Pteronotus; species Pteronotus mesoamericanus. The sequence continues at coordinate 3,845,806 of NW_026555085.1, forward strand.
CTTTTATCTCTTCCCATTCTGGCTCAAGACCTGACATTTCTAATGATGTGGACAGCACGTGACAGTTTGCAAGCTTTATCACGCGCACCTTTGCTAAGTGCTTCAGGTCACACCCGGCACGCAGTCAGTCCTCACTAGGGTTTTGTTATTGTGATATCATGTGGTCTTGGCGGCTCCCTGTGAAATAGGACTGGCATTTAACAAGTGCTTGCCGTGTACTAGGCACTGGGCATTGGGCTTGCCCTTATGGAATTCCTGCAGCAGCCCTGACAATGTGGTTACTCTTCACTGTTGTTCTATAGAGGGGGCAAATCGAGGGAGTTGGGGTTCAGGTCCCTCTTTCAGCCAGCATTCAGTGCCGCCAATATGCTCTGCCTTGCCCTGGTTAGGGTCCGAGTGAACAAGTGACAGGCCATAGCAACATGTGACACGAGGCAGTGAGTAACTGAAGCCAAGCGATGAGGCAGCTCATGGCAGGGGGTGCAAGGAAGGCTACAGCCACAAGGGAAGTCTTCCTGGAGGCACTGGACTTATAAACACTGAGCAGGATTTGACTCAGTGGAGAGGAATGGTGGAGTGGAGTTGCCGGGAGCAGAAGCCTGAACAGGACAGGCACCGGGACTCTATGAGGCAGTGGACCTGGGGTGCCCGCCTCACCAGGCAAACCCATCCTCCACCTTCAGGTACAGCTGCTGATCTCAGCCCAGGACGTGGAGAACTACAAGGTGATCAAGGCGGAATTGGACCGGCTGCGGACCATGGTGGAGAAGTCAGAGCTGTGGGTGGACAAGAAGGGCAGTGGCAAGGGCGAGGAGGTGGAGGCAGGCACCGCCAAAGACAAGAAGGAGGTGTGTGGGGTTGGGGAGAAGCGGGACAGGGCCCTGGGAGGGCTGGGCCTGGCTAACCCCAACCTCCTGTGCCCCCAGCGGCCCAGGGATGAAGAAGGCTTTCTGCCCCCACCTGGGGAGAAGAGCAGTGAGAACTATCAGATCGTCAAGGGCGTGAGTGGTGGCGGTCGTCACGTGGTGGCGGTCCTCACGGTTGGGTCTGCCTGCCCTGGAGGCTTCGGGGGCTTGACCTCTTCCTCCTCCCGGTTCTACCAGCCACTGGCCCTTAAAATAGGCATCTTCTACCTTTTTGTGAATGTGAAAAACAACCCTGCCAAAGTCCAGATGGAATTATTTTAGAGCTGAAGGAATTTAATGAAATTCTCTTTCACAGTCCTATTGGGCTACTTACTTTCATGGCCGGAATTGGGTTTTTAGTGCTCCCCTGCCTTGTTACAGTGATTTGATTCAGTGGCCGTGGCCCCTTCCCCCTTCCTGTCCCCGATTTGAGCTGGGACCAGGCTATGGTGGGTTGGGGGGAGGGGAAGCCTGATGAGGAGGGACGGGGCCCTGGGCTCACCCCTCTCTCCGCAGATCCTGGAGCGGCTGAACAAGATGTGTGGTGTCGGGGAACAGATGAGGAAGAAGCAGCAGCGGCTGCTCAAGAACATGGATGCCCACAAGGTCATGCTGGACCTGCTGCAGATCCCCTACGACAAGGTGACCCCTGACTTCTGACCTCTGACTGCTCAGGGCAGCTTCACCCTAAACCATGACTGGACCCAAACCACTAATACCTAATGCTGACCTAACCCATACTCACCCTGACCTTTTACCTGACCTGTCCCCAGACATACCGTGGCCCCCCAATACAATCTTAATATCATCTCAACCATTGATCCTCTGCCTCTCATCCTGATCCACTTTGACCTTTATTTGACCCCAGCTTCACTCTTGATTCTTGACCTGGACCCCAGCTTCTGTCTTCTTCTCTGGTCTAATCCTGATAGGTTCAGCTTGGTCTTAACTTTTGACCCTCAGCCTCTCTCTGACCTGTAATGTCAACTCTGGCCTCATCCTAACCCCTGACTTTAGTTCCTCACTTGGCCCCTGATTCTAGACTTAGCCTCATCTCAACCTCTGTCCTTTTCACCCCTCACCTTGGCTGACCTTGGTCTTGAAATGTCTCAATCCTCACGCTGACTCTTGACCCTGACATCATCGCAATGCTCACAGGACCCTGACCTCCTTACCTTTGTTCTCCCACTCCAGCCTCATCTTATCTTCTGACCTTTAGCCCCCCACATTCCATATCCTGACCGGGAGGCACAGCTTTTACCTAGAACCCCAGCCCAGATCCACTCCCACACCTTTCCTCCTGGGCCTTTCCTGGGCACAGGAGGCTCAGCATCCTCTCCCCTCTGTGCCCAGGGTGATGCCAAGATGATGGAGATCCTGCGCTACACACACCAGTTCCTGCAGAAGTTCTGTGCGGGGAACCCTGGCAACCAGGCCCTGCTGCACAAGCACCTGCACCTCTTCCTCACGCCAGGGGTGAGGGGCAGGGCGGGGCGTGGGGCAGGCTGGCAGGAGGGCGGGGCAGCCCAGACCCCCTCTCTGATGGATGCCTGCTACCCAGCTCCTGGAGGCAGAGACCATGCAGCACATCTTCCTGAACAACTACCAGCTCTGCTCCGAGGTCAGCGAGCCTGTGCTGCAGCACTTTGTGCATCTGCTGGCCACCCACGGGCGCCACGTGCAGTACCTAGACTTCCTGCACACTGTCATCAAGGCCGAGGGCAAGTACGTCAAGAAGTGCCAGGATATGATCATGACTGAGGTGAGGGCAGGGCCGGGGGTCACATGTGTGCTTGGGTGGTGGGCACGGAGAGGGACTTGAGTGGTAGGGCACAGAACCTGGGCGGCCAGGCCCAGAGTTAGTGGGCCACGGAGGGAATACCGGGGTGCTGGGTGTGGAGGGGCTGCAGAGGCAGGTCCAGCAGAGCTTAGGCTGCGGACTAACAGAACTCAGATAACGGGCCTGAAAGAACTCAAACATGCATTCCTTCATCTATCATTTATTATCATTGATTTAAAAGTCCTGAAGTACCAGCTTGGTGCCGAGGACCTTGTGTACGTGGGGAAATCAGTCGAGTATAAGCTTGGGGGTGGGGGGTGGGGGCCATGTCCTTTGTGCTCATTGCCAAGGCCCCAGCACGTGGCACATTGGGGGTACCCAGTAAACACCTGATGGCTGAAGGCATGAAGGGTGGGGGCTGAGATTCAATCCGGAGGAAACATGGTCTCACAGCAGTGGGGTGGGCAGGAGAGAAAGGAGCCAGCACTAATGGGAGATGGGGGAACTCGCAAATGACACACCGTGGACTGGAAGTGCTGTGCAATATTCATTACTCACTGCTGTTAGTTGCTGTGGACAACATAATCGCTGACGGGGGAGGTGCGCTTGTGCTCCTTGATGGTTTAAATTACACACCGTGGGAACACGGGGGAGGGAGGAGTGAGCTGGTGGGGTGGGATTAGAAAGGTGCCTCTGAGACAAGCCCAAGTGGGACCTGTTTCCCTTAGTGGAAGAGAGGGTGCTTTCTGGGTCCAGGGTTTGGTGCCCCTGATGGCAGAGGGCCCCAAGGGCCAGGAAACCCCAAAAACTCAGGTAGGGGAGGGTTTCCTGAGTGTTGGGTGAGAGCAAGGGCCAGAGTCCCAGTCTCTCCCTGGTAAGCACAGGAGAGGGGTGGGGCCCAGGGCCTGCTTGCCTGAGGGGTCTGACACGTATCCGCCCCCTGCCTGCAGCTGACCAACGCAGGTGATGACGTGGTAGTGTTCTACAATGACAAGGCCTCGCTGGCCCACCTGCTGGACATGATGAAGGCTGCCCGGGATGGCGTGGAGGACCACAGCCCCCTCATGTACCACATCTCCCTGGTGGACCTGCTGGCTGCCTGTGCGGAGGGCAAGAACGTCTACACTGAGATCAAGTGCACCTCCCTGCTGCCCCTGGAGGACGTTGTGTCTGTGGTGACGCATGAAGACTGCATCACTGAGGTGGGCCTGTGTCCACGTGGGGACAGTGGGGACTGGGAGAGGTGGCTGTGGGTGGGGGAAGGCTGTCGGGGATGGGTGCTTGAGCCAGGCCGAGCAGCCTATCAGCCCTGGGAGGTAGAGGGAGGTGTGGCAGTGGATGGGACTTGGGAGGGTGGTGGGGATGTGCGCAGAAAACACGGGCGAGGGTTTGGTGAGGTGCAGAGACAAGAGCCTGGGCAGGCGGCCCTGCGTGTGCCCCTGACATCCCACCCCGGATCCCCAGGTGAAAATGGCCTATGTGAACTTCGTGAACCACTGCTATGTGGACACAGAGGTGGAGATGAAGGAGATCTACACAAGCAACCACATCTGGACACTCTTTGAGAACTTCACCCTGGACATGGCTCGGGTCTGTCCCTGTGGTGGTTGGCAGCACAGGCAACCTTCAGGGGTGGCAGTGGCGGGCCCATGTGTTGGAGGGCAGCCCCAGGCATCTGCCTCTCCTGCCGCAGGTCTGCAGTAAGCGGGAGAAGCGCCTGGCTGACCCCGCCCTGGAGAAGTATGTGCTGACCGTCGTGCTGGACACCGTCAATGCCTTCTTCAGCTCCCCGTTTTCTGAGAACAGCACCTCCCTGCAGGTGAGCCTCTCCTGTCTCTGACAGCTTTGCGCAGCAGAGAGGGAAAGTCAGAATACATGTTCATATTTGCTGGTTGTGCATAAAGATATTGTGGAAGGTTATACAAGAATACTAGTTATCTATGCCCATAACAAATTACCCCAAGGTTTACAGTTTAAAACAAAAAACGTTTCTGATCTCACAGTTTCTGTGATCAGGACTAAAGTGGGAGCTGTACTGTACCATAGGACAGGAATGCCCAAGTTCACCCGGTGTGATGGATCCCGGGGTGGCAGGGGAGGCCTGGCTGCGCTGACTCACCGAAGTCAAGGTGGGCGTGCTGGCCACAGTGGACAGCCGAGCCAAAGCCGAAATCGGGAGGGTGACACACAGAGAACCTCAGTGTTGGTCGTGGTGTCCCCAGAACTGCAATAGGTGGGCTGGCTGGTGAGCAGAGCTTAGACTCCACTCACGGAAGGAGTCATAGCCCCTCAGTCGATGCTCAGACTTCACAGCCGCCAAGCCCCAGAATGAAACAACCAGGTTCCCTTGGGGAAGGAGCCACTCCCCCTGCAGGAAACCAATGGAAGGGGCTGCCTACAGGTGGAGAGACAGGGGCGCAGAGGGGACAGTGCTGCTGAGAGCGGTCAGGAAAACGTTGGTCCCCTCACAGCAAGGCTGGGTTTATTTTGACACCCGTGTGTTTGGGCCCTGGGATCTCTTTGGGACGGTGGGACTCTGGTCATTTGCATCAGCATTCCCTACCTCTCATCCGCCCCAGGGGCAGAATGTGGGGAATGGGGATGGGGTCAAAGGTAGGGATGAGGCTTCTCAAAGTGTGCCTTTTTATTACCTCTTGGTTTTTGAACCACGTAAATATATCACCACTTCACATCAATTTGTTTAAAAATCTTTTAAAGTAAGAAAAGGGTCAGCAATAGGGTTGTAAGCCCCAGACCTGGACCTTGGGATTTCTCACGGGGCTGCCGTGAACAGTTGGCAGGTTGTGCACAGAAAGGGGGTACCTTTTCCCCACTGGCACAGACACGTGGTAGCTGTTGGAGCCTGCGCCTCCGCCCATGCCTGTTCTCAGTGGGCTCTGGGCCCTGGGCGGGCTGCCCAGGGTGGAGGGTGGGCCAGGCTGCAGCAGCTGTTACTTCTCGCAGACACACCAGACGATCGTGGTGCAGCTGCTGCAGTCCACTACGCGGCTGCTCGAGTGTCCGTGGCTGCAGCAGCAGCACAAGGGCTCGGTGGAGGCCTGCATCCGGACCCTCGCCATGGTGGGTGAGTGTGCTGGGGTGCTGGCTGGCTCCCACCACCCCTCCTCTCCCCGCACCCCAGGGACACCTGCCTCACAGCAAACACATTACCCCTAAGCTCACCCGTCCTCTGCTCCCAGGTGCTTCTCAGTAAGTCCTTCTTGGTGTCTAACTGGCATCCTGGCAATTGAGAAGCAGCTTTTTCCCCTGAGTCAGCTCCCTGGAGGAGAATGCTGGGTGATGTTCCTCAACCAGAGTTACCCGTGCTTGCACATGGTCTCAGGCAGGAGGGAGGACTGTAGGTTGTTAGGGAGAGTGGGGAAGTGGAGGGGTCAGGCTGGATCCAGTGTGAAATTAAAGAGGCAGAAACTCCCTCTTTTTATCCAAAAAGGGGAAGAGGGTACCTCAGTCCAAGTGGGGCCCGGGTGGGGTTCCCTGCACCCAGAGCCTCGGTGTGGTTCACCTTGTTCCCCAGTATGGCAGACCTGGGCCCGGCCCCTCTGGCTGGCTAAGCCTCTCCACCCTCTCCCCAACCAGCCAAGGGCCGGGGCATCTCACTGCCCATGGACCTGGATGCCCACATTAGCTTGCTGCTCAGCAGTGGCATCAGCTCTGTGGCTGCCGCCCAACGGAGCGCTTCCAACTACAAGGCTGCCACGCGGACCTTCCCTCGAGTCACCCCCACTGCCAACCAGTGGGACTACAAGAACATCATCGAGAAGCTGCAGGTGGGTGTGAGGTGTCCACCACAGGAGTGGCTTTGGAAAAGCGTGTTCTCAAGGAACACCCCTTCCTGTGCTGCCCACACCCCCAGGAAAGGGGGCTGCTCAGCTCGGCCCCTCCTTGGAGGCTGCTAAGTGCAGGCTGGGGGAGAAGACTAATGGCATCATTCTAGGGGAACCAGGAGAAATCCAGGAATCCGCTAGTGGCTTTGGTGTTCATAGAGGGTCAGGACCCCCCACAGTCCTGGCAGCACCTTTTTGTATATGCCATGCACCTATATCTACGGTCTTGGCCTGCAGAGGGTGTGTGGTGGTTTATTACCCCCACGTGGCAGGAAGCAGGCCCAGAGACGGCGAGGGGCTTGCCCCAAGTTACAGGACTAGAGGACAGCCCGCCGTTCCCAAGCCAGATGTCATGCTTTGTGCAGGGCGGCTCAGTGGGCCCAGGATCCCCGGATCTGTGCAGGGCGATCTGTGGGGCTATTTAGTGTTGGGGTGCAGGGATGGCAGGCAAGCTGCCATCACCTCGGGCCTGGGGGCCTGCATCTTGCATGGCGGTGACCCGGTCTTGCCCACCGCAGGACATCATCACGGCCCTGGAGGAGCGCCTGAAGCCCCTGGTGCAGGCTGAGCTGTCTGTGCTGGTGGACGTCCTGCACTGGCCCGAGCTGCTCTTCCTGGAGGGCAGCGAGGCCTACCAGCGCTGCGAGAGTGGGGGCTTCCTGTCCAAGTGAGGGGGACACCCTGGTGATGTCGGGCAGGGAGCCTGAGACAGGGAGGGGCCTAGTGGGGACCAGGATGGGGCGGGGGTGGGTGTCTGGAGGGAGGCAGTGGGACTGCCCCAGCGTGCCCTCCTTCCCGCTGCCAGGCTAATCCAGCACACCCAGGACCTCATGGAGTCGGAGGAGAAGCTATGCGTCAAGGTGCTGCGGACCCTGCAGCAGATGCTGCTCAAGAAGGCCAAGTATGGGGACCGGGTGAGTGCCAGGTGGCCCACACCAGGGCACAGGGGCCAGGACTATCGGGTCAGTGGTTAAAAATGGTGCGAAGTGCACTGTGGGGCCTTGCTCCTTTCCCCCAGGGCAACCAGCTACGCAAGATGCTGCTGCAAAACTACCTCCAGCACCGCAAGTCCAGCTCTCGGGGGGACCTTCCTGACCCCATGGGCATCGGTCAGTACTGCTTCCTCCACTGTGCCTCTGGGTGGCCTGTTTGCCCAGCCCTGGGCCCTCCCTCCTGCTCTCCCGCCCAGTAGCCCCTCTCAAGCCAGTCTTCCCACTCCAGGCCTAGACCAAGACTGGTCAGCAATTGCGGCCACCCAGTGCCGGCTGGACAAGGAGGGGGCCACCAAGTTGGTGTGTGACCTCATCACCAGCACCAAGAACGAGAAGATCTTCCAGGAGAGCATTGGCCTGGCCATCCGCCTGCTGGATGGCGGCAACACCGAGATCCAGGTGTGGGGTGGGCGGGTGCGGTGTGCCAGGGGGCTCACCTCATTTTGGTGGTGAATCCTGCTCAGGAGGGGGGCAGTGTGCCAAGTTACTGAGGCCCTGGGGCCTTGGCTGCTGCGCTGGGTACCTGTGGGCAGCTCCACTGCCCACATCTGCCCAGTGTCATGTGGTCACTCTTCTATCCATGCACACTTCTCTGCTGCAGCCAGGTGTGAGCCTGTCTCCCCACCATCCTGCCCTCCATTATATCCACCATTCTTGCCTCTCAGCCTCTGCCCAGGCCTCCTTCCCTCCTCTTCCACATCCTCCTCAGCCTTTGGTGCCCAGCTAGAGGCCTACCTCCTCCAAAACGCCCTCTCTGGTTGCTTTATCCCCATTCATTCTTCCATTCTTTCCATAGGCCTGCATCTAGTGCCTTCTTTGTGCCTGGCAGTGTTTTAGGCAGTAAATATTCAGCAGTGAACAAAAGACAAAACCCACGTGCTCTTGGCACTTAAATCCCAGTGGTGACAACAGTCAATAACTAATCCCTACGTAACATGGAGGGCATGTCAGACGGTGATCATTCAGGCAGGGGTATCTTACATGGAGTATCTGGGAAGACCCCGGAGGTGAGCACGTGGACAGTGGACAGGGTGCACCAGGCAGAGCAGGCAGCTGACACAAAGGTCGTGAACAGGAAGGGGCTTATGTGGCTGGAAGGGGTGGAAGAGGTGTGAGTGGTAGAGCCCGGGGTCAGAGAGGTGGCAGGCCATCACGTGGCCTCGTGGGCACTGTGAGGCATGGCTTTTCCTTTGAGTAAGATGGGGCCATTGCAGGGTTTTGAGAGAGAAGGGACGTGACTTAGATGTCAGAGGAACCCCTGGCTGCTGTGTGGACGCAGATGAGGGCCAAGGGCAGAGGCAGAAGGTGGTCAGGAGGCTAGTGCCAGCCTCCATCTTCACAGCTGCAGCGGTCATAGGCCCTTGGTTTTCCACCCCCCGCCCCAGCCAGCCCTCGTCACAGGGTGCAGGGGCGTCTCTGGCTCCCTTGCCTTGTTGGTTTGGGCATGTCTGGAGGGCCCAGCTGTGCCCCATCCCTGTCCCTGCTGCATAGGACCGAGGCCTCTCGGGCCTCACTAAGGGCTGCTTAGAGCCAGGCCCCGTGCTGGGGCTGCCCATCCCCCCACTCACTGCCATGTAACTATCCACCCCTAGAAATCCTTCTACAACCTGATGACAAGTGACAAGAAGTCAGAGCGCTTCTTCAAGGTGCTACATGACCGCATGAAGCGGGCCCAGCAGGAGACCAAGTCCACAGTGGCTGTCAACATGAGTGACCTGGGCAGCCAGCCCCGAGAGGACCGGGAGCCAGCAGACCCCACCACCAAAGGTCGGGGTTGGGCCAGGGACAAGGGGACAGCGTGGGGGTGCTGGGTGGTAGGGTCAGAAGGTGCAGGGGCAGGGCATCACGGGTCAGGGATAAGGGCTTTGGGTACACAGAGGGGGCTCAGGGTGGGAACACAGGGTGAGGGTGAGGGTCCGGCACTCCAGCAGCTCCAGCCTCACCAGGCCTTGCTCTGCAGGTCGTGTGGCCTCCTTCTCCATGCCTGGCTCCTCCTCCCGCTATTCACTGGGCCCCAGCCTGCGCCGGGGGCATGAGGTGGGCGAGCGTGTGCAGAGCAACGAGATGGGTACGTCTGTACTCATCATGCAGCCCATCCTGCGCTTTCTGCAGCTGCTGTGTGAGAATCACAACCGGGACCTGCAGGTGAGTGCCTTGCCACACACCCGCCCCTTCCCCACTGCCCAGCCAGCCTGTGTACCCCTTCCCCTGCCATCTGGCCTGGGCACCTCTCCTCTGCAGCTGATGGTACCCCCAGCCCTGCAGCACGCAGGATTGGTCCCCTGCCTTGCCACATCCACCTCATCTGTGCTCTGCAGAACTTCCTGCGCTGTCAGAACAATAAGACCAACTACAACCTGGTGTGCGAGACGCTGCAGTTCCTGGACATCATGTGCGGCAGCACCACAGGAGGCCTGGGGCTGCTGGGGCTCTACATCAACGAGGACAACGTGGGCCTTGTCATTCAAACCCTGGAGACTCTCACTGAATACTGCCAGGGCCCCTGCCACGAAAACCAAGTGAGCAGCATGGGGCATGAGCAGCAGCTGGGTGGTAGCATGGACGTGCGGGAGGATGGAGCAGGCTGGGAAGGGGAGGGGCTGAGGCCCCTGGAGCTACCGCAGTTCTGAGGGGCCTGGGCCCTGTGTCCCTGCACTGCTCTTGCCAGACCTGCATTGTGACACATGAGTCCAATGGCATAGATATCATCACTGCGCTGATTCTCAACGACATCAGTCCCCTATGCAAGTACCGAATGGATCTGGTGCTGCAACTCAAGGTAGGGCCCATGGCAGCCCATGAGAGTGCACAGGTGTGCATGTGACATGTTACATGCACGCTGGCATGTGTGATATGGGCACCATGTTTACCAACATGTGATGGGTGCAGATTGCATGTGTGCAACATGTACGTGTTTATACACACGAGTGAATGTGTGAGCAGCTACTCTAGAAGCAAACATATTCGTGGTTTACCCAAAGGCCTCCTGTGTATGTGCCTGCTGTCTGGGGGGTTGAGTGTACCTGCCACAGCGTCAAGGTGAAGGTGGCCTGTGTGTGGCCTAGATATGCAGGACGCTTCTCAGCAAGCCTCGGGTCAGTGGGGGGTGGGGAGGCTGGGAGAGGCTTTTATAGAGTATTCAGCAGTAAGGAAGGGGGCTCTCAGACCTTGGACTGTCTTCCTCCTTCCCCTAGGACAATGCTTCCAAGCTGCTCCTGGCTCTGATGGAGAGCCGGCATGACAGTGAGAACGCTGAGCGCATCCTCATCAGCCTGCGGCCCCAGGAGCTGGTGAGGCTGGCCTGGCAGGCACATGGGAATGCGCCCCTGCTGGGGTGTGTGGGCATGGGGATTAGGGCCCAGCCTGCCCTACACCCTCGGAAGAGGGCATTCAAACAGGCACTGCCCCGCCAGGTGGACGTCATCAAGAAGGCCTACCTGCAGGAGGAGGAGCATGAGAACTCAGAGGTGAGCCCGCGTGAAGTGGGCCACAACATCTACATCTTGGCACTGCAGGTACCAGCCTGACCCCACGGGCCCCACCCCTGACAACCCTGTCCCCCAGCAACTACGCTGCAGTGACTGCACACTGCCCTCTCTCAGCTCTCCAGACACAACAAACAGCTGCAGCACCTGCTGAAGCCTGTGAAGCGCATCCAAGAGGAAGAGGCTGAGGGCATCTCTTCCATGGTGGGGATTGGGACAGGGCTGGGCGTGGGGGTGGGGCTTAGGTCTAGGGGTGGGTGGCGATTTGGTGAAGTGGGGTGGGGCCAGAAACTCGGTGGAATTCTGGCCTGCCGGTGTGGCCTGGATCTGAGTTAAAAGCAAGGATCAGTGAGCCAAGCTGGAATTGAGGGCCTGGAGCTCAGGGGTGAAAGGAGGATTTAGAAGCAGGAGCAAGGCTGGAGCAGGTGGGTCTGCACCGGGTCGGCAAGCCCAGAGCAGGACCTAGGGTGCACCTGGGCAGGACTGAGGGCACTGTCATGGGATTATCTGGACATGGCTTTCCCACTCCCTCCTACCTCCTTGGGGCTGGGGCTGGGCTGCCTGGGGATGCCGCTCACTGGGGTATAGTTCAGAGCTGGGCTCCGGCCTTGTCAGGGGATGCGTAGCCTGACCTCAATGCCCTCATGACCCCCAGCTCAGCCTCAACAATAAGCAGCTGTCGCAAATGCTCAAGTCCTCAGCACCTGCGCAGGAGGAGGAGGAGGACCCCCTGGCCTACTACGAGAACCACACTTCCCAGATTGAGGTGGGGACTAACGGTGGTAGGAGCACAGGGAGTGAGGGCCATGAGCTGGGCCCTTGGAGGCCTCAGCCCAGGTGCGACCGTGTTCCTATACGCGCCCAGATTGTGCGGCAGGACCGCAGCATGGAGCAGATTGTGTTCCCAGTGCCTGGCATCTGCCAGTTCCTGACAGAGGAGACCAAGCACCGGCTCTTCACCACCACGGAGCAGGATGAGCAGGGCAGCAAAGTGAGCGACTTCTTTGACCAGTCCTCCTTCCTGCACAACGAGATGGAGTGGCAGCGCAAGCTCCGCAGTGAGGACCCCAGCGGGGCGGGAAGACAGGGCTGGGCCTGAAGCCGCTTCCCCAATGCCTCCCTCACCTGCCCCACCCCCACTCCTAGGAGGGATGCAATGTTTTCCTTTGAAGTGGGGCTGAAGCTTGTGCGGGCAGTGGTCCCATGTTGGGTGAGCAGACAGGGTTGATCAGGGACCCCTCACACCAGCCTCCTCCTTCAGGCATGCCGCTGATCTACTGGTTCTCTCGCCGCATGACCCTGTGGGGCAGCATCTCCTTCAACCTGGCCGTGTTTATCAACATCATCATCGCCTTCTTTTACCCCTATGTGGAGGGCGCATCCACAGGTCAGGACAGGGTGCTGGCAGGCAGGGGCCTTGGAGCTCACAGGCCTCCTCCCTGGGTTCGGGTAGAGCCTGGGGGCCAGCCAAGCTATGAGGGGACCAGATGCAGACTGGGGAGAAGCACCTCCCTGCATTGCCCTCTGGGTTGCACACCCCATTGAGGGGAGACACAGGTGTGGTTCAGTGGGACGGACAGGGTCCTTGACCTCTGGAGACAGCTCACACATGTACACACATATGAGCCAGAGACCGCATATGGTGGCAGCAGCTGGAGAGTATCTCCCACCTTAGGCCTAGAGATGCAGGTGTATGGGAGGCCCTAAAACCAGGTGACCAAGAACTTAATAGAGAAGGCTTCCAGGAAGGGGTGTTTCATGGGGCCGGTTGGGGTGTGGGGGGCTTGAGCAAGTCATGCTTAGCCCTGCTCCCTGCCCCAGGAGTGCTGGACTCCCCACTCATCTCGCTGCTCTTCTGGATCCTCATCTGCTTCTCCATCGCTGCCCTGTTCACCAAGCGCTACAGCGTCCGTCCGCTCATCGTGGCGCTCATCCTGCGCTCCATCTACTACCTGGGCATTGGGCCCACGCTCAACATCCTGGGCGCCCTCAACGTGAGTGCCGGGGGAATCCCCACCCCAAACCAACCTGCTACCTCCCAGCAGCCACTGCTCTGCCCCACCCCCTTGTCCCTGGGTTGGGACCCCAAATTCATTATGGACCTTCAGTGAGGACCCTTCTGTGCCTCCTCCATCTCCCTGGACAACCTGGGAAGCTTGCACTAGAGATAGCCATTCAGCCAGGAGTCACTTTGGAGCCCCGGCTTCAGGGCTGCTGTGCACACGGTGTTAGCTGCACTGCCCACATGCACTGTTCCAATTGAGGACAGCAAAGATTTATATACTATGGCAATTTCCTGACAGATAGAAATAAAGTGCCTTGAACAAGAGGGCTGTCTTTTCCTAACTTAGTTGCTATAAAGGCTAAGGATGGTCTTCTCCCTTTACTTATATCACTTTCTTCCTGGAACTGGGGGACCCAGAGGGCTTCTCCTTTATTTTAGTCCTAGGAGCCCAGGTACGTTTCTGGAAGTATTTTCATTAATGCTGTGTCTGCCAGGCTGAGCAGGAACAGCTCAGCTCCACTCCACGGAAGACGTGGCCTCTAAGCTGGGCACACAGTGGGAAGGATGGTGGGAGTGGAGATTCAGGGTGGGCAGTGGGGCCTGACCCCCATGCCTTGCACTTCCCCCCAGCTGACCAACAAGATCGTGTTCGTGGTGAGCTTCGTGGGCAACCGTGGCACGTTCATCCGGGGCTATAAGGCCATGGTCATGGACATGGAGTTCCTCTACCACGTGGGCTACATCCTGACTAGCGTCCTGGGCCTCTTTGCCCATGAGCTCTTCTACAGCATTCTGGTGAGACCTGCTGAGGGGTCGGGCTGGGTGGGGCGCTCGGGCAGTTGGGGCAGTGCAGGGTGAGTTGCTCATGGTTCTACAGCACCAGTCTCTGTCATGTCCTTCTGCTGCTGGGCCTGGAGGAGTGGATTGCTGGTCCTCCTCAGCTTGATCTCAGCCTGGCCTTCAAGGCTCTGGTGGCTTCTCCTGGTTCCTGTCTGACCCATCACTCCTGTATGGTGCTGGTTTAAGCCTGGACTCTGGCACCGGACCATCCTAGTTTGGCTACTATTGGCTGTGTGACTTCGGGCAAGATTCTTCACTGCTCCATACATCAGTTTCCCCATCTATAAAACAGGGATATTTAATAGTACCTAGAATAACTTCTAGAATAACTGTAAGGATGAAACGAGCTAATGCACATCCATCACACATAGCAAGTGCACTGTCAGAGTTGGCTGTCCCTGTCCCTCTGTGTGTGGCATCTGCCTGCTGCTTGGCCCATCCCTTTCCTTGGGCTTATAACCCCAGGTTCCTTCAAGAAGCTTCCACATGGGGCCCAAGAGTGGGGCTATGCCTGCCTAAGCACAGGCCGCTGGAGGAGGTCTTGGGAAACCACTGGCAGCCCTGCAACCCTTGGGTCCAGTGGCATCCCCGGGCCCTCAAGGCCTCATCTCTGCCCTGCAGCTCTTTGACCTCATTTACCGTGAGGAGACTCTGTTCAACGTCATCAAGAGTGTGACCCGCAATGGCCGCTCCATCCTGCTGACCGCTCTGTTGGCCCTCATCCTCGTCTACCTCTTCTCCATCGTTGGCTTCCTCTTCCTCAAGGATGACTTTATCCTCGAGGTGGACCGGCTGCCCAGCAACCACTCCCGAGGTCTGGGGCCCCTTTCTGGGTGGTGTGGGATGAGAGGACCTTTCCAGGTGACTGACATCGGGACCAGGGCCTGGGACTGCTTATCCCCCTGCCTTAGTTTCTTGTGCTGGGTTCGGAGGAGGTCTAGCCCACACCTCCCTCTTTCCTGGTACAGACTGAGGGAGTGGGAGAGCCTTGGGTCTCTGGCTGCCTAAGGAGCCACTTAGCTGAGCCACTTAACCTTATCATTCATGTTAAGCTCAGTATTTGCAGGGGCTGCCCATGTGCCAGGCGTGGAGTTGCACAACCCGGTGGGGGCAGTGGCATGAGGACCCTTCTGTTGTAGCCAGACAGAGTGGGGAGCTGGCAGGGTCAGGGAAGACCTCCCAGGGATTATAGTGCTGGGGAGGTTGTGAACCAGGGGGAAGATAAGGCCAGGTGTTTGAACCTCCTTATGACCTCGTTCATGTCCCTTCCAGCCAGCCCCCTGGAGATGCCACATGGAGCTGCCACATTCATGGGCACATGCAGTGGGGACAGTATAGACTGTGCCTCAGGGGTCACAGTGCCCGAGGTCCTGAAAGGTGAGGGCAGTGTGTCTCTGGAGTCTGGGTAGGGTGGGGGTAGAGGCAGGTGGCCTGGCCTGAGCATGAGCACACACACTCTGCTTACAGAGGACGAGGAGCTGGACCACACGGAGCGAGCCTGTGACACTCTGCTGATGTGCATCGTCACTGTCATGAACCATGGGCTGCGCAATGGTGGCGGTGTTGGTGACATCCTCCGCAAGCCTTCCAAAGATGTGAGCACCACCTGCCCCACTTCCAAATCCAGCTGGCTCGAGCCCTGGCAGGGTCAGCAGCTGTGAGCATCCTGCCCTCAGGTCATAGCCAAAGAGAGCAGCTTGGCCCTTCAGTCTTCTGTGTTATAAGCCTCCTATTGTATCCTTCTTTCCTGCTTTCCCACTCAGTCAATATACAGTTACATTATTGGGCCATCCTCACCCCAGTCTGCTCAGACACCCTATCAGCTCACTGTAGATGCTGTAGGGAAAGACCTTGGTAACCAAGCTTAGCCCAGGCTGGGGAAAGCCTGAGTCAGCCCGTGGGTGAGTCCCCGGGCCACCCTGGCTTCATCTGCTGGCAGAGCTCCCAGCAGGGGAGCTGAGTTGGGCTTCACAAAGAGGTCTCAGGATTTCGCTCGGGCAGCCCAGCCTTCCCAGAACAGCAGTCTGCCCCCACTCCCATATGGGTGAGAAGCCATCTCCCTGGTCAGACAGAGGGTTTCTAGAACATGTGAGGCCTGGTGTAATGAGAGTGGGGAGAGGAGTTTACCTCTAGCTCTTCCTCTGACCAGAAGTTAGCGGTAGGCACAGGCCTAGCCTTGAAGCCCAGCTCCTTCTCCAGGGCTTTGTCCTCCTGGCCTCCTTTCTGAGTCTGCTGTTTACTCCACTTTTGCCTTCTTCCTCCTGCTGTGGGCTGGGCTCCTCCATCATGGCCCTGACCCCACCAGACTGCCTGCCAGGTGACCTGGGGACTGCTAGGCTCAGTCTCTCTGCCTCGCCCTGCAGGAGTCTCTATTCCCAGCCCGCGTGGTGTACGATCTCCTGTTCTTCTTCATCGTCATCATCATTGTGCTGAACCTCATCTTTGGGGTGATCATCGATACATTTGCTGACCTGCGCAGTGAGAAGCAGAAGAAGGAAGAGATTCTCAAGACCACTTGCTTCATCTGTGGTGAGGCCTCGTTCCTGCCCTGCAGACGCCACGGCAGGGCTGGGCGGCCCTTGGGCTGGGACATCATCTGGGCCACTGGCGGCCTCAATTTGGCCCGGCCCCGGGTTCCTATGGCCACTGGAGCCGATGGCTTGATGTCTGTTTGCTCAACTCAGAATTGGGACAATCGGACCCTGCTTTAACTTGGAGTAATAGAGGGAGTGGGAAAGGCCTCAAACCATTCCTTTAAACTCTCTCAATTTACAGAGGACACCAAAGCCCAGTCAGCCTCTAGTCTCAGTCCAGGGCTTTTCCCATGCCTGGTATGAAGTGCTAGTCCCCTCTCCAGCCACCTCACGTTAAGGAACAGGTGTCACCGGTGGGACAAATCCTGCTTGTCTGGGTTTGAGGAATTCCGGTGTTTGCGCCCATAGTCCTTAGCCGCTGCTTCAGAGGGCTGCAGCTGAGGCAGGGCAGAATCTCCACGCTAGGTGGCTGGTAGAAGAGAACTAAATAGCCTAGAGAGGGCTGCTGCCTGTATTCATCAGACCTAGCCTGGGGACAGATGTGCCTACCGCAGAGGTGGTATGTGCTGCCCAGGTGGCCCACAGAGATTCTTGGAGGCCGATGGTTTCACCCTCACTCTGTATCCTCAGGTCTGGAGAGGGACAAGTTTGATAACAAGACGGTGTCATTTGAGGAACACATCAAGTTCGAGCACAACATGTGGAACTACCTGTACTTCATCGTGCTGGTCCGTGTGAAAAACAAGACGGACTACACAGGGCCTGAGAGCTACGTGGCCCAGATGATCAAGGTGTGGGGCCTGGGAGGGGTGGCAACAGCCACCTGCACTGGCTCGGGAGGCCTGGGGGAAATGTGGGACAGCTGTGGACACTTGTTGACAGGTAAGCAGAGGAGCAGAGGAGCAGCAGGAGCCAGCCCATGGGGGCTCGGAGCCTGGCCGGCTGCCTGGGCTGCAGATGGTCCTGCTTGGGCTCTGTTGTCAAGAAAATGCCATGGCAAACCCATTGGCCCAAAGCACAGGAGTGAAGTCCCTGGGCCGTGGGTGCATGATTCTGTGGCGGCACGGAAGCAGGGCAGACCCTGCCATGGCCGCTGCTCTGAGCCATTCCGAGGGAATATATATATATCACGTTTTGGGCAAAGGAGAGCATCAGTTCCATCTGATGTGGTGCATTTTCAAACTGCTGCACAGCAGATAGATTGCAGGCTGAAAGGAAAGATCTATTTAGTGGTTAAAAAAGTCTTATATGTTTTTTAAGTCTATAATTTGAAATGATCTTTGAGTGCAGGTTTATCAGTTGGTCTGAGAATTCACAGCTTGCCGCAAGGAATCAGAAAGCCGCTTGGTAGCCCCCTCCCACCCTTCCTCTATCCCGGGAACCACGGCTTTGCCTCTCAGACACGTGTGGGGTGCCAGCATCCTCAACAGGCCTCCTGCCTCCTCATCGTGCCATCTGTTTGCCTTGAATCTTCCTGGGGTGTAGGGCGTGGGGCATGCATGTCAGGGGGGAGGGGAGAAGGGCAGGAAGGAAGGAGGTTTAGGGTCTGGTGCAGAGGCCTCCCTCCGCCCCTGAGGGGTGTTGTGAGAGGGAACAGATGGTGCTGATAGCAGTGAGAGACCGAGGCAGCCTGTCACAGTGCTGGGCCTTAACCACAGAGGGTTCACTGCCAGCTCTCTGGCCCCGGGGAGGACCCTGGCCGGTTCAGGCTTTCCCATGACCCGTCCCTGGGGAGTGCTTTTGTCAGGGATGGGGCAGCACTGCTTTTCTCAACAAAGCTTTCCTGGGCCGGGCGCAAGCTTGCTCACCCGTCTGGTGATCTGTTTTCAGAACAAAAACCTGGATTGGTTCCCCCGGATGAGGGCCATGTCCCTTGTGAGCAACGAAGGGGAAGGGGAGCAGAACGAGATCCGGATCCTTCAGGACAAGCTTAATTCCACCATGAAGCTGGTGTCCCACCTCACTGCCCAGCTCAATGAGCTCAAGGAGCAGGTGTGCACCCCAGCCTGACGCAGGCCCCACCCTCGGGGTCCTACACTGGGCAGCCTCAGACTGTCACTGAGAGGTCACAGCCCAGCCTGCCATGGGGGAGGAGGGAGTAGGTGCTGGGGCCTTCAGGTCTCCCCTTTCTCCTTGGCCCCCATGCTTGGGTTTGGGGTAGAAGGCAGGTCCCAAACCCACGCTGCCCTCTGAGGAAAGCTAGACTGGCAGTGGCGGCTTCCGTCCTTGAGCCTCTGAGAGATATAGCTGAACAGAACGGTGGCACGTCCTCCTCGCCATCTGGCAGTGACAATGAGGTTAGGCAGCCCCTTTTAGGTCTGGTGGTTTCCCAGCTGCACCAAATCAGGGGCTTGTGACATGCTAATTGAGGAGAAGAGTTTGGGGCTGACACCCTCACAGAGCCCCGAGGGCCACCGCCTGCCACCAGTGCTGAAAGGCAGCTGGGTCTCCGGAGGGAGGGTGGGCGCAGGCCCCTCGGCAGTGCCTGCAGTGACGGTGCTGGGCGGCCTGACCCGTTGGCATCTGTTTAACCATAGATGACGGAGCAGCGGAAACGCAGGCAACGCCTGGGCTTTGTGGATGTCCAGAACTGCATGAGCCGCTGAGGAGAGCCGCTGCAGGCCCCATCCAAGGCCCAGACAGGTCGTGCTTGTACCAAGAGCTGTGACTGGGAATACTGCCCCTTCCCTCGGATAGGGTGGCCCAGCCAGCCCACCAGCTCTCAAGGCTAGGTGCCCACCGAGCCTCTAGCTCCTGCTCTGCCAGACAAGCGAACCCAGGCTCTGACCAGCACAGAGCGGGGAGCCACAGAGCTGACAGCCCTGCGTAGAGCCTTTGAGGTTCAGGAACGCACCAGGACTCAGTTTACCTTAATGCTTTAAAGAAAAATAAGTCCTCTTAAAGGACTGCTGCTTTGCCCCTTAAGGCAGTAACTGACATTCCTTTACATCCCTCCTGTGGGTGATTAGGACTGGGGTCACCTCTTTATTCCAAACACTACATATTGGTTGCTGTCGCCTCTGGGGGAGGTGCAGTAATGCTGTTGCTAGGGATTCTAGGGCTTTATTTAACTTATTCCCAGGCTGTGCTCAGCCCTGCCCCCAGCCCACACAGCTCCCTCCTGTGCCGCAGATCTGCTATAGACAGTGTAGGCCTCACTGTGTGTCCAGGCCACCCCTCGGCTCAGCCCCAGATGTGCTGCTGACTCGAGGGTGGAGAGCCTTGCTCCTGGGACCTGCCTCTTCCTGGGGCTGCTGGGGAAGAGTCACAGGCCCCAGTGACAGGGCTGGGGTACATTAAAGTGACTGGTTTTTGACGGCTTGTTTTTCCTCCTTTTGGTGTAATATTTTACAAATCTTTGGCCTCAGAACTAATGTTAATTACCGTAAATAAATTAATGGAAATATAGAAACGGATGCTGTTTCCTGTACCCCTGGGGCTGTGGGGGCTAACGTGGCCTGCTGGTCCAGCCTCACCTTGGGCTCTTGGGAGATGGTGAGTGACACTGTCTCACAGTGATTTCTAACGGGTCCCTGGACAGAACTAGAACTGTACTGTAGTATAACTGATTTGGGTCATAATTCTATGCATCTTATTGTGTGCATTCCAAAACATTGAGGTGTCCAGGTGCAAAAATGTCAAAGAACCCACTTCCACTTCTTTCCCACAGGGTGCTGGTCCTGCCCTACCCCTTCTCAGCTTGCTTTTTTGACAGAAGCAAGCTCAGGTGTGAAATGTGAAGGTTGCTAGTAAGAGCTAGGGTTCCGCGAGCAATAATGTGACTGATGCATGTGTGACCCGCCAGGGGGCCCTGCCCTGTGGCCTCCCACAGAACCCGCCCAAAGTGCTGACACCACCACAACTCAAAGCCCTGCTGGCCAAGGCCTGTCTGTAGCTCCACTTTGTCCCCTAAACCAACTTGGAACAGAGGCTTTCTGCAATGCCAGTGGCAGAGGACCAATCTCTGTCTTCCTGAGTCATGGAAATGGGCGCCAAGCAGACGTTTCTCATCTCTGCTGACCCCTTCCTGCCATTTGTGACAGGATGCCTTCTTTGATGTTTACTGCTATTTAGGCTATCTACCAGAAGCTCCTACAACAGAAGGGAACTGGAGAACCCTGCCAGAAAACAGTCAGACCCCCACTGACAGGCAGGGCTCCTATGGCTGCACGGGAAACACCTAGGCCAGAGGCCCCACCTCAGGTCCTGGCAGAGTCCCTTGTTTCCTCTCTCCCAGACACTTGCCTACCCTGAGCCTGACCACAGGGGGGGGGGGGGGGGAGGTGCGGATGCTCAGGGGCATCCCTCTCAGGCTGAAGCTTTCTCTGGAGCCATAGGTCATCCTCTCTGCGGAGGATAGATGAGACGCCCAAGGAGCCAGGGGAACCAGGGCAGTTTTATTTATGATGGCAACATACAACTCCATGCTTAGGTTCGCGGGCGAGATAAAGACTGGGCCCAGGCCTTATGCTTCTCCTCAGGACTCTTGGGGGTGAACTTCTCCTGTAGTTTCTTCCACATGCCTTTATTCATTTCCTTGAACTCTCCCAAGGTGTCTGCAAAAGGGCAAGCCAAAAAAGAAGAGACTGAAGTCTAAAATTTGATTACATATATCAGTCCCACAGGCCTTCACATGAGCATGCCTTGTTTTTCACATAGTATGTCCCTGAGAAAGGGAACTATAGACCCACCTTGTGAAAATCCAATCAGATAGGCCGTAGGGAAATATAACTGCCAGCATGGACTGAGCACTTGCATACCAGCACACGGCACCTCACACCATTGGCGTCTAAGCCACACTCTTTATATCCAGCCCCGCATGTGTGGGCAAAGAAACACTGCTGTCCGCTGTGCGACTCACAGGCCCAGGTGCTCTGTCTCAAAACATGGCCTATGCCACACATAACTTACTGTCTCCATTTTTCAGACACAGAAACTGAGGCAGAAGGAAGTTAAGTAAGTTGCTCAGGCCACACAGCTAGGAAGTAGTAGAGATGGGATCTGAACCTGGGCCGTGTGGGTCCACCACATGCCATGGAGTTAAGCCAACACCAGGGAGGGAGATGGACCTGAGCCATTATCCCCACCCATCATTTCCCGACTGGGTCCCCTCAAACACAGGTTCCTCATTGGCAAAGTAGAGATGAAAATACCTGTCTCAAAAGTTGTGAGGACTAAAGGAAATCATGGAGGTAGCTTGCCTGGCCCCTGGCCTGCGCCCCAGAAAAGGCGGCCATCTTCACAGCTATGAAGGCAGCAGGAGCAGGTGGAAGGCAATGGGGCCCTGGTGTAAGCGCGCGCGCACACACAGCCCCAGAGGAACCAAAGCTGGGTTTCTCAGTCTTGGCGCTATTGATATCTGGGACCAGGTAATTCTGTCACAGGGCTGCAGGAGGTTTAGCAGCACCTTGGCCTCTCCCCACTAGATGCCAGCAGCAGAACCTCCCACCCCACTCCTAGCTGAAAGTGTCTCCAGACATTGCCACATGTCCCCTGGGGGGCAAAACTGCCCCCCCAGTGAAGAACCACTGGTCTGACGTCTCTTCAGGGCTAAAATTCTATATCTAATCTTACCTGTATATTAAATTTAGATTTCCTCATAATATTACCTAAATTTCACAGCCTGGATTTTTATGTTAACAGAACTTCTAGAGAAAAGGAATAGTTTTTCTGAACAAAAAGGTGACTTCATTATTGTTAGTGGTCTTGTGACTAAATTAGGACACATATTCTCCCTCAGCCACGAGCCCAGCATCCCACCCTGGAACTTTCGAGAAGTCCAGGTTCCACTGTGGGACACAAAGCGGGATGCTGAAGGATGGGCCCCTGATCTCTTACAAGCCGTGAGGTCTTTTTAGTCTCCCATGACCCCAAGTCCAGGGTGGACACACCTGGAACCCAGACCAGGGCCACTTTCTAGGCCTCAAGTCCTCTCACTGTAAACACTGCAAGGTGTTTTCTTAGCCTGTCGGGGGAAACATTTGGTAAGCTTATTCCACACAGTCACAACAAAATATGAGGACTGTGGTGAAGACAAATTATCAGCGATTTCCCGGAGCTGATCTCCTGGCCAGAACACGCTGTGGCACAGGCCGGAGGTTGGGAGTCTACAGCCTTCCTCCTTCACTGCGGCCTGACCCCTCCCCACTCACAGACGCCCCTCCAGGACTTACTTCCATTCTAATTTCAAGTTCAAACTTTGCTCAAACTCTCAGGTCCTCACAATGACATTGTGCATCAATGCTGGTAATTTCATGGCCCAAGGGACGTAAAAGGATCCTGCTGGGCAAAAATATCTTTACCTAGTTTTCCAGTTACTGTAATGGAAATAGGATCAGCGTTGATACGGTAGCAGGTGACACCACCAGGTCTGAAACTGCTTGGCAGGTAAGAGTTTTCTGGAAGGCCAAAACCCTAAAACATAGTTGTTGAGGCTGCCAGAGAAGTAAGAAAGAGAAATTTCTAGAGTGCCACTAGAAGGCGGACGTTTCAGGGCCATGCCCTCTCAGAAAAGGTTAGCCTATTTTTGTATATGATATCCTTGGCAATAAAAATAGTAATTTTCCAGAACCTGCCTACTTCAACCCAGGCTCCCTCTGTCAGTGACAATGGAGATGGAAAGTAAAGAGGGATGGGCTAGGCAGGGTATTTCCTTTTTTGTTAATCACGGTCTATCAAGGACTCCAAAACATACCTAGTTAAACCCACTTCTAACCACAGACCATGTCCCCTGGGTCAGATAACTCTTAGTGAATATTCCCATACATGTTTATTGAATGGCTTTTTTGTTTTAATTAAAACCCTTATTGTTTATAAAGCCCCCTTAGGACCATAAAAATAAAGTTATTTTCCTTGTATTCTGATTACAACTACTTCCATTTGGAAAATACATATTTCCCTGTTTCCTGCTGCCCAGCCTTGAATTTAAAAGCTCTAAAGATGGATTTTCTTTTTTAAAATAATGCCTTTGACCTTCTTCATATGCTATGGCCAAAGTATAAGCCCTGTAGCTTCAGAATTTTGTCTGGGCTATTCCACAAGACTTTACATCAAGCAAAGCTGTCTTACTAGACAATTCCCTTACTAGACAATTTATTCTTTGACCACTGCAAGAATCATTTTCAACCCAACCAGAAAGGGCAGCTGTGCTTTCAATACCTGTGGAGAGGATCAGTTTGTACTCTTCCAAGGACAGGCCACTGAAGCTGGTGTCTCTGGGGCGAGGGTACTGGTCACATGGGGCAGATGGGAAGAGAAGGGAGGGAAGAGAGGATTAGTTCTGCAACATGGCCTACAACCTGAAGATCCAACCCAGAGATCCTAGGAGAAGCCTGCCTCTGACCACATTGCCTCGGCTGCCAGTGTAGAGACCAGAGGCCCAGCAATGAGGAGAGCAGCGCCACCTGGGGGTCAAAGATGTGGTGTCGCAAGAACCGGTATCATGAGTCAGGCAGCTCCAACTTAAACATGAGCAGGAATCCCTCTGGGGAACTGGCAGACTGTGACTCAGGAGGATGGGTGAGCCCACAATCCTCATTTCTAACCAGCTCCTAGACAATGCCCCTGCTGCTGCTCTTAAACCACATTTTGAGTTGCGGGGATTTAGAAGAAACCCTTTTCCATGTAGGTTAGGCATTTGGCCATGTACAGCGTGGGGCCAAAGTAAGTTTACAGTTGTTCATATAGAAAATAATACAATAATTAATAACTAATCATGCAAGAATAAGCTGTGTTTTGCATATTCACAACTGTAAACCTACTTTGGCCCCACCCTGTATATTTGGGTAATTACTGAATGAACACATTTTTTAAGCCTAGGATAAACTATACTCAGTGGAATTTATTCTGTCTTTCCCAATCACCCCATCTTTGTCACCACAGTGTGGAGAAATGCCACTTCCACCAGAGTAGATGGGAAAGTCTAGGATCCAACAGCTGGTTATCAAATACACCCAGAAGCACACACTTGGCATATAGAATACATGGCTTTAACTCAAGATTATAAATAGCTTTTATTTAAGTGACCTAAAAGCCTCTACCAGGTCCCTTTGTTGGCTTGTTTGAAATTACTGGTTACATTTGAAGGTAGCAAAACCTCAATTCTTTACAAAACACTGTATAATCATATTTTCACTTGTTCTTATAGGTCCTCTCCGGTCAGAGGGCTGGGAATATAAAAGACTGGCCCACTCACCTTGTGTTTATAATAGTTTGAATGGATTCGTGCTAAACTCTGGTACATCTGATCACAGACCTCAGGCTCCGCAATCTGAAAAACAAAGGACCCCAAAGGCAGTGAGCAAACAAGTCCTGCCTCCCACACCAGACTGTAACTCCAGGAAGCACCCTCCTAAAATAAGGCATTCACATGAAGCAGGGCAACAGCTCAGCACTAGCCTCTCTGCTCCACAGGAAACAAACTTGGCCTAAGTCCTCTAATTCCCCGCAATTATTCAACAGATATCACCTTTTCGGGGTAATGGCTCCACCTCATCAAGTCTCCAATCTGCAGAAAAACACTATTAATCAACTGGCTAAGCAACATTTGTTGAGTATCTGTCTGAACTTTGTGAGCCACCACACCAGTGGCAGTGGGAGAGGCCACAATGAAAAGGCAATACTGGAAGGGCATACCTCACATAAAGAATGCTAGGGGCAGTGTGGGCTCCAAGAAGTCAGAGGAGGGGGTGTCCTCATGTGCAGACGGCCAGGGTATGGCGACGTAGGACTAAGCTGGGTTCTGAAGGATACGCAGGAGTCAGCCTTCCTGATGGAGGGCTTGGTGTGGGCAAGGCAGAGGCGGCAGGGATGTTATCTATGCTTCAGACCAACCCACCTGGCTGAGGGCCTGAATATGCAGATAAAAGAAGCTGAGCTGGAGTAAAAGAGCTTTTTGAGTTAAACTTTCAGTATGAAATGCATTATTCTTTTATGAAAGTAAAAAAAATCATCTCAGCCTTCAACTGTGGTTAAGTGGGGGGCTCTTGAAATTTGCAAGGAAAGAACATGAAGAAATAAGTACGTTATGACGAGATAAGTGAGTCAAGGAGAACCAAGAGAATGAGTTCAATTAGGTCCTGCTAGAAAGGACAAGGCCCCAAACACTGAGGCCTTGCGAACAGAAAAAACTGAGAAATATTCTGGGTGCCCAAGACAGAGATGTCTCTGCTGGAAATTCCATGGAAGACACAGATGAAAGTAGTTATTTACCTTTCATACCTTTTTTTAGTTTAACCCTTCCCTCTGCCCTTGCTATAATTTATCTGTAGACCCTTACATTATTCAGCCAAGAATTTGAAAGCTCCCTAGAACAAAACTTTCTCTTTTATGTTTTTTCCTAGAATTTGAATGATGCATTTTTCCAACTTATTTGGGTTGGCTAAAAAGTTCGTTTTTTTCCTGTAAGATGGCTCTAGTAGCACTTAGTTGTCTTTAACTTCATTTGAAACAATTTTCTAAGACTGTATTGTGACAGCTGTCATATCAGCATGCATTTAAAAAAAATTATCCAAATTGGTGCATTTTTGTGTAGCCATTTTAATATTGAAAACGGAAGAAAATACACAACAGTTTCAGCATATTATGCTTTATTATTTTAAGAAAGATAAAAATGCAACTGAAATGCAAAAAAAGAAAAAAGATTTGTGCAGTGTATGGAGAAGGTTCTGTGACTGATCAAACTTGTCAAAAGTGGTTTGTGAAGTTTCATGCCGGCCATTTCTCGCTGGGATGGTCAGGCAGACCGGTTGAAATTTATAACAATCAAATCAAGACATGAACTGAAAACAATCAATGTTATATCACATGGGAGACAGCCATACTCAAAATATCCAAATCAATAAAGTTATTGGTGAAAATGAAAAATGTGTCTTCTACGGAAGAAACTAAATGGACTTTTTGGCCAACCTAATAAATCCTTTTTCGAGGAAGGCAGAGCACAAATAAATCAGTAGTTAAAGCATTTTACTAAGGCAACTCTGCTTCTGCCTCTATGTATGTGTCAAATGAGGTTCCCACTTCACAGCAAACAAAAAGAGCACTCACTTAGTTCTACTTGATCCATCCCTGGGTGCAGGCCATTCATCAGAACGGCCTGGTAGCACATCAGAAGAGCAAGGATTTGGGGCTGAGGAGGTAGCCAGTGTTTGTTGAATAATCAGCAAAGGCATTATCTAAGTGGATTGGGAATGAAGGCTGAAAAAGAACTGATTGAAAACTGTGACTGTGACTGAGTTCTGAGTCTCTGCCAGGCAGGCTGCGTTTCCAGGGAAAGTCCAGCTGCGACAGAATTCTGCAGTACCCATTCAGGAGGAGCAGAGTGAACATTATGTCTTCCGCAGGGCATGTGTAATGAAGAGCTTACACGGAAGACAGAGGAACAGAAGGTACAAGACACAATCGGAAAAGGAGAGCACCACCAGCACAAAGTTTTAAAGACTATTATGTAGATTATCAGAAGATAATTGTGCATTTCATCTTTTGCTTGCTCTCTACATTCCTGTAGAAATGTGTTTGCTTATAAATTTCAAAGACATGCCCTGAGGACCTACAGTGAGCTGGTCCCAAGAATGAGCGGTCTCCGAGGCTGTGGAGAGCAGTGGCGTCAGACCGTCGGGGCCTGAGTCTTGGCATCATCACCAACCAACTCTGGGATATTGGGCAAATCCCTCAATCTCCTCCTGTCCCCAACTCGTAAAAAATTTTTTTGTCAGATTTGTTTTATCATTCTGTATATGTGCATATACATATTTTTCTTCTGATCCATTTGAGAGTAAGGTGAAACATAATGCTCCTTTGCTCCGTAAGATTTCAGCATGTTTCCTAAGAACAAGGACACTCCCTTATGTAACCACAGTTCAACGATCAACTTCAGGAAATTTCACATTGATACAACACTTTCATCTAGTCCATCATCCATACTCCAATTCTGTCTCCGTAATAATCTTGAGAAAAAAAAGAAGAAAAAAAAACATTCTTGGTCAGGGATCCCCTATCGCATTTATCTGTCACATACACCTTTCTTTTCAACTGGGACAATTCCTGGGCCTTTGTCTTTCACGTACTGACATTCTTGAAGCTACTGGTCAACTTAACCTTTCCTTTAACAGAAAAGTTAATAATAACCCCTATTTCTGAGAGTGAGAATAACTGAGGAAATGCCTGGGGTGCTTTGAATTTGGGACCAAGAACACTGATGAGTGCGAGGGACCAGCTTTGTTACTATTATTAGTAGTAAACAGTTGTATAAACTCGGGCCTCTTCCTCACAAACTACAAGGGGAAAGAGAAAAGCTCAGGACGAGCCTGGTGATGGTGGAATGAACGGTGCTGTGGGCACATGGAGGCACTCATGCTGCCCAGGGGGCCAGGGAGGACCTGCCAGAGGGTCCCAGTGGAGGACTGGGGGTTACTGGGAGGAAGTAGGGCTCTCCAGGCACAGAACCAGTGCAAGCACACGTCCAGGGATCAGCAATTAGGACATGATCAGAAGATCAGTGACTAGAGGCTGGGGTGTGGCTACAATGAAAGTGAGGAAGGGACGGAAAGTGACTGAGGCTCACTCCACACCTGGCCACACCTGCGGCCCAGACCAGGAGAGCTCGCGGTGGCCACCAAGCACTCCAGGGTCGTTTCAGGGGGGCCCAGACACCAACCCCCGGGCTCTGCCAGGTGAGCAGCCACCAGCCGCACCTGTCTTCACCTGATGGTTGCTCTTGTGGATCATCCCCTCGTACCACCATCTGACCAAGCTCTTAGGAGAGGTACCACAAGGCTGACCTGCCCACCTCCCAGCACCTCTCCCAGGTGCCTGCTGCTGGACCACTGAAACAGTGCTTCCTCATCGACCCCACATTCCTACCAGACCTTTGCCCTCAGAAATCTTAGCAATGCAAGTTCCCTTCCTGCTTCTTCTCTAATTTCTCTAATGGTGAGAATAGTTTCTCAGAGGGCTGCTCAGCCACCTCCTACCATACCTTCAGCGGGTGAGTGAGGAGACGCAGAGAGGGTGGGGTCACCCTTACAGAGCATTGCTCCCAGGAGGGCAAAGACCAGAGGGTTTGAGTAAAAAAAAACAGTGACCCTCTGGGCTCCCTCAACCTCTTAAAATTCCTTCAGTAACAAAGAGACGGTCTGCTAGATAGTTCACATAATGCCTGGAGCTCAGTTAACAATCCGAGAAGGAACCAAGGAACTGAACACCTAAACACATAAAAATAACCAATCACCAAAAAATGAACTTGTAACCCAACTTCCCTTTTGAGGTCAGGTGTCCCCGATGAGGCTGTGGAAGTGTCTCTGTGGAGGTGATGAGCGTTTGCACAGGCCAACATCTAGCCAAGTTATTCCTGCCTGAGGAGGTGGGGCCGCAGCCACTCGCAGTTCCAGTAAAACCCAAACCAAGCTCTGCCACTAAAAAAGTCTTGTTTGCTACATTTTCTTCAGACTCCAGCAAAACCATTCCTGAATTTTGAAATATGCAGTTTTCCTGATGAAATGTACCATGCACTTAAAGAAATTTTATTTTTTAAAGAAATGTTCCTATATACAAGTTTTAAATTACCTGATTTTGCATTCATACCTAATGAGATTACAGACATTTGAGGACTAACGGCAATGCTGGGTCTGAAAAATGCAGCAGTGGGACATTGTGAAAAATTCAGCTCTGCTCTCTAAATGTGAACAAAATAGACGTTCAACTGACAAAGTGTCCTTTATGGCCCTACTTTTGCTCCTTTGCATTTCGCCTGCTCAGCCGTCAGTAAATTCTCTTTTCCTTATTAAACTTTTATACATACGTATCTACGTTGGTGCTGCAGGCAATGATTCCGATTTTCAAAATTGAATTTTGGGTGGTGACAGGAATTGGTATAGTGGCTGCCATTCTAGTCACACAAAGGGAAGCATAAGCACTTTTTGGGAAAGGGTGTTGCAAATTGCTTTGCTAATTAAGGTAGAGCTGGATTCGGTCCAGGACGATCTATGAAAAAAAGCTTTCATTATTTGGTAATAAACTTATGAAATGAGTTCATTTTGTTGTGGAAACCTAGTCCCTTAATTCAATCGATAATGGATTTCTTGAGCACCTACTATATACAGTGCTCTGCTAGGAGGCAGTGGGAGGATATAAAGACCCAGCCTTGGCCCTGGGGAAGCTGGCAATGCCTGAGACAAGACAGACTCAAAATAAAAAAAATCAAACACGGCCCAGGGCAGCATGTACCTGAGTGCCAGTTATAGGAGATCAGAAAGTGGAGCTAGTCACCAGGCCCGCCTAACAGGCCAGGGGTAGCCGGAAAGGTCTTGAGTTTCACTGCAGTGACAGTTCAGAGTGAGAGGCTGCAACTCCCTCACTTTGAGGGATGAAGACTTCAGAGCTGGACCTGGGTATGGGGGGAAGAGGAGTCAGAGGAGCGACTGGAAGGAGGAGGCATGAAAAGGCAGGGGAACAAGGATGTTCCCAGTGGACAGGGTCTTGAGCCAAGGAGTGCTTCAAAGGCCTTGGGAAGCCACCAAACTCTTGGCACGCTGTGTCTGTGGGGAGAAGGGTGGTGTTTGCGGTACACTAGATCATCAAAGGTTAAGAACTACTTATTTTATGGCCAATTTGGGAGGCAATGAGAAGACAAGATTGTTCAGGCTGGGCATGTGCTGGGGTGGGGTGAGAGGTGAAATATGGGCTGAAACCAAGGACCAGAGGACAACGAAGGCCTCCCAAAGCTGCCTGACACTTGTCCAGGAGGCAACAAGCGGAGCCAAAGATTTCTAAGTAAAGTGGAGACTCACTGAAGGAGAATTTTTCTCTCTAGAAGGAGCACCTACAGCTTTACACATGCACAGAAGTGCCAGCCCTTGGTCTAACCACTGCCTTACCTGACTCTAGCTCGACTGGAACTGGGAGAGAGAAAGAGACGAACACTGATTCTCTCACAACTCCTGTTTTGCATTGGATTCAGTATTACAACTAAAAATAGCATAACCTGTCCTTGGGCCGCTCCTCAAAACAGTTGACGCCAGGGGCCCACACATGGAGGTGGGCAGCGCTGAGACGGCTGGTGCCCCTGCCGCCAGTTCCCCGTCACACCGGGGAGCGCCAAAGACTGGGCCTCAGCTGGATGACTGAGAAAACAAGTCTGTATCAAACCTTTGAATTCTCCTCTGAGAAGCTGGAAATATCATTTACATTACTGCAACCCCACGACAGAGTTCAACTTCTCTCAAATGGGGCTGATATTATTTAAACCTGGACAGAATGCAAGAACTCACTGGCAGGCTGAACCCCTTCCTGGGTGGCTGCAACGCCAGGCAGTTCCTCAGAGCTGTGCCCCATGCTAGGTAAGCGGGTGCTGGTGTGCAGGCAGGGATCTTTTAGGAAGCTGCTTGTGCACCTAATTAGCTTAACAGAAGGATTTGCTCCATTCCCTGTACTTAAGTCAACAATGACAGTTGTTCTGCCACCTTCCCCCACGTGGCAATTCTCTTATTAAATTCTCGGCGCTGCAGGGAACACACATTCTCTTAAGAAAACTGTATTCAAAGGGGGCAAAGCCCATAAACATTACCGCACAATAGGATGGTAGGTGTAAGAGGTGTCAGGTGTGTTCCTGCTCCCCACCCCCCGCCCTCCCTCTTGGTGGGTTTGGGGTGGACTGTGACTCCCCAAAGGGCAACCTGAGGTGGAATAAATAGAGGCGGTTGTTTTTGGATTCTGGTTTCGTATCTGAATGATGAACTTGTTTTCTGGTGAGTCTGGCTTTTCGGCACTGTGTCCTGCCTGAGGACCGTTTTTCTTCCCACCCTCACCAGGGAAGACAGTGACTGGGCCAAAGAAAAATAGGTGGGTAAACACAGGGAGATGTTTCTTTGCCCAAACTGTCCATGGTCCAGAAAGGTTTGAGGAAGGAATGAGGGGATAAGAGTGGCTTGAAGTTCATGGAACAAGAGGCTTTTCTAACAGGAAGAAATAAGTCAGGCGGACCGGCAGCTAAGGCAAGATTGGGCACCAAGGAGACCAAGCCAGATCAGGCAGGACAGTGGGGTCTGTCGCTACTTATCTTCTCCTGCCTCTTAACTCCCAGAGGACCCTGAGTAAGTTGTTTTATTTTATGATTTTGTTTCCTCACCTATAAAATGGGAATAGTGATGGCTACTTCACTCAGCTGCACGAAGGATTAAATTAAATGAGATCATGCAAGCAAAAGTGTGCTGAGCATGTGTTCAGTGTTACTGTCAAGGTGTAGGAGGCCATGAAGCTGCCAGCTCCTCTCCTCTAGAGGAACAAAAAGGCTGCGGAGCAGAGCTGCCTCCCCTCTAGTCCTGTCTTCCTGGCAACTGGCATAACCAAGGGGGAGCTCGGCACTAATCAGCCAACTGGGTCTAATGCCTGCTGCTGGCTGTTGGCTTAACAGTCTACCAGGCCACCTTTCTTCTCAAGGTCTTTATAACTGATCTGGGAATGTCAGTGGTAGTGACTCGCGGTGCTGTTCTCAATTCCAGCAAGGGCTGCTCCTTCCAAAAATGGTCACAAAGACTTAAGAAGTCCATGCGTGTTCTCAGGTGACATCAGGATGATGTGCCATGACAGTGGTCCTGAGTAATGTGCCTGCTGCCACCATGATGCACTGGTTCACCCTGCCAGGGCTGTGTGCATCGGCTGCTCTGGAGCCAGCAGCTGAGCCATCGACTGAGCCAGGACTTGCACCTGTGGTCATGACTCAAATCTGTGCGGACTTCTATTAATCAGGACTATCTCTCTGATTAAGATCAGATATCATCTGATGACCAAGGATGGTAACTCCAAAAGAGAAAGCTCTACTCCTTTTCTGGCTTGTCTTACAGTCAAGTAGGTGAATGTCACTCTCTCTCGCCTCCCCAAGGATCTAGCTTATGTTGGCCTCTCTGCTGCCTGGGTTCACCATTTGAATTTCATTCAAGTGATGTGTCTGCTCAACTGCCTGCTTCTTGGTGGTAGGGCCAGGTTCTGCCCCTCGTCGGTGGTTCCTGCAATTCCCTGCACAGTAAGCTCTCCTATCAGTCCTCACCACTCAACTTCATAGAACACACAGATACTACCTTCTCACTCCTCACTAACTCCCTCCATCTAGTTCTGCTACACAAGCAACTAGATTCCAATGACATGTGTCATGAGCTGTAAACAACCATTTCTTTATTCATTCAGACATTTACTGAATGTCTTTTATGTGGTGGTGGTGGGGGTGGTAGAAATGGCAACATCTCTATTCTCGGGAAGCTCACATTAAAACTATGTAGGAAGCACAACCTTAGAGGTTTGAAGAGTTGGGACTAGGTATGCTTCTTGCCTTCAAGGTCTTTATGCTTTGGGCCACTGAAGACCAAGAGGTGCGAGGGCCCTCAGTGTAGTATAATCCCGGCCCCTCAAAGCTCTGAGCCAGGCACTCCATCCTGCCTACCACCCACTCAGTGATCGGTTTCAGTGATGCCACTGGGCATGCTCTTCCTCCAGGAGGTGGGCTGACTTGCTCTATATTGGGCTAAGTTGCAAAAAAGCAAGTTCCTGCTTTGACACGTTGTAGCTAAATTTCACAAAAGTCATTTCTTCAGGCTGTGTGTGTGTATCACATTTCATATCTCTGACCTCTTGCCGAGTCCCAGGCTCAAACACCACACTGCCTACTTGACATTTCCACTTGGAAGTAAGTGCACTCAGCAGCTCAAGTTTAACATGTCTAACACCAAACTCAAGATGTTTTTCCATACCCCACCTGTTCCTCATGCAGTGTTTCCCATCTTGTAGACGGTACCACCTTCCACCTAGTTGCTCAGGCCCAAAAAACCTAGGTGTTAGCCTTGGTTCTCCTTTCTCTTTAACCCACATCCAATATATCAGCAAGTTCTGTGATGTACCCTTTCCATTGCAACCCAAATGCAGTCCATTCTATCTTCCTGTGCTGCCAACCTCATACAAGCCACCACCTTTTATTGTCTGAACTACCATGATGGCCTTTTCTCCAGTCTTGTTTTATTCTTGTCCCTTGTAATCCACTCACCACATACAACCAGAGTTATCTTTTTTAAAAAAGTAAATTAGGTCACATCAATCCCCTGACTACAACACTCAATGGCTTTTCACTGGCTTTGTGATAAAATCTAACTCCCAACCAGAGCCTATAAGACCCTACCGTGCCTGGCTTCCCTGTCCTCTTCTGATCTCAATTCTCAGCAAACTCCATTTCATGCACTACTCTCCAGCCACTATCACTTTCCTTCTGTCCTCTAATATGCCAATCGGCTTCCTGCCTCAGGACCTTTGCATTGCCTGAAGTGCCTTTCCCACCAAAAGCACATTGTTGGCTATTCTTCCCTTAGGTCTCATCTATGTGTCACCTCCTCACTATGGCTTTAGCTATCAAAACTAGTATTACCCCCTTATGCTACTCTACTTTATAACCATTATAGTACAGTTGACCATTGAACATCACCGGTCTGAGCTGCATGGGTCCACTTATATACAGATTTTTTTCAATAAATATGTACAGTACTGTAAATGTCTTTTCTCTTATGATTTTCTCATTAACATTTTTTATCTAGCTTACTTTATTGTAAGAACACAGTATATAAAACATATACAAAATATATTAATTGTTTATGTTATCAGTAAAGCTTCTAGGCAACAGGCTAATAGTTTTTTCTTTGAGGGGCGGAGTCAAAAGTTAAATATGGATTTTCAACTGCTGGGAGTAGCTTCCCTGTCCCTAATTCCCACGTTTTTCAAGGGTCAATTGTACTTACCTGGACTCTCATGTATGTCCACTTGCTTATTGTGTCCTGAACTAAAATGTGAACTTAATCTTCATGTGGTAAAACCTCACCTGTCTAATTCATTGCTGTCTCCACAGCACCTAGCACAGTTTCTGGAACATGGTAGGTGCTCAAAAAATGTCATGTACAGATAAATGGATGCCAGTACTGAACCAACCTGGAGGACAGCAGGAACATTAAGTCTAGGCCTCACACACAGGGGTATAGTTGAAGACAAAAACCTGCTACACTGACTCACAGGGACTTAGAGGAGGCATGTAAACCCTTAGTGGGGACCCTTTGGAGGTTCTTAGGGATCAGCTTAGTCAGTGCACAACACTGTGAGATGAGATCGTGTCAGGGTAGAAATAAGCCTAGTAATGTCACCATCTACGACTGGTATTGTGGGTCTCAACCCTGGCTGCACCTTGAATCACCTGGAGGGCTTTTTAAAATACTAGGACCAAGGCGCCACTCCCAGAGATTCTGATTTAATGAGGCTGAATGGCCGAGGCATCCAGGTTTTTAAAAAGCTGCTCCGCTAATCCCAAGGTGCAGCCAGGTGAGAGCACTCTATATAAGGTAGGGTCGTCGCTCTGTAAAGTTACCCAAGGGATAGTAGGGTCTGCGCGCAACGTGCAGGCAGGGAGCGAAGGTAAACGCATGCGCAGCGTCGCCCCTTGCCTGCTGGTTGACTCCGCCCCTGCCTCATTCTTTTCCCCCTCGTCCCAACCGCCTTCCCGCCGAAGGCGGGCCCCACAGCCCGGTCACCTGGGTGTTCTCTCCCTCCCGAAAGGCCTGTGCTACCCGCTGCCGAAGGAAAGCGCCCAAGTCTCGGCCCCGTTTGGTGTCGTCCACTGGCCATTCCTCACAGAGCTTAAGAAAACGCCGGTAGCGGCTGGCTGCCATTTTGAGCCCCTCGTGTGCCCGCCCTTACGGGAGGAGTCAGCGGGACCCCTGGCGCCTGCGCAGTAAGCCTCCCAGGCCTCCTGAAAAGGAGGGGCGACAGGGAGAAGTGAGCACGCGCGACTTCGCAGGCGTTCTGCCGTTCCCGGGTAGGGGCGCTGCTGGGCTGTCTCTGCGAGCAGAGCAAGTGCATCCGTCGTTGTCCTGGAACCGGCCCAGCAACCAGGGCAAGTCCGACGTGGAAACCCCAGGGACAGCTTTACTTACTTATCTTTTTCAGTGACCGCACAAGCTCCAGGCTAAACAACCTTCCTTGGGGAACGGTGTACGGTAATTTGTATAAATGAATACATTGGCATGTAAGTACTGGTTGTTACTCGGTGAAGACGTATTTGAACTTAATCAGGTAGCATGCACACGTGGTTCGTACCCCACCCCCTGCCTTATTCTCCCTCATCACAACCCAGTACCTGTCACTACCACTTGGTGCTTTGCCACAATTCCTCCTCCAGTGCTTCTCTGCTGTCTCCCCCGCCCCTATTAAATCCCCTCTGAGCGCTTCTTCCCCAAACCGGATACTTTTCCTTGGGAGGGACAGATTTCCTAGCTGATGCAAAAATAATTGGAAAAACTTTATTTTTAATTTTAATTTTTATTAATTATATTTTATTGATTATACATTACAGTTGTCCTCATTTTTCCCCCTTTGCTCCCCTCCATCCAGCACCCCCCCCCCCCCCCGCCACTCCCTTAGACAATCTTTCCACCGTTGTTCATGTCCAGGGGTCATGCTTCCTTCACCAAATTAGGGAAGTTTTCTCCATTATTTTTTCAGATAGATTTCCAATTTCTTATTTTCTCTTCTCCTGGCATCCCATAAAGCAAATGTCGGATTGCTTAAAGTTGTCCCACAGGCTGCTTACACTATCCTTGATTTTTTTGGTTCTCTTTTCTGCTTGTTCCGATTGGTTGTTCCTTGCTTCCTTATGTTTCAAATTATTGATTTCATTTTCACCTTCATCCACTCTACTGTTTCCCCGTAAATTGTTCTTTATTTCATTTAGCGTATACGTTTCTGACTGGATCTTTTCTATGCTGTTAAAGTCCTCACCAAGTTCCTTGAACACCCTTATAAGCAGTGTTTTGAACTCTGCATCTGAGAGATTGCTTATCTCCATTTTGTTTAGCTCTTTTTTTCTGGAATTTTGATCTATTCTTTCATTTGGGCCATGTTTCTTTGTCTCCTTGTTTTGGCAGCCTCCCTGTGTTTGTTTCTATGTATTAGGTAGAGCTGCTTTGATTCTGTGTCCTGGTAGTGTGGCCTATTATAGTAGGTGTCCTGTAGGATCCAGTGGCACAGCCTCTGGACTCTATCACCCAAGCTGGGTGCTTGAGGTGCACCCTTCATATGGGTTGAGTACACCCTCCTCTTGTAGTTGATCCTTGATTGCTGTTGGCAGATCAGTGGGAGGCCAGGCCAGTCAACTGCAGGGACTGGCTGTGACCACTGACCACCAACCTCCACCCTCCATGGAGGATCAGCTGTGCAGGGGCAGGGTGGTGGTGCTTCGACATGGTCTGTAGCTGTCTACTGGGTGCGTTGGCCCTGGGGTTTCCTGGGTGGTGCAGCCCTAGGTCAGCCCCCACCTGTTTTGCCTGGGGCCACTCTGCATGAGTTGTAAAGCAATCTAAGGTGGCTGCTACTTGTGCTGGGCTTGGAGGTTCCCAGGCGAAGCCAGGCTGTGAATCTAGGCTGGCTGCTGCTAGTGCCGGGCTTGAGGCTCACCAAGGACAGTTGCTGCTTGTTTGAAAGGATTTAGGAAGCTGTGAAGCATGTGTCAAGACCAGCCATTCTTATGGAAAAACAGCTTGGATGGGCCTTTTAGTTGAGTGGGGCGGGTCTCCGGGGATCTCCAAGGAGGATCAAACAGTGTTAGCTAAGATGATGGAGTCTCAGATATGACACCAGGTTTAGAAAAGGGACAATGGCCTCTGTTCACCTTGATGCCAGACACTTCAGTTTCTCCCTGTGTGCCGCTGTGCCTTTCAAGCTGCTACCCTGGTGCTAGAGCTCAGAGGGAGTGAGTCTGAGTAGGTGAGTCCGTGGATGGTTTCTTTAAGAGGAACTGCTTGGGGCTCCAACAGTTTCTTCCACTGACTCAATCCCCAGTGGTTTTTGCAGCCAGAAATTATGGAGACTTATCTTCCTGGCACTGGTAACCCTGGGCTGGGGGGCCTGGTGGGAGGTTGGGACTCCTCACTCCTGAGATATCACTCTGGAATTTTTATTCACCACACATGTGAGGAACAAGCATGTTGTGCATCTGCACCCCTCCTACCATTCTGGATGGATGTGGTTTCTTTAATTTTTGTAGTTGTCAGACTTCCATTCATCTTGATTTCTGATGTTTCTGGGTGATGTTTGTTCTATGTTTTAGTTGTAATTTTGATGTGGTTGTTTGAAGAGGTGAACCATGTCTGCTTATTGCCACTGTCTGGACCAGAAGTTCCTTTCTTTTTTTTTAAACCAAGCCTTCACTTACACATCTCCATCACATGGAATGTCCTGATTTTTCTTTTCAAAAGATACCCTCATCTTCCAGATTTTCCTAAAGAAAGCCTCAGCCCCCTCTGTGTCTTCGCTGACCTGCATTTAGCCAGAGCTGTCCCGTGCCTACTGCACTTGACTTCCCCCAAACTTTTTTCTTCTCGCTCTACCTACTTTGTCAAGGGTTGTCCAAGAGACTCTTGCCTTGAGTAGGGGAGTGAGTACACAACTGAAACACAAAGTTAAAAGCAACAATGGCTTATATGGAAGTGTTAGAGAATGCTAAGGAGTTTGGAGAAAGAAACAGTACTTCTAACTGTTCAGGGAAGCAGGGGAGAAAGATCAGGGATGGCATCTGAAGGAGATGGCATTTGGCTGGGCCTTGAAGAATGGTTAGGGTTTGGGTAAATGGGAAAGAAAGGACACTGATGTTGTGGGCAGATGCACGGTGGAGCATGGGGCTCCTGCATCTGAGGGTCCCTGTTCCATGGGGGCCAGCTGAGGTGGGACGTGCGGACTGATTCCCGCAGAGCCTGTTCCAGGGTTGTCACGGATGAGGGGAATAAACACAAGTCATTGTAAACACTTCTCTGTTTGCCAGGAGAGGGGGCATGGCTCTTCCCTCTGGTGGAGAAGGCATCTGAGTCCCTTTGTCCATAGGCTTTTATTAAAAGGATTATCAGTGGGGCGAGGTAATAGGAATGTCCAGGTGATCTTATTACAGCAGTATGTTAATGTTTACAGAGAATAGATGATGTTTTGAAGAAAACAAATGGCAGGAACACACCGATTTACATGGGTCCAAGAAGAGACTAGTAAACATAAGAGCATAAATATGAGAGCGCCAAAGGGTTTAGGGTTAGGGTCTGTGAATAATGTAAATTTCCTTCCCAGCATGAGCTGGCTATCATAGCTTTTGAGGGAGAGACAAAGCATGCTTTAAAGAATTTACTTCTAGGCCTGATTTCCCCTGGAAACTACCAGATCCCGTTTAGGACTGTCTCCAGTATTGTTTCAAGCCTGAGCCAGGCAGGGGGAGGGAGCCGCCAAGAGACAAGGAGACTTCTTTCAGATGGAATGAGGACCCTGGCCATGTCAGGGCCAAGCCAAGGGGTGCAGGTCTTTTTGCCCTTTCTCCATGTCCCCCAAATTCTTTTCTCCTGATGGCCATCAGCTGTGCCTGGCTTAGGTTGTCCCTTCCATCAAGGGGTCTTACCTGTCATTGGCTAACCAGCCATCTCAGGGCCCATGCAGGGTGATATGAAGGAGACAGGGGCTGCACCCCCTGCCAGGGGCACAGGTTTTGTCTCCTCAGTGTCCTGTTTCCCCAAGGCCTCCTTGATTAGTTCAGCCTTGGGGCCCTCTCACCTGTAGGCGGGGCTGCAATTCCTGAAACCAGACAGGGTGTTTCCCAACACACTGAGCCTCAAGAGCCAGGACTGGTGCAGGAATGGGAGAGAGAGGAAGAGGGAGGACACTAATTTGAGGAAAGATCAATGGATGGTTTTAACACAGACCAGCTTTGAGCTATTTTGGAGGTGTTAAGAGTGAAGATCTTATTGAATCAAAACCTCTGGGGTCCCAGGGTGTTCAATGCCCACGTGAAGTGAGTGAGTTTGGGGTACAGAGTGCCCACTTGAGATAAGGAGAGTTTAGGGGGAGTGGAAAATGCACTCAAGGGCATCCCCGCCATGTTCCAGCCCAATAATACCTCCCTGCTCCATCCTCACTGTATTTGCAGAGACACAGTTTTGATGGTTGCCCCACAGCCCAAAAGGCCAGGGTTTTATCTATTTACTGTTAAGCTCCAGGCACCTAGAGCTATGGTGGGTGCTCCGAGGCCTTGTCATTCTGCCTTAAGTTGTGCTGCAACTGTGACTTTGAAGAGCACCTGGCTAGCCAAAGACAGCTGTCCTGGGAGGCAAGAACTGAGGTCCTTCTGTCTCCAGCAAGAAGAAGAGTAACAGCAAATCGTTTTCACCCCACTTGAGACACAAGTGCAATGAGAGATTGAGAAGAAAAACTGGACACCAGGGGAAACCCAGA
Source organism: Pteronotus mesoamericanus (assembly GCF_021234165.1). Taxonomy (NCBI): domain Eukaryota; kingdom Metazoa; phylum Chordata; class Mammalia; order Chiroptera; family Mormoopidae; genus Pteronotus; species Pteronotus mesoamericanus. The sequence goes on from NW_026555085.1 coordinate 3,885,469, forward strand.
CCTTCTCTGAAGGCTCTCCTTTCCCCAGCACAGCATTTTCTGGGACACACTGGGATTGTCCCTGGTCCAGTGCTCTTTCCCCCACTGGAAGCATGTTTTTGTTTTGGTGGTTCAGTTTGGTGGTTCATTGCATTATGGAGAAGCTTTAGAGTCTCTGACAGACCTGGGTTGGAATGTGGGCTTGCTCATTCACTCTTTCATTCATTCATCTAGGATCAGGCTGTATAATTGGAGGGGGGCCCATGCAAAATGGAAATATGAAGCTCTGCACCAAAAAATTATTAAGAATTTCAGGACAGTAACAGTAAAGAATTAAACCCAATGTGGGGCCCTTCAGAACACAGGGCCCTGTGTGACTGCACAGATCACATACCCATGAAACCAGCCCTGAGCTGTGGTGGACAAGACTGATGTGGGTCCTGATCCTGGGAGTTTTACACGTAAGTGTGGGGAGACAGATAACAACCAAGCAAACATACACTAACAATAATACTAGTGCTTTCTGTGTATGAAGTCATATACTATGTGGGTCCACCATGACGGGGCTGGAAGTGAGGTCTGGGTGGCCTGGAGGGGGCCTGTGTTTGAGAGAGATCTCAGTCACCTGTGGGGCAGTGGTGGCTTCCAGGCAGAGGGGAAGCCAACCTTGGATGGGCTATTTAATCACTCTGAGCTTCAGTTCTTCATCTTAAAATGGGAATTATAGTGATAAATTAACACTGAGTATTTGCTATATGCCAGGCACTGTTCTAAATGCCTTACACACATTGACTCATTTAGTCCTCATAATGGCTCTCTGAGATAAGTACTACTACTATCCCCATTTTACAGAAATGGAAACTGAGGCATAGAGAGGATAAAGATTTGCCAAAGTTACCTGCTGGTAAGTGGCAGAGCCTGGACTCGAACCCCAGCTGGCTGGCTTCAGAGTCCATGCTTTTGCCCACTTGATGCCTCTTCTGGCCTCCTTGAAGCATTATGGTTATGAACTGTCTGCATGATGTATTTCTGTACATGTCGGAGTTTTCTGAGGGGCTCTAGGGCCCTCTCTGGCTTGTTTTACCTAGTCCCTTTTTCCCCATGCCCCTGTGCCTATGGGTGGTTGGAGCCAGAGTCTGCGCTCATTGGCTTATGAGCCCCCAGCACCGTTCTGGGCCCATTAATAGCCACTGCCTGGGATGTGGCTTGGCCAGTGCCATTCCCCAGGGAGTTGATGACCCTTTAAACACCCACCTGCTGGCTGTCACTCATTCCACAGCAAATGAAGATTGCAGCGGCCCTCTTGGCTGCTTGAAAACCCCACCAGGGCCTCCCCTCTGAGTCCTTTGGAATGGGTATTTGGGCCTTTTGGAGCTGTGATCGCTCTTTATAGAATCTTTATGTAAAGGAGACACTGTTGGTGAGGAGGAAGGGGGGAAGATGGCTTCAGTTTTTCAGTTATAATGACCCCAGAAGCTGAGACGCCAAATTGCACATTTCAGTTGCTTGAAAGTAAAAACATTGTTTTGAAATGCTGGTGTTAATAATGGAAATATTAAAAAGAAATGAAATACTTAGCTGTATTGTAGGGCATGGTTGCCTCATTTTTCTTCTTTTAACTTACCTGGAGGAAATGATTGGCTGCAACACCCATACATTACCATAGAAAGTGGGTCTGGGCCTGCATCAGCGCTATTGGTCATATCATGCCCCATGTAAAGGTGACTGTGGGCTTATCTGGAGGTATACTCTTTTTCAAGATACACGGGTGTTTGAGGTGTGTCAGGATAGGCCACAGGGTGTCCTGAACTGAGCCCTAATATCTCCAGAGCCCCTCAGCTCTGTTGACACATCTTGTCATCTGACTCATGGATCCGCCTCCCTCCCTTCACTCTGCCCTCTGGTCATGTCACCTCAGAGAAGCCTCTGTGGCTTCTGGCCCACAGCTGAAGTGGCAGCCCCACCACTTCTGGTTCCTTTTTTGCCTCACAGTATCAGTTACTGTTTGACCACAGACCCTGGCCCATGGTAGTCTTTCACTAAAAGAATTGGACGAGAATGTCAGAATATACAGCCAGGTCTCCTCACCCAATTGTCCCCTGCCCACATCCCTGCCCCTAGAAGATACTCATCTTTGAAGTGATGAAGTTGAAGGACAAGCAGGAGTGGGTAGACTTCTGGGTTTTGTTCTTGGATTAGCTGTCAAACTTCCTGTCCCATTTCAGAGCAGTTTAGTAATGGAAGGGGGAAGTTCTGAGCAGTGCATAATGAGAAAGACCCGGCCTGGCTGCAGGTCAGCCTACCTGGCTGGTGCTCAACTTGGTATTGTCTCTCCCTTCCTCTCCTCTAACTCTTGGTACTGATCCCTTCATTTTAGTTTTTCCCTCATCTTGTGTTTTATGTTTTATTGTTTTTGTTTGTTTTGTTTTTTTTTGCCACAAGGGGCAAACATTTAAATCAAAAGTCAGAAGTTTAGATCATTTTGAAGAGCTGCAGATGAGTGGTCTTGCCTTGCCATTTGTTTTATTGGTCTGCTTCCTGCCCTTTCTGGCTTGGTCTAAATTTAAGACTCCATGCAGCTGAGAAGAGTGATGGGGCTGCCATGGTGCTGTCCAGAGGCCCAGGGCTTCCCAATGACATTGCATTATGGAGAAGCTATAATAACATTCTGTTCTTCAGCTTCCTCTTCTGTTGCACAGGGAACACCAGAGGGACAGAAGTGGAGTTGAGTGACTGTTTCCCAGGCTGCAGGCTGCCCTTATCCCCCTGCTCCCCAGTGGGGAGGTCAGGAGCAGGTTGCTCTTCCACATCACCTGTCTTAAGGACCTAATTACAGTTCCTATGGGATAAGGAAACTGAGGTAGAGGAGATGCTAAGTTGATCCACCAGCACTCTGGGCACACTTGATGTATGAGGACATGACAAACGGAAGGATCTGGGTCAGAACCTGCAGCTCTGGCCACTGTCAGGCCCCTGCCGTCCCCTCATGTGCCCATTTGTTCTTTCTGTCTTTATTTCTCCCTTCTTAAGTTAGGTATCACTTTAACATGAGGGTTATGGATATAGAGGTTATAGTAGAAGCTAGGTTCTCATCAAACCCACTTCCTCTTCCAAGGTGCACAAATAACCTACATCTCAGCCCTTTGGCTTCCATGTAAGGCCATATGACTGGTTCTTGCCCTTCGAATGTGGGTGTGCCTTCTCCATGCTGTCTAACTTTTAGGCCTTGTAGTTGAAGATGGTGGTGTCACAAAATGGAAGGAGCTTGGGTCCCCGAATGACTGTGTGGAGCAGAGGTTCTCTGCCAGCCACATTGGATTGCAATGCTGAGCTACTGATATTTGGGGACTGTTTGTTACGACAGTTAGCCTATCCTAATACCTGTGCAATTTTCAGTTCAGAAAGAAGAGAGAGCTCTCCAGTCTGGGTAAGGGCAGCCAGCCAGGGGGCTTTTAATGGTGTTCCAGGCAAGAGGGAGCTGTAGAGATGGAAGGCTCTGAGCTTCTTTCTGTTCTCATGTTCTGGGATTTCTCCATTTCCATCTTACTGACTCTTGGTGCTCTGTATATCAACCTCCTGTGGCCAACACAGACCACATCCCTGAACGGAATGTTGGATTCCCATCCCATTCTTCTAGATTCTTTTCCTGGACCATTTGCCTTTCTCTATCACTTTTTAGACTTGAATCCCTTTCAAGGCACAGCTCAAAAACCACCTCTATGATCACTCCATGTGTCAGTGAGCCATCATATGAGGGTCTTTACTCTCTTACTGAGTCATAAGGTGCATAAGGGAGAACTTTTTTTAAAAAAAGATTTCATTTATTTTTAGACATAGGGGAAGGGAGGGAGAAAGAGAGGGAGGAAAACATCAATGTGAGGAAGAAATCGATTGGTTGTCTTTTGCATGGTCCCTGACCTGGGACTGAACCCACAACCTACGCATGTGCCCCGACTGGGAATCAAATCAGTGACCTTTCATTTCACAGGATGATGCCCAACCAACTGAGCCATATGGGCCAGCCAGGGTAAGCAAAATTTCTTGATCTTTACACATACTTGTTTCCTACACAGGCCCTAGCTGTACATACCAGGCACTCAGAAAATATTTGTTAGATGAATGAAAGGGAAGAACAGATTAATGAAATCATAAATGAATGAGCTACTTAGCTAGATTTTTAAGTGTCTCCACCCATTGGGTCCACTCCATTTTTCTAGTCTTCATTTCTATTACCCCCAACCAGAAAAACCCCATTCTGAATGGGTTGGTCTGTCCACAGACTCATGAATATACCGGACTTTTCCTTCCTTTCACTCCCCACCCTCACCAGTCCCCCAGCCCCTTCCCTACCACTGTCACCATTCAGGATCCAGATGAAATCTAACCTCCTCCAACAGTTTCTGTGACAACTGTGTTCTAGCAAAATGTCTTGAACTTTACATTTTAGGATTGTTCATCTGCACCACACAGATCCATCCTCTGTCCACTGGGTACTGGCTCATGTACTTTGTTGTCCGTTCATGTGTGTGACTCTTGATTCTTCAAATAGAATCCAAGAGCTGGATCTTTCACAGTGCTGAGCAAAGAGATTAGCAGGGAATAGCTGTTCAGTACAAGGATACTTGCTGATGGCTGGATATCTGGGATCTCTCATCCCTTTTGTCATTTTTAAGTAAACTCAGATTGGAGGACAAATACATGCACACTCATTGTTTCTTCTTTCTATACCTTTCCTTTCTTCTCCCTCTGCCCAGATCTGCAGTAATTGGGTGGGCTGCTAATGGTGGAGGAATCAGAAGCTAAGCCAGGAAGCTTTAGACTTGGTTGATGTGGGACCAGGTTCTCAAGCAAGAAAGTGGCTTAGGCCCTGGCACGTGTGCCTCAGCGGATTGGGCACCAGCCTGAGAGCTGAGAGGTTGCCAGTTCAGTTTCTAGTCAGGGCACTTTCCTGGGTTGTGGGCCAGGTCCCCAGTTGGGGGTATGTGAGAGGCAACCTAATCTCTCATACATTGATGTTTCTCTCCCTCTCTTTCTCCCTCCTTCCCCCTGTCTCTGAAAGTAAACTAAAAAAAAGAAAGAAAGAAGGTGGCTCAGAAGAAGCAGTGTTTAGGGCCCCATTTTGTTATTAGCAAATATTTATTTTTCAGTTGACTCCCTTTTGCCACCCACCAGGCTTAGCTCTCCCACCATGGGCACAGAACATGCAAATTAATTGTGTCATTACCTTGGCCAAACATTATTAGGGATGTTAACTTGCTTTGAAATCCATATAATGTGTTACAAAATTAAACAAAAGATTTTTGTTATCCAGATAACTCTTTCCAATAGTGTGGATTTTGGAAAGTTGATGGTTTAGCCATGAGAATCCAGAAATTGTATAAGGTTCAAATGAAAGGAATACTAACTTTTCAGGTCTGGTGCCTGCCTTGTAGATACATGCAAATATTTTATTAACCACCATTTCCCACTGGGTTCACTGAAGGATTACAGGAAATCAGTGAACTGTTCTTGGTGTATACTCTAGTCACCCATAGATTGGGGCTACCATACAGTGTGATGTTCAGAATACATAAACAGAAAGCTTGATAAAGCACACCAAATAATCACTGTTGACCTCAGCAACTTTATTAACAAATTTATTTCCCTAATTGAGTAACACATCTCAGTGCTTAACTCAAGGGCATTGTAATAGGTTTCCGCACTGTAGAGGAAGGAATTAATTAGAACCATTTGCTCTTTGTTCCATACTTAGTCTTGCCTACTGGTCTTGTAAACATTGCACCTGGTTTCCTCAGTCCTCCAGGCTCTTCACTTCTGACCCTCCCCCGCATAAATACATAGAAAGCTGTGAGTGTAGTTTTAACATCAGTGGCTCCTCCTCGTGCACATTCCACCTCTATTGAAAACTGCATTTCATGGTTAGATTCAGAGTCATTTTGAGGTCAGGTTCTGGCAGAATCATTTCTTCCAATAGGTACTTGGAAGCCTGTAAAGAGACCTTTCTCTCCACAAGCAAAAATTGAGAACGTGGGGTGTTGGTTTGCGAGTGTTGTGTCTGGGATTGTGCTTGTCCACTCAGAACCTTGGTACAAAGCTGGTGAGATGGGTAGGTCTGTCCCACTTCATCCTGTCCCACCATAGTGCCTCTTAGGAAGGTAAGAGGCATTCATTACCTCTGTCTTCCCTGCCCTGGGAGTGAGCAGCTTTCTTTGACTTTTCAAGTAAGGTTTTTGTTTTACAGCTTGCAAGGACTGCAGCATGACAGCAAGAAAGCATTTTTAAATGCAAACACTGCAGGGTCTCTCTGAAATGCCGCCTCTATAACTCATGTGCCCCTGCAATCTACTTCAGGGTGCTGTCCTTTCACACTGAACTGTCCAGTCTATGGTGACCAGCGTTAGCACAAGATACTAGGTATGTGAATTACCTCCAGAGCTGATTTCTTTAGCAGCTCTTAATATAGCCTGCCATGTATAGTATAGTGATGGCTTTTGGATGTAGATATGATTATTACAAAGACATCTAAGGGGTGTCTAGACTATTCTATCGGTGGGTCCCTTTTAAGATCTGTACTGCAGAAAAATCTGGATGGGCCCAACAAGTATTATTCTCACTCCTGGATATCCTGCAAGATCTGGATGAGGTTTTCTAGGCCAAAAATATAGCCAGGATCTGGTCCATCATAGGTGGTGTGCTCATTCCAGGAGCCCTTGTATGTCGTGTGAGCAAAGTCGATCATCCGGATGTCAACTTTGGGGAAACCCAGAGGAGAGCTGCCGTGAGCAGTCTGAGGAGCCTCCTGAGGATGCAGGCCACGTGGGGCTCTTTGCAGCGGCTCCTGCCCATCGTATATGATGAGGAGAGAGCTGGAGTAGAAGCGGTATGAACTCTGGCTCCTGATGACCAAGAGGAGGGCCTGGAGCTGGCACTGGATGGGCCCCAGCAGCTCTGTCCGAAGGCGGGTTCCATCATGCAGGAACTGGTAGAGGGCTTGTCTGAACCCCTCAACTGAGAGTTTTCTCCCATAGTACTTGTCTTTGCAGAGAAAGTGCTTCTTATCAATTTGATAAACCTTAGGTTAAGGAGAAGAAAGAGAAAATGCAAAGAATTACAAACAAAAAATCTCACCTGCTGCAATTGCAGAGTCATAAGAACATATATAAACAGTTCAAGAGGATGCAGGCAAGAAGGGCTGAAACAAACAGATGATGTGCTTTCACCATGCACTGTTTAGTTCTGCATCTAATATGCTTTCTGTACCAGCCTCTAATAGGAGTCCGAGGTCCAAAGAACCTTCACCCTACAGAGGTGACCCTCCACCCATGTGGGAAAGGGCTGGATCTCCTTTCTTGTGAATATCTAATGTCAACCTCCAAACCGTGATTTAAACCCTGGCTTCTGGTCCCTCTGCAAATATTAGCAAACTCAAGGTGGAAAACTTTAGTAGGAATGTGAAATCACAGCCGATGGCCTTAGAAAGCCAATTAGATTCAATTTTTCCCGACAAAGTTTTATAAAGTCCTCCTTCTGCAGATTCTAAGGAAACAATAACGACCCTTGGGATACAGTGGGGTGAATTTTTTGAGGATAAAAGACAGGCTGGATCAGCTGTGGACAGAGGTTTGGGGCAGCCTGTGCAGCTGAGGGGGGTACTGGATAGAGGAGGGTGGTTCACAGCAGCTCTGTGGACCTCACCTTGGCACCAGGTCCTCTCCCCTCCCCTCCCATCCTCTCCCCTATCATGTCTTGGCCACCAGAGGGAGCAGATACTGATGGGGGGATAGTGCAGCACCCCCATTTCTTTCAGATGGCACAGGCAGCAGCAGAGACTCAACTGAGGTCAGCAGCTGGCATGGCCAGAGAATGACTTGGCATGGCTCTGCCTGGCACACCTGGGAAGGGCTGCCAGCACCTGGCCAGGACAGTTTCTTGGGCCTTTTCTGCCTTCAGGTTACATGACATATTTACAGAAAACCAGTGTTGAAAAAAGTCAGATACGATAGACTTGGTGTTGCCTTTGGAGAGTTGGAGATCAGCTGCTAAATTAGCCGTCATAAATACATGACAGGCATCGCTTTCTAAATAAATCAATTTCAGAAGGTTTGAGGTCCAGAGAGAGATTCCATTTACACCACAAATCATCATACTCCATCCTCTTGAGGACTGCATTCCAAGCCTTTCAAGGGACATCTGTGCAACAAATTTATAGGCACAACTTGCAGCTTCAAGGGGTGGCAGTTTCAATTAAGGAAAGCTATAACATTTACCATCAAATTGGTGTCTGGTTTTACTTTGAGTAGCTAGGCTATGCGAAAGTTTATTTCCTCCTGCTCTGCAGCCTCTGCCAAGAGCCACATCAGAGCAGCAAAAATGAAGCGAGGAGTGTGGGCAATAAAAATTAACTATTCATTTGCCTGGGCCTAGCAGGTTATAACCTTCCTACTTTGTTAACCAGAACAGGTAGCAAGAAGCAGAAAAGGTAAGGTAAGAAGAGAGAATTGCTAATAAAAATTCAGAGACAAACTGCCTTACAACATCTGAGAAGGAGTTGTTCAGCTTTATCACTCAGAGAAAGAGGGATTGACAGGGCGCACGGGGAAGCTCTTCCTGAGTTCTTTGCCTGGCCCGTGCTCACACACTGCATCAGAGCTCTGCTCTCAATATGGGCAGGTCATGTGGCTACTGTGGAAAGTTTCAATTGCCAAAGACCTGAGACCAATTTAAAAAATGGTGGGGTTTTGATACTACTGTCTTGAAAGGTGCTCTTTAAAAGACCCAGCGTGTCATAGACCAGGATGTGCATTTCCTTGGGAGAAGAGGGGCCCCCGGTTCCTCCTCTGATGCTCCCCCTACGTGAGACGCTCCGCAGGGGGCGGTGGTGTCTGGATAGGAGGCATCCTGCCCCACAGTGGACATGCCGAGATGCCCTGCCCTGCGGTGGGCCCTCCGCCACCCACCTGCATGCCGCAGATGCGCACACCCAGGCAGGCCGAGGTGCTCTGTGCACACTTTGTCATGTGGCGGGCCTTCTTCTCCTCAGATGCATCGTCCCCGTGCTGCCTGGTCCCCATCTTCAGGTCCAAGACACAGGGGTGCTTGTACTGTGACACAACATTTTCCAGCAAGAGGAACCCTGGTCGCTCTAAGTTAAGGAAGAGCCCGAGGAGATTAGGCTGCAGCCTCACAGGTGGCAGGCAGCGCCCCTTCGAAGCTGGCCTGGCCGGAGATCCCTTGCTCTGAGTGCTGTTCTTGCATTCCAGACTGGCCCGTGGTCACTAGAAAGAATTCTGCATGGTAACTTTGTAGCTGTTTTAAGTCCTGGTATTTTGAGGGACTTTATGAGTATGTAAGCTGCTTTTCCTTTTTTGCACTAAGGTTGAGATTTATTACTATTTTTTATTTTGTAAATTTTTAATTGCAGTTGTCCCCCTTTTTCCCCCATTACTCTCCCCTGCCGTACCCTCCCTCTACCCCCACATTCAGTCCTCCCCCCGCACCATCACTCCCCACCCGTGAGGTTGAAATTTAAATGCAGGACTGAAATCCCTGACAGGCCTTGTTTACATTTTATAGCAGAAAATCATAAGGCTAAAATCTGTAGTCACTAAATGGGCCAATACCTTTTGGAAGAAGTGGGTTGATGTTAGCTTTGGAGATGAGTTGCAGGAATATTAATTTCAGTGGAGTAATTACATTGCAAACGCTTCTTAAGGATTAACTTTGCAGATGTGTCTTAGTAAATACTGTGAAATCAGTCACCCTTTGCAGGAAGGAGCCCAGTGGTGATGGAAAGACATTTCAAGCCTAAATTTGCTCCCTGAAAACATGGTAGCCTAAGGAGAAGGGGGACTACCTCCCCTGGGACCCACCCATGGGCACTTCCCTAAGGGAGGAGCCACACCCCTTTCTCCCCATCGGCTCTGTGGGAAGACCCCTGTGGGGTGAATTTGGAGGCGTAGAAGGGTGGCAGTCAGTATTCCTATCTGCCTGCAGAGACCCAGCCCCGCTGGCAGAGAGCAGTGGCCCACCAGAGGCACTGCATTCAGTTTAATTCCCAGTCTGGCTCTCCCATAATCTCTGAGTTTTCTTTTGGAGAGAACTGATTTCTTCTATGTCCCAGGCTTGAGAGCTCCTGCCTCCAACTCTCCCTCACTTCCCCCTCCCTTGGCCCTCCCCACAACCCCTCTCCACCCCCCATAGGTGAACCTTCCTGCCCCGTGGATCATGTGGTGGAGAAGCTGGCAAGGATACGGTGCCGCCTGTTCTCTGGGTACTCGGTGCAGAGGCGGGTCAGGTGGGCCTGGTGGCAGTGCAGGCCCCATGGGTTAAAGCTCCTTCTCTCGGCCTGGTTCCCATTAGCATCTTCCACCAGGGAGGGTACGTGGGCGCTGAGGTGGAACTCGGACCTCAGGAGCCCCGTGGCCGGGCTGCAGGCGAGGGAAGCACAGGACAGTCAGGGGAGCTGGAGCCACAGGTCTGGGACAAGGGCCCCTTTCCTGTGGCTGACCGCATTCTCCTCGGCTGAACTCTGACACAGGCTGTCCCCGACGGCTCGCCAGGGCACTGCAGGGCCTCAGAGTGCCCTTCCTGCCCATCAGTCCCTGGCACCAGCTCTAGCCATGCTGTAGCCCTCCTGAAGGGACTCTGCACTCACATTAACTCACTAGAACATGTCACCCCCTCGGAGGACTAAGATGGTTTAAAGTCACTTGTCAGTGATGTAGATTATTATCCCACTATTGAGGCTATACACTATGGGCACAACAACCCTGCAGGGAATCAGGCTTGGGGTTTAATCTGTTACCCTTGAGACAAAATGTCATAGGGGGTGGGAATCACGCATCCTTGGTACCCCTCTCTCCTGTCCTCTGCATCTCTGGTTCCCCATCTGTGAAATGCAGACAATGGGCACCCACTTCCTGATGCTGAGCCATGAGACGCAATTATCTACTGTGCTCCTTGGGGAAGGGAGGTACTTTCACAGTATTAGCTCCCTTTTGTTTTCCCATAAATGTTAAAAAATCCCCAGGCATCCTTCTCATATGAGAAAGGTCAGCTGACATTATCAGAGGTTTTTGGAGACCTCTCCAGGGATCTTGGTGCCCCGAACCGCCTGCGCCTCCGAGACCCCACTGAGTGTTGTGTTGGCTTCTCCTCATCCCTTCGCAGCTGCTATGGAAAGATGATTTCCGAGCGACATTAGCCACACTTTTCCTTCGTGTCAACTATTCTGAGGTTTCTGCTGTGCACGTTTCCCCCCAGAGCCTTCATGGTCTCAGTGAAACAGGTATTGAATTAAACAAATATGTGCCAAATGCCTGCTCTGTATAGGGCTCTGCCATGTTCATCAGCGTCCGAGATGAATGCATCGCAGCCCTCCTTCCAGAAGAGGCATGAAGAAGATGTATTCCTTCTTCTGTTCACATTAGTTATTCTAGACAGAACCTTCATCTGAATTTCTCATTCTCTCCGCCACGGCCTTCATGGGGGAGCCATTGGCCTTGGACCCAGTGGGAGTAGTGCTGGTCCCTGCTAGGGATGAGCCCCAGCTTCTGTCATCCTGCCAAGTGGCCCTCACCTCTCCTCGAGCGAGTGTGTCAGCTGGGTGTGCTGCCACTGGGAGAGGGGACCTGCGCCGCCACTGCTGCTCGTGGTCTGCTGGAGCTTCTGCCATATCGCCGCCGCTGCTGACCCTGAGGAGACCTTGAAGGACTCCCGGTTCTCCTTCAGTGGGTTGGCAACCAAGCTGAGGTGGCCTAGGCTGTCTTTTTGGAGGTGAACTGTGATGGTGCCTGTGGAGCACATGAGGGAAGGCAAGGGGTGGAGAAACCAGGTGGAATTTACCTGAGTGGACACGTTACAATGGGTAATGTCTTCTTGAAATACAGTTTAATGACAATGGTCAACTTTTCCTTTTCCCCAACTCTTCTCTCAAGGAAGCTATGGGGACTGACCTGCTCCAGAATGAGCCCAGAGCTGTGGAGCCTGCAGAAAATAGCCTTGGGTTGATCTTGGCACAGCCTCTGCTTTATGGCGCCTCTGCCCCTTCATGCTTTAACAGAGCCAGCCTGTACATTCTGTCCTCCCAGCTCCTCTGTACACAGTCACACCTTCCCAGTCACACCATAGCTGCGCCAGTGGGACCCAAGCTTGCTGCGTCAGAACTAGTCTTCTGTAAAGGGGGCCCCCTCCCAAAGTAGCAATGAGGGAAGTGGGGGCCCATTCATTCCTCACCCTTGTGTGCCTCCTTCATTGTCCTTTTTCTCCCCTCCATTTGTCTGTATCTGACCAGCTTTTTCCAGGAACCCTCCGGCCACCTGCAGGGGCTCAGGACTCTGTCAGGCCTTCATTCCACCCTCCCCAGCTCTGGTTTTGACAATGGTGCTCACTACTTCCTTTGGTTAGATGCACAGCACATAAAGATTATTGGTAGAACGTGGCCCTTTGACATAAGAAAACTTGTGAGATTCCCCCAACTTACGGGACCTCCTCCTCCACAGTAAAAGTGAAGAGTGCGAGGAAACCCTGTGCTACGCGGGCTCCTCCTCCAGAACGGCAGCCAGACCTGGTAATCAGCACTGGCACATATGTTCACGGCTCTGTGGCTGCTCCCTTTGGGTTTCTCACTCAGGCTGGGTGAGGAAGGCAGAGTCCAGGGCTCAGCAGCCCTGTCTCCCCAGAGTCCTGGTGAAGAGGGAACGACCCTCCTGGCCATGGCACAAGAGATCACCACACAGATAGTTCTGTGAGAGCCAGGTCTCCAAGTGCTTGTGGCCGCCTTCTCGCCTGGTCAATTCTACCGTCTCCTCACTTTAGCCCTTCAGGCCTGGAGGGGTGAGAGCTTTCCAGTGCTGCTGGTCCCTGGTGCCTCAAGGTCCCCAGTTGTTACCTTAATTAACCCTTATGCTAATAGGTCCTTTCAAAAGTGCTCTTCATTTGAACCTCTCCGCTGGGACCCAGACTGAGAGGATGGGTTGCATGTGATTCTGTCCTCCAAAATATTTACTTCCTCCCCTGGCCACCTGATCACCTCCTCAGCGTAAGTGGTAATTTCAGCTGAGTAAGCTCTCAAGGCAGCTGAGTTCCTGCCTGTGTCCCGCCGAGCCCTCTGGGGCTGGTCAGTGCACTCATTTTCAGCCTGCTCTGTAATTCAGCAAGTCGCTCTTCAGAGCCATCTGTGCCTAGCTCAGCGGTCTCCCCAGGCCAGTTCTGTCATCTCAGATTCCCAGTGCCCTAATTTCGTAGCCTGAGAGTGACATTCAGTTTTCTCCCGCTCCTAAAGCTCATCCCAGGCTCCTGTATCCTGTAAAGTAACAATGATACAACTATAATACTGTACCAGTACCTGACATTTATGGTTTATCTGAAGACCAAAATGCATCCCTGGACCAGGCCCATAGCAGCAGTCTGCTCATGAGAGCAGGGCTGATGGCGGGCTGGGGAGGCGACTGCGCAGTGATCACTACCTCCATGCCTTGCACACCTACTGTGCCCCAGCACGGTGTGCTTTTCATTTGTTATCGCTGTGCTGTAGCAAGCCTGACTGCTCGCCGGGGTTCAGAGAGAATAACTTGCCCAAGGTCACACAGGTGTAGCACTCTGAGAAGGCCACACCAGACCTAGATGTGGAAGAAGGAACAAGTTGTGAGATGGAGCTGAGGACTTTCTGGGGAGACTCTCTTGTCACACTGTGTTTGCCCATGTGTGGATGAGAACACACTTGCTGTGTCCCCAGTCACGTTTGGGTCATTCTGTTCTATGGAGCAGAGAGAGAACCTGTGACCCCACCATCCTGTGAGGGTCATTGGTGCAGGTGCTGGGAGCACCAGGAAGCCCACGGATGTGGGGTTTATACTGCCAGCCCCATTTCCTTGTGTGGGGGTCGCAGTGCTTATTCTAGGGAGTGGCACTGACCTGGAAACTGTGGCCAGGATCCCGAGCCCACCTTCTGTGTGTGAGAATGGGGAGAACTCGCTGGCCTCCGTGATCATGCTTGGGCTGCTCAGAGCCTCCTGGTTGCCTGGGGAGCCTAGGAAGGTATGCGGCCAAGGACAAGGCCCTTCGGCATCTTGCAAAGTTTAAGTTACCAGCCCTTTTCCCACTCATGAGGCTGTGGTGATGGCCCTGCCAATAGCCATGGTCTCAGGGAGCCTGGGCCTGAGAGACAAGGAATGTAACCTTCACCCACTTTTCCGGCCTCCAGCTCTCATCTGATCTCATTTGTTCTGAGTGTCTAAATAAACGGAGGTGAGTGGAGGTGCAAAAAACCCAAAACCAATAAAATCCAAAAGTCATTTCTATTTCTCATATTGTCAGCTGCACAGCCTGGCTCCGTGTTCCCGCTTTTTCGCTCCATATTCCTGCACATCTCTGACTGGCTCTGTCTCAGTTTATATGTCTTCTCTCCCTCCCACAGACCCCTCTGTGGCTCAGCCCAGCCCCTCTGAAGCCTGGGACCCAGCACAGAGAGGGCCTTGCAAACCAGCCTCGAGTTGCCTGCCCATGACAAAAGCAGCATGTCAGTGGAATCCAGACTGCTAGGGACTTGGACTGTTGCTTTTGTCAAGTGCCGTGTTGGCCCTGACCTGGCCTCTGGCTTGCCATGTGTGTCCATGGGGACCAGGCCTCAGAGGCACATGGGTTCCCAGAACTCGGCTGCCTGCTTACCAGCCCTCCCCAGGCACCTCGACCTGCCACCGTGCCAGCTGGGCAGACAAGTGTGTACTGCCGCGATTGACATGCCCAGAGCATCTCAGCAATTTCAGTTTGGCCAAGCAGCTTCCTCAGCCTCTGAATATTCTGTTATGTATTTATTTTTAAGCTCACGAGAGTGTTTATTTGCTGCTGTCTGTAATGTGAATCTGGCTCCTCCATTAATCCACTAGACCTAGGAGCATATCCTCACTCACCCAAAGTTGACAGGCAGACTGTGAGGCAGAGGGACACAGCCCAAGATGCTGTCTTCACCCAGGCGCCCAGCAGAAAATCCAGGGCGAGCTCCTGGCTAGGGGAGGTTTCCCCTTGGGAATGACACCCCTGCCCAGCACCCCCTGAGGCTGTCGCAGGGCCAGGTGGTGACAGGGAGAGGTGTGCACTATGGTGTGCAGTGGCCACTTCAGAAACAGCCCTGAGGCTATTCCCATCAGGGAGAAAAAGGAAGACCCCTGTGGCCGCCTTGTAGGCACTCGAGTGCTCCTGACCTGAGGTCACTAGCTCAGTGGTCCTTCCTCGTTGGCCTAGATGACCCCCTGAGCACTGGCATCCGAGGAGTCCATCTCTTCAGTATGAGTAGCTGGTGAAGCCAAAAGCCACACTTGGGAGTCAGACCTGGGAGCTTTGAGTCCCGGCTCTGCCCCCACTGGCTGTGTGCCCTGAGGCAAGTCAGGTAAGCTCTCTGTGCCTCAGCTTCCTTACCTGTGAATTGGGGATAACAGTAGTCCCAATCTTGGAGGGTTGTGGTGCCCACAAACTACTTACAGGTAGATGTGTTGGGTAGTGAGGGAACTGTAAGGGTTAACTGATGTTATTTTTCTTACCATATGACACCTGGCAGCTGCACAGCCTGAGAGCCCTTTGAGGGTCTCTTCCCCACTAAAACCTGACCTCAGGTACCTGTCCCAAGCGTCTGAGAATGAATGTCCTATTCTGGTGTCTGATATTCTAGTGTCTCTGTAGACTTGCATTTCCTTAGTGGGCCTGGATTGTGGCTAGTGAGTGGATCAGTGTTTCTGCATCATTGGAAGCTCATATTTGGAGGTCACCCCAGCCCAGGGACTCTGCCTCACCCTCACCCTCACCTTCATCAGGGCTGCAGTGTCTCACCTGGGTGGTATCTGCAGTTCTCTGGTGCAGTCGTTTGCAAGAACCATCTCCTGAGTGAAGCCCAAGGCAGGGACTGAAGCATCCCCTGTGGCCGGTGATGTGTAACTATGAGCCATGGTTCAAATTAATCTCTCACCTTAGCAGGGCTCCACGGTGGTTGGACCTGGGGATGGGCACAGCCTGAAGGGGGAAGCAGGGCAGGGGACGGGTCTGGACAGTAGACCAGTGACTGAGAGGGCCCGAGCGTGGGGCAGTCCTTCCCTGGGAGGAAAGGGCACGGGCAGACAGGGCGCAGGCGAGCAGCAGGATAGGGTCCGGAGACCGAGCACTCTCTCCCACTCTCCTGCTTTGCCTGTGCTGGCCCTGGCAGTCTGTCTCAGCTTCAGAGCTGTGTCAGAGGATCGTGAAATGCCACAGGCAGGAGGCCACTCCACACAAGGACCTGCCACCCCTTTGCCAGGTTGAGTTCAGTTTTGAAAGGACAGACATTAATTCCAGTGGGTGCTCCGACAAGATGAGCAGTAACCCACAAGCCATGGTCAATACCGCGTGGGGCCCAGGAGCCCCCAGAGGAGGCCTGTCTGGGCTGTGCTCCAGCTGTGCACCCCTGTGTCTCAGTAATGCTCAGCTCTCCTGTCTCAGCCTGTCTGGGGGGCCCCACGGGCCAGGACTGAAGAATGGGGGCCTCCTAGGGCTCAGGCCTTGGCCCCCTACCAGTGGGTCTTAATTTGGAACATGCTGAATACAGATTTCTGAGCCCTAACCCCAGGGAATCAGATTCCCAGGTCTAGGATAGGGCCCAGGAATCTGCATATATACACATACACACAAACACATACCCATACTCTCTCTCTCTCTCTCTCTCTCTCTCCAGTGATACTGGTAAAGTTGGCTGATCTCAGATCACGCTGAGAAATGCTGATGTAGACAGACTCCATCCTTCCCAGTTTTGCAATGCAATCATTGCAATGCAAGTGAGTTTTTGACTGACTGCTTTGGATGTTATCATTGCCTTCACTACAGGTACTTGGACAAGGAGGGCAGAAGCTTTGCAATCACAGCATCTAAAATCCTTTAAAGGAGGTCTTTTCTCTGAGCACCTATGCCATTGTGGGGCTTGTGGCTGGCAGAGTCCTGCCCTGAGCCCTGTGAACCACATCTACAAAAGGCTGGGTAGGAACAGAACAGCGCAGAGGCTCTGCCTGGAGGTCTTGCCTGGAGGCCTGAAATAGGTAGCCCTTCCCCACCAGCCTTCTCCCCTATGAACCCACCTTGTGCTCAGATCGGAGCACACACTGTTTCATGCTCAATTTCCCCAGGTCCACCTGGAAGGCCGCTGTTGCCTCTGGCTTTGCCCCTGGATGAGGGGGCAGGAATTCTGGTTTCCTAAACCTGCTATGTCCCAGCTCTTCTGTGTCATGTCCTAGGCCTGAGGCTCCTGCCACCCACCTGAGTCTCTAGCATAAGGTAAAGGAGGCTTCTACCTTTACCAGAGTGCATGGTTGGGTCCTGTGTTTACCAGCCTCATTCACAGGACCCAACCATGCACTCTCAAAGCACAGGCTGGAATGCCGCATCTTACCTCTTTCTTAATTCCTCAAAGCTGGGTGCCTTGAGGTAATTCGAAAGGACTCCCCAAATGCTATTATACTCCAGACCTGGGGACATGAAGAGCTCAGAGGAACTAGGACAGTGAAGGCCAGCTGGTCTGCAGGAGGGGGCATGTCTCCATGGCGACTGTCACATACACCACAGTGCTTGAGGAAGCAGTGGGTGCATGCAGACGAGCCTGGCCCAGAGTGGTGGCCCGAGTCACGGCTGCTGCCCGGACACTCACCTTTGTACCGTGGGGTGAACTGCTTCATGGCCAGTGGCAGGGATTCGTAGAACCTCTGCTCCTGGGACACGAGGGGCTTGCACACAGTGTCCTCGTCATATTTCATGACACTCAGGTGCCCCCCGACCTGGTGCAGGAAGGGCTCCAGCAGCACGCCCATCCTGGCATCCCCAGCTTCCACACCATCCTGCACAACCATGGCCCGAGGTAGAAGGAGCAGCTCCAGGACAGAGGCAGGGCTGTCAGAGGTCCTCAGCCTTCTCCTTGGCATTCGTCGTTGTCATAGCATAATTTTCTTCCTAGCTGCGGGCTCTCAGTGGGGACCCTGGAAAGCAGAGGAGGGTGGATATGATGTGAGTGAGACGCAGTGGTGGCGACATGGCACGGAAGCGCCCACAGTTCCCAGGCACCACCCACCACCCACGGGAGTTAATCAGACTGTAAACAGGCATCGATTACTACTGGAGTAATGTGTTACAAGGCACTGCTGACAGTGGTTGCCCCCAGGGAGCAGGGCTGAAAGGAAGACTTCTTCAAATACTGTTTTATACCTTTTGCATTTAAATATTCAAACATTTTTTAAAAAAATCAAACAAGACACACAAACATAGCCTTCCGGGGTGGGAGACTGTCAAATTCTCATACCATGCTGCCGGCCTTCCTTGGGGAACATTGGTTCCAGGCCCAAGAAGGGAGCAGAGTCTCTGCTGTTGGGGCACTCAGCTTCTAGCAGGGGTTGGGGGTGCAGGAATGCTTCATTTTTGTACAGCATAGCTGTGCACCATTGATTTTCATCATGGCTGTTTGACCTTGGGAAGTTACTAAACACCTTTGGCTTCAGTGTTCCCATCCGTGGAATGGGATAAGAATGCTTACCATGTGGAGTAAGGGACAGGATTGAGATAAAACCTGTGAAAAGGTTAGCCCAGGCCCCAGAGCTAAGTGCTCAATAAATGGGATTAATCATTATTATTTCTGACATTATTGCCTTGGTGGGTCATATTTCCCACCTGGGTTGTGGGGAAGGCAGGCTTTCTCACCACCACTTTGCAAATGAAGAACGCAAGGCCTGAAACGCCTTGCCTGGGGGCCGGCAGGGCCCAGGAGCAGAGATGGAAGGAAAGTGGGCTCCCTTTCTCTGGGCCTCATCCTCTGCCACCTGCTGCTCTCTTGTCCTCCCATGGGCACGCTTGCCGGACTTCAGGCAAATGCTGGGACTCTGGGCTAGAAATGCAGCTCCTAGAGATGTCCTGACTTTGTGTCAGGAGAGTGCCAAGGAGACACTTCGAGAGAGGCTCTTCTGACCATATCCATTGTGTCAGATAGAACATTCTCACAGCGGTGCTCGTCACTGCTGAGTTATTAATACTCTCCTCCCAGCTGAGGCTGTGACCAGGCTGGGCAGCGCTAGGCATGATGAACCCTCTAAATGATGTTTAGTCCAGACCGTGGGCATGGTTGTCTGGTTCTAAGCACAGCAGTGCCTGTCAGTTTGTTCAGGATCCTGGCTCAGAGAGGCTCCTGCCACCAGCACAGACCTCCAGCACCAGGAAACATTGAAATCCTCAGTCTAGCTCACCTGTTACCAGCCAGGCAGCCTCTCCCACACTGGCTACTTCTACAGGCCACAGAGTGCCCTGCCCTTCAGGAAGGGGAGGGGGTATTCCTCCTAGTTTGTGCATTTGCTTTGCCAGATGCAGCGTGCAGCTTCCAGAGCTGCCTTTGTGGCTGGAGCCTGTGTGGGGAGGGTGGCGTTGCCGAGGCCTGAGGGTGCCAGGCCTGTGCCTGAAACCACAGCCCAAGCCTTTCCTCAGCTCTGCTCCAAGGCTGCAGAGGTTAGCCCTCTTGGGAACCTGTTTTGGGAGCTGAGAAAAGAAGTTGGTGGGAGGCATCTAGATGGGGAGGGAAATCAGAAATCAGCCCAAGGATAAGTTGATGTCACTGATGCTTGGCAAACCCAGTCCTACTTGCAAATTTGGCGAAGGCCAGAAAGAAGAAAGAAAAACCAAGGTGGCTCAGCACGACTCCTCTTGCTGGGTTTGCTTATATGTCATTGTTTGCCAGCTGACCTGTCCCTGGGGAGAGGGAGGTAGAGGCTCTCCTGGTAATCAGAGGGACAGCCGTGCTGTAAAATTCATCAATAGCCAGTCCTGGAAGGAGCCTGGGCCCTGCCCCTCACACCACCTCCCTGGGCCAGGCGCAGACCGGGCGCAGCTGAGCAGGCCCAGCTCCCCAGGCGCACAGGCAATGTCCCCTCAGCACCGCGTGCTCCCGCGCTTGGCAGCCCACTGCCTTTCCCCGCACCTTCATCTCCCTAAGGAGTTCTGTGGACACGGATGTTGCCTCACAGTGGCAGCGTGAGAAGGAATCAATAATAAAGGTAACACGTGTAGCACTTGACATGTGCCGGGCAGTGTTCTAGGTGCTTTATATAGATGAACCCAGTAAAGCTTTCACACCTACTCTAGGAGGTGGTAGTGTCAGCCCATTTTACAGATGAGGAAAATAAAGCACAGAGAAGGTTAAGTAACTTGCCTGTGTGTACCCAGCTAGTGTGGGGAGAACAGGGACTTGAACATTAGCCCCAGAGTACGTTTACCTGCCACACGGCAGGGAGGCTGAGGGATCTTGTTTATCTACTTTGAGAGGAATTAGAGCCCGAAGGAGGCTGGGACTTGACCAAAGCCACCTACAAGTCACTGGCTGTGCTGGGACAGTACCCAGGTTTTCTTGTCCCCAAGCCCTGGTCTCTCCTACCCTAATGATAGTAAGTGTATGTCCTAGTGTCCTAGTGGCTCCACACCTCAGAAACCATTAGGAGAGGTCAGTCCACCTAGAGCTGGGGCATGGTATTGATCTTCTTGGGGCTTTCTGGCTGGAGGTGTCAACCAGACCTGAGAGGCACCGTCATTCCCAGAAATTCTCAGGAGCCCTGGCCGAACCTTCTCAGAGTGGAGTGAGCCAGGGTAACGCTGGGCCTCCAAGACACAAACCCTTGCCCCTAGACTTGGGATGGGTTGGTAGCAGGGGGATGACTGCCGCAGAGCCCCCTGTACTTTTCAAAAAGCTGGGGAAACTGGGGTCTTTCCCTCAAGGGTCACTGCCGGTGGTATATTAAGTGACATCTTCTCAGACTCCCCCTGCTCCTGGGCTGTGTGGCTGTGATTCCGACAGCTTGGTGGGGACGGGTGGAGGGAGGGTGCGTGGGCAGTGGTGCCAGCAGCAGAGCGCCTGCCTGAGCTGGGCAGGTGGGCTTCGCGGCTGCTCGGGGAGGTGTTCTGTGGCCTCCCGTTGGCACTGGTGCTCACCTTGGAGCCCAGAGGAAGCATAAGATTTCCCATCTGGCTTCATATGTGTAGCCTCCTGCTCTGTGGGACAAAGCTAGGGAACTCCATTCTCCCATTCCTCCCTTGGAAGTCCCACATAAATAATTCAAGTCCACAGACCTTTCTCAACCCAGACCTTCCTTTTGCCACGTGCAGGCACCTCTGTCATTGGCATGGGCCTTGGCCTCTGGGTCCGTGTCTGTTTCTTAACAGCACTAGGCAAGGCAACAGGAGCCTGGTTCTGTTCCAGGCTTTCCCACCAGCTTGCTGAGGCCCTTAGGATGCACCGAGTAAGGACCCTGAGCTTGGTTTCCCACCCACAGCCACAGCCTCGTCGTGATGTTCAGAAGACAAAACACATAGCATTCCTTTGTGGAGGCCTCTTCTCGAGCATCTCCCCCACCACGTCTGTCACTGTGTGGGTGATTCTCAAGATTGACTCAGCTTGGGTGCTGGGAAGGCAGGTGAGATGCTTGCCTGGGACAGGACCTCACACCCGCTCTGGCACTTGCTGAATACCCTGGGCTCCCTCTAGCGCTTCGAAGGGAGACACCTGCCCCTTTCTCCAGCCCATGCCTCCTCTCACAGTCCCACAGCCCAGACCCGGTGCCCACTATCCCCCTAGTGTTCCTTGGGGAGGGACAAGAGGGAGTTAGGATGAGGGAGGGAGGGAGGAAAGAAGCGAGATGCCCCCACAGAGAGTTCAGCTTAAAGCCCCCTGCCCCCAGGAAAAGTGGACAAATGGCCCCAGGTTGGTGTCCTCCTGCCCTGTCACTGGGTTATGTCCTGAGTGACATCACTCTGGGCCTTCCTCTAGGAGATTCGAGAGCTAGTTTCTCCAAGGGGGGCGGGGGAGCTGGTCATTGAGCTGGTTAAAAGAGGCCCCAGGCTGTCTGTGTCAGCAGAGCCTGCGGGGCCTGGGTGACAGCCAGCCTGCTGTGTGGTTGCAGGACACTGTGGTCTGAAAGGAGGGCCATGACCAGCAGGTCTGCAGTTATATTTGGCTGCCAGAGTGGGGACAGACAACACCACCAGGAATGCCAGACGCTGCACGTCACACTGAGGTGAGTGCGTTGTGGCTGCATGACCAGCTGGCACACTTTCCTTCCGGGGAGCCTGTGTGCATGTGACCCCTACCCACATGCTAGATCCGAGTTCATTAAAACTTACGGAACACGTTTTTTGGTTCTGTTTCAATTTTGCCACTCCCATTTTAGGAAAGATGACAGGCAAAACCACAAATCAAGCTTGTCAAGGTTTAAATTTGGACTAAATTAGCCACGGACTATATCTTATCAAAGCTTGTCAGCTCCGGGAACAAGTTGGCTGACTGTGGCCACTGTCGAGGCTGCTCACAAACGTCCTGGTTCCTGGTGTTCCTTGTGGGAACATGGCACCATTGCACTTCCCTTGCACTTTGAAGGTGTGGCCACACGATTTGCTCCGGCTGATGTGATGCAGATGGGAGCGATGGGTCACCTCCAGTGGGAGCTCTTAAGGGCAAGCAGTTCCGCATTCTCCTTCCCTGGCCGTGGTCACCCTGGAAGCACAGTTGCTCCCCAAGTGACTACATGTTGAATGTGTAGTATGACAAAGAACTAAATCTCCATCATATCAGGCCACTGAGATTTGGGGGTGGTTTGTTAGGCGGTACAGCCTAGTCTGTCACCAGCCCACAGCTAGATACCCAGTACGGGGTCCTTAAGTTGAAAGCGACCTCACTTGAGCAAGGCGCTCAGATAATTCATCACACAAAGATATCTGCACAGTAATAGCCATCACTCCTATTGAGCCTCTACTGTGGACCGTTGGCTTTAGTTCCCACCTCTGTTTCTCAAGAGAATCTTTTTCAGGTGGAGAAGAGTGAAGGGCTTTCCCGAGGTCCAGAGCTTGAACACTGGAGCTGGGATTGTCTCAGGCTCCTGCTGGGTCCGCCCCACAGCACAGTCTTCCTCTGGGTCTTGAGACCCACGTCAGGCTCTCAGGCCAGGGTCCTGTGCCTCAGCGGCCTACCCCAGGAATGGGAGACCTCCTAGAGCTTGACCGGCTGGGCGGTGAGGGCGCCACAGCCAGGGGCAGCATGCTGCAGTGGCGGCTCGCCCAGGCGCTGGGCAGCAGGTGGGTTCACAGTGCCCCAGGTGACGGGCGCGCTCACGGCCGGTGGAGACCTTACCCAGAGCCACACCACCACCAGAATCTCTGCAGACTCCAAATGTAATACCCATGGAGTACAATCATTTCTCAAGTATATGCAAACACTTTGGTGATTACCGAAATACAAATTCGTTTAAAGGCATTACTTGGCGTTCCTTTTCCTTGTAGTTTTTATCATCATCTATTTTCCCAATCAACAGATACTAAAAATATAATGAGTATTGCAGGGGGACTCATAGGGAAAAATTATGTTGAAAAATGGGTCCTAGTTGAAAAGGTTAGGAGAAATACTGCTGTCACTGAGACGGTGGTGGTATAGGGGGCTTGGAGGGGGTGTGGGGGTGAGTGGTGGCCTGGCCTGGGGGAGCTTGGGGAGGGCCTGCTTGGGGAGTGTGTGCGCAGGGAGCCATAGGCAAGAGGGAGGATGCTGCGTGGGCCTGGCCCAGGGTCATGCCCCCCCACACTGGGCTGGGGCCTTGGCATGGAGGGGACAGAGAAGGTACCTGGCCATGCTGATTGGAAGTGACTGTCTGGTTCCAGCTCGCCATAGGGAGGAGGGAGTCTCCTGAGCTCACTGGGGTGTGGGAGCCTTTGGGGCCACCTCCAGTAAGTCTGGAGGAGGGGGCATCCTGGGGCGGAGATAATTCAGAAACAACTTGTATCAAAAGAAGATGGATAGCAACGGGTGTCAGGCTGCAGACTGCACAGTCAGGGGCAGAATGTACATGGCCTGCCCTCTCACCTCTGAAGCTCTACTGTCCATTTGCAGGCCTCTTGGAGCCAGAGGTTTGGTACAAGAGGTTTGGTGCAGAGCGCAAGGAAGCATTCTTTAAATCTGTTAGAGATGAAAGAGCCAGAAAACCATTTAAAGCCACTCAGGTGGTGAGGGGGAGGATTTTGGTGTTTCTCCTGTGGTGGAGGGTTATGTATGATCTGGGGCCATCCAGGCTGGGAAAACACAAGGTTATTTTCTGGAGAAAAAAAATCACATGTTAAAACCCATTCTAAAATGATTCAAGGGCAATAGGCCTGGGTGTCCTCTATCTCTGCATGGTCCCCAGCCTGGTGGGATCTAAATATGGAAGGCAGGGGGACTTGACACATCACCTCCCCAGCTGTGGCTGAAATACGCGGCTTCAGAGTGTCCATTTCTCAGGAGGCTGGAGCTCCAGAATCACAGAGCAATGCTTCACATTCATCAGTTGCAACAACTTATTTCAAGGCTGATTTTATCCTTTGAGGGAAGATTTTTTTTCGCCCTCTTCTTTTCTCTTAACATTTAAAATCTCCCAGCGTTCCTCCAGCTTGAGGACCAAATGTGATTTTAATGCAGTGATTATTAGTTTAGAAGCCCTTCAACCACGAACAAATGTCCTCAGCAGCACCAGCAATGTTCTGAGCATACTGTCAGGGCCGGAGATGCGCAGGGCAAAGATGACTCAGGAAGCTGAGCCGCTGGAAAGACTGCTCTGGGGAAGGCAGAGGCTGGCAGGGGTTCCTCCCTCCCCGGGCCCTAATGTACCCTGACCTCATCACAGCACCCTGGGTCCTCGGGCACCCTGGGCAGGACCAGCAACCATTCCACCGGCCCCTCCAAGGCACACCTCTTGAAGCTGCAACCACGATCTTAGATATTGCCAAACCCAGACCTGCACATTTCCTAACCTAACACCTTGCCCCACACCTTTCCCTAGGGAATATGGCCAGTCACCTGTCTTGTGGAAGAGTCTTATGAGCAAGAGATAGAACATCTGGTCCATGGTTAGGATGGCAACTTTATGGCTGCAAGAAGAAACAGCTCTTTCAGGGTAAGAACAAAACAGTGGGATAGACCAGTGTGTGGGTGAGTGTGTAAATGATTGAGTGTGTGTGTGGTGTCAAGGCACTTTAGGCCACCAAGCAGAGCTGGCCAGCTGAAGAACGAGCCTCTACTGGAAGAACGGGAGCGAGCAAGCAAGGCTTTCCCCAGCAGAGGGCAGCAGCAGACACACAGCCACCTAGAGGCCAAAACGTGCAGCCAGCAAGCACCTCCTGTCCTGGTGACCAGGGGATGCAATCCTGAACCGCCCTGGGTTTGCCAGGGGTGTCCTCTGACAGCCCAGCGAAGGGTCCCTGCCTTGCAGACGACTTTTAGCTCAGAAGTTGTCGTCACGATTGATCACCTCATGTTCTCTTCTTGCCACCCCCTGCTTTTTCTAAAGGTTGTTTAGCTGGGAAGCTTCTTGCCTTGGATGAGGCACATTCTGAGAACTGGGGTGGCTGGCTTGATTCACCAGGGAGGGACCCCAAAACCAGGAACAGGGCTTGTTGGGGAGGGAGAGGAGGGGTGAGGGTGGACCATAGTCTTCAGCACCTCCACTCAACAGTTCCCTCCTGGGCCAGGTAGGCCCAGGGCTGGAGGAGGAAGAGAAACCAGCATGAGGTAAGGGGTTGCCAATGTGGCACTGGGTGTGTGGGTCACCCCACCCTCCCCACCGCTCGCTCTAGCCACTGCCCTGAACAACCCTATGCGTCAATGCGCAATGCTATAAAGTTGATTGGTGTTCCTGTGGCTGCTGGGCAACAAGGCAACAACCACCCAGATTTCTGCCTGGGCGGGATTTATTCCTGTGCTCTGCTCAGAGCAGGAAAAAGCAGGGGCAAGCTGCTGGCCACTGCGTGGGTCTGGCCTGCACTCCCAGGGTGCCCTGGAGAGGGAGACAGGAAGGGTCCCAGGGGCCACAGGCCATTTGTAGGAGTTTCTCAGACCCCTGGTAAGGAGCTGGCTCTGGGGGAGCATGGCAGGGGGAGGGGCCCCAGGAGACCTGGCTCTGCCCTACAGTCCCTGTCCTTTCCTCTCTGGGCCTCAGTTTCCCTATCCATACTGAGAGCTGTCTGACTCAGCCATGTTCTTACCCTCCTATGGGACAACTGAACCCTCAATTCAGCAAGTCAATGTGGGGAAGACTGAGTGGGGGGTGGTTGGGAGAGATCCTTCCAGATTGAAAGAGACTTAGAAGGCATACTGACCAGATGCACCTTGATTGATCCTGGTCTAAACAAAGCATTAAAAACATTTAGAGGGCAATTGGGGAAATGCGAATATGGACTGGATATAGATGTTCTCAGTCGTTAATTTTATTGTGGAATAATGACATTAGGGTTACGTAAGAACCTTCGTGGGGGTGGGGAATGCAAGGATACCTTAGCATAACTGATGAAGCAAATATGGCAAAACTCAAACAATTGCTTAAATCCAGACTCAAGATATACAGTTGTTCACTATATCAGTCCCTCTACCTTTTCCTATATAGGCTTAAAGCTTTTCATAGTAAAAGGTTAAAAACAAACTGGTAGCTCTTAAGAGCTGTAGAAGCCCAGGCCCTGTCCCCCCAGGCCTGAATCCCTGGGGAAGGGCTTGGCATGGATGTGTTTAGGTCCCCAGAGATCCTGAGGACCATGGCAGACTCAGGGTCAGGTCTCAGGTCCAGGAGAGCCCGTGGGAGAGGGGACCCAAGGACTCTGCCACTGCCCAAGGCAGGGGTCCTGGTGGCGACATGTCTCTGATGCCCGGGGCCCACTGCACCCCATTCCATGGGGGGCTCCCTGCACCCAGTTCCCAGGCGCCTGCCCACAGACGCTGATGTCATCCTAGCCCTGTGGTCCCGCCGGGTGGAAGGGTGAGGCTCCTGGGACAGGACATGCTGGGACAGGACATTCCCAGGCTCAGGGGGGTGGTGCCCACTTCTCCTGGGGCAGCTGCTGCTTCTGGGACCGTGTGGAGTACGAATCATTGGCTCCAACCCCTGCACCTGCCCCTACAGCATCCTCTGTCGTCCCAGCTCAGCCCAGCACCCCCAGCACCCTGCCTTCCTTCAGGGGCAGCAAGGAGGAGAGGGGTGGAGTTTCTCTAGTGGAGAGGGAGAGAAGCAAATGACAGAATTTCTTAGTTGCTGAACTGTTGCGACTCGCTCCCCCAGTATATACACAGACAGACACCTCCCCCGGGGAGATCCTTAAACAGCCCTGGATAGAGATGAGGCCCACCCCCTTCAGACTCCATGGCACCATCAGAGGTTCAGCAAGCCCAGCCCAGCCCTATGCCCCAGGGCACCACTCACCAGGGCCTCCTTCCTGGTGGGGTCTCGGGGAGTGTGTAGAAGGGAGGGTCCACGGGGAAGTAAGCCCCTCTCAGTGTCTACTGATTGCAGGTGTTGGGCGAAGGCCTTCCCAGAGTCCAATGTAGAGAAGGCACTGTCCACCATAGCACTGGTGGAGAGGTCTGCCCAGAGGGCCAGGCTATAGTGGCCTGGGGAGGGGAGGTCACCTGACCCTAGGGAAGAGCTGGCAGGGGCTGGCATGTCCAGCTGTCAGTTGGTATTTGCTGCTCTGGGCAGGGAGGGGAAGGAAGAGGAGGAAGAGGACTAGTGGACTGAGAGGGAAGAGTCCTATTCCGCTGCCTGGATGGATGTCAGGCCCTGGCAACCAAGGGCCATTTGCCAAAGGCCCCTGGTTATTTTTTGATCCCTTGTTCATGGGGTAAGCCTCGGGGTAGGCTCATATTCCCTTCCCCCTAGTCTCCTTGCCCTCACCCCATACCCCACCACCTCGCTGTTTATTTTCCCCAAGATGTGGCTGCCTGAGGGAAAGGCACGTCATGTAACAAGACAGTCAGCCAATCAACAAATCAGCTTGAAGACAGGCTGACCCAGGGACCTGCCAGAACAGTGCCTGCTGTCAGGGGTCTGCAGTCATGGGGGGTGGGGCGGGGTGGTGAGGGTGTTCAGCAAGTCAAATTCACTGTGTTGGTTCTGGGGGGGGGCCCTCACCTCCTTAGGAGGAGGAGGGGAGGCATCCTGGAGGAAGTGTACCCCCTTTTGGGTTTGGGGGAAGGTGAGAAGAGTGATCTAAGTAAAGGAAGAGCTCTCCAATGCCCAGGGGCAGCAACAGGGGGGCAGGGGCAGAGAGGCATAGGCCTTCGGAGCAGCCGGAGCTGCAATGAGTGGGAAGTGATGACGGAGGAGGCTGGGGGGGGTGCGGGAAGGCAGGCCTCCCAGGGCTCTGCTGGCTCTTTCTGCCAGGAAGCGCCAGGCTTACTCGGGTTTGTGTTCAGAGCTCCCTCCTTCGAGGAGAGCAGATTGGGTAGCATGGATCAAGGGCAGGCAGGCAGATGTGAGGCCCCAGGTCCTGAGCTCCAGGTGGATCTAGCCTGAGTGGGAGAGAGGGCGGTGGGGAGGAAGGGAGATACTGAGGAGTCAGCCTCGATTAAGTCTGGTGATACATGGGCAGGGACAGATGGAATAGAGGCAAAGCACAGGGGTTTGTCAAGGGACAGGTTTCAGGTCTGAGTGAGCCTGGACCAAGTGCTAGGAAGGTCTGAAGGCTGCCCTTTGGGAAACTCAAGCCAGCTGAGTCTGTGGCTGCGGTTCTCCTCAGCACTGGGTGCCCCACTTGCTTGGGGCCCAGCTGTCCCTTCCTGGGCTTCTCTGTGTGGCCCCTTGGCACTCAGCGGCTCAGCAGCAGCCTTGGGGCTCAGCCCCTTTTTGCCCCCTATTCTGGGCCAGCCTCTGACTCTGGGCTACACCCTGTGTCCTTGATTTCTCCAGGGTCCCCTTCCCCATCTGCTGGTTCTAACAAGGCCCCAGACCTGTGGTTTCAGTACCGAGCCATACTGCAATTTCCATCTCCCCCCTTTGGCATTTCCACTGTCCATGGAGAACCCACTTCATATAGAGCCTCTTCCCCTCACTGCTCATCACCGAGCAGAGGAGCCCGGGTTTTGAGTGCAGGACAAGCACCCAGGTCTCCTGACGCTCATCCCAGAGGTCCTCTCTGCCACTGTCCACTCAGCACGCCCTGCACCCGCTCCTGGCCCATCATAGCAGCAAAGGACAAGGTGCCCGGGGATGACCACAACAAATCTGGGGGCCGCCCACCTGCCACCCTGGCTCCCCTCCTATGGCAGACACCCTATCCGCTCCCCATTTCAAGTCCTCCCTAGACCCAGGCAGGGCAGAACCTGCAGGTGTCACAGGGATTCGTTGGTATCCTGAGGTCTGGTTTAAAGTGGGCTGAGGATCCCATGCATGGTCCCCCTCTCCCTCCCAGTCCAGGGCAGAGGATCGCATTTCACCTTTCACCGGGAAGGCAGAGGCCAGGCCGCCGTGGGGGCCTCCCTCACACTGCCCAGCCATGTTCTGGGCTCCGATTACCTGGCCCTGGAAAAGAAGGCATGACGTCCTTTCCCCCCCGGCCCTCCCCCACCTACCTCCCCTTTGCCACCTGGCTGGGAAAGTCGATGTTCTGGGAGCCCTAGGACCACCACTGGGCTGAGCTGTGAGGCCTTTTGGGGTGCAGAAGGGATGGGACCTCCATCTGAGCTGGGTGGCCAGGAGGGGCTGAACCTGGGTGAACCAGGGCCTCATTCAGGGAGGGTCAGTCCACATACCAGTACCTGGTTTCTGTTTTTGTTGTGTTATTGTAAAGAGCAAGATTCCATACTGACTTCTTATTCATCCATTTATTTATCAACAGTATTGAGCCCCTAATATGTGATCTGTGATGCACGGCAGTAAATAAAATACAAAGGCCTCACTGTCCCGGAGCTAGGGATCTTGTGTTTCCTGTTACGAAACAAGCCACTTTATTTCTGTTTCCTGACTGTAGCCAAGTTCCCTCCATGGTCTTTTTCCGAAACAGCTTCGTCTGCAAGATGCCTGCTGCTAAGCCTCTTTCCATAATCATGTCTTCGACCCACCTCTGCCTTATGACAACTCCCGGCCAACCCTGGGCCTGGCCCTTGTCTCTCCTCCAGGAAATCAGCCCTAACTAGCTTGGCTCTTCTGTGAGCACAGCATTTCAGACCAGCTCTTAGATACCACCACTTGGAGGCAGAATGCCTGGGGCTCCTGAGCACACACCAGCTACTTGGGGATAAGGCGTGGGCTAGTTTCCACCTGGGGCTCCCCTTTGCCCCTCCCACCCCAGCCTGACTGACCATTTAGGACCTTCCCCTTCCCTGTTGCCCTCCCTGGAAGTTCATCTGTCATTACATCCATCCTGTGGACTTCATGTTCCAAAGTGGATCCCTTTTCTCCACCTCCACAGCCACCACCCAGGCTGGCCCACCACCTCCGTCTCCTGCACATGGATGATTCCGCACAGTGTCTCCCTTCTCCTCACACCTCTGCTCCTACAATCCATTCTCCCCAGAGAGACGTTTTGAAACAACTTGAGTCACTTCACTTACCTGTTTGATACTCTTCAGCGACTCCTTATCCTTAGAATACAATCCAAAGCCCTCCCCAGGCCTGAGCCCTGCCCCTTCCTCAGCATCAGATGTCTCCTTACCTCTGTGGGCCAGCCACACCTTGCACTGGGCCTTTGCACTTTCTGTCCCTTCTCCCTGGGATGCCTTGCCCTCACCTTTCCACCTGGCTAATTTCTGTTCATCTTTCAGATGCCAGCGCAAGCATCCAAGAAGCCCTCCTTGATTTCACTGACATGTCTGCCCCCAGCACCTTTCTTTAGACGCACTTATCCCAGACACAGTTGCATTATTTGCTCCTTGCATATTTCTCTTCCTCAAGGGTGATGACTCGGCTTCTTTTGCCCCACAATGGATCCCCAGCACGTAGCACAATGCCAGCCTGCAATACCTGTTTGGTGAATGAATGAATGTGCGAACTCATTCTGGCTTCTGGCTTTCCCTGCCATCATCTCCATGCTGTGGCTTTGGCAACCAAGGGTGTATGGAGTCAGAAGCCACCCACCGCTGGGGTCCTCAGATTTCCTTCCCTCTTCCAGACCCCTGGCACAGAAGATTCGGCCTGCTTGTGGCTACCCTGTGAAACTCTTCCTAGCCACTCCCCCATCCCACAACTACCCTCATAACCCAGTTTTTCCACTCTAGAGACAACAACAACCCTCCGTGTTCCAGGACATGTCATCACTCCCTTCCCTTGGTGTAAACAGCGTGGCTGCCCTGACGCTGCCAAAGGGTCGAGATTCCAGCAACAGCCCCTCCTTCCCTGGCTGGGCCCCCTCTTGCTGCACCCCAGCTGGGCAGGCAGCCCTCCCCGTCCTCCTCCTCCTTCCCTTCCCTGGCCAAGTGAAGGCCTCCAGGACGAGGGTGAAGACGGACCCGTGCACCGCCTCCTCCCCTCGGACGGCTCAAAGGGAAAGCACTGTCTCATGATACCCAACAATTCTCTTTGTCTTCCTCCTTTTCCTGCCTGTTCATTATTTCCTCTTTTTCTCTTTGGTGGTTCTTTTCTCTCTCTCTCACGTTCTCTTGTTATCTTTTCTGTTTTTGCTGATTCCCCTTGTTCTCATTCTGCTGTCTCCAGCCATGCGTGAGTGCAGTTTGAGCGTACATGTGCGCATGAGTGCGAATGCATGACTGCGAGTGCACATGTGTGCAAAAATGTGCCTGCCTGAGTGTACATGTGTGCACAAGTATGTATGCAAGTGTGAGTGTATGCGTGTGAATGAGCGCAAGTATGTGTGTAAGTGTGCAGGTGTGCACGAGTGTGAGTGTGAATGTGTGCAGGTGTGCACAAGTACACAGTGTGCATATGTATGAATGTGCATTCAAGTGTGTGTGAGTGCCTTGACGCAGGGAGCATGTTGAGCGAACAGGTGTTTCCCAATTAGTGGGCCTTTGGGAAGGGGGAGACTGGGGAGGGGAGGGCATGGGGTACTTGCCCAGAGACTTGGGCAAGGAGGGACCTCACACAAGCCCCAAGTGCCCCAAACTGACTCCCAGAACAAGGTCCAAGAAATGGGTGACACATTGATCTCACTCACCTGCATTCCCAGTTCCCCCTGAGCCATCCAGGGCCTCCCTGGATGGCAGTGCCCTGGGCCTCCGGTGGTCAGCCACCTGCTCCATCGGTGCCACCCCCCTCTAGAAGGACAGGATGGAGCGTAGGCTGATGGAGGTCGCTGTCCAGCCCCTCACAGTGAGAGGAGGCCGGCAGCCTGGCAGCGGGCAGCTCCTCCAGAACCGTGGCTGTGCCAGACTGGCCCAGCTCCCAGTTCCCGACCCCACCCAGGAACTTCTAGCCTGGATCTCAGCCAGGGTTCTGCCCCAGAGCCTGATTGGGCTCCTGTTGGGCTCCCCCTGTGGGAGGAGGGGCACCAAGCAACGGAAGCCACTCCCCACTCCTCAGCCTCCACCTGCCCTACAATCTGAGGAGAATGTGCAAGAGTGCGGGGGGGGGGGGGGGGGAGGTGCGGGGGAGAGGGACAGGTGTTAAGCCCTCTGTAAATCAGCAGGGCTCCCTTAACTAGGAAGCTGCAGGATGTCATCAACCAGCCCTGGGAGCGAAGTCAGGAGCACCTGACATGCCGGTCAGGTGCTGGTGTGAATGTGTGGGGGCGGGGGAGGCACTCAGGGAGCCACCACGGCCACAGGGCCAGCACGGCCATCATTCAGCAGGGACTCTTCACAGGCGCACATTCCCAGATTTGATCCTCACTCAAATGTGAGGTTGGAGCACTGTCCTCATATTATAGCTGAGAAACAGAGGCCCAGAGAGGCCCATGCCATGTGGCTAGTAAGTGGCAGAGCCGGTATTTGAACCTGGGCCCCGCAAGAACACATCTGCACACCAGGGGAAAGCGAAGGGTAATCCCTTCCTTCCCCCGCCAAGCCCAGGGATGAGGGATGGGTGGCAGGGTGGGGGTGGGGGTGGGGAAGGAGGTGTTGGCTGGTCCCCACACATGAAATGGACATAGGTAGGAGACTTGGCACGGGCTGGTTCTCCCAGCACTGCTAGGTTCTGAGCCCTGTCCCCCAGCTCACATCTGGCTAAAGCTCAGAGAGGATACCACCCCAACACAGCTCTCAGGAGGGTAGGCTCCTGTAGCTGTTAATCTGAGGAAGAGCCAGCGTGTGGCACTGAGACCCCAGTTACATGCCATTGGTACTGATGTGCGTGTCTCTTTCAGCGATCTGTGTGTAGCATTTCCGAGGCCTCCCCTGTGGCTGACAAAAAAGGCCATCAGAGGTTGGGCCCCGCCCTGTCTGTGACTCCCCAGAGAACACGGCCACCCCTATCTCCTCAAGAGAACAGGCAGCCACCTGTCTTTCTGGCATGAGGGTTGAGGCCTGGGAAGAGCCCTGTCCCAGAGCACCTCCCCAGGGGAGGAACCCACCGCTCCTGTCCTTAGATTTAACAGCTTTGGTCAGAACAGTGCTTTACAGAAAGAAATGAAATCCCAGAATATCCGAGTAGAGGATCCTTCGGAGGCTGCTGGCTGCAATGTTTTCATTTTACAGGAGAAGAGAGGCCAGGCCAGGCTGCAAAGAGAGGAAAGGACCTACTCAGAGCTGCCTGGCTGCCAGTGGAAGAGCCATACTTGAACCCCAGTTCCCGACTGCCAGTCTTTTTGCTGCACAGGATGGAGGGCTGGCGAAGGCCATGGACCATGGATGTGGATACACCTGGTTTGAGCCCCAGCCCTGCCATTTCCTGGTGGTGTGATTTTGGACAAGCATCTTGACCTCACTGAGCCTCAGTTTCCTCATTATAAAATGGGGATAATTTTCTAAGGGTTATTGTGACATTTCAATGATATAATACAAATAAAAACCATTTAGCACAGTGCCTGCCTGACACAGGACTTCAAAATATTGGATGTTGTTGTGATAATTATTACTGGGTAACAAGGACTCATGTGATGGGCCTCAGTCTATGGGTGGAACTGCAGTGGCTACACTTGCCAACCCTGAACTCAGGTTCCTGCCTCACATGGTTATGGTGACAGTGACCCACTGAATTTGAGCCTGGGACTATCCCACTGATGCAGGACCCTCAGGCACCACCGAGGCTCAGTGGGAACACAAGGAGGGAGAGGTAAACCTGCCTGCTGTGGGGGCGGGGCTTCGGGCTTCCCAGAGGAGGTGGCTTCCAGGGTGGGCCTTGAGGGTGCACGGGAGTCCACAGGCAGAGGAGTGAATGAAGAAGATAGCAAGGTGAATAGTATCACGACGGCACGGAGGCATAGGAGACCGTGGCATTTCTGGAAACATTCAGGTGGCTGCAGAAGGGGTGGGTGCAGAGGCAGGTGGGGAGGGGACACTTATCTCTCCTCCCTTTCAGGAATGCTCAGATTTTGACCATGAGGCCAGGAACATGGCCTCTTGCAAGAGATACACTTGCCAGCTCACACAGACTTTTTCTGTCATTTCACAGATGAGGAGCCAGAGGCCTGCAGAGGGAGCGGATCCCCAGAGACCCCCAGCGGCGCAGATGGAGCCAGCTGGGGACCCAGCTCTGCTGACTGTCAGGCTGGAGGCTGGCTTTCAGACGTGGGTGGTAGGAGCCAGGGAGAATTTCCTTGGGGAACTGCGATACACAGCCGATGGTCCTGTGCTCTCAGGGAGGTCTGGACTGGGTCCAAGAGAGGGGTGGGCAGGGATGACAGCCTGGGGGTGCTGACGCCTGTTATTTATGATTCTCTGCGAGTCCTTCAGGGCCAAAAAGGTAATTGAATAAGTGAGCGTGAGCGAATGCAGGCGATCATTTAATTGTGGCAGAAAATGAAGCTGGTTGCAGCTGGGGGCCGCCAGCCCATTACCGCTGGCCTGGCTTCCGCTGAGCTGGGCAATCGGGGCTGGAGTGGCCATCTGTCCTTGGCCCGCCCCACCCTGCCCCCTGCTGGCTGTTCCTATGCCGGCAGAGCCCGAGGAGGTTAGTGGTCGGGGAGTTTGTTCTCTGGAGCTCACTGCTCATGCCCCATTCTCTGCCCCAGAAAGGCCCTCCGGGGCTGCTCCGGACACTGAGGGTGCTGGGAGGAACCTGGAGTGCAGGGGGTGCCCGGGGCCTGGCCACGGAAGCAGGGGTTCAGGTCTCGATGGTTGGAACAGGAGACAGACAAAGCCCTTCATGTGCCAGGCACTGTTTTAGTCACTAACTGTATCAGCTCAGTGAATCTTCCAATCACTCTGTGAGGGGAGTGCTATTATTATTTCCAGGTTTCACAGACAAACTGAGGTATGGCTTCTAACTCCTTGCACTGGATTGAGAAGCCCTGGGAAGGCTGAGAGTCCGTGGTGCTTGACGGGGCCTGCAGCAGTGAGACATAGTTAGGGCCTGGCCCTGCGAGCTTCCTCACCTCTTGTCCTGTTTCAGCCTTGCTGGCCCCATCACCTGCCCATCCAGGAAAGACCTAAGTTCAGAGGTGGGAGGAGGCCCTTCAGGCCTGGCCGCCTCAGTCCCCAGAGCTCTGGCCCTGGCTCCTCTGGTGCCCTTTACAGTCCTGAGGAGGCGGATAAAATTAGGCCTGGAATGTGAGAAGCCAGTTCATCTTCCCAGGCTGGGCAGCCATTAGGGCCCCAGGGCAATGCTGGCAAGACTGACCCGCGAGGCCAGGGCAGGGGCGGGGCTGGACCTAGACCCAAACTGCAGGTGAGCTCGGGCGCGTCCCTGGGCTCCCTATATTTTGTCTGACAGCCCTTCCTATGGCCCTGGGCCTCACTTCTGTGCTGTCACACAGGATGTGAATGCTCCCTGCCACACTCACCTGGTGTCCTGCAGTGAGGAGCTGCAGAGTCAAGAGCGGCTCCCCTTTTCTGAGCACCTACTCTGCACAAGGTGTTGTGTGTTTGTAATCCCATCAAAGGCTCACAAGGAACCGATGGGGTCATTGTTCAGTCAGCTGTTCATTCCATACAAGTTCACTGAACTTCTTTGTGCCAGGCACAGATCTGGGCGGTGGGGACTGAGCAGGGAACACAAATGACAAGAATGTTACCTGGGGGATAGACAGTTAAAATAAGTAAATCAAGGAGAAGGTAGATGGTGAGTGCAAGAAAAAAAAAAAAAAACAGTGGGAACAGCTGGGGAGTGTTGGGAGTTCCCATTTTAAATAAGGAGGCTAGGGAAGGCCTCACTGAGAAGGTGTCTTCTGAGCAGAGACTTGAGGAGATGAGATGCTGGAGTGTGGACCAGGGGAAGGATGCACTGGAGAGGCAGGGCAAGTGCAAAGGCCCTGGGGCAGGAAGGAGAAGGCCTGGCAGAGGGAAGAGGGGAGAGTGGTAGGAAATGTGGTCAGACGCGTGCGTGCGTGCGTGTGTGTGTGTGTGTGTGTGTGAGAGAGACAGAGACAGAGAGAGACTAGAGAGAGATTTTTGACTTCTACTTTGGGTGGATTAGAGCCAATCCTAATCCCAGAAGGAATGTGGTCTGACTTGGTTTGAACAAGATCGCTTTTGTTACTTGTTAGGGAACAAGTGGGGAACTGACTGTTGGGGGCAGGACCAGCTACATAATTTGCAAAGCCCAGTGCAAAATGAAACAGTGGAACCCCTGTTTAAAAATTATTAAGAACTTCAAGATGGAGCTCTGGCTGATGTGGCTCCATTGGTTGGAGTGTTGTCCCATAATGGAAAGGCTGTGGGTTTGATCCCCGTTTCCAGGTGTGTACAGGAGGCAACCAATCAATGTTTCTCTTGCATCGATGTTTCCCTCTCTCCTCTCTTCTCTCCCTTCCTCTCTCTCCTAAAGGAAGCAGTGGAAAATGTCCTTGGGTGAGGATTAAAAAAAAGAAAAAAGAATTTCAAGATGGCAACAGCAGAGCATTAAACCAGGGGCATGGTCCTCCTGAGCGTGGGACCCTGTGCCACCGACCGCTCAGGCTGTGTAGCTGGGAGCTGGGCCTGGGCTCAAAGGCAGAAGCAGGTTTTACAGTTGTCAGGCTGGAGGTGACAGGGGTGCAAGACAGGGGAGGCGGAGAGAGGTGGCCAAGTTATCCCCCTTTTGCAGGTGGGGAAACTAAGGTCTTAGGGACTATATGTAACTTGCCCAAGATTATGCAGCCAGTAAGAGGCCAAGCCAAGAGGAGAACCCAGTCAAAGGCGGGTACCCTGCTCTGCTTGGCACACCGGCTCGGTCTCCAGCCCGGCAGCCCGCTGCAGGGCGCCACGGACTCCTGCTGGCTGTTTTGCCCCAGCACAGGGGCCACTGGTGCCCGGAGCTGTTGGACCTGAAAGCCACTGCAGGCCTCCCCTCCTAACCTCTCTGTCCTGGTTTTAACTGCATTGCCCTCGCCAGCTGCCAGGCCCTCTGACCACTGCCTCCTCCCTGTGCCTGGCTGAACCTGCACCCCCATAATGGCGTCAGCCATCATCTCTCATGTGGAGGACACCCCCATCCTCTCTGTGCGCCTGGCCTCCCCAAGACACAGCCCTCCTCACAGCCCACCCGCACTGGGGCGGAGCCCCCAGAGGCCCTGGACCCTCCACTTCATACTGGAACTCCACTGGCAGGTGCTGCCCCCTCCCGGCCCAGACAGCCTGTGCAGCTGCCCGCTGCCCCCGCCCATGTCCGTTCTCCCTGACTGTGCTCACCCTGGTCTCTTGGCTGCCCCGCTGCCGTCAGCATCGTCTCACTCTGAGTTCTGATGCAGGCATCTGTATTTTTGCTTTCTCTTCCCTCCAACCTGCAGCCTCCACCCACCTGGGCTGTGAGCTCTCTCATGGGAGAGGAACATGTCTCCTTGTCTTTCCTTCATCCATCTATCCACATGGCACCTGCCACTTAGTAGGCACTGAGCTGGGTCTTATGTGATTTATAAAAATGAATCAGAGATGGGCTTCCAGTTAATCCACATGGTGGAGTGAACACTGTGTCTAATCCCCCTGGGTCAAAGGTGCGTGTCCGCAGGACAGAGAAGGAGAGGAGGGGACTGCAGACAAGACACTCAGCTTTGGGAGACAGAGATGGATGCACACCGGTAACCCACTGACGCCCAGCTTCTTCTGCTTTGGGGAGGGCCTGCAGTCAGGGATTCTAGGAGAGAGGGGGAGGCGTGTGACACCGGAGGCAGCTCAGTCCTGACAGAGGGAAAGAGGGGGAAGAGGTGGCAGCCCTCCCAGCCTGGCCCCGGAGCCAGCGCTGTCCTGTTTCTGCATCTGGGCAGTCAGCAGCCAGGCCTCGGCCTGCAGGGCCAGGGGTGCTCACAGGTGCAGTCCCCTTCAGACAGAAGAAGGACGGGGTGCCCGAGGCCCAGTCTGGACAGGACGACCATCACTTTCACAAGTATTTCAGTGACAGACTCTTGCCCATGCCACTCTTATCTGTCCAGGGAGGTGAGAAGCACAGCCTAGCTAGGCAGCCACTCCAGAACAGGGAAGGAGGGAGAGTGGATGTTTGTGGCTGCCAGCTGCCCCCACAAATGTGTCAAAAGATCTAATTCCCAGGCAGCCTCAGTCAGAAAGCTCTGAAAGGGTAACCTCCACCAGAATGAGGACATAAACTAAGGAAGAAAGTGACAAGGCACGTAGCAAGCAGGGACTCCAGTGTTGGAGGGGTGACCCAGCACCGTCGGGACTGGTCAGCTCACCAGAGAGCTGTGACCAGCTCCAGAGGACATGGAAAGTCTGGTTCGAGAGTTTGGGGATAGGTTGTTGATGGTACACAGAAATCTCAGGAAACAGGCGAGCACCAAGAGGCAAACTGAGTAACTTCAAGAAGAAGAAAGTTTTATAGGAAGTAAATGTGATCCTGGGACACTGGATGACTCATCAGGAATATTTATGTGTTGGAACAGTAATGTAAACATGGGATGCCGATTTAACAAAAATTGTAATGTAAGTATAGCAGCAGGGTGGAGGAGGGGAAATAGGCGATGGGTAGTTAAATCTTAATGGGAAGTTAAATTCTAATCTGCAAAGAGTCAATAGGTAACACCTAGAATAGAAAATCATGAATTTGTAGTATGCGCACATTATGCAGAAACGGGGGAATGAGCAGAAAATGACCAAGGCTGTGAACGCAGGCCTTAGGGTGGGGTGCAGACAGCTGCTCTTTCTTCCTAAGCCATGAAATACTCTTTGGTTTTTGAAATGATCTCCATGTGTTACTTTTATAAAAATGAAACTTACCTAAAAATGAGGGGAGGATATTTTGCCACAGTTTAGAAGGAAAAAAGAAGAGGCCGGTCTGTGGGTGGATGCACAAGGCGCGCCTTGCTCAGCTGAGACACAGGGAGAAAGAACTATGTGGGTGCATCCGTGCAGGTGGGCTGGGCTGAGGACGCGGTGGGAGGTTGGAGGCAAATGTTAACGTGAGAAACCAGTCCTCAATAATGGGTTAATCTCTCCACCTCTCAGATGTTACAGGGCACTGCCGCTGCTTCCTGCAGACTCCTCATAAATATTCACAGGTAGAAGCATAGACAGTCAGTCAGAAAGCACTTCCTGGTGGGGTGCGGCTCAGGGCCACCCCTTGGAGAGGTGCTGGCAGTGGAGGCCGCGCCTTGCCTTCCCCTGGGTTACCTGGGCCCAGAGCCTCCTGTCTCCTGAATTCCATGTCATGTGCAGCACCTGGAGGGTGAGAGTGGTGGTGGTGGTGTTGGGTGCATGTTTGCATGTGTAGCTTCTCATGCACGCATGAGTGTACAGGTATGCGCCGGTTTGCATGTACATGGGGGCATGTGCATGTGTGAATGGTATCTTTGGGTGGAGGGGAATGAATCAGTCCAGTCCACTCTTGCTCTCTGCACACAGGAATGGCTTCCTCCCTGCCCCATGTCTCTAGACCTGCCTCTTGGCCAAAGCTGTGTAGCCAGAAAAGTAAATCCTGGCACCCGTCCCCATCTCCCATCCCCATCTTCACGTTTTTCTTCAACAGGGTGCTTTGCATTCTCTCTCTCTCCTTCCTTTGACAAATCTACTCCTGGGTAAGACTCTGATAGGTTTGCATTTTTAGAAAGCATAAAGTGTTACGCTAAAGGAATGAATCTTTAATGGTGGAATTTCAGGTCTCCTCCTCTTAGGAGAGGTTGTATTTGTTTAGTTCTGGTTTGGTTTCATCAAGGATGCTTCCCTGCGTCCCAGGAGCCACTCTGAAGGCCCAGGATCCCTCCTGGACACTGTGGGCCAGGTCTATCTTCCCCCGCACAGTTGCCAGAGCATTCCTTGGAGCAAGGGTGGGGTCATCAGCTTCCTTTAGCTCCAAGATGGGGCCCAGACCTGGAGGGTCCGCTCTCTGCTCCTTTCTTCAGCCTGCCCCTCCCTTCCTGCCCCGCCCTGTCCAGGCACACCCTTCCCAGAGGGAGGTGGGGGGCACTCTGGGGCCAGGAGTGAGCCGCACCCACTCCTGCAGGGCTAAGGCTGGGCAGAGGACACCTGGGCCACGTCTGAGTCTGGTTTGACAGCAGTCACACATATCAGCTCTTACCTGGACCTGGAGTCCCCACCTCAGTGCGGGGCTGCAGCTACTCTCTCTGAGTGGAGGAGTGAACCCTCGCCCACCCTCAGCCCCAGGTGGGGGCTCCAAACACCCACCTGGGTGGGGGTGCTTTGTGTCCCAGGGCAGGCGGCAGAGGACATCCAGTGCTGTGCTCCCCACCCCACCGCACCCCTTCTCCCCCAGAGCAGCCCTATTTCAGGCCCCACGATATTCAGTCCAGGAAGGAGAAGAGGGAGAAGTATCTTTGGAGGGAGAGTTCCCCGTTTGGCCGTGCCAGTTGCGATGCGAGTCTGGGGGCACAGCTGGGTCCCTGGCCCTTCCTGGATCCAGTCTCCTTATCCTCAGCCATCTCTGGCCACCTGAGGGCTTGTACCTTTGTCTCCTGGGATGCTGGCACTGCTGACTGGCCTCCCCTGTCTGCCCAGGGTCCCATCAGGCCTACCGTGTGTTCAGTGTTGGTGTTCCTCACTTGAAGCCCCGTTGCCCTCCTTTTCCCATCACCAAGCCCAGCCCGTGGATGTCAGGACCCGGGCCCGACCCTGCAGGACGTGCCTCAGCCTGGGCCAGAACCCGTTCGCTGGGAATCCTCTCTGCCCTGAAGCGAGGCAGCCTGGCCCAGAGCCGCTACTGTTTCCAGAGCTGGCGGGAGGTTTGGCTGGCTACCCTCCTTTTCTCCTGCTGTGCTGCTGACCCCTGCTGGCCATCCTCACATACCCTTGAGCCCTCGCCTCCCTGCACAGGCATCTCTCCACAGGGCCCTGGTGCTTGACTGCTTCTGGGGATAGGGGCTCACCACCTCACTCAGCAGCCTGCTCCAGGAACAGATGCTTCTGCCTCTTAGACAAGTTCTTTGAAATCAGCTGAAGTCTGAATGCTAGTTACTTCCATCTGTTTATTCATAGTCATACCCTCAGGGGTCACACATTTTCTTCATCGTTATCAATACTGTCTATATACCTGACAACATGCATTATGTTATTCAATCCTTTTAACGCCTGTGAGGTTGACACCAGTGTCATTCCCGTTGTATAGATGGGAAACCAGAGGTCCAAAGGAAGAGTGTGTCATACAGGCAGGAAGTCTCAGAACCTGGGATTCAAATCCAGAGCCACTTTGGGGGGATCTTGGAGACCCAGATCTGTCCTTAGCTCTTGCTGATGCATGTTTTTATTTATTTAGTTTTTTAAAATCTTCGCCTGAGGAGATTTTTTTTTTCATTGCTTTTAGAGAGAGAGAGTAAGAGAGAGAAAGAGAGAAACATCAATATGAAAGAGAAACACTGATTGGTAACCTTCTCATATGCACCCGGCTAGGGATAGAATCTGCAACCCTGGTATGTGCCTTGAACAGGAACCGAACCTGCAGCCCTTTGGTCCACAGGATGACACTCCAACTAACTAAGCCACGCCAGCCAAGGCATTGCTGGGACATGTTTAAGGGGAGAGGCTGCCCAGGAGTACCCTGGACATTCCCAGGTGGACCATAAGCTGGGGCTGGGCTTGGGTGCCTGAAAGTTCCCTGCCCAAAGAGCAGCCTAACTGTAAGGGCTTGACTTCAGTGCTCTGACTCCCCAGCCCCGAGTTATCCTCCTCTACCTGTGTGGCGCACCTTTATTGATGCAGCACAGATCCCCCTCTCATTGCTGCTCATAGCACTGACCATCTTCCCTTGACCCCCAAGCCCACGCTGGAGCTCTGCCCCTGGACCTTTCCCCACACTCAGGCCTGGGGCCCCAAGTGCGGCATTTCACTCCCTCCCTGCTGTAAGCCACTGATCCTCCCCTGTCTCTCCAGCTGTGGAGACAGGGCACAAGTAAATAAATACAATGAAATAAAACGATTGTCACTGTTAAGTTTCATCTCATTTGATCCACCCTATCACTCCAGCCTGTCAACTTCTCCTTAGATCCCAGCTCTGTCATCTGGCATACTTGCCATCGTCCCCCACGGCTGTGTGGCATCTGCAAATTTGATAAAGTACATGGAGTGTGTTTGTCTCAGAGGAAGCCCCTCCTGCACTGGGTTGCTGGAGCACAGACGTGTGCAGGCACGTGCACACACGCGCACACGTGTGCACTCCCTCTCTCTGTGCAAGGCTCATCAGCCTTGTCCAGCTACCTGCAAGATCCCGATGGTGATCCTGGGACTCTGCTCCACAGAGGGACTGGGGCCCAGCAGCTACTGGTTTTGTACATGTGACCCTGTGGGGGATGGGACACTAAAGGGGCATCCATACTCACTTCCACTGGCTGCTGTTTAAACAGCCTTCGACCTGGCCGTGTCCTGTTGTCCTCTTTTACCTGGCCTGGGGCACAGCAGCCAGCTAGCCTGGGCCTGGGCCCTCCTGGCCAGCCAGGTGGCCTCCTTCCACTCTAAACATGTCAAACACGTCCTCCTTGGTGTGGTCTGGCTTCAGGGGGTGGGCCCAGTACAACCACGTGGGGTGAGGACTCCTGGTTCTTGTGCCTGCCGCTTGCCGCTTCTCCAATCCTTCTTGTCAGGGGACCCCAGAGCTTGCCTTTGCAGTAATTGCATGGCTGGGAAAGATCCGGATCCTCATTACAGAGCCCACCAGGCATCACCTTAGCAGAACAAAAAGATTCCAGGGTCTGGGCAGACCTTCCAGGGACTTCTAGTCCATTCCCTGCCACCAGGACTGGTGTTGGTGTGTGGAAGAC
Organism: Pteronotus mesoamericanus; assembly: GCF_021234165.1. NCBI lineage: Eukaryota > Metazoa > Chordata > Mammalia > Chiroptera > Mormoopidae > Pteronotus > Pteronotus mesoamericanus. The sequence continues at coordinate 3,928,444 of NW_026555085.1, forward strand.
TCGGACATGTTCCTGCACCTGCCCCACTGCGATGCAGTGGAGCTGCTCAGTCTGGCCGCAGGGGAAGGGGCAAAATATGGCTACCTCTGTCAGTGAGTCAATGCCAACAACAAATACCTCGGGATTCCTGGTGGCCTATAGCAGCATAGGTGGATTTCTTGCTCACACTACTGCATTGTGAATCAGCTCGGGGCGCTGGTCCCAGTCATTGTTGCTCTGGGACCCAGGCTGAGGCAGCAGCAGAGGAAGAGGCGGGTGTCCTTCCAGCTCCTAGGTTTTCTGCCTCTCAGTACCACTCATCACTCCCATTCACATTTCATTGGCTAAAGCCAGTCAGTCCTGTGGTCATGCCTAGTTTGAAAGGAGTAGGGAAGTCTAATCTTTTCTTGTGCCAGGAATTTTGGAAAGTGGCCTCAGTGACCACTCTGCATATGGGCTGTCCCTGTCCCTCAGGCCACCAAGTTCCCACCACACCACTCAAACGTTTGTTTGTCTCCAAGTCTAGTATGGAATGTTCTTCCACTTCCCGCTCTGGGGGCGGTGCTCAGGGTTTGGACTTTATCTCTCACCTGTTTTCCCTGCCGTGCTTGGCCTTCGTCGCCCCGTCTCAGCACTCAACCCCTCCTTTGAGAGGTGCTCCCCCGTCCTCCCACCTTCAGGACAGGGAGACCTGGGTTCAGTCCTGACCACCCTGCCCTATCCCCAGTGACTGGCCTGCAGGTGGGCCTCCTTCCCCCGTCTCCTGTTGGGAAACGCCCTGTCTGGTTTCAGGAACTGTAACCTCGCTGACAGGCGGGAGGGCCCGAAGGCTGGAAATAATCAGGGAGGCCTTGGAGAAACAGGCTCCTGAGGAGACATAGCCTGTCCCCCCTGGCAGGGGTATGGCTCCTGTCTCTGCTTTGCCATGTGAGGATCGGTAATCCATGCCGGGTAAGTTATCTCGTGCTGAGATGACGACCTAAGACAGATACAGATCGGGCATCGGCAGCAGACAGGAAATTGGGGGACACGGAGAAAAGGCAAAAAGGCCTGTGCCCCTCAGCTCGGCTTGGACATGGCCAGGGACTCATTCTATCTGAAAGAAGTCTCCTTGTCTCTTGGCGGCTTCCTCCCCGTGCCTGGCTCAGGCTCGAAACAATACCTGAGTCAGTTCTAAACCAGATCTGGCGGTTCCCAGGGAAATCAGGCCTGAAAGAAAATTCTTTAAAGTGTGCTTTGTTCTTCCCTCAGAAGCTCTAGCCAGCTCATGCTGGGAAGGAAGTTTACATTATTCACAGACCCTAACCCTATACCGTTAGGCACTCTTATGTTTACTACGTTCTCATGTTTAGTCGTCTCTCTTGTTTACTAGTCTCCTCTCGGACCCATGTAAATTGGTGTGTTCCTGCCGTTTGTTTTCTTCAAAACAGCCAGGTGAACAGTAATGTTTACCCATTCTCTGTGAACATTAACATACAGATGTAATGAGATAACCTGTGCATTCCTGTCCCCTAGCCCCACTGATAACCCTTCCAATAAAAGCCTTTGAACAAAGGGACTCTGGGCCTCCCCACTAGAGGGATGTGCCACGTTCCCTCTCCTGGCAAACAGAGAAGGGTTTGTGACGACTCGTCCGTGACACCCCCTGGACGGGCTCCGCAGGATTCAGAGCCCTGCTCCCATCTCCGCTGGCCCGGGACAGTAACCCTCAGATCCGGGAGCCCCGTGCTCCCTCCCCCCACGGCAGCTGCCATGGGACCTGGGACGAGTGGTGCTCCCCGCAGCGGCGCACCTGTCTTGCCACAGTACAGCAGGTAGCACCCCGAACAGGGACGGTTCCCTACATGTCGCGCCCCGTCAAAGCCCCGCGCTACGTCCCCCTGCCTTGGATGTCCTCCGCCCCAGGGCAGCAGTGCGCAGGAGCTCCCCCTGCCCTGGCTGGGGCTGCTCTGGGACCTACTTGCCCCTGCCTCTCAGCTTTTGACTTACAGGACCCAATGCAGTCGCCTGGTGCTGAAGTTTGTCTGAGCTGCATTTCTGTCACTTTCGGCGGAGGAGTGCTGAGTAACACACACTCCTGGGGATCTCACCCATACTTGTGTCAGTCATCCATTACAAATACCAGGCCACCCCGAAACTTGGTGGCTTTGTGTGATAAGATTTCATAGAACTACACACACTATGAGGTGCGCGTAAAATTAGTAAAACCTAAATAAGGTAATATTACATCAGGGTCCATTTCCTGGTTTTGACAACATGCCATGAGAATGTGGAATATCTGCTGGGGGAGAGCTGGATGAAGGGAACATGAGAAATCTCTACTGTTTTGTCATCTTCTGTGAGTTGTAAACTATTTCAAATTAAAACATTATTATAACAATAAAAGCTTAATGACTTAACACAACACCATGTGCCATGTTCCTCATGATTCTGCCATTTGGGCAGGGCGAGGTGAGGACAGCTTATCCGTTCACGTGGAGCCGGTAGGAGCGGCCACGCTCTTGCCTGTTGGGCGCCAGCTGGCGGCTGGCGGGCCTCCTCCCCACAAGGTCTCTCTAGCAGGGCAACTGTTTCTTCTTTCCACGGTGGCTCTGGGCCCAAAAGGGTGGAGTGGAAGTGACATGGCTTCCAAGACCTTGGGCCAGAACTCACCGGTATCCCTTTGGCTACATTCCATTGGTCAGAGCAGTCCCAGGGCCGAGCCAGACTCAAGGGAGAGGAAATAGACGGCACTCATTTGATGATAGGAGGGGCAGACAGTGTGTGGCATCTAACTCATGGCCATCACCAACAGTGTCAGAGGGTTCTGAATCTGTCTCCCAGGGTCCAATCCAACCTCCACACTCAGGATGTGGGGAAGGAGGCTCGAAGGGGGAAGAAGGTTGGCCACACAGAGGACAGCCCTCACATGGATTTGGGGCAGAGCTGGAGTCCCAGCCTGGGACTCGTCCAGCTCATGCACAGGAGACCCGTCCCATGGCAGGGTCCACCTCTCCAGCCTGGCTGCTGCATGGGGTTCTGTTTTGCACGCACTGGTTTTTGCAATCAGAAAGTTCAGCGGCCCTTCCAGTGTGCTTAAATTAGTCCCTGCAAAAACCAAATCACTTCATTTGCAGAGAAGGGCTTAATTGCAAGGGGAACTAGGCAAAGGGAATTCTGTTGCTTGTTTTCATTGAAGAAAATTACTGTACTTTCCTGTCTCCTCACTAAACAGAAGCTGCTTAGAAATTGGACTCTAATCCCCAGTCACACCTCTCTACTCTTTTTCTCCAAGCCTGTATAGCTCTTCCTGTTCCTGAGACACTGCTCCAAACTCTTGCTCATCCACCCGCCTGGCCTCCCCAGTGCTGGCCCAGAGCTGGGCAGGGCTTCCCTGGTTTGCTGGAGTCTCACCACACCCCTGTGAGGTCAAAAGGATCACCCCAGCCATGGACTGGTCCACACTGTTAGCAGGAAAAAACACCTATCCCTTTCTTATGTAATCTTCTCTAAGCCCTAACTCACCTTACCTGTGCTGTACAGAAGCCACATTGCAGACAAAGAACCTTACACAATGCCGGGGGCTTGTCTGGTTTGGTGCCTGGCAGAGGGGAAGGGACCTGCTATCATATGGTGCTGTGGGCTGGCACGTTCGCCAGTGTTCCACATGAGGAAAACTGGCAAATGCACACCTCAGTCTGGGAAGGCTGCTTCCCTCTATGCTTCTCTGCCTGTGAACCCTTCCCTATCTCAGACAGTCCAGCCTGATTCCCTCTGTGTCCAGAGCTTCCCTGGGCAGGGGGAGGTGGACCCTTCAGAGGGACAGGGAGCAGGCTTGTAACCTGCAGGGGGAGGTACAAGTAGGGAGGTGAAATACGTAGCACATCTGGTGTTAGGAGAAAAATAAAGAAGGGCTGGGCCCTAGAGGCTGTGTGGGGTTGGGTGCAGATTCAACTCCAACAGGCATGTGGTCTGAAGGAGAAGGGGGAGGTGGGGGAACAGCAGAGTGGGTGGAACAGCAAGTGCAAAGGCTAAGAGGCAGGAGCAGGCCTGGTGAGTGTGAGAGCAGAAAGGCATGGCCCGAACAGAGTTGGGGAAGACCAGAAGGGCAAGCAAGAGAAGCCTCCCAGAGCCTCTTCCTCTGGATCAAAGCCACAGCAGATCTGAGCATGGCTTCCCTTCTGTTCTTTGGAGAAGGGAAGAGAGCAGGGCCAAGAACACAGACTCTGGAGCTTGGCTGTCTGGGTTCAAACCCTGGTTTCACCACCTACCTGACCTCCCTATGCCTCCGTTTCCCCCATAAAGAGGATAAAAACACACCTACTGTGTTGAGTGGTTGTGAAGGTTCAGTGAGCTATAGCTTACTATGAATGTGTCATAATGCTGTCACATGTTGCCTAATTTTTTCATTTCTTTCTTAATAACTTCCCCTGATGTGGGAATAAAGTGACTAGCTTGAGGTCCCAGCCAGGAAAGGGCAGGGTTCTGAACACCACGCTGCCCAGTGCAGCAGCACCCCTGGAAAACCTGGCCACACCAGGTGGTGATGTCCCCCACCCAATCCCTCTTTTCCCTGGTGCACTGTGGGACCCTCAGGCCAGATTCTCTCCTTGCCTTTAGAGCTTTCTCTGGGGACAGAGTGGAGAGCTGGCCTGGCTGCCCAGCCAGGCTGTTTTGGAAGAGCTGGGCTGACTCATGGCACCACAGCTCCCTGCCCCTTCCCTCTGGGGGAGGCTGACAGGATAATGGATTTGAGTCCACACCCCCGCCTCAACAAAGGGATTTTTTGAGGCTCAAAGTCAATGGTGTATTAATTAAGGGGAACAGCTGCTGCTGCAGTTCTTATAAGTCAGTGACAAATGGCTGTGTTTACATTTTTCCTGAGCTAAGACTCTGGAAGGTGGCTTGGAGCTCCTGGGTGGACGTCCAGAGCCAAGGTTTGTAGGTACCACCTTTGTCCCTGTCACCTCCAAGCTTCTTTATCGGTGCCCATGGAGTCTACAGGCTGTTAGTCACTGAGGAAAGATAGGTATGTGGCCCAGCAAGTGCTTGAAAGGTATCAGGCGGAAGAATGGAAATCTCTCAATGAGGCTCCCACTCAGAGATGCCCTAGGACCCTGACTGGGCAGCTCCCAGCACCCTGCACCGTCCCCATGGCCTTTCAAAGCTGAATGAATGGCTGCAGCGCCAGCCTGAGCCTTTGAGCACTTTGAGGAGGCACCTGAGATCTTTGTGCCCAGTGCTCTGTGGATCAAAGAGGGCCCAGCTGGCGGCAGGGGGCGGGGTAGTGGCTTTTGTTATTTTGTTTATTTTGGTCTCACTCCTGCTCTCCAAACAGCTTCACAGAAAGAGAGTCCTGCATTAGCTTCCTTCCCAGTTTTAGACAAAACACAGCTCAGGGAAAAATCTTTCGCTGAAAAACAGAAAAGGGGAAGATAGGCTCATTTTCTTGTGAGTTGTGTTTCTGGGTCCTTTGATTATCAATTTACCCACCAAGTTTCCAGCTGATGGGAGGACAGGACTGAGGAGGAGTCTTCAGGTCCCTGTTCAGGTGCCAGTTGAGGCAGAGGCCAGACTCGGTCCGGCAGAGGCCACTCTGGGTCATCACAGACGGGGAGATAAAATAAGCCATTGCAGACACTTTTCTCTTGGTCTGCCAGGGGAAGAGACAGCACTTCCCTCTAGTGGAGAAGGCCCTGAGCCCCTTTGCTCGATGGCTTTTATTGAGAACCATATGCATAGGGGTATGGGTGCAAAGTTCATCAATCAATGTCCAAAGGCTATGTTTGCAGAAAACAAGTAGAGATCATAGATAAGAATTGAAGGAACACTAGCGATTTGCCTCAGGTCAGGGTCTGTGAATAATGTAGATTTCCTTCCCAGCATGAGCTGGTTTTCATAGCTTTTGAGGGAAGAACAAAGCATGCTTCAAGGAACTTATTTCTAGGCTTGATTTCCCCTCCAGGAACTGCCCCATCCAGTCTAGGGAGGTACCTGCCTTTAGTATTGTTTCAAGCCTGAGCCAGGCAGCAGGAGTCCGGGGTGGGGGGAAGCTGCCAAGAGATAAGGAGGCTTCTTTCAGATAGAATGAGGACTCCGGCCATCAAAGCCAGGGTGTGAGGGTCTTTTTCCTCTTCTCCATGTCCCCCAAGCCCTTCCCATGAAGGCCCCTGTGGCTGTGCCTGTCTTAGGTTGCCCCTGCCATCGAGGGGTCTTACCCGTCATTGACTAACCAGCCATCCTGCGGGGCCAAGCAGGATGATGTGAGGGACGCAGGGGCTGTGCCCCTGCCAGGGGGACAGGTTTTGTTTCCTCAGTGGCCTATTTTTCCAAGGCCTCCTTGCTCAGCTCCAGCCTTGGGACCCTCTCGCCTGTGGCCAGGCTACAGTCCCTGAAACCTGGTGGGACTGTTCCCAACACAGGACAAAGCTCATGTGCTAGTCACCACCCACAGTTGGGACTGGTGCGGCTGGGAGCTCAGAGGCTGCTTTTTCCCCATGCTCCCTGAGAGGGCTAGGCCCATCTGGGTCACGGCGCCAACCCCTGGTGCCTGCAGCTTTCACCTCACACCTGCTGGGCCCCAGGGTAGGGGTGGTGCTGGTGGAGCGCAGTCGGCCCCTCAAGCACACTAGGCAAACCTCTGACCTGCATCTGTGGTCCCCAGGCTGCACTGGTGTTCTCCCCAGTGGTGAGCCTCCTGGGGAGACACCTCTGCTGCCAGCATCAACCTCCTGCCTCCTGAGGGGACACATGAGCTGCCGAGGAGCCCCACCCAGCCTCACACTGCTTGTCTGGTCTGAGACCCTGGGGCCTCAGAGGGTGGAAATGGGCCCAAGGGAAGAAGCTCTATCAAATCCCACTCTTTGCCACCCACTGGGACCAAACAGGCAGCTGACCAATTTGCCCTGCAGGGGTTGTCACTGTGTCCTGTGAAAACTGAGGCTCTTCGAAGATCTGTGGTTTGCCCAAGGACCCATGAGTGCGAGGCTGAGGCCAGAGGCAGGGAGGCCCAGGGCTCCTGCTCAGCCCAGGCCAGTGCCTCTTCCAGGCAACTCTCCTGGGGCCAGTGTTAATGACTACACATTGCCATTCCTCATATGTTGCTTTGGGGGGACAGGGAAAGAACCACAAAGAGGCACACCCACTTTTCATAAATTGTTTATTTATCCAAGTTTCAACCCTGATATTGAAGCCTGTTGGTTTCTTATTCTGGCTGAAGTCTGATTATGAGACCATTTCTTTGTCACAGGGCCAATGCTCAGATTCCAGCCCCACCGATCATCCAGACATCAGACAAAATGAGAGTATTGCTCAAATGAGGAAGACTGAGCTTTATTAAGAAAACAAAAAATACCAATAAGACCAGAAAGGGGTGGTTAGTGCCTTCTGGAAGCAGCTGTTGCAGCTCCCTGCTTGCCCCTCTCGCCTGCCTGCTGCAGACGTGAACATATGGGGATGAGGCTCAGTTGGAGAGGCTCCCGCACTTAATGAGGCCCTGCACCGGCCTACTTCTGGAGACCACCCCTGACCAGGAGCTGCTAAGCTGGTGGCTGGGAAGGTCTGAGGTGGCGCAGCCCAGCTCTCTTGTGGCCAGCAGGGGGCAGTGGTGCAGCCACCACGCCTCTGGCAAGCACAGAAACTGGTGTGCTGAAGGTTCTGGTTAACCAGCCCCTGGCAGGCTGTGGTCACTGTAAACAAAGGTGCTCTTGCCACACTGGAAGTGCAAGGCGCCCGACACCCTGGAATTGGCACTGTTGGTCTCATGCAGTGTCCTGGCTGCAGGTCTGGTCTAAAACCTTGTCTTCTGGTGAGAAGCACCACTGAAGGGGTCCACCGTGGGAGGCTTCCTCGGCCGGGCCATGGAAACGGTGGCCGGTGGCAGCCCCAACACTCTGCTCTCAGGCCTTATGACTACTCCGGGTTCCTCCCAGGAGGCCACCCAGCAGCTCGCACCTCCTGATATGAGGGCCTGCATGCCAGGGTCGTCCATTTCTAGATAATTCTCCTGTAGTACTTGTTCTAAATTCTAGCACCATCCCCCTTCAGGAAAAGAAGCCCCATCCAGCTGGAGGACAGGCTTTCTCCCTTCACCCAGGAGCTCCCAGGTAACAACCCCCAAAGGCACATGGATGAGCTGCTCCCTGACCCCTGCTGCTCTAGCCCACCGTCCCGACCCAGCTCCCTGCCCAGTGTCCACACCCAGCTCCACACTTGCTCTGCAGGATCTCATGGCAGCTGCTTTTATCTTTTCTGCTCATGAAAAACATACCCATCTCCACTTCTCTGCCAGCAGAACAGTACAGAGAGGATGGGGCCGATGCAGAGGACAAGCTACCCACCTGCCTCTGGCCTCTCTCCTCCAACCTCCAAGGATGCTCACGCTTTCCTACTAAGCTAATCTCTGAAGAGTCTTAGAGAGAGAGACCTTTGGAACAAGGGTCAGGAGGAGGTGAAAGTCAAGGCAAGTGTGAATTCAGCACCAGCAGGTCTGGTGGCCCTCTTGAGCCCCTGAGGGGACTGGCAGGGACAGGCTGACTGGGAACCGGCCTGGGCTGAAGTTTATCGTTCAGAGTCAGAGAAGGAAGAGGGCTTAGTCCATCTCCACACCAGCATATCTTCTCCAGCCACCCGGTGGGACTCCGTCTGGATCCGGGATTCGTTGGAGGCCAGGAACTCCACAGCGCGGTCCCAGACCTTCTTCATGCGCCTCCTGCAGAGAGAGGGAGGGCCCGGGTCAGCAGGCGTGTGGCTCAGCATCTCTGACTGCTCTGCCCAGGGAGGCCAGCTGGTCTGTGGGTAACGCCCTTTGTATAAAGGGGGCCAAAGCTCCAAAATCCCATGCAGAATTTATCTATCGAAGGAATAGCTGTTAGGTACCAATAGGGCTCCTGCAGAGGGAAATTTCTGGGGCCTTACACGAATGATTCCTCAACTTTTTCTGCTCCAAATAAAGTTAAGGGGAGCTTAAAGGGGCCAGAAATGTCTGGAGCAGCCCCGGGTGTCCAAGCGGGAAGGATCACTGGGCCTGTTATTGCAGCAGCCTGGACAGGCAGACCAGAACCAGTTCTGCCTGCATTGTAATGCCTCATGTGGGCTAATTAAAGAGTGGCTGCTGGGCTGCTAAGTCCACAAACTCCTCAGCACTTCAGGGGATAGGGATGAGCTAAGCATCCAGCCAGGAAGGTCCAGAAGCTGGAGCCACTCCTGGAGCCGCTCCTGGAACAAGAGCCATCAGGTAGAGCCCCTCCCGGCTGACTGGCCGGCTGGCCAAGGCCAGTAGCCAGAAGTCCTGCGTCCCCTTGGAAAGCCCCCTATTTCCTTTCCCTGCTCCAGACCAGATGGGAAGGCACCAGGGCAGGTGGGTAGGGTGCTTGGACATCTATTGCTTGCCCTGTCTTTCGTCAGCACCGCAGCCCACTTCCCCACGAACCCTTGCATGGGTGGTGAGTGTGTGCGTGCAAGGGACAGCAGGAAGGCTCAACCTAGGGGAGGACAAAGGAGGGACAAGCTCCTAAGGTGGCCTGTGAGTCAGGAGGCAGGGGGCAGGGGGGGGTCTTGCTTCCCCGGGGGCAGGTCCTGCCACTGACCAAACCCCACAGCTGTTCAGCAGCCCGCACTTGGCTGGTCTGGCTAAGGCCACACGCCTGGGGACTGAGCCCATCACACTGGGCCCTGAGAGGTAACAGCCAGCACTGCGTGGGGGTCACCCTTCCCAGGCTGCCTATTAACAGGTAATGAACAGGCAGCCCAGCAGCGTCTCTCTTCAGCTCCCTGCTTTCTCACCCCACTCTCTTCCCCTCTCCCCCGGCTTTCAGGAGCAGACCCTCACCCACAGGGCACATCTGAGTGTGCCGTGCAGGGCTGGCAGCAGTTCACATGTCTACGAGTCCAGAGCTTCGCTGAACAGACTGGGCAGCTTGGAGAGAAATCAAGAAGCTGAGAGTGGCAGGGCCTGAGCCTCCAGGTCACACACCCTGCAGGGCGGCTGCCTGCGGTCTCTGTGCTGGGACAAGCTGCAATGCCACTTCCTGCTCTCATTTAAGTGAATGTGTGTTGCATATAATTAAAGCCCAAGGAAAAACGGCTGCCCTTTGATGAGCGCTCAAACGCTAGGCAATGACCTAGTGAGCTATGAGGTTGCCTCCTGACACCCTGCTCCTCTCCTGAGGACCTGTCACTACCTAATAGTACACATCCTCAGGCCTTTTTCCCTGTGTCTTCCTCCTTAGGACCAATGCTCCAGCAGGATTTGTCTACTCCCCACTGTCTCCCCATGACCCGGGACAGTGGGGCAGGCAGCAGGTGCCAATAAACACCGCCGGGTGAATGAGTGAATGCCAACCTTTCTTCATCAGAGGCCTCTGCAAAGAAGGCCTCTGTTATATGGATGAGGAAACTGGCTCAGAGAGGTCATTACCTTTGGTTCCAGGCTGACTACTCACAGGAATTAGGTAGGAATCTGGATTACCAACTGGCCCCTCTAAGACCTCCCCCAAGTGGCAGCCTCATGCTGGGGACAGTCTATGCTAAGGTTCCTGTCCACACCTTCCCAGGGGATGAGGTGGTCATGACAGGTATTAAACATCTACATATTTAAAAGGGGCCCTTCAGCCCTGGCTGGTGTGGCTCAAGCTGAGCGCTGGCCTGTGAACCAAAGGGTCGCTGGTTTGATTCCCAGTCAGGGTGCATGACTGGGTTGTGGGCCAGGCCCCTGGTGGAGGGTGCACAAGAGACAACCACACACTGATGTCTCTCTCCCTCTCTTTTTCTCCCTTTTCCTCACCCTAAAAATAAGTAAATAAAATCTTAAAAAAAAAAAAAAACTTTAAAAAAAAGAGGGGGCGATATACACTTTGCCTCCTCACACAACCAAAAGAAGGACAACAACCAATTTAAAAACAAAAAAAACCCCAGAACTGCCAGAAAATCTAACTGTATAGAAGTCTGACAACCAAGGAGTTAAAGAAGAAACATTCATCCAGACCGGTAGGAGGGGTGGAGATGGGCAGCCGGGCTGGAGAGGTCGTGCAGCAAGGCAGCGGCTGGAGGACCCAGTGGTTCCACATTTGTGTGCAGATAAACAGGGAGGAACAGCAGGGGAGCAAGACAGACCGCGCAACCCAGGGTTCCAGTGTGCGAAAAGCAAGCCTTAAAACCTCCGGCTGTAAAAACCTGTGGTGGATGCCGAAGTGGGAGAAACTCCCAGCCTCACAGGAGAGTTCGTTGGAGAGACTCACAGGGTCCTAGAGCGTACACAAACCCACCCACCTAGGAATCAGCACTAGAAGGGCCCAATTTGCTTGTGGGTAGAGGGGGAAGTGACTGAAAGCTGGCTGAGAACCAAGCAAGAGGGAGTGTTCCCTCTTGGACCCCTCCCTCACACAATGTCATGACACAGGGACCTGGGTTGCCTGCCCTGGTGAATGCCTAAGGCTCCGCCCCTTCCAACAAACAGACGCGCTGAGACAAAGAAATATGGCCCAAATGAAAGAATAGATCAAAGCCCCAGAAATAGAACTAAGCAACGAAGAGATAGTTAATCTATTGGACGCACAATTCAAAACACTGGTAATCAGGATGCTCACAGAAATGGTTGAGTATGGTCACAAAATGGAGGAAAAAGTAAAGGCTATGCAAAATGAAATAAAGAAAAATATACGTGGAACATACAGTAAAAATATACAATAAAGGGAAGGAAACCAGGACTCAAATCAATGATTTGGAGCAGAAGGGAGAGATAAACATTCAACCAGAACAGAATAAAGAAACAAGAGTTCAAAAAAATGAGAACTTCTGGGACAACTTTAAATGTTCCAACATCTGAATCATAGGGGCGCCAGAAGGAGAAAAGGAAGACCAAGAAATTGAACTTGAAAAAATAATGAAGAAGAACTTCCCCAATCTGGCCAAAGAAATAGACTTCTAGGAGAGCCAAAGAAGTCCCAAAGAAGTTGGACCCAAGGAAGCACACACCAAGGCACATCATAATTACATTACCCAAGATTAAAGACAAGGAGAGAATCTTAAAAGCAGCAAGTGAAAACGGGACAGTTACCTCCAAAGGAGTTCCCATGAGACTATCACCTGATTTCTCCAAAGAAACCTTACAGGCAAGAAGGGGCTGGCAAGAAGTATTCCAAGTCATGAAAGGCAAGGACCTACATCCAAGATTACTCTATCCAGAAATGCTATCATTTAGAATAGAAGGGCAGATAAAGTACTTCCCAGACAAGGCCAAGCTAAAGGAGTTCATCATCACCAACCCCTTATTATGTTAAATGTTAAAGGGGCTTATGTAAGAAAAAGATCAAAAACTATGAACAGTAAGATGACAACAAACTCACAACTATCAACAACTGACCCTAACAAAGACATAAATTAACTAAGCAAACTAGAACAGGAACAGAATCACAGAAATGGAGATCAGAGGGGAGAGGGAGGGGGGAGAATTGGGTAAAAGGTACAGGGAATAAGAAGCATAATTGGTTAAGTACAAAATAGACAAGGGGATGTTAAGAATAGTGTAGAAAACGGAGAAGCGAAAGAACTTACATGTACGACCCATGGCCATGAACTAAGGGGAGGGGAATGTTGGTGGGAGGGGCAGTGCAGGGTAGAGGAGAATAAAGGGGAGGGAAAAAAATGGGACAACTCTAATAGTATAACAAAAAAAAAATTTTTTTTTTAAAAAGGGGGGGCCCTTTAATGTTCTACTCTTCCAATTCCTCTTGGGTTGTGCAGAAAGGGGTGACCTGCACCACAGAGCCCAGCAAAGGGAACACAGAAATGCCAGCAGCTGTGGGCCTCTGATCAAGTTTCTTAACCTTCATGTGCCTAATTTCGTCATCTGTAAAATGGGATACTCACTGCTCTGGCCTGCCAGGGCCATGGTGAGAGCCGAGTGAGGGAGCCCCACTGCGGAGGGCTCAGAGCAGTGCCTGGCTCACAGCGAGCGCTCGGCAAGTGTGAACCGCAGCATTATACAGGAGATGACGGCCCCCAGCCAGCCCGAGACCACAGCGAAACCTGTGGTTGATGGACTGTAAGGAGAGCAACACTGTGCTGGACTCTGCTGGCTGCCTCCTGGGACTTGGTCACTCACCCCTGGTTTTCTCGGGGGCCCATCCAGCATCTGCAGCCCATGTGGAAGGTGGCCCTGGCGCCAAGCATGACAAAACTGCCATCCCATCCCCTGCAGCATGTGCCCTGGAGGCTGGCTCCATTTGCTGTCAACTGTGGGTATGCACATGTGTATGGAAACTGGACTATCATATTTCAGGTAATGGGTGTTTCTGACTGTGGATCATAGTTAAAAATGTTTGAAAAGCAGCCCTGGCAGGTGTGGTTCAGTGGGTTGTAGCGTCGTCCTATAACCAAAAGGTCGCTGGTTAGAGTCCTTGTCAGGGCACATGCCCATGTTGTGGGCTTGATCCCCGACTGGGGCATGTGCAGGAAACAGCCAATTGGCGTTTCTCACATCAGTGTTTCTCTCCCTCTCTCCCCCTTCTTTCTCTTTCAAATAAGAATAAAACAAACCATAAAAGAAATTCTCAAAAAAAAAGTTTGAAAAATAGTCTCCTCCTCCTTGCCAGTGATGGATTTAAGAATAGATACCTAACCAATTCTGGTCAGCAAAGCCTCAAGGAGTGGTCACTGGCGGCTTCTGGGAAGATTTTCTCTTGCTCGTAAGAACAGGAAGCCCACCTCCCCCTGCTGACAGGCGCCATCTCACAACCATGAGGAACTCCACCAGCCGACAATATCCATGGAGGGGAGGATCACGAGAATCAGAGAAATGGAACCAGAGACGTGACTGTTCTGTGCCTGGAGCCCACATGATTCTGGACTTCCCCTCACCGAAACCCATCAGGTCCTTCCCTGCCTGTGCCCCTTGGGGAAAAGCGTGGCTCCACTACTTTCTGCCCAAAGCACCCCAACCAGTATCAACACAAACAGGGCCGGAGCGGGACCAGCTCCTATACGTGTCTGTGCATTCTGGAGGATCTGCAAGAGGCGTGGATGGTGCCCCCACCTGTGATCCTGGGGGTCGGCTGACACAAGGCACTCAGCGGCGTCAGACCTAGGACTCACCGGCTCTGTGGAGGGATGAGTGTGTCACGCACATGCAGAATGCCCACATATGGGTAGCGCTCCATGTCCTGCTCCCAGTCCACGTAGTGGTCCTGGACTACATCTGCAGGACAGAGGGCACAGTTTAGAGCAAGGACCTTCTGGCAGAGGCCAGCAGCCCTTTCCCAGGGGTCACACACCTATAATCTTCTTCACCATCTCATACATGGCCTGCTCCTCCTCTTCCAACTTGCGCCACCGATATTTCAGGAAGATCAGGAGTCCCCACAAAAAGGCCAAGCCTGTGTAGGAACAGAGCACCATTAAAGGATCACATCACTTTCGACTGTTCAGATGCTCACTGGGTGGCACAATGGGCCAGTCACTGTGCTGGAGGCTGTGGGCAGGCTACAAATGTGTTCTGAGTACCTACTGTGTGCTGGGCCCAGGGGTAGGACACAGGAAACAAAGGATGCAGAAATGCAAAAGCAGGACAGGCTACTAAGTGGTCATCTTCCTCCCTGCGAGCTGTCACCACAGAGGCCCCTCCAGCCATCCAGAACTCGGCTCCTCCCCACCTCGTTCCGGGGCTTTTATCTTCTCCCTTGTGAAGCTGAACCTGGGGTTTCATGCATACATACATGCTGGGCCCTTTGTATTCCAAGATGCTGCTGAGGATAATGATGTCTGTGCCTGATGGCGTGGGAGAAGGAGCTGTGTGCATCCCCAGGTGCCTGTGATTTGTCACTCAGCTATCTTGGCAGAGCCAGCGGGTTCTGTGACTCGGCCTTTCGCCTTCAGAGGCTCCCCAGGGTCTCTGCTCAAAGGCAGCCCTGTTGTTGGGAGATAAGACCTGAACTCTGCTTTTTGGCTCAGCACCCTGGGTCCTTCCTGCTTTTACCAAGTGTCTGTAGCTTCCCAGATGTTTACAAGGTTCAGGAAGTAAAATTAGGCCGAGCTCCTGCTGCATCTCTTCCTCGCAGCGGCCTGCACTTCGGGGTCCTGGAAGGGACAACACCCACTTCCAGCCCGGGCCAGGCTCCCTCTCAGGGATGCAGACAGCCCACTTCCCTGAGTCAAGGGCGTTTTCTAGTTAACCTCATGTTCCTGGCACCAATTTCTACAGGTAGGACAACCCAAGGCAGAAGCTGGCTTGTTCATGTCCTCTGTTTTATCAGACAGACCTCAGGTTCACTAGGCAAAAAATAAACACTCAAGGGCTGGGTTTCTGTAACTCATCACTCATGCCCAGGAGTGACATGAGCTGGGAGGCGCTGTGTGCAAGGACTTACACCAGAAGAAGATGAGCACGTGGGTGACGGCGGTGAGCAGGGCACGGCTCAGGCGGCAGCCCACACCCATGCGGGGACGGGCAGATTCCAAGCAGACCACTTTGTCCACAGCTGTCACCGACTCAGATGGGTCTTCCCCTTTCAAACTGAAACAGGACGGGGGTTGTAAACATGTCTAAAAGCTCTGAAGAGCTGTAGTCTAAACCCCACTTTAAGTAGGAGGAGGAGAAGGAAGGAGGGGCTGCAAGGCCTCTCCCTGCTTATAAAATATACTTGGTATCCTGGTTGCACACTTCCCAGAAATTTCCCACGTTGGCTACTTAGAAAGAATAAAGCTTTAAAGAAGCAGCAGGCTTGAACCCCTACTGCTAAAGCGATGTCCCCCTTGTTGGGTCTTTGACAGCCCCTCTCAGCATGTGAAAGATTAAACTATAAATTGGATTCCCACCTCCCAGCATAGAGAAATGGAAATGTTTACCGTGTCACTGGCTTTGCACTGCACGGTAAGAACTGAAAGACAGAGTCTGGGAGAGTGTGCTTTTCCTCAGTCATGAGGAGGCACATAAGCCATTTAAGGGAATTGATCAGGAGTTGCTGCAAGGCACAGGGCATGAAAACTTGGATTTTTGAGGCCAGGCCCCAGCACAGCGCCCACCCCCCCGCCCCGTTCCTGGCCCCCAGCGAGGTGGTGTTAGGACCCACGGGCTGCTGACACGCGCACCTTCCAGCTTGGTGACAAGCTCAGGCTAGGCACAGCACACTGGAATGGCTCGTGCCTGAAGTGTCCCAGTTTCTCATGACCCACTTTTAACCCTGGTCGTCTGAGCCAGCTCAGCCACCCTCCAGGCTGCCCTGCCCAGCATGAAAAGGGGAGTGTCACTGTTCTCCTGTGCTAGCAGCTGCGTATAGTCCTCCATCTTTTCTAACACAGGAAAATCGTTCAGCCACTCAGGGAAGCTTCTTTTTTTTTGCCAATGAATTTTAAGTGTGCCATGCATCCAGTTTCAAGTTTTAGGCTGAGATGCTCTAGGGCTTCACTGGATGCGTAGCTGATGGAATTAGTAATTTGGGTGGATTAGAGAGATAAAAAACAAAATCCCAGAGTGTGTTTTAGTATCAGGTGCTGTAACCTGAACACAGCCTCTAACAAACTCTGACAAATGGGAGCAGGGTGATGAGGCAGATGCTTTTCCAGCAGGGAACTTTCAGTTTCCAGCCATCAGCTGGTGTCCCCCACTCCCGTTCTATGGGGCCTTTCAGGAAGGCAAAAGGGCTCACTATCTCTGCTAACGATGCTCACCATAGAAAAATGAGGTGGAACTGCCCAGTCAGAATAAAATCCAGTATTTCCTTTTGCAATTTCCATAGAGTGAAACCAACATACATAATCATTTCATCTACAAATGAAAACCATCACCCGAGGAATGGACATGTAGAAAAATGTCTACTCCAGAAAACTATGCGGAGCTAGCGAACTGAAAAGGCACAGACTGAGTCACTTGAAGTGGTTTAGCTGGAGCACCAGGCTACCATCCTGACACCTGCATTGTGTGTCTCGTCCTG
The DNA here is from genome assembly GCF_021234165.1 of Pteronotus mesoamericanus. Lineage (NCBI taxonomy): Eukaryota > Metazoa > Chordata > Mammalia > Chiroptera > Mormoopidae > Pteronotus > Pteronotus mesoamericanus. The sequence goes on from NW_026555085.1 coordinate 3,945,327, forward strand.
AAACTGCTCCTTACCCTGCTTCCCAATGCCTCTTCCTCCACGGCCTGCTTTGAGCCCAGTCCACAACCGCTCAGCTGCTTTTAGACCCCAGACACCTCTCTAGGAGCCAGGGAGTCAGCTGACGGGCGAGGACAGTGGCCACAGGCACCCCTCATGATGCCGTGCTCATACTCACCAGATACCCACGTCCTTATTACTGCTCAGTATCCAAGCCAGGGCAGCTTCAAACTTGGCGGAGGAGCTGCCAGTCACATTCTGTGGAATCGGATAGGAGAAGATTAGTTCTGTGTCTGAGTGAAGCAGCTACAGCAGCATTAATCTGCTGCTGGGTTAAGGAAGCCCTCTCCTGCGTCCTCTGCACACCCCAAAGCAATCCTCTGCTCAACGCAGGGCCATCTGGTAGGGAGGAAATCAGGGGGTGATAAGAACCAAGGAAGAGCCTTTAACTTGAGGAGGTGGTGAGGAAGCACATGCAGGGAAACAACGCAGGTCTGAGGCAGCCGAAACAATAGATTTTCTCAAGGACTGAAAGGCCAGTGAGGTAGTGGCCCATCTTGGGTAAAATGAAAACAAGTGTAGGGGTTGAGGGGCCTGGCCACCAGTCCCCAGTGTTTGGCCTTGTGCAAGTCCCTGCCTCTCTGTGGACCTCAGTTTCTTCACCTGTGAAATGACACTTGGACTAGATGACTAAGGTTCCTGCCAGCTCCACATACCCATGATTCTGTCATCCTGAGGCCACGTGGAAAATCAAATGGACTCTGAGCAATCTACGCAGTACTCATAAGAGGAAAGGACGAATGGACAGATGACATGCGTATCCTTAAAGCCGCTGAGAAGGGGAGAAAAGCAAACTGAAGGAGGAATAAGTGACATGACTATGTTAGAAGCGGCAGCCTGCTGTGGCTCGCACTGCTGGTCAGTAGTGAGCAGCACACACACAGCAGGGACACGGCACACTTACTCCAGGTCACAGCTCAACTTGGGCCCAGTCATCCCCCACTGCTGCCTTAACTTAAGGTGGCCTAGCACTCAACTAAGTTAAAAAAGGGAGGAGCAAAATCCCCCCAAAAGCAAACACAAAACGAAAAGGAGAGAAGAAACAAACACAAAGTCTGAAAACCAACACCAAAGCACCAGGACCTCCCGGGGATGTGTGAGCACCACAGCCTACTTACTGCTATATATTCCTGGGCTTCCATTACAGGGATACATTTACTTTTCAGCTTCTCTGGATTTCCACATTCAAAATTACCTAGGAGGGAAAAAACACACACTCAAACACAAAAAATAGGTGAAAAAAAAATTACTCTGAATCAGACTAAAAAAATGTTGCAAGAATCAAGCCATCAGTTCTGAGAGGGAGCACGTGGCCTGGGACTCTGGCTTCTGCGGCATCTTCACTCTGCAGCAGGATCAAAAGCCACTTAGCCTGGGTCGATTCCAGATCATTAAAACCTGACCTGCAAAGCAGTGCAGCAATTTGCATTAAATGACTAAAAAGCTGCCCGATACCAAGGTCTGTTTGCAATTGATCCCTAAAAGGATCAGACAGATAGCTTTGGAAGGTACCGGAATGGCACTATAAATAAACACAGCCCGGGAAAAGAAAGGCAGGGAGGCTGTAGGCACCGCAGGGATTCTGACACATGGTATAGGCAGGTGACCTGGCACACCAGGCCCATTGTTTTGAGGGGGCCTGGAATGGATGTCCAAAATGCCCCGTGGAGGAAGGGACGGTCTGTGGGTTGGACAGAGGAGCCTCTGCAGCGCTCCAAAGCTCCCTTCTAAGTGGGCTGGGTGGCTGGCTCCCACCGAGGGTGGAGCTGGGAGCCTCCCCCTAGTCCTGCCATTCTTTCAGGTCTAGGCCAAAGGCCACCTCCTCTAAAAAGCCCCCAGCCTGTAGGGACCCCGTGTTTGGCCAGATTGCTAGGAACTCGGGGGCCTGCCACAGCCCTTGGCTTTTGGCTGCTCACTGCGGTTTGCCCACCATGAGCCGCTTCACCACTAGACCCCTGGAGTGGGGACAATGCAGGGCTGGGCTCGTAAAGATCCTTAACCCTCACATGTGGTCTGATTGCCCTTCATATGGCACAGTCTCTGCGAGTCTGTGTGCTGGTGAGGGAGAGGCTGCAGGCAATCTTAAAAATCTTGAGAATAAACTGAAGCCTGTCGTTCCTACTTCAAAGTTGATCTTGACCTTCTGTGTCCCAACACCAAGCTGGTTTCTCCCATCCTCTTGCCCCTACCCAGGTGGCTGTCTGGACCACGGCCATGGCCTCCTGACTGGCTTCCTCCTCTCCCCATTCTCATCCACGGTTTAAAACTTTAAAATAATTCTGCTAAAATGCCACTACTCCACTTAAATGCTGCCACATTTGCCTTCTGGCACCTGGCTCTCGGCATGTCACTGGCCCTCACTGCCTCCAAGATTAAGCCTTGGTGGCCAGACATCCATGGGGTCCAAATGACCCTTTCCAACGCCATCCTGTTTCTCCTTCCCCCATGAAGCCAACTGGTTCCATCACTGACCCCACATGTACAAATTTCCTGCCTCTTTGGTCCCACCTTTCCCCCTACATATACAAAACCAATCCTACCTGGGCTTCAGAGCCACCCCCGTAACACTTTCCTAATCATTCTAGCTAAAAGGCATTGTGCCTCTGGAAAATTCTGGCCTCTCAGTCCTCATCCAATGGCATATCACCCAGTGGTCAGGGAGGCAGGCGGCCTGCAGCAGAAGCCTGGGCTGAGCCATCTTGTATCCTGCAAAGGTCAGCACAGTGCCCTGCCGATAGCTGATCTCTAACAGGAGGCGGTGGGGAGGAAGGATTGCCTAGGAGAGAGCCCACACTCCCTGACAGCGCGTCTCAGTGAGATGCACAGGACAGCAGGACCCAGGACCCTTGATAGCATAAATGAGGGCCACATCTGGAGGGTGGGATGGAGAAGAAGTGACTATTAGGAGTCACAGTCTAAGAGCAGAGCTTCTCAACTTTATCCCCTGGGGTCTTATTAAAATGCAGACTTTGATTCAGTAGGTTTGGGATGGGACCTGAGATGCTGCACTTCCAAAAAGCTCCAGGTGGTGCCGATGTTGCTGGTGCTTGGACCACAGTCAAGTCACAAATGTTCAAGCCAGAATTTACATCCCAGGCACCAGGTCATAGGGAAATGCCCATGACAACTGTGATGCTATGAGCCCAAACTCCTGTCGCTCCTCTAAGGAGCTCACAGATGCCTCCCTGACCACCTCCAGTCTCCCGCCAGTCAGGAGGGAGGAGGTAGCAGAGCTGAGGCCCACTAGGTTGGTCCTGAGGACTGAGGGCCCAGTAGAAGTCCACCCAACCTTGACTTCCCAGCAACGACCTCAGGCAGGTGTTGGCCTGTAGTTAAGAGGTGCCTCCCAAATATCCCATAAGGCTGAACAGCTCCATCTGGTTCTCGTGCCAAGTATATTTAACATGGGCACAGCCCTGGGAATTCATCTGTCATTAGCAAGTGGTTTTGGAGAGCCTTCCTAGATACTAGGTGTGAAAAAGACACAATAATGCAGTTGCTATCTCTGGCCGCAAGGACCTGGTTTACCAAACAAAATAGTAGGGGAGCCTTCTGGATGGAGTTTTCAGGCGGTCTTTCCTGGGGTGCTGAGAAAGTCCTCCTCTAATGGATAGCACTTGACTTTCATTTATAAAGAAAAGACAGGCCCAAGATCACTCAGTAATAGGAGACAGAGGCCGTGAGACTATGAGGGACTTGTCCAAGGTCCTGCAGCCAGCTGGGGTGACCAGGACCAGCTGTGACACCAGGGCCTCGGCAGGCTGGATGGGCCTGAATGTGCACAGCCTACCACGCAGGGCCCTGCCACATACCCAGGCCTCTCCACCGGTCCCGGCCAGCCATCTAGTGCAGGCAGGTCCTCCAGGTGGGAGGACTCAGACTCGGAGACCTGGGGCCTGGCCCCCTCCAGTGCAACATGGACCCCAGAGCATGAGGTGGGGCTTATCCAGAGAAGGGCACACAGCTGCTGAAAGGCTTGTGCATGTTCCAGGACCCCAGGGACCCTTCAGTGGGACGTGAGAACCAAATGCGTTTTGTCCAAATGTAAGATTTAAACATATGCCTTCATGGGGAACAGGGAAGTGGAGACTTGGTTTATGAGTGTGTCTTCTGGGAGACAGCCACAGAATGCCTCAGCCGCCCACTGGCCACTGATCTGCTCATGAGGATCTAGGGGCTCGAGACCTACTCACCAGCTTGGGTGGCCAGGAAGTTGTAGAGTTCATGCAGCAGCTCCAGCAAGGCCGCCTTTTGCTTGGCCTGACAGAACTGAGAGGGCACAGGATAAGTGGTCAGCAAAGATGGTGGGCAAGGCGGGAGTCTGTCTGTCTGTCTGTCTTTACCTCGTCAACTATACTATCAAGTACTAAGCGGCAAGGAATACCTCATGATCTTAAAAAATAAAAACCAAATCTGCAAAATGGTGGGCCCAAGGACAGGGTCGATAAGTATAGGGTTAACTGACTGGAAAGGAACTTTGTAAAAACAGAAGCAGAGTGAAGGCAGATACAGTAACTAAACACATGCAGTAACTAAAGGTCTGCCATCCTGGAGGCTCCCCGGCCTCTGCCCCACGGTTTCCACAGGAATAACTGCCATGAGGTGGGGCCGTGGAACAAAGGCGAGGTGGTTGTGAGAAATGAAGCCGTCCTGGGAAAGCACAGGCACACTCAGGGGCTGCTGGGCCTTTTCTCCCCGTCGGCCACTCCTCCATTTTTGGAGACTCATGTGTCTAAAATCTGCCCATGGATTGTTTGCCATGTGAAGTATCTGCTGCAAATGGTTGATTTTAGACTGGATTCCGCTAAAAACGTAAAATGTCTAGAAATCTTGAAATTGTAGAAGAAAAGTCATCTGTGTAAGAAAACAGGAGAGGAATATATGCATACCTAGTCCTTTAGCTCCTGTGACAGAATTGAGGCCACCTAGCCACACTTACTGGATTTACAACATTAAAAAGGTTGCTCTTCCTTGAGAGTGGACGAAGTGCCAGGTGCTATGCTCAGTGGTTTATACATGAGTGCGCACTGAATCGTCACCATAATCCTTACTGTACCCCAATTTCTCAGATGGGGAGACCAAGGTTTAGAGGCCTTGTAAGCCACCAGCGTCCCCCAGCTCATGAGTGTCAGAGTCATGCCAGCTGAGCCCACCGCCCACATTTCAGGCCTCCGCTGGGTGTCACTGGGCAAAACCCTGACTGGAAGCCAGAGGCTAGTTTCTGGGCCTCGCTCTGCAACTACAGAAAGAACTTGGTCTCTAACACTCTCAGAGGCCAAGATTTGTCCCCTGATGTCGCCTAAAGATCCAAAAGCCTTCACAAGGTACAAAATGATGTAACCAAGATTTATACATATGACCATAAATGTTCAGAAACAATTCATGTGTCTTCTAGTAGCATTAGGTACCCAAACTATTTTAAAAAATGTTCAAGATATGGGAAATGCTGATAAGCGCTGAATGTAACTTAATATACATTGAGAACCCAATTCTATAAACATAAATACGGAGATAGATGGGACGGAAATACCCCCAAAACATTAATAGTAATTATCTCTAGGTGGCAATTTTTCTTTGTCACATTTTTCAAATTTTCTACACTAAACATCTATTATGGTCACAACCAGAAAAAAGGCAGCAATAACTAACACTGTTCCAACTCCCCAACATTTAGGCAAAGCAGGACTGATACCACATAAAGAAAACAGGACAGAAGGTACCAGACAACAAGATAGCCTGATTAAGACAACACTCCTACTCCCAGCCTGTCTCTCAGTGTTTTCATTTTCAGTAGCATAAAGGCAGAAAGAAAAACACAAAGTGTCAAGTCAGCTGAGAAGGGAAAGAAACTCAAATGCCCCCCTGGGTTCTGGGTGAGCCGGACCACACAAGAAATGAGACTTTTACCAAAAGCCTCATTAAAGCCCAGAAGTGTCTCCCAACCAGCCTGTTCCTGGGTCCTCCCCTCCATGAAGGACATGGGTACCTCATGAAATCTCAGCTCCACAGAGCCTATTATGATGGCCCAGACCCTGGCTTTCCCTGCTCTGGTGTTACAGGTATCCGGTCTGCTCACTGAGCACACCTTCAGCAAGGACCTGATTGTCTGCACTCACTCAAGCATGTCTGGCTTAGAGGAGGGCCAGGGAACAAATGAGTCATTCAGCCGTGGGCCTGACACATTTACAGAAGTGAAGGACCAAGAACAGAAACCAGGGAGTTGTTTTCTAATTAAAAGACAAATAAAATCGGTTATCACCAGAGAAGTCTTAACACAAAGTTGTTTTTTTCCTGTTTTGGTTTTCAATCTTCAAAATCTAGTTTTCCCTCTAGCTGCCACTTGTGTTTCTGGGCTGCTTTCTCTAATCATCAATTGTACTTTTATGATGAAAGAAAGCTGAAACTTATTATGAATATGATTCTATAAAACAATCGGAAAGCAAAGACATTTGGTGGGTGAATGCAATAAATGAATGTAATTAAACACCCCCAAATATGACACAGCACAAACCAAAGAGAAATAATAGAGCGTACCCAGGATACTCAGCATCCTGGGTACTGAACCAGGATGCCCCTTCATAAACAGGGGTAAGACAGTCCATACAAGGGCGTGGAGATGACCGGGTGCCGCCTCTTTCCCAGGCCCTGGGCTACAAGAGATGTGAACTGAGGGCCTGGGAGGCCTTGCATTGCACACTTAATGATGAGACTACTAAGTAATGCCCTTTGGCGGCAGAAGGCCTCCTGAGAGGATTTATGACCTGAAAATTTATTGCCTCGCATATTCCCCAGACTACCACCTGTACCAGCACCCAGCTCCTCACTAATGCTCCTTTCATAAGTGGGTGGGACTGCTCACTGTTCCCAAGTATTATTTGTAGGGAACATTGAAGCTTCATAAAACAAATCTATAGAGACGGCTAACTCCACTTCAGAAGTGTTTGAAACACCCCCCGCCCCCACCATGTTTCAAATCAGAACAGCATTTTCAGAGCCACAAAAGTACTACTGGAGAGGAGAATGTGGAATTGAGAACATGGCCTCCTGTTGCTTAAAAACTGCCAGCCCCTCCTCCCAAAGCCTGGGCGCACAGAGGCCGTTCAACCACAACTTACTGCACCACCCCGATCCCCTAGGCCTAGATGGACCTTAGGTAGAAGATCAATGTCCGCAGAGCTACGACTGCTGGGTAACAAGCCCAGGGATCGATTTGGGGAGCTCAATTCTCTGTTTCAACTACTCCTTCACTGCTACAACTGAGTACCACACAAACATCACAGAACGGATGTGATTCTGGTACATTACAGGAAGCACGCGTGAAAGGATTCTATTATGATCTTTTTCTGGGGAAGTTTCCCTCCTGATGGAGGCAAACATACTCACAAGGAATAAAAACGAAAGAAACTCAAACTCACCTCATCTGTTTTTTTCTCACAGTCCACTGGCAATAATTTCACTGAGACCAAGAAAAGAAACACAGAGGAAATTAAAAGTGTTGGTTGAGGAGAGTACAAACAGGGACTACTCTCAAAATTCAGAGGAAGTAAAACATTACCAACATAAATGTGGGGATTAGAAAGATGTCATCTAGATGAGACAACTTTTAAATTATAGACAATAGCCCTGGCTGGTGTGGCTCACTGGATGGAACGCTGGCCTGCAAACCAAAGGGTCAAAAGCCCACCCCCCTTCCCAACCCCTGTAGGGGAGCGTGTGGGGCGCATGAGAGGCAACCACACACTGATGTTTCTCTTTCTCCATCCCCTTCCCTCTCTAAAAATAAATAAGTAGAATCTTAAAATAAAATAAAATAAAATAAAATACAGACAATGGAAGGCTTTTCCAAGCCTGGACTAGGAATTAGGATGGCTGGGTCCTTATCCCAGATGAAAATGATTAGCCACATGCCTTGGGCAACTCAACCACTCAACCTCTGTTTCTCATCTGTAAAACAGGATCAATAAAGCCTTCCGTGCCTAACTCAGGGAGTTAACCTCAAACAAGACAACATACGTGACAGTTTCATAAATTGTAGACAATGTCATGTTGAACAGGGAGGGGAATTCCAGGTAAATCCCAGGATACCTCCAAGAACTGCTGTCTTAAAGCATCAGACGTCCATATGACAGAATGCTGACATCACCAGTGTAGTTACAGTACCATGACACGCCCAGGTCTGCTTTTCTCTAGTGGGTGAATAAACTGCTCTCATAGTCAAGAATTATTTGAGTGTGTGCTCAAGTCTGGGATTCCTCATGCCCACAGACTTGTTCATACACCCAAACATCCATCTGCTGCAACAGCTAAGACATAATTTAGCTTTTCCCTGCACTTTGGCTGTCCTTGCTAGGCGTGGAAAGATGTGGACTTGGCTTAAGTCTGGGAACAGGATTAATCACATTCTTGCTTTGCAAAGAATATTCTTCTAATATTCTTTCATGGTGCGCTACAGTGTCACTTTATACTTTAATTTATAAAGCCATGGTCTCAATATTGTGTCCTGTTAGACTAGAGCTCAGGATTACCAGAGAGGCAAATTCAGGAATTTCCACTATTCAGGAAACACACTGTATTGTGCAGACCTCTTACTGGCATGTCTAACCATGTCACTAAGTGTGGAGGGAAGCATGGCTGGGAATGTCCTTGAATCAGAGGACCCTCTCTTAACGCATTCCATGAGGGTGCTGCAAACAATGATAAATGCTTCCTTTTATATCACTTTTAGAGCCTTTAGAAGGTTCTTCCACACCTGTCTCACAGGCCGGGTTAGTATAATCTCCCTTTGACAATGAGGGCCCTGTGGGCCAAAGAAGTGAGCACATAGCCGTTTTGATGCTGCAAAGCTGGGACCCCAACCAGATCCCATCTGTGGGCAGTAACACCTCGGTGCCTTCAAATGGGCACTAATGTGTGATTGAGCAAGAGATCAAAAGGGAAGAAAGAACTAAAAGGGAATGGGGGTGGACATGTCTGTTAGAGGCGGGATGCAGCTTTTTCTGGGAAAACCGGAGTCTGGGGTAAAAGTAACTAAAACTGATGATTGCTTCCGTCACGTGGTTGAAGAGTAGATTACTAGGGAGGGCTAAAGCAGAAAATGGGAACCGGAGAAAGTGAAGCCAGAAATTATTGCAGAGGCAGGAATCCCCGCCGGCCTTCTCTACCACAGCCGGAGGAAAAGAAGTCAGCGTCTGGAGGTAGGAAGACAACAAGAGGCACCTGACCAAGCGCGGGAATGTGCAGCCTGGCGTAGAGAGGACAAGTGGGCGTGCTGGTGGACACACGCGCGCCCGGCCCACCCCTGCGCCGGCCCTGGACGTACTGTGGTCCTCCGCCTCCTGCGGCGCCGAGGGCTTGCCCATCTTCACCCAGAGGATGCCCAGGAAGACGAACAGCAGCCCCAGGCTGGCCCAGAGCAGCAGCCGGGACAGGCAGCGCTCCAACCACCGCCCCACCTCGGGCGGAGCCTGCGCCGCGCCCGCTGGGCCCGCTCGCGTCGCTCGCAGGCCCGGACGCTGGTCGGGGCCAAGGAGGGCGGAAGGCAGCCGCGCCGGGGTCGGGGACGCGGCCCAACAGCGACGGGCCCCAAGACCCGGCGCGGCCCTGTGGAGTGGCCGGGCGTCCTCGTCCTCCTCCGAGCTGCCCCGGACCGAGGGGCGGCGCCGGAACGGCACAGGACGGGTGGGGTAGGCGAGGTTGCGGCTCTCGGACCAGGAAGCCGCGGAGGCCCCGAGATCGCCATAGGCCCCAGCGGCCGCGCAGGCCGAGCTCGAGGCTGGCGGGGAGGGCCAGGGCTCTGCCCGCAGGGAGGCCGCGGCAGGGCGGGCGCGCAGCCGGGCCTCCTCCCGCAGTCGCTCCTCGTTCCGCGTCCGGGCCTCCTCCCGCAGGCAGCGCAGCTTTTTGCGGTAGACGTCCCGGGTTGTATCGGTGATGGGTCCTGGCTGGAAGCCCAGGGCCTGTAACTCCCGCCGCAGCTCCGGGTCTGACAGGCCGGCCATGGCCAGGACGCCGCCCCCGGCGCGCACCGCACCCGGAACTGCTCTCGTCGGCGGCCGCGGCGGAGCGGGCGGGGCCCTGCGCCATGATAGGAAGGTCTTCCATGATAGCCATATTGAGAAGGTCGAGCCTGACCCGGTGGGCCAGCCATGATGAGGAGGTCATGCACAGCCTTTACGGCCGCCATGTTGGGGGCGCTAGGCGTTTTGTTTTTATTCCTTTTCCATTTTCCTTCCTTGCTCAGTTGCTTTTCCTCGCCTGTAAGACCAAGTGGTGTTTATGTCTGACTCCCCCGACCCTTGCATAGTCCCTGGCACGTGGTAGGCACTCAATTAAAGTCATGTTGATGTAATGGATAAATCATTTAAGGGTGAAAGGCAAGCCATTGCCTAAGTGGAGAGATGGGATTCTTTGCCTCTCTCTGCTTGGGAACCCATATTGATTCCTTCCTCACTCGGGAAGAGCCTTGCTTGGGTCATAGGGAAGACCCCCAGGTAGACTCGGAGACCCATCTAACCTCAGGTTGTGGCCTCAGGCCTGTTTTCTAACCGCAGGAGAACAGGTCTCCCGGGAGCTGGAGCAGAACCCACATTGCACCCTGGTGGTGGCAGAAGAACAGAAATATCCTTGGGCTCTAGTGGGCAGTTAGGGTTTCCTAAGAATGCTGTGCTGGATTGGTGGGATTCTCACAGGGAGAGATGGATGGGGCATGGATTTAGGTTGGGGGTCTGGAATCTCAACTCCACCGCGCTTAGATGTGTGATCACCTCCAGTTAACACTGCTAGCCTGTTGGTTAGTAAACCTTTTGGCTTTTGGGAGGATAAGAAGAGGTTATTTGTATAAGATGCTTAGGACAGTGCCTGGCATGTGTTCCTCAGTGTTTATACTTAACCCATATCTGTAGCAGCATTTGCTGTGCAAACCTCCCACAGGGCAGCTGTTTGATTACATGACAACTTTTAGTGAGAAAGCCCAAGGGAAGCCTGGCGAGTGGTGGCAAATGGAAATAGAGCCACTGTTCCTGGTCTTCCTTCTGCCTCCCTCTCCCTCTCCCTCCTTGTATTCCTTCTACATCCCTCATCAAATGCCTTTCCCAAACATTCATGGCAGACTTCCTGGGTTCCATTTCGTTTCTGCCCCTTCCCCTGTGCTCCCCTAAAGCCCCATTGCCCACCCCCAGCTTGCCCCCTCCTGTCCCCACCCTGGTCCTATCTGTGGGCAAGGCCCCTCTGCGTGTGGTTTGCATTCCTGCCACTTTCTCTACTGCAGTGATATTCAAAACTGACCACAATTGCTACGAAAATTACAGCCTTGGCTTGGTTGTGCTTCCATCATTCGCCTCCCCATCTCCCTGACTTAGCTGCTCCCATGTGGTGCGATTTCTTTCACCAAGTGTTGTTTTCCTTTTCTCTGCCTGTGTTTGCACAGAACGCCATGAATTTGATATAGTGATTGCCTAACACATATACCACATAATAGTATTTTATTTCTTTCCAAAGCACCGTTTGCATGACAAATGAGTTGGTCACATTTGTGCAACTGCTCACAGCTGTGTCATTCAATATATAAAGAATGAGCCTTTTGGCATCGGCACTGGCCCTGTGTATTCTAAGAGGGCTTGAAACTGATGCTTAAACAAAGTTAGTCACAGGATACTGCAGAGTTCCTGTCTATTTCATCACAGTAGGTCTCAGGGTGATTTAAAAATACATACAGAACTGGAGCTACCCCAGCGGTGGTACCCAGTGTGGGCTTCATTGGTTTGTCAGCCTTCCTTGTGTTTAGAGACACTGCTGCTGCTACACATACCTGGGGCAAAATGATGCTCCCCACCCCTCCTTGTGTCTTCCCTCTGGCCTGGAACCAATGTGTGCCCAGCAGTGCCCCCCACCCACCATGGTCCACCCTTCTGCCTCCATGGTGGCTTCTGGCAGTGCCAGGCCTCGTCTGCTGAGTGCAGCAGGCCTTCGGTGTGGCCGTGTGCCACCACTTAGAGCATGTTAGTCCATCAGTACTTCCTCCCCACCCCCAGCGAGAAAAAACCTCACCATCTTATTGAAAAAGTCAATTAGTAAAAACCTCACAATCCTTCCTCCCAGGTCTCTGCCTTTCCTCTTCTGAACCCTCTGCTCCAGCCCTGTCCCTCCTTGGATTACCAGCCTCACTGGGTCCTCCATCAACTTTTCCCGCTTCATTGAAGTCAGCTTGCTGCTCTTCATGTTCCTCCACACAACCGTCCCCACATTTCCTTCGCTGAGCCTCATGTCCCCCGACCAGGGCAGGGCCTCAGTGCTTCCTTGCCACCCCCGCCCCGTGAGGGGCTGCCCGAGAGCCCTGTGGGCTTTCTCTGAGACTGCATTTCTGTGTCTTCACTGTGGTTCCTCACCTGGACCTGTCCCTATTTTAAAGAAAAGGGCAATATTACAAGGTCAGCATCTGCCCTCTGTGCCCTCCTTTCTCATCGTTTTGTTGTGTGTGTGTGTGTGTGTGTGTGTGTGTGTGTGTGTTTAAGGTGAAAAGCTCAGGCTGCAGTCAGTCTTCCTGATTTATTAAAGGCAAAAGAGGAAAAACAAGCTCTAGTGTCTATATCTACTTAGTAACCACATCCACGCATTTAGTGGCGGTGAGGGGCTGCTTGGAGGACACTGGATTCCCAGAGGGCTGCCACACTGCCGTCCTGCTGACCTTCCATCTCAGCAGAGCCTTGTCATAATAACAGCCATGAATCTTTCAGTGGGTTCTGTTCTCCTGCAAAGTCCTGCGCACATTTATCAGGTCCTTAGAGATGCTCAGGAACCATAGACTTGTCCTTGTTCTACCTCGTTGCCAGCCTCGTGTGTCCCTCAGCTATTTTGGGCTTCCTTCAGACTGCATCATGGTGGCGTCACACTGCGGGGTGGGGATGGTGGCACTGAGAGAGTGTGGTTGAAAAGGGGACGATGTGGGTGCTATTTGGGGCTCCAGTCTGGACTGGAATGGCCCAGCACTGGCCAACATCTTGTTGCCTCGTCTCAGTGCCACGTGGAAGAGAAGGACCCTTTCCATCTCTCTAGGTCAGTGAAGGAGCAAAATGAGTCACAGAGAAGTGCCGGAATGGGTTTAATGGGCAATTTTGTCATCTGCTTTTCAGATGACAATGAAACAAGATTCTCACTCTTTTGGCCACTCTCTCACACTTTAATATCTGTAGGTGAGGGTTCCTTAAGAGGTGTGGAATATGTCCCCCGATGTCAAAAATGAATTGTGTGTGAAGAAAATGTAACACTTCCAAACAGTTTCTTTTGGACTTTGTCCATGATTAGATTATACTAAATTACAGAGTACAGATACCAGACAATTACTCTTGGCTTTTAACTGTTCAATTTCACTGCAAATTCATGCAGCTCAGTAATTATAAAATCACACCAATGTGGTTACAGAGAAAATACCTTATCATCACCATCTTGTGCACCTAGGTTCGGGTTGCCCTGTAATTACCTGTGGTCCTGTTACGTGTACAGTGCATTCCACACAAAGACAGAGTAATCTGTAACTGTCCACTATTGCCAGGTATCTGCAGAAAGTCTTGCAGATTTTGCTGGATAAACCTCAGCCAGATGTGAGGAAGAGCCCCATCGTCCTCACCTGCTGATTCCTCTGGGCCCCATCCCCATCTGATCCAGGCTGGGTCCTGGTCCAGGGATTCTAGAGCTTTCACCAAGAGTGTGTCTCCTTACTTCTATTTTGTGAAAACATGGTATTTTCTCTTGGCTCAGCTCACAGAATCCTCCCCAACATTCTCCAAATTTTAATTTCTTCCCCCAATTTTAATTTCTTCCTGGGCTGTGCAGGTCCTGTAAGCAATCCAGTCTGCTGTCCTAGAAACTGGAGGAACATGTTGGAGGAAAAGAATTATTTGAGCCGATTGTGAGAACAGTGGCAGGAGGAGGAAAACGAGAGAAGAAAGGAACCGACACATCTAAATAGGGCCCTGAGTACAGTGCGCACAGATGCCAGCGGTGGCAGGGACCCGTTGCAGCTCATTACTCAGTAGCACATCAGAGGCCACTGGTTGAGAGTCTCGGACAGCCGGCTGCAGCGCCGAGCTTTGAACAGGGCTGTTCTGCAGAACAGGCAATGCCCTCACACTTCCCGGAGCTGTGCTTGCTGATCCAATTCCAGTTAAGAAGAGATGCAGACTACATGGAGCGAAATCTCCTAACAGTCTCAGTGCCCTCCCTGGCGCCTATTCCAAGGCTGCCCTACAGCCCCAGGATCCTGAAGAACATTCCTCAGAGGTCGCAGGGGCCCCTGTCCCTGATACAGGCACCCTGCTGGTGATGGGGGAGGTGGTCTCACTGTAGGGGCAAGTCTGAGCAACTGGTAAGGAAACATGAAATCTGCGTTTTCCACATAGGACAAGACAGTGAGCATTTTGTTTTCCTGCTCCTTGGAGTGCATGACATAGTTCAGTGACTGGCATGGAACTCGGAAGTGCCAGGAGCCTTGGATTCAGTTCCTCCCTGTTGCAGGCTTTACAGGTTCCCGGGTCTTTTCCTCCTTTCTCTCCCATGTGCCCTGCTGCGGCCTCAGCTCCATTTGTTACCTGGCATTTTGACAGCATTTCAGCAGCATTTCTTCAGACCCTGCAGCTGCGCTTGGGTTTCGTTGTAGTGCATAGGAGCACATTGGAAACTGAATGTGCAACAAGCAGGGGTTTGGGTGTTCCTTGGGGGCACTCGGAGCACCCAGGGGAGTGTCCTTTTTAAAGGTTGAGGTTTTCTTGTTTCAGTAACTTCTCTCTGGCTAAGCCCCTGCACTGAATCAAGTGGATAGATATACGGAACAGGCACTGTGTCTAACTCCTGGTAACCAATGGTTTCTGTATGGCCCTAGCTTATAAATAAATGAACATTCATTAATGTAAAATTAAATTAGAATGAAATGCCCCATCCAGTTTTGATTAGAAGGCAGAAATAAGTGCGTTGGCTGTGTGATTTAGCTGCGGATGCTGGAGCATGTAGTCACAAGGTGATAACAATAATAGTAATTTGCTCTTTGCTGGTGCCTCCATGCCCTCCTCTCGAGGTGGATATCACCACCTTGCTTTCGCAAAGGTCCATTGAGTTTAAAGACTAGCAGGAAGTTCTCAGCAAGGGGTTGATTCAAACTCTCTGACCCATTAGACCTCAAGCTTGTTGGTAATAAGAAATGCACGAGGATTCAGGAGACCAGACTCCAGCCCTTGCTCAGCCACAGACTCAGTGTGGGCAAAAGAATGCCATCTCTCTGGGCCTCAGTTTCCTGACCTCTCACAGGAGGGCCAATGCAAATCTTCCAATTCTGTGGCCTAAATTAACATTGGAACCTAGAACTTAGAAAAGGTGCATGTTTGGCTAATGTATGTACCATTTATGGCCAAAGTCTCTCTGAACTTTATTTTTCCCATTATGGCATGATCTGAGTTTGACCTTTGGAAATTAAGATGTTAAATAACAGAGTCATTTCTGTATATTTCACGTTTTATTTGCTGGAGGGGGATTTGCTTGGGAGAAGGTGATTTTCTTCCAGCCCCACTGCGGGGGCCATGCAGCCTTCCAGGGCCTCCCTCTTGGGGCCAGGCCCTCAGTTTTGGCCACTGGCCACCTTCTCCCAGGAGTGGAGCAGGCTGTCCTCTGACTGTTGGAAAAAAGCAAAGGAGGTTTGCAGCTCAGTAGTGTCAGCAGGCTTGATTATCAGCTTATGAACCACTTTCTAAACCTGTCTGCAAGCCCCAGGGAGGAGGGGCACCAAGGAGGGGCAAGTTTTGCCAGGCTTCTGGAAGCTTTACCTCTAGTTTTCTCTGTAGCCTGGGGCAAGTCATTTAACCTCCACATTTCTCCACCTTGGACACGTCCTCCCTGCCTTTCTCCTCTCCTGGGGACTGTGAGAAGTAATTAGTGGCTGTTTGTCAGTCTAGCTTTGCACAAGTAACTCAGGCAGACCTTGAAGTGGGCAAGGCCAAGTGGGGCTCAGGATTTCCATGTGCAGAGTGATGAAAAAAAAAAAAAAATGCAGGCTTTGGCCATATTGCATTTTTTTTCTTTAGAGAAATTACAGCGGTGTTTGGGGGAGGGAATGAACATATTTGGAGCAGGGGAGTGTTGGTGGGTTGTCGTTTGTTGTAGCCATCTGCCAGAAGGGTGTTTGGGACAGGCCTAAGCCATCCAGGCAGGGCCTGGAGATGCCCCTGGCTGGGAGCTGGGCTCCTCAGGCCCCAGCAGGCATCCGAGCCTTCCCTGTTCCACGATTAGGCTGGGTGACCGGAGAGGAGGGCACGCGTGCGGGAGAAAACAGCTTCATGTTCTCAGGTGCAGAGCAGACAAACAAATCGCCATCCCCAAACTCCGACTCAGACTGCTGGCTGCTGGAATACTAATTCGAGGTGGGCAGAGGCTGGGCCCTGTGCAGAGATGCCCACCTGCAAAACCACCCCCCCCCTCCACCCCGTCCAGCCCTGGGTGGACAGCAGCACCTTGCTCAGCAGCCCGTTCACGGCGGCCCGGTACTTTTCCAGCTGCCTGGAGTCCATCCTCATTGCAATTTCCATGGGAGCAGTCAGCTGTGAAATAAGGCAGAGTTAACAAGAAGGGAGAGGCAGGGGGGAGTGCCATTAACCCCTGGGTGTCCTACAGGAGCCACACTACCCTGCTGGTCCTACCCTGCCCAATCCTCTGGGCCCCTTGGGCCAGTTGGGAATTCTGGCACCCCCTCTGCATCCCACCCCCCACCCCCGCCCAGTTCCAACCATGGGGCTGAATCGTGGAAGTCACTGAGACCTCCTGGCAGGATGATTAACAAACCGCCTCTGGTGGGGAAGCTGGGCCAGGAGGAATGGGGTTGTCAGGAACCCCCCTGGCTTTTCACGTGGGCAGGACACTCGCCTCCCCTGTCTCCAGAAGGCTAAACCATCATGTGCCAGGTGTCATTCTAAGTGCCTTAGTGTATTACTATTAAGCTCAATAATTCTATGATGTAGAGACTATTAGTGCCCCCATTTTGCAGATGGGGAAACTAAGTACAAAGAGGTTGAATAACTTGCTTGAGGCCACACAGGGACTAAATAGTGAGGAAGGAAACAGTACATCAAAGGGACTTGTCTCCAGCATCAATGCCAATGACCACCAAGCTACACTTGCTCTAGCACTGTGGGGACACAAGTGAGACCCTAGAGGACCTGCCTGGAGGCTTGCCACCAAGAGAGGTTGTGGTAGAGCCGGGGGTACTGACTGACCTTGCTGTCCTTCAGAGCTTCCTGGCTCAATGATCTTGCTGGCAAACCAGCTCCCCATCTCTCCCCAGGCTCCCTGGGGCTGGGAAATGGGCTCCAGATATCTGAGGGGCAACCTTAGGTGCACCTCAGTGGGGCTCTGGACCCCAGCCCAGACTATACCATTCTCTTGCCATGGTTATCCCTTCCTTTGGGCCTCATCTTCCTCACTGTGAAATGAGGAGGCTGGACTGGGTGATCCGTAAGGGTCTTCTGGGCCTGCATATCACAGTTCTAGGCAGGTGGATAGGGGATGAGAGGTGCCTCACCCCAGAAGCCTCCCAAGATGTTACATTGGACGTAGCATGTATCATGGGAACCTCAGTCAGTGCCTTAACGGCCTCTGCTGCATGTAGGAGGGCGGTTTCCAGCCAGCTTCCCCTTTCCCAGCTGAATGTCTCACCCCCAGTTCTCTCCTCAAGAGCCTAAGGAGCTCCCCGCCCACTGCAGCGACAGCACCAAGATCGCTTTCTGGGCCACACGTCTGACCTCACTGTTGGTGGACAGCGTGCTGGGGCAACCCAAGGCGAGGAAAGGTCACTGGCCAGTGTCCAGGGGGTGGCGGGAGGCGTGGAGTCCTGCTGAGCTCTACCCTGACCACTGTGTGACCTTGGCAAGGGCCTCACTCTATCGAGAAATCAGTCTCCTCCCCGCCCAGGCGCCTCTACAGGGAAGCACCTCACGCTCAGTCCTGGGGCCGCTCCCTTCTCCATTGACCCACACCCGCTTAACGAGCTCACCCTGTCCTGAGTTGAAATCCCATCTAATCACTGATGACCCTCGCGTTACGTCTCCGCCCCAACCCTTCCTCAAGTGCTGACTTGTATATATCTACCTGCCCGTGCACTGTCTCCACCCAGATGCCTGACAGGCATCTCACAGTTCACAGGTCCGGTGCGACCTCCTGATCCTCCTCTTGTCAACCTGCAGCCAACCACAGGCTTCACTGTCTCAGGTGTTCCGGCCAAAATCCTTGAAGTCAGTTTTCTTTTTTCTTTTTCCACATCCTATATATTTCTTTTTTCCAGCAAATCCTGTGGGCTTCTAACTCCAAAGTATTTCCAGAATCTGACCATTTTGTTCTGCCTCCACCATGACCACCTGGGCTGAACCACTCTCTCTTGGATACTGCTGCAGCCTCTCCTGTAGTCTCCATAATTCTGCCTTCCCCTTCAAAGCCTGTTCTCAACACAGAAGCTGGGAAGACTCTTTTAAAATGTAAACCAGATCATGTTCCTCCTCTGCCCAAAGCCCCGAAAGGCTCCAGTCAGCATAATGAAAGCCAAGTCTGGAGAATGGCCTAAAAAGTCCACATTCTGGACTCACATCAACTCTCCCCAGACTCCCTCTCTTCCAGCCACTCTGGCCTCCCCGTTGTTCCCAGAATGCACCAGGCCCACTCCTGCCTCAGGGCCTTTGCCCTGCTCTTCCTTCTGCCTGGAATGCTCTTCCCCAGACATTCTTCTGATTCCCTCCCTCATTCTCTTCAGGTCTTTGCACTGATACTATCTAATCATGAAGCCTGCTCTGATCACCCCATTTAAAATCGCAAGCAGTCCCTCCTGCTTTCCCTGCCTTATTTTCCTCCACAGCACATATCACTACCCACCATACTACAAAGTTTGTTTATTATCCTGTTTGCACATCTGTTCCTGGTCCCTCACTGAGCAGAGGCTGGGGACCAGTGTGAGCACCAGGAGGGCAGCCCATTTGTCAGTTTTGTTCACCGCTCTATCTCCAGGGCCTAGAACCAGGCCACACACATAGCAGGGCTCGGGAGTGTTCATCGTCTGGGTACGTGCCTGTGCAATTAGAGGGGTACTGGACACACTTGAGGCTCTCTCCAGCTCAGACGATCCACACATCGTAATGTGTTGCTGAAAGGTCCTGGGTCCTGGGCCTTGACACTGTAGCTGCCTCCTGGGCTCCTCGCTAGGGGGAGGCACTGCATCCTGATTATCTCTCTCCCGACTAAGGACTGCACCTGCATCCTGACGAGTTTCCTGCCTTCCCTCATGCTGCCCAGATCTTTCTATGCCAGACCTGGTGAATTCCCTGCTTGGAATCCCCAGTGGCCTCTGGCCCACCAGACTCTGCTCTGCTGATCTATTGCCCTCTCTCAGGGCACCCTGGCCTCAAGGACCTCAAACCCACCAGGTGCTTCCTGAGCAGGGCCATTACACTCACGGTTCCTTCTTCTGGGGTGTACTTGCTCTAACTCTTTGCAAGGAGGCGTTCCTTCTCATATTCAGGTTTCCAATGCAATGTCCCCTCCCTCCAAGGGGCCTTCCCTGATGCCCCCCCATCCAAAGCAGTGACCCCAAATCTCACCCTATCACTCTCTATAATACTTCCTTGTTGGTGTCTAAAACGGCTTATTGTCTCATAGCTGGTGTCTGTTTCTCCCTTCTAGGATGGAGTCCATTGCCCGAATGGCTCACTGCTGTGCCCTAGCACATTCTGTGGCTGGCCAGGGGAACCCACCCCAGGTTCCTCTGCATTGTCCACTTGTCTGCTCACCTTGATAACTTGGTCTTCCTTTTCCTCTGTGGGCTCTGTGAGATCCAGGGGACCCATCTCTTCAGACCTCTGCTGCTCACTCAGGGATTTCTTCTGCCCTTTGTTCCGCTCCTTTTCCTGGGGGCAGAGCATAAAATCACACAAAACCCACCCGCCTCCCAGATGGCCCTTGTCTGTTTCTGCCCAGGGTGCCAAGTGGCATGGGCTCCCCTCAGGCCACAAAACCTCCCTCTCCCCTGGCGCCTCTTGCATGAGGCGTCACAGACACCCAGGGGCCTGGAGTTGCCCCCTAGCAGGTCAGCCTGAAGAGGAATTTGTTCCTTTGAAGTTCATACATTACACCCAGATTGTTACTGTTAATTAAATTAAAATGTTGAAAATAATGGCTGCCCTTCATGCATATTAAGTATGAAAATGTGTTTTTCTTAGCAGAGAGCCTATAAAAAAAGGTGATGAGACAGCCTAGCCTGTGAGGACACCATGGAGTGGCCCAGAAACTGGAGTCCCTGGGAGGTGATTTATAGGAGGCAAGACTGGGAGATGAATAATGGAGGGAGTTTGCAGCTCCTTCATAAAAATCCCGAAGGCAATTACAGGGAGCAAAATCACACTTCAGATGAATGCAAAGTGTCCTTTGGTTGCCATTTTGCTCGTTTGTGTTCCACTGAATTTGACTCCGTCTGTCCAGCCCCCAGTCTTGCCAGGTCTCAGAGCACTCAGATCAGATGCACTCCTGTGCTTTGGTTTCTCTAAGGACACTCTTGGGATTCAGCTCTGGGCCTGCCCTGAGACGTGGCAATCCTAGACAGTAGGTTGTCTTTTCTGGAGAGGGAGCAGGGTGGAGCAAGGTGTGTTCAAGGCCCCCCATCTGTTTCTCTGTCTGTCCCGGAAGAAGGGGATCTGGGTCCAGTCTTGCCTCTGCAAGGGACGCCTGTCCCGGACAGAGGGTGTATGTACAGAAGCCAGACCACGGGGCCACACAACTTCCCAGAGAACTGACTCAGGTGTTCGTCCCTGTGGGAGCCTCCATCTGCGAGTGGTGGAACGTGAAAGTTCCATTTCTTCGTCTCCTTGGGGCGAAAGAGAAGCCAGTGTTGGCAGACACTCAGAAACCCTGCGTCTAAAGTACAAGTCACAGGGAGGCAGGCCCAGCAGTCCAGTTGTCCCGAGGCCCTGCCGCCGGGTTCACGAGGCCTGCCTTGTTCCCTCCTGGCCTCTAAACAGAAGGAGTCTTCGCCACTGCTACCCGGAAGCTGCCTCCACCGGTCCTCCTCCTGTTCTCCCAAGGCTCGGGTGTCAGTGTTTCCCTGTAGGCTTCGGAACAGGCACCAGCCCACAGCAACTTCTCCCTCCTCTGAACTCAGCACTTACCAACAGCATTACTTGTTGGGCAATTAATCATCCCCTGCCTTGTGACATCTCCCCTTTGTCTTCTATTTTTAGAGAATTTTTTATGCGTTTGTGTCTTGGCTCCTGAGCCTTCTTAGGTTTTCTTGTATATCTGGCCTCTCACTCAGTGTATTGACTTGTCAATTGAAAATTCCCTTGGAAGGATGAGCAGGAGTGGGAAAAGATATCACTCCACTGACACGTGTGAGTGGCACTGGTAGAGGAGGGGAGGAGGCCAGGGAGACGGCTGGAGTCTGGAGTTATCTTTGGAGCCAGGTCCTTCATGCTGTCCTCAGTGTCACTGGCATAGTTGATTAAATGTAGGTTTACTGAAGAGACATTTGTGCCTTAGAAAAACTAACACCTCTTCAGTGCTGAGCAGGGCTGTGAGTCACTGGCCCATGCTGGGGAGCAGGGCAGAGGAGATTTCTTACCTGCATCCTCTGGACCTCACTGTAGGTGAAGATGGGTACGAAGGCTTCTGTCTGGGAGGCCAGCAGAGCAGCGACATGAACTACCAGCAGGGCAGCCACGGCCTTGCAGGACACCATCCTGAAGCTGGACAATGGGGAGCGTCTGTCACGGAATTCTGGGCAGTGCTGGACTGCGGCACTGCAGGCCAAGCCCTCGGCTCTGCTCCATGCCCTGCCTGTGGCTGTGTGATCTTGAGCAAGCTGCTTAGCCTCTCTGGATATGGGCTGGGTACGGGGCTTTACCAGACAAGCTCGGAGCCCCCTCCCTGCAGCAGAGCCTTGAGAGCTGACCAGTGGGGTCGCCTGGCCCCCTGCCACACGCCAGGAAGAATCATCCTACTTGTGGTCCCTTCTCTTTGTTATAGGTGAGGTCTGCTGAGGACAGCTAGGCTCCTGAGGTGGGAGGGACCTTGGTCTCAGAGAAAAAACTCCTCGATTATTAACAGAACTATGTCCCAAGACCCAGAGAACCCACCCGGCTCTCTCAGCCAATTAGGATGTTGAAAGGGATGCACCTAAGCCCAGATGACCCTGACTCTACTTGGAAGCACCAGGCCAAGACCCCAGGTATAGAGGGAAAAGGACTGAGATCCTCTGCCATGTGGCGGCAGAGCCAGATGGAGCAGTGTGCAGGAGCTGGGAGTGGGGTCCCTACCCAGCCCTCTGGGGCCAGCGCTGGCTCTGGAACAAGTCTCTCCCTGTTCCTGTGAAATCTAACTGCCTGTTCACTGCCATGCAGAAACAATAGGGGTACCACTTCTCCCTGAAAACCCCCACCCCACGCCTCAGCATGCCATGAGTGCCGGAGAGGTGTGTGGGGGCCCTCCTGCATCTCAGGAAGTGGCCCTGTCCGGGTGGGCTGCGCAGACCTGGCAGGGAGCAGGTGGGCGTGGTGGCTGCAGGACCGCACAGGCTGGAGGAAGGGTCAGCCGGCTGCACTTTGAGTAGGGTCAGGAGGGTCCTATGGGGAGGAGGGCATGGTCTGCTGGGTGCCAGCCTCAGTTGATTCCTTACATGGGGGCAAGGAGTCCCCTTCCTAGCCCCCTTGCACACAGTCCTCATGTCTGTCTGGGGGCAGGTGTGATCTGGGGAGGGAAGGAGACCTAGGAAAGTGGAGGGACTCATTCAAAGGCAGTGGGGGACTAGAAGCCAAACTTCTGAGGCCTGGTGCTTTTCCCAGCCCCTCACCGCCTGTTACCTTTGGTTACAGAAGGCAGAGAAGGGCGCAGACCTGCTGAATATACCTCAGACACCGATGTTCCTATGCTGGGTGGACTGCTGAGGCAAGGGCCAGGCCTCCAGGGCAAGGGGAGATGAGGCAGCCTCTGCTGCAGGAGGCGTGGGGTTATTACAGGGTTTCAGATAATGAGCTTCCCGGGGTCCACAGGGGCCTCCCACAGGATTCTGTTTAGTAGGAGCGTCCCGCCTGAGCTGGCCTTCAGGCTGTGCAGCAGGCCCCATACTCTCTCCCTTGGGACAGAATCTTCCAAGGCTGGTGTCCTGCCTCTCTGCCAGGACCAGGCTCCTCAGTGACCTAGAGCCACCTATACTCAGCAGGGCACTCCCGGTGCCTTCCTGTTACCCTGTTGCCCTGTCCCGCTTTCTTCCCTCCTTTTGATAAAACTCTATGAGCAAGAACACCAGTGTTCAGACAGCCAAAGCCTCCCATGCCAGCTGCATACAAATTCCAGGAGGGTGGGAAGGACCACTGCCCACCGAAGACCGCCTCTCTCGGAGGACCTTGAGAGGACGGTAGACATAATGGGGGTGAGAAGCTCTGAATCACGGTTCCTCCCTTCTGTTCCTGTCCTTTCACTATGTGGTCTCTGGGTCCCTGTCCCTCCCAGAGGACACAGATATGTCACATTTATGACGTCCCTTTTCCTTCATGGAGATGCTATAGATCCCTTTTCATTCTGGTGTTGGCATTTAATTCACTCCATAAGAATTAATAAAAACTTGAAATAAAAAAAGGCAAAATCCGTGTCACCTACATTCATTTGTGTTCTGCAAGCAACAGAGTGGGAGGAGCTTTTCACAGTGCGGTGCGTGCCGGCTTTTCATTCCATCACCCAGGCTGGGCTCTGCCTTCAGATGCTCAGCTCTGGACCAGGGGGTACCTGTCTCCTCCCTGCCCCTCCATAGTAGTGCCAGGCTTGTAGTCCCTAGGGACCAGCCTTTCCCCTTAACTTTCCAGAGCAGAGCCTCCATGCCATGTGGGGCCCTATGTTCCTGCTGAGTTTCTAGCTTGGGCTTCTGGCTGGCAGTCGATGGCACCACTGACCCCAAACAGCCTCTCTGTTGCCGGGAATTGCATTTGCCTGCTCCCCCTCTGGCCTCCATGCCTCAGGGCAGCCCTGCTGCTGCTTACTGCGTGCACCTTTAGCCTGCTACCCAAAATCAGCTTGGGGCACTCAGTCGGAAACCCAGCTGAGCATTTGAAGGTGGCAGAGGGACGTGGGAGCTGGTCGGCTCTGCGATGTTGTACCCTGGGGCTCATGCTCATCACCTGCCCCACCCGCTTTCCTCCATGGCTACTCACAGTGCGAGCGTGGTCTGCGTGGGCCTGGCAGAGTCCCTCTGCTTGTCCTTTGGTGTCTGGCTGGTCTGACCGGCCCTTATATACCTCCAGTTCTCCCCTTTGGAGCCCATTAACCTTTGGTCACACCTTTGGGGGCTCTGGGTGGGGAGCCTGGATTCTTGGAGCTCATGGAAACCACGGCAGGGCCTGCAATGCGGTGGACTGCGGGCTTTTCTGGAAAGCCTCTTCCTCAAGCCACAGCTGGGGTTTGGTGGAGGCCAGCCCCCGCTGCACGGCACTCTCCTGCCCACTCAGAATGCCAAGCTGCTGCCCAGAGGGTCCCTTTAACAAAAGCCCTTTCTTTTTTGTTACTTAAATATATGATGTTGTTGAGCATCTCCAGGCCAACTCTGGTGAGCACATCCGCTGTCGACCTGTCAGAGTGCCATGTTAGGGGGATAACTCGTCTGCAGTTTTCCCCCTGAAGCCTCTCATAAAAGAAAGGGCACAGTGGTGCACGGCAGCATTTCAATAGATTAATGAAAAGAAAACAGCAGTCCAGACACAGGGCTGTGGAGCACCAGAGGCCCCGTGGGAGCCCAGGAAATGTGTAAGGTGTGCAGGACAGAAGGTTTATATGACTGTAGCCTAAGTGGAGAGACAGGACTCCCATCCAGGAAATGTGTTGTGGTAATTGTGTAATTCTAATGGTAAATTTAAAGATTCAAAGAGGGAAGAGGTGAATGTGTTCTGGAGTCAGTCCGGCTTACTGCTGCTGGCTGTGCTGTTTCCACAGGGCTTCTGGGAACGCTTGATGTGTGTGATCTAATTAAACCTCAGCAACCTCATGAGAGGTGCTCTTATTTCCTCCCATTTTACAGGTAAGTAAACTGTGGCACAATTAAATCACTCCTCTGTGACCCCACTACAAGGTATCTTCATACAAAGGTCAAGGCCAGATGTGGTCAGGTATGGCAGAAGGAGGGAGTGGGTCACCCACAGGTGTAGAGGTTGGCACAGGGCGCAGGTGCCACCAGAGGTCCCCTGTGTGGGTTCGGAGAGAGTCAGTCTGGGGCCTGTGTGTGTGTGTTGGGGGGGCGGCGGCACTTAGAAACCAAGGGAGGGACTGCCATGTGATGAGGGAGGTGGGAATCTGGGGTCCTCATGGTGCCTTGAAGAGGGTGATATGATGGAAATGTCATGCTGGTGTGGATGTTGGAGCAGGGAGAGGCGGGGCTGGGAAACTAAGGGAGGCAGCTGGGACAGATGGGTGTGAAGTCCCGAGGGTCTGGGCAGGCAGCGGTCACGTCCCCAGGTGCACCCCATTGACCATTACTGACCTCCAGAGAGGCTGCCCAAACATCCAGATGGGGACTGCTTCTTGTCCAGGAACTTGTCCCCCTGTTAGCCCTTCAGTTCTGCTCTGGCTTTTCCCCTTGGAAAGGGACAAAGATTTGTAGTGCTTCAAACCTGACCCGATGACCTCTAAATTCCTGGCTCATCAAGGCTCCCTGGCCACAGGCTCTCTGTATTCCACGCCCGACTTGAGGTTAGAACTCCTCCAGCATGCCGGAGTGCATTTATCTCAGAGGAATCAGAGCTTGAAATGCCAGAGCTTGGAACTGCGTTGCCATCTCTTAACCTTGGCCTGATTGGAGTCTGAATGTACCACCCATTTCAAGAACGGCTTTCAGATGAGGTCACAGACCTTAGTGGGGTCAAAGCAGCATGAAGCTGGTGAAGGAGCCGCTGCTTCCCAGGCCTGGGGAGGCTCCACCTGCACCAGGGACCCCTGTGTCAGGACACGAGGGCCACATCCAGCCCACCACCCATCTTTATAGAGCCTGGCAGCTGTGAGTAGTTTTTTAAATAATTTTAAAAATCAAAAGAATAATAATATTTAGTGATGTGAATTTAGATGAAATTCAAATTTCTGTGACCATAAATAAGGTTTTATTAGAACATTCTCATTCATTTGCGCATGGTCTACAGCTGCTTTTGGGCAACAACAGCAGAACTGAAGAGTTGTGACAGAGACATGGAGATTCGCAAAGCTGAAAATATTTATTATTTGGACCTTATAGAAAACGCTTGCTGACTCCTGACCCTGACAGTGTCTGGGATGTGGATAGTGCTCAAGATATAATAAATGACAGCCTGACATGACACATACCAGCTTTTAAAAATCTCATAACGATCCTATGAGCTTGGTGTGGCTATGATCCCATTTTACAGGTGGGAAAACTAAGGTGAAAGGACTGGTGTAAGATCACAGAGCTCTTAACACGTCAGGGCCATTATTCGAACTCAGGAGTCTGGCTTCAGGATCCACTGTGCTTTTTTTGCCTCTCAGTGTTTGCTGTGTGAGCACATGGATGTGTATAGCCCTCAACATGGCCTGGTACAAATTCTCCAAACCTGCCCTTCTTTCCCTGAGCCATCTCCTGGCAAGGTATCTGAGCATACCCAGTCTGCGCTGACCAGCTGGGACAAACACTGGTATTCTTGTGTGTTCGTAGGCTTGGAGAGTCCAGACCTGGACTCAGGAGGATTGCAGATGGCGGGCCAGACCATCCACCAAGCAGCGGGGGCCATTTTGAGATGGGTGTCTTGCCTCAGCTGGGCCAGTCTGGGCTCTGGTCCAGAGACACCTTCAAGACAGCCTGTCTGAGAAACAATTAGGAGACAAGTCTGCTATGAGAGATGGGAGAAGGGAAGTGCTGAAAACAGTAAATAGTGGGGGTCACTTTTGTGGGCATGAATAACTTTTGTGGGCATTATTCTGGATCTTTCCTGTGATTCGGCACTTCTGATTGGCACTTGGCAGTATTGCGGTGTGGCATCTGCAGTTTGGTGTGGAAGGCAGGCAAGTCAGCGTTCACAGTGGGCTACTCCTTGTAATGCAGAGGGGACTGCACCTTGTAGGGCTCACGGTGTGCTGCGCGGTCACAGGCGGTAGCAGCAGGGACAAAGGGACCTCTCCTCGTGCACCTCTTGGCTGCAGATCTTGTAGGTCAGACCTTTTGGAATGGTCTCACCAGGAACACGTCCTTTCTCCCCTCTCTGTCAGGAGCCCTGGCCCTCCATGTGTATTTTCCACAGTCACGGTCTGTGCTTCAGAAGTGGAGAGATGGGCAGGCAGCAAGCCTAATCATGACTACTTCTTCTTTGCCATGTACACCATCTCTCCCTACAAATGCTCAATTAGTGGCTATTTTTCCTGCTACAAATTGAATAAAAATTAAAGGAAGGCATACTCTGATGTTCTTCACTCTCCCAATGGGAACTGCCATGCATGTGCAGCAGCCGAGGCAGAGGGAGCATGAAATCTAACCCAAGTTGGGGAAAGGAAGTTCACGAAACTCAGAGGGAATGACTCAAACCACACATGGGTACTTGATACCTCTTTCCCCACAATGAGCAGAGGTGTTAAAGAGCAATTTAGCTCTCCTCTCCCTGTGACCTTGAAAACATTACTTGCTCGGTACTGCCATGACATCTTCATTAATGGTCCAGAACAGGGAGGCAATGGCATGGTAATTAAATTTGCAGATGATACTAAACCGGGAGATGTAGCAAACACTAGGCAGGACAGAGACCTAATGCAATGTCAGGAGCTTCGAACTACAAGCTGCAAATGGCCAGGTGAGCTGTTAGACAGATGTCATCAAGGCCCCTAGGCCCCTAGTGTGTCAGGGAGGGGCAAGCAAAGAAGGAAAGCTGGAACTGGGGGCTCCTGGGGGGAGGCACAGGGTCTCACACACTGCTCTGTTTCCCGATGGTTCCCTCAAAGGGACAGGATGGCTGTAGAGGAAGACAGAGTTGAGAGATGAGTCAGGGAGTGTTGGGAGTGCCAAAGCTCAAGGTGTACCATTGAAAACTGTAAGGTTTCAAAAGGCCAGCTTGCCCAGCAGGCTGGTAGGAATTAAATGCGTGTTGCTGGCCTGAAGCAAAGGCCAAAGAGAGGGTAAGAACCCAGGTTCTCAGGTGCACGAGTCGGGGAGGGGCAGACAGCTGTTGCTTGGCTTAGATTTAAGGTCCTCGATGTCCCTCACAGAGCTAGAGGCCTGCCACTGGTCTCATGAGCAAAAATACTAGGTGATGGTGATGGAATTTAAAACTAGGGCAAGCAAAGCCCTGAGAGATGTGTTTTAGGCTGTAACTGTGTCCTGGCCCAAAGGACACAGGCTTTGGTGACCTATGGGGTATTTGTATTCTTTTCCTTCTGTGGCTCAGGGTCATTTTTCAGAGCTCCCAAATGACTTGTTGAGAAGTGACACACAGCAGATACTGCCACACCCCTAGATCCCCTGGCATAGAAATCGGGCAAGTGGAAAGAAAACACGCAAACACAGAGTCCACCCAGAACTAATTTCCAATTAGTTGAGCGTATTGTTTGTGTGTTAACATCTGCTACTCTAATTGGCATTCCTGCATCTCCAATTTCCCGTCAAGTCCAGTCAATGCTCACCAACAACCTGGACCCAAAACAATCCGATAAAATGCTTTCCTTTTTGGTTCAGCCTTATGGACTATTGACAGCGTGTGCAGAACTTGGGGACTTGGCTGAGTTTTACAATAGCATTCCTGCCAACTTCCTGGTCAATACTTCCCTGGGTAGTTAATATACTCCTAGAAATGTCCCAGTCACCAACTTGCTTCTGGGTTGCCTTTCTATTTATGGGTGTTTATCACAAAAGCTGCCACTATAAAACTTGCAGAAGGAGTCACATAACTTTTTTTCCAGGAAAAGGATGTGGGTGCTAAGAGCTGGGTCTGTGGCTGTACTTCCATAGAATTTGTTCTTATTGCTCCTTCTGTGATACGGGGTCTCCTTTTAATTGAATTTTAAAGATATGTATTTATATTTTTATGGAGATGATAGATGTGTGTGAAAAGAAAACAGATGGCTTTGGAAGTGACAAATTAATTGTACAGAAAGGCTGGGCCCTCATAAGCCAAAAGCTCTCCTTTCCCTTCACCTCTTTCAGGGCAGGCAGCTCCCGGTTCCCTGATCCACGGAGGCAGGGGCAGCTGACACCTTTTCATAAATGATTAAAGAAGCCTGTGGTTGAGAAAAGTTTGTTCCTTCATCTTAAGAAGCAGAGAAGTCTTGGTCAAGGTTTTACGCTGTGCAGATGGGAGCCAAAGTGGTTTCAGATGTCAGCCCAATCCTGGGTAGATCCAGGTGAAGGGGGCCAGCTGTTCAAAGCCTTTCTCTTCCATTGTATCAGTGAATCTTAGCCATTGACTTCTCCACATCTGCTGGGCTGATGGTTTTTGGATTTGAGGGGTGGGGGCTATAGCTGCTAATGGGAACGGTGAGCCACGTGCAGTCTCTGCTGTTGATGATGGTGGCAGTCACCCAGGCCTCCTTCCCACCAGCCCTCTCTGGGGGTAAGTGGCAGGAAAAGAAAGACGATTCTGTTTCCTCTGTGGCCCAGGGCTAGGGCTGGCTGGCCAGGTGGGGTTTGGGCAGGCTTGGGGGCTGCGGCAGAGGAGGAGTTCACCTAAGAATCAACGGGGCTCTGTCTGCTGCTCAGGCCAGGTGCTCAGAGGCCATTCCCACCTGCAGCCCCTCATCAGTGTCTGTCTGAGCAGAGACCTGGTCTGCCACTGCAGTGAGTATGCTCCTCAGGTCCCTGAACACTGAGGCCTCTTGTGTACACCAAATGGCCAGGTCCTACAACCTCAGCCGGGATAGTAGGGTGAGCCAGAGGCACAAGCTTGTGTTCACGCTGGGTGATTCAGACAAGGGCAAGTTATCTGGAGAGAGCAGCCCAAGCAGTGGCAAGCCTTGGCGACTCTCACCTACACCTAAAGCAAGCCGAGGGCTCTGCACAGCTGTGCGGAGGGGGCGTTTAGCGCTCCCCCTCCCCCTCCAGGGAGCACCCACCCCTCTTTCTTTTTCCACTCCTTAGACTAATATTTTTCTTAAAAGAGCAACCAAGTTATTGGAAAACTTCAGCCAAAAATCACTGCAGGACTTTTAGAGAACACCCCAGGTGTCAGGCAAGAGCCAATCACAGAGATAATTCACTTAATCGTTATTCACCCACGGCTCGTCTCATGCATGTTTGACTGTCAGAACTGAAGTCCACCCCAAAGAAAAGCTTTCCTCAGAGAAGATTTGCAGTTGTTCTTTGTAAAAAGGAGTAAGAAAAAGAGAGAGAATTTATTTAAAATAGGCAGGTGTGCACTCCCAAGGGATAGGAGGCATAAGTTGCAAAAACAGCTCCAATCAAACATGAACCCTCTTGGTGAAGGATTTCACTAAGGAGAATGGAAAATGAAAGGGAACTGAGTATCCCCTCTCCAAGTCACACCCAGGCAGTCGCTTGTGACAGGAAGATTACCTGCAGGAGGGCTTTATTTGATGTGAAAAGGGTTAACATCACTTCAATAGATTAGAAAGTATCTGGGTCTGTTAGAAGCAAGAAGCAAATTCAGAGCTTTTACAGGAAGGAATGTGCATAAGCTCTTTTTAGACACTGGAAACAAAATGGGGAAATGGCCAGGCATCCTTTGTGTTTAACACACAATTTCCTAAGTATCCTGAGTTTTATGACTCTCCTTTAAAGGTGGCTGAGCCAGGTTGTGGGGTGGCAATGGGGGCAAGGGTAGGACTATGTTAAAAGCTTCAGCCAAAGAACTGGTCAATGAGTAGTCGACGATCACCTACCCAGTGTTGCTCTGTGCCAGGCACTGTGTGTGGGGGGCGGTCCCTGGTGATATAGCACAGCTCCTGCCTGCGGGAGCGCATGCCCTAGTGGAGGACACAGTGCTGCGTACTGTGAGACAACAGCAGCTCTGGAGCACTCCAGAGGAGAGGGCTTCCTTAGGCCAGAGTCATCAGGAGGGCTTGGGGTTGTGGGGGTGAGCCGACTTTGGCTCTGTGGTGGGAAGTCACGCAAAGCCTCAGAACCCTTCCTTCTCATGCCACTAATTCTCCCTTTCTGCTTCTTTCTATTTCCTTCTTGCACTGCCCCTTTGCTCTGAGCAACCCACCCCGCCACCTCCACCCTCTCCAGAGACTAAAAACACATTCCAGGCCAGCCATGTTACTGAATTTGAAGTGATACTATGGCTTTTAAATTCTTGCTTTATTGCCTTCCCATGCAGGGCACTGAGAATGGTTGATAACCAGGCAACTGGGCCTGGTGGTGATATATCTAACCCAATGTCCCTTCAGGCTGCAGTGAAAGGGCATCAGAGCCTCAGGGGTGGGGGTTTTCAGGCCTAACACCACCTCCTTCCCATTTTCTCCCTGCAGTTGTGGTGGCTGCTTGGGACCGGGGTCACTGTCCATGGTGCTGACGGCCCCAGACTGCCCCAGTAAACCAGGCTCTGCTTTGGAACTTGGAGGGCTGAATAAGTTAAACAATTTGACTTGGACGTATTTCCCTTTCCATTAAGGGCAGCCAAACTCCCCCTGCTGTGTCTCTGGAATGACTACCCCTCATTCAGGAGTACGCCGCGGTGAGGGGGTTGAGCGGCCCTTCCCGGAGCTCCGGGAATGAGATATGGGAGGATGCTGGGCTGGCTCCCAGGCTTTCCTGCTGTGGGTGGGGCCCACTGTTAACTATCATGGGAGAGGAGCCCTGAAACGAAGAGCCAGCCAGCAGTCATGCCCAGCCCTCCTTCCCTCAGCCTCTGGCCTTGACAGGCCCACATGGGAGGGGAGAGTCCAATTGGTCCCATCATCATTTTGCCTTAAACTCATGATGACAGTCTCTGGACTGAGCCAAGGAGGAGGCTCTACTTTGTCCTGAAAGATGCATGGCTGCTTAGTGAGGCCAGGCTCCCGCAGACCCAGATGGGCAGATGCCACATATGGATGAGATGGCTTGTTAGGAGATTAAACAGCCTGGGTGTGCTGGTAACTGCTCTGGGTGGGCAGCAGGCCTTTCCTTCCAACTCACAAGCTTTGGACCAAGGGCCTGTGTGAGCCCTTTAGGTCTAAGTCCAGCTCAATTTCCAGGGAGGGGTACCTGTCTTCCGCACCCACTCCTCAGTGCTCCATCTCACTGGCTGCCTCTCTGGGTTTCTGGACTCCAAACATTCTTTGTTGTCCCCCCTCACCTTGTCTCACAGCCTAGTTTCAAGTAGCTACATCTGCTAGGTCCCTCTCCATTGATGCCAGAAACTCTCTCTTTCCTTTGCCCTGAGAACTTAATCCACTTGGAGCCATCTCATGTTGAATAGACCCAGGGTCATAGTTAGTGACCAGGGGACTGAGTGTTGATGTCCTGGAAACAGGAACACAGTCCACCTTCTCAAGGGCTAAACTCTCTCTGGGACAGAGGAGGACAGGAGTGAGGAAGGATAGTAGGAAGCTAGGAACATTCCTTGGCAAGTAGAATGGGGAAAGTGAGACAGGCAGCTGAACACAGCAGCTGAGCAATTCACAGCCAGATACAGAAGGTCACCTCCCTCGAGATAACATCTACCCTCCGGTGTACTTCAGCTCCAGGCCAAGAAAAGCAGCAAAACCAGGTGGGAGACACCAGGACCAGCTGCAATGACTAATGACCCCCTGCCCTGGGTCTGATCAGTCAGTGGAGACCACACCTTGAAAGGGCACACCTGGAAAACTGCTGAATAGTCTGCTTAAAAACCCTCCCCTGAGACCTCCCCTAAGATTTCTGCCTGCAAGAGAGAATGATAAAAACCCTCAAGACAAAAGATCCAGCTTGAGCTCTCCCTCTGGGGAGCACACCTGCGTCTTCCCCTCCCCCCATTTTTTCCCCCATAGGCACACATCTCCTAAACTCTAAGGGACCCTATGAGGCTTGCAACCAGGGGAGCAATGAGCAGTGACAGTTCCTGAACCTGTCCCCAGGGCCCCATTTTCTCTGACTTCCCAGTGAGCCAAACCAGCCCTGCTGAGGCTCTCCTGTTGCTTCTTCTCTCCTAAGCCCTTCCTTGTTTCACTGTCCTCAGCTTTAATAAACGTACTCTCAAAGTCACCTGTACTTGTGCTGTGAAATCTTTCTTGCTTAAAGTCAAGAACCCACACACTACCACCTGGCCGTAGGCAGATCCGCTCAGGGCCACGTTCCCATCCAGCAACAAGAACGGTGATTTCTAGAGAGCCTGGGAGTCCACAATCTCCTTCTGAGGCCACCTCAACAAAGGTAAGTTTTTGTCCAACACCACCAATCAATTCTGCAACACCAGCTGGATGCCCTACAACTTACCTCAATTTTGACACTATCTACCTGGGTATAACATCGAATCCCATGGGTTAAGGGCTCAGTCCTTCAAGACTCCCCTCCCCTTCCCCAACTTCAGGTGCCAACCACAAGTGCAGGTGCTTCTGTCTGGCTGTCCATAAATCGGAGGTTCCCACAACCCCTTCCTAAGGTTTGATTAGTTCGCTAGAGTGGCTCACAGAACTCAGAGAGGCATCCACATATATTTACCAGTTTATTATAAGAAATATTATAAGGGATACAGAGGAACAGCCAGATGAAGAAGTATATAAGGTGGGGTCTGGAAGTGTTGAGATCTCAGGGGCCTCAGTTTCCAAGGAGTTGGGGTACACCACCCTCCTTATACGTGGATGTGTTCACCAACCCAGAAGCTCTCTGAACGCTGCTTGTTTGTTGGTTTGTTTTTTAAATGGAGGCTTTATTACATACATATGATTGATTAAATCATTTGCCATCAGCAATTGAGCTCAATTTCTGGCCATTCTCCCCTTCCTGGGAGGCAGGGGGAACTGAAAGTTTTAACCCTGGAGTCATGTGTTTAGTTCCCCTGGCAACCAGCCCCCATCTACAGGTGCTTTCCAAAAGCCACCTCATTAACATAAACTCAGCTGTGGTAGAAAGGAGCTTGTTATGAAAACAAGACATTCCTTTCACAGTTATGGCTCTGGAGTTGTTTCAGGAACCAAGGACAAAATACCAAATATTATAACAAAAGATGCCTTCCGCCCTTAGGACCTCTGTGCCAGAAAAGGGGAAGGCCAAGTGTTCGTAAACTTCACTATGACAGCACCCCTGGGGAGCACTCCTAAACGACAGGTGAGGGTGGGGGCAGCTGGGGGCAGAGAGCCTCCCCAACCCATACTGTCTAAGCTGGAGGGGGTGACAAGGAGGGCCCCGGGGCCAGGCAGAGCCATGGGTGGGGGTGCTCAGGAGCCTCCAGAGGGAGATGCTGACTTCAAGCCTGAGCCGGGCACTGCCCGCGTCCCCCTTGCCATCACCACACTGTCGCTGTCAGAGTGCGATGTGACAGGCTCCACCTGGCATTCCCACTTTCACCCTTGGCATTTCAATTTGCTGATTTAACATTTTCCCAGAACGCAGGGTTGGTTTTTCCCCCCACTTGATTTCCTAGGGTTTGTCTCTTCATTGTTTTTTTCTTCATAAAAGAATAAAGCCAAAGACAAACACCTGTCTTTTATGCTTTCAGCTGAAATTTTGCAGCTGGTGGCAATGAAGGGGGAGAAGAGGTACATTTGGGTGAAGGGACATGAAGGAACAGGAGCCTGGTGCTTGCTGAGGATGGTGAGCCCTGCCTCTGGGAGAAGCACCCCTTGAAGATGCTGGGCCTGGAGGAGGGTGCTCCCTTGTGGAAAGCAGCCCAGGGCCCAGGGCTGCCCAGAAAACACCCAGGCTCTGCTGGCCCTGAAGGCTGGATTAGAGTCACTTACCACAGCTGACTGGAGCATGGCCTGGGCACCTACTAGACCTGGGACCAGGTCTCTCTCCTTCAGCAGAGAAAGTGGAGCAAGTAAAAAAGACTGTGGGTTGCCAGGTTAAAGGACAGAGAATATAGGGACAGGAGAAAGCTTGGCCATGTTCTAGAAACTGACAGGTCAGCAGTGGAGTGAACCCACAGGTGGGGTGGGATGGGCTGTGCTCAGATGAGCTGGGGATGAGGAGGAGGAGGCAGGAGCTGTATCACACAGCACCTGAGGGCAACCCATGCAAATTTATCATGCTTTGGCTTTCCAGTATCCACCCTTTTCTCTTTTGGAGCAGAGAGTGGGAAGCCAGAGGGGCCAGATTCTCTCTCATTTGGCCAGGGTATGGCACTTCACCTGGCTTGGCCAACTGCTTCCCCCTGCCCAGGCCTTTGAGTCCCAAGAGGCCAAAGTCAGGCTCCCTCTGGTTTCTCGTGGGGGATGTAGAGCTTACAGCCTTGGTGTATTCTATTCTGGCTGTTCCTGACAAAGTATGCTTCTTGCCTGTTTTCCAAGACTAAAGGCTCCTGATATCAGGGCTCTGATGGGGCCCCGATATTCTCCAGCAGAGCCTTTTTTCCTTAAGCTAGCCAGAAGTGGGGGGTGTGACGTAGGAATGAGCTCATCCTAATTGACCTGGGCAGGGGTCTGGATCCAAATGGGATGCCATCGAGGGGTCTCAGGCAGGAGAGGACATGATCTGAGTTTTGTTTGTAAAGATCACGCTGGGTATTGTGTGGAGAGTGGATTGTGGTGAGTCAAGTGAAGAAGCAGGGAGGCTGTAGGCCAGGTGAGAGAAGATGGGGGCAATGAAAACCAAGGATTCAAGATACATGTTGGGAAATGGATTTGGTGATACAGTGAATATATGGAAACAAAGAATCAAGGGTGGTGCTTAGGTTTCTGGCTAGAGTACTGTGTAGATATTCACTGAGCTGGAGAAGACTGAGGAAGGAAGGGACCCGTGTTGAACATTTTAAGTGTGAGCTCCCGTGACAGTGGGGGTCAAAGCAGGAAAAGAGAACTTCGGCCAGGGAGTTCAAGCGAGGGAATGCGATGTGCAGAGGCAGTTGCAGAGGTGCTGGAAGAGGTAAACGACCTTGAGATGGGGCAACAACCCCAAGAGTGCCGATGGCAGGAGTGTGGCCCATCCTATGATGAAGTTTCAATGAAAAGATGTGCCTGTACCAGCCCAGGATCTGTGGCTACTGGGCAGGGGCTAGGGTGTCAAGAAGGAACTGGAACTGTGGAGGGGGCAAACTGGGGAAGCTGCAGATAAGCAGCCACTGTCAGAGACCCCACAAATCAGAGAGAGAGAATTACTGTGGCTTCTGCTCCTTTCCCTCCCACCAGTCTCCAGCCAGTGGCGTCCATTGGCTGAGCCTGACAGGAGCCAGCAGGCAAGGAACCTGGGACATGTAGTTTTCTGGGGGCAGCCACTGTGACAGGGAGCAGAGCAGAGGAGGGCAGGCAACTCAGGCAGGAGTCAGCAGAGATGTCTCCGGGAAGTCGCTGTGACAGTTCAGCCTCCTGCCAGGAATATTTGTATTTTTAGCATGCCCTCTTCAAAGGAATAAATCTCTAAATTGGACATTCAGGCCTCAAAGACAGGTGAGCTAGGGGGGTCATGAGGGTCTCTTCTAGTTTCCCAGCAGAGATCCTGGACATGACCTTTTATTCCATCTTGGAAGTCAGCACTGGCCTTGTTCATGTTCTAAGCCATCCCACTCCACAGTCACCTTCAGCCTCCGTCTCCAACATCCCTCTGCCTTTTTCTTGGAAACAGCAGACATGTCCGAAACCTGCCTCCCTGATAAAGAGGAGGGAAATGTGATTAGGAGAGCCGTGAAGCGGTGATGACAGCAGCTGATGAGTGTGGAAAAGGGATCTTAATATTTGCTCGGCATGGGGGTGAATGTAAAAAGTCAATCAGAGCCCTGGTAGAGGGCGCACGCATGTGTCAGGATTGCCCCGGCCCTCAGTGCAAGCTAGGAACCCCATCCCGCTGCAAGATGGAGGAGCCTCTGATTGAGGGGAAGGAGAAGGCGATCAAAGAGAACTTGGCCCAGAGGAGAGGTCTGGTTCCCGTGAGGACCAGGGAGGGCCGAGGCTGGAGAGCTGCATTCTTGTTCCAGCCAAAGAGCGGGGACTTTGGGAAAGCTTGGGCAATCCCACCTCTCAGGCCTCAGATTTTCCTTCTGTAGTAACCAGATGCCTCCTTCTTCTCCAGTTTCCGGGGACTGGGCTTCCTTCCACACTCAGAGCCCCTTCTCTGCAGGAAGCCCACTCTTGCCCAGGTTCCCCTCCAAAGTAGTTCTGGGGATCCCTGAGGAATTCTTGCGCAGGCCCCAAATCCATGGTGGTGGCTCCATCAGCTTCTCAGACCTCATAAGGGCTGTTTCTGAGCTCTGTCTGCCACCTCGTTTCTGTAGGCATTTTGAGGCCAGTTTCTTCCTTCTCAAACCCCTTCCTTCCAAGCTGGGAGACAGGTCTAATGCTCATAATTCACAAATCCTGGCTGAGACTTGGCTCAGGAGTTAAGCAAGCTTACCTGGGGCTTAGTCAGTGGTAAAGTAAAATGGATTAGCAGGCGTCCTGGTCCAAGGGTCTGAAGGCCTGTGCTTCCATGAGCACCTCCCCAACCCTCCTCCCTCGGGACAGCTCTCTCCTTAGCTTGGACCTCATGCCATGGCCTGCTCATACTCTCAATGACAGTGCCTTTGGCCATGGCGCTGTGACCCACAGCCCAGGGTCCCCAATCTCTGCTGGGCAGAGAGAGGGGTGGGGGGCACACACTGCTTTCAAAATCATATGCTTCTCATCAGATCCATCCTCCCTAGTCAATAAGAGGAGTTTGGCTGTACTTTCATACCCCTCCTCCCACAAAAAAACCTTACTAAATTATTTTTCCCAGAACAAAAGAGCTCTCTTTCCACAACGTGGATCAGGGAATTACTGACAGCTTTGATATAGAAGTTTGTTCCCACTTCTGGTCATTAAGGTTGCAGAAATACTGGGGATCAGCTTGGTTAGAGCCCCTTTTCATGTGAATAATGGGGATCATAAGATCTGCCTTGCTGGGCATTTCAGTATTAAGTAGATAATGGATTAAAAAGTATGGTGTATATTGTAGGTTCTCAGTAAATGCTGAGGCATTTTCCCCATCTTAGTTAGTTACTTCAATTGTAACAAAGAGTTGGGGAAAAGAAGGCCATACTGAGGTGTGTCTGTTGCGGGGGCGGGTTAGACACCTCTTCCAACTCTCTGAATACAGAGACAGGTTGGAGGGAGGCTTTCCCAGGTGATGAAATGGGGCCACAGGAGGGGCCAGGCTAAGCATGGTGGGTGTGAGGCCAGGTGTCTGCTCAGCATGGTCTCTAGCTCAGAGAGCTGGGTTCATGTCCAGGCTGTCTCCCTCCCTGCCTGGCTGTGTGCTCTTTGGGCAAGGTGAGGCCTCCCTGCATCTCACTTTCATCACTGGATAGTTGGGCTTGTTCATCTCGTCAGACCCTGCTCCACTCCAGGTTGACCTGAGACTTAATGACATATAGGCATGAAAATATTTTTCCAACTTGTGTCATCTTTGCCAAGGACAGGTCCGAGTATCTGATCCAGGTCTGAGTTGGCAACAGCTGGAAGTGGGACAGAGCCAGGCCTTGTGGGGTTGTGTGAATTGAAGGGTCGTAGGGCCCAGTGTGTGTGTGGAGGGTTTGCAGAAACTGCCGCAGTCATGCCTACAGATGCATGACGTTGTCCTTGTCACTGCATCCCTGCTGACCTTACTAGGGGTGCAGTGACCTTGCCTTCCCTCTCTGCTCCCCAAGGGCTTAGCTCTGCACCCAGCACACGGGGATACTTAAGTTTGTAAAATAAATGGATTTGTGGGTAAGAAACTCTTGTTTAAAAATCAAGAAAATGGTCAAAGGGTGGAAAGAATCGTTTTTTTTTAAAGATTTTATTTATTTATTTATTTTTAGAGAAAGGGGAAGGGAGGGAGAAAGAGAGGGAGAGAAACATCAATGTCAGAGAAAAGCATTGATCGGGCCACACACATGCATCTCATCCAGGGACCAAACCTGCAGCCCAGGCACACGCCCTGACCGGGAATTGAACTGGTGATGCTTCGCTTCAAGACACAATGTGCAACCAACTGCATCACACCAGTCAGAGCTGGAAAGAATTCCTAAGGGTGGGAGGGAGAAGGACTACCTCAGGGTAGAAGATGGCCTGCTGTGAGCAGTTATTTGAGCGCCTACAATCCAGGATATGGAGATAGACAGGCATGGTCCTTGTTCTTCAGGACCTCATGGCAAATGATCTACAGTAAAGGGTAGGCCAGGCAAAGTCCACAGGACAGAGAGGTCAAAGGTCCTGGGCCTTCTTTGGTAGGTGGCCTCCAGGAGGGCTCCCTGGAGGAGATGCATTTAAATAGAGTACAGAGTATGGTGCTTAGGAGCAGCTTCTCTCAGGTTGTGATGGAGTTGGGGAGAGGTTAGGTGGGCAAGACCCTTCAGGAGAGTGGCTGGGAATTGGAGCCCGCCTGTTCACAGCCGCTCTCCTGAACAGTGTCTGGATGTGGATCCTCTCCTGGTGGGTCTGCTCCTGCTGGGAGTGGGGAGTGCCCACTGCTTTCCACCGCGCTCCAAGCTTTGAGCCTTAGATCTACAGCTGTGCTCCAGCACAGGGGGGCAGCTCAGTGCAGCTGAACAAACGTTCATGGAGCGCCCACTGTGGAGCCCACAGGTGGTGGCTCCAACCCGATTCTCTCCTGGGGAATGGGGGAGGGAGGAGGATTTTGACACTGGTTTTCAGCCTGTGATTGCTCCCCACATGCTGCATTGGACAAGGACAGGGCTGGTGAACTAGAGGTGCAGTTAAAACCACAGGAGAGGCAGACAAGAGGACCAAAGGTCTGTTGCCTTTTCAAATAGAAGGATCCACATTTGGCATAAAAAGTTCCAACAGCTTTGAACACTGAGGGAATATGAAAGAATTATCATGAAATGTAAGAGTGGTATTTTGGTTTTGTTTAAAAATGAAGTGTCCTTATCTTTTAGAAATATATAGTGAAATATTGATGGCTGAAATGATACGATGCCTGAGGGTTGACACTGAGAGATGGAGATGTGGTGCTTCATTAGACTATTCTCTGTATTTTTGAAATTTTCTATAAAAAATTTCTTTTTAAAGCATAAAAACCAGCACCACTCTGTTGGAGAATAACAACTTTCAACTGCACTTTTAGTAAAATAGAAAATTCACATTGATGAAAATCCACTATAGACTCAGGGATGCTTTGGATGACTCTGTTTTATAACTCACAACAGCATCTGTAGACACGTGGAAAATGACAGTGCAAGCATGTGGGACAGTGTGGTCACTCCTGGGCTGCGTCTGGCTGGTGTGGGGCGCTGTGGGAAGCCTGGCATAGCTTGAAAGATGCCTGGGACTGGGTGTGTGACAGCTCTTGACGACTGACCTGATGTTTCCCAGGAGGGGACAGGTACCCAGAGGACTCAGAGGCCTCCCTGGAGAGGTGCAGAAGGAGCATTGGGCCAGCCCCTGTGCAGGACCTGCCACATCTGGTTACTGTTTGTGGTGTCCCATGGGAAATGGTCTCTTTTGCACCTTGTGACCTCATTCCACCTGCTGCATCATGGTAGGCAGGCAATGCGATTCTCCCTGGCTCCATTCCCCTGCTGGGGGGTGGGGAGGGAAGGCTGGGGGCTCTGGGCCCTAGTGGGGTTGAAATTTGGGGTCGTGTGCTGACGCTAAGATTCCCAGACTCCTTTTCTCCTCTGTTGCCACTGTTCGCGAGGCTGGGTGTAAGGAGGTCATGTGGGAGTGCTGCTGAGGGCGGGAAGGGGCTCTTCTCCCAACCACCCTTTGGAGTTCTCCCTGTCCTCCATTCAGGGCCTGCCGGGACTAGGCCTGTCTGTTCTCAAGGGCAGTACTGATATTCCCTGAGAACTTCCCCAGGGGTGTTTAAAAAGAGGACACTGGGGGAGGAGGAAGGGGAGACAAGAGGGAGGGGAAGGCGTGCAAAGGTGGTGGGGGTTGGGGGTGGGGCCGGTGAGAGAAAGGCAGATAGAGGTAAGGCTGGTCTAGAACAGTGTGGTACAGAGGGAGGCAGAAGACAAAGGAGCTGGCAGTGCTCCCTGCTGCCACCCAGGCCTAATATGGTCACAGAGTGGGATTAATCCTGATCTGGGGGGACTCCAGTGGTGGGGGCATCACTCCTTGCTTCTGAGGCAGCACACCTCTGTCCCCCTGAGGGATGTCTTCGTGGGTTGACCCAAAGGTCTGGGCAGCTGGTACCTGTCACTGCTATCACTTCATTGAGATTCTTGCCTCTGAGGAGAGGTCTCTGGGCACAAGGCCTGGCACCGGCAGGGCCTGTTTTCACTCTCTTTCCCCCTTACCCACTAGCTTGGTGGTCAGGGAAGCATGGGCCTGAGGTTCCTGAGGTCACAGCAGATCAGCCTCCTGAGTCCCCACTCCCAGGCCCAGCCTGTGGCTGGATGGGGAGTTTCTGGGTGGACCTGTAGCAGCCTGAGTCAGCACCCCAGGGACAGTCCTCGGTGTCCCACACAGGCTGGGAGATTTCACCCCATGGAGGTCTGGCCAGCCCTGACCACCCCCTCAGAGGAAAGAGGCCTGGATTCGTGCCCTG
Source organism: Pteronotus mesoamericanus (assembly GCF_021234165.1). Classification (NCBI taxonomy): domain Eukaryota; kingdom Metazoa; phylum Chordata; class Mammalia; order Chiroptera; family Mormoopidae; genus Pteronotus; species Pteronotus mesoamericanus. Next base: position 3,986,938 of record NW_026555085.1, read on the forward strand.
CAGGGCCACTGACTGACTGACTGACCTCAGGCCGGGTGCGCTTTCTCTCTCTCTCTCTCTCTCTCTCCATTTTCTCCCCTGCTGGCAGGCCACACTCCAGCCAAAGCTGTTCTCAGAGACCCCAAGCAGAGGAGCCAAAGGGGCAGGGAAGTCGGAGCTCCGTCCGAGGTGCAGGGCTCCTGCACTAAGGGGGTTGGAGAGGGAGACATGGCCTTTCAGGACCTGCCAGGTCCTGCTCCTGGTCCTGGGTCCTTGCCGTGCCTTTCCCTCTGTCCATTCAAATCCAACTCCTCCAAGGAAGTCCTCTCTGATTGCACGAGCCCTTTCTGCCTTCCTTTTCAATGAATACTGGCTCTGACTTACCCACCTCCTTGCCCCAGTCCTGTGCTACAGGAGCTTGGGAGGTATCAGGACTGAGCCCTTAATTATGCATATTTTGCAACGGAACCCTCTAAAGCAGGTTTCCAGGAGAATCTCACCCCCCACACATTTGGATTAACCGCCTGGATGTTGACCAGTCAGCTTTGGCCAGGGAAACAGGGCAGGGTCACATGATAAGTTGGTGGCACAGCCTGTGGCCAAGCCAGGAACCTCTGAGCATATCCCCCGCTCCTTCTCCTTTTTCCTTCCTGAGGCCAGGCGTCAACAAGGGGCGCTCTCCCTGTCCACTCCCCCACTGTCTCGCATCCCAGGACCCATCGCCCCTCTCTGGGAGGTCTGCCCCGCCTCCTCTTGGGGCTCCAGCCTCTCTTCTCTGCCTGGTCTCACCCAGTGCACCTGCAGGGCTACCAAGATGCCCTCCTGAAACACACAGCAGAGGGTCTCATCTTCTCCTGCAGAACTTGGAGGGCTCTCTGTGAAGTCACAGACACTTAGCTCCACAGGCAGGGACATACACCACCTGCGTTTTCCGGCCCGCTTCCAGTGCCTTCCATCCCCCTTATCCCAGAGGCCTCCTGGTGCTCCAGGCTCTTTTGTCCCAGTTCCTTAAAATGCAGGCGCTACATTTCTTCAGGCTTTGCTCACGCTGTTCCTGCTGGCTGGGGTCCTTCAAGGCAGAACAGAAATGCCACCTTCTCTCTGGCAGGTTGCCCCTACTCCTCAGGTGGAATTGATTGCCACCCTGTGCTCCCATTGGACCTGTAAACACCTTGATGTGGTCCCTCCTTCTTTTCATTAGTGTTATTTCATCTGCCTCGTTCCCCATCATGGCTCAGTGTCCAGACCATGGGGACTGGGTCTTATTCATTTAAGATTTACCCTGCACACAGTAGGCATGTAATACATACTTGTTAGGTTGAATAGATAATTGTCATTCACACCATGCATGAATTGCTTGTCTTCCTTTAACATTTTAAAAATTGTTACAAAAATGATTCTTATGTGCTCTTAAACATTCATAACCATTCTGAAGTAGATAAATAAAAAGCAAACATCCCTACACTTCTCTCCCTCCCAACCTAGTTCCCCAGCGTGAGCCTATGAAAAGCGGAGAATTTTGCCGCTTTTGTCCAGTGGGAGCCAAGATGCGGCAGGCGCTGCCTGCCCACCCTGGCCGCTGTGCCGGAGGGCATGGGCTGCCCCAGGCCTCCATTCACTCAAAGCCCAGCCCCCGTCCTCCGAGCTTGGCAGGGGCTGCTAGCACAGAACCTTTGCTAATTATACCCTGTGCAAGTGTGAGACCTCACTGCCCTGGCACCTTGTAGAGGCCTGTGATGCCAACCTCTCCTCTGGGCAGTGAAGTAACGTCATTCCTTTGTTTCCTCTGGGCATCTTTGGCTGCGCCCCCCCCCGCCCCCCCCCCGCCAATTCCAGCCTTACCTAACAAAGAACTCTTTCTGGCAAAAATGCAAAGAGAAAGTTTTTATTTGTGGGGTGGGCTACAGGAAGGCACAGATATCTATTTCTCTTTTCTTTAAGGAGGACTTCAAGCTGTCGTTTCATGAGCCCACGGACAACTCTGGTCCTCTGCATGCCCTTGAGTGGGCGGGGAAAGCCAGTACAATAAGTAGGCCAGCTGGTCCAGAAAGGGGTTGGGACTAGGCCTGTGCCTCAGTTTCCATACTTACACTTGTGTTATGGAACTGGGATGGGATAGTCTGGGCCTTGTGTATTCTGGATCTTGCATCAGAAGGGACTGGCTTGACAATAAGGTGACCAATGGTGGGTAAGGGATTACAGGCAAGTCTGGCCTCAGGCCCTGGGCTGAAATGTGGCCCAGAGAGCAGGAGGCTGCGGGCAGCCCAGCTTGATCTGAAGGCAGCTATGCTGTCACTTCACCGTCCTAATGGGCTTTATGCTCCCAGTGGTGACTTTTTTTTGCTACAATTACTTAAAAAAACAGCAAGACACCTCCCTGGTCATTTTTCTACTTCCTCCTAAATGAAAAGGCAAATGTTTCCCAGAAGGGGTGCATTTCTCCCTAGTGCCTGGGCGCCTGGGATGGGGTGAGAGACCCTGCCCCTCTCAGACCCACTTTCCTCTGCCCACTACTCTGGTCCCCTCCCCGCAGTCCCTCCCAGCCCCACGCCCCTCCTCATTCTGGCTTTCTCAGTGCCATCTCCCAGCTATGGCTTCTGCTCAGTTCATTTGCCACACTGCCCAGCAGTCCTCCAGCCTCCTCGGCCCCAGCCTGCCCCTGCACCTGCGTCTGGGATGGCTTCCTCTGGGCTCTGCTGCTGGACAAAACCTCCCCTGGTTGCTGAGGTTCAGATCTTACAGTCATCCCCCTGCCACTTCCTCCACCAGGAGCCTGCTCAGGTGGGTATTTGGAAGTTCACCAAGGCTGTGGGGACCAGAGAGCATGAGTGCCTGTGTGCAGGGTGAGGCTGGACCAGGGGTCTGACCCTACGGAGCCCTACTCCGAGGTCTCCTGGCCGCTGTGGTCAGACAGGCCCAGGGGTGCTGCTCCTCCATGCTGAGCTCGGCAGCCCCTCCCCACACTTGCCTCTCCCAGCTCCAGTGAGCACTTTCTTTCTTAATTCCCAGGTGGTTTATATCTGCACCAGCCCCAATGCCTCTCCCACCCAGGGCTGATCCTCTCACCTGGAGACAGTGCCAGGCCCAGTTAACACTTTCCAGGCCTCACTTGGGACTGCAGCCCCAGCCTCTCCCCAGCATCTCTGACATCCTTCCTGCTCACCGCTCCTTCCCCCCAGTTCTACTGACAAGTAATTGACATGCATCACTGGTAAGTTAAGGCATACAGCATGATGGTTTGATTTACATGTATTGTGGAATGATTACCACAATGGGTTCAGCTGACATCCATCTTCTCATCTAGTTACAATGAAAATAAAGGAAAGAAAAAGAATTCATTCCTTGTGATGAGAAAGCAAAGGACTTACTCTCCTAACGACTTTGTTCTTTATCCTACAGCAGGGTTAGCCATACTCATCATGTTGCACATTACATCCCTAGTATGTTTTACCTTATACCTGGAAGTTTGTACTTTTTGACCACTTTCCTCTTATTCCCCTTCCTCCCATCCTCTGCCTCTGGTCACCACAAGTCTGATCTTTTTTCCATTTATTTATTTATTTGTTTATTTGTTTATTTATTTATTTATTTATGATTCCACATTTAAGTGAGATCTTACAGTATTTGCCTTTCTCTGACTTATTTCATTTACTTCACACGGTCCATGTTGTTGCAAACAATAGGATTTTCTCATATTTCATGGCTGAATAATATCAGCTACTTTTTTGAAGTATATTTTATTGATTATGCTATTACAGTTGTCCCATTTTTTTCTCTCCTTTATTCTCCCCTGCCCTGCACGCGCCCCCCAGCATTCCCCCTCTTAGTTCATGTCCATGGGTCATACATATAAGTTCTTCAACTTCTCCATTTCCTGCACTATTCTTAACATCCCTCTATCTATTCTGTACCTACCACTTACGCTTCTTATTCCCTGTACCTTTCCCTCCAATCTCTCCCTCCCCCACCCCGCTGATAACCCTCATCTGATCTCCATTTTTGTGATTCTGTTCCTGTTCTAATTGTTTCCTTTTTTTTTTTAAGGTTCAGTTGTTGATAGTTGTGAGTTTGTTGTCATTTTGACCTTTTCTTAGATATTTTCTTCTTTAACATTTCATATAGTAAGGGTTTGGTGGTGATGAACTCCTTTAACTTTATCTTATCTAGAAAGCACTTTATCTGCCCTTCCATTCTAAATGATAGCTTTTTGCTGGATAGAGTAATCTTGGATGTAGGTCCTTGCCTTTCATGACTTGGAATACTTTTTTCCAGCCCCCTCTTGCCTGTAAGGTTTCTTTGGGGAAATCAGCTTATAGTCTTATGGGAACTCCTTTGTAGGTTACTGTCTCCTTTTCACTTGCTGCTTTTAAGATTCTCTCCTTATCTTTAATCTTGGGTAATTTAATTATGATGTGTCTTGATATGTTGCTCCTTGCGTCCAACTTCTTTGGGACTCTCTGAGCTTCCTGAACTTCTATATCCATTCTCTTCAACAGACTGGGGAAGTTTTCCTTCATTATTTTTTTCAAATAAGTTTTCCATTTCTTGCTTTTCTTTTCCCCTTCTGGCACCCCTATAATTCAGATGTTGGAATGTTTAAAGTTGTTCCAGAGGCTCCTAAGTCTTTCCTAAATTTTTTGAATTCTTTTTTCTTCATTCTGTTCTGGTTGATTGTTTATTTCTTCCTTTTGTTCCATATCGTTGATCTGAGTCCTGGTTTCCTTCCCTTCACTGTTGGTTCCCATATATTTTTCTTTATTTCACTTTGTATAGCCTTCACAAACATATGGAAAGCTTCATGAATTTGTGTGTCAGCCTTTGGCAGGGCCCATGCTAATCTTCTTGGTATCATTTCAATTAGTATATGTGCTGTTAAAGTGAGCACAGCTATTTTTAATATTTAGGCTTCAGAGGGAAGGTTGTGGCTACGGCAGATGAGGTCTGCAGGGCACTGGAAGCAGAGTCTCTGGTTCTGTTTCATCTGCCTGTTGGAGACTTTGGGGGGCCTTGATTCTCTGAAGTTGAGTCTCAGAAACTTGCTGCAGGAGGTGCTGAAATGTTGTCCTGCTCAAGTGCCCTGCATTCCCTAGCCTCCAGTGGAGAGGGGACATCACTCCTCAGGTAGATGCAAAGAACTGACCTCATCCAACCTAACATACCATTCATGTAAGAGTAACTATCATTTTAGATACCATGAAGGGGAAAAATGCTGCTGATTAAATCAGGATAAACCATCAATTTTTACACGTATCCCAATTTTAGGGACATTGCAATATGAAAACCTATGTGCACCTTTGATGAAATACAGTTAGAGTCTAGGTGGGGCAGCCCCCTCCTCTCCAAGCCAGTGGCTCTCTAGCTCACACCTTCCCTGGGAATAAAGAAGTGAAGGTTTGCATGGACCCACAGGCTATCCACACTCATGCCAGGGCTGTATGTATGAGGAGAGGAAATGGCAGTGCTATCACCAGTGGGGGAAGTGGAGAAGGGGATTCTGTCAGTAGGACATGGAAAGCAACTGCCACCCACAGAGCCTGCAGATCACAAAGTCTCAAGCCCATACCACTGCCTCATCAGCCAGAGCAGAAGGGACTGCCTCAGCCTCTGTCCCGCTGATCTAAGTCATGGAGGACTAGCAAGCAGGAGGGGACTATCCCAACTCCTACCTGATTATTCAGCTGCCCTGTGTTCAGTGATAGACTCAGCCAAGGAACCCAGGGAGAGGGAGTGCTGGAGGGAGCCTCATCCTCTGCTTCCTGAGAAGGAAACAGAAGCCTGACACATGGAGCTGCCAACAGCAGGACAGGAAGATTAGATGATGTGGGAGGAACAGACAAGGAAGTAGGGCCCAGAAAAACCCAAGAGAGGAGCATTAAACTACAGCTGGAGGGATCAAGTGAGACCTGCGATGGGAAGGGATCTGGGCACCTTATCCTGCATAGACGGTAGTGGACACCACATGCTGCCCAGCAGCAGGGAGTGCTTGCTGTTGACCCCTCCAAGGTGAGCCCCTGTTCCTTGTAAGTACTCTTGGCTGAAAGAAACCTCCTCTCTCAAGGTTACCCCATTTTGGGGGGCAGCCTGCACCCAGTAATTGGTAAATGCACAGCATAAAAGGCAGTCCCCATTACTGCATGTGGGACTGCCTGCAGAGCCATCCCCACTCCACAGCCCCCAGGCAGTGGCTGAGGCCTTTACCCAGCTCCTCACTCTACCCAGTCCTGCCTCCTTCACACTCCCATGGGTGCAGTTCCCAAGAAAAATGCACACAAATCTCTGTCTCTGAGTCTGTTTCACCAGAACCTGACATGACACAGACCACTTGGGGTAAGTAACAGAGGGGCAGTTAGCGGCTATCTAGGGAACAGAGAGTTTTGCTCTGAAGTTGGCAGGTGGCCTAGACAACCCCTGGAGACTCCTCAGCCTGTGAGTCCTCTAGGCATGAAAGAGCTCTTGGGGGCTCTCCTGGGAGTGTCCCCCAGCTCCCTGCACACACACAGAGTAGGAGGAGGCAGCAGACACATGGACCATGGCAGGGTCAGGGGATGCAGATGGAGCCCAGGCAATGAGGCTTAGGGACATTTGATAGGGGGGCCCTGAGTGTAGCTAGGGGCAGTACAGGCCCCCTCCCTACGTGCAGAGGAAAGTATATTTGAACTACATACAAGGCTGGGCTGGCCACTGTGTAGGTCTATATATGGTTGCATGTATATGTACATGAATGCATGTGTCCATATCTGTGTGTGTACATGGAGGTATGAGAAGGCTTATACCTGGCATATAGCATGTGGTTATGAGTGTGCATGGCTGAGAATGTGCATGTAGGTGTGTGTGTGCCAACAGGCTTGTATGGTTACCAGTGTGCCTGTGTGTGGGTATAGACAACTCACGGAGACCACTCACCCTGTGTCATCTCTCTTCCCAGCTCCAGCTCTGCCTCAGATCCCCTGCCTAGACTGTGTTAAAACCAGCTCCTTCTCCTTTCATCTCAGCTCCTCCAGAAAGCCTTCCTTGATGAAGCCAACACAAATTCCAAGCCATTCTTTCTTGTCATAATGTGTTCTCACCAAAATGATTTACTTGTAGGCTTGACTATCTGTGTTTGCCTTTGTTCTCATCAGACAGGGAGTTTTCTGGGGGTAGAGTTGTATCTCCATCATTAGACTGGGAGGTTTCCAAGCATGGAAAATTGCCTCTCCCATCACGCCAAGATCTCCCCAAAGATGGGACTGGGCTCCTCCTAATTCTGTCTCCCAGACTGAGCTCAATAAGCCCTGAGAGAAAGTGAGGAGTTGGGGACCATACTCCTTGCACCAGTCCCCTTCCTGGATAACCTGCATAGATGGTCCAACAGAATGAACGATGGCCCAGGTGTCAGAACACCTGGATTTCAGCCTTGACTCAGTGTGACTTGGGAAAATGTTTGCTTTGTGGGTTCCAGGTGCTTCATCTATAATGTGAGGGGTTAGATAGGTGGCCTAGGGCACCTCATGGCTCTCTCCTTTGTCTACACAGCTCTGGCAACATTAAGTCTCCAAGGTCCTGTACAACCCCTTGTCAACTCTCTGACCCTGGCCAACCTGCCCATCCCAACTTAAAGCTTGTCAGTCGACCCGGCTGCCAACGGTACCCTCCCCCTCAGCCGAGTAAGGGGAATGAAGGGGTCAGTGGGCTACATGTCCTGGGTTATTACATTGAATAAGCTGACAAAAATTACCAGAAGACAGATCATTTAATAGGAGATTAAAAACCAACAATAATGGCTGGGGTTCTGACCCAGAGTCTGTGCATTTTTAATTTAATTTCTTCTGCCACTCAAATCACAACATTTTAAAATGATCAAAGTAGCTGTGTTTGCTCAAGAGTTTTATTTTTAATAGATTTGGCCAAAGTTTTCTTATAAGATATATCTTTGGGAACACGCTTCTCATTTGAGAAGGGGAGCTGGGAGACAGTGGGGGAAGGAATGGGCGCCGAGGAAGGCCGAGAGACGCCAAGGCAAGCATCTCTCCCCAGGTCAGCAGGCCCCAGGCCTACACAGAAGCCCAGGCAGGAACTTGTCAGCTTTGCTGCCCCATCACCAGGAGTAGTCTTCTCCATAGCCTCTATCTAAAGGCCAGAATCCTCACTGTCTCCCCTGACCCTGGACCTGTCAGAGCCTGGTGGGTGCCCTGCAGAAAACTAGCACCCCTTGGCTGTAAGGGGGAGATTTCTGGCCTTATCCCCAAGTTCGTGCAATTCCGTGGAGTCCAGAGCTCCTCTTGGGCCCCCTTTGCTTGCTCTGTCTTTCCACTTTCCATGCCCACTGGGACTCTGTCCTGGGGAGGAGCCCATCACTGACCTGATTCCCACAGCACTCCTGGTCAGGCCTCAGCTCCGACAGCTGCTGGGCAGGGCGATAAGAACAGTCTTCATGGAAGAGAGGCACTTGTATCTAACATTGAAATATCAGTAAGATTTAAATATATTAGCATGCTCCGTCTCAAAAGGCAACCCCTCTGTAGGAGAGTAGACAGAGACACTTTCAGAAGAGGAACTGAATGGGACACATAAGGGATGATGACAACCAGCACCATGAACAAGAAAGTGTGTGCAAAACCACGAGAACAATTTATCTGTTGGACTGACAAAAATGAAACAGTCTGTCTTGTCAAGGATGCAGGATATGGGGACTCTCTGCTCATTCTCAGTACCATGACTTAGGAGCACGCTTCAGCAGCACTTTACAATGAGCATGCCCTGTGACCCAGCACCACACAAGGGTGTAACACCCCAGAGATAACCTCTTCTGTGTGCATGAGGAAGCACAAGAGCTGCAGCATTGTATGGGAAAAAAATATTGTCACTAATCTCAATATTTTCTAACTAAAGGAAGAATAAATAAAGTCTGGGATACTTAGAATTCATGACAGCAGTTAAGATTAATGTCACTTGTTATCAAGATGGATTAAGTGTACAAACATGTTGGTTGAAAAAAATCTAGTTGCAGCAAGTCTCATACTATTTATTAAAATGTGAAAACATGTACAAATATCAATATTATATGATACTAATGCATGTATACATAAGTAAAAATATTTAAATTGATGCGTGGGAATGATACCAAATTAAGAGTGGCTACCTTTGGAGGGGGAGGGGCTACATGAGGAAGCTGGGAGAAGTACCAAAGGATCTCAACTATATATGTAATGCTTTATTTCTTTAACATTGACCTAAAGCATATTCCCTCTATGCCCACCTTTTTTGAGAGCTTTTTATCCTAAATGGACGTTCGATTTTGTCAAATGCTTTTCCTACATATATTGATATGATTGTAAGATTTTTTATCTTTCATTTTGTTTATGTGGTGTGCCATATATTAATTAATTTGCAAATATCAAACCAACCTTGAATTCCAGGAATAAATCCCACTTGATCATAATGTATGATATTTTTAATGTATTACTAAATTTGGTTTTCTGATATTTTGTTAAGGATTTTTGCATCTATGTTCATCTGGAGTTTGGGCCTGTGATTTCCTTCTCCTTCTCCCTCTTCTACTCCTTCTTCTTTCTTCTGGAAGTGTCTTTGTCTGGTTTTGATATCAGGGTAATGCTAGCCTCATGAAATGAGTTTAGAAGCTTTCACTTCTCTTCAATTTTTTGGAATAGTTTGAGAAAATAGGGATCAATTCCTCTTTGAATGCTTTGGTAGAATTTACTTACCTATGAAGCCATCTGGTCCTGGACTTTGGTTTGTTGGGAGTCTTTGTTTTTCTGATTCAATTTAGTTTCTAGTATTCAGTCTGTGCAGATTTTCTGTTTCTTCTTGATTCACTCTTGGAAGATTATATGTTTTTAGAAATGTATTCATTTCTCTTAGGTTGTCCAATTAGTTGGAATATAATTGTTCATAATATTTTCTTATAATTTTTTTCATTTCTGTGGTGTTGCTTGTCACTTCTTTTTTATTTCTGATTTTATTTAATTGGGCTCACTCTCTCTATTTAAAGTCTGTTTAAAGTTTTATCTATTTTGTTTATCTTTTCAAACAACCAGCTCCTAATTTTATTGATCTTTTCTATTGTATTTTTACTTTCTATTTCATTTATTTCTGCTGTGAGCTTTATAATTTCCTTCCTCCTACTCACTTTGGGTTTTGTTTGTTCTACTTATTTTAGTTACTTGAGGTGTAAGGTTAGGTTGTTTATTTGAATTTTTCTTGTTTCTTTTTTAAAATTATATTTTATTGATTATGAAATTACAGTTGTCCCAATTTTTCCCCCTATCCCCCCACCCACACAGTACCCCCCACTGCCTCAGGCAATCCCCACACCATTGTTCATGTCCATGGGTCATACATGTAAGTTCTTTGGCTACTCCATTTCCTATACTGTACTTTATACCCCCATGGCTATTCTATAACTACCTATTTGTATTTCTTATTCCCCTCATCTCTTCACTCCTTCCTCCTCATCCTCCTCCATCTGGCAACCATCAAAGCACTCTCCTTATCCACAATTCTGTCTTCTTGTTTACTTAGCTTGTTTTTTAGATCCAATTGTTGATAGATATGTATTTATTGCCATTTTATTAATCACAGTTTTGATCTTCTTCTTTTTCTTAAATAAGTCCCTTTATTATTTCATATATAATGGTTTGGTGATGATAAACTCCTTTAGTTTTTTCTTATCTGGGAAGTTCTTAACTGCCCTTTAATTCTAAATATCTTTCCTGGGTAGAGCAATCTAGGCTATACATCCCTGCTTTCCATGACTTTTAGTGTTTCTTGCCAATCCCTTCTAGCCTGCAAAGTTTCTTTTGAGAAATCATCTGACAGTCTGTGGAACTCCCCTGTGGGTAACTAACTGCTTTTCTCTTGTTGCTTTTAAGATTTTCTCTTTATCTTTAGCCTTAGCATTTTAATTATGGTGTGTCTTAGAGTGAGCCTCTTTGCATCCATCTTGTTTGGGACTCTGTGCTTCCTGGACTCGCCTGTCTATTTTCTTCACCAAAGTAAGGAAAGTTTCTTTCATTTTTGTTTTCAAATAGATTTTCAATGTCTTGTTCTCCCTTTTCTCCTTCTGGCACTCTTATGATGAGAATGTTGGACCTTTTGAAGTTGCCCCATAGGCTCCGTATACATTCTTCATTTTTTGGATTCTCTTTTCTTCTTGTTGTTCTGACTGGTTATTTTTTGCTTCCTTATGTTCCATATAATTATTTTGATTCTCTTCTTCATCTACTCTACTGTTGTTTCCCTGTAAATTGTCTTTTATTTCAATTAGTGTATCCTTTGTTTCTGACTGGATCTTTCTTGTGCCATTGAGGTCCTAACTAAGTTCCCTGAGCATCCTTATAAATGGTGTTTTGAACTGTGCATTTGATAGATTGCTTATCTCCATTTCGTTTAGCTATTTTTCTGGAGTTTTGATCTATCCTTTCATTTGGGCCATGTTTCTTTGTCTCCTTGGTTTAGCAGCCTCCCTATGTTTGTTTCTATGTATTAGGTAGAGCTACTTTGACTCTATGTCTTGGTAGCATGAGCTAATATAGTAGGTGTCCTGTAGGGTCCAGTGGCACAGCCTCCCCTATCACCCAAGCTGGATATTCGAGGTGCATCCTTTGTGTGAGCTGTGTACATCCTCCTCTTGTAGTTGGGCCTTAATTACTGTTGGCAGGTCAAGGGAGGGATTTACCCAGGCCAGTCAGCTGCAAGGATTGGCTGTAACCACTGACTACCAATGTCTGTCCTCTGTGGAGGATAAACTGTGCATGGGTAGGGCGGTGCTGCTCTGACATGGTCTGTAGCTGTCCACTGGGTGCTCAGGTTCTGGGGTTTCCTGGGTTGTGGAGGCCAAGGTCAGCTCCCACTTGTGTTCTGCCTGGGGCCACTCTGCCTGAGCTATGAAGCAACCTGAGATGACTGCAACTTATACTGAGCTTGGAGATTTCCAGGTAAAGCCAAGCTGTGAATCTAGGCTGGCTACTGCTAGTGCTGTGCCTGGGGCTACTTAGCAAGATATAGGGGGCTGTGTCCTTACTGAGACCTGCTGTTTCTTGTTTGAGAGGATTTAGGAAGTTGTTCAGCATGAGGCAAGACCAGCAATTCATATGGAAAAATCACCGTTAACAGTTTGGTGGGCCTGTAAATTGGTTAAGACAGAGTCTCAAGGGATCTTCAGGGCAGGGCGGACAGTGGTAGTTAGGTTGATGGAGTCTCAGATATGGCACCCTCCTGCTGGCTATGTGGCTCTAGGTGGGAGGGTTCAGAAAAGAGACAATGGCCTCTGACCACTTTTCTATCTGGGAGATAGCTGTCCTCCAGCTCTCACCTTGATGCCAGATCCTTCACTTTCTCCCTGTATGCAACTGGTGCCTTCCAAGCTGCTACCCCAGCACTGGAGCTCATAGGGAGTGAGTCTGAGTAAATCTGAGTGTGGATTTTTTAAGAGGAACTGCTTGGGACTCCAGATGTTTCTTCTACCAACTCAATCCCCGCTGGTTTTTGCAGCCAGAAGTTATAGGGGGCTTATCTTCCTTTCACTGAAAACCTGGGCTGGGAGGCTTGGTGTGGGGCTAAGACTCCTTGCTTCCAAGATATCCCTCCTAAATTTTTATCCACCACACATGTTGTGGGACCAGCCTATTCTATATCCCACCCCTCCTACTAGTCTGGATGGATGTGGTTTCTTTAATCCTATAGTTGTCAGACTTCCATTCAACTTGATTTCTGATGGTTCTGAGTGATAGTTATTTTATATTTTGGTTGTAATTTTGATGTGGTTATGTGAGGTGATGAGCTGTGTTTGTTTATGCCACTATCTGACTGGGTTTAAGTTTTTCTGGTTTCTTGAGGTAGGCCTATATTGCTATGAATTTCCCTCTTAAAGCTGCTTTTGCTGTGCCCCAAAGATTTTGGATTTTTGTGTTTTTATTTTCATTTTCTCAAGATAATTTTTACTTACTCCTTGATTTCTTTATTAACCAAGTAATTATTTACTACCCTGTTCTTTAGCTTCCATGTGTTTGTGTTTTTCCAGTTTTTTTCTTGTAATTGATTTCTAGTTTCACACTGTTATGATTGGCAAATATGCTTGATATTATTTCAACCACTTTAAATTTACTGAGATTTGCTTTGTGTCCTAACATGTTGTCTATCATGGAAAATGGTCATGAGTACTTGAAAAGTATGTGTATTCTGCTGATTCTGGGTGCAATGTTTTGTAAATATCTGTTAAGTGCATCTATTCTAGTGCAATATCATTTAAGACCAATGTTCCCTTGTTGATTTTCTGTCTGATTATTTATTGATGTAAGAGGGGTGTTAAAGCCTCTTACTATTATTATGTTACAGTCAACTCTACCTTTATGTCCATTAATATTTGCTTTAAATATTTATGTGCTTTTATACTTGGTGCTTAGATGTTTACAAGTATTATTTCTTTTTGTTAGATTGTTCCATTTATCATTATGTAATGCCCTTCTTTGTCCCTTGTTATAGTCTTGTCTTAAAGTCTGTTTAGTCTAACTATTGCTACTGTAGTTTTTTAAATTGCCATTGCATGAAATACTTTTTCATCCCTCACTTTTTGTCTATGTGTGTCTTTTGAACTGAAGTGAATCTTTTGAAGATAGCATATGCACAGGTCTTATTTTTAAATCCATTCAGTCACCTTGTCTTTTAAAATATATTTATTTTATGCTCACCAAAGGACTTGCTTATTAATTTTAGAGAGAGGAAAGGGAGGGGAGAGAGAGACAGAGAGAAGCATTGATGTGAAAGAGTACCATTGATCGGTTGCCTCTCATATGCACTCCAAACGGAACCAAACCCATCACATAGTCATATGCCTTGACAGGAAATTGAACCCATGACCTATTGGTTTACAGGACATCACCCAATCGAGACACACTGGCCAGGGCAATTACCCTGTCTTTGGATTGGATTATTCAGTCTAATTACAGTTAAAGTAACTATTGATAGGTGTGTACTTATTGCCATTTTATTAATTGTTTTCAGGTTGCTTTTGTAGTTCTCTGTTTTGTTGTTCTTCTCTTGCTCCTTTTATTTTTTTGTACATTGATGAATTTCTTAGTGTTTTGTTTGGGTTCTTTTTCTTTATTTTTAAATTATCTATTGCAAGTTTTTGCTTTAGGGTTACCATAAGATTCATATTTAACCACCTATGTTTATAGAAATATATTTTAAGTTGATTGTAGGTTAAGTTCAAATGCATTCTAAAACTGCTACATTTTAAAAATATTTTATTTATTTTTAGAGGAAGGGGAAGGGAGGGAAAAAGAAAGAGAAACATCGATGTGCAAGAGATACATCGATCAGTTGCCTCTAGCACGCCCCCAACTGGGGACCTGGCCTGCAATGCAGGCATGTGCCCTGACTGGGAATCAACCGGCAACCTTTCAGCTCATATCTGGCACTTACTCCACTGAACCACACCAGCCAGGGCTAATACTACTACATTTTAAACACCCCCCCCCCAACATTTATGTTTTTGACATCATATTTTACATCTTCTTTTTGTGTGTGTATCCCTTTATTACTGTAGTTACACATGATTTTACTACATCTGTGTTTTAATCTTCACACTAGCTTTATATCTGGTTGATCCACTACATTTACAAATGTTTACCTGTATCAGTAAATTTTTTTTCTTTCTAATATTTTCTTATTTTTAGTTTTTGTCTTTTCTTTTCCATTAAAAAGGTTCCTTTAACATTTCTTTTAATGCTTATTTAGTTGTAATTAACTCTTTCAGCTTTGCTTGTTTGGGAAACTCTTCAATTTTGAATGCTAATTATGCTGGGTATTCTTGGTTATAGGTTTTTTCCATTCATTACATTAAATATTTTGTACCATTCCCTTCTGGTCTGATAGTATCCACTGAAAAATTAGCCGATAGTCTTATAAAGGATCCCTTGCACATAACTTGCTGCTTTTTCTCTTGCTTCCATTAAGATTCTTTAACTTTTGGCATTTTAAATGTGATGTGTCTGGGTATGGGCTTCTTTGGGCTCATCTTGTTTGGAACTCTGTGTTTTCACAATTTGAATGTTGTTTTCTTCACCAGGCTGGAGAAGTTTTCAGCCCTTATTTCTTTAAGTAGGTTTTATGTTCCTTTCTCTCTCTCTTCTCCTTCTGGGACCCCTATTATTCAAATGTTGGTATACTTGATGTTCTCCCAGAGGTCCTATAAATATTCCCATTTTTAAATTCTTTTGCTTTTTGCTGTTTTGATTTAGTGATTTTTCACTACCTTGTCTTCCAGCTTGGTGACTCATTCTTTTGCATCAACTAATCTGTTGTTGATTCCCTCTAGAACTTTTTTTTCTCATTTCAATCATTGTATTCTTCAGTTATGATTCATTCTTTTAAATATTTTTCTATGTCTTTGTTGAAGTTCTCACTCGAGTTCATCTAGTCCTCTCCCTTGCTCATTGAGCATACTTATAACCAGTGTTTAACTCTTTATCTGGTAAGTTGCTTATTTCTATTTCATTTAGTTCTTATTTCTTTTTCTGTTCCTTTATTTGGAATATATTTCTCTGTCTCATCTTGGCTGTCTCTCTGTGTTTGTTTCTACGAATTAGGTAAAACAGCAATTCCTTCCAATCTTGAAGGAGTAGACTTGTTTAGGAACTTCCTCTTTGTAGACTACATGTGCCAGGTGTCTTTAGCAGGCCAGCTGGAGCTGGCATTGGAGTGGGCCACAGGGAGACCTAAGGGTAAAGGGCACTGAGTTGTAGTTGGATTGGGTGTGGCCTGTGGAGAGTCTTAGGGACAAATCATAGGGCTGGTGTGAGACTGGGGCCTGGTGGGCACTCTGACAACAAAGGCCGGCTGGCTAAAGCACCTCAATTATGTCCTGCCCATGAGATGAAGGGAGTGGGCAAGTGTCAACAAATGACTGGCTCCTTTCACTGCCTCTGACACCAGAAAGAGTTCCTGAAGTTCCCCTGCCAGTTGGCAGATGCTCTAGGGTTTGTAAATGGATTTTCTTCCCATACAGTCAAGGTGCCCTTTAAACCACTGCTTTTTCACTTTACTCCAAGGTTGGATAAGCCCTTCAGTGATCCTGGCCTGGTGCAAATTAATGCTCTGGGGATGGGGTTCCCACGGTACCATGTCTCTGTGTCTCATACCTGTTTCTATGTGGTTTCTCTTTTGTTTCTTATGCACAAGTTGTTCCATCAGTCCTTGTTTCTTATTCAGGGGAGAATTGCTCTCTCTTTAGGTGTAAATTTAATGTGACACAGGAGGAGATGGGTTCAGGGTTTCCCTACACTGTCATCTTGGACTGGAAATTCTTGATTGTTTTACCTCTTTAGCTTGTTTCCCATCATATACTTCTTGTCAGTTTGTTTCTGTTGTTATGGTTTGTTTTTTGTTTTAATGTATCATCTTATAAAACTTCTGATTTAAAATTTTTATTACAAAAATATTTAAATGTTCTGCAAGTTAAAAATATTATTACATTAGATACTATATATATTCAGAAAAGTCCAGTTTCCTTCAACTTATTCCCACATTTTTCCCTATAGACAATCATTTAAAAAATCCTTCTATTAACAATGGAAGCAGATAGATGATAGATATAGATGATGATGACACATAGATGACAGATAGGTAGATAGATAAAATGAATGAGTTTGGCTATATATTCCTATTCTCTTCTATCTTATTAAACAAAATGTTGCATAAAATGCTCTTGTTCCTTGCTCCAAACACATTTTGGAGATTATTCCATAGCAGAGTATTCTTTTTTTCCTCCCAGTGCAGATATTTCATTGTTTGGATGTACATCAGTGGATTCATACACTCCTGTTTCTCAGCATTGTCTCTGACTGATGCTAAAATAAGGTCCATACAGGAGTTTCCAGTGACAGACACTGAGTTTATCACACAACATGGAGGGCTGTAGAAGTGCATCTTTTCCACTAGAGCTGTGCTTCGTCCTGATGCCTCTGAGACCTATTTATGGCCAAGGGTGCATCTCAAGGCAAAGAGTTTACACAGCACTGATTTTTATCTGAGAGACAGAAAATGACTGAAGTATTGAAGCCCACCATTAATCTAATAAAAGGTTACTTCAAAAAGTACCCAGGTTTATATATTATCTTCTGAAAAATCAGAGAAAAAGAGAACATGATTATAAAAACTGTGAAGGCATCACACCCTGCATTTCTTATACTTATTGTCCCCTTTGTGTATCCTATGTCATGAAGGGACTTGCATGTCTTTGAGAAACAAGATGTAGGAGACCACCATGTACTGCAGGCTTTCTCCTGACTCAGGGAAACATGACTCATCACAGAATGCAGAAAACTCATAAAAAAGCATGGAAGGAAATAAAGAAATCTTTCAGATTCCCATGTGACCAAAATTCAGACCAAAAATGAAAATTATTGTATGGTGATGAAATCCTCTCATTCTCTTGTCTTCCTACTTCTTGTACTTGAAGCTGTATGAAACAGATGATTTTTAATCCATATTTAACAAAGGAAAATTGTGGGCAGAAGGTGAATTCAGGTGCACAGGAGACAATAAGGGTTGTATACAAAGGGACCGGGGAAGGAAGGAAGGTAGAAAGGCACAGCAGGGGATACTGGGACCTCCAGGTCAAGGGTGGGGGCTAAGGAAGCCGGCAGGAAATGTGTGTTCTTGCAGGGTCACTGAACCAGGCAGGAAATGTGTGTTCTGCAGGGTCACTGAACCTGGACGTAAGCAGATCCCGAGGAAGCGCTCTCTCTGTGGAGTAAGAGCCAAGTAAGAAAACTTTCCATGCTGCAAAGAAGCCGGGACAGAAGGTTCTTTCTTCCTGCAGTATCACCAGTGTCACCATTGGCACTTCAGCTCAGGAGTCCTGCAGACAGAGGGGAGTGCTGTTTCCAGACCTAGCCAACAAGCGGCTTTTTTCCCCTCCCTCTAAGGCCTCCTGCTACGGCTCTAAACATAAGAAGAAGAAAAGTTCTCAGGTCACCCTGAGCCAAAGCTACTTTAGAGCAGGTCTCTTATTAAGTGGTGAGAAGCCTTGGTGTAAAGCTGAGGTCAGATCCAAAGTCCTCCCCATTATTTCTATCACCTCTACATTCTGTTCTAGGGAGACCGAATATGTCTCTAAAATACAATTAAGGAGTATTACCTGTTGGCTGAAGTCCAGAGTGTCCTGGAAAAAAGAAGGAAAATACAGACTTAAAAGATATGCAGATAAATCTGTTCCCAAACGCAATGTTGGGAACAGACCACCTCACATTTCTCTTAACACCACAGCCCACGAGAGTAGAGAGGAGAGCAGAAACAGAGAGCTGTGACCTGCAAAGCTTCTGTCACACAAATCCGGTGTAACTTTATTAATCGTACTGTCTGTTCCTTCATTTATTCCAGGATCATGGCTCAAATCCCTGTTCATATTAACCCTCATTTTACCTCTACAGGCCATAATTCCTTATGTTTCAACCATGGAGGCCTAAAGGCAGCCAACCAAAGAGGCTTCCATGGTTACTGACATTTCAAAGTAACCATGAACTACTTATTTCTGGGTTTCCAGGAAGTTTGAGATAGACCAAGGAAAGAAAGGCTTTGTACGGGGCCACTGATATACAGAGAACTAACTCGAGCAAAGTCATATCTCTTCTCCCATACAGTCTGTGGGAATTTCAGCTGCCAGTGGGTTCCTAACCTTTCTGATTCCTGCAGTAGATGAACAGCCCCGCCCCAAGGAAGAGCAGACTCAGAACGAAGCCCCCAACTCCAGTCAGCATCTTGCTCTGTGCATATTCAGACTGTGCCCCTGAGGGAAGAAACTAGTTTTAGTCATTTTTATCCCAAATCCAACTTCTTTGATTGAGACTCTGGGACTGGGAGCTTTGAGAGTGGGGAAGAGGCTTCCCTAGAAGAACCAGAACAATTGGCTATTTCTGGAAAAGAGACTTATAATCACACTGAGGAGACACAGGGTCCAGGCACTGAACTCATTTAAACATCACGGCCCTGACATAAGGCCACTACTTCAATATCTGATGGATGCGGAGCCTGGGACTCAATAAGGTGGAGTCCTTGTCGAGGGTGACAGGGCTAAGGGACGGCAGAGCAGACTGAGCTCTCCCCGTGTCAGGAAGGTCCCTACGTTGTGGAGGATGTACCTCTGCTCAGATCTCATTGGACAATTTAGAGCAACAGTGCAGAAGTACCAGCCCAGCCCAAGGCAGGGGACTGGTGCCCAGGACTAAGGAGGAACATGACCTGTGACATCGTGGGAAAGTTCATAATAGAGACAAACTCTCTTCTGATTGCCACAAACAATGGCCTCTCCAAGAACTATAAGTATTTATAGAAATTATCACAGGGCCAACCCCCAGTGACCAGTGCTGAAGGAGGGAACGCAAACAAATAAAAACATGGTGTGGGGAGGGGAGAACCCTGATGCTCAGGGATAAGCAAAGTCCCTATGGTGGGTGAGGCCTGTGTGAGGTCAGAACACTTCTCATTCCATTCCACGGTGAGAGGGCTCATCCGGCTTGGGTGCTGCACTTGGCAGGTGTAGACCTCTCTGCCCTGGGGAACTGTTTCCAGCATCACCAGGATCTGGAAGGTCCAGTCTCCATACCAGATCAGGCCTGTGGAGATGACCCCAGCCTCTTCTTCCTGGCCGTTCCGCAACCACCGGACTTCAATGTGGCCCAGATAGAAACCGTTCACAGAGCAGACCAGGAGGTTGTGGTGCTGCAGCCACTGGGTCTTTGCAGGATGCACAGTCACTTGTAGGCTCAGCTAGGAGAGAAAAGGTTGGGGGAACATCAGGGACACAGAGGAAGACTCCTCGGTTGGCTGCCCTTCAGCCTCAGCCTCGGGCAGGCCTCCCTCAGAGCTGGCCTTGCGGCCCAGCAGGCGTTAGCGCCATGAGCCATGGATCTATTCCTACGGCACTGGCCCACCAGATCTGAGGTGGAGGAACCTTGTGGGTTTTTTTCATATCTTGAAGCAGTTTTTCATTATAGAATTGAATTGTTTACAGATATTTGCAAGGCATATAACATATTAATGAAAAGTATGATTTCTGGAGCAGGGCTGCCTGAGGTCAAATCCAGGCTCTGCCTCTTACTGGTTGATCCTGGGAGAATTTTTCTAATGCATTCCTCTGTGCCTCAGCTGTCGCACGTACAAACAGGGATAATAATACAATACTAACTGACCTCTCAAGGATATATGAAGATCAATGGATCTAATGGTTAGAACTTAGCCATCAATATATGTTAGCTATTTATTAATCTTGTTCACTTGGAGAAAAAAATATAATTCAAAGCAGTGTGGATAAATTGGGGAACGCTGGGGAAGATAGGGATACAGGGTATGAAACCCTGGGAATGCGACATTCACATCTGAGAACATCACAGAAATGGTTCTACCTGGGAAGCAGGAAAAACAGAGGTGATTCTGTGTCTTTTTCAGAAAAGCATGAATCCTGAAGGAGAGGGGAAGGAGCAAGGAAAGTCATTCATCTAGAAATACTTACAATTACATTCAGTTGAATAATCCCTCTCCTTTTCAAAAGAAGAATTTCTATTATTGGAATTGCTATCATTTTAAAATGTTCTTTGTTTTTAAGCTGACACTTGAGCTCAGGGCAGGGTCTGGGACTCGTTAATATGTGTGCTTCCTGCCTGAGACCAAGCTCCATAAATACGATGAATAAGGGGGGAGAGAGAGAGGGAGGGTGGGGAGGGGGATGGGAAGAAGGAAGAAGAGGAAGAGGAGGAGGAGGAGGAGGAGGAGGAGGAAAAGAAACCTGGGGGGGAACATTTTTATAATACTGCAAAATGGTAGCTTTCAGACTGATAGTAAGTAATCGCTAACAACTTTGCAGTATATTTCATTACATTAAAGATGTTTAAATTCTTAACATGGAAAGTAATAAAACAGAAACAAAATACAAACCAAGGACTGAAGAAACTGCTGAGTCAAACATTAGCAAAGTGTTCACTTTACCACATAGAGAATCCATAAAATTACTGATAAAAACACCAGGCCTCCAGAGATGATAGTCAACAGGCAATTCTTAGAGCAGGAACAACAATTAACCAATAATATGTGAAAATGTTCAAGAACCTTAGAAATCAAAGAAGTACAAATTAAAAATAAAAATATAAATTTTCAACTGAATATTTGGTAATATTGAGAAAAATTTAGACTGTGAGGTAAATTATCACAAGTATAAAAAATAATGTGTAACTACTTAAATACTATTAGCATTATAAAAATAGTAACATCCATATGTTAGGTAACAAAATTATAATTGAAAAATCTGGTTTTACAATCATTTCAACTATGTAAAAATAATGTACACTAAGAAAGAAGAAAAAGCAAGAAAGACCTGAAAGAAGCCTCAGGGAGATCAGAGGTGCCTCAGAGGCCCCCGACCCCTCAAAACTTAGCCTGATCCTTCTTCTCAAGGAAATGCTTACGCAACAAACACATGACCCTGTTCCAGGGGTTCAGGGTTAAGACGGGTTTGGCCAAGACAGGTGGTGACTCCCCTCCTCACATCTCCCCGACCTTTGCCCCCTTCACCTCTGCTGCCCGCGACCTTCGCCACAACTGGACAGCACAGTCGGGGTCCCTTACACAGGCCACCATCGCACTGCGTCCCCCGACCGGGCCCTCACAGGCCCCCTCACACCTGGGTCTCTCACAGTCACACACACACACACACGCGCGCACACGTGCACACACGTGCACACGCACACGCGCGCATACCCTGCCCCCCGGTCGCGCTCACTTTGCCGATGCACCAGGAATCTATACAACACCTCGTAGTTGACTCTGCAGAACGTGTCCACCTCGGCCCGCATCCGCTCCAGGGCGTCCTTGTTCTGGTTCCAGTGCTCGGGCGTCCGGCCGCCCCAGCTCGGTCACATCACTGTCGAAGCGCGCACGTCCTCCTCCTGGTTATAGACGTATCTTGTCCAGGAACCGCACCTGCTCCGTCCCGTTGAAGAAGTGACACTCGAACTTACTCTGCTTCAAGAAATGTGCCGTGGGGACAGGAACAGGAGGTCACACTGGTTAGAGACTGACAGCGACACAGCCCAAGGCGGGCACCCTGCCTGCCAGCACCCACAGGCCCCCTCTCCTCTGGGGCCGGAGGGCAGAGGAGACCCCTCGGCTCCTCAGCCCTGGGGGGCCCACTCGACTCCCCTGCGGGGCTGCAGGACTCCCTGCGGGGCGAGGGTCTGCGCCGTCACCCCCTCCTCCAAGAGACCGCCACTCCCCCTCCACTCGCCCCACAGCACCGCCCCGTCCGCTTCCTTAAGCACCTCCGCCTCGGCCTGTGACCTCTCGGTGGGTGGGTGGGACCCCATGCCAGGCCCTGCGCCCCGGGGAACCCGGAGAAGGAAACGGGCAGCTCCCCGCCGTCGGGAGCTCCCCCGGTCAGGACCGGACCCCAGGAGCGTTCAGACAGGAGTGAGAGCTGTCGGGAGGAAAGTGCGGAGCGAAGAGAATAATGACAGGACCGGAATTACCTCAGGGAGACAAGAGGTGGCCTCTGAGTGACCCTGAACCTGTGGCAAGAAGGTTGAGTCGGTGGGAGCTGGAGGAAGACGGGCGTGAGTATAGGTTTGGGGACCGGAGGCACAGGGCAGGGAAAGGCGGCACCCCGAGCAAGAGCCGGAAAGAGGCCGCGAACTTCCTCCCGCAGCCGCAGGCGGAGGGTTCGCGGAGGAGGCCGGGGGAGAGGGCGGAGGCGGAGACGGGGCTGCGGCGGTGGGCGGACGCGTGCGGGGAGCCTGCGGGCGAGCGAGGCTGGGACTCGGTGCCGAACGGAACGGGAACCTACTGACCAGTCGGACGGAGCTTAAACCTTCCTCCCAATAGGCGCGCAACTCCCTTCTGCATTTCCAAATCTAGAAAGCTCAGAAAACCAGAAGAATAAACCGATGGTCCAACGTGAGAGGAATAAACGGAGGCTTCTGATCTCATCAATAGTGTGGAAAGTAGAATTACTGCAGAAATTTGAGACATGTTACTGAAAAAGTTTTGTGACTTGAAAAGACAAGTTGTTGAAAGTTAGTAATAGGATAGGATGACCAAGAACTCATGAAATTTTGGAAAACGTTGCATAAGGTAAAAAGTAAAAATGAAGATTTCAACTTAAATTGAGTGAATGGATTCAACAAGAAAGTGATGCATTTGTACAACTCTCTGGGGTTTTTTTTTTTGTTTGCTTAGTAATGAAACGAGCTAAAATAAAGCATGAAGAATTGAATTGGAAGATGAGTGTGTGTATGAAGTGTGAGTCTAGAGTTTTAGAAATAGCCAGTATAAAGCAGTGTTCTCAACCTCAACACTGTTGACATTTTGGACCAGATAATGCTTTGTAGTTGAGGTGGGTGGGCAATTCTGTGCATAGTAAGCTGTAAACAGCATCCCTGGCCTCTCTACCTGACAACCAAACTGGCTCCAGGTGTTGTCAAATGTTCTAGGGGTGGAAAGAGTGGGGGAAGGGGTGGTGAACCTTCACAGGGTGAGCTCCACTAATGTGAACCATCTGAAAAATCTGTGGTGAAAAAGCCACTGTTAATTATGGAGCAGCTGAGAATTACATAGAAAGTTCTAGCAATATTATATCTGTTGAAAATCTTCATCCTATATGAAATTTGTCTTTTTTAGAATCTGATCTCAGTGCAGAGTAATTTTTTAGCAATGTAAATTTGTTCAGGACCAAGGTTTACCTATATTTTTGCTTTGCCAGTCATTCACCAAGTCGTGTAATTTATTCTTCCCATCATCTTTTTCTTTTTCTTTCTTTCTTTTGATTTAATCTTTATTGTATTTTTCCATTACCATTTAATCCCTTTATACCCCACTTCTCCCACATCATCTTCTGTCTTAATTTCTCTGCCACTGGCCCACCACTTACCTACAGTAGAAAACTACAGCCTCAGCCATTTGATTCCTGCTCAATGTCCGAACTAATTCATTTTCTAACTGTCTTCTGCTCCCAATAATACCAGGAGACATCAAATGACCAGCCTTGGCCAGATGTGGAACTCTCATTTTCACAGTCAGTTCCCTTCAGAAGGGGAGAAACTAGGATGACATTGTCATATAGAGCATTTACAAAAATGAGCAGATCCCCAGACTCTGAGTAGAGAGCTTCACTTAGAAATGATGGCAGAGGGGAGGGCACGCCGGTCAGACCAGGTCTATTCACACATCCTCTAGTGCCTTCTCGACACATGAGAAAGTTGGAAAATAAAAATGTGTGAAGTTGCTCTTCACTGTAGCCTGTATGGTTAGCATTATTGGTCCTTGTTCACTGCCCAACTTGATTCCAAATATAGTGAATGAAAATACAGGGTGCCCAGTTAAATTTGGATTTCAGATAAATAATTGTCGATTCTCTGAAGTTCAGATTTAACTGGGCTTCTGGTATTTTATGTGCCAACCCTAGCCCAAATTGCTAATAAAATCTCAGAAAAAAGGAGTGTATTTAATATTTCTGTTGTCTTCCTCATGTGCCCACTATAGTATGCACATACTCTAGTATGCCCAGTATAGTATGAGCACATATGGAAGTTTTAAAATTATAAATGCAAAATGAACGTAATTTTCTCCTATACATTGGAACTAGCAGCTCTTGCATCTGCCAACTCCCAACCCTAAGACACATATGTGCACATGTGAACATCAGAGATTTCATCAGTAATTCAGACTCAACCAAGCCACTGTTCAGTGGTGGCGATTAGAAGCCCAAACTCTAGAATTACAAAATCTAAATTTGAACATTAGCTCTTCTACGTAGGTCAGATTTTAACACCCATAGGCCTTTTTCTTTATCTCTAAAATGGATTTAATGATAGTATATTCCTACTTAACAAGTTATTGTTAAGTGTGAAATTAAATAGTGAATCTTCCTAGTGCTGATCATATAAGTACTCAGTAAATACATTGCTATTTTAATTCTTCTAGCCCCTATGAATGCAAGCTCACAGGACCTTTCTATTCCTAAAGTAAATAATATCTTCATCATTTGGCAATTGCCTTTAATTAATTTTATCACTAAATATCATTTTGAACACATAAGGACAAAATTTTTTTATGTATAATAATGGGATACACATGAACATAATATGAGCATGCTGACGTAGAAGAGAAGGACTTTCTAGATACGGAGCGTTAGACTATATAATCTGGGTTCTGCAACTAACTATGTGACTCTGGGTAAGTTACTTAAACTCTTTGAATTTTAGATTCTATAGATTATTTTTAATTGCTACAGATAAGATAGGATGGTTATGAGAATTACATACTCATATTTATAGGTCTGGTACACAGTAACTGCAAAATGTTGTGATGATTCATGCTGACAGAGACCAGATTTCTTTTGTTGATGCCTCTATCCTCATCATCTAGGGTGATAACTGATCTATTCTAGGTAACTAATAAATATTGGCTTTATAATCAATAGCTTTTTGCATAACCAGTCACCACTGACTGTAAGATAAGGTTTCTTGCAGCTAACTGAACATCTCTGGTTCTCACATCCTCCCAGCTTCTTTTCAGGTCCTTTTATTCTTGTGTTTTAGGTCCAGCTGACTCCCTGATCCTAGAGTACAGTCTGTCCATGAGGCCAGCTGCTCAAAAGAGTCACCTGTAATCCACCCTTCACATCTTCAGTTCCCATTCTCTCTCGAAACAGTCCAATCTGGTTTCCATCTTGTACAATTCACTGACTGCTCATGTCTCATTCACCAAACCCAGTGCTCACTCCTCTGCATGTTCTCGCTTCCCCACCTGCTAGTGGTTCTCACCACACGTGGCCACTCCTCACTCTGGGAAAATTGGCTTCCCTTCACCTCCATGCACTGCACTCTCTTGGTTTTCCTCAACACCACTGGCACCCCTTCTCAGTCCCCTCGGCTGACGCACTGGGCCTTGGTCCTCTGGGCTCAGCCCGTCCCATCTTCTCGTCTGCTGCACACCCTCGCTCCCTCACTGTGTGACCTCCTCCACTTTCCTGGACTTTAACACAGCGCATGTGTCAATGACACCAACATATACACCTCCAGCCCTGGCCGGTCCCTGGACTCCAGGCACCTGTATTCAACTGACCTCTTGACAGATTCACGTAAATTTAAAAAAGTCATTTTGAACTTAAACAAAATATTTATTATCCCTTATCGCCCACTTCAAATTATTTCCCTCTACAGTTTTCCCTATCTTGATAAACAGCACCACCAAGTTTATTCAAATTACTTAAGACAATATCCTTACAGATAAGCTTGATTTTGTGCTCCTCCCCCATTTTGTCCATTTAGAAGGCATGCAAACAGCTACCCCAAATCTTCTCACCTTACCTTTACCACTGTCTTTGTCACTGCCACGCAGAATGAAGCCCCAAGCACGCCTTCCCTGGAGAACGCGTCCATGCTCCTAACAGCCTCCCTGACTCCACTCTAAACCCCTACAACTCAGTCTCCACATGGCGGCTAGAGGTATTTTTTTAAAAAACAAATATAAGTGGACTCTCCTTGTAACCCTCCAGTAGTTCACCTATCTCTTCAGCTAAAATTCGGATTTCCTACCACGGCCATCAGGGCCCAGTATCATTTGTATCCCCCTCCTCCCCCCTCTTCCTATGTCAGTGTCACCCCCGGCTTCCCCGCTGTGCCTCAGCCACACAGGCCTTCTTTTTGTCCCTTAAACATGGCAAACGTGTTCCCACACTTTGGCCTTTCCCTGTTCCTTCCCTGGAACGCTTGTCCCTTAGATCTTTACACAGTGGCTTCTCTCATCATTCAGGTCTCAAATGTCTCTAAATGTCACTTTCTCAGGGAGAGCTACCCAACCACCTGAACTGCAGTCAGGTAAATTTGATTTTCTCTGTCCCATAGCACTGGTGTATTATTTTCAGAGCAATTAATACTCCCGGAATTTTTTTTCTTAACTGTTATTGGGTTATTGTCTTTCTCCTCTGATGTTAGCTAAGTTCCATGACCATAGGGAACTTTCTATCATATTCAGATAGGTTCCCCTGAGTCTACAACAGAGCCCAGTGAATAACAGTTGCTCAGATAAATATTTGTGGTCTAAGTGAATGAACCCAGGTTCTGGGATTTGATCATTGTGGGGATCCTGGAAAGCAGAATACTCAAGCTTCTACACTCTTTTCTTTGGATGACTCATTATATCACTTCTACTTCCTGTGATAAATTCAGAGAATCTTCCTCTTTCTTCTCATACTAGTTGGAAGAAACATACAAGTAAGAAAAAAGTGATTTTAAGAATGAGGGAAAATATCCCTGGCTGGTGTGGCTCAGTGGATTGAGCACTGGGTTGTGAACCAAAAGCAAGAAAGAAATTATCACTACTTGTCTTAGGAACTGAGACTGCTCTTTTGTCTCTGTTCCAGTGCTGAGGGTCTGTGCGAACATCAGGGAATCTCAGGGATGGTGATGATGTAGTTCGGAAAAGAATATGGAGGGACTGGAAGTAGAGGTAACCAAACATGGCTAAGGAAGAAAAACAGAGGACAGGATGAATGCACCCGTGACATTTGGGGCCAAGACTCCAGGAGACCAATGAGTCCTCTTGACTTGATTATTGACTTTCAGCCCTGTGGGATGTAAGCAGCCTTCACACTCTCTTTGTACTCCTGCTCAGGGTGTATAATTTGAACCTATGAAACTGCTAATATCTGAATATTTTTAACTTAAAAAAGAGAATTTCATACAATTTCTACCAGTTGAATCCCTACTTGTGGGCTCAGGCCAGAGAAGGGAGGCAGTGTAGGAGGGACTGATAGTATAGAAAGGTTCAAGACAGATTTGTAATGAACACTAACCTGGCCAGGTGTTCGGAAGATGCCTTAAGTTCTTTAAGGAATCAAAGAACACCCCACAGATGCTCCTTATCTGTAGGGTCATTCCACGTACCAAGAATCTCTGCTTCAGCTCCAAAGGGGGCTTTCCACAAGAGGAGTAGAGAGCACTAACCCCAACTTGTGTGAGAGAACCTCCATTATAGGGACACAGGCCTTATAAACATTGGGGTTCAGGGAGAAAAGAAAGAATAGAGTAGGGGAGGCCCCTTACATATTACATCACAGACACAGGCATCACAGATTCTGTTGAGGACATACACAGGATTTTCAAGGAGAGACCCCTCTAATTCCTTTTGACTCCCCATAAAATTTCAGAGAAACTTTCTCTTCTTTGGGTAATTCAATGTAGTAAATGGAACCATTGGATGGGAAGAGTTTGATACCATTATTTTTAAGTCATCTCAAGACCCTGAAGGAATGGGACATGAGGCTGGAGAAGCTTTACTGGAGCAGAGTCAAGAAGAAACGACCTATATAAATGGAGCCCCGTACACAGCTCTGGTAGAGGGCGAACACTCAGGCTCCTTTTGTTGTGGAAAGAATTGGGGATCCATATGATAAAGATAGGTAGTCACTGAAGAAAATGTCATGATTTTCTAAGGGACATGGCCTGTACACAGTGACAAAGCTAACCCTTTCCTTCTCACCCCACTGTAGCTTACCCATGAGGTATGCACTTACTTGGTGCATCCCTGGCCCAAGTCAGGAGAGGGCTTAGAATCATCAGTATCACCGTCAGAGCTGCCATCCAGGAGCTTCCAGGGAAGTACAGACACACCATGCTGGAGAACAGAGAGGAGAGGGCAGGGCACAGAGAGCAGGCAAGTCTCATCCAGTGAGGACCAGGACTCTCCTTTGCCCCATCCCACATATCATCAATGAGGAAACACATTTCTGTGTTCCTGGATTCGGTAATCTTGGTGTTGAGAACCAATCAGCATAATAAATGAGTAGCATCATCAGAGACTTTGTCTGAAGGTCCTCTTCTGTAACTTAAAGTTTCCTGCATTAAAAGGATTGTTTTAATTTAGGGCTTTAAAAGTTTGGTCTAGTTGTATCTGAAGCATTTTACTGGGCCCCTATTATGAGCCAACTCTGCTGGTCAGTGATGAGCACACATGTTTGAGTCTTTTAGGAGAATGTTTTCTCTCTCACGTGAAGACAGCTATTTTGATGAATGTATGAGTGAGTGTGCTAGGAGCTGAGGGGGTGGAGGGAAGATAATTGCAAGTCAGACCTTCAATACAGTCCTAATTGCACTATAACTTAGTGTTGTAGAGTTGGGGAAATTACTTAACCTCTCACAGCTGAAATGAAGGTACTACAGTCTGACTACTTCAATTCCAGAAAATATTGTGATTCTGTGGACACCTCAAGGAGCAGTCTTGTTTGCTAACTGATGAAATTTCAGAATTGTAGCTGTTGATTAGAGAATATAACCTGTACTTCTGACAGGGAGGGATTTCTGATAAACTAAAGGAAATTGAAAGTTGGTCAATAACCTTAAGTAAAAGGTTTTTCAGGTTTGTTTCCAGATGCTGTCTCTGAGCTTAGGGGCACCTCCAGAATACACACAGAGAAAGGGGCTTAGAGGAGGCGACCTGTGTGGAATAGACGGTCTTGAAAGTACCTTTGGATAGCACTTAACCTAACAATGTAATAAGACTAACTGTCCAAAACAAAACGCCCAGGGGACGGAGAGACAAAGGACTCAAAATCAGCCTTCTGCACAACAGCTCTGTTATAGAATAACTAATATTTCATGTGAAAAGACATTCAGTTCTTTACTCCTGATCCCCATTGTGACTTTCTGGTTTTCTTGGGGACATGTTCTCTAATTTAGCCAACTCCTCTTGCTTTACTCTAAGAAAAGATATAAGACTTTGCTAATGAAATTATTAGAGATTGTTCAGAAAATGGAACATTATGGAAAAACTAGGAATTATATCCCTTGATGCAATCATATTTTAAACATACAAACATAATTCAACTTTATAAAAGTATAAGACATAATTGTAATGTAAATGTAAATCTCAGATCCTGGATGGACTTTAAAGGACCACTCTCTATCTAAATTTCTGCATTAATTCTCACTCTACCACAGCTCTAATACACAGTTCTTCATAACATGCCTTCATATTTCTAGTGACAGGATACTCAACATGCTGCAGGAAAATGACTAAAATTCAGTGGCTGAATTGGATGAAGGGGATCAAAGATAAAAACTTCCAGCTATAAAATAAATAAGTCATGAGGATACAATGTGCTGCTAAGAGGGTAGATCTTAAAAGTTCTCATTATAACAGAAAAATTTTGTAACTGTATGTGGTGATAGACATTAACTAGACTTATTGTGGTGATTACTTCACAATATACACAAATATCAAATCATTATGTTGTACACCTAAAACTAATATAATTTCATATGTCAATTATACCTCAATATAAAAGGTGAATAAAAGTTATAGAGCAATTTTGAGCGTTTTGCTCTGTACCCAGGATTATACAAGGGCCTTCTGTACATCATATTTTTGTTTAATTCTCATACCATCTCAGTGAAATAAGTATGCTTTTTATCCCTGTAGTTGGAAAGAATAAAATGGTAGAGGTTAAACAAGGACACAAGGCTAGTAGATGTTATCCTCCAGACTGAGCCAAGCAATTGCACTTCAGAGCCCATAAGCTCAGCCATTGCAGCGTTCCATCCCACATGCGATTTCGGAAGAGAATAGTGTCCTTATATTAAAAGAATTCTTACTACTTTCATTCATAGATATGCATAACAATAAGACTACTCCTTTTAATGAATGACAGCATTTTATATAAATTGAGGTAGCTACTGTGTAGCAATTCTAGTTCCTTGAAAAGATTCCCACGTCACAAATTTTACCTTTCTCTGGAAATGACAAATTTTGCATTTATCTTATGCAAAGATACCCAGGGAGTATCTTTGTAGCATTACAGAATGTCTTGAGTCTTGCCAGTTGTCACACAATGGGGCTCACCTATAGTATGCTTGAAAGTTTAAAATACGCTTGGGGAAAATAGGCATTTTCGTTACCAGCAAACCACAGGTAGCATAGAATATCTGTCTCTTGTCCAAGTATCTCAGAATGTTCTTCATAGTCTTCAGAAAACTATCACCACTAATTTGGAACTTAAAGTGTGCAAGGTTACTGGTCCCTATAGTGAAGGGGAAAATATCAATAACAAGAAATGAATAAACCGGGTCAATTCTTCCCACGATGGAAGGCATGAACCCATGAGAAGACCATAACTCTGATCGGCCATATTAGCGCTCAGCAGGGCTGCATGGGCCGCAGAAACAGCAGTGACGGCCTCCAGGGGGAGCTCTGGGTGGACCAGCCTTTACACTAAGTCAGTTGAGAGGGCTTCTTCAACTTCTGAAATTTATACTTCGACTTAATTTATCTGTGTTTTAAAATACTTTAACAGATCACTTTTTTTTTTTTTTAGAACCAGAATGTCTGCACTGAGTGGTCACAGAGGGAACACAGAGAAAATCCTCATGGGCCTGTCCATTAGTATTGTCAGTAGGAAGAGTTTCAGCGTTGTTTCTCTTTGATCTAGTTCTCACAGAACTAATTGTGCTGTGACAAAGAATCCAAATCTTTATCCAATATGAATACCAGCCAGGTTATTTTTCAGAATCCCACTTTGGTGTTCCACTAGCCACTGCCCAGTGATTCCAGGTTTGTGCCTGGAATACTGTTTCTTTTATTCAAAATCAATAATAAAATCTTTGCCAGTTATTTCTAATAGTTCTTCCTTATATTTGTAAGTTTCTACTCAGAAAAAGTGAACTTACTAATAATTATCTTTCCCAAGGGGGAGAGTGAGCTCCTCCTGTGGACTTGACATTTCTCACTCCATGGTATGCTGGCAGAAGCAACTCTTGGTCTTGTAGAGCAATTTTGAGAACATTCACTAATTATTGCAGGAATCTGCATTCTGGTCACATAGGTTACACAAGCCAGACAAAGGAGCAAAGCTTGGTGCTATTTCATGTCCATGTAGAGATGCTGAAGATGACCTGGCTGTAAAAGATAGTCTGTCAATTTCTATAGTTTTGGATTTGGAACCTGACTTTAAAGAGAAGCTTTCAGGGGCATCTGCTCAGTTTTTAAAAATAAGAACAAAGATGACAATTAATAAGAAATTATCTATGCCATGGCTACATCCTTAACCAGAGGAAAAATGCATTCTAATAACCACAGGAGGAGATAATGCTAGGACTATTAGAAATTTTGAGCTTCTCCGACTTCTCCCAAAGTGAGGAATCCTATTGCTTTCTCAATTTCTAAGCTCTGAAAAACACAGAAGTATGACAAGACTCAGTCCTATAGACAATGGGTCCTGCCACCAGGCAAGCAGTTTTTTTTTCCTTCCAGAACAGGAGTTAAGTACTAATTTTTTTTTTCTTTACCTGTCAACATTCCCTTCAGTGCTATTGCTGATCTCATTGCAATATCATTAATCTTGACCGTCGTCTCTCCGCCTATAGTTTTATAGCTGTGACTCAAGACCACCAGAAGCAAAATCTGGGTTGTGCTCCCATATGGACAATTCACTGGAGTGTTTCCCTAGATAGGCTTCTAAGGTGCCTCGAGCTACTCTCTGTGTTAGATAGTCACTACCATGATGAAGAATTAAACTGTTAAGTAAGTTGTAAAATTCTAGAGAGGTTCAAGAATGTTCAAGTAGGGCAAGCAATGTCGAGGGAAATTTGCAGTATATCGAAATCTTTGGCATACCTCTGGCAGATATCTGTTATTATATTACCCCTGAAGTCTAAATTTAAATCTTATTGGAAAAATAAAGAGATATTCTCAGACTCTACACAGTTTTCCAAACCAAGAAACGTTAGAAATTGAAACTACAATTTCAAATTTAATTTTAATTGCAATTTCAATGTCATTCAATCAGCAATGGAATCAAGAAATGTGGTACAATTCAGGCTGATCTCATGGGGAACAAACTGATAGTCCTCTCTGTATTGGACCTCCAGACTGGAAGTTTAAACCCTGGAAGTCACAAGCCTTCCAGAATGCCATCTGATATAGACTCCAAAGAGTTTAGTGAAAATGTCCTTAAAACACCAAACTTCAAATATCTTAATGACCCTGTGACCTCTGAGTAGAGAGGCATTTGAGGCAGGACTGTAAGAAGCTGGGAAAATTTCTTGGCAAGTGGAATAGGGGAACTGAGACAGAGAGCTGAACAGACTGGCCAATACAGAAGGTCACCCCCCTAGAGTAAACATCCTACACCTCCGCTGTGTTTCAGCTCCTGGCCCAGAAAACCAGCAAAACCAGGAGGGAGATGCCAGGACCAGCTGCAATGAGTAACAACCCCTTGCCTTGTGCTGACCAATCAGTGGAGACTACAACCCTGAAAGATCACACCTGGAAAACAGATGAATATCCTGCTGAAACCCTCTCCTGAGACCTCCCCTAAGCTCCCCTCTGCCTACAAGAGACAGATAAAGCCTCAAGACAAAGGTCCCGGCCTGTGCTCTCCCTCCTGGGAACACGCCTGTCCCCTTCCCCCTTTTCTTTCCCAACAGGCACACATCTCCTAAACTCTAAGGATCCCTAGAGACTTGCAACAAGGGAAGCAATGGGCAGCAGCATCTAGTCCTGGGCTAACCCCCTGAACCTTTTACCCCAAGGCCTCCTTTTCTCTGACTTCTCAGTGAGCTAAGGCAGCCCCGCCTCAGCTCATTTCTTCCCTATAACATATCAGCAGAACCAAAGCAGCCCAGCCTAGTCTCTCTGCTGTTGCTTCTTTTTTCCTAAGCCCTTCCTTGTCTGACTGTCCCCAGCTTTAATAAACATACTCTCAAAATCAGTTGAACTCATATTATGAAATCTTTCCTACATGAAGTCAAGAACGCAGACACTACCGGGCAGCCCCAGGCAGATGCACTCAAGGCCAGGTCCCCTCTCTGGTAACACACTGAGTTCTACTGGAAAGCAGGTTGCTGTAGTCAAGTCCATAAGGTGCCTTCTAGTGGTCTCTGCACAGGTTCAACAGAAAGTACACATCAGCTTGCCATGTGTCCTGATCAGAAAGTGAAAACATATCCCTGATAAATATATCATGACCCCTAACTGTGTCTGAGCATCATCTCCAGTCCCAACAAAAGATGATCTCTAAGACTGGCAGTAGGGTGGCAATGCAGGGTTTTCTAGGCTAAGAAGTCTGTGTAAAAGGAAACCTTTTATATAAGCACCTCCAGAAGCATGTCTGGATCCCGGCTCCTGTGGAAGGTCTGAAATTAAGAGTTGTTTTTAAGTATGCTCTTCAATTAAATTTCCCATCTCAAATATGCAATAAGGGAGATCCAAAAATTTATAATGTTTATGTTCTAAAACTGCCCAAAAGTAACAGGGTCACAATGTTCTGTCTGATCTTCATACTAGCACCCATGGCAAACATGAAATGAAATAGCCGTTAACCTGAAA
This sequence comes from Pteronotus mesoamericanus, assembly GCF_021234165.1. NCBI lineage: Eukaryota > Metazoa > Chordata > Mammalia > Chiroptera > Mormoopidae > Pteronotus > Pteronotus mesoamericanus. The sequence continues at coordinate 4,021,288 of NW_026555085.1, forward strand.
GACAATTTTGTTGCCATTAATCATATAGCACCTTTGCCCAAATAGGAGCCAGGAGCCTGAAAAACCTGCTGTAAGATATCCTACAGCCATACACAATCACAGTTTGCTAGAAGGTGCCGATTGTCACTGTAGTAACTACAATAGCCATGAGCAGGCAATAGGTCATTGTCCCTCTAATAAAAATTGAACCTATGCCACAGCCAGCCAGCCAGGTGCTAGTGGCAGGTACCAAAGATGTTGAAGAATACTTCATGAGCACTGATGCTACTGCTTAGCTCTTCTGAAAGTAGCTTCCAGAACTGATGAAACACCAATTCACATGTTCAAGAAGCTCAAAATGTCCCAAGCAGTGTAAATAAAAAAGAAAACACCAGATATACCCCCAGTGAAACAACAGAATATGTAAGAGTCAATAGAATATTTTAAAAGCAGCCAGAGAGGTTAAAATGCAGATTATCTTCAAAATGTGAAAATGAGACTAACTGCTGACTCTTAGAAGCAATAATGGAAACCAGAAGTAGTGCCGTGCTTTCCTGGTGCCCAACAAAAATAACTTGTTTGCCTGGAGTTTTATGCTCAGTGACTAAATCTTTCAAGAATGGGGACAACATTTTTAGATGAATCAAAATCAAAATCATTCACCACAAGCAGATTTTAAAAGAAAATTCTAAAAGATGTACTTGAGGCAGAATAAAAGTAACCCCAGATAGAAAGTCTGAGATTAAATGAAAAATGAACAAAAAGCGGTAAATTCTCAGGTGCTTCTAAAACATATCAATTGATAAAACTACTAAGGCTATCCTGTGGAATTTAAAAATAATATATAATTAAATACCCCAAAATAATGATACAAATTTGAGAGAGTGTAAGGTGTTAAATCATTCTAAGATCTGTGTGTTATCCAAGAGTTGAGTAAAGATTTAGAAATCGGTTCACAAATAGACATTTTCCCTCTTCTTTGCAAGCGATACTTTGATGTCAGCTAACAAACAACTTGGTTAGATTAACTCCCTTTCCTTAAGAAAATAGATTTCTATTTCAGAATTCATGTAATGTACCAATTAACGTGACAAGCAGCACTGTAGAAACCTGAAGTTGCTTGTCTAATTGTATGGAGCTCAGTTTCACAGATGACAGGCAAGGCTTGACCCCTGTAACTGACTCTCAGCACAACAGCTGCACCAGCTTCGCTTACAGAGGAGTTGCCGTGGTGCCTGGGAAATCTCATTGTTTCTGAAAAAAAAATGCTGTCTTGTTTTGCCTTCCAAGTGCCCTTCCCTTTCCACCTGGCTTTGGAGGAGTTTTAGAAAGTCAGGTTTCTGGACTTGGCAACAGAAAATAAGAGAAACAAGCAAGAGAGTTACTGTGCCTGAAACTCCAGAGGCTGCTGGGAGCATTTAGCCAGAGAGGTAATAAAAAAGTGTGGGGGACAGAGCTCAAAAGAGTCTTGTGAGAGGATATTGGAAAAAAAACCTTTTGTACACCGTAGAATGAAAGACGATGGGGTAAAATGAGAAAGTAGAATAATTATTGCTAGATTTTTAAAATATGTTTTGTTTGTATTTTGAGAGAAGCAAGCTAAAGATTTAAATTCTTTTTGAAACTACTCCTGGCTGCAGGAAGGGGCCTATAAGAGTGCGTGTGTCCTGTCTGACAGGGTATTCTCTCCGACGACCAGCCACGCTTCCCTCTGAAAAAGCAGATTAGCAGCTGCAGGGCAGGCACTTGTGTCCTACACACACATTCCTGCGATACTTAAATTATTGCAATGAATATGTATTCTTGTACTTTTATGATTGAACCACCATTAACAGAAGTGTATAGAATTAGGGAAGAAATATTAATAAATACAATAGAACCCAGGATAATAGAATTACTATGAGCACCTTACCTTGAGTTCTAAAATTTCTGGGGACCAAGATAATTGGAAAATATGATGGATTATGAACTTTCTCTTATTTCTCAAGGAAATCATATTAATTCTTCAAGAGGCACTTTTATGATTCCAGTTAAAATTTCATGAGCCTGGGCTCTTGCTCCTCCTGTTCGACAAACAGCCATGTCTTCCTGCGCAGCACCAGCTGCAACGCTGAGACATGATAGCGAAGGCTGAAGTGAACATTTTTGACTGTTTAGGCACCTTCTCACTAGGGCTGCTTTTTACTCTAGCAAAGTGGATGTTGTCACCATCAATGACCCTGTCATTGACCTCGACTCCATGGTGTGTATGTTCCAGTATGATTCTCCTCATGGTAAGTTCAAAGGCACAGTCCAGGCTGAGCACAGGAAGCTTGTCATCAATGGAAAGTCCATCTCCATTTTCCAGGACAGAGATCCCACCAACATCAAATGGGGCGATCTGGTGCTGAATATGTCGTGGAGTCCACTCTTATCTTCACTAACCATGGAGAAGGCTGGGACTCACTTGAAGGGTGGAGCCAAGAGGGTCATCACCTCTGCCCTTTCTGAGGATGCCCCCATGTTTGTGATGGGTGTGAACCATGACAAATATGACAACTAAATGAAGTTTTTCAGCAACGCCTCCTGCACCACCAACTGTTTGGTCCCCCTGGTCAAGGTCATCAATGAATACGTTGGCATTGAGGAGGATCTCATGACCACAGTCCCTGCATCACTGCCACCCAGGAGACCATGGATGGCCCCTCTGGGAAGCTGCTCAGAACATCATCCCTGTTTCTACTGGTGCTGCCAAGGCTGTGGGCAAGATCATCCCTGAACTGAATGGGAAGCTCACTGGGATGGCCTTCTGCGTCCCTACCCTCAATGTGTCGGTTGTGGATCCGACCTGCTGCCTGGAGAAAGCTGTCAAACATAATGATATCAAGAAGGTAGTGAAGCAGGCACAGAAGGCCCACTCAAGGGCATCCTGGACTATACTGGGAACCAGGCTGTCTCCTGCAACTTTAACAGTGACACCTACTTCTCCACCTCGATACTATGGCTGGCATTGCCCTCAATGACCACTTTGTCAAGCTCATTTCCTGGTATGACAATGAATTTGGCTACAGCAACAGGGTGGTGGATGTTATAGTCCACATGGCCTCCAAGGAGTAAGATTCCCCTGGACCACCAGCCCCAGTGACAGGAAGAGAGGCCCTCAGCTGCTGGGGAGTCCTTGTCCCAAATCGATCTCCCAACACACTGAGAATCTCCTGACCTCCAAATTCCATCCTAGACCCCCCGAAGAAGGAAGGGGCTTAGGGAACCCTACCTTCTATCAATAAAGTTCACTGTACCCCCCAAAATTTCATGAGTCTATATTATAGTCACAGCAAGTAATATATAATTGTTGAAGAGCCATGCATCCATTTTCTAGAATAGAAATATTTAAAAATGGCTATGTCTTTTACTAACCTTTAATGAAAGATCAGCATGTGAAATTAAAATGTAATTCAGTGAAGATTTGACCGAGTGCTCTATTTACCCAAGCCTGAGTTAAAGACATGATTTCTTTGTATGATAATAAAATTTATTAAATATATTAAATGATTCTAAAAAATTTTTTTGAAATCAGCAAAAAGGAAATGCAACCAACACATCCTATCAGATTGGGTCTGGCCCTTAACTTCTCTGTGTTCTATTATGAGATTCAGCATTCCCCAGAGAAAGCCTGTTCTCTTGCAAACAGGGCTTTTGATGAAACCATTGCTGAATTTGATACATTAAGTGAAGAGTCATACAAAGAAGCACACTAATAATGCAATTACTGAGAGACAACTTGACACTGTGGACATCGGGTACCCAAGGAGATGAAGCTGAAGCGGGAGCAGGAGGAGAAAATTAACTGAACTTCCAACTTTTGTCTGCCTCATTCTAAAATTTACACAGTATACCATTTGTTGTCCATGCTGTCCCACAAGTAGTTTTTTGTTTATGATTTATGGCAGGTTTATGTTATTTCTATTTGAATTTCTTTATTTCCTATGTGGTTTTTATGTTTAATATTAGGGGAGTAGAGCCTGTTAGGGATTTATATTTTCATCTTGAGGTGGCCAATATGGGGATGTGGAATTTTTATACAAGTTATAAATATTTGACATAGTATTTTTTGGTACATTGTGGCTTCACAGGGGTCAGTTTTAAAATTGCTCCCATGTCTAAGCAAATAAAACTGCCTACCTATTGGTTTGTCCTGGTGGGGAATAGAAGGGGTAGTTGGTTTCAGTTACAGTTGGAGCTGTAGTGGGTACTTAGAGGGCTGCAGTAGAAATGGCTATCCCATGGACAGTACCTGCTGAACCATGTGTGCATCTGTGGAATACTCAGTCTCAATGTGCACACCATTCACTACAGCTACAGAAGTGTTCCTTTAGTTGTGACTAGTTTACTCTCGGTAAGGGCATAAATGGTTCACACTTCATTGTTTGTAAAGTTACCTGCTGTTTATTTTCATTGTTTTTGCCACACTCATTTTATTTGTATTTAAATGTTTTAGGCAACCTCAGAACAAATGTACAAGTGAAGGTGCAGTAAAATGAATTGTTTGGTATCCATTACTTCATGTATGTCAAGCACAGCGTAAAACAAAAAGAAAAACCCATGTATTTAACTCTTTTCAGGTTTTTTTGCTTTTGTGATTTTTTCAATACTTACCTAACATGCATGTGCTATAAAAATAGTTAACAGAGAAATAACTTGAGATGATGGCTAGCTTTGTTTAATGAAATTTTCATGAATCATCTAAGCATAGTTGTTAAGAACGTTTATTAAGTTCATAGAAGTGGAATAAGAGTATGAATGGACTTTCAACTACTTTTCTACAGCATTTCATGTAAATTAGCCTTTGGGTTCTGAAATTTCTCTAGAGGAAATTGTACATTTTTGGCAATTTATTCCTTATTCCCTCTAGATAGCTAATAGACTTTCACCAAGTTTAAAAACAAAGTTTATCAGAAGGTTCCAAGATGGCAGCAGAATGGCTGACAGTGCTATTCATCTGCTCCCAGACATGGGCTGGATTTTAAGTCAGAATACAGAGCAGAGAGCAAGTGAAAGCATCTGTGAGTGAGCGCCTAGGCAGGCGAGAGCATGGGGAGTGCACAGGAGTATGTGGGAACTGCCCACCTACGCGGGTGCCAGTGGCCTGAGCTTTCTAAGCAGCCCACCACCGCTGCCCATCCCAGCACTGCTGGCTGCACAGAGTTGCAGCAGCTGTAGATTAGCTCAGGACCAGCGAGCCACTGAGGCAGCAAGAGGCCTGTGAGGTGCAGGCTCCTGAATAGCACCGTGGGAGCAGGCATGCCGAAGTCTGAAGATTTCTGGAGGGAACGGGGTCCGCATGTCACCACCACCACCCTGTGTTATAGTATAGCTGCAGAGCTCTTCCCAACACCATCCAGGAAAGATTCAGAGAGAAACTTTATCTAAAACTGTTGGAGACTCTGGAAGGAGGTGGCCAGCCCTGAATGTGAGAGACTGTGTGTTTTGTGGGGAGGGGGGAGCATGTGGAGAACAGACCCTCTAGGGACCAGTGATACAGTGTGGGGACCACACAGAAACTCTCTTAAAAGGGAATCTGAAGCAAGACTTGAGGCTCCACAGAGACCCCAGCTCACACACCTGGGCATGTGGATGGGGTGCATCAGCTTTGCTAACCAAACACTCAGAGGCAAAGAACACACTGAAGGTATGAGAGGACCCAACCCAGCATGAGAAGAGGACAGCTCAGAATGGAGAATTCAGGCTGAACCTTCTGCAAGAGAGCAGCAGCATTCGGTCTGGAAAGCAGGAGCTAAATGCTGGAGATTTGCTGAAGTCAGGCAGAGACTCCCACAGACTCTATGTTCTCCCACCTATGAGAATATGGGCTCAGGAGCTCCCTGCTGCATACATTTACCCATGGGAAAGTAGAAAAAACATTGATAGGGCACTCTGCCAGACACTATGTGCCACACATCTCCTCGGGCCCTGATTTACTAAACCCAGCAGAGCAGAGAAAATAGAGACAGGTGCAACAAGGGGCTTTTCTCTCTCCTGCATAGCTGTTTAACATTCATTTCATATCTTTCAAGGTTGGGCATAATACTGCACCAGGTTTTATAATATAGCTTATTTCATAGCTGATATATTGTTCTTCCCTTCTCTTATTCCATACTACCTCCTTCCTCCTCTTTGTACTTTTGTTTTAAATTCTATTTTCTCTCTTGCTATGGCTTGTTTCTATTCTGCACTCTTACTATTGCTCCCCTCTCCAGACTCTCAAAGCCATTCATGACTGTCACAAGTCATCTCACATTCTGTTTCCTATTGTTCAAATACCCTTATTCTCTCTCCACCTTTATCAATCTTTGCTCATAGGTTGTGGAGAAGATGGTTGTTGTTACAGTTCTTCAACCTTATTTCTACATAGTGGCTATCTTTGCATTTCAAATCTCAAATTTCACTGTTTCCCTCTCCTACTTCATTTTGCTTTCCTCCTGCTCTTTTTTCATTTTACATTCTAATTTTTCCCTGTCTTAGCCAGGTTTTCATCTCACACTCTTAGTATTCCTTCTCCTTCTATCCTCTCAAAATAACTTCTCTTACCTCTACACATCTCTTAAGCTCTTCTTTCTTTCCTTTTGCCCTCTTATTCCCATCCCATCTATATAACTCTTAGCTCATTGGTTGTTGATATTTCTGTGGTGGAGCTTTTCCTGCAATTATATCCCTATTATTTTATATATATATAAATATATATTTAAATTATTTAAATGTATATAATATATATGCACACTTTAAATTTTGGTTTTAATCTACTACTGTATGCTTCCCCTCTATTACTCCATTCTGCCTTCATGCCTCCCTTTTATAGTTACAAAGTAAATTTTATTTCCTTTCCTGCTTTGCCTTGTCTCTATTTCCTAGTCTTATTATTGACCCTCCCTCTAACCTTACAAAATCTCTTTTCTTTCCATTAGTCATCTCATATTATTTTTTCCTTTCTTATAATTCTCTTACTCTCTTTAAACCTTTATTAATATTGGTTCCTTTGCTGTTGATAGTGTAATTGTGGGTAGGGGTTATTTTTGCAGGTGCGGGCCTATTTCCTGGGCTGTTTGGTTTTTGTTCTGGAAGTACCTGTACAAAAGCATAGAAGATGTGGTGGGTGGAGTGACTCTCAGTCAGTCAGCTGGGAGGAAGAACCCACCAAAGAACAATCCAAGAGCAGCCAAAACCCAGCTACAACCAGAGAGCCCACATAAATAGCATAAAGGGCATCCCAAGAACATCAAGCTCAGGTGATCAAGGAGACTGCACCACTGAGTCCCACAGGTCTCCTGTCACAGAAGATCACACCACAAAGGCCAGTAGTCAAAGAAGATCAACCTAACATGCAGAAAGAAACAAGAAGAGTAACCTAAAATGGGGAGAAAAAGAAACAACCCCCAATCGAAAGGAAAGGAAGAATACCCAGAAAGACTGCTAAACCAAAATGAGGCAACCAAACTATCAGACATCAAGTTCAAAATGAGGGTTATAAGGATGCTCAAGGAGGTCAGTGAAAACCTCAAAGAAGTCCAGAGAAGCTTCAAGGAATTTACTGAGAACTACACCATCATGAAAAAGAACATAGAAACTATGAGTAAGAGCCAGGAGAAAATGAAAAATACAAATCTGAAATGAAGAGTACAGTAGAAGGAATTAAGAGCAGGTTAGATGAAGCAGAGTATTGAATCAGCGAGCTGGAGGACAAGGTGGAAAAAAATTCCCAGACAGAGCAACAAAACAAAACAAAAAAGACTCAAAAAGAATGAAGATGGTTTAGGGGAGCTGCAGGACAACATGTAACAATAATATCCATATAATAGGGATACCAGAAGGAGAATAAGAAGAACAAAGGATAGAAAACCTGTTTGAAAAAGTAAACTTCGCTAACTGGATGAAAGAAAAAGTCACAAAAATCCAGGAAGCACAGAGGGTCCTAATCAAGATGAACCCAAAGAGGCCCACCCAAGACACATTATAATTAAAATGGAAAAATTCAAAGACAAAGAGAGAATCTTAAAGGCAACAAGGAAGAAACAGAAAGTAACATAACAAGGGAGCTCTGATAAGGCTAGCAGCTGATTTCTAAAACAAACAAACAAACAAACAAACAAACCCACTACAAGCCAGAAGGGAATGGCAAGAAATATTTCAAGTAATGAAAAGCAAAGGCCTGCAAGCAAGACCATTCTGCCCAGCAAGGCTCTAATTTAAAGTGGAAGGCAGAATAAGGAGTTTCCCAGACAAAAGAAGGCTAAAACAATACACCTCCACCAAACGAGCATTGCAAGACATGCTAAAGGGATGCTTTAAGAAGCTAAAGCTTTAAGACTGCTTTAAGAAGATGAATTAAAAGAGTGACAGAGAGAGGAACACAGGTACAAAGGGGGAAAATGGCAATGAATAAGTACTTATTTAAAATAACCTTAAATACTCTGGTTTCTCTTCAAAATGAACAAATCTTTCACCTTTTACTAAAATAACCTTAAATGTAAATGGCTTAAATGCTCCAATCAAAAGACATGGGGTAGCTGAATGGATAAGAAAACATGACCCACATATATGCTGCCTACAAGAGACCCACCTCAGAAAAAAACGACCTACACAGACTGAAAGTGAAGGGTTGGAAAAAACTATTCCAAGCAAATAGACAGGGGAAAAAAAAAAAGCCAGGGTAGAAATACTTACATCAGACAAAACAGATTTCAAAACAAAGGCCATAAAAAGAGACATAGAAGGACACTTCATAATACTCAAGGGTAAAATCCATCAAGAAGATATAAACATTATAAACCTATATGCACCCAACATAGGAGCACCCAAATATATAAGGAAAATCTTCAAGGACTTCAAGAAAGATATAGACAGCAACACACTGATAATAGGAAATTTTAACATCCCACTGTCAACAATGGATCGGTCTTCCAAACAGAATCAGTAAGTATGTTGAAGCACTGAACAACACTCTAGATCAAATGGACTTAACTGATTTATACAGAACCTTTCATCCAAAGAAGCAAAATATACATCCTTTTCAAATGCACATGGAACATTTCAAAGATAAACCACATGATAGGGCACAAAACAAGCCTCAACAAATTCAAGAAAATTGAAATCATAACAAGCATTTTCTAGGATCACAAGGACTTGAAGCTAGAAATCAGCTTCAAGGGAGGAACTCAAAAACAGTCAAATTCATGGAGACTGAATAACATGTTATTAAACAATGAATGGGTTAACAACAAGATCAAGGAAGAAATCAAAGTTTCTGGAAACAAATGAAAATGAACACACAACAGCCCCAAACCTATGGGACACATAGAAGGCGGTCCTGAGAGGGAAGTTCATAGCAATACAGAGCTACCTAAAAAAATAAAATGTCCAAATAAACAATGTAACCTGACATCTACAAGAACTGGAGGAACAACAAGAAAGTTCAGAGAGAGTAGAAGGAAGAAAACAATCAAGATCAGAGCAGAATTAAATGACATAGAGACTAAAAGAACAATTCAAAATATCCATAAATCCAGGAGCTGGTTCTTTAAAAAGACAAGACTTTAACCAGACTGATCAAGAAAAAAGAGATAGGGCTCAAATAAATAAAATCAGAAATGAAAGAGGAAAATTACAACCAATACCACAGAAACACAAAGAACTGTCAGAAACTACTATGAACAACTATATGCAAAGGAATTTTAAAACCTAGGCAAAATGGACAAATTTCTAGAAACATATAATCCTCCAAAACTGAATCAAGAAGGAGCAGAAAGCTTGAATAGACCATTAACAGCTAGTGAGATTGAAGCAGTAATCAAAAATCTCCTGGCACATAAAAGCCATGGACCAGACAGCTTCACAGGAGAATTTTACCAAACATTTAAAGAAGAGATAATCTCTATCCTTCTCAAACTATTTAAAAAAAAAATCCAAGAAGAGGGAGGATTTCCAAACTTTTTATGAAGCCTGTATCGTCCTAATTACAAAACCAGATAAAGACAAAACAGCAACAACAAAATTACAGGCCAATATTGCTGATGAACATAGATGCTAAAATCCTCAACAAAATATTGGCAAACCAGATCCAGCAATACATTTAAAAGATCATACACCATGATCAAGAGGGATTCGTCCCAGGGATGCAAAGATGATACAATATTTGCAAATCAATAAACATAATATATCACATAAAGGAAAGACAAAAACCACACGATCATTTCAATAGATGCTGAAAAAGCATTTGATAAAGTACAGCATGCATTTATGATAAAAACACTCAGCAAAGTGGGAGTAGAAGGAGCATACTTCTACATAATAAAGGCCATTTTCAAGAAACCTACAGCCAACATCCTACTCAATGTGAAAAAACTAAAAGCTTTCCTTCTAAGATCAGGAACAAGGGATTTCTTTCACCACTTTTATTCAACCTAGTATTAGAAGCTCTAGCCACAGCAATAAGACAAGAAAAAGAAATAAAAGGCATCCAAATTGGAAAGAAGGAAGTAAAACTGCCATTGTTTGCAGATGACATGACAGTGTATATAGACAACCCTATAGCTGTTGCTAGTGCTGGGCCTGGGGTCACTTAGCAAGAGATACGGGGGCTGGGAGTCCACTGAGGCCAGGTGTTGCTTGTTTGAAAGGATTTAGGAAGTTGTGAAGCTTGAGTCAAGACCAACCATTCATATTGAAAAGCTACTATTAACAGCTGTAAGTTGAGTGGGACAGAGCCTCAGGGGATCTCCAGGGTAGGAAAAACAGTGTTAGCCAGGCTAATGATGTCTCAGATATGGCACCTGCCTGGTGGCTCTGCGGCTCTGCCCACCCTCTGCCTGGGAGAAAGCTGTCTCCCAGCTCTCATCTTGATGCCAGCCACTTCAGTTCTACTCCATATACTGCTGGTGCCTTTCAAGCTGTCACCCCAGTACTGAAGTTTAGAGGGAGCGAGCCTGACTGTTTGTAGGTTCTTTAAGATAAACTGCTTGGGACTCCAGAAGTTTCTTCCACCGACTCAATTCCCACTGATTTTTGCAGCCAGAAGTTATGGGGACTTAGCTTCCTGGCACTGGCACCCTGGGCTAGGGAGCCTGGTATGGGGCTGGGATTCCTCACTCCTGAGATTTCCCTCCTGAATTTTTATCCACCACACATGTATGTGAGACCAACCTGTTCCATATCTCTGTCCCTCTTACTAGTCTGGATGGATGTGGTTTCTTTAATTCTATAGTTGTCAGACTTCCATTCTACTCGATTTCTGCCAGTTCTGAGTGATGGTTGTTCTATAATTTAGTTGTAATTTTGATTGTTGTGTGATGAGACAAGTCGTGTTTACCTATGCTGCCATCTTCAGTATATGGCATTTTCTAACTTCAGATGCCACAATGTTCTTGGCCCATTATGACACTGGGTAGCATTAACTCTAAGTTTTGTGCTTCCAAATCACTTTTGTTTTTAAGAATTTCTTGATACTCTTATAGCCTGTCTTCAACTTTGATCCTTTTTTCTATTTGTCAGGTGCAGAGGATTACCCTTTTTAGCCTTCTGTCCTGTCACCAACCATTCCTACTTGGTGGCCTGTACTTGGAAGAAAGGCTGCATGATCTTTCTGGCTTCCTTTGCTTGCACCCCACAAACTCTCTCCCTTGCCCTGTTTACTGCAGAAATCTCTCTTTAGCTGATGAGATTGTATTATCTCCTGTAAATTCTATCTATCCTGGAAGGGCTGTCATTGGTTGCCTTTAAAATCTTTCCTCTTCCTCTCTTTTTTAAATAATGGGGCTAAGTTATATCCAAAGTTTACTCTACAGACTATTTCTTCAAAACACCAAACAAAAATAGCATTTTAAAAGAGGTACATTTTTTCTCTTTTAGAATATAAGCTCCTCTGGAGCAGGGACAATGTTTCTTTGTATGTTCTGGTGTGCCTAGGACACTGAAAATATTCAATAACTATCAATAATGGGAGGCTGTGAGTCTTGACGATAAGAGAAAACAAAATCCCAAATACTGTTTTGTGGCTTGTTTTATTATACCTTCAGATTAATTGGGAAATATCAGTCCTTTGGGAAAATTGTACCAAATATTACATTCAAATAAAAGTGCAGCAGAAGCCTTGGGGTAGTTCTTTTCAAGAAGAAAGGAGCTCATGCATTTGGGACAACATGATAAGGCATCTTCACTCAGAGATCTTTTTTTAAATTGATTTCTCCTGACCCCCAGGACAAAGACATGAAATGATCCATAGTTTAGGAGAATTAAGGTAGACTGAGAAGATGGATCTCATTCAAGAAATTCTATGTAAAATATGAAGTTTGTCACATTTGCCTATTTATGTGTGTCAGTCATTTACGACACTAGTTTGATTCTGAAATAAATTGTGATAATACATTAAAAATTAAATGAACAATATGTTGCATATGTATTGTTACAAAATTTAATGTGATATGAAATACAACCACTCAAAATATATAATTTTAAAACATAACTGTTGCTGAGTTTCATGTCCAAGATTGCTTTCTTAAAGGTGAATTAAATTCCTAATTAATACAGTATATGAACCTTGTTTACATTTTTAAATATCTAGAAGAGAATGGGAAAAGCAAAACAAAAGCAACATACTTCTATTTCTGTATATGTGATAGTATTTTTCCTTCAACTGAATATAACATGTGTTTAGTGTCATATTTATTATTTTAATAATTATAGCCATAGAGTTAACACAGCAATTGTATATTCTTTATCATAGTAGATAAAATCAATTAAATGTTGTTTTAAGGAAAAAAAGGGGAGAGAAAGTCAGTAAGAAAGAAAGTCCTAAAAAAATATAGTAAAAAAGGTAAGAAATATTGTGCATGATAAAAAATACAGATGGTAGAAACTGGCAATTAAAAGAATAAGAAAGCATGCCCTGGCCAGGTGGCTTAGTTGGTTGGAGTGTTGTCCCATACACCAGAAGGTTGAGGGTTCAATTCCCAGTTGGGGCACATAGCTGGGTTGCAGGTTTGATCCCTAGTTGGGAGGCAGCCAATCGATGTTTCTCACATCAGTGTTTTTCTCTCTCTCTTTCTCTCTCTCTCTCTCCTCCGTTTCCTCCTCTCTCCAAAAATCAATAAACATATACTTGGGTGAAGGTAGATAGATAGATAGATAGATAGATAGATAGATAGATAGATAGACAGATAGATAGATAAGAAAACGCAATAGATTAAAATTTAGCCATATGTACAAAACAAAAATGATATCTTTTTTAAAGCTGTAAGAATAAGAATGACATAAAAAAGGAAGCATAAAAATACAGAAGCAGTAAAATATCAAATTTATTCAAAACAATAAATGTGGCAAAAGTGAAAACATATGTTAAAAGCCTACAATATCCTTGTAATAATATTGTTAAAATAATACTGTTATAGTAGTCATGAAAATTAATGATTTAAACAAAATTCTGTCAAAATATATTAAAAACCCTGAGATGTTTGGAAATACTTATTGATGGATTGCAGCTTACTTCTAATTCTTTTGTCATTGTTGTTGTTTAAGAGTCTAGATAAAGATTATTGTCATTCAAATATTTCACACAAAAAGGAAAATAGCAATCAGGTCAATGTTTATGAAAAATTAAAAAACGCATGTTCATAGACATTGCTTTATTTACCATGGGGAGCAGGCTCTCCCTGATGTCACACACAGTAGCTGCACTTGTCTGATGCTCCTTTGCATACAGCTCTGGTCACACTTGGCAGCGCCCACAAGCAGCAAGAGCGGCAGCTCCTCTTTTTTTAAAAATATATATTTTATTGATTATGCTACTACAGTTGTCCCATTTTTTTCCTCTTCTTTATTCCCCTCCACCCTGCACCACCCCTCTCCCCAGGATTCCCCTCCTTCTTAGTTCATGTCCATGGATAGTGTATATAAGTTCTTAGTCTTCTCCATTTCCTATACTATTCTTAAACTCCCCCTGCCTATTTTGTACTTACTGTTTCTTCTGCATATTTGTTGTACCTTTTCCCCCATTCTTCCCCCTCCTCTTTCCTCTGATCTCCATTTCTGTGATTCTGTTCCTGTTCCGTTGTTTGTTTAGTTTGTTTTTGTTTTTGGTTTAGGTTCAGTTGTTGATAGTTGTGAGTTTGTTGTCATTTTCCTGTTCATAGTTTTTGATCTTCTTTTTCTTAGATAAGCCCCTTTAACATTTCATATAATAAGGGCCTGGTGATGATGAATTCCTTTAACTTGACCTTATCTGGGAAGCACTTCCATTCTAAATGATAGCTTTGCTGGAGAGAGTGATCTTAGATGTAGGTCCTTGTCTTCATGACTTTGAATACTTCCTGCCAGCCCCTTCTTGCCTGCAAGGTTTCTTTTGAGAAATCAGCTGACAGTCATGGGAGCTCCTTTGTAGGTAACTGCTTTTAAGATTCTCCCCTTATCTTTAATCTTGGGTAATGTAATTATGATGTGCCTTGGTGTGTGCTTCCTTGTGTCCAACTTCTATGGGACTCAGAGCTTCCTGGATCTTCTGGAAGTCTATTTCCTTGGCCAGACTGGGGAAGTTCTCCTTCATTATTTTTCAAATAAGTTTTCAATTTCTTGGTCTTCCTCTTCTTTTTCTGGCACCCCTATGATTTGGATGCTGGAATGTTTAAAGTATCCCAGGGTTCCTAAGCCTCTCCTCATTTTTCTGAATTCCTGTTTCTTCATTCTATTCTCACTGAATGTTTATCTCTTCCTTCTGCTCCCAATCTATTTGAGTTCCAGTTTCCTTCCCTTTACTGTTGGTTCCCTGTATATTTTTCTTTATTTCACTTTGTGTAACCTTCACCTTTTCCTCCATTTTGTGACCATACTCAACCAATTCAGTGAGCATCCTCATTACCAGCGTTTTGAACTGTGCATCTGATAGGTTGACTATCTGTTCATCACTTAGTTCTATTTTTGGAGCTTTGATCTGTTCTTTCATTTGGGCCATATTTTTTTGTCTCAGTACACCTGTTTCTGTTGGAAGGGGAGGAGCCTTAGGTATTCACCAGGGTGGGACAACCCAGGTTGTTGCGTTGTGATGCTGTGTGGGGGGGAAGTGTATGAGAAGGAACGATGACACTTGCTCAGCTCTCTGCCGGTTTTCAGTCACTTCCCCCACTACCCACAAGCAAATTGGGCCCTTCTGGTGCTGATTCCCAGGTGGGTGGGTTTGTGTACATTCTAGGACCCGGTGAGTCTCTCCATTGGACTCTCCTGTGAGGCTGGGAGTTTCTCCTGATGCTGCAACCCCCACAGGTTTTTACCTTCAGAGGTCTTGAGGCTTTATTTCCCCACACTGGAACCCTAGATTGCATGGTCTGTCTCGCTCCCCAGCTGTTCCTCACAGTTTATCCACAGGCAAATGTGGGACAGACTGGTCCTCCAGCCGCTGCCTTGCAGTACGTCCTCTCCACCCTGGCTGCCTGTCCCCACCCTTCCTGCTGGTCTGAATAAATGTTTCTTCTTTAGCGCCTTGGTTGTTGGACTTCCATGCAGTTCGATTTTCTGGCAGTTCTGGTTGTTTTTTGTTTTTAAATTTGTTGTTGTCCTTCTTTTGGTTTTGTAAGGAGGCAAAATGTATCTACTATGCCTCCATCTTGGCTGGAAGAGCAGATCCTCTTTCAATCTTTGTATTTGCAGGAGACAGTGCAGGTGCAGCATCCACCAGTGGAGGAGGAGCATTTGGCATCCATTTTGGACAATGGTAAAGCGGGAGGTCCAAAGCAAGAGAAGAATAGGCAATCATGCTGGTGCAAGGCATATGGCCTTCTTTTAATTCTTCACTGAAATTTCCTATGTGTTCAAAATTTTCTGTCATGAACAGATAAATAGGCTGAAATGTTAGTATTTCCTTTTTATTTAAAGTAAATGCAAATAACTAGATATAGCAAACTGCAGCTAGAAACTTTATAAAGTCATACATTTCTATGGTAAGTCAAGAAAAAAAGAATGAGAAAAAGAAAAAACAAACTTGTAAAAATAGCATGATTGTAAATAATTTGAATGTAAATTATAATGTAATGTAATGCCTATAACATATTATTCTTCATATGCAAAGAGATAAAATTTCCCCCAAGTTTTCATAAAATACTATATTAAATGTATATTAAACCACAGTAAAAACTTTAATACATTACAAAACAAAATGCCTGTATGTTCTTTGAGCATGGTTTTAAAATGTACTGAGAATGTATAACTTTACATGAGAAAAGATTGTTTTCCCAAATTTGACTGGGTTAAATATTTAGCAAATAATTGAATGGACAACTTTACATATAATTATGTTTTATATTTACATTTGTTTCTTATTCAGTTGTGAATGCATGATCTTAAATTCATTTATTTTGAAAAAGATTAGGGTGAAAATAATAAACTAATTGATCTGTTACCTGTTAAAAAATGAAATTTAGAAGATTTGAATACAAAAGTTATAATAAAAACAAATTAATTATGAACATCAAAAATAATAGAGTATTATAGAATTATACACCTGAAGCTTATATAATTTTTTTAAAAGTCAAACCCAGGAAATCTGACTCTAGAGCTCATGTTATTTGAAGATTTTATATATTTATTTTTAGAGAGAGGGGAGGGAGGGAAAAATAGAGGGAAACATCGATGTGAGAGAGAAATATCAATTGGTTGCCTCTCATTCATGCCCCAACAGATGACCTGCAACCTAGGCATGTACCCTGACTGGGAATCGGATCAGCAACCTTTCACTCTGCAGGATAATGCCCAACCAATTGAGCCACACTGATCAGGGATGAAACTTCTATAATTTTATTAACCAATGTCATCTCAATAGATTCAATAAAAAAGTAAAAAACTAATAATAAAGGATACAAATTGCTAGGTAATCCCTGAATGGAAGAATGACATAGGAGCCAAGCTAAAGTACATATATGGTCTGGGAAAACTGATAAAGAATAAGCTAACAAACAGAAGAAAAAAATATATATATATGATTGTATTAAATATATGCTTAAGAAGTATTGCAACTAACACATTAGAGATTTCAGCCCTGGCTGGTGTGTCTCAGTGGATTGAGTGCTGGCCTGTGAGCCAAAAAGTCGTTAGTTCAATTCTCAGGCAGAGCACATGCCTGAGTTCTGGGTCAGGTTCCCAGTTGGGGGTTTACGAAAAGCAACCAATTAATGTTTCTCTCCCTCTCTTCCTCCCTCCCTTCCCCTCTGCCTGAAAATAAATAAATAAAATAGTAAGTAAATAAGTAAATAAATAAATAAAATCTTTAAAACAAGAGATTTCAAAGAATATAGAGAAAATCAGATAAGCTATTACACCAAAAACTTTAATGTATGAATGCTTGTGTGGTAAAATAAAAACAGCCTAATTAACGAGAGACAATAACAGAAATAGAATAGAGATATAACCATGAAATATATTTTTTTAATTTGAATTATCTGTAAGGCTCATTTCATATCGTTTTCTTTTTTCAAAATAGAAATAATTCTCATACCATATCAGCTTACCAGGTCCTCCAGAACACAGAACATGTTGATTTTATTTATTACATAAAATTTGGGAAAGTACTAACACCAGATCACACTTAACAATGTAGGCACAGGCTCAGCCCCTCTCTCCCCCCTCTCTAGTGAGTAACTAATATATTACGCAAATTTCCAGACTCAGTCCCATTAAAACCATGAAACAAGAATGTATGCAACCTATTTCAAATAGCGTTAAGTATTGCACTGATGATTCTAGCCAATGAGAGATATTTGGAACAAAAGAGCAAACAAATACCAACAAATCATAGACTTTCCTCTATATCAGGGTAACCTGTTGAAAAGTAAAATAAAATTCAGTAATTTTAATATAAATAAACTATTCCAGAGAATACGAAGTATTTCAAATAATATGAAGAAATTCTACTGCAGTAAACCAAAATATGTATAATTCCAAATAAGGAAATGAAAACAGGAACTCTCAGGCAATCCTTCTGTAAGTAAATCTGTCAATGTATATCTGAAATTTTAAAACATATTTTTGTTCAAGATGGTGCTCAGGGATCATACACTGGACTCTTTTTTCTATCCTAAGATTTAATTTTAATACCAAGAATCCATTTAAAAGGTGATTTAATAAAGTCATGTAAAGAAAGACTACTATCTGTGGTGTGGTTGGGGGAGGGTGGGTGGAGGGCTCATCATCCATGAAAATTTCCAGTTATTAAAAAACAAGGGGTTAAGGAAACTCTCAGACGTATGAGAGGATGAAGATAAAACCTTAAATAACTCATAGAGGTACAGCCAAAGTGAGACATACTGAAGGCAGAAATAGAGGCTCAGGACTGAAAATTGGGTATTTGCTGAACATGTGTCTGCTCAGCAGCTGTGGTGACCCACTCTCCTCTCACTGCCCCCAGTCAAATGCCGTTGTCATCAAAGTGTGGGGGGAAGGTTAAAGAGTAGTGCCAACTGTATGTTTATTCCCAAGTATGTATAAAGAAATACTTAAGTAAAAATTCATAAATATTGATATGTAAATAAATGAAAAACAATTATGTTGAGGTATAATTGACATATAGCATTATAATAGTTTCAGATACACAACATGATTTGATATTTGCATGCACTATGAAATGATCAGCACAATAAGTCAAGTTAACATATATCTCCATACACAGTTACAATTTTTTTTTCTTGTAATGAAGACTTGTACTATCTACTCTTGTAGCATCTTTCAAATATGCAATATAGTACCGTGAACAATAGTCTCCATGCTGTATATTATGTTCCCATGACTAACTTATTTCATAACAGTAAGTTTGTACCTGTTGATCTCCCCTTCACCCTTTTTGACCACCCACACCTGCCCCCTCTGGCAGCCTACGAGTTTTTTATTTGTTTGTCTGTTTTTTTTAGGAGTCCTCATATAAGTGAGATCATATGTTTTTTTTCCATTTTCTGACTTATTTCACTTAGTATACTGCCCTCAAGGTCCATCTGTATTGTCGCAGATTGTAAGATTTCATTATTTTTCTTGCCTAATTGTTCTGGCTAGGATTTGTAATACTATGTTGAATAAAAGTGGAGAGAGTGGACATCCTTTTCTTGTTCCTGATCCTGAACAAAAACTTTCAGCTTTTACCATTGAATATATTAACTGTGGGCTTGTCCTACACGTGCTTTAAGATTATGTTGCGGTCAGTTCCCTCTATATCCACTTTGTTGAACATTTCTATCATAAATGGATATTGAATTTTGTCAAATGCTTTTCTGCATCTATTCAGAAGATCATGTGATTTTTATCTTTCATTTTGTTAATGTGGTGTGTCTCACTGATTGATCTGTGGATGTCAAACTGTCCTTGCATCCCTGAAATAAATCCCATTTGATCATAGTGTACAATCCTTTTAATGTATTGTTAAATTTGGTTTAATACTTTGTTGGACATTTTTCCATTTATGTTCATCACAGATATTGCCCTCTAATCTTCTTTTCTAGTGGTGTCCTTGTCTGGTTTTGTTATCAGGATAATGCTGGCCTCATAAAATGAATTTGAAAGTATTACTTCCTCTCTACTTTTTGGAAGAGTTTGAGAAGAATTGATAATAATTCTTGTTTGAATGTTTGGAAGAATTCACCAGTGAACTCATCTTGTCCTGGACTTGTTTGTTGGGAGGCTTTTAATTGCTGATTCAATCTCCTTACTAGTATCAGTCTATTCAGGTTTTCTATTTCCTCATGACTCAGTCTTAGAATATTGTGTGTTTCTAGGAATTTATTCATTCCTTTTAGATGTTCCAATTTGTTGATGTATAATTGTTCTCAGCAATCTCTCTTGAATCTTTGTATTTCTGTGGCATTAGTTGTGATGTCTCCTCTTTCAATTCTGATTTTACATATATATATTATATATAATATATACATATATATATATAATATATATATGAGTGCTCTTTCTTCCTAGTGAGTCTACCAGAGTTTTGTCACTTTTGTTTATCTTTTCAAAGAACCAGGTCATAGTTACATTGATCTTTTCTATTGGCTTTTTAGTCTTTATTTTACTCATTTCCCTTGATCTTCGTTATTTCCTTCCTTTGCTAACTTTGGGCTTCATTTATTTTTCTTTTTGTAGTTCCTTGAGGTCTAAAGTTAGGTTGTTTATTTGAAATTTTTCTTGTTTCTTCAGGTAGGCATTTATTGCTATGAACTTTCTTTTAAAACTGCTTTTGCCTCATCACATAATTTTTGGTATGTTGTATTTCTTTTTCATTTTCTTAAGATATTTTTAAAATTTCTCTTAGATTTTTTCATTGACCTCTTGGTTATTTAGTAATATGATGTCTAATCTTTACATATCTGTTAATTTTCCAGTTTTCTGTTGTAACTGATTTTTAGTTTCATACCATTCCAACTGGAAAAGATTATTGAAATGATTTCAGTCTTCTTAAATGTATTAAGTCTGTTTTGTGGCCTAACACATGATTTATTATAGAGAATGTTCCATGTGTACTTGAGAAGAATGTGTATTCTACTGTTTTTGGATGGAATGTTCTGTATATATCTGTTATGTTCAGCTGATCTAATATGTCATTTAAGACCAATATTTTCTTATTGATTTTCTATCTGGATAATCTACTCATTGATGTAAATGGTGTATTAAAGTCCACTACTGTTATTGTATTGCTGTCTATATTTGCTTTATATATTTAGGTTAATATTTGCTTTATATATTTAGATGCTCCTATGTTGGGTGCAAAATATATACAAATGTTATATCTTCTTGTTGGATTGACCCCTTTATCATTATGTAATATCCTTCTTTGTATCTTATTACAGTATTTGTTATAAACCTTATTTTGTCTAATGTAAGTATAGCTACACCAACTTTCTTTTGGTTTCCATTAGCACAGAATGTATTTTTTAATCCCCTTACTCTCAATCTGTGTGTAACTTTACGTCTGAAATGAGTTTCTTGTAAACAGTATATAGATGGGTCGTTTAAAAAAAAAACCAAAAACTCAGCCACTCATTGTCTTTTGATTACAAAATTTAGTCCATTTACATTTAAAGTAATTATTAGTAGGTATATAGTTATTGCCATTTTGTTCATTGTTCTCTGGAAATTTTGTAGTTCCTTTCTGTTTCTTTTTCTCTTACTCTCTTTCTGGGTGGTTTGATGACTTCTTTAGCAGTATGCTTAAGTTGCTTTTTCATTATCTTTTGTATATCTACTATAGGTTTTTGCTCTGCGGTTATTTATAACAATCTATTTAAACTTGATAACAACCTAAGTTTAATAGCATCCTAAAGCTCTATACTTTTAGATCCCCCTCCATGTTTTTTCATTTTTGATGTCACATTTTACATCCTTTTGTCTTGTGTATACCTTAACTAATAATTATAGTTATTTTTACTACTTTTGGCTTTTTTAAAGTTATATTTTATTGATTATGCTATTACAGGTGTCCTGTCTTTTCTCCTTTTGCACCCCTCCACCCAGCACCTCCCACTCATTCAGGCAATCCCCACACCACTGTTCATATCCATGGGTCATGCATATAAGTTCTTTGGCTGGCTACTCCAGTTCCTATTCTGTACTTTACATTCCCATGGCTATTCTGTAATTACCTAATCATACTTCTTAGTCCCCTCACCTCTTCACTCATTCTCCCGCACCTCTTCTTGTCTGGCAACCATCAAAATGCTCTTTGTATCCATGATTCTGTCTATATCTTCTTCTTTGCTTAGTTTGCTTTTTAGATTCAGTCGTGGATAGATTTGTATTTTTTGCCATTTTATTTTTCACAATTTTGACCAGGAGTAGCTTTGTGTAGGACAGGAACCTTTAACCTTTCTTAAATAAGTCCCTTTAACATTCATATAATAATGGTTTGATGATGATGAACTCCTTTAGTTTTTTCTTGTCTGGGAAGCTCTTTATCAGCCCTTCTATTCTAAATGACATTTTTGCTAGGTAGAGCAACCTTGGCTATAGGTACCTGCTTTTCATGACTTTGAATATTTATTGTCAATCCCTTCTAGCCTGCAAAGTTTCTTTTGAGAAATTATCTGACAGTCTTATGGGATGGATTCCCCTGTAGGTAACTAACTGCTTTTCTCTTGTTGCTTTTAAGATTCTCTCCTTATCTTTAACCTTTGGCATTTTAATTATGATGTATCTTAGAGTGGGTCTCTTTGCA
Organism: Pteronotus mesoamericanus; assembly: GCF_021234165.1. NCBI lineage: Eukaryota > Metazoa > Chordata > Mammalia > Chiroptera > Mormoopidae > Pteronotus > Pteronotus mesoamericanus. The sequence continues at coordinate 4,043,462 of NW_026555085.1, forward strand.
TCCACATTGTTAGGGACTCTCTGTGCTTCCCAGACTTGCGTGTCTATTTCCTTCACCAAATTAGGGAAGGTTTCTTTCATTATTTTTTTCAAATAGATTTCTAATTTCTTGCTCTTTGTCTTCTCCTTCTGGTACCCCGATGATGCAAATGTTGGACCTATTGAAGTTGTCCCAGAGGCTACTTATACTATCCTCATTTTTTTGGATTCTTTTTTCTTCTTGTTGTTCTGATTAATTGTTTTTTGCTTCCTTATGTCCCATATAATTGTTTTGATTCTCGTCTTCATTCACTCTACAGCTGTTTCTCTGTAAATTGTTCTTTATTTCAATTAGTGTATCCTTTGTTTCTGACTGGATCTTTTTTATGCTGTTGAGGTCCTCACTAAGTTCCTTGAGCATCCTTATATCCAGTGTTTCGAACTCTACATTTGATAGATTGCTTATCTCCATTTCATTTAGCTCTTTTTCTGGAGTTTTGATCTATCCTTTCATTTGGGCTATGTTTCTTTGTCTCCTCATTTTGGCAGCCTCCCTGTGTTTGTTTCTATGTATTAGAGGGCTGCTTTGACTCTGTGTCTTGGTAATGTAGCCTAATGCAGTGGGTGTCCTGTAGGATTCAGTGGCACAGCTTCTTCTATCACCCAAGCTGGGTGTTCAAGATGCACCCTTCATGTGGCTGAGTACAGCCTCCTCTTATAGTTGAGCCTTGGTTGCTGTTGGCAGATCAATGGGAGGGATTTATCCAGGCCAGTCAGCTGCAAGGACTGGTTGTGATCACTGACCACCCACCCCTGCCCTCTGTGGAGGATTTCAGGGTGTTGGTGCTCCAACATGGTTTGTGCATGTCCACTGGGTGTGCTGGCCCTAGGGTTCCCAGGTGGTGGAGGCCAAGTTCAGCCCCCACCTGTGTTTTCCCAAGGCCACCCTGCCTGAGCAATAGAGCAATCTGAGATGGTTGCTACTTTTGCTGCACTTGGACATTCCCAGGCAAAGCCAAGCTGTGAATCTAGGCTGGCTACTGCCAGTGCTGGGCCTGGGGCTCACTGAGGCCCAGCTGTTGCTTGTTTGATAGGATTTAGGAAGTTGTGAAGCATAAGCCAAGATCCACCATTCCTATGGAAAAGCAGTTTAGGTGGATCCATAATTTGGGTGAGGTGGAGTCTCTAGGGATCTCCAACGTGGGTCAGTGTCAGCCAGTTTAATGGGATCCCAGATATGGCACCAGCTTGCCAGCTCAGTCTGGATGGATATGGTTTCTTTAATTTCATACTTGTTAGATTTCCATTCAACTCAATTTCTGACAGTTCTGAGTGATGCTTGTTCTATATTTTAGTTGTAATTTTGATGTGGTTGTGTGAAGAGACGAACCATGTCTGGCTACTCTGCCATCTTTACTGGAAGTCTACTTTTGTCTTTTAACCTTCATACTAGCTATGTAATTTTTTAATCCACTATCTTTAGTACAAGTATACCTTGTTTTATTGCACTTTGCTTTATTGAGATTCACAGATGCTGCAATTTTTACAAATTGAAGGTTTGTGGCACCCCTGCATTGAGCAAGTCTGTCAGCACCATTAGTATTTTTTTAGTAATAAGTTATTTTTAAATTAAGGTATGTACATTTTTAGGTGTAATGCTAATGCACACTTAATAGACTATACAATATAGTAGAAAAGTAACTTTTATGTGCACTGGGAAACAAAAACTTTTATGTGACTTGCTTTCTTGTGATATTTGCTCTATTGCGGTGGTCTGAAACCAAACCTACAATATCTCCAGGGTATGCCTGTATATATTTACCTTTACCAGTAAGATTTATACTCTTATATATTTTCTTATTACTAATTAGCACTCTTCCTTTACAGCTTAAAGAAGTCCCTTTAATGTTTGTTGTAAGGATGGTTTAGTGGTGATGAACTCCTTTAGATTTTACTTCTCTGGAAAACTTTCTCTCTCCACTTTGAATGATAACTGCCGGGTACACTATTTTTGGTTGGAAGTTTTTTTTCTTGTAGCACTTTATATATATTGTGCCACTCCCTTTTGGCCTGCAAAGTTTTTGCTGAAAAATATGCTAACAGTTTTATAAGAGTATCCTTGTTTGTAACAATTTATTTTTCTCTTGCTGCTTTTAATATTCTCTTCTTGTCTTTAACTTTTGACATGTTAATTGTGTCTTGGTGTGGGTCTCTTTAGATTCATTTTATTTGGAACTTCCTGTGCTTCCTAGAGTTATACATCTGTTTCTTCAGTTTACAAAAGTTTTCAGCAATTATTCAAATTGAATGATATAAATTCAAGTTTATAACATAAATTCAAATAAATTTTCTTCCCCTTTCTTGCTCTCTTCTCCTTCTAGGGTTCCTATAACTAGAATGTTAGTCTGCTTGATGTTGTTCCATAGATCCCTTAGGCTATCTTAATTTTTTTTCTTTGTGCTGCTCTAATTGGGTGAATTCCTCTGCTCTGTCTTCAAGTTCACTGATTTTTTTGATTTGCCTACTCTATTGTTTTTTTTTTATTCTAATGTATTTCTCAATTCAGTTTTGTATTCTTCCTCTCTATGACTATTTGGTATTTTTTTATGTTTTCTATCTCTTTGTTGAAGTTCTCACTGTGTTCATCCAGTCTTCCCCTGAGTTTGATGAAAACTTTATGACCATTACTTTGGACTCTTTATCAGTTAAAATGAACTCCATTTTAAAGTCTTTTCCCCCTTGAGGATTTATATTTTTCTTTTGTTTGTAACATATTCCTTTGTCTCCTCATTTTGTTTGACTCTCTGTATTTGTTTCTATATATTAGATAAAATAGCCATCTCTCTCAGTCTTGAAGGAGTGGCTTTGTGTAGGACAACAACCTTATCATTCAACCTTGCCCAGGCTTTTGGTTGTCTCTCAAATCTCTGTGATTTTACAAGAAACCATTTTATTTCTAATACCTCCCCGTTCTTGAGCATGTATCAAGACCTGCCAGTGTCCCAAAGGGTAGGATCTCAGTCAGCACCTATGTTTAAGCTCTTTGGAAGCCAGACAGTCAGAGAGAAACTTTTAAAGCATGCAAATAGATACAGTTCTTTGGGACCACAAGCTTAAGCCAGACCAGACAATTTGGAGGATCTCCTAGGTGACAGTCTCAAAAAATTGAGGCTGTAGACAACCATCTCTTCAGACTCTCTCTGCTTTACTTTCAAATCTCCTTTTTCTCTCTGTGTCTAATCTCTTTTATAAAGATACTCGTGATGGCACTTAGGGCCCACCCAGATAATCCAGGGTAAGATTTTCTTAAGATCTATAACTCCAGAATATCTTTTTTGGCATGTAGAGTAATATTCACTTTTTTAGCATATAAGCTAATATTCACAGGTTCTTAGTACTAGAAGATAAATATAGCTTTAGAAAAGAGGGGAGACTTTCAAGATGGTGGAGGAGTAAGTGGAAGTCACACTGACCTCCTCCCAGGACCAGCCTGGAATTACAACTAAATTGTGGAGAAATCACCTGGAACAAACAACTGAACAATAGTGAGAGAGGAGCCTTGTAACCTCGGAGACAAAAGAATCGGCTCTAGTGCAATCTAACTGGTAAGGAGTGCGGTACAGACCTGAGAAGGTGGGCAGGGCGCCCACAGGCAGCACCAAAAGGATATTGAAACGGCCAGTTGGATCCCCCTGAGAAGAGCAGGGTCTAAACCAAAAGCAGGGATCTCTGGCCCACAACACCAAAGCCCAAAAAGTACACAGAAAACAGCCAGCTGTGAAAAGTGGCAGGGTTGCTCTCTGCCAGAGACAGGCGACTGGAGACGCAAAGATCTGTTTAAAGGACCAACATATAAATTTTTATTTGCAGCCACTTACCATGGTCTCCAGCAAAGGTGGGGGCGGAGTGGGCAGGAAACCCTGGGAAGAGACTAGGGAAAGAGGCTTTGGGGAGAGAACTGGGAGAGTGGCCGGCGGGATCTTGGTGCTGATTCATCTCCCATGTGGCAGCAGCCATCTTGCTCAGGCAAAGACCACGCCCCCTGAACAGCACCAGTGTCAAAGGACCCAATAGCCCCGCCCCCAAGTGGGATTCCACCCCTTCCTGTGCTGTCTAAGCTACCTGCTGAGTACAGAGTGGCAGCCACAGACAGTAGATCCCTGGCTAAAGCAGGCACAGAGAGGTCTGGAAACACTTGAGGAGAGACTGGGGATGGAGGCTTTCAGGAGAGAACAGAGAGAGTAGCCAGCGGGATCCCAATGCAGACTCCTCTCCCAAACCGCAGTAGCCTGAGAGTACTCAATAACCCCGCCCCCAGGAGGGACTCTGCCCCACCCTGAGCTGTCTAAGGCAGCCTGATGAGTGCAGAGTGAATAGATTAACAGCTGAAGGAGACAGCCACAGACAGCAGATTCCTGGAAGTCTCAAACAAACTGCCTTAGATCAGACAGGGACGACATCTGACATCATTAGAGGCAGATCCAGAAAGTAAAAACAGAGGTCTCCTACAATAGAAGTTCACACCACAAAGTCAGGAAATCAAGACACATCAACTTAAGAAGCAGAAGCAAAAGAGGAGTCTCACAAATAATGGGAAGACAAAGAAATACCCCCCACTCAAAGGGAAAGGAGGAATCCCCAGAAAGAGAACTAAATGAAATAGAGGCAAGTAAACTATCAGATACTGAGTTCAAAACAACAGTTCTAAGGAAGTTCAATGAGCTCAGTGAGCTCAGAGAAAATTACCAAAAACTACAGGGAAACTATGAGGAACTTACTGCAAACTATATCAGCATGCAAAACAACATAGAAACAATCAACAAGAGACAAGAGGAAATGAAGAATACAGTTTCTGAATTGAAGAACACAGTAGAAGGAATCAAAAGCAGGCTAGAAAAATGAAGCAGAGGACCAAATCAGCGAGCTGGAGGACAAGGTAGAAAAAAGCTCCCAGAAAGAGAAAGCAAATGAAAAAAGACTCAAAAAGAATGAAGCAGCATTTAGAGAAATGCAGGACAACCTGAAACGTAATAATATCCATACAATAGGTGTACCAGAAGGAGAAGAGGATGAGGAAGGGATAGAGAACCTGTTTGAAAAAGTCATGATGGAAAACTCTCATTTGAGGAGAGACAAAGTCACACAAGTCCAGGAAGCACAGAGGGTCCAATTCAAGAGGAATCTAATGAGGCCCACTCCAAGACACATCATCATTAAAATGGAAAATATCAAAGACAAACAGAGAATCCTAAAGCAAGCAAGAGAGAAAGAGGTAGTAACATATAAGGGAGCCCCAATACGGCTAGCAGCTGACTTCTCAACAGAAGCACTGCAAGCCAGAAGGGAATGGTAAGAAATATTCCAAGTCATGAAAAGCAAAGGCCTGCAACCAAGACTGCTCTACCCAGCAAGGCTCTCAATTAAAATAGAAGGTGAAATAAGGAGTTTCCCAGACAAAAGAAGGCTAAAAGAATACTCCTCCACCAAACCAGCATTGCAAAATATGCTAAAGGGATTGCTTTCAGATGAAGAAAAAGTTTCTATGAATACCTAGTTCCTTTCAGAGTTGCCAATACTTAATATTACCAATATTTTTAATACTCATTAATCTGATCGTGACAATGATATTATTTTAATTATTCCTTTATTATTTGTTGAAACTAAACCTGTTTTTGTATATTTCTTGCCTATTTCTATTTTTTTAAAAAGCTTTCAATGACTTTTTGGTATTCTACATCCATTTATTGATTAAAGATGTATAGAACTTTTTTCCCTAAAAAAAAAAAAGAAAACCCCCAAAAACCTATGAATCGTATTTTAGATGTGTTGCAAATACTTTCCTATTCTATTCCTTGTCCTTTAACTTTTTTAAATATGTATATTACTATATGGTCTTAAATGTTTAATATAGTCATATTGCCAACATTTACTTTATAGCTTCTGGGGTTGAATATTTTACTTCAGGTCATGAAAAATATTAGTTCTATTTTCTTGTAAAACTCCTTAGATTCTACATATTCGTTTTTAACTCACCTGAATATTTCTTGTAAAATGTGTGAAATAGGGCTCTATATTTGTTTTATTTCCAGTAATAGTGGTCTATGCACCTTATTTGCTGAATAAGCCTAATTTTCCCCATTGATTTGAAATATCAACTTAATCATGTATTATATTGTTAGACGGATATATACTTTTGTCTCTAGAATGCTCATTATATTTCATTAATCTAATTGATTATTTCTGTGCTGGTGTCATGTTGGTTTAATTGCTGAGACTTTACAATGGTTTTAAATTTTTTAAATATTTTATAATTAACTTTGACATTTAAAAAATAATTAAATCAATCTGCATTTAAGAAAGAATGAATGAAAGAAAGGAAGAGAGAGATGGAACTCCTACCTTTTGCGACAACATGGATGGAACTGGAGAATATTAAGCTAAGTGAAATAAGCCAGTTGATGAAAGACAAATACCATGTGATCTCACCTATAAGGGGACTCTATTCAACAAAATAAACTAACGAACAAAATAAACCACAGGCATGGAAACATGGAGCAGACTGAAAGTGACCAGAGAGGATGGGGAAAGAGGACAATGGTGGGAATAAGGGGAAGGGACTAGACAAAGAACGTGTATGAATGATCCATGGACATGGACAACAGAGTGGGAATTGACTGTGGGAGCGGGGAGTGGGGGTGGGATGGGTGGAGGGGGGTAAAGGGGTAAAAATTGAGACAACTGTAATAGAATAAACATGATTTATAAATTTAAAAAAAATTTAAATTTAAATTTAAAACAAAGAGGCATTTTTTTTTCCTCTCCCTATAGCTCAGAACCCCAGGGGACAAGCTCAGGCAAACGTCTCAGTCAAGGGTTCTAATTGGCCAGCTTGAGTCACGTGTCCATTCTTAAGCTCATCACTATGGCCAGAGCACAGAGAGCCTCTGGTTGGTCAGGCCCCATTATACTCTTAACCTTGCCATTGGAGAGTGAGGCCAGCCTTATCTAATCACATGGGTCAAATGATATCACTATGGGATTAAGGAAGTGTTGCTCCCCAAAGAATGGCAGACAAAATACATGTCCTCTATGGATGAGAGGGAGTTTGATGGGCATTCTAGACAGAGATACACATGAGCAAAGGCTCAGAATCAGGAGCATCAAGGCATAAGAGTGATTATAACAACTGCCCACTTTCATTGGGTATACATCTGCCAGAGACTTCACAACATTTTGCATGTACTCATTTTTTCTTACGATACTCCATGACAGAGATGTGCTGTCATTATCTCCATTTTTACAGATGAGGAAACTGAGGCACAGAAAAATTAAGCAACTTCCAACGTTCTCATGGCCAAGAAGCACAGAGAAAGGATTTGAACCAAGGAGATAGGTGCCCAAGCCTGTGCTTTCTTTCTGCTCTTAGTTTGGCAGGAAGGTAGGGGGTGTATGGGAGAGAGCCCAGAAAGGTTTGTTGGGCCAGGCTGTAGAAAGCCTCAGAGGTCAGGCTAGGGCACTGGAGCTCTATTTAGAGCACAGGCACAGTGGTGTTAGAGCAAAGAGCCATGTGACCCAGACGGGGCTTTGAGAGGGATGGGAGAGAGGGGAGCTGAGGGAGGGACAGGCAAGTTGGCTGATGCAAGGTGGGGGCATGGAGATGAGGGCATGCAAGAGGGCTTGAGGGCGGAGTGAGAAGGAGGAGTCACATCTGAAAGACACCTCAGGGGACAAAACAGCAGGTCTTAGAGATTGTAGACCTGGAGGCCCCTTGTGACACAGACAAATCGATTGGGAGGAGGTAGTTTGAGGGCAGGGGAAGGAGGGGCTATTCCATGTGGGATTTACGGAGTTGAAGTGATGATGAGGAAGTCCTTCACTAACCTCTGAGCCCCTCATTGTTCACAGGTCACCCCTGAGGTGAGATGAGTTGGAGCACTTTCCTGAGGAGAGGAGGGCAGAGAGTGGGTGTCTTGTTTGCCTCACAGCAGGTTCCATTCCGGGGAGGGGGGGCCTGTGGATATCCTCCAGCAGCCTACACTCAGCCCGGGGTGCATCTCCTTCCTCTGGAGTAGTGGCCCCTGCATCTTCCCAGCAGCAGTGAGGGGCAGCAGGTAACTGTGTAATAAGTACAGGAAGAGAGCAGTTCCATTGAGGGTTTCAGCAGAGGAGGCCGCTGCCTTGAGGTAACACTGTCAGGGGTCTGAGCCCCAATGCTGCTGCACCTCCTCCCAGCAAAGGTTCCCTCAGGAAATCTGTGGTCAGGCTGTTTGTGTCACAAGTATATTTTGAAGAGAGGGATACTGTGGGCACTCTGGTTTTAAATTTGAGGTTCTGGGACCCCCAACAAATGTAGCTCAGGGAGAGACAAAGACTTCAGCTTATCAGAAATGACTCTAATAACTCAGGGCTTGAGGGAGACCTGGGAATTGGTGAGGGCCACCCCTGCCTCTGACCTCCACGCATGATTTAACCACTTTGGCTGTTCCTGTTGTCAGAAGCCCAGTGAGAATGTAGGTGGAGCCGGGCTTGGTCTCCCAGCCCCTGAGGTACTCTCTAGTCCTCTCCTCCACACAGGTGGTTGCATGCATGCACACACACACACATATACTCACACATTCACACACGTGTACTTAGCTCTTCAGTCCCCTGGCCTGACCCTGTGTTTACACAGCTTCCCCTGGAGCCAGGCCTCAACCAAGGGCAGTGAACACTCATTGGCTGTAAAAGATGGACCATGTCTGCCTGTGGGGCTTCTGGGGAATCTGGAATTGGGCTCTCAGATATGTGCTTGGACTCAGCATCTATTCTATTCTTTCTGGCACTGCAGGGGCTGAAAAGTTAAAGATTATGCTTCCCAGACTCCCACACATGTAAGGTGTTGTTAGTTCCTGAGTTAGGTTCTGCTACGTGGATGCACGTGAGATCTGGAAGGCAGAAGTGAAACTGAGCCAGCCTCCTGGTCCTTTGGCTATTTGCTGATGGCACACTAGTTTCCCTCCAGCAGTGTTCCTATGTCCTGTGTCCTGCCACCAGCTTTGTGGGAGCCCAGAGCATGTGTAATGGTGACCGCAGGTTCTAGACTCTGGGGTGGCAGCTGCAGTGCTGTGTTCCAGCGGGGGTCTTGATCTCTGCTGGGCGAGGGTAGGCCTCCCAGGGTGGCCGCCTCAGCAGTATTGTTGCCTCGTGCACTTCAATGACCTTGTAAGCACCTGATTCCCTGTGTTAATCCCTTCTCTACTTAAAATCGCCTCACGGCTTCTGTGTCCTGAACTGAACACTGATAGAAACAAACACAAATGCACTCTGTGCTAATGATCCTGACCTTTGGCATGAAGCTAACAGGCCACGAGGGGCTGTAGAACCAAGGCAGCTTTGAAATATCACAAAAAATGAAATTGAGGATATGGAGTCTACAGAAGGGTGCACACACACACACATGCACACACACACCCTGGGAGGAGGCAGAGTGGCAACACTGCAACTAGGCAGCCTGGGGTTCCGCCGCTTGCTGCCTCTGTGTATATGCATAACATGAAGATTTGTAGGGAAGGAAATAGATTTTTATTAACAGGGTTCCCAATTTGAGGGTGCTGGGAGCATTTCTGCTCCATGCCGACAAAGCTGACCTCTCCCAAAAAGCATAGAAAACCAGCCACCCCAGGGAAGATTAAAGTCTAAATCCGTGTCTGGAAGTTCCCCATTACTGCTTATCTGTAACACAAGGTTGTTATTCAAATGGTTCTCCGTCTTCACAGCCCCAGCCCTCTCTCTCTGGTGCCAGTGTTGACATCGCCTTGCAGCAGCTCTCTCTTTCTCTCAGGGTCTGGAGTGCGCTGCCAGGTCACTCCAGACGGTTGTTCAGGGCAAGCTCCATTCCTGAGGAACTTCCCAGCTCATGCCTCCGTGTGCCGCCCTCAGGGCGAGAGAGTGGAAGTATTCTAGGACCTGTGTGCCATGCTGCACTGGGCCGTGGAGTCCCAAGGGCTGGCGTCCAGCAACACACGCATCCCAGCATGGGACCCTGACTCTGGGAGGTGGCTTCCAACCAGGTGGTGCCTAAGCCCTGGGAGCATCCAGCGATCCAACCAATGAGGGTTAATGTTGGCCCTGTTTGTCCTTGCCCCTCTCCAGGTGGCCATATTCTGTAAGGGGGCAGAGTCTTGAACCACACGTGCTCTGTACAAGCTCCCTTTTGCTGAGTCACCAGCTGCCTGGCTGCCTGAGGCAGTCTCCCTCCTCCCTCCTCCCTCTTCCCTCAGTCCCTCCATTCACAAGGAGGGCAAGCCGCTTTTAATCTTCAATTCTACCTTTGGGTTTTTCTTCCAGTGATTTGGCCTGACCATTCTGTTACAACACTTTCTCCTGCTTCATGTTTCAGTGTTTGAGGTCCCTGGTCTCACATAGTCCTTTGTGGCAGGATGGCATGTTGAAATGTTACTTCATATTCTGTGGTACCCCCTCCTGGACCTTGGCCGGTTCATTCAGTAGCCAGCAGGACAGCTGATGTCTCAAGGAAGGGATGACTCAGCATAAAGAGAGAAACAAGTAGTCCTGGCCTGGCTTTTGAGTTTCAAAATTGTAGCCCTCCAGGGAAAACAGAAATGACTCACGTAGCTGAACAGTTCAGGAGATGGGGCAGGTGGGACGACACAGAGCAAGCTTCCCACCCTTCTCCCACCTCCTCCCCTCTTCACCCAGAATTTTCTGGAGGAGGACTTGGAAAAGAAACCGAGGGAAAGTAGGCAGGATATAGATAGTTTGGGCCTCTGACAAAGATGAGTCCTGAAGTCACATGTGACCCTTTAGCTTGGCTCACTGCTGCCTATTGGGTTGTTGAGTCCCAATTCCAAAATCTTCCAATCTGATTGGCTTAGTTCATCTTTTTCAGCCAGGCCCCAAGTGAAGGTCAGTGACCACCCTATGAGGAGACGGCCTTTAGTTCCCATGTACCTCAGGTCTAAGCCATGGCCAGGAGCTGGGCTGCATGGACTGAGGCATGGGTGCCATGCATTGGAGCTTAGAAGTGGGCACAGGCAGGGGCCCAGCAGACCTGTCCCAGAATGTCCTGCTGCTATCACAGATGGCAGGTCCTTCAAGGCAGGGTCTGTGGGTTGGAGGGCTTTTATGGTTCCTTTACCTCACTGCTCCGTCATGGAGCCACTGAAGTGTTACCTCCAAGAACTAGGAGTTTTGCCAGATGGAATGTTTATTTGCTTTTGAATTTTTCCATGTTGGAGGAAAATGTGTTGTTAAGAACTCCAGGTATTCCAGCAGCAAATTTTGTACCCCAGTTTCTGCTAAATGCTGTGGGAGTTTGGGCCTGTCACCTGAGTACACTGTGCCTCAGTTTCCTAATTTGTAAATATAAATACCTTTTGGGGAGCTTATGTGACATTCATCAGGATAAAAATGCTATGAAGGAGTCCAAAGTAGACCCTGTAAATACAAACTCTGTGATCTCAGTCTTCCTCTTCCCTGTCTCTCCCAAGTGGGCCCCCAGCCCAGACCTCCCCACACAGTCCCCTCAGACCTGAGTGGAGAGAGGCAGAGCTCCTTTACCCCTTGGCAGGCACAGCGAGGGGCTGGGCTGGCCTGGCTGGGGCAGTGAGGTGCTGACGGAGCCTTTCTCCCTATGATGGATGGCCTGCCGGCTGGAGCCGCAGTTCCAATTTGCTCCCTATTTGGACAGCCGCTTTACCCACAATTCAACTTGTCAGGGCCACAAATCACTCTGTGCAATCAGACAAGGAGGTGGTGGGGAGACCAGAGGCAGGGCACAGTGGTTTCCAGAGGATCCTGGGCTGGGGAGAGGGGCCATGGGTTACGGTGCTGACGATACAAGGTTTGGCTCCATGTTGGGCCCCCTTTTGCCTCCACTCCTGCCTCCTCGAGAGCCAGCCATCCCCATGGTTCCAGATGACCTACTCTACATCCAGTCCGAACCTTGTACTTCTTCCCAGCTCTCTACCCAGGGGTCCTTCATCTCCCCCAAACAAGCACAACGAACCCTGTGCTTGTCCAACTGCCCCAAGCTGCCTTCTGCCCAGCTCAGCCATCTGGCTCCACCTACACTTAACTGCCTCCAGGGCCTTCTGCTGCCGTCTGCCCTGCCACGGGACTGACCCACTCCACTGCCAGGCCCTGAGGAGAATTAAGGCCAGTCATTCATTCACTCATTCTTTCTTTTATTCGGAAAACATTGACTGAACATTCACTGAGTCACAATGGTGAGCAAAACCACAGTCCAGTGAGGATGGCAGACATTAATTGACCAAGCAGAGAAGCATACCACCTCAAACCGAGACAATGGCTGAGGAGGAAAGATCCTGGGAGCAGTGAGGGCTGGAGGTAGGGGGTCTGTCATGTCTGCTGTCTCTCTTCACTCCCTTCCTTTAAAGCATAGTTTAGGCCCACCTCCTCCAGGAAGCCTTCACTGGTTTCCCATCTACAAGGTGGGGCAAAAGTAAGTTTACAGTTGTGAATATGCGAAACAAAATTTATTCTTCTATTATTATTTATTAATTATTGTATTATTTTCCATACAAAAAAGTGTAAACCAACTTTTACCCCACCCATTGATAGTAACCCATCAATGGGCACTTTGTGAAGGGTCTCAGACCCTTCTGAATTCTAGACTCCTCCTAGTGGTGTCTTATCTTTCTGTTAAGCCCCCAAAGGTAAAGGCCCCTCCAGTAGAGTGTTCTGTCTATCCAAGCATGTCCTGGATACCAGCAATGCCTTTGCAGGACTCAGCTAAGATCTTCCTCCTCCAGGAAGCCTTCCCTGGCATGTGTCCTGGGCCTGGAGTTCAGACTTGAGCCCCCACACCTTGGGCTCAGAGGGAATTGGAGCTTCCCCCTCACCTCCACCAGGTGCCTCTGGGGCATCCAGCTTTACTCTGGATTTAAAGATCTCTCCTGCAGTCCCGCTCCTGCCCCCTCCTAACCTCCCCCACCTCTGCCCTCTGCTAATGATGATGTAGAGACACAGGGAGCAGGGCCTCCGCTTTGATCTACAGCAGCCGCTTCTCTCCTTGATAGATTTCTCAGCCGCAGATATCACTTTCCCTGGCCTGGTCACAGTGCTCCTGGCTTCATCTTGCCAAAGGAGCTAATGCTTCTGTGCTTGGAATGGATGGGGAAGGTGACTTTTCCCATGTCCCCTCCGGGCCAGGTCCAGGGAGCAGCTGGTAGTGGGGAGTCAGGCACCGCTGATGGCAACGTGGGGTGACTGACAGGCCTGAGTGGTCTCTGAGTGCCGATCCACCCCCCTCAGAGCCACCAGAACTTGGAGGGGTGAAGCAGAGGAGGTGTGAGGGCCTGCAGGCTTCCCCCAGCCCCGGGGGTCTGGGAGGCAGAGGCAGCCCATCACCTGTCCTAGTCCGGCCACAACGTGCCCATGATGAATCCTGTAGACAGTGGGCCCACTTTCAACTAGTTCTGTGTCTGAACATCTGCTTTTAGACAAAAACCAAATGGATGACAATTGTTCTGCATGGAGAAGAACTCACTCTAGAATCCTCTGTGATGGGTTTTCCTGGTGAATTTCAATGAGGATTTTCTGCCTCGCATTGATTTATGTTCCCAACCTTTCAGGCACTCGGGGCCTGTGTAAAGGGAGGACTGCCCACATCAGAGGCTGGTCTGCTGATCTGATCTCAGCAGAGACCCATCCGCCCACCAGACATGTGGGAGCTAGGGGAGCGGGGAGGGGCCACAGCAGCCCTCTGCAGCGGCTGCACTCACATCTGCCTCCCCGAGCAGGCTGTTTTGATACTTAGAGATCTGGGGGTTTGGACCTTGGCAATGACCCCACACCTCCAGCAGGTGCTGAGCAAAGCCACTTCCACTCCTGAGGCTATTCTCCCCTCTCTTCCTTCTTTCAAGGCCCTCCCTTTTGATCTGCCCTGCGTTTTCATCTCCCCGCTCATCTTCCTCTTCCAGCAGCCCTCTCCCAGCCCTCCCTGTACCGGACAATCTCCATGCCCCTCTTGCCCAGCTCCTCTCGGTCCCCACCCTGCCTAGTGCTGTTTGCACAGTGGCCCCCTGCCCTGCAGGCCTCCAGTTAGGTTCCAGGCATAGTAGGAGGCTGGAGGGTGAGGGGACAATAGGATGGGTGTTCATGGCTCCTCTGCAGAGGCTCCTCCATGCCCACCTCCCTGGGCACATCCGCTCATGGCTTCATGATGCCAGCCCCCAGGTACACACCCTTGATGGTTTTCCAGAGTCCCATGTACACCTTTGGCACATTGTCTACTGTTTGAGGGGCCATCAGCTTCCGGACCGTTTCCTTCCTCCCCTGTCCTCTTCTTTCTCGAGTCCTGTCCCTTTTCTCTCTTTTTTCTCTTTTGCCCCTCCCAGGGCTCCTTCCTGCTGAGAAGGGGCTGGCTGGGCAGAACCTGGGGTGACAGTGACCTAGGCAGTCCTGGAGTCCCAGGCCTGGTGAGGCTCATTAATCATTTGGAATATTCTGAAATTAGATTATAGTTGACTCACCCAGGGGTGCCCAGGTCCAGGGAAGTTGCTTCAGGTGGGTCAAACCCTCAGGGAGCAGATTTATAGGTAAATCCAGTGCAGCTGAGGAGGGGCCACATGCCCAGTGGGATGGATAGGTCCTATTATTTGCCCAGGACACCCACTTCTGGAGGGTTACCTTGGGACGGAGAGGAGAAATTTGGTTGCTTACAGCATTTTCTATAAAACATTAACCCCATAAAGTGTTCCTAACAAAAGGGGGGTTTATGATCATACAAGTTAGAGAAACTCTGCATTCTGTAGACCCCCAATATGTTCCCTTCCAGCCAAGGCTCTGAGGTGCTCTGCAGTGAAGAAGAGCATGTCCAATATGTGTCCCCAAAGCTGAGTCAGGGAACCAAAATACCTCCACCCCCACCCCCACCCCAGGCTTATTTCCTGAGCCCAGGGTTCCACAGAACACACTTTAGGAAACCTTGATCTCAGGCCCAGCATGCATAGCTCTGTGAAGAAATAAGAAATAAGGAAATAAGAGCAGGCTTTGAGCCCTGTGGATGAGGCTGGAGTCTCCGCTCTGGTTCCTCATGGCAGCCCGCTTTGGAGAAAAGCATCTACCGTCTTTCAAGTCTCTATTTCTTCATCTCTAAAAAGGGAAGACTCCATTGCTCTGAGGACTCAAGAGGATAGGCACATGTGAGTGAAGCTCTGGCTTGCAAGAACCGGACTCACATTACACAAAAAGGGGGATTTATTGGAAAGATGCTAGGGGTCTGCACATCCCTGGGGCAAGGTTGCAGCAACAACCAGGAGGTGAGTGGTAACCTTGGCAGTGTCTACCTTCATCCTTCCTCTCTGCTTCTCTGCACATCTTCTTCCTCTGCAGACCATGTCTGTGCCTTCCAGTGATGGGGGCCCAGATGTACCCATCCCCAGCCCCATGGCTGCCTCAGCTCCCCTGAGAGTAGTGCCCCTCAGGACAGACCCTAAACTTCCAGGAGGGAGAGACTAATTAGCTCAGTGTGGTTTTGCTCCTGTCCAATCCTCTCTGGCCAGGGCACTGGGGTCATGTACTAACATGGCCTATGGCCACACTCCATGGCCCATCTACTCCAAGGGAGGTTCTCAGAAAGCATGGTCCAGCAGACACGGTCTGAGCAGATGCTGACAGGGACGTCTGCTGCGGCACTTACAGTGCCTGAGCGCAGAGTAAGTACTCAGTAAGTGTGGCCGGTAAGGGCTGAGTGCTGTGCTTTTGGCTGAGCAGGAAGTGGAGTTTAGCAAGGATGAGGACTGTTATCTATCTGCAAAAACCTCACTCCCGCCCCTCACACTTTCATGTGCATGAAATCTCCTGAACACAGGACACAAGAAATTTTGCCCTAACGAGGGAAAAATGGATTATTTTGAAATATATTCAAATGAAAAACTGTTCATCAAAAGGCATCAGTAGAGTAAAAAGGCAAAACACCAAGTTGAAGAAGATATTTGCAGTACATATATCCAACAAAGGACTGGCATGCAGAATATATACAGAACTCCTATAAATTGACAAGAAAAAGACAGACAATTCCATTTTTAAACTGGCAGATAATCTGAACAGGCACTTTACAAAAGCAGATGCTCAAAGGGCCAATAAATGGAAGAAAGTGTGCTCAACATCATTAGTCATCGGGGAAAGGCAAGTTAAAGCATAAAATGACACCACTACACACCCACCAGAATGGCTCAAATGAAAGGAAAAATAGAGAGATGTACCAGCTGTCAGTGAGGATGGATCAGCTGGAGCTCCGCTGGTAGAGTCTAACTTGGTACAGTCCCCTGGAAAATCATTCACAGTGTCTGTGGAACCTGAACACAAAGTCCATTCTGCTCATAGACATGTATCCTCCAGAAATGCACACAAGTGTCCAGGAGATCAGATACATGTAAGAGGATTTTCACAGTGACTTTTTTTTTTTTTTTTTTTTGATATCTTAAAGCTGGAGACAATCCAATACCCAGCAACAGCACAGTGCAGATAAATTGTGCTACAGTTATGAGCTGGAATGCTACGCGGCCTGAGAGAAAAGAAATCAAATCTGCACATACAATATGAATGACTCACAGACAATGTCAAGTAGAAGAGACCAGACACAAGTGTCTGCATAGTTCTTATATACATGAAGTTCAAAAGCAGGCAAGACTGGCCTGAGTAAGTCAGGATGGTGGCATCTCTGGGGAAGGAAGCATGATGGGTTTCTGAGTGTCTATTAATGTTTTGTTTCTTGATCTGGCGTAGATTAAACAGATGTGAAATTTGTGAAAATGCATTGAGCAAATCACTTACAGCTTGTACACTTTTCTGTATTTATGCATCCACTTATAACATTTATGGGAAAAATCATGGATGGCTTTTTTATTATTTATCCTCAGCAAGGATATTTTTTCATTGCTTTTATAGAGAGAGGGAGCGGCGGGGGGTGGGGGGGAGAGAGAGACAGAGGAATGTGAAAGAGAAACTTTGGTTGCCTTCTCATCCATGCCCTAACCGCAGACTGAACCCAAAACCTGGGTGTGTACCCTGACTGAGAATCAAAACTGTGACCCTTTGGTCTACAGGACAGTGCTCCAACCTACTGAGTGAGCCACAGTGGCCAGGGCTGAATGGCTTATTTTGAGTGCAGATTCCGATGACCCACTCCCAGGGAGTCTGATCACTGGGTTCTGAGCGAGGGAGTCTGCATTTGAACCAGCTCTCTAGGTGGTTCTGAGGCAGGCCGTGTCCGAGCAGGAGGCTTTCAGCCTGGCCCTGGCCAGTGCTGGGAGGGTCCAGTGGTGCTTGGCCATTCTTGGTGGCCTGTCAGCAGGAGGTGCTAGGGAATGACTGGGGGTTGGGGGAATGGCTAAGGGTGCTAAGAAGGCAGCGGGGAGAGGGAAGGGCCTGGAAGGGACGAGAAAGCCTGTGCACCAAGGGAGGCTGGGGGAGCCACTGTCCTCCAGAGCGCCTCAGTAGAAAGAATGTGTGGACCCTCTGGCAATGCTTTTCCCAGGGGTGAAAGAACCCTGGAGGGCCAGTCTTTCTTAGGGCGGGGTGTGGATGCCAGGAGAGCTCCATTCACTGTCCCAGTTAAGTGATGCTCTGGGCCTCAGTTTGCCTTGTTTAATGTGGGGAGGCACACTCTTTACAGCCTCAGAGGTGAGTTGAGTTCCAGTTCTGGTCCTGCCCCAGAATAACTGTGACCTTTGGCTAGTCACCTGCCCTTCCTGGGCCTTAGGTTGTCCACCCATAAAACCAAGGGTGGAGCTATGTGTCTGGGGACCTCTCTGTTCACCTGGCCACCTGCCAGCAGCTCACCCTCACCCCGAGTTGAATCCTCTACACCCATACCTCTTGGAGGGCGCTGCTGTTGACAGCACTGCCCGTGGACGCTCTGGCGAGGGTCAGGTTCAGGTCTATTTCCTCCCCACTGCCCACCCCTTTAGTGGATCCTGAGCTCCTGGAGGACACGGCTGAGCTCTTATTCATCTTTGTCCACAGCACCTCACACAGTGTCAGGCACAATAATTGTTGAAGTGAAACTTCTCGGGCCTTCGTGTCCTGACATATGGTTCTGGTTCTTTTCTTTCTGGGAATATTTCAAGGATGCACAGGTGCCCAGGGGCAAGAGGGTCCACCATGCGATTCCATCTCCAGCTGGCCTGTGATGTGACCTGACCCTCAGTGGATAAGGGGATCCAAAGAGGCACCCCTGCTCTCCCGCCTCCATGTCCTGCCTGGAGCCCTGGCAGGCGAGCAGGCAGGCAGGTGGGTGGTTCTGGCTGTCTCTCTGCTGAGTTCATTAGAGAGTGAGTTATTAATTCCTGGCTTGGGCAGGACAGCCTGGGCCCTAGGCACCCCTTGGAGCAGACAGGGGCAGGCCTGCGCTAATTGAAGGCTTAATTACTTTTCCCAGGGGAGGCTGCAGCCGGTGCCTTCCCTCTGCCATCTGGCCGTTTGTCTTCTCCTGGCGGGATCCCCTCTGCCAGCCCGGGGCATGCTGGCTGCTCCTCCGTCTGGGCCTCGATGCTGCCAGCTTCCAGCCTGGGTCTCCACCTCTACCCTCCCCACCCCAGTAGCTTCATTTTGGTCCCTTTGCCAGGTCCTGTGCCGCAGGGTCACCCCTCACTCTTTGGCCTTCAGGGTTATTCCAAGCCTTAGGCATCTCTGCACAGGTCCTGGGGACTTGACAGCTACACCTGAGGGGTCCCCCAGGATGATCCAGAGATGGGCAGGGCTGAACACTTTTGGCTGGCCTTCAGGGTCATTTCTGAGGACTCAGGGTATCAATCTGCACATCCCACCACTGCTTGTGTGAATAAGACATCTGTTCAGGCCAGATCCAAGAACTGACTGGATGGTCCTGAGGGGTTTGTTGGTTGCAGAGGCAGGTGGGGGAGAGAAGGGCGGCCCAGAGGTGACTTCCCAGAGACTAGGGGGTGGGAGAGTAGGGGAAAGGGAGACAGAGGAGGGAAATAAGACCAGCCTACCATGAGCCAGGCATCCCTCATTCCACCCTAATACTGAGCAGTATCTTGAGGGAGCTGTATAGTCCCATTGTACAGATGGGGACATGCAGGTGCAAGGCAGTTAGCTCATTTGATCAATGTAAACCAATGGCACCTGTGAGTTTGCAATGGCCATTCTGGGGCAGGGAAAAATTTTAAGCTCTTCTCCAGGTATGAGGACTAGAAACTGGTGTTCTACCATCTGCGATCTTGTGCAGTTTCCTGCTTTATTTCTTCTTCCATACCAACCCCGCTGCCCAGCCCCCACAGAATGGAACAAGGGGAGGGTGGGGCAGTGAGGGGGCCCTGGGTGGGCTGTCAGAGGATCGGGGCTCTTGCCCTGCTCTGCCACTGGCCTGACGGGTGACCGTGGGCTTTCTCCTCAGGAAAGACTAACAATCACTGGGCTGCTGACTTCTCCGGACACGGTAGGCTCCACGAGGCCGCCAGGAGAGGCAGGCCCTGGAGTTGTCAACATCACTGGCCTAAGGAGCCCACCGCCATCCCCCTGCCCCTGCACCTTCCAGGCCTCCTTTTATCCACTCGCACCCGGAAACTCCAGGGCCTCAGGGACTTGGGCTCCAGGCTCAACTCTGCAACTCACTCTGCATGACCCTAAACCTAGCCTCTCTGAACCTCATGCTGCCCGCCCAGGGCCGGGGTGGAGATGGATCCAGGCAGGGCTTTCTGCTGTTGGGTGCTCATAGGCCTGGGGGCAGGGCTAGGACTGCTGAGGGCCGGGGGAGGACTTTGTTAGGTTGTTTTAGAGACGGAAATTGGAATTGGGATTGGGCAGAGCCAAGCTTGCTATCAAGTCAGAGTTGGAATGGTTGGGACTTGCATTCTGAATGCTGTTTGGTTGGGACCAGGGTCAGGGACGGGGTTGGTTGGGTCTGTTGTATAAAGGCCAAGGTTGGAGATGTGACACCAGGGAGGGATAGAGACTGGGCATGAGGAGTGTGAACTCTGGTTGTGGCTCCGCCCCAACACTTGTGAGTCCCTGGGCTGGTCATTTTGCCTCTTCAGACTCAGCCTTCTCCCTGAACAAGGGTGGTCACTCTGTTCTGTGTTGTCGCAGTCTCGCTAGGGCCATGAGCAGTTCCCACACTAGGCGGACTGCTGATGTTCTTTGTTGCCCTCTTAATTACAATAAGCAAAGGAAAGAAATGGTGCACAATTACCATGACAAGCAACAAGCCACCTGAGCTAGAAACTATGTGAGGTTTATATTTGTGTCAGGCATTGGGTTGCTCCGGCTTTTTCTGCGAGACCAGCTTCCTTCAGTTCATTCACACCCCCAAACAACAGGATTTTGTGCTCACAGGATTCAGGTTGCAGACTGTCTTTTCCAGTTTTTCTGAGCCCTGGAGCTGCCTCTGTGTCTCTGGAGGGGTAGCGGAGAGTGCCCGCTACCCACCACCAGAATCTCCTGGCCCCCCTGCACCCCACAGAGCCTCTAGAGACCTCTCTGCTGCAGCTGTTAAATGGGACCTTCACAGAGTCTAACTCAGAGAGCCTGGCTCTAGCCGGTGAGTGTTGGGCAGGGCGACTCCTGTCACGCTGCCACCTCTGCTGAAGTGGCTTCCAGCCCCGGGACTGTGGAGTCCAGGCGAGTGGGAGAGCTGGGCTGGGTGCCTGTTTCTCCCTCCCAGCTCCTGGCATGCTAATAGCATGTGCTTGTTACTCAAGGGCCGGCTGAGCTGTGTCAGAGCCTGTCAGCCTCTTAATGCCACCCTTGGGGGCAGGTGATTCTGGGGCTCCACTGACAGAAGCTGTGAAGAGGGGCAGATCCTTCCTTTTTGGCCTTGAGTCCAGGGTCTAAGTTACATCATGCCAACCCGCAGCCCCTTCATTCTCTCCTCCACACGAGGCTTTGGACCTGCCTCCTCCCCTGACAGGGACATGGCGATGTGACCCACAGGTTAATGTGGGAATGACATTCTTCTTGCCTTGTCTGGAAGTCTCTGAATCATTTCCATCCTCTTGGAGTATTTTGATATTGTCTTTCAGAGTGGTGGCCCCAAGAGCCCACTCTCAGAGGCCCAGCACACTCACCCCGCGCCTGCCAAGAGGTGTCACTGTGTCCCTGGAATGCACCACACCCTCTGGTTCCAGGGTCTTTGCACTTCAGCTCCTCTGCGTGGAATGTGGTTGTTCCACGTATCCATCCCTATCAGTCCTCAGGGGCTCGGAGGCGGAAGCCAGTCTCCCTGTACCCACAAAGCTGGCCATGGCCTTTAGGGATCGGGGTGGTGGGGGTGGGGTGGAGCTGGGTCCTGGACAGTGGCAAGTCCAGCTGTAGCCCTGGCTTCAGCACCAGCAGCACCAGGCCCTGGAATGCAAACACTGACTCCACCAGGCACTAAGCATTCACCATGTGTGGGGAATGTGGACCTTAGCATCATTTGCCCTTGTCACTTCAGTCTCCACATCTGTGATGGCAATGGGTCCCTGAGCCCCTTCTGGCCCTTACACTCTGAGTCAGCATCCGCTAGGATCTGGCCTATTAACTGAGGCACAGAATGGGAAGGACTGTTGGAGGATGTTTGGGTGGAAGGTTTGGGGCTCAGAAGGGACAGGGTTGATAAGAGGGCAGGATGAGCAGGTGGGGTTGGGAACATACCCTGCCCTCCTCATCGCTGTGTTTGGGAAGGGTGAGCTGTCTCCTGACCTTTTTTCCCAGGGTGAGTGGCTCCTAGTCTGGGGACCCTGGGGTGTACCCTGAGAAGACACTAGGGGGCACTGGTGCCCTTGTGACCCTGGCTGAATTTACACTCTGGGTATGGGTAGGTTGGGGAGGAGCATGTCCAAGTCCTGTTTTTTGGGTGAGGTGGGCCTGGGCTGACTAGGCAGACTGCTGAATGGGAGGCAAGTATAGGAGGGTCTCTACCAGGCCCTGCCACCTGCGGGGACCCCTCACCACAGCACCTGGGGGAAGGACCTCGACTTATCCTGGCCACCTGGAGGTATCAGCTGGAGACCATTTCTGGTGGGAATAAATAATCCATCCTGAGGCTCAAGGGGGTTCATACAGGGTGAAGGGAGATACGGTGGCTGAGGCTGTCACCTTACCAGAGGTTGACTTGCTCTACTTTATTGCTGGGGCATTAATGTTTTAATGGCGCTTTCCCATACCCCCTGCATTGAATGTCTGGACACTGGTTCCAACAGGTCTTTTACATCTGCCCTCCCAAATTTGAGATTTTTAAAATCACAAACTGGGGCTCATAAATTGAAAAAGGATTTTGTTCTGCTCTTGGTATGATGCAATCTAGGAGACAAAACCTGGGTGCCCAATATTGGCACTGCCAGGACATTTCAAGGATTATGGCAAGGCTGCGGTATTAAGGGACATGACTGTCCTTGAAGATGCAGCACCTTGTCCACTGGACCTGGGTCCAAGCCTCGATGGGGAGACCCTCACTGATGTGGAACAGGGGGTGGGCCCCTCATCACTACAGATAAACAGGGGGAGCAGGTGTTCCCTGAGGATGCCCTCCTGGATGGCTGTGGCCCTGCCCCTCTGCACTGGAGCCAATAATGGCTGAGTGGCTGGGCCCCACTGAGGCCTGCTGCTGGCAGCTCTGGCATGGGGTGGGGGCATGATACCCTAGCAGCTCCTTGCAGCCTCCTTGTCCAGCATTCTCTCTGCTGAGCCTAGCCTGGTGTTTGAGCGTCCAGCTTGAGTCCCTCTCTGTGTGAAATTCCCCTCCCAGGTCCAAGTCAGGGCCTGATGGTCCCAGCTGCCTCACTCTTGCCTGGAAGGTACTGCCACCAAGCCTTCCACACAGAATCTCCAGACACGGTGACTACCATGTGGTGGTGTGGACCTGAGTCTCTGTGGTCAGAGTGCCTGGCTCTGAGCCCTACCACTCTTCCACAGAGCTGAGGGTTTAGGGGCCTCAGCTTCCTCATCTGTAAGATGGAGAGAATAAGAGAACCAGCCTCCCTGGTTGTTGTGAGGACTGCAGGTGGCAATGCAGGTAAGGCCTTGGGGAGTTCCAGCATACTGCATCGTGTGCAGTACATTTTAGTTTTTACTTTTAGAAGACCTGATAGTGGGGAAGAAAGTACAGATTTTGAAGTCAGGCCCATCTGGGTTCAGTTCTGGCTCTGATGCTTGCTGACCTTAGCCAGATCATTTAACCTCAGCTTACTCATCTATAAAATGGGGTTTAAAGAACTAAGTACCCACTTCCTTAGGTTTTGATGGGATTTGAGGAGCTCATTGCTTCAACTTGGCTTTGGGTTTAGCACATAGCTAGTGCTCGTTGTCAACTTCTGCCTTCCTCCCCTCCCATCAGCAAACCCAAACCAGAATCTGAACATAGCCTCACCCGGCCCTCTTTTGTCACCGTGCATCCACCCAAATTACTGTCTGATCCCTACGTTCCACCATACTTGTCACTGTTGGGCTCCACAGGTCAAGACTGTCCCTGCCGTGGCTGACAGATGCCCGAAATCCCATATGAGGCCTAACTGTGCTCATTCCTGGGGCCCGGCTCCCCAGGCTGCTGTGAAATCAGATGAGAAAACAGTGGGAGAGCTCTCTGCTGACTGTATTTGCCAGGAGTTAAGGTACTGCCTGCTTTAACAAAGAGCCAAAGGGACTTGCCTGCGGTCCTGACAGAGCCTTCTAGAAGCAGAACGTCCTTGGCCCACCACCCGCTCTGAGCCAGCCGGGAAGCCGCTCCCAGCCAGAGCTCCAGTCTCTCCATCAGCGTGCCATTCCCCTACTAAACGCCATTTCCCTGTCTGGGTCCGAGCCGCTGCCTGTTGTCTGGGGCGGCTGGAAATTTCTCAAATGTCGTTTTGATTTATGGCTCTAGTTAATTCTCAAGGAGGCCCGTGAGATGCCCTGAGCTCTGGAGCCTCAATGGGATAAATCATTTAACAGGTGGTTAAATATTTGTTAAGGTCTGAGGAGCACAGGCAGGGTACAGACTGGAGTGGGGGGAGGCAGGCTGAAGAAGACTTGGCAAATTTCTAAGCTGAAAAGGGGCAAACTATGCAGCTATTTCAGAACCCATGGGAGCAATTTGTCATAAGGCATGGCTGGAGGCATAACCTGTGGGCCTCTTCCTACCCACAGCCCCAGGAGACTGGGTGCCTAAGCATTGGAGGCACGGGTTGGGATGGGGGGCAGGAGGCAGAAGCAGCCTGCTGGGCCCCCTGCCGGCTGTGTGCTCCAGCTGTGTGGTCTCCCTGTTGGGAAGCACCCACAGGACCCCGGAAGTTTCCAGTTGGGAGTGAGGTCTCAGATACCTGCAAACTCAGAGCCAGACACAAAAGGCAGCCGTATGGCTTAGCTGGCCAGCCTAAGAGAGGCGGTGGGGAGTTCTGGGGCCCTCAAATATGGGATTATACTGGGCCAGCCAAACAAAACAGGGCTGGGCTGGGACTCTGAGACCCCAGAATTGTGCAATCCTTCTTCTGCACATCCAGAGGCAGCTTTATGGCTTCAAGTCATATTCCCATCCTTGGTAATAATTACCCCTTACAATAAGCCCCAAGGTCAGGGGGTCAAGAGAGATTACTGTGTTGTATAAAGGATTGAAGAGACTCAGAGAAGCTGAAATCCTGCCTGAGGCAGTACAGCTGGTTAGAGACCAAGTGGAATCCAGGCCAGGGGCCAGGAGGATGCAGCCTGCCCATGGGGAAGGTGCCCCGGGGAATCAGGAAGGGCCCTAGAGGTCACCAAGCATAAAGAGCCCATTTTACAGATGAGGAGGCTTTGGTCCTCGGAAGGGCAGGAAGGCCTGAGGGTGGATGCCTGTCCCGCCCCCAACAAGTGCCCTCCCCTCTCAGGGCCTCAGTTTCCTGTAAATGAATGTTGCAAGAAGTCTAGGGACGCTGTGAAAACGGAAGTGGCAGTAGCCCAGCTGGTCAGGAAAGAAGTAGGAGACTCCGCCCCCGTCCCCCAACAGCCTGTCCACCCTTCACACTCCCCCGCCCCTCCCCCCGCCATACTAAACCCTGTGCTCACCTCTCCCTCTTGGTTCCCCACCCCCATCTTTCCCATGCAGCCCTAGGGTGCCTGGTGCAGACTGGAGGGAGGATCCCCCTGGCTGTGAGCTGAGGGCTGACCCTGGGCTGGGGCTGAGCTCTGTAGGGCAGGGGTGGGAAGGAACAGGAGTGGCCTGGGCTGTAGACCATCCCCTGGGCCAAGCAGGGACCTGCAGTGCCAGAGAGACCATCCTCAGAGAGGCAGCTCTCCTCCAGGGCATCTACGGCTGGGGCATTTCTAAGAATGCCTCCCCTGACCCCATACCACCTGCTCTTGGACCGGGCCAGGCCAGAAACCCACAAAACAGCGGGCCCAGAGCCCCCTTGGGGACACAGCAGGCTGCCCTCACCTTCGAAGACCACTCTGCCTTCCATTAGAAAGCCCCAAGGAAGGTGGCTGCTATCCTGGATAAAGTGGACCCACAACTGACAAGGGCCCCCTGGGGCTCCTCAGGAGGTTCTGAGGGCTCATGGGGAAGTTGAAGAAGTCACAATGTAGGAGCAGCAATTGCTTGCTGGACTCAGTCAGTTGCTCCCCTCTGCTCCCACCAAGCCCTAGGTGTGTCCTGGAGCTTCCAGGGACAGTGCTGTGGGGGGTGGGCCCCTAAGCATTTGCCATGAGAGTCAGTGTCACACCACAGTGCCCACGCCTACCTCCCCCGCCCACAGGAGCCAGGGCTCTGCCGTTCCCGGCTTGTGGTGTGGTTGGGAGTTTCTCAGAGAGTTATTCTCTCTCCCAGGCCCAGGTCCTGATCCCTGCACACCCCACACCCACCCTGGATTACCTTACACAGGGCTGGGTCCTTGTAGGTGTCCCACAGGTATTTAGCCCCCATGTCAGAACATGCCACCTAGTCCAGAAGCATTCCAGTTCTGGAGAGTGTAAGGGCGGGGCCCAGGGCCCTCCAACACGCCAGACTGAGTCCTCCTGGGCCCAGGACAGGGCTGAGGGTGGGAGAGAGGGGACGGCATCCTTCTGGGTGCGCAGAGAGAGGCAGCTGCTAGAGCCCCGGCTCCACCCCATTCTAGGCAACCCCATCATCTGAGTCATTCTCTCCCCCACCCCCGCCCCCTCCACAACCCCCTTCTTTCTCTCTGAATGCTTCACAAGAAGGCCCTGAAGTGTTCCTCTGGGCCCTGTCCTGCAGAGTAGTTAACTCTCACACAAGCTCAGCTGCGGTAGCAATGGTCCCTAGCACCCCATCAAACTGCGCATCTGGGAGGGCTTCCTGGGAGGAGTGGCTGGCAGTTTGCCCAGGGAGCCCAAGGCAGGTGGGGTCTTGGTTTTAGTGCCTGAGTTCTCAGCCTGGAGCACACTTTGCTCCTGGATTTTGCAGCAACAGAGAGGATTGCAGGTTAGAAGGACTTCCAGAGGAACAGGTTGAGGTTAAGTACGGTCTTCAGATCTTGGGGCTGGCAGTGACTTTAGACATCTCTCTCCTTGTGTGGCTGGGGGGCACAGGGTCTAGAAGGGGAAAGTCATTGGCTCTAAATCTCACGGCTTGTCTGTGGCAGGTAGGAGAGCCCCACTCCAGTGTCCTAATTAAGCTTCCTGCCTACTCCCTGCCTTGCCCCCGGCCCAGGAGTGTTTCCAGTGGGGCTCTGAGAGCCAGCAGAGACACCCCTCCAGGCAGGGGCGGGTACTGGGAAGACCTAGTCCACTCTGCCCCAGGCCACCCACCGCTAGGGTGCCTGAGAGGTCTGTTCTAGGGGTGAGGAGCCTGGGGAGTAGGGGTACAGCAGAAGTGCCTAACATTTCTCCACCTGCGGTTGGGTCACAGGGAGGCATAACGCACCTCCTGACCTGGATCCCCTCACTCAGTATTTACCACTCACTTACTAGGTTCTGAGCCCCATCTCTGTCCTCCAGGCTGGTGGGGCCTGGGCCAGATATCTCTCCTCTGGGCTCCCAGCACACCCATCGTGTTAAAACGGTTTGTGCGTCTTAGCCATTGCAAGCAGCCCTGTGCTGGCACCTGGCACGCCCAGTGCCGTCACAGAGCAAGGCCTCCCACACCAGCACCGGGTTGGCAGTGGGCTGCAGTCGGAAGGCCTTGTCTCACTGCCTGGTCCGCACACTGGTTTGCTGTGTGACCTTGGGCAGGTCACGCTCTTTTGGGTGTGACTGAGCAGCTGTTTTCCAAACATTTTTGAAATGCATTTAATATTCAGGACACAATACATACAATATGTGTATTTATAAAACCTAAAACTGAGACAAAATTTTGTGAACAGATGCTTTCTCTTACTACATGTCTTATACTCTTGACGTTTTGTATTCTCTCTCTTTGCTAAAAAAAATGGCTGGTGGTAATCCATGAGTGGATTCTTCCACACTTGGAGGCAATGGATAGTTGGAAAATACTGCCTGAGATGGTCCCAAGCTTCTCTGCAGCTCAGTGCTCCTCCAGAGCCCCCCCAATGCCCCGTGAAGACATGGATTCTGCCACCTGAGACCACATAGCATGGTGTTTATGCCACTGACCATCCTCTGTCCTTAGGCTTGTCTTGGCCCGAGACTCAGCCCAGCCTCTGGAATGAGGCTTGGGAAAGCTGCAGCCTGGTCTCCGGCTGTCTGAGAGATTGCAGTCAAGCCACTCTCGAGTGCCCAGTACAGAATTTGTGAAGCTCTGCCAAACTCTTGGAGCAGGCTGAGGACGCGAACCCCACCCCTAAGCCCCAGGCTCCTGGATCAGCCTGGCTGGGAGCCTGGTGAAGAGGCCTCTGGAAAACTCCAGCAGAGGCACTCCTGCCCTGGGTCCCAGCCCAATGAACTCCTCAGCCTTCCTGAGGAAGACACCTTGTGTAAGGATCCCATTAGAAATTACACTGGGAAGACAGACATAAACTATCCCCTATCCCCAGGCCTGGAAGCAGGCATGGGGCTGGCCATTGTTTGCATGAGCCTGAGGAAGACTGCCCAGGCCTCTGCTCAACCTCATGCCTCAATGTGGCAGGTCACGTTGCTCTCAACACTGTAATTTCTCCCCTTTCTCAGTCCCCTTCCTCCTGGCTGCCCAGCTCCCAATGTTCAGTGAGTTTCAAAGTGCCAGGCCCACAGGTGAACAACAGTTGGTGGAGGGATTGGCCCAGTCCTGGCCAATGAGATGTGAGGGGAAGCCTGCAGTGTGGGGTGGAGAGGAGGGCTTCCTTGGAAGGTTTCTCCTGGTAGGAAAGGGGAGCTGTGTCCCTGAATCTGGCTTTGGCTCTCTTGTGGGAGGGTGAGACCTTAGAGCTTCAGTATTCATGGCTGATCCTCAAGAGGACAGAGCAGGAAGAGTCCTGAGCCTTGGTGACATGAATCCTGAGATGTCTTAAGTGACCTTAGGCCAGTCACTTGGTGTGAATTTGCTCCACAAAGCCAAGTGTGGTAGGCCCCCAACATCCATACCCCTTCTCCCACATGCCTCAGATTTTCCTTTGAGGAACCAGCCCTTTGCTTCTCTCAGTATGTAGGTTTGTGTAGAGGTACACAGCCCTCCCCGCCACCACCATGGCTCATGATCCAAGCCTGGCACATCAGCATGTTCTTCCTGGCCATTGTGATTGGGCCAGGGTGAGTTTGTGACCTTGCAGAACCCATGAGACTCAGTTACTGGGCTTCTACTGGGACTTCTGAGGATTCTAAGCTGGGACTTCCAGGATCTGGCAGCCATTTTGCCACACTAGGAAGGACTTGGGTATAAAGGGCATAGAAAGTCAGGACACTGATGGTGACATTTGTGTCCCACAGTCAGTCCTACTCCAGGATGTCCCAGTGTTGTCAGTCACTAAATATCACAATACATTTTGAGGAAGTGGGATGGTGAGCTAGTAAATATTTATCAACACGCTTTCCAGGGGGAAGTCCTGATGGGTAGTGTTTGCCAATTCCCACAGTATAAATACTCCTACCATGGCTGATTCGTGCTACCAACTGGATGCCATTGAACATGGAACTGGGAAGAGATGCACACAATCGGCTCTTGAAAATCAATGCAGATTAACTCCCGCACACTTTTGGGTTTAAGCCACCCTGGCCAGGTTTTCTGTCATTTATAATGAGAATAATTTGACCTCCATACCCAGTCTTACTAAGAGGGAACTCCTCCATTAGTCTTGGGCTCCCCACTGAGCCTGTGCGATTGTCTGGTGTCTCCACTTATTGGAATGCGGGGCACCTGTGATTTCTTTGATCTGTGCTCTGCTGCTCTGGGGGCTCTTGGGGTGGCTGTCAGCCCCTCACAGCCCCTCTAGAGCCTGACCAGCAACTCTGCTTCCCCTCCTCACCTGCACCAGATATCAGCTCTTCTTTGAGTTCAGCCCTTACAAAAGGCAGGAAAAGTTGGGCCTTCAGGCAGCTTCTGCTCTCTGCCTCTAATACCTGAGATCTTGCTGCTGTGCTTTGTTTTGGTTTGTTGTAAGGGGAGTATGTAGGGAGGTAAGGACCCTGGCAGAAGGAATGTAGACTAATAGCTCAAGCAATTGCCCTGCCACATGGGGCAAAAACAGCACCTCCCTCCCCTATTTGTTGGGATTAAATGAGATCACACATGCAGAATGCTCAGGTCTGAGCTTTGTGTGTGTGGCTCTCCTGTCCTCTGTTCCTGCCCGCCATTGTCATCACTGTGAAGTTGGCGTGTCCCTTCACCCTCCCCACAAAAACCACCATGCTCCTCCTTAAGCTTTCTCATCTCATTAATGGCGTCTCCATGGTTCTGGTCAGACCTGATCCTTGGAGCTGCCCTTGACTCCTCTCTCACCCCACAGCCAGTCAATCAGCTAGCCAGCTAGTTCCACCACCTCCACGGCACCCCACTCTGATCCTGCTGCTCCCTGGCTCTGTGGAGGGACAGCAGCAGTCTGGCCTCTCTGCTCCTGCCCTTGGCCCTGACTCCACAGAGTACTCTTGTTAAACCCAAGTCAGATCACACCACTCCTCCACTCCAAACCCCACAGTGGCTTCTGTTCACTCAGTCAAAATCAAAGGGCCCCTCAGGATCTGCTCCAGCCTCACCCCACGTTGTTCCTTAAGCATACCAACTACACTCCCATGGCTGAGACTTTGAAGGTGCTGCTCTGTCTGTCTGGAACATTCTCCCTCTACGTGGGTCCCTTCAGGTCACCTTCTCAGGGGCTCTCCCTGCATCCCTGATCACTCCAGCTCTGTCCCACCTACTCTGTTCCTGCAGTACTGACCACCATCTCGTCTCTGTGTTTGACAAATCCTCTGCTTAGTGTCCTCCTCTCCCCCATGGCTTCACGAGGACAGGGTCACCAAGTCACTCACCCGTCCCAGACTACGCGTTCCTGGCTGCTCTGGAAGATGTAGGTCTGGGACCGATTGTCTCCATTGCTGTATTCCCAGTGCCTAGCCCAGAGCTCGGCCTAGGCGGGGATTCTGTGCACACACATCTGACTGACTGACTGCATGTCTCCCTCAGAATAGGTTGACAGCAGTTGCTCCTAAGTGAGCCTAAGGTTTGGAGTGGGCCCACTGTGTACCAGGCACTATGTACCACCTACTGCCTGCCTTGTGGAGGGGTCCCAAGAAGCAGGAAAGAAAGCATGGCCTCTGCCCTTCAGGAGCAGCATGCTGCCTTCTTCGTCTCATACTGGGATCTGAGGATGACTTGGCACATCATGTGCACACCAAGATCAGTCTGCACACCAGGCTCACAGAGGATGCAGGACCCTGTGAGCACAGGAGGGGGGTGTGAGCCCCCAGGCCCAGCTGATTGTACTTCTTATACCTTCCTCAAATTCAGATTCATCTTCTTATCATGTTTCTGCCTCCACTGTCCCTGGTCACATCTTTATTGTCTGCCATCTGGAGTGTTCCAGCATCTTCCCAGCCACCAGGAAGTACCCCTTAAATCAGTTATTCCTGCAGCTTCCAGAGCCCCCTTTATAAAACACAAGTTGAATCTGCTCTCCTGGTTAAAGCGCCTCCATCACCCATAACTAAAGCCTTGCCTGGCTGCCCACAGGTTGAACACGGGCTGCAGCCATGATCTGTCAGGGTCTCCTTTGCACTGGCCTGCACAGTATTCCTGAGAGATTTAATTATCTTTCAAAATCAGGAGATTTCACAATGAATCTGGGTTTATGGCTTTACTGTAAAAAAAAAAAAAAAGATGTGGCCCAAATCTCTGCAGGCAACAGTGCAAAGGGGCTGAGCAGGGAAGGCTGCCATTAAAGCCTATGTGCTCAGCGGGCCACAGTCCCTACCATTCCCTGTTGCCGCTCAGCACCATTGGGCTTTCTCTGTTCTTTTATATATGTGTACTTTCTTTGATTTTTAATTTTTAAAATTTATTTATTTATTTATTTAGAGAGAAGTGGGGAGGGAGAAACATAGATTTGTTGTTCCACTTATATATGCATTCATTGGTTGATTCTTGTATGCTCCCTGACCAGGGATCAAACCCACAACCTTGGTGTATCAGGACAATACTCTAACCAACTGAGCTACCTGACCAGGGCTCATATCTACTTTCTTTGGAATTTGAGTTTGTGATTCTTGATCCAGAGAATGAGGTCCAACTCCAACTCCTTCAAAGTGTGCCACGTCTTTTGTGACAGGTCCTTCCTCACACCTCTGCCTTCATCACCTGCTGCTCCTGGTTTGCTCTTTCAACTCTAATAATAAGGGACTGCTCACAGCTTCCTGCGATCACAATGACATTATGAATATTTCTTTGTGCCTTTGCATCTAGCATTCTTAGCTAGGTTCTAATCATCTTTTTTTCTCCTACTCATCTTTTGAAGATTAACCATAGTGGTTGCCTGCGGCAAGCATTTGGAGATACTGACTGAAAAATGGCAAGAGGGGTCTTTCTGGGGTGATGAAAACACGCTATACCTTGACTGGGGATAGTGGTTACACAGGCAGGTACCTATGTCAAAATTCATTGAACTGTTGACTCAAAATGGGTGCACTTAATCATTTATAAGTCATACCGCAATAAAGTAAATTTAAACTAAAGCTCAGCCCAGTATGTTCGCCTCTAGGAAGCCATCCTGGGCACCCAGGCTGAGCTAAGCATCCTCTGGTCAGCTCCAGAAGGACCCTGAACCGCCTCTGCCTCATCCTCATGAATGCCTAATTACAAATGCCCAGTTGTGGCTGCTGCCTGTGGTCTGTGGCCCATTTCTTGTGACCACCAGGCCCCTGAAATAGGCACCTTGATATACATGCTGGGGGTGGGGAGCAAGGCATAAGCTTGAGCTTGTCCCCTCTGTCTTGGGCCTCAAGATAAGAGTCTCTGGAATCAACAAACCTTGGTTCACACCACTACACTTGAGTTCTGCCATTAATTCACTGTATGACCTCAGGCAACTCAGGAGAAATGTTAATGATGGAACTTACCCCACAGACATACGTGAAGTTTAAAGAATTCCATGTACTTAGCACTGTCGTCTATCCTCTCAGTGCCATTAGTTAGTGCAAGAAAAGCCGTTCTAATGCAAGCCTGACACACTGCTGTGTTATCCACGTCGTACAGGGGAAGAAACTGAGGCACTGGGTCGATAAACACCTTGCCCAGGGCTGAGTTGATGGAGGAGGTCGTCTGCCCCAGTGGTGCATGTAGCCATTCTACTTTACCTAATAAATGTCAGCTGCTGTTTGTACTGTGTCATTATTTCTCTCTCCTCTCTTCTCCTTAAAGAACCATCTCGTCTTTAAGGTCATGGTGACAGTTAGTGGAAAGCTAGCAAATGCAAGATCTTTTTACTCTCCACAGAGTATCTCAATGGAAAACAGGCTGGGTCCCCTTGCCAGGCAAATTCCCACATTGTGTTGACAAGAGCCAGGCAGATTAACCACGCAGAATTCAGCTCAATTCACAAACATTCAGCCAGCACTCATGATGTGCCAGGCAGTATGCTGGCATCAGGGAGCAGCGAATGGCTGGGAAGATGAAGAAGGCCGCAGGCCAGCCTGGAGAGGCCCAGGAGTATCCAGGAGGCCCACGGGCCTGGGTATGAGAGCTGCAGCAGGCCCCACCCCCATCTTAGTTTAACCTCCATCTGGTCTATGCTTTAGGGGTTTGGAGGTGATGCTTGTCATTCTTTGGTCATTCATACACTAAGAGGTTGGGGGCACCTCCCACCCTGTCTCCCACTATGGAATCCCAACACTTGCTTTCCCAGACTCTCCTGCAGCCAGGGTACGGTCCTGCGACCCACATTCTACTGAGCAGAAGCTACAACTCGAGAGGCAGGAACTTGAGCAATCTGTTGAGGTGACAGTGGCCATAGGCATGCTTGTTTCCCAGGGCCCATGCTGGCAGAAGTTTTGGTGTCATATACTCAGAGATGGTGGGGTGAGATGGGATGCTGTGATGGCAGAGGGGTCTTTGTTTTACAGCGTAGTTTTGGACAACGTTTCTTGCTGGATAACTGTCAAACCTTGTCTCTGCCCCTCCCCCCATGATCTGACTTACCGCTTACCCCATAATATATGGTTTTTCTGCTAAACTACTTGACAGTGGTTGTGGGGTGGTAGCTAAGAAGCTGGGCTGACATGCTCAGTCTTCATGGCCTTCATCACAGAGACACCTTACACAGAGCCACTGTTCAAATCACACTGAGGAGCTGGAGAACCCGCAAACAAAATGGGATCCCAGGGTAGAAACTGCTGTTGGCAGCTGCTGTTCCCCATTTGTTTGGAATCAGTCCTGGTTCCCATTCTTTGGAGCCTGCAGGTTCAGTCCTTCCCCCTTTCCCCAGACTATTGGTGTGACACTGAGAAGTTCAAAGACCAATCTAAAAGAAATGAGATCCTTTACATAGAATTGAGCGTGCTCCCTCCAGCACACCTGTTTGTGTTTAAAAACCATAGTCCTGAAAGCTGCAGATATCTAGAAAAAAACAACCTAGAATTACCATGGCAATTACAAAGAACATTCCAAAAAGATAATCTCACTTAAAAAGTGCACTTAAAAGCAAAGATTCCTAAATCAACAAACAGAATGGGACACCTATTTTAAATTAGTAGCAGGAGCTTCAAAAAGGCTTGTGATCAGAAATTTGACCAAATTGGAAACTGATATTCAAAGTTGGATAAGATTTTTTAGGCCTTCTCCCTAAGTTAAATGTACAACAAGGAAAAAAAAAATTCCAATGTAAGTGGATGGGAGTGTCAGTCTTTGATATTTAGGTGGTGGTTCAATTCTTTGAGGAATTGAAAACAATCTTCTTTCTTTTATAAATCTAGTATTAAAGGACCAGAGGTATGACTCCAAAAAGTATTCAAAGTCCACCAATCCTTTTTACCAATTCCAAAACCACCCCTACGTATCTTTAGCTTTCAGAAACTAAGGTCCTTCTTGAAGGAACTTTCATTTTTTCCTATGCCTTTGAGATATACAATAAATGTAATGCATACTTCAGGGAGGTAACTCTTACCAAAAGGCAAACAAAAGGGGAAAAGATTGGAAATTTAGGGGAATTAAAAATCATATATCTTCTCAAATATCAGTCTCTCTATATGTGTGTGTGCGCCTGTATATGAGGTCTGTCCAAAAAAAGTCCAACCATTGTTAATATAACGAGAACAGTTTGCACGACATTGACATGACCTAGCAGTCAAGGAGAGTGGACTGGAATGCACATGTGTGAACAACAACAACTTCACTGTCCTAGTCAGTGGGGGCATTAGATGCCATTGAGTGAGCATGTGTACTGTGTGGCTATCACATTCAAAATGGCTGAGCAAGTAGAACAATGAATCTGCATCAAATTTTGCATTAAGATTGAATTCTTCCACAGAAACTATTTGGATGATTCAGAAGCCCACAGCTATGGACAACTCATGATTGGCAGCTTCATAATGACAACATGCCTGCTCATGCATCACATCTTGTGCAGAGTTTTTTGGTGAAACATCAAATTACCCAGGTGACTCAGCCCCTCTACAGCCCAGATTTGATGTGATGTGACTTCTGGCTTTTCCAAAAACTAAAATAACTTTAGAAAGGGAAGAGATTTCAGACCGTTGAAGAGATTCAGGAAAATACGATGCGGCAGCTGATGGTGATTGGGAGAACTCTGTGAAGTCCCAAGGTGTCTCCCTTGAAGGGGTCTAAGGCATCATTGTCCTATGTACAATATTTCTTGTATTTTGTATCTTCTTCAGTAAATGTCTCTATTTTTCATGTTACACTCCTGGGTACTTTCTGGACAAGCCTTGTATATGTTGTAGATGTGGGATATTTTTCTTTTTTTAAATGATACTTTATTGATTATGCTATTACTTTTGTCCCAATATTTTCCCTTTTGCCCCCTTCTACCCAAAATCCCCCACATCCTCAGACAATCCCCACATCATTGTTCATGTCCATGGGTCATGTGTATAAGTTCTTTGGCTACTCCATTTCCTATACTCTACCTTACATTCCCCTGGCCATTTTGTAACTATCTATTTGTACTTCTTAATTCCCTCACCTCTTTGCCCTTTCCTATGCACCTTCCTCCCATCTAGCAACTGTTAAAACCCTCTCTGTATCCATGATTCTGTCTTGTTTGCTTAGTTTGTTTTTTAGATTCAATTGTTGATAAATATTTATTGCCATTTTATTGTTCATAGATTTGATCTTATTCTTTTTCTTAAATAAGTCCCTTTAACATTTCATATAATAATGGTTTGGTGATGATGAACTCCTTTAGTTCCTTGACTGGCAAACTCTATCTGCCCTCCAATTCTAAATGGTATCATGGCTGGGTAGAACAATCTTGGCTCCAGGCCCCTGCTTTTTATGACACTGAATATTTCTTGCCAATGCCTTCTAGCCTGCAAAGTTTCTTTTGAGAAATCATCTGACAGTCTTGTGGAACTCCCCTGTAGGTAACCAACTGCTTTCCTCTTACTGCTTTTAAGATTCTCTCTTTGTCTTTGGCCTTTGGCATTTTAATCATGATGTGTCTTGGAGTGGGCCTCTTTGCATCCATCTTGTTTGGGGTTCTCTGTGCTTTCTGGACTTGCATGTCTATTTCCTTCACCAAATTAGGGAAGGTTTCTTTCATTATTTTTTTCAAATAGATTTCCAATTTCTTGCTCATTGTCTTCTCCTTCTGGTACCCTTATGATACAAATGTTGGAATGCTTGAAGTTGTCCCACAGGCTGCTGACATAATCTTTGTTTTTTTGGATTCTTTTTTTTTTCTTGTTGTTCTGATTGGTTGTTTTTTGTTTCCTTATGTTTCAAATAATTGATTTGATTCTCAGTTTCATCCACTCTACTGTTGCTTCCCTGTAATTTATTCTTTATTTCAATTGTGAAAGACACACAATTAGTGTGTCCTTCATTTCTGATTGGATCTTTTTTATGCTCTTGAGGTCCTTGCTAAGTTCCTTGAGCATCTTTATTACCAGTTTTTTGAACTGTGCTTCTGATAGATTGCTTATATCCATTTTGTTTAGTTCTTTTTTTAGAGTTTTAATCTGTTTTTTTCATTTGGACCATGTTTCTTTATGATCTCATTTTGACAGCCTCCCTATGTTTGTTTCTATGTATTAGGTAGAGCTACTATGACTCCCTGTCTTGGCTGCATGGCCTAATGTAATAGGTGTCTTGTAGGGGCCAGGGTACAGCCTCCCTTATCACCCAAGCTGGGTACTTGAGATATACCCTTTGTGTTGGCTGAGTACCTACTCGTGTTGTAGTTGAGCCTTGATTGATGTTGGCAGGTCAATGGGAAGGATTTACCCAGGCCAGTCAGCTGCAAATTCTGGTTGTGACCACTGACCAACAACCTTCTCTCTTTGTGGAGGATCAGATGTGCAGCACAGGGTGGTGGTTCTCTGACGTGATCTGTAGCTACCCACTGGGTATTCAGGCTCTGTGGTTTCCCAGGTAGTGCAGGCCAAACTCAGCCCTCACCTGTGTTTTACCCAGGGCTACCCTGCCTGGGCTATAAAGCAATCTGAGAGGTTGCTACTTGTGCTGGACTTGGAGATTTCCAGGAGAAGCCAAACTGTGAATCTTGCTTGGCTGCTGCTAGTTCTGTGCCTGGGGCCATTTAGCAAGAGGTGTGGGGGTTGGCGGCTCACTGAGGATGGCTGTTGCTTGTTTGAGAGGATTTAGGAAGTTGTGAAGCATGAGCCAAGATCAGCTATTCATATGGAAAAGTCTCTGTTAATAGCTTGGGTGGGCCCCTATGTTGTGTTGGACAGTCTCAGGGCATCTCCAGGGTGGGGCAAACAGTGTTGGCCAGGCTGATAGAGTATTAGATATGGCACCCACCTGCCAACTCTGTGGCTCTGTCGGGGGAGCATTCAGAAAAGGGACATTAGCCTTTCTTTTTGGGAGAAAGCTGTCTCCCAGCTCTGGCCTTGATGCCAGATCCTTCACTTTCTCCCTATGTGTCTCTTGTGACTTTCAAACTGCTACTTTGATGCTGGAGCTCAGAAGGAGTGAGTCTGAGTACGTGAGTTGGTGTGAGGGTTCTTTAAGAGGAACTGCTTGGGACTCCAGAAGTTTATTCCACTGACTGAATCCTCATTGGTTTTTGCAGCCAGATGTTATGGGGACTTATCTTCCTGCCACTGGAACCATGGGCAGGGGACATGGTGAGAGGTGGGACTCCTCCCAAGATATCCTTCCTGAATTTTTTTCTACCACGTGTGGATGTGGGACCAGCCTAATCCACATCTCCATCCCTCCTACCAGTCTGGATGGATGTGGTTTCTTTAATTCCATAGCTGTCAAACTTCCATTCAATTTGATTTCTAACAGTTCTGAATGATGGTTGTTCTACAATTTAGTTGTAATTTTGATGTGGTTGTGCAAGGAGGTGAGGTGTGTTTACCTATACTACCATCTTGACTGGAAGTCTGTATCCATGTATAATATTTTTCTATTTCTGGATGGTATGGCCAAAATTAGTTTGTAAAGAGCTTTAGTCAATTGGGTTAAAGGTCCAAACTTTCAGAAATATAGAGACCAATCAAAAAACATTTTTTCAAATTTGCATAATTTAAAATAATCTTCAGTAAATAAAGACTAGTTTGTCAGTTTAATTAAACTAAATATATCTTTAGAGTTTAGGTAGTTCTACCTAACTTTAAAAATAATGCAGATAGGCACTTAATTCTATCTGGGTTTATTAATTAAATAAGTTCATGTAATTGTAGTTGTCACTGGAATGGGTCCAAGCCGAGGTAAATCCTGCCCTGGCATGCTCCTGGACGAGCAGGTTCTTGACTCAGAAAAATTCAAGACTTGAGGCAGGTGAAAGTGAGAGTAAGTTTACTAAAGCTTTGGATAAAGAAAGTGAAAGTACACACCTGAGTAAAGGGGTCCCAGATGTGCTCAAAGGAACACCAGCACTGGCATCCTTTGTCTTGAATATTTTTTATCTGTTTTCTATATATAAGAAAATTAGGAGACCGTCTCAGAGGAGGATCTCAACGGAATATTCATTAGATTTCTGGGTGTGTTGTTTAGTATGCTAATGTATCAAAATAAGGGTATAGTGGCATCAGAGATCACTTTCTGGTTTCATCTTTATCTTGGATTAATCTAGCTCTAATTGTTTTTTTTTAAATTGTTGTTGTTATCTTTCTGGCTAAAGTGACTTAGACCACCTGCTCTTAGATATCTTTGGTTAGGGAGAAGAGAGGTTTGTGATTCTGTTAAATGCTCAGCTGTTCCAGCTGTTTGTTCAGCCATTTGTCTCAGTTTCCTCATTCCACTTGCCAGGGAATCTTCCTAGTTTCTTACTAACCTGTTTTATTTTCCCCTCAGAGATTTCCTTCCCTGAAATTGTTAGGGGTGATGAGGGTGTGAGGGTGTGTCTTCAGTAACTGCTTCCCACTAACAGGAACCATGGGCCCTGCCTATATAGGGCACGGAAGTCTCTCTCTGCCTGATCTAGTGGAGACAAGGGAATGGGATATAAGACTGGAACAGAGACTCTATTGGTTGATTCTTCTAAATTAGGAATGGGCTGGAATCCTCAAAGTGCTGTCATCTTGATATGGGATTTCTGTGTCCTAGAGGTGACAAATTTTATAAGAAGTTTAAAAAGACATGGTCCAAAGATGAGTAGGAGAACTATAACTACTAAAGATCCAAAAATGGGCAAAAGCCAAATAATGGAGAGAAGAATAGAATTTATAGCATCCAAGAATGCGAGAGGCAGAGAGGTTTTCCTTTCCAAAGTTATGAAGCCAGGTGTCCTGTTCATAGGTTTTTTGGATGTCCTCCTCCACTTGACCTGAAGAGTCTGTGCAAATGCAGCAGGTTTTGTTGATGACTGTGTATACCCCTCCTTCTTCTGCTATTAGGAATCAAGGGCTAATCTGTTATTTAACACGATATTAGAGAATCTGGAGACCATTGTAAGTTTTTGAGGACATCCCCAGTACTTTTTGCTAGAGCAGCAATAGTGTCCATTAAATTTCTTAAAGTGTCTTAATAATAGGAGAATCCTCCCCTATGCCAGTTCTAATGAGACCGATGGCCCTCTTATTTCGAGGCTGAGTGGTATTATGAACAGTGACAGATATCCCTCAGGGGCTAAGAAATCCCAAAGTGCACTGGCCTTGAAATTGTGTATTGTTGACACATGGAAAGGTTAAAGCAGGTAACGGCTGGTGGAACTTGGTGTAAGGTCTATCATCATAAGGTAAACTACTTTGGGGGTGTCCACAAAGAAATAGGTATCTAGAAAGTGTGCCCACCCACTACGGATATGTTGTTGAAAACCAGGCCCATAAGGCTAGACCCCAGTTGACATCTCCCGTGCAGTCAGGGGAGAGGGGTCCTCCTCTTCGGAGGTGGTCCCTTGGCCCTGTGGGGGCTCTATGTGCTGTAGGGATCTAATAAAGGAGCTTCCCATTGATATCGATTTTTCTTTGCCAATAGCTGCAGGTGTTCTGGAGGCCTTTTTGAAAATTAATATCCCAGATACTGCTAGGTGTGGCCTAGCAGGCACCAGTGTGTCTGATTAAGGGTGTAGGAAAAATTGCCAGAGAGTTTTTGGATATATCGGAGATGGGATAGAATTATCTATTTCAGGCTTACTGATACATCCACTGGATGTAACACATTGACAAAAGGATTCTTAGGATCTCACATAAGAGCATCTGAACTGACCAGTTACTAGTCTGGTTAATGACAGAGGTAAGATTGGCGTAAGAAAAACCACTGGGAACTGGAGGGAGGTTCACTAAAAAGGGACTGGCCTTTTTAAATCTGTTGAGGGACCCTGATAATAGAGTTAGATTCAAGCTGAGGACTGTAGTTTGGAACTGAGGTGGGAGAGTTGTTATGATTGGTTGTCTACGGCAGATCCAGCAATTGGAAAGGCGACTTGCAGTAGTAATAATATTGGAAAAGTTTGTCCTGGCTAAGTTGGTTGGAGCATCTTTCCATACACCAAAAGCTTGCAGGTTTGATTCCCTGTCAGGGCCCATATTTAGATTACAGATTTGATACTCGGTTGGATTGCCTACAGGAGGCAACCGATCAATGTTTCTCTCTCACATTGATGTTTCTCTCTCTTTTCCTCTCTCCCTTCCTTGCTCTCTGAAAATAATAAACATACCCTTGGGTGAAGATTTTTTTTTTTAAAGGAAAAGTTTTTTAATATATTTGCCTCCCATTCTCCCAGTAGGGATCCTGGATAGAATAGGGTCAGGGAAACAAGAAATATATACATTGTTGGTTAAAAGTTGAATAATTTGAATGGAGTGGAGGACGTGGTTTCTTATCCAATAGGAATTAAATCCAACAAGGACAGAACGATTCTTTTCCTTGGGGAGGATGCTGGGTGTATGAAAGCTAGTA
Source organism: Pteronotus mesoamericanus (assembly GCF_021234165.1). Lineage (NCBI taxonomy): Eukaryota > Metazoa > Chordata > Mammalia > Chiroptera > Mormoopidae > Pteronotus > Pteronotus mesoamericanus. The sequence goes on from NW_026555085.1 coordinate 4,084,223, forward strand.
GGAGGGGTGTCAGAAATACGGGAAAGACAATTACACTGAGGCCTAGCCACTATATTACTTATCTGTGACAGAGTCCTTGTTTCTCAAAGAGAAGCTTGAGGTCATCAACAGGTGCACAGGAGTAAATATCAGGTTGAAGTTCCTGGGAGGACACATAAGAAATGGTTTAATTCTAGATAAGTAAACCCAAATGGTTATTCCAGAGAGATTTACTGCAGTTGGGGTGCTTAGTAGGACCTGAAGTGGGCCCCTCCATCTGAGCCAAAGCTGGGATTCAGAACAGCTGTCTTTCCAGGTTTTTAAATAGACCGTATCTCCTGGTTTAACTTGTTTGTGTTGGTAGTCTTTATCTGTGACTCTGGTAGAGTTTTGTTTTCATATTTCTGTAATCTCTTTTGTACCTGTCCTAGATAAATGGTGTAAGATGTAAGCTAGAGGGTTTCTTCATCTATTAGCAGGTCAGATTTGAGAAAGGGGCTGCCATAGGTGAGGTCAAAGCGGCTAACTTCTAACTTTCACTCAGGTGCAGCTCTTGTTCTCAGGGGTCCAATGGGTGACACAGACACCCGGGACTCTGAGGTTTCTTGGCATAGCTTTGCTAGAGCCCTTTTTAGGGTTTGATTAGCTCTTTCTACCTCACCCAAGGATTGAGGTCCCATGATGATTCCAAGTGATAGTTGATCCCTAAAGCTTGAGCCAGCTATTGTATAATTTTGGCTACAAAAAATAGTCAACTCTGTAAGCTTCTTAGTAGTCCAAACCTAGGTAAGATTTCTTTTAATGAGTACTTGGCCACCTTAGTAGCTGTTTTTGTTCTTGTAGGAAAGGCCTCAATCCATCTGGTGAAAGTGTCTATACAAATACTGTTAAATATGTAAGTCCAGTCCTAGAAGGAATCTGAGCCAAGTCAGTCGGCCAGTCCTCCCCAGGGTACGTGCCCCTGTGTTGTCCTGGGTTAAGAGGGGAGGAGGAGGAAGGTGCCTCTGGGGGTAATCTTTGGAGCAGAATACACAGCCTAGAGTCACTGCTTTTATAGTTTCCTGAGCTCCTTGAATTACAAACAGTTGGGAAATGAGGGTTGCAAATACATCCCTCCCCAAGTGGCTGCCATCATGGAGCAGTTCGTTGTATTTCCATTTTAAGTTTTGAGGTAATAACTGTATTATCTCTTGATATTCCGTTGTAGGGTCTCTAGAGAACCAGTTCTCTAGGGCCCAGGAGGTCTCCTCAGTGCTGTAGAGGGGCCCCCTGGGGGCTGAGGGAGGTTGGGGAAGAGAGTGCCTCCAGGGTGGCTGGTGAAGTCTGGTCAGCCAGTGTATTGTCTATTGTCTTTAATTACATCTGTGTCCCCTTCTGGTGGCCCTGGCAGTGTATTAGTGCTACCTCCTGGGGGACTGTGACAACTACCAGGAGTTCTAAAATTTCTTTATGGTGTTTTATCAGGGGATTTTTAGCTCTTAAAAGTCCTCTTCCCTTCCAAATAGCAGCATGGGCATATAATACTAGAAATCCATACTTTGCATAAGTATGGATATTAATCCGGAAGTTTTCCCTAATTGTAAGGTCCTAGTGAGTACTAGGAGTTCAGGGTTTTGCCTCTGTTGTTTCCTGAAGGCTGACAACGGCATATCCCACCTTTCTGACACCATTCTGCATGAAACTGCTGCCATTCGTAAACCATTCTGCTTCAGGGTTGGGTAAAGGTTTACTGTCTTTTAGGTGAGACCTGCTTTAATACACTTGTTCAATAATTTCTATGCAATGGTGTGTGACTTAGGTTTCTCTGTTTGTTGGTAGGAGAGTAGCAGGATTGAGAGTCTGGCAAACCTTTAGGGTTAATTTGGGAGAGTCTAGGAGGAGAGCCTGCTATTCATTTAGCCTTTCCCCTGTGAGCCATGGATATCCCTTTATTTCTAACACAGCTTGTACTTGATGGGGAGGGGTGTTTGTACTGCTAATGGCTGCCTGAGAGGAAGTTTACTGGCCTCTCGTACTAGAAGAGCAGGGGCTGCTATGGGTTGTGAACAGTCTGGTCAGCAAGTTTATACAGGATCTAGTTGTTTTGAAAAGTAAGCTACTGGCCTTACAGTTAGGCCCAGTTCTTGGGTAAGGACTTCAAGTGCTATTCCTTGTTTATCTGCTATATACAAGGTGAAAGGTTTTTCTAAATTTGGCAGTCCTAAGGCAGGTGTACTGCTTAGTTTGGCTTTTAATTCCTTGAAGGCACAGTGGCATTCAAGGGTTCACTCTATAGGTCCTCTGCTCTCTCCTTTCAGAGCTTCATATAGAGGTTTAACAATTAACCCAAAACCCGGTATCCAGAGGTGGCAGCCAACTATTCCTAAAAAGCCTCAAAGCTGTTGCTTATTTTGTGGGACTCTGAGGGCCTGTATGGCCTGTTTTCTTTTGGGTGGCAGAATCCAGGCTCCTGGGGCGAGTAGGTACCCCAGATAGCAGACCTATTGGGAGGTTATTTGGGCCTTTTTGAGAGAAACTGTATCTTCCATCTGCGAGGAAATTTAATACCAGAATGGAATTTTTATCTCAGTCATCTTTGTTCGTGTTAGAAATTAGCAATCATCAACATAGTAGGAGCGTCCCGTTTGTCAATTGGACTCCCCGAGTACCCTGACTGGAGCATTTCCAAACAATGGGAACTGTCCCTAAAGCCCCAAGGAAGCACAGTCCAGGTATATTGGCAAGTCTCCCTAATTCAGGGGTTAGTCCATTCAAATGTGAGCAGGTACTGGTAGTCAGGATGAAGGGGCAGGGTGAAGAAGGTACCCTTTAAACCTAATACAGTAAAATGGTTGGCTGGGATTTGAGTTAAGATAGTGAAGGGGTTTAGAACTGTAGGGTGCACCACAATTACAGTCTCATTTACTGCCCTTGGGTCTTGTACAAACCAGTATTCTCCATTTGGCTTGTGTACCGGAAGGATAGGCACATTGCATGGGGAGTGGCAGGGCCCGAGAAATGCGTGCATTAAATATCTTTCGGTGAGAAGTTTGGCCCTTCTAATGACCTCAGGGCTGAGAGGGTACTGCTCTTGTTAAGGTAGGGTGCCCTGGCTTTAGGGATATCCTGATACGGGGCACATCGTTGCCTGGTATTTCAGTTTTGATACCTCGGGTTGACTTGGTTGAGGACAGATTTTCCAATATTATTAATTTCTGGTTCAGGGTGAGAAGTTAGATTGGCCATCAGGCATAACAACAGTTCATTATCCTCTGTGGCTAATGTTCCTAATGTTATGGTAGTTTCTGGACTGGACAAGATGTCCCTCCCTAATAAAGGAATGGAGACACAAGGAAGGCATGACTAAAAGTAAGATTCCTGAGGAGCAGCCAAGGGGTTGAGGATGCCCATTCACCCAGTGATTGGACAGGTTTGGGAAGAAAGATGCCCTGGTAAGTGAGTCGGAGCAGAGTAAGCAGCCCCCACACCTGATGAAAATGCAATGGGCCTACCTGCCACCCCAAGGGTCACCCAGGGCTCCTCTGGCATGATGGTCAAATGGTCTGTGGGGGCGGTGGGAGACCTCAGGCATTTTGAGTCCTGGGAGGTTTTGACCACCATTGGTTGGGAGGCACCAGGTTCCCTTTGGAGCCCAGGAAGCCCATGGGGCTGAAGCAGTGGTGCCAAGTCATGGGCACGCCTTCTACAAGTGCCCTTCTTTTCCCCTTAGATGGCCTCATCGCTTAGGTGTTTGTTGAAGCCTGGGGCCAGGGAACCCTAAGGCAGCATAGAACATAAAGCTTCAGCTAACAAGTGAGCCTTTGTCTGGATCAGGTGGTCCTTTGTTCTTCCTCCATCCTGTGTTGGTTGGTAAAAACACTGAAGGCTGCCACTACCAGTTGCTCAATGGGAGCCGGGGGTCCCAAGACTAGTTTTTGTAATTTTCTCCTGAAGCTTGGGCCTGCTTGTTGGATAAAATGCATCCCCAGAAGCCCTGGGCTCTCAGTGGACTCAGGGTCTATATTTGTGTACTTTCCTAAAGCTGTTGTACATCGCCCCTAAAATAGGGCAGGGTTTTCATCCTTTCCCTGAGTAACCTCTTTTACTTTATCATAATTAAAGGCTGAATAATGCATTTTTTCATCCCTAATTGAGGCAGTTTATCATGTGGGACTGGTGGTCCCTTCCCTCTTGTCCTTTATCTGGCCCAGTTTGATAGACCCAGTTAGGGTTTGATCGGGGATCGTATCTTCCCCAGATCCCTATATACGATGTTAAGCATGATGACGAGCTAGTTCATCAGCATAAGCCCCTGCAGTTCCTGTTAAATGCTGTTTTTTTTATTTTTATTTTTAATTTTAAAAAATTTATTTTTAGAGAGGGGAAAGGAGGGAGAAAGAGAGGGAGAGAGACATCCATATGTGGTTGCCTCCCATTCACCCTCTACTGGGGACCTGGCCTGCAACCCAGGCATATGCCCCAGACTGGGAATCAAACCAGCATCTCTTTGGTTCACAGGCCAGAGCTCAGTCCACTGAGCCACACCAGCCAGAGCAAAATGCTGGGGTGTTTTTTTTTTTAACCTACAGTGACAGTGGGAGTGGGCGATCTGTAAGTCATTCCAAGTTAGATCATAAGTCAGTTAAGTGGATAAATCCCTCTGTGAATTTGTCAGGGTCCTCAGAAAACCAGCCAAATTTTTCTTTGTAGAGGGTCAGGCACAGAGAAGGGAATGTGTACCTGAATGATTCCCCCACAAGTTCTCCATTTACCACTTTCCTCAGAGGTAACATCTTAGGGTTTGGGTGTTACCAAGTTTTGCTTCTTGTAGTGGCTGGACCACAAACAGGGGCGGGTGCCAGCGGTTCTGCAGCAGAGGAGGGGTTGTAAGGTGGTGAGACTACGTTGAGGGACAGACAGGCTGGAAGGCAGGCTGTTCCACCCTTCGGCAGGGTTTTGTTTGATCTCCTAGGGGCAGACGATGGCGTCTTGGCTGGACTGACAGAAAGTTGTCTTCTAATTCATTTAACCCCAATACTGTGGCAATACACATTCTACAAGACTCTCTTAAGTCTTTATCTTGCTAAAGGGCCATAAACATCTCTATACACAAGGTATTTCATTCCATTTACCTTCGTTTTTGCAAAACAAGTCTAATTGGAGAGTAGTATTATAACCCAAGAGATGCATATGCAGGCCAGGCTTCACCATCCCTAAGTTTATATTGAGGCCAGATGTATTACAAAGGAAAATAAGGCACTTCTTCTTTTGATGGTTGCTTAGTTATGAAGGAGACACCCCAGGGGGGAATCTTGGGGAACGCTTCAGGTGCTGCCCATTTCATCTCCCTTTATTTGGTCAGTACAGCTGAGTGATTGTGAGACCTCTGGTACCAGGACATAGGGCCCAGGACAAAACATCAGTCCAGTTAAGGGACCAGTCTCAATAAAAAGTGGCCTGATCAGCGAGAAAGAAAAATATGAAAAGGACACAGAAAGTGATTAGGGAGGGGATCCACCAGAGAGTGGGTAGGCAAGGGCTCCAGAGAATTTCCTGGAGGAGCACGAGTTTCTACTCTGACCAGATATAGCTGAGGTGCGTAGCATGTGGACAGCAGCCAGAAAGAGAAATGCAGTGACAGAAGATAATGTGTGACATTACAAGAATGAAGTTTTCAAAGGGGATGAAATAAATACTCCAAATAGAGGACCAAGAGTCATAGTTTGAGTCACAATAGTAGCATCTTCTGGGAACCTGATTAATGCACCTTGAAAGTGTCTGAAGCAAGTCAAGCAAGTCGGGTTCCAACAGACAGAGCAGAAGTCTGGGGGGAAAAGTATGTCTATAGAAAGCTGAACAAAAACAAGGGCATTCCATTTGGATGTCAGGAATGATGAGGCCCTAACTCACCATGTATCCCTGTCACCCAGGAGTCACCTGGGGACCATCACCTGGGGACCATCGTGTGGGCAGGTTACTTGTGCCTCAAGGATAGACTTACCAGTGGTCATGGTGTTGACAAGGCCCTCGGATGATGGGTTTACTCTGCTTCTGGCAGGGGACTTCCCCACATCAACAATAAGAAGCAATGGAGAAGACGAATTAGATAAAGAGGAAAAAACAAGCCCTGCCGTGGTCTCCACAAAGAATGTCACTGGAATGGGTGGGGGCGAGGGGAAGCTTGCCCCAGCATGGTCCAGGACAAGCAGGTTCTTGACTCATGCAGGGAAAAAATTCAAGAGCCAAGTCCAGGTGCAAGTGAGAGTAAGTTTCTTAAAGCTTAGGATGAAGAAAGCAAACATACGTGCCTGAGGAAGGCAGAGCACACCCCGGTGTCCTTTGTCTTGAAGGATTTTATCTATTTTCTATAGGTGAGAATTGTAGGGGGGTGGTCCCAGGGGAGGATCTCAACAGAATATTCATTAGATTTCCAGGTGTGTCATTTAGTATGCTGATGTGTTACGTGAGGGCGAAGGGGCCTGTGTTGGGGGGAGCGCCGCTGGGGGTCGCCACTCCTCCCAGGTAGGGCAGCAACTGCTGCGTCGAGGGACACAGTGCGGCGTGGGGAGCACGGGGCTCCCGGATCTGAGGGTTACCTTCCAGGGCCAGCTGAGATGGGAGCAGGGACTCTGAATCTCACGGAGCCCGTCCTGGTGGTGTCACAGATGAGGGGAATAAACACGAATCGTCACAAACACTTCTCTGTTTGCCAGGAGAGGGAACGTGGCACATCCCTCTAGTGGGAAGGCCCAGAGTCCCTTTGTTCAAAGGCTTTTATTGGAAGGGTTATCAGTGGGACTAGGTGACAGGAATGCACAGGTTATCTCATTAGATAAGTGTGTTAATGTTCACAGAGAATGGGTGCTGTTTTGAAGAAAACAAATGGCAGGAACACAGTGATTTACATGGGTCCGAGAGGAGACTAGTAAACAAGAGAGTTTGACTAAACATTAGAGCATAGTAAACATAAGAGTGCCTAAGGTTATAGCATTAGGGTCTGTGAATAATGTAAATTTCCTTCCCAGAATGAGCTGGCTATAACTTCTGAGGGAAAAATAAAGCACACTTTAAAGAATTACTTTTAGGCCTGATTTCCCCGGGAACTGCCAGATCTGGTTTAGGACTGTCTCAGGTACTGTTTGGAGCCTGAACCAGGCACGGGGAGGGAGCCACCAAGAGACAAGGAGACTTCTTTCAGATAGAATGAGGGCCCTGGCCATGTCCAAGCCGAGCCGAGGGGTGTGGGCCTTTTTGCCCTTTTTCTGTGTCCCCCAATTTCTTGTCTGCTGCCAATACCCAATCTATATCTGTCTTAGGTTTTCATCTAAGCACGAGATAATTTACCCGGCAAGGATTACCAATCCTCACATGACAAAGTAGAGGCCGGAGCTACGCCCCTGCCGGGGCGGGGGGCGGGGGGCACAGGCTATATCTCCTCAGGAGCCTGTTTCTCCAAGGCCTCCCTGATTGTTTCTGTTTCCAGCCCTGGGGCCCTCCTGCCTGTGGGCAGGGTTGCAGGTCCTGAAACCAGACAGGGCGTTTCCCAACACTGATGTATCAAAATGAGTACATAGTGGAGTCAGGAGTCACCCTCTGGTTAGTTTTCATCTTTATTTCATATTAATCTGGCTCTAATTGGGTTTTTCTGTTGTTGTTATCTATCTTTCTGACTAGGGTGATTTAAACTACCTGCTCTTAGGTATCTTTGGTTAGGGAAGACAGTCCTGTGATTAACTCAACTATTTTGGTTTGTTCAGCCATTTGTTCAGCCATTTGTGTTTCTTCATTTTCCTTGTCAGGGAATTTTCCTAGTTTCTTACTAGCCATGCAGAAACTCCATTTCTTTCTTCTTCTTTTTTAATCCTTACCAGAGGATATGTTTTTTATTAATTTGAGAGGGAGAGAAAGGGGAAGAAGTTGGGGGAGAGAGAGAGAAACATCAATGTGAAAGAGAGACATGGATCAATTGCCTTCCATACCTGCCCTGACTGGGGATCAAACCTGCAACCTTTTGGTGCACAGGACAATGCTCCAATCAAGTGAGCCACCCAGCCAGGGTGAAACTCTATTTCTTTAACATAACCCTTTCTCCTTCCTGTTGCTTTGTTCCTTTCCTTAATCATTAAGCCCTTAAGATATCAGGTTCTGGTTAGTATCAAACTGTCTTAAGAACAAAGCCCCAGGTCTGTTGACCACAGAAGCAAGTGGTTTCTGTGGCATAATTTTGGTCAAGCTAAAGATAATATCTTAAGTTCAGTTGTATTTCAACTTTATGGCCATGAAAGCAGAAAGACCCTATGGACCACACCCTCACAAAACCAGCCAATTTCCATGGCTGACATCAGGACCTAGTACAATGATCAACTAACTACTCCCTACCCTGGTCCCAACCAATCAGTAGAGCTCATGACCCCATCTCCTTTAGCCATCATGACCAGTGATTTTTTTCCCCTATATAATCTATTTCCTGGAAACCATCAGGGAGCCAGGTTTTTGAGCACTAGCTTACCTGGGACTCCTGACATGGCACCATTTCCTCAACTAATAAACCTCTACTTTCTTTGCTGCAAACTCCTGTTTGCATTTGATTGGGCTTTAATGCACACAGGTGACTGGGCCTCTTTAGTCTGGTAACATTATCTCTGTTACAAAATCTGTCAGGAAAAAATATGTTGATATTGAGACAGGATGAGCCTCTCCTAATAGGACTGGAGGTTTGTCAGTTGCCCCTCAAACCCTGTGCCCAATCAGCAGCCCAATAGAATGGCACTAGTAACCAAAAAGTACTGCTTTATTGGGCAAAGAGACTTTTTCTTGACCCTAATGCATGCACAGTTTAGTCTCAGAATGAGTGCTGCGTGGCCTTGCCCTCATTGTAATAGTAAAAAAAAGACCCCTGGGTAGAGATTTAACACGCTAATGAGACATGCCACACAGGAAGAAATGTAGTTGTACTCTACAAGCACCAGCATCCATGCAACTACATAATTAGACATCACACTTAGATGTCATCTTTCCTGCCTCAACTTCTTTAAAACTGTTCCCTAGCCTTTGTTCAAGGAGCAGCCCATTCTTCCTTTCACTCGGGACTAACTCCCTTGTGCACACAAACTACAGTAAACCTCTCACTTGAGAACTTTATTGTGTGTGTGGTGAACTCTCTTGATTTCTATCTTGGGAGTTCCGAAGAACTTTGGATGCCAGTAATAGTATGATGAAATTTTCATAAGTAATCTAAATATAGCTATTAGGAGCAAGTTAGTTAAAGAGATGTGAGTAGAATTTTAAAAAATTTAGGTGAACTCTTCAAATAGTTTTTCTAAATCTTTTCAGTAACCTGAAACTTCAGAGTTTTACTAAGTTAAGTTAAATGATGGAAATATATTGAGTATTTAGGTTATTTTCAAATAAGAGAAATAGTGAAACATTAATTGCTAAACATAAATTTATCTAGTTTTGGTTTCCTGCTGCAGAACTGAAGATAAATTTGGGTCTGGTAGTAAACACATCTTATGCCATGCTGAAAATTTTTCTTTAAGAAAGCACATGTTTCTAGAAATCATAAAAAAAAAAAAACCCACCTCTGTCTGTCCACAAAATGCTAACATAAATAACAGTTTACAATTGCTTACTTCTTAGTTTTTACTAGAAATTAAGGTTTCTAAGAGTTAAATTTAATTAATATTTATAATCAAAGTATGAACAAAAAAAGGGCTCTGTCAAAATAAACAAAATAGAAACAGACACATAGATACAGAGAACAGACTGACGGTTGCCAGAAGGGAGGGGTGCTGTGGAACTGGGTGGAAAAGGTGAGGGTATGGTTGGCAGTTACAAAATGGTCATGAAGAGGTGAAGTACAGCACAGAGCCATAGTCAGTACTGTTGGAATAACTATGTATGGTGCCAGGGAGGTAATGAAAACATCAGAACCACTTTGTATATAATTGTCGAACCACTATGCTGCGCACCTGAAACTAATACAAAATAATACTGAATGTAAACTGTAATTGAAAAATAAAATTAAAAAGGAGGCTCTGTAATAAATCTGACAAGCCCAGTGACCAAAAATAACCTCACATGATAGTGTTGAGATAGGGTACATGGCAGAACAGCTGCAATTAATAAAAGCTATAGGAGCTGTCAAGAAAGAAGACAAGCCCCAAACAGGTTTATGGCTTAGAGCTGGCAGAGACCAGCTACATCCAGTATGGCAACTAATTTCACCTTACACCTCATTATACACTCATTGTAATATATTAACATACTAAATGACACACCCTGCACCGCCATGATTGGAAACGGAAAGCCCATATAAGGACACAAAATGGGCAACAAGAGTCTTTTGATGAAGTCTCCACCCCTTTCTGGAAAAATCCTAAATATTCCTCCCCCTCATTGAATGCCCTACCCCTCAGTTAAATGAGCCCCAGTAAAAAAGGTAAATCCCGCTAGGAAGGGGCTGCTCTGTCTGTGGAGCAGCCCCTTCTCTGCCTCTGTTACCGAACAGCAAGTGGGGTCCCGCTGCCCACTACCCCCTAGGCAAAATTCTGGAGGCACAGGTTTGGTGATAAAGGAAAGGAGTCTTTATTCAAAAGCTACACAATTTTGGAACAATTTTGGAATAACAGCTTTCCACATGCATTAGTCACTTAAGCCTATCAATTAAGGCTAAATAAAATCTTTAACTCTTTTTTTTTTTACTTTATTTATTTATTTTTAGAGAGAAAGGAAGAAAGGGAGAAAGAAAGGGAGAGAAACATCAGTCAGTTGCCTCTTGTACATCCCCAACTGGGGGCGTGGCCCGCAACCCAGGCATGTGCCCTTACAGGGAACTGAATCAGTAAATCTTTGATTCACAAACTGGAACTCAATCCACTGAGCCAAACCCACCAGGGCAAAAATCTTTAAGTCTTTAGTTACAGCTTTTGTCACTTAAGCCTTTCAATTCAGGCTAAACTCTTTAACACCTATTATTCCCCCTGTTAGTTTTCAATTATCTTATTTCTATGGGATTAGTTTATAAACTAAAATAACATAAGATTCAAAAGCTACACAATTTTGGAAGAATAGCAGGCTTCTGCCTCAGAGCTTGTCCCCTCTAGAGCACCCAAAGAAGAATGACCTTGCCATCCTCTGCCAAGCCAGCCTGACTCGAGGCTGCTCCTGGAATTCCTTCTCCCACCCAAAATCCATCCAAAATACCATCCTTTGGGAAACACGGGCAGCTGCAGCCTGATCATCCAGGCATCCTCAAAGAAGAGAGCCAGAGAGCCAGTCTCTGCCTTTCTTTGATTTTAAATCTTCTAGCTCATAATTCCATGCACTCTGGAGGCCCTCAGCTTCTCAGCCAACCCTGTCCTAGATTGCTTACCACTGCCTTGGGCAACCTCCTGCTATGGCCCCTTTCTGGTTCTCCCCAGTAATCTGATCAGATCTCCCTATATCACCTTGCTGCTTCACTAATAAACTCTTTCACTTTAAACTCTATGCTGGCTTATGTTTGAATTCTTTCCTGCATGATGCCAAGGACCCACACTGGTTTGCAGATCCCTGGGCCCCAGACCCCTGAAATATCTGTATCAATCTGATCATAAGTTTCTGTGCAGGTCATGGTAGGTAGCCACATTCCAGGCCTATAAAAAGTTTATCTTTGCCTTAAGCAAGCCCTGTCCATTGTTCTTGTGCTGGGTTAACACACCTTTGAAATGCCAGAAGCAATCCTCTTTTCTAGACCCTTGCTCCATGTAGACACCCTTAAGGGAGCACATAGTATTGCTAACTATCTTGAAATCCAATCATAGAGATCCACTCCTCCTTGCTTTCTCCAGCCTTTATAGTCTTCCTCACAGTCCTTTCTTAATTCCACATGTGTAAAAGAAACCTGAGCATTGAGATCTTACTTTCTTGCATGTTGTCATTTTGGCTCACATAAACTGTTATATAAAAATACTGTACAGGTTTGGACATTTCTTACATTGATAAAAAACTACTTGAAATAATACAGGAAACAACTCTGCAAGGAAAGTAAAACATATTTTGGGCTGAGAAAAAGTGTGAGGGACGGAGATGCATTTTTTGGAAAGGGAGCTGAGTAATTGTATCTAAACTAGAACTTCTAGACAAAGTAAATGTATTTTTAAAAGTTGAAAAAAGAAAGAGAATTTCACCTGTGTAGCCAAGTTGGGTAAAAATTGAGTTGTTAATATGAGGGTTTTAAAATAAGCTTTGATATCAATCATGTACTTATGCTTAAGTAAAGCTTAAACTTGATTTCCTTTCATCTGCTAAAAAGACAAAGTTTCTTGGCCTGCAGGCCTGCTCCTGCCTGGAAAGCAAAGATGTTGTGTCTCAGCAGCTGTGCTCTGCATTGTCTTCCCTGATCTTTGTTTCATATTGAGTCTCCTTGATGTGGACTTATGTTTTGCTCAGATCTTTGTAACCCTCTGTATTTGCCTTTGAAGTACTATTTCATAACGATCTGTGATCCTATTTAGTCATGTTCATACTTTTGATATTTTTGACAAATTTCCCAAAATCAAATTCTAAAAAAAAGTTTTTTGACCACAAACTGACTTTGAAATTTCTCAGATGTCTCCTAGAAAGTCTCAATAGATTTGTTTCTCTTCTTATAAAAAGGAAATTTTGAACTAATTAGGCTTATTTGATATGTTAAATTAAGGCATACCTCACTTTATTGCATTTCTCTTTATTGTACCTCAGAGCTACTGTGGTTTTCACAAATAGAAGCTGTGTCACAACCCTGTGTCAGGCAAGTCTATTGGCACCATTTTTCCAACAGCATTTGCTCCCTTCATGTCTCTGTGTAAAATTTGGTAATTCCTGAAATATTTTAAACTTTTTCATTATCATTACATTTGTTATGGTGATCTGTGATCAGTGATCTTTGCTTTGATGTTATTATTGTAATTATTTGGGGGCACTGTGAACGACATCCATGTAAGATGGTGAATTTAATCTGTAAATACTATGTGTACTCTGACTGACTGACTCCCTCTCCTCAAGCCTCCCTAGCCCCTGAGACATAATATTGAAATTAGACCAATTAATTACCCTACCACGGCCTCTAACTCTTCAAGTAAAAGGAAAAGTCACATCTCTCACTTTAAATCAAAGCTAGAAATGACTAAGTTGAATGAGGAAGGCATGTTGAAAGCTGAAATAGGCTGAAAGCAAGGCCTCTTGCACCAACAGATAGCCAAGTTGTAAATGTGAAGAAAAAGTTATTGAAGGAAGCTAAAAGTGCTATTCCAAGGAACACACAAATGACATGACATTATTATGACAATGACATGACAAAACAACATTATTGCTTATGTGGAGAAAGTATTAGTGGTCTAGAGAGAAGATCAAACCAACCACAATATTGTCTTAAGCCAAAACCTAATCAAGAGCAAGACCCTAACTCCCTTCAATTCTGTGAAGGCTGAAAGAGGTGAGAAAGTTGCAGAAGAAAAGTTTGAAGCTAGCAGAGTTTGGTTCATGAAATTTAAGGGAAGAAGTCTTCTCTATAACATCAAAGTACAAGGTGAAGCAGAAAATGGTGATGTAGAAGCTGTAGCAAGTTATCCAGACCTAGCCAAGATAATTAATGAAACCGGCTACACTAAACAGTAGATTTTCAATGTAGATGAAACAGCCTTGTATTGGAAGCAGATGCCAACTATAACTTTCACAGCTATAGGGAAATCAATGCCTAACTTCAAAGCTTCTAAGAACAGGCTGACTCTCTTTTCAGGGACTAATGCAGCTGGTGATTTTCATTTTAAGCCAATGTTAATTTGCCATACTGAAAATCCTAGGGCCCTTAAGAATTGTGCTAAATCTCCTCTGCCTGTGCTCTGTAAATGAAACAACAAAGCCTACATGACAGCACATCTGTTTACAACGTGGTTTACTGAGTATTTTAATCCTACTGGTCATACCTACTGCTCAAGAAAAAAGATTTCCTTCAAAATATTGCTGTTCATTGACAATGCACCTGGTCACCCAAGAGCTCTGATAGAGATGTATGTGGTTAATGCTTTTCATTCTGCAACCTATTGATCAAGGAGTAATTTCAATTTTAAGTCTTTTCATTTAAGAAGTACATTTCATAAGGCTATAGCTGCCACTGATAGTGATTCCTCTGATGGATCAGGGCAAAGTAAACTGAAAACATCTGGAAAAGAATTACTATTCTAGATGCCATTAAGAACACTGTGATTCATGGGAAGAGGTCAAAATACCAGCATTAACAGGAGTTTGGAAGAAGTTGATTCCACCCTCATGGATGACTTTAAGGGGTTCAAGACTTCAGTGGAGGAAGTAACTACAGACGTGGTGGGAATAGCAAGATAACTAGAATTGGAAGTGGAGCCCTGAAGATGTGACTAAATTGTTTCAATTTCATGATAAAACTTTAATGGATGAGCAGTTAAATACTTCTTTGGATGAGCAGAAAAAGGTGGTTTCTTGAGATGAAATGTACTCTAGTGAAGATGCTGTGAAGAAATGACAACACAGGATTTAGAATATTATATAAACTTAGTTAATAAAACAGCAGCAGATTTCGACAAGGTCGACTCCAATTCTGAAATAAGTTCTACTGTGGGTAAAATGCTATCAGCCAGCATCGCATGCTACAGAAAAATTGGTCATGAAAAGAAGAGTTAGTTGATGTGGCAAACTTAATTGTTTTATTTTAAGAAATTGTTACAGCCACCGCAACCTTCAGCAACCACTATCCTTATCAGTCATCAGCCATCAACACTGAGGCAAGAACTACCACCAGCAAAAAGATAACAACTCGCTGAAGGCTCAGATTATGGTTAGTATTTTTTAGCAATAAATGCTTTTTGAATTAAGGTATATACATTGTTTATTAACATGTGATGCTATTGCACACTTAATGAACTATAATATAGTGTAAACATAACTTTTATATGCCCCTAAAACCCAAAACATTCATGTGACTTTATTGCTATATTTGCTTTATACTGACCCCACAATATCTTCAAGGTATGATTGTATATGAAAAGCACTGTCAAAATAAGAAGTGACATTAAGCTTTCTTTATGTTGTGATATATAAGTATATGTCGTTAAGTGTTCCAGAAATGGTGTGAGATTCCTGAAAGTCTGGTATGTCCTGACATAAGATGTTGTCTGTCATCAAGACTGAAGCTCACACCAAAAGGACCAAACCTGATACTCAGGTTAGTGCCCCAGCTGATTTTCATAGAATGGCAGCAACACATGATTGTGGTACATGTGGGTAACAAACTTTGCCATCCTGATGTCCTTGTAACATGGCAATAGTCTGCTCCTGGGTCAGTGAAATTAAGATGGGTAAACAATAGCTGTATATTTTTCAAAAGATTTTATTTGTTTCTTTTTAGAGAGAGAGAAGGAATAGAGAAAGGAGAGAGACATTGATGTATGAGAGAAACATTGATATGTTGCCTCTTGCATGTGCCCCAATTGGGGACTGAACCTACAACCTAACCATGTGCCATACCCGGAAATTGAACTGGTGACCCCTCACCTTGCAGGATAACACCCAGCCAACCGAGCCACACCAGTCAGGGCAAAAATGGCTGTATATTACACAGCCAGGGCTATGGGACCAGTTCCTAGCAAACCCCATTTCCTGGCTTTTGCACTTCTTAACCCACCATAGCGCATTTCAGATGACTCAAATTATGAATGGATACCTGTGAGGAGACTTATGCAAAAATGTTAAAACAATCTACCAACAATGCCTGACCTGCCACAGCCATAATCCTAGAAAAACTACTTTTGTCTTTAGAGCGCTAAGACCTCCTCCCTTTGGACCTGCAGCTTGAGTTCAACTGTCCCTTAGCACAGGTTATCAGTATGTTTTTGTTGTTGTGTGTATGTTTTCTGGATTGGTTGAAGTCATCCTCTGTCACGAGGCTGATGTCTTCAGGGTGGCAAAGAAAATGTTAGAGAATGTGTTTCCCACTTGGGGCATGCCTTCCACAATCTCCAGGGACTGAGATATGCCCTTCACTGGACAAATTATATGAGCCTTGATGAAGGCTTTGCAAACTTGTTGTAATTATCACTGTACCTGTCACCCTCAGTCATCAGGCAAGGTCAAGAGACCTCATGAAGTCCTCAAACTTAAAATTCCTAAACTTGCCAAAACTACTGGACTTTCCTGTATTACCTTTGATCTTTCTGACTGCTCACTGTACCCTCTTTGGGAAACACAAACTCACTCCACAAGACAGTCACCAACAGCCAATGTCTACTGGTATACAATCTTCTGCTGATCCCTTGTCTCATGCTAATATGATCAGCTACTGTAGGTCCTTAATGTCTTATGCTCACACCTATCATCAACTGATCAAAGAAGTTTTCCCAGATCCCAAGTCAAAAGATCCTCTTGGTCCCAGTCTAGAGCCTGGTGATTGGGGTTTCTGGAAATGTCATCAGAGAAAGATAGCCAAGTACTCCTGACCAGTGCTGCAATACTGTAAGGGATTGAGCCTTGGATATGCATCTCACAGCTAATGAAGGCTCCATCTGACCTGTGATTCTGCATAGATGCTGGAGAACTTCGAATCAAATTAGGAGGAAGAGAAGTATCTGACATCAAGGTAGATCGTAGATCAAGCTGCTGTTTTTCTTTCCATTACTCTGACATTGACCTGGAAAGATAATGCCCACTCTTTACCCTATACGTTCCCATGGTGATATAGATCAGGTTTGTCCCAACTCACTAAGAAATCCCATCAGCAGCACTCATCTTTGCAGGCATTTTGGGAGGACTATTTTTATGGTAGGAGATTTTCTTCCAACATGTACTAAAAAGCTGACTAACCCCGTGCTTAAATGAGTAAACACAGAAATCCCTAAAAATAATGTGCCTATTAAGGTGATATTAGCTCAGCACTTTAAGGTGATCTCCAATGCCTGACAAAATATAAAGTTTGGATAAGAAATGCATAAGAGTTCTCCCCGTTGCCCTTCTTTGTTACTCAAACATGGCCTCAAGCTGTTTCTGGTCTGTGCAATTTCCCTCTGATGTGAGACATGACATCCAGGAAAGGTTCTTCCTGGCACCTTGTCCCTTGGAAAACCTAACTCTTAGTCAGTGATGCTTTCAAAGGAAGATCTTGGTCAAAAAAAGGAAGTTGTGAAAATCAATAAAGGAAACCTCAACTAAAATTGGAGTCAGGGAGGCCTATATAGAGGGAGCTCTCATCCTACTATTCCTCATCAATTACCCCAAACAGGAAAAGACTGTACCTTGCATCTTCAACCAGAAGGTGGTACCAGTCTGTACTACCTCAGTAGGAAGAAGGGAGATTTTCTTGTTGCTTAGCAACAAATCCAGCCAATGGAAACACCATAACTCAACCAATGAAAAGCCACAGTCACCCCAAACTCTTACTTTCCTTCAGCCTTCATTTTTCTTTTTCTAATGGATTTCTTGTCCCACCCTGATTTTTATTTAAAAAAAAAAAACTTCATTTTGTTTAACTCCTAGGAGTATCTCTCTGCCAGGCGAGATGTTGCCTGATTCATGAATCACTTAATAAAGCCAATTAGATCTTCACATTTACTCAGCTGAATTTTGTTTTTGAACACAAGCAATATTGTTTTGTTTTGTTTAGTTTTAACACAACAGACTTTAATGAAGTCTGTTGACATTAAGGTTGTGAAGATACTAATTATGAGCTTTTAGAAGCCTCATGGAAGCACAGTCAGAACATGGGAGAGAAGGTGGTCAAAGGGAGACACAAGGTCTTTGCCCTGTCCCAGGCTCCTGCTTCCTGAGATTAGAGCCTGGCCACACCCATGGGTAGGCCGAGTGACCTTGGGCCATTACGTCTCTGCTTTATGCCTCAGTGTCCTTATATGTATATATTAAAAAAAAGAATTATAATCATGAATCCCATGGAAGTGGTTGTAAAGTTGGTGATAAGGAGTTTATACGTATACTGTGCTTTGTACCAGTCTTGACACCGACTAGGTGCTCATAAAATGTATTTTTTTTATTATTGTCATCGAACATTAGCTAGGGGATAGACTAAGTCAGAGAAGAGAGAATACTTTTCTTATTACCTACACATTACTCTGTTTAGTATGATAAAATTTTCAATACATTTTTAATGATACTTCGCCCCACAAATTCTCACCAAAAAGGCTGTGAGATTCTGAGATCCCTGGTGAGCCAGGACCATCTCCGCATCCTTTGGCTTTGTTTCCATGCCAGCCTGGAGGACCAGGACAGGTTCTTCACATAAAGGACATTTAGCCCTGGGTACAGAGTGGGTGAGACCACATGCTGTCTACTTTCCATTGCAAGTGACAAAATCCAGGACAGATTGGCTTACTGGGTCACATATCGAATGAGCTCAGAGGACAAGGGACCTGTGGGTGTGGCTTGATACAGGAGCTCAACAAGGTCCTCAAGGCTTTGTTTCTTTCTTGTCTCTGCTCTGCCTTCCCCCAGTGGTCCTATGATGACTACTAGCACTATGTGCTTCCTTTCCTCGGCCAGTCAGGTCTGGTCCATGATTCTTGGTGTCTACAGCTGCTTGAGCCTGTTTCCAAGACACTGTGTTTTCACGGTTGTCTGGCCTCTCTCTCCCACCAGAGGAGGCAATTTGAGACCAGGACTTGGCTGCTAGGTCTCAAAATCCCCACACATAGCATGGAAAACAGTGGATGCTTCAAGTTTTGCTAAAAATGACCAAATGCATGCAATACTGCACAGTGATGGTTCACTCTGATGAATGCCCTCCGGGCAACCCTTGACAGCAATGGGATGATGCACTGGTTCTCTTTGGTAGCAACATGAAGCTCCTGCTTCAGCACCTGCAGCCTATAGAAATTTCCAATGAGAGAAAACCTACTGTAGGTAACTTACATGTTTGTGGACTTTAAATTGAACACAAGACCAAGTGCCAAGATTGTCTCTTTGATTTTTTCTGCAGGGGCTGTGCAGGGCCAGTAAATGCACACAGAGAACATATAGCAAAGCAGAAAATTGAGTCTTTGCTGGTCTGTGTGCATGTTTGTGTGTGAGAGTGTGCATCTGAGTGTATGCACATGCATGAGTGTGTGTACTTTAACCTGGTTCTACCCCTCCCCCATCCTATCCCAGATCTCAGGAAAATATCCAGGAATCAAAATAGAAATTGACAAGGATAATAGGGTTGATTTTCACCCAATTTCAGAAACTGATATGGAAATGTAAAAATTTGGACAAATCCTGCTTGCAGCAGGTAGGTTTCAAATAGCTTTGTAAGGAGAGAAAGATGGCGGAGGAGTGAATGGGAGTCACGCGCACCTCCGCCCAAGACCAAACTGGAATTGCGACTAAATAGTGGAGAAATCACCTGGAAAACAATGGAACAATAGAGGGAGAGGAGCCTTGGAGCTGTGGACAGACAGTGGAATCAACTTTCACACATCCTAACGGGTGAGGAGTGCAATGGAGGCTCGAGAGGGTGGGCTGGGCACCCACAGGCACCAGCACCAGAGGGACATTGAAACAGCCAGTTGGATCCCCCTGAGAAGAACAGGGTCTGAACCATAAATAGGGACCCCTAGACTACAGCAGCTGAAACCAGGAAAACGCACAGACAAAACGCAATCCCGATAAGCTTAGGGGCGCTCTCTGCCAGAGACAGGTGGCTGGAGATGCAAAGAGACATTTAAAGGGCCAACGCAAAAATTTGCAGTTGCAGCCGCCTTCCTTCATCTCTGGGTAGAGGCAGCAGGAGAGTGAACTGGTGCCTAAGGAAAGATCGGCAAAGAAAACTTTGTGAAGAGAACAGAGACGGTGGCCAGCCGAGCCCCGGTGATAACTCACCTCCCACTCTGCAGCTTCCATCTCACCCAGGCATAAGAGAATCAATTAACCTGCCTTTTGCACGCTCCTTACACAGCTTGTGCACATGTGGGCTAGGGGCTGAGTGCAGACTGGCTGGAAGAAATAGAGAATCCCTGGCCAAAGGGGACACACAGCTGCATAGAGACCCTTGAGGAGAGACTGGAGATGGAGAGGTTGGGGAAAGAACTGAAGGATTATCTGAGATCCCTGGAACAGAATCCTGCCCCATTCCGTAGTCCCCGTTTGCGCAGGCAGGCCAGGCCCCCAAAGAGGCAGAAGCGGGCGCGGGAGTTACAAGGTGCGCGATTACAACACGGTCCGCAGAAATAGTGGATCCCTAGCTGAAGGGGTCACGGAGCTGCCCAGAGACCCGTGGGGAGAGACTGGAGACAGGATTAGCAGGAAAGTCCCGGAGCTGACTTCTTCCCCTTTCCGTAGTCTCCAATTTGTGCTGGCAGGCCATGCCCCCAAAGAGCCAAAAGCGGGGAAAGCACACAATAGAAGACCCTGAACTGACCAGTGCGGGGGTGCGCGCCCGGGTGGCAGGGGAGCGCGGGACGTCGGACTTGTACGCCAGCCCCAGCCGGCGGGGGATCCTGACCAGGCTGGCTAGCGCACTCAAGTGAGCCAGCATAAGAGTACGGAGCGATCCGCAGAAATAGTGGATCCCTGGCGGAAGGGGTCGCAGAGCTGCCCAAAGACCCTGGAGGAGAGACTGGAGACAGAGGCCTTGGGGAGTCCTGGCACTGACTCTTCCCCAGTCCACATCTCCATCCTGCTCAGGCGGATCACTCCCGAGTGACAGCAGCCTATAAGGGCACGATAGTCCCACCATCAGGAGGAACTGCTCCACCCTGTGGTGCCTAAGCCTGACAGATGAGGACAGAGTGACCAGATTGACAATCACAGGAGTCAGACATAGACAGTAGATTCCTGGAAGGCTCAACAAACAACCCAAGGTCAGATAGGGTCAACAACTGACATCATCAGAGGTTGATGATGACACCCAGAAAGAAAAGTAAAGAAAAAAATAAATAAATAAAAAGACCTGCCTACTACCATAGAAGTTCAATCCACAAAATCAGGAAATCTAGACCGATCAATTGAAGCAGAAGCAAAAATAAATAAATAAAAAATAATAGAATCTCACAAAAATGGGAAGAAAAAGAAGTTCCCCCCAAATGAAAGGAAAGGAGGAATCCCCACAGAGAGAGCTAAATGAAATAGAGGCAAGGGAACTATCAGATATTGAATTCAAAACAATGGCTCTAAGGAAGCTCAATGAGCTCAGCCAGCTCAAAGATAACTATGAGAAACTGCAGAGACACTATCAGGATCTTACAGCAAACTATATCAACCTGGAAAAGGACATAGAAACTATCAAGAAGACTCAAGAGGATATGAAGAATACCATTTCTGAATTGAAGAACATAGTAGAAGGAATCAAAAGCAGGCTAGATGAAGCCAAGGATCGAATCAGCAAGATGGAGGATAAGGTAGAAAAAAGCTCCCAGAAAGAACAAGAAATGGGAAAAAAGATTCAAAAAGAATGAAGAGGCATTTAGGGAAATGCAGGACAAACTGAAACACAGTAATATCCGCAAAATAGGGATACCAGAAGGAGAAGAAGAGGAACAAGGGCTAGAGAACCTCCTCAAAAAAGTAATGATGGAAAATTTCCCCAATTTGAGGAGAGAAAAGGTCTCATGGATGCAGGAAGCACAGAGGGCCCCACTCAAGAGGGAGCCAAGGAGGCCCACTCCGAGACACATCATCATTAAAATGGCAAATATCAAAGACAAAGAGAGAATCCTAAAGGAGCAAGGGACAAACAGGGAGTAACATACAAGGGGGCCCCGATACACCTAGGAGCTGACTTCTCAACAGAAACACTACAAGCCAGAAGGGAATGGCAACAAATATTCCAAGTAATGAAAAGCAAGACCCTACAACCAAGGCTGCTCTACCCAGCAAGGCTCTCAATTAAAATAGAAAGGGAAATAAGGAGTTTACCATACAAAAGAAGGCTAAAAGAATACGTCTCCACCAAACCAGCACTACAAGATATGTTAAAGGGACTGGTTTAAGAAGATGAAGAAAAAGAGTGAGAGAAAAAAAACAACAACACAGGTACAAAGAGTAAAAATGAATAGGTTTCTATCAGTAATAACTCTCAATGTAAATGGACTAAATGCCCCAATCAAAAGACACAGGATAGCTGAATGGATAAGAAAACATGACCCACACATATGCTGCCTACAAGAGACCTACCTCAGAGCAAAAGACCTACGCAGATTGAAAATAAAGGGATGGAAAAAAATATTCCAGGCAAATGAGCAAGAGAAGAAAGCAGGCCATACTTATATCAGACAAAATAGATTTCAAAACAAAGGCCATATAAAGAGACCCAGAGGGGCAGTTTATAATACTTAAAGGAAGAATCTATCAAGAAGACATAAACATTGCAAACTTATGTGCACCCAACATAGGAGCACCCAAATATATAAGAAAAATCTTGGAGGACTTCAAAAAAGATATAGACAGCAACACACTTGATAGTAGGGGATTTCAACTCCCCACTGTCAA
Organism: Pteronotus mesoamericanus; assembly: GCF_021234165.1. Lineage (NCBI taxonomy): Eukaryota > Metazoa > Chordata > Mammalia > Chiroptera > Mormoopidae > Pteronotus > Pteronotus mesoamericanus. Next base: position 4,106,642 of record NW_026555085.1, read on the forward strand.
AAATGGACAGATCTTCCAAGCAAAACATCAACAAGGATATTGTGAAGCTGAATGACGCACTGAATCAAATGGACTTAACTGACATATATAGAACCTTACATCCCAAAGAAGCAAAATACACATACTTTTAAACAAATGCTTATGGAACTTTTTCAAAGATAGACTACATGATAGGACACAAAGCAAGCCTCAGCAAATTCAGGAAAATTGAAGTAATACCAAGCTTTTTCTCAGACCACAAGGGCTTGAAGGTGGAAATCAATCTCAAAGAGAAACTTCAAAAACTTGCAAACTCATGGAGACTGAACAGTAGACTATTAAACAATGAATGGGTCAATAATGAGATAAGGAAGAAATCAAAAAATTTCTGGAAACAAATGAAAATGAACAGACAACAGTCCAAAACATACGGGACACAGCAAAGGCAGTCCTGAGGGGGAAGTTCATAGCAATACCGGCTTATCTAAAAAAGATAGAAACATTTCAAATAAAAGACCTAACACCACAACTTCAAGAACTGGAGAAACAACAACAAATAAATACCAGAGCAAGTAGAAGGAAGGAAATAGTCTAGAGCAGAACTGAATGACATAGAGACGAAAAAAACAATTCAAAAGATCAACCAATCCAGAAGCTGGTTCTTTGAAAAGATAAATAAAATCGACAAGCCTTTAAGCAGACTTATCAAGAAAAAAAGGGAGAGGACCCCAACTAATATAATCGGAAATGAAAGAGGAGAAATAACAACTGATATCATAGTAATACAAAGGATTGTAAGAAACTACTATGAACAATTATATGCCAAGAAATTTGAAAACCTCGATGAAATGGACAAATTTCTAGAAAAGTATAATCTTCCAACACTGAAGGAGGAAGAAACAGAAAGCTTGAACAGAACACTAACAGCTGGGGAAATTGAAGCAGTAATCAAGAAACTCCCGGCACAAAAAAGCCCAGGGCCGGACGGTTTCACAGGAGAATTTTACAAAACATTTAAGGAAGAGCTAACCCCTGTCCTTCTCAGACTATTCCAAAAAAAACCCAAGAGGAGGGAAGACTCCCAGACTCTTTTTATGAGGCCAGCATCACCCTGATCCCAAAACCAGACAAAGACCCTACAAAGAAAGAAAACTACAGGCCAATTTCGCTGATGAACATAGATGCTAAAATCCTCAACAAAATATTGGCAAACCGCATCCAGCAATACATTAAAAAGATTATCCACCATGATCAAACGGGATTCATTATATTAAAAAGATTATGCATCATGATCAAATGGGATTCATCCCAGGGATGCAGGGATGGTTCAATATACACAAATCAATAAACGTAATACATCACATAAACAAAAGGAAAGGAAAAAACCACATGATCATCTCGATAGATGCAGGAAAAGCATTCGATAAGGTACAGCACCCATTTATGATCAAAACATTCAGCAAAATGGGAATAAATGGGGCATTCCTCAACGTAATAAAGGCCATATATGAAAAACCTACAGCCAACATCATACTCAACGGGCAAAAACTGAAAACTTTCCCACTAAGATCGGGAACATGACAAGGATGTCCGCTTTCACCACCTCTATTCAACATCATATTGGAAGTCCTAGCCACAGCAGTAGACAAGAAAAAGAAATAAAAGGCATCCAAATAGGAAAGGAGGAAGTAAAACTATCATTGTTCCCAGATGACATGATAGTGTACATAGAAAACCTTGTAGACTCCACCAAAAAACTACTCAACCTAATAAGTGAATTTGGCAAAACAGCAGGATACAAAGTCAATATTCAGAAATCAAAGGCATTTTTGTACACCAGCAATGAAATAGAAGAAGAATAAATCAGAAAAAAAATCCCATTCGATATAGCAACAAGAAAAATAAAGTACCTAGGAATAAATTTAATCAAGGAGATAAAAGACCTGTACGCAGAAAACTATACAACATTGAAAAAAGAAATTAAGGAAGACACAAATAAATGGAAGCATATACCATGCTCATGGATTGGAAGAATTAATATCATCAAAATGTCCATACTACCCAAAGCAATTTATAGATTCAACGCAATTTATTAAGATACCAATGATGTATTTCACAGAAATAGAACAGACATTTCAAAAATTTATATGGAACCATAAATGACCCCAAATAGCCACAGCAATTTTGAGAAAGAAAAGCAAAATAGGAGGGATCACAATACCAAACATCGAACTATATTACAAAACTACTCTACTCAAAACAATCTGGTACTGGCACAAGAACAGACCCATAAACCAGTGGAACAGAATAGAAAGCCCAGAAATAAGCCCAGGTCTATATGGGCAACTAATATTTGACAAAGGGGGCAGAAGCATAAAGTAGAGTAATAATAGCCTCTTCAACAAATGCTGTTGGGAGAGCTGGACAGCTACATGCAAAAAATTGAAATTGGGTCATCAGCTGACACCATACACAAAAATAAACTCAAGATGGATAAAAGACTTAAATAAAAGTCCTAGAGGAGAACATTGTCAGGAAACTCTCAGATATCCCACCCAGCAATTTTTTCACTGATATGTCTCCTAAAGCAAGGGACATAAAAGAAAGAATAAACAAGTGGGACCTCACCACAATAAGAAGCTTCTGCATGGCTAAAGAAAATATCAGAAAAATGAAAAGGGAGCCAACCGTATGGGAAAATATATTTGCTAATGGTACATCAGATAGAGGTTTGATCTCCAAAATATATAAAAAACTCACTCAACTCCACTCCAAGAAGACAAATGATCCAATCAAAAAATGGGCAAAGGACCTGGGCAGACGCTTTTCCAAGGGAGAGATACGGAGGACCCAGAGACATTTGAAAGGATGCTCAGCATCACTAGCCATCAGAGAAATGCAGATCAAAACCACAATGAGGTACCATTTCACACTGGTCAGAATGGCCATCATAAACAGATCAACAAACAACAGGTGCTGGTGAGACTGTGGAGAAAAGGGAACCCTTTTCTGGATTCCACACTGTTGGTGGGAATGCAGACTGGTGCAGCCATTGCGGAAAGCAATGTGGAATTTCCTCAAAAAGCTGAAAATGGAACCACCTTTTGATCCAGTGATTCCTCTGCTGGGACTATACCCTAAGAATCCCAAAACGCCAATTCAAAAGAACCTATGCACCCCAATGTTCATAGCAGCACAATTTGCAACAGCCAAGTGTTGGAAGCAACCTAAATGCCCATCAGTAGATGACTGGATCAAAAGATTATGGTACATTTACACAATGGAATACTACGCAGCAGAAAGAAAAAAGAACTACTAAACTTCGTGACAGCATGGATGGAACTAGAGAGCATTATGCTAAGCGAAATAAGCCAGCAGGCAAAAGACAAATGCCATGTGATCTCACCTATAAGCGGAACCTAACCAACAAAACAAAGATACAAGAGAAATGAGACCAGGAAATAAGACAAGAGGGAGGGGTGGGCAGGGGGAAAAGGAAGGGAAGGGTCAGGTCAAGGAACATACAGCAAGGACTCATGGGCAAAGCCAAAGTGGGGAAGGATTGAGGGAGGAAGAGGGGGAGGGGGCAGGGGAAAGTGGTGGGGGAAAAGCAGAGACAAATGTATTTGGAAAAAATAAATTAATTAATTTAAAAAATAATTAAAAATTAAAAAAATTAAAAAATTTTAAATAACTTTTTTCTAAAATCAAATAGTGTATGTTTAATTATATAAAATTTATAAAGTACAAATAAGAAATAAGGGGGAAAAATCATAATTCCAGACCTGGAGAGATTATCTTGGAATACATCATTTCAAGTGTTTCTCAGTGTATGTGTGTATGTGTGTGTGTGTGCATGCATATGTATGTATTCCAATACTTGTTTTTCCAATACTTGATTTTCAAATAAAAAAGGTATCATGTTACAGGGTAAAGAAAACAAAACAAATAGCTTTGTAAAGTAAATATTACACAGCGCCTAGAAGTTCATGGATATAACTTAAACAAGGTCTTCTTGATCCCTACCCTTCATTGCATGCCATACGCTCTCATATATTCTATGTGACTTTTTTTATTGGTAATGCTTGTCACAGCCCATGATTTCACTGCTCACCAATGGGTCTTCCCCATCTTGCTGTTTCATTTGTATTTTTATTTATGATTGTTAGAGACAGAGAGAAAGAGGGAGAGGAAGCAGGGGGGAGAGAGAGAAAGAGAGAGAGAAAAAGAAACATTGATTTGTTGTTCCACTTATTTATGCATTCACTGGTTGATTCTTATATGTGCTCTGACAGGGGATCAAGCCCAAAATTTTGGTGTATTGGGGTGATGCTCCAGCCAACTGAGCTACCTGGCCAGGACCTCCCATCTTGCTGTTTTAAAATCATCTTAGAGCATCTCCCCGCACTCTAGGGTTTTGTAGAAATGAGCACAAGAGGCTCACCTTTGGAGAATGAGATAACAGTCTGGGCATGGGCTCCAGAGAGGAGACAATTGGCTCTTATAAAGCCATCAACAAATGAAGACCCTATTGGCCATGGGCTGCCTCCAGAAAAGTGGAGACTGGCCTTCAGCTGCCACCATGGAGGCTGCAGTTCTCCTCTCCCCTCCCCTCTCTCCCTCTCTAACTTCCCTTCCTCTTCCAAGGCCAGCAGGAATTCAGTAGCTCAGTCCCTACCAGGACCTGGCTGAGCTGGCTTCCTGTCTGGATCCTGCCACTCCTTGGCTCACAGCCCTGGCGGAGCCCCACCCTCCCAGGCCTGTCCATTGGCAACTAGCAGGGGAGAGGGCAGAAATGGCTGGAGGGAGAGCTGTAGATGTTGGTGTTTGTATTAATGCTTTCTACAGCAAGGCCTATCCCAAGCATATAATTTTAATTTTATGATATCAGCATTTAGTTTCAGCAATGGAAATGTCAACTTCAATTATTTTCAAGGAGTCTTGATGGCTTGGAGAATAAATCAATATAAATAATATTTTCATAAACTCTGAATCATGTTCCTAATAACATTTTATCTATAATACTGTATCTATATTCAAAACAATTTTTCTTGGCATCTTAGCAATTAATTGCTGCCAAGTGCTCACTTTTCTGTTCCCCATCGCTATCAGCTCAGAGCCAGGAACTGGGGATGACACATTGACACAAGGGCCATGTCCCTGATCCCAAGACCATTCCTAATTCTATTGCCCAAAGGATCAGGATCCGTATAATGTGTCTTCCCCAGAAAACTATCCCGTTTTCTTTCAGCCCATTTACTTTGCTCATCCTTCTGGCCCGCCATCCCCAAGAAGCCTGTTCTGGCCACCATAACTGGCAGAGAGGGGTCCCTCCTCTGCACCCACATGGAACTCACCAGCTCCCATCTACCGCTCCCTGGGCAGACAATGGGGCAGGTGAAGTGACACTGCCAGCCTGGGACTTTTCCAAGGTGCCACCCACCAGCTCTGTGACTCTGGACAGCTAACAGGTGGCAGTGCCAAAAGGTCATCTATCAGAAGGGTTCTTACCTTCAGGTCACAGAGAATGACATCAGTGGATCTGAGCAGGAATGGAATTTATTAAAGGATACCAGGAAGCTCAAACTCTGCACGGGCCGGAGAATGCAACCTGGATGCAGTGGACCAGGCAGTTTCAAATTCCATAGGGCCTCTGTGGCTTGCACAGAAGGTAGACAGGTGCAAACATTGGGGAGCTGCTGGATGCTTCTGGAAAAACAGCTGGCATACAGGGACATAGCCAGGCTACCACTGTCACCAGAATGGAAGCTTCTCCCATCTCTAACCACCTACTGAAGGCCTGGGATGCTATGTACCATGAGTGCAGACTGGGACTCCTACCACAGCCAAGGTACAAAGGAGTATGGAAAAGTGAGTATCTGATATTTTGCATTTCTGTAAAAAGAGGCAGACTTTCTGCTTATTATTGATGGTGGTGGTAGTGGGGTTCTCCAGGCAGAAGAGGGTTCAGGCACTGGGCAGCTAAGAACAAGGGCAAACAGCCCCACTGTGGCCACAGGTTCCCTCCACAGCTGTTTTGTCTGATGTCAGCAGCTTTCAGTAAAGAACTACACACACAAAGGCATCTCCAAGGGCCTCCCCCCTCCAGTCAGATTCCTGCCACAAGCTTCCAGTTATGTTTCAAGTTCTCACATGGACTGACCTACAGGGAGAATGTGCAGAAGGGTCCAATGTGAGTCTCTGGCTTGTCACCAGAACAGGTCCTAGCCAAGGCGAGTCCTGCCTCCACATGGTCCAGGATGAGCAGATTCTTGAACCAAGCAGGAAAAAAATTCAAGACTCAAGTCCAGGTGCAAGTGAGAGTAAGTTTACTAAAGCTTAGGATAAAGAAATCGAAAGTACACACCGGAGGAAAGGAGCACTGGCTGTCATGCTGAAAGGAGAGCCAGCACTGGTGTCCTTTGTCCTGAGGGTTTTCATCTATTTTCTATAGGCAGGAATTTTAGCGGACATCCCAGAGGAGGATCCCAACAGAATATTCAATAGATTTCCAGGTGTGTTTTTTAATATGCTGATGTATCATTGTATCAAAATGACCCTACATAGAGTAGGGTCAGGGGTCATTCTCTGATTAGTTTCATCTTTATCTTGTATTAATCTGGCCCTTTATTGTTCTTGTTTAGCTTCCTGACTAAGGTGATTTAAACCATCTGCTCTTAGATACCTTTAGTTAGGGAGAATAGGTTTAAACCACCTGCTCTTAGGGATCTTTGGGTAGCGGGGGAGAGAGTCTTGTGATTTATCAGCTGGCTGTTAATTACACAGCTCTTTTGGCCGTTTGTTCAGCCATTTGTCTCAGTTACCTAGTTCCACTTGCCAGGGAATTTTTCTAGATTCTTACTAATGTGCTTCAGTCCCAAGACAGTTACATTTCTCAGTGTAAGTGGATAATTGGCATTCTGGTTTTTAGAAACGGGTCCCTTGGGCGATTACAGCCTATGCACAAGAACCACATGCCCAGTTCCCTCTAAACCACCAGCCATTTCGGTTCTCTTTTTCTAAGGCTGGTAACATGGCCTCAGTCCCTGGTGGTAGGATGGTGGCTGTTTAGACGGCTGCTGGCCCTTCCCATGACCCCAACCCAGGAGCGCCTTTCCATTCTCACAAGCTCAGGGCAGTACCCTCCCTCAGTCACTGTGCATTTGGAAGCAGAAATCAGACTTGTAGCCTTTGTGACATCACTCATGCAAAGGTTTAAAAAAGAACAAGTCCATTAAGTGACTTATTAGAACATCACCTTCACCTAAAAAATGAAATAATATTCAGTTGGGACTCTCTGGGAAATTCCAGACCCACCCCTCCTCAGTGGTAATATGTGGATTTCTGGGCACATAGCAGTTCTGCACTGTGGGATGGGCAAATGAAAGAATGAATGAGCAGTTTGATGGATAAATGGAGAGCCTTCCCTGCTAGCCCAAGGCAGGGGAGGGGGGTCAGAAAGGGGCCTACAGACTTGGGGAGGGCAAATTAGGGGTAAATGGGTCCCTGGCTTTGAAAACTGTGGGCACAAGACAATTCCTCCTTCATCTGAGATAGTTGGGGTGTGAATTGGGGGTCTCACCAGAGACAGAGGGATGAGTGAGATGATCTCTCGTATCCCTTTCTGGGAGTTTTGTCTAAAGATGCCCAAAAAGTTGGCTGGATCAGGAAAAAAGCAATAAGAGGGCAGAAGGCCACAGGACCATTATCCTGTGCACACCATTCAAAGGGATCTATCCAAGGCACCAAATTATTTTATCATGCATGAAAACAAAAAAGAAATGTTAAAGCTCTTCTTTCACACTGTTTTTCTTCTATCAAAGAAAAAATACAAGTATTTATACTATAGAGTTTTTTGGTTTGATTACTATACCCAGGGCAACCAATTCATATTATTCCTGAGCAAGACCCTCTGAGATTAACTACATCCCATGGGCCATTTTCTCCAATATCCAGAGGTCAGGAGAATATGTTTGTTACTGGAGAATGTTATCTTCAACTTTCTCTGAGAAGTCTCTTCTCCATGGTTGCATTGGTTCACATTCACCTCCTTTGCCCCTGCCCCGTCCCTCTCCCCTCCCTCCTACCTGTCTAGATTTTCCATTACAAGCAGCAGCAAATAAGAGTCTGCAAGAGTGAGGCCCCAAACAGGACTTCCTCACCCATGAAAAGGAGCCATGGATGGCACTGCAGCCTGGAAGCCACATGTACCTCCTGTGCAGGGGAGAGGAAGCACATTGGGGGAAGGGGCCAGCTCTGGTCAGCAGGTTCAGCAGAGGGGAGAAGTAGGGCTGCAAATGTGTTTCTTTTTCTGGAGCTTGCCTGAGAAGCCATGGTGGGAACAAGGTGGGTAGGAGTGGGTGGAAGCTGGGAGGTCCAGCCAGGTTGGTGGGGCTCAACTGAGGTTGAGCCAGCCCCTTGGCTCCTCCCTGGGTCTTTCACATTGGCTGGGCAGAGGCCTGGCTTGGAGGACCTCTGGAGCAATGTAGAAAGATAAGATGGGGTGGGGATAGCCAAGGGCCTGATGGGTGGCCCAGAGCAGCTGGCAGGTACTCCAAAGAGAGAATATCTTCATACCTTTATGCCGCCGTGGGTGCTAGCCCCAAGGAGAGAGGCCTGGCTCCTGGAGCTCTTTGGCGGGGGCCGTCTCTGCAGGGTGGCCCCGGCTGCACCTGTAGCAGTTTAGAATGGGATTATTGCAGACTGTCTGAGATTCCCAGTGGTGCTAGGGCCATCTGCAAGGTGGCCCTGCTGGGCTGACTGAAGAGATATCCCTGAGAAGACTGTGTATAAGATGGGATGGGGACGGAGTGCCGGGAGGTCCAGTGGAAACTCTGTGCTTCTGTCTGCCATCCCAGGCCCTTGTCAGGCACCCCCACACCCCATGGAGAATATCTGAAACTGTTTTCACGGGTAAGGTGAGAGGAAGAGAGATGGGTCCCAAGCCTGGAACAAGGGCTTCTCATCTGTCAATCTCTCCACTGTTGCTTGGGGCCACCTTCCCAGAATGCAACCCCCACCCTTCCTCCCTACATCAGTTTCTTCACCTCTCCAATTACTCTCCTCATTTTAAAGACTACAAAAGTTAGGGTGGCCAGTGATGTGGGCTGTGAAAGATTTCACAAAGAGTAGAAAATATGGAGAGCAAAGTTTTATTCATTTTCCAAGAGAGGAAAGGGGCCAAAGTGCAGAAAGTTGCACTGGCCCCAAAAGGTTGGGACTGTGAGCTTTTATTGGGTTATTAAGGGTGAGGGGATTGCAGTAGAGTGATCCGGGCTGTCACAGAATAGGCTGCTTCAGTTGATTTTGTGCAGACTTCAGTTCCTTTCAATGTTATCTTCAAGTTGAAGGTCCAGTCTTGCTATATAGCATGTCTTGTTTTACAGGTTTTCAGAACATCTGCACCTTTAAGGAGCTTTCTATAGTTATCCCATCCAAGAATAGAGGTTCAGAAAATCAACAGTTATTTATGCCTGACAGGGTCAACAAAAGGACAGTTAGCTCTGGTAAAGAGGGACTGAAAATGGCTTTTTGTCCTTTTTTTTAAAAAAAAGATTTTATTTATCTATCTGTCTATTTATCTGTTTATTTATTTTAAGATTTATTTATTTTAAGATTTATTTATTTATTTATTTATTTATTTTTAGAGAGAGGGTAAGGGAAAAAGAAAGAGAGGGAGAGGGAGAGAAACATCAATGTGTGGTTGCCTCTCATGTACCTCCTACTGGGGACCTGGCCCACAACCCAAGCATGTGCCCTGACGGGGAATCAACTGACGACCTTTGGTTCGCAGGCTGGCTCTCAATCCACTGAGCCACACCGGCCAGGAATATTTTTGTTCTTTTAAAACGGTGCTGTTTTCTTCTACCCCTTCTGCTGAGATTTGCCAAGTTTTGGAGACCATGTGCTTCTTCAGCCTAGGATCTGTGCTGAATTTAATCCCACTGGCAGCTGTGCCTGCAAAGTCAACCCAGCTCAGAGCCAAGCACAGGTGTTTGGGCCCTTGGAGGGCTCTCCTCAGTTAAACTTCAAGGCCACAACCCATGCCTACCATCTGGGCCTGATGCTCAGCTTCTCTTTAGCTCTGCTCCCTGGCCTCCACTTCCTACCTCCCACCTTCCATTCCATATCAAGTCCTAGTTCCACATTTTTTCTGCCCAAGACACCCCAGCAGGTCAGGAAAACTATGTCCAAAGGGAGCCCTGGCTCTAAACAGTATCTTAGAAATACAGCAGCCTTTGCCCCTCCCTGCGGACTTATTGTCCTGTCCTGGGAGCCACCTTCCCAGCAGTAAAATTGGTTTTTCCTCTTCTGCCACCTCCTTACCATCTCCATCTATTTGGTGCTCAGAGCCCCAGGCCCTAGCATTCCTATTCTGTGCTCCCATTGTTTGGTGACCTTCTATAATTCACTCCTGTCCCAAGGGCCTGATTCTCCTTATCTATAAAAAGTGGGGGAGGACACAATCATCTGCAGATGGCTTCAAGCTTAATCTGTTCCTGTGATGAAGTTATGGATTATGATAGGCCCAGTTTTCTTCCTTGATAAAATGCAGAGAGTAATATATCCATAGAGACATGAACGGTTGAGTATGAAGAGCTCATTTTGTCTTTTCTGGGATGAACACTGTTATCCACTAGCCTGGAATACAGGGCTCCGCATTCCCCCACATCCCTAGTATCTCCCTAGCCTCCCTCCCTACAGGGCTGTTGAGAGAAAAGAATGAGATGCTCTATGTTCATGTTTCCTATCCCCAGGAAAGGCCAATGGGGGCACTTGGACATCACTACCTGTTCAGTTCAATCATCTGCAGATGACGGCTAGCCATGGTCCTACCTTCCAGGGGTCAAACTCAGGCTTCATGGTGTCTTTTTCACATGACAAGAGAAGGGGCCTCCCAGGGGCTGAGTGTGTGGCAGAATTAACCACTGGCAAAAGGGCTCGGGCAGTTACAGGAGAGTGAACAGTGAGCCTGCTGTGGCACACAGGCCAGTGGGCCCTGTAGGAGAGGCAGGAAGGGTAGGAGGTGATGAGCCTAAAAGCAAGGCAGCCAGGTCTCTATGGCCTGACACGGAATTTTTTGGAATACTTACAGAGAGAAAAAGTCATCCATGAGTACATCAGATGCCCCCCAGCAGAGATGGAGGTGATCCCTCCACTTTTGGGTCCAAAAGAGAAAAGCTGGGATCCTAGCCTAAGTCTGGGCAGAGGACAGTTCTAAACTAGTGGGCAAAGGGGGTACTTTTCTCTCCTGTAACACAGGTCACCATGCTTTGTACTATGTGACCTCACTGACAGGGCCAAGAGTGAGTATGAGACCAAAGTCACTCCCTCTCTATTGGGAGGTGATGTGTCCTGAGGAGGGAGCAGGTGGAAAGAAGTAAAGTCAGAGGTGGGCACGGGCTGAGAGCCCTGCTGTGTCCCCCTAACAAGCCTGTCTCCAGGAGGCCAGTCAAGACCCACAAGAGCCCCATTTCCCAGGTGGTCCCTCTTCCAGGCAAGTTTCCTGGGGATACTTGTGTTAGCCTCTTAGAGCATGAGCAGCAGATCTGGGAAGGACCTTACGATGGAGTGAGTATGGGAGCCACTGGGGGACCAAGGATAGAGCCCAGGGCTTGGGGCTGGCCGCGCTGTAGTGCAGCTTAGAGATAGGTCAGGGGTGAGCTCAAAGTGGGGGTTTTGAGTTCACCATGCTCAAAACTTATTAAGAACAGCAACAATTCTACCCATATGTAAACCTCACACTGTTTAATGTACTTTTTGCATCATCTTACCAGGTCTTACATCAACCCAGTGCAGCGCTAAGGTAGGTAATTTATCTCCATTTTCCAGTTCAGGAAATGGGCTTGGAGAGGTCAAGGACCTTTGAGACCAGAAGCTCAAATGGAATAGCAGAGCGTTGACAGTTGAGAAAACTAGCAATGTCCCCATCAGTTCACTTTTCTCAAGACGGTCTGCAGTCCCATCTTGCACCCCTCTGTTCCCTCTCAGGGCACCATCTCTCCCTACCTTGGGTCTGAGGAGAGATATTGGCCAGAGGGGTGTTCCCTAGTCTCTGGCAGAGATGGGAGGTCAAGCACTTCACCTCCCTGAAGTCAGGGGGAGTCAGAGCCCTTAGACCTGCACTGGCAGCTACTTGCTGCTTGTGGGTACCGAGCACTTGAAATATGGCTGCTCTGAATTATGATGTACTAGAGGTATAAAACAGTGAATTTCAGGATTCTGTGTACACAAAAAAGAATGCAAAATATTTCATTAATAATTTTATATTGATTACACATTAAAATGGTAATTTGGGGGAAGACCGTCCCCAGGTCTACGTCTCCCTGCATGTTAAAAACAGGAACATTTCAGAGAGGAGCTGGTCATAACCCTGGGTTAGGCCACCTCTCCTCTGCGCATCATGTGTCCTTAGGAGCTCCTCTCAGACAGATGAACAACCAGAGGGGTCCCCAGAGGTTCCTAGCGGCAGAGGCAGGTATTGCATGCATGCATGCAGGCATTGGGGTGCGGCCATGTGGGACAGAGCCCCTTGATATTCTTTCATCTTAACTCAGAGCCGGCAGCTTATTTTCTGCATGGAATGAAGATATATCTCTCCGTTCCAGAAAACAACATTTAGCATCTCATTCTTTTTGCAGGGCAGGGGGGTTTCATCGACAAAGCATTCATGTTGCAGATGGCCTGCCAGATGCCACATTCCCTCATGCTATCACCTTATAAGCAGATTCTGTCAGGTTCTAGGAGTAAAAGCTTAATTAACAAGTGGTGTGTACAATTATGTACTTAATTATCTACTGCTTTTATTTCTTTGTTGTTTCTTGTTTTGCAAAAGTTTGGTAACAATTAGAGGCAACTGTTCCCTAACATAATTTCTCTCTGCACCTCGTGTGTGTGGGGGCGGGGGGGGGGGGGGGCTTGGCGGGGAAGAAACAGAGACAGAGACAGAGAAATTTGGAGACTAGTAGTGTGGTAAGGGGAAGTCTTTCTCTTTTTTTCTCCCTTTCTCCCCTAGTCTACCATTTAGGAAAGGCAAGATCAACATGGGCCCCCGTTAGGCTCACTGATCTAAATCTCTGGGAGGTGTCCAGGCAGGTACATTTCTAGAGTTTCCTGTGGTGCCAATCCAATCTGCAGTCCAGCTGGGAACCCAGATCTGGGCCTCCCTATCAGGGAAATCCTCTTCTCATTCTTTCTCCATCTCTCCCTGTTGGTCCAAACTGGAGAACAATGGTGTGACTTGATGTGGGTGGTGAAGAGACAGGAGGTTCTGGGGGCAACAAGGGACAATCCTGCCTTAGGTTAGTGATAGTGGCAGCTTTAGGGAGCCAAGCACAAAAAGCGAGACAGCCTGGAATGGAACACAAGAAGGATCAAATTGGAGGGAACCTGATGGGCTGAAGCCACACCCATGATATGGGGCTTAGAAATAAGTGACTGATTTTTTTAAGTGGTCAAGATGATATTTTTTTGTTATGTGTATACTATCATAATTTATTTTTAAAAGATTTTATTTATTTTTAGAGAGAGGGGATGGAAGGGAGAAAAAGAGAGAGAGAAATATCAATGTGTGAGAGAAACAGGATCAGCTGCCTCTCACACGCCCCCAACTGGGGACCTGGCACAACCCAGGCATGTACCCTGACTGGGAATCAAACCAGCAACTTTCTCATTTGCAGGCTAGTGCTCAATCCACTGAGCCACACCAGCCAGGGCAGAAAGAAGTGATTGATTTTTCCTGGAAGGATCTCTGCATACATTCCATGTGACCTGAAGGGCAGGAAACCATGCCTCTAGTACAGGTGTCTTTTGTAAATATCGATGCAGGGGGTATCCTGTTTTAAGCAAACCTCCCTCAGAGTTCAAAACTCATTTGTCAATACATGGTGACAGAAGTGGCCCCAATGTCTCAGAGTGAAGTCTGACATTGGGGAGCAGCCCATCTGGCTTCTCAGAGGGCTCAGGGCTGGCTCTGAGCTCCTCAGTTGATGGGCTGGGCCCTGGGACCCCCGGGTCTCAAACATCCTCCCTACCTTGTCCACTGACGTTAGCCGGGGCTGGGCGCAGTCAGGAGAGGCCTGGGAGAGTCGGTGGAGGAAGGAAGAAGATGAGAGAGCAGAAGAATTGCAGGAGCTCAGGGCTCCCCTTACTCCCTCCAACTTAGGGGGAAACCTGATGGACACTTCCCTGAAATGAAGACAGACGAGGCCACGCTCAGCACCACAACCAGGAGGCCTCAGCTATGCCACTTCTCTGTCCCTCAGTTTCCTCCTCTGCAACGAGCAGCAGGGGTGGGATGAGTCTTTGGGCTCTGCTTGGGCTACCATAAAATTTTGTGTTCTACAGACACCCCCTTCTCCTACCTCTTAAAGAGGAGTCTGCCAGACTCCAGGGGGCTGTGTGCTGGGAACACTTAGACCTAGAACAGGGCCTCGCATGTGCTAAGTGCTCAGTAGGCATCTGTTAAATTAATGAAAATGGAGGAGACCTACTGTGGCAATTTTGCCATGCTTGTGGTTCCCTGTAAAGACAGCCATTCTGCCCCAGAGAGAGAGCCATAGTTATGTGTCCCGCATCTGGTCCTAGCTGACCAACGGCAGCCTGTTGAGATAGTCAACCTGAGATGTGGCCTGGGGCGAAGAGACATAACAAGGCAAATGGATTCTGCCTCTCAGAAGGTTGATCTGGGAAGTACTCAGCATTAGGTGATGAACAAGGGAGGTTGAAGCTGAAGAGAATCATTGGGAGGAAGAAAGGTAATGAAGTGCAGGAACAAGACAATGACCAGGAAGCAAGAACCAGGTGTGAGCAGCGGTCCTGAGAGTACACATCCCCCAGCCCCAGGTACGGGGCCTGGCTCAACCCCAGAGACCCTCTTCTCCAGTCCCGCGGCCTTAGCACCCCTTGTGGCCTCCTGTGAATCTGTGTAACCACCCCTGCCCTGCCCAACCTTCCCCTGCACTTTCTGTCAGCATCAGGGAAAGCCTCAAGAAGAAAAGCTTGAAGGGATGGAGGCAGGGCACGTGTGCAGCTTATCACAACCAGGACCTGGAAATCCAAATCTGACTAGACTCAAAGGCAGAACAATAATTTGGGAACAAGTGAGAGGACCATTCATCCAAGCTGGGGTTCAGGGAGAAGTTCGAGAATTAACCTGCAGGGCCCCAGTAGGAGACTGAAAAGATAATTGCCAGGTCCAGCTTCCCCCTGCTGGGGTGGGGCCTGGGGTGGGTGAGAGCTGCCAGAGGAGGTTGGGGACAGTGAGTTGGGGAGGGGACTTGGGGAAACTTAGGAATGATCAAGAACTCCATTCCCACACACAGGATGACCAGACATCTCATACTTTTGCTGAATAAGGAAATGCTGTGTGTCCCTCAAGAGAGGACACTGCATCTTGGTAACATCCTAATGGAACAACCCACCTGGCCTTTCACATAAACAGAAAAAAATGCTCTTCAAATGTAGGCTTTTCTAGACTTAAGAGAATACGAACCAGGTGTTCCATCTGGAAAATAAGACGTGCCTTTTGACCCTCGAGAATTTGTACCAGGGCACATGCATTCTAGACCAATAGGCTCTCTTGGCCCTCAAAAAATCATGTTTTTAAATGTCCAATCCAATTTTTAATTCAAATAAACCTGAAATTGCTCGGCGAACTATCTTTTACATTAAAACGCATTTTCTAATAATGCAATGGCATTTAATCTCCCTTTCATTTATCAAATACGTAATGTTGTTAACCATAAAAAAAAAAAAAAAACCCCAAAAAACCAAAAAACAGAAACAAGCAAAAGAAACCAAAAAACCTCCACCAGGTATGGAGACATGATGTGGCATCAGGCTGCAGTTTGGGGATATGTCCCCCTGTTGCTCTTAATGTAGGTGATTGTGGCACTCTTAATCATGATGTCATACTGGGTACTGGGGATCAGAGCAGAGAGGAAGCTCACTATTGTGGGTGTTTTTCACAAGCGATACCCTAACCTTATGAGTATCCATGCTATAGTCTTTCCGACAAGCCAGCCTCCAGCCTTTGTCACAGACCAGAGGAGCTGGGCTGCTTTATGGCTACCAGCCCTACAGGCGACACCAGCACCAACGAGTAACAGTCAACACAGGTAACTATGCTATTCACTCAGCTTTTATTAATGCAGATTCAATCCAAATCTATAATAACCCAGTAATAACAATCACTCAGAAGCAATCTGCAATATCATCACACCAGAGATCTGGGGGATAACAAACCCAAGTACCAAGAATCCAGGTCAAGCCCAGGTACAGGAGGCAGCTGGTCAGTGTCTTGCAAGGCAGAGTCTAAGGCGGCTTCAGAGTCAGCTAGAGCAAGGTCGATCAGAGCAGCAGAGCATCTCTTGATCATCTCAGCTCCTCTTGGCTGTCTCAGCTGTTTGTTGGGAGGCTTTTGCTTTCCTACTTTCGTATGACGCAATGTTGCATCAGCCTTTAATTAACACATACTGTTTTGTGCCACCTCGATAAGCTCATGTTGATTATGTTGCTCTACTGCACATGCTTTGAGACGGTGGCATCACCCTTCAGATAAGCATGTGTTGTCTACCACATTGTACTGCGCATGCTCAACTCATTGCATCATCCCTCTGAGTCATTGTTCTACTATGCATGCTCTAAACATGGCTTCTTAATTGACAGGACTGACACCATCTTAGTTCAGTCCTGCTCTCCACAGAGCTTGAGCGCCAATGACCTGGGGCCTCTTGGGCCCGTAGGAGCCAACCTGCCCTCCACATCAGCCTTCCTGCTCCCGTAATCACCTGACACTGAAGCAGACAGGGAGTTGATGGCCCGAGGAGGCGAGTCCAGCAGGCGGTGCAACATCTCTGTTTAGCTCCCCAGAAGTGATCAGTGTGCGGGAGAGGCTGCCCAGACAATGCTCCTGACGGCCAGGATGAGGAAGCCTCCAGAGGGAAGAGCCAGCTTTTGCAGGGGCTCGATACAGTGCAGGAGCTCAATACAGTTGACAGTTCCTGGCCTTAGGATGCAGTCACCCTTTCTCCTGCAGCTCAGATGTCCTCACCAGTCATATGGAGAGAGTGATGAACTGCCTCCTCCTCAGGTGAAGCCAGTCACCAGAACCTGTGAGCCACAAGGGGAACCAGGGGCTTTCCCGACTGGAGCTGGAGCCAGAGCCCAAACCTAAGTGGAAGTTGGACAAGGAGCTGCAGACTAGCATGCTGCCTCCCTAGCCAGCCCACCTTTTCCCACCCTTGGATTACCAGGACCAGGAGGGGTAGGAGGAGAGGGCTGCAGTGGGGCTGAGTGGCAGTGGGGCAGAGACAGGAGAAGATGCCTTGACAGCTATTCTGAAACCCTGCTGGGTAAGCCCAGCCTGGAAGAGCCAGTGGAGGATTCCAGCCCTCTTGTGCCTTGGCCCTGTTTATCTCTGCCCATCAGCGGCCCCCACAGCCTCTTACTTCAGAGCCAGCAGATCCAGGGGGCCCTGGAGAGAGAAGGCCCTGAGGCTTCTGAGGCCCAGAGCCGGTAACCAGCAGGGGAGGAACTCCCTGCTAACTTTGCCAGGCAGCTCCCAATGGCCTGACCTGTGGGCCTTAAAGAAGGATACCTTAAACTCCTTCTTGTCTCAGGAGAGCAAAGATCCCCCCAGCCTCCCATCCATATCCCCCCGCCCCGAGCCTTCCATCCACTCTGGACCAAAAGAGCCTCCCACCACCCCCTCTCCTGCCCTGGGCTGGCCACTGCTGTGGGGAGCCCAGTTCTCCATGCTCTCCTTTGCCTGGAGCCTGGCCCCTGACCTCTTCCTCCCTACCCCTCAGGGAGCCAGCCTCCCCCTGCTGGGGATCCCCTGCCCCACTTGGGGAGGACCACGCTGCAGCCACCCCAGCCTCCCTGTTTGTGCTTCTGCCCTTGGAGACACGACCTGCTAAGGAGCCACAGCCCAGTGCCAGCCAGCTAAGCGGCCAGCCACCCTGGGACCACTCTCCAGGAGGAAGAGGGTTGAAGAGGACAATACAGCCCAAGGGCTGCTCACAGTCCAGCCTCAGCCCCTCCAGGGATGGGTGAGGAGCTGTTCACCCAGGCAGGATGAGGGCGGCTTTGAAGACATGAGCTTTCTGTGGTACCAGCTCTGAAACTGCCTCTTTTGGGGACTTTGGGGTAGCAGGTGCCCCCACAAGCCAGGACCTGGGCAGGGGGTGAGGAATGGGGTGGGGAGAGGCAGTGCGGGTCAGCAGGGGAAGGGGGATGAGACCGAGGCCATTCAGCTGCCGAGGGCTGGGGCAGTGAAGCTCGTCAGATGTCCCCCAGGCCTCCCGTCCTCTGTGACAGTCCTCCACCCCAGGCCCCAGGGCCAGAGACTGCAAAAGCAGAGAGCCAGAGGACAGGGGAAGGACTGGTACTGAGATCAGAAGAGAAAGCGGAGACGTCATTGGAGGAAGAGAAAAAAAAAGAAGTGCTTCCTGCATATGTGACCCTCAGAAGAAAGGGTCTCTAGACTCCTCACATGCCCCCCTGGTTTGTGTCTGTGCCTTCAGGCGGTCCCGATGTACTTAGGTCTGTGCTGAGTGGTTGCTTGTGTGACTCTGGTTGCTGCAGCACTGGTCTGTTTTGGAAGAATTATGAGGCGTGACCTCACTGGGTGGCTGCCGAGGGATGACCAAGTCACTGGGGGGTGATGGGGTGTGATTTAGCAGGGGCGGCAAAGTCCAGAGGGGTGCCAGCGCTCTAGGAGGCCTGAGTGAAGAAGTGAGGGGAGCAGGGGTGGCTGCTGCCTCTGAAGAGCAGAGCAGTCAGGGGGTGTGGGGCACAGGAGAGGCTCCAGCACTGGCTCTGGGAGGCCCAGCCCTCTGGATCCTGCATCCAGCCTCCAAATCCACTGCGCACCCACTGTGTGTCAGGCACTTGACGGGGATGAAAGACGCTATCTCCGCCCCCGCCCCCCCCCCCCCCCGGTATTCCCAAGGGGCTCCAATCCAGTGAGGAAGACAGCAATGAGCCAGGAAGGGAAGGCCCGGGGGCCAGTGCCCGGGGGGCAGGAGAGGGTCGTGGAGTCAGGGCTGGGTACGAGAAGGGCGGGGAGGCAGCCCGGGCTGCCCCGTCTGCGGCTGCAGTGAGAGGGGGCGAGGCCCTCCCCAGAGGAGTGGGAGAGGAGGCCTTACGGCTTCCCCATGACCTCAGCTGGCCCTGCTGTATTCCAGCAGCACTTCTAATTACACTCACCTCTTTTTAGAAATTTTATTCTCCTCAGAGTTGGCTTCATGTCTATACGTGACATGTTTCTTACCTCATGAGAGGATGGGACATATAAAACTGTCCTTATTTCTCAGGTGAGGACATGGAACCCATGAGAGCACCAGGGGCCAGGGGCCCTCCGAAGCAAGGGTGCAATCAGACCCGGAGCCTAGGACTCCTGGCCCTCATTCAGGGTGTCTGTGTGCCTCACTGGTACTCCCCCACCCCCACTCCCCGCCCAGCGTGGTGCACAGGTGGCATTAGAGCTGCCTTTACACCCTCTTTCCTACTGCAGGCTCTTGGGTGGGAAGGGCAGACTGAGGTATGTGCTTTTCCCTACTGCCTGCTGCTACCTGGGCTCCCTGCCATCCTCCCCGGTTGTGCACCCGAGCCCATGGCCCTCTCCTGAGGAACAGACAGACTTTCCTGGATGTGGGTGAGCCCTTCTTCAGTGGGTTCAGGGGCTTGACCTAAGCCATTTTGCCTCCGACTCCCTAAGGGTCTGAATCTTCTGTAAAGGAAGTGTGATTTTTTTAAGAGGTCCCCTGGGGTAGGTTGATTGATTTAGGGGCCTGACGCTTGCAGACTGGGTAACTGTCACAGGGACAGGGTGGCCGGAGGATCCCAGAGGAGGGTCACTTAGTCGTCCTCAGAGAATCGGGAAGGTTTCTGGAGGAAGTGGCCTTACATAGCTTTGAAACACACAGTTAGCAGGCCCGCGGGCGATGGGGCAGTATTCCAGATAGTGAAACAGCTTTTGTAAGAGCCTGAGGAGAGAGCCTGTTTCCCTGGCTGGAGTGGGTGGGGGCAGAGGGCCAGGAGGAAAGGCAGGGGCCAGCTATGTTAGAGACTGTGGTTCTTGGCCCTGAGAGGGAGGCTAAGATCGTGATCTCACAGCACAATGGGGGCATGGGTGGATGTGGGCAGGACTCTGAGGAGGAGCTGACTCAGCAGCTGTCGCCATAAGGAAGGTTTAGTGAGCCCTGGAGTGATGTTTGTTCAGGCTAAAGCCGAATGGGGGATTCAGGGCAGTTCCCAGGTTTCTGACTAGAGCCATGGGAGGCTAATGGTGCCACTCACCACTGGGGAGCACAGGAAAGAGCAGGTGCGGAGGCTGACATGTCTGGGGTGGACCCCAAGTGGAGTAAGTCAGCCTGAACTGTCTGCGTGGACCTGGAGCTCAGGGCTGAGGTCTAGGCTGGAGATCGCTATGAGGGGGTGGAGGGGTGAGAGCTCCAGGGCTGACTCACAGTTAAGACTGAGAAGAAGCCATCAGAAGTTGGAAAATCAGAGAAAGGCTTCAGGGAAAGCCAAGCAGGAGAACAGCCCAAAGGAAGGAGCGGTCCAAGAGTCAGCTCCACAGAGAGCTCAGCAGGAACACTTGTGCCGGGCTGGAGGCTTGGGGTAGGGGGTGGACCCGGGGGGCGGCTGACGTCCTGTTCTATGGGTGGAAGAGTCAGTGAAGGAAAGAACTTACAGAGACAGACTGTAGTCCCCACGCTCTGGAGAGGCTGTGTGGGAAGGAAGAAGCCATAGGGATGACTGAGGGTGGTGGCCAGGCAAACACAAGGTTAAAGGAGCATTCTTCTTTCAGGCCACTATAAGTGCTGAGGGGAAGCAAACAGTGGAGAGAGGTGGACAACCAAGCGTCCCAGTTTGCCCAGCTCTTTCCTGGGTTTAGCAGGATGTGTGAAAGTCCCACATCCTGGGAATCCCCACAGGCCTGGGAAAATTGGGAAACTGGGAGGCTTGGTCATTCCCCTCAACCAGAGAGGAGTTTCAAAATAGGAGAGGAGGGCGCGAAGATGGGCAGGGGGGAGCAGCCCTGGCAAAGACAGGGTGGAGGTGCAGAGAAGTCTGTGGGGGGCCTCTGCTGTCCCTGTGAAGGGGCGAGGTCATCTGAGGGAGTGACATGGAGAGGGGGCCAGTGCAGGGGTGCTGAGGAACGCTGGGCACAGCTGCCCTGAGGTCTGGGGTCTGTACAGGCAGCCGCCGTCTCTCTCCAGCAGACCTGTGGCCCCACCTTTCTCTGTGCTGCCCGTCCCTCCTGCTAACGCGTCTCCTGTCTGTCTCCACAGCCCCCGCCCTGTGAAGCCCCTCAGTGCCGCCCCCGTGGAGGGCAGCCCCGACACGAAGCCGCCCTGCTCCGGTCTGAGCACAGCCCTGAGCAGAGGGCTAGAGAAGCTCAAGACATGCAGCCCGTGGCTCCAGCCTCCCAGATTGGCCAGACCGTGGGCACCAGGAGGCTGAAGGTGAGGACTAGCAGGATGCCAGGGAGGATCAGAGCAGACGTGTGGTGCTGTGGAGAGGTCAGGTGTCTTGAGGTCAGAGGCAGGGTGCTGGGCAGGGTGGAGCAAAGAGCAGGCCTGGTCTGGCACCCAGGGCCCTGAAGCCATTAGGCCGTCTCTGGCTTTGGGGCAGAGGTAGCTCCAGGAGCCTGTGGTGGTACAGCTGGGGTGTTGGTGGGCAGGTGGGCAGGGAGGCCTGAGGGTGCCCTGCTCACTTTCATTCCAACTGACCTCAGGATTCTGTTGTGCTGGGCCACGTACTACCATCTGACCCACGGACAACTCATCAGCCTGCTCCTGCAGCAGGAGCGGGAGCTGAGTCAGTGGGACAAGCATGTGCAGGAGCTGGAGAGCCACACTGACCAGCTGCCTGTGCAGATCATGGAGACCTCACCCACCTTCTGCAGATCTCCCCTTGCTTCCCCAAGTGGCTCTTCTCACTCCTACCCCCGAGAGGGCTGGCATGAATAGACCCACTGCTCAAACAGGGCTCACACACTCCCTACTCCTGCGAACTCACCCTCACCTGGGGCAGGGTGCAGTTTGTCTTCTGTTGTCGTCCTTTGCTCCTTCTCTCTCCTGCCGCAACTGGGTCTGCTGGAAGGGGAGCCTTTGGATTCCCATTGGAGGTGGGTCTTACCCATCTTCCCATTTTCATACCCCTTAGCTTTAGGAGGCTCCAGAAATTGGAACAAAGTATTTAACCCTCAAGACAGAGCAGGAGCAAGCTGCAATTTGATGTGGTATCTGGGACATACTTTATTACCGTACAGGGATGGGCAGCCATTTCTTCCACAGCTAAACCCTTGTCCTCTTCATCTCCCTCCAGCCCCTGGAGGGCTCTTAGTATTACTAGGGTTGTGGCAGGGACCGAGCTGCCTACCTGTCTGTGAGTTATAAACAACCAGGCACCTACTCTTCAACCTCAACATCACTTCCCCAAGAACAAGCAGCCTGCATGGTCCAGTGTCATGTCTGCTTTGTCCTGAGGCTGTCTGATCCAGCTATTTGCAGAGCAAACATGGTGTGGATGGAGGGAGATGATGTGTGTTCTCCAGGCCACTCCCTGCACTCTCCTCTGACCTTCCCATGAGTGTCATGTGTGAATGTGTGGAGAGCTGGGGCAGGTGTGGGCAGACTACCTCCTCACCCACCTCCAAGGTGTGGGTCCCTCCAGGCCTTGGAGCTTTGGGTTGTTTATGTTTGAGGATCAAGCCTCCATCCCTATTCTCATTGCCCATTCAGAAGTCAAAACTTGGCTGCTACAGGGTTTGAACGTGGGGAAACTGATTAAAATGTGCCCTTTTTGGGTGGGGTCATGAGCCTCTGGATGTAGACTCCACCCCCTGCTTGGCGCCCGCTCCCTTGCTGTTGAGCACATGAGGCTCCATCTGGCAGGACCCCAGGAATGGAAACAGAGGACGGAGCAACCCTGCTGTATGCTCTGCCCTCCCCTAGAGTTAATTTCAGTTAAGGGTCTGGCCAAGCTGCTGCTCCCTTAACCTACCTGCTGTCTTCTCTTACTCCCTCAAAACCAAGTAAGGGGAGTCCTGGGAGGAGGAAACCCCACATTCTGGAAGTAGGAAGTCCCACTCTGCCTCTGCTTAGGTAAAAGCCTTTGTTGTCCTCCCATCTATTCACTACTTCCTATCCCAGCCTGTCCCTTCTGCTTCATGGCCTTCTTTGGCTTGGCTGCAGTGCACTTTGAAACAAAGCACCTGTTGTCCTTTGGCCCAGCCCTGGTTTGCTTGCGGGAAAACAGCAGGCTTCCCCACGGCACCTGCAGGGGACCTTTGCTGGCTTCGGGCACCCGACCTTAGCAAAGTTGTGAGGTGAGGACGTGCTGAAGAGGCTGGCTTTGACCCAGTGAGGAGGTGAGAGCTCCTCTGGGACCGCCTCTTTTTCAGGAGCTGGCCCTGGGGCCACTCTCTGGGTTCACTCGGAAAACCTGGGAAGGAGATTTGCCCTGCGAGGGATGTCTTCTGCCAGGACGAAGCAGAGGGGCCCCACATATCGGGGAAAGCCCCTGTAACATTATCTATCTTAACATTAAGAATCATTCATCAAAGCTGAGGAAAGTGTCCACAGGTACCTAGGAGCTCAGTCATGTTTTGGGGACATCATCGAGGATTGGGTGGGTATCTCTTCTGGGGAAAGTGGGTCACTCCTCTTAGAGGTATACCTCTGTGCTCTGTCCAGTCCCAGCCCTGATACTGACCTTCCTCTCACCCCTGATCAGGGCCTCCAGAAGGTCCAAGTCGGGGACGCCTTTGGAAGAGTTTGGAGTCGAAGGCCAAGGTTCTTGCTGGCGGTCCCTGCTCCTGGCCATGAGTGGGAGGAGAGCTGCTGGCGGGGTGGGCAGGAGCAGGTGCAGTTCTGCTCTGCCACTTGTCTTTCTAGTTGTAACTCCCATTTATAAAGATCTTGTTCTTCATGTGTTGAACACTTTATGAAGAATAAAAAGTTCATAGACCGCAGGTGGCTCTGTTGTGTTCCTGGTTTGATGAGCATGTGAAGCAGGCTTTCTGGGGGAGAAGGCAGGATATGGGTCCTTGGATGACACTGCTCCTGTCCTAACATCAGAGCAACAGCACAGCATTGACCAGTGGCCTAGACTCAGGCTTTTCTCACTCCAGGATACCCACATACACTGAGTACTGTGGGGACTACAAAGGATACAAGACTTGATTCCTACTTTCAAGCCACTTAGTCTAGTAAGGAAAGGTAAGATACCAATCCAAGATACAAGTGGTTCTTCATGGCTGGCTAGAATTTCTCTTCAGCTTTAGGAAAAATCTGTTTTCTTGTGGTTCAACCATTGGAGGATGAGGAACTAACTGCTACAGGGCATGCATTGCTCAGAAACGGATGGGCAGGCAGGAACCACCCCTGCACCTCACCACAAGACTAAGGAGACCCAAAGTGGGGTTCCCTAGGGTCAAAACCAAATATTCCTACTATCCCCTTGTGTGGAACAGGCAGCAGAGCTGGAAATAGGATTCAGCTCTCCCTTCTTTCCACCCCACTAAGAAAAGAACATAGATTTCCTGACATGCAATCTGCTAACATCTTGCTAGATTGTGTGAAAGAATGCACTGGAATTAATGTAGCATCTTATTTACACACAAAGACCAAGGAATGTCTCCAACCATCCCACAAAGTATCAGCCGAGGTCTCCTTGTGAGCAGGTGTCTAGAGCTGAAAAAGCCAAGAAAAGGGTGGGGGATGTTTTAAGGGAGCAAAGAAAAGTTAAAAACAAAGAAGCAGCTCCCTTTTGCTCACCCCGCCCTCAGCCTGAACGTTGCCTTTGGTTAAATCCCTATCTGGAATATGTGCAAAAATGAGAAACATGCTGGGATGACTCCAAACTCTACCAGGTGGGAGAAGTGAGGGAGGTGAGGAGGGAATCATGGCCACGGAGCTGCTTCCGTGAACCGTGGGATTGAGACTGACCTGGACAGCTGAACTCGTCTGGACAGCGAAGGGCCCGCATTATGAACCTGCAGCCACTGGCCTGACCAGGTCAGCTGCTAAGGAGAGAACTGGGTTGTCAAAACCACACTCACACTTCCTTGGGGATAGCAGTACAGAATCCTCGCTTATATTTGTTCCTTTGTTGTTCTACAGGTTTTAAAGCACATCCCACAGTATTGTAAACTTTCCCAACCCATGGATGAAGAGTAAGGAAAGAAAAGCTTCCCCATGTAGTTGGGGAGACTGAGCGTGTCCCTCAGTCCTGGGATGGGGTGGAGCGGAAAGACTCCAGCTGATCTGTGCCTCTGGGCCCTGTTTCCCTTAGGGCAGCTGCAGCCTGATGTCAAAGCAGCCTGCTTTGCCCTCTGTAGTCAGCTCCAAATAACCACTGCTCTCTTTCCCAACAAAATCTCCATTTCAATTCCAGATGCCCCTCCCGCCCAAGCCCCAGACCTGAGGCCACTGTGTCCCTCCCAGTACCCCTACCGCAGCCTGCCTGAGGGAGGGACCTGGCTCTGGGGGAGTTTTAGTCAGCCATACTTCTCTGGCCCCCAGACTGAGCACTGAGTATATTCAGCAGAAATATTCCTCAGTTAGCAGACATCAACACATCAATAGAAACGTCAGGCTGAACACAAACAGAGGGAGATTGGGGGAAGCTGGGGCGGTGGGGGAGGAGGGGCGGGGGCGGTGTTGCTAAGTGGGTTCTGGGAGGAAAAAAGCCAGACAGCTTGTCTGGGGAACAGCTGAGCTCCATCCAGAAGCAATTCAGTCTCCATTCAGGCAGAGGAACCTGGGTTCTTGGGATGGGTTAGGAAATTGCCACTGGAGGGAGGCTTAGGGTAGCTGCTGCCCAGCCTTCTAACCAGGGCCTTCGGGAGCTCTGGCCTGGGGCCCTGGCCAGCTGTCAGGCTGCGTAGCCTCACCCAGAGCCAATGGACCCCTTGCCAAGGATGCCAGCAGGGATGTGGGGAGAGGAATGGGAGGTCCTTGCAGACACCAGTTCTTGAGAATGAGTGGAGAACAGGGCAGTTTGAGCTTGAGGTAGATGAGCAGGGTGGAGAGAGAGCAGGATCCTGAGCCAATGGCCTCCTCCCTTCTCTGTGGGATCATGGGAAAAAGGATGAATAAAAAGAAAGGATGCCTGTGGAGGGGTGGGAGGTCTAGGGCAAGAGTCCCCCCAACTCCTGCCCCAATTCTCCACTTGGGCCTGATGTAGAATTGCATATCCTTTCCCTCAGTTTCAGGCTTGCAGTAGGGCAAGGGGTACGAGAGTGTGTAGGGGCCAGTGTACTGAGAACAGGGCAGCAGTAACATGCCTGGGGACTGACCATAAATGCCCTCAAGAGTGATGGAAATGGGACAGCCTGCTGGTGACTTCTTTGCTCAGCCAATACCACTCAAGGGCACTTAAAAATTTACAAAGTCCTGTCCTGTACATTATCTTACGGGTACTTTCCAAGGGCACTTCAAGGTGGGCAAAGAAAGACAACTGGGTTTCGGAGAAGGGACTTGTCTGAGGGCCCTTGATGGAGCCAGCACTAGACTCCAGCCCCAGAGTTCTCATATCTGGCCCTTTGCCTTCCTGCCTTTCTGCCCTTACCCTCTACCAAGCTACAAAGGAACCCAAGTCACCCCAAGAGAGAGTCACTGAAATGTGAAGATAGCCCGTGCTCTCTCTGCTTCCAGTTACCTCCTTCCATATTCAGGCACCTTCTAAACCCTCCTTGGATATGACAGAGACATTCTCACCACCACCACCCTGCCCGGGATGAGAGGTGTTCCCTATACATCAGGCCACCTTTAAGAAGAATTCTCTCCTGACAGTAAATGGGGAAGGGGCTATCTAAGACTCCTGGGGTAACTGGCGAGTCCTATGGACAGTCCCTGAAGCAGGGTAGACCACGAGCTCCACAAACACAGTGACTTACGGGTGACCCGAATAGATTGGGTGGGACGAAGCAAAGAAGCAGCCTGCCTTCATCACAGCCCATAGGGCTTGGCACTGGGGAGATTTGCTGGTCTCCCTCTGGAGCTGCCCCACTCCGCCTGGAGGCTCAGTTGCTCCCTCTGGCCTGGGCCTGAGCCCAGCCTCCCGGCAGGGAGGAGGTTGGAAGTGAGGAATAGCCTTCACTTATACTTTGAATTTCAATCTTCTATCCCAATGATAGATATCCAATAATAATTCATTATGTTCAATAATGAATTGGTTTGAGAAAGACTTTGATCTTGAAATAGGTCATTATGGGTCCAGGTCTTGTGTTTGCCACTGACTAGCTGTGTGACCTTAAACGAGTCCCTTAATATAGTCATAGAAGGCCCCTCACAGAGTTTCTATAGGGATCAAATAAGATAATGGGTGGGAAAGTGCTTTGCAATCTGTAGAGTGTCGTACAATGGAAATGAATTTTAGTATAAGGGCTGTGGGGCCCTGCGGCTGGGAGCGTAGATGCCCGTACAAAGACTGTATGGGGCCTGGGCAACAGCCTTCACTTTCCCACCTTGTTAGGAGGGACAGGTGGTTTTCCAAAACATGGTGGCTGCCAGGTGGACCTGGAACTGCTCAGTGTGGTTAAACAGCCACGGAGTAGAGGGAAATGAACCTTCACTGGCTGCTCGGCTTCCCCAGATCATTTTATCGCACATCACAAATTATCATCCTGTTTTATTCTCATTTTATAGCTTCTTCCAGGCCATTTTCGGTGATTTACTCTCTGCTCTGGGCCAACTGTGTTAGAAATGGTTTCCTGGTCTTTATCTTTCTTCTGTCATCACCTCAGATTCCTGGCAACTGACCCAGCAACTAACTGGGGGTTTCTGTGACTACCTGTTGGCCAAGAAAGCCTCAGAGCTGGGAGCTGAGGAGTGACACCATAGTCAGGACACTTGGTGCCTTCCCTCGAGCGACTTCCATGAGCTGGAGGGTAGCAACACTCAGTGTGCACGTGTTTGTGTGGGCTTGCCGAGCCTGCTTCTGGAGAAGACAGTCTCATGTCCTCGGACTTGGGCCTCTACTTCAGGCAGCTGTCAGGACGTGACAACAAACTCTTCAGTAGAGTTGACTTTCTCTTATATAGACAGTCTGGCCTTCTTGTACTGATAAGAAGGTGTGAAGAACTCCAAGATCATTTCCACTGTCAACATCCTGCAGCCCAGCCCACCATTGATTGTGAGAAGCTGGGGTGGGGGAGGGTCCTCACTGTGGAATCATGGGGCTTGTATTCTAGTCTTAGTTCTAGTACTAATTATTGTCTTAAACAAGTCCCTTCCTCGCTCAGAGTGTCAGTTTCCTCATTTGCAAAGTTAAGGGGACAAAGCACATGGCCTCTGGGGTTCCTTCTAGAGTTGCCATGCTATAACACAGAACATGCAAGCATTGGTTTGTAAAGCGACAGATTCACACAACAATGTACTATCAACTGTCACACACAGCAGTACTGTTCTCAATGAAATGTTGGCTTTTCAGATGAAGGCAACTATTAGGGAAGATTTAAACAGTAATCATGAGCCTTTAATATAACATTGTTCCTAAGTATTTTTGTATCTTAATTAAGGGGAAAGCAAAACAGTGGCAAAGTTGTCTCTTCTGTCATTATTCAAATAGATTTATGTTCAATACAATTCTTATAGAAAATTGTCAATTACCATTCTCCCAGATCTATTTTGAAAGCATGACCTTGTGTCAGCCTGGCTTGCAGATACAAGGTGGTGAAAGATACAGCAGTATGTGCTGTTTGTGATGAATGAAAGGACACAGATGGGGACCAGTGTCACAGCACTCACAGTGATGGAGTGAGGGGGTCTGGATGGAGGGAAAGAGGTCTGCCTTGACCTGCCAAATATAAGAGGGTGGAAGCCACCTACCCAAAAATACTCTGAAAAGGATACGACAGGACGGGGGCCAGGGAGAGGCAGGGCTGGTGTCATTCACACTGACCGGTATCAAGAGTGAAGGCAGAGGGAAAGGTATAGCGGATGCAGGGCCAGGGGAGGGCTCTCTGGGCTCCAGTTTCCTCATCTGTAAAATAAGGGGGATGTACCAGATCAGCTTCACACCTCACCCCAACATCTAGCTCAGAGTGAAGAGAGGGAAGGGGCGAGGCAGGTGGAGGGGAGAGGAGACCCAGGGTGCGTCAGAACCAGCGCTTTCGGGCTCAGCTGCATCACTCATAGCTCAGAGACAGCCCCCCAACAAGGGAAATTTTGTTAAAATTTGCACCCAACCCTGTTGATAAACTGATAAATGTTTAAATGGTACTATCTCGATATTTTAAATAAAAACTTTCTCCCCAAAAAAGTGTGGTTTCCAGGGTGAGTCACAGGAGTAGAGAGAACCCTCCACTCCACACATGAATGCCAGAGGAGTTCTTTTCAGGACAATGTTTAAAGTCTGTCCAAATAAATTCATATTCCCACTTCAAGTGTAGGTAACAAAATCACATGTCAAAGTGTGACTCCTTATGATTCCTAAAGGGATCTTAATGAATTCCATCTTCCTGAAAAACACACTAAGTGTATAATTGTGTGTGTTGAACTTTCCGGGACACTGAGAAGCAGTAAGTTTTTCATTTTCTTCTTTTTCTTTGAAATGCTTATGTGCTAGAAGTTGCAGTGGTAGAAAGGAGGAGGGGGATGGTGTGGGACACAGAGATTCGGGGGAGAGATTCTACAATTTGTTGAGACAGGAGTACAGGTTCCCCTTTTTTTAACTCCCAAAGAACTCTACTTTGAGGTTCTTAAATTAGGAATTACATACCCTGAGGCAAGGCTCCAGCTAGCGCACTTAGATCTGATTCATTAACGTAAAATCCTGCTTAGGTGGTTTCTGTGCTGGTTAAGTCCCGGGCTTGAGCCTCTCCCGGGTGTGCAGCCTCGAGACCAAGACCTCAGGCCCGGCTTGGGTCGGGCCCGGAGAGAGACGGCAGCCTGTTTCAGAGGAGGCCTGCCTTGCTGAGCCTGGCTTGCCCCAGTCGGCCCCAGCTAAGGAGGCAGGTTTCCTGTTGCCCTGCTGAGGGCTCAACTCCCAGTTGTAAATTCCTGGTAAAACTCTGGTTCTGCTATTTGGACATCCTCTTTCAGCAGCCTGCCTTGATTTTAACCCCTTCTGGTATCACAGAGAATAATCTGTTATAACAACAATGTTGCATGGAAAATGATACCATTTTTCATTTGTAGAGCAAGCGCTTCAGCCAGTCTTAAAGTGTATACACATCTTATTAGACAGTGTTAATTATAAATGGAATTAAATAGCCCATAAGCAGGCAAGTTCTATTTCCTGAGAATTCTGGAAGTTTTAAGTACTATGAGATCAGTTCCTTTAGCCAGGAGAGGGTCTCCTCTCCTTTAAAATGAATCCCTTTATTTTCTGGGCGGGGGGCAGGGGGGTGGGGGAATGGAGAGAATAAACTGAGAACAGGAAGAATTAAGCTTACAAATATACCATTTAGGGCAAATGAAATAAAATTCAACTTGGTATGTCAGGCACTGATTTAAGTGCTACTGGGAATAGAAAATAAGACCCAGCCCCAGCTCTCAAAAGGTGAACAGTCTAGCTGGGTGGCCATTATGTATGCTGATTCATGAGACAAACCAAAGGAAGGAGAGGTTAAACTAACTGCACTCAGTCATGACCCAGCTTCTCACTTGCCCAGACCCATTCATTCTTTCTCTGTGCCCCGTCACCTAGACTTCTGTGCAAAATTCTCTATTCCCAATTTCTCTATTGGACTCGTGGCCTGCCCCCAGTGATATACCCGGGGACTTTCTGTCCTTAAGCCCAAGATCACCCCATTTCTGCCTACACCCTCCAACCCACCATTCCTTATTCCTTCTTTGTACAACAAGCCCCAAGGGTTCAGTCTTTCCTGTTTTTTGTTTGTTTTTTAAGAGGGTCCTGGCTCCACTCAAGGCTAGCTGTTGGGGAAACTGTGTCCCGCCGCCCCACCCCCTTGTTTTGTTAAGGGTTTAACTATAAAGAAAGGAGTTGACCAAAATAGGAACATTCAGAAATGACCAGACACAGATCCTTCAAAGGTTTCCTAAGCTCTGGTCCCAAGTTCATAGCTTCTAATTTCCCATTGGAAGCACCATTGGAGTTCTGTCCTCTGCTTCTAAAGCCAACCATGTGCTAGCCAAAAAGCAAAGCTGCCCCTACGTGGAGGCTTTCCTGATCTGTCTATGTAGGAAGCTGGCAGAGGGCTCTGGAGGGGAATCCTGGAGGCAGCAGTGCTCCCTGCATTCTGAAGAGCTCCTGCTGGGCCCTCGCCATCCTGACTCGCCCAAGCCTGATTAGCCAGTAC
Source organism: Pteronotus mesoamericanus (assembly GCF_021234165.1). Classification (NCBI taxonomy): domain Eukaryota; kingdom Metazoa; phylum Chordata; class Mammalia; order Chiroptera; family Mormoopidae; genus Pteronotus; species Pteronotus mesoamericanus. Next base: position 4,137,906 of record NW_026555085.1, read on the forward strand.
TGACACTAGGTTAGGCCTTCCACGGGGATTCAGCTTCCCTCCTATAGTTATCAAGGTTTCCAAGGACACCCCCCTTTGGGATGTGACATAATGGAGCCCAGAGCCTTTCTACAGGTGATCTGAAATGGGGTCTTATAAGAATCTGCGTGAATTTTACCCCTCATACTCCAGCCTCCCTTCTCTGGCTCCCCACCACAGCTTGACACACACGCAGTCAGGCTGAGCACAGCTGGGAGTCCCTTCTAGATACACCCTCTCTCACCACCACTGCCACCAGAGACAGCGGCACTTCCTTCTAGTCTGAGACCTCCTCTTTCCAGTGGGGCTCTGCTCCTCTGGCTTCGGACATGGGCCACCTTATTAACCTAATTACCACAAGCCCAGGGAAAAAATTCCCCACCTTGTTTTCTTCACATCTTTCTGTATCTCCCTCTACTTTAAAGTCCAAGCTCTAATTAAAAACAGAGTTCTCCTCCTTCCATCCCTCTTTCAGGGTATATTCTCTTGCCATTTACCATGACTTTCTGTGAGAATAGTTGTCACAGATGGATTTGGTCAGAGGGCAGAGAGATTACTGCAGGTAGATGGATTGGGATCATCAATGCAAACGTGGATGGTTATAAACTCCCTATTTCAATGGATTTACATGGACACAAATAGTATAATTTCCAAGCCACCTTTCGTATGCATCAAAAAAAAAAAAGCCAATTCACTTTAGGTTTTTAAAGAAGTCTTCAGTTATTTAAAAGGGAATGCTGGGGAGAGATGGGAGTGTGGCAAGGTAGGTTGCAACCACTTTCAGCTTATTAAATTCCACTTTCTCCAGGTTCCTATTAGAACCTTTTAGATTGAAAGGAAATTACTTTTCATCTTCTCTCTTTTCACCTCACTGCTTTAGGAACCTAGGTGGGGAAGAAGGGCAGAGTAGGAGGGATGAGCTCCAAGGAGTTGAGGACGGTCATTATCTAAGACCCAAGGCTGCCTGGAAAAGAATGAGAGAAATGCAGCCCACCCACTCCTTGGGGGAGGAGGGCGCTGGTGGAGTAACTCTGAGGCCTCAATTTTTGTTAAGGTAGCAGACAAGATCCTTCGACTTCAACACGGATGGAGAGGAGTGAGAGGGTTCAGGGAGGAGTGGGAGTTGAAGGCGCCCAAGATTTCCGTGGATTCGTCCTCAAGCCCAAAGAATACAAAGCAAAATCCACAGGCTCTTCAAAGACATCTCTGGCTTCAGGAACAGTCTGGTGGATCAAGAGGTTTGAATTAGCCAGACTTTCCTCAGTAACCATCCATCAATCACTCCTGTTAAACTCAATCTGAGATCCTTTGGAATGTGCATGAATGCGCAGTTCTCCAAAGCGCAAGACCTGACAACCGGATGGGATACTTCAACTCAGGGATGTGTCCAGAAACCCTATAAATTGGTCTTCAACCCCTGCCCAGAAAACCAGAGAAGCGCAGCTGCGGTTTTGCCCACCCCAAGCACAGCTCGGAGCTAAAGACCCGCAGAGCAGTTTTGCCGCGGGGCGTGGCCGGGGCGTGGCCAGGGGCGTGGTCAGGGCGGGCGCAGTGGGCTGAACACCTTAGCCTGGAAGCTCTGGGAGGCGCGGGCCGTTGGAGGGACCAGGCTTTGTCAGCAGAGGTATCCTCACCTCACTCCACCTTACATCACCCGCCGCCTGCGCAGAGGCCTTGGAGTAACGGCCACTCCCAACGGTTTACCTAGGTCCCGCCGCGCGGCAGAGCCGCCCCGGGCTACTTAAAGGCGCAAACGGGCCTCGACCACCACAAAGGTCCGAGGATGAAGGCGGGTTTGGGGACGCCTTCCTAGAAGCTGGGGAGCCCCGGTGGCCCCAGAGGGAGAGAGATGGACTGTGCCCTGGGCGGGTCCCACGCCTCAGTCCTGCTGCTGCTAGGAGCCTCTGTTCTGGGTCACTGCCTGGTCCCAAAGAATGCGCGGGGCGGGGCGGGGCGGGGGCGGGGGTGTCGCTGGGCGCTGGTAGGGGGTGGACAAAAGACAGGGCTTGCGGGCATCTGATTGCACGGGAGGCATTGCGGAGCATCTAGGTAGATGGAGTAGGTTGGGGTGGAGGCTGCCCACACCAGGATTTGGGACCCAGAGCTGTATTTACATAGCTCAGCCCACAACTTGGTTCTTGTGAAGTGAGCTTGCTAAGTCTGCCTCTTCCGGAGCAACGATGGGCGTCTTGAAGAAATGCTGGCATGGGGTGCAGCAGAAAAGAGCTTGTGTGATACAGGGGAATGGGCTGTAGCATGCTCTTACAGAGCAGAAGTCAGTGGTATCTCACTGCAGATAGGGCCTGGGGATGGGAAATGTGGAAAGTTAATGGACTTCCATTGCTAACAACACTGGGGTGGGTTGAGGCCAGCCGAGGTATTAAATAAAGACTGGTGGGGTGTCATAGTGTAAAAAGGTGGGGGGGGGGCCTTGGAGTAGAAGGGGGGGCCATGTTCCTGTCACCTGGCACAGCCATCTCATCAGCTTTTCGGTATCAGTCCTCAGCTACCTTTGGGAGACATTTCCTGACTGCGGAATCCATCAGTGGAATGGGGATGGAGGGAAAGGGGAAGTTTGAAGCCTTACTGGCTCGCTACTGAGACATTCAGAGAACTATTCTTTCACAGATTAATTCAGAGTACAGGAAAATCTTTTGAGTCTCATCCCAAGTTGCAAAGAGTTTGAATCCAGCAGGCATGACTGTTCATGCCTTAGGTTTTCCATCATGAGCATCTGGAAAAGAGCTCTTCACATCCCAACATTCTCTCCTCTGGCTAGAATGCAGGCAGTCTTTCCTGGGGAGAAAGAAAGAGGAGTGGAGCAGGCTTCCAGGTCCTCTGGTGTCCTGGGAGGATCACAAGAGATCAGGCCAGGTTTTAGTTTAGCTGTGGTTCAAGATTTGCCTGTGTGACATATATGGGGCATGGGTTTTTTTTCCCACTTTTTCTATTTTGATCTGCTTCACACGTTTGATTTGTTCAAAGAACAGCTTCTCATCTTAGAAAATTTTGAGAAAAATAACCCTGGACCAAATAATCCCCTGAATGTGAACACCCTGCAGGTCTGATTCATTTAGAATGGCTTTTGTTGCCGGCCACCTGGCAGGACCTTCCCCAGGCCTTGGAGAACACAAACATAATGCACCAGAGAATGGAGAAGAGAATGGAAGGGCTAGGACTCAGTAACTTGTGCATGTGCTGGGCTGTCCTCTGGCTCACAGCACAGCTGCCTCCAGGTGAGGCTCCCCTCACCACAGCCTGCAGGGACTAGCCCTGCGTCTGCGCACTCAGGAGCCCTGCGTAAATCTCCACCTATTTCCCCTTGTGCAGAACGTGCTGCAGCAGCCTGTGGACCACATCCAGCAAGGTCACCAGGTGGCACTAAAACAGACTTCCCTGTTTCCCTGGCAGGCAGGGAGTGCCTCATTCACCTCTGGGCCCTTGCAGACCTGGCACTGAACTGGCACGTGGTTGGCATTGGCAATGCACATCCTTACTGGATCTTGAAGGCCCAAACCACAGGAACATAAGGTCCACATCAGCAGCCGTGTGGGGAGGACCTGGGGAACTGATAGAAAATCATGGAGAGCACCCAAGGAAGTAGTTCGATTTCAGCTGACAAATTTGTAAATAAATGTGACTTCTAGGAATGTAAGAGCCAGTAGGAAGTTCCCTTTCTGCTGAACCATGAAAGATTTCTGGGTGGGCACTAGGTTGCCTATGTACCATAGCAGTAAACCCCTGCTGCTTGGCCCCCAAAGCTACCTCCTACTCCCTAAAAAAAGTATATGGAGACTACAGCAGTCTGGCCTAATTTCCTGAAGAAAGGGTCAGTGAAGATCTGAACCTCCATGCCTGACCCAGAGAGATTAGAGTTCAAAGGGAAACATCTTTAGAGTGGGTGACAGTGGTCCTGAGGTCCTGGCAGTGCCCAGAATCTTCGAGTTGGGGAGGAAGTGAAGTCCCTGTACCTTGCTGGCGACTTGAACCTCCAGCTTTGGTGTCCACCCCATTGGTGCTCTCTGGAGCGGCCCCCTCCCCAGGGGAGGGGAGCTGTGGTTGGCCTTCCAGGCCACGTCCTCCCCTGGATGCTGGGCTATTTTCTGCCTGATTTTATTTTCATAGGTTGTGAGGGAAACTTTGGTCCCCAAAGCCAAGAAGTCAGAGCCTCTATAAGAACACCCGTGAAAGGACCTGACACAACTCACTACTCCAGGACCACTGGGACTCGTATGTGCTATGAGGTTTTTAAGGGCTGAGTGGGAAATTCTCAGATGTGGGTCAGAGCTGCAGGCACGGATGTCATAAGCCTCACCTAAAGGTCGTGTCTGTATGACTGCATTCCAGACCCTCTCCCAAGGCAAACTTCCTCTCCTGCTCCGCAGAGTTCACTGTGGAGGCATGGGGACTCGGGAGGCTTTCCTGGCTCAGGACAGCCCCAGCCCATGGGACAAGGCCCCCACTGGGACAATGGCTCCCTGCTTGGCCCAGACAGAGGCCCCAAAAGGTGGGCTCTCTCACAAGAACAGATAACAACAGCAGGACTGGGCCTCCTGTTGAGAACTATCGAAGATTTCTGGACAGTGGTCTCTGCTGGGCTTGGAGAGCTGGGAGCAGGAGCTCATCGCACAGGTACCTGCACAAGTGGAAGTGACTGTCAAACACTGGGCAGGGCCAAGGGACACTGTTACGTCTGACATCCTGGCTCCCTCTGGACTTTAGCCAGAGGCAGAGTCCCCAGTCTCAGACTAGTCCTGTTGCAGATCTGCCTGGGAAGAAGGCAGGGAAGTTTGTTTCTTTGACTTCAGGACCATGAATCCCTCTATGAGGAGGCAAAGTATGTGATGGCTCCTTATCCGTGTGCCAGGTCAACAGGACCTTGGGCATCAGTTACTTGAAATGGATTGCTCCTGTTTGTGAGGTCCTTATACATCCTCTGCATCCAAGACACCTATCCCTGCACAGAGCCCTCCTTGCCCCCGTCCTGTGGATGGCAAACTCACATCTCCAATCATTGCAGTGTTCCTCCTTTGCTGGATGCACATCTCTAATATTTACCATGGGGCCTGCAGATTAACTTTAGTCACAGATATAAGACAGTGAGAAATTCACCTAAAAAGCGGTCGTGGGACAATGAGACACCGGGGGCAGAAGAAAAAGCAAACCTTCTCTTGGACTGCTCTTGCCCCAAGCCTCCCATGTAAAGGTGTGCTTGCAGGAGGAGATACTGTCACCCCAAGGCCACAGAGCCTCAGAGACTCCTGGACCATGGATTTCGGTGGGATCAGTGTCGGGGAGATAGAAACACTGGTAACGGGGCAGAGGAGCTCACCCAGCCGTGATTTGCCCGCCTTTGCCCCTGCGGCTGCCCTTTAGACCATCTCTTTGCGGCGGCATAGCCCCTGAGGCGGGAGAACAGCTGCCGGCAGATAAAGTGGGGCTGTGGTGGGTGTGGGGATCCCCGTGGACTTCCCAAACACCTCAATTTCTCCCCTGCCAGGTGTGGTTCCAGAACCCAGGGTGGCCTTGAGCCAGGGGCTTACTGAGGGCAGGGAAGACGCGGTCCCTGGGCACAGAGCTTGCCTTTCTGTTCTTCACTCTGATGGGGTAGAAAAGCAGAGATGCAGGCTTGGCCACCACCGAGACTGTAAATTCTTGGGGAGCGTAGGGCCCTTGCCTGTTTGGAGCACTGACCTCCCCACCCTGCCCCAGCCGCAGGGGTTTTTAAGCTGTCCCAGCACTTAGCAGGCCTGCCATTGGGTTTGCAGCAGACTCAGGCCCCCTGGTCCCCAGGCTGCCCCCGTGAGAAGAGCCACGGGGGAGAGAGACAGCTGGGGTCCTTTACTCCTGCTGTTGCCCTTATTCATTTGAAATTTCAGGCTTTCTTCTCCATCTCGGGTATGTTTTGATGGCATGACTTGGGAAAATGTGGGCTTGAATCCTGGAGTGGCTTGCCCGGAGCTCACTGAGTGGCCATTTAGAATGACTCTTGGACTGATGCTCATCTTTTCTTGTTGGAGAGAGAAGGGTTGATAACATTCCTTTCTCTAGATCAGATTATGAGACAACTTGGCCAGGGTTGGGAGCAGGGGGAGTGAGATAAAAGAGTGGGCCGCAGGCCTGGGCGAGCTGGAAATAACTCGCAGCACAGGGTCAGAGGAGCAGGGCCTTCCAGTGGCAGGGAGATCTCCAGTTTGGCTTGTAGTACATACATGAACCTATTAAAATCAACTGATTAGCAAAGGATTTCCACTTGATGCTCTTTAAACTCTAACATATGTTCCCAATAAATAATTCACGTAGTAGATATTAATTAGAAGGCTCAGGAGGTGGGGATAACAGCTTAAAATGTGCTCTGAGATGTTTCTTTGCCAAGAAATGCAAACTGAACCCCCTACCCAGATGTAGAGACAGTGCTGTAGCCTCGTCTTCCCGGCCCTCCACCAGCCTCCAGCTCAAGGCCACCCTGGCTTCCGGAAGCACCCCTGGCAGGGAAGAAACTGAGGTGTTTGGGAAGTCCACAGGGATTCCCTCCTTCTGCCCATTAGTCATGGGCAGCACACGTCACCCTGCCCATGTCCCCGGCAGGTCGGCAGCATGCCTGCCATCCTCAGCCCAGCAGTGCCTCTGGAGGCAGCTGCTTGTGCAAAGCTGCCACGGGGCCACATCCACTCTAGGGGTATCCGTGGCTTCCTAGAGCACACCCTCCGCCACCAGCAGGCAGATGCCTACTTGCTCAGGCATCCACTGGGGACTGGGAAAGCATCAGGTCCCATCTGCCTCCTGGAGGCTCTGCTGGAGTCCTCCTTACCTGGGCCCTCAGAGAGAGGGCAGAAGTCCGGGGTCAGCAATGGGAAGATGTTAGACCGACCCAGGGGAGATATGCCCCTCCCCATTTGGTTTTCGCAAAGTTCCAAGCCCCTTTCCTCCTTTTCCCATCAGTTTCCTTTGAGTTTCGGCTTCTTTAGCAGATAATCATTGCTTTTAACTTTGGAAGGATGGGGCTTCTGGTGACCCCACCAAGGGGCCTTGTAGTTACATTCCTGGACAGAATGGTTGGCCAAATTCTCCAGGCGGGGTGGCTCAGTTCACTTCCATGGAGTAGAAGGAGCTACCCCCACCAGGCCTGGTCAGGGGCCAGGAAGAAGGAAATTCATCTTATCTTCTGAGTGGATAGTTTGCAACGCTCACTGAGACCACCTGGAGGATCTAGAAGATGGACAGGAAAAGTACTTCATACCCTTTGATGTCTACTCTCCACGAAATATTGAAAGAATTTAAGGACTAGAGTAGAGAAGCTGGAGGTGGCTGGGCCCTGCACTCACCAGCAGGTGCCGCCCTTGTGGGGCTGCGCCTTCCTGCAGAAGAGGGTTTCCATGGTTCTCTCAGTGAACGCAGGTCACTCAGTACTGTCTCCACTGGCACTTTAAACCCATTTAGATGCCGAGCCAGCATCTAGCCTGGAGGGGAAACAGCAACACCTGGCTTGGGGGCCCAAACCGCAGGTGGGAGAACACTGGTGGGAGCCACGTGGCTGACCAGGTGAAAGAAGTCCAGGAATCACCAACATCATTTTCTCCATGAATTAAATGAGCATTTAATTCCTGAAAGCTTTGCTCTCCTACAGGGCTTGACTCCATTCTTTGCTTCAGAATCTCTCAGTGCTGTTATTGCATTAACCGTTTTCCTTCTGATCAGCGGTCTTTGAAATGGAATGAATGTAACTACACGGAAGTCTCAGTTGAGAAGAGAGCTATTGGGCTCTCATTTAACACTTCCAGAATCAAAATCTAGAAAGAGAGTTTGGTCTCTTGGGTAGATGCTCCCCTTCTGGGGTTCCCTCTCTTTACTACAAGTTCAAAGTTAAGTTCTCAGCCTAGGCAGGCACCTTAGACTCCTGAGGCCAGGCTAAGTGGTTGGCAACCAATGTGGCCAGCACAAGGACGAACTACAGTGACGTCACAGTGGGCTTACTAATGTTTGTGGGCTACCGTACAACAGACGTGGCAACTGGTTGGTCTATTTCTTGGAGAACTTTTAAGATCTCACGCCATGGGCCTCAAGCTGCAGGCAAGGGGGTGAGAGGGCCAGGGAAGTAACCCAGTCTTGGCATTTCTTGTGTTAGTTGAGGGGGGTTGAGGGATCAAATACAGGTTTGACAAGGTGCTGTGAAGAGAAGGGCCACCTAACATTTCAAATTTCAGTTGGGGGAGGGGGGACAGGGTAAACCTCCTTGGGAGTAAAGGTGGGGCATCCCTCCTTGGGAGGCAAGGAGCGAGTCCAGTCCCTTGGCTGGAGGTCAGTATGGCCTCTGGGAAGATGCTGTGTGATTCTTGGCTGAAAGAATGAGGTGTGGCCAAGGTGGGGCCCCAGACCCTATGTCACCTATCCTGTTGTTTAGGGTGGTGCCCGTGGAAGCCTCTGAGTATTCCAGGCAGCCAGTGGTCATAACCACCATTTGGCAAGATTTAAGTTAGATAGACGATGGGACCAGTGGCCAATGGCCAGGCTAAGTTGCTTTGTTTTATCCATGGGGATCTACATTTCTTAACTTCTATTGAGAGGCACTCAGATTCCAAGAGCAGAAAATACCAATGAATGGAAGACTAGAAGCCTTCCCAGTTCATGTAATGAGAAAGTATTGACTGGCGCAGATCCCCATAGATGGGAAAAACATGCCTCTGGAAGCCAGCGGTGGGCTTGACAGAACAAGAGTTGCCTGATTTGTCAAAAGCCAACCCTTACCCCTATTGAGGCCCAGATCTAACTTTCTCTTTCCAGTGACTTGTAGGAAGATTTTGAGTACCCAGCCAAGGGAAATTGGTGCATCCTACAAAGGCAGAGTATCAGGATGTAACCAAGGTAATCAATAAAAGGCAGGTGATGGCCTCTGCTTCCTTCTTCTCCCCCGTCAGTGCATCCTAAATCTTAGGTACCATAGTCTGAGAGGGGCAAAGCGTGGGAAACAAGTGTTTTTCTGTTATTTCTTGTGGCTAGAAATGCAGGAACAGTCAAGAGCAGGCATCTCACAAAACACACATCTCATTTACCCCATTGCCTGCCTCTCCACCACCAGGCTTCCCAAGCCCTTAGTTAAATATCAGACTGTGTCTTCTTTTCTTGAGATACCTGGAATGTGTCTTAATCCCCCCTGGTTGGGCCTTCTCTCCCAATGTGGAGAGTTCTTCCCAACATGCTTCATCTGCGCAAAGCCTTGCCAGATCCAGTTCCGATACCACTTCCTGGGGAGCACCTTTCCAGGCCTTTGGCCTCAGCAGCTGTCAGAGTCATCTCCACTTGTGGCATTTAGCACAATTTGAAATCATACAATTATTTGGGTGATCATTTAATCAACATCTCTCTTCCCTCCAAGACGGAACCTGCCTGGTTCAGCTCATCATTTTCCCCACTCTCCTGCAATGCCCTTCACTTAATAGTTACTCAATAAATATTTGTAGAATGCATGAATGAAGAGTGCATTCATTCATTCATGAAAGGTCTCTTTTTCTCACTCTAACCTGTGCAACCCTCATTCATTGGGCAGTCCACTTGAATTGCTTGACTGCCTGGCTCCAGGAGGAGCATGGAAAGAAGGGGGTCTGGAGCTGCAGGGAGGGACTTAGACTCATTGGAGACCTATCAGAATAAAGATGATAAAGGAGGCCACCACAAAAACCAGAGGAGAACTCATGAAAAGACATTCAAGAGGTCAGAAGCAAAGAAGATAGATCAGTGTTGAGGGGTGGAGGATGATTTCAGAGGAAGAGGTCAGAAATCCAACAGCAGAGTTTGAGGGCGGAAGGGGGTGGGGCAGGATTGCATCTGATCATGAGGTGCTTACCAGACACTTGCCCAGGCGCGCTGGGGGTGGCCAGGGAGCTGGGACAGCCCTTTTGGAGGGCCATTTGAAACATAAAAGGCGGTTCCACACTGGGGACTCTCTGCAGCAAAAATATGTAATTTTGTGAGTATATATGTGTGTGTGTGTGTGTGTGTGTGTGTGTGTGTGTGTGTATGAAAAGTTGTGGCAGTGTCGCAATGTTAAAAAATTGGAAACAAACCAAGTGGTTAATTGGAGAGTAGCTGAATCCATGGCACATTTATTCATATGATGGGAAACAATGCAGCCTCACCAAGCGTGTGAGAGAGACATGTGCACTGGTATAAAAATATGTCAATTCATTAATTGGAAAAAAACAAGCTATAGAACAATATGTGTACCAGGATCCCATTTCTGTTTCTGTTTTTGTTCTTTTTTTGCAAAATTTCAGTATTTCATCTATAACTCCAGGCATTAAAATAAGAGCTGAATCAAATTCTTTGAGAAATGTGCTGATGGCCATGTGAAAAGTTGCCTGTGCTCTGTTGGCTACCATGTGAACCTAGACCATTAATGGTTAGGCCATGCCACCAGTTCTTGTAAACAAAATATTAATTAACATATGATGAGACCAGTTATAAGTGGCTATATTTGCTGCATATAATAATGTATCTAATGGGGAGTAATTTGCATGCATGATACTGAAGCCAGCTGCTGCCTGCAACACATTAAACCAGCTTTCTGTGGCTCTTATGTGTGAAGTGTCTCGACTCTCGATGTAGAGCTATCAGTGTGTGCATGGTGGCATGTCAGAGACCAAGGTGATAAGGTGCACCATCAGGCACTGCTGCGATCCTAATTAAACTAGATGCATATCCTGTGGGCAACCATGATAAATCTGAACAACCGTCCTGCTTCTAAAGATGGCTTTCAATTCTAAAGAACTGGTGGAATGCAGGAACAACCCTGTATAGTATAGTTGTACACACAGGGAGTGAGGGATGTTTTCATCGAGCGTCATTGTTATATAAGATGAGGAGAACAGGAACATGCCCTTCAGCAATAGGTGGTGCAGCATGTTCAACTTGTAGACCAACAACAGAAAGACTTTCTGCAGAAGTCTCTGGCCCAGAGTCCTGAATCATCACTGTACGCTGAGTGTGTTAGGTGTTTGTGTAAGTGGGTTAGGTCCCCATTTGTCTTTAAAACAAACCTCTATCTATGTGCATAAAACTGTGTGTATATATGTGCATAGAAAGAAGTCTGGGAAGATATGAATATAACCCACATTTACCACTATTTCCTCTGGAAATGGAACTCAGGGTAGGGTAAGAGGGGAGTCACACTATTTCACTATCTCTGTGGTGTGGTTAGAATAAGCACGTATTTCTTCTGTGATAAAAAGGAAAAGGAAAGGTTGTATGACATGGAATGAATAGGGAATCTTGTCCTCTGGGAGCTCAGACTCATTAGACTGGGGCAGCACAGAGGCTGGGTGGAGTGAGCAGGAGCAATGCGCAAGCTGTCTACAGACTTCAAAGATCTTTCTAGGAGTTTTCTGGTGAATGGCATTTTTGAAAGAGAATGCTAGCCTAAAGATGATGTGTGGTGGAGGGAATGTTTGTTTTGTTTTGTTTTTTAATCTAGTGGGAAGTGTTGGCACATTGGTAGGCTGAGTGGTGGGAGGTGAGATCAGAAGTAATTTCACAGGATATCTGGGGGAGGGATACTTGGCTGGAAGGCCAGCCTGGGGCGTGTGGGACCCAAAGCCCAAGTGGAAGAATTATCCAGAAAAACACTGAGGAGCCTGTGGTGAGGGTAGGGTGGGGGACTATGGATGGATAACATGAGGTGGGAGGGCCAAGGAGAGAGTTCTAAGTTGACAGCCTGAGTTTTCATCAGTGAATGAAGAGTGGGTATATATGTCACAGAAAGTGAGCAGGCTAGGAATGGGGACAGTGGTTTGAGGACAAAGGTGAACTCTGGGAATAAAATAAGAGTTAGTAAACTGACTAGCAGCTGGCAGCCGAGGAAGACACAGCTGAATTGTTAATTAAACCTTTGTAATGGAACAAAACCTAGATTCGGCACTTTTCTCTTGAAGAGCTCAAGTACAAGTCCAGAAAAAAGTGAAAAGTCATGTCCCAAGGCTGGAGACCAGCAATGCAAGCCCAGCACGAAGGGAAGAGAATCAAGAGTATTAATTAAATGGGTTGACCATGAGGTGAAGAAACAACATGATATGGAACTGGAGATCTGCAAGTTGGGATGAGTAGTCATGGAAGCATTTCCAAAGAAAGGAATTGTGGAGAGCACAGATGAAGCCCCTGAGGTAATATCAGGGATTAAGGACTGACTGTGGGGATGGGTTACATAAAAAGAGACTGGGGAAGAGGTTCCTTAAAGTTGTTAAAACTGTCTAGGTGGGGGCAGTATTGGGGCAAAGATAAAACCCATAATTCTGAGGCCAGATGTCTGGATTCATTCATTCAACAAATATTTATTGAGCACCTACTATGTGCCAGGCATAATTCTAAGCCCTCATGGGGAGGCAAATGTGGGAGTTCACTGGGTTGTTAATAGATGAAGATGGGAGGAAGAGTCATGCGGTATGGGGTGTGGGGCTCCGAGAATAAGATGAAGTATTACTTTGGAAGGAGTTAGAATGGTCAGGAAGATGAGGCAGCTGGACAGGAAGAAGAGCAGCCTCTCTTTTTTAGAAGAGTTGGAGGAGCATCGAAAGGCAGGCTTCAGATGAGGTGAAGGAGGGAAGCTAGTGTGTTTTATGGCTCCTCCTTGCAGCCAGCCCTGCTTTCCCGCACACCTCAGGCCTCACAGAATGGTACAGGGCTGACAGAGGGGAAAGCAACCCTCTCCTCAGACACCATGAGGCTCCATCCCAGGACTGCAACACTCCTCTGTGACTTCAACTCTGGATTCTAGCCCTCAGCCATTGTGTGGAAGTGGAGAGAAACAGGAAGGGCCACAGAGGGACAATGAAACAGATGCAGTGCTAGGAGAGAGAAGGGTTCAGGAGGAGAGAGACATGGATGAAAACTGGGCAGAAGCCAGAAGAGATTCCTGAAAGAAGGATGTAGGTGCAGAGAGAGGAGGCAGGACTAGAGGACAGTCAGACAGAGGGAAATGGGACCTGGCACATCTGTCTGGTTCTGCCATGTCTTAGGGGTCCCTGTTAGCCAGCAGAGGCCCCTCTGATGGCTTCTGCTGGGGGGAAGAAGAGGTCTGGGGACAATGGTGGGGACCAGTGAAGCAGAGAGGGCCTGGAGCGAGGTGGGTGGTGAAGACCTGATGGCCTGGGTTCACTCCCCCTTAGGGAGGACGCCTTTCCTTCTGCCTGAGCACCCTGGCCCTTGCCCACTATGCCACCTCCTGGACTGAGCTCCACTTCCTAGGGTCACCGGCTTTCACTCTGACCTATTCCCTACACTGCTGACCTTGTCATTTGACTTGAGCATCCTGTTCTTCATTCCCCTCCCCCCACCCCGTTGGGGAGTGGGTGTGGGGGTCACCCCATGCACTCATGACATGCCCATCAGCAAGGCACTAACAATCAAGTTGTGCTCTTAGATTCCAGACAAGCTTCCAGGCAGGACCACCTAGGGCCTTCAGCTTCCCCTAAATGCTAAGAAGACTCTCCTCTAGAAAGAGCCTCTCTGAGTCTGGTAGTTCTTTCTAGAAGAGCTGGAGGCAGACGCCCTTCAAAGAAGGGAGAGGAGCTGAATTCCTGTGGGGGGCTTTTCCTCCTTTTGCCCTCGGAGTCTTTGGGATGCCAGTGAGGCCCCACCAACAGGGGGTCAGGTTGCTCTTCCTTCTCCTGGCCACTTTCACAGCAGCTGCTCCTTCTGGAGAAAGAACAAAGGCAGCTGAGGTGGGCGAGAGAGAAGGGAAGGCAGTGGAAAGGGAGCCCAGAGGCCAGCCCTTGGCTAAGGGACAGCACTGGCCTTGGTTAAAGAGGACGGGAAAAGGACCAGAGCGCTCAGAAAGAAAGAAAACCCTTCCAGCCTACAGGTGTGCACCTGCGAGTTGCAGCAGATAATTCCAGGGGAGAAGAAGAGGCAAAAAATCTTGAAACTGCTTAGGAGGGTCTGGAGCAGAAGAGTGAAAAACCAAAAGTGCTAGAAACAGAACTGCTTCTGGGGTGGGTGGGTGGGTCATGGACAAAGTGAAACCCCTGGGGGCTCCTTTGAATGAGGAAGAAGGCGGCCAGGGTGGCAGGGAGGCACCCTCACACACATCCCTGTCCACCTTCCTTCACTGCCCTCCCGGGTGCATGCTGGCGGTCTCTATGCCACCCTAGTTCCCTGGCCCCCAACCGGGGCTGGTGGTTCCTCTCGGGCCTTAAGCCTGGACCCTAAACTCTGAAGAAGGGGAAGTGCTGGGTGGGGCTCCCTCTCTGTCTCTCCTGACGACCCCTGTGCCGCTCCCCACTCCCAAGCTTCGGCTTAGCTCCACTAAGCTCTGCTGTCTTCTGAGACCATGCAAACCTCTTTTCCTGCCTTCTCTTCACCATACCCAGGGCGAGCTCATGGGTGACAATGCTACAGTGGTCTGGGGTGTAAGACATGCCACCCTTAGGCCCTCCACCCAGGGCAGAAGCACTAAAGGAAAAGGCAGGGCAGGGCCCTCTGATGCCGAGCCTGCCGTCAGGGCTCCCAGCACTAACCCCATAACTTTTTCGGAACTCTTAGGCTCTCAGTGTGTCTTAACCCTACTTGAAGTTTATTTTCAGCTTAGAAACCTCTCCTGAAAGAAACCATCTGCTTTGCTAAAATGGGTCCTTGCAGCCCCAAAGGGCCTCCTATTCCTGATATGATAGGATTTTATTAACTGACTCATGATCCCTGCTGGCATATCCTTACCGACTGGCAGCCTAGCTCAGCCCTCTTCTTTCTAGAAGACTTGAGCTTCCTGGCAGCCTTCTCTGGACTAGAAAAAAGCCTGGTCACATATGGCTTGAGGTAGAATAAACAGCCTCAAGTTGGTCTCAGCTGTGGAAGCTCTCTGCTTTGTGTCGGGGTCAGTTGAGGTTCTGTTTTGCTTTCTGCTGGCTATCCCACCTTTCATGTGCTCAGGGGAGCCCAGATCCCTGGCCTTCTCTTCAGGCCATACTGGAAGCCGTGCTTCCGTGTGCACACTAGGCTATGTCTGTCCACCCTGAAGTTAAGTCGGCCACTTACTTCCCTATACCCCGAGGTGTGGCTTCCGCAGGGCCCGACCCCACCAACACCAGTGGTGAGAAATTGAACTACTGGCATTGGGTGTCATTATTGTTTTTGTGTACCCCATTTTTGCCTTTAATAAGACAGCTCCCAGCTGCATAGATCATCCTACTCGGAACAGCGTTCTGTGCAGAAACACATATATCAGTCCCTGCTTTTGAGTTGTGCTTTGGTGATCTCTCTTATCTGTTCATATACTTGATACAGCTTCTTTCTGTCTCAGATTTCTCCCTCCTTAAAACCCAGCCCCCAGGGACCTGCCTGCTCCATCTTTTCCCAGCTGCCTCGCCCAGCTTTCTCACTTGGGCAGTAGTTTAAAAGCCGGACATGATTCAGGGAGAAGAGGTCTAGAAGATCCTGCCCCAGCCCTTCCCTCGATTCAAGCACTCAGTCCTCCCCCAAAGTGTGGACTTTGATTGGTAATCATTCCAGATAATAACAGAGGAGAGAGAAGAAGGGAAAGGCATGAAGGCTCCAGGACCAGCCCTGGGTCCTCCTCGTTTTGCTTCCTGGTCTCCATGGCAGTGTCACTGATGGCTAGCCCTCTTCTTATGTTTTGATGGGACAGGAGCCTCACCTGTTCCTGCTCCTGTCACATTCTTCCCCAGGGCCATGCCTCAACCCTCTCTGCGGCCCCCCACCCTGCACTGGGCGCACGAGGCTGACCTGAATGGACTACAGGATGGCTCCCAGTGGGGTCAGGAGGTACTGGCCGAGGTCAGGAGGCAAACATCACAGGGCAGCGTGAGCACTGGTGTGGTCCTCAGCGGGAGGCCCAGCTCTGACCTGGCTGCCCTCTCGCACAACCGCCCCCTCTGGTCTCAATCTGTGTGCGCCCACTCTGTCTAGGTCTTATATTCCTCTCTGAAGCATCCCACCATTGTAGAATGTCAACTGTGAAGCCTTGTTTCTGCTGGCTCCTTGGCTGGTGCAATCCTTCTCTCCAGTGTGCTTTCCCAGCTTCTTAAATCCATGCTTCCTGTTGGTAAACACATCTGGTGCTTGCTGGAGATCCTGAAGCACCTCTTGGATACTGTGGGAGGCCCCCAGCCCACTCGCATGGGCATCATGGATGCTCAGGAGAGACAGATTGCTCGCTCTGCTGGTGGTCTGTCTGGCTCTGTGGAGTGGACTGCTCCATTGTGTAGTCTTGTTAGCAGTTATGGCAGATTTCGGTTCTTGAGTTTAGCTTAAAAAGCATTCAGAGCCAGGAACTCCAGTGCAACCAAAAGTTTATTCAGCAAGCAAAGCAAAAGCACACTGGAAAGAAAGAATCAACTGGGCAGCTCAAAGCTGCCCCTGAGGTGTTGGCAAGGGCTCCTTTTAGCCGGGAGGAGTTAACTATCATTTCTTCTTTTTCTTCTTCTTCTTTTTTAAATTAATAACCACATTTTAACGAACTGTTACTGCAAAGAATTTTAGCAAGAAGGGAGGTGATGTTGAGAGCAGCTTAGTTCTAAAAGCAAACTTTAAATAGACTTTTGGATTTTGAAGTACGTCCTTCTTTAAGCTGACTTGTCTCCATGTCTGTCCTCTCCTGTCCTTGTATGGGAGTCGTAAAAGGCTGTTCTCCCACCCCTTGTTCCTCCTCTAAGGGGGTCTAAACCACATGACTAAGGACATGCTAAGGGAGGAAAGGTCACCCTGGGGGGGAAAGAAGAGATCTTAGCTTACAACAGTTGTTTCCTTTAGTTTTGCCTGTTGCTGGGCACCCGGGACTTTCAGTACCTGGCCTATAGTTCCTGTTCTGCTCATGCCTAACTGCCTATTCTATCAGTCTGTACTGAGAAAACTCTCAATGGTTGGTTTTCTAAATGTAAAATTTGAATGTTCTCTTATTCAAAAGGCATCTCCCTGATATTCTGAGGCTCTTCTGGGACCTCCTGTGGAATGGCTGAACAGAAAGCCTGAACTGGGGAGAGGGGCGGGACCCAAGATGGGAGAGGTGGGGGTCCCCATAGTTGGTGTTGCTAAGAGGAGGGGTCAAGAAAAAGAGATTAACTCTGAACTTTGGGGAAAGTTGACACATCAGGGGCCAGGACAGGAAGAGAACTAGTACAAGAAAATTACGAAAGGGCAGAGGTCAGGGTGAAGAGAGGAATTAAGAAAAATTGCTGTCCCAGAAGTCAAGAGTCTCAACAGAGCCCCTGTGAACATGTCAAATACCACCTAGAGGCCTGTGCTGTATCCCATGAATTTAGCAAGGCTGGCATTGAGCTCAGCATGGTGGTGGACCTGGGGGCAGCCCTGAGGCCCCAGCAGGGAAGGAAGGGACTGCCTGTTAGTGGCCCAGAGAGGGAGGCACTGAAGGTTTCTGGCTTGAGGGAGAAGATAGAAGGTTAAGTCCTGGAGGGCGGGTGGGGCAAGGGTCCCAGGCACCACCTCAACCCCGATGCTTTGGGAAGAAGCCAGGTTCAGTTGATGGGCACATGGGTGTGAAGAGGGGAGCAGAGTGGGGGACAGGGCAGGGCAGCGCAGGTTAAGGCTCCAAGCCTTTCCTTCCCTCAATGAAACGCAGCTGCTGAAGGGCCTCTTCAGGGTTTGGGGGTAATAGTCGCAAGAAGGCTGGAGATGTCACAGCCAAGTGAAAGCATTGGCTGAGGGCACACACTGTCCTGGACAGCAGCTTTCCTGAGGTACTTCGGGGCCTGCACAGTTAAGGCTGAAAGAACAAGGGAGGACTGTTCCCAGGCCGGGGGATGGTAAGGAGGCTGAGACATACTGAAAAGAGCCCAACAGGGTGACTGTTGGTGGAGGGGAACCTGACACTGAAGGAAGGAAGTGACGCCAATGTGATGAGACCCCAGTGGGACTCCAGGACCGTGAGCTCTCAATGAGATGTTAAAATGACAATGTTTTTATAATGACTATTTGACTATCTGTGTAATACTTTTTTTTTAAAGTCAATTAAAAATAAAGTCAGGCTGCCCAAATGTCCATCAACAGTGTAAGGGATATGTCAACTGTAGTATATTTCTACAGTGTAATACCATATACAAAGCCATGCAACAGCGTAGATACATCTCAAAACATGGAGCTGTTGAGCAGAAAGGTCAAATATGAAAGACTAGATATGATTTGTAATCATTTATGTAAACTTCAAAAAACAGGCAAAAATTAACGATGGGGTAAGATTTCAGGATAGTGATTACTCTTGGGGAGAGAGATGCCCAGAAAGGGATGAGCCTTCCCCCGGGCAGCTGCTCTTCCATGAGTTGATCTAGTTCCACGGGGCCGTTCAGGTAGTGAAAGGCATCGGCCCGCACACTTATGACATGGACATTTTTCTGTTTATTGATGCTGCTCCACTGAAAAAAAGAGACGTGAAGCAATTCCATTGAGTTCCAAGGCCAGTCGCTTCTGTGATCGCCTCCACCAGATGTTGGACCTCCTTCCGGCCAGCTGGAAACAGCAACCCTCAAAGTGGCAGCGAGCCTTCCTCTCTGCTGCCACGGTGAAGAGCCCTCACCTCTGTCTTCTCCACCTTCCCTCACCAGTTATGGTGAAAGACATTCCAGATGAGCAGTCACATCATGGATGCTAAAGGCCATTTCACCTCTGGAATCCTCTGGCCTTGTCACTGGTGTCCCATGTGGCAAGGTGACAAGTCTGGCCCTACAGGTTGTGCCAGCTCTACAGAGCAGGACTTGCCAAGCCCAGCTGCCCTGGATCCACCCAGTGGACTGCCTTTTTTTAATTTGACCTAAGGTGCCCAAGAGATTCTCCACATCCCAGCTAGAGGTTGTTGAGCAAATATTCTCTAGGTCTTACAATGCCTGGCCCAGAAAAAAAGGGAATGTGAGGGTTTAACCATAGTGTTACACCAACAATAGTGATGGATATAGAACCCTTTATTTTTCAAAGCACCAGCAGGAACACTGTCTGTGACCAGGGCAGGAGGAATAAAAGCATCTCTCCTGCTCACAGTTCCTAGGTAGCCATGTGAGCGGTCTAGTTTGGACAGCGTGGTCAACAGTCCTTCTCCTTTGCCTCTGTGTGTGATCAGCAGACCCTGTGCATGTCGTTAGTTTGCAAGACACGTGTGTGTGGCATTGTGTGTGTCCCACCATCATCCTATTGCTGATGGAAGCCTTCTGCAACTCATTCATATTTTAGTTCCAGCTTCTGATGTGTGTATGTTGAGGAGCTGAGGCTTCAGCACCCAGGCCCTCTCTCCCAGCAGGCTTTCTGCTCATGGCTTTGCATTCGGCTGCTTGTGGCATCTGGTCAGGGGCATAGACTTTTTGTTCTGCAAGACACATTTGTTTAGGCCTCTGCCCTCCTGCCCCATTTTCAAATGCACTCCATGGTTTCCTACAAGATTTTTGCTCTTTAAACAGTTCCTTTTGATTTTTTTTTTCCTTTCCTAATGGCCACATTTCATCCTAGTTCCTTTGTCTGAAATTGAGTACTTGAGAAGAGCACATCTGGGACCTTCCCACTGCCACCAGAGCATTAAATACTATCATATGGGTGGGAAGAGTTTTGGTGCCACGCCCCGCCCCTCCCAAGGTCCCCTCCTACTCCAGGGTCTGTCTCTTTGGAGGAGAAGCCTAGCATGTTTCCTGTCTTTATGAATGAGAAGCTCTGTCTTAGCCAAGAACCACCCTGCAGTGTCTGGTCCCAGTAAGGCATCAGCAGTTGGAGTCAGGAGAGGAGAGTTTTATCCTGAGTAGTGAAATGGTAGCTGGCTGATGGGGCAACAGATAGAACTCATCATCCAGAAAAGTGGTGCAACTGGAAAAGATAACATTCTAGAGGCACAGGGCTTGGTTGACCTTGGTGGCGCAGAGTTGGGATGAAGCTTGGGGGATATCTCAGGGCAACTAGTAAAATGAGATTTAGTTATTGAAACCAAGTCCATTACAGTTGTGTGATGACTGCTTACCACTCCCTAGCCCCCAGTAGAATTGATTGTTTAAGCAGCCCCTGGGTGCAGCCCTCCCCTGTACTCCCTTCCCAGAGAATTTCCAGAATGTCAGAGCTGCCTGCCACCCAGTAGTGGGCCTCTACCTAACCTCTTCCACTTTCTTCTGTGGAGACTGCATCCAACATGCCATTGCAGCATTTTATTTTGCATCTTGTGATATGTGTGTTGACACAGTTACACACTTTGTCTTTTCTTTTTGTTCTTGTTGTTGTTGTTGTTGTTAAATGAACAAGCTTTTCATACAGCTCAGGTATGTAAAATACTGTACACTGTAAAAGATCTAGAAAATTAGAGCTTCAAGTCTTGTTTTTAAAAAGCCATTAAGCTTAAGAAAAACAAAAAACAAAAATAGTCAAAGAAGATGTCCAAATGAATCATGGACATGGACAACGGAGAGGAGATTGACTGTGAGAGAGAGGGGTGGGCTGGGTGGAGAGGGGAAAAAGGGAAAAAAAATTGGGACAACTGTAATAGAATAAACAATTTTTTAAAAGAAAGAAAAACCAAGACTAGAGAGCAAAACTGCAACAAGGGCCATGGTGAGTCCATGGCACCTACACCCCAAGTCCTTCAGGCAGAGCAGCAGCCTCCTCACTGAAAATCACACTGATGTGCTGCGTGGGCACAAGCAGTGAGTCCAGCCTAAGGGCGGGGCAGGGAGCTACATCCAGGTCCTGTTGTCACTTGGGTATTCTTGAACTGGAACAGGCCACATAAGACCAAGAACCAAAGAAACAAACAAACAAACAAAAGACCAAGAGCCAGCTGGCACGAAGAGGAGAATGAGTTGGAACATTTCCCCAACTAACTCTACATAGCCCCAACCTTCAACTCTGGGTTTTGATTCCTCCTAGGAGCTGTGCTGGGTTCTTGTAAGTTGCCTGTTAAACACTGTCCACAGTAGAGCCTTACAGTGCGGTCTCACAGTGGTGTCTCCTGTAGTGCTCTCATGTGCTGCGGTCTCTTATTTCACTGTGTGCTGCCCATGAGCCACTTAGCTGACCTTCTCTCACCGTCCCTGCTGATCTGCTCCTCCTGGAGAGCTCACAGTTCAGTCACTTGAAAAATTCTGGAAGATCAACATATTCATTTTCATAAGGGACAATGAAAACCCCTTTGTCCCCCACGTTTTCTCAAAGCTTCTTGAACTCATCTTCATCTCTTTGAACCAACACGAAATGTTCTAAGTCAGACTTATGCTTGACGGCTCTGGAAGAAATGGCTTACAAAGTGGTGTCATCCACAGTCCAGCACAAGCCAGGAAAAGAAGTGACTTGGTTTTTACAGAGTTCCTGAATCTCTCTTATAACTTCAGTATTCCTGAGCACATTCTGATACCCAGCTGGATGAAAGACATGCCATTGGGGTTGATGTAGACCCCATGGGTATGTAACATGCTCAGCTTCTGCTTCTCTTGAGCCCACTAACGGGCATTTTCTTTACCAGGAAGGTCAAGGGATTCAAGTTGTTTTCCCTGATGTGCTACATACAGTTCCAGGAGATTGTCAAAATTTTAGTCAATACCAGGGCTCCACTCTCCATCAGGTGGAGAACTAACTGAAGTAGCTCTTTGGAGAGTTTTCGATCTTTGACTCCAAGTCATTGAATGCTAAATAAAAACAGTCCTTGAAAAACATGGATAGAGCATTACTAGTACTGTTAGGTAGGATAAATAGCAAGCTAATGCAGGGAGAAGGAGGGAGACATGTCTCACCCACTGCTGATTCAGCAGTCCTGAGCCTGGTACGATAAGATCGCCAGGTGTTTCAAACATCATAAGCAAAACTATGATAGCACAGGAGGAGGGGAGCCCTTGAAATTCTGTGCATATTGCTTCCAGGGGAAAGAAATCTTTTATAATGATTCCCCTAGCTGGGAAAGAAAGCATTTGTAACTGTATATTAATCCCAAGGTCTAGAAGGGGGAAAAGGAGAGGTACCTAGAAGCTGGCTAAAGTATATAACCCCTGAACCCCAACAGTCAGCGTACTCAGATTAGCTGGGTGCCCACTTGTAGCTCCTGGCTCAAGTGTATAAAATAACCTTACAAATAATTTCATTTTCTTTATACATGGGGCATTCAGACTGGCTAGGCGTCTGCCTGTAGTTTTGTGCTTAAGTATATTTCACAAATAAACTTGCTATCTCATTTCCACTATACATGCTATGTCTCACATATCCTTCCCTTGCAAACAAGGCAAGAACCGAAGAAGGGGAGCCCTCTGACTTGGGTCTCCTCAATAACAGTAGAAGGGGAGTGTCTTAATAAGGTCATGGGCACCATGAACAATATTCCTGTCTTTATGGAGACATTTCTGAAATTTTTTGCCCTCCTCATCTTCTGGAAGAGCAAAATCAATGGCAGGGCCCAGTGAGGACTGAATGAACCCCTCCCAGGATCTCAGGGCTGGAACCTGGGGTGCAATTGCAGCACTAATAATGCCTGTTCCAATCACCAGCACAAGTTCCCCAGGCTTCTTACCTTTTAAGCTTGGAGAGGGCATCCTGGTCATTTTGGTAGGGGGTGCGCCATCACTGAAGAATCCAAAAGTGTTTTCTGTATCAAAGGACTGGCTCCCTTTAGAAGCCACCGAGTTCTGTGTCCCTCCTCCGAATGCTGCCACCACCATAAAGACCACCTCAGGCACACTCGGCGTGCATGCTCACTTGACTTGGCCCAGGTTTCCTTTCCCCCATCTTTGTTTTCCTGCCACTTTTGGGCCTGTTAGTGCCAGATTGTGTGGGTAAATTTTCTTAGTATCCCTTTATATTTCCTGCTGACCACCCATTGTCACGGGGCTGGTACCAATCAGAATCTTGTACAGTCTGATGTTCACAGGTGTCTTCTCTGATTTTAGTTGAAAAACTACCCTGATTCTATTTGAATCTCACTCCCAGCAACTTAGAGCCATTCATCTGACCTGTGCATTTGGTGTCAGAGGCCCTGGTTTGTTTCATGTCCTGCATTGAACAAAAGACAGGATGAGCCTGAGAACTGTAGGATGAAAAATGAACAGCAGACAGAGGGTGGGAGGGGCAGAATGAAAAGGTGAGCCCAGCCTGCAACAGTCTGAGGCAGAGAAGACAGCAGCAAGCATGCATGTGTGAGTTGATCTGGGGGTCAGGAGTTCTAGAATCCAGGAACAAGTTAATAAGGGGAATGGGCTCCAACAGTGTTTGCAATATTGACCCAACATAACATTCCATTGTTTATTTTCTCTCTTAAATAAGACATTCAAGATTACAGTGTGTACTTTTAATAATTGGTACAATGACTGGATTTATAGCCCTGTCTGGCACAAATCAACCTCAAAATATACTGGCAGAAATGAAAGTTTCATAATTACTCAATATTGATTATGCATTCTTTTTTAAACATTTTAATTGAATTTATTGGGGTGGCATTGGTTAGTAAAATTATATAGGTTTCAGGTGTACAATTGTATAGGTTATGCATTCTTGATGCATTTATCTTCTGGAGCTACAGCTGGGTGGGAGCCTGCGTGGGCACACAGGAAATCCCCCCACTCTCCAGGCCTCTCCTCTGGCTCTTGGAGGTAGACTTATAAATGTATTACTATGAAATACACAGTTTTACTTTTAAAATTTGGATGGTTTGGGGTAGCCAAGAGAATAAGCTAAACCTGTACACACTGAAATAATAATTTATCCCTTTGTGAATATTGGGCTGGATGGGCAAATACAAACACAAAATGAAAAATAAATTAACCTGGAAATTTTTTTTAAGTAAGGGAGTTGGGGAGATGGAATGCATGAGGCAGAGAGAGATAGCTAAAGAAGCCCCCACATTCAAAAGAAGAGGGAGAGGTATGAAGCTTCACACTGGGGCAGGACGTTCTGTCAACCAGGGATGATGGGGAGGACAGGCATTCTGGGCTTGGGGACAGAGAAGGGAGTCTGGGAAATCATGGCCCCTACCCTTTGGCCTCAATCACAGACAAGCAAATGATTGGCAGTCTGTTAGAAACCTCTCTTCTGCAGCCACACTTGTGCTGCTCGGCACGCAGCCTCAGACTCTTCAGGCATTGGCTCCAGCTCCCACCCTCCCTTCCCCACCTCCTACTGTCCACCTGCACCAACAGCACAGTCCTCAGTCAGCCCACTCCCAGCCAGACTGAAAGCGCCTTTTCCCTGGGCACAAAGGTAGCCACGCACTGCTCGTCTCTCCCCCACATAGGCCCCCAAATCCAAATAACCGGACCCAGTCCCTTCCAGGCATCTCCCCACTTGCTCCCTTATCCACAGCAAACAGATTCTCTCCAGACCCACCTGCCTCCACTGGCTGCCTTCTTGGACAGGCCAAAGAGAGAGGGGCTGCTCAGGCCTCTCAGGCTGACCTGCCTGCCTTCAGAAAAGCAATAAGGAAGTAGATAAGAAGAAACAGGATTCCAAAGGGTCTTCCTTTGTCTGGGCCCCAGGGTCGTCGGCTGTAGTGTCACCTGGGAGTGCTATGGCCTTTTTTCTTGTTTTTGGTACCTAGGTATCTGCAGCTTCCCACCCCACCCCTCACTTCTCATCACTTTCTGCCCGCTCTCCAAGGCCTGCCTGGGTCCCTTCCCCTCCAGAAAGCTTCCTTGGTTTACTCCAGCCCACTACCTTCTCCCCAGTTCTCTGACCACATAGACATCTTATTGTATGCATTCCATTTTTTTCTCTATCAAGATAATAAACTCCTTGAGCATAGGTCTGACCCAGCATTTCTTTTAAAGCCCTCCCCAACCCTCGGGGGGAGGGAGGATAAGGAGTGTCTGAGGGCTAATGGCCTGTGGCCTGATGGCTGATGGCTTGGGGTTAAAGGGTACTGAGTGCACAGCATCCCAGCTGTAGACAATATTGGCCACCACAACTGCTGAGGTCTCAGTGGGGCAGAAGAGATGAGTTCTCCAAGGGCAATGACTGGTACATAGGACTCTCTCTGGACCAAGGGAACACAGGGAAAGCTCAGGTGACCAGGGCTGCAATGGGGGTGAGGCTTCCCCTGGGAAGGGTGTAGACTTGGGAACAGGGCTGGGGGCGGGGATTGGGCGGGGACAATGAGTGTGCTGGGCTTTAGAACCGCTGCTTTGTTTATGAGACTACGGGGCCCCTAATCAGTCCTGTCTTAGCAATGTCAGCTTAGAGAGAGGTATGGAGGGGAGTGATGGTGTCTGGGGTACAGGGATGTCCCTCCCAGCGGCCAGAGCTGGGGTCCACAGCAGGCCCCCAGAGGTCTGGAAATAGGGCACAGTCCAGGTGGTCAGTGGACATAGGATGAACTGAACAGTGAGGGTAGTAAATCATCTTTCAAATGTTCTCACTTCTCAGAGAGGGAGAGACAGAGTGGGAAGTGGGGGAAAGGAATCTGATGTATTTTAGCCAGGGCTCAGTTTAGACTGTACTTGACCGTCATTAACAACAGATCTGAGTCAAGGCAGCAGGGCAGGCTCCTGGTGGGGGCAGTGTGAGCAGGGTTCCATTAGAGACAAGCCAAGTGTTAGAATGTACTGGGACATGGGGACCCAAGCCAGAAGGTGCATGTCACCAGCTGAATACCTGACCACGAGGTTCCTTATTACCGTAAGCAGCTGAGACAAAGCCACAGCATTCTGCTGGAAACCTGTTGAATCCTCACTGCCCTTCCCCTCTCCCTTGAGTTTTTCTCAGAAACAAGGCCCATAAATCTCCTGGACTTTCTGGCCCCGAATCAGCCATCCCTGACCAGAGGACACTGCCTTGCAATCACCTATACCCAGGACACCTGGGGCAGATCAGCAGGGTGACCTACCCTCCCCGGACGTCTGCCACACACCCTTAAAAACCCTTCTACCCTTTCCCTTGCTGCTGCAGTCTGCTCGGACTCAGCCTGTCTGATCACAGTGACCTTGAATAAAAGCCCTTAATTGGACCTTTTTGCCTCCCAGTCCCTTCTTAGCCACCTCGGCTGCCTAACACCAGGCAGTCTTGAGGCAGAGGGGTGTCCAGGGAGCAGCTCTTCCCTTAGGGAGCAGGCCCTAGGCGCCTTCATCCATTCCTGCCCTGTTCACCCACCCCAAATGATTCCCAGGTAAATAGAAACCGTCTGGCTTCTCCTGAAACATACTTGTTTGGCACACCGCTGGCTCACCCCCATCCCTCCGAGCCATCCCTCCGGCTGGGCTTACTACGCCCCTCAGGAACGTCTCCTCTGAGGCCCACAGTGCCAGGGCCTCCCTCCCCCACCATGCTGTCCTGCCACCTGTTGGTTCTGTTGTCTTCCTAGCACTTGTCATTCTCTTGATTTATCCAAAAAGGAAGTCCTTTGGATTTCCTTTTTGTTGTCCGTCCCTCCTCGCAGGAAGAGAAGCTTTCTGCAGGCAGGTCTGGTTGTTCTCCACTGCAGCTGTCCCTTCAGCTTCTAGAATGGGCTCTAACACAGAGGGGTACTCAATGAGTATTTGTTGAATGAATGGATGGGTAGATGACAACAGATGACAATAAGCACCAGGTCTCAAGTGGGATGGGGGGTGTGTATCAAGCCTCCTTGATACTCCTCAGAGGGAGCTGCCAGCTAGCAGGCAGGACATTCTGGGCCTGGCCAACCAGTCTTTGCTCCCTGACAATGACATGTTGAGAGACATGTGGAATGCAATGCAACCTCAATTTCATTTAAACCTGAATCCCTGGAGGCAGGGGACAGAAGGAAGGATCAAAAATGTATCATTCTGGTGGGAGGTCTGCTTTTGAGGGATAGACAGTAGAGAGGGGTGTCTGGGGGCAGGAGAGGGATTAATGTGGTCCCCAGGTTGTCTCATGGAGTGGGAGGTGTGGTGCTGTGTACAGTGAGCCTACAGGGTGTCACAGTCCTTGGGGAGCAGTGGCCAACACACTGACGGGCAGTGGGGAGGGCCTTGAGCGAGATGCAGGAATGTGGGGCTGTCCCACTGCCCCAGCCCAGGTGGTTGGGTATTCTGGGTGGAGACTTTAACCTGGATCTCCTTCAAGGTTCGGCACAGGAGGTTCCAGGCCTATTCACTTTTCTAGCTAACCACACTGTCATGGCCATGTCTGAGCCCTCAGCATAGCCAACACAATGAGAAGTCAAAGGACGAGAGGGCACCTGGAGGTTTCCCACTGGCCCTCAGGGTCCCACCGCCTCCAGGTCCAGGAAATATCAGGCAGTGGAGGCACGGGTTGGCCTGGGGAGCTCAGAGAGGAACTCAGGAACTTCACTGAAGGTGGGTTCTAGAATAGCTTGATGATGTCTTTTTCTCTCTTCTAAGGGGTTCCTTCCCTCTTTCTGTGCTTGCTATGGAGCTAAAATCTTTATTTTTAAGAGAGAAATATCCAAGTTTGGGGAAGAGGAACCCCAAGCTCATATCCAGCTGGGTGGGAATATTTGGTGCTGGAGCCCTTCCCATACACATGTGTCCTCTGGGGAATGCTGGACAAAATCCTACAAAGGGCAGGAGTGAAAGAGAAGGGGAAGACTGCCCTTCACCCCACCCATGTCCTCATTGCCTGTCCAGCCTTGGCCAAACCCCTCACCCCCGATGGGGGGTCCACAAGCTTCCCATAACATCCCCAAAAAGCATTCACATCTGAGACTTGGAGAACAGCTGGAGCTTGGTGCCTGGGTCCAAGAGGTAAGAGCGAGGTATGACGGCTTTGGAGGCTCCACTCTTGCCCATGGACCATCGATCTGATGAGTTTCTGCAGCCTCCAACGCTGCTGTCCCCACAGAGCAAGGTGCCCCGGGGACATTTCCTCTGCATGCACCAGCCACCCTCTGAACTTGCCCCGACTCCCACCACACTCACTTCCCATTCCTTGTTCTCATTTGTAACTGGGCTCTTGCCAACTAAGCCCCATCTTGCTTCCAGGCTTTGGGTCCATTCCACATGGGTTTCTTCCTTGCTTGGGCCTCGGGATCTCAGTACAGAGCCCTCTTTCCTTCACAGCTGCAACCACCTACCCTATCTCTGAGGTCCTCTCCCTGTCCTCAGCAGGAGTGGCTGAGGTGCATACCAGCTGTCTGTTCCTGGCCACCTCCCAGTCAAGTGCAAAGTCCCTGTCCACTTTAAATGCTTATCTGCTAAGAACAAACAATATAAAGATATTAAAGAATCTCATGAACAGTCACAAAGCATTTGTCTTTAACACAGCAGAAATGTCAGTGGCCAGGAAGACCCTTTCCACTAGCTCTGTCTTCACTTTCACATACCTTTGGCCTTTGTTGAGTTTCCTAAAGGTCTGCTGAGATCTACTTTGTCCTATATATTGTATATGGACTCACAGGATGCAAGAAGTCTGTGTGTGGGAGATGGTGGGAGCTGCAGCAGGGAGCCTGAGATGAATGGAACCTGGGACAGGTTCATGTATTAGTCCCCGAGACTCCCTGGCAGCCCTCAATTCCTATCAGCTGGAAAAGACCTGGTAAAAGGTCTTATGTGAAAGGTAGAGGGGAAGGGGTTTCCAAGGAGCAATGTCCACATTCAAGACCTTCAAAGGAGGAGCCCCCTTTGGACTGATACTGCCTGACAGTCTGGTTTGTAGGTGAGGGTAATGGATTCCAAGCTAGAGTATGTGGCTGCAAAGTTTTGGGGAGTGCTATTTTTGTAAGGATCAGGTATTAGGTTTCTGAGGTTTGCCATCACTGGGGAGCCATAGGCTTAGGAATTCAAGTAAGTAAAGTTAAGACAATAGAGGGCTAAGGGTTAGCCCTAAATGCCACAAAAGCAGAAACCTGTCTGGTAATTGGGATCCTGACAGTGAGGAAGGAGCCCTACCAGCAGAAGGGACAGCAAAGAAGGAGTAAGAATCTTTTCCTAAGAATCTGGGTTGGAGGCAGAGAGGGAAATAAAGCACTGTCCCTGGCTGAAGAGTGTGGAGGTATAGAGGAGCTTGTGGCAGTGCCCTGAGACAGGACTGTCCATGGGGTCAGACCTCTCTGTATTGTGGCCTGGCCTTAAACTTGGCCTGGATGGTTAGAGACTCTTTGGCCTCCACAGGAGACTTGTGTTCTGCCAGCCGCAACTTCTGGGGGAAAAGAATGTACACAAGAGTAGGTATGGAGTAGTTTGGGATGGGACAGGGCTTTAGGCTCTTCGTGGACTAAGGTGACGTCAACTACCATAGTAGACAAGCCTGTTTCCATGCCAAAAACCATCTAGAAGCAAGGCGGCAAGCCCAGGAATAAAACCCAGATACAGAGGTGGCCTAGTATTTTAGGGCTAGAGTTGGAATATGAGAGCATTGCAATTTGTTCTAGAAGGAACGAAGGATGCAATGGAAGTATCCATCAGCTTCCAGTTCTACAGTGTTTCATTAACCACAAGTCCAGGAGGTAGCAAACAAGGCTTTGGTTCTGAAAGAAGTGTCTAATTTCCTCACCACTTACAGTAGTGTGCTGAGAGCCAGGCATGTGAGCTAGACTATGGGATTTTTATTTAAGTGAGGTCCAGGTGGAAAACAAAGGGGCAAAGCACAGAGTAAGGCACAGGCCTTGCCTGCCCAGAGGATGCTGGGAAGAAGAGGAGGGACAGCATTACTAGCTGAGTAAGATCAAAACAAAGGGTGAGTGGCCACCTGGCACCCACCTGCGCCTGGGCCACACCCTTCATGGGCAGGTTGAGGGATCACTGAATCTTAGTTTTTCTTGACCTGCCCTGCCCCCACATGCTGCAGGCAGAACCCAGAAGACGCCAGGCCTTTGGCTGTGGAGGTACCTAATATAGGGGTCCTAGTGTGGACATGAGGCTGTGGAGGCCAGCTGGCTTGGAGTGTCATCGGGAGTGCTATATGGGAGAAGGAGCTGCACCCAGGGGACAAAAAGCCCCACCCTGAAGACATCAGCCAGCCACATCTGGGGCCTGGGAGAGACTCTCCCTTATCAAATCGGGCTAAACTTCAAACCAGATTGTGCATTTGGGCAAGGTTTTTATTTAAACTATAGATAGAATAAAGAAATGTTATTTTTTCTACTTCATTTCAATGGTGTTGGTTAAATGCTGCATCCCTGCCTCAGCAGCCACCATTGTCGCCAGGATCCATGGCAGTTTGAGACCAAAAGGCCTCCTGAGCTGCCAGCATCTTCTGGTCCTTGCCAGGGTGTTTACACTGTCATCAGTGTTAACAGCAAAGTGCTGAGGGATCCCACAAATGGCCTTGGCCTGAACGTCCTATGTCCTTCTAGACAGTGCTGGACCCATGGTCTACAATAGGTGAGCCAAACACGCACACCTAGGCTTGGCTGCCCCTCCCAATGCCCCCAGGCTTAAGGTCCAAATAATCCCTGGGCCTGGGCCAGAGGCACATCCTCAGGGTCCATTAATCAACTGCCCAACGTAGTTGACAAACCTTGTGGGCAGGAGTTTTTGGCAGCCATGTCCAAGGTGGGTAGGAATCAGACAGGCCAGAGTTGGAGATCAGGCAGCACACTAAGCCCTCCTCCAGTGACAAGGGAACCTTCACTCAGGCTGAGCATGAAAAAACATTTAATCCCAACAGGTTGCAAGAGCCTGAGAACATCCTGACTGGGCTCTTGGCCTAGGAGTGTGCCTACAGCGAGGTCTCCTGGCAGGGTGAGGGCACAGTGGTGGGCAGCCAGGATATTTGGGGAGTACGGGGAGGAGGAATCCCAGCGGGCCCCACTGAGGGTGAGGGCTTCATGGGACAACGTAAGCCCAGCGGCCAGGGAGGGCCCCAGGGGCTGGAGCCTAGGTGGAGGCAGAGGAAAATGGGGTGCACCGTGCCAAAGGTGCACCTGTATAAATAGACTGGTAATCATTCACTCATGCATTCATTCATTCATTCATTTATTGAACAAATAACTTCAAGCCATAGTTGAACAAATGTTTTCAGATATCTACCCCTGGAAATACATCTGTGAATAAGACAAACAAGCACCCACCTCTCAGGAACTGATGTTTCAGGTATCAGGCAGAGGGACAAAACAAATGTAAAACAAATTAATATTATGTCTGAAGCTGTGGATGTGGCAAAGAAAATAAAACCAAAGGGTGGTATAACAGAGCTTCAGGAGGAGGCAGGAGGAGGGAGCCTGGCGGGTGGGGGAGGCAGGGCCGCTCAAGGCAGAGGGAACAGCGAGCTCAGGCCCAGCTCCCTCAGCGGGGTTCCTGGAGGGTTAGAGGAGATGACAGGCCTCAGCATCACCTGCCTGCGTGCCTGAGGCACTGCCATTGGGAAGGAAACACCCTGGGGCATTTCAATGATGGTGATAATGAGGCCAAGAGGGAAGGAGAGGATGACAGGGAGGTGACATGGAATGGAGGGTAGGGTTCCTCTCTGATGGTTGCTTTATTCTCTGTGAAATGGAGACATGGTTTTGGCCAAGAGGTCAGGACAGGGGCCTCCAGCTAGGGGCCAGCAGGAGGCTGACTAGGAGCCTGCCTAGCCTACTAGGGACACAGGTTGGTGGGAGTGGTGCCCTGCAGCTCAGGGAAGAGAGCCAGCCAGGTGGTGTTGATTTGGAGTATTGATTTGATGGATCTGGCAATGTGGTCAAGGGGTGGGAGGGTGCGGAGAGGCAGGTCCGGCAGCCCGAGGCACAGAGGATTGGAGGGAGGTCAGGGGCCCCATCGAGGGAAGAGAAGGGACCCAGGCATGGGAGTGGATGTGGGCCACCCTCTGGAGGAGCAGAATCAGTGGGTGGGAGAGGCTGGGGTGGCGCCAGCACAGTGTGTGGCTGCAGAAGGCCGGCCCAGGAGGAGGTTACCCCCACAGCAGGCTCACCCACCCAAATCCTCCTGAGGCCTTAAAACCCCAACCCTAAACATGATCCCCACTATCACCTGAAGAAGAAAATTGGGGGGAAAAATTAAATTTTTACTGTGTTTAAACTGTCATAAAAATAGTCATTTATAGATTTTTATGAGTAACCAGAAATTTTCACAAAGTACTTTGTGTTATGATGGGAAAGAAAGATGGGGAAAGGACTTAGCACTTATTTAGTGCCTACCATGTGCCCTTTCTCCACCAGTGGGCAGCAGCCCCCACTCCCAACCCCCAGTTCTTGGCCACTCCCAGTGAGACAGCTTGGTGAGCTCCCGGGACAGCCACTGAACATGCTCTTTGCCCAGAGACACATCCTGTCCCCACTGGGCCCAGAAATGGAGGCACAGTGTGGTCGGCCTCCTCCTTCTGACCGCCTTCTGAACCCCCAGTAGAGCCTGGAGGAGACAGGATGAGGTGCAGTCGGTACAGATTTCGTTGGCCAGGGAAGTACGGGAGGCTAAAGGACCTGGGGGTCCAAAGAGGCCTACAAGGAGTTACATTGGAAAAGAGAGGTGGGCAGTTGGGAGAGGCTGAGCCTGAGGGGACAGGCCAAGGGAGATAGTCCTGGGCTCAGCAGGGCTAGGAGGCACCTCTGAAGGCTGCATGCTCCACCCCCACCCCCACTGCCCTCCACAGCTCTTCCCACACAGGTTTTGTGGCAAGATTCCTTAGGCCCTGAGCCCAGCACACCAGCAGGTGACTGAGCAGTGAGTGAATGGCAGTCCCATTGCTTGGCAGCTCAGGGTCTTGGGCAAATTCCTAACCCCTCTGAGCTTCACTACCTCCCCTGTAAAATCAAGATTTCCATGAGGAAAAAACGTGACGAAGCATTTCTGATTCTAAGCATAATGCCTACCACATAGCAAGTGCTCAGGAAAAACCAAGCACTCACAACAAGACTCAAAGCTCACAGAACACAGACGGCCCTAACCTCTCCCTCCACTCCAGCTCCCCGCGTGGCCCATGCCTCTTGGTTCCACCACGCCACCGGCCTCTCTGCTCTTTGTTAGTCTCAGCTCCATGGGTCTCACCTGCTCTTGCCCTTGATACATGGCACCCTCCCACTGTCCTTTTCTTCATTTCAGGTTCATGGCTCCCTACCCACACACTCACAGGAGTGCCCTGGGGGCACAGCTGTCAGCCCAGCACACCAGGCTATTGAAAAAAGTTCTCCAGCCCTGAGGAGGATCAGGTAGGAAAAGAATCCCAACCCTGGAAGGGGGAGAGTCTTGGTGGCCAGGGAAGGAAGACACAATTTGTCCTTGCCCCCAGGTTCCTGGATTCTGAGACCCTTCTGACCACCCCCTCCCACCCCAGGCCCTCTGGCATCAGCAGGGCTGTGGGGCGTGGCAGCCGGCAGCAGCTGCCCGAGGTCAGGAGTCCTTCCTCCCTCACCAACACTGACCATCCTGCCAGAGAGTACCACAACCACCACGTAACGCCCATCCCTGCCTTTTTTTGTAATAAAATTCTGCTTTTTAGGTGGGAAACAAGACGTTGCACAATTTCACAGTTGTCCTTGGCAGCCAGGTGTGGCCATGTGACTGGCCAGCAACAATTGCCACGTGTGGACTTTAGGAAGTACCTCAAGGGGATGCGCTGCTGCTCTTCCTGGCTAGAAGGTAGACAAGTAATGGCTGCCCTCTCCAATCACGAGGTGGAAGCTGTGGGGTAAGCATGACGAGCAACCAGATAGTTATGGCACCACCACGAACCAGCCCTGGACTGCCTGCATTAAGGCAGGAGAGAAACGCCTATCTTATTTAAGTAATCATTTTTTGAAAGATTTTATGTATTTATTTTTAAAGAAAAAGGAAGGGAAGGAAGGAGAGCGAGAGAGACATTGATGTGAGAGAAAAACATCGATTGGTTGCCTCTTGCTCACCTCCAACCAGGGACCCGGGCTGCATCCCAGGCATGTGCCCTGATCAGGAATCAAACTGGTGACCTTTTGCTTTGCAGGATGATGCCCAACAGACTGAGCCACACCAGTCAGAGCAATCATTTTTTGTTCAGGCAACCTGATCCTGATTCACAGTACCATGATCCTTCCCTTCCTCTCCTCCTTCCTCTCTCCCTCATCAACACTGATGAAGCATTTCCCATGTGAAGAGTATAGGAGGGACACAGAAGTGCTGGAGGCAATTTAGAAGGAGAAAGGATGCCAAGGATGCACACAGAAGAGGGCAGAGCCTGGGGAGGATTTGTCAGAGTTAGAGTAGGGGTAAGGGGCAGAGCCTTCTGGAAGAGCAGGGACAGCAAGAACTCCCCATCCATCCGCATGCCTGCTCCAGTTCTCCCCTGGATGGCCCAGTACCCACCCCCCACCCTTCCCACATGCCCATCAAAGCTCAGTTCCCCTTCCTGGTATGGAAGCTTGTGGGGTTGGGGGTGCTTGTCTGGTGAGAGAGGGGTCTGAGGAGAGTCAGAGGCAGCGAGGAGGGACGGTGTGTCTGTCCAGACATGAAGGTTTTTCCAAATCAAGACAACAGGTCTGGAGGTGACCACAAGGCTCCCGCCTCATCCCAGAGCTCCTATGCCATTTACGTGTCTCACTTCATAGAGGTGGGCTTCCCACTGGGTCCCCTTTGACCTCAGTTCAGTAAATGCATAGCAGTATTGTGTACACTATAAGTGCACTGTACAAAAACTCCAAGAAGGCCCCATACTGCAGCCCCAGGGCACAGCCCTGACAGGCCAGCATGGGAGAGCAGCGTGCTGGCACATGTTTAACAACCAGCTCTTTGGATGATAGTGTTTGCATATTCCTGTGGTCTGGAGCCTCCACCACAGCCAGTCCAAGGTGCACACATAATGTGCCTGGAAGTGGAGCTGGGAAAGGAGCTCAGCTCCAGTGTGAGCACGCCCCTGCCAGGAGTTTCCAGCGCCAGCCACAGGCCTCCACCCTCAACGAGGTGCCTTGGCTCTGAGCTCATAGGTTGCCTGGCCTGGGTTTGGCCACTGAGAATATGGGCACCGGGCCCTAGAGCCTCATACTAGCCTGCACCTTGTCCGTGGCAGAGCAGCCACTGGCAATGGGTAGAGAAGCCTCGGGGGCCAGTCAGCCACAAGAGCCCCTCTGGAGATGCTCCCTTCCTCTGACTCCCGCCACCGTCACCCCACCCCTCCAGGTCCTGTCCTACTCTTTCTACTTTTCCTGCATGGTTTCTTCTCACCTTCCTGTTCTCTTGTTCATGGTCAAAAGAAACAATGCCCCAGCATTGGAGCCTGAGCCTCGTCCCAACCCCAAAGCCCATTCTCTGCCTCAGAGCAGAGACTCTGCAGCCCTGCCCACCCCCACCCCACCCCCCTACACACACATGAGGCTTCCACAGCTCTCTCCTTCCTGGGCTCTCATCCTCGCACCCCTTCGACCCTGCTGTCAAGCCCGCCACAGCACAATGCTCCCAGCCTGTCCCAGAGGAGGCCTCCATAGATGCCCTCTGAATGTTGCTGAGGCGGGAAGAGGTTCTGTCAACTCTGCTGGCTGCCTTGAACTGCTGCCTTCAGGAAAGGAGGGAATGTCCTCCTCAACCTTCCTGCCTGGCTCTCCACACACAGCCTCAAGCCATCCTGGCATCATCTGTGCCACCTCCAGGCAGCTCAGAGCCAGGCCTCCACCTGCCCGGCGGCCTGAGGCACTGAGCCTTTATGGCTCCCGGGTAGGACTCTGGATCTGGGCCCCCAGCTTCCATACTCTGAGGTGCCAGCCCCACAGGGGAGTTGCTTAATGACCTTGTGAACAGTAATTACACCCCAGGGCCCGCTCTTAATAACCACGTATTCTCCCTGTCAATGTGCCTTAATTGAAAATGAGTAGGCGATACAGTTGCTGTGAAGTTGGCTGACAAGTCCTTAACGTGATATTAATTGTAGTAATTAGTAGTCACTTTGTGTTGGAGTCATCTATAAATAGGGGGTCTATTAGTTTAGCAAAAGAGCATGATTTAAAATGCAAATAAAAGCCCAATCACACAGATATATCATCCGTCTTTCCCAGCAAATGAAGGGGAGGGAACACTGCAGCCACTCTGAGAATACATTGGTCAAACACCACTTGAGTGGCCCATTTGGGACACTGTCCCTTTAAACACGTTTGCCAGGGCTCCCTCAGGGGCTGTCACTCTTGGAGAGTCCTGTCCACTCTTTACTGTCACAACTGGTGGTCAGGCCCCCAAATAGTTCCTCCCCCTGTCTGCTGATTGGTTCCCTCTAGTAACACAGGAGCACTTTTTAAAGGGACAGTAGAACAATGTATCTCTAAGGTACATTAGAGAGGGCTCCTCTTTTGAATGCAGCTCTTCATAGTCCAGAGAAAGTGAACCCATTGACACCATGTGCTGTCTTGTGACCCAAATGTGTTAAAAACAAAAAACAAAAAACAGACCCACGACATTGTTCTTGGGGGTGAACAACTTACTCTCCACTCCTTACTTCCTCCCACAAAACACTTATAGCAGTTACAGGAGGAACACACACAAGCCACACACACACAACACAGAGTATTTCTCACAGATTTTGGGCAAACATTGGAGGTGGAAATGACTGAAAACAGAAGGTAGCAGCTAAGGAGGTGTTTAGAGGTCTCAGCTTCAAGGCCAAAGGGGGGGTTGCCTAGTTCAGCCTTTATCCAGCACCTTCTCCCACGCCCCTAATTCCAATCTCACAATTAGGAATTCTGCTGAGATGCGCCTGGAGACATGGGTGCTAGTCCTTCCGTCCCAGGTCCGTGGAGCTACCGCAGTCCCAATCTGAGCTCTCCTCACACCCTCTGCCACCTGCCACCAGCCCCTTCCCCTCCCCAGAGCCTGTCCTGCCTTGTGGACAATTGAGGTTTGTGCTGTCACGGTATTTGCATTTTAATGAGTCAAAACCATAAGATAAAGGAGCCATCCCCAAGAACAGTAATTGTCCACTTCGGCAGGACTTTTCATTATTACCAAAGAAATGAGAGGACCAGATGATTTGAGAGTATCCCCCTTTAATTTATCCTCTATTTTATTATCCTTTTATAACACAATGCTTACAACAGGTGGTAGTACTTGAGATTTTTAATGTCCTATCTGACAAAATAAAATATTGGCAACCCTATGTGGATCCTAAAAATCGTTTTTAGAAATTTTTCCAGGGCATAACATACAAACGTCTGGGAGCTACTGAGCTAAAACACTGAATCAAGGACTTGAGGCCAGATGAGTCAGCTGTGTGTGGGGAGAGGGGAAGCGGGGACAGTGAAATAGGGACATTATCAGCAGAGATTTCCCTCTCTCTGAAGTAGCACAGGAAGACAGCTAGAAAATGGATGAGGACCTGGAAGGAGGCCCAGGCACTGTTCCATCTGCTCTCCCTATATTACAGATGAGGAAACTGAGGCCCAAGGAGCAAAAATAATTGAGCCAAGCCACATGCTGAGTCAGGGGTCTAGGCTCTGTCCATTACACACTGAGGGCACCTCTTACCTTTCCCCATCAGCTCTTTGTCAGTGCGCTGGTCCTCCAGCACGTATCAGAATAGATGTCCTAGGATGGGTTGAGAAGTTGAAAGTCTACCTTTTCTTCAAACAGGGACGGTTTATTTATACCCAAATGTAGAAAACGGCCTGGCTGTTGATCAAACCAAGAATTTCCTGAAGGAACAAAGATGATGCACAGAAGAGCACACAGACAAGGCTACTCTGGGCCAGTCTCTGAGCGATGGTGCTTCCCTACCAGTGACAGTTTATCAGTTTTAATCTTCCCACCTTCTAGGTAGGAACTGAGATCTCTGTCACTGAACCACTCTACTTCTTAGTGGCGCTCAAACCTGGACTGGCCTCTGCTTCCCCACCCTCTCCTCCAAACTGCTCAATGCCAACCCAAACCCTCTAAGAGGTCCCTCTCAGCACCCTCTTTTCGAGGAGCTGCAGAGGTCCTTAGGGTGTGTTTCCCTTTGCTGTGGCTAGCTAAATTAATCAAACTTTTTTGATTACAGGTGTGTTCTCTGTGGTATTTGGTTGTTGGGCTTTAAACATCCAACAAATACTTAAACTGCAGTGTTCCAGACAATGTAATGTGAAGAAAAGCAATGAATATAAAAACTGTGTGTCTTAAGCATAGACATGTAACATGATCAATGGAGTAGAATTGAAAGTCCAGAAATAAAATGTGTCCATGGTCAACTGATTTTCCATAAGGGAGTCAAGACCATTCAATGGGAAGAAAGAATCATCTTTTCAACAAATGGCGATGGGACAACTGGATAGCCTCATACACAAGAATGAAGTTGGACCTTTACCTCACATCATATACAAAAATTAACTCAAAATGGATCAAAGACCTAAATGTAAGGGCTAAAACTATAAAATTCTTAGAACTAAATATTTGACAATGGATTTTTGGCACCAAAAGCTCAAGCAACAAAAGAAAAATAAATTTAACTTTATGAAAATTAAAAATGTGTGTGTTTCAGAGGATACTATCAAGAAAGTGAAAATACAACCCATACAAAAGGAAAAAATATTTGCAGATCAGCTATCCAATATGGGAATTGTATCTCAAATAAAGAACTCTTACAACTCAATAAAAAGATAACTTTAGTCCTGTGGCTAAATGTGGCTCAGTGGATCGAGTGCCGGCCTGTGAACCAAAGAGTCCTGGGTTTGATTCCCAGTCAGGGCACATGCCTGGGTTGTGGGTTAGGTCCCCAGAAGGAGCCATGCAAGAGGCAACCACACATTGATGTTTCTCTCCCTCTCTTTCTCCTCTCTCTAAAAATAAATAAAAAAGATTTCTTTTTGAAGTCAGATAGATGTTGATGAGGAGGATATGGAGAGACCTAAACCCTCAAATACTTGTGGCAAGAATGTAAAATGATGCAGTCACTTTGGTTTTTAAAATAATTTTATTGATTTTGAGAGAGAGAGAGAGAAAAAATCAATTTGTTGTTCCACTTATTTACGCATTCATTGGTTGATTCTTGTATGTGCCCTTGCCAAGGATCAAACCCACAATCTTGGTGTATTGTGATGAGCTAACCAGCCAGGGTGATACAGCCACTTTGGAAAGTAGTCTGGCACCAAAATTTAAGCAGAGTTGCCATTTGACCGAGCAATTCCACTCCTAGGTACTGTGGACCCTGACAAAGAACAAACCTACTAAGAAGAGCTCCTGATAGCTAACTGAGCTCAAAATTTTAAAAATAAATAAATAAATAGAACAGCCTAGCAATCATTTCTATACGAGGGTCTCTCACACAAACTGCACTTCAAGGAAAAGCCTGCCCTGAACTACCTGCCTCTACACTGAACTGCCTGCCTGAGCTGTGCTCCTGCCATCTGAGCCAGACCTTATAAAGGAGTCCCTGGAATCCTATTTCAACTAATAGGACTGAGACTTTTCCTATCCAATTGGAACTGTGCAGCTATGTCCCCATCAGCATCTTCACTGACCAATCAGAGTGGATCGATTATGACCAACAAGGCAGTGCCTTTTGGACCAATCAAACTGCAAAGATTTGGATTCCTCATTTGCATAAGGATGACAAATCAGGAACCAGGGGCAGGGACTTCTGTCTAAGATGTCTTGCCAAAGCAGAGCAGACCAGCACAGGAGCAGAGCAGAGCAGAGCCATCTAATAAGAGAGGGCCTCCCCGCAGGATCAGCGGGCCCCAGGGCTGCCAAGCAGCCATGCTGTATCACAACTGAGCTATTTGCACTAAATAAAATTTCCTCTTCACCACACCCCAAACTGGGGATTTGTGTTGGCATTGAATTGGTTAACAGTTTATAACCAAGGGAAATAAAAACATATGTCCTCACAAAAACTTGTACACAACTATTTATAGAAGCATTTATAATAGCCAAAGGTGGAAACAACCCAAATGTTTAACTAATAAATAAAGAAAATGTGGTACATTGTAACATGGAATATTATTCAGCCATAAAAAGGAATGGAGTATTGTTCCACACTACAACATGGATGATTCTTGAAAACATCATGCTAAGTGAAGGAAGTCAACCAGAAAAGACCACATATTATGTGATTTATATGAAATGTCCAGAATAGGCAAATCGATAAAGACAAAGTAGATTAGTGGTTGCTTATGGCTGAGGGGAGTCACGGATGGGGGTTTCTTTTCAAGGTGATGAAAATGTTCTAAAATTGACTGTGGTAGTGATTGCACTGACCTGTGAATATAGTAATTCAGTATATTATTGAATTTTACACTTCAAGTGGATGAACTGTATGGTATATAAATTACCATATTTTGCTGTGTACAATGCTCACTGTTTTTGAGGGGAAAATAAGGGCGCGCATTATACATAGGATTACCCCATGTATAATGTGCACAAAACCATGGGTGTGCATTATACATGGCAAAATGTGGTATATCTCAATAAAACTGCTTAAAAGAAAATAGAGCCAGGCCCTCCCCAT
Organism: Pteronotus mesoamericanus; assembly: GCF_021234165.1. Classification (NCBI taxonomy): domain Eukaryota; kingdom Metazoa; phylum Chordata; class Mammalia; order Chiroptera; family Mormoopidae; genus Pteronotus; species Pteronotus mesoamericanus. The sequence continues at coordinate 4,178,100 of NW_026555085.1, forward strand.
GGAGGCTCCATTTTAGAGGAGAAGGTTTGCATGAAACAGATCGCCCACAAACCTAGTTTCTAGTTGACATAAGGGTTATAGAGAAACAGAGGGCCAGGAGACAGGCAAGGGGGCTACGGAATAGGTGCCGGCGAAGCTGCTCTGGGGAAATGACTCTTTTAATACCTTTTTTCCTTTACAGCTTTAATGAGTTGTTTTATTTTTCTTTTTTTTAATTTCTGGTCATTAGTTTATTCAACATAAAATAATCCTTCCAACTTTACTGAAGTGGTTGACCATGTCTACAACCAAATCCACCTCTGAACTGGAATTTTGTTGCTGACCCAGCTTGGGCTCCCTTGTTGGCCCCAGGGCGCACAGCACACAGTGCTCTCTGTAAGAGTCTGTCTGCTTCCCCTCCCATGAGTCTTGCAGGTTGCTTGCCCTCCTGACCTCTGGACCTTGGCCTGCCAGTCTCAGGCCCGCTGTGGCACAAAGTGGCAGGCATGATCGCAGGGGGCAGATGAAGGCAATTGCAGAGATACTGGATGCCCTCATTGGTAAGGTACCAGTAGAAATGTCTCCAGAGAAACTGTTCCCTCACATAGTCTCGTGATTTGAGAGACTGCAAGGCCTTCAAGACGTTAAGATTAGGCACATTCTTAACTGCCAGCTTGGGGTGTTTAGGCATGTGCACATCCTTCTTGGCCACCATCACTCCCTCCTTGAAAAGGAGTTCATAAATGGCAATACAGTTCTTCTGAGGCATCAACACCACATCCAGGGCCAGAGATGGAAAGCAATGAGTTATTTTTTATATGTCCAAATTCACCCATTTCAAATGTCCTATTCAGTATTTGGTAAATTTACTGTGTGGTGAAAACTGCCAACCATAATACAGTTTTAGAACATTTCAGTCAACCCAAAAATGCTTCTTAAGCCCAAATACAGTCAATCCCTGTCAATTTCCTGTCACCACTAATCTACTTTGTTTCTATATATTTGCCGTTCCTGGAAGTTTCATAATGGGTCATAATATGATGTTGTAAGTTTAACTTCTTAGTATGTTTTGTAGGGTAGTTGAATGGATTAGAAAACATGACCCACACATATGCTGCCTTTAAGAGACCCACTTCAGAACAAAGGACTTACACAGACTGAAAGTAAAGGGATGGAAAAAAAATATTCCAGGCAAATGGACAGGAAAAAAAAGTCAGGGTAGCAATGCTAATGTCAGACAAAATAGGTTTCAAAACAAAGGAAATAAAAAGAGACACAGAAGAACACTTCATAATACTCAAAGGAAGAATCCATTAAGAAGACATAAACACTGTAAACCTATAGGCACTCAACATAGGAGCACCCAAATATACAAGGAAAATCTTGGACGACTTCAAGAAAGGTATAGACAGCAACACACTTATAGTAAAGGATTTTAACACTCCACTGTCAACAATGGAGAGATCTTCCAAACAAAATACCAATGAAGATATTGTGAAACTGAACGACGCATTAGATCAAATGGACTTAACTGATATATATAGAACCTTTCATCCCAAAGAAGCAAAATACACATTCTTCTCAAATGCACATGGAATATTTTCAAAGATAAACCACATGATAAGACACAAAACAAGCCTCAACAAATTCAAGAAAATTGAAGTCATAACAAGCATTTTCTCTGATCACAAGGGTTTGAAACTAGAAACCAACCTCAAGGAAAAAACTCAAAAACATTCAAACTCATGGAGACTGAATAGCACACTATTAAACAATGAATGGGTCAATAATCAGATCAAAGAAGAATCAAAAAGTTTCTGGAAACAAGTGAAAATGAACACACAACCGTCCAAAACCTATGGGACACAGCAAAGGCAGTCCTGAGAGGGAAGTGCATAGCAATACAGCCCTACCTCAAAAAAACAGAGACATTTCAAATAAACAACCTAACCCTACATCTTCAAGAACTGGAGAAACAACAACAAACAAAGCCCAGAGCAAGTAGAAGAATGGAAATAATTAAGACCAGAGCAGAACTGAATGACATAGAGACTAAAAGAACAATTTAAATGATCAATAAATCCAGGAGCCAGTTCTTTGAAAAGATCAACAAACCAACAAGCCTTTAAGCAGACTTATCAAGAAAAAAAGAGAGAGGACCCAAATAAATAGTATCATAAATGAAAGAGGAGAAATAACGACTGATACTGCAGAAATACAAAGGATTGTAAGAAATTACTATGAACAATTATATGCCAAGAAACTTGAAAACCTTGATGAAATGGACAAATTTCTGGAAAAATATACCTTCCAACACTGAATGAAGAAGCAGAAAGCCTGAACAGAACAATAACAGCTGGTGAAATTGAAGCAGTAATTGAAAAGCTCCCAGCACACAAAAGCCCTGGACCAGACGATTTCACCGGAGAACTTTACAAAACATTTAAGGAAGAGCTAATCCCTGTTGTTCTCAGACTATTCCAAAAAATCCAAGAAGAGAGAAGACCCCCAAACTCTTTTTATGAGGCCAGCATCACCCTAATACCTAAACCAGGTAAAGACACAACAAAGAAAGAAAACTAAAGGCCAATACCACCGTGAACATAGATGCTAAAATCCTCAACAAAATATTGGCAAACCCCATCCAGCAATACATTAAAAAGATCACTCACCATGATCAAGTGGGATTCATCCCAGGGATGCAAGGATGGTTCAATATTCGCAAGTCAATAAATATAATACATCACATAAACAAAAGGAAACACAAAAATCACACAATTATATCAATAGATGTGGAAGAAACATTCAATAAGGTACAGCATCCATTTATGATAAAAACACTCAAGCAAAGTGGGAGTAAAGGGGGCATACCTCAGCATAACAAAGGCCATGTATGAAAAACCTACAGCCAACATCATACCAAATGCGCAAAAACTAAAAGCTTTCCCACTAAGATCAGGAACAAGACAAGGTTGTCTGCTTTTACCACTTCTATTAAACATAGTATTGGAAGTCCTAACCACAGCAGTCACACAAGAAAAAGAAATAAAAGGCATCCAGATTGGAAAGGAGGAAATAAAACTCTCACTGTTTGCAGATGACATGATAGTGTACATAGAAAACCCCATCGACTCCACCAAAAACCTACTCAACTTAATAAGTGAATTTGGCAAAACAGTGGGATACAAAGTCAATATTCAGAGATTGAAGGCACTTTTGTACACCAACAATGAAATATCAGAATCAGAAATCACGGGGGAAAAACCCCATTTGCCATGGCAACAAGAAAAAGTACCTGGGAATAAACTTAACCAAGGAAGTAAAAGACCTGTACTCAGAAAACTACACAACATTGATGAAAGAAATTAAGGAAGACACAAATAAATGGAAGCATATACCATGTTCATGGATTGGAAGAATTAACATCATCAAAATGTCCATACTACCCAAAGCAATTAATAGATTCAATGCAATCCCTATTAAAATACCAATGACATATTTCACAGACATAGAATAAACACTTCAAAAATTTATATGGAACCATAAAAGACCCCAAATACCTGAAGCAATTCTGAGGGAGAACAAAGTTGGAGGGATCACAATACCTGATATCAAAATATATTGCAAGGCCACTGTAATCAAAACAGTCTGGTAGTGGCATAAGAACAAACACAAAATCAATGGAACAGAATAGAGAGCCCAGAAATAAACCTATGTCTCGATGATCAATTAATATTTGACAAAAGGGGCAGAAGAATAAAACGGAGTAAAAATAGCATCGTCAACAAATGGTACTGGAAGATCTGGACAGCTACATTTAAAAAAAAAAATGAAATTTGAGCACCAACTTACACCATACACAAAAATAAACTCAAGATGGATAAAAGACTTAAATAAAAGTCACAACATCATAAAAGTTCTAGAGGAAAACATAGGCAGGAAACTCTCAGATATTCCGTGCAGCAATATTTTCACTGATATGTCCCCTAGAGCAAGGGATATAAAGGAAAGAATAAACGAATTGGACTTCATCAAAATAAGAAGCTTCTACACAGCTAAAGAAGACATCAGCAAAATGAAAAGGGAGCCAACTGTATGGGAAAACATATTTGCCAATGATACCTCGGACAAGGGTTTGATCTCCAAAATATGTAAAGAACTCACACGACTCCACTCCAGGAAGATAAACAGTCCAATTTTAATATGGGCAAAGGACCTGAACAGACACTTCTCCAAGGAAGACGTACACAGGGCCCAGAGACATATGAAAGGATGCTCAGCATCACTAGCCATCAGAGAGATGCAAATTAAAACCACAGAGAGATACCACTTCAAATCAGTCAGAATGGCCATCATAACCAAATCAACAAACAAGTGCTGGTGAGGTTGTGGAGAAAAGGGAACCCTAGTACACTGTCAGTGGGAATGCAGACTGGTGCAGCCACTGTGGAAAACAGTTTGGAATTTCCTCAAAAAGCTAAAAATGGAACTGCCTTTTGACCCAGCAATTCCATTGCTGGGATTATGCCCTAAGAATCCCAAAACACCAATTCAAAAGAACCTATACACCCTAATGTTCATAGCAGGACAATACAATAGCCAAGTATTGGAAACAACTTAAGTGCCCAACAGTAAATGAGTGGACAAAAAAACTATGGTATATTTACACAATGGAATACTATGCAGCAAAAAGGAAGAGGTACTACCCTTCGCAACAGCATGGATGGAACTGGAGGGCGTTATGCTAAGTGAAATAAGCCAAGGGCTGAAAGACAAATACCAGATCTCACCTATAAATGGAACCTAATCAACAAAACAAACGAGCAAGAAAAATATAATCAGCAACATTGAAAGAAAAAACAAACTGACAGTAACAAGAGGGGAGGAGGAAGGAGGGTAACGGGGAAGAGAAGGGGAAAGGTCAAATCAAGGAACACGTATAAAGGACCTATGGACAAAGCCAAAGCGGGGAAGGATTAAGGGTGGAGGTGGGCAGGGCAGGTGAAAGTGGTGGCAGGAAAATGGAGACAAATGTATTTGAACAATAAAAAAGAAAAAAAACTTCTTAGTATGTTTTGAAGGCCCATGTTGTAGCATGTACCAATAGTCCATGACTTTCTTTTGCTGAATAGCACTCCATTGTATGGATAGACCACATATTGTTCATCTGTTCACCAACTGAGAGACAATTAGGTTGCTTCCAATTGTTGGCTATTATGAATAAAGCTGCTGTGAACATTTCACACTCAAGTCTGTGAAAATGTATGTTTTCATTTCTCTTGGGTAGATGCCTGGGAGTACAATTGCTGAGTCATATGTAAATTTAACTTTTTTAAAGATTTTTTTTTCCCAAAGTCTCACCATTTTACCCTCTGTAGGGAATTGACATTTAAGCTGAGACCTAGCAGATGAGAAAGAGCCAGCCTTGCAGTGAGTGAGGAACAGCATTCCCTGCAGGGCAGGCGGAAGGCACATGCCAAGGCCCCAAGGTCTGGGAAGGTAAGAGCTTATCTGGATAGAGGAGCTGGTTCCCTTAGAAAAAATGGGTGAGATTCTTTATATTTAGCTGCAAAAGTACAAAAATGCAAGAACACAAAAAAGAAAGAGTGAGGCCCCAAGGACAGGACGGTATGGGCACTGGGCGTGTGCAGTGAACACGAAACAATAGGAATGTGTATGATGGCTGGGAGCTCAACTGGGGCTGTTGGCAGGACCTGAGCTTCTCACAGCAGGGAGGATGGATTCTAAGAAGTATCTGGGACCAAGCGTTCCAGGAGACCCAGACAGGAGTTGCAAGGCTTCTAATGCTCCAGCTTTCAAAGTCACACGACATCACTTCTGCCATGTGGTTTGGGCCAGCGCAGGTTCAAGAGGAGAGGATTATACAGGCGTGACTACCAGGAAACAGGTTTCATCGGGGGCCACCCTGCCATAGAGAGAGGAGTCCAGGGCTGTGTCCAGAGACACGGATTTGAGCATCAGCAGCATATATGTGCTAATTGAAAGCCCAGAAATGGATGAGTTCTGTGTGCACTTGAGTGTGTGTGTAGGATGTGTGAGGGTGTATGGCGAGTGGTGTGTGTTGTTGCAGGGGTATCTCTGTGGTGTGTACTATGTGATAGGTACAGTGTGGAAGTGGGGTGATATACATGCCCACTCACGGTTGGGAAATGGAGCCTGGCAGAGAATAAATGGGATTCGAGGGAGGGTGCGTCTTTAAACTAGTCTTTAGGGGTTCAATTCCCTTTTCCGCGGCTTCCCGCTTTCCCCCTCCAGAGCCTCTGCAACCACTAGGCAGGAAAGAAGTTACCAGAGACCACCTCTGGGGGAGGAGCCAGGCCTGGGCCTCCTGGGGCAGCATGGCTGCTGCTCACCCAGCCCACAGTCCTTCATCACTGGGTAGCAGGTCCAGGTCGGGGGCCCGAGTGAGAAGGGCAGGGCTTACTGAAGCCCCTGCCTCCAGCAGCTCCCAGAGAACACAGTTCTTGTCACACCTCTGCCCCATGCCAGGAGGCCTCTGAGGAAGAACTGGGGACCCTGGGGTCCTACATGCAAATATCACTGGGGCAAAAGTCAGAAGCCCGGGGTTCCCCTCCTGCCACATGACTCTAGGTAAGTCCCTTGCATTCTCTGAGCCAAATTAGACCCCATACAATCTCATGCAGAGTCCCAGCACTGAACAGGGCTGCGCTCAGCCTCCCTTGGACTCCCTCTCATTCATGTTCTACTTTCACAGGTGAAATCTGGAAAAGCCCTCAGAGGGAGGACAGCACCGAAGCCCCAGAGGCGATCTCAGCCAGGGGTCTACCTGGGTTCCAGAGGCATCTCTGCCTGAGCCAGAGGCCCTGATCCATCAGGTCAGGCAATGCCCAGTGGTTGTAGGGCGGGCAGAAGAGGAGAAGTTAATCTTCCCTGGAATATTAACGGCCCCGTCAGGAGTGCTGGGCACGAGCTGAGCAGCAGTCTGCCTTTACTTAAGGAGGCAGGTAATAGCTGGAACACGGGGCGGAAGACAGGAGAGCAGAGGAACATCGGCAGCTGGAAGGAACCAGGAGGGCGAGGCAGCAGGTAGACAGGAGAGAGGGTGTCCCACTGCCACCTGTGCCTTTGAGCCCCTGGCACCTCAGCCACTACATGTACCCCATCCCCTCACCTCTTCTCCCCTTCCTCCAGGAAGCCTCCTGGCAGTCGTGCTTGGCTGGTAATCCCGTGTGGCCCCCATTTGAACTGGTCTGTCACCTAGACCTGCTGCTCCCCGTAATTCTCTCATCCCGTGGCTCCAGCCCTGCTGCGCATGAGGATCACCCGGAGAGCTTTCGCAATCCTGATGTCCTGCCCGCACCCAGAGATGCCAATTTGAGTGGTCCAGAGAGCGCCTTGTTAGGGATCTTAATATGTTACCAGTTTCCCAGGTGCTTCCCATACGCAGCCATGGATGAAACACCCTGACTGACCCTGCCTGACCTAGGGGACCCCTCACCTGTCCCCATCACCCACTGACACTCCCAAGTCTACTGACACTTCCATGTGCTCACTGCAGGCCAGGCACAGCGCCACCTGATTTTCAGTCATCGAAACACAACCACCCAGTGACTCTACTCTTATGCCCCAGTTTATACATGGAGAAACTGAGGCACAGAAAGGTAACTGGCCCAAGATCACACAAATGCAGCTTGTAGGGCTCCAGAGCTGGGCTCTTAATCTCTCCACCAGGTGCCTGTGAAAGGGACCTGGCAAAGAGAAAGTCAAGCTGCAGGTCCTTTGGGAGAAGACGTAGAACACATGCATGCAGCCAGGTCATTAGGAACTGGGTCTTTTTCTGAGAACAGATGCAACAAACTCGAGTCAGCTGGCAGGACAGCAGTGGGGGTCACAGGGAGAGAGCAAGTACGCCAAAGCGAGGCAAGCCTTGATAAAAGGCTGGGTGGCTCACAAGGAGCTTGCCACCAGCTAACGGAAGCCCTCCGAGGCCTGTTCCAACGCCCATGTCATTGAGGGGGAAACTGAGGCTGGAAGTGGTGAGGGGCCAGTGTGGGTAGAGGCTGAGGATCCACATGCAACAGTGTTCCCAGTGCTGGAGTGGAAGAGCCTCCTTCTTGACTGAACTGTGTGTGGACACGTGGGAGGTGTGTATTGGCATGTGCGTGCAGGTCTACAGCTGTGGGGGCTGCCTGCACGACCCGAGCCACCTGGCGCCTGGCCCACACACTGTCCCAGGTCCCCAAGAGCATCTGCACTTGAGAAGCAGAGTGCACCAACCACATGGGCCATGGGTTCCTCTATGAATAAGCCAGGCTTGGGGAGGAGACATCACTTAGCCCCCTCACTGCACTTAATTGTTGAAGCCACCACTGGACAGGGTTACAAAACTGAGATAAACCACTGTCTGTATGGCTTGAAGCAATCCATATTTCCCTCTCTTTTGCTATTTTGGTTCATCAAATCGAATCAATTTATTAAAGTTGCTCACAATCGATTTGTTCTGATTCCCCAACAGTGAAGAAGAGAAATGAATCACTGGGGCCTCAGGGCCAAATTCGACTCATTAAAATGAATCCGTATCAGCCAGAGGGGGCCCAGCCAGCCTGTCGCATGCTATCTTCACCCTCCCACTGAGCTGCCCCAGCCCTCAAGGGTACCTTGCCACACCCCAAGGTGTGGGGACACACACACACCAAGCTGCATCCCCAGTCCGGGGGCCCCTGTCTCATACCCCAAACACCTCAAACCGAAACCAAATCCCGGCCCCACCTGCTGCCCCAGGGCATGTCCCCCACACCTCAGAGACCTGTGTTGTCCAGGACAGAGCCACGCAGGGTAGACACCTCACTCCCAACACACTGTTGCTGTGCCTCAGATGCCACCTCTGGAATCATGGATTATCAGTCATGATACCAGCTAATGTTTACAGAGGGTTTCCCACAGACCAAGTGTGGTTGTATGAACTCATTAATGGCGTAATTACTATGATTATCTCCATTTTATCGATGGGGACACTGAGGCTGGAGGTTAAATGGCTTGCCCAAAATCATACAGGCAGTAAGCGGTGTGGCACACACAGTGGGTGAACCATCCAAAAGCTATCACCAAGCCCCCTTTCCCTCCCTTCCCTTATTCCACAGCTAGAAAGATGAAATGCTCATCTTCCCAGACTCCCTTGCTGCTAGGAGTAGCCTGTGACATAATTTTGACCAGTGAACAACAGGTGAAAGTCCTTGGAGCAGGCATTCCTTTCCAAATAAAATGATAAAGCCTATCTAGAGGAGAACCCTTTGCCCTCCTCTTTCCTGCTCCTTTCCGGTTGTCCTTCGCCCTTCCCCTTACTGAAGGGGAACACAGATGTGATGACCAAAGGTACAGCAGTCACCTTATAATGATGAGGACAAAATCAACATGCTAAATATGATGGAGCAGGAAAATAGAAGGATCCCAGGTCCCCAGTGATACCTTTAAGCTCCTGTAGCTGTCCAGGACTACCTTCTCCCAGGCTTGTTCTGGGATGAACCAAACAAAGCCCTCCTTTGTTGAAGCCTCTTGCCGTCACTTCCTGTTACTCACTGCTGGCTGCTCTCCTAGACTCCAGCACAAGCCATGTGGCTCCAGAGCCCCTGATCTTAGCAACTTTGTCCTACCTATCACTGAACTTGTGGAGGATATGTTTGGAGGCTCTGCATACTACGCCCTCTTTTTGGTCCCCTGCTATCCCTAGCTGAAGGGTTATTTGTCCCAAGTAACTTGGCAACTGCCTGAACACAGCTTTATGCCTTTAGAGTGGATACCTGACTGAGAGCTGAGCCAGATTCTTGCTCAAGAACGTGAACTAAGCCTTGGACTTGGTTTCACATGGGGAACATTGGGATGCGCTGCCCAGATCCTTGTTTAGGAATGAAGGACATAGTCCCCCAGCTGCAGGAAGTGTCTATATGAGACACAAGCCATCTCTCAGCTGTCGTCCCTTCAAGGACTGCCTCTTTTGAAGAGAGCTGCCTTGTCAAAGTCACGCCCTCTTCCCTGGGCAGCTGGCACCCAATGACTAATGGGGGAGGGCGTGTGTTTTAAAGGTCTGGTCCCCTCACTATTCCAGGTCCAGAGCTTCCCATGAAATCAACTGAGAACATTTTTGGGACAGTGTCAGAACCCAACTTCTCCCTCTGTCAACTCCTGCATCCCCCTTTCTCCTCCTGCAGGTGTCAATCTCTGAGAACATTCTGGATAAACACCCTCCATGATAAACTCTACCCCACAGCCTGCCTCCCAGAGACCCTAACCCATAATGCAGTAGCTGGAGTGACCTGAGCCACACAGGCTGAAGAGACAGGCCATTGTCATCCATGAACAGAGACAAGAAGCAGGGACCTGGAGCACAAGAAGGGGTAGGCATGAGACAACATGACCCCCAGGAAGGAGCAGATGAATCAGGTGTCTGTGCTGCTCTCTGACACTTTCCAGCTCCTGGCAAGGGCCTCAAGTTCTGTGGACACCCCTGGCTCCTCAGAGCAACCCCCTACCACACAGAGCTAGCTTGAGTGGATTTCTCTTTCTTGCCATCATACTATCCTTGAACAAGATCTACTGCAACTCTGTGCTTCAAGAATGAGAAAACTAAAGCTCAGAGGGGCGGGCCTTCCCTGAGATCACAGAAGGTGAGTGAAAGGGCCAGATCCTCATCCTTTATTTATGCAACAAATACCTATTGAAGACCTACCATGTGCCATGAATGATGTCAACTTTGGGGATTATAACTGTAAGCAAAGCAAACATTATCCCTACTATCACTGAGCTCACAATTCAGTGAGAGAGAAGGACAAGTAAACTGATGATTACAGTACAGGGAGGGAAATGCTATAAAATCACTTAGGAAGAGGATTTATACCAGGCTTGGAACCTCATGGAAGCTTCCTAGGGAACGTGACATCTATGCCAAGGCTTACAGAAGAACAGAGCCCTCCGGGAAGAGGGAACAGAATGTGAAAAGGTTCAGAACTGAAAGGAAGTGGTATGTGGAATCCACGTTCAGGTTTAGTCCGATTAGGATCATTTCCTGGGGTAGGGGGTGAGGCACAGTTTCCCTAGCAACCGTGTTCTTCTGGGAGGTGGCCAATCACTACAGCTGTGTCCCTCAACGTAGGGTTCAGTCCATGACCCCGTCTAGCCAATCAGAATCTCTCTCAAGAATCTGCGTCTCTAGTGGAGACACTCTGGGAGGGAAGGTGCTAAGAGCTGAGGCGCCCTGTGGCAGAGCCCTATAGAGAGATTGCCATGCTACTCAGGTCCCCAGAGCAGCCCCCGGTCCTGTCGGTCCTGAGACCCGTCGTCTAACCTTTCCTTCCATTCTGTGACCTGCTGCGCTGTCTCTTCAATAAAGTTCCTGTTCTTGTTTCACTTTTTCACAGTCAATTTTTGGTTCTTGCAACCTGATAATCTCAATTCAAAAATTAGTGCCAGGAGTTAGATTCATGAAAAACCTGTAGGGATATGTGAGCTACTTGGAATTGTTTTTCCTAACTCTATGGGGCCAAAATTAATAGGTTCCTATTATTTAACAGAACAGAGGATACGAATGCTACCCAGTGGTGAACAGCTAATCACATTGTACCCTCCAGCCACCAGGGACCGCACGCCAACTGAAAGTGAAAGACTAGCAGCTGCCATGGGCCGATTTATAAGGGGTGAGGAATGCTGGGACTAGAGGCTGGATGATGGTTCCTAACATTGGATAATTTAAAGCAAGAAAATGACAAGTTCAAATCAAAATGTTCACCTCAAGACACAGAACAAAATTCAGGGCCCTTATATGACCAAGCTGAAAGAATCTTTTATTGCATGTAGTCATAGAACTGAAGTTGCTGAAGGCTGAACTTAGAGATTGAGTTTGAACTTACTGAATTACAGGGTCAGTTGAATCCATAGCCCACCAGGTCCCTTCTGTGAAAGGGAGGACAGTGTCAGACAGCATTAATATCCTTTCAGAATGGCAGTATCTGGAAGGATTATGGAGGACTTGGAGGACACTCAGTCCCTAAGTAGTTTATTGACCCACCCTTGAATTCCCTCATGACCCACCCCCTCAGTGTTTCTCCTGGATGATACGACAAAGAATCAAGGGTCGAGGAAAGTTACACCCAGAAATAATTGTGGGAATTTACTGGTTTATATTTCCAGGGTACAAGGAATACATGTATAATGGGTTTTGAGGGTACCCTGATCAAGCAGCGGGGGACAGAAGTGTGGATTGGGCTATATTTGTTGATATGAGTGTCATTCCTAGAAATTTTGCATTCAGGGTACTCTCTCAGGCCACTGGCAGAAGTTCTGACATTTTTCATAACTTCTATGAGAAGTCACTAATGAGAATCTGGACCAAAGGATGATCCACAATAATTGGCTTAAAAGGACCAGAAAATCCCTAGCACAATTAGAGGAAGGAAAGTAGAACTACTAGAGATGGGAATGCTGAATGGATCCGTCAATTCCAGGACACTCTGCCTTCCTACTCCCCATATGGACGCTGTCAGTGAGGATCCTAATCTAATCTCCGCAATCAAAAAAGTAGTACCACATTTCAGGTATACAAGAGGTATAAAGAATAATATATCAGCCCTGGCTGGTGTGGCCCAGTGGATTGAGTGTCAGTTTGAAAACCGGAAGGTCGCTGGTTTGATTCCAATCAGGGCACAGCCTGGGTTGCAGGACAGGACCCAGTTGGGCATGTGCAAGAGGCAACCGATTATTTCTCTCACACATCAATGTTCCTCTCCTTCTCTTTCTTCCTCTCTCACTGAAAATAAATAAAATCTTTTTTTATGAAAAGAATAATGTAACAAACATTCATGAACCTCTTATCTACTTAAGATATGAAATGTGTGAGTTTGAATCCTCCGGGAAGTAAATATCAAGAAAGAATTAGAAAACATCCATATGAGGGAAAATGGTGGGAAGGAGGTGGAGGAGGTGGGGCGAGCCATCAGATCACCATGTACTCTGACCAATGGGAAGGACAGAGTGAAGGGAGGCAGGCTGGGAAGGAAGAGTCCCAGACTGCAGCAAGGCTGACGCAGCCAGAGTCACTGGTAAGAGGAGCCCCACGCCCCATAGAATGGGCCTGCCTGGTTATGCCTACCAGCCCAGTCAGGCTGGGTGCAGCCTGGGAAAGTGTGGCCTGGACACGAATCCAGCAGAGAACTCAGAGCGCAGCAGCGGGGCCGTGGTCAATAACGGGCACTACAACCGGCAAAGCACATTTCCGTGGCCGCGTGTGAAACATGCCGCTGACCATCAAACTCCTCACTAAGCAGTACCTCCCAAATCTTTACAATGGGCTCAGCCTTCGTCTCCAAGAATTTCGGCAGAAGGGCTATCGTGGATGGGATTTTTAATCTTGAGTGGGTGGGAGGAGCCCCACACAGGTGACGTCATGTGAAAATTGGGCAGGGGGGTGCGGCCATCCTCTAACAGGCAGAGGGCTGGTGGGGATGGGGCTAGGGAATCGTCCAGGGGCGCAGATACCTGGACATGCGAAAGTGATCAAGGGTCCCTAGTGATTAAATGAGCAAGCAACCTGCTGAGGCCTCACTAGAGTCTAGAACTCAAACCCTCACACATGCAAGGGTAGGCAGTGCCCCTGAGCAGGACCTGCTGTGACAGTGAACAGAGGACACAGTGAGTCTCCCATCCAGCTGCTGCCCTTTACCTGGAGGGCTGAGCACAAGCGAAGTGGAGGAGACATTAAATGAGTACTGGCTAACTCCGACACCTCAGGACAGGAATGCCACATGGTCTGTAGGCAGGAGAGGCACTTCAGGAATCAGGGATAACGCAGTTCCCACCTGAATTCACTCTACTCTAGGTCAGTGGGACCTTACCCTCTCCAGGAGTTATTTCTCAAGTTTCTGAGAGAAAATCGAGGGCCTTTTGGGTGACATAAGTCAGGACCTGCCACCTCAGTGAGGACCCCACAGGTCCATGGTCTGAAGTGTGCTGGAATACTCTCCTTCAAAGTGAAGGAGAATTTATTGCAGCTTGAAGCCTCTCACCCATGAAAAGGAAGCACATGCTCCATGGCCTTCTTTGGATTTTGAAAGCAGCCTCAAGGTCAACTCTTCTGACATCCAGCTTCGAGGGTCCTGCACCGTGCAGGTGCCTCTGCCCTCAGCCTTTGTTCAGTAGTGCTCAGAGCATCCGGGCCAGGTCATAACGCTGCATGGGCTCACCTGCAGCAAACCCCCGGTGGGAAAGTCCCACTGTCTTAGAGCTTTTGAACAAGTAACTCTTTTCCTTTGAGGAAACAGGTTCCTGCCACAGGCTCCAGGAAGACTGAATTCCTGACCCTAAGTCACCAGGCAGTTGGCAGCCTGAGATGTCCGTCATGAATCAGATGCCCCGGCCCTATGCCATGTGCGCCCAGCAGCACTCCGTCCTTTGTAACCCTGTGCGTAACCTCTGTCAGGGCTCAGCTTCCACATGAGAATGAGCCTTGATACTCTGCAGCAGAGACCAGCATTATCAGGAAGGGATACTTAGTTGCAAGTAACAAAAAACGCTGGCTTAAACAGTAGAAGGGCTCAAATAATTTTAAAATATACAAAGTTAACTGCTTCAGGTGAAGCTGAATCCAGCAGCCTTTTGCTATCACTGGGGACCTTGCTCCTTCCTGTCCTTTCAGCTTTCCATGGTGGTAACCTATTCTAACATTGTCCTCTCTGCCCCTACAGGATGGCTGTCAGCTATCCTGGTGCTACCCTGGCTGCCTCCTTCAAGTCTGGTGGCAGTGAGCACACCTCTGCTGGCAACTCTTGGGAACGCAGTGGGGCTCCTTCCCCAGAACTCCCCAGCATCCCTGTGTCTCACTGGCCTGAATGGATCATGTGCCCATTTGTACTCCAATTCCTATGGCTGGGAAGCTTCACTGATGGGCCGCAGACATGCAGGCTCTTGCCCTGGAGCAGAGGGGAGCCAATCCTATCCAAGCAGCATGACCAAGAGTGGGGGAAGGGCAGTGCTCCAAAGGAAATGGGGGGTTTTATTGCCGTAAAGTGAGGGGAATGGACCCTGGGCCCTCACAAGCAGCGGGCTTTGCACAGAGGGCAGTGGCGGGGAGGGAATCAGGTTTGATTATAGAATCATAGTTCCATATTTTGGTTTGAATCTTATAAACTCTCGTATTCCAACCACGTTCATGGACTTTTTCCTCTTCTGGGGCCTCTGCTAGCTGCGAAGAGGAGAGGGAGCTGTGGCTCCTGAGAGGAGGGTGGTGGGAAAAACCTATGAGCTTCAGCTCCAGCTCTGTTTCTCCTGAGTTCCCAGGCACACACCCTTCACCACCCCAAGGATTGGCTTTTCCTTCTTGCTCCCACTCTCCAGTGGGCACCTGGGGGCCATAGAGGCCCCCCTACTAACAAGGCTGAGAACCTGGGAACCAAGTCCTGGGAAAATACAGGCCCTTGCCTCAGGCTCTGCAGCTGGAGGCTTTTTGCCTTACCGGCTCTTACACAGCTTTTCAGACAGCAAGCCCCACAACCCCACCACCACCTCTTTGGTCCTGCAGGCCTACCTCTGCTGCCAGAAGGGGGGCCAGGCCACAGCAGGGCCTGCAGTGTGTGGGTTCTTGACTTTGTGCAGGGAAGACTTCACAACACAAGTCCAGGTGATTCTGAGAGTACGTTTATTAAAGCTGGGGACAGTGAAACAAGGAAGGGCTTAGGAGAGAAGAAGCAACAGGAGAGCCTCGGCAGGGCTGCTTTGGCTCCTGGGAAGTTAGAGAAAAGGGGCCCTTGGAGACAGACTCAGGGGGTTAGCCCAGGACAAGCTGCCACTGTCTGTTGCTCCGCTGATTGCAGGTCTCACGGGGACCCAGGGAAGAAAGGCCTGGGCGTGCTCCTGGGAGGGAGAAGGTGCCCTGGGTCCTTCATCTTGAGGGGATTTTTTTTAATCCTCATCCAAGGATATGTTATTGATTTTAGAAGGAGAGGAAAAGAGAGAGAGAGGAATATTGATGTGAGAGAGAAACATCAATGTGAGAGAGGAACATTGATTGGTTACCTCCCATGTGCACCCCAACCAGGAATGGAACCTGAAACCTAAGTATGCGCCCTGACCAGCAACTGAACCCACATTTTGGTGTATAGGTCGATGCTCCAGCAAACTGAGCCACCCAGCCATGGCCTTTTTGAGGACTTTAAAGGCTGGGAGTTTAGTGGAGGTCTTAGGGGAGGATCCAATAGAATATTCATCAGCTTTATGCTGATGCGCCAAAATGAGATTTATTCCCTTAACTTCATCGGTCCTTGGGTGTGGTTAGCAAATGGCACTAATTGGATTTCTGCTATCTTTCTCTCTGGGTAGGGTGATTTAAGCTATTTACCTTCTGGTTAGGGAGGAGAAGTGTAAACCACTTACTCTTAAGTGTTCTTGGTTAGGGAAGATAGGATTTTGCGATTACTAGATGGCAGTAAACTGCTTGGCCATTTAACCATCTGTCTTAATTTCTCTATTGCGCTTGTCCTGGCTTACTGGCCTAGCTCACCTCAAAGACATTGTGGGTATGCTTCCAGACCATTGCAATAAAGTGAGCAGTAGTCTTTTTGCTGGCGGAGAGTTTTGCCTTCAATTTGTAAAAAATGCAACATCTGTGAAGCATGATTAAGAGAGCTGCAAAAAATGAGGTCTGCCTGTAAAAACATTTTGCCCCAAAACCCACTAATTAAATATACTCTACAAAGAGATATTTCTGCATTATGGTTTCAGATGAACACACACTCACCATCTGTTTCCTGGACTCTGCCGTCTCTAGGCAGAGAGTGTCGTGTGGAACACATCTGAGTCACATGCGGTGTCTGCAAGGACAAAACTGTTTTGCTTTGTTATCAGACACTAGGCGGTGCAGAAAGATGGGGCGTCTCCGCAGCTCCCTGGGCTGCTGCCTACACAGCCGTGTTCCCGTGTTCAGAAGTGCTCTCTGTGAGGCTTTACTTCACCCTGGCGTTACCTTTCTCTGCTATAACTTTATTTTTCAGTGCACGATCACCAGGAGCCCTAAAAGGCACTGCCTGAATGCCGGTCCTCAGAGATGCCCCCCACCTTCCTCCCTGAGAGCAGAGCACTGGCCCTGTTCTGCAGGAAAGATAAACTTTATCACATTACATTTTAGTACAAACCATAGTACTGAATTAATTTCAGGTTGTCGTTTATTGTTTACATAAACTTGTTTTCCTTGTTAGATTACTATGTTGTTTTTTTTAATCTGTGAGTAATTGAATGTCTTGGAATGGAATAGAACGCACCATAAATTTTTCATTGAAATTAATTTTTAAATTTTATTTTATGGTGTTTCATTCAGGGACAGCATTTTTAGAAATGAATTAAAGTCACTGAATAAGGGATAGGCGTATTCACCCTGGCATTCCTGAACTTCACCTCTGTGGGAAGGGGTGGGTGGGAGCGACTTGCCTAGGGCCGGCAGGTCCACAGGATGAGCCCCACTGTGTCTTCCTAGGTCTCTGCGGTGACCTGTGTACACCTCTCCCTAACTCACATGCAGACCTCTCAAGTTCTTTCCACCTCAGCACCCAGCCCAGTGCTGAGCGCCCTGGTATTTAATAAATACTGTTGATTGGAAAGAAAGGCAAGTGGCAACCCTGCTCTCACCAGGAGCTGTACCCCTGGGGCTGAGCACCAGTCTCTGGAGATCAGGGGTGTGGGGAAAGGGCCAGAAAGGCCTGAGAAGCTGTCCTCTGACTGGTTGGCCCCTGGGCCCAGTAGTCCTCACTAGCTCACTCCACCCTGGGCTCGGAGCTCCCAAGGACAGGCAGACTAGTACTGTCTCCCCACTGGGTCAAGTTGAGAGGGGCCAGAGACAAACTCCCATCCCATGCACCTCATGGAGACTAGGCTGGGGTCAGGCATGAAGCGAGAGCACGCTGAATCAGAAGCTGACCGCTGGGAAAAGTCTGCTACTCTTATTCCAGTATCTCTTCATCCTTTTCAGAAGTCTAACTGGAGTGTAGAGGCATTTTTCTTGCAGCTATACGTGGTCATATGACTGAGCTTTTAAGAGTTTTGCTTGAAGACAATTGGCATACACACTTTGCCTCTTCTTATTCATCCCTTCTTCCTTTCTGCTGATGGAATGAGTACCAGATGGCTGCAGCTGCAGCAGCTATCTTAGACTATGAGGTGACCCTGGAATAAAGACCATGCATAGCAGAGTAATAAAGAAAACAAAATACAAGTGCCTGAGGACTATTTAAAGCAGTGCTACTCCATCATTCCTGAACTACTTTACCCGAGAGAGGAATACACTTTTATCTTGCTTAATTTATCGATATTTTGTCTCTGTTACTCCTAGTCAAATATAATTCTACTGAATTCACTTTCTAATACTGTGACTCTCACAGTGGGCCCAATAAGAAGGCCCTGGGGCTGTGGGGCACTGGGTCTACAATAGCCCTCCAAGGCCTGAGGCCATCCCCCAAGGACACTGCTTCCCTGACCTCCCTACCCCTGGAATGTCGTTTCCCACCTCTTCCCAGGTATACACAAAGACCACCCTCATCAGGATTCCATAGCTGGAGCACAGGATCAGAGAGCACCTGGTCCCACCTCACTCCTTCGGCTAACAGGACCATGCATCTATTCTATGCATGTCCTGGGGATGCAGAGCTAATGAGACAAGGCTCCTCCAGAGGTTTTCAGCATAATGCGGATGATGATAGGTAGGGGGTGCCACAAATGGAGAGTATACAGGGTATGGATGTGTACAGGGTATGAAAGGAAAGTCAAAGAGTTAAGTCTTAATGGATGAACAGAATTTTGCTAGACAGAAAGAACATTCTAGATCAGCAATTTTCAAACTTTTTCATCTCATGGCACACATAAACCAATTACTAAAATTCTGCAACACACGAAAAAATATACTTTTCTAACAAAAGAATAGGCACAATTTTGATTCATTCACACCAGATGGCTATTGTGTTGACTGTTGTCATTTTTTAATTTGACAGTCTAAGAAAAAAGAGATCAGTATTCCCGAGTAAATAGTCAGGTATTGCATGTTTTAAAAATTCTTGTGGCATTCCAGTTGCAAATCACTATTCTAGACTGAGGGAAAAACAAAAACAAGTATGGAAGAGCACTACCTTCAGTAAACAGTCAGAAATTCCCCAGGACTGGAGTGTCGGGGCCTAGAGCAGAAAGATGGGGAATAGGCTGGGAAGGCAACTGGGCCTAGCCCCTAGGTCTTCACGCCCACAGGATGCACTGGGCTCTCATTCCATAAGCAACAGGGAGCCAGTAGTTCTCCAAGGGGACATTGCAAGATCAGATTTATGCTAGTTTGACCACTGAGGAAACTAGAGGAAGTGCCTGGCTGGGGTCTGGTCACTCACTCTTCAGAGGTGCCTAGTACATGAGCCCTGGATGTGCAGAGCTGCCAGCTGGCCAGCCGATAGCCACTGCCATGGAAAAGGGCCTGTCCAAGGAATGGCCCAGCCTCTCCTCTGTCCTTCCTCCTAGGTGCGTGGGTCAAGTGTGCAGTAATCCTCCGACTTGTTGGGGCTACAGGAGGTCACTTGAGGAGCCGAGCCAGAGAGGGCAATCATGGGCCTCCTAGGAGCAGGGCTAATCAGGGAAAGGGCCCGGCTGGGCCTCAAGGCCCAGAGGTCAGTGTGGGCTCTCACTCTGCGCAGGGCCAGGGTGGCAGAGACAAGCTGTGGAACCACCCCATGTCAAATCCGCCTTGGTGCTAGAACCTGGCCCAGCACACGGGGACAAATAAAACCAAGTCCTGTCCTTAAGGAGCTCACAGCCTGGAAGAGGAGATGGATTGTTAATAGTTATAATACAGAAGGAGGCCAGTCACTGTAGCAATTTCCTGGTACAAATATGGTCACAATTTTATTTTTTAATTATATTTTTTAATTATGCTATTACAGTCATCCCAATTTTTCCCCCTTTCCCTCCTCCAGCCAGCACCCCCCACTCCCACAAGCAATCCCTGCACCATTGTTCATGTTCATAGGTCATGCGTATAAGTTCTTTGGCTACTCCCTTTCCTCTACTGTACTTTACATCCCTATGGCCATTCTGTAACTACTTATTTGTACTTCTTATTCCCTCACATCTTAGTCCTCTCCCATCTAGCAACCATCAAAACACTCTCCGTATTCTCTGTTCTTCTTGCTTGGTTTGTTTTTTAGATTCAATTGTTGATAGATATGTATTTATTGCCATTTTATTGTTCATAGTTTTGATCTTCTTTTTCTTAACTGAGTCCCTTTAACATTTCATATGATAATGATGTGGTGATGATGAACTCCTTTAGCTTTACCTTGGTCTTGGAAGCTCTTTATCTGCCCTTTGATTCTATATGATATCTTTGCTGGGTAGAGCAATCTAGGATGCACGCCCCTACTTCTCATGACTTTGAATATTTCTTGCTAATCCACTATAGCCCAAAAACTTTCTTTTGAGAAATCAGCTGACAGCCTTATTGGAACTCCCCTGTAGGTAACTACTTGCTTTTCTCTTCCTGCTCTTAATATTCTCTCTTTGTATTTAACCTTTAGCATTTTAATTGTGATGTCTTAAGTGGGCCTCTTTGCATCCATCTTATTTGGGACTCTCTGTGCTTTCTGGACTTGCATGTCTATTTCCTTCACCAAATTAGGAGAGGCTTCTTTCATTATTTTCTCAAGTAGATTTCCAATTTCTTGCTCTTTGTCTTCTCCTTCTGGCACCCCTATGATGCAAATATTGGACCTCTTGAGGTTGTCCTAGAGGCTGCTTATACTATCCTCATTTTTTGGATTTTTTTTTCTTCTTGTTGTTCCGATTGGTTGTTTTTTGCTTCCTTATGTTCCAAATCATTGATTTGATTCTCGCCTTCATCCACTCTACTGTTGTTTCCCTGTAAATTGTTCTTTATTTCAATTAGTGAATCCTTCATTTCTGAATGGATTTTTTTATGTTTTTGAGGTCCTCATTAAGTTCCTTGAGCATCCTTACAACCAGTGTTTTAGGCCCTGCATTTGACAAATTGCTTGTTTTCATTTTGTTTAGCTTTTTTGCTGGAGTTTTGATCTGTTCTTTCATTTGGGCCATGTTTCTTTGTCTCCTCGTATTGGTAGCCTCCCTGTGTTTGTTTCTATGTATTAGGTAGAGCTGCTATGACTCCCTGGCTTGATAGTATGGCCTAATGTAGTAAGTGTCCTGTAGGGTCCAGTGGCACAGCCTCCCCTATCACTCAAGGTAGGTATTTGAGGTGTGCCCTTTGTGTGGACTGAGTACACCCTCCTCTTGTAGTTGATCCTTGATTGTTGTTGGCAGATCAATGGGAGGGATTTACTCTGGCCAGTCTGCTGCAAGGACTGGCTGTTACCACTGACCACCAGCCTCTGCCCTCTGTGGAGGATCAGCTGTGCAGGGGCAGATTGGTGACACTCTGACATGGTCTGCAGCTGTCCACTGGGTGCTCAGACTCTAGGCTTTCCTGGGTAGTAGATGCCAAGGTCAGCAGCCACCTGTGTTCTTCCTAGGGCCACCCTTCATGAACTATAAAGCAATCTGAGCCCTGGCTGATGTAGCTCAGTGGATTGAGTGCCAGCCTACGAATCAAAAGGTCACCATTTCAATTCCCAGTCAGAGCACATGCCTGGGTTGCTGTCCTGGTGCCCAGTAGGGGGCACACAAGCGGCAACCACACATTGATGTTTCTCTCCCTCTCTTTCTCCTCCCCTTCCCTTCTCTCTAAAAATAAATAAATAATTTTTTTTAAAAAATATCTGAGATGGCTGCTACTTATGCTTGGAGATTCCCAGGCAAAGCCAAACTGTGAATCTAAGCTGTCTGCTGCTAGTGCCAGGCCTGGGGCCACTTAGAAAGAGGTACAGGTGTTGGGGGCTTGCTGGGGTTGGCTGTTGCTTGTTTGAGAGTATTTAGGAAGTTGTGAAGCATGAGCTAAGACCAGCCATTCATATGGAAAAGTCACTTTTAACAGTTTGAGTGGGCCCATAAGTTGGGTGGGACAGAGTCTCAGGGGATGTCCAGGGCAGGATTAACAGTGTTAGCCAGGTTGAGAGAGTCTCAGGTATGATACCCACTGGCAGGCTCTGTGGGGAGAGGATTCAGAAAAGGGACAATGGCCTCTGCCCACCTTTCTGTCTGGGAGAGAGCTGTCCTCCAGCCCTTGCCTTGATGCCAGACACTTTGGTTCCTCCCCATATGCCACTGCTGTCTTTCAAGCTGCTACCCTGGTGTTGGAGCTCAGAGAGAGTGAGTCTGAGTAAGTCCATGTGTGGGTTCTTCAAGAGGAACTGCTTGGGACTCCAGAATTTTCTTCTGCCCCTCCTACCAGACTGAATGGATGCAGTTTCTTTAATTTCATAGTTGTCAGACTTCCATTCAACTTGATTTCTGACAGTTCTGGGTGATAGTTGTTCTATAGTTTAATTGTAATCTTGATGTGCCTGTACAAGGAGGTGAATCGTGTTTACCTCTGCCACCATCTTGTGGCACATGATGTGGTAAAGTCACATCAACTTTAAATCCTTGATTTATCTGCCCAAATCTGCCTGTGAAATCTATCAGCTTCTTACAGAGGACCCTCCCCCGGGAGACCCCAAAGGGGGGCCCCATGTCAGCTGCAGGCGGTACCTTCTCAAGTTTGCGGCTCTGCCCTCAACACGGGGCACTCTCAACAGGACACAGACATTCTCCATATAGAGAAGGGAAGTGCTCTGTGCTCTGGATCAAGCGGTTCGTCCCACATCTAGACACCCTCAGGCGTCTCACAGAAGCAGCTCCTTCACCATCTGGCCCTCACTCTCTCTCCTATGAGGTTCAAACCCAATCTAAGGGCAGAACAAAGGACAAACCCCATCCTGTCCCCTGCTTTCCCCACCCCTGTCCCCATTGCCCCCCTCCACCATAAAAGGAAAGTAAGCAGGGCCTCGCACAATGGACAGAAGGCATTTGGGCAGGTGGGGAGGCTGACCGGAAGCAGCTGCCCAGCCCTGCTCTGCCTCATGCCAGGAGCATGGGGTGTGTGTGGCAGGAGGCAGATCGGAGCACCAGCCCCAGGAAGAGATTCAAGGTGGAGAGACAGACCCTGCTCAGGTATGGCAGACTTTGGCACTGAGGAGCCACTAATGGTGTTCAGGACAAGATGCTAGGACCCTCCTACTGACCCCCAGCAACCACAGTTCTCACTGAAGCCCCTTCCACCCCAGCGCGCAGCCCTAGCTCCAGATCCCACCTATTTTCAAAGTCCCCTTTGCTGCCCTGTCTCCTAGCCCAGTAACAGATGCCACAGTAGCCACAGGAGTGCCGGTATGACAGAGCTGCACTGGAGACAGAGATGGGACATGCCAGGTGCCTTAGCAAGTTGAGTGGGGCTCATATGTGCACCTGTGTCATGTGACTGGGAAGGTGTGAAGTTGCATGGACTACAGGGCCTTCCCTGACTCCCTACCCTGCATCTCAAGAAGAGCCCTTGTCCCTCAGGCCCCATGGCACCCCGCCCCTGAGGTCTCTGCCTTTGTCCTAATATTACTGTTTGGCAACTGGCTACTGGTCTATTTCCCTCATGGACTGCGGTTTCCTCAAGTGACAGATCATTGTCCTATTGCCAGGGAGCACTGCCCTTGCCATATAATAGGGGCCCAAGAAATGCCTATTAGCTGAACAGCTGTGCTCTAGGGCAGCACAGGAGCTGAGTCTATGGGTCTATATACACCTGTGGGTGCCTCTGTGGGTGGAGGCGGGGTACACAATGCCCAGTGTGGTCTAGCTCACACCTCACCTTACCCAGGAAAGTTCCTGCCAAGACCAGGAGGAGGGCCAGGTTTTCTTTCCCACTTCATTTGCCTGATAGGTGTTGGTAGTTTATCTAACTGATAATGAAGAGGATGGAGGGGGGTGCGGGGGGGTGTTGTATGTATGCTAATTCTTTCTTACTTTATTGAATCCACTAATCCTTCATAGCCTGGGGGAGCTGAGAGGGGGTGATTAAAAGACACTTCAGCATGCTGGTTATTGCCAATTAACAGACTTCAATACAAACAATTAATAAAGCCTCTGTGGGAGGCCAGAGGGAGGGATTCAGTGGCTCAGGCTGGGCAAGCTCTGGTAGCTGCTGGGTCCCTGGGCACAGCCACACAGGCGGCCCTGCCCCGGGGACAGGTGGTTAGCGGTAATGGATGGCGGGGGCGCAGAGTGAGGCCAGCCAGGGCAGGAGCGCTGGGGGGTCACTCAGCAGAAGACCTGGGGGGTGGGGGGCTGCGAGTTTATCCCCACAATGCCAGCAGAGCATAGTCCCAGGAAGGCGACGCGCAGGGAGGGTTGTCCGGCTGTAACGCCCAGGGACCACCCCTTCAGTGCTCTTTGGACCACACAGTCCATGCTTTTTCCCTTCCCTCTCCCCTCAGCCAGGCAGTCGCCAAACCAAGCTGGTCAGGTCTCCTCCCTAGTCCACGGCCAAGGGGCCTTCATCAGTTACTGTTCTTCTTAGGGGAAGCTGGTATGACTCCGTTCCACTTGGCAGCCTGGCCCCATCATGATTTGGTGGCTTGCTTTCTCTAGGATAAAACGTGCCATACCTGCCCAGGAGTGGCCGTGCCTCTTAGGGGCTGTTTTTAGGGGTTGCCATGTGAGCCTCCCAAAGGTGATATTCTGTATCCACTGATGCCACTCAAGCCCATCTCATGAAATTCTCAAATGGATCTTGGTGAGAGGTGTGGCTTAAAGGTGGAAAACAAGTCACCCACCCCTCAAGCAGTTACTCATCACTCTGAGCCAGGGAGTGACAGAGCCTGCACAGGACTTCAGGTCCTGGCTCCATGGGCTGTGACACTCTAGGCCCAGGAAGGCACGCGTGCTCTGTGAACGGCCAACTAGTAAATATTTGAGCTTCACAGGCTGCATACAGTTTGTGTCGCAACCACCCAACTCTGCTGACGGCGGTGCAAAAGCTGTCTTACACAACGCCTAAATCAGGGTGCATGGCTACGTGCCAGTCAAACTTTACAGACAATGAAAATTTCATCTCATGTAATTTTTACATTACAAAATGTTATTTTTATTTTATTATGGTTTTGAACTGAAGGGTTCACCACTTGAGGTGCTGTATTAAAAAATGAGTCATGGTGGTGGCAAACTTATTTTATATACTTCCAGCAAGTAAAGGAGACAGGAGACTCTCATCCAAAGCTCTCTCTCCTGGAAAAGAGATGTAGCCATTACTTACATACATTGATTAGTCAATTATATGTTGATTTCTTCTTTGCAGTTGGCTAGTTTCATCCTGCTTAGTTCCTGTCATATTATCCTGTTTACTGCCGCATCTGCAAAATAGTGTGCTACATTTTAACATTTAGTAAGATTAACATTTAGTAAGAGTCACCGAGACTTTGAGACCCTTGTCCTATCTAACAATTCTTTTTCACTTATTTAAAAATGAAAAACCAGTCTTAGCTCACAGACTTGTACAAAAACAGGTGGCAGACCAGATTTGTCCCAAAGGCCATAGCTTGACAATCTCTGATCTAGACTTTAGGAATCTTTGGGACTCCCTGGGCATCCCAAAGGGAGGTCATATGACCTCTGGGGGAAGGGAGTCTAAAGTCCCACCATACAGGTTTGCTAGTGGGGAGCAGGAAGGGCAAAAATGGGGTGCCAGAGAACCTGTTTGACCAGAGAGCCTAATGGCCACAAGTTGTGGGCCGGGAAGGACAGAGAGGAACACGCTAGGTTGGTACAAATGAATGTCAGTACAGACAGATTGACAAGGAGTGATGCCACCAGCTCTCCTGCTGCCCAGCTGTTGTGGGGCAGGGCGTGGACAAACCAAAATGTCCCGGGACAGCCTCTTGCCATCACATGGGACCACAGCTGCCTCTGAAGCTCTGGACTCCAAGGTAAATTCAAGGGAACCGATTCGGGGAGCTGAGATGCCTTTCTCTCTACCCCTGTTCATCTCATTCATTCAGTCACCAAACATTTTCTGAGCATCCACAAAAGGTGCTTGTTTTCAGGTTGAAACAAAGCCTCCTAGTCTGCAGTTGTCTTAGGGAACAATCCTAGAGGCCCGGAGCATCGTGTTTGGATTGCCAAGGACGTTCCTGAGCTGCCTGGGAAGTGAATAAGTAGAGCACAACCGCGTCAGCGGAGGAGGTAAGCAGCCTCCTGAGGGGATCTCTGAGTGTCGGCAGAGCCAGTCATTTAGCAAAGCCAACGCTCTGTGGAGGCAGGGGGACGGTTTGTGTAAAAGGCAGTGCTGATGGATGGGAGCGAGTGTTAGCTTTGAGAAACCAAGAGGTGAGTTTGCAGTCTGGCCACTGTTGGGTGCTCCCTCTGCCCCACCCCCTCCCCACTTGTCCCCGCCACCTGCCTTGGCTTCTACAGGGCACCTGTCATCTGGGGACAGGGGCAGAACCAGAGCTCCACCATCACACTGGAGCAGGTGGGGAGCTTTTCCTCAGAAATCCTGCCAGCTCTACCTTAAAGATATGCCCCAAATCTGACCACTTCTCCCCATCCTTCTGCTACCACTCTGCCTGGGGGAGTACGGTCACTTCCTGTCCCGTAGTCCATCCGCCACCTGCAGCCAGAGCAACCATGTGGAAACATCAGTCAGACCACATCCTCTCAGGTCTTCATGGTCCCATAGCCCTGCCACCCCAAAAATGAATCCAGATTTTTAGCATGGCTCGACACTCTGCCACCTCATGGCCACCACCCTCTCCCCACTCGTGCACGCCCAGCACACTGGCCTCCACTCTGTCCCTCCTTTATCACTGCCCACGGGTGTCCTCTCAGTGACTGGCTCCTCCCTGACCTCCTTGGCGTTCCTGCATTTTGCCCCCCTGCCTAGTTTATCTGTTTGTTTCCTGCTTGTCTCCGGCTACTAGGAAAGGCCTGGGGTCTGCAGATCTGGTTGAAGGATCCCTGCGTAGAATTCAGAGGATCTGTGAATATGGTTGGAAAAAGAATCACACCTTTACTTTCCCTCATCTTTGGTTGAAATTTAGCTCTTCCTCCCTTTGTGCATGTTAGCAACAAACTGTATCGGTCATCACAGAGCCTGTAGCTCTTGTCACGCAGAGAAAGTGCAGATAATTTCAAATCGTAGTATAATTGCAGCAGAAACCTTGGGTATCACTTATGCTCAAAGCTTCTTCCAAATGATGGTAGTTTTATTAGATTCACTGCATGATCTTTTTAGTGCATTAATAAAGAAGCACGTATATTACTCCATCCCAAGTTTTTCTTCATATTTTGATAATTGCATTTTAATATAATTGGTTTTCTTTGAATCTTATAAATTGTATTGTGTGGCTTTACAAATGTTATTCTGAGAAGAAGTCCAGACACTAGACGGGTGCATGGCACAGCCATGGTGAGGAGCCCTGTTCTAGAATGTAAACTCTGCGCAGACAGGGCCAGCACAGAAGGACAAGCATTTGCAGGGCGCACTGTGGTGAAGAATAGAGGACAAGGAAGCACCTCACACCCTCCTGTCCCTAAGCAGGCCACACATTCCTGCCTCAGGGCTTCTGGTCTCATCCGCAAAGCCACCAGATTTGTCACCACTTCCTCTTATCTAGGCCCAAGTTCCAGCCTTCTCCATGGCCTGCCAGGACTCTGACATGGTGGGAAGACCCTGGCTTCGGAGTCTGTTTGTCTGTAAATAGGACAGTGCCACTGGCCTCTGAGTTGGCTGTGAGGACAGAGACGGTGTCTAGGCTTTCCTGGGTGGAGCAGGCACGCTGACGAAGGCCCTGGGATGGCAGGTGGTCCTCCCCCAGGTCTGCTGGTGAGAGAATGCCTGTTGTTTTGGGCTGAGATCTCCATCCAGGGAGGTGCCATCCATCCTGGACCTCAGATGGACGTAGCCACCTTCCCACTGTGCCTTACGGCATCCCCAGCACAAGAGCAGACTTGGGCTCATTAGCTCCTCCCACTGTATTGTGAGGGAGGTAAGGCATTTTACAGATGATGAATTCAAGGCTCCACCCAGGGGAGATGACAAGCACCCCCCAGGTCTTCCCCCACACCTCCGCCATGGGCCATGGGCAGGCCGTTGGCCGACCGCTACTTTCCAGTGCAGCCCTTTCTTCGGGCTGAGTCATATGGTAGCCTACTTAGGCTCACCGTAGACTCACCGCTATGCTCAGCGAGGGTGCTATGTGGATTTGGGGTTCTGCAGTGACACCAGCCTTCATGTACTGAGCCCTGACCATGTGCCACACATTTGACTCTGGGACTTGTTAATCCTCACAAGTCTAGGAATAGGCGCGGCTGTCCCCTGTCCCAACCCTCAGATATGGGGAAGCAAGCCAGCAGCAGGAGTCAGCCTGGTCCATGTGACGTGACAACCTGGGCTCTACCCCCTGCAGCACCGATGAGAAGGGAGGCAGGGACAGGGAGGAGGTCAAGAAGGAGAGAGCATGTTGTCTGCAGAAGCTGCACCTTTGGGAGGTCTGAGATGTTGGAGGGGAGGCATGGGTGGGTAGCTGATTCAGGAGACGGAGCTGTAGCCAGGAAAAGCGAGCTGGCAGTCACTTGGGAGCCAGCTGGTAAGCCAGAAGGTTTGGCAGAGGAAGAAGGAAGCTGCTGGTATAACTGCGCTCTCAGGAGCCAAAGGGCTTGCGGCAAAGCTGGGCTGAGGAGTGGGCTCCTACGGACACTGGGTGACACTCACATCCCTACCCTGACAGGCCTGGCCTCCCAGCCAAAGCCCTTTCTTCCTACCACCTGCCAGGGCCGCACTCCAAGCATCTCGGTCCCTCCTGACTTGAGTTCAAAGATGGGATCCAGAGAGACGGTCAGATGCAGTGGGTCCATGGGTGTTGCCCTATGGGCTAAATGTCTTAGTGTTGGCTAACCAGGGTTGGGTAGCTGCAAGGCAAGATGGACAACTTGTCACTTTGGGTGGCTAGGTGTTTGTGCGTGTTTTATGCATGTATGTACACACGTATACTAAGTGTGCATGCATACACATGTATGCCTTTGTGCATGGGCCCACGTGTGTTTGCTTATGCACATGGCCTGTGCATGTGTGTGTGCAGAACTCTGCAAAGAGAGCACGCGTATTAGGGGGAGGATACTGGTGTTCCCATCGCCCCCACTGAAGCTGGCTGGGTGAGGAGGGTGTGCTGGGAACAGGAGGCCTGCTGAGCCTTCTCCCAAAGGTGCCACTACCAGCAGGGGAGGAAAAGAGTGAGGAAGAAGCACCTTATTTAAATGCAAATGACTGAAATACAACTTTCTTTATTAAAATGCAAATTGCACTTCAGTCTCTGACACCTCCAGAGTGCCAAAGCCACAGAACACAGTCAGGAATCAAGGCTTCAAGACCACAAGCAACCAGGATGGTGCAGGTGCATGAAGATAAGGGGGACAGGGATGGGCCACAGGTGCGTTTGGAATGCTGAGCCAGTCGCTCCTCTTGCCTCCGGGGCTTCTGGGAGAGGTAGCAGCCACTGGTGCCAGAAGTGGGGGCCAGAGACCTAGATGTCGCCGCTATAGGAGACGAGGCTGGAGTTTGTCACGGGTCATCCGCTGGCTCTCTGCCTGGCTGTGGCAACACGCTGTGTGCTTTCCTAGTGAGCTGGGTCTCCCTGGTGAGCCTGGAGCCCTTACCAGGGAGATGGCAACAACCGTTTTTCTGCTTGCCAACGTGGTTAAGCAGATTGCCTCTTGGGTGGTCAGACCTGGCTGCTGGCGGGCAGAGCATTGAGGTCCACCTAAAGCAGTTCCCGTCTGGCCTCAGATCCAAGGCAGGCCTACCTCCCTCTGCCCATCCTCTTGCCAGGGGCTCAGGAGCAGGCTGCAGGCTGCCAAGTATGGCTGTTCAGGCCATCAGGGGGCTGCAATGGGGCCCACGCTCTGCCCCACAAGCAGGGCGACCTGGCGTGGGGCCAGTTCCTCTAGGAAGAAGGGTGTCTTTTTCTTCACACAGAGACACACTGACTGGACTAACATCTTTTTCTAATTCATCAGCCCACAGAGGACGCCTCTTCCAATTTTGCACAAGTCACTATAGAAGTTGGGAGCCACAAGACCCCTGACTCCTCTTTCTTGTGCTCTCTACATCTCCCTCTCAGAGCTTACCCCTCCTCCTTGGTCCCTCGTCCACGTCTATACTTTGTTCCTTCCACCCCTTCCTTGCTCTCTGCTCTGTACTTCCCCATGGGTTCCTCAGGTTTGTCCCCCCCAGAATCAGTGGCACCAAGTCCTTACCCCCTAGGGCCTGAGGCAGGTGCAGGCAGCCCAGGAAGAGCGAGCAGGGAGGCCCTGGCTCTCGCTGAGAGCCCTGGTCTCGGGGAAGGCTGTCCTTCCATCTGCCAGGCTCCTAATCCAGGCGGCGGCAGCGCGGGGCGGGAAACAGAAGGCAGGTTGGGGCTGGAGGGTGACAGGGCTGTGGGTCCTCAAATAAATAGGCCTGTCTGGTGCCCTGGGGATGAGTGGCTTCCGGGAGCACTTCTCACATAATTGGCTTCCCAGGAGCGCGTTGCTGGTGTGAGCTGGGGGCTGTGACAGGGCCCGAGGTGAGGAGGCCACAGCACTGGGCCCTGGCCCAGCACGCCTCAGGGGCCGGCCCTTTCGCAGTCCTGGCCCCTTCTGAGCACCACTGGCTGTCACAGAGCCACACCCCAGGCACACAGGCTGCTGTTTGAACCCCTCCGAGGTAAGCACAGAGGAACCCTTCCTTGCCATCACTTCCAAATCGCTCAGCTGGTCCCACCAACCCCAGGGGCTGTAGTAACTCCGGGATGGATGCTCACTGGGGTTCCCTGGGGAGATGGTAGCCGCATTCAGATCCCCGCCTCCCCGGGAGATGGGTCCATGTAATGACAAAGATTGTGGTGAGAGACACAGCTGGCCCTGGCCCTTGCTGCGTTGGCCCCATCCTCAGCGCGGCCTGGCCTGTCCCCAGGACCTGCCCCACTCCCTCTGGGAGGACAGCACAAAGCTTCCTTCTCGCCCCTACGCAAGCTCACCGCCCACCACACCCCCACACCTTCTGCTCCAATTGTCCCTCTGGTATTTCTGAGTGTCAATGGGGCTTGTTTAGACCCTGCCTCCTTGTCAAGAATGTAGGGGACACAGAGCTGTCCTCAGGACTGGGGCTGTGCCTCTCCAGGGGACAGGGCTGGTCTGCCTATCAGATTGGAACTTCTGGAGGGCTCAGCATCCGTCCCTCCTCCCTCTCTGCTCCCTTCCTATGGAGGATGTCCTGGCGGGCCTGCTATTGGTGCCCCTCGGGACTCTGCCTTAAGAGCCTGAGCTGGCCTAGAAAGTGACGGGGAGTGACAGGAGCCACTGGGTGTCCACCCAGACTCTGACTAATAAGGACAGCTTTAGCCCGCAGCAGGCGGACCCCCAGAAGGGCACTGCAGTGAGGGGAAGGCTTGGGGCTGAGGCGGGGCCCAGTGGGAAGCCAGCAGGGCAGTGAGCAGGGAGCCCTCTCTCATCCTAGGGAGATGGATTCAAGTGTCCTCAGAGGCAGGACAGGTCGGGGAGAGGCTGCTCCCTACAGACCCCTTTGTGCTTGGTAGGTTTCCAACCGTATGGTTCCTGCAGGACAGAGAGCCTGAGCCTTGGAGCCACTACTTAGTAGTGGAGGTGCTGCCACTACTTACTAGCTCTGTGATGAGGGGAAAAGCATTTCACCTCTCTGAGCCTCGCTTCCCACAAGGGAACTCATAACAGGACTTGTATCATGGAAATGACATAATACAGTGGTGCGTGGCACACAGCAAGCGCTGTCCTTGTCCTTAGGACCTAGGCCCCTGGGCCTCTGTTTCCTCAAAGGGCATGGATGCCAACATCCCTTCTGCCCTTTCCACTCTGTGCCCTGGCGCTCAACCTGCGGCCCAGAACCTGTCCCAGAGATGGCTGATGGCCGTCCTCCCGCAGGCCAGGAATTTCAGCCCCTGACACAGGCCGTGCTCTGCACCTCTCCCAGAGGTCCCCAGTGCTGCCTGCCTTCCCTGTCTCATTCCCCACGTCCCTCCCAGAATTTCCCGAGATCACTTCCTGATTAAACTTGAATCAGTGGGGTTTGAACCCTTGTCTCAGGGCGCAGTTATAGGCTATTTCTTCCCAAGGCCAAGTGACTGAGAGGCTGCCATTGGGGCAGAGGGAGGGCTCCTCCTTCAGCCACTCCAAAGCCTTCAGGGCCAGGGCTTTGAGGACACGCTTTGTTATCAGGCTCTGCGGGCTCTCTGCTGCATTTGGTGGTGTGACAGGAGCTGTCTCCCCCCATGTTCTTGGTCTCTCCATCAACGTCATCAGCCCTTCTGAAGGAGGCTGTCAGCACCATGTGGGTTCAAGAAAGTTATGTCCAGCTCTTGAGAAGGTGGGCATCTCTCATAACAACCAGTAGGCCAGGCTGCTGTGCACAGTTGGGCAGGTTATTCACTGCACAGGGGCATCTGGCCGAGAGGGCAAACCATGTCCTTCCCACAGAGAAGCATACATGGCACGGGGCGGGGTGGGGGGCTTTTGGAGAGAGAAGCTTTCAAAAACTTATATATAGGACATTCTGGGCCATCCACTGCCTGGCTTATGAGGTAAGGCTTACTACTACCATTTTTTTTTTTAAGATTTTATTTTTATTTTCTAGAGGAGAAGGGAAGGAGAAGGAGAGGGAGAGAAATATCGATTGGCTGCCTCTTGTACACCCCCAACTGGGGACCTGGTCCACAACCCAGGCATGTGCCCTGACCAGGAATCAAACCGGCGACCTTTCAGTTCGCAGGCCAGCACTCAACCCTCTGAGCCACACCAGTCAGGGTATTATCTCCATTTTATAAATACACAACCTGAGGCACAGAGAGCAGAGCTTAAGTAATTTGTCCAAGATTTCTTAGCATGTAAGAGGATAAAATGAGCTCTGAATCCAAGAATTCTGTCTTCAGAGCTTATATTCCTTACTACCCTGCCTCGGCGGGGCTGAGCCAGTTAGGAGAGCTGGAAACTTGGTGGGGGGGGGCGGCTCGGACTCCTGAGGGCCAGGCAGTCCTGAGGCACAGGGACTCCAGAGAACCAGGGAAGAAAGCTGTCTCCCCTCACTGACCAGGGGTCCAGAGGCCCAAGCCTGAGCTGCCTGCCACAAGGGTAAGGCTTTAGTTGGAAGCTCGGACACTAGAGTTTGGGGACTTTGTGATCTTGAGCAAATCATCTCGCTTCACAGAGCCTCAGTTTCTCCACCTACAAAATGGAGTCGATAGGCCCCACCCTGCCTGCCTCTCTGGCCACAATTAAACCAGGTGTTGGAAGAGTTCTAAAGGGAAGCAGGTATTCTGGAATGCCTCAAATCACATCTAGAATTGCCTGAGTCAAAGTTTAATACGTATTTGTCATCTGCTTAATAAAATTATTTCTCAGGTCCTCCTGTGGCAATTCCCCCTCTTCCGGCCGGGGAGCCAGTCCTTCCA
This sequence comes from Pteronotus mesoamericanus, assembly GCF_021234165.1. Lineage (NCBI taxonomy): Eukaryota > Metazoa > Chordata > Mammalia > Chiroptera > Mormoopidae > Pteronotus > Pteronotus mesoamericanus. The sequence goes on from NW_026555085.1 coordinate 4,211,516, forward strand.
TGGGCTGCCTGCTTTCCTTCTCACATAGAACTGCAGAGCCCAAATGCCAGGGCGCTGCCGGCTAATGACTCAGCCTCCATAACGAGCCCAAACATCTGGCTGACACAGGGCACGGCTTGCTCCCGAAGCGACTCCTTCTGCACAAATATGTTCTCAATATTCAATTAGTATTTATCCACCACGAACAACAATTACGCCATTGACTCTCAATGAAGCGCCTGGTTAATTAATTAACACAGTCTTTAACGTGCTGGCACTGTTTCTCTGTGAGTGCGATAGTTAAAATAATGGCACAGAGATGGCAGGATGAGCTGGGGCTGGCGGGGATGCCTGGGGTTTCCTGGGCTCCAGACATGAGTTGGGAACTGAGCATGTGACAGACAGCCATCTTCTGGAGTTTAAAAAAGAACGAAAGAAGAAAAAAAAACACTGGGAATTTTAGCAAGCCCCTTAACACCTCCTGCCTGTTTGCTCCTCAGTCGGGGTTGGGCCAGATGAACACCAAGATTCCCGAGTCCTAAACACAGGAGTCTCTTCCTGACATTCAGCTCTGTGTTGATCCACCCCCAGCCCCACCCCCGCTCACCCAAGGACAGACTGCCTGGGCTCCACACAGCCTGTCCTCTCCAGCAGCGGTGACCACACACCTGACACCTCCCCCCCACTCGCTGGCTGTTCTAGCACCTGCTTCTCAGGCCCTGTTTTCCGCCTTGGTCCTTAGCCCAGGGAGGAGAAGAGAGGAGACAATGATGGACATGAGCAGCCTCTGCCACATGCCTCAGGGCTATTAGGAAGACAAACATAAAACTAGCACCTGGCAATAGTAAATACCCTATAGGCAATTGCTGTTATTACATGTACACTAGGTTCTGTGGGTACCAAGATCAATAAGACACAGTCCCCATGTGTGAGCCCCCGCAGAGGAGGGTGATGGAGAGAGATATATAACCCACCTACCGTATTCAGAAGGCACTGCACCTAAAGTACATTCAAGGTGCCTCAGGACATGCAGGAGGAAGTGAGGGCTGGGAGGGGGTGCCCAGGGTTGAGTCTTACCCTGGTAGGAGATCAGCTGGGGAGGGGAGTCCAGGGACTGGCTTTACAAGGGTATGACAAGGATCCAGTGTAGGAACAGCCAGACCGATGGGTAGTCATGGTCACATCAGGAGGGCAGAAAAGAACCTATTGAGGGTGGAGAACTGGACTTCCTCCTGCGGGGCAATGGGAGCTTTTGGATGGGTTAGCACAGTGAAGGGACATTGTCTGGCCTATATTTCAGATGTTCCTCAGGTGCAAAAAGGTGAGGGGATTGGAACCAAACAATGGACTGGCCCTAAGCACTCTTTCCCACTCGCAAGTGTACCGGTATTGCAAGCCTGGCAATCTAGACACCGCATTTTAAGGCTCCCTTGCAGCTAGGTTTTGGAATATGAATTAGGTTCCATCAGGTAAGCACAGTGGGGTGGGAGCCATCTTCCTCTTGCTTTGTCTTTTTCCTACCGACAAGCAAAGATGGGACGCTGGGTAGCTCTGCAGCAGTGTCCCAGCATCCAGGCTCCAGCTCCCTGGAGAGGTCACTGCAGTGGAGATGGTGGCACCCTGATCCCAGCTTCCCAGCCCCAAGTCTCAGCTCCAGGACATGGGATTTTTCTTAAACTAGTGGCTCTAATGATGATCTTGAGACCCCCAGCCCTGTGATGGGGCAGAAGCACAGCCCTGTGGGTCAGCTCTGCTCTTCAAGGTGCACATCACTCTTGCAGGCCTGGCCCAGAGTGTCAAGTCCTTCCAAAAACTGGGTCAGCACTTGGATGGCCAACTGGGAGGTTCAGGAGTGGCCTAGGTAAGAGACGGGTAAAGGCGTGGACCAGGGCAGTGGCTGCAGGCCACAGATTTGAGAATAGGTTTGAACAACAATTCTGAGGAGTCCACTAGACTCATCAATTTATTGAGGGTAGATGGCGGGGGGATTAAAAATGACTCCAAATCTCCTGGCTTGGTTGCTGGAAGAAGACGAAGCAAGTCACTGGTTGAGATGGGAAAGAAAGGGGAAGAGCAGGAACTAAAAGAAAGGTGATGATTCCAAATTGGCCCCTTGGTTTGAGAACCTGGGGGACATGCGGGTGGAGGTGTCCAGTCAGCAGGGACGGACTTAAGGAGCACAAGAGAAAGACTGAGAGACACTGGCCCAGAGGTGGGAATTCAGCCACAGGGGTCGATGGGTGGGAGGATAGAGAAGAAGAGGAGAATGGGGTCCTGGAGTGAACTCTGGCGAACCCCAATTATTAAGGAGTGAATGAAAGAAAAGCAACTGAGGAAAGGTCTGAGAAGAAGGAGGGGAATGAGGTGATGAAGGTGTCACCTTGCAGTGACAGCAGCAGTGTCATGGAGAGTGGCTCAGCAGGGTCCCATGGGTCAATCGTGTGAGATGTCCCTGGGAAGTCACGTGCACAGGGACAAAACTTCCCATCCTGTTAGGAAGTTACCAGTAGCCCTCAGTATCCTTCTTAGATACTTCACTGAAATGGAAGTTTATCTCTATCTCGGTTTCCTCTGTGGCTTACTCATAAATTTAGCGCCTTGGTGGGCTTCCTGAGATCACTGCAGGGGCAAGGTGGGGACAGAAGCCACACTGTGAGGGGTTGGTTGGGGAGTGGATGGAGTCAAGTAAGTGCAGACGGTGGTGAATGGAAACTGCTGTATCAAGATGTCTAGAGGGGAGGGTGAAGGGAAGAGAGCAGGAGTAGGAGGCGGGGCTGAGGAAGTGATTTTCTTTTGTGGGAGTGGGGAGGAGAGCTGGACTGCAGGTCAGAAGGACAGGGAGGCTGAAACTGCTCCCTCCCTTCCAATCAGATTGCCGTGCCCAGCGCACTGCCGCTCTTTCGTTTCCCCTTCCAGGGCGTCCTCCAGGCAAGCCGGGCTGAGCTCTTCAAACCCACCTCACCTCACCCTCCCTTACTCACAATCTTTGGCACCCTACTGCCCCAAACAAAGCCCCAGGCCCCTCCCGCTCCCAGGCAGAGCGCCCCCCACGGCCACCCCACAGCCTGCCTTCCCAAACCACTTGCCCTGCTCTTTCCGGACGGAACCCTGCAGCCACAGCCAAACCACTCCAATTTAATTTTCCCCAGATAGATCATAGTCGCTCACACCTGTAAAAAAGCCGCTTTGACTCTGTTTAACACTTGCTTGAATTCCTCTGATGGTTTCAAAAATGTTGGGAAGCAAAAGGTTTTGACCTAGGAGGAGCCAAGCTGTGGCATCCATGAGACAGACACGTTCCTGTCTTCCAGAGTCGGCACTCAGGGAAGGACAGCTTCTCCCCAGAGCCACACATGATTGCCGAAGCCAATCGTGGCAAACCTGTTGCTCCCTTTTGCCTACGATCGATCGGTTTAAAGGTGGCCATGTGACCCAATTTTGATCAATGTCATAAAGAGAAGTTTACGGAAAGTACTCTGGGGAATATTTTACTCCTTGATTAAAAAAAAAAAAAAGCCATATGCTAGGAGAGAAGCCCCCCTTTCCTGCTTGTGGGTACTGTGGTGAGAGTTCGTGATGTGGCAGCCACCTTGTGACCATGAGAGGAAACACGGCCGACACACTGAGAATAGTTGAGTGGAACTGTGAGCAGAAATGCGGTCCCAGAAAATGTAGTAAGCTACTGGGCCTACCGTGGGTCCACTCAACTTCCTGACATCTTGTTAAGTGGGCTTGTGACCTTAAGAAATCTACTTTAGTGTCCTCATTTGTTAAATTAACAGTAATAATAGTAATAATAATAACAATACCTCCTAGGTTATGAGAATAAAAGTGAGTTATTATTTGTAAACCCCTTAGAAATATTCCTGCACTTATGCCTGGAAATATTGATATTAAATAAATACAAATAATGAACACTTCTCCCCGTTAAAACACTTTGAGTTGGCTTTTCTGTCTTGCGGCCAAAAACACCCCGGCTGACACTCGGGTGGTGAACGGTGAGCTCCGTCAGCAGAAGGCAGGGCCTAGGACGCAGGCAGGAGGAGCCTGGGGAGGATCTGGGACCTCTGCGCAGATGCGTGACGCGCTGCCTCTGGCACGTGGAGGCTGGCACCTGCGTGATCTGGATGGTGCGGAGGACACCCTCCTCATCTCCAGCAGCTGTCTCCAGCGCACACTTTTGGCTCGAAGGGCCAAGCCAATACCTGCTGCAGAGGGGGTTCGAGCATGAAGGGGCCGTCGAGCAAGATGCAATTTCAAGTGTCTGGGGTGGCAGATGAGGCTCTGTGTGTCTCAGTCTCGCCTCTAAACCACCTAACTAGCCCTTTCCCTACTTTTGTTGTGAAGATCCATCACTTATCTCTTAGTAAAAACTCACCTCCACGAAGCCAGCCTTGATTAGTGATACCACATTGGATTATGTTTCCTTTGCTTTACTCGAGCCATGAAGCATTTGCATCTGTGATACTCTCCTGGGGACCCGTTCTGAATCTCTGTCTAGTGTGTGTGTCTGTGTGTATCCTGTTTCTCTCATCAAACTGGGAGTTCGGCAAGGGCAGGACTGTCTCTCTGAAAATAAAGGTGGTCTCTTCCAACTGACCCAGCTGAGGACAGCACTGTGTCTTCTCATTAAATGTAATTCCCTAAGGACAGGGCCAAGGTGTCCCGTACCTTGATATCTTTCCCAGCCCAGCAGCTGAATATACAGAGACTTTTCTCCACGTTATCCCTTAGTCAGATCATGGTAAGAAGGACTCAGCTGACCCGATTTGGTTCTGTCACACCTAAGCCTCTCTAAATAATTTTCCACTACCCTTGCTCATGTGTGGGGAGGGGCCCCGGGCTCCCAGCAAAATCCCCCATCTCTCCAGTCCTGTCGAGATGCCTGGAGGGTTCCCCTAGCCCTGAGCACTGCAGAGGGGGCTTCTTCCCTGTCCCCAGCCATGGGGAGAGTGGAACCATTTTCTACTCACATTCCTGGCTGGGTTGAGGTGTGCTAATGCTGTGTGGCCTCCAGAACCCGCTTTTCTTGGGACCAGGCCCCCTTCCCCTGGCATCTGCCCCTCTCCCAACCTAGCCCGAGCAGTTGAGGATGCAGGCCATGTGAAGATGATGGTGGGAATTATACAAAGTAAAGCTGCAGTATTGGCGGTGCTTGAGGGTCCTGTGAGCCTCTCAGTTTCTTGATACCAACTGCTGTGTGGTCAAATAGAGTCTTTGACTCCCCTGGACTTTGATTCTGTGCCAGATTCTGAGTCCAAGCTTACCCACTGCCAGGCAGGCTTCATGGGTACGCTGCCTGCCCACGCATGGTTTAATGCTCTGCTGTTGCTGTCCCGGAATTCTTAATCATTTGCAACAAGGGCCTCACTGGGCCCTGCAAATTCTGGAGCCAGCCCTGCTCTGCACCCCAGACTGGAGTTTCTGTTCTTGCCACAACAACCCCGAGCACCAGTCCGCCCGACCCTTGTCTCAGTAGGTGCTGCTCTCAGACAGAACATGGCTGGACACCATCCTCCTCACCCCTGGCACAGTCTCCCAAGCACCTCTCCCACTGCCACCTCCTGGGTTCGGATCCCTGTCTCAGCCTGGGTAACTGACTGTAATCACTTCTAACTGGTCTCTGGCTGCCAAGCCTCTCCCTCCTCTGTGTGGCCGGCAACCACCAAGATCTGTCTAAATTACAAATCCAATCATGCCCTTCACCTGCTTATAACTTAAGCTTCAGGGAGTCCCTGCAGCTTAAGTTATAAACCTCAAGCCCCTGTAGCCTGGGGCACAAAGCATTCCTAATCCAACTCCTGACTATGTTTCTAGAAATCATCCCAAGCCATGCCCTCCCTGCGAACTTTAACCTCCTCCTTCCTCTCCTTTTTTTTTTTCAATTCTTAGAAAGAGTCTGTTTCATGCCCTGTGTCTCTGCACATTATTTCTGCTGCTGAGGTGCCCCTTCTCCTATTCCTCACCCAGTTTACACCTTCAGAATTCAGGTACCACCTCCTCTAGGAAGCCTTCCCTGTGTGCCCCCAGCCCCACAGGCCTCCCTCAGGGCAGGGACTCTGATTGTCCACTTGTCTGTCTCCTCAGCATCCAACACAAAGCCGCCTGGTACAGCAGGGGCCTGCTGACCACCAGGGCACCACGGTCACTTCCCCTCTCTGGGTCTCACTCTTTAGGTTTATTCACTCAGCAGCGTGTGATGGGCAATTACTGTGTGCTTGGCACTGAGCAGGCACCTCTGTACATCAGGGACCCAGCTGAACACAAAGCCCAGCCCTCAGGGAGTGAGTTATGCAGGAGGGAGTTGACAAGCAGGCAAACTAACAAGAACATGGGTATCGTCGGATGTCAGTAAACACCAGACAAATTACAGCAGCTCGGAGGACAGAGTGAGGACAAGGTGCTGTCTCACATGGGGTTGTCAGGTGGGCCTCTCTGATAAGTGCACAGTTGAGCAGGGGCCTGGAGGAAGTGAGGAGGAAGCCCTGCCGGTGCGCTGTGGGGGCGAGGGGCCGGGCGGGGGAGCGGCGGAGGACAAATAGAGGAAACCTCAGGGGCGAGGGAAGGATGCCTGGTGGGTTCCACAGCCAGTGAGGAGGCCAGTGTGGCTGGAGCAGGGTGGTGGGGGATAGGGTGGAAGAGGGTGAGGTCAGGGAGGAACTGGGGCCTGGTCTTGGATGTGCCGCCCAGCTTCTCCTTTGGGACCCCATCCTTCTCTGTTGTCTGGCAGCCCAGGGCTCACAGTTGAATGGCTCTCAGGGAGATGTCCTCAGCCAAGGGCAGCTGCCTTACCCAAGTTACCCACCTTCCTGGGGCGGCTCACAGCCCTAATTGGTCAAATGCGAGAGACAGAGGCCAGTGCCCTGGCCTCCGCAGGGCCACCCAGCTCCACCACTGCTGAGCTCCCCTGCCAGTCCCGCTTCCTCACTCCTCCGCAGGGGTCTCTCCCAGGACCCCTCCCCCAGCAGGGGGTCGATCAGGTAACCAATGTGTTCAGCAAGGTTGCAGCATATAATGTCAACACACAGAATCAATCATATTTCTATGTACTAGCAATGAACACTTGGCAACAAAAAAATTTTTTAAATACCATTTACAATAGTTGTCAAAAATGCAATGCTTAGGTACTAATACGACAAAACGTGCAGGATCTGTATACTGAAAACTATAAATGCTGATGAAAAAAATCAAAGGAGACCTAAATAAATGGAGAGATATACCATGTTCCTGAATTGGACGACTCAATGTGGTATACTAATTCTCTCCAAAGTCACCTACAGCTTTAACCCAATTCCAAAATCTCAGTGAGAATTTTTTGTACATATAAACTAGTGGATTCTAAAATTATATGAAGCCCTGGCTGGTGTGGCTCAGTGGACTGAGTGTTGGCTTGCAAACCAAAAGGTCGCCCGCTGGATTACTGGTCAGGGCACATGCTTGGGCCAGGTGTCCGGCTAGGGGCATGCGAGAGGCAACCACACATTGATTTTCTCTCCCTCTCTTTCTCCCTCCCTTCCCCTCTCTAAAATAAATAAAATCTTAAAAAACATAAAATAAAAATAAAATTATACGGGAAAACATTGGAACTAGAATAGCCAAAATAATTTTGAAAAAAAGAAGTTGGAGGAACCAACTACCCAATTTTAAGACTTAATAAAGTTATTATAATAAAGGCAAGGAGGTATTAGCAGAGAGATAGACTCAAAGATCAATAGAACAAAATAGATATCCCAGAAATAGACCTATGTAAATATGGTCAAGTGGCTTTTGACAAAGGTAAAGACAATTCAGTAGAGAAAGGATACTCTTTTCAACAAATGGTAGTGGAACAAGTGGGAAAAAAATGAAAAAAAATAGAACCTCAGCCCCACAATTTATGCAAAAATTAACTCAAAGTGAATCATAAACCTAAATTTAAATGTTAAATTATAAAACTTTTAGAAGGAAACATAGGAGAAAATCTTCACATCCTGGAGCTAAGCAAAGAGTGACACCAAAAGCACAATCCATGAAAAAAAATGTTCAAGTGCATTCATCAAAATTAAAAACTTTTGCTCAGTAAAGGCACTAATAAGAGAACAAAAAGACAAGGTACAGACTGGGGAGAAAATATTTACAAATCACATGTTCTAGCAAAGGACTTTTATCTAAAATACATAATGAACTCTCAACACTCAATAGTAAAAAAATAACCAATTTTTTAAAAGCACAAAAGACATTAATACTTCACCAAAGAGGCTATATGAATGCCAAGTATTCACATGAAAAGACTCTCAACATCATTAGTCATTAGAAAAAAAAACCAACTAAAGTCATGAGACACACCGCACACCTATAGAGTGCTTAAATTTGAAAACCAGGTGCAGGCGAGGATACCGAGCAACTGGAATTGTCAGACACTGCTGCTGGGAATGCAAAGTGTACAGCCACTCTGGAAAAGTGTGGCCAGTTCTTAGAACGCTAAATATACACATATGATATGACCCAGCAATCCCACTCCTAGATACTTACCCTAGAGAGATGAAAACTCATATTCACACGTACACAAACACTGTAGACAAATGTTCATAGCAGCTATATTCATAATCACCAAAAATTGGAAATAACCCAAATGTCCTTCAGTAAGTAAAGGCATGAACAACCCGTGGGGCAGCCATTCAGTGCAATACTCTCAGCGAGAAAAAGGGACTATATATTTTTTAATTTAATTTCTTGGGGTGACATTGGTTAACAAAATTATATAGGTTTCAGGGGTACATTTCTGTAATACATCATCTGTATATTGTTTTGTGTATTGTATTGAAAATGGACTATTAATACATGCAATCTTTTGGAAAAATCTCACAAGCATTTTGCCAAATGATAGAAACCAATCTCAAAAAATTATATATTGTAAGATTCCATTCACATGACATTCTGGAAAAGGCAAAATGATAGCGAGGGAGGACGGATCAGTGGTCGCCAGGCGTGGCGGGTGGGATGATCACAAAGACCACTCCCCCCAGACGGAATCGTTCAGAATCCTGACCATTATGGCAGTTGTTACAGAATCATGTACGTATGTTAAAACGCATAGAACTGTACGTACGCCCTCCCAAAAGTCAATTTTACTATATCTTAATTTTTTTAAAGATTTTATTTAATTTTTAGAGAAGGAGAACGGAGGGAGAAAGAGAGAAATAGCGATCTGGCCACCCCTCACACACCCCCAACCGGGAACCGGGCCTGCAACCCAGGCATGTGCCCCAACTATGAATCAAACCAGTGACCCCCGCACCCCCATTTGCAGGCTGATGCTCAACCAACTGAGCCACACCAGTCAGGGCTCTATATCTTAATTTTGCTAAAAAATAATTTGACTGTGTCATTCTCCTGCTGAAACTCTTTACTGGTTTCCCAGTAGTCTTGGACAAAAGCCAAACCCCTCCCTGGCAGGGTCTCCAGCCCCCTGCCAGCTTCATCTCCCACCAGCAACCCTTCACTCTGCATCCCAGGCACACTAGCCTTCCCTCCGTCCTTTGAAGATTCAGGCTGTCTCCTGCCCCAGGGCTTTTGCCCAGGCTGAGTCCCATCCCTTCTGGCTTCCTTCTGCTTCTCTGCAGCCAGCACTGTGAGTTGCCGGAAGGGAATGTGTGAAGGGGCGCTAACCTCCGTCCACTGCCCCACCAGGCAGTGGGCAACTGTCCGCAGCCTACCTAATCACCCACCTCTGCCACAGTTGCCCCTAAACTTGTCACATTCCCCAAGGACCAGGAGTTAAAAATGTAGATTGTAAGATGAACCTCAGAGCACATCCCTCACCAGGGTCTGCAAATTTGTGTGCCTCAAAAACACAAGCAGGGAAGAGGGAGATGCAGGACCTCATCCCAGAGCTTTGATGCAGGAGGTCGGGCTGCCCAGGAATCTGCATTTCAACATGATCTTGGGCCGGGTCTTGGGACCCTGGTCCAGGAGGCTTTGATGCATCCCCACACCCTCTTCTGCCAGGGGACAGCGTGGAACAGGTGCCCGGGTCTGCGTGGACAGCACAAGGCTGAGCGCCCTGTTTAGGAGCAGTTTGGAAAACTTTCATTATTCCTTTGTGAGAACAAATGAAAACAAGGCTGATTTCCTGGTACACAATTCTCGAGGGCACAGAAGTGCACAGAAAGTACAGGCTTGAGCCTCTGGCAATGATCTGGATTTCAGGGCGGGTGCAAAATGGAGTTGTTGGTGGATGGCCAGCCTGGCCGTAGTGCCCATGGGGTCAGGGAGGCGGCAGGAGGGCGGCTCTGGGAGAAGGCTGGCGACACTGGACCCGGACACTACTCTGGCTGAGGGCAGTCAGGACAAGGGCTTGCAACAAAGGCGTGAAGAGGGTTAGGGCAGCAAGAACACCTTCCTCCAAGGCTGCACCGCCTCACTCTGTGTAGGACCCCACCCCTGCCCCTGCCTCAGCCGTAAGGAACCATTCACCACACTAGCAGGCTTTCCCAGGTGGTAGAAATCTCTCTCTCTCTCTCTCTCTCTCTCTCTCTCGTACGCGGGCACAGTTCCCCTCTCCAGCTGTCAGGGACACAGCCCTCCTCCAGCCCAGTCAAGGCCTCAGACCCCAGGGTGTATGGTGGGGTGCAGGGAACACTGGGTACATAGCAAACAGGCGGGAAAGGCCCCCGTGGGAGAGTCTCCCCAGACCATGGGTTGCTTCCAGAAGGTTCCTGGAAGGGGCAGTTGGCCAGAGCCAAGGCTCTAAGGGAAGAGGATGTGCTACATGGAGGTCAGGAGCTGCCAAAGGCCCAAGGGAGACACACCTTCCTGGGCTCAACCCTGGATCTGTGCTTCCTGACAGGTCTGCCCTCAAAACATCCAGAATCCCTGCCCTTCTCTCACCTCTACTGTCCCCGCCTAGTCCAGGCCCCATCACCTCCCCCCTAGACAGTCCAGGTGGGCTCCTCACTGGTTCTTCCTTGCCTGCCCCTCAGAAGCCACAGAAACCCCTGTAAAGTGTCAGAGCTGTCATTCTCCAGCTCTGGACCCTCCCCCACCCCACCCCGTTTCTTCTGTGTGGACACAGGCCTGTACCCTCATACAGTCCCGACTCACCTCCCCTCCCCACCCCCAAACTCTGCACTGGCACTTGCTTGGCCTCTTTGCTGTTAAGACAGATCGACCTTGCTCCCACCAGAGGGCACTGGCCACTCCCTCTGCCGGCTGTGCCTCCCCCAGATGCCACACGGCTCCCTTACGCACTTCAGGGCTCTGCTCAGGTGTCCTGTCCTTGGAGAGGCCCTCCCTAACAGCCCCGCAGGAGGAGCAGCAGGCTGGCTCCCACCACTGCGCACTCACCGTCCCCTCCCTGTCCATAGAGCCTTCGTGGAATATCAGCCCCACGGAGGCAGGATCTTTGCTGTGGTCGCTGCCCTGTCCCAGCACCTAGAGCAGCGCTGACACTCCGTAGGTGCTCAGCCCACATTTGTTAGATGACTAACAGATCCCAGGTCAGGACTGCCTCTTCCACAGACAGCCTCCTCTCCCACTCCTCGTCCTCAAGCCCCATCCACCCTGGAGGAGCGATGAATATGGAATAGGGTGGGGAAGGAGCAGGCCTCAGGCCAGGCCCCTGGCCCCCAGAATAGGGCTTCTCACCAGTGTGCCTTCCCCTCATTGGGCCCCCACGCTATTGTCCCCCGGGGTTGCCCACAGCGGGCTGCCGGACACACTGTGGGTAAGACAAGCAGAATCACCGGGGCACGTACTGCTAGGCCAGGGGCTCAGTGTTGTGGGCTACCCCAGCCTCATGAGACCCATGCCTAATTTAGAGGTGAGGAAATTGAGGTCCAAGAAGCTAAATGACTTGCCAAAGAACACACAGGGATTGAGAGTCCCATCATGAAGCAGGACTTGGAGGCCTCTGCCCCTGACGCCCCAGCCCAGGCTCCTGTCCGCCACAGATCCACGAAAGTCAGGAGCTGCCTGCTTACTATGGTCCCTGCTCCCTATGCAGCGGAGCCAGGTGCTGGAGCGATGATTATTTGTGAGGGAGGGGGAAGGAGCTTTGTCCTTTGAATTCCTGCCATGAGCTGGTTATCCTGCCAAGTGCTTCCACACATCAGCTCTGTGAGCCTCACCATGACCCCATTACACGGCTGAGTGGACTGAGGACAGAGAGGTTAAGTAACCTGTCCCACACCACTTGGCTAATCAGTGGCAGAATGGGGCTCCTGATACCCCGAGATGCTCTGCCAAGTCCCTGAGGTTTTCCTGTCCCTCTTCCCACAAACTCCGATGCCCTCTGCCCAGGGAAATGTCCCTGCCAGCCCGGATGGACAGGAGAGACTGAGCAGGGTAGAAAGGGAGGCCGCTGTGTTTATTAATTTTCTGCCTCAGTGGGTCTGCAGCCCCAGCCAGAGCCGGCGGCATTGCCATCCAGTCTATTAAACAGTTCTGTCTGGGAAGAACCTGGCATGCAAGGGACCATGCTGCTGGGCCTTTAAAATTTAATTGCCCAGTTCACCAAATTAGAAGTGGGGAGGTGGGCAGGGGAACCCAGATGAAAGGACAGCTGCGTGTGAGAGGTGAGAGGGGTGTGGGAGACAAGTTTCTGTCAGCCCCTCTGAGCCCTGGCATCCTCGTCTCCCAAATCACCTGGCGGGAGCTGCCAGGCCTGCGCTCCCAAACCTCCCCATCGCCTGGCAAAGCGTTGACTCCCTGTGGCCCATCGGCTCCCCCTTCCACACGCCACAGGCTCCTCTGGGCAGCAACACCAGGCCGCATCTCTCCTTGGCGTTCCTGCCCCATCCCACTTCCTAGCCTTTGCTCATTGTCTCTTAACTTAGAATGTTATTCTCCACTCACCAGCTAAAGCTCTCCCACCCTTCAAAAGCCCTCTAGACCGCAGGCAGAGCCAGGGCCCCATGCTCTGTGGGGTGGGGAGCTCCCAAAGGGAAGCATGAAGTTCCCCTATGGTTCTGATTAATGCAGAGCTACATGCCGGCCGGGTCCACTGGATAACAGGTGACTTTCGGATCTTAAAAGTTCTTTTTTTTCTTTTTCCCCAATCTTTTTTTCCTTCCTGTTTCTCTTTCCCCCTTACTCTCAGCTAAGAAAGTGGCCAGGGCTGGGTCTCCCAGACCTGGGGAAGCAGGTCTAAGAAGGACAGAGGCAGGGCCCTGTCTTCTCCCCTCCTCTGTGACCCCTTGCTCTGGTCTCTTCCTTCACATGACTGAGACCCAGGCCCCCCCCCCTCAGAGCCGTTTCTGGGTCTTCACATACTCCAGCGCTCCCGCCACTCCTACTTACCAAGGTCACCCTGCCCACCAGCCACCCTTCCGTACCTCTCTGAGCCCCTTTCTCTATTCTCCCTTTCAAGGCTGAAGTTTCTGTGCTTAACAATAGAGTCACCCGTTTCCCTGGAAATCATCCCTGAAAATCATGTATAACTCCAAAGCTCTGAGCTCCTCAATGCCACATTTGTTAAGTGTCTACTGTGTGCCACTTAACACTCAGGAATGGTGCTAGGGCCGGGGGCATAGCAGTGAGCAAAGCAGACAAGGTCTCTGCCCTGCGGAGCTGCCATTCTGGTGCAGAGAAAACAAGGAAGGAAACAAGGTAACTGTAGAAAACATGATGTGTTTTCTACACATGGATGGTGATGGGGCAAGAGATGGCTAAGTTGAATGAGTTGGTCAGGAGAGGCTGCCTGGGGAGGTGATACCTAAGCTGTGACCTAAGCCTGAGAAGCAGCTCCCTTTACAGGAAGAAATTTCTGAGTAGAGAATGTGGTAAGTGCAAAGGCCCTGAGGCAGGACTGTGTTTGGGAGGTTGGAGAAGCAGACCTAAGACCTAGGGTTACTGAGGGGTAGGGAGAAAAGGATCTAATGATGTGAGATAACATTGCCATTTTGACCCCCAAAGCTTCATTCATCAGGACTATCCCTGGGAGCTATTTGGAGAGGGTGGTCTTGGGTCTTGCTGGTCAGGCCAAATGGGCTCTTTCTGTGTCAAGGTCAGAGAGTTGGTAGCGCAGACCCACATGATAGAATTGAGGCCAACAGGCACCTCCGTGGCCCCATAAGTGGTCTAAAAGCCTGGCAGTCCATAAAAGGGAATTCTGGAAATTAAAACTGTTCAGGGTCCAAGGCAGCCACAGCTTCTGGCCTCTTTGTCAGACCGCAGAGCAGGATCAGATGCATTTCTCATCTAGATGGAGACCAGCTCCTGCCCACTAGTCCCTCTGACCCTGGCCGGGGACCTCTCCATCCTCATGTACTTTCTCTGGCCGATGGCTTCTGCTCCCAGGTCCCCATTTGTTGCCCCCTGCATCAGGCACCTACGCAGCCTTCTCTGTAGGACCCATCAAACGCTGCTTCTCCCACAGGCCTCCTCTTAGGGAAGAACCAACCAGAATGCTCCAGCCACCTCTTGTTTATCCCCGCCCCCAGGGTGTATGATCAGGCCCCTCCCCACCAATGGCCATGCCCTTGGGGCTCAGATTCAGGCATCCACTCTGGGTGCCGCCACCTGGTACCAAGGGCCAGGCTCGCTGAAGCTGTGGGCTGTGTGTAAGGAGAGGCAGAGGCTGTAAACCTGAATCCCATCCATCTCACCCCACCTTGCTTGGAAAGCACCTGGGGGTGACAGCTTGGGTCACTTGGGTATGGTGACATCCCAGCATTTGCAACAGCAGAAGTCATTCTCAGATGAAATCTAAGTAGAATCACAATATGCAAAACAGATAAAAGTCATACTTTGTTAGTACAAATGCACTTGATATATTCACATTATGCCAAAAAAAAAAACAATTATAATAAGGTTAGATAAGATGAGAACAAGGCTGTTTTGTTGAGTATAAGATAAAAATAAAGGATTATCGATGAATGTTTATATGTTTTGTTAGTATTACACACTATTATTTATTCTTATAGATAAGTAATTGCAAGTTGAAAGATCACCCATCCTGGCAGTACTCTTCAATTACATGCAGAGGCAGAAGAAGCTTTAGCCCCAGATCCACTCAGAGCAAACTTTCTGGTGATTTCAAATGGGTTTAAAGTTCTTTAACATAATTGCCAGTCTGTTTGTTTTTAAGTACTGTTTCATCATTAAAAAATGGTATGGAAAATGAGTTTCAGTCTGACATTTGTGTGCACTGCAGTGCCTCCAGAGTACCCCAGGGGTCTGCAGACATGGTTCGGAAGCCAGAAGCTCAGCTCATTCCTTGTTTCTCAAAGACTAATACAGACTCAGAGGTGGGAAGGACACTGGGGCTCCATAGTCCAAAGCCTGCCTTATGGTGGAACTCCTCCATAACCCCCCAACAGCAAGTGCTCCAACCTCTGCTTGAATACCCGAAGTGACAGAGAGCTCAACACCTTAAGAGGCTACCTGGTCCCATTTATTATGGGACAGCTCTAATTGTTAAATATGTCTTCCTCTCTGAGCCTATTGCCTTACCTATAAGTGGGCATAATAATATTTATACAGCCTCACTGCTGTGAAGACCAAATCAGATGATGCTGAGCTAGCATATACTGTGTTCAACAATCCTTAATTTCCTGTGTCCTTTCCTGCCCCCAAAGCTCCATCATTTTAGAGGGGCCAACAGCCTTATGCCTGCAGGGACAAGTACACAGTGTAGAATGTGCTTTGTAGGGTAGGCAGGGGTAGGGTCGGGTGGGGAGTGGATATTCCTCTGGGAGATCCCTGAGGGAAGCCTGCTTGAGGAGGCCGCCCATGGGAGTAAAGAGGGCCTGTGCCCCCGGGGAACTCCACCACTTCCACATACCCCACCCCCACCCCCACCCCATCCCAGCACCCCACTCCCCACTGGCCTAAGAGCCTCATCTGTCTTCTCTCCTGTCACCCAAACGAGAGCCTTGTGGAGGAGGCAGGGAATTAAATCCCAGGGCCAGCACTGCCCCCACCAAGGAACTGGTACTTCATCACTAGCCTGCCCAGCTGTCTGCAGCCATCGATCGGCTCTGGCCCAGTGACCTCTGATTGATGGGCCACGTGTTATTTACTGGATTCTGCCCTGAGCCGGCTGAGAACAGGGGAAGTGGACCTGATCAGAGCACAGTCACCTTCCTGAGGCAGAGAGGACCATCTACCAGTGAGCTCTGGGGTTGTTACCAAACAAAAGTGGGGTTAGGTTGCCTGCTGCTGAATACAGCAAAATTTGGCGGGGAAGGAAAAAGGTCTTTATTAAGATGTTGTACAATCTGGTGGAACAGTGATGTTGGTGGACTCTCTGACTCAAACTCATTCTCACACAGACAAAACCCAGCTACCCCCAGAACCAGAAACAGTGTCCAGAAATCCTGCTCAATCCTTATCTGTAGGCCAAAGCTGATAAGTGGAAGGTTTTCCAGCCGCAGCCTCCTTTCCTGTAGTCTGCATGTGGGGGACCAGCACCATCATCGACATGCTGCAGCTGTTTTCCATGCTAGGGGTCTGGGACTACTGCCAACTGCTGTAGTCAGTCATGCAGGGGCTTTGTTTCACAGCCCAGCACTCACCGGGTCCCATCAGTGCTCCAGACTCTGCATCCGTGCATAGATCCCACAGGAAGAGAAAGGCATGGTCCAGGACATGTGTGCAGTGCAGAAGATGCCACAGCATCCTGTGGGCCACCACCAGGGTATGCATCCCCAGGGCACAGCCTAGTGTGCAGGACTTGGCCTCAATACAAGCCAAACCCCTGACCAGATGAGCGAGGGGAAGAAGTGCTGAGTCTCTTCCTTCCTTCTGTTTTAAATATCCTGGCCTAAAATTCTGTGCATTCCAGAAGGATCCAGCTTCCCCGGCCAACCCTGTCCTTCTCTCAGCTAGATTGGCAGGTCAGCACCTCTCCCTGTGGCCATGTTACAAAAGGGGGTAGGAGGGCTTTTCCTGCCATCAGTCACGCTTGCCATCCTCATGCAGACTCCATGAAAGGTCTCCTCCTGCCATATCTCCTCCTAAGAATAGGGAAATCTGTCATCACATGCTATGCTAGCTTGGTTGCTGGGGCAACATGACACTGCCACACTTACTTACCCTTTACCTGGGGAACGCAGCCTCTCCCACGCTGCCTCAGGGGTTTCCTGTGGCCCCTACCTCTCTCCAGACACCACGCTGGTATCAATTATTCCCATTAACAGTTCTGGACCTTTGTAATCTTACAAAGGCAAATGGGCAAAGGTCTCATTCTCCTGTAGCTACCTCCTGCTGGCTGAGATGTAGTCCTACATATCCCGAGGTCCAGAGAGCAAAAAGAAGGGAGGTTGTCTGAACTGGAGGGAAGACTTCACATGAGGGAAAATGATCTTGCAGAGTCCAGGTCGGTTGGCTGTCCCTAGAAAGCAGCATGCATGATGTCCAAAGAATGACACTGCTTGACAAGTTGGCATCCTTGTATTCTAGAGGTGACAATTTAGCAAGGTTAAATGAAGTTTAGAAGGTATAATCAGAACCATAACAAATGTAGGGACTAATTCTACAGCGTCCCAGATTAAGAAAAGAGTGGCTTCCTTGGAGGAAGGTATGTAAGGCATGTCACACCTGTCTGAAGCCCTTTCGTCCACTATACTTAATTCAAATTAGGCTGAGGGGAATATTCCAAGATCCCCCCCACATCTGAAGAATTATGGGATTTTTCTGTCTGAACCATTAGGGCAGAAAAGGAAGGCAGTTTTAAGCGAAGCTGACAGACTGCCCCATACTTTATCAACTCAAATATCTAGTCCAGCCAAACCTTTGAGTCACAGGAGGTAGCAATGCAGATGGGCTTCTGAAGTGAGGTTTACACTGTGTAAACAATAACCCAGGTAATGAGGTCATAGGCAATACCCTCTATGAAAATAGAAGGAAGAACACAATGGTTAATTCACACAACAAATCATAAACCAGTCTCTATATCCACAAGATTGTCATTTGAGAAGATGTCAGAGGGTACGGAAGCCAAACCCCACTCCTGCCATTAGGCTTTGCCTGCAGTACCTATATCCCTCAACCCTTGAAGTTCCTAAAATGTCTTAAGTTTCCTCCCTGACACCTTTCAGGAAAGCAACCT
This sequence comes from Pteronotus mesoamericanus, assembly GCF_021234165.1. Lineage (NCBI taxonomy): Eukaryota > Metazoa > Chordata > Mammalia > Chiroptera > Mormoopidae > Pteronotus > Pteronotus mesoamericanus. Next base: position 4,229,526 of record NW_026555085.1, read on the forward strand.
TCATTCTTTACCTGGAAAGACTACCATGAACCACAAGACCAAACGAGGTACGAGGTCATTTCTCCAGTGGGTTTTTGTTAGCTTCAAAAGTCAATCTCATTTCCTCAAGGCTTTCTGATAACAACCAGAATCCAGGCATGCCTCCTACAGGCATGACATTCCAGTCAAAGTCTTGGTTAACAAAACCACAATTGGAAACTGGTCTTATTGAATTTATGCAAAGAAATCTTATGCCATCACTCACACATTAAGAATGCCAAACTCTGAAAAGAGCAGGTAGGGAAAAATATGAAGCACAAAGGAAAATTCTTGTCCTTCAAATATCCACAAAAATTGCATCTGTGTGCCTTATGCCCTTTATTACTAAAACCATACAATTTCTTTTCAACTTAATATAAGTTTTAACTCATAGAAACCTCAATTTCTTTTTAAAACAGAAACAAAAACAAAATCTAAAGCAAGGACTGTTTCTTAAAAGGGGGAATGGGGCTGGCCAAGATGGAGGTGTAGGTAAATACACTTCACTTCCTCACACAACCAAAAGAAAGATAACAACCAATTTAAAAACAAAAAACAAGTTTCAGAACTGCCAGGAATTGGACTGTATGGAAGTCTGACAACCAAGGAGTTCAAGAAGAAACATTCATCCAGACCGGTAGGAGGAGCAGAGATGGGCAGCTGGGCCAGAGAGGATATGTGGCAAGGTGGCGGCTGGAGGACTGGGTAGGCAAGGTGCCAGCAGGAAGACTGGGTAGTACCACGTTTGCATGTGGATAAACCAGGAGGAACAACTGGAGAGCAGACAACCACACAACCCAGGGTTCCAGCACCGGGCAGATAAAGCCTCAAAGCCTTTGGCTGTAAAAATCTGTGGGTGTTGCAATTACAGGAGAGTCTGTTGGAGGGGCCCACGGCATCCTAGAATGCACACAAGCCCACCCACCTGGGAATCAGCACCAAGGCAGCACATCGAAGGGTGCAATTCACTGTGGGAAGGGGACAGAGTGACTGAAACCAGGGCAAGAGCAGAGCAAGTGGCATTGTTCCCTCTCTGACCCCTCCCCTACATACAGCACCACAATGCAATGAAGTTGGTTTCATGGCCCTGGCAAATACTTAAGGCTCCACCCCTTACAATGTAACAGGTGCGCTGAGACAAAGAAATATGGCCCAAATGAAAGAACAGATAAAACTCCAGAAAATGAACTAAGTGACAAGGAGATAGCCAGCCTATCAGATGCCGAGTTCAAAACCCTGGTAATCAGGATGCTTGGTGAAATGATTGAGTGCAGCTGCAATATAAAGAAATAAGTGAAGACTATACAAGGTGAAATAAAGAAAAATATACAAGGAACCAACAGTGAAGGGGAGGAAACCAGGACTCAAATCAATGATTTGGGAAAAAAAGGAAGAAATAAAATAAACATTCAACCAGAACAGAATGAAGAAACAAGAATTCAGAAAATGGGGAGAGGCTTAGGAACCTCTGTGACCTCAGGTCATTCCTGAGCAAGAACCTATATCCAAAATTACTCTATCCATCAAAGCTATCATTTAGAATGGAAGGGCAGATTAAAGTGCTTCCCAGATAAGGTCAAATTAAAGGAGTTCATCATCACCAAGACCTTATATGAAATGTTAAAGGGACTTATCTAAGAAAAAGAAGATCAAAGCTATGAACAGTAAAATGACAACAAACTCACAACTGTGAACAACTGAATCTAAAACATCAAAAACAAAAACAAACTAAGCAAACAACTAGAACAGGAAAAGAATCATGGAAATGGAGATCACATGGAGGGTTATCAGCGGGGAGGTGGAGGGAGGATAATGGGGAAAAGGTACAGGAAATAAGAAGCATAATTGGTAGGTACAAAACAGACAGAGGGAGGTTAAGAATAGTATAGGAAATGGAGAAGCCAAAGAACTTACATGTATGACCCACAGATATGAACTAAGAGGGGGCATCGTTGGAGGGAATTGGGGTACCAGGCAGAGAGGAAAGGGGAGAAAAGAATGGGACCACTGTAACAGCATAATCAATAAAATATACTTTTAAAAAAGGAGAAAAATAATAATAAAAAAGAATAAATAAACAAATAAAAAGTAGGGTGGGGACTCCAGCTAGCCTTAGAATCTCACACCAACTGGCACACCAACCAGTATCCCAAACAACTTTTACTAGGTCCAAATGGCACAAAGCTCCAAATGGCAGAGACAGAAGATTCCCAGTGCATACAAAATAGCAAAGATCAGATAAAGTCCCCAATAGATAAGAAAGCAAGCAAAGAATAACTGTGACCATGAGCTGAGGTTTCTTTCTTTTCGAAGTTATAACTTTTACAAACTTCTTACTCATTCAGAAATAACCATTTTAGCCTAACTTACTTTCAATCCTTGTTCTTTTTAACAATGGAAAAGACCTTACTCTAACTCTGTATCAGGCAGCTAAAAGTCCTTCAATTTGCAAACATATTCTGTAAGTTCTTGAAACTGAGGTCTTGAAAAAATCTTATTGTGCAATGAATTCAATGCCCAGATATACAGGATCTTATCCCACTTCTCCAACCCTTGGCCATACAATTCCAACTTCATGATGGTAAACCAATTTAGGGAACCATTTATGGGCCATTTTTCCCCATAGTCCAAAATATACGTAGGCCAAGCAGTGTTACAACAGAAAACCAATTCTCTCTTAGACATTGGATAATGGCTGTACATAGCCCAGTCCACTAAAATTCGGCCCAGAGGGCTCACTCCAGTAACTGAAACAGAACAGCTCCTGTTGGCCTGGACATACAGGCCCAAGGCTATGCCCAAAAGAACGCAGGCCAACTGGTAACACAGAAGCAAAACTTGAACCCACAACTGCATCTCACAAGTAGGTGTTAGGGTCCTATCTTTTGCCAACTGGTGCTACAAATTGTGGCCCCTGAACCATGGTCCCCCAAAACTCAGGTGATCCTCACCCATTCTTAGAACCTGTCTCCTTCTCAGGCCCTCTTCCTCAGTGGCACCCCAGAACTTGTACAATCCTTACCCAAATCCCCATTCGTGGCTCCCAGAACAGTCTCCATTGGGTGCAAGTTCATGGCCTCTGGAGCTCAAACAGTCCCATCGATCCCAGTTGTGAGATCAAATGGTCTGCCTTAGACCCCACTTTATGGCCCCCAGAATCAGAGCTGTCCCCATCAATTCCCAGTTGTACAGAAACCCAAGTGACACAACGCCCAAGTGGCACACAGCTCAAACAGTGCAAAGCCCAAGTTGCATAAGACCAGAATGGCACCACATGGCCCACAGCCAGAATAGCAGGCATGGCCTTCCAATTTGCCTAGAGTCCAAATTGCGCAGTGTCCATGAAGCACACTCTGGCACAGAGCCCTTGTGGCCCACAGCCAGAATGGCAGGCATGGCCCACCAAGCAGTACCGCCAGTGGCTCTAACCAGACCCAAATCGCATAGTGCCCAATCATCAATGTGCGTGCCAGTTCAGCTCACCCAGTGTCAGGGTCCCTTTCCACCCCAGACCTGTTTGCTTCTACCATCCCGGCATTTCCAGTAACCGGCACCTTGAGCAGGGGTGCAAGGAAATCCTCTGAGCCTGGGAAATCCCCACAGTCATGCTCCCGGGATCTGCCTGTCACAGGCAGCTGGGTCCTGACTAGGTCCATAGAGTCCCATCTTGGTTCCCAAACTGTTACTGAACAAAAGTAGGGTTCAGCTGCCCGCTGTCAAACACAGGCATAAGACAAGGTTGGTGGGGAAAGAAAAGGGTCTCTATTAAGATGTGCAATTTGAGGGAAGGGAAGATGCCACAAATCCAGGCCAATCTCATACAGAAAAATCCAGCCGCCCTAGAACCAGAAACAGTATCCAGAAATCTCTCCCCATTCTTATCTGTAGCCCAAGGTTGAGAAACAGAGAGCTCTCTCGCTTCAGCCTCCCTCCCTGGAGTCTGCCCATGTGGTGCTGGTGCCGCCATCACCACACCTCGACTGCTTCCCATGCTGGGGTTCTGGGGCTGCTGCCAACAGCTGCAGCCGGTCATACAGGAGCTTCATCGACAGGGCCTGGCGCCCACCGGGTCCGCAGGCGCTCCGGCCCGCATGTCTGTACACAGATGCCAGAGGAGATGAGAGCGGTTGGGGACCATCCGTGCAGCACAGAAGACACTGTGACATCCTACAGGCCACCGCTGGGGCATGTGTCCCTCGGGACTCAGCACAGGACTCAGCCTTGGGACAAGCCACCCCCCGACTGGGTGAGCATGGGGAAGGAGAAGGGCCAAATCTCTGCCCTCCCTCCGTTTTAACTCTCCAGGCCCAAAATTCTGTGTGCTCCAGAAGCACCCAGCTTCCCCAGCCAATCCCATCTTTTTCTGGCTAGACTGGCAGGCCAGCATCTCCTCCTGCTTCCTTGTTCTAGAAAGGGTAGAAGGGCTTTTCCCTGCATCAGGCACCCTCACCATCATTGTACAGACTCTGTGCTAGGTCTCCTCCTGCCGCATCTCTGCCCAGGGGTAGGAAATCTGTTGACAGCACCACCTAGCTCTGTTGCTGAGGCAACGTGACACTGCCATGCTGGCTTGTTTACCATTTATCCAGGGAACTCGGGCTCTCCCACACTGCTTAGTGGGTTTCTTGTGGCCCATCCCTCACTACAGATACCATGCCAATATCAGGGTGGAAGCAAAAGTAGGGCCGGTGGCTGGGAGCACTCTACTAGGAGGCAGGGGTCCTGAGCCCAGCACAGCTGCAGGGCCTCAGCGGAGGTCTCTGGGCCTTCCCATTCCCCAAGGCTCACAAACTCAGAAGCCCACAGGGTGGCAGGGAGTGAGGATGAGTGAAGGGGCGGGTGGGGCCAATGCCCTGTCCAACGAGGAGGCACCTTGCTCCCTCCCCCCTGCCTCATCACCAGCCCCCTCTGACTTGGCTGAAGTTGGAGAAGCATCCATTGCTGCCCAGGTCCTCTCTTCCACCTTCCCACATAGACCTTCCCCTCGAGCCCCTGTGCCAAGCAGCCTGGAAGTTGAGAACATTCACTTTTTGGAGGGATTGTATTTGAGATGGGCCTTGACCCAGAACAGGACATGGGAGATGGGCACAGATTGCTGAGGGTCACCGCCCCCTGTCCCCAGGCTCTGTCCCATCCCCTTTGGAGGGTCAGCTGGTAAGGACCACAGCTTCTCATGGCCTTGTCTGAGTGGACCAGGGCAGGCACCTGACGAGGGGCCAGCCAGTCACTAGTGACACAGGGCACCTTGATCTATGGATTGGCCTGGAATCTGCTCAAAAGCTTGACCCAAGTGCAGTAGATGGGCAGTTATTGTTGGGGGGCAGGGGACATGCCGGGAAGGCCATGATGGGCCGTGTGGGATCAAAGACATGAGACAGTGCATTCTGTGAGTGATGGGTGAGCGGAAAGCTGGCTGGTGACACAAGAAGAGTGGACTATGCACAGGTGGCGGGACCCACCCAGGACAGGAGACACTGGTCCCCACCACGTCACAGGCCCCCAGCCCAAGTCCACATGTATTCTTCAATAAACCTTTGGTTAACGTAAGTTGAGTGCATCTCTATGCTTTGCAACCAAAATATCTGAGCTAGGACTTGAGTGGGAAGGGTTCTGACAGGGGGCCCAGAGTGGATCTTTGTGGAAGCTTCATTACATAGGCATAAATGATTAAATCATTGACCCTTGGCGATCGATCGAGTCAACACCTCCAGCCCTTCCCCCTCACCTCTGACCGCCCAGAGGTCATGGGATGGAACTGAAAGTTCCAACCCTCTAATCACATAGTTGGTTCACCTGGCAACCAGCCTCCTTGCTTAGATGTAGTCCAAAAGTCATTTCATTCACATATCACAAACGAGAAACAGGTCCTTGAGAGAAGGGGGTCAGGCCCTGTGCTGACCCTGACATGGAGATCCGGGGGGCAGGGGGATGACGGGGCACAGTCTTAATGAATGGAACGGGTCAGAGAGAGGGCACCCTGTGGGGTGCATCTGAATCTGACCACAATGGGTATGTGTGGACATCAGCCCCCTGGAGTTGGGGGTGGGGGAGGAATAGGCAAAGGCCTAAGTGTTTTGGTCTGGGGAGAAACAGCCTAAGTTGTTGTTCAGCTGTTTTAGTCTCCATTAATCTCTCACATGGGTTTCTGAGGATCTCCCTGCTGATTTGAAGATTCCTCTTACTAGCCCTTTTGTTTCAGTAACTTACACAATCTTCTGTAAGCCACATTCCACTGAGTGTTAAGGATACCTCCTCCTGGGAGCCTTCCTGGCTTGCCCTTCCGTCTTGTGCCTGTCCACCTTCCTGCCATGCTGTACGGACCCACATTAGCACTCACTCCCTAGAGTAACTGTTTGCTTCTTCCCATTTGTAACAGACATGCGGCAGACATGCTTTATTCATGTTTCCCATTTACTACCCCAAATATTAAAAAGATGTGTGCTCAAGGTAGAGATTTAATAAAGCTAATGATTTTCACTGGCTCGTCAAGGACATTCTCAGTGAAGCTGGCTTTTTCCTTCACCCCACATACGTTAGACCATTAGTTCTCAAACTTTTTGGTGTCGGGACCCCTTTACATTCTTAAAAATTATTTAGGATCCCAAAGGGCTTTTGTTTGTATAGGTTCATCAATATTTTACCATATTAGAAATTAAAACCGAGAAATTTCTAAGTGTTCATTTATTAGCTCATTTAATATAAAAAATAAACTCAGTGCAGCCCTGGCCAGCGTGGCTCAGTTGGTTGGGGCGTCATCCCATAACCAAAAGATTACCGGTCAGGGCACATACCTCGGTGGTAGATTCAACCCCTGGTCAGGGTGCTTGCGGGAGGCAACCAGTTGATGTTTCTCTCTCCCTTCCTTTCTCCTTTCCTCTCTCTCTGAAAGCAATGGGGAAAAAAAAATGTCCTCAGGTGAGGATAAAAAAAGATTTTAATAAAAATAAAAATTCAGTGCATGTTAATATAAGTAATATATTATTGTGAAAGATAATAATTTTCAAAAACAAAAGAGAGAACAGTGGGACTGTTTCACATTTTTGCAAACCTCTTTAAATGCCTGGCATCGCAGAAGACAGCTGGATTCTTATTCTGCTTCTACAGTCAACCTCCTGTAATGTGTTGCCTTGATTGAAGTAAATAAAGGGAATCTGGCTTCACTGAGATATGCAATTGGGGAAGGGGGGAGAATTTTAGTAAGCTGTTCCAATATTATGGCCGTTCTTTGATAATATACGAAAGTTCGACACATGGTAGGTTCTTGAGGGTTAGTTGAAGTCTGGAATCTGGAACCTCCTCAAAAACACTTTATATTGTTACTTTACAATCCATTGGTCTGTCTTGCACTTTAAATGGATCTTTTACCCCATATGATTTTGTAACATTGTGCATTGGCCATTTGGAAATAAAAGCCTTAAAGCATTAGGAAGCTGTCAAGCTCATAGTTGCCAATGAAAGTTGCCCAAAATTCACATTTTTGCTTTGAAATTTTGAAGGTTAAATTTTATTATTAGGGACAAATACTGACAGTTGTTTTCCTTGAAGTGACATGCTCATTTCATTCATTTTAAGAAAATATATGCCAAATACCCAAGATTGAATCACTATAGTTTGTTTACAATTTTTTTTTTCAAATAAAAATGGTGCTGCATGAAAAAATGGCCATTTCCACTTTCTGCTTCTGTCAGTTCACGTTAAGTGCTGTTCTTTGAGACAATTGCCACAATTCAGGGTGCGGCAGACACGCTTTATACGTACTTCCCATTTTATTACCCCAAATATTAAAAAGATGTGTGCTCAAGGTAGAGATTTAATAAAGCTAATGATTTTCACTGGCTCATCAAGGACCTTCTCAGTGAAGCTGGCTTTTTCCTTCCTGCCTGGCTGCACAGTGAGGACCACATGACTACTAGCACAGACTCATGGAGGCACTAACCTTTTTTGCACCATCAGTTGCAAATATCAACACAGTGAATACAGCAAATAACGTCTCAGTGTTATCATGAAAATAGTTTTGACCTGGTGGTCCCCTGAAAGGGCTTGGGACCACACGTCGAGGACTGAGCCCCTGGAGGCAGGGGCTGTATAACCTTGCCCCTGCATTCCTAGCACAGAGACTGCACCTGACAAACACATGCAGAGTAACCGGCAACGCCCTTGAAAATGCAAGGGGAACCTTCAGGTCTAATTCATTACCTTCACAACAACCTTGAGGAGGGCAACTTTATTATCAGACCCATTTCACCAGTGAGGAAACTGAGACACAGAGCAGTGTCTCCCTCTACTGCCTCTCACCGTTAAAGAGAGAACCATGCTGACCTCCAGAAACAAGGCTGGGAAATTCGACAAAGCTCCATCAATGCCTGTGAAGCCCCGGGCACCCCTCAGAGAAGGCCAGCAGCTTTCCTCGCCCCTGCACTGCAGTCAGAGAAGCAGAGACCCTGAGATACCAGGTCTGCCAGTGTCCTGGACCCCAGTGCTGCCAGGTCTGCTGGTGGCAGTGCCCCTCACCCCAACACACTTCCCCTCCACGCTCCTCCTCCCCATCCTGGGACCAGGCCCTGTGGACAGTCTGGCTCTGGTTGGGCTGTGTGACCTCAGGGGAGTGACCTCCTCTCTCCGTACCACAGCCTCTTCATCTGGACAGTGGGTGGTGGGTGGTGATCAGGCCTCACTGACCACAGTTCCCTCCCATCCCAGGCTCCACAGACCCACGGAGCGTGGCGGCATGTCTGAGGTGACAGAGGCAGTTAACACGCAGCCACTTCTCTCTGTGGAGGCCTCTCCAGGCCCTGTGCTCATTTTCTCCCCCTCCCAGAATCACAGAAAAGTCAGTAATCACCCCGAGAGCTCCAGCAGGTAAACAGCCTAGAGCTTGCTCTCCAAATTTCCACTCTCCCACCCTGGAAGGCTGCAGCCTCGGGACGACAGGCTTATCTGCACTGCCCTGCCCTGGGCTGCCCTGGTCTCCCCTGTCCTCCACTGCCTACCCCTCCCGTCCCCACCCCGCCCTGCCCCCACCTGTGCTGTCAGGACAGGAGGGTCTGCGGTGGGACAGGCCTCCCTGAGGGGCAAGTTACTACAGAGCTAGCCAGAGAAGGTTCTGGAGGCCTAAAAAGGGCAGGCCTAGAGGGTACCAAATGAGGGACGTAAGTGACCTGGAGCCAGCCAGGACTATGGGAACCTCCTGCCAAAGTGTGGCTCACACAGGAGCCAAACTGCAATGCCGTGGCCCCCTGGATCTGTCTGTTCTTGTGTGGTGTACCCGCCACCTGGGGTCACTTCAAGGCTGCCCGGGCCCTCTGCCCTACTTAAAATTCTTCTCTCACTCTGCCCCCAATTTTTTTTATCCCCAAGTTCTTCAGATCTCTATTCAGTCCCACCTCACCCCCAACTCCCCTCCCTGCTCTCATCCCTCATCTCACTCTAAGGGGCCCCTATGACACCCCTTTTTCCCCACCATAGGGTCCCTCAATGGCGTGTCTCAGGTCAACGCAGCAGCATGGGCTGAGGTCCTGGTGACAGGCACAGGGCCAGGCCCTGAGGGTCCTGCCCTGAGGAGACAGACAAGAGGGTTATACTGCAACTGAGAAAGGGCTCTTTACAGGTGAGGAAACAGGGGAGCAAGGCTAAGGGCCTGGCCCACGGCGACACGGCTGGCAGGTGGCTGAGCAGGACTGCACTCCGGGCCTTTTCATTGACTTTGGGAAGGGGAGCTATATCGCAGCAGAACATTTGGGACCTGGATTCCAACCCTCAGGAGCAGCTTTTAATGCCTCTGAACATCAGTTTCTTCATCTGTAAAACAGGAATGAACATTTCCTGCCTCGGAGAGACATAGAGAGCATCTGTCACCGAGTAGATATTTAGAAAGCAGTAGCTCTAATTATTTTATTATTATTAATTATCATTATTATTATTTACCTGCTAAAGTCGTTATAGTGGACAGCTGAACAATAGCCCCAAATCCAAGAGTGATTTTTGTAAAGCATAGTTTTACCAGACAAACAGCCCCTCCCATGGCCCCAGAATAAGAACTACTAGCCAAGAGTCAGGCTCCTACAACTTGGTTGGGGGTGAGAGGGGAAGAGAACTGACAGCTCAGTCAGAAGCAGAAGCCTGAGAGTGCAGCAGGCGCCGCGGGGCGGCGGCCGTGAGTGAGGACGTCCTAAGAGCATTCAGACTTGGCGTGTGAACGCCGCCTGACGTCAGCAAGCGGGCGGGAGCTCGTCGTAACCTGGTCGTAACCTGCTGCAAGGCCAGAGAAGAAAGGACTATGAATCCCCAGGCCTAGGAGAGGGGCCATAGAGTCCTGAGAGGGTTGTCTGGGGACAGATGTGGCAGCTTGGAGCCAGCCCACAAGCACAGGCTGGGCAGCTGGTCCAGCTCTGAGGTATCTGGTGCTCGGAACCCCCACATTCTGAAGGCTCTGTCTCAGGCAGGAGAGGCCACTGCCCAGGGTAGAAGCAGGTGTCAGAGATTTACCAGGATGTGGTCCAGAGGGACACCCACATGTCCTGGCCGACACCAATGTCCTGTGGCCACCTCAGGTGTGAGGCCCAATGTCCACGCTCTATGTTCAGAAACTAGCCAGTGCCCTGACACAGAATGTTGGGAGGGTGGGATCTGGGTTCCAGGTCTGTGATATCGGCTGGCTGGGGTTTTTACATGCAGGGAAATGCATTTCTGTCCTGTGTAAGCCACTGTTAATGTGGGCCTCTGCCAAGTGACACCGACCCTCCGTCATAACTAACACCTTCCATACTCTGCTGGGATGGGAGGACAGGGAGCGGTCTCTGCGGCACAGTCTCTTTTTGTTTGTTTTATGTTTAATTTTGTGTTGTAATTTACTTTTTTGGATAGGTAATACATGTACAGAGTAAAACATTTAAAAGGCACTAAAGTTTGTCATTAAGACTGTTTGTAACAGAGGCTGTCATTTAACAGTGACTGTAACAAGGTAGATGTTTATTTCCCTCTTGCATGAAAGTCTGGAATAAGTGAGCCAGAGCATTCTGCTCCACCAGGAGTTCAGGGACCCCGGTTCCTTCCTCCTCACTGGCCCACCGCCCCTTGGTGCCCCTTCTCCAGGATCCAGCACAGCGGCCAGGATGGCTACGTCCCAAGCAACAAGCAAGGAAGGAGGCAGGGGAGACAAAGAAAGAGGCAGAAACACCAGCTGTCTTTTAAGGACAGCTTTTGGAGGCTGCCGCGTGATGCTTCTACTTTCACTCCACAGACTTAACTTAATCACAGAGCCACAGCTGCAAGGAAGACTGGGAAATGTAGTCTTCCCTGAACAGCCATGTGCTCAAGGGGAGAACAGATGTTGGTAGACATCATCACACAAAAAGTGTACAGTGGAGTCTCTGAAGGGATTCTCTGGGAAGGGGCATGAGGGAACTTTTTGGGGTGATGTCAGGTTTTATATCATTTTTTTTTTACTTTATTTTTTTAGTCCTCACCTGAGAATGTGTTTTTATTGACTTTTTTAAACCCTCACCCACGGACATCTTTTTCCCATTGCTTTTAGAGAGAGAGGAAAGGAGAGAGTGAAACATCAATGCAAGAAAGAAGCATCAATTAGTTGCCTCCCATATGCACCCAACCAGGATTGTACACCCCAGACCAGGGAATGAATCCGCAACTTAGGCATGTGTCCCTGGTGTCCTGACCGGGGATCGAAACTGCAACCTGTTGTTTTATGGAACAATGCTTCAACTAACTGAGCAACCCAGCCAGGGCAGGTTCTAGATCTTAATAGGTTAGATGATACAGATGTATACATTTTTCAGAGCTCAAAGAATGATGCATTGAAGATTTGTGCATTTCACTTTCTGTAAATATTATTTCTAGAGACCTCTAAACAAAAAAAAACTCTAAACAAATATTGAACTTTAGTTAATGATGCGCACACTGAAGCATTTAGGAATGAGTATAATAACATCTGCAACTGACTTTGAAACACATCAAAAAGTAGGATGGATGGGCAGATGGAGAGATGTGGGGTAAAGTAAATCTAGTGAAATGTTAATTGTAAAATTTAGGTTGTGGATAATGAGTGTGGTCTGTCAACTCTTTCAACCTTTCTGTATGCTTGAAAGTTTTCATTCTGAAATATTTGTAGAAGAAGTCTCCGTTGCCCCACCCCCTCATCTGCCCACCAAATTCCGCTACCAACTCCTGCTGGCAGTAGCCCCCACATGTGCAGACATACCCAGTAAACAGTCTTTGTTTATCCAAAAGTCAGCCTGCTCCATGTGCTATCTGCTCTGTGATCCAGAGAAACCCCTGGATCAAAACCCTCCTGGGATCCACTGTCCCCTGAGCTGGCCCAGGCAGTCAAAGGAGGCAGCCACACTAGAGCTCTTCCTTCTTCACCTCAGTACCCCTGTGGCCTCCTGGCTGCCCGTCAGCCCCTGACCCACACCCCACCTGCTCAGTGAGTCTCATCAAACCCAATCCCCTCCCTCCCCAAGCCCCACCTTTCATAAGCTACCACCATCCCCCCTCTTAGAACCTTCCTGTCACCTCAGGATCTTATGAAACTGGGCTAACTCCTTCCCAGGAACTATTAACCATGCAGCCTTCTCCCCTAGTTCAGGATAAAGGTGATGTCAGGTTCTGTATCTTGACAGGCTAGATGACACAGGTATATACATTTTTCAGAGGCTGGAAGGTAGTCTCCTTAGCTCTCCTTGACATCTTTGTCCTCTTGGTCCAGATCTTCCTTCAGGCTCTTAGCACATGGCCCTCCTTGCCTCCCACTTCCCAGAGGAGGGGCTCAGACTAGGACTTAAAGAAGGGTCCTTGGGGAGGTGACATCTCTGTGAAGGCTTGGAAGGTGAGCGGGGTCTTGACCGGTGGAGAGTGAGAAGGTCCAGCAGAGCGGACGTCACGATGAAGGCTGCATATGGGAGGGACAGGCATAGTCAGACACAGTGCCATGGCTGGCCAGGTGGGGCCCGCAGGGTGGGGAGGAAGAAGCAGGGGGAAGGAGGCCACAGATGGAGGGAGGTCAGGGCCTCAATCCCACGAAAAGGAAAGGTCACAGCTCCAGCAGGCAAGGGCACTTTCTGGGGAGGGCGTCCCCCCGTCAGTGTCTGTAGAAGACAGAGCTACCCAGGGGCCCAGGTCCTCAGGGACGTTTGAGATGCTGAGGCAGGGAGGGAAAGACATTTTTAAGTTTGAAAGGCATTGCCAAATTTCCCTCCATGGGGACCGTGGCAGCCTCCCGCCCCCTCCAGCCAGGTTTGAGAGGCTAGCTTTGTTCACAGTTTCTGAATGCGGCACTCACGCGCAGTGCCTGGAGACCCAACCAGGTATTGATTTTCCCCAGCGGGTTGCAGACACTGCAGACAAGCCGGGCTACTGTTCCAAAGCCCAGTCCCTCTGCCTGTCCCTTCCCTCCCCTTCTCCTCTTGCTGCAGCTTCCCCACCTCTCACCAAGCTCACGGCTCCATCCTTTGAGCTTCAGCCCAGCCACTGCCTCCTCCGGGAAGCCCTATCTGAACCCCTGTGCAGGGGTGTGAGGAGCCCCTCTCTGTACTTCCATTCTGCACGGGCTTTGCTCAACACTACCCCTCTCCCCATGTGTTGCAGCCCTTGGCTTAGGTTAGCTGTGAATTCTTTGTGTGTGTGTATCAGTGGGGAGGGGGATCTTCCTACTGCTGGGTGACCCTCTTTCCTATTAGGCCTTAAGTTCACTGATATGTATTGAGCCATCGGCAAGGATAGGCTAGTAAAACAGCCTACCTCTACGCTTCCTTTTAAAAAGGACACCTCTATCAGAAGCCAAGGTATAAAGACTTGTGCGGGACAAGTGGAGTTCAGTTTCTAATTGCCAGATGAGGTGGGAACAGGGCAAACCCAAGGACTTACATCTTACAGGAAAGACTGACCTAGAAAGACTACGACATGTTATTACCCCTCTCTCCGGGCAGTTCTGGGCTTGTTTGTCATCACAGCATAGCTCAGGCTATCCTGACAACTACAGACACTCCAGGTCAGAGAAGAACAGCCCCCATCACTTCTTTATATAGAAAAGAGATATGGGCACAGAGACACACGGCAGCAGGTCAGCCTCACAGCCCTCACCAGCCAGTCACTCAGTATTTACTGAGCACATACTATGTCACGCATGTTCTAGGCACTGACAATATAGTAATGAAGAAGGTTCGAAAGTCCTTGCCCACGTGGAGCTTACAATCCAGTGGAGAAAAGGGAGGAAATAGTTTTTTTTAAAGCAACAAGTACATACAATGTTTTCATACCATTTACGAAGAAAAGGCAAAGCCAGAGGAGAGAGGCCTGTAGAATGTGTGCTATTTTAGATGGGGTGGTCAGAGGTCCCTAGGTGAGGAGATGACTTCTGAGCAGAGACTAAAAGGAAGTGAAGGCATGAACCATGTGGACATCTGGAGAAGGAGTAGTCCAGGCAGAAATGACAGCACGTGCAAAGGCCCTCAGGTAAGGGGCTCCTTAGCGCCTGGCGTGCTTCCTGCATGCTGACGCTGGGACCGAGACCTAGGTCTCTCTTCCTCTCACTCCAGCTCTCTCTCACTCCCTCCAGCAGCCAGGAGAAAAACGGTATTGGACCAGATTTAAGGGAAGCGAATCAGGCGGGCTGCCCCGGGGCCGCCTCCCTTGAATCCCCGCAACGGGCAGCCCCGGACCCCTCTGCCAGGCCCGGCAGCTCTCTCTAGTTAACAGGTGGCCACAGAGCTGCTTCATGCCAGGACTCCGGAGCACTGCTTTATTTGCATGCCAAGTCCCCTGATTTTTTACTCAAAGCCAAACACCATACTGTCTAACTGCCTGTAATGGGGCTCCCCAGCCTGGAACCCATGGTCCAGAAACCAGACTGGGGCACGTCCTGTTCCTTAGTGTCCAGGGGTGGGAGGGAGGAGGGCACCTCTAAAGTAGGCGCCCTGCCCCCAGCCCCTAGGACCAACTGGTTAATGAGGCCTCTGCAGAGGACTTGAAGCTTGTTCCTAAAGGCCCAGTGGTAGTTACAGGAGGGGAAGCCCCAGGAGCTCCTAAAACGATGCCACTCCACTGCGCTGCCCAGAGAAGGAGCTTCCTGAGCACAGCTGTGCCCGGAGGCGGAGCCCGAGGCAGGGGAGTCAGGCTGCCGGGGCTTCAATCCTGGCTCCATCCCCACCAGCTGCCCACCCGGGGCAGGTCAGTTACCCTGTAGGTGCCTCTCACCTGTAAAATGGGGGTGGTAATAACAGGTTAGTGCCAGAGCTAAATGAGATCATATCTGTAAGGTTATTAGCCCATGGCAAATGCTATAAAAGTTTTTTTTTTAAGTTAAAAGGAAAGGGCTCAGCAAAATGTGTTTTAAAAACCACTCTCTTCCATGTAATTGTATTTAAAATGTTCAGTAAGAAAAGAATTTGCCCCCTTTAAGAATAACCTGGGAAGAAACTGCTTCTGTCAGCACAAAGTCAGTGATTAGGACACAAAGCGAGAGTTGCCGAGGGTTTAATTAGTTCCTTCCAGCGCTCAGGGCGAGGCCTTCAGGCGAGTGGAGACCTGCCTGGGAGGGGCCCACAGAGTCCTGAGTTTGGGGGCCCCAGCGGCAGTGGCTCCCATCCCAGCCTTGGCACACGGGCTGCGCTGCACTAGCTGAGCCAGGGGCCCTGAGGTGCAGGGTCTTTGGCTGCAGGAATCTGACCCTTGCCGGCCAGAGGCCTGGGCAAGGCGGGGCGGCGGGGAGCGGGGAGCGGGGAGCGCGGGGGGGGGGGGCGGGGGGGGGCGGGGGGCTGCGGGTGCAGGGGCCTGGACAGACGAATAAACTACAGATGTGTGGTGAGAATGAAAAGTCCAGTGATGACAAGAGTGAGACAGGATAGTAAGAAGGGAGGAAAATTCCTAACAAGTAGAAAAGGGGAACTGACAGTAGCTGATCAAACTGGCCAAGTGTTTACAGCCAGATACAGGAGGTCACCTCCCTAGAGACAACATCTAGGCTTCTAGGCTTCCTTTGAGTTTCAGCTCCAGTCACAGAAAAGCAGCAAAACTAGGTGGGTGACACAAGGACCAGCTGCAATGACTAAAGACCCTGTGCTGGCCAATCAGTGGAGGCCACGACCCTGAAAGGCCACACCTGGAGAACTGATGAATATTCTGCTGAAACCCTCCCCTGGGACTTCCCCTTAGATTCTCGCCTGCTAGAGAGGGAAAGGCCACAAGACAAAGGACCCAGCCTGCGCTCTCCCTCTGGGGAGCACTCCTGTGCCTCCCCCATGCCCCTCTCCTTCCCCCACAGGCAGGCATCTCCTAAACTCTAAGGGACCCTACAAGACTTGCAACCAGGAGAGCAATGGGCAGTGGCAGCTTATCCCAGGCTAATCCCCCAAACCTGTCCGCAAGGCCTTTTTTCTGACTTCCCAGTGACTTAAGGCAGCCCAGCCTAGGCTCTATCTCCTGCCTCTGTGCTAAGCCCTTCCTTGTTTCACTGTCCCCAGCCTTCATAAAGGTGCCCTTAAAGTCACCTGGATTCGTGTTGTGAAATCTTTCTACACAAAGTGAAGAATCCGCCCACTACCAGCTCGCCCTAAGCAGACCCGCTCGGGGCCAGGCCCGTGCCCAGTAACGAGAAGAGTTCAAAGTCAGCAAGGTGCTTGGGTCAGGCCTCCATTGTCCATTCAACATTTCTGGCAGGTGCATCTTTCTCTTTCCATCTCTTTGATTACTGAGGCACCCTGTCCCTTTGCCCTTAAAAGGAAAAATACCTTGACTGGCAGGGAGGTGGGCAAGAGCCTGGTCCTTTCCAGGTCTATGTCCACATTGGTAACATCAGTCTTCTCTTGAGACCAAAAACAAACACCAGTATAATTTCTTGAGCACCTATTAAGTGCCTTGCAATGCATATTTTTCACTCCTCACAACTGCTTTCCACACTGAAACCACACACCCATTTCACAGATTAGAAAACTGAGGTTAAATGCCTGACTACTCTGCAAAAAAACTGCAAAGCTCAGAGCTCTCCTCCTACAGAGCAGATTTTGCTCAGAAGGGGTGCTTCATGCTCAGGACCATGGCTGGGTCCTACTTGCCCCTCTTTCTTCCTTGGATCTGTCTACCTACCTCTCCCTCCCTCCCTGGGGAGTCATCCCTCGGTGACCCCTTGAAGGGCTACAGCCAGCTGCAGCCAGGCAACAGATTCCCTTCAAACAACAGGGAAGGAAGTTAATTCCCACAAAGCGCCAGAAAGCGGTAGGGGTTTAAAAGAGAAGCCAGAAGGCCAGGAGAAATGAAGGAGGCCATTCATAAATGGAGAGATATATGGTTTTCCTGGACCGGAAGACTCAGTATTGGTAGGGTGTCAATTCTCCCCGAGATGATCTGTAGATTCAATACAGCCCCAATCAAAGTCCCAGAAGCTTTTGGTGGAAATTGATAAGTCTATTCTAAAAAATATATGAAAATACAAAAGACTTAAAATAGTCAAGACAATCATGAAGAAGAACGAAGATGAATGACTCAAACTACCCAGTTTTAAAACTTTCTATGCAGAGGTCCAAGTAAAGCTACAGCAATTCAGACACTGTGATATTGGTTTAAGGGTAGACAAATAGACCAATATAAGAGGAGAGAGAGAATCCAAAAATAGACCGGCACACGTATGGTCAATTGATTTATGACAAAGTCACCATTACAATTCAGTAGAGAAAGGATCTTCTTTTCAATAATTGGTGCTGGCCCAGTTGGATCAATTGGATCATATAGAAAGAAATGAAACTCCTACCTCATACTATAAACAAAAATTAATTATAAATGGATCATAGGTCTTAATGTGAAAAGCAAAACAATAAGGCTTCTAGATAAAAATACAAGAGAATAATGTCAGCCCTGGCCAGGAGGCTCAGTTGGTTGGAGCATCATTCTGTACACCACAAGGTTGCTGGTTTGATCCCCAGTTGGGGCACGTACATGCGTACAGGAGGCAACCGATCAATGCTTCCCTCTCACATCGATGTTTCTCTCTCTCTCTTTCTCTCAATCTCTCTTCCCGCCACCCGCCCCCACCTCTCTAAAATCAATAAAAACATATCCTCAGGTGAGGATTAAAAAAAATTTTTTTACAAAGAGAATATTTTCATGACCTTGGGATAGGCAAAGATTTCTTAAACATAACTCAAAAAACCACTAACTACAAAGAAAACAATGGATGTCCCTGAAATTTAAAACATCTGTCCTTCATAAAACAACCAGTAAGAGAGCGGCAGAAGATATCTACCTGCACACACGTCGGACAAAGAACTCACATCCAGCATACATAAAATGGTGCTACAAATCAAAAGGAAAAAGGCAAACACCCCATTAAAAATGGCCAAAAAACTTTACCAGCCACTTCACAAAGAAGATATCCAAATATTCAATAAGCTATAAAAATCACCAAGAAAGTGCAAATTAAAATCAAAATGTGATACCACAGTACACCCACTAAAATGGCTGAATTTGAAAAAATCTGGTAATCCCCAGCTTTGGGGAAGATGTGGAGCAACGGGGACTCTCATACACCGTTGGTAGGAGTGCAAACTGGAACAGCCACTCTGGAAATCTATCTGGCTCATGACCCGAACCTAAAGCATATGTCAAACCTATGATCCAGCAATTCCATGGCTAGGCATTTACTCTAGAAAAATAAAAATATATGTTTATAAGCAGACATATGCAAAAAATATTCATAGCAGCTTTATTCAGAACAGCCCAAAACTTGAAAGAATGTAAAAAGTGCATCAAAGGGAGAAAGAATAAACAAGTTGTGGTAAATCATTTGATGGAACATGACTCAACAAAGAAAAGGAACAAAATAGTGATGTATAAAACATAGAGGAATCTCACAAATATCAGAGTGAGAAATAATCCAGACACAGAGAGTACATACTGTTTGATTCCATTTATTTGAAGTTCAAAAATGTAAAATTAATCTATGGTGACAGGATAGTGTCGGTTAGTTAGTGACTAGGAGGCAGTATGAGGAATGCTCTGAAGTTCTGGAAATATTCTATACCTTGCCTTGAATAATGGTTTCTGTAAACAAGTCTGCAAACATGTGTAAAAATTCATGACAATATAGACTTAATATTTATTTAATTTACTGTTTGTTTTATTACAATTTTTAAAATAATAAAAAGAAAGAGAAGCTATGGATGCTAAGGCTAACATGGGCTCCGGCTCTGCCTTTAACAAGGGCTCCAAAGCCTAGGGAGGATAGAAAGCCCTGGAAATTGAAAGGAGGTGAAGTGGATGCCGTTGACGTGTCCTCCCTTAGGCCTCCTCTGGGGCTTCTTCCTCAGCCCACCTCATTCCTCACCCACACAAAGTGCTGAAAGACTTGAAAGCAGGAGGCGCACCCGGATGCGCCCTGTCTGTGGCACAGCCCAGGGTTAGCTGATTCTGCAGGGCTCTCTGGCTTTCGTTGGCTTTGAGCTGTTTTTACAACTCTGGAAATTGCACAAAACTGACAGTTAAGCAACTGGTGCTTTAGTATATAAATGCAAATGAACTTTTATATATATATAAAATTGAATAAATTTTTTGCCATAGAAGGGCAAATATTATCAACCTGTTGCCATTTCTTGGCAGCCTACATACAGATCTGCTCTTCAGATTCTCCTCTGAGCCAGCTGTAACATCTTACGGGTTCCCACTTTAAATAATAAGTTAACATCTTTGACACACATTTATTTTTATATTTATATGAATGTGATTTTTTTAACATCCTCTTGACCCAATTCCCTCTTTACCACCCTCCCCTCTGGGTGGGTGAAACATCATGGCTTCTCTTAGTCTCTCATATAAATTCAGGCCTGGGCTCCCTGGAGCCTCTGGGTTTTCCAATTCACCCACATTTCTGTTGGATGGGCTCTGCAGACACACAAGGGAGGGAGACCCTGTTCTGCCCTCCCAGGCCAGGAGAGAAGACCTGACCAGTTTGTGAGAGTTTTCAGGGCCTTATTTGATCCTTGATCCTCACAGCAACCCTTCAAGGCAGCCATCGTTACCATATATGTTGCTGTTCACATCTGTACTTTGCTTATAGTGAACTGTCTTGCCCAAGTGGACTCAGGACTCAAAGCCAGGTCTCCAAATCCATTAGAACCACTGGCTGCTTAAATGTCCATTTCACACAGGTCAGCAACTCCCAGCCCCCCACCGGGGACCTTGTGCCCATCCCAACACCTTTGTACCTTCTGGTCCCACAGTAGACACCAGAAGAAAGGCCCACCTGCTGAGTTGAGAGCCTGGGGGAGCCCTGGCCATCTTGGGGAGATGCTGAGCTCTGAGCACCTTTCTGAGCCTTCAGAGGCAGCTTTTCCCCAGAGGGACGCTGAGTTGTTGCTGGGTCAGGCCATGCCACACAAATCAATGGCCTCACTAATGAGGAGCCGCCGCCACCAGGGGTGCTGACCTGGGCTCCCCAGGTCCCTTGGGCTCCAGAATCAGCTTCATCCAAACCCCAGGCTAAGCCCCTCATCCTGCCTCCCAGCCCCACCTACCCACGAAGGGCCTCTCTGGAGATCAGAGCAAAGGCAGGAAGCTTCAGAGGCAGCGAGGGGGCTTGAGGGCAGAATGGAGGGAGCACGGGGCACAGAGGATGCCAGCTGCGGAGGCCGGAGGCCAGAGCGTGGCTGTGGGCTGGTAACAAGAGGTGGCCTCCCTGTCCCCACAGGCATCCTGTTCCCCAAAGACTATAACACAGAAGGAAAAACACTAGAGACTTTTGCCCGCCTTGGCTTCTGGCCAGGGAGATCTGGAGAGAAGCTGCAGGAAGCCAGGCGCTCCTGTGCTGGGACTGCTCCCAGAGGACAAGGGGGAGGAGAGACGAGGTTGGGGGCAGGCCTCTCCCTCTTGCATAAAACCTTGGCATAAAGTTTGAGGAATAAGAGCTGACACTTCTTGAAGACTCACTGTGCGCCACCCCTGTTCTAAGCACTTTATATACTTGAATCATTTATTCCCTACAACAGCGCTATGAAGTCAGTACAATTATTATATTATCTCCATTTTACAGATGAGATAGCTGAGGCACAGAGATATTAACATGCCTAGGACCACACAGTGGTAAGTGTTCAGACGTAGCCCGGCTGGCCTACTTTTCAATTCCCATCATGCTAGAAAGTGGGGTCCTCCTTTCATCACTAAATATTCAACAAGAATTTAGGACCACTGGCTGCCAGTGTCCACCAGGCACTGGGACACAGTACACAACAGACAAGGCCGCTGATCCTCCTGGATCACCAGCACAGTCCAGGGCGCCCCCCGCCCAGTGCTGGGTGGGGGCTGCCATACATCATGTGTGTAAACATGAACTTGCCTCCCCAAGGCAGCAGAGAGTCGCAAATACATTCCTCTGCAATCACCGGCATGGTTCTTCGTCACCCTCTCTTGCACCGGGGGCATCAGTATTGACTTTGCAGCGGGGAAGTGATCCGCCCAAGGTCTCAGGGCTAGGAGCTGGCAGAGTGGGTTTGAATCTGGATTTGAATTTTGTGCACTATGGGGCCTCTCAAACTATGGGGCTGTTGGATTCCAAGAGCTAAGCCATTGCCACAGCCAGCTGAGCAGGTGGACAGGGGGTTGAGATAAAGTTGGGGGTGCACTGCAGTCACTAAACCAGCCATCTCTCCCACCACCATCCCCCCGGCCCCCACGCACACACACACTCACCAGTGTGCACATTTGCCCTGGCCAAGGGTTCGAAAGGTTTAAGAGCTCTTGGAAAAAATCGCATGGTGGGTGTAGGCCGGCTAAACCACGCGGGTGGTGAGGACAGCGGGGACGGGAGGCTTGGGGCGCCGGCAGGATGCTGGCGAGTGGAGCCACCCAGGCAGGCCGGCCAGAGCCCAGTCAGGCCAAGTAGCTTCCCCTGTCTCCTTGGCGATGGGGGGAGGGGGGAACAAGGGGCGAGGGAGGCGAGAGGACTCCGAGCATTGATCTCGCTCCAGTCAGATTCAATCCCGAGTGAAATGGATTTTTTAATGCGTCTATTAGCTGCTTTGAAAACGCAATCTGAGTTCAGGAGAAACGAAGGCCCCCATCAGAAAGCACTTGGCGTCTGAGGCCCTAGGGGAGCAGAGGATGCCTGAGCGCAGGGTACGCGCACCTCCCACCTCCCCCCGCCCCCGCCCCCGCCCCAGCCTGAGTTTAGCCTTGGGGCTGGGGGAGGTACCTTGAGACCTTTACTCCTCCCCAGCCCCTAGGGTACGGAGATGTGGGCCAGCTCTTCAACAGAAGTGAGCAAATTACGACCCCAGAGGGAAGCCATTTCCTGCGAAGGGCACAATCCCCAAAGTCCTCCCGGGTGCTGCACGATTTTAAGGGCCCTTTGAAGATGCGCACTCAGCAAATCCCGGGCTCGGGTAAAAAATAATGCCCAGCCAGCTTAGGCCCAGCGCCTCACAATTTAGGAAAGATTCCCCCGTTTGCTCTTAGTTTAGTCCTCTTAAAGACTACAGAGAGCATTTCACTGTTAAGGAAACTGAAGCTGGGGAGGCGCCTTGCCAAGGTGGCTCAGGCAGGGCCAAGGCTAGAATGCCCAGTCCCTCCTTCGGGAGGCCCCCCTGCCGTAGGGGGAAGGGAGCTGTCGGAGCCGGCCTGGGCCCCGAGGGCTTGGGGACTAGGATGTCCGACTGGCATGGCTGTGGATGGGGAACAAAACTGGTTCCCGAAGTTTTCAAGAGGCTCTTAAGAAGGGGTGGAAGAGGCTGGAAGTGGAAGGGATGGATGGAGGGATTTGGGTCAGATACACAATTACGTCTCCCTATTGTCATTCGCTGTGTATGGAGACTTCGCATATGCAAATGAGTTTATCCTCCCATAGTAATCAGGAGCAAATTACCTTCTTGCTGTTTACTTTCAGCGTCCTTAATCTGGTTATTAGACAATGAGGCTTGTTTGGTGAGAAATTCATAGTAAGAATAGAGGGGGGGGGGGGCAAGATGCCGCACTTACCCCGAAATAGAGACAGTCCCTGGGTCTCCCCTCAGCTTCTCAGCCTCTCTCCTGCCCTCCAGTTCCTCTACAAACCCCAGCCCTGCTTTTCCTCTCCCCCATCCCACCATTCCCAGCTTCCTCTTGCAGCCCATCACCTCCCCCATGAAGCCTTAGTGGACTGGGCAGGTGGCCCCTAGTGTTCTCGAGTCCCTTGAGGGCAGAGGCCTCAAACAGACCTAGGGGTCTGGAGTCAGTTCCAAGCCTTCTCCATCGCCCTGGGGCCCACTCCACATGCCCAGCGCTCACACTGCCTGACACTCACTGCCCTTCCCAGGCTGCCTGCAGCCTTGCAGAGGTGGCCCCCTCTTCTCTCAAGTAACTTCCCACAGTGTGTGGGCCAGGCCTCTGTCCAGAGGTTACTGAGTCTCTCTCTCTCTCTCTCTCTCTCTCTGTCTCTCACACACACATGGGTCATGAAAACACCAAGCCCAGCTGGAGGGAACATTAAAATCATTTTTAGCCCTGACTGGTGTGGCTCAGTGGGCTGGGTGAAGTCTCACAAAGGGGAATATTGCCCGTTCAGTTCCCAGTCGGGGCACATGCCTCAGTTGCTGGCCAGGTCCCCCGATGGGGGCACGCGACAGGCAACCGATAGTTGTATCTCTCATACATCGATGTTTCTCTCCCTCCTTTTCTCCCTCCCTTCCCCTCTTTCTAAAAATAAGTAAGTAAAATATTTTTTAAAAAGAGCATATTTATTTTAACATTTTCACAGTAACACTTTGCAGCACCGCACCCCTGCCGCTCATACCAGCATTTCTCCTGAGGCACCTTCCCTGTGCAATTCCTGGGCACCCTGAGGACAGGCGATCCATCCTGGGTCGTTCGTCATTTGATTTTTTTTTTTTTTTTTTTTTTTTATCTAGCTGTTTATAAGATCTCTTGGGATTGCTACAGTTTCACACCAGTGTTCGTGGGTTTCTCCTTATTTACTCTGCTTGAATTCTTCATGTTCCTTCCCAGGATTTGTCATTTTTTTGTTTTTATCATTTACCTGGAAAATTTGTAATCAGCACATCTTTAGATATTGCTTCCCCCAGTTCTCTCAGTTGTCTCCTCTAGAATTCCTAGATGACATTTGTTAAAGTCCTCATTCTATATTCCACGTCTTTTTTTCTTTTGTTAATGTTTTTCTCTTTTTGTTGAATTATGGCTAATGATTTTGTTAAGTAGAAGTTAGAAAATGCAGGAGAAGGAAGGTGGGAGAGGGTCCACAGTACCCAAAAAAGTACCCCGAAAAACCCTACTTTGTTTAATTACCTACCTCTGGTCACTGTCTGTTTTAGGAGGGAGTCCCTAATACTTACAGAAAGAGCTTATAAATAACTTTGGGTAACTGCCCCAACTTTAGTTAACTGCCTTCTGTCTCATATCTGCTTTATAACAACATGAGCAAATGTGGTCTGGAGCAAAATAAGAATTCTGGGCTAATAGCCCTCCACACACACCTAAGTTTGGGTAGTCACGACCCCCCGAGAAAAGCTGGCACCACTTCTACCCACCAGTCAACATAGAACTGCCTCACCGCAACCCCACCAACTATGTAAGTCCTCAGGACAAAGGACCTGATGCTCTTGCCGACCTCGCTTTTGCCACCCTTACCTTGCCCTGCCCTGAATCTGTGCCTTTCACCCCAACGCCAGCAAGCCCTGCTCTCCTCCATGAGAACGCATCGCTAAGGAACCTTGCTTACACATTAATAGACTTGCTGGTCTATAATTCTTTATTGTGTTAGCAAGAAGAACTGAGTTTTTCCTCTAATAATTTCTTTGGATCTATTTTTCAGTTCACCAACTGTCTCTTCAGCTGTACCTAATCTGCTGTTTAACCTGTCCCTTGAGTTTTACATTTCAACATTATCATTTTTATTTCTGAGTGTATTTGTTCATTTTCATATTTGCCTGTTTTTCCTGGTAGCATCTTTATGTCTTTAAACATTTTAATAAACAAGCTATTTTTAAAAATATTCTGGATCCGATCATTCCAATATTTTAAATGTTGAAGGCCTAATTCTGCCATTTGTTGTTTTTACTGACTCACTCAGAGTCAGTTTTTTCCCATGTGCTTTGTAATTTTGTACACTAAACTGAAGCTCAGCCAGGCTATCCATAGGAATCCTGTGCAGTAGGAGTTGAGGGTGTGTCTCTGCAAAGAAAATTTGCTTTTGCTTTTGCCAGGTGCCCCAGGTGCTACCAACAAGGTTGGAGTTAATTTCGCCACCTGGAATTTCCCAGAACATCGGGTAATGCTTGTGTTTTACATAAAACCTTAAGTGGGCAAGCTTGTGGTTACAAATTTAGAGGCTTTTCTTTCTACCTAGAGCAAAAACTGAAATAGACAAATGTTATCATTTCTCTTTGCCACTGGATGGATTTTTTTTCCTCTGTCCTTTCACAGATAGTGTAGCCTTTGAGAGCCCTGGTTTTTATAGCAGTCTCAGTTACAACTCCCCACTGTGCAGTGCCTAAGCCTGCCTCCTTCTTCCCTGCGGGACCCTTTACACCCAAGGCTCTAGGCGGGGTTTCTGGACCTGGACAACATTGTCCCCCAGGGGACATTTCTGGCTGTCAAAAACTGGAAGAAGAAGGTGCTACTGGCATCTAGTGGGTAGAGGCCAAGGTCATTACCAAACATACAATGCACAGGACAGCCCACCTCAACAAAAAATAATCTGACCCAAAACATCGATAGTTCTGCCAGGTCCTGGCGATGTCTATGCAAACGACCTGAGGTCTCCCTGCAGCTTCAGAGTCCCTGAGCACTCAGGCTTCCAGCGTTCTCTTTGTATTTGACATCCTAAAGGTTGTCCTTGCATTCATTCATTTTACAAACAATCATGCAGTTAAAAGAATAGTTGTTGATTTGTTTGGAGCGCTTTTGGGAGCTCTGTGATGGGAGATTTCTCAAGAGATGCTCTTGTCACTCCTGCCTGTGCCCACATCTCTAATATTTGCTGCCCTCCTTCATCTCTCACTGTCTTATAACCCTCTTCTCTGTTTCCTGTCTCCTCATGGCCCCTTCCTGATTCCACTACCTCCCTCTTCCCCAGATCTCCAGGTCTCTTCACCTCCTGGCCACGCCTCAGAGTGTCCTTTCCTGCCCCCAGCCCAAGCCCCAAGCAGTTCCTGCAGCAGGACTATTCATCCTATCCTTTGGAGTTTTTGTCAGCCTTGTCCACCCTGGTGTCCAGCACCTAACTTGCTGAGTGAGGAAAGAAGGGAGGGAGGGAGGGAGGGAAGGAGGAAGGGAGGAAGGGAGGAAGGGAGGAAGGGAGGGAGGGAGGAAGGAAGGAAGGAAGGAAGGAAGGAAGGAAGGAAGGAAGGAAGGAAGCCTGGCTGTGGACCCAGGAAAGGCAATCGTAATAACTGAGCGTACAGTCCTGGAGTCTGGGTTAGTCAACTCCAGAGCGACACCCTGTTGGGACAGCCATAGAGCAGTCTAAATGCACATTTGGGGAAGACATTTCTCTCATGCTTCAAGGGCTGGCGCTGGAGACGCTCCCAATCTCCCTCAGTAAACAGTGCACTTCACCTCACAAACTGCAACATCTGCACTGAGATTTGTGGGGACTTCACAGTTCCTTCCAAGAGCAAATGGGTGGGTTCTGGTTGTTTGTAGCTACAGGGTCTGTTCCACCTCCAGAAACCCAAACTGCCCACGACCCCAGCTGGTCTCTCCCAGGAGAAAACAAAACAAGGTCTCCATCCTGCTAGCAGCCCCTGGAATTCCAGGTCATTTATTCATTCAGTATCAGTTAGACCATCTTCCATGTGCTGGGCACTGTTTCAGGCATTAGAAGTTTAGTAGAAAACAGATTAAGGTCCCTGCCCACTCAGGGCTTATGTTCTGGGGCAGAGACGGGTCAGTGTATTGTGTGCTGTCGGGAGTGATGAGAAGGAAGAGGAAAATGAAGGGAGCCGGTGGCTGCACTGATGGAGGGCGAGCTGCTTGATGAGCAGTCAGAAAATGCCTCTCCGTGAGGACAGCTTAGTGAAGTTCACCCGAATTAAGGGAGAAGAAGGTTCCAGGGTGCAAGAACAGCGACTGGAGTGTTTGGGAAGAGCAGGGAGGCCCAGGCGGCTGCAGTGAGGCGGGAAGGGAGGGGGGAAATGGGCCATCGCCAGAGGTCTGAGGTCTAGTCTAAGTGTGATGGGAAACCTGGAGGGTTGTTAACAAGGTTGGGAAAGAGTCCGATTTACATTTTCACAAGATCCCTCTGGCTGCTGCTGGGGAACTGAGTGAGGTGGCAAGTGCGGAGGCAGGCGTCACACAGGACAGTGTCTGAACAGGCCAGGCTCAGGGCAGTGGTGGTCGGCACCAGATGGGAAGAAGCCATTGGATTCTGAGACATCCTAAAGGAGAGCCAATAGGATTTGCTAAAACTTGGATGAGGGGTGGCAGGTAGGGGTCAAGGTTCATCCCAAGTGTTCCTACCTTGAGGATCATGGGGTCTTTCATTGAGGAGGGGAGCAGGTTGAAGGGGTGGTCAAAAGTCTGGATCTGCACATGCTAGGGTAGAGGTGCCTAGTGATGTGGTTCAGGACGCACTACCCCAAAATGTGGCATCTTCAGCATATTCTAAGCTGAAGGAGTTGTTAGAAAGGTCACTAGGACCATCCCCATCACCCCTTCTCCCTGAAACAGATCCTAAACCCATCCTGTGAGAGGTGTCCTCCCAGCCCTGACTGGTGTGGCTGAGTATGATGGGCATCTTACTGCAAACTGAAAGGTTGACGGTTCGATTCCCAGTCAGGGCACATGCCTGGGTTGCAGGCCAGGGTCCCAGCTGGGAAAGTGCAAGAGGCTACTGACTGATGTTTCTCTCTCACATCAATGTTTCTCTCCCTCTCTCTCCCTCCCTCCTTTCCCCTCTCTCTAACAATAAATACATAAAATCTTTAAAAAGAGAGAGAAAGTCTCTCAAAAAAAAAACAAACAAACAAAAAAAAAAACAAACATGTGCCCTCCCTATGCCTGGACAAAAGCTCCAACCTGGATAAGCTCTCTGGAGACAAAGGGACACCAAGAAGGATCCTCATAAATAGGCCTTGCTAAGTCCTTCCAGCCTTTTACGCCCCTCACACTCTAACCTATCATATTTCTATGTAACTGCCCATTCTTCATCACACACCGCATAAAAATACTCGGGTCTAAATGTGTCTTTGGGTTTTCATTTCCTTATAAGGGATCCCATGTCACATTAAATTTATAGTAAATAACTTTATATGCTTTTCTCCTGTTAACCTTTGTCAGTTTAATTTTCAGACCCAGCCAGGGACCCTAGGAAGGTGAAGGAAAAATTTCCCTCCCACACAGTGGCAGAGCTGGGGAGTAGGCAGGGGACCACAAGGGCCTTGTTCAGGTGCAAGGACAGGGCTGCAGACGCGCATGTGGGAATCAAAGCGCAGAACCTGATGAGAGCCCGAGTGGGTTAGAGCTAATGCAATATGAGCAGAAAGGATGCATGTCGCTTTTGGGTGGAAGCATGTAAGAGCTGGTGTGCAATTCTGCCTGTTCTCTTCACCCTGGAGCAGCACAGGAGCCTGCGGCGCGGTCATCAAAGGTTGCGTCATGACCCATCCTACCTAAAGCTTTCTAGTGGCCTCCCGGCCTCATGCTGCCAGGTCCTAGGTGACCTCCCATTTGGGCCTGTCTGCCCTCACTTCCCCCACACACCCCTCAATCACTGCACTCTAGGCTCAACCTCCTTCAGTTTCTCTAATTTCCAAGCCCTTTCCCACCTCGGCGCCTTTGCAGGTACTGTTCTCTTTGCCTAAAAAGCTCTTCCTTCCCCTTCCTCTGACTTCTTTTTTCTCTGGATCTCATCTCAAGAGGCAGCCTCCTCAGAGAGGCCTTCTGTGACTGCTCATTTTAATGGAGTCTCTCTCTCTCTCTCTCTCTCTCTCACTCACACACACACACACACACACACCCACACTCTCACCATTATCCTCTTTCATGGGACCCTGAGGTTTTCTTTTCGAGCACTTATTACAAAATGTAATTTTTATATATGAATGTTTCAGTTTGAGAAATGCCTGTCCTCCTTCCCCTGACTTCACCATAAGCTCCATGAGACGAGGAAGATGGCTTGTGTTTCATCACTGTGTGCAGTGAACTATAGTTGAATGATGAATGAGTAGGGAACAGAAACACACTGGTCGTGTACTATGTTCTCAATCTTGTGCCAGACTTTTACACACCCAGCTGGTAGACATCATCACTGCTAACCAATATTTCCAGTCCTCTTCTCTTCCTAGGCAGACAGGATTATATATCCCCATCTTCTTGAAGTTAGATTGGGTTAGAGCTAATGCAATATGAGCAGAAAGGATGCGTGTCGCTTTTGGGTGGAAGCATGTAAGAGCTGGTGTGCAACTCTGCCTGTTCTCTTCCCCCTGCCAGGAAAGCCTGTGTGGAGGTGATGACAGCAGAAGATGGAAGAACCTTTGTCATCTGTGGTCCCTGAGCAAGTAAGAAGAGCAGAGCTCTCTCCCCCAGCCCAGGAGGGGTAAATAGTGTGAGAAAGAAACAAAATCTTTGTGGTTTTAAGTCACTGAGAGTTTGTGGTCATTTGTTACACAGCATAACCTAAACCACCTGATTCATACCGTGAGCTCATTGAATTCTCCCAACAGCCCCACAAGCTACTGTCCATGCCCACTTCTCAGAATCATTCAGTCATCACGTATTGATTGAGTCCCTCATAGAAGGCAGCATTGGCCAACAAAGAGGAATGAGACACGGCCAGCCCCTGGAAAGCTTGCCGAAATGGTCAAGGGAATGGAGTGGAGTAGAGGCACAGCAGAAGGACTGGTCCTGGAGGGAGGAATGCCGAGGGGGGATCTTGACCTGATGGTGTCTATTGTCCAAGCAGGTGGGGGCGGAGGTGCCAGAAAAGATGGCACCCTCTGGCACAGGGACCACCTGGCAAAGGTCAAGGGTTGGGGGTGGAAAGTCCCAAAGAGTGTAGTGGAGAATCAGTGGAATACAGGTGCATTCATTCAAATATATCCTAAGTTGCTCTTACAGAGACTGTAAACTATAATGGGCTTCAACAAGATACAAGTTGAGTTACACACATAGCAGTCCAGAGGTAGATACTCCTAGACTGTGATGAGGCTCTGCCATCCCTGAAACTTATTTTCAGTCTCTGAGCTCAATATGGCTACTCCGGCTCCTGCCATCACGGCTGCATCCCAGCCAGAAAGAAGGAGAAAGCATTCACTGGAATGCATGCCCATTCCTTTTAAAGGTATAACTGAGAAGTCAAGGCTTCACTCTCCCCTTCCAGCAACTCCAGTATCCAGTCATCTAAGCCAGCCTCATCCCACCTCTCTGCCCTCAGTCACCCTCTGCATCCAACCAAGTTCCTCCTCTCCAGGTCTTCACCTCCTGCCAGGCCCATGGCAGTGGCCTCATAACAGGTCTCCCAGCCTCTAGGTCAGGCCCTCCCAATCCATCAACCACAGAGGGACTGTCCCAATTGCCACTCTGACCAGATCATTCCTTCCTTAGAAGAAAGTCCAGGCTACTGGGCGGAGCCCCAAGGCCCTCCCCCAAGTCCCCGCCTGTCCCTCCAGTTTCAGCTCTCAGCCCTGGAGTGCTCATCTCCATCTTCCCAATGTCCCTACTTAGCTCCTTAGAAGTGGTTTATCACTTCTGTCCCTTTGCTCATCCTTGAAATATCCTTTCTTCACCTTACAGACCCTTTATCCTTTAGGAATCAGCTCACATACTCCTTCAGGAAGTGGACTAGGAGAAACTTCTCTGATCTTCTTGTACATGGACATACTCTCCACTTTCCTATTATTTTACGATTATTTCTTAATGCTAGTTACTCCACATCTCTAGTAACTAATAGTAGACCTGAGCACAGCAGTCCTTGAAAAACAATTGATAAAAAAAACATATGGTGGAGACAGAAGCCGATTAGAATATCTTAGAGAGGCAGTGTGGAGGGGAGGCTAGGGGCAAACCCTGTAGCAGGCTGCCCGGGTTCAAATCCCATGACCACCACTTCTTGTGTGTACCTGAGCAACTTATTTAACCTCTCTGAGCCTCAGTGTCTACATCTGTAAAATGAGAGCAGAAACAGCACTTCCCTCTTACAGTTGTACAGATGAAATGATTGAGTGCATGTTGAACTTCGAATACTGCCCGGCACTGAGTTAGCCCTTTTTGTTATTAGGCCAAGGTCACTGAGGAACTTCTGACAAGTGAGCAGAGAATAGCCTGAGCAGATTTGCAACTCAGAAAGACAGAACACTTCCACCTGCAAGCAAAATAAAGTAGCAAGGAGCAGATGTACCTTCCTGCCTGAAACAACAGCAATAAAATGGACAGAATCCATGAAACCACAGTTCTCAAGACATTGGGCATTAAGCACCAAGTGACAGATCCCTGAGATACAGGGAACGGATGAGGTGAGCGCTATAGCTGACCCTCGTGGTGTCTGGAGAGAGCACCCAGGCTGTGGCACAAGGGGAGGGGGTCCAGGCAGAGCTAGAGTCCAGGTGGACCAAGGCGTGTAGAGTTTACAGGTCAGAGGCCAGAGAAGAAAGAGCTGCGCATAGAGAGAACCCCCGAGAGGCTGCTCTCAAGCGCTCTGCTGAACACAGATCAGGTTCCCTTAGGGAACAGGCTGGGCCTGGTCAGAGAAAGTCACCAGGGTCACACAAGATCCCGCAGCCAGACCGGGAAACCCCGGAGTTCGTGGGGCATAGGCTAGAGAACTCCTGAAGGCTTTGCTTCACTAGTGGGTCAGAATAGGCCCTGACTAAATGCTGCTCTGATCCAGTCTCACAAAGCTTGAAAGCAAGACTAAAAGGACCAAACCATTCCCGAGTAACTTGAACACATTCTGGACAAAGCTCGAGAATATTTACATGTACATAAAACTAACCAGCACCCTGTGAGGTAAAACTCACAAAAGCTGCATCCAATAAGAAGATACCAGGTATACAAAAAAAGAGAAAAGTGAGAAAAGAATTAATGAGAAAGAGATCAATTAATGGAAACCAACCCAGAAATAACATGGATGACAGAATTAGTAAAGATATTCAAATAGTATAACTGTATTCCATATGTTTAAGAAATTAGAAGGAAATTAAACATTTAACAGAAGACATAGAAGATATTAAAAAAAAAAAAAAAAGACCCAAGCAAGCATCTAGAGATGAAAACTACAATGCTGAGGTTAGAAATACACTGGATACAACTGGCATCAGACTGAACACAAAAAGAAACATCAAGAGAGAGAAAAAAGACAAAAAAAAGAAAGAATAGCAAATTACTGAGTTATTGGACAATGTTAAGACTTAATACAATGTGTAATAAACATTCCCAAAGAAAAGAAGTTAGAGAGGCGGAGCAGAAACATTTTTGAAGAAATAACGGCCACTTCCGCCCTGGCTGTTGTGGCTCAGTGGAGTGAGTGCCAGCCTGTGGACT
Source organism: Pteronotus mesoamericanus (assembly GCF_021234165.1). Lineage (NCBI taxonomy): Eukaryota > Metazoa > Chordata > Mammalia > Chiroptera > Mormoopidae > Pteronotus > Pteronotus mesoamericanus. The sequence goes on from NW_026555085.1 coordinate 4,262,010, forward strand.
GAAAGGTCACTAGTTCAGTTCCCAGCCAGGGCACATGCCTGGGTTGCACACTGTTGGTGGGAATATAGACTGGTGCAGCCTCTGTGGAAAGCAGTATAGAGTTACCTCAAAAAATTAAAAATGGAACTGCCTTATGACCCAGCAATTCCACTTGGGAACTTATCTGAAGAAACCCAAAACACTAATTTGAAAGAATATGAGCACCTTTATGTTCATTGCAGTGTTATTTACAATTGCCAAGATTTGGAAGCAGCCCAAGTATCCATCAGTAGATGAATAGATAAAACAGCTATGGTATATTTACACAATGGAATACTACTCAACCATAAAAAAGAAGAAAATTTTACTCTTTGTGACAGTATGGACGGACCTGGAGAACATTATGCTAAGTGAAATAAGCCAGTCAGAGAAAGACAAGTACCATGTGATTTCACTCACGTGTGGAATCTCATGAACAAACTGAACTAACTAGTAAAATAGAGACAGACTCATATACAGAGAGCAGGCTGACAGCTCTGGGGTGATGGGAGGGTGGAGGGATCAAGCGAAAAAAAAGAACTTGTGGACAGACAACGGTGCAGTGATTGCGGGGGGGGCGGAGGTGGGAGCGGGTATGGGGGGATAAATGGTACTGGGGAAAAAACGATTAGAAATAAACTATTAAAAAATAATGGACAAAAATTTTCCAAATATAACAAAAAACTATAAACCCGCAGACCCAAGAAGCTCAACAAAACCCAGTGCAAGAAACACGAAGAAAACCACACCAAGGCTTGTCATCATCAAATCATTTAAAACTAATGGTAAAGAGAAAAATTTAAAAGCAGCCAGAGGAAAGAGACACACATCACACACAAAGGGACAAAGGTAAGGATGATGGCAGATTTATCCTGGGAGAGAACACAAGCCAGAAGGCAGGGAGCAGCATGTTTAAAGAACTGAGATGAGGACTGGACACTGGGAGAGGAACTGGCGCCTGCGCCTGCCCTCCAGGGTGAGGGGCGTGGCGGCAGGAGCCGAGGAGCGGCAGTGGGCGAGGAGGAGAGGACAGAGTGGCAGGGACTCGGCCACTGGCAGAGGTGGGACGGGGGGTCCAGGGGAAGGTGCAGGTTTCTGGTTTGGGTGGCTGCTGATCACATGCATGGAGACCATGGAAGAGAAGCAAATTTAGAAGACTGGGTTCTGCTATGGACAGCGGAGTAGCCAGCGGGTGGGCAGAGAGGGTCGGAGGCCAGGGGAGATGTACACACTTGGCAGTCGTCTGATATGAGTCAGGATAGGAAAAGCTCTAATTTAGAAACAAATCCTGACATCCCAGAATTGTAGCCTTAAAGTTTATTTCTTGTTCATACGAAGTTCATCATGGGTTGGCGGAGGGTCTCCAACCAGTGACTAGGGACCCAGGCGCCCTCCATTTTATATGCCACCGTCTTAGATCGAGACCATAGCACGAGAAGAAAGGGCTGGAGGGCACCTGTGCCTCCATCCAGGAGGCGACAGCATTGCTGTTCCCACAGCTTGTTGGCCAGGACTGGGCATGTGGCCTCAACCCCCCTGCAAGGGAGGCTGGGACGTGCAGGGGGAGGACACAGAATATTGGGGAGGCACTGAAGCCACCAGTTTTGAGAGACGCCATGGAATTTTGAGGTGGAAGAAGAAAAAGGTGAATGGGCACAGACCTGGAGCCCCAGAGGGAACCCCAGCATTTGAGAAATGGGTGGAAGAAAGAAACCCAAAACCACACAGCAGGGCGAGCAGGGTCAGGGAAGGAGAGGGGAGCCCACTGTCCTGGAGCAGGAGGCAGCCGAGGCTCTAGGGCTGCTCCAGGTCCCTCCTGACCTCCCGTGTTCTTGTGATGATGTTCTTGTCTCAAAATCATCTTCAGTAGTTTTTATTATCTCTTGTTTCACAGAAGCTGACGCTGGTAGAGCTCAGACTTAGGCATCTGCATTTCAGACCTGCCAGACCAAAGCCAGGGTTCTAACCCCAAACTCTTGGGTGGGCCTCTCTCTGTGTGCCCCTGCGCCCATGCCCTGCAGGTGCCGGGCACAGCTGCCCACTTGCACAGACTGGATGCACAGGCTGGCCCTTCCCTCCCAGCTTGGCTCTCTGCTTTCCCAGTACAAGCTAAGAAGGCAGTGTTTACCAGAGAGTGTGTCTATGGGATCTCTAGAAACCATGTCCCCCAACTTTCTAGGTTGATCCAAATGGTGATGGGTCTTCTGGGACCTCTCAAAAGCCTCAGTTCCTCTGCTACTGTGTGTGTGAGGGGGTGAGTGGGTGGTCCTTGGGGTCCCATCCAACTTTAGAATCTAGGTCTGCTCTTTCTTCACAGGCGAGCTCACCCACCACCTGCGGTGGGGTGCAGGGCTGCCTCTCCGATAACCCCCACCATTTCTCCGTCCCCCAGGGCCCACGGTATCAACAAAGCCCGTTTCTCGGGTCACAGACAGACAACCTGGGTGGGGGAGGCTGAAGAGCCTGATTTGCATACTCAAGCCCTTCCCCCAACCTTAGTGGGTTCACAGTTGCCATAGCAACTGGCCCCAAAAGACTGTTCTTTGCAGTCACCTCCCCTTTCTGTGCTGCTACAATGCTGGTTGTTCACCCGGGCTCTGGGAGCTCAGAGCTCCAACCTTCATTTTATGGATGAACAAACTAAGGCCCAGAGAAGGAAAGCAACTTGCCCAAGAGCACAAAGCAAACTAGCCGCAGAGCCTTACCTAGAATCCTGATCTCCTGATTCCAGCTCCAGGGTGCCTGTCCTCCCGGCTTCAGGGCTGAGTGGTGTTCAGAAAGTGGTAGGGCAGGGGCTGGGGGACTGCATGCTACTTGAATTATGGTAATCTCGAAGTTCTTTCAAAATTAGATCTCTCAAAACTACCTGTCCCTGTCTCCCACCTTCAGGGGAGCCGGTAGCTGGTGTCTTGATGCCTGACCCCAATATGGCTGCAAACTGATAGGTGTGTTTTAGGAGAACATGACTTGGCCCAGAAGCCTGAGGCGTTAACGGCAGAATTTTAGCAGAGGTGGCAGTTGGGAAGGTGTTTGGGGCAGTGGCCTCCCTGAAACAATGAGGCCAGTTGCTGGCCTGTTCCCAGCATGGCCTGCAGGCTCGGAGAGTGATTTCAGATGCTCAGGAAGGATCGCCCACCACCACTCACTGGCACCAAAATAATACCGAAATGTAGTTCTTGGTGCCTAAAGACAGCCCTTCTCACAGTTAGAGGACATCAGTTAGAAAGGACATCAAGTAACAAGTGCCCCTGAGAGCGCATACCAGGTGCAGGGCTCTAGCAGACCCTTCCTGGGAGGGAAGTCCTATTTAACTATCTGTTACAGGAATTTTCAAACCCAGGTATACTATGCAATAGTATAAGGAACTCCCAGATACCTATGCACAGCTCAACAGTCAACTCATGCCTACTCTGGCTTCAGGCCCACCCCTTCCTGCACACTGGAATACTGTGAAGCAAGCTGGGGCTGAAAAAGGGATTCTTCCCACCCTGCCAATGTGGTTCAGTTCGCTGGAGCATTGTCCCGCACCAGGAGGTCACTGGTTTGATCCCCAGTCAGGGCACTTGCCCAGGTTGTGGGCTCAGTCCTTGGTTGGGGCATATGTAGGAGGCAGCTGATGAGTTTTTCTCTCTCTCTTCCCCCTTCCCTTCTCTCTAATGAAAATAAAATAAACCTTTGAAAAAAATTTTTTTAAAGCTTCTTCCCAACCAAGCCTGGAAGAGGACTCCAGAAGCGCAGGCAAGGGAAGCCAGCACGGAGGGGGCCTTGGGCAGAGCCGACCTTGAAGTTCAGGAGGCCCCAGGGCTAGCTGGCTCCTGGCTCCTCTGCCCAAGCAGGGAGCAGCCCCACTTGCCACACCGGCTCCGCCTCTCTCTGTTTTCTGTCCCCCTTCTTTTCCCCTCACTTGCAATAAAAACATAATTACCAGCTTTATTTTTTTTTTAAAGGGCAATTTATGGTGACATGCTTTAATTATCTGCCAAGCAATGGTGGGCTGAATTACACAGGCAAGGCCTTGGAGGTTACCTAAAAATAAAGCAAGAAGCCTCATTAGATGCTAATTGCTGCTTTTGCCAACTGAAGTGAGATTTTGGCACTGCGCGCCATTCAGTGCTGCGGTGTCTCCGGGGAGGTCGAAGGCCTGTAAAGCTCAGAGTGCCAGGGCCTTGCCCTGTGGACAGCTGGGCGGTGCCAGGCAGGCAAGAGGGCAGGGAAAGCGCTTCGGTCTCCACTCGCAGTCCAGCGGGCAGATGGAAACCCAGGCCAGGAGGAGGGAGCGAAATTATCAAAAAGAATGGCCTGTCCTCAGGCTGGAAGAGGTCACACAGCCTCCTGGGAGCTCAGCATCGTCCTGTGGCTGCTGAGGACCCCTCCCTGGGCCTGCAGCTTGAGGTGGGGCAGGGGCACCAGCATGGTGCCCACGGGCCACTCTCTGGTCCCCTTTGCCTCTGCCTCCAGACAGGGGACATTGGTACTTAGAGCCGCCACCCAAGCTGGAAGGGACCCGAGTTTGTATACTACCGCTAAAGCTGAGTCCCCGGGGTCCTTCGGGTTTCACAAAGGCGTCCTGTGTGTCTAGCACCTGGTAGCTCGGTGGGCTCCTGCTCAGGGCGGGTCGCAACCCGGTCTTGGTTTTGAGCCCTGACAAGCTCTTGGTGGGTGTTGTTCCCTTTCGATGCAGAAACCCCAAGGTCAGGCACCACACGCCTCGCTTTCCACTGTACACCTGGGACCTAGCCCACAGTAGGTAATGCCTATTGAATGGCTGGTGAAGGGGGTCTGATGGGGTGGCCGATTTATCCAGTTTTTCTGGAACAGTCCTGGTTTTAGCAGTGGAAGTACTGCATCCCAGGAACTCTCCCTGTCCTGGTCACCCTAGGCCTGGACTCCCCGCTTCTTTCTCCCCCACAATTGTGTCAATCACACACCTTGACCTTCGAACTGGCAGCTAGTGTTTAGGCAGTGGTTCTCAAACTCAGGCTTGCACTGCGGTGCCCCGGAGGGCCTGTAAGGCGGACCTCGGGACCCCACCCCAGAGCTTCCGCCCAGCAGGAGGAGAGTGGCGCCCATAATTTGCTTTACTAACAAGTGCCCAGGGATGCTGCTCGCTGATTTAAAGGAAGGGTTCTGGGACTCAAACACAGCTTCATCTGACCCACTGGGCTGCACGCGGACCTCCTGGGGAGCTTGTAAAGCATTCTCAAGCAGAACCCACCCTCAGAGCCTCGGGTCTAATCCCTCTGGGGAGGGGCTGGCCCATCTGAAAGGCAGACTCGCCTTTCTTTCTGCCCTGAGGGGACCAGCCGTGGGGGCTACCAACGAACTCACCCCTGGGCCTCTGGCTGGGAAACTGAGGCCCCCAGGGAGCAGGGAGCACAGACCCCATGGAGACCCCTTTGCTCCTCGTGCACAGCAAATGTCTCTGGGGGCCACCAGCTCTCTGTCCAGGGACTAAAGACACTGAAAACCTCTCAATTTATCAAAATACAAAATTCTGAAGATACTGAGCCTCTGTCCACCTTTCTTGGGTATCCCACATGAGCTCAGGGAATTAATGATTTGGGACAGAGAGCAAAGATTAGTAGCCAGCTGGCCCAGGAGGGGCCCCTGGGCCTCCTCACTGTGGGCATCAGTGCAGGCCTCACCGTCGCATGTGGAGCCCAGCCCTGCTTCACTGGCCTGCGCCTTCCAGGTGGTGGGGGGCCCCACCCTCCCCCATTGCTGCCGCTGGTCTGACCTCCAAAAGGCCTGCTGGGGCCTGGTTCCTGCTCTCCACCCCAGGCCCATGGAGCATGCACACCTCTTCTCTGTACCTCAGCGCTCAGAATTCATACCCCACCCAAGGCTTCCCCACTTAACCCATCCCATTCCCACAACTAAGTTACTTTGAGACGATCAGCATTTCTTAAACTGGCTCTCTCTGAAGGCCATGTCTCCCCAGCAGATTAGCGGCCTTCTGAGGGCAGGGCCTGGATGTCACCTCCCCACCTGCTCCTTCTCAGAGCGCCAGGCAGGTGGGACTAAGGGTCCAAGCCCCCCCAGGAGACTACCCTGGCTCCAGCCCCGGCCGACTCCTCCCCACGAGGCCGCGAAGGCTGACCTTGGTCCCCCACAAGCCTCTGCTAAGTGCTGAGGGGAGCAGAAGGGACAGCACCCCTCCTGGAAAAGTGATTTCCCCTAGATCCTAGACGAGGCTCCACGGATGAGAGGGCCACCTGGACACGTTCCTGGGCCGAGCCTCAAACCCCTGGGTTCCAGGCCAGGCCATGACCTCAGTGCAGCAACCACCTGGAGAAGGCAATGAGCCAGACGCGGGGCCAGGCACCGGGCTGGGGTGCTGTCAGGGAATCACCAGGGGTCAGGGGAACTGGCCATGCTCCCCTTAGACATCCAACTCCCCCAATCCCCCCCCCCACACACACACACAAATACTGCCCCAGAAGCTCTGGCCAATGGCCTTGGCCTGACAGCCTGGTTTTGCCTGGTTAGGCGGGGGCACCAGGTGGGATCTATCCTGGATCTTAGAGTCCAACCGCGAAAGCAAGACCATCAGTAAAATACATCCACTTTTTCCCCTCCTTCCCTTACACAAATATTTATCGAGCATGTGGTAGGTGTTGCACAATCTCACACAGACCCTCCAGAGAACAGATTTCCTGAGCACAGGTGTGTTCACGTGAGACCCGCCTCCCTCAGGAATAAGATGCACTTACCCAGAGGGCACTGACACCTGGTACGATTCAACACTGCCCACCTCACCTCCACACACACCTTCACATCCAGCACTGGCCTGACCCCTGCCCAGGGACCCTCTGGGCCCTTGGTCACATGCCACACGCCTCCATCAGCCTTGGTGGGGCGGGGGGGCGGGGCCCGCGCAGGCAGCTTGGGCTTCAGCTGCTGCATGTGGCCTCGTTGTGTCGCTGGCTCTATAATTTAGCCCTGGCAGGGCCCATCCCCTAAGCCTCTCCCCACTCCCTCCTTTCCAACCTGCCAGGGGAGCCAGCTGCTGTGAACGCACAATCAAACCCTCGCCGCTGGCCAGGGACAGGCATCCTCACATGTGGGCGTGATGTGGACTCATACCCACTTGGCCTAAACAGTCAGGCAACTATGCACACCGCGGTACCAGGAGCGCACACACACGGAGCCGGGGCAGACACGCACAAGGAGCCGGGGGAGCCACGCTCATGCTCACCTATGCTGTGCGCCTGGCCCACCGGACACGTGCCACCCACATCATCCTAGCACCTGTGACCTGAAGACAGGACAAGCAGGAGGGGAGGGCTGTGGGTACTGGGAGCCCTGGAAGCCAATTCCTCAAGACAGTCTCCTGGTTGGAAGGAGAGGAGGGGCTCAGGTTATGAGGTGGGGACGGGGGTGGGGGTCCCACGGTGAAGGATGTGGACCAGAGGAAAGGCAGGGGATAAATGATCCCTTCCTTAGGGGCTGCAAGGCAGAGAGCAGGGACAGAGCATCCCCCTTACCAGCAGGGGCTGACTTCTGGAATCTTCCACAGTGTCCTGGTCCCTCCCCGTCCAAGGCCTCCCCATACCCCCACTCGATGCCAACCCAGGGAGCAGTGCCCACCACCCACAGGCCCTAGCTGTCCACCACACAGCTCCCCCTTCCCCCTGACTCCAGGCCTCCTGGCCGGGGGTTGAGCCTGGGGTCCCACTGTCGGACCCTCAGTGGATGGGAAGCCAGGGTGCAAAACCATGTTTATTTTTATTAGAAATGTTCTTGGTATAAAAACAATCATGCGCTACACATTGTCATCAATAACCATCACCAAACACCCAGGCACTGAACTCCGTCATCAGCAGGAGGGGCAGGCGGGCAGGACACACAGCAGACGGGCGGGGGCAGGCGGGCAGGCTGCAGGCAACGGGGACACGCACAGAGGCCACCAGGAGGACGCAGCACTTTGCAACAACTCAAGATTTGTTTTTGTTTGGCTTTTTTCTGTTTTGATTTTTTTTTTCCTCTTTTTCGTGACAGGTAAGATTTAGTGACTTGGGAAAGGGTGGCAGGGAGGGGAGGGCAGAGGCTGGTTGTAAATGAAGGTGGGGAGGGGGCTGAGGACAGGAAAGAAAAATGCATGAGAGGAGAGACCTGGAGACAGAGTTCATGAGTAAGAGAAGGCAGGGTCGGGAAAAAAACCCAAAAAACAAAAGCAGAGCACATAGACAGACAGAGACAGAGAAAAGAAGGCAATACGACGAGATCAAAGGAAATAAAGATAGGATGGGGAAAGACTGAGAAGGTCACCCATGGGTCAGGCAGAGAGAGAGGGAGAAAGGAAAAAAAAAACAGCACCGGGGCCCACACAACCTGAGCCCCGTGATTTGGGGCCAGCAGAGGCCTGGCCCTCGACGCAGGCTCTTGCGTGGCTGTAGCTGCCCCAGCCCCTCTTCCTCCTCCTGTTGCCTCCGCCTGGCTTGCGCAGGCTACCCCGCGGTGACCACTGGGGCTCTGCCGTCCTCAGCACCAAACCACATCCGTGGGTGCCCACGGGTAGGCAGGACAACAGCTGGGTCCCTGGGAGAGCAGCCCTGGCTCGACGCACCATCCACCAGGGTCTTGGTTCCTCCTCCTCCTCCTGTTCGGCTCCGGTGGGCCAGCTAGATTGCATGGTTGGTATAGGTGACGTAGGTCTGTTTGGTGGCCAGCACTGGAAGGAGAGACCAGGGGTACCCAGGAGTCAGTGGCTGGCTTCTTTAAACCCCCTGCTCTATAGGCACGGCCCCCCATAGACGCAAGTCCACACCCCTGAACCGAGCAGTCCACATCCCCACAACTGTGCGCCGGCCCCTGTTCCTCCACTGTCCCCCCAACTCCCTGCCCTGGACCCAGCCTTCCAGCTTGTCCTTCCCACCTTCCCACCTTTACACCTCTGCTTGGCTGGGCTGCCGGGAGCACTGTCCCTCTGCGCCTGACCCCTCCTTTGAACACTCCCTCCCAAGCCCCCCCTTCCCGTGAGGGTCTCCTCCCCACAGAGCCCCTGCCACCTCCTGACTCCACCACACTTTAAAAGAATCATTTTTATCTGTGATATAAAAAAATATATTTTAAAAACATAGTTGACTCAATGCAAGTTTGAACTTTGCGGGTCCAATTATATGCAGGGTTTTTTTCCTGTCAGGAAATGTCTGGAGTGTTTTCAATCTGGTTGGAGAGCCTGCTATAGACATTGATCTACCGCATTTCAAATAGAGGACTTCAGCATCTGCGGGTTTATCCACAGAGGTCCGGGAACCAAGCCCCAAGGACACTGAGAGACAACTGAAGTTTTGGGGGAGTCAAAAGTTATACGTGGATTTTTTTTACTGCAAGGGGGCTGGCATCCCAACCCCTCTGTTCTTCAAAGGTCAACTGTATCATCAAAGGGAAAATGTTTAGAAGTCCAACAGCACACATTCGGGAAGACTATCCCGTGCCAAGAATATACAGACTGGAGGCCTACAGGGCGTGAGTGGGGAACGGGGACAGAGGAAATAAATAATGGAACCAGAGAAGGGCCTCACAAAGCTAGAACTCGAGGCGTACGGCTTGGCCCTCTCCCCTGCTCGGGGGAGACAGAAGTTCTCATTCTCCTCGGCCTGCCCTTCCCATTTCTGGGTGTCCCTGTGTCTCCTCAGCCTTGAGCCTCCCTCTTCTGCACCCATCCCCCTGGCCCTCACTCACCACCCCCAGAACTGGGGTCGCATATCTGAGTAGCCCCAATTTCCTTGCCACAGCCTTCATCCCCTGCCCCCCGCTGGGCGACACCCGCTGCCATGGGCGCACGAGTGCTCCTACAGGGCTCAGACCCTCACAGCAACCTAGCGAGGAGGCCAGATGAGTGTCACCCTATTTGATGAATGAGGAACTGAGGCCGGAGAGGTGTGGAGCTTGGCCAGGTCCTTGGTTCTATACCGTCCAGGCAGGGTTCAGGGTCTCCCTCTGTCACCCGGGGGACATCCCAGTGGAGAGTAATCAAGGGCAGAATTGCGGCCTGGGGTGGGAGCCGCTGCAGAGAAGATGTCAGATGGGAGAGAACAGCGGTACGCTTTTTAGCTGCTCTGACCCTCCATCAGGATCCTGTCATGAGGCCTGGAGAAGAGGATATTGAGGGGTACAGCGTGGTAGGCTGCACACTGTTCCGTCAATCCTCTTTCCTGTTTGTGCTGGGCTCACAACTGTCAAAATTAAGGACTGCGGTGCCCAGCGTCTCTTGCAGTCAAGTGTGGCCCTGCCAGACAACATTCCTGCTGACCTGTGAGTGGAACAGCTGTGTGCAACTTCCGTGGCATTTGATTAAACTCAAGTTTCCCTCTACATCCCCTCTTTTGCCTTCTGTGGGCAGAACAGACATGGAAAGCAAGCAGCCGCAGCCACAAGCACAAGGGTAACCCTCTCAGGGCAGGTGGAACAGCGAGATGGAGGGAACCAGGTCCCTGCCCTGTCTCCAACAGGTACTATCCTATCAGACAGAAACAAACATCTGCCTGAATGAGCCACTCTGCCCGGGCACCTCTCTGTCATAGCAGTGTAGCCGGAAGCCCACGGATACAGGCAGGACTGCCGGGTCCCACTCTTGGGGGTCCATCGAGTGTGGGAAGAAGCAGTGTTGGGGGAGGGTGAGCAGAGGCGCATGCTGCGGACCAGGGGTGAGGCCGCGGATCAGCATGCAGTTGAGCTGAAGGAGGACTGTCCTCCTGGCCAAAGCTGAGAATGGAGGGGGTGGCCTTACATGGTAGATGGGCTCGCTGTCAACAGAAATGTTAAAGCAGAAAATGAACAATCAGTTGGCTGGGCAGCCCCAGGGAAGTTTCAAGTTTTAGGTGCCATGCAAACAGGTGCTAATGGAAGGAAATGCAGCTTAGGACACCCAGGAAGAGAGTAAGAGCACAGCACAGTACCTTCCGGTGTATAAAGAATTCCCGCCTCTACTCGTAAAATGGCCCACAGCCCTTCAGGGTGCCAGGTGACCAAGAGGGAGGAAGGGCCACAGGATGGGTCAGTTTTTTCCTTTACATATTTTATTTATTTATTTATTTATTTATTTTTAGAGAGAGGGGAAGGGAGGGAGAAAGAGAGGGACAGAAACATTGGTATGTGAGAGAGAGCTACCTCAATCGGTTGCCTCCTGCACGTCCCCACAACTGGGGACCTGGCTCGCAACCCAGGCATGTGCCCTGACTGGGAAACGAACCAGCAACCTTTCAGTTCTCAGGCTGGCACTCAATCCACTGAGCCACACCAGCCAGGGCAGGATGGGTCAGTTTTGATGGAGCAGAATCCAGGAGGGGGCCTGGGCAGGGACGCACTTGGAGAAGGGAACTGAGGGACTAGAGGCTGGGCTCCTGAGATGGCCGAGCTGCTGAAGGGAGGTAGGTGGCAGGACTAGCAGATCAGTGGTCTGGAGGCGAGAGCCTCAAACTCCCTTTGTGACTTCCGGCTGCTCCTTCCCTGCCCTGTTAGGCTTCAGTTTCCCAGCCTATAACACAAAAGGGGTGGCCCTTTTTGCCTAGGCTTCTTTTCCTGAGGGGAACCCCCATCCCTACATCTTCAACCGACCCTACACCCCACCCCATACCCCACCGGCCCAAAAAGAGCAGGCGCCAGCTCTGAACCATGCCCTGAAGGCTGACCGGTGAGCATACGCTCCCCAGGGCTCCATCACCCCCTGGGTGAACTGAGAAAATTGAGTTTCCAAACCTGTAAACCTGTCAGCCCCTGGCTCTGAGGTGAAGAAAAACCTCACAGCAGCAGCCGCAGCAGCAGCAGCAGCAGCAACAGCAGCAGCAGCCCCCCTGACCGCAGGGAAATAGGAGCCTGAGGACAGCTGCAGGGCAGTGAGGGCAGGGAAGGGACCAGGGCGGTGGTGGTGTGAGAAAGTGCCTGGGAGGTAAGGGAGAGGTGGGCGCCCCCTGTTGTCCCTCTAAGACAAGACCAGAGCTGTCTCCCACAGAAAAGCCAACCCATGACTTCCAGAAGCTGGAAGTGCATTCAGCCCTCAGATACAAGCAGTGACCCAGATCCTCTGGTGGAGCCTCAGTCTCACCATCTGGAAAATGGGAGCAATAATCTGTCCGGGGCCCCGAAGGAGCTAACTGTGAGGAACGAAAGGGAGAGTGCGGCCAGGAGTCGGGAGAATTGGGGTCCCGCCCTACCCTCACCAGTACAGAGGATCTCAGCACCCACCATGTGGCCCCTCCAACAAACTGAACCTCTTGGAGCCCCAGTGTCTCACCTATAAAATGGGGGATAACCCTTAGCTGGCTCTCAGCCACAAGATGCTTGGAAATACTCTTTAAATCTTAAAAAATGATGGGTAAAGGGGCAGGGCTGAATAACTGCAGCGATAAGGAGGGGACTGGGAGAGCTCCCCAGGGGCATCCTCAGTATGGGGTGAGGGACAAGGTGTGGGCAGAGGGCCCCAAACCAATCCCTTCTGGCAACAGGACCTTGCTACTGGTTTTCATGCTCAGCCGCTCTAGGTAACAATTAGCTGGGCAGTGGCAGGCACAAGCTGACAACCCCATTTGTCGCCCCCATATCGCCACACCCAATCTGCCTGCTACCGGGCCCCTGAATTATTTATTCTGTTGTTTGTTTAAAGATACGTGGTCTGCCAGTGACAGAGTGAAAAATGTCCCTGCTGCAGAGGAGTGACACCTCCCCACTCCTCCTGCTCACAACCCCTCAGCCTGGCTGTCCCCGGAATTAATCACCTGGCTCCTGCCCGGGGTTTCCATGGCCCCTGTTGTCACAGAGTTGAGAGGCAGTGGGGGCAAGGGGCCCTGGCCTCAGGCCCTCACCGCAGGAAGGAGGGAGCTGGGGCGCTCACCATGCCTCCAAGCCCCTCTTTGTCTGGGCGGGGTGACTGTCTCCTGTTCCCAGGTGACCAGCCCGAGCAGAGGTTCAGGCAACATCAGCGAGGTGCGATCAGAGCTCTCTGTGAAGACCAGCCCGCTATGGTCCCCTAGCCTGTCACAGCACCATGAGTGTCACCTTTTGGGGCCAGGGTGTCATCTCTGGGAAGGCTAATGACCCGCTTCCTCTCAGGAGCCCTGGAGCAGAGCTGGCTGACAGACCTGTTTCTGCGCCAGCAGAGTGTGGCCTGGAGGGCTGGGGCCCAGTCAGGAGAGCGAGGCAGGGAGCCGAGGGTGTCCCTTCTTAGGACAGAGGGCCTGGTCCGGGGCTGCCTTTCAGTAGACAGGGAAGGCCAGAGGTGGGGAGTCCTGGGGACACCGCCGCTACCTGTCTCAGAGTGGAGGGCACAGGTGGCATGTGAAGGGAACCCCAGGGCTGTAGCTACCGGAGGGCTGCCACTCTGCAGTGGGGGGCAGGACTGGAGAGAACCAGAGGTCATTCGGTGGAGGGTGGTGGTACCAACATAGTCATCAGGCATGTCAATCAAAGGGAGGGGCACTTCAGAAGTCAGGTACCCCACACAGGAGGGAATGGGGACCTCAGAGACAGGGAAGCCATATGAAGTCAGGGTCAAGGGAAAGATACTGTGTGGGTTCAGCCAGCCACCACCTTGCTGTGTGATTTCAGGAGAATCACTCACCCTCTCTAAGCCTCAGCTAGGGATCAAACCTCCAGCCTCAACCAGCCCTCACAGGACTGCTATGAAGATCAGTCAAGTGAAAAATCCTATTTGGATTGGGAAAGGACTGTCCTTTCCATACTCACCATTCTCTCAACACATGGACCCTCCACTGAGAATGGAGGGGACAATGCTTCCCGCGGAGCCCCGAGGCAGGGACCCTGCATGAGGTGTTGCCCCAGCCCAAACACACTGGGAGTGGAAACCTGTTTCCCTGATCGCTCGGCAGATGACAAGGGCTCCTCTCTGCAGCCTGTGCTCTGGGCCTGCCTGTAGCCTAGCCCACATCCCTCCTGCTGCCATCAACACTGTCTACTTCTGGCCTTTTCCCCAGTACCCGAAGGAGGAAGCAGAGTGCTCACTCCCAGGTCCCGCCAGGACCTGATGCCCCCCAAGACTTTCAGAGAGTGGGGAGGCAGGAGAAGCTGCCGTTTAAGCCATGCGGCCCCTTTCCAGGGTGTCCAGGGAGGAAGCCAAGGTCAGCAGTGGGGCGGCGTGACCACAGCAGCCCCTCGACCCTCCCCACCCCGAATTAGCTAGAAGCAAGACCCGTGCAGGCCCACTGCCCCACAGGCGGAGGCCCCGTGGCTCTTCCGGGGCAGAGGCCATGGTCTGTCCCAGGAGAGGGCGGGCAGCAGGGAGCACAGAGGTCAGGTCAGGCCCTGCCACCTGCTGGCTGTGTGACCTGGGTCAGTCCCTTGCCTGTCTGTGCCTTCCCTCCTCTGTATTATACAGACGACTGCCTTTCAAGATTGCTGTAAGGGTGAAACTGGTACCCGATAGGTGTGGCATGTGGGGTTCAAGAGATGGTCCCCACTAGTACTGGTCCCTGAGGCCTAACCTGCCTGTCACATGCCCTACTCTTCCCCCTTTTCTCCTTCTTAAACAGGGGACTGACTGCAGAGGGACCAGGGAAGTTGGCAAAGATGGTGCCCCTGCTCCCTCCCATGCACGTGCCTTAACAAGCCTGAGGGACCTGTCCTGGGCTCAGGCCCCGACCTTGAACCTGTCCCTCAGATGCCAAGTTCTCTGCCTCCCCCCACCCCGACCCTGAGGTCTCCTTGGAACACCCCCGGGGCCACCCGGCTACCTGAGAACTTTGGCCTCTGGAGGCCCTGTGCCCCTCTCACCCCTCACTTACCCATCAGGGCCCATGTCCTGAGTCCCTGTGTCTAGGGTCCCGCTAGGGGGTGGCTGGGTTGGTGCCAGGGCCACCACTCCCAGGCTATCAGAGGGCCAGAGAGCAGGGGCCCCCTACACCACTTCTCCCAGAGGGATTGCAATCACAGGCCCAGGTGTGGGCGCCAGGGCAGGGCACAGCTGCGGGGAGGTTCTCTCATCACAGTGATCACAGGGCGCGTGGCAGGCCCCCCATGACCTCCCTCTAGATGGAGCCAAGATCCCTGGAAGGGTGAAGCTACTGTAGGCATGGGTGAGTCCTGGGGGTTCCCTCCCCCTACCAGGACAGGCAGGCAGGGCAGAGGGGTTAAGGACTGCAGCCTTAAGGTTTTCCCAAGATCCTCCTAGGTGGGCAGCTGCTCACCTGCAACCCCAGGGTTGTCCCAGTGCCCCAGCAGGATCTGGCCAGGGGCAGGGGTGGGAGGCTGGCCCTCTCCAGGAAGGGAGCGGGGCCTGGGCAGGCTCATAGGGAGGGGGCAGGGTCACTCACCTGGTGCCTCTAGGTTATCGCAGAGCTCAGACTTGGCCTCACCGTTTGGCCGGAAGCTGCCCTTTTGCGTGAACTTGTTAGACATGGTGGCAGCAGTGACGACGGCTTTGAGGCTGCGCTTGCGCTTGGGCACGTTCTGCTCCGGGTGGAAGAGGATGACGTAGACTTTGGGCATGTAGAGCATCCCCAGGGACACGGAGGCGCTCAGACTCACCGAGACCGTCAGCGTGGTTGTCTGGATGTACAGCTGCAGAGGGGCCAGGGGAGGCGTCAGAGCCTGCTCTGCCCTGACCCCTTGGGCCCTGACCCCTAGGCCCACCCCAGATGCAGACCCAGCAGGGGCAGACTGGGGACAGTCCTGGGTCCGGCTGGAGGGAGTTGTAGGTTACAGGTGGGACTTTAGACCAGAATCCCTGGACTCAAATCCTGACTCCACCGTTTCTAGCTTGGTGATATTGGACAAGTCCCATCCTGTGCCTCAGTTTCCTCACATATAATGTAGGCATGATAATTATAGTACTGTACTTACCTCATAGGGCTGTTGTGAAGATGAGAAGACTGATAAATGGTACAGTATGTAAAACAATGTCTGGCACAGGGGAAGTTCACCGCAGTGTTTCCCACTGTTGTACATTGTTCGGAAGAGGCAGCCCTCAGGAGGGGCCCGAGGGGACCACAGTTGACTCTCCTCAGGAGCAGCCCCCCGCACAGGACTGGGAGTGAGACGGACCCCTGTTGGTGCCTTGAGCAACTCTCAGTGGCTAAACCACAGCCCCTCAGCCAGGCCCCCCATTCACTGGCTGCCCACCACCTGCCACCGTGTGTAGAGCAGGCCACGGGCACAGGAGCCACAGCACCCAGTGCGACACGGCAGTGGCAGCACAGCCAAAGCTCATTTCATGCTCACTCGCCAGCACTAACAGTGACAGATGTTTAGCAAAATGAAAGTCCATTAATCTGAGTGTCGGATAATCCATTCTTCAATAGTGGAGCCTTCCAGGTAGGGCCTGACAATCCCCACTGCCCCCAGCTGGGATCCCTTCCCCACGTCCTCCTTCCTTCCCAGACCCTCAGGCCTCAGCTGCCCCTATGGCCACCCCCAGCCAGGGAGGGGCCTGGCTAGGCCCAGGCTGTGGCCCCCAAGTCTGGACCTGGGGAAGCAAGATGCTCTGCTCTCAATCTGTTGTTTCTGGTCCTGGGCCCCCTCCCCTGGGGGCTAGCTGATGTGCCACCTCTTCCAGGAAGCTTTCCCTAACCTCAGCTCTATCCAACCCCCCACGACACCCTTCATTCCTTGCACCTAACCCAGCAGTGGAGGTCATGGGTCTGGACTTGCTTCCTGAGGTCCCAGGGCCCTGGCCTCATCTGGTAGCCATATGGGGGGCGGGGAGAGTCTCTCTGTTCTCATGTCCCTCCCCATCCCCTGCCTCTCTCCATGGATACCTCATGACACAGAGCTGAAGGGCTTCAGTCCAGCCACCCTTCCTTGAGTTCCCTGCCTCTGAGAGAGGCTCTGGGAGGAGAGAGCTGAGTGACCCCGGGGAAGTCTCATCCCCCTCTGGCCCTCAATTTTCTCACTTGTGCAATGGGATGAAAGCGCCTACCTGACCCGAACCATGAGGCTATTCCCAGCACAGACTGTGAAACCACCTGAAACTTGCACGGCATGTGAGGAAGGAGGCTGACTATGGAAAGGCCGTTCCATTTTCCACTGTTCAGGAAAATGTCACAGGCCCAGGGGAGTGAGAGCCTATTCCCCAGTGAGCACACACCCCTCCAGACACTGACAGCCACTCCCCCGTCTGCACACGCAACCCACCCTCTCACCCATGGCACGGAGCTGCCTCCCAGGGTGTGGACAGGGAGAGGTTGTGACAAGCCAGTGGGAGGGGGGGCGCATGGCAAGGGGGACAGAGGAGGGAACAGGCTCCAGAGCATCCCAACAGACCCTGGGAGGAAACAACGGAGGTCTGGGATAATCGAGAACAGGCCCCTTATCTGGGTCTTCCCCTTGAGAGTGCGAGTTCCCTGGCAACAGGGTGTGTCTAAGTAGAGGTTCCCTAAGGGCAGGGGCTGTCTCTCCTTTCACACTGGGGCTTCTTCGGTATAGAAATTGTGTTTCCAGGTGAGATATCCATCTTAGGCCCTCTGCCCCCGCCTTGTTATGGGGAGGGCTACAGTTGTGCCCACATAGGGTTGGTGGGGCGACAGTAGAGAGGGCCCTCTCTGGGAAGAGTGAGCCCTACGGTGGACACAGATTCCACTCTGTCCTGACCCAGCATGGGCTGCTGAGCCCCTCCACTAACACGAACAGAGTCGGCGACCCGGGTGCGTGGCCTGTGCAGTCACACAGGTGCCTGTACTTAGGGGGGCCTGTGCCTGGTTCAGTGCCCTGCTGCCCCCATCTTGAATCCTGAATAATTTTGGACAAGGGCCTTTCATTTTCACTTTGCACCGGATGCTGAAAACTCTGGGCCAGCCCTGAGCCCAGGCATGGCCCATCCTTGGTGTTTTGTTCTAGTTTGCTTTCCAGCCTAGGAGTTTGAGCAAAAAAAAATACAAGGAGGGGTAAAAACAGAGCAAACCTGCAGGTGCCGGGGCCACTCTCTCTTTCATGGGCCCCGGGAGCTCCTCTAGCCACCCCAGGCTCGGGTTGGCCCACTGTGTGCACCCCTAGTCCCTCTCCTTGCCCAGAGTCTGGAATTCCCACCCCACCACTGTTCGGGCATTGCTCTAGAGCCCCCTGTGCGAAGGTACATGTCACCAGGAGGTGGGGGCGTGCTGACCCTATCAGAGAGGCAGTGGCTCTCTAGAACCTCGAGAACCCAGCAGGCACTCCTACAGAGACAGGACCTCAGCATGGACGTCGGTCTTTAAAAGAGGCAGAGTGAGAGGCCACCTTCCCTCCCATCTACCCATGTCCCGGCCCAGAGGTGTCTGAACTGCTGCCATCTGCGTCCCCTTTGGCCAGGCCGTTGCTGTGCTCCGTCCTCTGTAAAGGATCCCACACAAAGCCTCACCAGGCAGTGCTCTCCAGAGGGAAGGAGGTTGTTAGGGCCGGGTCTGACGTGGGAGGAGAGGTCACCCTGGGGTGGGGCAAAGGGCACAGAAGGGAGCTAACTGGCTGTGGGTGATGGATTTCCTGGTTTTGTATGCGGCCTGGTGGGTACAGAATTCGAGGGGCCCTGGTGGGAGGCACTGAGGAGTTTCGCCTGCTCTGTGCTTCTGCCCAGACTTGCCCTGTACATACTGAGACCCTCAGGATATGTACACACCAGAACTTCACAACATGGCTGGCCTCCACGGCCCCACCCTGCCTAGGTCTGGCTGAGCAATAACCCCACAAGTGCAGAAGCCCCACTCTGGTGGGCTCAGTGTAAGGCCGCCGGGCTGCGCGGTAAGCCCTGGACATCTGAACTAATTCTGGGAAATCCAGCTGCCTGCTCACTAGAGCGGCAGAGACGTCCCCACCAGCACCTGCACCCTGGGGGAAGGGGCTCAGAAGAGCACCTGCAAGTAGGTTTGCACACAGGCATGCCCACAAACACACTCACCTGCATACTCAGGCATCTCTGCATTCACGCACACACCTGAACTCACAACTGCACACTCACACCTGACTCAGACACACCTGCACTCACACATACACATACCCTTCATGTACTTGGGTGTACACTTGGGTATGCATATACACAAAGGTGCATTTACACACCTGTACACACACCTGAACACACACCTGAACACACACCTGCACACATGCACACTTGCACTCACACATTTGCACATAATCTGCATGTCCATACACCACACACTTGCAGCCATGAACCCCTGGGCACACACACATACCGCCCACCCACCTCTGAACGTGCACAAAAAGGTGCACACACACATCTGTAAACACACTTCTGTACCCACACCACAACTGCCCACAACAGTCCTATTCTACTCCATGTATACACACATGCACACACAGCTGCCAGGCCTGCAGCTCCCCCTGGGCATTTTGTGGCTATGGCATGACAACACACACAGCTCCAGGGTTGCCTGAGCCTCTAAGAAGCCTGGTGGTCTGAAGCGGCAGGGACTCCAGGGCTCTTCTCCGCCACCCCCTCCTCAGCGGAAGCCCAGAGAGGGAGGAGGCAGCCCCATGTCCACCATCAGGGTAAAGCTGGGTCTTCTGGTGACATGTTGGTGTGAGGTCAGCCTGCTGCATGGCCTGGGGCAAGGCCCTGTTCTTCTCTGGGCCTCAGAAGAGATCCTCTCAGAGGCTCCTTTTCATAATTAGTGCTGAGGGAAGCCTCCTAAAAAGGACAAAATCAGAGGCAGGTGGGGTCACCTGGAGAGATGCTAGGGGGGTGGGCCCCAGAGATAGGAGGTGGGAGGGTCTGATACCCTGGATGGCAGGGACCCCACTGGGAGCTGTGTGTAGGCAGGGGACCTGAGGGGAGTAGAGAAGACAGAGCAAGGGGCCTGACCACCAGGCTGTTAGCCTCCCAGCAGGGTGCCTCTGCTCCCTGAGGACATGTTGGTAGAGGCCTCCTGGTATTACTGAGGGTAATTCATCAAGCTACCAGCTTCCTAGAGTGTGGGGAGGCACCCTCCGCCGGCTTCATGGCGCCCCTGGCGCTGCAGGTGTGGGGCCCCTGCCTGCACCTGCCCTCAGCGGGGAGGGCCTCCCGCAGGCCCAGTGGGAGCTGGAGACCTGGCTCTCAGCTGAGTGAGGCCTGGTGGCTGCTCTGGCTCAGGTATGCGGGGCGGCCTGGAGCCAGGCCTGGTCTCCACCTCAGGGCACTCACTGCCAGCCCCCAGCTCTGCTACTTGAAACTGCGGCTCACAGGGCCACCTTTGGAAGACAGGCCACGGGCTTCCCTGGGTCTGGTCTGAGAAATTCAGAGCGGACGGCGCAGCTCTTGCCCTCAAGGATCTGGGAGAAGAAGAGGGCACCTACCAAAAAGCCCGAAGGCGAGGAGGGCATCCCAGAGCTGCAGTGGGCAGCGTGGACTGGGCTGGGGGCTCCCAAGTTAGGCAAAGTAGGGTTAAGCCCAGTTATGCCACCTACTGGCTGTTTGATCTTAGAAAAGTCACTTTGCCTCTGTCCTTCCATGCCTTCATCTATAAATGGGGATGGTGATATCTACACTCACCTGCTAACCAGGTGAAGCATCTGGTATATGACAAGTGCCATCTGTCCTGGCTTTGACGTCAGCCTCACTGAGAGCCAAGCCTTCCTTGGAGCTCACACCCAGGCTCATGGCTTTAAATGCTACCCACGGGCTGAAGACTCCCCCTGTTAACGTCTCCAGCCTGGCCCTCACCCCTCAGCTCCAGACCCATCTATTTAACTGCTGACTCAACAGCTGCACTTGGACATCTAAGGGGCATCCCAAACTTAGCACACCCCAGGAACCTCCTAATGCCCACCCCACACCGGCTCCTCGATCTTCTTCTCCACCTTAGAGCACAGCACTCCTTCCCTCCCATCCGCACACCAAAAGCCACGGGGTCATCCTCGACTCTCTTCTGCATCTCTCACACCCATGCAATCCATCAGCAACCCTCCAGCCCCACCGTCAGACACATCCAGAATCCCCCACTCCTGAGCAGCCTGCCACACGGCCTCTGTTGGGGTTATCCAGTAACCTCCTCACTGGCACCCTGACCTCGGCTCGCCTGCCCTGGGCCCCACGTAGCAGCCAGAGGGATGCTCGTAAAACTACATCACAGCGCTTCCCTCACAGCTCACAACCCCACAGTGGCTCCCTTCTCACTCACAGTAAAAGCCACAGCCTTCCCATAGCCTTAAGCCATCCACCGTGTCTCAGGCCTCGTCCCCAGCACCCTCCTCAGTCCGAGACCCATACAGCAAGTCAGCGGCTTTGACACCCATCACATCGTGTGATTGTTAAAGCACCGATAAGCATTCAGGGGAAGGACCATAGCACCAGTCCACTGGTGAAGAAACTGAGGCAGAGAGACGAGCTGGCTTGCCCAGGATCCCACAGTTAGACACAGAGCTCAGACCAGGAGCTGGGGTCTGCAATGCCCACGATCCTCCATGTCTCTGACCTCTGCTTCACTGACAGGCAATTCTTCAAGATAATCCCCAAGAACCCAGGCAGAGCTGTGCTGGAACGTGGCCACAGTCCGCGGGGCCCTCAGGGAGTATCCAGGATGGCCTGACAGCCAGCAGGAGGTGCTGGGGGGAGGGCCCTCTGTGACGCTGCCACCCGGCTCCTGGGCTTTAAGGCAGGTTGCGGGGGAGAGTGCCCGATACATGTCGCACCTCAGGAACCCAAGGGGATCCGGTAAGGGCAGAGACCGGGCAGGCAGAGGAGGAAGAAGAGAGTTACAGACAGACAGGAAGGTGGGGCTGAGTAGAGAGAAAGGTAATGGAGAGTCTAAAAAAGAACGAAGAATGAAAGAAGGTGCAGCTCCAAGGCTCACAGAGAAGAGAGAGAAGATGAAAGGAGGGCAGGTGAAAGAGAGGGCGTGGGAGAGGCAGGGGTGGAGAGGCAGGGAAAGAAGAGGCAGCTGGAAAGAGGAAGGGGAGGGAGAAGGGAGAGCATATGGAAGAGATGAGACAGAGGGAAATGGGAGAGGAGGTAGGAAAAGAGAAAGGGAGAAGAGAAAACCCAGAACCTGGAGAAAAAACTCACTGTTGAAAAAGAATGCGGCATGAAAAAAGGCATCTCCAGAGCAGGGTGGGGGCCAGCCAGCACCCACCCCCAGGCTGCTCCCTGCTTTCTGCCCTCACCTCCCACCAGCCCTCAGCCCCTGCACTCACCTTGTCTGCCGACTGCGAGGTGCCAAAGAAGATAGGGATGAAGGCAAGCCAGACAATGCAGGTGGTGTACATGGTGAAGCCGATGGGCTTGGCCTCGTTGAAAGTCTCCGGCACACCGCGTGTCTTGATAGCATACACTGTGCACGTGACCATGAGTAGCATGCTGTAGCCCAGCAGGCAGATGAGCGACAGGTCTGAGATGTCGCACTTGAGCACGCCCCTGGCGAAGCGGGGGTCAAGCGTCCGCTGGTCCTGGAAGTCCACCACTGAATGGGAGGGGTCCACCACAAACCATACACAGATGCCCAGCAGCTGCAGCGAGATGAGGCTGAAGGTGATGGCCAGCTGTGAGGCGGGGCTGATGAATCGTGGGGCGCTGACCGACCGCTTGCCCTGCTCAAAGATGCGGTAGATACGGTTGGTCTTGGTGAGCAGGGCTGCGTAACTGATGCTCATGCCGAGCCCCAGGAAGATGCGGCGCAAAGAGCAGGTCCCCAGGTCGGGTTCCGCAATCATGAGGAAGGTGGTGGCGTAGCACAGGAAGATGCCCGCCAGAAGCACATAGCTCAGCTCGCGGCCGGAGGCCTTGACGATTGGCGTGTCGTTGTAGCGCACAAAGGTGACCACCACGAAGAGCGTGGCCGCGATGCCCACCACTGCCAGGAAGAGGGGCAGCACAGCCCAGGGTGAGTCCCACTCAAGCTTGATGATGGGGATGGGCCGGCAGCCAGTGCGGTTCTCTGTGGGCCGCATGTCATAGGGACATGTCTTACAGGTGTAGCGGTCCACCTGGTATTGGTACCCAGTGCAGGGCTCGCAGTGCCAGCAGCAGGGCATGCCCTTCACTGTCTTCTTCCGCTCACCCGGCTGGCAGGGCAGGCTACAGATGGAGCGGGGCAACTGCTGCCCACTCCCCGGCCAGAGCATCCGCTCTATCTGGCAACGACAGCACAGAGGAGCTGGTCTCAGGACATGCCCCCATGCCCTGGACCGCGCCCCCAACTGCAGCCCCATGCCTGAATCGCCCAGTTAGCTGACCACACATCCAGCTGTCTGGGCCCCCAGACCTGCTAAAACCAACAGCTGGATTTAAACAAGCTCCCCCTCATTTTTCAGATATGCTGATGTGTGGGGAATCCTGACCAAGACCCAGACTCTCAAGGGTTGTATGAGGAGACTGAGCTCAGAGAGCAGTGGCAGCCTAGAGTTAGTCAGAAGTCTTGACTCCGTTAATGCCTTGCTACTCAGCAGCGGCCCCAGACCAGCAGCAGCAGCAGCATCACCCAGGAGCTTGTTGGAAAAGCAAAATTCTGGCCCACCGCAGACCTACTGACCCGGGGTCTGAGTTTCAACAAGATGCCCCAAGTGATTCGAGAAGTGCTACCTATGGCTCAGCCCACAGGGCCTCCTCCAAGCAGCACAGGAAAACGGGGTCAGAAGAGAACAACAAGCGAAGGTTCACACAGAGGACACTCACCGTGTGCCCAGGAGTGAGTGTTTCTTTACATCGTGCTCTACATTAGTGCTAGTTACTGCTCCATGTCTCTGAAGACAAATCACTGTGAGCAAGGGAGCCACAGGCGTGTGGACACATGCTAGGATTGCTACAAAATTCTGGAAAATTCTGGAGGCCCCAGAAGAGCTCTAGACACCAGGCAAAGGGAGCTGACCACACTCAGGAGCTGTATTCTAAGCATCTATTCTGCGTGAGGACACTCTAAGGAAGAGTTGAAGATTGGAGAGCAGTGGGCCTGCCTGGGGGCCACATCGGTGCTGGGTTGCTCACTCCTGGAGAAAGAGTAAGCAGAGGCTCCAGGCTGAGGAGAGGGTTTCAGAGCTGAGGAACAAGGTGCAGTGGGGTGCAGTGGTGGGGAGTGAGGTGGGGCGGGGTGAGGTGGGACGGGGCGGGGGCAAGGAATCCAAAGTTGGCCTCTGGCAGGTGGGAAGAAAACCACGAGGAAGAAGCTTGTGCTGTGGCTCTGGGCATGACAGGTTTGTGTGGTCCCCTATTAGCCAAAGAGCGCAGCAATGACCAGTGCCACTGTCATGCCAGAATGACAAGGACAATCCCCACACGCCCAGACTGCAGGGGAAGGACCTTTCCCCAGAGGGCTCAGGGTGACAGTAGGTGTTCTGGAAAACTCTGACTCCCGTGGAAAGAGCAGTGAATGAAGTCAAACCCCAGGACCACAGTTGCACTGCCAGCTGGTTGTGTGCCCCTGAGCAAACGCTTCCACCTCTCTGAGCCTGTTTTCCACCTGATCCAAATTAGAGCAGAGAGGAAGCCACTTTGCCCTTTGTTACTTAGGGTAGTTTCCACTTAGAAGTCATACAGGAAATTCTTTGTTTTCACCAGAAGTCAGCCCCAAGGGCGGGGTCTTTGTGTTTGCCTCTCTGCTGCGCTGGGCAGGGCTGACAATCAGCAAGGGCCAGTGAATCTCTGCGGAATCTACGGGAAAAGCAGTGGCCACGAGAGGCCTCCTCAGACCCTAGAGGGTGACAGTGGGCAGCCAGGGGGTGCCTTTTTCCTTGGCCCCCGGAGCCATGCCTGCTCTGTGGCCCCCACAGCACAGCCCACAGTGAGTGTTCAGGGAAAAAATAGAGGGGGTATGGTGGTCCAGGCCCTCTTCCCCCCTCCCCCCCCATACTCCATGCTACTTGCGAGATCTTCAGGGGAGGAATCCACTGCAACCCTCACACCCAAACCCTGCCTCGGCTTACCTACCACACCTGTAGCATGAGGCAGTAAGAGTACCTGCCTGCCTCACAGGCTGTCGTCCTCAGTGAGGTCACATGCTCAGAACAGGATCTGTGCACAGCGGGTGCTCAGCAAGGACTAGCTGCTGCTGCTGCTGCTGCTGCTGCTGCTGCTAGGAACTGAGCATTGGTCCCCCTGCTCCACCCACTGTACCTAAGACAGGCTCCATGTTGGGTATCTTCCCATGTTGCCAAGTGCTCCCGCCTGTCCTTTTCTGTCTGTCTGTCTGCCTCTGCCCAGCAATCCAAGGAGCATCACCATAGCAATGGGCTCTGTCCTGCCCCAACCCCATGAACGTCCCTCAGGCTGAGATCTCACCTCTAATTTAGAAGATTGTCAGGCTAAATGAGGACATGGGCAGGAAGTGCTCTGAAGAGCTCCAGGGGCTCATCACCAGAGAGATTATTACACAAAAGGACAGCGTGCACAATGCAGCTCTCGAGGAGGCAAATAAGTATGGCCAATGCCAGATGTAGACCTGGGCGCCCGGACCCCCTCTGGCCCATCTGGATGGCATATTGTGCCCACCAGCGCACGGCTCCCCCTTCACTTTGTGAGGCAGGAACCAGTCCATAGGCATTTCCTTGTGGAACAAACCGCAGGTCCTTCCTCTCTAAAAACACTGCTCTATTTCACATCTGGGGACACTGAGGGCCAGAGAGGGAAAGCCATCATGTCCCTGGAACAGCTTTTAGCTGAGAAAGTGTGCCTAGGAGAACCCAGGCAAAGTCGCCCACACACCCGGTAACACCCAGGAAAATGGTGGCCATCCCACCCGTCCCATGTGGCTGACTGTGCTGGAGGACCAACTCTCAAACAGCTCCCTAACCCACACTTTGGGCCCCTCACCTTAAACATTGTCCTCTGCCCAAAGGCAGCCCTCCCCTCCTCACCCTACTGCCCCACACCGCGAAGCCTCCGAGCCATTCCACTCCAGAGTTGAGCTATCTCTCCAGAGCTTTTTGCCCTCCGAGTGGGCGGCAGGCAGAAAGGCCCCAGGCCAAGGGAAAGGGCAGGGACAGACACACAGCAGAAGTCCAGCTGTCCTGTCCTTCTGTTTCAGGGTGGTGGCCTCAGGGCCCTGCGAGGTCTAGGAGGGGGCATGGAACAAAACCCTGACTTGGCAGCAGCAATCCCTGGGATCAGGGCTTCTCAGGGGCTGCCTCCCCTTGGCCCCTCTCCCGGGGGTTGGGAGGCGATAATGACTCTCCCCACTCCCGGAGCCACTCCCCTCCTGCCAGGCGCTTACTCTGAGGTGCAGGTGGTCAGTCCAGGAACCGATCACCTTGTACTCAGCAGAGCCGTTGCGCAACTGGTACTGGTAGATGTCATAGCGCCCAGGCGCATCTCCATTCTCGTTGAAGGTCACGGGGTTCCCTGCAATGCCTGTTGGGGGCAGGGGGTATCACACATTCAGTTTCTTTGGTGAGAGTTTACCTAAAGGCTGGGAGGATTATGAGCCCAGGGCCAAGATGCCTCTGCGGGGGGTCCTGCATGGAGCATCTGGGGAGGTTTCACCCCTTGGAAACATCTGAAGAGACCCCCCAATCCCACCCCATCAAGCCCAGGTCCCTTCCCCTGGGTACATGGCCCGGGGCCCCGGGGTTCGGTGGTGTCCCACACTGTGCTCCGACCTGAGAAGTTGACGCTGCGGATGTACTTGAGCAGCTGGGAGCCATCCACGGGGTCCATGCGCGGGCAGAGCCCCACACGGCCCGGACACAGATCCCGGTGCATGGCATGCAGCGCGTGGCCCATGGCGTACACTGCATCAATCACAAACTGCACCTTTCCCTCCTGCTCATACGCTGAGTCCTGCCCAATGCGCTCACGGTCTGCAACCAAACACCCGGAGTGAGCGCCCGCGGTGCCCACCACCCTCGCAGACAGTGCAGTGGGAAGCAGAGAGGGGGCACAGCGCCGGAGTGGGCCAGCTCTCTGGGTTCCTAACCAACTGCTCACTTGCCCCCAGGACATGGTCTGGTGGAGGCGCCTGGGGGGCCCCGAAGGGTGAAGGAGAGGGCCCACTGCTCCCACCACTGTGCCCTGCACCCTGTGCCCAGAGGCCCCAGAACAGCCAGGGCAGGTTCCCTTGTCACCGTCACCCTGTGGCTGTGGTGCCTGCCTTCTCACCCCCCTCCCAGCCCAGGATAGTTGTGGGAGCAGCTGGCCCTGGCACAGGCTGGGAAATCACCAGGACAAGAGCTCTGTCACTAAGGGCAGTGGCGCCCCCACAGCAGCTCACCGAGGAGCAGCCACTGCCACCAGAGCACACCGCCCTCGCACAGAGTACAGGTGGGGAAAATGAGGCCCAGGGAGGGTGAGAGGCTGACCACAGTCCCCAGGCTTCAGGGCCCAGGCTGCCTGAGGCCCTCCATGGCCTCTAGTTTCCCCAGACACCAGAAGTCACCATCCTCCCCACCCACCCTTTCAAGCCAGTGGCCTCCCCATTAGCCAGGGTGAGTACACTTTGCAAAAATGGGGAACCCACGCCTATCCCCTTCTTACTGCAAACTGTAGTGGTGCCTCAGGGCTCTGGTCTCCCAACCTCACCCCCTGGACTCTGGGCACACCCAACCACTCTGCTCTGCCCTGCGCAAGCTCCTGGGCTGCCTGAGGCCTTGGTGTCCTCTCAATAAGAGAGGCTCAGAGTCCTGCTCCAGAGGTGCTGTGAGATGAGGTACAGAAAACATTTGGTACAGAGTAGGCGACTACGCCACATCATTATTGTGCTAAGTGGTCAGAATGAGGGGTTTCTGAGGGGGGTGGCAGGCCGGGACAGCTTTCTGGAGGAGGGGTGCTTCCGGGCCTGGGCCCTGGTAACGATGGTGAAGAACAAGGACTGCTCACTTCCACAGAGCACCTTCTCTGCCCCCAGCACTGTTCGAAGCTCTTTGTGTATATTAACTCACTGAATTCTCACAACAATGTTATGAGATAAGGAATTCCCCCCATTACAGAGATGAAGAAACTGAGGCACAGAAAAGCTCAGGGGTGTTCCAGAGCGATGTAGGGCTGGATCCGAACCCAGGTACACTGGCTCCGAGCCTGTGCACAACACTATGCCCGAGGGATTAGGAGCTGGATTTTGGAGGAAGGGGGTAGGAAAGGAGGGGAGAAGAAGCGGGGTCAGGAACTCTGAGGTGAGGACATGGGGGCTGGGGGACGGCGGAGGGGAGGGGAGGATAAACAAAGCACGGCAGAAGCCCAGTTTCCCTCCTGAGGCCACAGCCCCTGCCCACTGCATGGCCGCAGCCTCCTCCCTCAAGGCCAGGAAAAGGAAATTAACCCTCATAAGCCACCCTGATCCCAGGCCACCCTGCTAGAGAGCCAGCGCCACACCTTGCCAAGGTAATTCCCCAGCAGGCAGTGGGGTGGGCAGCTACTTCTGGACCCACCCAGCCTTATGAACCACCGGCCCGAGCCTCCGCTGTGTGCTGTGTGGGGGACAAGTTGGGCCAGATCAGCACCAGGCCCTGATCCCCTGGGAACCCCAGGGGTCACTGTGTCCATCCCCCTTTAATATCTCAGAGACAGACACAGGGTGCAGGGGACACACTGCTGTCCCTCTGGTCTGCTCCACCGTCTAATCCCCTCATACCCGGAGGGTCAATTACCCCACCAGGAAGTAGGATAACCCGGTCGTGGCATGTCACCCCTCAGCTGGCAGGCCCCCAGCCCGTTCTCAGCCTAACTCAGGACAGATACTCACCGACTGCTGAGCGGAGGCCGGAACTCCTGGAATCACGATGCTAGGGATGGCAGGACGGCAGGGATCTTCTGCCCTAACTCTGACATCTTATAGATAAGAACACTGAAGCCCAGAGAGGGAAGTCCCAGGTCACACAGCCAGCCTCTTGGTGACAGGATGAGCAATCCCAGCGCCAGCCCCTTCCCTTGCCCGCGCTTGACCTTAGGCCCTAGGAGTCCCCAGCTCACCCCCTGGGTCCCTGCGTTTTTACACAATATCCCTGCCTTGGCCATTAAGACCCTGTGATCAAGGGCTGAATCTGCCTCCAATTCTCCCAACCTCAGGGTCAGAGTCAAGAGGAATTACTCAGATTAGGAGCAGTTTAGGGGCAGATGTCCAGTTGGCTCTGGGAGGCACTGTTTGGTCCATTGTAGAGCTGAGAGCTCTTCAGTGTGGTCTCAGGGATAGAGACAGGGGGAGCACCACGGCTGCCTCCCTGGCTCTCAGTGGTCAGCTAACCCCTCACTCGCTACCTGCTACCACTGCACTGGGTATGCGCAAGACTGTCTGGGCCGGAGCCCCAGCTCAACCAACACCTCTAGCTGTGTGACCTTGAACCCATCACTCCATCTCATAGGGTCAGGGTCAGGGCCTATGAGGACTAATGGGCTTAATACCCATGACAGGTCACAGAGAGAGGCCTGGTGCTTGCCAAGTGCTACGGAAGTTTGTTAACCACCAGGGGACAAAGACGTGTAAGCCCCACCCCGCCTCGGAGCTCCGTGCCAGCAGCGCTTTGCTAATGGGAAAAGCTATTTCTAGGCCAAGGCACAGAGACCAGATGAACGTGAAAAGCAAATTTTCCAGCTTCACCAGCCTGCCCTCTGTCCGGTGCCTCTGCTCATAAGGTTCTAAGAGTTGGGAGAGAAACGCAAGGAAAAATCCTGTCCTCAAAGGGCGACAGTGGGGGTGGGACAGGGTGGCCTGGAAAGCCCCCTCCCTGGACCCCACACTCACTCCCCCAGCCCCCAGGGCCTGCCCTCTGCAGCTGGAAGGAGGTAAAATCAGCTCGCCTGCAGCTCCCATCACCCCTCAGTTCAAATGGATGAGAGACTGAATTATTAACCAGGACGGAGGGGGAGGAGGCTGCAGCCACTGCAGAAAGGAGGCGGCTCTCTCCCAAGGCCAAGGACGCACCCGGGTGACGGGCCCTGGCTGCACCTCCCCAGCTGAGCTGCCTTTGGCCTCTGCTCTCTCTGTCTCCCCAGGGTCCCCTCGCTCCGTGGTTCAGCTGACACATCCATTCCTGGGCCACTTGGGTCCTGGGCCAAGTACTCTCACTGGCGTCACAAGGCCACCTGTGCCGACAATGCAGTGAAGATGCCCCCACAGGAAGACCCCCACACCAGGGAAGCCTGCTTCTGCCTGGGGAGTCTCCTGTAAAAAAGGCCGTGGGGTCCTGTGGACCCTCCAAATCTCCACCCCAAAGCTGTTATGGTGCCAGCGGTGGACTTCTAGAAATTTCTAACACACTTCCTCATCTTTGACTTCTGTCTCAGGTGACAGATGAGAAAACAGGCGCAGTGAGGTGGCCTGCAAAGGACCCTTCCCTTCGACAGAGCACCAGTCCTTGAGCATGAGCTCTACACACACACACACACACACACACACACACACACACACCCCACGGCCCTTGCACCAAGCCCCACAGGAAGCACAATGACAAAGCCTAAGTGTGCGCACATTTGTTGCAGATTGCAGGAAACACACACACCAATTAAACAAGGACAAGGTGCTCTGTCCCAAAGCTGTGCCCAGAATCAGCATGGCTCTCCACACAGCCCCTGGCTCCTCAGCAAATATCCCACCAGCCTGGCTGGCGCTCACAGAAAGCCTTCTCGTTCTCTTCCCCGAGGCTCTGGGAGGGAAGCCTGAGTGTCCCCCATTGCAGAGAAGGTAACTAAGGTTTGCAGTGGTCGAGTGACATACCCAGAATTTCACAGGGATATGGCACCTAGCAGGTGTTCATACATACCTGGGAATTGGACTGGTTGGTAGCTGGCAGGGCTGGGATTTGAACCCAGATTTCTCTGGGCCCACAAGAGTTTCCATTACCCTGAACTGTGCCTCCCCTTCTTCTCCCTCCATCCAGACCCCTGACCGGCCTCCTTCCCCCTTCTGGTGCCCAGGCCCTGTGCCAATTGTCAGGCTAGGCCTAAGCAGGAGTTAAGGATCCTCGTCTGCAGGGCTAGAGGAGGTAGATGGGCATGGAGGGGTCAGGGGTCAGAAAATCCCCTCTCCCAGGTGGGTGGGACCCCAGGCCCGGGCAGGGGCACTGCAGTCCTGGGAGGAGGCAAGACCCGCATTTCTGAGAGTTGGTGGAGGAGATAAATTCCAGACACACAGCAGCAATGACAGCAGCAACAGTTTGAAGATGTCCTAATTGTGTCCCGGGGCACAATGAGCCAGATATGCGCTTGGCTCTGCCACAGGTGACAGCCAGCCAGGGAACGATTGGAGAGGATTTTCTCCATTAAAACCCCACAGCTGTGGTTACTACGGTGACTGTGGTCTGTGTCCGCAGGTTGTAAATTGTAATTGAAATGAGTTTTCAAGGTTGAAATAATCAGAGCTCCTTCTTGATTCCCCCTCACCTCCCCACAACTCACCCTGCCCAGTGCGATCCTCCTGAGTTCCACACACACACACACACACACACACACACACACACACGTATGTGATGCAGCCCCCTCACACAGGACACAAAATCAACCATATATACACCCACACGCTTTCATATCTACATATATAGACTAGCAACACATAAACATGCATGTATTTGAACACATCTGTACACATATGCATGTATGAATACATAAACACAATGTGCATATAAATAAAAAAGTATGTATGGCTACACAATTAGTAAGACATTCATACAAACATGTGGTCATTCAGATTTACCCACTGTCCAGCTGCGACGCCACACAAGCAGGTCCTAACAAGGATTTGAATGCAAGTGTTTTATTTGGGAGGGCCTGACAGGAAGCACTAGGGGGTGGGAAAGTGAGACAGGGAAGAGAAAGCAGCTAAGACCAAGTGTGGGGCTCAGTCCTACTGGGGGCCTCCTGGAAACTGCACAGCACGTGGCTCAGCACGGTCCCATCTGAGGGGATAAAGACCCCAGTTCCCACCAGCCTCAGGCTGAGGACTGCTCCCAGGGGCATTGACTCCACTGGCAAAAGCAGAGACGGTGAGGGCTGAGGGACCTGGAGGCACTGGGGGCACCGGCCGAGGCTGCATTCACAGGTACAGGTCCACATGTGGAACCCAGAATAGGTATGTGTATTTACCGCACGTCTACACATATAAATTTGCATTTACATATAAATATACAAAGACACATCAGCTTTTGTCCCTCAGGCAAGAGGGTCCCAGGATCCCCAGAGAGAGAGAGCCGTCTGCTGTGGCCGACCTAGCACACACAGCTGCCCTGACTTCTGGCTCTGCTGTGGACCAGCTATAGAACCCAGGCTAGGTAACTGGTCTCCTACAGCTCAGTTCCCTCACATGCAAACTCAGGATAGTATTACTTACCTGGAAGGGCCACTGGGAGGATTCAAGGAAGTGCAGATATAAAACACACAGCATCATACCTCATCCACAAAATCCTCTACCAGCCTCAGCTTCCCTCCCCTCGGTGACACCCCTCCTCTGGCTCAAACACAAATGCACACGCATACACACACACAAAAACAGGGGCCCAGGTCAGCTCAGCATCCATGTACAGATGCGAAGAAAGCTGCTGTGCTGCACTTCCTGGCCACTCCCCTCCTCCCTGACTCTACCTGTGGATAAGCCACTCTCCCAACCTCCCTGAAACACGCAGGCCTTTCAGAGTGTACCTCAAGTGCTGCTGCTGAGGCCAGGCTCCACCAGCCCCCATCCTTCCGGGCATTTCCAGAAGTCACACAGCTGGCTCTCCGTTGTCCAGAATCACACACTTTTGTTCTTTCGCCCCATAACACGCATGGTTTCTGTTGGCCCCTCCCCATGATTTTCAGCCTCAATCAAGGCACTTGCATTCCAGTCTGGGGTATCTCTGTACAACTCAGCCTTGTCCCCTCCACCCCTAGGTCTGTCCACAAAACTGGACCTCAGCTCTCCACCAACTTCTGTCCCAGGGAACACGGAGCCAGCCTGGGTGGCTGGGGGACTGCTGGTTGGGGCAGATGGGGACCAGCACCGCAGGGGCAGGAAGGTGAAGTGATGGGTCCAGCAGCAGTAGGTTCCTGACTCTCAAATGTCCTCTTTCCAGCTCTGAGCGATGTGGTCGTTCAGCAAGCCTAGGGCTCCGCAACCCTCAGCTAGCCACCCTCAGCTGTTTGAAGAAAAACAATTCTTGCGGGATCCCCAAGAATTTGACCCCAGGATAAAAACTGCCATAGAAGTTGAAGTCCTGGCTATGACAGTGACTGCAAATGACCAAAGCAGCAGAACTGTGTCTTTGCAATTGGTAAAGATCACTTCTGGGTAGCCATTGGAAGAAAATGTAAAGTTTGAGAGTCATCATGGAACTCCTGGGTGTCTGAGAGTCTGACCTCAATAATGTGTCCCAGATGTCTACATGCACATTGGGGCCAGACAGGAGCAACATGAAACCCCCCATTTAGCTTCTTACGGGCCTGGTGAATTGTTTAGCATCGGTGAGCGCCGGTCCTTTCATCTGTGAAATGAGGCTAGTACCAGGGACCATTAGAGAACAGTCATACCTGTAAGCTGAGGCCACGCCAGGCACCTGCGGAAGCTGGCTCCCAGCAGGTTCTGAGGCCTGTGCACCTCAGCCCAGGAGCTTGGACTTAGCTCTCCCAGAGAGGGTAGGACCAGGGCCTGGGGGTGAAGGGGAGAAAACTCGGGGGACCTGAATCCCGGTCACACCCCACATGGGGAGTCCCCTCTCCCCATCACTCAGCCATGCTCCTTCCCTCCCAGCAGCATCTAGAGGCCCCTTTGCTGGACCTTTCCCATCAACACAGACATGTGCTGTCATTTCTCCCACTGAAACAAAAGCCCTCTCGTGACCCCACTTCACCCCAGCTAGGATCTCTCTTTCTCTGTTTACAACAAAACTGCTCAAAAAGTTGTCCCGACCCACTGTCATCAATTTCTCTCCTCTGCTTTCCTCCTGGCCAACTCGCATCCAGGTTTTGTGCTCACCTCTCTGAGAAAATTCCAGGCTGCTAAGGCTGATGGTCCATTCTCAGTTTTCGCCTCACTGGGGCCCGCACTGGGACTTGGTCTCTCCCTCCTCCCTGACTCGCTCGCTTCACTCCAGGACCCCAGTTCCCCGCCTACCTCCCTGGCAGCTCCAGCACTGCTCTGCTGGCCCCTCTCCCCACCGCACTTAACATCCGAGTGTCCAGAGCTCAGTCCTCAGACCTCTAACTACGCTTATTCCCTTGTGCTCCCAGCCAGTTCCATCCATATGCTGGCCACTCCCCAAGTTATAAGGCGATCTGGAGCTCCCCGCTAACTCCAGCTCCCACTCTACACACCACAAGAACACCTTCACAGGAATCTCACACTCCATGTCCTAAGCTGAGCTCCTGACTCTCTTCCCAGCCTGTCCCCGCCCCCCAATCTGAGTGCAGGACAAAGAACCTTGGAGTCATCCTTGATTTTCTGTTCTGTTTCTCTTACCTCAAGTCCTTCAGCAAACTCTGTGGCCACACTGCAAAACCTATAAAAATCTGACCCCTTCTCACTACAACCACGGCCACCACCCTGCTCCAAACCCCCATCACCACCCACCTGGGCTACAGCACTGGCCTCCTAACTGGTCTCTATTCCACCCTCCAGGCGGCTGCCACAGTGAGCCTGTGAGAACATAAATCGGATCACGTCAATCTTCCTTCAAACCCTGCAATGGCCTTGTCTCAGTCTGTATAAAAGACTAAATCCTTACAAACTATCTGCAAGGCCACCATGATCGGTGCCCCCTGCCCCCTACTCATCTACCTGCTGCTCTCTGCTTCAACCACACGGGCCTCCTCACGGCTCCCCAACCTGCCAGCCGTGAGACTACCTCAGGGCTTTTGCACAAGCTGCGTCTTCTGCCTGGCATGCTCTTTCCCAGGTGTCCACATGCCTTGCCTCTCACTGTCGTTAGGCCTTGGCTCAAGTATCACCTTCTCAGTGAGGACCTCTGACCTTCCGATTTGAGAGTGCCACATCCCCAGTCTCCCAGCACTCTCAGTTTCCCTCTAAGAGGCCTCCTGGATCTGCCCTTTCTGGGCTCACTGTTAGGTCCTCCATTGACTACTGGCAGCACCCCACCATACAGCACCTTGTCTGCAACATCATATTGCTCCCACCTGCAAGGAGAGCTTCTGGGGCCAGTCGAGCCCCATCCCACAGAACAGCACAGGGCTGGGGACATGGTCAGCTTCTTAGTAAATGCTGGCTGAACATGTGAGAAGTAGCAATGAGAGGAAGGGCCCAGGATCCCTCTGGCCACTATCTGGCTGATGGCTTCAGTAAATGTGAGTTCCTCTAATGGATGGCACAGCCCGGCACTCAGTAGGTAATTTTAAATATTGGTCTTCCTTCCTTTCCTCAGGAAGGAGGCTCCCTAGGGTTCCTCTGGGAATGTGGAGGTGAGAAGGTCCTTCAAAGCCAGGCTGGAATAGCCAGGAGGGCCGTGGGGGTAGGATGTCCGCTGGCCCAAGGCGAAACATCGCTGGAGCCAGACAGCCTGGGTTCAAAGCTCTGCTACTTAGTACTTTGTGCCCTTGGGCAAGCCTTTAATTCCTCCATGCCTCAATTTTCTCATCTGTAAAATAGGTTGCTGTGAGGATTAAATGCAAAACACAATAACAGAGCTTTACGAGTAATAAATGCCATATGAGTATTAGCTGCTGCTGCTGTTGCTGCTATTAGCACAGGCTGGGTGAGTGGCATCCTCCCACACATCCCCAGCTGCCACGCAGCCGCCCGCCCTCTCCGCGCTCCTGGCCCCTGGGAGCAGCAAGCAGTAAATTTCTCATATTCCCTCATAAACCGGGCCTTCCTCCGCTCAGCCATCACCTGGCTGGCAGTGCTGTCAAAAAGATGGATGCCACATCTGCCCTGTTTATGGCTTTTATTCCCAAACCCTGCTCTGTGAGCTCCCAGGGAAGAGGCCAGGGCAGGAGGAGGGAGCAGGCGCTGGCCTCCCACACGCCATGACAGCTGCAGAGATGCCCGCTCAGTGACCCGTATTTCACTTAGGTGTGGGTGATCCATGGGCCACCTGCAAGTGCTTCCTGCAGATCACCTCCATCTTTTCTCCCAGAAACCATGAGGGAAGCAGCTCTGCTGCGGACAGGGCTGGGGGGGTGGGGGGCAGGCACAGATGAGGAAACTGAGGTCTCAGGAGGAGAAGTGACCTGCCCGAGGCCACATGGCTAGGAAGTGGCAGCACCAGGACTCACACCCAAATCTGCTGGACTCTCGGAGCTGTATGTTTGAGAAACGGGTGCTCACCCATACCCCTTCATCCTTACCACTTTGAGACACACTAGCCCCATCTCCAACTGCCACCATTGGCCACTCCTCTGAGGCTTTCTCTGGTCCCAGAAGCCCTCATTGCCCAGGCATGCAGCAGGCTGGGGTGCTGAGGAATCACCGCCCTCCAGGAGAGCTCCGGGTGGTTGGTGGGAGGTGGTGTCTACATCCCCTGGCTCCCAAGCATGTCCTGTGGGATGACTGAAAAGCATGCTCCTCTGTCCCCAGAGCCCCGGGGGAGTAAAGCCCCAGCTGGTCAGTGGTAGCCTGCTCGGTATCGCACCCTTTATGGCTGCCTTCCTCCCGCTACCAGTGTTTCCTGGGATCCACTGCCAAATAAGCTACTTGTTCTCAGATCTTTGTCTTGGAGGAAATTCAACTGAAGACAGCCTTGAGGGATGGATCGAATCTTCCCAGGTGTAACACCCCAGGATAAGAGGCTCCTCCTGTCCTCTCAGAAGGCCACCAGGCCCATCGTTGACCTGGGGTGCTGACAGGCAGCACAGGGTGGCACTTGTGCACTGGGAGATCTGAGGCAGGGCAGGCGAGGCCTATGGACTGACACGGGCAGAGGCCGACTGTTCAGATCTCGGGG
The DNA here is from genome assembly GCF_021234165.1 of Pteronotus mesoamericanus. Classification (NCBI taxonomy): domain Eukaryota; kingdom Metazoa; phylum Chordata; class Mammalia; order Chiroptera; family Mormoopidae; genus Pteronotus; species Pteronotus mesoamericanus. The sequence goes on from NW_026555085.1 coordinate 4,298,670, forward strand.
ATCAGAGTGGGCCAGTCTAAGGACGGCAGGGCACACGGGGCAGGCATCCTGGAGGACGTGAGTGGGAAGCCAGGCTCAGAAGACAGAGTCGGGGTAGGTGGAATATATGGAGCTGGCTGAGGGCGAGAGAGAGGGGGCCCAGAGGAGTGGCCAGGCAGGGCACCAGCTCTGGAGCCAGGCTTGCCTGGGGGTGACTCCAGCTCTGCCAATGTCCCAGCACTCTGATGTTAAAGAAAACGGCCTCAGCCTCCTCCTCCGTGAATGGGCACAACACCTGTGACAGCCAGTACTACCCACCCTCAGGATCCCCGATCCGACAGCTGACGGAGCTGTACCAACAGACTTGGGCTGTTAAATTACCCAACAGCCTATAAATCCCATCTTTCTCACTAGCTCTCTATATCAACAACGACAAGCATTCCATCAGCACCTGTCACAGGCATCATTATTCATCCGGCCTCTTCAGACACTTTATCTCCAACCCTCACAACAACCCACTGAGATGAGTGTTATCTTCCTTGTTCTACAGAAAAACTTCTGAAGCTCGGAGAGGTTAAATAACTGGCCCAAGGTCACACAGCAGGGAGAAGGCAGTCAGATCCAGACCTGGGAGTGAGTCCTTCGCCTGCCCCTCCCTCCCAGGTGCCCAGCCCAGAGCCAGTATTCCATGGGTGTCCTCCCAGTCCTCCTATCCAAAGAGTCTCCCAGGGGAACAGCTCAAACCGGGGCGGGACTGTGGGAAGCCAGAGCTGCCTGACCCTCTCCCAGGGTGGGTCTCAGCAAACATTCTCAGCAGATCCTCTGCTCCTCACCTCACCGAGATGGACAGGCTCACCACACCTGACTTGGGGCCACACAAGAACTCTCACCAGTCTCTGCTGGGACTTCCGATGCAGCAAGAGGATCCAGGTTAGCTGCTAGTGCTGTCCTTCCACTCCTCCCCGCGACCCCACGGTCATTCCTGCTTCTGCTCCTTTGCTCATGCTGTCCCCTCCTGCGTGGGCAGCACACTGTCCTCCCTCCCACCCCCCACCTCTCCCTATGAGCCACCCATGCTTTGCTGCACAGCAGAACCACCTGGGGCACTTTTTGAAAATCCTGATGCTCAGGTTGCATCCAGTACCCATTCAATGAGAATGTCTGGGGGCGGGAGTCAGGCACCAGTAGTTTTAAAAGGTCCCCAGGTGATTCAATGTGAACAAGCCTGGGGAAGCACTGCTCCCACTCAAGGTTCCCAGCCCTAAACATACATAAAATCACCTGGGGAGCTTAAAAAAAAAAAAAAAACCCACCACGGGTCCCACCCCTCAGGTTCCATGTAGTACATCCGCGGGTGGGGTCCCCAAGTGATTCTGATGCACAGCCTGGCTTGGGAGCCACCATTTCACAGTTCACAAAGTGCTTCCAATAATGCTTCTCACTTGTCCCAAGACACCGTCTAGGCTGGCTTAACATCACTCCCATTTCTCAGGTGAGAAAGCAAAAAGGCCAGAGAGGCTGCAGAGCTCGCCTCAGGCTCACAGGGCAGCGCTACAGTCTTCTGAAGCCGAACACCTCCCTGAGGGCTGCCAGAGCGGTCCCTCTCCCCGTCCACCGGCCCAGCTAGGAGATGTTCTTGAATGCTGACCTGAGGACTGAGTCTGGACAGGGCCTCCATGGACTGACCGGGGCCTTCTCCCCGCCTGCCTCTCCCAGACCAAGAGGTGAATCCAGAATGCCCTTTGCCCGTGGCAGGTTGGACCAGTTATCCTCATGCATCTCCACTCCCAAGCCACATCTGATGGCCTACAGTCAGGGTGACCATACAATTTTCCATCCCCACTTGGGCACTTCTGAGAATAAACTGGGATGCTCTCAATAATTAAACCCCCCTCCAAAAAAAAGAATGAACAGGATGCACACTCGCCCTACCCACGAGGGCTCGGCCTCCCACACCCAGACATGTTTGGGTTTCTGGCACCTTTGCTGTGACTACACCTGATGAAGGCATTTGCTGTGCAGCTTTGGACAAGGTGTTTGGGCTCTCGGACTCTCCATATCCTCCGTAATGTGGGGATCATAAAAGTCCCTGAGTTATTGTGAGGATGAAATGATTGATGTCTCTAGTGTGTCCAGAACATAGATGCACAAATAAAGAACGGTGTTTATGGTTACTAGCTCACCTAGGAATACAAACACCCACACACATCCCCTTCTCCCTTAGACATACTGACTCATACACACACAATCACACACACACAAGTGTGCGAGCACACACACTGCCACCTACACCCGCATAGGAACTTGCCCCCGCCCCTCGGGGTTACCCACGGTCCTAAGTGGCCACGATTCCCAGTGGGCCCTGACCACCGGAGGGCTGCATGCTCCCCACCTGCCCACTCACCTCATCATGTTTTCTCCCTGCCTGGTACTAGTGGACCACCCCACTGCCAATGATTCATGCAGAATGTCCCTGAGTCCGGTTCAGTGGCCCCTTGGTCAAGTGGCCCTCTGCCCCAGCTGCACTGATCAGTCCAGGAGGATATAAGAGGGAGTTCACCGTCCTTGCACAGGCACCTCACAGGTTGAGGGGCGCCCAGGCCCCCCCAACGCCACTGAGGTCAGGTCCTGCTGCAGAGCTGCCCATACCAAGAGTACACAAGGACCCACGTTCAAATCATGAGGACAACCCTAGGGGGCTGAGGGCCTAGAGCTCAGTCTGGGTTCAAATCCTGCTCTACCACCTTCCATCTGCGGACCTTGGGTCTCTTTACTTACCTTCTCTGAGCATATTTTTCTGTCTGTAAAATGGACCCATTGTCCTGTCCTCCCATGGTTCACCCTCTGTCCTTCTCAGGACTCTGCTCAAATGTTACATACTCTTTCTTATCTGTTGTTTCTACTGCTCATTTTCCTTTGACATATTCTATATTTACATATTGATCTTGTTTATTGTCGGTCTTCCCTTTAGGTTAAAAACTCCAAGAGATTTTTGACCCTTGTTCTCTGCTCTATCCACCGTGCTTAGAACAGGGCCAGGCATGTGTTGGAAGTCCAACTGGTGTTTGTTGAGTGGCTAAGGGCATCAGAGGGGTTACAGACAGTTTCAGTAAAGTGCTCAGGCCAGTGAGGATCAGGACTCAACAGAGGGCAGCTGGGGTCAGTTCAGTTCTGTAGGTTCCAGATGAACCCCAAGGTGGCCACATGCCCAACAGTGCCTCTGCCCTCCCGTACTCAGAAGACCCACAGACCACAGAGGCTTCTACCATCAAGTCCTCAAGGCTTCTGAAGTCTAAACCTGAATTGGCCAGGGCCCCATCCCTCTGGCCCCACTCCCTTGAGCCCCCTACTCCACCCTCAGGCGCCAGACCATCTCCCCACCAAGTTGCCTGGATGCTGGAGACCCCACCCCTGCAGTATCTCCCACATTACTCAGCACTTTCTCCCCATAGCCCCCACCCCCTATGAGGCCCCATCCTGACCCCACTCCTAAGGCTGAGTCCCTGGGCTGGACCCAGGTCCTGCCCACATGCTCCATGTGCTCACTGGTGCACTTCTTGACATGGCTGCCTTTCTTGAGTGCGTGGCGGCTCAGCTTGCAATGGAAGTTGTCTTCCCAGAACTCAGCAAACCAGATGTTGCGGCGGTTGTTGTCCAGTGTGCGGCTGGAGAAGTAGCGGTCAAAGCCTGGCAGGGAACCAGGACGTCAGGGCCTCAGGATTCCTTTCTCCACCTGCCCTCATCCCTTCCTGTATCCCCCAGGCTGAGGGATGCTTCAGGTGTAGAGAGGGAGGAAGGGAAGGGCACATCCTCTGATCCAGGGCCCAGGTGGAAAAAACAAAACAGGAGGCACTGCATTTCATTCTAAATGAAAAGAGCTGTATGAGGTCCCAAGAGAAGCATGTGTAATCTTACAACTATGGCCTTAATATAAGAGAAATACAATGTGGATGTTTCTGCCATCTTTTTACTACCAATATGCCAATATCAGGCCTCTTTGAGAAGAAGCCACCTGCAGGCTCTGAGATTGGAGCAAAGAGAGGTGGGGGGAGGGGGTGCCCAAACCTAGAAGTGCCTGAGCTCTCTGGTTCTGAAAAGGAGCACGAACCAGAGAGGGTAGGGGATGACCCAAGTCACACGGCAAGACCGGGAGCTGGATCTTCTCCCTTTAAGGCCAGAACTTGCTCATCACTGACAGATGCTGCCTCCTCCTCTGCAGGCTCCTGGGGACTCACCAACTCTGCTCTAAGCCCAGAAAACCCTGTCCCAGGGTGGGCAAGCTGGCAGGAGAATGACACCCTCTCTTTCCACCTAATGCCCCTTCTACGTCTATGACTGTTCCATGTGCCCAGTTGACTCAGCTGCTTGGGACAGGCCAAAGGCCTGAAAACTCAATCGGGCCCACATCAAAATGGTGAGCTTCCTGCCTATGGCAGAGTCCAAGTGGAGGCTCAATGACTATCTGTCAGAGCTTTAGAAGAAATGCCGGTGGGGGGCTTTGGTGGGGGACTGGCCCAGAGCAGAGTTTCTCAGCCTTGGCACTATTGATACTTTGGGCCAGACCGTGCTTTGTCTGCGGGGAGGAGAGGCTGTCCTGTGCATTGCAGGGTGCTGAACATCATCCTAGGACTCAACCCACTAGGTACCAGCAGCATCACTCCCCAACTGCGACAAGCAAAAGTGTCTCCAAAAATTGCCAAATGTCCCTTCACGGTCAATGCACCCTCACATGAGAACCACTGCTCTAAAGGCTTCTCTTATGTCCAGAGAGAAAAGGGACTTGTTAGGCCAGTCCTGAGTTCAATAGCCACTATATGTCACTTATCTCTCTGAGCTTCAGTGTATTCACCTAATAAATGTGGATTAAAGTGTCTCATGTGGTCGCTGGGAAGGTTAACTGAAGCGCCTGTAAGGGATCTGGCATTTGTAGGTATCAATAGCCATATTGTTATTTGTGTTTACTGTGGCTTGCAGCTGAGAGGGGTAGTGTGGAGAAGGCTGTCTGTGCTCCCTCCGCCTTGGGACAAATAGAGGACACTGCTGTGTGACCTTGAGCAAGTCCCTCCGCTGCGCAGGCCTTGGTGTCCTGGAAAGTTTGGTGGGGGCAGATGTCTGCGGGCTTTCCCATCAAATGGAGGAGCGAGAGTAGGGGAGAAGGTCCTGGGAGCCTGCCCCTCCCTGCCTCCCTGTGGTAAGGACAGTGAGGTCCCTTGCAAATCAGGCCATTAATGGGAACTTCACATCTCACAGCAAGGTTCTGGCCAGAGCAGCAGTCTGTTCCTGCCCAGAGTGACTGTGGGTTCTGTCCCAAGAGGAAGGGATGCTAAGCAGGGCAGGCCCAACCCCAATACCACCCAGGGTTTGCCAGCCCCAGGCAGGCCCTGCAGGAAGCTCCCTGCCCCTGCCCAGCACTTCCTTCTTGTAGCCCACTAGCAGCTCCCGGCCTCTTCTAGCAGGGGACCCGCTCCAGGCAGGACGAGGGCCTTGTTCCAGATGGAGAAGGCATGAGAACATATGGGGAGGAAGGGGAGTCCTTCATAAATGAGCCTCCATCATGTGCCACACGTCTCCCACACAAAAAGTATCTGAGAAGGGAGGGAGGAAAGTCCTAAATCTGGATTTGCATCCTGCTGACTTGAGTGTGGCCTGAAAGGCCAGCCCAGTCCGTCAGCACAGAGAGGCTGGGGGCCAAGGAAGAAGGCAGACAGGATGTGAAAAGATGAGGCGTGGGAGAGGAAGGGAGTGGGGGCGGGGGGGGGCAGTACAAAGAAACAGGTAGGGATGACACTGACAGTGGTGTCAGGAGAGCGGTGGGCGCGCCACCAGGGCCTGCTGGGCCTACCTCGCACAGACACCCTCTTGGGGAGGATAGTGACAGCGCCCTCGGCCACCTCCTCCAGGTGCAGCACAGGTGCGATCTTGGAGCCCCAGCTGTCCGAGCCCATCCAGAAGAAGTGGCCTGTCTGGTTGGCCTTCCGTGCTGCCTCCAGCACACGCCTGTGGGGACACACACCAGCCCGGCCCAGCCATGTCTGTCCATGCACTTGCCCCCGTTCTGGCCACACCTGCTCATGGGCCATTGACTGACCGCCCCCCGGGCACACACCAGTCCCCCTCATAGCCTGTGATGTCCCCTAGGCTATGCTTGGGTCCCCCACTGCTAGACCACATGAGCCAGGGCCCACCACTGCCCCAGCACCCACGCTTGTTCCCCCAGGTGCATGGTTCCCTCTGCCCCTGGCCCACACCAGCCTACAGCTCTCCCAGTCCCACTCTGTCCCCTAGGGCCACATCTGTCCCTGCAAAGAACATGCCTGTTTCCCTAGATCTGTGCCTGCTTCATGTCTGACCCAGGCTCCCAGAACTATATCTGCCCAACCCTTGTCCTCTCAGATCTGAGCCTCCCATACCCTAAACCCATGCCCACATCTCTTGACCCCTCCTCAGATTTGTACGTACACACATGCACATGCATGCACACACGCATACATGCACACACACACACCGCTCTGCACTTGCTGCTTCCCTGTCAACAGTGCCCTTTCACCCCTCTTCCTTCTGTGCCAAAGTCCAGGTTCTGCAAAGAGCTGCTCCCCCCACCCTCCTGGATGTGCTTGCCCCCTACTGTGACTGTGGTCTTCATTAAATCAGGGACCTTGGAGCCCAGCGCAGGGCCAAGACCCCAGGAGGTGCTTAGTCAGTGCTTAAAAGATGCAGGAACTAAGTGGCCCCTCAAAGACATCTTCTATCAATAGAAGGAGAAAAACAGGAAGGGCTGGGAGAAATTTCCCCAACCCAGCTCCTTCCACTGAAGCACAGAGCAGGCAAGCGGCTTGTTCAGGATCACAAAGCAAGGGAGAGGCCAAAATACTAAAAACTGGCCAGGCCCCTCCCATGGGTGAGAGCCAGGACACAACTCCAGGGCTTGGGCTGGCTGCTGGGCCTGTACAGAAGGCGGCCCACTGGCAGACAGCCTTGGGCTGCCAGGGAGAAACCTGCTTCCAGGCCCCTTCTCTCCTCCAATCTCCTGCTCTCAACATATCCAGACCCCCAAACCTGCTGCTGCTGCCCGCCGCCCCCCCATGCAGGGCACACTCACGATAGGTGCGGCTGCTCTCAGAACCCACACCCACAGCCCTATTAATACCCGCTTGCATCCTGCCACCAGAAATGACCAAGCTTCCATCCCTGCAAAGTCACCTGGGTTTATTTTTATTTCTGTTTGCTTCTAGAAATGCATGTGGATTTCCCAGAAATGCCCCCACCTCCCACGACACTTCCTACAGCCACTTGAGTCCGCCTAAGGCCCTTCCCCCTCCCCCAGGGGCCTTCATCCCTCCTTCCCAGCTCAGGGTCCACCTGAGCTGAGCATGAGTCCTGGTTGGCGGCACATCTGGGTGGGGTGTGAGGCCTGACTAGTGCTGGGCCATGGGGTGGGAGTGGGAGGCAGGAGTATAGGGACTGGTGACTTGAGTGAGGAAAAAGAGCTCAGGAGGGGTCCCATCCCCTCCACTGTCCCCATCCCTGTCCCCCCCACCCCAGAGCTGGCTGACCTATGGGGAATAGGAACCTCCAGAGCCGGAATTAAGGAACCTACACATAAGCTTTGAGGGAGGTCAGGAGCAACCTCTGTGCTCAGCTCAGAGATGTCGGAGGGACTCTGAGGGAACCCCTGGTCCTTGGCTGCCTGAGTTACCTCCATGACAGCTGGTCCTTAGGCTTTTGAGGCCCAAATGATGTTCCAGAACTTCCCCCTCCATCCCTGAAGAGACCTGGCAATGCCTCTTGCGGGAAACCTCTTTTCCTCTAATTCAGGAGTCCAGGATGGGCTCTTTACCAAATGGAAAAAGTATTGGAAAGGATGGGACCCAGAAAGGATGCTTGTTAGCAACGGGGAGGGAGCCGATGGGTGTGAGGAGGGAGTGGACAGTGCACAGGGGCAGGCAGGGGGGGCCTGAGGGCGCAGCAGGTCTGGCAGCTCAGCCAGCCACCTAAGGCGAGGCCTGGGGAGGGCCACGCCTGCTGCCTCACCCTCTGCAAATGCAGGGGCGTGCCTCCTCCACCCAACTCTGAGCAGAGACAGTGTCCCCTCAGGCTAGGGAATCACAGGGGCCCAGCCCATCATGGCCCTGACATCCAGTCTCCAAGAGGTGGTGACAAGGGAAAAAGCAGGAAGAAGGGAAGTAAATTAGGAGGGGGACCCAATGGTCATCTTTTAAAGGCCCCGAGTTTCAGACCTGTGACCCAGGCCCCGGAGGCAGACGTGCAGGGCTATAGGCGGGCCCAAGGTTTCTGGACTGCATGGTCCTGGCACATGGAGTCCGCCTGCTCCCATTCCCCAGGTGCAGAAACTGAGGCCCATGATGGGGACGATGCTGCCCATAGTGCGTGTGTCCCCAAGCCAGGACTAGACCCACAGCCTAGGCTTCCTCCCATTCCTCTGCGCTCATGGAAGTAAAGAGGGAGGGGAGGTACAGAAAGGTGGCCACCACACATTAGGCACCTACTGCATGCCAAACTACTCTAAGCCCTTTATGTCACTCCTGCATTCAGTTTTCAAACACTGTCAGGCAGATATCACTAACTCCTTTTTTTAAGCAGAAAAGAGGTCCAGAGTGGTGGAAAAACTTGCCTCAGGTCACAGAGCTAGCAGGAGAGAGAGCAGAATTAGAATCTAGGTGCTCTGGCCCCAAGCCCAGGGCCTTAGCCCCTCCATTAAAGTCCCTGCTTCCCATCGCTGGTCGGTAGAACGGATGCAGGACACAGGCAGAGGGAAGGGCAGGGGCGACCACTAGCACTAGCCTGTGGCCCGGCCTGAGGGGTGGCCCAGCCCCACACTTACTAGCCCACCTTACCCCTCTGGATCCCAGGCGGGGGTCAGACTTGTCTGGGAAGGTCCCCAGCAGGGATCCCTGGCCCCCAACCCCTGCCCTGCCGCCCTCACCCTCACCTGATGTCATCCTCATTGGCAAAGATGATGACTCCCCTGGCATTTGAGGTCTCCAGGAGGCGCCGGATGATCTTGTCAAACTCCCCTGGCTTGGGCTCCCGCGGTATCTTCACCGACTGGGCGATGCACACGCCCCCTGCAGGAAGGGGGCCGGTCAGCAGGGGCCGGACAGGGGAGCACCAGTCTCTCTCCCCTCTACCCCGCAACACACACTCCCTCCAGGAGAATGAAACTGGGAGCTGCCCAGGGTTCCACCATTCACCAGCTGGGTGGCTCTGGACATATCACTTAAGTTCTCTGTGCCTCAGTATCCCCATTATAAAATAGGCTGCTGGCAAGAAGCAATACAGCATCGTGTCCAGGAGCTATCTGATGGGGTTCAAATCTCAGCTCTGCTACTCACTGCTGTATGACTTCAAGGCGGTTCCTGAACCTCTCTCTGACTCAAATACATCAACTGAAGTGAAGATAAAAATACTACCTACTTCAAGGGTTGTTATAAAGCTAAGTGAGATAGTGCAGGTAAATACAATATTTGGCATATAGTAAGTGTTTAGTAAACATTGATTGTCTTCCTTGTAACCACATCATAAGGTTTTTTAGAGTGAATCTGAGGATGAGAGCAAATTGCCCACCATGGGCCATCAGTGCGCCCCACACCCGCCTCCCAGGTCTCTTGTCCCCAGGCCCTGTGCTCATCAGCAGGCCTCTCTAATGGCAGTGCTTCGAAAGGAGCGACTGGAGGAGCTCTGATTGGCATCAGGGGGTCTTTGGGAGGGAGCCCTTCTGTCACTATGGCCCACTACCTACTTGACTGGGTCCTCGGAGAGGGGACCCAGGGCCAGCCTGCCTCTTATTCACTCCTTTGCGAGAACCCCAGCGCCAAGCCTGCAGGAGCCTCCGGATGCAGGCAACACATCAGAGCCGGACTCGCAGCCAGGCTGGGTGGCTCACAGAAACCCTGGGGCCTCCGCACATCACGCAGCCAGCTGCCACACTCAGACGGGCCTCCCAGTGCTGGCGAGAGGCAGGTGTCACTCATGTATTTAAACCTCCCCGATCTCCTGGTACAAAAGCACTTGTGGGCCGCTGCTTCTGTCATCAACTACATTTGGCAGATGAGGAAACTGAGGCTCAAAGAAGAGACATGACTTGCCCAAAGCCACACAGTTTCCGGCCCTCCTGGGGTACAGAGGGCTACCCCCCTCCAGGGAATTAGACCCCCAGGGCCTCTGATGGCAGAGTCAGGGCTCAGTTGATAGGGAAGCATGAGGGATTATTCTTAATGACCCTTTATTAAGACCGTCACCCACCTCAGTGTCCTACTCAGGGGTCTTGGCCCAACTCCAACTTAAACAGGACCCCTTTGGGGCCCAGCCAATGCCTCAAACCATCCACCTTGGCTGAGCATCCCTGGGCCTCCAAATGGCCTCTTGGTCTAGGCTGGGGCCACCTGAGGTTTCTGCACAGGCTCCCTGCACCTCTGTGTCGAGGCTTAGGCTGCAAGGGGGACGCCACCCACCCCCAGCCCCATGGGGAAAGGTGCCAACACCCAGCTCCACCCAAAAAGGGTCTCTACCCATGGGCATAGCTGGCAACCAGGGAGGGCTGCCCAAAGGCGGTAACCCTGAGCTGGGTCTGAGAGGGAGGGGCGTAAGCAGCCAGGCGGGGGGCATTCTGGGGAGAACAAAGTACGGGGGAGTAGGAGGAGACTGTTCTGCGCCAGGTGCCTGCTGGGTCTGGGCCCACACAACACACACACTCTCACACCCCTGCCCCAGGGAGGTGGACCTGCTGCTCCTCTGCAGCAGGCAAGGCAGCCACCGTCCCTGCCCCCACCCTGAGCAGCACCCACCTCCCTTACTTTCTGCTCTTCCAGGTAGACCAAGCTCCTCACTCCTCTCCTAAGACACCCAAAGAGCTGCAGAAGCTCTGGAGAAGAGCATGGTTACCAGGAGCTCATGGGGAAGGAGAGGAGAGAAGGAGTGAGGGTCCCTGGGCAGGACTGGGCCCCTTCGGTCCTGGGTCACAGGGAGAGTCGAGGGGGCCCAGTCCACTGCCCGCAGCACTGGCCCAGCACCAATGGCAGCCAGGCGGACACTCAGCTCCAGCTAAACCCTCCATATGGTTGCTTTCCAGTTAGAAAGTGGGCCAACTGCAACATTTCTCCCCCATCTGGGGAGACAGATGGACAAGAGGAGGCGGCTAGATGAGGGTGAGGGTGAGCCACCTGGCTGCAGGAGGGAGGGGGGCCGGGGCCAAGGGGAGGGAGGCAGAGATGGGAGTTAATTGTTCTCCAACAGGGAGAAACTCATAGGTTAAGGACTCTTTCTTGGGCAATGTCCCTGTAAGAGGGTCATGGGATGGCCCCACCTGACACCCCAGGGCATATCTTGCCTGCTCCGTTTTCCTGGTGAAGGAAGAATTAGGTGACCACAGCTCTGTCAGCTAGAACGTGAGTCACAGGCACTTGAGCCCAGAGTGCGGTCTGAGCCGGGTGTGACGCTCTTACAGCCAAGAGGAGTGAGGGACTGCAGGGCGGTTGGGGGGTTGTACAGAGCTCAATGATGCTGGTGAAGGTTATAGAGCATCTAACCCACATTGCCTATTATCTGAGGGTGTTCCGTCACACTCATCTGAGGTCAGCATCATCAGCACAGCTCCCATATACAGATGAGGAAACTGAGGCAAAGAGAGGTTAAGTGGCTTCACCAAGGTCACACAGTCACAGGCAGAACAGGGGTTTGACCGCAGGCCGCCTGTCTCCCTCGGCCACCCTTTCAGCCCGTCCACTGTGTCATGACCAAGGCCACGTGGGGAAGGGGTTGGGGCGTGGAGTCAAGGGGACACCCAGGGCCCGGGAGCACAGGCACGTCTGGGCACAGCACCTGGCCGGGGGTAAGCACCCACTGCGGTCACTGCCCCCAGGGTGAGAAACCAAGTGCGAACGGGGCCCCTTTGCATCGCTACCCAATTGCCAGCATGGCCGCTCAGGGAATCCCAGAGCAGGGCCTATGGGGCTGGCTCAGCAGGGTCCTCCCTGGAGCAACACGAGCTCCCTGTAAGTGGGTGGGGCAGCATCTGCCTCGACTGCCCGCCGGCCCCCTTCCATGGCCCGGGAGGACCAGCATTTACTGGGCTTCCCCTGCATGCCTGGCACTCAATGAATCCTCACACGCCCTGGGGGCAGATGCTAACAGCCCCATCCTACAGATGAGGAAGCTGAGGCACAGAGGAACTGAGTTACCTGACAGAGCTCACACAGCAGGTAAGCGGGAATGCAATCCGGGTCTGTGTCCAGAGCCTCTCAGGCAGAGGAAGAGAAAGCCTTGGTCACTGGGTCTCTGTTAACCCCCGTCTCCTGCAGCCCCTCCCCACCCCTGGAAAGACACCAAGTCACACACCAAGCCCAGCAGCCCTCCTGTGTCCAGCCGCTGCAGACATAGCTCCATCACCGTGAGACCGTGGAAACACTCCCCTGGGACACTCTCTTCAAACCTCTCGACCAAGGAGGGGGCACTTCTTTGCACCCTATTCCTTTCCCCCATGGTCTCTCTCATTGGATAAAATAAGAATCCATGAGTCCATAGTGATAGTGAATATGATCAAATTAAACCCACATAGCAAAGAACAAGCCCACTCCCTGTCTCTGGGCAGAGGCTGGAGCCTCCAACATCCCTGGCTCTCAGCACAGGATCACAAGGAGGGAAGAGCATGGAGGAGGAGTCTGGGGTTCCCCATCACCCCCTAGGCCATTTTGGATCCCCCTTGGCAAGCCCCTCACCCTGGCAAGCACCCAGTTGCCACATGCCAGCTGCAGACTGCTGCCTGCCAAGCCAGCGCCTCCACCTGCAGGGCCAGGGGCAGGAAGCCACAGCCACTCGCCAAGAACATCTGAGCATATGGGGATGAGGGGGACCTCAGAGACCTCCTGCCCAAGCCAGCCTTGGAGCGACAAGACTGAAGCCAGGGAAGGGCAGTGATGTGCCCAGGGACACACAGCAGCTGGGGCAGATCCCCCGCAGGTGAGGTTCTCATCACGGCACCAGGGGGTTTAGAAGCCAGGCCAGCCCTCTGACTGCTTTCCGTCTGCTTGTCACTGTGTCAGCAGAGCCACCAGCACTACCCCCGGAGTGAGGTGGGGCACCCATACCTCTCTGAACCCCACCTGCCCACTCACCTCTCCCAGCCCCCCAACCCCTACCCCCCTCACCCCAGTGCTGCAGTGAGAGCCCAGCCCACCCCCAGCTGTGGCGGCTCCACACCGGCCCGGGCTCCACACCTTGCTCTCACACGGTGCTGTCCCACCAGTCAAAACCGGCTTGCCCTCAGTCCCACCTCAAGGCCCTGCCTCTGCTACAGGAAAGCTGGACAATGTGATTAAGAAGTGCCATTAGAAGGCTTCGGAGACCACATAGTGATGTCCTGTAAAGCAGAGTACGCCTGAGGGTCTACCAGCCAGCACGTGCCCTTCCACATTGCGTCCCAGAGAACCCTGCACGTGGCGTGAAGACGTGCACGAAGACAGACTCACTACAGCATTGTTCAAAACAGCAAAAACCAAAAACTACCCAAATACTTCACAATAGAAAAATAAACTGTAGTGTGTTTGAGCAATGGACTGTCATGGAGTTCGGATTAATAAAAGAGTTCTTGTTAATCAGCATGACAAAATCCTGAAAACAAAATTGACTGAAGAGCAAATTGCAGCAGGATTTGTCCCATTTCTGCAGAATTTAAAAATGACATACTTTGAAATGACATTCGAACGCACACATAAGTAAGCAAAAGCTACACGAAGGCAGGAGATTCTGTCTGTTGGAGTCGTTGCAATCTCCCCAACACCTAGAACAGTGCCCGGCACATACTAGGTGCTCAATAAATGCTCACCGAGTGACTAAACAAGGACAAGAAGGGATCCCACCAACCTCAGAGTCATGGTTACCTCAAGGAAGGGAAGGATGGTAACAGGGCTCCACAGGGAAGCTTCTGGGCAATCCATGCTTTATTTCTTCAAAAAGTAATCAGAAGCAAATACGGCAAAAATGTAAATTCCTGGTAATGTGGACACCAGGACCCAGGCCAAACAAAACTCTCAGACACAAGTGACAGAGAAGGTGTTCCAGCCCTCACACGGTGCTCCCTGACAGAGAACACACCAGGGCACCCCCAAGCCTCCCTTCATCCACCCATGAAATGGGGCCACGTGGCCATTCCCCGCCCACAGCATTCGGGGTGCGCTGCAGGTGGGGGCTGGGGAGCCCTCCAGGGGCCGCCCTTCTCCTGCCAGCCAGCGGCTCTGAGATCCTACCTTCCCCCAAGGAGGCCTCTGACCTGGGCAGCCCTCCCCAGGTGCAAGCTGGAGCCCTGCACCTCCCCCAGGCTCCAGGCACCTGTCCTGATTTGAATGTGACATAGAGTCTCCACTAGCGAAACCTGATATCGGTTTCCTGTTGTATTTCTGGTGTCAGTGTCCTTTCCATTTGCAGCCTGATGACCTTTCCCAGTGTTCTCCAGGCCCAGCCAATGTATCTGTGGCGGTGTCTACCCCCACAGGCACTCCCCAAGGGTAGGGCTGGGTCTGTGTGTTCTTTCATTTATTCGTTCACTCACTCATGCATTCAAGAAGTACCTGCTTAGTTCGTGGCACAATTGATCCTTAGGAAACAATAGCAAGTAAGACCCCTTCCTTGGGGAGCTCAGAGTCTAGTTGGAAAAGAGAACCAGGAGAGAGTGCCAGCCCGAGGAGAAGCTCCTGCCCGGCGGGAACACACCTTGACAGGGTGCCAGGCTCGCGGCACACTTCCCCAGACACCGTTCATTCAACCGCACACCCTGCCCCCCATGCCACCGTTGCCTTTTCTTCATTGACTCCACACACGTTTCCTGAGCACCTAGGTTTCCACCCAGGTTTAGATGCTGCAAGGCAGCAGCGAGGACAGAGCCCTGCTCCTCGCACACAGCCCACGTCACAGGGCAGAGTGATGGAAGCCACCTTGGAGTCAGGGCAGAGGTGGAAACAAGCAGGCGTAGGGAAGGGGAGGCTGGGGCTGAGCCCGTCAGGCCACTTAATTTCCTCCTAGGGGACAGGGAGGCTCAGGCTGGGCCACAAAGCTGAAGAGGCAGAGGCAGATTTGGCAGATTTGGACGCTGCTTGGACTTTGATCTAGGAGTTGCTGCCTTGCCTGAGAGCCAGGGACTGAAAACACTTTGGACTTGTAAATCCCATCTTCAGTGAGGCTTCTCTGCTGAAATGACCGCATTTTCTGCCCTCCAGTGCCCGGACTGTCCACGCCTGGTCCCCTCCATCGGCACAGATGATCCAGGGAGCTTGTGTGAGGGCTGGCGCTCGGAAACCTGTGGGCACTAAGGTGCACCGAGCCGGGGTCAGTCAGCCTGCTCTCTGCCTGGAGGTGTCTGTCTCTCGAATGCCCCAAGGACTTAGGTTTACACAGAGTGTGATCATCGTACCTATGCTCATCCCAGCACCTCCTTGTCCTCACTCGGTGGCTCGCCCCACTCTGGCTATCTAAATTAGTCCTCCCCACCGTCCTGCAAGGCTACCTCCTCCAGACCTCCTGCCTTCAAGACCCCCCACCCTGGTGGCCTGGGAAGGCAGAAAGAAAAGACCTCCCACGGGAGCAGCCTGCTCTTGCTCATGCCTGTCCCATGCAGGGGACAGCCGGGGGACCTGGGCTCACCTCAGCCACATCCCCCAGGCCTGGGCAACCATCTCGCTCTCCTTCAGTCTTCTTCCAACTCCTTCCATTGTTCTCTTACTCGCCAAGAGACCTACCCTTGCCAGTCCCCAAGGCAAGGTTTAGGCCTTGCCCAGGAGGGAGCTGACTGGCCAGCCCGCAGTGTGGTGGTCCAGGTGACCAAGATAGGGCACTGTATCCACAGCTCCCAGGGGACTTGATGCCCACCTCCTTCTTGATCCAGAGCCCAGGGCCCTGGGGTGACATTATGCCACCCAAGCCACTTACTTTGCCCAAGCAGCACCCCAGGCTCTGGGCTTCAAACAAGGGAGGAAAAAAAAATCCTCCTCTAGAGCATCGAGCAATTTCCCTGCAGCCCAGCCCCGCGGGGGGCACAGCAAAGGCTGTCCCCTCGCAGCCCACGCAGGAGTGATAGCTGCAGGCGGCCAGCAGACATGGGCTCCTCTCCTCTTTCTCTTATCCTTTGGTTTGTCCTTTTAAATTTAAAAGGGGGAGAAAAACAATGAAAAGACAAATTCTAGGAAATCAAGTGGAAAAATCTACATTACAGCAAAATGTGAAGGCAGCAAGTGGCAATGTGGAGAGAAAGGGGGAAGTTACACAGCCTAAGGGGGGGTTCCCCAGGCTCCCCTAGGTTCCCAGAAGAGAGGGAAATGGAGAGAAGGCATGAGGGGGGCTGGCAGTCACCCTGGACCATATGGCCTCACGCATGCACACATGCATGCACACACATGCACACATGCTCACACCAACACAGGTGCTCACATGGGGCATCCGTCCTGTACTCCCACGCCAAAAGCAGGCCTTCTCCCCAAATCTGCTGTCAGCAAAGGGAGCTACTCCAAGGAATCAATGACTAATAAGGTGCCACTTTTGTTTTCAACTGGAAACGAAGCCTTTACCTTTGTTTCCTAAGTAAATGGAGCTCTGTGCCAGATTTCAGGCAGTAGAGCCGTGGCCAGAGGGGTGTTCTGAGGTTGGGAAGACACCCAGGCCCTGAATTAATGCCCCTAACCTGAGGCTATACCAGGGTGACCAGGATTGTGCAAGACAGTGGCAAGGAGGATTAGCTCCAGCTGGGTCTGGGGCTCCAAAGGAGGTGAGAGTCGGGAGCTGGGTTCAAGCCTGGTTCCCTGCCCTCGTTCCTTTCTGCTCCTGCTCCTGCTCCAGCCTCATTTTAAAGCCCAAAGCTGACACATGACTCCCTGCCTTCATGGCTTCCTGTGTGTGCCTGTGAATGTGTGTGCATGGGTACATTTGAGCATATGTACATGTGTGAATGTGTGTGTGTGCGTGTGTGTGCATGTGAGCATGTGTGCGCGTGGCGCTCAAGGGCTACATCTCCTCCTCAGGTCTGCAACATCCTACCTCACCCTGGTCCCTACCGGAATTCACCATCCTACCATATCTGCTCCTCAACACGTGCTTCTCCCTCAGCCAGAAGGGCCCCTGGGGCTCGTCAGTGATCCTCTGGCTCCTCACTGTAGCCATTCCCTTGCTGGGCCTTGGTCATCATCCTGGTGTCTGTCTTTCCACGTGGGGCCTCGCAGGACCCAGCACGCATGCTGCGCCTGCTCAGGACAGGCAGCAATCTATTCTTCCTGGATGAATTAGCCACCGAGTGCCCAACTGGCAGGGGTGGGAAGGCAGCATAGCGGGAGCTGCGAGCGTGGGAGTGGGCAGAGGCTCTGCAGGAATCTGGGGTGGAGACCTGCACTTGCTCAAACCTCCCACCTCCTCTGGGAGCCTTCCTAACCCCACGGCCCCCAGAACTCCCCTCTGTGTCACCACCTGGTCACACTGAGTGCCCAGACACCTGTGTGCACACACACTGGTCCACCACTTTGCACTTGGCACCTACTTTGTGCCAGGCTCTGGTCTACAAAGATAATCCACCCATAGTGTCTGCCCTGGCAGGACCCACCGTGAGCTCCATGCACGCATGTGGGCTGGGCGTCATGAAAACCGGGACACCTCTCTCAGTCCTGCCTTCTCTCAGGATTTTACTTCTCCATCTAGATGCAAAAGCCTTGCTATGAGCACTTAGGATATACACATGCGGAAGCAGGCCAGGTGAGGAAAAGTGTAAGATGGCTGAGCGAACTGGTGAGGCCCCAGAAGCCTAGGGCCCAAAGACGGCTGGGCCAGTTGAGAAAGACATGAAACAGTGGAGGCCATGGGCTCTTGGAGGGGGAGAGACAGTCACCCTGCTTTCCCACCTGGAGGCGTCTGTCTAATGCACTCCACTAAAGGGTTGTGCAAAGCATGAACACTGCACCTGCGCACAGCTTCCCAGCCCTCCAGCCTGAGGCAGAGGATGGTGGCTCCATGGCTTCCTGGCTGCGTGACTTTAGAAACGTTATTTAGCCTTTCTGAGCATCAGACTTTCCATCTGCAAAATGGGGGAGGACCTTAAAAAACTCCATCTTATGAGGTTGGAGTGAGGGTCAAGTATGATGGTGTTTGTGAAGGGCTGGGTCTGCCTCCTGGAGCCAATGCCTTTGGGGAGGTGGCAAAGCCCAGCATGGGGTGGAGGGAGCTGCTGAGGCAGAAGGGCAGGGGCTGGAAGGACAGGGACCTCATCACTCAGCTTGGGTCAGGACTCAAGGCTGGTGAGGTCCATATGTTCTGGGGACCAGAGGCACCGGGCTAAACAGGACCTGTGTCCAGGGACAGGGTTCTGGGCAGAACCCAGGGCCATAGCTTGGAAGTCCAGGGATTGTTTACGGCAGGACACACATCTCAGTCCCCTACAACACACACACACACACACACACACACACACACACACACACACACACAAATCAAAATCACATACCACACACCACCTCAACTTCATACAATCTCACAATCACAGACCGTCACAGAGAGACACCCAGCCTTACTCTACATCACAAGCATAAACCCAGAGACAGCCCCATACAGCCTCACGGCCACAGGGACATGCACATGGCCACACACACGGGCACTGACACACAGCTATACCTCCCACAATCCCACAAGCTCATGCAGAAGCCACATAGCTCCATATACCCGCACTCACCACACCAAGCCTTCCAGTCACACCCTACACATAGTCACACAGCCACAAAACTGCATACTGGCACACAAGTCATGTGCCCAGACCTCCCCAGAGCCACAACTTGGCACCCTTAATACCTCCCCTTTGCTACTGGTGCACAGGTGGCCTAGCTGGGAAGCACCAATGGGGGTGGGTCCCGTCTTTCCTCTGCAACCCTCTCCCTAGGCCTGCCAGACCCTCCGCTCATGCCCAACCCTGCCCCTGCAGAGAGATGGGCTGGATCTGGGGGTGCAGGGGACATAGGGGTATCAGAAGGCGGGTCTGGTGTGACACAGGAGGCTGAGTCTGGGCACAGGCAGGGCCCATGTCCCATCTCAATCACCTACTTGCTTGATGATAAAAGCCAGTTCATCCTGAGCCTCCACTTCTGCATCTATAAAATGAGATGCATTATCCCCACCTCCCAGACAGGCAGGGTTGTTGTGAGGGTTAATGGGATCACCTGTGGACAGGCCCTGCCCTAGGGGGATATTCTGGGGAGGGGGAGGATGTGGGCTTTTGGGGGACCAGTCAGAGCAGCTACGGGACTCAGTGCCTCTGAGCTGAGGCTGCTGTCTCCCCTCCCCAGGAGGCCCTGGGCAGCAGCAGTCTTGTTCAGAGCTGCATTATTCATGGTGCTTGCCCTGAGCGGAGGGAAATTTGCTGAGCGATCGACCTAATACCTTAACACAAACCCATTTAGGCAAAACACCTTTGAAGTGAGAAAGGAGGAAAAAATAGAAAAGAAAACCAAGGTGTTTGGAGGCAGGTGATGGCAGGAGGGGACGGGGACACAGAGAGATGGCTGGTTCCTGGCCTGCCCCAACCCCAAGGCCCTCCTGGGAGACCCCTGCCCTGGCCCAGCCACCCAGGCCCCACTTTCCCCCACTCCCAGTGGTGAGAATGGGGAGAAACTACCCATTTCCCAGATTTGGTTCAGAGAAGGGGAAGTCTGACCCAGGACTCCTGAGAATTCATTCAGAGTCCTCTGCCAAGGAGCCACTTACAGAACAAGACCCCCCAACCCCCTTCCCCATCTGCCCCCAGGTCCAGGGGCACAGCTGGGGGGTGAGGTCACGTAGCAGCTTCTTGCCCCTTCCTCATCCTCACAGCTCCGCAAGCTACCACAGCAGGTCCACCCTCTCCTCCTCAGCTGGGACTCTCCCACCCTTGAGCTGCTGTTGGTGCCTGTCCCAGACTCTCCTGATTCTTTACTTGCCCAACTGCACCCAGCCTAGGGGCCCAATTTCTCCTCCTCCATCTCCTGAAACTTTCTGGATCCGTCCCCCGGCCGGAGCTCATTGCTGCCCACTCAGGCGCTCATCACCCCTTCTCTGCCGGCACTTACAGCCTCTGCCTGTGCTGCGGTCAGTTCTGTCATTCTCATGCTTCATGGCATGAGGACTGGAGCCAGGCCGCCTGGGTTCAGGTCCTAGCTCTGCCACTTCTGGGCTGTGTGACTTTGGACAAGTTACTTAAACTCTCCAGGCCTCGTCTCCTTATAATAAAATAAGAATAAGTGAGTTAATACATGCAAGGTGCTTAGAATACTGCGTGGCACATAAGTAGTTGATATGTGTTTGCTATTGCTATAATAGTATTGTCATTTTCCCAGCCCATAAGCCCCTTTCCGGGAGATTATCTTTCTCATTTCTAACTCCCCCGGTTCCAGCAGAGTGCCAGGCACAAAGTCTATGGTGGTCGAACTGAGTCTAATTTCCAGCAAGGTTGTCCGCCTGGCCTCTTCACCCCATACCCCTTGGGAAGAGGACTAGCACTGCGCTGGTGGCAGAGAGCCCAGTGTGGGGCAGGGGCCTGGATAAGATGACCTCTGTGTGCCAGCTCCACCCACAGCAGGAACCAAGGCCCAGCCAGGCCAGGAGGGGCCAGGATTAAGGGCCAGCAGCAGGCCTGCGGTTTGGCCTGAGAGGAACAGGCAGCAGGCAGCTGCAGGCCAAAATGAAATATCTAGGAGCCCACAGCCCCAGGAAGTGGAAAGTGACAAGCAAAATGAAATGTTGCGATGTAATTACCCAGGCTCCCCAAACATGTCTCTTGCTGGCAGGGGCCTCAGCGCCCCGCCCCCCACCTGCCACAAGCAGGCATGACGTAATGAAGTCCTCCCAGTCTCTCTCCCACACCAGCCCTCGCCACCTGCCCCCCAGCCCCCGCTCTTTGGGCTGGGGCAGGGGGAGGAGTGGCAAAGAGCTGGCTCCTCCAAGCTGACCTTTTCAATGGCAGAACGGCAGGACACGTAGAGAATGGGAGCCTGGGTCCAGTCCTGGTACTGCATGTATCCAGAGTCACCCCTCGCCCCACCAGGCCTCAGCTTCCTCAGCCAGAAAATGGGGCAGCTGACTACGCGTGGGAGAGAAGACTGAGACAGTGGGTGTGAGTGTGCCCCAGAAATTGGCCCTGGTGGAGGATGGTGCTGAGGATGGAGGCCTCCGGCAGTGAGGACAGCAGCGGACACCAGCTGACCCAGCGTGCCATGAGAGGCTGGCTTCCTGAAGCACAGGGAGTAACGCTGATGGACAAAGGTCAGGGATTGAGTCCCAGATGTGGGCCCGAGGCGGGAGAGGTGCTCAACTCACCGCAGAAAAAACCTGCCCCAGGCTCTTCCAATACTGCTGGGGAAACGCCTGGGGCCCCCGCCAGCCTGGGCTCTGCTTGGCCAGATAAGGGAGCGGAGCGACAGGGAACAGGGAGAGGGGAAAAGGGAACTCTAGACCTGAATCCCTGGAGCAGCCCTAAGGAGGCTCAGGAGAGCACCCAGGAGCTGGGGAGCTGGGGAGGGGGGCTGAGCTGACCCTCCTCCTGTACCCCAGCGCTGGGGGAGGGGTGCCACCAACTGCTAGTTTTTCTCAACAGGCACTTGGTGGGGACAACTTTTCCTAGTATGGAGCTGTCCCATGTTGCAGTACAAGGGACATCCTGGGAAGCTGGCACTAAATATCAGTAGGGACCCATGTCACAATGACATTTATGCTGCCATGTAAATGCTCCCAGAATTGAGAGCTACTTCCTGATCTAAACCAGGGCCCAGAGAGGAGCCTAATCCGCCCAAGGCAGTCCAGCACCTGCCACTCACACTCACGCTGCCAACCCCTCTCCAGCCTGACCCCTCAGGACCCCACCCACTGTACACACCCACTACTGCCCACTCTGTCTTACCACACCCGAGCCTACATCTGCGCTCAAACCCCAGCCTGCCGGCCCAGCCTGGCCACCCCGCTCCCACCGCTCTCCTCCAAACCTCTAACCCCACCCCATCACTCCTCTCCCTTGAACTTTCAGTGGCTCTCACCTCCCTCCGGGCAAAGTCCAAGCACCTCAGCCCAATCCTGAGGCCCTGCAGCCTCATGTCCCGTCGTTCCCCACTTCCAACAGCACCTGGAGCACACACCACGCGTTCCTATCTCCAGACCTTTGCGCAGGCTGTTCCCTCTGCCTTTCTGCCCAATTGCCCTTCCCAAACTCCAAGTCAGCTTCTGTCTGTTCCTGAGGATTCAGCCCAGGCCCCCTCCTCCAGGGTCTTTGTGGGTGACCCAGGCTCCTTTGTCACAGGTGCCCATAACAATCCCAATGTCTCAATCACTGCACTTAGCACAATGCATGGAAATTATTGAACTAGATGCCGCGTGTCCATCAGCCTCTGAACTCAGGGAGATGGCCACTGCCAGGCCCAATGCCAGGCCCAGAGCAGTCACTGATTTAGCAACAATTTACTAATCACCTCCCTGTGCCAGGTGCTGTCCTAGATACTGTGGGTATAGCCATGACTAGGAAAGACAGGAATCCTGCCCTCATGGCACAGACATCCACCTATGAAGTACACGACAGATGCTAAAGAATGAAAGAATAAATGTATAAATGAATGAGTGCATGAATGGCTAATTAAGAGCTGACCTACTGTCCATACGGCCTCCATACCCCACCTCCAGCTCCTGTCCCTCCACCCTCCTCTTCCTGTCTTACCCTACTCATTCCCTTGCCCCATCCTGTCTTCTCTCCCTGCCTCTCTCTCTACATGTACATGCACACATGCGCACACACACGCACACACACATACCATGCTCCCCCATTATTCCATGGTCCCTCGTGTTCATGCAGCACCCCTCAGTTGAATTAATTCTTCACATGTTCTCTCATTAGCTCCTCCCAATCAGCCCACCCTTAGGTACTACATCCAGTGTACAGATAAGAAAACCAAGCCCCACAAGCCAGAGCCTAGTCCTGGCTGCCTTCACCTTCCTTTTGTCCAGACTATCTTCTCCTTCTCCTCTACCTTTCTCTCCCTCCCACCTTCTGGGGTGACTGGAAAGTTACCTCCCCTCCCTTCCCTGTCTGTACAATGAGGCAGGCAGGCAGCCTCTGGGAGGTGGGACGTGGGGCCAGGGCTTCCCTTCTTCTCCACCCCTCTGCAGCCTCCTCTCTGTCCTCATCCATTTTCATTCTCCCCGCTTCCTCTTCTTTCCTCTTGCTTGTCACTTTGTCCTCTTTCCTCTCCCATCCCAAGGCTTCCCTATGGCCCAAGATGTCTGCAAAATGGCCGTTAGCTTTCCGCCTGGTTCATTAAAAATGAGGATTTGCATAGAATATCCATATGATCATTCTGTCTACAGCAAAACAGGGTAAGGATATAATGCACCATACAATATGGGGAGAAAGTGGAGGACAGTCACCATGGGAGGGGGGGACCCGAGGCAGGGAGAGGCCAAGTGCTCATCCTTGGGGTCTGAGGCCTCAGAGGCAGCCCCTCACCCCACTTTCTTGACCTTTCTGATGGCTAATTCACCTGTTTTTGTCATTCTTACAACAACAAACAAAGTAGGCACTATATTTATCTCATTTAAAGATGGAGAAACTGCAAACCAAAGAGAAATAGTGTCTTGTGCAAAGACACACAGTATGTCCATGACAGGCTTAGGGACAGCACCCTGCCACAGGCTGCTCACCCCTTGCGTGGGCCTGCTGCCCTCTCGGGAAAGCCGTCCCCGCCTCGCTCTCAGGAGGTGACATGAAGAACCAAATTCGGTCCTGTAGCTCCCTTACCCAGATTACCCTCCCGCGCCCCTGGCAATGGGAGGAGAGCACCCACTCTTCAAGGCTCTCCTCCCACCGCCCCCCCCAGGAAGATCCCACTCCCCCCCCATCACCACCCTGCCCCACCTCACAACAGTTGAGTCAGATGCAGGGATTTTTGGAGACAACTGCTTCCCAATCTCTCATTTCAGGTGTAAAACCATATTCAGACCTGCCTCATCCCCAAAAAGACTACAGGAGTGCCCAGAAATAAACATATTTGGCTTAAAAAAATACTGGTAACAAAATAGAGGCAAAGGGAGCTGCACTTTACAGATGAGGCTTCCCACTCCGCATGCACAGACTGGCTGAGAATTGGAGAAATCACCATTTGTTGAGGGCCTGAGCTGACCAGAGCTTCCCCTTGGGGGTGTGCCGCTATCCGTGGTGCTGAAGCCATGTGCTTAAGCGATGCCCCTGCCCTTTGCTCCACACAGGAGAGCAAGGCCAGGGGACTCAAACTTCAAAGCACACCCCAGACCTGTCCCTCTTCACCACCCCACTTTCTCTGCCCAAGTCATCATCACCTCTTGCCTGGAGGACAGTAGGAGCCCCCCAACTGGCCTCAGCCCCACAATCTATTCCCCACACAACAGTCAGCAGGATCCTACTAAACCCAAGTCCATCCACATCCCTCTTCTGCTCACAGCCCTCCGCTTGCTCAGAACAAAAATCAGAGTCTTCAGAGTGGCCCAGAGGCCCCACGGGATCAACTCTTCTTCTCCCACCTCTCTCCCCTCACACATTCTGCTCCTGCCTCTTAGCTATTCCCCAGATGCCAGGCAGGCCCCCGCCTCGGGGCCATGCCCTTGCTGGTCCCTCTGCCTGGGGCTCTCTCCCTCCAGATCTCGACACGGCTCACACCCACATGCTGTCACCTCTGCAGAAAGGACTTTCCTGACCACCTGCCCCCTTCTGTCCACTTCTGTTGCATTGTTCTTCTTCATGGCAATGCCCATCAGCTCCTATGCGGAATTATATTATATAGCAATGTCTTTATTTGTTTACTGTAAGCTGTATCCTCAGTGTCATGATTCAGTGCCCAGCACACAGTAGGAGCTCGATAAATACTTATTCATCAAATGAATGAATTACTGTGCCGAAGTGAGAGATGGAAGGGCTGAAGAGCAGAAGAAAAGAATGCCCTCGTGCCCTTCCTCACCAGCACAGCCCCAGGGAGCAGACTGTGTAGTTTGGAGGCCTGGACTCTGTCCTCTGAGTCCCTGAAACCCCAGGAGCATGAGAGGAGCCAGCACTAAAGGAGCAGCCACCAGGCCTCCCCCACCTCCCAGGCCTTTATGCCCACTTTTAGACGAGACCCCTCACAGGCTCATACAAGGCCACGCCACGCTGGTCCGACCCATCACACACACTCACATCCTTCCTATCACACGAGCTGCTCGGCCTCTTCCCTCCCTGGCCCCCTGTGGGGCGCGGGTGCTCCCATGTCCATCCATTTCACTGACAGCAGCGCTTCCCTGGAGAAGCCAGGTGGTTTGGGAGTGGCACAGACCTGAGTGCAAACCCTGGCTCTGCCACCGGCAAGTTGGGAGGGTCTTGGACAAGCCCTCAGGCAGCCCAGGCCATCATGGTCACTCCCCCTCTAAAATGGGGACAATTCTCAGGGTAGCTGTGCAGGAGCCACGGTGGGGCCAGGGCCTGGCAGCTTCTGTGAGGACAGCTAATGGGACGTTCCCCAGAAGTATGAACATTAACACAGAAGGTGATTTAGGACTCTTCACAGGCCGGGCTGGCTGAGGGGCCGGCGCAGGAGGCAGAGCCTGTGGGGCTCAAAGGCTCTGGGAGAGGACGGGAAGCACAGACATGGAGTAACCAGAGAAGAAGGCAGTGGGCGTCCCGAGTGGGTCCACATGCATGAGCCCACTGAAGACCGCACACAGCTCCTTCCTGGGCTTGTCGATCAAGAAGTGGAGGTTAAGGCAAGGGAAGTGAATTGCCTGAGGCCACAAAGGAGTATGAGATGTAGCTGAGACAGGGACTCCACCCAGGACAGTCAGCAGCCACATATTGGCCAGGAGCAGGAAGCCTTGGGTGGAGAGGGAAGAAAATGGTGAGTTTTCAGGGCCCTTCCAGAGCTGCAGACAATAAGAGGGATTGGATTTGCTTTAGCTACATCTCCCAAGGAGCTCAGAGTGGGGCACTTGGGGTGCGGGGGACCCCACCTCAGGTAGAAAAACAGGGTCATGTCTAATAATCAGCAAAAGATGAAGAGGGGTTCCTGGGGAGCAGGAGAGGTGGGCAGGGAAAGGTCAAGGGCTCCTACCACTTGCCCTCTAACAAAGGGGAAGAAATGGGAAGGGATTCCCCTGCCACAAGAACTTGGGAGGACAGAATCCTAATGTGCTTCCAATAAAGAGGCTCAGGTAAAGGGTGGAGGAAGAAACAAGGGCAAAAATATAAACTCGAAGAAAATGGTGTCCAAACCAGGTTGAGAGATTTCTTTGTCAGGAAACCAAAGAAGCTGAAAGGGCTAAGGAAACAGGTTGCTGTGGACATGGCTATTCTGTGGGCTCAGGCCTGGGCCCAAGAACAATAGACATACCAGAAACCAAAGGTCAACCCTGTGGTACCCGGACCTCCATGTGGCAGATAGAAAAGCCAAGAGAAGAAGGTGAAGGATGTGAAGACCCACATCATGGTGTACCTCAGAGGTCCCCTGACATCACCTTCACATTGGTGATGAAACTGAGGCTGAGAGAGAGCAAGTGACCAGCCCAGAGTCACAGAGCCACCCAGAGACAGAGCCAGTACTAGAGCTGGGGTGGGCCCCCCAGCCCAGGGCCCTCGCCCCCTCCACTCTGGTCAATAACGATGAAGTCCATACCTTTGGCAGCTTAGTGCTCAGTGCGAGGCCCAGGCTGTACTAAGCGCTTTACATGTATCAACTCATTTAGTGCCCACAACAACCCGTAAGGGAGGTGCTAGTAACATCCCCCACTTTACCAGATGAACACTGTAGTCCAGAGAGCTTATGTGCCTGCTCCAGAGGCACAGCTCACAGTGGCAGAGCCAGCCCTTAACCGTTTCTTAACAGCTCGACTGTGCCACCAGAAAAGGACAGGATTCAGAAGGCCGAAGCCACAAAGGGGCTGCAACTGGCAAAGGGAAGTTTTTTTTAAGCCCAAAGAAATCTTCAAACATGTGCCACAAAAGAGGCCAGTGAAAGAAATGGTTGCTTCCTGTCCAAGAGGAAAAGGATGAAAATCCAGAGCAACAAGGGCTTGGCGTCCAACATCTTCCTCCCGTCACTCCCATCAAGCTGCGGCGAATTCAGATGGGAGCGTGTTCCCAACACGATGGGCCGCGGTGGGCAGATCAGAGCCGAAGAGAGCTGGAAAAGTGACCTGATGGCCCCAGCCCAGGGGACTCACAGCATTGAGAGGTGTCAGTGCCCTGCCACACGCCAGAGTGGCAAAGAAATCAGAGCAGACAGGCGAGATCCCCGAGGTGGGCCAGGCGGGCACAGGGTTCATCTTTACAGCAGGACACAGATTGACCTGACAATCACTGAGCAGTCACATTAATGCTGGCACCTCACCTGTCTCCTAGTGCTGGCCAGGAGACTTGGCGAGCACGCAATGGGCCTCACGGCTCGGCAGGAGGTGCCCGTGCCAGGTCCACTTGAGTTCCACCCATGGTAGAGTGACAGGTGGCACAGGGGAGCCAAAGATGCGATGGCTCTCAGGTCCAGAGTGGCATGGCTGATAAGCTAGAATGGTGGGGACTGGCTTCTGGGTGGGTCCTCTTCCCTCCCTCACCCTTGGAGAATACATGGTCAGTGGGCAGGGCGTGCTGGGCCCGGCTGTCGTGTCCCTGGGCTGTGCGTCCAGGAGGCAACTGGAGGGACAGTCCAGAGGTCTCTCCCTGAAAAGATGCTGCAAGCTATCCCACTCTCCTAACCACCAAACCTGTGTCAGGACCCCTCCCTGCTTCTAGCTCCTCATCCCCTCAGCTGATGTCACCCCTATTTCATCTGATTAGGAGCAAAAGGCTGCATGCTCCAGGCTCTGTCCTCATGCCGCTGGTCCCAATCAGCCCTGAACCAAAGGCCATGCCATGAAGTACCACCATCTGACAAGACTCCTTCTGCCTTGAGGGACAGTTCATTTTCCAGCACTCCTCTGAGAGAAGCACCCTAACTAAGTAGTTTTCAGTGAATGTCTGGGGTGTTTTCAGAATAAGCGAGAACCGTGGGTACAAGCCCTGATGAGCCTTTGCTTACAAGAAGAACACCTGGAGTCAGGGGCCTTGCACTGTCAGGACACAGCGGCAGATGGCAGAGCTGGACCTTGGAGATGGGCTGGCACACCCACCTCCATCACAAAGGAGAAAAGGAAGCCCCAGAGGGCAGTGACATGCCCAAGGGCACAGGCTGGGTCATCTGTTTGCTTATTTGTTCATTCTACGAACATCTCCCAAGGCCCTGCTATAAGGGAGGGTGAGGTGCACAGAGCTGTGAGGTCCTGCCCCTCCCCAGCCTCGAGGAGCTCAAAGTCAAGTGTAAGAGACAGAGGGAGAGTTCACAGGCACTGAGCTTCCCAGGCGGCAAGCCCTGGAAAAGATCATCCCCCACCTAAGTGAGCAGCTCTTTGCAGGGCATAGATCAGGGAAGCCTGCAGTGAGGAGGGGTCTTGGCACTGAGCCTTAACTGGCAGGGAGGATCTCTGGCCCCTGAGCAGGTTGGACACAGCAGGTGGAGATGATGTGTGTTCATGTAATCTCTTGGGCAAGCTGGCGCAACCCCAAGTGCCAAAAAATTTTAAAGTACAGGGTTGGGCCCCGGTCAGGCGGCTCAGTTGGTTGGAGTGTCATCCCGTGCACCAAAAGGTTGCGGATTCAATTCCTGGTCTGGGCACATACCTAGGTTGCGGGTTTGATCCCGACTCAGGTTGTATAAGGGAAGCAACCTATGTTTCTCACATTGATGTTTCTCTTTCTGTCTCTGTGTCTCACTCTCTCCCCCTTCCTCTCTCTAGAACCATAAACACATCCTTGGGAGAGAATTTTTTTTTTTTTTTTTTGGAAAGGAACTTTTAGCCCTGGCTGGTGTGGCCCAGTGGATTGAGTGCCAGCCTGCGAACCAAAGGGTCATTGGATCAATTCCCAGTCAGGGCACATGTCTGGGTTGCTGGCCAAGTCCCCAGAAGGGGACCTGTCAAACACATTGATATTTCTCTCCCTCTATTTTTCTCTCCCTTCCCCTCTCTCTAAAAATAAATAAAACCTTCTTTTACAAAAGAGAACTTTAAAAAAAACAAGGGGTTGGCCTAAAAGAAGCTCTGCTCAGCTCCATTTCACATTGGTCCCTGCCCCATGGCCACTAGGACCAGGCCAGGCCACTCACTGGGGCCCCATCTGCCTTGTTCACTCCTACCTCCAGACTCTTGCTCATGCTGTTGCCCACCTGGCAGCCCCTTTCCTTCCTCTGTACTTGTCCAAGTGCCCCACCCCCAAGCCCTGCTGGACTGCCCTCTGGCTGGGCAGGGGTCCCCTGCATCCTGGAGTATCTCTCTTCACTTCAACAGATGCACTGTTCCCTCCCTACATTCACTTGCTCAGCACGTACTACTTTCAGGGCAGGATGCTGCTCCTCCCCCACCCACCAGGAGCCCACAGGACCCACAGCCTGGCTCCTCTCCTCACACAGAGCTGGGCACCCCACAGGCGTGACATAAATCCGTGGAGCCCAGATAAGCTGGGAGACTCAAGCGGGTCTGGAAGGCTGAGCCTCTCCCACTTCCTGACCTCTGGGGCAGGCAGACCCTCAGGATGACACATCTGAGGCAGGCAGTGTAGTGAGAGGAAGCTGAACCTCACATTCCAGCCTGACACAGCTGCAGATAAGCCCTGAGTTCTCACACCCTGCCTCTGCCCCCTAGAAAGACTTTCTGCCCCCAGGAGTCACTAGAGGCTCACGGACTGCAGCGATCTCAGTGAGGAAGGAGGCTGAGGACCCAGGGCAGCCTGCCCTCACCCCAGATGCCGATGCTCTGCCCGCCTCCGTCTGCCCTTCTGCAGGCAGGGAGAGCAACCTCGAAGACCCAGGATGGGAGGAGGGCTAAACAAGTAGGTAGCTGGGGCCGGGATGTTGTGATCAATCATCCATTCCACAGACACTTACTGAGCAACTACTATGTACCAGTCAGGGACTGTGCTAGAGGCTTGGGATGCAGCAGAGACCAAGACAGGCAAAAAAAAAACAAAACAAAACTCTCTGCCCTGGTGGACCATAAACAAATAAAAATGTACTTGTCAAGTATTTTAAAGAAACAGAGCAGGGAAGAGGGGATGAAGAGCAATGGGCTGGGGACGGGGTATGTGAGATACAGTGGTCAGAGAGGCCTCCCTGAAGAGAGGGCAGGGCAAGCACCTGAATGCACTGAGGATGTTGAAGGCCACATGGATATACAGGGAAAGAGCTTTCCAGACAGAGGGACCAGCCAGTGCGAAGGCCCTGAGCGGGGCTTGTGCCTGGAGTGTTAGAGGAGCAGTGAGGAGGCTAGGGGAATAGAGCAGAGAGACAGAGAAGTGGCAGGAGCAAAGGTCAGGAGGGTGAGGGGGAAGCAGCAGACAGGATCGCGGGCACACTAAGTGTCCACCCTTAGGGCTTCTGGATCCTAGGTGTGCCGCAGGGCACACCTCTCCCCCTGGTCTCCCAGAAACACGCGCACCCAGAGGTGCTGGCACAGCTCTCTCTAGCTGGCCAAGCTCTTCCCCCAGCCCTCAGGGCCTCCAAGAGGCCAGCGCTCCATGTACAGCAGAGAAGCTGAGTCCAGAGATGTAACACAGACGGCGGGACAAGGGGGCACCCCAGCCGTGGGGCTCAGGCTGCCGGCCCTGCCAGTCACTGTCCATGCTTGTGGCGATGCCACTGCACTGACAGGGGCCGTCTAAATACAAGTCTGAGGCTCGGCCCTGGGAGTTGGAGCTGGGGTCAGACCAGCAACAGGCTGGCCCATCAGCATCTCTGGAATATCAATGAGGGGGTGCAGGGACGTGACAGGGAGATAGGGCCTTAGAACTTCCCACTGTCCGAGGGACAGGATATCTCCCAAGGAGCAGGCCTGGGCCCCCATGCCCCTTCTTGCCACACCCAGGAAGGCCATCTTGTCCCCACCCTGGGAGGAGAATAGACCTGGATGTGCCCATGGTGCTGAAATTGCTTACTGGAAAGGACCAGAACCATACCCCCAGTGACCCCATGGAGAGGCCCCTGCTTTCTCTAAGCTCTATGCCAATGTCTCAGTCAGTGCTGGGTGCAACCCAGGAGCTCCCCGCCCAGAAGCCAGAGCTGGGTTCCAGTCCCAGTTCTTCCATGTTCTGCCTGTGCTGCCTTGGGAGAGCGACCTACCCTCTCTGGCCACTGTTTCCCCACCTATAAAATGGACACGATTGTGCTCCCTGTAGGTCCTGGAGCCCAGCACACAGTAGGCGCCCAGGACCCACTGGCCAAGCTCTCGCCACGGCTCTGATGGGCATCCTCAGCCTGGTGAGTGCACCCTCCCCACTCTCCCTGGTGCTCCTCTGAGCAACTCACCGATGACTTATACTTCAGAGAGCAAATCAATACAACATACGGCCAAAGACATCTTTAATCTTTTGAAGGGATTAGGCTACAAGGTACAGCGGCTTCTTTCTACTGGCCATTCAATTCAGATCTCAATTTGGCCAGCTGAACCGTGGCTTTCTCTCTCTTTTATTTTTCACTCACCTACAGATGGTTCCCCCAAATCAAACTTCATTTAGCAGGCAGGGCAGGCGGCAGGAGGATCTGGAGACATGGGAAGTGAGGCCAGGTGGGAGGCCAGGCCCTTAGCAATGGGATGGAGAGCAGGCGGCGGGGCCACGAGGGGCACCAGTGCCAGAGCAGGAGCGCCCTCGAGCTGGAGACCCTGGTAACGTGGCTAGTTCTCTTACTTTTCTGTAAGTCCTTAAAAATCTTGAGTAGACATTAAATTTCTTTCCAACTACCCAATGCCTGATTAGATGCTTGTGAAAAATAAGCATCAGATAAAATGCAGTACCCAGACCTCACACATATCTCATGCCTCCCGTGCTCTTAATACTGTGTGTGGCAGGGGCGGGGGGGCGGTACATAAGGCTGGTCCACATGGGTCTCGGTTAATGCAGTAGGAAGCAAGCAGAAGCTAGAGTGACAAGAATACAAAAGCAGTTAAGACCCCTAGTCCTGGAACCAGATGGGTTCAAATCCCTTCTCCACCAATAATGTGCTATGTGACCTGCCGTCAGTAATTGTTTGGCCTCTCTATGCCTCAGGTCCTCCCTATAAAATGGGGGTATCCACTTCACAGGATAGAGAGGAATATCCAGGAAAACAAGGGTAAGACAGGTATTCAGCACTTCTGGGCACATAGGGAGGGCTATAAAGTACTGGGGGTGGCTGCTAAGTCCCTTACAGCAGGGACTGAATGCTAAGATGCTGAACTTTCTGTCCCTGCTCCCATCCGGCACCTCTGTTGCTAAATCCTGCAGAGGCTGAACCTTAAACAGAAAAGCAGTGGGGTTATTTGGGGAAAGATTCAAGCCATTGAGGAGAGGAACCTGCCGAGCAGGGAGCATGGGACAGCCCAGAGTCGGAGCAAAGGAGGAAAGGACGTGGGCACAGCCAGAGGAAGTCGCTCCGGCACCGTGCCAGGGTGTGGCACTGTCACCAAGGGTCTCAGGGAGCTGCCCCCCATTTGTCTGGAGATCGGAGTGGGGCTGGCAAAGCCCTCCTTCCCCTGCGGGCCCAGCTGCTGGAGCAGGCGGTGGCCCGGAGCCGCAGCCATCAGTCAGCCGCTGCCCGGCTTCCGCCCGCCGCCCTCTCCGCCAGGTCGCAGGCACCCGAGCGGCTTTGGCTGCACGATTAAACGGGCTTATCCAAGATTTATAGCGGGATTATGCCCACAGGGCATTACCAGCACCAGCCTCTGGACACTGTGGTCCTTGGAAAAAGCAATTAGAGTCCATGGTTATACAATAAATATACAGACGCCATCCCCTAAGGTCGAGTGTGCCACAGGAGCTATTTAAAGAAAAGGCCTCAGGAGAGGCGGGGGGTGCGGGGGCAGAGGGGACCCTCTCTGTAGGAAGGTGGGTCTGCCAGGAGGAGGAAGGGCCTCCCACACACCCCCACACCCCACCCAGACAGATTCTATCTCTCAGCCCCATGGCCCTCAATCAACCATCCCTCTGGGCAGGGCTCACCCAACCCAGGTGGAGCCCCCCACCCAGGGCTCACCACCAGGGCCCTGAGGACGGAGACCTCCCTCAGCTGGGCCACTGGAACAGACCCACTCAGAGGCCCGGGTTTCAGCCCTCCAAAGTGTTAAACCCTGTTATTAGCCTTTTATCACTTGCCGATACCAAGAGCTTATCACTGGAGCTCTGAAGCAGTTCAGGGAAAGCAGTGAGCTTACCCAGGAAAAGGAGGCCTGTGGTAGTGGGAGGAGCTGGAGGACAGCAAATCACTTTTCCACAGTCTCAAATCGCACCCGCAGGGCACCTGCTTCACTGAAGCCCGAGCCAGAAGTGAGATGTGACTCCTCAGCCCCTGCCCCTCGCCCCCACCAGTCTGCTCAGTCTTAGGGACTCCAAATTCCTGATCCTTCCAAACCCTCTGAGGCCACCTTACACAAGGCCACCTCCATCCCCACCCCGGCCCCTCCTCTCTGCCTGAGAACAGGCGCTGTTCTACCAGCTCCCACACTAGAAATGCTGACAGTCCCTCATTGCCTGCCTCACCTGCAAAAGTCCTTCACCTCCAGCCTTCACCCCCAGGAGTCCCCCAGCTGCCTGACAAGGACACTGGCCAGTCCCCAATGCTCAGAGGAGAGACCGAGGAGGCCCACAAGGGGCATGGCCCAGGGCAGGCAAAGCCCATAGCAGGACCCAGAGGATGGCTCTCAGGCAGTGCTTAGCCATGGTGCCGTGACATCCCCCACCGTCCCCGAGCAGGACCTGCAGACGGGCACCTGACTCACCATCCTCTCGGGACTTCTGGATGAAGGCCTCCACGCCGCTCTCGCCGTAGCTGCCCTCCGAGGCCAGCGTGGACACGTAGTTCCACTTGAGGGCGCGGACGATGTCCACCATGGCCTGCGCCTGGTACGTGTCCGAGGGCACCACGCGGGAGAAGAAGTCGTAGCGGCTGTTGTCGCTCAGGTCAGGGGCTGTGGAGGCGTAGCTGATCTGGGGGATCTGGAGGTGAGAGGGGCCACTAATGGGGGTGGTTGGCACCCCACCCTGCCCAGCCAGCACCACACCCCTACGCACCAACCTTCCTCCTGTCCCAGGGCCTTGGAACCGCCCCAGCCCTTCCCCTGGGCACTGCTTCCTCTAATCCTGGGGAGACCCTGTGACATGGAGGAAACTGAGGCCCAGAGAGAGGCTGGGCAGATGCTCAGCCGGCCCAACCCCTGGCTCCAGCCCAGGGTCCCAGTGCCTCCCACCTCCTGTCAGCTCTCCCAGATCCTATACCTCGTGGCCTTCCCCACTCCCAGCAGAAGTGAGGCTGCCGTCAGATTGAGAGGTGACTATCATGTCAGCACCATGCTGTCCTCCAGCGAATCTCCCAGCTAGCCTCATCTGGGTCCGGTGGCTGGTGGCGCCCAACAACACACATGTGCACACCACGAAGTCATCGGGGACCTCACACATACATGCACACATACACACATGTATACACATACCCCAAGAACCTCTTGAGTCAGGGATGTCCAACTTTTTGGCGTCTCTGGGCCACACAGGAAGAAGAGAAGTTGTCTTGGGCCACACATTAAATATATTGTGACATGTGATCACAGAAAAAAATCTCATAATGTTTTAAGTAAATTTACAGTTTTGTGTTGGGCTGCACTCACAGCCATCCCGGGCTGCGATGCGGCCCGCGGGCTACAGGTTGGACACCCCTGAGAGAGCTGGAAGATCCCAGCCGGGGAAAATCCCCAGGTGAGTGAGATGGTTTGGCCTGGGGAGGGGGTGGGGTGTGGGTAATAAGAGGGAGCCCTGGGGGGTCATTTGGTCCACCTCGTCCCCCAGGTAGCCCGTAGGTCACCACCCAGCAGACCCCTGTCCCCGCAACTCTCTCTGGGCTCAGGCTCCTTCCTCCTGCCAAGCTCAGAGGAGACAGAGCCCAGGCTCCAGCTCCCCCAACCCCACCCTCCCACGATGGCATCCCAGGAGGCCAGAGTAGGCAGGGCCTCTGGGGAGTCCCTCTCTTCACAGCCTGGGACCCAGGACCCAGAGAGGGAGGGGCCCACCAGGCCCACAGCCTCTCAACAGCAGACTCCAGGCCTGCTGCCCCCCGCCCCTGTGCCCCCAGACATGAAGCACTTTCCTGGCCACAGCACCCACCTGCCACCCATGGGAAAAGGTGAGATGCACAGCCCTCAAGCCCCCCTTCCTCCAGGGGTTGACATCAACCATCCCCAAAGGACGTGGAAGGGGCCACATGGACCCTCCTGCACCTTCCCTCCTCCCTAGCCCACACTCACATCCCCAGTGTGCTCCTCACAGGCCTCCTGCTGCGCCGGGCCCCCCGGGGACCTCAGCGCCCCGTGCTCTGCACTCCCACCTCCACGCACACCCACATGCGCCCTTCCTCTGCGCCCTCTGCCACGCCCTCGGCTGTCCAGGGTGAAGGGGTGGGCACACTAATCTGCGCTGGTGTCAAATCTAAAACTTACCTCCTTGAGGCATCACTAAGATTCAATCCTGGCCACAAAAATAAAAATAAAAAATACTCGTGACCAGACCTTCAGTCCCCATGACAACTGAGGGTGGGGAAACATTCTAGGGGCAAGAAGATTGGGGATGCCCCCTGGACAAGCAGTTGCCCACCTAGCCTGTGCCTATGCCTTATCCCCAAGGAAAGTCGGGGTGCACCTTCCACTGAGGATGCCTCTTACAATAAGGGCGTGGCCCGGCCCAGCCCTGTAGTGCCCCGAGACGGGCCCCAGCAGGCCCCTCACTGGGAGAAGACCAAGTCCTGGGAGGTTCTGGGTGAGGATGGGGGTCGGGGAAACAGGTGATGGGGTCCAGTCTTCTGAGCAACCAAGCCCTCTCATTCTGGTTCTGTGATCTTTATAAAACGGTATGCTCTACGTCAGGAGTCCCCAACCCCTGGGCCGCAGACCAGTATCGGTCCATGCCCTTTTAGAAACCGGGCCACACAGTAGGAGGTGAGCGACGGGCGAGCAAGTGAGTGAGTAAACCAGTCCCTGGTGCCAAAAAGGTTGGGGGCCACTGATCTATGTCATTCACTGTAGCATCCTCTGTAACAACCACACTTTGGAAACAACCTGTTGAAAGAAGCTCTGGCCATACGAGGAATACTCTGCAGCTGCGAAAAAGAACACAGCAGCCTTCCACGCACTGCCCTGGACTGCTCTCTAAGGCAGAGTAAACACAACAGCAGCGAAGAAGCAGGGTGCAGACCTGCTTATTGTGTGAGGGACAGAGTACACTCAGCTATAAACTCTGCGGAGGGAACCAGGGGGTGGGGCAGGGTTAGGGAGGGACCTTCCACCTTATACCTTTTGTATCTTTTGTGTGTAGAACCATACAAATACAGCTCCTGTTTAGAACACAAACCATGTTTGAATCTTGGTGAGCATGTGCATCTCTTCTCCTGCCTGAAATGGCACCCAAAATGTAAAAGGGAGGATCTGATTGGCTAGTTGATGGTTATCTTGAAAAGTATTACTATTTTTGAGATCTGATAATTATAGTTGCAGTTGCTTGGATGGTTTTGGGAGTCCCTGTGTCTCAAAGCAGGCTCCTTAGCCTCAGCACTCTTAATACTGCACTTTGGGGAGAAAATACTTTGTTGGGGAGGGGGGCTGTCCTGTGCATTGTAGGAGGTATAGCAGCATCCCCAGCCCCTACCCACTAGATGCCACAGCACACACCCGCCTAGCTGTGACAACCAAAAATGTCTCTAGACATTGTCAAATATCCCCTGGGGACAACACTGTACCCCACTGAGACCCACTGTTTTAGAGACATGCACTGAAATATTTAGGGATAAAGTGATTTGATGAGGTCTGGGATGTCCTTCAAAAGAACTGGGTGGGCGAGTGTAGACGAAGAAATAACCGTGTCCAAGAGTGATGACTGCTGAGCGGTACGCATAGGAACGCTCAGTGCCTCATTGGTTGTACTTTTGTATGTGTCTGAAATGTCCGCATTTTTTAATTTGTCAATAAAACAGAACAAAATTAACGCCACCTGCAACTGATTCCCCTCTGAACAGAAGTCCCTGAGGTTGGAGCTGGAGCCGGAGCAGGCGGTGCAGACGGCTGCCGGACCCCCGGGGCAGCCTTCGCGACAGGCGGAGACGGCATGGTTCTGTGTCTTTCTTTGGTAGCTTACCTCTCACCTGAGGCTAATCGCACCCCTAGGAACCCACTCTCCTCCTCATTAGAAGATTGTCTCGTCCTTCTAATGTTTTCTCCCAACACAGCGCAGAATCAAAAGGGCATCGCACGGCAGAGGGCAAGAGCCCCAGGGAGGTGTCAGGGCTGGTGGCAGAACAGGACGGAGAGGCGGCTTCCCACTCATCCCTCACTCCTTCCACACTACCGCCGGCCTCCACTCCCACCCAGGCACTCAGCCTCGGTGGGGGCAGCAGACAGACTGATGCTGTCCAGCTGCCAGGAAACAGAGCCCTCCACCGTGAGCCCGGCCTGCTGGCGGTGTCAGATACAGACCAGTCCACTCTTTTCACCCCTGTTCCCCCAAAAAGGGTAGAAGGGCCAAGTATGGCTTCCCACAGGATGTGCTGTCGGCCTGCAGGAGCGCCTGGCCCCTGCTCTGTCCCCAACAGTTCCTGACACTCTTGAACAGGGGCGCAGCCCTGAGGTGATTGAGGGAGGGCCCAGGGGACCTCCAGCACCCTTTTATGTGTTCCCTCTGCCAGCTCTCTCTTAGCTCCAGCCCTTTCAAGTTTCCTGGGGGGTGGTTTCAAGCAGAGGCTTGGGAGCTAAACAGCTCAGCCACCCCTGAGCTGGGAAACCTTGGGCAAGTCACTTTACCTCTCTGGGCCTCCATTTCCTCAGCTGTAAAATGGGAATCCTTAGGATCCCTTTCTTTGAGGTTGTGAAGGGCATGTGGAACGCATGAGAAGCACTCGGGGGCAGAGCCCGGCAGGCTACAGGTACTCTTCTGGGAGCTTTGATCCCCTCGTCCCTCCTTTTGGCAGCCCTCTCCTCTTGCCCCTGACTTTTTTTTTTTTTTACTAGGACTCTCCCCTGTGTCCCCACCTCCTGCCTCCAGCTCTCAGCTCGCTCTCTGTAGTCACATAGGTATTGCTGTGCTTAGTTAGTGGGCACACCTCCTCCTCGGATGCTGGCACCTCCCCCTCCAAGGCTCTCCTCCCCCCACCCCACGCCAGCCTTGAGTGAGGTCAGAGGAAGCCAGGAACTGCCCAGGGACACCATGGGCAGGGTGACTGTGACAACCTGGCCTGAGTGGGGCTCTGATGTCCCCTCAACTCACTATCTCCACTATCTCACTATCACCCAGAAACAGGGGTGAGAGAAGGGGATGTGGATTCACATTCTCCTCAGAGAAGGCTCCTCTCCTCTCACAGTAGCAGCCTAGGAGGGAGGGAGGCAGCCACGCCCACCCCATCACCAGCTCCTCCCTCTCCTGCCTCCCTCTCCTGCCTCCCCACCGTCACAACACTTTAAGCCCCTGCTATGTGCCAGGCGCTGTTCTAGGTGCAGGGGACATGGCATCTCCTGTCACATCCTTGGAGGGCAAGAGTCAGCAAGAACCCAGATTCCAGCAGCACTTAGTCAACTACAGGTGTCCTACTCTAGGTCCATCTGTCTGTCTTTTTCTCTTTCCTCCCTGGCCACAGAGCCCATGACCTCATCTCCTCGCATCCAAATCTTCCCTGTGAGGCAAACCCTAGCTCAAATGTCCCCTCCTCCAGGCAGCCCTCCCTTTGCCCTCATCCTCCAGAGAGAGTCTGCTCAGACCTCCCACAGCATGGAGTCGGGCTGCTCCAAGGGGTACCAGGCACACCCTCCCAGGGGTTAGGATGCTTGGTCTACTTGTCAATTCAGCAGGCCTTCTAAGGCAACCCACTGTGCTAGGCAAGGCCACGTGGGATTTGTGGGGAACAGAGGAAGGGAACTAGGTTCATCCCAGTCCCAAAATTAGTGACACCTACTGCATTGCAGGGGACACCCCGGGGAGGGGGCAGGTGGAACACCCCTGAGTGACACACATTGTGCCTGCAGCTGGTCCCAGTAGAGCCTCATTTACAGAAGGGCTGAGAGACCGAAGGGGGAGGGTGTCCAGGTCTATATCTCTGTCTCTCTCTCGTTTCTTGAGTGACAAGCAGGTTAATGCCACGTATGGAAAGACAAATGCTGCTTCCAGGCTTTAGCAACAATGAAGATGAATGCCAAGTGCATTTGTGTATGTGTGCATGCACATACACATACACGCACGAGCACATGCTAGAGCGTGTGCCCTAAGCACACAGGTACACGGCACACTCATTCATTTACTCCTTCCAACAACAGTCACTGAGTGTGACAGCCTGCCAGGTGGAGCACTGAGTCCCAGGGATAAACAATGACCTCTTCCCTTGTGGGGCTCCCAAGCTAGACAGAGACATCAATGGAAGGGTGATACGAAGCTGCCAGATGGCGAGGAGTGTCCAGGAGGAAAAAGAAGAGAAGGAACAAGGCGCCGTTAGAGAGAAGGGCCAGGGATAGCCCCTCCAAGAGGCTGACTTTTGAGT
The DNA here is from genome assembly GCF_021234165.1 of Pteronotus mesoamericanus. Lineage (NCBI taxonomy): Eukaryota > Metazoa > Chordata > Mammalia > Chiroptera > Mormoopidae > Pteronotus > Pteronotus mesoamericanus. The sequence continues at coordinate 4,338,245 of NW_026555085.1, forward strand.
CTAGACCTTTCACGCAGAGGCAGTAGCCAGCGCAAGGCCAATGTGTATGTATAAGCGTGTATGTGCATTGTGTCCACACAAGCACATGTGTTGAGGGCCTGCCTCTCTTCTCAGGCTGCTGTGCTAACCGGCAGCCACACACACACCCAGGTTTGGTGACAGGGGCCGTGCCCACAATGCCCGCGGCTCAGGCTCTAGATCTCTGGCTCCCAGGCTAGCAAACCCTGAAGACGCCCAGAGAGCAGCCAGTCTGTGTCCCATACCATCCAGAAGAGAAGGGCGGGGTTGGGAGGTGGCTGGCCTGCCCAGCATCTCAGATCCCACTTAGGGCACAGTCTCCTGAAGGCCAGTGCTTTGTTCAAGGCTTTCCAGAACAATCAGGAGGGAAACCCCTACCCTGACCTGCACAAGGACTGGGACACCCCAAGCCAAGCGGCTAGATGTCGATGGCCTTCACCATGGATACCCCAGGGCCACCTGACAGAAAAAAACCCAACCCTCTTGTGAGCTTTAGTGTTTAAAAGCAACTCCCCTCCCCGCCCCCTCCCATCCCCCTCCCCCTCCCCTCCTCTTCTTTACCCTCCCCTCCCCTTCCCACCTCCCCTCCCCTCCCCTCCCCTTCCCTAATGCCGGCACAGCACACTAGCTTCCAGCACGCTCTGGAGCCAGCCTTCCCAGGGCTATGCACCCCAGCTTTGCCATCCTGTGAACCTTTAGAGAAGCAAGACGCCTCTCGGCCTCAGTTCCCTCCCCGCTAAAGTAGTCATAGAAACAACAGAGAGGACTGCATTCGTGAGTATACGCAGTGCTTAAAAGATGGGGCCCTCAGCAAATGCTCGAGATTATTATTGAGAGGGAGGAAGGGCTTTGGCCCTTGGGCCCATTTTGCAGATTGAGGAAAGTGAGGCTCAGAAAGATGAAAATGCCCCCTGAGTATCAGAGCCAGGAGACATCAGAAACAAGGCACACAGGGCTGCTCTGCCTCCCTGTATGTCACCCCCCAAGCCTGGGCTTCAGGCCCTGCTCACCCTCCCAGCTGACTCTGTTCCTTCTGTTCTACCCACAAGCCAGGCCAGGCAGCAAGAGTGAGGCTGGGATCCTGCGGCCACCTCTGCTGCGAGCCCAGCCCAGGCCAGGGCCCTCTCAGACCTCCAGATCCTACCTGCCAGCCTGCGTCCCTCACCCAGGGAGCAGGGACCCTGCATGGAGCTGCACAGACCCTGGAGCTGGCTGCCTGCTCCTGCCCTTTCCGATCCTGGCTGCTTGAGTGCTGGACTCTCAGCATTGCCTGTTTCCTTCACAGATAAAAGGCAGCCAGGCTTTTAGGCACATGAAAGCTATGTGGGCAGGAGTGTGTGGGTTGGAGAGCTGGCCAGCGAGAAGGCCAGCTTCCAAAGGCCCAGCCTGCACGGTCAGGGCTGAGGGGCACCACCCCTACCCGACACCTCTCACCCACCTGAGCCATGCTGGGGCCTTTGCTGTGACACACAGTGCCCAGAGGGGCAAGAGGTGTTGTCAGCTGGCGGGGGTGGGGGGGCAGCAGGCGGAGGGAGGATGTCTCACTGAGAACTGGGCACGCACCCTCCTGTCCCCCAGGTACCGAGAACATGGATGTAAATAACCCACTTTCAGAGAACTAGCCTGGGGGTGGGGACTGAAAAAGGAGGGTCTCAGAGTGGAATGCCTCCAGGCTGAAGTGCTAGGTTTGTGGCAACCAGGGACTCCTGAGGCCTTGCAGGGGAACCGTTGGGAGAGTCCAACTGCCCAACGCCAAGGAGGGAGTCAGCCCTGACCAAACCCGCTGAGACAGGTTCAAGAGCAGAAGGCAAGAGTGACCCCGCATAGGACAGTCCCAAAGAAGACTCCGACACGCCATACCTCATGAAGGAGCCCCCCACAATTACCAAAGAACAGAGAAGGGAATTCCAAAGCTGGAAAGTAGTGGAGGGGACAAGCTGGGCAGGGGACTGGACTGGGGTCTGGGCGGCCTTTGGAAGGACTAGGAGAGGCTCCACAGGACAGTCAGCCTCCTACCCCGCTGCCTCCTCCAGGGCCACAGGTGGGGGCCTTCCCCTGTGCCCACGGAGCCGTTCGGGGGCCGCTGGCCACCTCCCCACAGACCCTCTGGGAGTTCAGGTCAGGTTGGCCTGGGCTACTCGCTTCAGGACGCCCTCATTAATCAGATCTGATTACTCTGCTCTATGGACACAGACTGGCCGCCAACTCTCAGCTGAGCATCCGGTCACCTAGGGGTCTGGCCCTGGGCTGGCAGACCTGTGCCCCAGTGCCATTGACTGTCTGCCTGGCCCTGCTTAGCCCAGAGTCAGCCTTCTGCCGGGCCGCTGAGCCTGCCTGTCTTCCCACCCCCGGGCACTCAGCGTTCCTGGCTCTGCCCCTCCCCAGGCCTGGGGACTGAGGGACCCTGGCCCTCCTCTGCCCTGTCACCCAGGCCCCTTGCTGTCACACTGTGGCCTGCAGCATTTTTCCATTGTAACTGGGAAGTACACATGAGAGTCTCTGAGGCACAAAGGTTCTTAAAAGACAGTAAAATTTGCCTGTGCGGACCATGACGTCCCTTCACCTCAGCTGCTCCCATGGCCACCAGCCTTCCTCCTCTCCCACACGGCTCTGTTGATTCATTCCCGGATCCACCCACTCCATAATGGTTTACTGAGCACCTACTGGGTGCCTGATGTAATCTTCAGCACTGGGGTACACACTCAACGGCAAATCCCTGCCGTGAGGGAGCTGACACTCCAGTGAAAGAATCAGTAACGAATGAGTATGCACAGAACTAATGGTGGGTGCAGGTCATAGACCTTCCCAGCTCTCTGCTTTCCTGGCACACGGTAAAATTCAAGTCCCTGCTCCCCGTGGTTGGCTGGGGCCATGTGACATGTTCTGGGCAATGAGCTGGGAACGGGAAAGACAATCACTTCGAGGTCAGAGCATTTCATTGCAGCTGTGGGCCCCTACAGGGTGTATGTTCCCTCTGCTACCATGACCAGCAATGTTCCAAACCAGCCCGGGCCCTGAGGAGATGGGGCAGAGCACCCAGCCAGCCGAGGAGCCATGTACCATAGCAAATAGTGCATGTATTTTAAGCCACAGACTTGGGGGTGGTTTGTTCCTGCAGCATCACCTCACTGACGATGACAGACGCGGTGGCATAGTGCTCTCACTCCAGGAGAGCCTGGAGGGCTCCTTTCTCCCCATCTCACGCACCTGGGTGCGTCAGGCTCACACTCATCACAGGCCGGTATGGGCTGAATTGAATTAAAATTCACCCAGGCAGACACACACACACGCCATTAGCACCATGAACACTCACATTTGAGTGCTCACTATGTGCCAAGAACTGTCCTAAGTGGTTCATATGCCTTAACGCCTTCAATCTTACAGTAACCATATAAAGTAGGCCCTTTTATTCTCCCCATTCTCCCAAAACTGAGGTAAAGAGAGGTGAAGTAATTTGCCCAAAGGTCACACAGCTAGTGAGTGGCTGAGCCAGGATCTGAACCCAGAAGAACTAGCCCAGAGCCCACACCACTAACTGTCATGTAAAAAACCTCAGTTTCCCCCTTACACAAGTGAGCCACACACCTGAGCACGCACAGGCACACATGCAGAATCTGAGGGTGACTGCACTGGCCTTCAGTGACAAGAAAGGCCATCCGCATCTGCGGTGGGGCAGGGTCCTCAGGGCAGCGGCAGCAGGGAGAGCCAGCCCCACTTCCTCTCCTGGCCGTCACACCAAGGGCTGACATGGCTCATCTGTCTCCAACACAAACGATCATATGCAAACCTCTGTCTCCCCGACAGGATGCATTTGATTTCATTAGACATTTTTTCACCAAGCCTTTTGGACCCAAGCTTTTTATCGGGATCACCAACTCCACTCAAGACTGCCGGAGAGGCGGCTCATGGCCACTAACTCCTCTCCCTAAGGCCACGGGCACAGCCAGAACGTGCAGGCACCTCCATGGTCAGCAGGGCCCCCCTGGCCACGCCAGCGCCCCTTGCCAGGGCTATTACCATCATCCCACCCCACGGCATGGCCCCACAGTCACAAGTGGCCTCTTTTTCCTCCAGACATCATAATGGGGAAATAGCTTAGGAAGAGTTCGTATCATCCTGCAGCCAGAAGAACTGGGGTGTTTAGGTGGGCAGGAGACAGAAAAGAGAACAGGCCTCCCCTTTTCCAGCAAAACTCCCATACCAGCCTTTCTCTGGGAGCCCTGCCAAGTGCTAATAAAATGCCCCTTTCGGCTCAGTGTAGTGCGAGCTGTCAAAATTAACAGCAACACTCGGCATTTTACCAGAGCGTTTTCGCTCACATTACCTCTAACCTCATCTCCAGCCACTCCCGTCCTGGCCTCGCTGTCATGGCTCCAGCCACACCGGTCTCCTCGCTGTGCAGTGAGCATCCAGGCACACTCTGCCGCAGGGCCTTTGACCTGGCCATTCCTTGTGCCTGAATGCTCTTCCACCCACATACGTATGTGGCTTGCTCCCTTACTTCCCTCCCTTCAAGGCTGCTCTGATGTCACCTTCTCAGGAAGGCCTTCCCCAACCACCCCATTTAACAGCAACCCTGCTCCCCTCCCCTGCACCCATCTCCACTCTAGCCTGCTTTGATTTCCCCCATAACAATGATCACTTTCTAACCTGCTCTACAGTTACTTATTTCACTTGTCATCCACCTCCCCCTAAAACATCAGCTCCATGAATACAGGGACCACTGTTTCACCACTGTGTCCTTGGACGCCTGGCATGGCACTTGGCACAGGGCAGGTGCTCCATAAACAAAGGGGCCACTTTAGCCCTTCCATACAGCCAGCTTGAGAACAAGCTCCACAGTGCCGAGAACCCCCTAGATGAGTGAAAAAAAGGAAGCTCAGAGCCTGAGGCCTTGCTAAGGCCACAGAGCTGTCAGTGACCGAGTTCTGATTCTCATGTGGCCTGAGACTTCACCTGAGTGAGCCAAAGGTATGGCTCTGCAGTAAGCGGGCCACTCCATGGCAATGCTTGGCCAATGGAAAATGCTCTCGTGTCTCTTTCCTCCCTCGCCAAGGCAAACCTTATGTCCAGCGTCCCTCACCTCCCAGGACCCAGCCAGCCACTGGTCAGAAGGGCAAGCGGACACTTGGATTAATTTCTGGGCCTGGTCTGAATTATGTATTCCTGGAAAGAACCAGACAGATGCAGGCAACAGGCTTTTGAACAAATATTTCCCCAGAAAGCACTTTATTCAGTCCCTTGTCTCACCCTTTTAAACATTATGTTTTCTTAGGAGCCCTGGAAGAAAAGGGGGCCGGCCGATAAGCCTGGAGAATAGGCGGCGTGGTGTGGAGCACCTGGGCCGGCTGACAAAGGAGGGTTCCAACACACTCAGAGAAAGTACCGCAGATAAGAGGCTGGCTGGGAGCAAGCAAAACCCTCAAATCAGCACTTGTCCTATTTCATCAGCAAAATGTAGATCAATAAATTATACTCATTTTTGTAGGTTTTACATGCTGACTCCCTAACCTTATCAAGAGTGATACATGTGGGGAGGCCAGGGATGGGGGAGGCCGGCAGCCTGCAGAGGAGCGCAGGGACCTGGAGGAGCCCCACGAGACCGCAGCGCTGTGCCCCTCTTCCAGGAAGGGCTCAAAGCCCAAGTTTCGGAGGTGAGAGGCAGGCCGGCACACCCTCTGCCCACTGCCTGGCTCTGTGACCATGCGCAAGTGACCTCTCCTGTGAGCCTCCATCTCCTTATCTGTCAAGTGGGCGCAGGTGGTGAGGATATGGGTGCTGTCCACCTCCCTGTGGGGCTCACAGGGGAGAACAGATGTTAAAGAAGCTTGGAAAGAGGGGAGCAAACCATCATCATACTTCTGTTAGCATACCAACGAGAGCAGTTAACAAACACAGGCTCTCCTGCTGGTAATCCTCACAGCCCTGAGGAGGGAGCCCCGCCCCAGTTTACACAGGAGGAGACACGGTCAAAAAGCTGAGGAACATACCCCGGTCACAAGCCTTGGGGTCAGGAGTAGCACTCAGGCCCATATGATGGCAAATCTGGGCTTTTGTCTTTAGTTGAATTTATTGGGATGGCATTGGTTAATAAAATTATACAGGTTTCAGGTGCATGATTTTATAATATATCATCTGTATATTGTATTGTGTTCTTCACCCCAAGTCAAGTCTCCTTCCATCACCGTTTATCCCCCTTTACCTCCTTTTACCTCCTCCAACCCCCCTTTCCCTCTGGTCATCACCATGCTGTTGTCCGTGTAAACCTGGGCTTTGTCCATGCCAGAGGGCTCCTGTGGGTCAGGGAGTTGGCAGTGCTGGCCCACTCCCCCGCCCAGGGAGCCAGGGGCTCTGGACCAGACCAGGTGGCTGCAGTCCCAGGAGGCCAAGCTGAGGATGCGGCTAGGCAGGGACTGAGGATGTGTAACTGGCTGGGCCAGGGCCAGACATCTTGATAACTGGGCAGGGGTGGCAGCAGGCAAGAGGCTGCTGGGGTGTTAGTGGTAATACTAGGACCAGTAGCTAGCATTTAATGAGCACTTGACAGGAATTATCTCATTTAATCCTTATACAATAACCCTGGGAAGTGAACACTATCTATTACCTTCATTTTTTAGATGAGAAAACTGAGATCCAAGAAAATACAGAAATAAAACTCACACAGCAAGTGACAAAAAGGGATTTGGATCCAGGGTTAGCTGACTCCAGCACCTGAGGGTTCTCCCCTAACACTCACCTGACTCGTATTCCACATTCACTCCTACTTCCGGCCTTCGGCCGCGCCGCACCTGCACCTGGGAGGCAGCCAGGACAGGGAGTCAGTTCTTGCCGGGCCCTTCCCCATCCTCGAGCATGACGCTTCCTATCTCTGAGCCCCAGCTTCCACATTCTGTTCAATGGGGGCTTAATGACCCCTGCCCCACTGGACTCACAGGGTAAGGACAGAGGGAGGGGCCCTCACACTGTGGGAGTGACATCCAAAAGCCTCTTCCACAAAACCAGTCAGTTTGCCCACAGGCTGCAGGAGGCTGGGCAGCACCGGAACGACCTCACTGAGCGGGGTGCCCTGGGGGACCTGTAATTACACCGGTGTCCCGCCGACCGTGTCACACGCAGAGTGCGCGTGATGGGGCGTGGCCCGGCTGAGAGGAAATTAACCACAGTCTGCCTAGTGCTCTCCCAAGTTAATGTGCTGCATCATGTGTAATATATGGCTCTATATTAATATAATGGGATGTATTAACATTATTGAACTCAACCCAATAAAAGTCATAGCACCGTCACTCCAGGTAATTTATATAACAGGCCGGGCCACAGCCAGGCTGGCAGGAAGAAGGCCCCACTAGAGCTCTGGAGCTTTTGCTGGGGACAGGGGCCTGAGCCCTGGGCAGGGACAAAGCCAAAACCAGCTCAGAAGGTGCAACCAAGCAGGCAAGGCCAGGTGACCCCCAGGCCAGAAGGCCAGGCTGTGGTCCAGGGGAGCTCCTGGCCCCTAGCCCTCTAGCCAGTCCTCCACATGCCTGGCACCCCCTTCCCAGGCAGCACTTGGCCATGTAGGCCCTCCTCTTGGCAGCCCAGCTCCCCTCTCCCAGTGCCCTCCTCTCAGGTAGCCCCTCCTCAGCCTCCGTTCTGGCCCTGCCTCCTTTCCCTGACAGCACCCTGACGACCCCAGGACTCGGTGCTCCAGCCCCTGTCACTCTCTCCACTCACTCCCAGGCCACCTAGGGTGTGATGACACACCCCTGAACTCAGGCTTCCACCCTCTGCCTGCTCCTCAGGGGCCATCACACGGGCATCTCAAACTCCAAAGGTCCAGAGCTGACTGAGCACCCGACCCCCAGATCCTGCCTGAGTCCCTCCCAGCCAGACCCATGTTGCACACAACCCTGCCTCCTCCTTCTCTCGTGCCCCAAACCTGATTTATCAGCACTCGTTGCTGGCTCCGCCTTAGACACAGACCCAGAGCCGACCACGGCTCCTCCTCTGCTGCTACCACCCTGGGCCTGGCAGCAGCGTCTCTGGCCTGGACTGTGCAGCAGCCTCCTGGCTGGTCTTCCACCTCCCACACTTACCACCCACCCCTACACAGGCACAGTCCACCGCCCACCTGGCAGCCCGAGAGGCCTGACTGAAACCCCAGTTAGATCCAGTCCCTCCTCTTTTCAAGAGCCTTCCACCTCAGCCAGAGTGAAAACGAAGGTACCCCACCTTCCCCCTTAGCCTCCTGACCTCACAGCCCACTACCTCCCCTGCTCTCTCTGCTCCCGCCACTCCGGCCTCCGTGCTGTTCCTCCCACCACACCAGGCAGGACCCACCTCAGGGCCTTTGCACAGGCTGTTCCCGCTTATCGCCACCTACAATACTATACATGTCATTCATGTGTCCTCTTGGTCTTCTGCCTCCCACTGGAATGTCAAGCCCACGGAGACAGGGTTGTTTTGTTTTTTGGTATTTGGGGTTGTTGTTTTTATTTTTTTGTTTTTCGTTGTTTTTTTTTTTTTGCCTGCCTTGCTCACTGCCACAGCCCCAGGACTTAGGACAGTAGCTGGCAGTAAAGCCCTCATTTGCAGCCCCTGATCCCAATTGAATCCCAATGATTGGCGAATGAATGGGTGAACCAGAGCAGCCGTCTGCTTTTACCGGATTCATAAATGAGTTTCTCTACAATACTCTGTTAGGAAAACACCTGCTTTTAAAGAAAGTGTTTGAAAACCACTGGCCTGGTCCAGATGAGGAAACTGAGAAATGGAGAGGCCAAGTGACAGCTATTTAGCCAAGACCACAGGGCAGGCTGGTGGTCAGCCAGTCCTGGAGTTCACCTCTCCCCTGCCCACCCGCTGACCCAGCACTGCCTCCAGTGGGGCTCTGGGGCTAAGCTGGCTGCTCAGCACCCAGCCTGCAGGGAATTCTCCGATTCCTGGCTGCCCCCCTGCCATCCTTGGCCACTGGCAGCCCCTGCTCTGACCCAGCTCCTGTCCGCATCCTCAGGAAGGCACCACACGCAGGTATACTCGGGGTGGAGTTCCACCCCAGGGTTGCGTTTGGGGGGATGTTTGCCGTGGAAGCCCCACCTTCACCTGCAAAATGAGGGCTTCTGGCCCCTGGCAAGGGCTGCGGTGATCTGGGCCTCCCACCCCCTCATTCATTCATTCATTCATTCAGAATATACTATTTGCTCAGCACTCACTGTGCTCCCAGCACCATGTGGGCACCAGGGGGCCCCAGTGAGCAAAAACGCAGGCAAATCCTGGTCCTCACAGACCAGAGTTCAGGGAGAGGGATGGTCTCACGGTGCCTGTGCACACCAACACGCACAGATACAACCTCTGGGAAGTGCTGCGAAGGAGGGAATGGGGACTGTGAGAGCCTGGACTGAGGGTCTAGACTCTCCTCCTTCCCATACCCCCAGTTTCTCATCTAACAATCATAACAACAATTACTGTATGTAATAATAGCTTACCATTACTGAGCACTTACTATGGTCCAGGCTGTTCTAAGTGCTGCCTATGCATTAACTTATTTAGCCCTCACCAGAAGCCTGTCACACACAGAGGCACATACTATCATTTAGCCTATTTTACAGTGAAGGAACTGGAGTCCAGAGAAGTTAATGTACTTTGTCCAGAGATAAGTGGCCAAGCGGGGATTTGAACCCTGACAGCTGGGCCCTGTCTGCCATCACACTCTGCTACCTCCCTGTGGAAACACGGATTAGAATGACTCACCTCTGAGATCCTCCAGCTCTGTGGTGTTGCTTCTATGACTCTCAGCCCAGAAATGTGGCCTCTGGCCAGGAAGACCCCAGCTTCTCCTAAAGGGTGGCAGCTAGGAGTTGGGGTGGGTCTCTCCCCAGACCTTCCTGCTTCTTTCTACCTCCTGCAGAAACCTCCAAACGTTCATTTGAGTCAGCTCAGCGACCACATTCCCCCTGCCCACAGTGTGCCAGATGCTGGGACATGGTAGGGGACAGGATAGGCCCCGCCCCATATTGAGACCTGTTCTACACAGACGCTAGCAGTCGCAGTGGGGTTGGGCCCCAGTCACCGACCAAGGTAGGCCGCTCATTACAGCACCTGTACAGCTCTCTCTCTTCTCACTTCTCCACTGGCAAGTTTCAAGGTCACCTCCCAGGAAAACACCTGTGACCCTCATCTCAGGTCTGCTCCGGGACCAACCTGTGATGGTGCTTCCCCCCATTACCTCACCTAACTTACTCCTAATGACTTTCCAAGTAGATACTATTATCCATGTTTTAAAGGCAAGGACTTAGAGAGAAGTCACCCACACTCAGCCACTCAGCTGCCTCACCAATGCCTGAGGCAGAGATCCTTTCCTGCTGCCTGGCCTCCGTGTGAGCCCGTGGCAACAGCTGCCAGCACATCTGGGAGACAGGAGATGCCCAGAGGCTCTCCCTGGCCCAGCCCAATGCTTCCAGTTTCCAGCAACTGGTGATCTAAGCTGACACTTTCTCAGAGAGAAGCCCGGAGGGAGAAGCCCAGGGGCCTTCCATCCTGTCCCAACACTCCCAGGCCCCAGTCCCAGACCTCCATAAAAGCCAGAGGGTTGACAAAGCTCTGGCCCAGACAGCAGATCCCACTGGGCAGCCCATGGTAGCACAGCCTGGAGAGGAGCCTTGCCACCCAGCACACCAGGCACAGCCGGGTCCTCCCTAGGTGCTGGCAGACAGTGGCCATCTGCAGGATAAATTCAGAGGAGGCAGAAGCTCGGCCCCAGTCCCCAAAACATCTCCCCACATCTGCTTCAGGGTCCAAATCTCCATCACTTGGGGCAAAGTGAGTTTCTGCTCAAACCCACCCACGTTACCTGGAAGAAGGCGTCTTTAACCAGAGACTCTAGATGAAAAGGGTGGGATCGCCCCCCATGGCATCCCTGACAGGGGCTCTGGTCTCTGTTTGCCTTCCTCTTGTGACAGGCACCCCACCACTCATGCAGGGACCCGCTCCAGCTCCAGTGCCTACAGGCGTTTCAGACCTCTGAGCTGAAATCTGCCTCCCTGTCACTTACACGTACTTCCACGCTTCTAGGTCTGCCCTCTGGAGCCATAGAGACCTAGCCTGTGCCCCCAGCTGAGGGCCCTCCAAGGCTCCCTTCTACTCTGACACTCTCCTCATCTACAACCCCCTTGGCATCTGGCCTGTTCTGTACTCAGTGGCCCAGGTCTGCACGTGTGCACATGTGGACACAAAAGGGACACGGTGGCTACAGCGAGACCAGACCACTACTTAAAATGTGAGTCCATGAGTCTGGTCACTTCCATCCCTGCCCCAAACCCTTCCCACCTCAAAGGAAAGCCCACCCCGGTGTGGGCCCGCCGCCTCGCCGACCCCTGCTCATCCCCTCCCGCAGGCCACGGCACGGGGCCACACGGCGCTCCTTACGCAGTCCCCGAGCACCAAAGCGTGGGTCCCCTCACAGCCTTTACACTTGATCTGTGGTCTGCCTAGCTGGCTTTTCCCTACAAAATGTGTTCTTTCACACCATTCGTGTCCCTGAGCAAACATGGCTTTCTCAGAGAGGCTGTCACAGAACAGAACATCAAAGGCAGCCGCACCGCACTTCCTGGCCCCTTACCCAGAGCCCTTTCCACCCCAACTCCATATAACATGTCTCCCTTTGCGTGTGCGTCAGGCTCAGCCTCTTGGCTGTGCCTTGCAGAACTGGAGCCCCAACAGCCTGTGAGCCATGGGAGACAGGGCTCGCCCCGACACCTGGGCATCTGAGGTCACGATGGTGCCCCCCCAACCCCGGCCCAGGCTGCAGGGCCATCTGCCCGGCCTGGCAGCTCTCCTTTGCCCAGCTCAGGCCTGAAGATGGCGTGACAACAGGAAGGTCCCCCAGGGTGGGCTGGGGGTGTGGAGAATTAGAAGCCCACAGGAAATGGCCTGTCTCCAGTGGCATCCTGAGCTCCACAGGCTACAAGGAGCAAAACAGAGATAGGTCTCCCCATGGTCACCCTCAGGCTGCCAAGGCCAGGTGACAGCCCCAGATAATCCAATCTCATGCTCCAGAGTGTCAGCTACTGGTAGCAGCGGCTGGGAGGAGGAAACGCAAACATAGGGACCTGGCTCTGGCAGGAAGAGGCTGGCTCAGTCCATCCACCCAAACCGAAGGACCCGCGCACATGGTGTGCCACAGGGACATCCCAGAAAGGCTCACACATGGCCCTCACATGCAAACACACTCCAGTGCTCACCACATACACCCAGATACACATGCACACAGAGAAGTACACAAATATACTTCAACACAGCGTGCTCTGAGACAGGTGGACACACTCAAGTACACACATGTACACAGGGTACTTGAGACGCCCACCCCCACATTCAGGAACACAAAGTCACACAGGTACACCCAGGAGACACCCCTGAGGCCCACACAGACATTCCCGGACACGAAAGCACATCTGTCCTGCCTGGCAGCTCTCCTTTGCCCAGCTCAGGAGTGAAGATGGAGGCACTCACAGTGGCTCATGGTGATAAATACACCTGAACACCTGATGGTACACCACACAAATACTCCCTGGTACAGTCAGGACTGCCAAGAGGCAGCATTCACAGTGCATTTGGGGAGCACAAAAGAGCGTTCATAGCCGCCGGAATGCCACCACTCCGCCCAGCTGTCCATCAAGCAGCTGGAACTCTTAACTGCAGGAAAGTGCTGACCTGCTATCCCCCGTTAACACCTGGCAGGGGACAGTTTTTCTGCAGAGCTTGAGGCGGCAGAGCTGATGGGCTGGGGAAGGTGGGGGTTCAGGGGACTGAGGTGCCAGGGCAGCCCAGAGGCTCTGAGCCAGCGCGCCAGGCTCACCACAGTCCGGGTCCCTTGGACAACACAGGTGGGGGCTGCTGTGGGCAGGTCTGTCCCTCATCCCAAGGCACCAGCCCACCCAGGCCACTGGCACTGCCCGGGGAAGGGTATCGTGGCCAGCACCCTCTGCTGCATTTCCTGGTTGTATAAATCTTCCATGAGGCCACAGGGACCTCCAATGAGAAACAGGAGCCTTGCCCAAAGACCCTGAGGTGGGGAGGCCTCCCCTCAAAACCCCAAGTTGCACCTAAATAACTATAGCAAAAAGGTGGCAGGGGGGCAGGGTCATTCCCTAAGAGCCAATCCTCTCCGTAGCCCAGAGAGGAGAAAGCAGTGTCTGTAATTTGTTTTAATAACCCTGCTGAACTGGGAGAAAATTAACAAATGGGAAACCAGCTCAAAATTAATCAAACTTCTCCCTGTCCATCCCCCCACCTCCCATCTTAATGAAGGTTATTTATCCAACAAGTGAAAAGACACAGAATTAAATTAAACAGGCCTTTCCTTTGTGTCCTCTCCCCCGCCCAGGGGAGGCAGTGTCTGCCTGCTCACAGCTCTATAAGCTGCGCCTGGAGGAGCAGGATTCCGGGACGCCGACCCGAGGGGTTTCCCCAGACAGGACCCCTCGTGTGGCACACTCCCATCTTGGGCCTCACTGCCAGCTCTTTGTCAAAAATATGAAAAGCAGTTGACTTAACCACGCTCCTGGGGCAGGACAGAGGGAGAAGGTTCCTGTGGCTGAGCCCTACTGACGGGGGTGGGGGACTCACAAGTTTCTTTGCGGGCCAGAAGGGCCTGGGTGTGAAAGGTGTGGAGTCCGAGCACCCCCCACACAAGGACATTTGAGTACCCACAGCAGGTCCCAGCTGGAAACACCATCCGGGCCCCAACCTCTTGGCGGGAGGGGCGGGAGGGGCGCAGGGCAGTAGAGGAAGGACGCTGAACCCCTCTCCAGCCCCGGGCACTGGCACCGGGTCGCTGCATCAGCATCGCCCTCAGGCCAAGGGTGTGCCCAGGCTCTCTGGCGGTTTGTCGGACATCTGCCTCCTCAAATCTCTCTTCCCTGAAGCTTCTGACTCCATTTATGTTTCAGCCAGGGCCATCTTTGGGGGTCACAGGTTCCTAAGTAACTACTCCCAGGGTCCCCCCTCAACCATCCCCTTTGGTCTTTCCTCTGGCTTTGAAAACTGTTAATAGTAATTGTCTTCCATTTACAGCTTTGACATACAATCTCCTATTTAAGAGAGACTGTCAGGGTGCTCACCTCCAGGGTGAGGGAAGCTGTGGCTCACACAGGGCGCTGCACAAGATCCAGGTGGCAGTAGTGAGGGTCCCAGGCAGGGGCGGAGAAGGACAGAGCTCTGCAGAACTGGAACTGCCACCTGGAAGCCCCTTCAGGGGCTACAGTGGAGGAGGGCAGGGGGTTGATCGCCCCCTGGGAGGATGGGAGAGGAGAGAAGAAAGGGAACAAAGAGGAGAAAAGAAGGGGAGGGGAGGGGAGGGGACGGGAGGGCAGGGGAGGGGGCGAGGATTATTACAAAAAACTGCACAATGCCCACAGGAGCCACTGACAATACTACAAATTCAGTCCACACAGGGCAGCAAGAGAGCACCTTTCAAACCATAAATCTGATCCTGTCACTCCCTGGTTAAAACCCTCCAAAGGCTGCCCATTGCATCCGGAGTTAATAATCAAACTGCCCTGGGGTCCAGGAGTCCTGCCAGTCCAGCCCCTGCCACCTCTTCTCCCCTCTGAACAGTGTCCTGTTGTCCCCCTGATGGGCCAAGAATATTCTCGCTTCAGGGCCTTTGCACTGGCTTCCCCTCCACCACTCAGCCACCTGGCTCCCTTCCTTACGTGCCTGAGTCCATTCAAACATCCCTTCCCCTCTTCTGACATTCTCAAAACCCCTGGCCCTGGGCAATTTTACCGCTCAGCACCTGTCAGCACTCAAATTACTGCTTATCTTATTCCAGTCTCCGCCCCGCCCCCGCCCCGCCCAGGAGGTCAGCTCCAAGTGGGCAGGGATTGTGTTTTTGTTCACTGCTGTGTTCCAAACATAGCAAAACATCTGATTCACAATTTGAGGGATGAATGAATGGAAATAAACCAGTAAGTGAACAAATGACAAAATGCTTAAGGCCATCATTTGGGCCACTATCACTTCCAGTCTGGAGCCTTCCATTTGTCTCCTACCACTCACAGCCTCAGGCCTCGGCCTGCAACCGACCTTCCACTCCACACCCAAAGGAATATTTCTAACCCCCAAATCTGACCAGGACACCATCCTGCAGGACCAAGTCCACACTCAGCCTAAGGCTCCCAATCCACCCCAGCTATATCTCCACTTAGTCACCAAGAAACCCTCCCCATGCCACAAGCCCTGCTGCATCCATACCAGACATACATGAAGGTCTGGCCATACATGCCCTCTCCGCTTAGAGCACTGCAATGGCTCCCTCTCTGCCTGCAGAACACCAACCACCTCCTCCAGGCAGCCACCCATACATGCCCTGTCAGAACTGACCTCTCCCTCCTCTGAGCCCCAACAGACCCTCACCTGTACCTCCACCACAGCCCCCAACTCCCAACCCGAAATTAAGCTGTGACAAATCACACACTTGTCACACCTCCCCATCCAAGAAGGACCCAGATTTATTCATTCTGGCAATCTCTCCTGTCCCTGCCACCTGCTCTGGTATCTTGTACAAACTTGGAGCTCCAGATTTGCTGAATCAAATGCAACCAGTTCAAACACAGCCCGGGGAGAGTGTCCATTAAGAGGGGCCCTTCCTCCAGGTTACTGGTATTTCAGGCTGGTCTGAGGACAAACAGACCTTTAAGTGCCACTTAATCACAGCACACAAGAGAAGCTGGTCCCACATTCCACTAATGTCTCCTCAGGGGTTGCCCAGGAGGAAGCCGATTCACTGGGGTTGAAAGGTAGCCAGGGCCCCGACAAAATGGCAATGCACTGCCTCTGGTCCACCCAGCAGCCCATAATAGTAGCTCCTGACACACCCAGAAGCTTGCGTAGGCGAGCACACATGTGGCCACCCCCATGGGTAAGGGCAGCCGGCACAGCGCAGCCACCACTTAATTATTTATTCAGTACATTGTTAGCACAGTAGAGAGAGCAACCGTGTCTCCAGGCTTCAGTTAAAATATCAAGGCACCCGCAATGTCTGCCCAGCCACATGCCCGGCTGCCACCAAGACTGGCAGGGCACCTCCTGGGGAGCCATAAATGCCCCCAAGGCCAGTACTGCTTCCCCTCCCCTGCGTCCCAACAGCGAGGTTCTGTTTCAGGACCATAGACAGCGGTGCCCAGGCCTCAGGCGCCTCTAGGGGACTGAGGTTAACATCATCCCAGAGGCTGCCCCTGGGACACCCGGCAAAGCTTTCAGGGCTCTAAAAGACCATTTAGTAAATCGATAACTAAAAGAGCCTTTCCAGCTGCCCAAAGTGGCCCTGGGACAAGGCTTGCCAGGTTTTGAGCCTAACTCCAATCCTCCGCCAGCTCCCCACCCCGCTAAAAGAAACACTTCACAGCACATGCTGGAAGGCAGCAGTTCAAGGCTCTCAGCCTAGCTCTTCTCCAGGCTCCATGACAAATTCAGGCACATCACACCACCTCCCAGGGCTCCAGTTTTGTCACTCGAAAAATGCAAATGACGACAGCCAAGCTGTGACCTCCAGGGATTGTCGCAATCAATGGAAGGGAATCTGGAAAAAGTATTCAATAAAATGAGATACAAATGTTGGTCATGCCAAAAGAGGGCTTTAATTACGTATGAGTGGGTTTCTGCGGCCTTCCCACCCCTACTCCAGCCTGGAAATCCCAAATTCTGGGGCACAGACTCAGCATGAAGAAAGAGCTGACAGATCTTTCAGGAGCTGGCTGGTCCAAGCAAACTAGGTCACCCCTGAAATTTAATTCAACAACCCCCGGACTTGAATATGAGGCCGAGTAAAATCAAAGTGGGCGAGCTGAAAAAGAGCAAGAAATTCCAAACACATGCCACCAAGAACTGAGGCATGCACACAGGCTTCGACAGGCAGCACTGCAGGCCTCTGCTGCGGTCTGAGCGAGCCTGTTTCCTCACTGCAGCCGGTGGCTTACATGAGATAACCTGTGGAAAACTCCTGACACAGTGCCAGGCACATAAACTCAGCCATTTGTTTTACTGAGCACCTACGATGTTGCAGGCCAGGAGCTAGAGCAACACAGAAGAGAGATGCAACCTTGTAGAGCTGAAATCTGAGTGACCAGTGTTGTTCTCCATCAGGATGATGGGAGAGGAAGCATGAAGGATGCGCCTTGAGGCACAGGTGGAATTTCCAAAGCAAAAAAACATGGTGAGATGGTATAATACCTCTGGGGAAATGCTATAATACCTCTGGGGAAATGTAGTGCCTCCTAAAGCTAATCATTCATGCAACCTATGAGCATCCTATACATGGTTATGTGAAATGAACATTTGTGTCCACTGCAAGGCAGGTACAAAAATGTTCAGAGTGACTTTATTCATTATAACCAGACACTGGGTTCCGCTTCGATGTCCAGCAGCAGAAAGGGTAGATCAATGATGAACTACGCAAACAATCACACAATAGAATATTACAGAGCAACGAAAGAGAGCAAATTACCAAGATACCCTACCACGGGGACGAATCTCACAGACAGCCTTCTGACTGAAAGAAGCCAGGCACAAAAGACTTACCACATGATTCTGTTTATCTGAAGCTCAAAACCAGGCAAACTACTCTACACTGTTAAAAAGAGGTCAAGCTTCTGAGTAGCCCTTGGGGGAGAGCGATATCCACTAGGAGGGACTCAAGGGAATGCTCTAGGGAACTAAAAATGTTCTCTATCTTGATGCTTGTACAGGTACATGCATTTATAAAGGCTCGTCAAGTGGTACACCTGAAATTTGAACATTTTACTGTATATACGTAATACTTCGATTTTCTTTTAACATAAAGCAAAGATGGACAGAGCATTCTTCAAGGGCAGAGGGAACATCGCAAGCAGAGGTTGGCAGACCGACACCAAGGAGTTGAGAGAGTAGCTTTGCGGAACTGCAGCGGAAGCGGCAGGGGCCGGAGGGAGGGAGGGACCCGAGCCAAGGCGGGCAACAGGGCCAGCCAAGGCGATGCCACCCTGGGAACCCCAGGGCCTCTGCCTCCTTCTCCCAGGCCCCTCCTGCCATGCTTCCCACCTGTCCACAGCAGACGGTACAAGTGAGGTCACCAGCACTCCCTGCCAGCCTGACCCCCGGCCCACCCCCTACCTCAGCCACCATGCTGGATTGAAATCCCTGAGTAGTTTCCAGGGCGCTAGGGGCTTTTACCCTGAGCAGGAACAAAGGGAAGCCACAATCCCCCCAATCCTTTGCCTTCAGTTCCACTCAGCACACCTCTCTGGGCCCCGACATCCTTCGCCCACAGCATCGCTGAGGACACCTGGTTCTGCCTCCTACACTCCCCCGGTATGTCCACCTTCCCACCTGCTGTCACTGGGAGCTCACCTGAGCGCTTGTCTCTCTCAGGACAACATCCCCAATTAAGAAGGGCCCTCCCACCTCCTGCTTCCCACACCCAGCACCCAGCCTTCTCTGTCACATCTCCTCATGGACAGAGGGCCCACTGGAAACGCAGACATAGCTGAGGAAGCAGCCCCCAGTAAGAGGTGACACATCAAAGAGGACAGCGCCCCCGGGGGGGCGGGGGGAACTGCACAGCCATTAGGCACCACGTGTCAAAGACTGTTTAAGGATATTGGACGAAAGCTGGCTATAGAAGCACATGGATGTCATGATGTCAAATTCATAATTACACAGAAGAAGAGCTAGAAGAAAATACACAAACGTATCAAGGGGGTCAGTCTGGATGGTGGGACAAAGGGGCAAATTTCATTTGCTCTTTATGTTCTTCTGTTTTCCAAATCTACAATGGGTATGTTGGCTTTTATGACAGCATCAACAGGACAGAGTCAGAGGACACCAGACCACACTCACATATGGGGGCCCAAGGCTGACTCTCCCCTGCTCTGTGGGGCAGAGGGAGGACCGACGTGACTCCTGCCTGCAAACCACCTTCAACACCACCCACACACTCCTGCAGTAAGAAAGAGCCACTGGACGGAAAGGACCTGCCCAGGGCTGCCGGCCCGTGACATCCAGCTGTGGAAGGGGCGGGCTCTGGGCTGGGAGGCTGGGACCTCGGTTCTAAGCTCAGCTCTGATACCGAGTGGTAGGTGGCCTCCCACACGTTAACTTCTCTAGGCCTCAGTTTCCTCACCTATAAAATACAGGCATCTGTCCTGACCACTCTGTAGGATTGTTGAGTGGAATGATCAAGAAGTGGTGAGCCCTGGCTGGTGCGGCTCAGTGGATTAAGCACCGGCCTGCAAACCAAAAGGTCGCCCATTCAATTGCCAGCCAGAGCACATGCCTGGGTTGCGGGCCAGGTCCCCAGTAGGGGGTGCGTGAGAAGCAACCACACATTGATGTTCCTGTCCTTTTCTCCCTTCCTTCCCCTCTGTCTAAAACTAAATAAATAAATTCTTTATTTAAAAAGAAAGAAGAAGAAGAAGTGACTGTGAATTGTGAACCGTTGTGACTGATCCCTGAGTCCCGTGTCTGGTTCTGCACCAGGCCCTGTGCTAAGGAATGCTCAGAGGCCACCCACAGCAGGCACTTGAAAGTCCTGAAAACCATGCACCATGTTCATATACTGAACCCAAAACTATACATAAAATATACATGCTTTGACTTGAACTGGAAACCAAACAAAAGCTAAGAAAAAGTTACTTCCTCATTCAATAGCAAAATTGGGGGCCTGTAGATCTTCAATAAACATTGACTCTCTCTCTTCATAGTCAGTGCCGGCCACAGACCCACAGTGACGGGGGCCCACTCACCCCTGGGCAGCTCCCTCAGCCTGGGGCCCTGAGTCAAATGAATGCAACTGTACAAACTAGAACGAAACCCACTCACCTGACCTCTCACAAAATAGGGAAATGTCCACTGACGAATCACTACCTGCTGCCTAATTTCCAGTAGGTTCTATACCTGATTTCCTTTAGGAACAGAGATTTTCTTTTTTCACATTGATACTTCTCTGTTAAAAATATTTTTTGACTCATCCCTCTGGATTCTGTGGGGACCCACAAAATAAATGACATAGTCCCTAAGCTCAGGATATCTCTCTGTCTCTGTCTCTGTCTCTGTCTCTGTCTTTCTCTCTCTCTCTCTCTCTCTCTCTCTCTCTCTGAATAGGGAGACTGAGGAGGCAAACACTCACTGGCCAGCACTGACTACAGAAGAGGGAGTCCGAGGCAGGTAAGGGCTGCTATGGGCGGGGAGGGTCCCAGACAAGGACTAGATCTGACGCTGGACTGGAAGAGTCGGGAAGAATGGGTAGGGTTGCAACGAGGGGAGGAGCCATGCCTTTTTCAAAGGGGGTTTGTGAATTATACAAAATTAATATAATAAACATGTACAATGTACTCCAGGGGACACACTTTTCTCTCATCGCACTGTGTACCTTCAGGTAGGAGAAATGAGGTAGTAGACTCCCTGATAGTTAAGACCATGTTTTACATGCAAAACAACAAGCATAGTTTCAAGCCCCTCAACAGAACAGTTTTAAGGCCCTCTAGGAAGAAGTGGGAAAGCTTCCTCGCTACCCTCTAAAAGTACCCAGTAAAATTTGGTCTGGATGCGTTTTGATGATGGGAAAACTGAGGAACACACAGTCTCAACAGTTATGCCCAGGTCCCAAGGTTGGTTAGAAAAGAAGCAGGGCATTTCCAGTAGAGAGAGCTGCTGGAGCAAAAGCTTGGAAGGAGGAATGAGCAGAGCACGGTGCCTGGGACAAGAGTACTCCTTAGGGGGCTGACGCGGGCCCCAGTGAGTCCCCACCTTGCAGAGCCTCATCTGTGAAGCGGACACACGAGGCAGCCATGAGCCCCCTTGAGTGGAGGGCTAGGCAGACAGACAGCTGAGCCTGCCCACCAAGGCCCCCCACCGTGCCAGCTCTCAGCACCTTTGGGGGAGGGGGAGCACGTGGGGGATGGAAGCCCAGCTCCCCAGAGCCTCCTGGATGCAGGGAGGGCCTCCTGCTCCTGCCAGACCTGCCGGGAGGCCTAGGGCTGCTCCTGTCCCCCATCCCACCCTACACAGGCCCGCAGCGGACAGGGCCCACTTACCCCTGGGCAGCTGCCTCAGGCTGGGGCCCCAAGTCCAGCTCAGGCCTGCTCCCTGTTCCCCTACATGAGGCTGCAGGAGGCCACATCAGGGTCAGCTGCAGGGCCTCCTCCCACAATGGCTGGCAGTAGAGGTGGAGGCGCCGCCACAGGGCACTAAGAGTCCAGCCCTCACGCCTTGCTGGAAGGAGGGTAAGAAATTACAAACACACTTGCCCTTTCACCCAGCACTGTTTGATGGAACTTACCCTACAGAGAGAGATATGCAGAGTGGCCAGTGCAGTCACCCATCATGGCTCCGTTAGTAAAATCACAAGATCTGGAACCACCTAACTGTCCCTTTTGGGAGAAGCAGGGATGCCAGTGGCTGTACAAAGGCCTTCCTCACTGACGAGCAATTCCCAAAGACCCTGTGTGAGGTCACCAAGCAGACTGCAGGCGTGTAAAAACAGTAGGGGAGAATCCAGGTGTGCACACATTCCCCCAATACCCTGGATGAATGGTGCTCCTGAGTGTGCAACAAAGGCACCCTGTGCTCAGGCCCCAGAGCTCCTTGGAAAGGAGCTCACAGGGACGGAGGGAGGGAACACAAAGGGAGGGAGGGCGCACACAAGGCCCAGCACTACCTCTACGGCTAGGCTGGGACGTGCATGTCCTTCGGTACCTTTGAACACGCTAGGGAATGTTGTTGCGCATTCAAATAAGAATGGTAAAATTGAGAAGAAAACCGTGCCTAGGGGGCTCCTAGTCCCCTGGGGCCACTGGATGTAAGGCTCATTTAAGAGAGAGAAATATCTTTAAAGGAGACCCTCTCAGGTGGCCCTACACACCCTCTCTCCCCCAACCCCTTCACCCAGGCCTGAAATGCTTTAGAGAGAAGCCAGGACTCAAGGCCAGAAGAGTCCAGCACAGGGGCTGGGGACTCAGCAGCCAGGTGAGAGGGGGGCCCATGCTGACTGGCCAGGCCCAGGTGGATGTGGGAGGAGAGAAGGCAGGTGAGAGGGCTACTTCCCTCTGGTTGGGTTTGCTGTACTTTCCTAATTGATTTTGTGTCTGTGTCACTAGGATACTTAGGACTATCTTAGAAACCACTTAAGCAATTTAAAATAATCAAAGTACTGCACTTATTAGGTACTTAACATTTCCTTACACTTCAGGCTTCCCATAAACCCCTGGGGCTGCAACCCGAGGCGGAGCAGACAGAGCGATCACTGGGGAGAGGTGGACTCCAGAGTCAGGCCCCAGCTCCTGCCCTCACTGGAGCCCCAGCAGCCCTGGAACAAACCCCACCCAAAGAGCACACAAGGCTCTCTCTCACCATCAGGCCTTTGGACTCACCATTCCCTCCCGCCTAAAATGCCCTCCCCTGCCAGCCAGTGTGTCCCCCTACCTAGTTAATCATGTACTGGCCACTGACTCCCAACTAGCTGTCCTCCTACAGGAGGCCCTCCCGGACTCCCCCACACCCCGGGCTGGCTAAGAGGCCTCCCCTACATGCTCCCAGAGCTCTTCCTCTACCCCCGTTACAGCGCTCATCTCACTGTCATAAAATTACTGCCCATTTAACAGCCTTCCCAAACGAAGGGTCCTTGGCCCATACTCTGCGTTTCTAAAGCGTCACGTGATCTGCACAAACCAGGGGTCTGTGACGTCCGTTGAGCAAAACAGTGAATCCAAGCATGAATTCACAGAGTCAAGAGGCACAGAGCCCAGCCAGGCTGCAGCTACCCTGAGCACACCACAGGCCTCGAAAGCACCACGCCGCACCCTCAGGGTGCTGAGGGCCAGCCCTGAGTGAGCCCTCACCATTACCTCACCATTACCCATTTCTAGATGAGGGCACCCTAGCTCGGAGAGATCCAGCAATTCACCCAAAGTCACACTGTGAGTACAGACAGGGACGGGAGAGGAACCTGCAAATGCTGGTCCAAGAAGTTCCCTGGTGCTTGAAGAAATGAGACTCCACACCCCAAGGGTCTCCTTAGCAGGGCTGGCTTAGGCCCAGGCATCCCTTGAAAACCTGTGTTAATAAGCCCCAGGCAGGGGGTTCCCGTGGGAGGCAGTGAGGAGACCCCTACCAAGTACACGGCAGCCTCTGGAAAAGTCCCGGAGGGTTATTGCTCGCCCCAACTCTGCAATCCCACTCCTGGGTGTAACCCAAAAGTCCCCAAGAGCACAAGGAGGCACGGGCAAGGACGGTCATGCAGCAGCACAGTAAAACCAGAGAGATCATCGGGGAATGTGCCCAGGTGATGACACAGAAGGAACAGGGAACACACAGGACACTGTCCCAGTTGAGAGGTAAAAGGCCACACAGCAAGGAAAAGGAACAAAATCATGTAGCAAAGTGACACTGAGCAAGCTACAGAATGCAGATTGTACTGTATAATCTGTTTTTATCAAGCTTAAAACATGCACAACCAAGGATTATCTGTGGAGAGAGACATATATATTTTTAAGTGCCCAGGAATGAAAGGAATTAAAAACAACACATAAGGACAGGGCTTGCTGCCTGATGGGCAGGGAAAGAAGTGGGACCCGGAGGCTCCTGCAGGGGCCTCTGAGTATATTTGCAATGTTTTCTTTCTTAAAATGAAGATAACTTTTGACATAAAATTAGGGCACAATATCAGTATTTGACTAAGCCTAGTGGTAGCTACAGGGCAGTTCATTGTATTATTCTCTATAATGTTTCATATGCTTGAAACAGTTTGTTACCAATATATATGAGAGAAGCGGTTCCTGTGAGACCCACACTGAAGGTTCCATTCACCTTTAATAAAATAAAGGCACAGTTGGGAAAGCCCTGTGCACCCGGCTTCGTGCATGCCCTTCACAGGCCCCTCCAATATCTCCCCTGGAATATCTCCCACCTGGAATTCATTCCTCCTGAGGGTTAAGCTTTGCCCTCTTTCCGCTGCTCTGGAGGCCGCATTGGATTCCCTAGCAGCTTCCAGAAGCTGAGCTAGAAGGAGGTGGTGGCTCTGGGAGTTGGGGGAGGAAGCCAAACATCCCTTCCCCACGGCCCTGACAGAGGTTAATGCTGCCTGTCCTCTCCCCTAAAGTCTAGTCCCAGGGGATGGAGAACGAGGCAAATGCTGAAGTCAGAGAACCATTAGGTCCCTCTCTGCTCTTGCCCCAGACAGGGTGCTGCTCCCTCCCTTCAGTATATTTCACCTGTGATGAGTTTTCCCCCTTGGCTCCTGTGGACCCTGGAGAGCAGGCAAGGCCTCCAGCCTCCCCAAAGCCAGGTTCCACCCTCACTGTACCTGCCAGGCCAGGGGGAGGCTGGGCTGAGCAGAGCTTCATTGCTCCTGGGGCACCTCTCGACAGACCTCAGGGAGAAACTGAAGCCTGGGGAGGACTCAGGGCCAGAATGAGGGAATTAAAGGGCAGAGACAGGAAGAAGAGTCCAGCGCCCTCCTCACACACACATAAGCACACTTCATAACAGCTACTGTTTCTTGAACACCTACTACACATTAGGCCTTGTGCTGGTTACTTTTCATTGTCCCACTTAAAACAACCACCCTACCCATTTTACAGATCTGCAAACTGGGCCCAGAGGTTACGTGACCTGTCCAAGGTCACAGACTCAGGAGGCGGCAGAGCCAGGCCCCTTCTGCAGTTTCTCCCCTTTCTGAAACTGGTTCCTGCCCCAGTGCCGGGCCTGGCCCCCCACAGCCTGGGAAGTCTGCCAAGCCGGTCCTGGTCACCCCACAGGCGGGCACAGCAGAGCCCGGAGCAGCAGCAAGACTGCCCACAGTCAGGTCACACTCTCAAGGGGAATTTCTGGGGCTCTATGGCATCGGCCTAAGTCGGGGAGGGGGGCCTGGGTGCGCTGGGTGTCCATGAGGTAGGGCTCAGTACTGAGATGCCCACGACCATGATCAGGAGCAAGGCAGGCAGGTGGCCAGAGCGGGCGCCAGGCTGGGGCACCTGGACAGGGACAGGCAGGCTTATCAGCTGCTTCTACCCTCCTGGACTTAATTAACCCTGGGGCCCCGGGATGAAGCTGCCCCGCGCCACCCAGAGACAGGCCCAGACAAAGCAAACAGAGTCCGAAAGGGACCAGAGGAACAGAGAGATGTGGAAGGACATTTGAGGAAAAAGAGAAAGCCACAGAGTCAGACAATGAGGTCAGGGGCTAGGACCAATGTGCAGAGAAAGGGCATCAGATGAAGGGTGTCCCTGCTCCCCTCCCCACAGCGTAGTGGCTTTGGGCCATGACTCCCGACTCCTGAGGATGGCAAGAATGGGGGCCTGAGCCTGCATCTCCTCCCTTCACCCAGCTCAGGCCCCCAGGCGAGTGGCAAGCGTAAAGGTCAATTGGAAGAAAAAGCAGAATTTGCCTTCTTTTCATTTCCAACATGTCTGGGTCATAAAAATGCTAGTTCAATAAATTGGGAGGAAACTGAAAAGCACATAGTTCATTCAGGGCTGAGCAGGGGAAGGTAGGTGAGCTTAACCTTTCAGAGGGTGTGAGCCCACCACTACGGCAGACACAGGTCATCAGACTCCCTGATTTATTGGTCTGTCTGTCTGTCTTCGAGCCAGGCACTGGTGCTAGGGGAGTGACAAGAGAGGTTCAGTCCAATTCTGCCCTCGACATGGTCACAGACGTCGGGGAGACCCACAAGTACCCCAGGATCACTTCATCCTTCGGAGAGCAGTCTTGGATTTTGAATCAAGGTTGAAGGAAGAGTCCGACTCTGCCCATCGGACATCCAGAAAGGCATTCCAGGAGGGAGGCACAGCCAGGCACAGGCGCGGAGGTAGGTCTGGGAGAGCACAGAACACAATCAAGAACAGGCAGCGCAGAGATGCCTGAGAGGCCCCTGGCAGCTGTGGCAATACCATGGCCAGTCTGACACTGGGGAGTAAGCTCAGGGCCCCTTCTGCAGGAAGGCTACTGGCTGGGGTGGGGTCCAAGCCCACCTAACCCAATGCCCTCATTTCATAGGGAAGACAGCCAACCCAGCCAGCGTCCCACAGAGAGCTGGCAGCAGAGCCGGGCCCAGAAAGCAAATCCCTGAGCTATGGAAAGCTTCTGATAAGGGGACCCACAACCCTTCCCAGAGTGGGAAGCCAGAGATTGCCCCTACCATCCCCCACACCCAATAATGTGAAGGCAGGAGGACAGGGGGACTCAGGGAAACTCACCAGAATCGTGCCTCTGCCAAAAGCCAGTGAGCTGCCCTTCCACACAGTCAGGCTCCCCGCCTGCATGGCTCAGAGACACACCTCTGCCCCTTGAAGTCCCCTTGGATGCTCTGGTGGCAGGACATGAAGACTAATGTTACTGAGTCCTACTGTACGCCCACCATACTGCCAGCTCCCTGATACCATTCTGCTTCCACACCTGAGAGGCCCATGTGATTCTGCCCATCTCACAGGTGAGATGAGCGAGGTCCAGAGGCCAAGTGATCTGGGATGGGAGTCTGAGCTACCTATTGCGTGGCTGCCTCCAAAGCCAGTGCTCTGGGCCGCCCACCATGAGCAGGCACTGGGCAGATGGCCACAGTCTCCGTGCCAGGCAGTGCCCTGAGCCCTTTCTATGTATCCTTCAGCCGATCCTCACTATGCCCTATGAGGTGTGTGCTACAGGGCTCCCCATCTTACACACAAGGAAACTAAGGCACGGAGGAGTGCCTCTCAGTGACAAATGGCAGAGCAAGGGGATGAACCCAAACCATCTGATCCCAGGGCCCACACTCGAACCACTGCCCTCAGAGCGCCCGCCTAGCTGGCCCTGCCTCACTCGGGTCTCCAGGGCCCAACTCTGTCCATCCACGGCAGGGATATGAAGGCGGAGGAGTTGGAAGACACAGGGTGGGCCTCGGTCGGGGGAAGCCAGCAAGGTGGGAACCATGGGGGAGAACACGCCTCTCACACAGGTTCTGCCCTTATAGCTCCTCCTCCATCACTTCCGTGGCTTCACAAGGACCATCCAGGGTCCATCTGCCTATTTTACAGGTGAGGAAACGAAAGCCCTGAGAGGCCCGGTAACTTGCTCAAGGTCATCAGGGTCCTGAGGTCCATCTCTAACCGTCCCAACTAAATGGGCACCCCTGCTCCCCATGGCTCTCCAGCCACTCTCCTACTTTGTTCTGCAGGGAACTGCTTTCCCTTGACAGTATACATTTATGTATTTGACCTGTTCAACACCTGCCTTCCCCTTCAAACATGGAACCCCACCAGGGCAAGGCTTCCATCAGGTTTGCTTCCTGCTTAGAGCGGCAGTTCTCCATCTGGTTTGTACATGGGTATCACCCGGATCGCATCTCAAACCAATTAAACCTGATTCCTGGGGTGGGGACTCAGTACCAGGATCTTTAAAACTCCTCAGGTGATTCCCATGTGCAGCCACATGGATGTTCAAGCAGTGAAAGGTTCAGGGATGTTCAATTCAGATCTGGTGAATGAATGAATGAATTTTTGGCTTCTCTGGACCTCACTCACCTCACCTGTAAGATGGGCAGAATCACATATGCCTCTCAAGTGTGGAAATAGAATGATATCGGGGAGCTGTCAGTATGGAGGGCGTACAGTAGGGTTCAGTGATGTTAGTCTTCATCTCCTGCCACCAGAGCATCCAAGGGGACTTTAAGGGGCAGAGGTGTGTGTCTGAGCCGTGCAGGCAGGGAGCCTGGCTGTGTGGAAGGGCAGCTCACTGGCTTTTGGCAGAGGGATGAATCTGGAGGATACCCCCAAGTCCCCCTGTGCAATGGTCCTGGGGTCCTCCTGACTTCATGCTACTGGGTGTGGGGGATGGTAGGGGCAAACCAAGGTCCAGATGGTCAAGTGACAGACAGAAGCCAGCTATTATGAACGTGAGCCTCCCCAGGCCCAGCCCCACCTCAGGCCTTCCACAATGTAACACACCCCGCCCAGGGGCCTGTCAACTCCAGCCTGGTCTCTAAGAGCCCATTGGACGTCCCTCCAGGGCATCTCCAAGAAATGGCCCCCAAAGGCCTCTACTCCCTTCTTTTAATTGTACAATAATGGGCCCGTTTGCCAGTCCATCTGCCAGAACTCAGCTCTTCCTGCTTCCACTCCCACACCTCCTGTATTCAGAGAGGTTCTGCCATCCCAGGGTACACCTCAAAGGAAGGGGGCTTAAGAGGCCTACACAAGGTCGGGGCGCTCCCTGGAAAAGCCAGGTGGGATGCAGATACTGGGATACTGAGGAGAACTCACAGCAGCTGGTCCAGCAGCCAGCAGAGCCTCCCAGAAGGTATCCAAAAACAGATCCAGCCCCCAGGTCTCATCACCTGCTGAGGTCCAGGGGTACAATGTTCCCCGGGTGGCTGTGATAAGCCCCAGGCCTGAGAGCCACTGGAGCAATGACACTTCTACCCCAGTGGTCCCAACCACAGGGACAGACCTGCCAGGAGCACAGGAGAACTGTCAGGGAATCGTCTGGAGGCTCGAGACTCCACAGGGGCAGCTCCTCAAAGCCACAGTCCCCTGCTGCCACCCCCCTCTCCTGTCTGTTCAAGCGCTGACCTGACCCTTGAGGCCCCCTTCCCAGGCTCCTGCCACAAAGGGACACCTGGGCTTAGGGGAAAGAGAGTCATTGCAAAATCAGAGGGAGGGCCGTGTGGTCCTTACACTGGGAGAGCAGCCCCTGATGGTCACCCTCATTAAGATCCATTTCCATCACCTTTTCCACTCCTTCCCACCCCCTCAGTGGCCCGGCGCTTCACGACATTCACAGGGGTGTCCAACCCGCAGCCCAGGATGGCCATGAATGCGGCCCAACACAAAATCATAAATTTACTTAAAACCATTTTTTTTGCTTATCAGTTTTCCTTAGAGTTGGTGGTTTTAATATGTGGCCCAAGGCAACTCTTTCCAGTGTGGCCCAGAGATGCCAAAAGGCTGGACATCCCTGCTAAGGTCTATCAATCCTGTTCCAATAACACCTGCATCCCCTAACACCCTACTACTAAAGGCTTTGAGCACCTCGTTGTTTCTGGCAGGTGAGCCACTCTACTCATGAGTAAACTGAGGCTCAGAACAACCACACAGTGAGTATTAGGTTAGATCTCAAACCCTTGCCTGTCTGATGGCGAAGAAATAGGAGAGCAGAGTGGTGAAAAGGATGGGTTCAGGGCCAAACAGCCTGGATTCGTATATGGGCTCCACCTCTTATCAGCTGCATGACCTGCACAAGTTGCTTAACTTCTCTTTGCCTCAGTTCTCCATACATAAAATGAGGATAACATTGTACACCTAGCCCTGGGGCTTGTTATGAGGACTCAGCTTAAGAGTCACAGAGAGGTGGGTACCGGTGGGCACTGGTTTGAGCCATTGGTGAGGTGGGCCCTGCTGCGCTCACCCCCACAGCCGGGAGCAGATGCAGGGCTCTCAGCCTGCTGTTGCCGCAGAGTTTTGAGGGACACGCAGGTGGCAGATGCCTCACTTCCCATGAGTCCATTCAGCCAAGATTTCCTGAGGGCCCACAATGGGCCCAGTAGCAGCTCAGAGTTCTAAAGGTGCAGCTTAGGGTGTAGCAGAGGTCTGCTGATGATCTCTGATTTACCTGCTCAACACTGAGGTCGTCGCTTGAGAGCGGCCCTAGACAGTATGTACAAGAATAGGTGTAGCTGGGCTTCCATAAAACTTCATGGGCACTGAAACTTGAATATCATAAATTTTCCTGTGTCATGACATAGTGTGATGCTTTTGATTTTTTTTTTTTGAACATTTAAAACAGAAAGGCCATTCTTAGCTCGTGGGCCATACAAAGATGGACAACAGGCTGGAGGACCAGCCGACAGCAAACAGAAAAACAAATATGATCACCACCGCAAACTGGGCACGAGGTTGGGGGGATTCTCTGAAGAGAGTCTGTTTAAGCTTAAGATTATATAAGAAGGATGCAGCCTCAAAAGAGTGGCAGAGAACATTCCAGATACAGGGGACAGCAAGTACAGAGGCCCTGGGGTGGAAAAATAGCATGGTGTCTCCAAATGACTCAAAGAAAACAGCATGGCTGGTGTGACATGCACCCAGAAGAGACAAAGAGAATAGTCAGGGTCTCCAGGTAGCACAGGACCCCTCAGGCAGGCAATGGAGTTTGGGACTTTGCATTTTAATCTAAGAGCAACAGGAAGTCAATAAAAAGTTTAAACAGAGGAGTGGGCAGATTTGAAGTGGCTGTTAGAAAGAGTGCGCAGGCTGCTGAGCAAAGGATTGGCTGTGGAGGCCCGTGTGGAGACCCGGGGAGCGGAGGAGAAGGCTTCTGCAGTGGTCTGGGTGAGACAGGGCCGGGGGGTGGAGGGGGGGTGAGAGCTCCTCTCCGGGACACGTTCTGAGAGGCGAGGCTGCAGGGTTTGTGGACAGTAAAAAGAGGCTGGTCAAAATGCTACCACATTTCTTTTGGCCTGGGTGCTGGGAGGTCAGAGGTATCTTCGGGGAAGATGGCCAGGCTGTAGAAGAGTGTCTGACTCTCAAAAGTTTCTCTTAGTTGTGAGATCAGAATGCTTTGAAGACACAAAACCCACATTCTCAACAGAATATGTGGTGTTAGGTAAGCCACAAAGTTTCCCCAGGAGCCCTGGGCTAGGCGCTGAGGAACAGATAAGCCAAGCATCAGGCAGGCGGCTTTCTCTGGGAGCAGCCTCCAACCCTCCCAGCACTTGTGGCCCCACGTGGGACAAGAGAACTCACACAGTCAGGCTGGAGGTGGCGCACTGTGGGCTAACGTCAATCACCAGCATCCCTGGCTGGGCCTCTCCTGGGACGCTGGGGCACCTGCCCACCCACCGGTTGGCGTCCCCCCCATCCTCTTTCCTGCCTGCCCCTTCATGCCCTCCTTCCACTCCACCCCACTCCTTCCCATCCCCATTGTTGTGACAGCAAGAAAACTCTCATTATCCAAAAGTTAAGTTGGCTGCTCAGTCTCAGCACTCTGCAGGGAGACACAAGAGACCCAGCAGATGGCGGGGCCTCTCCAGGATCAGCCTCAAAGGTCACCATCTGTCACTGCCCTCCTGCTCCAGCCTCTTCCACATGGACAAGTCTCTCATGTTGACTTTGGGCCTAGCTACAAGCTGTACAGTGACATTTTCTGCAGTCTGACTGTGTGCCAGGCAGCTCACTAGGCCTTTTGTGGGCATTAATGCTTAATTCCCACACCTGGCCTGAGACCACTTATCATCCCCATTTTACCAATGAGAAAATTGAGGCACAAACAGGCTAAACAAGTTGCCAAAGTAGCAAAAGCTGTCTGGTTCCAGCATCCAAATTCTTAGCCAACACACTGTGCAATCTCCCCTTCTTCGAGCCTCAGTTTCTTTCTGCACTATAAAATGAACAAGGGACTCGATGAAGTGATTTCTGGATCCTCTTGCCTTTATAGGTCCGGGATTTGACGTGCTTCCTTCCAGGGCACTTAGTATGTTCTTTCTCCCCTCAACAATGGTTGCTTTCAGGAAAAGAGCTCATTGGCTCGTTCACACTATTGTGTAAATGACTGATAGGTGAGTGGGTACAGCAAGGTAACTCTGGCAGAGCACAGATTCAAACCCAAGCCTGACTGGCTCCAGAAGCTGGGCTGTCCCCTACCACACAGCATTGTACAGGCCATATCTTCTGGGTTTAGAATCTCCTCTAAAAGGTATTCTTTACATCCATCAATATTCCTTCTCCCTGGAGAACAGAGCCAAAATGAGGACAATGGAAAAGGGTAGGAGCAGAGAAATAAGGAAGATAAGCTGTCGGAGCCATGAGTTCCCAAAGTCAGGGCTTCTGATCCCCAGTGAAGGCCTGGGATCTGGTCCCACTTCCAACCCAGTGCATTTGGGCAGGTAGTCTGGAAGGAGTCAGGTCTCGGAGCTGGGGGCTTCCATCCCTGCCATGCCCTGTCGCCTAATCAGGGCGCAGTTTCCACATCTGCAGGATGGGGAGTTGGCCCCTTCCAGTTCTGCCAGCTGTGAGTTTTGTTCACACCCTCACTCTGACTGCATCCCATTAGCATTCTCTAGGCAGGAAACTACCCCTAGTACCCCCAAAGCCAGAGCTCTTCTCTGAGCTGTGTGCTGGAAACCCACCTCTTGGAGGAAGGAGAGCTATCATCACAGCCTCTGGTAGAAGTTCCCAACAGGCCCTACGAAGGGCCTTGGTGGGAGCAGAACCTGGGCTGGAGCCGCTATGCTGCCCTCCGAAAGGCATGCCTGACATGGCAGCTCCCTGGGGCCTCCCAAGGTGCCCCTCCCTCATCATCTCCAGCCTGAGGCTCCTGTTCCTGACCTCTTTCTCCAAAGTTCAGCCTTTTCACCTCTGTAAATGGCTTTTAAGTTTCCCATTCAGCCTCTCATTTCTATCAGTTTAATTATTGAGGAGCCTTCTTGTCGCCAGCCTGGAACATTAACACTGTTAAAAGGGACCCCGGGAATGCAGACCACAGAGCTTAGTCTCCTTCTGGCTCTCTCCCCATTCGCCCCTCCTATCCCACCTATCCCCACTCTCCCCCTTTCCTTCTCTCCTCTGTGCAGCCTGGGGGACTCAGGACCCCCGCCCAACCTGCTCATCTTTCTGTAATCTGAGGAGGCACAAATTAAGGCCGTGGCAGGATCCACGTGCAGAGGAGAAGCAACACCTGGGAGCCCCTAGGCGGGTAAGGCACTTTAGCCCCAGGCCCCCTCAACCCACCCAAGACCTTCCCAATCCTGGGAACAGCACAGAAGTCATGCAGGACACGGGCACCTCCTCATCCCAAAATATCCATGTTTCCAAGAGCACGCCTTAAGGCCTAAATCTGACAGTGACCTTTCTTAGAGCCTTTGCCATGCGTCAAGTGACACCTCTCAGCTCCTTTGATCTTTTCCACCTTCCTCTAATGTGGACACTGCCTCCCCTCGGAAAGTCGGTAGGGAGGGACCCTCACAATGTCATAGCCCCAAGGGCCCAAACAGGCTGTTTAACCACCTTTCTGTACAGCTCCACCCAAATTCTGGCCTTCTGGGGGTAGGGGGTGTCTGTGCCCCTCCCAGACAGGCTGACAAGGAGTCCAGGGATTGCTCCCTCTGCTAGATGGCCCAGATCTCCCCACCTCCATGGCAGGCAGGCTGCCAATGACCCAGGTAACCCAAGCCATCACCAGGCCCAGCTGGGACAGCCGAGCCCTGCTCCCCCCAGCTCTGAGTCTCTAAGCCTCGCTGCAAAATTGAACAGGTGGAAGGACTGGACCAGGCTACCATTCCCAAACTATCCCACGAAGAAATGGCCCCAAGCAACACAGCTCCTCAGGGACCATTCAGACTGTCCTCAGCAAGAGCAAAGTTTCCTTCAAGTCTCCTACTTCCTTCATCTTCATTTTGCATTCTTCACAATACATCCATTTGTTCTCAAATTAAAATAGTGTTTTCTCATCTAGACCATCTCATTGAGTAAAACCAACACTCCAAGAAAAAGGAACAAAGGCAAGAAACACATGGCATGTGGCGCCCACACCAGCCTGTGGCAAAGCTCTTTCCCCACCCCACACAATGCAGTGACAGGACCACTCTAGCCCGCTTTCTTTCCCACCTGCCTCCATCTCCAACGCAGAGACCTTCTGCACCATCCGTCCTTGCTAAGATCACCCCCACAAACACAAAGTACTGATGCATGGTGGGATTGGGCAAATGGGTTCCAGAGAGGGTCCAGGTGAGGTTTTAGACTCAACACTTCTCACTCTGCAAGGGGCCAACAGCCTCTCTCAGTCCAATCCCTAAATCTGGAGACTGAGGAGACGAGGGGCCAAATCCAGATGCTGAGAATCTGACACCAGAGTGAAGAAAGGACCCAATGGCTTCCTCTGGGCATCCCTTCTCTCTCTCTCTCTCTCTCTCTCTCTCTCTCTCTCTCTCTCTCTCCCTCCCTCCCCCCACTCCTCCCTCTCTCTCGTTGCACACACACAAACACAGAGCAAACAAGGAGGCTCCAAGAGAGGAGCAGGCACATAATTATGGGTAAAATGCTTGTAATGTTTTTCTCTCTACCCAGTAGCTTTCAGTTGCTTTAGCAGCTTAGCAAAGCACTCGGCTCCAATTGAATTGCAAATCAGCAGCTCCTGCCCCAGGAAGAGAGAAGGGAGGCGGCAGGGAGGGAGCAGGGAGGGATTCCGGAAGGAAAGGGAGAAAGGTGGGCTAGGAGAAAGGGCAGAGGAAGGAAATGAGTAAGGGAAGCTTGGTTCAGGGCCAAGGGCACCAGGAACAGGGACTGCCTGCTTGCTCCAGGCCTTTTTCCATCTTCATCTCCATTCTCTGTGGGCCCAGTGGCCCAATGCCCATATAAAAAAATCAGGACACATTTAGAACCAGAATCTTGGGGTGGTGCGGGAGGGCCACGCAGGGTTTTCACAGTAACCCAAAGGAAAACATAGCTTTCTTGGGAATCGCAATTATTTGAAAACAATGTCAAAACAAAAGTCTTACTTTCTCTCCCTGGAAACATTCATATTTCCATTCTGTCTGTCTATCTCTTAATCTGTCTACCTTTCTATCTGTCTGTCTTTTTCTATATTGGCCTGCATGTCTCCTCCTCCCTTCTGTTCACCAGCACTTCCTTTTCTCTCTTGGTTCAGAATTCCCCCCAGAGGCCTGGAACTGATCAAGGAGCTGCCAGCGGCAGGAGCTGTTTCAGCACCACAGTCAGCACCGCCAAGCTAGGTCCTGCCCGCCTCATGCACCTTCCTTCCACACCTTTGCTCTGCTAGGCCCAAGCTCTGCATAGGACACACCCCAAATTTTCAGAAACTACTTCCAGGAAGCCCTGGCCAGGTAGCTCAGTTGGCTGGAGTGTCGTCCTGACATGCCAAGGTTGTAGGTTTGATCCTGGTAAAGGCATATACTGGAATTAACTGAGTGTATAAATAAGTGGAACAAATCGATGTTTCTCTCTCCCTTTCTCTCTTCCTTCCTCTCTCTCTCTCTTCCTCTCTCTCTCTATCTCAAATCAATGAATTAAAAAAAAAAAAAAAAAACAACTCTTCTCTCTTGGAGTAAAGAAGAAGAGAAAGGAGTTAGCCAGGCCTAGCACCTTGTTGGCGGAAGAACTCCTCCGGGGCCAACCAGCAGGCACTAACCTTGAAGAGACGAAGGATATTGGCCACCATGATAGAGACTGAGCTCCCTGAAGCACCGATGACACCCACCACGCGTTCAGGTTTGGTGATGATGGGTGGGCCGCCACTGCCACAGCGGACCTCCGTGCCGTCCTTCTCAATGAGCGCCTGCACAAAGGTCAGTGACTGCTCGAGGGCGTGGGTGTCCCGCGAGCAGGTGTCCAGAATGCGGGCGCCCAGCGTGATGTTGGGCAGCAGGTCCGGGTCATTGTTGATGCGATCCAGAGCAAAGAGCATGGCCTCCAGCCGGTGGATGCCCTTTTCCTTCTTAAGTTCTCCACAGGCCTTGCCCTCTGAGCCCCGGCCGTGCACCGGGAACAGGCCTCCCAGTGTGATATCCCCATCTATGCGGATGGAATTCATGTGGGGGTGGCTCTTGGGCTTCCCCAGGGAGGAAGGCACCCAGGGGCCATAAAGGCTAAGGAGAAGGCAAAAGGGCAGGCGGGCCCACCACCAGCCCCAGCCTCTCTTCCCAGGCATCTCGAAATCCCTAGAGATCCATGAACAACAGGTCCACTCCTAGCCCTGGCAGGCCCCTGGCCCCACAGCCTGGATGAGCATGGGCAGAGCAACCCCCACAAGTCTCTCCACGGCAGCTTCAGCAGCAGGATGGCTGAGGGCCGCGAACGGGGTAAACCATGCTGGTGCTCCTTGCAGCTCAGGCAATGCTCAGTTGCTGGCACAGGCCATGCCCACAGGCGGCAGGGAATGGCCACGACGAACAAACAAAGCTGCAGTCCTGGTCCCCACGTCCTGCAGGCCTGCTCTTGGTGGATGACTGTGAGCAGAGGAGCGTGCTCCTAGCTTGGCGTATCTTGGCATCAAAGAGGAAACAGCTCCAATACTCTCCTCCTACCAACCTTGGGGAGGGGGGGGAGAGAGAGAGAATCAAACAGAAGTCCAAAGAAGACGTTAGCTATTCTGATCTCTCGTCAGGAGCTCAAGAGGAGATGCTGGAGGTTATCACCAAAGACTCCACAAATCTCCTCATCTTTATTTCCTCCTGGCTGCTGCTCAACTTGGGTCCAAATGGGAGAGCTTAAGGCAGAAATTGGGTCATGTTTGAACATTTCTTAAGGCTTGTGCCTTAGAGCCTGGGCATCAGAGGGCTCACTCCCCAGGGGACGGCCTGGACTGGCTTGGGAGGAACAGGGGGCTTCCTCAACCCTTATCCACATGAAGAAGAAACCAGTCCCACTGGGCCCAACCCCATTTTAGAGACAAGGAGACTGAGGCCCAGAACAGGAGAGCATTTTGCCCAAGTCACACAGGTAGTGACCTGCAGAACATTGCCTAGCACCCAGCTTCCCAGCTCCCAGTTCTAAAACCAGAGACACTTGGGCTCCTTGGGGACTCAGAGACAGGAAGACCAACAAGGCCCCCTGGAGAAGCAATCAGGCTGGGAGCTGCTCACGCTGCCAGCGGGGGAGAAGCTGGAGCTGTCCGGGGGTTCAGGATTCTCCTCCTGATTCCAGAGAATGCAAGGCGGACCCTTCTGTTTGATACTTCCACCCCAGCTGTCCCGCAACCCCAGGCACAGAGCAAACCCTGGGGCTCCAGCTCACTCGGCCTCCCTGCCCCTCCCTCTCTCTGCCCATCTTTCTCTCTCAATTTCTCCATCACCTCTCTCTCCCCCACTTCCTCCCTCTGAGAGTGGGGCTCCGGTTACTGCCTGAGCTACCACACACTATTAGGATCATCGTCATTATTATTGTTGTTGTGATTAAATATTTATTTGCAAGGGTAGAGGAGAGAACACCAGCTCTTCCTCATCTCACTGCTAATTTGGGCTAATTTCCCCTGGGGTTCCTTCCCTCCCCCCAGCCTCCCTGCTCAAAGCCAACAACCTCCCTCCTCTCAACTTAGAAGGCCACAGGGGGAAGGCTGGAAGCTGAGTCAGGGCTAGGCTGGAGGGCCAACCCCAGACCCCCTTCCTCATGGGTTTGTCAGATGAAGACCAGCAAACCACCTGCCCATTTCATGCCTGTTTCCCTAGCCATTTTGAAGAAGGGCTTGTGTTTGCACTGGGAGATTTCCCAGGGTATGTGGTCCCTCCACCAAGGCCAAACAGTGGTCTCAGAGCCACCCATCCTGCAGCTGTAACCCCCCACCCGCCCACTCAGAGACCGATTGCTCTAGCCCTGCGACGGGGAGGGGAGGAGAGGATGCACAACCCAGGAGTCCAGCCTCGGCTCCTGGGCTTCTCTGCCAAGTGCTTTCTGGACCTTCATATCTCACTCCCTCACCAGGATGCTTCCTTCCCCATTAGCCAAGTTTCCTCACAGGCCAAGAACACGTTGTTGGTTGTCCTTAGCCCCATTCTGCAGGTGAACCAGTAACCCAGTGGCATCCCAAAGTCACACAGCAAGTCTGGGTGGGTCCAGGACTCAAACTGCACCAGTCACACTGAGAGGGCCCTGGGGACGCCTGCAGGAAAGCTCCCTAATACAGCCCTCACCCCTGAGTCCAGAACACAGTGACCTAGGGCCAGGGCTGGGGGGCGCAGGTCTGTGCTTTGGGGAGGCATAGAGCTGTTAAAATGTAAGGGGTAGCTACACCGGAATGAAACTGTCATCATCACTCACACCTCCACGTGAGTTTATCAGAGCTCCCTCCCGGGGGCTGTGAAGACTGAGAGCATGTGCGACCTGTGCTGAGGCCAATACTAGGCAATTCAGAAAGAGAAACTGGAGAAGCCTTAGATGCCATACCTGCTACTGCCCTGCTGGGGGCCAGGCATGTCCTCTAGATAGTCCTCAGTTTCAAAATCTATAAAATGGGTGGGTTGGAGTAAAATCCATTCAAAGGGATATACTGTCCCTGCAGAAGTGTTTTCATTTGTCACAATCATGGGAGGGAGTCACCTACTAACCTGCATCTAGGCAGCGGTCAGAGATGCTGTGGGGACAGTCTGCACAATGAAATACTATCTTGTCCAAATGCCAAGTGTCCTGAGGAGAAATAACAGCAAATGACAACATACTGCTATGTGCCAGGCACTGTCTTAAATGCTTTGCTTCCATTTCCTCAGGTGATGCTCACCACACACCACAGGTAATCCTGTGAGCTTGGGGGTATTTTTATCCCTATCACCCAGATGAGGAGACCAAAACACAAAACCTTAGCTAGTGACACACAGCCTGTGCAGGCTGCCCAGGCCCCTGACTACTTCACCATGCTGGCCCTTCCCCGTTCTAACAGCCTGGGAGTTCAGGCCTGGTTTTCCTGAATTTTCCGAGGAGGGATTTGGGGCATCATGGCAGACTGAGTGCTGAGCCTGCAGCAGGGCCTTCAGGCTGGGAGGCCACGGACAGCAGTTCTCAGCCAGGCCCCGCTCAGGCTCCCAGATCCTCCCTGAGGGTTGGAGCTGGCTTCTCCACAGAGCCTGGGCACCTGTGGGCTGCGCAGTGCACACACAGGCGCCACACACACACCACAGTCACACACAGGTGCCACACACATCCACAGTCACGTGCAGGTGCCACACATACCCCACAGTCACACACAGGTGCCACACACACCCCACAGTCACACACACATGCCAGTCACACAGGCACCACACACACACCGCAGTCACACACAGGCGCCACACACATCCACAGTCACACACAGGCGCCACACACATCCACAGTCACACACAGGCGCCACCCACATCCACAGTCACACACAGGCACCACACACATCCACAGTCACACACAGACGACACACACACCTCACAGTCACACACACGTGCCAGTCACACAGGCGCCACACATACACCGCAGTCACACACAGGCACCACACACGCACCGCAGTCACACACAGGTGCCACACACATCCACAGTCACACACAGGCACCACACACGCACTGCAGTCACACACACGTGCCAGTCACACAGGCACTACACACACACCGCAGTCACACACAGGCACCACACACATCCACAGTCACACACAGGCGCCACACACATCCACAGTCACACACAGGCGCCACACACACCCCACAGTCACACACACATGCCAGTCACACAGGCACTACACACACACCGCAGTCACACACAGGCGCCACACACACACCACAGTCACACACAGGTGCCACACACATCCACAGTCACACACAGGCACTACACACACACCGCAGTCACACACAGGTGCCACACACACACCACAGTCACACACAGGCGCCACACACATCCACAGTCACACACAGGCACCACACACGCACCGCAGTCACACACAGGCGCCACACACACACACACACACACACACACACAGGGAAAGGACAGAGATCCGCATGGGGAAAGAGGTCTCAGGGAGGCCAAAGGCAAATACGTGCAGGGTTAAAATCAAGACTCCAAGCACAGGGGCCCTGTCCACCCTGGTCAGAGTGCCCACAGCCTCCCTCCACAGGGACTCGGTCCCATTCCTTCCTTCAGTCCCACCAGGCCCGCCTTTTCTGAGCTTCTCCAAAGAGCTGGGCAAATCATGGCCTCTTTCAGTCTCCCCTCCTTCCTTTGATCATATAATAGGAACAAGGAAGAGTAAAAATACTCTGTGAGTGAAAGGAGTCACCAAGAGCAGAGGCTGGGGTTGGGGGTGGGGTACCAATGTGGGGGAGGCTTGGAGCCCTCAGACCACCACCCTCCAAGTCCAAACCATCCAAGAGAGCTCAAACCTGGGACAGTGAGTGGGGACCCCTCTCCAGGGGAGATCACCAGGGAGGCTGCAGGTCCCAGTGTGCCCACCCCACCCCAGGCGGGTCTCTTCTTCCTCATCGTCCCTCCTCCCCTCCCGCCCCTATCTCCCCTGCGCCACATGCACTTCCTTCTCCAGCCCTCGCTAGATTCTTTGGCTCCAGGGGAGGACAGAACTAGGCAGAAAGGGATGAGGGGCAGAGGGAAGAGCACATAAGCATCTCCGCACCGCAACAGCTCGCAGCCAAGGGCATTTTCCAGAACATTCTCTTCAGTAAAAGAGGATGTAAGGGGAATTA
This sequence comes from Pteronotus mesoamericanus, assembly GCF_021234165.1. Taxonomy (NCBI): domain Eukaryota; kingdom Metazoa; phylum Chordata; class Mammalia; order Chiroptera; family Mormoopidae; genus Pteronotus; species Pteronotus mesoamericanus. The sequence continues at coordinate 4,378,392 of NW_026555085.1, forward strand.
GAGGGACGGTTGCAGTGCACCCTCGCACCCTAGCCACCACCACCATCTGAGGCCCTGTCTGCTGCCTAAGGCAGGCTCCCAAACTTGCCTCAGCGCCCCTCCCAGTCTCAGCAAGCAGCATGCCATGCTTTTCCCAGGTCTAACCTAAATCTTTCCCTTGGCAACCAGAGCCTGAGCCAGAACGAACCACAAACCATGAAACAGCCAGATCCAAAGTTCACTACTGTGATTTACTAAATTCTGATTTAGTTCTCACTGAGCTGCTTTTTATTCTCCCAGACCTAAGGAAATGGAATTTTCCCAAACTCCAAAATAAAGGGCAGAGTCCGTGGGAATGACGCTGCGCTGTGAGCCCAATGGCCCTCTCCTGCCTGCAGCCCTCTGAGGGCTCTCCAGCTCCTGGCTCCTCCGCAGACCAGCCCCTCAGGGGTCTGCGAGGACAGCCAGGCCCACAGGAGTCTCCAGGCCTTTCCAGGGCTGACCCCAGGCCCCTGTCCTCTGCCTTCCTTGAGCCAAGCTTCCTGACCTGCTGGCAGCCTCGTCCCCTCAGTGTTTCCATATTTCCTTCAAGCACTTACTTCATTTCTATCACCTCTGCTTCTGCTGGGCCCAGCCCAGCTCAGGTGCTCAGCAAAGCTGGAGAAATGTAAATACATGAGTGGAGTTGCTTTGGGCTCTGTTTAGATGCCTCATGTCTCACATTTCCACAGGAGGGGCTGGCAGCTCCACTCTCCCAAGGGGAAAGTGAGGGAGAATCTGAGGTCTCTCCCTTTCTTCTTATACTCCCCGCTCACAGGAGCCCATCTGGGTCCAAGATACCGGGCTGCAGCCACCCCTGAGGCCGCCGCACTGACTGGGCAGAGGCATGGCTGGCCGGCCAGTCCAGACTCAGCGAGCAGGTCGTCAGAAGCCATGCTCCACCCCAGCTGCGCCAGCGACAAAGCCAAGTTTGATCTCCAGCTGTGTGACTCCTGGTCTACAGGGAAAGGGGGTTGACCAGTTAGCTCCCTCAAACCCCAGCAGCACAACCCTTGCCACGCCTGGACCACAGCTTGAGGGGATTGTGTCCTACTTATCTTGATATTGCTACATTCTGGTCTGCACAGTGCCTGGCAACCCCCACCAGGTTTGCAGAAGTAAATGAATGGTGTGATGTGAGTGAATGATTCCCGGGCTCTGCCCACCCTTCTCTCCCAGGTAATCTATTTCTCTATTAGTAGGAAGAGCAGCGCTCTCCCAGTCATTCACCCAGCCTGAGCCATGTTGTAAGAGCAAGGAGGAGGGCACAGTAGGGGCCTGGGCCTTGGATCCCCGGGTCCCCTTCCCTTCTCCTCCTGGAGCTGCTCCACCTCACCAGCCTGGATCATGAACCTTCCCAAGTTCAGAAACCCCAGACCTCCCTGTTCCACCAGAACACAAAGAGCCTGATTCAGAAGCGACTAGTTCTATGCTGGGCATGGGATGGTCACTGAGAAATAGGTATGAAAGGAAAGAAAGAAGGAGTAGGAAGGGAGGTGTGGAGAAATTCTTTAGCCTGATGCCAACAGAAACTAAGGAGGGGGAAACTTTAAGTCACTTGCCTGTGCTTCCCCTCCCCTGCTTCCCTCCAGCTTCCTCCCTGTGACACTCAGCCACTTGAAGAGATCCTTCCTCCTCCAGGAACCCTGCCCTGATTATTCCAGTTCTTATTATCTCCTTCATCCATAGTTAATGCCACACAGCATCTCTCTCTGTTGTTACTTGGCACTGATAAGCCTGGGAGCACATTAAGGGCCTGTCGAAACAGCACCGCCCTCCCCTCTGTCCCTGTGCCTAGCCCAAGGCTCAAAATGCAGGAAATTCTCAATAAATAACAAGACAAAGCTGGGTCCCTGCCCACGCCCATCAAGGCACAGCCAAGAGCAGGGGTCTGCAACAGCATCCAGGTTCACAGAGAGGAATCACGCCGTGCACTGAATTCTTACGACCCTCTTGCATGGTCAGGTATAGAATACAATCCCTTGTGCCACAAACATTCAGCTACTCAATGTGTCACTCAAATACGTGCTGAGCACCTGCCATGTGCCAGGCTCTGCTCTGGGCACAGGGGAAACTGCTGGAAGTGAAACAAACACCTGCCCTGTGGAGCCAACGTCCCAGGAGGGACAATAAATACACCTACACACAGATGTGTGGCACTTCAGGGAATCAAGGGGCTATGAAAAAAATAAAGCTGATAAGGAGACAGGGAATGACCCAGAGTGGCTTTTTCAGGGGGAAAAAAAAGGAAGACTTCTCTGTGGAAGTGGCATTTGAGCAAAGATTAAAAACAGTAAAAGCATGAGCAAGTATCTGGGAGAAAAGCAACCCGAGTAGGGAGAACAGCAAGTGCAAAAGCCCTGAGGTAGGCATATGCTTAGCATTCGTTGTTCAAGGAACAACAAAGAGGCCAGCATGACTGCAGGGCAGTGGGAGGGGGAGAGGTAAGAGAGGAGGTCAGAGAGGACACCAAGCACAAGATGAAGCAGGACTTTGCACGCCATGCTGTGGACCGAAAAGTGAGGGCCCACTGGAGGGCTCTGAACACAGCAACAGGCTAACCCTCACTCCTAACAAGAGAAAACCGAGGCTTAAAGGGGAGCCACCTACAGCCACAGCAGCTCACATCAGTTGGAGGACAAAGCAAGATACTCTCCTCTGCCCTTGATCCCACCAGCTCATCCCAGGAAATGCGCGGCCATGAGCTTCCCTCTCCCCCAGAGCCAGGGGACCAGCCAGTAAGTACGTGCTTGCCCAGATCTTCTCCAACCACCAGCCCCTCCTTCTGTGCAACCCCCGGGCCTCTCCTTCCCATCCCAACTCACCCTCCCACATGCCGCCACCATCCTGTTTTCTGACACAAGGCCCAAGTAGGGAAGTGTCTTTGTTTGTAGCTGCTATTATGGTGGGCTTCCCCCTAATACTGTTTCTTCCTCTCTCCTCCTTCTTCCTGTCTCCCCTGCCTTAATTCAGAGCGTCCCCCAACCACAGCACTGCCCTGGACACCTGTGGCCCAGTGGCTTAGCAAGTCGACACCCAAACTCCACCGTCTTACACAGCGGTGAACATAACCACGGCTGGGGGTGACACCTCCATCCCCTGACCACACTGAGTCTAGGCACAGAGAAGGGGCAGTGACACCTAAGAAGCTATTACCTGCCAGAAACTTAAGAATCAGGTCAAGTTTCCATGTCTTAGTTGAAAACTCAGATCTAAAAACAGCCCTGTAGCTATGACAGTGTTTTTACTAAAAGCCAACCAGAAAACAGGTCCAGGAAAGAGTGTCTGTCCTCCTGAGGAGCGAAGGGGCGGCTGGGAGGGACAGGGCAGGATGCAACTGCTGGTTCTGATACAGGTGGCCCAGCCTGGGACGAGCAGTCCACTGAGCTTTCCAGGGATTCACAGTCATCACAACCAATAGGTAGCCAGTGCTTCCTCCAGAACCGGGAGGCTTAACTAGACACCATAACCAGCTCGAAATCATGGTTCGTCCCTGAAATGGCATAGGCTGTCACTGTGGGCTGGCATTTCCCAATTACTGCATATAATATCTACCTTAATTGAATGGGGTCCAGGTAGTATCATTATGCATTGTGTTCCCCAATTTATTTAATATATGTGTGTACAAATACATCTATCTAAGCCTCACGACTGCCACAAGATTGCTAAATGATGAGGTTAATAAAACATTTTGACAGGAGTCATCAGCTTTAATTTAAGGGGTGATTTTTACTATCCTTGTGGTGCTTGCTTTTTGAAGAAGCCAAGAGAGACAGGGATAGGCTGGAAGAGGCTCTCTCAGGCCTCAGGCTGGGAGGTGGGGTGGGCAGGGCTGCAGCACAGGCTTCATCTTTTCTAAGCAAGTTCTGTTTACCCACCTTCCTTTCAGGAGCAAGCTCAGGCAGTGACAACAGAGGTGGGGGAAACTGAAGCAGAAGCCTCCAGAATTTGAATGGGGTTGGGGGCTGGTGGAGCTTGGACACAGAACTACAAGTCTGGGGTGGGCGGGCAGACCAGAGGGAAGCCAGAGACGGTATTCAGCTACTCAGCGAAGAGAAAGCCAGGGCTCCCGAGAGTGAAGGGAAAGGTAGTCCGCCCTCTGTAAGGGCCAAAGGCAGTGAAATCCCTAAATTAATTTTTGATAGCCCCCTGCTAACTAGGGCAGAGTTGACATGAAAACAAGTCATCCCTGCTCTTTGCAGTAGCTGGTACCAAGCTGGGTGGAAGCAACAGAAAGCTGGTGTCCTCTGCTCCAGGCCCGCTGCCCACCAGGGGAAGGCCCTCAGCCTCTGCCCACGGGTTGACCTGGACAACCAGCAGCACCAGCAGCTCCTCTGCCAGCCCCAACAAGCAGGGCGAACCCCAGTTGCCAGCTCCCTCCACGCTTTCTCTGGGCAGCAAATGCAGCTACCATTCTGCAGAAGGGAGATAAACTTCCAGCCAGTGGGCCCAGCTGCCCAGGCTGCCAGCACGGCCTGCCCAATGGAAAGCCGGGTTCTAGGCTGAGCAGAGGGGGACAGCAAGGGTAAGCAGATGTCTTGGGGTGGGTGATAATTAGGGGCTGCCAGCTCCACGCTTATCTAGGGGAGAGGATGTGCCTACTGGCTGTAATTATAACCCTCATAAGCCCATGGGTCTTGGTCCCATCTCTTCCTGCCAGCTGTCCCCATGCAGTGGGGTGGTTCCATTGTGGCCAAGCATCCTGGACACTGAGCTGGGGAGGGCTGCAGAGCCCTTCTGGCCTGGGTCCACCCCTCGACCCTCTGGCACACACCCTGCTCACTCGTACAGTCACTCTCAAGCCCTCACCTACCTCTGGCGGCCTGCCTGCCACTGTGCGAGGGCTCCCTCCTGGAGACAACACACTTCCAACAGATGAAGCCTAAGGCTGCCCAGATGCAGGGGTGAGGGTGGAGCAGCCTATGCTAGGCCACTGAGGCCAAGGAAGCAGCTCAACTCCTGACATGCACCCACCTCGCCCTCCTCCCCCTGTGACATGCTGCACGCCCCCCACCCAACCACAGTTTACAGCACTTTTTGGAGTTAAGCATTGCCATCTTCCTCTCTGGGTCTCTCTCAAATGAAAAAATCCATGGGAGGGGTGGCCCTTGAAGTGACTAAGACTTCGGGAGGGGATAACTTTTTGCTATTTTCATCTCTGAGAGGTGTCAAGATGTTGAAAGGTGAAGGAAAGTTGATGGCTAAAAGGACAAAAGTTGGGAGGAGGTAAAGACGGTGGTCACCTAATTCACTAGTGGGCAGGTATGTCACCCAGGGCTCAGCAGAGGCTCAGGGGCACCATCCCCAAAGGTCCCCACCCCATCCCAAGGACAGGACTCTGACTAAGGCCCTCTAGGAAGTGGTGGCCACAGAGGGGAGAAAGGGCTTTGACCCCACTCTCCCCAGTAGCCAAACCCTCTCCAGGGGCCCTCACCACTAGCCCCCAGGGCCTGCCCGGGAAAGGTCATGAGCTCCTGCCCAGTGGGTGACCATACCCAGGATCCCCAGAGTCCTCAGTGGGGTGGCCTCTGCCACCTCAGAAAAAGCTGCTTCGGGTCCTCACCTCTTCATGTTAGTTCTCCCACCACTTGAGCCCTGAGGCCTCTGAGAAGCTGAGCTTGCTCCCCAGAGCCTGAGGCAGCCCAACATCCCATGTGGATCCAGGGGGAAAGTGGAACAGACCCTGGACACAGCCTGGAGGAGTGAAGAGATGGGAATTTGAACATTCTTCCCTTTCACTGTGAGGCTAAGTACCAGGCTGTGGGAACGGGATGCCCAGTATGGTGACTCTCGGAGCCCCGGCCGTCGGCGCCTACCCTGAGCCCCCCACTCTCACCCTAGAATGGAGCAGGGAGGGACTATGCTGGGACACACACACACACACACACACACACACACACACACACACACACACTATTATTCCCTTCCCCAGCACGGAGACCTTTTTGTTAGATGAACAGAGGAGCAGGCGGACTAAGTGCTCCAACAGGACACGTGGCTTCGGGCACCCCAGTAGGCACACCCAGCTCAATACCGCAGAGCAGCTTTCTCCCGCACCAGGGGCAGGCTTCCTGACGAGAGGGGAAAAGAAGCAAGAAGCCGTCTCCAAAAAAAAACCTGAAGTCTAAAGGCTGGGGTGTCGCCCGTGGCCTAGGGGCAGGGGGCGCTCGTACGTTTGGGCCTCAGGACTCCCGGCCGCTGCCACTGGCTCCCATTTCAGCACAAACAGCCTCAGACCGCCGGTGCGGTAGCGCCTCTATTAGTCCGGGCCTCCATCTCCCAGCCCCGCCCCCGCCATCCCACCGAGCGGGTGCTTCCAGCTCCCGAGCGCCGGGGAAGCCCGACCCCGGGGAGGACCCCCGCAACACACACATACACACACGCGCGCGGTCAGTTGCCACGTAGAGGTTTGAGTTCATCTGGGTCCCAGAGATGATCGCTCCTGATTGTCCGAGGAACACCTGACCCTTAAGTCCCTGGGCTGGGGGGAGACCTCAGACCCCAGGGCGCCGCCCCAACCCAACCACGGCCGCGAGAAAGCAGGGACTGGGCTCTGGCCGGGGTCGAAGACGGTGCTGGGGCAGCCGTGGGAGCCGGACGCGGTGCAGTAAAAGCAGCCCAGCGCTCGAGGTTGGCGCTGCCCTCTCGCCGGAAGACGGCGAGGAAGGGACGCGGGTAATGCCCAGCGCCCCTGCCTGCCCTGCTTCCCCAAAGAGGGGCGAGTTACTGCCGTCGCCCCCACCTGAGAGGTGTCATGACACCCCCACCCGGTGAAACCTGACATAACCCCGCATACAGAGACACTTTCCCTCAGGCCCACAAAAAAGCCGCTGCCCATTCCTTCCTTTGGGGACATTCGGAAAGCCGGGCCAGCCCCGAGGGGAAACCCGCCAGCTCCGAGGGGAGACCCTCCAGCCCCGAGAACTCAAGTCCGTCGGCCTTCTTCCGAGAGCCCTGAGCGCGGGAGCTCGTCGGAGTCCACTTCCCCGAGCCCCGGGGTGTCCTCCGCAGCCCACGCCCCCGAGGCCGAAGGGCACGGTCCCCTCAGCCCGATACCCGAGTGCCACAACTCACCGCGCGCTAGTGAGGTCTGCACCGCGCCAAGGGGTAGGTGGTGCGCCCGCCCGTCCACACTGGGGGCGCGGAGAAGAGGCAGCCGGAGGCCGATTCTCGTAGTGCCCAGAGCCCGGGCCGCGGCGAGCAGCGCTGACGCTGCGGACTGAGCCGGGAGCGGTGCCTCCGGGAGTCCCGGACGACGCGGAGAACTGGCGGCTGCCCGGCTGCAGCAGCTTGCAAGCGCGCGGCGTTTGGCGGCTGCTCCAGCGAGAGCGGGCGAGCGAGTTGGGGAGCGCCGAGAAGCCCTGCTTCGGCAGCCGCGGAGCTCGGCATCCGAGCCGGAGGTAGCGGGAGATACGCAGCTCCGGGCTGGGAAGGGAGTGGAGCGGCAGCCAACCACTGGCGCAGCCGACCGAGGTGCCGGCACCGCGGCAGGGGCAGCAGGAAAAAATGAGAGCGAGCGAGAGAGCGCGCCAGAGAGCGAGCGAGAGACTGGGAGAGCGAGGTAGACGCGGAGAGGGGAGGCTACGGGAGGGGCGGGAGCGCACGGAGCCCGAAGGGGAGAGGGGACCACTGCCACTCAGCTTGGCGCCCGCGGCCGCACGCGAGAAGGCGCCTGCCCAGCCTGGCAAGTTTGCGCTGCAAGTGCGGACCAAGCGCGCGGCGCTTCCGCCAGGCTTTTAAAGAAAGAGCACCTAGGAGCCCACCCCGACCCGCACCTCCACCGCCGGAAGCCTGGGGCTCTCGGAGCGCCCCGCCACCCTCCACATCGACCCGCCGTCTGCTACTCTTCCCGGCATGCCCCACCGGCGCCCTCTCCTGGAAGCCCCTTTCTCCGCTCTTTCCGCCGTGCGGGTGTCTGCTAGTGGACCACCACCCCAAGGATGTGGCAGGGACCCCTCCTGACCCGAAAGGTTGGGGTCAGATAACACTGCCTCTTGACACACACCTTGCAAAGTATAGCAAAACACAGCGATGCAACGGGGTTGCGCTCCTCCCCACCCCCTTTGCGTCAGTAGAACCCCCACCCGCTGGGCTGCTTCTCACATCCGCAGGAACAGTGTCGTGTGCCCCCATGTGGCATGTTCATTTGCACACGCCGCTGCTCCTGGTTCGAGCATATGACTTAGGGAAAACTGAGGCCCAATGAGACAATTCCACTTGCACCTGGTCACACAGCCTGAGGGGGGGCGCCTTTCTGCTGAGCCCCACTCCACCCCGGAGTCCCACCAGGTTAGGGACACCCCCATCCCATGGCCCACAGCTCGTTGGTCTCCCTCTGGCACAGTTTGCAAAGTGTTAACAGGTGGCCTGGCCAGCAGACTAGAGCAAACCTGGGAAAGAATTGGTCAGCCAGGGAAAAGCTGGAGCCCTAGCTCTCCTTCCTTAGAGGGCTATGAAAAATCCCAGGAGAATGCTGTTATTAGAGGCAGGCAGGGGAGGAAAAGAGAGGGAGCCATGTGGCCCTCTTAGGGTTGCAGGAGTGTCACCTCCCAGACTGCAAAAGGGACTTCAGTTAGAGCTGTGAAGTGTTACTGTCCTTGCCCTGGGCAGGGTGCTCAAACACAATGGCAGCGAGCTGGGGAGAGAGAGTGGCTGGCCAGTGGCCTCCCTCCCCATCAGTCCTCCTGGCTGACCTGCAGGTTGCCAGCCTGTGCTCAACTGTGCCCAGGCCTGGGAGACTTAGCACCCTCTCACAACCCAATCCCTAATTCCACAGATAACCTTTTAAGTCAGGGAAATGTCTTTGCGGGGGCCGGGGAGGGTGGTCTGAAGATAGCAGGGCCTGAACTTCCCCCTACTGGTCTGCCCTGTTGCCCTCCATGCCCCTATCCAACAACCCTGCCCTTTCCCAAAGACCCACTCAGACACCCCCTCCTCCAGAATTCCAGACTGTGGCAAGCCAGAAACACATCTTGGTCACTGTGGTTCATCTAGTCCCTGGCAGCTTGCCTGGTCCATAGTGCTAGTTCAGTGAATGTTTGGTGAATGAATAAATGTTGGCAAAGCACAAACTGTTTGCTGTCACATGTAATGGCCCCAAATACATATCTTATTTACCCAGTCAGACTGAAATCTCTGATGGAAGGGCCTAGATCATGCATTTATTCATGGTGGGTTTTTTTGTTTTTGTTTTTGTTTTTGTTTTTAGGGAACCAGCCCTGACCTAGATCCTGCTCCACTCCCAGCCCTGGGAACACACAAACGACTGAATATCACCCTGCCCTTGAGAAGTGCACCACATGGCCATGCGCACCTCAGCACAATGCATTTTAGAGAGACACAGTCTAAGACCACAAAAGTTCCTGCTGTCCAGCGGCTCTGCCTAGCTAAGTGCGCACTGCTCTGAACCTGCAGGGAAATCAAGTCACTCCTGGAGAGGCTGTGTCCTTGGGAAATTCTTGCCTGGGTTCAGACCAAACCCCACTTGAGCCCAAGGTCCCTCAGTTTCCTACCTGTAGAAAAAGGACCATAATGCTGACTTCAGAGCAGGGCTGCTGGGATGGTGTGCAAGAAGCCACCCAGCTGAGGGGCTTCGGGAAGGCTCAAATTCAACCTGCCTCAGGCTTGACAAGTGACATGTTATGTCTTGAGTCTGTGTCTGCCCAAAAGATGGTGTCCTTTGTCCAGTTCGTAAAGTTACTGTGATGGCTAGCCATGAAAAGGGAATGAAGTACTGCATACACAGTGTCCAGTCTTGTGTTTAGGTACCTGTAAGTGGGAGCCACTGCAATTTTTACACAGAATGTAGTCCTCAATATCCTTTTGTTGAATGAATGAATGAACTGTAAATAAACGGGCCATGGTTTATTGAGAGCCCAAACTAACCAGTCACTCTCCCCACCCCCTGCCCTTCAGTGTTGCCTTCACTCTGGCCATAATTATCCTGTCCCCCACCCCCCACCAGCTGTGTTGCAGGAGGCTGGGCAGGCTATATTTTTCAGGCATTAAAAAAAGAAACACTGTTGGCTGGCAGATGGCTGAGTTTGTGGACTCACCCTGTTTGAAGATTCCCAGCCTGAGGCCTCACTCTTCTGGGCAGCCTCCTGGGCCATCCCAGGCCTCCAGGCCTTTCATCCTGGGTGGTCAGCCACCTGGCCTTCCCAGTCTGAGCCCCTGCTTGGTCCAGCTGAGACTCCCTCTTGCTGACTATGGCCGTCTTGACTTACCATGGAGACGAACACACAGAGACACACACACATAGAGTCACACATACAAACACACACATACATGGAGACATACAGAGACATACATATGTACACACAGACACGTTCACATAGACCCTCAGACACAGACATATGCACAAATAGACACGCATCCCTCAAGGAATTTCAACTGATGGCCCCTGCCCCAGAGTAGTTGGGGTCAATGGGTGGAAACAAGGGAGCTACAGAGCCACCTCTGAGGGAGAAGAATGATCAGAAGTGACCTCAGGGTGTCATGTAGCAAGGGCCTGGGCCTGGACCAGTTGGCAGGAGGGCCTGAATTCCAAACTGCCCTCTTCAGCAATCCGTCCCCCCCTTCAGAGCTGTGCTCTGACTGGGAAGGGGAACACAGAGCTGCAAGCAGGAGGCCAAGTCCTCAGTGCTAAGATTGTGTGAACTCGGGGAGAACTCAGCTTCCCTGAGCATTGGTTTCCCCATAGGAGAGATAGGGGACTGGGCTGAGGTCTCTTTAAGGACCTGAGATTAGGGGCTGGGCTCCATCCTGAAACCTGTATAGGAGGCTGACTTGACTGATGCTGATGGGGTAAGCAGGGTGCTTGTTCTAAAAGACCAGTTTCTTGTGCACAGACTTACCCAGAGAAAAGAAGACAGCGTCTCAGCATCGGGCAAAAAGGGACCTGAAGGGAGGAGAGAAAGAGGCAGGTAGTCCTAGAGAAAATAATAATACAAAGTTCTGCACTTCTGCTTCATAGCTTTGTGCCCTGGAAGTTCTTCCTGAGGTCTTCCCCCACTCCCTCCTGCTGCAGCAGTCTTTCTTCCTGTTCTTATTCCGCCTCCCTGGTAATGGAAAACAACTTGTCCACCCCTTCCCACCCACTGTGTTGGCAACACAAACCCACCAAACTGCTTCTATGACTTCTCCATTACAAAAGAATCCTAAGAAAATAATCAAGTCTGTTGCTTGTTTTAAAGGTTTAACTAGAGTATATTTGAGCAGAACAGTCATTTTATTTGGAAACTGGAAGGAAAGTCATCTTGTAAAAACTCACGTACTGGGTGCTTTATACACAACCGAAACCAGATGCTTCTGATCAAAGTTCTGGAATCCTGGGTTGCAGCTGACTAGCTATGCCATAGTACACCATGCGGGATGAAAAAGTGCTTCCCAACTATAGGTGGGTCTCAGCCTGTGCAGACACATAAGGACTGAGGTCACATTGTTACTGGACAGAGAACCTGGCCCTGAGCAGGCCTGCCTAGGGCCAGCTGGCACTGTGTGGGTTCTTGACTTTATTCAGGAAAGCTTTCACAACATGAGTCCAGGTGATTTTGAGAGTATGTTTATTAAAGCTGGGAACAGTGAAACAAGGAAGAGCTTAGCATGGAAGAAGCGACAGGAGAGTTTAAGCTGGGCTTCTGTAGCTCACTGGGAAGTCAGAGAAAAGGGGCCCTTGGAGACAGGACCAGGGGGTTAACCTGGGACAAGCTGCCCCTGCCCATTCCTCCCCTGGTTGCAAGTCTCATAGGGTCCCTTAGAGTTTAGGAGATGCCTGCCTGTGGGGGAAGGAGATGCTGGGGGAAGAAGAAGAGAGATGGGAAGGTGTGGGGGAGGTCCCAAGGGAGGGTTTCGTCAGACTATTCATCAGTTGTCCAGGTGTGCCCTTTCAGGGTGTGGTCTCCACTGACTGGTCAGCACAGGGCAGGGGGTCATTAGTCATTGCATCTTGTCCTGGTGTCGCCCCCCTGGTTTTGCTGCATTTCTGGGCCTGGAGTTGAAACTCAACTGAGGCCTAGACATTATCTCTAGGGAGGTGACCTGTATCTGGCTGTGAATTGTTTGCCCAATTTGTTCAGCTGCCTGTCTCAGTTTCTCTGTTCCATTTGCCAAGGAATTTTCCTAGCTTCTTACTGTCCTGACTCAACACCACTTTCAGACTGAAGATATTTTTATTCAAATAACTATTCTTTGTGATGCTATATTTTGTAGCACTAAGTTCCACTGGTTATTTACAAATGTAAAGCTTTTTGTTTCAAAGATTGCTTTTTAAAAAATCCTAATAGGAGTGGGAAATTGTCTTTGACAATTCTGAAGTTTAGAAATCTTTGAAACATATCAAAGTGAGCTTGAAGGTGCAGGGGTGAGAACACCTGATAAATGGTCCCCGTGTTGAGTTGACCCAGCACCACCTCAGCCTTGTGTCTGATGGGTTTCAATTTTGGTTTCCCCTAAACCAGGCCATTAGATGGAAATACCTCTGATGAAGGAGTTTATTTAAACGATAACTGTCCCCTGGCAGGACATTTCCAGAATGAAGAGCTTGGCAAGAGAGAATGGAATGGCCCAGGCTCTCCAGAGAGCCCTGAGTCGTGCGGCCTGGAGAAGTTGCGGAGGGCTGGGGTCAGAGGCTGAGCATCCCCCTCCCTTAAAAATGCTGGAGTCAGTCTTTCCTACTGTGAAAGGAAGAACACCAGCCTAAGGAAAGGTCTTATGAGTTTATCTGAGCCAAAAGGATGACACTTGCCAGGAAGCAAAATCTCAACAGACTGAAAAAATGCTCTGGAGAATGGAAGTCTTACAGTCTAGTCTATACATTAGAATCGAAAGAGTGGCTACATGAAATCTATTGGTAGTTCATTAAGGGGGTGTGAGGAAGCGAAGAGGGGAAATTCCTGGGCTTGGATAAAAAGTAAAACTGAGAAACATGCTTCTTTTCCATTGTTGGGTACAGAATAGTTTAATAGTTAATATTTACAGCACACAGAGTTGGTATGGGGGGAAACAAGATAACAACGAGGGGTTCTGTGATCTTCAGCTCTGGCAGGGTGTGTGTACCCTGAGGGGTCTGTAAAAGATTACTCTAACATTTGAAAGGCATGTTACCTTAGATGCATAAAGACCATAGGCTCACTTAAGGTAAAGATTGAACTTTGTTTGTCAAGGAAGCTAAGGGGCTTGGATGTGACTGCCCACCATGACCTGCCCTTAGTTAGGAGTTTTTAGGTTTAGACCATCCTTTGTGGTTACTTTAGGTCCCTGAGTTTGTGAGGCCCACCATGCAGGCCTCCTCTGAGCTTGTCAGGTTTAGAATGTGGCCCCTTTTTTGTCCACACAACTATGCCCCCCCGGGTTCACCCCACCCCCTCCCCTTTGACCCATGGAGATATTGAGTTTTAAGGACCTGGGACTCTGAAATTCCCCCGGCCTGGGCTCTGGGACTGGCTGGGACAAGGTGAGTGACTGCCTCCTGATACCCCTAGAAGACAAGGGACCTCGGAATCTGCTCTTCCTTCAGGCTGGTATGCATCTAATCTCCAGGAATCCTTCTATACCCGTGGAATTTTCTCAAGCCTTTGGTTTGAAGTAATGGCTGGCTAAAGCCAAAATCCCATATTCAAAATTTCAAAATCCAAAATGCTCTGAAAACCACGTTTGTCCAAAAGTTTTCTGCAAACTCATATAGCAGCAAAAACTGATATGAAAGGAAGTCACTGTCACTGCCTAGGTTCCTGGGTGGGAGAGACTGTTTGACTTGCAGAAACACAACCCAGCGGATTTGTTACGGGGATGCTGCCCCAGGCCTCCTGGGTGTGTTGCATAACGTGTAATATTTGCATCATATATCTTTAAATTCCAAAACAGTCTGGCCCAGGGGTCTCTAACAAGGGTCTATGCACCTGTAATCATCCATTTGGACCAAGCGCTTTTCAGGGCACCCAGCACAGTCATCTCTATGCCCTCTCGCCACCCTGGCAAATGGAAACAGGAGAGAGACTGGACAGAGCAGAGAGAGCAGGTTCTGAACACATCTTTGCTAAACCCAAGTGCGCAGAACAAGATGCAGAAGCCAGATGAGATACGTAAAGATTTCGGATAGAGGGGTCCTAACATGCCACAGGAGTCCCCGCAAGAATTGGGGTGAAGGACAGGGGTTTAAAGGCTAGGCTATGGTCTCTGTCCCCTCCACCTGCATGAAGATAAAGGCTGCCAGGAAGGAGGGGACATTCACCAAGTGGGTGGGCAGGGGAGAAGCTGGGCTTGGGGCATGTGAAGGGAAAAGTAAGCCAACTTTAGGTCAACTTTAGCTTCTTTTGTCGCCTCCGGAGCTTGCTGGCCTGGAAGATGATGCTTCCCATTCTCCTCCTCACCCTCAGTTTCCCTGAACAGCTGAAGAGAGAGAAGATATGAGAACGGAAAAACAGGGGAGACACCTGGGCTGCCTCAAACTCAAATGTGGCCAGGAAGGAAGGGGCAGCTGAGGCCTGGAGGTCAGGGCCCCCGAGGAGGTATCTGTCACTCAGAACCTGACATAGGAGTGGGATTTAGAGGAACTGAGAGCCCAGACCTGACTGGTGAGGCTCTGTGGGTTGGGTGTCATTCTGCAAACCGAAGGGTCGCTGATTCGATTTCCACTCAGGGTGTAAGCCTTTGTTTCAGGCCAGGGCCCCGATTGGGGGTGTGGAAGGGGCAACCAATTGATGTTTCTCTTGCGCATTGATGTTTCTCTCCCTGTCCTTCTCCCTCCCTTCCCCTAAAAATAAATAAATAAAATCTTAAAAGAAGAGGAAGAAGAAGAGCAGCAGCTGACAGCCCAGGCTGCACCACCAGACAGGGTATCTCACCCTCCATGGGCTGAGACTGTGCAGTAGGTGTCCAAAAAATATTTCCTTGTTAAACAAATGAATGACTGACTCCTGCCCCAGAGAAGGAGGTGGCTTCCTTCTCCTCCTTGATTTCCACTTTCTCCTCCTCCTTCTCTCCCGCTCTCTGTTTTCTTAAGACTAAGAATTTTCCAATCGCTTTGCCACACTGCAATTTAAAACTGCTTATCATCCCTCTCTCTCCACCTGGGGCGGGGGGGGGGGGGGGGATGATGTCAGCTGCGAGCCAAATGTCTTTAAGATGGCTGTCACAAGCCAGGATGTCAAACGCAATTAACATTTAAAAGCTCCTCCTGCCCTGCCTTTGTCCTCTTGACCAGCCTGCAACTTCCTTGGCTGAGTGGCAGGGCTCTGGGGGCCAGGGGAGCAGCAAGGTGACATGCACAGGAAGGGACACAGCCCAGCTGGCCATGAGAGGAGACCTGTTGAAAGGGAAAGCCCATCTGTAGTGCTTTCCCGGGCCTTCTTCAGCTGCCACAGTCCCTCTCACATGCCCATTGCCCTCTGCCCGGGTCTCATCCACACATCTACAGCCACCTGACTGCAGACACTGTCCCAGCAGCTCAGTCTAACGGGTTTGTGTCCCACCCGCTCCCCTGCGCTGAGCTCAGCATCCTCCACTGTCCGATGTGGATCCTGCTGCTGCTGCTCACTCGGAGCTGCTTTGGGGATGAAAAGAAAGAGCGCGAGTGAGAAAAGCTTTCCAAGTGTAAGGGATGTTGATGACTGGAGTTTCAGATTTTGTCCGGTGGTTCTTGTCCTTTCAGGCCCTTGGAGCAGGGCAGAGAACACACAGCCTGACTGACTGACTGATGGCGGGCTGCAAGTCAGGGGGTAGGGGGCCCTTTCAATCCCCCCCCACTGAAGCCCTGGTTCTCCATAGGACCCTCCTGGCAACGCTGGAAAGAGGTCTCAGGGAGACTTAGCTGACAGAACAGAAAGCTGGACATGATCCCCAGTACCTCTCACTTGTGGAGCCTCAAGGAGCATCGACTGCTCGCGCTGTCTCCAAGGCTGACACTGGCAGCAGGGGGGCTGTCCTGACCCCGAAAATATCTGACCTGGAGGCGTCATGGCTGGGGTCACAGCTGCCCCGCCCGGCCCCCACCTCCTCAGTCATTCCAGAAACCTGAGCGAACACAGGGATTCTGCTCCCCTCTGAGGCAGCAGCATTGACACAAACACCCTTCACCCTCCACCTGTAACCCACAAAACCTACTCATCACCCAGACCCCCAAAGAAGACAAAGCAGCTCTGGGAAAGAAAGCCCACACCCGCCAGCTTCTACCCTCGTGGGCTGCATTCTAATGGCATTTGATTGGATCAGATGCGTTTTTAATTCTCTCCTGGGACATCAGAAGGAGGGTAGAAAGAATCTTTAATTCATCAAACTGAAATATTAATAGAACTACAGCCAGCTGGAGTGGGGTATGACGCCCCCACAACTGAGGGGGGAGACAGGTAGGAGCAAGGTGGGAGAGTGGCGGGGGTGCAGATGGAGCCTCTCAACAGGGCTGGGTGGTAACCGGTCTCCATGGCCATTACCCAGAGAACTCAGAGCTTCCCAGCCACCTGCCCCCACACCCAGCTCTGCCCCCACATCCGCACACCTGGGCCTCCCCTCAGTGCTCCCTACCTCAAGGGTCTGCATCACGCCCTCAGTGTACAGGCAGGCAACTGAGGCCCAGAAAGGGGGAGCCACTGCGCCAGGGCTGCACAGCAGTCTTGCTACGGAGCTGTCTAGCCTCTGTCTCTGGCCCCAACTCTGCAAAGTGCCAAGTCCCAGCCCCTATTCCCTGGGCCCATGACTTCTTGGGCCTGAGCCCCCTGGGGGTTGCAGGACTAATGGGGACCCAGAAGCATTGGCTTGGGCCCTCCCAAACGTCCCCTGCCTTCTGGCAGAGTTCCAATCACAAAGGCTTTTCCCACATACTGCAGAGGTCGTGACTGATGGCAGTCTCTCCAAAAGCCAGATGGGGAGATACAGAGCAGCAGCAACTTCGGGGGCACAAAAGCAGGAGCCAGGAGCATGAAAGACCCGACATGTTCCTGGGAGACCAGTACCGGGACTATGAGCTGATGCGGGCTGACCCTGGCCCATACCCCCAGTTAACGTGCTCTGTGGCTACAGGTTCTTTCTCCAGCTGAGCTTGCAGTCAGCCCATGGCAGGCCACATGACCTCTGCAGCCTCAGTTTCCAAATTGATAAGGAGGGACCGAGATGTCTGCCGCCTCTGGCTTCTGGTCCACAGTGGTCGTGCAGGGTCCCTGTCTCCTTCCCTTACATCCCTCGGCACCGGACCCTGAGACTTCCATTTTTCCTCTTGCCTCTGTGGCTGAATCACTTCCTCTTCTCGCTCAAAAAAACTCTCCCTGGCCTTCAAGGCCCAGGTTAACCATCACCCCTGGTGCAGAATTTGCACCTTCCTAGTTCACTGGTCCACCTCCCCAAGTTGAGAGGGATAATCTTTTACACCACCACCCTCCATTTCTTCAGCCCAGCAGGTTTAGAGCCTGTAGAAGGCACATGTTAGGTGGGTAGACAAGTAGATGGACACACAGATGAATGGTTAAATGGTCCTGACACACCCCCAGAGTTCACAGTTCAGAAAGCACATGGAAAATGTGGAACAAAACGAAGAATCAGAGGAGTGGGAATGATGGCCCCGCTTCTCTTTCTAGGGCTCCTGCAGAAGGATCAAAAGGGTGTAGGCGCTAGCCTGTGCAGACCCGTGCCCCGGCCTCCTCAGGAGGAAGGGCCCATTCTGCCCCACTCCACCCCCAAAATGCAGGGAGACGGGGCGTGAGGAGCCTGGGTTCAGTAGAGCCACGCGCTGGCGCTCCTTCCCACCAGCGGGCTTTAGGCGCCCCATCACAGGTCAGCAGCGCCGCCGCGTGGCCGAGCGTCCTCACCCTACGCTCTGGCCCAGCCGGGGCAGGCGGGGATCTGAGCGGGACCCAAGCCTGCATGGCTTCACACCTCTTCCCTCCAAACATCGGAGACACTGGAATCGAGAGAGTTGCTTTTCACCTGAGCAGATTCCGCGAGGAGGCATGGGAGGGGTGGGGGGCGGGGTGAGTGGGTGTGTGTCTATTTCAGGCCTGTTTCCCAGCTGGGCCACCGCCCCCTCAGATTCGTGCGCTGCTGGGTTCACCTGCGCTGACGCAAGGGGTGGGGAGAACCTCTTCTGATACGCTCCCTCAAATCCAGAGACACCTCTGAGATGACAGGGCCAGGCACAGGCACGGGCACAGCGTGACAGGCTGTCATGGGGTCGTCCCTGTCACCCTCACCACAGCCTAGAGAGGTACATAGGATGGTCCCCGTCTTCAGATGCTCAGAGAGCTGAGATTGAACCTCTGTGCCCTGCTGTGCAAACCAATTCTCCCTACAGCTGAGATTGGTTCTCAGTAACATGCGTCACTATTCCCATAGTACTTTTACTGAAAGGATAGCCACGTCCTTCCAGGGGCCTGAGCACTGGGAACCGAGAGGACCAAGCAGGGGCCAGTGGGCACTCCAGGAGTGCACTGTTTCAGAATCTGGAAGTGCAAATAGCAAGGGGGGTGTGGGTGGAGAGAGATGCGTGTGTTACACACACGGGGGCCTTCCGAGCCCAAGTGCTCCCATTCACAGCTACATTCTTAGACAAAGGGAAGGAGAGGGCTGCCAGGACCTCTGCTATTCCACGCCCTTTGAAGGAGCTCAGTGTGGAAACCACAGCACTGCCAATAGGGTAATATCGTCAGTCCCACTTTACAGATGAAGGAGTGAGTTCAGAGAGCTGAAGTAGTCTGCCCAAGGGCACTGGATGAAGCTCCGAGTCCTGACAGTTCCACCCCCAAAGTATATCCTAAATCTATGCAACGTGGGAGAAACTCAGACATTTCTGTGAGCAAAATAAAGCAGACCCAGGTATACACACTGCATGATTCTGTGTGATTCCATTCATATGATATATTAAAAAACAGGTCAAAGTAACCTGTAGTGAGAGAAATCACAACACTGATTACTCTTAAAGAGCGTAGTAGCCAAAAGGGATGTGAGGGGTCCTCCGGGGCTTTGTATGGTCTGTCCTTCAACTGGGTGCCAGTGACACTCTGTGGAAGTGTTTTTTACTCAGTAAAATGTCAATAAATACACAGAACTCTGAAGCTGCTCAGATCCCAGAAATGCCCTTAGGGCCTCAGGATGGCTTGAAACCAGGGCTCCAAAGCTCTCTCCAGTTCCCATCTGCCTCTCCCTGCAGCCCAGCTCAACCAGACGGCAGGAAACATGAAGTCACAGCTAGGATTCTTGGGTTGCAAGCAACAGGGTGACTCTGGCCAACCCAAGCAAAAATAAAGTGAAATTACAAGACCTTACTTGACAAACTCATGTGTAGCTTGCTGATGGCACCACCGGTTCACTAAGAGAACCTGAGTGGGCTTCCAGGTTCCTTAGGATAATGGCAGCTGCCAAAATCCAAATCCACCCATCTTCCCAAAGCTATGCAGAATAACAAGGAAAGAAAATAAAACCATCCATGACCCATCTTCAGGGTAACCAGGAAACAAAGCACTGAAAACGTCAATCTATAGCCAAGTAGGGAAATAAACATCTGAAAATGACAGCACAAGGTCTGGACCCCAGGAGTAGAGAGTCAGGGAGAGACTCCATGGAAAAGAGGAGGGAGCAGCAAGAGCCTGGATGGAGACACCAATAAAATTACAGAGAAACAAAGAAAGAGAGAGACCTGCCCTGGTGGGGAAATACTGAGAACAGGCCTGACACCCTGTGGATCAGAGCACTGGCTTCTGTGGGAATTGAAAGGATGGTGTCTGAAAATATACAGAACCAGGCTGACTGTCCTGAAAAGGCACCATTTCTGGGTGAGAGTGTGACTGTGAAGGAGAAGGTGTCCCTTGGAGGCTTGCTGGTGAAAGGAGAAAAAGGAGTAAGCTGGAGAAGTTACTGGTCTTAAGGACACAAGAGCCCTGGCTGGTGTGGCTCAGTGGATTGAGTGCTGGCCTGCAAACTGAAAGGTCGCAGTTTTGATTCCCAGTCGGGGCACATGCCTGGGTGGCAGGTGAGAGAGGCAACTGATCGAGAGGTAACTGACTGATGGATCTCTTGTACATTCATGTTTCTCTCTCTCTTCTCCATGCCTTCCCCTATCTCTAAAAATAAATAAAATCTTTAAAAAAAAAAAAAGGACATAAAAATCAACAAATCAAAAGACATACCAACCTCTGCCCCCCTAAAATATTGTCATGGATTTTTTAAAAACTTCACTCTACTAACAGAAGAGGGCTCTCTTGAACTAAGAAAACTAATGGGTCATCAAACCTCACCTTGTCTTCAAATACCTACTATTGCTGGTTAAGGGAAATAGAAGATATTTCAGCAACAACAACAGGCAATACCTATACAAATCTAAACATTTCAGCTAATGAAAATTCCCCTCCAGAGAAACACCATGCAGAGGAAAACTCTAACACAACACTCTAACCTGGACTAAATATCCTCAAACAAGCACTTGAACATATGAAAAGCACTTTAACTCAGAAATTTTAAAACATCAAACAGAAATGGACCAGAAAAATGGGACGCAGAAAATGAGAGTTGCCCTGCCTGCTGTGGCTCAGTTGGTTGAAGCATCGTCCTATAACCCAAGGATTGCTAGTTCAGTTCCAGGTCAGGGCACAGACCCAGGTTGCAGGTTGATCCCTAGTCCAGGCACATGTGGGAGATAGCAGATCAATGTTTCTCTCTTGCATTGATGTTTCTCCCTCACCCTGCCTCTCTCTTAAATAAGTAAATAAATAAATAAATAAATAAGTAGCGATCAGCCCTGGCTGGTGTGACTCAGTGGATTGAGCGCTGGCCTGTGAACCAAAAGGCTAGCAGTTCGATTCCCAGTCAGGGCACCAACCTGGGTTGCAAGCCAGATCCCCAGCTGAGGGTGTGCGAGAGGCAATGGATTGTGAGAGGCAATCAATTGTATCAGTCACACATTGATGTTTCTCTCCCTCTCTGACTCTCTCCCTTCCCCTCCCTCTAAAAATAAATAAACAAAATTTATGTATTTTATTTATTTAAATTTTAAACATTTACTTATTTCTAGAGAGAGGGGGAGGGAGAGACGCATCAAGGTGTGGTTGCATCTTGCACGCCTACTACTAGGGACCTGGCCCGCAATCTAGGAATGTGCCTTACCCTGGGAATTGAACCGGTGACCCTTTGTTTTGCAGGCCTGTGCTCAGTCCACTGAGCCACACCGGCAAGGGCTAAATAAAACCTTTTTTTAAAAAAGCAATGAAAGAATGCCCTTGGGTGAAGATAAAAAAGTTTTTTTAAAGAATATGAGAGTTAACAAAAATCAGGAAAGAAATTGAAGAAAAAGTCAAAATCATCTCAGAAGTGAAGATTAAATTTCAAGGTACTCAAGGGAAATTAAATTCAACTACAAATATAATGAGTTTATATCATTCATATCATTAAAGAAGAGAGCCAAGAGGATAAAAATAAAATCAATAACAAAGTTTTTTAAAAGTATCACAGAGAAAGATGGTTAAAGGAGATATGCAAAAATGATCCAACGTACACATAATTGGAGTGTTCAAAGAAGAAGAAAAAAGAAACAATAGAAAAGAACTAATAGCAAACAAGCGTATCCTGCCCCCCCAAAAAAAGAAACTTTCTAGAAATAAACATCATGATCTACATATTGAAAGGGCCTATCAAGTACTTAGAAAAGTTGATCTGGAATAGCCAACTCTTGAGATCTTAGTAAACCGAGAAAAACCTTCCTAAACCTTAGAAAAGGGATTATGTGCCTTTAGCAAAAAAAATCTTCACCTTAACCAATAAAGGTACAAGCTGACAGCCCCAGATGCTGCAGGGAGGCTACATCCACCTGGGTAGTAGTCTTGTCAGAAATATTTTAACCTGAATGTAATCATGAGGAAATCATCAGACAAATACTGATTGTAGGATATTCTACAAGACAGCAGACTCTTCAAAAATGGTAATATCATTTTCTTTTTAAGATTTTATTTATTTATTTTTAGAGAGGGAGAGAGAGGGAGAGAAACATCAATGCGTGGTTCCATTTCACGCACCCCCCTGCTGGGGACCTGGCCTGCAACCCAGGCATTTATCCTCACTGGGAATCAAACCAGCGACCCTTTGGTTTGCAGGCTGGAGCTCAATTCACTGAACCACAGTAGCTAGGGCCAAAAATGGTAATATCATAAAAGACAAAATACATGGCAAGTGTTCTAGTGTACTAAGGAATTATGACAACAAAAGGCAATGCAAAACCTTGATTGGATCCCAGACTTTCCTTTTAAAGATTTTACTTATTTCTGGAGAGGGAAGGGGGGAGAAAAACACCAATTGCACACTCCCCAACAGGGACTGAACCTGCAACCCAGGCATGTGCCCTGACCAGGCATCCAACCGGTGACCTTTCACATTACATGACAATGTCCAACCAACTGAGCCACACCAATCCTGGACTTTTAAAAAATAGTTATAATGGACATCATTGGGACAAATTTAAATATAGACTGTGCTTTTGATAATATTAGTGCATGGATATTAAGTGTATGGGGTTGTGTGGTAGTTTTAAAACATAGCCTCCAAATTCTTTGACACTCCTCCAAATCCCCAAAGAGATGGGGCTTTGTCTTGTCCCTAAATCTAGGCTCTGCGACTACTTGAACAATAGAATATGGTAGAAGTAATGTTGGCTAGTGTTTTAGACCATACCTGAAGAACTGGGAAGCTTTCACTTCCTGCCTTTTGGGACCCTGACTCTTGGAATCCAGCTACCATGCCGTGAGGAAGATCAGGCCCCTTGGAGAGGCCAGACATAGGTGTTTTGGCCAACAACTCCAATTAATAGCCAGTCTCAACCATCAGCCACGTGAATGAGGAAAACTTAGGTGATTCCAGGCCCCACCACCACCTGACTACCACCATAGGAGAGATCCCAAGCTACAGTCACCCACTGAGCGAAGTCAACCCACAGATCCAAGATAGATAATAAAATAATTGTTGCTGTTGTTGATGATTATTTTAGCCACTATGTTTTGAAGTGACTCATTGTGCAACAGTGATAACTGGATAGTATGGTAATGGTATTACAGTAATAGAGGAGGATGTCCTGAATTTGCTGAAAGAATTAAAGATGTAGTGTCACTTGCAAAGATTCGGAAAGAAAAAAGTTTGTGTATATGTGAGTAAGTGTGGCAAAATATTACCAGGTGGTGAATCAAAGTGAAGGGGATAAGAATATTCATTGAACTATTCTTTCAACTTTGCAAATTTTGAAATTTTTCAAACTAAAATGTGCATATGGTGGGGTGGAGTATTATCGGTGAACAGAAAGGTAGAATTTATTGGAAACTCCTGGCTTATATAAATAAGTAGGGGAGAAAAAAGACAAAAAATCACAGTTGACTACCCAAGTCTCAAGGAAGACAAAACAGGAATTGGAGGCTTCAGTGAAACCCCATCTGTGGGGCCCTGCTATGAGGGCAGTGAGCTCCAATCTTCCCCCCACCCCATCATTGTTCTGTGTATTTCCGCGCAAGCGCCGAATCTCCAGGAGAGACTCTGATTGGTCCAGCCCGGTTGATGGACCCACCCCTTTGTCTGTGGGTCCTATCAGGCCACAGGGAGGAGGACACTTCCCAAAAAACTAGTAGGAGGGCATTGCCTGAGGATAGAAAAGGGCGGATATTCTACCTTTCTGTCCTCCATGAGCTTTTGAGTTTAAATTCTTGTTGGTTTCCACAGACGAAAGAGATTGACCTCTACTCCTTGGATCCTAGTTTCAAAACCCCCACAGGGAAGGGAAGCATTCTCAGCTGGCACCCAGTTAGCTCTGGCCACGGTCAAGGTAATACGATTGGCGCAATCCGAACTGGTGCCTCTTCCGGAACGAAAACTGTGGCCAGGGGTTTGAGGTAGTGTAAGAACGTGGCTGCTGTATGTGATGGGGGAATTTCAGGAGAAGGGGACTGGGAAGATATCAGCCGTGCAGGGTGAACCGAGTATGTCCTGGGAACCCAGAGGAGAAGCACCAGGCTCAGGCCTGGGTGACGCTGGGGAATTGAGTGTGGGGGTGCGTAAGGATCTGGAGCGGGGAATCGCAGGACCAGGTGACCATTGGCCAGCAGAGGGCCCTCCAACACCCCTTTTGGTCAACCTCGCAGGTCTCCTTCCCACCCATTTTTTTTTTAATTGATTGAATTTTTGTAAGAGGGAGAGACATCGATTTGTTGTTCCATTTACTTATGCATTCATTGGTTGATTCTTTTATGTTCTCTGATCAGGGATTGAATCCATAACTTGGCGAACTGGTATGATACTCTAACCAACTAAGCTACCTGGCCAAGCCTTTCTTTCTTTATGAAGTTTCTAGGAACTGGGGCAGGTGTGAAGGGAGGGGGCAAAATAATAACCTAGCATTTATTGATCACTTCGTGCTAGACCCTTTACATGATTTCGTTTCTGTGAACAACTCTTTCTGGTAAACATCATGACCCTCAAGATATTTACTGAGGCTCAGAAAGGTTTTTCTTTTAATCATTTCCCACCAGGTGTACACAGCTCCTGAAACATGTTACCTTCATTCACTAAGCAAACTGGAGCTTACAATAAAAGACCTTACAAAAGCAATGGTAAGGGAAACCACACCGTTGCCTCCTGAGCCAGTGCCCTCAGCCAGGCCTGCACTCAGAGCCACCATGGGAGCCCATTTTCTCCCTCTGGCCTGGCCACCCTCCTGCCTCCACTCCAAATCCAGGAGCTTTGTTCCTCTAGGTCTCTTAAGGACCTTTTCCTGTCAGCTGAGTCTGACTCTAGAGATGGGGGTCAGGAGGGAGGGTGGACACCTGACTCCCAAAGCCTGCTGGTTCAGTCTAGTGGCCTCACCCTCCTCAGCCTCTGGGATAGAACTTCCTGGGTGCGGTTGCCAGCCTAGAAGAGCTCTCTCCTCAACATCGATTGTCACATCATGCCAGGCAAGGACAGGTAATCACTCCAGGGGCCACATGCCCCATGGCTGCTAGTGCCAAGCACCCACTGAGGGCCCCTGGCTGAGCTGGACACTAGGCACAGGATGGGTGCCCTCGGGGAGGCTATGCTGGTCACTGATTCTTGAGGTGGCTCAGCTCAGAGGGGTTCTATCACAAAATACTTTGGTTTCCCCCCTAAATCCATCCTTTAGCCTCGCCCTCCCATGTCTTCCTACCATCTCAGCAAGTTTCTGACAAAAGCCCAAACCCATCTAGTGCTCAGTGCACTCCATCTCACAGTGGGCACTCCCTCCTTCCCGCCTCATTCCCTGCTGAGAGGCCTGAGGAGAGAGGGACCTGGTCCTCCCTATGCTTCTCTGGCCTCTGCTGTAATTTCTTCCCTAGGGGTCACCATCTTCCTACTCTGTGGCTGGGGTCCAGGGCTGCACCTCTTGTGGTGTGCACGATCAGCTGGCAGGGGCAGGTCTGGGTGCCCTGGCTCCTCAGTGCCCTTGCCAGCACTACCCCTTCTATCACCCCTCACTGCCCACCCCAGGGTCTTCCCTACTCCTGACCTGTGGGTCCATTGCCCAGTGGCCAGCCCTCCCTGGGGGGAAACAAGCAAAATGGCCCTAAGCTTCCTGCAGCCTATTTTGCCACAGGAGACTCACTTGCCTGATGCTGTCCCCCGCACCCAGCTCAGGTGGGCATGCAGGAGGAGTAGCCTGGACACTGAGGGAGCAGATGCACAGCCAGGGAATGGAATGCTGGCCACTCCCACCCTCTAAGAGAGGAGCCCCTAGCATTCCTCCCCACCTTGACTCAATTCTGCTGGGTTTCTTTACTTTTTTTGTTAGGATTTAAGTTTGTTGTCATTTTAATGCTCATAGTTTTGATCTTTTTTTTTAAAGATATTATTTATTTTTAGAGAAGAGAAGGGAGAAAGAGAGAAACATCAATGTGTGGTTGCCCATTGCACTCCAGGACCTGGCCTGCAACCCAGGCATTTGCCTTACACTGGGAATTGAACCAAGGGCCTTTGGTTCGCAGTCCAGCGCTCAATCCACTGAGCCAAACCAGCTAGGGTGATCTTCTTTTTCTTACATAAGACCCTTTAACATTTCATATAAGAGCTTGGTGATGATAAACTCCTTTAGCTTTACACTGACTGGGAAGCACTGTATCTACCCTTCAATTCTAAATAATAGCTTTGCTGGATAGAGTAATCTTGTAGGTCCTTGCTTTTCATGACTTTGAATATTTCTTGCCAGTCCCTCTTGCCTGCAAGGTTTCTTTTAAGAAATCAGCTGATAGTCTTATGGGAACTCCTTTGTAGGTAACTCTCTGCTTTTCTCTTGCTATTTTTAAGACTCTCTCTTTATCTTTAACCTTTGCCATTTTATTATGATGTGTCTTGGTGTGGTCCTCTTTGGGTCCAATTTATTTGGGACTCTGTGCTTCCTGGACTTGTATGTCTATTTTCATCGCCAAATTAGGAAATTTTCCATTCATTATTTTTTCAAATAAGTTTTCAATTTATTGCTCTTCCTCTTCTCCTTCTGGCACGCCTGATTCAGATGTTGGCATGTTTGGAGATGTCCCAGACCCGTCTTCTTCTCTCCTCATTTTTTTTTGAATTCTTGTTTCTTCATTTGGTTCTGGTTGAATGTTAATTTCTTCCTTATGTTACAAATTGTTGATTTGAACCCCAGCTTCCTTCCCTTCACTGTTGGTTTCCTATGGGTTTTTCCTTATTTCACTTAGTATAGCCTTCATTTCTTCCCTTAGGCTTTTGCCATATTCAGTGAGTTCTCTGAGCATTCTGATCACCAGTGTTCTGAACTCTGTGTCTGGTAAGTTGGCTATCTCCACATCACTTAGTTCTTTTTCTGGGGTTCTGTTCTGTTCCTTCATTTGGGCCATATTTCTTTGCCTACTCAATTTGGCAGCCTCCCTATGTCTGTGCACTAGGTAGAGCTACTTTGACTCCCTGTATTAGTTTACCTGTTAAGTTGTATGGGGTAGAGCACCCTGGGTATTTGCAGGGTAGGCAGCCTGCTTCACTGCTTTGTGGCTCTGTGTGTGGGGGAGGGGTTGGAGAGGGAACTGTGCTGCTAGCTGACTTCTGGGGGCTTGCCTCACACTTGCCCCATTTTTAGTCACTTCACCCACTTCTTTATGCAACTGGCACCCCTCCAGCTGCTGCCGCCCTGGTTGTGGTTCCCAAAGTGGGTGGGTTTGTATATGTACAGGAATCTCCTGAGAAACAGGCAGTTTCTTCCGCTGCCCCAACCCCCACTAGTTTTTACAGCCAGAAGTTATGAAGCTATATTTTTCCTGGTGCTGTATCCCTGGGCTGCACAGTTTAGCCTGGGGTTGGGATCACTTGCTCACAACATGTCCCCCTGATTTTTATCCACCACATGTGAATGTGAGACCGCTCATTCCTCCAGCTCCCTGCTGCCATACCACATCCTCTCTTCTCTGGCCCCTATCTCTGCCCCTCCTACCTGTCTGGACTAATAGAGCTTCTTTAAATCCTTAGTTGTCAGACTTCTATACAGTTCAATTTTCTGGCAGTTCTGGGTGTTTTTCATTTTGAAATTAGTTGTGATCCTTGTTATGGTTGTACAAGGAGGAAAAGTATGTCTACCTACACCTCCATCTTGACCAGAGATCCCCCTCTGGGTTTCCTAGGCTCCTGCTTGCACAAACCCAGGTAGGAGTTGGGGGACAGGTAGGAGTTGGGTAATAACAATAATAATATCAGATACATATATTCCCTCCTAGGTCCTTGCTACTGTTCTCTTTTATCTGTATTGTCTCATGTAATCCTTACAGAAACCTGCTGAAAGTGCTCACGCCACCTTGTACACAATAGCCTCACCAGAAATAAACATACACCCATCAGCAGGGGACTAGATAAATAAATCATGGCATATTGATGGCAATCAAAATGAGTGAATTGTAACTACATGCAACAACTTGGATGAACTATACAAACATACTGCCAAGAGAAAGAGACACAAGAATATATACAGTATGATTCCACTCATATATAATTAAAAAACAGGCAAAACTAATCTCTGTTATATCAGATGTATATATAGGTGGAACTATAAAGAAAAGCAAGAAGCCCTGACCAGTGTGACTCGGTTGGAGCATCATCCTGTAACTGAAAGGTTGTGTGTTCAATTCTCAGTCAAGGCACGTACCTAGGTTGTTGGGTTTGACCCCCAGTCAGGATGAAGGCACATGTTACCCACTGTCCAGACATGTACGATCCCTGGTCTGGACACTGATTCCTGGTCCAGGTGAGTATGGAAGGCAACAAATCGATGCTTCTCTCTGGTATCAGTGTTTCTCTCTCTCTCTTCCTCTCTCTAAAAGTGATGAAAAAAATGTCCTCACGTGAGGATTAAAAAAAAAAGGAAAAGCAAGGATATGATTAGCATGAAAAGATGGTTTCTGGGGCACTGTAGAAAAGAGCACAGTGGTCTGGTGTTCATTTCATAATTATTCAGTCTTTGTCTTATGCACTTTTCTATACATACACTATACTTTATAATTGTTTAAAATTATGAAACAAAGCTAGTATTGCATACCACTATCAGACGTACCCTAACGGATGTGCTTCACAAGGAAGGAAAGTGGTGTCAGGAGGAGAGTCTGAAATGCATGAGGAAATGGTGAGCAAATCAGATGGTGAGCATGTGAGGAAACCAAACAAACCCTATCATATAAAATAACAGAATCTGTTATTGTTTGTCCTAAAAGGACAGACCTAAAATACAGAACAAAAAGAAGACAGGCAGGAGAGGATGACCAGCATCTAATGGTCTGAGGTCTCTAATATTACTCGGGAAGGAGGTTAATATATTGTTTACCAATACATTCTGTTAAACTACATATGCATTTTTTTTTTTTTAGTTCTGGTACATACCATTTACAAGAGATACATTAAGGCACATCTGAGACATAGACAGTTTGAAAGTAAAGGGATGGAGAAAAAGTATGAAAAAAGTACGGTAGGCAAATATTAACAGTCTCCCCAAGAAAATTTAACATGCCTTTATTAATATCTGCAAAGATTGGTTTTAAGATGAAAAACATTATCAAGGATACAGAAAGTCACTACATAATGAAAAAAGTCAAACTGATTCAAAAATATAACAACTCTAAATACCTAATCACATAGCTTCCAAATATATGAAGCAAAAAAAAAAAAGTGGACAGAAACAAAGAGAAATTAAAAGAACCATGATCGTGATAGGACATTTCAACAGACCTTTTCCAAGTATTAATAAGAAGACATAAAGGTCAGCAAAGATAGATTTGAATGATGAAATTAACAAACAATTTACTGGACATACATAGTAGCCTGCACAAACAATTAGAGAATAGGTATTCTCAAGGACACATGGAATATTCACAAAAAAATGATCACATGCTGGTCATAGAGCAAGTCTCAAGAAATACTAATAATACAGTGTCATGCAATCCATAGCTCTGACCACAATGTAATGACATCATTAGTCATTTAAAAAAAAAGATAAAATATTCTCATACATTTAAAAAACACCTTCAGAATAAACCAGGTTTGGGAGTTGAGGGAGTATATGGGAATATAGATAAAAATAGACTGACCGTATGTTCACAATCACTCTGGACCTGGCTAATAAGTACCCGGGGGTTCATTACATATTCTCTTCACTTTTATGTATTAAATTTTTTCCATAACAAAAAGTTCTTTTAAAAAATACTCCAGAGTAACTCATATCAAATAATGAAAACTAATTTTTAAATATTAAAAAATAAATATTAATGAAAATACATAAAAACTTGGGGAATACCGTGAAAGCAATGAGTAGAGGGAAATATATAGCATTAAAAGCTTTAAAAATCCCTGGCCAGTGTGGCTCAGTTGGAGAGTTGTCCCTAAATCAAAAGGTCGCAGGTTGGATTCCCAGTCAGGGCACATGCCTAGGTTACAGACTCAGTCCCTGGTTGGGGAATGTATGAAACAACCGATAGACGTTTCTCTCTCTCTCATCCTTCCCTCCTCTCTCTAAAATCAATAAGCATGTCCTCTGGTGAGGATGAAAAGATAAACAAGTAAAAGCTTTAAAAAGAAGTAAGGCTGGCCCTGGCTGGAGTGGCTCAGTTGGTTGAACATCGGCCCGTGAACCAAAAGATGTCAGTTCGATTCCCACTCAGGGCACATGCCTGGGTTGCAGGTTCAGTCCCCTGTCAGAGAGGCAACTGATTAATGTTTCTCTCTCACATGGATGTTTCTCTCCTCTTTCTCCCTCCCTTCCCCTCTCTCTATTAAATAAGTAAATAAATATTTTTAAAAAGAAGAAGAAAGGCTGAAAAACCATGCTTACTCTCCAAGTTAGAGAAAGAACAGCCACATAAAGCCAAAAAGTGTGACAGGAAACAACAGATAAGAACAGAAATTAATAGAAAACAACGTAAAGAGAATCAATAAGGTCAAAAATTGGTTCTCTTTAAAGACAAATTGCAAGCATCTGGTGAGACTGACCAAGGGAAAAAGAAGTCACAAATAATTAATTACTAATTCAAGACTAGGCAGCCTTACTGTCAAGTGGATATGAAAGGATGAGGGAAGTACAAGCACCTGTGAAACCTCAAGAGGGCCAGAGAGTCCAAGATGGCTTAAGTTCCCAAGGTCACTCCATTGACCTTGGGCCTGAGCATCAGTACGTCATGTACTCAGAACCACATTTCTGACAGCTAGAGCCCAGCTCACCGGGAAAGGGACAGCCAGCAACCTCCTTTTTCCTGCCCACCATCTCCTGTCATCCACAGCCTCTCGTAAGTGTCTGATTGTTACTGTAGACAGTCATTCGAAGCATCGGGGGGTCTCCCCACACTGGCCAATATGGCACATGTGGACGTTTTTAAACTTGTGCCACAAGATAGAAAGATGAATGCATAGGCTCCAAGTACACCAAAAGTTAGCAAGATAATTGGATAGGGGAAAAAAGCCCTCACCTTCCCTGTCCCTATAAGAACAAGGGACTTCGCCCTGGCTGATATGGCTCAGTTGGTTGAGCATCAGCAACTGATCAATGTTCTCTCACATTATATTTCTCTCTCTTTCTCCCCTCCTTCCCCTCTCTTTAAAAATAAATAAATAAAATCTTTATAAAAAAGAACGGGGAGCTTGAACAGCAACGAGGCATGGTCTTTGAGACAGGAATCCACCAGTTCCCCAGGATGCAGCACCTGAATCTCCTGTACCAGTACCTGTCTCATGAGTTTGGTTTCCTTGCGACAAGCAGCCAAACGTGTTTTTTATTGTTTTTTTTTAATGCAGATTGATTTTATTTATTTTTTAATGTCAAAATCCATTATAAAATATTTAAAAATTTAAATCCATTATAAATACTCAGCAATTAAAACAACATGACACCAGCACAGAAATAATAAAGTAGATAAATGAAATAAAACGAGCATTCTAGAAACAAATGTATATATCTATCTAACAATGTAATATATGATTAAATTGATATTTCAAATCAATGGGGAAAAGGCTTATTCAACAAATAAAGTGCATGGACCACTATTACTTGAAATAAAACAAATATAGAGCCCTATTTCACACATTATACAAAAAAATATTCAGATGAGTTAAAATCAATATGTAAAATCTAAGGAGTTTTAGGAGAAAATACAAAATAATATTTTTCTTATCCTGAAGTAAAATATTCAAACCCAGAAGCTATAAAGTAAAATATTGACAATATGACTATATTAAACATTTAAGACTATGTAGTAATACACATATAAAAAAAGTTAAAGGCCAAGTAATAGAATAACAAAGTATTTGTAACACATCTAAAAAAACGTTTGTTTGTTTTAGGGAAAAATTCTACAAACATTTAGTCAAAAAATGAATAAAGAATACCAAAAAGTCATTTAAAGCTTTTTAAAAATAATAGAAATAGGCAAGAAATATACTAAAACAGGTTTAGTTTCAACAAATAATAAAGCAATGCCTAAAATAACATGTCATTGTCACAATCAGATTAATAAGTATTAAAAATATTGGTAATATCAAGTATTGGTGATTGTGAAAAGAACTAGGTATTCATAGACTCTTTTTCTTCATCTTCTTAAAGCAGTCCCTTTAGCATATTTTGCAGTGCTGATTTGGTGGAGGTGTGTTCTTTTAGCCTTCTTTTGTCTGGGAAACTCCTTATTTTGCCTTCCATTTTAATTGAGAGCCTTGCTGGGTAGAGCAGCCTTGTTTGCAGGCCTTTGCTTTTCAGGACTTGGAATATTTCCTGCCATTTCCTTCTGGCTTATAGTGTTTCTGTTGAGAAGTCAGCTGCTAGTCATACCGGGGCTCCCTTAGATGTTACTACGTCTTTCTCCCTTGCTTCCTTTAGGAGTCTCTGTCTTTGATATTTGCCATTTTAATTATGATGTGTCTTGGAGTGGGCCTCATTGGGTTCCCCTTGAATGGGATCCTCTGTGCTTCCTGGACTTGTGTGACTTTTTCTCTCCTCCAATTAAGGAAATTTTCCATCATTACTTTTTCCAACAGGTTCTCTATCCCTTGCTCTTCTTCTCCTTCTGATATCCCTATTATACAAATATTATTACGTTTCAGGTTGTCCTGCATTTGCCTAAATGCCTCTTCATTCTTTTTTAGTCTTTTTTCATTTTCTTGCTCTTTCTGGAAGCTTTTTTCTACCTTATCTTCCAGCTCACTGATTCGATCCTCTGCTTCCCAAACAAGAAAAAACTAAAGGAGTTCATCATCACCAAACCACTGTTACATGAAATGTTAAAGGGCCCTGGCTGGTGTGGCTCAGTGGATTGAGTGCCAGCCTGTGAATCAAAGGTCAATTGATTCCCAGTCAGGGCACATGCCTCAGTTGTGAGCCAGGTCCCCAGTAGGGGGCACGTGAAAGGCAACCACACGTTGATGTTTCTCTCCCTCCCTTTCTCCTTCCCTTCTCCCCTATATAAATAAATAAAATCTTTTTTTAAAATGTTAAAGGGACTATTTAAGAAAAAGAGGAAAATCAAAACTATGAACAATAAAATAGCAATAAATACATATCTATCAACAACTGAATCTGAAAAACAAACTAAGCAAACAAGAACGGGGACAGAATCATGGATAAGAAGAGCGTTTTGATGGTTGCCAGATCCATCTGGAGGGTGGGGTAGGGGAAAGGGTGAAGAGGTGGGGGTATTAAGAAGTACAAATAGGTAGTTACAGAATGGCCATGGGGATGTAAAGTATAGTATAGGAGATGGAGTAGCCAAAGAACTTATACGCATGATCCGTGGACATGAACAAAGGTGTGGGGACTGCCTAAGGGAGTGGGGGGTGCTGAGTGGAGGGTGGCAAAGGGGGAAAAATTGGGACAACGTAATAGCATAATCCATAAATATAATTTACAAAAAGAATCATGAAATATTATAAGTAACTATTCTTAGCAGGAGAGCAGATCAATCTTAGTTGTCATAAAAGAAGACACACGGGGATTACAATGGAGGGATTAGATTTACCTAGATCAGCACTGAAGATCTCAAAAGCATAATGCTGAGATCAAGCAGTTTGCAAAAGGATAAGTAATATTATGGTACCATTTATGTGGAATTTTATTTTAAGGTTTTTATGATTGATTGATAGAGTTTAGAGAGAGGGGAAGGGAGGGAGACGGAGAGAGAGAGAAGCATCTATGGGTTGGCTGTCACATGCCCCCAAGCCAGGGAGCTGGCCCACAACCCAGACCTGTCCCCTGACTGGGAACTGAACTAGCAACCCTCTGTAGGACAACACTCAACCCACGGAGCCACACCAGTCAGGGCCATTTACGTGGACTTTTAGAACACGAAACAATATGTTACATTGTTTATGGATATATAGATATTTGGTAAAAGTTTTAAAACATGTTTGGGAATTTTTAAAAAATACTTCAGGGAAGGGAGAAGGAGGGATGCCAAAGGTGGGCTTTAGTTTTTTCTGTGACAATTTTTCTTTTCAAAAATTATATATATATGACATAAAATATTTTAAACAAAATAGTCCTGTTAGAGGATTATAGGCATTTGTTATAACATTTTCTGTATGCTTTAAATATTTCAAAATTTGTAATTAAAAGCAAAATAAAAAGAGGGCTATCCATGTAGCTAGCCAGGCGAAGCAGGGGGAATGGCAGTGAGAGGTCATTTTCCATCCCTGCCTGGAAACCCTGTTTCTTTGACAGTCCTTCCCAACAGTGACCCAAGGACTCAGCCACCCCCATCTGACCATAGGGTCACCTGCCCCTGGTTTGCTACTGGAAAACCTGAGTCCTGACCCCACCACCCACCACCACATACCCTTACTGGATGCACAGCCCAAATAGCCACCCATCACTCGTGACACAAGGTCAGGCAGAGAATATAGGACTGAGAGCCAGAAAACCTAGGTTCAAACAATAGTTCTGCCATATCTTGGCTGTGTGACCTTGAGCAGGTTGCTTTACTTCATGTTGAAGGTGACAGAACAGCAGCAGAGGAGGAACTGGGTCCCGGACATCTCACCTTCAGTCTCGTTAACCTGTCAGAGAAAGAAATTCCATCTCGTTTAAGCCTTTATTACTTTAGAGGTTAATATTAATAATATCTGCTCTTCCCAGAATGCTCTGCCCATAAACTTTGTGTATCTTAAACTTTGTTTCTCAAAGTGTGGTACATGGACCAGGAGCGTGGGCCTCACAAGCTGGGAACTTGTTCAAGATACAGAATCTCAGGCAAAATCCCAGGGATTCATATGCACGTTGGAATGTGAGAAGCCCTGCTCTAGGTGTAGGACATCAAGAGGAACATTCTTGTGGCCCTGGAATTGCAAAAGCAACAAAAAGGGGGAAATCGGGGAGTAAGTACCCTGTTATTGCAAAGCTGCCCCCAGGGAAAACAGGGCTGCTCCCTTCTCCAGCCCTCAGGAG
The DNA here is from genome assembly GCF_021234165.1 of Pteronotus mesoamericanus. NCBI lineage: Eukaryota > Metazoa > Chordata > Mammalia > Chiroptera > Mormoopidae > Pteronotus > Pteronotus mesoamericanus. The sequence goes on from NW_026555085.1 coordinate 4,413,280, forward strand.
CCTGTGTGAGAGGAACTTAAAAAAGGGAGAATGCTGTGGCTTCTCCCTTTCAGTTGCTCCCTCCCACCACCACCACCCGCTGCAGGTCAACCAAGAAGGGCTCCAAGGTGACCTGGGAAGGGGAACCTAGGGAGTGTTCCACTCTCTGTAGTTGTGGGATATCCCGGGGAACATTACCTTGTCCTGGCCTGCATGAGCTTTCTTCAGGGGTGCTGCTGGGTCTCTGCACTGCCTGGCACCTGACAGGAAGATGCCTTCTCATGTGGCTCTTTGCAACCCCAGCTCCTTGCGCTGCCAGGGTCCCTATGCCTGTGGAGGACTCTGCGAGGCCCTTACGTCCATTTGTGGTAAACACACATTTGCCAAAAGGCGGGAAGCAAGCTAGCCCTTCCCTCTGTCTGCCATCTTCTTTCTCCTCCTGCTCAAATAGAGGATCCATTTGGGAAGGTCAACGTCTAAATTGTAGGAAGTGCAAAGGAGAGAGCAGAGAAAACAGGAAACCAGACAGAATTATTCAATCGTAGTAGCCAAAAAGTGGAAACAACTCAAATGCCCATCAACTGATGAATGGATAAATAAAATATGGTAGACCCATATAATAAAATATTATTCAGCCATAAAAAGGAATGAAGTACTGATACATCCTACAACATGGATGACCCTTAAAGATTCTGTGCTAAGTGAAAGAAGCCAGACCTGAAAGACCACATGTTGCATGGACCCATTTACATGAATGTCCAGAATAAGCAAATCTGTAGAAGCAGAATGTAGACCAGTGGTTGCCTAAGCTTGATGGAAATGGAAGGAGTGGGGGGTAACAGTGAAGAGGTGCAGGTTTCTTTTCTGGAGCAATCAAAAGGTCCTAAAATTGATTGTGATAATGGTTTCACAATTCTGTGAATATACTTAAAGCCATTGAACTGTATACTGTAAATGGGTGAATTGTGTAGTATGTGAATTATATCCCAATAAAGCTGTTAAAAAAAAAATTCAAGAACACTTCTTTGAACTGAAGGGCATGGGTTTCCAGACTTAAATGGCCAGTCAGGTAGCAACACAACGGGTACAAATCAATCCTCACCAGAGTTTGTCAACATGAAGTTTCAGACACATATATTCTATAATCTTCTGAAGAGGAAAAACTAGGTCACATTTTTCCTAAATGGGTCAGGAGCTAAATGGCTTCAGATTGCTCTATGGTGGCATTAGAAACAAGAAAATGAACAAGAGGACAACACATCGTCACTTGGACATTCTGAAAACAAGTGCTTCCCCACCCTGAGTTCTATAGCAGCCACTAGGTGTGAGGGGACTGAGGACGTGTCGGGGCCTGCGCTGCTTGCAAGGCTTTGCCCCACCAGCGCTTTCAGAAAGTTAGAGGCTGTGTTCCACCAAGAGGAAGGAGTAAACTGAGGACAACAGAGGGTACAGGGAAGACGGGTCCCCCATAGTGAGGGGCAAGGACTCCTGTAATGTGGACAAGGGGAGGCTAGGGTCACAGTCAGGCATTGGGCAGAGAGAACAGCCAGACACCTCTGCTGTCTTTCAAAAAATATATAGTTAATACTCCCCTAGATAAATATAAGTGCTGATTATAGAAAATGTGACTTAAAAAGAAGGACAGTCTGGCTCCACACCGGCCTGCACTTAATCATGTGCTGATGAGGTGCCTCTGACCCCTCATGCTCCCCGACCTGGGTCAGCTGGGGACTCATGCTTCAACCTTCTACAAGCCAGAGGCGATCACTAGGAGCTGAGAAGAAGAAATCCAGAGGCACCTGCTCCCCTCACGCATTCTGGCCAGCCTGGGAAGACACAGGCCTCACCACGGGCCTGCAGGCAGCCCCAAGTTTTCAGAACTCATTCACGACCTTACCCACCAACTCGTCCACAAGGGGTTCTTGTCCCCCCTTGGAAAGGTGGAAGCCCATTGTGACCAGAGGCTCAGTTCAGAAGATACTCCTGGGGCCTCCACCTGAGTACAAGACAGGCCCTTCTCCTTCACAGCTGGATCCTGCCTTCCTTCATCCATCTATATGCAAACCCTGCCTTTTTCTAAGTTTTTCTTCTGGTTGAGGAAGAAAATAAAGAGTAGAAAGAAGAGTGTGCCCAAAAGTCATGAAGTCAGAGAAGCCAGTGTGCAAAAGTGTACAGGTGAGTGCTGCTAAAATGGAGAGTCTGAGGCAGAATGGCAAGCCAGTCTGCAACGTGAGCTAGGGGGCGGACACCTGGGACTTTGGCCCTCAGGACAGTAGGTTCCCAAACCCTCTCCTGGGCTCATTCCAACTGCCCTCTCCCTCCAGTGGGAACCAGACAGCCCTGGGCCTGCTGAGGTGGGTCCTAGGGCAGCCTGGGCGGTCCGGTGAGGCCCAGCATCCCCACACTGCTGCCCCACTCTTGCTGCGAGCCTGGGGGTGTCCCAGGACAGTGAGCACACATTGCACTGCTGACCACCTAAGCTGCCTGGAGCCAGAGGCCCCACGGGTGAGCCCGGCTGGCCCAGGAAGCTTGCCTCACTTCCACAGCCTCACTCAGGGTTCTAGTCCTGGATGGATGACAGGCCTGGGCTGGGGCCCCGACCCTCCTCCCCACCTGTCCTCAATGATCAGGAGAGAGTGAAAGATGCCTCCAGCCCATCGACAAACCAGGCATCGTGGCTGGGTCACAGAGGAATCTCTGAAAAGGTGTGGGATTCAACTGACGGTAAATAGAACGATCGATCGTGTGGATCCTGGGGTGTTTTTCTCCTCCTGAGACCCAGGGAGGGTCCTCACCTCCCATCTCTGGACTGGATTCCCCTTACTGCTTCCTTCCCCACCTTTTTGCTCGTCACAGGCCCCTGGGAGCCCTCAGAGCCTTGGTTGTTCCTTCCAAGACAGGAACAGGGGTTGAAGGTTTGTCGCAGTGTCACAACCCAAGAGTCCAAAGTGGCCCAGCCCTAGCCTAGCGCCCGCGCCAGCATCCCCTTTCAGAGCAGGCGCAGCAAAACCAACCACAACCACGAGGTGGCACCAGGAAACCGCCTGAGACTTCCAAACTGACACCCACGGGGCACATTTCTGTGCCTCCAAGCTGTCCACTGCAGCGGGCCCAGTCCCCCCTCCCCAACACCCACTCCTGGAGCCCCGCGCTTGCATTGAGGCCCTCGTTCACAGAGGAGCAGTCTGGTGGGCAGCGGGCCGGGGAGAAGTGTGGGGAAATGGTTCAGCCAATACTCTCCTGAAAGGAGCCTAGGGGCCACTTCTATCTAGAGCAACCTGTAGGCTGGAGGGCACCAGCATTATCCCAGGATCCTGGAGGTGTCCCCATCAGGTGTGCAATGCTCCCTCCCTGCAGGGACCATCAGGGCAACCGTGCTCCTCCTGGATCGTGAAAGGGAAGGGAGGAATAGAACATGGAAGAGAAATAGAAGACAGCCATTGGCAGAGCCACTCCTGTGCCCAGCTCTGCCTGTGCCCTGCTCTGGGCCAACCTCAGCCAATGTTTCTAATCTTTATCAGGTGCTCTTATCCCTTGCCTTTCTCCACAGCATGGAAGGATTTCATGGCTTTCCCAGGCTGCACAGCTATCCGTGGTGGGAGCTCGCTGGCATTGGAGCTCATTCCTGCCTGCTATGGAAACTCAACCCCAGGCCTCCCCTGCTGCAACTGGGAATCTCAGCCTCAGGACAAGGCAGAAGTGCTCACCGCTCTGCTTGGCCAGGAGTCAGTCCAGGCACCTGGCACATGCCTAACCTGATCCCCAGCCTCCTTCCCAGTCCCACCCCTGAACTGGACTCGCCTTCCCCACATCCCACAGTCTGGAAAGAACGGGGGCTTTGGGGGCCTCACAGACCTGGAATAAAGCTGGTTCTGCACTTTCTGGCTGTGTGATCTTGGGCAAGTCATCACACCATCTGAGTCTCACTTTCCTTGTCTGTGAAATGGAAGTGCTCATGCCCACCTTGGCAAGTTGCTGTAACTATGAGAAACCACACACAAAAATTTTTTTCTCAGAAAGAAAATGTCTCGTGCGTAGTAGATGCTCAATAAAGTCTGGCTACTGAATGAGTATTTAATGACTCCTGTGTTGTGCCAGGGCCTTTGTTGGGGTCCAACAGACCCCAGATGAATGAGATCCAACTGCTGCTGTCCAGGAATGGCTACTAGAGAAGCGAAAATTGTCATTCTCCCCTGGAGGTCCAGAAGGAACGGGAGATGCACAAAGGCTTCAAGAAGAAGCAGCTCGCTGCTGACATTGAACATGGTGGCATTCCAATGTTTATAACATGCCAGACTATAAACATGCTGCAGATAACAGCAGCTATAGCCACCTTCACAGAGCACATACTCTGCACATACATTCACTCAATGGATAGGTATTGAAGGCCTAGTGACTGCCAGGTATTCTTCCAGGAGCTCCGCATAGGACTGGGAGCGCCCACACGGAGCAGACAGTCCAGTGGGGAACAGATGACAAAGTTGCAACACAGACACACTCTTTGAGGTAAGTGCCTCAAAGGGAAATAAGTGCAGGATTCAGTACCAAGGAGGGCTCATGCGGAACGTGGGGTGGTGGGAGCATCAGCCCTGATGACAGCAGCAAGGAGGGGTATCGTAAGCAACAAATTTTTAACAATACAAACACACTGCAGTCTGTTTTTTATTACCACTATGTACCAGTAATTCTAAACAATGTCCTCCCCCAAAAGATCTTTTATTGATTTAAGACCCTAACAATTATTTCAGTCACTGTTGACTTTTCATGATATATAATGTTTCAAATTAGCACCTTTTTATTACTTATCCTTTACTGAGCATTGTATTCTACTTGGAAGTTAATTGGGAGAATTCCCTGTCATTGAGCCACTCCCTACATGGGGAACCAGAGACCCAAGGTTGTATGGATGCGGAATTGTCCACATGCACTTCAGAAGAAAGTTGTGTTTCTAATCCTGTTGCACTGTCCTTCATTTACAGTGGAAATAAACATTGGTAGCACAGTTTGACGTGACCATGTGGAGTTTTTATTTATTTAAAAATTTTCAACTAGGAAGATATTTGAAAGCTGCTAGAATCAATTCCAAAGAAACAGACGTGGACAGTACTATGATTTCTGGAATTTATTGTGAAATGAATTATTTTTTTAATTTCTGCCAAATTTATCCTTATGTTTAAGGCTGTCCCTAATTATTTGTGTATCAATTGCTTCATGTGAGAAAAAACATTTCCAAATAAAAATTAATAAAAAAGATTCTTTGTTCAATTACAATCAAAGAAAAATTGACAAGTCTGCCTACGCTATTTCTTAAATATAAATATTCAAAGATAATTTTTGAACCCTGGCTGGTGTGGCTCAGTGGATTGAGTGACAGCCTGCAAAGATAATTTCTGATGAAGTCATTGACAAATTTGTAGAAGCCTGAAAAATAAATAGTGTGATGTTATTCATTATTGCAATAGACGTAGATATATATTTTTCCCTTTTGTCAAAAAATGCATTAATTTAATTAAAAAGTATTAGTCCATTACTTTTTTTGTGCTATAATATTTTACTTTATTTTCAATTACGGTGATTATATATATGAAATAAAAGAAAAATGTCATTACTATATTTTTAAAGTATATTCTATTGATTATGCTATCACAGTTGCCCCAATTTTTCCCCCTTTACCCGCCCTCCGTCCAGTACCCTCCCTTCCCTCCAGCTTCCCCCCCACCTTAGTGCATGTCCATGGGTCATGCATATAAGCGCTTTGGCTTTTCCACATACTATTCTTAACCTCTCTCTGTCTATTTTGTGCCTGCCAATTATGCTTCTTACTCTTACTCCCTGTACCTTTCCCCTCATTCTCCCCCTTCCCCCTCCCAGCAGATAAGCCTCCAAATGAACTCCATTTCTGTGATTCTGTTCCTGTTCTGGCTGTTTGCTTAGTTCGTTTTTGGTTTTGATTTTTAGATTCAGTCATTGATAGTTGTGAGTTTGTTGTCACTTTAATGTCCTCCATTATATTTTTTATTGGTTACTATTACTATTCATGTCATGATTATCATTGAAAATATTGTATAGAGGATAGGTATTTAAAAAAAGAAAACCAACCCCACCTGCTCTGGGTGCGGGAGACTGTAGGTGTGCCCCTGCAGTCCGAGAAGGCTTCCTCGAGTAAGTGTCATCCCAGCTGAGGCTTGAAGGGGGAGCTGGAGATGGCCAGGGAAAGAGGGTGCTCTAGGAAGAGAGGAGAGCACATGCAAAGGCCCTGAGTCGAGGCACAGCTTGGAGCGTAGGAGAAACTCAACACCAGCATTGTAGCGAGAGCACAGTGGCCACGGGGAAAGGCCACGGAGCTGACACTCCAGAAGGCAGCAGAGGCCATGGGATCAGGGCAAGCTTTGGTTGAACTGTGAGAAAACCTAAAATAACTGATTTAAACTAGATCACAGTTTATTTCTGTTTTCCACGAGAGAAGCCTAAAGGTAGACAGGTGTGTGCATCAGTGTCAGGGATCAGGCCTTTTCTGCCAGCCTCAACATTGGCTTCCTTTCCATGGCCCAATATGGCTGCTTGAGGCTTTGCCATCCTGTCTACGTTCTTCTCAGCACCAGAGAGGAAGGGGCAAAGGAACCCCACCCCACCCCCATGTAGGAACACGACACCTGCCTTCATCCAATTGGCCAGAATTTAATACATGGCCTACCTAGCTACAAGGAAGGATGGGAAATGTAGTCTCCATTTAAATGGATTTGTACCTGCCCAGCTACAAATAGGGGGTTCTCTCTCAAAGTCAGAAAAGAATGGATAGTGGGGAAGGGACAAGTGACTCTGTCACACCATGAAAAGAATTTTTGTCTTTATCCCAAAAGCAATGGTTTTAAGAACGAGAATAGTATGATAATACCTCCATTTTAAGATGGTAAGGAATGGCTGGGGCAAGCTATGGTGGCTCCATGAGGACAGGAAGCGGCTCTGGTGGTGATCCAGGATGTAAAGTGCATGTGGAAGGAGAGATAGAGGAAGGTATTAAAGATGCCAAGACTGTTAGCTGGAGGGTGGAACACTTACAGAGACCGGCTAGAGTAGAAGAGAAGCCAGTGTGTGGTGATGTCATAAGCTCAGTTTTCGATATGAAGGTGCCTGTAAGTCTCCCAAATGGGGGTGTTGGCAGACAAATTTGGACATACAGACCCAGAGCACAAAGAGTGGTCCCGAAGGCAGATAGGAGGGTAGTATGGCTCAAAGTAAGGAGATGGTATTTAATGCCATGTGCCAGATGAACACATAGGGTACAAGTGAGAAGGCTGAACCTGGGGGCTCCAGCAATCACAGGCCAGGAAGAAAACGGGGAGAAGGAGACAGAAAGAGACCAAAGATCACGTGAACTGCAGAAGACAGAGGACCTATAGAAGCCAAGGAAATTGAGTGTTTTGAGGCTTCCTTAGCCATGGCCTCACTTGACCTGTGTTGACAGAGAGGCAGGAGAATGGGAAAACCTGGGGTCAGAAGTGAGCAAACCAGAGGTTCTAGACCCAGCCCTGACACTTCTTCTCTGGAACTCAATTCTTCATCTGCAGAATGGGGCAAAGGCACCAACCCTCCTTCGCAGGTGCTGTCTTTGCCTCTCCAACATCTTCTTCCTGACTCCCTCACAGAACCCCAGTTTTATTGGAGTAACTATGGTAGAGACTGCCAATTGCCCAATATCCATTCGCCCTTTTTCCGTAGAAATGAAAATTTCAGGTGCACTGAAGAATACATTTCCCAGCCTCCTTTGTGGTGAGGTGTGGTCATGTGACTGCAGTGAGTGGAACAGGAGAGAAACCCTAAGCTTAGGGAACCTAAATCTTTTCAAATGGGAACTAAACAAATATGCTCCTTGATCTTGAAGAAAATGCTATATTCTAAAGCAGCTGGCTACACAAACCTTCTTGAGAGATGTGCAGAAACATGAGAGACCCATGGAAAATTAAATTTCTCCCAACATTGCTCTAATAATTGATTTTGAATGAGCAATGATATAATTATGACCACTGAGAAACGAAGATGAATTGTCGGTAGCTTCCAGGAGAGTTCTTCTCTCCTTTCACTATACATTGTCACATCTATACATGATGCTTGGTGAAAGGCAGCGATCCTGTGACCATGAGGAAAAACATGGCTGACCCTTGGCCATGGCAGAGATGAAGGCTGAAAACAGCCTTAGCCCTTGTCGCTAAGCATGTGTTTCGCAAGACAGTCTTTCAATAAGTCAGCTGGGCAATTGCTCAGCTAGGTGCCTACAGAGCAACCCGGCACCAAGGAATAGACAAGAGTCACACAAAATAATTATGCTATTTACTCAGCTTTTATTGAATGTAGGTTCACTCAAGGTAGAATATCAACATACACTAATATCCTACTCACACTCTTAACAATCTAGGAGGACTGTAACACACACAGCAATCAATGGGGGATAACAAACTTGAGTCCCAGAATATCAGCCAATGGCTCTGGGACACAGCATGGTGAGCAAGGTAGCTGTCAGCATCTTGCAAGGAAGAGCTGGTCTCACAGATCAGAGAGGGTACGGTCTCAATCTAGTGGAGCAAAGCCTTCAGCGGCCAAGCCAAGAGAGGAGCAGCACTCTGGTGTGTAGCGCTCGCCTGTCTCAGCAGTGGTCTGAAGTCCACCTCAGTTATGTCCTTGAGGGTCGTGTACTCCATCCCTCTGGGTCTCCTGATAAGTGTCTTGATACCCCTGATGGTGAGTGAGGAGCTTCCCCAGGAGCCTCTCTCTGCAGCAAGGTGAGGAGGGGGTGTTCCCTGCTCTGCAGACACGGCTGTTCTGGTCACGTGTGCAGATATCTTAGTCATACTTCCTTGCTAGATGTGTCTGGTGTGACTTTCATAGTTTCCTTCTTGAATCAAAGTGTATGACTGACTGGCAGCCATCTTGGTTGACATGAGTGATGTCATTTTGTTTTATATACTTTATCCTATCTTGACCAGACCAATGTCATTTTATTGGTCCTACTTTCCACAGGTTCTTGATGACATTGTTGAGCCACTCCGTTAACTAGCAATCTTACCATGTCAGCTCTGGCCACCTTGTTACAAGACAACAGAAATTTTCTCAATGTTGAAGCTGTTTGAGCCAGGGGTCAGGTTGAGGCACCCTGGATATTGCTCGAGTATGGTACACCCCTCTCCCTCCTAGAAATGCTATGATACCATTTGGGGCAAAAACCCAGGTGGGAGGTAATTCCTCATGAGAGACAGACCTAACCTTATCCAGAGGGATGGGGTGAAATAGCTCAGTTAGGGGTTTTCCTCATCTAAAATCATGGGTAACAGAACCTTGCCCATCTAACAGTGAAGGACCAGACCGATTGGCTTATTGGGTCCCCTTCACCTCTGAGCTCTGAGGCTGTGTGACACCATCTCACTGAACCACAGCACAGCTGCTCCTCCATTCCTTGGGTGCATTTCCACTGGGGCTGTGCATGGGGGAGGGGCTGTGGCACCGATGGGAGCTTATTCTGCTTCACACTCCTCACCTGGGAAGCCCCAGCAGGACCCTGAGCGTGGTGATTGGAGTGTTAAGTTTTGGTGAGGAGAGGCTGTTACATGGGGGTGGGGTTACTAAGAGGGGAGTCCAGACCACCAGGGGGTGAGTTGGGGCTTGGGTGGTGACCCTGAGGAAGAACGAAGTCAGGAGAAGGCAACAACACATTCAGTGATTTTTATAACATGGCTTGGAGCTGTTGGTGACAGATGGTTCATCACATCAGTTCATCAGGACTAATGGGCTGCTTTGTTACCTGCCCACGGAACAAGCTGGGCGCAGATTTGAATGGAGGCTTTCTGAAGACACTGGCTTTGAAGCCAGGCATGATTCTAACGGGGTGATTTCAGGCATCTTGAACAAGCTGGTGGAGGGAGGGGTATTTGGGGGAAAGCAGGGATTTTATCACCCCTCAAATCCTCAAGTAACCCTCCTTTCAATTAATTTCAAAAGGAACTCTTGAGCAACTAGAGTGAGCAGATGAGAAAAACACAATTGCCACCCACTGCTGACTTGACATCCTGGAGGGCGGCAAGGGATACCATTCACTTCTCAGCTCAGGCTCACTTCCTCCCGGTGGCCTTTCCGGAGTGGCAACCTCCCCAGCCCCAGCCTCTGCTCCCCATCTCAGCTAGGTTATCTTCTTGCTCCCTGTAGCGAGTTAGCCATCCTAGAGGCCCTCTATCTCAGCTGAGTTAGCCACCACCCACATCAAAACTGTTCCAGTGTGGGTCTTTCCACCCACCCCACAGGCTGTGCCCCGTACAATGCCAGGCACAAAGAACAAGGCAGGGGACATGTCCTACAAGGCATAGAGGAAGCCGAGGCCCACCTGGGTGATGCCATCAGGAAAGGCTTAGGGAAGAGATGAACAGGAGGAAGGGGCTGAGTGTGAGGATGGCATGTCAGGTTAAGGTATTGGGGGTGCAGGAAGCACAGGCCAGGCCCTGGGAGAGGGCAGTGAAGTCAGCTGGCAAGGTTAGGTAGAAGATGCTTCAAATGCCTTGGTGTTGCAGCCTGGGGAACCCCCTCGAGAACACTTTGCAGGGAAATTCACCATCGTAAAGCTTTATTTGGGCAAATTATGATGTACCAGGTGCTAGCTTAGGTGTTTTACCTGGATTTCCTCTTTTAGTCCTCACAGAGACCCAATAAGATAGATATCAGCATCCCATTTGATGGATGAGGAAACTGAAGCACCACAAATACCGAGAAGCAAAGCTGAAACTAGAACTTCAGGCTCTCTGAGCCTCTTTCCACCAGGACCTAACATTCAGTGAGCACTTACTGTGCTAGAACTTACCAGAGGGCACCCTTATGGTAGGTACATTGCTTCTCCCCTGTATCCCCAGAAGTGGCATCAGTCTTTACTCAGGTAAAACCTTCGACAGAGGGCAGGCTCAGGGCAGGCCCTCAGCACAGTTGGCAACAATGTGAGTGAGCCATGTGAGTGAGCTACCTTGGGGGCACCTCCAGCCCCCATCGAGCCTTCACATGACTGCAGTTTTGGCCAACATCTTAACTTCAATCTCATAACGAACTCCAAGCTAGAACCACTCAGACCCCTGACTCCCACTTACTAAATTTTGGAGGGATTTCTTACTCATCAGTAGATAACTAATACACATTCCATTCAAGCTCCAACTGTTTCTGGATATGTGACTGTGGACATCTTTACCGCTCTGGGCATGTTTTTTCCAACTCAGACCCTTCTGCTGAACTCCAGATCAATGCACTTAGCAGCCCCCATTAAGGTTCCTTAGGCATGGGAAATTGTTTAGGCCTAGTAGAATGCTGCGAATAACAAAATCTCAACATACCACTAGATTATACCAGGCGGAAGTACATTTCTCTCACACATTCAAGAACTCCAGCCCTGACCAGTGTGGCTAAGTTGGTTGGGTGTCATCCTGCAAAACAAAAAGTTGCTGGTTCAATTTCCTGTCGGGGTACATTCCTGGATTGCAGGTTTAGTCCCTAGTCAGGGCATGTACGACAGGCGACCAATCAATGTTTCTCTCTCATATTAATGTTTCTCTTCCCCCCTTTCTCCCTCCCTTCCCCTCTCTCTAAAAATAAGTAAATACGATCTTTAAAAGAAGACGAAGAAAAAGTCCAGAGGCAGGCTGTCCAGGGTTCGCATGAGCATTGTGTATATACCACAGTCCCAGCAACCGATGCTCTATCTTGTTGCTCTACAGTGTTCAGCTTTCATTCCCAAGGTTTTCTCATGGCCTAAAACAGCTGCTTGTGCTATAGACATCATATCCACAATCTAGCATTTATAAATTTTTTTAATTTTAGAGAGAGCCCTGGCTGGTGTGGTTCAGTGGATTGAATGCCAGCCTGTGGACCGAAAGGTTGCCAGTTCAATTCCCTGTCAGGGCACATGCCTGGGGTGAGGGCCAGATCCCCATTTGAGGGTGTGCAAGAGGCAACCGGTCAATGTATCTCTCATACATCAATGTTTCTCCCCCTTTCTTTCTCCCTCCCTTCCTCTCTCTCTAAAAATAAATAGATAGATTTCTGGCCAAAATGGAGGCATAGGTAGACACTCTTCACCTCCTTGCCCAATCATAAGGAGCATCACAACTAACCTCAAACAAAAATCATCCGGAACTGCCAGAAAAATCAAACTGTATGGAAGTCCGACAACCAAGGATTTAAAGAAGAAATATTCATCCAGATGGGTAGGAGAGGCGGAGACGGGGACCCAGAGCGAAGAGGATGTGGTGTGGCAGCAGCAACTGGTGGAATGGGTGGTCCCACACGCATATGTGATGGATGAGAGCCAGGAGGGCCACCTGGGGAGCGAGTGACCCAGCACCAGGCCAGACGGCACAGCCCAGGGTTCCAGCACCAAGAAGTAAAGCCTCATAACTTCTGACTGTAAAAACCAGTTGGGGCTGGGGCAGTGGAAGAAACTGCCAGTCTTTCAGGAGAGTCCATTTATAGGACACACACGGTCTTAGAACATATGCAAACCCACCCACTATGGAACTCAGCACCAGGGCAGCAGCTAGAAGGGTGCTAATTGCATATGAGAAGTGGGGGAAGTGACTGGGAATGGGGCAAATCCAAGCAAGTGGCATTGTTCCCTCTCTGACCCCTCCCCACATACAGTGACACAAAGCAGCAAGCAGGTTGCCCCACCCTGATGAACACCTAAGGCTCTGTCCCTTACAACATAACAGGTGTGCCAAGACAGGGAGTAAAATCCGCTCTACCTAATACGCAGAAACAAACACAAAGGGGCTGCCAAATTGAGGAGACAAAGAAATATGGCCCAAATGAAAGAACAGATCAAAACTCCAGAAAAAGAACTAAGCAAAATGGAGCTAGCCAACCTATCAGATGCAGAGTTCAAAACAATGGTGATAAGGACACTCAGAGAACTTCCTGAGTACAGCAAATACATAATGGAAGAAATGAAGGCTACACTGAGTGAAATAAAGAAAAATCCACAGGGAACCAGCAATGATGGGAATGAAGCCAGGGTTCAAATCAACAATTTAGAGCATAAGGAAGAAACAAACAGTCAACCAGTACAGAATGAAGAAACAAGAATTCAAAAAAACAAGGAGAGAATGAGAAGACTTTGGAACATCTCCAAAGGTGCCAACATCTAAATCATAGGGATGCCAGAAGGAGAAGAGGAAGAGCAAGAAACTGAAAACTTATTTGAAAAAATAATGAAAGAACACTTCCCTAATGTGGTGAAGGAAATAGGCATACAAGCCCAGAGAGCACACGAGAGTCCCAAACAAGTTAAACCTAAAGAGGCCTATATCAAGACACATCATAATTAAAATGCCAAAGGTTAAAGATAAAGAGAATCTTAAAAGCAGCAAGAGAAAAGCAGAGAGTTACCTACAAAGGAGTTCCCATAAGACTATCAGCTGATTTCTCAGAAGAAACTTTGCAGGCAAGAAGGACTGGCAAGAAGTATTGAGTGATAAAAAGCAAAAAACTGCAACCAAGATTACTCTATATAGCAAAGCTATCATTTAGAATTGGAGGGCAGATAAAATGCTTTCCAGACAAGGTAAAGCTTAAGGAGTTCATCATCACAAGCCCTTATTATATAAAATGTTAAAGGGGCTTATCTAAGAAAAAGGAGAAGATCAAAACTACGAGCATTAAAATGACAACAAACTCACAACTATCCACAAATAATCTAAAAAAACAAAAACAAAACAAACTAAGAAAACAACTGGAACAGGAACAGAATTATAGACATGGAGATGACATGGAGGGTTATCAGTGGCGAAGGGGAATGAGAAAGAGAGGGAGAGAAATATCGAGGTGTGGTTGCCTCTCACGCACCCCCTAGTGGGGACCTGACCTGCAACCTAGTCATGTGCCCTAGTCTGGGAATTGAACCAGTGACTCTTTGGTTCGCAGCCCAGCACTCAATCCACTGAGCCACACCAGTCATGGCTAAAATCTTAAAAAAAAAAAAAAAAAAAAAAAAAAGTTAGAGGGAGAGGAAAGAACAGAGCAAGAAACCTCATTTTTTTTCCATTTATTTATATATTCAGTGGCTGACCCGTATTTGTGTCCTAACCAGGGTTTGAACCTAAAACCTTGGTGTATTGTAATGATGCTCCAACCAACTGATCTACCTGTGCAGAGCCACAATCTAGCCTTTAGAAAGGAGTAACTGGAGAAAAAAGAAAAAGAAAAAAGAAAAACTACTCCTTCCTTTTAAAATCATTTTGCTTAGCCCTGGGTGGTGTGGCTCAATGGATTGAGTTTTGGCCTGGGAACCAAAAGGTTGCTGGTTTGATTCCTGGTCAGGGCACATGCCTGGTTTGTGGGCCAGGTCCCTGTTTGGGGGTCTGTGAGAGGCAACTCAAACACATTGATGTTTCTCTCCCTCTTTTTCTCTCTCACTTCCCCTCTCTCTAAAAATAAATAAAAAAATATTTAAAAAAATAAAAAATAAAAATAAACAAAGTATTAAAAAAAATAAAATAAAAAAGTTTTGCTTAGCCCTGTCTGGGTTTCTCTCTTTCTCATTCTCCCTCTTCCTCTTTCTCTCTAAAATCAATAACTAAAAAATTTTTATAATGAAAAAATAAAAATATTTTGCTTATTTTCCACTGACCACATCTCATAAGAGAAACAAGAAAACATAGTCTATTCTGATGGTCACCTAGATGTGCTCATCTAGAAATACGGAGATTCTGTACTCAGGGAAAAGGGGACACAGGCATGTGGGACAGCACCCTCCATGCTGCTTCCGGGTGACAGGGTTTTATTAATTCTTTTGTTTATTTTTCATGATAAAATAATATAGAAAGCTGAGGCCCAGAGAAGGGTTATAGAAAGCTGTTAGCTGTGCCAGATGTAAACCATGCCTGCCTTTTATGTTTTAAATATTTATAGTTATATTTTTTAAATAACAAAGAATGCAAATTCTTTTCCTAGTTCAATTCTTGAAATGTGGAAAAATTATTACACCTTCTTTGCCTCAAATTTATAGAACAGAGGCCATTTTCTTCCTTGTAAATGTAAAATTATTATTGTAGGGTAATGGTAATGGGAAACAAAGATGTAATATGTTTGAGCTAGTTTTCTAAAGATGACATAATGTAAAAGAACTAAAGATTTACCCTTTAGAATATATGCAGAATGTCCCCTGTAGGGTTATATAATTCTGTATTATTTGAACTTGACCATAAGCATAGATTAACATGTAAGTGAAAAAAAAGACATTTAAAATAAATAAAATAGCCATGGCCAGGTAGCTCAGTTGGCTGGATCATCGTCCCGTATTCTAAAAGGTTGTGGGTTTGATCCCCAGCAGGGCATGTAAGGGAGGTAACAGATCAATGTTTCTCTCTCACATAGATGTTTCTCTCTTTCTCTCTCTTGCCAAGAAAAAAAGACCAATAAACATATCCTTGGGTAAGGATTTTTCTAAATAAACAAATAAAATATAGCTGATACTCTTCCTAAATAAAATAATGTGCTCGTTATAGAAAATACAGAAATATTTTTTAAAACCATTGTAATTACCCACAATTTTACCCTTCATAGAGATCCCCATTATTAATATATTGGTATGATATCTCCAATTTTATTCCTATGTGTAGATAGGCAGAAGATAGATCGATGGATAGATTTTAAAAACAAACAGGATCATTCTGCATATAGTGTTCCCCAACACTGTATTATGAAAATTGGTCGACAGCCAAGCTAAATTTATTGTTCAGTGACCCCTCATACCCACCACCTAAGTTCTCCCATTAGTAGTGTACTATTACTTGATTTATTGCATAGTTATCCAATTAGGTGTGTGTAGTTGTTTTTTTTTAATTATCATACAGTAATAGTGACCTCTTTGGGGTGCAGTTCTAGGAATTTACATGTACTGGCACATGTAACCACCACAGCCAGGATTCAGAACAGTTTCATCATCCTCAAAAATTTCCCTCTTGCCACCACCCCCTTACAGGCACACCTTCCTGCATACCTAAGCCCTAGGAGCCACTGATCTGTTCTCAACACCATTGTTTGTCTTTGCTAGGACATCATAGAAATTGAAACATGCAGCATGTAACCTTTTGGGACTGGCTTCTTTCATCCATGTTGCTATGACTAGCAACAGTTTGTTCTTTCTTACTGCTGAGTAGCAGTCCTCTGCATGGACGTACCACATTTCATTTACCCACTCTCCCAATTGGGTTGCTTCCAGTTTTTGGTCATTATGAATAGAATGGCTGTTAACATTCTTGTGTGAATGTCAGTTTTATTTCTCCAGGGTAAAGATCTAGGATTGGATTGCTGGGTCACTGTGGTTTTAATTTGCACTTAACCAATGGCTAATGATGTTGAACATCTTTGCATGTTCTTATTTGCCATCTGCATATCCCCTTGAGTGAAATGTCTGTTCAACTGTTTTGCTCATTTTAAAATCAGTAGATCTTTTTCTTACTGTTGAGTTTTGAGGGTTTTTTGGGTTTGTTTGGTTTTTTTTGTATCCTGGAAACAAGTCTTTTGTTAAATAGGTGATTTGTAAATATTGTCTTTTAGACTATACTCTGTCTTTTTACTCTTAACACTGTCACAAAGCAAAAGGTCTTGATTTTGATAGTCTAACTTATCAATTTTTTTTGTAGCCTGGAAGGCTACAAAGAGAGCGTGGCCCTGCTGACACATTGACCTCAAGCTTCTAGCCTCCAGAGCTGCGAGACAATTTCTATTGTTTTAAACCACCCAATTTGTGGTACTTTGTTATGATAGCTAGAGAAAACAAATTCAATTAGTTTGGAGATAAATTGCATCTTTATCATGTTGAGTCTTCCAGTCCATGAATGCAGTACGTTTCAGATCTTTTTTTATTTCTTCATCAACATTTTATTTTCAGTGTAAACACCCTGTGTATGTTTTGTTAGCGTTATACTCAAGTATTTTTTCCTTTCTTTCCTTTTGGAGCTATTATTACAAATAGTATTGTATTTTTTAATTGTTCATTGTTAGTATATAAAATATGATTGACTTTTTTGTATTAGTCTTGCACCTTGCAGCCATGATGAACTCAATTACTTCTAAGACTTTTTGAAAAATTATAGTTATTAAACATTTTGTGATATTTCATTTTAATTTGAAAATGCAAGGGAGATACTGTTTTTCTCCTATCAAATGGCAAAAAGTTTTAAAAAGGAGCAACTCCTATATGTTGGGCATTTATATTGTTTCCTTTTATTATTACTGCTATTAATGATGAAATGAATTTCAGATTCTGGGACATCAGTCTCTGACCCCTTTTCTAAGTATGTCGGAGGAGGGATTCCTAGAAATGGGATTAGCAGGTCAAAGGGCTGAACCCTCCTTGAGTACTTACTACACAATGGCTCAGCTGCCTTCCAGAAAGGTCAAACCAACCCATCCCCATCAGCATCACATGCAAGCACTCAGTGCTCTGAAATGTTGCCAGCACTGGGAATGAGCATTTTAAAGCTCTTTGCTGTTTGGTAGGAGAAAAAGACTATCTCCCTTGCATTTTAAAATACTGCTTTTGAAAATGCTAACCTGTCCCACCCCTATTACAAACCTTCCATGGCTCTCTTCAAAATAAAGTCCATGTCCCTGGCTGACAGGTGCATGCCCCAGTATCAGCTCCTGTTTACACCCTTCATTGTCAAATTCCGCTGCTTCCTTTTCCCACTGTGTACTAGGTGCTACAGCATAGCAAGTAACTTCTGAAACTCATGACAAAATTTCTTCCCTCCCAAGGCACTGCCTGAAATGCAGCCGTGCTCACCCTGCTTGTTCCTCCCAAAGTACCCAAGGAGGTACCTAGGAGAGATTTAGAGTGGTGGATCTGAAGCCAAACTGACTGCCTTCCTGTCTGGCTCTGCTGTGTGGCCTTGGAAAAGGCCACCTCTCTGTGCCTCAGTTACCTATACTGCAAAACAGCAGTAAGGAGAGCAGCCATCTCATAGAGTTGTTGTAAGGATTAAAAGAGTTAACAACAGTACAACTGTCTGGTGCTTGGAAAGTGTTAATATGTCTTAGCTGCTACTGTTATTATTCACAGCAGCCCCCTCCTTGATCTGGCCCATCACCCATAGGAAGCAGTTCACTGTCATGTACCCTTATTCCATTGTGTTGCTTCTTAAATGCATGAGCCTCATGTTTCTCTTCTACCAATAAACGAAGTGAATAACCCCACACCTGCTTCAGACTCACCACGATGATTTAAAGAGCTAATATGTATCCAAATGCTTTTTAATGTTGTATATCACTTTGGTGAGGGTTATTATCTCTGTTCCCCACCCCCTCCATCGGAAGGAGAGAGCAGGATGACAATGAGAGCTGCAATTTACTGGGTGCCTGTGCTGGCCACCTCCTTAAGTCCTTCCGTGCTCCCCCTGCTGTGCAGCAGTCAGGGCCCTGGCAGGATATGGGACCCACCCCAGGGCCTTCAAGAAGCTCTAATGGAGGGTCTCTTTACAGGGGTGCAGGCAGGCAGGGTGAAGGGGATCAAGGAGGGGCGGTGTGGCACAGGGATCAGTGATGGCGGTAAGTCATTGAACCTCCCAGGGCCTAGAGGACCAGGGGCATGTGCGCTGTGCCCCAAGTCGCAGTCATGGAGGGACACAGAGCAGCCAGGTCAGGAGCCAAAGCAGGACCAGGGCGGGGAAAGGAGCACCCCAACTTCTCTCCTCCTCTAGGATATCCCAAGCTAGGCACTGCCCAACAGAAAGCCATCTGGCAAGGGGGCCCAGAGGTCAGCCTTCCAGGCACTGCGCTAGTCAGAGCAGGGTAAGTGGGGTGAGTGAAGGGGTCGATGGATGAAGGGAGAGTAACAAGCACGGGGAGACAGGATTGTTCTCTACCATCACCACCTCCGATTTTGCAGATGAGAAGATTGAGGCCCAGAGACAAGAATAACTTACTTTGCCAGCTCTCTCAGAGCTGGTTGCGGGGGCGGGGGGCGCGGAGAGCAAGGCTCAGAAGGATGGTCCTGTCCCCGCCCTGCCCAGCCTCCCAGGTGTTAGCTGGGCTCAGGGACAGCAGCACCCATGAGCTTCTGTCTCCCTCCTTTCTCCTCCCTTCCTCTCACTGTCACTTGTCCCATCCTCTCACCTGCTGTCTGCCCTGGCCTCCGAGAAGGCTTTTGGCTCTCTCCCCCGTGTCTCTGTCTTTCTCCACTTCATCTCTCTCTCCTCCCATTTTCCCAGTCTCCCTCTTTCAGTCTCTCCTATAGCTGCTCTGTGACTTGTCATCCATTTCCCAAAGCTCAGATTCTCGGCAACTCTCCTCTCTAGGTTGTGCCTCTGAGTCTCCCATCTCCGCCTCCACATCCCTCCCATTTCCGCCTCCACATCCCCATCTCCGCCCCGGCACCGGTGCCTGCATGTCCGCCTCCGGTCGCCCCTGTCCCTCCGCCCCTGCAGCAAGCTCGGTGGCCGAGGTGGGGGTGGGGGGGATTGGCGCGGCGCCCGGCCTGAGTCACACGCATGAGGCAGCGTGAGTCAGGCGCGGAGGGAAGTCCCTACGGAAGGGGCTTTCGGAGCCGCAATCGAATCGCGGGGAAAGAGAAAGTGTTCGGAACGCTCCTTTGACACAGTGACCTTGTGTGAGCCCAGGCCGGACACACCCCCACACTCTACCCACAGACAACAACACGCACCCCCAACCCACGGCAGCCGAGGGCCCTCACGCCTGCTCCCAGGTGCGCGGCTGCCGGAGGTGGGCGCACAGGGACGCCCCGCGGGACCGGGCGGGGCTGGGCGAGGGGCAAGCCTCTTGGGAACCAAGGGCTCTCCAGTCCGTCCACACGACCGTCTCTTCCCCAGCTTCCCAAAAGCCTGGCGAGTACTCCATCCAGCATCGCTCACCTGCTCCAGACTCCAGACCCATTTCCCCATACAGGGTGGGGGAAGGGTGTCAAGAGGGCTCCTCAGGGCCGATTAGGTCACTT
Organism: Pteronotus mesoamericanus; assembly: GCF_021234165.1. Taxonomy (NCBI): domain Eukaryota; kingdom Metazoa; phylum Chordata; class Mammalia; order Chiroptera; family Mormoopidae; genus Pteronotus; species Pteronotus mesoamericanus. The sequence goes on from NW_026555085.1 coordinate 4,433,234, forward strand.
TGTGGGGCCCCGTGGGTGGTAGAGTTGGATAACGTGGGTCCCTACACGGACGCTCTCCTAACCCTCTGAGGCTGACCTGCAAACAGATCGTTGGATTCAATTAAACAAGTATTTATTGAACACCTACAATAAAGACGAGTGCCAGGCTTAGAAGACCTGGAATATGGCCGTGAACAAAACAGAAGAGTGGACAAAATAAGTCAACTCCTGCCCTCCAAGAGCGACATGGGGTGGGGATGGGGGTTACAATAAATAATAAATAAGCAAATAATCTAGACCAGCACCGTCCAATAGAAATGGAACGGAAGGCACATATCTAATGTTATATTTTCTAGTAGCCATATTAAAATGGTAAGAAGAAACACAGGAAATTAACTTTAATAATATATTTCATTTAACCCAATATATCCAAATATTTACATTTCAACATGCAACCAATATACAAAAATCAGGGTTTTTTTTTTATGTGTGTGTGTGTGAGAGAGAGAGAGAGAAAGAGACAAGTCTGGGAAATCCAGTGAGGACTTCATGCTTCCAGCACATCGTAACTCAGACTCACTACCTTTGAGAGTCAAGTACTCAGCCACCACCTGTGCCTAGTGGCAACCCTGATGGGCAGCATAGTCAAGATATCAGATAAAAGTTGCAGAATAGAAAAAAGTAGAGCACAGTGAGGGGATGGGAAGAGTTGGGTGGGAAGAGGAGGTGAGGTGGGGCAGAATTCAGAGAAGTGAGACCCACAGATATTCTAAATCCTGGTTCTGCCACTGGCATTGGCAAGTCACCTGATCTTGCAGAGTCCCAATTTCACCATCTATGAAATGGGAACATGACTTCTCCTGTGCGGATTGGAGGAATGCCCACTCATTAAATATTATTTTTGTCCCCACCCCCTCCAGCTGTCTGTAGCAGTGGCCACCGCACAGCCCCCTAATCTCAGAGTCATATTCCCTCCACCCCTAACATTTAAAGTCCTCTAATTGCAGCCTAGCTACCCACCCACCCCCCAGACCCTCCATTTTTTATGTTTCTATCCCAGCAATATACTTAACTTCTTTGGACTTCAGTTTCACTGACTGAATTGCACACCTTGAATTCTTAGGAGAAATTGCAAGGTGTGTAATTGCACACCTTGAACTCCCTCTTCGGGAAACAGGAAAAAGATTTCTGCCCATGAAAGTCATCCTGCCCCCAAAGACCTCTCCCACCGAACGCAAAATGCCAGAAAAAGGGATGCTTAGGAACTGTGGACAGAGCCCAGGGAGCGGGGTTGGAGGAGAAGGAAACCCCAAGCCAAGAGGCTGCAGTGTGAGGCGTTCTGCATAGCTTTTATGCACCCCGCCTCCAGGGCAGGCAGGCCAGGGGGCCCAAAAGCCCAAGGGAAGCTCAAGATCAACAATCAGGCCCTCGGAAGAGGACTCCATGGGGTTTCACCAAGGCCCCACCAAGGATGGAAGTGCCAGGTGGGGGCAGGCCCTTAGTCCCAAAGGAGGCAGCAGGGTCTGGATTTGGCATGCAGCCCTGCCCTCACCTCACTGCACCCCACCCCCAAAGCCTGGGAACTGGTAGGGCTCCCTGGATGGCGACCCAGAAATCTGTCAGCAGCTCCTCCCTGGCACTGCCCACACGGATCTCCACTGCTTCCCTGGCAGCTGCCAGGGTTTCTTTCCCCTGGCTTCCCATGCTCACCCACTCGCCCCTCTACCCCTAGAGACCCACCCAGACTCTCCAAGGCTACCCAGAGCCAAGTAGCTGGATTTCCGGCTATCCAGACCTCAGCGTTAAGGCAGTGAGAGCATGTCCAAGCCTGGGTTTGCTCTTAGACTGACACTGCTCAGCCCCCAGGGCCACTCAGGTGTTCCGGATCCAGAGGGCCACCGATCCTTTAGTGACTGAGTTCCTAGAAAGTAAGAAAAAACAAAGATGCCGCCCACTCAATTCACAGTGAGGACTAGGCCTTGGAGGACATACGACCCCCAAGGATTTATAAGGTACGAGAAAAACCGGGAGCCTGGGTGAGCGGGGAGCAGCGAGGTTTAAGCCAGGTTGGTGAGGAGGAAGGCCGGCTGGGCCCCTCCCCGCCGCCATCTCCTGCTCGCCAGATTCCAGACCAGCAGGCTCGCCCTGCTCCGCCCGCCTCCTTCCTCCTTCGCTCTCCCGCCAGTGGCCACCTCCCCTCCCCCACTTCGCTCCTCTCCCCTCCCCCCCAACCACCTACTTTCTCTGCCCCTCCCCCAGCCTCTTTCGCTCTCATTCATCCATCCATTCACCAAACTTTAGCTGAGAGCCAAGGCCCCCTAAGGCCCCGGTGCGAGGCTCGAGGGTGTGGGGAAGAAAACAAAGCCCTGGAGAAGCCCCACCAATCCCCGGCGTGGCGTTGGCTCCTCCCCCACTCCAGCCCACCTCCCTCAGCCAGGCCCCCCGCCCTTCGAGGCCCCTCGACCTCTCCCCTGCCCTCCTCTCCTACTCCGAACTCTGGCCCGGCCTGTGGGGCTGTGGGTCCAGCCGAGCGTCCCATGTGCTCCGGGCGCAGGCAGGCAGCACCCTCTCCTGCCCGTTCCCCGTACGGAGCTCCCAGCCCTAAGGAAAGTTCAGGGTGAGGGTTCAGGGTGACCTGGAGCGGAGAGAGCACTGCGTGACTCAGGACACATCTCCCCAGTTGGGGCAACATTCCCCTGCAGAGGCAGAAGGAACCAACCAGGACTCCTGCAACTGCGGACTTGGGGTAGGAGGTCGCCTCCCACAGCTAGTAATGGAGGACGGTCACTTTGGAAGGCCTCGGGGTCACTGTACCCTTCCCCAGCCCAGGACATATTCCCACTCGAAAAGCAGGCAAGGCATAGGACAAGAGAAACAGAAGCCAAAGACCATATGACTGTTTCCTGAAACCTTGGGGCCTATGACCTGGAGAGACAAACTCAGCCCCCAGAGAACAGAGTCACAGGCCCACAGCGGCTGTCCCAACACTTGCTTCCACTGGCTTACATGGATGGGGCCTCCGTAGGCTACATAACTTTAAAGGGCATGTATTTTGCACCCTTTCTCAGTGGGAGGAGGCAACGTGTTAGAGGCATTTTACCTGCAGTCTGTTGCACTTGGCGTCATCAGATAGTTCCTTAGACCGAAGGGAAACTGTTTTGTTCCATGCGAAGCATATATCTTACACTCACCTAAAGTGCACTCTGCCACCACTGCCCAGTCACCAACAAGCAACCGAGCCAGCCATTCTGCCCCAGCCAAAGGCCAAGATGGTTGTCAAGTGGCTACCAGCTGGTATTGACTAAACCTGAGACCAAGGGGAAAAATCCAATTTCCTACGATCAGTGGCAAATTATAAAGTCTACAGGTAATATCCACTAGACATGAGCTTGTGTGCAGGAGATCGTGTGATGATGATAGCCCACAATTTTGACCTAGTGAGACAAATACAGATGTCCCTGTAAGGTGCAGATTCCTGTCTCACTCAGGCCGGGCCACTCTGTCACTCCTATGATGATCTGCTGGCTTCCTTGCCCTTTTCTCCGCCTTGGAGTTTGGGTCCTCAGAACAACTCCCTGTGGCTTGGTCTTTGCTGACAACAGAAATCACTTTGGCTAATCATTCCTCATTTAACACATTTTTGAGTTTGAACACTGGGCTAGACCCTAGCAATACCCCAGTGAGCCCAACTGATAAAATTCCTTACCCTCCAGGAGCTGACCTTTCAGTGGGGAGAACCAGAGAGAAATACGAGAGAGAACCAGAGCAACATAATACATATCACTTTTATTGATAATAGTCCAATAGAAAAGTTAACTACATAATATGTTAGAAATTGACAAGTGCGATAGGGAGAAAAAACATGGTAAAGTGGATGAGATTTGCAGGAGGAGATGAGCAGTTTTAAATAGTGTGGACAGGTAATACTGAAGGCTGTGAGAAGGCAAACTGTGAGAATATTTAGGTGAAGAGCATGTCAGGCAGAGGGAATGACAAGTACAAAGGCCCTGAGGGGAGCTCCTGCCTGCCAGACCTGGGCAACATCCTGGGAGGCTGGTGTGGCCAGAGCAGAGCAGCAGGTAGGAGATGGGGCGGGCTGGGGGGGGGGGGGGGGGGGCAATTTGCAGGGCCTTCTGGGCCTTTGTGAAGACCTTGTTTTTACTCCATGTGAGATGGGAGCCCCTGGAGGATTTTGAGCAGAGAAGGGACATGCTTTATGTTTTAGGTGAAAAACGATTCAATATTGAGAATTAGGTGCTTCCCAAACCATTAGGAAGAACTGGAGGAGCCAGCTCTAGGCTGGGTCTCCTGGAACACGACTGCCTGCTTTCCTCTGCCCTGATGGGGGGCTGGAGTGGGGGGCGGGGGGATTGGGATCAGGAAGCCCTGCCTGAATGGCTGAGCTATGATCCAGGGATAGGAGTTCTTTCTGCCACCGTTCCTGACTCTTAACCCTCACAAAGCTGGTGAGTGGATGCTGCAGGTGCTGCAGAAAACCCCATGTCTCTATAGCCCTCACAGCAATATTTCCCTTTCCTTGTTTCCTCCCCCAGAATTTCACTCTTTTATTAGGACCTAATTTACGTTCAAACCTGCAACTTCAAACGAGTGTGGAGAATGGTGCTGAATGCCAAGCCCATCCCCAAGTCAAATGACCTGCCACGTCCCACCCCCACCCCTGCATGCTCTGCCCACGGCCAGACTCCTGCTCTTCATGCCCCAGGCCCCCATCATGGCAGGTACCACACTGGTGAAACTACCCTGTACTTGTTCGTCTCCCTGCCCCACGCAGTCAGTCCCCAGAGGACAGGGAACATAGCTACCCAATTCAAGGGCCCACCCTGAGTGCCTATCTTGGTGCCTGGAGGGATCCAACTAGCCAGGCTGGGAAAAGGCAACAAGCTCACTCAATTTAGGAGAAGAAGCAGTGGAGGGGAAAGAGGCAGAATCCCAAGTTAACCTTCCTGAGCCTCAGTTTCAACACCTGTAAAATGGGGGCAACAGTCATGCTGACCTGGAAGGGACATTGTGGGATCTGCATTTAGTAGGTGCTCATCAAATCCCCCTTTTCCTCTGCTTTTTTTTTTTTCTTTTTCTTTTTTTCTTTCCCGATGTTGGCGAGGATCTGAGCTTTTCTGGGTTCCAGCTCTGAAAAAGAAGGCTGATAAAATTGATGGTATTGTGGGGTCATACCTGGTGGGTGGCTGGCTCAGGAAAATAGGGAGAGAGGTGCCTGCCCCCTGGGCAATCCTATTTATCGGAGAAGTTTTCCCTCCAAAGTTGGAAACAAAAGGGGCCCTCCTCCCACTGTAGGCCTGCCAGGCTTCCTGGCAGCAAAGCCTGTGGTCAGCAGGGCCTAGTGGCCTAATCCTGCCAAATGACCAGATGTACTAGTAGCTGGGTGACTCTCCAGGAGAGTGGTCAAACACTGTGCACTGGGGTGAGCCTATATCCAGCTTGCCTGGGTCAATTGTGGTTGTTGTGGTCCTGGGGCAATCCTAGTTACAATGGGCCAGTTCAGGTTCATGCTCATTGTCTGCTCATAACTACTACTACCTGCTCCTACTCTGAAGTGTCTTGCTTGTCTGTAATAGCTGAGCATACACCTCCTATGATCCAGGAATTCCTCTCCTAGGTATGTACCCAATAGAAATGAGCACATCTCACCAAGATACATTCACAGCAGCACTACTTGTAATAGTCCCAAACCAGAAACTATCCAAATGCCCTGCAACAGAGTGGATATAAAAACTGTGGTACACTTAACATCATATAACCGTGCAGCAAAGAAAATGAACGTTCTGCAGCCACATGCAATAACATGGATGAATCATGACATAATGTTGAAAAAGGAAATTAACACAAGAGAGTACATAACATATGATTCCATCCACACAATGCACAAAAAAGTTGGAACTAAAGAGTGCTGTTAGAAGTTGAGATGGTGCCCTGATTGATATGGCTCAGTGGGTTTGGTGTAGTTCCACCAACTGAAAGGTCGCTGGTTTGATTCCTGGTCAGAGCACATGCCTAGGTTGCGGGCCAGGTCCTCAGTTTGGGGCCCTGAGAAGCAGTCCAAACATCGATGTTTCTCTCCCTCTCTTTCTCCCTCCCTTCCCCTCTTTCTAAAAATAAATAAATAAAATCTTTAAACAAACAAACAGAAAAGAAGTTGAGATGGTGGTTACATAAGGGAGGCTGAAAATGTTCTCTTTCTTGATCTGGGTGCTAGTGACACATGGGTGTTAACTTTATGAAAGTGCATTGAGCTGAACACAGGGTTTATGCCTTTTATACAGTTTTCATCAGTAAAAGGTGTACTTTAAAACATATCTTGGTTTGTACAATAGGTTCCAGGGCTGTCCAACCTTTTGGTGGCTCAGTGCCACACTGAAAGAAGACTTATCTTGGGCCACACACACATTAAATACACAAACACTAATGAAAACTGATGAGCCAAAAAAGGTTTTAAGTAAATTTATGATTTTGTGTTGGGCCGCATTCATGGCCATCCTGGGCCGCCTGCGGCTTGCAGGCCATGGGTTGGACACCCCTGGTAGACAATTCCTACTCCTCTCCTCCCTGCCTCTTACCATCTACCTTTCAGGTTGGGCTGACACACAGAACACTGTCACACCTTATTCCCATGCCTTTTGAGAAACCTCTACTCTTCCAAGAGCTGCAGTTGACTCAAAAGCAACAGGTAAACTGATACGTAAACATATAACTGGAGAGATAGGATGCACGAATCCCCAGGTATGCTAAGGGACACACCAACTACCACAACCTCCTAATTTCAAGCCATGACTGGGACATTGTCAAGCTCCTGCTACTCCACTTAGCAGAGCAGGGGAAAAACTAACATACATCAGAAAGAATTTCAACAGGTCAAGTAAAATTAAGTTTACCTTCAGCTGTCCTGAAAAATAACGTTGACTCAAATTCCCCACTTCCTGAGTATGTCTGTTGGGGTGGGTCATTGAGTTCAATGTGTTATCCTTGTGAAAACTGTATAATTCAACTCTGACAGTAAGAAAATGCTTCCTGTGGCAAAGACTGGTTCTGATACGACCAATTCCCCTGGGGCCCCTCAGGCCTTGACCAGCCAAGTTCATGTCCCTGGCCTAGAGTAGCTCTCTTTCTGTGCCTGCTCCCCATGGCTTCCCACCTGTCCAAATACCATCCTGGCCCACTCAAGCCCACCTCTAGGAGACTTCCTTGACTACCCACAGCTTCCTCCTCTCCTCCGGTAGCACCTGCTAAGTCTCTCTTTACACATCTGACCCCTCAGTCTAAGTTTCTAAAGCACAGGGAACTTTGCTCACTGATGGTACCCCAAGAGCATGGAAGAGTTCTTGGTACACAGTAGGCCCTCAGTAAATACTGAATCAATGAATGAATGAATGTTTTCTGCTTCATGAAGGGGTCCCCAACCTCTGGGCCTGTTAGGAACCAGGCCACACAGCAGGAGGTGAGCTTGCATATAATGTGCTTGAATCATCCCAAAACCACCCTCCCCCGCTATCTGTGAAAAAATTGTCTTCCACCAAAGCGTTCTTGGTTCTGATTCCTCTAGACATGAAATTCACTGGAGCAAGGACTTATTCATTTTTAAAATCCCTACCATTCACCCTTATGCTTAATAATTACTGAAAGAAAAAAGTAAGTCATTTGGGGCATTTGTAATCCAGAGAGCATGGAGGCAGGGGTCAGTGATAGGTATTTGGCTTTCAAAGGTGTGGGTAATCCTGGAAAAAAACAAACTACTATGTTTGCCTAGACATTTTTTATTTATATCTGCTTCCTTCCGGAGAGAAATTGAGGTGGCTTACAGAAATACACATAATACAAGGTAAAAAAACAAGTCGGTAAGGAAATCAGGATGATGGGAAAATAAAAGTATGAAAAAAAATAAGATCAGGTCAGCTGGTGAAAAGTGGGCCAAAAATTTGGACACATTTTCCCACAGCCCACTGGAGAAGGAAGTCCCTCTCTCTTCCACACCCGCCGCTCAGGGGCAGCCACAGGCCTCACAAGGCCTTCCTGGCCACTAGCGCCAGAGGCCTGGCCTAGAAGCCTGGGGGGCATTGGGGAAGGCTATGTCTAGGGGAACGCCACTCTGCGAGGGCTATCCTTAGCCCAAACCTGGGGGGCCCGGGTTGATGGCAGGAACCCGTAGCACGAGGGCTGAAAAATCGGTCTTCCACTCAATGTCGCGTAGTTTGGGAGGTAACAACTCCATGCCATGAGGCTAACTCTACTCGCGGCCTACTAAGCGCGCGCTTATCGCGTAGGGCACAAAGATGGAGCAGCGCGCCTAGCACCCCGCCCCACCCCCGGCTCCAGACAAAGGGGCAGGCCGCCCCTCCCCCAGCCTCTCCCACGAGTTCCCCTCCACCCTCCTCTCCCCTCAGGCTGCCCTTCGTTGACTTCCTCTCCCCTCCAGGGGCAGCCTGGGGACGTCACGGGGACGGCGTTCCACCTGGGCGTTGGGCGGAGAGCGGGCGCGCGGGTAGGCGGACTCCCCGCCCACCCCCAAGCTCAGGCAGGCCCCAGACCCAGACCCGCGCCCTCTTCCTTGAACCGGTTCTGTTGGCCCCCAGCGCCTTCCCGCCCGGGCGCCCCGCCCCCACCCGGCCGAGCACGTGCTGCCCCGGGTGGGGGCTGAGCCCACTCCCGCTTCGGTACCCCACCCCCACCGGAAACATTCCTGAAACATTCTTGAAACTAGGAGGCCCGGCCCCTTCGGTTCCCCACCCCGCCTCCACTCTGTGCTCAGGGTTTTCCTGAAGTCCCCCCTTCACTGCCGGCTTGCCCCTTGAGGAGGGGGTTGGGCCAGGGCCTCAGCCTACAAGGGAGGAAGAACAACATGAGTCACTGCAGTGTGTCACCGGGCCGCATTGCAATTCCCTGTATCACGGGAGGTGTGGAAGGCCGCCTCCGGGATCATGGGCGGGGAGGTGCGCTCTGTAAGGCCCCGGCCCGGCCTGCAGGGCGCGCCACTAACAGCGTCCTTTCTTCTCCCACCGCCCTCCCCGCCATCTTCCCACTTTGGCTTCTTTCCCGGTCGTGCAACAAGTCTTTGTTGAGCCGGCGCCAGTGCGCCCGGCGCGGCGGGTATAGCGTACGTGGGCTGAGTCCCTGCCCTCAAAGTGCTTCCTAGCGGTCACTGGTTCACACTTTATTTCTTAAAAAGTCACAACAGATGGGGCCAGGGCACCAAGTGGGAAAGCATGTATGAAGGAACCTTCCCTCAGGTTTACCTGCACCGAGTCAATCGTTTGCTTTGTTTGAAACAAGCACCTTAATTATGGTTCACTTGCGACCATTAATAATTTAAAACTCTGGATTTCACAAGTTTCACGTTTAAATTTCACAACACCTTAATTTCACCAATCAGCCACACGCAGGTTGGCACTGAAATGTACACAGACACCTGTCCGCCCAGGGGAAATCTACCAGCCACATATCTGGGCGAAGGGGGCGGCGGGTAGGCCGCGGAATTCCAGCCCGCGCGGACCCCGCCCGCACCAGCACCACCCACATCCTCGCGCTCGGTGGGCGCCAGACCCATACGCCCCGAAGACCCCTGAAGGTGATTCTGTCGGGGCCCCTCAGTTCCAGGCGGTAAGGACGCCCCCACAACCCCGCGAAAGCCTATTGGTGACCCCTCTTGTGCCCTTTCTCAGGTCTCCCGATAAGAGGCAGTGTGGAGTGGGCCGGCACCTCGGGTTCTTAGCCCGCCCCGCCGGCGCCAACATCTGCGTACCCCTCTCCAAAGTCAGCATCCACCCGCGGGGCGGCTGGCGGGCGGCCGCCCTTTTAAATCCCCGGGCTCATTTGCATGGCCCCGCCCCCTCAGTGACACGGCTGGCGCGGGCGGGCCCGTCCCCCCTGCCCCTGGGTCGCTCTTTTTAAGCTCCCCTGAGCCGGGGCTGCGCTCCTCTAATTGGGACTCCGAGCCCGGGCTATTTCTGGCGCTGGCGCGGCTCCAAGAAGGCGTGAGTTCGCGGCCCCTCCGGTGGCTTTTTTTTCTTTTAATATCTATCATTTAATTAAATTATTTATTTATTGAGGCCGCGCACGGGCCGTGCCTAGCTTCCTGCCCCTCGCATCCTTCGGGGGAGGGGGAATATTTTTGTTCCCACTCCTGGATGTGACACATAAATACCCCGTGGGGGCCTGGGCGGCGAGCACGCGGCGGTGGCGGTCTCTGAGCGCCTCTGCTGTCTCCCGGTTTCAGATCCGCATTTGCTACCAGCGGCGGCGGCGGAGCCAGGCCGGTCCTCAGCGCCCAGCACCGTCGCTCCTAGCAGCCCGGAGCGCGCACCACAGGCCGGCGACCGAGCTCGCGGTGAGTCGTCCCCGGGCCCCGCGACGGAGGAGGGCGCCCGCGCCCCCCTTCCTGCAAGCCACCGGGGGCTGCAGCGCGCGCCTCCAGCTTTATTCCCAGGCCGGGACTGCGCGAGCCTCGGGCAGAGGAGGGCCGCGCAGCGCGGGGGCGGGCGGCGGGGCCCGCAGGCGTGGGGAGGGCGCCCGCACCTCTTCCCCCGCGCCGCGGGCGCCCAGTGGGGGGCGGGGACCCGGGAAAGGGAGCGCGGTGGGGGAGGGGGCGCGCGGCTGCGACGAGCGCGAGTTGTGCACCCGGCGGTTCCCGATGCACCTCGCGCCCGCCGCTCCTGCCCGAGCCCGGGCCCTGGCCCTGGGTATGGGGGGGCGGGGAGAGAAACAGGCTGCGGCGCAGCGGCAGAGTGGGGGGCCGGCCATACCCCGCAGCCAGGGGAAGTTCTAGAAGTGAGGGGAATGCTCAGGAACCTCGCAATTAGGCCCTACTCCCGCTCGGCCTTTACCTGGTGTCCCTTCTCGATGATGAGGCCGAATCGCGGGCCTGGGTTTGGGGCTTCACCCCGACCCCACCTCTGGCCCTGCCCGCGTGCCTCTTCAGCCCCCAGGGCCAGGCCTGCCCTCCACCCCCACAAACTGGTTTCTCTGCTTTGCTGGGCTCTGTTGGAACTAGTCCCTTTGACTCCCCGTTTCAATATATTTTCCCGGAGCTTTATTTTGCGGGGAGGGCACAGAGGGAGGCAGCTTTTTTCCTCTCCCCCGCGCCCGCGCGCGCCAGGTTTCCTGCCCCAAGGCGGGCTTGGGTGCCCCCTCTGGCAGGAAGTGGGGCTGGGTGCACCCGCGTGGCCGTGCATGCGGTCGGGGTGCACCAGTTTCCCGCGCCTACTAAAGCGGCCTGCGCCCCTCCCCCCGCACATTCTAGCCCCCAGTCCCCATCGGTAGACCTGCAGTGACCAAGGCAGACACTTGCACAGTCACCCTGGGGCCGGGTGTGGAGCAGGGTATCACAGAGACTTAACTAAACCTGAGGGCGGGTAAGGAAAGTGGCGGGCTAGAGGGTTGCCCTGAAATCTACTCCATCCTGTTCTTCAACTTTCTGTGTGACTTTAGGCAACTTGTAAGGGCTCTCTGGACTACAATTTTTTTTTCCTGTAAAATAGGGTAGCGTCATGATGATTTTCTAGGGTTATCCTGGAAATTCTCTCAGCATTTGTGGTGCACACATTACACGCACGGTGTTATAAAGGGGACAAGGTTGAGGCCCAAAAGGCCTTGTAAATTGAAGGATTGAGATTGGGCCCGAAAAGAACCTTACTCGTGCCAGGCCTCTCTGATGTTCTAAACAGGTGGAAGAGACAGCATTTCTTGGTCCACGAGAGAAGGGCCTCGGGCCTTTATTCATTTCGTGGAGTCCTAGATTTGGGGTGGGTGAGTGGACTCAATGGTTCCCAGCAGCAAGAGGTGGGGAGAGGGAGAAGCACCAGATGAAATAAGAGCTTCCAGGAAGACCCACCAGGATCCCAGCAGGCTGTCGCGGATTAGGGACCAGCTTTACCCAACTAGAACCCCTTCCCTCAGGGGTCTTCCAGCAGACCTCATGTGAGGTCAGTACTCATTTAGCTGATTAATTTGGATGTTTAGTTTGAAAAGGAGGCCTGTGGTGTAATAGAAGATTCTAATCACTGCCTTTAATTACAGAGCAGGCCAAGCCACTAATGACAGAGCAGGATATATCACCAACCACCTTGTTTAAAGGGTCTTCAAGTCTGAAATTTTATAAAATAGAATAATTATCAGAAAAAGCCCTGCTGTCTGGAGCATCCTGAACCTTTGAGAATGGAGGCCTTGCGCCCTCGAAAAGTCACAGTTGTGCAAAATGGGGTTTTTTTACCCTTTGATTGAGTTAAAATTGGAAATTGTCTAAAATCTGAAAAGGAGAAAGTAGTCATTTTCAAATGTTCTAGTTCTCGTTTTGAAGGAAGACTTCTTGTTCAGGCATTTTTAAACTATTTGGTTTGATCTTTGCAACAGTCTAGAAAGGTAGTTGAAGCAGATGTCTTACCTTCACCCTCATTTTATAGACTAAGGGGCTTTCAGAAGTGGAGCCATTTGGGCCAACCCTTTACCAAGTGCAGCCAGGAATTGGTCCACATGGAGGTGTGGAGCAATAGGTTTCCTAATTCGTCTCTAATCTGTAACACGGGGATAATGACTGCGAGGACAAGAATGGGAATGCAGGGTGGGAGGGACTCTCACAGTCCCTTTTTTTTTTAAAGATAGTTTTGTTTTACTGTATTCATTGATTTTGGAGAGAGGAAGGAAGAGACAAACATCTTCTCATTCCACTTATTTATGCACTCATTGGTTGATGCTTGTATATGCCCTGACCTGGGATCGAACCTGCAACCTTGGCGTATCGGGACGACGCTCTAACCAACTGAGCAACCAGGCCAGGCTCTCACTTTTAAGCCTCTGGAAGAGGCTCCTAACTACAGGGTACTGGTGCCCTTTGTGGGGGAGGTTTTAGGTGACTCCAGTAGTGGTGCTGATTATACCAAAATAGGCTTTTATGAAGAGGGAACACACTAGAAAAGGACCAAGATGCTTTTAGAAGCAGCCCTGCTGGGGCTCCAGAGGGCCAACTGGAAAGGTCCATCTCAGTTGGAGGTGCCCCTCCTGTAAGAAAGTATAAAAGGGAAAGGTCCCATCAGACTCCGAGGAGGCCCAGTGGGAGAGAGGGGACCCACCTTACCCACTGCAGTTCAACCGTCTTCCTCCTTCCCAAATTGGGTCCCCATCATTGAATCCTAGGCTTTATCCTGAGAGAGCGAGCAGAGAGGGGCACTGGTGGGGCCCAGGCACCAACCCTGGCCATGTGATTGGTGTGGAGTGTGAAGGTTGCCCTTGTAGTTTTTGGTTCTGAACCTTGAGAATTTGCAGCTAGACGTGCAGGGGATTGAAGCTTATGGCTGCCAGGTGCCCAGGCTCATTTTCTCTGCTTACCTTTCCTCCTTGACTCCCTGTGAACTCCCCAGGCTTCGTGAAAGGGCAGAATTCTGGTGGCTAAAGAGAGGGTCTGCCCCTCAGCATGAGGACCCCCACTTCATCCACAATTTGGCCCAGGTGTGGGCTGCCTGTGCCTCTGGGCCCTGGCCCTGTGTGGGTGGCAGGACAACAAAGAGCCCTTCTGAACAGCAGATAAGGAGCTGATTAGGGTCAACGGCCAGCCCCACCCTGTGGCAGCTGGGTGGGAGTCCCTGCACCCCTGTGAGCAGGCAGCTTTGCTACAGTGTGCTTGGAGGTGGGAGGGCTGAAGGGGTAGGAAGTGGCTGAAACAAAGTATTTTGTCTAAAACCACTTTTCCTGCCTCCAGCATCCACCTGCTCCATAGGGAAGGGAAGATGAGTGAGTCGAGCTCGAAGTCCAGCCAGCCCTTGGCCTCCAAGCAGGAAAAGGACGGCACTGAGAAGCGAGGGCGAGGCAGGCCTCGCAAGCAGCCTCCGGTGAGTCCCGGGACGGCGCTGGTAGGGAGTCAGGTGGGTGTCCAAATCTTTGCCTCAGTTTACTTACTCCTTTGGGCTAGGGAGGTGCCAGGTATCTTGGCAGGCAAAAACAGGAATGGAGGAGCGCGCAATTGTTCCTGTCTGCATGTGCCATCCCCACACTTGCCTCCATCCACATCCTGTACTCATGAACCCTGTAGATAACTCCTGAGACCCCGGGAGAAAAGTGGGGATTGAGCCCATGCCAGAAAGTCCAAGCCTAAGTGACCCTGTGCTCATGCAGGGCTGTGCTTACACTTTGGTAGAGGACCTGCTCTTTATTTCCAGTTTATTGTGGACCAGTGCGTTTATAGAACAGTAAAGATGAACTCTAGAAACTTGAAAAGAAATATAAGCCATCCCTGGCTGGGGATTGAGCCCTGGCCTGTGAACTAAAGAAATATAAGCCTAGGATTTTTAATCATAAGAGTCATCACACTTACTACTCTGTTGATTTACTAATATAAAAGTTTCTGGATACTTTATGGCAGTTTCTGTATTTCCTCATCCTGGGCCAGGAACCAGGTACCTGTTCATGGGCCTCACAACCAGTGGCCGTGGACTGGGCTTTGCTCCTGGCTCTGTAACTGGAAGCTGAGCCCTGGCTGGGTGTTGTGGCTCAGCTGGTGGGAGCATCATTCCATATACCAAAAGGTTTCGGGTTCGATATCTGGTCCAAGCGAGTACAGGAGGCAACTGATAGATGTTTCTCTCTCACATTGATGCTTCTCTTTTTCCCCTCCTCTCTTCAAAATCTGTGAATATATCCTTGGGTGAGGGTTTTTAAAAAGGGAGAAACTGAAGCCCCAAAAGTTGAAAATATTGGGGAGCTGGTGGTAGAGTGACCCTTGGAATGCTGGTGCTGTCTTACCACGGGGTTAGGCCAGCCGTGCAGTCTGGGCACCCCAGAAAGCGTGGCCCATCAGGCTGCAGGGGCTGAGCTTGTTCTGCGGTGGCAGTCTTGGCTTCTCACATGGAGAGGGCAGCAGTGACTTCCCCTTCTGGGGAGAGGAGATGAGACTGAGTTCAGTCCTTGCCCTGTAACCGGAAGCCCCTGGCTTCTCAATCACTGAGGTGGAAAGAGTGGTTAGTGGTCTGTCCTGACTCTTTAGGAGACATGAGCCACGTGGTGGCATCAGCTGCCTCTTTCAGAGCCCACTGTGGAGGGAACTCCAGCATTCCCTGGACCCCCCCGCCCCCACCTGCCTGTTAGCTGGGGTAGGGTCGAGGGTCAGAAAGGGGAGCTGGGTCACTAGTCCATGGTTGGAAACAGCCCAAGGGAAACCGTACCTGAAGTGCCTTTACTGCCCAGCTTCTATGCATAATGTAGCAGCTTTTTATTCTGTGTAGGGCTTATTAAAATTTTAGTGGCAGTAATGCCAGAGATCTGTGGGGTTTCTTCTCTTCTGGGAGGCAGCCTGGAGGGGGCCAGTTTACAGGTAGAGGCTAGAGACTCCCTCCAGGGGAAAGCATTTTTTCTACTCTTAATTCTTGGAAGTGTCCAGCTTCTGTTACCTGAAAGGATGAGCAATGATCCTTGACCTGGGGTTAGACAACTCTTTATTTAATTTTCATGACACTCTGCAAGGTAAGTCTTGTCACTATTTACATCAGGACACTGAGGCGCAGGCATTAAGTGTCTTCTCCAAGATCTTAGGGCTGATCAGTGGCAAAGCTGGGACTGGGGCAAGGCTACCTGTCTGCTCCCATGACATCTTTCCCAGGGGTCTTGTCACAGGGAAGCAAGGGGAAGGGCTTTGCAAAAAAAAAATAGTCAAACATAGCTAAATTCTGAGGACTTGCCCCTGCCATTGTGAATTCCTGGGTCGGGGTGATGGCTTACTTAAGGTCGGGCTGACTTAAACCCTGTTGGGGTGGGACAGAGGGCCCTGTCTTCTGAAGGGGGTGGCACAGGTGGCATCTGTGTCTGACTGCCTCCTTTGTCTTTGCAGAAGGAGCCCAGCGAAGTGCCAACACCTAAGAGACCTCGGGGCAGACCAAAGGGGAGCAAAAACAAGGGCGCTGCCAAGACCCGGGTAAGACTGGCGGGGGTGGGGGGCAGTTCACGAAGAGGGCGGCGTGGGAAAGGGCTGGCTTATTCCGCATCTGCTGCCTCTGCCCGGGTATGTGGTGTCAGGCAGTGGGTCTTTGCTAATTGGGGAAAGCAGTGTGATGACTGAAATCTCACTTCTGGGGCCTTGGTCCTGCCCAGGACAATGGGGGAAATCAAGTCAGAAGTCCTGCAGCATTCCTGGTATGAAGAAAAGAGAATTGGAAAGAGTGAAGGGGCAAAGAGCCCCTGGGCTGAGAATGTTACCTTCTGGCCTGGGGTCTCCTGAATCCCAAGGGACTGGGGATAAGCAGGGAGGCCAGATTCCCAGTGGCATCGGGGTTTCAGAGTTGTTTTGTTTTTTATTTTTTCTAAGACACGACTCATATCCTCTGAGTCATGGGTGGAGGAGGGAGTTGGGGGCGTGTGTGTATATTGAGGGGGCAATGTGGCCAGTCATCACCAGCTGAACTTGGGTGGGCCTGCTGATTAGGGTGAGATTCCTGGGCTGCCCTGAGCAGAGGTAGGCAGCTCTGTCCCTCTCTGTTCCTCAACCATCATTGGATGAGCACCAGTACCAGCAGGGACATTTTTGACTCAGTGAATCTTTTCTCTGACCACCTAGAAAACTACCACGACTCCAGGGAGGAAACCGAGGGGCAGACCCAAAAAACTGGTAGGTGAAGGTGGGGGGGCGACTTGGCCCTTCTGGGTGGGGTGCAAAGACTGGCTGATGCCTGCCATGGAGGCAGTTCCCCCCTGCAGGGCCAAGAATGGTGGACCGTCACATGTTGCCTAGACCCAAGCTCCTGGCACCCAGCCCAGGGCCTTTAAAGGGCTCCATGTCCATGAGTAGTGAGGGGTCCCAGGTACAGACCAGACTCTTGCCCTTCACTAGTAGGGGATGCCTCTCCTTTTAGGGCGATCTTGGAGTCCTCTAGTCTGTCCCCCATTCTGGAAGTGGGCAAATGACATCACCCAAGAGGGGGTGAGGTTTGTGTTTATCCTGATCCTGAGGAGGGAGAACAAAGCAGCAAAGAGTTCAGCCCCCAGAGGGAGTCAGTGCTGGGTGGAAGCTGAGGTATGATCCCACAGGGAGGCACCTTCCATTTCTGGGCCCCCAAATAACTGGGAGTGAAAGTCGGTGTCTCCAGTCAGGAGACTGCCTCTAGGGGGCTCCCCTGCAGTTAGCTGCCTCGGCCTTCCTGTTCCTGGTCCTTTCCTATCCCCAACCCACTCCCCGGACTCCGAGACATTCATTCCTCGAGGTGAGCTACCACCACCAGGCTTAGTGGGGCTGGGGGTCCTGGCTGGTCCCCAGGAGTTGAGCCACCACCACCACCAGGGTTAGCGGGGCTGGGGTGCTGGCTGAGCCCCAGGAGTGAGTAACAGGAAACAAGTTGTTTTGGAGTTTGTGCCTGGCATGGGGGCTGAAGCCCGTGTGGTGTCCCAACATTCCGGCCCCGTGAGTGAGCCTCTGCGGCACACACTTCCCCTTCCTCCCCACCCTGGCCCGGGGTCAGCCTGTGTCTCAGCAGCTGCCCCTGTGCACCAAGGTCGCCTGGTGCCTGGGCACCCTCTAGCCACCCTTTCCCATTTCCTTTCCCTGGTTGCTGCTTCCCACTCCCCCCACCTCCTCACTCCCTGCTGCTACAGTGCATTCTGCCCAGTCCCCCCACCGTGGGCCCTGGGGCAGAGAGGATGGTTCTGTGAGAGCAGCATGTGTGGTTTTTTTCCCTCCCTTTAAATTCTTCCTTTTTTATGAATGAAACTGGGCTGTGGAGGTTGCTGAGTCACCCACACACTCAGCCCTGACTCATCCTCCTTCTGGGGAGGCAGGGAGGGGTGGGGGCAGCAGGCCTGTGCTCCCTCCATCATGGCTGGGGGTGGAGGAGGAGGGCTGGGCTTGGCACTACTGATGGCCCTGCCCACCTCACCTCACAGGAGAAGGAGGAAGAAGAGGGCATCTCGCAGGAGTCCTCAGAGGAGGAGCAGTGACTGCCGTGCCACCCGCTTCCTCACGGAGGAGCAGTTTCCTTCTGGGACTGGACAGCCCCGCTCCCACTGCCCCCGCCCCTTCCTCCAGACCCCCAGTCACCTCCACCCACCTGTGCCCACCCATCTGCGCTGCCCGCACCACCACACTACAAGTGCACCAGCCGCTGCAGGGCCCCGGTGGCCCGAGTGGGGAGCAGTTTTCCTTCAGTCTTGATTCCCAGCAACCCTTTACCCACTCACGTGCATTCACTTGCCCTTCTGGACAAAGCTGACTTCCCACTTAGCTGCACCCTGCGCCTGTTGCATCCCTGCTCCCTTGGTGGCAGGGTCATTGCTGACTGGGCTCCTGGTTTTGGGGGGTCCCTTCCCCACTCTTACCTCTGGCTTCCCATTAGGGAGCCTGGGAGGGCTCCTCTGGCCTTAAAGGGGCCTGAGCCCCATCTCTCTTTGACACGCTCAATCCACTGTACTGGCGGCAGCAGCACATGTGGCCATGGATAGGGCTGTCTGGCCCCAAGATGCCCACTCTCCTTTCTTCCTGCCTTGCCTAGTCCCAGCACTAGGTTGGACAGGTCCCCCTGGGGCACAGGAAGGAAGGCAGGAAGGCAGGAGGGGCGTGAGCCCCCTACCTGGCTGCTTCCACTGAAAGCCTCTGAGTTTCCTCTTTCCTCACATGGGGCACTAACAAGGAGCTAACCTTGCCCACTCCCACCCCCTGCTCCACCCCACCCCCCAAGGTTCTGGTTCCATCTTTCCTCTGTTCACAAACTACCTCTGGACAGTTGTGTTGTTTTTGTTCAACGTTTCATTCTTAGACATCTGTCATTGCTGCTGCTACCAGCGCCAAATGTTCATCCTCACTGCCTCCTGTTCTGCCCACACTCCCCTCCAAGATGCTCTTGGGAAGGGGCCAGGGGCAAAGCAGGCTGGGAACCAACTACCCCAGTCCCAGGGAAGGTGGGGCTCTGCCCCTAGGATGCTGCAGCAGAGTGAGGCCTGTGTTGATGGCCGAGAGTGTAGGGCCACCTTCTCTCCCCTGTCCCGGGGAGGAGGTAGCGTTATTTGTCCCAGCCTGGGGCCCCCCCTCTGGTTTCCTATTTGCAGTTACTTGAATAAAAAAAAAAAAATCCTTTTCTGGACTGGAGACTTTCTGTGTGGTGGGTGCCTGAAGCAGGTAAAGGTGGAAACCAAGGATGTGGGTGGTGGGGGTGGCTTTGGAGGCTCCCAGCCCAGCTCTTCAAGCTTCAGGAGGGAGGAGAAAGCATGAGTCAGATCCAGGAGAATCACTGTAGTCCCTCGTGAAGAAATCACATCCCTAACCACAAAACATTTTATTTACAAAATATATATACTGAATACTATACATCAGGCCTTGCTGCCACGTAAACTCCAAAAGCCAGGTCAGGGAGGGCTAAAGGAAAGTGGGCCCCACAGAAAGCAAAGCTCCCTGCCCCCCAGTTACCCCAAAAGAAGTCTCCCTTTATGCCTCGGATGGACAACAGGCATAGCCCACAAAGGACTTAAAAGGCCTAGGGGGCAGTGAGGTGATGGGGGTGGGGGGTGAGGGGTGGGGAAGAGCAAGTGGGAGGGGGGAGAGCAGGCCACAGCCCTGGACGCTCCAGGACCCCACGGTTCTGAAGATCAGGGAAAGGGCATCAGGTCTTGACATCCAGCAAGGGCATCCGCTTGTGCTGGTAGCCACTCTGCCAGCCATGCACCACCTGTGGGGGAGGAGACTGCACAGCCTCGCAGAAGGGACCTCACTACGCCAGGCCCAAATGGGAGGGCTGAGGGCAGAACTAGGCTCTGGTGTGAGGGGTGAATATGGGTGAAAACAGCAGACTGCCCTCTCCGTCGTGAGTGCTCACCTTCGGGTCTGCTATGTCAGAGAGTAGCTCCTGCTCAGCCTCGTGTAGCTCCTCAGCGGGGTCGTAACTATACATGGGGAGCAGGTGATGGCGAAGCCGGTCCACCCTGGGGAGCAGAGGAGGGGTTCAGCTCAAGGGGCCCACGCCCTCCTGTCTTGTCTCTACTCCCCCAGGGGGTAAGCTGAGCCTGGGCAAGAAAGCCTACCAAAGGGATGCAGGGGATTTCAGGCTTGTATCTGGATGGCTGAGGGGCAGCTTACATATATGCAGAGATCTTGGATGCTGTGAGAAGATACTTAAGCCAAATATGGGGGAGGTAACACTGGGGGCCAAGGACACTCACCGCTTTTTCTTCTGGACATACATTACCTGTAAAAGAGACAGCACTGTGGAGGCTGGGAGCCCAGGACAGCCCACCCACTTCCATGCCACTCACAGCAGGACAGCTTGAGAGGCTGTGTGTAGGCTGGACCGTGCCCACCCAGCCCTGTTTAAGCCAAGGTGTGGGTGTATGTGTGTGAATGTGGGGGCTCCTTACCACAGCCACCACCACCCCGACCAGGGTGATGAGGAAGAAGGGCCCCAACACATAGCCCACCATGGAGTCACTGTTGGCCTGGGGGGCATTGGGCACTGTGGTGTTACTCATGACATCAGCAGCTGGAGGGCTGGGCAGTCAGCATGGGCAGGAGTGCCTCGGGAGGGCGCCTCCACTGGGCTCCCTGGGGAGGAGGAAGAGAGGTTATCATTTTTTCCCAGAGTGACATCCAGGCTCTGGATCCCTCCCCAAGAGCTGGTGATGCATGAAAACTTAGGTCAAGAACTGGGACGAGAAATCCTCCTGGTCAGCGTGCTAACCCTGCAACTTAACCCAGCAAATCCTGGCTATAAAGGGCACCTGGAGGAGGGCCCGACCCAGGGCCTGAGTTCTGCCTGGCTCCTATCCCCAAATCAGGGTGGGGCCCACCTCAAGTGCTGGCCAAACATTTGCAGAGCTCAACACCTGGGAAAGGCTAGATATAGGTTCCCAGCTTCTGCAAACGACCTCCTCGGGCACTAGGCTGCCAGCGCCTATCCAGTGAAGCAAAATGGGGAGATTAGGTAAAAATATGAGGATCCAGCACTGTGGCCTACGGGGTGAGGTAGGTGCATTTAAAGGAGACTGCCCCAGTCCTGATCCAGTCCCCACACTTCAGGCTGTAGGTCCTATGTGCTCTCGTCCCTGGTGTCAGTCCAGACCTATGGCCTGGCCATCCTGTCGCCCATCTGTCTCTTGCCTGGATGGTTACAAGTGGTTCGGGCCGGACTGCATCTGCGAAGTGAGGTCACCTCCTTCTCTGGTCCACACCCAGGGCTCCGCCCACGTCCCTCCCCTGTTGGCCTGGGCTGACCGGCGGAGAGGGTCAGTTCCCATCGACAGATGCAAGAATACTCTCCATGGGAGGCTGCACGAAGATCCCCAACGGTCCCTGACCCCGAGTCGCCTGGTTTCCATCCTAGGGCAAGGCGTGAGCTACCTGTGCCGGTGTTCGCGGGGTCACCGGGCTTGCCTAGTCGCACGCACACCGTCCCATGGTCGAGAATACATGTCGAGGTGGGGAGGATGTCAAGCCGACCCTAGGATGCGGACTAGCAAGGGCGAGCGGGAGGTAGTTCCCAGGGCTCTGGGAGGCTCTGGGAGTCTCTGGGAGGCTCAGGCCGTGGGAGAGAGGCTTGAGGGTAGCGCAGAGGGGCCCCGGCATCCTGCAACCCCGGCACCTGGAGGCGTGGACCCGTGCCAGCACTCTGCAGCCCATGCAACCCGGCCATGCCTTACCTCCCGCCGCTGCAGCCCGAACAGGAACGCCCTCCGACGGCTCCGGGGCCCCGGAAGAGCCTGGAAGCGCGTGATCAAAGGACCCGGGGAAATAGGTGGAGCCTCAGCTCCGGGGCTCAGCCAATCCGGTGGCGGAAGACGACCGGCCCGGAGACTTCTGGAGCTGCCAATCCCACGGTGTGAAGGAGGGGGAATGGCCCGGGTTGTAGGGTCCACTCCGTGGCGACAGGGGGCAGCCGAGGGCTGCGCAGCGGGGGTAGGAGAGCGCGTGGGCTGGGGTGGGGGCAAGGGCGGGGGCGGGGGCTGGGCGCGCGGTTTCCCGGCGTGCCCCGGGGCGGACCCCAGCAAAGCCCTCACCCTTTAGACTCAGATTACGGGATACGGCTAGTGGATCTCATCGCTTCCCCTCCGGTTGGAGCCCAGGTATGGAGCCAAGCCACACTCGAACGTTTAGTACAGGCCTGTGGCGACTAGCGGCACGCTTCTCAGGCAGAACCTTGCCCCGGACCCACAAGGCTCCCATTAGTGTGTTGCATCCTCCACGCCTCCAGGTCGGGAGCAGAGGATAGAACAGGCAGGCTGGGTTAGCGCCTGACCAGCCAAGGGCCCACCCACACTCTCCGCGCCTCAGGTTTAACACGCTGTTGTGAGGACGAACCGGTAACAGGATTAAGAAGGCTAGCACACTGCGTGCCCCGGATGTTAAATTCCCCGTTAACTTCTTTGGGGGTGGGGGCACAGATAGAGCAGCGGGGTGAAATCTCCTGTGTTACAGGCACTTGCTAAATAGGTAAGCTTGGGTCAAAGCTTTCGTGGCCTGATTTGAAATGTCACACACTTATTGAACAAATCTGAATAAGAATGGTGAATGTTATCAATGTCGGTATACTGGTTGTCATACTACAATTTTGCAGAAGTTATTGGGAGAAACTAGGCAAAGTGTACAAGGAGATCTCTATACATTTCTTGGAACTTTAGATGTGCCTACAGTTACCTGAAGTGTATGTGTGTGGTTTTTTTTACCAGACATCCCCTCTTCCCCAATCACAGGCAGTTGGAAAAACTCATGACTGGTAGGTGATAGATACCACCTAAGAATGTAAAGGTTGTGGCAGCTGCTCTAGGCTGAGGTCCTCCTGAGTCCTCGGATGCTATTGAAGATAAAGGGCTGGCCTGGGTCACCCTGTTTTTGCCAGACGCAGCCAATGGCATGGACATAGTTGAGCCATTTGGTCTGACCTCACCTGTTTCCTCAGCGCTTCCAGGGAAGGTTAGATGAGGGCAGGTCTGGTGCAGAGATGACTCAACTGGGAACCAGGGAGCAGGTGGGAACTTTGGTCTCTTGCCCCCAGACACCACCCTCTGACTGTGGTGGGGAATCAGGTAAAGGGAAAGTAATCAGAAACGTCTGGGTCTGGAGGTCCCAGGTAGACATCCTGGTGATCTCAACCTTTTGAGTTTGAAGAATAGGGAGACCACCCATCCAAAGCTTCTATCAGAGCTGACAGCAGAGGCAGAAGGCCACCACCCCAGGCAAGTCCTTTGTGAGGAAGTGGGGATCAAATGATAGGTTTCATTTTTCTATAGTATTTTTTAGTTATTTATCAAGAGAGACTATTTCATAGCCCAAATACCCATCTTTCACAGTTCAGGAACACAGATCAGTGACAAATTTCCATGGAATTCAACCCAAAGAAATTTTTTACATTCCAAAATCACTTTGCACTCTGAAAGATACCAGCCTCTTTCATCTCAAAATCTTTCATGGAATCATAATTTCTGCAGAAATCTTCATATGCCCTCTTTCTTGCTTCAGCCACAGCAAACTAATAGAAAGCTGCAACCCCCGGGGATACAATGATTGCTCCAACAATATGAAATTGCAGGCAATTGGCTGGAAGGCCAAAGACCTGAGGTTTTGTCAAAGTCCTAGAAGCCCTGGTAGTTATTCTCAACCCCGAAGTCTTCTGACTCAGCTGATAGGTTTTACAACCCAGGCCCCCTTGGCTGCCCACACGCCCAACTTTTGTCCCCATTCTCAGGGATTCCAATCATGTATCTTGGGGGCTTAATTGTCCAAGGAGCAGGCCTAGTGGTCACATTGCCTAGGCCAGTGTGTAGAAAGGTTTGGGATCTCTGTCAGAGACTTAGCATGTTTTTACTTCCCTTACTCCTAGGACAGAACACCGTTCTGAGCTAGGAAGGGCAAGTGGGGCAACCCCAATTCAAAAATGAGTAAACTCAGGATCTGAGCAGTATGATGACTTCCATGGCTCTTGGCATGATCAGCAAGGGTAGGGCCAAATAGGATGACAGCTGGGTCTTTCTTCCTGGATGGCGCTGCACTGGCAGCTGCTCCAGGGCTGCATGTGAGGCTTGGTTAGTTCCTGTGATGAGGTGGACTGTGGTAAGTTAAAGATGTATATTATAAACCCTAAAACAACTAGTAAAATAACAGTTACAATTAATAAGGCAACAAGAGATAAAATGGAATAAGAAAAATATTCAAGTAATCCCAAAGAAGGCAGAAAAAGAAGAAAAAGGGAACAAAGAACAGATGAGAGAACTAAAAAACAAAGGATGATAAACTGAAATCTAATTATATCAAAATCCCTTTAAAGGTAAATGGTCTAAAGTTGAGACTGAACAACCTAATTAGAAGGCTGAGATGTCAGAATGGATAAAAAAACCAAGACCCAATTGTATGCTGCCTGTAAGAAATGTACTTTAATATAAATATTCAGCCCTGGTTGATGTGGCTCAGTGGACTGAGCGCCAGCCTGGGAACCAGAGGGTCGCCAGTTCAATTCCCAGGGTAGGGCACATGCCTAGGTTGTAGGGTGGATCTCCAGTGGGGGGAGGGGGGCACTTGAGAGGCAATCACACACTGATGTTTCTTTCCCTCTCTCCCTCCCTTCCCCTCTCTCTGAAAATAAATAAATAAAATCTTTAAAAAAAATTTAAATACGGTAAAAACAAAAAGATACTCCAAAAGGAATCTGGGAAGGCTATAATAATAACAGGTAAAGTTGATTTCAGAGCAAAGAATAATAGTAGGGATAAAGAAGGTCTGTTCATCCCTGTCTGATGTGGCTCATAGATTGAGTGCCAGCCAGCAAACCAAAGGATCACTGGTTTATTTCCCAGTCAGGGCACATGCCTGGGTTGCAGGCCAGATCTCCAGTTGGGGGCGTGCGAGAGGTAACTGATATATGTATCTCTCACACACTGATGTTTTTCTGCCTCTTTTTTTCCTCTCCCTTCCCCTCTCTCTAAATTTTAAAATATTTTTATAAATAAGTTAAAAAAGGATTCAAGTTCCTGCAAAGTATGCTCTGATCACAGTGGAATTATATCAGAAATTATTAACAGGAAGGTCCTTGGAAAATCCCCATATACTGTATTTGGAAAATGAATAACACACCTCTAAGTCAAAGAAAAATTACGAAATATTTTGAACTGAATAAAAATGAGAACAAACATACCAATTTGTGGGACACCTCTATTAGAGAATTTTATAGCACTAAATGCCTATTAAAAAAAAAAGAAGTCAATGATCACAGTTTCTACCCGAAACCAAAGTGTGAAGAAGAAAATAAAGATCCTTGCAGAAATCCATGAGATAGAGAACAGAAAAATAGAGAAATATCAGTGAAACTGAAAGCTGCTTCTTGAGAAGTTCAACAAAAGTCATAAACCTCTAGCCAGTTTGACCAGGAAGAAAGGAAATACCAATCACCAAAATCAGGAATGAGACAATATCACAATAGATTCTACAGATAATAAAAGAATAAAAAGGAAATATTAGTAACAATCATATGCCAATAAATTCAACAACTTAGTTGAAATGGAGAATACATGGAAAGACATAAATTACCAAAGTACTCTTAAGAAGAAACAGTCTAGGTTGAGTGGATACCATCTTAGCTTCAATAGCATACATAAATTTCTCCTACCTATTTCTGTACACACACACACACACACACACACACACACACACACACCCACCCACCCTTTATGTTTTTGCTACAAATTCATCTCTACATGTTGGGTATATATTAAGATAAATTTATAACTATTGTTTTATGCATCTGTCTTTTAAATCATATAACAAAAAAGAGTTACAAACCTAAAATGCAATAATACTAGCTTTTATATTTACCTTGCAGTTACCTTTACCAGTGATCTTTTTTCAAGTATATTTTATTGATTATACTATTAAAGTTGTCCCATTTTTTTCTCCCTTTTATCTACTTCCACCCTGCACACCCCCTCCCTCCAGCAATCCCCACCTCCCTTAGTTCATGTCCATGGGTTGTACATATAAGTTCTTTGGCTTCTCCATTCCCTATACTCTTCTTAACCTCCCCTTGTCTATTTTGTGTTTACTAATTATATTTCTTATTCTCTGTACCTTTTCCCTCCATTCTTCCCCTCTCCCTCCCCACTGAAAACCCTCCATGTGATCTCCATTTCTGTGATTCTGTTCTTGTTCTAGCTGTTTGCTTAGTTTTTGTTTCTTAGGTTCAGTTGTTGATAGTTGTGAGTTTGTTGTCATTTTACTGTTCATAGTTTTTGATCTTCTTTTTCTTAAATAAGTCCCATTAATATTTCATATAATAAGGGCTTGGTGATGATGAACTCCTTTAACTTGACCTTATCTGGGAAGCACTTTAATATGCCCTTCCATTCTAAAGGATAGTTTTGCTGGATGGAGTAATCTTGGGTGCAGGTCCTTGCCTTTTATGACTTTGAATACTTCTTTCCAGCCCTTTCTTGCTTGCAAGGTTTCTTTTGAGAAATCAGCTGATAGTCTTATGGAAACTCCTTTGTAGATAACTCTCTCCTTTCCTCTTGCTGCTTTTGAGATTCTCTCCTTATCTTTAATCTTGAGTAATGTAATTATGATGTGTCTTGGTGTGTGCTTCCTTGGGTCCAATTTCTTTGGATGTAGATCTGGTAGGGATATCCTACCCATGGGCCACACGTGGCCCAGGATGGCTATGAATGTGGCCCAACACAAAACTGTAAATTTACTTAAAACATTATGAGATTTTTTTGTGTGTGATTATGTGTCACAACGTATTTAATGTGTGGTCCAAGACAACTCTTCTCCCACTGGGGTGCAGAGACACCAAAGGGATGGACACCCCTGAGAGAAACTAGAATTCTTGTGCACTGCTGGTGGGAATATATAATGGCACGGCCATTATAGAAAACAGTATGGCAGTTCCTCAAAGAATTAAGAATTACCATATGTTCCAGCAATTCCACTTCTGGGTATATACACAAAAGAATTGAAAACAGAGATTTGGACCTATATTTTTGTATACCCATGTTCATAGTAGCATTATGCACAATAGTCGAATGGTGGAAGCAACCAAGTGCCCATCAACAGATAAATGGATAAACAAAATATGGTATATATGCATAATGGAATATTACTCATCCTTAAAAAGGAATAAAATTTTCCTTTTATTATTATTAATGTAGACACATCTACATCTACAACATGGAATCACCTTGAAGACATTAAGCTAAAAGAAGTAAATCAAGCACAGAATGGCAAATACTATATTTTACTTACATGATGTACCTAGAGTAGTCAAATCCATAGACAGTAAAAATGGTAGTTGCCAGGGGCCAGGGATGGGGAGGAATGAAGAATTATTGTTTAATGAATATGGAGTTTCAGTTTGGGAAGATGAAAAAAGTTCTGGAGATGGATGGTGGTGGTGATGATTATACAACAATGTAGTTAATGCCACTGAACTGTACACTTAAAATGGTTAAAAGTATAAAACTTTAAAAAGAGCCCAGTATATGCTGCTTGCGAGAGACTCACTTTAGACCCAAAGACACAAGTTAGTTGAAAGTGAAAGGATAGAAGATATATTCCATATACAGAATAGCCAAAAGAGAGCTAGAGTGGCTATTCTAGTATCAGACAAAATAGATTTTAAGTCAGAAACTGTTACAAGAGACCAAGGGAGGACATTTTATATTGAAAAAAGGGTCAATTCATGAAGAAGTTATTACAATTATATGTATACCAAACAACAGAGCCCAAAATATATGAAGCAAACATTGAAAGACTTGAAGGGATAAATAGTTCTACTATAATAGTTGGGGACTTAATACCTTACTTTCAATAATGGATAGAATATCCTATACAGAATATCAATAAGGAAATATAATACTTTAGAACACTATAAACCAACTAGACCTAACAAACAGCGCTCTTTCCAACAACAGAATATACATTGTTTTCAAGCACACATAGAACATTCTCCAGGACAGATAAAATATACATTAGGCCACAAAAGAAATCTTAGTACATTAAGAAACAAAAGAAAAGCCCAGGATCAGATGGCTTCACTGGTGAATTTTACCAAACATCTAAAGAAAAATTAACACCAGTCCTTCTCAAACTCTTCTGAAAAACTGAAAAAGAAGGAACACTTACTCTCTCATTTTAACTCAGCATTCCCCTGGCACCAAAATCAGACAAAGACACAAAAGAAAAAGCTACAGGTTAGTATCTTATTAATATAGGTGCTGGGTCATTAAAGAATTCTCAATATATTTTAAAGGACTGAAATAATACAAAGTATCTTCTCTGACCACAGCAGAATGAAGCTAGAAACCAGTAACAGAAGGAAAACTAGAAAATTAGCAAATACGTAGAAAGGAAACAACATTCTTGAAAAACCAATGGGTTGAAAAAGAAACCACCAGGGAAATTAGAAAATATTTTAAGACAAATGAAAACATATGAAGACATACCAAAACTTACGGGATGTGGTAAAAGCAGTACTCAGAGGGAAATTTATAGATCTCAGATCAACAATCTAACTTTACACCTTAAGGAACTAGAAAAAGAAGAGCAAACTAACCCCAAAACCAGTAGAAGGAAGGAAATAAAGACTGGAGAACAGCCCTGGCTGGTGCGTCTCAGGGGGATGAGTGCGTTGAGCGGGTTGAGCCTGTGAACCAAAAGGCTGCCATTTGATTCCCGGTTGGGGCGCATGGCTGCGTCCTGGGCCAGGCCCCGCCACCCCGGAACCCCCCACCCCGCGCTGGGGGTGACGGAGAGGCAACCCATCAATAGCTCTCTCACACATCAATGTTTTCCTCTTTCTCCCTTCCGTTCTCTCTAAAAATAAATAAAATCTTTTAAAAACAGCTAAGTATTTACTCCTTCAAAAAAATTAGAGAACAGACATGAACTAGAGGGGAAACAAACCTGAACAATAGAATCAACAAAAGTAAAAGTTGGTTCTTTGAAAAGATAACAAAATTGACAAAACTTTAGTTAGACTGCCTAAAAAAATAGAAGATGCAAATAACTAAAATCACAAATGAGCCGCTCCTGAGTGTCCGGTTGTGGAAACGCGAGCGTCGGTGCGTCGCATGTTGGCCGGTTCCGAGCTGGACGCCACGCCGGCCTCCTGAGGATAATTTGCACGTGATGCTCCAGGCCCGCGACAAGGCCAGGCAGGGGTCCCTTTCCTCGCCCGTGCCGAGCCGGTCGCGGGGGCGGTCGCCCGGCGCGGGCGGAGACGGCGTGCGGGCCTCTAGGCAGAGAGGGTCCCCCTGCGCGCGGCGCCTCGCCGGCCGGGTCGCAGCCTCTGGAGCCGACCGCGCTCCCCCTGCCGGAGGAAGCGAGACCGCCCGTCCGGCTCCCCGGTCACACCGCGCGCGTCCTTCCCGGTCCCGACACCTTTCGCAGTCTTTTCCTAGAAATAAGCCGCCTGGTGTCTGTGTCTTCACCCCCGACACAGGTTGGTTTAAACCAGATGGGATGGCACCACAGAACCCTTGAGAATCTCATCACCCTGGGACGTAATCCGCCCTTCCCGAGGAAAATACGGAGAACACGAAGCGGGATGTTTGGGCTTCATTCTTGTTCTTTGACGGGCAGATGTCAATTACTTATTTTCTTTAACTTGGGGTAGGTTTACTGTTCTGAAAGAAAAACCACGTGTCATGTCTGTTATCAGTTACAACGTTTTCTAGTTTTTTTCTCATTAAAAAAATACCTAATTATTAAAATAAAAAATGCTTTTTTGCTACCTCAAATCAAATAGTCCGTGGACACCTGTTGGGAAGCCTCCCAAGAGCTGAGCAGTTTTGAGGGTGGTCGGGACCTCCTGGTCTGAGCTGCGCTGAACAGGACCCACCTGTTTCCATAACGAAACCCAGACATTTCCTCCCCTGCCCGCTCCTGTCAGGGAAGCTACGCCACCAGTGTGAACAAAACAGTTGGAACACGAAGGGCAAGAGAAGCCAGTTGTCTTCTAGTAAGACAGATATAAAAAGACATTTGCAAAAGCGTAAAACAATGCCCTCCTTCCCACTTTTTATTTGTTTTGAAAGGTTGAGTTATTTTTAATAAAAAATATGTTTAAAAAAAAACCCCAAATGAGAGCTGGTATATTACTACTGCCTTTACAGAAATGGAAAGGATTATAAGAGAATGCTATGACTAACTGTATGCCAATGAGAGAATATGGACGAAAATGGACAAATTCCTGAAAACGTGCAAATTTTCAAAACTGACTCAAGAAGAAATAGAAACTCTTAACAAACCTATGATAAGAAGATTGGACGAGTAATCAAAAAAAAAAAAAAAAAACCAACAAAGAAAAGTCCAGGAGTAGACGGCTTTACTGGCCAACTCTACCAAATATGTAAAGAGGAATTAAAATCAACCCTATTCTAACTCTTCCAAGAAGAAGACAAAGAAGAGGAGGGTGAGGAGAACACTTCCTATCACATTCTATGAGGCCAGCATTCTCTTTATACCAAAGCCAGAGAAAGATTCCATAAGAAAACTATAGATGAATATTCCTTATGAATATAGATTAAAAAATCTTCAATAAAGTACCAGTAAACCACATCCAATAGCACATTAAAAAAGGATTATATACTGTGACCAAATGGGATTTATCCTAGGAATGCAAAGCTGTTTCAGCATAGGGAAATCAAAATAACACATACAGCATACTAATTGGATAAAGAAAACTACATGATCATCTCCATAGATGGAGAAAAGCATCTGACAAAAATCCAACACCTTTCATGATAAAAAGACTCAGAAAACTAAGAATAGAAGAAGAGCCTTTTCAGCAAACATTGGTAGAACAACTGGATATCTATCTGCCAAAATTATCAATTTAAATCCATACCTTGCAACATATACAAAATTTATGACATATGATTCTATTTATATAAAACCCTAGAAAATGCAAACTATAGTAACAGCAAGCATATTAGTGATTGCTTGGGGGTGGAGGCGTGAGGGACAGGAGAGGAGGACCACAAAGAGGCACAAAGAAAATTTGTGGGTGAGGGATGGGTCCATCACCTTGGTTGTGATCATTTCATATGAACACATGTCAAAACTTATCCAATTGTACACTTTAAATATGTACAATTTACTCTATGTTAATTATATCTCAATAAACCTTAAAACATATGATGATAAAGAATACCTTTAAAAATAATGGCATACCCAGTAGGTGATCAATACATATTTATTTTATAAATGAGTTAATGCAGTTATTGACAAGTTGAGTTGATGGGCCAATGCCCAGAGATGCGGAAGGAGGAGACACACGAAGAAAGAGGAACCAAGACTGGAGCAGAATCTTGTTGGGCACCATCATGTTGCGCAGGCTCGACCTTGCCAAGCTGGCCCCAAGTGCCCTGCTCCCACTCCCCACTACTCTTGTGGCTGCAAGTAAGTAACTCAATAACTTAGAAACTCCAAAATGTACCTAATAATATCTATCCCTTAAATAACATAATTGTTGATTGAAAGACGTAATTTATATGGGATAAATACTGGGTAAATAATAAAATGCTCCTTAAATGTAAGGGACTAGTTCCTTTCTGATTGCAAAGACAGATTACTATCAAGAGTTGGAAAATAGGCCCTGGCAGGTAGCTCAATTGGTTGGAGTGTCCTCCTGATGTGCCAGGGTTGTGGGTTCAGTCTGGTAGGGGCACATGCAGGAGACATAGCCAATGGCTGCATGAACAAGTAGAACAAATCAATGTCTTTCTCTTAAAAAAAAAAAAGGCCCTGGTTGTGTGGCTCCGTTGTTTGGAGTGTCATCCCGATATATCAAAAGGTTGTGAGTCTGATCCCCGAGTCAGGGCATATATCTATGTTGCAGGTCCGATCAGGGAGTGTATGGAGGAAACCTATCAACGTATCTCTCTCACATTGATTTTTTTTCTCTCAAATCAGTAAACATATCTTCAGGTGAGAATTTAAAAAAAAAGAAAGAAAGAAAACTAACCACCTTAAAAAAAGAAAGAGTTGGAAAATATACAAAATCACAAAGAAAAAAATAAAATTCTTCATAATCCCAACTTTAAGACGTTGTTTTCTTACACGAGCTCACTTGTGTTTGTGAAGCTATTTGGGGATCTGCATGCCTGCGGCCCCGACTGCTATGCCCCGCTCCCGTCATGGCTGCTTCAGCTGTTTCCAGAAGGCCGTCCCCCTTCTATCTTTTGGGAAGGCGGAGAAGGAGGCCTCTCCAGAAGGAGGGAGGAGTCAAAGAAGAGCTTCTAAGGAAACATTGGCCAGTGGCGTCAAGTCAGCCTCCGCCCCTACGCCATTCCGTGATAAAGGTCGGGGGCGGCAGGGTCCAGACAGCTCCCCGCCTCCCTCCACCCCCTGACATCGCTGGCAGGCTAGGAGGTGAGGTTGTTATTTGGGAGCTCCCTCTGTTTCAGGGTCATCGGAGGTACTGCAAGGCGTGCCAGGAGGAGGACCACTCCCCACCCAGCCCCCAGCCGCTCCACTGTCCAGGTTCCGCCATGGTGGTTCTACCCGGGTCCCCTTCCACACAGGAGGCTTACCCTCCTTCCAAAGTGGGGCCCCGACAGCACCAGAGGCCTGACTTGCAACAGATTTGCTTCCCCCAGCCTCCTTCGCCTTCTGACTCTGATCCACACTCAAACTATTTTCCCGTGTCCTCCAAGCTCCTCTAGGCTTCACCTCCCTCAGCCCTGAGATGGGGATCAAAGTATCTGCCTCTCAGCATAGAGATGTGAAGGTCAGGCCCCTCGCCCCTGGCCCTGTTCAGGCAGTAGGTGTTCAAGGAATCGTGTGACCTGATGGCAGAGGACTTTGAAAACAGGAAAGCACTAGTTAAACGGTAGCTGTTATAACTGATCCACTCAGCTTCCTCAAATCAAGTTCTCCCCAAGTAAAAGAAATTTCCCTCGACTTCACCCCTAAAATGCCATCTGACGCTTTGCTTCTGCCAACCAACATTTCCTACATACCTGCTCTGAACCACTCAGCTGGATATCAAGAACAAAGATTCTTCCCGCCTTCAGAAGGTGCCACACAGCATCGCCTAAGGGACAATCTTGCAGCTCTTTCTCAAAGGAGGGCCCTGCCCGTGGAAACTGTGAAGCAGTGGGTGATGAGGATGCATTTGGAAACCTGCACAAAGTTCTAAGAGGCCAAGGTGCGCAGCAGGAAGTGAGGCTGCAGAGGTTGGCGGGGGAGCAAATCACAAAAAGATGCTTGGTACTAATCCAAGGAGCTGGAACTTGACTCTGAAAGCTATGGATAGGAAGAGAGCCCGAAGTGTTGCTAGGGACACCATGGGAGAAGGGAAGGGTCAGTGAAGTCAGATAAGACAAGTGGCCTTTGGACTTATCAATGTGGCAGTCATTGACCATTGATTGACAAGTGGCACTGGAGGCTCAGTGGAGGGAAGGCATGAACCGATGGTAACCCCACAGCAATGGTTCCCTCTGGGCAGTCTCAGCTCTAGTATAGGAGTGGGTAGGAAAGGATGGATGAATTCAAGGTTGACATTATGAAGGGAGGCTGCAAGGGAAGAACATGAGGACAAGAAAGATGGAGTAAAGAATGATACACGAGCGAGTGATGAAGCGAAAGATACGGGGTTAGACCTGGCACTGGCTGGATTGTTTGGTGGCCAAAGCAGGGTAACCATTAAAAAAAAAGATATTTTTCGTGCCAAGAGACAGACGAGCTGGCTATTTGCAGCATGGCCAGAGATCTGCATTCTTTGCTCAAGATTTCAAACTAGAACACTGGCGAAGGCCTTCTCACTGTTTCTATTTCCCAATCTGTAAAATGAGAGGACAGGATAGATAATCCCTAAAATCCCTCCAGCCCTACCATGCCATGATTCATTGCTGCTGTCTTATTTT
The DNA here is from genome assembly GCF_021234165.1 of Pteronotus mesoamericanus. NCBI lineage: Eukaryota > Metazoa > Chordata > Mammalia > Chiroptera > Mormoopidae > Pteronotus > Pteronotus mesoamericanus. The sequence continues at coordinate 4,467,044 of NW_026555085.1, forward strand.
TATCCTCTTCACACCTTCCCAAGTGTCATGACTACCCGCACACCCTCAATAAATGTTTGTTGAGTTCCTGACAGTCTCTCTCACACAGACACTTGGTGCCTAGGTACATCATCGGTGCCCAGCCTGTTGACTGAGTGATGGTGGTATCATGAGGAAGTCCCTCCCTCTGCCTCCCCAGCAACCCTTCATGTGAGGTGTTTGGGGACCAGATGCAAATCCAGCCTTCACTCACCACCTCCCTGCCTTTAGTTTCTGCTTACCCTGGTCCATCTTACACACTAAAGTGACCGGGAGAGAGTACCACTGAGTGGCAGGAGGGCGGGTTCTGGCATCAGGCCCCTCAGGTTTGACTACAGTTTTTCCATTTTTAACCTGCATGATCTAGGATATGTTACTTAACTTCTATATTTTCTTCTAAAAGTTTTATGATTCATTTGACACAGCTGAATTTACTTTCATGTGTGGTGTGAGGTAGGGATCTGATTTTACTTTTTTCCATTTGTCCGTCCAGTTGTTCCTACACCATTCACTGAAGAACCCATCCTTCGTGCACTCAGGTGCCCATTTCCTCTGGCTCTTACCATACTCCCACATATGCATAGGTCTGGTGCTTGACCCCCTGTTCTATTTACTAAGTTATTTCTCCTTCTATCTAGCTATTCCCATTTATCACTTTGTTTTAGTTGTTTTATCTTCATATTATGTCTTTATATGATAGAACACAGGACTCCCCTTTTAGTTTTAGTTTAGTTTTGTTTTCCCTTGTAGTTTTCAAAATTGTCTTAGACATCCTTGGCAATTCATGCTGTGATTTTTAAAATTAGTTCTCCCAATACCTTTAAAAAGTAGTTTGCTTTTCTAAGCCTCCACTTCTTTACCACATAATGGTGATGATCGCAGGTCCTGAGCGTTACAGGACTGCAAAGACTGTAAAGCAGTGACACACGGCCTGGCATTAAGGCCTGGAACTCAAGGAGCACTCAGTAGAAAGTATCATCTTCCCCAAATGCCCAGATGCAGTCATGCTCTGCTTAAAACTGTTGTTGGCTTCCCAGTCATGCAGAGTAAAGATCACACAGCCTGCCAAGCCACCCGACCTCAGCTGACTTTCCCATGCCATCTCCTGCCTCTCCGTCCTCCCTGCCCACTATTGCTATTGTGTTCCATCGCCAGCAAACCTCACTGCTTCCCAAGAACAGCGCCTTGCTCTTGCACATGCTGGCCCTTAGGCGAGAATTTCTTCATCCCTCTTGAATCATTTGGTTGGCTCCACAGCCTTCTTTTTATTGCACTTGTCACTTTGCACTGTGATTATTTGTGTCTGTTGTGACTATTTTCTTATTTAGTGAATTAACACAAAGGAGTAAATTTCTCCCCTACTGAATTGGAGGGAAAAGGATAGTAACTTGCCTAAGACCACAGAACTTATCAACAGCTAAGCTGAGACCTGAACTCTGGTCTAATTCGAGTGCTCACAAAAAGGCGAGCAGTTTTTTGTTTTTTGTTTTTTGTTTTTTAATTTTAGCAAGTGGACTTTTGGCAAATGATTGTTGTTCCTTCCTTTTCTGAATCCCTTACTCCATCCCACCCTCCCATGGTCCTCCTGCCTGAGCTCTCTACATCGTCCCCTCTCACCCCACCTCCAGTGGCTTACCTCCCAAGGCTATCATCTCATGCCATCTGTCACCTAAGCAGCTGCCTGTGAGACTGAGCATCCTGGGTTTAGCATATTGCTGTATTCAGGACAAAGAACATGGAGCTTCATGGCTGTGTCCTCAGATGCTGAGATGTTAGCTGGGCATCACAAAACCAAGGAGATAAAAATAAACCTTTCACACCTCAAATGTGTCTGCAGCCAGAAGGCAAACAAGGCCATGGTTTAAACACCAGGCTTTCTTGGGCATGATTATCAGGCCTCTGGAGCGGACAGGAGCCAGCCCGACTCGGGGATGAGCAGGAGTCCTGCTGACTCAGCCTGGCTTGGCTGATCGGAGCTGCCGTCCAGCATACCGACGGGCGTGTCGTGGCACCCTGGCCTGGGTCCTGGTGCCAGCAGTGTCAGGGCTGCCTTGGTGTTCTCTGGGCTAATTTTCTCTCATCGCTGATGCTCAAAGTTTTGGAGCCTCTTTCGAGTTCTCTCTCCAGCCACGAGTCCTGCAGGCTCCTGGGAGACTGGACTGCAGCAAGATAATCCCAGTTTGCATTTACCCTCTGTGAACGTAGTAAACGTGAGGGGCTACCTGTAGAATGGTCCATCATGATCGGACACAGGTGAATGGAGAGTTTCTGGAACCCCAGATCCCAAGTAGAAGGTGGCCATTTGGTGACTTTCTGAGTATATCACTTGCATGAGCATTTGTAAGCTCATAGTCTCATTACACACACTAAATCTGGCAAAAGAAGGAATCCTCTGCTAGAGGAAGGAGCAGTGATCATCACAGGATGGGCAAAGGAGGCCTACAGAATCAGAATTTTATGGAGAAAGAGTACCTTGACCAGCGGATAGGGAATTTGCCCTGTGGTGGAATGAAGTCATCAGCTATTATTGTTCAGTAAATCAACTTCCTGCCTATTTTCAGCTACCCACACAGACAGCCAGTGCACTAACCTGGTAACTTGGTTTGACAATTTACCATCAAATAAACGAGCCAGGTGTCATCCAGGCACACATTCTTGTATCTCAGTCTTCAAGAGTTAGGTTCATGTGATTGTCACCCTACTAGTGACCTCTGGATACACTGACCATGTCAGGTTTGTGGGCTTACAAAATGGCCATGCCACCGGAGTCCCGGAGAGGCCAGCCTACTTCAGTGGCTGGACATGTTTATCTGACGGCGATAGGCTGCTTGTTCTTGCTTGTGCTGCCGTCTCTTCATCGCCAGGTCCACTGCCGAGTCCATACCACTTCATGCACGGCCATCCCAAGCTTCCAGACTGCTCCTCTCCAGCCTCTCCAGCCGCCTCCTCCTCAACCATGGCTGATAGTCCATGGCTGCCTTGCTCAAGGCAGCTTCACCTGGCCCTGTCCAGGGAGCTCAGTTGGTTACAGCATTGTCCTGATACAGTGTTTGCGGGTTCCATCCACATTCAGGGCACAGAAAAAGAATCAATCAATGAACGCAAAAATAAGTGGAACAGCAAATAGATGTTTCTCTCACTCTCAAAAAAAAAAACCAAACAAAAAACAACAAAAAAAACCAAACCCCAAAGCAATCAAATTTAAAAAATAAAGGCAGGCTTTGCCTGTACAGAGCTAAACTCCTTGGCCTGGCTTTTGTGGTCTTCTCTAATTTAATCTCATCATGCTTTATTTCTCATTACAGCTCAAATACTCTTCATTTGTCTTTGAACCAAGGGGTCCTAGCTCACTTAATGTTGCTGTGACACTGAAGGCGCACTGCCTGTTCTCTGTTGAGGTCCCATCATGACAGTCTTCAAAACACCCCTCCAGCCCTCTTGACTCCACTGTGCCCAACTTCTTCCGCAGACAGAAGCCACTCCTGGCTGTGCTCCCTCGTTATCTCAGAGTGGCTCACGTCTGTCCCCTCAGTGCTGGTACTGCCAGTCTGCCCCTGGGGTCTCCAATCCATTCCTCACCTGAATTCCCTGAACAGCACATCGTCCATGAGGCCACAGATGACCTCTGGGGCAACTGCCAAAAACCCAGCAGGGTGGGAGTAACATCAAGGACTCAAGGAAACCTCTAGAAAGAAGAGAGCAGACACTAAGCAGGGATGTGTGTGAAATACTGGTTTTTATTGGTTGGCACAAGATTACAGCCTACAATTCTGATGCCCTTCCCTCCCACACAGCTCAAATGGAAGGAAGCTGATAAACACAAAGAAAGGAATAGCACACTCACAGGTTTAAGCATTTGTACAAAAAGGAGTGGGATGTGGGGCTGGTGGGCTTTTAGGGGTACTACCAGAGCTCTCTTGGGGGGCGGTGTGCCCTCTGCTGCTGGCACCACATAAGCAGACACTTGCGAGGGGGAATGGTTACATGCGGCTGGCCTGTGGTTAAAGGGGGAAGTGGGGCTCCCATCCGCGGTGTACCTGTCTTGGACCCAAACCTGGGGGCTGGACCCAGTTCCCCTTTCTTTTCAGCCCTCCTCTGAAAGCCAACTGTTCTCATGGGAAAGAGAGGTGTGAAGGAAGCCTGAAGACACCCTCCTTGAGAAAAGGAAACAGGAAAACTCAGGTTCCTTCCACCTTCTTTGGACCAAGTTCCACCCCCCTCAGCTCCTATGGGCACAGTGAAGGTCTTCCTTAGAGGTGCTGTGAAGATACTGGGGAAGAGGTCAGGGCTTGGGCAGGTAGCCCAAGTGGGCAGGAAGGAACGCCTGGTTTTCCATGCAAAACTGAGCAAAGCTGTTCGGAAACAAAGGAAATGGGAAAACAAGGCCATATAGCCATAGGTTGGAACTTAAGTCCTGGAGTGCATTTGGATTGGGGTACAGCAAGCATGATGACAGACCCATTTCATAACGCAGCACTCGATCCCAAGAGGTTAAAGGACCATAACCAACCCCTCCTCCTTATACGAGCGCCATTCCATTCCTTTGATTCCCCAGTTCTGTTCAGCTCGTTCGGGGTTATTCCTGCCAATCTCTCCAATGATGTGAGTACTCCACTTTCTCTCCTTTCTACAAACATAAAATGCACTGCCTGAACAGGTGATACATACACTCTCTCTATAGAATGGCCAAGGAACTAGGAGATCTAACGATGGTAAGGCTCTTTGCTTTTCTGTGCGGTCCTGAGGGAAGGCGACAGCAGCAGAGTTCTGGTGGCATCAGAACAGTCTAGACTGAGCCTGTGTGACCGCCAGGGCACTGGTCCCTGGGTGCATGGGCCCCTGGTTCTGTGTCTCAGTTCCAGAGACATTACTAGATTTGACCATTTAAGCCTCTGCCAAAATGGATGAGCACTAGGGGGAAGGGACAAAGACTTCTGTCCTTTGGAAAAAGTTAAACTCAAAGTACATCCTGGCTACTTTGCCTGAACCCAAAGGGTTCCCTAGAAATACCTGCCGAACTTGGCCCAAGGGACACGGCATCTGGGCGATACACTTGCGACAGGGTAGAAAGCACATTTAGTTCATCTGTTTGAGAACTAGAATGGTCCCAGGGATTTTAACCTTTCTGATGCTGTTGGTAGATGAGGTGATTGCAGGGAGGAAACACCTTAATAAACCTTATGGTGTCTGAAGACCACAACCTGCAGCTGAGCCAACAGGGCAGGGCTCGCCTACTCCTCAGAGCCCATCCCTTACCAAGTCCATTGGATGGGATGGGAGACCAGGTCCTTGAAATAAAGGCTGGGCTGGCAAGATCAAGTATGATGATGCTACTAATGGGCTTCCACTTCCTCTCTGAGGAATAACACATCTGGGTAGGCCAGAGACACTTGCTTTACAACAGCTCTCAACAGCCTCAAATGCTCCTAGCTTCCTTAAATGCATGGCAAACTGGTAGCTATCTTTCTTAAGACAGATGTACCACTGACTGAAATTTTATCTAACCACCAACCTTTTGATTATAAACCAGTTTGAAAGTTTTCAAACCAAAAAATAATAAACACAGAACTGACATTTACAAAACCGCACTACATACTCTGTATTTCTTTTACGATAGAGTTAACTAATTGTTTAACTACTAAATGTAACACTATGCCACTGGGCCCTGGACTCACTCATGCACCTGTGCCCTGAGCAACACATTCACAAATATCCATCCATGGGTGGAAGGGAAAAGGTGAGGTTCTTGGGCTAAACAAAACACCTGAAGCTAATCTGATTTTGGAGGAGAGTCCCTTTGGGGTTCTGAGCAGAACTGCTCACAGCCACGTGGGAAGGGAGAAGGGGCAGGGTTGCGCCTGCCCGCTGCAGCTTAGATGCCTGCCATTTCCTTTTGAACTCCTTCCAGTTCTCGGGAGGAACACACACTGCCTGCTCAGCCTTCGAAGACCTCCTGTTCCTTCAGGATTTGGAAGACCTAACTTGAGATGTGCCCTGGGTGAAAGCTCTATGTGGAGCAGACCCATCCTGGTTCCTGGGTGTCTCCATAATGAGTCTTGACTTTCCTTGGCGTAAGTAGTATCTGTTGCTACTTAACTGTACATAAGTAGTACAGTATGCTGCTGGAATCAAGTAACTAAAACTAGATGTCTTCTCTGGTCATTTATTAGTGAGCCTGAAAAGCTCTTTTTTCAACAGGACAAGATAGAGGCCATAGGGATCTGTTGCAACTTTAGGTGCACATGTCCATTCAGCACAAAAGTGCTCAGGACAGGCTCGTATCAGTGCTTCCTACAGGTAAGCCAGCTGCACCCCACAGGACAGAGAGGGGAGTATAGCCTCAAGGCCCAGCATTGGGATTGAGGCATCTTGCTTTTTTCCTAAGGAGTTCCAAAGACTTAAGATTTTGACCTAAATGGGACCTCATTCCCAGGAGAGTGATTTTATTGCACTGTCGAGATGTTCCCTGAAAGGTACACCCAACAGATAATGGTCACAGACAGTAGGCAATTTAGTGGGTAATTGCACCAGAACCAGTATTTGTTCCTCAGCTCAATGATTAATAAAATCTTCTTGCCTCGACTGGCTGCAACTTGGGGTGACAAAGCTGGAGAATGACAAGGCTGCCGTTTTTGTATCTAAATTTTAAAGACTATCTCCAGGGTTTTAAACGCCTCCTTTGGTGTTTTGGAGGCCCTTGTTCCAGGTTAAAAACTGGGAATGTAAACCAAAGGAAACCTAGGGCAACGAATCAAACAACCGATTGCTGGAGGAACAGGAGCCATGGCTCTCCACCTCTCACAGAACCGCTTTACTTCTTCAGCAGAGTCCCTCCTGGTGTGCTGGATTCTGAGCTAACTGGTTTCCGTTTGAGCTCCCTCGCCGCAGACAGTCTGAGTTTCTCAAGACAAGCTCAAGCTCACCAAATCATCACGATGAACAAAGCTTTAAGAAAGAGACATGCCTTTTTATTTAGAAAACTTCACATTGCAGAGATACACAAAATCATGTGACTGGCCTCAGCTCCAGGACCCTGTCCAAATCAACATCAAATGGGATTCTTTCCTTCTCTTTTATTAATATTTAATGGGACTTAGAGGACAAGTTATTTGATGAATCTAAAGATGAGAGGTATCATTTTCCCAGATGTCCTGATTATGGCCTCTCACATCCCTGAGAGGTTACCAGCTAATGCAAGAACGTGGTCAAAATGGGAACGCAGGAGTGGAAGGAAGTGCCCCTAAAATCCCACGGTTTCCAGGACCCACAGTCATCTTGAGTCAACCTGGTGCACAGGCAACAGTGTCTTTTATAGATTGCTGTCGATGTTTCCCAATTTTAAATTTACCTGACAATCTCAAATGTCTCACTGTTTTAGATGATATCTAATGACATAGAGAACACAGCTCTTCCCGAGGGCGAGAGGTCTGTGCTGCACAGCTCACCCCTGAGCGCAAGGCTGACTCCCGGCTGCTGGCCCCGCCCCGCTCCAAGTGAGGTGAAGCCCAATGCAGAGACGGAGACCACCAGAAGCGGGGCTGCACAGCCCACAGCCGCCTGCAGCCCTGGAGAAAGGTTCCACCCCAGCAAGGCTCACAAGAAATGCTTGCTGCCTCTTCTGGGCATATGACCTGCACAGCTTCAGGTCTGACCTCTTTATCTTCAAAGAGTAAGAACCAGAAAAGGGTTTGCACTATTCAGTCACTACTGAATAATCTCACCCTGGAACTGCCGGCTTAACTGTCCTGCATGTCTCTTTTTCTTTTGTTAAAAATGTGGATTATTTTCTGAAATGCGGATGGGACCAGGATGAAGTTATATTGTCAATTATAGCTAACCCTCATTGCTCTTAAAGCAAAAATTCATCCCACTGTAATAATTTCTCTAGGTATTTCTTTTAATTCTAAATCTACTCTCACCTAGAACAGGCTTACAGAACACTTCAGAAATATTAAAAACTATAGTTGTGGCAAAAATCACATTGTGATTATTAAATCCCTTCTGTAAACTAAAACAATGTGGCTCAGGCTGTTTTTTAAAAAAAGATCCGGTGGGAAGGCCAACAAAGGTGTTAATATAGCACTAAGTGGAAATGGTAAAAATGAAAAGTACAATGTGTGAAATGCACACTAGGGTCCCACAGGAGACTGATCAATCCTCTGGTTAAAGAGGTTCAGGAGCCTCCAATCAGCATTGTATGTGGAAAAGAGAAAGGGGAAGGAGAATGAGGAAAACGGTCCTGTGTGGAACTTTTTTCTTCTAAAAACAAAGTGACTTTTTTCTTCTAAGCAAGTCTAGGAGAATTCACATGTGCTGACTGCTAACATCAAGACAGAAAATATTTTTTTGCCACAAAGGAATTTGACTATGTAGCAACACATTTACAAAGCTGCTGCAAAACACTCTCAGAGGGCAGGGACCCCCTCTCCCCAGAGGCTATGAGGAGTAAGGCCCTAACTGCTGTTCCTGCCACAGCATTGCACGGTGCAATGCAGACTGAAGGGAAATCCAGCTGCAGCCACAGAGGGCGTGACAGCCCCACACCCTGTGGTCCCTCCAGCTGGCCTCTGCTCAGACGGAGCAGTGAGGGAGCCCTCTGTATGCAGGGCAGATTGGGCGGCAGACACTTGTAAAAACAAAGCACAGTCAATTCCTAACGTGTCCATCCTGTTGTGTTTGCGTTAAGAAAAATCAAGACTCCTGTTTTATGGGCTGCACTGTTCTGGAAGGCTTCCAAAAAAAAAAAAAAGTTTAACATAGCTGACTCCTGAGGGTAGCACCTGCTCCCCGCCCCCCAGAGTCCTGTTCCAAAAGGATGGCATGACCTCACTTGTGTGTCCCCAATGGCTGCAATTTCCAATGGCTGCAATTTATAAACTAAAAACAAATTTAAAAAAATCCATTGCTGTTTTTCTCTATCCTGAGGATTGCAGACTCTGATGGATACTCCAGTGGCAGCCAGAATCTAGAAGATGCAAATTCACTATGAGACAGACTTGATATCTGCCCTGAACACAGAAACCTGTTTCTGTCAAACCTGAATAAGGTGAGTATTTGTAAAACTAATGGCAAATCAATGCCAATAAAATTATTTTGAAAGTAGGATAAGTTTTGTGCTTTCTTTTGTTTCTCCTCACTTTCTCTGCGGAGATACAAAGTTAGCTGCAACAGGTCTAGCTAATCTATCGCAAAAGGGCTGTGACTACACGTCAGTAAAGGCAGGCATGGTGTTTATGGTGCCCGGGAGGGAAAAACACCAATCCCTGCTCATCAGAGTCCCAGTGCAACAGAAAACATCACCAGCTGGACAAAGCCTCCTTTTGTCAGTCAACAAGGCGTCAGCACAATCTCTTCAGTTCACTGTGTTAATAGAATCCATTCATGTTACGGAAAAATACTTCTTGGCACAGTTTACTTTCCTGACCCAAAGACATCAACAATCCAAAGTGGACTTGGTAGGGTAGTATATTGTTACACCAGCCCAGTAAAGGCATCTTTAGATCATTAGAAAATGCACAATTACTGTTAACACTCTGGTTCCCTTTCCAGGAGTACTGACTCTTTTCCTGCAAAGCACTTTCAATCCACATCACAAAGGTAGAATGTATTTGGGTAAACGTGCTTTTGGGATTCCACTAAATGCTTAGGTGATCTTATTTTATTCTCCCCTGTACGTATTTGAACAGAACCTTAGACGCTCTATAAGATGACAGCAGCAGTGTGTGTGTTTTAAAGTAGGGCAGCCAACAGTGAACTGGCATTCAGACTCAGATCCCACGGTGCTGTTTCCATCCAACGGGACCCTAACTTGGGGACAGAACTCCTTTCCCAGAGGCAGGAGGGCATGCTAAGGAAATTGCTGGCACTGCCTTCTGGTTCTGTGTTTAAGACTGGAAGAGAAGATAGAAACTGAGAGTATAGAAAAATTTAAGTTTACCAATTGGTGGCCCCCAAAATGCTGAAAACTAAATGACACAGGCTGACCAGATACATACATTCTTTTCGTGGGAGGGAAGAGCAAAAGCTTTTCAAAGTTTGAGAATTTATTAGAATTTTTAAATAACGAGAACTGCGATTCTAGTTTCACATCTTGGCTGTTTTGACAAAGGAGAAGCCACTAAGAATACAGTGACAAGCTCCTATCCCAAGCCAGGGACTGATCAGTGGCGCCCCAACCCCACCAATTTGAAAACCTTTACTTCCCAACTGAACAACACAAGTGGTGAATGAAGCCAGCAGGAGACCTGTATCAACATCCAACAGGACAGTCTGCAGGGAGCCAATGCATTTCCATAGCTGCTCTAGTAAATGATGACGCATTCTGCCATGTCATTTCTAGGTAGAAGACAGGTCTTTCACACCCCAGTGAGCGACACAGTCAGTATTTCTGAGCATGCTCCCTATGCACTTACAAGTACTGTAACCTTACAAAGACAAGCAAACACTTGGATTTTCCTGCCGTGTACTTTTCAGAAACTTAACATCGTTAACCACGATGGGGACAGGACTACACAGCTGCATTGCTGAGGAGAGCTGGCCACTCCAGCGCACAAAGACAAATACCCAGTTCGGCAAGCTGTAAGGCATGTACGCACAAGGAGAGAGGCCACTGTCGGCGGTATGTAGCATTATGGAAAAAATTCCAAACCGGCGGGATAGGAACAGTGCTCAATGCTCCAGTTTTTTAGAAGTAATCCCAAAAACCCAGTTCAAATCCCTACTGTCAACATGTAGGGAAGAATTCAATTTCTATCATTGTTTCTCTGGATCAGAGCTCAGGCCATTTGCTCCTGGCTTGGTAATAAAAAAGAAAATAGGTTTCTTCCTGGATCTTTCTTGGCATGGAAACACAACTGCAAGAAGAGAAGGCCGTGCGTCCTGGGCACTGTGACTGACGGTGGCTGCGCTCTTCCCGTCCTCACATGACTGCAGTCACAACTGGGGAAGAGCAAAGACAGGAAGCTGATCTAGCCCCTAGCATCAAAAGGAAAGTGTAAATTGTGAGGCTCTCTGTTTCAGAAATGCCTCAAATTTGAAAAACAAAAAACCTTGAAAAATTTAAATTCCTCTTCTAAAAGTCATTTATTTACATATTATATGCCCAGTATATAATGTGTAGATAAATGTATCCTGCAGTCAAAGGAACCGACCTACTGGACAGCATAGCACTTTATAGAACAAATTCTTGAAAGGTTTCATCTCATACTGGTATCTTTTAATAAAAAAAAATTAAAAATCAAAGGAAAAGGCCTGGCCAGGGCTAGAATGAGAGAGACAGGACTACTTCAGAATCCAAGGTAGGGGAAGGCTGTTTGCCTATTTTTAGAGAATGTAGGGGTGTGAACAGGTAGGGACAGATCATGCACAAAAGTACTTATTACAAATTACACCCCCCCCTCAATAAAAGAGAAGAAAAGCCCCATCATTTAACATCAAGTAGCAACACTTTCAATGAACACTTTCTTTGCTGCCATCATGCCTTATTTCAGAGAGGAGGTCTGTGAGGAGAGGTGAGAAGAGCAAGGGTGAGAGGGAAGGTCTGCACTTCAGTCTAATTTCCAATTTCCACCCTCTTCCAGGTCTTCAGTCATCTGATGCCTGATGTGGAGCTCTGAGCAGAAACCGAGTAAGTGGTGGCCACGACTGGGGTGCCGTTGTTGGTGGAGTAGCCTTGCCTCAATGTCTCAAAATACGACGCCTGCACGGGTTTGTGGTACTGCAGCATTTTGATGGCATCCTCTATCTTAAACCACTCCCTCTTCCTTCCTGTGGAGGCACACAGAAAAATAAATTAAGAACACCAGGGAAGCAACGAAAGGTTTCTATCATCTAACCTTTGAGATAATGTAAAAGGAAACGTGCAAGTAATTTTCAAAACATGTATTATAAATACATTTTGTTTTCTTTTAAGAGTAAAGCAAGCACATTTAAAAACTATTTTATTTATTTTTAGAGAGGGAGAGAAACATCAATGTGTGGTTGCATTTTGCGCATCCTCTGCTGGGGACCTGGCCTGCAACCCAGGAGTGTGTCCTACACTGGGAATCAAACCAGCGACCCTTTGGTTTGCAGGCTGGTGCTCAATCCACTGAGCCACACCAGCTATGGCAGCAAGCACATTTTATATGCTTCAAAAATACTGTACAAGTGCCCAATGCAGAAATTAGGTAAGAAATCTGAAAACTGAAGAGATGACAGTAATCGCAAGACAATGCCCTCCAGACAGAACCTCAGCCGGCGGTCCCCCCTGCGCTCCCAGGCCCAGGGGCCCTCCTCAGCTTGTTCAAGCATCCCTCCAGCATCCCTCTCTCCTGAGCATCGAGCTTCTAGAAGTACCAGGAGGGCTGGCTTATAATCAGTTAATTACTTTAAAAAATATATATATATATATATGAGTGATATAGCTATGTAATAAAAAATACTACTTTAGGAAAAAAAATCTCAACACAATGACTATTAACTTTTCAGTATATTTTCTTTTTTAAAATGTGTGTTACATGCCATTGAATTGGCTCTGTCTACACTGTCCTGTCTTCTGTCCTCACAGCGCTGTTCAGCTTCTGCAGACTCAGGCCCATGGCTTCCTTTATTTGGTCAATCCACCTCCTATTTGATCTTCCTCTTAATGCAGTTTGAAAATCTTTTTTTTTTTTAAATAATAAAAGATCACTGCTTAAAAATGGGAAAACAGAGGCAAGTGTAATATAATTACCCCTATTCTTATGAACTGGAAATGACCACTTTCAATACCTTAGTGCATTTGTTCTTCTTTTACTTTATTTAAAAAAGACACTGTATTTGAACTGTAGCTGGATCATGCTTTAAGGTGCTCTAAATCCTGAAATTCTCTGATAAAGTGTTATGGGTGGGAACATGGATGCTGATGCTAATATACTGAGCTCCAATTACATCACTGGCTCTAATGAGCTGTGCAGCTTTGGACAAGTTAGTGAATCTCTCTGTGCCCTATTTCCCTCCTCCATGACAGAGGGATAATAAATAAGACCTATCTCACAAGTCTGTTGTATTAAAATATAAGGTATTTGAACAATACGTGGCACATGGTATGTGCTGTAAGAGTTTGCTTTTTATTATTACCATTATTACTACTGTTTCTTTTTTACTTCACAGTGCTTCTTAAGCATTTTTCTATGTTATAAAAAGACATAACATTTTATGGCTATGCATTACATCATAACATCTAGCATGGATGTGCTGTCATTTATTTAACCATTTCCCTATCACTGAACATCAATATCCTACGATTTTATTATAATAAATAATACTACAGTTAAAAAAACCTTTATCTGTGTTCTTTTTTTACTATTAACCCCTCAGGGAAAGATCCCTAGAACTGAGACTATAAGAATAAAACATGTTAACTCTAGGGGGGTCTTGATATGTAATGCCAAACTGTCTTTCCAGGCGGCCACAGAGACTCCCAGCCCTGCGTGTGCTGGTCTCTACCCCCAGCCAGCACTGTTACCTCTTCTTGATCACTGGCAATTCTTTAGGTGAAAACCAGTGTGTCATTTTTGTTTTCATTTCAAATTATTATTTCAATGTAACTCGTGTGTATGTGTATGTGTGTATATAAAAATTCTATATCATACTGTTTTCATTCACCAAAACTTATTTTGTAAGCACTTCTATAAGTATGTGTTTAACAGCTATCTGACATTCCATCAGATGCAAGTACCTTAAATCACTTACCATTCACTGAGTTGTACAGTTACAACCCAATTTTACCTTTGAAAAAGGCTGATAGCCTTATTCCCCATATTTTAGATTACCTCATCAGGGTCAACTGTCAGAGGTGGGAGTATAGGTGGAAGGCTACATAGCAATGATACCTTAAAAATTCATATCCCAAGTGTACGACTCCTGCCCGACTGAGTGTTCTGAGGACAGGGACATGCCACTCATCTCTGTCTCCCTTTGAGGCCCCAGCACCTGCTGTCAAGGAGTCTATTTTTAATACCACCCCCTCCTACCTTACTTAAGCATACTGCATCTTACCAGACACAACGACATTAAAAGCTGAGGGCTATGAAATGCCCGATTCATCAGTGCAAGGGGCCTGATGACAAGACACAGAGGGAGAGGTTTCGGCAAGCGTTTTGTTTGCCAATTTAAAACAGGAATTAAATATTACACTTTTCTAGAAAATACTTTTGTTCGGGGTAAAAGATTAGCCATGAACCGACCATTAATCACTTTAGTTTTTTAGTTCAAAAGAAATACATCCAATAGTGATCTCAGAGATCAAAGAAAATGGCTCCTTAGAAGAAAGATAGGGGACCTGAAGGGTGATGTGAATAAAACTGGAAACTACTCCCGCTCCTCTGCATCTGCGAAATGACTCGAGAGGGGCTCATACCAGCAAACCAACCGTCTTCTCTGACAGCAAGGATAAGCATCATGAGGAACAGCCAAGGTCCTGCTCTCACCTATGGTTCTGTGGCCAGCTGGCATTGTGGAGGAGGATCCAATCTGATTTTAGAAACATTTCCTATTTTTCATGGGCCATGTTTCTATTTGTTGACCAGGTGTCCAACTTCAGCTTTCTTTGGAACATTTCAAAATACTTTCACAAATTTAAAAATGGACATGCTTGTTTGTATTTAACATATCTTCTATAATTTCTCTTCTCATCAGGCTTTTGTTTCTAGTTCTGAGTAACGACCTGTGCTGTGGCAAGCTCTTTGGAGGCCATCTGGGGTTACTTACCAATGTTAACTGAGTCTTCCCAGTCTTCCAGCACCTCCGTGACAATGAGCACATAGACATACGTTCTGTGCTTCCTTTCCTGGTTCTGAGGGCAAAGAGAGGACAGAGAAAGAGTTATTCCTTACAGAGCTGAGATGACTTAATGAAGCTCACTCTCACACATATGTATAGAGAGCTTAGACATAGGACTCCTTTTACTTCTTACTGTCCCACAGTCAAACATGAAATAGCACCAGATGTTCTATTTGAAACATACCACACTGCATTTGAGGGTAAGCTATTCGGCCGGGTTCCTAAGGCCAAGGCTTTACTGTTTGTTTTTTAAATATATATATTTTTTATTACATTATTACAGTTGTCCCATTTTTTTCTCCCCTTTATTCCCCTCTGCCCTGTACCACCCCTCCCACCAGCATTTCTCCCACCCTCGCCCCTTAGTTCATGTCAATGGGTCATACATATAAGTTCTGTGGCTTCTCCATTTCCTACACTATTCTTAACCTCCCCCTGTCTATTTTGTACCTACCATTTATGCTACTTATTCCCTGTACTTTTCCCCCCATTCTCTCCCCTCCACCTCCCCTCTGATCTCCATTTCTGTGATTCTGTTCTTGTTCTAGTTGTTTGCTTAGTTTGTTTTTGTTTTTAGGTTCAGTTGTTGAAAGTTGTGAGTTTGTTGTCATATTGCTGTTCATAGTTTTTGATCTTCTTTTTCTTAGATAAGTCCCTTTAACATTTCATATAATAAGGGCTTGGTGATGATGAACTCCTTTAACTTGACCTTATCTGGGAAGCACTTTGTCTGCCCTTCCATTCTAAAGGATAGCTTTGCTGGAGAGAGTAATCTTGGCTGGAGGTCCTTGGCTTTCATGACTTTGAACACTTCTTGACAGGCCCTTCTTGCCTGCAAGGTTTCTTTTGAGAAAGCAGCTGATAGTCTTATGGGAACTCCTTTGTAGGTAACTCTCTCCTTTTCTTGTGCTACTTTTAAGATTCTCTCCTTGTCTTTAATCTTGGCTGATGTAATTATGATGTGCCTTGGTGTGTGCTTCCTTAGGTCTACCTTCTTTGGGACCCTCTGAGCTGCTGCACTTCCTGGAAGTCTACTTCCCTGGCCAGATTGGGGAAGTTCTCCTTCATTATTTTTTCAAATAAGTTTTCAGTTTCTTGCTCTTCCTCTTTTCCTTCTGGCACCTCTATGATTCAGATGTTGGAAGGTTTATAGTCATCCCAGAGGTTCCTAAGCCTCTCCTCATTTTTTTGAATCCTTGTTTTTTCATTCTGTTCTGGTTGAATGTTTTATCTCGTCCTTCTGCTACAAACTGTTGATCTGAGTCCCTGTTTTCTTCCCTTTACTGTTGACTCTCTGTATATTTTTATTTCACTTTGCATATCTTTCATTTTTTCTTCTATTTTGTGACTATACTCAACCATTTCTGTGAACATCCTGATTACCAGTGTTTTGAACTGTGCATCTGATAGGTTGGCTGTTTCTTCATTGCTGAGTTCTATTTTTGGAGCTTTGATCTGTTCTTTCATTTGGGCCATATTTCTTTGTCTAAGCGCCGGCTTTACTCTTTTTTACCCCTTCCCCTTTCTCAAAGTGTGACTTCATGGGAAAGCTGTGAGCAGTAAGATCATGACCTCTGAAGAAAAAGGCGCCAAGGAAATTTAACTAGCTGGGCACCAGAAAGAGAAGAGACTGGGAGGATGGGTGGGGCCTCATCAATGCAAGCCAGCCAATTATCTCCCATATCCTCCTTCCCCTACTGACCTGGCTCATCTTTATTCCCTGACTTCTCACTTCCTTCCACCTTCCTCCAAATCTCTACCCCAGTTGATTTCCTTGTCTCTCTGTCTTTTCTACACTTGCATTTTGCTGTGTACAACGTGCACCCACATTTTGGTGCACATTATACATAGGATTATTATACCCATGTATAATACATATCCTTATTTTTCCCTCAAAAACTTGGGTAAAAGAAGTGCATGTCATATATGGCAAAATACAGTATCTACCCCTCCTCACATCTCAGAGAAGGAAAGGAAGAGAGGTAGAGATGGGATAAGTAATACTTACAAATAATACTCTGGGTGTTTGGAGGAGACAAATGCTGCAGTGGACTGAATATATATGTCCCCCCCAAATTCTTATGTTGAGACCCTAATCCTCAATGTAATGGCATCAGGAGGTGGTCTTTGGGGGTGATTAAGTTTGGAGGGCTGATTCTCATGAATGAAATTAGTGCCCTTATAACTGAGACCTAGAGAGCAATCTTCCCTTTTCCACCATGTGAGGAACAGAGAGAAACAGCAGTCAGGTTCTTAACCGGACAATCAAGGCTGGTGCCTTGGTCTTGAACTTCCAGCCTCCAGAATTGTGAAAAATCAATTTCTATTATTTATAAGTGACCCAGTGTGTGATATTGTTATACCACCTTAATGGACTACGACAAAGATATATGTGGTTATAAATATGATATCGTATGTACAAAGATTTTAACAGACTTACCTCAAAAATTCCGACTAATCTTCCCAATGTCCCTTTTACTCCAGCCTGAAAAGTGGGGGGAAAAAATTAACACACTGATAGTCTATACTGTTGTCTTATTCTGAATCTTCTGAGCAGTTTGTAAAATAGAAATGAAAAGCAAGAAGACACATGCCCTGGCCGGTGTGGCTCAGTGGACGGAGGGCCAGCTTGCAAACAGAAAGATCACCAGTTCAATTCCTGGTCAGGGCACATGCCTGGGTTGTAGGCCAGGTCCCCAGTTGGGGGAACGTGAGAGGCAACCAATTAATTTTTCTCTCGCTCTCTTTCTCCCTTCCTGTCTCTCTAAAAATAAATAAATAAATAAATTAAAATAAAAGAAAACCAAGAGGACACATTTTGGTGGAGGTCACACCAGTGTTTCCTGTGTGTCACTGAGAAGAGTAGAGTGCACACTGGAGAGAGAGAATTCCTCTCGGCTCCTCCCAGGCTCTTTCCACACTGCAGAGCAGGGCAAACAGAGCAGAAAATCAAGGCCATGAATTATTTCACTCATTTACTCATTCATTCAACAAACACACTGAATGCCTAATCTGAGCCAGATCACACTTGTAGGTACCATAGATGTAGTGATGAATAGGCTAGAACAAAAGATCCATAAGAGCAAGACCCGTATCGCAACTTGTTCTTAGATGTCTATGTACAGTATGCCCAGAACCGAGCTCAGCACCTCTGAGGAGCTCAGTAAAACTAAGTCAACAAAAACATAAATTTGGCCATTCTGCCAGTGACAGGTATTGACAGAGATGTACAGAACAATGTGAGGGACAGATAGTGAGCAGAATGACAACTTTATACAGGGGTTAAGCATTTGAATATATACTCTCTATTTCCCATTAGCCCTTTGGTAATTTTTTTTATATTTGTGTCTTTCTGATGTATTATCAATGAATTTTTCAGTATATTCCAATTTACTAATTTTCTGTTAAACTGTATCTAGGCTAGAGTTATCTTATCTCTAGTCTGTTTTTCATTTGACATTTTCACTTCTACCTGTTCTTTTTGTATCTGTTTTCCATCATGTACACATTTGTTTCCATATTTTGTTCTTTTAAAATGGAAGTTATTTCTTCATTTACTTCTTCATCGTCTGAACATACTTACGTTGTCTGGCCACGCTGAAAAATTCACTGAATACTGGCTCTCCAGGGTCAGATCTTAAAGTGACAGTTTATGCTCCTGCTCAAAGGTGATATGGTGAATATTGCAGATAGAGCTGTGGAATCAGAGGGTGGCTTGGCTCCATCCTTTATTGTGCACTGCCTCTGTGTCCTCTCCTACCTAGGCCCACATCTTTCTAAAAGTCTCAGCTCACGGTGTCCTTTCCATTGGGCACTGGGCTCCCCTCACTCTGAGGGGTCCAGGCAGGCTGCAGTTTTGCTGTGCTGCTCCCTTTCTGATGTCTAGAGGTAGTGTTCACCTAGCTTTTGAGCCAGGCTGTGTCTTTTTAGTTTTTTCATTTTATATATCTGTCTCTGCTAGGAGCAGGAGGGGTCAGTGTAAGGCCATACTGCCCTGAATGTCCCAGATCTCGTCTGATCTGGGAAGCTAAGCAGGGTCGGACCTGGTTAGTACTTGGATGTAAGACCACCTGGGAGTACCAGCTGTACTATGCTGCTCTGGCCAGGTAGTTCAGTTGGTTAGGGTGCTCTCCTGATACACCAAGGCTGCGAGTTCAATCCCCAGTCAGGGCACATAAAAGAATCAACCAATGAATGCATAAATAAATGGAACAACAAATTGATGTTCTCTCTTCATCTGCCCCCTTCCTCTCTAAAAAAAAAAATTTTTTTTTTAGAGGGCTCAAAGGGGAGGGAAAGATGAAGCTTGGAAATGCAATGGAATGCTACATTTACTATTATTCTATTTCTTACTATCATTCATTTTCTATTATTACTGCCTTATTTGTATAATAAACTAAAAATTAAGGCAAAAATATTTTCTAAATACAACACAATAGGTGCTCAGTAAGTGTGTACAGAATGAACGAAAATTTAAAATAAGTACTCAAAAAGTTTTAAGAGTTAATAATAGAAAGGAAATAGGCCAATTTAAAGGCCTAGGCTCCTAGGGGAACTATATCTTGAAATTAATTTTTGCTAATTATCTGTCAAGGAATTCTAGATCTTTTGCTTGCTAACATGCCTGTTTCTTTTCCTATTCTTATTCTGCCCATTCTTGTCCCCATGTGGCTTTTGGTGTACTTGAATGGAAATGTTATTTTTTCTTATTTAAATTGCTTCTCCACAGTTTTAGAAAAAACTGGACTCCACAGCCAGATAAGACCAGCTACACTGTTACTTCATCAATTAACCATTGAAGCAGCCTGAACGAGTGGGACAAGCTGGCAGGCCAGCCTGAGCTGGAAAGCCAATTCTGTTCTCTGATCCCAGGCAGCCTAAACACACTCAGGTATGTCACCCATGCCCTTGCCACAGGCCTGCACTGGTAGGGCCTGGGAGGAGAGCTGTCAGGGTTGGGGTGGGAGTAAGGAAAGATTCATAGAGGCTGTTACTCACTTTTCCTTCTGCAAAGTGGAGAAAGAACTCTCTTTAGTAGATGTTATTGTCAATTCAGTTTATTTTTAAAAAAGACTTCCGGAGAAGATGGAGGTATATAGGTAAATGCAGCTAATGTCCTTGCAGAACCACAGCAAAATTAGTTAAACTACAGAACAAATATCACTCAGAACTGTCAGAAAATCAAGCTGTATGGAAGTCTGACAACTAAGGAATTAAAGAAAGCACATTCATCTAGATGAGCAGTAGGGTGGAGATATGGAATGGGCTGGTCCCACACATCCACGTGTAGTGGATAGAAATAGGGAGGGATATCTGGGGAGCTAGGGATCCCAGTTCCACATCAGAGCACCCAGCCCAGGGTTCCAGTGCCAAGAAGATAAGTTCCCATAACTTCTGGCTGTAAAAATCAGTGGGGGTTGCGTTGGTGGGAAAAACTTTGGGATGCTTAGGTGTCTCCTCCTGGAGCCCTCCGGCCCTCACCACCTCTTGCACAAGGACTTACTCAGACTCACTACTTCTGGGCTCCAGCACTGGTGCAGTACCTTGAAGGGCACCAGTGGCATATGGGGAGGAACTGAAATGTCTGGCATCAGGGCAAGAGCTGGAGGACAGCTTCCTCCCAAACAGAACTGCAGACAGTGGCTATTGTACCTTTTCTGAGCCCTCCCCCACACAGAGCCACAGTGCAGCAGCCCCATATGAGTCTCCACCAACCTGGCTCACATGGTAAGCTCCGCCCTGATGGTTAACTAAGGGTGTGCCCCATTCAAATTACGGGTCCACCTAAGCTGGTAACAGTGGCTTTTCCATATGAAGGTATGGACTAGATTTCAGACCTTCCTAAGTCCACTCAAACAAGCAACTACTGAGCTCAGCCCCCATACCACTTGCTGAGTGGCCCCAGGCCCAGCACTAGCAGCAGCCATCCACAGATCACTTTATAGCTTATGCCCCAGACAGAACACAGGTGGAGGCTGACCTTGACTTGCGTCACCCAGGAAACTCCAGAGTCTGCACTCCCAGAAGGCAGTTACAGACCATGTTGAAGCACACAACCTCCACAAGCCATGGAGGGAGGTGGTTGCTGGCCAGGGGTCACAGCTAGTCCTACCAGCTGTCCAGACTGGGTAAATCCCTCCCATTGACCTGCTGACAGCAATCAAGACTCATCTACAAGAGGAGGGAGTACCCAGCCCACACAGATGGAATACCTCAAGTACACAGCTTAGGGGTTAGGGGAGGCTGTGCCACTGGATCCTACAGGATACCTACTACATTAGGCTATGTTATGAAGATGCGGAGTCAAAGCAGCTCGACCTAATACTTAGAAACAGACACAGACAGGGAAGCTGCCAAAATGAGGAGACAAAGAAACATGGCCCAAATGAAAGAACAACAAAATGGAGATAAGCAATCTTTCAGTTGCAGAGTTCAAAACACTGGTTATAAAGGAAGCTCAAGAACTCAGTGGGTACATCAACAGCATAAAGATGATCCAATCAGAAATGAAAAAGACACTAAGTGAAATAAAGTACAATTTACAGGGAACTAACAGTAGAGTGGAAGAAGCCGAGAATGAAATCAATGATTTAGAACATAAGGGGAAAAAAAGTATCCAATTAGTACAGTAAGAAGAAAAATGGAATCCAAAAAATCGAGGATAGTGTAAACAGCCTCTGGGACAACTTCAAGTGTGCTGGCATTTGCATGACAGGGGTGCCAGAAGAAGAGAAAGAGCAAGAAACTAGAAACCTATTTGAAAAAATAATAAAAGAAAACTCCCTTATTTGGTGAAGGAAACAGACATACATACATATCTGGTCACTGTCAGTTTGTTCTTTATTTCCATGTCTCCGGTTCTATTTTGCTTGCTTGTTTGTTTCACTGATTAGGTTCTAAAGAGAGAATCTTAAAAGCAGCAAGAAAAAAACAGAGTTATCTACAAAGGAGTTCCCATAAAACTCTCAGCTGATTTCTCAAAAGAAACTTTGCAGGCTAGAAAGGACCAGCAAGAAGTATTCAAAGTGATGAAAAGCAAGGACCTACAACCTAGGTTATTCTATCCAGCAAAGCTATCATTTAGAATGGAAGGGCAGATTAAGTGCTTCCCAGATAAGGTCAAGTTAAAGGAGTTTATCATCACCAAGCCCTTATTATATGAAATGTTAAAGGGACTTATTAAGAAAAAGAAGATCAAAACTATGAACATTAGCCCTGGCTGGTGTGGCTCAGTGGGTTGAGTACCCACCAGTGAACTGAAAGGCCACCGAATTCGATTCCTGATTCGGGCATATGCCTGGGTAGTGGGCCAGGTCCCCGGCTCGGGGCATGCAAGAGGCATCTGATCAGTGTTGCTCTCACACACGATGGTTCTCTCCCTTTCTCCCTCTCTCTAAAGAATAAATAAAATCTTAAAAAAAAAAAAAAACAACTATGAACATTAAAATGGCGATAAATATTACCAACAACTGAATCTTAAAAAACAAACTAAGCAAACAAGCAGAACAGAAACAGAATCACAGATACGGAGGACACTGGGATGGTGGCCAGTGGGGAGGGGGACCTGGGGGAATGCTGGAAAAGGTGAAGGCATTAGGAAATACAACTTGGTAGTTGCAGAATAGGCAGGGAGATGTTAAGAGCAAGTATCGGAAATGGAGTTGCCAAAGAACTCATACGCCTGACCCATGGACATGAACAAAAGGAGGGGGGATCACTGGAGGGAGTGGGGGGTCCTGGGTGGACAGGGGCAAAGGGGGAAAAATTGGGACAACTATCATAGCAAAATTAATAAAAAATATTTTAAAATAAAGTTTAGAAAATGGTCTTCAAATTTTAGGGGCACAAATCAACTTCCTAGTATGGCAATTCAATATGATGTAAAAGTTTTATTTAATAATCATTTCTGCATTCAATTCCAACATATACCCTGAATTTACTCTGTGTCGGATGCAGCTGGGACAAATATAAAGGCATTTTCCTTTATGAAATAGATACGTTCTTTTAAAGTCTATTGTAACTCAAATAACGCTGCCATTTGAACACTAAAATTTCAGTGGCATTTATTTTCACTTCTCACTAATCTCCAAGTTATAGAAACTAACAATAGTTTTGTCTCTCTTGTTTCTTTCAAGTTTTATATTAACATTTAGGGGATCTACTTGTGAGAATTCTACCTAAGGTGATCCTACCAATGATTCCATGGTAAAAAGCAAATACTTCCATATTCACCAGCTTTTAAAACTGAGAGTCAGCACTTTTCTTAGGAAGGGGCCCTTCTTTAGTAAGAAAGAGGATTTCAGTTCTTTAAAGTCATAGTGCTGAAAAAGACAAAGATTCCTTAAAGGCAAAGGCAAAAGGTCCGCGAACACAGGGTTCACTGCAGCCATTTCACTTTTTCATAATTTTCCACAGTCTAACTTTCATCTCACAGCTCTCTTTCAAATGCTGCTACAAGCAATTGGACAGTCATCTTTATCTCTCGCATGACCCTTGCATGTAGGTTAGGGTAGGTATCAGGGTCACATCTGACAGATATTCCACTCAGACACGGGATAAGATTTGATTCAAGCTATCCGTAAAGTGGTCCAGTCAGGGTGCTGGTATGAACCTGTTTTTCTCAAAATCATTTGAAAGCAGTTAGAATTTCAATATGTATGTCAAAAGCCCTTAATCCAGAGAAGGAGACTTTATTTAAAAGTCCATCTTAGCTACCAGTAAGAAATCCAAATAAATTATCAATTGGCCTTTATTATTCAACCATATGCAGGTGGGTGCTTCCTTGAACTTCAAAATATATACTATTCTAGCACTTTAGGTCTAGTTAAGAAAAATAATCTGAGCAACTGCCTACTTTTTAAAAAGAAAAATTTTCAAATGTCTTTTTTCCTTTTAGGGTGTTTTACTGAGATTGGAAGTATATCTGCAAAGAGCTGGATCAGTTGAGGAAACTTCCCCATCTTTCCTTCTAGTAAGAACCCCCTCACCCGGTATGTACATGAGATTGGGGCAGAGGTACTTCTGTGGATGGGCCATTGAGACTGCCGCTAAAATGATCTACCACAAAGAACCCTTGCTTTTTTTTTTGTACTTTGGGTACAAAGTGAGCCATCACCTTCTGAAGCCAGTATCTCATTCTAAGGTAGACATTTTGGCAGACACTGATGCTTGTCTAGCCCACAGGCGTCCCCCCTTCTGAAGCCTTGCTACAGGGAAGATCAAGATTCTGTCAGGTGAGAGACAGGGCACGGGAGTGGCACAGGAAATTCTGCTTCCCTCTGCAATGATGGGTTCAGGGGTGTGGCGTGTGACCCAGTTCTGGATAAACGGCTCCTGAGACAATGTCTCTTGGTGGCTTCTGGGAAAAAGATTTCCCACCATGATAAAAGCACTGCACAAAAAGAAACCCTACACCTTCTTGCTTGTCATGTGGGGACCTGAAACTTGGAGCTGCTACAGTCATCTTGGGATCATAAAGAGAAGGCCAAGAGAATCCATGAGAAGTTAAACCAAATCCTGACACTGCCAAGCTGCTGAAAAAAATAAGATAATCACCTACCTCTATCTTCTTACGTGAGAAAATTAACAGGTACTACTGAAGCCACATTTAGTTGGGTATTATGGTACTTGGATGGGAAAGCTTCCTGCTACTTCTCTTGATTTAAAAGGTAGTGTCTGTGAGAAGCCTGGTTATCCCAAAACAAAAATTTTGCACATTCGAGGGAGTTCTAATATAAAAGTTTCCTTTATTAAAGCAATAAACCCAGACCCAAAAGGAGCTCAGGGGAGCAACTCTAATCCAAGCATCTATATGAGGAAACCCACCAACAAAAATAATGGTCTTCAAAGCACATAACTTTCCACTTAAGTCTAGTGAAATCCCTTCCCGGGATTTTTTGTATTTTTTTTTTTAATGAAATATTTCAAACGTTAAAAAGTAAATAGCTCCGAGTGGTGCTGCTCGGTGGGTGGGTATTGTCCCACAAACTGAAGAGTCGCCGGTTCAATTCCCAGTCAGAACACATGCCTGGGTTGCAGGCCAGGTCCCTGATTGGGGGCATGTGCAAGGCAATAGTTTGATCTTTCTCTCATATACTGATGTTTCTCTCCCTCTCTTTCTTCCTCCCTTCCCCTCTAAAAAATAAATGAATAAAATCTTTAAAAATTTTTTTTTAAAGACAGTAAATAATAAATAATCAGGTCACCACTAGCCAGCTTTGTCAAATAGTAATGAATCATTTTGTGTCTTTTTTTTTTCTTTTAAAGAAATAAAACTATTGGTACAACTGAAGCCCCTTCTGCATTCCTCACCCCCTGAGAAGGGAAAACTACTCACATGAACTTGGTGTTTTTCACTTTCCTGCATGTTTTTACTTTTATAACTTAGGTATATATCTATTATTAATGGTATATAGTATTTTCTGCATGTTTCTCTACTCAAATAAAAAAACATTATACCTTCTGCAACTTCCACAAATACCATGTTCCTGAGTTTTAGCTATATTGATACGAGTGGGTCTAATTATTTCATTTTAATGTTGGACAGTATCTATTTTAAAAATTTACCACCATTTATTAATTCATTTACTTGTTGGTAGATATTTAATCCTGCTATACTTTAAAAAAAAAAAAGCGACCAAACCACAAAAACTCCCTTGTAGGGTATTTTTATTATCTACCATGTGTGGGAGTTTAATATCGCTACTAAAAGTCAAATTTCTGAATCACAGGGTAAAAATACCTCCAATTTCCCCACATATTAAGTTGCTCCTTGCAGCAGAACAACTGCAGAAATGGCTGCAATTCACTAGTTCTCCCAGTATCCACATCCTTTGAAATGTAATTTTATAGGTCTTCCTATCAAGAGATAGAAGCTACTTACCTACCCCTATACTAGGCTGGCCTTGTGCCTTGCTTTGGCCAGCAGACTGCAGAAAGATGGAGTACCAGATTCAAGCTTAGGCCTCAAGAGGCCTTACAGTTCCTACTTCTTCTCTTGGAGCTCTCCCAGTGCCCTGTGAGCTAGTCTCCTGAAGGATGGAAGATCTGTCTCAGCTGAGGAAATTACAAAGCAGCCTACAGCCAGCTAACCTTCAAACTGTGAAAGGGCCTAGCTAAGATCAGCAGTTTCCTACTTGCCCCAGAGCTGGCTGCAGGCAGCTGAGTAGTCCAGCTGACACAGAAGCTGACTCATGGGCGTGTGAGCAAATCATCAATACTTAGTATTTTAAGCTACCGAGTTTTAAGATAGTTTGTTAAATAACAATAACTGGTATTCTCCAAGTACACAGGCAGTGTACAAGTTTTCATCACTCTTGTTCCTCTCTAATATTTGATGTCTGCTGTCAGCGTTTTTATTTCAGGTCATTATAATGTATAAAATTATACTGCATTATTTTTATACTGAAATAGTGTACTCTTTCCTATGTTTAATGAACATTCAGATTTCTTCTTTTGGGAATTTCATATATTTTCTCCATTTTTCCTATTTGATCATTGACAATTTTAATGATCTTAATACCTCTGTGGTAAATACTTGCTATAAATCTGGCACCTGTTTTTTTATCTTTGTTTTCGATGTCCTTTGCTAAACATGTTTTATAAGCCATTGCTGATTTTACTGGCCTTTTCCTTTTGTGTATTTAGTATCTTTTAAAGAAACATCCCAGTGGCATAAAGTCAGTCTCCCGTATTTTTTCTAATAGCTTGATAGTTTTATACTATGGTCCACCAAAATAATTTTGGGATTTTTTTCCCAAATAGCCAATGGTCTAGAGACTCCAGAATAGACCCATGGGTATTATGATGTTTTACTAATCTAGTTGTTAATTTATGTACTATTATCACATGGTTTTAACTTACACAGCTTTATTTTAGCCCTGGCTGGTGTGGCTCAGGGGACCGAGTGCCAGCCTTAGAACCAAAGGGTCACCAGTTTGATTCCCAGTCAGGGCACACGCCTGGGTTGCGGGCCCGGTCCCTGGTAGGGGGAGCACGGCAGGCAACCACACATTGATGTTTTTTTCCCTCTCTTTCTCGCTCCCTTCCCCTCTCTAAAAATAAATAAAATCTTTAAAACTAAAAAAATCCTACTACACTCAGAAGGTAAAGCATTATTTTAACACCTAGAAAGGTATTCTCTGTTTCTGGTCTTTTTCAAAAACTCTGAAGCCATTTTTATACCTTTATTCTTCCACATAAATTTCAAAAATCAGTTTTTCAGATCTCTTGAGAAATACTTTGGGATGTTTCTTTTTATCATTTAATTTTTTGATTAATATGAGGAAAACTCCTATCTTTATAATATTTAGTCTTCTCATCTAAGAATAGATTATACCTCTCCATTTACTCAA
The DNA here is from genome assembly GCF_021234165.1 of Pteronotus mesoamericanus. Classification (NCBI taxonomy): domain Eukaryota; kingdom Metazoa; phylum Chordata; class Mammalia; order Chiroptera; family Mormoopidae; genus Pteronotus; species Pteronotus mesoamericanus. Next base: position 4,494,217 of record NW_026555085.1, read on the forward strand.
GTCTTTTTTGATACCTTCAACAAAGTTTTATTACAAAGATCTTCTTGCATTTTATTAATCTGTAGTGAGGCACTTCAGTTTTAGTTTAGTTTTGTTGCTATTGTGAATGGTATATATATTGTGAATGGTATATATATATTTTAAAGTTACATATTTTCTAATTTATTACTGCTGGTTTACAGAAATAGTGCTGGTTTATCTCAATCATTCTAAATGCTCTTACTAGTTCTATTAGTTTCTATTGTGTTCCTTAGGTTTTCTGAGTTAATAATCACACCACCTGCAAATAATGACAATTTTGTATCTTCCTTTGACTCTTTATAATTTTATTTTTGTCTTACTCCAGTGGCTAGGGCCCCAGTTCAATATTAAATGCCAGCATGATAGCAAACACAACTGTCTTTTTCCTGTCTTGGTACCATGGGGATGCTCTGAAAATTTCAAAAATATGATATTTGTGTAGGTGTTATTAGACACCCTATCAGGTTAGGAAATTTCCTTTTATTTTTCAATATATGGGTATTGAATTTTAATAAATAATTTTTCACTTACTGAGATAATTTTTTTCTATTTTAATTTCTTAATAAATTACATAAACATATTTTCTAAGACTGAACTATCCTTGTACTCTTGGGCTAATTCAGTTGCATGATACTTTGAGAAAGCTTTAGATTCTATTTGCTTTTATTTTACTTGGAATTTCTGCATCCATGTTTGTATGTGAGAATTTATTGTTCTTTTCTATGCTTAATCATCAAGATCAGAGATTAGCAAATTATGGCCTGTTGGGGACCACTTTGTGTGGTATCGGGAACTGTTGCCCTGCAGGAGCTAGGCCTCCTGCCTGTGAGGTTTTTCAACTGGAAGCTAGGAATGCTGGGAGGTGCATAGACCAATACTAACACTGAGGTCCCCTGGGAAATCTAGCCTTAAAAAAAAAAGGCAACATAATTACTGAGGCTTGCTCTGCTTCCCACTGCCCTACTAAGGGAAAAACCGGGTGTTTTATTTCACCAAAAGGAGGTAATTTCTGAGCCCCAAAAACTGCTTAATGAGCATCTGGTGCCAACTTGTCTGACAGAACTTGATTTAAGACAAACTTCTGTATTTCTTCAATTTATTATCTATAGCCTTTTGATGTAGATTGATAGGCTTTGTATGCACGCTTTATGGGTATATCATTCTCAATAAAAGCCACTTCAAGGAAAGGGCTGCAGGCATTCTCCACTAGAGGGTTTTGCCACCCCCTCTCCCGACAGGCAAACTGTGTCTGGTACAGTTTATTTCCTCATCCGTAGTGACCAGAGAGACTGTGTGACAGAACCCTCCCTCAATGGCCTATGGGTCAAATCTGTCTTGCCATTGGTTTTTGTAAATAAAGTTTTATTGGAACACTGCCATGCTCATTCATTAAGTATTATGTAAGTGTGCATTTACATTACAACAGCAGAATTGAACATGTCACATATGCACTACGGCTTCTAAAGTCTAAGATAGTTTATGTATCTACACATTTTATTGATTATGCTATTATACTTGTCCCAATTCTTCCCACTTTGCCCCCCTCTGCCTCACTTCCCCCTTCCCTCCAGCAATCTCCCCTCCCCTTTAGTTCAAGTCCATGGGTTGTGCATGTAAGTTCTTTGACTTCTCCATTTCCTATACTATTCTTAACATCCCTTGTCTGTTTTGTGCCTACTATTTACGCTCCTTATTCCCTGAAACTTTTCCCCCATTCTCCCCCTCACCCCCTCCTTGCTGATAACCCTCCACGATCTCCCTATCTATGATTTTGTTCCTGTTCTGTTTGTTTGCTTAGTTTGTTTGTTTGGTTTTTTTTAGGTTGATTTGTTGATAGTTGTGAAGAATTTGTTGCCATTTTAATGTTCACAGTTTTGATCTTCTTTTTCTTAAATAAGTCCCTTTAACATTTCATGTAATAATGACTTGGTGATGAACTCTTTTAGTTTTACCTTGTCTGGGAAGCACTTTATCTGTCCAATTCTAAATGATAGCTTTGTTGGATAGAGTAATCTAGACTGTAGGTCCTTGCTTTTCGAAACTGAATATTTCTTGCCAGTCCCTTCTTGCCTGCAAACTTTCTTTTGAGCAATCAGCTAATAGTTTTATGAGAATTCCTTTGTAGATAACTCTGTCTTTCTCTTGCTACTTTTAAGATTCTCTCTTTATCTCTAACCTTTGGCATTTTACTTATGATGTATCTTGGTGTGGTCCTCTTTGGGTCCAACTTGTTTGGGGCTCTCTGTGTTTCCTGGACTTGTATGTCTATTTCCTTTGCCAAATTAGGGACATTTTCTTTCATTGTTTTTTCTAATAAGTTTCCAATTTCTTGCTCTTCCTCTTCTTCTGGCATGCCTATGATCTGCATGTTGACCCTTCTGGAGATGTTTCAGAGTCTTATTTTCTCCTCATTTAAAAAAAAATTCTTGTTTCTTCTTGCTGTTCTGGTTGAATGTTTATTTCTTCTCTATGTTTCAAATTGTTTAGTTGAATCCTTGCTTCCTCCGCTTCACTGTTGGTTCTCTGTAGATTTTTCTTTATTTCACTTAATGCAACCTTCACTTCTTCATGTTGTTGCCATGCTCAATGAGCTCTCTGAGCAACCCGATCACCAGTGTTTTGAACGCTGCATCTCCATTTCATTTAGTTCTTTTTCTGAAATTTTGTTCTGTTCTTTCATTTGGGCCATTCTCCTTTGTCTGCTCAATCTGGCAGTCTCCCTGTATTTGTTTCTGTTATTAGGTAGAGCTGCTTTGACTCTGTGTCTTAGTAGCGTGGCATATTGTGGAAAAGGCACCTGTAAATTATGTGGGGCGGTGCCTTAGGTGATCACTAGGGTGAGGCAACCCACTTCACTGCTTTGTTACTCTGTGTGGGGGGAAGGCTCGGACAGGTGACAGTGTCACTGCCTGGCTTCTGGAGGTTTGCTTGGCACTAGCCCTGTTTCCAGTCACTTTACCACTCTCCATATACAACTGCACTCTTCCAGCTGTTGCTATGGTGCTGAACCCCAGAGTAGTTTGCATGTGTTCTAAGACCTTGCAGCCCTTTAAGCAGAATCTCCTGCAGATCTGGCAGTTTTTTCCACTGACCCAAACCCCACTAGTTTTTACACCCAGAAGTTATGGGGATTTATCTTCCTGGTGCTGGAACCCTGGGCTGTGCAGTCTGGCCTGGGGCTGGGATTGCTTGTTCCCAAGGTATCCCTCCGGACTTTTACCCACAACAGGTGAATGTGGGACTGCCCCTTAAGCTGCTGCCCCCGCCGTCGCCTCTCTGCACCACACCATGTCTCCTCGCCTGAGTCTCCACTCCTCCTACCTGTCTGGATGAATGTGACTTCTTTAAATCCTTGTTTGTTGGACTTCCAATACAGTTTGATTTTCTGACAGTTCTGGGTGTTACTTGTTTTGAGGTTTAGTTGTAATTCTTTCTGTGGTTGCATGAAGAGAGGAAGCGTGTTTACCTATGCTTCTATCTTGACTGGAAGACCTAAAATCTAAAACATTTATTATCTGTCCCTTTACAGAAAATTTTGTAAAAATCTGTTTAAATTTTATGTACTTATTTTTTTACAGAGAGGGAAAAGGAGGGTGAGAGGGAGAGAAACTTCGATGTGTGAGAGAGACATCATCTCGCATACCCCCAACTGAGGACCTGGCCCGCAACCCAGGCAATGTGCCCTGACTGGGAATTGAACCAGCACTCAATTCACAAATCTGCACTCAATCCACTGAGCCATACCAGCCAGGGCCCTTTACAGAAAATTTTGATGATCGTTGATCAAGATTATACTAGCCTTACAAGACGTGTGTAGTTATCTTTCTGTAGCATAGTTCATTAAGATAAGAATATGTGTTTATAGCCCTGGTCAAGTGGTTCAGTTGGTTGGAGTGTTGTACCAGGTACCAAAACGTTGCAGGTTTGATTCCCAGTCAGGCCAGGACACATACCTATGTTGTGGGTTTGATCCCTGGTTATGGTGTGCATGGGAGGCAACCAATCGATGTTTCTCTCTCTCCCTGCCCCGCTTCCTTTCTCTAAACATATCCTTGAGTGAGGATTAAAAAAGAATAAGTATTTTTTGAAATTTTGGTAAAATTCATCTAATCTGATCTTGGTACTTATTCTTGGGAAGAAGGATGATTACTACTGAATTTCCATAAGGATTAATTATCTATATACAGGCTTTCTAATTTTTCTTAATTAGGGTTTCCCCCCCCCTCAAAAACTTTTATCAATGTTTTCAAAAAAATTTTTTGTAGCTCTTCCTAGCATTCTCTTAATTTCAAAGTCTCTGGCTATTTCTTTTTTGTTCCTTATTTATTTGTTGCGTTCTCTCTTAAAGTTTCCTTTATCTGTCCTGTGAGAGGCTCATTTATTTTATTAGACAAATAAAAATAACCTACTTTTGGTTTTGTTGATTATTTCTATTTTTCTCTATTAATTTTTGCCCTTTTCTTTGTTATTTCCATCATTTTACTTTTTTGAGCACACCCAGTTCCCAGCTGTTTTTTTCTAGCTTCTTGAATTGATTGCTTAGTTCATTTAATGTCTATTTTGCTTTCTAATAAAAGCTTCTAAGACTCAAAGAACTGAACGAGCAGCATCTCATAAGTCATGATACAGAGTGCTTTCATAATTGTTTATCTCTATTTGCTTACTAATGTTTTTGTGATTTTTGCTTTAACTCAAGGATTATTTAGAACATTTTTTCCTACTTCCAAATATGTTTATTACTCTGTCAAGCTGGCTCTATTGTTGATTTTTTTTTAAACAAGAAGTTTATTTAAACAACAAGACGCTTGACTTGAAGGGAAAACTACCTAGGATTCATTTCTTTTAGAGTAATTTATCCCTACTTAAAGACAGGTTGCCCTACACATAACAGCTACATACAAAAAAGTTATAAAATTGTCCTTGGTTTTACAATGATAAATGAAAAACATTAAAATTCTCCAATCAAACAAGGTATGCAAGAGTTTTTATGTTGTTCTTTTTTTTGTTAAACAGTGAGAGCAAAATAACTTACTGGAATATAAAGATAAGAGCTGAATGAGCATGCCACTAATGGAGAAAGGGGGCATCTTCACAGAACCAGTTATTTTCCCCCATCCCATCTCCATGTGATGTCAATCAAAACATACCATTGGCCATTTAGTTAAAAAAAAATGCAAATGCTTGTGTACATACACCAGTTACTTTATGTACAATAAAGGAATGGGGAAAGGGAAAATGAAAGAATAGAGAAAACTATACTGTAGTAGTCAGGATGTGGTGGAACCAAATTGCAGTTTTCTAATTGAGAATGTCTTCTTGGTCTGGAGGAACAGAGTTCTGAAGTAAAGTAGCAGGTTCCCTTTTTAGTAGACACCTCCTGTCTGCTGCTGGAACACATCAATTGTATCTTCATCCTCCATTTCCAACTGTGCAGGTGTTTCTGTTTCATTGATTGGCTGCCCGTCAAATCAGAATCTGATCTGCCTCATTGACAAACCCTGTCGTTCACAATAGGCTTTCATTAGTTTACTAAGTGGTGTATGCCTCTTAATCTTAAACTGCACCACAGAACCATCCTGCCACGCCACCTTCAAATTAATATGATCGTTTTTCTCAGTCTTGACTCCTTCCTTGGGCTTTTCATCGGCCATGGCGAGCGCCGGAGTCTCCTCAGCTACCGCTTCACAAAAGAGGTACCAGGTCCGCACCGAAGGAGCACTCAAGCAGCACCAGGAGCGGCAGAAGAAGGAGGCGGCAGTGGTGGAGGAGGGAGAGGGCGCGCGCACGTTGTGCCAATTGTTGATTTTTGATTTTACTGCATTGTGTCAGAGAATATACATAGAGTCTATGTAATTGATATATTGGGATTTTCACTATTTCTTTTAAAGCTTAATACATGGTTAATGTTTATAATTCTTCCATGTGTGCTTGAGAAAATTGTATATTCTTTGTTGGATGCAAGATTATCTCTCAATATAGCTATGTGGTCAACTTTGTTAATGGCGTTAATCCTATTTTTCTTACTGTTTGCTAGTTTTTCTATCAGTTTCTGAATTAGATGTTTTAAAGTCTTCAGTACAGCGATAGTCTTGTCAACTTTTCTCCATAGATGAAGGCTTTGCTAGGTGCACATAAATTCATGACTGCTGTTTGTCTTGGTATTGTTGTTCCTTTTATCAACATTAAATGTCCCTCTTATCCCTTTAAATATGTTCCACGTAAATTCTATTTTTCTGATATTACAATTATTATCTTAGTTTTCTTCTGGTTAATATTTGCCTGATTTACTTGTTTCCATCCCTACATTCTTAGTGATTCAGCATTATTGTGTTTGGAAACAACATTTGGCAAGTTTTATTTTCTTTTTTAAGCCAAGTGTGTGTCTATTAATTAGTAGCTTTAAGTGAAATCAAGTTACATTTATTGTGATTTAACCTGGAAACTTAGTTTTTCACTGAGCCACACAGGGTCCCTTCAAGATGAGTTGTAATTAGAGTCCTTAAATTTATTTCCTGTGTAGCAAACAAGCTCTGTGCTCGGCAGTTTGCATTTGCAAGTTCAGAGAATTAAAAGGACATTGTTAAGAGGCACCTCAGCAAGATAAGTTAGACCTGCCCAGGAACAGTAGCTGTTGGTTAGATTGCGGAGTCTCTAGAGGCAAGGGTTACATTTAGTATTTGCTGAAACCACTCTGAATTGTATTAGAGTCAGTGAAAAAGTAAGCTGTGATACTTCCTAATGACTAAAACTCCTTTCCTGGAATGTGGAGCTGGGTGGGAAAGCAAATACAACTGTTTCAGAAGAGTCATCTGGACTCAATTCATTTAAGCAGAATGCACTTGGCACCTATCCCAGTAATTCAGTCTCTAGTCAGAGTTACAACACAGATCAGCTCAAATACAGTACTATGTTCTCTAAGAGGGCAGATTCTAATCTCTACACTAAGCCACTGAATTAACTATTCATCAATGGGTAGCATTAAATTATGTGATAATGCAGACAGTTAATCTTAGTAAAAAGATATCTTTTAAAAAAATTCCAGTTTTTAAGGAAGGGTTGAAAGGTAACTTAGCAGCAGTTATTTGCAGTAAAAGCTAATTTTTAAATCAGGTTCTCCTAGTAAGTATAAAATAAGTAATAAACAAAAAATAATATATATATCAATTCTTTTCAAAAAAGTATTTTATTTATATATTTTTAGAGAGGGGAGGAAGGAGAAAGAGAGGTAGAGAATCACCAGTGTGGGAGAGAAACATGAAACGGCTGCCTGTTGCGCACCCTCAACAGGGAACCCGGCCCACAACCCAGGCACGCGCCCTGACAGGGAACTGAACCAACAACCTATCAGTCCACAGGCTGGCGCTCAGTCCACTGAGCCACACCAGCCAGGGATATAAATCAATCCTTTGACTAAAGAGTGATTCTTTTAAAAAGCTGCTAGTGTTTGAGATAAATCACATGCAAAGATGACTGAATTTTTACAAAAACATGACCCACTTAGAATTTTTTATCTATTGAAAACAAGATGCAACACCTGATTAGTCAGGAGCACTGACCTCTTTCCCATTAGACTGTCAAATAAAAAAAGAAATAACAACAGCCAAAACAGCAGCCATCTGGTGTGAATGAATCAAAATTATACCTTTTTTTTTTTGTCAGATCAGCAAAAAATGTATTTTTGGGTGTGCTAAAGAATTTGAGTAATGAGTTTATGTGTATCATGAGATGAAAAAGATTGAAAATCACTGGCTTAGAAAAAGAAAAATATTTATAGTATTGCTTCAGAGTCAAAGGAAAGAAAAGAGAGATACTCTAAAAATAAAAAATTATAACTAAAAAATGTAGTATTAGATTGACTAAGCATATAACCTCTTCTTCTTCCTGAGATTCCATCAAAATGGAAGTAGGGAAATAAAACTGGAAAGCAATTTCAAAAACTCCAAGATGCAGAGAGATAAATAAGGGTTGAAAGGCGAAGAAAAGCAAAAGAAGCTAGCTCAGCTTTCAGACACTGGAGAGGTTCCAGGATAGGACATGGCAGGAACACACAGAGTGCAAGTGAGAAGGGTCCTGAAAACCAAAGGTCTAAATACCAAACAGCTAGCTATCCCAAACACGGAACATGGCCTGGAGCCAGGGCCCTATCACCTGGCCAACTCTGAGGGTTCAAACTGAAGCAGAAAAACTGGGATGTAGTATAGCTTCTATATCTATAAACATCCCCAGAATAAAGTCCTCCTATTGTAGCATTCTTTAAAGGCCCTTGGCACAACCGCTACACTTTGATGCAGGTGAGCCTATATATCTACCCATTCAGTGCTGCTACTGCCTCAATCATGCCTGTGATGGGACAACCACGAATCCCCTGACATCCAAAGAAAGTCACTAAAAGGAAACAAAGATCAAAATAAGTCAATGAAAACTGGCTCTGGTCAAAAGAAAAATTTTTAAAAACTTGGAGAAAATTAGTTCTTATCCTTAAAGAAATTTGAGAGGCTATGGCACTCTAAACAAGAACAAAAGGTATACAAAAGCAACCAAGAATAAATATGTTACCTTAGAACTTAAAAATGATTGTTATCCTTAAGACATTAGAGGAGTTAGAAGTAAATAAAACTCCCTAAAACATAAGAGATGAAAAATATGGCTGGAAAAGAGTTAGAGTAAATGCTTAAGCCCTGGCCCAGTAGCTCAGTTGTTTGGAGAGTTGTCCCGATATGCCAAGGTTGTGGGTTTGATTCCCGGTCTAGGCAAATACAAGAATCAACCAATGAATGCATAAATAAGTAGGACAACAAATTGATGTTTCTCTCTTTGCTTCCCCCACCTCCTTTTCTCTCTCTAAAAAAGAAAAGAAAAAGAGTAAAGGCTCAATATAAAGGACCTAATATATAATTAACAAAAATGATAGATTTCCAGCCAAGATGGTGGTATAGGCAGACATGGCTCACCTGTTTGCACAATCACAACAAAATGACAACTAAAATATAGAACCACCATCACTCAGAAACAACAGAAATTGAGTTGAATATAAGTCTGACAACTGTGGAATTAAAGAAACCATATCCATACAGACTGGTAGGAGGGGCACAGACTCAGAATGGGCTGGTCCCACATCCACCTGTGGTGGATAAAAAATTCAGGAGAGAGTGATCGTTTATCATGGACCTTGCCAACATTCCTTTCTAATCCCTTCTGTATATTCCTCAATGACAGAGCCGGGCCAGCCAAGATGGAGGCATTGGTACAAACTCTTCGCACAACCAAAAGAAGGATAACAACCAATTAAAAAACAAAATCAACCAGAACTTCTAGAAAATCAAACTGCATGGAAGTCTTGACAATCAAGGAGATAAAGAAGAAACATTCATCCAGACTGGTAGGAGGAGTGGAGATGGACAGCTGGGGCAGAGAGGATGTGTGGAAAGATACCTGACTGGGGTGGGCAAGGTGGTGGGAGATGGGAGTTGGCAAATTTGTGTGTAGATAAACCGGGAGGAACAACTGGAGAGTGAGACAAACTGTACAAACCGGAGTTCCAGTACAGGAAACTAAACCCTCAAAACTTCTGGCTGTAAAAACCTGTGGGGATTGCAGCACTGGGAGAAACTCCCAGTCTCACAGGAGAGTCCACTGGAGAGACCCAGGGGGTCCTTGAACATACACAAGCCCACCCACGTGGGGAATCAGCACCTGAAAGGGCATAATCCACTTGTCGGAAGCAAGGGAAGTAATGGAAAGTGGGGAAGATCTAAGCGAGTAGCATTGTTTCTTCTCTGACCCCTTCCCACATACAGTGCCACAAGGCAGTGAAGTGGGTTGCCCCACCCTGACAAATACCTAAGGCTCTGTCCCTTACAACATTAAGAGCTGAACCAGGACAAAGAAATATGGACCAAATGAAAACAGATCAAAACTCCACAAAAAGAACTAAGTGATGAAGAAATAGCCAACCTATCAGATGCACAGTTCAAAACACTGGTAGTCAGGATGTTCACAGAAACAGTTGAGTATGGTCACAAAATAGAGGAAAAAGTGAAGGCTATACAAAGTGAAATAAGAAAAATATACAGGGAGCCAAAAGTAAAGGGAAGGAAAGAGGGACTCATATCAACAATTTGGAGCAGAAGGAAGAGATAAACATTCAACCAGAACAGAATGAAGAAACCAGGATTCAAAAAAAATGAGGAGAGGCTTAGGAACTTCTGGGATGACTTTAAACATTCCAACATCTGAATCATAGGGGTGCCAGAAGGAGAAGAGGAAGAGCAAGAAATTGAAAACTTATTTGAAAAAATAATGAAAGAGAACTTCCCCGATCTGGCCAAGGAAATAGACTTCCAGGAAGTCCAGGAAGCTCAGAGAGTCCCAAAGAAGGTGGACCCAAGTAAGCACAAACCAAGGCACATCATAATTACATTAGCCAAGATTAAAGACAAGGGGAGAATCTTGAAAGTAGCAAGAGAAAAGGAGAGAGTTACCTACAAAGGAGTTCCCATAAGACTATCAGCTGCTTTCTCAAAAGAAACCTTGCAGGCAAGAAGGGCCTGTCAAGAAGTGTTCAAAGTCATGAAAGCCAAGGACCTCCAGCCAAGATTACTCTCTCCAGCAAAGCTATCCTTTAGAATGGAAGGGCAGACAAAGTGCTTCCCAGATAAGGTCAAGTTAAAGGAGTTCATCATCACCAAGCCCTTATTATATAAAATGTTAAAGAGACTTACCTAAGAAAAAGATCAAAAACTATAAACTTAAGAAAGGACTATACATGCCAAAATTAAAATTAAAAAAGAAAAAGAAAAAAAATTCAGAAGGACTATCTCCAGAGCAAGGAGTCCCAGCCCTATACCACGCGCCCCCCAGCCCAGGGTTCTAGTGCCAGGAAGATAAGTCCCCGCAATTTTAGGCTGCAAAAACCACTGGGGATTGAGTCGGAAGAAACTTCTGAAGCCCCAAGTAGTTCCTCTTAAAGAACCCCAAAACAGACTCACCTACTCAGACTCACTCCCCCTGGGCTCCAGCACCAGGGTAGCAGCTTGAAAGGCACCAGGGGTGTGCAGAGGGAGGCTGAGGTGTCTGGCATCCAAGCAAGCAGAAGCCATTGTCCTTTCCTGGGCCCTCCGCCCACAGAGCCAGCAGACTGGTGCCTTTTCTAAGATTCCTTTAACCTGCCTAACGCTGTTTGACCTGAATTGGGGATCCCCAGAGACTACACCCTGCCCAATTTATGGGCCCACACAGGTTCCTTTTCCATATGAATGGCTGGTCTTGCCTCATGCTTCCTCCCTTATTTCCTAAATCCTCTCAAACAAGCAGTGGCTGATCTCAGTGAGCCCCAGGCCTGGAACTAGAAGGCTAGATCCACAGCTTGGCTTTGCTTGGGAATCTCCAAGCACAGTGCAAGGAGCAGCCATCTCAGATGGCTTTACAGCTCAGGCAGGGAGGCCCCAGACAAAATACAAGTTGGGTCTGATTTTGGCCTACACCACCTGGGAAACCCCAGGGCCAGTGCACCCAGTGGACAGCTACGGACCATGTCAAAGCACCACCACCCTGTCCTTGTAAGCTGATCCTCCATGGAGGGTGGAAGGAAAATGATTTTCAATAAAAAATTTCTAATTAGCCAAAACCTTCAGTGGGACAATGAAAGTGTGATGCAACCAAATAGGATATTAACTATTGTGTGTTTTTACTAAGTGGGAATTCCTTAACGTTTCTCTTCATTCTAAGTCTTCCAGTCGTGTTTTATTTTTGAATCATGTACTATGCACAAATAAGATTTTGATATAGTTTCAAATATAATTGATATAATTTTAGAACTCAGGAAAAGCTAATTAAAGAAGAAACATACTAGTTTTATGCACATATATTTGACTCCCTCAGTTTTAATTTCCTCCTGTAACAACCAACATACTTGAAACTTTTGACTCTTAGCAGTAAGAGTGGAGTGAATGGAAAAGTATCAACAAGCATAGGCAGGACCTGTGGAAAGTAAAGGAATCCTCTGTCTCAGTCCCCTGACACTATTGTAATCGCTCCTGACACACTGCAGGAAGTGAGTAGTCAGTAGAACTCTAACCCTGCCAGATATGGAGAAGAGGAGTCCTGGCAAGACTAATGAGTTTATATGTGGTCACTCCTGAGGTATACAAGTTGGAGAAAAGCAAAGACAGCCACAAGTAAGAAATGGTTCCTTAAAAAAAATCTATAATCACCGCAAGTTTTTATTTCAGTTACAACTACTAAACAATTTCAAACTTCATTCAAAGAACAAGCACTCAGAGAAAACTCAAACATGAAAAAACAGCAATTCAAAAAGGGAACCAATCTGCTAATTCAACAAATAGGGTTATTACAAGAAAAAAAAAATGAGTCATTATTCAGTAAGATTCAACAAGACATTACAATTAGAAAACAATGGCAAGCTGTCACAATTAGAAAACAGCGTAAAAGTAGAAAAGAGTTCTTAAATAACATCACCATTATTATTAAAAACTAATAACCTGAGAGAAGGGAATAAATAACTAATTAAATATGGCAAAAAGTGGAGATACAGAGGGCCAAAATTTGAAGAATTCTTCAAGCATGCAAAGTAAAAATGCAGAGATCAAATTATAAAAAGAGATTAAAGAATACTTTATGATGGTGTAAAAGTGATATGCACTCGGTAGTAACCATACATTGGGCCATGCAATTATGAAGTTAAACAACCAATATTCTACAGTGCATTGTTGCCAGCATTTTTTAGACATTGTGTTTTGTTTTTTTGCATCCAATCATCATGTCTACAAAACGCCCACCTGTGTCTCTGCTTCTGGTGAGAAGAGGAAGGCAATTTACTCTTGAGATGAAGCTCAATTATACTTGAGATGAAGCTAAAGATAAATGCTCAACTGTAGGCTAATGTAAGTGCTCTGAGCCTGTTTAAAATATACTAGGCTAAAAAGCTACAATGTTCAGTAGGTTAAGTGTATTCAACTTACAGTATTTTCGACTTACAATGAGTTTATCAGGACATAACTCCATTGTAAAGTCAAGAAGCATCTATTTGTAATAGGAGTTTTAGCAAAGAAAAGCTAAACTGATGAAAGTGGGACAAAACTGAAGAAAAAAAAAGAAAATTTCCTGAAGCTCTGTATCTGAAGGAAAGATACAAATATTCCTATCAAAAGGGCTCACCAAGTAAGAAACAAACTCCAGTGATATTTCTGAGTTTCAAGAAGGAAAAGTTTTACTGTGTTTACATGAGTAAATTTTTTTTGATACTTGACTTTTCCTCTACAATACCATATGCTTGAGGTCAAGAGGCCTGAGGAAAAAGATTATTCTTCAAAGAATCTATAATTAGGCAAATCATTCATGTATTCCCAAGAAAGGGGAATACATGGGGATGGGTTAGAAGAAAGAATAAAAATAGCTGTGATCAATAAAAGCGGGAAAAATTTTTGAGCTTAAGTTTAATTATTGTCAATATGGTGGTTATCAACATAACAAATGATAATTTTCTCTGTTTTCAAGAATAATTTAGTGATAATCTGTACCTGAAATTACAAATTTATTTATCCTTTAATTTTTTTTCAAATATTTTATTTATTTTTAGACAGAGAGGAGGGGGAAAGAGAGGGAGAGAAACAACAGTGTGTGGTTGCCTCTTGTGTGTCCCTTACTGGGGGCCTGGCCCTGCAACTCAGGTATGTGCCCTGACTGGGAATCGAACCTCAACTCTTTGGTTCGCAGGCCCCCGCTCAGTCCACTGAGCTATATCAGCCAGGGCATGACATTACAAGTTTAAACAAAATGAGAATTGGGCAATAAGGAAATGCTAATTTTTTTCTGTTATATAGGGAGTATGTGTATGAGTAGACTGTCTGGCTGGAAAAGAAATACCCTATTCAAATATGTCATTTAAAAGTAAAAGGGACTTCTAGTTTCTGATCCAGCATGTAAGGAGCTTAAGAAGCTGCCACTCCATTCTAACAACAAATAAAAACCTCAACAAACTGGAAAATTAACAGCTCTTCTTATATGCTTCAAAAAGTGATGTTACAAATTTCTCTTAGCAATATTTTTTTCTGATACATCTTCTTGGGCAAGGGAAACAAAGAAAACAAACAGACAGGACTACATCAAATTGAAAAGTTTTTGCACAGCAAAGGAAACCAACAAAATGAAAAGACAACTCACTAAATGGGAGAACATATATGCTGATACATCTGAAAAGGGGTTAATATCCAGAATCTGTAAAGAACTCATCAACTCAACATCAAGAAAACCCAAACAATCCAATTAAAAAAATGGGCAAAGGACCTGAATAGACACTTCTCCAAAAAGAACATAAAGGTGGCTAATAGACAAATGAAAAGATACTCAATGTCCTTAATCATGAGAGAAATGAAAATTAAAATGACAATGAGGTATCACCTCACCCCTGTCAGAATAGTTACCATCAATAAATTAATAAACAAAAGGTGTTAGTGAGGATGTGGAGAAAAGGGAACCCTCATGCACTGTTGGTAGGAATACAGATTGGTGCAGCCGCTATGGAAAACAGTACGGAGGTTCCTCATAAAATTAAAAATGGAACTGCCTATGACCCAGGCATTCCACTCCTAGGTGTATACCCGAAGAAACTCAAAACACTAATTTGAAAGAATAAATACACCCTATGTTTACTGCAGCATTATTTATACTATCCAAAGTATGGAACCAACCCAAGGGCCCATCAACAGATGAGTGAATAAAAAAGTTCTGATATATATACACACACACACAATGAAATATTACTTGGTCATAAAAAATAAAACAAAATCTTACTATGTGAAATAGCATGGATGGACATAGAGGGTATTATACTAAGTGAAATAAGTCAGAGAAAGACAAATACCACATGGTTTTACTTATATGCGGAATCTAAAGAAAAAAATAAACACAACAGAAACAGATTAATAGATACAGAGAACAGAGGGGAGGGGGCTTGGGGGGCTGGGTGAAAAAGGTGAAGGGATTAAGAAGTACAAATTGGTAATTACTAAACAGTCACAGGGATGTAAAGTACAGCATAGGGAATACAGTCAATAATACTGTAATAACTATGTATAGTGCCAGGTGGGTATTTGAAATATTGGGGAGATCATTTTGTACAGTACAGGACTGTCTAACTCCCATGCAGTACACTGAAACAAATATAATATTGAATGCCAACTGTAATTGGAAAAGTGATGTCACAGGGCAAACTGCTTCTCCCCAAACTGGAGACAGACAGGTGGATACAGAGAATTACAACTTACAGGAACAGAAACCACTAAGGAGACAGAGGTACAGAGGTAGGGGGGAGGGGGCCAGAAAACCTAAACTGTAATTGATGAATTTCTGGAAGCTCAGGAGACCAGTCTGAGAGTTAAAAACTTCAGGGGCCATACCATACTTCTGTGTGTTTTACAGCTAGGAGGTCTAACAGGTTTTCACAGTGAATATTGAGAAAAGTTCTCTCCTGCTTTTGAGAAGGGGAAAAAGAGTCATTTGAAACACTCTTGCCTTCAAGAGAAATGATTTTATCACAGCCTAACCTATTGGGGTTTTATCAGAACCTAGCTGAACTAGGAGAAGGATAATAGCCAATTCCAGCCCCTTTCTGCTGTCCTGTTCTACCTAAAGGAAGGGTGGGGAGATCCTGGGGAAAGGAACTGGAACCACTGAAAAGCACTTGTGATGTTCACAGTCCAGGGGCACAAACTCACTAAAAGACTGAGACCTAATCATAGGACTGGAGAATGCTTCCCCTCCCTGCACTCAATACCATCATATCACTAAGGGCCTATTTCCCAGAATTCCTTCTATCCAGTATATCATGTTCAACTTCCAACCAAAAAATTACAAGGCACACTAAAAGGAAAAAATAATTTGAAGACACAGACAAGCATCAGAACAATATTTGCATATGGTAAGAATGTTGGAATTATCAGATGATGAATCTAAAACAACTATGATTAACATGCTAAGAGTTCTAATGGAAAAAGTAAAAGCTAATGGGTATTGTAAGCATGTAATTTGAAAACTCAAAGAAAAAAAATCAAAAAGTAATGCAAGAGATCAAACACACTGTTAACAGAAATTAAGAATGCTTTTGAAGGGCTTAGTAGTAAATTAGACACAACTGAGAAAAGAATCCTTGAGCTTGAGGATATGTCAGAAGAAATTTCCAAAACTGAAATGCAAAGGAAAAAAAGATAACCCCCTCAAAACACAATATCCAAGAACTGTGAGATAACTATGAAAGGTGTACACTGTGTAATGGGGACACCAGACGGAGAAGAAAGACAAAGGAACAGAAGTAATATTTGAAGCAGTAACGACTTAGAATTTCCCCAAATTAATGTCAGATACAAAACCATAGATCCAGGAAGCTCAAAGAACAGCAAGCAGGGTAAGTGCACAAAATTACATACAGACATCATATTCAGATAAGATTGGGTGCGTTCAGGGTGGTACGGCCATAGACTTATTCAAACTGTAGAAAATCAAAGATAGTAAAAGATACTGAAAAACACCTGAGGGGGAAAGACAGTTTACCTATAGAGGAGGAAAGAATTAAACATGACTACTTCTCAGAAACCATACAAGCAAGAGGAGAATGGAGTGAACTACATAATGTGTTGACAAGGAAAAAACCACCAACCTAGGTTTCTGTTTCCTGCAAAATTATCCTGTAAAAGTGAAGAAGATAAAAAGACTTTCTCAGACAAACCTAAACTGAGGGAATTTGTTGCTAGTAGACCTGTCTTGAAAAGGATGTTTAAAAGTTCCTTAAGGGAAGGAAAATGATAGAGGTCTGAAATTCAGACCTACATTTTAAAAAAAAAGCATTAGAGAAGGAATAAGAAGGTTAAATGAAAACTTTTATATTTCTTACTCTTTATTACTATTTATAAATCATGTTAATTCTATTACAGTTGTCTCAATTTTTACCCCTTTACCCCCCTCCACCCATCCCACCCCCACTCCCCGCTCCCACAGTCAATTCCCACTCTGTTGTCCATGTTCATGGGTCATTCATACACGTTCTTTGTCTAGTCCCTTCCCCTTCTTCCCACCATTGTCCTCTTTCCTCCTCCCCTCTGGTCACTTTCAGTCTGCTCCATGTTTCTGTGACTGTGGTTTATTTTGTTTATTAGTTTATTTTGTTGAATAGAGTCCACTTATAGCTGAGATCATATGGTAATTGTCTTTGATCAACTGGCTTATTTCACTTAGCTTAATATTCTCTATTTCCATCCATGTTGTTGCAAAAAGTAGGAGTTCCATCTCTCTTTCTTTCTTTCATAAATGTACATTGATTTTATTTATTTTTTTAAATGTCAAATTATAAAATATTAAAAAAAAATTTAAAACCATTATAAAGTCTCAGCAATTAAACCAACATGACACCAGCAGAAATAATCAAGTAGATCAATGAAATATAATGAACATTCTAGAGACAAACATATATATCTGGTTAACATATGTATGATTAAGTTGATATTTCAAATCAATGGGGAAAATAAGGTTTATTCCACAAATAAGGTGCGTGGACCACTATCACTTGAAATAAAACAAATATAGGGCCCTATTTCACATATTATACAAGAAATATTCAGGTGAATTAAAAATCAGTATGTAGAATCTAAGGAGTTTCAGAAGAAAATAGAACTAATACTTTTCATGACCTGAAGTAAAATATTCAACCCTAGAAGCTATAAAGTAAATATTGACAATATGACTATATTAAACATTTAACTATACAGTAATATACATATAAAAAAAGTTAAAGGACAAGGAATAGAAAAGTAGTTGCAACACATCTAAAACATGGTTAGTAGGGTTTTTTTCTTTTTTTTTTTTTTTAGAGAAAAAAGTTCTACAAACCTTTAATCAATAAATTGGTAAAGAATACTAAAAAGTCATTTAAAGTTTAAAAAAAATAATAGAAATGGGCAACAAATATACTAAAACAGGTTTAGTTTCAAAAAATAGTAAAGGAACAATTAAAATAACATCATTGTCACAATCAGATTAATGAGTATTAAAAATACTGGTAATATCAAGTATTGGCAACTGTGAAAGGAACTGGGTATTCATAGAAACTTTTTCTTCATCTTAAAGCAGTCCCTTTAGCATATTTTGCAGTGCTGGTTTGGTGGAGGTGTATTTTTTTAGACTTCTTTTGTCAGGGGAAACTCTTCATTTTGCCTTCCATTTTAATTGAGAGCCTTGCTGGGTAGAGCAGTCTTGGTTGCAGGCCTTTCCTGTTCATGACTTGGAATATTTCCTGCCATTCCCTTCTGGCTTGCAGTGTTTATGTTGAGAAGTCAGATGTTAGCTGTATTGGGGCTCCTTTATATGTTACTACCTCTTTCTCCCTTGCTTGCTTTAGGATTCTCTGTCTGTCTTCGATAGTTGCCATTTTAATTATGATGTGTCTTGGAGTGGGCCTCATTGGGTTCCTCTTGAATGGGACCCTCTGTGCTTCCTGGACTTGCGTGACTTTTTCTCTCCTCCAATTGGGGAAGTTTCCCATCGTGCCTTTTTCAAACAGGTTCTCTATCCCTTCCTCATCCTCTTCTCCTTCTCGCATCCCTATTATATGGATATTTTTACGTTTCAGGTTGTCCTGTATTTCTCTAAATGCCTCTTCCTTCTGAGTCTTTTTTATTTTCTTGCTCTTTCTGGAAGCTTTTTTCTACCTTGTCCTCCAGCTCACTGATTCTGTCCTCAACTTCATCTAGCCTGTTTTTGATTCCTTCTACTGTGTTCTTCAATTCAGAAATTGTATTCTTCATTTCCTCTTGTCTCTTATTGACAGTTTCTATGTCCTTTTTCATGCTGATGTAGTTTGCAGTAAGTTCCTCATAGTTTCCCTGTAGTTTTTTGTAATTCTCTCTGAGCTCACTGAGCTCATTGAGCTTCCTTAGAACCATTGTTTGGAACTCAATATCTGATAGTTTACTTGTCTCTATTTCATGTAGTTCTCTTTATGGGGATTCCTCCTTTCCCTTCGAGTAGGGCATATTTCTTTGTCTTCCCATTATTTGTGAGACTCTTCTCTTTTGCTTCTGCTTCTTAAGTTGACGTGTCTTGATTTCCTGACTCTGTGGTGTGAACCTGTATGGTAGGGGACTGCTGTTTTTACTTCCTGGATCTGCTTCTGATGATGTCAGATGTTGACTCTGTCTGACCTTAGGCAGTCTGTTCGAGACTTCCAGGAATCTCCTGTCTGTGGCTGTCTCCTTCAGCTGTTAATCTATTCACTCTGCACTCAGCAGGGTGCCTTAGACAGCTCAGGGCGGGGCGGGTGGGGGGGGGGAAATCCCTCCTAGGGGCAGGGCTATTGGGCCCTTTCACACTGCTGCCATATGGGGGAGGAGTCCACACTGGGATTCTGCCGGCTACTCTCTCCATTCTCTCCCCAAAGCCTCCATCCCCAGTCTCTCCTCAAGTGTCACCAGACCTCTCTGCGTCCCTTTTAGCCAGGGATCTAATGTCTGTGGCTGCCACTCTGCATTCAGCAGGCAGCTTAGACAGCAAAGGGTGGGGTAGAATCCCACCTGGGGGCGGGACTATTGGGTCCTTTGATGCTGGTGCTGCTCAGGGGGAGTGGTCTCTTCTGGAGCAAAATGGCTGCTGCCGCATGGGGGATGAGTCAGCACTGAGAGCCCGCCAGCTACTCTCTCAGTTCTCTCCCCAAAGCTGCCTTCCCCAGTCTCTCCTCAGGGGTCTCTAGCCCACTCTGCCCCCGGCCTTTGATGGAGACCAGGGTAAGTGGCTGCAAATAAAAATTTTGCATTGGTCCTACAGAAAGCTCTTTGCGTCTCCAGCCGCCTGTCTCTGGGAGAGAACAACCCTGCCGCTTTTCGCAGCTGGCTGTCTTCTGTGTACTTTTTGGGCTCTGGTGCTGTGGCCTAGAGATCCCTGCTTTTGGTTTAGACCCTGCTCTTCTCAGGGCGATCCAACTGGCCATTTCAATATCCTTCTGGTGCTGCCACCCGTGGGCGCCCCGCCCACCTTCTCAGGTCTGTACTGCACTCCTTACTAGTTAGATTGCGTTAAAGCCGATTCTTCTGTCTCCGAGGTTACAAGGCTCCTCTCTCACTATTATTCAGTTGTTTGTTCCAGGTGATTTCTCCACAAATTAGTTGTTATTCCAGGTTGGTCCTGGGAGGAGGTCAGTGAGACTTCCACTCATTCCTCCGACATCTTGGTTCTCCTCTATATTTCTTATTCTTAACTGATGTAACAGATAGATTGTTCAAAATAACAGCAACATGCAGGCAACTATGTATACATATATGCATGGCTCTCACTGGTGTGGCTCAGTGGATTGAGTGCTGGCCTGCAAACCAAAGGGTCACAGGTTTGATTCTCAGTCAGGGCACACACCTGGGTTGTGGGCTTCATCCCCAGTAAGGGGCATGTGAGAGGCAACCATACATTGATGTTTTTCTCCCTTTCTTTCTCCCTCCCTTCCCCCCTCTACAAAAAAAAAAAAAAAAATATGCTTATGCATAAATGAAATGAATGATAGCAATTATATAAGGGACTGAAAAATAAGAACTCTTTTGTTTTTCTAAGGCACACTACCAGTAAAGTGGTACAGTGTTATTTGAAATTGGGCTTGGATTAATTGTAAATATATACATATATTGCAAACTCCAGGGCAATCACTAATTAAAAATAAAGAAGTAAAACTGGTATGTTAAGAAAGTAGAGAAACAGATTCATAAAAATTGCTCAAAAACTACAAAAGGCAGAAAAGAGTGGAAGACAAAAATAGGAACCAAGAACAAAGTCAACAAATAGAAGAGTATCAAACATGACAGCTATTAATCCAAATATATCAATAATCATTTTAAATATCAATGGTCTAAATAACTTAAGGACAGAGATTGTCAGAGTTCATTAAAAGACAAGAGCCAACTAATATGTTTTCTCCAAGAAACCCATTTTATATTTTTAAAAAAGATTTTATTTACTTTCAGAGAGAGGAGAAGGGAGGAAGAAAGAAAGTAGAGAAACATCAATGTGTGGTTGCCTCTTGCGCACCTCCAACTGGTGACCTGGCCCATAACCCAGGCATGTGACATGGCTGGGAACTGTACTGGTAACCCTTTGGTTAGTAGGCTAGCACTCAATCCACTGAGCCACTCCAGCCAGGGCAAGAAACCAACTTTAAATATAAAGAGATGGTGAAAGATATATCATGCTAATACAAATCAAAAGAAGGTGTGAATAGTTATATTAACTTCAGAGGAAGGAAAATTATCAGGGATAAATAGCACTGCATAATGCTATATAAGAGAATTATGTTGATAAAGGGGTCAGTTCTCCAGGAAGACAATAATCCTTAATGTGTATGCACCTAAAAGCAGAGGATCAAAATATGTGAGACAAAAACTAAGAGAGCTGCCAGGAAATGCAGATGAATTCACTATTATAGTTAAAGACTTCAATGTCTTTCTGTCAGAAATGAACACATCCAGCAGACAGAGGAGTAATCAGATATAATTGACATCTACAGATTACTTCATCCAATAAAAGCAGAACACACATTCTTCTCAAACTTACATGGTTTATTCACCAACACAGACCATATTCTGGGCCATAAAACATACCTATTGAAAAGTATAGAAATCATACAACATATGCTCTAAGACCACAATTGAAATAAACTAGAAATCAGTACCAGAAAAGATAGTGGGAGGATCAAAAATATTTGGAGATTAAACAATGCACTTCTAAATAACACACAGGTTAAAGAAGAAATCTTAAAGGAGATTTTAAAATACTAAATGAACATAAAAAACTACAAATCACCAAAATCTATGAGATGCAGTAAGAGCAGTGCTTAAAGGGAAATTTATATCAAAAAGATATATAAAACACACATAAACACAGACAACAGTGTGGTGATAGCGAGAGGGAGAGGGGGTTGGGGGATAGGTGGAGGTGGACAAAGGGGTGGGAAAGGAATGAAAAGAAACTTTGCTTGGGGTGATGGGCTCACAATGCAGTGTGCAGGTGACGTTTTATTGAGTTGTACACTTGAAACCCATACCTCAATAGAGTCAATCAATAAAAATGAACTCCTACTGTATTTTGCCATGTATAATGCACTCCTGCATATAATGCACACCCATGTTTTTGGCTCAAACTTTTAGGAAAAAAGTGCTTCGCTCTTTGTTTCATTTCACTGAATCGTTGGCCAAAACTGCTTTCCCTGCAAGTTTATCATAAGTTCAAGAAAAACTTTTATCATATTCCGGGATATTATTTTGCATACAGATATCGTTACTGCTTTTGAGATTTACACTTTTAATGTTTAAGCACAAATAAAAGAATTAAAAACATTTATACAGACACAGAATTAGTACTACCCATGCATAATGTGCATTCTTATGTTTCCCTCAAATATCTGGGCAAAAAGTGCGCATTATACACAGCAAATTATGGTATATTACATAAGAAAGATCTAAACTCAGTAACCTAAGCTTTCACCTTAATTAGAGGGATTTCCAGTCAAGATGGAGGCGTAGATAAACATGCCTCACATCCTTACACAACTAATGCAAAAATTACAACTAGACTACAAAACAAGTATCACCCCAAACTGTCAGAAAATTGAGCTGTATGGAAGTTTGACAACCAAGGATATAAAGAAGCCACATTCATCTAGACGGGTAGGTGGGGCGGAGATGCAGAGACAGGTGGAGTGGCATGGAGAGGCCCAAAGACATAAAATGGGCAGTCCTACATCCACATGTCATGGATAAAAATCAGGAGGAATATCTCAGGAGTGAGGGACTTCAGCCCCAGACCATACCACCCAGCTCAGGGTTCTAGCACCAGGAATATAAGTCCTCATAACTTCTGGTGGTAAAAACCAGTGGGGGTTGGGGCAGGGGAAGAAACTGAAGGATTCTCAAGAGACTCCTCTTAAAGGGCCCAAAACGGACTTAAAACTTAGGCAGACTCAATCTCTTTGGGATTCAGCACCAGGGCAACAGCTGGAAGGGCACCAGTGGCACATGGGGAGAAACTGAAGTGACTAACACCAGGGCAAGTGCTGGTAGACAGCTTCCTCCTGGGCAAAACTCCAGAGGCCAGACAGCGGCACTCTCCCCTCTCCAAACCCTCCCCCACAGAGGGCCACAGTGGTGACACAGGTTGCCCTGCCTTGGCAATCACCTAAGGCTCCGCCCCACACAACTTACAGCTGTGCTTTTCTACAATAGGCCATGCTACTAAGACAGGGATTCAAAGCAGCTCTACCTAATACATAGTAAAAAAAACACAGGGAGGCTTCCAAAACGAGGAGACAAAGAAATACAGCCCAAATGAAAAGAAAAAAAACCAAAACTCCAGAAAGAGAACTAAGCAAAATGGAGAGAGCCAACCTATCAGATAGAGAGCTCAAAACACTGGTGATAAGGATTCTCAGAGAACTTAGTGAGCATTCCAAATGCGTAACAGAAGAAATGAAGGATACACTAAATGAAATAAAGAAAAATCCACAGGGAACCAATCCACAGTGAAGGGAAAGAAGCCGGGGTTTAAATCAAGGGTTTGGAACATAAGAAAAAACATTCAATCAGAACAGCAAGAAGAAAAAATAATTCAAAAAAGTGAGGATAATATAAGAAGCCTCTGAGACATCTTCAAACATACCAGTGTCATAGGGGTGCCAGAAGGAGTAGAAGAAGAGCAAGAAACTTAAAAGTTACTTGAAAAAATAATGAAAGAAAACTAATTTGGCAAAGGAAATAGACATACAAGTCCAGGGAGCACAGAGTCCCAAACAAGATGAACCCAAAAGAGACCCACCTCAAGACACATCATAATTAAAATGCCAAAGGTAAAAGATAAAGAGAATCTTAAAAGCAGCAAGAGAAGAACACAGAGTTACCTACAAAAAGAGCTCCCTAAGACTGTCAGCTGATTTCTCAAAAGATACTTTGCAGGCAAGAAAGGACTTGCAAGAAGCAAAGCTTACTAGATTACTCTACCCAGCAAGGTGTCACTTAGAATCAAAAGGCAGATAAAGTGCTTCCCAGACAAGGTAAAATTAAAGGAGTTCACCATCACCCAGCCATTATTATTTGAAATGTTAAAGGGAACAATATAACAGAAAGATAAAAACTATTAACATTAAAATGGCAACAAACTCACAACTATCAACAACTGAATCTAAAATACAAACTAAGCAAACAAGGAGAACAGGAACAGAATCATAGATATGGGGATCATTTGGAGGGTTATCAGTTGGGAGGGGGAAGGGGGAGAATGATGGAAGAGATGCAGGGATAATAGAAATACAAATTGGTAGGTACAAAATAGACAGGAGGATGTTAAGAACAGTATAAGAAATGGAGTAGTCAAAGAACTTCTATGCATAACCCGTGGACAGGAACTACCGGAGGGGGATGCTGGAGGGAACAGGGGTACCGGGTGGAGGGGACAAAGGGGGAAAAATTGGGACAACTGTAATAGCATAATCAATAAAATATATTTAAAAAAAAAGAATAGAAAAAGGGCAAATTAAATCCAAAGCAGAAAAAAATAAAATTAGAACAGAAATCAATAAATTTCAAAACAGAAAATCAAAAGAATTAAAAACTGGTTCTTTGAAACAAGCAATAAAATGTCTCAAACCAGAATAAATAAGGAAAAAAAGGATACAAGTTATTAATATCAGAAACAAAATAGGATATCACAGATCCTATGAAAATCAAAAGGAAAATAAAGGAATATTATGAATCAATGAATACTATATGCAAATTTATTTTTAAAATTCTATTTTATTGATTATGCTATTATTGTCCCAATTTTTCCCCTTTGCCCCTGTCCACCTGGCACCCCCCGCACTCCCTCAGGCAATTCCTCACACCATTGTTGAATCTATAGATCAAGTTAGGAAGAACTGACATCTTGACAATACTGAGTCTTCCTATTTATGAACATAGAGTATTTCTCCAGTTATTTAGTTTTTTATTTTTCTTCAGTTTTATAATTATTTTTATAGAGACCTTGTACATATTTTGTTAGATTTAGACATAAGTATTTCATTTGAGGGGGTGCTAATGTAAACAGTACTGTGTTTTTATTTCGGATTTCACTTGTTCATTGCTGTTACATAGAAAAGCAATTGACTCCTCTATATTAAAACTTGTATCCTGTGCCCTGACCGGTGTGGCCTGGTTGGGTGTCCTGCAAAGTGAAAGGTTGCTGGTTCGATTCCTAGTCAGGACATATGCCCTGGTTACTGGGCTGGACCCTGGCTGGGTCACCTGCAAAAGGCAGCCCATCGATATTTCTCTCACACATTGATCTTTTTCTCCCTCTCTTCCTCCCTCCCTTCCCCTCTCTCTAAAACTAAATGAGTAAAATCATTTTTAAAAATTGGAAAAAATTTTTGCCTTGGCTGGTGTGGCTCAGTGGATTAGTGCCAGCCTGCGAACCAAAGGTTGGCTCGATTCACAGTCAGGACACATGCCTGGACTGCGAGCCAGGTCCCCAGTAGAGGGTGTGCGAGAGGCAACCACACATTGATGTTTCTCTCCCTCCCTTCCCCTCTAAAAGTAAATTAATAAAATCTTTTTAAAAAAATTTATATCCTGCAACCTTGCTATAATCACTAGTTCCACAAGTGGTTTTTGTCATTAATTTTTTTAAAAAAGCACCTATATTTTTAAAAATTTTATTAATTTTTTTAGAGAAAGGAGAAGAAAGGGAGAAAGAGAGGGAGAGAAATATCAATGTGCGAGAGAGACATTGATTGGTTGCCTATTTCAGGCCCCCAACCAGGGACGTGGCCCTCTACCCAGGCATGTGCCCTAACTGGAAATTGAACCGGTGACCTTTCACTTTGCAGGACAGCACTCAATCCACTGAGCCACACCAGCCAGGGCACACCTATATTTTGAAACTAAAATGGTCACTAATGAAAATTCCTAGTCAAAAAGCACCCATATATTAAAACTACAGTAAAATGGCCACTAACACAAATATGTAATAACATTGTGAATACCACTTTTCATAAAGCCAAGAGTAGCTACTTAAGTATTTTTATAAAAGTCAAAATGACACTCACTAAAAATTTTAAGTCTAACTCTAGAAGCAAGTAATCACAGAGTAGCCCAGGAGTAGCCATTTACCATTTTGTAACAGCCCTGGAACAGAGGACCCCTCCTTTGAAAGAAGAGGTCTCCTTGCTCTGGTGCCAGAGTTGAATTACTGGTACATCATCGGCCACAAGAGCACAGGGCAAATCCTGAGCACAGGCATTGTCGTTGCACCTCAGCCAGTCTCTTCACAGGATGCAGTGTCTTTGCCAAGGTCTCCTTTCATCCCTGAATTGTAACTGAGGAAAGGCCCCTTCTAAATTCTTAGCTGCCAGGAATAAGAGATTCAATACAGATTTACTTAAGGGCCTTTGCCAGAGATCTGAGCGATTCACTCTGTCCTCTAACATAAAACAGCTTCACAGCAGCTTCCACACTAAGGCCTGGTATGTTTTCACTGTTCATTTTATATAGTCAAAATTATTCTTCCTGAGGAAAAGCTCTGTATTTTTGTGCATATGCTTTTCCTAGGAGAGCAGGATAAAGATGCTTCCACACACGAAAATATATGTCCGTGTTAAGCGAACAAAGGCTTTCCTAAAATTTTAAATCACATCTCCTATTATTTTAAAAGAATAAATCATCAGAATAAGATCATTACATATAATATTAAGAGACATGATAATTGTTACAGTCTACAATGTGGTCACTAAAGGAGCTAAAAATAGGTCTCCTTACCAAGTAAAAATAAAGACATAGTAGTATGTACAAAAACACAACTTAGGAAGAATGGTGTTCAAGATATCACTGTACTTCATAGTTTCCTCCTCAAGATCTTGAATATATTTGGCATGTAATAAATATTTGTGGCTATTTTCTACCCAACTTTTTATTTTGAACAATTTCAAACCCAGAGAAATTTTTCTATTTTTGTACCTATTTTTAATATAAATCTTTAGGTGTGAATAGTTATACATATACATTATTACTAATAGTTCATATTTGTGTGATTTAAAATTCCTTACAAATTAAATAACAGAAGTTCAGAAAATGCTATCTAAATAAAGCCTGCTTTTCAACAAACGAATGGAAATGATTTGTGATCTCTTGATTTATAGTAATTTACACCTGGATATATGAATATTTTCTCATATTAACATTTCCACTAAACAGTGAAATATTCCCAAGATTAAAAACCTTTATTTGCTTTCACTTTTTAGGAGACTAAAAAAAAAATAATACTATGTTCTTCCAAGAAGTTGGAGCTTAGTTTATGGGTCAGAAAAAAAGTAAAAACCTAGAACACAGCTCATCTACCTGATTAGGAACACATCTTTTGGATGTTTTTCATTACACATCTTTTAGTACTACTGTTGTCATTTCTTTTAATCGGTATGCATATATTATGTTGATTAACAAACTTTGTAAAAATTAGTTGCCTACATTGAAAGATCAGGAGATCTTACACGAGAATCCAGCTTCAAGTCTCTCTTAAAACATCAGAGCCACATTGGGTCTTAATTGCCACATGACAACTACTGGCTGAGCCTAAGAAGGGACCACCTCCAACTAGGGTGGCCTCTCCCTCCTTTGTCAGAGCTATACCCACTGTTAATTGCCTGCCCCGCTTTGCTACAAGCTTAGAAGCTGGAGGACCCTGGTCTACAACATTACTTCGCCCTGTTTTAGGATGTTGAGATGATTGAAAATACTGTTAATATATTATGATACATACTTTGTGATTAAAGTTCTAGATTAAAAAAAAATCATGTTATTCCCTAATTAATTCTGTGATACTTTATCCCCACTTTCCATTCACAACTGTTCAGACTGTAAAGATGAAAAATACAACACAGTCATACAAGGCCTTCATTCTTTTCTCCATTTCAAATAGAGTCAAACACTTATTAGCTAAGAATAAAGGTTAACAAAATTGTATCATAAATTATCCCCAAGTAGTTACAAACTTTTAAAATATTCTACTTGTGTATAACAAGAGATAGGAAAAACTGCTTCCCTATTAGAGACAGTGCTGAGACACCCTTTGTAGACTTCTGGTTGCTATCATACATATCAGAGAGTAGTATAGACACTTATTTGCAGGAACAGGAAACACACAGTGTTGGAACTGGGATAAGAAGACAGATTTTTAAAATAGAGTTCATTATAGCATTTTCCATGTTCTTAGATGAAAATACAAATTAGATCAAGAAGGGTTACAGTTAATCCTTGATAGGCTGACATAAGATTAGTAAGGCTATAGATGATTACAAAACAGCTCTGAACTCTTGAGGCAATTATGATCCTTATACTATATTAAGGCATCCAGACATTCAAAAAACTTTCTTAAATTAAAGTGTAAAATCACTACTTTATGTAAGACACTGTGCATGAACAACTTGAGGGAGGGTATCAAGAGACCAGGAAATCTAAGAAGATATCACTAAACTGAAGAAATGTCTAAGATGGTGCATTTATATGACAAAGCAACAAGTGCTAAGAGCCAAAGCAGTAGCAAAGAAATGTGACATTAGGACACAAGTGAGAAAGTCAGAGGACAAGCTACGTTGTTTTTTTTTTTAAAGCTAGGCCTATGTCACAGGTTAATTATCGGGCTGGGCTACCTACAAATACTTTATATGCTAGAAATGGTCCCATGGACATGGGCATGTAGCGGCAGATGAAAAGAATGGGCATTTGGCTATACATTCTCAGTTATCACCACTGACTGCATTTCTCTAAAGGGAGAAGATAACCGACAACCTTGTCACCCTTGAAGAGAATGAAGCTGAAGGTATGCACATAATTTTCCCTTTTTGTTTCAGTTTTCAGATGTCCTGTATCTTTGTAATAATGCTCTTGATTTGATTGAGGTGAGAGTGAGTAGAAGAAATGAAAATGTAACAGATGAACAGAAGACAGAATAGCTTCAGACCCAGCTTCTCTCTTTTTTTTCCTGTCAGCTGACAGTTTTACCTTTTCCATTGAATCAGCAAGAAAGAACAGCTCTGAAAACCACACAAAGAGGTACTTTTCTTTATTTATTACAGAGAGAGTATCACATAGCTGCTCCAACAAGCCTTTGCTGCTCTGGGCTACAGATGCACTGTAGCCCCTCACCACGGCCCCTCCTGACAGTGGGAGAAAGCCTCTCCCTCTAACCCTTTGAGTCACTATAATAGGATTTTAACTTTAAGCAACTAAAAAAATGGAGGACAGTTCACAGAAGGGAACAGTTTAGTCCTTTAAATGTAACTGCTAATGTTTCAAGTTTTACAGATTTACCTGTTTCTGAAGTTTAGCCACCATGTTGAAACTTTTAAGTTGGCTGAACAAAGTTTCAGAACAGGTTGAATTTGATGGTCCCTAGCCCTGCCATGATAAACTACTTATTAATCTTAACCCATTCATGTTTATATAGAACATTCTTTTAGTAACAAAATAAATATATGTTTAATGAAGACCTAGCTTCATAGATTACCAAAAAGTTGGTAATCTATGAACTAACCCAAAGATAACCACTGTGAACATGTGGTTAACATTCTTTCAAGGAGCACAGCATTAGGAATGTGGGTGCTTTGACTAGATGTTCTAGATGCAAATCTTACTAAGCACTTCAGCATGTTTAACTGGGCACAATTTGTGTGGACAAACTATTTAATCTCACTGAACCTCAGTTTTTTTCTCATCTGTAAAATGTAGATAAAAATAGTTCCTATCTCATAGGGTATGGTGAGAATTAAATGAGGCAATATATGCAAAATGCCGAGAACAGAGCTGAGCACATAGTGTACACGCACTGCTATCTATTCTTTCTACACATATAGTTATATACACCTTTCTTTTCCATTAAATGATTTCATATTATAAATGCTGTTTTGTAGCCTGCTTTGATCACTTAGGAATGGGCTGCAAACATATTCCTGTATTCATAAATATCTTTTCACTATACAGAGAACCCTCAGGTGTGCTGCTGCAGATAGTACCTCAGCACAGGTTGCTATGCTTTTATAGCACCCGAACCTGCCACTCTCAGCACAGCTAGAGGAATAAGAATCAGCAGCTGGGGCAAAGGCACAGCAGGCATCTTAAAAATGTCCAGAAGCTGATGATGGGGCCTGGCAGCTCTGCCCAAAGGTCATAACTAGGCAAAACCAATCAGAGCCTCTCTTAGGAAGACTGAAAGTAAGATACATAGAGTCAACTGACAGGTTAATGGTGCCCAGGGAGGAAAAACAAAACAAAAAGTGGTAAGCAGAAGCCAGGAGGCTGAGGTTAGAAAGGCAGCACCTCCACATTGGAAGGGAGGGACAGG
Source organism: Pteronotus mesoamericanus (assembly GCF_021234165.1). NCBI lineage: Eukaryota > Metazoa > Chordata > Mammalia > Chiroptera > Mormoopidae > Pteronotus > Pteronotus mesoamericanus. The sequence goes on from NW_026555085.1 coordinate 4,524,640, forward strand.
GTCACCAGTGCAGTGATCAGGCTGCTTGTGCTACATGGCATTCCCAATGTCCACTTACCATGAGCAAGACCTGCCTGTGCACTGTGACCCAAGTTTTCATTTCTGCACAGCTGGCTGGGCAGCTGCTGCAATACTATCATATTCTTTCTTATTTAACTGAACGACGTGTAGGCACGTTCACTCCTAACAACCTGAAAGTGCCAACTCAAATGCATTTACGTGGCTGCTCTAGAAGTCACATTAATAATAGTAATAATTGTAAAATACAAAAATTGTGTTTTCTTAAGCTCTTGCTATGTGTTAAGCACTAGGGATTCCAATAGTGAGCAAGAAAGAATGGCACCCGATTACAGAGTGTAGAGTCTAGCCCAGAAGACAAGCCAAACAGTACCAATAAAGGATGATAAACTCCATGATGCTAGAAGTACAGACTGCACTGGACACACAGAAAGAACAAGTTTTCAGGGTGGAATCAGAAAGACTTCATGAGAGAAGTTAACTCTTAGATTAAGGCACAAAGTTAGCCAGACGGTGCAGACTACTCATTCAATGCCCATTTCTACCCACGTGGACTCCATGACCACCCGTCTTGTGAAGTAAGAGATTCCTGAGAGACCAACAGTGAACTGGGTCTATGTTTCCCATCAGGCCACTCAAGAGTCCTGACCTCATTTAACAGGGAGGGCCAGTTTCTTTGGTAGGTAAGCATCTTTCAACACTGGAAATATTTACCATGAAATATAGAAATCAAAATCATAGTAAATTCTATATTAAGAAGACCAGACATATTTTATAATGTTTAAAAGAATTTGGCCTATTAGCTCTGGTTGGTGTGGCTCAGTGGATTGAGTGCCGGCCTGTGAACCCAAAGAGTTGCCGGTTGGATTCCCAGTCAGTGCACAGGCCTGGGTTGTGGGCCAGGTCCCCAGTATGGGGCACGGGAGAGGCAACCACACATTGATGCTTCTCTCCCTCCCTTCCCCTCTCTCTAAAAAAGTGAGCAAATAAAATCTTAAAAAAAAAAAATTTGGCTTATTAGATTGTAACCTCAATTTTGAAAGTGTATATTAATTTATTATACTTCCTGACTTAAGATTTTAAGTTGGAAATCTTAAGTTTACATACACCATGGGAATATGAGGGGGGACCTCCCAAAATCCTGAATTATCTTTTAGAGGACAATGCCCCTGTAGGACAGGCTTCCCCCACTAGGTGAGTATTCTAGGAATCCATCTGTAACAGTTGACATTGTAAGAGGCTGCATTCAGCTTCAGTGAATTTTTTTGAAGATTCTTTCAATGCATTTGTCCATTTCACGATGGGAGATTTACGAGTGCATCTGCCTACACCGCACTGCATGCTCAGTAGTTTTTGACCAAAACTGGCATGATCCCCATGCTCCACCCCCCCTATTCATCTGATCTGGTCCTGAGAGATTTTTGTTTTGTTTGTTTCCCTGAATGAAAAAATTTCTCAAAGGGAAACTGTTTGCTGATGTGGAAGAGGTGAAACAAAAAAAATGGCAGAAGTACTAAAAGGCATCAAAATAGACACGCTCAAAAACTGTTTTGAGCAGTGGGAAAAAGTCTTGACAGGCATACTGCATCAAATGGAGAGTACTTTTAAGGTGACTGAAGTTTAAACATGTAAAACAAAATGCACAATTTTTTTTATAAATTCCAGTTTTTTTGGATCCCCCTCATATTTAAAGAATCTAAGATTCACCTTATTTGTAAGTTTACTATTTGAGATTCACAGGATGTTTCTGTTGAATAGTTTTGTAAGGCCTTTATTTTTTAAGTCAGATAACTGAAATTCTTTAAAAAGCAGTCAAACATATAAAATCTGTAAATGCAACTTGAAACATCTGAAAGTCTTCAATTAACTGGTCTAAATATTATCCAAAAGCCTCTTACAAGTGACTAGTAGCCCTGCCTGGTGTGGCTCAGTGGATTAAGCGCCAGCCTGTGAACCAAAGGTTGGTTCGATTCCTAGTCAGGGCATGTGCCTGGGTTGTGGGCCAGAACCTTGGTTACGGGCGTGAGAAAGACAACCAGTACATGTATCTCTCACACATTGTTGTTTCCCTCCCCCTCTTTCTCCCTCCCTTCTCATTTCTGTAAAAATAAATAAATAAAACCTTTAAAAAGAAAGTGACTTGTAAAATCTCCTCTGCTTACAGAGCAATCTGATCTATCCGCATTACGGAAGTACTAACTTTCTGAATGTGAACAATAAAAAAAGGTAGTAACATTTTGAAAACTAAATAAATCCCTGAATAGTGACTTCTGTTTAATAAAGCTACCCTTTAAGGGCAATAGAAAACATCAACCTATATCCTCTTCAATTCCAAGTCTTATTCTCTGTTTATAGACATGGAATTGGAAAAACCAACCACTCCATTTTATTTTGAAGGAAGCCACTGAAATGTTTGGTTTTGTAATGACACATTTCTTTAATTTTAATTGTTTGTACAAACATTTGTATTTGATAAATTATTCTAAAATCCAAACATAGACATTTTTTTATCCTCTAAATATAATGGAATAAAGTGCAAAGTATGATATGACTCTCCTTGGACTGGAGGAGAAAATTTTACTCAGTCAGACAGGACTCTTCAGGATTGAGAATGGCAAGCTGAGTTTAATTTTAAACTCGGGATTCCGTTCAAGATAGGAGGTATATCAGATACTGGACATATGAGAAATTTCGTTTAATTATCTGTTGGATCATTCACTTTCTCATGTACTAAGCACTCTTTTCCTACTTCATTCTATTCTCCCTTCTACCTACTGAAGGGTGGTGCATACTTTCCAGCCCTATATGCTGTCCTACTCCCTCACTGTATTTCTTATGGCAATCATCTAGTTTTCTACATCTTAGCTGCACTCACATAAGGTAGGGACAGTTCAGCCATAACACTCCAAACAAAAATAGTAACAACAACTAATACAAACTTTACTGAGGCATGGCCAAATCCAAATATCCTCTACAAAGGTAGAGCTGTCAAGAGTTCCCCCCACAACTCCTAAGACCAAGTAGCAAGTTTGGCACAAGGTCTCTGAACTTTTTCCTATCTTTCAGTTCTAGAACCATCACTCTATTTTAGGTCTTCCAACATGTCTGAATCCACAACTGCCACAATACTCTGTTGAACACCACTTTTGCCTTAAGTGTCTTAGAACCTACCTACAGGAGCCAAACAGATTTAAATCAAAAGGATGCGGTTGAGGTCCACCAACTACCCGACTGCACTTATTTGAAGGGTCAAATCCTTAGGATCCTCCAAAAAGAATGCTAATAATTTTCATTTGGGGTATTTCTTCAGGGTTTTTATTATTTCATCTGTCACAGAGGCACACAATAATTACTTTCTGTTCACCTAGCTGTGTACTAGGCACAGAAAGGGAGGATTTAAAGTAGGAAACATAATCTCTGTCCTCAGAGATTACAATCTAGTTATAGATACCAAATATATAATGAGAGTGACACAAGAATTCCTTGAGTATTCCAAGGTTAAGATTAGCCTAAATGGACTTCATCAAGTGCTGGATCCAAAAGAAATGGAGAATTTAGACTTGTTCTAAGTGTCATTTTGTGTGTCCTTAGAATCAGTCTTACATCCCCTCTGAAACAAGGAAATGGATCTAAAAATACTACTGAAGTGATGGGGGGAAGTAAATGGGAGTATTGAAACTTACACTACCAATCAGGAGTTCCTAAATGAGATAACAGAGCAGAACATGGTGTCGCCACAAGAGGCTATGGGGAAACATTAGTTCCTTCCTCCTGGTTTTGAGTGCATTCTCTCTCTTAGTTTCCCCAACCTAACTTGTAACTCTTGAAGTAGGGGAAGAAGGGCCTAAAACTTTACTTCTTCTAACTGTTTATCATAGAATATTTAGTTGGATATACTGAGCATGGCCCAGAAACTCAATACATGTTATGTTGAATACCATATGATTAAACTTTTTAAAAAAGATACTATTATCTCTCAAGCTGCACCATTAACAGCTTCTGGCTAACAGAATTGTTGCTTTAGCCACTGATTTAAGGCCAGGACTGAGGAAAAATAGGACAACAAGGGTTGCTTCCTCCTCATCCAAAGATAAATGAGAATGAGCCATTTCTACCAAAACAGCCTGCTCTTCTTATTTCTTAGGGCTGATGAACTATTTGATTCTTGATCTGCCACAGATAAGAGATGCAATGTTGGAAGAGATCCAAGGGAAATCACAGAGCCCTCTCCCTGCATAGAGCAGTGTTTGATAAACATTACCATGACAGAATCTGATCGGAGGAGGCACATGGTAGCTGTTAGATGCCTTCTATGATCATGAGTATGTTTATCAGTGAGTGGTAATAAATGAAAAACTACACACACACAAAAGGTTCATGATTATAGGGTACACCATCCTCTTTTTTTTCTCAGCGCATACCTCCTCACAGACTTCACGAACTGCTGCCACACTTGGCTCCTCCTCAGGCTCCATGCCTCCTCCAGGGACAATCCATCGGTCTGGATGGCGACTACTGCTCACGAGTAGCACCTGAAAGTCACACAGGTCACACAGAGGTGATTAAAAACCTCAAAAAATACATTCATACAAACTGAGAGTTTAAACACAAAAAAAGTGAAAGTACCTAAGACCCCTCTATTTATACCTCTCCAAATCACTTCTTCTAAGGCAGCTTTCATTTCTGTTTGAAAAAGTAGACCATCTGCCTAGTAAAAGCAGAAGGGCATCTAAATCAGTGGCCACTACCTCTGCCTTCCTCTCAGATTCTGACACTTGTCCTATCTATCCCCTCCTCCATTCCTTTCTCTAAAGCCATGTGAATGCAGAGCTGACAAAAAAATTTTTTTTAAAGATTATCTGTTATGAGCTTGTGAGTGTTGTGAAGGGCTGGCCAGAAGGAAAGAAGCCTTTAGCCATGGTTGGTGCCACAGTCCCAACACTTTCCCTCCAAGGTTTTCACTCCTGTGTGGCCTAAGCTCCTGCTCCATCAGATGGCCAAAGGTCAATACAACATGCCTTCCTAGGTTCTAAGTGTGCACTGAGAACCTAATTCTCTTATCTACATGAGAAGCAGAAAAATTTCTTTTCATCATGCCTTCAGCTGAGATAAAATGATTTTTTACTAAGAAATTTTATTAATAAATAAAAATAAAAGCAAACAAAAAAATATTGATATAGAAGACAGTTTACTAATTCAAATTTAACCAGCCTTTTAGTCATGGCTGAAATAAAATCTGAAATTTTCTTGGTCCCTCCTTCCTTACCCCTCTCTAGGACAGATGCTAAACACAGCTGCATTGATTTGGGAATAAAGTTGGACTAGCATTATTTCCAAAACTAAAGGAATCCTCAGCTGCTCCGTAAACCACCACTTTCTGGTGATGTCTTTTGAGCCTTCATCTTTATCACAAACCATATCCCGTCCCCTATCCCTTTACCTCTAGTCCACTCCACCACTTAATTTCTATTCTGCAGTCATCCTTGTTGCCTGAAAGAAAATATTATTTCCTGCCCTGACTGGTGGATCTCTGTGCGTTAGGAGAAGTCTCGCATGTGGAAAGGTCGCCAGTTGGATTCCCAGTCACGGTACATGCCTGGGTTTCAGGTGCAGTCCTTGGTTGGGGCACTTACAAAAGGCAACCAACTGATGTTTCTCTCCCTTTCTAAAATATATAAATATAAAATAAATACATAAAAGTATATAAATATATATGTAAATGAAAAAAACTTCCTTTCTAGCCCTTAGAGATTCCACCCGTGACTTCTGGTTACTTAACTTCCAGTCATCTCCTCCCTCTCCCTTGACGTCTCTGCAACTATGAGCCCTTGGAAATTCTACCTTTTCCTTCAGCCTTAATCCCTTTACTTCCTGTCATCATCATTGTTCCCCATGGTCCTCTACAGAATCTGTGATCAGCAGGACCAGAAGGGACCAAAGATTTACAAGAAGGAAACCCATTAATCCACACATAGTCATCAATATATAGTCCACGGGAAGCAGCCAAGATGGAGGCGAAGGTAGATATACTTCGACTCCTTGCACAACCAAAAGAAGGACAACAATCAATTTAAAAACAGACAACAACCAATTTAAAAACAGAAAACAACCAGAACTATCAGAAAATCGAACTGCACAGAAGTCTGACAACCATGGAGCTATAGAAGAAACATTCATTCAGATTAGTAAGAGGGGTGGAGACAGGCAGCTGGGGTAGAAAGGAAGTGCAGCAAGGAGTGGCTGGTAGACTGGGTGGGCAAGGCAGTGGCTGGCAGACCTGGTGGTCCTACATTCATGTGGAGATAAGAACTGGTAGGAACAGCTGGGGAGTGAGCAGTACAGACCGTGCAACCCAGGGTTCCAGCCTCATAATCTCTGGCTGTAAAAATCTCTTGGGAATTAAAGCCTCATAACTTCTGGCTGTAAAACCCTTTCGGGGTTGCAGAGGCAGAAGAAACAGTAAGTCTCTCAGGAGAGTCCGTTTGAGTAGCCCACGGGGTCCTGGAATGTACCTTGCCCACCCACCTGGGAATCAGCACCAGGGCAGCAACTGGAAGGGTGCCTGTCACTTGGGGGAAGAGAGAGAAGTGACTGCAAGCAGGGTGAGAGCCAAGCAAGTAGCATTTTTCCCTCTCTGACCTCTTCCCAATATATAGCACCACAATGCAACAAAGCAGGTTGCCCCATGCTGACAAACACCTAAGGCTCCGCCACATACAACCTAACAGGTGCACTGAGAAAAAGAAATATGGTCCAAATGAAAGAACAGATCAAAACTTCAAAAACAGATTTAAGTGACGAGGAGACAGCCAACCTAACAGATGCACAGTTCAAAATACTGGTAATCATGATGCTCAGAGAAATGACTGAGTATAGACACAAAATAAAGGCAGAAGTGAAGGCTGAACAAAGTGAAATAAAGAAAAATATACAGTGAACCACCAGTGAAGGGAAGGATACCGGGACTCAAATCAATGGTTTGGAACAAAAGGAAGAGACAAATATTCAACCAGAACAGAATGAAGAAACAAGAATTTAAAAAAAATGAGGAGAGGCTTAGGAACCTCTGGGACAACTTTAAATGTTCCAACGCCCAAATCATAGGGGTGCCAGAAGGAGAAGAGGAAGAGCAAAAAATTGAAAATTTATTTGAAAAAATAGTGAAGGAGAATTTCCCGATGTGGTGAAGGAAATAAGACATACAAGTCGAGGAAGCTCAGAGAGTCCCAAACAATTTGGATCAAGAAGAAACACACCAAGACACATCATAACTAAAATGCCAAAAATTAAAGATAAAGAGAGAATCTTAAAAGCAGCAAGAAAACAGAAGAGAGTTACCTACAAAAGCGTTCCCATAAAACTATCCGCTGATTTCTTCAAAGAAATCTTGCAGGCAAGAAGGGGCTGGCAGGAAATATCAAGGTCATGAAAAGCAACAACCTACATCCAAGATTACTCTATCCAGCAAAGTTATCATGTAGAATGAAAGGGCAGATAAAGTGCTTCCCAGACAACATAAAGTTAAAGGAGTTCATCATCACCAAGTCTTATTATATGAAATGTTAAAGAGAGTTATCTAAGGAAAAAAAGATCAAAACTATGAACAGTAAAATGACAACAAACTTACAACTATCGACAACTGAACTTAAAAAAAACAAACCCAAAAAACAAAAACAAACTAAGCAAACAACTAAAGCAGGGACAGAGTCAGAGAAATGGAGATCACATGGAGGGTTATCAGCGGGGTGGGGGAAGGGTGAGAACGGGGGGAAAGGTACAGGGAATAAGAAGCATAATTGGTAGGTAAAAAACAGATGGGGCAAGTTAAGAATAGTATAGGAAATGGAGAAGTCAAAGAACTTATATGTACGACCCATGGACATGAACTAAGGGGTGGGATGCTGGAGAGATTGAGGGTACTGGGCAGAGGGGGACAAAGGGGAGAAAACAAAATGGGATAATTGTAATAACAATAAAATATACCTAAAAATATATAGCCCATGGACTGAGGAAATGTGTTATAGTTACAAATACTATTTTTTAAATGTACGTAAGTTCTGCTTTAATACAATGCAAAATAATTTAAAGTAATATAAAATTTACAGTAGTTTTTGGTTGGTATATACAGGGGCTGGCACAAATAATGCCCCTCTTTATTACAAAATCTTTTATTACAAAATCATAAGCATGTGATTTTATTACAACAATATCACACTCAAGCACACCATATGCCTTTCAAGTGAAATGTTCAAATTAAAACTATAAATTATTACACCATATGATTACCCTACTAACCACACTCAAGCAGGCATTACTTCTGCTGGACCATATATACATATTTATTTAACCAATGGATAGTAAAAATACAACAAGGAGAGATCCAAGATGGCAGAGGAGTAAGTGAAGGCTACATTAACCTCTTCTCAGGACCAACCTGAAATTGCAACTAAATTGTAGAGAAATCATCTTGAATAACCAACTGAACACTAGCTAGAGAAAGGCCTTACAGCCATAGGCTGACACAAGAAAACACTTCAGCACAACGTGACTGGTAGGGAGTGCGGAGGAGACATAAGAGGGCTGTCTGGGCTCCCACGGGCGGCAGCTGAAGTGCCAGAGGGATATTTCAGTGGCCAGAGGGTTCCCCCTGAGAAGTGTGGGGTCTAAACTCCAAGCTGGGCTCCCCAACCTACAGCACCAGAGCCAGAAATGAACCCAGATAATATTCAGCTGTGAAAAGCAGCAGGGGTTCTGTCAGCCAGGGAGAGAGAGCTGGAGATGCAGAAAACCTTTGAAAGGGCCAAAGCACAAAATTTCATTTGCAGCCACTTACCCTGGGTGCCAGCAAGGGGAGGGCAGAGTTGACTAAAGACACTTAAGGACAGCCTGGGGTTGGTGGCTCTGATGAGAGAACTGAGGGAACAGCCACCAGGGTCCATGTGCTGAGTCATGCTCATAATGCAGGAGCTATATCAGGGACAACACTCCTCTATAAATGGCATCAGCTTGTGGGGTAACAATAGCCCTGCCCACAGGAATTACTCTGCCCTACCCTGCGGTGCTTAAGCCTGACTGCTGATCACAGGCTGATTAGATTAACAAATGGATTGCTTTAATGGCTGATTAGTTTAACATCTAAGGCAGAACATGCAAAGAAGAAGCCAAAATGGGGAGGCAAAGAAATAGACCCCAAATGACAAGAACAAGAGAACTTTCCAGAAGAACTAGATGAAATGGAAGTAATTTATGAAATAGAGAGTTTAGAGTAATGGTTATAAGGACACTCAACAGGATGAAAAAAGACACAGAAACCATAAAAAAGGATCAGTCAGAAATAAAGAATGCCATATCTGAGATAAATAATATACTGGAAGGAATAAACAATAGGTTAGATGAAATAGAGGACTGAATCAGTATTTTGGAAGACAAAATAGAGAAAAACAAACAGGTAGAGCAGCAAAAAGAAAAAAGAATTTAAAAAAATGAGGAGAGCTTAAGAAACATCTTGGACAACACGAAGGATAACAACAGCATCATGGGAATACCAGGAGAAGAGAGTGAGCAAAGGATTGAGAACTTACATGAAGAAATAACCAAAACCTTCCCTAATGTGGCAAAAGAAAAAGTCACACAAGTCTTGGAAGCTCAGAGAGTCCCAAACAAGTTGGACCCAAAGACACCTAAATCTTCCAGGCAGATAAGGAATCAGGGGCCTAAACAACACACTCAATCAAATGGAGCTAATTGATATCAGAGCATTTTACCCCAAAACAGCAGAATAGACATACTTTTCAAGTGCACATGGAACGTTTTCTTGGATAGGCTACATGCTAGGACACAAAAACAAATCTCAATGAATTTAGAAGACTGAAATCATATCTCTGACCACAAAGCTATGAAACTAGAAATTGACCACAAGAACATTGAAAAGCAAGCAAAGACATGTTAAGACAAGCTAAATAACATGTTATTCAACAATGAATGGGTAAACAATGAGATCAAGGAAGAAATTAAAAGATATCTTGAAACAAGTAAAAATGAGGACACAAAAATCCAAAATAGGTGGGACACTGGAAAACAATCGTAAGAGGGAAATTCACAGCATTACACGCCTATCTCATATAAGCAATCTAACTTCACACTTAAAGGAACTTGCAAAGGAATAACAAACAAAGCCCAGTGTGAGCAGAAGGAAGGAAATAATTACGATCAGAGCAGAAATAAATTGAAATAAGAGTCTAAAAAAAATGATACCAAAGATCAATGAATCCAAGAGCTGATTCTATGAAAAGATGAACAAGATTGACAAACCTTTCACCAGACTAATCAATAAAAAAAAATGAGAAAGGACCCCAATAAATAAAATCAGAAATGAAAGGAGAAATATCAACTGACACCAAAGAAATACAAAGGAAAAAGTGGCAGGAAGATGGAGACAAAAGTATTTGAACAATAAAATAAATTAAAAAGAAAAGATATACAAAGGAGTATAAAAAAAATATTATGAACAATTATATGCCAACAAACTAGACAACCAGGATAAAATGGATACATTCCTAGAAACATACAATCTTCAAAAAATAAATCAGGAATAATCAGAGAATCCGAATAAGACACATTATACCTAATGGAATGAAAGAATAATCAAAGAACTCCCAACAAAAAAAAGCCCTGGATCAGATGGCTTCACAGGTGAACTTCAGCAAACATTCTGAGAAGAACTAACACCTCTCCTTCTCAAACTATTTCATAAAATTCAAGAGGGAAGGCTCCCAAACTCATTTAACAAGGCCAGTATTGCCCTAATTCTACAAACATATAAAGACACTACAAAGAAAGGAAATCATAGGCCAGTATCACAAATGAACATAGATGCTAAAATCCTCAACAAAGTATTAGTAAGCTGAATACAACAATGCATCAAGTGGGATTTATTCAGGGGATGGAAGGATTCTACAACATTTGCAAATCAATCAATGTGATTCACCACATAAACAAAAGGATAAAAACCACATGATCACATCAGTTGCTGCAGAAAAAGCATTTGATAAAATCCAGCACTCATTTATGATAAAAATTCTCAGCAAAGTAGGAATAGAGGGAACATACCTAAACATAATAAAGGCCATATACAACAAACCCAAGGCAGCATCTTACTCAATGGGCAAAAACTACAAGCATTCCCCTTAAGATCAGGAAGACAGGGGGTGTCTGTTTTCACCTCTTATTTAACATAGTACTGGAAGTCCTAGCCACACAATCAGACAAGAAAAAGAAAGAAAAGGCATCCAAATTGGAAAAGAAAAAGTGAAACTGTCTTTATTTGCAAATGACATGATACTGTAATAAAGAACCCCAAAGATTCCACCAAGAAACTACTAGAACTGATAAATGAATTAAAAAAAAGTAGTATACAAAATTAATATTCAGAAATCAGTTGCATTTTTATATGCCAATAACGAACTAACAGAAAGGGAAATTAAGAAAACAATCCCATTCACAACTGCTTCAAAAAGAATAAAATACCTAGGAATAAACCTAATCAAGGATGTAAGAGACCTGTACTTGAAAATTTATAAGACATTGAAGAAAGAAACTGAAAAAGATACAACTAAGTGGAAGCACACATCATGTTCATGGATAGGACAAAGTAACATCATTAAAATGTCCATACTACCCAAAGCAATATATAGATTCAATGCAATTGCTATCAAGATTCCAATGCCATTTTTCACAGAATTAGAACAAATATTTCAAAAATTCATATGGAACCCTAAAAGGCCCTGCATAGCAACAGTGATCCTGAGAAAAAAGAATGAAGTTTTAGGAATCATGCTACCTAGTATCAAACTATGCTACAAGGCCATAGTAGTTAAAACAGCCTAGAACTGGCAAAACAAAAACAAAAACAGAAACAACCAAAAACCAGACACACAGATCAGAGGAACAGAATAGAGAGCCCAGAAATAAACTCACACCTTTATAGTCAATTAATATTTGACAGAGGAAGCAAGCACATATAATGGGCTAAAGACAGTTTGTTCAATAAATGGTGTTGGGAAAACTGGACAGATATACGCACAAAAATGAAACTAGACCACCTTCTTACACCACACACAAAAATAAATTCAAAATGGATTAAAGACTTAAATGTTAGACCTGAAACCATAAAAATCCTAGAAGAAAACAGAGGCAGCAAGATCTCGGACAGTGCTCAAAGAAACTTTTTATCAGATATGTATGTCGCCAGGCAAAGGAAACAAAAGAAAAAAATAAACAAATGGGACTTCATTAAACTAAAAAGTTTTTGCACAGCAAAGGAAATCATTAACAAAAATAGAAAGACAATCCACAGAATAGGAGAACATATTCATTGATACATCTGGTAAAGGATTAATATCCAAAATCTATAAAGTACTTACAAAAGTCCAATTAAAAAAAAAACAAACAGCCCAATTAAAAAATGGGCAAAGAATCTAAAGAGACACTTCTCCAGAGAGGATATACAGATGGCAAACAGACTTATAAAAAGATGCTCAACGTCACTTATCATCAGAGAAATGCAAATAAAAACACAATGGGATACAATCTCACACCTGTCGGGATGACTATCATCAATAAATCAAAAAACAACACTTGCTGGCGAGGATGTGGAGAAAGGGGAACACTTTTGCACTGTTGGTGGGAATGCAGACCGGTGTGGCCACTGTGGAAAGCAGTGTGGAGATGCCTCAAAAAATTAAAAATGGATCTACCTTTTGACCCAGCAATCCACGTCTGGGAACATATCTGAAGGAACCCAAAACACTAACTGTAAAGAACATAGGCACCTCTATGTTCATTGCAGCATTATTTACAATCACCAAGATATGTATGGAAGCAGCCCAAGTGTTCATCAACAGAAGAGTGGATAAAATAACCATGGGACATTTACACAACGGAATTCTACTCAGCAGTAAAAAAGAAGAAAATGTTACCCTCTGAAACAGTATGGATGGACCTGGAGAACATTATGCTAAGTGAAATAAGCTAATCAGAGAAAGACAAATACCGCATGAGTTCACTCATATGTGGAATCTAATGAACAAACTGAACAAACAAGCAAAACAGAAACAGACTCATTGATGGAGAACAGATGACAGCTAGTTGGGGTGGGTGAGGTGAGGGGGTGGAGAGATTGAGCATAAAAGGACTCATGGACATGGACAACACTGGGGTGGGTGGGGTGAGGGGGTGGTGATTGCTGGGGTGATGGGGGTGTAAGGTAATGGAAAAAATATAATTAAGATTTATATATTTTCTTAAAAAGTACAACATGAAGGTTTCACAAAAGTTTGTTCTTATTTTTTATCTTACTATTATTTTCTTTTAGGGTTGACAGAGCCAGCTGAGGCAGTATTTTGAGGGGGGGGGAACACGTGATTTAGTTGGTAAATTCCATCCCAAAGGTGAGCTTAGGACTGGGGCTGAGCCTATGCCTGCCACTCTCCCCTGCACAGCTCCTTTTCCACAGGCTCGCACAACAGTAGGAACCACAGTAGTTGTTCTCTTGGGCAAGACATCAGATGACTGAAATACCAGCTTCCCATCTCAGGTTTCAAGCTTCTTCACAACCCCTCTCTTGGAAGAGCTGGTGCTGGTGCAGCTGAAGGAACCAGAGCTCCCGCCAGAGCCCAAGTTGGCCTGGAAGCCCAGGCTATAGCTGAGGTTCCAATAAGCTGGGGCTGAGCCTACCTGAGTAGCTGCTGGTAGTGTTAGTATGGATACTGTTGTTCTATATCCTAGACTCCAGCAAGTTTTCCTTGCCCTCCAGCAAGTTGGGGTAGGTGGCGACCTCCACATCTAGGGACAGCTTGACATTCATGAGCTGGTACTCATGCACCTGTCGGGCCATGTCCAGTTTAGTAGTTCTCAGAGTGACCTCCAGCTCAGACATCTTGGCCTGAGCATAGTTGACAAATAGCTCCCCATGCCCTCAATGTCAGCCAGCAATCGACTGCTGTTCCGGTTTATCTCAGAAATTTGTTTTCATACAATGCAGGACATATCTGTGCTTCCTAGCCAATGCCTGCAGCTCCTCTTACTTGATCTGGTACATAATCTCAGCTTCAGCCCAGCTGTGGTTGGCTATCTCCTCATACTGGGCCTCGGTGATGATGCCATCCAATTCCAGGGAGTGGCTGTTGTCCACTGATAGCACCACGGATGTGTCAGAGATCTGGGACTGCAACTCACAAATGTTCTCTTCATACAGCTGCCTGTAGAAGTTGATCTCATCAGTCTGCCCTTCTAGGTGGGACTCCAGCTCAACCATGTAAGCTTCATCCACATCCTTCTTGATGAGGACAAATTCTTCCTCCAACTCTGTATACTTGTTTATCTTATCCTTGTAGTTATTCTTCAAGTCGTTCACCAGCCCCTGCATGTTGCCAACTCCACCTACAGCCTCAGGTTCTACAGGGCCAGTGTGTCCAGCTGCCGCTGAAGGTTGCTGATACAGCTCTCGAACATGCTGTCCATGCTACTGTGAGTTGACTTCTGCTACTGCAGGAAGTTCCGCCTGGCCTCAAGAATCTTATTCTGCTGCTCCAGACTCTGTACCTTATTGATGAAAGGAAAAAACTTGTTGAGGCTTTTGATCTGCTCCTTCTCTTGGCTGTGCACAGCATGGATGCTGGGGTCTACCTCAGCTTCAGGGGCTCAGAAGGCTCTGATCACTTGGATAGCTGTGATGCTCCCCATACTCCTAGCCTTGCTGTAACCACTGGCCAGATTCATTTTGGCGCCCAGGCCAACTGGGAAAAGACTGAGGAGCTGATGTGGGTGCAGGGCCCATTTGAGTAGAGGCAACTGCTAAGGCCTGGGGCCCAGAAGTGGACACCTTGTAGGTCTTCTTGGTCACCCTTGTGGACATGGTAGAGGCTGGAGTGGAGGTGAGAAAGCTGAACCAGACAGAGATTCAAGAGGAAGACAGAAGGTTGCCTTGAAATTTTCTTTTTCCTCTCTGGACTCCTGCTTTATACCATATATAAAAATTAACAGACAGTGAACAATAACTTAAATGTATGAGCTAAAACAATAAAACAGAGGTAAATCTTTGTGACTTTGATTTTGGCAATACATGCCAAATTCTTAGACATGCCACCAAAAGCATGAGCAACAAAGGAAAAAATAAACAGGACTTCATCAAAATGAAAAACTGTGAATTAAAGGACATTATTAAGAATGTGAAAAGAAAGTACAAATTGGTTGGTACAAAATAGGGGGATGTTAAGAACAGTATAGAAAACAGAGTAGCCAAAAAACTTATACGCATGACCCATGGACAGGAATTAAGGGAGGGGACTGCTGGGGGGAATGAGTGGTGTTGAGTGGAGGGGGGTAAAGGGGGAAAAATTGGGACCACTGAAATATCATAATCAATAAAATATAATTAAAATAAAAGAATATGAAAAGATGACTACAGAGTAGGAGAAAAAGTTATGTGGCAAGAGTTTAATATCCAAAACATATAAAGAACTCTTACAACTCAACAACAGCAAAGCAAATATCATTTATCCAAAGAAAGCATACAAATAGCCAAGAGGCACACAGAAGATACAACATCATTAGTTACTAGGGAAGTGCAAAGTAAAACCACCATGAGGTACCACTTTATACCCACTGGAATAGCTATAATTTTAAAAATAACAAGTACTGACAGAATGGAGAGAAACTGGAACCCTCATTCATTATTGGTAGGAAAGTAAAGCAGTTCAGGCATTGTGGAAAACAATCCGGTGGTTCCTTGGAAAGTTAAACATAAAATTAAAATATGATCTAGAAATTCCACTCTCAGAACTGAAAATCCCAAAGAACTAAAAACAGGCACTCAAACACTTACACACAGATGTTCATGGCAACATTATTCACAATAGTCAAAAAGTAGAGTAACTCAAATGTCCATCAATGAATGAATGGATACACACAATGTGGCTACACAGTGGATGAACTTTGAAAACATTATGCTAAGTGAAAGCCAGACTCAAAAAGTCACATACTGTATGATTCCATTTGTATGAAATATGTAGAATAGGTAAATCCATAGAGACAGAAAGCAGACTGGTTGTTACCAGGGACTGGGGGAAGGAAAGAATGGGGAGTAACTACTTAAGGTACAGGGTTTTCTTTAGAAAGATAGAAATGTACGAAACTAGGCTGGCGTTCAATCCACTGAGCCACACCAGCCAGAGCGAAACGTTTGAAACTAGGCACCCTGGCTGGTGTGGCTCAGTGGAGTGAGCGCCAGCCTACAAACAAAAGGGTCATTGGTTCAATTCCCAATTGGGGCACATGCCTGGGCTGCGTGCCATGTCCCCAGTAGGGGACATGTGAGAAGCAATGACACATTGATGTTTCTCTCCCTCTCTTTCTCCCTCCCTTCTCCTCTGTCTAAAAATAAATAAAATCTTTTTAAAAAGTGTTTGAAACTAGATAGAAGTGGTGATTGCTACATGCCACTGACTTCTTCATTTAAAAATGGTTTATATTATGTTATGTGAACTTCATCTCAATAAAATAAAACTAGTTTTAAGATTACAGCATTTTAAATTTTTTTAGAGACCGGGGAAGGCAGGGAGAAAGAGTGGGAGAGAAACATCAATGTGTGAGAGATACATCGAGACTGCCTCTCGAGTTCCCCCAACCGGGGACCTGGCCTGCAACCCAGGCATATGCCCTAACTGAGAATGGAACCAGTGACCTTTCGGTTAGCAGGCTGGCACTCAATCCACTGAACCAGTCAGGGCTACAATAATTCTTTAAAAGCTAAGAGAGTCAAAGCCACTACTTTCTTCTTTAGAGTTTAGACTCCTAGAGAGTGGCCTTCCAGAAGGTTATCCTTAGTTTTATAATACTAAATTCTAAAGCTAAAATAATATACTATTTCCATAAAAGATAAAGGGAATCATTGTTACACGCATTCTCCCCAATAACTGTGGACAATCTTATATTTTAAAAAAATTCCTTGTCAAAAAAAGAACCCAAATATAATTGTTTAATTCAAGTTAAAAAGTTTTTTAAAGATTTCCCCAAAGACAACTCTAAACAATGGCATTCAAGTCTTATCTACCTAAACTGTAAGGAAGATTCCAGAAGAAAAAGTAGAAAAGAGGGTTAATCCTTCACTGATTTATTATATAAATAATACGTAGTCCTTTTTCATACAGTTCCCCCACTTCCTGGCAAACCGTTTATCAGCCATTCTAAACCTAAGCATTTGCTTCAAAGGCTGCCGAGGACCATCCAGTTGGGTTATAGTTCAAATGAAAGACCTTTATTATAGGGATATTTCAGATCTAAAGAAAAGGAAACCTCTACCATAAAGTGTAATTTAATTTCTAAATTTCAATCTATGTGAAATATTAATTAGTAAATCCAGCAAATATAACCAAAGGATAAAAATATTTTGAGTATTCTGTATATTCAAAGCATGACTTATATGAGGTAAGATTCTATGTAATACTGAGGCTTTGTAGTCACACTTCAAAGCAAACACCACTACCAATAAACAGTTCTCCCCAGTAAGTTTCCCTGACAACCCATCAAACATTTACTGGAAAAGAAAAACACCCAAAATATTCTTTACTTTAACCAGAGGCTTTACTCCCTTCCTACCTTATAAAATATTAAGTGATGTTCTGGTCACTAAATTCTTATTCAGAAGCTTGATTTTTATATACAAAATTATCTAAAAAGAAATTAAATGGCAAAGTTCTGAAAAATGACACACTAAGAAAAAAATAGAATTTGTCATTTATTCAACAAGCATTCATTAAGCATTATCATGAGTCAGCAATAGGAGATGCAGAAATGAAAACTTCTGCAATTTTGATGCAGATCAGAATGGCACTGGCCAACTAGGTATCAGACCTTTTGTAAAACTTGTTATTGGGACAGGTGATATCAGTGCATGCAGAGATGCATAAGTGCACCCACAGAACCCACCACCCATATATGAACTCCTGGATTCATGATGCAGGTTCCCCTGCTGGAAAAACTTGTTATACACATGGACATACACCAAAAAATCCATTATAGTGATTAGGGATATGTGTGCAGTGAAAAATAAAGAAATATGTGGAAATGGTAAACCTAATGGGGGGAGACTTACAAAAAGGGCTCCAGCTAAAACAGTAATGCTTCATTTCTTAGATTTTAAAAACTGCTTTAGTATTGTTAAATACAAATTTTCAAAAGAATATAAAAGAAAGCCATAGTCCCTGCCCTAAAGAAACTGAATGGAGGAAGAAAGACGGAAAAAAAGAGAGTAATAACACAGGGTGAGGAGTGCTTTGGCTGAGCTATGCATAGGATACCACAACGTCATTGGAAAGAGACACCTGGCTCAGGCTGGGGGGAGCAGTAGAGGGATGGTATGGGAAGGTTTCTTAAAGGAAGTGACCTGAATTGAATCCAAGCTCAAGAACATCATTTACTAGGAGAAAAAAAAAAATCATCAGAAGCGTACTGAGTGCCTGTGTGCTTGGGACACAAAAGCAAGGCAAATATAGCCTCAGCTCTGGAGAAATTTAAAGTCTAGTGGATGAAGCCAACAAGAAGTAAGGTGACTAGATAAATTTCAGTGACTGTTACCAGAAACCATAATGCTCACTATATGTTTCATGTTCTTACCTATAGCATCCAGTTCCCTTGCTATTAGGTGAGGCTATTTGACTAGTTCTAGCTAATGAAATGTGACATGTCACTTCTGCTCTAAGGTGAGGAGAAGCCTATCCAGTCTCTCTCTTCTGTCACAGTGTCCAAGGGCAAGGTGAGTTCTTGTTGGTGAAGCTATGAGTCCCTGAATGGAAGAGTTCCTGTGTGAAACAGAGCCTCTGAAACCTATGATTGATAGACATCATAACGAGGAATAAGCTGTTGTGTTAAAACGAGGAGATTTGGGGGTAAATTTGTTACTGCAGCATAACCTAGTCTATCTGATTAATAGTGTGAGAGGTCAGTGAAATTTCTAAGGATCTGTTCTGCTAACTGCCTTACATCCAATTCCTAAGCATAGAGCCTGACCCATGTAAGTGGCTAATAAATGTTTGAAGAGCAAAAGAAAGAATGGACCAATGACTGAATGAACAAACAACTGCTTTTAAAAAGGAATGCAGAGTATACAGAAGAGATTGTATAGGGAAGCTGAAAAAAGGCAGAGGTCCAATTATAAAGAGTTTGGATGGTAATTTAAAGGCAATGGGTAAGTCACTGAAGTGGTTTATGAAATGACATAGCATGCCCTGGGCAGGTGGCTTGGTCGGTTGGAACATCATCCTGTACACCAAAAGGCTGCAGGTTCAATATCTAGTCAGGGCATATATCGAGGTTGCAGGTTCTATCCCTGATCAGCGCACATACCCAGGTTGCAGGTTTGATGCCTGGTCAGGGTGCATATGGGAGGCAAATGATTAATGTTTACCTCTCACATCAATGTCTGTCTGTCTCTTCCCCATTTTCTTCCCTGTCTCTAAAAATCAATAAACATATCCTTGGGATTAAAAAAAAAGAAGGAAGAAAAAAAGCAATGACTTGGCGCAATCTGGGTTTTAGAAAAGTCACTTTGACTTGGGCTGGTGATAGACAAGCCTGTAACAGAATAGGTTTCTGCAGTTAATTTGGGTTAAGAAAGAATGAGGACAGAAGTGGGAGTTAGAAGAAAGTGACAGGTTTCCAGATATACCAAAGGAAGAATCCACAGGACCAGGTGACTGACAGGATGAGGGCTGGGTCAATAGTGGAGCTGACCTCCAAGGGAGAATGTGAAAGGGTCACGGATGAGGGGACCACAGGGAGGATGTCCTCTGAACACAGGAATCTGATAGTTCATGAGATGTCTAATGAATATTTCTAGTTGACAACCATAAAAATATTTTTAGTTGGAGACTGAGATTTGGAAAACAACAGTCTCAGACTATCCCAGTCAGGGGGGGAATATGTGCATTTGCAGAGCTCTAGCTAGAGGAGCTATTCCCATTACCCCTACCTACCACCCTTGGCGTCATGAAAGTTTCCATTCCCACCACCAAGAGTATAGTAGTGGTAAATATATTCCAGTAACCCATATTATTAAAGTTCTTGAAATAGTTTTCTCAAAACTTAGATTATCTATAGTGATAATCTACATGATGGGAAATCCTGATTAGCAATCTCTATATCTTAGACATATTATTAATTTACAGAAAATTACATATAATAATGCACCTAATATGATATCATTTCCAACAATGTAATGCCCCTAGCAGCTGACAACCCCTCAGCCCCGCTGTTACTGACAGCTAGCTCTTCTAGTATCTCAGATGGCATAAGGACTGTACCCTATCGAATCTGTGACATGCCCTGCAGACTGCTCTTTCTAATTACTTATGTGTCCTTTCTTAAAAATAAGACCAACATAATAGTGAATAATTATCTGTACTTGCTTGGATTCCAGATAAATAGGAATTGCCTTTTTTTTCTTTTTTTTAAAAACAGAACAGCTGCCTTAAGTCCTTGTGCACAACGACCCTATCTTTAAAAGATGAGTAAAGCTGAGTATGAGATAAAATAACCTGTTCAAATCAAGTCAGTGAATTATCACAGGGCCAAGCATTAGTATTTTCAGTTTCTAGATTTTTAAAGCCCTTTTACCCATTAGCTTCCCCCGCAACACACACACAGGAGCTCAAGACACTGCTAAAGGAGGAATAAGTAAACATAAACAGTTTACAAAATGCCTTATAAAAATCCCTTCACTTTAATCAGTTTTGTTTAACAAAAAAGGAAATTCTGTGTCTTGTCCAAAGAAACATACTGTGCTGTGAACAGATATTCTCGCAATTTTTACTTTGGGAGCAACAAGGTATTTTAAGAACAATATGAAAGCAACACACAAACTATTCACACACAGATTTCATTCTTCAGTATGAGTCCCAGGGTATCGAGTATAATACTAAACTTCTAAGTAAGAGTATCCTGCCCTGTTTCCCCAAATTAATGTCTAAATATTAAGAACATGTAACACTTTATATTGTCTGGTATTTAGTGACTTTTTTATTTCTAAAAAGAAGACTAAAGAAATGAGTAAACTTGGCCATATCTGAAGGTTATATAAAAATAAAGACAAAGTACACTGTTGAATATAACTCACTGGAACATCCAATGTGTTCCTATAAACCTTGATCCCCCCACCCCTTACACAATTCTTGCAAATACTGAAAGAAAACAGACTAATATCAAGGGCAAATAAATAAAAGCAGCAGGTAGTATTTATTCAGTTTCCACTTTAAGCCACGTGCTGGCTTTTTATATATATATTTTAAATCTTTCATTATTTTTTTTAGAAAGAGGAGAAGGGACGGAGAATGAGAGGGAAAGAAACACTGATGTATGAGAGAAACATCAGAAACATCTCCATCAGTTGCCTCTCGTGTGCCCTCAATTGGGGGCCTGGCCTGCAACCAAGGCATGTGCTCGGACTGGGAATCAAAACTGCGACCTTTCAATTTGCAGGCCAACTCTCAATCCACTGAGCCACACCAGCCAGGACTGGCTTTTTACATATTCTAGTTTAACTATACTATCTGTATTTTCAAGCAACCATGCAAGCCAAGTATTATGTAACTCTTGCCATTACAGCAATGAGGAAACCAAGCCTTAGATTATTTGGTAAGGTAACAAAGGGCACAGAAAGGGTCAGTGCTAAACCAGGATTTAAACCTACATGCCTGACTGGGACCACCAAGCCACTGAGAGACCATTAAATCCACAATGTAGCTAAACCCACATTAAACACCTTCTGAAAATGTAACTGCCACTGGATAAAAGCCACAACACTGTTTTCTTCAGGCCAGGTATAAGGAAAAAGAAAAGATGGAGAAGGCATTTTAATCTGATCTTTGATTCAAATAAAAGATTTGAAGCACTTTTCAATTTTCTCTCCCACGTGCAAAGAGTATTTGCTTATTTATTAGCTTTTTCCTGGCAGAGTTATCTTATACATAGAGGAGTAGTCCTCTTTGTCTTATACATAGAGAGGACCTTCTTATATTTTCTTTTCTGAAAACATTTTATATGTATAAAAATGAATACTCATTTGCAATATGAAGTTCTGCTATTTTTCACATTTGTTTAGAAACTACCATATACATAGGTAATTCCTTACTTGAGCATTTATTCCATAAACAATTGCTGTCCAGTCATTATTTGCTTTAGAAATGAACTGAGGCTTGGGGGTGACTTGGGGGTCGGGGCAGAGATGTACAAAAATATATAAAGCGTACCCTTGAACAGCCCACCCTCTACTGCAAGGACTGGAACCTGGCCCATAGGCCTAATCTAGTATACCATCTGTTTTTGTATGGCCCATGACCCAAGAATAGCCTTTCAAAAGGTTGAAAAAAATCAAAAGGATAATATTTTGACATGTAAATTTATATGAAATTCAAATTTCAGTGTCCATAAATAAAGTTTACTGAAACACAGCTATGCTCATTCATTTACCTGCAGTGTACGACTGCTTTCAAGCTACAAGGGCAAAGTTGAGCAGTTTTGACAGAGATCATGTGGTCCACAAAGCCAAAAATGTCTACTATCCAGTCCTTCACAGAAAAAGTTTTCCAACCCTTGATCTAATGAAGGGCCTGAGCAGCCACAACTTCATGTTGATAAGAACATGTTGATTATGGAGGAAGAAAGATTCTGAAAGGGCCCCAGGAGACTTTTCAAGAGGGAACATTTTAGCTGGGCCTACAGGAGGAATTTAGTGAGCCTAGAAAGAAGAGGTGTTCCAGGCAATGAACACTGCACTTGCAAAGGCAGATGTTTCCTGCAGGAGATGCTGGGAAACTCAGGTAGTCTGACATGGTGTGGGGTGCATGATGGAAGGAAGCTGCTAAATTTGACTGGGACCAGTATAAAAAGTTCATTTGGTGAGTGCACCACAGAGTTATGGCGACTCAGAATCTTCCCTAGTTTTGGGGAGGAAAATGTCAACCTTACTTGTGTTTCAGAAGCCTGAATCTGGAGGCGGGAAGACCAGGTCAGTTCAAGAGGATAAGGGATCTGGATATAATCGGCATCCCTGGAGATGGGGAGCAGCAAGTGGACTGAAGTCATATTTAGGAGATAGCAATGACAGGAACGGGTAACTAATCAGAGACAAGGGTGCCATGAAAGGGAAGTAGAGGCTATGGCATCTACTGGGGTCAACACGTGGACAGAAGATATCCATTTCTCAAGAGAGATAAACATAGGAGGGGATCATGTGAAAAAGAAAAAACAGTTTGAGGTATCTTACAGGAGAAGTTAGGCTTCCTACACTCTCTGTATATGATGGGAACTTCAAAACTTCAATTTAAATGTTCATTTGAAAGCATTCACCCAAGACACAATGATTGCTTCTGTACAGGACAACTGGCAGCGCTGAAGAGGAGGCGGCATTTCACTTTAAAGCCTTGTGTAAGCTTGAATATTTTAGAATAAGCACAAAAGACTTTTGTAATTGACCAAGAAGAATGTCAAACATTATAGCTTAAGACATTTCTGAAAGCCAAATGGAGTGAATGAAATATTTAGAACACTCAAGTTTCCGGAGGTCATTAAAACAAAGCCACTGCAACAGCATTCCTGACACCTATAAACTACATTATTCCCCTCCACCTCCAGCCTTAGAACAATAGGAATACACTGTAACAAGGTAGGTATTTGTATCCCCAAAGTAGCATCAACACATTAGTCACATTTCAATCTAATTTAAGATGTCAAAGTTTAAACCACAGTTTCATGCTATCTACTTTAAAACGGAGGACAGTCAGAAGACTTGGGTTACAGTTCTGCCTTTCACCCCAATCAGTCACACAATGGGGAAGAAAAAAAGAAAAACTCTCTCTCTTTAGATTTCTGCTTCCCTGTTTTAAAATGAGGTGGTCCAAATAATCTCTAAAACCCCTTCAGCATTAACATGCTATTGTTCTATGTATACACAGGTGTATATGTCTAGAATTGTGGTTCCTACTTCTACTTTTTCAAGAATCTATTTTTCCAACAGTACACACTGCACAAGCCTTGTCTTCTTATGAAGACTTCTCAAGATATTCTAGCATACATGAGTTATACTTACCCTTTTCTTTTCCCTTTGTTAAGCCAAAGAGTAACCCATCATATGCACTGTTCTACCTTATTTTTTCCCTTAAATTATAAAGATCTCATTTCATTGCTACACACTGAAGAGCCTCCTCTTAAAAAAAAACCAAAATGACCATTTGGTATTTTTAAAACTTCTTTAGAAAATTTCTACCTTACACAAAAGTAGAGAGAAAATGTAACAAATTTCCAAGTCTTCATTACTCAGCTTCAATTATTAACATTTTGCTTATCGTGTTTTATTTACTTATACCCCACTGCCAGAGTATTTTAAAGCAAATCCAAGATATCAATGTGTCACCACTAAATACTTCAGTTATGTACACTAAAAGAACTTTAAAAAAAATCACCTCATTATTAATAACTATGAAAATTAATAATTCCTTTTAATGATCTAATAAACAGGCCATATTAAGATTTCTCCAACTGTTTCAAAGACACTATTTTACGATTGGTTTATTTATATGAAGATTAAAATCAGGTCCAAACACTGCATTTGGTTGATATGACACCCAATCTAAAACAGTTCCTTCTGCCCTGATTGCTGGGGTTCAGTATGTTGGAAGTCATCCTCCAAACTGGGAGGTCATCAGTTCCACTCCTGGTCAGGACGTATGCCTGGATTGTGGGCCAGGTTCCCAGATGGGGGAGTTGCAAAAGGCAGCCAATCAATATTTCTCTTGCACATTGATGTTCCTCTCCTTCTCTTTCTCCCTCCCTTCCCCTCTCTCTAAAAATAAATAATTAAAATATTTAAAAAAATAATGAAATAAAAAAATAAAACTACTCCCTCTCCTGGCCCTTTGTTTTCAAGCCATCTATTTGAGGAAAACATCATTTATCCTGTAAAACTTCCCACATTCCTGCATTTACTAATGACTTCTCTTGTGGTAATATTGAACTTCGTCCTTTATCCTCCCTTATTTGCTGTATCCAGCTCAGTATCTGGAAGACTAATCAGGTTTGCATTTGGAGTTTAGGCAAGAAAACTTCACTGAAGGTAGCTATATACCTCCTACAGCATCATACTCTGAGATACAGAAGATCTGGCAACATTTTTAGTGAAGCTGAAACTCTGGTTTCAAGTGTTGTCACATAATCTATCCATTATAGAGCTCACCATCAACCTTTCATTCCATGGTTTTAGCCAAAAAGTC
Source organism: Pteronotus mesoamericanus (assembly GCF_021234165.1). Lineage (NCBI taxonomy): Eukaryota > Metazoa > Chordata > Mammalia > Chiroptera > Mormoopidae > Pteronotus > Pteronotus mesoamericanus. The sequence continues at coordinate 4,549,977 of NW_026555085.1, forward strand.
AGTATGGTTTGGCCATATGGATTGGCCAAAAAGTCCGTATGGTTTTCCATAAAACAACATTTTCACCAAGAACTTTATTGATTTAGATATTCTGAGTATGCATGCTATCTCCTGTGTGATATAACATTCATTGTTCTTAATTAATGTCTTGATTTGGTCACTATCTACTTCAACTGATCTACCTGACTATGGAGCATCATACAGCAAGAGCTCTCCAGCAAGAAGCTTCACAAACCACTTTTAACACATTTGATTAGTCATAGCACCTTCTCCATACACTGCATGTCTTTTTGCATTTCAGCTGCATTTTTACCTTCCTTGAAATAATAAATCATCGTATGCTTAAAATGTTGCCTATTTTCTTCCATCTTCAATATTAAAATGGCTACATAAAAATTCACCAACTTCAGAGACAATTGATATGGCAGAGGAGTGAATGGAAGTCACACTCATCTCCTCCCAGGGTCAATCTGAAGTTAAAACTAAATCGTGGCGAAATCACCTGGAATAAAGAACTGAACAACAGCCGAGAGAAGAGCTTTATAACCTTGGACAGACAGAAGAATCAGCATTAGCACAACCTAACTGGTAAGGAGTGCAGTAGAGACCTGAGAAAGTAGGCGGGGCACCCATGGACAGCAGCACCAGAGGGCTATATTGAAACAGAGGGATATCTCAGAGGGATATTACCCCTGACAAGAGCGTGAGATAAACCATAACCGGGGATCTCCAGCATACAGCACCACAGCCCAAAAAGTGCAAAGATAACAGCCAGCTGCAAAAAACAGCAGGGTTTCTCTCTGCCAGAGATAGGCAGCTGGAGACACAAAGAGACTTTTAAAGGGCCAATGCATAAATTTGTACTTGCAGTGACTTACCCTAGGCTCCGGCAAAGGTGGGGGCAGAGTGGGCTAGAGACACCAGAGGAGAGACCAGGGGAAGGAGGCCTTGGGGAGAGAACTGAGAGAGTAGCTGGCAGGATCTTGGTGCTGACTCATCCCCCATGTCAAAGCAGCCATCTGGCTCAGGCAGACCACTCCCTTGAGTGGCAGCTGCGTGAGAGGACACAATAGCCCTGCCCCAAGGAGGGACTCAGCCCTGGCCTGGTGGTGCTAAAGCCTGACTGCTGAGTACAGAGTGACAGCTATAGATAGTAGATCCCTGGCTAAAGGGGGCGCAGAGTGGTCTAGAGACACTTGAGGAGAAACTGGAGACAGAGGCTTTGGGGAGAGAACGGAGAGAGTAACCGGAGGGATCCCAGTGCTGACTCCTCCCCCATATGGCAGCAGCCATCTGGCTCAGGCAGACCCCTCCCCTGAGTGGCAGCAGTGTGAGAGGACCCAATAACCCTACCCTCAAGAGGGACTCTGCCCCACCCTATGGTGCCTAAGCCTCACTGCTGAGTGTAGAGTGACGAGATTAACAACTCAAGGAGACAGCCACAGACAGTAGATTCCTGGAAGTCTCAAAGAGACTGCCTAAGGTCAGACAGGGTCAATATCTGACATCATCAGAGACAGATCCAGAAAAAAAAAGAGCAGCCTCCTACCATAGAAATTCACATTACAGGGTCAGGAAATCAAGACAGGTCAATTTAAGAAGCAGAAGCAAAAAGGAAGGGTCTCACAAAGAATGGGAAGGCAAAGAAACGCCCTCCGGTCAAAGGGAAAGGAGGAATCCCCGGAAAGAGAACTAGAAGAAATAGAGGCAAGCAAACTATCAGATATTGAGTTCAAAACAATGGTTCTTAGGAATCTCAATGAGCTCAGTGAGCTCAGAGAGAACTACCAAAAACTAATAGGGATACCAGAAGGAGAAGAAGAGCAAGGGATAGAGAACCTGTTGGAAAAAGTAATGATGGAAAACTTCCCTAACTGGAGGAGAGAAAATGTCACACAAGTCCAGGAAGCACAGAGGGTCCTATTCAAGAGAAACCCAATGAGGCCTTCTCCAACGCACATCATAATTAAAATGGCCAATATCAAAGACAGAGAATCCTAAAGGAAGCAAGGGAGAAAGACGCAGTGATAAGGCATTGATTGATAAGCTTTGCCTGCACGCTGTATACCCCTGTGCACCGCATTCTCAATAAAAGGCACTTCAAGAGAAAGGCTCAGGGCACTCTCCGCTAGAGGGAATCACCGCCCTCTTTTCCTGGCAGACCAAGAGTGTCTGGAATGACTTATTTCCTCATCAGTGGAGGGCGGGGGGACTCTGTAGGATGGGGTACCCCCCTCACAGAATCACCTGAAGACTAGCTGAACAGCCCCTATAACTAAGGATATAAAGAAGAAGCCATGTGGACACTGAATGTCAACTGTAATTGAAAATTTAAAAAAATTTTTAAAGACATAGTTGATAAAGGGCTTACGAAGAACTCTTAAAACTCACAGAAAGAAAATGAGCACTTGATTTAAAAATTGTTAAAAGCCCTGAAAAGACACCTCACCAAAGTAGACATATAGATGAAAAATATGCATATGAAGAGATGCTCAGCCTGAATGTCATTAGGGAATTACAAATTAAAACAAAAATGAGATACCAGTACACACCTATCAGAATGGCTGAAATCCAGAGCACTGACAACACCAAATGCTAGGGAGGATATACAGCAACAGGAACTCTCATTAATTGTTGGTGGGAATGCAAAATGATACAGCTACTAGGGAAGACGGTTTGGTTGTTTCTTACAAAATTAACATACTCTCACCATATGATCCAGCAATTATTCTCCTCAGTATTTACGAAAAGGGGTTGAAACTTATGTCCACACAAAAACCTGCATATAAACACTTATACAAGCTTTATTCCTAATTGCCAAAACTCAAGCAACCAAGGTGTCCTTCAGTAGGTGAATGGATAAACTGTGGTACATTCAGAATATGGATTATTCAGTTTAAAAAGAATTAGATATTAAGCCATGAAAAGACAGGGAGGGAGGGATCTTAAATGATTATCACTCAGTGAAAAAGACCAATGATTCCAACTATATGACATTCTGGAAAAGGCAAAAATATAGCAACAGTAAAAAGGTCAGTGGTTGCCAGGAGTTAGAGGATAGGAAGGGATGAAAAGGCACAGAGTACAAAGGATTTTGAGGGCAGTGAAACTATTCTGTATATTATAATTGTGGATACAGTCATTATACATTTGTCAAAATCCATAAAATGTACAACACCAAGAGTGAACCCCACTGTAAACCATAGACTTTGGGTGATAATGATGTGTCAGTGTGGGGTTACTGACTTCAACACATGTACCACTCTGGTGGAGGATGCTGACAGTGTGGGGCAGAGGATATATGGGCTCCCTCTGTACTTTCCACTCAATTTTGCTGTGAACTTAAAACTGCTTTTAAAAAATAAAGTCTATTTTTAAAAGGTACTAGATATACAGAATGTCCCAAGTGGTATGCATGTATATATAATCTAACTTAATTCTCACAATAATCCTAGAAATTAGATGATGTTAGTGGATGTATTTCTATTTTACACTTGAAGACACTGTAGTTTAAGGAGGGTAACTCAGACCTGAACTACAGATTGGACTAACACCATGTTCTTTTCACCATACCCTTGACTTCATCTGATTGCTGTAGCACTATCCACTATTATTAGCTAACACTCATAATGAGAGTCCTGGGAGCCTGCACATGAATAAAGAGCAAATTACACTCCTTGTAGCTTCAGTTGTGTAGCACACGGTTTAAATCTGTAAAACATGCTCGGCATATAAAGTAACAATCACAACACTCAAACTAGCAAAAATATTATCTTTCTCTCTACTTCTCTGGGTAACACAAAACTGACAAAAGATTATAGCTCATTTGTGAACTGTGAGGCTGTATTACATGCTAGGAGCCATACCAAGGTTCAGTCAGTTCTTAGCCAGCAGAGCCTGGAAGTCCTCCAGATCCACATACTCAAGCCTCAAGAATGATAAAGGGTTATTTGGGTCCCTTTGTAAATTAAAAGTACTGGTCTTTCCTTGTTTCTTCTAGAGGAAGGTAGCTATACAAAATCAATTAGCAAAAGTAGCAAATAATCAAAGGGAAATAAAAACACAAAGGGCAGACTTAACTCCTCATCCACCCACAGCATTGAAAAATAACTGGATTTTTATCCTAACCCATTAAAAGGAGTGAGGGAAAGCAGGCTTGTCATTTAAGGGTCAGAAGCAAACTCAGCAGTTGTGGGAGATAAAAGTCCTGGCAGTAGGAAAAGAGGGCCCAAAATAGATGTATTACGAACAGCTAGGTGAGAGTCTGATAGCTATTTTTAGTAATTGCACATTTATAACTTTCACACGTCCAGTTCAAAATTAGTCTAGCTATCAATCTTTTAAAATGCCAGAAAAATTATTCCTACCCTATCATACTCACAACGGAAATAACCATATCATGCATTCAGGGCTCAGCACTGATTCTGCCACAGCCCTGTAGCCTTGTAAATCCATCCTGACAGTTAATTTTCACTCTCACCATTCACCTTTCACTCACCATTCACTCAGCCCATACCCCTTTTTCCTGTCAAAAGGAACTTTATGCTCCATGTTTGATCTGTGGGTGGAATTGTGGGGCAGCCTAACGAAAACAGGAAGGATAGGAAGAAGAGAAATATGGCAGAGACTCCCAGTGGTCTCTCAATATCTGTTCTTAGCTTCATCCTTGAAAAGCTGAACGAGAGAGCTGCTTGCTAACTAACCAGATTTAGTCCAGCTCTCAAGACTAAACTTGACCATACCTTGTTTCGGCTGTCATATTAGTATTACAAGTCTCCCTTTATCTGCTTCTGTTGGACATCAAGAATTGAGAAACATGTTTTAGATGACTATAAAATGTTAGAAAACAAGGCTGGTATAAGAAACAGTAATAGTTCTTACACTGTACTTGTCAATTGTTACAAAAACATAACTGAATTAAAATGAACTAACTAAGGTTTTGCTCTCATCTAGAAGATCAACCCTGCCCTAGTCAGGTGGCTCAGTTGGTTGGCGCGTCTTCCTGTACACCAAAAGGCTACGGGTTCGATTCCTGGTCAGGACACATGCCTAGGTTGTGGGTTCCATCCCTGGTTGGGAAGTAAACGGAGGCAACCCATCGATGTCTGTCTGTCTCCCCTCTTCCCTTCTTTTCTCTCTAAAATCATTAAACATACCCTCAGTGAGGATTAAAATAAAAATAAAAAAGAAACTCAACCCTTTTATTCTCAAACACAGAAAAAACTGCATCATTTTGAATATTTCCAACAGCAGCTCAACCTGTTGTTTCCTTTCTGTAAAAACCTTTTGAAAAATAAGTATCTGCATTTACTAATAACATTTTCTAAATAAACTGCTCAAATGACAGTTTCTAAATCTAAACAACAGGGAATCAATACATAAATCCTACCAATCTTTTGAGTCTCAAAGCAAATGATTATTGTGCCATAACCTATAATGGACCATTAGTTGAATACAGGATACAGAAGGAACACTTACTATAGAAATATAAATTTACAAGGAACATAAATGTAATTCTACAAATTTCTTTCAAAATGATTTCTACAACATCTGCACATTGAAGGTCAATGGATCAAAATTACTGTATATAAGATAAATATGTCCCCATACTTAAAAAGCTAGTAGCAAAAGAAATATATGGTGAATATCTTCATCTTGACTTTTTATTAGTGGGAATTAAAAGTTACTCATACTTTCAATGTTATATACTGAAAGATAATTGCAAAAAAGCATCCTGAAATCTCATCTTTCATCATTCTGAAACAAAACTATCCTAAAAATGTGAAATAAACCAGTTTTATTTTGTAAACCATTATGCATTTTGATGTCCATTTTAATATGAGCCAGGTACCAAACAATTTATTTGATGACAAAGAAAGCACTTTTCTTATGTGATTATTTTAAACTAAATTATACAATGTGAGTTATCTATTGTAATTAAGAAATGAAGAAAAGGTAGAACATATTTATATACTCACATTCATTAAGTCATTCAAAAATAGTTTCTTCGTAATGTGTAATGTGCCTGACTCTTGTCTAGGAACAAGGATTGCACTGGTAAGCAAGACAGAGGAGAACACTGCTCTCATGGAGTCAGTGTTAAGGAGGGGAGTCATATAACAGGTAAATAAGGTAATATCAGACAATAATAGGTGCCAGAAAGAAAATGAAGGAGCATAATATGACAGCGTAAGACTTGGAGAGCTACATCAGAGAGTCAAGAAAGGCCTCCTTGAGAAAAACCTATAAAGTGATTCGTCTTTTTTTAAAAATTGTATTTTATTGATTATGCTACTATAGTTGCCCCAATTTTACCACCTCGCCCTCTCCATCCTGCACCCACCACACAATTATTCATGTCCATGGGTCATGCATGTAAATTCTTTGGCTACTCCATTTCCTATACTGTACTTTATATCCTCATGGCTATTCTGTAACTACCTATTTGTACTTCATCTGCTCATTTCTTCACCCTTTCCCTCCTACCCCCTCCCATCTGGCAACCATCAAAACCCTCTCCATATCCATGATTCTGTCCCTGTTCTTGTTTGCTTAGTTTGTTTTTTAGATTCAGTTGTTGATAAATATGTATGTATGGCTATTTTTTTGTTCATGGTTTTGATCATCTTTTGCTTAAGTATGTCCCTTTAACATTTCACACAATAATGGTTTGGTGATGATGAACTCATTTAGTTTTTTCCTATCTGGGAAGCTCTTTATCTGCCTGTCATTCTAAATGACATCTTTCCTGGGTAGAGAGCAATTTTGGCTGTAGGTCCCTGCTTTTCATGACTTTGAATATTTCTTGCCAGTCTCTTCTAGCCTACAAAGTTTCTTTTAAGAAATCAGCTGACAGCCTTATGGGAACTACTTTGCAGGTAACTGCTTTTCTCTTGCTGCTTTTAAGATTCTCTCTTTATCTTTAACCTTTGGCCTTTTAATTATGATATGTCTTGGTGTAGGCCTCTTTGTGTCCATCTTGTTTGGGATTCTATGTGCTTCCTGGACTTGCATGTCTATTTCTTTCACCAAATTAGGGGAGTTTTCTTTCATTATTTTATCAACTAGATTTCCAATGTCTTGCTCTTCCTCTTTTCCTTCTGGCAACCCTATGATGCAAATGTTGGACCTCTTGAAGTTGTCCCACAGGCTGCTTACACTATTGTTGCCTTTTTCTTCTTGTTCTGATTGGTTCTTTTTTGCTTCCTTACATTCCAAATCACTGATTTGTTTCTCGCCTTCATCCACTCTACTGTTGTTTCCCTGTAAATTGTTCTTTATTTCTATTAGCGTATCCTTCATTTCTGACTGGGTCTTTTTAATGCTGCTGAGGTCCACACTAAGTTCCTTGAACACCCTTATAATCACTGACTTGAATTCTGCATCTGGTAGATTGCTTATCTCAGTTTTGTTTAGCTCTTTTGCTGGAGTTTTGATCTGTTCTTTAATTTGGACCATGTTTCTTTGTCTCCCCATTTTGCCAGCCTTCCTGCTTGTTTCTATGTGTTACATAGAGCTACTCTGACTCTGCATCTTGGTAGCATGGCCTGGAGTAGTAGGTGTCCTGTAGAGTCCAGTGGCATAGCCTCCCTTATCACCCAGGCTGGGTATTTGGGGTATCCCCTCCATGTGGGCTGAGTACACCCTCCTCTTGTAGTTGAGCCTTGGTTGCTGTTTGGAGATCAATGGGAGGGAATTACCTAGGCCAGACAGCTGCAAGGATTGGCTGTGACCACTTACTTCCAATCTCCACTCTCTGTGGAGGGTCAGCTCTGCAGGGGTAGGGTGGTGGTACTCCAAACTGGTCTGTTGCTGTCCACTGGGTGTGCTGGCCCTGGGGTTTTCCAGGTGGTGTGGGCCAAGATTAGCCCCTACATGATTTTGCTGGGGCCACCCTGCCTAAGAAGTAAAGCAATCTGAGATGGCTGCTACTTGTGCTGGGCTTGTAGATTCCCAGGTGAAGCCAAACAGTGAACCTAATCTGGCTGCCACTAGGGCTCACTGAAGCCAGCGGTTGCTTGTTTGATAGGATTTATGAGTCAAGACCAGCCACTCTTAAGGAAAAGCAGCGTGGGTGGACCTGTAAATTGGTAAGTGTCTCTGGGAATCTCCAAGGCAGGTCAAATAGTGTAAGCCAGGTTGGTGGAGTCTCAGATATGGCACCAGCTTACTGGTTCTGTTGGGGTAGGGTTTAGCAAAGGAACAATGGCCTCTGCTCACCTTGATGCCAGACACTTCAGTTTCTCCCTGTATACCAGTTTCTCCCTGTATACCACTGGTGCCTTTTAAGCTGCTACCCTGGTGCTGGAGCTCACAGGGAGTGGATCTGAGTAGGTGAATCTATGGGTAGGTTCTTTAAGAGGAAATGCTTAGAGCTCCAGCAATTTCTTCCACTGACTCAATCCCTGCTGGTTTTTGCAGCTAGAAGGTATGGGGACTTACCTTACTGGCACTGGAATCCTGGGCTGGGGGGCTTGGTATGGGTCTGAGACTCCTTGCTCCCAAGATATTCCTCCTGAATTTTTATCCATGTGGGTGTGGGACCAACCCTTTCTGGGTTTGTGTTCTTCCTATGAGTCTGGATGGATGTGGCCTTCTTCAATTCCGTAGTTGTCGGACTTCCATTCAACTCAATTTCTGACATTCCTGAGTGATGGCTATCCCATATTTTAGTTGTAATTTTGGTGTGGTTGTACAAAGAGGCAAGCCACGTTTGCCTATGCCACCATCTTGGCTTCCTTAGTTTTAAAATCACAAGTATAATCATATGGGTGAAAATACAGATGAAATAAGACTGGCAACTACTGATTAAAGGTGGAAGATGAGTACACTGAGTTTATTATACTATCTTTCTTCCATGTATTTTTGAAATTTTCCACAATAAAATGTTTATTTATTTATTTTAAAAAAGATTTTATTTACTAATTTTTAGAGACAGGGGAAGGGAGAGAGAAAGAGAGGGAGAGAAACATCAATGTGTGGTTGCCTCTCATGCGCTCCCCACCAGGGACCAGGCCTGCAACCCAGGCATACGCCCCAACTGGGAATTGAACCAGTCACCCTTTGGTTCACAGGCCGGTGCTTAATCCACTGAGCCACACCAGGCAGAGCAAAATGCTTGGTAAGTAATGACCAAGAAACAAAGACCCAATGCCAAAGACTATGGCTGACAAGGACCTCTATGGTTTGGCCCCACTAACCTCACTTCATGTTTATTCTTTGCACCTCTAATCCCACTGGCCTAATTTCAGTTTTTCAAATGCCCTACACTCCAGCTTGCTGCAGTGTTTGCACACACTGATCGCTCGATGTGCAATGCGCTTCCCAATGACTAGTTAACGCCTACTCATCCTTCTGAGATCAGAGCAGCCTTCCCTAAGATACCCTACAAACACTGGCTACATCAAGGTCTTTTATAAAATGTACTCACTGACTGCTGTTCTCTTTCTAGATAATGTCACCTCAGTTTGTGATCAAACATTTCTGATTGTGATTAACTCTAAACTTTGTAAGGGCAGAAACCGTATTTTTAGTTTATCAGTGAATACCAAGCATCTAGCATAGGACCTGGCAGAGAACCAACTTTTTAAACATAGCTGTCTAATGATTTCTTAGTATCTAAGACTATCAATGTAACCACTTTCAAATTTTTATAACAAAACACATTCTAAATTTCAAACAAATTGATATGTTATTTTGGCCTCAGTTTCGCTCAACTTGCTACAGAGAAATTGCTCATATTCTCTTTGTAGAGCCTTTCATATGAGACACTAGAGTACTCAACATTCCTATGATAAAAGTATCATGATTACCAACCAAAAATAACCACACTAATCCATACCCTGGTCTCATTTCACTCTTCTTTATAGTTGCTTCTCCTCTTCCCTCCCCCAAATCAACATCAAAGAACTGGAAGACACTTGGGGATAAATTCCCTGCCAGACCCCAGGAGCTTCCTTCCGTTCCTGCTCCAGATGGCTGGCACACAGATTTCTGTTAGAGATGCTTCAGCAGAGCCCCAGGACTTTGCTCCACTCTGTTTTTTACGTGATCACCACTAACATTCCTTCTGCGATGTATTCCAGGCGTCACCACAGTGCCATTTAAATGGGCTCATCTTTTTTATCAAAATGGGTGACAGGCAAAAAGCAGAAGAGATTAGAAATTAAATCTGATTTAAGTAAGTTTGGTTATTTTTATCATGTTAACATTCAGTGTAACGATTCCCGTGACTAGAGAATGACATCTTGAACATTAATTTCAATACTTCTTAGAAATGCAGTGCTGGGACTAAGGAGCCTTAAGTGCTTAGGACCCTAAGAAATAAAATGGCCAGCCAAGAGACTCGATTCATCAAAATACCATCTAAATTCTTTTTAAAAATGCATACAGCATCTGGCATAGGTTTCACCAATTAATTCAGACATCACTAATCCAAATTTATCACTGAGAAGAAGCCAAGTAAAAATTTAATTTTTATTCTATGACATGCTAAGTAAATCAACAGTAGAGTCCAAAAAAATTTAAGCCCCCGCAAACCCTTGTTCATTTGACAAATCACTCTCGTCAGTTAAAGCTAGATGGTGAGGACCTTCACTAGAAAACAGTCTAATGCTTTGCATATATGTATCTATGAATCAAGAAAGCTCAGTAATATGTAGTTCAGACTATCAACTAGCATTATTACAGGCAAATGAATCTGAATTAAGAAGGTCCTTGAAATATGAACATAGAAAAAGAAGGGCCTATTATAGTTTTAAGTCATCTTTTAAACACCAAAGTGAAATTTAACACCGCGGAGAAGAGTAAGTAAACATTAAAATTCCTTTTTAAATATTTAGGACAACATTCTTCAGAAATTTTAAGTAATTACTAAAAATTATAACAGTAAGACTATTCAAAAGCTGAATGAGGGCATTGAAAGATTTTCAGAACTTTTTTGCCAAGCTTAACAGAAGTTATCTTCTAATCTAGTAAGGGAAGTTCTCAAGACTGCTTTATCATTTGCTAATTTTAAAACCAGGGCTAAAGAGATTTTCTAAAAACAAGGTCATTCTCTACCTGCAGGAAAGTGTGTATTTCAATTTCAGACAGATGGAGCCTGTCTTTAAGGAAACACTTGATAGCCTATTTGTCAATTTTCACTAGTCTCAGATGCTTGCCCTTGTACTTAACTATCATTAGTCCTATTCTGGAGTTTATTGGAGAATGAAAATCAATCAATCAATCAATCAATCTTCTGTTTTTCTCTTTAGGAAGTGTGGCTCTTGCCCTGGCCCAGTGGCTCAGTTGGTAGGAGCATCCTCTCATACATCAAAAGTTGGGGGTTCGATTCCTGGTTGGGGTGTGTAGGAGGCAAGCAATCCATCTCTCTCTCTCTCTCTCTCTCAAATCAATAAACACATCCTTGGGTGAGAATTAGGAAAAAAAAGAAGAGTGGCTCTTTATCTCGTAGTTACTAAGAGAAGATTTAAAGTGGTAGCCTGTATTGACAATTAACAGTATATATGTTGATCTAAGTGTCTGTCAATAGATGAGCGGATAAAACAACTATGGGACATTTACACAATGGAATACTATTCAGATGTAAAAAATAAGAAATTTTACCCTTTGCAACAGTATGGATGGACCTGGATAAGTGAAATAAGAGAAAGACAAATACCATATCATTTAAAAAAATGTGTGGAATCTAATAAACAAACTGAACTAACAAGGAAAATGGGAACAGACTCATAGATGGAAAGCAGGATGACAGCTAGTTGTTGGGGAGAGTTTAGAGGGGTGGAAGGATTAAGCAGAAGGGAAAAAGGACTTAAGGACATGGACAAGAATGTGGTGATTGCTGGGGGAGGGGGGATATAAGGGGACTAAAAGGTAATGTAAAAAAATACAAGAAAGATTAAATTATATACTAAAAAACCAAACAAACCAGTATCTACGTATGTCTCCTAGGCTGTAAGTACTGACTAAATGTTTAACAAGCCATTCACTATGTCTATGCTGAAGTATCAGGGCCCTTGAGAAGACTGTTCATGTCTATCATTCTATAGAACTTGTGTCATATTCATTACACAATTTTCCTGTTAATCTCTTAAAACATATAGAGATTTTAAAATCAGTCTTCTACTTCTTCATCTATCAACGTATTGCCTACAGATGGAATAGGTGACAGTTTCCAGTTCTGTATTCCCAGGAAAAAGATTTGACTGTACACATGATTTTTCTGATAAAGTCTAAACTATAATCCCAGCCACCTGAAGGATTATCATCAGTCCACAATAAAGTGCTCATTCTGCAGAATGGGGTGTGATCTTCCAGTGCACAATCAAGAAGTTTCTGGATCATCAATCCAGGATGCAAAAGAAACAAGTTAAATTACTAAAACTCAACCTATGAGAGTGTTAAGAGTTTAACATGTAGGGAAATAATTGCAACACTCAGCTAATCAGCCTGATCATTTCAGCAGGGGTAGGCAGCTCTTTCCCAGCACAGTCACTGTGTTATCAGTAAGAGGTGACCCAACCAAAACGAGTCAAATAAATCCTGGACTTAGTCACAAAGCAACAAACTCTCTCCACATAAGAGTTAGAAAAGGGCTGGTTGTGTTCTTTTCAAACTTACACATAACATAATACCAGTATACAACATGATTTACAAATACAAAAAACATGACAATATATGGATGACACAGTAAGGATCAGGAGCAAAGAATTAGAAAAGCATGTATTGGGTTGGCCAAATAGTCTATATGTTTTTTTTATGTAAAGTAAAAGACACACTTTTCATTTTCACCAATAACCATTGATTTGGATATTCTGAATATGTCTGCTATTTCCTGCGTATAATGCTGACTGTTCTCAATTAATGTCTCAATTTGATCATTATCAACCTCAACTGGTCTACCTAACCATGGAGTACCGTCCAGTGAGAAATCTCCAGCATCTAACTTCAGGAAGCACTTTTGACACATTCAATTAGTCTCCATACACTGGCACAAATCTTTTTTTGCATTTCAGTTGCATTTTTACCTTTCTTGAAATAATAAAACATAATATGCTGAAAATGTGTATTTTCTTCCATCTTCAATATTAAAATGGCTACATAAAAATTCACCAATATTTTTTAAAGTATATTTTATTGGAGGAGAGAAGATGGCGGAGGAGTGAATGGGAGTCACGCTGACCTCCTCCCAAAACCAAAGTGGAATTGCAACTAAATAATGGAGTAATCACCTCGAAAGCAGTGGAGCGATAGTGGGAGAGGAGCCTTGGTGCCGCAGATAGTGGATTCTACTCTCACACATCCCAACAGGTGAGAAGTGCGGTGGAGGCTTGAGAGGGTGCGCTGGGTGCCCACGGGCACTGGCACCAGAGGGACATTGAAACAGCCAGTTAGCTTCCCCCGAGAAGAACGGGGTCTGAATCATAAACAGCAACCCCTAGACTACAGCAGCTAAAGCCAAGAAAATACAGACAAAACGCAACCCCAAAAAGCATAGGGGCGCTCTCTGCCAGAGGCAGGTGGCTGGGGATGCAAAGAGACATTTAAAGGGCAAATGCAAAAGCTGCAGTGGCAGCCACCCTCCTTGATCTCTGGGTAGAGGCGGCAGCAGGGTGGGCTGGTGCCTGGGAAAAGACTGGTGAGGAAAACTTTGTGAAGAGAACTGACATGGCGGCTGGTGGAGCCCCGGTGATGGCGCACCTCCCACTCTGCAGCTACCATCTCGCTCAGGCATAAGGGAATCAATTAACCTGCCTTTTGTGCGTTCCGCACACAGCTTGTATGTATGTGTGTGAGCTGCGGGGCTGAGTGCAGAATGGCTGGGAGAGCCTTGAGGAGAGACTGGCGATGGAGGCATTGGGGAAAGAACAGGAGGAGGAACCGGGGAGTCCCGACTCCTTCTCCTTGCCGTAGTCTCCATTGTGCAGGAAGAGGCCACACCCCCAAAGAGCCAAAAGCCAAAAAGCACACATAGACACCCCAAAAACACCCAGTGCAGGCGCGCACACTTGCGCCGAGTGACCGGCGAGGGTTGGCGAGCGTGTGTGTGACCCGCGCGGGCTGGCGAACGCTTGCACCGGCCGCCAAGGCCTCCCACAGATTGGCACCGATATGGCCTGCGAGGGAGTGCACAGAGCAGCAAGGGCAGGCGTAAATTGACCCGCCTGCCCGCGATTGTGGAGTGGCCCACAAAATTAGTAGAGCTGCCCAGAGTCCCTGGAGGAGAGACCAGAGACGGGATTAACGGGAGAGTCCTGGAGCTGACTTCCTCCCATTTCCGTAGTCCCCACTTGGCGAGGGCAAGTAACGCACCCAAAGAGCCAAAAGCGGGGAAAACACACAATAGAAGACCCTAAACTGACCACGGTCACGGAGCTCACCAGCCAGGGGGGCCAGATGAGTACGCAAGGTCGTGAATAAGCCCCCTGGTCTGGGGCAAGCACAGGCGAGCCCAGGCAGGTGGGGGACCCTGCCACGCTGGGAGCGCGCTCAAGGAGCCCGCCTGAGAGTGCAGAGAGATACCAAAAAATAGCCCAGCCCTGACTGAAGAGGTCACAGAGCTGCTCCGAGCAGGAGTCAAACACAGACATTAGACTCTTGGAAGGCTCAAACAAACAACCCAAGGCCCTATAGGGTCAACAACTGACATCATCAGAGGCAGGCCCAGAAAGAAAAGTAAAGGACAAAAATATTTAACAGACTCTCACAAAAATGGGAAGAAAAAGAAGTTCCCCCAAAATGAGTGGAAAAGGGGACTCCCCACAGAGAGAGCTAAATGAAATAGAGGCAAGGGAACTATCAGATACTGAATTCAAAACAATGGTTCTAAGGAAGCTCAATGAGCTCAGCCAGCTCAAAGAAACTGCAGAGAAACTATCAGGATCTTACAGCAAACTATATCAGCCTGGAAAAGGACATAGAAACTATCAAGAAGACACAAGAGGATATGAAGAATACCACTTCTGAATTGAAGAACACAGTAGAAGGAATCCAAAGCAGGATAGATGAAGCCGAGGATCGAATCAGTGAGATGGAGGACAAAGTAGAAAGAAGCTCCCAGAAAGAACAAGAAATGGAAAAACGGCTCAAAAAGAATGAAGAGGCATTTAGGGAAATGCAGGACAACCTGAAATGCAATAATATCCGTATAATAGGGATACCAGAAGGAGAAGAAGAGGAGCAAGGGATAGAGAACCTCCTCGAAAAAGTAATGATGGAAAATTTCCCTAATTGTAGGAGAGAAGGGCTCTCATGGATCCAGGAGGCACAGAGGACCCCACTCAAGAGGGACTCAAAGAGGTCCACTCCAAGACACATTATCATTAAAATGGCAAATGTCAAAGACAAAGAGAGAATCCTCAAGGCAGCAAGGGAGAAGGAGAAAGTAACATACAAGGGGGCCCAGATATGCCTAGGAGCTGACTTCTCAACAGAAACATTACAAGCCAGAAGGGAATGGCAACAAATATTCCAAGCCATGAAAAGCAAGGGCCTACAGCCAAGGCTGCTCTACCCAGCTAGGCTCTCCATTAAAATAAAGGGGAAATACAGAGTTTCCCAGACAAGAGAAGACTAAAAGAATACATCTCTACCAAACCAGCACTCCAAGATATGCTAAGGGGACTGGTTTAAGCAGATGAAGGAAAAGAATGAGACAGAGAGGAACACAGGTACAAAGAGAAAAGATGAGCAAGTTTCTATCAGTAATATCTCTCAATGTGAATGGACTAAATGTCCCAATCAAAAGACACAGGGTAGCTGAATGGATACGAAAACATGACCCACACATATGCTGCCTACAAGAGACCCACCTCAGAGCAAGAGACCTACACAGATTGAAAGTAAAGGGATGGAAAAAAATATTCCAAGCAAATGGGCAAGAGAAAAAGGCCGGGGTTGCCATACTTGTATCAGACAAAGTAGATTTCAAAACAAAGGCCATAAAGAGAGACCCAGAGGGGCACTTTATAATACTTAAAGGAAGAATCTATCAAGAAGACATCAACATTGTAAACTTATATGCTCCCAATATACGAGCCCCCAAGTTTAGAAGGAAATTGTTGGATGACTTCAAAAAAGATATAGACAGCAACACACTGATAGTAGGGGATTTCAACACCCCACTGTCAAAAATGGACAGATCTTCCAAACAAAACATGAATAAACATATTGTGGCGCTGAATGACACACTGAATCAAAGAGACTTAACTGACATATATAGAACCTTACATCCCAAAGAAGAAAAATACACATTCTTTTCAAATGCTCATGGCAGTTTTTCAAAGATAGACCACATGATAGGACACAAAGCAAGCCTCAGCAAATTCAGGAAAATTGAAATAATACCAAACTTTTTCTCGGACCACAAGGCCTTGAAACTCGAAATCAACCTCAAAGAGAAACTTCAAAAACTTGCAAACTCATGGAGACTGAACAGTAGACTATTAAACAATGAATGGGTCAATAATGAGATAAGAGAAGATATCAAAAAATTTCTGGAAGAAAATGAAAATGAACAGACAACAGTCCAAAACCTATGGGACACAGCAAAGGCGGTCCTGAGAGGGAAGTTCATAGCAATACAAGCTTACCTAAAAAAGATAGAAACATTTCAAATAAAAGACCTAACACTACAACTTCAAGAACTGGAGAAACAACAAATAAATCCCAGAGCAAGGAGAAGGAAGGAAATAGTCAAGATTAGAGCAGAACTGAATGACATAGAGACAAAAAGAACAATTCAGAGGATCAACCAATCCAGAAGCTGGTTCTTTGAAAAGATAAATAAAATGGACAAGCCTATAAACAGACTCATCAAGAAAAAAAGGGAGAGGACCCAAATTAATAATATCAGAAATGAAAGAGGAGAAATAACAACTGATAACACAGAAATACAAATGATCATCAGAAACTATTATGAACAATTATATGCCAAGAAATTTGAAAATCTTGATGAAATGGACAAATTTTTAGAAAAGTATAATCTTCCAACACTGAAGGAGGAAGAAACAGAAAGCTTGAACAGACCGATAACAGCTGGGGAAATTGAAGCAGTAATCAAGAAACTCCCAGCACACAAAAGCCCAGGGCCGGACGGTTTCCCAGGAGAATTTTACAAAACATTTAAGGAATTGCTAACCCCTGTCCTTCTCAGACTATTCCAAAAAATCCAAGAGAAGGGAAGACTCCCAGACTCCTTCTATGAGGCCAGCATCACCCTGATCCCAAAACCAGATAAAGACCCTACAAAGAAAGAAAACTACAGGCCAATTTTGCTGATGAACATAGATGCTAAAATCCTCAACAAAATATTGGCAAACCGCATCCAGCAATACATTAAAAAGATTATCCATCATGATCAAGTGGGATTCATCCCAGGGATGCAGGGATGGTTCAATATACGCAAATCAGTAAATGTGATACATCACATAAAAGAAAAGACAAAAACCACATGATCATCTCAATAGATGCAGAAAAAGCATTCGATAAGGTACAGCACCCATTTATGATCAAAACACTCAGCAAAATGGGAATAAATGGGGCATTCCTCAACATAATAAAGGCCATATATGAAAAACCTACAGTCAATATCATACTCAACGGGCAAAAACTGAAAGCTTTCCCACTAAGATTGGGAACACGCCAAGGATGTCCGCTCTCACCGCTTCTTTTCAACATCATATTGGAAGTCCTAGCCACAGCGGTCAGACAAGGGAAAGAGATAAAAGGCATCCAAATAGGAAAGGAGGAAGTAAAGCTATCATTGTTTGCAGATGACATGATAGTGTACATAGAGAACCCTGTAGACTCTACCAAAAAACTCCTCAACATAATAAGTGAATTTGGCAAAATAGCAGGATACAAAGTCAACATTCAGAAATCAAAGGCATTTTTGTACACCAGCAATGCAATAGAAGAAGAAATCAGAGAAAAAATACCATTTGATATAGCAAGGAGAAAAATAAAGTACCTAGGCATAAATTTAACCAAAGACGTAAAAGACCTGTATGCAGAAAACTATACAACATTGAAAAAAGAAATTAAGGAAGACACAAATAAATGGAAGCATATACCGTGCTCATGGATTGGAAGAATTAATATCATCAAAATTTCCATACTACCCAAAGCAATTTATAGATTCAACGCAATCCCTATTAAGATACCAATGACGTATTTCACAGAAATAGAACAGACATTTCAAACATTTATATGGAACCATAAACGACCCTGAATAGCCGCAGTAATTTTGAGAAAGAAACACAAAGTAGGAGGGATCACAATACCGGACATCAAACTCTACTACAAAGCCACTATACTCAAAGCAATCTGGTACTGGCACAAGAACAGACCCATAGACCAGTGGAACAGAATAGAAAGCCCAGAAATAAGCCCAGGTCTCTATGGACATCTACTATTTGACAAAGGGGGCAGAAGCATAAAATGGAGCAATAAGAGCCTCTTCAACAAATGGTGTTGGGAGAGCTGGACGGCTACATGTAAAAAATTGAAATTGGATCATCAGCTGACACCATACACAAAAATAAACTCAAGATGGATAAAAGACTTAAATATAAGTCGCAAAACCATCAAAGTCCTAGAGGAGAACATTGGCAGGAAACTCTCAGATATCCCACGCAGCAATTTTTTCACTGATATGTCTCCTAAAGCAAGGGACATAAAGGAAAGAATAAACAAGTGGGACCTCATCAAAATAAGAAGCTTCTGCACAGCAAAAGAAAACATCAGCAAAATGAAAAGGGAGCCAACCATTTGGGAAAATATATTTGCTAATGATACATCAGATAGAGGTTTGATCTCCAAGAATATAAAGAACTCACTCGACTCCACTCCAAGAAGACAAACGATCCAATCCAAAAACGGGCAAAGGACCTGGGCAGACGCTTTTCCAAGGAGGAGATACAGAGGGCCCAGAGGCATTTGAAAGGATGCTCAGCATCACTAGCCATCAGAGAAATGCAGATCAAAAACACCATGAGGTACCACCTCACACCGGTCAGAATGGCCATCATAAACAGATCCACAAACAACAGGTGCTGGCGAGGCTGTGGAGAAAAGGGAACCCTAGTCCACTGTTGGTGGGAATGCAGACTGGTGCAGCCACTGTGGAAAGCAGTGTGGAATTTCCTCAAAAAGCTGAAAATGGAACTGCCTTTTGATCCAGTGATTCCCCTGCTGGGACTATACCCTAAGAATACCAAAACGCCAATACAAAAGAGCCTATGCACCCCAATGTTCATAGCAGCACACTTTACAATAGCCAAGTGTTGGAAGCAACCTAAATGTCCATCAGTAGATGACTGGATCAAAAAGTAATGGTACATATACACAATGGAATACTACGCAGCAGAAAGAAAAAAAGAACTACTAATCTTTGCAACAGCATGGATGGAACTGGAGAGCATTATGCTAAGACAAATAAGCCAGGGGGCAAAAGACAAATACCATATGATCTCACCTATAAGCGGAACCTAACCAACAATACAAAGATGCAAGGAAAATATGACCAGCAACACTGAAAGGAAAAGAAATCAACAGAGACAAGAGGGAAGGCGGGGGGGCGGGGGGCGCAGGGAAAGGGAAGGGAAGGGGAAAGTCAAGGAACATATAGCAAGGACTCACGGACAAAACCAAAGGGGAAGAGCTGAGGGAGGGAAGGAGGGGGGGGCAAGGGAAAGTGGTGGGGGGGAGGCAGAGACAAATGTATTTAAAAAATTAATTAATTAATTAATTAGAAAATCAATAAAGTATATTTTATTGATTTTTTTCTCCCCTTTTTTCCACTCCACCCTGCATGACCCTTCCCACCAGCATCCCCCATCCCCATAGTTCATATCCATGGGTTGTACATTTGAGTTCTTTAGCTTCTCCATTTCCTATACTATTCTTAATCTCCCCCTGGCTATTTTGTCCCTACTATTTATGCTTCTTATTCCCTGTACCTTTTCTCCCATTCTCCTCACCCCTCTCCCTGCTGATAACCCTCCATGTCATCTCCATTTGTGATTCTGTTCCTATCTAGTTGTTTGCTTACTTTGTTTTTGTTTTTTTTTTAGGCTCAGTCATTGATAGCTGATGAGTTTGTTGTCATTTTACTGTTCATAGTTTTTGATCTTCTTTTTCTTACATAAATCCCTTTAACATTTCATATAATAAGGGCTTGGTGATGATGAACTCCTTTAACTTGACTTTCTCTGGGAAGCGCTTTATCTACCCTTCCAATTCTGAAGGATAGCTTTGCTGGATGGAGTAATCTTGGATGGAGATCCTTGTCTTTCATGATTTTGAGTGCTTCTTTGCAGCTCCTTCTTGCCTGCAAGGTTTCTTTGGAGAAATGAGCAGGTAGTTTTATGGGAACTCCTTTGTAGGCAACTGTCTTCTTTTCTCTTGCTGCTTTTAAGATTATCTCCTTATCTTTAATTTTGGGCAATGGAATTATGATGTGCCTTGGTGTATGTTTCCTTAAGTCCAACTTCTTTGGAACTCTCTGAGCTTCCTGGATCTCCTGGAAGTCTATTTCCTTGGCCAGATTGGGGAAGTTCTTCATTATTTTTTCAAATAACTTCAATTTCTTGCTCTTCCTCTTTTCCTTCTGGCACCCCTATGATTTGGACGTTGGAACGTTTAAAGTTGTCCCGGAGGTTCCTAAGCCTCCCCTCATTTTTTTGAATCCTGGTTTCTTCATTTTGTTCTGGTTGAATGTTTATCTCCTCTTTCTCCAAATCATTGATTTGAGTCCCAGTTTCCTTCCCTTTACTGTTGGCTCCCTGTATATTTTTCTTTATTTCACTTTGCATATCCTTCACTTTTTCCTCTATTTTGTGACCACACGCAACCGTTTCTGTGAACATCCTGACTACCACTATTTTGAACTCTGCATCTGATAGGCTGTCTATCTCTTCATCGCTTAGTTCTATTTTTGGAGTTTTGATTTGTTCTTTCATTTTGGCCGTATTTCTTTGTCTCAGAGTGCCTGCTACATTGGAAGGGGCAGAGCCTTAGGTATTCACCAGGGCAGGGCAGGGCCACACATGTTGCTGTGTTGTGACACTGTATGTGGGGGAGAGGCCCAAGAGGGAACAATGCCGCTTACTGGCTATTGGCCGGCTTTCAGTCACTTCCCCCACAAGCAAATTGTGCCCTTCTGGTGCTGATTCCTGGTGGGTAGGTTTGTGTACATTCTAGGATCCTGTGGGTCTCTCCAACAAACACTCCTGTGAGGCTGGGAGTTTCTCCTGCTGCCCCAACCCCCACAGGATCTTATAGCTAGAGGTTTTGACGCTCTCTTTTCCCATGCTGGAACCCTGGGTTGTGTGGTCTGTCTTGCTCCCCTGTTGTTCCTCCTGGTTTATCCACACACAAATGTGGGACTGCCAGCTGCCGTCTTGCCAGCCTAGTCCTCCAGCCGACACATTGCTGCGCACCCTCTCTGCCTTGGCTACCCATTTCCGCCCCTCCTACCAGTCTGGATGAATGGTTCTTCTTTAGTTCCTTGGCTGTTGGATTTCCATACAGTTCGATTTTCTGGCAGTTCTGGTTGTTTTTTTTTGTTTTTAAATTTGTTGTTGTCCTTCTTTTGGTTGTGTAAGGAGGCAAGGTGTATCTACCTATGCCTCCATCTTGGCTGAAAGTCCAACTTCACCAATTTTTATAAGTTTTTTAAAAGTACCCACTGGTATGACATCTATCACAATACAATCTAACAAAACTGTTTCAAATGAAATTAAAGGCGACTAAGCACTACTAGAGCCATCTTACTGAAAAAAACAAACGAACTTTTTGGCCAACCCAATATGATACACACTGGGTTTTTATTTGTTTTGTTTTGTTCGTTCTCCCAAAGTTCACTGTTTAAAAGCTTTGGCTTTAATTATATACTTTATTAGTGAAGGTGAATTTAGGTTTCACACAAAAGATCAAATATTAAGCAACATACTTTCAAATGTATAATCACTCTGATTAGGCAAATCCTTTAACAGTTCTAGGAATGAAAGACTTAATAAAAACATAGTTTATTCATTTGTTTGCTTTTCTTCCTTCACTAAAAACTAGCTGGCCATTGGTTTTACAGATCTGCAACTTATTATCAACGTTCATTAACACATTGTACATAACTGAAGACTGCTGTTTTTACCCAATATAATCAACTGTTTCGTTTTTACCCAATATAATCAACTGTTTCTACCCTTTTGTGTTTCAGTTAATAAATTTTTCTAACACCTTTGTATATTATTTACAATAGAGTAGAAACAAGAAAAAGTTGAAGGTAAAATTTCACTGTGAAAGCTAATTATCTGAGTGCACAAAAGACATCACACCCTAATTAGGCAGTACACTTAAAAATATTCCTTGATATGAAAGGTAAGATGTAAGAAATTTAAATAAACTTAAAGAATACAAGTATCCCCCATTTAGTGAGAATATGGAACAAAATGTAAACTCTGTAATAGTTATCTTAGAATTCACTTAAGATAACCGGATGTGAAGCTCACAAGTAGCCTAACTTGTTATATTACATTAATGCATCACATTACTGCTATATTACTTGTTATATTACTGTCCTTTTGTGGCTTTTTTGCCATTTCACAGCTATACATGATGTTGCATATTACCCTTAAATGCCCCACCCTCACTCTCTTGATTTTTCTTTTATTGAGAATATAGAGCAATTTAAGAGGAATATCCATGTGTTTCCATCTCCACATCCTTCTATGTACCTGAATCCATGCCCATATACCGTGCCTCTCCTCTTGTTACTATGGAAGCACTACCAGGGAAAACCAATGCCTTCACTTGGGCATGAAATCTCCTCTCTGCCTTACTTAAAAACATTAGTTCAACAATTCTTCCCCTCTCTCTTCTGCACTGTAACACTTAAAAATTATTTTTGTTTACTGATTTTGGGGGGGAAGTGAGGAGAGAAACATCAATTTATTGTTCCTCTTACTTACGCATTCCTTGGTTGATTCCTGTATGTGCCCCGACCAGGGATTGAAACCACAACCTTGGTGCATCAAGACAGTGCTCTAACTGAGCTACCTGGCCGGGGCCTGCATCCTAACACTACCTCTTTACCAGATCAGATCATCCCCATTAACGTAAAACATACTATAATTTCTCCTCTTCTTAAGAAAAATTAAACCCCCTCTTTACTCCTTATCTCCTTATATTTACTGCTTCCCTTTATAGCAAAACTATTCAATAAAACTATCTATTATTATTGATTTATATCCTTTTCTCACTGTCTCCTGAACACAAGTCAGAGTTTCACCTCCTTATCAATGTTATCAATTATGTTCTTGCTGCAAATTCAATAGTCAATTCTCAGTCTTCATCCCACTTGACCCATTAGCAGTCCTTGTCATGCTGACATTCACTCTGCCTTGAATCAATCTCTCCTTGGCATCCAAAACACGTACTCCTCGTTTTCTTGCTCCCTTGCCTGTTACTGTTGCTTTATCTCCTCAGCCTCTAAATCATGGAATGCTGCAGGGCCTGGTCCTCAGGTTGTCTTATCTTCCGTACCTACCCATTCCCTTTGTAATTTTGTCCAGGCTTATGGCTTAAAATACCACTGACAGCCTGACAACTTTCAAATTTAAACCTCTCCCCTGAATGCCTATTTCTTATAAAGCTGATCTTCTCTCCATCCCAAACTTGCTCCTTTAGTAGTCTTCTCCAAGGAAATAGCAGCTCTATCCTTCCAGTTACTCTGGTCAAAACCTTAGGACCATCCTTGACCGAACTCGTATCTCACACCCAATCAACAAAATCCCACTCTCAGATATAATCAAATTGTGACCTCATACCACCTCCACTGCCACCATCCTAATCTATGCAACCTTTTTATTTTAATTTAAAGATTTTAATTATTTATTTATTTTAGAGAGAGGGTAAGGTAGGAAGAATGAGGGGGAGAAACACTGATGTGTGAGAGAAACATTTATAGGTTGCCTCCCATATGTGCCCCATCCAGCCACCAGGCCTGCATCTCAGGCATGTGCTCTGACCAGGAATCGAACCAGAGAGTCTTTGGCTTTGCTGGACGATGCTCAACCAACTGAGGCCAGGGCAGACCTATGCAATCTTCACCTCGTATCTTAATTAAAGTAACAACTCCCTAACTGGTGTCCCAATATCCATCCTGGACCCTTCACCCACACAGTCTACTCTCAACACAAAAACAAGGGAAATCCTTTTTAAATTTAGTCTTACTAGCTATTGTCATTTATACGTGTTATAATTCCTATAACCTGAATATTGTCTAACATATCATGAATTTCAAATCCTGAGGCTTTGCTTACGCCTACACAAGCAGCATACTCTGTTGCCTCATTTTGCAATAAGATTTTTAAAATTTAAAAACCTCTAAATTTAAAAAATTTATCTAGCCCTGGCTGGTGTGGTTCAGTGGACTGAGCACCAGCCTGTGAACCAAAGGGTTGCTGGTTTGATTCCCCGTCAGGGCACATGCCTGGGTTAAGGGCCAGGTCCCCAGTAGGGATGTGTGAGAGGCAACCCCACATTGATGTTTCTCTCCCTCTCTTTCTTCCTCCTTTCCCCATTGTCTACAAATAAATAAATAAAGTCTTTTAAAAAATCTAAAACTGTTATTTTAACATTTTGTGACTTTATTATTTTATTCTCAAATAAAAGAAAATGGGTCTATAACTTTTTTATATGTAAGGATGGATAATTTCCTTAAGAAAGGAAGATTAGAAGACTCCATGTCTCAACTCACAGCTACATGATCCATATCTAAAGGTGTTAAAAAAAGATGAAACTGACCATATGAGTAAGCTGTCTGACTCCTAAAAGGGAGGTGTCTACTCCAAGGAAACAGGATGAAACTGTAAATATGAAACAAAAATATGATGGGAGCTCTTACACTTACCATTATAAATGTCAATAAATTTACCTTATTTTGTCTTATGCAATAAGACACTATCTAATATTATTATTGAGGCATCATTCTGAGACTAATCAAAGTTTTTTAAAAAAATTGAGTGTTTTATCAACCATGGGGCATTTACACAATGGAATACTATTCAGCCTCAAAAAAGAAAATTTTACCCTTTGTAACAGTATGGATGGACCTGGAGAATATTATGCTAAGTGAAATTAGCCAGTCAGAGAAAGGCAAATACCGTATGATTTCACTCATATGTGGACTCTAATGAACAAACTGAACTAACAAGCAAAATATAGACAGACTCAGAGAGAGCAGGATGACAGCTAAGGGACGGGGAGGAGAAGGTAGGGGAGAGGGTGGAGGGGTTGGGCAAAAAGGAAAAAGGGCTCATGGACATGAACAACAATGTGGTGATTGCAGGGATGGGAAAGTGGGTATAAGGGGAATAAATTGTAATGGGAAAAAAATACAATAAAAAATTTTTTAAAAAATTTTGAGTGTTTCATGCACCATGATCAAGTATGATTTATTCCAGGCCTACAAAGAAAGTTCAACATCTGCAAATCGATGAATACGATACACCACGTGAAGAAAATGAATAAAAATTATATGATCATCTCAATAAATGCAGAAAAAGCATCTGACAAAAATTCAACATCATTCATGATTAAAATCTCTCAATGAGTGGGTGCAGAGAGGATGTACCTCAACATAATAAAGGCCATATATGACAAGACCAAAGCTTACATCATACTCAAAGGTAAAAAACTTAAGATCAAAAACAAGACATGGATGTCTAGCCTCATCACTGTCATTCAAAATAATACTGAGCCCTGGCTGGTGTGGCTTAGTGGACTGACTGAGTGCTGGCCTGTGAATTAAAGAGGCGCTGGTTCGATTCCCAGTCAGGGCACATGCCTGGGTTGTGGGCCAGGTCCCCAGTAGGGGGCGCATGAGAGGCAACCGCATACTGATATTTCTCCACCTCTCTTTTTCCCTCCCCCTTTCTCTAAAAAATAAAAAAAACCAAAAAACAAAATAATACTGAAAGCCAATTAGGCAAGAAAAATAAAAGGCAACAAAATCAGAAAAGTAGAACTGTCAGTATTTGCAGGTAATGGTGGTTCCCCCCTCCCCCCAGCTAAGAAAATAATATAATAGTAACAAAACACAATAATTTGATTTTGGCAACAATATACTGGCAACAACCTAATTATGCATTAGGAAAATCATTTACTATGTAACCACAAAAATACTCATGATGAAGATTGTGGCAACATTGAGAAATGGTTCTGATGTTAAAGTTTATTTACTGATTTTTAAAAAAAAATTTTCAATAACATGGTCTCATATATAAAAAACCTGAAGACTCCCCCTGAAATAAACCAATTCAATAAATTTCAGGATATAAAGTCAATATACAAAAATAAATTGCACTTTTCTACACTATCAGTGAACTATCAGAAAAAAAAATTAAGAAAATAATCCTCTTTACAACTGCATCAAAACTATCAAATAATACCTAGGAATAAATTTAACTAAGGAGATGAAAGATCTGTACACTAAAAACTGTTAAGTCATTGATGAAAGAAGCTAAAGACACAAATAAATAGAAAGGTATTCCATGCTCATGTATTGGGAGGATATTGTTAAAATGTCCATACTACCCAAAACAACATACACATTCACTACAATCTCTATCAAAAATTCTAATGACATTTTTCACACAAATAGAAAAAATATTCCTAAAATTTGTATGGAACCACAAAAGACCCTGAATAACCAAAGCAGTCTTGAGAAAGAAGAACAAAGATGGAGGAATCATGCTTCCTGATTTCAAACAATATTACAAAGTTATAGAAATCAAAACAGAATGGTACTGGAATCAAAACAGTCACATAAATCAATGTGACAGAATACAGCCCAAAAATAAACTCATGCATTTATGGTAAATTAATATAGCACAAAAGAGTCTAGAATATACACATAGGGAAAGGGCAACCTCTTCAATATCTCCTGATGGAAAAAGTGGACAGCCACATGGAAAAGAATGAAACTGGACCCATATCTTACACAGCATACAAAATCAACTCAAAATAAAGACTTGAACCTAAGACCTGAAACCATAAAACTCCTAGATGAAAACATAGGGGGCTCCCTGACATCAGTCTTGTCCATAATTTTTTTTTTATTTAACACCAAAAACAAAAGAAATGTAAAAGTAGAACTACATCAAGCTAAAAAGCTTCTGCACAGCACAGAAAACCATTAACAAAATGAAAAGGCAACTTAGCAGATGAGAGAAAATATTTGCAAATCATCTCTCTGAGTAGGGTAATATTCAAAATATGTAACTCATGCCCAAGCTGGTGTGGCTCAGTGGATTGAACGCCGGCCTGCAAAACCAAAGGGTCACTGGTTCGATTCCCAGTGCAGGGCAGATCCCCAGCAGGGGCGTGCAAAATGCAACCACACATTAATGTTTCTCTCCCTCTCTTCCCCTCTTTAAAAATAAATAAATAAAAATCTTTAAATATATATATAACTCATACAACTCAATAACAAATAATCTGATTAAATGTAGGGAGAGGATCTAAATAAACATACAAATGGCCAACAGGTACCTGAAAAGGTACTGAATATCACTAATAGTCAGGGAAATGCAAATCAAAAACGCAATGAGATCAGCTCAGACCTATTAGAATAGCTGTCCTTAAAAAGACAAGAGATAGCAAGTGTGGAACATAGAGAAAAGGCAAGCCCTGTGCACTGCTGGTAGGAAAGTAAGTTGGTAAAGTCACTCAGCAATTCCACTTCTGGGGACTTATCTGAAGAAAATGAAACAATTCAAAAAGATATATGCACCTCTATGTTTACTGCCGCATTATTTACAATAGCCAAGTTATTGAAGCAACCTAGGTGTTCATCACTAGATGAATGGATAAAGAAGTGAACGTGAATGCGCACACACACTGGAATATTACTCATCCATGAAAAAGAAATAGATCTTGCATTTGCAACAACATGGATACACCAAAAGGGTATTATGCTAAGTGAAATTAAGTCAGAGAAAGACAAATACAGTATCATCTCATGTAGGTGTAGAATCTAAAAAACTAAAGAAATGAACAAACAGACCCAAAGATACAGAAAATCCAGTAATTGCCAGAGGGCTGGATGGTGGGGTTATGGGCAAAAAAAGGTTAAGGGGATTAAGAAGTAAAAACTTATAAATAAGTCACAAGGATGTAAAGTACAACACAGGAAATATTAATAATATCACATTAGATGGATAGTGGACTTTTTGTGGTGATCACTTTGTAAGGTGTATATATATATATATGAAATATCACTGTGTTCTACACCTGAAACTAATATAATATTGTATGTCAACTGTATTTTAATTCAAAAGAGCTTTATATTTCCAAATAAAAATTAAACATAAAAAGAAGGAAAACAGTATGGAAAAAAATTAAAATAAAAAAATTAAAACCAGAACTACCATATGATCTAGCAATTTCATTTATGGGTATATATCCAAAAGAAAAAAAAATAATTATCTCAAAGAGATATCTGCACACTCATTGTTCACTGCAGTATTATCTACAATAGCCAACACATGAATACAACCTAAACATTCACTGACTGATGAATGGATAAAGAAGGTGTGTGTATACACACTCACGGTGAAATATTATTCAGAATATAAAAAGGAAATGCTACCATTCATAACAACATGGATGGACTGTGAGGTCCATCTACGTGAAATATGTGAAATAATTCAAAGACAAATACTATATGATCTCATTTATATGTAAAATCTAAAAAAAAAAAATGAACTCATAGAAACACAGAACAGATTGGCAGTTGCCAAAAGTTGGGGTGAGAGGTGGGAAGTGAACATGGCAAAACGGTACAAACTTCCAGTTATAAGATAAAATAAGAGCTGGAGATGTAATGTACAGCATGATGACTATGGTTCTACAACACCGTACTGTATATTTTAAAGTTGCTAAGAGAATAAATCTTAAAAGTTCTCATCACAAGAAAAAAAACTTCTTTGTTAACTATGTTGCCAGTAGAGAAACCAGACAGACAAGACCTTAACCAAGCAATCAAGGAAGACATACTGACTTCATGTGCCCTCTGGCATTTTGCATTGACAAGGGCAAATCATTTCTGCATTACTATTGCCAAAAATGCATCACTCCAACCTAATAGAAAACATCAGACTCAAATTAAGGAACATTCTATAAAATAATTCATTATGTATCTGTGTGCAGCTCAATATTCTTGATACTTCAAAACGACATATTGCAAGACACTGAATGTAGAAGCAGCTATGAAAATGCATCTATCTTCAATTAATCCAGACATTAAAGAGATTTGTAAAAAATATAAAATGCCACCCTTATTTTCACTAAATCTCACACTTGCTTCTTACTAATGACCACCTGGGGGAAGAGGCTGGCAAATGGAATTAGTAATTCTTTAAGATAGTTGGTTGTCATATTTTTTAAAATTTGTACTTTGTGAGGCTGGAGAAAGAAAACCAGTAATTACTGTGGTCACCAATCCTATCTTCTTTTGTGATTTAACAATGTCATTTACAACAGCAAATAAATTCTTTCATCCACTCAATAGACATGTCACCATTAAAAATGTTTATGCCAAGTTCAGACTAGGAAAAAAATGTTTATTATATGTGTATATGAAGAAACATAAAATTGTATATATAAATCAATTATAATGCTATAATAAGTAAAAACCATAATGACTAACAAAAATAATTGTTTCCGTATGTTTTTAAGGAAATTATTTGGAGGATGAATGGCATTTATCCTCACAACAATAGTGGACCTACTATGTACAGTGCACCACAGAGGATAAATAGGCCTGAGAGATGAATAGAACTCTGGTAACTTAAAATCTAGTGGGCTCAAAGGAGGAGTGTTTCTCAAATTTGCTTTAGTGAGTGTGAAAAAAATATATATATATTTTTTAAAGATTTTATTTATTTATTTTTAGAGAGAGGGGATAGGAAGGAGAAAGAGAGGGGGAGAAATATCAATATGTGAGAGATACACTGATCAGTTGCCTCTCACACACCCCCAACTGGGGACCCAACCCACAACCCAGGCATGTGCCCCGACTGGGAATTGAACCAGCAGCCTTTTGGTTTGCAGACCGGCGCTTTCTCAATCCACTGAGCCACACCAGCCAGGGCTGATATATCTTTATAACGGAAGAAAGACTAATAAAACTGCCTTCAAAAATGTTTGGTTTTAGCAAAATTTGCCAAAAATATCCATCCTGCTGATAAATTCACCTTCTTCCTACAACATGTACTGGCTCCAAGATATGTGATGAGCTGCAGCTAATGGTGACAATAGAGCAACTGATGCTGCTGAAGTCGGTCTAGATTACTCTTCTATAATTTTATCACAGCCTTTCATTCCACCTGCTTTGTTTTAATGCTGATGCTGGGAGTCAGAAATACATTTTTACTCAAATTCCTTTCATTCCACTTGTTTAGTTCCTTTTGTGGATCTGTCAGAAGGAATATGCGTTCTTTCTGCCTTTGCACACATTATTTTACCAGAAATATCACAATAGACAAATGTGAACACCCTTGTGGTTTCAGTTCCCTCATCTGACTGAGGTAGCTGGATAGATCATGTCTACGGCTACTTCCAAGCGAGGTCTTACCTCCTTCCATAAAACCCTTTCAAACTAAACTCAGCAGCTCCATTTACTGCATTAAATCCTTTCTTTCCCAATTCCTGTATTTTTGGATCACATGCCAAACTGAAGTCTATCTTTGTGCAGTTGTGTTAGGCTGTTATGATCGGGATCTGACTGTGCTCATGCCTACACAGTCTATTAATGTAGTGGCAACAAATTTCTACTCACCCTTCTATGCTCAGATCTACTCCTTTCCCACTGTTTCCAACTTCCCAATTCAGCATTAGTCACTTCCCCATTCCTAAAGCATTCTGCACAGGGTACTTTTACAACACATATCTCACTATATAATTACTTGTTGACCATTTTCATGGCTAACAATTCCTGAGTGCTCAATATGTACCTGGGAGGCACTTTATCTACATTTCCTCATTCAAGTCATAGCAACTTCATGAGTTACATACTATTAATTCCCACTTTACAGATGGGAATCCATTTGTTCAAACTGACTCGGCCAACTTCTCATTCCTCTGACCTGATACGATGCTCTTGAATCAGTCCCCAACTGTCCCTTCAATTTTTCTATATGACCCAACACAAGACACATAGTACCCGCTTGTTCAACTGTATTAAAATGGCTAAAGGAAATTTAACTAGTCATTTCAGAAAAGCATTCCTCCTGGAGAGCAGAGAACATGCCCATAGTTTTTAAAATCATCACTGCACTCAGAATAGTTCTTTGTATAAAGACTCTATAAATTCTTGCTAACCAACATAAAACTTGGAGACGCTGTCACCTTTCCCCTCTCTAGTTCTACATGCAAAACGATAAGGAAATAAATAAAATTATAAATAAAATTTATAAATAAACACTACAAATTCTATCCTCTTTTGAGCTCACTAGATAA
This sequence comes from Pteronotus mesoamericanus, assembly GCF_021234165.1. NCBI lineage: Eukaryota > Metazoa > Chordata > Mammalia > Chiroptera > Mormoopidae > Pteronotus > Pteronotus mesoamericanus. The sequence goes on from NW_026555085.1 coordinate 4,581,501, forward strand.
TAGTTCCCAAGTTCTAAAATTGTCGCTCTTGCTCACAGTTTATCCTCTGTAGTACTCTATACATAGTAGGCCCAAAACTGTAAGGTGTGTACCCTATAACCTTACAACATTATTTTAATCCCAACCCTATCACAGCAACTCTGACAGACATTTTCTTGCCTCTCAAACTCCTATTATCAGACCACTTGCAGTAATAAACTTAACTTCTCAGAGGGATGGGACTATCTGGAAGGAATTCCTCAAATTCCTATCAATATAATTGAGGCTCTAGGTTTTTTCTTTTATGTACTCTCCAATCTAAGAAGAAAATGCACTTCTTTCCTAAAGCCTGTCCTGATCAACCTAAATCCATGAGCCCATTTTACCATTCTGCTAGAATGGCTCTCTGAAGCCACCCTTAATTCTGCTGCTCCATCTCATCTTCATTATATCTGACTATGCTATGTTTGACACCATCACCCACCATTCCTTTCTTGACATGTCCCTCTCTTTCAACTTGTGTGACACCACCTCTCTGACCATTACGACGCCCTAAGTTCAGACCCTGCCCTCAGCTTTTCTTTGTGCATTTTCTCTCATGCTGACTTTCCAGGATCCCCATCTAGGTCCTTGACGTTCAACTCTCTACTATAGCCCTGACTTCCTGCTCCACGTCTAGCCCCACATCTCCAACTATCATCAATCCATTTGTTCAAATTCGACAAGACAACAACCAAAGTATCATCTTCTCTCCAAAGCCAACCTTGCTTCTCAATTTTCGTTTTTCCTGTCACCCAGGATCAAAATGTAAAAGTTGTCTTTAACTGCAATGCAACCCTCTTCATCTTTAGCATACCATCTGTTGCCCAGTCTGTCCACTTTGACTGTAATACCTCTTAATTTACTCCTTCACTCCACTTCCCTGTTGCCATGGCTCTCAACTCTAGAATAGAATAGCATTCTCCCAACCATTCCTTCCGGTGAAAGGCCCATCAAGTTTATCCTGCATTCCACACTCAAACAAGCCTCCCCACAATAACCCTTTGAAGAATAATCATCGTTCCCACTGCGGGAGCAAACCCAAACTCCTCATCCTCTGAAATCAAGGTCCTATGCCCTCAAATCCCCTCCACCCCATTTCTTGCCTTCCACACCACTAGTCCCAATCGAGGCTCATGCACTCAGAGTCTCTGAAATGCAACAAGCTCATTCCCACCCCCAATCATGTTGGTTCCCTTCTCCCTTGTTCCCTTCTTTCTATCTAAATCCTATCGATTTCTTTAAGTCCAAGATTGAGTACTTCAGTATTCTGCCTCCAACATGAAGTACCTCCAGAGCACAGTCTCTCTACATTTTTCTAATTGTTCCATGTACTTTAAGTCCTGCCTCTTCAATTTTACTATATGACCCCACACAAAACCCACAGCAGCTGCTTGTTCAATTGTTCTAAAATGACTAAAGGAAATTTAACTCATCATTTTAGAAAAGCATTCTTCCTGAAGAGCAGGGGAGATGTCCAGAATAATTCTTTGTATAAAGACTCAATAAACTCAGGATAGAATTTGGAGATAACAAGATGTGTATTTTAAAAAGTATCCTACAGTTTTCATAAACTTGTATTTTAAAAATTCATTTTGTATCTGGTCCTTGACACCCTTAAGGATTAAAATACTAAAAATTCACACATTCACAAATACTCTTTAGGACAATTCTAAAAAGAGAAACTATAAGTATCAAGGAGGGAGAGGATCTGACGATGCTGGTAAACATTTAATAAAAAGATCAATCAGTCCTGACCAATGTGGCTCGGTTGGGCATTGTCCCGCAAAGCAAAGGGTCACCAGTTTAATTCCCAGACAGAGAACATGCCTGGGACGTGGGTCAGTCCCTGGTTGGGATGTGTGTGGGAGGCAACGGTTCGATGTTTTTCTCTAACATTGATGTTTTTCTCCCTCCCTTCCTTACTCCCTAAAAAAATATAAATAAATAAAAATTCAAAAAGATCAATCAGAGTTCAAGCTAGTGTTAGTTACCTTTGCTCTAATTTGACTGGATTGTATTTTGGCCATTCAGAATTTTATAAACTTTAGCATGAAGAAATTCCCCCACATACACATACACACAAAAGAAAAATGTTAAAGCTCTGCTCCATATACAAAATTAAAAAGCTCCTCCACAAAAGAATAAATAAATTTCAACACATACATCATTTCTTCTAGTGCAGTGGATTGGTGAGGAGGTTACCTATAAAACTACCCAGGGTGTGAATTAAACAGGGTTCTTGGGTTGCAAGTAACATACACAAAGTCTGGTTTTCTGTAGCCAAAAGGAATGTACTAGAAGAAATATCAAAGGCTCAGAAAACTGGAGTGGAGGGTCTAAAGAGCCATGGGCACTCCAGAGCCCATAGCAGAAACCACAGCCTGGGTCTAGAGCACAAACACCTGGTCAGGAAAGGGCCACTGCCCTCTCCTCGCCCTCCACTCAGCCATCTAGGGGAACTTGAATCCTGCACCCACAAGGGCACATCAGAGAAGGGAGCTACTACACTGGCCTATTGAGTTTCTGGAGTGGAGGATGAGCATTTCTCCTCTCCAAGGGGGCTGTCTCCAAAAAGGAGAGAAGACTGCTCTCAGAAGGAGGAGATAGCCAGAGACCCCAGAAATAATAAATACTTATCTATCTCCCCAAAGATAAACCCACTCCCAAAATTATTCACAGAATAACTCTTAGAAATATTTATTCTATGCTCTCTAATCTACCAGAAATACTCAATACACTCAAATACAAATGCCTGCACCATAGCCACCAAAAACAAACTCTTCAGAGACTCCACTGTTTATGCTATTGCCTCGACTTGCCCTTGCCCTCTTCTGACAGTCTGACCACAGCATACCCTCCCCCCAGTCTCTTCAGCAAATCCTCTGCCAAGTCCTTCCCAGTCACACACCTTATCACACCTAAGAACTCATCTCCCCTCTTTCTCTCCCATAGCACTGTATTTCTAGTTAAAAAAAAAGTTTTATTATAAAAGCAATCCACAGAGGTTATTTTAGTAATAAGATACAAGTTGTTAAAATAATTCAGAGTTTTAAAAATGCATTTCAAGCAATTTCTTAGAGCCCTGGACAGGTAGCTCTGTTTTCAGAGCATCATCCTGATGCACCAAGGTTGCGGGTTCGGTCCCTGGTCAGGGCACATAGAAGAGTCAACCAGTTAATGCATAAATGAGTGTAACAACAGATTGATGTTTCTCTCCGCCCCCTCTACTTCCTCTCACTCTCTGAAATCAATTACAGAAAAAAAATTTTTTAAACATAATTTCTTAGACATGCAATTAAGTACTAATTTTTAATAGTATATAGTATTACTATTATGAAATAAAAAGTACATAAAATTTTGAAGGATTTTCCTGTTCCCAGTGGCAGCTCCCAGGTTCAAAACAGACAGGGTTGCCTGTTTGCCTTTTTGTTTTCAAATCCTTGCAAATGAGAAGAAGTGTCTTTATCCCTCTTACAGACACTGGTTTAGGTTGGACCCTCTTAGTTTCTCTTCTCCCAGCACAGACGGTGGGGCAGAGGTGGGAGGCAGGCAGACAGAATTTTCTTTGTCAAGAGAAAGGCTTCTCTTCCTTTTTCCCTGCCAGCCTTGGTCATCTGCTTCCTTGATAGTAGGTATTCCATAAATTATGATGTTCTGAGGAAGGAGTAGGAAAGACAGTGGACCACTTACAGTGCCATGCGCCTAAGAACAGGGCCCAGCATCACCAGTACTCTGCCCTGTCTGGTACCTCTCCTAACACTGAAATGTCACAAAAGATGAAAACAGAGAATCATTAAACTACTCTATTTTAAGATCTTCTACTTTAAGTATCACACCATATTCCAATTGCTGGCTTAGTCATTTTTCTTCCAGGTTCCAGGTTATAAGCAACGTGAAGGCAGGGCTGTGTCTGCCTTGTTCACTGAATGGAACACTGTGCCTACAGCTCAAAAAGCACTAACAAACACAAACCACCAGGGCCCAGAAATTCCCATAACCTCTTCCTAGTGCAAGATCAACTGCAATGCAGTTAGAAATTTGCATTTTTCTGCAATATTTTTGCTGCTATATCTCCCAGGGCAAGAGAAATAAAGGAAATAATGAACAAATGGGACTACATCAAATTAAAAAGTTTCTGTGCAACTAAAGAAACCATCATCAAAATGAAAAAGGAACCAACTGAATCGGAGAACATATTTGCCAATCATACACTGGACGAGTTTGATCTCCAAAATATACAAAATATTAATGACTCAACACCAAGAAGACAAACAATCCAATTAAAAAACATGCAAAAGACCTGAATACACACTTCTCCAAGGAGGACATACAGATGGCCCATAGACATATGAAAAAATGCTCAACATCACTAACCATCAGAGGGATGCAAATTAAAACCACAATGAGATATCAACTCACACCTGTCAGAATGGGTATCATTAATAAATCAATACACAACAAATGCTGGCAAGGATGTGGAGAAAAGGGAACCCTAGTACAGTGTTGGTTGGAATGCAGACTGGTGTAGCCACTGTGGAAAAACAGTATGGAATTACCTCAAAAAATTAAAAATGGAACTGCCTTTTGTCCCAGTGATTCCATTGCTGAGAATATACCCTAAGAATCCTGATACACCAATTCAAAAGAACTCATGCACTCCTATGTTCACAGCAGCACTATTTTCAGTAGCCAAGTGCTGGAAACAGCATAAGTGCCAATCAGTTGATGAATGGATTAAAAAATTGTGGTAGGTTTACACAATGGAATAGTATGCAGCAGAAATACGGAATTCCTACCTTTTGCAACCGCATGGATGGAACTGGAGCCTATTATTCTAAGTGAAATAAGCCAGTTGGTAAAAGACAAATGCCATATGATCTCACTTACAAGAGGAATCTAATGAACAAAATAAACTAATGAGTGAAACAGAACAGAGACATGGAAACATAGTTTTCCATAGCCTGACAGCTGCCAGAGGGGAAGAGGGAGGGGGCCAAATGGTAGAAGGAAGGGCAAGGGACTAGTCAAAGAACACGTATGAATGACCCATGGACAAGGACAACAGTTTGGGGATTGATTGTGGGAGTGGCAGGTGGGCTGGGCAGAGGAGGGCAAAGGGGGAAAAACTGAGACAACTGTAAAAGAATAAACAAAAATTAAGAAAAAAAGAAATGGACCTTTTCTTAGCTTGATACACAGCTGACATTAAATGTTTACACGTGTTCAGACACTGGACTGTGTTGTATACATTAAATGATTTCACCAACAATACAATGAAATAGAGCAAGGTACTATTGTTGTCTCCATTTTACAAGTGAGACAATGAGGCAAAAAGACATAATTTGCTCAAGATTACCAGGCTAGTGAGTGTTAAGAGCCAGGGCTCCCACTCAGATCTGTCTGATTACGGGGTCTAATCTCTTGACCACTAAAGACATCAAAACTCAAATGCCACCCTATGGGGCCTGGGTAGGGGAGCATAGGTATGTGAAGTCAATCAGACTATGCTGACATAAACACATCATGATTCCAAAAAAAAAAAGAAAGAAAGAAAAAGTAGGAATATTTTCATCTCCAGAAAGAAATGTGCTCTCCCATTTTTCTTGAAACATGTTGCCCTTTTTTATCTTCCATCTTTCCATTTTTGAGAGAAATCTGCAAGAGTACAAGAAACATCTGACCTTCCTCTTAACTCTACCTTTAAAAAGGCAGTAACATCTCAGCCACCACAATAAACAGCAGCTGACACCGAGCCTTGGAATCTCCACAGGGAGTGTGAGGACTATGTCCAACTGAGGAGGCATGAATAGTGCAAAGGGCAGCCACCACTCAGCTCTGGCCAGTCACTGCACAGGAATGTTGGCCCAGTGCTGCCAGACCTTGTGATTTTTCAAGAGAATCTTAAGGACCAGGTTTCTTATTGAAAATTTTCAATATTAAATATTAACAGAGACATGGGACAGGCTGACAGCTGTCAGAGGTAAGGATGAAAGAAGGTGAAAGGATTAGCCAAAGAACATACATGCATAATTCATAGACAAAGACAACAGTCTGGGGTAAGGGATGGGTGGAAGTGGGCAAAGGGGGAGGGGGATGTGGACATCTGTAATAATAAATTAATTTTTTTAAAAAGAAAATTTTCAGTATTAAAACGTTGGTAAATAATTTTTAAAAATTAAATTATCCTGCAGCCCAAATGCAGCCATAAGCCATTAGTTTGTTGTCCTCACAACACTGAGGGACAAACAGGCTTCCAAAGGCTATATACACCCAGGCCTCTGACTGTCCACAGCCTACCTGGGCCCATGACTTCCACCTGGAATATTCTTCATCAGCTACCCAAACCCAACCAATACATCCAGGTGTGGCTCTGCGCTCCGGAAAACTGTCCCTGACACTCCAGCTCATCTTCATAGACTCCTCCATCAATTCTAATTATTTTACATTCTCAACTGCATCTTTCCAACAGTATAGAGCTCATCAAGAGCTCAGATTCCGTGTTCTATACATCTTAAACTCCTCAGCTCAAAGTATGCTTTCCATATACAACAATTACCTTTGTATAAAAAAATTAATTTCTTTCTGAAAGAAAAATCACTCAGATGTGCTTAGCAGAAGGATGACCTCAAGCTAGCTCCTTATTAAATAGTTGCTAAACCTATGAAAATACCATATAAATACAATTATTACACACAGAAACTCTCTGGATTATTTTTCCAACTCATTTTACCAGTAAGGTTTGTAAGTTTTGTCTTATTCTACCAAAACTGCAAAACCTCCTGGGAAGAAATCAACACCACAGTGATAGATGGAAAAGCTGAGTAGGGCTCAGGACATTTAGTAAATGACTGAATCTAAGTACCAACCAAGTCGTCTCTGCAAAGAGGAAGCAAATGAACACATTAAATAATCAAAGTTCCAATTATTTAAATTAGTTCAAGGTACTCATATATAAAAAGTGTTATATAAAAGTACACAACTTCTCATAAAGCATATTTTATTAGGATTGCTATATATATTCTATTGTACTATTAAAAGGAGGAAGAATCGTGATTTTTCTTCCTCTGAATATTTAGCATTTCTGTTCATCATTGCTAAGCTCCTCTTTTAAAGCACATCAGAAAAGTGTGTTAAAAAAAAACCCACACACAAGATTTTCCAAGCAGTTCTTTAAAAAGTTTATTTATTTATTTATTTATTTTTCTAGAGAGAGAAAGGGAGGGAGAGAAACATTCATGTGTGAGAGAAACATCAATCAGTTGCCTCTCACACGCCCCAACCAGGTACCTGGCCTGCAACCCAAGTATGTGCCTTGACTGGAAATTGAACCAGCCTCCTTTAGGTTTGCGAGACGATGCCCAATGCACAAGCAGTTCTTTAAAAGGCAGTATTCATAAAAGTTCTTTATGAATAAAGAGATCAACTAACTATATACAAAGAAAGTCTAAGGGATTTTTAAAAATGTTTATAATACTCTTGTCTCCTCTTTATAAACAGGTTTTTACTTGATTTAAACTTAAATTTTTATTTTGCAATAATTTTTTACATGGAGTAGAAACTCAATCTCTTTATTTCCTTTCAGAAGTGCTCACAAAATACACCAACATAAGATCTTTTATGACACTCCAGTTTATTAATTTTTCATTTTGAAAATGAGTTAAAAAGCCTCCTAAACTGTCTAAGAATTTTTAAAGTGTATTTGGATAAATCACACAGAAGGCACAATCTCACCCTGCCTTAGATACATTACCAGATTTGCAGAAAGTCTATTTTTAATTAATTGCACTAAGAAAGCTGCAGCAGCGCACAATTTAAATTGCATAAAAAGTCAAAAAAAGAAGAAAAAATATGCAAATACTTTTGGTGCTCACATTTGAATATAGATTTATCATTCTAGTAATTTTTTTCCATTTGAAAGTAAATAAGGAGGTTGCATTATGATGATCTTTTCCAGTCAAGTTTTCCCATATCCAGCTCTTGCATTGTGGGGGACTGGTAGGAAGAGATAGAAAGTTTATTTTAAGGCATGGTCTGCCTCAGGAGGAGATGAAAGGCCACAATCCCACTCAGTATTCTACTGGCCACCATTCTACAGCTATGTGCAAAGGTGTATGAATAAAAGTAAAGAGCTTCCTACAAGGTTTAGGCTCATACATTACCTTGAAAAAGAAGGTACTTTGGCTTCAAAGGTCGACTCTGAGTAATCTAAACAATGTGACCAGTTAGAAATCAGCAAACCCAGTCTAACCTAGACAACTGCTGAGTTGTTGTCTAACCTAGACAACTGCTGAGTTGTTGTCTAACCTAGACAACAACTGGGGCTACTTGTCTCAGTTTGGCAAGTAGCTTCTACACAATAGCACTCTCCTGACACACACAGCCAACTACCAAGAAATTTTCAGCCTCACAATAACTGATCCTACAAACACACAACGCTGTATTCCTAGCAATTCCCCACTCTAGAAGGATCCCTGGCACTTAAGGTAATCAAACCTCAGTGAAACTACATAAGTGTTGGAAAGCATAGGTACTGAAGTGCCCCAGTTCAAGTACATTTCTAGGGAAAATCTGGCATAACTTTGTTCTATTAAACAAAAAATGTCCCCAATATCTTACTTGCAATGCCCAGCAGTACTAACTTTTATAAGTAAACCACCTGACTGTTAAACACACACACACAAACACAATCTCTGAAAAAGGAGGCTAGGGCAAAATCTAGTGAATAGGAATTGGGTAGCTGTTGGGAAACGCCCTGTCTGGTTTCACGAACTGTAACCTTGCCGACAGGCTGGAGGGCCCCAAGGCTGGAAATAATCAGGAGGCCTTGGAGAAACAGGCTCCTGAGGAGACACAATCTGTCCCCCTCTGGCAGGGGCATAGCTCCTGCCTCTCTGCTTTGCCTTGGGAGGGTCCTTGTCAACGATAGGTAAGATCCCTCGGGGGAGGGGCGACCTAAGACAGGCATGGACTAGTATAGGCAGCGGACAAGAAATTGGAGGACACAGAGGAAGGGCAAAACGGCCTGCACCTCTCTGCTTAGCTTGGATGTGGCTGGGGTCCTCATTATAGCCAAAAAACAGTCTACTTATCTCTTGGTAGTTCCCTCCCCCTGCCTGGCTCAGGCTTGAAACAGTGCAGGAATCAGCCCTAAATCAGACCTGGTGGTTCCTGGGGAAATCAGGACTAAAAATAAATTCTTTCGTGTTCTTTGTTCTTTCCTCAAAGCTCTGGCCAGCTCATGCTGAGAAGGACCTTTACATTATTTACACCCCATACCCTATATGTTTAGGCACCTTTATGCCTACTTTGGCCTTATCTTTAGTCTTTCTCGTTGATACTAGTCTCCTCCTAGACCCATGTAAATAAGTGTATTCCTGTCACTTGTTTTCTTAAAAGCACTATATATTCTCTGTGAAACTTAACATACTAATGTAATGAGATAACGTATGCATTCCTGTTACCTAGCCCCACTGATAGTATATTCAATAAAAGCCTTGGAACAAAGGGTGACGGGGCCTTCCCCACTAGAAGGATGTGCCACAGCTTTCTCAACTAAGGGGGCAGTGCCACATCTGCTCTCCCGGCAAACAGGGAAGTGTTTGCAACGATTTGTGTTTATTCCCCTCTTCCGTGACAACCCCTGGACGGGCTCTGCGGGATTCAGAAGCTTGCTCCCATCTCAGCTGGCCTCCGCGGGTTTCCCTCAGATTCAGGGAGTGCGGCGCTCCCTGCAGCGCAGCAGCTGCTGCCCTGGCTGGGAGGAGCGGCAACCCCAGCCGCACTCCCTGAAATGGGTGCCCTGTCTAGCTGCCATGCAGCGCAACAGGTAGCTAGAGAAGACGTATTGGAAGAAGCTCTACCTTTCAGTTTGTATGCTTTGTACCCTTTGAATTTTGTATTGTGTGCAAATATCACCTGTTCAAAGTAGACTTTCTGACTAAACTACTCTAGTAAGAGTATAAAACTTTAGGAGCTTTTCTTTGAGTATTTTCACAATACTGCCCGGACTGGTGTGGCTCAGCTGACTGGGCATCGTCCCACAAAGAAAAAGATGTCTGGTAGATTCAGATTCCTGGTTGGGGCACAAACCTGGGCTGTGGGCCAGGTTACCAGATAGGGGAGTTGCAACAGGCAGCCAATCAATGTTTCTCTCGCACATCGATGTTTCTCTCCTGTTCTCCCTCTCTTCTCCCTCTCTACAAATAAATGAAATTTTTTTAAAAAATTTTTAAGAAAGACCACAGTACTTTATCTCCACCTGTACATTAAACAGCTTTTTTAAATAAATTCTTATCATTCAATTCACTTCTACCGTTTCAGGGGTGTCCAACCTTTTGGCGTCTCTGGGCCACACTGGAAGAAGAGTTCTCTTGGGCCACACATTGAATACAGCGTGACACATAATCACAAAAACATAGCATAATGTTTTAAGTAAATTTATGATTTTTGTGTTGGGCTGCATGTGGCCCATGGGCTACAGGTTGGACACCCCTGCATCACATTGAAAGGAAAGAAGGTGGTTTCATGAAATGTTACTGGTTTGTTTGCTGGCTTGGCTTGCTTTAAGTGATAGAGACAGGAAATATTAAAGAAGAATTAAGAAAACTATTAGAGTAACAAGGCCCCCACAGGATCTGGTTCCCTCCTACCTCTCTAATATCTCCCACCACTCTCCCTGACTCTGCCCTCCAGCTATACTGGCCAGCTTCCTGTTTTTCCTCTTTGCCAACCTTATTCCCCACTTGGTGCCTCTTCATTTGCCTTTCTATTTGGGTTCACCCAATCAAAATTTGCTAACCACCCCCACCTCAACCTGCAATCATATCACACACTTATTTCCTGCCCAGCACCCACTGCTGCCTAAAATCAAGTTCACTTATATTTTTGCTCATTTACTGTCTCCTTGCATTCCTATCAAATGCTCCATAAGAGTGAGGGCTTCCATTCTGCCTTGTTCATCACTGTGTCTCCAGAAAAGTGTATGGCCTAAAAGCAGGCACTCAATGCAAGTTTGCTAAATAAATAAATGAATGAACAAATGAATGAATGAATGAATATAAGAATGAACACTTTGCCCTATTCAAAGTGTTTCAAAAAGTAAAGGCCCAGGAAGGGTAGGGAAAAGATATGAACATTCTTGAGCCGCTTCCATGTTACCTTAGGGCAGAAATTCTGAAACTGGATTCAAGAAAGTTTTACTGGGGGCTGAGAGGATTTTATCAGAAAGTTGACTTAGGCCTGGCTGGTGTGGATCAGCTGGAGCGTAGTCCTATAACCAGGATTCTCCAAACTTTCAATGTCTCTGGGCCACACTAGGAGAGTTGCTGTCTTAGGCCACACATTAAATACACAAACACTAATGAAAGCTAGTGAGCAAAAGAAACGTTTTAAGTAAATTTATGATTTTGTGTTGGGCTGCATTCACAGCCATCCTGGGCCACATGTGGACCATAGGCTGGACACACCTGCATGTAACCGAAAGGTTGAAGGTTTGATTCTCAGTCAGGGCACATGCCTAGGTTGGGGGTTTCACCCCTGGTCCAGACATGTATAATCCCCAGTCTGGTGCGTACGGGAAGCAACTGATTGATGCTTCTCTCTCACATCTCTCCCTTCCTCTCTCTCTAAAAACAATGAAAAAAAATGTCCTTGGGTGAGGATAGGGGAAAAAAAAGAAAAGAAAGTCAGACTTCAGTTGTGTATGTTTTATTACTAAATTTTAAGTTTGATGGCTTTATTTCCTAATTCAATTTCTTATTTTTCATTTATTCACATTATTTTATTTGCCTATGATGGTTCTTTTGTTCTGTTTCATATGCTAATCACCATACATCAAATGCTTCATGACCTAGCACCCACAAACATTATGTTTCTTTGTACTTTGACCTAAAGAACAAAATGACGATGAAAGAAAATTTTTATGACCATCTCTTATCAACCTTCATCTTCAAATTAACTAGTCTAATAGTAACTAGAATCCAGACTTGACATTGAGGGGGACCTCCAAAAAACCAATTACCTTTTGGAAGGTGGGCTTCCCCCAGTGGGTGGATGTTCTAGGAACCCATCTGTATCGGTGTACCAGATGGTATTGTTGTGAGAGGCTGTGTTGGGCTTCAGCAATTTTTTTTTTAAGACTCTTTCAATGCATTTGCCCATTTCATGATGGGTGATTTACAAGCGCATCTGCCCACAACATGCTGAGTGTTCAGCAGTTTTTCACCAAAAATGGCACGACCCCCATGTCCCACCCTCCCCCTGTTCATCTGATCTGGTCCCAAGCGACTTTTTTTGTTTGTTTCCCTGGATGAAAAAAGGTCCTCAAAAAGAAACATTTTGCCAATGTGGAAGAGGTGAAACAAAAAATGACAGAAGCACTAAAAGGCATCAAAATCAATGCTTCAAAAACTGTTTTGAGTAGCGAAAAAATTGTCAATAGGTGTATAGCATCAAATGGAGAGTTGAATAAAGTTTAAACATGTGAGAATATACAACTTTTTATAAATAAATCTATTTGGGGGGGTCTGCCTCTATTGTAGGCTATGAACCACTATGGACAATTCATTAAAACAGTATACACTATATACCTGATTGTAGTTTGTTGATGTACTTATTTACTTATTAAGAAAAGGTTCCAAGCTATCAGCAAAATGAAAACCCTTTCCCCTGAAGTACCGTATCACCAGGGTTGGGGATCAGTATATATCAACTACCCGACACAAATCCTGCAAGATAGTATAGACTTTCAAGTTCAACATCTGAAAGAAATCCGAAGTGTCCTATCATAGATTGATCCAATTATATTCGTAAAAGATTTATAATCAAGTATACATATATTCCAGTTGCGCTGATACTCAAGATCATCAGACGCTCTGTCACTAAGATACTGGAAACACGGAAAGAGCTGTAAGACTTCTCTGGAACATATTTATCAACAGATTACACAGTAGCATTTGGTGTATTTTGGCTACTTTCAGTTCTTTCACTAGACTGTAAGCTTCTTAAAAGCAGGGACTGTTCATTCATTCACCCAGTCAACAAATAATACTGAGTATCGAGGTTCGAAGCACTGATGACACCACAGTGAATAAAACAGTAAAAAATTCCTATCCTCATGGATTAGCTTGCATTCTAGTTAGAGGAAGCATACAATAAATAAATGAATACATAATATGTCTGGTGTTGATATGTGCTGCCAAAGAAAAAAGCATAAGAGACACACAGTTGACAATGGACTGATATTATTTTACATAGGCTGATCATTAAAGACCTGTCTGATAAGGTGAAAATTAAGCAGACCTGGAGTGAGCCACGAAGGAAACAGGGGGAAGAAACAGCACAAAGGCCAGTGTGACTGGAAGAGAGGGATAAGTAAGTGGGAGAAGGGGAAGAGATGAGGTCAGAGCCATGGCAGGGGACCAGATTATCCAGAGCATGAGAAGACTTTGGATTTACTGAGACAGTACTAAATCACTGGAGCAGAGTGACATGATTTGGCTTCTGTTTGAAGAATCACTTCAGCAGCTGTGGTAGAGAAGACTAGAGGAGTACGGGCAGAAGCAGGGAGAGCAGTTAGGAAGAGAGAGCAATAGGCCAAGAGAAGGGGAATAATGGGTTAGGCTAGAATAGCACAGTGGGGGTTGAAGAGAGAAGGTTGTTCAGGTCTTGCTATCAGATAGATGTGGGTATGAGAAAGGAAGAAATCAAGGATAACTCCGAGGTTTCTAACCTGAGCAACTGGTAGCATGGAGATTTCATTTACTGAAAGAGGGGTAACTGTGGGAGAAATAGGCTTTTGTTGCTGTTTTGTTTTCTGGTAGATGGAAATAAGAATTCAGCTTGGGCATTTTAGTTTAAGATGCCTCTCAGATATCCAGATGGAAATATTAAGTACATTGCAGGATATATGAGTCCTGATTTCAAAAGAGAGAGCTAAAAATAGATATATGAAAATAATCAGTATAAACATGGTATTTAAAGATGGGACTGCATGAGATCACCTACTGTATGGGTGTGCGTTAGGGGCAGGAGTCAAAGATTGTGCCCTTGTGCACTGCAATGAAAAGGACTCAGGAAAATGAGGAGGAAAACAAAAACATTAAGGAGCAACCTGGAAGGGAGAGAAGGACTTGAGAGATGGACTTGAGAGATGCTCTAGAAGCAAAGTGAAGAAAGTGTTTCAAGATGAAAAGAATTATCAGGTAATGTAAGGATTGAGAACTGGCTTCTGGGTTTAGTAACTTGCAGGTTATCTTCAATAGTGGCTTCAGTGGAATCAGAGAAAAGAATGCCTAACTGGAATGAGTTCAAGAGAAAATGGAAAGAGGAGAGGTGGAAACAACCAAGTACAGAAAAGTTGTGCCGTGGAAGGGATGGTAGTTGCAGGGAATGCAGGGTCAACAGAGCAGTTTTTTAAAGATAGTAAATATTACAGGCTTTTTGCCTAGGAATGATAGTGGAGAGAACAGGCAATGAAGTAGAAGAGATGAGCCACGGTAGGCGCGAGGTTACTGGACAGGCAAGAGGGGATGGGCACAGAGCAGAACAGGCAAAGGGGTTGGCTTTATGAGGGACTACAGTCTTATTTATCTGTGTATTCCCAGGGTCTCACACAGAGACTAGTCCATAGTAGGGATCTCAAAAAAGTGTGCTGAAAGAATAAACAAATGCATTCTTGAACAGGGCCCTTTCTTTTTGTACAATACTAGGCTATGAAGAAAAATATAGACTGCTTCACACACAGTTGATACACAACACTATGTATTTATTGTGAAATGAGAATCACTCAAAAACAGGTAAGATTAGGACAAGGTGTAGAAAAGAATGGAGACTACAGTATATATGACCAGGATTCCCATCTCAGGAAGTAGGTAGAATGAGAGGTAATGGAAGAAATGTTTAACTGAGTAACCAGTATTATTAGACAAGTACAAGGGAAAGCATGTGCTCGTGCGCACGCCTCCAGGAAAGACTGAGAAAAATGAGGGGCAAAGAAAATAAAGAAAGAAAATAAAAAAAGAAAATTTAAAAAAAGAGAAAAGAAATAAACAGAAATGTCCAGTCAGATGACCGGGTCAACGTTCTCAGATATACTACAAAGAAACGACCCAACCAGCCCGAGATCTTCTAGAAATCCTTCATCCTGGTTATTGCCTCTGGAATTGCCACCTATGTCTTACTTCCCTCTCCAGAGTCTGGGGGAAGGTGTGGTCTGCAGAGCTGTCCCTCCATCTGCTCTTCTGTGACATTTTTACTGACAAATACTCAAGCCACCAGAGTCCTGGCCACTGAAGATCTTCAATGTCAATCATCTTCCCATCCAACCTAGCGTGCTCAAGGGTCTGAGAAAGTGGGCAGTGGCCCTTTGCCAAGAGATGAAGGGCTCCTTGATGGAACAGCTCAAAAAACCTAACACCCTTAAGAACAACTTTGGTCCGTTCTTTTTCAAAAAGATTTAATGCACAAGGAAATCTAAGATGATCATATCAGTACTCACTCTTCCCCCTTGGGAGTATATAAACAAACCAGTTTATATCTGGTCCTTTAGGACCAGTTTTAACTTTGCCAGACACTCTGATGTCATCTGGTATATAGACTGTATCATTGACTTTTCTAAGTGAGTATTTCACTCTGCTAGATATTTCAATTGTCTAAAAATGACTGTGTTAGACTCCCCCACTCCATTCTGGGGAGGGTACAGAGTATAGACAAGCCCACCCTTTGTGTCTCTCTCCTGTCATCACAGAAGCTCCAAAAATGGAAAGAAGTGGGGGAAGAGGGAAAAAATTTCACTGGGAGTGCTTTAGGAGGGCCAAAGTTGAATAATATGACAAAGATGAATGTCATATTACCCAATCCAGTGAAATAAAAATTTACTCAACAAGTTTGCCTTCTATACTGTTTGTGATAAAATATCAACTGGAAGATATGGCAGATTAAAAATATAAATGTATATTTATTTGCTAATATTTGTTTGTAGTCCAAGATTTTTGTCCTGAGTGTGGATCTACTACTGAATTGCAAGTTGTCTTTCTTTCATATACCACACCTGCTGTGATGACCTATGTTTTCAATACATATAAACAAACACCTGAAAACATTCATGAAGTGACTAGGTACAGGGTCATTCTAGACTTTTAAGACTCCCTCCCAATCTATCTCAGTTTGTTTCTCCACATAATTAAGCAGTAATTTATTTTAGAGATTTGAAATTATTGAATTATTCCAAAGTATTTGAAATGCTCACAAAACCATTTTTTAATAAAATTCAAATTCCACTGGTTTATGTCAAATTTAATTACACTAGACAACTACAATAAGAAGTACCATGAACATGAACAGACACAGAAATAAATACAACTGACTCTCTGTAAGCACAGCTTGGTTGGGAGGCCACATGGTTCAGCTATATCATACCCATAACTCACATAGTAAAAGCAAGTGTTCACTATGCCAAGTTGGTTAAAGTGTTAACGGGAGAAACCTGGTTCTTCCTGCTGACATGATAAAAACATATCAGCAAGCCCATTAGCATACAGGTAAAGTTTATTAGTGCTCAGTTCTAATGGGAGAGCAAAAGCAAGGGTGGCAAGAGCAGAGAGGCCAGAGGCTGAGTGACCGGCACCCCGGTGGCCAGAAGCCGGCCACCCAGCCCTGCCCCCCAAACCCAGTGTGGCAAGAAAGGGCCAAGAGAGCGAGTCCTTTGTTCTGAGGACTTACACAGTTGGCGGGATGGGGGTGCGGGAGTTATATATTGATCGACAGGAAAAGCTGGTGCCAGCTTTCTCCCAGGGAGACACGACTACCCAAACGTAGGCACGTGTGGGGGTCTGTTAGCTCAAATCCTTATCTTGCTCTAGACTCCTTTGTTCATTTTGTATATGTATGGGGAGGCAGGCAATTAACCAAAGCTGTTTTGTGGGCTTTTTCTTTGGGCGCTGTGGACCCCTTCCTCTTCCCACTTCTAGGCCTTGGGATGAATGCACAGTCTCAAGATTTTCCTTTCCCAGCTAGTGAAATGATACACAGACTTTCAGGGACGCCCTCACTCCTGCACTATCACAGTTTTGCTTGTGTTGTTCAAGGTGCCTGGCAATCTTACTGGACGGGATCAGGACTGCTGAGTTAGTGGGTGAGACATGTCTTCCCCCTCCTCCCTGCCTTGGTTGACTATCTTTTCTACCTAAGTGCTAAAAGGAATTGCCTGGCAACCAGGACGCTAGCCTCTGGCCAGCAACAGCAGCGCAATCTCAGAGTTCTTCCTATGCTGTCTCCTGCATCAAAAGGGTACATTAAGTCAGAAAATGTTCACTGTATATCAGGTTCAAAGTACTGTAATAAATGTTTAGTTATGACAAACACCCTAAACTTAAAGATTTTAATTTATCAAAATGTAAATCCCAATTAGTAAAATTGGTTAAGTAGGGAAATTTTCCTGCCATGTATTTCTTGTTTATGAACAAGAAAAGCATTCAGAGATTTGAAGGAAAGGGAACTCATTTTCATGTTGCTGGGTCTGTTTGCTTTTCCATCTCTCCCACTAGACTCTCAGTTCCCTGAATGTCTGCTGCCTTTGTAACTGTTTCACAGAACATGACACTCAACAAACTTGGTTGGTAAACTCGCTGAATATGTTCACACATCCTGAAATACTGAATCAGTATTTCAGCTAGCCTACAAATAAATTTTCTAGGGCTGATAAAACATGTTAGAAGGTTTGATTCATGGTCTATTATCTGACAATATTTTCCATCTCTTTTTTTGTTACATTGTATGTATGCTTCCTGATACTGGTTAATAAAATTTATAAATCAGGGTCCTATTCATACATATATTACTACTGTATTACTGTTAATAATATTCTGTAAACTACTCTTTAATTTTTTTTAATTTATTAATTTTAGAGCGAGGAAGGGGTAGAGAGAAAGAGAGAAACACTGATTCATTGTTCCACCCATTTATGCATTCATTGGTTGACCCTTGCATGTGCCCTGACCAGGGATCAAATTGCAACCTTGGTGTATCAGGAAGATGTTCTAACCAACTAAGCTACCCAGGGCTAAACTATTCTATCTTGATTAAAGTCTTTAGTGCCCATAAAAAATAAAAATGGGTTGAATGTCCTACTGAATTAGAATTCCACTTTCCCACAAAGTGGCAGCTAATATTCCAGTTTCTAGACTTTTATTGAAAACATTAAAGTTCTCCTGGAACTCACAAATTCATCCCATCCAATACAATTATATAATCTGAGAAGTGAGCAGCACCCTGGAGATTATTTTTTGTCCAAAATCTCTCCTAATTAAGGGATCCCATTGAAAACTACTCATCTTTTAGGGGCAGGGAGGGATGTTTATCTCACATTAGAGAGTGCTGTACACATAGTAGACTCTTAATACATACTTATTTAACTGAACTGATGAACTTTAAAATGGACCCATTTTTTAAATTCTCGTTTTTCCTAGGTATTACTTGTAACGTCCACTGAATCTGTAATTAAAGATTTGCATGAATGTTCTCATTAACCAATGTTCAAAAAGAAATTCAGTAGAACAACAATAAAAAAGATTTTTTCAAAATTCAGTAGAGGAAATTCGACTTCCGGCAAAGATGGGGGCATAGGTTGATACACTCTGCTTCCCTACAGAACCAAAAGAAGGACAATAACAAATTTAAAAACAAAAGACAACCACAACTGCCAGAAAATCAAACTGTATCAAAGTCCTACAACCAAGGAATTGAAGGAGAAACATTCATCCCAACTGGTGCATCGAGACAAAGAAATATGGCCAAAATTAAAGAACAGATCAAAACTCCAGAAAAAGAACTAAGCAATGAGTAGATAGCCAGCCCATCAGACGCAGAGTTCAAAACACTGGTAATCAGGATGCTCACAGAAATGATTGAGTACGGATACAAAATAGAAGAAGAAATGAAGGCTATGCAAAGTGAAATAAAGAAAAATATACAGGGAGCCAACAGTGACGGGAGGGATACCAGGGTTTGAATCAACGATTTGGGACAGAAGGAAGAAATAAACATTCAACTGGAACAGAATGAAGAAACAAGAATTCAAAAAAATGAGGAGAGGCTTAGGAACCTCTGGGACAACTTTAAACATCCCAACATCTGAATCATAGGGGTGCCAGAAGGAGAAGAGGAAGAGCAAGAAATTGAAAACTTATTTGAAAAAATAATGAAGGAGAACTTCCTCAATCTGGCCAAGGAAACAGACTCCCAGGAAGTCCAGGAAGCTCAGAGAGTCCCAAAGGAGGTGGACCCAAGGAAGCACACACCAAGACACATCATAATTCCATTATCCAAGATTAAAGACAAGGGGAGAATCTTAAAAGCAGCGAGAGAAAAGGAGACAGTTACCTACAAAGGAGTTCCCATAAAACTATCAGCTGATTTCTCAAAAGAAAACTTGCAGAAAAGAAGGGGCTGGAAAGAAGTACTGAAAGTCATGAAAGACAAGGACCTACAGCCAAGATTACTCTCTCCAGCAAAGCTACCATTTAGAATAGAAGGGCAGATAAAGTGCTTCCCACAATAAGGTCAAGTTAGAGGAGTTCATCATCACCAAGCCCTTATTATATGAAATGTTAAAGGGACTTATCTAAGAAAAAGAAGATCAAAAACTATGAACAGTAAAATGACAACAAAGTCACAACTATCAACAACCGAACCTAAACACAAAAACAAAGCAAACAACTAGAAAGGAACAGCATCACAGAAATGGAGTTCACATAGAGGGTTACGGGAGGGGGCAAATGGAGGGAAAGGTACAGGGAATAAGAAGCATAAATAGTAGGTACAAAATAGACAGGGGAAGGTTAAGAATAGTACAGGAAATGGAGAAGCCACAGAACTTCTATGTACGATCCATAGACATGAGTTAAGCGGGGGTGGGGGTGGGGGTTAATGTTGGAGGGACGGGACATACAGGGAGGAGGGGTATAAAGGGGAAGAAAAAATGGGACAATTGTAATAGCATAATCAATAAAACAGACTTTAAAAAAAAGTTCAGTAGAGAATTCCCCATGATCAGTCAAATGTATTAACATCAATGCTACTAATGTAAGTAAATAATAAACCTTTAACAGAAAAATGGAAAATGAAATTTTCTTTCATTTGTTTATGATCAGTTAAGGATTTCCAATTTATCCACAATGCTGACATGTTGCCCAGTCTGGGTAGCTCAGCTGCTCAGAGCATCATCAAGATACACCATGGTTGCAGGTTCATTCTCCGACCAGGGCATACACAAGAATCAACTAATTAATGCATAAATAAGTGGAACAACAAAATCAATGTTTCTCTCTCTTTCTCTTCCACCTTCCCGTTCTCTAAAATCGATAAATTAAAAAAATATTTAAGAATTTAAAAAATGCTCACATGTCCTCAACTTCTAGTATGATTTTTTAAAACAAAGTCTTACGCTATTCACACAACTAAATTATATACTTATAATTGGGTGCTCACAGACTTAACCACAGTACTGTAGTGAGACATGTTATTATGTTAATTAGCTTTCCACCCAGTTAACACCCTGTGATTCCATATGATACGGTAATGAAGAGAACAAAACCTCTGGAGCAGTAAATACCACCAATAATTTTACTTGCTCAAGTATGTATCCCAAAACAGTACATAACTTACATGACCCTGCTTAGTGCACCTATTATAATGCATCTGTTGAGGGGGGTTCTTACAACATATGCTAGGACACAAAGTACAAAATCCATTACAAAATCCATTTCCTTCTGTTTTGCTGAAAGGGAACACACACCATCCCTCAACAGCATAACTAGTGCTTTATTAATATTTTTCAGGCTATAATTTAAATTCCCATTTCCTCCTAAATATCTCTGGACCAACACTCCTGCCAATCCATCCATCTGTCTCTTTCATCACGGCTTCTTTTCATAACTAACAGGTCAAGTTACTTTCCCCTCATTTCAACACAGTGCACTGTATCCACCATAGCCCACTGCTGAATGCCAGACTATAACATATTGAATTTCACTGTCCTTCATTGTTTCCAGTTTAACTGCCATTTTACTACCATGCACGTGAGAGAAATGTGTTCCCACAGGCATCTTATAAATTTCCATAGTGCTATTTTTGTGGATTTACAAAACATGTTCCTTCTCTGAATTCCCTTTACCACCACAAAAACAGCTTTGAAAGGCAGAGATTCTTCCCCCACCCCCCCACAAGTACCCTATGCAAAAAAGAAACTGATTCGAAGTATTTCTATTTAGCTGGCCAATTTAACCCCAAAGGCCTTGATATTGAGCAATATAAGAATATCAGGGCAAATATCTTAAGTACCACTTTCGGCCTTCCAAATTAAAATAAAAATTTTTCAACCCTCAAAAATTATGTTGTTAAATATCCTTTCCTCCCAGGTTATACCTAAAGGACTACCCAGCCCATTATAAACAACTGGCTTTGACTTCTGCACAACGTCCTAAATTTTACTAAATCCCCCACCCCATCCCCGCCCAGGTCTCACAGACACACACAAATCCCTGGGCAAACCCCAAACCTGCCAATGAAGTGAACTATTTCCCTGCCACAAAGAGGCGGCCTGCGCCTCGTGCACGGCGGCCTCTGCACACATGTGCTGGGCAGACAAGTGCGGAACTGCCCTGCGTGGATCCCAGCCTGGAGGCCTGGACCGAAAACCACTCTTCCCCAGCCACTGCCCGCCCACCCACCCCCATGCCTCGCGGCCACTCTCTCCGAAGACAGGCGGCTGGCTCTGAAGTGCCCCAGTCGCAGGCCAGCGTTCCCCTCCGCCCGGCGGAATGGCTGTGCTCAGACCCACTTTCAGCCCACCCACCATCCTTTTTCCTTCCCCTTCTTCTTCGCCTCAGGAAATTCCATCGGAACTTCACTAGGGCCTGGCCGAGGAGTCCTGCCAGGAGCCCAAGCACACCGTTCCCCGACGGCCGCGCCCCCGCGCCTCGCCCGAGGCGGCCACCGACTCCTGCGACCCCCGGTCCTGCGCCTCACCTCTTCCTCGCTCTCGCTGCGGAAACACAGGCACGCGGCCCGCTTCTTGTAGCCGTCGCCGTCATAGGTGCGGGTCTGGTTCGACTTGAGCTTCATCATCCTCTGGCCCGGGTGGGGGTGCGGTGCGGGTCGCAGGAGTAGAGGGTGGGGAGCCCGCTCCGGACGGCCGCGCACGCGCGCCCGCGCGCGCGTTCCCGGCTCGCTCAGGAGCAGCAGGGAGAAGGAGCAGCTTCTCCGCTACCCAGCTCTTCCGCTAGCCCGCCGCAACCTCCTCATTCCCCTCGTCCCAGGTCCTGCGCTGCCGCTGCCGCCATCACGACCGCTGTCCCCGCTGTCCCCGAGGCTGCCACCCCCTTTGCTGCCACCACCCCCGACGACAACCGCGCCGCCATCTTGGGCGTGCTGCGTCAGCAGCGTAAGACCGCGCTGGCCTGCTGGATGACCATGCAGTCGCAGCACCGGCCGCTTTCAGGAATTGCGCCCTCCCAGTCCGAGCAGCGTAAATGAGCGTCTGGATTGAGTGGGCTGCGCGACTCGAGGCGGTCTCTACGCCAGCAGCGTAGGGGTGAGGTTGGTGGGGAGCACGGCAAGAGAGCCTGGGAAGAAATCACGCTGGAGCAGGGCCGCCCAGGAACGGCCAGGGTAGAGCCACAGCTCTTTCAGCCGTTTGGCTGTGTGAAGAGGGAAATAGGGACTTGCACAAGGTCACACTGTGAGTCCGAGGCTGAAGATGACCCAAAGTCAGGCCGCCTGGGCCTTGACCCTGCTAGTCCATCTGGGAGGAGTTGAGGAGCAAGGTCTGGGAGAAAAAGTGGGATGCAATTAAACACGAGAGTGTACCCTGGGATGCCTGGGATTAGGTACTGCACCTGAACGGCGAGGTCTGGGGCGGGGGTATGTTGGGAGGGCGGGCATGTTTCACTGACATCCAGAAGCTCTGGAAGTCTTATGGGCTGTGGCATGTGGAACAAATGTTTATCCTGGGATCCTTTATTTGTGCAATAAAGCAAATATTTCCTCTCAAGGTAAACACAAGGGCCGGAAAGAAAGATACCTGTGTGTATGTGCATACATAACGCAAATCATAAGGCATCAACATTTCTGGCAATAAATGGGAGCATATTGTGGATGTGAAACAGATTCTCCAGGGAAATACATACAGTCAGACACACTCGAGCTGCAGTAGCCCAGACCTCCGAGGCCCTAAACACGTTGAAAATCCTGTATAGGATTTGTCCATGAGTTGCGTATTACCCTTTTTTAATTTGCTTGCATTTAGCATGGTCAAAAAAGACAAGATTTGAAACCAAACAAACCTAGGTTAAAAACAATTATATAATTTATTTTCCTCTGTAAAATGGAGAAAATAAACCTACTTGGTGCCTGGCATATAGTAGGCACTCAGTATATTGCAACTAATATTATTGACATTTCACACAACTCTTGCCACATAACATGTGGAATTTCAGTTCATTTTGGTCAGTCGTCATAACAGTTCCCCAAATCTTGGTGATTTTGGTAGTCTTTTTAGCTTTTCCTCTGTCGTTATGTCTCTAAAATAAAGGGGGGCGGGGGGGCAAAAGGCCTGATTGTAGAAATACTGTTACGTGTACATTGTCAAAAATTTGAAAAATACAGAGGATCTAAAATACTAAATTATGGATATCTTTGAGCACCTTCTGTAGAAATCTGTGTCCTACATTTCTTCCAGTCTTTCCCACATGTGGTTATTTTAAAATCCCATTTCTAATAACCACCTAATAGTCCATCATAGGGGTGTATCATCAATTTTTTTTGCCATTTCCCATTGTTAGAAGCTTAGGTTGTATCTGTTTTTTTTAGAAAAACAATGAACATCCCTGTACATAAATACTTGTCCATATCTCAGATCGTTCAAGATAAATTCTCAGGGGTAGATCCAGGGGGTAGGAACATACGTGTGGCCTTCGCCACCAGCTACCAAAGCCTTTGCAGAAAAGTTGTAGGAGTACAGTCACACCAGCAGCTAGACAGCTACACTGTACCATCTGCCACTTTGTTAAGGATCAGAGCAGAATTGCAAAGGCATTGCAGGTTTCAGTACACGAGCAAAAATAGTGAGTTAGATTGTAAACTCCTTAAGGGCAGTCTTGTGTCATTTACCTTCATATCCCCATATCCTAGCACAATGCCTTGTCCAAAATAAGCACTCAGTAATGTTGATTGAAGAGATGGATGGAAGTTTTTTATTGGTTCCTAATTCCATCCTCAGCTTTTATAGGCCTGTTTAGTTGCAAGAGCCCACAAGACCACTTCCAGATCCCTTGTCTTAGTAGTAATAATTACTTTCTCTCGTTCAGGAAACATTAACCAAGGAATCCCAACCTTTCCTGGAAGACAATGGGTAAATATTAGATAAGTTGCTTCCCACAGTCTCAGTTACCTACAGTCAATGTGTTCTGAAAATATTAAATGGGAATTCCAGAAATAAATTCTTGAGTTTTAAATTGCATGCCTTCACAAGATGCATCACCCCTTAGTTGAGCATCTCCACACTATATACGCTGTCCTCTCTCTCTTAGTCACTTAGTAGCAGTCTGGGTTATCAGATCAACTCGTGGTATCTCAGTGCTTGTGTTCAAGTAACCCTCCGTTTACTTAATGTCTCCAAAGCACAAGAGGACAACAGGTCCTCAAATAATATCCTTTCCTTATAATGTTGCTGAGATGCCAAAGGGCCTTAACTCTTATTTATAAAATTAGCCTATGGTTAAATTGGTTCTGGTACATGTTTTGCTTAAAGTCACAGAATGTATTTTTCTTTTTTCTTTAATTATATTTTATTGATTATGCCATTACAGTTGTGCCAGTTTTTCCCCTCTCCACACAGTCCGTCCCACTTCCTCAGGCAATCCCCACCCAGTTCTCCATGTCCATGGGTCATGCATATATGTTCTTTGGCTACTCTGATGCTGTACTATACATCCCCATGACTATTGTGTAACTACCATTTTGTGCTTCTTAATTCCTTCACTTTTTTCGGCCATCCCCCTGACCCTCATGTCTGGCAACCACCAAAACATTCTCTATGATTCTGTTTCTGTTCTGCTTGTTTCTTTATTTTGTTTTTTAGATTCAGTTGTTGATAGTTATGTATTTGTTGCCATTTTATTCATATTTTTATCTTTTTCTTAAATAAGTCACTTTAACATTTCATATAATATTGGTTTGCTGATGGTGAACTCCTTCAGCTTTTTCTTGACTGGGAAGCTTTTTATCTACCCTTCAATTCTAAGTGATAGCTTTAGTAGGTAGAGTAATCTTGGTTGTGAGTCTGCATTTCATCACTTTGAATATTTATTGCTAATCCCTTCTAGCCTGCAAAGTTTCTTTTGAGGAATCAACTGACAGTCTTAAGGGAACTACTTTGTAGGTAACTAACTGCTTTTTTTTTTTTTTGCTGCTTTTAAGATTCTCTCTTTGTCGTTAACCTTTGGCATTGTAAAAATGATGTCTTGCTGTTAGCCTCTTTGGGTTCATCTTGTTTGGGACTCTCTGCACTTCCAGGACTTGCCTGTTTATTTCCTTCACCAAGTTAAGGAAATTTTCTGCCATTATTTTTTCAAATAGGTTTTCAATTTTTTGCTCTTTCTCTTCCCCTTCCAGTGCCCCCATGAGGCAAATGTG
This sequence comes from Pteronotus mesoamericanus, assembly GCF_021234165.1. Classification (NCBI taxonomy): domain Eukaryota; kingdom Metazoa; phylum Chordata; class Mammalia; order Chiroptera; family Mormoopidae; genus Pteronotus; species Pteronotus mesoamericanus. The sequence goes on from NW_026555085.1 coordinate 4,607,211, forward strand.
GGTATGATTAAAATTGCTCCAGAGGCTCATTACACTGGCCTCATTGGGAGGGAGGGGGATTATTTTTTCTTCTTGCTGTTTTGAGTAGCAGGCCATGGTCAGCTACTACCTGTGTTCTGTCCAAGGCCATGTAGCATAAGCTACAAAGCAGTCTGCAGATGGCTACTACTTATGCTGGGCTTGAAGGTGCCCAAGTGATGCCAAGCTGTGAACCAGTGCCGGCTAGTGCCAGGCCTGGGGCCACTTAGCAAGAGGTATGGGACTTGCTGAGACCAGATGCTGCTTGAGAAGATTTAGGAAAATCTGAAGCAGGAGCCAAGACCAGCCTGTGTATGGAAAAGCCTTTCACTGGAAACAGCTTGGGTGGGCCTGAAAGTTGGGTGAGGCAGAGTCTTAGGGAATCACCAGGGTGGGGCAAACAGTGTGAGCCAGGTTGATGGAGTCTCAGATATGGCACCTGCCTGCTGGCTCTGTGGGAGGAGGGATCAGAAAAGGAACAATGGCCTCTGCCATCAGTTCTCTCCCCCAGCTCTCACTCCGCTGCTGAACAATTCAGGTTCTCCCATGTACCTGTGGGCCTTCCAAGCTGCTACCCCAATGTTGGAGCTCAGAGGGAATGAGTCTGAATAAGTCTGTGCGTGAGCCTTTTAAGAGGAACTGCCTGAGAATGCAGCAGTTTCTGTCTTCTACAACTTCATTTCCCACTGTTTTTTACAGCCAGAAGTTATGGGGACTTATATTCCTGGCACTGGAACCCTGGGCTGGGGGGTCCACTGTGGGGCTGGGACCCTTTGCTCCTGCGATATCCCTCCTGATTTTTATTTGCCACACATGGGTCTTGGACCATCCCATTCTGTGTCTCCATCCCTCTTACCGGTCTTGATGTGGTTTCTTCTTTAATTCCGTAGTTGTAGTACTTTCATTCAGTTCAATTTCCAGCAGTACTGAATACTGACTGTTCTGTAGTTTAGTTGTAATTTTGATGTGGTTGTGTGAGGAGGTGAGCTGTGTTTACCTAGGCTGACATCTCAGCTTTCTCTCAAGTCACAGAACCTATTGACAACTTTAAGGAAGGACTTAGTGTAGTGACATTGGCAATTCGGATATGCCGAAGAGAAGCCATAAAGTGCTTCCTTTAACAAAAAAGTATATATGTACTGTAGAGGAAAAAACACAGTATATATAGGGTTCGATACTCACAGTTTCAGGCATCCACTGGGGGTCTTGAAGCTTAAGGGGGGATTCCTGTACTTATTGCCATATTATTTCCAGTTAAATACTTCTCCAAAAGTCCTATAAGAAAAAACTAGTATGTAAAATGTTGCCTGTTTCCTTATGACCAGAGTAAATAGTAAGGTATCTCTTTAGTTGCCTAAGCCAGAAACATAGGAATCATTTATATATCTCTTATCTTCCATTTGTCGATAACTCTGTTGCTTCTGCCTTCTGACATCAACCCAGGGCCTTCCCTCCTTGCCATCTGCCATTACTTCAGTAGGATTCTTCCCCTTACCTCTTCTTGGCTCCCATCGAGACTTTACTTCAGCCCCATCCACCCACAGCAGCAAGAGGAATCTTTCCCAGATACAGAACTAAGTAAGTCATTGCTTTGATTAAAACCCTGCAGATGTTTTTCAGTTCTTTGAAGTTAAAATCTAAATTTTACTAGGAGATACAAGACTCCGCAGGAACTGGCCCCCCTGCACCTTTACCCTCTAGTCTAGTCATTCTGAATTACCTACAGTTTCTTGAACCTCTACACAACCTTCCAGGTCTTGAACATGCTTCCCTGTTGTGTGAAGTGCTCTTCTTCTAAGACCCTCACTCACTCAATTGTCCTTCCCCACCAACCCAAAGAGAGGTCATATGCATTTATCCTTCAAAGCTCATATTAAAAGTCACCTCTGGAAGCCCTCCCTAACTACCCCTGTACCTCCTATTAGCCAGGGTTTGCCCTGCTTTATCATGTTATTTGTCACATAGTATCATCATTGTTTTCTTGCCAGTTTCACATTTCAGACTTCTTGAAGGCAAGGTCTTGTGTCACACTTATCCTTGCTTACTTCACTCAGCATTTATCGCAGGACCTAACATAGAACACATCTCAAAAAATTTGTTAATGAAAGAACAGCTATTGCCCTTACAGAACCTGATCTTAAGTATAGAGCTCAATCAGTTGCCCAGTGTGAAATGAGACTGACTCGTTATAGGAACACCTCCATATAACACACCTAAAATTTGTTTTCTGAATGAAGATCACACAGCATTCTTTGTTCCACATTTCAGAGATTATCTGTAGTAACTTTTTAGGGCCGATTCTGGATAAAATGACATATAAAATACAGAAAATTGGTTTTTGTAGGTTCCTTACTTGACTCTGCTCCCTAAACATGCCTCTCACTCCTTCTACCTCTCCAGGACTATCTTGTGCATCCATGAAGTTCCCCAGGAGCACCTTCTGTTTCTGGTCTTTGCTTCTGAATTAGCTCTCTATTTCTACATAATGAATCTCCCCAAAACATAATGGCTTAAAGTCATGAATTATTTATTATTTCTCATGGTTTCCATGGGTTATGGATCCTGGAGTGGTTTTGCTGAGCATTTTTAGTTTGGCGTCTTTAATAAGATTTCAGTCAGGTGTTGGCCAGGCTATGGTTATCTGAAGGCTTGACTGGGGATCCAATTCCAAGGGGCGCCCTCATGTGGCTGGCAGTTGGAAAGAGGCCCAGTACCCTTCCATGTGGACTTCTCCATGGCAATACTTGAGCATCCTCATGACATGTTGGCTTGATTCCTCCCAGACCAAATGATACAAGATTCCAAGACTGAATTGCAATGCTTTTTATGACCTAGCCTTGGAAGTCACGACTTTATCAGTGTCACAGCTTTTTACTTATAAAATAGGGCAGCCTGACTCATAGGTCAGTGAGGGAGGAGGGTACACAAAGGTATGAATAGCAGTAGGCAGGGATCATTGGGAGCCATATTAGAAGCTGCCTACTATACCTCTAATAAGTTACCATTTGTAGTAGCATCAAAAAAATCAATATCTAGGGATAAATATAAGAAAAATTGTGTAAGATCTGTATACCTAAAACTAGAAAATATTGCTGAGAGAAAGTAAAGACCTAAATAAATGGAGAGAGATATCATGTTCTTAGATTCAGAAACTCAATATTGAAAATAAACCATTTTCCCTAAATTGATACATGGATTCAACACAATTCCTATAAAAATATCATCAGATTATTTAGAAGAAATAGGTATAATTATTGTAATATATATGGAAAGGAAAGGATATAAAACAGATAAGGAAAAAATCCTGAAAAAGAATAGAATTGAAGGACTTACGTTACCTAACTTCAATACTTACTGTAAAGTCTCAGTCATCACCCCTGGCCAGGTAGCTCAGTTGGTTAGGACACTGTCCTTATATCCCAAGGTTGTGGGTTCAATCCCTGGGCAGGGTACATACAAGAGTCAACCAATGAATGCATAAATAAGTGAAACAACAAATCAATATTTCTTCCCCCCCACCTCACTCTCTAAAACCATAAATTAAAAATTCATATAACGTGACAGTAATCAGGACAGTGGGACAGACTAATAGATCAATGGAAGAGAATAGAGAATCCAGAAATACTTACATACTTACATGATTATTTGATTTTCAAGAAGGCACCAGAGCAATCCAATGGAAAAAAAGACAGACTTTTTAACAAATGGTGCTGGAATAAATGGATATCCATATGGGAACAAATGAACCATGACTCCTTCCTCACACCATGTGCAAAGATTAATTCAAGATGAACCATAGATATTAATATAAAATCTAAAACCCGCCCTGGCTGGTGTGGCTCAGTGGACTGAGTGCCAGACAGCAAACCAAAGGGTCGTCGGTTGGGTTCCCAGTCAGGGCACAGGCCTCGGTTGTGCGCCAGGTCCCCAAGCAGGGCTCCGCTCAGGATGCAACCACACATTGATGTTTCTCTCTCTCCTTCCCTTCCCCTCTCTAAAAATAAATAATAAAATCTTTAAAAATTTAAAAAAAATTAAAACCCTACAGACTTCTGTGGAAAATGTGGTATACCTTCATGACTTAAAAGGCAGCTAGGTTACGAAAGCAATAACCATAAAAGGAAATCAATAAATTTGACTTAATCAAAACTAAAAACTTCTGCTAATCAAAAGATGCCATTGAAAAAATTAATGGACAAGCGACAATGGGAAGAAAATATTAATAAAACACATACCTGACAAAGGACTAGTATCCAGGATATATAAGGAACTACTACAACTCAATAATAAAAAGATCAATTACCTAACTTTAAACTGGGCAAAAAGATAGCCCTTTCAACAAATAATGCTAGAAAAATTGAACATCCATAAGCAAAATCAAAATCTAGGGGTAAACGTAAATGAACCTCAAACTAAGTGTCGTACATAAAGCTATTCAAAGTAGATCATGGATTTAAATATAAGACATAAAGCCATAAACCTTTTAAGAAAAAAAAGCATTGGAAAATCTTCAGATTTAGCACTAGACAGACTTCTTAGACTTAACGAAAACATGATCTATAAAAAAATTGATAAATCGGTTTCATCAAAATTTCAGTATTTTTCTCTGTGAAAGACTCTATTAGGAGAATGAAAAGGCAAGTTACAGGCTGGAAGACAGTATTTGCAAATCACATATACAACAGAGAACTATCATCTAGAATAAAGAATTTTCAAAACAGCCCTGGCTGGTGTGGCTCAGTGGATTGAGTGCCAGCCTGCAAACCAAAGGGTCACCAGTTCAATTCCCAGTCAGGGTACATGCCTAGGTTGCAGGTCAGATTCTCAGTAGGGGGCAAATGAGAAGCAACCACACATTGATGTTTCTCTCCCTCTTTCTCCTTCCCTTCCCCTCTCTCTAAAAATAAATAAATAAATAAATAAATAAATAAATAAATAAAATCTTTAAAAAAAAAAGCATTCATGAACAGACACTTCACCAAAGAGGATATACAGATGGCAAGTAAACATATGAAAGATGTTCAACAGCAGATGTTCAACAGCAGTAGCCATTAACTGCCATTAGGGAAATTCAAATTAAAACCACAATGAGATCTCTACACACCTATAAAAAATGATTAAAATGAACAATAGGGACCAACATTAAATGCTGGCTCACTCATACATTGGATCACTCATACATTGCTGATGGAAATGTAATATGGCACAGTCACTCTGGAAAACAGACTGTCAGTTTCTTAAAAAAATTAAACATGCAACAACTGTACAACCCAGTAATTGTACTCTTGGATAGCTATTCCACAAAAATAAAGATGTGTTTACTCAAAAGCCTGTACCTAAACATTTATATCAGCTCTATCTGTGATGGCCAAAAACTGGCACCAGTCCAGATGTCCCTCAGTGAAGGAATGGTTAAACAAATTGTGGTGCATCTATTCCATGGAATATTACTCAGCAATAGGAAGGGACAAACTATTGAAACACGAAACAATCTAAATGGATCTTCTGAGAATTATGCTATGTGAAAAAAGCTAATCCCCGAAAATTACATACTGTATGATTCCATTTAATATCATTTGTGAAATAAAACTAGAAATAGAGTACAGACCAGTGGTTTCCAGGGTTTGGGAGGCTATAGGGGTGGGATGGAAGTAGGTGCAACTATAAAAGGGCAACATGAAGGATCTTCTTGGTGATGAAAATATTCTGTTTCTTGACTGTGTCAATGTCAATATCCTGTTTGTGACATTGTTTTGTAACATTTTATCTTCAGGATAGAGTTTTGCAAGATGTTACCATTGAGAAACAGTAAAACATACATGGGCTCTCTGTAGTATTTCTTAGAACTGTATGCAAGTCTACAAGTATCTCAAAATTAAAAGAGTAATTTTTTGAGTGTTCAATTTTTTTCCAGCTTTGTGGAAGTATAGTTGACACATAAAAAAAAAAAAAAAAAAAAACGTTTGTTTTTAAAAAATTGGGCAGCCCTAGCTGGTGTGGCTTGGTGGACTGAGTGCTGGCCTGCAAAACAAAAGGTCACCTGTTGGATTCCTTGTCAGGGCACATACCTGGGTCACAGGCCATGTCCCCAGGTGGAGGCGTGCAAGAGGCAACCGATTGATGTTTTTCTCATACATTACTGTTTCTCTCCCATTCTTTCTCCTTCCCTTACCCTCTCTCTGAAAATAAATAAAATATTTGCAAGATAAAAACAAATCCTTATATAAAAATTTTTCCTAAACTGGGCAAACTATTTAAGAGACAGTTCACAGAAAAAGATGTAAGGAATGGCCAATAAATCAACATACCTGGCTGGTGTGGCTCAGTTGGGTATCTTCCCGCAAATTGAAAGGTCGCCAGTTTGATTCCTGGTCAGGGCGTATGCCTGGGTTGCAAGTTCAGTCCCCGGTCAGGGTGCATATAGAAAACAACCAATAAATGTTTTTCTTCCTCTCTTTCTCCCTCCCTTCCCCTCTAAAAAATCAAAAACATAAAATAAAAAATTGTGTTCAACATTGTTAGTCATCAGGGAAATGCAAATTAAAACCATATGTAATACACCAGAATGGCTAAATTTCAAAATTAAAAAATGTTAAAAGACCTACAATATCAGAGACTGATAGAATGTAGAGCAACTGTAGTTCATACATTGTTGGCAGAAATGTAAAATATACAACCACTTTTGAAAACTGCTTGACAATTTATCAAAAGTTAAAAATATACCCACCCTATGACCTACCACTTCCACTACTAGGTATTTACCCAAGGAAATTGAAGATATATGTCCACAAAAAGCTTGTACGAGAATGTTCATAAAGCTAAAATTTGGCAACATCACAGGTGACCCTCAATAAAAGGATGGATAAACAAACTGGTATAACTGTACAATAGAATATTATTCATCAGCCCCAAAGAACACACTACTGATACACATATATCAACATGAATGAACCTCAAAAACGTTAAGTTTGAGTGAAAAAGCCTTAAACAAAAGAAACATGCTGTATAATTCCATTATATGAAGTCCTGGAACATGTAGAACTAATCTATTTAGGGGTGGGGGGACCGGAAAAATTTTTGCTTCGTGAGTATGGAGGATGGTGATTAAATGAGAATGGTGAGTATGGAGGTAAGTTTCTGAAATGATTGTGAAATTCTGTATTTTAATAGAGGTTTGGGTTATATTATCACAACACAGTGAAATTACACTTAAGGTTTGTGTATTTCAAGATTACTGGGAGGGTAGGGTATACGGGAACTAAATGGGAATGGAAAAAATACAATAAAGATTAAATTTAAGAAGATTTGTGTATTTCATATGTATAAATACTACCACCGATCTATAAATTGGTAATATCCATGCTGAAGTATTTAGGGGGTGGCATACTATTACCTGCAATTTGAACATGTATTTTAAAGATAAGATATATTGGTGGATGGATATATGGATGAAGAGACAGATGAAAGGTAAATAGATAAGTGATAAGTAGTATAGTAAAACGTTAATGTTAGAGTCTAGGTAGTAGGAATGTAAGTGTTCAATGTGAAAGTCTTTATGAATTTTACAATAAGTGGCTATATTTTTATAATAAATATTAGTAAAAATGAACCATGAACTCTGTATCACTACATCCACAAAAATGAATCTGAGAGGATCATAGACCAAAATGTAAAATCGAGACTCATCATCTATAAGAAAGTATAAGGTGCCCTGGCCAGATAAGCTCAGTTGCTTGGAGTGTTGTCCCATATACAACAAAAGCTTGCAGATTCAATTCCCGGTCAGGACACATACCTAGGTTGCAGGCTCAGTCCCCAGTGGGGCACATACAAGAAGAGGCAACCAATTGATGTTTCTCTCCTTTTCTCCCTCTCGTCGCTCTAAAAAAAAATAGATCTTTTTTAAGATTAATTAATTTATTTATAGAGCGAGGGGAGGGGAGGGAGAAAGAGAGGGAAATGAAACATTGATGTGCAAGAGAAACATTGATTGGTTGCCTTTTGCTCGCCCCCAACTGGGGACATGGCCCACGAGCCAGACATGTGCCCTGACCCGGAATTGAACCCACAACCTTCCATTTGCAGACTGGCACTCAATCCACTGAGCCACGCCAGTCAGAGCAATATTTTTTAAAAAAGAAGAAAATGAATAGAGAAGACTGGAAAACACATTTGAGGTATATATAAAACAAATGACTGGTATCCCAAATATATTTTTAAATGTACACAAATCAGCAATAAAATTTTTTTAAAGACTTTATTTATTTATTTTTAGGGGGGAAGGAGAGGAGAAAGAAACAGAAACATCAAGGCGTGGTTGTCTCTCACGTGTCCCCACTGGGACCTGGCCTGCAACCCAGGCATGTGCCCTGACTGGGAACTGAACTGGCGACCCTTTGGTTTGCAGGTTGGTGTTCAATCCACTGAGCCACACCAGCCAGGGCTAAAAAAAAAACCAAAAAAAAAATTAATGGAAATATAATCGAACAGATGCTTTACAAAGTAAGACACAAAAATGCCCAAAAGTACATTAAAAGGAGCTTAAGATCATTAGTTATTAGGTAGCTGTAAATTAAAACTACAGTGAGATACAACTTCACACCCACTAGATTGAGTGAAGTCAAAAAAGACAACAGCAAACACTGGGCACAACCGAAACTGATAACAATGACTGTGTAGTAGTTGTACAATGAAACAACCACTCTGAAGAACTATTTAGAAAATTCTTATTAAATTAAAGACAGGCCTAGTCTATGACCCAGCAATTCTACTCCTAGGTATTAACCCAACAGAAGTGAAGACAAATGTTTACAAAAAACCTTTTTTTTTTAAAAGATTGTTCAAAGATAGATTGTTTTTCTAAAAGATAGAGAGAAGGGAGGGAGAAAGAGGGGGAGAGAAACATTGATGTGTGAGAGAAACATCAATCTATTGCCTCTTGCATGATCCCAACTGGGTACCTGGCCAGCAACCCAGGCATGTGTCCTGAATGAGAATTGATCCAGCAACCTCTTCGTTTGCAGACTGGCACTCAACCCACTGAGCCATGCCAGCGAGTGCCACACACAAAAAATACTTGCACAAGAATATTTATGGCACCCTCATTCATAATAGTCCCAAACTTGAGGAAGACCAAATGTCAATAGGAAAATGGGTAAGCAGTGTTTTATTTAGGGAAGAAATGGAATACAATGAAGTACTATTCAACAATAAAACAAAGTGCTGATACACACAACAATACAGATAAAAGTGGAAGAAGTTAGTCATAAAAAGTAAACAGTACCCCTGACTGGTGTTGCTCAGTGGGTTGGGCATCATCCTGAAAACTGAAAGGCTGCCAGGTCGGACTCCCGGTCAGGGCACACGCCTGGGTTGCAGGCCAGGTTCCCAGCTGGGGGTGTCCAAGAAGCAACCAATCATGTTTCTCTCCCTCTCTTTCTCCCTCCTTTCCCCTCTTTCTAAAAATAACTAAGTAAAATCTTTTTTTAAAAAAATCAAATACTATATAAATCCATTTATATAATATCTCAATACAGAAATTATCAAACTGTTCTGTGGTGGTAGAAATCTGATACTGGTTGTAGAAGGGTTGGGGAGAGGATTGGCTGGAAAAGGGCAGGAGAAAATACTCTGGGGAGAAGAAAAATTTTGTTTCCTCTAGTTTTGGGCAGTAGTTATACAGGAGTATGCAATTATCGAAATGTACTGTATAAGATCTATGCATTTTAGTGTAATGTTCATTACAATTTAAAGAGTCTAGAAATCATTTTTAATATCCCAGGAGAAAACAGTAAGAAAACAAAATTAAAATTAAACAATTCCATTTAAAATACCATAAGAATGTTTAGTAATAAAGTTAACAGAAGACTTTGCACTAAAAATTATAAATCACTGTTGAGATATTGAAGATCTAAATAAATGGAGAGCTATGCCAGGTCAATGGATTGAAAGACAGGGTAGTGTTAGGAAGACAGTTCTCCCCAAATTGATCTATACTCAAAGCTATCCCAATCAAAATCATGGCAAGGTTTTTTTTCTTAAATTTTACATAGAAATACAAAAGACCAAAACAAACCTTGAAAAACAATAGTCAAAACAGTCTTGAAAAAGAAAAAAGCTGGAAGACTTACCTGACTTTAATAATCTAAAACCACAGTAATCAAGACTGTGATTGTGATTTTAGGATAAACATGAAATGATATAAAATAGCAACCAGGTATCAATCCACATTTGTACCATCTACTGATTTTCGACAACAGTGCCAAAGCAAATCAACAGGGAAAGGAAAATATTTCAATGAATAGTGATGGAACATCTGGATATTCTTATTAATGAGAAAAATAATTAACCTTGACCCCTATCTTACACTATATACAAAAATTAATTTGAGGTGAATCATAAACCTAAATGTAACAGTTGAAACCATAAAACACTTGGAAGAAATAATACAAGAACATTTTTTGAACCTGGGGGATTTCTTAGCAGGATCCAAAAAGCAGTAACAATAAAAGAAAAATGTGATACATTAGACTTCATCAAAATTATAAAACTCTGCTCAAGATGTCTTTAAGGAAATGGATAATCAAGATACAGACTGAAAAAATATTCATAAAACATATTATTGATAAAGGACTTGTAAAGACTTGGCAAAGTAAATGAACAGATACTTCATAAAGAAAAATATACAAATAGCCAATAAGTACAAGAAAAAGTGCTCAACACCATTGCTAATAAGTGAAATGCAAATTAAAAACAATGAGATATCACTACATCCCTATTAGAATGGCTAAACTTAAGAATGACAGCACCAAATGTTGGTGAGGACATTGAGTAATGAACTCTCATACATTGTTGTTGAGGATATAAAATAATACACTTTGGAGAACTGTTTGGCAATGTCTAATAAAATTAAACATATATCTACCTAATAACCAAGCAATTCCACTCCTGGGGGTATTTACCCAGAGTGACAGGCAGAATAATGGCCCTCCAAAGATGTCCACATCATAATCCCCAGAATCTGTGGATACATTACCTTACATGGGAAGGTGTGATTAAGAAGTTCAAGATGGGGAACATTATCCTGTATAATCTCAGTGGGCCCAATGTAATCACAAGGGCCTTATAAGGAAAAGAGGGAGACAGGAGAGTGTGAAACAGAAAGAGATGGAAAGAAAGAAGCAGAGATCCGAGAGAGGGATTTCAAGATGCTACCCTGGTGGCTTTAAGATGGAGAAAGTGGCCATGGAATGTGGGTGGCTTCTAGAAAAGTCAAGAAAACAGTCTTCCCCAGAACTGCCAGAGGAACACAGACCTGCTGACCCATTTTGGACTTCTGACCATTAGAACCTTAAGATAGTAAGTTTGTGTTGCTTTATGCTACTAAATCTGTAATAATTTGTTATAGCAGCAAATATGGAAACTACTATAGCTAGGAAAGATGAAAACATGCCACAAAAGACTTATAAGAAACATTCACAACAGCTTTACTCACAATAGGCAAACCGCACAGATGTTCATCTGGGATAGTGGGTGGGTTAACTGGGAAGGGAATGAAAGAATTTTATGGGAAAGTAAAATGTGCTATATCCTGATGGGGACTGGGCAGTGGTCAGTGCCCTCCAGCCCAAAATCAAAAACACAACTGTAGTCGAATGAGGTTGAGTTTTTTGTTCCTTGCAATGAGGGAGAATACACATCACGGAGAAGCAGAGTCTCAGTAAAAAGATGTTAAGAATGAGCTACTTTAGGATAGGGGTTTGCGTTACGTGATTTTTGGGGAGGTGTTCACAAAGCAGGGCTTTGCTCTGGATTGGATGCTATCAGGAAGCAGGTGATTGAGTGTCTTAAAGTCTTCCTTAGGAGGAGGAATGGACATGGCTGAAGCTTTAACTGGTAGAGAAGCAGCAGTCACTCATTAGCCGGGAGAAGGGGATGTTTTATATTTTAGTGGTTTACACAGTGACCTTGTTTTGTCTATACTTAGATATTATAAAGTAGTCCTGATTTTTGCCTACTTTATCAGTAAAATGAATTTGTTCTGATGTTGATGTTTGATGACATTGTTTATGTCTAACAAGAGAACGATGGGCCTCACTGTGAGTGACAGGCCTCACTTGAGCATCAGGCCAACTTCAAGCATGCCAAGGTCTAGCTGTAGGGGTCTGGCCAGTTGCTGGATACTAGGGGCCGCTTTTCTCTTTCTCAGGGTTGTGAGTTACATTCATTCCTCAAAAAGGTAGAGTTGGGACCTGACCAGTGAGACTCAGTGGATTGGGAGTCGTCCTACAAAATTAAAAGGTCACCAGTTCAATTCCCAGCTGAAGGCCTGGAAGAGGCAGCTGATCAACACATTGATGTTTCTCTCCCTCTTTTCCCCTCCCTTCCCCTCTCTAAAAATAAATAAAAGCTTTTTAAATTTTTTCTTTTTTGGAAAAAACAAGTGGAGTTAAGATTTGTATATTTCAATGTCAATTTTTCCCAAAGTGCCTGTATAAAAAAAATCAAAATGGATAAACTGTAGTACAGCTACACAATGGACTACTATGCAGCAAAAAAAAGGGGGGGCACTACTGATACCTGCAACATTGTAGAATCTCAAAATATTATGCTGAACAAAAGAAACCAGACACAAAAGAGAACATACTATATGGTTCTGTTTAACTGGTATTCTGGAAAAGGTGAAATTATAGATACCAAGAACAGTGGTTACCATGGTATTATTGTCCACAAAAGGCAGCACGGGAACTTTTTAGGGTGATGAAAAGGTTCCATAGCTTCGTAATGATCAAGGTTACAAAACTGTATCAAAAACTCAGAACTGTATTCCTAAAAAGGATGAATTCTACTGCATGTAAATTATACCTCAATAAACCTACCTAATATACCTAATTTTTGTATCCTCACCCGAGGACATGCTTATTGATTTTAGAAAGAAAGGGAGGGAGGCAAAAGGGGAGAAACATCCATGTGAGAAACATCAATTAATTGCCTCTCATACCTGCCCCCTGGGACTGAACCCTCAGCCTAGGCATGTGCTCCGACTAGGAATCGAACCTCCCACTTTTCAGTTTCCAGCATGACACTCCAATCGAGCCACACCAGCCAGGGCAGTAAACCCAACTTTAAAAAAATAACTGAGTTAGGAGCAAGAGGGGAGTGGGTGTAGGTGCCAATACAAGAGTAGGAGAATGTGGATGGCCCTAAAAGCTTGGTGGTGGATATATGGTGATTTATTATACTTTCGCATTTATTTTACATTTGTTTGAAATTTTCCATAATAAAAATAATTTTAATTTTAATAGAAAGGAAAATCCCTGAGTGATGGAGGCAAAGATGTCAGTTGACTGTTTATCTCCTAGATACTCTTTTTGCACATCAATGAACTGATGTTCCTCAAGTCTCACACTGACCTCCTGCTCTTCATGCACTTAAATAGACTACTTACTTGACATTTCTTGCTGGTACTTTTAATAATTTTTTAATGTCATTTGATTTGTAGCTTTTATAAATTTTGCTGTTTTGAAGTCTTCTTACTCCTTCAGCTTGGGTAACCTCTATTTAATATTTACTTATTTTTAAGGATGTCCTTTTCCTCACAATGGCCTCTTTGATATGTCAGTAAAACATGCAGGGCTTATTTTTCAAGTGGCTGTTCTTTTGGATGTGTGCCATGCATTTATCAGGGGCTTCCAATAAAGCACTTTAAAAGAAATGGGCTCCACACTTTCTATGGGCTGTAACCTTTTTAAACAATTCCTTTCATTTCTTCCCCTTATGCCCTCATTCTGTCCTCATTTCCCTTATAAAACTGAGCAATTCAAGTGATGGATTTCCCCCCTCCTTTTCCCGTTAGCAGGCTGAATGTGTATTGTGGTCACTATTGACTGAGTGGTGTACCCATGACCACTCAGTGCCCAGTGTGGTCACTGTGCAGACTCAAATTCAGGTTACTATTTCCTGCAGTGGGGGTTCAAGCATTTGCCCAGCAGCCAGCACCCTTGGTCATGCCAGTCCTCACCTTTATTTTGTTAAATCCAAACTCTTCACACCTGTTAGAATGGCTAACAGAGAGAGACTAACGAGACCATTGGTGAAAATAAGAAAATGAGACTTATACACTGCTGGTGGGAATGCAAAATGGTGCAGCCACTTTAGAAAAGTTTGGCAGTTCCTCAAATTATTAACCACAGAGTTACCCATAACCCAACAACTCCATTCTTAAGTATATAAAGAAGAGAAATGAAAATACATGCCCACGCTAAAACTTGTCCAGGAATGTTTATAGCACCATTAGTCACAACAGCCCAAAACTGGAAACAACCCAAATGCCCGACACATGAATGGATAAAAAACTGTGGTATATAGCAACAATAGACTACTACTCAGAAATAAAAAAAGAACTATTGATACATGCAACAATGATACAAGTGAAAGAAGCCAGACTATAAAGAGTACATACTGTATATATTAATTTTTATAAAACCATAGAAAATGCAAACTAATCTACACTGACAGAAAGTGGATCACCAGTTTTGGCCTGTTAAATGGGGGTGGGGGTGGGTGAGGGATTACAAATTAAGAAGGAAACTTTCAGAGTGATGGGTATGTTCATTATCTTGATTTCATGGATGTATACAATGTCAAAATTTATCAGACTGTACACTCTATAAATACATGCATTTTATGTCAATTATACTTCCATAAAACTGAAAAAATAAAAATAATACAAACTCTTGGGCCAGCCACCGATATTGCTTTGTATTTTTAGTCCAAACTGTTAAGATTAAGCTCGGATGGTCACAGTGACCCAATATAGGAGGCCTCTCCTGGATATTTGCTGGCCTCTTCCACAAGTTATCAAAAAAACTTTGGCTATAGCCACTAGGCTACCAACCACTTAGTGTATGTTTCTAGGTCTGCCTTCTGTAATTCCAGCAGAACCTCCACAGCAAGTATGCATCTCAGTCAATTTTGCATTCCCAATTTAGGCATGCAGATTTTTTTGGCACAAGTGTTCTTTCCACAGGAGACAGCATCTGAGACAACTCCTTACAGAACATTATTCATACAGCTAACAATTACAAAGGAGCTACTGCGCAGGAGGCACTGAGTAGGCCCCCAGAGGGAGGCTATCAGAGAGGAAATGGTCAGGTGTCCATTAGTTCCAATATAGCTTGATAAAGCTCAGTCATTGAAGGCACTTAACAGGGGGGCATCTAACCTGACTTTGAAGTAGAGTGGTTCTGTCAGCAAAGGTTTCTTACTGACATTAATTTATAATTAATTGATAAAACTGTATTTGAATAATACAGAATGAGTAAGAGCCCTCATGTGGGTAGGAGGTGGGAGAGTTTCCCTGTAAAAGGAATGCTGTATGTATGAAAATCGGAAGCTGAGAAAGAGCACGAGCCAGGTTAGCTGGATTCTGGATTTGGAGCCTTGTTTGGATAGGCAGATGAAAAGTTGTCATGAACCTGTTAGGCCATGAAGAGTTTTGCATTTGTCTAGATTCTGGAAGACTTCAGAAGGAATACAGAGCTCCTGAAGGACTTTAAACTGGGGAATACCTTGTTCATGTCTGTCTTTCCAATAACCTTGGCTGCATCATGGAGGGTGGTTAAAAGCGAGGCTAAGCTACCTCTTAGGTACTACAATGGTTCTGGGGAATTTAATGGCAGTCTGAGGCAAAGTCAAGGAGGGAGGATTGAGCGAGGGGATGTTAAGACTTCTTCCCCCACCCCAGCTCTTACCTTCTTGCCTACTGACCACCAGCTTCCCTTCACAGCATCCCAAGATCAAGTCTTTCTTCTGAAAGCCTAACTGAAAAGGCCATCTCTCACCTACATCACTGATCCTGCCTCTGAGAGCCAAGAGTGCTTTACACCCACTGGAAACTTAGTCAAACCTTGTCCCAGGACGAAGTAATTAAACCAGCGTGTCCCTCATCTGTGGGCTTTGAAACAATTGTCCTAATTAGTGCAATCAACAAGGTTCCTTTTTCCCATCTCATTCTCCCAGGTCTAAGTGAAAGAACTGATAAACCCACTCTAAGGGTTCAGCTTTAAAGCAGAAGTGGTATAGTAGCCCAAGCCCCCACATCGCTGTGGAGCCACTAACTGGCTGCATTCCCAAACCTTTGGGTAACAATGTGGGCTCTGGTTAACAGGCCTGGTTGTTGGAGCCAAGGGTCAGAATGGGGAATTCTTAGCCCAGTGGGCCCACACTGCCCTGCTGAAGGCCCATGCCAGGCATCCGTATAGGGAGTGTGCTAGTGGGTCCTCATGTCTTCAGGGCTAGCTGTATCCTTCTCAAAAACATGTCTCCCAGCATCTAACATAGGCATATATGTAGCTGTTCTTTATTTAAACCCTCACCCAAGGACATGCTTATTGACACTAGGAAGAGCAGAAGCGGGGGAAAAGAATCATCCAAGCAAAAGACAAGTGTCAATTAGTTGCCTCTCTTACACTCCCTGACTGAGGACCAAATCCACAACCCAGACATGTGCCCTGACCAGAAATCAAACCCACGACCTTTTGGTTTACAAGACTACACTCCAACTGAGCCACACCAGCTAGGGTTGGTAGCTGTTTTTTAAAGGTCTACTAAATTAATCAAAACCGAAGGGCTGCCCTGGCTGAGTGGCTCTTAGAATGTCATCCTGACATTCTACCCCAGTCAGGGAACATACAAGAATAATCCAATGAATGCCTAAATAAGTGGAACAACAAATCGATATTTCTTTCCCGCTCTAAAATCAATAAAAACAAACAAAAGGAATAGAAGTAGGGCTTAAAGGGTCAGACTTAGAGCTGCTTTTGGCACTGCCTATAAGGGGACTGTATTTTTCAGGGAAAGGGGATTTGTGTCCATATTGGAAAGTTTGTTAAATTAGAAAAATGTATCTTCAGCTGTCAGTTTCCAAAATTCCTTTAAAAATTCTTTGATGCCTTTTTTGTTGGTAGTACTGGGGATGGGGATTAACTGGTAAGCTATGGGCCTGGAGACTAACACTGGGAGATGGGCCAACTTCCCCCACGCTTTTGTTCAATCAGGTGCTCATGCAGATGCCCATGTGGGCCTATCTGTGCCACTCATAACCCACCCACCCCAGATGATTTTCTCAGGCACTTCTAATAGCACTTTTGTTTTCCCTAGCTTTACTTAAAAAAAAAAACACAAACCACTCTTCATTTCTAGCATCAGTTTCACAACCAGACACCATCCGACATTTTTATTTTCCAATAAAACCTTTTTAAGATGCCCTGAGAGGTCTCACTTCTCCCCAACACCCTCCACCCCATCACTTCAGCCTTTACTCATCGCCCTGCCCTACCTTCCTTAGAATTCAGCCTGGACACTACAATACTTACATAGTACTTGGCACGGACTCACGGTATAGTTTTGCTTTTGTTTTCCTAGACTGTGAGGTTCTTTAAGGCCAATTTCAAAGCTTATTTCCCAGGGCACTTACTGAAACTCATCTCCGAACAGCTAATTAATTATTGACTGGTAGGGGTCACTCAATATACCAAGGTGCAAGCAGAGGCTGGCAGGCAGCAAGAGCCACCACCACCTGCAAGTTTTTATCTACAGGCTCTACCTCTATCTTGTATTATATTCTTCAGGTGTTCCCAGCATCCATGGGTGATTTTTAAGAACACACTCTGGAACTAACTGAAATCACAAGAAAAGGGGTTGGCAAAAAGCCCTAGTTGAAAAGGGGATGTTTCAGTGCCAGAAAATCACAAAGGCTATAGAAAAAAACCCATCCACTTGCTCTCTGGCCTTGATGTGAAACAGAAAGGCCAGGAGCTACTAACATTTCACAGTGGAATCCAGGTTAAACAATTACAAGGCGTGTGAACACAGGGAAACCACTTGACATCACTTGAGCCAGCAGTAAAATTGGATAAAAAGCAATCTTTGGCAAGGACGCACTGAAACAGCTTCCCCAAACATAACCTCTTTCTGCCAAAGCAAGCTACCACTTACTGGTGGTTCAGATTCCAAAGCACACCTCCCAGGACTGTTTTAAGTGCACAGTTGGAGTTGCCACTGGCTGCCACCTCGTGGTCTAAATTAAAACTGCCTATCAAGTCTTAAGTGGCTACCAAGACAAAACCACCTGTGTGGTACGATACTTAATATCTCACTTGTCTAATATTTTCCAGCTCCATATAATTCTTGGCTCACAGTACCCCACAAATATATCCCCAATCTCCAGTACCCCTTAAGATCCACTTCTATCAGCTACCAGTTTTGCTGGCTGGCCCAGAGCTGCTGCCTCAAAAGCTTTGACCCCTACTTAGAAAGCACATAATACTGCAACCATCCAGTCACAGTGTGATCTGCAAGCCAAGCCAAAAACTTATCCAGCAAACCTGCCTGCGGCTTATATCTGCCTTTCCTGACACTGCCAGGTATACGGTGCTTGTAATGCAGGATCATGGAGAGGATCCCATCAAATCTTCCTCTGGTACCTGAACCAAAACTGGACTTCGCCCCAAGGGATCTTTCAACACCCTGCTCTTTTCTTATCCATTAACTCATACTTCAATATTCCCACATAGGCAATTTTTGTTCCAAGACCAAAAAAATAACAAATTCTCACCACACAGAGCTGAGCTGGCATGGTTGCCTGGTAAGGTGTTCGGCTTTCCAACCACTTCCCAGAAATGGTACCACACTGGACAGGACCCTGTAGGGAGGCGTCTGCTGGAACAAAGAGAGCCCAAGGCAAAGCCAAATACCACAGCTCTACAGAAACAAGTGATGTCGCTCTGGATTAGACAACTCCCAAAACCAACCCAGTCTTGCCTCATTTACATTCTGACCCTTAGATCATTGCCGTTCAAGCTCCATACTGCAAACAAAATAGGGGCACACAACATTATTTTCTGACCACAAGTTTATTCAACACAAAATAATCCCTCCAACTTTACTGAGGTGGTTGACCACGTCCACGACCAAATCCGCCTCTCTGCAAGAGAAAGCACATGACATAAGCATTAGCAGTAAGCTGAGGGACAGCAGGCTTTCTTATCGCTGGTGAGGCATCCCTGAGAGAGTGCAGGTCGTAAATCCTAGCCTCACCTTACTAGCTATAGGGCCACATTCACCTTTCCGGGCTGTTTGCTCATTTGTAAAATGGGGCTACGAATACCCACTCAAAGGTGTGCTCACATATACACACATGTAAGCACCAGCACAGGATAAAGATCTTGTGTATGCCGTACACACACACCTCCTTTTCACTGTGCTGTTTAGAGCTGCCACAGGACAGCTGCGATCCCAGCAGTGAGAGCCCAGCTCCCACAAAAGATCTTGACGTGGATTAACTAATCTCACAATTTTTTTGAGATGGCTGCAATCATCACCTCTATTTTATAGCGGAAGAAACTGGGGCACAGATCATTTCACCTGAAGATAAGAGGATTTGATTCCAGTCCATCCTGGTTCTAGAGCACATTCAATCTCCAGTCATTCTCAACCTTAAGTTTTGGTTCATGAAACTAATTAAAGGGGTTATGATTATCGTTAAAGAAACAGAAGACTATTATGCTACGTGTATAATAAATATTGATTTGTGAGACTCGTTTCAATAATTTATATACTGAAAAAAGTTTCCATGCTGTCTTAATGTAAAAAATTTATTTGGAGTTTGTGGTTTTGGGGGACAGAGAGAATAAAGGATGAGATGCACCACACTATACTACATCCCTACAACTTGCAGACCCCCCTAGGGCTGAGGCCAGAACAGTGACCACTCATGGAAAACCAACAGGGGAATGAATACTCACAAACTGGAATTCAGTTGCTGACCCAGCCCCGGCCTCAGCTTTCTTGTCGGCACCAGCTAGAAAGAGAAACACCAATTTAGATTCATCACAAAGTCTCATCTACTGCAGATAAGTAACCCAACCTAATCTTGTGGAGAAAGCCATGTCAACAAACAGACCCTATGAAATACAAGTTAAGTCATACCTTCTGAGCCACCTTTGCCCTCTCCCTCACCTAGGGCAGCCTCTGTTAAGTCATCCTTCAAAACTCACAGCTCAAACTATTGCCTCCTCTAGGAAAGCTGCCATGACTACAAAGTCTGGATCATGTACCCTTCTTGTATGGCCCCAGAGGATCCCTATTTCCTATTACTGAATCCCCTACATGCTTCAGATCAGCACCTAACTCACAAAGGGAACACAATGAAGAGCTAAAAAGTAAAGGACAAAATGGCCCAGAGGCAAAAAGCAACTTTATCATGACCATGGGAAAAAAAGCAAGATGAAAGACCTTGTGCTGCCCTGTCCTGCCCAGCAGCCACCAGTCCAAAGATGTGTGTGTACAATGACATACCAGATTTCAACACTTAAGAGAATGCAAAATTTATTTATTTTTAAAAAGATTTTATTTTCAGAAGTAGGGGGAGGAAAAGAGGGAGAAAGAGAGGGAGAGACATTATATGTGTCAGAGAAACATGGATTGGCTGCCTCGTGCACACACGCCCCCAACTGGGGAGCTGGCCCGCAAGTCAGGCATGTGCCCTAACCAGGAATCAAACTGGTGACTTTCGATTTGCAGGCGGTGCTCAACCCACTAAGCCACACCAGTCAGGGCAAGACTTAAAAGAACGCAAAACTAGAGGAGTGGGGGAGGAGAGAGGATGCAAAACATCTCACTAATGTTTACATGGGTTAAAAAAAATAACGTTCATTACCCCCAAAAGAAATCCTGTCATACATCTCTCTCCCCCTTAGCCCTTGGCAGGCACACCAATCTACCCTTCTGACTATAAATTTGCTTAGTCTAAACATTTCACAAAAATAGAAGCATACAACAAATTAACATTTATGTAAACTATCTGCATATAAGTGTGGTCCCTAGGAAATTTTATGGTTAGTACTGCAGCAGTGGGGAGGTAGATGAATACGATTTCAGTAAACTTTAATTTAAATAGGGATCTCTCTTTGGCTCATTTCAGACCACATTCACCACAGACTGTTCACTCCCCCACCCCTTTCACCAGTAAGCCAGTGTCTTCCTCATTTCTGTACCTTTGTTCATGCTGATATCTTGCCTGAAAGGCTCACTTCCCCTACACTTGAGTACCCCTGAGGCTTCGTCCCAACTGTCACAATCCCTGTAGACCCCATGTGTTGTGCCTTTTAATAAGAGCAACCACTAACTTTCTCTAAGTGGAGAGCATGTTTGCTGGAAGAATTTGTTTCTACTACCATGTAAGTATTCAGGTCAAGTGCTCATTTCTATTTTACATACAAAGAATCAGGAACCATGACAAGAGGGAGGCAAGAGTGATAAGTCAGTAAAAATTCCTTTTTATACCTTGCTTTTATATCAGTTTTCTGCTTCTGCAACAAAGAGTGACTCTTTAAAACCAACGGAATCCTATCATTCCTCTGCAAACACCAGTAGCTGGCTCCCCATCCTACCCAAGAGTAAAACCCCAAGTCCTCCCATGGGCCGCACCTACATCCTTACCTGATTCTCCGACTGTCTTCTGTTGCTTAGATAAGCCCAGTGCCTTCCCCAGAGGACCTTCACCTGAAATGCTTTCCCAGATAGCCATTGGCTGGCTCCCCTTTACCTCCTTCAGGTGTTTGCGTTAAGTCTCACTTTCTCAAGATTCTCCTGAAATCCCTATTGAAAACCACACCCCCCCCACTTTAATTTTTCCCCGTAGCACACTCACCATTGGACATATTTTGGGTTGGCCAAAAATTTCATTTAGTTTTTTACCTGTGATAGCTTTAGTAGTGCCTAGTTGTCTTTTAATTTTGTTCAAATAATTTTGTTAGATTTTATTGTGACAGCGGTAGTTATCAGTATGCATTTAAAAAAAAATCAAAACTGATGAATTTTTGTGTAGCCATTTAAGATTGAAAATGGAAGAAAATATGCAACATTTTTGGGCATATTATATTCCATTATTTAAAAGAAGGGAAAAACAACTGAAATGCAAAAGAAATTCTGTGCAGTGTAGGAAGAAGGTGCTATGACTGATCGAATGTGTCAAAAGTGGTCTGTGAAGTTTCTTGGTATTATTGACATTCTGACCAAATAATTCTTTGCTGTGGGACTGTCATATGCATTAGAAGATGTTTAGCAGCACCCCTGGCCTCTACCCCTTAGAAGCCAATAGTGGGAGATAGCTGACATACTCAAATATCCAAGTCAATGAAGTTATTAGTTAAAATGAAGAATATGCCTTTTATTTTATGGAAAAAACTAAATGGATTTTTTGGCCAACCCAATACATACTTATTTTTGCTTATCCATCTCCTATCACTAAAATGCAGGTTCAATGAGGAAGGCCTTTTGTCTGGTATGTACACTACTGTCTCCCCAGCTCCTGGGACAGGGCCTAGCACACCACAGGCACTCAATATATTATTTGCTCAGTGAAAAAACACCTGTTGTCCTGCATCAATGCGAGTATTTGCTATTTAACAACAAGATTCTACACTATTTTTACAATAAGGAAACAATAAAGGTAATTTGAGTGGACCCTACCCTCAAGGAGCTTACAACACCTGAACAGAACCACAAAATAAAACCATGTTGCTTTCCTGAAAGGTTTCAATTTTGCTCTAGGTTAAAGGTCTTCAACTAAAGTCTGTCCACAGCTCAGAGGGTGTTCTTCCCAATTCTTATTCATTAAACCCTGCATAAGGCATGAAAGCACAAAGGACTCCAACTGGAGACGGGAGAACGAAACCAAGGATCTTTCCAGTCACTCTGGCATCTTTGAGGGCTGAGCCCCAGCCAGGGCTGACTGAAAATCCAGAGGTTCTACCCCAACAGCCGCATACAGACAATGTGTTACTCACGGGGCACAGCACTCCGTCTGTAAGTGTCTCTGTCAGCTTCCCCTCGTGTCAGTCTCGCAGGTCGCTCGCCCTCCAGACCTACACAAAGTAAACATGCAGTGAACATTGGGCAATATGGGAACTCTGTTCCCTTCTGGCCAAGAAAACTGGAATTGCTCTCCTAGTCTCATTGGACAACTTAGTTATTATAAGTTAACGGGAACAGGAACTCCTACACCCAGAACTGCGAGCCAGAAACTTGTCATCATTGACATCTTGGCTCCTCAAAGGCCCAGGAAAACTCATTCTTAATTAAAATGCCACATATCTGCAAAAGGACTGCTTTCTCCTACTATAATTCTCAATATAAATACATATTTTCCAAACACTTGGCAAATTCAGATATTCAGCTATTTCTACAAACATTTCAACAGCCAGAATTTTGAACTTGATCCATCTCTGTAGTGGAACAGTTCTTGGGCAAAGGAGGAATCACAGATGAAAGCCCCACCTCCGGTAATAAGTATATAAATACAGAGGCTGCCAGAGTCCGTATGTCCCTTCCTGGGCTTCTCCACATACCTCCTTCAGGCTGGGGATACATTAAGACAGATTTGAAGAGGTACCTTAAAAACATTCTCAAAAACACTGTAAGTTTAATCTAGTACTCTCTCTACCCAGTTACCTTGGACTTTATCTAAAGTCCATACTGTTAAAATATACACCACTCTTTTTTAATGTGGAAGAGATAAAACTGAACTTGGAGTGGCTAAAATAAACAAATCGCCAAGTCTCACACAGGCCGACTAAGTCAAAAGTCTGTGGGACACAGAGAGACAATGGCAGCCCCCTCCACAAGCGATTCCAAAATGCAGTGAACTTTTGCTCCACAGATACATAACTCTTTAACCATCAGAACCCCCTTGGGAGCATTCATAAAAAAATAGATTCCTGAGCTCCATGAAATCTCCAGGGGAACCTGGACAGTCTGATGATGAGCTGTGTATAGGAATCTCTGCATCTCCCTTCATCACCCAAGCCCACAAACTGCTCTTCCTACAAAGGTTCTTGTGACAAGGTTTTTCAGAACCTAAGGAAATCACAACCTGGACAACAATGCAACTGTGAACAAGCAGATAACCTCCCCCAACACCCACCTAAGCATATCCCTCCACATTGTGATTCCCCTGAAAAAGTTACTCCATGTTGTACCACATGTGTCTGGCCACAGACTAATAGTATGTGTTTAATGTCATCTCCCCAGATAACCCGAGGGCCTCATTCCAATTCCATTACAAGTCCTGTACTAGGGGACAAAGATTCCAGGACTTGACCCAAGGTCCTGTATGCCAGAGTCCCTCTACAGCCAACACCAATGGTGCATTAAGAGACTACTACTGTCCCACCATCAAAACCCCCACCATTTCACACATGACCTGGCTCCCAGAAAGAGCCACTACAAAGCAGATTGTTAGAGGCGTTTATTTGGGACCATACCTTTGGGCCTTGGCCTGCCAGTCTCAGGCCGGCTGCGGCGCAAAGTGGCAGGCACAATCTCAGGGGGCAGGTGGAGGTAATCACGGAGATACTGGATGCCCTCGTTGGTAAGGTACCAGTAGAAATGTCTCCAGGCAAACTGTTCCTTCACGTAGCCTCGTGATTTGAGAGACTGTAAGACAGAAAACTACTGTTGAGACGCAACTAGAGGCTTGGAGCTAGAAACGCAGTCCAAAGGAAAGCTAAACTGCATGGAATACACGTCTTCACTCTGTGTCTACCTCTCAGTCCTTCAAGGCAGCAAGAAGCTCCGGTTGTCCTCACCTCCCCTTGGAGTTTGCCTTGAACGGCAGTCAAAAACCCCTCCACCTGCACCCCCTCCAGCAGTCCCCCAGCTACCTGCATGGCCTTCATGACATGAAGATTAGGCACGTTCTTGTCTGCCAGCTCAGGGTGTTTAGGCATGTGCACATCCTTCTTGGCCACCATCACTCCCTCCTTAAAAAGGAGTTCATAAATAGCAATACGGTTCTTCTTGGGCATCAACATCTGTAGGAAGAAAATGACCCCCAAGAGCACTTCTGAGCAATTTGGCCAGGGTTCAGAAACCGAGTTCATGACCCCAAAATGACCACACAGAATCAGTCTAATGGGTTAAAATTTCAAACACAAAAACACACAGAAAACATGCAGAATTCAAACTCCTTAGACTGAAACTCATCCTTTATCAGCTCCCACCTCCAACCCTAAAAACACTTCAAGTGAGAAAAGTTGCCAGGGCATTAAAACGCGGTACCTATCCGCTCCAAACTTTCACCGTTAAAACCATACAGGTATAGTGGGGAGCGCAGACTCTGTATATGCGGGACGGCGCGGCTGTACTTTCAGCTACGAAAAGGGACAGAGAAGTCTTATTCATATACAGGCCGCTGACCCCAAACCAAAGTACTAAGGTCTTCACAACTTCATTTTCTAGAGTCCCAGGGCCAAGCGAGGAGGCAACCGGGACGAGGGGGGGTTTCTTTCCCTAGGCAAAGGCGCGCAAGCGGGGTGTAGCCCCCCTAGCCTCGCCCACAGACCCCGCCAAGCAAGAGCTTCATCCTTCCTTATCGCGCCCTTCGCCATCGGGACGCCAATCTTCGCCCACAGCGCCCCACTACCCCCACGAACTGCGCCTCTGGCCCCTCTCACTGTTCAGAAATGGGCGTGCGCCAGCAGGAGAGGGACTTCGCCCTGACCCTGGGGAATCGCAGCGACTACGGCGGTGAGAGAGCCAGGATGGAAGTCGATACAATCCATACTCCAGAAGAACTCACCGCAACAACTGCTCTGTACGGGCCCGAAGCTAAAAAGAAAAAGGCATGCGCGGCGTGGCGCGACGTCTCTTCCGGGCTGGCGTGCCCCGCCCCCCGTCAGGACCCGCGCGCTGCCTGGGGTGGCCTGGGAGGTGCCTGAGAGACTCGCTGTTGGGGACAGCTGCAAACCCTGACCAGTGTGATGGACACTGGTCCGTGGAAACTGCTACCGGGAGCTTCTGCGCTTACTTCCTTTGTCAATAAATGGTCACTTTTATGCTTGGGCAGGCCGTTTGGAAACAGGCTATTTCTTTATTCCCATCGATAATTTAACTTAATATTTTGCAAGTAATACATGCGATTTGAGCGGGAAAAAGAACATACAAAGTAATAACAATAACAACAAAAAAGACTAAAAACAATCCTATCAACCAAAGATAATTATTACTTACATTTTGGTATATATTCTTCCAAACTCATTCACTCAAACAAATGTATAAGTGTATGCGGGTGGGTGTGTACTTACATATATATATATCTAGCACAAATAACGCCTCTTTTTATTACAAAATATTTTATTACAAAATCATAAGCATGTAATTCTGTAACATAACAATATCACACTCAAGCATGCCATGTGACATTTTAGGTGAAATGTTCAAATTAAAACCATAAAATATTACACCCATATTATTACCCTACCAACCACACTCAAGCAGGCCTTACTTCTGCCGGACCCTGTATATGTATATCTGGGGTCTGTTTGGAAAGAGTTCAAGCATTGTTAACATAATGGAAATGGTTTGTGCGAAATCTATGTAACCTGGCAGCCAAGGAGAGTGGACTGGAATGCACCTGTGTGAACGAAGACTTGACTATTTACTATTACACTATACTAGTCAGTGAGGGCAGTAGACACCCTTGAGTGAGCATGTGTACTTTGTGGCCCTTGCATTCAAAATGACTTAGCAAGGAATCTGCATCAGATTTTGCTTTAAGCTTGAACATTCCTTCATGGAAACCATTCCGATGATTCAGAAGGTAGTAGCTATGAGGAAGTGGTGATTGGCAGCTTCATCACCACAACCTGCCTGCTCATGCATCATATCTAGTGCATAGTTTTTTTGGCAAAACAGCAAACCGCCCAGGTAACTCAGCCCCCTACAGCCCAGATTTGGCTTCCTGCGACTTCTGGCTTTTCCCAAAACTAAAATCACCTTTGAAAAAGAAGCGATTTCAGGCCGTCAATGAGATTCAGGAAAATATGAGGGGGCAGCTAATGGCTACTTAGAGAACTGTGTGCTGCCCTGAGGTGCCTACTTAGAAAGGGACTGAGGTGTCATTGTCCTATGTACAATGTTTCTTGTATCTTCTTCAATAAATGTCTCTATTTTTCATAGTATGTGGCTGAATATTTTCTGGACAAACTTCATATATATATATATATATATATTTTTTTTTCATCCTGCAACTGGACATATATTAAATTTTTGTGATTAAACATTTTTTTCTTTTTAGGTATTTGTGTTCTTCCTATAAATTTTTTATTTCCATGATCTGTTTTCTTTATTTTTTTAAGACTTTATTTATTTATTTTTAGAGAAGGGAAGGGAGGGAGAAGGAGAGGGAGAGAAACATCAATGTGTGGTTGCATCTCATGTGCCCCCTATTGAGGACCTGGCCTGCAACTCAGGCATGTGCCCTACACTGGAAATCAAACCAGCGACCTTTTGGTTCACACTGAGTCACGCCAGCTAAGGCCCATTATCTGTTTTCTTACTGAGAATTTTTTCCTATTGATTTGAATTCACTCTTTATGTGTTAAAGCTATTAACCCTTTGTCACATATTTTTTAAGAACTTCCCCCAGTTTTTCAATTGCCTTGATTTTCATGGTATTGTGCAGAAGTTTTACATTTCTTTGTATCCAAATCTTTATGGTTTCAGACTTTGGTACAACGCATAAAAAGTCACTCAATGGCCTCATGATCATATAAATATTCACCTAACGTTATTTCACGTATTTTTGTGATTTCGTTGTTTAAAAATAAGTATGCATCAGTAGGGCAAGATGGAAAGAGCTCTGGAGATCAGTTGCACAGCACTGTGAATCATCTAACACTACTGAACTGCACATTTAAAAATGGTTAAGGTAAATTTTATGTTATAAATATTTTACCACAATTTAAAAAATAAGTATTTATAACATGTTTGCAGAAATTTAAAAAAGAAGCTTGAACATATGGACAAGGAACATCATAATCTAAGAACTGGTCAAACAGATTTGAAAAAATACCAGAAAACTTCTAGAAGTAAAAACTAAAATGATCGAGATTGAAATTTTATTTCATTTTATTGGTTTTCTTTTCATTCTTACCCACAGATTTTTTTTATTGATTGATTTTAAAGAGAGAGAAGGAAGGAGGGAGAGAGAGAGAAACATTGACGTGAGAGAGAAACATCAATCAGTTGCCTTCTGTACATGCCCTGACTAGACATCAAACTTGTAACCTAGGCATGTGCCCTGACCAGGAATCCAATCTGAAACCTTTTGATCTAACAGGATGACACTGCAACCAACTGAGACACCCTGCCAGGGCCAAAAGGGTTGAACTATTAAGAATAATAAATAGCAGATTTGACACACTTAAAGAGAAAGACCAGTGAAATGGATGATAAAATTAAAAAAAAATATTCACAATTCCGTCCAGAGATTAAAAGAGAGGGAATGTTTGAAAGACAGGGTAAGAGGTATGAAGAACAGAGTGAGAATGTCTAATATATGTCTAGGTGAAGTCTCAGAAGGAAATAGTAGAGAATGTAGTAAAGAGACACTGTCAGAATATTTTCCAGAATTATTGGAAGACAGCACACTTCCTACTCATTGTTCTTATGAAATCCCAAGTTGGAAAAATAAGAAGAGATCCAAGTCTAAACATATCATAATGAAGTTGCAGAAAATCAAAGACAAAGAGATCTTAAAAGCAGCCAGCAGGGAAAGACAGGTGTGACCGCTCACTTCCCAATAGGAGCACTGGAATGCAGTGTACTGAATCTTCTCCTTCAGTAGCTAGAGTAATACTGCTGCAACATCAGGCCATATTACCCCCCTGCTTGAAATCCTTGAAAGACTCCCCAGTTCAGCTACAAAAATACTCAAAGTCTTTATACCTTAATTTTTTATGTTTAAATCTTTGATTCTCCTAGAATGTTTTCTGATATAAATTTTTTTCTCTCTGAAGAGTCAGCCAGTATCTCAACATTATTTCCTCAATAAGATATGTTTCTGTTTATCTGAAATACCACTAAATGGTTTATGAGAGATGAATTTAGTTTTAGATTTTGTTGCATTTGTGTCTATGAGACACACTGGTGAAAATAGTCAGGATAATTTTCTATAAAGAACTCAGGCCCTGCCCAGGTGGCTCAGTTGGTTGGAGCATCGTCCTGTACACCAAAGATTGTGGGTTCAATTCCTGGTCAGGGCACATACTTAGGTTGTGGGTGCGTATGACAGGCAACTATCTGATCGATGTGTGTCTCTCTCTCTCTTCCCCCCCTTCCTCTCTCTAAAACCAATAAAAACATATCCTCAGGTAAGGATTAAAAAAACAAAACTCAGAATTTGTCTTGTGGGAAAGAGAGCTGAGTGAGATCAGGTAAGGGAATTATCTAAGACTCTGTGAAGATCTGAGATCACCTACAGAGGGTGTGGAGTAAGAATAGGATGAGGAGGGATCCCACAGCACTTCCCAACTCACCTTGGGTGGTATTCCTGTGGGTATCTCCATACCTGGCTAGAGTTGTCTTATAGGGAAGGACCACGTCCTTCTCTTCTCTTAGTGCCCTCTCCAGCAGTATAGTTAAGTATATCTCACACGTGTTTAATATACTTAATAAATGTTTCAGGAATAAACAGCAACCTCATGGATAGCAAAGGAGGTTAGAGATTACTGAGTAAGAAAGGAGGACAGGTGAATAGTAATGCCCTCTGACACTACAAAAAACTTCTCAGATGGCAATGCACACTGGAGTCTACTGAATTCCATGTAGCTGTTACGCTCTGAGCATCAGGTGGTGAGGCGAGGGTGGGGGCAGGAGCGCACATGGACCAGACACCAAGCAACAAATACCTCTGTTATGTGCTGGGAACTATGAAGAAAATGATCAGGTGTAGTGACAGAGAGCAATGGAGAATAAGGCGGTGACTTTTCAACTGAAACCTATGGAGGAGTAAAGCTTAGGTTGAGAACAAGCTGGGGAAACAGTTCCTCTGAAAGGCCTTCCTGCAGAGGAGGCCTTGAACTGAAAGGCAGCCAGCATTGCTAAGACAAGGCTAACAAGGCGACTTTGACAGACACATTGGCCTCAGGGAGGAGTTTGGATTATATTCAAAATGCAATGAAAAGCCACAAAAAAGGTTCAGACAGTAGTGACAGGGTCAGATGCATCTTTTAAAGAGATTACCCTTATAAAGACCAATCCCATGTTTACCACTTCTACCCTATATTGTGCATGAAATACAGGTGTATTACCTGAGTGGCATTCCACTGTATAGGTATACCGTAATCTATTTACCCACTTATCAGTTGATGGACATCTAAGTTGTTTCTAGGGTTTGGCCATTATAAATAAAGCTGTTATGCGTTTTTATTTATGTCTTCTGGTGGACATGGGTATTGGGCAGGCATCATTAAGAACTGCTGTTAAACAGAGAACCACAGGCCCAAAATGGCTTCATTTGTGCTGAAAGCCCATAACACCAAACCTAGAGTTAATACCTAACCTATTTGCAGTTTCAGCTTCTCCCAGGAGTGGAATTTTAAACCAATCAGTTTGGAATCTCCCCTTCCCCTAAGGTGTCCTTGCCTGAAATAATCCATTCTTAACTTTAGTCCCACCCTCTTTCTATCAATGAAAACCTTCCATTTTCTACAATTCCTTAGAGTGCCCTTCTATTTAGTAGCTGGGATGCTGCTCCATTCATGAATCACTTATTAAAGCCAAATAGATCCCCAGATTTAGTTGGTTGAATTTTGTTTTTTTAAAACCACTGACTTTGAGGAATCTATAAACTCCTAAAAGCCACTGCTAAAGATGGAGGTCAGGGTCTAGGTCCCCAGGGACTCCTGGGAGTCCCCCCCAGGTTGGAAATGAGTAAACTATGGCTTGTAAAGATTTTCTGGTTGCAGTTCTTTTCTGTTCGAGGTTCCAGAACCTTTAATAAAATCTGTGTCACAGCAGGAATGGAGGGAGACCTGGGGAGCAGCACCTCCGCTGGCTAGCACAGTGGTCTCTCTTTCTGTGGCTCTGGGTGCAGGGTGGAAGGCGCCCTTTCATGGCCCAGGTAGGGTGATGCACTGGCTGTAACAACAGTAAACCAGACATTCCTCAACAGCAGGGGCCTCACCCGCCCCCCATCTCCCTTCACCACATCTAGAATAGCTTCCTAGTCCTGCAGCATGTTATCTCCTCCCACTCCTGAAGCAACCTCTTCAAAAGAGCCATCTGTGCTGTGAATTTTCATTTTTAGCTCCCACAGCATATGAGAGTCTGTGATGAGTAGGTAGATAGCTACTGATACAGCCCCAGACACACACACACACACACACACACACACACGTCACTCACATCTGTTGGGTCAGAGGGTGTGATTTCTCCTCTAAATGGAGCCTAACCATCCCCTCCACGTGGGCAAACCTTGCCCTGCACAACCTCTGTCTCGATAACTGCCACCTCTGCCTGGCATTGTTTTGGGAAGTTCCTCTGAACTCACCTACCTGGAGTTGCCATGAGTACCTCCTGAGTTATTTGATAATGACCAGTGTTGGAGCAGAAACAGCAGGCAGAGTTCAGGGACTTCCAGGTGTTCACAGCCTGTTGGATCTGTTGCCTTGCATCCCTGCTCTTGAGGATGCCACAGAGATGAGCCATGTTACTGTCAAGGTCTGGTGTATCCACTGGCTCCCTCCCACGGTGCCCACCATTCTGACTCATCTTACTTCCTTCCATGGAGTCTTACCACTCATGTGTGCATCCCTACACAACGATTTAGTCTTGCTTATTTATTTAAGAAAAAAAAATTGCCCTGGCTTCTGTGGCTCAGTGGATTGAATGCCAGCCTGTGGACCAAAAGGTTGCTGGTTCGATTCCCAGTCAGGGCACATGCCCGGGTTGCAGTCCAGGCCCCCAGTGAGACCTGGGGACCTGGCCTGCAACTGATCCTGAGAGAGGCACGACAAAGTCAGCTAATCACTGTTTCTCTCCAACATCATGTTTCTCTCCTTCTCTTTCTCCTTCCTTCCCCCCCTCTCTAAAAATAAATAAATAAAATCTTCAAAAAAATCTATCACATCCAAGAAAATACACCAATTTTAAGTGTCCAATTCAATACATTTTTGACAGTCATGTAACCACCAATCACGATATAAGAACATTTCCATCATTTCCCAAAATTTCCTTGTGCCCCTTTACACTCCATCCCTCCCCTACTCCTGGGCCCAGGCAACCACTGATCTACTTTTTGTAAATAACTTCTTTCATTCAGCATAATGGTTTTGAAATTCATCCATGTCATAGCCTGCATCAGTATTTTCTTCCTTTATGTTGCTGTGTAGGAGTCCACTGAATGAACATATTAAACTTATTTATACATTCTTTTTATGACGGACATTTAGATTGTTGCCAGTTTTTTGCAATCACAAGAAAGTAAAGCTGCTATGCACGTATAGGCTTTTGTGTAGACAAATGGTTTCATCCTCATGGGAAAATACCCAGGAATAGTTGGGAATCACTTGTGTGGTATCAGGAACTGTAGCCCCATGTGAGCTAGGCCCCCCGCTGTAAGCCTCTACTGGAAAGCCAGGAATGCTGGGAGGTGCATGGACCAATACTAACACTGAGGGTCCCCTGGGAAATCTGGCCTAAAAAATACAATATAATTACTGAAGCTTGCTCTGCTTCACACTGCCCTGATAGGGAAAAATCAGGTGTTTTACTTCACCACAAGGAGATAATTCCTGAGCCCCGAAAACTGTGCCTTAATGAGTATCTGGCACCAACTTGATTGACGGACCTTGATTTAAGACAAACCTCTGTATTTCTTCAATTTATTATCTATAGCCTTTTGATGTAGTTTGGTAGGCTTTGCATGCACGCTGTACAGCCCTGTGTACATCGTTCTCTATAAGAGCCACTTCTGGGGAAGGGCTCGGGGCACTCTCCACTAGAGGGAATCGCCACCCCCTTTCCCGACAGGCAAATTGTGTCTGGTACAGTTTATTTCTTCATCCCCGGCAACTGGGGAGACTCTGCGGGACAGAGCCTCCCTCAGGGATAGAATGGCTAAATTGTGTAAGAGGTATGTGTCAACTCTGCTATGAAACAGTCAGACTGTTTCTAAAGTGACTACACCATTTTACATTCTCATCAGCAATATGTGAGAGTTCCAGTTACTCTGCATCTTTGCTAGCATTTGGAACTGTCACGGTTTTAAAAAATATTTATTAAATGTATTGCGGTGACATTGGTTAACAGGCTCTTACAGGTTGCAAGCATACTTTTCTATGACACATCATCTGTAATACACATTGTGTGCCCACCACCCAAAGTCAAATCATCTTCCATCATTATACATTTGACCCCTTATCCTTTACTACATCCCTTCCCTCTGGTAATCACTATACTGTTGTCTGTGTCTATGAGTTTCAGTTTTAAATATATCCCACATATGAATGATATCATATGGTTATTAGCTTTTTCTGACTTAATTTCGACATGACTCAAGTTCCATCCATGTCGCAATTAGCAGTATTTCATCTTTTAATGGAAGAGTAGTATCTCATTTATATATGTACCACATCTTCCCTATCCAGTCCTCTACTTAAGGACACTTCGGTTGTCTCCATGCCTTGGTCACCAAGAGTAATGATTCAATGAACACAGGGATGCATACGTCTTTGCAAATGAATGTTTTTGAGTTTTTTGAGTAGATACCTGGGAGAGGGATTGCTGGGTCATATGATAATTCTATTTATAGTTTTTTGAGGAACCACCATACTGTTTTCCATAATGATTATACCAGTTTACATTCTGACCAGCAGTGAAAGAGTATTCCTTTTCTCCACAACCTCTCCAACACTTGTTACTACCTGTCCTGCTGGTAACAGCCATTCTAACAGGTGTGAGGAGAAGTGTCAGTGTTTTTAAAATCAGGGTTTTTTAACCCCTTCTAATAGGTATGATATGGTATATAGTATTGTTGTTACTAAACAGCAAGCGGGATCCTGCTGCCCACCACCACCCCCTAGGCAAAATTCCGGAGGCACAGGTTTGGTGATAAAGGAAAGGAGTCTTTATTCAAAAGCTACACAATTTTGGGATAACAACTTTCCACAATGAATTAGTCACATAAACCTATCAGAGAAGGCCAAACTCTTTAACACCTGAGCTTTCCTATCATTCCTGTGTTAGTTTTTAATTATCTTCTTTC
Organism: Pteronotus mesoamericanus; assembly: GCF_021234165.1. Classification (NCBI taxonomy): domain Eukaryota; kingdom Metazoa; phylum Chordata; class Mammalia; order Chiroptera; family Mormoopidae; genus Pteronotus; species Pteronotus mesoamericanus. The sequence continues at coordinate 4,641,340 of NW_026555085.1, forward strand.
TATAAAGTTAGTTTAAAAACTAAAACAACATAGGATACAAAAGCTACACAATTTTGGAAGAATGGCAGGATTCTGCCTCAGAGCCCGTCCCTCAGAGCCTCTAGAACACCCAAAGAATAACCCTGCCACCCTCTGCCAGGCCAGCCCGATCCTAGGCTAGGGCCAGAGTTCCTTCCCATCCAAAATACTATCAGTTTGAAAACGCAGGCGGCTGCAGCACAATCACCCAGACATCGCCAACAAAGAGAGAACCAGAGAGAGACACAGAGAGCAAGAGAGCCAGCAAGCCAGCCTGAGAGCCCAAGATTTTTTTTTATTTAAAATCTGGCCCATAATTCCATGTGCTCTGGAGGCCCTCAGCTTCTCAGCCAATCCTGTCCTCGGCTGTTTACCATTGCCTTGGGCAGCCTCCTCCTATGGACCCTCCCTACTTCTCCCCACTGATCTGATCAGGTGTCTTGGTATCAGTTGTAATTTGCATTTCCCTAATCTTTTCATGTGCTTGTTAGCCATTCACACATCTTTTTTTTTTCTTTTTTAGAATAATAAATTAATTATTTTTTATTTTTCAATTACAGTTGACATTCAAAGTTATATTTGTTTCAGGTATGCAGTATAGTGGTTAGATGTTTATATAACTTATGAAATGATTCCCCTCAATATTTCCAGTACCCGCCTGGCACCACATATAGTTATTACAATATTATTGACTATATTCCCTATGCTGTACTTTACATACTGCCAGTTTATACTTCTTAATCTCTTCACCTTTTTCACCCAGCCCTCCCAACCCCCCTCCAATCTCAAATCAGTTTGTTCTATGTATCTGAGTTTGTTTCTGTTTCATTTGTTCACTTATTTTGTTTTTTAGTTTCCACATATAAGTGAAATCATATGGCATTTGTTTTTCTCTGTCTGACTGACTTCACTTAGCACAGCACTCTTTAGGTCCACCTATGTTGTCCCAAATGGTAAAATTTTAGTCTTTTTCTATGGTTGAGTAATATTCCATTGTGTGTGTGTGTGTGTGTGTGTGTGTGTGTGTGTATACCACTATATGTGTGTGTGTATGTGTATATACATATATATATATATATATATACCATTTCTTCATTACTCATTCATCTACGATGGAAACTTAGGTTGCTTCCATATCTTGACTATTGTAAATAATGCTACAATGAACACAGGGAGGTATATATCTTTTCAAATTGGTGTTTTGGATTTCTTTGGATAAATACCCAGTAGTGAGATTTCAGGGTCACATGGTAGTTCTGTTTTTAATTTTTTGATAAACCTTCATACTTTCCACAGTGGTTGCACCAATGTCCATTTCCACTAACAGCGCACAAGGGTCCCCTTTCTCCACATCCTCACCAACACTCGTTTGTTGATTTATTGAGGATAGCCTTTCTGACAGGTGTGAGGTATATCTCATTGTGGTTTTAATTTGCATTTCTCTCATGATTAGTGCTGCTGAGCATCATTTCATATGTCTATTGACCATCTGTATATCCTCTTTGGAGAAATAAACTATTCAGCTCCTCTACCCATTTAAATCCAATTGTTTGCTGTTTTGGTGTTAAGTTGCATGAGTTCTTAATCTATTTTGGACATTAACCTTTTATTGGATATATCACTAATGAATATCTTCTCCCTTTTAGTAGGTTGTCTTTTGTTTTATTGGTGGTTTCCTTTGCTGTGCAAAAACATTTTAATTTTTTGTAGTCTCATTTGTTTATGTTTTCTTCTGTTTCCTTTGCCTGAGGAAATATATCTAAAAAAATATTACTAAGAGAGATGACAAAGAATTTCCTGCCTATGTTTTCTTCTAGGAATTTTGTGATTTCTGGTCTTAAGTTTAAGTCTTTAATATTTCGAGTTTATTCTTATATAATTATAATACCTATATCTGGTAATAAAAAAAAAGACTGGAATATAAATTCCAGGTTTTATTCCAGGCATAAGAAGGTGATGTAGTTTCATTTTTTTTTGCATGTATCTGTCCAGTTTTTGTAACACCATTTATTGCAGAGACTTCACTCCATTATATATTCTTGCCTCTTTTGTCATAAATTAATTGACCGGACAGACATGGGTTTATTTCTGGGCTCTATTCTGTTCCATTGATCTATGTGTAGCTTTTTGTGCCAGTACCATGCTGTTTTGATTACTATACCCTTGTAGTATAGTTTGATATCAGGTATCATAATACTTCCAACTTTGTTCTTTTTTCTCAAGATTGCTTTGGCTATTCAAGGTGCTTTTTTTAAGTGATGCGAGAGAGAGAAGGAGAGAGAGAAAGAGAGAGGAGGAGGAGGAACATCTACCCTATTTGTTGTTCCACTTGTTTATGCATTTATTGGTTACCTCTTGCATGTGCCCTGACCAGGGATCAAACCTGCAACCTTGGTGTATCAAAATGACACTCTAAACAACTGAGCTACCAGGTCAAGGTCAGTCAGGGTATTTTGTGGTTCCATATACATTTTAGGATTATCACCTTCCCCCCACCAGCTTTATTGAGATATGATTGACAGATAAACATTGTGTATATTTAAGATGTATGACCTGATGTGTTAACATCTTTTTTCAGAAAGGTCTGCCTCTCCAAATCTTTTGACTATTTAAAAAATTTTAAATATACATACCATAAAATTTACCATCTTTACCATTTTTAAGTGTACAGTCAATCCTTTACCATTTTTAAAATGGAATAAATTTTTCTTCTTTGTATGAGTTGTAGGAACTTTTTATACAGGGTGGGGCAAAAGTAGGTTTACAGTTGTTTATATGGAAAATAATACAATAATTAATAAATAGTAATACAAGAATAAATTTTATTTTCCATACTCACAGCTATAAACCTACTTTCATCCCACTCTATGTAATTTATATTTCAGTCTTTTTATCAGATATAGGTATTATAAATATTTTTTCCTAAGTGTGATCTGTCTTTTCATTATCTTAACAGTGTCTTTTGAAGGCCAGAATTTTTACTTTTTATTTTATTTTTTGATAAGTTTTATTTTATTTTTTAATTTTTATTTTTTAAATTTAATCTTTATAGTATTTTTTTATTATCATTTAGTCCCCTTATACCCCCTCCCTCCAGCGATCACCGCACTGTTGTCCATGTCCATGAGTCCTTTTTCCGATTTGCTAAATCCCTTAACCCCGTAACCCCCACCCTCAACTAGCTGTCATCTGCTCTTCATCTATGAGTCTGTCTCTGTTTTGCTGTTAGTTCAGTTCGTTCATTAGATCCCACATATGAGTGAACTCACATGGTATTTGTTTTTCTCTGACTGGCTTATTTCACTTAACGTAATGTTCTCCAGGTCCATCCATACCGTTGCAAAAGGTGAAATTTCCTTATTTTTTAATGGCCAAGTAGTATTCCATTGTGTAAGTGTCCCATAGTTGTTTTATCTTCTCATCTATTGATGAGCACTTGGATTGCTTCCATGTCTTGGTGACTGTAAATAATACTGTAATGAACATAAGGGTGCATATGTTCTTTCAAATTAGTGTTTTGGCTTCCTTCAGACTTACTCCAAAAAGTGGGATTGCTGGGTCAAAAGGCAGATCCATTTTTAATTTTTTAAGGTATCTCCACACTGCCTTCCATAGTGGCTGCACCAGTCTGCATTCCCACCAACAGTGCAAAAGAGTTCCCCTTTCTCCACATCCTCGCCAGTAGTTGTTGTTTGTTTATTTTTTCTTTTTATTTTTTGGGGGGTCAGGGAGAGGGTGAGAGGGAGAGGGAGAGAAACATTTTGTGAGAGAGAAACATCGATTGGTTGTCTCTGTTACATAGTCCAGCCAGGGATGGAACATGTAACCTGGGCATGTGCCCTGACAGGGAATCAAGCCTGTGACCCTTTAGTTTACAGGAAGACACTCTAACCAACTGAACCACATCAGCCAGGGCTGAAGACCAGAAATTTTAAGTTAATTAGTTGATTTATTAATAGTTTAATTTACTAATTTTAAAAAGTATTTTATTTTTAATTTTAGGAGAGGAAGGGAGGGAGAAAGAGAGGACGAGAAGCATTGATGTGAGAGAGAGAAACATCAATAGGCTGCCTTCTGTGTGTGTCCTGGGGGTATTGAATCTGCAAACCAGCCATGCGCCCTGACCAGGAATTGAATCTGTGATCCCTTCCGTTAACAAGACACTGACAAAACCAACTGAGTCACACTGGCCTGGGCTACTAATTTTTAATTACCCATGCTTTTTGTGGTCTATCTAAGAAATCTTTGCCTATCCCAAGGTTGCAAGGATACCTTCTGTTTTCCTTTAGAAGAATTTTTAGTTTTAACTTTAACATTTACATCTGTAATTCATTTCTAATCAAATTTTGTGTATGTTATAAGATAAGAATTAGGATTTTTTTTTGTTTCAAATGGATATATAGTTTTTCCAGCATCATTTGCTGAAATGACTATTCTTTCTACATTGAATAACCTTGGCACCCTTGTTGAAAATCAATAGACCATACATTTGTTGGTCTACTTTTAGACTCTCTTTTCTCTTCTGGATTCTCTTCTCTTTTCCACTTATGTCAATCTTTACACCAACGCAATGCTTCCTTGATTCCATAGCTTTATAGAAAATCTTGATATCAGGTAGTATGTCTTCCAACTTTGATATTCTTTTTAAAAAACTGTTTTTGCTTGTTTGTTAAATTTTTTTTATAAACGTCATAAAAGAGAAGGAAAGACTTACAAATTGAAGAAGACTAAGAAGAAATAACAATTAAATGCAATGTGGGGTCCTAGCACAGATCCTGGAAACAAGAAGGGACATTAGTGAAAAATTCACAAAATTGAAGTAAGGTCTGCAGTTTAATTAATAATATTGTACCAATGTTATTCCTACTCTTGGTTATATAGATATTAACATTAAGGGAAGCTAGTTAAAGGATATAAGAAAACTCTATGTACTATTCTTGCAGCTTTTCTCTAAATCTAAAAGTAGTTCAAAATAAAAAGTCTTTTTAAAATGTACAGATGCCGATTGCTACAATAGTACCACTCTGGTGTGGAATGTTGATAGTGGAGGAGGCTGAGGGGAGAGAGGCTGCTGGGGATGGGGATGGCAGTATAGGAGGTTTATCTGGAAAAAGTCCAGCCATTGTTAATTTAACCAGAACAGTTTGTGCGTCGATGTAACCTGGCATTCAAAGAGAGTGGACTGGAATTCACAAGCCTGAACAATGATAGCTTCACTATACTAGTCAATGGGGGCATTAGACGCTGTTGAGTGAGTATGTATACTATGTGGCCATCACATTCAAAATGACTGAGTAAGTAGAGCAACAAATCTGCATCAAATTTTGTGTTAAGTTTGAACACTCCTCCACGGAAACTATTCGAATGATTCAAAAAGTTTTGGGGGATGATGTATTGAATATAGTGCAAATAAAAGTGTGGCACAAATGCTTCAAAGATGGTCGAAAATCTGCTGAAAATGATCCATGTTCTGGAAAGCCTGCAACAAGCAGAACACCTGTGAATGTTGAGCGTGTACAGGCTGCAGTCAACAAAGATCAGCAACTGATGGTGTGAGAACTAAAAGCTGATCTGGGGATTCCAAAAACTCTGAGATTTTGACACAGGATCTCGTATGAAACATATGGTGGCAAAATTTGTTCCACAGCTTCTGCTACCAGAGCAGAAGAAACATGGTGCTGCAATTGCTAACGTCTTGATTCAAAATGCCTCCAATGAACTAAATTTCCCCAAGAAGGTTGTAACTGGAGATGAGTCATGAGTCTATGACTATGATCCAGAAACGAATGCCCAGTCGTCCTAGTGGAAGTCGCCTGATTCTCCAGGCCCGAAGAAGGATGGCAAAGTTGCAACCATATCAAGACCATGTTAACTGTGTTTTTTGATTGGGAAGGTGTTATCCGTCATGAGTACACCCCTCCAGGCCTAACAATTAATAAGGAGTACTACCTCAGTGTTCTTTGTCGGTTGAGAGATGCAATGACAAAAATGGCCACAGCTATGGTGACTGAAACTTCATCACAGCAATTGGCCACTCATGCATCACATTTTGTGCAGAGTTTTCTGGTGAAATATCAAATAACCCCGGTGACTCAGCCCCACTGCAGTCCAGATTTGGTGCCCTGCAACTCCTAACTTTTCCTAAAACAAAAATCACCTTTGAAAGGGAAGAGATTTCAAAACTTTGATGAGATTCAGGAAAATACGATGGGGCAGCTGATGGAGATTCCAACAAAGGACTTTGCAGAGTATTTTGAACAGTACAAGAGATGCTGGGAGAATTGTGTCAGGTCCCAAGGTGTCTACTTTGAAGCTGATTGAGGCATCATTGTCCAATGTACAATGAATGTTTCTTGTATCTTTATCTTCTTCAATAAATGTCTCTATTTTTCATAGTACATGGATGGATACTTTCTGGACAGATTTAGTAGTATATGAATGCTCTACTTTTTGCTTAATTTTGCTGTAAACCTAAAACTTCTCTAAAAACAAGTTCTTTTAAAAAGAAAAAAAGGCACAAATAAAAAAGGAGGAAATAAGGAAAAAAACCCTGATATGTTGTTGGGGCTTTTTTGCAGATATTTCCCCAATTATTTTATTGTGGTAAAATACAAATAATATAACATTTATTATCTTAACCATCAAATATCTTAAGATTATTAATTTTTAATAATCTTAAAAATTAAGATTATTATCTTAATTTTTTGGTATGTGGGATGATGCTCCAGCCTACTGAGTCTCTTGGCCAAGGTCTTTAAAATACATTTTTTGAAGTAGCTGGGCTGCTTGACATGTACAGTTTCCCACAGCCTGGATTTTGCTCATTGTACACATAGTTAACCACTTAACACTTAACAATTTGTAAGTGTGCAGTTCAATGGTAGTAAGTACATTCACATTGTTGTGCAGACCATCACCACCATCCATCTGCACAATACTTTCATGTTACAAAACTGAAACTCTGTACCTCCCTTAAACAGTAACTTCCCTTGCCTCCAACCCCAGCCTCTGGCAACCACCATTCTACATTCTGTCTCTGTGTTTTTGACTACTGTAAGTACCCGTGGCTGGTTTATTTCACTTACCATAAAATCTTCAAGGTTTATTTACATTGTAGCACACACACAAAGAAGGCACAAATAAAAAGAAGGAGAGAAGGGAAAAACTTGACATGTCTTTTAAATTTCTTTTAATCTACCTGTTCTTCCTCCATACTGGTTTTGCTGCATAACAAATCATGAATTCAGTGGGTTAAAACAATACACATTTATTGCCTCACAGCTTCCATGGGTCAAAGGCTGGGCCTGGCTGAACTGGGTCCTCTGCTCAGGGTCTCACAGGCTGCGGGTAAGGTGGTGGGTGAGCTGTTTTCTCATATGGAAGCTTGACTGGGGAAGAATCCACTTCTAAGTTCATTCAGGTTGTTGACAGAGCTTGTTTCCATGTGGCTTCAAAACTGAGGGTCCCAGAAATTTGCTGGCTATTGGTCAATGTTGCCCTTAGGTTCTAGAAGCTGTATAAAATTCCTTGCCCTTTCCATAGGCTGTCAACAGCATGGCTGTTTTTATTTATTTATTTATTTATTTATTTATTTTTATTCAAGACTAGTAGGAGAGTCACTCCCTCTAGTACGTTAAGATGAATCATATTAAAAAAACAGTTACTTCCATATTCTTCACCATTGCCATATTCTATTGACTAGGAACAAGATTGGTCACAGCCACGCTCAAGAGGAAAAGATTATACAAGAGATTTATACAAGAGATTATATATGTGGGACGATGCTCCAACCAACTGAGTCACTCGGCCAAGGTCTTACAATTAACTTTTTGAAATAGCTGGGCTGCTTGACCTGTACAGTTTCCCACAGTCTGGATTTTGCTCATTGTACACACAGTACATTTCAACATGTTCCTCTGTCCCCTATATTTCTGGCAGACTGGCAGCTGGACCCAGAGAACTGATCAGACTCAGGTTGAATTCCTTTGGGACAATTTCAGGAGATATCATGGTCTTCCCTCAGGAGGTACATGTTGCCTGGCCATATCTCTTTTTGTGATATTAAAAGCCATTTATGCTCAATGCCTGCCTACATCAACAAATTCATAGTGGGTAGCAACATGATGATGATCTAATTCTACTGCTTCATTTATCAGTTGCAATACTCTTTAAGAGATGCTTCCCCTCATCTAGGTTACCTTTAGTATAGTTCACATAGGGAAGACAGGATAAATGCTTGATTCATTTCTTTCATTTACCAGTTTCTAAGATAATAAATTGGTTCCCTATCAAGGTGACCAATTATTTTTTAATAGCATTATGAAGCCATGGATTTAAACCTGTTGATTGATTTGAATTCATTGCAATTCTTATCCTTATTAAAACTCACATGGTCGAGTGGAAGCCTCTTCGAACTGGCTCCTGAGTCCTTCGGACATGATCCCATTAGTTTCCGAGAGCTTCCTGCTAGCTGCTGCATCAAGGCTGTCCAGGCTCACCTTGAACCTTTTGTTTCCAGGCTCTAGACTTGAAACCAGGCAGTTCTCTAAACCCTAACTTCTTTTCATAGGAAATGGTATCTCTGGACCACAATCTTGGCTCTAGGAATATTCATTGCTGTTGGGTTGAGTGCTATTTCTAGCCTTTTTGGTGGACACAACTAGGGAATACATACATCATTTCTTGTGAGATCATCTGATGTAAGAAAGGGAGTGTTGGCGATGAGAAGCAATAAATTCACAACTGGCCCGTCCACTTTTTTCTGGCCTTTCTCTTTTCTTCATTCCCGGTGTCCCTGTTCTGAAGCTCAATTTTATTCTGCAACCAGTACTTTCTCCCCAGTGTGGCGTCCTGTCCCCACAGGACAGGGAGACTTGGTAGGTCTCTTCCAAGAGTTGATAGGCAATAGGCTACTCCAACCACTTGCAGCCCCTTGCCCATAGACACACTGCGGTGTTGGCCGCTGTGGGGTCAGTGGACATGGCCCTTCCCCATCCCATGACTACGGGCTGGTCGGACAGCCGCTGGCCAGAAGGAATGTGTATTGTATTGGGAATGGATCATAAATCCCTCCTTATCTTCTTCTGGGAGTGGCTTCTTGTCCTGTGACTGCTTTGTGACCCTTTACACACTAAGGTAGTGTAGTTTAGAGTCATGTGTAGGACATGTATATCCTTTGTCTGGGACTCCTTATAATGAGCCTCAGATTGGAGGAGGTGTGGTCTCTCTCTCACTGACCCGCTGCCGTCAGTGCACGTCCCCATAATGTGAGTAATAAACGGCATGTCCACATCTGCTAGCTCTCCGGGCGGTTTTTTCAGAATATCACAAACACTAAAGTAGCTCCCCAGTTTCAGTTTGGAGTTCCTGTGTTACAATTGGTGTCACGAACAGGATATTCCGGAAAAATACTCCTGTTGGGTGGACTGCATGAGATAATGCGCCGGGTTAGGGAGACCAGGGGGTAGCCCTGGAAATAGCAGGGGGAATCTCAGGGTGGTGCACCAGTACTGGGGGGACGCCCCCAGCATGCCTGCAGGCCTTGCAGAGGACCTGCAGGCAAAACGAAAGAAGTAGCCGAAGCAAAAGTACAGCAGTTAGAAGATGAGTTTAAGTTAGAGAGAAAAATAAGGAGATGAGATTCTAAATCTAATCCTAATCTCTTCTTGAAATTTTGCCTTTGCTTTAGATTTTTTTCTTAGTTTCTGTTTTGAAAAAAGTGGCTAAGATTTCATTTTAGACTAATTAGAATTGTTTTGCTAGGGATCTAGTAAATGGGGGAAGATTTAGGAAATGTATTCATAAATTTGTCAATCTAAAGAATGCTAATCACTTAGATTTAGGTTGGAAAGAAATTGTATGGTTTTAATAATAGAAGCATAAGGCATGGAGATGCAATTTTGAAGGACAAGGATTGAAAGTGAATTATTCTAAAGATGGTTATTTCTGAATGAATAAGAAAGTTTGTGAAAGTTCCAGAAAGATTTGTGAAGGTTGTGAAAGTTTTATATTGGTAAAGAAAAAACCCTCAGTCAGGCTCCAGTACCCCTTCTGCCTAATTTCTCTCTGGTGACATTCTTTGACTCTGGTGGGACCTGTAGTTGTTTTCATTACTAGAATTCCCGGTCCTCTAACTGAAACATTTATCTTCTGTCACCAGATTTCTGACCTTTCAGGGGGTCAAAGCAGCCTCGCCCAGGCTCTTCTCTGCTGCTTGATTCCTTGGATTGGAACCAAGACTTATTTTTCACTGTTCATTCACAGTTGTTAAAGCTTTCATTCAGTCTCAACAGGTCTTTTTACTTGATATTTAGCACCTCCTATCCCCTTTCCCAGTCTTCTGAAAAGTTGCCAAAAGCAAATGAGAAAAATCTTGTATTTTCTCTATAAAAATTAGTAATTCAAATTTTCTTTATGTGTTTCATATTCATGTATATGATTTTCATGGGATATACGTTTGTCTGTGTATTACACGTGATGTGTATTCTGCCTCAGGATGGCATAACTAGGGGGTAATATTTTATTGATTTAAATATATTAATTATATAAATTAAACAGGATCTTGTGGCCTGGGCAAATTATTTGATGTGAAAACCAGTTTTAAGTTTAATTAATGTCTTTTGAAGTTACTACTATAAAAAATGTGTTGTTTTACAGAAAGTTTGTTATACTCTTGGTTAAGTTTGTTTCACAGCCTTCCCAAAGTTTAAATTTAAGAGGCTTTTTAACTAAGAAATGACCTTGAGTTATTCCAATGAGTCCCTGGAATACCTCAAGGACTTGTTTTCCCTTTTTTATAAAAGAGAAGTTTTGGAACAAATTAGCCCTGTTTAATATGCTTAAAGTACATGGGAAGCATTGTCAAATAAAGAAATAATAAGTATATTCTATTTGTATATATAGTTTTTGATGTTCTAGAGATCATATAAGTTCTGATATACTTTCATTTGTAATTTTAGTTGTTATCTTAAAATGTTGTTATAGGAAAGTAAATTCCTTTGTCAATTGCATTATATTCAACTCTGTAACCATGTCATTTTAAGTTTTGTCACTTATAGACAGTCATTATTTTGCTCTAATGCATTTGCAAAAAGATATTTTGTTTTGGGAGGGGTTCATGGAGAGGGTTCTAGCTTGTTTTGGATTACATATTTCTGAGAATGGATTTTCAGATCATCCCTTTGAACTGAGTGACGATTGCTGGAGCTCTGTGAAATGACTAGTTTTAAAGAGGTGCTTACAGATAGTCAGGATAGACAGAAATTAATTATGGGACATAATAAACTGAAGATAATTTTGGATTTTATAACCTTTTGTTGAAAATATTGCTAATTTTTAATCATTTATTTTTCAGACATAAGAAAACTTTCTGTTTCTTGAAGCAATTTGGTAAAGTGTACTTTTATAAGCAATATTGAAGCATTTATATTTTTCTCCCTACTTAATACCTCTGGAATTTGGAAGCTGTTAATGAGTGAGTATTATTCTTTCCATGGCAATATGTCTGTTTGCATAAATCCAATAGGAATCTGATTTCTTCAATAACAAGATGCACACAGCCAGTTTCCGATTGTGATTCTATTCACTAAGTCTTTGTCTGGAGTGTCATGATCAGAGCAGTCTTGCCTGGACTCTTGCTGTCATCAGAAAGCCATAGGAATTAAGATTGACTTTGAAGCCAAAAAAAGTCCCTTGAAGAAGTGGCCTGGCACCTTGCTTGCTCACATGGTTCATGACAGTCTTCCAGGTAAGGAACAAGGGCTTTCCTGAAAGATGACATGGAAGGAACGTCAAGACATTTTGGGGACCTCAAGAACTTGAGAAACTCACCCAAATATCCAGGTACTGTAGGAAAAGCCTGATGGCAATTGTGTGGCTTGGCTTCCCAGCCCTGAAGGGCTAGTTAAAGCTCAATCTAGGAATTCCTTGTAATGTTCTAGCAGAGTACAATAGATTTAAGAACATATACAACCAATTGCTATTCTCGTTGTGTTTATGCAAATAATCAGGCCAAGTTGAAATTAGACTTAATGCAGTAAGTTAATTGGTCTTAATTTGGTTCTTTGATAAAAATGAAAGTGACTTTGGGGAAAAAATTGTGTTTCAATAAAATATTATACACAATTATGGAAAGTAGATTTTAATTCACAGAATTCTGTAAAATTTTATTTCTAACCTATGAACTAGACTGGATCCTAAATGTCCACAGTTTTCTTTCACATGAATATTTCATTTTTCCTTCATCCTTTGATTTGGAATTATTGAGAAGTGCTGATACAGTATCAACCATGCAGAATTTACCTGAGCACCTCATGACATCACTAGAGACATTTAAACTACAGAAAAGAAGGATCTGTCATATTGTCACTGCTTAATTTCTTTCCAGCAAAAGCTTTGCATTTGGAAGTCTTCTCATCTGACACTCTTACAGACTCAGAAACTGATTTATGATTTGCTGTGTTCATTAACCTTTGTGTTCTTTCTGTTTTCATAGAATGTGTATTATGACATTGTTTATCTGGTTTCTCTATCAAATTCTTGCGGGTGGTCTGGTTGGATTCTGGAGAAGCAACATCTTTCCCCTAAGGGCAGGAATGCTGGCCACTGAGAACAACCAGGCTGTTGGGTCTGCACAGAGTTCCTGATCAGGACCTCTGCCGACCTGCCATGGTGGATTCACCCTGTGAGCCAGACACTCTGGTACTGGCTGCAAGGCTGGAAGTCTTCTGACACCCTCTTCAAACAGAGACATGAGAAGGTGTTTTCCATCACAAGAGAGCAGACTAACCGCACTAAGCCTTAGCTTATGTATACAGTTTGGGACAGTGTGGGGTGGCTGTCAGCATTACTGGTAGAAGTATGACAGCCTGTACCTATGTGTATTGAACTTAGAAATGGGACTATAAATGAAACTGTGCAATTCATGAGATGGATGCCAGTAACCCTATGCAAGAATATTACGGTACTGACTGCTACAGGCTATTGGTGGCAATCCCTCCTCCTAGGTCTCTTTGGTCTCTGTCTTGCATTTTTAGTCTTGGGGTATGTCCTTTACTGTATCTGTGGTATATGGATGCAATGTGCCAGCATGCTCACCACCCAGGTCTCCTATCAGAAGAATTAACGTTAAGAGTGTGAGGTAGAAGAGCAATGTTGGGGTGGAGTGTGGGATCAATGGACATGGCCCTTCCCCATCCCATGACTGAGGGCTGCTCAGATGGCCACTGGCCAGAAGGAATGTGTATTGTTTTGGGAATGGGTTTTAGTTCCCTCCTTAACTTCTTTTGGGAGTGGCTTCTTATCCTGTGACTCCTTCTTGATCATTTTACACACTGAGGTAATATGGTTCAGAGTCACACATAGAACATGTGCCTCCTTTGTCTGGTACCCCTTATAATGAGCCTCAGACTACAGAAGGTGCGATCTTTGTGCTAACTCACCACCGTCAGTGCACTTCCCTGTAATGTGAGTAATAAACGGCATGTCCACATCTGCTAGTTCTCTGGGTGCTTTTTCAGAATATCTTGAACACTTAAGCTGCTCCCCGGTTTCAGTCTGAAGCTCCTGTGCTACAGCTGCTGTGGTTTCCCATGAATAGCAGGTTACCAGATGCTGTCCCCATTGCTTCCCTCTCCTTCTTCCCCCACAGATGCAAGTCTTGTAGTTGTCTGCAGTTTGTCCCCACCCACTTGTATTTTAGGCTTTGTGGAGGGAGGCTCTTGGGATTCATAGCACCCCAGAATGGTGTGGGGTTTGCACCTGGGACCCTAGGAGCATGGGGATGGGTGGGGCCCTCCTCCTGCAAGACAAGCACTATGGAAAGAAATTAGCTCTCCTCTCTTTCTTCCCTGCCCTGTCACTCACAGCCCCTCTGAGGGCGGGCAGGACATATGGCACTGCTGGTGGGTAAGTCTAGCCGGGAGCCCTGCCAGGGAGGACCAGATGGAGCTGGATGGAAGGCACAAATCAGCCTCCATGGCCGGCATCATAAGTAACGCCCTTGGGCTGCAGGGCAGCTCTGCAGGCCTGTTTCTGGGTATCCAGGCTGTTCTCCCTCCCTGCCTCTGGCCTGGAAGTCTTAATGAAACTGCCTGGTACAACAGTTCCTTGCAGCCTACAGGGCGAGGAGAGCTGAAGGGGAAAACTGATATTTGATGTGCTAGGGCCACTCCAAAAGTCATTATTTTGTTTCTACCTTGCTGATTCTACGTGTGTGAGGCTGAGCCTCCGGGCTGAGCGCGGGGACAAGACCTGGCCTGGAGCCCTGGTGTTCTAATGGACAAAAGGGTAGGGCATGTTTATTTCTGATGCCTCAGCTTTTTTTTTTTTCTGGGATTGTCTGGAAGCACCAGCAAGGATGAGAGCCATATGCAAGTTCTCTTTCCTTAGCTGCTGAAGCAAATTTTTCTAAATTGGAGAGTCGGCCCTCAGCCTTTCCAACTGTCTTTTGTGCTGACTTTCTCTCTTCAATGTGAAGATTTGACTTTCTGCTTCCAGTTAAATACTGCATGCTGAAAGTTTGATCTTTAAGAAGCAGAAATGGAGCTCCACCTGCCAGCGCTCCCCAAATATCTCTGTTGTCAGGCTCACGGTGAGCCACGGTGCCATGAAGAGCAGAGGGTGCCAAGATGAGCAGGACTGAGCACTCCCTGGGGCTTGTTCCTCCCTTGCTCTGGGTAATGGAGTTGTTTTGAATTGGGAAACCTCTTCGAGTTCTGATTCTCAAAATGTAGCCCAGGTCCCACCTGGGAATCACTGAATGAGCTTTTAAAAATGTCAGGCTCCAAATCAAAACCACAAGATACTTACCACCTCACACCCATTAGGATGGCTACTATAAAACAAAATCAAAGCAAACAAACAAATAAACAAAAAATACCCAGAAAAGTGAAAAGTGTTGGCAAAGATGTGGAGAAACTGGAACCATGGTGCACTGGAATGTAAACTGGTACAGCCACCATGGAAAACAGCGTAGAGGTTCCTCAAAAAATTTTAAATCAAATTACCCTATGATCCAGTAATTCCACTTCTGGGTATGTACCCAAAAGAATGGAAAGCAGAGTTTCCAAGAGATTTTTGCACACGATGCTCATTGTAGCATTACAGCCATGTGCTGTTTAACAAGGGGGATATATTCTGAGAAATTTGACTTTAGATGCTTTCGTCATTGTGCAAACTTTGTAGAGTGCATTTACACAGATCTAGATGGTACAGCCTACTACACACCTAGACTATACAGTTCTATTGCTCCTAGGCTAGAAGCCTCCACAGCATGTTACTGTACAAAACCACATGAGATTAAGTCAAGTGAAAATTATGCAATCAAGAGAGGCTGCTGCACTGGCTGTGTGGCTCAGTGAGTTGGAACATCATTCTGTGCACCGAAAGGTTGCTGGTTTGACCCCCTGTCAGGGTGCAAACAGGAGGCAACCAACTCTCTCTCTCTCTTTCTCTTTCCCCTCCTTCCTCTCTCTCTAATAATCAATGGAAATATGTCTTCGAGTGGGGATTTTTAAAAATAAATAAATAAATGTAAATTAAAAAAAAAGAGGTTCCTGCCAGTGTAACATGGCGTATTGTTTTACAAGTTTTTCTAAAATAATGACAAAAAGTATAAAATAGTAAATATATAAATCAGTTACACAGTCATTATCATTGTCAAGTATTATGTACTGTACATAATTGTATGTGCTATACTTTCATACAACTGGCAGCGCAGTAAGTTTGTTAACACCAGCATCACCACAACATGCAATGCATTGCATTATGGTGTTATGATGGCTGTGACATCCCTAGGCAACTGGAACTTTTCAGCTCCATTATAATCTTAGGGGACTGCCATCATATGTTGTTATACTGTGTGTGACTAATGTTCACAATAGCAAGAGGCAGAAGCAATCCAAGTGAACATAATTGAATGACTGCATAGTGAATATGTGGCATATCTATACAATGGAATGTTATGCAACCTTAAGAAAGAAGGAAATTCTGTCATATAATACAACATGGATGAACCTTGAGGACATATGGTTAGTGAAAGAAGCCAGTCACAAAAAGATAAATACTGTATGATTCCACTTACATAAAGTATCTGAAGTAGTCAAAAGTATAGAAGCAGAAAATAGGGGTGTCAAGAGCTGCAGGAGGGGAAATTAGTGTTTAATGGGTATACAGTTTCAATTTTGCAAGATGAAACAATTCCTAGGGCTCTGTCGAACAACAATGTAAATATACTCAACACTATTGTACACTTCAAAACAGTTAAGATGGTGAATCTAAGCCCTAGCCAGGTAGTTCAGTTGCTTACAACATCATCCTGATATGTTAAGGTTTTGGGTTCAATCACTGGTCAGGGCAAGCACAAGAAGCAGACAATGACTGCATAAATAATTGGAACAACAAATTGATGTTTCTCTCTCTCTCTCTCTCTCTCTCCCCCCCCATCTCTAAAATAAAAAATTTAAAAAAGATGGTGAATTTAATATTTTGTGTATTTTTTTACTATAATTTTTTAAAAAGGTGCTCACTTTCATTTGGAAATGCAAACATTTATTTAAAAAAAAAAAAAGGCAGATAGATTCCTGTGCTTTGCCAGACCTCCAGATTCATAATCCCTAGAGAAGAAGTTTGGGAAGCTGCCTTTAAAACAAGTCCTCATGTACTTCTTAAGCCCAATAACATTTCTTGTCTTAGATGTTGTGATTAGGAAAACAGGTTCTGAAAATAAACTGCCTGGCAACCAAAGCAACCCTAGAAAAACAACTTGTCCCCTCCATGCCTTAGTTTCCTCATCTGTATAATGAGGATGATAGTAGCACCTACTCACAAAGTGTTGTAAAGATTCAATTAGTTAAGTTTAAAAGCATTTGATCCATGTATATGTTATGATTATCAGAATCAAGTACCTCCTTTTGCCCAAGGGGAACAGAGGCTCAGAGAGGGGAGGTGACTTGTCTAAGCTCACTCCTCAATGTGGCACCAGAGCAGGGGAAGGACCAGCTCATAGGTTCAGTGCTCCCTTGCCTGCCTGCTCTTCTGGCTAGGAGACCAGGTCACCACAGACAGGCTGGAGAGGAATGCAGCCCTTCCCTAAACACACGTGCCTTGCCCCAGGATGCCTCCAGGTCAACCCTGCATTATTCTATTTCCTGGGCAAATAGAGCCAGTCCTTGCTTTAGGCAAGGTACAAAAACCAGGTGTGGGGTTAGGGGGTGCTACGGATGTATTGACTGGGAGCTGTCCGCCTCTATTATTAACCCCAAGCCTTTGCATGCTTGGCTTCCTGGTTTCTGGGGATAGGACAGCACAGAGCATTTGGAGCACAGCCTTTTGTGAGGGTTGCAGGTCCCATAGAAACTCTGCACAAACAAATACAACCTAATAGCAGTTTGGTATATCACTAAGAACAAGAACAGATAAAGTGGGTTGCCGGTTTACTGTGTGCCTAGCTCTGTTATGGTTATGATCCCATTCTATATAAATGATGAAACTGAGACAGAAGGGTTTAATTAACTCACCCCAAATGTTTACAGCTAGTAAAGTGGAAACAGCCTGGCATTTTACTCCCCCAGCCTGTGTCCTCATCTGTAGCATGGGCATAATGACAGGGGCTATGGAGTGATGGGCTGCATTCAGAGGGGAAAATGGCAGGCCAGAATTTGTTGTAAGAGTTTGCTGAATGAAGCACAGATACGAGGTCCTCCTACTCTTTTGTGGGGAGCTCAGTGCAGGATGGAGAGTGGGGATGGCTTTGCAGGAAGCCACCTCCAGGATGGAGGAATGGGGAGGGCACAGGGGCACACTTGTTCCGTTGGGGTCTGGTGGGTCGGAGGCTCAGTCTATAAGTCCATGGTTATCTTCTCTGGGGCCAGGGGCCAGTCCATCTCTGTGGTGGGGCTGTGGATGGGGGCTCAGCATGTTGGGACGTGTTGTAATTTGAATGAAGGTTGTAACTTTGGGAGGATGGAATAGGGATTCTGCCTGCCATTGAGCATTTACACAGCTACCACTATTGCTTTTTCTTTGTTATTGGAGTTCAGTGCCTGTGGGTGGGCATAGTATGCTCCAAGGAGGACCTGAGTCTTCAGCTCCTGTCTTGGCTCAATCAGATTTGGTGGGGTGAAGGGGACAGAATAGTGTTAGGGTGGCAGGTGGGGCTCAGTGCCTCTGTGGCCTGCCCAGCTGGCCTCCCCTTGGGCCTACTGCAGATTCAGCTGTCTGGGTAGGACCCTAGAGCCAGAGAGGAGAGTGAGAAGGATGAGGGACTCTCTTTTTCCGTAAAGATCCCGATTTCCAAGAGGACAATCATGCCCTTCGAGAGGTGAATATGCTTAAATGAATAGCAGAGTAACCCCCCCTGCTGGCGGAGTGCCCACTAGGTCCTCACATTATTGATAGTCTTTCTGACAACACAGCAAAGTGACCACTGTTTGGTCCATTTTGCAGATGGGAAAGCTGAGCGTAAGAGGCCAGCCTGGGCTCCTGTTCACTCTCACATAGCCGGCAACTGGCAGAGCCAGGACTGTCTGGACTCAAGGCCGTGCCAGCTTCCCCTGGCCAGGCCAGGTGGCCTCAGAGAGGTCAGAAAGGGGGCCTCACAAGAAACAGATTCAGGGCAAGCCCTATTAAGTGCTCAACAGCTTTTTATACAGAAATAGAAAAAATCATCATAAAATTCATATGTAATCTCAAGTGACCTCAAATAGATGAAACAATCTTGAAAAAGAATGAAGTTGAAGGTCTTGACTTCAAAACATACTGCAAAGCAACAGTGATCAAGATGGTGTGGTTCAGGCACAAAGACAAACATAGAGACCAATGGAACAGAATTTACCCTTGTGTATATGGGCAAATGATTTTTGACAAGGGTATCAAGACTACACAATGGGGGAAGAACAGTCTCTTCAACAAACTGTATCAGGAAACTGGATATTCACATGCAAAAGAACAAAGCTGGACACCCACATAACACCATGTACAAAAATGAACTTAAAATAGATCAAAGACATAAACATAAGATCTAAGACTAGAACATTCTTAGAAGAAAACACGGGAAAATCTTCATGACATTGTATTTGGCAATGATTCCTTGAATATGACACTAAAAGCATAGACAAACAAAAGAAAAATTATATAAATTGCACTTCATCAAAATTTAAGACTTTTGTGCATCAAAGGACATTATCAAAGAATAGGAAAACATTTTGACACTGTTTTTTCAATTTTTTAAACTGATATATAATACACATAACATAAAATTCACGATCTTAAAGCATACAATTCAGTAGCGTTTAGTGTATTCAGAATGTTACATAACCATTACTACTATCTAATTCCAGAATATTTCCATCTCTTCCAAAAGAAATCCCATGTCCTGTAGTAGTCACTCCTCATTCTCCCCTTCCCCAGCCCCTGGCAACCACTAACCTATTTCCAGTCTCTATAGATTTGCCCATTGGCCCCCCTTCTTTTAAAAAAATTTTTTATTTATTTATTTTTAGAGAGAGGGGAAGGGAGGGAGAAAGAGAGGAAGAGAAACATTGATTGGCTGCCTCTCACACACCTCCAAGTGGGGACCTGGCCCACAACCCAGGAATGTGCCCTGACCAGGAATCGAACCTGTTACCTTCCAGTTTGCAGGCTGGCACTCAATCTGCTGAGTCACACAAGCCAGGGCAATTGACCCCATTTTTAACATAAAATTTTAGTCAGGTTTATTTCCATTATCAACTTCCATTGAGAAAATATTTTCTAGAGTGAATAGTATTAAGAAAAGATATATCTCTGAGCAATTGTTTTTGCCTTGCTGAGGTTATTGTGATTGGGATCAATTCTTTTCTAATAATTTTTAAAAATCCCATATGATTTGGGGCTGGGGAAGAACATATCAATTTCACTGCTTAGAGCTCCTACAAAGGTGAGTTTTTTGGGGAGGACCATATTGCTACCAAGTATAATTTCCCTGATCAAATTTTGCAGATATGAATTTTGTCCATAAGTTTCTAATCTTTTTTTGAGTCATTTTTATGTTGTTTTGATGATTTCTCAGGAATACTCACTCACCACCCTTATGAAGAGTATCCCGTTACTCTAACTCTTGAATCCCCTGTTAGTCTTCATAACCCTATCACCATCTGACATAACTTCATATTTATTTATTTATCTTCTTATAGTCTGTCTTCCCACCAGGCTGTGAGTTCCTTGTGAGCAGGGAGTTTTGTGTCCTGTTCATGTCTGTATTTTTTGTACCCGTAACAGGGTCTGAGACATAGTAGACCCTCAGTAAGTGGAAGAATGAAGAAACAAAGCATGGCTGGGATGAAACACTGACATCTGTGTTTATCTCTTAGTCTGGGAATAAAATCATGAGGAGCTGCATTAGACAGAGAGAGAGAAATGATGCAGGACCCAGAAGGGTCCAAGACCCAAATGGTGGGAGCCAAGCCAGCCCATTCCACATTAAGGATGAGCCAAGTTCTAAGGAGCTCCCAATTTTTCCAGGGAGACCGTTTGATTTACTGATGCTACAAAGTGGAGACTTATGTCTTTAGGGATAACAGGGCACATGGTCAGCATGATCAAAAATGGTGCAGAGGTGAGACCAAGAGAGACAAGGAGGTGTATCTCGGACAACACTTGCGTGCATGCCTCATGATAGCTGTTACTGCTGAAAGCTGACATCCAAGAACTGGGCCAGGAGCTCTGCATTCTCTCCCTCCATTCCGTGCAATTGAACACTTACTGAGCAACAGGGCCTCCTGGTGAATAACCTCACTTTAAGTCCTCCATCCTGGTTATCTAATGTTGCATAACAAACCACCCTAAAGCTTGGTGGCTTCAAACAGCAATGTATTATTATACCTCTCCTGATTCTATGGGTTGACTCAACTCAGTTAGGTGGTTTTCTCACTCAGGGTCTCCCGGGCATGGCCCTGGCCAGGTAGCTCAGTTGGTTAGAGCATTGTCCTAATATATACCAAGACTGTGGGTTCGATCCCTGGTCAGGGCACATACAAGAATCAACCAAGGAATGCAAACAAGTGGAACAACAAATCGATATATGTCTCCCTCTCTCTCACTCTAAAATCAATAAACGAAGTTGTGCTTTTTTTAAAAAAGCTCTCTTATATGTTTGCAACCAGATTGCTGCTGGGGCTTGAAGTCTAGGAGTCTCTCTCACCGCTGCTGGTTGGGGCTGGCTCTCAGTTGGGGCTGTCGACCAGAGCATGTGAGAGGAAGCGGAAGTTGCCAGGTTGCCTAAGGACTCCGCAGGAAACGAGCACAGCATCACTTCTGCTACATGGTATTGGTCAAAGTAGTCACTGGGCAGATTAAAGGGAGGTGGAGAAATAGACCTACCTCTTGGTGGGGAGGCCGAGGTCACATTGCAGAAGAGCAAGGGGATGGGAGCGATTGCTGGGGCCATCTTTGGAAAATATACTCTGTCACAGCCTAAAAATGCATTGAGGTGGGATTCTGCCAAGATAATCCACTTTTGCAGATCACTGTGGACTCTTCAAAGAGATTTCACGCCCACACTCATCACAAAAACTGTGAAGGATGTGGGCTGGGTGTACGTGAGGCAGTAAAGCAGGGTGGGGCCGGAGCACCTGGGACCTGGGTCTGCATCCAAGCACAACTGCTTCCTTCCTGGGTGACTTGGGGAAGCTATTTCACCTTTCTGTGCCTTGGTATCCTCATCTGTAAAATGAGGGGGTAATAATAATGCCTGCCTCATAGCTTCGTTGTGAGAACTAAGTGAAGTACTGGCTGTGGGATAGTTGGAATAGTGTTGAGGATAGAACAAGTCCTTGTGAACTGTGGTTTATTTTTATCTTTAAAATTTGTAATTTATTTTTTAAATAGGTTATATATTTACATCGTTCAAACACCAAAAAGGAATATGAGAGTCTGCAAAACACAGTGTCCCTGCTGGTTATCCAACCACCTGCTTCTCTTCACTGGAACAGACCATTGTCTCCAGGTCTCAAGTCCTGCCAGAAATACCCCCTGCATTTACCAGCAAACTTAGATATTTATTCTCCTACTATCTCCATATATATATATATATGGTAGTGACTATACTCATAGTTTTGCACCTTGCTTTTTCCCCTTTAGCAGATATTGCTGATTGTTTCATATTAAAATATTAAGAGTTGCCTCATCCTTTTTATTAGCTGTATAATATTGCAGCTAATAAATCTCCTGTGGAGGTGGTTTTCAGTCTTCAGTTCTAACACACTATGCTGTGATCCATCCTCACTGTGTTCGTAAGGAAACTGAGGTCTGAGTGGCAAAGTATCCCACCCGGGGGCCACATGATGAATGGTGTCAGAACTAACCAGATTGCAGTCCCTGGGCCCTACATACATAATGATTTCCATCTCATCTTGGTTTGGGCCTCGAGCCAGCATGAAAGGGGACAGGTGAGGGTGCTGAGCAGGCAAGTCTAATGTGCCGTTGTCTCCTCCTTGGCCTTACATTTGGCTACGTGATGGAGAACCAGCTGGGAGGAAGGGCCCGGGCTCTCAGACTAAAAATAGCAAAGAAGAGACCACACAGCTGAAGGGGTATTTTGCAGCAGTGAGCCTCATTGCAGTGCCTTTGTATAAACCTCATCTTTTCCTTCAGGTGGGGTTGGCTTTGGAGGAAGTAGAGGCTGAAACGCAGCCCAGGATGGGAGAGGAACAGCCCTATAATTGAGAAGACCGGGGATTATGACACCTGCCTGCCACTGACTCACAGGACACTAAGGCACGTCACCCAACATCTCTGGGCTGAAAGGTGGAACCTTGACCTAGTGGGGCCTCTCCAGTTACAATGCCAACTCAATCAATGTTTCTTGGACAAGCCTTATTTCCTCATTTAAAAAAGTAGGCATGGCCCTGGCTTGTGTGGCTCAGTTGGTTGGAGTCTTGTCCCATGCACCTAAAGTTTGCTGGTTTGATTCCTGGTCAGGGCACATACCTAGGCTGTGGGTTCATTCCCTGGTTAGGGTGCATACAGGAGGCAACCGACTGATGCTTTTCTTTCACATTGATGTTTCTCTCTCCCTTCCTCTTTCTCCAGAGTCAATGAATGTATCCTTGGGTGAGGATTTTTAAAAAATGGGCATGAAAGTAATACTGGTTTTGGTAAGAGTTTAATGAGACAATGTACGTGAAAGCCAGTGGAAAACTAAAAAATCAGCACACCATGCATATTCTCCTTTCTCCAGGTGTTAATTTTGAGGATGACATTACAAATGGTGAACTCTGCCCATAACCATGCCTTCAGTATAAAAGGTTATTATTAGTGAACCATGCTTCTCTGTTGTTCAGGACACAGAAATTAAAAATCAAAACCAAAACACAAAGTCTTTTTTGAGTGTTGAACTTGACATCCAGCATTCTGCTTGAGTATTCTGCCTGCATTTAAGGTATTAGGCCACTAGGTGGTGATGGTGTCTAGGCCACTAAGGCCTGTTGCAGAGGAGCTATCCTATGAACCATCTCAAATATCCTTCCTTTTTATACATTGAGAGACCTCACCAAAGGATACGAGGAGCTTCAGTTTCCTCATCTGTAAAATGGGGATAAGAGCACAAATTGAGCTTATGTAAAATCCTCCTGCACACAGTAAGACCTTCTGTAAATGTTTGCTTCTTTCCAGAGTGATGAAGATCACAATTTAGGCCCTGACTGGTGTGGCTCAGTGGATTGAGCACCGACCTGTGAACCCAAAGGTCGCCGGTTTGATTCTCAGTCAGGGCACATGCCTGGGTTGTGGGCCAGGTCCCCAGTTGGGGGCATGTGAGAGGCAACCAATCAATGTTTCTCTCACACATAGATGTTTCTCTCCCTCTCTTTCTCCCTCTCTTCCCCTCTCTCTGAAAGTAAATAAATACAATCTTAAATTTAAAAAAAATCTTGGTTTTAGAACCAGGCTGTTGGGTTTAAATCTCAGCTCCACTACTGATCAGCTGTGTGACCTTGGGAAAATTACCTAACCTCTCTGGGGCTTTGTTTCCCTGTTTGTAAGTAGGGCTAGTAATCATACTATTATTTACATGTGTAAAGTGCTTAGAGAGGACCTGCTCCAGTAACAGTGCTCTGAGTTTGTCATTGGCTGTGTATGTCCTGTGGCAAACCCTAACTCCTGGCACTTCTCAAGTTGAGGGCCTGGTCAAGATGACATGTCTTCAGGGCATGTTTTTATCCCTCTTGGAATGAATCATGGACAGAGAAAGCCACAATTCCAAGACTGCTGACAACCTGGTCTAGGTCCTGGGATACAGGCCACAGTTGACAGCAACCTCTGTCCACCAGGCAGGTGATGGAAACCAATTTGCAAGTGTGAAGCCAGCTGGTTCACAGCTGGAAGGTTAGGAGAGGGCAGAGGGGCTGCGAGGCTGTTTTAAAAGTAACTTTTGTCCCTTTGGGATGTCCTGCTCACGTCCCTGTATGCTGCTGGGAGGCAGCTCAGAAAAAACACCATGGGGCCACTGGGCCAATCTCTGGCTAGCTCTGTCCTGCTGCACCTTGATGCAAGTTGGTGGGGGAGGTGGAGGAATATGGTGACGACAGCACCTGACCAGAAGGCAGATCTGTTTTTAGCCCAGCTCTGTCACTGATGCGCTACGTGACCTTCACCAGTCACTCTTCCTCCTTTCTGGGCATGGGCGTCCTGCTCTGTCAAAAGTGGGACATTCTTCCTGCCTTCTTTATAACCAGAAATGTGATGAGAATAGAGAAACTCCTCAAAACCTCAACTCCTCCTTGAAGCTTTCCACCTTGGATGGAACAAAAGGAAATCCAAAGCCTCCCCACCTCCTTCCAACTCTTCCAGCATAAACATGAGACATTAATAACCAATCCATTATGTGTCATTGATGGATCGATTCCACACACTTGTTCAGTGCTGGTCTGCCCTCCTGACGGCATGTCCTGTCTGTCTGGTCCGCATTTGAAACTCCTCCCGGGCGGGCTGTGCCTATCTCCTTGCTCTGCATGGCGTGGAGAGTGTAGCAGGGGCTTCTGACAGAACGATGCCTTGGGGCTCTCCGTGAGGAGGAAGGTCCCATGGAATCCCAGATGGGTCAGAACTTTGAAGGACTGAGAAAAAGCAGGAGATAAGAAATGTGAAAAGCACTTTGAAAACTGAAAAGTGCTGTGCAAATGAGAGAGTCTTATTCTCTGGACAGGGGCATTAAACAGTTAGAGAGGGAGAGGGTCGGAGTAGTTCAGCTTCAATCACCAGGAGTTTTGCAATCAGAGAATCTAGAAGGAGGTTAGGTCAATCTTAGGGAGCATGAAAGTTGTGTCGATTTCCAAAATAGCAGTTATTTTGGAAGAAGTGTGTGTATGTGTGTTTTCCACTGATTTTTTTTCAGGGCTTGGGTCTCTAAGGTCCTAATACCAGACAACCTCAACTCCAGATGGAGTAAGCCTAGCTTGTCTGCTCCCTCACTCCCTCTCCCTGCCACCTGACCCCGCCACCACCAGCTGCCTCTTCAGGTCTGCCTGTCTTTATCCTCCCACAACTGTCCCAAGTGGTTCTGGTTTCTTCTAACCTCTAGCCTCCAGCCTCTCTCAACCCTTCGCGTTGTGACTGCATCCTCTGCAAATGTCTGCCTGTCTCACTCTTGCCATCGCCATCAAATGCCTGGCTGCCAAGGAACACCTAGTGTCCTCTCTAGAGTCAGCATCCTGTACTCTGGACTTCACTTCCTCTGGAAACGTACCGGTCCTGGGCTCCATTCCATCTGCACCAAAGCCCGATGGCACACTGAGCCAGGCTACCGTAAGGGCAGGCATGCTAGTCTGTCCATGCTGGATTGCACTTTAACAGCCTCTTGGGAAACTAGTCTCCTCACTTTAAGAACGTTCTGTTCAAAGGGAGAATTTCACAGAGATTTGGGGGTGCATGTAGTCAATGCTAATAATAGATGCTATTTATTATTAGGCTTCAGTCACTTTGCTAGGTGCCTTACATCCTTTGTCTAACTCCAACAACTCTGTGAGGCAAATGTAAAGTGTCGTAGTAATAAACACAACAAAATTAACTGAGCACTTAGGTGCCAAGCAGTTCACTTCGATTGTCTTGTCTAATGCTCACACAACCTGCTGCAGTGTTCACTTTCCAAACAAGGGAACCAAGGCACATAGATCAATTAAGAAGCTTGATATACAGTTATTAAGATAAGGAGGCTGAACCTCAGAGGGTTTAAATAATAGCGCCCATTTTTACCCAGCAAACATGCAACTAAGTGAAGTCCGTGTCTCATTCTCTCCCTCTCCTTAGGCTCATCATGCCTTCTCCAGGGACAATGGGAAATTTCAGGATGAAGTGAGGACAGCTGGGACTAGAAACTTCTTGGGGTGGGGATGGGCATGGGACTTCATCAGCTCCAGACGCTAGCATATCCCATACATGAAGAGTATCCACAAATGCTCCAGGACCCCAGCCCCAGCCACCTGCCAAGTGTCCCCTGACTTTGCTAACTTATTCCAGTAATTCTCCCCTGTCTCCTGCTTCACATGTCCCATCAGAATCCCAGCTACCATTCAGCCCCATTGGAATGCTGTCTCCTTCAGGAAGTCTTCCTGGATGGCCCTAAACCAGATCCCTCTCAGCCTCTCAGGAACGTTATCCACTCACTTAGCTGTCCTGTTCATCCTTCAGGTAGGTACTGCCATCTGGCCTCCCTAACCAGATGTTGAACTTGTCTAGGCTTTAATGCCAAACATGCAGTCAGTGTCCAGAGAATCCTTATTGAGTGAGTAAATACTGCACTTGGGCATTCCCCTGGGTCATTGGGATCATGAACCTCAGTACCCCTGGTGAGGGGAGATGGAGAGGAAGGCAAGAAATATAAACGTATGACCAGCCCAGGTGCAAACAATAGGGGGTGGTGAGGTGTGTGCCAAACTTGCATCTGCATCCCTTCCTGAGGGTTTCTGATCGAATTCAGCCACCACCACTCCCCACAATAGCTGGGACCTAATTTTTCCCTGAACACCCTCTCTTTCCCTAGCTTTATTTTCCTACTTCATGCATTCTACTATAAAATATACTCTATATACTATTGATTCTATTTGTCTGCCTTCTGTCACAAAGGTGAACTATCTGGGACCTGAGATTTGGTCTGTTTGTACTCTGCTGTAGCCCAGTGCCTGGCACACAGTAGGCTCTCAATAGATAGGTTTAAAAAAAAAAAAAGTCTTCACCCGAGGACACATTTATTGATTTTTAGATTTTTAGAGAGAGAGGGAGAGAGAGGAACATCGATGGTTGCCTCGACTGGGGACAGAACCCTCAACCTGGGAACAGAACCGGTAACCTTGGTATGTGCCCTGACCTGGGACTGAACCACAACTTTTTGGTGTAAGGAGGACGCTCCAACCAACTTAGCCACCCAACCAGGGCTCTACAGATAGATGTCGAGTGAATTATCAGCTCCTTGCCTGTCTTTGCAGTAAAGCGAGCTGCCCCAGATGCCCCCCACCCCCGGGCAGTGTCCGGGCTCCTGGAAGCATTCAGGGTTCAAGGTAGGAAGAGTGAAGGCCGCTGGTGGTCACAGAGATCCCCAAGGAGATGGCCTGGAGTCTGCCTTGGTGACAGCAGGTCCAGCTGGAACTAGGGCAGAAGGGTTAGTGACTACCCCAAAGGGTTAACAAGAGCTCTTCTGGGAGGAGCTGATGGGGTGGTGTTTTGGGTGGGATAGTCGGGGAGAAGGGGCCGTTTCTCTACAACACACGCACACGCGCGCACACACACGCCCCTACATGCACCCGCACGTACCAAAAGACGCAGGATTAGGAGAGGCCAGAAACGGACAGACAGACAAGGCCGGAGGAAAGTACAGGGAGGTGGGGAAAGGGTAGAGAGGGGAAGGGAGCGACATCCCTGGGTGCACTGCGCACCTGCAGGAGGGTCGCAGAGGAGCGCTCAAGGGAGCCCCTCTGCCCCGACTGGGAGCATCCCTGGGGGAGGGGGCCGGCCCGGGAGCCGGGGAAGCTAGGGGTTCTCCCCGGGACCAGCTAAGCCGCTAGCTGCCTCCACAGCAGCCTCGGCCCTTCCACCTGCGCAGGCACCGCACCGCCCTGCGCCGCCTGTCATTGGCTCGCTAAAAATGCCTCTCTAATCTGCGCTCCTCTGTGTACGCCTCCTCCCTCAACCACCTCCCCCCACCCCCCACCCCCCGGCTCTGACCTTCCTCCTTCGCGCAGCCTGGGCGAGATCCCGGAGACGCGGCGGCGGCGGTGGCAGCGGCAGCGCAGCCTCCTCTTCCCCCGGGAAGCCGTCCGGGCTTGAGGCCGGGCCCCAGACGCCACGCTAGGCGCCGTGGCGCCGCCGTTGGTGCTGGGCACTCCTGCCCCCAGGTATGGGGTCTGGCCCTTGGATAGAGAAGGTGGGGAGGGAGGGGGGTCCATTTAGGGAGTGCGTGTTGGCAGCGGGCGCAGAGACTGGCGTCTTCCCGGGAGAGCGCGGGGGAGGACTGGGCAGTTACCTGGGGAGAGGTGAGCGCGGCTGGCCGGGGTGCTTTACAAGCGCTGGGGTTTGCGGACATCCCCCAGGCAGTGATAAGATGCCCCTGCTGTGGGCCCCTTCGCAGCAGGAGCTGGCGGCGGAGGCCTTCACCCATGGGAAAACGCAGGAAATGGGTTCCTTGGGAAGCTGGGACCCAGGCCACTGGAGTACCAGCGGGGTTGGTGGGCTGGTGCCAGCTTGGCGCAGAGGCCATTCATGGATCAGAGTGGGCTGGGGAGAAGCACAGCAGCTGATGAGCCCTGTGCCCTGTCTGGTTTACAATTAAAGATATTTTCTTCAGTCCCTCTGCTCCTTCCCCCGCAGCTGGGATGGGAGTGGAGAAGAAGGAGGTGACGTTAAATGGCTGACAGATACAGCAGAAGCCATGGTCAGTCTGTCACTGCCCTTCCTCCCCACGCCACTTGCTGCCTGTTGAAACTCCCCATATCCCCCCCCCCCCAATTTTTGCTGTACAGGAGGCCATGAAAACAATAAAAGGTCATCAGGGCGTGAGGGACGCAGTGACAAACCCCAGGGCTTGGCCAGAACCAGTTTCAAGCCCCAGCTGCCTCCCACCCCCTTCACCCTGCTCTGCACCCCACGTGCAGTGACACATGTGGCCGTTTTTTTCTGGGCATAACCATAAATAACCCACATTGCCCTGGCTGCGGCACAGCAGAGTGCAAACGGAACTGCCAATGATTTTGGAGGTTCTATCCCTCACCCAACCTGGCCTTCTCATCACATGTCCGAATCACCATTCAAAAGCCACCCCCTCCAGGCAGCTTCCTTGATAGACAGTTGAGATCCTCAACTCCTGCCCTGCGTTGTCTCTGACCTAGTCTGCCTTGTGGTTTGGCTACTTATGTCTTGTCTGTTGCTCTCTAGACCTTCCAGGTATGAACCTGTTTCATTCTTCTATGTCATCAACCCTGCATGTGACCAGGGTCTGGGACCAAGTAAATGTTTGTGAAATAAGTGAACGAATGAACTTGAACTCTGGGAAATAGCTGGCAACCTGAAGGAAGGGGCTGAGCCCCTTTCTAATGTTTTCCTTCCATCCCCCTGGGACTGAGGAGCCACTGAAAACGGACAATCCCATTTAGGCCCTTCCTGGACCTGGAGCTAGTGGGAAGCTATGGCATTTAAAGATAAACGCTGCAGTCTCCAGACGGTCTTTCTGGGACCCTGGTTTGAGTGCCCTGGCCTAGTCTAGGCTTAGTGGAAGACCCTGGGTGAAGATTTGGCTTTCCTTAGGCCCCTGGGTTGGCACTTTTTTCCTGGGGTACTCAGCTCAGACCAGAGCTCTCTGTCCTTCTGTCCAAGCCCTTGGGAAAGTCACAGTCAGCATTAGGGAGTCTTGGAAGCTTCAAACTCGGCCATTCTCAGCCTCTGGTGTCCTCATAGTGAGCTCTGAGCAAATCTCATGACTCCATTGTGTGGAGGAGTAAACCCAGGCCAGAAGAAGAGGCTGCCACCAAGGGTTCTCATGCTTGTGACAGACGTGGACATTTGCAGAGCTTTTTCCCACCCCTTGTTACTTCTTTGACAGCCATGCTGATAAGACATCTGTGAGTCGTTCTTGTCCTTGTCCTACAGAGAGGGAGACTGAGGCCCAGAGAAGGTCAGCAGCAGAGCTGCGTCGACACAGTTCCTGGTTCAAGGGAGTTGGGGTGAGGCCACAGAGCCAGGTCTGAGTGTCTGGTTGTCCTAGAGCCCAGAGGATCCTCCCCTCTGGCTCTGTCCTGGCCCCTAGCAATGGAGAGAGTAAGAAGAAGGTGCTTCGGGGGTCGAGGGAGGCAAGTGGAGGGTATTTTAGTTAGTGCCTTCAAGTGGTTGGCCGTGGGGACCTTGAGGGGGAGGGTGCAGTGGTAACAGTAAAAACTAACAGCACATAGCGCTTGCCATGTGCCGGGGCCTGTCCCAAGTATTTTTAACTCATTCAATCCTCACAGTAGCCCAATGATATAGGTACTATTATTATTCCCATGTTACAAATGAGAGTGAAGCACAGAGAAACTATCTGTTCAGGGTCACACTTTGAAAATGGAGGAGAAAGAATTTGAATCTAGGGTCCGGAGGCTGTGCTCTTAACCTGTACTCCCTATTGCCAGATCAAGAGAGCTGTGCACCTAGCTACTGGGGACATGCTCTATCTGTGGAGATACAGGCTTCAGGTACGCCATGGCCAAAGTCCCTGCATTGTAGGTAGTATGTGCATGATTACATGTGACTGTGATAATTGTGGATGAGTAATAACACCATATCAATGGGTCTCACAGAGCAGGAGAACAATCTCTGTAAAATGCTCATTGGAGTCTGTCACTCCCCTGCTCCGCATCCTTCAGTAGCTCCCCAGTGCCCTGAGGACAAAGTGCAGTCTCCCTAATGTGGCTGTGCTTGGGCTTCCTCTCCCTTTTCACCCTCCTTCTGCCCATCAGCTGCTCTAAACTTTTCAGTTCCTCAAATAAGTCAGGCTTCTTCCACCTGCAGGCCTTTGCCCTGGCTGTTGCCCCTGCTAGAGTACCCTTCCTCCTCCCCACACACTCCTCACCCTCTGGAGTCGCTGCTCTTCCTCCCAGAAGCTTGGGCTTGGGCTGGGAGCCCCCGTCCTCATACCTTGCTCACTTCCCCTCACACAGTTTCTTCCGTGGCTTTGGATTATGGCCCCCCCCCACCCGCATCCCCAGGCCGTGAAGTTCATGGGGACAGGGTCTGTGTCCAGTGTCCTGTTCATGGCATCTGCAGGGCATGGTACTGAGTAGCCCTAGCTTGCACCTGCGCAATGAGCCAGTGCCTATTGGTCCCATCATTCCTTTCCTCTCCTCACCAGTCTTAGAACTCATACAGCATTTTTCTTCTTCCAACAGGAGATGAGGAAACAAAAAATTTGCATATAACACCCAGCAGGGACAAGCTGGTGGTAGAAGCCTTCAGTGGAGAAGTGAAAGTGCCTGTGGGCCTAGCAGGACAGGGAAGAACGTTTGAGTGGGGGAAATCACTGATTTGGGGGAGACCTCCCTGGGGAAGCAGGTGGAAGCAGTTGGGGAGGGGAGGGGATGCCAGGTGGGTGAGGGGTGCTTGCTTTGGTTTTACATTTTTCTTAAAGAAAAAAAAGCTTTTATTGTTTTCTTTTATTACCAAAGTGATACATGATTGTTGTGGAAATTTTAGAATGTACTGGAAAGCCAAAAAAAGAAAACGTGTTAGCTAGCACCAGACCCACCAGCTGTGAGCACTCTGTGGCTGGTTTCCAGCCCAGTGGACTCGAGGGGACGATGGGGACTGGGGACTGCTGGGGCAGGCCAGGATCCCACAGAGCAGGTGGGGGCATTAATGTGTGTGGAGGGGGAGGGAGGTCCCTGAGCCTCACCTGTGGACAGCATGGGATGGAAGCAGGACAACCAGAGGGACAAGTAGACCTCAGACGCTGGCCCAGCAGGAGCCCTCAGGGACCCAAGGGGTGCTCCGGAACTAGAGGGGCCCTTTAGAGCAGAATGTGCTTGGAATGGTGAGGCCTTTAGACCTCAGCCTCCATCCGGCACCGGGCCAGCGCTTGCGCTTGGCCGCATGGCTTGCAGCAGGAGTGGCCCCGCCCCCAAAGGGCTGCCACCCGAGGGTCATGTGCTCACCGCATCCCCAGCAGCTGGGGCAACAGACAGTGCTCACCACCCAAAAAGGGACATATTTGTACTTGTACTACAAATTTCACTTTTTGCTTATCTGAAAGCCAAACTTTACTAGGTGTCCTGTATTTTTATTTGCTAAATCTGGCCCCCTGGATTGGGATGGAGGAGAGTAGAGAGAGAGGGAGGGAGTGCCTGGGGGTCCTAATTTTCTCTTATTTTGTATTGGGGAAGGGGTCAGTGGGTACTTGTCTGAATTTGGCGGTTAAAAAAATGTCCATTTTTAGAAATTAATGACATGTTTCAAATTTTGCATGTGTAACTGTTTCCGTTTACTGTCTAGAGAGTAGCTCCTCATGTGTAGCTTTTGGTTCCCTAGTGCTGCTCAGAAGTAATACAATGATATATCCTCTTATTTATTCAGGGGGGACAAAAGGAGATTTGAGGACGAAGGGTGGAGTCATTAAATAAGGCTAATCCATTTGAGAAATAGGGACACTGGAACCCTCACATCAGCCTGGGAGAACAGGTCCACTCTGCCTTTCCAGCCATTAAAGTTTTGACCTGGCAATTCCTCACCAGGGATTTCTCCTACAGACACCCTCTCAATAGGGAGCAAAGAGACCTGGGTGGGGATGGTCAGTGTGGCCAAGCCAATTGTCTGCCAGGAGGTGTGTGACATAATCAGGACCTCTCCAGACCATGTGATTTTAGGCAGCAGCTCATGCTTTCATTCAGTCAGTGAATCTTGATGCAAATCTTCTGTGCACCAGGCACTGTTTTAGGTGCTGGGGACACTGAGAGAAAAGAATGGGACAGAGCTTAATACCAGGGTGGAAAGCCAGAACATGTCATCTAGTTTAGGCAAGTGATTTGTGGAACCTGATGTGGTATGATACCATTAAAAAATACATGTCTCTCCCTGTCCATATTGCGTAAAGATGTCCAGAAGGCTGCAGACCCGTTGGTCATCAGAGCTTACCTCAGGGACAGGTGTTATGAAGCCAAGTACAGGCAAGAGGAGACCTCTGTATTTCAGCACCCTGTGCTGTTTGCATTTTATACAACAAGCATCATTCCTCATAAAAACATAATTAAAATTATACTTGATAATACCTGAGATTTTTCTTAGAAATCTGAAAAACAAAAAGAGCATTCCCCTTGATGGTGGCATTTGAGTCAGATGCTGCCCCTTGGGTTTGGAGAGTGTTTATTTGTGGCTGGTTTCTTGTTTTTCCTTTCCTCTTCCCAATCCTGGGGTGGGCAAAACCTGCTGGGATGGGGAAGGGGAGGTTAAGTCCGGGTATCAGGAGGGCAGTATTTGGGAGAGTGGTAACCAAGCACCCGTGGTGTGTGGGACATTGGAGTTCTCGTTGGGGGGCACAAGGGAGGGAGGCAGGCCCTGGAGGCCGTGCCAGGGGGCTGAGGGGCCTGAGATCCACTGACACATGCCAGGAACTGCCCATACCTGTTACCTCATTCAGTATTCTCAGGAACTTAGGAGGTTATCCCTATTTTATAGATGTGGAAACTGGGTTTAAGTGACTTGCACTGCAAGTAGGTGGCTGAGGCAGGATTCACAGCCATGCAGCCTGGATCCAGAGGCTGTGCTCTTACCCTCTGTGCCCCCGCACTGCCGGTCAGGAGTGGAGATGGCCCCTGGCTCAGGGTGCAGGCAGGCGTGCTCCCGGAGACCGGGCTGATGATGGAAGGTCTTCTGCAGGAGGCAGACCTGGAAGGGAAGGATGGTGCATTTAGAGGTAGAAGATGTCTTCCAGGCAGAGTAACAGCGGGGACGGAGATGCAGAGGCTGGACTGTGAGAGGCGGGCGTAGGAGCTGGGGAGGAAATCAGTGCAGGAACCTGAGGAAGTGGGAAGTGAGGCTGGTGGAGCAGAAGCCGGATGTTTTAGATGACCAAACTCGCCGGACTTGCTGGTGCAGGTGGCCCAGGGCTCTCCCTTCTCCTTGCAGGACTTGGCGGAAGCCCAGCGTCCTTCTGCCCCACTCTGGCCCACCTGGGCCTTCCCCAGGGCCACACACGCTCTCCCTGGCCTGCTTGGGTCCGGCCTTGACCAGCTGCTGGAGAAGAGACCACTGAGGCTGGGCAGGAGCGTGGGCTGGGTCGGGAGGCCCAGGGCGAGGTCCTGACACTGACTCACAGAGGGGCCTTGGGCCGTTCAGTGCCTTCCCTTGGACTCGGCTTCCTCTTCTTTTCCTTTATTTTAAAACTTGTTATTGTGGACAAGTGTAAACCTTTATAAAAGTAGAGAGAACAATAGAATGAACTCCCATGTACCCATCAGTCAACTTCAAATGTTATCAACTCATGGCCAATCTTGTTTCATTTCTACCCTGCCCCTCCCATAATAATTCAAACCAAATCCCAGTCATCATTTCATCACAAATACATCAAGATAAAGATCTTTCTTACCATAATCATAATACTGTTATTGCCCTTAAGAAGTAGCCTTTGCTTTATATCATCAAACATCCACTCAGTATTCACATTCCCAGTTGCCTGACATGCTTTTTTTTTTTAAGTTTGTTCAAATCATTGTCCAAATAAACTCCCCACATTGTGATTAGTTGATATGTCTTAGTCTCTTTTAATCCAGTTTCCCCTCCGTGTTTTCCTTTTTCCTTGGGAATTTATCTGTTGGAGAAGCCAGGATATTTGTCCTGTAGAATCTCCCAGTCTGGATTTTGTTGACTGCATCCTTGTGGTGTTAGTTTAACATGCTCTTTGGTCCCTTCTGTAAATTGGTGGTTAGGTCTGTCTGCCCCCTGACCCCTCAAGCAGTCATCGGCAAGTCCTCCTGGTTCTCGTAGATTCTGGCCACTTACCTCCTCTCCTGTCGCTCTCCTGGATTTTTGCGGCAGCTTCTGCCGGGTCTTCCTGCCCTTCTCTTTGCCCCACCAGCCAGAGATTCTTTTAAAACCTAAATCAGATTACATCCCTCCTTTGCTTAAAACTTCAATGACTTCTCTTATTCAGAATAAAGCCCAGAGTCCCATAGAAAGTCCTCTAACAGCCTGCAAGGCCCCGAGTGATCTGGCTGCCCGGTACCTCTGACCTCATCTCACAGCACTCCCTCCTCACCGCGCCCCTGGTCATTTCTTGGGTGTATCAAATATCCTTGTGATCATGGCCCGTGCACTGCCACTCCATATGCCCGGCCCCGGGGCCTGCACCTGCTGTTCCCTGTGCCTGGCCTCTGGTGTTCACATCTCTGCCCCTGTTACCTTCTCAGAGAGGCCTTCCCAGAGCGTCTCTTCTGCAGTAGCCCCGGTGGTCTCCGTCCCCTGACCCTGCTCTATCTTCCCTGAGAGCGCTCACGCATCCCTGATGTCACAGTCTTCTCGGTTTCCCTCGGTCTCTCCTACCTGCCTGTGAGGCCCATGGGGCAGCGGCATGACCCTGCCCACAGAGTGTACTTCTTCCTTCTCACATGGCACTGCCTGTTGCCTCCTCTTCTTTTGGGAGCATTTCCTGGAAAATAAAATAACACCATATATGTGCATTTTCTTTATAGTTTACAAAATATTTTCTGTCTTGGGTTGGATTCCCTAGAACCAGAGCCCAGCACAGGGATTCCTGAGCAGGTGATTTATTGCTAGCGAGTACACAGGAGAAGGGAGCCAGGGCGCCTATTAGGTGAGAATGTGGCTGGGAGAGGCCAGGGCGCCTATTAGGTGAGAATGGGGCTGGGAGAGGCCGCTTTCAGCAGAAGCCTAGCTCTAGGCTCATCCCGCAGGGAGCTGTTTCGTGGGAGCAGCGAGCACTACAGGCTCGTCCTTCCGGAGGCCCGGGGCCAGACCTTTGTACCCCCTCATCAGGCTGTCGTTAGCTGCCTCTGGGGCAGGGCATAACCTCCCAGGCATTCGTAGGTGAGCAGCTCACACAGAAGCCAGCATTGCCTCTCAGGACAAGAGGGCATCTGTGAGCCACTAGCAGGCAGAACCCACGGCCGCTGGGGGAGGGGTGTACCCCGCCCCCCATAAAGGGACACCAACAGCCCCTGCTACGTTTCCTTATCCATTTTGTTTTGAGCCCTGCAATAAACCTATGAGGAAGGCAGTCATTAATTACTATCATTTCCATTTGCTAGATGAAGAAGCGGAGGTTCTTGGAGTGAAATGACTTGCCTGGGGTTGCTCAGCCAGGAAGAGGCAGACCTGGGATTTGAGCTCAGATTCTTATTGGAGATCCACTGATTGGTTGATAAATTGTCTTAATGGCTACTGATTTGTAGTTTTACTCCCATGCATTCATTCAACAAATAGGTATTGAGTTCCGGACAGTGGCCATTTAGTGGTGAATGAATGGCTTTGTCCTTCCCCGCTGGAGCGTCTAGTCTATGAATCTGTCCAGCATTTAGCTATCTACCACCCTACTCATCCCTGCTGTGCCCAACTCCATAATGACAACCTGTGAATTTTGTCGAGCACTTAGGGTGTGCATTGTACTAGGCTCCTTGTGTTGACTAGCTCTGTTCACCTTCATAGCTTCATAGCACCCCATTTTCAGATGGGTAAGCTGAGGCTGCAGAGGGGTTAAGGCTTCCAGCCAGCATCCCTCATTGAGTGTGTGACAGAGCTGGGATTCAACCCTGTTCTGAACTCGCCTCTCCCCATCCTGCCTCCCCTCCCCCGGCCCCACCCACGGCAGGATATCTGGTGTCACCTCTATCAGCAGCTCCATCGGACACCAGGCTGCCACCACCTCCTGCTCCCTGAGTGTTGGGTGACCGGCTGCCATCTCACCTGCCCCACTTGGCCCTGCCCCAGATGGAGCACCTCAGATGTAGGCTTCCTCCAGTTTATAGGGCCCAGGATCCCCACCTCTGCTCTCCTCCCCAGCCCCTTTATCACTGGCCTTGACTGGCTGGGTGGGCCCTTCCACCACCCCCAGCTAAGCCTGGGCATTGGGGGCCCCTCCCCACTCGCACCAGCTGGCCTGGTAAGCTGCGAAGCTGGCTTGGCTCCCGTGCCCCTAGGCAGGGCCGGGGCAGGGTGGCAAATCACAGCAGGCTTCCTTCCCACCTCATCTCTCCCCAGGCAGGGCCAAGGCAAGACCCGCAGGGAGAAACCAAGGGATGTACAGGTGCGGAGGGTCCCCCAGACTGCCTTGGTGATGGGGACGTATGAGGCAGAGGATGGGGGTGGCGCCCCAGGCTGTGTGAGACCGCTGCTCCCACTAGGACCCCCTTACTACCCCACACCGGGCTGCTCTGAACCTTTGCTCACCTGAGCCGGGCCCTGAAGGCCTGGGCTCTGTCCTCAACCTCAGGCCTGGAGGTTCACTCCGGGGGCTGCACTAAGGAGGCGCCTGTGGCCCCCTTGGCATAACTCCTGGAATATTTGTCCAAAGTTTAGACACAGAATAGCATGCAAAGCACATGCAAATAAGCCCATCTCCCTGTTGGCCTGGCTAGAGAAGCGGTCGTGGGCAGTCTGCTCGCAGCCTGGCCACGATGGCTGGAGTGCCGTTGTCTGCAGGAAATCGGGTGCCTGCGCAGTGGTGGGGCGTGGGGGGATGCAGGGGGCGGGAGAGATGGGGAGCCCTGAAGGCTGTGGTCATCCCACCTTTGTTGCAGGTTAACATCTGATGACTGTTACATTTTTCTCCGTAACAGATGGTGATTTTTCTAACTTGATCATTTTATTTGCTTAGTTATATTTCTATAAAGAAAAACTTTATGCCTATTTTGTCATTGTGAAATATGCTACGCACACTAGGACAATGTCTCCATTCTTTCCCTTTACCAATTTTTAAAGAAATGAGTTTGTGTTCTAATAACCCCCAAAGATAATCAATGAGTGTTTTTCCCCATTTTTAAAATATAAAAGTATATAAAATAGGTTATGCATTTTATTTTATCTTTTTTTCTGAGGGGGAAAAGGAGGGAGAAAGAGAGGGAGACAAACATCGATGTGAGAGAGAAACATCAATTGGTTGTCTTCTGTACATGCCCTGACTGGGGACTGAACCCGCAAACCTAAGTATGTGCCCTGACCGGAAATCAAACCCATACCTTTTGGTTTGCGGGATTGACAGCAATCAACTGAGCCATACTGGCCTGTGCAACAGGTTATGCATTTTAATAATAATAAGCCAACATCCAAGTTGCCACCATTTAGGTCAAAAACAGAGAATTGCCACAGCTTCAAAAGACTCCCTGGGAACCCCCTTCCAAGCATTTCTCTCTTCCAGAGGTACCCTCCTTTCTAAATAGTTAGGGCTACCAGCTGCTTTGTTTTTGGTTTTATCACATATGTAGGCATCCAAAACCAAATAGTTCCATCTCTTTTTGAATTTTAATTCACAGAATTATTATTTTATGTTTGGCTTTTCTTCAATTAACATTTTCTTTTTGCCATGTATCTAGCTTGTTCTTCATAGCAGTAGTCTTTTCATGTTTCAGCATTGCCTAGTATTCCAATATGTGAATATACCATGATTAACTTCTGAGTCTACTGTTTACAGACATCAGGGTTGTTTCTGACTTGTGGCTATTGTGAAAGATCCTGCTCAGAACATTCTTCTACACGTCTCTGGGTAGACATACGCATGCAGTTCCACAGTTCCTGGGTCGTGGGGTATGTGTATCTTCAGACTTACTAGATAATGCTAAACTGTTTATCAGGGAGGTTGTACCAGTCCACACATCACAAACAGTGTGTACAGAAGCCTAGTACTCCAGATTCTTGCAGATATTTGGTTATTGGCAGTCATTGTGGGTTTTTAAATTTTCATTATCATTATGAATTTTTATAAATTTGTTGAGTTTCAGTCCTTGCACATATTTCCCTCAGCAGTGCTCAAATTTCCCTGGCTTAGGGTAGCGGGAGCCTCTTCAAGCTGACTCTGGCCCCCTTCTCACCCACCACACCGGTCTTTGACAGTGTGCTTGCTCCCTGGGATGATGTTCCAGGCTCCTCAGAGCTGCTGCCATCGGCTATTTCTCAAAGGTGCTATGGATCATTTCATATTTGTTATTTGACTTTTTTTTTTAATTTAATGACTTTTAGCACATTTACAAAGTTCTGCAACCATCACTTCTATCTAATTCCAGAAAATTTCCATCCCTCTAAAAAGAAACCCCATGCCCATTAGCAGTTACTCCTCAATTACCCCTCCCTCAAGCTCCTGGCAACCACTAATCTACTTTCTGTTTCTGTAAATTTGTCTATTCTGGACATTCATACAAATGGAATCATAGAAGTCTTTTGTGACTGGCTTCTTTCAGTTAGCATAATGTTTTTAAGGTTCATCTATGGTGTGGCATGTAACAGTACTTCATTTTTATGACTGAATGCTATTCCATTGTGTGGTTATATACATTTTGTTGATCCATTCATCCACTGAGGAATAGTTGAGCTGTTGCCACTGTGAATTGTTATGAATAATGCTTCTATTAGCACTTGTATGTACAAGTTTTTGTGTGGACATAAATGTTTTTGTGTTTTCATTTCTCCTATATACCTAGGAGTAGAATTGCCAGGTCATATCATAACTCTGTGTTAAGCTTCTGAGGAACTGCCAGACTGTTTTTCAGGCTGCACCAGTTTACACTCCTACCAGCAATGTATGGAAGTTCCAGTTTCTCCTTACCCTCACCAACACTTGCTATTGTCCATTGTTTTGATCACGGCTATTCTAGTGGGTGTGAAGAGACATCTTATTGTAGGTCTGACTTACATTTTTCTAATGACCAATGATGTTGAACATCTCTTCCTGTGCTTATTGGCCTTTTGTTTCTTCTTTTTGGTGCAATGTCTTTTGTCCATTTTTAATAGAATAATTTTATCTTTTTATTATTGAGTTATTCTAGATACCAGACCCTTATCATATATATGATTTGCAAATATATTTCCCATTTCTGTGGAGGGACTTTTCTCTGTGGATCCATTTAATAGGGAGTTGTCTTTAGAGACTCAGTCTGGGTGTTAGAGCATTAGGCTTCTTGAATTCTAGAAACCAACCTAAGAACCCACCCACCCATAGACTCAGAGGCTCTGAGCAGTAGGGTGTCATCTCACAGTGGCCCTGAGAGGCTGAGAATGGAGGTGACCTATGCAGGGGTACCCAACTGCTATGTGGCTGTAGGACACCAGCGTCAGGTCCCCAATTTAGCTGCCATTGCTCCTCTCAGGGTCCTCACTCTAGCCTAACCCACACCCTCCAAACCCCAGACTCAGCCATTCCCTTCACCTCAGGGTCCTCACTCTGCTTTCTTGCTCTCAGCCTTCTTCCTTCAAGAAGAAGCCTTCCTCGGTTGCCCTAGCCTGGGGGCTTACCCTCCCCGGGTGGGCTCCTGTGGCCCTAGGAGGTAGGAGGTTAGACTTAGATGCATTATGAATGGTCAAATTTGGGAAAAACTGGATTCACGCAAGGTAAAGAATTTTCTTTTCTTTTAAATTATATTTGATTGTTTGTTATTATAGTTGTCCCAATTTTCCCCCTTTGCCCCCCTCCATGAGGCCTTCCCCCACTCCCTCAGGCAGTCCTCACACAGTTGTCCAGGTGTCATGCATATATGTTCTTTGGCTACTCAGTTCCCTACGCTGTACTTTACAACCCCATGACTATTCTGTAACTACCAATTCATGCTTCTTAATCCCTTCGCCCTTCTCGCCCAT
Organism: Pteronotus mesoamericanus; assembly: GCF_021234165.1. Taxonomy (NCBI): domain Eukaryota; kingdom Metazoa; phylum Chordata; class Mammalia; order Chiroptera; family Mormoopidae; genus Pteronotus; species Pteronotus mesoamericanus. Next base: position 4,682,137 of record NW_026555085.1, read on the forward strand.
CCTCCTGACCCCCCACCCATCTGGCAACCATCAAAACGTTCTTTGTATCTATGATTCTGTTTCTGTTCTGCTTGCTTGTTCATTTTTTTAAGGTTCAATTGTTGATCACTGTGTATTTATTGCCATTTTATTGTTCATATTTTTTATCTTCTCCTTAAAAAAGATAACATTTCATATACTGGTTTGGTGGTGATAAACTCCTTTAGATTTTTCTTCTCTGGGAAACTCTTTATCTGTCCTTTGATTCTAAACGATAACTTTACTGGGTAGAGTAATCTTGGTTGTAGGCCCTTGCTTTTTGTCACTTTGAATATTTCTTGCTAATCACTCCTTGCCTGCAAAGTTTCTTTTGAGAAATTAGCGGACTGTCTTATGGGAACTACCTTGTACGTAACCAACAGCTTTTCTCTTGCTGCTTTTAAGATTCTCTCTTTGTCTTTAACCTTTGGCATTTTAATTATAATGTGTCTTGGTGTTGGCCTCTTTGGGTCATGTTATTTGGGATTCTCTGCACTTCCTGGGCTTGTATGTCTATTTCCTTCACCAAGTTCGGGAAATTTTATTTCATTATTTTTTCAAATAGGTTTCCAATTTCTTGCTCTCCCTCTTTCCTTCTGGCAGCCCCATAATGGGAATGTTGGTGTGCCTGAAGCTGTCCCAGAGGCTCCTTACACAAACCTTGTTTTTTTTTAATTCTTTTTGCTTTCTGATTTGTTGTTTTTTGCTTCCTTATATTTCAAATCATTGATTTGATTCTTGGCTTCATCCACTTTCCTGTTGATTCCCTGTAAAATGTTCTATATTTCAATTAACATATCCTTCATTTCTGACTGGATCATTTTTATGCTGTTGACGTTCTTATTAAGTTAATTGAACATCCTTATAACCAGTGTTTTGAACTCTGTGTCTAGTAGATTGCTTGTCTCCATTTTTTTCCGTTCTTTTTCTGGAGTTTTAGTCTGTTCTTTGACTTGGGCCGTGTTTCTTTGTCTCTTCATTTTGGCAGCCTCCCTGTGTTTGTTTCTGCGTATTAGGTAGAGCTGTTATATTTCCCAGGCTTGGTAGAATGGCCTAATGTAGTAGGTGTCCTGTAGAGTCCAGTGGTTCATCCTCCCCCATTACCCAAGCTGTGTACTCAAGGTGTGCCCACCATGTGAGCTGTGTACACACTCCAGTAGTAATGGAGCCTGGATTGCTCTTGGCCCATCCATGGTCAGCAACTACCTGTGTTCTGTCTGGGGTCACACAGCATAAGCTACAAAGTGATCTGCAGATGGCTGCTACTTGTGCTGGACTTGGAGGTGCCCTGGCAAGGCCAAGCTGTGAACCAAGGCCAGCTGCTGCTGGTGCTGCTCCTGGGGCAACTTAGCAAGAGGTACAGAACTCACTGAAGCCAGATACTGCTTTTTGGAGAGAATCTAAGAAAATCTCAAGCATGGCCAAAATGAGCCATCCATATGGAAAAGCCACTGGAAACAGCTTGGGTGGGCCTGAGAGTTGGGTGGGGCAGGCCTTGGAATCACCAAGGTGGGGCAAACAGTGTGAGCAAGGCTGATGGAGTTTCAGATATGGTGTCCACCTGCTAGCTCTGCAGCTCTGTGGGAGGAGGGCTCAGCAAAGAAACAATGTTCTCTGCCAGCTCTTCTGTCTGGGAGAAAGCTGCCCCCCACCTCTCACCCCAATGCTGGACAAGTAAGTTCCTCCCATGGCTTTGATGCCTCTCAATCCCCTACCCTTCATACTGGAGCTCAGAGGCAGTGAGTCTGAATAAGTCTGTGCATGGCCTCCTAGGAGAAATTGCCTGGAAGTCCAGCTGTTTCTGTCTTCCACAGCCTCAATTCCTGCTGGTTTTTAGCCAGAAGTGATGGAGACTCATCTTCCTGACACTGAAACCCTGGGCTGGGGAGACTTCTGTGGGTCTAAGACCCTTCGTTCCTGAAATATCCCTCCTGATATTTATCTGCCACGTGTGGGTGTGGGACCAGCCTGTTCCACATCTCTACCCCTCCTACCAGTCTCAATGTGGTTTCTTCTTTAATTCCATTGTTGTAGGACTTCCATTCAGCTTGTTTTCTGATGGTTCTGAATGACAGTTGTTTTATAGTTTAGTTGTAATTTTGATGTGGTTGTGTAAAGAGAGCTGTGTTTACCTATGCTGCCATCTTGACCAGAAGTCAAGAATTTTCTTTATGCAGGACTCATCAGCACTTTTAACCTGCAATTGTGTATTGTGAGTATCAAAGAATTTGATTTCCAAAATGTAGAAGCAACCAAAATGTCCTGTAATAGGTGAATGGATAAACTGGTACAACCAGACAATGAATATTAATCAGCACTTAAAAAGAAATGAGCTATCAAGCCTTGAAAGACAAGGGGGGACCTTAGAAACATTACTAAGTGAAAGAAGTCAGTCTGACACAGGTACATACTGTTTGGTTCCAACCACAGAACATGCTGGAAAAGGTAAAACTGAAGAGACAATAAAAAGATCATGGGTGCAGGGGTGTGGAGAGGGTAGGCGGGAGGGGGGAACCCATAGGTGGACTACAAGAGATTTTGGGGGCAATGAAATTATTCTGTATGATACTATAGTGGTGGATACATGGCATTATACATTTGTTAAAAGTCCATGGCATGTGCAACACCGAGGGCAAATGCTGATGTACTTTATGGACTTTGGGTGATGATGACATGTCCATGTTAGTTCATGGATTGTATTGATGTTCGGCTCTGCTATGGGACGTTGATGGTGGGGGAGGCTGGGGGGTCGTAGGCGGGGAGATGTGGGAATTCTCTGTATTTTCTGTTCAATTTTGCTGCAAACCTAAAACTGCTCTAAAAAATAAAAGTCATTAATTAAAAATCAGGGAGTGAAAAGTGTTGCAAAGGAAAAATAAAACAGGGTCAAGGGACTAGGGGTGGGCTGGCTATTTTAGAGGGGGTGGGGAGTCAGGGATATTGATTAGAGACCTAAACAAGGGGAGGAAACAAGCCCTGTGGACATCAGGGGAAGAGCATCCTAGCTCTGGGAGCAGCAAATGCTACGGCCCTGCAGCAGGAAAGAGCCTGGTGTGTGTGAGGGATGCACAAAGGACAAAGTGGCTGGAGGGGCATGAGGAGTGAGGGAGTATTTGCAGTGAGGGCAAGCAAACAGGTTGGGACCTCCGTGTTCCACCTGTAGGCCCAGCAAGCACCAGGACCTTGTTCTCAGTGAGATGGTGAGTCACGGGAGGGCTTTGGCTAGGCTGTGACATGTCAAAATTATATTTATGTTTTAAAGAGGACAGTCTGACAGATAGTAGGAGGCAAAAGCGGAAGAAAGGGCCCTTCTTAGGAGACTGCGCAGTCTTCCAGATGAGAGAGACCCGCGTGGCCATAGCACAGGGATGCAGGGTGGGGTATGGGGCGAGGGAGGGAGAAGAACCTAGGTCTTTGGCTTGAGCATTTGGTGGAAGAGTGGTGGTATTCTCTGAGTGGAGAAGACCAGGGTTGGAGCAGGCTCGGGAGCAATCCGGGGGTCTGTCAGGGACATGTCAACCTGTTCGGTATCCAGATGGGGCACGTGGAGGTGGTTGGACTTATGAGGCTGGAGTTCAGTGGCAGAGTTGGGCCTGGATGAGATCACTTTGAGAGCAGGTGGGGAAGAGGCAAGGCCCCAGGCCTGAGCTTGGGGACCAAGCAGTGACAGAGGTAGGACATGGTGTCAGAGAGGCTGAGGGGTCATATATGTCAGAGCCTGTGTGGTGACAGCAGAGCAGCCTTAGGGGGAGGATTAAAGGGGAGCAGGGGCTTTGGTACCGTGAGGGTCAGTGGCGGCCAGTGAGAGCCAGAGCCTGATGGGAGGGCCCTCAGGAGGGAGCGGAAACAGGGCGGCTGGACAGCTTTCCCAGGAGTGTCCTCCCTGGACCCACAGGGTAGGAGCTGAGGGCAGGGCGCAGCCTGGGGAGGGTTTCTTTTCTTTTCTTTTTTTTTCAGTGAGAGGAACACCACCATGTTTCTATTGAAGGGAAGGATTCTGTGTGGAGGAAAATGGATGTGTTGCGGGGGGTGGGGGACACTGTTGGATGCAGTGATGTGGTTGGGGAGCCCAGGGCAGCGCCAGGGCCCCTGTGGGAGGCAGGCCGAGCCCAGGGCCGGGTGCAGGGCGTGGGGTGCGTGTGTGGCAGTCTCTGTGGTCTGCTCCCATTTTCTTAGAATAAGCATCACAGTCATCAGCTGAGAGTAAGGGAAGAAGGTGTGAAACTCTGGGCTTCCGTAGTGGTTCTCACAGCTGCTGTGTGAAGCAGGTGCCATCATTGCCACTTTGGGGAGGAGAAAATGGGCCCAGGGGTAGATGTCAGGAAGGGACAGGACTGGGATTTGAACAAGAGCACTCCTCTAGGTGACCCTGCCAGAGAATGGGGATCAGGATGAGGCTGCACCTCCTGTCCTTCACCTGCGGGGTGGACCCCAGGGCCCAGACCTGGGCCCAGACGCTAGGAATTCATCAACTGGGCCCCATGAACTCTCACCCAGATGGGGGCCTTGATGATTTTTTTGGGTTCCCGGCACTGACAAGCATTTGGACCCTGTGTCTAATAGTACTTGAAATGCCTGGATATCTCGCTTTCTCCAGTGATGGTTACCCCAATAAATGGCTGTGTAAGTCCCTCTGGGGAGGGACGGTGGAACCATTGCTACATATGCTTGTCCTGAGGTCGCAGCGCTGTTACTCCTGGGCTCCTGGGCCCTCCTTCAGTCAGCTGGCTCTGAAACCTTGTTCAGGTCTGGAAATTGGACGGGGAATCAGAACTTTTCGTTGGGGTACAGCCCTCAGTCCTCGGCCACCAGGCCTTGGCTTCTTTTGACCACAGGGAGTGGCAGTGTCCTGAAGGCTGCCCCTCGGCTGCCCCTGGGGCTGTGGGGCTTTATTTCTCTATTTATTATTTGAGAGAGGAGACAAACTTCGACTGGTTGTTCCACTTATTTATGCATTCATTGGTTGCCTCCTGTATGTGCCCTGACTGGAGATGGAACCCCAGCCTTGGTGTACTGGGGACAATGCTCTAACCAACTGAGCTACCAGGCCAGGGTGGAATGTGGGTTCTGTTAACTGTTTCCATAGGTGTGTTGGTCAGGCCCTTCCAGATGCTACTCTGACCCTGCCAATAGTTCTGATAATTGCACCCACTTTGCTATTGCTAAGTAAGCGCTGCCACCTGGCCTCTAATTTTGGGACCCTATCTTTCATCCCCGTTGCTTTCTGGGTGCCCAGTTCTGTGCCAGCAGCGTCTACCCTCAGGTCTTCAGAGGATGCTCACCTCTGAGCTTGTCTGTCTGCTGTGCCCCTTGCACTGGTGCCTTCCTGTGACTTTGGCAAAGGAAAGAGAGACACCTGGTGGGTCGTCTGGCTCGACGTGGCCTACCCACCTGCGCCTGCCCTGGGCTCTCCAGCCACATCGCTGCATCCAACAGTGTCCCCCACCACCCGCACTGAGATGCATTTTCTTCCACACAGAATCTTTCCCATCACTAGAAACATGGTGTTGTTTCTCTTATTTTTTATGCCTCTTGCGCAGCGTGACCTGCAGCCTTGGCAGTTCTACTTCTTGTGCTTCGGCCACCACTTTCTCCCAGCTGTGTGTTAACACCAAGGTCCTTGCTGGGACCTTGTATCGTGGAGTAAACTCCCTTATCTACCCTCCTCCCTCACCTGCCCCCTGATCCAGCCCCTCGGGGCGGCATCCTGCATGCTCTGTTGGCTCCTGCCAGGCCTGATAGCTCCTGCAGCGGGGCTGAGGTGTGACTTACCCTAGTTATTGGTTGGTGGCCAGGAGAGGGGACACCTCTGAGGGAGGATCTTCAGCACTGTCCTCAAGCAGGGGTTGTGCTACAGTCTGAGGGGTCACTTCCACACCCCACTCTTTCCCACTCTTTCCCACGCAGGGCCTGACCTTGGTGCTGCAGATGCATTGTGGGCTGAGAATTCGGCCTTCTCTGATGCTCTGCTTCACTTATAATTAAGCCCCTTGCCTGCTTCTCAGCTTTCCCCTCCCCTCCAGCTGCAGGAGAAAATTTATATGCAGCTAAGGAGGCCCTTGGCTTTCACACTTGGCCTTAAATTAGTGATTAATCACTCTCAGCCCTTCATTGTCTTTCTCCAGTGTGTGAGAGCCCCAGCAACAGCTTCTGGGCTTTCTAATTAATTACCCCTCCTCCAGCCTCTCAGACTTTGGATATCCTGACCCTGAAGTGCACGCCCACCACTGCTCTCCCAGGAGTGTTAGTTTCCTCGCTGCTGCTTGCAGGCTCTGTCCTCCTGTGCAGCCATGGTCCCCGCTGCTGGGGAACCAGCTCCCACCTCAGTGTTCAGGGGCTGTTTCTTAGAGAAACTCCTGACCCCAACCGGCTAGGCTGGATTCCTGGGGAAGCCGACTCTGAAATGAAGGTTTGTGAGGGACGGTCATTTAAGTTGCGTTCTCTGGAGCAATGCTTGCAGGAGGTAAGGATTGGGCGGAGAGAGGGGGAGGTTGAACACAGGCCACATTTGGTCCCATGGGGTACATCGCAGCTGGGCTGGCACTTCAGAGGTGTCCTGAATTAAGGGAAGGGATCCAGGCCTGTGTGAGCCAGTTATGGGATGCAAGCTGCCCCTGGAAGGGGGCTGTAAGGTAGGAGGCAATTCTTGGAGAGGGACTCCGAGAACTTTCAGCAGTAAATACTCCCCACAGTTGGGGGAAGGAGTACCTTTTGTCCTGAAGCAGAACTTCTGGGCGATGCTGCACACAGCACAGCACAGAATTTAATCTTATAACTAGTGATGAACACATGGATTGTTTTGGGTTAATATGAATACCCTGCTGTGAATATTCATGTACGTGGCTTTGGTGGCCACATGTACTCATTACTGTTGGGTGTATACCCAAGAGTGGAAATGTGGGTCTAATGTGTATATGTAGCTATTGCCGAATAGTTTCCCAAAGTGGCTGTACCATTTTACATTCCTACCATCAGTATTTGAATGTTCTGGATGCTCTGTACCCTTGCCAACACTTGCTATTGTATGTCCTTTTATTTTAGCCATTCTGGTGGTCCAGGCATCAAGGTGAGATTTGGGGAGCCCTGGGACCACCTCCATCTCATCTAACTGTACCTGATATTCATTTCCAAGGGCCTTCTTCAAAACCAAATTCTGGCAGGTATATTAAAATGTTATAAGAGAGTGAAACTTTCATGTGACTTGGTTTTTTCAACTCCTTTCCACCTGAGAGTCTAGCTCGGAAGGGCTGTGGGGAGGAAACAGGTAGATGTTGCTGCCTGTGAGGCCAGGCTTCCCATGGGGTCTCTTGAGGACACCAGGGGACAGCCATGGCGATTCATCCTGTCCAGTGTTTCATGGTTTCCAAAATGCTTTTTCATCTTGGTTCCTTTGGCCTTTACAACCACTATAAAAGGCAGCTCTGTTTGACAGAAGGGGAAATGAGGCTAATAGCTTATGCAGAAGTCATACAGCAAGTTAGTGGCAAAGTGAGCTGTGAACCCAGCAGCAGATTCTAAGTCTTGGACCTCTTAGTTTGATTGGCCCCCTCTCTTCCTTTAGAGAGCTGCTCAGGGCTGGCTCCGTAACACCACCCCCCACACAACATGTTTCATGGTGTTTCATGTTTCAAGCCCTGCCTCTTGCCCCTCAATGTCCTCTTAGAAGCAGGAAATCCCCATGGCTCTCTGGGGCTAAGTGCTAGTTAGACCAGAGCTTCTCCAACCTTGATGTGCTCAGGAGTCCCCTGGGGACCCTGCTAAAAGATTCTGAGTCAGCGGGTCAGGTGTGTCCATGATTCTGCATTTCCCACAAACTGCCAGGTGATACCAGTGCTGCTGGTCCACAAACCACCCTTTGAATAGCAAAGAGACCACTCCTCAACTGTGAGCTGTTGTGCTTGGGTCTCCCCCATGGAGCTCAAGCAGACACTGGTTAGTTACTGTCTGGCATGAGTGTTAGTTACTACAGGTTCAAGCCTCTCTTCAGTTTTTCCATTATGGGACATACCATTCAAGTCATATGGCTCAGTTCAAAGTCCTTTACTCTTACCACTTCTCTCACCAGCACCTCTCTTTCCTCCTTCTTCATGCTCTCTTCTCTTTCCTCTTCTATCAATGCTCCTAATTCTCACCCTCCTCTCCCCCACAGCAGGCAGAATCTCAGCTAAGCATTAGGCAGAAAGCTGGCCGAGTAAACTTATTTATACTAAAGTGTGAATGACTCACATCTCACACCTTAACTCTTGCAGTGGTTATTTATATGTGAAAAAGAGTTGACAGTGAGGGAAAAAACAGCAAATGCTCAGGAATTCTTTCCTGTACCTCCTAACATTTCCCAAAACTGGGTTGATTATTGAAATTATATGAGGAAACGTAAAAAAACAAAGGAAAAAAAAAAAAAACCAGGAATACTTCTGTATTATGCCAGATTGACAGAATCAGAATCTCTAGGGTAAGGTCCAGGAATGTACACTTTTCATAAAGGAGATTTTGTTGCACATCCAAGTTTGGGAATTACTTTCCTAAATCATACCATGGGTGCTGTATACAAATCTGTCTCCCCTCTGTTTCTAAAGGAGAAACAATTACTCAGTTATTCTGCCTCGTCCTGGAAACTGTGCAGCGGGGAGGAATGGGGCCCAGATGAGGTGTTGAGTAAGGGCTAACTCCTGCCGGAACTCACCTGTTGGCAGGTGACTCGTGCTCGGTGAGTGTGAGCCTGTTTCCTCATCTCTGCAGGGAGGATGAAGCCAGCTCCCTGAAGCCACCCCTGCAATTTTGGCTGGATAGTGGAGAAGCAGCAGGTTGTGAAGATGCTGGAGATTATGCCGTGGGACAAAGGGCAGCCTTGATGGGGTGGGTGGCTAGAGCATCTTGGGAGCTTGGCACCTGTGCTGAAGCCTTGGTCACAGTGGCTCATGGGGAATAATTGCTGTGGAATTATGAAGATTGCACAGGCACATGAATCCCAGTTTACATTCTGCTCCCCTGCAAAGGTCATCTATTATTGCCTGACTTCCTCCCCATGGTGGGTAGGAGGCTGGGGAGGGGGCCTGTCGGGGGGTCTCTGCCAGCCTGAGCGGGGAGGCAGGTGGGCAAGCCCCCAGCACAGAAGCCGCTCTGCCTCCCCCTCGGGGTGATGCTCTCGCCCCCAGAGCACTGCCAGCTGAACCTGCTGGAGGCCTGTCCTGCCCAGCGGTCTATCTGGAAGCCTCAGCCCCAGCTCCCCCTCAGCCTGATATGCTATGGGGCTCAGGCTGTCACCTCCTTTCTCAGGTTGTCTTTCTCTACAAAATGAAGGAGTTAGGTCAGACACAGTGGCTTGAGAAGCCCCTTCCAGGTTCAGATTCTAGAAATCCAGCCTTTGGTCCCCAAATTTCATGGAAGAGTATGCTTGGGCTTTGGAGTCTGGCAGAACAGAGTTTGAATCCTGGTTCAGTCTTGCAGTGTGATAGTGGGCTACTGACTTTACCTCTTTGATTCCCAGTTTCCTCTTTTAAAAAATAGAGATAATGGTATACATCTCTTAGGGTTGCTGTTAAGATTAAAGATGATAAGGATGGAATATATAGCTGGCCTTATTGAGTGCTTCCTCTGCGTCAGACACGGCGTCCGGGCCTTCTTCTGTCCTAACTCATGTAAGTCTCCCAGCTGCCCTGTGAGGTGGGTGCTGCTGTGAGCCCCCATTTCAAGATGAGGAAACATAACAGTGGGAAGCAATGGCCACACAGGCTTCCAACAGATCTCTGCTGCTGTTACCATGACCCCTTTTATCCCCCTGGGAAGCTTCTCCTGCGAGGCCTCTAGATTTGCTTTACACCTCTGCTGTGGCTCTTCCTCCCCTTCCTCTCTGGTTCTCCAAGGCTGCCCCCCAGCCTGGCTCCAGGCCACCCTCCTCAGCAGCCAGACCTCTCTGATTCCGTGGCACAGACAGCCTATCCCCAGTATCCAGCACTCTGTCACCATCCAACTCTGTGGCCTCTCCTGAGTCTACCCATGTTCCCCTGGGGTTGAACCCCTGGCTGGTTCTTGTTCATCGCCTCGGGTGCACCTGGCACAGCATTAGGCAGGCATGGAATGTGCTGGAGAACCCAAGTGTTTGAGGAGTTCCAGAACTAGAATCCCACAGTCACCCCAGGCCCAGCATAAACCCCTCTGGCTGCCTCCACGAGCCATGCCTGTGTTAGAAAGTGGGAACACAGAGACCAGTTCGAGGTGGCCCAGGACTAAGAATGCTGCAGTGCGGTAGGAGCCCTCAGCCTGAGGGGCCCTTGGGAACCACCTGGGAGCTTTGAGTTACTGGTGCCTGGACCCCACCACAGAGATGAAGTTGGACCCTTATCTTACACTTACCTCAAAGTGAATCAAAGACCTAAATGTAAGGAATAAAACTACAAAACTCTTCAAAGAAAACATAGGGGGAATCTTCATGACATTGAATTTGGCAGTGATTTCTTAGATATGACACCAAAAACAAAGGCAACAAAAACAATTTTTTTCTGACTTCATCAAAATTTAAAACTCCTGTGCGATCCAAGGACACTATTGAAAGAGTGGAAAATATGGGAAAAATAGTTGCAGATCATATATCTGATAGAGGATTGATATTCAGACTCTATAAAGAACTCTAAACAACAAAAAACCAAACAAACCAGTTAAAAAATGAGCAAAGGTCTTGAATAGGCATTTCTCCAGAGAAGATACACAGACAGCTAATAGGCACATAAAAAGCTGTTCAGCATTATTAATCACTAGGGAAGTGCAAATCAAAACTATAATGAGATATTACTTCACACTGCTTAGGATGCCATTATTTAAAAACAACAACAGCAACAACAACAGAAAATAACAAGTGTTGGTGAGGATGTGGAGAAATTGGAACTCTTCTGCACTGCTGATGGAAATGTAAAGTGGTACAGGCACTTCGGAAAAGTTTGGTGGGTCATCAAAATGTTAAACATAGAATAGGACCGAAAATTCCAGTTCTAGGTATCTGCCCTAAAGAATTGAAAGTAGAGGTTCAAACTGATACTGGAACACCAATGTTCATAGCAGCACTATTCACAATAGCCAAAAGGTGAAAGCTCCCCAAATGTCCATTGGTGGATGAATGGATAAACAAAATGTGGTATATATAGAATGGAATATAGTTCAGCCATAAAAAGCAATGAAGTACTGATACATGCTACATGGATGAATCTTGAAAACATTATGCTAAGTGAAAGTAGCTAGACACAAAAAGAAAAATATTGTGTCATTCCACTTAATAGGAGGTGCCTAGAGTATGCAAATTCATAGGCACAGAAGGTAGAATGGTGGTTGCCAGGGGCTGGAGGGAAGGATGTATGGGGAGCTATGGTTTTATGGGTACAGAATCTCAGTTTGGGATGATGAAAATGTTCTAGAGACGGATGGTGATGATGGTTGGATAACAATGTAACTATACTTAATGTACTGAACTACAGTACCACTTAAAAATGGTTAGAATGATAGATTTTATGTATATTTTACCACAGTTTAAAAGTGTTGCAGGTAATTCTCATGTGCGTCTAGGTTGAGAAGCACTCTAAGTTGGGCCAGAGGATCAGCATGAAAATAGTAGCTACACTTAAGTATTACAGGTCTGTGATAGACCAGGGTGTGAATGTGGAAAGGTCAGAGGTCAGGGAGAATTTTTTTTCCTCTAGGAGGCAGGCTACTATGATGATTAGGTGAGTTCTAGAGCTACACTGCTTGATTTCAAATCCCACCAAGTCAGAGAGTTATATGCAGTAAGTTGCTACTCTGCACCTCAGTTTCCTCAACTATAAAATGGGGATAATAATTATGCCTGCCTTACAGGGAAGCTCTGAGGTTAAACAAAGTAATTCATGTTAAACATTTAGGACAGTATCTGCTCAGTATATGGAAGCAGTGTAATGGGAATATGAACATATCATAACTTAATTATCAATTTCTCCAACTATGGACATTTAGGTTTTTCTCCCTTTTTTATTTTTTTAGAATTTTATTTTTTTTTAAGATTTTTAAAAATTGATTTTTTAGAGAGAGGAGAAGGGAGGGAAAAGAGAGGGAGAGAGACATTGATCAGTTGCCTCTCACACACTCTTTTGGGCCAACTGGAAACCTGGCCCGCAACCCAGGCATGTGCCCTGACCAGGAATCAAACTCGTTACCTTTCACTTCACAGGCTGGCACTCCACCCACTGAGCAACTCCGTCCAGGGCTATTTCTTTTTAGTTAAAAAAAAGAATTTTTTTTATGTGTGTTGTGGAGCTTCCAGGCAAAATAGATGCATAGATAGATATGATTCACTTCCTTACACAACCGAAAGAAGGACAACCACCAACTTAAAAACAACCAGAACCGCCAGAAAATCGAACTGTATGGAAGTCCAATAACCAAGGAGTTAAAGAAACATTCATCCAGACTAGTAGGAGGGGTGGAGATGGGAAGCCGGGGCAGTGAGGACTCACCGCAAGGCAAGGTAGCGTCTGGTGGACGAGGACAGGCGAGGCGACAGCTGGTGGACCCAGCAGTCCCACATTCACATGCCAATAAGTTGGAAGGAACAACTGGGGAGTGAGACAGATCATGCAGCCCAGGGTTCCAGCATGGGAAACGAAAGCCTCAAAACTTCTGGCTGTAAAAATCTGTGGGGGTTGCATGGCAGGAGAAACTCAGACTCACAGGAGAGCCCTTTGGAGGGGCCCACAGGGTCCTAGAATGTACACATACCCTCCAACCCAGGAATCAGCACCAGAGCAGCACCTGAAAGGGCCCAGTCCACTTGTGGGAAGCAAGGGAAGTGACTGAAAGTGGGGCGAGAGCCAAACAAGCGGCACTGTTCCCTCTCTGACCCCTCCGCACATACAGCACCACCACACAGCGAGGTGGGTTGCCCCACCCTGTCAAGTACTTAAGGCTCTGCCCCTCACAACATAACAGGTGCCCTGAGACAAAGAAATAGGGCCCAAATGAAAGAACAGATCAAAATTCCAGAAAAAGAGGCTTACTGTAAAGTTAAATTTGTACCTAATGGAGTAAAAAAATGTCTTCTTCATTGATTGTTCCTCTTCAATTCAAGGTTTAATAGACTTATTCATGATCTACAGAGTTGTTTTATGAAGGAGAAAGTCAATTCATTTGAGCTAAATGTGTTTTTATGATGTGAGAACATCAACTTTTTTGGGCTAAACTACAAATATATTGAAGGTTAGGTAGAATGGTAAGGAACTAATATTAATGTTTTATAGTGGACAAATTTTAAATTGTATAGCAGAAGAAATGCAATGATGTTGCATCTGTAACATCCAAAAAGTATATATTTCATTGTAGTTCTTATGTTATATCTTACTAGTGGAATTTTTCTATTAATAATTTGTACTGTTTCATTTCACATTGAACACAGAAAGATTTTGGAAAATATTTTCCAACCTAGCTAATTGATGATAAACATGTAATGAAAATTAATACTGTTTTACATTTATTAAGCTCTCATCTTCTTCTCAATGGCCTAAGAATATTAACAACTGATGGTCCAGGCCCTCAGATTATCTCAATTTCTAATTTTCTGGGGCCAATACTACCTATTCCACAAAAGCACTCCTTTCACTATCCTGGATTCTATTTACAGCAGTTATTTAGTGAACGCCTACTAAAGTAGATAATGAACAAAATAGGGTAGTTTTTTTTTCAATTTGCTTTCAGTTCTCAAGGATTTTAACACCTAGCATCTAAGAGGCCAACACATGGTTACCAGTTAAATAATAATCAAATGTATTTCCATTTGAGTGTTTCGAAAACATGTAAGCTGTATTCAGAAGTAACCTTGTGTGAAAATCATACTGTGCAAACACATAAAAACAGATAATGCTCTGGTTGAGCAGCTGCCTCAGAGGGTCCTGCAGATCTAACTTGAAAACCACCACCAGGAGGAGCATAATCTTTAGAGTCAGATAGAGCTGGGTTTAGATCAAATTCCACTCCTTACCACTTTTATGGCCTAGGGCAAGCTGCCTGACTGGACTGTCTCAATGTCCTTGCTTGTAAAATAGGAACAATTATAGCAAGGTTGCTTTATGAATAGGGACAGTTTCTTTATGAAGTGCTTGACATATGGTAGGTGCTCAGTAAAACGCTAATTTGAAAGATACCATTTAAAAAGAAGGGATAGAGGAAAGGAATAAACAATTTCCTATTGTGTTATTCAACTGATGTTCCCTTTAAATAATTTTCATGCTGCTATATTGTACGTATTTTCAAAAGCTACTTTAAATGCTTTTGGAAAGGACCACAGTATATAGGCATACATGCTAACATAACACATCTATATTATATTTTCTTCTGACCCTTCACATTCTAATCACTATAAAAATATTTTTCCCCACTGTGGAAAAAAACTGTTTTATACAGACTCTTTTTTTTTTTTAAGATTTAAGCAGGATCTGTCAAGCTTAATAAAAATATAAATAAATAAATATCACTGTCTTAGCAGGACGCAGAAGACCTTATAGCTGAATGATAATATAATAGCATCTATGCCAGCAAAGAACCAAAGCAAAAACTTTAAGGCTTTTTTAAACCTTTAAGTGTTCTTTTATTTATTTTTTGGGGTACTATCACAGAATCACTAACCTCAAACTTCTCTTGCTCTAAAAACACCCAGGGAAGGTTGCCTTCGAGCACATAACAGACACTACCCTTGCTACTTGAACTGAGCTGTAAATGTCGTTACTTCTCCATGGCCTGCTTCCACTGTCTACCAGCAAGGAAGTCTTAGTCTAAGCAGCATGTTGAGTGCAGAGGTTGGAAATGGAATAAAATGTTTTAAACCCATTAAGACTTATCCAACTCACTAGCAATATTATTTCTTGAGGAATGGCCTCTTTATGAAGTAAATTTTAAAAAGATTTTATTTATGTATTTTTAGAGAGAGGGGAAGGGAAGGAGAAAGAGAGGAAAAGAAACTTCAATGTGTGGTTGCCTCTCGCATACCCCCTACTGGGGATCTGGCCCACAACCAGGCATGTGCCCTGACTGGGAATCGAACTAGCCACTCTTTGGTTCGCAGGCCGGCACTCAATCCACTGAGCCACACCAGCCAGGGAACTTGTGAAATAATTTTTAAGTACATAAGCTAATAGAAAGTCTGCCTTTAACAATATCAAGAAGAGCTTACTTAACATATACTACATGCTGTGCACTATTCTAAGCCCTTTGTATATATTATTTTAATGAATTCTTTCAATAGTCCTATATGATAGACACAAATATCATCTCCCACAATTGGATCATGCAGCTAGTGGATACAAGAATCTGCATCCAGAGTCCACACTCTTCATTAGACCAACTGCATTTTATTTGCCTCTGTTTGGGAAATATGTATCATTTTCAGAAGCATTACTGAGTAGGGTGTATTTTTATGGAGGTGATAGAAGGTGGGATAAGGAAGAGATGTGCCTTTTGGAGGAAACACTATAGTTTATTACCACATAATTTGTGTACATTGAATCTTATTACCTGAAAGTACTTGTACCCTTTTTTAGTGTCTATGTATGTTTCCATATAAGCATACTTTGAGTAACTATATATGACAATTATCAATTGTCACAGTAATGCTGTATAATAAACTATTCCAAAATGTAAAAAACAACAACAAAACAAACAAAAAACACCCAACAACAACAACAACAACAAAAACCTCCAGAAAAAGAACTAAGCAATGAGGAGATATCCAAACTAAGCAACGAGGAGATAGCCAACCTATCAGATGCAGAGTTTGAAACACTGATAATCAGGATGCTCACAGAAATAATTGAGTATGGTTGCAAAATAGAGGAAGAAGTGAAGGCTATGCAAAGTGAAATAAAGAAAAATACACAGGGAACCCAACAGTGAAGGGAAGGAAACTGGAACTCAAATCAAAGATTTGGAACAGAAGGAAGAAATAAACATTCAGTTGGAACAGAATGAAGAAACAAGAATTCCAAAAAATGAGTAGAGGCTGAGGAACCTCTGGGACAACTTTAAACATTCCAACATCCGAATCATAGGGGTGCCAGAAGGAGAAGAGGAAGAGCAAGAAATTGGAAACTTACTTGAAAAAATAATGAAGGAAAACTTCCTCAGTCTGGTGAAGGAACTAGACAAGCAGGTCCAGGAGGAGAAGACACATCATAATTAAATTTTCCAAGATTAAAGACAAGGAGAGAATCTTTTTTTTTCACAGGGGAAGGGAGGGAGAAAGAGAGGGAGAGAAACGACGTCAATGTGTAGTTGTCTCTTGCGTGCCCGCTCCTGGGGACCTGGCCTTCAACCCAGGCATGTGCCCTGACTGGGAATCAAACTGGTGACCCTTTGGTTTGCTGGCTGGTACTCAATACACTGAGCCACACTGGCCAGGACTAGGAGAGAATCTTAAAAGCGGCAAGAGAAAAGGAGAAAGTTACTTACAAAGGGTAACCATAAGACTATCAGCTGATTTCTCAAAAGAAACCTTCAGTTACGAAGGGTCTGGAAAGAAGTATTCAAAGTCATGAAAGGCAAGAATCTACAACATAGATTACTCTATCCAGTAAAGCTATCATTTAGAATGGAAGGGCAGATAAAGTGCTTCCCAGAAAAAGTCAAATTAAAGGAGTTCATCATCACCAAGCCCTTATTATATGAAATATTAAAGGGATTTATCTAAGAAAAAGAAGATCAAAACTATGAACAATAAAATGACAGCAAACTTACAGCTATCAACAACTGAACCTAAAAAAAACAAACCAACTAGAACAGGAACAGAATTGCAGAAATGGAGATCACATGGAGGGTTATCAGCAGGTAGGGGAAAGAATGGGGAAAAAAGGTACAGGGAATAAGAAACATAATTGGTAGGCACAAAATAGACAGGGCGAGGTTAAGAATAGCATAGGAGATGGAGGAGCCAAAGAACTTAAATGTACAACCCATTGTACATGAACTAAGGAAGGAATGCTGGGGGTGGGGGGGAAGGGTGACGCAGGGTGGATGGAACAACTATAATACACTCAATAAAATAATCAATAAAGTACACTTTAAAAAATATGTTTACCGAGCCCTGGCTGGTGTGGTTCAGTAGATTGAGTGCCAGCCTGCAAACTAAAGGGTCTTTGATTCGATTTCCAGTCGGGGCATTTGCCTGGGTTGTGAGCCAGGTCCCCAGTAGGAGGCGCGCGAGAGGCAACCACACATTGGTGTTTCTCTCCCTCCTTTCCCCTCTCTCTAAAAATAAGTGAAATCTCTTAAAAATTGACTAAAAATAAATAAAATCTTTAAAATATATAAATAACACTAGTTGGTGTAGCTCAGTGGATTGAGTGCTGGCCTGCGAACCAAAGGTTCATTGGTTCGATTCCCAGTCACACATGCCTGGGTTGTGGGCCAGGTCCCCAGTAGGGGGCACGTGAGAGGCAACCACACAGTGACGTTTCTCTCCCTCTCTTTCTCCCTTCCTTCCCCTCTCTAAAAATAAATGAAATTTAAAAACTATACAAAGAATTTAAAAGTATGTTTATTGATTTTAGAGAGAGAGGAAGGGATAAAGAGAAATATTGATAGGAGAGAGAAACATCAATCAGTTGCCCCCCATAGATGCCTTGACCATGGGTCAAACCGGAAAACATTTTGGTGTACAGGATGACCCTCCAACCAAACTGAGCGACACAGTCCAGGGCTGGTTTTCTCCTTTTTCTGATGTAACAAAATCGCAAAGGACATTTCTGTGTTTGTTTTCCTGAGCACATGTAAGATTTTTCCCAGAGTGCTTTATAAGAAGTGAAATTCCTCTGTTGTAGCTGTGGACATGGTAAACTTTATGAGATGTGGCCAAAATGCAGACTTTGAGATAAAATTCTCAGTGTGGGTGGGGCCTGGAACTCTACATTTCTAGCAAGCTTCTAGGTAATGCTGATGCTGAAGGTCAACCAACCACACATTCAGTAGCAAGGGTTCTCAAACTTGGCTGCACATTGAAAAAACCTGGGGGAACTTTGAAAAAATACTGAATCTTGGGTCCTACACTCAGAGATTTCTGACTGAATTGTTGTGGGGCAAGTTTTTAAAGCCTCCTAGGAATTCTAATGGGCAGCAAGTTTCAGGAATTACTTGCTTAAACAAAAAGAATACTTCTTATGTCACTCACCAGGATCTCCTGAGGACAGCTTCAGCATCGGTTAGTTCTATGACTCCACTTCCAGGAGGCAGATTCTTTTCATCCTCAGTGGGTAGGTTTGGCCCACAAAATAGCTCCTACTGAGGTCACAAAATGGCTGCCACAGTTCCAGACATTAACACAGACTCCACAATGTCTAAGAACGTAAAGACAATTTTTTTCCCAAGTTTTTTTTTACCCATAAGGAAACATTTCCTGGAAGCCCTTTCCACTGCTCTGACTGTCCAGGGGAACAGGAGTGTCACAAATGACTGAGGCCAGTGGTTCCCAAAGTGGGGTCCCTCAATCAGGAGCATCAGTATCACCTGGACATTCAACAGAGATACAAGTTCTTGAGCCCTACAGACTTACTGAACCAGCAACTTTGGGCATGCGGACCTGTGTTTTCATAAGTCCTTCGGATAATTCTGATATGTGTTAAAGTTTGAGAGCCATTGGCTTAAGGTTTAAGGCATAGGCCAATGGTTCCCAACCTGGGTTGATTTTGTCCCCCAGAGGACATCTGGCAAACCTGCACGCATTTTTGGTGGTTATCAGTCAGGTGCTATTGCCATCTAGTGGGTAGAAGCCAGGGATGCTACAAAGTATCCTACGTTGCATAGCACAGCCCTCAACAAAGAATGGTCTAGCCCCAAATGTCAGTCATGCTGAAGGTGTGATCAGGCCAGTCAGCATTTCCTCTGAGTCACTGCAGTCGGGACTTTGGTCAGCAAGGGCAAAGGAGGAATGGCTGTTGGCTAGACAATCAACAGCATCTGCTACTAAGAATTCCTCTCACAATAAATCAGGCATCCCCACCATCGTTCCCACACTGTCTCCTTGCAGAGCAGTCCTTGCTTTAGAAATGACACAGAAATACTATAGAATACAAAGTATGGGGCCTGCAGTGTCAAAGCGGGTTCTGTTTGTCAGGACTCGCGGAAGCATAGCCCCTCACTGTCTGGGAGGGCTGGGGGCCCCGAAGTGGGGTTGGTTATGGCAGGGGTCATGTTTGGTGGCCTGCTCCAATGATTACTATTATTGGAAATGCAGTTTTATCAGGAGCTGCTTCATCATCTCTTTACATTTAGTGTGTGATTTTAAAGGTTGGCTGCGCCCCCAAGTGTGATTTTTGTACTCTTTTGGAGCCAATTTTTTTTTTCCAAGAACTGCAGCTCCGTTGTATCATGTGAGTGACAAAATAGCTAAAGTTTGATGTGTAGAAACTCTGCTTTTGGGTCCCATCAAGTGTGTAATGTTACCATGCCCACATCTGTGCACTGTCTGGTATGGTGGCCACTAGCGGCATGGGGCTGCTGAGCACTTGAAATGTGGCTATTGCAACTGAGGAATTAATTTCATTTTTATGTAGGAATTGAACTTGCAATTTTATTTCATTGTGTTTAACTTAAGTGTAAATAGTTGATGGTCAGTGCCACTGTGGACGCCCTGAGCTACCCGTGGCTCTTGGCAGGGTGCTGGCTTGTGGTGCGCCCTGCGAGGCATGCAGCACGCCGACCGCTCGCTGCTGCGTGGGCCTTAGAGGGCACCCTGTCCAGTCGTTCTCAGCTGAAAGCCCCCACTGTTGCAGACGGGCTTGGTTATTTAAAATATTGCAGAAGGCTGTACCCTAGTCGAACATTTCCCAAGTGGAGGCAACTCAGTCTATTCAATACCTCAGAGCTCTTTGCTTTGGGTGGGAATTTTCTCAGTTTAACATAGAAATATTGGTTGTCCCATGCCAATCAGAAACTCCACCTGATAATTCAGTAAAACACTTGTTTTTCAAAAAAAAAAAATTACTTAGCATGTGTAGATTGTTAGGTAGAGAAAAATCGTTCAATTCAGGGTCCTTGGGTTAAGAAATACGTCAAGGGTCCCTCAGTGGGGCAGAGGTTAGAAATTGCTAATCTGGTACAAGGTCCTCACTTTGAGGGGAGTGACCTGTGCAGGGCCACCTGGCTGGAATGCGTCCGAGTCAGGAGTAAGAACCCAGGCTTATTGAAGAAGCCAGTGTCTGAATAACATTCTTTTCTTTCTTTCTTTTAAATAATAAACACTTTTTTTTTTTTTACATGAGCTAAGGTAAGTGGGCAGAGGATTTACTTGCCTTTCTGGGCCTTGATTTGCCTCACTTAGAACTCCAGCTCCTTGGCCTCTAGCACAGGGCCACCTACTCGGCCACACGGGCCTAGTGTGGGAGCGATGCATGCAAGAAGCTCGCCCTGCCGGGACTGCTCCTCCAGAACACGGCTGGTTGTGGCATTCTTTTTCCTTTCATCGTATTTCTTCTGAATTTTCTTTGACCATTTTTTGTTTAAAATCCCTTCATCCTCAGGAGTCAGCGTGGCCCTATCTTGTGGCCAGGAGGCAGTGCCTA
Organism: Pteronotus mesoamericanus; assembly: GCF_021234165.1. Taxonomy (NCBI): domain Eukaryota; kingdom Metazoa; phylum Chordata; class Mammalia; order Chiroptera; family Mormoopidae; genus Pteronotus; species Pteronotus mesoamericanus. The sequence goes on from NW_026555085.1 coordinate 4,702,713, forward strand.
GCGGGACTGGTACCACAGCCAGCCTGGTGTGCTGTCAGCAAGCGTGACGTAGTTCTTACCAGGGTCTTGGTGCGGATGTTGTTGTAGACATCGACAATTGTTCTGCACAAACAACACCCAAAGCCCCAGGACAAGCTGTCCGCAACCAGCCTCAAGGCGGTGGTACTTTTTGGTGTTGCCCCGCAGAGACGTCAATGCCAGGGGACCGGCTGATTCCACTGTTGGCAGTGGGGCGTCCCAGCTCCTATTTTTGCTTCTTGTGGTAGGTCTTTCTCTTTGCCCTGCACTTCTGCCAGTCATCCCAAGAGATGCCCATGGCTTGGTGCTGGCTGGAAAGAGTTAATTTTTCAATAACATTTTACATACAATCCTATCTTAGTTTCAGGAGTACAGGAGTGATTAGACATTATGGAACTTACTAAGTGACCATCCTACTGAGCCTAGTACCCATCTGACATCATCCATAGTTATTATAATGTTATTGACTATATTCCCTACACTTGAATAGCATTCTAGTGTTCCAGTGTGTGGCTCTCAGCCCCCAGGACAGCTGTGTGTGGCACTCCCTTTGATCAGTGACAAAACAGGTGGGGAGATTTAAAAGCTTCTCTGATGGGGGCATTATAGAGTAGATGTTATAGGCTAGGACCAGTTCTTCAAGTGTGGCCACTGGAACGCCTGTGTCAATCACAGTGGTGGACTACCTAGAAATAAGGCCGTAGCAATGTCAATTCTGGGGCCCTGTCACAAGACCAGCTGTGGTGGTCTGGTACATTGGTGCTTCCTACCGCACCCATGAGCCCCACCTCCTGCTAGTTAACCCTGGTGTAGCCCTCCACACACACACACACACACCTGCATGGACTCTGGGTTTGGCCATGTGACTTGCTTTGACGGGCACGACAGAGGGAGAGGCTTGACAGATGAGTGCTTATGCGCTGGAACTTGTCCTTTTGGAATGTTTGCTCTTGGAGTCTTGAGCGACCATGGAAGTAGGTCCAGGTCCCCTGCTGGAGAGACCCCGTGGTGGGGAGGGCTGGGGAAGGGGAGGGGGAGGGACAGGCTTGACTGCCAGCTACTCCAGACATCTCAGCTAAGGGTCAGTTGTGTGAATGAAGAAGCTGTCTTGGACATTTCAGCCCCAGCTGAGGCCACATGGAAGAACACCCAGCTGGATCCAGCCATCCCACAGAATCACAAAATATAAGTCATTGTTGTTTTAGGTCACTGAATTCTGGGGAGCTTTGTTATGCAGCAACAGACAGCTGAAACCCCTGCTGAATCAAAATCTCTGTGACTGTGGCCAGGATTTCCATTTTATACAAACTTCCAGATGGTTCTGATGCTTGCTAAAGCCTAAGAATCCCTGGAAGGGGAAAAGGCCTAATTCAAGTTGCCATGACCTGTGTGACTTTGGGTAAATTCCTCACATCTCCATTTCCTTGTGTGTAATACAGAGGTGAGTACAGACTCCAGAGATGAACAGGGCTAAGGATGCTCTGTGAATCTGAACCACCAGATGGAAGTGAGGGGTTATGGGTACCGTCAACACTGTTGGACACCCAGAAGCATGTGTTGAGTGCCAGCTGTATGCCCAGCACTAAATCTGGTGTGAGCCGCCGTGTCAGACTTCGGTTATGAGCATCTTTGTTCAATCTAATTTCCCTGAGATAGCAGAGGTAAGGAAATGGCTGGTGGTGTTAATAGGGGTGGTGTCATGGGGCACAGTCTGTACAAATGACAGCAAGGCCTGTGACTCCACGTCAGAGGGTGCCCTGAATCAGACTTCACATTGGACCACCACCATTCACCTGGGCTGTTGCAACAGGCTCTTTTGTTGTTGTTGTTGAAGTATAAGATACACGGCGAGGTTCACAAATCGTAGGTATGCAACTTAATGCGTTTGTACATGTGCACACACCTGTGGAAGCGCCACTCGGTCAGGACAGAGGACATCTCCAGTATCCAGAAGGTACTGCATGCTCCCTCCTGTCGATGCTTCCAGAAGCAGCCGCTCTTCTGACTTCTCTCTCTATAGATTAGATTTGCCCATTTTTTATTTACCTGTAGTGTGTTTGACTTTATCTCTTTGTATAGATTTTTTTTTAGTGGTTCTCCTAGGTATTACTTTTTTTATACACAACTTACCACATTCTACTGGTGTCAATATTTACCAGTTACAGTGAAGTGTAGAAAACTTTCTCTTTTTAGGTCCTTTTACCCTGCCCCACTTGTGATCTAATTTTAATAAGCATTTTCTTTATATACTTTAAGAAATACGTCAGTCAGTGTTACAGTTTTTGCTTTGACTCTCAAACATAATTTAGAAAACTCAGGAGGATGAGGAACGTCTATCCTATTTACTCATATTTTTACTTTTTCTACTGGTTTCTTTTTTCCCCTGATGGTTCAAGATTCCTTCTTTCTTTTCCTGTCTGTCTCAAGAATTTCCTTCAGCCATTCTTTTAGGTCACGTCTGCTAACAACGTATCCTCTCAGTTCTCCTTCATCTGAAAAGTCTTGATTTCTCCTCATGTCCTGAAGGAGGTTTTCACTGTGTGTAGTATTTTGAGCCAACAGTCCTTTTCTTTCAGCAACTGAAACACGCCCTGCCACTTCAGGCCTCCATGGTTTCTAATGAGAAATCCAATCATTTGAATTATTTTTCCCTTTTGGGTAAGATGTCATTTCTCTCTCTGCTTTTGAGATACTTTCTTTGTCTTGAGTTTTCAGGAGTTTGATTCTGATGTGTCTTGAGTGGATTTTTTCCAGTTTACTGGTTTGGAGTTTACTAAGCTTCTTAAATCTGTAGATATGTGGGTTTTTTTGCCAAGTTTGGGTGTTTAATTTTCAGCCAGTACGAGTATTTCTTTGAATACCTCTTCAGCCCCACACTTTCTCCCCTCCATCTGGGACTCTAACAGAACATCACAGCTTCTGGTAAAGGCCCACAGGCTCCCGAGGCTGTCCTCGTCATCTCCTCCTCCTTCTCCTTCTCCTCCTCCCTCCTCCTCCTGCTCCTCCTGCTCCTCCTCCTCCTCCTCCTCCTCCATTTCCTCTATGTTCAGATTGGCTAATTTCTATTTTTCTGTCTTTAAGTTCACTGACCTTTCCCATCCTGTTTTATTCTGCTGTTGAGCTCATCTAGTGAGCTTTCAATACTAAAATTTCAGTTAGAGTCTTCTTTATATCTTCTATTTCTTTGCTAAAGCTTTCTGTTTTTTCATTTGCATCAAGTGTGTTCATAATTACTGTTGAAACATTTTTAAGATTGCAGCTTTAACACCCTTGTTAGATAATCCCTGTTATTTGTATCAGCTTGGTGTTGGCATCTGTTGGTTGTCTTTCTTCATTCTAATTGAGATTTTCCTGGTTCTTGGTATGACAGGCGATTTTTTTCTTGTATCCTGGGCATTGGGATTTTATGTCATGAGACACGGGTCTTATTTAAATCTTCTGTCTTGGCAGCCCCCCTCCAACACTGCCCCGTATTGGTGCCAGGTGGGGTGGTTGTCCCAGTCCCCCACTTGACCTTAGGTGACACCCTAGTAGAAGATAGGGGTGCCTCCTTACTGCTAGGCAGGGGTGGGCGTTCCAGCTGCCCACTAGACCTCCACTGGCACCTTTCTGCCTGGGAAGGGAGGGGCCCCTTGTTACTGCCCCCTATGTGTTCTTTACGGACCTGTTCCTGCGGAGGGATGGTGACAGTCCTGACTAGGCTCCCCCTGACACCACCCTAGTGTGGAGAGGAAGGTGCCTTATTACCACTTGGTGGGGATGAAAGCCCCGGCTCCCCACCCATTCCTCTCTCTCACCACCCTGGTGGTGGGGCGTGGCGCGCACTCAGTACAGCCAGGCCAGGCTCCCCACCTGGCCCCTGCTCATGGGAGTTGGGGTGGGGCTAGGGCTGCAGTGTTTTCCATAGTGCTTTGCTACAGTAGGGCATTTATTGTTTTACAGGTTTTTGTCTTGCTAGGCTGCACCTTCCCAATCCTCTGGCAAGAGAAATCAGGCTTTTCTAGGAGCTGTGTTCACACACTCACTGGTATTTCTGGGTTGCTGATTTCTCCAGCAACAAACCTGGGATATAGGGAGCTAAAGGAAAACCCAGAGAACTCATTGCTGTGTTGTTCCTGGGGACCTGAGGTCCCTAGTCAGCCAGGCTTCTTCTCCTCTCCCCTTTTAGAGTCTGCAGAGGTTTATTTTATATATTAATGCTCAGGATTTTTTGCTGAACTCCACAGCAGGGATAGGGAGAAAAGCATCTACTCCACTTTGCCCAAGAGTCAGAAATCCAGATTTACCTGTTCTTGAACTTAATATAAATAGAATCCGCCCTGTATACTGTTTTGTGTTTGGCTTCTCTTGCTCAGCAAGATGTGTTGAGATTTTCCCACATGGTTGTTTTTCATTGCTGTATAGCAGTGTCTTTCAATGTTTTTCATCTCATGGCACACAAACTAATTACTAAAATTCTGTGGCACATCAAAAAATGTATTATACTTTTTGCTGATCTGACAAAATAGGTATAGTTTTTATTCATTCAGATCAGATGGTTATTGTTGTATTGGCTGTTGTCATTTTTTAATTTGACAGTCTAAGGGGAAAGAGGTCAGTGTCCCTATCCAAATAGTCAGGTACTGCATATTGTAAAGATTCTTGGGGCACACCGGTCGAAAATCGCTGCTGTATAGTATTCAGCTGTGTGAACAAATCACATGGTGGAAATTGCACAGTGAAAAAGCAAACTACCCCTACTACAGGCAATAACCACACAAGTTGTTTGTCAGTCCTGGTGTGGATGAGCATTTGAGTTGCTTCCAGTTTGGTGCTATTGAGAACACGGCTGCTACAAAGGCTCTTGGGCATGCATTGCAGTGGCCCCAGGCACTCATTCCTGTTGGGAATAACCATTGCAAAAGCCTCTTACATGGTCTTCTTGCCTCAGCCATTGCCCCTTTCTAGTTATTGTCACATAAAAGCCACAGTAACCTTTTGAAAACATAAATTGGACCCACCCCCACCCCGCTTAAAAATACTAATAGCTTCCCTTTATACTAAGGATAAAATCCAAAGTCCTCCCCAGCCCTACAGGCTCTGGTGCCTGCCTGCCTCTTCTTTACTTCTGCAGGACCAGCTTCCCCTCCCTGCCATCCCTTCGTCACTCCCCTATCTGTCCATCCATCCATCTGTCCATCCATTCAGTTTTGGGCTGCCTTCAGTGTGCCTAGCTTACTCCCACTTCAGGACATTGGTCCTTGCTCTTCCTTCTGCCAGAAACACTCCTTCCCCCAAATCATCCCACACCTCTCTTTCCCCCTTCATGTAGGTCTTTGTGCAAATGTCACTCTGAAGAGGGATTCTAAAATGGCCCCCACTCACCCTCTCTATCTTTTTACCACGTGTTATTTTCCTTGATAGCACTAATCAACCATGTGAGTTTTTACTGTGTATTTGTTGTGTGTCTTCCTTTTGTGACATGAAGCATTCATAAGGTTACCTCATGGTTATCTGCTATGATCCACTGCCTAGAGCAGTATTGTACAAAGTAGGTGCTCAGGAAATATTTGTTAAATGCATTAAAGGCACAGCCCGAGGTTTGGTCAGACACACCTCAGCTCCAACGCCAGCGTCATCTCCCGGCTGCGTATCACAGGGCAGGTCCCTTAACATAGCATTCTGCACACTCCCATCCCCTAGGATCTTGTGACAGTGCAGATGCACTTTCAGGAGGTTTGGGTGAAACTTGAGATGCTGCATGTCTTCTCAGCTCCCAGGCAGGACCCAGGCTTTGAGCATCGGGGTCCTAACCACTCTGAGCCTGTTTGCACACCTGTAAAATGGTTCATTGTGGAAAACAAGGGGTAAAGTGCATACTGTGCACCATGCTGGGACTCAGGTGCTCAGTAAGTATCTATTGTCCCTCCTCTTGCGCACTTTTCAGAGTTTGAAACTTGCAGTCGCCTCAGGTTCTCTCCCTCTGGTCTTGTCCCCATATATTTAGCCCCATATAGACCCTCAGGGGAGCCTTGTCCATTTTCATTCCTGGCCAGCCCTGCCTGTCATGGGCAGGGGTTCAGGGAGGATTCTGGCATTTTGACAGTCATAGGGACATTATGCAAATGAGATGCAAAGCAGCAGCAAATGAGCCCTGATTGCATTTGCCCTGGGAGCACGTGGGATAACTGTGCCTGGCTGGGGTGTAGGGGCAGTAAATGCTTTTTGGGTTGGGTGAGAAGGCAGTGACAGAAGGTGTCTCCTGGGAGCAGGAGGGCAGGTGCTCTGTGGCCTGGTTGAGGCCACATTTGTAGTCTGATCCTGCCTGTGGACTGGAACATGGTTAAAGTCCAAGACCAGGCGCTGAGGTTGGGTATGGGGTGTGTTTTGTCTGGGGCCTGCAAGCGAGGGGGAGAGGGCTGCAGACAGGTGACTTGGAGGCTCCTCCCAACAGCAGATGGAGGCGGATCAGGCTGGGGCGGGGAGGGGAGGGATGCTCCCCGAGCTGAGGAAGGAGGGCATGAGAAAGGGGTCAGCTTCTGCACAGAGCCTGAGTGTGGGCGGGCAGAACTCAGGGGCCTGCCAGGCAGCAGATGGGGCGGATCAGGCTGATGGGAGGCTGGGTGGGGGCAGCTGTCCTTGGCGTCCCTGGATGGAGCCAGCTCTTTAGTAGAAAGATGATCCTGGGCTGGGGGCTGGCAGGCAGGCAGGGGGCTCTCCTTACAGCACCTGGAACCCAATCTCTCCCTGACTCCTAGCTGAGACCTCCTCGCTTTCCAAGGAGCCTGTGCTCTCAGGTGCCAGGCATCCCCACCCTCCTGGCCTGGGCCTTAACCTAACCCTCGGCGGATCCCCAGGCCTAGGGACACCCAGCTGCATCCTCTACCCAAAGGAAGTCTGGGCCGAAAATCACTCGTCATTCTGGGGTTCTCACTCATGCCTGCTATTTGACTGGCATTTCAAGCTTGTATGATCTCTCCTGCCTGTGAGCTAGGGGTAAGAAGCACATTTGACTGTGAAACTCCTAGGAGTTGGCATCTTTCTTAATGAAACCAATGTAGAACATTGACAAAAACTTGGTAGACAGAGGGTTCAAATTCCAGCCCAGGCACTTATTGGCTTCATCACCTTGGGCAAACCTCTCAGTCTCTCAGAGCCTCTGTTTCCGTATCAGTCCTGTGACCTCATCTGCAGGGCTGCTGTGACAACCACTGACGCTGCAGAACAGGAGCTCAGTGCCCACTAGCTTCTCACCTCCAGGGCTGGGACTCTGGCCCGCGGTTGTGTCCAGCACCTAGAACTGTCCCTGGTGCGTGGCGGGTGCCTAGGAAATATCTATTGAATGAATGTAATGCCCTGTTTCATCCATTCCAAGATGATTTCCCCCCTCACAGTTGACTTCTCTGACACTAGGATGTTTCATACACTTTAGAGCATGTCTGATTTAATTGGCCTCAGTCTGGTGACTGAGAGGGATCTTAGATGGGATGGAATATGGAAGAGGCCATCATCAGCCAGAGGCAGCTTCTGGCTTCCTTTTCAGTGGGCTTCTGGTTCTTCACGATTGTATCTGCCCTCTCTGGGCTGTGTGGGGTCTCTGAGAGTTACCCTGGGGCACAGGTTCTGCTGTCACCCCTGCCTGAGGTCCTCTGAGGTAGTGTGGGCTGGCGACAGTGCATCCTGTGAGGCAGGGTGTACGTCCTGGGCCGCAGTCCCCACTTGGTCTCCCCGCTGTGGGGTCACAGGGCTGTCTGAGGCACGGAATTCCCTCTGAGGAGGCTGGGCCCATTTTACTCTATCCTGCCATAGCTCCAGGTCCCAGAACTGGACAGCAACCAGGAAGATGGGTGGGGACATCTGTGAGTCCCGTATGCCAAAGGGCTTAAGGAAGGATCTAGTCTGGACCAGGCAGCAGACTTTCAGGATGAGGGAGGGCCTGCAGGAGAAGGGGCCCTGTCTCCACCCCAACCCCACCCCCTTGAGCAGCAGAGCTGAGACAAGATAAGCAGATCAGTGGCTGATCCCTAGAGGGGGGCTCAGAGCAGAGTCAGACCTCTCAGGGAAGTGGCTCATTACTCAGTCCCCTGGATGGGACACTTACTGTGTCCCTGTCACTGGTCCCTTCTAATGAGGTGAGGGTTGGGGACTTGAGTGTGCAGCTGTGATTTGGTGTAGGAAGGGTTTGTGTGTTGTATGTTCTGGATCCATATGGTGTGCATTGATGTTAGTGTTATAGTTAGGAGTATGTACGTGTGTGTTACTTATGCACACATAGTCAGATACTCGTACACAGGCTTGTGGGAATGCATGGGCGCAAGTATGTGTAATGGGTGCTTGTAGGTGTGTGTGGCTGGGGTGCACATGTGCATGGATACATGTTGGTGTGTGTGGATCACGTGTGTAGCGTGAGCCTAGATGTCTGCTCTCGGGGTGTGTGGCAGCCGTGGCCTGTGGGAAAGCACCAGAGTTGGAATCACAGGCCTTACTACCAACAGTGAGCCAGGGAGCCATGGATGCTCAACTTGTTTTACCACTGTGGGCCTCAGTCTCCAATCTGTAAAATGGGTATGGAACTTCATAGAATGAGACTGTGCACAAGCATCTCACACTCAGCCTGACCCAGAAAAGACTCAAAAGAAAAGGATGAGAAGAGACTGAAGGTAAATGAATGAGTAAGCAAATAGAAATGTTTACAGAACTGCGTGCAGTCAGATTTTAAGGACCTGAGGGAGGTTCAGTTTACAGCGTCTGATAGGATGTCGGGAGGGGGAGGCGGGGTCTTGAAGGGAAAGAGAGTTAAGAGGCGGAAGGAGGGTACCCCCTATTACACCCCACCCCCTGTACCAGCACCAGCACCCCCCCGCCCCGCCCCCACCCCCTTCCGCCGCCGTCCAGGGTAGCCACGTGAGCGTGCGTGTCCACCAGCATCGGTGAAGGTGAAGTGTGCACGCCCGTGGCGTTGATGCAGGCACCTTGTAAGCGCGGGCGTCCCCTGGTGTTTGTGGGAGGGAGGCTGTCTGTGCGAGCATTGCCGGGTTGCCATAGAAACGAGCTGAAAGAGGTGGGTGGCTGGTGAAGGAGGCGGGTCGGGAGGAGGGAGGGAGAAGAGTCAGCCGTGGGGGCGGGGAGCTGGCTTCTGCAGTTCTGGCGCTGCCTTCCTGAGCAAGCTCGGTGGAAGGGACCCAAGAGGACAGAGCCCCCAGCCCAGGCGTCACGCCCCTCCCTGCTCGCCACCACGGAGAAGGAGGAGGACAGCCAGCCCTTCAGCCCTGGCCTGGCCCAGCGGGGGCAGTGCGCTCCTACCTGCCCCTGGCTTGGTACCAGCACGGGCCCAGGTAGGCATCCATGGGGACAGCTGGAAGAGGCTGCATGGAGAGCGGGGCTCCAGGACTCCCCCACCTTCCTACCAGCATCCTGGTAGCAAGCAGAGGGGCCAGCACCCTGGAGGCGCTCTTCAGAACCTGGGTCCCCGTTGCCTTCCTCTTCTGTACTTCTGCCCTCCTCCACCACTGCCACAGGTCCTGACTATAGACAGGCCCCCTCCCTGGGGGAAGTGTGCTGAGGGGGGCTGGAGCTTACAGAAACTCACCTCCCCGGGCTGAAGCTAGAGAGGGTGGGTGCAGGGAGAAGTGAGGTTGTCCCCCACCCCCACTGAGGCACTGCTAGGCCTTGGCCACTGGGAACCAGCTGATCTAGCCCCCTCCCGGTCCCACACACAGCAGCACACCAGCAGCCTCCCTGCTGGCCCCAGTGGTCCCAAGCATTGGGCTTAGAGCCCCCTGGTCAGGAAGGAGCCGTATTTCTCCTTTCCTTTCAAACTCAGGTCCTTCCCCTCCTTGTTTTCCCTGCAGAACTAGATCCCCAGATCTCCCAGAGGAGCCCTGTCCCACCCCCAGCAAGCCCAGAGCCTCCATGTTGGGGAAAGGACAGCAGGTCTTGGGTGGGGGTGCCTGTGGCCCTCCCTCCCCCAACTTCTGTCCCTCTGCAGCATTGCTCCTGGGGACAGTGTCCGCTGCTGCTGGGGGAGCTGGGGCACTGCAGAGCAGCCTCAGCCACTTCTCACACAGGGGTGGGGCTGAGGCCTGGGCTCCAGGCACCCAGGGGCAGGACAGGCCTGCAGTGATGCAGTGGGTGGGGTGCACCTGGTCCGGCATTGCCCTGGGACAGAGCTGAGGTCCCTTGGCCTATGGGAGGAGGTGATCCTAGTCTGAGGGGTGTGAGGGGTTGGTGTGTGCAAGCTTGGGCAGGCTCAGGGGACCGGGGAGCAAAGGCTCTGGCCCCTTTTCCTGCCTGCCTTCTCTACCCAGCACCCACTGAGAACTCTCCTGGGTCCTTCACTGAGCTCTGGCACCACATTGTGGAGCTTCCTCTTCCCTGGGCTCTTAGGGGTCAGAGGACCTTGTGCAGGGGTTGAGGAGGGGGCCCCTGGGCCTTTGATAGGGTAGAGGAATACACACCTTGAAGCTGACATGTTCCCATTCATTTCTGCAAGTGTTAACTGCACCTGATGAGTATTAGGCACTGGATGTCCTGCTTTAGGGTTAGGAACCTGGGGAATGAGAGGGCAGGTCTCAGGTGGCAGGAGCAGGGTGGGGGATGCCTAAGATCTAGCAGCCACATAACCCAGGTACACCGTCATCCTCTGCCTCCTGCCTCTCTGAACCCTGTGACCCTCACCCCCACCAGGGCCTAGGGTGGGCGCCGGCGTCTGCCCTGCCTCTCTGCTGCAGCTGGGCTGGCCTCCATCCCAGCCAGGACAGCGGTCTGGTGAGGCCTGGAGAACAGGCTCTTTTGGCAAGAGCTGGAAGGATCTATTCCTTCCCTAGACCCTCCAGGCCTGGCCCTGACCTCCCCTATTCCTGACCTCCCTTCTCTAGGCCATATCCCCATCTTCTTTAATTTTTTTTTCTGCTCCACAGGCCCCAAGGGTCTGTCTTTGCTTGTTCTGTCTCTCTCCTACACTCTGTTGCCCCAGACTCTGCAGCAGTGAGCCCACCAGACTAGCCTTCTGGGGCACATATCCTAGCCCCACCCATCATACCCAGTGGGCCCACTGCCCAGAGCACCTGCCTGCAACCCAGGCTGGGGACTTGCCCCCCTCCCGCTCCCCCAGCAGCCCTCCCTGAGTCAGAGGGAGGGGAAGAAAGGCCCAGGAGCACAGCCCTGGGGCTGAAACAAGTTTCGCCCCAGGCTGGCCCCTCCTTACATGGCCCCCAATGCAGGAGCTCTGGAGAGAGTAAGGGAACATGTCCACTTAGCTCTTCATGGGCAACTCAGGGCTGTAAAACCGAGCTTCCATCTCCCCCAGATTGTTCCTCCCACTGGGCTCCCGGCCTGCCAGCTGCCCAGGCCCAAACCCCGCAGCCATCCTTGACCCCTTCTCACACATCCAAACCATCAGCGAACCCTGTTGGCTCAAATGTCACAGTATTGCCAGAGGTCAAGCACCTCTCACTGCTTCCAGCATTCCCACCTTGGTCAAGCACCCATTTTCTCTCACCTAGAGGACTGTAGTCACCTGCTAGCAGGTTCCCTGTCCTCCTGGCCCCCTGCAGTCTGCTCTTCCCCCAGATGGCAGGGGTCCGTTAAAACCTAAGCCTGATTATACCCCACCTCTTCTCAAACCCGGCAGTGGCTCCCATCTCACTGGGGGCGGGGGTCAAGGCTTGTACTCTGACCTGTAAGACCTCATGTGATCTGTATCCTCACCCCTCCCTCTCTCCTCACTCACTCTGCACCAACCATAGGTTGTTCCTCAATCATGGCAACCATGCTTCTGCCTCAGGGCCTTTGCACTGGCCATTCCCTCTGCCTACATGCTCTTCTCCCAGATAGCTGCATGGCTCCCTCCCTGACCTCCATTTGATCTTTGCTGAAGTGTCTTCTCCTGTGTTAAATAGCCTCACTCCCAGCCCGCACTGTTCCTCCTTGTCCCCTTCCCTGCCTTATTCTCCACAGTCCTTGTCACCTTCTAACACTCTTGATCATTTACTTATCCCTCTGGTTCCTTGTCTGTCTAGCCCCAGTGGAATATCAGCTTCATGAGGTCATGGATTTTTCTGTCTTGCTCACTACTGTGGCCCATAGCTGCACCGTAAGGATCAGGACTACAGTTTGACACCAGAAGTCTGCCTCAGTGGCTGGTCTCTACATCCAGCGTAATGGGGGCCTATGGCTCAGCCCTCCCAAGGGCAGGATCCACTGCCCCTCTGGCTGGGCAGTTGCCCCAGGGCATTGAGTTGGGCAGGATGTCCTGCATGGACTGGGTCCATGCATCTTGCCTTTTTCTGCTTTAGCCTTGGCCAGGAGAGCTCTATCTGTCCAGGAAGGGGAGCACAGTGAGTTGCATGTGTCCCACCCCCAGCCTTGCTGAGAACAAAGGGCACCTTACTGGTCGGAATCTGTGCTGTCCAGGAAGCATGCTGCCCACTGAGCTGGCAGCACCCGAGTGTGGTCGTGGGGAGAGAGATGCACCTAGAGTGGAGAAGATGGGCCTGTCTTCCCAAGGCTCCCACTTCCACCTCCCCATCTGTGGTGTCTCTGTTAGGGCACCCCCAGAAGCCAAGCCTGGGACATGGATCTGACTAGGGCAGATCAGAGAGAAAGACACCCTGGAACTGGACCCTGACAGTTGACCAAGAGATGGAGAAGGGAATGGCAGGAGAAACGGGGGGGGCTGGAAACAGAACAAGGGGAATTGAGACCCCCCGCCTTGTCTTGTGGCATTCTGGCTCTTGGTTGTATCACCATCATTATCAATATTTATTAAATGCCTACTGTGTGCAGGTGACTGTTTGGCTCTGGGGTACAGAATTCAATGCTTCTGTTATTTAATGAATGAATATTCCTGAAGGTCCTTGACATTTATTCATTCATTGAACAAAAATGATCATGCATTTACTACCATGTGCCAGGCACTGCTCTGAATGCTAGAAATATAGCAGAGAACAAGACAGGCTAAATTGCTGACCTTATAGAGTTGACATTCTAGTGGGAAAGGAAGACACTAAACATGTACTATAATGTTGACAGTCTGTCAGATGGTGACAGGTGCTGTGGAGAATAATGAATGAGGACAGGGAGAAGGGGGGTGGTGCTGGTGATGGAAACAGAAACAGAATTGCAAGTTTAAGTTGGGGGAGGTCAGGACATTTGAGCGGGCCTGGAAGTCTTGGCGCGGGAGATGGGGGGGCCACTATTCCTAGCAGGTGCAAAGGCCCTGGGGTTAAAACAGCAAGGAAGTCACTGGAGTTGGAGGAGAGTTAGAATGGTAGGAGATGAGGGGAGAGGGGTGAGAGGTGGGACAGCAGGTCATGCAGGCCGTCCTGGCAAGGAATTGGATTTCACTCAGACGAAATGGGGAGTGTCTGGAGAAAAGGGGATCTGACAAGTTTTCCTCTGGTCGCTGTGGGGGAGGGGGAGGGGCTGGGGAGAGGATGTTGAGAGACAAAGTCAGAGGCAGGAAGACCAGTGGAGAGGCAGCTCCAAGGAGGTGAAGGGGCTGCTCGGGATCTGCTGATGGGCTGGGGGTGTGGTGGGAGGAGAAGGAAGAGCTGCAGTTTCGCTGAGGCCTGTGGCGGGTTTGTGGCTGATGACACAGGAATCCACAAAGTGCCATCCACGCCTGCCCTCTGTGAGCTCATGCTCTGATTCCTCTGTCCCTTCCTGGTGCATGGAACATGCCCAAGGCCCTGCCCTCCAGGCCTTTCAGAGGCAGCTGGCGGTAGGCCTGGGACCTGAGAGGGGCACTTTTCACCCTGTGACTTCTCCCCAGAGGAAAGGTGCAGGCCAGCATGAAAACTTCCCATTTCCTCTGTGTTCTGTGTTTTTCAAAAAGAGCTTACTACGCTTTTATCATTTGATCTTCAAAATAGACTCAAGGATCATTTTCCGTCATATGAGTTAGAAAACTGAGACCCCCGAAGGGACTTGGCCGAGCTCTCACTGGCAGGTGGCAGAGCTGCAGCCAGAGCCCCACGCCCCTGTGCTGGGTGCCCAGGGCTTCCGCGTCCTTGTGCTGAGAAAGGCCTGGCTCCTTCCCTTGTTCCACAAAAAGAGAGGGCCCCGGCTGAAATGAGACTGCCACCCCACCACAACAGAAGTGGTGGCAAAGCAGCAGTGAGAGCTGTCGAGCTCTTTTACAGTCATGGCCCAGCCCCTGGGCTCTTGTCTGCAAGGTGGGGGTGAGGACTGCGCCTGTCTCACACTCGTGAGGGTTAGATGGATTAAGACATGTGAACCGTCCTTGGCACCAAATATGTGCTCCATAAATGTCACCTATTATTTCTAATGATAAAGGGCTTTCAGAACCACAGAAAAGTCAGATTGGGCATGGCATCCATTTGATGGATAGAAGAAAGTTAACAGTATATCGGGCTTGCCCATGGAGAATGGCAGATGCCGGCCACTCCAGCTTCCTGACTCTGAGAGATACAGCTCTTCAGTGATGGCAGCTACTGATCGCCCCTTAGGAAGGACAGGGCATTTAGTAAGAGTTAAGCCTCCCACCTGCCCCAGGGTTGGGGTGTGAGGCAGAGGGAAGGCAGGATGGCGTGTCTGGCCATATGGTGCTGTGGGCTCACAGGCCCCCTCCCACACCCCCTCCCCAACCCTGCCTGCCCGTCTTCCTGAGCCCCTTCTAGTGCTGCAGTGTGCCGGACCCTGCCCATCTCATCTAATCCTTAAACTGGGCTGGGTCATCCTCATTTCCCAGCAAGGCCCAGCCAGGCCATGTGAATTGCTCAAGGTCACACAACAGTTTGGTGGCAGAGCAGGGACCCCAAGGCTAGAGCTATGTCTACTATACATGCCACCACAGCTGGGAGCCAGGGAGGCCCATCCCCTGCCTACACCAAGGGAGGGACCACAGCAGGTCCCATCGTCCCTGGGCCTGGCCAAGGTGGAGAGTGGTCTCTGCCCTTGTGCATTTCTCCTCCCGCTACGTGCGGGTCTTAGCTGCACTGTCCCCGCCTCCATGCTTGAATGTGCCCTTGGTCCTGGCTCCCAGTTCCCTCTGCTCTCCTCCAGCAGAGCCTGGAGGTTTGTTGTTGTTGTTGTTGTTGTTGTTGCTTTTGCTTTAAAGACATACGCAATTTATGCATACAAGGCAAAATTTAAAAGTCATAAAAGAGCCCCAGTGAAAAATCTCCCACCTCATTCCCCAGCCACCCACTTCCCCCAACACAGCCACTGCTACCAGCTTTCCAAAAATATTTCTGCTTATATATTCCCACTCCCCATATAAGTGGAAGCATCTGCAGCCGTGCTCTTGTGCACCGTGCTCCTTTGGCTTTAGTGACATGGCTCAGGGAGGGCGCACTGAGGGCCAGAGCCTTCCCCTGCAGGCCTGCACCACCACTTACTTAACCAGCCCGCTGGATGCACATCCGGGTTTCCAGCCTTTGGCATTTTATAGGAAGTGCTGCAGTAAGTCGGATTGGGTGACAGCAGTTCGCCCAAGTGGCTGGAGGGTGAATTCCTAGGACCGCAGGGTGCTACCGGGTGAGGGATGTGTACCTCTGTGACTGTGAGAAAGGACATCAAGTTGCCCCCCCCAAGTTTGTGTCAAGTCATCTCCCCACTACCAGAGGTGGGTTTGACCTTCACTCCACGAGAGAGTTCCCCTGACAGCTGCACATTGTGCGGATCCCCAAGTTCTATGTGACTTCAGGGGTTCTAGATGGCTCCAGCCCCAGGCACACTGACCTAACCTGGCTGAAAGTCCTTCATTAAATATCCCTGCCTTTTACTTCACCATATCTAAATTCAAAATTTTCCTGTTCTTTTTTTCTGAAGATTTTATTTATTTTTAGAGAGAGGGGAAGGGAGGGAGAAAGGGGGAGAGAAACATCAAAGTGTGAGAGAAGCATCAATCGGTTGCCTCCTGTATGCGCCCCAACCGGGGACCTGGCCCATAACCAGAATCAAACTGGCCAACTTTTGCTTTGCAAGACAACACCGAACTCACTGGGCCCCATCAGCCAGGGCACAAATTCAAAATTTTCTTTATGAAGCAAGTACTGCTTTATAAGTGAAAAGTGCCAAATTAAGGAGAAAAAAAAAATCAGACTCATTTCTTTGTCCCTTAATGAATTCCAGCTGCCCTCTCCTCCTATTCCCCCAACCGTCACCGTGCATGAGTTTGTGGGAAAGTTTGAGTTTTTGCTAAGGGGAAAGAAACAAAATATACTGAGTGCTTGAGAGAGGCAGGAGGCAACACTGTGTTATTACTGGGAAAAGAGCACCAGCCCCTGGACAGACAGGAAGACTGAGGCCAGAGAGGGCAGTGATATCCTTGACCCAGGATCCTCAGGTGTTGGTGTACCTGCCCTGAGCCCGATGGCCAGCAGCTGGTAAGGGCTTAGGGCCCCCTGGACCCCCAGCTTGGGCTGATTCTTGCAGAGGCCAAGTGTCTTCATCCGTCAGTGTTTTCAGTCCCTGAGGTTACAATGCAGAGTCAGGGAGGTGACCCCAGCCCCAGGCTGTCAGCTTGTAGTGCGACTGGGCCTGGGTAGGCCTCACTGCCCCTTTGAAGACCAGGCTGGCCCTCTCCTGATGACTGAGCCATTCTTGCGTGGGGTGGCAGTGAAGCCTGGGTCGGGGATGGGGGTAGGGCAGCGCCCACACCAGCCCAGGGGCAGCGCATGGCCTCGATTGGACAGCCATGATGCTACTGACAGTTCCAGGCCACATACAGCTGCCTGATGCTCACACAGATCACAGTGGTCTGACCTGTGGGCCAGAAGCTGCGTGTCTGGGACTCTTAGAGACATAGAAGCAGCTAATGGAGGCCTTTGATTTGAGGCTGGGCACAGGGCAGCCAGAAGGGCATTTGCCAGGCCCAGCAGCTCAGGGAACTGAGGAGGAGCTCAGCCTGGGTGGGAGATATGAGGGGACCTGCAGCCAATTTCCCAGGGGACTTGGGTCCAGGCTGTAGGTGAGTGGTTGGGGGAGGACTTAGGGGCTGAGACCAAGGGCTTTGCATTGGTTGGGGTGGCGGTAGGGAGCTTAGGTGGGTGTTTGGGCCTGGTGCAAGGATCTGTCTAGGTCAGGGTGGGCGGTGCTGAGGGGGTCAGATTGATAAGTCAGCTGGGGTTTATTGAGCTCTAGTGGGCCCTACAGAGTGTCAGGCCTGGGGGGAGCGGGACGTGCAAGACATGCACAAAGATAAGCCTGATTGCTCGCTTTGAAGACCTGTGTGTCTATGAATCAAACTGCAGATTTTTTTAAAAAAAGATTTTATTTATTTTTAGAGAGAGGGACGGGGAAGGAGAAAGAGAGGGAGGGAAACATCAATGTGTGGTTACCTCTTGCGCATCTCCTACTGGGGAACCTGGCCTGCAGCCCAGGCATGTGCCCTACACTGGGAATTGAACTGGTAATCCTTTGGTTTGTAGGCCTGCACTCAATCCACTGAGCCACACCAGCCAGGGCAGCAAACTGCAGATTTATATAAAGCAAATATGCAATTGCATGGCTCTAACTTAGCTGTCAGTTCAGGAACACAAAACAGTGGTGGGCACCATGGTTCTGGTGGTTGAAACAGGCTTCTAAGAAGAGATGCCTACACTGGAGCTGGAGAATGGATTTAAGGGACAGTGGAAGGAGAGGAAATGGAGTGAAGCGCTTGTGGAGGAGGGTGGGCATAAGGGGTGCTTCAGGGTGGCTCTTGGGGTGAGCCAGTCCCTGGGCAGGAAGTCTCCACACTAATGCAAGGCTAATGCCTGTGGAGCCCTCATCCCCACAGAAAGTTGGGGCCTGGGCCTGGGCCTGGATCAGGGCATGTTGACATGTCCCTCATCTCCAGGGATCTCTCTCCTGCCCTCCAGCACATGAGCAGCCCAGCCTGCTGACCACCGCTCCACACCTGTCCATCCCCCCACGACCACACCATGTCCGGCTCCTACGACGAGGCCTCACTAGCTCCTGAGGAGACCACTGACAGCTTCTGGGAGGTGAGGCTTTGATGCCCCCAGTTCCTGGGAAAAGACAGGCTGGCTTTGTGGAGGCTCAGGCCCCCGCCCACCCCATGACCTCAGGCCTTGCTCCACAGCCCCTCGGACTCCTCCAAAACCTTACGTGTCCAACAGGCTACTAAGTACCCTGAGCCCAGAGCCCCTCAGCCCCACGGCTGTCCCTGGAGACATCCCATGGTATTTCATGATGTAGAACGGGCCCCTTATGACCCCCTGCTCAGGGGCTCTGGCACAAGTCCTGGTACTTCACACAGGCAGGTGAAGCACTTTACAGTTTACACAGCCTTTCAGTGCCGCTCCCTGCCCCTACCCTGTGAAGTGGGCAGAGGGCGGAGCACTGGTAGCTGGGAAATGGAATGAGTTCAGGGAGTCCTAGAGCATCGTAGAGGTGGAGACAGGACAGTATTTCAGAGCTTCCCAAAATATGTGAAACCCAGATTTTTTTTTTGTATTGGCTTATGAAGCCCAAAGTGAAAAGTGCCAAACCTAAATTAATAAGTGTTTAATGAGATGTCTACAAAGCATAATATTATGTGAAGAAGTTGCAGTTCAACTCAACATTTATGACTATATAAATATAATAGATTTAGCTCACAAGAACAAAATGAATAATTCATTTGGCTCAAGTCTAAATTATAAAAAACCTGCATTTTGTGGCAGCGATGTAAGGTTTAAAGTGGGATGAGGGAGTGTTTAGGCAGGGGTGTGGGCGCATGGTGCCAAGTCCCCGGAAAGTCAGAGTTTTACACAGCCACACCAGGAAGGCGGTGGCGGGCGCCCCCTGCAGGACGCGGCGGCCAGGGCGGACCAAGGCAGGGAGGCTGACAGAGGCGGGTAGGCGGGAGGCACAGACCCCTCGGGAGTCGTGTTCTTTGCTTGGCCACCAGGTCGGGAACTACAAGAGGACAGTGAAGCGCATCGATGACGGACACCGCCTGTGCAACGACCTGATGAACTGCGTGCAGGAGCGCGCCAAGATCGAGAAGGCCTACGCGCAGCAGCTCACCGACTGGGCCAAGCGCTGGCGCCAGCTCATCGAGAAAGGTGTCCCGCATACCCATCCCGTGCAGAGATCCCAGACCCTGACCCCACTCTCTGGGCCCTGGGAGCACCCAGCCACCTGGATGCACCTGCAGCCTCCAGCCACGGGGCCTTTGCAGACACCGTCCCCACACCTGAGCTTCTCCCCTCCAAGACCAAGCCAGGCCTACCTGCATTTCAACTCCATTTTGTGTAATTTTAGTTTGGACTTGAAAAACAAAGCAAAACAAACAAAAAACATCAAACTTTTTATTTTGAAATAATTTTAAATCAGAGAAAAGTTTCAAGAGTAGTGCAGAGAACTACATACTCTTCATCCAGATTCACCAGTTAACATGTTACCACGTTTGTTTTATTCCTGTTTATATGCATGTTTTTAGAAACCTTTAAGGTGGAGACATGCCCCATCACCTTAAACTCTTCAGGTATCTCCTAAGAATAGAACATTTACTTCTGTAACCACAGTTCGACCATCAAATTCAGGACATTTCATATGGCCCATATGGAAATTTTATCACAGCAATTGTTTGCTGGTCCAGGATCCGATCTAGAATCAGATAATTGCATTTAGTTGTCATGGCTCTAGATTCCTTTAACCTCGAGCAGTTTCAGGTTAAAGTTTACATGTATTGATTAATGTTCTTCTCTTCCACTAGACTCTGAACCCCATGAAGGCAAGGACTGGGCCCATACTGCCCTGCATGGTGCCTGGCACAGAGTTGATGCCTGTACACAGAGAAACAAATGAGTGTGGGATGTCTGGTCCCAGTGGCCTCCTGGTATCTGTCACCAGTTGGTTCTTCAGTTTTGCATTCAGCCAACATTCTAGAGTACCTACTGTGTGCTTGGTGCCATGCTGGGCTTGTGAGAGCTCACAGGGCCGAGGCTGCACCCCGCCCACCCCCCCAGCATGGGCGCACAAGCTGACAAGGAAGATAGGGAGTAGACACGGAGGCAGATGTAGGAGAATTCAGTGAGGGTTGCAGGCTGAGGTGTGTGATAGAGCAGTCAGAGAAGGTTTCCTGGAGTAGGTGGCTGTACTTGGGTTCTGGAGGGTGACGAAAACTATAGGGAGGGTGGAGAAGGGCATTTCTGCTGCCCTGGGAATATGGAGAAAGCCTCAGGGAAGAGGAGGTGTGGGGGGGGGGTCCTCTGGGCAGGGGGTCATGAAGGCCTCGTGACCCCATGGCCATTTCCTCAGGCCCACAGTATGGCAGCCTGGAGCGGGCCTGGGGCGCCATCATGACTGAGGCAGACAAGGTGAGCGAACTGCATCAGGAGGTGAAGAACAACCTACTGAACGAGGACCTAGAGAAGGTCAAGAACTGGCAGAAGGACGCCTATCACAAGCAGATCATGGGAGGCTTCAAGGAGACCAAGGAGGCTGAAGATGGCTTCCGCAAGGCCCAGAAACCTTGGGCCAAGAAGATGAAGGAGGTGCCCAGGGGGTGGCTGCTGCAGATGGGGCAAGGGTGGGTGGGCGAGCGCAGAGGGCCAGTCTGACCTGAGGGAGGGTGTCTATAGGTGGGGTGGTAGCACACTGCCCTCTGGGATTGTGCCCTTGAGGGAGCAGGACTGCCTTCCAAGAAGAAGTATCCACAGATGTGACAGGCACTGCAGTGCTCGCCAGGAGCGTGTCCTAAGGGCAGCAGGCAGTGCCATGCAGGGAGACATCCGCGAATGGGTGGGCACTGCTCCCAAACACCTGGAGCCAGGACCTGCATTCCTCCTCATAAGACTGTATACTCATAGCTCCTGGCAGAGTGGGCAGGTGGGAGGGCTTGACAAGTGACCACATTTACTCCTGTTCAGAAGTAGGAGGCCTGCCCCCTGTTCCCCCTCCCCACAGCTAGAGGCAGCCAAGAAGGCCTACCACCTGGCCTGCAAAGAGGAGAAGCTGGCTGTGACACGAGAGATGAATAGCAAGACGGAGCAGTCAGTCACACCTGAGCAACAGAAGAAGCTGCAGGACAAAGTGGACAAGTGCAAGCAGGATGTGCAGAAGGTGCCGGCCAGGCTGGGTTCTGAGGGCCCCTCGGAGTGGGCGGTGGCTGGCAGCTGTGGGCCTGGGTCTCACCCTACTTTCGCCCTGGTGCCTACAGACGCAGGAGAAGTATGAGAAAGTGCTGGAAGAAGTGGGCAAGACCACTCCCCAGTACATGGAGGGCATGGAGCAAGTGTTTGAACAGTGCCAGCAATTTGAGGAAAAGCGACTGGTCTTCCTCAAGGAGGTGCTGCTGGACATCAAACGTCACCTCAACCTAGCTGAAAATAGCAGGTAGCTGAGCGTGGCAGCATGGTGGACATAGGCACAGGCAGCAGAGGGTAGAACTGATGTGCAGGGCATCCTGGGCCCCACGTTATAGTGGCCGGAAGGGGAGAGCTGAGCTGTAAGGCCCAAGAGAAAAAAGGCTCCAAGCAGTGACTGCCTGGGTGCAAGCCAGTGCACACTAGGCACTCAAGAAATGTGTTTGGATGGGTGGGTGGGTAATTAAGGTGAGGATGGCAAAGGGTACCCACAGGCATGCCCACATGGAGATTGTTCCTTGGGAAGCCTGCCTGGTTCCTAGCTGGGGGCCATGCCAGCACCCTGGTTCCTGAACGGGCTCCTGCCCTCACCAAGGAAAAGAAGGGGCCATGATGCATCATGCCCCCCACCTCCCCATCTCCCCTGTGCACAGCTATGTCCATGTGTACCGGGAGTTGGAGCAGGCCATTCGGGGGGCTGACGCCCAGGACGACCTCAGATGGTTCCGCAGTACCAGCGGTCCCGGCATGCCCATGAATTGGCCCCAGTTTGAGGTAAGGATGTGTGGGGATGGGGAAGGAGAGTATGAAAAACCTGGAAGAGGCCTCAGGGAGCAGCCCCCAGCCTGACTGCCCCCTTGGTGCCCAGCAGGAGTGGAACCCAGACCTCCCTCACACCACCACCAAGAAGGAAAAACAGCCCAAGAAGGCAGAGGGGGTAGCGCTGACCAATACCACTGGGGTGGTGGAGTCCACATCACAGGCTGGGGACCGTGGCAGGTGAGTGCCTCCTGTGGAGCTTCCTGGAGGCCAGGGATCTCTTGAATTTTACCTCAAGAGACAGGAAATGGTCTAAATCACAGCAACCTCATGCTCCTTTCAAAGGTAATGATAGCTAGTCCTTTGAGAGCACCTACTGTATGCCAGGCTCTGTGCTAAGCATTTTCCATATATTAACTCAATGAAGCCTTAAACATTCTGAGAAGTGTGTAAATTCCCATTTTACAGGTGGAGAAACTGATACCCAGAGAGGTTAAGTGATTGCAGAAGGTCACACAGCTAGTTAGTAAGCCTCAGAGCCAGGAGTCTGGCTCCAAAATTATCACTCTTAACCACTAGATTTTACTGGCTCTCTCAGATGAAGAATCAGATGTTCTCGGGGTCCTCTTCAGCACCCCCTCACTCCAAGGCTGAGTAAAATTACCCTAATGGTCTTGCCTCACATCTGTTTAATGAGCTGTCAGTGAGGCTCACTGGCTCAGGATCCCTCTTAGGAGGCCCACCCCTGCTCCAGCCTTGGTGAAATATGGGGCCAGGGCCCTGACTGGGGAGAGGGTCAGCCCTAGGGATGAAGTGAGAGCCAATTAATGCTGGGTCCTCTCTCTGCCTCTCAGCGTTAGCAGCTATGACAGGGGCCAGCCTTATGCCACTGAGTGGTCAGACGATGAGAGCGGGAACCCATTTGGGGGCAATGAGGCCAACGGGGGCTCTAACCCCTTCGAGGATGACGCCAAGGGAGTGCGTGTGCGGGCACTTTACGACTACGACGGCCAGGAGCAGGATGAGCTCAGCTTCAAGGCTGGTACGGAAGCGGGAGGCGCGGGGGGGGGGGGGGGGGGGGGGGGAGCTAAGGGCAGGGGATGCCAGGATTGGCAGGGAGTGCGGTTGTGGGAGGGACCTGGTACAAGGCGTGGCCAAGACCAGGAGTGTGACCTGAGCCCTGGGGCCAACATTTGAACTGGAGGGCAAGCGCAGGGCCTGAGACTGGGCAACTGGGTGCCAGGGGTGGAGTAAGGACCTGAGAATAGGATTGAACGGGTTCGGGACCCACAAGGATTGGGGGCGGGCCTGAGCACCCGGGATGCCGGAACAGGGACACAGACCTGGGAAAGGAAGCTGGAGGCGGGATGAGACCCCGATTAGGTGGGTGGCTGCGGGCAGGACTTGGGTGTGTGGCTGGGGCTGGTCCCCCGGGGCAGGCATTGGGGCAATAAAGAGGGAGGGTTTAGGGGTCGGCGGAGCATAATAGCATTGGAGGGCTTACCTAGCAGTACGGGGGTGGAGGGACGGACTTCTTTGGGTCCCTGTCAACGATCTCCTCTGTGTCCCCTTCCCAGGAGACGAGCTCACCAAGCTGGGCGAGGAGGACGAGCAGGGTTGGTGCCGCGGGCGGCTGGACAGCGGGCAGTTCGGCCTCTATCCCGCCAATTACGTGGAGGCCATCTAGCTGCCCTGCTCCCCTCCACACTACCCCTCACTCCTTGCCCTCCCTTCCCAATCTTGTCACCTCCCCTCGCCATAGAGCTCCAGACATATTTTCCGATCAAGCTTTTATTTTTTTAAAAGTCAAAACAGAACAAAACAAAAAATACAAAGAGATGGAGCATTTGCAGGGCCCCCTGGAGGCCAGGCTGGAGGCGCTTGGGGTAATGGCCCCTGGGTAGGTCAAGGTCTTAGGACTTAGCCCAACAAAGACATCACAACATCTGCTCTTTAGATCCCACCAAAAAGTCCCCTCAGCCCCGAGAGGCATCTCCTGGGCCCTTTTATTCTGATTCAGTGCCCCCATCCCATCCCTTTCCTCCCCACCCCTGGCTGCCAGCACCTGCCCCACCCCCTCCCCTGGCCACTGTTTTCTGACCTCTTTCTCCTGCCCCATGCTGCTCCCCTTCCACTACCACTTTACTCTCAGAGGCCTCCCCTCCAACCCCAGACAAGGGGCCTCCCAGTGTCGAGTCTTCCACTGTGCCCTGGGGAGTGCTCTTCTTCTCTGGGCCTCGCCCCTCTGGAAGAGAAATAGTCACCCTCTTTTCCCATAGAGGTTTCCAGGTGTCTCTAGACTCTCTCAGGCATGAAGAGGGTTGAGCTGGAGTTGGTGACAGAGTCACTGTGGTGTAGGAGGGTGAGTGAAGGGGGAGCAGGCTCTCAGGCTTCCCAACGCCAGGATCGGCTGAGGAATGGGGACCCTGCTAGGGCCCTTCTTTCCAGCTGTCCGCACTTCAGGCCTGGGCTCTTTCTCAGAGCCATAGCCTTCGGTACTTGCAGAGACACTCTCCCCACAAAGTCCTCAGGCAGTGGGGAGGGGCCCCAAAGCACAGGGCAAAGCCAGCAACAGTAGCAGCCTCCTCCTATTTCCTGGGGAGGAGGGCATCTTGCTCACCCACCCACCCTCCTTCACTCCCCACACCCACCCTCCTTCCCTTTACATCCATCTAAAACTAGAGAAGCACTAGGTTCAGCCAGCCTTCAGGCCAAGGCTTGGAGTCTCCTATTTTCTTTCCCATTCTCTGGCCTGCCTGGGGAGATACCGTGGGCCCCATGGGAGCGTCCAGCCTGGGACCATCAGGGAAAGCCTGCAGCCAATAGCAGAGGCATGGGGTTGGCAGGAGGGAGGAGCCCTGGCCCTCAGGAGCAGGGCAGTCACCATGTCTTCCTTCTCCCCTCCATAATCAAGGCCCTGGCCCTGGAGCAACGTTCCCCCTGCTGGCAGCGCCTTCCCCCTACCCCCTACCCCCTACACCCCACCTCTCCAAGCCTGGGTCTCAGTTAAAGGACGGTGGGGTGAGAGGAGACAAAGGGCTTGCCCAGAGCAGCAGTGTTTCCTATGGCTGGTGAAAGAAAGTAGTGCTGGATTACCGTGGCAGTGGGGGCAGGGTGGTTGGAAAGCAGACCGAGGTGGGACAAGATCCCAACAAGTGGGGCACTGGCTGGAAGAGGAATCTCCCAGAACCTCTGCAGGGAGGCCCTGAGACTTCCTGCAGCACCAGGTGAGCCTTACGGTGATGCCACTTTCGGGCTTCAGGACTGTAGACACCCTACTCCCTCCCATCGCACCTGGCCCCCTGGGCCTCTAGGTGAAGACAGCAGATACCCCAGCCCCTCTGTCGCCCATCCGCCTCTTGCTCCTGCTTCTTCTCCCCTACAGTCTACTGGTAGGTCACAGGCCCCAGCCTCAAAGTCCTGACCCTGCGGTTCATGTGGCACAGAGAAACCTGGCATCCTCAGGCAGGGACCAGAGCTGGGGCAGGCCTCCCTCAAGGCCAGGAAAGTTGGCGGGTGGGGATGATGGCACCCCTAGGGACAGGCAGGCTCCCCTCCACAGCACACCTCTTCTTATCACTGCTCTGTAGGCCTCTGTTGCAGCCCGAGATATGCCCAAGGCCCCTTAGGGCCTGGAGCAAGATTTTGGGAACCTTCAGCCCTCCCAATGCCAGAACAAAAGCCCCTTCTGCCTCTCCTCCAAGCAGGAGCTGGAGTTGAGGGCCTCTGCCCTTTACCACCTACTACTGGAAGTCAGGAAGCTGCCACATCTGCACCTTGGAGCCTAGGCTCCCTCTCTCTGTGCCAGCAGTTTCCCAGCACCTGGGGAGGGGCAGTGGCCCTGGCTGTCCCCCTCAGCACTCTAGCTGCCCACTCGGGCAGGGACTTGAAACTCAATTCCTTCTGAGCACTGGGTCCCGGGCTCCTCAAGCCCTGGAGTGGGAGGGTCCCGCCTGGAAGACCCCCTGAGCTCCCGGGGCCCAGACCCACCTGCCAGTGCTGGTGTCAGGGCCCTCAACGTCAAGCGTGGGGCCGCGCTCCTCACCGAGCCCACCGCCTCCTGTAGCCCCCTGCCCGCACCCTCGATGCTGCACGGGCCACTCTCCAGGGCTCAGCGAGTGACGTGTCTCTTCCCAAGTTAACCACCGTTCTGCGGCCTGGCCCTGCAAGGAGCCAGGACTGCCCTGCCACCGCCCTCTGCCGCCCTCGGCTTCCTGACTCCATTAGTCCGACACTTGTGAAACTCCGAGAAGTGCTGTGGTCTCAGCAATGCACCTGTTTTGTACATGATTGTGTAATTTAAAGGTATATAAATACAAATATATATATATATAGGTTGTGATTGTATGGCTGTGGATAAAATCCAGAACTGTGTCAACCTGGCTGGGCGTTGTCATCTTGAGTCATGTGTCTTCTGAGGCCTCCGAGAGTTACCTGCGGTGGGGATGTCTGGCGGGGAAGGAGAGCCCAGGACACCTGGGGGCTGTCCTGGCTGACTACCAGTGGGCTTGCCCCTTCCCTTCCAGCGCCCAGGGTCTTGCCTGTGCGGGGTGGGGGGGGGGGGTCACGCCGGGTGCTCTCTGAGGTTCCTGAGTGGCCCCTAGGGTCCTGGGTGCCTGGCAGTGAGCACTGACCAGGAAAGCTGGGGCATTTAGAGTCCCAAACTCACAGTTCAGGGGTGAATTTGACCCCTGGAAAGGCTTCTGTTTTTAAAGCAAAACTCTAAAAGTGATTGCTAAAGCCAGTGGTTCCCGGTTGCCCACAGTCCCAGGCAGGGCAGGGAGAAAAGGTCAGATGGAGACGGAATCTCTTCTCCACCACAGAGCCTTTCTCCCCAGACCCACCTCCAATGACAAGAGCCTGGCTTTAGCCAAATGGAGGATTCTTCAAATGAACACAAAGGGTTGC
Organism: Pteronotus mesoamericanus; assembly: GCF_021234165.1. NCBI lineage: Eukaryota > Metazoa > Chordata > Mammalia > Chiroptera > Mormoopidae > Pteronotus > Pteronotus mesoamericanus. The sequence continues at coordinate 4,729,421 of NW_026555085.1, forward strand.
CTTGTCTCATTTGCACAAGCTGTTTTGTGCAGTGATGGGGAGCCCTGGATGCGGACCCATGAGGAGGGTCAGGGACTACCTAGGCTAGACAGGACGGGGTTCTGATGGGCAGGTGTGTGGAGGAGGAAGAGGAATCCAAAGTTTGCGGCCAGCACACAAGGTGTCACTGGATGGGTGTGTGCCCCAGAGGGGACGTGTGCCTCGTGGCTGATCCTCAGAGCAGGAAGCTTCTTCACCGCACTCCCCACAGCTCCCCTTTCTGGAGTTCCCTGCTTCCCCCTCTCCTCCTCCCTCCCCCACCTGAGATCCCAGCCCCCACCTGAGATCCAAGGCCTCTGCGGGCCCACCTGGGGATTTGGAAGCAAGTGGCTCCAGGGACAAAGTTGGGGGTAGGACAGGCAGGCAGGAAACAAAACCAGTTCAGCAGAGCCAAGCTGGGTTCTGGCCAGGGTCCCCGCCTGCTCCCTCCTGAGGGGTGGGCAGACAGCAGGGGCCCAGGTAGGCACAGGCTTGGGGCAGGGCCCCCTCCTCCTCCGGATCCAATCCCAGCTGACAGGTGCCAAGGTGCTGTTTGCTCACTGCCAGGAGTAAACTTTCTTTTGAAGACAATAAAATTGAGGAGGGCAGAAGGCGGCAGTACAGAGCAGCATTTAACCCTCAGTGGTCTGGGCCGCACTGGCTGGTTCCCAGCCTCAATCCCTGGAAGCCTGTCCTCAGAAGGTAAGTGTTACAGAGGCTAAGGGTGCTGACCAGTCATGAAGCAGAGAGAGCCCTGTCCTGGTGGGTTTAGTTCTTGGTTCTGCTGCTGATTGGCTGTGTGTGAGCAAGGCAACTGCTCTGAGACTCAGTCTCATATCTGAAAAATGGAGGGATAACCCCTATTTTTTGCAGTGGAAGCACATAGCCCTCAGGGCTCCTGCGCTTGCTGAACGGATGTGAGGAAAGCATGAGGAGGAAGCTGAGTGAGCTGGTTTGCCCAGGAGAGTGGGCACTGGGTCCCATCTCCCCCAACACTCTCTCTCTCTCTCTCTCTCTCTCTCTCTCTCTGTCACCACACCCTTTCCCCAACAAACCCTCACACCCCACCCACAGGGCTGGCAGTTTCAAAGAGGGCACTACTGAGATCTGTGACCTCCCCCTTCAGGAAGGAAGAAGCTCAAACAAGGCAACCTCTCTTCCACCCTGTTCCTTGCAGAACCAGTGTCTCACGAGGGGCACTGAAGCACCCACCCTCTGTCACACCTCTGCTGCCCCAGCCCAGAGCCCCCGTGGCTGGCCAAACGGAGACAAGAGCTCTTGGCCCCCTTGCAGGAGGGCCAGGCCCTGGCCCACCCCAGGCAGAAAGTCCTGATCTACAGCAGAGCAAGAGGATGGCCGAGGACCCTGCCCTCTCCGCACTCCTAAGTAGAGACTCTTGTCAGCTCCAGCCCCTCCCTCCTTTCAGGCCCCACTGGAGTTGGGGTAGACAGGGGACATTCCAGCCCCTTTTTGGCCTTGAGGACTCACTGCCACTCTCCCACAGTTGCTACCAATCAGTCGTTCCTTTCCTTTTAGGCTCAGCTCAATGCCACCTCCCCCAGAAAGCCTCCCTCCCTTGACCACCCCATGCCCCTGTGACCAGAACCCCTTTGAGCATTGATGGCTCTTTGCTGTGCCGCTGACTCACTGCACAAACACTGGGGCCATGTCAGTTTTCTAGTATCTTTATTACCCGTGCCCAGGGGCACACCTGGCTCCCCAACTCGGGGATGCAGACATCTCCTGGCACCATGCCAGGCACGGTGCAGAGTGAGTGGAAGAGAACAGTGGACTGTGTGTGGCCCTGGGCAGGTCATCGCCATTCTGCTAGCTCTGCTCTAGAAATGCTGAGACCAGAGGCTGGAGCGGAGGGCAGTGTGCATACTTCCCTGGGGAGTGTGCATACGGAGGACAGCCCCAGCTCCCTCCATCCTGCAGTGGGCTGGGCACGTGGACAGTCAGGCCTGCGGAGGAAGCTCCCCACCCAGGGTCCCTTGGGCCCCAGGGAGCTCACTTACACGCCTGGGAGCCATCCCCTCCCTGACCTTGGACTCCGAACGCCAGCACACTCCCTCGCCCCCAGCTTGGGGTCTGGCCCAGACAAGGGCAGACAGGAGGGAGGTCCAGGGAGGGTGAGCTTCAGGCCCGGGCCTGGCCCTTGGCCCTCAGATGGGGTGCACGAACTGGTAGACGAGGCGCTGGGAGATGTCCGGCTTCCGGATGATGCCCTTCTTGTAATACTGGCGGATGGAGCGGCTCAGCTTGTCGTAGTTCATGGCGGGGCGGTTCTTTCGGATGCCCCACAGCCGGGCCACCTGGGCGGAGTCCTCAATTTTGAAGATGCCTGGGGGAGCAGGAGGGCCCAGAGACAGCCAGCAGTGCAGGTGGGCAACAGTCAGAGGGAGAAAGACCGAGACCAACAAGTCAGTTTCTTGGAAAGCCAAGCCAGCCAGTGTCCTCAGGGGCTGCGCCAGGCTGTGGGGGCCACAATACCTACTCCCAAGGTTGTAGTGAGGGCTAAAGAAATGTGTGCAAGGAGCATGCCACAGGGCCCAGTAAGTGGTAAATAATACTATGGAGGCTTGAACCTGCTGGGTGCAGGTGACCCTGGATAACTTAGTGGATTATTCGGGGCCCTGAAGGCCTAGCCCTCACCAGCCACTGCTCCTACTGTGGGGTTTGCACACTTTACAGAGAAGCTGAGCGGGGCCTGACTATGCCCACAGCTCACTTGGCAAGCCGTCCCCTCACCCCACCCCTACCACCTTGGAGTTCCCAAGCCTGAAAGACCTCTTTGCCATTTTCAGACACCTCAGCTCACATAGCCCTTGCTGGCAGATTTAATTCAGGGGAGGTGGGGGAAAGAGTGGATTTGGAGCTGGGCCAACCTAGGTTTGATTCCTGGCCCTGCCATTTTCTACCTTTAGAAGCTGTCCGAGGCCCCTTTTTCCTGTCTAAGTGGGGGTTGAGTGGTTACAGAAAGTGCTTAGAGTGGAGTCTAAAGGAAGTGCCCCTTGGGAAGAACCATTGCATTGTTAATACCCCCAGTTCTCATTCTTAAACCCTCCTGGCAAGGCCCAGGTCAGCACACTGCCTTTGGGCAGCGTCCCCAGACATCCTCACTCTCCCTGACCTCCTTCCCTAAAACTCTACCATGGGACCTTCTCCCCAGAGCACCAGAGGACCAGTGGAACAGCTACTTCACTCTCAGTCTTAAATTTACACATAGAGTCATCACACCTTGTGCAGGAACTTCTCTTCTACCCCTTCTGGTCCCCTCTCATCCTCCACACTCAGCCCCAGAGTCACCTCCTCCGTGAAGTCCTCCTTGACCTGGGCACGGCAGCCCCCACGGTCCTGTTGCAGCCCTGACATGCTCTGCACACCAGCTCATTTTACTTCTAGTTCCCCTACAAGACTGTAGGTCCCTTGAGGACCGAGTATAGCTGAATCCCCCCCCCGAACCCTCAGGACACTGTAATTCTTTGTAAATGTCCTCTGAGCAAGGGATGAAAAGATTTGCTCAGTGAGGTCTGTTGGGTGATTGAATCTGAAGACTCAGGTCCAGGCACCCATAGCTACTAATAACGAGATGGGGCTTAGAACCCAGGTTTCTTGGCTCTGAGCCTTTGCCACACACACACACACACACACACACACACACACACACACACACCATGGAGCCCTGCAGTGTCCAGTGAGGTAGCCACTAGCCACAGGTAGCTCTTGAGCACTTGAAATGTGGCAAGTCTGAACTGAGGTGCACCATAAGTGTAAAATGCACATCAGATCTCAAATACTTAGTAAAATATCTAATTAGTACATTTTATATTTGTTATATGTCAAAATTATAATAAGTTATGATAGAGTTAAATAAAATTATTAATACAGTTGATTTCACCCTTTAAAAATTTTTTTACTGTGGCTGCTTAGAAACCTAGTATTACATATGTGGTTCACATTGTATTTCTCATTGGCTACCATCAGTATCCCTGTGAAGCTATTTTTTTTTCTTTTTAAAAGATTTTATTTATTTTTTAGAGAGAGGGGAAGGGAGGGAGACAGAGAGAAACGTCATGACATGCGAGAGAAACACCCTCAACTGGGGACCTGGCCTGCAACCCAGGCATGTGCCCTGACCAGGAATCAAACTGGTGACCCTTCAGTTCACAAGCCAGGGCTCAACCCACTGAGCCACACCAGCCAGGGTGAAGCTATGATGTTTTCAGGACAAAGACTGTGTCCCATTCTCAGCAGAATTTCAAGCGCATACTACGTTCCAGGCGTTGTGTGGCGCTGTGGATCCTGAACAGGCAGAGCCTGGCCTGCAGACAGGCAGGCAGACAGGCAGACATGGACACAAATTGCATAGAGACCCAGAGTGGGTCCAGTGACAGCAGCATGTCTGTCATTCAGGGCAAAGGTGAGGGCCAGCTCCATCCCCCTGCCCAGCCCCCACCCCTCCCTGGGCCTAGTGCCTGTTAGGAACCTGGGCAGTCCTCACTGCCCCTAGCACCCCCTTGTACCTTGTCAGGGCCCAAAGCCTCACAGTGCCCCCACCAGACGCCCAGCTCACCCTTCTCCTTGTTGAGCCACCGGATGAAGCGGCCGTAGCTGTGGGGCTTGAGCAGCAGCTCCTTGAGGAACTGCCACAGGTGGATGGGCTGCCCGGAGCAGGATGAGTCCACTTCGCTGTCCGTCCAGCTCTCCTCGCTGGTCGAGGCTGGGCAGCCAGGGAGGGTGGCGGTGAGGGGGGAACTGCAGCCACCCCCTGTTTCCGTGGCAGCCACCCCTCGACCTCAGACCTCAGACCTCAGGGCCCGGCCCCCTCACTGCCCTGCCCTGCCCTGCTCACCGCAGAAGTGAACTGTCCCAGGGGAAGTCCTCTCTTTCATCCAGGCCGCTGCAGGACAAGGAAAGGAGGTTGGGGACCCAGGAGAGACCCCAAGGGGATGGAGGACATTTTGGTGGGACTGTGGGGCCACAGAGGCCCCACTATGGTCCAGATTTTCCAGTGGCTCCCCTCCCTCCGGCCAGTCTCCAGCTACTTCCGTGAAGGAAATTTGGAATGTCAGAGCTGGGAGGGGCCTTAATAGGCCTGGATGCAGCCCCTTGTTGTTCAGACAGCAGAGCCGAAGTGGAGCCTTGCTCACCTATGAAATGGGGTCAGGACACTTCCGCACAGATCTTGTAAGGATCCTCAGTGATGAAGCCTGCACAGCGCCTCGTTCAGTGTCCCGTATAATATACACCCACTATCCGCCAGCTGCCAAGTTCACCCAGTACTTCCAACCCTCCTGCTCTCTGCCCAGCCCTCTCCCTGTTTCCCCATCCCAGCCAAGCAGTGGTGGGGGTGGCAGGGGGTGTGTGTGAAGGCAGCCAGTTTCCAGCCACACCACCACCCGGCACTCAGCCTGATACTGACCGCTGCCCTTGGCAGCTACTGGCAAGGAGCCTGAGTGGGGCAGGGCACTGGTCTCTGACTGGGTCATATGAGAAGGTCCTGTCCCTTTGTTCACCGGGGCCCCTAAGGTCAGGGGCCTTGGCGCACTGAGCAGGCACTTCCTCCAAAGCACATTGGTCTGTGCAGGGCCCACAGTGGGCGCCCAGTGAGATGGAGAGGGAGTTGGCATACAGCCTTTAAAAAGAATAGGGAAGCAACGGGGTCCTGATGGAGAACAAGATCCAGGGCACCGTTAAGTACAGAACAATGTATCCTCTGATACTATTCGTGTTGTTTTTTTTTAAAGGATTAAAAACCACACATATATATTTGCTTGCATATGCACAGACTTCCCAAGAAACTGGTAACAGTGGTTGCCTCCAGAGAAGGGGATTGGAAAGCGGGGGGCCAGGAGTGAGGGGGAGAATTACTTTTTATGATACACTATTTTTCACTGAGTTTTTTAAAAAAAGTGTACACATTTATTATCCCATTACTTCTCCAGCGAAAAACAGCTGGAAGCAAATGAATGAAATTTTAAAGGGACAAAGAAGGACTTTATCATGTGCACGGTCCCATCAGCTGTGACCTCCCATGTCCTCACAATCTAACTTCTGCCTTCTAACTTCCCCTGTGCTCTGTCCCGAGTTCCATGGGCTTGGCCGGGGCTGGTGATCACCCAGGCTCCAGGGAGGCAGCTGCACTAGGGGCTGGATCCAGAGCAGAGGCCAGCGGAGAGTAACCTCCCAGTGGACATCTTGGCCTGAGCTCTCCTCGGTGTCCCTGGCTTGGAGTTTAGAAGGGGCTGCTCCTGCCCACGCCATGTCCCACCTGATTTCCAGATGTCCAGGTGGGCGTGCAGCACGTCCCCGCCCAGGGGTGAGCGCTGGCGAAACTGCTCCTCCGACATGGCACACAGCTCCTTGCCCCCCAGCTCCTGGAAGGCCTTGCCCACGGGGGGCAGCCGGTACTGGTGCTCCGTCCACAAGAGCCACTTCTGCACGTTGCCAGGACTCCAGTCCATGGGGTCTGGGCAAGAGACACTCCCTCAGCTCCAGGGGGCTGCTTGAGGGCATTACCCAGAAGGTGGCCCACTGTGCTCGGCCGGCACCCCTGTGGGAACTGGGAACTTGTGGCCCAGGATTATGAACTCCTGGGTGGGGACAGGACAGGACAGGCCCTCTTGAGGGGCCCTGAGGAGGGGGTACCCAAGAAGAGACTGGGGTGAGAGGGAGGAGCCAGGGCCTTATAAACAAACGTGGCTCAGGGCAGGATAGCCTGGGACCTCTGTACTTCCTACTTCACCCAGACTTTGGGTTCTCCCACATACTTCTAGCCCCTCCAAAGAACCTTTTGGGTAACTACAGCCTGGAGGGGACAGTGACATTAAACCAGAAACACATGAACTTCTCTTCCAGCTGCCCCTTGCCTTCCCAAAGCCCCTCAAGGAACCAGAGAAAAATCCAACCAAGAATTAACCCTATAACCCAAACCCCCATCCCTCCGCACTGTCCTGTATTTCACAGATGAGAAAACTGAGGCACAGAGAGTTCCATCTCCTCAACACCTAACTAGGGGCTGGGTGAAGGGTAGCTGCTCACTGCACATGCGTTGAATGAATAAATAAATGAACGGCAGGTCTCAGGGTCGTCAGGGGCTACCGCAGGCCTCAGAGGCTGGAGGGGAGTTGCTGGCTAGATGTCTCCCTGGGGAGCTGCTCTGGGGTGAGCCTGGCAGAGCTCATGGGTGGAGGCCAGGCTGGGGGGCACAGTCACAATGGGGTTTCAAGTGAACACTGGTCTAAACTGGTTCCCTAGCTGGGTGACCTGAAGACTGGGCTGCCTCCACTTAATAAACCCATTTTCCTCTCCAGGGTCAAAGCGATTTGTTTCTGTCCCCATTGTTCAAGGACAGGCCACTCCCTCCCCCGCCCAGTGAGGGAGTGAAGGCACCGTGGGAGACCTCCCTGGGGGTAGGGGCCTGCCTGGGCTTTGGGCAACTGGAGGGCTGGGGCGTTGGCAGGAGCTCCCTTAAGGCAGCACCAGCGGGGGTCAGGGGCGTGGTCAAGATGTTTGATAGGAGGAGGGGCCGGGCCTGAGGATGCCTGAAGACCCTCTGTGAGAGCAGCGCTGAGTGATATGTTCATGTGCCGAGGACCATGTTCATGCGAGGACCATGTTCACGTGCCCGGGACCAGGGACCAAGGAGACGGGTCAGGGCTGCCCAGAGCTGCAGAGATGGTGGAGGGACAGGGCTGGAGACCCAGCAGCCCTTTGGCCCACAGCATCAGGCCATAACCACGTCTTTCAAGCTCTGGCAGACACATTCACGCCCAGCCTCCTGATGTCCCTTCACTTTACTTACGATCTGTTTCCCTCACTCTAGCGTCACCTTCATAAATGGGGAAGTTTTGTATTGTGTTCATCACTCAATTCCCCAGTGCTAGAACAGGGCCTGGCATATTAAGTTACTGTTTACTGAGTATAAGGTGCCATCTTAGGACTAGGGACGTAACAGTGAACAAAAAAAATGAAAATCGTGTCCTCTGGGTGTATACATTCCAGCGGGGGAAGACAGAAAATGAACAAGATAAATAAATACAATATGCGGCATATTAGATTGTATGTGCTGCTGCGAGAGAAATAAAGCAGACGGGAGGGACAGAGGTGGGGTGTGAGCAGCAATTTCAACAGAGGGGTCAGGCAAGGCCCGTTAGGTTGGGACCATCGGAGTCAAGACATGAAGCAGGTAAGGGTGGGCCAAGGAGACATTTGGGGGAAAAGTGAGCAAGGTTGAGGGACCACAAGCAGATGCAAAGGTCCTGAAGTGTGTGTTGTACGAGCAGCAAGGAAGCAGGTGTAGCGGAGGGGAGAGTGGAGATGAGTCTGAGAGGAGGCGGTGGCCAACTGGTGCCAAGCTCGAATTCGCTTCATCCAGCAGGGGCTCTGGGCTGGTGCAGGAGGGGCACACAGAGAGTCAGAACCTCCCAGCCTCCGTTCACCGCTTTGTGCAACGGGCTGCCTGTGTGTGTAGAAGCACCAGTATTCCTGGGGCTGCCTGAGGCTGGGCAGGGGCGGCCAGAGTGCAGCAGGCCGTGTCCCTGACCCTCAGCAACCTCAGCCCAGTCTGTCCCCACCTTGCCAAGGTGCATGTGCAGAGGGACTCACCTGCCGTGATGTTGAGCAGCTTGCAGGCTGTCTCAATGTCTTTGAGCACCTCGCCCACCACCATGGACTGCACCTGCTCCAGTGAGTGCTCCTCCAGGGTCAGCCCCCCTGGAACCAAGTCCAGGCTGCTCCCAGGGGCTTGGCTGTCAATGACCGGGCACTGCTCGGGCTCCTCAGGTGGCTTGTCCTGAGTGCTGACTCCGGGGCCCTTGGCGGCCCAGTTGCTGTCCTCGGGGTACAGCATGTCCAAGTAGGAGAGGTAGAAGGCGGACAGACCCTGTTCGGGGGTGGCAGGTGGGCTGGGGCTCCAGTCCTGTCTCTCAGCCCTAACCACGCCGGCTGTCACCTTCTCTGGGCCTGTCCGAAACACAGTGTTGGGGGAGAGCAGGAGGCGGCTGGCGGGCAGGCTGCTCAGGCTGGGGCTGGTGCTGCCCATGCCGCTGCTGCTCAGGCCAGCAGCCGCGTCTACAGAAATAAGAGAGGAAGGAGTCAGGTCTGGCTGCTTCCCCGTCCCCGTGGGGGTCGCTAAGCTGGTTTCAGGGGTGAGGGGCCCCATGGGCAGTGGCTGGGCCTGGGAGAGAGCTGGAGATTCCGGGTCACTGGGCAGCGAGAACAGGGCCAGGAAAGACATGGAGGTGGGAGTTGGGGTAGGATTGTCAAGGGAGCCATTTGGCTGGCTCAGCAAATCTTTGCATGTGAAATGTGCTTAAAACAACTTTCTGAGTTTCTGGACCTCCATCAGTCCTCACAACAGAAGGCATGATTAGTCCCATTTGACAGATGGGCAAACTGAGGCCTAGAAAAGGAGCCTTTAATATCTAGTCCTGTTCCTAAGCCCGCCCATACCCAGATCCCAGTCTACTGTCCTGCACAGGAAATTCCTTCTGAGAGCTAACCTAAATCTTTCCTGCTGTAGCAAAGCTTGTTTTCATTTATTCTGTCCTTGAAGGAAGTAGGGAAGGGAGAGAGTCCCCATCACTTTGATGAGCCAGGTGAAAGAAGAGAGGTGCAAGTGAGGGCTGTGGAGGGGGGTAAAGCACCTCATAAGCTGGGCAGGTGGCCCCCCCACCAGCATAAGGCTAATGAAGTGGACGATAAGCAACAAAGTGTAGATGTGCTTGGCGCGGCTCCCACTCACAGCTGGTACCTATCCTACGCCGACCTCCCCTGAAAGTGGCTGCCCATGGGGCTCTCTCCACTCCCATGGGGCCTGGAGGTGCTGTTCATGTGCTGACCTACAGGCCCCCTTTCCCAGGGCAGCAGGGGTTGGTGAGAAGGCCCAGGCACCAGAACAACAGAGGCCCTCAGCGACTCCAACACCCACTCCTCTCTGAGGCCCCAGAGCCCCGCAGGGGTGGCAACTAGAGGCTTCCCTCCCCATTGGTCACCCGGCTCTGCTGTGCCCAGGTCCTTTTCCCTGCCCCTGCCCCTACTAGAGTACGCTGTTTGGGTGACCAGGGCAGCGGAGAGAGGGGCACACACCAAACAGTGGGGTTTCTGGGATATTCCGATTAGGTGCAGGCTCGAGACTCAAGAATGAATCAGAGCAGAGGTGGAAGATTACCAACAAATACATGTCCCCAATAATACAAGGAGCCATTCAGAAGGGAGACAAGGAGCATGGACGTTCAGGGCAAGCTAATGTGTCCCTTCTCAGGGGTATCTATATTGAAAGCAGAGGTTCTCAGAATGTGGTACTGGGCCAGCAACATCAGCACGGCTGGAAGCTGGCTAGGAATGCGAATTCTCAGGCCCACCTTAGAGCCCTGGATCAGAAGTCGGGGGCGAGGCTGGCGGGGAGGCCCAGCAGTGCCGGTCAGTAGGCGCTGCGGGTGATCCTGACTCGTGTCCACGCTGGAGACTCAGACTCACTGCTTTAAAGGCATCTTTAAATGCCGGTCAGTAACAGGGGGAAGTTCTAATCAAAGGACTGGTAGGTTCCCTGATGGCGGACTTCACCGTGCCCCCGGGCCCGTGAGGGGGCCCTCTGGGCCAGCTCCAGTTTCCCCAGCGATTGCCCTGCCCTACCTGTGTGACAGGAAAAGAACCCAACTTGGAAAACACCTCTGACTTTTCCTGGGCTGCAGCTAGCACATTCCACAACTTTGTTCAACACAGGAAATGACGCCTTTTATCTCTGGAGAGCAGAGCTTGGTGAATGGAGCCCAGGGGACGACAGCTCCCTCTTGTCCCCCATCTTGTGCACTGCCCACCTTCCCAACTTCACTTGGCAGCGCCGCAGTTTACCCTGGCAGGGAGAATGCCAGCAAGGGAGAAGGGTGTTCCCTTTGACTTCGACTCTCTCTTTCAAGGGTTCCTTTAGGTGACAAGGAAGGAAAGGTCGGGGTGGGGTGGGATGGGGAGGCAGGGACAAAGGGGGGCGGGGTTGCGGGGGACAGAGGGCAGGCCTGGAATCATTTCAAGTCCTTCTGTGCAAACACACGTGTGTGCCGTGGGCCTACATTATTTACCCAGGGAGCACCAACAGCCCGCTCTGCCCCTGGGTCCCCCACCCGGCCTATGTCCACACCCTATCCCTAGGTGACCCCACCTCTAGAGAGCCCCTCTCAGCCTCCCACCCCTCCCACCTCTCCCGCCCCATCCACATCCCCAGAACTGCCATGTCTGCCACGTTAGGACAGTTACTGCCAACACCCTAGGCCATATGCCAGGGAGACGAAAGCTTTTCCAAGAAGCAGGAGCATTTGCCTCCCTCGTGGCCCTCCTGTTTGCTTGGCCTCAGCTGCAGGTAGGATGGAAGGGAGCTACTATGTTTCAGGGCCCAGTGGCATGAGGGGTCAGTGAGGATGAATGGGCAGGGCAGGTGGCAGTGTTTGCCAGGCGGGGATGTGATGACACATTCCTGACACGTTTGTCAACCGAACTGCATAGCTCCCTCATTCTTCCCCTCCCTGGGAGAGAGACACCATGGGACTTATTCTCAGGCCCATGTGTGGATGGGGAAGTTAAAGTGCAGCTAAATGACTTGGATCCAGGTCTTCTGACCCCTGCCCCAGGCTTCCTTCACCAGCAGGGAATTCCTGCCTCCTCCTCCACACCCTACACTCTAGCTCCCCGTCACGTTGCTCCTAAATGCCTAGGAACCTGCTTTCAAACAAGGCTTTGTCCCAACTCCAACACTTTTCTGGAGAAAAATGCTCACTGTTAAGAAACTTTGAAAGCAAGAGACATACACAGTCTAAGTGTGTTCAAAATTAACTGTGCGGCCGGAAGAAAGACCCGGTCATTCGCAGGTGAGCGGTGGTAAAGAACGTCTGAGCCCTGCACCCAGGTCTGGGGGCACCTTGGTTTACCCATCAGGGAGCCAGGAGCTGGTGTGCCTAGTCCGCAGTTCTGGCCTCTCCTCCAGGCTCCGGGGCCAGACACGGTGGGAAGAGAGAACTGCAGTGAGCACCTCTTATGCCCACGATGTTTGCACACCTTCCCCCTTTTACTACTCGCAGCCTGGGGGACATGGACGCGAGGGCCTCATTTTATAGATGTGGACAGCGAGACCCAGAGAGGCCGTGCAGCATGCCCGGGGCCCCAGCTGGCCGTGTGTGAGCTCTGCGCGTGTACCGCCGCCCCTCTGAGCCCTCTGCTCTGGCCAGTTCCGTCTTCCCAGGGTCCTGCCCACCTCCTCATGGGACAACTTGATCCTCCGAAATCTATTCCCATCTCCTGAGTTCTCATTCCACCCCACTGTCAAGCACATTTCTCTCCACCACCCTTTCATCAAGCAGCCCTGTGCTCAAAAACCTCCCATAGCTCCCCATTGCCTGTCCTGCCTGATCCCAACGGCTGGCAGGCACCTCTGAGCCCGCCCCTGAGCCCACCTCCTACCCAGCCCAGGTGCTCAGAGCCAGACGGAACCATATGTTGTGTGATTATATTATAGAAAGAAACAACAAAGCCCAGAGTGCGGAAGGGATTCATTTGCTGGTTAGTGACAGGGTCTGGATCAGAACCAGGGATCAATAGACATATCCAGGTTCTAATGATAACAACATTTCTCCCTGTCCCCTGTGTTGTAGGCAGAACATGGTTATTTGTCTTGTGTTGTCCCCCTGACCGAGATGCCACTCTCTTCTCATCACAGTTAAGCCCAAAGCCCTCTTCTCCCAGGAAGCCCTTCCCAACAGCTCCTTTGTTTGATTTCCCAGCTCTCCCCATCTATGCCACGCAATTCAGCCCTAATTACATTCGCAGGGGACTGTTTGCCCATGGGGACACATGTTTACTGAGAAAAATGATGCTCAGAGAGTGGTAGGGACAAGCTCATAGTCACACAGCAGAGTTGGGACCAGGCTAGAGGCCTGATGACTCTCAGACCACTGCTCCATAGGCCTGGGGTCCTGGGACAAGCCCGGTGTTTGCCAGGCCCAGGTCCCTCGAACAGCAAGGGGCTGCCCGTCTCCTGAGTGATGCCTCCAGCTTCCCAACCTCGAGCTGATCTTTTCTGGATTAAGACACATGTCTGGATTAAGGTTCAAGGTGTCCTGGCTCCTCCTGCCCCACAAGCTTTGGCTCTGACTCCAGACAAAGAAACTTCGGGTAACAGCTGGTGGAAGCCAAAGCTCAGAGACAAGGCCAGACCCTGGGGCAATGGCCAGAGGGATTAGCCACTTCTGGCTCCTTGTCTTAGCACCTCCTACTCCCCAGGAAGACAGATCAAGGAAAGAAGGCAGGGGGACCCAAAGTCACAGATTTATAGTAGCTGTTCCCTGCCACTGCCTGGGCCTCTCTCACCCTTGGGGACAGGAATGTGCTCCTGCAACTCCCCTGCCTCCAGGGTTCTCACTCCCACCCCGACCTGGCATCCGAAAAAGATCCCCTGATAGCTTCTGAAACGACTGAGCTGTCACGGTTTGGAGCCTGTCTCCCACATTCTGCTCAGCCCAGGCTCCCAGATCTTTACCCCTGGGGATTGTAGGTAGGGTTAATGTACCCAAGTCCCCACTTCAACCCTGAGGCCCAAACTCGGTCTGCCCAGAGCCCAGGACCCTGGCTGCAGACCCCAGTGAGAAGAGCACTGAGGGACAGTGGGTGGGGCAGGGGGTCACAGAGCCACCACTCAGCCCTGCATCAGCCTCGCGTCCACAGAAACAGACCCCTCAGGCTTTCCCACTGGAGCCCGCTGCCCTGGCTGTCAGCCCCGTGCTCTCTCCACCCAAAGTGCCTCCTCTAATGGGTCAGAGTCCAGGGGCTGCTGGGGAGTGACTAGAACCTGGCTGGGACCCATGCAGAGTGAGCAGGGGCCACATGGGCCTCCCCTCAGCCTGCTGGTCAGCACCTTGGAGAGAAGCCGAGCCTGGCCAGGTCACAGAAGTCTGGGGCCAGTGCCGATGACCAATTGAGCCTTCCCAGCCCTGAGCTCAGACTCCTCCCTCCTCTAGACATTTCCTGCTCACCTTCCTGCCCTGTCCGAGAAGAAGTGCCCCCTCACTTCTTCTTGGACAGCGCTGGCCCTTCCATGCAACCCCAGCTCCCTTGCCCTTTGAAACTGCCCTTCAGACTACCTGGACTCAAGAAAAGCGCCCAGCCTCCTCCTCACTCAGCACTCTTCATGATCCAGAGTGCTGGCCTCTGCCCAGTGCACAGACCACCCTCCTACCCAGGAAGAGGTCCCCGATGACCGCCTCCAGGCAGCTCTGGCCCTCTCTCAAGCACCAGCTCTGGCCATCCCGAAACACCTGCTGCCACCGGGGTCCCTGTGGGCAAGAGAAGGGAGATGGGGTCCTGGGAGCACTTGCCTGTCTTGGGCTCAACTTAAGACTAGAGGAGGTGGGTTTCTTCTAGACCCTGTGGCTATCCCCCCATCTCAGATTCTGGAATCATCCAGGACACTGACCTAACCTCCCCAGGAGCCCTGTTCTCTGGAAGGTTCAACTTGAAGAGCCAGCAAGGGGGTCCGAGAGCTGGGATGTGGGGGACACTTGGGGGATCGGGTGAGGCCATGGAGGAACCAGAGGGTAGGTAGGGAGTTGGGAAGCAGGGCCACGTAGCAAGAGGATGGGGCACAGGAAGCAAAAGGGTCAGGGAAACACCGAGGATATCGGGTCTCTACCGCTGTTCCCACAGTTCCCATGGGCAGCCAGGAGCCTGTAGCGCAGTTAGATCAGCTCTGTGTCCCATTCACTTCTACTGCCTCAATGACAGCACTTCCAACCCCTTTGGGTCCAGGTGAAGGCCAACTAAATAAACCCTTCACGGGGCCTTCCCAGCTCTCCCCAGTATTATTCCTGCCGGACAGACGAGGCTGCTGTGACTGCTATGCGTGCCTGGCCCTGGGGACTAAGTAGGGATTGGAACTCAAGACTGAGAGCCACCCTCTGTTTGGGCGGCCGTGTCTCCCCCCTGCACACATCCTCTGGAGTTGGTATCCAGAGCCCCTGGAAGACTTGGCCCACCCTTCTGAGCAAGGAGGGCCACCCACCCTGCTGCGCCTCCCCTCACACACTGCCCGCCAGGCCCGGCGCCCAGCCCAGCAGCATCTCTTCCCCAGCTCCTCTAGCTGGACCAGACCCCCAGCCGAGACAAGCCTGGGCCAGGGACCAAGCGAGGCTCATGTCAGGCCAGAACCCTGACTTCCCGTCACGTCAAGTACAAATCCTGCCAGACTCTCTGTTTCCAGAAACAGCAAATCACTTCATTCAGCTCTGGTTGAGCACATACTGTGTGTGAATATATTTCATGTTTCAGCACTCAGCCAAGTTCCTTTGCCTCACCTGGGCCGCCATGCGCGGCCATTGGCATGTCCTACCTTTGATCACCACGCAATGGCTGACGGGGCCGGGCCTGCTCTCTCCGTTGTCATCTCCACAAACCCTCTTCTGCAGCCCCTTCTCTTCCCTACTCCACTAGCGCCTCATCTATACCCCCAACACTTGCTACCAGGCAGGGCTGTGAAGTTTCATGGGCATCTGGTCCCCACATTCCTGCCTCCGCTGGGCAGCCAGGCCCCTGCTGTGTGAGCACAGGGTTTCACCTGCTTCTGCCTGTCGCACCTTAACCGATCCTCTGGGCCCCAGGCAGTCAAATGGGGACTCATAAAGACAGCGTGCCGCCGGGGTTTGGCACGACAAGGCAGAACAGTGATGTGAGCACACATGCCAGTCTCCCAGGAGGTTCCCCTCATCTCTATTCTCACGGTCTCTGTAGCCTCCTCCGGGCCCAGCACAGCGCTGGAGAGGGAGGGTGCCCCACGGACTCTGGGTGAATGCGTGCAATGCTGACAGGGCTGAGGGGGGAACTGTGTTCTGAGCCCCAGTCTGAGGGCCAGGGAGCACACCTCGGGGCTCGGAAAGGGGGTTTTAGGACAAAGTAAAGGTACTACAACATTCAGAAAAGGATAAAAAGTCCAGAATGAACTGTCTTAAGAGACTAAGAAGAGAAATTTCTTCCAAAAAAGGTTTACACGGGGGTGTGTGGATTATCAACGGTTTATTGGGACCCCAGGCAGCTACCCTCAGACCTCTGTCCTCTGCATCCCAGGGCTGGAGGGAGAAGGAAGGGCTCCTCCATTCTGGTGGTGGCCTTTCTACAGTCCTGGGTGGTCGCCGGTCCTTCCGGCCACCAGCAGGGTCACACCAGATTCCAGCTGGGAGGAGTGGTTGGAGGGAAAAGGACACTGATTGTCCCCTCGTCTGGAGGCCCCACTCCACCGCTGAGAGTGGGGAGAGGAGAATCTGGCAGGGACACCTCCTGGGCTGGGAACATGCAAACGAGGCATGGGAAGGAGCCAGGCATTAAATGTCAGGAAGAGCCCAGGGCAACTCAGCTTGTGCAAAGTTTGCTTTGGGAAGAGTTGTTCCACCTGACACACCACTTGTTTGGCTGGGGGCGCAGGGTGGGGCATGGAATGGGACAGGTTGGGGGGATGGTCCCAGATGGTCCCAGGTTTGAGGCCCAACTCCTTAGCTCTGGGACTAGGGCAAGTGACTCAGCTTCCTTTGAGACTCAGTTGTCCCATCTGTTAAATGCACTGTGAAGACCACGTCTTAAAGGGGGTTGTAAAGATTAGGGAGAAGATGGATTAAAATCCCTTGTGAATTACAATGGGCTGGGCATACATGAAGGTGCCACCTGGGAGCAGGTGAGGGGATGGGGCTGGAGAATAGGGAAAGGAAAGGTAACAAGGTGCAGAATGAGGAAAACAAAAGAGCCAAGCAGTAACCTGGGTGGAGGGGCAGGGCTACAGGGCGGAGTCTGAGGGAGAGTTGAGGATGGCGGTGAGGGAAGCCTGGGCCTTGCCCTGAGGTCATCTTGCCCTGAGGTCATCTTGCCCTCTGGCCCAGGCCAAGGCCGCTGTCGCCTTCAGCTACCCCTCCCTGACCTCTAGGAGGAGCCAGAGCCAGAGCCAGAACCAGAGCCGCCGGCTCCCCCCGACCTCAGCCTGGGAGGCAAGCCTGGGAAGGTACACGAGTCTTGCAAAGCTGGCAGATCTAGCCAGCCAGCCTGCCTCCACCAACTCCTGCACAGCCTTCAAATCCCAGCTCCAGCTTGTCCCCTCCACAAAGCCTCCTTTAACAGACGAAGCCACCTGTCCCACTTTCTCATCACAAAGGCAAGTCAGGGAGGAAAAGGCAAGTTCAGGGAGGAAAAGTGACTGGCCCAAAGTCACACACCATGGACCTTACTTAACCCATTCCTTCTCTCCGTCCACCCAGAGGGCCTTTGTCCCCCGGTCGGCCCGAACTGACCTCCCAGGTTACACTCAAGCTGCACCAAGTCGTTTAGCACAAAACTATGCTCTAATTGTTTGAGAACTGTTAATTTTATATCTGCGATGACCTCAGTGGTAAAAAGTGGGTTCTCCTACGTTCTTCTACTTGCTGCCCGGGTGACAAGTTCTGAGCATTGATTGAGCACCTACTGGGTGCCACCTATTCCCTCAGGCTTGGTTGACAGAGTAGCTCTATCTACTTCAGAGGGTCCTTGTGAAAATCAGCGGCATCGTATCTGCTAAAGTCTGTTATAATTGGTAACACAATAAGCATGTCCGGTAGGGACTGAGTTTTCAGCTCTGGGTCCCCTGTTTACCTAGAGTGGAGGAATCGCTTATCCAATCATGGTTACGGGCTCTCACAGGGGAAGGTGGTCCCCGATCCCATGAGAGACCACCTCTTCCACTCCCCAACCTCCCTGGAGCCCTGAGGATGTACCCTCTCCCCAAATTTCTGTGTACTTAGCATGGTGAGGCTCCAGGTGGGGGAGTCCCTGGCTCTGCCCCACCCCCAGGCGGTCAGGGGGCAGGCAGGACTGTCCCCCTGCTGGACTTGGCCATGGTCTGGGTCTACCTGCCTGATGGGGCATCTCCTGCCCATCCCTGCCTGCCACCTCAGAGCTGGGCAGCTCGGTGCCTGTTTGCTTTGTTACTCAGCTGAGCAGCTGGTGCTGGGGAGATGCTGCTTTATTGGGGGTGCTGTGAAGCTGTTTACTGGGGAGGTGGGGGCAGGAAATGAGGCCAAGCCCCAGCTCTGGACAAGGAGGAAAAGAAAGGCCATGACCTCCATAGAGGGGACAGGCCCTGAGGCTTATGGCTTGGGTGTGGACTGCTGGGTGGGCCCAGCTGGCAGGGCGAGGTGAGGGAATCCGGGGCTAGCTTGGTGGGCCTGCCCGCTCCCGAATGTGCACAGATGGACACACATACACACATGCACACGTGCATGTGTGCACAGGCTCACACATGTGCACACATGTGCATGCACACATGCATGCGCAACCGCACATATACACATGTGCACACACAGGCACACATGGGCACACACAGGCACGTACCTTGTCAGGCCCCAGGGGAGCCCCCAGCCATCCAGGCCCTTCAGCTTTCCACCCTGTCGTCTCTGCCATCTACCTGCCTATCTCCGGAAGACATCTGGCAAGTCTTAGAAATAAGCACCTTCAAGGACACTTGTTTCTTTCCTAGTGTGCCCAGGCTGGGGCCCGCAGGCCTTCTGCTCCTCCGTGTACCCTTGCAGCCAGCTGTTTGCTCCACAGCTCCCCAAACACCTGGTTCCTGTGCCCACTGCTGCCCTGAAGGGCCCCTGGGCTCTGGGCCTGTCTCCACTGCTCCAACCTGGACCCTGGCTGAGCTTCCCTCCAGAATCCCGCAAGCCCCTGCCTGCTTGTGGCCCGGCCCCAGAGAGACCCTGCCCTTGGCCGAGCAGCCGGAGCTGGCGGCAGCAGAAAGGCTGCTGTGCTTTGCTAGCCAAGCAGAGTGGCCAGATCTCAGGGCCGAGTGTCTGTATCTACAGAGCCGCCACTGTCAGGTGGGCAGGTGGACTCAATGGCAAGCCCAGATGGGAATATCACAGACACAGCGTGCCGGGCCTCGCCAGGCCACGGGACTCACCCAGGCTCTGGGGTCGGCCCAGGGAGGCAGATCTGGCAGCATGCAGAGGCAGGGGCTTCTGAGGGTAGAGGACCCAGGTTGCAAGGTCAGTGGTGCCTGGAAGATTCGTTCTGAGCTTACAAAGTGCACCTCTAAGCCCTCCCAGTCGCCTACCTCCCCACAGCTGGCAGAGCACTCAGTACCTCCCACTGGACTTACCTGTTAGCTGCCTGGTGCCCAAGGAGTTGCCTGCTGCAATGGCAACCTTGGAAGCCAGGAGGAGGTAGGGCAGCTTGGGCCACTGCTGGGTCTCAGCCAGGCATCTGGGGAGCCAGTGGGACCACGGGCCAGCAAGGCTGGGGGCAGGGGTGACACTCAGGTGGGCCTGGCCAAACTCGAAGGGCGGTCTCTCAGGTCTCAGGGCTGCCTGCCCTGTAGGGATCCCGCAGCCCCCAGACCAGGGCCACCTGTTGTTACTGTGGCAAGAGGGGCTTACAGGGGGGCCACGGTGGGCTCTGGGCACCAGGTCTGGGTCTTCGGGGCAGTGTGGACGCAGGTGGAGTGCAGGAATGTGCTGGGAGGAAGTCACGCAGGGATGAAGAGTTGGCTGGGCCTGATTTCCCATTATAAGTAATCCTTCCTTATTTACCTGAACAAATACGCTCCCTGCTTACCTCAGATCACAGGCGGGCTCTTGGTTAACCCTTGAGGGCCTTCCCCTCCTCAATGAGGAATCTATACCCTGGCAGCCAGGGAACTCAGTCACTCATTCACTCACTCACTCACTCCCATTCGTTATTTGATGCATAGTTACTGAGCTTATGCTATGTGCCAGGCACAAGTATATATCAAGAGGGAGCTGGGTGGGGCACTAAAGGGGGTCAGTCGAGGCTGGGGGACAGACAAGCAAGCAGCAGTGGAAATTCAGAGCCACAGTGGAGGGCTGTGGGAGCCCTGAGGTAACGGAAATCAGGGAGGGCTTCCTGGAGGCAGTACTATCTAGCTCCCCCGTCCAGGGTTGACGGGAGCTTCAGAGAACCCTGAGTAAAGAGACCTGAGGCTCATGGGCCCATGTACCCTGTGCGGGAACTGCAGTCCCTGTGCCCCATAGACACATGCCCGGCACACAGTGATGCTCAGGAAGGACTTGTAGCTCGTTTTCCCAGCCCCAGCCCCAGCCCCAGCCCCAGCCCCAGGTCAGACAGTAGCAGCTTGTTCTCCCACAGTCCCTGAAGGGTGGAGGAAGGGAGAGGAGTCTGCGTCACACCCACACCCAGGCACCCACCACCCAGGCTCCTCCGCCTCCATGAGTCCAAGGAGGACCACGCGGTCATGCTCGCAGCTTCCTCCTCATCCTGCCAGGTGGGTTGAGGGATGTCTTTGGAGGGCAGGTCTGTGCTCCTTTTTCCCTGGAACAGCTTGGAAGGCTACTGACCACCCGCTACCTCCATTCTGTCACACGAGAGCATTTTAGATACTGTTTATTGTTATTTTCTAATTTCAGAAGGAATTGTGTGACTGCCCACAGCATGAGTATTCTAGAGCTTCAGGAAGATTCCAAGGCCTGCAGAACTAGTTCCCTCCCCTTAACTGATGCCATAACTCTCTGACACATGGTTGCACTTTTCACTCTGGAGAACCCTGTGCTTGGCTATTATTGTTACTAGCACCTTGGTGAGGATGAGGTATCAGAGTTGTTCCTAAGAAGGCTGGGGTAGGATGGGATGGAGGGGATAATACAAAGTCCTAAAATGGCTACAGTCAACCACCCCTGCTCTCCAGGGTCAATGAAAAGAAAGGTCCTACATTCCCAGGGAGAACCTCCTCCAGGATGTTCTTCTATACTCTGCTCCCTTGCGGGCATGCAGCCCTCCTCTCCATTCTCACAGAATCTTGTGCTTACATCAGCACTCTGATGCAGTCACTAAAAATAATGGCCACTGCTTAATAAGCACCTATTCTATGTCACGCACTTTTCAGTGCTCATGAGATGATGTGATATTAATCATATTACAAATACTATAACATGTGTAAGGACAAGGAATACCCAATAGATATTTATTGAAGGGATCAGGTGTCAGAGATAGTTACCTCCAACACCCATCAACCCCTTTCCTCTGTCACAAGCCCCTAATTTTTAGCTAGGAACTTGGCTATCTGGAATTAAGACTATCCCAGTCTCCCTTGCAGCTAGATGTGATCAAGTAAAAGTGTCATGTGCCAATTTCTAGGAATCTTTCTTAAAAGTAAGTGGGCAGATATCATTTGACCCTTTTCTTTACTCTTCCTCGTTTTGCTGCCTGGAATGCAGCTGTGATGGCTGGAATTCTGGCTACCATATTGGACCATGAGGACAAGATGATGGAGCAGTGAGTTCGAAGGAGCTAGGTCTCTTGATAACTACATAAAACCTTCATACCAAGTTTTGGACTGCCTGGTAAGGACTTTTGAGAGTGACAGTCCTTTTGATTTTGTTAAGTAGGATCTTTTATTCAAAGCCAAGCCTGATCCCAGCTGAGACAGCCCAGAAGATGGACAGATAGATAAAGATAGAACACTCTTTCAGCCAGAGATAATATCTCACTTCTGGGTGGCAATGGAAAGGTGCCTGCTCACACCGTGCAAAACTTTGACCTTGGGAAATCTTCCTTTTGAATACTGGGTACGGCCTTATTCTGGGCCCAAGGGAACATTTTATGGGTGTTTCCAGGGAAGGGTGGGCCTGACAAGGCTAAGGTGTGCTGAGTGTGGACAGTGATTCTACCTGTCCAAGTCTGGAACAAGGGGAAAAAAAGAGTGTTTTGGGCCCTGGTTGGTGTGGCTCAGTGGATTGAGTGCCAGCTTGTGAACCCAAGGGTCGCCAGTTCAATTCCCAATCTAGGGCACGTGCCTGGGTTGAGGGCCAGGTCTCCACTAGGGGGCGTGTGAAAGGCAACCACACCTTGATGTTTTTCTCCCTCTCTCCCTCCCCTCCCTACTGTATAAAATAAATAAATAAAACCTTTTAAAAAAGAAGAAGAAAAAGAGTGTTTCTAGAACCTAGAAATGTCTAAGAGAGGGCAATGAGAGGACTTGCCATTCCCTCAGCTCAGACTCACTTGGACGAAGGTGCTAAGAGGCTGCTTGGTGGATGTTGATGGTGGGCTCATGGCAGGTTTGGTGTCTGTCTGGGGCAACTCTGGTGAACTCCAGTGGGAGGGATGACCAAATGGGGCACATCTTAATCCATGAGGGGACCCTGGCGACATACACCTTCTCAACACCTTGATCCATCTAGCATGGTGTCATGGCACCAGCTTAGAATTTGACCCAAATATATATCTTGGTTCTGTCACCTTCCACCTTCATAACTTTGGCCAAGTATCTGAAATGTGCTGAACAAGCCTCTCCCTGTCCCCAGAGAATTCTCAAAGCTGTTGTGAGGGGTGAGATCATGTTGGTCAAAGCGCTCTGTAAACCTAGATGCTCTGTACCAGCACCTTGCTGATCACCAACCATATGCCATGTGTTTGACATGTATCATCATCTTATGCCCCGTAGCATTCCCTCCAGGTAGATATTATTATGCTCGTTTTTCAGGTGAAGACACTGAGGCCCGAATGTTTAAAATGTCTTGCCCAAGGTCAGTGGCTGGGAAGCAGACTCAAATTCAAGTCTGCAGTTTCCTTGACCACCCATTACTATACCCCATCCTCTAAGGGTCAGCTCCCAGGTCCCTGGCACGGGCCACTGGGTACACTAGACCTCCTGCCTTCTGCCCACTGCTCCCAAAGGCTGATCTCCTCTCCACCCTCTTCTGGCCGATGACCACAGGGTGAAATGTGTCCCATCTGTTGTGGGTGATGGCTGCCCCATATCTACACTCTCCAGCCCTGGGGTCTGGCACACCACTCATGTTGGCCCAACCTGACTTCATCCTGGAACTTTCTTCTGACCTACTGAGATAACATCTTCTCTCTTGCCACTGGGGTTTCTGAGCCATAAGATGTGAGTTTGTAGCTGTCACCCCAGGGAGAGTGTGCTGCGACAGGCCAGGCAAGGGCCGGAATTCCTGACATGCTGCATGAACACTAGGATGAACCAGTCACTTCCTTTTCCTGTTGTTCAAGTGGGTTTAAATCGAGACTCTTCTACTTGTGATGGAAAGAATCCACGTCCTTCAGCCCATCTCTAGAGCCCTGTCCTACAGAAGGCTTTCCCACAGCCCCTCCAGCCCTTGTAGATGTCACAAGTCCCCATTCTTTGTGCTCTGATTTTTCCCTGCAGCCTTTCTTTTCTTCCCAAGATTCTAACTCCTTGAGGGCAGAGACCCTGGAGCAGCTGGCAGCATCAGACCCAACACACAGATTTTGACTCTGGAGCAGCTGGCCTGAGCGTCCCTCCCTGCCTGGAACTTCTAGCCACCAGCCCCTCAGAGAGTGGAGAGCACTGAACAGGAAGAGGGACGCAGGGCGCGGGCGCAGGTGCTGCTCTTTACTAACGGTGTCATGACCAGCTACTCTTGGGCCCCTTCCGGGTCCCCCTCACGTCCTCTGTGAAATGGAAATACTTGCCCTGCTGACCTTGTAGGGCTTGTGATGAGTGAACATCAATTGACAAAGGAAGTGGACGCACTTTGGAAAAGGCAGACTGTCTCTTCCGTGGGTCCTAGCCTTTTTTCTGCCCTCAACTCCCACGCTTTAGGAGCTGTAGTCTGGAAGTGACACAGGGACGAGGCTGGGACCCACACGAGGCACTGAGAAATGGGGCTGCCCTGTCCCGGGCTCTGGCTTTGAGAAGGTGGGAACAGGGGAGAGGACTCCCCTGCTGAGGTGTGAGGAGCCTGGGACTGGTCACCCCATGGGCCTAGTAGGCACCACAGAAGTAACCCTGGTTTGTGAGGCCCAGAGACCATTAGCCCTCGTGGGACAGCAGAAGACCCCGAGACCAGAAAGGCTAGGGAGCCGACACAAAGGCACACAACAGGGCGGGGATCCAAGTCCTGACCCCAGCCCGTGCTTGTGCGTTCACTTAATCCTAGTAAGTCCAGCCCCTGAGGGGTTTGTTGGCCTTCTCATGCACAGGTGAGGAACAGAGACTCCTTGAACTTCCCCAAAGTCAAGGCTAAAAAGCGGCAGAGGCAGGATTTAGGCTGGGTCTGTCGGAACCCTTTTTTAGGATACTATACTGCAGCTGGAAGGTGTGGACACAGGGACCAGAAATAGCCTCTGGGGTGGTGGCTGTGCCCTCAGGGGCCATACAACTAGGTATTTCCATAAACTGGAACATGCCCCTGGGCACCTGTGGGCCATGCCACACTGCTCTGCTCAGGCCATCCTACCTTGATTGAGCACCTAATCCGTGCCAGGCCCTGTACCAACGCTGGGGGCCCGGGGCCAGGTACACTGTGTCTGAGACTAGTTCGTGGTCCGGGGGCTCTCAGAGGCATGGGCGACTCCCAGCACCCCTCCCCAGGTGAGGCGTCCATGAGCTTACTGGTTTCACGAATGCCTGTTGTACGCAATTGAAAAACTGACAGGTAGGAGATGCCAGAGGTCTTTCCAGCTTGTGACCTTGTTCCCCAGGCCCTGGGCATCCTGACCAGTGTCATCTCCTGCTCCTCCCTAGACACCCAACTCCCCGAGAGGGCGGCTGAGCGGCTGGGCCAGGCTTTCCTGTGTCTGAGGCCCGGCTGTGCGCCCCCCAACCCTTGCTCTTAGCCTCATCCATCCACCCCCACTGCTGATTCTCCCCGGGATGCCATCTGAGGAGGCCTCACCTCAGGCCCCAACACACGCCTCAGGGTCCCCAGAATTTCCCTGTGTACTGAGCCAGGCAGGGCTCCTGCCAGGGGTGGGCTCTGAGCCCGGGAACCCTGCGGCTTGTCTTGAGGGCAGAAAGCACCGCGCCGCATCCCTGTTGCCCACCACCCCCGAAGACCACCACACACACAGCCTCTTTCCTCCCCACTCCAGGCCCCTGCAATGGTGGAGCAAGGTCATGTTCCTGGCCTGGTCTGTGTCTCATAAATCCTCTCACTCCACAAATATACGCTGTGGCCTATGGCGAGCCAGGCATGGGTCGCTGGGACATGTCAGCGAACCTCTCTGGGTTTCTATTCTAGAGGAGAAAAACAGATGGTAAACAGTAAAACTGATAAATGAGTGCAGTGTATAGTACACTAGAAGGCGATGAGTGCCACAAAAAATAGGATGCCAAGAGTGCTGGGTGGGGCATGGGGAGCAGCACCAAATATGGTGGTCAGAGAAGATCTTGAGAAGGTGGGATTGGAGCAAAGTCATGAAAGAGGTGAAGGCATGAGTCCTGCCTTTAGCTGTGAGCATTCCAGGTAGAGGGAAAGCTTGAGCAAAGGCCTCGAGGTGGGCTCATGCCTGGTGTACCTGAGAAACTTTGAGGAGTCGGGTGTGGCCGGAACGGAGAGGGGGAGTGAAGGGAGACACGGCCAGAGAGGCAGGGTGGAGCTGGGCTGCGGGGCCTGGAAGCCTGTGCCCCTCACTTCCAGAGTCCTTTCTGCCAGGCACCGCGCTCAACTGGTGTCCTCTGGGAACCAGGTGCCATGCCAATTGTTTTACAGAAGTTAACTCATTTGATTGATCTAACAGCCCTTTGCAGTAGCACTCCTTTCATTAGTGCTTTAGTTTAACTCAGTGAGGAAACTGAGGCACAGGGAAGGCATGGTGAACCATGGAGCCAAGATCTGAAGCAGAGCCCTACTCTCAGCCTTGGCAGGGCCTCCTCCTGCTCTGGGGCATTGGTCAGCTGTCCCTCTGGCCTGCTCCTGAGCGCCAGCTGCACCCCCCACCCGCCTCAGCTCCGGCCCCTCATCGTGGGGGGCAGGGGTGGAGGGGCTGCGTCACTGCCCACACCCACAGGAGAGCGGAGAGCGGAGAGCGGCACTGCCTTTCCCCCCATTAGCAGAGCCAGCGGGGCCTTCCAAAACCGCAGTCCCAGATAAGAGCACAATTGGAACCTGTTTTGCTTGCAGGCCTTCTGGGGGGGTTGGTGCTGGGCCTGGGGCGCAGGGAAGTTGGGGGAAGCTGCTGGCAGCTCTCTGGCTCTGCTATCAGCAGCCCTGCCCACCCCCTTCCCCATTAGCCCCTTTGAAATGTACCCGCCTTATCAGGGGGCCAGCTCTGAGGGAGGCTGTTGGGCCTTTGTGTCCAGCTGTCGAAGAAGGCCTTCCGCCTGGCCCGGCCTCTGCCTGGAGGAGACGATATGGGGGGGACACATGTGGCCCTCGGACACCGAAGGGGGCCTCTCCTCTCACACACAGACCGGGGCGGAGAGAACATTCTGCCCAAGTGCTCCCTCCCTCCCCGCTTGCAACAATGCACGCTTGCGCTGAGCCTGCAGTGCCCCCAGCTCTCTCGTCCTTTCATGCAGACTTCCCTCTGCCCATTTTGCTACTCAGTGCCAGCTTCCAACCCCTCCTCGTGTTCCCGAACAGCTTTCCTCAGAAACCCAGGCCCGTTCCAGGCCTGACCTCCCAGTCACACCTTCAGCAAATGTTTATTGAACAGCTACTACATGCCAGCCACCGGGGCACAGCAGTGAACAGGACAGACCCACTCCACTCCCCCATGGAGCTTCAGTGAGACAATAAACAAATTCAAATAAGTAGGATATAGAAGGTGTCAGAGAGTAATAACTGCAGCTAGGGAACAAAAACGAAGCAGGGATGTAGGATAGAAAGTGTTGGGGCAATCATAAGTGTGTGTGCGAGCAGTCAAAGAAAACCTGCCCAAAAGGGGGCTTGAATCAAGACCTGAAGGATTCTACAGCCCTTCCTCTGTGGGGTTAGAATGACAAACACAGAAGGGGAGAGCCAGAGGAGGCCAGAGACCAACCAGTCCACAAGATCCCTTTTTACTGAGGTTCAGAGAGGTCAGTGAAGTGCCCAAGATCACACAGCACAGTGGCAGCAGAAAGGAACAGGAATTGGAGGAGCCCAGACAGGACCCTTCCCCTCCCATTCCTGCTGCCCCCAGCCTGGGTAGGACAGTCTGGCCATTTCGGATAGTCTGTGGTATGTGGCCTGCAAGGCAGGAGGCAGCCGCTTCAGGTGTGTGGATGCACAGACTAGGATGGGAAGATTCTGGGGTTTGACTTGGGTCAGCTGAGCTCTGAAGACACGGGTGAGAAAAGGGTGCTTTAAGGGAGCTCCTGCGACCAGGCCGCTGCTGGGAAGCCCCTCTGGGCTCTGGGTTGTGGGGGGTGTTGTCCAGAGGCCCTCGGGTCACTGTTCCTATTGCGCTGGAGAAGCTCGAGGCAGCTGTGCTGTTGGGGAAGAGAACTGAGTCCAGAGACTGAGTTCAAATTCCAGTTCCGCTGCATTCTCACCAGGTGCCCTTGAGGGCTCTCAGCCTCTGTTTCTCTTCTCAGTGAAAGAGGAGCAAGAATTGCTTCTTTAAAAGGATGTTGAAGGAGCAAATAGGAGACAGTGTGACTGCCTGGTCCACAGCAGGGTCCTGTCAACATTGGACTCTCTCCCATGGGGATCTCTGTCTCTCTCATGTAGACTGTGGCTGAGCTTAGGGAGCAGCACCCAGCATGTGCTTTTAAAGTACTTTAGAAGTGTTTGTTTTTAGGGCCCCATGGTTCATTTGATCAACCAGATCCTGGGTTTATGACACTCACTCACCATGGGTCCAGGCATGACCCTCTCTTAATTTTTAATAGTATAACAAACACTGCCAACCCAGGATCAAGGTTATTATCAGCATTACTACATGTGTCGACTCACTTATTTCTCTTATCAATCTTATAGTTTAGCTCTAAGGAGTCCCCATTTTACAGATGAGGAAGGTGAGGCAAAGCTGAAAGTTCAGGGCATCCTGTCCCCTGAATAATGCTGAGACGCGCTGGGAACATTCTTCCCGTTGACTTCCTGCGGGCTCCAGAGCCCTGGACCACGACGTGCTCACGAGACTCTGCTGCTCAGCTGAGGGGATTATAGCCACAGGCCCAGCCCACCTCCCCCTGCAGGGCCCCGCCCCCACAGCTGTGACACCTGGGGGCACCCCGGAGGGAGCCGAGCGGCCTGCCTGGCTCCTCCTCCCAGCCCAACTTTCAAACCAGAGCCTGGTGCTCCTAACCACCCTCCCATCTATCCTCCTTCCAGGCAGCGCCCAAGAATAAACAAAGGAAATTCATAACTGCACAATAAAAGAATGATGATGCTAGAAGAGGAAAGTGGTTCTGAGAGCTGAGGGTGGAGAGGGGTGGGGGTGGGGGGAGGAGGTGAGACTCGGCTTCAAAGATGCCCCTCTGCCAGCTGCTGCACTCAGGGAGCCCCTGGGCCCCTTTGGCTGTGTGGATACGATCCTCAGGGCTGTCAACGTTGGACTCTCGGCCCTTGCCCTGACCCTGAGTCCCGCCCCGTCTCCCACGGTGACTTCCCGGACACCGTGGCGGCCACAGAGTTCCCAGAACCATCCTAAGCTGATACAGATCAAGCTGCTCCAGGGACCTGGACTGTGGGCAGGGCACCCCTGCCAAGCAGCAGCAACACCCTTGGGGCCCTTGCCTGCTGCCAGGAACGCCAGCTCCTGATGCAGAGTTAGGGAGGGTTTGGCGTCCCAGGCAAAGTTAGGGTTAGGCTAGGATTGGGAGGTCCTGGGGGCTGAACTTTCTCAGCAGCATCCATATACAATGTCGGGTGAAGCAACTTTCCCACACATGTGGGTCTTGGCCTGTATGGGGAGCTGGCCACTCATGAGAATCTGCTGAAAGCTATGGAGCACCCACCTCAGAATATACACACACACAATTCCATGGGCTCACATTCCCCTGAAACTCCCCACCTTCATGAACCTCCGACTGAGTCCCTGTCTTGGATCGTGGGTCATGTGTGGGCAGGAGTGGAGGATTCACCTCCAGCGCCAAGCAGAACATCTGGCATGCACTAGGTGCTTAACATATGCTTATTTCCACAATAAGCTTGTTGGGTGAAGGAAAGAGCACCTGGGGCTGAGCTGAGCATTGGATCAGAGTCAGAGTCGGGAGAAGGGAATGGAGGGCAAGGCAGGGTTGTCCTCCACTGCTTATAACCCTCCCATGGCTCCCCGTTGCCCTCACAGAACGTGCAAGGAGTCTGTGGGGCCCAGGTGGCCCTGCGGGGTCTGCCCCAGTCACCCATTTTGTTTCCGCTCGTAACCACGTGCAGCTGCCGGGAGCTCTCCCCTGACAGCCCCCATTGCACGCTCACTGGGCAATGACTGCATGCCACACTGTTCCAGACATTAGGACAGTGCCCTTGTGCACCGACGATGGCTCTTTCTTCCAGGCTTTTCTCTGTGCCCTCATATGGGATCAGCACGTATCGGTTTCTTCTTGTCTGTCTCCAGCACTGGGCTGGGAATCCCCAGAGACAAGGCCTTTGCCTCATTTGCTTGGCATCCTTGGACTCCAGGGCAGTGCCTGGCAAATAGCTGAGCATGGAATAAAGGGATAAACAGATGGATGGACTGACAGATAGACAGATGGATGGATGGTTGGATGGAAGTTGTTGGGGCTGAGGGTACCACCTAGGAGGTGGGAGAAGAGTAAGGGCTGGGGGTGAGGAAGGTCTGGGAATGTCCCTGGGGGAGGACAGAGGGTGCAGGGCTGGGCTCCCTCCTCCTGGTTCCCGTGTGAGACCTGATTGCCTTGGACAACAATGGCCACAGGCGTGTGGGAAAAGGAGGGCCAGGGGAGGGGTGACGGAGAATAAGATTTGCTTCCTGGTCTGGGGTTCCCAGCTGTTCCCACCCCACCCTGGGGCACCCCTTCCCCTGAAGTGACTCAAGGCCTGCCAAGTGGGAAGGGCTGCAGGAGAGGCGGGTGCTACAGACCACCTGTCTCCGGGCCCTGGGGGTGGGGGACACTGAGCTCCTGCCTCTCTGGTTTGTGACCTCTGTGTCACCGGTTCCAGGAGGGGCTGCAACATTGCCTGCCCTGTGCTGAGACCCCAGGACCACCTCGAGGAGGACAAGGGGGTTGCCTGAGCTCGCACAGCCGTCCAGGCCGGACTCCTGGCCTCTGCCATCTTCATCCTCAGGCAGGGACTGCCCAGCTCGGCCACACCAATGAGGGAGCTTCTCTGAGGACCCTCCCCCGCCACGGAGGGCGTCAGCCAGGCCTGCCTTTGAGGGCCCCACCTCAGTCGGAGGTGAGCAGCAGCCTGGCCCAGCAAAGAGGTCGATCCCTCTCCTCCTCCCATCACCCCTACCCTGTTACTGCCTCTCCACTTCCTTCAGCACCAGGGCTTTGCCTGCCCTTTGGTTGCCATCCTGGAGGAGGGGAAAGGAGGGGGAGAGAACATCAGCTGGGCAGGGGTCCTCTCCTCAGGTGTGAAGGACTGTAACGGCAGGAGGGGTGTATATGGACCCAGCGTGTCCCTCCACTCCCCAGGGCTACAGATCCCAGAGCTAGGAGGCACCTACAGCTGAACTAGTCTAATGATTCTTTTTATAGGGATGCAGTGGAGGCCCAGAGACAGAAGGAACTGGCTCAAGGTCCCTTAGAACGGCTGAGCTTAGGGTGTTTCCTGTGGTAGAAGTCACTTTTCCATGTGCTTTCTACATATTAACTCCTGAATCCTTCCAGCCACCTCATGAAGTAGGTGCACTATTATAATCTCTACGGCACAGATGGAGAGACTGAGGCACAGAGAGGTTCAGGAAGTTGCCTGAGGTCACCCAGCTTGCAAGTGGCCGAGCTGATCTGTGAGCCCAGGCAGCCTGGCTCCAGGGCCTCCTGTATTATTCCATGCTGTGTGGCCTCTTGCTATAGTTACAAGTAGGAGTCTTAGTCTCTTCTTGGCTTCTTCCTGCTATGTGGCTTCAATTCAGTCTCTCATGGTCTCTGTGCCTTTAGACTGATAAATATAATAACAGTATTACTACTTGCATTTATTGAACCCTTTCTATGATATAGACACTGTGAACTAAAGTCTTTTCTATATAATGTAATTTAATTCTCATAATAACCCTATGGGGTAGGTAATATAACTTCCATTTACAGATGAGGAAACTGAGGCCCAGATAGGTTATTAACTTGCCCAGGGACAGACAGCTGGTAAAAAAAACAGCCAAGATGCAAAGTCAGCCAAGCCCGAGCTCTGAGCATGACTCTGTCCTGCCTGTACACGGGCCAGGCTGGATGAGGGCTCACGGAGTCAGTCAGCCCCAGCAAGGTCATTTGACCAGCCCCTCCTTCCACCTTTGCAGAACTCCTGCTCTGTGCACCTTGCGCTGGGCCCAGACGGCTGGTGGTCCCCAGGAGCTGCCCTCCCCCCTGCTGATGACCCTTGCCCCCGTCTGTCACTTGACACCATTCCTGCGTCACAGGGAAACCAGGATCCCCGAGCCCAGTCTGAGATGAGGTTGGCGGCAGCTGCAGGAAGCAGGACCCCCTCAGCCTCTCCGGAGTCACTCACTAACCAACCCCCTGTGGCCCAGGCTCATGCACTGCTTCCCCCGTCAGCCACACCTTCTTTATCTAGCCCCAGTGAGTGCCCTGCCCTCTTGGAGCTTACGGTCTGGCTGGCAGGACTCCAGGAGCAGGAGGGGGCGGTCTCAGGGGTCTGAGAGACTGGGACGGTATCAAGGCAGAGGCAGCAGGAGCCAGAACAGGAGGAGGGCTAGGCTCGGACAGGTGGAAGGGAAGGGAACACACAGGTGTTGAGGTTTCCGAGATGGGGCTATGCTTGTGTTTCTCACATGTGGAGCACGTGTAGGAGTGGGGTGAGGTGGGGTGCACAGACCTCATGTGCACCTTGTGCTGGGCCCAAGCAGTCACCTCACATCCCTGGGCCTCAGTGCAGACCTCCAGGTGAATATTAACGTCTTTAACCCATGAAAAGTGGAAAATACACGCTGGTGCTGGGAGCGGGGCCTTGGTTCACCCGCTGGGTCCTCACGACAACCCTGTGTGGGGTTTATCATTATCTCCACTTCAGAGATAAACTGAGGCAGGGCAGGAGTGAGGTGCCCTGCTCACAGCTGAGCAGCAGCAGAGCTGACTAGGGCGAGGCCTGCCTAACCAGGCCCCCCAGGATGCTTGAGGGAGGAGTGGGTGGGAAGTCTGGGGTCTGGAGGGGAGTGGAGGCTGGATTCCCTCTTTTCATACCCTTCAAGGTGGGCGGGCCAGGGGCCTGCACTAGGGGTCCCAAGACCCGCTTCTAGCCTCTGCTCTGCCTCCAACTTGCTGTGCAACCTCCACAGTTCCTTTCACTCTCTGAGCCTCAGCCTGGTCTTCTGAAGCCGAGAGATTAAATGACATAGTCTGTCGCTAGGTCCCTGTGGGCCATCCCCGGACATGCCCACAAGTCCTCTCATTGTGGGGAGGGACCCCTCTTTGCCCCTCCATGCTGTCTCCAACAGCATTATCAGGTTGACTGTGCAGGATGTTTACATTTGTTGTCTCATTTTATCTCTTCAGACAGTTGTGAGGAATCTTTCATTTTCAGTTTACAGATGAGGAAAGAGGCCCAGGCGAGGTAAGTGGGCAACCCAGGCCCTACAGAGAGTAGGCGAGCGGGCAGAATGAGGATTCCAGAATCTTCGTGCCCCTGCGGTTCCTCTTGGGGTCGGTGGTCACCGGGCCCAGCGGAGACCATGACTGGCTTGTCCACTAGCCCAGCAGGCTTGGGGGAGGGGGATTTCAGGACAGGGTGCCTCCATTTGTCAGGCAGGTGGCCGCACACCGCCTGGGGCTGGGATCCTGGGTGGCTGCCGCACCACCCTCCCATGGTTGGGTCTTTTCCCGCACGGGGGCTGGCACCGTGCGTCACAGTCCCCCTGTGTGGCTCCGTCAGCAAGCTTCCCTGAGTGCCTCCATGCAGTGTGAGCCTGCCCTCTGGGAGTCCCTTTCCCTCAAGAGTAGAGGAGTAACAATTAGTCCATGCACAGACCCTCTCAGTTCTCAGTGCTTTACATATACTAACTGTTTAAGCCTCATATCCATCCCATGAGGTGGGCACTACTATGATCAACCCCATTTTACAGATGAGGCAACTGTGGCAGCAGAGAAACCTGCCCCCTAGGTAGCACAGCCAGCAAGCGCAGACCGAGGACTTGAACCTGGGCAGCTTGGCCCAAGAACCACTGACCTTTACTCCCTCCAAAACACATGAAACAAAGGAAAACAGTAGTGGGCAATCAATCTGTACCTAAGGATGGAACTATATGGGACAGACTGTCTATGCCCCAGCTGAGTGGGAGATCAAAGTTTCAGAGAAGAAAGCTGTGAGTCCTGGCTCTGAGGCACCAAAAGTGGGGTGGGGTGGGGGGTCAGAGTTGACACATAGGTCTCCTGGGAGAGGTGTTTAATCCATCCCAGATACCAGGTGCCTGTGCCATGGGCACTTAACCCAGCCCCATGCCAACCTGGCCACTCCCTTGCACAGATGGAGAACTGAGACTGAGCTCTGTCCAGCAGGGCCCCCAGAGAAGAAGGATGGAAGGTATCAGGCCAAAGAGATGGGCTCCTGGAGGGCCAGGAGGAGGTGACAAGGGCCCAGTTTCTGTGACCTGAGGCCTCAAGTTTCCAGGCTTCCTGCCCTGCCCACCCAGAGAAGGGTCACCTCACCTCCTCCCGCTCTGCCCCTCTCCGCCGCAGGAGAGAGGAGGCTGCCCTTCACCTGGGGCCTCCCAAAGCACCCTTCAGCTCTCGCAGCCGGCCCAGGAAGGAGGCCATTTTACAGAGAGAACCCAGAGCTCAGAGTTGCTGAGACTTGTCCAAAGTCATACAGCTGATTGGCAGTGGCCTAATTTGCCTCTTTTGAAGGAGGAGGAAGATCAGAAAACAGAGAGAAAAGAGAGGAAGGAGGGTGAGGAAAGGAAAGGGGAGGGGGCATTCTCCCTCTCCTGAGCCCATTCTCACAGCTCTTTGCCCTGGCCTCAGCCTTCTGGTTGGCTTCCCCTCCCCTTTCACAGAAAGGACTGATCATAGCCCCAGGCCTGAATTGCTGCCCCTCACATCTGGCTCCAGGTAGGAGGCAGCCCACAAGGGGAACGAGCAGGTGAGGGTTCCAATGGGGTGTGGCCTTCTGGGAGAGGCTGTTTGTTCCCAGGTGGCCCAGGTTCGGGGATGGTGCTTTATGGTGCCATCTGGAAGATGTGGCATGGGGCGGGTCCAGATGGCACAGGGCCAGGGCAGGGACGGGGGCACCAGGGCACAGTGGGGAGCTGCCCCCCAGCTGTTGTCTGGCCCCTAGAGAAAGGCGGAGGCTCAGGTGGGCGTGAGCCACCGCAGTCTGACAAGGACCCCTGTGGATCAGGAACTAGTTCCACTTCTTGGGTGGGTATACTGAGGCCTCACAGAACAGCGAACTGAACAGGGTCACACCTGGCCAGGTATAAGTGACACTGTCCTGCTGCCTCTCTGCAATCCCACATGGGCGCTGGGCACCAAGGGTAGGCTTAGAGCTTGGACGTCCTGGCCCAGACATCCTGGAACCTTGGGCAAGAGTCACCACCTCCATAGGGCTCAGTTTCCCATACCGTAAAATGGGGATAATATACAGAGTGGGAAAGAGTAGGTTTACAGTTGTGAGTACATAAAACAGAGTTTATTTTTGTATTATTTTCCACATGAACAACTGTCAACCTGCTTTTGCCCCACCTTGTATAGCTTCCAGGCGGAGCGAGGGGAGCATAGCTGAGACAGTATTCATGAGCACTGTCAGGGGGGTAAGAGGACAGCAGTCCCAGGGATGGATGTGCCTTTTCATCATGTGGGTTTCCAGCTGACGACCCCGCAGTGCTCACTTTATCACTTGGATAAAGTACTAGCCTGGCATCCAAGACCCTGACGGCAGGCGCCCCCCTCTGTATCCCGCCGCCCCATTCCCTCTGGGGGAGTTTGTGCAAGTTCATCTCCTCAGACACTCAGACTTCTCACCTGTCAAGGGGGCGGGGTAGGCAACATTCTCTACTGAGGATCCATGGGAGGCTCCAGGGAGCCCCTGGATAAGAAAATGTGTCAGATGCACATATCAGGTATTACTATGTAACAATAGCACCAGCACCTTAGGCAGCATTAGTCCTTAGCTCCTCAGTGAGCTTCCCGAAGGCCTCAGAGATATTCTGGTGAGATGAGGCCTGGGGCAGCAGCACTTGCACAAAGGGACAATCTGGGGAGCCAGTCTGGTCTCCTTCCTTCCCCAGTACCCTGAGGCAGCTTTCTCCATGGAGAAGGGTGCTCAGGGCTTAGCAACTCTTCTCCTTGGGGTGAAAATTCCTTTTCTCACATGGCCAGCTTGGAGGTAGGACTGGCTCCCCTCCAAGCCCAGCGAGCTGCCAAGGGGGTCTGCCTGGGGGTGTTAGGGCCTGTCTTCTTCGTCAGCACTCCTGGAGTCCACCATTCACCTGCACCCCTGGGACCCAACCCACAAGGGAGGACCACTCAGGGGACCAACTGGGATCACAGTCTGGGACCTTCAGCAATTGCTGGGTATCTCGACCTAGTGGCTCCTCTGAATAGCCCCAGTCGTGGCACAGGACCCCAACCTGCACCCCCTGTGATTTTTCGGTCCCTTCTCCAGGCTTGGGCCAACTCCTGCGTTTAAGATCCCGGCACCTGCCATCTGCCCTGGCACCTTCCATCTGGGGCTGTGTTCCATCACCTGCCCCTCAAGGGTCTACAGCCTTTGGATTCAGGGCCACTTTCTTGAGAGCTCCATTCAACACACATTTGTCCAGGCCGACTGCGTACCTGATGCTCCCTGACCACCTGGCTAATCTCCATCTACTGCCTTTTCCTGACTTACCTTCTTGGCACGGAGAGGAGCCTGAAACGGTCTGCGTTAGGTTTTGGTCTGTGTCATGGCATTCTCTCCTCATTAGAGTATCAGCTCTTTGGAGGCAGGTTCTGGATCTGGTTGTGTATCCAGCTCTGGTCTCTGCCCCACCCATCTGGTGGACACCACAGGCTGCTTTTCTCTGTTCTTACAATTAACTCCACCCTCCCCCTTTCACTTGAGCAACCCTGGGGGTTTCTGTTACTGGCAACCCCAACGGATTCCGAAAATGTGCTGTTGGCTCCTTACCAGAGAATAGGTGGGTGGGCATGAGAGTAGAGGGCCCTCACAGGTAGAAGGAACAACATGAGTTTTTTAAGAAACAGATGAAAGACTGCAGGGCATGTATAGGGAAGAAAGTGCTAGTTGCCTCCCCAAAATTCATTCTCTCCTTATTTCTTACTAATGGAATCACAATTTTCTTGTATGAAATACTGCCAGCATTCCTTGTAGATAGAAGGAATAACTAACTAAGTTCTGGCCAATGGAATCTACATAAAGTTGTTGGGTAGGGATTTCAGTAGAGGTCCTTAAAAGGGGAACTAATTCAATATCTCCCTGGAACTGGGATGTGATAGCTGGAGCTGTGATCACTACATTGTGATCATGAGGATGCCTTGAGGATGGAAGCCAGAACTGTAATTCTACTCAGACTTCACATTTAATGACAGAAAAATAAATCCTTGTCTTGTTTCAGCCACTATCTGTCAGGACTATGTTACTTGCAGCTGAATGCTATTTCCAAGCAACTCAAGAGGGTCTGTCAATATCTCCTTTACCAGCTTCTTCTTTGTCTAGATGGTCTTGGGTAACCATTTCCTTTAAGGAGGACTTTGAGAAGCAAAGGAATGAAGGAAAGGGGAACAGAGCCTAGTAGTGGAACCAATCCTGGGAGGAGGTCAGGGGGTACGAGGTCCCCTAAAGATACCAGGCCCAGGAGTATCCAGAGAGGATGAAGTCTGAAGGGACCTTAGCCTCAGCTCTCACCCACTGTTCTCTCAACACAATAAATATGCAGATATACATGCCATCCAAGGCACATATAAATTCTTAGTAATGCCACCCCCTTCTCCCAATACTTGACAATGTTCTAACATCCAGGAACTATGCCAGGGTCTTCCCTCCTGCCACTGTTGGCCACTGCATTTAAGGCACCAGGGCCCTGAATTGAGGCTGTGGCCAGCCCTGGAGTGGGGGTGGCCAGGCCCAAGGCCTTGTGTGGGACTCTGCCAGGCCCTGTCACCAGACCAGGGGTGACCACAGCAGCTTTGCCTCTGGTTGAGGGCAGGCACTCAAGGAAAAAGAGAGTGCTGAGGTGGACAGGGCAGGTTATTATCTAAGTTTTACTTCATGTGGGTGAAAAGGCAGAGCTCAGAGAGGAGGAGTGGTTCCATCAAAATGACACAGCACTAGGGGCAGGGCAGGTGCCAAAATTTGCATTTCACAAAACCCACTAACAGCATCTGAGTACAAAGGGCACCTGCTTTATTTTTTTACCTTTATTTTTTTCTGTTTATAGGCAGTTCTCATCTCCTGGGATGCTCTTCTCCCAGATATCCACAATGATCACTCCCTCAGCTGCTCCACATTTTGCCTCAAATGTCACCTTCACAGTGGGACCTCCCTGACCTCCTAGTTCAAGTTCCACTTCACACTGCCTTCCCTACCCCTCGTTTCTCCATATCCCTTTTGATCACCTGGTGTACCATGTATCTCACTGAATTGTCAGCTCCATGATGCAAGGATATTTTTGTCTGTTTCACTGTTGCATCCTCAGCACCTAGGACAGAGCTGGGAACAAGGTGGGAGAGTACTCAAATACACATTTATGAACAGAAAATGAATGACTGAATAAATGAATGAAAGTCAAGCTTTGACAAAAGGGCTCCTGCAGGTGGAAGGCATGATGAAAAGGACTGAATGGCTTTTTCTAGTGCAGAAGTATCCTCAAAAGCGCCCCTCCCGCCCCACACATGATGCCCCTGGGCAGGAGCTGCAGCCCCAGGTCACAGACATCCATTTAAGGGTAAATTGTAAACAAAGCTTAAATTGTCTCTGCTGCTTTCTTCTTGGAAAAAACAAAATAGTCCTTTCCACCGCTTTTGTGATCGTGGCCCTCTATTAATGTGAGGGTGCTGCAGTGTACATTAAGGGTATTTATTTATGCAACGTGGTGGTCTGGGGTTAGAGAGTTCCCAGTCTTGCCAGTTGTTAGTATGTGACTATTGATCAAACCCTCAGTTTCCTCACCTCTTAAATGGGAATAACAGAACACTGGCTCCTCTTGTGTGGGCTGTGGATTAGAAAGCACGTTTGGGAGCCAGCTGGGGCACTGGGTATGTTCTAGGCCATGGCATATATAAATTACCGAAATTCTGCGGCACACCAAAAAATGTACTTTTTGATGATCTGACAAAAAATAGGTATAATTTTGATTCATTCACACTGGATGGCTATTGTGTTGGCTGTTACTTTCTATTTGACAATCTAAGGAAAAAGAGGTCAGTGCCCCTGACTAGTGACTGCATTTTTAAAAAATTCTTGTGGCTTACCAGTTGAAAATAGGTTCTAGATCTTGACCTTGGATGATGGCTACACAGGCTGTGCATCAGGCTGAACCTCTTAGGTTTTGTGTACTTTACTATTATGTAGAGTATACATCAATAAGAAAGAAATGATAGAACTTATTTCCAAAGGTGATTGTGAGGAGGGAATAGAAAGAATTTCAAATATTCCTGACTTAGAGGGAAGGCTGGTAACAAATACCAACTAATATTAAGTATTATTGAACAAGAGCCTGGCCGTGAGTGGGCCTGCCTAGGGCCAGTGTAGCGTGTGGGTTTTTTACTTTGTGTAGGAAAGATTTGACAACATGAGTCCAGGTGACTATGAGGATATATTTATTAAAAAGCTGGGGACAGTGAAACAAGGAAGGGCTTAGCATAGAAAAAACAACAGGAGAGCCTAGGCTGGGCTGCCTTAGCTCACTGAGAAGTCAGAGAAAAAGGGACTTTGGGGACAGACTCAGGAGCTCAACCTGGAACAAGCTGCCAGCTGTCCATTGACTTAAGAGTTTAGGTGATGTGAGCCTGTGAAGTACGAAGTGGGGAAAAAAGAAGGGAATGATACAGACTGCTCCCCAGAGGGAGAGCAAGTGCTGTGACTTTTAACTTACGGCCTTTCCCTCTCTCTTGCAAGTTGGCATCTTAGGGGAGGTCCCAGGGGAGGGTTTCAGCAGCGTACTCATCGGTTCTCCGGGTGCGCCCTTTCTGGCCCTGGTCTCCACTGACTGGTTGGTGCCCGGGCAGGGGGTCTTTAGTCACTGCGGTTGGTTCTGGCTTCACCCACCTGAAGCCTAGATGTTACCGCTTGGAGGTGACCTTCCATACCTGGCTGTGAATTACTCAGATAGTCTGGTTAGCCATCTGCCTCAGTTGCCTTGTTTCACTTGCCAAGGAATGTTCTTAGCTTCTTACTCTCCTGTCACATTAAGTATGAACATGTGCATGTGCGGGAACATGCTGAGATGAAAGAACCCTCAGGTGTGATGGCGTATTCAGATAAACTCATGTGATGAGTGGACACCTGTGTCAGTACATGGATGCACGTGTTGTGTGAACATGATTCTGTGTGTGGTGTGTGGAACTGCACATGTATTTTGAGTACGTGTGTGTGAATGTGCACGTGCATGTGCAGGGGTGTAGAGCACTTGGCTCCTCTGCGTGCTCTACACAGCAGAGCCTGAACTCTGAACAAATGGCACTGGGACTCTGCTGTGCTCCTGGCACCAGGTAAGGTGGGGGCAGGTGGGCATAGGGCCTGCTCCCCTTACACCCACACCACCCAGGCTGAGGTAGGAGGTTGAAGACCTGGCTAATCACTACCAGTGCCCTAACCCTTCTCACAGCTGTAACTTCTCAAAGATGCAAATTCCTCTTTGCTCCATGCAAATGAGACCCAAGAGCCAAGGCTGCCTCCCCTCAGGCCCTGCTACCACCACTATGATTGGACTCCCCTGGACCCCACAACCTGGCTGCCTGGCTTGGGGATCAGAGCCCTTTGGGAGTCTGTCCCTGTTTCCCAACGACTGATTCCTTCTCTTCCCTGGGGAGTCTTGGCTCTCCCAGCTGGCTCACCGGTCCTGGAGACAGCCTGGGTTGGGAGGGGCCCACACTGGCTGTGGGACTTTGTGGAAGGCATGCCTTCCCTGGTCCCATGTTTGGGGTCACCTTGGTTACCGTCCCTAACCCTGGAGAGAGCCCTGGTTCTCCCAGACCCTCCTGCAGGGCATGTTTTCTGTGGGTACCACTCACAGG
Source organism: Pteronotus mesoamericanus (assembly GCF_021234165.1). NCBI lineage: Eukaryota > Metazoa > Chordata > Mammalia > Chiroptera > Mormoopidae > Pteronotus > Pteronotus mesoamericanus. The sequence goes on from NW_026555085.1 coordinate 4,769,478, forward strand.
ATCCTAGGCCTAAACCAATTCCCTGCCGGTGCTCACTTTTCATCTCTGAGGCTCCATCTTCCCAACAGAGACATGTGTCTTCATTAGCCCTGGATGGCACACATTTGCAGGGGCTCAAGACATGCATAAAACGCCCTCCTGACCCATCTTGGTAGCAACTGCCCCGAAACTACCAGCTGTCTGTGGGCACCCCAAACCCCAAGCCTTCACTCCATGGCTCATAGTTAAAATGTGCTCAGGGAGTCAGGGTGTGTGGGAGAGGAAAGAGAAGGAAACAGCATGAAAGCAAGAGCTGAAGATGCTAAGAGGGTCTGGGTGCTGTCTCACACCAACAAAAGCCATGAGGATGGTCCCTACCTGTGGCCTGGCTTTCACTCCTGGCTCTGGTACTGCTTTGGGCCCTTGCGGAAGCAAACGTGTCAGCCCCAGTGCTCCGCCCTCGGAAGCGGTAAACCATAGTGGCCAAACCAGTTCGCAGGCGCAGGTTTCTGGGCTGTCATTCTCAACCTCGGCACACCTGTGACACCCCTAGCCCCCCCTCCCATGCCTCTCAGGAGCCTTGCCACTGTCTGGGGTCTCACCTGGCTGGGCAGTGTCCTCCAGAAATCAGGCTAGCCCAGAACAGGCAGTCTCTCTGACACTTTTGTTCTCTCTTCATCCAATGAACATGCATTGAGAACTTCCAGGATGCCGATGCTAAGTGCAGCCTCTACCCAACAGAGCCTCTTCTTAGAGGAAATTAGGATTTCCTAGATTCTCTTCCAGCATAGTCCTTTCCCGTTACCTCAGTTCCCAGCCCACACCAAGAAATACACAAGGCAAGAATTTGCTGGAAAATAAGGGTTGTGGGCCAGGGAGAAATTCCTGGGCAGCCTATGAGTTTTTTGGACTCTGCCTCCCAAATGCCCAATGTCCCAGTCCCCTTTCCGGCAGAGTCCAGACCTCCCACATCTAGCAGGTCACAAAAGTGTAAAAATGGTCACCACGTATTGGACACTTACCAGGTGTCAGATATACAACACTTAACTTTCATGGTTTTACTTCTCATGATACCTCTGGAGGAAAAAAAATGTCCTCATTTACAGATTAGGGCATTGAGGTGCTTAGTGTTTAAATATACATGCAGCAGAGCCTACATTCAAACCTGCACTTGCCTCTGTGGAGTGGAGAGAAGCAACACGGACTGCAGCGGGGTTTGGGAAGCATACCTACACGGGGAGGCTGGCCAGCCCAGTGTCCCTCCTCCCAGAGGTCTTGCCATGTGGTGCCCTCTGCTGGCCTAGGGCCCAGGCTGCACCAGCTCTGAGGGGGCCACACTCCCAGCACCAGGCTGTCCACATTCCCCCTCCTACCTGGAATGCCTCAGGGGCAACCATACCCTCCTGAAGCATTCCTCACAGCTCAGCAGCAATCCTTCCGGCTCTTGCTGTCTCACTGAGGGGGGGGGGGGAGGGGGGCGGGGGAGCCGCGGTGGGGGGGGGGTGGGGGGGCGGGGGGGGTGGGTGTGTGTGTGTTGGGTGGGGAGGGGGAGCTTCTGAGAGGCTTGGAGCAGTGGCAGCCCAGCCTTACAGGGATCTTGGGTGTCTTGGTTGCTGACCAGGGCTAGGAGCTTGGTGCAGGCAAACAAAGCCCTGCTCATACACACCGCCCCTCTTCTCTCGGCCTTTTTTTTTCCCCAAGGCCCAGTAGGAGGAATTTCTCGAGCTTGGCTCCAGGGCCCCAAGGGCAGGACCACAGGCACTAAGCAACACTGTGCTGGGGCCCTGGCTTTACTGCTCCATGCCCTTGCACCTGGCTCCTGAGTGGGGGCCACTACTGGCCTGGACAGCACCTAGGCCCTGTTCTCTTCATACCCATCTACAGAAATGAACATCAGGGAGAAAGCCGGGATACAAGGGTCTACAGACAGGACGAAAGAGGTCAACTGAAGTCATCAGGGCTCTGAGTCTGAGGAGGGGTCTTCTGGAAGCTGGGGCAACGAGCAGGCTTTAAGGGAACATGTGACAGGGGAGGCCAAACTCAAAGACACTCCTTTGATGATGTCACCTAGTCCTGAGACTTCAAATTCCATGTAATGGCTGATGACGTCCAAGTTTGTGAAGCACTTCCTTAGATCACAGTGACTCAGAACTAAGAGCTAAAAATGATATTAAGACCCTGCCTAGTGTGGCTCAGTTGGTTGAGTGTTGCCCTACAAAAGGAAAGGTCACTAGTTCGAGTCCTTTTAGGACAGATGCCTGGGTTGCGCGTTCAGTCCCTGGTTGGGGCAGCCAACTGGTATTTCGCTCACATTGAGGTTTCTCACCCTCTCTTCCCTTCTACAAATAAAAAAAATCTCTTTTTAAGAAAAAGAAATCTCACGGTTTCTAAACCAGCACATCTCCATTTTATAGTCGCCTGAAACCCACTGTCATGCTGGTCTGTCAGAATCTGTTCTCTGGACCCTGACAACCAAACTCATTCTTCCAGTCTCAGAGCAGTTCGCTTGCTCCGTTTCACTCCCATTTTGAAATAAAGGGCTGCTACGAATGCCCTTAGTGCCTATTCTCTTGGCTGCCATACAGAGCTGGACACCGGGTGGTGTCATGTCTGGGAAAGTGACCGGGTCACAGCATGCAATTGAGGGAGGGGCCTTCTCGAGAACAGGGTGGGAGGCACCCAGGTACAACCTGAGCTGGGGCAGGGAGGTGGCTTGAGAAGACCTGTTTGCTTTGCCCCGAGGGCTGGGCTGGGACCACTGCCACTGCCTCCCCCCACCTTACCCCTCAGGTGAAAACTCAGCTGAGAGCCCCCCCCACGTCACCTAGCCCCCGTGGGAATGGCTTAGGCCAGGAGCTACCATCAAACCTACTCCCTTCTCCCAGGGCCTGGTGACTTCTTGACAGGTTACAGCCCAGAAGACAAACATTCTGCCAAGCAAATAACTGTCCAGCAGCAGGGGTGCTGGGGAAGGCCTTGAAGTGGGTCTGAGTTGCCAGAAGACCAAGGAGACAGGGTGGGGACCCCTTTCCTGCAGAGAACAAACAGTTGTGGTCACCTGGAAGGAAGCAGGATGTGGGTGCACTGACATAGTACTAGGAGCAGGGACTAGGGCACTCACCCAGGGTCCCCAGCCAGTCTTCCAGCTGCCTCACCATGGACTGCGTATCAAGCTATGCAGAGAAACAGGAGAGAATTCAGGCCCTTGGGACAGGGGCCAGTTTTTCTGTGGTGCCTCCATTTTCCTCATGTAATCTCTGACCACAGGTCCTTTTCCCTGGCCAATTCCCTGAGCTGCCTACAGGGAATCTCCTACCTTTGACTCCCACCCCCTAGAGACACCACTCACATCCAGTTCCACCAACATTCAGAACACAACACAGCTTTGCCAGCCAAGGTGAACACCCAATTCGGGGGTCTGCAATTTCAGTGAAAATAATGCCAGCACGTGGGGGCCGAGGGCATGGGTCCAAGCCTGTAAGACCCAAGCAACTCCCTCCTCCCCTCTGATCTCCATTTTTTTGTCAATGCAGAGGGGTGATGTAACTGAGCAAAATCTTGAATTCTGGGTCCTTGAGAGTGCTGCAGTCAGGAAGGAATGGATCCAGTGAACCCACCATTTGCCATCACATTTGCCAATTAAGTTTTTCATGCTGACAACTGTGTAATCTACCTCTTCATCTCTTGGCCAAGGTCATAGGCTGGTCTCACATTAAGTACGCAGAGTAGTTTCCATGTTTGTTTGCTAATTGCCTTGAATGTGGTCCCTACCTGACTCTCAGGATCCCAGATCAGTCTGCAAAAACTTTCCTAATCCATCATGTACCAGGAGAGCCTGGAGCACCACCATGGAAAACACATAAGATGTACTCCCTTTAGGATGCTGGAAAAATGTCCCTCATGCTCTGCACTCTCCCTGTTCTATGTGCCTGATCCACAGTGAAGCTGGGATAGAGGAATACTCATCAGATACATGGGACCCTGGAGGCCTAGGAAGCAGGAAGGGCAGCAGATCTAATTATAACCCCAGGACTGATTTCTCAAACATATAATGAACTTCAGGGTCTCCGTTTTCCCACTCGCAAAAAGGAGGAGAAACACAGAAACCAAAACGTGTACCTTGCAGAGCCACCATGGGGCTAGGGCTAAGCAGGTACAAGGGGCTTTAGGGCACAATAAAACTCACACATATGAAAGTTGTTTTTGGTGTGTGTTAATTTAATCATACAAATATTCATTTTTACAGTAAGGAAAAACCTCCTCATCTTCATCTCTTCCCAGGCACCATGAGGCCCCACCACAAACACCCACCCAGCTTGCTTACTACACACCCCTGTCGGGTAGAGAGCAGCCACTGCTGCTCCAGCACTCACCCAAGGACACAAAGGAAAGGCAAGGCAGGGTGGGGGATCGCATGCTTTTCTGAGCCCTGGCAACACCACCATCCTCTGCTGCGGGGGCTCAGGTTGAATTTGGGGAGCTGTTTATTCTCATGCCCATTCCCCGCCGTGGCCATCCTTAGGCCATACCAGCTGTCTTGTTTAGGTTTTTTCTAGGTTGGAAGTGCCTTAGATGAGTTTCAGGTTATAGCCAGTCCTTACAGAGGGAGAGAAATCTGTTTCTTGCAGGAAAATGCCCTGAATTCAACTGTCCCCATGACAAGAAGGGGGGGAAAAAAAAAGGCATGCACGTGTGCACACACATCCAAACACACCTCACTCCATGCACACAGACAGGCTCTTCCCAAGCCGGGCCCCTCAGGGTGGCACCTGCCTCACCTCATGCGTCTGACACTAGTGGTCCTGACGACAGACAGCTGCTTTTTGATGAAGAGCAGAGGCTACTGGGGCTGAAAGGATAGCCTGTTCCACCCCACTAGCAGGGGAGGAGGGGCTCTAGGCATTGCTCAGCACTCACATCAGTGAGAGGAAGCGGAATGAATGGTACCGCTAACCCCTGGTCCAGGGGGATCATGGACTCCTTGTCCCTACTCCATGACTTGCACTTGCTCTGGCTCTCTGCAAGGATGTATACAGAAAGTTTGTTCTTGGGAGGGAAGCCAGTGTGCTTGGGACAGTTGCCTTGCCAGGTCAGGGTGCCTAGAAGCAAGAGAAGCAGGGTGCTTCTGCTAAACAATGGCAGGCAGCCCCTCCCAGGAAATGGTGAAGAGGCACCTTGCATGGGACAGGCGAGGAAGCCAGAAAACCAGGGTGTGGAAGTCCCCCATGATCCTGCCAGGGGTAGCTGGAGACATGCCGCTTTGAGGGCTATCAAACGAGGAAAATGCTGGGCATGGGTGGGCTCCATGGTGGTGGTGTCCCAGAAGGTTGGCACCAACAGTAGCAGCAGTCTGGGCCTAGTAGGGCCCTCAGCCAAAAAGCTATCGTGAGCCCCTGGCTTGGGCACCTGACAGGGACACCCCTCTGCTCACAAATGGGGCTCCCTTCATGTGCATAAAAAATGGGTGTTCTTGTGTGAGCCCTGGTCCAGTCCCAGACCTAGCTGCACTGCCCTGCTCAGCAGGCTGGCTCCCCTCTCCCCCAGGGCTTCTCCAGTGGACCAAAACGTATCCCCCCTTTTATTTTTGGGGAGGTGGAAAGGCAAAAGGGTTAATTTCATACAAGCTTATCTCCCACAATCAAGCTTTTATAAAACAGTCTCAGAAGAGGATGAGGAGGAACAAACAACACACATTTTTTGAACTCACACACCCAAACAGAGACAGACAGGCAGGCAGACCCTCACCCACACCCAGGCTATATGACCCCTAGCAGCCACTCATCACCTGGTCTCCCTCCTTGACTCACACCCCCAGGGTGGGTTGGGGTGTGGTAACAGGCAGGCAACTGCGCCCTAGATCCTACATCCGTATCCCCGGCTTTCGAACCAACACTTTAGGGAAGGAAGGGGGGAGTGAGAAGAGAAGAGGGACTTTGCATATTCTTGTATCTTTGGCAGACAGCTGTTCTAGCCTGGTTCAAGCTTCCCATGGAGACACCCGCATCTCAACCTGCTCGGAATCCACAGGATGCCAGTGTGGCCACCTGCCCAGTGAGCAGCCAGCCAATCAGACTCTGCTCTGGCTGGGTTGCCTGTGCCCACCATGTCCCAGTAACCAGGCATCCTGCTCAGGACAAGGGTCCTCTCATTTCCATCCAAGTGTGGTCTCCAATATCACAGAGTCAGTAACTGACCTTCCCAATGGCAAGTTCCCTATTTGTGGCTGTATTTTCATACCTTAACAGCTCAGCCTCCACTAACAGGCTATGAAAACACCACAAAAGACAACTGAGAAGAAACACAGGGAAGGGAGCTGTGTGACAACAGAGGAGCATGGAACCTTTACTTTACACTTGCTGGTGAGTTGCACCAACATCCATGAGTGTGCATGTGGCACACATATATGCAGCACAGAGGCACTGTTTCCAGAGTGAACGGGGAGCCACTGTGGATGAGGAATCCAAAATGCAGTAAGCATGATGGCATTTCTGCCAAGAGAACATAGGAGAAAAGCAATCTGAACTGTTACAAGTGTGTGCAGGAGGCCACCTCTCAGCGTAAGAAACTCCCACATCATCTGAGACCCGTCCTCAAGGCTTCCTCTGCTGGCCATACAGGGAAGTTTGGTCTTCAGAGAGGTTCTGATGGTAATAAGCCACATGGTTGACAAATACAAATGTCAAAGGTGTAAATCAACAGAAGATGAAAGAGAAGAGGAAAAGGGCAATAGCTCACTGGCTGATGCCATCAGACTCTGGATCACGTGGCACTGCAGATGCCCTCCTGCAGCACTGCCCACGGAGCCCCAAACACACCACACCAGCTCTGTACCTGAACCGTGTCTAGAGCAAGCGGCTATTCTACAGAGTATGTTATCCCTTATCTAAAAAAATAAAAGTGTAGAAAGAAGGGAAAAACTAACATGTGCTCAAAACTACAACCTGTCTGTAGGCAAAATAATTTTTGTTCAAAAAGATGGCTTTTTTCCCCTTCCCGAGTGGCCTAATGACTTGTTAGACTGACGCCTAATAAACAAAACCCAAGGTGGCTGCATGGATTTCTTCTTGGTAGCCTCAACACCATTCCAGCGATTCAGCATTCACACATGCACACTGAGTTTACTCAAAACTAGTCTGTTTGCTTCTTCCTCTTCTTCCAGGATGGACGATCAGAGCCAGAGGTCTGTGCGATGTGGTCTGCAATCCAGAGGAACCCCTTGCCCGCCCGCCACCAAAGTCAAACCTTCTGTCTTTTGTTTATTTTTCTTCTTGCTGACATCCGTTTAAGACTGGCCGAAGGGGTAAGGCCCGTGGAGCCCCTGTAAGAGAGTGAACACAAGTTAGTGATAACACAAGTTAGACACAGCAGGTACAATTTGACAACCAAAGCCGACTTAAAGAATCTATGGTTCCCAGTGAGCCATAAGGAAACCCCAAGGCACAGACAAGGCTTGAGGGTTGTCCTTACCGTGCAAAACCTCAGGAGGCCAAATATCAGCACATTTCAGCCCTGGCTGGTGTGGCTCAATGAACTGAGTGCCGGCCTGCAAACCGAAAGGTTACTTGTTCGGTTCCTGGTCAGGGCACATGCCTGGGTTGTGGGGTCAGGCCCCCAGTTAGGGGACAGCAATGATGTTTCTTTCACACATCAGTGTTTCCCTCCCCCGCTTCCCATCTAAAAATAAATAAATAAAATCATTAAAAAACATAAAGAAAAATAAAACTAGCCCTGGCTGGTGTGGCTCAGTGGATTGAGCACCAGCTTGCAAATCAAAGGGTTGCTGGTTTGATTCCTGGTCAGGGCACATGCTTAGGTTGTGGGCCAGCTCTCTGGTGGCGGGGTGCGTGAGAGGCAACCACACACTGATGCTTCTCTCCCTCTCTTCCCTTCTGTCTAAAAATAAATAAACCTTAAAACAAACAAACAAACAAACAAAACACAATGAGGAAAACACCACTGCTGCTAAGACAATCTAAAAAGTATGAAACTCCCAATCCTAATATCACATTTCAAGTTCCTAAGTATTCTCAATCACACCATCCAAAGACAGGGGGCTGAGGGAGAGACTCATTTTCTAACTTATAGGTTAGTTAGTGCCAACTTTCCTCTACATGGGTCTCAAAGCCTTCTTTTCTTCTTAACAGCATCTCAATCTCTCAGCTAAAGATCCACTTTCTGCACCTTAACTTCCATGATGTAGGTTACTGCTGGCTAATGACATTTGTATCAACAACAAAAACACTGCATCAGAGAAATAACTATTTACTGGGCATCTAAGTATGCGGCCTGGTACTAGGAGCTTTGCATACATTTTCTTTAATTCTTATCTCGACAGCCAGGTGAGTATTAGTACACCCATGTGACAAATGCCCATTTGATGCAGAGACTAAGAGACCTGTTCAAAGTCAAATGGGTAGTAAAAGGGAGAGCCAAAGTCCAAACTCAAGTCTGATCTTTGTTCTCCCCGCAATGCCCCTTCCCTTGTCACATGATGGTAAGGTTTATTCCAAATTCTCAAGGGGCATTTTCTATGCTGCTTGGCTGGGTGGAGAAGGCCACTTTTCCCTTTGGTTAGGATGTGCCAACACCAAAAGCAGCTGCATGAACTTGGTGCAGGATGATCTGTACCTCCTTCCACTCCCACGCCCCTCCTGGAGTGTGCCCCCTAAAAAGACTTGGTCAATGCCAAGACCAAGAGGGCAAACGTAACTGGTGACCAACCTCACTGGGGTCCCACACCCCAAACTGGCGTAGAAGCAGCAGGGCCCTTGGACCAAAGGGACCAAATGGGAACAGGAAGTAAGCACCTCCGCTGTAACCAAATGACCAGAGAGGGGCCTCCCTGATTTGACAACTACATTAAGAATCCTGAATCCAGGCAAAACTCGGGAGGAGGAGGCACAAGGATGACTGAGATGACCTTTTCCCTTAGCGGGCATTAAAAATTTGACTGCCTTAAAAAAATGACACATTTCGCCCTGGCTGGTGTGGCTCAGTGCATTGAGGTTGTGGGTTTGAAAGGTTGCCTGTTTGATACCCAGTCAGGGCACATGCCTGGGTTGTGGGCCTGGTCCATGGTTGGCAACCAATCTATGTTTCTCTCACACACTGATGTTTCTCTCCCTCTCTTTCTCTCTTACTTACCCTCTCTCTAAAAATAAATACATAAAACCTTTAAAAAAAATTGCCCTGGCTGGTATGGCTCAGTGGACTGAGTGCTGACCTGGGAACCAAAGGGTTATTGGTTCAATTCCCAGCCAGGGCACATGTATGAGCTGCGGGCCAGATCCCCCAGCAGGGGGGCGAGGGGACAGCGCGCATGAGAGGCAACCACACGCTGATGTTTCTCTCCCTCCTTTCCCCTCTAAAAATGAATAAAACCTTTAAAAAAAAGGGCACATTTCTTTAAAAGAAATAAAAGTGCTTGGTTGCAGAATTGCCAGTGATTAGAATCCCTTTTCAATATGACTGTTTGCTGCCATCCCCCAGCACATTGCCTAACCTTTAGTAGAAAGCCGGTATTTGCTCAATTAATAACGGAAGGAAGAAGGTATTTCTCAGACTACTACCAGGAGTGTCAGACTCCTAAGTCACAGGAATATTAGCCCTTCCAAAACCAAGTTTTTAAACAGCTTCTGAGGCCTGGGGACACAACAGTCTGGGTCATGCTATCCATCTGGTCACAGCCTCCCAGGTCCCAGTAGAGGCTGGGCTCTCTGGAGGTGGTTAGCTGGCCATGTACAGGCCTTACTTCCTACTGCAGTGGGATGCAGATCGTGTAGAAGCAAGAGAGGAGATTTGGGTTCTGCTCTTGGCTCTGCACCAGCTCACCAAGTGACCTTGAATAGGGTCCCTTCCCCTCACAGGACCTCAGGTTCTTCCCTAAATCTTTCCAGATTTAAGGTTCCAGAGATTGACACAAAATACACCTTGACTCAGGAGGCTGAAAACCAGTATTCCAAGAAAAAAAAAAAAAAGAAAGCCCTTTGGTCATGCTTAGGTGAGAAGTCAAAGCTGCCAAGCACAGGGAACACAAAATTCGAGTTTCCATATTTTTTTCACTGAAAAAGCACTGAAATGGCTTTTGTTTTCCTCACCCACCCTGACACAAAAGACCAGCTAGAGAGCTGCTTGGCAGTATCAGGGAACAAAAGAGCTGAAGGTGTATTTGGAGAATGGGCATGCCAACACTGATGGAGCATCAACTATGTGCCAGGTGCTGCTCTAGCACTTTAACATGTTCTCTTTAATTCTTACCAAGATCCACTGAGACAAGTATGATCTCCAAACTCAGAAAGGTTTAGTAACCTGATCAAGGGCACAGAGCTGGAAAGTAGTGCAGTAGTGTTTAAAATGTCAAAATGCCACCATTTCTTGCCAGCCTCTAAGCCAATCATCCCTTTAGCAGGCAAGCTAATGCCATAACCATTGCAGTAGCCATGGCACCTATTCACTCAACCAAGTGGGGGCCAGGGTGGCAAAGGGCTCTCAGGCTCCACTTTGTGGGGCTGGGTCACAGGGTCACACACACCACAGGTGGCAAGTAAAGCAGCTTAAAACAAGCTGCTCTCAATGTTTCCCAATAGCATTCATTCATCTGGAACAATCCAAGGAAAGCAATAAAAGGCTTAGATTCCCCTAAGATTTAAAACCAATACAATGCTTAAAGGTCTCTGTACAGGAAAAATAATAAAGAGAAAAGAAAACCCCCAAACAGCATTTGTTTCCTATTAAATGTTTCCCCCCTTACCCTAAATTTAACTGCTTTCCAGACCAAAGCTCCACACATTTTCACATGGGATTTCATAAAGGAAGTACTAGCCTTCAAACTTGCCTGAAATGGTTGGAGAAGGGAATTTATTACTTTGCCAAGGAGCTGTAGTACGTTCCTATTTTACAGATAAATAAAATAGGTCCTATGCTATTGGTAGAGAGAGGAATAAAGACATGGGCACTTTCAGATTTCCACGTGAGCGTCCCGGCCCTTAGACCACTTAGCCAGCTTAGAATACAGAGTTGTTGCTGGTCCTCTATTTACTGACCAAGGTTCTGGGCCTTTTGGAAAGAAATATGCTACCCAATTCCTTTTCATCCAGAGAATGGTGGATTGGAGTTGTTGATGTTTAACTGGTATAGAAAGGTGGCTTGAGAACAAGCTCTCTTTTCCTTCCCCCCAAATTATCTACCATCACTTTAAGAAAGTGAGAGAAAGCCAATTCTTTTCAAAACCACTTTGTCATCTAGATTCCCCACATGCAGGAATACTGGTGTAACAGTGGATCACAAAGCACAGGCAATGCAACACCAGTTGTAAAGAAAAGTCTGGCAGATATTCCAAAAACAGCTCTTCCAGGACATCCTATAGCAGGCCAAGCAGGAAGTGCTTTTCCTAACAGTGGGATGGAGGTATAATTGAAACAGAAGGCCCATCCATATTTCAGGTGCCACTGGAGTTGCAAGACTTGGTTTAACAGGCTCTGGTGGCTAATGTCTCCAATCCCAGTCTAAAAGTAGGGTTTGGCAATACAGAAAACGTTAACTATCTTCTGGGGCCTAGAAATTCTACTTTTATCTATAGGAAAAGCAAATGCCAACTACTTTAACTGACCTGGCATCACTGACATCTCTCTTGTAACAGCTGCACCACTTACTGAGGAAAACAGATCAAGGGATGGACACATCAGACGGTACTAGAGCCCTGAATTAAACTCCAACTCAAGCAAAAACAGAGGCCACCCTCCTCTCTATGAGGAACCGCTTCCCCCGACAGAAGCAGCACCAGCAGCAAGGTTGGTTTTATCCATGTGAATAGGGTATAAATAATCAGACCCAGAAAAGAATTCCTTTATCTGACTCCAGGTCTGAAGGTCAATTCCCCAGCACCTACCCAACTTACACAGAAATGGGTTTTCTAAAGCTACATTTCTTGAAGTAGCCTCAAGTCTGTTAGGGTAGAGGCCCCCCAACCTCTGGGATGTGATTGTACTGGTCCAGGCCTGTCAGGAAACACGCCGCACAGCAGGAGGTAAGCTTGCATGTAATGTGCTTGAATCATCCCGAAACCATTCCCTTAGCCCCAGTTGGTGGGAAAACTGTCTTCCAGGAAACCGGTCCCTGGTGCCACAAAGGTTGGGCACTGCTGTGTTAGGAAACAAGAAAGTGTTTCTGGAGAAGGAAAGACAGTCTTTATGTCCACAGGGATTGAAGTGTTGCATGTTTGTCTCAATCTTTCTTAAGCCTTCCATGAACAGCTGTTGTAGCTGGGTGTCCTGGAACCTAACCAGCACTTGGCTATAGGGTAAGTGAGCCCTCTTAAAAGTACAGAAGCTCTATCCTCACCAGCTATGACACAGGGGCCTCCCTGCTCCTTGGTGCCTTGGCCTTGAGCAGGGTGAAAGATTACAGTAGTTAGGTCAGGTCCTAAGCTGCACTTCCATGATGGAATAACTACTGCAAGCTATAATTTGGCTAATTTTCTAAAATATTTTGAAAAGAGAATACTTATAGACATAGAAGAAAAGCTCAGTCTCGTTTATCACAATCTCCTGAAAGGACAATTTAAAATTCAGTACCTATGGTCCTGTTCTTAAAGCAAACTGAAAAAAGCAACTGATTTGATTTTCACAGTGGTTTACAGATGCCCCTTGGAACAGCAGAGTCCCTCCCAGCGGTGATTTGGTTATTCATGGTGATTGATCTTATGTGAGTATTCACCTGTAGTATCTTAAAAAGATCTTCCTAAAGTTTTGTAGAAATCAAAATAACTTTTCCAAAAGGGAATACTAAAAAATTATCACAGAGGGGAAACGTTAAGTGTATATTAAAGTACTAAAACCCAGGAAATGAGCTGTATTTCAGCTAGAATTTTTAAAAAAGTTTTATTCATCAATCTTTAACATTAGTAGTATCTTTTATTAGGGTGAAACCTATTTCTGACAATTATTTGTAAGACTCAAATATAAGTAAAATTAATGAATAAACTGCAAAATACTTTTTGCACTAGTGGTCTGTTAGTAACCTTCCAGGAGAAAAACAAAAGAAAAATGAAACTCCTAATGAAACAAGGATGTCTTATGAAGGCTTTCTGGGTTGCTCTTTTTCTTTATGAAAGCTTGTTGTTTAGAGAAAGCACCACAACACGCAACTTTCACATACCTGTCTTTATTTTGCTTTTATTTGTGATTTAAATAAATAAAAAGGATTAAAGAGGTTAACAAAAACAAAACAAAACAAAAAAAAACCCAACAGGAACGTTTATCGCCTGGCTGTGAAATAACACGCTCTGCCTGTGTATACTGATGGCAACATCAGATAACATGTGAAGAGGGTCCTCCCCCTCCTCCTCATTACTTCCTGGGCCAGTCCTGCCCATCTAGTGCTCCTTTTCCTTTCCCCTCCCCTCCCTCATTTCTTTCTCTCTTTTTAAAAAGATTGTATTTATTTTTAGAGAGAGAGGGAAAAGGAGGGAGTAAGAGAGGGAGAGAAACATCAATCGGTTGCCCTTCACATGCTCCAACTGGGGACCTGGACTTCAACACAGGCATGTGCTGACCAGGAATCGAAACTGGTGACTCTTTCCGTTTGCAGGCCAGCACTCAATCCACTGTCACACCAGTCAGGGCTCCTTTTCTATCACTTACGTGCACTGAATACAAATAATGAATACAGGTTTTAGTACTAAGTTCTAGCCCAATCCTGTACTGCAAACATGGTGTGATGAGGCCCTGCTCATGGAGTGGGGATGGCAATGGAGGGGGTGCTCGGCTAGCAAGGGCCAGAGACTGGCTGCCTTGATCAAACTCGTTAGTCTTTCATTAATTAGAAATAAAGTCTGAACTGAAGTAATGGGTGAGGGCAATGAGGACTTCCTTAGAAATACTCAAACCAGAGAGAAGGGAAGGGAGGGAGAAACAGAGGGACAGAAACATTAATGTGAGAAACACTGACTGCTTGCTTTTTGTATGTGCACTGACCAGGGACTGAACCCGCGAACCAGGCATGTGACCCGACCAGGAATTGAACCAGCAACCTTTCGGTTTGCAGACGATGCCCAATCAACCGAGCCACACCAGTGAGGGCTGGGGCCTTTCCCTTGATGGCTGCTAACAGCCTGAGGAGGCTTCTAGTGAATAGTGGTGCCATGCCAGCATGATGGCAACTCCTGCCAATGCTTTAACCCTGGTGCTCAAGCCACTTTTATGTGACAGTCCTCAAAAATTCAAAGACATATTTTATGTACTGGCTGAGGATGAGTGTGAAAACAGGCAAAGGAAAGAAAAGAAAGCGTGAGGACCGACGGTGGGCCAGCTCAGTCCATAACCTTCTGATTGTGCCAAAATTGTGCTTAAAAAGCTTGATTCAGTTAATTAGTAGGCTGAATTGATTTTTAAAAAGCCCTGTAAAACAATTTTTTATTTTTACCTCTGTACAGTTCTTCTGTTTCTCTTAATTAACTTCTACAGCCCTGTTGGGGACCTTCTCATCTAGACATCCATTCTCCCTCTGCCTACCCACGCCCAATCTTTCATCATGTATCCCTCCTTCTTCCCCCTTTCATCCTCCATCTTCCCATCCATCCAAAGCTCCCCCTGGCCAAAGGCAACTTAAAAGTTCTACAAGGAGCCCTAGCTGGGCAGTGGTTCAATTCCCAGTCAGGGCACATGCCTGGGTTGTGAGCCAGGTCCCCAATTGGGAGTGTGCAAGAGGCAACCGATCGATGTTCTCTCTCACACATTGATGTTTCTCTCCTTCCTGCGCCCCTCTCTAAAAGTAAATTTTAAAAAATCTTTTAAAGAAATATAAAGTCCTACAAGGAAGAGGAAGACACTGGCTGAAGTCTGACCTCCTTTTCAGTAAAGGTTTCAGAAAAAGCTATTTGCTCTTTGTAATTCTAGCCCCAAAGATGCTTGAGTCCAGGTGGTGTGCTGGTGGACAGAGCTCTCTCATGGCCATGTCCTCCTGTAGAGGAGGTTCCTAAAAAAGGAAGAAAGAACTGGCAAGAGTTTCACTGGGAACGACACCCAAAAGGAGACAAACTTATCCAAGTTCTTAGCCATATGGCTGCTGGTGCTACATTGCGGGAGTCCTGCCGACCCACAGGGTGAGAGTGCTGGTCCCATTTCCTCTCAGAATTTCCATTCGGGCTCCTGTAACCTTCTGTCAACTACCCTTTCCTTACATGCCACTGTCTTCCCCCATTTCTTTTATAATGAATTCGCAGCATCACTCCTCGACCCTTCAAGTGGCTGGCAGATTTAGGAGAATAAATTGTCTCTCCTTGGTCCCATTCAGCCATATTTGGTTTCATCTTGCCACTTCTCTGTTCAAAAGCAATGTTGGCACTGTTTCATTTCACATTAAAAGTAAACTCTCCTTGCTTCGCTTTCAAAGATTTTCCTCCAAAATTTGCCTTACTGTCTTTAAGCACATCTCATTCACCACGTCAGGCTGGCCAGTGTCCCATAAACAATCTTGCTTGTGGCTACCTCTGGGCCTTCCTGTATGTGGTTCCTCTTCCTTCCAGTTCAGCTTGAATCTATCATCCGAAAAGGTATCATTTTTCTGGCTACTCCAAACGTCACTGCTTTCTCCTTCCTCCAAACTCCTGTGAGCACTTAAAAGTCAACTGGAACTCAGTATACTCTCTCTTTACTGGCTCTCATTCTTTCCTATGAGCTAGGCACGTCTTTCTAGTCAGAAAGTGAATTCTTTGAAGAAAAGAATTAGTACATGGTAACCATCTAGGAGGCCTCATTATCTGACTAATAATACCAAAGCTATCACCATATAAAGCAGTTTCAACTGACCTTTGAACAGTGAAATCATGAGAAGCCCAGGGCCCTCTTCATCTGCGGGTGACTGCCCACAGCTTTGGAAAGGGTCTCACAGTCTGCTGAGCTCTAAGAAGCCCACATCTTCCCCCTGAGGTATAACAGCTCATAACCTTACATTCTGCCCTGGTCCTGCCAGAATGCAGTTATAGCAGATTTAGCTGAGAACAAATCATTTGAAACCTGAGCATCTAGACGAGACAAATTCTTACAGTTTTAATTACTCTCATCTCTTTGAACCTGTAACTTCACTAGTACTAGTTTGAGAACTTTCATAAGAAGTTAAAATGCTACATTGAAAGTATAGGGAAGAGACTGTATCCTTAGAACCAAAATAAAATATTCTGGACAACCTCGGGAACACTAGCTCTGTTTCAGCTCTAAGTTAAAATGCTACATTCAGAGTATAGGGAAGAGAATGTATCCTTACAACCAAAATAAAATATTCTGGACAACCTCAGGAACACTAGCTCTGTTTCAGCTCTAAGATTGCCCAGCATCAGATCAGGTCTAAAACAATGCCCAGAGCCCCAAAACAAATAAAAGAGACCTAAATAGCTTTAAAGCTGTTGAGGTACAAAAGGGAGAGGTCTTGGAGATCATTTTTATTCTTAGTCAGATAGAAATATTACAAACAACAAAAGACATTTTTCTAAGGCTCACAGTGTTTGTTTCATTTATTTTTTAAATGCATACATGATCCATGCCAATTCAAACACCAGCAAGGCTGGCAGGACTTTACTGACTTCTCTGGGTTTTCAAAAGAGATTCATCGTAATATCATTAAACCAGAGCCTCCTGGCAAACCCCATCTGGTACAGAACATGCTAATCTGCCAGCAAACTCTAGGGGTAAGGGGGGACACACAGGTTTCTCAGCTGCTTTGCACTGCTTCCTCCTTGGCCACAGTCTTCTGTAGCTCCTGAAGATGAACAAGGAGATCTCTACAACCTCACATTAAGTATATAAACTACTTTCAGAGAACAGCCAACAGACTGCTTCTGCCAGACAACCTCATCACAGTGTGGTCTAGAACATCAGGCTCAAACTGGGTTCATAAGAGTGTTGTGGATTTAGAATAAGAATAAAATGCGGTAAAGGCGCTCTAGATAATATAAAGTGGTTTGTTTACACATTAGACATAGTATTATGTCAGTCCTTGGACCTCTTCTCTATCTATACCAGTGGTTCACTGGTAGGGCAATTCCCCTCACCCCTCCCACCCTCGTGGGACATTTGGCAACATTTGAAGATATTTTTGATAGTTAACTCCGGAGCTGGGAAGATACTACTGGCATCCAGTGGGGAAGGGCCAGGGATGTTGCTAAGTGTCTTACGAGTCATAAGACATGCCCCTACCCCACCCTCTAAAGACTCATCTGGCCTAAAATGTCAATATTGTTAGTCAGCTGGCTGAGGAACCCTGTTCTACACTCATCACTTAGTGGATTGCATCTAGTCTTACAGCATTAGATACCATCCATATTTACATGACTCCCAAATTTAGATCTCCACCCAGACCTCTCTCCTAAACTCTATATCCAACTTGGATATACAACAGCCACTTGACACCTCTGTTTGGATGTTTAGAGAAACCTTCCATGTGTCCAAAATGGAACTCCTGATCACTCCCCACCTCTGTCACAGCCTTTCCCTTCACTGACTGGCCATTCCATCCTAAATTTTAGTTCCTTGGGCCAAAAACCTTGTTGTCATCCTTTATTCCACTTTTACACCCCGCCCCCGCTTCCGATCTACTAGCGAATCCTGGCTGGCATTAGCTACAAACTAGATCCGGACTCAGGCCTTCTCCTACCTCCACTGTCCCCACTCTAGTTCAAACCACTCCGGTGCTGCCCCCGAATGACTGCACTAACTTCTCTACCGGTTCTCTGCTTCTATTCTTGCCCTGTATACTCCACACGAAAGCCAGAGTGATCCTTTCACAACACTAGGACAGACCGTATCACCCCTCTGCTCAAAAACCCTTTCATGGTTCCTCTGCTCCACAGGATAAAAGACCAAAGCTTTCAAGGGACCACAAAGCCCTCCATGACCTTTTTTCTGTCCTCTGACTTCATCTCCCTCCACTCTCCTCCTCATTCTGTTCCTTGAAAAAACCAGGTAAACTTACATTTGAGGGCTTGTAGTGGCTGTCCCTTTGTCTAAAATATTCTTTCTCCAGAGAATCTTTGTAGAAACAAAGTCCGACTTTAAAGGAAGTAAGTTAGACCCTAAGTATGTTCTAGTTTAAAAATGCTAAGTATGTTCAAGGGAGATTTTAAATTTGTTCCAGAAATACAGAATTCCAGAGGCTTTTTATTGGCAACAATAAAGGATACAACCAGGTTTGTGAGGTATAGGCACTGCTGTCACAAGGGTGAGTT
The DNA here is from genome assembly GCF_021234165.1 of Pteronotus mesoamericanus. Lineage (NCBI taxonomy): Eukaryota > Metazoa > Chordata > Mammalia > Chiroptera > Mormoopidae > Pteronotus > Pteronotus mesoamericanus. Next base: position 4,787,674 of record NW_026555085.1, read on the forward strand.
AATGGACATTTCAATTAAAAAAAAAATCTAAACCGAAGTAACTAGGGAGGTTCTAGGAAACCTTTTTCCTTCCTGGAGGCTAGAGATAAAGGCTGATTCTGTAGCTTCCATTGTTCTTATGGGGGTGGGGGGTTAGTAGTAGAGAAGTCACATAATATTTGGTCAACAATTGGCTCGCTCCTCATTTGAAGTGTAGCAGTATACCATAGAAAGCATGTTCTCCCTGGCCCACAAATGTTAGCTCAGCTGATAAAAATGTGCTTGAACACTGTAATTGGGAAGCAATGGAGTGCCTGTTAAGAGAGTAGCCTCGAGAGTAAAAAGTAACTGCTTTTGTTCACATTCTGGTTTCACCACTTTTTAGCTGCATGACCATGGGCAAGTCATGGAATCTATGTATCCTAAGTCTCAACAACTGCAAAGTAGGGATAACAACAGTACCTGTATCATGGTACAGGTGAGTGGGCTAAATGATGTCAAACACTGAGCTTACTGCCTCTGGGGAACAAATAACTAGGGGGTTGGGAGGCAGGGAGGTGACTGGTATTTTTTGTAAGAAGCTTTGTAGAACTAGTTGGCTACTTAAACTATGTGCATTGATAATTTTAACAATAAAAAATTAAATTAAAAAAGTCCTCAGCACAGTGTCCAACACATAGTAAGTGTTCAATAAATGGTAGTTTTACAGCTCTGATTACTCTACTTTCAGTGGCCCCTGCCTGGGTGTAGTATGGGTTTGCTACCTGTCCCTAGTCAGAGAACACAAGCTGGATAAAATATCGAGTGGCACAAGTTTTCCTTCCAGTTCCTCCTACAGCCACCTTTAAACCTTTTGTGGAATGGGAGAGTCTGTCAGACTCAAGTTTCATGGCAGTGGAAAGTTAGTTACACTGCCCTCTTATTGCCTCACATAAATTATTAGCCCAGCTAAGGACACCAACTATCTGCTCACTGGTAAAATTCAGTGGCTTCAGAATAGGATGAATGATGAGCCTAATTCCACTAAGTCACCCTAAACCCATCCCTCATTATTATGTTAAACTCGTTGGCTACGTCAATGTAGATAATAAGATCCACAAGCCATAAATTAGATTCTGAGGCCCATACAGCAAAAGACTTGCTTTTTCCAAACCTCCCCAATGATTTTCAAACCCTCACCTAAACAGAGAGAAAATAACTCTTCTATCCCTTAGTCAACAGAGATAAGCAGCAGGTTAGCAGTCAGCTGATTTCTGATGTAATAAAAGCAGACTGACTTCTCTAGCTTCAGATACAAAACATACTAAAGAGTGGCTGCCAAAGAGAGAGGGGCAGAGGAGCAGGTGGGAATGTGGGCGGGCAGGCAGATGGCACCCAGCAGTGGCGGACGCTGGAGTGTGAACCTCCCCACAAAGATAATAACTAGTTTCTCCTTCTGAACCAGCACTTGGCAGAAGTAATAATAGTGGCTCAGACTATAATCCAGTTTAAAGGAAGAGTATATGACATATACTAGTTCCAAACATTTTTTTTTTAAGTAAGAACAAACACAAAATAAGGGCTATGGTCCAAGTAACAAAATAAATAAATTTGGGATTCTTTTCAGCTCCGCCAGTGTAAATTATTACTCTTAAGAGAAAGGAAGTGAGGCATTTGGCTCCCCTGAAGAACAGCCCCTTGGTTTTTGCCAGCCACACTCTGATTTCCAGATGTCCTGAATCAGATCATTTGGTTGGTGTCTTAGAATCTTCTGTGAGGCTTTCTCAGAAAACATCTAGAAATTTTTAAAAATTACTGGCAAGTAAGAAAAAGAAGTATATAATTTTAAGAGGACTTACTTTATCCTTCCACACCTCTGTAAGTTAATTTTTTCACTGCTTTCATACTGTCCAAAAAAAGCTATCCTGGCCTTCAGGGATGAGTCAGAAAGAGCTAGAATTCATGACAAGACTAACCCTGAGTCAACAGAGTGAGCACCTGTCCTACTGTGACTGTTTGTCCTCTGAGATTCTTGAGCTAATTACATAAAAATGGTTTCTTTAAAACAGCACCTGACCTTTACCAATACTTGATCTGACTGTTCAGGGCCAGCCACAATTGAGCTGACAATGAGGCCAGCCAATTTCTAACAAAAGCGAGGAGTCATATTTATGAATCTTTGGAGCAGGTCTGCACATACTCACTTCTCTGACTCCCTCTGAAAGCTCTCAGGGAGGGGCCAGGCCCTCTGGGCTGTGGGATGGAGCTAGGGCAGGAGCTCCCACCCAGAGCTTCCCCCAGGCACGAAGCACAGAATCCAGAAAGCTAATGGGTATTCAAGGGCAGCTGCGGAAGAGTTCCACAGGGTGTCCAGATCCTGGCACTGTCAGATGTGCCATTATGTTGACACATCCACCCAGCCCTCACCAAGCAGGTGCATGAGGCAATCTTTTCATTTCATCCTATCAACCTTAGCAAGTTAAACTATAACTATGGAGACAGCAGGAAACTGTATCTGCCTACTAAAACTGTGGTCATGGGCTTCCAAGAGCATCATGTTCTTTCCCAGCCTTGATGGCAGGCAGGGAATGTCTTCATAGTAAATCAAACCTACTGCCAGCTCAGTGATCCCTGACACTAGGCATCAGGTACTCCTCTTGATGGCACGTGGGGTGAACTGAAAACATATGCCCCAATTCTAGAGCCCCAGGGGCCTTTTTCATCTTTTCTACTCATTCATAAATAAAACGGTGCTATTTATTATAAACACCACAAGGCATATGTACTCTGAGAGTTATAAAAAGTTTTTATTTTTTTTCAGCCAAGAAAGAAGTCACTAGTTTAAAAACTCAACAAACAGGCGAACTCTTCAAAAAGAAGATGCCAAAGGCAATCCTCAGTTTATATATTAGAGCCACTATCAACTTTGCTTCTTTCATGCTTTGATGATAACTGATACTCAGTTAATGTTTTCACTCAACACAGCCTCGAGCCCAATAGGAGGATCTTGGGAAAGCCCAGGTTCACCTAGTAAGAAATACATTTTAGTAATGTGGCACCTGGATTTGAATCCCAGCTTTGCCTCTCACTAGTTACTCAGCCTCTTGGAGCTTTTATCAAAAAATGAGATGAGGTTTCTAAAGTACTTGGCAGCACACCTGGCATATAGGAACAGTTAAGAAATACCGCTGATTTCCTGATCTCATCACTTTGTCACGCATACCATTCAGAACCTCAAAATTTAAGGCTTTTCTTATATAACAACCAAGCGTGATACATGGTCTTGATTGAATTCTGGTTTAAACAGATGAACTCTAAGACATTTAGAGGCAAATGGGGAAATCTGAATGTGAATTGACATTATATAATATTAGGAAATCATTATCAATCATTATGTAAGTTAATGGTATTTGGGTTATGTAAAAAAGTTCTTGTTTTGTAAAGATGCATAATAAAGTGGCAAAATGTTTAAAATATTTCAGAAAACAAGGGATGGCAAATTAACAATTGTTGAACCTAACTAATGAGTATACAAATGCTTATTATACTATTCTCTCCACGTTTTTGTACATTTGAAATTTTTCGTAATTCAAAATTCCAATAAAGTGGTTTTCTAACATAAAAAAGACACAAGTATGTCCACTTTTAAAAACAAATAAATATATTCTGAAACCAAACACAAGTGTTTAGAATTATGAATTATCCCTGCGTTAAGAAATCCATTAAGTATAGTCTCAATTCTTTTCAAAGCCCTTATTTGATCTACTGCTCCTCAAAGGAACACTGTGCCATCAGCTGAACCTATCTCCCACCGTCTGTAACCCGTATCCTCTGACCACATGCCCATTATCATTCTGTCCTCAGAGTTAAACTGTTCTCCATATTACTGCTCTTCCTGTCTTTCCAAATCTGACCATTCTATGAAAAGTCCTTCCCATCTACTCCAGCTCTACCTTCCCTTACTCTCTACCTTGAGGCATATACACAAATTACAAATTTTGACTGTGTTGTTCTCTACCAACCAAATTCATACTTTGTATTGGCTGAACTGCATACATGTTTCATCCATCCTACTGTACTGTAAGATGTTGGTTGGCAGCGGTAGCTTCTTTTATTCTTCAAGCCTCCAACTAAACAATGTACACTGCTCTAAACAGTGCAAGAATCTGTTAACAAATACTACTGATGACTGTTCACACCCTACTCTACCCTTGAGGAGTCCTAAGAGATGAAACTGACTCAATTTGAGCCAGAAATGCTTTGAGAGAGCTTGCTCATTATGAGTAAGATTCTCCTTAAAATAAAAGAGAGGCTCCAATTTCTCTTTGGGATCTAAGTGACACCTTCTCAATGCTTTATAGCCGACAGTCCCCTTGGATGTCATCTCCAGCTCTTTCAAGTGCTACTTCTAAATGACCCTACAGTGTTCATGGCAAAACATTTAGGTAACATACCCTGAGTTCATCGACTTTAAGATCTCAACAGCCTCACAATAGCCCTGCCCTTCCAAAAAAGCAGTATGCTGGGACCTCAATTACAGCTGGTACATAATCCATTCTGACAGCACACCTCTGCCACTCACACCAGGGCCAGGGCAAACAGAGTTGGTTAAAAGGCATCAGTCCCTAAATCCCTAAGCAGGAGTGTCCAACCTTTTGGCATCCCTGGGCCACACTGGTAGAAGAATCGTCTTGGGCCACACATTAAATACACTGCGACACGTAATCACAAAAAAATCTCATAATGTTTTCAGTAAATTATGATTCTGTGTGGGGCTGCATTCAGCCACCCTGGGCTGCATGCGGCCCACGGGCTGGACACCCCCGTGCCTGAAGGAACAGGAAACAACTAACAGGTTCACAATTCAGGAAAGATGAGTACAGTGTCATGGCCAGGAATGCCAGCCCTCTCCTAAGACTACAGTTATGGTTGAGCTGGGTAGTTTGCGGGTGGGTAAAGGGCTTCCATTCTAGAAAGCACTGGACAACTAACTGGTTTTACCATCTCCAACTCTTATCTTCCCATTAAACTCAACTGCATCAAGTTCCTGTTCTGATAAGGCACTCTAGTCTAGTCTAGTACGACTGTACCACCCAGAAAAGTCATACTCTGAAGGATTAATATTAAGGAAGACAAATCTGGAGCAATAGGAGCTTAGAGGATAATCTTTGATTGAGTGGTAAGATGTGAAGTCTTTCCTCAAATGTAGGCAATTTTCTTCTCTTATATCCTGTAGCACTAACATGTCTCCATAGAATCCTTTATGCTACACTATTACTGAATGAAGTCCCTCTGCCTAGACCATGTGAAGAAAGAGGACTCACATCATCACGTTTCTTTTCTTAATCTGCCTCTTGACCAAGACCATATATAAAGCATTGGTCAGAAAAATACCATTCTTACAACAAAGTAACTTGTCCTTCAAATAAACATCAATTTTATTTTTTAATTTTGAGGGTGAATGCTAACATGAAGCAAGGACAGACTTAACAGTTATATATGATTATATATGTGGGATGCTGGACCTAACATAGCATTATTAATCAGAGAAGAATGCACAGGAATGCTCACAGGCCCCCACACATGAACCACCTACAACAGTGAGCTCTTAGCATCAGGGCTTTATTCAACCAACCAAAACCACAACCAGGAACTATTATTACCTTAGCACTGTGTGGAAGAAACTGTTTAATCAATTAGCATACAGAGAAAAAGATCAAGAAATCAAACACCTAGAAGGGTTTCTCAGAACAATCCAAACACTTAAAATCATGCTTATGTCAACAAACAATTCTCTCACTTATTCTCCACATGTGAAAAATCAAAATGTTACTTGGGCCACTCTGGGTTGTGGATGGAGAAGCAGATGGGCCTCAGTAACTGAAAAGACATTAACAAGTAGTCATGTAAGTAAAGTAAAAGCCCAACAATAGTTAGGACAAATAATTGAGCTTCTCTTTTTCCTCAGAAAAAAACAAACAAAAACAAAAACCCTACCCAAAACCAAAAAAATCAAAGTAGAAACCAATCCCAAAGGTGTGTTGCTGCCGTTCTACGCTCAGTATACATTTACAATGAAAGCATGGCTGGCGATATTTTGACTTCTTTTTTTTAAATGTAAAGGTAAAGAACTTTATTCTTTCAACACCCAAACCAGAGCAGAGAGACAACAGTATATTATAAGTGTGGATAAAGTAGTATCTACAGGACGTGGAGATGGGGAAGGGGGGAGGGGAGAAGGGGTAGGTTTTGTGTTGTTGCTGCTGGCAGGAGAACTAAGCAGTCTTAAAGAACATTCTAGGATTCTAGGTTTGCCATGAAGGGGTATCACGGATCCCAAGGCCCACCACCTACCCCTTCTCCTCTTCTCCGAGGGCACCTACCTTACTGTAAGTCACTACTGATAAGTTGTTTGCGTGACTGCTGGGGGACAGATTTACAGAGTTCTGTGAAAGTCTATTCTCATCTTGCTCAGTTTGGTCAGGAGCAGGAGCCCATGTGTTTTTGCTGATCGAGTCGAACTCAGAACCCCCAGGGTCTTTTAAGTTGTTTTCATCTGATTGTCGGTTCTTTTGGGGAGAGGCAAACGGGTTGAAGTTTCCTTCTACCTTGCGATGTGGCTGTGTGTTGAACTCCGTTTCAAAAGATGACAGCTGCTGCGTTACTCCTAAAAGTCCACCCACCTCCACACTGAGAATCACCCAGATGACATCTGAAACAAAAAGGCAACTCATGTCAATACCAGATACACCCCTGAGGCCCAAAGCAGCTACCACTGAGAACCTCCACCACCACCCAAACCATAGAAAGAAGTGTTCTTCTATATGCTAGTTTAGAAGCTTACTGACAAAGTAGTCTCGTACATTTGCATTGCATAAAGTTCTACATTTCTGACAATGTCATGGGCAAACTCTGGTACAAATTCAGAGGTCTGTGGTGAGATCCCTGGAACTATTTGTAAAAAGGTTACTAGTTGATTCTGATGTACAGCCATCTTTGGAAATCATTACTCCAGTACAGTGGTCCATAGAAACCTAAAAGCTATTTTCCCAGAATTACAAGTTCTTTGTGGCTCTTGCTTTATTTTACATGCATTTAACTCAGAAAACTCACAGCAGGCATAATTCTTGTGTCAAAAAATGCTTATAATTACTAAAACTGGAACTTATAGATTGCCCCCATGTCCTGGGTAATTTAGAGTGACCATGTTGTTTAAACTAGGTCAACTGAGAGTAAAAGAGAGAGCTATTAATAATTGCACCAGGACACAGGTGTAAACCAGCAATGACCCTGACATATTGGGACATATACCACCCTGGCTATTTCCACAATATATGTGGTCAAAAGATAGCAAAACTTTTTCGTCTCAGACTTTCTAAAATAATCCAATTTAACACCAATTTACCTTACTGTCAGATAGGAAAACCCTACTATCTACTGTAAAACCGTAAGATACTTGTTTTATTTATTTTTTACCCTCACCCAAGGATATGCTTTTTGATTTTAGAAAGAGGGAGGGAAAGAGAGGGAGAGAAAAAGGGAAAGAAACATCGATGAGTGACAGAAACATTGATTAGTTGCCTGTTGTTCATGATCCGACTGGGGACTAAACCGCAACCTAGGCATGTGCTCTGACCAGGATTCGAACCTGTGATGTTTCAGTTCATGGAACATTTCAATTGACTGAGCTACACTGGCCAGGGCCATAAAAGACTTGTTTTAAAAGGATACAACACAGAACTTCTGTCCTAATTCAGTTATTTCCTTAATTACCAAAGCAAAGTTTCAAAAGAAGAATAAGGAAAGTGGCAGCTTCCTCTGATGTCCAGTTCAGAGAATAGTGGCATCTATTTTCCTGCTGCAAGGTTTTCAAAAAGCAAGCTACAGAAAGGCCAAGAAGCATTTAAGTGTTAACCCTGCTAAAGACAAATATAAAAAATTGTCCAGGCTCCTAAATCACTGCTGTAAGGTTGATAAGAAAAGGCAAACAAACTTCATAAAACACCCAACAACATGTAAGAGGATAGTGAAGAAACTGAGGAAAACCCTCTTAGGCTGTGTTTATTCTCAATTTTAAATTTGGGTTCTGTATCTGAGAAAGGGGACCTTAGGGTGTCAGAGAGCCATAAATACTCAATTTGAGGTTAGTGGTTTGCGAGCTCTATTAAGAACAGGGTTGCATCCAAACAGCAATGGGTCAGAACCCAGTAAGTAGAGATGCAGTGACATCTACTGTTCACTTCTAGAATTAGCAATTCTTTTCCTCTCAAGAATAGGAAGCTAAAGCCACCGGCAGCACTAGCACAATTCACGGGAATGGGCATCCATTCCAGACATACTTATCATTAAAAAAAAGGTGAAACTAGTACCATAAAAGTTTTAGCTGTTGATTTAACACTGTAAGCTAGGATATGCAGTGTGTCCCTTCACTTAGAAATCTGGGACAGTGCCAGGTATGGTGGGTCAGAGGACTTTCACTCAGGGCTCTAAGTCAATCTCATAAACCAATATGATGTGGGCCTTAAAGAATTACTCAATGGCAGGCAACTTGAGGGAGATTCATTCCATTCTCTTCTATCCTAGCTTTCTAACCAAAAGCAGTGTTTCTTCACTCTACTATTCATTTTCCCCAAATATGCCCTGTTTTACAGTACATCAATTCCCACTTGTTGTCCTCCACCTATCTGTTTCCCAAATTCTTTTGCAAGTATGTGCTAGGTTTAGAATACTTACCTTTAGGTCACATGCTTTGTTCTCTTCTCTTAGCTCAAGAAACTAAATGCTTATGAGAAAGGACAGTCTTCTGAAGTCTGTTACCAGTATATGAAACTAACGACATTCTATCCCTCCACCCCCATCCCCCAGCGTTGAGAGCTAAGCTTCTTTAGTGTAACTCACTGGGCCTTATCACACTTATGCCACTGCACTCTGTTCACCTTGGCTACTTTGCTACACTGTTCACAGATTCTACCCAGTAGCTATAAAAGGAATGTCATTTAAGAAGCCACAGATTTATAAATATCAACAATAAACACTCCAGTTCTGACCCCTCTGAAGTTATTACCATATGAGTTGAGTCATTCACGAACAGCAATATATGTCTTCTGCACTATACAATGAGTCACCTCGGTACTACCTCTAAGACCTCACATTTCCAAATGTGCTTATCCCATGCATTTAGTATGTGTGTTTAATAAAAAAAAATTAAAAAGATGATAAAAATGGACCCAATAAGCTTGTTTCAGAGAGGTTGACCAGTACAAATTCTTGCCAGAATGCCTAGATTACTGAGATGAGAAGTGCCAGCCAGGCACTTGACTATACATCTGATGATAAAATCATAGCTGTAAGGAATCTTAGGGGTCATCTAATGGAACTGTTTCACTTTCTAGATAAAGGAGCTGAGGTCTGGAAGTAGAAGAGATGAGCCTAAGATCATATGTCAAGTAAGAAGCCAACTAAGGTAAATCACCAAGACCTCCCAGTTCTTAGTACAGCTTTTTAAACTCACACTTATTTCTTCCTAACAGCAACTTGGTAAACATATCCAATCCATGGAACTAAAACTATAGTTGTCATTTCTACTTCCCAGGCCACATAGTAGCTTTACCTACAGACATATGTTCTTTGGTGCCAATATCAAATAAATAGGTGAACAGGGTGTCCCAGAAAAATAGTCAGTAAAGTAAAACCAAGGGCCAAACCTACAAAATTAGAGATTAGTAAGCAAATGGAGAAACTAAATTAGAGTATCTTGCTTTAAGGTGATTTTTTTAAAGCTTCTGATCCAGAACTTTGGAGCCAGAAGGTACTAAAAGTACTTTTCATTCAACTCATCCCTTTTACATATGATAAAACCTTAAATAGTAAGTACAGAGTTGAAACAATATGGTAAAGAAAACAAATACCAAAGTACTGAATTATAACTCAAAGTATAAAATAAATATACATGGGTCCCTAGTTATATAAATAAATAACTAAATGGGGTAGGACAGACAAACTTCCTTACAGAAGAATTTCCAATAATGTATACAGAGAGTCCCTCTTCCAGGAGGTGAGGCTTAATTCTATACATCTCTCCAACCTACCTTGAGTGGCTAGACTTAAGTGATTTGCTTCCAGACAATAAAGTATGAAAAACAGAAACTTTATGGTGGAAAAAAGTGACAGGAGACTACTTGATAAAATGGTCATGGTTAACATCTCCAGTGAAGTTATACAAACTTCAAGTAACCCACAGGACACTTCATCTCTAGTATTCTTCCCCAAACCTATGTAACATCAGTCTAACCATGAGGAAAATAGCAGACTAACTCAATTATAAAGGACACCTGCTGGTATTCCTCAAAACCATAACTGATCATGAAAAACATGGAAAGACTATGAAACTGTCAGAAACCAAAGGAGACTCGGAGACACAGCAACTAAATGTAATGTGGTACTTATAGACTGGATTCTTGAACAGAAAGAGGTTGTAAGTGGAAAAACTGATAAAATCTAAGCCTGGAGTTTAACTAACAGTAATATTCCAATGTTGATGTCTTCATTCTGACAAGTATGCGATGGTTATGTAAGACGTTAACAAGCAGGGAAACTGAGTATATGGGAACTCTGTATCATCTTAGCATTAAAAATTGTATTTTCAGGCACTGAGAGGTAAAGTTGCCACAAAGCCAACGCAAACCATTCTCTCTGTAGTTCACTTCCTCAAATTTCTCAGAGGCCTAAAAAGACCATCTTATCAACTGCACATGAGTCACTCTTGTCTAAAGGGAGACTACTCTTTTCTAATACAACCGCTCAGTAGAGCAGTAAAGGCCAGTTAATGGTCTTCTAACAGGGGCAACAGTACAAATTATGTGGATGTTAGACTAAGACTGCCTAATTCCAGAGCCTCCCTCTGGCCTGCATAAGGACAGACAGAAGCCACTCAAAGCAAGCAATAACTGTGGCATCAATAGGTTCCACTTGGTCTGGGCTTCCCAAGGGGAAAGGCCAGGGCACTTGGGAAAGTACCATTTTAAAAAATCTAGTTTACAAGAACACTTCAAAGGAGTTTAAACTGTGGCTAGGACTATGTAAGGCTTCTGATCTCTAGAACAACTACCTTGGGCTTGTTCCCCAGGAATCGTGAGATAAAAAAATGCCACAGCACCAGAAGACATAGCCTAGCTTAGTTGGCATATAACATGGAAGATTACCATGGAGATCACTTACAGATTTGGAGGTTGTAGATTCAAATCCTTCCTAAAGCTCAACTCATCTTCAAAGCATAACAGGAACCTCACATTACCCCTGAGAATTAAGAAACAAATTGGGCCTGGAGAGGAAAACAGGTACCAGTCAATTGCTGGGCCATAAACTATGGGCTCCCTTCTCTGGGGGAAAGCTAGGTATGTATTGCCTAGCTTCAGTGAGAAAGGCTTGAAAGGAGAGAGTGTGAACACTGGTTGTCTCGTGGACTGAAACAAGTCCTGACGGTGCGTATGTCAATACCATGAGCAGGTCTTGACATTTTTGTGTCTTTTGGACCTACCAAGGCAATAGTAGTACTACTTTTGGAAGAGGACACTTCCAACTGTCCTTGCACTGATCTGCCTAGTCTCAATTTCCAGCCTGCATTTCCACATTATTTACTCAACAGAGTAGCTTTACTCCCATGACACATACACAGGCACTCAGATGCTATTACTACATCTACCTCAGCATCTAGAGAAGAGGGTAGAGGCAGGCAACACCAGTTCATCAGCTCCTCAGAGGGACAACTCCTGGTTTCTGGGGCTTAGGCCCCATTTAGGAATAGTGACTGTTGAAGGCCTGCTTCCCTACCCATTCTCACTCCCCACCTCATCTTGCCAGAAATATGCATTAGAAATTTCTTTCCTTAGTTTCATCTTCTCCTCAGGAATTTCCTTTTAAAATGCAAATGTCCCTCAAAGTACATATTAAGCTACCTTAACCTCATTATCATGTCAACCAATGGACACAAGTTCATATAGGGGAGAAGAAAGAGAAGCAAAAGGGAAGAACAACGAAGTACCTATCCCATGTGCCCATAAGAGGGAGAGCGGCTCAGAAAACAAAGTGGAAATGATAGTAACAAATACAGTGGAACCTTCGTTCTAGAACTTAATTCATTCTGGAAGGCTTTTCAAGAAGCAATTTGTTTGAAAACCGAATCATGCCTAAAAGACGCATGACTGATCATACAGGTACCTGCATGAAAGGGATGTCAGGTTGACAACCGAGGTTTAACTGTAAACTATTCCTACTTCACATTTTTTCCAAAATCATGCCCTATTTAATAATCATGAGCTTTACCTTAAACAGGTGGGTGGTAGGTAGTGCGATCATTTAATTGCTTATTTGCCTCAAGTCTTAGGGTTACAATGATTCCCCACTTCCCAAAGCCATTAAATTAGTGCCATGGAACTGAAAGAGTATAAGCTTGTCTGAGACAAAAATAAAGATGAGCTCAGAACGAAACAGAAAAAAAAACCCAAAAACCAGCCTTGCCATGAACTGGGCTGGGAGAACAGACAGCGATAAAGGCAGGTGCAAAGTTAACAGTAAACATTACTTCTCCCAAGATCACAGAGCAGCTGTAAAATGCTGTAATAGCGTTCTGAGTGGCTTCTTTCTTATCAACGATGCCCCCAGACTCACTTTGTTACTGAGGATATCCAACTGCTAAACTGCCCTTGTCGCATGACAGCACCCAAACCCTAATTAATCCTCCCTTCTAATTCTGTCTCAGAAACAGTGGCAATCCAAAACTGATCCCCACATGCCTGTGAGCCTCTTTAGAATCATTCAGCAAAAACCCAAACCTTATACAAGTCCCTTCCCCCCTTCCTGTTATTGCAATGGAGGGAATCAGGTTGTCACCACCTGAACCCTTTCACTGATCTTAGCATCACTAAGAGCCAAATAATTTTGAAAAAGAACAACAAAGTTGGAGACCTAATACTTCCTGATTTCAAAACTCATTACAAAACTACAGTAATCAAAACAGTGTGGTACTGGCAGAAAGACAGACATATATACCATGAAACAGAATGGAGAACTCAGAAATAAACCCTCATATTTATGGTCAAATGACTTTTTTTTTTTTTTACAAGAGTGCCAAGACCATTAGAAGGGGAAGGATAGTCAGCTTCAACAAAAGGTATTGGAAAATTGGATATCCATGTGCAAAACAATGAAGTTGGACCCTTGTCTTACACCACATACAAAAATTAACTAAAAAATGGACCAAAGACCTAACCATTAAGACCTAAAATTGTAAAACTCCTAGAAGAAAACACAGAAGCTTCATGACTCTGATTTAGAAATGATTTCTTGGTTATGACACCAAAAAAACAGGTAACCAAAGAAAAAAGATATACTGGAATACATTAAAATTAAAACTTTTGTACAAAGGACATGATCATCAGGGTGAAAAACAAACCATGGAATGAAAAAAATATATGCAAATTACCTACCTGAAAGGGGCTAATATGCAGAGTATGTAACAAAACTTTACAAAATAAAATAAATAACCTGATTTTTTTTTAAAAAAGGCAAAGGATTTGCATGGACAAAATGATCAACAAGCACATGAAAAAATGCTCATCACTCATCATTAGGGGAAATGCAAACCAAAACCATAATTAGATAACACCTTACACCCATAAAGCTGTATACTACTAAAAACCAGAAGATGAGTTTTGGTGAGGATATGGACAAACTGGAATTCTTGTCTGTTACTGGTGAGAGGGTAAATGGCATAGCCCCTATGGAGAATAACATGGTAGTTCCTCAAAAAATTAAAAACAGAACTGCCATGTGGTCTAGCAATTCTACTTCCAACTGTATACCCAAAAGAACTAAAAGTAGGGTATGGAACAGATATTTGTATACCCATATCCATAGCAGCATTATTCATAATACCAAAAAGCAGGAACAATCCAAGTTTACATTGACGAATAAATGTAAAAACTATGGTCTACACATACAATGAAATTAAGCAAGTTTTACAAAGAAAGGAAATTCTGAGATATGCTACGATTTGGATGAACCTTCAAGATGTATTATGCTAAGTGAGATAAGCCAGTCACAAAAGAAGAAATACTGTATGATTCCACTTTATATGAGGTCCCTGGAGCGGTCAAATTCATAAGACAGAAAGCAGAATGGTTGGTTGTCAGAAGCTAGAGAGAGAGGAAAATGAGCATTTTAATTTTTTTTTTTTTTACTGATTGATTGATTTGAGAGAGTGAAGAAGGGAGAAAGGAAGGGAAGAAGAAACATGAACTTTTTGTTCCACTTATTTACACATTCATTGGTTGATTTTTGTATGTGTCCTGACTGGGGACTGAACCACAAACTTCGAGTATTGGGACAAAACCCTAACGAACTGAACTGAACTACCTGGCAAGGGCCTAGGAGTTACTTTTTAATGGCTACAGCTTCAGTTTTGCAAGATAAAAAAAAGTTCCTCTACTAGCTGGTGGTGATAGTTGCATAACAATGTGAATGCACTTAACTGTCATTGAAATGTATTTAAAATGGCTAAATGGTAAATTTTGTTATGTGTATTTCACCACAATTAATTAAAAAAAATCTTTTCAGTTGCTTAAGGTTAATCACCACTATCTTATGTGGCAGAATCAAAACCAGAAGTCGTCGCACTTGAACCCAGGTTTAGTGCTTATCTATAATACAATGCAATGTTCCTTCTCCACCCCTGATCAGTTTTAGAATTCCACCAATCAGGAAATAGATGATACTCTTCCTGGCAGAAAAGGTGAAAATATTAACATCCTAATAATTTAAACTTCTGCAGCTTACTAATAGAGCATAATCTGTGTGGGTATAGTACAGCTGCAGAAAACACACACAGCATGATAGCACATTCAAGCAACTTAAATTATTAACTTAAATTTCCAAGTAAAATTATGTTTAAGGATAATACAGGGAATCAAAACTATAGCTACTGCACATCAAGAGCCAAATGTATGGGCTAGTAAGATGGTGGAGGAGTGACTGGAAATCATACTGACCTCCTCCCAGGACCAATCTGAAATTAAAACTAAATTGTGGAGAAATCACCTGTAACAAAACAACTGAACAACAGCTAGAGAGGAGCCTTTTAACCTCAGATAAACAGAAGAATCAGCTTTAGCACAACCTGACTGGTAGGAATGCGGTAGAGACTTGAGAATGCGGGCTGGGTGCCCATGGACTGGAGCGCCAGAGGGATATTTGAACGGCCAGTTGGATCCCCTTGAGAAGAGCAGGGTCTAAACCATAAGCAGGGATCTCCAACCTACAATACCAGAGCCCAAAAAGTACACATATAACAGCCAGCTGCAAAAAGCGACAGGGTTGCTCTCTGCCAGAGACAGGCAGCTGGAGGCGCAAAGAGCCGCTTAAAGGGCCAATGCATAAATTTTTACGTGCAGCCACTTACCCTGGGCTCCATCAAAGGCTGGGGCAGACTGGGCTAGAGACACCTGAGGAGAGACTGGGGAAGGAACCTTTGGGGCAAGAACTGAGGGAATAGCTGGCAGGGTCCTGGTGCTGACTCCTCCCCCATATGGCAGCAGCTATCTTGCTCAGTCCACTCCTCTGAGCAGCTGCAGTGTGAGAGGACACAATAGCCCCGCCGCCAGGAGGGATTCTGCCCTGGCCCTGTGGTGCTTTAGCGTGACTGCTGAGTGCAGGGTGACTAGATTAACAACTGAAGGAGACAGCCACAGACAGTAGATTTCTGGAAGTCTTGAACAGACTGCCTAAGGTCAGACAGGGTCAACATCCAGAAAGGGAAAAAAAACAAACTGCAGTCTCCTACCATCTAAGTTCACACCACAAAGTCAGGAAATCAAGACAGGTCAATTTAAGAAGCAGAAGCAAAAAGGAAGAGTCTCACAATGAATGGGAAGACAAAGAAACACCCCTCGGTTAAAGGGAAAGGAGGAATCCCCAGAAAGAGAACTAAATGAAATAGAGGTGGCAAGTAAACTAACAGATACTAAGTTCCAAACAACAGTTCTAAAGAAGCTCAATGAGCTCAAGTGAGCTCAGAGAGAATTACCAAAAACTACAGGGAAACTACAAGGAACTTACTGCCAACTATATCAGCATGAAAAAGGGCATAGAAACTATGAGTAAGAGACAAGAGGAAATGAAGAATACAATTTCTGAATTAAAGAACACAGTAGAAGGAATCAAAAGCAGGCTAGATGAAGCAGAGGATTGAATGAGCAAGCTGGAGGATAAGTTAGAAAAAATCCTCCAGAAAGAGCAAGAAAATGAAAAAAGACTCAAAAAGAATGAAGAAGCGTTTAGGGAAATGCAAGACAACCTGAAATGTAATCATATCTGTATAATAGGGATACCAGAAGGAGAAGAAGAGCAAGGGATAGAGAACCTGTTGGAAAAAGTAAAAGAGTTTCCCAGACAAAAGAAGGCTAAGACACAGTGTAGCTGAATGGGTAAGAAAACATGATCCACACTTATGCTGCCTCCAAGAGACCCACCTCAGAACAAAGGGCCTACACAGACTGAAAGTAAAGGGATGGAAAAAAAAATATTCTAAGCAAATGGACAGGAAAAAAAGACAGGGGTAGCAATACTTGTATCAGACAAAATAGATTTCAAAGCAAAGGCCATAAAAAGAGACACAGAAGGACACTTGATAATACTCAAAGGAAGAATCCATCAAGAAGACATAAACATTGTAAACCTACATGCACCCAACACAGGAGCACCCAAATATAGAAGGAAAATCTTGGAGGACTTCAAGAAAGATATAGACAGCAACACACTGATAGTAGGAGATTTTAACATCCCACTGTCAACAATGGAGAGACCTTCCAAACAAAATATCAACAAGGATATTTTGGAAGAGAACAATGCATTAGATCAAATACACTTAACTGACACAGATAGAACCTTTCATCCCAAAGAAGCAAAATACACATTCTTTTCAAATGCACATGGAACATTTTCAAAGACAGACCACATGACAGGACACAAAACAAGCCTCAACAAATTGAAGAACATTGAAATCATAACAAGCATTTTCTCAGACCACAAGGGCTTGAAACTACCAACCAACCTCAAGGGAAAAACTCAAAAACATTCAAATTCATGGAGACTGAATAGCATGCTATTAAACAATGAATGGATCAATAATGAGATCAAAGAAGAAATCAAAAGGTTTCTGGAAATAAATAAAAATGAACACACAACAGTCCAAAACCTATGGGACACAGCAGAAGGCAGTCCTGAGAGGGAAGTTCATAGCAATACAGGCCTACCTAAAAAAGATAGAAACATTTCAAATAAACGACCTAACCCTTCAGCTTCAAGAACTGGAGAAACAACAAACAAATCCCAGAGCAAGTAGAAGGAAGGAAATAATCAAGATCAGAGCAGAAATAAATGACACAGAGACTCAAAGAACAATTCAAAGGATCAACAAATCCAGGAGCTGGTTCTTTGAAAAGAAAAAGTATTGACAAGCCTTTAAGCAGACTCATCAAGAAAAAACGGGAGAGGACCCAAATAAATAATGTCAGAAATGAAAGAGGAGAAAGAACTGATACCACAGAAATACAAAGGACTGTAAGAAATTACTATGAGCAATTACATGGCAAGAAATTTGAAAACCTCGATGAAATGGACACATTTCTACAAAAATATAACCTTCTAACACTGAATGAAGAAGCAAAAAGCCTGATCAGACCAATAACAGCCAGTGAAACTGAAGCAGTAATCAAAAAACCTCCCGGCACACAAAAGCCTTGGACCGGACGGTTTCACAGAATTTTACAATCATTTAAGGAAGAGCTAAATCCAGTCCTTCTCAGACTGTTCCAAAATATCCAAGAAGAGGGAAGACTCCCAAACTCTTTTTATGAGGCCAGCATCACCCTAATCCCAAAACCAGGTAAAGACACAACAAAGAAAGAAAACTACCAGGCCAATATTGCTGACGAACACAGACACTAAAATCCTCAGCAAAATATTGACAAACTGCATACAGCAATACATTGAAAAGATCAACCACCATGATCAAGTGGGATTCACCCCACGGATGCAAGGAAGGTTCAATATTCGCAAATCAATAAACATAATACATCACATAAACAAAATGAAAGACAAAAATCACATGATCATATCAATAGACATGGAAAAAGCATAAGCATTTGATAAGGTACAGCATCCATTTATGATAAAACACTCAGAAAAGTGGGAATAAAGGGGGCATACCTCAACTTAATAAAGGCCATATGTGAAAAACCTACAGCCAACATCATACGCAATGGGCAAAAACTAAAAGCTTTCCCACTAAGACAGGGTTGTCTGCTTTCACCACTTCTATTCAACATAGTATTGGAAGTCCGAGCCACCGTGATCAGACAAGAAAAAGAAATAAAAGGCATCCAAATTGGAAAGAAGGAAGTAAAACTGTCATTGTTTGCAGATGACATGATAGTGTATATAGAAAACCCTATAGACTCCACCAAAAAACTATTCAACCTAGTAAGTGAATTTAGCAAAAGAGCAGGATACAGAGTCAATATTCAGAAGTTGAAGGCATTTTTGTACACCAACAATGAAATATCAGAATCAGAAATCAGGGGGAAAAAATCCCATTTGCCATAGCAACAAGAAAAAGTACCTAGGAATAAACTTAACCAAGGAGGTAAAAGACCTGTACTCAGAAAACTACACAACACTGATGAAAGAAATTAAGGAAGACACAAATAAATGGATGCATATACCATGTTCATGGATTGGAAGAATTAATGTCATCAAAATGTCCATACTGCCCAAGGCAATTTATAGAGTCAATTTCTAGATTCAATGCAATTACTATTAAAATACCAATGACATATTTCACAGATACAGAACATTTCAAAAATTTATATGGAACCATAAACAACCCCAAGTAGCTGCAGCAACTTTGAGAAAGAAGAACAAAGGAGGACGGATCACAATACCTGACATCAAACTCTATTACAAGGCCACTGTAATCAAAACAGCCTGGTACTGGCATAAGAACAGACACATAGATCAATGGAACAGGATAGAGAGCCCAGAAATAAACCCATGTCTCTATGGTCAATTAGTTATTTGACAAAGGGGGTAGAAGTATAAAATGGAGTAAGACTAGCCTCTTCAACAAATACTGTTGGGAGAACTGGATAGCTACATGCAAAAAATTGAAATTTGACCACTAACTTACACCATACACAAAAATAAACTCAAAATGGATAAAAGACCGAAATATAAGTTGCAACACCATACAAGTCCTAGAGGAGAACATAGGCAGGAAACTCTCAGATAGTCCATGCAGCAATATTTTCACCAATATGTCTCCCTAAAGCAAGGGACATAAAGGAAGGCATAACAAATGGGACTTCATTAAAATAAGAAGATTCTGCACAGCTAAAGAAAGCATCAGCAAAATGAAAAGGGAACCAACCATATGGGAAAATATATTTGCCAATGATACATCAGATAGGGGTTTGATCTCCAAAATATATAAAGAACTCATGCAACTCCACTCCAAGACGACAAACAACCCAATTAAAAAATGGGCAAAAGGCATGGACAGACACTTCTCCAAGGAAGAGATACAGAGGGCACAGACATATGAAAGGATGCTCAGGGTCACCAGCCATCAGAGAAATGCATATTAAAACCACAATGAGATATCACTTCACACCCGTCAGAATGACCATCATAAACAGATCAACAAACAAGAGGTGCTGGCGAGGCTGTGGAGTAAAGGGAACACTAGCACACTGTTGGAGGGAATGCAGTCTGGTGCAGCCCCTGTGGAAAACAGTTTGGAATTTCCTCAAAAAGCTAAAAATGGAACTGCCTTTTGACCCAGCGATTCCACTGCTGGGATTATACCCTAGGAATCCCAAAACACCAGTTCAGAAGAACCTATGCACCCTAATGTTCATAGCAGCACAATTTACAATAGCCAAGTGCTGGAAGCAACCTAAATGCCCATCAATAAAGGAGTGGATCAAAAAACTATGGTACATTTACACAATGGAATACCACGCAGCAGAAAGAAAGAAAGAGAGCTACTACCCTTCATGACAGCATGGATGGAACTGGAGAGCATTATGCTAAGTGAAGTAAGCCAGGGGTGAAAGACAAATACCATATAATCTCACCTGTACGTGGAACCTAATCAATAAAACAAACAAGGAAGAAAAATATAATCAGCAACATTGAAAGAAAAAAACCAAACTGATGATAATGAGAGCGGTGGGGGTAATGGGGGAAAGAAGGGGAAGGGTCAAATCAAGGAACATGTATAAAGGACCCATGAACAACGACAAAGTGGGGAAGGATGAGGGTGGGAGGTGAGGGTGGGTGGGGCACTGGAAAGTGCTGGGGGAAAAACGGAGACAAATGTATTTGAACAATAAAAAATTAAAAATTTTTAAAAAGCCAAATGTATGTAACTGGCATAAAATATACAGATTAAAACTAGCATTTTAACAATTATTTTGCCATTAACATTGAAGTGCACTTAAATATGGCACTGGATAAAATGGCTTAACATTTAAATACTGTCCATTTTATATGCAAATAGGTAGAAAAATGGTTGGTATTCTTATTTCTTACTACTACTTCTGAATTTCTCAACCAGTCTGATTGGGACATACTTGGTGCTTCTTAATAGCTGTAGTATTTTCATCAAAGGATAATTAAAAATAGAATATTCAAACAAGTACTTCCAAGTAAATATTTAACAACCAGAAAGTTAAATTTTTAGAGTAGCAATTGATTTACTTAATTCAACCTTAAATATATATATTTTTTAAAAGACTACTCCTCTTTGTATACATACTTCTACGGTGAGGTTTAACTTTGGACTTTGACACTTTCCTTTCCACAGAGTAACTATGTACATTTTGAATAGTTAACAGCATAGTTAAGACATAAGCCCCTATTGTCTTTTTTTAAAAATTCTCACCTGAGGGTATGTTTTATTGATTTTATAAGGGGTTGGAGGGAGAGAGAAGACTGAAACTACAACCTAGGTATGTGCCCTGACCAGAATGGAAACCTTCTTGGTGTAAGGGATGACACTCCAATGAACTGAACAGGGTCAGGGTCCTCTTGTCTTTTTTTTTTTTTTTTTTTTTAAGCAACTCAAACCATAACACAATTATGGGCAAAAAGTGTAAAAGAGCATTATTGATTGTAGTCATCACTGGTGAAAGTGTTTTGACCTAGACATTTCAAATCACTCACACTGCCTTATCCTTGCTCTCCCTTCTCCCATCTCCTAAAAGGACTGGCTTTGTTTCTTGCTTCAGGGAAACCGCTCCTAGTCAACGTCATCTTAGTTCGACCAATGCTGACCAATGCAAGAATCTCCAAAACAAAACAGTAACCCCTCCCCGTCAATGTTCACTCCAGGAGAACTACATTACAGACATCATGTTCACTGGCAAGTCACAAAGACAGTGATGAAGCAGAACTTCCTGAATGTTTCTTCATCTTCTCTCCCCTCCACCTCGTGTTCCACTTTCTTCTTCATTTCTTTGGTCTTACACAACTTTCCCAAGCACCCATTCCTATTCACTTTTACTGCAGGCCCTTAACAGGTCAAAATATTTTCCAGGCTTGAATCTGAGCACAGAGTCTTAGGGAAATAAATGACTATTCATCCCTGGACTGAAGTAGGTCTAGCAACATCACACACAGGAGAACTATGGGCTCATCCATGGCCCTCTGGACTTCTCAATCCTACAAATGGAGTCACAACCTCACCGCCACTGACACCTGAGGTGCAGAGCATATGGATACCCGCTTGGACCTCGTACTTTTAGTCTGGGCTTACTAAATTTTAGTCTGGGATAATAGTCTGCTACTCATCTCTCTTCCAGATGAACTCTGGGTGTAAATATTTCTCAGAGTACTATCACCTCAAATCCATCCCCCTCTCTTTCGCACACAAAACCCTCAAATCATGCCCAAACTGCTCTGGTCATGTTCAACCAGAGTTTATGCTTATTTATTGCAATCTGAAAATGTGGAACCTTCTTGCCGTCACCAATCTCAGTCTATTTAGTTAAAATGTTGTGTATTTGCAGAAGCCCTTCTAAGACCATTTGAGCTAAAAAATTATTTCCTTGTGTTTATTTTTCTTATTCAAGAAATGCATTTTTAATACTTTATTCTTACAACTTTATTTTTTAGAGCAGTTACAGGTTTACAGCAAAACTGAGAAGATATACAAACCCTTTGTATCCATATATGCACAATCCCCACTATCAACAACCCACACCAGAGTGATGTATTTGTTACAACTGATTAACCTACAGACATATCATTATCATCCGAAGTCCACAGTTTACATTAGGATTCACTCCTGCAATTGTACATTTTGAGGTTTTGGATAAATATATAATGACATGTATCCACCACTATAGTATCACACAAAATAGTTGCACTGCCCTATAAATCCTCTGGGCTTCTGCCTATTTAACCCTCTCCCCACTAGCCCCTGGCAACCACTGATTCTTTTACTGTTTCCACAGTAACCTGTTCCACAGTTTTGTATTTTCTAGGATGTCATATAATTGGAATCAAACAGTACATAGCCTTTTCAGACTGGTTTCTTTCACTTAGTGATATATATTTAAGGCTCCTTCATGTCTTTTCATGGATTGATAGTTCATTTCTTTTTAGTGCTGGACAGTACTCCATTGTCTGGCTGTAGCAGTTTATTTATCTATTCACATACTGATGAATATCTTGGTTACTTCCAAGTTTGGCAATTACTAATAAAACTGCTATAAATATGGTTAATAGTATTATAGTTTTTAAAGAAACTACTAAACTTGTCTTCCATAGTGACTATCATTTTGCATTCCCACCAGCAATCAATGAGAGTTCCTGTTGCTCCAATCCTCACCAGCATTTGTTATTGCCAGTGTTCTGGATTTTGGTCATTCTAATAGGTGGGCATATTTTAATTTGCAATTCTCTAATGACATATGATGTTGATCATCTTTTCACAGATGCTTATTTGCCATCTGGGTATCCTCTTTGGTCACATATCTGTCCAACTCTTTTGCCCATTTTTTAATTAGGCTGTTTTGTTATTATTGAATTTTAAGAGTTTTTTGTATATTTTGGATAACAGTCCTGTATGAGATTCTTTTGCAAATTTTCCTGTCAGTTTATGGCTTCTCTTCTCATTCTCTTCACATTGTCTCTCAGAAACCAGAAGTGTCTCATTTTAATAAAAGTCGAGAGTATCTATTATTTCTTTCATAGATCATGCCTTTGGTATTGCATTTAAAAAGTCACTGTGGTGGCCCTGACTGGTGTGGCTCAATGGGCTGGGCATTGTGCCTCCAACTAAAAAGATCACCAGTTCATTCCTGGTCAGAGTACATACCTGGGTTGTGGGCCAGGACCCCAGTTACGGGTGTGTGAGAAGCAACCAATTGATGTTTCTCTCGCACACTGATGTCTCTTTCCCTCTCTTTCTCCCTCCCTTTCCAACAAATAAATGAATTCTTAAAAAAAAAAAAAGTCACTGGTAGAGCTGCCATCTTGTGTCCCCATGTGTAGAAACTTATTCTCAGATGATCTGCCCAAGACCCCGAGCGCCAACCCTAGTCCCTTGTGCGGCTGTTTTCTCTCCAAGATGAAAGAAACTATCCTGAACCAAGAGAAACTTACCAAACTGCAGGCACAGGTGCGCATTGGTAGGAAAGGAACTGCTCGTAGAAAAAAAGAAGTGGTTCACAGAACAGCTAAAGCAAATGGATAAAAAAAACCTTCTGTTCTCCTTACAGAAGTTATCAATATCTTTGTATTATAAACAATATCTCTGGTATTGATGAGGTAAATATGTCCACAAGCCAATGAACAGTGATCGACTTTAACAACCTTAAAGTTTGGGCATTTCTGATAGCAAACAGTTTGTACCGTAGCAGGCCATGCCAAGACAAAGCAGTTGACAGAAATGCTACCCAGCATCTTAAATTAGCTTGGTGCAGGTCTGAATTGTTTACAGAGACTGGCTAAAGCTCTGCCTAGTCTGTGGATGGACAAGCATCACCTGCTATTGGAGATGATGACCATGATGAAGTTCCAGATCTCGTGGAGAATTTTGATGAGGCTTCCAAGAATGAAGCAAAATGAATTGAGTCAACTTCTAAAGGCAAACTTGAAGAAGTTACTGGGAGCTGCTATTTTATATTATGACTACTTTTTCAATTTTGTTTATGGATCTGATAAAATCTAGATCTCTACATTTTTAAGCTCTAGCTCTTTAGACACTGCAGCTCTTTTCACTTTTTGCTTATACACAAACCATTCTTTGCAACTAATTAAGCTGAAGAGAACTGGGAATAAAGTTGGAAACAAAGGTTAATTAAAAAAAAAAAAAAAAAAAAAGTCATGGCTGTGCCCTGGCCAATGTGGCTCGGTTGGGTGTTCTTCCTCAAACTGAAAGGTTGCAGGTTCTGTCCTCAGTCAGGACACATACAAAAGGCCACCAAACAATGCGAGAGACAATGTTTCTCTTTTACTTCCATGTTTCTCTCCCTTTTTCCCTCCTTTCTCTCTAAAGTCAATATAAGCATGTCCTTGGGTGAGGATTAAAAAATAAAGAAGTCATTGCCACATCCAGTCATCTAGATTTTCTCCTACATTTTACTCTAGGAGTTTCATAGTTATGCAGTTTTTAATTTGTGTGAAGAACGTAAGGTCTGTGTGCAGATTAAGCTTGTGCATGTAGATGTCTCGTTACCATTTGTTGAAAAGACTATCTTTTCCCCAGGGTATTGTTTTTGTGCCTTTGTCAAAGCACAACAGGCTGTATTTGTGTTGGTCTATTTCTGGGTTTTCTATTCTGTCCCATTGATCTATTTATTTATTCTTTCACCAATACTATATTGTTTTGATCACTGTAGCTTAATAATAATTACTGAAGGCAAAGAGTGTCAGCTCTCCAGCTTTGTTCTTCTCCAAAGCTAAATTGGTTATTCCCCTCCATATAAAACTTAGAATTACTTATTAGTTTCAAGAACTTTTTGTTGATTCTTTCAGATTTTCACATAGAAAATCATGTCATCTGCCAAAAAAAGACAATTTTATTTCTTCCTTCCCAATATGTATAATTTTTATTTCCTTTGTTTTATTGCATTAGCTATATTTCCAGTATGATGTTGAAAAGTAATGGCCTTTCTTTGGCTTATTTCTTTTCTTAGCAGGAAACTTCTAATTTTTCATCTTTAAGTATGATGTTAGCTGAAGGTTTTTTGTAGATGTTCTTTATCAAGCAGGGGAAGATCTCTATTCCTAGGTTGCTAAAAATTTCATCATGAATGGGTGTTGGATTTTTAGAAATGATTTTTCTCCATCCATTGAAATGAACACGTGATTTTTTTTTCTTCTTCTTAGCTCACAGATGTGATGGATTACATTAACTGATCTTTGAATGTTGAACCAGCTTTGCATGCCTGAGATAAATCCCACCTGGTCATGGTATATACACAGGGTTGTGCAGAAGTAGGTTTACAGTTGTTAGTACATGAAATAGAGTTTATTCTTGTATTATTCATTATTGTATTATTTACTATTGTTATTAATCTACATTTGCCCATCCCTGTATAATTCTTTATAAACATTAGATTTGACTTGGTAATATTCTGTTGAGGAATTCTGTATCTATGTTTATGAGAGATAATGATCTGTGGTTTTCTTTTCTCATAATGTCTATGTCTGGTTTTGGTATTAGGATAATGCTGGCCTCACAGAATGAGTCAGGAAGTGTTTCTTCTGCTTCTATCTTCTGGAAGAGATTCTAGAGAAGCAGCATAATTTCTCCATTTAATGTTTAGTAGAATTCACCAGTGTACTCTTCCAAGCCTGATGCTTTCTGTTTTTTAAGGTTAATTGTTTTTTAAGGTTAAGGTTTTAAAGTTGATTCAATTTAATAGATATAGGCCTATTTGGATTGTCTATTTCTTGTTGTGTGAGTTTTGGCAGACTATCTTTCAAGGATTGGTCTATTACATGTAGGTTATCAAATGTGTGGGGACAGACTTGCTTTTAACATTCCCTTATTACCCTTTCATGTCCACAGGATCTGTAGTGATGTCCCCTCTTTTATTTCTGGTACTAGTGATTTATGTCTTCCCTCTTTTTCCCTTAGCCTGGCTGGATAGAGTTTATTGATTTAATAGATTTTTTCAAAGAACCAGTTTTTTATCTTTCGATTTTCTCTGTTGATTTATTTTTGTATTTTCACTGATTTCTGCTCTAATATTTACTATGTCTTTTTCCCCTGCTTACTTTGGATTTAATTTGCTTTTCATTTTCTAGATTCCTAAGGTAGAAGCTTAGATTACAGACTGTAGATCTTTCTTCTCCAATACAGTCATTTGCTACATTAACATTATGGTCAACAATGGAATGCAAACACAATAGTGTTTGCACAAAATTATAATGGAACTGAAAAATTTCTATCAGGTATGACAGTCGTAGCTGTCATTATGTCATAGTTCAATGCACTACTCATGTATTTGTGGAGATGCTGGTGTAAACAAACCTACTGCGCTGCCAATCACATAAAAGTATAGCACATACCATTATGTTGAGTACATAATACTTGATAATGATAATAAATGACTGTTACTGGTTTTTGTATTTACTATACTTTTTATCAGTATTTTAAAAGTGTATTCTACTTATTAAAAAGAAAGTTTGCTGTAAAACAGTGTACCATGTTCTGCCAGTAGCAGCCTCATACATCTTGTGCTTGCCTCATCGCTTGATTGCATTGTTTTCTCTTGTGCTTGATTAAATCTTATGCTGTTAGTACTGTGACCTGATATACTGGTTTGTAGCCTAGGAGCAACACATTATATCATACAGTGAAGGTGTGTAGGATGGCTATACCATCTAGACTTGTGTAAATATACTCTATGATGTTCTCATAATGACAAAATCACCAAATCTCCCATCATTAAGCAGCACATGACACTATATATATATATATATATATATATATATATATATATATATATGTTAAGTGCTATAAATCTTCCTCTAAGAACTGCTTTTGCTGCATTTCACAATTCGGATAAGTGGTATTTTCATTTAGTTCTAAGTATTTTTAAATTTCTTGTGAAAAAAAATTTCTCATGAGGTATCTTCTTTGACCTAAGTGTTATGTAGAAGTGTGCTGTTTAATCTCCATATACTTCGGGATTTATTTTCTTACTATCTTCCTGTTGTTTGTTTCTAGTTTAATTCCATTGTAGTCTAAAGGGATATATTGTATCAGTCTATTCTTTTAAATTTGTTAAGGTATTTTATGGCCCAGGATGTCTATTTTGATGACTGTTTCATGTGATCTTTAATAAAAATGTATATTCTGCTGTTGTTGGATGAAGTAGTATGTAGATGTCAATTATGTCCAATACAGTGATAGATGCTATTAAGTTCAACCAAATCCTCAATGGTTTTCTGCCTGCTGGATCTGTCCATTTCTGATAGGTCTAGTGTTGAAGTCTCCAACTGTAATGATGGATTCCTCTATTTCTCCTTGTAGCTCTACTGGTTTTTGCTTCACATAGTTTGACACTCCATCATTAGGCACATACACATTAAGGGTTGTTATGTCTTCTTGGAGTACTGATCTTTTATCCCTGATAATTTTCTTTGGTCTGAAGTCTGCTCTATCTAGATATAGCTACTTCTGCTTTCTCTGGATTAGTGTTAACATGGTATATGTATCTTTCTCTATTCCTTTATTCTTAATGTACGTATATACATATTTACATACAGGTGCTCTTGTAAACAACATAGTTTAGGCCTTGTTTTGTGACCCACTCTGACAATGTTTTTCTTTACACTGCTGTATTTAGACCACTAAGGTTTAAAAATTATTGTTGATGTAGATGAATTAATATCTGTGGTATGTGTTACTGTTTTCCATTTGCTACCCTTGTTCTTTGTTCCTATTTTGTCTTTCACTATTTTTGCCTTTTATGGTTTTAAATGAACATTTTATGATTCCATTCTTCTCCTTTTTTAGTATATCAATTATGCTTCTTTTTTTAGTGGCTGTTAGTGTGCAATGTAAATACATTCACAACTAATCCAAGTAAAGTCTGAAATGACACAATACCACTTCACAGGTAGTACAAGTGCCTGATAATAACAAAATATTACTAATTTCTACATCCTGTCCCTTGTATCACTGCTGTCATTCATTTCACTTATACATATGCATTCATACACAAACAAGCATGCACAACTGAACATACTGTTGTGATTATTTTGAACAAATTATTCTGTCAGAGCAATTAAGAATAAGAAAAACTAAAAGTTTTAATATTACCTTCATTTATTTATTCTCCAATGTGCTTCCTTTCTTTGTATAGATCTGAGTTCTGACCTAGACTATTTTCCTTCTCTCTGAAGAGCTTGCTTTAACATTTCTTGCAAGGAAGGCCTACTGGCAACAAATTTCCTTAATTTTGGTTTGTCTGAGAAAGTACTTCTCAACTTCTGAAGGACAGCTTTTCAGGATGATGGTGACTTTTCTCTCAACATTTTCAATATTTCACTCTACTCTCTTCTTGCTTATATGATTTCTGAAAAGAAGTCATATATAATTCTTAACTTTGCTCCTCTATTTGTTAAGTGTTTCCCCCCCTCTCATTTCTTTTGAACTTTTTTCTGTATCTCTGATTTTCTGCATTATGAATATAAAACACCAGTGTAAGTTTTTTTCAAAGCATTTATCCTGCTTGGTGTGTTCTTAGCTTCCTAAATCTGTGGTTTGGTGTCTGATATCAAAATGGGAAAATTCTCTGTCACTATTGCTTCAAATATTTCTTTTGTTCCTTTCTTTCTTATCCTTCTGGTATTCCAATTACGTATATGTTATCTTTCATAGTTGTCCCACAATTCTTGGATATCCCATTTTCTCAGTCTTTTTTTCACTTTGCTTTCAGTTTTCAAAGTTTCTACTGACATATCTCAAGCTCAGAAAACCTTTCTTCAGATGTGTCCCATCCCCCAATGAGCCCATCAAAGGCATTTTTTTAATTACTTGTTAGTTTTTGATCACTAACATTTTAAATTATTAAAATGTTAGTTTTTGATCACTAACATTTAAAAAATTTTTCTTAGAATTTTATCTTGCTCCTTATATTACTATCTGTTCTTATTTATTACCTACTTTTTACATTAAAGCTGTAAGCATATTTATCACAGATTTTACACATTCCTGGTTTGATAATTCCAACACTCCTGCCATGTCTCTGGTTTTGATGTTTGTTCAGCCTCTTAAAATTTTTTGCCTTTAAGTATACTTTGTCATTTTTTGTTGAAAGATATATATGATATATTGTATAAAAGGAACTGAAGGAAAGAGCCCTTTAGTAATATAGTGGTAAGGTACAGGGGGAGGGGAAGTATTCTGTAGTCCTATGATTAGGTCTCAATCTTTTGGTAAGCCTGTGCCCCACAAATGTGAATTTCACCAGTGCTTCTCCGGTTTCTTTCCCCCCATAAGGGGACCGGCAGCATGGCTAAGGGGGATGCAACTGGGTATTTCCCTTCCCCAATATGGAAGGCTAGAGCCAGCTGGAATTTGCTATTTCTTTTCTCTCAGGTCAGTTAGGCTCTTATAAAACCACAGCAGGTTAGGTTCTGATGAAGTAATTTCTCCTGAGGGAAGGCCTTATTAAGAACAGAATGCTCTGCATAATTTCAAAAACAGGTATTTTCCCCCTCTCACTGCCAGAAGAATTAGGGAATTTTTGTCCAATATTAACCACTGTGAGAAACAAATAGAGATCCTTAGGATAAAACTCACAAAAGTGTGTAGGTGCCCCTGGAATTTTAACTCGAGGGCTTGTCCACACTACAGTCTCCAAGGATTTGTCAATTATAGTTTTGGTTTTCTAGCCTACTGCTGGATTTCTGAAGAGGTTTCTGCTCCAGTAAATTGTGATTCTCTGTGTAATTTTCAGTGAACATTAAGCTGTATATTCTTCTGCCTTGGGTTCTCCACACAAACATTCAACACCTTTCTAGTTTTATGACCTGGAATCTTTGACTCCATCCTGAAGATCCCACCAGGACTCCAAACAAACAAATCACTGATATATCTAAGATGGAAAAATCTCAAAGAACCTTTTCTGAGAAAAGTTCATACAGGGCAAGTTAACACCTTATTTCAGAAGCACCTACATTATAAAAAGAAAGGTCTCAGATCAATTACCTTAGCTTCCATCTTAAGCAATCAGAAAAATAATGAAACAAACTCAAATCAAGCGGAAGGAAGAATATAAACAATTAAAAGCAGAAATCCTGGACAACGGTGTGGAGACTGACTATGGGAATGGGGGGTTGGTTGGATGGAGGGAGCAAAGGGGGAAAAATTGGGACAATAACTTTTTTTAAAAAGCTGAAACTCATGCAAATGAAAACAGAATAGAGAAAAACAATTAAACAAAAGTTGATTTTTTGAAAAGAGCAATAAAATTGAGAAGTCTATCAACATTAAAGAAAAGAGAGAAGACATAAAATATCAAGAATGGAAGAGGGGATTATCATTAGACATATAAGGCATTGAAATGATAAAAGATACTATAAACAACTCTATGTAGATAAATTCAACAATTTAATGAAAAACACCAATTCCTTGAAATTATCCAAAGTCACCCAAAGTGAAATAGATAACCCTGAACAAACCTGTAACTATAAAAATAAACTGAATTAGATTTTAAAACCTTCCAAAAATGAACCCTCCAAGGCCAAATGGTTTCATTGGCAAATTCTTAAGAGCACCATCAATTCTATATTAACTTATTACAGAAAAAAAACTGATACAATATGCTAGAGTTGATACAACAGTGTAGTGTCTAGAGCCCCACAGGGCAAGACACTACCCACATGAAGCTAATGAGTTCTTGAAATGTGGCTAGAGTCACATGTTGAAATGTAATATTTTGGCTATACTAAGCTAAATAAAACATATTATTACATTTTTTAAAATCTTCAAATAAGACTTAGGTCAAAAATAAGAGCTCCTTTCTTGGCCACTTCTGATTTCTAAATGTACAAGAGAAGCTATAAAACTGTAACAGTCTCAAGGGAAATTAGAAAACATCCTAAGGAGAAATGACTTTGTGGCTACCAAGCCAAAACCTAACCCACTCTAGGATTCAACTGTTTTCAGAATCATCTCAAAACGAACTACAAACTAAACTGTTAAAAATCATAAGAGGAAACTGGGAAGGACACTGATCACTACAAAGCAAAATCCAGAGGTTAAAAGGCTCTCAGCATTCCTGTGCAATTTTGACATTCTCTTTGTAAAGGAAGGAAAGCATAAGCTCTTCAAAGATAAAAGAAGAAAAATAAAGAGAGCTTTTAAAAACAAAGGTATTTTTTCAAGATAAAGATTATGCAGATTATGCACAAACTAATTTCTAAATGAAATATACCTTTTCCTTTTCATTTCCTTTCCAAGGAAAAAGCCATTACAACATTATGTGACTAGTGTCAAAATATCACTACAGGAACAGAATGCAATTCACTTTTCAGTAAAAAAAAGAATATCTTCTTCAATGATTCTCTTTTTATTACAAGACTACTGATAGGTTCTAAAATTAAAGTAACAACATTCTGAGCAGTAAGAGATATAAACTGCATCAGAAAAACCAAGGTATCGGATAAAGTTTAAAAGCCCTATATGTCAATTATTTCAGACTCTATAATCATTCTGTAATAAAAAATTAATCAAACATTTTTTCAGTAGTTCTATCACACACATAAATTAGATATCCTCGATGATTTGAACAGAAAGCAATTATGCTTGCTTCCTTGTTTATAAGAGGTATGCTCTGGTCTGATTCAGTAGCAAGGGTATGCAATGGCATTTATTCAAAATTCCCATCACATAACTACTTGGTAAAACCTTAAAAATGCTGAAACAATTTCAGCATTTATGTAAAAACTTTTTTGTGAAGGAAAAATGTATTGGGCTGGCCAAAAAGTTCTGTAACTTCACTTGAAACAATTTTGTTACATTGTATTATGACTGTTACATTGTATTATGACAGCTGTCACATCAGCAAACATTAAAAAAAATCAAAACCGGTGAATTTTTGTGTAGCCATCTTAATATTGAAGATGGAAGAAAATACGCAATATTTTCAGAATGTTATGCTTTATTATTTCAAAAAAGGTAAAAACACAACTGAAATGCAAAAAAAAGATGTGTGCAGTGTATGGAGAAGGTGTGGTAACTGATCAGAATGTGTCAAAAGTGGTTTGCCAAGTTTTGTAGTGAAGATTTCTCGCTGGATGATGCTTCATGGTCTGTAGACCAGTTGAAGTGGATATGGGACAAACAGATACATTAATTGAGAACAGCAACATTATACCATGCGAGAGATAGCTGACATACTCAAAATATCCAAATCAATAAAGTTACTGGTGAAAATGAGAAACTGTGTCTTTTATTTTATGGAAAAAAACTAAACAGACTTTTTGTCCAACCGAGTACATCTCTTCTCCACTGTATTACTTTTTTTCCTTGTTTTTAGTATTTCTGATATAAAAATGTATCATATAATCAAATGTGTTCTTGTCATGATAATGGCTGTAACTTTCCTTCCAAAAGTGGTCATTAAGCCAATGATGCATACTAAAATTGCTGTCATATAAGAATCAAAGAGGTGCAGGAAGTTTTATTTGTAAATGTTTAACTACGATAGGGCTACACTCTCTAAGAAACTGAACAATTTTAAACTAGATCTAGTCTCACCTATAACCCTTACTAATGCAAACATACAAAAAAGTTAAGGATTATATACATTATTTAAAATTTCATTTTTCAATTAGAGTTTCCATTCAATGTTATTTTGTATTAGTTTCAGTGCACATCATAGTGGTTATTAGACAATCGTATATTTTACAAAGTGCACTGATTTCCAATATCCAACCCAAATGACATCATGTATAGTTATTCTAATATAACTGAATTATTCCCTATGCTGCACTTTACATCCCCATGACTATTTTGTAACTACTAATTTTTACTTCTTAATCCCTTCATCTTTTTCAACCAGTCCTCACCTCCCAACCCCTCTGGCAACCATCAGTCCTGTTCTCTGTATCTATTTCTATTTTGCTTGCTCATTAATTTTGTTCTTTAGATTCCACAATTATGCAAAATCATACGGTATTTGTCTTTTTCTTGACTGACTTCCTGGTTCAGATTTCATTCTTTTTTATGGCCAAGGAATATTCTGTTGTATACATGTACCACAGCCTTTTTTATCCACTCATCTGTTGGTGGGCATGTGGGTTACTTCCATATTTTGGCAATTGTAAGTAACACTGCAAAGAACACAGGGGTACATATGTTCTTTTAAATTAGTGTTTTGGGTTTTTTCAAATATACACCTAGAAGTGGCATCACTGGGTCTTAAGTCAGTTCCATTTTCAATTTTTTGAAGACCTTCCATACTGTTTTCCACAGTGGCTGCACCAATCTGCATTCCCACCAACAATGCACAAGGGTTCCCTTTTCTCTACATCCTCATCAATACTTGTTTGTGGATTTATTAATAATATATATATTTTTAAAGCAAATTGTACCCTAGTATTTAATCTTTAAAATGATTGGTGATTTTATAACTTTATTTTCTTTTTAACAATAAGCATATTAATGTTTTAATAAAGAATTATATTTTATTTCAAAAATTTTAAAATAACTGTCAATCTCAAAATTCAGAATCCGGAACCGAACATTCCAGATCAAAGAATTTTCTGTTAACACAAGGGCCATAGCTACCATGAGAAAAAAAAAAGACGCTACTTTCAAATTATGTTATTACTCTTCTACCAAATTCTTATATAGTTATTTGGCCTACTGAGAAATAATAAAACTACTGATAAAACAAACAGTATTAGCACTAACAGCACACATTAAGATGACTTGCAAATGAATTTCAAATAATTAAAACATTTCGTGCTTCATACTTGGACATGCAAATATTTTTTTTTACAATGCTTTACAGATGAATCACTGTTTCATATGATTTCTTGTTATTCTATGCTCCACAGAGGTTCAGGACCCACATATCTACATCTTAGAGGTTAATCTTAACAGTACAGCCATTTCACATTGCCTTTGACTCATGCAGAACTACCTGGACATGGCCACTAAACCATCACTATCCCCCTGGTGGCAGGACAATCCAAAACAGGCTTCCTTCTCTGAAGATGAAATAGCCTGTCACCTTATAAACTTAACATAGACCTTAAAACATGAAAATAGTTAAGAATTTCAGATCTCATTTTTATTTTGAAATGTCTCTTCTAAAAATATTGCCCACAGAAGTCACAATCAATTTAAGTAACATTTCTTCTGCCAAAAAAGAAATCTGCCCTGACTTCGCCTGGCTCACTTGGTTGAGCACCATCCTGCAAAGTGAAAGGTTACCAGTTTGATTCCTGGTCAGGGCACATGGCTGGGTTGAAGGCCTGGTCCCTGGCTGGGGTGTGTGAGATAGGCAACCAATTAATGTTTCTCACATCAATGATTTTCTCCCTCTCTTCCCCATCTCTGAAAATAAATAAAATCTTAAAAAAAAAAACCTGTTGTTTTTCAAGGGCTATTCATACTTCTGATAGTAGAGAATTCTAGAAATAATTGAAACAGAGCATCTTGTCGAGGATCTTCTACAATTAAATGAGGTAGCCTTTTTTGGTCCAACATAAAAAAGACACATTTTAAAGTTGGGGTGAAAAGGTAAAGAACTGGCAGAAATGTCAAATAGAACAGCATCTAAATAGAAGATACCTGTGTGGAATCTAGATAAAGTCTGTATGAAACCAGAGCTTCTATTATAACATGATCAGTGAAAATATAGAAGAATGAGGTGGAACAGTCCAGAAATTACTAGCTAGGGAAGACATTCTATAAACTGGAGAAGCCAGAAAAAGTACTTAACAAAGGTTTTAGGAAATAAACCGTGTGGTTTATGTGGAGCACCCAATAACTTTCCTAATACGTGGGACATACGAAGTGTGTTCAGAAAAAGTTGAGTCATTGTTAACATAATGGTTTGTGCAACATTGATGTAACCTGGCAACCAAGGAGGGTGGACTGGAATGCACATGTGTGAACAATGAATGGCTTCATAGTGTCCGTCAGTGGGGGCAGTAGACGCCATTGAATGAGCATGTGTACTGTGTGGCTGTAACATTAAAAATGACTGAGCGAGTACAGCAACGAATCTGCATCAAATTTTGCATTAAACTTAAACATTCCTCCATGGAAACTATTTAGATGATTCAGAAGGCCACAGCTATGAGCAGCTGGTGACTGGCGGCTTCATCACAACAACATGACAACTCATGCATCACATCTTGTGCAGAGTTTTTGGCAAAACATCAAATCACCCCCCAAGGTGACTTAGCCCCCTACAGCCCATATTTGGTGCCCTGCAACATCTGGTTTTTCCCAAAACTAAAATCACCTTTGACAGGGAAAAGATTTCAGACCATTGATAAGATTCAGGAAAATACAATGGGGCAGCTGATGGTGGTTGGGAGAACTGCGTGAGGTCCCAAAGTGCCTACTTTGAAGGGGACTGAGATGCTTCTTGTATCTTCTTCAATAAATGTCTCTATTTTTCATATTACATGGCTGGATACCTTCTGGACAGACCCTGTATTACAATTTGGGAGCTTAATAAGGGAAGTTCCATTTCTAAACTCTGGGGAACTAAATGAATAATGTGTAAATATTTAATCTATACGTGAAATGTACCTAGGGACTCATGTGAAATATTTAACAAGAATAGCTATTTCAAGTGGGAGAAACCCTCATCAGCACATGATAATGAGAGTATCACTTCATCTTAGCTTATTTAAAAGATTTGTAAGAAACTATCACAGTACAGGGATAAATCTCTGCTGCAGAATTTTGGAAGAGGGCACTCTGCTAAGTAGAGGGGAGGCATGTTACCAGTGGTACCAAGACTAAAATAGGGACAACAGCTTATGTTCACTCTTCTTCCCAAGAGTCAAGTGTCCTACAAGAACTATGTATCTCCTAGCAGGCAAGAATTCCTTGGG
This sequence comes from Pteronotus mesoamericanus, assembly GCF_021234165.1. Classification (NCBI taxonomy): domain Eukaryota; kingdom Metazoa; phylum Chordata; class Mammalia; order Chiroptera; family Mormoopidae; genus Pteronotus; species Pteronotus mesoamericanus. The sequence goes on from NW_026555085.1 coordinate 4,823,800, forward strand.
AGAACACTGATATTTAGCTAAACACCTAAGAGACATCCTGTCAAACTCAACCCCATCTTCAGTCCCATTCAGTATGGAAATGGAGAGAGGACTGCCTCGCTAAAGCCTAACAAGCATCAACACGCTAAAGCCAAAGTTTTCTTGAGGACCCCATACAGTAGTGAGGACCAAATTAATGAAAGATTATAAAACTACTTTTGTTATAACTATAAATTATGCCTAACTGATAACTTTCACTGAATCTTAGACAAATCATTAATTATCTCAGGTCTTCAGTTTCCTCACCCATAAAATGCTGCTAGTATTTCCTTCATAAGGTAACTGATATGCAAAAAACCCAATACAATACCTGACATACAGCAGGTATTGCATAGCACTGATTTTATCTAAGAAGTAAAAGTTCATAAAAGGAAGATAAAATAAAATGTTGAGGACTGAAAATATACCTGTTATAAATCAGACAGTTAGTGCTACTCAACCAAGGGAGTTAGGTATGTGTGTGGTGGGGAAGGAGTGTCGGCTGTAAAGATGAACATATGAAGTCAGAGGTATTTAGTGAGAGGGCCAAATGTCTTATCAATATGCCCACATAATGAAGAACTATCCACACAACATCACAACAGTACCCCTTGAGAGAATGAGAGCATAACCAACCTAAAATGGGGAAAGAGAACCCATTTATAAATTATGAAATATAGCAAAAATTTCTTGAGGAAGAGAAATGAGCTGAAACATCATAAGTGTTTTATAAAAATATGAATGAATGCTTCCTAGAGAAGATCATCTAAAGACTACAGAAGAGACCACCCCACCAAAAACAAAACAAACAAAAAATACAAGGTTTGTCGTTAAAACAGAAAGATAAAGTACAGAGAAGTTAACTAATTACCTAACTTGTCCAAGTTCGTTCCCAGGCAACCTAGTCCTACATTCCAAATTCTTACCACCAACTATACTAAATGAGCTAACAAGCTAAGAAGGAGAGGGGGAAAAAAACTGTGAAGAGCCAATCATGGGTAACATGGCAGTTTTTTCTCCATGTATTCATAGTTGTGGTTTTACGTATATTATATGCACTTTCTGCCAGTCAATTAACAACTCTGTTATCATAATGTGTTTTATAATCAACAGGAATCTAATTTCAATGAAACACAGTAAGTTTGTAAAATTATAATCTGCGCTAGAGCAGAAAAAGTGTTTGCAAACTATACAAACAGAGCCCTGGAGGCCATCTCAGCCATGGAGCAGGGTAACTCGGGCGAGGGAGGCTTTCAGCTCAACAAAACCAGTTTCCTTTTTATCTTTTCCCCTTATTTGGAGGGGCCATTCATAATATATGCTACTATCAAGGAAACGATTCCACTGAGTAAGAAAAAAAGCTTGAAAGATCATGAAATCAGATAAATTATTAAGATTCCTTAAAGATTTTAGAATTCATAAAGTCCTGACAAACAAGTCACAGACTACATGACCAAGAAAGGCTTTAAATACTCTACTGCCTCCAAAGCTAGTATATTTACACTCTATCTCCTTCTACAATTTAAAGAGATGTTACAAGTACAAATTTATGTCCCAGATACTGATAATTATTTTTAACTTAACACTAAACACACACACATGGAACAAGACTGATGTTCTCAAACACTGCAGAACAGTAAGAAGCCAGTATCTCTGCAGCAAAGGGATTTTTTAAAAAGTCGTGTATATTTTTTCTTCTCTCTCCCTTAGAAATGCTAACATTTCATTTTTAAAAATCTGCCCTGGCTAGTGTGGCTCAGTGGATTTAGTACTGGCCTGCAAACTAAAGGTTCACCAGTTCAATTCCCAGTCAGGGCACATGCCTGGGCTGTGGGCCAGGTCCCTGGTTGGGGGTGTGCAACAGGCAGCAAACTGATGTTTCTCTCTTTCTCCCCCGTCCAAACAAACAAACAAACAAACAAACAAACAAACAAATAAGGGGGGGGGCTCTTGAGAGGTGGCCTGAAAACAGAGTCCAGACCAGAGGGAAGAGACAAATGATCTCTCTCCATTCTGATACCTGATTACATGTTCATGTGTTATTCAATAAATAGTTCACAGTCTAGTAGGAGAAAAGGATTAGTAAACAAACACCTGAAATACAATGTGTTAAGTACAACAACAAACATGTGTATAATTTAATGAAAAAGGGAGATACTTTTCCTTGGAGTGGTGGGAAGAGTAAACAAGGGGAAAGGTGACTTCAGAATCCCACAGATGGGCAGGAGTTTACTAGAAAGAAGGCAAAAGATATTTTAGGTACTGGGAACAGTATGAACAAGAGCTTGGGGAAGTGAAAGCAAGTGGTGTCTTTGGGGACTGGCTACAGGGGAGTAAGGAGGCGACTAAAGATGAAAGAGAAAACAAGGCCAGGCCAAATCATGAGCAGCTTTAAGTCTCATTCCAAGGACCCTGGCTTTATTACAGCAGGTACAAAAGTTCAGGCAAAGAATGATGTCGCATAAGCACTATGAAATACCTTTTCTAACATTAAATATTTCGGAGGGTGTAAAAATTAAAGTTTCCACTATCTGCAAAAACAGAGGAAAACATTAATTCCAAGACTCCTTCAAATAACTCCAAAGATCCTACAGGTCATGAGTCCAGCTAAGAGTTCCCTGAGGGCAAGAAGTATTCACTATTTATTCTTCTTTGGATTTCCAGGACATGGGATATAGTGAAACCAATAGGGATTGATCTGTGAATAAGGATAATAAGATAAAACAAAACAAAAACAAAAACAAAAGAAAAAAAAGGACTTCCGGCCAAGATGGAGGCAGGTAGGTACACTTTGCCTCCTTGCACACCCAAAAGGAGAACAACAAATTTAAAAACAAAAATCAACCAGAACTGCCAGAAAATCAAACTGTATGGAAGCCCAACAACCAAGGAGTTAAAGAAGAAACATTCATCCAGACTGAGACAGGTAGCCACAGTAGAGAGGCGCAGCAAGGCAGTGGCTGGAGGACTGGGCAGGCCCACATTTGCGTGCAGATAAACTGGGAGGAACAACTGGGGAACAAGGCAGACTAAGCAATCCAGGATTCCAGTGCAGGGAAATAAAGCCTCAAAACTTCTGGTTGTAAAAACCTGTGGGGGTTGCAGCAGCAGGAGATACTTCTCCAGCCTCTCCAGCCTCTCCTTTGCTGGAGAGACCCACAGGGTCCTAGAACATACACAAACCCATGCCTGGGAATCAGCACCAGAAGGGCTCAATTTGCTTGTAGGAAGCGAGAGAAGTGACTGAAAGCTGGCCGAGAGCCGAGCAAGTGGCACTGTTCTCTCTGACCCCTCCCCGACAAACTGCGCCACAACACAGCACCATGGGTTGTCCCACCCTGATGAATAACTAAGGCTCTGCCCCTTACAACATAACAGGTGTGCTGAGTAAAAAAAAAATATGGCCCAAATGAAAGAACATATCAAAACTCCAAAAACAGAACTGAGTGATGAACAGATAGCCAGCCTATCGGATGCACAGGTCAAAACACTGGTAATCAGGATGCTCACAGAAATGGTTGTGCATGGTCGCAAAATGGAGAAAAAAGTGTGGGGCTATGCAAAGTGAAATAAAGAAAAATACACAGGGAACCAACAGTACAGGGAAGGAAACCAGGAATCAAATCAACAACAGAAGCAGAAGGAAGAAATAAAACATTCAACCAGAACAGAATGAAGAAGTAAGAATTCAAAAACATGAGGAGAGGCGTAGGAACCTCCAGGACAACTTTAAATGTTCTAACATCCAAATCATAGGGGTGCCAGAAGGAGAAGAGGAAGAGCAAGAAATTGAAAACTTGTCTGAACAAATAATGAAGGAGAACTTCCTCAATCTGGCCAAGGAAATAGACTTCCAGGAAGTCCAGGAAGCTCAGAGAGTCCCAAACAAGTTGGACCCAAGGAGGCACACACCAAGGCACAACATAGTTACATTACCCAAGTTAAAGATAAGGAGAGAATCCTAAAAGCAGCAAGAGCAAAGGAGACAGTTACCTACAAAGGAGTTCCCACAAGGCTATCAGCTGATTTCTCAAAAGCAACCTTGCAGGCAAGAAGGAGCTGCAGAGAAGTATTCAAAGTCATGAAAGCCCAGGACCTCCATCTAAGATTATTCTATCCAGCAAAGCTATCATTTAGAATGGAAGGGCAGATAGAGTGCTTCCCAGATAAGGTCAAGTTAAAGGAGTTTATCATCACCAAGCCCTTATTATATGAAATGTTAAAGGGACTTATCTAAAAAAGAGACCAAAACTATGAACAGTAAAATGACAACAAACTCACAACTATCAACAACTGAACTTAAAAAAATGAAGCAAACTAGAACAGGAACAGAATCACAGAAATGGAGATCAGAGAGGAGGGGGTAGTGGAGAAAATGGAAGAAAAGGAACAGGGAATAAGAAGCATAAATGATCAAAATAGACAGGGGAAGGTTAAGAATAGTATAGGAAATAGAAAAGCCACAGAACTTACATGTATGACCCATGGACATGAACTAAGAGGGACAGGAAATGCTGGTGGGAGGTATGGTACAGGGAAGAGGGTAATAAAGGGAAGAGAAAAAATGGGACAACTGTGATAGCAAAATCATACTTTAAAAAAAAGGAGATGATTCCAAGGTTTCTGGCCTGATCATCTTACTGAGGTGCTGATGAGAAGAGTATGAGTTTGCCTAGGAGATGTTAAAATTCAGAAATGTACAGACTATCCAGGTGTTCTGTCCAAAAGCAGTTAATATACAGGTTTGGTACTCCAAAAAAAGTTTGCAGTATGAATTTGAGCATCATCATGTATGTTCTGCTGGTGACAGTTGAAGCCATGAGGTCACTGAGCATGACTGAAGTCCAGCTCAGAATCTAGTAATCCCAAGGCAAAGATAAGACTAGAAAGAGACAGAGCAAGAACATTCAGAGAGGGAGCAGAAATAAAAGAAATATTATATGACTCTAGGAAGGTACACATTTCAAAAGACCTTTGGAATATGGTGCCAAATGATAAAGGTCAGTATAGAGACTGTTAGATCTGGAAGCTAGGTAGTCACTAATAAACATTTCACTGGAGTGGGTAAATAATACACTGGGTTAAAGAATAAATGGAAAACAGGAAGAAATGATGGTGAGTATAGATCACTTTGTTCAGAAAGTTTGGCAATAAAGAGAAGTGTTAGTAGCTTGATAGTCATCAGGTTGAAGAAAGTATGCACATTTTGTGCATTTTTTTAATATGACATATCTAGAGATTTTGTGAACAAAGACTGCCTTCAGTGTTCTTTTAGTACCTACTAGGTTATATAATAAAAATAGCAACATTATTAAATCATTGTTTAGAATGTAAGATATGTCTCCTGCAATTTACTAAATTTTAACTAAAATCTTAGTGCAAAAGGGACAGCACTAGACTGAACCAACCAACAGTCATTAAGTTCAAGTCATTCACCTGCATGGAGTAACTGTTTAAAGAGAGGCCGTGTCCTGTTATGTAGTTTGACAGGTTCTATGAGCAACACTGAGGATGCAGTACGATGTTACCTTAATTCCTTCACCCTGGGCTGCACAAGGACATACTTACCTCCATAGTAGAGTCCTGTAGCAGTGCACATCCGCCACTGTCCCTGATACATTCCTGCTCTGCTAGGGCTGCACATCTGGACGCTGACATCTGCAATCTCTTGGGGCTCTAGTGATCTCACCATCACCATATTCACGTGTCCAAATTGGTCTCCCCCGACATATTTAAGACACACCCCTGGAGGCCAGGCCTCTGCTCCTGAGTTCAAGCAAAAGAAAAAATGTTAAGCAATCAGTGGTCTCTGCTTGGTGCAGTTCATTACAAAGCTATGGAAAAGGCCTCTTTCTATGTCTCTCACACATGTAATCCTGCCCATGTATCCCTAAGCTATATAACGTCTCACATGACTGATCAGAGGGAACTATCAGAGTAAATAACCTCTGACCAACAGGCTATCTCTAAGAGAAGATACATAAAGCAAAAGCGAAGCAGTTGCTCAAGAAGATTTTTAGGTGACCCCAGGGAAGGCCACACATTATACTAAATCTGTAGAACCTCAGAATGATATATTTGAAGAGCCATGAAAACAAGCACAGGGCCACATTGTTGGGGGACTGCTTTCTCTACTAAGACGTAATACATGCCCATTTTCACTCAAACTTTTTAAGCTAAAATTCGTAGTATAAATATGTCTGACTATCCCCAGTTTTTTCACCCAACCAAGGAGATGAAACACATAAGAAGTAATTTCTATGATAATGTTTTCACTTTAAAACTGCTTTTTCCCTGATGTATGACTTTTCTTGTGGAATCCTTAATTGTGAAAAGTTCTAGGCTCAAAAGACTCTGTAAATACAAGACAGGGGAGTCAAGTGCAAGTTTCATGTGCAGGTTCTAACAATAATAGGGAAAATATGAACAGTGTGATGAACTCCCCTGATAACAACACAATGAACTGTGTGGGATGGCACCAGCGAGAGAGGTGCTTGTACAAAGGACAGAAATGTCATTTACAGAGAAATGGCTTTGGCAGAAATGTCCTTCCTCCTTTGGAAGTGGCAAAGATCTTATTTGGTACCTACTCTTGGGTACCTATTTTCATGTAAACTGCCCTCTTAAAAAAAAACTGCCAGCAGTGTCCTCTTAAGTTAACACTACAGAGAGCAACTGCAGCTGCTAGAAAGGGTGTGGATGATACACTGATGATATATACAAATTTTATTTTTCATTTCTGGGGCCTATGGCCTGGCAAAACCATATCCACCCTATATCAAGAGCAGTAGCAGCTGACATAAGCATCTTGGAAAACGTTTGTCTTTTTAAAGACCGAGATCCAGGAGGAAAATTAGCCTACTGTTGTAGGGCTGAATTCACAATTTTCTTTAAAATATCGACACAAACACACCTACCTGAAACAAGACACTAACTGTTTATATGAAAACCCCTATAAAGTTTGGAGATTGCATTTCAGGGTAAGTGACATAAAAGCATTGATTCTGTCACCATTTACTCCCTGTAACTCATTAAATGACTAGAACATAATAATGTTTATTGAATGAATGAACTTCTAAGAAAATAAGAAAAACAATGACTGTTTAGGTGTGGGAATACTTGGCTCTCCAGAGCATAAAATCATAAGCAGCTGAGATGGGCAGATATCTCGGCTACGCAAAGAGGGAGTGCTGTTATATTCCAGGGAGAACTGAGTCAGTTGGTAAAACATTAAAAAATTCATGTTAAATTATGCAGCTACAGTCCTGATCTTTTTAGCATCCTAAATACCCTATTGATGTAAATTGGAAGAGCATCCACCATCAACTCTGAAGTGTTAATTTGCTATGAACTGAAGAACCATCATCTGTCTTCCATGAGTTACCAATAATTCACTATGACACACAATTCTTATAGCCCCAACTGATAGGTCAGGTGACTCTGAAAAAGTCAAAGAGGCTGATTCCACCTGGCTAAGTATATCTGAAACCAGGATTTGAGAAATATAATACAACAGGTTTCAAATTAAGACTGATAGAAACTAGCTAAATGGGGGATGAATGTATACCTATACAGATATCTATATAGATATAGACTAATCTGTGTTTTGACTTTCCAAGATTAAATGTCACAAGCATGCATATGATTAAGGCTGTGATTCACCAGTTATCATGGAATATAATTTTATTTTAAAAAATAAAAATTACATCCTCCCTCCCCATTTTGCAATTTTGAGATAGAGAGCATGGCAAAAATGAAATAAAAGATCCAGCAGTTCCAGAAAGCCTGGGACTTACTAGATATGTGATTACAAAAATAGTTTGGAGACAGTAAGGAACATCCAAAGAACAATGCAGAAGACAACAAACCTCAGTGGAGATTCCCTATTCTTTTAATGCTTTTAAGTTTAGAGATTGCATTTCAAATTAAGTGGCATAAAAACAGAAACTTTCATTGATTTTTGTCACCATTATACCCCTGTACCTGATAAAGTGACTAGAACATAAAATTTGTTGAATGAATGAAACAGAATGATCTCTATAATCATATTGAAGAGAAAGGTAGAAAATTTATGCTTTTAGGGAGCCAAAAGAAAAATGAAGGAATAGTTATTCCTTCTCAGGTTCTTCTCCCAACTCTTGTTTTATACTGACTTCTACATAGTTCAAAAAGTAAAGATACCTCTAAAACCATTCTCATGACAATCACAACTACTTCACCAGCTGTGGTTGGTGTGGCTCAGTGGATTAAGCACCTTCCTTAATCAGAACCAGAGGGTCGTCAGCTTCATTCCCAGTTAGGGCACACGCCTGGGCTGTGGGCCAGGTCCCCAGTAGGGGGCGTGCGAAAGGCAACCACACTTTGATGTTTCCCTCCCTTCCCTTGTCTACAAATAAATAAATAACTAAATAAATAACTAAATCCAAAAGAAACCCAACTACTTCACCAAAGTCAGAGAAACACCAGGGTTATCATTGCATGCTCAGCTTAATATTCACTACCCTTGGACAACAGAGTATGGCTGTAACAACTTAGAAGCTAGTTGTACATGTTAGTAAAGAGTACTGTCTACTTCCATCCTTAGAGGGACAGTTTCAAATTTTTACCTTAAACTTCAATGTAAAGTTTCCTGCTCAAATTTCCCACACTTCTAACACTTAAATAGTGACAAAAGTTTGGATCATGGGATTTTACACCTATATCATTAAATGTCTCACTTCTGTTTTTCTGTGATCTAAACTTAAGGATTTAAACAGTATTACTAGTTTAATTTTAAACAATGTGTGGCATTTATCTTCTCTGGGGAAGTTGTTGGGACAGCTATGTGCAGTTCCTATTCATCTCATCTGTTGTATACATGAATACCAGGCATGCCTAAAACATGACAGCAGAGAAGATCATGAAAATTATTTAAGAAACTCTTTAAGTGAGCACTAGAGATTATGAATGAAAGTAAGAGAGCCAGAGAAGAAATAGCAAAGCCTGCCCTACTTCTGTGTTTCTACTCCAGTCCCAGATTAGGGTGGTGCCAAAGAACCACTGCACATGCACACTTTTCCTCTCTCTCTAACAAAACACCTGTCACTCAGTTACTGGAGGCCAGGTTCTCTTTAATCAGGTGGAAAGCATTTAGTTTACAGATAGAAAACTATTTTACAACTGGTTGAACAAATTCCAGAAGAATAAAAAAACTATTTGTTCAAAGTACTCAAAAGGCAAAGCTCTAAGCAATTGTGGCTCAACTTTTCAAGAGGCATTCAGGAACCAAAAAATGCTGTTTACAGGAAAAAAGGCTACAGACCCACAGGCTGTTTAAAACTGGCGTTACTATGTAAAAATAGGAGGAAAATGCAGTCAGGCCCACAAATACAGATTTTCTCCAAGTCAAAGGGAAAGGCAGGCTCTTTGGGTTTCTGGTTTTACAGTCTAGCCATTTTATATTAATCCCTCTTCCAACACCCCTCTCCCCATTGACCCTGGTAACTGTCTAGTGGGTGAACTGATATATCAAGAGGTTTTCTAAAATATAAAATGGTTATTCTGCAACAAGATAGTACTTAAAATATTTCAACATTACTCTAACAACTTACAATATTTAAAAGCATTATAATGACTTCATAGAAGTCCTGACCATTTTCACTATAAATAAACAAGGTCTTAGATTAATTTTTTAAAATGAAATAAAACTTCTGAGTATTTCACACTTTCTAAATAAACACCACTCATTTAAAAATTTCATGTATAAAAGTTTCAAAGGCATTTTTTAAATTTTTAAAAAAGACTGTATTTACTTACTTTGAGAGTGGGGAAGGGAGGGAGAAAGAGAGGGAGAGAAACATCAATGTGTTACAGACACATCGACAGGTTACCTTTGATAGAGGCAACCTATCAATGTGTCTCTCACATGCCCCCAACTGGGGATCTGTTCTGCAACACAGGCATGTGCCCTGACTGGGGCTCAAACCGGAGATCCTTGGGTTCACGGGATGGCACTCAATCCACTGAGCCATACCAGCCAGGGCTCTAAAGCATTGGTTTAATCAGTAACAGCAGGTTTTAGTAATACAAAGAAAAAACACATGAATAGAAGCTGAATTAAAGACACTTTTCATATTCTTAAAAGCAGGCAGCACTAAGAAAGCTAAGAAAGAAATTTGGCAAAGTAAAGATAACCAAACTTAAAACAAGAATTTCAAGAAAAATAAAAAATACAGCTATTTTCCCATATTACCATGTGCCTCTCAAACTAACAATATGCCACACTGTTATAACCAAAAAGGAAAAGAAGCTAATAAAAATTTTACAAAGCCACAGATGTCCCCAGTCATCTACAACACTAGGTCAAACCAAATGATGTATGTTTGCTCCATGACTCACTGAACCTTTATCCAAGGGAGAATTACTTCTAAATAAGTAAAAAAAAAACTAATACCAACAATTTGGTATATTAGTTATTATATAAAAGTCTAGCTTAACCAGCCTTTCCTCATCCTCAAAGAAATATAAAGAACTGAAAAGTAAAGTCAATAAAAATTCACTTTTATAAGGTTTGAGCCCCCAGAATTTTACATCATCTCATATCAGATTACTTGCTAGCTAGGGTTCCCCCACAGCCACAAATTTTTAGCTAAATATCCTTTTGCCTAGTTTTCTATCTCTCAGAATTTCTGTCTCAATAACTGGGATGTTAAAGCATCCTCACCCAGTCAGCATAAATTGTTCTTGGATGGGACAAAGAATACTAAACCCACTCAAATGTAAAAAGTCATTAGAAAACAATTTAACAATTAAAAGGTAGTGAACAGTTACCAGACACATACTCAAACACTATTTTCAAAGAACTATGGTTAGCTTAATTTTAATTTTTCTTAAAGTCAGCAATATACCAAAAACAAAGCTTTAAAAAAAATAATCTCAATCTTTCCCCCCCTTTCCCATTATAAGCAAATCCCCACAGTTCTCACTCTATTTTTCAAAGTGAAATTAATGTCTCAGATAGATATCTCAATTAAATTTCACACAGAATCATCCTATGGTTGTAAAGAAATGAGCTCACAGTTCTTATTCTAGCTACTTTGTTCTATTCATGGCTGTACCTCCACTAGCCTGACGGAAATAAATGGAAGATTAACTAGAGCAGAATTAAAGTGATGGAGTAGAACCACCACACACAGGCCTAGTTCCTGGTATCAAATGAATATTCAATTGTGTTTAGATGCCATTAAGAACTAAATTGTTCTTCCTAATCTAGGACAGGGAATATTTCGTTGATGTTTGGTCATCATACAAGTACAAGAAATGCTACATCATGTGCAAGCAAAATCTCAGAGTTATACAATCACATTTGTAATACTACTAAGAAAAGGAAAACTGGACAAGGAGAATTGCCCATTATATACATACCGGAATTCTGGATCCTCCATGTTTTTATGAACTGAGTATCAGGAGGTATTGACTCCCCTTCTCCTATGGTGACATCTTCAACAAAAGACATAGAGGGCATACTGATGTTTGGGCTCTCAAAGTCATAATAGGCGCCAATTGCTGCTTGTAGGTTCCTACAAAGAGAAAAGGTAAAATACCTCAGTTCTGTCTAGAGTATATCATCCTAACTGTTGAAGAAAGAAAAAGGAAGGGAGGGAGGAAGGAAGAGGGAAGGAGGGAGGGAAGGAGGGAGGGAAGGAGGGAGGGAGGGAGAGACAGAGAGAAAGCCAGCCAGTCAGCCAGCGTTTTAGGGTTTGTAAAAGAACCTATGGCTCCTGGTATATAAATCTTCAGAGCCAGCTATTTTGGCTAAGGAACAGGAAAAACACCAGTACCAACAAACTTGTGCACCATTTTCACCTAAAGTACCCACATAAAAAAGCAACAATCATTATCACTGTCAGTTAAAACATGAGGAAATTTCCCTCTTACCTGAAAGGATAGCAAGTATGAGTCCAGCAAGTCAATTAAGAGAGCTTCTCTGCAACTATTACTGAAATTTGAAACATTCTAATTTTGTAAAAAAGCAATATATGCACATCGTTTATAAGTTTCAGATAGTAAAAAATATCCATCTTATTTCCTTTCTTACACACACACGTAATTGTTCATATAACTTTCTTAGATATCTTTCCAGAACTTCCTTATGTACATACAAATAATATATAGTCTCATTTTGCCCCCTTTTACACAACTGGTAGCATATTATTCACTGCCCTTTGCTTTATTTCCTCAACAATGTCATGAACACATTTCTATGTCCGTGCATAATGAGTATCCTCACTGTTTTTTATATGTGTATCCAATATGTAGACACATAATTACTTATGTAACTAGATCACTTTTGAGTTTGTTTTCAAGCTTTAATTCTTCTATAAAAAAGCTTAGGCACACAGCAAGTGCATCTATAAGATAAATTCCTGTAAGTCATACCACTGGGTCAAAGGGTATATATTTATGGTTTCAATATGTATCTAAACTTCCCTCAATAAAAGCTGTACACTTTTTAGTTGTTGACTTCCAGTCAACATGGAGATGTAGGTAAACACAGCTTGCCTCCTGGCACAACCACCGCAAAAATTGTAACTAGACTACAAAATAAGTGTTACCTACAATTGTCAGAAAAATCAAGCTGTATGAAAGTCCAATAATCAGGGAATTTAAAAATGTCACATTCATCCAAACACATAGGAGGGGTGTAAGCACAGAGACACTTGGAGATGCAAAACTCACAGTCTCACATCCACGTGTACTACATAAAAATCAGGAGGGACACCTCGGAAGTGAGGGATCCCAGCCCCATGACCAGACCACTCAGCCAGGAAGGTAAGTCCCCGTAATTTACGGCTATAAAAACTAGTGCGGGTTGGGCAGAGGAAGAAACTGGAGGGTTCTCAGGAGCCTCCCCTTAAATGGCACACAACAGACTCAGGACTTATGCAGACTCACTCCCTCTGGGCTTCAGCACTGGGGCAGAAGCTAGAAGGGCACCAGTGGCATACAGGAAGAAACTGAAGTGCCTGGCATCACCGTAAGTGCCGGGGGACAGCTTCCTCCCAGACAAAACCCCAGAGGCGAGTCTGTGGCACTGTCCCCGTTTGAGCCCTCTCACACAGAGCCACAAAGTGGAGACACTATATCAGAGACTCCACAAACCTGGTTCACACGGGTTGCTCCCCACGATTATGTAAGGCTCCGCCCCATCCGACTTACTGGTGCACTTCTCTACAACAAGCCATGCTACTAAGACAGGGAGTCAAAGCATCTCTACCTAATACACAGTAAAAAACACAGGAAGGCTGCAGAAATGCAGAGCCAAAGTTATATGGCTCAAATCAAAGAACAGAACTAAACCCCACAAAAAGGAACTAAACAAAATGGAGATAATCAATCACACAAATAGTTCAAAGTACTGGTTATTAGGGTGCTCAAGGAACTCCTGGGTACCTCAACAGCATAAAAAAAAGACGCAAGTACAAACGAAGGTTACATTAAGTGAAATAAAGAAAAATTTACAGTGAACCAACAGTAGAGTGGATGAACCCAAGAATCAAATCGATTATTTGGAACATGAGGAAGCAAAAACCAACCAACCAGAACAGCAAGAAGAAAAAAGAATCCAAAAAAACAAGGATAGGCTAAGGATCCTCTGGGAAAACTTCAAACACGCCAACATTTGAATCGCAGGGGTGCCAAAAGGAGGAGAGAAAGAGCAGGAAATTGAAAACTTATTTGAAAAACCACTGACAGAAAACGTCCCTAATTTGAAGGAAATAGACATACGAGTCCTGAAAGCACAGAGTCCCAAACAAAATGGACCCAAAGAGCACCACACCAAGACACATCATAATTAAAGTACCAAATGTTAAAGATAAAGAGAGAATCCTAAAAGCAGCAAGAGAAAAGCAGAGACTTACCTACAAAGGAGTTCCCATAAGACTTAGCTGATTTCTCAAAAGAAACTTTGCAGGCTAGAAGGCACTGGCAAGAAGTACCATATTTTGCCATGTATAATGTGCTCCTGTGTATACTGCACACTCACGGGTTTGGCCCAAACTTTCATACAAAAATTTTTAATTTTAATTTTTTAATTTAACTGTTATTTATTTATATTTAGAAACAAAACCGATTATCATATACCAGGGTATTATTTTGCATACAAATATCATTAATGCTTTCCATTAAACGCATTTTAACGCATACACATAAATAAAAGAATTAAAAACATTTATATAGATATGGAGTAGATTCTACCCATGCATAACGTGCATCCTTATTTTTCCCTCAAAAATGTGGGCAAAAAGTACACATTATACACAGCAAAACACAGTATTCAAAGAGATGAACAGCAAGGACATACAATCTATATTACTCTATCCAGCAAAGCTATCATTTAGAATGGAAGGGAAGTACACACAGTGTACTTTCCAGATAAGGTAAAGCTAAAGGAGTTCATCATCACCAAGCCCTTATTATATGAAATGTTAAAGGGACCGATGGAAGAAAAAGAAGATCAAAACTATAAACATTAAAATGGCAATAAATTCACAACTATCAACAACTGAATCTAAAAAACAAGCAGAACAGAATCAGAATCATAACTATGGAGATCATCTGGAGGATTATCAGCTGGGAGGGAGAAAAGGGAGAAAGGGGGAAAAGGTGCAGGGATTAAGAAGTACAAATTGGGGGTCTTCCAGTCAAGATGGAGACATAGGCAGACATGGCTCACCTCTTTGCACATCAAAATTACAACTAAAATATCTATATTTTCTATATTATAAAATTCTATAGAACAATCATCACTCAGGAACTTCAGAAATCAAGCTCAATGGAAGTCTGACAACTACGGAATTGAAGAAACCACATCCCTCCAGAATGGTAAAAGGGGTGCAGATGGGGAATTGGGCGGGCCCCACACCCATGTGGATAAAAATTCAGGAGGGATATCTCAGGAGCAAGAGGTCCCAGGCTACATCAGGCCTCCTAGCCCAGGGTTCCAGTGCCAGAAAGATAGGCCCCCACAATTTCTGGCTGCAATAATGGAAGAGGCTGCTGGAGCCCCAGGCAGTTCCTCTTGGGGAACTTACACACAGACTTGCCCCCTCTGAGTGCTAGCACAAGGGTGTGGGGGTGGCAGCTTGAAGGGCACTAGTGGTATGCAAGGAGAGACTGAAATGTCTGGCATCAGGCAAGCAAAGGCCATTATCCCTTTGCTGAGTCCTCTCCTCACAGAGGTAAGCTGGTCCCATATCTGGGACTCCATCAGCCTAGCTAACACTGTGTGATCTACCTGGAAGATCCACAGAGTCTTTACCTCACCTGATTTACAGGTCCACCCATGCTGCTTTTCCAAAAGAATGGCTGGTCTTAGCTCCTAAGTCCTAACAACCAACCAACAGCTGGCTTCAGTGAGGCCTCGCAGCAGCCAGATTAGAGTCACAGGTTGGCTTCACCTGGGAATCTCCAAGCCCAGCACAAGTAGCAACCATCTCAGATTGCTTTAGAGTTCAGGCAGGGCTGTCCTGGGCAAAACACAGGTAGGGGCTAACCTTGGCCTGCACCACCTGGAAAACCCCAGAGCCAGTGGACAGCTACAGACCATGTCAAAGCACCACCACCCTGCCCCTGCCAAAATGATCCTCCACGGAGGGTGGCGGTTGGTGGTCAGTGGTCACAGCCAAGTCCTTGGAGTTGACTGGCTTAAGTAAATCCCACCCATTGCTCTGCCAACAGCAACCAAGGCTCAACTACAAGAGGAGGGTGTATTCAGCCCACACAAAGGGCACACCCCGAGTACCCAGCGTGGGTGATAGGGGAGGTTGTACCACTGGACCCTATGGGCCACCTACTACATTAGGCTACACTACCAAGACACGGAGTCAAAGCAGGTCTACCTAATTCACAGAAACAAACACAGTGAGGCTACCAAAATGAGGAGACAAAGAAACATGGCCCAATGGAAAGAACAGATAAAAACTCCAGGAAAAAAGCAAAACAAAATGGAGAAAAGCAATCTATCAGATGCAAAGTTCAAAATACTGTTCACAAGGATGCTCAAGGAATTTAGTGAAGACCTCAGCAGCATAAAAAAGACCCAGTCACAGATGAAGGATACTTGATTGAAATAAAGAACAATAAACAAGGAAACCACAGTGGAATGGATGAAGCCAAGAATCAAATCAATGATTTGGAAAATAAGGAAGCAAAAAATCACCACACAAAACAACAAGAAGAAGAAAAAAATGAGGACAGTATAAACAGCCTCTGAGACAATTTTAAGAGGTCCAACAATCACCCCATAGGGGTGCCAGAAGTTGAAGAGAAACAGCAAGAAATTGGAAATCTATCTGAAAAAAAAGTGGAAGAAAACTTCCCTAATTTTGTGAAGGAAATACGCATACAAGTTTAGGAAGTACAGAGAGTCCCAATTATGATGGATGCAAAGAGGTCCACTCCAAGACATATCATTATTAAAAGGCCAAAGTTTAAAGATAAAGAAAAACTCTTAAAAGCAAGAGAAAGGAAGTTAGTTGCCGGAAGGTTGACATATTGGAGGTGGGGAGAATAGGTGAAGAGGTGAAGGGATTAAAAAGTACAAGTAAGTAGTTACAGAATAGCCATGGGGATGTAAAGGACAGTATAGGAAATAGAGTAGCCGAAGAACTTACATGTTTAACCCATGGACATGAACAGTGGTGGGGGACTGCCTGAGGGAGTAGGGGTTTAGGGGGAGGCAGGCAAAGGGGGGAAAATCAGGACAATTGTAATAACATAATCAATAAAATATATTGATATTTTATATTGATACTTAAAAAATAAATTTAAAAAAATAAGTACAAATTGGTAGGTATAGAATAGACAGGCAGATGTTAAGAACAGTAAAGGAAATGGAGTAGCCCAAGAACTTGCATGCATGACCCATGGACATGAACTAAGAGGGGGGAGGATTGCCAGATGGGATGGGCAGTACCTGGTAGAAGGGGCAAAGGGGGAAAAATTGGGAAAACTGTAATAGCATAATCAATAAAATATATTTTTTTAAAAGCTGTACACTTAATGAATCCTATCAAGAATGTATGAGTGCTTATTTCCCTACTTGCTTAACAGTGTTTATCCAACGTTTTTGATGTTTTGTCAATCTGGTAGGTAAAAAATAAGATCTCTATGAGGTCTTAAAATGATTTTCTCTTTTCTTGAGAGACAGTATCTTTTACATATTCATGAGACATTTGTAGTTTCTTTTTTTTGGAAGCATTTTGTAAAAGTTGGTGTTCTTTTAAATTACTCATAAATCCCCTTATGCCAGAAGGAACTACCAAGCACACAAACCAGAGTCCCTAATTGAACAGAATGGCATGATTGACAGCTTGTTGTGCAGTACCAGAAGCCAAAAGCCAGTAAGGGGTTTAAGTAAGCTGTGTTCATTAGAGAGACCAAAGAAATTGCTGGTAATTACAGTAACTGCTTCTCTTACAGTCATCTTACTCAAACTAGTGACATCATCCCCAGTCACCCCAGCAGGCCAACATCATAAATTGCATTTTTCCTAACATAACCCAACCATAAGCCAATGGATGCAATCAATTGTTTACACCTCTTTACCAGAGGATATTTTCCATTGTTTTTAGAGAGAAGAGAAAGACAGACAGACATCAATGTGAGACAGAAACATCGACTGGTTGCCTCCCCTATGTGTGCCAACAGGCTTAAGCCTGCAACCTAGGTATGTGCCCTGACCAGGGATCAAACCCACAACCTATCAGTTTACAGAACGTTGCTCTAACCAACTAAGCCACACCGACCAGGGCCAATGAATTGTTTTTCATTACGCGTAAACACAGCATGAAATAAGCTGTGACAGTTCAGCACTGCTCAACAACATGCTATTAACAGCAAGTACCTTCTCTGCTGGGAGGCTAGCCTGCTCCTCCAGGTGTTTCAACTACCAGAAAGACTAGTTATACTTAGAGCAGTTACCTCAGGTCAAGCCTCATGCAATGGTGGTGCATTATTTTAGTCAGTAATGAAAGGAATTACACCACCACCAGCTGCATGTCTTATGTGCTAAATTTTACATGGAGAAGAGCTGAGCCAGAGGCCAAACTGGCCCATTTAGATGCCCATTTACTTGACTATTCAATAGAAGGCTGAGGATTTAATCTTCCCAGCAACTTCCTGGTCCAGCTGGCTATGATCCAAAGTGAAGAATACATGACTGGTCAAACTAGGGGAAGCCCAACCCCTCCCTCCCACAAACAGGCTTAGGAAATACATCTGGAATCAGCCTTACACTTGGGGATTGGGGATAAAATGAGGGACAGAAATATATGCCTAGTTTTCATTTTGTTCTTCTGAAAACTTTTTATAGAAGTCATATGTCCAACTTTTCATGAAGATCATTTTTCTGCTGCAAGTCTCCAGCCAGTAGCCTGCTGAAAAGCTTCTGTTCGCTTGGCTATAAAATACACTTGGGAGGGGAGAAACTGTGTACTCAGGACAACTGCCAATTCTCATCCCCAGTCTGTGTCACATTTCACCTCTTGGCTCTGTCTGGTATCAGATAGGCCTTCGAGACCACTGCAGTAGAGACACTAACAAGTGGAAAAATCCAGCTACCCTATGTAGACAGAGTCATTCGCCTCATCAAATCTATTCACGTGCCCCAACCCATCCCATGGCCAGGCCAACAAATCGGCTTATTTGTACCTATGTTACATAGGTAATTTAGCCAGAGAAAGAGAAGGAAAGATTTTAAGTTCAAAGTGAAAGTGAAAGTAGTGAACTGGACTCCTGGCAGGAAGCAGGAGCGGAGAATGACAAAGCAAATTCATTTTCCTTCATTTCCCAAGTATAAGGCCTCCAGAGAGTGGACTTTAGTCCAGTGGTGCTCTGACCCATCAGACAGATACACAGCTCAAGATGTGGGTACATGGCTTCTCTGCACTCAAACCATTTCTATCACTGCCTCACTGGGTCAAAAAAGAGCAGGAATAGACCAAACAGCTCCGGTTCAGTGTAAGAACAAGTAGACATGACAGCACGTATTCCCACTCGAAACAACACACTCACCTATTATTAGCCAACAAGATATTCTACATGAAATAGAGTTGGCTGAGGAGATGCAAAAGGGAAAACACTGACTCTATATTCAGCCCAGCCTGAAAGTTTAAATAAACTTCCAGGTTCCTTCAGTGTTTCTGCTTTAAAAAAAAAAAAAGTTTTAATCTGATTTTAGATGGTTAAAAGCACCCTGAAGAACAAAGGGAGGCAGTGTAACAGTGGAGAAAGAAGGCATAAGCTAAGATGAATGATGGTGACGGGTGCACAACACTGTAAATATGCTCAATGCCACAGAACTATACACATAAAAATGGTTAAAATTTTCTATGGCATTGTTTAAGAGGCAGCTCCTACCTCTGTCTGTGTGGCTTTGAATAAGTGGCTAAACACCTTTGTCAGTTTACTTATCCCCAAAACTGAGTTTTTTGTATTAAAAGGTTGGCTTATATTTTATATTATAAGGCTGGCTGTGAAGATTGCATCAGGCAGTATATGTAAATGCCCTAGGCTGTCATTCACTCATTCACCAAATATTTAATTAATGAGCACTTATTCACATGCCAGGCATTTGACTTAGGACTAGGGAAAGAACAAACAGCCAGACAAGGAAAGTTCTTGCCTCTACAAAACTTATAGTCTAGCAGACAGAGGCAAACCAGGAACACTCAAACAAGGATAATTCCAACTGTCTCTCATACTAAGGATATCAATTCAAGGCATCTTCTCCTACTTGGGGTGAAAAATGGGCTTGGTGCACAATACAGTTTCAACTGCACCAGTTATGAGCTTAACCTGATTCAGAGCAGAAGAATTTGGTGATGCTGATATGTGTCCCCTGATGAAATGCAATTTTGTATCTCTGAAGTAGTATTATCGAACCTTCATTTTATAAAGACAAAAATGAACTGACAGGTAAACTGCCCTTATTAGTAAAATTTACTATTATTGATAATTATTATAGAATCAACTACTAATAGAATTTAGAGCCACATTTATTTAAAAGCATAAAGCGTTTAACTTACTCAAAATTTTCTAGTTATCTAATAACAATGAACATCTGATTTCCTTAAGAACATATTAATCACCACCATGAATTCCATAAACAAATTAGCTATAACCTCATTAACTGAATTCTTGAAAGTAGTCAAATACCTAACCTTGCATATGTTCACAAACACAGAACATTTATTTTTGTACTGTATATCATATATAAGTCAGATTACTGGTCTTACAAAAAAAATCTATATACTGAATATAGTCAGGAACATCACCCAAAAACATGGGGGTAGAAAGCAGTTAAAATCAGGAACTCAGACTTAAAGAAGGAATGCCGGAAATCTGCGTATTAGCTCAGATTCCCAAGGACATACAATTAGATACCTTCTCTTTCCATTCTCTGAATAAGAAATTCAAAATGATCCAAATTATTTATGAGAAAGAGAAAACAACCCGTCTTATTTGGACACAAATTAAAATGGGAAATCAGAATAACGAACCATTCCAATGAAGCACAAACAACAGCAACTTTGGGCTTCAAGGAATACTTACCCCAGTCTCCCTCACCAGAAATCAAAAGGGCTTTCCTAACTGTGAATGACTGAAAAACCTTGCTAGAAAAAGGATCAGCAAAACAGATGGCAGTTCTTAGCAGGGCTTTCCAACATCAACTCAACTGGATCTAACATGGAAGACCAAAAAGAGGGGTCAAAAAATATGTATTTATGACTATTGTGAATTTTAAGATCAGGAAAGAAAGAATTTCATTAAAACAAAATGATGGTTGCAGGTGGAGAATAAGAGATGGGCTAAAGAAGACTCACTATTTTCAAACTTAATAATTAACTCATGGATACTATTTAATATGTGAAGACAACAAAAAATAAAAGAACTTACAGAAAATTTCATTAAGAGGGGCAAACAAAGTTCATACCAGCTTTTTTTTTTCCTCCTCTAAGAGAGGAATGGGAAGAGAGAGAGAGACAGACAGAAACATCAATTTGTTATTCCACTTATCTATGCATTCATTCGTTGACTCTCTAAGTGCTCTGACTAGGGATCAAACCATAACCTTGGCGTATCTGGATGATGCTCTAACCAAGAGAGCTACCCAACCAGGGCCACACCAGCATTTACCTACTTCTTAGAGACCTAGCAAGTCCAACATTATTTCTTCTCTCTTTTTTTCCTGGCTATTTATTGATCCACTAATCTTATTACTTTTTAGAACTGGTTCGTCTATCACAGCAATTATATCTTTTCCAAAGAGAAAGTAAAAAACAAGCATTCCACCCTGAAAAGGCAAGGTGGTGGCACTGTTCTAGATTTAAAGAGACATAACAGCTAAATGCAATATAGGAGAGATACTCAACACTGGCATTGAAGGAGTTTAATTTCTAAGTGTCTTTGACTACTATGTCTGGATCAAACTATTTTTCCTTGAGTTTCTTTATTAGATTGATTCTTTTTTTACAAAAACAAAGAAAGGTTATAAAATATACATTTGGGCCCTGGCAGGGTAGATCAGTTGGTTAGAACGTCATCATGATACACCAAGGTTGCAGGTTTGATTCCTGGTCAGGGCACATACAAGTTGATTCCAATGAATGCATAAATAAATGGAATAACAAATTGATCCCTCTCTCTCACTTGCTCTCTTTCTCTCTCTGAAAAAAAAAAAAAAAAAAAAGGAAAGGAAAATCAATAAAAAAATACACTTGGGGGCAACTGAGGAAATTTAAATATGAACTGGCTATTTTTTATTAAAGAATTTGTGTATAGTATCTTAATATCTTACTATGTGGTTATGTAAGAAGATGTCCTTATTGTAGGAGAAGCATGCTGAAATATTTAAGGGTGAAGAGTCATGATATTTACAAACTTCAATGACTCAAAAAATTTTATATATTAAAAAATATATCAAAAATGTTAACTATGTTTAATCTAGGTAGTAAGTATAGAGTATATACACACTACAATTCTTCTGAATTTTCTATAGGTTTAAAAGTTTATAATAAAAAGGTAAATGTAAAAAGAAGCAGAAGAAAGACAAGATATCATTTTTACTGCCACTGAAGGATATCGAAAATTCAGGCATAGAATTACTACAACCATGTTGAAAAAATGAAGAGATCAATCAGGAATCTCAGGAGACCTAATGATGAAGCTGATATATGAGGATGATAGATCAGGAAGGGGAAATAATTGTAGTGTCCTTGATGCTATAGTTGAACCACGAAATGAGGCAACCCTAGAGCCAGGTTACATTGCGTATTCTTCTCATCTGAGATAAAATTGGCTTATAGTTTTATTTTTAAAAAGCAGGTTCTGAGGACACAGAAATTCAACAATGGCATTGTAGAAATTTAGTTTCTAAGTGTCTTTAACTAATATGTCAGGATCAAACTATTTTTCCTTCAAAAAAAAACTGGGGTAAAATACACATAAACATTAGATTCGGTGGCATTTTAGTGCATCCACAATGTTGTACAAACACCACCTCTCTCTAGTTACCTAAGAACACCCTATACCCATTAAGTATTCATTCCTCATTTTACCTTTTCCCCCATCCCCTGGCAAACACTAATCTGCTTTCTGTCTTCATAAATTTGCCTATTCTGGATAATTTATATAAAAGGAATCATACAATATGCAACCTTCTGTGTCTGTCTTATTTTCCTTAGCAAAATGTTTTCAAGATTTATCCCAAATGATGGCATGTATCAATATTTCATTCCTTTTTGTGGCTGAATAATATTCCATTGTATGTATATACCATATTTTGTTTACCCATGGTCATTTGGGTGTTTCTACTTTTTTTTTAAATCCTCTCCCAAGGATATGTTTACTGATTTTAAAAAGAGAAGGGGGGAGCAAGAGAAACATCAATGTGAGAAACATTGATCGGTTGCTTGTGTTCCGTACTCACTACAACGGGGGATCAAACCCACAACCTAGTTAAGTGCTATGACTAGAAATCTAACCTACAACCTTTTGGTGTACAGGATGACATTCCAACCAACTGAGCCACCCATCCAGGGCTGAGTGTTCCTATCTTTTGACTCTATGAGTAATGCTGTTACACACATTCATACACATGTCAATGTGGGAATATATATGTTCTTGTTTCTTTAAATATATATGTAGAAATAGAACTACTGGGTCATATAGTAATTCTATGTTTAACTTTTTGAAAAACCACCAAACTGTTTTCCTCAGTGGCTGAACCATTTTATTTACATTTCCACCAACAATGTACAAGTGGTTCCTATTTCTCCAGACCCGCACCAACACTTAAATTTCTTTATTTTTTATTGTAGCCATTCCAGTGAATGAAGTGATATCTGTGTTGTTTTGTTTTGGTTTAACTTTTTCTTTTACTGATTCTAGAGAAAGTGGAAGGGAGGGAGAGAGAAAGAGAGAAATATTGATTGGTTGCTTCTTGCACATGCCCTGATTGGGGACTGAACCCACAGCCCAGACATATGCCCTGACTGGTAATGGAATCAAGACCTTTCAGTTTGTAGGACAATGCC
The DNA here is from genome assembly GCF_021234165.1 of Pteronotus mesoamericanus. Taxonomy (NCBI): domain Eukaryota; kingdom Metazoa; phylum Chordata; class Mammalia; order Chiroptera; family Mormoopidae; genus Pteronotus; species Pteronotus mesoamericanus. The sequence continues at coordinate 4,847,397 of NW_026555085.1, forward strand.
CAACCAACTGAGCCACACCGGCCATGGCTGGTTTTGGCCTGTATTTACTGAGGATCTTAAACATGTTTTCATGTATTTGTTGGCTTCATTTAAAAATCTGGACTTATTCCTAAAAGCAAAGTAGAACACCTAAAGGTTTTTAAACACACACACACACACACACACACACACCCCCCCCCAATGAAGTAAAATTTACATAGCATAAAATTCACTCATTTCAACTGTACAATTCAATGATTTTAGTAAAAAACTATAAAACCATTACCATGTTCTAGAACACTGTCATCACCCCAATGATGTCCTAATTCCCTAACATGTAAATGTGTTATGCTACATGGCAAAGGGGAATTAGGGTTGTCTATCACATGACCTGAAAATAGGGAAATTATCCTGGATTACCCAGGTAAACTTGGTGTAATCACGTCTGTAAGAGTGTAAGAGAGCTGGAAAAAGAGATCCAGAGGGACAGCAATGAGAAGGAAGGACTTTGCACAACCTGCTGACTTTGGAGATGGAGAAATGAGGCCATAAGCCCAGGAATTAGTGTGGTCCCTGGAAGGGCGTGTGTGTGGGGTGGGGGACAGGCACGGAGATGGATTCTCCAGCAAGAACACAAACATTATAACATCCTGCTTTTAGCCCAGCAAGCTCCATCTTGGACTTCTGAGCTCCACAAACTGTAAAATAGGAAATTGAGCCCTGGCTGGTGTGACTCAATAAATTGAGTGCTGGCCACGAATTGAAAGTCGCAGGTTCAATTCTCAGTCAGAGAACATGCTTGGGTTGCAGGCCAGATCCCCAGCTGGGGGTGTGCAAGAGGCAACCCACTGATGCTTCCCTTGCACATCGATGTTTCTCTCCCTTTTTCCCTCCCTTCCCCTCTCTCTAAAAAAGAAAGTAAAATCATTTTAAAATTTTTTGGTAAAAATTGATTTTTTAAAATCACTGTGGTAATTTATTACAACAGCAAAAAACTTAATACAACGGCTATTCATTGTATTATTCTTTCTATGTTACTGCATATTTGAAAATGTATACCATAAAAGAGAAAACTATGAATATGAAAGCAGACTAAAGAAAGATTACAATTTAGAAAGGTGCTGTTTTCTGCTGGTCACTTCTTTCATCATAATTCTGCTTTCAAGAACTCAACTATCCATTAAAGATGCATATTTAAAAATAATTCCCATTTTTCTTGCTTCTGTACCCTCCCCTGAATTCAACTGCCATGGATACTTCCTGAAAACCACTAGATTCAGGGTTAACTGAAATTTTCTAATACACTAGAACACTGGCCTAGAGGAGACATTAAAATGTATGGTAATCCAAAAAGTACCAGAACAACAAAGAAAAAATGCGATTCAAAGCTATTTTCATGAACAAAATGTTATGGTTTATGGCTGTTCATGAAACTTTTTTGGGGACCTAACCTAAAGTAAGAGTTACAAAATGATCCAGTAAATTTATAATTGAATATAGTTTATAAAAGTATATTTACCTAATAGGGAACTTAAAATAAGCCAGCAGTAGTCAAATGGATCTTATCTGAGACTAGTCAGAAAGCTATCCCCCACCAAAAAAGTGACCTTTGTGTTTTTGATTTTTAAAAAAGATATAAAGTGCCAAAAAACTAAGCTATATGAGGGAAGGGGACCAAAAAAACCCCCAAAATTTATTTATGAAAAACTGTATTTATTCTTACATGTTTAAACTGCAGTCACCTTCAAAGTACTCTCCTTTTGATGCAATACACCTATTGAGACTTTTTTACACTGCTCCAAAGTTTTTCAACTCTTCGATTTTAATGCCTTTTAGTGCTTTTGCCATTTTTTGTTTCACCTCTTCCACATCGGCAAAACATTTCCTTGAGGACTTTTTTCATCCAAAGAAACAGAAAAAAAAGGAGGGGGGGGCGATGAAAAAAAAAGTTGCTTGGGGCAGGATCAGGTGAAATAGGGAGGCTGGGGCAAAAGGGCCGTGCTGTTTTTTAGTCAAAACTCCTGAACACTCAGCACCATGTGGGCAGGTGTGCTGGTAAATCGCCCATTATGAAATGGGCAAACAGGCTGAAAGAGTCTTCAAAAAAAATTCACTGAAGCCAAACAAACAACCTCTCACAACACCACCAGCTGGTACACTGGTACAGATGGGTTCCTGGAACACACACCTAGCGAGAGAAGCCTGTACTACAAGGAGCCCACCCTCCAGGAGGTAATTCCAGGGTTTTGGCCCCCTGCTCCCCATAGAGCAACACTCCATTCGCAGTAAATCTAGCTGTTGTTTCTACTGGGTTACCCAAAAACCCATTAAGTTTCTTCCATAAAAGACACATTTTGCATTTTCGCCAATAATTTTATTTATTTGGGTATTCTGAGTACATCGGCTAGCTCCTTCTGTTGGCTTCTAGTGGGTAGAGGTCAGAGGGTGCTGCTAAACATCTTCCAATGCCCCACAGGAAAGAATTATTTGGTCAAAATGTCAATAGTACCAAGAAACTTTGCAAACCACTTTTGACACATCCAATCAGTCCCAGAACTTTTTCCATATACTGGACAAACCTTTCTTTTTGCATTTCAGTTCCATTTTTACCTTACTTGAAATAATAAAGCATTAACACGTGAAAATGTTGCATATTTTCTTGTCTTCAATATTAAAATGGCTGCAGAAAAATTCATCAATTTTGGTAACTTTTAAAATGTATGCTGATATGACAGCTGTCACAATACCATCTAAGGAACTGCTTCAAATGAAGTTAAAAACAAGTAAACACTACTAGAGTCATCACACAGAAAAAATTAAAAATTTTTGGTCAATACATACAGAGAAAAAGCATGGGCTTTGAAAAGAAGTACAACACATCTTTTACACGTAAATATGATTAAAATGCTCCACGCCTATCTAATACATCTTGTATTGAAGATTTACTGATAGTGTGCTACAGGGGCCTGCTTCAAAACCTCTTCAGTTTCATCTCCCCTAAAGAGCAATGCTGACCATACCATCTTTGGAGATAATACAAAAGTATACCTCAGCATACTTCACATCCAAAATGGCATACTAGGGTACACATCTAAGAGAATCTAAGGCCCTATGTTATCTATCTTATTTTTTACTCTAAGAACAAAAAGGTAAGTAAACCCTGGCCGAGTTCTATTTAATATCATGAACAAAGCCAGAATAATATTACCACCACTACCAAATATATGCCACATGGCATTAATGCCAACTCTACTCATTCTGCAGCTAACACATCTCCAAACACTCTGCGGCTATATTTGGCTGCTCTCTGGTACATGTGAGATAGGTACCTTTAAAAAGCTACATACTTACAGCTAGGGAACTAAATTAATTTCAACTTAATTTGGAGGAAGAATATGATAAAGGCAGATTTTATAACAGTTCATAAACCTGAGAGGACTAGGTCACTTTTTCCTTTAAAAACTAATAGATGACAGTATCAATACATCAGAAACTGGTGCCATTTTAGTAGCAAATAATCATTGAGAAAACAAGGAAGACAGCACTTAAAGATTACTTCTAAAAGTCCTTTTGACACTTCCAAACACTCTCATAATACTCTGTTAATGTTTCCATGTTCTGGATGACCAGCTATACAGATAACATGCTGTCAGGACACTTCATCCAACTATGTCATATCTTATACATTAAGGAGAGTATGATTTTTAAAAATAGCTACTTTGTATGATACTGCATAATTAGCACCAGTTAATTATCAAAAACAAACAAACAAAAAAAACCCCCACAAAATCATCCAAAGAAACATGGAGGGGAAACTATCCAATTTGGTTTACAATGAAAACAGAGAGGAAAAAAAATCTGTAGCTTTTTTAAGATTCTTCCTGAAAATGAGTAGTCTCTCAAAGAGAGAAAACCCGCAAACATCCCAAATAATGGGAACACAGCAAAAGAGTTTCTCTATTTCAAGCTTCACAAATTCAGAGAGAAATCTCTCTTCAGAGGATAAGGCAAATACACTTAGTCCACAATATTAAGATACACTAAAAAATAACCAAAATCATGCTTCATTCACCATAAAATCCTTCACAACTCTAATTTGGTAAGTTCCTTTGAAAAAATTAGCAATCTTTACAGGAGACTGCCAACTAATAAAAAAGGAACAATAGAAATAGAAAATTACCTTCTGCAACCACTTATGCAATAAATGACTCAGGAAAGGATGGGATGGTTAATGGGTACTAAAAAAATAAGAAACATTGCTGGGGGGAAAAGATCCTCAAAGTATCTTAAAAGATTAATTATTAATTACAAAAGGGAAAAACAGGTGGATATTATCTTAACCAAATACTCTAATTTAGCATAGGCTTCCTAATATGATACAATGAAAGATACAGAATTGTCTGTGTTATTTCTACCAAAAAAAAAAAATTTTTTTTTAACCAGAATCTAGTTGTGAGAAAACAATCACTTATCAACAATATAGGAAACTCTAGAGAACTGGCCTGGACTCTTAAAAATGTCAATGTCGCCCTGGCTGGTGTGGCTCAGACGACTGGGTGCTGGTGTGTGAATCAAAGGGTTGCTGGTGTGATTCCCAGTCAGGGCAGGTGCCTGGGTTGCGGGCCAGATCCTCAGTTGGGGGCGTGCAAAAGGCAACCGATCAATGTATCTCTCACACACAGTTGTTTCTCTCCCCTTCTCCCTCCCTTCCCCTCTCTCTAAAAGTAATTAAATAAAATCTTTTTTAAAAAGTCAATGTCATAAAAGAACTAAGTGACAAAGATGGGGAAACTGTTCTAGACTCAAGACAGCTAAAGAGATGAGACGTGACATACAAATGTAAAATGAGATGCTTCAGAATATGCTGGGATGAGGGGAGGGAAGATTATGAAGGGTATTTTGGGAATAGGAAATCTAGATATGGGCTGTAAATTGGAAAATACTATTGTTTACATGCTAAATTCCTTGGGTGTGACAATGATACTGCAGTTATGTAGGATGATGCTCTTTGCTTAAAGGCCAAGAGGTGAAATGTCCCGATGTATACAATTTCTTTCAAATGGTTCAGGGGCAAAAATATATTAAATTCACAGGGAGAACTCTCATGCATTGTTGGTGAGAATGTAAAATTGTAGTTACTTTGGAAAACAGTCTGGCAATTTTTTTAAAAATTAAACACAACTTTATTATGCAAAATAGCAGCACATTCCTAGGTATCTACCCAAAAGGAAATGCACACCCACACAAAGTATCACAGGAGAATGTTCACAGCATTTTTATTCCTAACAGCTAAAAAGTACAAATACCCCAAATGTCCATCAACTGATAAATGAAGAAACAAAATGTAGTACATCCATACAATGGACTACTACTCAGTAATAAAAATGAAAATACTGATGCATGCTAAAATATGGATGAGCCTCATAAAACATTATGCTAGATGAAAGAAGCCAGATGCAAAAGGTCAAAATTGTATGATTCCACTGATATAAAAAGTAACTATTTAGAGAAAGAAAAAAATTCGTTGTCATCTGAGGTTGGGGGGTAAAAATGAGGATTAACTGTCAACAGGCAGAAGAAATCTTACTGGAGTAATTAAGATAAATAACTGGAGTATAGTGATGGTTGTTCAGCTCTGTACCCTAAAAACTCATTCCATTACCTTTTTAAGATGGATTAATTTATGATATGTAAATTTTAATTCAATAAAGGTGCTTTAAAAATATATGTAAATTTTAATTCAATAAAGGTGCTTCAAAAATAAAGCAAATGTGGTAAAATGTCACTTATACAAGTATTTATTGTACTAGTCTTTCAACTCTTCTGTAGTTTTGAAATTCTTCAGAATAAAAAGTTGGAGGATAGATCAGAATGAACTCTGCAACACCCCCCACCCAAATTAGTGTTCCTAGTTGCAGATTACCTAAAAAAGGTAAATGACATAACACAACTCTGATAAGATTTAGGATAACATAAAAGAAGAGCTACCACCTAGGCCCTATTTTCATCCAAGGATATGGTTAACAATATTTTCTCTACCTAGGTGTTATTTTTTCTAATTACCAGATAATCCATATTCACTGTACAAAATTTAGGAATTAAAGTGAAAAAGAAAAAGAATTAAAGTATAAAAAAGAAAATAAAAATCAACAGTAATTCCATCAGCCAGAGATATAGCCATTTAGAATTTGTTCTTTCCCCTTCACGTAAAAGCAGATCAATTTTGGGGAAGAAAAGCTATCTATATATATATTATTATCACAACTTGATCAATTATTTGATTGGCTCCAGCCAGGGAGCTCAGTTGGTTAGAGCACTGTCCTGGATACACCAAAGTTGTGGGTTCAATCCCCAGTGAGGGCACATACAAGAAGCAACCAGTGAATGGAACAACAAATGGATGTCTCTGTGTCTCTGTCTGTCTCTCTCCCTTCCTCTCTCTTAAAAAAAAAAAAATTCAACTGGCACACCGAAATTTTTATCATATCCAAACAATCACATAAATCATAATAAGAATACAGAGGCAGAATAAAAAATTTTAGATGCAAATGCAATGCTTTCAGCTCCCAGTTAAAAATGGCATCATTGGCCCTGGCTGGTGTAGTTCACTGGATTGAGTGTCAGCCTCAGAACCAAGGGGTTGCTAATTCAATTCCTGGTCTAGAACACATGCCTGAGTTGCAGCCAGGTCTCCAGAAGGGGGCACATGAGAGACAACCACACACTAATGTTTCTCTCCCTTTCTCCCTTCCCCTCTCTAAAAATAAATAAAATATTTAAAATATAAGAAAAAGCCAGCATCTTTGACCTCAACTCTCTCCCAAAGCCCTCCTAAAACGGTACTATTGGCTGAAAGAATGTTTTCGTCCCTCTCAAATTTGTTGAAATCTTAAGGCCCCAATGTGATGGTATTAAGAAGCAGGGCCTTTGGTGTGATTAGGTCATGAGGGTGGAGCCCTCCTGAATGGGATTAGTGTTTTTGCAAAGCACATTTCAGAGAGCTCCCTCAATCCTTCCACCACATGGAATTATAGGAGTAGGCTACCTACCTAACCAGGAATTGAGCTCTCACCAGACATCAAATCTGTTAGCACCTTGATGTTAAACTTCCCAGCCTCCAGCAGCCCACATGAACTAAATTTTTTTTTTTTAATTCGTAAGTTCACAAGAACAAAGTGAGGAAGTAAAGCAGCAACATTTGGGGCTCTGGGAAGGAGACTACTGATAAATGACTTAGCCAACCTGAGCAAGGTGAATCCTCTTCAGCCAGCAATGAAAAAAGGTAGAGGAAAAAAACCCAACTTAAAATGAGATGCCCAAAAGGTTCAGGAATGAACACCACCAGGTACCCTTCAAGTAAAGGTGAAATATGGATAAAAATAGGAGAGGTTATGCATTTGCCTAAACGCAACAGTCAGACCTCAGATACCCTAATATAGTCTTAACGTTGCACAGCCTGGTGACTGCGCCACCCTGGAGGAAATGGGTGGGGCTGTTAAACCCTCAGTTAACAAACCCTACAGTCAGGCTCACAGCTTCCAATGCACTTTTTGTGTTCTATTCTTAAAGTAAGAGTAGGTAGCAGAGAACTACCATATATTTAAGGTAAAGCATCTAATAAGAAAGAAAGAAACCAAATTGAGCAAACAGAAATGCAGCTTAAAGAAGAGAACACTAAGGCAATCTCCCAGAACACTGAGCAAAAATATCTGTCAAAAGGTGGAAAAAGCAAAGAGGACAAGACCAATATCTGAAAAACAGGACCTCTAAGAAAAGAGAACAGAGAAAATGAAGGGGAGGAAATCAAAGGATTAATTGAAGAAATTTCCCAAGAACAAGAGGGCAATTTCCAGACTGAGAGGGCTCCCCCCAAAGCTGAGCAGAGTGTATGAAAATACCTGTTTAAACACATCACTGTCAAATTTAAGGACACTGGGGTCACAGTAAAGTTACCAAAAGCTTCCAGAGAGGGAAAAAAACATGATTTATTCAAATAACAAAGAATCAGAACAGCATTACATTTCAACATTTCCATGGGGTGGGGTGGTGGAGGGAAGATAAAGAAGCAGTGACTTCAAAAATCCTGAAAAAATAAAAATTTCCAACTTTGAAATAGCTACCTAACCAAACTTGGGATATCAACTAAGCATTAGAATAAAACATAGCTTCAGAATACAAAAGTCTCAAATTTTATCTCCTTGGGACTGTCCGGAAGGTTTTAAAAGTGAGGTCCAGAAAACAGGGGTTCCAACAAAGGGGGCAGAGTGTGAAAGAAATCCTGTGTGCCCACAGACCTACAGCACAACCAGTTCAGACCAGAGCCAAATGGTAACGGTCCTCTTCACAAAGATAAAACTGATAGGACACCTAAAGTGTCTGCACCTGTAAGAGATTCATAACTCATACGGAGTGTGAGGATAACTTAGTAAAAAAGTATGTAAGAGACTGAGCAAACCAAAAATCAAGATAATTATTACAATGGGACCAGCAAAATATTGTGCAGAAAAGGAAAATGAATCTAAGTACACTAATGGCTCAAGCGTCATTAAACATTTAAATAGTTAAAACAATATAAACACTAAAAACTGCTTTGACCAAATTACAAATTAAAATGGGAGAGTGGAAGATGGCTGAGTGAAACTAAAAATCACCATGTGCCAGACACAGAGCTAAATCTTCACATACTAATTTATCTAATCCACAGATAAACACTAGTACTGTCCTTATATATGAAGAAACCAAGGCACAGACAGAGTAAATAACTTACCAAAGGTCACACAAATAGTAATAACATAAGCTTTGAACTTTGCTCTTCGCCACATTGGCTCACCCAGAACAAAATCCTCATTGCCCTGTGGGAAGTCAACAGATAAAAAACCCCAAAATCAGTTGCAAGAACTGAAACAGACTGCCTCTGAGAATGAGATAAGGAAGAAGGAATCTAGAATCCCCTGTTCTTTTCGACAAGCATGTAGTACTATTATTTTCCTCTTTAAACCATATATATGTATATATAAAATAAAAACTAAATCATAAGAAAATGTACTTCCCTTTAAAGTCACTTTTTCAGTAAATATTGAAACTCTTACTTCAACCATAGAAAACCAGACATACAAATGTAAGAAGAAAAAGTGCAAAACCAAGCCCAAATGTGTGTGTGCACATGTGTGCAGGTACATACCTCGCAAAGCAAAAATCAAGGCAATTATTATCCTTGGGGCAGTAAAAGGTTGTGCAGAAAAGAGAAATGAATTCAAGTACACTAATGGGTCAAGGGTCAATAAACATTTAAATAGTTAAAACAACATAATTTGAATTAACCAAATTACAAATAATTAAAATGAGAGATGGGTGAATGAAACTAACAGTTACCATGTGTTAGGCCAGCTCTAAATCTCTATGTATGCATTTGATACATGATAAAGATACAGCAAAATCAAACCAGTGGGAAATGCGACTTTCTCATATGATGGAAAACTGACTAATCATCTGGAAAACATATTAGATAACGACCTCCAACCACATTGTCAAATACATTTATTATATAAAAGATTTATATGTAAATTATGCAGTCATAAAGATGACTGAGGTGAATAACTATATAACAATTAGGTGGGTAGGAATTTCTACTCATGAAATCAAAAAGGAAAAGACTGCTGGACTCAATTTCATAATAATTCACAAAAAAAGTTCAAAACATTCTCAACCAAGTGAAAAGGCAAAATGTCAGAAAGACTAGCATTTGGTAAGAAGCTAACTTCCTTAATACGCAAACAACTTGTACAAATCAATGAGAAAAAGAGTAACAATCCAATGGAGGTAAAGAGAAAAACACACAAGTCACAAAAAAATACAAATAGCCTCAATAAAGCTGTGGAAAAAATACAAATGATCAACAAAAACATGGAAAGAAATACCGCATTCATAATTAAAGCAATACAAATTAAATATGAATATATTTTTAACCTATCAGACCAGCAATAACATAAATACACACATCATTCTTAGGTGAAGAGTGAAGCGAAACACTCTTATACACTGATAGTAATAATGAAAACTGGTACAATACTTTTGGAGTTTGTTATTACCGGTCAAAATTTAAATAGCCCATACACCTAGCCTCAGCAATTTCACTTCTAGGACTGTATCCAGAAGTGTACAAAGATACCTGTACTAGAGCAGCTCCATAAAAGCAAACACCTGGAAACAGCCCAGCAACAACAAAGTGGTTAGATAAAATACAGTCAGCCACAATGGAATACCATGCATCCATTTAAAAAAAAAAAAAAAAAAAAAAGGATCAGGCTCATAGCACATTGTGAGGTTTATTTAAAAAGCTAACCTGAAATCAGTATGTGTATACTATGATGCCATTTGTGTGTATATGTGTTTTTTAAAGTATGGGGGATGAGATTAAGACCTCTATACACAAGACAGTTCACCTACAGATCATGCACTCTAAGAAAAAATCTTGACATCTAAAGTGAATGATGGATCTGTGTCCTGACCTAAAGTCCATCCTTAAAAACATATCAAAGTTTGTTTTAAAGTATGTTGAAGGAGGCCCACAATAAGGCCTAACACTGAAGACCTAAGGACACCTATCAGGGACTACTCTCATGACTTTTATTTAGGTATACAGAAGACAGATCTTTTTCAGAAAAACTGTAGGAGGGATTTAATTCTGCATGTAGAATGGAGGAAAGTGATGCAATGACAACTTGTAATTTGCACACGTAAGGACACTGACCACTCTGATCATATATATATGCCTACAAAGGTACAGAAGGTCTCTGAGAAAAATGGAATAATGGTCACTTCAGGAGAGTAGCATGAGGGAGGGAAACACAGGGAATTATGTACTATCTAAGATTTACACAAGAAATATGTATTTTTATCATTATATATCCAAATAACATTTTAAGTAATTAAAAAACAAATACACTAGGAAGACATATACAAAATGTAACTTACAGATATAAAAAAAACAACAAAGATGCCCTGGCTGGTGTGGCTGAGTGAACTGAGTGCCAGCATGCGAACCAAAAGGTCCCTGGTTCGATTCCCAGTCATGGCACATGCCTGGGTTACAGGCCTGGTCCCCAGTCGGGGGCATAAAAGATGCAACTGATTGATATATCTCTCACACATCGATGTTTCTCACCCTCTCTTTCTCCCTCCCTTCCTCTCTCTCTAAAAAGAAATAAAATCTTTTTAAAAAATGACAAAGATGCCAAAACCAAGGACATTTACAAGTAGTAAAACTACACAGAACCTTGGCTGGTGTGGCTCAGTGGATTAAGCACCAGTCTGTAAACCAAAAGGTCACTGGTTTGATTCCCAGTCAGGGCACATGCCTGGGTTGTGAGCTAGGTCCCCAGTTGGGGGCATGCAAGGATCAATGGAAAAGGAGGGGAACAAAACATCAATGTCTAAGAAAAACCTTGATCAGCTGCCCCTTGCACACCTCCAGCTGGGGACCTGGCCAACAACCCAGGCATGTGCCCAGAACTGAATGAGTAACCTTTCAGTTTGTAGGAGGTGGCCCAACTCACTGAGCCATACCAGCCAGGGCAAAATGCTCAACAAACTTAGTGAGAGCCTCAACACCATAAAAAATATCCAGTCAGAAATGAAGGACACCTTAATTGAAATAAAGAACAATTTACAGGGAATTTCAACAGTGAAGTGGATAAAAAATCCAAGAATCAAATCAGCGATTTGGAATATAAGGAAGCAAAAAACCACCAATCAGAACAAGAAGAAGAAATAATCCAAAAAAAAAAAAAAGGAGAGAGAGAATAGTGTAAGGAGCTTCTGGGACAACTGCAAGCACGCTAACATTCACATCATGGGAGTGCTGGAAGAGGAAGAGCAAGAAATTGGAAAACTATTTGAAAAAACAAAGAGAGAAGACTTCCTTAACTTGATGAAGGAAACAGACAAGTCCAGGAAGCTCAGAGAATCCCAAAGAGGCCCACACCAAGACATATCATAATTAAAATGCCAACAGTTAAATATACAAAGAGAGAATATTAAAAGCAGTAAGAGAAAAGCAGCTAGTAAACCTACAAGGGAGCTCCCATAAGACTGTCAACAGACTTCTCAAAAGAAATCTGGCAGGCTAGGAGGGATTGATAAGAAAAATTCAAAGTGATGAAAAGCAAGGACCTCAACCAAGATTACTCTAACCAGCAAAGCCATCATTTAGGATTGAAGGGCAGATAAAGTGCTTCCCAGACAAGAATAAGCTAAAAGAGTTCATCACCACCAAATTATATGAAATATTAAAGGGTCTTCTTTAAGAAGATAAAAAATATAAACAATAAAATGGCAATAAATACGCATCTATCAACAACTGAGTCTAAAATACAAAATAAACAAGCAAAACAAAAAAAGAATCATAGATACAGAGAGCATTTTGATAGTTGCCCAATGGGAGGGAGATCAGGGCCACAGGTGAGAATGGTGTCTACCTGAACCTCAGAACATGACCAATGGTGAAGGGATTATGAAGTACAAACAGGTAGTTACAGAATAGTCATGGGGACATAAAATACAGCACAGGGAAAAGTGTAGCCAAAGAACATATAAGCATTACCCATGGACACGATGTGGAGATTGCCTGAGGGAGTGGGGGTGCTAGGTGGAGGCAGACAAAGGGGTAACAATTGAGAAAACTGTAATAGCATAAACAATGAAACAATTTTTTTTTTTTAAAGGAAGCTTCAAAAGGCATACATTTGACCTGGCAGTTTCACTTCTAAGAATCTTGACCTAAGTAAAAACATGGGCTATATATCACAATTTTAAAAAAAATACTAAGAAAGTGAGAAGAAAAATTTAGGCAAGTGAGCAGGTATTTATAATAGCGAAAAACAAAAATCAATAAATGGCTGCTTAAATAAGTTACAGAATACACTCGAGTAATGGAATTATCAGCAACCATGAAAAATAGACACAGAAAGATAGTTTTAATGTTTAGTGAAAAGCAGGCTATACAGCAGTATATATTATATAATATTTTGACTTAAAATATATAATACATACATAAATCTCTATCTATGCACAGATATGCACACAAAGTGACAGCAGTGATTAGCTTTGAGTAGTATTTACAAGTGGCTTTATTGCCTTCCTTTGACATTTCTGAATTTGTTTTTTATATTAGTAGTATTACTTTTACAGTGAGAGAAAAAAAGATATTTCCATTTCCCAAAAAGGCAACCCTCCCTATGGAAAAATGAACAAAGGGCATGTTTAGTCAATTCATAAAAGAAATACAATGGACACATAAAAATACTTATTAGAAGTGACAAAATATAAATTAAGATCACATTTTTTCAACCTACAAACTGAAAAAAAAATTGGTTAGAATATGATGTAATGAATAGGTATTAAAGAAATAGTCACTCACATAGCAGCAGCAGTAATACAAATTCGTCTACCTTTATGGAAAAGATAATTTGGCAATTAACTATTAAGAGTATCAAAAGCCATCTTTATCTTTGGCCCAGCAATCTAATTCTAGGAATAAATCCCAAGAAAGTAATTCATGAGCCGTGGCAGGACAGGTCAGTTGGTTAGAGCCTCATCCCAATACACCAAAGTTGCAGGGTCAATCTCTGTTCAGGGCACATACAAGAATCAACCAATGAATGCATAAATAAAGTGCAACAACAAATCAATCTTTCTCCCTTTCTCTCCCTAAAATCAACAAATAAAAAAAAATTTCAAGAGATACTTAAGGAAATAAAGAAATAATTAATGATGGAAAGATTTAGTTACAATGATGCTCAATAGTGAATTTATATTAATAATACACTGAAATCAACCTAGAACAAAAAGATTATTAAATTAGTGTTTTATATCCATGTAATGGAATACTGTGAAGCCTTTAAAACTAAAAGCATAAAATCATATTCATTAAGAATGGAGAAGTGGTCATAAACTGTTACATGAAAACATATTACAAGTACTGTGTATACTATTTGAAGAATGTCCCCCAAAATTCACGTCTACCTGAACCTCAGAATGTGACCATATTTGGAAACAATCTCTGCAAATGTAATTAAGATGAGGTTATGTGAGATTAGGCTGGGCCCTAAATCCAACTGACTGGTGTCTTTCAAAAAAGTAGATTTGAAGACATACACAAGGAAGAAGGTTGTGAAATGGTGCAGCTACAAGCCACAGGACACCAAGAAATGCCAGGAGCCACAGAAGTTAGGAGGTTAGGAAGGATTCTTCCCTAGGACCTTCAGAGGGAGCATGGCCTACTGATGCCTTGATCTCAGATTTCTAACCTTCAGAACTATGAAAGAATAAATTTCTTTCAAGCCATCAAGTTTGTTGGAATTTGTTAGGGCAGGCTGCTTACATTTGAATCCTATTTCTACCACTTATTACTCATGTGACTTTAGATAAGTTATTTAACTTTGCTGAGCTTATTCCATTTTTGATAAAGTAAAAATTATAATATTTATTTCCTAGAATTATTGTGAGCATTAAATTATATATTAAATGTAATTACTTAAAACAGTACCTGGAATACAGTGAATATTCCACTTTTATAAAGCAAACACAGGCATTCAAGTACACACAAACATACACTATAGTATTAGGATACAGACCAAAAGCTTAAAATTGTTTATCTCTCGGTCCTGTGAGTATGGCTTATTTTTGCCTTCTTTTTATTAGTACTTTTTAATTTAACAATTTTATTATAACAGTTTTATTATGGCATAAATCTTATTGTAAACATTATTTTTAAATTTTAAAAAATTCTAAAAGGCAGTCATTCCCAGTTTTAGTTGTATGCAAACCCTATCACTCAGGCGTTCCCACACTTTTGAAGCCTGTTATCAAAGTATTAAAAAAATTAAAAAGCAAAATTTACTTTAGAAAAGAAATGCTGATGACAAAGCACTTTAGAAGGACACTGTGTATCATTTAATCAATCATTAGTGGGCTGTTGCTCCATAATAGGCTGTGAAACACTGACCTCAAGCATAGTAATTCAAGTGTGAACCCTCAGAAACATTGCAAGAAAACACAACTGTTAATTTTTTTTAATGGCTTTTAGTAAATTCAGTGGGGCTGCCTCCATTATTTGGGATAAACTGTTCCCCCTGCCAAGGCATATGTTAACTTTGGACAATTGGTAGAAAAACCACTTACAAAATTAATCACCCTTCCAACAAGTAAAAACGGTATTACTTTCATCTGCACAAGAGATTTAATAAGAGTTAAACCTCTTCAGTGAGTTTCAGTCCTGTTACATTTGAGTCCATAAAAAGTTCAACTTACCTGGCAGTTTCTCCTAATTCAGATGACCTGATTACTAGGTAATTTACTTAACACACTTTGCTCTTAACAGAGCAAAACGAAATTTTAATAATTATATGTAATTACTGGATGACAGCCTGTTGCTTAATACAGTGAAGGAATTCTACTGTATTTGAAAAGACCAAAGTCCACCACTACATTATCCATTAAAAGCACATATATTTGATCAACCAACCCAAGTACAATACCTTAACTAGTTTCCCTTCCCACTGAAGCAAAGAAAGTACAAGTGCCAGCATAGACATTACTCAGAATAGGAAAAACAATTATTCAAACTGCAATACCATTGTTGTTAAAATTTTACATACATATTTTTATATATGTATAGAAAATTCTCTATGTATATGTGTGTATGTGTCTACACATATATATACGGAGAATTTATAGGCACAGAAATTTAGAAATTCTCTAAAAGGCACAGAAAAAATACTAGTCGCTGTATCTGGAGAGATTTTCGCTCTTCACATTTAGCCTGGAGGTTGCAAATTAGTGGGACCATATCCTACCTCCAGATATGCTTTATTTTGGCCTACACAGTGTTTTTAAAATATTTGAGCCCAGACTGGTGTGGTTCAGCAGGTTAGGTGGTGTCCTGAGAACCTAAAGGTCGTTTGGTTCAATTCCTGGTGAGGGCACATGCCTGGATTGCAGGCCAGGTCCCCAGTTGGGGGCGTGTGAGAGACAAATGACTGATGTATCTCTCGCACATTGATGCTTCTCTCCCTCTCTCCTCCTCTCTCTAAAAAGTAAATAAATAAAATCTTAGTAATGGCTTGGTGATGATGAACTTCTTTAGCTTTACCTTGTCTGGGAAGCACTTTACCTGCCCTTCAATCCTAAATGATAGCTTCGCTGGATAATCTAGGTTGTAGGTCCTCGCTCTTCATCACTTTGAATACTTCCTGCCAGTCCCTTCTAGCCTGCAAAGTTTCTTTTCAGAAATCAGCTGACAGCCTATGGGAACTCTCTGCTTTTCTCTTTCTGCTTTTAAGGTTCTCTCTAATCTTTAACCTTTGGTATTTTAATTATGATGTGTCTTGGTGTGGTCCTCTTTGCATCCATCTTGTTTGGGACTCTGTGCTTCTGGACTTGTATGTTTAATTTTCACCAAATTAGGTAAGTTTTCTTTTACTATTTTTTCAAATAAATTTTCGGTTTCTTCTTCCTCCTCTTCTCTTTCTCACACCCCTATGATTTGGTCATTGGTATGTTTGAAGATGTTCCAGAAGCTCCGGAGACTATCCTTGTTTTTAATTCTTTTTTCCTCTTGCTGTTCTCATTGAATGGTTTTTTTCTCCATTATGTTCACAATCACTGATTTGATTCTTGGCTTCATCTTCTCCACTGTTGGCTCCCTGAAGATTCTTTATTTCACTTAATGTAACTTCATTTTTGCCTGTGTTTTTGTTATGCTGTTGAAGTACGCAATGAGTTCCTTGAGCATCCTGATAACCAGTGTTTTGAATTCTGCATCTGATAGGTTGCTTATCTCCATTTTGTTTAGTTCTGTCTCTGGAGTTTAGTTCCGTTCTTTCATTTGGGCCATTTTTATTTGTCTCCTCCCTTTAGTAGACTCCCTGCATTTGCTTTTCTGTATTAGGTAGTGCTGCTTTGACGCCCTGTCTTAGTAGCATCACCTATTATAGAAAAGCACAGCTGTAAGTTGTGTGGGGCACAGCCTTAGGTAATCACCAGGGAGGGGCAACCCGTGTCAACGTTCTGTGGCTCTGTGTAGGGGAGGACTCAGAGAGGGGACAATGCCGCTGCCTAGGCTCTGGAGTTTTGCCAGAGAGGAAGCTCTCTCCTGGCACTTGCCCTGCGCCAGTCACTTCGATTTCTCCCCATATGCATGGGTACCGTTCCAGCTGTTGCCCTGGTGCTGAATCCCAGAGGGAGTGAGTCTGTGTAAGCTCTAAGTCCATTGCGGGCCCTTTAAGAGGAGCCTCCTAAGAATCCCGCAGTTTTTTCCACCGCCCCAAACCCCACTGATTTTTACAGCCAGAAGTTATGGGGACCTATCTTCCTGGCACTGGAACACCAGGCTGGGTGGTCTGGGCTGTCTGGGCTGGGATGCTTTGCCCCCCGAGGTATCCCTCCATATTTTTATCTACCATATGTTAATGTGGGACGACCTGTTCTGCATCTCCGCCCCTCCTACCCATCTGGATGAATGTGGTCTCTTTAATTCCTTGGTTGTCAAGACTTCCATACAGTTCAGTTTTCTGATGAATCTGGGTGATATTTGTTTTGTACTCTAGTTGTAATTTTTGCTGTAGTTGTGAGAGGAGATGAGGCATGTTTACCTATGCCTCCATCTTGACCAGAAGTTGTTACTTAAATTTTAATTTGCTTTCACCCTGACAGGTATGGTCCAGTTCGTTGGACAGCACCCCACAAAGCTACAGGCTGTCGGCTTGATTTCTGGTCAGGACACATGCCTGGGTTGCGGATTTGGTCCCAGGTTGGGGTGTGTATAAGAGGCAATGAACTAATGACTCTCTCACACTGATATTTCTCTCCCTCACTTTTCCTTCTCTCTAAAAATAAAATTATAAAATATTTTTTAAATTTTTAATTTGCTTTCAAGTTACGTAGGAACTATTAGCAAGATTTAAATCTGATGCTCATAACTGAAAATGAGCTTAATTTGTAAGACTTGTTTCTTTTAACAGCACTAGAGTTCAACATTTCCATAAAAATGAAGCCTTTACTCCCATCTACCTTCATTAATTACCTCTTCTAATATATGCTGAGTATCTACTATGCACAACACTTTGCATTAGATGCTTAGGGAGAAGCAAAGGCCATTACAGGGTGTATATCACATATGATAAATGTAATTAAAAAAACAGTAGGATTTCATGAGATATAAAGAGAGGAAAGAACAGTATTCTACATGGAAGAAAAATGTTTAAAACTGGGAAAGCAAAAGTATGTGTGGGAAATGAGCAGCAGACCAATCTGAATGGGACACAGAAAAGTAGGAATCCAGCACAAAGATACGACACAAGGGTAGAGGCAGACAAGTTGGGATTAATCTTTGGAGAGTATTGAATGTCAAGCTAAAGCTCTCTGTTCTCTATCTGGTACACATACTGTTAAAGGTTTCTGAGAAAAGAAGGGCCTAAATCAAAGCTGTGACTTACAAAGACTGATCTGGTACTGGTATGTCCACAAAATGGACTAGAAGGAAGGAAGCCAGGTGCAAAAAACCATTTTGAAACTATTCCTATGTTACACCCTGTTTGAATGGTAATACAATCTACAAACTAAAATGATGACTGGAGGAGTGGAAAAAAAAAAACATTTGGAGGTGCACTGCAAAGGGGAAATGAAGTGGGTTTGGCAAATGAACTTGGGTGTCAAGAAAAGGAGGGCACTGGAAATAACTCAGTGCAAGCCTTGTGTTTGGGAGACCATCAGAGGTATTAACAGAACAGGGAAAAGTCAGAAAGCAAGCTGATTAGGGATGTGGAAAAGGATAAACAGACCTTTTAAACACATTTAGTTTGGGGTGCTTAATAGAACATCTTAAGTTTTTCCTCCCAATAAGAAAATCTTACACTCTTTTCTGGCCCAATTTTTAGTGATAGCCTAAGAGAGTAAAATATATGTTTAATATAAGTAAAGAATATATTTAATGCAGCATTGGCTGGCATGGTTCAGTGGGCTGAGTGCCAGCCTGTAAACCTAAAGGTTGCTGGTTCGATTCCCAGTAAGGGTACATGCCTGGGTTGTGGGCCAGGTCCCCAGTTGGGGGGGTGAGAGAGGCAACCAGTCAATGTATCTGTCGCACACTGATATTTCTCTCCCTCTCCTTCTCCCTCTCTTACCCTCTCTAAAAATAAAAATATTTTTCAAAAAGTATATATTTATGCACAGTCTGTGAGAAGTCAGCCCCAGAGCCTACAATATGACAAAATTAAACTCCATAGAATGAAGTTGAACTCCTATCTCATCCATATACAAAAATTAACTCAAAATGGATCAATGACCTAAATATGAGAACATAAACCATTAAACTTTTAGAAGAAAACATAGAGGTAAATCTTCATGACCTTGGGTTGGCAATGGATTATTAGATATAATACAACAGCAAAAGCACAAGCAACAACAAAATAAATTAGATATACTGAGCCTCATCAAAATTAAAAACATTTATACCTCAAAGGGCATTATCAAGAAAATGAAAGACACCTAATGAATGGGACAAAATACTTGCAAATCACATATCTGGTGAGAGTCTAGTATCCAAAATATACAAAAAAAATTCCTCCAACTGAACAACAAAAAGACAGACAACCCAGGTAAAAACCAGGCCAAGGTCTTGAACAGACATTTCTCCAAAGAAGATACACAAATGGCCAACAAGCATATGAAAAGACATTTAATATCACTGGTAACTAGAAAAACGCAAGTCAAATTCACAATGAGGCACCATGTCATACCCCTAGAACAGTTGTAATTAAAAAAAGGAAAATAAGTATTGGTAAGGGTGTAGAAAAACTGGGACAGACCCTCATACACTGCTAAGGTGAATGTAAAATGATTCAGCCACTGTGGAAGTTTGGTGGTACCTCAAAAGTTAATCACAGAATTACCATAAGACCCAACAGCTCAACTGTTAGGTATACACCCCAAAGAACTGAACACGGATACTCAAAGAAATACATGTACACATATGTTCATAGCAGCACTTATACACAATAGCCAAAAAGTGCAAACAGTTTAAATGTCCACCAAAAAATGAATGGACAAACTGTAGTATAACCATACACTGGAATACTGTTCTCACCAATAAAAAATAATAAATTAATGATACATGCTACACAACATGGATGACCCTTGAAAGAAACCAAACACATAGAACAAATATCATATAGTTCCATTTATTCCACTTCTATGAAATATCCAAAATATTTGCAGTCCTCGTTTGGTAAATGATGGGAGCAACGGCTTAATGGGTGCCAGGTTTCCCTCTGGGGTGATGGAAAATGTTTTGTCTAGATAGAGATGGTAGTTGCACAACACTGTGAATACACTAAATGTCACTTTACCATAGTTTAATTTTGTTATGTTAATTTTACCTTACTTTTTAAAATACCAACGATATTCCCCAGTGGATAAAAAAAGCTATGGTACATATATACAGTGGAATATTACTTGGCCATAAAAAAGAATGAAATATTACCATTTGCAACAACATGGATGGACCAAAAGGATATATGCTTAGTGAAGTAAATCAGAGAAAGACACATAACATATATTTCATTTACGTATGGAATCTAAAGAACAATATAAATGACCAAACAAAATAGAAACAGACCCATGGCTGCCAGAAGGAGGGGCTGGAGGGGTAGTGATAAAGGTGAAGGAATTAGTTAGTAAAAAATGGTAGGTACAGAGTGCTCACAGGGATTTATGTATAGCATAGGGAACATACTTAGCAGTGTTGTAACTACTCTGTATGGGCCAGGTGAGTAATGGAAATGTTGAGGACTGGGCGGGGAGCACTTTGTAGAGTGTATAGATTGTCTCACCACTATGCAGTATACCCGCAACTAATACAAAATAATATTGAATGTAAATATTTGTACATTTAAATAAAGTAAAAATGTATTTTGTAACTTACAAATTACAAAAATGTATTTTGTAATTTTGTAATGTATTTTGTACATTACAAAATAAATTTTGTAATTAAAAAATAAAAATTTAAAAAATAGAAATAAAAATCAATAATATTCCAATCCAAAAATAAAAATAAGCTCCATGTCTTGTCACTACTGATCCTACTAACCACAGTCTAGCCAAACCAGTCTTCCAGGTGGCCCTACTCCACCTGCTCCTTCCTTCTTAGTTTGGTTCAGGAAATACCCTCTACCTATAACACACTGCTTTTTCATCAATTAAAAACCCCCCGACCATTTCAAAACTTAACTTCTAAAAAAGGCAACTTCCCCATAGCAGGTACTCAATTTTTGTGAATCACTGGTTCTATTTGATTCAGTCCAGTCTTACCGATACTGACATTTTACTCATTTAGTTCAGTATTAACATAAGAATGTTTCCTTATCATCCTGAAACTTTTTTTTGATAGTTTCAGGCATATTCTTTTCCTCTTAGAAAGCAAATTAAGATCGAGGTTGTTTTCTGCTTTTTACCACACTATCTTCTAGGAGTCTATCCAAAACACGTTTGTCTAAATATTGTCTGGTTGATACTTTTTGATGTTATACGCTAGACACATTTTGTGTGGGTGAATGAGAAGATGAGAGGTGGCATAGCCTTAGCTACAATGGAGATTGGTTCTAGCTTGATACACGATCAGAAATCCAAGTTCCTCTCCAGTAGGACAGTAAAAAGACTTCCTGCAGGACAACAATGTACTTCTACTGTGTTCCTTTACAACTAAAATTAACTTGTGTACTTTATTTGTAAACTATTTTATATTATACCCACAGCCCCAACTTGTGTGTGCCACTCAGAGCAAGAACTACTAACCTTAAAAATGCAAGACTGCACAGCACTCATCATGGAGTGTTACACAATTCTTCCCTACTCTCTTCCTAAAACTGCTGTTTCGCACACTTTTTTTTAAGAAAACCAGTATTCATACCATGTTTTACCTGTCATAAAGGGACTTTTTCTAGATTCATCCATGTAAAATAAAGAGTGAATAAGAAATACATTTAACATGCAGGTGACTGAGAAATGGACTGAGATCAGGCAGGGGAGACACTGAGATCATGCGAGAGGTACAACTGATTTTCACATCTAGATACTGATTTCACTTCACTGTATAACAGTGGTTTTATTTTATTGCCTCTGACAATGTTGATATTGTCAATAGGACACTGTTTCACAAAAAAGGTTTCCCTAAATTACTTTCCTACAAAACATCTGTTCCATCCATGATGAACATGCATGTGTAGTATTCCGAAAAGTACACACTGCTTCCTGAAAGATACCTGGAGGCAACCTAGGATGTTGCAACACTAAAACTGCAAAGCTCTTGCCCAGTGAATACGAGAGAAAGTCAATGTTGTCTATGTGCTAGTGAAAAAGATATTTTACTTATACGTACAGTGAGAAATAAGGCCATTACTAACTCCTAAGTTAATGTCGTCTAAAAATCGAGATGTATTATTTGCTAATAATGCTAAAGTACATGTACTTTAAAAGATGTATTATGCATTTACCATATGCATTTAAATACCATAAATGCTAAAGTACAACTAACTTTAAAAACATAACAAAGACAAACGACTTTTAAGGACAAATGTAAACTTAAAATCTTAACGATGAAATGTACACTTAAAATTGGTTAAGATTGTATTTTGTTATGTATATTTTATCAATTTTTAAAAAACCATATGTAAGCTCTCCTGACTCCTGTATAGTTACCCCTGAAAAAAACACATAAATATATTAGACTTAGCCCTGGCTCAGTGGATTGAGCACCAGCCTGCAAACCAAAGGGTCACTGGTTCGATTTCCAGTGCAGAGCACAAGCCTGGGTTGCAGGCCAGGTCCCCAGTGGGGGGTGCGTGAGATGCAAACAAACTTTGATGTTTCTCTCCTTCGCTTTCTCCCTCCCTTCCTCTCTATATAAATAAATTAATCAAATATTTAAAAAATATATAATAATCTATTATGAGTATAACAATAAATTTTTTAAAAATATATTAGACTTATAGACTATAAACTTAGCCTATATTAAAGGGTGAGAAACCATTAAATTGAATATGTTTACATTGTAAATGGTTGAAAATTTTTGGCGTTTGAACAGAAGCTTTTTGACCTCTTAAGCATAGCTTTTATTAGATATTCTCCATCTCTAAGGTGGACATAGCAAAAAAAAAAACAAAAAAACAAAAAAACAAAAGCTTAGGTTGCCCTGGCTGGTGTAGTTCAGTGGACTGTGTGCCTGCCTGCGAAAACAAAGGGTCACAGGTTCAATTCCCCACCTAGTTGCAAGCCAGGTCCCCAGTTAGGGGTGTGTGAAAGGCAACTCATCGATGTTTCTCCCCCTCTTTCGCTCTCCCTTCCCCTCTCTCTAAAAGTAAATAAAATCTTTTAAAAAAATTTTTTAAAGCTCAAATTGCAATGAGAGACTTCGTTTTGACAAATTACAACTAGAAAAATAATTAAACACTACAATTAAGGTATCATGCAAATCTCTGCCCTCAGAGACACAAGAATAAGCTATCCTGGCAGGTTTATATGCAATTCTGCAGGAAAAACTGGAATGAAGTACACAACCTCTTAAACCAACTTCCAGTTTTAGAATTCCAGGTTCTATATTCACAGCCCAATAGTGTCTCTGCAACATATTCCACCTATACAGTAGGGGAAGGTAGAAAACGATATGGGGGTACAAATGGTAAAGGAGACTTGCTTAGGGTGGAGAACATACAATACAATTTATAGATAATGCATTATAAAACTGTATACCTGAAACCTATACATTTTTATTAACCAACATCACCCAATAAATTCAATTTAAAAAAAAAAAAATTCCACCTATAGAAAGTACACTAGGCTACAAGTCATTTCAGTTGGGCTCCAGATACTGAGTTTTTTCACCATACCACATACTCAGTTTATGTACTCAATTGGGAAGTAAAAATTGACTACTTTTGTCAGAAGCAATTCCATCATTTCCAGGAGCATGGCTGCCAGCTCAAGTATAAACACTGAAAAATGCTTAAGTTGAAATGATACTTGAAATTAAATAAATATAAATATCATAACATAATATATACCCAACCTAAGGGAAAAAAAAAATCTGTCTTTACAGGTAGAAAATTTACAAGGCTTAAAACACTGAATTTGTCAGTTTTTCAACAGCTTCTTAAAAAGTTGTTACTAGTAACAAAAAATTCTTTGGAAAACAAAAACATAGTCTTACCAACTTATTTTAGAACTTCACAGCCTTCATTTTAAAATAACTTAGTTTACCACATTATTTTTTAATAGTCATCACAGAGAAGCAGGCACTTAGGAAGTCACAGGAAGGTTAATTATCTTAAATTCAACAGGTTAACCACAGCAGTTTGAGGTATTTTGCCAACCTGTACTAGGCCATCCCAACAGGTTCCAAAGTTAGACATTAACTGATACTCAATACATTTCTAGAATTTAGAGATTTACTTAAAAAACACAAATATTTTGACCAAATATGTCCACGCATGTATGCGTTTTAATTAGATTTTATTAATTACAATGGTTATTTGTTTAAAACAAAAGTCTATCAGGACAAATTTAGCCAGATCAACAAAGGACTCAGAACACAATATTGGTTTATGGAGCTAACTGCATTCATTAGAAAAGAGCAACAAGTCTTACTGCTTTCAGTTCACAAATGATTTTTCATTTTATAATCAAAAGAAAACAAAAAACATGACTTCTACAACCAAAAAATAAATGAATGTGACTTAAAGCTCAGTGTTCATTTAATTGCCTGGATTCCTAAGAAGTTACTGGCTTCTAACTGCTGTAAAGCCAGAATACATTTTTTTAGTGCCTCACTTCTTCATTCAGAAATGTATCATACCTTGTTATACACAGAGATCACATCTCATCAGAATATACACTACTCTGTACCTTTGAGCTTAATAATTTTTATAAAAATTCAAACAAAATTTTATAATGCAACTATAATTTTTTAGGTTATTTTTCCCCCATCCACACATTAGGCCTCATCTTTCACAACACCTAAAAATAAATGATCTTAGTTGTTAAACACACACACACACACACACACACACACACCTGCCCCCCCTCAAGCATATAAAATTCATTACATTGGTTTGTAGCCATAATAATTGCACTAGTAAACCCTGGCTCTAAAGAACTAAAAACTTAATAGGACAGGGTTTAAATGGTACAACTCACAAAGGGGTGGGGAGAAATAATGATCCTCCCCTATCAAACTGGCAGCAACAATATGCCAAGTTTCCTTTGCTAAACTAGTGTAAACAAGGAAGAAAAAGAGCTGGGGTGGGAAAAGAAGACAGGCAAGAGAACAACCCTTCTTCAGATAGCTTTCTCAATTTGACCAGCGCAATACCTTTTCTCAGGGTTTTCAATAACCCTGTCGCTCTCTACTTAAACACCATAGGTTTGGTGTTCAGAAAAATATTTTAAAATAGTCCCTGCCTGAGATCATCCTGGACATAAAAGATTCAGGTGATACAGACAAATACTTCTTTAATCCTAAAGGCCATCTCCTGCATTCCATGTCTCTCTAAACATCTAAAAATTCAATCCCACTCTTCCTATAACAATCAACTTTATAGATAAAATAATAGGACTGATCAATGATGCTGCACAGGAAATATTCACATATCACTTTTGGTGCAGTCACAGCTACAAGACTCCCATTAGTAAAATGAGCATCATTCTGGGTAGAACTAGATGAGGAATGGGATAAAGACTAGGCTTACAACCTCTTTCTTTTTTTCTGGCAGTGCCTGAGGCATTCAGTGGGCAAGGAATAAAGGGGAGGACAGTTGTACAAATGATGCCAAGAGAAACAAGATTCCACGTGTCAAGAGACTGCCCAACACAGAGAGCAAAGGGCATTCATCCATGGCTTTTTGACCGAAGAAAGGTGAGTTTCTTTACCTGAAATCTTTTCAAAGGAAGTCTGTTAGTCTCCACTTTCTCACTCACCCTGAATGAACTCAACAATCCCTCCTCAAAGAACAAGAGGAAAAGCCTTGCTTATCAAAAACAGCAAATGCTACGTCCAAAACCAAGAAATAGTCCTTTAGTCTAAGGGCCATGGTCTTCTGCCCAATTTCAATCTTCTCCAAGGAGACTCCAAAATAAAAATTCTTAGTCTCCAGCCTAAGTCAAGTTCTCCGTTTTCAGCTAGCTTTCTTTCGGATAACCCCCTCTCCATTCCGGAATTCTGGAGCAGTGGGTCCCAGTCTTCTCAGAAAGTTCCCTTCCCTAAGGGAACTTTCCTGCACTTCTCTAAGGTTTTTCCCAGATCCTGCCCCAAGCCTAAGACTCCCAGTCTCCCATTAGCCGACCTACTAGTAGATTCCACCACTCTCTTCCACAACTCTTCAGAAAAATCGTCTCTCTCACCATGCTCATTCTTAATATTCTTCTCCTTTTCCCTATCAATCCTCGCATGGACGGGGACACACACACAAACACATATCTGTTCTTCTCAGCTCCTAATTCCCAAGTCTTTCCCGCGCCCCAGGTTCCTCCATATCACCTAATACTCCCCTGGAGTTTCCCCTCATCCCTGTGTTCCTCAGTCCCTAACTCCACACCCGAAGCTTTTATTCCACTCCCCAAATTCAAATTTCCTGTGCCTTCTACTATTAGCCAACAACACAGCCCTCTTTACTCCCAAGTCTATCCCTATGCCTCGAGGTTCAGTCTTTTCCCCTCTTCCCACGTTCCACGGCCCCTAGTACTTCACAGAACCTCGGGGCCCTCCCCCCGCCCCGATCTCTTTTCCGCCCCTCCTGCCCTCTATGGCCTCCAACACTCCTCGTACGTCCTCTCGAACCCTGCTAAGCCCCCAATCTCTCTCTTGCCCCTGGGGCGCCCGTACACGCCTTCTCCGCCCCGGGAAGGAGGTGCCCCTCAGAGCCCGCCCGGCCCTCCCTGCCGCGGGGCTCTGATGTCCCTTCCCTCCTCCTCAGGGCCCCGAGGCCGCTGCCAGCGCTGGCGCGGTAGGGCCGGCTCACCAGTTGGTCATGTCCAGGAAGAAGGCGCAGCCGGCCGGGTTTAGCTGGAAGCCGAGCAGCCGCTGGAACTCGGAGATGAGCACGTCCTTGTCAGTGGTGCCCAGACAGCTGAACTTCTGCATCAGCTCGGGGTCCAGGTCCACGTCCATGCCCTCCATGTCTGGGGCCGGACACCCGCTTCCCCACCTCCTCACAACCGAGCCTCCGCCGCTGCGCCGCCGGGCCCGGGGACCAGGAGGGGGCCCGCTGCTAGCTAGCGCCGCGACCCCGCACCTTTGAGGTAGGCCCCGGGCCTCTCACCGCCTCATAGGGGTAAACTCACTCAGCCACTCTCGCGCGCGCGCTCCCCCCCTCCCACCCCCCCCACACCACCGCCTCCGCCGCTGCGGCCACCGCCTCTTGCTACTCTGCCGCCTCCGCCTCCTACCGCGCCGCGCCCACTGCGCAAGCGTAGCCTCCTAGGCCCCGCCCCTTCCTCTCCCGGAGGCCCGCCCCTCAGTGGCGTCACAACCCCGTGACGTCCCCCGCGTGACCTCACCGCGGTGTAGCAAGGGAGCGGGAAGTGGGAAGGATGAAAGGCACCGCCCAGTGGCGGGAGGCAAGGGGTGACTCCTCGCCTGACCTTCGTCTCGCCCCGCCTTCAACCTCAAGGGGCGGAGTTAAAGGCTGGGTCTGGAGGAGAAGCTTCCGGACCTTGGACAACTCCACCATTTTGTAGGTGAGGAAACTCCTGCAAAAAGTCCAGGAAAGAGTAGAGATGATGGCAAAGTCAAGTACCAAAGTGTACCCGGGGACCCGGTTCTCCCAGCCAAGGGGTATCCCCTTAGTGCTGGAAAGACTTTGCGTAAATTTACAGAGCTGCTTTCCCGGAAGGGTTTAGCTGAAAATCCTTGGTTTCCCGCCCCGCTCGGTGATTACTATAGTTTCTCAGGGCTGTTTCTGTTATGCAGCAGTACTAGCTAGTCTGGAGAAGTAAAGGACGCCTTGATGAAAACATTAATGACAGGTCCAAACAAACACCATACATAATAGGTCAAGACCAACCCTCTCAAAATAAAGGTTAAGTCATGAGAATTTGGCATGCCTTGTTCTATTTTTAAAATAGAAGGCAAAGCACTACTATATATGGTACACCTACCTGGTCAAGGACCCGTTTCAAAACCAAAGAGTGAGAAATGAAGTATAAGGACCATTTTGTCTATCCCCTTAGATTCCTTCATTCATGAAGTTCTTTTTGAACACTATTTGCCCCGACACTCTGCTACATTCAAAGGGAAAACGATGAGTAGGATATGGTCTCCTGCATTCAAGTAGCTCTCTGTTTTACAAATAAGGAAAGTGAGATCCAGAAAGCTTATAATGCCTTGTCCAGAAATGCAGAGCAGCAAAACTAAAGCCCAGCTTTCAGATTCCTGATGGATTATATTTTCAACAGCATACAAAACTAGAGTAAGTAGGTCTAGGGTGCTAGGAGGTTATGGAAAGGGAGATCAGTCTACCTCCTGTCCCACTACCAAATAAAAGTAAAATATGATGACTCAAAAGCCTGGGTTTGGGGGTCACGCATTTGGAATTCATTCTGCTAATTATTGGTAAACATAGTACTTGCACAGATAGGATTATTGTGAGGATTACATGAGGTAAGAATATATGAGCTCAATACTGTGCATGCTCCATAAGGAGCACTCAAGAAATAGTTCAATGTTGTGGCTGAAAATATCAGGAGATTGTTGGGGGGTTGGGCACTGATACAAGTAGGCAGGGATTACTTCTTCCCCTGGCTCCTCTTCTTACTGGTCCTCTATTAGAATATTAAACGTGTCCTTTCTCCTTTCCTAATAAAGGACTGCCCTTTCTCTAGTGATTTTTTTTCCTTCCAAAATGGATGGCTTATGGGAAATACATCTTGCTATAGTAATACTTACAAACTCATATTATACAGTAGTTTTAAACATTCAAAATGTTTTTGGGCCTCTGAAATCTGCATGGAAGCTTAGATCATTGCAGGGGCCTAGTTTTTGGTTGGCCACAATGTTGGAATATTTCACTAACATTAAGGAAAGTTGAGTCTTCCTCAGAGGTGAGCACATAGTATCCCAATCTTATGGATGGTAGAATTAGGACACAGATTTTTAAAATCACATTAGAGATGAAAGGAACTGAGACTGTAGTCCAACCTCCCTATTTTACAAATGAAATTGAAACCAAGAGAAGAAAATTGATTTACCCAATATCCCACAGCTAGTAAGTAGTCTCCAAACTTCCAGTCTAAATCTCTACCTGCTATTCCCTGCAACTATTCCCTTTATACTTTGAGTTCAGTTTGGACTTACTTACAAAATAATCAGGAATTTTGACCCAAGCACGGATTTCATGTTAGACCATAGACTTTCTAGAAAGTGTTTTAACTTGCAACATTTATCGACTAAAGTTGTGTTGACCAAGGATCCAAAATAAGAAAATGTTATTGGAACCTAAGAACTCTATTAGAATGCTGATCTAAGAGGCCCTGGCTGGGTAGCTCAGTTGGTTAGACCACCATCCAATACGCCAAGCTTGTGGGTTTGATCCCTGGTCGGGGCACATAAAAGAATAAACCAATGAATGCATAAATAGGTGGAACAACAAATTGATGTTTCTTTCTCTCTTTCTCAAAAATTAAAAAAAAATGCTGACCCAAGAAAACTAAAAACTTTTGGCCAAGTACTAGGGTCTTAACTCACATCTAAACAGCCCACATAATGCAAAGAGATCATTGGAAAGAAGAGATAAAAATGGCTCATCATAGGAGTTATCTGAAAGGAGTGCAACTAATCCTCAAGTGAATTCTGAAACTTTGCAGAACATTTTTGGTTCTCATGATATTGGAGTGGTACCCTGGCTGTTAATTCACTGAGGATCAGGGATGCAATTCTTGGGACAGTCATGCACAATAAAGAACTGTCTCATCCCTAACAACTGTGCAGAAACAATGACCAAGGTGGCTTACGCATTAGATATAAAGGGAGAACCACCACAACCACCATCCCCATGCAATGGTTCTCTTGTGGGGATAGGATATGAAATGGAGAAAATGAGCTGTTACCCAGTCAGGAAACTCCCAGAAATGTGAATTTCCTCTTGAGTATGAGGAGTTATGAACACCTACATATCTGCCCTTATAGCTTTGTTTTGTTTTGTTTCGAAGAGGGCCTGGAGAAGGGTTGGTTGAGAGGCAAAGGGACAAATTGCTGAACACCACTCTAAGAAAGGAAAGCTGACAGCAGTATTCTAAAAGAGCTTTTAGGTATCATCTCAGAACTATGTCAGAGGCTACACTTGAATATGTCATTGCCTGTCAGTATATGTATAAGACCAGCCTGTTTCTTTCTGAATTTCTTAGGCTGGTGATCTTGTGTAAGAAATTTAAACTAATTCCAGATCCCAAAACAAGGTCAGTTTCACAGTGTCTTAAGTGAATTAAGCCATTTTACCACTCAGAAGTTGACTGTCTAGGAGAAAAGTGATCAGTCTCACCAGGGAAGCCTAGGTTGATTGCCTCCAGGTCTCCAAGGCCTAAGATTCAGAATTCCCAAGGCCAGATAGTCCTAAGATTATGTCACAGCCAAACCAATTCATAGAACAGAAAAGACTCCAAATTGATGTTAGGGTACATTGTATGATAATATAATAAATTGTAGTGAAACTTTTGGGGGGATATTCAAATTGTGATAACCTCCTTTCTCAGTGAACCATTAACAACCCTCAAAGCAGCCGCCAACGTCATACCTGACCCACATAACCCTGTCCTTTAGCCTCTGTTGACTGAACAAGAGGGAGATGCCTGGCCTAAGGTGAGCCAATCAGATTCTCTTTTTCAAAGGAATTTGGAATTGGAACTCAGTTGAGTGGGTGGAATAGGCATAGGCTATTTACTTAAATGTGAGTGATAGAAAAGAGACCACCACATTCATGCAGCACCCATGAGAAAGAGACACTGCCTGTCTATAAAAAGAAACTTTGAAGCAGAGACAGCAAAGAGACCTGAAGGCATGGGAGAAAGAGGTTCTTGTCACCCTAAGTCCTGGTTGGTCAGCTTCCCTTAGATTCTATGAGATTCTCCAGGTTCCATTCAAAATGCATTATCTCCTGGATGAAGTTAAAGAATGTATCAAATCATAAAACACGACCGAAAAAATTTAGAATAAAATAGTAAATATTTGATTTGTAGTAGATAGGGGTGAACATACTACTTTTAAAAATAATGGAAACCTAACTTCCAGCCAAGATGGGGGCATAAGTAGATATGCTTTGCTTCCTCGCACAATCAAAACAAGGACAACAAACAATTTAAAAACAACATGAACTGTGAGAAAATCAAACTGTATGGATGTTTGACAACCAAGTAGTTAAAGAAGAAACATCCATCCAGACTGGTAGAAGGGGAAGAGATGGGCAGCCAGGGCAGAGAGGACACGCCAAGGCAGTGACTGGTGGGCCTGGTGGGCTAGGTGGCGACTGGTGGGCTAGGCGGTCCCATATTCACATGCTGATAAACCTGGAGAAACAACTAGGGAGCGAGACAGACTGTGCAACCCAGTGTTCCAGCATGGAGAAATAAAGCCTCAAAACATCTGACTGTAAAAACCTGTGGGGGATGAGGCAGGAGGAAAAACTCCCAGCCTCACAGGACAGTTCACTGAAGAGATGCACAGGGTCCTAGACTGTACCCACCTACACAGGCATCAGCACTAAAAGGGCCCAATTTGCTTGTGGGTAATGGGGGAAGTGACTGAAATCCTGCTGAGAGCCAAGCAAGCAGCATTGATCCCTCTCAGACCCCTTCCCCACATACAGCTTCACGACCCAGGGACCTGGGTTGCCCTGCCCTGGCCACTACCTAAGGCTCAGCCCCTTCCAACATAACAGGCACTCTGAGACAAAGAAATATAGCCCAAATGAAAGAACAGATAAAAACAGAACTAAACGATGAACAGCTAGCCAACCTATTAGATGCACAGTTCAAAACACTGGTAATCAGGATGCTCACAGAAATGGTTGAGTATGGTTGCAAAATGGAGGAAAAAGTGAAGATTCTGCAAAGTGAAATCAAGAAAAATATATAGGGAACCAACAGAAAAAGGAAGGAAACGAGGAGTCAAATCAATGATTGGGAGCAGAAGAAAAGATAAAACACTCAACCAGAACAGAATGAAGAAACAAGAATTTGAAAAAATGAGGAGAGGTTTAGGAACCTCTGGGACAACTTTAAACGATCCAATATCTGAATCATGGGGGTGCCAGAAGGAGAAGAGGAGGAGCAAGAAATTGAAAACTTATTTGAAAAAATTACAAAGGAAAACTTCCCCAATTGGGCCAGGGAAATAGACCTCCAGGAAGTCCAGGAAGCTCAGAGAGTCCCAAAGCAGTTGGACCCAAGGAGGCACACACCAAGGCACATCATAGTTACATTACCCAAGATTAAAGATAAGGAGAGAATCTTAAAAGCAGCAAGAGAAAAGGAGACAGTTACCTACAAAGGAGTTCCCACAAGGCTATCAGCTGATTTCTCAAAAGCAACCTTGCAGGCAAGAAGGGGCTGCAGAGAAGTATTCAAAGTCATGAAAGCCAAGGACCTCCATCCAAGATTACTCTATCCAGCAAAGCTGTCATTTAGAATGGAAGGCCAGATAAGGTCAAGTTAAAGGAATTCATTATCACCAAGCCCTTATTATATGAAATGTTAAAGGGACTTACCTAAGAAAAAGAAGATGATCAAAACTATGGACAAAAAATGACAACAAAATCACAACTGTCAACAACTCAACCTAAAAAACAAAAGCAAAAAAAACAACAACAACTAAGCAAACAACTAGAATTACAGAAATGG
Source organism: Pteronotus mesoamericanus (assembly GCF_021234165.1). Taxonomy (NCBI): domain Eukaryota; kingdom Metazoa; phylum Chordata; class Mammalia; order Chiroptera; family Mormoopidae; genus Pteronotus; species Pteronotus mesoamericanus. The sequence goes on from NW_026555085.1 coordinate 4,880,310, forward strand.
AGATCACATGGAGGTTTATATGTGGGGAAGGGAAGGGGGAGAATGGAGGAAAAGGTAGAGGGAATATGAAGCATAATTGGTAGGTACAAAGTAGACAGGGGGAGATTAAGAATAGCATAGGAAATGAGGAAGCCAAAGAACTTACATGTACGACCCATGGACATGAACGAAGGGGCGGGAATGCTGGAGGGAGGAAGCTGCAGGACGGAGCGTGATAAAAGGGAGAAAGAAATGGGACAACTGTAATAGCATAATCAATAAAATATACTAAAAGAATAATGGAAACCTCTGCAGAAAAAAAATAAGAATGCAAACAGGCAATTCACAAAGAAGAAATACAAATGGCTAATATACATATTAAAATATGTATTATGTCATTCATAGTTAAACAAATGGATTAAAACAACAGTGAAGTGTCACTTTTGCCTAATCAGATTGGCCAAGCTTTAAAGATTCATAATAGCTTTTCTTGGCAAGAGTGTACGGGAATAGGTATTCTCAAACACCACTGCTTCTGGGAGTGTAAATTCATATAATTTTTCCTAAAGGTGAGTAAATGTGAATTTAGATGAATTGGTATGAAAAACCTTAGAAATATTCATATACTATAGCCCTGAAATCTTAGGTTTATAAATGAGCTTTTCATAGAAGTATTATAATACATATAATAGGGAAAGTTGAAATTAGCCCAAATTTTCATCAATAGGTAAACTTGCAAAATAAAAATAAAATAATTGGGCAGGGATGGACAAAATCCTTACTTAGTTCTTTTCACCAATATAATATTACACAAATCTGTGACCAAAATGTAAGGAACTAGAAAGAAACCTGAATGAATATAAGAAAAGATCTCTAGTCATGAAATCAGATAGTATGCCTACATAAAAAATTTTAAACTTCTTTGCTACAAAAGTTAGAAAATGAAATGTAACCCCTAACTGGTGTGTCTTGGTTGGGCATTGACCTGCAAAGCAAAAAGTCACCTGTTTGATTCCCAGTCAGGGTACATACTTGGGTTGCAGGTTTGGTGTCTGATTGGGTCACTGGGGTGCATACGAGAGGCAACTAGTTGATGTTTCTCCTCCTCTTTTTCGCCCTTCCCTTCTCACTAAAAATAAATAAATAAAATAGAAATAATAAATAAAACATAAAAGCACTATAAGCAAGTCAAAAGGAAAAAAGCTAATTTGAAGACACTATTTGTAACACATAGGACAGGGCACTTCCTCTTCATTTGATAAATAAAAGCCTAGACCTGGTCGGTGTGGCTAAGTTGGCTGGGCATTATCCTGCAGACTGAAATGTCGCAGGTTTTGTTAATGGTCAGGGCACATACCTGGGTTGCATGTTGAGTCCCCAATAGTAGCATGTGCAGGATGCAACAGATTGATATTTCTCTCTCACACTGATATTTCTCTCCCTCTCTTTCTCCCTTCCCTTCTCTTTACAATCAATAAAAAGAAAAAAATTTAAATAAATAACCTATTACGATCAATAAGGAAAAAACAACCTAAAGAAAAAAATTGGACGCCCTGGCTGGTGTGGCTCAATGGATTGAGTGCCAGCCTGCAAACCCAAAGGTCACTGGTTCAATTCCCAATCAGGGCACATGCCTGGGTTAAAGGCCAGGTCTCTGATGGGGAATGCGCAAGAGGCAACCGCACATCGATGTTTCTCTTCCTCTCTTTCTCCCTCCCTTCCCCTCTGTCTAGAAATAATAAATAGATAGATAGATTGATAGATAAATTTTTTAAATCCTAAAAAGAAAATAATAGAAAAAGAAAAAAAAGAAAAAATTGACAGTGGAGATGAATGGTCAATTGACAAAAATATAGATGGCCTGTAAATGTATGAAAATACATTTGAATGCCAGGAATGCTCAACAAATTAAAATTACGACAAAAGCACAATATCACTTTGTATCTATCAGCCTGGCAAAGATTGATCATGGTCAATGTTCTACAAGTGTGGAGAAAGAGGCAATTTCATGTAATAGTGGTAGGATTACAGGTACAAACCTCCTTGGAGAGCATTTTGGCAGTCTCTATCAAAATTTTAAATGTGCACCCTGTATCTTAAATATCATACAGATAAACTAAAAATGATGGCCAGTGATGAATGTAGAAGGATAATCGCTAAAGAATTGCTCAAAATGCTGGGAAATTGGAAACAATCTAAATGACCATTGGTAAGGCTTTGACTAGATCATACTACATTTATACTTTAGAACAGTGATTTTCAACCAGTGTGCTGCAAGAATTTTTAAAACATGCAATACCTACGTATTGGGTCAGGGGCACTGACCTCTTTTCCCTTAGATTGTCAAATAAAAATGACAATAGCCAACCCAATAGCTGTTCATTGAGAATGAATACAAATTATACCTATTTTTTGGTCAGTTTAGGAAAAGAATACATTTTTTGATGTGCCACAGACTTTTAGTAATTTATGTGTGCCATGAGATGAAAAAGGCTGAAAATCGCTGTTCTACAATACTATACAGCCATTTAAAAAATGACATAGGTGCCCTGCCCATGTACCTCTGCTCAGTTGGTTAGAGTGTCTTCCACATACACAAAGGCTGCAGGTTCGATCCCTGGTCAGGGTACCTACAAGAATCAACCAATGAATGGATAAATAAGAGGAATAACAAACTGATCTCTCTTTCTCTCTAAAAATCAACTTAAAATTTTTTAACACTACACATATATATGAACTAACATGAAAATGTGTAACAGACTGATCTAGAAAAAAAAGCAAGCTGTTAAACAGTATATATACCATGATCTCATTTGTATTTGTTTAAAAGCATATGTGTGTAATGTTTATGCATATTGTGGAATATATGCATAGCAAAATGCCTGGGGGAGTATATATACATGGTTAAGGAAATTGATTATGGTAGGGTTGCCAGATAAAATACAGGATACCCAGATAGAGTTGAATTTCAGGTAAAAAACAATTTTTTAAAAATATAAGTATGTCACAAACATTAACTGGGTGATTTTATTTTTATTTGCAAAATCTGGTAACCCAATTTATGGGAAGTGTTCACTTTTATTGTTAAATTTCTGTATTGCTTGAATTTTTACAATGTGCATGTATTTTCATGGTAGTCATTAAAAATAATATTTTAAAGTAAAAATTTAAAATTATTTTATGTTGGTAAGGTAGGCTATTATGTAGCTATTTTATAAACATTTGTGAGGATTTAATTATACAACAAATCTTTATTCAACATCAATTTTTAAACACTGCATCACAACTGATACAGAGAGATCTCATCAGATCACTGGGGAGGAGTAGGTAGGCAATAGGAAGAGGTTGCCTGAGGTAATGGTAAATAGTCTAGGACAGGATTGGCTGAGAAGCTGAATGCCTCCAGAACACATAGAATTATGGGCTAGAAGATTTGAAATAAAAGAAATGCTCTTGGGCTCTTGCGCAGGCTCACTGGCTTTCTCTCGTCTTCTTTGAGGATGCCTAGATGGTTATGCTGCAGCTGCCTGCATTTCCCAGTGGACGGTATTTTGGATGGGAAGAAACACCAGGCACAGCCTATGATCAGGATGGCCTGGCAGAGGGTCGCAGATTTATTCTTCTTTGAATGTTCTAGAGGGGACGAGTTCCGAGGCAGAAGTATGCTATTACCCAAAATTGTGTAGATATTGTATCTCATGTTGTTTTAGTTTGTAAACTAACCCTATAGAAATAAGATAATTAAAAACTAATAGACTGATAGAACACAGGTGTTAAAGAGTTTAACCTTAATTGATCGGTTCAAGTGATGAAAGCTGTAACTAAAGAGTTAAAGAGTTTAGACTTAATTGATAGGTTTAAGTGGGTAATGCATGTGGAAAGCTGTTATTCTAAAATTGTAAAGCTTTTGAATAAAGACTCCTTTCCTCTATCGACAAACCTATGCTTCCGGAATTTTGCCTAGGGGGTGGCAGTGGACAACAGGACCCCACTTTCTGTTCAGTAACAAAACTATATTTTTAAAAATATAGGTACAGTCTACTTCCGGTCAAGTGGAGGCATAGGTAAACATGGCTCGCCTCCTCATACAACCACATCAAAATTACAACTAAAATACAGAACAACCATCACTCAGAACCATCACAATCAAATTGAATGGAACTCTAACAACTACAGAATTAAAGGAAACATAATCCATCCAGGAGGGGCAGAGATGTGGAATGGGCTGGTCCCAATCCATATGTGGTGGATAAAAATTTGTGAGGGATATCTTGGGAGCAAGGGGTACCAGCCCCACACTGGCCCCCCAGCCAAGGGTTCCAGTGACAGGAAGGTAAGTCCCCATAACTTTTGGCTACGAAAACCAGTGGGGATTGAGTTGGTGGAAAAAAACTGCTAGAGTCCCAAGCAGTTCCTCTTAAAGAACTCACACATGGACTTACTCAGGCCTACGCCCTCTGAGCTCCAGCACTGGGGTAGCAACTTAATCACCAGTGGCATACAAGGACAAGCTGAATTGTCTGGCATCAAGGTGAGAGCTGGGCAATTGCTTTCTCCAGACAGAAAGGTGGGCAGAGGTCCATTTTCTGAACCCTCTCCCCACAGAGCCACAAAGCAGGAAGGCTGGTGCCGTGTCTTAGACTCCATCAACCAGGCTAAGACTGTTTAGCCAGCCCTGGAGATCCCCTGAGACTCCATCCCACACAACTTAGTGGTCCACCTAAGCTGCTTTTCCATATAAATGGCTGGTCTTGGTTCATGCTAAAAAACTTCCTAAGTCCTCTCAAACAAGCAATAGCCAGTCTCAGTCAGCCCCAGCCCCCATACCTCTTGCTGAATGGCTCTAGGCCCGGCACTAGCAGCAACCACCCTAAATTCACAGCTTGGCTTCACCTGGGAATCTCCAAGCCCAGCACAAGTAGCAGCCATCTCAGATTGCTTCATACCTCAGGCACAGTAGCCCTGGGCAAAACATAGATGGAGGTTGACCTTGGCCTTCACCACCCAAGAAACACCAGAGACCGTACACGCAGTGGGCAGCTACAGACCACATCACCAAACCATTGTTATATGAAATGTTAACAAGACTTATCTAAGAAAAAGGAGATCAAAACTGTGAACAATAAAATGGCAATAAATACATATCTACCAACAATTTGAATCTAAAAAACAAACTAAGCAAACAAGAAGAATGGTGACAGAATGATGGATATGGAGAACATTTTGATGGTTGCCAGATTGAAGGGGTGTCTGGGAGAATGGGTGAAGAGGTGAGGGAATCAAGAAGTACAAACAGGTAGTTACAGAATAGCCCTGGGGATGTAAAGTACAGTATAGGAGATGGAGTAGCCAAAGAACTTATATGCATGACTCATGGACATGAACAATGGTGTGGGGATTGCCTGAGTGAGTCAGGGTGCTGGGTGGAGAGGGTCAAAAGGGGAAAAATTGAGACAACTATAATAGTATAATTAATAAAATATAAATAAAATAAATAAAATTGTTGGTATAACTCATTAAAGTAAGCAAAGTAAAAAACTGGAAAGAAATGTAACAAAATGATACAACTGATTATATCCCACAGAAAAATTGCAGTAGATTTCTATTTTTATTTTTACTTTTTTCTCTATTTCCTAAATTTTGTCAATAAGTTTGTATATGAAGAATTTTTACCAGAAAACTTGCCTATACTATGTTAAGTAAAAAAGTAGGATCTAAAATTAGTATACTGTAGCTCTGACTGGTCTGGCTCATTGGTTTGGGCATCGTTCCACAAATTGAAATGTCACTGGTTCGACTCCCAGTCAGGACATATGTCTGGGTTGTGGACCAGATACCTAGTTGGGAGTGTGAGAGAAGCAACTGATCAATGTTTCTCTGGCACAGCAATGTTTCTCTCCCTCACTTTCTTCCTCTGTTCCCATTTCTCTCTAAATAAATAAATAAAGTCTTAAAAAAATAAAATAAAATTAGTATACTGTATGAACCTACCCATAGAACGTAAACTTGAAAATAATAAATATTGTTACTAACTTTAATTTTTTATACTTTTTTATACTTAAAGAAATAGATCAACTTTATTTTCTTGATTGATCTATTATCTCTGCTAATACAGAAAGATGTTTACAATGTATTCTTAAATGATGAAAGATATAACAACAATAGTGTTACCTGTTATCGAGATAAGAAAGGTGCATAAATGAGTGCAAGGGACAATTGGAAGGATATTCTCCATGATATCAACAATGACAATCTCTGAGTGTGGAGAATAATGGATTTTTTAACATTTTTTATCCATATTTTCAGAGTTTTATTTTAAAGATTTTATTTTATTTATTTTTAGAGAGAAGGGGAGGGAGGGAGAAAGAGAGGGAGAGAAATATTAATGTGTGGTTGCCTCTCGAGCGCCCCCTAATGGGAACCTGGCCTGCAACTCAGGCATGCTCCCTAACTGGGAGTTGAACTGGCTACCGTTCGGTTTGCAGGCCAGCGCTCAATCCACTGAGCCACACCAGCCAGAGCCATATTTTCAGATTTTTAATAACACTATTACATAATAAAACATTAAGAGGAATTTCATTTTGAAGAGAAGAACTTGGGTTACCTGGGAGCTTGTCAAACATGAGTTCTTTTCAGTTCTATACATTCTCCTCCCCTTGTCAGCTGCCTTAAAGCTTGAAAGCTGCAAAACCTCAAAAGCAGTTAGCAGTCACATGAGCTATTCAGTGGAGAAGCAAAGGTCTGCTAGCTTCTTATAAGTAAAGCTGAGTTAGGACAGTGGCCTAGAAAGAGAGACTTAATCTTTGTGCTGTGTGACCGTGGACAAATTGTTTAACTTCTCTCTAGATCTCAGTTTCCTCACCTCTGCATAGGGAATGCTGCAAAAAGATCAATGAAGTGGAGCAAAAGAATAAATCAAACAAAAGAAAGAAAAAATATTTGGCATTTCATCCACAGCACGTAAATACAATTAGTATTTACGTACATAAAATTAACTGCAAGGTAAAACTTCCATTCTGTGTTTATTTCCCAGGTTTTGAAGTTTAAATAAAGTGGGCATGAGTTTTTGTGAATGTTAAATATTAAGATATTACATGACAATGGGAGTGACAATGCCATACATTTCTATAAATAACTATGTAAAAGTAGTCAACAGTGCAAAGCATTATGCATTCAAGTGCCAAATGAGCAGAAGACAGAGGCCATAGAACTTTGGGAGGACAGAAGAGCTGAGGGGAACTAGAATACCCAGAGAGGTCTTCAAAAAATCCATACCTGGGCCCTGGAGGAACAAGGTTTCCACAAGGTTTGAGGAACAGCTTAGTGAGGGGAAAAATTATAAGAAAATTATTTAGGTATTTGTTTGTTGTTTTACTTTTTTATGTGATTAAAAACACATAAAATTTACCATCTTAACCATTTTTAAGTGTACAGTTCAGTATTGTTTAACGTATTTACATGGCTGTGCAACCTATTTCCAGAACATTTTCATCTTGCAAAACTGAAACTTTGTACCCATTAAACAACTCTCCTTCCCACCACCCCCTAGTCCCTGACAACCATCATTCTACTTTCTGTTTCTGTGAATTTGACTACTTCATATGCCTCATATAATTGAAATCATACCGTATTTGTCTTTTCACTTTATACTGGCTCATTTCATGTTATGCAATGTCCTCAAGATTCATCCATGTTATTGCCTATGTCAGAATTTCCATCCTTTTTAAGGCTGAATAATATTTCATTGTATGTAGGTACCACATTTTGTTTATCCATTAGTCTATTGATGGACATTTGGGTTGCTTCAGCCTCTTCGTTATTGCGAATAATGCTGCTATGAACATGAATGTGCAAATATCTCTGCAAATCATTGCTCTCAATTCTTTCATATATATATAAAAGCATAATTGATTATGCTATTATAGTTGTCCTATTTCTTCTCCCCTTTATTCCCCTCCATGCTGCACCCCCTGTCCCACTAGCAATCCCCCCTGCCCTTAGTTCATGACCATGGGCTTTGCATGTAAGTTCTTTGGCTTCTCCATTTTCTATACTATTCCTAACCTCCAGCTGTCTGTTTTGTACCTACTATTTATGCTTCTTATTCCCTGTACCTTTTCCCCCATTATTCCTCCTCTCCCTCCCCTCTGAACTCCATTTCTGTGATTCTGTTCCTGTTCTAGTAGTTTGCTTAGTTTGTATTTGTTTTCAGGTTTGGTTGTTGATAGTTATGAGTTTGTTGTCATTTTGCAGTTCATAATTTTTTTTTATCTTCTTCTATCTCTTAGGTAAGTCCCTTTAACATTTCATATAATAAGGGCTTGGTGATGATGAATTCCTTTAACTTGACCTTCTCTGGGAAGCACTCTATCTGCCCTTCCATTCTAACTGGTAGCTTTGCTGGAGAGAGTAATCTTAGATGGAGGTCCTTGGCTTTCATGACTTTGAATACTTCTCTGCAGCTCCTTCTTGCCTGCAAGGTTGCTTTTGAGAAATCAGCTGATAGCCTTGTGGGAACTCCTTTGTAGGTAACTGCCTCCTTTTCTCTTGCTGCTTTTAAGATTCTCTCCTTATCTTTAATCTTGGGTAATGTAATTATGATGTGCCTTGGTGTGTGCTCCCTTGGGTCCAACTTGTTTGGGACTCTGAGCTTCCTGGATCTCCCGGAAGTCTCTTTCCTTGGCCTGATTGGGGAAGTTATCCTTCATAACTTTTTCAAATAAGTTTTCAATTTCTTGCTCCTCCTCTTCCCCTTCTGGCTCTCCTTATGATTCAGGTGTTGGGACGTTTAAAGTTGTCCCATAAGTTCTAAGCCTCTCCTCATTTTTAAAAAATTCTTGTTTCTTTATTCTGTGCCGGTTGAAGGTTTATTTCTTCCTTCTGTTCCCAATCGTTGATTTGAGTTGTGGTTCCTTGCCTTCACAGTTGGTTCCCTGTATATTTTTCTTTGTTTCACATTGCAAGGATCACATAAGGCAGTAGGTGTGGAATGGCTTGAAAAATAAGCATCACCAAAATGCAATAAAATGTTATCTAACCTATTTTCCTGCCCCTGGTTAGGAATCTATCCAACTGGCTTTTGAACTGTCATGAAACTTTAGTCTTATATCCCTGCCTCTACATCCCTGATAGTTGTTCTCTTGGTACCTTTAAATTTTAACATTTTGCATAGCCTTCCCTTCTTCCTCTATTTTGCGTCTGTACTCAATCATTTTCTGTGAGCATCCTGATTACCAGTGTTTCGAACACTGCCTGTGATAGGTTGGCTATCTCCTCGATGCTTTTAGTTCGTTTTGTGGGGTTTTGATCTGTTCTTTCATTTGGGCCATCTTTCTTTGTCTTGGCGCACCTGTTACATTGTAAGGGGAGGAGCCTTAGGTATTGGCCAGGGCAGGGCAACCCAGGTTGCTGGGTTGTGAAGCTGTATGTGGGGGAGGGGTCCAAGAGGGAACAATGCTGTTTGCTCAGCTCTCACCCCGTTTTCAGTCACTTACCACACTACTTACAAGCAAATTGAGTCCTTCTGGTGTTGATTCCTGGTTGAGTGGGTTTGTGTACCTTCTAGGACCCCATGGGTCTCTTCATGAACTCTCCTGTGAGGCTAGGAGTTTCTTCCGCTGCTGTAGCCCTCACAGGTTTTTATAGCCATAGGTTTTGAGGCTTTATTTCCCCATGCTGGAACTCTGGGTTGCACAGCCTGTCTCACTCCCCAGTTGTCCCTCCAGATTTATCTGCACGCGAATGTGGGACCACCTGGTCTACTAGCTGCTGCTTGGCGCCTGATCCACTGCCTTGCCATGGGTCTGCTGCTTGGCGTCTGGTCCACTGCCTTGCCATGCGTCCTCTCTGCCCTGGCTGCCTGTCTTTGCCCCTCCTACCAGTCTGGATGAATGCTTCTTCTTTAACCCCTTGGTTGTGGAACTTCCATACAGTTTGATTTTTCAGGCAACTGGTTGTTTTTTGTTTTTCAGTTGGTTGTTGTCCTTCTTTTGGTTGTGCAAGGAAATGAAGTGTTTCTATCTATGCCTCCACCTTGGTGGGGAGGGGTTTAAATAAATTGCTCAAGTTTACATAGCTCATATGGCAGAAAGCAAAGCTGTGTACTCACTGAACTGTTTTATTTTCCTTTCAACCACACAGAAAGACTACATTTCCCAGATCTCCAAGCATTTATACGAGACCATGTGATTGAATTCTCGTCAGAATGTAGATGTGATATACTCCATTTCTAGGTTTAAAACATTGCACCCAAACTTCACTTCTTTCTTACCTGCACAACTGGAAGCCAAGGACCCACCCCACCGTGTCCTCCTTCCTATGGACAGAGCCTCGATCCCTGAGTAACTGCTAGGAAAAGAGCCTCTCAAGGGAGCTAACTGACCTACCTTACGCTGTAATGGGAATAACAAATAAACCTTGGTTGTGCTAAACTGCTGATATTTCAAGGTTTTCTTGTCACTACTGCATAACCTACTGACACGGAGGAAAATATGGATGAGGTGTAGTCAGGATTTGAGTGCAGGACTGTTGTACCTCAGCCAACTGTAACTGTTTCCTTACAACTACAGCAGGAGAATGAGTAGGATGTTATTTCTAAAATGTCTAACTCTGCCACTAACTTCATGTGGAATCTTAGGTGAGTCACTTAAGTGACTCAGTTTTTTCATTTGTCCACTGGGAATAAAAATATCTGATCTTCTAACCCCACACATTGCAAGGATCACATAAGGCAGTAGGTGTGGAATGGCTTGAAAAATAAGCATCACCAAAATGCAATAAAATGTTATCTAACCTATTTTCCTGCCCCTGGTTAGGAATCTATCCAACTGGCTTTTGAACTGTCATGAAACTTTAGTCTTATATCCCTGCCTCTACATCCCTGATAGTTGTTCTCTTGGTACCTTTAAATTTTAACATAATCATACTTACAGACGAGTTGAACAATAGTACGAGGCACTCCTGCACACCTTTTATCTAGATTTCCTAATTGTTTATATTTAGCCCCATTTTTCAGACACATTTATGATTTATTCAACATAAATCATAAGTTGAAGACTGTGTGTTTTACCATTCCAGGGGAGTATGATTCTGCCTGCGCCTTGATTTCAGCCTAGTGAAACTGATCTTGAACTTCTGATGTCCAGAACTATGAGACAAAAAATGTGTGTAATTGTAATGCACCATATTTGTGGTAATTTGTTACAGCAGCCATAGAAAACTAACACAGTCCATATTCAAAATCTGGCAAGTATCCAGACATTATCCATTTTTACCTATTTCTGTTCTCAATCTAATATCAAGTTTAGAATCACAATTTGCTATTAGTTATCATGAATTTCTAGTTTCCTCTAATCTAGAACCTTACCAGTAAGTTTACTTCCTTAACAGTAAGCTCCTCAGCCTTACTTTGTCTTTCTTGACCTTGACATTTTTGGAAAGCACAGCTTTTTATTTTGCAGATCACTCAATTCTTGTTTGGCTGATGTTCCCTCATCCTTACATTCAGATTATACATTTTGACAGGAATATGATACCATTTCAGGAGCTACATGATGTTGGTTTAATTCAACATTAACAACGTTGATTTTAATCACTTGGTTAGGGTAAAGGCTGTCAGATCTTTCCACGGTAAAGTTATTGATTTCCCTTTTATAACTCAAACGTAATTTCTGGGTAGATATATTGAGGCTTTTCTTCATTATGCTTTAACTCTCGACTTTTAGCGCCCATGATGATTTTCAAACTCCTAACCATTCCTTACTATTAGTTGATGTAATTCTGTAGTGAAGACCTTCCTCTTCATTCCCATTTATTTATATCAGAATAGACTCATGGATTTTTATTTAATTCACTGGGTTATAGTCCACTACCATCATTATTTATTTCTGATGATCAAAGATTGTCCCAGACTTGACCAATGGGAGCCCCTTCAAGCTGGATTCTGTGGTCTTTTGGATTTCTTCAAGCAGTTGCTTATTTTAGCACAAAAAGTCAGGTTCTTCTTATCCTTTCTCTGCAGAAGTCTGTTCTCCAAGAAACCCTGTTTCCCCTAGTTGGAGAGTTGTATTTAGAAACCAAGATCTGGTTGTTCTGCACTCTCATTGCAGCTAATATGTCACTGCTTCTCTAGACTTTCTCAATGGACAAAGCCAGGAAATTTGTATAAAACCATGAGTCATACTGATACTTCCAATTCTAATCCAGAATCACATGGTAAGTTTCCCTTTCCATTTTTGTAAGTCCTTTTCTCCAACTGTGAGAAAACTAGCCCCCATTACTTTCAATGCATTTTCTCATTTGCTCAAGCCTAATCTACCAAGTACAGGTCAATATTTATTTAAGAGGATTTCTTTTTGGCAGGGGGAGGAAGAGTGAGATGCACAAATCTTAAGAGCATAATTTGATGAGTTGTTCTTTTTTAAGATTTTATTTAGTTATTTTTAGAGAGAGGGGAAAGGAAGGAGAAAGAAGGGGAGAGAAACATAGATGTGAGAGAGAAACATTGATCAGTTGCCTCTCACACACCCCCAGCCAGGAACCTGGCCCACAGCACTGGCATGTGCCCCAACTGGGAATCAAACTGGTGAACTTTCTGTTTGTGGGACAACACCTAACCCACTGAGCCACACCAATCAGGGCACAATTTGATGAGTTTGATAAATACCTACACCTGTGTGTAACGTGCACTCCTATCAAAATATAGAACACTGCCATCATTTCCATTGTGTGAGCAATTTGACACCCTCAGACACAACAACTTTTCCATTTTATTAAACCATAAATTTGTTTTGCCTGTTTTAAAACTGCACGCACTTTTTGTGTCTGGTTTCTTGCATTCAGCATAATGGTTTTATCTATGAAATTCACTTGTGTTATCATGTGTATCAGTAGTTTGTCCCTTTTATTGTTTAGTAACTGTCCATTGTATGAATTTGTTTAATCATTCTACTGGCATGGACATTTGGATTATTTCTAGTTTGAACTTATTATGAAGAAAACTTCCTTGAACATTTTTTGCACAAGTCTGTGTATAGGCATATGTTTCATTTTCCTTGAGTAAGTGTTAAGGAGTCAATTTCTTGTGTCATAAGGTAGGAATATAAGAAACTTTACAAGAAACCACCAAACTTTTTTCCAAAGTAGTTGTACCATTTTCACTCTTGTCAGCAATAAATGAGAACTCTAGTTGCTTCATCCTTGCCAACATTTGGTATTTTCAGTCTTTTTAATTTTAACCAGGATAGTGGGTTTGTGATGGTTACTTTGTTGTGGTTTTAATTTGCATTTCCCTTAATGAGTAACATTTTTGGGCACTTACTTATGAGCTTATTTTTTCTTTTGTGAGTGTCCAAGTCATTGCATATTAAAAATTTTTTGGTCCTTATTGATTTGTAAGCATTTTTAATGTAATCTGGATGAAAACATTAGTGAAATAAATATTTTACAAATATATTCTCTCAATCTATGGCTTTCCTCTTCATTTCCTAGTCATGAGCAGAAGTTTTAAATTCTGGTAAAGTCTAATTTATCCAATTTTTAAATGGCTGTTTGCTTTCTGGGTCCTAAGAAATCTTTGCCTCTAGATTGTGAATCCCAAGTACTTTAAATTAGTACTGAAATCAAATGAACAAACTTTTCCTCTTGAAACTTAGATGGCCCACAGCTGAAACAGGCCTCTTTGGTGAGAAAAATGAAGGATTTTAAAGGACATTCAAGAGGTTAGGAAAAAGAGTGATGGTTGAGGTTCTCAGGACTTAGGCTGCAGGACTCTCCAGTTGAATAAAACTCACATGTAATTGATGGAGCCTAGATTAGAGTCCTCAAGGCTGAAATCACTTGCAATCTGAGCAGACCCAGCAGAGCAGCCCAGCCCCTTCCCACAATGGCAAGAATTTGGGGGAGTGAATTCCAAGGTGCAGTTTGGAAGTTTGCCAGTTTGGAAGTCTGCATGTTGTTTGAATCACATCTCCTAATAAAGAGTCTGTCTGTTGAAGAAGGCAGTTTTTAGGGAGTGGTTCCAGGAGATAGTTCCACAATACAGCCAGGACGTGTGGTGTACCTCTCCTACCATATTCTTTTTTTGTTGTTGTTTAACAATCACTTACTTAATTTTAAAAATTCATAAAGTTTAAACATCAAAATTTTAAAAGGTATACAGTGAAATATTTTCCTTCTACTTTTAAGTAAGTAAGTAAGTAAGTAAGACAACCACTCTTACTAGTTTCTTATGTCTCCTTTAAGAAAAATTTTAAAACGATTTTATTTATTTACTTTTGGAGAGAGGGGGAGGGAAGGAGATAGAAGGAGAAAAACATTGTTGTGTGAGATCATTTGCCTCTCCATATGCCCCCAAACGGTGACCAGGCCTGCAACTCTGAGTGGGAGTTGAACTATTAACCTTTCAGTTCACAGGCCAGTGCTCAATCCACTGAGCTACACCAGCCCAGGCTCCTTTAAGAAACTTTTAATGCATTTACAATATAATACAAATATGTAGTATTCCCTCTTTTTTAAAAAAATATAAATGGTATCTACTATATACACTGTTCTGCTTCTTGCTTTTTTCAATAGTATGTCTTGGAGAGTTTTCTGTATCAGTACACAAAGGTATTTCTCACTCTTTTCTGCAGCTGCACAGTATTCCACAGTATGAATATCCCATAATATATTTAATCAGGTCCTTGTTGATGAACATTTAACCTTTCAGATATTTGTTCTTTCATTCAAACACTACTTCACTTAAAAAGCTTGTATATACATCATTTTGCACACCTGCAACACTAACTGTTGGATAAATTTCTAGAAATAAAGTTGCTGAGTCAAAGGATATATACATATGGAATTTGGGTAGGTACTGCCAAATTTCTGTCAATAGGAACTGTTCCAATTTATACATAGTAGGGATGCATGATAGTTCCTATTGCCTAATAGTTTATCAATGCCAAATCTATAAGTACTACTAATCTTTTGAATTTTTACCATTCTGATAGGTAATAATGGTATCTCAGTGACTTTTAATTTGAATTAATATTATTATGAATGAGGATGAATATGTTCTTATATGTTTAAAAGGCATGTACATTTCCTTTTCATTTGTACTTTTGTATTGAGTTTATGGTTATTTTATCATTTTGTAGGAACTTTTTAAATGTCATACTCAACATCTTTTTTAAAGTCAGGTGTATTAAAGTATCAATTATGTACACTAGGATTCACATTTTAGTGGCACTATCCTTTGTATGTGGAAGGCTTACCAGTTGGAGCCTACATATTAGTGATTTGAAGTAATTATCTTAAAAACTCCAGCTTATCAATTGCAGTACAGGAGTTGCTGGGAGCAGGTCACACTCAGGCTGAGATTTTGAAGGTCTCAGATGTACAGGCAGCGTGTTCAATGGGAAGAACATTAGTATTGGACTCTGACTTCCTGGCTTCAAATCCTGTCTTTGGCATGTGTTAACTATATAATTTTTGGTTTTTTATATTTCATATATAAGTGAAACCATGTGTTCCATTTCTGGGTATTTATTTGAAGAAAATGAAAGCATATATTAAAAAAGACATATGCACCCCTTTGTTCCTAACATCATCTATTTGGGTCTCAGTTTCCTCATCGGTTAAAAAACCGCTCAAAATCAAATCTCAGTAGATAACATAATGAAAACACACAGTTTAGTACTGACACAAACAAGGTGCTTCATAAATGTTAGTTTCTCCTTTCTCTGATAAAAACCAAGTTACTAAAGACAACATGCCCTGGGGCTGCAGAAGGGTGTGTGTGTGTGTATGTGTGTGTGTGTGGGGGGGTGGGTAATGTGTGTGTGTGTGTGTGTGTGTGTGTGTGTGTGTGTGTGTGTCACATCCGCAATCATGACCTCAGATCCTGCTAGAGTATTAATCTACCAAGGCACCACTTTCATTATTGTTTCCAGCTTTCTAGCTCGATCCCCTAGAGTCAGGTCGAAAACTTTCTATGCTAATAAGATTGGTTCACAGAGAAAATATTATATCTGTTTAAGAGAAGACATTCCAAGAGTGAGTAATAACTCTTTTCAGTAAGGAGTTACTCAAAACCACTTTGCTAAACCAGTTCTTCTGCCTTGGTGATTAGTGCCTCACTGACTGTCTCCTCACACCATGACTTGTTGATCCAACAGCCTTAGATTAGTAAAGAGGGTGAAAAAGGAACTTGCTCTGTTGGACATTCCACTTAGCATAGTACCCTCCAGTTCCATCCATGTTGTCATACTGTCAAGATTTTGTTCTTTTTTATTGGTGAATAATATTTCATTATATATGTATATGTATGTATGTATGCATGTATGTGTGTATAAAATCTCACACCTTCTTTGCTTCCATAACTTGGCTATTTGTAAATAATGCTGCAATGAACATAGGGGTACATATATCTTTTTTAATTATTGTTTTCATTTTCTTCAAATAAATACCCCAAAGTGGACCATATGATTTTATTTATATGTGGAATCTAAAAAAATAATAATGAGACAGAAACATATTCACAGATACAGAAAACTAATGGTTGCCATAGGGTATGAGAGGTTAAAAAAAAGGTGAAAGGGAATTAGAGGTATAAACTTCCAGTTATAAAATAAATAAATCATGGGGATGTAAAATACAGTACTGGGAATATAATCAATAATATTGAAACAACTTTGTATGGTAACAGATGGTTACTAGGCATATTGTGGCTCTCATATCATAAGGTATATAAATGTAGAACCACTATATTGTACCCCTGAAACTAATATAATACTGTATGTCAACAATAATTTTTTAAAATCTAAAACAACCCTTAAAAAAAAAACAACTTGCTCCCCTGGGACTTTGGTTTTTTCCATTCCCTGCAGTGAACCATCTGTTTTCTGTGAGGGAGGCAAGACAATCACAGCAGAGCTAATGCGTACTTATTGCCCCGGCTACTCCACCAGACAAAAATGAATGGGCTTTGCTGCCATCCTGTAGGTGCTAGATGAGCATCCTCAGTGTTGTCCCAGTTTTGTTCTCACTTGTTCAGGTGAGGTGGCAAGTGCCTTGCCTCCAGGCACTAACCTTGAACAGTAGCTAGGTCACCTTTCAACTGATTTCACGTGCAGGGTAGAGTGGGATGAGGATTGGGTGAAGTCCTGTGGCTCTCATTCCTGTCAGCAGCCACAGTCATGAATTCCCAGCCACAGCTATGTTCACACCCTCCTGGAAGCCTGGTGTCATCTTCTACAACTGGCCCTACGGCCTGCTATTGTTTCCAAATACAAAGATCAAGTTTTAGCCTTCTCAGTCCACTTCATGGGATCAAGGTCTTAGCTCAGTAAAAAAAGTTAGGGGATAATGCTACAATGGTCTGACCCTCCCCGGTGAGGCATCTGATGACAGATAGCCCCCTCTGAGCTGGAAGTGCAGCTGAGAGCACAGGGAAAGTCCACTTCTGGGATTCAGCCTCTCCCCAGCATTTCAGGGCCCTGTGGTCTGGAATTAGAACTAAGAATTGTAGAAGAGTGCCAAATAGATAGAAGGGTCAGAAGTCAATGATGTCTCCAAAGTGAGGCTGAAGTCTCTTTTTTGAGGGGTGAAGGAAAATGCTTCTGACTTCTGCAGTTCATCTTTTACGTGGCCATGAAGAGGTCTGGAAGGATTCCTAGATGTGGCATTCGAGAGACCTGGGATTTTAGTACCGACTCTTATTACTGAAAGTGCCATTACTATCCACCAGTTTTGGTGTGTTTACCATGTGCTAAGCGCTTTATGAGAAAGATCTTATCCAGTCCTCATAGTCATGACTCTATTGTTAGCATAGGTAGCTAGATATTAATAAAGGAAGGGAGCAAAGGAAATCAAACATTAACAAGCCTAGTCAACTGAGAAGCTGAATTGGACACTGAGCCTGTTTTACTAGAAAGTTGCAGCACTCATAGGTTCCCCAGAGTACAACTGGATCAGAGACCTAATTCCCAAAGTGGGCAGAAAGGATCCTTACTGGTCATTAGCCAGCATTACCAAGGGAAAGATAAAACAGCAGGAGAAAAATTCCTCTGCTGGTCACATGCCCAGTAGAAGCCAAGGTGACAAAGGGGGAGTTGTTTCTATTATGATGGCATGCACAGCAGGAGCCAAGCTGGCAAACAAAAAGGCCTGTATGTCCAGCCTGAGGAAAGGATCTTACTGGATAAGGACACAGAACCCAGGAAGATGTGGGAAATGGATTGGTTAGGGGAAGTGTCCATCACTAGCCCGCAAAGGACTGGGAAGTTGATTGGTTAGTTTGAAAGAGCACCTACCCCTTCCCAAGCCCAAGATAATATAATCAGCTTAACAAAGATGAGATTTTCTATCGGGCTTTCTCTCTCTCTCTCTCTCTCTCTCTCTCTCTCTCTCTCCCCCCCCCTCTTTCTCTCACCTGCCAGCATTTGCTTGCCCATTTATTCATGCATTCTCTCTCCACAGGAGCCATGTGAGCCTAGCAGCAGCCTCAGGCTTGGCTCGTGTGCAGGCTCCAAGCGCGGACCTGGGCACAGTGCCAGAGGAAGCACAGCTGGGAACAGACAACCTCTAGAGAGATGGCGACAGACATGGAGTAAATCAATGACACAGCATTTCTGGACATTGGCCCTATTTCTGGACATGATGAAAACAAGGCTGGACTTTTTCCATAATGGGATGGACAAAGATGAGATACTGGAGCTGAACCTGGGACACTCCTTTGAGTTTGCTTCTGCAGTAATCCTCACCGCTAAACCTTATTCTCCCACACATGGATCCCTGGAATGCTTTCCTTGCAACTCCGTGAAAAGATCTTATTTTCACTGACAACACTATGAAGTAGATGTTATTATTGTCCCCATTTTACAGATGAGGAAACTGAAACACAAGGAGATTTAGCAACTTCCCCAAGGTCAAAGCAATAGCTTGTGGCACTTAGATTCAGACACAGTCATTTTAGATCTAAAGCTGTGCTTGTTACAACTACATGATATTACATCTTGATGAAGTTGTCTTATCATAGTTCTTGCCATATAATGCTATACTTCTTTGTTTAAATGTTTATCTCCTACACCAAACTTGACGGTGGGCACAGCATATTATTCATTTTCCATTGATGATGGCCAACACTGGCCTGAACACGAAGTGGGTGCTCAGTAAATGTTTGTGAATAAACACTGAATAACTGAATTTTACTTTCTGTGCCTTTGCATTGGGGAAAGATATGGGAGAGTTGAGGGGAGGAATATGTTACTCAGGCACTAAGAATGCAAATCCTTTTGGTGGCAACAATAAAAATTGCTACATTAAACTGGCATTTCCTTTGAGTTGGGCTCTGCAGACCTGGTTAGGTATGACCAATGATGGCAGCTGTACATACCATTTTTGGCCTAGAATGCTCTTCTTTACTTCTTCTCTGAAAACACTACTCCACCAGCACTTGGGTACTTCTACTTCTTGAGGTTTGAGTGGGACTGTCGATTACAATATCCCACTCATCTCTGCCCAAGGGGGACTTGCTACCCAAGCCTGGCCATTCAGGTCCCTCTCTGACTTCTGGCATTGTGGTGCTAGAAGAATGAAATTTTGGAGATATTTGAGGCTGTCTTACCTGATTGCATAGAGGAAGCCAGGCTGCAATGTGACAGGATAAGGTCAATGTGCGAAGAGAAGAAGACAGGAAGAGGAGAGAGAGAAAGAGACAGAGTAACATTATTTGAGACCATATCTGGAGACAAATCTACCCTTACATGTCTCGGCTTTCTGGGCCTCTACATCTCAATGTGCCTAATCTAGTTTAAGTTGGTTTTGCCACATGCTACTAAAAGAATTATTTTTAATAGGTAGCCTATAGTAGTGTTTTTAGATATGGAAACAATGCATGGGAGATACTTCTACTAAAAATTATTATTGTTAACCTGAAATTCAAGTTTAACTGGCCATCATGTATTTAGCTGGTAACTCTACCCTACAGGGATATACAAAAGTGTACCAGAGAATGTGACATACCACATGACAAATGTAACACATGAGTCACTGATGGAATATGTTTTTAAGGAAAGAATAAAGTTAAGCAATTGAACTGGGTAATTGAAAAATATTTTATATAAAAATAACCACAGATAAGACATGAACTGTAACATAACAGTTTGTAGAGGCTGTTATACAACATGTTAACATCCATGGCTGAAGGACCTTTTCATTTTTATTTTTTAAGGTTTTATTTATTCATTTCTAGAGAGAGGGGAAGGGGGAGAGAGAAACATTGTGAGTGAAACATTGATCAGTTGCCTCTCACACACCCCCAACCGGGGACCCAGCCCACAATCCAAGTATGTGCTCTGACTGGAAATTGAACTGGCAACTCTTCTATTCACAAGCCAGCACTGAGCTCCCTGAGTCACACCAACCCAGGCTATTTTTAATTTTTTTTAAAGATTTTATTTATTTTTAGAGAGATGGAAAAGGAGGGAGAGAAACATTGATGTGAGAGAGAAACATAGATTGGTTGCCTGTGGCATGTGCCCTGACCATACCCTGACCAGGGACCATCTGAACTCACAACCGAAGCGTGTGCTCTGACTGGGAATTGAACCTGTTGACCTTTGGCTTTTCAGAAAGACACCCAACCAACTGAGCCACACCGGTCAGGGCCTGCAAGAATTTTTTTTCTTTTTAAAGAGGGTTTAGCCCTGACCGGTGTGGCTCAGTTGGTTGGGTGTCCACCCACAAAGGAAAAGGTCGCCAATTTGATTCCTGGTCAGGGCATGTGCCTGGGTTGCTGGTTCAGTGCCCAGTTGGGTGTGAGAGGCAACCAATGGGTGTTTCTCTCTCACTTCAATGTTTCTCTCCCTCTTTTTCCTCCCTTCCACTCTCTCTGAAAGTAAATAAAATCTTTGAAGAGAGAGAGAGGGTTTATTAGGCTATTAATAGCAAAAAAGAAGACTGGTCTTGGGGTCTGGAGCCTAAACCCCCAGTAGTATGGCTAGATGAGAAAGAAAACATATTCTTACTTCCAGAGTTTTGCAAGAGTTTTTATACATCAAATAGGGGGAAGAGTGATATAGGGCATTCTGAAAGGATTTACATTAGCTATGGACAAAGGGGATGGGAGAAGGTGAAGCGGTACCAGCTCTGGCATAGGCACTGAGCAGCAAGGAAGAAGTGTTTGCTCCTGTGGATTAGCTGTCGACAGCAGATTGGACACTTCATGTGTAAATGAGAAGCAGAGACTCCTGGGGTCTGATGGTGCCTGGTGGTTCTCTCTTTTAGATAGTCTCTAAAATCGCCACCTGGAAATTAACCCTAAATTCCAACAGATATACAGGAATGTAAGCAGTCTTTTGTTAATAGCTGCGGAGCTATTAACAGGCTAACTGTTCTGTCTGTTCCTCTCACTTTCCAGGCACTACAATTTTAATTTAGAACATCTCAGAATTTTTTTTCTTGTCAAAGCACATTAATAGACAACCAAGGGAACAGAACAAAAGCCCAGAAATAAAATACAATTTATAGAAGAATTTAGTATGTGATAAAAGTAGCATTTCAAATCAGTAGTAAAAATGATGGATTATCCAATAACTGGTTCTGGGATTGTTGCCAGTGGAAGTGGGGCTCTTTAAATGGATCGAGAGGAAAGCATTTCATCAACCCATGCATGGGATACCGTGGTGTGGTAAGGTTTATTTTGGTGGAAGTCTGCCCATGTCTTACCTCCATCTGTCCCACCATGGAAAAAGTCCAATTGTGTCTTCAGCAAGGTCAAAACAAAGGCCAGTGTCCAGTGTCATATTATTATTATTATTTTATCCTCACCTGAGGACATTTTTTCATTGCTTTTAGAGAGACAGGAAGGAAGAGAGAGAGAGAAAGAAGGAAAGATCAATGTAAGAGAAAGACATCAATTGGTTGCCTTCTCATGTGCTCCCTGACCAGGGATGGACCCCGCAACCTGCAACCTGGGTATGTGCCATGACTGACAATCAATTGAACCCTCACCCTTTTGGTCTATGGAATGATACTCCTACTCACTGAGCCACACCAGCCAGGGCCCTGTGTCATATTAAAGCTTAGTCCAGTCCAGCCTTTTTTACCATCTGGCTAGCTTAGCTTGTGTTCCCACCTGGAATCTGTTGCTGTGCTGTGGCATCTAGGCTCCTGCCTGGAGCCTGCATTTGGAGTCTGGCAGCCATCAGCCACGTGACTGCTAGGGCCACATGGCTATGGAGAGAGAATTCTCAAGTGCATGGGGCAAGTGCGGATCACTGAGAGAGAGTGAGAGAGAAAAAGAGAGAGAGAGAGAGAGAGAAAGTGTGTGCACTATTTTGTTCCCCTGGAATTATATTATTTTGATTTTGAGACAGACCAAGAGCTTTTTCAAAATAACCAGTCAACTTCCCATGTTTTGGTAGGCTTCTGAGGGGTCCACTCCCTAATTAGATTGACAGGCCTCTATGGTCAAGCACCTCCCTATGCACCATTTTGATTTCTGTTGTGCATGTGCATACTTCCCCCTGCTCCCCACAATAATCTGGTATCAGAGGGGGGAAGGGCGGATGTTAATCCTTGGTGAGGCAAAATTGTGATCCTCTGGAGTGTATGAAGCTGTGGCTTCCTGGTGAAGTAAACAGGTTTATACTCCATGGTAGATTATGCTCAACAATGTTCAATTTCCTTTGCTTCCTTCCTTATTAATAATTAGCTAACCACATGACAAATGTAATGTGATAATAATGGGATACAATAATGGGATAACTGGGTTTCTGTTTGTGGGAAAAAAATAGGTTAGATTCTTATTTCACACTTCAAGATAAATTCCAGCCCTGGTTGGTGTGGCTCAGTGGATTGAGCACCAGCCTGCAATCTGAAAGGTCACCAGTTGAACTCCCAGTCAGGGTGCATTCCTGGGTTGCAGGCCAGGTCCCCAGTTAGGGGTGTACAAGAGGCAGGCAATTGATGGCTCTGTTGCACATCGATGTTTCTCTCTCTCTTTCTACCTCCCTTCCCCTCTCTCTAAAATAAATAAAACCTTTAAAAAAATAAATTCCATATAGTTAAAGATATAAACATGGGAAATAACATAATACGAGAACTAGATAAAATTGACAGAATCTTAAAAAATCTGATAGAGGGGAAGACCTCTCTATGTATGACATAAAATGCAGAAACTGTAAAAGAATTGATTAAGTTTTACCAACACAGAAATTTGAAATCATTTCATGATAAAAATCACCCAAAATAGAACCAAAGACAAATAACAGATAGAAAAACATTTGCAATTCATATTACAGGCAAAGTTAATTTCCTTAATATATATATGTAGAAATCAAATCAAATCAAAAAGAAAGGGAAAAGACTAACATAACAAAGGGGCAAATGGCGTGAAAAGCCAGTCTACCCAGAAGGCTCTATAGACTCCTTAAGGCTTTGAAACATATGAAAAAATGCTCAACTTTATTCTTAAGAGAAATAAAATTACAATACCTATCATTACAATACCTTCCATTTTTAACATATCATTGAAAAGATGAAAAAGCACTCTCAAATACAAAAGAGGGCAATTTGGCTGTATTTTTCAAAATTACAAAAGCAAATCTCATTAACCAAGTAATTTCACTTCTGGAAATTTATCCTACAAATATACTTGTATATATGTCAATTAACTATGTACTGCATACATTATTATAATAGTAAAAATCAGGAAACAATTTAGGTGTTCATCAACAGAAGACTGGTTAGTAAATTGAGGTATAGTCATACAATGAAATACTATGCATTTGTATAATGGAACCAGAATACAAGTTTATGTTTGTATTTGCATAGTCTCTCTCTGGAAAGATAGGCAAGAAGCTGGTAACAGGGATATGGCTGGGGAACATAGTCTATTGTGCTTTTCTAATTTTGCACCATGTTTATTTATTTATCTATTTAAACATAAATAAAATATATTTTATGTGTAAAATATCTTAAGAAAAAATGGAAAGCATAGATGTATTATCTCTGTAGTAGAAAGCAGTAGATCACAAACATTGTGAATGTTTAAGATATCACACAAGAGTTCAAGGGCATTTCAAGCTTAGATGACCACGTTGGATTTTTGACCATAGACCTAGAGGAATGAAGGTAACAAATGAATTCTCAAAGTTGCCTGGGATACTCAGAGGAAAAGTGCAAAAAGTACTGCTTTCCAAGATAATAGGGCCTGTGGCAGGACATGGGGGAGATACCCCCTTGGATCCCTCTGAGTCCTAGAACACAGAATACATTCTAAGTATTTAAAACAGAGGACATTTAATTCAAAGAATTGTTTTATATATGTGTTGGCAGAGGTGAAAAGTGAAACGAACAGTAAAGTAGCTGAGAGATGAGCAATAGCAAGAAGGTACTGCCACCCTTACACTGAAGGAACAGAAGAAAGATAACATCTTGTTACCAGATCTCAGGGGCTGGGATCATCTGCTAAAGGTTGGAGCCAGGTAGGTTGGAGGAGAGAGCCAAAGGTTGGGAGGCGAGGGTGGGGATGGATACTCTGTCTTGGGGGTGGGAATACTCTGGTATTTCCCTCAGTCCCTCCAATCTCCAGAAGTGCCTCCCATTACTGGAGCCTAGCAACTTAGCCTGGAAGCCAACAAGCATGGGAATCCAGCCTTCATGGGGTCAGGCCCCCACTGCCATGTTGAAAAGATGAGGGGAAAGATGAAAAATGGACTTGAGGGCAAAACAGTACCAGGATCAGCAAGGAGAAATAAGAAAAAAAAAACCCCAAAACTATTAATTGAGGGATCCATCCCTCTGAGAAGAATCAACTCAGGGTGCCTACACAAATGTGTGTTTCTAGAACTCCAACATTAAGGCCCAGGCATTTGCCTGCAAATGTCTGTCCTTTAGAGCTGTTTTTTCCAAACTAGATCTAACCCTGGGCAATTCAGTAAATCTAGTTGTTATAGCTCTTAATATTTTAATCTACAATGGCACCTTTTCTTGCCTTGGTGAGGGAAAGAGGCCCGTTGTCCTATAAAATGTCCCACCTTCTAAATATGCTTACTGCCTTTTACTTCCCTTTAGCTTAATCCTCTAGCTTATTCTAGAACATTGATTAGAACCAAATTAAACATTTTGGGTAAGAATACATCACAGGTAATGATGTCTACTTAATGTTGGAATCCCTACAGCAGGTACATAATATCTGATTGTTCTTAGTATTACTAATGCTAAGATTTACCACTGTATTGGGGTGGTGAATGCTTGATAACTTCATTTGTACAATTAACTTTTCTTTTAGGACCAGGAAGCTTTACCCTTGTTAAAGCTCAGCTTCCTCATCTGAAATGTGACCAATAGGATCATCAAGTGGATTAAATAAATTAATGCATTTAATGCGCCTGGGACATAGTAGACACTCAAATAAAGTACCAATTATTATTTTGGTTACATTTCCACCCTCAGAGAATGTTGAAGCAGTAGAGTCTAAAGCTCCTCCTCCCCAGTTCCATCATATAGTCTGAAAGACCAGGCTAGAAGTTTGCCTGTGTTGTTAGAACAGGTAATATCGCTTCACAAGTTACTTCTATCAATTTAAACCCCACAAGTAAGAATTGTTACCCATTTTTTCGGAGGAGGAAACTGTGCAAGCAGCACAGCTGGGAAGCAGAGAAATGGGACTTAAAACTAAGGATTCCACTCTCTCCTGTAGTTAATGAGACTAAAAAAAAGACACTATGTAAAACGACTTGCACCTGATCTTATTGCTTTAAGCAACCGATTATTTCTCACTTGTCACCTTCTCAGCAAGATATATCTATTACTTAAAGCTGAGCTCCCTTTTTCCTGGTTCGTTTTTCACCCTGCATCTAACATACTACATATTGATTTCATTGTCTTTCCCAACTCGAAAGTCAACTACATGAGGACAAGGACTTTGTTTTGTTTGTCTTATCCACTGCTGTGTTCTCAGCATTTAGAAGAGAGCCTGGCACATAGCGGGGAACCGTTAGCTCTCTGTGGAGAGAAAGAATAGAACGCTTCAGGAAGCATCAGGAATCAAGATGAAATTAATGCGCGTGGATTGAACCTCATAAGGACTCTTAGTACTCCCGCCTTCCGGTAGGTGGCAGGAAGGAAGGGAAAGCTCCGCCCCTCACTCGGCCAAAGCCGAGGGTAAAGCCGGCAGAGCGCCGCTGGGCACACTGATTGGGTGACTGGGGAGGGTTTCTGAAGTCGCGCTGAAGACGTCGGTTCCGCGGCACCGGCGCTTGGTGTCGCGTCATTTCCGGTAGTGCGGAACGGAGTGGCCAACGGCCTGCAGAACAACATGCCCAAGTGAGTGCGGACCTGAATCTGGAGGTGTTTGCGGTCGCAGTCACTAATTATCCCCCTGTGGGGGATCACGGAGCGGATTCTGTCTCTTGTAGCCTTTAGGGAAGCGAGAGGGTCTGAGGAAGGGAGGGAGAGCGGGGGTTCCAGATATCCCTTTTAGAGGGCGGAGATCGACTCCGTGTAGGGTAACAAAAAAGCCTGGTTTATGTCAGGACGCTTTGTTTGACGTGTACGAATCGTTACTAGGTCTTTTATTTTTTTACCTTAAACGAACAGCACTTCGGTGGTTGGGCATCTATTAACGGGTTGTTATCTTTTTCTCTACCTTCCACCTCTTTGCAGGTTTTATTGTGACTACTGCGATACATACCTCACCCATGACTCTGTAAGTAGTATTTCTTTTCAGTTTTAAAAAAAACTTACTTGTAATCAATAGGTTTCTTTTTTAGGTGTAAGTTTATGATTTTCATCTTCTGAAGTTTAAGGGCTACTGCTTGGAGAAAATAATTGGAGGCGTTTATTTTTCTCCTCTCTTGTAACTGTCTTCAGAATTTGAAGTTATTAGTCTTCCAGCAGTGTTTTCAGTGGAGTCCCAAAATAATAAAGCTTTAGCAAGTTCGAAGATGAAAAAAACTATATGACAAAAAACCCAGGAGAGTGTCCTAAAGCTCAAATATTTGTGCCAAAGCACTTAAATATTTAACTGATAGAATTGGAAAGAAATGCCTAAATTTGAAGCCAAGTACTTTAATTTGACTAAAAACTGCTTAGCAAATAATAACAGAACCCAAGATTGAATATATATGGTGTCAGGTAGCATTCCAAATGCTTTACAGGCATTATTTTGTTTAACGTTCATGATAATCCTTTGAGGTTAATCTCCATTTTACGGAGGAAGAAACTGAGGCAAAGTGTGGATAAATAACTGACTGATGTAAAATTATACATTGTGTGGAGCTAGGCAGTGTTCTACAGAGCTTCTATGCTGACAACTCAAACTTTCATAGTCCCTTTACATTCTTAAAAATTACTGGGTTGTTAAAAAGTTAGGTTATGTGGTTTAAAGCTATTAACATTTGCAGTATTTGAAATTAAAACAAAATTTTAAAAAGACTTACTAAATCATTTAAAGGTAACAATAACATACTTTGTAACACAAATAACATTTTAAGTGAAAAGTAGCTATTTTCTACAACAAAATATTTAGTATAAGGAATGGTATTGTTTTAATATTCTGCAAACTTCTGTAATGTCTGACTAAATGGAAGACAGCTGACAGAATTCTCATCTTCTGTATTATATTTGTTGCACTGTTTTGGTTGAAGTATGTGAAGAAGCCAGCCTCACATGGATGTAGAGATTTTTTTAAAAAAGTACTTTAATAGTCTTTATAGATCATTATAGATATTCTTTAATATTTTATGTATTTCTGCACCAAAAGTCAACACATGGTTAATTGCAGTGTGGAATCTGAAAACGAATCAAACTTTCCATACCTGGTGACATTAAAATTCACTGGTCTCTCTCACAGTTTGAGGGGATCTTTCACCACACATGATTTTGTAACATGCTTAGGTCGTTTGGAAAATATTTGTGTACTCAGTTATGCATGTCTTCCAAGTGTCCACACATTTGATTGTATAATATAAAAATTCACATTGATTAATGTCACAATCTAATCAGAAATCACTTTTAAATATTCAGAAACTGACAAGCTTGTGGTGGCAGATGAGGTTTTCTAAAAGCCTAATTTTTGTTTGAAAGGTGAGATTTTCAACTACTACTGATTGTTTTCCTTGAAGTAACAGATTCATTTAATTTATTTTTGAGACATCTGAATAACCAGTTTGTTTTTTAGTTGTTCTTTCAAATAAAAATGATGTTCTATCGAAGAGGTGGCTTATAGAGCTTACAACTCGAACAATTGAACGCCTAATTTTCTTTGACATAGCATTTTTGGCACATAGCAGAACTGCTCCATATTTCTTATTTTGTCAGCCAGAATATTAAAAAGACACGAACTCAAGGGTTGAGATTTAATAAATTAACAATTTTACTGCTTCATCTAGGACAGTCTTAGTGAAACTGGCTCCACTTCCCCTGTCCCCATGAGTGCATGTTACTGAAAAATGCAGCGATCACTAATGCTTTGGGTTGCCATTGCCTTGATTCATTCCACAGTGCCAGGCATTGGGCAAATTCAGAGCAAACGTCAATACAGCAAAAAAAGAAAGTAATGTCTTAGTATTATTATGAACCTATTTTGACCTTACTGACCCACCAACCCCTGAAAGTTGGGTCTAAGATAACCATAGGTGGCTGTGAGCGACACCTTGAGAAGTGCACCTCATTTTTCTGCCTTTGCAGAAACCTGATAAAATCAGAACTTTTTGGTGATCATGTCTTGAGTAGTAGCTGCAGGAACTTAGCCAATGATTTCTCTATTGACACTTCATTTGGAATTCTTTGTAACACTAACACATGGTTTTGTATAGTTTAGCATGTTTTGTGGAACATGTAAATAGGATGGTTCTGAATGTTAGTATGGATGTCCTGGAGGAGACTCTTTGAATAAGTTTGTATTAGTAGTAGCTTACCTATATGTCCCAAATCTTTTTGTTTTGTTTCATTTTTGTCCCTAACTTCCTCTAAGTCATTTGGAGAGTCTTAATTTTCTGAAATTGTTAGGGGGCTATGCTTCTCTACCCTTTTTTTGCAATATATTTTCATATGTCCACTCATCTTGCTTAGTCCAAAATTCAGAAAATTGAAAGGGATCTTCTTATAATAAATGTCTTTTTATGAGAAGCATCAGGAACCCTTGTAATACTGTTGTTCTAACACGATAGTTTGTGAAATAGCATGAAATTTCCATGGTGATTGAAGCAGCTCCCTGTGGTGGACTTTGAAATGTATAAAACAGTGTTTAACTTTGGAACTTTTACTGGTTCTTAGGCATGATTTTGTTGCTAGGCTTGAGGCATCATTGTTGTAAGCATAGTGTAAGCAGTTTCTTGGGAGACAGGGAACAGTATTTTGAACAAGATGAGTGTTCCTAGTTTTAAAACTTCCTATGAATGGAATCTCATAATATGTACACTGGGCTTGTGTCTGATTTCTTTTGCTTAGCATGTTTTTGAGATTCATCCATATTGCATGTATCAGTGATTTGTTTTTTCCGATTAGTATTCCGGTTAATGTGCACATGTAGTTTTTATAAAGATTGAAAAACTGCCTGTAAAGTACATAGCTGTCTGACATGTAATAAATATTAAATAAACAGAAGGTTAAATGTATGGAGTTTATATTATGTCATTTTTACCCTGAGAAAGCTGTTAAAACAAAAGGATTAGTGGGCTGGAGACAAAAGTCTATATGAGATCTGTACAGTCTTTACGAGGGGTGTCCAGCCTGCGGCCCAGGATGGCTGTGAATGCGGCCCAACACAAAATCATAAATTTACGTAAAACATTTTGAGATTTTTTTGAGATTATGTGTTGCAGTGTATTTAATATGTGGCCCAAGACAACTCTTCTTCTTCCAGTGTGGCTCAGAGTTGTCAGAAGGTTGGACACTCCTGTCTAGACCCATAGTCACTTAAAAGAATATAGTGTCATAAACAATATTAAATGTATGTAAACTTTTTTCTTTTTTTGCCATAGAATAACCT
Source organism: Pteronotus mesoamericanus (assembly GCF_021234165.1). Lineage (NCBI taxonomy): Eukaryota > Metazoa > Chordata > Mammalia > Chiroptera > Mormoopidae > Pteronotus > Pteronotus mesoamericanus. Next base: position 4,910,269 of record NW_026555085.1, read on the forward strand.
AAGAAGACATTAAAATGGATCAGTGGTTTGCAAACTTTTTCTTTTTTTTTTTTTTAAGATTTTATTTTTTAGAGAGAGAGGAAGGGGGGAGAGGAACATCGATGTGAGAGAGAAATATTGATCAGTTGCTTCTCACACACCCCCAAGTGGAGACCTGGCCCGAAACCCAGGCATGCGCCCTGGTGGGGAATCAAACTGGCGACCCTTCAGTTCACAGGCAGGCACTCCATCCACTGAGCCACACCAGCCAGGGCAAACAAACTTTTTCTTAAAGTGCCAGATTATAATTATTTTAGGTTTGTGGATCATAACGGTTTTCATTGCAATTATTCGACTCTAGTAGAGAGAAGAAATAGGCAATACATAAACAAATAAATGCGTCTGTGTTCCGGTATTTTTTTATAAAATCAGATGTCTGGCCAATAGGCCACAGTTTGTTTACACCTCGTTTAGATAATAAACGTAGTAGATAACATGGATGATGTTTATATGTGATGGATTAGCTAAACCTACTAGAGGTAGCGAGGCCACCTCTATATAAATGTAAGGCTTAATAAAATTGCTAGTTCTGGAAATCTGTTTCAGTGACTGAAGTGACCTTTTTGTTTTACAGCCATCTGTGAGAAAGACACACTGCAGTGGTAGAAAACACAAAGAAAATGTGAAAGACTACTATCAGAAATGGATGGAAGAACAGGCTCAGAGCCTGATTGACAAAACAAGTACGTTTCAGTCTCTAGTTCTGATGTGGTAGAATCATCCCATTCTTTCTTGTCCCTGTCTCTGTTGTTTTCACAGAAGCAACTCATTTTGAATGATAAATAGGAGCATTCTGATGTGTTGAATCAAAGAAGTGGAAGGTCACTGGTTTTCCAAGGATATAGGAACACGTTAATATTAATTATTGATGTTAGAGCAATTGGGTCTTAGATTGGAAAGTGGGGCAGAGAAGAATGAGTTGCCTGATGTTTCTTTATTGGCATGGACCAGATTTTTGTAGCAAATTTATTTAAAACCTCTTTTGTAGTGGTCCATAGTTTGTAGAACTGTTTTCCTGTTATAGGAAAAGGTAGGGAGTAGTTTTCTTCAAAGAGTTTGAAGACTTTGAGTTTCTTACTTTTTATAGTCCTGACAAAGATAACTAGTCAGAAAGGAAGTAAGTGATGTGACAAAATAATCTAGGTATGTTTTGGAACCCTGTCATACATGCCATAATCTTTTTGCTTATTTAGAGACATTTTTGTTGTTTAGGCCAGTTGGATTCAAGACGCAGACAGAAGGTGTTGTATTTATACCTTAGATTATCCTGGTCTATTTGAAACATGGCCTTTCTTAATTATTCATTTTACTCAGAGCTGGCAGACAAACGTGGACTTTGATTTTTGGTGTGATTTTATTTTTTTCAAAAGCAAAAACTATTATGGAATCCTTCAAACATAGTAGAAGGACAAGTTTTATGAGTAAACCTCCCATAGCCACTGTTCCCCTGCTATCCCCCTGATCCAATTCCCATTCCCCCAGCACCCAACTACAGCAGTCTTGTTTCATTTATACCGAGATTCTCAAACCTGGCACTATTGACAATGGTGCTGCAAAATTCTTTGTTGTGAGGGCTGTCCTGTGCATTGTAGGATGTCCAGCAGCAGCCTTGGCACCTACTCCCTAATAACAGTTCCTAGCCGTGACAGCCAAAAATGTCCCAGGCATTTCCCAGTGTCCTCAAGGGGCAAAATTGCCCTGGTTGAGAGCCACCAAATACCTTCACCTACTCCCCTTATCTCTTCTTGATTATTAAGGAGCAAATCTCAGACATTGTCCCATTTTATTAGAAAAAATAAATAATGTAATCTTTCTTTATTTGAAGACATTAGACATTTCTTGGCACTGAAAGTTAGCATCCTATTTAGTTATTTTTGTAGGCAGCAAAAAAATTTAACATGAATAAATGTTTTTGATGGAAGACTTGGAGGAGAAGGGGGAGGCCAGACCTCAGGGACACATCTCTTTTTTTCAATCCTCACCCGAGGACGTGCTTATTGATTTTAGAGAGAGAGGATGGGAGGGAGGGAGGGAGGGAGGGGGAGAGAGAAGGAGAGAAACATCAGTGTGAGAAACATTGATTGGTGCCTCTCACATGTACTCCCACCGGGGACCAAACCCCGCAACCTGGGCGTGTCCCCCAACTGGGAACTGAACCCGTGACCTTTTGGTTTTCAGGGATGTTGCTCCGACCAACTGACCTACACCGGCATGAACATGATTATGTTGGCATTGAGTCTGGTACTGAGCCAATGCCTTAGTCACTCCCCCTTCAGTCTATAAGCTGTCTTTTTACTCAAGGTATGGGAGATGCCTTATTGAGATATGATCCCTTATAGAGCACAGGCACCATTCAGAGTCATATGAAGAGCTGTTCATAAATAGCCACTCTTGGTCAATTTTTTAAATTTGGTTCTCATGAATTATCAGTGATTTACTTGAATTGTTTGACCTCCTTTGCACTGGTGGGCGTGAAGTAGGATAGGGGAAGAGTGCCTGGGCTGTGGACTGTAGTGAATTGGGAAGGACTTACATTCAAGGAATAGATTTTATGATTGTGTATTTTAATATTTGTGCCTCCTTTTTGAAGCTGAATATAAATGAGCTTCAGTCTCTCTTGATTTCATTTGTGCCTCATATTGTCTGAAAGAAAAACTAAAAGTTGAGCCCTGGCTGGGTGGCTCGGTTGGTTGGAGCATTGTCCTGCACACCAAAAGGTTGTCGGTTTGATTCCTGGTCATAGCACATAACCTAGGGTGTGGTTTTGATTCCCTGTTGGGGTGAGTAGGTAAACTTCAGCCGGGGAGCATATAGGAGGCGACTAATCGACATTTTTCTTTCTCTCTCCCCCTCCCTCTCTAAAGTTGATAAAAAAAACATATCTTCTGGTGAGGATTTTTAAAAAAATTAAAAGTTGATGGAATTGGACGTTTTTAAAGATCATAATCTGCTTTGGCTCAGGCTCTTGCCATGAAGTCTTTTACGTCCCTTAGCTCAGTGCATTCATTTAAAAACTGGTAAACCAAATAGTATATTGTCTTGACTCAGGGCATCATATACATAGGAAGGATTGAAGTTTGTAATTCCTGCTTTTTTGGACAGGTATCACATATTTTCAAACAAAACCGAATGCCTGCTTCTTTTTGGTAATATATTGAAAGGTAGAAGGTTTTCACTCCAATCTCCCATAGTTAATTCAGCCATAGAAATATAAATAAAAACAGTTTAAAAAACCCAAATCAGTAAACCAATTAATTGCAATTTTAGCTGGTGAATACCTAAAGTAGATTTTAAAACTGTAGAGGCCATGATACAATAATCTTAGATGATTTGCTTTTTAGAATGAAATAATTGGGACCATTAAAGATTAAAAGAAAGTAGATATTTTAGTAAATGGATTGTTAAATTCTTATTTACCATGTGTTTTATTTTCCTCACTCTCTTTAAAGCTGCAGCATTTCAGCAAGGAAAGATACCTCCTACTCCGTTCTCTGCTCCCCCTCCTGCAGGGGCAATGATCCCACCTCCCCCCAGTCTTCGTAAGTTTATAAAGTTTTATCTTAAGGGTATAACTGGGCAGATTGTACTTGGATCTTGTTAGAGAAAACAACTTTAGTGGTATAATTTCTGAATTATCTTTAGTTATCTTTTGATTACATTATTACTGGGATATTGTATTTGTGGCATCTCATATGGATCTGAGGCAGGTTCAGTGGAAAGCTCATGTGATTAGATGAGCTAATATATGAAGAGGTAGTGCTGAGTACATTAAGTTATCTACTGCTATGAACACAACACAGGAGGATTGAAGCAGCTGATAAACACCTTAGTCTTTCTACTTTCTAACCCACCTGATATATGAAATTTGACCGGAAAGTATCCAGCCACATACTATGAAAAATAGAGGCATTTGTTGAAGAAGATACAAGAAACATTGTACATAGGACAATGATGCCTCCGTCCCCTTCAAAGAAGACGCCTTGGTACCTCACGCAGTTCTCCCAGTTGCCATCAGTTGCCCTGTCATATCTTCCTGAATCTCATTGATGGTCTGAAATCTCCTTTTCAAAGGTGATTTTAATTTTGGGAAAAGCCAGGAGTTGAAGGGCACCAAATCTGGGCTGTAGGGGGGCTGAGTCATGTGGGTGATTTGATACTTACCCAAAAAACTCTGCATAAGGCAATACCTGAGTAGGTGTGTTGTGATTAAGCTGCCAATCACCAGTTGCCCATAGATGCAACCTTCTCAATCATCTGAATACTTTCTGCAGAGGAATGTTCAAGCCTAACGCAAAAGCTCATGCAGCTTCGTTTCTTGCTCTACTTGCTCAGTCATTTCTGAATGTGATGGCCACACAGTACACATCTCACTCAGTGGCATCTACTGCCCCCACTGTGGTACAACGAAGTCATCATTGTTCACCCATGTGCATTTCAGTCCACTCTCCTTGGTTGCCAGTTCACATCAATGTCACGGAAACAGTTCTCATTATAGTAACAATGGCTGGACTTGTTCCAGACAGATCTTGTATGTACCTTGTGAAAGACAAGAATTGTATAGTTGAAAGTGGAGTGGATCAAAGGCCTCTCTTCTCTGGGAAGGTTTGTTGTTTCTACATGACAGAAAGGAGGAAATTGAGTAACTATATAAGTTTTTTGGCTCTCCTGGAAGGTTTCCAATTGAAATTAAACCCGGAGACCTAATGTCCTGTAAGTGATCGCAGATAGAAACACATAGAAGTAAGGAGGCTGTTTATAAGAGTTGCATGCAGGTGGACCACTTTGGGCTCCCAGCATCCTAGGACCTAGCCAGGCCTGAGCTCACAGCAGCTTTTAGGTCACCTCTCTATTCTGACAGGCTGACACTCAACTCCGTTGTTTTAAAAGTATAATAGTCTGTGGTGTGAATGTACCATAATTAACCTATTTCTTTATTGATGAACATGTATGTTATTTCAAGTTGTTGCTCTTGTAAATGAAACATCAGGAATATCTCTGCATATATATCTTTGTATTTTCAAAGATTCTTTTAAATCTGGGTTTTGATTTTATTTAAAAAAAGATCTGAAATCAGGTAGATTAGTGTTCATCAGCTTTTTATCAGGAGCTCTGCAGGAGATAGAATACCACATTTTATCCTCAACTGAGGACATTTTTTCATTGCTTTTAGACAGAGGAAGGGGGGAGAGAGAAACATCAGTGTGAGAGATAAGCAGTGGTTGGTTGCCTCCTGTACACACCAGGACCGGGGATCATAGTGCCTGGACCTGGACCGAGGATGAGGGATCAAACCTGCAGCCTTTTGGTTACAGGACAATGCTCCAGTTAACTGAGCAACACCAGCCAGGGCACTATAATACCCCTTTTTAAAAATTTTAAACTTTGGTATTTTTTTTAGCCTGGGGAATCTCACTGCATTTATACTTCTGTCCAGATAGGCATGATCTTGTTTTTCAGTCATAAAGTAACTAAAGTTTTGTGGCAAACTGATTCATGTGGATCTACTGTTATAAAAAAGACAGAAGTTTATTGTAATAGGATTTGGAATAGATCATGAGGCCCTATTAGTTTCAATAAGAAAATAAAATGTTAATGTACAAGCATATCTTAACCTCAGGCCCTGTTATTTCAGCGGGTCCTCCTCGCCCTGGGATGATGCCAGCACCCCATATGGGGGGCCCTCCCATGATGCCAATGATGGGTCCTCCTCCTCCTGGGATGATGCCAGTGGGACCTGGTAAGTTTGAATTTCCTAGAATGCTCTGTTGTGTTTTAGTTCTCCATTTAAATGGAAGTCCTAAATAGCCGTCTAAGCGTATTATCACAACAAATTAAGTTTGGTGAATCTGTAATGATAAAGAAACACTTGGTTTATCAGTATAATTGGATGCTATCAAAAGACATTGTGGTACTAAAAGCAGGATAAGGCTGCCTCTTTTTCTCTTCTCCCTCCCTCCTGTTTTCTTGTGTCCTTCTGACTTTTGGCCATTTATAATGAAGAGAAAGGTAGATGAGCTTTTTCCACTGGGACATAATGGAAGGGGTAAATATATACTTGTGCTGCTTCTTGGTTTTGATTTGGACCAGAGTTAACCTCCTTTTGCTGATTTTTAATCTTAGATGTTAGCTAGGCCAAATTAGTATATGAAGAAGGCCTAGTGGCTGATGTTTTGTTTAGGAAGGAGTGAAAACTTACACCTCAAACATCTTATTTTAACATAAATGTAAGTGTACATTGATTTGGAAATTTTTCTGATACATGACCAGGGTCTTTGTTTTGAGAACAAGGCTACTGATTAGAACACTTCATGTTTTTTTGCATAATTCAGTAAGCTATACCTGTAGTGCATCCTTTACCAACTTTAGTTTCATTTTCTGAAGTGGGTAGAGACCTTGTGAAGCAAGCTAGTTCCAATCTTATATGATCGTCTCACCTACCAAATACACAAGCGCTTTGGGGGAATGATTTGCCTGAGTCTTGCTAAATAGCAACTTAGTTTCATAGAAACAGTTCTTTTTTTATACTCATTTTAATGGTTTGCGGAACAGTTAAATTATGTAATTAGAGTAAATACAGCTGACGCAGGAAGCCTACAATTCAACTGGTAAGGCATGTTACAAAGGTATTAAAGTAGCTTCCTGGCCGGTAGACTTCAGCATACTTAATTCCAGGTATCATTTATAGGGATGGGAGAGTATAGATAAAAAGAGTTCCTGCCTTACTGGCTTTGAACCCAAAACACAATCAAAATGACTTAGATGGCTTCTTTTGCATTCTTAAATCAGTCACAAGTTCAGATTTGTAGATGGGTTAGTTGTGATGAACTGGGAATGCATGACTCATCTAACCAACGCTTCCAGAACTCAGCTTCAGCCTATGGTTGACATTTGAGAATGCAGGTTGGTGTTGCCAGTTCGCCTCAGTATTTTGTTGTTGTTATTTTTAGCCAGGATAAAATAGTATGTTATGGGACTTCCATTAAAATAATTGAGTAGTTGAGGTGGGCATGGATAAGACGTGGGTGGGGAAAAGATAAATTGGCTATGGGTGGATAATTGTTAATGCTGGATGATGGGTACATGGATGTTCATTATACCTTTTTTTTTCTTTCTATTCTTGTGTGTGTTTGGATATTTCTATAATAAGTTGAAAAAGGATTCTAGACTTATTAGTAATTAGACTTATTAATTGCCAATGTTGGCAACTAATTAAAATTAAATGCACTATGGAAACTAAAGAAAACAAGTTTTCAGGTGCCTTGTTTCTAATCTTTGGTCTTGATCAGCTTCCTCTAAGAAATGCTGAATACTGGTTATGTTATGTGGGTATTTTAATAAGGTATTTAGCAGTTTGGTAGTATTCTGTTCCTGTTGTAATTAATCTTAAAAAAAAATTCTGTACCTGTTAGATTTTGTGTCTTTGCATATACTTGTGTTCTATTTTTTGTGATAAGGCTATATTCAGCTTTGAATATAGTTTTCTGTCAAAAAATTTATGGAAAGTGTTTAATCAAAATGATTTAGTTAAATATAAGTAATTAAGTGAAATTTGATATTTAAAAAGGAGATATATAGCATGAAAATTATGAGGCATAATAATAAAATGAATACCTATGAACCCACCACCCAGCTGAGGATGTAGAACATTATCAGTTCCATGAAACTGCCTGTGTTTCTCCCCAACCTTCACCTCTCTGCTTGCCATCCCTTTCCTGGTTCATTTATTTTGGCTTCTCTATTGATTTGCCACTTTAAAAAAGTCATTAATAGTTTCTAAGATGCATTAGAAAAATCAGCTTTTTGTGTGTGTGCTAATTGTTATAAATCACATTATTGCCTATTATTTTTCTTGACTTGAGCTAAGTATGGTTACTAACAGGTTCTCAGCATGGGCCTCCTGCTCACCTTTCCTACAACTCCGAACAAACGCTTAGTGGTAAGATTGTCCTCTGTGCCTGTGTACATCCATGAAATAGCTCCTGGTAATATGGTGGATAGAACTGATTAAAAGAGCTGACTTGAGTAACATGTGACTTAGTTGTGAATTTCCCTGAGTGAGAAAAAAAGGTCATTTTAGGGAACTAGTGTCCCTGGTGGTTTCTGGAAAGCCATCTATTAATAGCTTCCCCCTTACTATCATTAGATTGATTCCCGTATGGTTCTTGTGTTTACCTTTTCATTTTTTTGTTTGAGAATGTCTAAATATTTTAAAGATGTGGTGAATTTGTTGTATTCTTCTGTCAAGTATGTCTTTTTTCCAGCATTTTGCAGGGGGGGCTACTTTTTTGTCTTTAATTGAAATCCCATCAAGCTCTGGCATAACAAGTATTTTCTGACTTTCTTTCTTCCTTTTCTTTGTTTTGTCCTGCAGCTCCTGGAATGAGGCCACCTATGGGAGGGCACATGCCGATGATGCCTGGGCCCCCAATGATGAGACCTCCTGCCCGTCCCATGATGGTGCCCACTCGGCCAGGAATGACTCGACCAGACAGATAAGGAGAGAGGGGAGCTCTTTCTCTCAGTTTTGTATTACTTGTTCTACTTTGCCAGGAGATCCTGGTGCTGTGACTCTGGATATTTTCTAACAGCATGACAAGGAAGACTCGCTCCCTCTTCCTATCAAAGAGAGGATAGATTTGGAGGGAAGTAGTTGGGGGAAAAAATGTTTTTTCCATTTGTATTGTGAAATGTGAAAATAAAATTGTAAACTTAGTTAAAAATGCGTTCCTTTTTTTTCTCCCTTCTGTATTTGTTAATTATAAAGGGGGTGAGCTATTTCAATTATGTTTCTCTCGCATGTTCTCTTCAGCATGCCCTCCGCATGACGTTCTTTTTCCCTGGCTATGGAGTGGGACCCTTTGGGCGCCCTGCCTTTATTTAGTAAACTTCTCTTGTGCAAGACTTTGGTAAATATAACATTTGTAAAGATTTTGTTAATTGAAGTAATAAACAGCACAGTTGGTTAATTTTTCACATGAATAATACTTTGTGTATTGAGTAGAAAATTTTAAGCCTTTTTCGCTGACATAGGGAAAAAGACTTCACAATGCATGCATGTCAGCTATGGATAGCAGGGATTGCCTTAACCTTCTCTTTTCTTCCAGCTCTGCTTTTTCTTGGGTCTCAAATAGTCAGAACCCTTTCTAATAGCAATGGTAGAATTATTCAGATTCCCATGGTACAGAAGGTTCCTTTAGAATGTCATTTGTTGTATACTTGGGCTGTAAAGGTATGGTATTTTCAGAGAAGCACCTAGAAAGTTAGCTATTGGCACTGTTCATAATTCAACTCATTGTAAAACCTAAACTCCTATCCCACATTACAAGTGGGAGTGAAAATTATAACTTTTTGGAGAGGGCAGTTTGGCAATATCAGAATTACCTACATCCTTTGACTTTTCTAGCATTTCCATGTCTAGAAATTTATCCTACAAATACACTTGCACATGTATGAGATGATGTGTACATGATTATGCATTGCAGCAAAAAATTGGAAACATATCCAATGAAAGGGGACTGATTTATCAAGTATGATACAGCCACAAAGTGGTATATATCATGCTGGTTAAAATAGAATAAGGGAGCTCTGTGTGTTGATGGGGAAAGATTTCCAAGATAACATACTGTTCTGCACTTTGGTTTGTTCCCACAACAAGGTATTGTTTGCTGCTGTCCTTTTTTAAAGGAAATATATGTGACTTTGTATGCATAACCATCTCTGGGAGGACAGGTAAATAACTGGTAATACTAGTTGCCCATGAAGAGTAAATGGGTGGCTGGGGAGCAGGTGTGAAGGAGAAAAGCTAGTCACCTTATATCTTTTGGACCTGGAGTCATTATCTCTTTCAAAACCAAAAACTAACATTTATCTTCTGAGGTTATTGCTATAGTGATGTTATGGCAGAAGGTGTCATAAACCAGCAGTTTGCAACCTGGCTGATGACCAGAATCATAGGGTACTTTATCAAAAATAAAGTTTCCAGATTTTTTTTTTTAGATATTTTGCAAAGATACTTGTACCAAGGGAAACCCACATACACCTTCATACACCAAAGTCTAGTTTTAGAAGTCAGTATTTTAAAAGAAGGAAAAAGGATGGCTAACCAAGGTATTAGATTCACATGTTTATAATAAAGTGGATTTTATGGATATGTATATCTATGAAAAACCTAAAAATGTGGAAATATTAACAGACTATATTAAATGACTGCTGTTTCTGCTATGTTTTCTTTGTAAGTTCTGGTATGTTAAAGGAGAAAATACATGTGAAAAATACTTTATGGATCTATCCTAATTCATGTAATGATTCCCTTATTGGTGGTTACTGAGGTCTTTTCTAATTCACAATTCAAACCCTCAGAACTTCAGGTAAAAGCTCACTTTTATGAGACTAATTTCAAGTTTGCCTTCCCATTTTGCCAGAAGGTAACGAAGTGCTGATGTGTCCCTTGTAGGCCTGTTCTCACTTGGGTTCCATTATAGTTTGTAGATTTTCCAGACACTGGAGAACGTGATTACAGGGGAAAGGTCATACTTGTCAGTGAAACGCTTTTGTCCAGAAGGATTTAGCAGATGTGTCCACTGCCTTGTACTCAGGGTGCTTCCAGAGGTAGTGTGGTGCTTGGAAAAAATCCTTTATCAGTTAAGCAAGTATAGAAAATAACCGTTGCTTACACATACAGTAAAATCTTTGTGTTTCCAAGTGGTTTCCCTTTCCCCCGGCGTCAGTCTTGTCCTGAACAAGACAACTTCATTGTTTATTTTTTGTCCTTTAAATTGCACTGATCCTGCCTCCAAAGAAAGGAGGCCTGGACCAGGGTCCATGAGAATGATGCTGTCTTCCTCCTGAAAGTGGGCTTTGCATCATGTGGAGCAGAGCCTGAAAATCTTTATTGAGGCTCAGCTAGAATCCTGGAATGTACTTTTCCTGCGGACCAGGACTCAGAAAAGGTATGTACCTTCTCCTGAAAATTGAGGAATTGCAGGAGTTGACCTAAAGACTTGAGATTTCTACATGTTTTTGGTGCAATTGGCTAAGGGGATGAAATGGTTCTCAAGGTGACCTGTACAGTGTGTGGTGTGTCCCTTCTCAAGGATCCCATTTTGCCATCAGAGCCTGGCAGCTCTCGTCCCACTGTTGCATAATGTAAGAAATGACCATCTGACCCAGATCCTGTGATTGATGTTTTTTGTGCTCAGGATGAGGCTGAGAATAGTCCTTCAACTGTAGTACTCCTGTGACAGTCTCTAATTCTGGCATTTCACTTGGTTTTGGGGCCAAAAGTGAGTATGAGTATGGGAAAGATCCCCTCATGAAGTCAGTGGTTTTGGCAGGTTGTGTGTGTCAGAGTAGAAGGGCAGTTCTCTCCTGCCTCCAAAGCCTGCATGGGCTACACCATCGTGATACTTGATCCTTGGCTTACGCAAGGGACTAAGGACGTGGGTTGGAAGTAGAGCAGGTAGAGATGTTTGGTTCTTGCTGAAAGAATTGGAGGCAGAAAAAAGACCAGCCTAGGAATGGTCAGGTTGATTTGGTGCTGCTGAACTGTCAGATCTGGTATGCCAGCAGTCCCCAACGTTTTTGACACCGGGGACCAGTTTCATGGAAGACAGTTTTTCCATGGACCAGGGCTGGAGGTATGGTTTCAGGGTGATTCAAGCACATTATATTCAAGCTCACCTGTTTGAGGCCTGGTTCCTAATAGGCCCAGACCTGGAGGCTCAGCACCTCTGTGGTGTTTCACTTGGGCCATCTACCAGGGAATTCACAGGCTCACTTCTCTGACATGGGTACAGAGATCTTCAGTTTTTGAATTCTTGATTCCCGAATGCCTGTTAAGCCAGTATTTTCCTGGTTGCAATATCAGAGTCATTTCCTGTCAAAGGCTTAAGATAGGATGTTTGAGGTCTTGTGATGAATGTTGGATCTTGTGTGACTAATTTTGGTAAGTATTCTTGTGTCCCAGGCTGATGCTGGTGCTGTTCCTGGGTTTGATCTTTTCCTAAGGATTATTCAGATCCCGGTTGTCTGTTTTGCTCTATAGTTTTTAAATCAGATCTGAAAGTTATACTGCAGAATGCTAATTTTTTTTGGCTGTTTCCTAGTAGTCGTATTTAAACCATTTTTTCCAAACCATTTTTGAAGGCTGTCCTTTCGATTCTGGTTGTAAACAGTCCTGCCTTGCATTGTTTCTCTTTGTAGAATGCCACCTGCAGTGCTGTTCATACCCATCTCCGGAAGAGATACCTGGATTCTGCACAGATGACATGAGCCACGGCTCCAGATTTTGATTCAATTTATCTTGTATGGTGCTTAGGAAATTGCATGTTGGGAAATCTCCCTAGGAAACTTTGATTATTTGATTAGGTTTGGCAAATTCTGTCTTAATCTAAGACTATAATGCTGTATGTATGTTTATAATTCTTTATAGATTTATACCTAGAAATTGAAATGGCAATAAGTGGATTGCATTATTTTCCTAGAAACTTGGGAATATTTTGAAGAGGAGCTAATTTAGACAAATAAATGACCTTATCTAGGTAAACAAGAGGCTAGAAATAGAGATCCTGACCAAGAGATCATCTTAATACTTGGCCTCTGTGGAACCTGAGTCAACTTCCTAGCTGAGCCTTTGCCAGAACTACTTGTTACTTTTAGTTTCTCATTGTTAACATCTTTTAAAGACTTAAATCTAGAAATGGATAGTTTATATTTCTGAATTCATAAATAACATAATTCATTAATAATAATGTAACAGCTCAGGTTTGTTGTTAAAATTTCCTGCAGACTTAAGAGTTTGTTAGGAGAGCCCTGACTGGCGTGACTCAGTGGGTTGGGTGTCATCCTGCAAAGCGAAAAGTCACAGGTTTGATTCCTGGTCAGGGCACATGCCTGGGTTGTGGGTTGGGTCTCCAGTGGGGATGTGTATGAGAGGCAACTGATCAATATTTCTCCCATTCATGTTTCTCTCCTTCTCTCCCCCCCCCCTTCCCTTCTCTCTAAAAAATAAATACTTTTTAAAAAGAAGAGTTTGTTAGGGGAAACCTTGGCCACTAAGTTGACATGGGAGTCAGCAAGTTTCTGGTTTGAATGGTTCTGTCAGGCTGAGGATGAAGAGAATGTCGTGTGTGTGTACAGAGAAGCTCACAGATACCTATTTAAGTTTTTAAAATAGTCTCAAGTTACTTAGGAACAATCTTAAAGCTTTTTTCAGTGTGTAAGAATTTGTATAGGTACAATCAGTATTACTAGATACCAAGAACTGGACAAGTTAGTGTAGGTGTTGAGTAATATACTTGCTTTCTTTTCTGTAGGCAGATCCAAAACCATAGGGAGTGCAGTGAAAGTTCAAGCTATCGTCATTCCCACTGCCGTGGCTTTAATTGCTTGTCAGAGTGCCAAGCCCCTTGATTCCAAGTTGCCTGAGAAATGGGATCCTTGCATAGAGCCACTAGCTAATTTGGTCCTCTTGCGTGGAAAAAGTCCAGTGGTGATTGTCCCAATTACTTAGCTTCAGTCAGATGGTATCTTTTAGGCTCCTAGACACACGTGGTGAACAGAAAAAAGCCTGGCTTGCCTTAGGTTTCCCTGACAGAAGTGTCTTTTTTTAAAAAAAAATATATTTTATTGATTATACTATTAGAGTTTCCCATTTTTTTCTCCCCTTTATTCCCCTCTACCCTGCACCGCTTGACCTCCCAGCATCCCCTCCCCCTTACTTCATGTCCCTGGGCCATACATAGTTCTTTGGCTTCTCCATTTCCTGCACTATTCTTAACCTCCCCCTGTTTATTTTGTACCTACCATTTATGCTGCTTATTCCCTGTACCTTTTCCCCCATTCTTCCTCCACCGCCCCACCCCCTGCCAATCTCCATTTCTATGATTCTGTTCCTGTTCTACTTGTTTGCTTAGTTTTTGATTTTTTATGTTTAGTTGTTGATAGTTGTGAGTTGTCATTTTACTATTCATGGTTTTTGATCTTCTTTTTCTTGAATAAGTCCCTTTAACTTTTCATATAATAAGGGCTCGGTGATGATGAACTCCTTTAACTTGACCTTATCTGGGAAGCACTTTACCTGCTCTTCCATTCTAAATGATAGCTTTGCTGGATGGAGTCATCTTGGATGGAGGTCCTTGCCTTTCATGACTTTGAATACTTCTCTGCAGCCCCTTCTTGCCTGCAAGGTTGCTTTTGAGAAATCAGCTGATAGCCTTGTGGGAACTCCTTTGTAGGTAACTGTCTCCTTTTCTCTTGCTGCTTTTAAGATTCTCTCCTTATCTTTAATCTTGGGTAATGTAATTATGATGTGCCTTGGTGTGTGCTCCCTTGGGTACAACTTGTTTGGGACTCTCTGAGCTTCCTGGACTTCCTGGAGTTCTATTTCTATGGCCCAATTGGGGAAATTTTCCTTCATAATTTTTTCAGATAAGTTTTCAATTTCTTACTCTTCCTCTTCTCCCCCATGATTTTGATGATGGGTTGTTTAAAGTTGTCCCAGAGGTTCCTAAGCCTCTCCTCATTTTTTCAAATTCTTGTTCTTTATTCTGTTCCAGTTGAAGGTTTCTTTCTTTCTTCTGTTCCCAATCGTTGATTTGAGTCGTGGTTCCTTGCCTTCACAGTTGGTTCCCTGTATATTTTTCCTATTTCACTTTGTGTAGCCTTCCCTTCTTCCTCTATTTTGCGTCTGTACTCAATCATTTCTGTGAGCATCCTGATTACCAGTGTTTTGACAGACACTGCCTGTGATAGGTTGGCTGTCTCCTCAATGCTGAGTTCTTTTTGTGGAGTTTTGATCTGTTCTTTCATTTGGGCCATCTTTCTTTGTCTTGGCGCACCTGTTACATTGTAAGGGGAGGAGCCTTAGGTATTGACCAGGGCAGGGCAACCCAGGTTGCTGGGTTGTGAAGCTGTATGTGGGGGAGGGGTCCAAGAGGGAACAGTACAGCTTGATTGGCTCTTGGCCAGCTTTCAGTCACTTCCCCCACTATCCACAAGCAAATTGGGCCCTTCTAGTGCTGATTCCCAGGCGGGTGGGTTCGTCTATGTTCTTGGACCCTGTGGGTCCCTCCAACGAACTCTCCTATGAGGCTGGGAGCTTCTCCTGCTGCCACAACCCCCCCCACACACACATTTTTACAGCCAGAGGTTTTGAGGCTTTCTTTTCCCACACTGGAACCCTGGATTGTGCGATCTGTGTTGTTCCCTAGCTGTTCCTCATGGTTTATCCACACACAAATGTGGGACTGCCTGGTCCTCCAGCCCGCTTGCCATGCATCCTTTCCGCCCCAGCTGCCCATCTCCGCCTCTTCTATGGTCCTGGATGAATGTTTCTTCTTTAACTCCTTGGTCGTCGGGCTTCCATACAGTTATATTTTCTGGCAGTTCTTGTTATTTTTTGCTTTTAAATTTGTTGCTTTCCTTTTGGTTGTGCAACAAGGCAAAGTGTATCTACCTATGCCTCCATCTTGGCCAGAAGTCTCCCAGAAGTGTCTTGAAGGCTGTCCTGGTATATTGGTTTGCATGAAAACCTCAATAAATGTTAACTAATTGAAGCCATTTCTTTCTTTCCCAATTGAAAGCTTAAGGGTTTGAATTATTACACAGAATCAAATACAGCATCTGGAATTGTTCATCAGACAAGTGCAGGAATAACTAATCTGAATATTATTTATTATCCTTACTCATCAGTGGGGGGAAGGGGATTGGATTTTAAGCTTACAGAAACATTGCAAGAACTTGTACAAAGAACACTTACACGCTTTGACCAGAATCACCTATTGTTAGCTGTTAGCATTTCACCCATTTTCTTTATTTGCTGGCTTGCACTCTCTATTTCTTTCTGAGCCATTTGAAAATAGGTTGCATATATCATTCCTGAATGCATATTTCCTAAGAACGTGTACATCCTCTTACACAATCATAGTTTAATTATCAACCTCAGAAAATACAACCTTGATTCAATAATCTATCAACCATGGCCCTAGCCAAGTAGGTTAGTTGCTTAGATCATCTTCCAATACATCAAGGTTGTGGGTTCAATCCCTGGTCAGGGCACATATAAGAATCAACCAATGCATGCATCAGTAAGTGGAAAAACAAACCAATGTCTCTCTGCCCCTCTCTCCCCCTCTCTCTAAAATCAATAAATAAAAATTTTTTAAAAAGAAAAATAATTTCTCAACCATATTTCATTTTTGTCCATTGAGCCAACATTGCCCTTGTAGTCTTTTTTCCTTTCCTATAGGATCCTCTCTAGAATCATATTCTTAGCTTTTTCATCAAATCTCCTTAGTCTCCTTTGATCTAGAACAATTCTTCAGCCTCTCTTTGTCTCTTAGGAAACTTTTGTGTAACAAGATGTCCCTCATTCCTCATTTTGGGTTTGCCTAATGTGTCCTCATAATTACGTCCTGGTACATGTCCACAGCTGTGCCCCTAGGATAGCACATCTTCAGGCAGGCAGAGGCGCACACAGTCCATATGTCTACGCTTTGTTGGTCATAGTAATTTTGATCACTTAACAAGGTGACTTTCCAACTTCTCCATAGTTGTTCCTTTTGAATAAATATCTTTCCTCAGTTGCCAGTTAAGCTCATTGACTTATGCCCTCATTTAATTGTAAGACTTAGAGCACAGCACAGGAAGCCAAGATCTTGAAGCCCTTTGCAAGTACTTAATCATCTTTCACAATGACACTGAAAGACAGGTTTCCTACTCCTTCCCCCCTCTTATTTGCTTATATATCACATCCTAGTACTTTGGGGAGGTGGCTGTTGAATGAAAAAGCAAAAAGTAGGACAAAGAATTTTACCTCTACATTCAAATGCTACATTTCTCCCCTTTATCCATTTTATCTCTTCAGGCCTCTGTTGGTAGAGTGAAGCATGTAAAGAGGGACAAAAGGAAGAGTAACACAATAGAGTCTAGAGTAGCAAACAAATGTTACTAATTGCCCACCCCAGAGTCTATTACTATTCATAATCAGGATAGAATACCTTTTTTTTCCCCCTGGATCCATGGCCATCTGTAATGAGCGGCATATGTCCCATAGTTTGTAGCTTGGTGCGGCCTTGTGGGAGGAGAGAACATGCCCTTTTTGTGCCCTCTTTCCTTTTGACAGGAATGTAGATATATTTGAAACGTGAGGAACAGTTTGGACCAGGAATTCACAACTAAGGATGGTGTTAGCAAGACAGAGGGAGCCTCGGTCAATAATGATTGAAGAGCTACCAAGAGCTGCCTGCCTTAGATTTCTTTTATGCAAAAGGAAAATCAACCTTTTTTCATTGGAGTCATGTATTATTTTGAGTTTTCTGTGTTATGCGGCTGAACCTAAAACTTAACATAAAAGATGCTTAGGAGAAGAGTAGTACTGATGAACTTGCTCTACAAAAGCTTGCCTCTGGTCTGCCACTCTAATAATTGCTCTGAGTTTGGACACTGTTATAAATGATAGGAACACAAAGTAAAACAAAGTTCTTCCTCTTAATGAAGCTTACATGCTAAAATGGAAATGAGACAACAGATGGATAGAAAATACCAATGTTCTGTGCTATGTGCTATGAAGAAAAATAGAGCTGGCCAGGGGCATAGGTAGTGCCAGATTAGGTATTACTGTGGGGGGAAGACATGAAGAAACTGGAGTGGTGGGCAGAGGGATGCTATGTTGATGTCTAGGGCACAACTTTTCGATACAGAAGGAACTGCAAGTACAAAGGCCCTGATACAGGAGTCTTGGAGGAACAGCAGGGAAGCCAGAGTAGCTCAGAACTAGAATGTGGAGAGTGATGGATATGTTCATTATCTTGATTGTGATGATTTCACTGACTGTGTGTGTGTGTGAGTGTGCGTGTGTTGAAACTCTAAATTGTATACTATAAAAAATATCTGCTTTGTTATATGTCAATAAAGTTTAAAAAATTCATAGCTACCACAAACTAGAAACTACTCTCAAAAATCCTTGTAGACACTAGTAACAAATCTTTGCTACTCACCCTCTTGCTCTTGAGTTTTCTATAAAATTACTTTTCCCTGTTTGCTAGTCTTTCTTTGGGCTTTATGTATGTTCTCTTATTGCCTACATAGCACAGTATGTACAAATGAATATTTAATCATGAACTAAGAGATGTGGCCACCCTGCCAATCAGGTGAGAGACTTCTGGGTCTGAAAGTGATCAGCTAAGTTTTTTCCTTTTTTTTGATGTATGGATGGTGGAATATGGCTCAGCAATATAAAGGAATGAACAGTTTGAGTGGATCTCAAGGGAGGTATGCTGAATGAAAAGAAGCCGATCTGAAAATGTCACACTGCGTGATACCATCTATACCAAGATGATGAACAAATTAGTAGTTGCCAGGAATTATGGAAGGTGTTAAAGGCGGGTAGAACAGAGACTGACTATAAAGGGTTAGTTAGCATGAGGGATATCTTTGTGGGGATGGAATACTTCTGTGTCTTGATTGTGGTAGCGGTTACACAAGTCTACACATGATAAAATGCAGAATTATACACACATCAGTATCAATTTTCTGGGTTTTATATTGTTATGTATGATGTAGCCATTGTACAGCAATGGGTGAAGAATACTCTCTGTTATCTTCACAATTCCCTGTGAATCTATACTTCAAAATAAAAAGTTTTAAGAAATGTATGGACTCCTGCTTTCAGAAAGATGGAGTTGATATACATGTCTCTGCCAACTGCTAAGGACAACTAAAACCCTGGCCATTACATATATGTATATGTTTATACAGGGTAGAGCAAAAATAGATTTAAAGTTGTATGCAAAGTAATACAATAATAAATAATATAAAAATATACGTATTCACAACTGTAAACCTACTTTTGCCCCACCCTCTCTATAGCACAGGCATAAGAAGGCTGAAAGGTGGAGCAATGAAAGCAGACCTTGGGTTGGGGAACTTGAGAATCCCCAAAACAACATGTGTTCTCTGGATTTTATTTTTGCCTCATATATCCCAGACTTGGAGATGAGGAAGTTGGCAATGAAGAAATACAGATGGGCAACAGATGAAAAACACCTCAAGAAGAGCCCGCTCTCTATAGCCAAAGGAGCAGATGAGAGAGGCAGCTTAACAAGACAAAACTTTTAGACAAAATCATTCTATTCCAGCCAAACATCACAGAAAAGGCCCATGGCCCTACCCGCACCGATGCTACAAATGCCAAGTGGGGAGCTTAGATTTCTACCCTTGCAATACTAAGGAGGTGTGCCAGGCCTCTGCCAGCATGATATCAAAGAAGAGCTGGGATTATCAGCCCCCTCTGGCAGTAACAAGGCATTGTCACCTCCTGACTTGAGGTAGTATCGTAAGAGGCTTAGTCAGGGCTTTACGGACTTTCACCACTGCCCAGTGGTAGTGAAGATGTATACACTCCTATGTCAGTGGAGGTCTTGGGGGGAGCAGAAACAAGGTACTCTGCCATTCCTGCTAGGGAAGAATTAATTGAGCCTATAATATTCCACCTTACCCTAGGAGTAATGAGCCCTTCCTTTGGGTATCGAAGGAGGCTAATTGGGCACCGTAGAATTTTATCTCCACCTGACAGTAACAAAAGGCCACCTCATCATCTTTGGCCAAACCATTGTGAAAAAAAGCTAGCAAAACAGAGGTTTAAATAAGATCCTGAGACTCTGGCCAGATATCTCAGTTGGGTAGAGCATCATCCTGATATGCCAGGGTGTGGGTTCGATTCTCAGTCAAGGCACATACAAGAATCAACCAATAAATGCATAAGTAAATCGATGTTTCTTTCTCCCTCTCTCTCAAATTAAAACATTAAAAAAAAGAGAGACTTGGAGTCTCAGGTTTCAATCTAATATCACTGATAATCGAGACTTCTGGTCAAGATGGCAGCGTAGGGAAACATGGTTCACCTTTTTGCACAACCATATCAAAATTACAACTGAAATGTATGACAACCATCACTGAGAACCGTCAGAAATTGAGTTGAATGGAAGTCTTGACAAATACAGAATTAAAGAAACCACACCCATCCAGACTGGTATGAGGGGTGCAGAGTCAGAACAGGCTGGTCCCTTACCCACATATGGTGGATAAAATTTCAGGAGGGACATCTTGGGAGTGAGAAGCCCAGCCCCACACAAGGCCTCCCAGCGCCCAGGGTTCCAGTGCCAGGAAGATAAGTCCCCACAATTTCTGGCTGCAAAAACCAGCAGGGATTGAATTGGTGGAAGAAACTTCTGGAGCCCCCAGCAGTTCCTATTAAAGAACCCTGTCACGTGGTGCATGAGGGGAGCGTGGCGGGTCGCCACTCATCCCCGGCAACAACTGCTGCAGGGGTCAGAGCACGTTACAGGGAACGCGGCGCTCTGGGATCTGAGGGTTGCTGTCTGGGGCCAGCTGAGATGGGAGCAGGGCTCTGAATCCCCCAGAGCCCATCCCAGGGGTGTCACGGGTCAGGGGAATAAGCACGAGTCATCACAACACACTTCTGTTTGCTAGGAGAGGGGACTGGCACATCCCCCTAGTGGGGAAGGCCCAGAGTCCCTTTGTTCAAAGGCTTTTATTGAAAGGGTTATCAGTGGGGCTAGGTAGCAAGAATGCACAGGTTATCTCATTACATCTTATGTTAATATTTAGAGAATGGGTGATGTTTTGAAGAAAACAAATGTCAAGAACACACCGATTTACATGGATCCGAGAGGAGACTAGCAAACAAGAGAGACAACTGAACAGGAGGTTAGGGTCTGTGAATAATGTAAACTTCCTTCTCAGTATGAGCTGGCTATAACTTCTGAGGGAAAAACAAAGCATACTTTAAAGAATTTACTTTTAGGCCTGATTTCCCTAGGAACCACCAGATCTGGTTTAGGACTGTCTCGAGTATTGTTTCAAGCCTAAGCCAGGTTGGGGAGGGAGCCACCAAGTGACAAGGAGACTTCTTTCGGATAGAATGAGGACTCCGGCCATGTCCAAGCCAAGCAGAGGGGTGTGCACCTTTTTGCCCTTTCTCCATGACCCCCAAGTTCTTATCTGCTTCCCATACTAGTTGATGTCTGGCTTAGGTTGCCCATTCCATTGAGGGATCTTACCCGTCACAAACAAGCAACCATCACAGGGCCAAGCAGAGAGGCAGGAGCTATGCCCCTGCCAGGGGGGACCTGCCAGGTTGTGTCTGCTCAGGGACCTGTTTCTCCAAGGCCTCTCTGATTATTTCCAGCCTTGGGGCTCTCCCGAATGTCAGCGAGGTTACAGTTCCTGAAACCAGACAGGGCGTTTCTCAACAGAACCCACACAAGGACCTACCTACACAGACTCACTCCCTCTGAGCTCCAGCACCAGGGGAGCAGCTTGAAAGACACCACGGTATACAGGGGGAAACTGAAGTGTCTGGCATCAAGGTGAGCAGAGGCCATTATCCCTTTTCTAAACCTACCCCCAACAGAGCCTATAAACTGCTGCCATATCTGAGGCTCCATCAACCTGGCTAACATTGTTTGACCGGCCCTGGAGATCCCCAGAGACTCCGCCCCACCCAATTTATGGGCCCACCCAAGCTGCTTTTTCATATGAATGCCTGATCTTGGATCCGGTGTCACAACCTCCTAAATCCTATCAAATAAGCAACAGCTGGCCTCAGTGAGCCCAAGGTCTGGCACTAACAGCAGCCAGCTTAGGTTCACAGCTTGGCTTTGCCTGGGAATCTCCAAGCCCAGCACAAGTAGTAGCATGTCAAATTGCTTTATAGCTCAGGTATAGAGCCATGGGCAAAATACAGAGGGTGGGGGCTGACCTTGGTAACCACCCGGTAAATCCCCAGAGCCAGTGCACCCCGTGGACAGATACAGACCATGTCGGAGCACCACCACTTCTCCCTGCACAGCTGATCAATCACCCATGAAATGTGGAGGTTGGTGGCCAGTGGTCACAGCCAGTCCTTGTGTTACCAAATAATGGACCTGGTGGGTTTCCCAGATGCTATTACCAAATGCACCCCCCTGCTTTCCCGGGGTCCCTCTGTTGTAGGTCCTTTGCCCGCTGCCCTTGAAATCATGGTCTCAATGGCAGAGTTTGGAGAAAAGGAAAGGAACTGTTTATTCAAAAGTTATACATGTTTGATTAATGGCTAAACATCACCCTTAAATCTCAAAATCTCTTCAAAACACCTACCAACACACACAGTCCTGCCTTTCCCCCTTTGCTAGGTCAGGCCAGTCAGGGGTACCATCCTTCAGAAGAAAAAAAAGAACAGAAATCTGGAGCTTAGCTGGGCAGGCCTCTCACTGCTCCCAGCACCATCTGCTGCGTCACCACGATAATCCAGCTCTTAATCCGAAACCATGTGACACCTTCTCATGGCCCACTAGCAAGAGTCCTTTCTCCCCTTTTCTTCCCCCGTGGTCTTCATTGTTCCCCAGAGTCTGTGTCCCTTTGTCTCTTCCACAGGCCCTGTCTCCCCTTCCTGGTTACATCCTGCTCCCTAAACTGTGTGGTAAAAAAGCCTTCAGCACGGCTACCGCACCTGGGTTTTAAACCCCTGTGCGAATCCTCCCCGGCAACCCCATCTCCGACTCCTTCGGCTGGCACTGTAACTAGGGGAATTGCTTTCCCAGTTCCTTCCTGGTTAAAGTTATGCAAGCCTTCCTGATTAGTCTTGTTGATATACAAAATAACCATCTTTGCATGTGAAGTATATTATCCTGTTACTGACATGCAAAATGACTCTCAGTGGCTCTGCTTCCTGTCTCCCATCCCCGATGGCAGCCGAGCTTTTAAGTGGGAAGGTGAGAATATTCTATATTTTTCTTGGACACCCCAATTTCTGGATCCTGTTACAAATCCCCTTCGGGGGACCCTGGCTATGTGTAAGTCCCTCCCATTGATTTGCCAACAGCAACCAAGGCTCAACTAAGAGAGGAGGATGCACTCAACCATCCCTTTTATTTTTATAATTAAGAAAAATAAAAATATAAAATCACTCATAATAATACCAATAAATAAAAAATCACTCATCATACCAGGAAGCAGGAAGATCTCAAACTTAATTTGAGAGGCAATCAATAGATGTCAACACCAAGATGTCAGAGAGGCTAGAATTATTTCATAGAGACCTTAGAGCAGCCATGATAAAAATGCTTAAACAAACAATTTTGAACATGCTCAAAAAAATAAATATAAGATACAAAAATGAACCAAATGGCAATTTTAGAATCCAAATATAAAAAATAAGATACTCAGTGCATGGGTCAACAGCAAACAATTGGTAACAGTAAATAATCAGTGAACTTCAAGATATATCAATAAAAATACCCAATCTAAACAAGAGAGAAAATAGACTTAAAAAAAAATAAACAGAGTTTCCGGGACCTGTAGGAATGTTACTGAACAAAAGGACCCGTGGTGGGGGATGTGTAGCCCAGATGCTATTACTGAAACAATGACACCCCCCTTCCCCGGGGTCCCTCTGTTGTAGGTTCTTTGCTCGCCTCCCTTGGAATTATGGTTCTGAATGGCAGAGTTTGGTGAAAAGGAAAGGAACTATTTATTCAAAAGTTATACAGGTTTGAGTAATGACTAAATGTCATCCTTAAACCTCAAAATCCCTTTAAGACAATCAGCAGCACACACACCATCCTGCCTTCCCTCCTTTGCCCAATCAGGCCAGTCACGGGTACTGTCCTTCAGAAGAAAAAGAACAGAAGTCCAGGGCTTGGCCAGGCAGGCCTCTCTTGGGTCTCAGTACCATCCGCTGCGTCGCCGCGATCTCCAGCTCTTAATCCATAAACATGTGGCACCTTCTTATGGCCCACTAGCAAGAGTCCTTTCTCCCCGTCGTCTTCACATTGTTCCCCAGAGTCTGTTGTCCCTTTGTCTCTCCTGCAGGCCCCTGTCTCTCCTCTTCCCTCTCAGTTACATTCGGCATTAAATCTTTCAAACCTTCCTGATTAGCCTTGGTGATATGCAAAATAACCCTCATTGCATATGAGGGATGAAGCTATCCTGTTATTGACATGCAAAGTGACTCTCATTGGCCCTGCTCAAGGCTCCCATCCCCCATGGTGGCCCGCCCTGGGGTGGGGAGAATATATTTTCCTTGGACACCCCAATCTCTGGACCCCGGCACAAATACCCCTTGGGAATCCTTGGATGTGCTCTGTTACAGGAACATTAGAAAAAAGATATAATATTCATGTTAGAGTCCCAAAAGAGGAAAAAAAATAAGGAGCCAAGAAAGTCATTGTAAAAAATTATAGTTGGAAACTTTCCAAATTTGTAAGAGACATAAACCTACATATTCAAGAAGCTTAGCAAACTTCAGTCAGGATAACTCAAAGAAATTCACACCAAGACTTGTTAGAGTTGAAATTCTGAAAATCATGGACACCAGAAGAAAGTAGCAGAATTGTTTTAAAGTACTGAAAGAAAACTAAGCCCAGAATACTTTAACCAGTGAAAATATGCTTCAGGAATGAATGGGAAGCAGACACTCTCCAATAAAAGAAAACTGAGAATTTGTTGCTTGCAGATCTACATTAAAAGAAAAGATTAAAAATTCTCTAAACAGAAAGGAAAAAAATGAATGAATGACTAATAACATCAAGAAGGATGAACAAATACAGTAAGCAAAAATATGGGTAAGTATAATAGACTTTACTTTTTCTGAGTTTTCTATATCATGTGTGATGATTGAAGCAAAAATTGTGACAGCTTGATGTAGCTCTAAACATTTATAGAGGAAATATTTAAGACAATTGTATCTACTGGAAGGAAAAGGAACATTAAGGGAGGTAAGATTGTATACTTCATTTGAACAGATAAATAAATGGGAAGACCAGTAGATTCTATAAGTTATGAATAAATAATGTCATAACTAGAAAAACAACTAACAGCTATGAACGCTATACACTCAAAAACGCTATAGTTTATTTCAAAACCTTACAAAGTTAATCAGACACTGTGTTACTACTGTAAGGAAGGATACTGTACTGTAAGGATAACTCAGTGTGTCAAGAATATTCTTTTCAACAAATGATGTTTAAGTTGGTTCCCTTCATCACACCATGTACAAAAATTAAATCAAAATTCATCAAATTCCTAAATGTAAGAGCTAAAATTATACAACTTTTAGAAGAAAATGTAGATGTAAATATTCATGACCTTGGATTAGGTAATGATTTCTTAGATATAACACGAGAAGCACAGCAACAACAAAAAAGATGAGCTGGATACCATCAAAACCAATTTTTTTGTGTGCTTCAAAAGACATGATCAGGAAAATGAAAAGACAACTCAGAGAATGGGGAAAAATTTTTTGCAAATTATTTTTTGCAAATAAGGGATTTGCATCCAGAATATAAAAAGAATTATTACAACTCAATAATAAAAAGATAAATATCCAATTAAAAAATGGACAAGAGATTTGAATAGGCATTTCTTCAAAGAAGATATGCAAGCCAGCGCATAAAAAGATGCTCAATATCATTAGCTGTCAAGGAAACACATACAAATTCTTAACCAAATATTAACAAACAGAATTCAGTAATATATGAAAGCAATTATGCACCGTGTCCAAATGAGATTTATTACAGGGATGCAAGCTGATTCAGTATTTGAAAATCAATCAATACAATCATCCATGTTAATAGGATAAAATCACATGAACATAGCCTTCAGTGCAGAAAAAGCATTTGAAAAATTAATCATTAATTCTTGATAAAAATTCTCAGGAAAATGGGAATAGAAGAGAACTTCCTTGACTTGATAAAGAGCATCCAAAAAATTTAAAATTAATATTATACTTAATGGTTTAATAAAGACTGAATGTTTTCCCCCAAAAGTTGGGAACAAAAAAATGATGTCAGTCTTGTTATACAAAGTGTCAGGAGTTGTAGCCAGCTCAATAAGGTAAAAAAAAAGAAAAAAAAAAAAGGGAAACAAAAGGCATTCACAGAAGTCCCTTTTGTCCATGGCCAGGCCTCTCAGTTATTTAGAGAGTTGTCTTGATATGCCAGAGTTGCGGTTGGGTCCCTGGTCAGGGCACATGCAAGAATCAACCAATGAATGCATAAATAAGTGGAACAACAGACCAATCATCTGTCTGTCTGTCTGTCCTTCCCTTCTTTCCTCTTTCTCTCTCTGTCTCTCTCAAATGATAAAAAAAAAAGGCATTCATATAAGAAAGGAAAAATATGTTCTGTATACTGGTTGTGATATATTGTACTAAAGCTTTGGAAAATGTTACCATTGGTAAATTAGGTAAAAGGTACAGGGAAATGTTTGCATTATTTCTTACAATTGAATGTTAATCTACAACCATCTCAAAATAACATGGTTAATATTTAAAAAATATGGATTGTCCCTAAATGTCTCTTCTTTTTATGCAGTTTGTATTCTTAGCATTGCAGGGAAAGATAAATGCATTAATACTATTGGTGAGAGTATAAACTCTCCTATTCAACGATCCCTAAAGAGGTCATATTCTTTTAGGGCAAGAGCTTTTTTCCTTCAACAAGAATCTCATTCACCAGGCATGATGAATGGTTCAACAGGATGCTAAGTCTCTGAGAATGAGGCAAGTTTTGTTTTATACAGCTATTGACAGATGCCTAAATAAGCTGATGGGGTGCTCCAGGAAAAGCATGAAATAAAAGAAATGGCCCTGACGCCCCTGCAGCTGACAGCAGAATTGGGAAGCAGTGATATGATCAATAATCCCAGCAAGAAATCTCTTTCAAAGGATCTGTTCGTATGTATTCAGGTGAGACGTGGGCAGAGGAAAAAGTAATGATAGTCCTGTCCGGGAGAATTGGGTCATGGAGCACCTAGGCTGGGGATGATTTGCTTGCCTTTTAAAAAGGTAATTTGGGGGTTACTTCTGGGGAAAATTGAACTTACTATGACTAAGAGAGAGGCATTGGCATGCAGGAAGTCTGTTGATTATTTCTTTTAAAAGTTTCACATTTATGTGGTTGACCATGCTTAGACCATTTCTGGAATTAGGTAACAAAGGTTTTGGGGAGGGGAACTGAATGGCTGAAGGGCAGGAGAGGGAGGGAAGTTTTCCTTGGTTTTTGTACAATATTATGTGCATGTATTACCTATTCACAAGAATGAATAAATTTAATAAAATTAATTAGTGGCTAGATTTCCCATAAGGCTTTCTTAGAGTACTATTTTGCTCAAGTTTTTGCTTGATGGTTTAAGTCTAGAAAACTGTCATCTTCCCGCTTTTGCCATTGGGTCTATAGATGTCCCTGGCATATGGGTTATGGTTAAGTGTATGGATGAAACAGAGAGGAAATAACTTTGGACTGGGAGAACACTTATGCTTGTCCGGAGTCTCACTAAATAGTTGTGATCTTGGACAAGCTCTTTTGAACTATTTCCCTGGGCTTCAGTTTCCTTATTTGCAAAACAAAGAACTTGTTCTCTAAGGTCCTTGGTAATTCTAACAATTACTATCTCATTTTCTTGTGTCCTCCACTTAAGGGAGGGGTGTACTTGAGTATTCAGGAAACACTGGTTAACCGCGTAGAGGCTAAGAGGGGCACACAGAAGATAACGACGCGCCCCCTCTCAGTTCTTTAGTACAAAACAGTGGTTCTATGGGCCTCTCAGGTCCCTGAGACTACTTTTCACTCGCCACCCTGATTACTGGAGTAGTTGGTGGTCAACAAATGAGTGAAATGTGTGAAGGAAGCTGCGCAATTATAGAGAAACTCCTAAAAGAAATTACAAACACGCCGCCTTTCTCTCGACGCTTCAAGGCGACTTCCGGAGTCGGCAGATGAGGGTTGAAGCGTCTCATTTCTCTATCGGCGTATTGGACGTTGGCTTGGCTGATGCAGAAGGCGGGAGCTCGCGGGTGCGCCGCCGCGCGCGCCCCCGCTTCCCGCGCGCCCGCGCGCCTCGCCGCGCGCTCCCGGCCTCTCACCGCGCCTGCCTCTGGCCACCGCGAGTCCGGAGCTGGGTGCGCTACGTCTATGCGGCCCTGGGCTGGCGGCCGCAGCACCGCGCGGGTGGGTGGGATCGCGGCGGAACTCCGAGCGCCGAAGTACGGGCGGGAGAGCGCCATGGTGGCGGCATCCGGTCCCCGCACCGCGAAGACGTGAGGGTCCGCCTCTTCAAAGCGAGGAGGCCACAGCTGCTCACTTGCTTTCCACAAGGGCCGCGGCTCCGGCATGGCCGGGATCATTAAGAAGCAGATCCTGAAGCACCTGTCCCGGTGAGAGTGCCAGCTACGGCCCGCAGCAGTCCCGGGGCCCTTCTTAACCCCCTTAGACCCGGCCTCCCTCTGTTCAGCCCGAGCCCGGAATCCGCGGCAGCCCCCGCCTCTACCCGAACTGGACTGCCTTCTCCCTTCTCCTCTGGCCCCGACCGTTGTCACCACTCCGTTCTTCCCTCGCCCTGGGCCCTCGGTTACAGGCGCTCCTGCCCTTGGGCTAGCGCCTCAGGCTTTCCTCCCCAACCTAACAGCCCCCTGACCCTGAAGGATTTCTCGGTTGTATACACCCTCCCTTAGTTCCTACACCGCCGAGCAGGTCACGCCGGCCTTGTGACCGTTTCTCTGAGGACCCACAGACTGCACCCTTCCCTGCCCGCCCCGACTCTCCAGCTCTCCCCCCCGCCCCCTTGGACAGCCTCGGTACCCGCCCCACCAAGCCTTCCACCGCCACCTGTCCTTCCTCAGACCGCTCCAGACTAGACCCTTTATCCCCTGGTCCGTTCTAAATAACACTCGCACCAGTCCTTCATAACCCATTTTCTGCTCAGATTTCCAGTTCCCACGCTGGGTTTCTTCTTCCTGGGGGCTCCCAGTTCCTCCTTTCCTTCGTCTCGCTGACCCTGTTGCATCACTCTTGAAAAAGATATCCTTGCAGGCAGGCCGTTCCTTTGATCACCTTTCTCCCTCCTTGCTTCTCTTCTCATTACACAGACTAAATGGAGAAAGGTCAAGAGAGTTGGGCATAAAGTTTCAACAACCTTCCCTTTAAGCTGTGGGGTTTTTTTGACAGCCTGTGAAAAGAAGTAACAATGTCCACTTCTCCTTTGCCGCCATTTATTAAGCAGTGTAATGTCCCTCAGTAATTTGGGCAGAAGAGGGGTGGCAGGCAATACAGTTTGCAGGTGTAACTCAGGTGTAACTTGTGTTACTGTTGCAGGTTGTCAGAACTGGTGTCTACAAAATTTGGGAGCTAGGCTCTCACATAGTTTTCACTCCTTATTTCAAGAGGGAGGTGGTGATGGTGTAATACCGTTAGCCAGCTTTGTATCCCAAGTGGAGAGTGATTCAAACCGTAGCTCAACAGTGGCCAATGGTTTTCAGAAGGTGGGAGCAGGGGAGGAAGCCAGGACACCCTGGCCTTGCACTCGTATTTCTTTCTTGGTCTTCTCATTGCGTTGGTGAGTGGTATGTGAGACACGATTGCTGCCACTGCGTCCCCTCTTTTGGTTGGCACTCTGACTTATTTACTGTTACTTCGATTTTAGATTTTAATTAGTAATAGATTCAGATACATCTTTTGGTTAATCACCATGTTATAAAAGTGAGAGCAGATTGGTCACTGGAGCTAGAAAGTGCCTTTGGATCCTTTACTAGGATTAACTCCAAAAAAATTATTTTTCAGGTAGTAGTTATCTGGGTGTTCCATGAGTTTGGTTGTTCTGTGTAAAGATTTAAATAAAAGTAGAACTAATGACTGTGAAATGGGACAGAAAATTTAACTAAAGGACAACTATTAATTTGAATGAACATAGAATCAGAGAATTTTAGGGTTTAGAGACGATTTCACCTAACTAATAACATTATGTTTAAGAGCGCAGGCTCTTTCTGGTGTACTTTATTCAGCTGGAAAATCAGTATAATAATAGTATCTACTTTAAAGTGTTACTGTGAGGGGTTCCATGAGTTAATATATGTAAAGATTTAGCACAATGCCTTGCACATAGCAAGAGCTCAATAAAACAAGGTTAATTTTTGGGCTACTACTTGTATGACAGTTTGATATAAACCATAAGACTTCTCCAGAAAAATCCACATATGTGAACAGATAATTTTTTATATTAATAAGTTCCCAGGTAGAAGGAATATGAACCCCCTAAAGCAAATGCCTGAATCCTACAAAGCGCCCTGGACCTAGGTGAATAACCCTTTTCAGTCTCTCATTTTTTGGCTGAGGAAACTAGACCACTAAAGCCTAGAGAGGGTAACTGATTTGCCCAAGTTGCAATGGAAGGTAAAGTGGGAGTGAGCCATTTTCCTGACTGGTGTACCTTCTCCTGTGGTACACACATAGGCTGTGCGCTTCCTATCTCTGTGAGGATAGGGTTTTTAAAGAAAAACTGTGATAATATATGGTGACACATTCAGTGAATACTTAGGAAACAAACTATCTCTTTTAGATGGAGTAGGAATAGATATGACAGACACTGGGAGAAATTTCGGATTTCCTCAGTGTGGGGTGGTTGGTTGAGGAGGAGGAGGAAGAGGAGGTTGTTCAGGGCTGCAATTTGCAGGGGTCCAGGAAGGGGGTGCTATGACATATGCTTGGTTAAGGGAAAAGTCAAACTCTTGGGGCTTTTATATTTAACTTGGAAAAACTGTCTAATCATGTGTGACATTTGTGCCTCTTTGTGGTCTCTACTACACCTGCAAGAGGCTGGCCTGCCTGGAGGGGAACTACAACTGCTGTAACTTGCTAAACTGATGAGGAAAGAGAGAAGAGAGAAAGATACTGAATTAGTATGCTAAATAAATATCCATAGGTGTTTAATAGTTACATATTGCTGATGATGACAGTGCCATTCGACTTGGAGGAAAGTGTCTTTATAGCAGGAAAGATACCCCAGTGGCTTTCATATTATGTTTAATTTTAGTCATGAAGTTTCAGATATAAAGTGTTGTTGGAATGCATCTTCCTTATTAGTAGAGTATTTTGGTAAAGAAGATTTGAGGGAGGTGGTATTCAAGATATTTTTGTTAAGTGCCTACTCTGGACAAGGCATTGATCTGGGCACTGAAGATTCAGCAGGAAAGAAACGTAAATGTCTTAAGGGCTCTAACTATGGTTTGGATGCCTGCTATATAATATAAGTAGCTTTGATGCCCAATATTCATTTAAATAGACCTAAGAGGAGACCTTTAACTTAGAAACAAAGGTGATCATTTAAAAAATATCCAAACTGAGCCCTGGCCGGGTGGCTCGGTTGGTTGGAGTGTTGTCCATTGCACCAAAAGTTTGCAGGTTCAATCCCCGATCAGGGCACATAGCTAGGTTGCGGGTTCCATCCCTGGTCAGGGTGTGGACGGAAGGCAAATGGTCAGTGTTTCTCTCTTACAGCAATGTCTGTCTCCTCCTCTTTGCCCCTTCCTATCTCTCTCTAAAGTCAATAAACATGTCCTCAGGTGAGGATTAAAAAAAAATCCAAAATTGATTTTTCACTAAATTAGATTTTTCTTTTTTTAGATTACCTTAGCTAATGACCTTTTGTTATACAAGTAAGAGGAAATCTGATTGATTGTGAAGTAAGTCAGGGGACTATGGTTCATGGAAACATAGACTCTGGAGCCAAACAAGCCAGATTTCACCTTCCAGCTCTGCTACTTAATCAACAGGGCAGCCTTTCTGAGCCTTAATGTTCTTATCTGTAAAAGATGAGAATAAGGAAGAATGCTACAGACTTGGCAGATTTTTTTGAGGATTGGGGATAAAATATTTATTGTAGTGCCAGGCATGTAAGTAGGGCTTAATAAAGAGTAACTATTATAACGTGGCCAGAGAAGTTAGGGACACTACCACAGTAGGATGACAGCAACCCACTGGCTATTTTAGAAACCCATTAGAAGTCTTAATTATTTACTCCAAATAGCTGCAGGAAATATGACCCTGAGTGACAGAGACATAGCTGTTAAATATGATAGGTATTTAAAAAATGTAAGTATTAGGTGAAATTCAGAGGCATAAAAAACTTAAAGAGTTCTTCTGGAGAATTAGAGAGCCTAGCTGTGCACTCAGCCATTTTAGTCCCTGATCAGCGCCTTCGTTTATTAGTACTCATTATGCCGAAGAGATCGTTGTGGCCAGTCCCTGGTGCACAGTGGCAACCTTCAGGCTCAGAGAGGTTGACTGTTTGCTCAAGGTCTATTTAGTTGAAGGTTTGTAGGACTAGTCTCAAGTTCCAGGTTATGCCCCTTTGCTGTCACCTTTATTTCCTAAATAATTATTTTGTGCATTTTCTAGAAATAGCCAAGTCTTATGTCTTTGTTTGTCTTCCTCATCTTCTTATGTTGCTTCAGAATAAAGAGCTTTCATTTACCTAGCAGATATTTAATAATAATAGCCAACTGTGTAAATAAGTACTTTAAAAGTCTTAGGATGATTTAATCCTCAGACTAACCCTATGAGGTAGGTATTAGGCCCATTTTATAGATAAAGAAATGAGGCACAGAGAGGTTAAATAACTTGCCCCAAATTGTAACTAGTAAGTGATGTAACTGAAATTAAAATGCAGGCCCTCTGATTCTGGAGCCTTGCTTTTTAACTTACTCTGTTGCTATAATGGTTCTCATCCATTCACTGTTTGAAACTGAGCATACCCTTGTCCCCAGCGCCCATATGAAGGAATAATATTACTAGCTCCCATGAAGCCTCCTTGTGTCTGTCCATTATTACCTCCACCACAGAGTAACCACTGTTCTGCCTTCAAGCAATATGGATTAGTTTTGTCTTTTTCTATTTTGTGTAATTAGAATCATATATATAGATAGATAGATAGATAGATAGATAGATAGATAGATAGATATAGATATAGTATGTATGCTTTTATGCCTGGTTTCTTTAACTCAACATAATTATTATTGTTTTATTGATTAGGGGGAGGGAGAGAGAGAGAAAGAGAATGAATACGTAATTGTTGTTCCACTTATTTATTCAGTCATTGGTTGATTTTTATGTCTATAACCTCAGCATATCAGGACATTGATGCTCTCACCAACTGAACTACCTGGCCAGGGTAACATTATTTTTTTGAGATTAATCCCTGTTGTTTCATCACAGTGTAGAGCCTCCGTTTTCATTGCTGTATTGTATTTATTTATACATTTTACTGTTGATGGACATTTGGATAGTTTCCCAGTTTAGGACTATGATGACTAGTGCTGCTAGGAACATTCTAGTATGTGTTTTTTGGCAAACAAATATATACATATCTCTTGGGGATATAATATGGGTGGAATTTCTGGGTTTTAGGATATGCATATATTACATTTTAATAGATATTGCCAAACAGTTTTCCAAAGTGACTCTAGCAATTCACACTTCCACCAGAAGTGTATGGGAGTTCTGGTTGTTCTACATCTTTGCCAACACTTGGTAGTTTTCATTTTTTTTATTTTAGCCATATTGGTGGGTGTGCTTTGAATTATTTTTTTTTCACTTTGTGACAAACCAGAGGGCCACTTTATTTTTGCCTGTTACAATTTTTAAATTCTGATCTATTTGTAAATTTTAGCCACAAGTATCAGACCTTGGAAACATAAGGAGAAATGCTCAAATTAGGCAGGTTCAGTGAAAATAATTAGGGTAATTCATAACTACTAGCCCATAAATTTTTTTACTTGGAATGGATGTGATGCTTAGTTCCTTGTCAAAATAACAGTCATGTACATTAAATGAAAGGAGGGGCTGTTCTCAGGCATTTGGGTTTTTGTTTGGTCTTTAGTCTACCCTGAATATTTAATAGTTTCATCCTGTTCTGTAAACTTATACCCCATTTTTTAAATATTTATTTTTAAAGAGAGGGGAAGGAAGGGAGAAAGAGTGGGAGAGAAAAAATCAATGTGTGGTTGTCTCTCAAACGCCCCTTACTGGGGACCTGGTCCACAACCCAGGCATGTACCCTGACTGGGAATTGAACTGGTGACCCTTCGGTTCACAGGCTGGCACTAAATCCAATGATCCATACCAGCCAGGGCTTACACCCCAGTTTTACTCAAGAAACTAAAATTTGAATTTCATAGATTTTGAATTACAATCCTTACGCCTTTCCAAGGGTAAAATGGTTGTCTTGTGTCTCAAAACTAGCATTTAAAAGTATTAAAAATTTCAAAGCAGTACTATCATATGTATTTGATGTAAATAGCTTACTGTACGGTTCACAAATAATGAAATTGTCTGCTTTGAAAGACTGACTGAGAGGCCCATCAATGTAGCAGGAAGAACCAGGACTTTGTATTCTAAAAGGTAGCTGTGCATTTTGACTCTGCTACTTTTAAGCTGTGTGTTCAGCAAGTCTTTTAGCTTCTTGAAACTTCCTCATCTGTACATTAAGCATCTGTACAATAATGCTTAATGTTGTTTGGAGGATTAGAAATAATGTATAAAAGTGGCTGGTCGAGAAAAAAATGTGTAATAACCAATTACTATTACTATTTATATTTACTTATTAAAATTGCTCAAGAGAGATCACTGTTAGTTTCTGGAGATAATGCTTTTCAGCATCTTCAAGATTGTGCCTAACTTATCTGCATGTATAATTTTTAGATATTTAGGAATTATATTTCTTAACATTTTAATACAGAGAGGAGAGATGAATGCTCTTTGTATCAGCACTGGAGAAGAGAAGGAGCCAGGGCAGTTCCTGTTTATCATGTTTTTCATCTCAAGGTATACTACAAGGAGGAAACTCTGACTTCAGCATAAGTGAAATAGTTGAAATGTATACACTAGGTTGGTTCCTTAGAGGATTTACTTATATATAGAGAGTCTAAGAAGATAGCACAATCATATATTGTATTCTTAGAGTGAAAAAAAAAATAGAAGTCATTTAGTTACCCTTGCCTAATATAGTGTCTGGTTGAATAATAATCTGTAAGTATAACATTAATAACTTAAAAAAAACATTCTTTTTTCCCAGCTCAATTCTCTCCATTCACTGGAGTGGGTCCTCCGTAATGGCAGGGATTGGCTGCTTCAAAAACCAGGGAATTTGAGGATGCGTTGAGTGGGTGAAGTGGGTGCAGTAGATGTGTGGAGTGGGAGTGCATAGTAGGAACTCAGAGAATCTTAGACCTGAGGAGTGCTGGGGATGGGTGGGTGCAGAGGTCTGAAGGGCAAGGAAATCCAGTTCATTCAGTATCATTAAGGGACCTTTTATATTTGTGTGAATGAGGCAAGTACTTGCTACTGGTGCCAATTGTAGACATTAACAACATTTTCCAGTATTTATAAGCAGCAGACTCAGTCAATATCTATAGTAAAGGGGAAAACTGTAAGTGTAAAGATAATACACAGTAGTGTATTGCTAATTTAGGTAAAGGGTAAGTAGTTTGTATCTTCTTACCACAAAAATAAGGACTTGATGTCTTATAAAGTATTTGTTTTACTTGCCTACATCAATGGTTATTTTGCTTGTGCGTGTTCAGTCCTTATAGTGCATTGGTAATATTTGGCTTGGCCGTCATCACTTAAACAATTAAAACATCACTTAAAAAATTAAAACATGGTGAGAGGTCAGTGTATTTAAGTCTCTGACTTATGGAAGTGTTATGCTCTCAAACTTTATTTCTAAGTTTGAAATTTAGAGTGTAGAGTTCAGTAGAAACAGTGTTATAAATGTTGAATAGGGTCCGAAGTTAACCCACAAAAACCATAGTGGATTAATTATATATGGGATAAGCTCACTAGGTAGAGTTCTAGATCACGGTTGTTAGGCACCATTTGAAGTAGGAGGGGAGAAAAATGAGAAGAAAAAGTTTTTTCTTCCCTATTTCTCAGAGTAAGATTTTTTAGATCATCAAGATCATATCTTTGGGTTGTGATTGAGGGATGTGACCAGCATTAATGAGCCACCAGAAGATGCTGATGTCATGCGGTATGCAGAATAATTTCACACAAAGGAACTTTATCCTTTGTCTTTTTTGACATTGGAATGTTTGTTGATGTTTACGCCGGTGAATTACCTATTTAGATTATATAAGCCTAGAATCTAACTGTTTTACATATAAACACAAAGTATTACGCAGCTTTAAACCACAGCAAATTCCAGGACTGCAACTACCCTGGGTGAAGATTGTTTTGAAGTTTATCAAGCGTTTTTCACCAATTTAGAAAATGTTCTTTATACATGTTCCTTGATGACCCTTCCCCATCTTTCCCCCATTATCTCCCTCCCCTCTGGCTGCTGTCAGTTTGTTCTTTATTTCAATGTCTCTGGTTATATTTTGCTCCCTTGTTTGTTTTATTGATTAGGTTCCACTTATGGGTGAAATCATATGGTATTTTGTCTTTGGTATTGAGTCTGTTTGGGTTGAGAACCACTGACTTAGACTAAATTCTGAAACAGCTGAAACTTGCTTGTGATGCTCTCTCTTTTCACTCCTTTATGTCTCTTTTCCACTTCCCAAGTTCCCTCTTCTCGTGTACCCCGTTTTGTTGATTCTGCCCTCACCCATCTGTTATCGTATTCCCAGCCCCAACCAGGTCCACATGCTCTGCTCATCTCACTTTCTTGCCAAAATCCCCAATTCTTTAGGATATATGTTTCAGCTAAGTCAGGGGGGAAAAGTGGAGAACGTATTTTGGAGTAGGAATGCTATTCTAATTAGACTACCTCTAATTCAGAATATGTTCTACAGTGCAGGGGTGTCCAACCTGTGTCCCGCAGGCCGCATGTGGCTCAGGATGGCTGTGAATGTGGCCCAACACAAAATTGTAAATTTATTTAAAACATTATGAGATTTTTATGTGATTATGTGTTGCAATGTATTTAATCTGTGGCCCAAGACAACTGTTCTTCCAGTGTGGCCTAGAGACGCCAAAAGATGGGACACCCCTGGCAGCTCCCCTAAGCTCTTACTTTCATAGCTTCTGAATCCACAGGTACTCTCGAAGTTCTGTTTGTTTTTGATTTTCCAAAATGATTTCTGTTGCAGTGGTAGTGGGGATGGAGCAGAGGTCTGGGCAGCTGTTTGTGGTATGTATGAGTCATTTGAAAATTGGGGGATTCAGGTACGGAGAAAATCCAGATAAGGATGGACTAAGTTTGTTCAAGCTGACTGGCCCTAATCATCTGGTCTAGTGCTTTCTCATGCAGAGCTGAAAGCATGCATTTCCTTTTTCGAACATAAATGTTTCCCTCCCTCCCTCCCTTCCTTCTCCTTCCTTTCTTTTTGAAATCTCTGTTTCTTAACCTGTCTAAAAGAGGGGGCTGTAAATCAGGCATGCTTTTTATTTTAGAAAATGATACGAAGTTAGAGGCTTGGTGATATATTATAGGAAATACAATACATCTTGTAGGAAAAAGTGCCTCCTTTTGCTGAACCTCAGTAGAGTCCTCACTATCTCCCTTTCAGGTAAAGTTGGCTGTGGCTTCTTAGTCCTCTTAGCCCATAAGAGAGGTTCTTCAGCCTCTCTGAGGAAGGCTTGCTGCAAGAAGGTTGAATATTCAGCTGTTGGTGGTATGTTAGCCCTTCTCAGATGCCTGGGAACAGGGAGTTCAGGGAGTCTAGCCCTCCCCTTGGCTAGTCCCTGGCCCTGGGCTGCCTTTGAGGGCTCTGTTTCTGAGAATATTTATTCATTAATTCTTTCATTAAACTTTCATTGACCACCTGCATTGTATGCCAAGTACCAGGAACTCAAAGATAGATGAGACAAGATTCCCTTTGAGGAGGAACTTAACTACCTGTAGAGAAAAACAGGCCTGTAAATGATGAGCCCAGCGAAGCATTAAGTATCTGTGGAGCCTGAGTGGCACAGAAAGTCAGAGGCACAAAGGTGATGCCAGGCAGAGGAAGCTGCGTGAGCAGTGGTCCTGATTTGAGAGGTTACGAGACTATATATGGTTTTGTACCACTGGACTTTAGGGTGTGAGGGTGGAATACAGCTAGAAACTATACTGGAAAGATAGGTTATAGCCTAGAGGCCTGTATACCATGCCAAGGAATCTGGATAAAGTTTTAGTTTGTTCTCTGTTGCCATTGGCCTGGGCCTTAGGCAGCTAATTGATGTTTCTCTTTCTCCCTTCCTCTCTTTCTACAAGCAGTGAAAAAAATATCCTTGGGTGGGGATAAAAAAAGTGTTTAGGACACTGCCTGGAGTAATGTAAGCAATTATTAAATATTAATTATTAAAAAATTTTTGTTCTCAGAAATACCATTTTTCATTTTTCCTAATATTAGTTTTATTATAAAAGACAGAGCTACTGATCTTTCTCTCTTCTTTTTGAACACCTTGCACTTTCTCATTATCTCTAATGGATATCTTTTCTACGTCTGTGTCACATAGAAATTTATTTCTGTGTTTACAGATGCTACTTTTAAACCTGATTTAACATGTCTGGTTAATCAGATGTATTACAGTTTGTAATATATAAGAGAACGTGAATGGATTGTTGGATATACCCTTTAGTTCATTCTACCTGTTTGACAATTAGCATGTATTTGCTTTGTATTATTACCGGTAAACACTAATTGAGCATACTTATTCTAGACTTTGTGCTGGACAGAGATCCAAATGACACAGCTCTAGCTTTTGAGGAGCTCATAGTCCTCCTTGGGGTTAGAGACTTTCATTTTTATTTTAAACATTTTTGTGTCCTCTGCAGCTACTTTATATGGTTTGAACCTGCTGTCTCTAGCCAGTTGAATATACTGCTGTCTTGGGTATTTGTTCATTGAATGATCTCTGCAGGGGAAACTACTAAAAGATCTGACAGGGCTTATCTTTCACCAGCAGATGTGAAAGACAGCTAGCTTATTTTGAGCAGTCAGTACTTCTTAAAATAAGCATGTAAGTTGGTCAAAATTAGGGCCAGTTCTGGTCAAAAATTAAAGACAGCCTAGTGTATGATATGAATTTTCCTTTTTCCTCAGTATCCTTCTTGGGCAATTTTTAAAGCTCAGATAATTTACATGCTACACTTCTCTAACTAGCTGTTTGAAGCTATTCCATAAAGAAATCTATTCTTATCCAATAGTGAATAACGAACAATGCCTGTTAGTGAAATAGGCCCACCTTTTCAGAGCATTAGCAAGTGCATTTTCACTTTGGTTAGTCCAAGAGCCTGTATGTAAGTTTTAAAATTAGAAATGTAGTATTCAGAGTTCATTAATTTCTGCTAGTGATTTAAGTTTGGGAATTGTGAAGACATGGAAGTAAAGGATTAAGGGAAATATGTTAGCATGACAAGAAATGTTTCTAACAAGGTGAGACATGCCAAGATTTGTGTCAGGAGATGTAATACCTTCAAGATCAGTATAGGGGAAAGCACCTGCGACCTAATCATGATGGGAACTCAATAGTTGAAGGGTAAAGAGAGGGCAGAGGGCAGCTATTTCTGAGCTATAGTTGATTAGGAGCCACCTCCCTACTATCTTAGTTCTTATTTTAGAATGATCAATATAAGTGTACGTAGGGGAGACACTGGATAAGAAATTGCAGCCAGAATTTCAGGTGACAGTCAAATGTATAATAAATTAGATGACTTATGTAATAGTCAATTAGATGAAGAGTCCATAGGTAACATGATTTATATGTCTGGACTCTTGCTAGTGGGCCAGATGGCAAATATTTAGTTCTCCACAAAGACTGGCTCAAACCAGACAGGGTATAGGGCTTCAGCTAAACAAGCAAGCCTCCAGGTTTAGAGGAGGGAATTAGAATGTTCATCAGGGCTACTGTTGAAAATTAAAGAAAAAACCTTTCTAGAATCCTTATTCTATCAACTAGTATATTAGCACGGGGAGTAGGGTAGATGGGAGTCCCTCAAGTCAGGGGCTTGGGGAATGGGGAAATGTGTGTAATTGGTTATAATTTTTGAGAGTATATATCAGTATCATGTCTATGGAAGGAAATTTGGCATTATCCAT
Organism: Pteronotus mesoamericanus; assembly: GCF_021234165.1. NCBI lineage: Eukaryota > Metazoa > Chordata > Mammalia > Chiroptera > Mormoopidae > Pteronotus > Pteronotus mesoamericanus. The sequence goes on from NW_026555085.1 coordinate 4,950,161, forward strand.
CAAAATGTATAATTCTACTATGAATTCATCCTACAGGAGGAGTCAAATAAGAGAACATTATGATATAAAAGAGAAATCAATAGGAACTTTATTAAATCTATACTGAGGTGTAGTTTTTAGATAACTCTCCAAATATTAAGAAGCATTAAGAAGTTTGACAGTATAAAATACCCAATATATTGTTCATTGAAAATAAAATCAAGTTTTAGAAGAGTATATATGAAATAATTCTATCTTATACATCTGTCCATCTAGATATATAATTCTCTATATGGAAACTGTTATATTCTCTTTATACTTTTTTATATTGTTTTAATATAAAACAATTTATATTGTTTTTTTTTACGATAGGGGCTTTACCAGCAGACCAACTGGATGACTTAGCCCTCAGTCATGGTACTCTGAGAGGTCCATTTGTGCACCTCTAGTTATATATGTTTTTGGTAACTCACATCATGGTCACATTGTGTCCTCTTGGGGAGGAAATAATACCAATGAGATTTAATAGAAAAGAGTTTTCGCTCTCACTGGTGTGGCTCAGTGGATTGAATGCTGGCCTGTGACCTGGAAGGTCTCTGGTTCAGTTCCTTGTTGGGGCACAGGCCTGGGTTGCGGGCCAAGTCCCCGGTTGGGGGCGTATGAGAGACGATTGATTGATGTTTTTCTTGTACTTGGATGTTTCTCTCCAACTCTTTCTCCCCCCTTCCCATCTCTCTAAAAATAAATAATTAAAAAAGAGTTTTACCTTCTAATAGAGGAATATCTTATATAGAACTAACCCTTCCTCAGATAATAATGAAGAATTCTGGATATTATATGAAAAACAGCTTCTTGAAGACATTGGAAAGTGACCAAATTAGCCAGCAGCTGATGAAAGATGGGAACTGTATTGGATAAGATACCCATTTATATAGTGTTTTGCCTGAGGGTACTCCTTAGTTTGTGTGGTGGGTGGCTATAATTTAAGCAAAAATCCACAATCTTACTAGACGTGAGTCAGAGAATGGATTGGAAAACAAAGGGCGAAATCTCAGAAGGGAGGAAGCAACAGAAGGGGGGACCTAAACCATCCAAATCCTTAACATGCATTGGGGAAGACTCCATGAGCCTAGAAAAAAAACAACAGAAAGCCGAAAGAATTCAGCAGAGATTCAGCTGCTGTATACTACAGGGGAGATAGTTTGGATTATGAATCTCACCAACTTATTTGTCCAACAGAACAATATTCACAGTTGATGAATGGATATACAATATGTGGTATATTCATACAGTGGAATATTTGTGACCATAAAAATGAATGAAATGCTGATTTGTGCTATAACGTGGATGGATCTTGAAAACATGCTAAGTGAAAAGAAGTCAGACACAAAAGACTACATAATAAATTATTCCAGTTATATGAAATGCCCAGAATAGGCAAATCTATAGAGATGGAAAATAGAATGATTGCCTTGGACTGTGGGAGATAATTGCAGAAGGGTATGGGTTATTTTGGAAGTGGGTAATGAAAATGTTCTAAAATTGATTAAGCTTAAGATTGCACAACTCTATGAATATACATTCATACCTGAGTACGCGCCAGCTTCAGAACTCATCAGACCCTGTAGTTGTCGCATTTTGATGAGAAAAATTGTTTCAGCACTCTGTGCTTGCTCAGGACTTGTCACACTTGCTAGGATTGTCTAAGTCATGACGCTCCTCCACAAGAGAAAATGCTTCATTGTTGGGTGGTTTTGGCACTAGTCACAACTTATGAAATGAATTAATGATGAGTACCAACAAACAGTGTATTAAAAACCAGTGAAAAGAAAAGTACACCATGTGAACAGTAAGCACATGAAAGCAGGAATGGCTATATTATCATCAGACAAAATAGACCTCAAGACAAGGATTATTAGTAGAGATAAAAAGAAACATTTCATAGTAAAGGATCAATTCATCAGAAATTATCTTACTATTTATGAACCTAATAAAAGATCTTCAATATACATGAAATAAAACCAGATAGAATTAAAAGGAGAAAAGGGCAAATCCACAATCATCGTTGGAAATTTTTAATACTCCTTCCTCAGTAGTTGATAGAACAACTTGAAAAGTATCAATAAAGATATAGAAGATCTGAATAACATTATGCATCACCTTGCCTGACATTTATAGAACACTACACATAACTGCAGAATACACATTCTTTAAAGTGCACGGGTAGGTTTGCCAAGATAGACCATATGTTAAACTATAAAATATGTCTCAATTACATATAAAAATATAGCAAACTTACATAGTATAATTCTTGACCACAATGGAGTTAAATTGGAAATCAGTAACAATAAGATAGCTGGAAAAGCCCCCGCCCCCCCAAAAAAGATTGGAATATTTAAAATACATTTCTAAATAACTCATGATCAAAGAAAACATCGTAAAATAAGTCAGAAAATATTTCTATCTACTTGACAGTGAAAATTCAACATATCAGACTTTGTGGGACGTAGCAAATAAACAATGGGAAATTATAGCTTTAAGTGCTTTTTTTTAAAAAGAAGTTTAAAAATCAGTGATTGAAGCTTCTAACTTAAGCTAGAAAAAGATGAGCAAAATAAACCCAAGTAGAAGAAAGGAAAAATAAAGGGTAGAAATCAGTGAAATTGACAACTGGATAAACAATAGAGAAGATTAAAGCCAAAAGGTTTTTTTGTTTGTTGGTTTGTTTTAATTAGGATCAATAAAATTAACCTTAAGCAAGACTGATCAAGAGGAAAAAAATACTATCAGCGATGAAAGAGGGGATATAGACAGATTTTGCAGATGTTAAAAAGATGTTAAAAGATATTAATATCTTTTGTCAATAAATTTGACAACTTAGATAAAACATGCAAAATTATTAGAAAAACATGACTTCCCAGAACTGACAAAATGAAATAGAATGTCTAAGTAGTCCTATATTTACTAAAGATATTGAATTTGTTGTCAAAACTTTTTTCATAAAGAAAACTGCAGGCCCAGATAGTTTTATTGGTCATTTCTATAGAACATTTAAGGAAGAACTAATAACTAATTAACACAAATTACTTTAGGAAATAAAGAATGGGGGAACACTTCCAAACTTGTTTAATAAGTCTATCATAATAACTCTGGTAACAAAATCTTGACAAAGATGTAGACAACATGAATATCTATGTCAAAAATCTCATGGCTTCTTAACAAAAGTTATTAGAACTAAAAAGTTAGTTTTAGCAAGGCTGCAGAATACAAGGTGAAAATACAAATGTCAGTTGTCTTAAAGTTTGGAAATGAAGAAGTAAAACTTATTTATTCAGAGATGATATAATTGTTTACATAAAAAAAGTCCTAGCCCTGGCAGGGTAGCTCAGTTGATTGGAGCATCATCCCAAACACCAAAAGGTTGTGGGTTCAATTCTTAGTCAGGCCAGGTACCTAGGTTGCAGTTTTGATCCCTGCTCTGAGCACACACAGGAGGCAACCGATTGATGTTTCTTACATAACTGCTTTTCTCACTCTAGCACTCACTCTCATTCTCTCTGCCTTCCTCTTGCTCTAAAATCAGTAATAAAAAATATCCTTGGGGGACGATTAAAAAAAAAATCCTAAAGAATCTATGAAACAATCACTAGAGCAAATAACTGAATTTAGTAAAGTCGTAGGATACAAACAAGGTCAATATAGAAATATCACTTTTACGGCTATGTTTTAGCAGAAAACAGCTAGAAAAAACATTTCATTTACAAATAGTGTCAAAAATATAAAATACATAGAAATAAATTTAAGAATAGATGTATATAGTAAAACTACAAAACATTGCTGGAAGAGTTCAAGAAGACCTAAATAAATATGCCATACCTTGAATGTATATACTATGTTGAAGGATAAGGTGACTCATTTTTGTTTAATATATCCAATTTCTCCAATTAGCCACAGAGTCAATGCAATCCCAATCAGAATTTCAGCTGGTGCTTTTTTTTTTTGGTCTCTCCTGACAAATTGGCAGGCTAATATAACAATTTATATGAAATTGAAAAGGATCCAAAATGGTCAAAATAATCTTGAAAAAAAAACCAACCCTGGCTGGTGTCACTCAGTGGACTGAGTGCCAGACTGCCAAGCCAAAGGTTGCCAGTTCGATTCCCAGTCAGGGCACAAGCCTGGTTTGCAGGTCAGGTCCCTGTATGAGGCGTGCAAGAGGCAACCACACATTGATGTTTCTCTCCTTCTCTTTCTCCCTTTCTTCCCCTCTAAAAATAAATAAAGTCTTTAAAAAAAAAACAAAACATTTGTACTATTGACTTAAAATATAACCTTGAAAAAAATGATTTGTACTACTTACTTTCAAGACTTAAAATGAAGCTACAGTAATAAAGATAGTGTGGTATTGGCGTAAGGATAAATAGATCAGTAGAACAAAATAGAAAGTTCAGAAATAAGCCTCTGTGTATAAATTGCACCTCAAATAAGACAAAACCAATTAAAAAAACCCCAACGTTGTAAACAACAAATGAAAATCTTAAGGAAAGAGTATTCTCCTGTTACAATCATTTATCTGGTCCTATATCTGGTGTGGCTTAGTTGGTTGAGTGTTGTCCAGCACAGCGAAGGGGTTGCTGGTTCGATTCCTGATCAGGGCACATGCCTGGATTGCGGGTTGGTCCTCAGTTAGGGCTGGTCCTCAGTTAGGGCTGGTCCTCAGTTAGGGCGTGTGGAAGTGGCAACCAATTCATGTTTCTCTCATTTTCCCTCCCTTCCCCTCTCCCTAAAAGTAAATAAAGAAATTCTTTAAAAAAATAATCAAAGGGACTGTTAAAAAAAAAAAGTCATGTATATGTTCACGCAGAAGTTTTGAGAGTAACTACCTCGACTGAATGGCATATTTCAGCGGATTATGTGGGATGAAATGTTAACTGCTTTAGCAATTGAAATGTTTTGTTTAGATTGCAGGGGTGTTTTTTTTTGTTTTTTGTTTTTTAATCTAAATAAACTGCTTCAGTATTATGTTGTGTTTTACCTTTGCTTAAAGACAAACCTGTGGTATGTCTGAGCAGTGAAAACACTTAGATGTGGATTTGGATAGGAAGCTTACAAGCCAAGAACTGGGCTGTGATCGCCTTAGTGGAAAAAATAGTGAAGGAAGCAAAGTATATTTGTGGACCTTTTTTTTAATTCCTCACTCGAGGACATGTTTACAGATTTTAGAGAGAGGGAGGGAAAGACAGAAGGAGAGAAACACTTGAAGTGAGAAAGAAACATCAATCAATTACCTCTCGCATATATCCCAACCAGGACTGAATCTGCAGCCTAGGGATGTGCCCTGACTGGGAATTTAACCTGTGATCTTTCAGTTCACTGGATGATGCTCCGACCAACCGAGCCATACCAGCTAGGGCTTGGTGGACCTTTTTAATTCTCCAGTGAGGGTTCAATTTCTATGGGGGCTGAAGCAGACTGGTTATTGCAGTTTATTGGCCCTATTACTAACAATAAAGGTACTGAATACAGGATGCAAATAGTGGGAGATTTGAGTAAATGCTGACCTAAGTCCCATTTTTGCCATTTACTTAGTCCCAGCTTTACCACTGGCTAGCTGTGATTCTTGGGCAAGTTATTTAACTTTCTGGCCATTTGCAAATTATAAATTTGGACTAGAGATTATTTAAGATCCTTTCTAGCTCTGAAATTCTATGAACCTGCAAATCTCAGAACTCTCACTTCTCAGCCTTGTACATTTTCACAAAGATGTCTGAGAGCCTTTCTCCGTTGTCTCTTTGGCAAAATCCTTTGACAAAAATGAAACCTAATCAAAATCTGTTTTTCCAACTCATTTTAGCTTCTATGCTCTATAACAGTAACAGATGGCCAGAAAATGTTTTCCCACATACTGGAAGTGGAATAAATAGCAGGCTTGCATTAGCCTTTTCAGCCACCCTTGGACTCAGTGATAGCATCCTCAATTAGGAAGACAAATGCTGAATAAAACTTGTGCCAGGGACTGTGGGATGATTTTAGATTCAATCTCAGATTAGTGGTTTCCTTGGTTGAGCAAACCTCTGCAAACTCCTACCATGGCCCCATCAATTGCCTTTTTACCTATTCTTTGTTACACTATAGAATGCAGACATATTCAGTTGAAGAATTCTTACTGCCTTTTTTGAGAAAGTAATAGAGTAATACTCATTTTTTGTTGAATTCTAAAAAAAATTGCTAAGTAAATAAGCAAGTGTGTGTTGTATCATTATTACTGTTATGGGAGAACAGCCCATGGTGGTACAGCAGACCTGCATGCGCCTTCAGCAGAACAACCTTGAAGAATTCGTGGTTGTTCAGCTTTTGCATATTGGACTGTAGAGCTGGTGGCACAGTGCCTTCTGTGGTCTGTTGTTAGTTTCTTGGTAGAGACTGCACATTACTGCTGGAATGGTGGTGAATTAGCCATAGGCATACTTTAGTAATCTGATTGGGTTGGTGAAGTTCAGAAAGGTTTTTGATGTTGTTAAACTGTAACTTTACCCACCAATGTTTAGATTTATTTTTCTTATTCAGGTTAAGCAGTCCATGGTAGGTTGTAAAAAGAGAAAGGATGTCTTCCATCCATTTCTGAGACAGCTTATAAATCCATTCTGCGCTGGCTGTGTTTTGGAGGAACACAATATTAATAGAAGCTGTTAGTAGAAGTAAGGAAGTCCAGTGAGCAGATCTGGGTTCATGCTCTGCCTCTCCCTTTTCCTGCCCTGTCACCTTGGACAAATTATTTCACATCCGGATTTCATGTTCTTCCTCTTTAAAATGGGGAAAATGAAGTATTATGAAGGCAAATGTGTTTAAGTACCTTAGTTCAATGCCTTGTACAAAGTAAAATGTCATTATCATTAGTCTGGTTGTGCTAGTCCAGGTCCGGGAATGAGGCATTTCCCCAGTTGTGGTATACAAAATAAATTGTTTTTAAATGCCTCTTAGTTGACTAAAGGACATCTAGGCCAGCCTGCAGAATAAAAAGACAAAATTATTTTAAGCTGTGTGTCCATCTCCATATTCAGTGGTAGCCTAGAAAAAAGATGTTAAATCAGCATTCTTGTATGTCCAGACAGAATAAAAATGTCTGGGGGAAAAGTTAAGAGTGATTGTGTGAATAGAGACTGACGCAGGTAATCATCTCTGTAGAAATTCTCTACTCCAATAGTCAAAATTATACAATAAAATGAAGTTTATCCTCTCACTTGCTTATTATTCTTTGCCCTACCTGGAAATACGAATGATCACTTTTCATCCAGGGCCTATTTCACGTTGGGGAAGGAAGACAGATTTGTGCTTTTCTGATTCCTCTGTATTAGTGCTGTTTGGGGAGGCAGTGTGCCAGCGGGCTGGTAAGCAGTCCTCACTGAGCTTAGGCTCAGTCCTGGCTGCCTGGTGTTCACACACATGCAGTCACTTCAAAGACAGTCAGAGACAAGTCCACTTGGTTACTCTCGGAAGTCAGTGTTGTCTTTTGCCAATTGACATTGCTACATAGTTCATAGAACTCTGCTGTAGGCCTATTGTTTTCAATTGGTTGTCCTTGCCTTTACAAGCTTGATTTTTGACTAGCTTCATTGATAATTTCATTCCCTGTCCTTTGTTCTCTTGTGAACATTATTACTGGAAAGGCAAGGGATGAAAATATTCCTGGATGCCCTGGCTGGTGTGGCTCAGGGGATTGAGCGCCGGCCTGAGAATCAAAGGGTCACTGGTTCGATTCCCAGTGCAGGGCACATGCCTGGGTTGCAGGCCAGGTTCCTGGTAGGGAGTGCGTGAGATGCAATCACATTGATGTTTCTCTCCCTCTCTTTCTCCCTCTCTTCCCCTCTCTCTAAAAATAAATAAATAAAATCTTTAAAAAAAGAGGAAAAAAAAACAAAAAAAGAAAACCTGAGTCCTTAGATAATAACTGAAGCCTCCTAAACCTTTTAAAATTTTAATTGACATATAATATTATATTAGTTTCAGGTGTACAACATAATGATTTGACGTTTGTGTACATTTTGAAATGATTACCTAAATCTTTTTTTAAAGGTAATAATGTAAGCTGTTTTTAAAGGGAGGAGGTAGTGGAATCCAGATATAACAATGATTGAGATTTATTTATTGAACACTTAATAAATGCCAGGTATTTAATGTATGAGAGTTAGCTTTTTTAATCCCAGCATACCTGTGAGGTTGGTTGAACACTTTGCCTAAAGTCACAGTATTAAGAAGTGAGAGAACCAGGTTATGAGCCGAGGTCTAACTTTAAAGCTTGTGCTCTTAACCACCAAGCCATAATAATGGAAGTTGAAAACTTTGTTCTTGAAGAAACTTTGTTCTTTGCATCTCTTTTGCATCTCTTTTCCATCTGCAGCCTCTGGTGTTCTCTTTCTTGAATTATTTTTGCTGGTTAACTGGAACCTCAAACTATTCTCAAACTTTAGAGAACAGAAGAAATCACCTTGAGTCTGTTAAAAATGGGATTCCTTACCCACCTCCCCACTGTGATTCAGCATATCTGGAGTGTGGACCAATAATCTTCATGTTAAAATAAACATATCAAAGTGATCCACCCATGTGATCAGAGGTACATAGATTAAGACACATTGCTCTGAATAGTGGCAAGGTTACAATGAAATGTAACACAATCTCATACTTTTTAATTCAAGGTTTCAAAAATGACATTTATTTTATTTGGAGCTGTAAATAGAGTTAGATTTTTGTATAGAGTACAATGTAGAAATGAGATCTGTAGTAACTATGAATGTAATCACTCTGAGAATGTCAGTGCTAACAAGCAGTTGAAACTTACTCTTGACTGTGTTTATGTTTCCTTTTATTTGAAGCATGTTCCTCTTTTTTCAGAGAAGAATATGTTGGGTTGGCCAAAGAGTTCTTTCGGGATTTCGGTATGATGGCTCTAAGTGCTTAGTTGTCGTTAGCTTCATTTGAAACAATTTTGTTAAGATTGTATTGTGACAGCTGTCATATCAGTGTGCATTAAAAAACACTTACAAAAATTAGTGAATTTTTGTGTAGCCATTTTCAATATTGAAGATGGAAGAAAATATGCAACATTTTTGGAATATTATGCTTCATTTTTTCAAGAAAGGTGAAAACAGCTGAAATGCAAAAAAAGATTTGTACAGTGTATGGAGAAGGTGCTGTGACCGATTGACATGTCAAAAGTGGTTTGCAAAGTTTCGTGCTGGAGATTTCTTGCTGGATGATGCTCCATGGTTGGGTAGACCACTGAAAGTTGATAGCAATCAAATTGAGACATTAATTGAGAACAATCAATGTTAAACCATGTGGGAGATAGCCAACATACTCAAAATATCAGTAAAGTTATCAATAAAGTTATTGGTAAGAATGAAAAATGTATCTTTTATTTTACGGAAAAAAATTAAATGAACTTTTTGGCCAACTTTGAAAAAGTCTCTTGCTTTATTTTCCTAAAAAATGCCCTTTTATCATGAGGAAAAGTAACTTATGTTAGTGATTCTCAGCCTTTCTCCCCGCTCCTGCGTATTAAAGGCATTCTTACTCCCATCTCTGACAGCGGCCACTCCTACCATGTTTCAGCTGTGATAAGAAGATGGGATCTTACTAGAATCTGTGGGGAGGACAGGAAAAAACATACAATTTTACAAACTAATTTTATTTCTTCAAATATTCTTATCTTTAATACAAATACTTCTAGAGGATGCCTGCCCCAATTTCTGAGCTGTTGTGGCTTTCCTGAATACTTAACAATAGAGGAAGGGTTGCTAGGAGGAAATAATAATTGTAACATCCCATTTAAATACCCAAGGGACTTGAGAAAGAAAGCTTTTCTCTACCTAGTGAGTACAAATAATGTTGCGTTCTGTTTTCTGCCTTCCTTTCCTTCCATCAGGACTGTGTATCCTCCAAGTTCCTCAGGGCATGTACTTACCTTCCTTTTCTTTCAGTTGTTGTTTCATGTAGTGGAAGTATTATTTAAGATGTTCTTTTTCTGTTTTACACCCCAATTCTCTTTCCTTGCAGGTAGCCATTTCTTGAAGGAAAAGAGGAATTCTTTTCCTGTGTAGTTTCCAGATGATAGGAGACATTAGAGAAAGCTTGTCTTTTTGGTTCAGAGAATAAAATTGGTTCATACTTAGTAAATGTTCATTTAAATTTCCTTTTATTAATTTGTTTTCTTTTTTCTTTTTTTCACTGTATTTTTTTCCTTTATCATTTATCCCTCTTATGCCCGTCCATGCCCACAATCACCACACTGTTTCCATGACCATGAAAAGTACATGTAAGGGTCTGGGATTTTATTTTACTTTATTTAGAAGCTATTAATTAGCCTGCCACAGTTCATGCATGTGGCAGCACACATGAGACTCCTGGATCAGACACAAGGGACTTAATTATTTATAGCCCAGCAAGCAGCATAAGCATATGTTTATAGTTAGTTCCCTCCATGCCTCCCTCTCCCCCCGCCCCAAGTCCCATGGGAGTGGCTTGAATGAGCCCAGCTAGATGCCTGCACATGTGTTACAGAAACGGAACATTGAGCTTGGGGAATCCATTGTGTTTGGTAAGCAATAAGCAATCCTCCTCTTTTCCTGGAGGGGGACATTACTTCATCCCTCAAAGCTGCTCTTTGTAACACAATCCTTAGAAGTGCGCAGGGTAAGGAGTAGTGAGGGTCCTGCATTTTTGGCATATCCAGCAAGACCATGTAGCAGCGTGAGAGAGCCATGGCAAAGTAGTTTTCCCAACAGTAAATACAATAGGTAACTGACTGAAATCTTAGAAAGATTTATTATAAAATAGTTGCCATATAAAAAGGTAAAAAGAGTAATATAATGAACAGCCATACAGTCACCTTCCAATTTGAGAAATAAGTATCCATATGGTTGAAGCTTCCTGTGGGCCCCTCCCCTTGTCCCACATATAAACACTTTCCTGAATTTGTTATCATGCCAGTGCATTCCTATATATCACTTATTATCATACAGTATTGTTTTGCATGTTTATAAACCTGTAACAATTTTTTTTACTATGATTTAAAAAATTGTTAAAGGACCTTTGTACATAGTACCATTTTAGTCACTGTAGGAAAAAAAGTTAAAGTTCTTAAATGTCATGATCTTGTGGTTCAAGAAAAACTAAAAACACAGAAAGGATGTGTGTAAAAAATAAAAGTTGGTAAACAATATATAATTCTGAAGTCAACTATTAGCATCTAATATATGTAAGGGCTAAGTAGAGTTATGGATGGAGGGCAAAATGCAATTAATTAATGTGTGGAAAATAGTGATGATGAGAGGCAGTACAAAAGAATTATGGAATGAGATTGATCTAGACAGTTTGTCTTATGGGAGAAGAGGTTATGCTATGAGAAACTGGCCTTAAATTGATCAGCCAAAGGAGAAGAGAGAAGGGAGCTGGGAGTAGTTAGCTAAGCAGTGCTGAGCACTCTGTCAGGTAACCATTTTGATTAGGAGGGGTGGCTTAAGACTGCACTGACTTCAAAGTGCCTAACATCTAATTGTGCAGGGGTAGTTACACATGGGAGAATTAGAGAAGATCCTAATTGTTTAATGTGTATTGCAACAGTTGGGGAAAGAAAACCTCAGTGAGTAAAGATGTCTTCAGTTGGGCCTTGATTGGCAGATTGTGATGGGGGTGCGCCAGGAAGGGGAGTGGGTGGCGAGAGCACTTGAGCAAAGACTAGACAGTGAATGTGGAATAGTGAGAAGACTAGACTGTGTGAACTGTTTATGTCCAGGCCACTTGAACTGTAGAGTTTCCCGTGGTCTGGATTTTACTGACTGCACACCTAAAGTACAATTCAGCAGTTTTCCTCTGTCCTGTACTTCCTGCAGATTAGCGACTGGACCCAGTAGCATGATGAGTTTCAGGTTCAGTCCCTTTGGCAAGACTATAGGTGGTGGTTGTGTGTTTTTTTGATCACATCAAAGGTATGTATAAGGGGTTCATTTTACCCTACCTAACAAGCTAATAATTAGCGTCCAACTCTTTCATATCAAGTTCATAGAGCTCCCTCTTCTGTTGTTTCAAGTAGTGTTAAAAAATATAACTGCTTGTTTTCTGAGATGTCCTGGCCTACCCCCTCCCTGCATTTTAATTTGGACTCTTCTTCATTTCTGTTATCCCATCTTACTCAAAATGGATTCCTCTCCCAGCAGTTTCTTCTCAGTGCAGGGCCCCTGTTCTGGGAAGAAGGCTTCGCTAGTTCATATGAATTTATAGGGCTAGACTGCTCTAGCTCCTTTGGGCCTCACTGGGGACCTCTTGCAGTGGACAGAACCCCACCGGTTTCAGTTGCTATCTCAAATGGGTCACATTGTTTTTCATTTAGCACTTGTTGTCTTGGGGTTCTTCTGTTCTCTGTTCCATCAGATGCACTATTATTTCCCTCTATGTTGATCTGCACAGCTGCTTACAACACTCATGCCCTATGGCTGTTGATGATTTTTTTCCCCTCCTGCTTATATATGGGAGGCTATAAGGATGCTTTATCTTCTAGTTTTGTTTTAAATGTTATCCATGGGCTTTTTGTGTTCCTGTCTAATTGCTCTGTTTTTATGTGGGGATTCAGAAATATCAAAAGGCTATGTTGCCATGCTATAGCCATTTCCCCAGAATCTCCATCATAGGTTCTTAAGTAGAAAGATGACATGGGGGAAGGTAGAAGAGGGTACGGGGGAATAGTGATAGAAGAAGACTTGAGGTGGTAGACACACAATACAATATACAGATGATGTGTTATAGAATTGTACACCTGAAACCTATATAATTTTATTAACCAATTCCAACCCAATAAGTTCAGTAAAAAAGAGAACTAGTAGTACCTATTTTGGAATAAGTATACCTATACATTTACATAAATAACTATGATTTTTTTATACATATGTATCCATTATAAAAAGTGAAAAAAGAAAGATGGCACAATCATGAATAGAATGACAGGTCTCACCCAACATTTTACATAGCAGAGACAGTGGTCATTAGATGTTTGTTTGTTTGTTTGTTTTTAAGATTTTATTTATTTTTAGAGAAGGGAATGGGAGAGAAAGAGAGGGAGAGAAACATCAATGTGTGGTTGCCTCTTGTGTGTCCCCCTCTGGGGACCTGGCCTGCAACCCAGGCGTGTGCCCTGACTGGGAATCAAACCAGCGACCCTTTGCTTCGCAGTCTGGCGCTCAGTCCGATGAACCACACCAACCAGGGCAGCTGTTTGTTATTTAATGTTCTCTTTTTTTCTAAATCCAGAAGTGGTATTGGCTGTATGCCCATTTAGCAGGTTACCATGGAAATAATAACTTCTAATCCTTACTCTTTTCAGGTTTACTAAGAATCTTTCCCCAGACAAAATCAATTTGAGCACCCTGAAAGGGGAGGGTCAACTGACCAACCTGGAACTGGATGAAGAGGTTCTACAGAATGTGCTGGAGCTGCCTACCTGGTTAGCCATCACTCGAGTCTACTGCAACAGGGCCTCCATCCGGGTAAGAATGGGGGTCAGAGTGCTGTCGCTCTCTGTGGTCAGCAGGCCTGCCTTCTACAGTCCTGAGTCTTCGCTTTTCTTTTTCAGATCCAGTGGACAAAGTTGAAGACACACCCAATTTGCTTGGTAATGGCTTGTCTTTATTGCAAGTAATCAAATGGGGATTATTGGGGTAGGATTTTAAGGGATCTGAGAGAAGATGGGGAGGAGTCCTGATAAGCTTTCCCTATTGGGAGCTGTGAGTGCTTTGTCTGGCCTGTGAGCTTCTCTCTGAGACAGAGTGACTATTGTCTGGATTTACTCTATAACTGCTGGGCAGTATAAGAATTATCATTGAGACACAAGACCCAGGAGTCCTCAGGGGTTTTTTTGTTTTTGTTTTTAAGATTTTATTTATTTTGAGAGACAGGAATGGAGGGAGAAAGAGAGGAAGAGAAACATTGATCGGTTGCCTCTTGCATGTGCCTTACTTGGGGACTGGGCCTGCAACCCAGGCATATGTCTTGACCTGGAATTGAACCAGCAACCTTTCACTTTGTGGAATGACGCTCAACCAACTGAGCCATGCTGGTTAGGGCATGAGTTGGTTTTGTTTTATTGTTTTTCATGACAAGTTTTGCTGCCCAGGTACTTCCTTTAGATTTCCTTATTTTCCCTTAGAATCCTAAAGGAGGGAAGATTAGAAGTTTAGTTCATGTTGACTATTGGATGATTATCAAATGACAGCTCTTTATGAACTGATTCACGTGTACCTTTATGCCAAAGACTGGAAACCCGAGAGGAATGGTAGTATCTCTGTGACTTGGATTTATGTTTTAGTTTTCTGTTGTGAGCTAATCCTGTGCTTGTCATGGAGTTCTGCTGCTAATGGAAACAAAGAGGGAAAGATGAAACCTCTCGTTGTATTTCAGTTTGTTTGTTCATTCGTTCAACAGATATTGTCTTCCCACTGTGAACATAGCACTTAACTAGGCACTGGAGCACAGAGATGAAGAAGAAGCAGCCTGTACTATGTGGGTTTTTGTGCAGATGCTTAGCTCTTCATGGCTTTTGTTTCAGTGTCTGGATAAGGTGGAGGTGGAGATGAAGACATGTGAGGAGCCTCGGCCTCCCAATGGACAGTCTCCCATAGCCCTCGCTTCAGGACAGAGGTTAGTTGGAAACATTAACTTGTCCAGATCACCTTTTAGTTAAAAAATAAAAACTTTTTATTATTGAAAATTTCAAACATACACTGAAGTAGAGAGAATAGGGTAATGAACCCCCATGCACCCAAGATCTAACTTCAATTATTAACATTCGGCCATTTTTTTACCTTTCTCTTGCTATTTTGTGTGGCGTGTGTGCTTCTGCTATAGCACTTGAAAGCAAATCCCAGACACCACAGAATTCTGCCCTTGATACATGAACTTTGGTATCATGTATCTTTAACAGACAAGAACTGAGAAGAAAAAAGAACCCATAATACCATTATCACAATTAATAAAATTAACAGGAATTCCTTAATATTATCTATATCTATTTCATATTCAATTTTCCTGAATTGTCTCTAAAATATTTTTTACAATACAATGTGGATCTAAGAGCTCTGTACATTTTATTTGGGTGATAAGAGTTTTAAAACTTTTTAATTCTAAACACTACCCTCCACTCCACTTTTTACTATTCTATTTATTCTTTGTAGAAACTAGATTACTTTTTATAAAGAATTTCCCACATTCTCAAAGTGTCATTTAAAATGTTTCTCATTTAGTCTGGTAGTTAGATTTAAAGGCTTGATTTGATTTTTTTTAAAGAATATTTCAGAAATAGTACTGTGTATTTCCTGTTGTAACATATCTGGAGAAACATGATATTCCTTTGATTAAGGTTAATTAGTGGATTTAAATGATGTTGGCCTGATTTGTTCATTATGATGAGATCCTCATCAACCTTTCACCTCATGGTTTAAGGAGCATTGATGATAGTTGCCTAAATCTTTTGTTTTATCGTGGGATGCAAAATAGGGATTTTATAATTATTTTCTTCCTATTGCATTTATTTGCTGTGATTTTCTATAAAGAATTTTCTTTAACCTGCCCTGGCTGGTTATGGCTCAGTGGATTGAGTGCTGGACTGCGAACCAAAGGGTCACTGGTTTGATTCCAGTCAAGGCACATGCCTGGGTTGCAGACCAGGTCCCTGGTTGAGGGTGCGTGAGAGGCAATCAATCTATGTTTCTCTCCCTCTCTTTCTCCCTCCCTCCCCGTCTCTCTGAAAATAAATAAATAAATTTAAAAAAGATCATTTTCTTTAACCAGCTATTTGAATACGCTGAAATATAGTTTGTACAGGTATGTTAGGATAAATGCTGGATTCTTGACCTTTATCAAATATAATAATCATGTATATCGAAAACTTAACACAATGTTATATATAAAAATAGAAAAATACTTATGAGCTGATAGCCTAATAATCTCTAAAGAGATTTTTTTGGGAGTGGGGAGAGGGAGGAAGAGGTTTATTTTTGAATCCATGGACTTTTTTTTTTTTTTTACAGCTTTATTATGGTATAATGGGCATAAAATGGACTGCACATATATAAAGTATACAATTTGATAAGTTTTGGAATATGCTATACCCATGAAACCGTCAACACAATCCATGATAATGAACATATCCATCATCCCCACACATTGTTGGTCTCCTTTGTATCCCCTCCCTTCCCTTTCCCACTTCCCTCCTATCCCCAAACATTGCCTTCGTCACTATAGGTTAGTTTGCATTTTCTATAACTTTATATAAATAAAATCATATAATATATACACTTTTTTTTGGTTTGGCTTTTTTTTTTTTTTATAAAGATTTTATTTATTTTTAGAGAAGAGGAAGGGAGGAGGAAAGAGAGGAAGAGAAACAGTAATGTGTGATTGCCACTTGCACGCCCCCAACTAGGGACCTGGCCCACAACCCAGGTGTGTGCCCTAGACTGGGAATCGAACCAGCGATCCTTTGATTTGCAGGCCAGCACTCAGTCCACTAAGCCACACCAGCCAGAGCTTGGTTTGGCTTCCTTTATTCAGCATAATTATCTTGAGATTCATCCATTTCGTTGAGTGTATCAATAGTTTATTCCTGTCATTGCTGAGTAATAATACTCCATTGTGTGGATATAGCACAGCTTGTTATCCATTCACTTGTTGACAGATGTTTTATTTTCAGTTTTTGACTATTGTGAATAATGGTGCCGTGGACATTCATATACAAGTTTTTGTGTGGTTATGTGCTTTTATTTCCCTTGAGTAAATATCTAGGAATGAAATGGTAGAGTGGTATGGTAGGTAAGGATTTAACTTTTTTAGAAATTGTCATACTTTTCCAGAGTGGTTTACTATTTTACATTCCTTTTACATTTTATATTTTATTTACATGCTTTCACATTTTATATTTTTATATCCTACATTTATATTTACTTTTTAAATATATTTGTTGTATGTCATACTTTTACAGTCATTATTCTTTTTGATGTTCAGATGTCCCTATCATTGGCCAGTGAGAACCTTCAAAATCACCACCTATGTCCTTTGGACAAGATCCTGGTAATTTTTCTGCTTTTAGGTAGTACAAGATGCTTCAGGTGTCTCTATACATCCTTATCTGAGACCCTTCTCTAAGAGACCCTGATTCCTTTTACTGAGAAATGTTTAGAGACTATAGTCTGGGCAAAATGGTATTCATTGAGTGGCCATTGCTTAAAAGCCTTTTTAGTGTTCAGATCTAGGGAAAAGTTATTTTCAAGAAAAGGAAAAATAAATCATGACACTATCCTGATTATGTGTTTGCTTTTTGAGAGTTATAATATTTTATTTAATTAATAATTAGTGTTTACATATTAATTTTATTATTTTTTATTTTAAATCATTTTTAATTTTTCAATTACAGTTGGAATACATTACTATATTTCAGATGTACATGCCCGTGATTAGACATTACATACTTGCTAAGCGATCGTCCTCATCAATCTTGCGCCCATCCAACACCATACATAATTATTAGAATAGTATTGACTATATTCCCTATGCTGTACTTTTTGTATCTCCATGACTATTCTGTAACAACCAATTTGTATTTCTTAATCTGTTCACCCTTTTTGCACATTCCTCCAAAATTCCTCCCATCTGGCAACTGTCAAAATGTTTTCTGTATCTATGAGTTTTTGTTCTGCTTGTTTGTTTGTTTGTTTTTTAGATTCAGTTGCTGATAGATATGTATTTATTGCCATTTTATTGTCCATATTTTTATTCTTTTTTTCTTCTTGAAGAAGGCCCAATTTCATACAATACTGGTTTGGTGGTGATAAACCCCTTTAGCTTTTTTTTTTTTTTGTCTGGGAAGCTCTTTATCTCTCCTTTGATTCTAAGTGATAGCTTTGCTGGGTAGAGTAATCTTGGCTTTAGTTCCTTGCTTTTCTTCCCTTTGAATATTCCTTGCTAGTCCCTTCTGATCTGCAAAGGTTCTGTTGAGAAATCAGCTGACATTCTTATGGGAGCTCCCTTATAGGTAACCTACTGCTTTCTCTTGCTGCTTTTAATATCTACTTTTTAACTTTTGACATTTTAATTATGATGTGTCTTGGTGTGGGCCTCTTTGGGTTCATCTTGTTTGGGATTCTCTGAGCTTCCTAGACTTCTATGTCTATTTTCTTTACCAAGTTAAGGAAGTTTTCTGTCATTATTTTTTCAAATACGTTTTCAAATATATTTCTTGCGCTCTCTCTTCTCCTTCTGATACCCCCATGATGCGAACATTGGTATGCTTCAGGTTGTCCCAGAGGCTCCTTATACTATCCTCATTTTTTGGATTCTTTTTTCTTTTTGCTGTTCTGATTGAGTGTTTTTTTGCTTCCTTATATTCCAGATCACTGATTTGATTCTTGGCTTCATCTCAACTACTGTTGATTCCCTGTAAATTATTCTTACAGGGAGTCAACAGTTAATTTCAGTTGATAGGTTCTTCATTTCAGACCAGTCCTTTTTTATGCTGTTGAGTTTTTCACTAAGTTCTTTGAATATTCTTATAACCAGTGTTTTGAATTCTGCATCTAGTAGATTCCTTGTCTCCATGTCTTTTTAAGTTCTTTCCCTAGAGTTTGGTTCTGTCTTTCATTTGGGACATGTTTCTTTGTCTCCTCATTTTGGCTGCCTCCCTGTGTTTATTTCTAAGTATTAAGTAGAGCTGCTGCCTCTCTTGGGTTTGGTAAAGTGGCCTAATGTAGTAGGTGTCATGTAGGGTCCAGTGGAACAGTGTCCCTGACCACCCCAAGCTGGGCACTCTGTGTGCACTGACACCACTCCCCATGGGTTGTGTACACCCTCCTGTTGTAGCTGAGCCTTGATTGTTGTTGGCATGTCAATGGGAGGCATTTACTCTCAGGTCAATTGGCTGCAAGGACTCACTGTGACCATTGATAACTATGGAGGATCAGCCGTGCAGGGGCCAACCCCACAGAGCAGGACTTACTCAGTGGGGCTCAGGTGCCCCCTGAGCCAACCCCTTGAGTGTGTCACTTATGGAGGTGGTTGGATGGTGGTACTTTAACATGGTCTGAAGCAGTCCACTGGGTATGCTGGTGCTGGGGCGTCCTGGGAGGTGCAGGCCAAGGTCATTTATCACCTGTGTTCTGCCAGGGGCCATGTGGCATGAGCTACAAAGCAATTTGCAGATGGCTGCTTCTTGTGCTGGGTTTGGAGATGTCCAGACAAGGCCAAGCTTTGAACCAAGGCTGGCTCTGCTAGTGCCAGGCCAGGGGCCATTTAGTGAGAGGTGTGGGGCATGCTGAGGCCAGATGTTGCTTGTCTGAGAGATTTTAGAGGGAAATCTGAAGTGTGAGCCAAGACAGGCCACTTGTATGGAAAAGCTACTGGAAAGAGCTTGGGTGGGCCTGAAGGTTGGGTGGGGCAGAGGCTCAGGGAATCACCAGTGTGGGGCAAACGGTGGGAGCGAGGTTGATGAAGACTCAGGTATGGCGCCTGCTGCTCGCTCTGTGGGGAGAGGGCTCAGAAAAGGAACAGTGTCCTCTGCCAGTGTTTCTGTCTGGGAAAAAGTTATCCTCTAGTTCTCACTTGATGTTAGACACTTGAGTTCCTCCTTGTATGCCTCTGGTGTCTTTCAAGCTGCTGCTCCAGTCCTGGAGCTCACAGGGAGTGAGTCTGAGTAAGTCTGTGCATGGGCCCTTTAAGAGTAACTGCCTGGGAATCTAGCAATTTCTGTCTTCCACAACCTCAATCTCCACTGATTTTTACAGCTAGAAGTTATAGGGACTTCTCATCCTGGCTGGAAATCTGGGCTGGGGGCCCTGGTGTGGGGCTGGGATCCCTTGCTCCAACATATCCCTCCCTATTTTTACCCACTACACATGGGTGTGGGACCAGCCCACTGTACACCTCTGCCCCTCCTACCAGTCCCGGTGTGGTTCCTTCTTTAATTCTGTAGTTGTAGGACTTCTTTTCAGCTCAATTTCTGGTGGTTCTGAATAATAGTTGTTTTGTAGTTTAGTTGTAATTTTAATGTGGTTGTGGGAGGAGGTGAGCCTTATTTACCTAGGTCACCACTTTAGCTTTCTTTCCGGAATTTTTTCATAAATATGCACAATACTGTAAATGTTTTCTCTCTTCCATATGCTTTTCTTAATAACATTTTATTTTCTTTATCTTACTTATTTTAAGAATATAATATATAATACATATAACATACAAACTGTATGTTAATCAACCATTTATGTTACTGGTAAGGCATCTGGTCAACAGCACACTCTTAATATTCCAATAGTTAAGTTTTGGGAAGAGTCAAAAATTATACATGGGGTTTTGTGGATTTTTGACGGCATGGGGGAGTCAGTGCTCCTAACCCCTGTGTTGTTCAAGAGTCAACTGTGTATGTTTGTTTGTTTTAGTTTATAATTTTCTGACCTTTTTTTCATCTTGTAATGAGAATTGATTTCACCTACATGTCAAGAATGTCTTTGTTTTCCACATCCAGAAATACTTTAAGATGGCCTTCATTCCTCTCCTTGCCATTTCTGTCCTCTCACTGTGGAAGTACAGCTGTGGTCTTCGGGATATATTTGATAGTGTAAAGGTGGGGCTACTTTTGAATAGATTTTATAGTATTATACCTCTCGTTCACTTAGTGTATTTCTTTTCTCTTTCCCATATCTTTGCAAGGTATGCTCTGTCTTTGAAAATTTTATACAATCCTAGTGTTTCCTTTCTGTAGTTATAGTCCCCTCACAGAAATACTCAAATGTTTATTTCAGTTAATTGGTGGACTATAAAAATTTTTTTCAATTCTTTGAAAGGGGAGAGAGATTGTTTTCAGGTAAACTTTTTCTTTTATTTCTTTATTAAAAAAAATCCCATTAAAAACCATAACTGGTGTGGCTTAGTTGCTTGAATATCATCCAGCGAAGTGAAAGGTCACCAGTTCGATTCCCGGTCAGGGCATATGCCTGGATTGCAGCTTTCGTCCCTGGTTGGGTACATAGGGGAGGCAACCAATTGATGTTTCTCTCTCACATTGATGTTTCTCTCCCTGTCTTTCTTCCTCCCTTCTCCTCTTTCTAAAACAAATTAAAAAAATAAAATGTTGAAAAAATCTTATTAGAAAGAGTACTGTATCATAAAATTTTAATGGAAATTTAAAAAATACCAGAAAGTAGAAATGGGAGGAGAGAAATAAAGAAAAAAAAATCATGTATAGTTTTAGCACCCAAAGGTGGGCATTGTTAATAGTCTTGTCTGATGTCTTCAGTATAAAGAGTGTGTATGGTTGCACATGATTTTGAACATTGGTCTACCTTGTTTGTTGTAGTGAGTATGGCTTTGCTGAAAAGGTGGTGGAAGGGATGTTCATCATCGTCAATTCCATCACTATCAAGATTCACTCCAAGGCCTTCCACGCTTCTTTTGAATTGTGGCAGCTCCAGGGCTATAGTGTCAACCCCAACTGGCAGCAGAGTGACCTCCGCCTCACCCGCATCACCGACCCCCACCGAGGAGAGGTGACAGCCCTAGCATTTCAAGAGGGGAGAATGGGGGGATTTAAAGTAGGACTACTTCTTAAAGGATAGTATTCCTGTGTTGCGGATTTCCTCAAAGATTCCCGGTTCCTGGGAATGTAGGAACTTCACTTCTCTGCCCAGGGTTATTGCTATATCCTTTCCTCAATTATGGATCTTTCGTCTACTGCCTTTTATTGGTAAAATCCCACCTGAGAATGGTGGAAGTCTCTGCCTTGCCAGTCTTTTCCCCTTGGATGTCCCACCTTTTGCTTAATTTTATCCACAGAATTAAGGGATTTTATTCTCTTTCCTTCCAGGTTTTAACATTTAAGGAAATAACTTGGCAAACACTTCGGATTGAGGCAGATGCAACAGACAGTGGTGATCAGGACCTGGTTACCACCCCCCTGAGGCTCATTACCAACCAAGGCAGGATCCAGATAGCCCTCAAGAGAAGAGTGAGTGTGTTCTCTGCCCTCATGAAAACTCCCATTTTCCATTCTCCTAAACAGCTTGGGAATTAGCGTACCCTCTTTTGTTGACGTTACTGCAATGACAGTTGAAAAAGCAGGTCCTGCACTTCAGTGTTGCAAAGTATCCACTAATAAGAGAACATTTCTATCTCCCTGTAATCTTAATTTTGGAAACCACAGTTTTTACACATATATAGGGACACTGACATAGGTACCTGGCAGTTGTCTTTTGCTGCTTAGTATAAGTTTTAAGAAATTGACTCTCCAGAGTGCTTGATACTTTACTTTCATGTCCTGGGGATTAGAAAGCCATATTTGAAATTGATTTGGTGATAGTCATTTTGAGGAGTTGGAATGATACAAGATATTGAATCTGTGTTCTGTGTGGCCCCTTCAGACCAAAGATTGCAATGTGGTAGCCTCCAAGCTGATGTTCCTGTTGGATGACCTGCTCTGGGTGCTGACTGACTCGCAACTCAAGGCTATGATGAAGTATGCAGAGTCACTGAGTGAGGCCATGGAGAAGTCAGCCCAGCAGAGAAAGAGCCTGGCCCCTGAACCTGTACAGGTTAAGAGACAAAACAGATACCCTTGGTGGGGCTGGGGAAATGGTGCCAGACCTAATTTATACAAACATAGGAGGAGTCTAGACGTTTTTGGCTTATTTGAGGGACTTGTCATTTACTTCTCGATGTGCACAGGCTTTGCTTAGGCCTCTGATTTATTCATTTATTCTGTTCATTGGGTGCCTCTGGTGTGTTAGGTATACAGTGCTAGCTACTGGAGAGGAAAAGAGGAATAAGCCCCTTGTTCCTGTCCTTGGAGCTCTCCTGTCTTGAAATATGGACCATAAACAAGTTATTACAATATGGTGTGAAAAGTGCTGTAACAGAGATAAACACTATGCTATGAGAGCACGAAGACAAGGCATCTAACTATCTGGGCTGCTAGAGGGCGTTTAGGAAAGAGTTCCCAAGGAAGTGTTTTAGCATCTGTCAGCCCAGTCCTGGGATCTAAGAGTTTGGAGGGCAATTCAGACCTCAGAACAGAGCAGAACTATGATAGTTACTAGACTAGTTATAATTAGGCTTTTTGGAATTTGGGTAATTTAGGCGGCACAGACCTGAGTTGTCAGGTGAAGAGTTACAAGAGGAAGGGGATCTTGCTGAATTGTACTTTTCTTCGGGCTGGACTAAAGCTTAAAAAAGCCTGCAGAGGAGTCTCAGGGTGTGGATGTCTTGTTTTTCTTTCTGTCACATGTAGATCACCCCGCCTGCTCCCAGTGCTCAGCAGTCCTGGGCCCAGGCATTTGGTGGCAGCCAGGGCAGCAGCAGCAGCAGCAGCAACCGACTCAGCCAGTACTTTGAGAAATTTGATGTGAAAGAGTCCTCCTACCATCTGCTCATCTCCCGCCTGGACCTGCACATTTGTGATGATAGCCAGTCCCGAGAGCCAGGTACTCCGGGAGGCCTGAGCCTGGACAAAGCTGGGGGAGGAAGGCTTTTTTCCAGAGACACTGTGGAGTACTTTGGTTGGTTTTCCTTAATCACAGGCATTCCTGGAGCCTCAGCTGTCCCGTGGTAGCTTTTTCTGCCAGTGTAAGCAGTGCTCTTCAGCCTTTAGGGTGCAACAGGACCACCTATAACACTTGATAAAATACACATGTTGGTGCTCTCCCCAGGCTCCTTAAAATCAGAAACTTCAGGACTGTAGTCCCAGCAGTACATACTTTATTTTTTTCTCCAAAAGTCCCTTGGGCAATGCTAACCACTGATGTAAACGTTAGGAAAGGAAATTCAACTAGGAAACCTCAGAATTTTCAGATTTTTTAAAATCCTTACCTGAGGATATGTTTATTGATTTTAGGAATAGAGTAAGGGAAAGAGAGGGGGAGAGAGGGAGAGAGAGAGAGAGAAGCATCAGTGTGAGAGAGAAACATTGATTGGTTGTCTTATGTATGTGCCCTGACTGGGGACTGAACTTGCAACCTAGGTATGTGCCCTGACCAGGAAATGACCCTGCAGTCCTTGGTATACTGGATTGCACTCTAATCAACTGAGCCACCTGGCCAGGGCAGAATTTTCAGATTTTTAAATCAATTTAATTTTTATGTGTATATGTGCTCTTCCGAGGCAGAGAAGTTATGCTGTGTTCTTGTCTTGCTTTTATGTTCATTAGAGCAATTGGTATTATGTACACATATATGTTTATTCAGAATGAAAAAGTAATCGACCCATTTCTTTCCTTCATGAGCCTTGGGGAAATCACTTTAGCTGCTCGCTTAACCTCTTTGGGTTTCTTCATTTGTGAACTTGAGTTAAATTACATCTAGTTTACCTCCCAGGTTGTTGTCAGGCTCAAATGAGATATATACTGAATTTCGAGAACCTTAATTATAGGCAAATATTAATGCCTATTTCTTCCGTACTCTGAGTGTTCTTCCTTTATACTTCCCTTTGCTACCAGTTCTTGGTTTTACATGCTCTCATACGGTAGATTTGTCTCTTGCTGCCTTATTTTCTCTGAAGGTTATGTTTGCCTTTTAATGAGACCTAGACTAACTTTCCTTGGGGAAACTTACCTTTTCTTTGCTTCTCAAGGCACCCAGGCAGCATTGTCTCTCTAGCTTGGCTATTCCTTGGTCTTGAGGTGACTTCAACTCCCCTCTGCTCCTACTCAGAAAGCTGAAAGGAACAGTGAACGCATAAGGATTGCTTTTGCCACCATAGGAAATAAATTGCTCCCTGGTTTGCTACCCGTTTGTTTTGGAATTTCTATGTTAAAACAATCACTTTTATTTGGTGGCTATTTCTTCCAAGTGTTACTATAAAGGCTTTGGTTTTTGTTGTTGTTGTTTTTGTTGCTATTTTATTTTTAATTCTTTCAGACGTCTTCATTAAGAGTACACTTGAAAGTTTCATTCTCTTGCTTGATGAGGAGTGTAGAGCACTGTGCTTTTCATGTGGCAGGGCTCTTTAATCACTGTGATGTGAATGACTGTAGCCTTCCCTGCAGCCTCCATTTATTTATTAAACTAAATTACTCGGTGGAATTTATGGAAGTTTTGGATGAGATATTTTTAGCTGGGGATAACTCTTAGCCTACTATACCCAGGTGTGGTACATGATGATAAAGGAGCAGGAAGAAGTAGAGTCCTTGTGACTTCGACTCTTCTCCTTGGATTTAGGAAGAAAGGAAAAAGGAGAACTAGGTGGTGCAGAAAGAGCTTTAAGACTGTCTTGAAACTTCTGGCCAAGATGGAGGCGTAGGTAGATTCACTTTTTCTTCTTGCACAGCCAAAAGAAGGACAACAACAAATTTAAAAACAAAAATTACCAGATTGACAGAAAAGCGAACTGTATGGAAGTCCAACAACTAAGGAGTAAAGAAACATTTATCCAGACCAGTAGGAGGGGTGGAGCCAGGCAGCCAGGGTGGAGAGCAAGCAGAAGGTGGAGGCTGGAGGACCAGGTGGGTGAGGTGGCAGCTGGAGGTCCAGGTGGTCCCACATTTGCATGTGGATAAACCGTGAGGAACAGCTGGGGAGGACCCCTCCCCCACATACAGATTCACAACCCAGTGACCTGGGTTGCCCTGCCCTGGTGAATACCTAAGATTCAGCCCCTTCCAACATAAGACAAAGAAATATGGCCCAAATGAAAGAACACATCAGAGTTCCAAAAATAGAACTAAGCCATGAAGAGATAGCCAACTATCAGATGCGGAGTTCAGAACACTGGTAATCAGGATGCTCACAGAATTGATTTGCGTACCGACACAAAATGCAGGAAAAAGTGAAGGCTATTCAAAATGAAATAAAGAAAAATATACAGGGAACCAGCATTAAAGGGAAGAAAACCAGGACTCAAATCAACGGTTGGGAGCAGAAGGAAGAGATAAACATTCGACCAGAACAGAATGAAGAAACAAGAATTCAAAAAAAATGAGAGGTTTAGGAACCTCTGGGATGACTTTAAATGTTCCAATGCCCGAATCATAGGGGTGCCAGAAGGAGAAGAGGAGGAGCAGGAAATTGAAAACTTATTTGAAAAAATTATGAAGGAAGACTTCCCCAATCTGGGCAAGGATATAGACTTCCAGGAAGTTCAGGAAGCTCAGAGAGTCCCAAAGAAGTTGAACCCAAGGAAGTACACACCAAGGTGCATGATAATTACATTACCCAATATTAAAGATAAGTAGACAACCTTAAAAGCAGCAAGAGAAAACGAGACAGTTACCTACAAAGGAGTTCCCATAAGGCTATCAGCTGATTTCTCAAAAGCAACCTTGCAAGAAGGGGCTGGAAAGAAGTATTCAAGGTCATGAAAGGCAAAGACTTCCATCCAAGATTACTCTCTCCAGCAAAGCTATCATTTAGAATGGAAGGGCAGATAAAGTGCTTCCCAGATAAGGTAAGGTTGAAGGAGTTCATCATCACCAAGCCCTTATTATATGAAATGTTAAAGGGACTTATTTAAGAAAAAGATGGAGATCAGAAACTATGAACATTAAAATAACAACAAACTCACAACTATCAACAATTGAACCTAACAACAAAAACAAAAACAAACAAAGAGAACAGCTAGGACAGGAACAGAATCACAGAAATGGAGATCAGAGGGGAGGGGGAAGGGGAGAATAGGGGAAAAGGTACAGGGAATAAGAAGCATAAATAGTAGGTACAAAATAGATAGGAGGAGGTTAGGAATAGTATAGGAAATGGAGAAGCCAAAGAACTTATATGTACAACCCATGTACATTAACAAAAAATGGAGGAATGCTGGTGGGAGGGGCAGTGCAAGGTGGATGGGAATAAAGAGGAGGAAAAAAAATGGGAAACTGTTATAGCATAACCAATAAAATATATATTAAAAAAAAAGACTTTCTTGAGTATTTCTGTCCATGGGACTGTTGGACACTTCAAACACTGGCTGACCCAAATTGAGATGTGTTGCAAGGGTAATATGCAAACAGGATTTTGAAGATATAGTACAAAAATACAGTGTAGAATACCTTGATAATTATTTTTATATTTATTACATGTTGAAATAACATTTTAGGTATACTTAATAATACAAAATATGTATTATTAAAATCAATTTCACTTTTTAAAAAACTTCCTTTTCATGTGGCTACTATAAAATTTAAACTTATTTGTGGCTCACATTCTCTTTCTGTTGGATAGTAGTACTATATAACTGTCCAGTATTGTAGCCCCTAGCCACATGTGGTTATTTAATTAAAATAAAAATTAAATGAGTTCCTCATTTGCACCAGCCAAATTTCAAGTACTCAATATAATCTCTAGACCATAGAAGATGTCCACCATCACAGAAAGTTCTTTTGGACAGTGCTGCTGTAGGGACTCCTTGAAGGCTCCATTTACCTTCTTTTTCATTAAGGGACACAATAGCCTGGGTATTGGGGACCCTGACTCACACGCTCATGTAGCCCTTGGTATTAGAGATGAAATTATTGGATACTGGGTAGGTTGTTGGGGACAGCTTGGCTTGAGTTAGGGCAGCACTGTCTCTTAAAATCAAAGCGGATCCTTGACATGGGTCTTGGCAGTGATTTTTTTTTTTTTTTATACCAAAGCGAAGGCAACAAAAGCAAAAATAAGCAAGTAGGACTACATCAAACTAAAAATTTTCTGCATACCAAAGGAAACCATGAACACAATGAAAAAGCAACTTACCAAATGAGAGAAAATATTTGTAAATCATATATCTGTTAAGGGGTAATACCCAAAACATAATACAATACAATAGCAAAAATCCCAAATAATCAAATTAAAAAGAGCAGAGGATTTGAATAAACATTTTTCCCAAGAAGACATACAGATGGCACATGGGTACATAAAAAGATGTTCAACATTACTACTTTTTAGGGAAATGTAAGTCAAAACCACATTAAGATATCACCTCATACTTGTTACAATGGCCATTACCAAAAAAACAAGAATTAAGTATTGGTAAGGATGTGGAGAAAAAACCCTGTGCACTGTTGGTGGGAATGTAAATTGGTGCAGCCACTGGAAAACAGTATGGAGGGTCCTCAGAAAATTAAAAATAGAACTACCATATGATCCAGCAATCCCACTTCTGGGTATTTAGCCAAAGGAAATGAAAATACTCAAAAAGATATCTGCATCCCCATGTTTATTGCAGTATTATTTACAATAGCCAAGATACAGAAGCAGCCTAAATGTCCATTGATGAATGAGTAGATAAAGAAAATGGATAAAGCAACCTACATGTCTGTTGATCAATGAATGGATAAAGGCATGCGCACACGCGCACACACACACACACCAATATATATATATATATATATATATATATAGACACAATGGAATATTATTCAACCGTAACAAAGAAGAAAATTCTGCTATATGTGACAACATGGATGGCCCTTAAGGGCATTATGCTAAGTAGAACAAGTCAGAGACAGACAAATACTGTATGATCTCATTTAAATGTAGAATCTAAAAAGCAGCAAAAAATATTGAACTCATAGATATTGAACACAGATTGGTGGTTTCCAGAGGGAGGGGGCAAAATGTATGAATGGGGTCAAAAGGTACAAACCTGTTATAAAGTAAATAGGTCATGTAGATATAGTGTATAGAATGGTGACTACAGTTAATAATACTGTATTGTTTATTTGAAAGTTACTAAAAGAGTAGATCTTAAAAGTTCTCATTACAAGAAAAAATTTTATAACTATGGCGATGGATGTGAACTTGACTTACTGTGATGATCATTTTGCAATCTATACAAACATTGAGTTATTCGTTACATTGTACAACTGAGATCAGTGTAATGTTATATGTCAATTACATTTCAATAAAAGAAATCAAACTGGAGCATCTCACACTTCAAAGGCTTCAGAGAGGAGGTTGATGGTTGATGGGGAAGAGTGTTACCTGACTCATTTTAACTGTTTTACTTCAGGATAAGGCCTGTGAGCCCAAAACTTTGTCTCTTAAATCTAGGCCATCCTTTTCCACCAGCTCGTTGAAGAATTGTAATTAGCCATTTATGTACACTATCATTTATGTCTCATATATAATTATGTGTTTACAATTAAGTATGTTGATGATTGGTAATTATATTTGATTTCATTTCAAGATCCTGTTTTTATATGCTCAGTCTGTATTTGCTGTTCTTTTAGCTACAAGTGACTTCAACAGAGGGAGCATGGCTGTGAAACCCTCTCCTTCCAGTAGCCTAACTCCTGCATTTTAATATTTCCCCCAAGCAGGTGGAAATTGACTCCTCTTTTGAACAGCTATATTGAAATATAATTCAAATACTATATAATTCACCCATTTATAATATACAACTCACTGTTTTTCAGTGTGTTCTTGGGGTTTTGCATCAGCACGACAGTCCAATTTTAGAGCATTTTTATCCCTCCTAAAGAAATCCTGTATCCATTAGCTGTCATTCCCCATTTCACAGCCCTAAGCATACACCAATATACTTTCTATCTTGCTGTTTGCCTACTCCAGACATTGAAAATTCATTTTTTGGTGGATGGTGAAAAGAATCTTATGTAATAACAATGGTTTGTGGTCCTCCAAAGCTTAACCCTGTGTGACAAGATTTTATTCCTTAGTATTTAATTTCTCTCATTGGGTTTGCTTGGCTATCACAATGAGTAACATTGACATTGAATTCATGAAAGGTACACAAGTGTATGGAAGATCAAAATTGCAAACTGGTGAATAGATGGCCATGATTAGAAGTATTTCTTTCAGTTAATTGTTTGATCTTAAAGCATATGGTGAGATGGCCTGCACATGCCTGCTGGCTGTCACTGGCTGCCTTGTCAGTGTTGTTTATGTTTGATCTTCAGTACTTCTGTGGTTTGAGCTTTGAGGACTAAATAAAATAGTTTATATTTTATTATTTGACTCTACAAGTGTTTTTCAACCCATCATTTAGTCAAGTGCTGAAAAGAAAAAATACTGACAATATCTGAATGAATATCTAGCAGCTAGTTAAGTTAAAGATTATTTTTGCATATCAAAGGTTAAAATTCAGATCACTTAGTTTTAATGAAATTAATTTGAAATTTTCAGTTTTATTTTGCTAAAAATAATTTTGAATAATTAAACATTTGATTATATTGCTGTTATATATTTATATAAAGTGAAATTTACATATGTAATTTGATAAATTATAGTTTATATAAGTAAATTACATTAAAAATTACTCAGCAAATACAAAGTTAAATATTAGCTTTAAATTTTTAAATTTAACTTTTAACTTAAATTTTAACTTTCTTAACCTTGCATCGAATAAAAGGAATAAACTTTATATTTTTTCTTTTTATGTATAAAACATAGGTAGACATATAGAATATGAACAGATATACAGTATATCTGAAGTATTAACATTTTATGGAGGGTTCAATTAGGGAAAAGTGTGTAAAAAGACTCCTTAGGGCAATTATGAAAAAAAGATTGAGAAACGGAAACACTGGTATGGGTGTATTCCTTGGCAGGATATTGATTAGTTCAATACTTGTAAGATGTAGATTGGATGGAAAGAACCCTTCTGGTTGTAGGTGTACCAGCTTATACCTACAGGATCTCATGGTATTTCCCTTTATGCTGGTAAGGGACAGGGTGGAAGTTCAGAACACGGGTCAGACATTACATGTATGCAGATTATTCCCTGCTGTTATAGTTCTTAGGGTCTAGTTGAAAAGATGCGTGTTTTGAACTCTGCATCTGATAGATTGCTTGTCTCCACTTTGTTCTTTTTCTGGAATTTTGTTCTGTTCTTTCAGATGGGACATGTTTCTTTGTCTCCTCATTTTTGCTGCCTTCCTGTGTTTGTTTCTAAGTATTAGGGAGAGCTGCTACATCTCCTGGTTTGGTAGAGTGGCCTAATGTAGTAAGTGTCTTGTAGGGTCCAGTGGCACAGTCTCCCTAATTACCCCAAGCTGGACACTCTAGGTTTACCCTGCCCCCTAGGTTCTGTACACCCTCCTGTTGTAGTTCAGCCTTGACTGCTGTTGGCCTGTCAATGGGAGGTGTTTACCCCCATGCTGATTGGCTGCAAGGCCTGGCTGCGGTCACCAATGACCATGGAGGATCAGCTGTGTGGTGGGGGCCCACCCCACAGAGCAGGACTTCCTTCAGTGGGGTTTTGGTGCCTGCTGAGTCCGCCTCTTCAGTGTGTTGCTGTGGAGGTGGTTGGGTGGTGCTTTGACATGGTCTGAAGCAGTCCGCTGGGTGTGCTGGCTCTGGGGCCTGCTGGGAGGTGCAGGCCAAGGTCAGCCGCCACCAGTGTTCTGCCAGGGGCCACACAGCTTAAGCTACAGAGCAATCTGCAGGTGGTTGCTACTTGTGCTGGAGGTGTCCAGGTGAGGCCAAGCTGCAAACTAAGGCTGGCTGCTGCTTGTGCCAGGCCTGAGACCACTTAGTGATAGGTATGGGGCATGCTGAGTCCAGATGCTTCTTTGAGAGATTTTAGGAAACTCTGAAGCATGAGCCAAGACAGGCCTTTTCTATGGAAAAGCTACTGGAAACAGCTTGGGTGGGCCTGCAAATTTGGTGGGGTGGGGTCTCAGGGAATTATTAGGGCAGGCCAACAGTGTGAGCCAGGTTGATGGAGACTCAGATATAGCACCTGTCTTCTGGCTCTGTTGGGGAGAGGGGCTCATCAAAGGAACAATGATCTCTGCCAGCACTTTTCTCTGGAAGAAAGCTGCTCCCCACCCCAGCTCTCACCCTGTTGCCCGACAATTCACTTTTTTCCTGTAAGTCCCAGGTGCCTTTTATTCTGTTGCCTCAGTGCTGGGGCTCAGAGGGAGTGAGTCAGAGTAAGTCCACGCCTTGGTTCTTTAAGAAGAACTGCCTGGGACTCCGGAAGCCCTCAATCTCACTCAGCTTCAATCCCCACTAGTTTTTACAGCCAGAAGTTACAGGAACTTATCTTCCCAGCACTGGAACCCTGGACTTGGGGGGCCTGGTGTGGGGCTGGAATCCCTTGCTTCTCAGGGGGGATCTTCGCAGCTGAGATATTCCTCCCAGTTTTTAACCACCACATGTGGATGTGGGACCAGCCTGTTCTGCATCTCCGCTTATCCTACCAGTCTCGATGTGGCTTCTTTAAGTCCCTAGTTGTAGGACTTCTATTCAGCTAGGTTTCAGACAGTTTGGAATGATTGTTGTTCTGTAATTCAGTTGTAATTCTGATATGGTTGTGGGAAAATGGGAGCATTCTGTTTACCTATATCACCATCTTGATCAAAATACAATATTTGATTTATTGCTGAAAGTTCCAATTTACCTACAGTACTCTGTATGTTTATTTTATAGTGTTCTTATTAAGTTCAGTACTTTTACTATTCCATGATATTTTGTATGTACAGTTAAAGCTTTCCTAATATCACGGCTTTTGCTCTGAGGCCAAGATATGAGAGGAAATAATATGGGTCCTGTTTTTTGAGGAATCTGACTTTTGCTTTTGCAGGTATTGTGCTGAGGGACAGTATATAGTATTGTTAGGTTTGGGGGGACAGAGCAATCAAAGTTGTAAAGTGTGTCTGTGGGAGACATAGGATTGGAATCCCTGAATCCTGAGTTTTGCAGTTTCTTTTGCTTTCTGGAAATTTGGCAGCTATATACAGAGACAGAATGTACTGTTTTTGACCTTTTAGAGCATGTCCATTGACTGTTGCAACTTAAAAAAGGAGAGACTCAGTGTTGAAAATCACCTGATATCATGGCCTTTTAGGTGCACCATGTATCAGATCCTCAAAAGAACTTTTAATGCTTCAAACAGTGTTTAGTCTTTGTTCCTTTTGTTGCTAGCTCCTTCATCTTTCTTTTATAGGTGTCTCTGCAAACAGACTCATGGGTGGTGCCATGCAGCTTACCTTCCGCAAGATGGCATTTGACTATTACCCCTTCCACTGGGCAGGTATGAGAATTCTGAATGGGGGCAGTTCTAGCATGGTCCAGGTATTGAAAGCAGATCCCTGGGTTCATCCCTGAATGCCCCACAGGAAGATGTGAGGGATTGCAGCACATGAGGTTTGGAAATAGCCCTCTTCAAGAGGATGTCTTCTGGAAACTTTCAGGGTCTATTGATGATTCTTTATCACTGATGAGAGCATGTAGGGAGGGGATATAGAGCCTGAGATGTTGCCTTTTTTTTTTTTTTTTTTTTTTAAATTTTAGAGAAAGGGGAAGGGAGGGAGAAAGAGAGGAAGGGAAACATCAATGTGCAAGAGAAACATTGGTTGGTTGCCTCTGGCATGTCCCCAACTGGGAACCCAGCCTGCAATCTAGGCATATGCCCTGACTGGGAATTAAACTGGTGACCTTTTCGTTTGCATGCTGGCACTCAATCCATTGAGCCGCTCCAGCCAGGGCAAAGATGTTGCTTTTGATTCTACCCTCTTCCCCTTATTTCCCCCGGTTTTAGAGCCTCTCTCATAGTGTATAGTCAAAGATGGCAGCAGTGAGAAGCTGGCCTTTAGGAACCTTAGGGGAAAATCACATATAGAATCCAGAATAACTTGAGTGCTCTCACTGGATAATTTTTACTTTTCCCAGAGAATTCTGGATTGGGGATGAGGGATCAGAATCTGAACTATGACTATACCAGTGGAAAGGAAAAAATGGAACATTGGAACATGATCTGGGACTAGAATCTTTTTGCTTTCTTTGTTGCACAGGTGATAGCTGCAAACACTGGGTACGACACTGTGAAGCCATGGAGACCCGAGGCCAGTGGGCCCAGAAACTGGTGACGGAATTTCAGAATAAAATGGGGAATTGGCATGAAGAGATGGGTCTGAAATCTCCTTGGCACCCGAGGGTAGACTCTCCTTTCAGGAGGAAAGCAGGTGGGTTATGAGGAGCTGGAGGACTCCGGTGGTCAGTCTCTGGCCATTTACCTATGAATATCCAGTGGAAGTAAAGCACTGGACTAGCTAATCATCTCATCTTATTCCTAGGTAATTTTCACATTCTTATCCCATTGAGAATCATTGGTGACTTTTTTATTTCTTTTTTTAAGTATATTTTATTGATTATGCTATTAATCAATTTTGTTAGTTTTGTTAGTATTGTTAGGTTTGGGGGGACAAAGCAATCAAGGTTGTAAAGTGTGTCTGTGGGAGACATAGGATTGGAATCCCTAAATCCTGAGTTTTGCAGTTTCTTTTGCTTTCTGGAAATTTGGCAGCCATATACAGAGACAGAATATACTGTTTTTGACCTTTTAGAGCATGTCCATTGACTGTTGCATCTCCTTGGCACCCGAGGGTCCTCATTTTTCCCCTTTGCCCCCCTCCACCTGGTACTCTCCTTCTTTCCAGCAGTCCCTCTCTTACTTCATGACCATGGGTCATGCATATAAGTTTTTTGGTTTCTCCATTTCCTATACTATTCTTAACCTCCCCCTGTCTATTCAGTACCTACCAGTTATGCTTCTTAATCCCTGTACTTTTCCTCCATTACCCCTCTTCCTCTTCCCTGATGATAACCCTCCAAATGATCTCCATATCTATGATTTATTCCTGTTCTAGTTGTTTGCTTAGTTTTTGTTTTTTTAGATTCAGTTGTTGATAGTTGTGAGTTTATTGTCATTTTAAAGTTCATAGTTTTGATTTTCTTCTTTTTCTTAAATAAGTCCCTTTAACATTTCATATAATAAGGGCTTGGTGATGATGAACTCCTTTAGCTTGACCTTGTCTGGGAAGCACTTTATCTGCCCTTCCATTCTGAATGATAGCTTTGCTGGAGAGAGTAATCTTGGATGGAGGTCTGTGCTTTTCATCATTTTGAATAATTCTTGCCAGTCCCTTCTTGTCTGCAAAGTTTCTGTTGAGAAATCAGCTGATAGTCTTATGGGAACTCCTTTGTAGTAACTCTTCACTTTTCTCTTGCTGCTTTTAAGATTCTGTCTTTATCTTTAACCTTTGGCATTTTAATTACGATGTGTCTTGGAGTGGGCCTCTTTGCATCTATCTTGTTTGGGACTCTGTGCCTTTGGACTTGTATGTCTATATCCTTTGCTAAATTAGGAAAGTTTTCTGTCCTTATTTTTGCAAATAAGTTTTCAATTTCTTGCTCTTCCTCTTCTCCTTCTGGCCTCCCTGTATGATTCAGGTGTTGGCATATTTGGAGATATCCCAGAGTCTTCTTATTCTCTCCTCTTTTTTTTTAATTCTTATTTTTTCATTCTGTTCTGGTTGACTGTTTATTTCTTCCTTATGTTCCAAATCATTGATTTGAACCCTGGCTTTCTTCCCTTCACTGTTGGTTCCCTGTGAATTTTTCTTTATTTCACTTCGTGTAGCCTTCATTTCTTCTCCTATGTGTTTGCTGTACTCAGTTCTCTGAGCATCCTTATCACCAGTGCTTTGAACTCTGCAGCCGGGAGGTTGGGTCTCTCTGTTTCATTTAGTTCTTTTTCTGGGGTTTTGTCCTGTTCTTCCATTTGGACCTTATTTCTTTGCCTCCTCAATTTGGCAGCCTTCCTGTGTTTGTTTCTGTGTATTAGATAGAGCTGCTTTGACTCCCTGTCTTATTGCACTTGTTAAGTTGTGTGGGGCAGAACCTTAGGTATGTGCCTGGCCTGCTTCACTGCTTTGTGGTTATGTAGGTGGGGAAGGAGTCAGAGAAGGGACAGTGCCACTGCCTGGCTGTTGGAGGCTTTCCCGGCACTTACCCCATTTCTAGTCACTTCACCCATGTCCTGTATGCTACTTGAGCCCCTCTAGCCATTGCCCTAGTAGTGATTCCTAGAGTGCCTAGGTTTGCGTCCATTCTAGGACTGTGTAGGCTAGTTAAACAGACTCTCCTGAGAGACTGGCTGTTTCTTCCCCTGCCCCACCGCCCACTGGTTTTAACAGCCAGAAGTTATGAGGCTTTATTTCTCTGGTGCTGGAACTCTGGGCTGTGCAGTCTGGCCTGGGACTGGGATTGCCTGCTCCCCAGTTATCCCTCTAGATTTTTATCTGCCACATGTGAACGCGAGACCGCCCGTTCCACCTGCCGCTGCCACCACCTTACTGCCTCGCTGTGGCTGCACCATATCCTCTCTACCCTCGCCGCCTGTCTCCACCTCTCCTATCTGTCTGGATGAATATGGCTTCTTTAAATCCTTGGTTGTTGGACTTCCATACAGTTCGATTTTTTGGCTGTTCTGGGTGTTTTTTGTTTTAAGGTTAGTTGTGATCCTTTTTATGGTTGTGCAGTGAGGTGAAGTGTGTCTATGTATGCCTCCATCTTGACTGGATGACTTTTTTCTTTATGGAGTTGTGTTTGTCTCCAGGGATGGCTGCAGTGTTGAGAGAGGTTGTTATCACCTCTATTCAGTAGGCTGTTGCTCTGGTTTTAAGGCGAATACAATTTTTGAGTTCTATCCAGAAGCTAGATGGAGCAATCTTTTCTATGTATATTGTAGCATTAAGGATTTTAGGATCATTACTTTGTAATCCTAATTAGGATTTTTATTTCCTAATTCTATTAATAAGAGAGATGAATGTGTCTGAATCTTTCCCACCTTTTCATTTTTATTTAGATTCTCTCTCCAGTCCTCGAAAGAACCCCCTTGAGAGAAGCCCCCCTCAAGGCCGGCATGCTGCCTTTCAGCCTCCAGCATGGAATCGCTTACGTTCTAGCTGCATGCTAATACGGGTGGACGACTTGGACATCCACCAGGTGAGGAGCCTAGGACACAGGTAAATGTGGTTGGAAAGTGGTGGGGCAGTTCATTTGGAAGGCAACAAGTGTGAACAAAGTTGTGCGGGCTGTCTCCCTGACTTCTGGGATAGGTGGACATTTCCTCTTGTTTCCTTCTGAGCATAGCTGCTGAGTTCAGGACTTGAGATTCCCCCAGTTTCCTTTGAATACCCTGCTACAAACTGTACAAACCTTCCTTTGAAAAAATGAACTTGTGGATAACATTAGGCAGGTGTGACAATGCCTGGAATACGTGTGAAATATGTATAAAAACACTATGCTCCCTGGAACAGATGTTGGATGGATAGTAGAGGAAATTGAGAAAATTGTATTCTGGGCACAGCATAGATGCTAACAGCAATTTGTGATTGCATAGGTTTCTACAGCTGGACAGCCCAGTAAGAAGCCATCTACACTCCTTTCTTGCAGTCGGAAACTTCACAACCTACCCACTCAGGTCTCTGCTATTCATATTGAGTTCACAGAATATTATTTCCCTGATAATCAGGAGCTTCCAGGTAAGCACTGGAGCTGGTCATTTCTTACTGTCGAAGGCATGTTCTTCCCATTTGTCAGACTTGGAGCTACTACTTATATTCTCATTTGTTATTAGGAGTTTAGGGTGTTTGTGTTAGCTTAGCACACCTTTGTTACAAACTCTGCCCTGTATAAATATGTACCTTTGCTCTCTTGATAGTAAAAGGAATGGTAGCTGGTAAGTAGGAGTCAAGCTGCTACTTTGTACATAGGGATTCTTTTTTCTCTGCTTTCCAGTTCCCTGTCCCAATCTCTACATTGAGTTAAATGGTCTGACATTTACTATGGATCCTGTCAGCTTGCTTTGGGGAAACCTCTTCTGCCTGGATTTATACCGTAGCTTGGAGCAGTTCAAAGCTATCTACAAACTGGAAAATTCAAATCAGAAAGATGAACACTTGGACATCCGACTGGATGCCCTCTGGTTGAAGGTAGGGAGAAAGTGGGATTTTTGTTCCTCTTGTTCCCTCAGAACAGCCACAGATGCATTTCTCCCATTGCAGCCTAAATGGTCTTTCATTGTGTGTTAATGGTGGGGTGTGGAGATACTCATATGGCCATTCTGAGTTGGGTTTCATTTTCTCTCTGAAGGTGAGTTTTCCGCTAGAGAAGAGAGAGCAGGCTGGGTTGTATCGGCCCCAGGCCCTTGTCTTCTCTGCATCAGGTATGACTGCCACCAATACACGTCATGCTCCACACTGTAGCTGTCCAGACTTCCGCAGTCTCTTCCAGGGATTTGATGCTGCTGAGTTCTTCCATTCCAGTTATGTTCAGTTCCCCAAGGTTCCAGGTGGCTTCAGCCTCCTGCACATGCTTTTTTCACATCATGCCTTCAAGATGGATTCCAGCCTCCCTCATCCTAATACCTTACCTCCCCAGAGGCCTAAGGCTTCCCAGGATCTTTGGTCCATCCACTTCCCCCAGATCTCCTTGGACTTTGAGGGAACAGAGAACTTCAAAGGCCGTACCTTTAATTTTGTGGCACCCTTCCCCTTGTCCATTTGGGCCTGCCTGCCCCTTCGCTGGCAGCAAGCCCAGGCACAAAAGCTCCTTTTGGCTGCAGAAGGGAGGCTGAAACCTTCAGCCAGCTTTGGCAGTTCTGTTCAGTCCGAGGCCCTTGCCCCTAATACCGTGTCCCATCTGAGATCAAAGACTGAGCATGATTTGAAAAGCCTGGTAGGCCTTATGGAAGACATGGAAATTCTGAGAGAAGGCAGTGGTGGCGCGGACAACAAAGAGCTTCTGACAGAGCAGGAGGATGTGGCAGATGTTCACGTTCTTGTACATTCCCCTGAACATGTCCGTGTGAGGCTTGACCACTACCAGTACTTGGCTCTGCTCCGCCTGAAGGAGGTGCTACAGGGTCTTCAGGAGCAGCTGACTAAGGATACAGAGGCCATGACTGGGTCTCCCCTGCAGGACCAGACAGCTTGCATTGGGGTCCTCTTCCCTACTGCTGAGGTGGCGCTGCTCATGCATCCTGCCCCTGGTGCTGCGGAAGCTGACTCTGCAGGTTCAGATACCACCAGCCTTATAGATTCAGAGCTGTCTCCTTCAGAGGATCGGGAGCTGAAGTCTGATGCCTCCTCAGACCAGGGCCCAGCGAGCCCTGAGAAGGTTCTGGAGGATAGTGGCATTGAAAATCCAGATGCATCCCAGGATAGGCCATTGTTTCTCCATAGTAATGGAGAATTGCAGGACTCAGATTCTGTTGCACAGCAGTTGGCAGGAAAGGGCCGTGAGGCGGTCGATTCCCTACAGGCCAAGAGACTGAGCAGAGCCGAAGCGTCTAGCTCATCAGCTGCTCTGAAGTCCCCAGGCGTTAGGGATATTGCTGCGAATGGACAGGGTGAGATTTTGCCCTTGAAGAACATTGAGGGAGAATTGTCAAGTGCTATTCACATGACCAAGGATGCCACCAAGGAGGCTCTTTATGCCACCATGGACCTCACCAAGGAAGCTGTGTCTTTGACTAAAGATGCCTTCAGTCTGGGCAGAGACCGAATGACCTCCACCATGCACAAGATGTTGTCCCTGCCCCCAGCCAAGTAAGTGGTTCTTTGCCTCCTTGAATTGCCCTATCTCTTCCTCCTAGTTGTGGTAATTGGACTTAGAGTCTCTTACTGTGAACATTTTTAGATTAGAACATACTCTATAGTCCAGAAGAATGTGTAGAATAGCCTATTTAATGTGGCAAAGCCTTTGGTTTTCAGAGCTGCCTACAGGGCAGTGGGGGAATTTTCAGGTTACTTGGAGGATACAGGAACACTAATTGAGAGACTCATTTTCAGGCTACATTTAATTCTGTGGTAGGGGAAGAATCTGAAATTAAAATAACACAAAATCCCATGTATTTTCTTGTGCTTCCACATACTGTAACCTGTTCTCTGGGCAGTTTTCAAGTCAATATTTATTGCTGCTTAGAATTAAATTGTCTCCTCTTTCTCTAATTCACTGTTATTGATATAGATATGCTATATCAGAATAATAATTCCTGGCATCTGTATGCTATTTTACTCTTTTCAGTGGGCTCTAGTGTAGCATTTAGTTTGATTTGATCCCCACAGCAGCCTGGTGAGGTAGCTACAGATATTTGCATTCTTAGTTTAAGCTGAGAAAACTGAGTCCTTGGAGAATGTGCCCATGAGTCCCGTGTTGTGGGTAAAAACCTGGGGCTTTGGATTTGCTCCTTCTGGAATACCTTATCAACACCTGCTGGAGGAATAGAAAAGGAATAGTTTCACCCACTTGTTCAGCAATAATTTTTGAGCCCTACTTTGTGTCATTCTCTGTGTTAGGCACTGGAGATAAGTAGGGAGTAAGCAGAAAAACAGAAGAGTAGAAAGGTACAGATTTTTTCCATTGGGTGCCTTGTGGTTTTAGGAAAGATAATGAAGAGTATGGGAAATCTTTGCTAGGGCACTTTGTGGTTTGTGGGCCATAGGAAAACTAGTGGCTATAGCATTTTTGTGTAAATGGATTGTCTTAAGTGGGTTTTTCAACATTTATTGGGGGTGTACTAGAACCTGCTAGGCATAGGTAGTCTAGGAGGAAGGAGAGAGGAAAACTTAGAAGGGTGAATGTTATAAGAATTCTAGCCAATATTTATTGAGTGCTTTCCATGTGTCAGGAAATGTCTTAAATACTTAGAATATTAATCCATTGAATTCTTGTAACAACCCTATAAGGCAGGTACTGATATCACTCCCCATTTTACAGATGAGGAAGCTGAGGCTCAGAGAGGTAAGAAACTTGCTTAAGACCACACAGCATGTGAGTGGTAGGGTGAGGGTTGAAAGCCTGGACTTCCAGTCACCAAATGTACTGCTGCCTTTTCTAAATGTAGAAGAGTAAGGGAGATGGGAAAAGAGGAGAGGTGGAAAAGAGGCAAGACAGATGTGTGACACAAGCTCTTTTTTAAACAGTGGCCAACAATGACTTCCTCTATGCTCAGGCCAGTGGCCCTTTCTCAGCCCTCCTTACACGCTGGACTCCCCTGTGGCAGTTTCTCCCACCAGTCAGCTCATCCTGAGCATGTGTGACCTGCCCAGCTACTCTTGGGAAGAAGGAACCTTTTTTTCTTTCTTGGCTGCTCTCTTCTTCCTTGTATCCTATAAATGTAACTATTCCACAGGGCTAGGTTGTCCATGTTCTCATCACCTTGGTCATAATTTTTTTAAGTTATAAAACTGACTGTGCTTATGATATTGTTGATAATGTAGAAAATAGAAAATAAGAAGAAAACATGAAAGTCACTTGTTATGACACTATCCAGAGATAGCCACTATTTACATTTGGATCTAGTTTCTTCCAATGTTTATACGTATATTTGTGTATCCATGTGAATGCTTATATGTGTATACAGATTTATACACAAATATTGTTTTTACAGTGGGATTGTAATATTTCTATAGGGTGTAGAAAATATCCAGTTTTATTCACTTAATATTTTGTTGTAAATATTTTCCCATTCATTAGGCGTTTAATTTTTAATTGCTCTATTATGTTCTAGAAAATGAATGTATCATAATTTATTCATTCATTCCATCACTTAATGTTTCCAGTTTTTCTCAGGTATAAGTGACGCTGTGTTAAATGTCCTTATTTTTGTGAACATTACTGTTCATGAAAATCTAAATCTTCAAAATAAAAATCTAGAAAAAGAATTATTGGGTCCAACATTATAAACATTTTTAAGGTTCTTGATCGCATGTGCCAAATTTTCAGAAGGTTTATATCAGTCTGTGCTTTTGAATACTTTTTCTCCACGTTATTTTATCCAGAAGTGAGTTTTCTCACTTCTGCCATATTCCATATTTTTAGTTCTGATTTCTTCCCCCTCCTCTGCTCTTGTTTTAAAACTATCTACTGCACATAGTTCCACATGGATGTCCCAGGGGTGCCTGGAACCTCACATGTATCAAACTAAATTTCTTATCTCTCCCCAGACCAGCCTTTCTTTTTTTGGTAGCATCAGTCTGCTCATTCAAGTTCTACATTTTTGCTCTTCCAGTCATTTGTTAAGTTCTGACCGCAATTCTTAGAGCAGGGATTCTCAAACTTCAGCATGCCTCAAGATCAGCTGGAGGGCTTGCTAAAACATGCATTGCTGAACCCTGTCCAGAGAATCCCTTATTTATGGAATCTCCTATCAGTTCCTATCTGTTCCCACATGTCAATTATTTTAGAAAACTATTAATTGAATTCCTCATTGGAAGCCTTTCCTTTCTAACTTGTTTGAAGAGGCCAGGCCAGACTTCCTAAAACAGGTATGAGCTTGTTCTTTCCCTACTCTAAAATTTTCAAGTTTTTTCCTTTTACCCCCTGAATTTAGTTGATCTTTTTAGTGTGGCAAAATCAATTATTATATTTACATGGTACTTCACAGTTTTTTAGAAATAATAGACTTTATTTTTTAGAATAGCTCTAGGTTCATAGTAATATTGAACAGAAGGTACAGAGATTTCCCATATATCTCTTGCACTTTATAGTTTTCCAAACACCTTCATATATAATCTTTTATCTAGGGCTTTCTATAATTTGGCTGCAAGCAATGTGGTAAAATGAAAAGAGTACTTTGCAAGAAGGTAGTAGACTTCATTTTTTCTTAATTCCACCTTTAACTGTGACCTTGAGTCAGTTTCTTCATCTGTAAAATGGGAGGGTACAATTAAAAGGTCTTTGAAGGCTTCTCTTCACTATGTTATGCCTTTCTAACTTTACCTTCCATTACTTTCTCCAACAAAATTTATGTTCCAGCTGGGTTGAGTTACTTACTAGTCTCTAGAGGTACTCTTTGTTTTCTGGAGTGCCTTTGCTTATGCTTTTTCTTCCTTATTAAATGTCCTTTTCCCTATCTCTTTCACAGTCCTTCAGGGACCAGCTCAAATGCTGTCTCCTTCCACAAAGCCATTCTTGACTCCCTTCTCATTCTTTCCCCTCTCTGATATTGGCTAGCCTTTGGCTTGTACCTCTGTCCCTCTCTTTTGGTGTGTGTAACTTACTCCCATATAATGTTATATATGTATGAGTCTCCTCTCTCCTTCTAGATTATAAATTTTCAAGGACGGGGATATCTTATTCATCACTCTGCCATGTGCCTAGTATGGTGCCTTGTGTACAGGAGTTATTCAGTAAATACTTGTGGAATGAATGTGGGTGGATTCAGGTGCCATTCATTAGCACAGGGTTGTATATGGTCTCTTCTCTGTATGGGATGACCTTAAATAACCTTGACATTTATTGTTGAGCTGGTTATACAGTTTGAAATGCTGGAATATGAGGATTTAGAAAGTCCAGCTGTTGAAAAATGGTGACTCCCTATGGCAGGTAATAGTTGAAATCAAAGTTTGTGTATATAATAACTGGGCTGAAAGGGATGGGTATTGCAAAGGGATGGGACAGTGTTTCTGAAGCCACAGTGGGTTTTGTTTTTGTTTTGTAAACAGGGAACCCATTGCCAAGATAGATGAAGGGGTGGCAGCCCCAGTGAGTGGAGGTGCTGCGCGATTCCGATTTATGTCCATGAAGAGGACAGTATCTCAGCAGTCATTTGATGGTGTCTCACTGGATAGCAGTGGCCCTGATGACCGGATTTCAGTAGACAGCGATGGCAGTGATAACTTTGTGATGCTCTTGGAGTCTGGTAAGTGGAAGCAGAGCCAGCCAACATTCTAGAACTCCAGAAAGGGTTCCTTCTGCTGCCTGTATTCAGATGGGCAGGATGCAGAAGGAGCTGACATTTGATGAAGTAAATCTTTTCTTAACCAAAACTAAAAACAGAAGTTTAATGGATTTGTGACTTCAGCTGTATCCCCACATCTTCTAGGTTATTGTTTAGTGCTTGACCTTTATCACAGAGCAAGAGTAGTCTTACAGCCACCTAGTTGCAGTGGTAGGATTCATTTATTGCTGGTGTCAGTGGTGTGTGTGTGTTTATTGTCTGGTTATTGCCTAACTATGTTATAATTGGAAAACAAGTAGGAGCTTTTTGTCTATGATAAAATGAATAGCTTTTAGGAATTAGATCAATTACCACTGGAAATTACATTAGTTCTTTCAGTTTATTGAAATGCAAGATTTTAAAG
Organism: Pteronotus mesoamericanus; assembly: GCF_021234165.1. NCBI lineage: Eukaryota > Metazoa > Chordata > Mammalia > Chiroptera > Mormoopidae > Pteronotus > Pteronotus mesoamericanus. The sequence continues at coordinate 4,994,028 of NW_026555085.1, forward strand.
GTGTCCCTTAAATATCTAAATGAAAAAATAAAAAGACTATAAAATAAAATCTGGCTGGTAAGTGCCCTTGTTTTATTATTATTAACTTCTTATAGAAAATTTCAAATATATATAAAAGTAGACAGAATGAAGTAGTGAATCCTTGTATACGTAGCTTCAGGTATTAAGTATGCATGGTCACAGAGACATTCGGCAGCAGAGGTAAACACAGCTCACCTCCTTGCACAAATACATCAAAATTCCAACTAAAATATAGAGCAGCCATCAGTCAGAACCGTCAGAAATCGAGTTGAATGGATGTCTGACAAGTACAGAATTAAAGAAACCACATTCATTCAGACTTGTAGGAGGTGCCAAGATGCAGAATGGGCTGATCCCACATCCACCTGTGGTGGCTAAAAATTCAGTAGGGAAACCTCAGAAGTGGAGAGTCCCAACTCCACACTGGGCCACCAGCCCAGTGTTCCAGTGTCAGAAAGATATGTCCCCATAACCATTGGTTACAAAAACCAGTGGGGATTGAGTTGATGGAAGAAACTTCTGGAATCCCAAGCAGTTCCTCTTACAGAACCCACACATGGACTCACCTACACAGACTCACCCCCTCTGAGCTCCGGTGCTGGGATGGCAGCTTGAAAGGCACCAGCGGCAAATGGAGAAACTGAAGTGTCTAGCATCAAGGCAGAAGCTGGGGGACATTTTTCTCCCAGATGGAAAGGAGGGCAGAGGCCATTATCCTTTTTCTTTTTCTTTTTTAAAATTATATTTGATTGATTATGCTATTACATTTGTACCCATTTCGCCCCCTTTGCCCCTCTCCACATAGCACGCCCCCCCCGCCTCAGGCAATCCCCACACCATAGTTCATTTGTCCATGGTATTAGCTCTACCTAATACATAGAATAAACATAGGAAGGCTGCCAAAATGAGGAGGCAAAGAAACATGGCTCAAATGAAAGAGCAGATCAAAACTCCAGAAAAAGAACTAACAAAATGGAGATAAGCAATCTGTCAGATGCAGAGTTCAAAACATTTGTTATAGGGATGCTCAAGGAACTTAGTGAAGACCTCAATAGCACAAAGAAGATCTCCAAGTCAGAACTGAAGGATACACTAATTGAAATAAAGAACAATTTACAGGGAAACAACAGTAGAATGGATAAAACCAAGAATCCAGTCAATGATTTGGAATATAAAGAAGCAAAAAACAACCATGCAGAACAAGAAGAAAAAAGAAACCAAAAAAATGAGGACAGTGTCAGCAACCTCTGGGACAACCTCAAGCATTCCAACATTCACATCATATCAGTTCAGAAGAGAAGAGAAAGAGCAAAGAATTGGAACTCTATTTGAAAAAATAGTGAAAAAAGTTTTCCTAATTTGGTGAAGGAAATAGACATGCAAGTTCAGAAAGCTCAGAGTCCCAAACAAGATGGATACAAAGAGGCACACTCTTAAGACACAGCATAATTAAAATGGCAAAGGATAAAGATAAAGACAGACTCTTAAAAGCAGGAAGAGAAAAGCAGTTATCTACAAGGGAATTCCCATAAGGCTGTCAGCTGATTTCTCAAAAGACACTTTGCAGGCTAGAAGGGATTGGCAGGAAATATTCAAAGTTGTGAAAAGCAGGGACCTACAGCCAAGTTTGCTCTATCCAGTAAAGATATCATTTAGAATCCAAGGGCAGATAAAGAGTTTCCCAGACAAGAAAAAACTAAAGGAGTTCATCATCAGCAAACCATTATTATACAAAATGTTACGGGGACTTATCTAAGAAAAAGAAAAAATCAAAACTATGAACAATGAAATAGCAAAAAATACGTATCTATTAGCAATTGAATCTAAAAAACAAACTAAGCAAACAAGAAGAACAGAGACAGAAACATGGATAAGGAGAGAGTGTTTTGATGGTTGACAGATTAGGTGTGGGTATGGGGAATGGATGAAGACGTGAGGGGATTAAGAAGTACAGATAGATAGTTACAGAATAGCTTTCAGGATGTAAAGTACAGTACAGGAAATGGAGTAGCCAAAGAACCTATATGCGTTACCCATGGACATGAACTATGGTGTGGGAATTGCCTGGAGGAGTAGGGGGTGCTGGGTAGAGGGGGGAAAAGGAAAAGTTGGGACAACTGTAATAGCATAATCAATCAAATATAATTAAAAGAAGAAAAATAATAAAGTGATGCATAGAGTTAAAAAAAGAACTCATGGGGTCATTCTTTTTTCACACATATTTTTGCCCACTTCCCTTCTTCCCATATTATTTTGAAGCAAATCCCCAGCATAACATTTTATCCATAAATATTTTTATTATGCATCTCTGGAGAATACAGACTATTAATTATAAAATATACATAAATTTACCATCTTAACTATTTTTAACTATAATTCAGTTGGCATTAAGTACATTCAAATTTTGTGTAACCATCACCATTACACATCTCCAGAACTCCTTCCTTCCTCCCTCTCTTCCTCAATCCCTCCCTCCCTTCTGCTATCTCTCCCTCCTTTCCTACCCTCCTCCCTCCCTCCTTCCCTCCCTTGCTTCCTTTTTAAAAAGATTTTATTTTAAGAGAGGGGAGGGAGAAATACATCAGTGTGTGGTTGCCTACTGGGGGTCTGGCCTGGAACCCAGGCATGTGCCCTGACTGGGAATCGTACCAGTGACTCTGGTTCACAGGCTGGTGCTCAGTCCACTGAGGGCTCCAGAACTCTTTTCATCTTGAAAAAAATGAAACTCTACCCTTTAAACAATAGTTTGTTATTCCCTCCTTCTCCAGTCCCTGTTAACCATCATTCTACTTTCTCTGTGAATATATGACCATCCTAGGTGCCTCATGAGTGGGAGCATACAGTACTTGTCATTTTGTGACTGGCTTTTTTCACTTAATGTGATGTCCTCAAACTTCATCCACATTGTAGTATGTCACAATTTTCTTCACATTTTGTTAATCCATATATCCATCCATGGACACTTGGGTTGCTTATATTTACAGACTTTTAAAAAATTAGGTGAAATACCATTATCACGCTTAAAAATTAATAGTAATCCCTTAAGTTAATCAAATATGTAGTCAGCCTTCATATTCCAGTTGTCTCGTGTCATAAAAGTTTTGTTTTTACAGTTTTATTGTTTTACAGATTGTATTTGAACATAAGTTTTTGACTTTCAAACTCTTTTGCTGTCTTTCTTACGCAGAGTCTGGCCCAGAATCTCTTCCACCAGGATCTCTTCCAAATGCCTTGTATAGTGCTGGTGTTCAAGGGAGCCCTGTTGTGGATAGTTATGACCAGGGGTCACCGGAGGCCAACAGTTTGGTCTCACCCAGTGGGGAAGACCTCAATTTTCACCCGGTCAGCTGCTCTCTCTTCTTCTCTGCAGAGGGTAGGCTCTAGGCTGGAAGCTCAGGACTCAGCTAACAGTGTCTCCTTTTGCAGGTCTCAGTTCTGGTTCTCAAAGTGGATGAAGTATGTTTTGGGATTGAGGTACGTGGGGAGGACCTGACTGTGGCCCTGCAAGCAGAGGAACTGAGCCTCCAGCAGCTGGGCACCGTGGGACTCTGGCAGTTTCTGCATGGACAGTGCCTGGGTGAGGATGGCGCCATTGCAGGAGAGCTGGTGGGATTTGTCTGGGGCAGCCACAGCTTAACTGGCTCCTATCACTGCTGTAGAGGCAGCTGCCCTAGCCAAGCCTGTGGCCCTTCTCTCCAGTAGCCATTAGGGGGAGGAAGAACTCTAACAAAGCCTTTTTCTTACAAGAAACTTCCCCAAGTCTTTCTGGGGTTTTGCATTCAATAGGTTATTCTCTATGTTTATTTCCTGCATGCTCCTTAAGCTTCTACATGAGGATAGTGTCCACTTATTGTATGTGTGGCAGCTAACATCAAATAACTGACCAGGGAACATCTGTCATTCAGATTAAATCCTTTGTTGCAAATTATCGTTTATACTTTAGAAGATGACAGGAAAAATCTGGGCTTGTGCTACATGCTTCACTTAAAAACATTTTTTTCAAAATATTGAGTATATACTAAAGAATACTTTTAACTGTATGTAAGGCATAAAAAATAATAATACAATGAACCCAGGTTTAATAAATAAAACACCTAGTTTAATAAATAAAACAGTACCATTAACTTTGAAGCCCTGGGAACTATCTCCTGAACCTTCTTCTGCCTCTCATCTGTCACAGGGAATCATGGCATCCTGAAGTTTGTATTTACCATTCTCTTGCTTTACAATTCTTCCACATGTGTTTGTATCAATGTATTATTTAGCTTTGGAGGGTTTTGAGTTATTTTAAATGGAATTATAGTTTATATTCTTTTGTGATTTGCTTCTTTCGAGTAACATGATATTCTTTATAGTCTAGGTTGTTAAGTTAGCTATAAATCATTTTCACTACATAATATTTTATTGTATAAATATACAACTTTTTTAGCTTTTTTATTTTTTTAAAGGTTGTTTGCTTTTTTTTTTTTTTTAAAGATTTTATTTAGTTATTTTTAGAGGGGAATAGAGGGAGGGAAACATCAATGTGTGCTTGCCTCTTGTGAGCCCCCTACTGGGGATCTGGATGGCAAATGAGGCATGTGCCCTGACTGGGAATCGAACAAACAACCCTTGCTTTGCAGGCTGGCACTCAATCCACTGAGCCACACCAGCCAGGGCCTCTTTTTTTCTTTTTAAAAACAGCTTTTTTGAGGTACAATTTCAAGTTGTTCCATATCCTTGGCTACACCTGAGATTGGTCTTCATGGAGTTTTGAGATTAGCATAGATTTTGCTTGGCTTTATCAGAGAGACTTGACTTTCTATGAGAAGACCAAGACTTGAAGAAAGGAAGAGACATTCAAATTTTGCAGAGTTGAGGATTCTGTGTTTTCAGAGCTTCTTGTTGGCCATTATTAGCAAGGCCAGCTTTTTTTCATCCTTAATTTCTCTTCCACCATGGGAACTACAGCGAAGTAGCTAAGCCCATGGTTTGTGAAATTAGGCAGTTTGTATTCAAAGCTTATCTTTGCTATTATAAGTTGTGTAACTTTGGACAAGTTTTTCTCTGTGTCTTAGTTCCTTCACCCCTAAGATGAAAAGAATGATAATACTTTTGGAATAGGGTTGTTATGAATATTAAATATATGTAAAGTGTTTAGAACAGTCCCTGTTAATTAATGTTTTCCTTCTGTCTTCTCAAAGGTACGAGCTTTCAAGAATCCTCAACTTTGAAGACTTGCCACATCAGGCCAGCTGTGGGCCTTCGCTTTGAGGTGGGGCCTGGTGCAGCTGTTCATTCCCCGCTGGCCACAAAGAATGGCTTTCTGCACTTGTTGCTTCAAGGCTGTGATCTTGAGCTGGTCACCTCTGTGCTCAGTGGTCTGGGGCCCTTCTTAGAGGATGAGGAGATGCCAGTGGTAGTTCCCATGCAGCTTGAGCTCCTGAACTCCAGGATCACCCTAAAGGTAAGAGGAAATTTTGGCTTTTACCCTAGATTTTGTCAGGCAAGGAATTCTGGCAGTGACAGCTCTTAACCTCTTGACTTCTTATTGTAAAAGGGGCTGAGGATTGAGTGAGGAAATCCTATTAGCATTCTTCGTCAGTGTTATAACAATACATAAATATATGCTGCTGTCAAAAAATCCTGGGTTCAGATCAGACCTTTTCTGTAGCCCTAACCTTGTCTTTGGCATGCCACCTGACTATGTGTTTTGCATCTCTAGAATGGGACAGGATCAGTTATGTGTCTTACACCTTACAAGAATGTATGGATAAACAATGACATAAAAATGCTTCAGACTGAAAGGTAGAAGCATGGGTTGTTATTTGAATTGCTCTAACTTGGTTGGGGGCATCACGTGCTTTCATCTTTCCTATAGGATGATATCCCCCCCATCTATCCTACGTCTCCAGGCCCCATCCCCATCACTCTGGCCATGGAGCATGTTGTGCTGAAGCGGAGTGACGATGGTGTATTCCATGTAGGCGGTGAGTTGGGCTTGTCAGCCCCCTGGCTTCTCTGCCTTTTTTCTCCTGTGAGGGGATAGGTGACAGCTAGGAATTGTCTGCATGTTGACAGCAATTTGTTATTTAGAACCTTTACTTTTTTTCCAGGTGCTGCTCAGGACAGAACATCAGCTGAAGTGTCTAAAAGTGAGAAGAGACAGCCCCCAAAAGAACAGGTGTTTTTGATGCCCACAGGGGAGGCTTTGGGACAGCAGGTGAGGACCTAACTGAATAATATCTTTCCCATAAACCCTTAGGGGCTGTAATCACAGAAGCTGATAAAAAGCAGAAGCTCAGAAGGTTTCTTGTGCTGTGTACAGATGGGCTTTTGTCACCTAGCAGCAGCCTCCAGAAGTGGTGAATAGAGGATGTGAATCAGAAGCTGGAGGTGGATGGTTGCTGATCATATATTCCACCTGTTGTTGTTCCTGTACCCAATGAACTCTGGAGAGGGGATTAGGCTGTTAGGAAAAAATCTAGTTGGGTTCTGTTGACCATTGGCCAAACGTACAGATCTTTCTGCCTGAATTCTTCCACCTTGTTCCCTTACGGAGTGTTGTTTTCTTTTCTTTCTTTTTTTTTTTTTTTTTTAAGGTGTGTTACCTTATTAACTGTGAATTACTTATTGTTCTTCAGGTGAAAGAACTGACTGCCCTACAAAAGGAACTGATAGAAACTAAACAAGCATTGGCCAATGCCAACCAGGATAAAGAAAAACTTCTTCAGGAGATTAGGAAATATAACCCCCTCTTTGAGCTCTGATAGCAGTGGCTCAGCCATCTGTGCCAAGGAGAAAGGAGATCACCAGCAATACCACCACCTATGACAGAAGGCAGCCTCCAGTGTTGAATGAGTAGGCCTAGGATGCCAGAGGAACCTGGGAGTGCTTAACTCACTCCTTTCTGCCAGCTGTTCTAATTTGGATGGCATATAGGGCAAAGCACGGCCAAGTTCCAGGAAATTGGGGGCAGCTTTGTGTGTGGCTCAAGCATCATGTCTTGCCTAGATAAAGCCTTTTGGTCCTCTACACACCAGGTGGAATTTTCTCCACACTATAGAGCCATTTCACCACCTGGTTTCATGAGAGACATTTGCCGCCTCCACAACCTGTGTGAACAAGGGAAAGTACTCACCACCTCAGTCACCCACAGAGCCACCAAAGATTCTATATCCTAAAGCTTCCTGTAGCAGACCTAAACAGTCTTTGGCCTGAACTCTGACCATGGTCGTAGAGTCGAACGGGAAACAGCCAGCAGAGGCACAAGAATAAGGGGTACTGGGACCCTGCTTGTTTTAGAAAGGGAACCAAGCTCATATCATCTTGGCTGATATTACAATCAGAGTTTTCAGGGTGAAGCTTCCTTTGTTCTGCTTTCATTATTGTGATGCTGTCGTAGAAAGTAAACAACAGTAGTGATTCAGTTGTATCATCTTTCCCTTCTACAACACAATGTATTTGAAATTTAAGTCAAGAAAAAAGTATTCATTCTGAGCTAGGTTGAAGGCACGACATGGTAGGGATCAATAGGGGGCTTGATTCTGAGCCCCAGGTGCCCCCCTAGAGTCCTGTCTGTCTTCCATGGCTGTACCTCAGGGGTGGTTTCTTCTGTCTTCCTGGGGTCCCTAGCACATCTGTTTCCCCAGCACGATGACTTTCTACCAGCATTCTCCTTAGAACTTGGTTTGGGATCTGAAAATGAGTTTTAAACTGTAACAAACATCTCAATCTTTGCGTCTCACTCCCCTCTATAACTGTGGCTTTTTAAAATCATGCAATTTTTGATGTAAGTTAAAAAAATACCCTTCAACCTATGAAGGTTTTGCCTCTGCCCCCCAAAAGTACAACTTCCTCTTCCTCATCCTCCTTTTTTTTTTAAACCTAATTCTTCCCTAATGCTCTAACTTCATCTGTAATGTTTTGTATACTTCAAGCTGTGTTAATTGGACAGAAATTCATCAGCTAAGTCACCTTGAACTGGCAGGATTGTAAACTAGTGATTCAGTAGTGTCAGTAAAGTCTTAATCACATATGACCTATTGAAGGAAAGATACAATGTTTTCCCTATGGGGAAATTTTGCTTGATTTGTATATTGTAGATTTTTGATGATAAACGTGTTCAAGAAGGAACAAGATCTAATTTGTTCAGACTTTTGAAGAACTTTTGTCAAGTTCTTCATTAAGGCAATTTTAAAAGCAGCAGTTACTATGAGATTGTGGGGAATATTTTGTCATACTTAGAAACTTAAGAATAAACATCTTTTTGGAGAGAATGTTAACGGGAAGTTTCCTCCTGGTTGATGCTTGGTTTAACCTTACTTAAGATTTTTATAAATAACCTGAAAGTAGGAAATTATAATGCAATTTTATATGTCACTACTTCCGGGCATTGAAAGGTAAACCAGAAGAGACTTAAAAAAAAAAGCAAAACTGCAGAAGGGCCACAAGCCAAACTGTGGATACTAAAGAAAGTGACAGATGAGGTTTGGTGTAGGTAAATGTGAAGTGATGCACTTAGAGAAAAACCAGCAGCCAATGAAGCAGTGAGCTCTGTTAGAACCCAGGAAGGAAACCTAGGCATTCCGTTGCTGGGAGGGGGTGGGGTCAGTGTGCTGCTGTGGCCAAAAGCCCAACTGCCTCATCAGGAAGGGCACATGGAGACAACACAGAAAACAGACCTCACACAGAACCATACTAGTATCTTAAATTATCTGTGCACTTTGGACAATCTTACTTATAAAATACAGATCCAGACAACAGCAAAAGTTACCAGGTTAATGGCATTTAGATGAGGGCTCCAATTCTGGAATGATGAAAGCTGACAGTAGTATTTGATCAAAAATATAGTCAAGAGGAAGGACATGCTCACCAGGTCCTTAATTACGAGCTCTAGAGCTCTACCTCATAGCCTTAGGTAAAAGAAAGCCCTTCTCATAGTAAATCAGAAACTTAAGGAATTCCTTGTCCAGAAAGTGGCACTGGCAGAAACTATGCATGGGTGCAAGAGGGGTAAGAGTCCTTGTATGGTTTACGCCTCTCAAAAGAAACAGACCACTAGGGCTATTTGGTCAAACTCAAGAGGTTTCCGTCCACAAACTCCCCATTAACTTAATGCTTCTTTCAAAGGCAGAATGGTGAGCAAAATAGATCTCTGGTCCTCTCAAATACGGAGTTTATAACATTCTTGGAAGGGAAGAAAGGAGATTCAGTAGCTGGAAAGTGGAAGTATTCAACCTTAGGCTCACCTGAATTAGATTAAAATCACACACTGATTGTTCTTCCCTTCCTCTCCTCCCTGACCCACCGTCTCTCTCTGGCATCCTTCCATGCAAGGAACATGTCTAATAGGCATTGCCTGGTGTACATTCTCTTTGTGTTTGGTGGACGGCAATAGAAATAAATCCAGTAGTATCAAGGTAAACCACCTCCCCCACTCCTCCTTAAAAGCTAGAGCTCAGGCAGGTTTCTGGGCTCTCCGGAGTTCTTGCCCATGTGACAAATGGAACCCTAACTTTCACTTCCATTATGTAGCAGCTTTGGCCATTTTGTCTTGAAATCCTCCCTCAGGAAATGGAAGGGTCATTTGTCCCATGGAATTTTAGTAAAAATCATCTTGTATAATAACTTTCTACTTCAATGGGAGAATGATTTTTTTTTTTTCATAATGAAATGTGAACTGGTTGATTATTCTCAGGATAAATGTAAAGGAAAAAAATTGAAGGAAAAAGTAGCATCAGCTTTGAACTGTTTATGATTTCTGCCTTGAAGCTCGAAGACTCTGTGAACAAGAAATAATACCTCAAGAAAACGTCTGGAGTGATGATAGCACCACTTTCCCTGAACGGCTCCAACCACTGTACATCACTTTTAGCTGTGAAACATTTACAACTATGTATCATATGTGACTGCCTAGATTTCCTGTTTTACATGGATGTATTAGAGATGTGTTTTAGTGTGCATATAGACTGGTTTAAATCTCTTAGGTGCAGGGATGGTTATCAATCTCAAATTGTGTTTTCAACTCACTGGAATCATTCACTGTTTCTTTGACTTAAGACAGAGGGCATGGATTCTATTCTTGTGTTGGCTGCTTTTTGCTGTATTTTTAATCTGACTCTGATTTTGCCGTGGGCTTCAACCTTGTCCTTTTTCTAAAAGGAATGGTTCCTGTATATGGAATATACAAAAGGTGAACACCAGCCCTCACATATGATTGGGGACTCCCCCCAAAAACCACTTGAATTTATTTATAAAAAATTGTGTATTCTTACATGTTTAAACTTCAGTCACCTTCAAAGTACTATTTGATGCAATATACCTATCAAGACATTGTTCCACTGCTCAAAACAGTTTTTGAACACGTCGATTTTGATGCCTTTTAGTGCTTCTGCTGTTTTTTGTTTCACCTCTCCCACATTGGCAAAACATTTCCCTTTGAGGACTTTTTTCATCTGGGGAAACAAAAAAATCGCTCAGGGTGATATTGAGGGAATGGGGAGGGGGAGGGTATGGGAGTCATGCCATTTTTGTTCCAAAACTGCTGAACACTGAGCACGGTGTGGGTAGGTGCACTTGTAAATCACCTGTCATGAAATAGGCAAATGCATAGGAGTCTTCAAAAAAAAAATTCACCGAAGCTGAACAGCCTCTCACACCACCAGTTGATACGCTTATACAGATGGGTTCCTACGACACTCACCTACTGGGGGAAGCCTGTACAAGGGGCCCGCCCTCCAGGAGATAATTCCAGTTTTTTTGGGTCCCCCCTTGTATCCAATAACTTAAATGTTTTCATTTAATCTATTTACATTAGGTTCCCCTTAGTTCAGGAGGGTAGTGGAAAGGTAGTTTCAAGTATTGCCATGGTGATAACGGGAACGTTCCATTCCAACCTTTACTTTAAGGGCTTGTTTTTTCCCCTTCTTTATAGTTAATACTTGCTTAAACTTCTAAAATTAGTTACAGTAACACCACAAAACTATGGAAATAACATTGCTGCACAAGCTAGCAGGATAACAGTTATTTGAAACCTGCAAAAGCTGTGCTGCTGCCTTGTGATTTACCACAATCGTTTCAAGAAATTCTGGTGTGATATCTATCCTTTTACCTAGATCTATGGCTTCCCCACCTTCTGCTAGAATAGGGATATGCCTGTTCACCTGTGGGTAGGTATGGATAGTAGCTATTGTTGAATGGGGATTATTTTCCCCATCTCTTACAACAGGTATAGGGTGAAACACTCTTAGGTAACCTTAAACTGTGAGGTTTTCCTAAGTGGCCAGACTTGGGATGTGGTTTCTCCCTTATTTGTAAATTTCAGCCTTATCCAGTATCTCAAATTGTAATAGATACAGTTGCTGTAACTGTTAAACCCTGTTTGAACTGAGAGAATATCTGGTTGTTTGTTTTTCTCCAGTTCATTAGTTTTTGGTCAAGATGTAACCTGAGGCTTAATAGCATTCTTTTAGGCTTCTCATTCTTTGAGGCTTCTTTGCTGAAGGGCTCACTGAAGTGTCTTCTCCATTGGCCAAGTACATGTGAAAGCCATGACTTAAGATACTAAAAGTTAGATTTGCCCAACATTGTGAGTTCAAGCTCTTTCCCCCACTCAGGGTGCTAAACAGAATTGGAATCCTCACTAAGACATGCTCAAGAAAGCTTCAGAAGAGAGCAGCTTCAAAGCCCTGCTCCTTGTGACATTGAACGATAGGAAAGAATTCTTGGGGATTTCCAATTAATACTGTAGCCTTATTACTGCTAATCACTGTCAATAAAAGGTCACTCCAGTCTCCTGTCTTTGAGGAAAACAACGAGAATGTATCTGATGAACTAGAATACTGGCGTTGGGAAATTTTAATACTGCAATATCTAAACTTTGAGTGTACTGGTTCTGTGAACCACCTGAAAAAAGCAAATTAAACTTATTAAACAGTAGTGGTTGTGGTATATCTATTTATAAGAAATCTGAAATATATGGGCTTTTGTTTTTAAGTACTTTCAGTATTTTTTTATGAGATTAAATTTTAATAGCTCTAATAGAAAGTGCTTGGGCTTTCTACTAGAAACTCAAGACTAGTTTTACTATGACACCAAAATTTCAACCAGTTAGACAGAAAATGAATACACATATGTCAAGTTGGAAAACAGTTTAATGGTCACTCACCAAAATCCATAGAAGAATCTTGAATGTTTACAGGGACAAACTATTCCACTACTCCTGTATCTCCACATTGTTCATGTTAGGAGTTTCACAAGTCAAAAAGCATCTGGTTGTTTCATCTACTTAAAACCATATGTAAGAAACAACTTAAGACTTAGTGACTTCAGGCTCCTACGTAAAACCATCAAAATTATCTTGGAAAGGTTTTCTCTGAAAGCAGCTCCCCTGTCCAAGAGATGCTTAAGGCACCTGTGCCATTTTTCTTCCAATGAGCCAAGAGACAGTTGATGCTTCAAAATGCCTTAAGGTCTCAATACTTAGTTAAGGCAAGTATGAAATAGGCTGCATGCCTTCTAGGTGTGATGAACATCAGAGTTTTGAGAAAGACATTAAAATCATGTGCAGATACTAAAGCACCACTGTACAAAGTCTGCAATCCGAAGTCTGGAACCAGTATGTCCTCCAGTACGAGGCCTTTCTAGGCTTTGGTCTTAGAAGAAGATGATTTTTTTGTGCTTCGAGTTGGGTATTTGCCCCTTCGACTTTAACCTCCGAACAGCCTCCCTCATGTGTTTGGGTTGCAGTGGAGGCATTTCTCCCCACTTCTCACACACATCCAGTGCTAAACAGAGGGCAAGGAGAAAGTTTCATTACCACACGAGAGCTTATTCACAATCAGTCCTGTAATTCTCATTAACTCGTCTAAAGCTTGCTAAGAAAATAAACCAAGACATTTTCTCTTCTTAAAATGCTATAAAATGTATCATGTTAGCTTTAGTTTACTATCTCTTTATCAGGCTTTATCATAGGCAATAGTTAAAAAACAAATCTGCTTAAAAAGAAAAATAAAACATTTCACCAGTGAGAGATGGGCAGTGGGCAGCAACCAAGTTCTTTACTTGATGGGTAGGTGGGCAGTTCCCAGGGGACATAACATCAGGGATAACTCCTCACCATGCCACACTGGTCAGCCCCACTGACTGCTTTTCTTGTATCTTCACTTTTGACAGCAGAAATGAGCAAAGTTCATTGGAGAAAAATACGAAGTCTGCTCTTGTCAGCCTGGGCTGAGGAGAGGAGCGAGGAAGGGACATTTCCTAGATGCTTCCTGACTCCCAGTACGGAAACTTTGGAGGAATAATGGTCATGCTCTGCTGAATAAAAAGGTTCCCCGCCTTGGTCAACTTCTAGTCTAAGGGGAAGCTACTACAGGTGCCTTCCTTAGTCCCATAGTCCAGATGTTCTTGAAAACAAGACCATCACAGGTTCAATCCATTACTTATACCAACACCACTCACCTTCTTCTACCACTTCCCCGACGAAAACCTTGGAAATACCAGACATCGCAATAACAACATTCTGAGAGACAGAGGTGCCCGTGATGGACTGGATCAGCTTGAAAGAAGGACGAAGACTCTATGATTAAGTTAGTCAAGGGCTGGCTTTAGGAACAAGTACCCATTAGAGCTCTGCACTGAAAAAGTGTTTACTAAAGGTTAGATGCTGAGAGTAAGACTAAAGCAAGGATTCTCTTTGTTGAAGCCATATCACTGGAATATAAAACTGCAATTGGTCAGATTATTGAGGGATCTATTTTTATTTTCCCACCTCCATGATCCACCAATTTGCTTAACACCTCATTTCCAAATGCCACTGGACATAACTCTGGAGTATAGTTCAGTTCTCTTAGCTGATGAAGATGAAGTATGATAGTCCATCCTTACCCTTTTAATGGCTGCCTTAGGGAAGGCTGACCGGCGATACATTTCATAACGGTTCAGCTGCTCCTCAGAAAAAGAAGAAACCAGGATTCTAGACAAAGATGTAGGTAATTAAGTTCACTTACAAGAAAGAATGCTTAAAACATATTATTAAATCAATAAAATCAAATGTCAATTGGAAAATGAATTTTCAAGGGGTCAATAGTAGGTTTAGTGTTCTTGAGGAATGAAGGTAAAGTATTTCTACTCTTAAGGAACTTGAGCAGAAGTGAAAAACAACTTCATTTCTTACTTCATTAAAAACAAAAACAACAATGTTGAGTCATTCTATTGTACTATGTAGATTGTGTTTTTAGCACTGGGCTCTCTCCCCATAATGCTGCCTTACTACACTTCATATTACAGTAAAAATTTAATGTATAAATTTATATTCAAACCAGTAGATTTTTTTAAAGTATACATTACTGATTATGCTATTACAGCTGTCCCATTTTTTTCCTTCCCTTTCTACCCCTCCACCCTACATCCCCCTCTCCCCAGCACTCCCTCCCTTAGTTCATGTCCGTGGGTCGTACATGTAAGTTCTTTGGCTTCTCCAATTTCTATACAGTTCTTAACCTCCCCCTGTCTATTTTGCACCTACCATTTATGCTTCTTATTCAAACCAGTATTTTTAACATTAACAGATTAAGGAGAAAAATATTTGCAAAATATATGAAAAAGCTTTAATACTCTATATAGGAATTCTTTCAAATAAATAAAAAGATGGTCATACCAATTTTAGAAAATAAGCAAAGGTCATGAACAGAAAATTTACAAAAATACATATGGTCAATAGAGGAAAAAACCTTCACTATTAAAGAAATTAAAATGATAAACTAAAACAAGATAACATTTCTCACAAGACAGACTGACAAGTATTAAAAAGAATGGTACAATTGAGAATGGGAGACAGAAACTCATACATGCAGGTAGAACGTGAAGTAGAACAATCCTTTTGGAGAATTTAGAAATATGTATAAAAATCCTTTGAAAATGTTCATACTATTTGAACTAGCAATTACACTTCTAGTTTATTTTAGGAAGCAAATGGACAAGTATGTAAAGATATGCTCAAGATATTTTTCATAATGTTGTCAAAAGAAAAAAATCCAAAACCCTAGAACAGCTGCAGGTGTTGGTTAAATTACAGTTCATCCACACAACAGAATGTAATTCAACCATTAAAAAATGATTTATGGGCATATTACTAACATGAAAATATTTTGCAATACATATCAAACATTAATAAAAATCTGAAAAGGTTTATACACTGGGCAAACTCTCAATGGTGGAATTATGCATAATTTTTTTTTTACATTCTCTGAATTATTTGCAGTGAGGCCATACTTTTACAATCAGAAGACACAATGAAGCTATTTCCATTTAAAAGAAAATTATAACCTAGGTGTATAGTTATCGACATGCAACATATTTATCATATTTAATGTGAAAAAAGGGTTACAAACAGTACTTAACATTTTTGAAAATTTTAATTTATAAATATACAGGTTGGGCAAAAGTTGGTTCCATTGTAATACAAATAAAAATACAATAATAAAAATACAAAAATAAACTGGATAAATGGTGATGGGGGAAAAAAATAAACTGTGTCTCACGTACTCACAACTGTAAACCTACTTTTACCCATCCCTGTATATGTATAGAAAATATTTTGGAGATGTACATCAAAATATTAACAGTGTTTATCTTGGTGGTATGGTGATATTTTCTTTTTACTTATTTATATTTTCTATGATATATCAATGTATTAATTGATTTATTTTCTTTGAGTTCATAAAAAAATTAAAGGTCAAGAAAAATTCATTAACTTTGTGTGGTCAAGTTAGCATCTTGCAATGGGGAAAGATCAGAAAGTAACTTACTGCATCTTTTGAATCTCATCTTCATCCACTTTCTGCTTCTTCTCTTTCTTTTCTTTGGTGTCTATTTTCAGTTTTTTGGCTGCAGGTGTGAGTAATGATGAATCTTCCCTTTCAACTGCTGTTAAATCTGAGATGTCCTGACTCTTGAGCTGAAAAGGTGAAAGAAACGCTTTTATATATTTGGCCTACTTTCCAGACTTGCGCAAGGTAAGAAGACATCATTCTCATTAACACAACAGATCCATTTATTTGGTAGCTTTTTGGTTCTAGGCACTGGCTGTACCATCAAGTGTAGAATACACTATCTGTCTTAAAGAAGTTTATAGCCCAGTTGTGAAAAGAAAACTAGCTAAAAATCCAGTTCTCCATTTTGGCTATGGTCATAGCTCCCTTATCTGTTTACAGGGGCAATAACATGTGGAAGGTCATCAAAACCTCTCTTCCCCTTAGTCCCTCCCCTAACCCTTTTCTTTAGAGGGGATGTCAGAAAAGTCCTTTCCATCCAGCCAGCTCTTCTGCCTCTAAATCTATAGACTTCTTCATTCATGATGACTCCACGTGGAAAGAATATTTAAAAGGAGGCATCTTCTCATCAAAACAGTGTTTCTTTGAATTTGGAATATTTAAGTGAGCTTCTCCCCCATGTAGTACTCTTTTCTTCCTATCTTTTCATTCTACTGTACCATACAAATATTCACCAGACTGAAACTTTTTGATGATAGGCTTTTCTCTTATCATTTATCTCTCCCACACTAAAGCTTTTGTCCTCATGCTACATGTTTAATGTCTGGTTAATAACAAAATAAAAAATCAAAGTCCAAGCTTCGTCTCTTCCAACTTGATTTACAATCTAAGGATACAACAAACCTCAATGGGATTTAACCTTTGTTTCCCTAAAAGAACTCACATTTAAACTCAGAGGAACATATGGCCCTGAGTGGTGTGGCTCAGTGGGTTGGGCGATGTCCCGCAAACTGAAGGGTTGCTGGTTGGACTCCCTGTCAGGACACATGCCTGGGTTGTGGGTCAGGTCCCTTTTTGGCATTGTGCGAGAGGCAACTGATCGATGCCTCTCTCCTTTCCTCTCTCTCTAAAAATAAATAAAATTTTAAAAAATTTGAAAAATAAACTTAGAGGAATATGAGAGGGGTAGGTGAAAATAGTAGGTAGATGGTAGTATATGTTTAGCAACCTTTTCAATTTCTTCTCCAGTTACAGATTTATAGAAATTTTCTAACCTTCTTGTGGTTCAATTTAGGTGATTTATATTTTCATTGAAAAAAATGAGTCACTTTTCTTAGATTTTTAAATTTATTTGGCTTAAATTTAAATATTAAATTTTCTTATAATTTTAAAGATCTCCATATCGGTGTCTATAGCCCTTTTTTATTTCATGATGTGCTTTTACATTTCAAATAACCAGGTCTTTATTATTTCTTATGTTTTTAGGCATTCATTTATTAATGTCTACTTTTATTTTTATTAACTCCTTGTTCCTACATTCTTCTGGTCTATTCTGGTTTTTTTCTGGTTTCTTGGAGTTGGGTGCTTATTTTCAAAATCTCCTGCTTGCTAATAAAAAATATGAAAGGCTACGAATTTCTCTTTAAACAAGGTTTCAATCAAACGTCACGGGATTTGATGTATTGTCTTTTTGTTAATTTCTTTAATCTAGGGGCGATTTAGAAAACAGTTTAAAATGTCCAGGTGGTAGTTATTTTTGGGGGGTGGGGAGGGGGATGGGAGCTTTTTGCATTGTACCAACAGGATGTGGCCTATTATAATTTCTACTTTTAAGGATTTTTTTTTTTTCTGTGTGGTCAGGTATATGGTCAGTTTTTAAAAGTGTTTCAGAAGCATCAAAAAAAAAACCTTTGTCTTCCATTGGATGAATTTGTGTGTACTGAACTCTCTCTATTGGACTATGCTAATTATTCTTCAAATCCTTTCTGTCCTTGAGATGTTTCCTTCTTAAAATAGCTTCATCACATTTTTTTCCCCTAAAAATTCTTACTTTATACATTTTGATGCAACTTTATGCTCCGGAGGGCTGTTTCCATGTAATCCAACATCCCTGGCGTGATCTCTTTAAGTCCCTTACAGCTCTAGTAGCCCGCGATTCTATCTCTAGGAGTGGTACCCAGAGAGCACAGAGATTCTGGTCCCCTGATTGATGCTGGGCCAGGCAGCACTGGTGAGCTTTTGGGGTGGCACAATGGATGGATTTGGTGTGTTTATGACCCTTGACATTGGTAGCAGTTTATGTCCCAAAAGAGTAAGAACGTGATTAAACCAGTAACTCCCTCGCTCCCTTTAACGACTTTTCAGCCTATAATGACAAAGCTATGCTGAAGCAACATCTAAGAGAAACTATATTGTGGTGAAAGGGATTCTAGGAATCCTGGGTTCTAGCTCTTGCACTGTCTCAGGGTGACATCAGATCCTAACTTCCTCACCAGGAAAACCAAGCAGCTATTTAAAATTCCTTTAGAAGTAGCTTTGATAGTCAAGGACAAGGATTAAAAATATTAACCCAGTGCTTGGGTCTCTGGAGTTTTTTCTCCTTCCTACCCCGCAACCGCCTCTGCGATTGCGGGTCTAGGGGGAGTCCTGGTGAGTTCGAATTAACTTAGCCTTGGAGGGGTCAACCAGGTAACCAAACCGGTCGAGTAGTAAGTAACACAATCTCGGAGTACTCCCCAGGTTTTTTCAACACATCCTCCCTACCTCGCCTTCCTCGGCCTCAGCTTCTTTCAAGTCTCCATCTCCGTCCCCGTCAGTTTCCTCCGGGATTCCGTCCGTGTCAGTAGGCCCGGAGCTTCCGGGAGCAGCGGCGGTCTCCTCGGATGCCCCTGTCTCTCCACCTTTTTCAGTGGGCGACTCGCAGGCATTATCCATCGCCGCGAGAAGAATCGAGGGGAGATCGCGGTGCTGTCACGCACAAGAGCTTCGGACCGCCTGCCTCACAGCAACACAGTTTACTTCCGTCGTCGCGCCACGATGACATCACCCCTACTGTTCCTCGCAGGGTCATTTTGAGGCGCGCGGAGAGAACTTCAGGACTCACTTTTAACTCTTGATTCGGTAGTTGTGGGGCGAGGGAAAATGGAGGCTAGGGATCTCAGTTTGTGGATTTTCCATCCTGGGAAGCCACGCTTTGTAAAGGAGTGCTGCGTTGTTTACTGAAAGACTTCTATTTCCTTCTCGCCTTTCTAAAACGCAATGTCAATGAACTCCTTCCTTAACCTGGGGTCATCAGACTAGTTTGGGGACGGGAGAAAACGCAATTCTGTGGTACGCTCCTGTCGCGAGGTGCGGCTTCCTGGTACGCAGGGGACTCCATCATGTAAGGTTGTGTAGGCCTGTGATTTCATTGAATTGCCAGCGTTTCTAGTCTGTTCCTGAGTACTTAAAAGAAAAGTCATTCAGTTTGAGCAGAATTTATTAAACTCATTTAGTCACTGCACAATCATTGAGCGCCTACTTCAAGCCAGGAACAGTGTTAGTACCAGAAATACAACATAGTTTATACCCAATTAAATGATTTTTCCAATTCATTAGTACTCAAAGTCCGGGTGGGTTTCACACACCTGACTTATGTCAGTTTGGTTAATCTCATCAAAAGTAAGGAAACCGTCCAAACTGGTGTGGCTGAGTTGGTTGGGTATAGTTCTGTAAAGTGAAAGGTCCCGGATTAGATTCCTGGTCAGGGCACATGTCTGCGTGGATTCTGTCCGCTGTAGGGGCGCCTATGAGAGACAACCGATGGATGTTTCCTCTCACAATGATTTTTTTTATCCCTCTTTTTTCTCCCTCCCTTCCCCTTGCTCTAAAAATAAATAAATAAAATCTTTTTTAAAAAAGAAAAAGTAAGAGGAAACAAATCCTCCTGGGAGGGAGGTATTTCCCTTGACTTTTTCACTTTAGGACCCATTTCAGGGATTGGGAGCATGAAAAAGTGGGGATATTTCTATTTTAAAAATTTCCTCCCTTCTGTCATTAAGGTACGGAGGGAGGCATTTTATTCATCTTTGTATCATTGGGTCCCTATACCCATTACATATTTAATCAATGCGTGCTGAAAGAATGAACTAGGAAATGTAGGTGCGCGTTACCATATTCCTCTCTTTGTTTTCTACGCTGCCTGAATGAATTACCGTATTTACTGTCCTGTGGGCTCCCAAACCTTTGGGACGGAGCACACTTCGGGAGGCGGATACAGGTGGGCCCCATTTGTACCCTTTCACCTGTAAAACGGGCGCCCACACAGCGCTTTCCTCTTGCCCCTGGAGGACTAGCCGCACAGCCCGGAGGCTTGGTGCAGACCACAGTCACCTGCGCCGCCAGCCGAGCCCCGCCCAGCTAGGTAGGCGAGGAGGCGGGAGGCGGGGGCGCGGTGACGCTTGACGCCGGATCCCGGAAGTGACGCGCTGGTGGGGGGGAGAGGCGGGGGGGAGGGGGGTGGTGTCCCCGGCCGGTTTTGGGGGGTGCGTTGCCCGGAGACGGAAAGTTTGGGAGCCGAAGCAGGCATTGCTGCGGCCCGGGAAGGGGGTCCGAAGGGCTGTAGCCCTGGGGATGGGGAAGGAGCAGGAGCTGCTGGAGGCGGCCCGCACTGGGCACCTCCCGGCCGTGGAGAAGCTGCTGTCCGGGAAGCGGCTTTCCTCCGGCTTCGGGGGCGGCGGCAGCGGCGGCTCCGGAGGCGGCGGCAGCGGCAGCGGAGGCTCTTCGAGCCATCCCCTCTCCAGTCTGCTCAGGTGGGTAACGCGCCGGGGCCGGGCAGCCGCCTGGGGACCAGTCTCTTGGGTCCCTAGAGAGATCGAGGCTCCTGAGACCCGGGCTGGGTGGGTTTTCGGGGTGTCCTGAGGCGAGGGCAGGCGGCCCACGGGACAAGGAACGCCAGTGCAAGTCCGAGTGGTGCCGGGCTCTCCTTTCTTGTCTCCTGACCTGGCTACGAAGAATGGTGGGAGTGCCCAGGTGGCAGCCTCTGCCGCATGGCACAGCCCGGCTTCACCCTAGTTCGCTATAGGGTGCCAGCTGTCGTATCTAACAAGCTACTTTTATATATATATATAAAGCTACTTTACATTTATATATAAACATATATCTAACAAGCTACTTCATATATATATGTATATATATATGTGTGTGTATATATATGTGTGTATATATATATTTAAATCTCCCTCACCTCCTTCAGGAACTGCCACGCCTTGCAGAATCTCTGGCTCCGCTGGAGGTGATTCTCTTGATTACCTTTTTTTGGGGAACTTGGAATCTTCCACTGACCTCTGCAGGACCTGGCTTTTACTGTTTAAGTTAAAATAGTCTCTGGACTTACGACCTTCAAAGTATTCTTCTTGGAGCTTCTCCTGTGCATGAAGTTCAAATTCTAGTCCCTTGTAGTGAACCTCATTGGAGTAGTCTGTTTAGTGGCATATGCAGGATTCATCAAGGGGTTTAGTCATCAAGAAGTAAAGCTTTAGAAATACTTGTTTAGGAAACTGAGGGGTGCTCTAAACTTCTCTAAGGTCTGTTGTTAAAATAACACTTGAACCTGAAATGTAAGGATTGAGAGAAAAAGATTACTTTTGTGTGGCTTGGAGGGGGAATTGTCAATGCGAGTAAAACGTATTGGTTCGGCAGCACTTTCATAGCCTGTTTTCTTTTCCTTCCTTGTTCTTTTGAGGTTTTAAAGAAGTGGAAGTTCATTTAGAAATGGCTTGGCTTGCTTTTGTTCCCCATTAGTTTATGTAACTTCAATTTGTGTGAGCTTGACTAAGGAATCCCAAGGCTCTAATAAATTGTTAGATATTAAGCACTGAGCAGGAACCCAGCTCAGCTCTATACAGGAAGATTTTAAAAAGCAGTATAGGAGAAGAACTGTCCTTGAACTTTTCTGGGGATGCAAACACCAGTATTATTTGCTGCAATTTCTCCAGCTCCTTGAACAGTGGTGTCACACAGTTGGTACTCAGGATTTGTTGAATAAATAAAAGTATCAGAGGATGATAAATTTCTAAATAAACTGATGGTGGTACTCACTGTAATTGTTAGTAGATCAGAGAAATGAGATGCTACTTTGGGATAAGATGGAGGTCAGGGCTTCCAGGAGGAGGGGGACTTTAGCTGGCTTTGAAGGAAGTAAGAATTTGAGTAGGTGAGGTAGCATGAGAGTGTTCTAGATGGGCACACCCCAATGAGAGGCACAGAAGTGGGAATGGAGACTTACTTGGTGTTAGCAGGACACTAGAAGCACCCCTCCCTGGAGCCTTGACTGGTTGGGCACCGTAAAGGGAAATAATGGAAAGATACACTTCCATCTTTCAAAGTGACTTAATCTTTCTCTGTTTATGTTCCCACTCCCTTGATTGGTGCCTGACAGCTCATAGGTGTTGAATAAATGTCCTTTGAATGCATGAATTGGGTTTTGAATCTTACCTGGATTACTTTGATATTTTTGCACTGGTGATGTCTGAGAGATGAGAGAAAGACTGTACAAGTTTGGAGGTGCCTATCTCTAATGAGTTGAATGATGTAGCATTTGGAGGTTTGCCAGAGATACTTTAACCCCCAGTATATCCTGCTGAAGTGAGAAGCTTGCACATATCTCCTGTCTTCAAGTACAGGTCAGGTTACTCTTATTGCTCTCACTCAGAGACGGTTGAAATTTTGCTGAGGATTTAGCTGCTGTATAGTTAAGCAAGACTAGGAAATCTTTGCTGAGTGCAAAGTTTTTACTTTGGGCCTCATGCTAATATATCCAGTTTGTCAGAAAGTGTAGATGGTGGTGTCTCCCTTCCCTTGGGTAAGAGAGCTGACTCTTGTCTTGCTTCTGTGTCTGTTGTAGAGATGGTAGGTAGCCTGAGAGCGGGCCTCTCATCCCTGTGACTCCTAGGGGCAGGGAGGATCTGCAGGCACTTGTTATAGTAGGTGTGTCATTAATTAGAGGTGACTCTGGTTAAACCTAGTGAAAGACTTTTGAGCAAATGAGACTGTGTGTTTAAATAATCCCTAGGTCAGCACATCTTGTCTTTTGAGATTTGGAAATAGTAGAGGGTGGGTCTCTCCCGCCCTCACTCCCCACCTGAGGGGCTTTAGGTTATTTAGCAAGAGCTGCAGAATCATTGTTTCAGAGGAGACCTTTGCATTAGCCGCCGTATCTTACCCCTCCACTGGTACTGCCAACTGTAGCTTGCATTTGTCCAGCTGTTTAAGTGACCAACTAAAGCTGGCATATACAGGAGCTTATAGCTGCAGTGAATATAAGTGTTCCAGACTACATGAGTGTTCGTCCTTTCATTTATTTATTCATCTTTTCATATAGTCATCTATTTATGACCCTGTCTGCATTCCACAAAAGTTTTGTGCTTACTCTTAAACTACAGAGTGCCCCCTCTCTCACCGTATCCCTTTTCTCTTATACTGGTTGGGTTTAGGTCTTAACTTCTTAGAGGGCATCCTAATGACCCTAATACACACTGATCTCTCAAGCTTCTCTTTTGTAACCCATCATCTGTAGTGTACAGTAGCTCATCGACTGATACTTTGCTTGCCCAGCTTTCACAGTTGATTACTTTGGCCTGTCAATATGATGCTTACATATAGTAACCCTCACCAATTGAGAACATTCTGGGAGTCAGAAAGTCAGCAAAGAAGACTTCTAGATTAAAAAAGAAAAAGTTGTTATAAACTCCATGCCCGTCTGACCTTCCCTTATTTACTGTGCATTCACAGGCAGTGTAGTATTATGCTTAAGGCCACTTATTTTGGCGTCAGACTGCCTGGATTCATATGCTGCTGCCACCACTGACTACACAAATTATTCAACCACTTTGAACTTCAATATCTGCATATAAAACAGGGATAATAGTATCTGCCTTATAGGTATTGTCTTAGGTAATTTGTGTAAGAAAATTACCACAATTTCTGGCACATTATAAGTGTTCACTGTTAGCCATCCTCAGTTCAGTTCAACACGTACAGTTTTGCCATGCTGCACCTATTAGGTATATAGTACCATGCCAGACATTTTAAATAGTGTTCTTTCACACTTGGGTATCTGTTTCTCAAACTATGGCAGATTAGAAAGTAAATAAGGGAGAGGACCTGCTCAGGCAGGCACATTAATGCCATTCACTTACTAAATGTTTACCTGCCATCTACTTTGTGCTAGGTGGATTGCTAGACACACTGCAAAGTTTATCTCCAACCTGGTATATAGGAGGTATTCTATCAAAATTAGTCAGTCCTGGCTCTCTCCCTCTCAGGAGCATGCCAAGCCTTTCTCTTCTCCCTCTTCTTCCCACCAGGCACCTTACCTTTTCCTTTCCCTTTCCTAGGCTCCGAGGGCCCTCCTGTTGCCTCTGTAATCTGTTTTCTGAGCCTGTGCAACTCAGCGGCTCACTTCTACGACCTTTGTAACTTTTAAAATAAACTTTCTCTTAGAATTTTATTAAAAAAATTAGTCCCTCTTCTAATACATGGTCTGTTTTACAGCATTTATAGTAGTATGATATGACTCTGTGATTGACAAAATGAAAAACAGAAAAAGCAATTAAAATCTAGGATTCCACCCTCCCACTGCCACAGTAACTTGAGACTATTAACATAGATATATATAGTCTTATATGCCTAGTGAGGCCTCAAGTATCATTGAATTATAGCTTAGTGTTACAATTTCTCTTTATTATGAATCTTAGCTATCAAATAAAGATTAAAGTACATTCACTATAACTTGTTAATGAAAGTAGGCAAAACATTTTAGTTTTCTATGCAGAATAATTCAAATACAATTTTTGTTACTTAAAAGGACAAGCAGTAGATTATCTAGAAAGCAAAGCTATTTAAAATGTCTAGTCAAACAGTGGTTTGGGAGAGCATGGATTTTAACTTTATATGTCTCATTTTTTAATTGTTGAATCAGTGTATGCTTTCATTCTGTAGCTTGGACAGGTACTGTATTAATTTTTTTTTTTTTCACAAATGGGATTTTCTGTTTGTCAACATTAAGTCTGAATTTTAGACAGATTCTTGGACTGGGAGCTCATATCCATCAGCTCGTTCAACCTTATCACCTGTCTCATCCCCAGTAGCTTTTGCAGAACTGTTACCTTTGCTGTGAAGCTCCATGCGTTTTCCCACTTCAGACTCGGGCTTCTTCAGCATTTTGACTTTTCTAACAAAGACATCATGGAGTGGATAAATAGATTGGCAAGCCTTTCCCATGTTTTTTCTAGTGCTATTTGGAATCAGTTTATTGACCACTTCTTTGAAGGCATTTGTCTGCACCTCTGGGGTCATAATTTCCATCTTCTATTGGATTTGGTGGATCTGTTCATGCTGAGCAAATCTGATTGTTGCTTTTGTGTTGTTGTTTTTTTTTTGTAAAACCAAGACAGAATAGACAAAGCAAATAGCCTTTGGTAGTCTTGACATCATTGTGAGCTTCAATCATGGTCTGCCATTTTTGACCATGGAGCACATTTTTATTATGGGTAAGATCCATGCCAGTTTTTGCCCTGAACATCCTCAGTGATTAGCTTGGATTTTCTAAATGCAAGTTCATTATTCTGCAGATCAGCTATGATCATTTTAAAAGCATGGCCCTTGAGACGATCAGCTGAGACTATGGCTTCTCAAATTCTTATGACTAGTGTTTTCCAACACTTTGTATATTGAACATAGCTGATGCTTTCACATCATACCAGTCTTTCTTAGAAAACGAATCAAATACTTTCTTCTTGGCTCCCTTTTTGCTGCTTTTCATAAGGCATTCATTCTTGCTGACCACTATGATGCTGCTCACAGAGCCAAAAGGGTAGAAGTGCAACTCACCACACTTCTTTTAACTCATGGTATTTTTCAGCTCTGGGCACATAGCAGGCACTCAAATTCTGATATGATGGACAATTGATATGTTTATGGTTATAGTGAAACTACTGATTTTGAGGAAAACTTCTGTATGAGAATTCAGTATGGTTTGGGTTAAAAGGGAATTACCTCAACTAGAGGGCAAAAAGATCTGAGGAAAGGAAAAGTTAAAAGAAAACATATATTAACTTAAAACTCTAAGTTGAATTATGAGCTATATACTGATGTATGTGCATGATCAAAAGTGAAATACACACCTGAGTGTTCAGAAGCACAGAGAAACTAAAGCTGTTATTGAGAAGATTATATCATGGTTTAGAAAAATTCTGCACTTAATTTCTCAAGCATGAGAAGAGTTGAATAAGAAGCCAAGGACAGTTGCTGGAGAAATCTGAAAATTTATAGACATTTATTTACATTTACATTCATTGTAGCACTAAGTGTGGCTCTGTGACTGGTGTGGCTCAGTTGGTTGGGCATCATCAAGCAAAGCAAAAGGTCACCAGTTCAATTCCTGGTCAGGGCACATGCCTGGGTTGCAGGCATGGTCCCTGGTTGGGGCACATGACGATTGATGTTTCTCTCACACGTTGATGTTTCTCTCCCTCTCTTCCTCCCTCCCTTCCCCTCTCTCTAAAAATAAATAAAGTAAATGTGGCTATAAATTTGTTTTTACTCTGCCATTTGGGGTGGGGGGAGGGCAGGGAAGACTATCCAAAAATAGCCATGAGTTTCCCAAAAACATGAGAAGGTTCTGAATTAAGGAATGAACATTTTTGAAAAATGGACTTGGTTTTAGGGAAAATAACAGGTTCTCTCAAATGTCAGAACATATTCATTGTTTTTAAGAAAGATCCCTAATATTTATTTAAGGAATTAAGACTTTTAAAAAAGATAATGGTTAGCATAACCATTCTTTTGAAAGGGACCTTTATTCACCCTCCAGAATGAATCTGAGGCTTGGAAATTATAATGACATGACAGCTGTCTCCATGTTAACCCTTTCCTTTTGCCCTCCTACCCTGGCAGATTTCTTTCAAATGTGCCTGTTTTGAGCAAAATGATTTTAATGTCCTGAGGAAGAGGGCAACATCGACCATGTAAGGATTATAGAATGGGAGGCTGCTAGAAGCAGGATCTCATGGATTTGTCTGATGTAAGTTCCTGCTCTTTGAAGAGAATGCAAAAACAGAACAAAGCAAAACACAACTATCCACTAGGATAGCTGTTTTCTAGATCTTCCTGCCTTATTACTTCATTAAAATAGTTTTTAAATAGCTTCTAAAAGTACTTCTTTCAAGTATTATTTTATCGGGATGGCAGCCCTTTTCCTTTACTTTGGAATTGCTGTACATTTTTGCTTTCTCTAAAGCAGAATAGAAAATAAAAAAAGATGGCATGCTTGGAAATCACTTCATGTGGTGATTTTATATTTAAAAATCTAGAAAGTGCCTAATCGAAGCTGAATAAGGGATCTACTTGTAAAAGATAATTTAGCAGAAGTTTCATTAGTCAGAGATCTCCCTTTTTCTGTATTCTCCAATTGAAGTTCAGTTTTTACTGTCTTAGTTACAAAAGTTAGAGACAGGAAACAGTGATCAGTCCTGTGGTCTGAAGAATTTCATTTGTATCTAGTTAGGTTCAGCGCATTCACTTGTCTTGGGAGGTTATGGCCCCAGTGAAAGTTGCATCCTTGGCCAGAAGATCCCTTCAGAAGCATTCCCCCTTCCCAGCTTCCCCCCTTGGTTTGTTAACCGCAAACAGCTGTGCATTTGAGTTTACAAAAAGGAAGTCAAGGCTATTTCTGCCTTAGTCTTCAGTAGGGAAAGTAAATTACTGGGTTTTGTAGTCCAGATACACTAAGAAAATCCCAAAAGTAGATAGTGGAGAGTTCTTCGAAATGTCAGGCTCTCCTGTGGGCCAGACCTTGGTAATTCTGGGGAGCCCTCAGAAAATGTTCCCCACACTGATTTCCAAAAGATTACTGGGAAATTTTCTGTGGCATCGAAAATTGTATCACTATATTCATAGAACATCTTCAAATAACTTTGGTGTGGTTAGAGTTAATGGTAGTAATACTAGAAATTATATGGTATGGCTTAATATTTATCCTTTCTCAGTAATTTGTAGATCAAGTGTGTTTAGTTTACAAATCAGAAAAATTTTTAGAACAAAAGTCAGTGTCTCTGCATTGCTTGTGATATCACTATTAAAAATGGTGGAGATGACCCAGGAAGCAGAACTGCCCCACTTGCTTGCTTATTTGGTTACTTAGCATAGCTACTAAGGGTCAGGTTTTATCCCAACTCTGCTTTGAGACTTAGGCAAGTTATATAACCTCTCTGAGCATCATCTTCATTTGTACTGGGTCTGGGATAGTACATACCTCCTGAGACAGTATCATATGAGCTAAAATGTATATGGCACTTAATGTCTGGTTTGGTAAACCTCGGCTGCTAAAATCATCTGATGGGAGCCCAATGCTTTCCACCTTTTATAATTCCAGAATGATAATCTTGTTTGTTAAGGGCATTTTTTTTTTTTTTTTAGTTTTTAAAAATTATTAAAGATTACATTTATTTATTTATTTTTTAGAGAGAGGGGAAGGGAAGGAGAAAGACAGGGAGAGAAACATCGATGTGTGGTTGCCTCACACACCCCCAACTGGGGACCTGGCACAACCCAGGCATGTGCCGTGACTGGGAATTGAACCAGTGACCCTTTGGTTTCGCAGGCTGGCACTCAGTCCACTGAGCCACACCAGCCAGGGCTTAAGGACATATTTTTTTATGGATGTGACCATTTTAAAATTTATAATAATTGGTACCATGGGCTCACAACCTTTTCAAATATGAGTTGTCCCTAAAAATGTACCTAAAAATGGTAATGGTGGCAAAGTTACAATTTCTTGTCCAAAACTTTGGTGTTTGGAATCCTGAATCTTTGTTGTAGGGTAATATTGAGCCCCTAGTGGGATCTGGAGCAACACGCTGAAACATTTCTGCAGTGAAACCTGTAAATATTCACAGTAAATGGGATAAATATGAAGCAGCTCCATATCTGTTTAGGTCAGGTTTTGTACCTAAATGAGTTTGCTGCTAACTTTTGAAAATGCTTTTTGGATTTCTGAGTTGTAGATAAAAGAATACGGATCTCCACCTTTATTATAGAAAAATTGCTAGATATATAAAAACACAAAGAAGAAAATAAAGTCATCTATAATTCTACCACCTAAAGAAATTACTGTTGTAATTTTGATGTACATACTTTGGTCGTCTTTTACCCAAACTTTTTTCTTTTTTTAAACAAATGACATTATTCTGTACATACTTTGTCTCAAATTTTTACATAACATATTGTGAACACTTTCCTATTATTTTTTATTTTCCTCAACCTCATTTTAAATGGGTAAGTCATATTCCATAGTGTGTATGAACTGTTATTTGTTTAACCCCTTCCATGCCATTAGACATGAGTTTGTTTTTAGTTTTTTGTATTGGAACAGCATGGTGATATGCATCCTTATAGATCAGTTTTTGTGCACACTCATGCTTGTAACATTTTATATACTCATTAGGATAGTAGGTGTAATTTGAGTATTCAACCATTGTGAATCAACATACGTGCAGTAGAATTTGAGGTCTCATAATAATCTTAAGGCCCCTTACATCTTTTGGGTCCTTTTCATTGGAAAGTAATGTACTGATGTATGGCTGCTAAATGCTACTTATTTAGAAAGTTACCTTTGTACAGACCCAGGATTTTTAATGGTCAAGTTAGGGTCTCTTGGGTGCCTCTTCAGAGGCAAATGTTGAAAAGAGGGCCATTAATCATACAGATGCATGGAGCAATATGCTTGCTGCAAGTGGAGTGAGACAGAACCAATTTCATTTGTAGTTCTAGTTTTTATTATGGAAAATTTCAAACGTACAGAAGTCGAGAGAATAAAATAATGAATCCTCAGATACCTTATATACCCATAAAACAATTGCTAGCTTATAGCCAATTCTGTTTCTTTTTATCGCCCTCCTTAACTCAGTTATTTTTAAGAAAACACTGTATATATTATTTATGTATCTTTGAAAGATAAGGATGCTTTAAAAAATATTCACCATACCATTATCACACCTAAAAAATGGCAGTCCTTTAAAATCATCAAATGTTTAATTAGGGTTCATGTTTTCCATATTGTCTAAAATATATTTTACAGTTTGTTCAAATCTGTGTCCAAAGAAGGTCCACACATTGCATTTGTTTGATATATCTCTTAAGTCTCTTTAAACCTATGGCTTTCATCTCTGTCATTTTTTTCTTCCTAGTTTTGTTTTTTTTTTTTTTAACCTTCACCCAAGGACATTTTTCCATTGGTTCTAGAGAGAGAAGAAGGTGGGTTGGGGGGAGAGAAAAAGAAAGAGAAACATTGATTGGTTGCCTCCTGCATGCACTTCAACTAGGATCGAACCTGCAGCCTGGGTATGTGCTCCCATCAGGGACTGAACCTGCGACTTGGGACGAGGTTCCAACCAACTGACCATACCAGCCAGGGCTCTTTCCACTTTATTTGTTGAAGAAAAAGGTCATTTGCCCCATTTCCCACAGTCTGGGTTTTGCTGATTGTGTCTCTGAGGTATCCTTTAACATGTCCACCTGTCCCCTGTATTTCCTGTAAGCTGGAAATCAGATCTAGACAGTTGGGCTGACTCAGGTTCAGATTTTTTGGCAGGATTTCTTCCTTCAGATTAGTCTTTTTGGTGATGTTGGTGGCCATTGACGGTCACTGCCTAGATCCAGGATTTAACAAGGACTTAGTGATATTTTGATTTCTATTTTACCTTCTTTCCTACTTAACTGGAATACCCTTTAGAAAGAAATCACAGAGAACCCTCCTGTTATGAATGACCTGGTTATCCTAGGTACAGTTTGTGCAGGAAAGGTGAATTAAATGCTGATTCTTTTCTCTTATTTACCAGTTTTCTTATCAGATAGTCTTCAGAGATGTCTAATGAGTTTTTTGTAAATAGCATTATGAACTCATATTTATTTAAATATATATGTGCTTCAGTAACAACCTTTTTAAAATGGGCTCCGAGACATTTATACTTTGTCCATTTTACTTTACCATGAAAAACAGTTAATTTGATTTGTAATGAAGTGACGTTTGTGTTAGTGTATTTTAACTGAGTGATATTTATGCTCAGAGTTCCCAGGTTCATGCTGGTTCACCTGGTCATTTGCAAATCAAGTGTTCTAATCTTCAGAGTATAGAAAGTTCAGCTGGCTTCTTATCTCTCTCTCCTTTTTTAAGTTTCCTGCTGGGCATAGGTGAAGAGACTTGAGTAATGAAATTTCTTTAGGTTCTAATTATGGAAGACTTTGTTATTTTAGTATTTTTATTAAATACTATATACTGTGTCCAAAGAAGGTCCACACATTGCATTTGTTTGATATATCTCTTAAGTCTCTTTAAACCTATGGCTTTCATCTCTGTCATTTTTTTCTTCCTAGTTTGTTTGTTTTTTTTTTTTTTAACCTTCACCCAAGGACATTTTTCCATTGGTTCTAGAGAGAGAAGAAGGTGTGTTGGGGGGGGAGAGAAAGAGAAAGAGAAACATTGATTGGTTGCCTCCTGCATGCACTTCAACTAGGATCGAACCTGCAGCCTGGGTATGTGCTCCCATCAGGGACTGAACCTGCGACTTTTTATTTTTATTTTTTATTTTTATTTTGTTTTTTTAAATTTTTATTTTGGGGAAGACCCACTTGAAATGGTCTTTTCCCACCCGCTTTATAGAGTGGCTCTGTGTAAGAATCTAGATATGTCTGAGTTGTTACTTAGATTATTCAGCCTCATTTGTTATTCTGATTATGTTTCATGGTGTCACACTTTTTACTGAACATTGAAGAGTCAGTTGAATTGTCCTTCATTAAGTGTACTGAGCACATTTTTCTGTCTCCTTATTGTTGATTTTTGATTTATTGCATTCAGAGCTCCCACTCACAACTCTGATTCTGGGTGCCTGCTTTGACACCTGTATATTTCTTTTCTTGGCTTGGAGCTCAGCTACATATGAAAGCATTTTGGGGGGAGGGGGATAATATTTTATCCATTAATTTTATATATTTTTAGTGGGGATAGGAAACTGGGTCTGGGTGCTCCTACCTTGACTTGCCACCCAAATGCTACACCTAGAGCCCATTTAAATGTGCTAAAAGCAGCACATGGAACCACTCATTTGTTTTCCTTTTTGACAGTTGTTGGGACAGTCAGGGTTCTATTGTACTCCCGAGAGATCTTGGCCTCTTTAAGGCATTGACAGCATACAGCTCTATCACACTGAGTTCACAACACTTTCATGTTGGGCTCTTAGATTCTTTTAAGAGCATTGTCATTATTAGTTCAGATGAAAAATGAAAATAAAAGTATAGAGAAGAAATATATTGAACTTCATTTATCTTTTAAAAAAAGTTTTAATAACAGTTTTATTAATGATAATCCCAAATTAGGAGCAACCTAAAAATCTGTTAACAGGATAATGTACACTATATAAAAAACATAAACAGAAGTCACACTGACCTCCTCCAAGGACCAACCTGGAATTACAACTAAATTGTGGAGAAATCACCTGGAACAAACAACTGAACAATAGCAAGAGAGGAGCCTTGTAACCTTGGAGACAGAAGAACCGGCTTTAGCGCAATCTACCTGGTAAGGAGTACGGTACAGACTTGAGAAGGCGGGTGGGGCGCCCAGAGGCAGCAACACCAGAAGGATATTGAAATGGCCAGTTGGATCCCCCTTAGAAGAGCAGAGTCTAAACCAAAAGTGGGGATCTCTAGCCCACAGCACCAGAGCCCAAAAAGTACACAGAAAACAGCTAGCTGCGAAAAGCGGCAGGGTTCTCTCCCAGCGACAGGCGGCTGGAGACACAAAGAGCCTTCTATAGGGCCAATGCAAAATTTTTATTTGCAGCCACTTACCCTGGTCTCTGGCAAAGGTGGGGACAGAGTGGGCTAGAGACCCCTGAGGAGAGACTGGGGAAGGAGGCTTTGGGGACAGAACTGAGAGAGTAGCCAGCGGGATCCCCCATGTGGCAGCAGCCATCTTGCTCAGGCAGAGACCACACCCCTGAGTGGCAGCAGCGTCAAAAGACCCAATAGCCCTGCCACCAGGTGGGATTCTACCCTGCCCTGTGCTGTCTGAGCTGCCTGCTGAGTGCAGAGAGAATAGGTTAACAGCTGAAGGAGACAGCCACAAACAGTAGATTACTGGAAATCTCAAACAGACTGCCTAAGGTCAGACAGGGTCAACATCTGACATCATCCGAGGCAGATCTGGAAAGTAAAAACAGCGGTCTCCAACCATAGAAGTTCACACCACAACGTCAGGAAATCAAGACAGATTAACTTAAGAAGCAGAAGCAAAAGAGAAGAGTCTCACAGATAATGGGAAAACAAAGAAATACACCCCACTTGAAGGGAAAGGAGGAATCCCCATAAAGAGAACTAAATGAAATAGAGGCAAGTAAACTATCAGATACTGAGTTCCAAACAAAAGTTCTAAGGAAGCTCAGTAAGCTCAGTGAGTTCAGAGAGAATTACAAAAAACTACAGGGAAACTACGAGGAACTTAATGCATACTGTGTCAGCATGAAAAAGGACATAGAAACTATCAAGGAAAGACAAGAGGAAATGAAGAATACAACTCCTTACAACTCCTGAAGTGAGGAACACAGTAGAAGGAATCAAAAGCAGGCTAGATGAAGCTGAGGACCAAATCAGTGAGCTGGAGGACAAGGCAGAAAAAAGCTCCCAGAAAGAGCAAGAAAATGAAAAAAAGACTCAAAAAGAATGAAAGAGGCATTTAGGGAAATGCAGGACAACCTGAAACGTAATAATATCTGTATCATAGGGATACCAGAAGGAGAAGAGGGTGAGGAAGGGATAGAGAACCTGTTTGAAAAAGTAATGATGGAAAACTTCCCTAATTGGAGGGGAGAAAAAGTCACACAAGTCCAGGAAGCATAGAGGGTCCCATTCAAGAGGAACCCAATGAGGCCCACTCCAAGACACATCATCATGAAAATGGCAAATATCAAAGACGAGCAGAGAATCCTAAAGACAGCAAGGGAGAAAGAGGTAGTAACATATAAGGGAGTCCCAATACGGCTAGCAGCTGACTTCTCAACAGAAACACTGCAAGCCAGAAAGGAATGGCAAGAAATATTCCAAGGCATGAACAGCAAAGGCCTGCAACCAAGACTGCTCTACCCAGCAAGGCTCTCAATTAAAATGGAAGGCGAAATGAGGAGTTTCCCAGACAAAAGAAGTCTAAAAGAATACACCTCCACCAAACCAGCACTGCAAAATATGCTAAAGGTACTGCTTTAAGATGAGGAAAATATTTCTATGAATACCTAGTTCCTTTCAGAGTTGCCAATACTTGATATTACCAATATTTTTAATACTTATTAATCTGATTGTGACAATGATGTTATTTTAATTGTTCCTTTACTATTTTTTGACACTAAACCTGTTTTCATATATTTCTTGCCTATTTCTATTTTTTTTTTTTTAAAGCTTTAAATGACTTTTTTGGTATTCTTCATTCATTTATTGATTAAAGGTTTGGAGAACTTTTTTCCCTAAGAAAAAAACAAACCCTATTAACCATGTTTCAGATGTGTTGCAAATACTTTTCTATTCTATTCCTTGTCCTTTAACTTTTTTTATATGTATATTACAATATAGTGAAATGTTTAATATAGTCATATTATCAATATTTACTTTATAGCTTCTGGGTTTGAATATTTTACATCAGGTCATGAAAAATATTAGTTCTATTTTCTTCTAAAACTCCTTAGATTCTACATGTTGATTTTTAACTTGCCTGAATATTTCTTGTATAATGTGTGAAGTAGGGCTCTATATTTGTTTTATTTCAAGTAATAGTGGTCCATGCACCTTATTTGTTGAATAAGCCTTATTTTCCCCATTGATTTGAAATATCAATTTAATCATATATTGTTAGACAGATATATATGTTTGTCTCTAGAATGTTCATTATATTTCATTGATCTACTGGATTATTTCTGTGCTGGTGTCATGTTAGTTTAATTGCTAAGACTTTATAATGATTTTAAATCTTTTAAATATTTTATAATTAACTTTGACATTTAAAAAAATAAATAAAATTAATCTGCATTTAAGAAAGAAAGAAAGAGAGAGAGATGGAACTTCTACCTTTTGTGACAACATGGATGGAACTGGAGAATATTAAGCTAAGTGAAATAAGCCAGTTGATGAAAGACAAATACCATATGATCTCGCCTATAAGTGGACTCTATTAAAAAAAAACTAATGAACAAAATAAACCACAGGCACAGAAACATGAAGCAGACCGAAAGTGACCAGAGGGGATAGGGAAAGGGGACAATGGTGGAAAGAGGGGAAGGGACTAGACAAAGGACACGTATGAATGACCCTTGGACATGGACAACAGAGTGAGAATTGACTGTGGGAGTGGGAGGTGGGGGTGGGATGGGTGGGGGGGGGTAAAGGGGAAAAAATTGAGACAACTGTAATAGAATAAACATGACTTACAAATTAAAAAAAAACAAACAGTATAAATGTACGTATTATATATGCCCTCAGAAGTCTCTGAATCCTCTTTTTTTTTTTTTAATTTGAACTTCATTTACTGAGAAAGGAAAGCATATCTTAAAACAGTTCACCTTCGTAGTGCCAAAGAGTTATCAACACTATTGAGTTGGATGGTACATGCTTCTTGCATGTGGCTCTTGTGATGGGGCCCATCCTTTTTCATGGCTGCACAGCGTACTTATCCCTTCCAGTGATCACTAGAAGCAACATGATTATGCATGCAGTTTTTTTTACTGTGATTGGAAAAGGAGTTCCAAATGTGTGTCCCACTAATAATAGTATGAATAGTCAGCATGTATTTAGCTTTAACTGATACTGACTGATACTGGGTCAATAGTGTTCATTTTTACATTGCAAAGGCATGATTAAGTGCTTGTCATTACTAGGATTAAGAAAATAAATTTTTATGATCACCTATCCTTGTGTGAATTTTGTGACTTTCAGCTTTGCATGTGTACCGTCAGATTTCTTAATTACAGTTTTCAGTTACGGTGAAAGCTTAAAATTTCAGGGGCATTATAAATTTGTAAAGGAACATTTTATTTAAAAAATTGGAAACTTGGCGGTGGGGAGGAAGTATAAGGGGGATAAATGGTAATGGAAAAAATATGATAAAAAATAAATTAAAAAAATTGGAAACTCTATTCTTAACTGTGAAAAGGTAGAAAAAGTAGTACTATTACCTGAGGTGTCAGGTATTTAGAAAACATAAACTAATTAATTTGGAGGTGGTACTTGATTTAACCTTAGAAAAAATCCTTCTTAAAGGGGATTCCTACCCATACCACAGCCCTTTTTGTCTAAGTGGACCAGGCTGTTGACTTTGTTTTCTGTTCACTTGAAAAAGCATTCATTGTGATTTTCTTTACAGTTTTCTTAAAACCAATCCATTTTTCAAGTTATTTTTCCTTTTAAATATATTTGAGACCTACTTACAAGAAGTCCAATTACCAGAAAAGCTTATAAAGCAGATCAGTTCAAGTCTGTTTACCTGAATTACTTGAAGATTCTTAGACTTTCTGGGATTTGTTTTTAGATCTTTAGCTCTTTGCTGGGCCTGGAGAGGAGCTTTGTTCATAACTGTTGGTGTCACGTTCCGCAGTCTTTCTCTGATCTAGCCTGACGAAGCGGGTGCATTGTCTCTTGTCCCAGTTGGATCCAACTGCCTGATGCTTGCTTCTTCAGGTTGCCCTACAGCCTTGATTAAACTTCAAGCAAAGCCTCACCCATATTGTAGTATTTGAGGTACTCATCTCACAAGTGAATTCACAAGAGCTCAGTTATTCTGCAGACTATCTTGTAGGTGGGTATGAACATGTGTATTTGGGAGGGAGGGTGGTTTCACTTCTTGAGCACCTAATACTTTGCTCTCTGTTCCAAGAGCTTTACCTCTGTATTTCTTCAGTTTTTACCTTTACAGTATGCCTGGTAGATGATTATTATTGTTCCCATTTTACAGATGAAGAAGCTAAGGTTTAGGGAGAGGTTAAAGAGACTTGCCCAGGGCCACATAGAGGGATGCAGAGAGAGGAGTCTCTCAGATTCCAAAGCTGTTGCTTGTACAGCACTACATTTGACCACCTGGAGAACTCAGTCTCTTTGGATGAGATTCAAACCATCATTTATTATATGTTTAGGTAATAGTTTACCAAAAGGATTAGTTAGGGAATTATTTATTTTATTTTGAAAAAAGATTTTATTTTTACACAGAAGGGAAGGGAGAGACAAAGAGGGAGAGAAACATCAATGTGTGGTTACCTCTTGTGTGCCCCTCACTGGGGACCTGGCTCACAGCCCAGGCATGTACCCTGGCTGGGAATTGAACCAGCAACACTTTGGTTTGCAGGCCAGCAGCACTCCATCCACTGAGCCACACCAACCAGGGTGGGAATTATTTATTTTAATTCAAAGTTTGCTTTTATAACACTGCCATACACAGCACTTTACAAATATTAACTCATTTTGGCCTCATAACAACTCTTTGGGAAATGCACTAATATTACTACCATTTTACTGAGGAGGAAACTGAGGCACAGAGAGGTCAAGTAGCGTGTCCAAAGTTTTGAACCCAGGCAGACTGGCTCTGGAGTTTTTGCTCCAAGTTTTTATGCAGCTGGGGATTCTTCCCTTTATCCAAGAATGCAACACAAAATCCCTTTGGCACACTGACTACATAAAGTGAGAGGCCTGTTTTTTTTTTTTTTTAAATCAACGGAAATTTCCCTGGACTATAGGAAAGTTAGATGAGGGGAATGTCTTTAAACTTATGCCAAGGAATATATTTGGTCAGAGGATGCAGAGGAATGCTATGCAGCACATAAAGAAGAGAAGCATCCCTTTGTTTTTTTTCAAACTTTTCTTCTAGAAAATTCTCACCTTCCTCTTAAGCAGGTTAATGTGGTCATGAGTTTCATCTGAGAAATTTCAGATTCCCCTTCCCCCGCCAAGTTCAGAGTAATAATTTGTTTTGGACGCATGACTGCCAGATGTACTTCCAAGGCTAAAATGTGTTCAAGGGAAGTAAATCTAAACAGTTGGCAGGAAACCAGAGGTGTGTGTATTTGAAGTTATTTCTAACAATTGCCACCAATTCTGCTTTTTTTAAGAATTCTCTTCCCTTCTCCTCCCTCATTGGTTGTTTACAATCAAATTTTACATTCCCAAACAACAGTTTGTCCATAAAATGATTTTCAGGGAGTATTACCTGGCTGGTTCAAATGATGGCTGGTACTAGCTTGAAGCCTGGGATTATGGGACAACAGGAAATGTTACTTTCCGTAATCCTTGGTGCTTTAGTCTTTACAATTCAATGATATAGGTATTAGTGCCCATTTTACTGATGATATTCAAAGGGGTTAAGTGACTTGTGCATGACTGAGGTTTTTCATTTGCAAGGCCTTTAGAAGCCATTTTACAGTATATAGAGATATGGCTGCCAGAAAGATGTCTGGGTCCCCAGGTTGTAGAAATATAAGAAGATAATGTTCTAGCTAAGTACTTTTGAAAACACCTGTGGGTCTTACATGCTTAGCAATAATAGAATAGCTCTATTACTTTTTACCTACAAATGAAATTACCTCAGATGTTGAAATTGGCAGTGATTCCAGATCTGTTATTTTTAAATCTATTGCTATCTCCATAATGGTATGTTTAAGGCCTAGCTGGAGAATAGTTCTGTTGCTCACCACTATCCCTTTTGCTGTCATTAGCAGGCCCTGAGCAGCCTTTCAAAAAGGTTTCAAGTAAATGATCCAGGACTTAGTGCTTCACTATAAAGTTCAACAGTTTTTTGTTTTATTTTTTTTATAAAGAGAGACTGTATAAGAAATTTTGATTCCTGTAGTTTTACCTATTATGTTTTATTGACCAAAACAATAAAACTCTTTTTTTCATCTAGTACAATAGACTCATTGTCTTTAGTTACCCTCACTTTCATTTACCTAAGATGTACTCTTCTGTCAATTACATCATTTACTTACAAAGAGAACTGATAACATTGGCAGACCAGGTTCACTTTAGCTTCTTCTCATTCAGTTGGCAAATATTTATTATGTTTATTTATATTAATTCTTTTGAGTGAGTTTCACAATCATTTAAAAATATCTGCGTTTGCTGAGAGGAACACATATGTAATTAGGTAATTTAAGTTTTGTGTAATGCTGCTAGTACTAATGTAATGATCTAGTGGAAGCTAAACCCAAGATTTATTTTGTGGGGGTAGGGCCCATTGTAATTATAAAACTGACTGCTTATAACTTCTGTTTTTTTTTTATCTTAATATTGGTGCTTTACAGTCAGCTAATTATGGATTGTAATTGTCATTGTAATAAACCACTTTGCCCATAAGTCTCTTCTTTAGAAATCAAATCACCATGTAGGGGAAAAAAAACATTTTCTGATGGATTGAGTCAAGCTGTGAGTTCGAACCACAAGTCTGGGTTTTTGAAAAATATGAGTATTATGTCATAACCTAAAAACCACTATTATTGCTATGTTTATTCAAACACTTTCTATTGCTAAAGGTATTTTATGATTTTTCTCTTGGTGATGAAATAACGGGGTCATTGGTGTCATCATGCGATGAATCAGGCCGCCACAAGTCCCAGTATCATTACCAGGTGCTGGGACTTGTGAAATTTTGATACCTGTAGGCTAACGTACTGCTTTTTATTCGTGTTTTGACTGTATTTACATCTATTTTAACCTTTCTGTTTTTCATTGCCCGCTTAGAGTTTATACTGAGAATTTAGGATTGGTCTTTGGGTTCGTGACGTCATCTGGGTTTGAGCGGAACAAAATCTACATCCTGTCTCTCCTTCACTGATTTTTATTTTAGTGTTTTATTTGATGTGTAGACACTTGGATGAAATCTCTAAGTTAAAAAAAAAAAAAAAGCCTTAAGGTCTTCTTGTCTTAAGAGTTTTAGCTTGGCCTAGGTCTACGGTCTGGAAAGAACATAAGTTTTAGTTTTCTCCTCTAGTCTCTCCATGTTTGAACTCTGGAGGGAAGAGGGCATGGGTTAGACAGAAGAATCAGTGTGAAGGACACAGTCTCTAGGAACCTTCCTCCTTCAGAGTGCTGCGTCTGGGCGAGGGCAGGGAGAGCATTCCCCTCAGGGGCATTCCTCCTGTTAGACCTCAGCCACCGTCCAGCTGGGTGAACTTGGGAGTGTTTTTACTTCTCTGACACCTGCTTCCCGGCCATTAAAAAAGGTAGTGCTTGTAGTGTTTCCTGATAGGAGTTCTAAGGAAAGTGTATTAGCATGTCTTAAAGCAGCTATGGAGTCAGACTGGAAAGGAGCTACTGCATTCTTACTCTGACTGTGAACCAGGAACTGCACAGGGCCCTTAAGTACCTTGCCCAGAAGGGTGGGTCAGGAGAGGAGGAAACCTGTCCCCTCATCTAGGTGAGTGTACATCTAGTGAGCCATTGCTCCTTCAGCCCTTGGAGCTTTCATAAACAAATATGGATAAGTGCCTAATTGCTGTGTGTTAATTAAGGAATACAAAATTTGTCAATTCCCCTAAGAAACTGACTCAATCAGAGTGATGATAAGTAGCCCTATCAATCCCTCAGAGAAATGGTTGCATCCAGGACTAGGACAGGGAAATAAAAAAAGCGGAATGTCAAAAGAATGTAGAAGCAACCTGAAAGAGTTCTCAATGGCTAAAGCTGGAACAATTTGAACAACAAAAATAAGTAACTGGATTATTAACCAACGAACAAAATAAATATCCCCAAGTTAATGACATAAGTGGGGGAGAAGAGATAGCTCTTTTAGAAGAATCCAATTAATAAATTTAGAAGGAAGGAGGGGAACAGAAAATGGCCATTAGCACTCCACAGTAGTAATAGCCAAAGGCAAGGTTTATCAGTGAAGGCCAAAATTAGTGGGTGAAAGTTTATGGAGAAAAAGAGTATTTTTCTTCAAGCATTTTCCCAAAAAAAGTATTAGTTATTGTGGTGGTTTCAGCGCATATCTACATATTCTTCAGAACTCTTCTTTCCAGGAGATGGAATTTAATTCTCCTCCTCTTGAGTGTGGGCTGGATTTAGAGACTGATTTGCAAATAATAGAGTATGGAAAGGGAAAAGCAGTCACTTTCCAGTGGAAGAACCTGGCAGACACCGCTTTAACCAAGTGGTCAAGGTTAACGTCACCGTGGTAGGTTACGCTGATATAACTTATCCCTTGGGATGTGTTGAGAAGAGCACTTCATCTCTTTGTTGTTCCCCAAAGTCCATCACCTCAGTGTAGTCAAGAGAAAACAGACAAACTCAAACTGAAAGTCATTCTACAGGATCCCTGACTTGTACTCTTTAAAAGTGACAGGGCCAGGAAAGACAGGGAAAGACTGAGAAACTACAACTGCCTGGAGACGAAGGAATTCTGGCTAAGTGTAATGTGCAATCATGCAACAGAAAAAGGATGTGAGCATAAAAATTGAAGAAATCTGAATAAAGCCTGTGGTTTTAGTTAATAGTATTGTACCAGTGTTAATTTCCTAAATTTTGATCAATGTACCATGGTAAACGTAAGATGTTAACACAAGGAGATGCTGGGTGAAAGGCATGCAGGCACTCTGCACCATCTTTGCAGCTTTATTGTAAGCCTTAAGTTATTCCATAGAAAAAGTAAAAGACCTTCTCAGTTAGTGGCCCTGGAGTTAAGTTGTCTAGGTTCAAATCTCACCTTTGCCACCTACCAGTTGAGAGATAATAGACAACTTCTTTCATTTCTTTGCCTCAGTTTCTTGATCTGTAAGAATAGTACCTCCTGTATAATAAGATTGAGTGAAGATTAAATGAGTACAATGAGTTAAAGCACTTAAAACAATGGCTGGAACATAGTATAGGCAGGGCACCTTTTTAGATACTCAGCCATTTAGCCATAGAGGTAAATAGTGCCAAAGGAGTTTGGAAGAGAAGTTGGTAATGGGCTAGGGTGGTCTGGAGACCCCTCCCCCTATTGAATATACCTCTAGGAATTGGGCCTTGTGTCATGCCCTTGAAGAAAGTAGAAGATTCACATGCCAGTAGGACACTGGTGTAGAGGAGGAAAGGGAACAGCTAGGGACTAAGGGGGAAAAGCTTCAGTGGGAAAGACCCATTGGATGTGGAGCAGTGAGGGGAGCCTCCAGGGGCAGTGGAGGCTACTCCATGTGGAGGCAGTGGAAGGGAGGCTATAAGGTAGGCGGGTTCCAGCTTGAATGCTGGCTTCATTGAGTTTAGACTTTATCTTTAGGTGAGGGAGGGAGACAGACAGACAGACAGACAGAGGGACAGAGATATCACTTCAAAAATTGTTTCAGTCCCAATAGGATTATGGTTGTACTTTCAGTGTTTGTTGATAGGAAAAAGTGTGACTATGAATTTAGTAATACTCTGAAATAAATGTGTTTTATTAAGTATGGTAGTTTCTCTGGAGCTTTGAGACATTGTAATATGTGTATGAGACATTCTGTCTACTGACAGTGCCTGGTGTACAAATGCATTTGCTGACCCTTTATAATAATACTGTGGCCCAAGGGCTGAGTCACTGCTGTCACATGATTGAAATATAGTTTACATACACTGAGTGCATGGATATTAAGTGTTCAGAGCAATGTTGTTTTACCTTTGTATTGTTAAAGAGCAAAATTCAACTGAGTAACTCTTAAGACTTACTTGGCTTAATTAAGTGATTTGTGAATTGGGCAGCATCCCATCTAGC
This sequence comes from Pteronotus mesoamericanus, assembly GCF_021234165.1. Taxonomy (NCBI): domain Eukaryota; kingdom Metazoa; phylum Chordata; class Mammalia; order Chiroptera; family Mormoopidae; genus Pteronotus; species Pteronotus mesoamericanus. Next base: position 5,036,583 of record NW_026555085.1, read on the forward strand.
AACTAGAAGGAAACTCCAAGGAGTTGTACAAAATGGAAATTTTGTGTTTTTTTGGACATTTAATATTATATTAGTGTTAGGTGTATAGCATAGGAGTGTTTTTATAAGCAGGAAGAAGCTGGGATAAGAAAGTTAAAAGAGTGGATTATTTCAGGCAAGGTTGTCTTCCCTTGGGGGAAGGTAGGGGATCTTATCCTGCAGGGTACCTGGAATTTTCTGGTCACTAGTGCTGAACAGGATATCCCAGACTGATAGGTTTAAAATTCTACTCCTGGGTAAAAGACCTGTACAAAGAAAAGTATAAGACACTGAAGAAAGAAATTGAGGAAGATGAAAATAAGAAGAAGCATATACTGTGTTCATGGATAGGAAGGATTAATATCATTAAAATGTCATATTACTCAAAGCAGTCTATAGATTCAGTGCAATTCCTATCAAGATACCAATGGTGTTATTTCACAGAACCTGAACAAATATTCCAAAAATATATATGGAACCACGAAAGACCCCAAATAGCCACAGCAATCTTGAGAAAGAAGAACAAAGTTGGAGGAATCACACTACTTGATATCAAACTATACTATAAGGCTATAGTAATCAAAACACCATAGTACTGGCATAAAAACAGTCAGTAGATCAGTGGAACAGAATAGAGAACCCAGAAATAAACCCACGTTTTCATGGTAATTAATATTTGACGAAGGAGACAAGAACACACAATGGGGTAAAGTTAGTGTATTCAAAATGGAGTTGGGAAAATTGGACAGATACTGTGCAAAAAAATGAAACTAGACCACCTTCTTATACCATACACGAGAATAAACTCAAAATGGTTTAAAGACTTAAATGTTAGAGCAGAAACCATAAAAATCCTAGAAGAAAACATAGGAAGTAAAATCTCAGACATTTCTCATAGCAAAATTTTTTCTGATACATCTCCTTGGGCAAGGGGAACAAAAGAAAAACTAAGCAAATGGGACTACATAAAACTACAAAGTTTTTGCATAGCAAAGGAAACCCATTAAAAAAATGAAAAGACAACCCACAGAATAGGAGAAGATACTCCATAATGATTCATCCAGTAAGAGATTAATATTCAAAATTTATAAAACACTCGTACAGCTCAATACCAAAAATGCAAACAACCCAATTAAAAAATAGGTAGTGGACTTGGAGTAGGTATTTCTCCAAAGCGGACATAAAGATAGCCAATAGACATATGAAAGGATGCTCAATGTCACTAAACATCAGAAAGATGCAAATTAGAACCACAGTGAGGTATCACTTCCCATTTGTCAGAATGGCTGCCATCAGTAAATCAACAAACAAGTGTTGGCAAGGATATGGAGAAAAGAGAACGCTTTTGTACTGTTGGCGGGAATGCAGACTGGTGCAACCACTGTGGAAAACAGTATAGAGATTCCTCAAAAAATTAAAAATGGAACTGCTTTATGGCCCAGATATTCTACTTCTGAGTATTTGAAGAGATCCAAAACACTAATTTGAAAGAATATGTGCACTTCTATGTTCATTGCAACACTATTTACAATAGCCAAAAATGAAAGCAGACCCAATGCCTATCAGTAGATGAGTGGATAAAAAAGTAATGCTGTGTGTGCATGCGCGCTCACACACACATATGCATGCACAGTGGAATATTACTCAGTCATAAAAAAGAATGCAGTCAGCATAAAAAAATTTGCAGCAGCATGGATGGACCTAGAGGGAATTATGCTAAATGAAATCAGTCAGAGAAAGACAAATACCCTATGATTTCACTTACATGTGGAATCTAATAAACGAACAACCAAACGAAGTAGACTCAGAGACACGGAGAACAGACTGATGGTTTCCAGAGGGAAGAAGAGTTGGGAAACTAGGTGAAAAGGTGAAGGGGATTAAGAAGTACAAATTGACCTTGGCTTGTGTGGCCCAGTGGATTGAGCGCCAGCCTGTGAGCCAAAGGGTTGCCAGTTCAATTCCCAGTCAGGGCACATGCCTGGGTTGCTGGCTGGGTCCCCAATGAGGGGCCTGTGAGAGGCAGCTACACATTGATGTTTCTCTCCTTCCCTTTCTTCCTCCCTCCCTCTCTGTCTAAAAATAAATACATTTTAAAAATCTTAATAAAACACAAGTTGGTGGCTATGAAACAGTCACAGGGATGTAAAGTACAGCACAGGGAATATAGTTAGTATTATAACTATATTATAACCAGGGGTACTTGAAATATTGGGGGACCACTTTGAAAAGTATATGATTGTCTAAACTCTATGCTGTATATGTGAAACTAATTCAAAATAATATTGACTGTAAACTATATTTGAAAAATAAATAAATATTCCATTCCTGGGAGAGGCCGAAACTGCAGATAGTTTTGGTAAATCTTGGTGTGGCTTAGCAAAAGTGACTCCATTTTGGGCTTCTTTTTAACAGTGTACCTCTGTGTAGTCATCAGCAGGATCAAGACCTAGAACATTTTCAACACTCCAGAAGGTTCTCTTGTGCCATCTCCCAGCCAAAAATGCCCCTCCTTGAAGTAACCACTATTCTGACCTCTGTCACTGTAGGTTTTTGTCTGGGAATATGTTTCTTTTTCTCCACCATACACCCAGGTCCGTGAAGTACATTTGGGTTGGTGCAGGGATGGGTCTCTATGTGCGAAACACTATGCTAGACACAATCCCAGACTTAAATAAATTCTCCCAAAAGACCTAGGCTTACCTAAAATCAATTCCATATCTCACTGACTCCAGATTCCTTTTTTCCCATTGCACCATGCTCTGTGTCTTCAACTGACATTTACCCTAATTATCATCATCATTAATGATAAAGTCACCTTATAGGTGTTTTTCCCCCCAGTAGTTTACATGGTGGTTAAAGAGCAGCAGTTAACACCAGATCCTCATTTCTATGCTTTTTGCATAACTCTCTTGGAGAGTAGGGGGAGTTGTGCTGATCTGAAGAGAAGGACAATGGCAATTTCTTCAGTTAATGAGTGAGTGTCATATGATGTGCTGGCCAGTGGAGTCTCGATCACACTTTTCTGATCTCATGAGGGAGACCAATGAGTGCTGTGCAACATGGGAAGCAAGGGGCAGGGTATGGGGTGGGGGCAGCCCCAGGTGTGTGAGGGAAGTGTTCCCCCTAGAAGTGAAGTGTGAGTGGAGTGTGAGAGCTAATTGGAGTTGTACAGGTGAAGAAGGGGAGAGTGAGAGCTCTTCTAAACTGGAGAGGGAGGGTATGGTATGTGCAAAGAGTGGGTGTATGTGGGGAATCAGGCAGAGGCGAGACCTCATGCCCATGCTAAGGAGTTGGATTTGAAAAAGACAGTGGATTTGCAGTTTTGGAAAATCATCTCAGATTTGGGGAAAGGGATCAGAGGGATTGAGACTGACTAAGGTGCAAAATGATGACAGCCAGTGCCAGTGGGTATGGAGCAGAGGCCAGGCTGGACAGATACTCAGGACGTGGGGCGAACAGGGCTGGCGGTGGTTGGTTGCAATTCAGAGGTTAGTCTATCCTATGACTAAATAGGATTTACATAGGATATTAGAATGTAAAATGAGAGTGGATTTTTGTCAGTTAACTGAAATGAGGTACTTTTTTCTCTCTTTAGCAGGAGGGCAGTGTTTGCTTTTGAACTGCCTCATTACTTACTTTGATTGCATAACAGTCCATAGATGAGAGCCTAGAGTTGTATGATAACTTTTTTAAAAATTGGGCAAATAAATCAGTCTTTGGTTTGTTTAAATCTTCCTTTGTTTATTGTGATAAAAACTAAGTCTCCAAATGGGCACTCCTATAGAGAACACTGAACCCTCTAACTGAGGGGAACTAGTGATAATGGAGACCAGCAAAGATAGGCCTTCTCATACCCTTCAGGCTCTCTAGTCACTGTATTCGTTTACTGAGGTGCGTGCAGAAAGCCAGACCAGCACTTGCTACCAAATGGTGTAAGGATTTGATTCTAAGTGTTTTATAAAGTTTAAAACTAACCCTGTTCTTGCTTTGGCCTCTGGTCTGCTGCTGACAGAAGCTCTATCTGTCTGCACAGGATAGCAGCAAGGGGACCCTTACAGCCACAGGGCTATTATCTAGATGCCCAGGACTTCCTCACTCCCAGCATTCGTCCTTAGCTCTGAGACTGTGTCCTCAGGAAGCTCCAGAATCATTTGAATAGGACTGGAAACTTCTGGAAAAGGCAAAACAAGCTCCCCAGCTTTGCCATTGGTGATGTCTGGAGTCTTAACCCTGAATGGTCATTAAGAAATCAAGCCAGGCCCTTTATGCTGAGAGGAAGCTTTTCTCTCCTGTCAGCCAATACTCATTTTATCTGCCTACCCTTACTCCAAATTTCCTGTTACTGTAAATACTTAACAGTTTAGAATGAAAGATGGCAGTATGTGGGGGCAGAGAGCGCTTATACAGATGAATAGAAGAGAAATGGCAGTTTGCCTACAGAGTCATAAAAAATAAAACTGCAAGATAAACTTCTGGCCATGGGAATCTGTGTAGTGCTCTGAGCCACCATGAACCTCTGCTGTTCCAGTTTTCGGGCTGTGCCCAGGGAGTGTTAATGCTTTTATAGTACAAGCTCCAGTACACCCAGGGATGTTCATTTTAGCTTTAAGTTGTGAGTAAACAATTGTGCTAGGTGAGCAGCAGTTTATGAAAGCCGAGCATGTGTGGCCTCAGTTCAGTGTTGTGAGGAAATCAAACATTCTTAGGCATATCTGACACCTTTGATGATGTGCATGATCATTATTGTGCTGCATGGTAATTAGGTAAGCAGTTCACATAAGTGACTCTAATTACTACTAATTTTTACATGGTCAAATCAGATTTTCCCAGTTTCATGTTTATTAATTTGTTGGTTCTCCAGCATCTCTGGTTAGCATCAGTGTCAGCATATTCCATCGATACCCCATGTGGTCTGATCATCATCAGTGGCATGCTCCGTTCCCCTGTGTTAAAACACAGAAGTCTAGGTTCTCTTCTGTAGAGCCCCTTGGAGAAAGGGTGGTCAGCCAGATTCTCTCCCCACCCTACTTCAACTCCAGAGTAGCCCCTGTGACTTCTCCCTGATTCTAGGTATTCTGGGAGTTTGGGGTCTTCAGAAAGGTGGGGCTCTAGACCTTGAGACTGGGTGGCCCACCCTGGGCTGAGAGAGCACAGTGTTGGGGTGAGAGGCCTCTTGACCTCTGAGAAGGAGTTGGCAACACATTTTATTAAATTGTAGAGGGTGAATAACTGAACACCTAGCAAATAGTAAGGGTTTAATAGACATTTATTTGTAGATCTTCCTTATGGTACTGCAAAGCTGATTTTTCGGTTAGGAAGAGGGCTAGTGCACTAGAAAGAATACTTTGATATCTTGACTAGAGGACCATTGAAAAGAAACAATAGATTTTGGATGGATTGAGAAACAGAATTGGTTTTGAGTGACATGGGTGACCTGCCCTTTGTCTCTGTGTGACGTGCAGTGATGATGGGTGGTTCACTGTTTGGTGGTGAGATGCAGAACCTTTTCCTGTGGTCCTGCTGGCTGCCTATTTCTGTTGTGGTTAACCTGACCCACCACTTGGTTCCCTAAAGGGTAGGTTTTCTTTCCTGTATTTGATGAATACTGTCAGCTTCTGCAGAGGTGAATTTTTTTTTGTTTGTTTTTCCAAATGTTTACTAAATTTCTGTTCTGTGCTAGGGAGCAGGTACAGAAAGATGATCAGATATGTCAACTCTAAGTAATACCTTTTGCATTTATCTCTCTTTTGGCCTCAGCACCCCTGTAAAATGGAGCAAGACTGTTCGTGTGCCCACAATACAAATGAGTAGTTACAGGGGTGAGCCGACTTGTTTAAGGTTACACATGATAATAATGGCTGAGCCAAAGCCTTAGTCTCTTGGTCCTTAACTATTAACTAACGAAGAAAGACTAAGTAAAATTGTCTCTGAGTCTAAACTAATCAGTCAGGAAGGATGACATCTGCCCAAAGCAGTTTTTGTAGAATTCATACAAATGAGTCTTAGACTGTGTCAATTTATGAATATATAATTAAAAACATCAAAATTCGCCCTGGCTGGGTGACTCAGTTGGTTGGAGGATTGTCCTGTACACCAAAATGTTGAGTTCAATCCCTGATCAGGGCACATACCTAGGTTATGGGTTCAATCCCCAGTCAGGGCATGTGTGGGAGGCAACGGAAAGATGTCTCTCTCTCTCTCTCTCTCTCTCCCTCCCTCCCCCCCCGAATCCTCACCCCCTCCCCCACTTCCTCTCTACAATCAATAAACACATCCTTGAGTGAGAATAAAAAAACCATCAAAATTTAAACATAATTAAGGACTGATAGTTTGCTCAACAAAAATACTCATCACTTATCACCCTAATGAGTCCCCTAATGAGCTGAGATTGATTTACTCATCACCATTTGATTTGTACAGTGTTTTCAGGAAGGCACTATTCAATGTAATTTCTAATTGGTTTGGCAGGTAGTAAGATTTTTCTGAGATTGGGGAGGAAATGGTTTTGAAAATTCTATTCACCGGTACTGAGTTGGCCAGGATGGGAAAAACAGCTAAGGTAGTGTGCCAGCCCACTTTCTTATGCAGCTAGAACTCCTCCAGGCCCAGTAGCCATTTGGAAAAAGCCTTTGGGCTCCCTGTGGTTTTGACTCTTCAGTTTCTGAAAAACTAGAAAAAATATTTCCTTGCAAGTGAAATGAGAGGAGCATTAGAACATTGCACCATGGAGCCCAGAACAGTGTTTAGTGAACACAGGCCCTTGGAGGGCCCTGAGTGTGGGAGCAGGATGGGCTGTAGAGGTGTTCTTCCTGCTCATCTCCCTGAGGGCCCTGGAGGCAGCAGGGACAAAGCAGAGGGAACCTGGTGTGCATGGTTAGTGAGAATGGGCTTGAGGTCTTGCTGCACTGACATGGTTAGCTGTATGATCTTAGGCAGATTGTTTAAGATCATTTTTTTCAGCTGTAAAATGAGTGATAATTTTGCTCTAAAAGGGAATTTTGGGGTATCATGTATGTAGAAGGTCCTTCTGTTTATAGTGGGAAGTATTATCTATCTCTTCACATACATTCTGGGATCATTTGAAGTGAGTGTGCGCCAGCAGACTATAAATTCCACAAGGTCCAAGGCCATGTGGCTCTGTTTTGCTCACGTCTCCCTGTACCTGTGGCAGTGCTGAGAGCAGGGGTGTCCAACCTTTTGGTGTCTCTGGGCCATACTAGAAGAGTTGTCTTGGGCCACACTTTAAATACACAAACATTAATGAAAACTGAATGAGCAAAGAAAAGGTCCATGCATAATTTTTATGACATCTGGCACTGCAGATAAGCAAAAAAGTCTACACATAATAACCCTAATTATGCAGTGGCCCTTTCGATAATCTTTTAAAATCGTCAAGAAGGTCCCAAGTTTGTGACCACTAATATACAAAATGTACATATTTAAGTAATAAAACAGTATAAAACTAGGTAATATTTTAAGGAAACTTGTGATTCTTGTGTTAGGCCACATTCATAGCCATCCTGGGTTGCATGCAGCCCGTAGGCCGCGGTTGCTCACCCCTGGCCTAGAGCTTAGTAGATAGCCCGAAACTTGCTGAGTAACTACTGCAGGCGGCTGGGGGAAAAGTGGATGCACTGCCTATAAGCATAGATCTGTAGTTGTTAACATCTTGGAGCTTCAAGCCTAGGCAGGTTGCAGTTTGGGTTTTTATGTCCCCAGGATTTCCTTCCAGAGGGTTTCCTCCTTCTGCTTTACCTTGGCTGATGAAAATGCCATAACGAAGTGAAAGGAAAGGCTGGCAGTGTGTTTGTTTTGAAGTGGATTGGGTTTTGCTTGAGCCCTGATCTCTGAGCCTCTCTGTATTGTTCAGGGTCCACTCCTACTTAAGGCGGGTGGGTTCTCTCTGTTCCCATCTTCTCAGAGAAAGTATTTGGTTCCAGCCTAGAGCTATTTTCTTTGTGGCCAACCAAAAGCCTCCTGCTGCTTTTCTAAGCAAGTGCCAAATGGCTGCTGAGGTGGGAGCCCCTGGGGGCCCTGGAATGGAAGACCAGGGTGGATTTAGTATCCACATCTGGGCCTGAGGTCATCGAGCTCTGGAGGCAAGGCTAAGGACAGGGAGTGGATTCCTGTCATCAAGCTGAGCCACCTGGTCAAGGACCCTGGTGGAGATCTGTCCCTTCTCCCTGCCCATCAAGGAGTCTGAGATCATGGACTTTTTCCTGGGGGCATCCCTCAAGGACAGGATTTTGAAGATTATGTCAGTGTAAAAGCAGACCCCCTCGCCAGAGGACCCAGTTCAAGCCATTTGTCACCTTTAGGGACTATAATGGACATGTTGGTGTGGGTGTTAAGTGCTCCAAGGAAGTAGCTACTGCCTTCCCTGGGGCCATGATCCTGGCCGATCTCTCCGTTGTCCCTGTGCGATGAGGCTGCGGGGGGGGGGGGGGAAGGATCGGCAAGCCCCACACCGACCCTTGCAAGGTGACCAGCTGCTGTGGCTCTGTGCTGTTGCACCTCATCCCCGTCCCCAAGGGCACCGGCATCGTCTCAGCCCCTGTGTCCAGGAAGCTGCTGCTGCTGCTGTTGGTATCGATGAATTCTACCCCTTGGCCAGGGCTACCCTGCCATCCCGGGCAACCTCACCAAGGCCACCTTCAATGCCGTCTCCAAAACCTACAGCTCTGTCACCCCTGACCTCTGGGAAGAACCATGTTTATCAAGTCTCCATATCAGGAATTCACTGAGCATCTTGTAAAGCCCCACACCAGAGTTTGTATGGAGATGACCCAGGCTTCAGCTGTGGCCACCACATAATCTTAGGGGGGGAAAAAAAGTTAATTAAGCCAGTTTAAAAAAAAAATAAAAGAATTTGGGGGTAAAAGAGCATCCATCATGTCTGCATCTTAATAGTTAACACATTGAGGAAAATCTGGACACGGTGATTTATGAAAGGATGAGACCAAAGTCTCAACTCTACTATAGTTTTCAACAAATACCACTTAATTTAGTTAAAATGTTAACTAATATGAAAATGAAATTACTTGGATTGAGACTGGTGTTTCCTCTGTGTTCTCAATGGAGCCTGCTATGGAAGAAAAATTAAACAAAATGCTCTCTAGAAAGCCTCTATTTTGAGAAGAAAGTTTCAGAAATGAAGCCAGGTCCAAGAAATTTTCATCAGCAAATGAAAACTGAATTGCCAGGTTTGCCTGATTCCTCATTTTAAAGAATTTTTTCCTCATTTGGTCTCTTGTAAAGTTTTCCTCTAAAATATGCTCTGCCCCATGTCACTTAAAAATAAAAAAGTTTCCGAATGTTCAGAATCTCATCTGTGCAGGGTTTAGTCTTTGCGGCTCAGCTGGGAATTGCATTGCATAAAATTAAATTCAGAAACACCACATTATTGGGCTACAGAGTTTTGGGAAATTTTTTAAGGCATTTAGTATACTCCCATCTTGGTCTTTCACTCAGCATTTACTGAGCACCTGCTGTGAACAAACACTGCTGCTTGTTCTGGGTCTAAGGAAGCAGCCACTTCACTGCTGCCTCGGGTGCCGTGCCGGTGTCCCTCATTAAAGGAGTACCCTATAGCCCTCCGGTTTACGCGGAGCATAATTAAGGTACAATTGCCAATAATTAAGGGCAGATGGATGGTTCCTTTTACACTTAGAGACACAGGCATCTCTTGGGGGGGAGGGCAGCATAAAACACTGCATGCTATTCCTTTATTTGGTTCACCGCGGAACCTCTCCCTGCAGACCCGCCAGCGTCCTGTTTGCACTGGCAGAGGACGAGTGCAGGGAGGAGGTAGCAGGTCCTGAGGGGCCTCCTAGGCAGCCTGCTCCCAGCTTTCCCTGCCTGGGCATGGCAGACAGAGCTCCCCACGGGGAACAGAGAGCAGGCTGAGTGGAGAAGTCTCTTCCTGTATGGTTTGTGGAGAGGCAGGTTTTGCTTGAGGTATATTTAGATGTCAGTGATGTTTTCTTTTGGTACCTTTTCATTTATGTGACCTCTTCACATCAAGCCAAGCTTCCCTGCTTCCAGGTGTGCCAAATAACTTATCAAAATTCCTATAACTACTGTGTAGTTAGAGTCAAATTGATGTTAGAGAATCAGTTTTTATAAGGGAATTCACATTGAAGTTCAAACAAAATGGTATTCCGCCCTGTGTCATTCTGTCTGTTAAACTAACCCCAAAATCTCATGCTGTGACATAGGAAAAGATCTTTGTGAGTGGAGGTTCTTTGCATTCTTCCAGCTGGGTGGAGGGGTGGGGGGATCCTGTCCCTACGGAATCCACTGCTGACTGCTCTGTACTCCCTTCCAGCTCACTGATCTCTTCTCTGGATCCCAGGCCTGGAGCCCCTGGCCCAGCTGCGCCTCCACCCTGTGGCCGTCTTGCTTAGGGAAGTCTAAGTGTTTCTGCTCTGGTCAGGGTTCACAACAGTCTATGAGGGTGAAGCCGTGAGTGGAGCTGGTTCCCTGAACTGCCCTACTGGAGAGTTGGGAGAGGAAGAGGCTGTCTCTAGTTATCAACTGCCCTTCCCCTACTTGGTAACACCTACACAAGCTCTTCCTAAGGAGGCTAATTTCCCCCCTGTTTTTCTGCCTCAGGCTCTCTCTCCAGGAAGGTTTTCCTGTGTCTCTCTTTACCCTCTTGCCCTATCCCTGGAACCATCCCACTTGTTCCTTCTGGAGGCTGACTTTGGCCATCACTGAAGTCAGAGCCTTGAGAGTCTGTGGGTGTGAAACACCTTCTGGTTGAGAGTCAAACAAAGGGCGTTGAATTCTGTGCAAATGTGGATTGGGGTTGGTTATTCCGTTTTGTGTGTAGTGCTTAGCAGTACAGGTTTCGGAGCCGGTTGGCCTGAGTTCACACGCCAGCTCTCTGGTTAGCAGTAAGTTATTTAAACTGTCCGTGCATCAGTTTTCTTCCAAAATGGGAATAATAATAGTACTTACCTACCTCGTGGGGTCCTTGTGAGGATCTTCAACATATGAAGATGTTTTGAACAGTGCCTGGCACATAGTATGTGCTTATTAAAGTAAGCTCTGTAACTGTTGTACAAGGTGATGCTATAGGCCTGATAAAAAGTCTGCCAACAAGTTTATCCCTTAATGCGCCTCTGTGCTTTCTATGTAGAAAATTACAATGGGGTAAGGAGGCAGCAAAAGGTATTTCTAGATCAGTTTCACAAAAAGACATCACATTTATTAGCACCTTATCTCAAGTTCTCCTTAAAGATGGCTACAAAATTGGTTTTTGTGAATTTTATAGTCTCATTAAAAGTATTCTGTTGCTTTATGATTTATTGAAGGGAAGAAGTTGACTGTAAGCATGCTTTTTTTTTTTATGTAGCACCATGTAACTAGGGCATATTAAATGTGATTTTGACAAGTTACTGTTACATTTTGAACTTTATATATACCTTAAAAAACTTGATCCTGAATGAATATCAGTTATGATTGATAAACTATAATGTTCTAGTTCTTTATGCAATTAGGAGTTGGTCCCTTGGTCAGGTTCCCCCAGGAGACTGTTATTTGTAGGGGAAAATTAAATATTGGCTTGAAGCACCCTTGCAGGATGGTGGCCTGCCCTTGAGTCCAAAACCCTTAATGTGGCCCGGGGCTTTTGCAGTCGGGCTCATTTCTCTTTCCTCATTGCTCACTGATAGCTTTGCACTGATGCCTCAGCATTACTTCATTTAACAAATACAGAGTACCCATTTGCAGTTACCTGGGCCCTGCGCTGACTTGCATCTATACCTGTACACACACCGTCCATTGCATACAAAATTTCCCATGCCCCAGTTTTTGACAGCTTTTGCCTCATCTTAGAAAAAGCAGTAGGTGTGGTAGCTAAGTTCTTAGACTGGATTCAAGCTCTGTGGATTCAAGTCCCAGCTCTGTTACTTGCTAGTGATTATGTGTGACCTTGGGTAAGTTTCTTAACCTCTTCGTTTCATCTTTAAAATGGTAGTAATAGTAGTGGCTTGTAGTGTTGTTCTGAGAATTATAGGAGGTAATCCACAAGTGCACTGAGAATAGTCCCAGCACATAGTAGCTTCTCACTAAGTGTTAGTTTGGTTATTGTTGTTATATGTCATTTCCTGCAGGAAGTCTTTCGACTCTGCATGTGAGGGGCTTTCCTATCTGCTCCCAGAATCTGTTCTGTAACTTCCGGTGTTGCATTTATTGTACTATATTGTAATTTTGCATTTGCTTGTTTCTGTCCACTTGTAGGTGGACTCCAAGCCCCTTAAAGGTAGCTAAGGTCTTTTTCTTGGCCACAGCCGTATCCACATTGCCTGGTAGATACTTGTTTCCTTCCTCTACCTGCTCTAAGATGTTAGGTTATGTGTCTTCTTTTTCTTTTTTAGAAAAGATCCTAACTAAAATTTAAAAAATTTTTTTGATGACTGGATCTGCTTTCCTGTTTTGCTATAAGCCAAGAGGCTTGTTTGGGTGCTTCTCTGTGCCCTCATTAGAGCTGTTTTTAAAGGTGCTTGGAGTTTGAGGGGTGTGGGGATGAAAATAACATTCATTAAGCCTTCTTGTGCCAGGTAGTTTTTTAGGCTTTTCAGATGCACTTACTGAATTAACCCTCAGCTCCTCCACTTACATGTGAATAGAACTATTAAAGAATTGTGTGAAGCCCTCTGAGTCATTCAGCTTAGTAAATATCACAGTTGAGCTGTAAACCTGGGTCTCTCTGGCTTCATACAGTTTTTGTCCTGTGCTCACTGCCTTGCTGAAGGCTTGCTGGCTGTCCGGTTCCCTGCCCACAGCTACCGTCCCAGGGTCTTAACGGCCTTTTCTCTAAGGAGCAGTACAATTAAATTTCAAAAACGATCACTAAAGGGATTGATGCTTTCTGTTGGGAAGATGCCTGAGCTGAATATGGTCTTATATTGTGCAATTGCGATACTTTAATAGTGCAAAACAGAGAGGCTCATGTAAGCAGAAAAGGATTATGGACAAAACAAAAGGCTTGGGGATGTTGGGGAGAAGGAGCAGAGAAACATCTATTTTTATATCTTCATTTCTTAGTTTGTCTAAAAGTTAAAAATAGAATGAATCATGCCCTCTAGGCTACCTGTATTTCTGATTCATATGGACCATTTACATAGCATGTCCCAAGGAGAGTCTATAAAGACTTTAATCAAAATATGCTATTTGCCAAAGAATAGGTCCCACCTCTCTTCTGAATATAGTTTGTTAAAAAATATGTTTCTTAAAAAAATCAAAACATAGATGGGCCGTTTTTGGTGTGGCTTAGTGGATTGAGTGCTGGCCTGCAAATCAAAAGGTCACCAGTTCGATTCCTGGTCAGGACACATGCCTTTGTTGCAGGCCAGATCCTCGGTTGGGGGTGTGTGAAAGGCAACCCGATGGATGATTCTCTCCCTCTCTTTCTCCCTCCCTTTCTTTCTCTCTAAAAGTAAATAAAAATAAAATCTTTAAAAGAAACATAGATGGGCTTGGAAACTATGGTTTATTAGGACCACAGCTGATCTTCTGGGTAGAAAGATGAATCAGAATAATACATGTAATATGTTCTTATGACTCTAAGGGTCATTAGGGTACCAGCCTTTTGTAAAATCATCACATTTTAATTTTCTGTTTGCATGTTTAAAAAAACAACATAGGACTGGTGTGCTCTCATGTGATTAATGAGTGTCTGCTGGCTGAGCTGTTTGCACTGCAATAAGCCTGGTCACTGTGATTGGCACCCAGGGAACCCCCTCCTCCCCTGGTTGGTTCAGTCTCTCACCCAAGCTGAGGGACAAAGAGGACCCAGAGAAGCTTCCAGATGTCGCTGCTGATGAAAGCCTTGGCTTCGAAAATATTGAAGGCTCCTTTTAGTTCTGAAATTCTGTAAGAACTCTGAAATACAGGAGAAAGAAGCCCCTTTGTTGATTTAATTCCTTCAAAAATGTTAACATCTTTTAAAAAATTTATTATTTAAAAGTACCTGTGTGATGACTTACATTCTCAAAAAGCTTAAGTATAACGCAAAGCTTTTAGATCAGAAGATGGCATAGGTAATGACTTATTTATCAAAACAACTGGTATTTGAGGTTCACAGTAAGCTGAACCACAAAATCTTGAGGTTCTTTTTTGGAAATGGGTCTATCTAGTCAAACTTGCAGACTTCATGTTGTTAACAACTATTGGCTGATAAAAGAATCGGAATTTTTTTTTCGGTAAACAAATGTTAAGGGCCTTAGAGATGTGGGGAGATTCAGAAGAACATATCTAGATGTTCTGAATAAATTGATACGCTCCTCCAGGTTATTACATGCAGGACATTCAGAGCATTGTGCCTTGCTCCGTTTCCTATGTGGATTATTCCTCCTTGTCTGCGTTGGGATGTTATAATTGACATTTCTTTTTTGACTATGGCTATGAACTTAAAGAGTAAGTAGGTGGCAACAGCAGCTAACATTTCTAGTGTACTTATGTATTCTGAGCCCTGTGCTATTGCTTTATATTAAATCCCACAAAGCCTTTTGAGTAGGCACTGTTATCCCCATTTTACAGATGAGCAAAATGAGGCACAGAGAGGTTAAGTAACATGTCCAAGGTCAGAAAGCTAGTTAGTCAGTGAGTCAGGGTTCATTGTGGCTCAGAGCCCACATTCCTAACCACCGCACTCTAACTATCAGGGCTGGAGATGTCATGAGAAAGTTAGACATGTTGTAAACCTACCAATTCAAGCTATTGTTTTAATACATTGTTTTGGCCATAAACATGGCTTTGCCACCTTGATCAGTACAGCTGGCTTGTGTTTCAGCAAATTGCAGAGATCTCTCTGTCCTTGCAGGATGATTTCTGTCACCTACATGTAAGACTGCTTAGGCTCACTCACAGTCAGCCCTTGTAGCTCTGGGGTTCATTCTAACAGAAGGTGGTAAGGTACAGCTGTGAAGGTGACTGCATCCCTGAGAGCGAGCATGTGCAGAGGAAGAGGGTACAGAGTAATGAACTGCACACCTTTCCACAGTCGGGACCAAGGGGAGGAGCCGGAGAAGCCACCATCGGAGGAACCAGCAAGAACTGAAGGAGAAATCTAGGAAGGCCCATGATAAATCAAAGGAAGAGAGAGTTTAAGGGAAAGTTTGATCAGCTGTGTTGGGTGCTTCAGAGATCATACAAGATGAGAACCAAAATTGGATTTGGGGATTGTGTGCATTGCTGATCTTTGAGAATACGGTTCTCTTAAGGTGGGGAGCTGGTGTTGCCGTGAGGATAAGCAGCCAATGGGTGGGGGGCGGGGCACTGGGAGGAGAACATTGACTTCCAGAGTTTGGCCAGGACAGGAAGAATTGAAATTGAATGAGTGTGGGGGCAGAAGGACTCAGCGAAGCCTTTTTTCTCTTTTGGGTTCTCTGTTCTGACCGTCTCTGCAGGCTGGGCAAGAACCTCACAGAAAGAGAGCAGTTGAAGATGCAAGGATGATGTTAATAGCACATATTGAATGTATTCTGTGTGCCAGGTTCTGGAGGAAGCCTGTTTCCTGTTACATCTCAGTAATTCACACTGAAGCTCTGGAAGGTGGGGAGTCAAACACCCTTTTACAGGAGAAAGATCCTTGGAATTTAAGCCACTTGCCCAAGCTCAGAATGCTACTAGGTTGTATTTAGACCAAAGTTTATCTAACTTCTTCACAGATATAATGGAGTGAGCAGATAATGGGGGAGATAACATCTAAGAAGAAAGGTGCCTTTCTTCCTTTGAGACCCTAGGAAAGATTTCTGAATTTAGATGGAAAGAGGAAGATAGGTCAGCTTTTAGACTCTTATTGAAGTGCCTGTGTTGTGCCCAGTGTTAGGCTCTGTCTACATTGCTTCTCACAGCTCCATACACAAAAGGCCTGCAAGCTGTTTGAAGGATGTGTGCGTTATTATTATTATTTTTTTTGATGGTCCAAGTCCTTTTGCTAGAGTTAGGGACTTCAGACATCTAGAGGAAGTTTTAAAAAGCCAGCTCCATGGGGAGCATGTGCACAGGGAACGTTGGCTTGGCCCCACCGCCTCCCAGGATCTTTTTGTACTTGGCATTGAATGAAGAGGTTTTTGGTGTGCATATTTTTGTTTTCTCCTGTATTTATGGCTGTTAATATGAACCATTCAGCGAGGTCTATGCAGTTGATCAGTGTTTGGGGTTTTAGACACAGCCTCCTCTAGCTTTTCTTTCAACAGTCTTCAGGCTTCCTGATACCATTATGCATTATAGGTCCCAGAGACCTGTGCCCTCAGTACTCACTTGTAGTCCTCATAAAAATTGTTGAAGACTTATATACATTTTCTGCTCCAAAAAACGTCAAGTGCAGTTTCCTGTTCTCTCAGCCATTAACCCTTTGTAAAGGACACATTCTTTGGGGGTAATTCATTAAGTTTCATGTTCTTCTGCAGCTCTGCTATTTGTGAATGTGGTTGGCAACCATTGGCATGGGGACTTCTGGATTTCCACATGGGTGGCTCCTGCCATTTCAAGAAAATCTGTCTGAAATGATCAAGGAGGTGGAGGAGAAGGCAAACTGATTAGAGAGCATAAAAATGTGTTTGTTGGTACATTTATTAATATTATCTGAACTTAGAAGAGTCTTAATTGCCTTTAGTGTCATTTTTACTTTTTCTATCTAATTATGTAGATCCTTGCCTCTTTGCTGTTGAAGACTATTTTTTAAAATTGGCAAATCAGCAGTTGTTATTATGTTTATTTCTATAGGACTTTCAGGGATTCTCATATTTCTTCCTTATATTTATTTACAAGGAGACTTTTTATTCTAGTACCTTCCTGGTCTGTATTAGTTATAGTTTCACAATACCCTTTTCTCTTTCTCAGAAGCCTTGACTACCTTAGGAGACTCTTGATTTCTTTCCTATCCTCTGCAAATGATTATCTTAAAACAACAAAACACATTTGTTTTACGCCTGTTATAAACCATCTTTAGTACATCACCCCCCCCCCCCCCCCCCCGCTTCCTGAAGTCCTGTATGACAAATGACATTAAGTGTGCCAGAGAAGGAAGTCTGGTTACACCCTGGCTGTGACCAGACAATGACTACAGGGATTGGGCCTTGGGGAAAAGGACTTCACACACTGTGTGTGATGGAAGGGTCAACTGGCGGCCCGGGGGTGACTGAGTAGGAAACTTAGAACCTTTCTAGAGAAATAACTGAGAAACCACAAGAGAGACTTAGGTGACAAAGACATGGAGGAAGATCCTTCTTGCCAAGAATAGAGACTCTTATTCAGGGTGATTTTGTCAGTAGAACTCTGGAGAATGGTGTGCGGGGCTTGGAAAATCGGGGGAGAGTAATTTCAGCTTGAAAGTGGCTGTGGAGGGTGCTCTCTGGGATCCAGACCAAATGAAGCTTTCTTTTGTTTCTTTAGAGAAGTGGTTATCAACCAGGGGTGATCCTCCCTGTCCCCGACATTGGTGATGTGTACTGTCACAGCTCGGTGGGGAGTGGCATCTAGCGGGCATAGATCAGGGGCGCTGTAAGCATCATACAGTGCACGGGACAGCCTCCCACAGCCAAGAGTCATCTGGCCAAAATGTCAGTAGTGCTGAAGTTTAGAAACTCTGCTTTAAAGAGAATCTTGAGGGATTTCCATCAGGAATGGATTAGAATTAGGAAGTAAAACAAGAGGAGGCTGTAAAAAAGGCTCAGATTCTGTTATACGTATTAACATGTCCTAGGCTAATGTGAAGAAAAACTAGTGACTGAGACTGTGTTTGTGTAGTTCTCTCTCTGGTATGGTTTCTGTCTAATGATCACAAATTGTAGTAAAGAAGCATTGCCATTCCGGCCACTAGTATTCTACCCTGAAGAGGATCCAGGTGAGGTGAGCAGGTCACCTGGAGTCTTGGACTCTCTGGGACAAACCTCCAGCCCCTGGGTGACGGCAGCATGGGAAACTTGCCTGTGGTAGTTGGGAAACCTCTTCGAGGGCCACGCTTGGACTCCCTTGACCATCATGCCTTGGGCTGGATGTGTTGAAGGGAGAAAGAATATCCCTCAGAAGCTTCTGCAGTCCTCGGAAAGTATAGTGTTCCCAATTTCTTAGAGCCATTCTTCTTGGGGCTAATGATATTAGAGATAAATGATCTCTGTCCCTGGACTTACCGAGTGGGGGTGGGGGAATGTGGGTGAAGGCAAAGACCCTTTCTCTAAGGAGACATCATCACTTTAGAGTTTCCAAAATGAAACCTTTTGAATTGTTTGTGACCCCTTGAAATTTGTGTCATAAAGTTTATTTGAATTCCTTAAGACAAGTATTTCTCACTGTGGAATTCCAGACCCGAAAGCTGTGAATTTTGAGGTGCCAAGAGTTCAGGCAGAGACCAAATGTGTTCTGTCTCGGTACTTGAGGTGGATTTTAAGTGTTAGCTTAAAGGGTACTGCTTCTCACTCACTGCCTCGTTTCCTTGTGCCCCACAGCCACCCAGGAGGAGAAAAGGTCCTCTTTGAGCTGCTGCTAGGACCAGAACCAGTTCCCAATGGGGGGACTTGGCCGTGTTTCCTTGTCATCATTTATGGAGTGTTTGCTAGTATGCAGCTTTGGGGACAGACCGTGAGGGATATAGGCATGGATCCTGCGATTGGGTATCTTGTAATCACGGTGCAGTATTAAGCAGTGTATAGTTATTCTGTGGTGGGTAGGAGTGGGAGCTCTGGCACCAGGTTTAGTTCTGGCTCCAAGACTGCCTGCTGCGAACCCTGGGCCAGTTAGCCTCTCTGTGCCTCAGTTTTTCCATTTGTAAATGTGCATAATTCAGTCAGATCATTGTAAAGATCAGATGAACATTTGGAATTGTGCCTGGCACATACTAAATCCTCAATATTGTTGTTACTATATAAAATGATGTGGTGCAGATATAACTTACTAGAAAAATTCAGAGAAGGAGATGAGTTGAGGGAGATGTATTCAGGAGAACTTTCTTGATGTGGCTTGAAATGGGCTGAAGTTTTTAATTAGGCAGAGAACAGTTGCAAGGGGAGCAATGTGTGTGAGGGTGTGGAAGTAGTAGGGACTTTTGTTCTAGAAGCTGTAAGGAAACTGATTAGGGTAATGGGAAATTGATTGGGTACGTGATTTGGGGCATGAGAAGTGGAAGAGATTGATAACTTCAAACACTCATCTAAAGTTTAGTTTTTGTAGGGGGGCCCTGGGGATTTCTTAGCTGTGGAATGACATAGGGAACCGAAAGTTAAAGCAGATGAGTCAGCTGTGGACTTACAGGGTGGGTTGAAGTAAGGAGGGTGACAGGAGTCCAAAGGCCAGCCAGGAAGTTGTTCTCAGGTGGGTCTGGATTGAGTGCTTACCAGGGGAATAAAGAGGAAGCAGTAGGTGTAGGTGGTGTTTTGAAATAGCCCTGTAACATACAGGATTTGATGAGTGATGGAGACGCAGGGGA
Source organism: Pteronotus mesoamericanus (assembly GCF_021234165.1). Lineage (NCBI taxonomy): Eukaryota > Metazoa > Chordata > Mammalia > Chiroptera > Mormoopidae > Pteronotus > Pteronotus mesoamericanus. Next base: position 5,056,039 of record NW_026555085.1, read on the forward strand.
AACAAAATGCATGGTGGCCTGAGTCTCCATTCCTGTGTAATGGCTGTGCACAAAACTGGTCAGGGAGAGGAGGCGGGGAGGAGGGGCAGGTTAGGGGAAAGTTTTGTGATCATCATGGAAGTAATTACCCTTTACAGCTGAGAGCAGCCCCATTCCCCAAACTGAGGTGGCTTCCTTTGGCTGCTGTTTGAATGAAGGAGCCATAGGCAAGGCTGGCATTTCTCCCATTCATTCACAGGACGTCCAGCTCCACGTAGTCTGCATCATGCAGACTTGGCATTTGCTTCTCTGTGGCTACTGTTCAACAGTATTACTGATTCCCCAAGGCCCTCTTGTGCCACAGGCTTTTCAGAGTATCAGGTAGTATTTGGGCTTCAACCCTGTTTTCTATAAGGGAACCTCTGAACCTTGACGGAAGTTGGATATTGTCTTCCCTTCCCTGTTATGTTCATGAACCACATACTTCTGCTATTTCAAATCTCTGTAAAGCCCTCCACTACCATGGTCAGGCATTGCTGGTGATGTGATTGCTTTTGAGGTTGCAAAAAAAAAAAAGAAACACAGTGGAAGAAGAGAGCAGTTGTTTAGAGCCCCAGGTGGTCCAGGATCGTCTGAAAGGTCTCTGATTTTTATGCTTGCAATCGCTCTATCAGGAGCACTCTGTCACAAGGAAGCTGCAATGTTTAGAATAAGAAAGAGCCCTGGGTTCCCCATGCCTGGGCTGTAGCCGAAAGGCCCCAAGAAAAGCATTATCATAGCAGGGTGGATGAGGGTAAGGACCTTACCCGTGTTTGCTTTGAACCTCCCCCCGCCCCCCCATTTTTTGCTCGCTGCTTTGTGTCACTGTTGTAATACTTTCCAGGTATGGCCTCATTTAATCTTTACAACAAACCCTGTGAGGAGGGTACAATTGCTATCCTCTTTTAAAGACAAGGAAACTGAGACCCAGCATGGCTGAGCGGGCCTGCCCAGAGTTGCACATGTAGTGCTGGGGCTGGGGTTGGAATCCTGGCAGGCGGACTCTAGGGCCCCAGCTCTCAGTCTGTTTCACAGTCTCCCTCAGTTGGCTGGAGCCACCACTTATGATGGCATTTTCTGTGTCTTCTTTTTAGTTCTACTGACGAGTTTGTTTTAGGAATGTCACATGGTATAACATCAGAGGAGCAGATGCTTTTCTGAGTCCTGTAGACCTGGTTTGAACATTTGTAGTACCCACTTATTAGATATGTGACCTTGAGCAAGTCACATAACCTCTTTAAGCCTCAGTTTCTAGATCTGTAATATGAAGATAAGAGTTGTCATGAAGAAGCGAGAGTTTTTGTGAAATGCCTAGAATTCAGTGGCTGTGAGGTTTTAGACTAGTCATTTAACCTCCTTTGTAAAATGAAGATAATTTTTATTTCCATAAACGCCTTACGATAAAGTGCTTAAAATAATATCTGGAATGTAGCAACTACTCAGTACTGTTAGTACTAGCAGACTTTTGATCTGTTTTCTTGTGGTGGTGGTGGTTCTCATTTAGGCCCTTAGATTAGATTTCATGTACCTTTTTTTTTGAAAGACATAGGAGCATTTTAAAAAAAATTCCTCTCCTGAGGATATGTTTATTTTAGAGAGGAAGGGGAAGGGAGGAAAATAGAGTAAGTGAGAGGGCGGGGGAAGGAGGGGGGAGAAGGAGGGAGGAAGGAGGGAATGGGAGTGGGGGGGGAGAGAGAGAGAGAGAGAGAGAGAGAGAGAGAGAGAAACAGCGATGTGAGAGAGAAACATTGATTGGTTGCCTCTTGTACGCACCCTGACCCTGACCCAGGGAGCGCTTTGCAGTCTTTTGGTGTATGGGACAATGCTCTCACCAGCTGAGCCACCAGGTAGGGCAGGTTTCATGGACTTTTGACTCTCATGAGCAAAAGTACCTGGCATGGCAGAGACTTGATAAGATTATGATAGATTATTGTATCTACTCATGTTTGATTTTCTCTTGTAGCACCTCTCTGCGTGGAACAACTCCATTTTTCTCAAGCGTATCTGCACATACGCTCTGTAAGTGACTTGGCTTTCCTTACCATTTAGATAGCAAGCCTAATGGGACAGGTTTGTTTTTCATCATTGTCATTGTGGTATCTGCCTCTTTGCTTAAAACTTTTTATTCTTGTTTCTCTATTCCAAAGTATTTACCTTTCCATTTATTGTAAAGATCATACTGGTTAACCATTACTTTTAGTTATGAAACTGAAACCCCTAAGAAATACCATGTCTAACAGGCTTTATTTTTATTCTATTCTTTCCTTATAGTTCTGGCTTACTCTCCATGTTCATGCTATATGACTTCTGAAATTTATGAATAACATTTTTCTTTTTAGTCATCTTTTATTGATAGCTAGCTACCCCTCTCTCCTCCCCACACTGGATTCCAAAAGACTAATTTTAATTAAGTAAAAGGTTTTGGTCTCCTTAGTACACTGATCAATGGGGAGTTGCCACATCGGATGTGTTCCTAAACTCTCCCAGTCTGTTGGAATATTTATAATTTTGTTTTTAATATTGATCTTTACACTTTTCTCATTGCTTATTGGGGGAGGGATTTAGTAAGGGGTTGGTCGATGCATCTCTCCTGGGCTGCGATTGGAGGGTCAGCACCATGAGTAGATAGATAAAGCACAGGAACGGAATGGAGAGAGCAAGCTTCAGTGTGATGGAAGGCGAATGGATGGTCCATGTGGCATTGCTAGCCCAAGCTATGGAGTTCAGAACACGGTTCAGACTCCAGCCCTCCACTCTGTGTGACCTGGATGGGCTGTTTAATTCTTCCAAATCCTAGATTCCTTTGTAAAATAGGGATGCTAATGTTTACCACAGAGAATTGCATCAGGGTTGATCGGGATGACCTGTGGCCAGTTCGAATTTGTCTCTCCCTTCCTTTGGCTTTCCTCCCTGTTCTTCTGCCTGTCTCTGATGAAACAGTTTCTCTGCCTTTGTACAATTTCCTCTCATGGAAATTAACCACAATTTTGCAAAGTTAAGAATGTCCTGTCTCTTAAAAAGTATCATTTTGTCTCATTCCCATGATTGTGGTCACAGATATAGTTGAGTCCCCTTCCTAGTTGGTAAACTGTCCATCAGAAATGACCCTTCTTATTACTTTGGTCAAGAGAAGGGTTTTATGCTGATCTCTGTTAAAGACTGTTTTCAATCTTAGGCCCTACATGTCTTCTTAGCTTTGAGGATTCTCAGAAGCAAATTTTATTTTTGTATCGAAGGTGCCAATTTTTCCACATCCTTGCCAATGCTTGTTATTGTCTTTTATTTTTAACCATTTTAGTGGGTAAAAAATGATTTTTAATTTGCTTTTTCCTTATGGCTAATGATATTGAGCAGCTTCATTTGCATAGTAGCTATTTGTATATCTTTGGAGAGATATCTTTTCAAATCTTTTGGCCATATTTGAATTGGATCACTTGCCTTTTTGTTGTTGAGCCTAAAAAAGTGTAGTTCCTTTTTGAAAGTTTTGTTTGGCAGTATGGAGTCTAAATTTCTGTTACTTACCATTCCATCACTACTTTTTAGACTAAAAGACATTGGCTAAATGGATTTTTTGAAGTCAGCTTAAATGAAAGCGTAAAAGGTTTTAAATGCAGGTTGGCAAGGGGTTGTGCATAGAGTGACTGGAAAAGGCTGTTTTGGATTTATACATGGAAAAACAATGTAAGTTTTCTGGAAGCAGCTCTTCTTCCTTCAAACACTTGACTCCCTTTGATATACCAATATTTCTTTCTACTCTTTTGTGGCTTTGATTGACATCTTCCAAAAGAGTTTTCAGAGCTAATGCCTTTTAAAAATACTCATAAGTTAGGTTAAAATTGATGCAATTAAACATTATTTTTATTTGAGGATATTGTATGTTCTTTTCAATATGTCCATCAATAGCTGATAATTTATGCCTGTCATTCCAGAAGCTGTGGCCTTAGACAAATATACTGTGATATTCAAAGGACTGACTTGGAGAAAGGGAAAAGAATGGAAGGACTAACCAAATAACTGCATGTTGGAGAGCTGAAAGCTTTGTTTTTTCTTTTACTTTCCTTACAAATTGAAGTCTTTTCCAGTGAGCTGATGAGAAAGGAAGCCTCGTTTTAGGTCCCAGGATACTTACTTTCCTGGGTGAATTGGTTGTTTATTCACGGAAATCTTTGGAGTTGGCCTAGAGCTTGGTTAGCTTTAAATTATTTTGGCTTTACTGAAGGACCCATTTTCTTTTTTTTTTTAAATCCTCACCCTAGGATATATTTATTGATTTGAGAGATAGAGGAAGGTGAGGGGAGAGAGAAAGAGAGAGAATGAGAGCGAGAAAACATCGATGTGAGAGAGAAACATCGATTGGTTGCCTCCCATATGCGCCCCTGCTGTGGATCAAACCCGCAGCCTAGGTATGTGTCCTGACTGGGAATTGAACCCGCGATCTTTTGGTGTGTTGGACAGTGCTCCAACCAAGTGGGCAAGGACCCATTTTCTCATTTGCATTTCCATATAGCTCAAGGGTCTTGCTTGCATTCCCCCCTCTGGAAGCTCACACAAGAAAAAATTCTTGCAACTTTGCCTTTTAGTAAGTGTTGGAAACTGGGCTTCATGACAAGTTGGCTCTAAACCAAACTTCCCTTGCCCTTACACATGTGAAACCTGTTTCTTTTGGCTAAAGCATTTATAGAAAAAAAAGTGTCCGCATGTCAGTTAAACAGTCTTGTCTTATTCCCCTCTCTTTCCCCTGCCCCCTTCTTCTAACCTGATCCCTTCTACTTTTCCATTTTTTAAAATAAGACTGCTGTGGATCACTTTTTCTAGTTATTTCAAATACCAGGCTGCTCAGGTTTCTTCTTTCATCTGTTTTTATTTCCCTTCGTAGGGCGGTGGCCACATGAGGAAATCACTCACTCTAACATAAGAAAATCTTTTGAGTTTTGTCCTTTGGCCATGCTTAGGAGATCTGACTTTGTTTTCATGCTTCTCTACAGAGGGATGGGCTGGTTTACGTTTTTTAATGCCTCGTCTCTCGACTCAGAAGTGAGACTACTCTGGTGTTAGTTTGCATTAAAAATTGCTGAGATGAGATGTAAAGCTGGGACTTGCTGACCTTGTTGGACTTGGTCTTTTGTGCTTGAACATGAGAAAGGGAACTGCATAAAATATTTGGGCCCCTCTTTCCGGTAGCTTTAGTTGTCTCCTTTCTTTAAACTGAATCCTGAAGGCATAAACATTTTAAATTATTATTTGTTGTTATTATTTGTTGTTTTAAATTATTATTTGTTGTTTACCCCACTGGGTAAAATACACACTAGCATTTTAATATGAAAAGCATCATTAATATTTCCTAAATATCTGTGGCCACCAGCTATGAAAGGAGAACCTTGAAAGAAAGGAGCCAAGTTACTTATTTATCACCTGCCCCCTCTGAAAGTGGATGTCCTTAGTTACTGGTAGGAGAGCTTCAGGAGTCTGTTTAGAGTGCATCCCACGCCTTGTCTGTAGTGTGCCTTGACGGGGTGCGCATCACACTGGCGAACCCTTACTTCCAGTGGCCTGATTCTGGCCAGGGTGGCCGTTGTCATCAAGGTATTGGTTCTGCAGAGTATGAGACACTGACCAGGCCTTTCCTCACAGCTGTGGGGTGCCTCTGAGGATCCCCAGTTGCCTCTGTGACTGTTGGTGGGAGGCTGGCAAAGGGCCTTCAGCTGTTGATGGTTCACCATATGTACAGTATTGAGATCATTACCTTGACATTCAGTTCTCTGTAATCTTTCTAGGTCAAGGGAAAACAGTCAAGTCCCCCTTCAACTGTTTATTTGCTTCAGGTGCCAGCCTTTTGCCAGAATGTCCCAGTGCCTGGAATGTGTTTCCTTCCTTGGTGGTCAAAAGCACTGCCATAATTTCAGGCCACCCCTGCGTCTCCAATTCCTAGAAGAAGTCTCTGATACATTTTAATAGAGGTGGCAGCTCTTAAGGATGTTAAGTGCCTCATCGTTCATTTACTCCATTCCCAACATGTATAGGACTGCTGTCCTTATTGCTATGAATTAATTTGAAATATATTGCTCCTGACACCTAGTTAAGTAAATTACTTGGGAGTCCGACTCTTATAAGAAACTACTCTTGTTTGAAAAACAAAGCCTAAGACTCATACATAGCTTCATTTATTCATCAAACTTTTTACCCAATAATCTACTGTGTATAAGGTACTACGCTGGATACCAAGCAGATACAGAGGTGGATCTCACATGGATGGACCTTAATCCCAAATGTCTTAGAGTCTAGAAAGACACAATATACACATCACACACATACATATGTGTACATGCATATGGGTACATACATGTCACATCAACTCTTTACCCTATTATTAAATCGTGTAAACAGGTCAAGTACAGTGGAAGTTGAGAGAGTCTTTCTGGAAATGTCACACTGAAAGGCACAGCAGTGTGGCTTTGGGCTCTGGAGTCAGAGTGCCTGGATTCAGATCCTGGTTTAGTACATATTATTGTAGACCCTAGGACAAGTTATTTTAGTTTTCTAAGTTTCTTCACTTGGTATGTAGGAATAATAAATACCTATTTCACAGCATAGTGGTAAGGATTAAACAGTATAATTTAGGTAAAGTCTTAGCAGAGCTCCTGACACACGTAGGCCTGGTCCTGTGGGTGGAGGACCAGAAAAACTGTCACGGAGGCTGTAGCCTTTGAAGGAGGAGTCGAACTGAGGCATGAGCAGTCTGGAAAGAGAGGCGGATGTGGAAGGCATCGAAGTGGAAGAGGCTGTGCATATTTGGAGGAAGGTTAATTTTGCTGACTCAGTGGGGCAAAAAATAGGGAAGAAGAAAACAAGATTGGGAAAAATAAGCTGTGGCTGAATTGTGCAAGTCATCAATCCTCCACTCAGTCATTCTGACCTCATTTTGAAAGCTGTGGGCAGCACTGACGGTTTTGGAGTGAGCTAATAATGATGAGCATTGGGCTTTAGGCAAATCCATCTGACAACTGTCTTTATAGTGTCCATGGTAGGGAAAGTTATTAGGGGAAGGATCTAGGGCCTAAACTGTCGGTTACCTCATAGCCTTTACTCTTCTATAACTTGGTCCAAAATATGTCATGGACACTTTCCTTTGTCATTGGATTTTCTAGGCATCATCATTTTAAATGATGGCTTTGCATCCTTCTCTATCATCCCCACCTATATTTCCCTCTGCGGTGACCTCTCTTCCACTTAAGGTACCTACTGACCTCCTGTTCTCTTCTTCCCGCCATCTAAGCTAGGCGCTGATGCCATTTATTCATAATTAAATAAAGTGTAGTGGTAGTAAATGCATTACTTCTCATCCATTTTAAAGCACATTTTAAACCATTTCTTTCTTTTTTTAAAAAAAAGTTTATTTTCAGAGCGAGGGGAAGAAAGGGAGAGAAATATCAAATCTCATGTTGCCTCTCACACACCCCCAACTGGGGGCCTGGCCACAATGCAGGCATGTGCCCTGACAGGGAATCAAACCTGCGACCTTTCTATTCACAGGCCAGCCAGCTGAGCCACACTAGCCAGGGCATAACCATTTATTTCTAATTGAAGCTTAAAAGGCTCTTTTTTTCCTTAGAAGAATTTCAGGCATCAAGGAGATTGGGAACAACCCTTTTAGGCCTGTCCAACTGGCTCTCAAAAATGCAATCTTTAGGCATTGTTAGAGTTGGGGGCACGGGAGGTCTCCTGTATCTTGCCCAAAGAGAGCTGACCTCTCCCTTGAGGAATGGGATAAAATTGCTTTGTGGAAAAGGCCGGTGCCATTGCCCTGCCCTGGCATAAATCATCCTGTTCCTCATGTATGTAGACATCTGCCCCTTGGTGGACATATGTTTGTCATGTGCCTTTCATTTAACATAACTTCATGCATTTGTGCCACACATTTAACATAACTCATTGTTCTATCCCTCCCCCAGAAGTGTATTGCTGTCACGCTTGAATTTTTTTTTTTTAACTTAGTGCTTAAAGTACTGATTTCAGGTTCTTTTGGAGGTATCTTTAATTAGGTGTAAGGGATCAAATTAAAGAATACCTCTTTTTAGTTGCTTCTGAAACAATTGAAGAGAGTAACATATACATAAAGTCACAGAGATGGAGATAGAAATGTTACTTTTATTACCAGTAAAGGTAATTGACAGTTCTGGTCCTGATCTGCAGCCAAATGAGCTCTGTAACTTTAACAGCTGGAGTAGAGGGCTGTCACAGGAGCCCCTGCTTGGGGCTCACACTGTACCTCTTGGGGTGGAACAGGTCAGAAAGCACACCCCCTGCAGGCAGGGTGTGGAAGTCTCTTCCACAGCTTTACTGGAGGGATTGCAAAAGTGCTCTCACCAAACTTGCTTAGTTTGATTCTGTGTTTCTTGAGGTTTGTGGGATTTATTTGCAGGTCTTTTTGATTCAATGGACATCTGGGTTGCAGGAAGTGTTTGATAAATATTTTTTATTGTGATTAGTCCAGTTTGTCTTAGCAATATTATGACATGTACAATGGTGATATGCTATTTGCTTTCAAGTAATTAGAAATAAAAAGTATTTGGGAGTATGTTAGAGACAATTGATGCCTTTCATTTAGTCACATAGTATTTGTTAATGATTCTCTGTTTTGCGTTGAAGAAATGTGTGCAAAGTAAATGATGGTGGAAAAATCAGCCACAGAAATCTTGAGGAAGCAGGAGCATTTTATGTTTCTGTGGCCTTTTCACCCTTTGCTCATTGAAGAAACATGGCAGCTGCTTCCCAGGCCCTGTGGCAGTGGCTGAGGCCACCGGAGCAGGCTTTGCAGGAAGTGCTGTGGCGCGGGCGCTCTGGGGTTTCAGTTCTCTCTCTCCTGGTTAGATGGCTGCTAATGCTGGCTGGCTGCTCAGGCGCTCACTGTTCACTTGTCTTTTGAGCCAAGAATAGTCACAAGATAAGCACTATGTGGATTTAAGAACAGAGTGTATTTTGCACTGTCTGATGAGTACTCTGTGTCTCTAAAGTTGAGATTCCATGAAGTGAGCTCTGGAAAACAACTGCCCATAAATTTGGAAGATAATGAATAGATTAATTATATATTCCTTATCTGGCTGTGCACTCTGAGTTAACTGATTATAGTTCACTGACCTGAAGACTGATCCAAGAATCCTGGAATGTGCCATTTTATATTGTTTCCCTTGAAAAATGTTTTTGATCAATGTGCAGAGTATTCAGGGCAATATACTTGGTATGACCTTTATCCTCGAGGCACCTACAAGAGTCTCCATGTGACACACATGATGAAGATTAGAATTTGGAGGAAAAATGAAAATGAGAGATGATTTAATTTGTATCAGTCTATGTAATTGAGAACTTTTTCCTGATAATCCTTAGTAGACAGTCTTTTGTATATGTTCTATATAAAACTGAATGAGCCAGGAGTACTGCTGATTCTAACTTTTGTAAAACAAAAATATTATTTAAAAATTACTAATATAATATATTCTGACAATGGAAAAAGTCAAACAATGAAAAAAATCTATAGTGTGTCTTCCTACCTTCAGTCTATCAGTTTTATGTGTATTTTTTTAGATTTTTCCATGCCTAACAGATTTATTTCATTTTTACTTTGATGATATATAACCTACAACTTGTTTTTCTCATTTAATGTATTGCTGACTTTCGTTAATTGAAGATTTTAAAATCATGAATGAGTGTTGAATCATCAAAAATATATATGTAACAAAAGGAACATATTTTTTTAAAAAAATATGTTAATGGGCACATCAGATTCTCTGATGTTCAACACTCCCATCCTTTAAATTGACAGTTGCCCATTTTTTAAAGACACTTCAGGAATGTGATGAAGCAGCAGAGGTGTGACCCGGGCTAGGAACCCCGAGAGCCACGCCTCACCTGTGCCGCCAGTGGCCCTGGCCGTGCACCCTGCTGAGCCAGGGCACTGAATGGAGCTCTACGCTTCCTTCCAGGGGCTCTTCTTGGTGTAGCTGTTGAGATTGTTAGAAGTGACACATTATTACAGGTTAATGATGTTAACCTAGAAAATAATAGATTCTGAATAAAGTTGTCCTAGTTGTAACCTTAAGGAATTTGTGTACAGAGAGGTTTTAAGCTCCATGGCTGCCTTCAATTTTTGGAGTTTATTATGTTTCATTTCCTTTCATAGTCCTTTGAAGGTAGCTTAGTAGTCAGGCGGAATTTCTCATACCATCCTCCAATTAAAATACTTTGGTGTGTTCTGTACACTAGGCCTCACCCTGGCCATCTCTCATTTCTTTGAGGAACTAGATTTCAAGGGAAATTTTTCTCTACCTGCTCTCCCCTCGAAAACCTGGTAACTTAGCATGGTACACAACACAGCAACTGAAGATCTGCTGTTAACAGTCATCTACAAGTGGCCAGAGCTCAAATAACTCTCTTGGGTTTATGGCCTAGATTTGAAGTTAGTTGCTTAAAAGAGATACGATCCATTGGCTTCTAGGAGCTAAGACAGGAGTTTAAACATTTAGGTTTCATGCTCCCAAAGAGTGAATGGGTGGGTTATCTCTGTTGTCTCTTTCATCTCTAATATTTTGTTTTATTTAGAGATTTTACTTATTTATTTTTAAAGAGGGGAAGGGAGGGAGAAAGAGAGAGAGAGAAACATTGATAACATCAATTGGCCTGCAACCGAGGCATGTGCCCTGGCAGGGAATTGAACTTGCGACCTTTTGGTTTGCAGGCCGGCACTCAATCCATTGAGCCACAGCCATTAGAGAATATTTTGATTTGGTATAATCTCATCTACTTCTCTTAGCCTGATCCCTCAGTGGAGAACTGAGCCTGCAGGCAGGGGATGGAAGGTTAGTATTGTGACTTGTATTGAAATCGTGCCACCCTTGTTGGCTCGTGCCTCTTTTTACCCCGATGCTGTTTTTTTTTCTTCCCATATTTTGGATTATACATTTACACTATTATTTCTGGCATTGGTGTTCATTTTCAGGGAGTGTGGAATTTTTTAAAAGAGACGTAATTTTTTTTTAGAGCAGTTTCAGAAAAATTAAAGATTGCTTAGAAAGTACAGTTCCCATATACCCCATCTCTCCCCCATCACCCCGACAGTTTCCCCTATTAACATCTTGTATGTGTGGTGTTAGTTAACATCTTGACTCTGTGGTACATTTGTTATAATTGATATGTTATTAACTGAAGTTCATATCATGATTGTGTCATACAATTCTATGGGTTTTGACATACGCATAATGGTATATGTTCACCATTACAGTATTATACAGAATAGTATCATTGGCCTGAAAATGGCCGATGTTTCATGTGTTCATCCCTCCTCCACACCCCCTGAGTCTCTGGCAACAACTGATCTTCTTACTGTCTCTATAGTTTTTATTTGTTTATTTTAGAGAGAGTGGAAGGGAGGGAGACAGAAGAGGGAGAGAAAAATCGATCAGTTTCCTCTCGTCCATGCCCTGACTGGGGATTTAACCCTCAACCCAGGCACACGTCCTGACCAGGAATGGAATGGCGACCTTTCACTTTGTGGGACGACGCCCAACCAACTGAGCCACACCAGTCAGGGCCTGTCTCTATAATTGTGCCTTTATTGGAATGCCATATAGTTAGAACCATACAATTGGTAGTCTTCTCAGACTGCCTTCTTTCACTTAGTAATATACATTTGAGGTTTTTCCATGTCTCTTTTGTCTTGATAGCTCATTTTCTTTTATTGCTGAATAATATTCCTTTGCCTGGATGTTCCAAAGTTTGTTTATTCACCTATTGAAGGGTACCTTGGTTGGTTCCAAGTTTTGGAAGTTATGAATAAAGCAGCTATAGACATACATATGCAGGTTTTTCTATGGACATTCATTTTCAGTGCATTTGAGTAAGCACCTGGAAGCATGATTACTGGATTGTATAGCAAGCTTGTGACAAGGTGCCCAAGTAGCTTTCAAAATGGTTGTTTTACTTTGCATTCCCACCAGCAATGAATGAAAGTCTTGTTGCTCCACATCCTCACCAACATTTGGTGTTGCGTTTTGAATTTTAGCCATTCTAGTAAGTGTGTAGTGGTATTTCACTGTTGTTTTAATTTGCAGTTCCTTAATGACTTATGATGCGAATAGACACCTTTTCATATGCTTCTTCGTGACCTGTATCTTCTTTGATAAGGTGTCTATTCAGCTCTTTTGCCCATTTTTAAATTGGGTTTTTTCTTTTTTAATTGAGTATAATTTACATAAAAAATTATGTTAGTTTCAGGTGTATAACAAATGATTCAATATTTGTACGCACTGTGAAATGGTCACCACAATAATTCTAGTTAACATTTGTCACCACACATGGCTACAAAACAAAATTTTTTTTGTGATGAGAAATTTTTTTAAACTTTATTTATTTTTAGAGAGGGGGAGGGAGAAAAAGGAGAGAAACGTTGACCAGTTGGCTCTCGTATACATCCTAACCAGGACCAAACCTGCAATCCAGGCATGTGCCCTGACCAGGAATTGAACCAGCAACTGCTTTACAGGACAGTGCACAACCAGCTGAGCCACACCAGTCAGGGCATGATGAGAACTTTGAAGATCTACTCTTTTAGTAACTTCTATATATGAAATATGTATTACTAATTACAGTCTCCATGCTGTATATTACATCCCCATGACTTACTTATAACTGGAGGTCTGTATCTTTTGACCCCCTTCACCCATTCCACCTCCTCCTCCCTATCCCCCACTCCCACCTCTGACAACCACCAGTCTGTTCTCTGTATCTATGAGCTTTTTTTTAAGGTTCCACTTACGACATTATACTGTATTTGTCTTTCTTTCTCTGACTTATTTCACATAACAGTGCTTTCCATCCATGTTGTCACATATGGCAAGATTTCTTTCTTTTTTATGGCTGAATTTATATATATATAAATATCTATATCTGTATTCATTCGTATATCTCACATTTTCTTTATCCATTCATTTATTGATGGCCATTTAGGTTTTTTAATTTCTTGGCTATTGTAAATAATGCTGTAGTGAACACAGGGGTGCATCTATCTTTTTGAGTTAGTGTTTTCATTTTCTTTGGATAAATACCCAGAAGTGGAATTGCTGGGTCATGTGGTAGTTCTATTTTTAATTTTTTGAGTAACCTCCGTGCTGTTTTTCATAGTGACTTGCACCAATTTACATTCCCACCAACAGTCCCCAAGGGTTCCCTTTTCTTCACAGCCACACAAATCCTTGTTATTTCTTGTTTTTGTTTTTTTAAAGTTTATTTATTTTTAGAGATTGGGGAAGGGAGGGAGGGAGAGAGGGAGAGAAATATCATTGTGTGGTTGCCTCTAACACGCCCCCTACTTGAGACCTGGCCCACAACCCAGGCCTGTGCCCTGACTGGGATCTGAACTGGTGACCCTTCAGTTCACAGGCCAGTCTTCAGTCCACTGAACCACACCAGCCAGGGCTTGTCTTCTTGATAATAGCCATTCTGAAAGGTGTGAGGTGGTAGCTTATTGTGGTTTTGATTTGCATTTCACTGATGATTAGTGATATTGAGCATCTTTTCATGTCTTATAGCCATCTGTGTGTCTTCTTTGGAAGTGTCAGATCTTCTGCCCCTTTTTTAACTGGAGATATATATATATTTTGGTTATTACCCCATTATCAGATATATGACATGCAAGTATTTTCTCATGTTTGATCAGTTGCCTTTTCCTTTTGTTGATGGTTTCCTTTGCTGTGCACTAGCTTTATAATTTGATATAGCCCCACTGGTTTGTTTTTGTTTTTGTTGCTTTTATTTTTGGTGTGAGATCCAAAAAAATCATCACCAAGACCGATGTCAAAGATCTTACTGCCTATTCAAGTCTTTAATCCTTTGTGAGTTCATTGATTTGCATGATGTAAGATAGTGGTTCAGTTTCATTCTTTTCTGTATGGTTCTCCAGTTTTCCCAACACCATATATTGAAGAGACTGTCCTTTTCTATTTTATATTCTTGGCTCCTTTGTTGTAAATTATTTGACCATGTATATGTGTGGGTTGCTTTCTGGGAACTTTTTTTCTGTTTTATTGATCTATGTGTCTATTTTTATGCCAGTACCATACTGTTTTGATTACTATAGTTCTGTAATATGGTTTGAAACCATGGAGCATAATGCCTTCAGCTTTATTCTTCTCTCTTTAGGATTGCTTTGGCTATTCAGAATCTTCTGTGGTTCATACAAATTTTAGGATTGTTTGTTCTATTTCTGTGAAGAATGCCATTGGAATTTTGATAGAATTATATTAATTTGTAGGTTGCTCTGGATTGTATGGATTTATTAACAATATTCTTCAATCCATGACCATGGAATATCTTTCCATTTTGTATGTGTGTGTCTTCTTCAGTTCTTTCATCACTGTACAGATCTTTCATCTCTTTGGTTGAATTTACTTTAGTTACTTTATTCTTTTTGATGGAATTGTAAGTGGGATTATTTTCTTAATTTCTTTTTCTGATATTTTGTTACCAGTCTGTGGAAATGCAACAGAACCCTGGCTGGTGTGGCTCAGTGGATTGAGTGCTGGCATGCAAACCAAAGGTTGCCGGTTTGATTCCCAGTATAGGGCACCTGCTTGGATTGTGGGCCAGGTCCCTGGTGGGGGGGATGTGAGAGGCAACCACACCTTGATATTTCTCTCCCTCTCTTTCTCCTTCCTTTCCCCTCTCTCTAAAAATAAATAAATAAAATCTTTCTTAAAAAAAGAAGTACAACAGATTTTTGTATATTGATTTTGTGTCCTGGGTTATTTGTCTTTTTTTTTTTTAATTTTTACTGCTGAGTTATAAGAATTATTCGTATGTTTTGGATACACATCCTTTATCAGATATGTGTTTAGCAAAAATTTTCTTCCAGTCTATGGCTTTTCTTTTCATTCTCACAGAGCAAGTTTTTAATTTTAATGAATGTACAACTTACCCATTTTTTCTTTTATGGGCCATGCTTTTGATGTTGTATCTATAGAGTCATTGTTAAATCCAAGGTTACCTACATTTTCTTCTATGTTATCTTGTGGAAGTTTTATAGTTTTGCACTTTATGTTTATACCTATGATCCATTTTAAATTAATTTTTATAAAAGACGTAAGGTTTCTCTGGTCATTGCGGCTCACTTAGTTTGTTGGGCAAAGCAAAAGGTCTCCTGTTCGAACCCTAATCAGGGCACAAGCCTATGTTGCTGGTTCAGTTGGAGCGAAAGGCAGCCAATCAATGTTTCTCACATCAGTGTTTCTCTCCATCCTTTCTCCCTCCCTTTCTCTCTTATAAAAAAAAAACAAAACAAAAAACAGTTGTAAGATCTATGTCTAGATTCATTTTTTGCATGTGGATGTCCAGTTTTTGCAGCACCATTTATTGAAAAGATTTTTCTTTCACCATTGAATTACTTTTACTTCTTTGTTGAAGATCTATTTACTGTATTTGCACGGGTGTGTTTGTGGGCTATAGTTCCATCTATCTTTTTGACTTAAAAAAAATTTTTTTTTTTCCTCACCTGAGGACATTTTTTTCATTGCTTTTTAGAGAGGAAGGGAGAGAAGCATCGATGTGAGAGAGAAACATCTATCAGTTCCATTCTTGTACACACCCCGACCAGGGACCAAACCCACAACTTAGGTATGTGCCCTGACTAGGAATTGAACCTCCAACCCTTTGGTTATGGGATGACACTCCATTAAAGAGAGCCACACTGGCTAGGGCCATTTGACTTTTCTTTCACCAGTACCACGAATACCACACTGTCTTGGTCACCGTAGCTTCATAGTAAGTCCTAAAGTTTGGTAGTATCAGTCCTCCAACTTTGTCCTTCTCCTTCAATATTGTGTTAACCCATTCTGGGTCTTTTGCCTTCTCATATCCACTTCAGAATTTGCTTGTTGAGATCCACAAAATAACTAGCGAGGATTCTGATTGGGATTGTGTTGAATCTATAGATCAAGTTGAGAAGAATTGATATCTTAATAATACAGGGGTGGGCAAAGGTAGGTTTGCAGTTGTGAGTATGTGAAGCACAGAGTTTATTTTTGTGTTATTATTTATTTACTATTATTTATTTGTATTACTTATAAACCTACTTTTGCCAACCCCTGTATTGAGCCTTCCTTTCCATGAACATGGAATACCTCTCCTTTTATTTAGATCTTTGGTTTCCCTTATCAGAGTTTTGTGGTTTTACTCATATAGCTCTTGTTTATATTTGTTAGATTTATACTGAAGTATTTCCTTTTGGGTGCTAGTTAATGTAAATAGTATTATGTTTTTAACTTCAAAATCCAGTTGTTTGTTGCTGGCATGTAGGAAAGCAATTGACTTGTGTAGCAACCTTGCTATAATCACTTAGTTCCAGGAGGTTTTTTCATTGTTCTTAAGGATTTTTCACAGAGATAATCATATCATCTGTGAACAAAGACAATTTTATTTCTTCCTTCCCAATCTGGATAACTTTTTTTTTCTTTTCTCACTGCATTATGTAGGACTTCCAGTGTAATGTTGAATAGGAGTGGTAAGAGAGGACATCTTTGTCTTATTCCTGATCTTAGGGGAAAGCATCCCGTTTCTCACCATTAAGCATGATATTAGCTGTAGGTTTATTTATAAATTGTTTTCATCAAGTTGAGGAAGTTTCTGTCCATTACTAGTTTTCTGAGAATTTTTTATCATAAACGAGTGTTGGATTTTGTCAAATACTTTGTATATATATTGATACGATCATATGATTTTTCTTATTTAGCTTGTTAATATGATAGATTATATTAATTTGGTCTCAAATGTTGAATTAGTTTTGTATACCTGGAATATATCCCACTTAGTTGTGGTGCATATTTCTTTCTATACATTGTTGTATTTGATATGGTAGTTTTTTCTTGAAGATTTTTGCATCTATGTCATGAGAGATATTGGTCTGTAATTTTCCTTTCTTGTGTGTTGTTGTCCAGTTTTGGTATTAGGGTAATGCTGCCCTTAGAGAATGAGTTAGGGAGTGTTCCCTCTGCTTCTAATTTCTGGGTGAGACTGCAGAGAATTGGTATAATTTCCTCTTTAAAAGTTTGGTAGAATTCACCAGTGAAAACATTTGGGCCTGGTGCTTTGCATTTTTAAGGTTTTTAAAATGCTTCAGTTTCTTTAATGGCCACAGACTCATTCAGATGATCTGTTTTTCTTGTGTGAATTTTGTTAGGAATTAGTCCACTTAATGTAAGTTACCATATCTGTGGACACAGAGTTGTTCATAATAATCTTTTATAATCCTTTTAAAGTCCATGGGATCCATAGTAATTGCTCCTCTTTAATTTTTCATAGTAGTAGTCTGTGTCTTTTTTTTTCTTGGCTAGCCCAGATAGACATTTATCAATTGTATTGATCTTTTCAAAGAACCAGTTTAGAGTGTGGTATTTTCAGTTCATAACACAGTTTAGGGCCATGATAATTCTTGGCTTTAAGTTAGTCTCTAAATTTTTGTCAGTAATTGCTATACATATTGCTACAGAGCTTGCCAAAACTGTAAGCGAGCAGACTGGGGCCTGTCCACCTGTTGCCTTGGTGAAAGACCCAACAATTAATGCTGGAAGGAGCAGGAGCAGATCTTTATTTACAACATTCCAACCTTGGGGGTGCTCAGAGCACCTCGGCTCAGATCCCTTCTTTCCCATGAGGCCCTGCACTTCCTATGCTCCCCACCAGACTATGAGCCAAAGCCTCCCCAAAAGTTTCCCGTGTCCTTATCTGTGCAGGATCTGGAATACGTTGCCATCAGCCTCCACTTAATAGTGTAGGAAAGCATGTGCCATGCCATTCTGGATCATGGTGAAACTCAGGAAAAGGCACACATCTTAATAGTCCAGGTCCGGAGTCAGCCAGAGTGTTTACTTCTTCCTTATCACTGCTCTCTTTCAAACCGCAGGACAAAAATCCCTTACTATAGGCAGCATATCTCTTCCCTCACTATTACTCCTTGTATGGCCAAGAGCATTTCTCCTTCCCAAGCTGCATGGTGAGGAGAGCTGTGCAAGGCTGCTACATCTGCTTTTCTTCTCCTTTCTAAGCGGTGTGGCCAAGAGAGAGCAGTGGCTCTTGTGCCTAGTTTAAATCCCGGTACCTCTTCAGTAACCCCGTTTCTGACTCCTCCCACACTGGGTTACACCTGCCCATTCTGCCTTTTTCTGGCTACCATTGTTAGTCTGGGCAGGGGGGTGGCCCCGATATGCAGTGCTTTCATATAGGTGCAGCAACTGGGGAACCACCTCCCCGCTACATCACAGGTTAAAGTTAGGCCCATCTCCCTTGCCACAGGGGAGAGGCTGCCAAAGCTTTTTAACATGTCTTTGAAGCTAGCCAGGTGTTATCGATATGCAAAGTACCTCTCAACAGGTCAGTTCACTCCCCTATCCCCCAAGCGATGGCTGTGGGAGTTTTTCCTATATTCCCAGGCACCCCAAGTTCTGAACACCTGTTACAATATGTGTGCACAAAGGTGTAAGTATGAGGAGCTACACAGAGATATCATTAGGCTTTTTAAGGTTTATTATTTCCCTAAAAACAGAATGGCTATACAGTCAGCCCTCCTTGTGGGTTCCATATCTGCAGATTCATCCAACTGCAGAATGAAAATATTTGAAAAAAAAGTTATGTTGTTGCTGATATGTATTATGTAATTAGGCCTAAGATGGTTATATCTATACTGAACATGTGCAGATTTTTTTATTGCCCTTATTCACTGAACAATACAATATAACAGCTAATTATATAGCATTTACATTTTGTTACATATTGTAAGTAATCCAGAGATGATTTAAAGTAAATGAGGGGATGTGAATAGGTTATATGTAAATACTACGCCATTTTATATTAGGGTCTTGAGCATCCTTGGATTTTGGTATGTGTGTGTGTGGAGGAAGGGGATGTCCTGGAACCAATCCCCTGCAGATACTGTGGGACAACTGTATGAACCAGCAGTTATTTAAGTCTACCACCAGAGGTGTCCAGCCTTTTGGCATCTCTGGGCCACACTGGAAGAAGAGTTGTCTTGGACCTCACATTAAATACACAAACACTAACAAAAACTGATGAGCAAAAAAAGAGTTTTAAGTAAATTTACAATTTTGTATTGGGCCACATTCATACCCATCCTGGGCCACATGTGGCCCGTGGGCCTTAGGTTGGACACCTCTGTACCAGACTGTCGGTTGAAGTAGGTGGTAAATAGAGTAATATAAACTTAGGGTTCAAGCAGGACAAGTTTGCATGCTGGCTCCCTATGCTAGCTGTGTGTCCTTGGGCAAGTGGCTCCCCTCTCTTTAGTTCTATGTGTTCTGTCCACCTCTCTGAGCATGTTAAAGTTTATAAAACACAAGTTTTTGTTTTACTATTTAGTATGAAAATTAGACCTAATATATGTTAGGTGTCTAGTATGATACCAAATATGTGTTAGACTCTATTGTAGCTATTCTACCTCAAAGACAGCATCCATTAGACTAATTAAAGACATTCAGAGTTTATTCATACTCTAGGCCAGCGATTTTCAACCTTTTTCATCTCATGGCACACATAAACTAATTACTAAAATTCTGCAGCACATACAAAAATATATTTTCTGCTGATCTGACCCCCCCCCAAAAAAGTATATAATTTTGATTCATTCAAACTGGCTATTGTTGTATTGGCTGTCGTCATTCTTTTAAATTTGACAATCTCAGGGAAAAGAGGTCAGAGCCCCTGACTAAATAGTCAGATATTGCATGTTTCAAAAATTCTTGCTGTGTACCAGTTAAAATTGCTGCTCTAGGCCATCAGCAGGTGATAGGGCTTTCCTCTTACTCTTTGGTATATGAAGCTGTATTTCATCCCATATACAGTTCTGGTTGTTGTAAATGGCTGCCTCTTGGTTGAACATTTACAATTTGAGAAGCAAAAAGCTGTTTATAGAAAAGCCCCTCTGTTTGGGAAAACTGTTTTCTTCATAACCTTCATGGTCAGGTCTCTTATTCCTCAGTTGGTAGATGCTCCATAGAGCGTAGCCTTGCCTTTTAGCCAGGAGTTTGTCAAGGTCCTTAGTCATCCAAAAGGAGTGCTTATTTTTGGATAGACTCCAAGGACAGGGTACTAGGTGCCTTTTGGAAAACCTAGAAAAGGAATTGGGCAAATAGAGCAGATTTGAGAGGCTGATTAAATGCAGATCTCAATAGAGTTCCTGAGACAGGCTCTGGGTTGGAACTAAATTTAGACATACTACAAATAGAGACAAAGAAAGTGAGAAAACCTGGATTTGGTTAAAGCCAACATTTCTGGTTTTGTTTTTTTCTTAATTTTCCAAAGTAATGTGCCGTGCTCAGCTGTTTTCACTAATAGAAGTTACAACTAAGTGGCCACAGTGCTTACTAAGTTATGGAGAAATAACTTTGAAAAATGAATTTAAACACAAAAAGCTTAAAGCAGCAAAATTTGATCTGTCTAACCTGTATGTATTTTCAGAAAAAATTGCCATATTTCTTCCAAGAACAGAATGTGATTTTTAGAAAGGAAATAATCTGCTTGGGGAAGTCACCTTGGCTACATTGAACTAAAGCAAAAAGGAGGTTGCTAGTAAAATGATTCTGAGAAAGGAGTGGTTACTTGTGTCCTGGCTGTCTTCATTCAGAGTAAATGATGGCATTGAATAAGAAGTCTTGGCCTTGGACTAGATGCCAGCCAGGCCAGAGACTATTCCAGGCGGGAGATTATTTGCAGAGCTTCCATCCTCTCAGAGTGCTCTGGTTTCCTTTGCAAATTTCAGGCTTAACTTTACTCCCTTTCCTCACAGTGCCAGACCGTTTCTCACACCAAGATTTACAGACTTACCCATTAGGAAAATGATTCTGAGCCTTAATTCGAGTAATTATCTGTCTGCTGGACTGAATGTTCAAGGCTCTTGGTAGGTAACTTCATGAAGAGAAGTTAAGGGGAGAAGGGCAGGAATGATGATCAAAGGAGAGAGCTGAGGACATGACATATGAGGAAGTAAAGAGGATTTATCGGGGCATGTGGTGTAGTGAAAAGAACATTTCACTGGGAGACAACCTCAGTTCCAGTCCGGCTTGGCTGTCCTTCTCTCCACTGTGTCGCAGTTTTGGACAAGATGGTTTCAGGCACTGGGGATTGACAGATGAATAAAACAGGGCCCTTGCCTTTGAAGAGGTCATTGTCTGATGAAGGAAACAAGTTTGTTGTAAATAAATAAAGAGAACATACATAGTATTGCAGATGTTTTAAACAGATGTCTATAAAGAGCTGCAGTTAAAGTTCATTTAGCCTGGAAAGTTAGGTGACATTTCATTGAAGGATGTTTGAGATTTCACAGAGATATAAGCTGTGGTGAAGCAGAGAGAACAGGAAGCACAAAGACAGGTGGTGGAGGGAGAATCAAGATGGCGGAGGAGTGAGTGGAAGTCACACTGCCCTCCTCCCAGGACCAACCTGGAATCACAGCTAAATTGTGGAGAAATCATCTGGAACAAACAACTTATCAATAGCGAGAGAGGAGCCTTTTAACCTTGGACAGACAGAGAAATCAGCTTTAGCACAACCTAACTGGTAAGGAGTGCGGTAGAGACTTGAGAAGGCAGGCGGGGCACCCATGAGGCGGCAGCACCAGAAGGATATTTAAACGGCCAACTGGATCCCCCTGAGATGAGCGGGGTCTAAGCCATAAGCAAGGATCTCCAGCCTACAGCACCAGAGCCCAAAAGGTACACAGATAACAACCAGCTGCGAAAAGCAGCAAGGTTGCTCTCTGCCAGAGATCGGCAGTTGGAGAAGCAAAGAGCTGTTTAAAGGGCCAACACATAACTTTTTGTTTGCAGCCACTTACCCTGGGCTCTGACAAAGGCGGGAACAGAGTGGGCTGGAGACGCCTGAGGAGAGACTGGGAAAGGAGGCTTTGAGGAGAGAACTGAGAGAGTAGCCGGCGGGATCCCTCCCCTGGTGCTGACTCCTCCGCCATATGGCAGCAGCCACCTGGCTTAGACAGGCCGCTCCCCTGAGCGGCAGTAGCATGAAAGGACCCAATGACCTCGCCCCCAGGAGGGACTCTGCCCAACCCTGTGGTGTCTATAAGCCAGCTTGCTGAGTGCAGAGTGACTAGATTAACAGCTGAAGAAGACAGGCACAGACAGTAGATTCCTGGAAGTCTCAAACAGACTGCCTAAGGTCAGACAGGGTCAGCCTTTGACATCATCAGAGACAGACCCAGAAAGAAAAAAAAACAGCGGTCTCCTACCATAGAAGTTCACACCACAAAGTCAGGAAGTCAAGACAGATCAATTTAAGAAGCAGAAGCAAAAACGAAGAGTCTCACAAAGAATAAGAAAGACAAAGAAACACCCCCTGGTGAAAGGGAAAGGAGGAATCCCCAAAAAGAGAACTAAATGTAATAGAGGCGCCAAGTAAACTATCAGATATTGAGTTCCAAACACTGGTTCTAAGGAAGCTCAGTGAGCTCAAAGAGAATTACCAAAAACTACAGGGAAACTACTAAGGACATAGAAACTATCAATGAAAGACAAGAGGAAATGAAGAATACAGCTCCTGAATTGAAGAACACAGTAGAAGGAATCAAAAGCAGGCTAGATGAAGCTCAGGACTGAATCAGCAAGCTGGAAGACAAGGTAGAAAAAAAGCTCCCAGAAAGAGCAAGAAAATGAAAAAAAAAAACTCAAAAAGAATGAAAGAGGCATTTAGGAAAATACAGGACAACCTGAGACGTAGTAATATCCATGTAATAGGGATACCAGAAGGAGAAGAGAAGCAAGGGATAGAGAACCTGTTTGAAAAAGTAATGATGGAAAACTTCCCTAATTGGAGGGGAGAAAAAGTCACACAAGTCCAGGAAGCACAGAGGGTCCCATTCAAGGGGAACCCAAGGAGGCCCACTCCAAGACACATCATCATGAAAATGGCAAATATCAAAGACAAACAGAGAATCCTAAATGTAGCAAGGGAGAAACAGGTATTAACATACAAAGGAGCCCCGGTAGGGCTAGCAGCTGACTTCTAAACAGACACACTACAGGCCAGAAGGGAATGGCAAGAAATAGTCCAAGTCATGAACAGCAAAGGCCTGCAACCAACACTGTTCTACCCAGCAAGGCTCTCAATTAAAGTGGAAGGCGAAATAAGGAGCCTCTCAGACAAAAGAAGGCTAAAAGTATACACCTCCACCAAACCAGCATTTCAAAATATGCTAAAGGGACTGCTTTAAGATGATGAAGAAAAAGAGTCTATGAATACTCAGTTCCTTTCACAGTCACCACTACTCGATATTACCAATATTTTTAATACTTACTAATCCGATTGGGACAACGATGTGTTATTTTAATTGTTGCTTTATTATTTGTTGAAACTAAATCTGTTTTTGTATATTTCTTGCCTATTTCTTTTTTTTTTAAGCTTTCAATGACTTCTTGGTATTCTTTATCCTTTTTTGATTAAATGTTTGTAGAATTTTTTCCCTAAAAAACAAAACAAAACAAAACCACCCCCCCAACTATTAACCCTTTTTTAGATGTGTTGCAAATACTTTCCTATTCCATTACTTGTCCTTTAACTTTTTTTTACATGAATATTACTGTATAGTCTTAAATGTTTAATATAGTCATATTGTCAATATTTTACTTTATAGCTTCTGGGTTTGAATATTTTACTTCCGGGTAAGAAAAGTATTATTTTGTGTTTTCTCTGAAAACTCCTTAGATTTTATATATTGCCTTTTAATTCACCTGAATATTCTTTGTATAATGTGCGAAATAGGGCTCTATATTTGTTTTATTTCAAGTAATAGTGGTCCATGCACCTTATGTGTTGAATAAGCCTTATTTTTCCCATTGACTTAAAATATCAATTGAGTCATATATTACATTGTTAGATATATACGTTTGTTTCTAGAATGCTCGTTTTATTTCATTGATCTACTGGATCATTTCTGTGCAGGTGTCATGACTGCTGAGAATTTATAATGGATTTAAATTTTTTAATATTTTATAATAAGGGATCTTGACCTTTAAAAATTAAATATAATCAATCTGCATTAAAAAGAAAGAGCTCCAACCTTTTGCGACAACATGGATGGAATTGGAGATTATTCTAAGTGAAATAAGTTAGTTGGTGAAAGACAAATACCATATGATCTCACCTATAAATGGAATCTATTCAACAAAATACACTAATGAACAAAATAAACCACAGGCATGGAAACATGGGGCAGACTGAAAGTGACCAGAGGGGATGGGGAAGGAGGACAGTGGTGGAAAGAAGGAGAAGGAACTTAACAAAGAACATGTATGAATGACCCATGGACATGGACAACAGAGTGGGAATTGACTGTGGGTGCGGGTGGCGGAGTGGGATGGGTGGAGGAGGGAAAAGGGGGGAAAATTGAGACAACTGTAATAGAATAAACATGGTTTAAAAAAAATTAATTAAAAAAAAAAAAAGGACAGGTGGTGGATACCTGGTGTCTCCAGTGTGTACTGGAGTGTGGAGGGTGGTGGAGCTGAAAAGCTTAAGTGGGGATGGTAGCATGGGCAGATCCTTATTGCATGGCAGGCTAGGAATTTTTTCCTGTGGGTAAGAGAGCTCTCTGAAGCTCTTTAGGAGACAAACCTGATGGAATACACAGGTTAAAGTCACACCCATGACTTTAGAAAATTAATGGTGACATCATTGTAGAGATTTTTATGTCAATGAAGAAAGAGTCAAGGTCATTTTGGAGGTTATTTCAAGAGTAAAGCAGTGACTTTGGAAATGAAGAAGAAGGGACAAATTTGTGAACTGTTTTATGATGTGTCTGCAATTTGGACCTCCTATGGGCTCATTCACCTCCCCTAACCTCACCATCATTCTTACTAGTGGGGACAAAACCATTATGTACAATTCCTGCACTGCCTTCGAAAATCCACTTGCCTTTCAAATCACTGACCCATCTGGTCCCCTCCCCTGGGGACCTGCAGTATAGTCATATGGGCAAGCTTGTTTTTAGCCTTTGTAATTGAAGAGTTTCATTCAGAAGCAAATGGGAATAATTGATTTTAATCCTCCAGAGGCTGGAAAAATCAAAGACCACAGGATGTTTTATTTTGAAAGGAGGCCAAACCCAGAAATAAATTTTCTTCAGAACCCCTTAGAAGAACTCTAGAATTTCACTGGAAGCCTATCTCTCTGGAATAGATCTGACTTCACATAAGAAGAACAAGTGGGTGTGTGTATTGGTAAAGAAAAAATTGTTCTAACACTTGTTAAAGCAGTAAGGGAGACAGTTTAAGGCTAGTGCAATAAGGGTATTACAATAGGGGAGAGAGATCTGGTTCTACTTGGAATGCAATAAGGAATAGGGGGGATTTACAGCCTAGGAGCAAGGTGAGAGGGTCAATGCATGGAAAAATTACTAAGAGGAGACTTCAAGGGTAAAGGAATTCATGCTAAATTTACGTAACAGGATTTTTGCTAAAGACTAGTCACATTCCAGCTCTGTGGCCCTAGGTAAGTTACTCACCTCCGAAGTTTCCCTTATAGGATTCTGTTACCAGTATATAGAGTCCTTGGTTTCCCCAAGATAGAAATTGAGAGGAACCGCCAGAGAAATTTCCAGACACATTTTATTAAGCTTATGCTGGAGCACAGGGGAGGCAGCACAGAGGGCATCAAAGGTGGGGTAAGGGAACTCAATCAGATATTCAGGGTGGGGGCACTGTTGTTAAACTTAACAAGATTCTTGCTAAAACTGGGCTGAGCAGGCAAAGGATGGGGTCCAAAGTCAAGGCCTAGTTGTAAAGAGTACTCATAAGGAGCCTGACTAAATTTGGTTGACAATCTTTGTCAGTGTGTGTATGTGTGTGTGTGTTACTACAAAAGTAGTATGTGCCTCACCCCCAGAACTAATCAGTCTTAACAGTTTGGTATATAGCATTCCAGATGTTAGTATGCACTTAGGAAGAAAATACACCGTTCTTATAGGAATGAGATCATACTCTACATACTGTGATGCAGGTGCATTTTCCACCTCATATGTCTTAGGTGTTTTTTCATGCCAGCACATAATCACTGGTCTCATTCTTTAGAATGCCTGCTGCACTTCAGGTATTGGTGCCAAGCCCATGTATCTTAGATTTGGTTACAATTTTTTTCACATGCATTAGGCCATTTATTTCATAAAACAGTCTTAGTGTAGGGATAGGGCTAGGTGATTTCTACCTAAAGCTTAGGTGATTTACTAGATATTTTGTAGCTAATATGTGTCAAGTCCAGGTTTCACTCATATTGGTCAGTTGCATGTGTGAAAAAAATGAGATCTTTGACATTCGGCTTACATATTAGCCACATTGAGAATGCTATTTTTATCAGTGGTTCTTGAGACATTTAGGAAATATATGTGGTATTTTTGGACCTAGAATCAGATAATAAATTTGATTTCAGGTGTTCATTCCTTTTGTATGTATTTCTATATTACAATTTTTGTCCTTTTAATTTCCTCAGAACAGCAAAATAATCATCTGAACTTTAGATTAAATGAGTTCAGTCAACTTGTATCTTTTATTATAATGTTTATGCTTTCACTGGTTACCTTAAGTAAGAAAGTTTGTCAGATAATTCCTGGCTGGTATGGCTCAGTGAATTGAATGCTGGCCTGTGAACCAAAGGGTCTCTAGTTCAATTCCCAGTCAGGGCACATGCCTGAGTTGCATGCCTGGTCCCCAGTAGGGGGCACGCGAGAGGCAAGCACACACTAATGTTTCTTGCCCTCTCTTTCTCCCTCCCTCTCTCTCTAAAAATAAATAACATCTTTAAAAAAAATAAAAAAAAAACACAAAGTTTGTCAGCTAACTGGATTTCTGGAAATGTTGATGAGAGTTTTTCAGTTACCTACCTCTATTCTCTCTGGGACCTGGTTCCTACGTAGAACATAGTACCTCTCTCTCTGTACTCTTTATTGGTTTCTTATGACTCTGGAGAGCAAGAAAAAGAGCAAGACAGAATGAATGAAGAGTGGAGTGATGTGAACCAGGGCAGAAATGAAAGAATATGTGCTATGGGGAATTCATCTTATTCAGGAGTGAGAAAACAGTATAGAGCTGTCTTCAAGAAATTGGATAGATGGCACAGTGGTAGGGTTTTGGAGTTAAACCCAGTTGTCACCCATTCCAGCTCTTTGACCCTGGGTAAGTTATTCACCTCCTAGGGTTCCCTTATAGGGTTCTGTTACCAGTGTATGGGGTCCTTGGTTTCCCCAAGATAGAAATCGAGAGGAACCGCCAGAGAAATTTCCAGTCACATTTTATTAAGCTTATGCTGGAGCACAGGGGAGGCAGCACAGGGGAGAAGAAGGTCCTCTGAACTGACTCTCTGAGAAACTTTCTTGGGTTGGTTTTATAAACTGGGGACAAGGCGAATTTGTGGGAAAAGGTGGGCTTGTGATGGCTCAGGGAGTAAAAATTTCCATGTCGGAGTCAGGCTACTGCAGCCTTCTGCCTTCTGTCAGTTGCGTAGCAGCTATCTCTGCACCTTCCCTGTGAGGGCCAGTGTGGTGACTGTTCACTACCACCCACCCTAGGAAAGTGCATCTTGATCAACTGTCCATGCAGAATAGTGATTTCACCATCTGCAAGGAGGGAAGCGGTTAGAAGGGAGATAATAAATATTTTTTTACATTCTTTGTAGGAGGTGCATGGATGGTTGCATTCTTGTGGCCAGTTTATCTGGTGTTCCTTCTGGCCATCTGGCATTCCTTAGGCCTGGGCCCAAATCCCTATGCTGTCTCAGTTCCATTGAGAAGTAAATAGCGTGTTATTTAATCCACTTAAAGTATACTTGGTTCATAGTAAACATTTAATGTTAACTGTTATTTCTGGGCCTTTTAGACTAAATCAAAATTCCAAGAAAGGGGTCTCAAAGTCTGGATGGAGTAAAGTGACCATGTAATTCATTGTCCAGGCCAGGATGCTGTTCCAGTTATGCTGGGACAGCAGATGTAAACCAGGATTTATGGTTTCCCTAAGGTGGAAACCCAAACATGACTGATTAGGGCGTCTGCTTTCCTGCCTCAGCCCATTTAAGCCTCTGGACTTTGACAAACCAGGGAGCAAATCATCCTTAAAAGCTCTTCCTCACACAGACAGACATACACATTGACTATACAATAGAGGAAACATTGCCTTTTCTTTCTATGTAGCATGTTATCTTAGAGGAGTATGAGTCTGCACATATATTTAATAAAATTTGTACGGTGTTTGTTGCTCAAGAAATAACGTGGCAGAAGTTATTTGAGTTCTTACAGTTTTTAAAATCTAAAAAAAATGTTACCATACTTTTCTAGGTGTAGATTTCTCTTACCTGTGGAGCTCTCAGTGTGTGCCAGGTGCATTGTGGTCTTGACAGTGAGGGTCTAATGGTAACATATTTGGATCAGCCTCCAAGTTGTGTGTGGCCTAGTGAGAAAGACAATCAAATAATGACAAATACAGAACTCTCAACTGAGATGGTTGTAATGATGGCAAAGTACAAGGAGCTCTACAGGTAGCTTAGGAAGAGCCTGCCTGGCCTGAGAAGAAAGGACAGAGTTCCTTGAGGAGGAGAACTTTTCTCAGTTCTGAATAAGAGTTGAAGAGGCAAGGTAGAGAGGAGATTGGAGGGGAGGCAGGAGGGAGCATGGTTGCCTGTACTGTGTATGAAGAATGCAGGAAACCGGGAGGCGTCTGTTTTTAAAAGATCACCTTGGCTGCAGTGTGATCATATACTTTTCCCGTTTGCAAGGCCCTTTCTTCCTGATAACGGAATGCCATTCATCCAAGCCTTTTTTTCCGTGTATCCTTAGCATTTGCCCAATTTATTATAGTACACATCACATTGCATTATAATTTTTTTTCTGTCTCTGAGGTTATTTAGGGCAGGGACTTGGTTTTATTTATTTTAAGGTACCTAGAACAGCACTGTGCGTTGCCACTTCTTTCCTCTCCCCAGATATTTGAGCAATTACTATGTGCCAGGTATGGTGTGCTTGCCGCCTGGGAAGGTGGCAGAGGACAGGCACAGCCCTGCCGTCATGGAGCATGCCGTGTGACAACTGTTTTGCTCAGTGAGTGAATACATTGAATGAATGCTTCACTACTTAGAATCAGAGT
This sequence comes from Pteronotus mesoamericanus, assembly GCF_021234165.1. NCBI lineage: Eukaryota > Metazoa > Chordata > Mammalia > Chiroptera > Mormoopidae > Pteronotus > Pteronotus mesoamericanus. Next base: position 5,085,240 of record NW_026555085.1, read on the forward strand.
TTTGAATCCCAGAGACCACTTTTATGCAGGTCAGCAGTGCTGTGCCTTTTTTGCAGTTGTGGAACAGAAACAGTGAATGCTGAAGTGTCAAGAAGCCACGCTGAGGTAAATTGAAACAAATAAAAAAGGTATAGGACCCCAAAGTAATACTGTAAACCAGGGGAGAAATATGGCTCTTACAAATCGGAGTTAGCTATGAATCCTCATGAATACGTCGAGGTAGCAGCAGAGCCCACCTGACGTGGCGTCCACGTCATGGTGGTACACTGCTGAGGTTATCATGCCCACGTCTGTGAATGACCGTGTCACCCTACACCCCCACCCCCAGCCCGCCGTGCTGCTGTTCACATTCCCCCTCCCTGTTGGAGGCATTGATGGGGAGGCAGAGCAAGGTTTGACTACGATAGCAGTGACTGAAAATGGCAGTTCTTAGAGCCAGTGTACAAGGTTTGAAACAGTTCCTACTCTCAAGGAATTTGCCGATTCATGTATGTGTATTTTTGTGTGTGTCCATGCAAATTACTGGCTAGAAACAGAAGAGCCCAGGATAGATTGCTGTAGAGCATCATTAATAACTGATACATCTATTCTGAAGACAGTTGTCCTTGGCAGGAGAGAAGGGGAATTCCTTGTTAGCAGTACAGAACAAGGAGGCCATCCTTACAAATTTCTTATGTGAGTTGTGCCTCCTTTGAGGTTAAAATGGGGCATTGCTTTTCCACTTGTGTTTCTCTTCTATGAGGAAACAGACCCTTCAAAGTCACTGCCTTTCATCACATGCTTGCAACACAAAAAGACTTGCCCACAAAATGCCAAGGTTACCAGGCTTATACATTTTATTAGTTGACAAGGGCTCGTCCAACCTGACCTGTAGTGTCAGAATCATTTCTGCACCATTCTTACCAGGAGGCCATTTATACATGCCGGGGTTTCTTTTGAGAAGCAGCCATTTCCAGGTCTTAGCTCTCAGGTGTTTCCTCCAAATCTCTGAATATTATGCTTATGCTGCAATTTCTTGATTTTTAAATTTTAGACATCCTCTATCAGTATCAAATGGAAGAGGAAGGTTGTGTACTCTTACACTCTTGGTCCGCTGCCTCTCCCTTCATCCTTCAGATATATCACTAAAAAATTTTAATTAGACCAGTATTGAATATTTATGTTTATATTTTTATGGCTGTTAGTATGATTTACCTGCTGAACCAATTAGTATGCAGTGGGGCCTCAGTTCTCAAACTTAATTTATTCTGGAAAAGTGTTCAAGAAGCGTTTTCTTCAAAAACTGAACCTCCTTTGTCGCTTAAGAGACACATGACTCATCATGCATGAAAGGGTTATCAGGGACTTTCAACCAAGATGGAGGCGTAGGTAGATACACTTTGCCTCCTTGTACAACCAAAAGAAGGGCAATAACAAATTTAAAAACATAAAATAACCAGAACTGTCAGAAAATCGAACTGTGTGGAAGTCCAACGGCCAAGGAGTTAAAAAAGAAACATTCATCCAGACTGGTAGGAGGGGTGGAGACAGGCAGCCAAGGTGGAGAGCATGCATGACAAGGCAGTGGTTGGCAGACTGGGTGGTCCCACATTTGTGTGTGGATAAATGAGGAAGAACAGCTGGAGAGCAAGACAGACCGTGCAATCCAGGGTTCCAGTGTGGGAAAAGAAAGCCTCAAAACCTCTGGAAGTAAAAACCTGTGGGGGTTGCGACAGCAAGAGAAACTCCCAGCCTCACAAGAGAATTAGTTGGAGAGACCCACGGAATCCTAGAATGTACACAAACCCACTGACCTGAGAATCAGCACCAAAAGGCCCCTATTTTTTTGTGGGTAGCAGGGGAAGTGACAGCCAGCTGAGAGCTGAGCAAGCGGCATTGTTCCCTGTTGGACACCCCTCCAACACACAGCTTCACAACACAGTGACCTGGGTTGCCCCGCCCTGGTAAACACCTAAGTCTTCCCCCTTCCAATGTAACAGGCACGCTGTGACAAGGACATATGGCCCAAATGAAAGAACAGGTCAAAGCTCCAAAAATAGAACTAAGCGAGGAACAGATAGCCAAACTATCAGATGCACAGTTCAAAACACTGGTAATCAGGATGCTCCCAAAAATGGTTGAGTATGGTCGCAAAATGGAGGAAAAAGTAAAGGCTATGCAAAGTGAAATCAAGAAAAATAAACAGGGAACCAACAGGAAAAGGAAGGAAACTGGGACTCAAATCAACGATTGGGAGCAGAAGAAGAGATAAACATTCAACCAGAACAGAATGAAGAAACAAGAATTCAAAAAAACGAGGAGAGGCTTAGGAACCTTTGGGACAACTTTAAACAATCCAACATCCAAATCATAGGGGTTCCAGAAGGAGAAGAGGAAGAGCGAGAAATTGAAAACTTATTTGAAAAAATAATGGAGAACTTCCCCAATCTGGCCAAAGAAATAGACTTCCAGGAAGTCCAGGAAGCTCAGAGAGTCCCAAAGAAATTGGACCCAAGGAGGCACATACCAATGCACATCATAATTACATTACCCAAGATTAAAGACAAGGAGAGCATCTTAAAAGCAGCAAGAGCAAAGGAGACAGTTACCTGCAAAGGAGTTCCCAGAAGACAGCTGATTTCTCAAAAGAAACCTTGCAGGTAAGAAGGAGCTGCAGAGAAGTATTCAAAGTCATGAAAGGCAAGGACCTCCATCCAAGATTACTCTTTCCAGCAAAGCTATCATTTAGAATGGAAGGGCAGATAAAGTGCTTCCCAGATAAGGTCAAGTTAAAGGAATTCATCATCACCAAGCCCTTATTATATGAAATGTTAAAGGGACTTATCTAAGAAAGGAAGAGGTCAAAAACTATGAACAATAAAATGACGACAGACTCACAACTATCAACAACTAAACCTAAAACAAAAACAAACTAAGCAAACAACTAGAACAGGAAGAGAATCTCAGAAATGTAGATCAGAGGGGGGGGGAGGGAAGAATGGGGGAAAACGTACAGAGAATAAGAAGTGTAAATAGTAGGTACAATATAGACAGGAGGAGTCTAAGAATAGTATAGGAAATAGAGAAACCAAAGAACTTATACGTACCACCCATGGACATGAACTATGGTGGCGGGGGATGGGGTGGGGAGTGGGGGGTGGGAAATGGTGGTGGGAGGGGTACAGGGCCAGGGCGGAAGGGAACAAAGGGGAGAAAAAGTGGCACAACTGTAATAGCATAATCAAATATATATATATATATATATATATAAAGAAAGGGTTATTGGGGTCAAGAACTGAGACCCGAAGTTTTGTTAGACAACTGAGACACTTTTCCTGTGAACCACTTGGTCGACAACCGAATTGTTGGAGAACTAAGATGTTCAAGAAGTGAGGTTTGACTGTACTACAGTCCTATCTTTTTTTTTCTCATATAGCCCAGTAATGGCCTCTCCTGTTGGTTTTCTGAGTCTTCTGTGTCCGGATCATTATTAATTCCCAAACTACATCCATAATCTTTAAATCCCTGAATACCCTTTTCCACATCCCAGGTGGACACATAGGTTGATCTCGCAGGCTGCATTTTCTCCTGCAGGCCCGTCCCTGCATTCTCCGGTGGTGGTCATTCATCTCTCCTTGAGACTTGCTGTGTGGTGAATTCCCTGTGCCTTTTATTGCCATTTCCTGGATGCCTGCCTTCCTCTTTCTTGGTTTGCTCATTTATTTGGTAGAGTATATCCTCCAGGTGCTTCCTGATAAAAAGGTTGTGTGGGAGTTAAATTTGAGACCCTACATGTCTAAAAATAACTTTATTCTCTTTTCGTACTCTACTAATAATTTGTCTTCTAGATTGGAAATTATGTCACCTCAGAATTTTGAAAGCATTGCTCCCTCATCTATGGCTTCCAGAGATGCTGTTGAAAATTCTGATGCCACTCAATCCTATGTGTGTGAACTGGGTTTTCTCTCCAGAAACTGGGTTCTTTTTATCTCATGTGTTCTGAAATATATTCTGAAATTTCACAATGTACCTTGGGGGTAGATCTTTTAAAAGAATTGTACTGAGCATAGGATGGATTCTTTCAACTGGAAGTTCATATCCCTTGGTTCTAGAAAAATTTCTGAAGTTATTTCTTTGATAATTTTCTCTTCTCTATCTCTTTTTCTGGTACTCTTGGTCCTTTAATTTTTAAAATCTTTTCTCTTGTATTTCACATCTCTTTCTTTGCTTTTACTTTCTGAGACATTTACTCAACGTTATCTTCTAGTTCTTTAATATATGTTTTTCTGCTATTTTTTTTTTTTTAATTTTCAAGAACTTTGCATTGATCCAGTTTTTTCTAATCTGGTTCTTGTGTGATAATAGGTCTTTATTGTTGAGGTTTTATTTGGCTCCTTAGTTCTTGTTGCTGTTTTTTTTTCCAGCCCCTTTATTTGTTTTGTGCTCTCTTTATGTTGAATGCTTTCTTCAAATGTATGGCAATCCTATGTTACCATTTTCATTTATGAGTGAGACACTAAAAAGCCAATTGGATGGTGTATGCAGAGGTGGGAGGAACTTGTCATGGATGGGTTTTATATACTATAAAGTGATTAGGCACCTTTTATAAGGTGATTTGGCAGGAACCCACCTGCTTTGTTAGAGAATCTCCAGAAGTCAGCATCTATTGAATTTTTTTCTGGTGACATTTGGTTTCTCCAGAAAAGAATCTCCCAGCCTTCTGTTTGGGGCGGGGCTGCCAGCATTCTGGAAACCAAGTAGATAAGCAGGGCTGGGATCTTGCCCTTCTGGGTGTCGACTTCCTTTTAGGGGCTTTGTTTTTAGTACAGTGGCGTTCCCTGCATTCTGCTCTTCCTAATGTCCCCTAGTCTAAAGCTCATCTGGTTCCATTTCTTCACAGAATAATCCACGTTCTCCAGCCTGGGTACAGGGGTAATAGTCTACCAGCTGCTCTAGGTGTGACCAGAGACCTGGTAGTCTATCACCTTATATAGAGTTTGTATCAAGTCCTTGTTTTCAGCCTCCCCATCCCTGGTATCCTCTTACCTGGTGCCTCTAATTCCTGAGCCTTCTCAGGTACATGTGGGTGAGCATCCTATTCTCTGACCACCGGGGTTCTGTCTCTCAGCTCTGCTAATGTAACTATTCTTCATCTTCCAGAAAGGGTTGACATTTTCTGTCCACTGTTATCTTTCTCCTGTTCCTTTTTTGTTTGTTTGTTTCTGCTCCCATTTTAATGAGATTTAGGAGAGGGTAGAAATAAAAACACATGTTTAATTTTTCCCAGTAGCTAGACAGAATTCCTTTGGGGGTTTTAATGTGATTGTTTTATGTGTGTAAGTTTTGTCTTTCTCTAAGGATCACAAGTTTTTTTTGGCAGTACGATGGTTTTATAGGCTCCTTTTTATCTTAACTTTTACCCTCAACAGTTAAGTATGTAGAAAACTTTTTTAGTAAGGATGTGTCAAATTCATTTCAGTAAGATGAAATCTTTTTAAAATTAGACTAAGTGTGGACAGTGTTTCATTGTGTTAGAACACTGCCAGCCCTTCCTGAGGTTCAGAGATAAACCTGCCTTTGCAAGGAGAGCCAAAAGAGAAAAACAGTGAAGGCCTTGGACAGAAAAAGGCTGATGAGATGAACTCCTGTTTAGACCTTCCGTAATGAAGCAATCCGGAATTGGTGGAGAGCTGCCCAGAACCTCTTCCCCCTCAGGTTCATTGCCATCGCTCCATTTTCACAGAGTCTGAAATGGAGAAGGCCCTTTCCTGACATGGTGCCCTGAGAGCTTTGACCTCCTGAGAACTAATTCAGGAGGAGACTTGGTGCTCTTAAGTTTTCTTTCAACAGTTAAGGTCAGTAGCCTGGATAAACTGGAAGGAACGTGCACTAGAAGTCAAAAGTGGGAATTTGTTTCAGTTCCACACTGATTAGCTATATGATAATCAGCAAGTCATTTAAACTTTAGTTTTCTTACCTGTACGATGGAAATAACAATAGGTTAATTTGTCCATAATACGGTTGTAAGGGTCAAATACAGGTTATATGAATGCATGTAAACATTTGAACATTGTTATTTTAAACTACCCATATAACCATGGTGTCCCAAACCCCTATATCCACATAGTGACTGGATGTCTACCAGTGGGAGTCCCAGTTCATTTCAGCCTCAACTAATGTGAAACAAAACTCTCTCTGCCTCCTCTTCTCCCCTCCCATACCTCACACTGCCACAACCACAAAACAAAGCAACCCTGGTTTTCTTCCTGAATTTGCTCTCATTATTCACTGAGTTGTTGGGCTCATACCCTAGATCCTGTCTTTTCTATTGAACCTGTACTTTCTTACCTCTGCCTTCATTCAGGTCCTCACGTCTTGCCCGAACTGCAAACTTTTAACTGGGCTCTGTGGATCTAGTCACATACTTCTTCCAGCTTATCATCTATGCAACTATTTAGTCTAGTGATTTTTTTTTTTTTTCAAATTCCAAAATATATCGGTCCATCACAACAGTATGGTGAATAACAAATTGACCATCTAGGTTCCCACCTCCCAGCTGTTAAAAAACGGCTTTTCTGCCCTGGCTGGTGTGGCTCAGTGGATTGAGTGCTGGCCTGTGAACCGAAATGTCACCGGTTCAATTCCCAGTCAGGGCACATGCCTGGGTTGTGAGCCAGGTTCCCAATAGGGGGCGCTTGAGAGGCAATCACATATTGATGTCTTTCTCCCTCCCTTCCTCTCTCTAAAAATAAATAAAAAAAAATATTTTTAAAGGAAGAGGGGTTGCTTTTCTAAAACATATATCTGATTGGTCCCTGCTAAAAACTGCATTAGCCTGCAGGGCCCTTCCTGATATGGCGCTACCTGCCTCTCCATCCTTTCATTCATTCATCTTTCACTTGCATCTTCCACAATTACTTGCAGGTGCCTCTGTTTGCTGGGACTACTGAGGGGATGTTGAATTTGGGTGTTTCCTCTTTGTTTCTCCTGCCTGGCTGATTCCTTCCAAGGTTTAAGGCTCAGCTCAAGTATCTCTTCTGCGAAGTTTCCCTTATTCCCATTTCCCTATGAACTACCCCTTGTATACTTCCTTCATAGAGTGTCACAAAATGTATATAGTATTGTCATATGTTTACTTGTCTCTCTTCTCCACTTTACTCAAAGGTGGAGACTCTGTGGCACCCAGGGAAGTAATGCATAAACATTTATTGGATTGATCTGGATTGAACACTCTGTCCGTGCATTGAGATGTTGTTACTTATCTGTGTAAAGTAAGCAGGTAGGTAGCTGGGCACCCACATGAAGCAAGCTCAGTGCCAACTAAGAGCTGATCCGGAAATCTGATGGCACAGAGCAATCATGATGACAGTGGGCTGGGCACTTTGGATCCAACTTGTGATTTTTCTGTCTCTCTTGTTTTATGTACAAATGCGGTATTCTTGTGAATCCCATAAAGAATTTGTTTACATTTTTAGTAGATACAGTGTACAGGTTTGTTATACTGCAGAGGCCATGTCATACTGGGGTTGCAGCTTGGTGAAAATTGAACATTAGAAGTAGCAAACTGGTGGCCCTGTACCAATTCCCTGCAGTGTGGTGCTCTTGGGAACATGATGGAATCCCCTAATGGGTTTCAGTTATGTCGTACAGATGAGCAGCGTAAGGAATTCACCGTGGTTCAAGGTCAAATATGATCAGCAGTGTGGTGAAGATGATCTGGAAAGTCTGAGGAGGGTGAAATTAACATCTGCCAGTGCTGTCAGGACAGGTGTGGCTCAGGGGACATTTGTGCTGGGCCACTTTCTGTGCTGGGTGGAATAAGTGTCTCAGTGTATTTTCTCCCGTTCTTATGTGACTTCACAGAGACTTTAAGTAATTTTACCCCAAGTGTTTCTCTGAATTTTGCTTGGTCTGAAGAGTAGTATATAAATTTAAACATGAGTGTTGATGGACCTTTTAAATCAAGTCGAAGGAACCCTGGTTCCCTTTTAGAGATCTAACGTCTGTCTGATCATCATGGTTTGGACTTGAGAGCCTTGCCTCTTTCTCTTGTTTTGAAAGTGTTCCCCACTTTCTTCAGCATGGATTTTGTATCTCCCCCTCCCCCATCCCGAGCCTAGCACATAGTAATGCTCAGTGGACACTTACTGACCTGCACTCACCTGGGTCTCCTCTGCAGGCCTGATCCATGCAGGCAGAGCTCCCTGCTCCTCCGTGCTCTCCAGCCCATATCAAACACGTCCATTCTCTGGGCTTTTGCATTTGATGCTGTCTCTGCCTGTCTCCTTCAGACATCCATACTTTACTTGGCTCTCTTCTCAAAGGCCACTTTCTTAAAGAGGTATCTTATTTACAATGTCACCTGTTAGTTTGCTCTACTGCTTCTTCTGTTTTTTTTTTTTTGTTTGTTTGTTTTTTTATGGCCCTTAACCACTACCTGGCTTCATCTTTTCAATTTATTAGTTTAATTACTCACTCTCCCTCCCCCTCCCCCTAGAATTCAAGCTCCACGATGGCAGATGGTCTTTTCCCACTTGTTCTGCAGCTCCTAGGACAGTGCCTGATGCATAGACGCTGCCCTTCACATGTCTGATGAATATATGCCCATGCAGTGAGGACCTCATTCGGCCCCTGTCTCACTGTATTAAGTGGGCTCTGTCTGTATGGCCTGTTCTTATTCATCAGCACTTCCAGATCCAACATGCCGCCTGCCATGTATCGATGTATGGCCAGTTTTTAAATGAATAGAGAGAGGTGTTTGGGAGATGGATTCAAAAGCTGCAGCTCCTCACCAGTCATATTCTTCCTTGGCCCTCTTGTGTCTTTAGATGCTATCTGTAAACTTAGGTGCTCCCACCCTCATCCATGGGGCTCAGTTGGTTGGACGTCATCCCGCAATGTGAAATGTTGCTGGTTTGGTTTCCAGCCAGGGCACTTGCCTGGGTTGCAGTTCGGTCCCTGGTTGAGGTGTGTACAAGAGGCAACCAATTGACGTTTCTCTCTCACATCAACATTTCTCTCCCTCTTTCTCCTTCCCTTCCCGTCTCTCTAAAAATAAATAAATAATATCTTTACAAAAGTGTAGCACCATTAAAGTGTAGTTTAAAGGAAAATACATGCTTCCAAGGCATAGAAGGTGGGGCTTGCTGTGCCTCCACATCACATCCATGCACTTGGGGTGTAGCGACACATCTTAGGTCTCTCAGCCCAAGTGCTATTAAACTGGCTCAAGCCAGTTAACGTCCTGGGGAGCCTATCACAGTAGAATTTACAGATGCAGAAAAAGTGGTTTGAAGGATTAGTAACTTGTCCAGGGTCACAAAACTGACAAATGGCGGGGTAGGTCTTGAAGTTAGGTCAGCTAATTGCAGAGCCTCAGCTCTTAACCTAGGTTCTAAGGTTTCTTCATGCAGGATTGCTGGGACTGACAGCTCTAAGTCAAGATTAGTCTGAGGGTTTATTCTGCATGTCAAGGGCAGCCCGTTATATTTCTGCACAATCTGTGTAGGTTAGACTTTGTTCAGGACTCCTGGACCATTTTTTTTCTGGTTCTCTTGGCACATTGTATTTGCTTTTTGTTTGCAGATGAGCAGCGCTTCGGTATTTACTCTAGAAAAAGTTAATAGGTTAGCTGTGATCAGGAGAGAGACCTCGATTGTAAAGAGCTCTTTTCTTGGACTGCCAAAAAGGAAGAAACTTGGGTGGAGGGAGTTGTTACTACCATCCTGTCTGAAGTTAAAATTCCAAGCAGAGAGATTACAGTTCTCCATTTTCATTTAGGTTTTATTTAATAATTCCCCATTCCCCAAAATTTCTAGATGGGTATTTAGAGAAAATGCTAGTTAGAGAAAAAGAAGGGGTGGGGAGAGTCCGTACTATTTGGAAATGTTGCAGCTTTATGCAGGAAATTTCTTATCTTTCTCCTTTGTCTTTTCTAATTGTTTTGAGATAGTTTTACTGTGGGTTTAGGATGTCCAAACCTAACCACCTCTAAACCAGAGACATGGAGGCAGAAGTTAGAAAACGGAGGGCTTGCTCAACCCTTTTTGTTAAAAGCAAAGGAGTACTAGATGCTGACAGACCTGTGCTCCAAACTTTTGATTCATATTGGTATTTTCCCTTTCTCAAGGTCTGTTGGTCTATTCCAGCCAACTTGCTGTTGAACTATGTACAGCCTTCTATTACTGCATATTCGTCATATCTCATCCCAATTAGATCATAAAGTTGGCCAAATGCCAAGAGATCCATAAATGGGAGATTTGGATCTGTCACTGATTTGGCTTGTGATTGGGGCAAATAATTTGGTTTTGGATTTTAGTGTTAATCTATTCTATAATAGAATGATGATCTTTTGTCTTGTGGGGCAACTTGAAAGTAAGTGTGAAAACTGTTCCTCTTAGCCCTGCCTGGTGTGGCTCAGTGGATTGAGCGCCAGCCTGTGAACCAAAGGATCCCCAGTTCAATTCCTAGTCAGGGCACATGCTTAGGTTGCAGGCCAGGTCCTCCGACATTATATTTTAATCTATTCTGTCTTCTTACATAGCAACATAACTGATATGTGAAATTTTACTATGTGTTTATACCTTAGTTATCAAATCATTTCTCTATTGATAGACTTTTGGGATATTTTTAAAATTTTATTGTTATAAATAATGCTGCTTCCAAAACCTGAGCACACGAGATGCAACCACACATTGATGCTTCTCTCCCTCTCTTTCTCCCTCCCTTCTCCTCTCTAAAAATAAATAAAATTTTTGTTTAGACAAGAACCTCTTAAAAAAAAAAAAGCTGTTCCTCCTAGATTTTTCAGGTCCATTTTACTTTGCACCATTTATCCACTGGCAGGCATGCTTTTGTAATTTTCAGTTTAGAACATGAGATTATCACACAAATGTGAAAAAGTGTGCTTTTTAGCTCTTTGTTTGGAAGGTGTTATAGGAATCAAACTTAACGGAGGATGGGGATACCAGGATGTGCCTCATGCTCCTGATGTTGTCACCAGGATCCTTAATTGGCAATGAACAAATAACATATATATCAAAGTACAGATATCCTCTCTTTTCACTGAAAATTTATCTTAAGATTTTAGGGCTAATACCTATAAGCTTTATTAAAGTGGCCCTCGTCTCACATATATAGACATTTATTATTAGCATTTCTATTTTTTCATCTTCTTTTCCCTATGCATGGGTTCTTCCCCTCTTTAAAAAAATTATTATTATGAAAATACTACATGATTGCATTTTTATCATAAGTGTTTTAAACTGTGGTAGAATTCAGAGCACAACATGAGTGAATATCACTCTTCCCATGACCTTCCACGGGGCCTGTGGGGGGATGTGCATACACACTTACACAACGGGGCTCATATTTTATCATACAACGGCTTCTTGTCTTCACGTACCCTAAACGAAGTATGTCTTAGGAAATCTTTTCACGTCAGGACATATAGGTCCAATTCATTTTCTTTCCTTAGTTGTTATTGTTGTTAATGGTTATATAATAATTCATTTTACCTAGTGTATCTGATCTTTAACTGCTCACCTATTGATGGACATTAATATTTTAGTTTTTATGCTTACATTGAAGCAATCCTGTACAAGTATGGAACTTTGTGCACATGTACAAGTGTTTCCTTTGGATAGCTGCCTGGAAGTGGAAATGCTGGCTCAAAGTGAAGGTCTATTTTTGTTTTAATGGATGCTGCCAAATAGTCTTCCCACAGGAATTCACCAATTTAAACTCTGCTAGTGATATTTAAGAGTGCTGTTTCCCTGATTTTATAAACACTATACAATGTCACTATTTTCATTTTTACCAGTCTGATAGGTAAAAAACAGTATGTAACTATTTTAGTTTGCATTCTTCTGGGTTGTGTCTCTGTAGATCCAGTTCTGTCTGATTTCTGCCTTTTAGGAATTGAATTCCTCAGTATATTGTCAGTTATTTGATGACACCTATTCTTATTTTCTTGGGCTGAGTCAATCTCAATCCTTCTGTCTGTCTGTCTGTCTGTCTGTCTATCTATGGGGTAGGGTGAGAATTATTTCTGTCACTTCATAGAACTTCAGATAGGAAATTGTGTATACTTACTTGAGCACTCAATCCACTATCCTGATAAATTTCCCTCATACATTTTTTTCTCTATAGAATTTATAATTTTTTCTCTGACATTATATTTTAATCTATTCTGTATTCTTACATAGCAACATAACTGATATGTGAAATTTTACTATGTGTTTATACCTTAGTTATCAAATCATTTCTCTATTGATAGACTTTTGGGATATTTTTAAAATTTTATTGTTATAAATAATGCTGCTTCCAAAACCTGAGCACAAAAGCTCTGAGCCCAGATGGTTTTAGTGGCGATTTTTTACAATTTAGTGCCCTGTGTGATTGATTCCTGATATAGAAATGGGTAGACACCTACCCAGCTGATTGTGATGAAAACCTAACATTAATACCATCCAATAGCAGTAACATAAAAAGTAAAACTTTAGACCAGGCTCACTTACGAATGCAGATGTGAAAATTGTAAATAAAATGCTCTCAAGTAGAATTCACTGATCTGGCCATTATGGAGAATGGCCAGATAAGGTTTTTGTTTTATTCCAGAAATGAAAGAATTGCTCAATATTAAGAAACCTATTGATAACTTTGTTAGTTGGTTAAACGTGGACAACTGATTATCTCCATAGATATAGAAAAATTAAACATATAAATTAAACAACTTTTTAAAATAACACTTTAAATAGGGAAAAAATATGATACTTCTTTTACATGTTACAAAATGCCTATCCCAAACCAGCTGCCAACAACATTAGAGGCATTCTCATTAAAAGCAAGTCCAAAACAAGACTACCCTCTACTACTTATAGTATTTTAGCAGCTCTGGCCAATGCAGTAAGGTATGAACAAAAATCGGAATTAAGGCTTTGAGGATTAAATAAGATGACATTTCAACCTTCCCAGTATAGTATTTTTATTCAAATAAGACACTGAAATTGTAAGTTCTGTTCTTAATTTATTATTACCAACAAGACATATTCACAAAGAAAAGACAGAATTGTCTCTTGCATCTTAATGCACATATCCTCATGCTTTTATGAATGTGGGTTCTTTGATCTGGGTCCTTGTGGTGGAATCGTCCTTATTATCTCTCTGGTCTGTGTGGAGTGTGCTCTCCAGCTTTTTACCAGCCTAGAGGTGAGTGCTCAATACCCATGGCTCATTGAGTGGTTTGGTTCAGTGACATTTCTGATGACCTTTCAATGAGCTCTTACAATCCTGGGAGTGTTCAGTGGCACCGGTCCCAGACTGAGCGATTTATGAAACTACAGATGAAAAGGGTGCAGAACACACCCTTACATGATGACTCTGGCGTTTTGACACTTGACTCCTTGCTCAGCAAGCCATTGTGTACTCTTGGTACTATGCATGTCTGTGGTAAATTGATGCTGCCCTTTATCAGAAGTTAGTGGAAGTAACCAAGTTGGTTAAACATCACGCAGGATTCTTTCCCAAGCAGCTAGGTGTCTCTAAATTTGGTTTGTGACTTCAGTCTTTTTTCGTTTTCTCTGCAGCATCTGGAGAGGGCCAAATGTGAACTGCGTTGACAGCACTGGGTACACCCCTCTGCACCATGCTGCTCTGAATGGCCATAAGTAAGTACTGATGTTCCTGCCCCGCCCGTCAGAACCGAGGTCTTCCGATGGTCTTTTTGGTTCCTAGAAAGGATTGCTAAGCTCTCACGCTGAGAAAAACAGACTAAACGCAGCTCATCTAGAATTCCAGAATCTCTCCTTAGTGTTTAGCAACTTCAACATCCTTCCCTACCTCACCCCTCAGAACCTTTAATCAAAGGCTAAGTTTTACCTTTTCTTCTGTGTGTCCTCTCCCCTCGGAAATGGTGCAGTGTCACACAGTCATCTGAATATGAAGACCAGATTTGGGGCAGCCAGGTCATAAGGCGACTAGATAATCTGTCAGGTAACTGGCCCCTTTGTAAGCTGAAAATAGAGTGAACGGTCATGAGAAACTTTCCTTCTGTTAAAGTAGTTATTTACTGCCTTTGAGCTTGCCATTTGTTCCTTATAAAATTAGCCTAATGGACAAAAAGAACCGTTTTTAAGGAAAGAAATACATGAGTAATAAGGCCTATTTAATTCTCTTAAGTACAGAGAGGTTATTGGGAATGGGATGGGATTTGTGTGGAAAGTTTTCTGAGGGTGTGCTCTCAGGGGTTTAGGAGAAGAAGGCATAGGTTTAAGTGATTGGCAGCTAAATGAGGGCCCTGCCAACCAAGTAAGGGGGAATATGAGGGCTCTGCCGGGGGGCAGGCATGGTTGTGGAATACAGTGGTAGATCTGCCAGGATGTGCGAGAGTGGAACCACAGTGTAACAGAATAGAGAGAGATTGAGGACTAATACCATATAAGATTAGCAGCAGAAGGTTAGTTTTTAGGGGGAGGGATTATTGGAACCATTTTAGATTTTTCTGAGCAAGGAGCAGGGCACTCACCACCTTGTGGTGTTTTATATTGTGCAATATTTGGCCCAGCCTAATGTGCCGAAAAGAGACAATGATTGCTACTTCTACATTAAACTTTTCTAAAATATATTGAATATGATCATCATGTCCTTTCTATAGCCATTTTAGACAAAGATAACAAGAAAAGCTCATATGTGGAGATCCCTGCCCCTCCCCCTTAAACAGTGGGGTAACCTGAATTAAAGTGAATCTTGAACTTAAAAGAGTAGCTTGTTAGCCAGGTTGATCTCCAGATGCTGTTTTTATTTACAGTGGGGATTTTCTTTGACCTCATGTGCATGGGGATAATTATACATTTGTATCTGCTTAATTAGTGGTGTTACCAAGAAGAAAGCAAAGTCCTTCTTCCCGGATGTATCAGATGATACCATATGTGTCTGGCTTACGTTTGCAAGAGCTTTAATTCTGCTCTGCCTGTCCACTTTCAGTTCTCACATCACTAAATTCTCTGAATAATGTGGTGAATAATGATGTTTGTCTTGCATGGCTTTTTGTGTAAATTCTATGCCTGTATGCTGTTTAAATATCACAAACAAGGAAACATTGCAAGAGGACCAGACTTTTTTTCAAAACAATGGAAAATGGATGGATTATCTAGAAAGACTAGATAAACAGGGAGGTGAAGAGTCATTGTAGTGTGACACAAGATGGTTCAGCCATATGTCAGCGACTGCATAAGTAGCTCATGGAATAAAAGAAAGAGGCAGGGCAGTGAGCTCAGGTAGATGTAGAGGAGCCAAATGAGGTAGTGGCTGTGAAAGTGCTTTGTGTTATACAAGTGTATAAAGAGCTGCTAGTAGGAAAAACTTCTGAGTTCTGCAAACTCATAATTGATTTTTGCTTTCTAGGGATGTGGTCGAGGTTCTTCTGAGGAATGATGCGCTGACCAACGTGGCTGATTCTAAAGGCTGTTACCCTCTGCACTTGGCAGCCTGGAAAGGAGATGCCCAGATAGTGCGGCTGCTTATCCACCAAGGGCCCTCACACACCAGAGTCAATGAACAGGTTGGGAGGAAAGGAAGCTTTCTTCCATTCAGCTATACCAAGACCTCGGCAACCCCATCACCATCTTGGTTCCATAGCTCAGATCTTAGGGAACCTGCTCTTCCATGCCTAGGAGTGGTTCCCCTCCTCCCAGCACCACTCCTCTTAGTGCATGAGAAAGATCTTACTCCATGAGTATGCATTTTATGTGCATTCAAATCATGCAGACATGGAATAATACTATAATAAAAATATAAATACTAATCTCGTGCAAAATTTGAAATAATGCAAATTATGCAAAATTTCAAGCTGGTGGGCTTAATTAATTGCAAACTGTGCTTATGCCATTGGCACTGCATTGCACCTTCAGCTGGTAGACAGAAGTCCTCCAGTGCATGTCGGCACCCTGTGAACAATGCTGTTGTTTTACACACATCAGAACTCTCAGAAGTGGAGAGACTCCAGCCAGTGCTGAAAGTGAGCTCCCAAAAATGGGAGTGGAAGTCAAGGGGGAGTCAGTGGAATGAAAATAATTTCCATGATGCCTTTTAATGTTAATTTAACAGTGACCATGCTTTGACAAAGCAGAGATAATTCTTAGAAAATAAGGCAGCATTTGAGTAAAAATACCTCACAGTAGCCAAAGACTTAGGTACTCCTCTTCATTTATTACTTTGGAAAAGTTATACTTGAATTATACATGCTCTAGACAAGCCTCTCAGTAATTACTCCTGTAGTTTGGATCTGAGGAGATGGGCTTTCTCCTATATGACAAGCCATTCTCCGGTCTTCCTTTCTGCTCAGAAATGAAGCAGATAACTTTCTTAGTTGCTTGAATGAAAGATGCTGCTTTTTCTCACTAAGTATAGGATTATTTTCCTAATGACTTTGCTGAGAGGAGATTGTTAAATTACCTGTGTAATTATATCAGGGTTATTCCTCAAAACATAGACCACTCTTGCAGAGTCCATCTGTCAGCAAGACCGTGGACCTTCTCAGTGAGCTGTTAAGAGCATGACTTTGATTCAGAGGAAGGCAGCTTCACTCTGAGGTGTGAGAAAATGAGAGCGGTTCTCTCAAATGTCCCAACTTAGAGATGGTGTGTGTATAGCTGTGGATCAGCTTCCCTCCCCTCTATTAGGCAGTATTTTTTGTATGGATAGGTGAGCAACAGACATTTAAGATCATCAATGAGGATGTTTGTTTTATAACATTAGGAATGAAAATGGTCTCTTTAGAATCTAAATGCAATTTACTCCTCCTGGCTAAAGTGACTTTAATTTATCTGGAGGAAATTTATAAGGAAGTTTGCCCGCCCCCCCCCCCAAAGATTTTATTTATTTATTTTTAGAGAGGGGAAGGGAGGGAGAAACGGAGGGAGAGAAACATCAGTGTGTGATTGCATCTCGTGTGCCCCCTCCTGGGGCCCTGGCCTACAACCCAGGCATGTGCCCTACACTGGGAATTGAACTGGTGACCCTTTAGTTTTCAGGCTGGCGCTCAATCAACTGAGCCACACCAGCCAGGGGAGGAAGTTTGCTCTTAGTAATACTCCTCAATGTTAAAATTAAACTAATTACCCATTAAAGTTCTTCCCATCTAAGAAATTTTCAGTAACCATTTCTAATCCTCTTTGCTCACTTTTGCCTTGGAACACAGCTGCTTGGATTATGGAGCCACTTGAGTATGCTAGCTTGCCCTGCTCACATCGCCTCCTGCCTGGAGTAGCCATCGATAGGTTGATAAGTGGGACACCAGCCCAATGCTTTGAGTACCTGGCAGGCAGGTCAGTGGGGCTGTGACAAGAGAGCTGCAATAGCTTGAAGAACCTAATGGATGTAGGTGGTAGTCCCAAGTACTAGTGATTTCTTTAATGTTTAATGACCATTACTGTGGTTTCATTTGGGTGCTTGGATAAGTGGGGTGATAAGTGCCAAGCCCTGGAGATTGTCTTCCTCATTAACTTCCTTTTGAGGCACCCAGAGGGCAGATCAGAGTTATTTGAGTGTTGGGTCTCCCTGGGGCTGTGCAATTGCTTTGATATATTTCATCCATTTTACCATCACATTTTCTTTTCCTCTCCTTTTTGTAGAATGCTCTTGAGATCAAAGAACTCAAAAAGTACGGCCCCTTTGACCCTTATATCAATGCCAAGGTGTGTACTTTGTTGTCAGGATTTCTCTGCATCATTTCTCCAAGCTGCGCTTTCTCTTTGGTCCTCTCTGGCTTCCACTTCTGCCCACTCAGGCTCCTCTCACCACCCTGACTGCTGTCTGCTTCAGTCCCTCCGCCTGTGGCTTGTCTGGGAATGGGAAAATGCAGCTGCAGTGGGTTTTGGTTTTGGTTTTGATTTTAAAATCCATACTAATTCTAAGGAGGTTGGGTGCTTTCCTGGAATGTCTGAAAAGCTTAGAAGTGGCAAAAATGGGGAGGAAAAATGGGACTATATTATGTGCATAACTTGCTATTATGATTTCTAAAATCATTTAAATTCAAAAAAGAAATGCAATTAAAAGATGTCAAAACAAATCGGCTTACTTTAAAAAGTAAGAAGCACAGAAAAAAATGATGTTTCACTTCCTGGATTAAAAAAGTTTAACCTGCTTTCTTTGTTTCTATTGAAGTGGAATCTGGTTTTCAGGAACCATTGTAGGGGGAGGTGTAGAAGTGTAGGAGAAGGGGCGTGGAGACCTCGGATCCGATGCTTGTGCCTCTCCTCCTCATTTCTGTTTGTGTATTTCTGCCTGGGACTTTAAAGCCTGGATTGCTTCTCCCCAGCCAGTAGCTTCTCTCTCTGCCTGGTCATTCTTGGCCATTGGAAGGGCTCTGAAACAGGACATGAAGTCCCAGAGCCAAGCAGGGCACTTGTGTTGGTTTCTTCCCTGTCAGGCCAATAGCTGTGATGACCAGACCAGCTGTCCTCACTACCCCGTGGTCTTGGCCTTTACCACAACTGGTGGTGCAGTATGTGGGTTGGGTGGTGGTGGTAGCCTCTTTCCTCAGCGCTCTCATCTGCTGTTTTTGATCTGAGTTTTCATTCCCAAGAGGTTTGCTTTTTGGTAACATTACGATGGTGCTTAGTTGAGTCATTGCATTGCTTACATTAGCTGCCTTTTTTTACTTGCTCCGAATACACAGCTCAGGGAAGGAAACATAAGGTGCTCCTGCAGATATGCTGTGTTTTTCTTTGACAAATAATGATTTAGCAAATAAAGTTTCTACAGGCTACACTCAGGCAGCCTCTGTGGAGGATTTTCTTCAGCGATTGGGCTTTCATGGTGGAGAAGCAGTTTGAGCTGGGATAGTGGAACACATTAGCTTTTGTTTTGGCACACCCTTAAAATTCTGCTTTCTGATCTTCAAAATAGGAAGATCCTGTATCTTAGTTTTCTTCTTCTTCTTTTTTTTTTTAAGTGGTATGGTAGAGTGGAGAACTCATAGGTCACCCATCTTTCAAGTCAGACCTGAATTTGAATACTGTGCTACCTCTTACTTGGTTTTGTTGACTTGAACAAGTTACTTACTTTCTCTGAGCCTGTTTCCTCTTCTGTAAAATGGGGTATACGATGTACTTTGCTGGATTGTTTTGGAGTTTTAAGTAAGTGAGCAACAGAAAGTAAAGATATCTGGTAACCAGTAATATTTTGATCCTAATTTAATTTTAATAAATTAATTATTTATTTTTATGGTATTTTTTTTCCGTTACCATTTGTCCCCCTACTACCTCCACCCACGAGATCCTAATTAAATTTAATTTACTTTTTCTTTTTTAAGATCCTAATTTTAAAAGGAAAGGGTATTTTGGAATTTGTTCTTTGTTGCTAGTAGGTGAAGCTTAATGAAACATTTCTCAGTTAGTCTCTTCAAAGTTTTGTTTGGGGGAAGCACCTTGAAGTGATTGTTCTCCCATTCCGTGGTTAGTTTAGTTAACTTATAAAGCTCTGATTAAAGAGTAAGGCTTTGGTTCTTGAAAGCATATTTTCCTATCCCTTGATTTTGCACACATAAAAGAAAATGGTCTAAGTGGAATAAAAACATACTTCTCTAGAAATATTGCCCTTTGCCTCCCCCTTTCTTCACCCCCAGGCAACTGAGGCAAAGGCATCAAAGGACAAAGCAGTTTTGGTTGTGTTAAGAACACCAACTCTTCTTAGACTGATTTGACTCTGGCACCCCTAGGTTTTATCCTGACACCATGGGTTTTAATTGACCTCGCATGTGTCTAGGAATTGTTTTGCTCTAGGACTTTTGCTGCTAAGTCATGTCAGGCACCCGTGGAAATGAAGTCTTAGATGCCTTTCTGGGAAGTGGAGGTAGTTTCATGAGCTTTTGTCTTCCTCCTCGACACAAGGAGTCTTTCCTTTTTCACAAGCAGCATAAATCAGTCCAAGTGTAAGTCATCCTTAGCTAAGATGGAACCATTGAAATTGTTTTCCCTTTTACAATAATTTTAACTTAGTCTGAGTGTCATAAGATGAACAACAGTCAAATTAGTTTTAGGGTAGATCTAGTTTTCTGTACACTTAAAAATAATTTAATCTTAGAGTTTGAAAAAATAATTTAATCTTAGAGTTTGAAGAGACCTCGAAGTTATCTACACTAGTTGTTTCCACATGCTATTCAGCTTGTCTGGTTGCGTTGGAATCACCAAGTTTTATAAAACTTCTTATTTTGAAAAAAATTCCAACTTACAAAAATTGTAAGAATAATGTAGTGAACTGCATTATGCTCTTCTCCTAGATTAACCAGTTGTTAACATTTTGTCACATTAGCATGAGAGCCCTCTGTCCTCTTTCCTTCCCCCTCAGTATATGTCACTGTTATTGTGGTTAATGATAAACTATTTGAAATTACATCATGGACATCAGGACCTTTAGCCCCCAAAACTTAAAAGTCTGTATCTTCTAAGAACAAGGACATTCACTTGTATAACACAGTACAATGATCAAATTCAGAAAGTTTATCATTGGTATAATACTGTCATTCAATATAGAATCCATGTTCAAATTTCACTAGTTG
The DNA here is from genome assembly GCF_021234165.1 of Pteronotus mesoamericanus. Classification (NCBI taxonomy): domain Eukaryota; kingdom Metazoa; phylum Chordata; class Mammalia; order Chiroptera; family Mormoopidae; genus Pteronotus; species Pteronotus mesoamericanus. The sequence continues at coordinate 5,105,776 of NW_026555085.1, forward strand.
TCCTCAATAATGTCTTTAGAGTAATTTTTTTTCCCCCTGGTTCAGGATCCAACCCAGGATCACGCATAACCTGGAACAGTTCCTCAGCCTTTCTCAGTCTTTCATGACATTGACATTTTTGTACAGTATAGCCCTGTTTTGTTGACTTTCCATCAGTTTGAATTTGTTGATATTTCCTCAATTCAGGTTATACATTTTGGGCAGAGATGCCACAGGAGAAACACTGTATCCTTCCTTTTTAGTGTAGCACATCACAAGGCACATGATGGCAGTTTGTGTCACTTTTGATGATGATGGATGATTGCTTGCTTGAGTTGGTAAACGTTTTATTTTTTAATTTATTTTATTTTATTATTTTTTATTATAGCTGCCCATGATATCCTTGAGGATGTCCTCCCCTCCCCTTCCCTCCCCTCCCTTCCCCTTCCTCCCTTCTCCTTTGTTTTTTCTTTTGTAAGCTTTATCATCATAGTTTTCCTGGACTCTACCTTAGCAAGCCTGGGGTGGGACTTAGTATCACTTACTTTTAAGTTCGCATGTAATTCCAAAATGAGGCCACTTTGAGAACTGCTGATCCAAGCTAACTTTTCGCCCGGAGTAGGAATCTTTTTCTCTCACCAAAAGTTGGGCCATCTACCTGTTATTTTATTTGTGTGTTTGTTTCTCCTAGTAACAAACAGAATTACTGCTTGGCAGCCTCTTTTGGGATTCCACTGATTTTTGGTTTCTTATGCTTGCTTGACATCTGTCTTCCTAGACCTTCCATCTGTTGATCAGAGTTCTGCCTTCCAGAACGTTACAGAGTAAGTCTAACTCTTCTTCCACCTGATGGACTGCTGTTAGCATGCTTCTTCTGTATCTTCTAAATCTTGGTAGACCTGGTTTGTCCTTTTGTTCCAATTTTGGTATATTTTTGAGCCAATACTGTTGTTACTACAGAGAGCTGTAGCCCAGGTGTCCCTAACTTAGATACCTGTCAGCCGTGGACGAGAGTGCAGCTGGGCCGTCATCTCAGCCTTGGGAGCTGATGGTTTTGAATAGTTCCAAGAAGCAAAAGGCTGTGAAAGCGTTTCTGTATAGTTTTCTACTGCTTATACGGTGTGTGCATGTCTGTATAAACACATAAATATAATGGATTTACACATTGAATGGGGTCTCCAGATATAAAGGGTATGAAAGATCTTTTTATCTTAGAAATACGGACCATAGCAAGGAAAAATGAAAGTGGTTGCAAGGTGGTCAGGAATGGAGAGTTTGTGCAAAGGCTTTGGGGAAAATTTGAATATTTCATTTCAGTCCCTTTCCTCAGTCCAGATTCATAGTAATATGATTCTAGGGACCCTTGAGGTGTTGTGAGCACCTGCACTGCAATTTGGAAGGTATGGAGGAGAAGGATTCCAGGTGGTTAGAAGCTTGTGTCTCTCCCTTTCTTGTGGGTCCATGAATCAACATTTAATGACATCCTGCCTTGTTGGTTGTCAGGCTCAATGGGGAAACAGTTGTAATAGCTCATTGCCATGGTCTGTATTTAATAGTCGAGAGGAGGTCACCATAGATATAAACTCAAAATTATCATAGTTAATAGACCATGTCTGGCAAGACTGAAACATAAGTAAGATGCTTCCAGCACTGTGAATATTAGCATAACATTCTGAAGAGATGTGGTTAGGCCTTTTTAAAAAGATTTTGTGAGTAAGTTTATTAAGTGGGGGACAGTGAAACCAGGAAGGGCTTAGGGCAGAAGAAGCAACAGGAAAGCCTCGGTGGTGCTCTACTTTGGCTCCCTAGAAACATTATAGGAAAGGAGGAGCCAACATGGAGCTGCTGTTAGTTCACAGGGAAATGAAGGTCACAGTGACAGAAGTGAGCCAAGGAGGGGCTGCTGTCAGCTCACTGAACGGTCAGAGAAAAGGAGGCCCTGTAGACAGGGGCAGGGGTGAACTGGGTCGAGCTGCCACTGCCTGCTGCTCCCCCAGTGCAAGTCTGTGAGGACCCTTAGAGTTTAGGAGATGCATGTCTGAGGGGGAAGGAAGACGCAGATGTGTTCCTTAGAGAGCCCCCCTAATTAGGCCATTTTTAACAGGTGGGAAATTTGCCTGGCAGTCAACTTTGTGGTAGCTGTCCTAGCTCTGGCAAAAACAAAGAAATAGGGAAGACTTGTTTGCTTCTGGGTAGTTTAGAGTTTTACTGTTGTTCAACCCTTGTGGCATATTTTTTACAAAATCAAGGACAGATTATTCTGGATGTCGGGAGACAACTTGGATGTAAAAGAGACAACAGTATCTGCTTCAGAGTAATTAAGGTTTTCTGTACTAGAGTTTTAGTAAGAGTAAGGTGGCTTTCTTGGCCATTGCTGTCACGCCAATCTTGATATCTAAAACCCTGCTAATCTTCTTAGACTTCTTTGGGCTGCTTTTGACCCCAGGATTACTCCACAGGAACCTGCTCTGAGTTTTGTTGATGTAGCTATCTTGTCATCCTGAAAAAGGGAAGAGACAGCTCTTCTGGCTCAGGGAACTCATGCCATAGCCTCATAGTGTTTAGGCGTTCCAAATGGGTGTCCTAAATGGTGGGTTTGGCTCAGGGAAACCCACGGATTTGCTTCCTGCCCAGTATTTTGCCTTCCCTCCAGACTTTCAGGTTGCCGTGAAATTGCCCCTCCGGAGGCTGTTGCTAACTATCTGTGTCTGTGGCCAGTGAAGGCTGTGTGCACCTCTCAGCTGCTGCTGCTCTCCTGAGCCACGTCTGAGCTCAGTGCTGTGTCCTCTGTTAATCTGTGTGCATTTATCTTGCATGTGGCTCCTACTTACAACCTGTTTTGTCCTTACTTCATTTTTAAAATTTTCTTTGCTATCATTCTGGCCTTTTGGGGCCTCACTCCCAGCAGCTCTGGATCTTTCTGGTACACTCAGTGTAACCGGAAAAAATGATGCAGTCAAATGCCAGCTTAAAGCAGATGGGATCACGTGCATGTTACTTCTGACGTCATTAATTGAATTAAAGCAGTTGTGAAAACACTTAATTTTTACCTTTTGACTGCTGAAAGGTGCATAATATTGACTTGATGGACAGCTGTCTCCATAAACTTTGTTTCCCTACAGAAGCCTCCCTGGTGAATATAGGAATCTTAAAATCTTGTGGGGAAATTATTTTCATTAGTGCTTCTAAAAAAGAAAGGGGCATGGAAATCACTTTATTCTTGCTATAATTGTAAATTGTCAGTAGTAGTAAAAGAAAGAGCATCATTGGAATACTTTGCTTCTGATGGTCGAAAAAGCACAAACTTCTATTTTATCCCATGTTCTACTTTAGTTTGAACAAACTTGGCATTCCAGGACCATTGGGTTGTCAATTTGAATTGATGGCAATGTTACAATTTTGAATATTTTGCACCTTTCACACAAAACATTGCAGTGTCTGATTGAAACTTTCTCACATAAGAAACGCTTTCCTATGCTATGGATTCCGCATGCTTTGACTGGTGCAGGCTTCTGGAGTAGGTGTCGGCTAGCATTGGGGTCTCCTGTTCCTCTGTGACTGGCCGCAAGGGCCTCCGTCCCCTGGAAAATTTGGCTGTGGGCAGATATCTTGAGAGTGATTTTTGGTGCTCTGTTACTTTCATTGTTGGCTGATAGATTTGCATGCAAGAAGCTAAGCAGATGACAAACCCTTCAAAAAAGCTTGTGTGTGAGGCAATGGTTGGTCAACAAATCCAGAATCAGAGCCACGGGGTCAACTAAGTATAAATTGTAAAACCAGTTGAAGTTTAAAATGAATCAATGGCAGTGATATTATTGGCAGTCGTCTGTACCAGGGCTTACCAAGGCCTGCCACATCCCCTAGTTCGCTCTCTGGGCCACCTGGAGTCACCTCCTTCACAGCAGAGGAGACTGCAAATGCTTGGTGACTGCTCCCCGTCTTGCAGTAACCGGAGCAAGAAGCAGCTGGTCAGAGCAGTTGGACTTTTTCCCAGGGGAATATGTCTGGATTCTGACTGACTTCTATTAGTCCCCAAGTATTGCTGCTATTTTTCTCATTTAAATTTCAGTGGTTTTATATGTGATTGTCCCAGTCATATGCCAGTCTGCCAGTCACCTTTCTAATGTGATCTGCTTGTTAACTCTTTAGAACAACGACAACGAGACGGCCCTGCATTGTGCAGCACAGTATGGCCACACGGAGGTGGTGAAAGTCCTCTTAGAGGAGCTAACAGATCCCACGATGCGCAACAACAAATTTGAGACACCTCTGGACCTGGCCGCACTCTACGGGAGATTGGAGGTGGTGAAGATGCTCCTCAACGCGCACCCCAACCTCTTGAGCTGCAACACTAAGAAGCACACCCCTCTGCACCTGGCAGCCAGGAATGGCCACAGAGCCGTGGTTCAAGTGCTCCTGGAGGCTGGCATGGACAGCAACTACCAGGTAGCAGGCCGGTAGACCTCCCAGGCCAAGGGACTTAGTCATTTTGGAAAGGCACAAGTACCATGCTGTTGGGCTGCCTTACTGAGCACGTTTCCATCACATGTCAGATGCTTATATTTGTTGACTCATTTTACTGTGAAGCTTTAGAGAAAAACAAACTCCACAATTGAGTCTCTTGGTTTTTGTTTCTTTTCAGGGGTAATATATAGTCATTATACCCTGAAAAGATGTGATTTTGGACAAGCTCTTGAAATGAGAAAAATTTCATTATCTTCCTATCCATGTGTTCGAAGTGCCACCGTTTAGCATCTCCAGAGTCCCATCGACCTGATTTTGCCGAAAGGAGATTTAGCATTTCTCTTGGTTGTTTGCCTTCTCTGTTCAGATGAATGACCATTCCTTAGGCTTCACATTGACCAAACCACACTTGAAGTGAACGTGTGTTTCTCCCCTTGTACTTTTCTTCTTATTATTCCTTCCACCCAGGAAGGTAGAGTTTTGAGGCGTTTTACCCTTGGGTGGCTCTGAGAGTAACTGCTTTTGGTCATGTGTGGCCTGCTGGTGGCTCACCAGATGCCCTGGATGTGCAGTCCCTGGTTGTGGTTTTGGAATTCAGACACGAAAAATGGGAAAGATAATGACGGAGGACTTTGTGTGGCGTATTTTATTTTCCTGTCCCTTCTGGTCTTTGTCCCATTTGTCGTGTGTGGCCACACCAGACCTCGGTCACTGTTCTGATGACATCCTGCTCTGCGCTCTCGTTTGCTTTCCAGACGGAGAAGGGCAGTGCTTTGCATGAGGCTGCTTTGTTTGGCAAGACCGATGTGGTGCAAATCCTGCTGGCTGCAGGTGAGAGGTTGGCAGCGCTCTTGTCTACACAGCATGCAGGGTTGGGATTGTCTCCCCTAGTCTCCCCGGAGAGGTATTTTTGCTAGCTGCATTTGAACCCAATGTATATATGTCTCCACTGATTGATTCCAAGGGTGCAAATTGTTCATGAGTAGCCGGATTAAGTGGCTTTGGATGAAAAATGTTGGGCGTGCTGCTAGGAGCATTAGGTATCCTGGAATTGGACCCTCTTGAGGCTGACTTGAAAATGCTCACTCCGCCCGCCCACCTGATTGCCTTTCTAGGAATTGATGTCAACATAAAAGACAACCGTGGACTGACTGCCCTAGACACTGTCCGGGAACTGCCCTCTCAGAAGAGCCAGCAGATAGCAGCACTTATCGAAGGTATCAGTCTACCTCCCTGCTGGGGGAACAGAGGGCACCCTGGCCAGACCAAGGCATTTGTGTTTGGTGCAGCTTTTTTTCCCCCCCTTATAGATCACATGACTGGGAAAAGAAGTGCAAAAGAGGGAGATAAAACTCCCACACCCCAGCCACCTGTCATCTGCAATGCAGACTCCATATCCCAGAAGTCTCAGGGTAAGACGGCTCTTCTCTAAAGGGGCTCTCAGCTTGAAGAGTTGAACATTCTCTGCCAGAATAGAAAATCTTAATTTAAGTAACAATTTCAGGGAGTTAGGAGTACTTAAGCTCATATTTGAATTAATTTTTTTCCAGTGACTATACAGAGCTTTAGTGGACACAGCTTCAGCCTTTGACAGCTGGCTTCTTCTTTTCTTCTTTATCTTATTCTCTATTTTCACAGTTGACTGTATGGGATTTGGGATGTGTAGTGGGTAGGATAATCTCTGAATGAATTCAAGTCTCAACGAAACCTTTTTCTAACACACTGGTTTCTTGAACATAGTCAGCTCTTAAGCATAGTAAATGTTTAGTAAGTGTTGTGTGGTTGGTAGATGTGTCCATGCAGGTGTGGGTGCTGTTTATATCATTTGGCCAGTAAATGTGGTCTGGGTGCCAGTGTGGGCAGTGCAGCCTCCTTTGCCGCCAGGACCCATCTTTTCACAATTACCGAGCAGCCTTTTTTGGGTCCTAAGTATGATGAATGAGAAAGACAAAATACTGACACCTTCCGCAGACACAAATTGTAATAAAGAAGGCTAGAGGAATAGAACAGAGCTGGACACGGAACAGGGAAAGGGATTTCTCAGAGCTAAAGGGTGCTCAGCCTGTCCTCACTGTGGAGTCCTTGGCTTTCTTTCCTCCCATCACACTTTTTTTCTGACTTCACAATCTACTGGTAATGGGATTGGTAGTTCACTGAGATCTTACCTTTGGGATTTCACAGGTATAACTTTGACTTTTTGCAAGCGACCCAGAGACCCCTGGTCTCTAACGGTTGGTCACAGGTTTGGGGCCCAGGTCCACTGCGGTTCAGAGTTACCTAGTGAGTGAGCCTGGCAGGTGCACGTGCCGCCACCTCAGAAAGGCTTGCTATCCTCCTCAAACACATAGGGGTTCTTAATAAGAATTTAAAGAGTTACCTAAGTTTTTTTAGTTATACTTTGCTGCCTTTTATGGTTTAAGTTTATGTTATCATGATATTGGGGTATTTGGGCATTTTGAGGGTCTTGGGAGGTACCCCTCATAGATGTCAAGGGCTTTCCATACTGAATTAGAGAAAAGTCTGTTCACTTCTCAGGGTATAAGAGCAGCTGAAGCACTATTTTCCTGTTCATGAAGCAGAAGCAGTCATTCATTTTTCTCTGGGTTAGTGTTTGTCTGGGTTACTGAGCAGGTTTTGGGTTGTCGCAGAAGCTGGGAATCTGAGTTGTGCTCTTTCATTGACTCTCTTGCCCTCTAACCTCCTTTTCAGGTGACGTGGAGAAAGCGGTGACTGAATTGATCGTCGATTTTGACACAAACACTGAAGAGGAGGGCCCCTATGAGGCGCTGTACAATGCCGCCTCCTGCCAGTCCTTGGACAGCATGGCCAGCGGGCGATCCTCAGACCGGGACTCCGTCAGCAGGGAGGCCGAGGCCACAGTGGTGAAAGCTGCTGGAGTGAGGCCTGTATGTGGCGCGGGGCCCTCAGCCACCTGGAGCTTCTGTTGTCCTCCAGGCATCTGGGAGTGCTGGGGAGAGGGTGTGAGTCCTCACACCAGCTCACACGTCAGAGGCCTGTACCCCATTCCCCCATCCTGGGGCTCTGCCACGCCTCCATCTTACTTAGTATGCTCTTACTCTACACAGGTTATATTGAGGGAGAATTTTGGTGGTTCCGATTTCAATGTAATCCTTTTGCATCTTTTTATTACTCTTTGGCCTTAGAGCAAATTAAGGCATTTTAATTCTTTTTAGCCTTGAGCTGTCTCTGTGTTTGGGGTCTTTGCTATATAGCTTATTTTCTTTCTGGAAAGCAGTTTTGATGGTGGAAAAGCTCACTGAAATAAGTTCCTGTCCACCCCTGAGTACATGCTCACCTTCCATTTGCCCTCAAAGAATTATCCATTTGGACTTGGACAGATTTCTGTGTTCAGCAGGGTTGCGGCAAGGTTTAATTAGACATCACACGGCTTAGCATGGGGTATTTCTGTTTTTCCCAGTTGTAACCCCTCCGGCCATTGAAATAGTAGGATGAGGACAGCTCTGAATTTTTCCTTCTCAAGACCCGCCTTCCTGTCTTACTGCTTCTTTGTCTGCTGTTTGCTTCTACCTCTGGCCTCGTACATTATTCTCCTTCTTATTCCATTTTATTCCTGGGGTTTTAAGGTAGAACCTAAGCCTGACCCAGCAGTCCTGCGACCTACTCCCTGCATTGCCAGACACAGTAATTTGAGGTTTTGAGCCCTGGGTTTTTACAAAACTGGCCATTACTCTAACAGGATCCCAGTGCTAATCCCACCTTGAGGCATATTTTCAAGTGTATATTATTTCTTCCTGCTGGAGAGGCTGGCTTTTCTCTTGTGGTCTGCATCTGGCTTATTACCTTTTCGACGATCCTTTGGCTGCTAGGTGATGCTTGGGCTTCTCTGGTATGCCCTGAGAGTGACCTGATATTTCTCGGTGTTCTTTTGTGTTAGGCTCCTCACCCTGCCCTGGAACAGACCCCGCATTTCAGTATGGATTTTGGAAAGGCCGGCCAGTCTGCAGGAGCCCACAGAGAGGGTGTGATCAGGGACTGGTAAAACCTGTGCGTGGTGAAGGCCGATGCCTGTGTTGAGCACCACCAGCATAGTAGCTGTATAGACAAAGCTAGGGGGTTATTTTTGTTTGTTTGTTTCACTTTTTCACTGTGAGGTACAAATAAATTAATCCACCTGTGGAGGGAGGCTTTGCTTTAAGTAGTACTTACAGATGATGCCCATTAGAGGGAGCTGGAGGCTTTGCAAGAAGAGCACAGGGTTCTTGAAGGAAGCCTTGAATAACCAAGTTCCTGTGGGGCTTGGCCACCGATTTATAGTCTCTTTGTTCCATCCCCCTCTTGAAATCCAGCCTCCTATAGCCCTTTTAAATAGACACTAATGCATTTAGGGTGCATGCTTTGCCATTTTCATTTGAGTCTGTTATGGCTGTGGCACCTTCCTGTCCTTTAGTAATTAACTGTGGCTATAGGACTGTTCTGCATCTCATAAACAGAATGGCAGGTGTGTATAAATCAGCTCTGTACTTCCAGGCCCCAGGCCAAAGCTTCGACATTAGGTGATCATGCTTCTCTTTCCTGCCAGTGTCCCTGGTGATCACTTCTCCACAAGAGGCTTTCATACTGTTCTTTCTAGGCTCCTTTAGGATGCGAAGCCTAGGACAGGTCCTTTGCTGTTGTATTTCATTTTACTTTTCTCAGCTCTTTGCGTTCCAAGGCTGGGTAACTAATGTAGATGATTATGGGTCTGCTGCTTTTGTATCCCTCCCTTACAAGGTGGGACCTTGGGAGCAAAGAAAGGTGAGGAAGTGGGACTTAGTGGAAATCTCATCTAAATTGCTTTGTTTGGCTTTGAAGTTGTTGCCATTGGGTATCCATCTGTATCCAGGGTCTATGGGAATGACCAATTTACCAAGATATAATACCAAGCAGTGAAGCAGGTTTTGATAGAGATCACAGATGCCAATTGCTGACTAATCCTGACAGATCCTGATATACGAGAACCATCTTTCCCTGCAGATTTTTCTGAGGCTCTCACATAGTTCAACATTCTCCTCTGCCCTGATGTAAATGTTCCTGTTCTCACAGTGAACTCACCTGCCAGCCAGTGGATGCACCTGCACCCGACTCCTCTTTCAGGTTCCCACTGCCTTCCCTGTAGGAACATTGATTTTCAAGCTCTGGAATAGAAACAATGTTGAAAGTACTACTGATACAATGGCAAACCCCTCTTTAGCTTTCTTTCACCAAAGACCATTCTGTATATTCCTCAAATTGTTTGCCTATGATCTCACTAATCCCCTCTTCAGTGAGTGTCTTGCTCCAGGGCAAACTAGGTCCACAAACAGCTGCCTCTTTTTGCAAATAAAGTTTTATTGGAACACAGCCATGTTCACTCGTTTACTATTCATATTTTCTATGGCTGCATTTGTACCACAGTGGCAAGTTGACTGCAAAGCCTAAAATATTTCCTTTATGGCCCTTTGAAAAAAAGCTTGCCAACCTTTCTCTGGGACAGAAAACTGACAAATATTATTTTTAAAAATAGACAAAGATGGAATAGGGTTTTCAAATGCTAATGATACATAATAGAAGTCGTTGAAGGAGGTGGCTGAGTATCAAAGACCCATCTGAACTTTTGCTGATAAATGGGGATGGTATCAGAGTGAGAGCAGGAATGGATATTTTTTTTCCTGGATTACTTTCCTCTTTTCTTCCTTAATGACTTTGGTTTGTTAGAACTCTGACAAGTTGATTCTCTTGACTTGCTGTTTCCTTTTAGAGTGGACTGGAAGTCCAGCCACAGATTTAATTACATAGAGTTTTATGTATCAGTATTATGAAGGACATGTTCTCACAGGGCAGTTCTGTGTTTTCAGTGCTGATTTTTCTCACTATGGTTAACGATAGGAAATAGGTATTTATATTCTCTGCTATAAACTTCAAAAAGCAAAGAGCATGCTAATCGAAGTATGTTTGTGCACCGGGTTCTCTATCTGTGCAGTTATCTGTACAGAGTTAATCTTGAGTTTGGTCTTGTGGGGAAGTGCTTCACATTATTCTTTTTCATTTCAAGGGCTAAGATAAGAGTAAACCTACCCTGGGTGGTGTATCTGAATGGGTTGACTGCTGGCCTGTGAACCAAAAGGTTGCCTGTTCGGTTCCCAGTCAGGACACATGCCTGGGTTGTGGGCCAGGTTCCTGACTGGGGATGTGTGAAGGGCAACATGTTTCTCTCACACATCAGTGTTTCTCTCCCTCTCTTTCTACCTCCGTTCCCCTCTCTCTAAAAAAAAAACAAAAATCTTAAAAAAAAAAAAAAAAAAAGTAAACCAGAAAGATACTTGAAAAAAGAGCTAGATAAATGCTTCTTTTTCTCTTCTACAGAGGGAGCGTCCACCGCCTCCAGCAAAACCCCCACCGGATGATGAAGAGGAAGACCACATAGATAAAAAGCATTTTCCACTGACAGCTTCTGAGGTAGAGGGTTAAGGGTTTATTCTCATCTCTGAAATATGATTATTGGAAAGTGCATCAGTGTGTGTTTGAAGAAGACTTTGCTTTCTCATTTCTTATCACCTCTTTGGATTACTGAATTTATCTTGTGTAATTAGTAATCTGGAACAAGACCTTTCAAACTCACTCAAGAGTACTAAGCAAAGAATTTTGGTGGCACTCTCTAATAGACAGGCCAGTCATTACTCCACCTTGCCTTGAGCAAAGCAAAGCATGTATGTTTTCTCCTGCTCCAGTGGGCTAACCTGGCTTACTTTTTGTTTTTGTATCTGCGTTGTCTTTTGATATAAAATCTAGAGTATCATCTGGTCATTGTTCCCTGGACTATGTCATATTGGTTGGCTTTAGTGGCTTGTCCCAAACACCTTATTTCTGCTTTTGCATTTTGTCTCCTCACTTCACATGAAGAGTCTGCACCAGGACCAATGAGGAGAATGTGCAGAATGTGACAGGACTCAGTTAGGAGAGAAATGGGAGTAGTGTGTGCATGTTGGGGATCAAAGAAGGTGATTTTAAAAGAATAGTCTACATTTTTACTTATTTATAATTATTTTTTAAAATACTTTTATTGACTGAGAGAGAGAGGTTGGGTGGGCAGGCAGAGGGAGAGAGAGAAAGAAACATCAATCGGTTGCCTCCCATATGCACCCTGACCAAGAATCAATCAAATCTACAACCGTTTAGTGTATGGAACGCCACTCCAACCACCTGAGCCACTGAGCCACACTGGCAAGGGCTATTTATTTATTTTATTGATTGATTTTTAGAGAGAGAGGGAGGGAGAGAGAGAAACAGTGCTTTGTTGCCCCACTTATTTATGCATTCATTGGTTGATTCTTTTATGTGCCCTGATTGGGGAATCAAACCAGCAATGTTGGTGTATTGGGATGATGCTCTAACCAACTGAGCTATCTGGGCAGGGCTAGTCCACCTTTTTAAGAAAGAAATGTCAGCCCTAGCTGATGGTGCTCAGTGGGTTGAGCACCAGCTTGTGAACCAAAAGGTTGCCAGTTTGATTCCTGGTCAGGGCACATGCCTGGGTTGTGGGCCAGGTCCCCTGCTGGGGATATGCAAGAGGCAACTGATCAATGTTTCTCTCACACATAGATATTTCTCTCCCTTTCTTTCTCCTTCCCTTCCCCTAGCTCTAAAAATAAATGGAGAAAGTCTGTAAAAAAAAAAATGTTATCATGCGGCAAATAGTTCAATCTTCTCACTAGGTCTATGAAGAAAAATCCTATTTTCCTTGATCTTTCATCTTCAAAATGTTCCTTTAACACTTCCTACCATTTAGAGAATGTTTGAGTATTTATTTAAAGTATTACATAATTTCAATAGTTTATTTTATAGTTCATTCAATGCCCTATTGTTCTTAAATTTAAATGTCAGCTACTATAAACTAATCAGAGAAGTCTCATTACCTTATCTCTAGATGTAGGAGTTAATGTTTTTTATAGTATTGCTGTGGACCACCCAGTGAAATGGGATTTTTTAAATCAATTGTAAACATATAGACCAGAAGGATGGCTTTAGTTTAACAAAATGTTTAAATACAAGGAGGCCATTTATGAATGTAAGTCATTGTTGGAGATAGGAGACAATTTCTATGTTGCATATGAATTCTGTCCATATTTCTTTCTATCCATTAATTACAAAATGCTTATTATCACGTCTCAACCCCTTTATAGTTACAGCCTCTAGGGTGATAATACTTTGGATCAAGTACAGGTAGTAAACCCCTACATGTTTTTATGTAGAGGTTTCCTTCATTACTCCCTTTTTATAAGGAGAACCCTGGTAACAAGGAGCATATTCCATTGGGGCTGGGTCTCTGTAACTGTCTTTTTTTAAATTTCTCTTTTAAAAAATTATATTTTATTAATTTTTCCCCTTTTTCCCCCTTCCAACCAGCACCCCCACTGCCTCAGGCAACCCCTACACTTTTGTTAATGTCCATGGGTCATGTGTGTAAGTTCTTGGGTTTCTTCATTTCCTACACTGTACTTTATATCTCCATGATTATTCTGTAACTACTAATTTGTGCTCCTTAAACCCTTTATCTTTTCACCTATTCTCCTAGTCCTCCCTGCCATCTGGCAGTCATCAAACTGTTCTCTGTATCTGTGATTCTGTTAAGTTGTGCTTGTTTGCTTAGTTTGTTGCTTAGCTTCAGTTGTTGATAGTTATGTATTTATTGCTCTTTTATTGTTCATAGTTTTGATCTTTTCTTCCTTAAAGAAGTCCCTTTAACATTTCATACAATAATTGTTTGATGGTGAACTCCTTTAGTTTTTTCTTGTATGGGAAGCTCTTTATCTGCCATTTGATTGTAAATGATAGCTTTGCTGGATAGAGTAACCTAGGTTGTAGATCCTTCCTTCTCATGACTTTGAACATTTCTTGTCAGTGCCTTCTAGCCTGCAAAGTTTATTTTGAGAAATCAGCTGACAGCCTTATGGGAACTCCCTTGTAGGTAACTCTGCTTTTCTTATGCTGCTTTTAAGATTCTCTCTTCATCTTTAACCTTTGGCATTTTAATTATGATGTGTCTTGGAGTGGGCCTCTTTGCATCCATCTTTTTTGGGACTCTCTGTGCTTCTTGAACTTGTATGTCCATTCCCTTCACCAAATTAGGGAAGTTTTCTTTTATTATTTTTTCAAATAGATTTCCAATTTATTGCTCTTTCTCTTGTCCTTCTGGTACCCCTATTATGTGAATGTTGGAACACTTGAAGTTGTCCCAGAGGCTCCTTATCCTCATTTTTTTGGATTCTTTTTTCTTCTTGCTATTCTGGTTCATTGTTTTTTTGCTTCTCCATGTTCCAAATCATCAGTTTGGTTTTTAGCTTCATCCACTCTACTGTTGTTTCCCTGTAAATTGTTCTTTATTTCAATTAGCATATCCTTCGTTTCTGACTGGATCTTTTTATGCTGTTGAGATCCACACTAAGTTCCTGGAGCATCGTTATAACCAGTAATTTGAACTCTGCATCTGAAAGATTATCTCCATTTTGTTTAGTTCTTTTCCTGGAGTTCTGATCTGTTCTTTCCTTTGGGCCACGTTTCTTTGTCTCCTTACGTTGGCAGCCTCTCTGTGTTTGTTCCTATGTATTAGCTAGAGTTGCTATGACTCCCTGCCTAGGTAGCATGGTCTAATATAGTAGGTGTCCTATGGGGTCCAGTGGTATAGCCTCCCCTATCACCCAAGCTGGGTACTCAAAGTCTGTTCTCTGTGTGGGTTGAGTACACTCTCCTCTTGTAGCTGAGCCTTGATTACTGTTGGCAGGTCAATGGGAGGGATTTACCCAGGCCAGTCAGCGGCAAGGACTGGCTGTGACCACTGATCACCAACCTCTGCCCTTGTAGGAGGATGAGAGGATCGGCTGTGCAGGGGCACACTCCACAGAGCAGGGCTTACGTCAGCAGGGCCCTGGTGCCCAGTAGTGTTCTGTCTGGGGTCACTTGGCATAAGCTATAAAGTGATCTGCAGCTGACTGCTTCTTGTACTAGGCTTGGAGGTACCCTAGTGAGGCCAGGCTGTGAACCAAGGCCAGCTGCTGCTAGTGTTGGTCTTGGGGCCACTTTTCAAGGTATGCAGCCTTGCTGAGGCCAGCTGCTGCTTGTTTGAGAGGATTTAGGAAGATCAGAAGCATGAGCCAAGACAAGTCATGTGTATGGAAAAGCCACTGTTAACCACCTGGATGGGCTGGTAAATTGGGTGGGACAGGCTCAAGGAATCACCAGGGCAAACAGTGTGAACCAGGTTGATGGAGTCTCAGATAATGATGCCCACCACGCTCTGTGGATCTGTGCAGAGAGGGCCGGGGAGAGGAGCAATGGCCTCTGCCAGCAGTCTGTCTTGGAAAGAGGTGTTCCCCAGCTCTCGCCTGATGGCAGACATTTCGCTCCTCCCTGTATACCACTGGTGCCTTTCAAGCTGATGCCCCAGTGCTAGAGCTCAGCAGGAGTGGGTCTGAGTAAGTCTGTGAAGGCCCTTTAAGAGAAACTGCATGTGAATCCAGCACTTTCTCCCACCGACTCGGTCTCCATTGGTTTTTACAGCCAGAAGCCTCAGAGACTTATCTTCCCAACACAGGAACCCTGGGCTGGGGGGCCTGGTGTGGGGCTGCGACCCCTCACTCCCAAGATATTCCTCCCAATTTTTATCCACCACACATGGGTGTAGGACCAGCCTGTTTGCATCTCCACGTCTCCGCATCTTCGCCCCTCTTAACAGTCTGGGTGGGCATGGTTCTTCTTCAATTCCATTGTAGCAGGACCTCCGTTCAAGTCAGTTTCTGCCAGTTATGAGAGATGGTTCTTCTATCGTTTAGTGGTAATTTTGATGTGGTTGTGCAAGGAGGCAAGCTGTGTTTACCTCGGCCACCATCTTGGAGATCCTCTGAAAACTTTTAAATTTCTGCTATTTCCCAATGTCTCCTGGTTCTGGCTTGTCTGAAGTGGCCCCAAGACTGCTTTACCCACGAGATGGTTATACTCTCTCTGGCTGAGGCTGTGCCAGAGGGAAAGACATGGTTGCTCTGCTCCTTGCCCAGGCACTGCCTGGACTCTACTGCAATTGTCTTGTGCCACCTTTTTAACAAGGTCATGGACTAAAATTCCCAATGCCCAAGGATAAGGGCAAGGCTCTTAAAGAGGTAGTGAAAAATCAAGACTTTCTCTTTTCACAAGACTTTCTAAAGCAGACAATTTGGCAATAATACAGTGTCAAGAGGTAAGGGAGACATTTCCACATTACTCTCTGGATGGGCGATTCCATCTGAGATACAATCTAGGACTTGCTTTGGAATAGTCTGGAATTCTGGATCAGCTGAACCACTAGAGTCAGTATTTGGAAGACTGCGCAAACCCTGGTGTTGTTTACTTAGTGGTAATTATATGTACACGAATGTAGTCTGGTCTGGGTCATTAACCTTTTAATGATCAAGGCAGATTCTGTTTGCTATAGTCTGAATGGATAGGCCTTCTCCAAAAGTGGACTTCTTTGTTTTACTGTAGTCTCTACCATCTTTATCTTTTTTAAAAAAAAAGATTTTATTTATTTTTAGAGGAGAAGGGAGGGAGAAAGAGAGGGAGAGAAACATTGATGTGTGAGAGATGCATCTACTGGTTGCCTTTCCCACGCACCTAATTGGGGGACCTGGCCTACAACCCAGGCCTGTGCACTGATTGGGAATTTAACTGGCGATCTTTTGGTTCACATGCCAAATGTCCACAGGCTGGTGCTCAATGCACTGAGCCACATCAACCCGAGCACCATCTTTATTTCTTGTACTCTCAAAACTTTACTACCCAAAACATCATCTCCTTGGACGCAGTGACTTCATCACAGTTTAGACTTGTATTTGGCCAGCAATCTTCACCAATGCTGGTGTCCTGTTCCTGAGGCTTGTCATTGCCAGATGACCCATGGCAGCCTTTTAGGGAACCTAAGTATACGTGACTCCAAGCTTATCAGAGCAATGAGCAGATCATGAAAATGAGCATTCGAACACACACACGTGCAGCACACTATGTAGACGAGCTGCCAGCTGCACTGGGCTGACCATGCACTTCTCTCCACTCAGATGTGCTGAATATTCATGGCAAGCTGCAGCTGCTGTGTTATCTCTTCCCAGAAAGCTGCTCACACCTCAACCGGCCATTCCATTGGTCACAGTTTGGTGGCAGTAGCTTTTCTCTACAACAAAAATGTTGCTTTCCATATAGCAGAGAACATATGATTGGGGGGTTGGGGGTGGGGGGGCGGGCTTTGATTTATTGCCAGCCCTGGAAGAAGGGGGGAAAGATTAAGGAGTAATTTAGTAAAGAAGAGGATTCTTTCAGTTGAAAATCAGTTATTGCCACATTCACTGTGACACAGGGCTTCTTGAGTGAGAGCTAGGAACGTTTGAAGAAGAGCAGCTTAATGCTTTAGCATGAGATTTTAATCTCATTGCTGGCAGAGGCCAGGACAAAGCAAAAAAAAATATTACCCTACGAGTTGTCTGAGTAGAAGTAGGAGACTCTCAGACATCTGAAGGAGGAAAGAGTTCCCAATTGGATGGAGAAATCATGCCTCCCAGGAAAAAGTGAGGCCAGTTTGTCCAGAATCTGAGGAAGTGAATTTCACGGCCCTGGCTCTCCTGGGAGCTCTCTGCATAACCTTGGGCAAGTCCCTAGACCTCTCTGGGAACCGGGATTTGTCATCTGCACAATGAAAGAGCTGGAACCAGGTGCTCTCTAGCAGTTACTGACGGTTCTGGCACCTTCCAGCTCTGAAATTGACTGGTTCTCTGCCCCCAGCAGTCGTGCACAAAGCCAGGCGGGGAGTGAATGCAGACCTGTGGGCCGATTTCCAGATGGAAGACATCAGCCTGTCCTGCTTCAGAACGAAGGCTATTACTGGCCTGGCACCCAGGCCCTCAGATCCGTCTGAGAGGCGTGCCTGGGGCTGTGTGAGAGCCTTGCTGTGTGCAGGATGCTCATAGAATCAGACTCCAAGGGTGCTGTGCTGCCCAAGTGATAGTAGGGGTGTGCAAACCTGCAGGACACAGACTCCCGTCTGTAAAGTCTCTGGTATTAAGTTGACACTGAATGAACTGTTTAATGGCCCCTCTTTCTTCCCTTAATTGTATTCCTATGAAGGGGCAAAAGAAAAAGTAATACAGGCAAATGGCTCATTGTAATGAAATAGCTTTTAGCTTCCAGGTGGCTTTCAGTAAGTGGAGGTTCCTGCTGTGCTTCACAGAATTTTGGAAAGAGACTCCCATTCTGCCTTGTTAACAAACAGGAGCAGCAGGCTCATTTCATCTGAGATTGTGGGAATCCTTGCTGTCTCCGTCTCATTAGTCATAACACGGCGTGTTGTGCCTCCAAGAAACAAAGCCGTGGTGAATCACAAACCTGATTCGTTTCCAGAGAGCTGTGGGACATGTCGGTGAAGGCGGAGGTTTCTGTGTGTGCCCAAGAATCCCATTTTTAAGGAACTACTGTTTGTAAGGTGGATTGGGAATTCCCCCTCTCCCCTTTTTTGTTAATATATCACCTGTCCTAGCGAAGAGACTTCGTGCTTTGTTTGCTCTCCTACGAGCTGGTATATGACAGTTCTTAATTTGCCTGTGGAACCGTTGGATTCTTAGGACAGGTGAACTGGAATTACCCCCAGAAGCCAGGGTCTCCATTCTCTCTCTTTCAGGGTGGCTATAGCACCAATCCTGGTGTCTCTGGCTTGGTTTGAGCTTGGCTACTCTGGCGCCACGACTAGCTGGCCACCCGGCCTACAGCTGCTTAGATTAGTTGGCAGGTGCAGGACCAGCTCTAGTCCAGTTCCTTAGTCAGAGACACTTGGTGGCTTGGACTTCCCAGCAGGCAGAGCTGCTTTTTCTCCACTGAAGTACACACTGCCTAGCCACTCAGCTGTTTCCAGAACAGAGATTGGTGGAATTAATTTAAAATTGTATTATCATAAGTGTGGTAGGAAGCCAGCTTTGGGGAAATTCTTCCTTAGAACCCCCAGGATCTATGAAGGAAGACTCACAGAGAAGTCATTTTGATTCCAGCTGCAGATGGTGGGAAAGATTCCAACCTTTGGGTAACCCTTGTGCATATTAGGAAAGAAACATGGAAAAAGAAGCTCTCGCTGCACTGCTTGGAAGTGTCATCCATGGAGGAGAGATCATGTAGGACACATTGGAGATGGGAGAGGCAAGGGGAGGGAGGATCTTGAATTTTATTTATGGCTTTTGAAAGATGAAATGAGGTAAGGAAAGGGTAGTGTTTATTTTTTTAAAAAATTTATTTCTTAAAGAAAAGGGAAGAGAGGAAAAGAGAAAGGGAGAGAAACATCAGTGTGCGAGGGAAACATTGATAGGTTGCCTCTTGTATTCCCCCAACTGGGGACCCGGCCCACAACCCAGGCATTTGCCCTGGCTGGGAATCAAACCATTGACCGCTCAGTTTAGGGGCCGGAGCACAGCCCACTGAGCCACACTAGCCAGGGCAGGAAGGGAGGATAGTGTTTTAATCAAAGGCTATTGTGATTTGAGGTTCAGGTGCATATCTGCAAAAGCAGCTGTGGTCCTATAGGATGCTGGGAATCATTTACCTTCTTTTTCCTTCCGATGAAAAAGGAACCAATAATCTCAAATTTGTTCAGCATAACCTGTTTTGGTTGTAGCCACCTACATGAACAGTCCTGTGGTGTTTTCTCTCTTAGGCCTTGGCCATGAGAGCCCAGATTCAGGGGAGTGCAGCCAGAGAAGAGGATGAGCATCCTTATGAGCTGTTGCTAACAGCAGAAACAAAGAAACTGGCAGCAGTGGATGGAAAACCAAAAGGTACGTATCTCCTCTTTCACCCTCCCCCCAACAGAAACAACTCCAAAAGGATTTGTAAAGTTTGTGATCCTAGGTGGAAGGAGATGATGCTGCTCCTGGCAGTCTGGGTGGTGTGTGTATTATGGCCTTTCATTTTCAGTACAGGCATTGTTGGAGTGGTTTGCCACCTTTCCGCACACGAAGCAAGGAAAAGGTTAGGTCAGGCTAGGCGTGAACAGTGAAAGAAGAGACTGCCAGTGTGGTGGCAGAGATTGACTTGGGCTCTCAAGTCATAAACCCTCAAGTTAATGCTGTGGAAAAACAAGTCCAAGTCAGCCCCCTTGGGTACGGTCTGACGGAACAGACTCCGCTTCGGAGTCCCAACCTCGGAGTGAGGCACTCTGGGGAGGGGCCCTGATTGGCTGCCGCCAGGTAACTAGAGTGCTCTGTCGCCTTGGCCTACTTTCACTGCTGCTGCGCATTTAACTTCCTGTGTGAGGAGTGTGTGCTGTGGGGCTGGGACCCTGCCAGGCAATATAACACGGTCACAACAGAGGTGAGTGTGCCCTGCCGGGTGATGTGTGACCATCTCTTCTGATAAGGACTAACAGGAAGGGCAGGGCACTTCCCACTACACCAAGGGAACTCTGGCCTCTCCTCCGCTCTGTAGCTTGCAGGGACAAGGTCCTTCACAGGGCATCATCCGTGCCGCCGCCAATCCTGACAGTCCATGGTTCAGGTAAGAATGGGGGATGCAGCAGTTTCTTTCTGAGTACCCCTTGCAAGGCCTCTCAGACGGTGGGGGTGGCAAAGAGAACGTGTGCGTATGTGGAGAACATTGTGGATCTTAATTTTAAAGGGCCTGTTTAAAAGGTTTTTCTTGCATACAGAAATGTTGTGGGTTTTTAATTTTGCTTTGTTTTGTTTTTTGATTTCCATTTGGAGCTTTTTAAAAAAGATTATCATTTAGATACAGTAAAATTCACCCTTTTGTGTACAGTTCTGTAAATTTTGACAAATAAAGTCATGTAAGTGCTACTATATTCAAGATACGGAGCAGTTTAATCACACCAAAAAATTCTGTATCCCTTTGTAGTCACTGCTGCCCCCTTCCCTTACTCCTGGCAGTCACTGCTCTGATGTCTGTCCCAATAACTTTGCCGTTTCTAAAATGTCATATAAATGGAAGCACACAGTATGAACCCTTTGAGTCTGTCCCCTTTCACTTAGCAGGATTCATTAGTGATTCATCCTTGTTGTTGCACATACCAGTAATTTGTTCCTTTTCCTTGCGAAGTGATATTCCTTTGTGTGGATGTACCACAGCGTATCTATTCACGAGTTGAGAAACATTTGCTTTATTTATAGTTTGGGGCAATTACAAAGAAAGCAATTACAAAGAAAGCAATTACAAATATTTGCATACGGATTTTTGTGTTAACATAGCTAATATTTCTCTTGGGTAAACGCTAGGAATGAGATGACTGGATCCTAGGTAAATATGTTTAACTTTATAAGAAACTGCCAAAACATTTCCCAGAATGGTCGTACCATTTTGCATTCCCACCAGCAGATGTTAATGTTTCCTTCCCAGTGCTTAATATTGCCAGGTTTAAAATGTTTTTAGTCATTCTTTTTTTTTTTTAAGATTTTATTTGTTTATTTTTAGAGAGAGAAAGGGAGGAGAAAGAGGGAGAGAAATATTGGTTGCCTCTTGCATGCCCCCTGCTGGGAACCTGGCCTGCAACCCAGGCACGTGCCCTGACCGGGAATCTAACCAGCCACTGGCAACCTTTTGGTTCCCAGGCCAGCACTCAGTCCACTGAGCCGCACCAGCCAGTGCTGTTTAGCCATTCTTATAGGTGTATAGTGGTATTTCATTGTGGGCTTAATTTGCAGTGTCCTAAAGACTAATGATTTTGAGCATCTATTAATGTAATTATTTACCATCCTATATGTAAAAGAGTATCTGTTCAAATCTTTTGCTCATTTTCAAAAATTGGGTTTTTTAAATTATTGAGTTGTAAGTGTTCTTTATATATTTTGGACAAAAGTTATTTATCAGTTATATGATTTTTCTCCTAGTTTGTGATTTATCTTTTTATTCCCTGAAGGGCATCTTTTGAAGAGCAAAGGTTTTTAATTTTGATGAAGTTTAATTTATTCTTTTTTTAATAGATAAGGTCACACATTTTTTTTCCTATATTATTTTTAGAAATTTTATAGCTTTTGGTATTACATTAGCTCTATGATCCAGTAATTATTGTGCATGGTGTGATGTATGGGTGGAGATTCTCTCTCTATTTATTTTTTTTAATATCGTTTGAGCACATTTGTTGAAAAGATTATCCTTTCTCCATGGAATTACATTTACCATTTCGTTATTCTATCTCAGAATTGTTTCAGATATCCTAGTTCCTTTATCTTTCTCTTCAGAAATTGAGAATCAGCTTGTTGATTTGTTGATTTTTACAAAAAGTCCTGCTGGAATTTTTACTGAGATTGTGTTGAATGTATGTAGCACTGGAAAGAACTGATATCTTAGTATATTGAATCTTCCAATCATGTGGTAGCTATTTAATTAAAACATTTAGAGAACTAGAGCACCCATGCCTTCTGTAACTTTTTAGTAATAAATCCATACTGAAATTAACCCTTAACAAGTAGTTAATTTAATGCTCTGTTTGAAAGTAGTCCTTAGTGAGGGAAGAATCACTAGCATCATGGAGCAGGAAGATTTCAGTTCTTTCTCTCTTTCGAAGGCTTGAATCTGGATACAACAAGATAGTGGGCTCAACCTTTGGAAGGAAGAAAAAGGGAAATGCAGATGAACTTTATAAATGGGGGTAGTCTCCATGGCAGCCAAGTGCCCTTCAGAGGCATTTTCTATCCCCAGATCAAGAGATCTCCAGATTAAGGAGGGAACTGCCCAGAAGGGCAGACCTCATGTCTCATCCTCCTGTGCTTTGGTTTTGTCAGCCACACAGTGCTGGGCTAACAGTGGACAGTGGGTGGAGTGTGCCTGCCTCCAGGCTAGCGGCTTGGATTGCTCAGCTTTCAGACTGAGGAGGTGAGACAGTAAATGTGAAAGTAGACCCTGCCAGTTTCTCAGTAGCCTGGAAGGAATGCCTGCTAGGTCTAGTAAAAGTGAAGCATATCATTATGTAGCTTTTAGAAATTAATTTATCTGTTTTCAAAAGGCCATGTTAAAGAGACTACCAGAGCTTTCAGCCTTCCTTACTGTGATTCAAGAAACTACAATGTGAGGAGTGGGATAGGAGATTTTTTTTTAATTGCATTTTAAAATTACATTTGTATTATGGCACAGTGGAAAAAATTTGAAAAAATACAGAAGTGAATACAAATAAAATGCTCAGGTTCTTCTCACCTGTCTGCTATTCATAGTGACCAGAAGTGACCACAGTTTGACAGTGTGGTTGTTTGCTTCAGGCCATTTGGTATCTTTATATAGAAGTGACTGTGTGAGATTGTTTTGTTTTTAACTTAAAACTGGATCATATTTTACAAGCTGTGTTGCAGACTTGCTTTTTTTTTTTTTTACCTTGTCTGTAAATTATGGGTACAATTTTGTCTTAGTTCTTTAAAATCTATCTTATTCTTTTAAAATGGTTGTTAAATATCTCATGACTCATTTTTCCATTCTCCAGTTGATGGATGTTTAAGTTGCCTCTAGTATTTCTCTGTGATAAATTATGCTGCTGTGTACATTCCGTATCCATATTCTTACATGCTTATAAGAGTATTTCTTAAAAGACATTGATAGAAAGTAGAATTAGCTAGTCAGAGTGTAGATGCATTTCTAGATCTAATTGGTGGAGCTAAATTACCTTCCTTTAATGGTGAATGAGCACACACTCTTCCCCATACCTTCTCTAGCACATTATTATTCTCTAATTTTTTCACCATGATAAGCAAAAAAGAAAAAAAGAAAAAAAAAGTGGGTTTTTAAAAAAATTTTTTAAAGATTTTATTTATCTTATTTTTAGAGACAGAGAAAGAGAGGGAGAGAAACATCAATGTGTGGTTGCCTCTCATGCACGCCCTGCTGGGGACCTGGCCTGCAACCCAGGCATGTGCCATGACTGGGAATCGAACTGGTAACCCTTTGCTTCTCAGGATGGCACTCAATCCACTGAGCCACACCAGCCAAAGCAAAAAAAAGTATTTTTTTGAAATTGGCATTTGAATGATTAGTGAAATTAAGCTTGTTGGTTAGTGTTATATATTTAGTCTTATGAGTTGCTTTTTTTTTTCTTCTGTCTTTCTGTTTAGAAAATATTGGTAGTGGAAACATTTCATATAAATATTGATAGTATTTTGCCAAAGTACTACTCAGAGGAAAGTTTATACCCTTAAATAACCTTTGTTAAAAAACCAGAAAGATTAAAACTTAACCAAAAGAAAGTAGCAGGGAGTAATTACTAAAAATAAAAGCAAATAGGATACTTCACATACTATATGGTATGCAAGTTACACCTCAGTTAAATAAAGAAAAAAAATAAAAGCACATAGTGACATTTAAAAAATGCAATAGGTTTGATCACTGCAATGAAAACTTGTTTGATTTTTAAAAGATAATCTGACAATTCTGATCAAGAAAATAGAAATCAACATAGTAGAATAATAAAAGACTGTATATAATCACAAACTCAGACATTTTAAAATACTGTATAAATGTTTTACACAAATGTAAGAGTATGTAGAAGCAACATATAAATAGTTAAAAACTCTACAATATATATAATTTTAGAGAGAGGGGAAGGTAGGGAGAAGGAGAAAAACATCGATGTGTGACAGAAACATCAGTCGGCACATGCCCTAACCGGGGACCAGGCCTCCAACCCAGCCATGTGTCCTGACTAGGAATCAAACCTGCGACCTCTCAGTTTATGGGATGATGCCCAACCAACTGAGCCATACCAGCCACGGCTGTACAGTAAATTTTTAAAGCACTTTTTTGAAACAAAAAAATTAATAGAGAATTATATGTGGTTAGATAATGTTGTTACCACCCCTCTGGGATGACTTGTCTGGGAGAGTAATTAGTCCACCACAGTGACTGACTGAGATGGGGTGTCAACTGGCATTTAGTTCCTGGTGACCAGGAATGCTAAGCATCTTACACTGTGCAGGACAATCCTTCACAGTGAAGAATTTTCCCACCCAGAAATGCCATTTGGGTCTGTAGATAGGACAAGAACTGACAGAAGTGGAATGCTTCATCAGGATCCATGAAGTAGAAAACCTGTCCCCTGCCCCAAGAAAGGCATTAGGCCCAGGTGGTTTTAAGATAGTTTTATCTAACTAGGTATTTCTCTGTTATTTAAATTGCTTCAAATGTGGGGATAGTCTTCTGAAATCATTTTACAGGGCTAGCATAACTGAGAACAGTGTTTCCTGTTTTGTGTAGCCTAGTCATTTATTTCTCTTTGATGTTTAACTCTTTGCCACCTGAACATTCTGGTCATACTATTGCTCAGAGAAGCAGTGGACAACTTTCCAAGTTTGGTAGCAAATGGGAAAGTAGCCAAGAGCTCTAAAAGTCACTGTTCTCTGGGGTGGTTTTCTGCATATCCACTAATAGTGCTCAGGTCCACTTAGCTTAGGAGAGTAATAAATGATTATCTGAAAACAGCCATGCATGTGGACTCACTGGCGAGCGGCTACACTTCTGAGGGTTTTGTTAAATTCAGTTAAATCAATATTCCTGCGAGTTGTGCATTTAGGTCTGTGTGAAGTGTGTGCATGAGAATAAAGACCTTATTTTGGGGGCAAAAATATTTTAGCTCCTCCCTCTACTCCCACCTCCAGAGTGCAGCCAATTCCTGAGCCTGAGGGACTTCAATAGTGTAAGTCTTGGCTTTTCCCTTTGCCGGCTTGCGATTCTCAGGTGCGCTTCCATCAGCAGTCCCACCTTAAGTACTAATTGGCTTAGTAAGACTTCAGGAAGATTTAATGGACACCCGTGTTCAATGCACCGTCGGTATCTGGAAGTCCAGGCCAGCTTTTCCTGGTAAATTCCAAGGAGTAAGTTTGCATGTTTTGGCAAAAGGCAAAAAGTGTAAATAAGACAGTTTAATAATTATGCCTTATTTTTAGCAGCTTCCTTCTCACCTTCTTGCATTAGAGGAGCTCCTGCCAGAAGCCCCACTGTGTAACTATCTTCCTCTCTCAGTTTATATTTCTGAGTTGGAATGGTTCTTTTATCGACAGCCATTTATTTACATATATATACGTGAGACATACATAAGGTAATCATAAAGAGCAGAGTATGTTAAATTCACCTAAAGTGGTATAAAAGTAATTTCAGAGTGCAAAAGAGAGATACAGTATATCAATGTAAGAGATCAGGGATGGCTTTTTGAAAGAAGTGGCATTTGAGCTGAACTCCAAAATCGAGGCAGAAGTTAGGAGGAGGGAGAGGGCATTCCAGGCAGCAGGAGTGATACAAACAGCGATGGGATGATGGGAGACGAGAGAGCACACGATTAGAAGATGGTAAGAATCAGTTTGGCCAGAACGAAGAACGGGTCATAAAGTATTGGATCTCAGATGTCAGCCTCCATTCCAGAGACAGTGCTGTGTTGTTGAAGCTTTTGCATGAGGTGACAGGGTAGCCACGCTTTAAGTATGTGTGATTGTTAAGTCTTAGACTGCAATTGGGAGGGATAGGAGGCAGGAATATCCTGAAGCCACGAGTCTCCAGGGAGTCTGTTAAAGGAAGTTAGAGACCAAACGAGGGGACAGTAGGAAGTGATGGCAGACATATTGAGGAGGACCTTGCAATGAAATGTGGAAGAATTAGGAGGAGAGGGTATCGAGGGTGAATCTTAGGTTTTGAGCCTGGTTAATTGGGACATTTTTGTGCAACTAATAGAAATGTGGGATTGAAGGAGGGACATGTTTGAGGAAAGATGTTGAGTTCAATTTTGAATATAAGTTTGAGGTGTTTCAGGTACCAGGAGAACATCCAGGTAAAGATACTCCATAAACACTTAGAAATATGGGCATGATATTCAAGTGAGATGTAAAGATTAGAAAAACGGATTCATGAATCATCCAAGTTGAGGTGATAGGTAACATAAATGATAACCAGTTGTAGAGGAAAAGACTAGAGAGATTGAAAAAGTCAAGGATAGATCTTCTATTAAGAGGCACAAGGGGAAAGAAACTTAGGAGAGTAACCAGGATAATGCAATGCCTTAGAAGCCAATGCTAAATATGATGGAAATTCCCAAATGATAGGTTTAAACAAAATAGAAGTCCAGAAGTAAAGGGTCCGGGGCTAGTTCATGATGGTCAAGGACCCAGTTTCCTTCTGCCATCTCATGGGTCAAGATGACTCTTCAAGTACAAGCTGTCAGCACAGGAAGGAAGAAAAAGGGAGAAGAGGGCACTTTGTTGAAGATAATTTTTAAAAGTTGCACATACCAGTTTCACTTATAACCTGTTGGCCAGAACTCAGTCACATGGCTACACCTAGCTACAGTCAAGATGGGAAATAGAGTCTTATTATAGGTGTCTGTGAGCCAATCCAACAAAAATCCAATAACCGAGGAAGGAGGGAAGAGTGGCTACTGGGGACAAGCGGTAAACTGTGCCAAATGATGTCGAAAGAACTAGAGCAATGAAGACCGGAAAAAGGGTTAAGCAGTTAGGGGGCCATTAGTAAATCTCAGAGGCATACTTCTGTGAGGCAGGTAGGAAGTAATGAAATTATTCCCACATTTTGACATAGTGTTGAGATTAGTTAAGGAAGCTTGTCTGATCTAAGTCTTCTCAGGAAATTCGTATGAATATCTTCCAAGTGTATATAAAGGTGCTGTGGGGAAGATGACAGTTTGAAAAGAACAGAAGAGACGAGGATTTGCTCGTACGGTGATATCTTAGTTCTCACGAGATGAACAAAAGGATGGCTGGGTCTGTTAGTCAGGCTTGCTTTTGGATTCTTCCTCTGCCACTCATTGGCTGGTGACCTTGAGGAAGTCATTCGACCTCTTTAAGCCTCATTTTCTACGTGCGAAACAGGAATACAGATTCTTACCTCATGGTTGCTGTGATTATTAAAAAGAATCTATTTATACTTATAGCACAGTATCTGGCACAGAATAAGTAGTATCTAATACATTGTAGCTATTGGCAGCAGCTGAGTTAAATAAGTTGGTAGAGGACTCAGTCAGTTGTTTCTTCAGTATTCAGCAGAGCTCAACATTCCAGCAACTGGAGAAGAGAAAGCAAATGGTTGTGAATACTCACACTGGAACTGGCAGAAGATCAAGGGAAGCAGAGAGGACAAGTGCGGTATTAAATTAGGCACAAATGTCATGGCTGGTTACAAACTGATCCAGGCAGAGCTAGAATACTCCATAGGGAAGTTTGAGGGGCCAGAGGTCCAACAACAGGCAAAGTACACGTTTAGGAAGTGTTTAAGTAAATGGTGGAGAAGTAAAGTAATCAGGACCAAGTCAGTGAGCGCCAAAGCTGGGCTGTGCCTGTCGGTGTGGCCGTGGGTGGAGATGGTTCCTGACCTGGATGAGCATTGTCCACTGTGCTGTTGTTGCACATCACATGGAACCAAATTTTCAAGACTACTGGACCTGCCCTGGCACTTGAGTATTATTCTGCCTGGTACACAGGGCCACTTAGAAGAAACCTGTCTCCTTTGCAGAATCAGGAGAAAGGAGACCAGCCTCTGTGTGCAGTGCAAGCATGAAGAGCAGTTAAAAATGGTTCCAAATGAAAAATGATGATAATGATGGCAGCTTCCATTTTCTCAATGCTTCTTATGGGCCATCCATGTGCTGAGTTCATTTACACTGACTAGGCCATTGAATATCTCCAGACAGACCTTCTAGGGTGGGGCTATTTTTATCCCTGTTTAGTAGATGAGGAAGAAGTTAGGTGTTAGAGCTGAATCTAAAGCCCTCATCTGGCTGGATCCGAAGCCTCTTTAAGCCATGAGACTAAATCATTTCATCCAGAACCCTGCTGCTATTCACATTCTTAACACCAAGAAGCTGGAAGGAAACCTTAGGTCGTCTAGTCACAGATTCAAACCATGCTAAATCTCAAGCCCTAGAGAATGCAGCCCAGCTGTTCATTTTTTAAAAAAGACGCAGAAAGGAAAAGTCACAGGGTAGGGACTACAACTTGGGCCTCTCGTTCTGTTTCTCCAGTTGCCACGGACCAGAATGGACTCTCAGTCTATTGTTTTTTCAGATCACAATGTCTAACCAATGTCTGCATAACCTAGACAGAGCCTTCCTTCTGGGAAAAGTATGGTGGCCCTCCAAAAGCAGCCATGTTCTTAGGAGGTCACATGGTTTCTGATGCTCATCACAGTGACGAGGTGATCAGAGGGTTCCATTCCTAATGGAACAAAGAAAGCAGAGCAGTCTGGGAAATTGGAGTATCCCTGCTTTCTCCTCTGGGTCTGAGGTTTGATTTGACTTAGTGAGTTCTCACATGTATTGCTTTTTCAGCCCTAATTTAAACAGACAGGATGACTAAAAATGTGAATGTTAAAATTTTATTATTCAAAAGCCCTTGAGGTCCCCATGGATCATCATAGTAATTAAAATGCAGCCCAGAAGACCCCTTGCTTCAGTAGCTCACAGAGTAAAAAGGAAATGAACACCCAGAATGGATTGAGATCAGAAGTGGAAAGGGTTGGAATTAGCATGCTGTTGTATCCTATTCAGTAGCAGCTGGCCTTGATGGATGGGGAGGGTGAGGGAGGGAAACTGCCCTCCCCGTCCCGTTCCCTCCTGTTTCTCTCCAAGAAGGAGTGCTGAGGGCAATTGGGGGAGTGGGGTTGGAAGCCTCATGATCCCAAAGGTGGGCACATAGTGAGTCCCAGTCTACAGGAAGGCTTCTGGCCTGGGGGTTCTCTCCTGCGAATCCTCAAGTCCATGAGACCTCACACGAGGCATTTCTGAAGTATTTCCACTTCTCTTTCCCTGCCAAGGCCTGCCTTCTCCTTCAGTGCCCAGCCTCAAAAGCTACCTCTTCTGAGAAACCTCCTGGTTCGATGTAATCACACTTTCCCTCTGCTCACTGTGCCTTTGGCTTTTACTCTTCTTCAAGCATCTATGAATTTTTGCCTTGAATACTAGTCATTTCTGTATATGCTAGTCTCTTCCAATAGTGCGTAAATCCATTAAGCAGACACAGTGTCTTCGCCTTTATATCTCTTGGGTGTCCCCTGAAGGCCAACATTTTGCACACGCTTATTGGTGGAACAGGTGGGTAGAGCGACAGCTCTGGGCCTGTCTCAGTTTCTCACCTCAGCCTTCTCACTGTGTTACCTTCTGTCTTCTCCTGCTGTCCAGAGTTATAAGGATAATGAAGTCAATGGGTGTTATTTGTCAGGTACATTGTCTTTGATGATCCTTGTGAAGAACAGAGAAGTAGTCTCATCTGTGAACAAAATATGTTGTAACGGATCTTGTGTGAATAATAATTATTAACGTCTGTTGAGAGCTGGCATGTGCCAGTCATGGTTCTAAATGCTTTTTGCGTATAATTTAATTCTCACAACAATCCTATGAAATGAGTACTACTAACATTTCCAAATCCTATGTAAGAATATTGGGCACAGAGCGTTAAATAATTTGCCAGGATTTGGTTCTTGATCAGTAGTACCTTATGTTAATACCTTGCCCCTAAGAGACCTAATGTCATCCTGCCTTTATAGAAGGAAAGGACTATTGAGTAGATGCAATCCCACCTGTTGAGTTGCCGGGAAATCAAGCTTAGGCTTGGATATAGTTTTTTTTTTTTTTTTTATGGGAAAGAGAACACTACCTTAGTGTAACATCCTGAGGTTCTTAGATCCAGCTTTCAAATACCAAGGTGTCTTTCCCGCAGAATTGCCTGGGAAAATCGTGCAAGTATAAGAAGCCCCTTCCATGATTTCTTACACTCCATAAAGTATGGGTGGATTGTTGTTTCTCTAATGGGATTATGACCCTCAGAAATTCTTTCTCCTCACATATTTCCTTCTTCCCTAAGTTTCCATTTCTTTTTTTCTGCCCACTTCCTCCCTCAGCATCAGTCTGGTATTGAGGACTTGGCATCAGTCTCTCTTTCTTCATTGAAGGCTCGCTTGAATGGTGGCTGTTAGACAGGGCCTCCTTTGTCGGCTCCCACAGCAGCGGGCAGAAAATGCTCTGTGGGCTGGGGCCTGAGGTCCACCCAAGCAGCATGAGCCACTCTGGCTCCCAATTCTGGACTGTGGTGTTTTTCTTTTATTGTTGGACTCACCCTCCTCCAGCCCCCCTCAAATTGTTAAATAAGAAGCTAGAAGCTGATGCAAAGAAATGGAACCCTGTGCTCCTGTTACCAAAGTCCTCTGTTTGTATTCCGATGCAGAGGGACCTTGAACCTTGGGCCAGGGTCAGTAGGAAGTTGGCCATTGGAATATAGCCCTAGAGGTGGCAAATTTTGCAGCTTGGTTGACTGTCCCCATCGACCTCTTCTACAAAGTGCTATAGGCCTGAACCCCCATTAGACGGTCATGTGTCATCCTCTCTGTAGCCCCACCATGCAATAGCACAGAGCATCTTTGTTCAAGCTGCCGGTGGTCGTGTGTGTTCACAGCACTGAAGTCATGGTTTCCTGGGGCTGAGTTAAGCTGTGTGGAACTCTACGTACACAACATTTCTTCTCTCTGAGAAATTATTCAGGTTGTTTAGTGCTTGCTTGGCGCTCTGGACCGAACCTTTGGGTGTGAGTTTGTGAGTCAGGGTGTGACAGTCCTGAAGCGGTCAAGGGCGGTCAAGGGTAGAAGAAGGAGCGGGCGAAGCTCATACTGCTGGGCCCCTGTGGATGTGCTGTCAGAGCCAGAAGGTGCAGTTAATTGGCTGTCCCCCTGCAGCCTCTGCAGACTTGCCCAATCTGAATAGACTGTGGAGACCGAACTGTTCTTCCTGAGAGGGTGGGGTGAATGGAACCACGTCCCTGCTCAGACCTCAGGGTGATGGGCTCATTACGAGAGGTGGTGGTTCCTTCTTTAATGGCTGCCGTGGAGGAACCAGCACTGTGGGACACCGGTATCGTGCGTGTGAAGTGGAGTCTGTGTTTTAGCATCGGGTTTATAAAGTGCACTCTTCCTCATCTGACTCCCCTGTTTGGTTTCGGAACTGAGCTTCGAGAAGGGATCCTGGGGCTGCAGGCATCCTGGTGAGGGGGACTGGGTGCTCTGTGGCATCCGCTGAGGAGCCATAGTATGCGGGCAACTTGGATTCTCATCACTGTCATAACATAAAAGGGATTTTGAAGGACTCTGTAGTCCGATCCACTTATTTTATTATTTTTTATCTAATGTTGATTGTATTTTTTTCCATTACTGTTTAGTTCCCTTACACCCCCCTCTCCCCAAAACCACTCATTTTAGATTCTAAAGCCCAGAAGGATGAGCTCACGCTGCCAAGGCCACACAGCGTGAGAGCAGCACAGCCAGGAGAGCCAGGTGTTCAGACGCCCAGGTCAAAGCCTGCCTGCACCCCCACCTCGGAAAGACCTCCAGAGGCCTGAGGGCCCTTGATTTTTCATCTGCAAAAATAGTTGAACTCAACCCTTTCAGTTCTAAGACTCCCTGATCTAGTGAACAGTTCTTGGGGGCATCGGGCAGACTATGAAGTCATTTGGTGTGTGTACCATAGCTTCCACTTACAGGGAAAATAAAATTGAATATTAGCTTTGGAATGTGAGCTAGTACTGGGTGCATGGTTGTTTCCTACTCTGCCGATGGGGGTTAGAATCCCTCCTTAATGGGTCCTAGTTCCTGCAGGGCGAACCCCTCAAGTGTTCCAATGTGAGACCCATGTTGGACTCTGATTTGGTCAATTATTTATGCTACTTCAGGGCATAGGTATTTGATATCCCGGGGGAGGACCCAGTAGCCGTCGGTGTTATGAGCCAGTAGTGTCAGATTTCTGGGATGTTAGGGAGACCTTGGGAGAACTGCAAATGTCTCTTGGCTTTGACAGATTAGACCATTTTGTTTTCAGTGGATCAACTAAGGTTAAACTTAAACAAATAGGAACAACTGGGAGACTTTGGAAGGAGTGAGATGTGCACATGCTCAGAAAAAAAGGAAAAGTTTGTGTTCCCTGCGGAAGGAAGGATGAGGCGTGGACTCTAGCAGCCCCCTCTGAGGAAGGAAGCGGTCATTTCTCTGCCGTTTTGTTTTGTACTTTCAGTTAAGGAATTCCAGAAGTTGCAGGTTGTGGATCATGACCTCCTTTTTTCCCCTCTGTTGCTGCTTGCCAGAAGGAGGGAGGGCGGGTGGCTCTAAATAACACTGTGGCTTTTATGGAAGCATATCAGATGTTCCAGGAGCGAGTCTCCCTTGCTCACACTTGCTCGCTGGCGCGCTCTCTTTCTCTCTCACTTGTACTCTGTGTTCGCTCCCTCTTTCCTCACTGAGTCCTTTCTGTAGAATATAGTTAGCACTTCTCGCCTTATATAGCAAAGTCTGGTCGTTAATGTTAACAGAAATCTAACAACAGGGACGGCTGCCAGATAGCATTAATCAGGCCAGTGTTTGGAATTTCATAAATGCTCTGACTTTGGGTACAAATTGAACATTAAGAACAATACGAAGCTGTTTTTTTCCTTCCTCTCTCTTCTCTCCCTTTGCCCTCTGCCCAGCCCATCCTCTCTCTCCCTGTGTTTTTGAATTCCTCTGCTCTGCCGTATGCTTGCTACATTGGAACTTTGTTGATTTTTGCCACTTTAATTTTTTATTTCTCTCTCTCCGTCCACTTCAAGACCACAGGCAGAGCAACAACAGCCGGAGCCAGGACTCTGCAGAGGGACAGGACGGGCAGGTCCCAGAGCAGTTCTCAGGTCTCCTCCACGGCTCCTCCCCGGTGTGTGAGGTGGGGCAGGACCCTTTCCAGCTGCTCCCTGCCACTGGCCAGAGCCATCCAGAAGGGTCCCCCGCGCAGGGCACCTGCCGCGAGACCAGCATGCAGCTGGAGGAGCCGGGTGTGCACGCTCCTGGAGGCTCCCCGCCCAGTGTCCGGGACCAGAGTAAGAGAGTGGGCTACCCAGCAGGCCTGCCCACCACCAACAGCCAATCGCACCCCGAAACTTTGACTCACACAGCATCTCCACACCCTGGCGGTGCCGAGGAAGGAGACCGGAGTGGGGCCAGAAGCCGAGTCCCTCCCACCAGCAAACCCAAAGCTGAACTCAAACTCAGCCGCAGCTTGTCCAAGTCTGACTCTGATCTCCTGACCTGCTCACCCACGGAGGACACTGCGATGGGAAGCCGGAGCGAGTCCTTGTCCAACTGCAGCATCGGGAAGAAGAGGCTGGAGAAGTCGCCCTCTTTCGCCTCAGAGTGGGATGAGGTAAGGCTGTGTGACGTCACAGAGAGCGAACTGGCCACAGCCCACCACAGATCTCTGGTGTGCGACTCCCTGGAGCAGGCTGTGGGCCAGGGTTGTCCCTGGTTGCTTCGCACTGCGACCAGTGTGGTTCTGAGAGTCATGCAGGAGGCAAGCCCCAAGCAGCCAGGGCAGGAGATCTTCCTGCCTGGATCTCAGAGAACAGATCTATTCATGGTTAAACTGAAGGGTGGAGGCCCCGGCGTGGCAGGACAGAGGGACATGAAGTTTGGAAATAATTTGGATCCTGTCAGCCCCGCTGAGGGAGTCACGTTCACTTTGAAGGTGTTTACCAAGAGCTAGAGCCCTTCCAGTGAGTCTTCAGGGGAAAGAGGGGAGATCCAGGGGTAGCCAGAAGGGTGGAGAGAGGGACTGGCTCTGGCAGAGGCTGCTGAAAGGGGATCCCAGGGGGCTTTTTCTCTTCCCCACGCCTCTGTGGCTATTCTTACCATGTCCCCTGGAAGACCTGGTGCCTCTCCCAGCAGAAGTGTCTTGCCCATCCCATGTTCCCTGGTTGGCGAAACGGGGGGCGAGGTGGTTCAGGAAACAAATTAGTGAGGAGAAAACATTCAGAGTCTGAGGCCCAGGTTTCTTTCATAACCATTGTTACAGAATAATTGAAATATGTACCTGAATATTTCTTAGTGACCTGTGACATGTCTTACTGGGCAGAAGAATGTTTCCCAAAGATTGGTAAGCACCCAGGGAATGTTAAAGTGCTACCCTTGCAGGCTTCTAGCTAGGAGAAAGCTGCCTTTGAAGTGGACTCAGTCTGTCTCTCAGGAATATTTTCAGTAGAAGAATTAATTTAGCTCTTAGGAGGAGGGGAGCGGTACAGCTGACATGTGCGTTTGAACAGTCTGTAGATTAAATGCCCGTCCCAGCTCTGTTCTGGTTGCAGCTGCAAAGTTATGTAAACCCAAGCTAATCCCACTCCCATGTGGGAACGGGGGGGGGGGGGGGGGGGCAATTTCTACAGCATTCTTATCTCCAGATAAGATGGGGTTTAGGGCTGTTTGTTAGGAACCCTGTGCAGCAGGAGGTTTTCACGTTAGTGAAGCAGCTTGTGGTGAGCCTCCACCGGATGCGGGCCACTGAGGGAAAGCAGGCTCAACACAGCTCCAGGCCCCTTGGGGACAGCACGCCAGACTCTGTTTGTAGGCATGTATACTCTACCTTTGTTTTTCAAAACAGAGTTTTCCTCACCTACAGTCAAGTATAGAATGAGGCAGTCTGTGAGGAAGATAAGTACAATGTGCTCTGAAATGGCAGGACAGGGGAAGCGAGGAAGACATCTGTGGGAGTGGGGTGGGTGGACAGGAGGTGTGAGAGGGGGGAAAGGGCTTCAGAGAACGTCACAGAAAAGTGGGATTTGAGGGGGAATTAAAGAACCAGTGTTTTGGTTAAAACCAGATTGAAGCCAGTGGGATGAAGATAGGATGCTGCCAGTGGAGAGGGCAGCAGGAGCAAAGGCGTGGGCTTGGGGGTGCCGGGGTCATTGGGTTTCCATAGAGTGTAGAGTTTGTATGGGGACAATAAGAAATAAGAGTAGAAAGAAAATTGGGACCAGATTGTGAGAGGGCCTTGAACTTAAAGCTGAGAAGTGAGTGTTTGATTCAGTATCAAGGCACTATCTCCGAGTCCTTCAAATGGGCTAGAAGACAGCTTTACCAGTCTAATGAGTTAATTACATCTTCTCTTTGACTCCATCTCCTGAGCGCACCTCTCCCTGAGAGGTCAGCAGTGCTGGGTGATTCTTCACAGGATTTTCCTGCTCTGTGAATGGGCAGCATTACCAGGCAGTCTTATGGGCTCTACCATTTCCTCCTGAAGAAACACGAAGTCATTGGGGCACAGCCTAGCTTCATTGAAGTTGGCCATTTGGACTAATAAAGCAGCCGTCTCTTGGCATCTTAATGGGAGGAAGTTTATATGCTGATGTTTCCTTTGCAGGTAGAGATTGCAGGTGGGTAGAGTGAACCCAGGGACTGTTCACAGCATCCTGGGGCAGCCTGTAGTGTGGCCTAGAAACACTGTTACATTTTAAATTTGAAAAAGCTAAAGGCAATTGAGGTCTTCATGGGAAGAATTCAGAAAACTGAGCCTTGCTTGCTTAGTAAACATTAACCCTTCAACATTGCTTTTTGAGTCATTATTATCTTGGTTTTTGTGGATGTGTTTCCCCAGTGGTTGGCCTTTCACCCAGGGCTCTGGTAGACTTCCCTAGAAGAACACGTAGTTAATGGCTGCTCCCCACCCTGCCCCTGACCAGTGCTTGAAGGCTGTTGTGCATCTTGTGCTTGATGATTTGTTTTTCCTTTGTCATCATTAGATACCTAGAGGCGGGAAAGGATGCTCAGTGGCTGAACCTGGGAGGCAGAGAAAGGCTCTGGGGGCCCAGGCAGCTGTGATTCCAGCACATGATGAGTTGTACATGTGAGTTGGCCAGGTCACTCCTAGAAGGTGGTGTAGAGTAGTGCACAGGGCTCAGGCCCCAGAGTCAGCAGACCCAGCTTTGAGCCCCAGCTCCACCCACTCCACCTTAATGCATAGATGGCCTCGGGAAGCCTCAGTGTTATACCCTTGTTTGTGAAATGGAGGTAGGCAAGTCTGAGTTGCAGAGTTGTTTGTACCAATTAGACAAGTGCCTAGCGCAGGTCCTAGTGTATAAAATGTATTGTGTAAATGGTAGGTTGTTCCTGTGTCTGGAGTGTCTTCAGACCTTAAGAAGGGCAGAGCTTATAGGAGTGGTCCAGGGGTGAGAGAGGGACTACGAAGCAGCAAAGTTAAGTCCTTCAACTCATGACCTCCTACGTGACTCTACCCCACACCAGACCCGAAAGAGCCAGCCCAGCCTTCAGAAATAGGGCAGGTGCCCCCATTATTCTTGGAGAATTAATGAGCCTTTCTGCCTAACTCCCTGAAAAGAGAAGAGATGCTATAAATCTCTGACGCTACTTTTTCAAATGTATTCTACATTGAGTAACCCCCTATTTATCCATGAGGGATACATTCCAAAACCCCCAGTTGATGCCTGACCGATCCTAATGACATACACACACACACACGCGCGCGCGCGCGCGCGCACACACACACTATCTTTTTCCTATACATACTTATATAAAGTTTAATTTATACATTAGGCACAATAAGAGATTAACAATGATAACTAATAGTAAAATAGAACAATTAGAACAATATATTAAAATGAAAGTTATGTGAGATAGTGTCTTTATCTCTCTCATAAAACCTCTTACTGCACTGTTCTTGCCTTCTCACTTAAAGGAAACACTTTACAACTTCTCTTTGGCATACTGAAATTGCCAGCATCATTACTATTGCGCTTTGGGGCCATTGTTAAGTAAGAGAAGAGTGACGTGAACACAGGGACCATGGTACCATGAATGTCAATCTGATCACTGAGGTGGCTGCTAAGTGACTAATGGGGGCAGTGTGTACAGTGTGGAATTGCTGGAAGAAGGGAGGATTCGCATCCTTGGGTCATCCAATTGGGCAGGACGGTGTGAAATTTTTATCATGCTGCTCAGAACAGTGCACAATTTTAAACTTACAAATTGTTTATTTCTGGAATTTTTCATTTATTAATTTTTTTGTGTGGTTAACCAAGGGTAACTGAAACTGCAGAAAGCAAAATTATGGATAAGGGGGCACTACTGTAATGGCCAGCAGTGGCTACTTGATTGGTGGTTGGTTGGGATGACGTTGTATAGTTGGGAATGTGCACAGCTGATAGACGAGGAGGTCACCTTCTGCAAACACAGACTGTTCCTTCAAGGTGGTTAATGCAGCCCTTGTTAATTACCCCAAGAAGACTTCTAAAAGTTAGCCTCCTTAAGGTAAACCTCTGAGATAGTGTCCATCAGTGATACTAGCATTCTCCCTGTTTTCTGTTATATTTTTGATAACAAAGAAGTAACAGAGTTTGCTTTTAAAAGCGCTCAGCGTAAGAGGAGATCTAAATCTAAGTTTCAGCGGCTACTTTCAGTGCTCTCCAGTCAAGTCAAAGACACTCTCTGTTGTCTTAATGATCCCTACAGCATAGACTGGGAAGCTGTACTTAAATAAAACTTGAAACATGTATAGATAAGAGTGGGAAAATCGCATACATCTCTCTACACATAGTTAGCCTCTGTTAACATTTGATGTGTATCCGAATTTAGGGTCTTAGTATATTTACAGATTTATTATTTGCTTTTCTTACCTAATTGCTGCCTATTTGGATATGTTACCGTGGCAAAGTCAGTAAGACCTGGATTCACATCTGTATTCTAAAAATTGAAGTGTTCTGTTCTATGGCCATATCATAGGGTTAGCTTGTTGTTGCTTAGCCTCCACTTGTCCCATACTGCACAGGGCATTTTCCAGCAGCCCCTCTGCTGCATTCCCTCGCCTCCCTGCCTACCTGTATGTCTCAGGAGCCGTCCTCTGACTCAGGAGGCCAAGGAAATCATGGCTTGACTGTGTTCCCCTACTAAAGACCACCACTCCTGTGAGAGACGCTCTCCCAAAAGCTGATCTCTCTGGGTTCTGATCACCAGCCTGGGGCTCCTGGCTGTGACTGGCTTCCATCCCTCGCCGTTGTCCCTGGACCTTACCCAAACCTGTGTAAGTCATCCCTTTATTAAACCCCCTCATTTGCCCAGTTTGAATGTGCCATCCTTTTTCTGCAGGGACCCTGAGTGATAACACACACTTTTAGCACTGTTTCTATCAAATCTAAGCAAGCTAGATGGCTGTGTGCTGGAGCAGTAAACATGGCTCTTGTGTGTAAATTGTGAATTAATCTTCATTTGCAGATGAACCAGAATGTGTAGATATTTAGTGTGTTGGGAAGCAAGAGAAATTCATCATTTAGCTTGAAGCCTTTCCCACTCCCAATTATAGCAAGAAACCTGTTCTCTTTTCCACCCAGTTGCCTGTGTGGTCAGTATTTCAGCTGTGTGCTTCTGAATCCCAGTCTCCCAGAGGAATTTTATCCTCTGTCCCTGTGTTGTCTAACGCACCCATGGGCGCGCACGCACACCCAAACACCCACACACCCACACACCCACACACAGCAGCAGCAGCAATTAATGTCTGAAATAAATACCTCAGGAGAAGATCAAAAATAACATCTGGTCAGACTGTGGTTTGAATGTGTAAAAAGTCTGTGGGGGTTAGATAGGTCTCTCACATACCTGCCTTTGGATGGGATTGAGACTTCTGAAAGAGAAAACCACACAGGCTGCCTGTCTACTTAGCATAAATGTTTGAGTCATTTTGAACGTGAGTAAAGGCTGAAGTGATAAATCTTTGTTTTGTAATAAACCTTCATAAATATTAAACATGGGAAATAAGTGAAGAGCAGGGACAAGCTTCGTATGCATTTTATACAAGCTGAGAATAATTTCTGGTCAGGGATTTGGGGACTGTTCCAGTTTCGTTTGAAGTAGTGGTCAAGGGGACCGTTGGCTCTTGAATCCCTCTGTGAGAAGTGAGGTGGCATTGGCAGGGAGGGCACCCTTCCAGGACAGGTCCACTCCCTTTCCAGCAAGCTGTCCAGTTGGAGGCATGATATCATCAAGAGAAATGCTGATTGGTTCAACTCCACAGGGGCTTTGGCTGCTTTTAACCCTTCAGGGTTGGATGTGCAAGAATGACTTAGATTTGGGCATTTGTGTTTCCCATGGCAATGGCTAAACTTTCTACACCCTATTCTCCAGTGTGTATTGTTCTTTACGCTGCAAACAAGCATGCCCTGCAGTCCTTTTTGCTGACCAAGGCTGTCTCACTTTAAATAAGAATGTGACACTCCTACTGCTCAGGACAAATTAGAGCCTGGAGTGTCTATTTTAATTGCTTCCATGTATACACTGCAGTCAGAACTTTTGTTCTAGGACCTCTCCAGTTCCTTTGGTTGTAGTGGTCTGTTAAGACTGAGGTATTTTTTTATAAATATTTTAAAAAGAATCTTACTTCTTTTATAGGCAGTCTTCAATAAACAACCCTGGCCCTTCTGTCTGATAAATCCAAGTTATTTTGTTAGCCTGGATATGTACAGGGGTGGGTAAAAGTAGGTTTACGGTTGTGAGTACACAAAACACAGAGTTAATAAAGCTACTGTAATAATCATCACCTGCATGTCTTTTTCCATATGAACAACTGTAAACCTCCGCTTTGCTCACCCTGTATGTAGGAGCATTCCCATGGCCTTGATGCTAACAGAAGAAACATCATACTGTTAGGAATAAGCTGGAGTCAGACCTGGCTCTGCAGCGAACTAGTGATGAGGAGAACTGTGTCCACTCCACCCCACTCCCACGGAGCTTCTCTGGATGATCTCTTGAGGACATCATGCCTGTAACGGGGCAGCTTGCTGGAAAAGGGCGGGGCCACTGGGACCTGACCAGGAAGGGTGCCCTCCCTGCCACTGCCACCTCACTTGTTCTCACGGGAGTTTGGGACCCCAACCTCTATCCTTTTTCGTCTTATTTTTATGCTTTCCTCTCTTCGCTTCTCTTGATTTCCTCTTTCCTCTCATTTTACTCATCCTGCATCTTTTTTAATTTCTTTTTTTCCCATTTGCTTATTCTCCCCTTTTCATCTATGCTCTTTTCTCTTTACTCTCTTCTTCCTTTTCTCATTTATTTTCCTTTCGCATGCATATTTTTACTGGTGGCATCAAGGAGAGGCTTTCTTAATAGCATTTCATTCTCAGTCTTCTCCACCAGAAGGAGTTTTCTTTTATTCTCTCTTTTTAACATTCTGCCCGTTTATATATTCTACAGGGCATCTTACCGCTGGTGGTGTTAGCTGGCCCCCTCCCCAACATGCCGCCACACCCACTGTCCCTTCACAAACAGACTGGTTCCACTCAGTTGCATCAAGACAGACATCATCAAGCACCGTGGAGGGATTTGTGGTATTTGTGGTATTTGTGAAATTGCTAGCAAGATGAGAATTGCTCTTTTCTCCTTTTTTAATTACTTTTTTTTTTTTTTAAACAGCAAACCAAAAGCTTGGGTCACAATGAATGTAGGCGAATACATGAGAAGAACTTGATCTTTATTCCAGTGCATACAAAGGCTGAGAATTGCAGAAACTTTTTTTCTGGAACATTCTTTATATACTTTGGCTGTGGTTTTGTATCTCTTTTTTCTAGTAACGGCATCAGTAGTATACAGACTGAATGGCTGTTTATAATTTTGGGGAATAGTACTTTATCTTATATGATTCTGAACAGTTGTTTTTAAGAAACAAATAGAGGTCTTTTCATGTAATTGGCAATAATATCGAACTCAGAGTATGGTGTTTGTTTGTTTTTTTTAATAATCATTCATTCATTCAGTTAATTTGTTCAATACCTGCTATGTTCCAGGCACTGTTCTAAGCACTGGGGATGAGCAGTGAACAAAACTGGTTAGAATCCTCTGCCTTAGGAACTGACATTCTAGAAGGCTAAATTAAAGCAGGGGAGAGAAATAATAGGACAATAAGTAAAATTCACAGCATGCTACTTGGTGATGAGTGCTAATGAGAAAAATGAAGCTGAGAAAAGGGAGGGATGTGGTGGGAAGTGGGGGCTGCAGTCTGCTGGGGCAGCCAGGAGACCCCAGCGAGAAGGTGAGAGCACACGCCTGTGGGCAGGCGGGCCTGGGGCCCAGCTGCTGAGCTGCTTTCTGTCTTTGTAATTAATTAATTTCTCCTGTTAAGAGAAATTTAAAATTCAGTTCTACACTTATATTGTCCTACATACTTTATTACTTGTCCTTTCTCTTTCTCTTTTTTCTCTTTCTCCATTTTTACCAGCTTCTTTTCTCACCTCATTTTTTTCCTTCCTGATTCTTTTCTACTAAGCTGTTTTGGGTGACTTTTTAAACATACATACATACATGCCTATGTATATATATGTATGTACATATGCGTTATACACAGTTACATAACATACATATACCTCTAAGCAACTGAAGTAGAATGAAACCTGAATTTCTTTTTTACATTAGTTAACACATTTTTATTTTTGTTTTACAATTTTATTATCTGGCAGTACTAGTAACACCTCTGTCCTCTTTCTTTAATTGATTCTTTTAATTATTATTATATTTTATTGTTTATGCCGCTACAGTTGTCCCCACTCTCTACCCCCTGCCCTCCCCCACCCAGTCCCCACACCATCGACCATGTCCTTGGGTTGAAATCTGAATTTCTAAGAATTTCTCAGAGTTGGTCATTGTCCTTGTCATCATCCCAGGCATGGAACATTGAGTGTGTTATGGTGGAGGGTAGGGTTCAAGGTCATTGTCTTAGAAAATACATTTTCATGGGTGCATCATATACTTAAAGCAGAAATAAAATCTAAAAAATGGGATGATAAGGGGAGGGGAAAGGAATTCAAAATTATTTAGACTGGAAGATGGCTAGGGACCTAGAAAAACAGGAGATACGATGAGAGGAGGACAGCTAACTAGATGTTCAAGGAGTCAGGGCTGGCGGGTCTGGGTGTCAGCATCCAGAGCACAGAAGAGTGCTGGTGTCTTAAAAGTTGGCTTAAGGGCTGATGGCCTGATTAATCTATAATGCTCCCCTTAGGTCCAAGCCCACAGGTTCCAAACAGGTAATTGCAACCAGTTAAAGAGCGAGATGCTGATAGTCTCAGACATCCTTTAACCCTGGTGGACTTACAGAGGTCAGTGTAGAGGGAGCTCCTTAGACACCAGGTATGGAGAGTGTCTTTGTGC
The DNA here is from genome assembly GCF_021234165.1 of Pteronotus mesoamericanus. Lineage (NCBI taxonomy): Eukaryota > Metazoa > Chordata > Mammalia > Chiroptera > Mormoopidae > Pteronotus > Pteronotus mesoamericanus. The sequence goes on from NW_026555085.1 coordinate 5,148,187, forward strand.
ATATGCGCACACATGTGTGAGAGAGCAAGGGTATGTGTAGGGTCTGTGTTATTTCAGATGGCAAATTATATTATGTCTGGGTGCCTGGCTGGGAGTTGGGGCATAGCTCAGTCAGCCGTGTCTGGGGACTGTGGTTGCCTGGTCAGTGAAGGTGCATGCCGGCCTGAGTCTGGTCGGGATCAAGATGCCCTGTGTTTTGATATCTCTGGACCATCTTTCCATAGATCTGCCCAGGTGACCAGATGCTGGCTGCTTTAGACCTCGTCATCTCTGGCTCACATGGAGCCCTGAGGAGTAGAGCAAAACACAAATTGGCTTCATTATATATACGTAAGACAACTATGTTGCTGTAGTTTGTCCTCCTTGAAATGACTAGAACCCAGAGAAGCTTAATTTGTTTAGAAATGTGCTATGTGGTCAGAGTGGCCAATAATTAACGTGGCCACATAGTGAGGGACAGGCTGGCTTCTTATTATAATAAGACTCTAGGAAAGCAATTCAACTGGACTTCACTTGGGCTTCCTTCAGACCCTGTGGCCCTCAGCAATGACAGAGCTCTTCTCTGTACTCTGATGTTCTACCAGCATCCTCAGAGATGAGAGCTCCAGTCTTAGCTCTGTGATCTCCACTCTCAGGTCCCTGCCTCAGCTTCCTTTTCTTTCATTTTTCCTGCTTTCTTCCCCATAGCTGTTTCTTTTTGATGCCACCGTGTGAATAGCCAGTGGGTGAGAAGAATGCTTGTGGCCTGAGGATTCTGGGCGGGGGAGAGGCTGAGGGACTAGGCAGGCATCCTGCTCTCTCTTGCACAGCTCTGATGACCCATCTCCAGTGCCGCAGCCCCACTGGTCCATAACTCCAGGCAGCCTGTTTATTTGTCTAGACAGGTGGAAAACTGCCTAACCCCACTAGGGGCCTACAAGTGACAATTTGCCTGACAGACTGTTCTTGCCAATCGTAATTTAAACAACCAGAAAGCCATTGTAAACTCAGTTTAAGTGGTGTGGTGTGTGTAAATATTTGAAGTTAGTTACTATGAGCAGAACCTCCCTAAAAAAAAAAAACCCCTGGGACTGCCTTGTATCTGTTACGCAGTTACACGCAGTCTTGGGTTTGCTGCTGGGCTACCTTCCCACACTGACACCCAGATGGTGAATGATCCTGGAGAAGTTTATCTTCAGGAGTTGGCCAAACCCTCTGTGCTGGCCTGTAGGACAGAAGAGAACACCATGGAACTCGGAGAGTAACGGAGGAGGAGGACACTCAAAGGGTAGGAATTACCGAGCCCCAGTCTTGAGCTATGTTCCTGAACGGAATATTAGTCTTAAACAACTTTCATTTCCAACTGAAAATGGAATTTTTATACCCTGCGGATTTTTTAAAAAGTTATAATACCTGAATGTGGCTGAAATTTAAAGGATACCAAAAATATAAATTTTTAAACTATATTTTATTGATCATGCTATTACAGTAGTCCCAATTTTTCCCCCTTTACCCCCCTCCACCCAGAACTCCTCAGTCCTTCAGGCAGTGCCCCCACCATTGTCCATGTTCATGGGTCATGAGTAGATTCTTTAGCTGCTCAATTTCCTGTACTGTACTTTATATTCCCAGGGCTATTCTCTACCTACCTATTTGTACTTCTTAATCCCCTCACCTTTTCACCCATACTCCCATACCCCTCTCCCTTCTGGCAACCATCAAAACACTCTCTGTATCCATGATTCTGTTCTGTTCTTCTTGTTAGCTTAGTTTGTTTTTTAGATTCAGTTGTTGATTGGTATGTATTTATTGCCATTTTATTGTTTATAGTTTTGATCTTATTCTTAAATAAGCCCCATTAACATTTCATATAATAATGGTTTGGGGATGATGAACTCCTTTAGTTTTCTTGTCTAAGAAGCTCTTTATCTGCCCTTCAATTCTAAATGATATCTTTGCTGGGTAGACCAATCTTGGCTGTAGGTCCACATTTTTCATTACTTTGAATATTTCTTTTCTTTATTTTTAAATCATGTTTATTCTATTACATTTGTCTCAATTTTTCCTCCTTTGCCCCCCTCCACCCATCCCACCCTGCCACCCTCTCGCACAGTCAATTCCCACTCTGTTGTCCACGTCCATGGGTCATTCATACATGTTCTTTGTTTAGATCCTTCTGCTTCTTTCCACTATTATCCTCTTTCCCCATCCCCTCTAGTCACTTTCAGTCTGCTCTGTGTTTCCTTACCTGTGGTTTATTTTGTTTGTTAGTTTATTTTGTTGATTGGATTCCACTTACAGGTGAAATCATATGGTATTTTTCTTTCACCTACTGGCTTATTTCACTTAGCATAATATTCTCCAGTTCCATCCATGTTGTCGCAAAAGGTACACTGATTTTCTGTCTTTCTTCCTTTCTTTCCTTCTTTCCTTCTTTCTTTCCTTCTTTCTTTTCTTTTCTTTTCTTTTCTTTTCTTTTCTTTCCACAGATTGATTTTATTTATTTTTTTATGTCAAGATCCATTATAAAATATTAAAAATTTTAAATCCATTATAAAGTCTCAGCAGTCATGACAGGTGCACAGAAATAATCACGTAGATCAATGAAATAAAATGAGCATTCTAGAAACAAACATATGTATCTAACAGTGTAATATATGATTCATTGATATTTCAAATCAATGGGGAAAGTAAGGCTTATTCAACAAATAAGGTGCATGGACCACTATTACTCGAAATAAAACAAATATAGAGCCCTATTTTGCACATTATACAAAGAATATTCAGGTGAATTAAAAGGCAATATATAAAATCTAAGGAGTTTTCAGAGAAAACACAAAATAATACTTTTCTTACCTGGAAGTAAAATATTCAAACCCAGAAGCTATAAAGTAAAATATTGACAATATGACTATATTAAACATTTAAGACTATACAGTAATATTCATGTAAAAAAAAGTTAAAGGACAAGTAATGGAATAGGAAAGTATTTGCAACACATCTAAAAAAGGGTTAATAGTTGGGGGGGTGTTTTTGTTTTGTTTTGTTTTTTAGGGAAAAAATTCTACAAACATTTAATCAAAAAAGGATAAAGAATACCAAAAAGTCATTGAAAGCTTAAAAAAAAAGAAATAGGCAAGAAATATACAAAAACAGATTTAGTTTCAACAAATAATAAAGCAACAATTAAAATAACACATCGTTGTCCCAATCGGATTAGTAAGTATTAAAAATATTGGTAATATCAAGTAGTGGTGACTGTGAAAGGAACTGAGTATTCATAGACTCTTTTTCTTCATCATCTTAAAGCAGTCCCTTTAGCATATTTTGAAATGCTGGTTTGGTGGAGGTGTATACTTTTAGCCTTCTTTTGTCTGAGAGGCTCCTTATTTCGCCTTCCACTTTAATTGAGAGCCTTGCTGGGTAGAACAGTGTTGGTTGCAGGCCTTTGCTGTTCATGACTTGGACTATTTCTTGCCATTCCCTTCTGACCTGTAGTGTGTCTGTTTAGAAGTCAGCTGCTAGCCCTACCGGGGCTCCTTTGTATGTTAATACCTGTTTCTCCCTTGCTACATTTAGGATTCTCTGTTTGTCTTTGATATTTGCCATTTTCATGATGATGTGTCTTGGAGTGGGCCTCCTTGGGTTCCCCTTGAATGGGACCTTCTGTGCTTCCTGGACTTGTGTGACTTTTTCTCCCCTCCAATTAGGGAAGTTTTCCATCATTACTTTTTCAAACAGGTTCTCTATCCCTTGCTTCTCTTCTCCTTCTGGTATCCCTATTACATGGATATTACTACGTCTCAGGTTGTCCTGTATTTTCCTAAATGCCTCTTTCATTCTTTTTGAGTGTTTTTTTTCATTTTCTTGCTCTTTCTGGGAGCTTTTTTTCTACCTTGTCTTCCAGCTTGCTGATTCAGTCCTGAGCTTCATTTGGCCTGCTTTTGATTCCTTCTACTGTGTTCTTCAATTCAGGAGCTGTATTCTTCATTTCCTCTTGTCTTTCATTGATAGTTTCTACGTCCTTTTTCATGCTGATATAGTTTGCAGTAAGTTCCTCATAGTTTCCTTGTAGTTTTTTTGTTATTCTCTCTGAGCTCACTGAGCTCACTGAGCTTCCTTAGAACCAGTGTTTGGAACTCAATATCTGATAGTTTACTTGGCGCCTCTATTACATTTAGTTCTCTTTTTGGGGATTCCTCCTTTCCCTTTCACCAGGGGGTGTTTCTTTGTCTTTCTTATTCTTTGTGAGACTCTTCGTTTTTGCTTCTGCTTCTTAAATTGATCTGTCTTGACTTCCTGACTTTGTGGTGTGAACTTCTATGGTAGGAGACCGCTGTTTTTTTTTCTTTCTGGGTCTGTCTCTGATGATGTCAAAGGCTGACCCTGTCTGACCTTAGGCAGTCTGTTTGAGACTTCCAGGAATCTACTGTCTGTGCCTGTCTTCTTCAGCTGTTAATCTAGTCACTCTGCACTCAGCAAGCTGGCTTATAGACACCACAGGGTTGGGCAGAGTCCCTCCTGGGGGCGAGGTCATTGGGTCCTTTCATGCTACTGCCGCTCAGGGGAGCGGCCTGTCTAAGCCAGGTGGCTGCTGCCATATGGCGGAGGAGTCAGCACCAGGGGGAGGGATCCCGCCGGCTACTCTCTCAGTTCTCTCCTCAAAGCCTCCTTTCCCAGTCTCTCCTCAGGCGTCTCCAGCCCACTCTGTTCCCGCCTTTGTCAGAGCCCAGGGTAAGTGGCTGCAAACAAAAAGTTATGTGTTGGCCCTTTAAACAGCTCTTTGCTTCTCCAACTGCCGATCTCTGGCAGAGAGCAACCTTGCTGCTTTTCGCAGCTGGTTGTTATCTGTGTACCTTTTGGGCTCTGGTGCTGTAGGCTGGAGTTCCCTGCTTATGGTTTAGACCTTGCTCATCTCAGGGACATCCAGTTGGCTGTTTGAATATCCTTCAATACCCGTGGGCACCCCTATCACCTTCTCAAGTCTCTACTGCACTCCTTGCCGGTTAGATTGTGCTAAAGCTGATTTTTCTGTCTGCCTAGGTTAAAAGGCTCTTCTCTTGCTATTGTTCAGTTGTTTGTTCCAGGTGATTTCTCAATAATTTAGCTGTGATTCCAGGTTGGTCCTGGGAGGAGGTCAGTGTGACTTCCACTCACTCTTCTGCCATCTTGATTCTCCTCACTTTGAATATTTCTTGCCAATCCCTTCTAGCCTGCAAAGTTGCTTTTGAGAAATCAGCTGGCAATCTTATGAGATTCCTCTGTAGGTAACTAACTGCTTTTCCCTTGTTGCTTTTAAGATTATCTCTTTATCATTAACCTTTGGCATTTCAATTATGATGTGTCTTGGAGTGGGCCTCTTTGCATTCATCTTGTTTGGGACTCCCTGTGCTTCCTGGACTTGCATGTCTCGCTCCTTTACCAAATTAGGAAGTTTTCTTTCATTATTTTTTCAAATAGATTTCCAATTTCTTCCTCTTCCTTTTCTCTTTCTGGCACCCCTATGATACAAACATTGGAACAATTGAAGTTGTCCCGGAGGCTGCTTATACTATCTTTGTTTTTTTGGATTCTTTTTTCTTGCTGTTGTTCTGATGGGTGGTTTCTTGCTTCTTTATATTCAAAATCATTGATTTGATTCTCGGCTTCATCCACTCTACTCTTGTTTACCTGTACATTGTTCTTTATTTCAATTAGTGTATCCTTCATTTCTGACTGGATCTTTTTATACCATAGATGTCCTCATTAAGTTCCTTGAGCATCCTTAAAACCAGTATTGAACTCTGCATCTGAAAGATTGTTTATCTCCATTTTGTTTAGTTCTTTTCCTGGATTTCTGATCAGTTCTTTCATTTGGGCCATGTTTCTTTGTCTCCTCATTTTAGTAGCCTCCCTGTGTTTGTTTCTATGTATTAGGCAGAGCTGCTTTGACTCGGTATCTTGGTAGCATGGCCTTCCCTATCACACCAATGTAGTATTTGTCCTGTAGGGTCCAGTGGAACAGCCTACCCTATTGCTCTAGCTGGGTATTCAGGGTGTGCCCTTCATGTGGGCTGAGTACACCTTCCTCTTGTAATTGAGCTTTGATTGCTGCTGGCAGGTCAATGGAGGGATTTACCCAGGTCTGTCAGCTACCAGGACTGGCTATGACCACTGACCACCAACCTTCACCCTGCATGGAAAATCAGCTGTGTGTGGACAGGGTGGTGATTCTCCAATGCAATTTGTACTGTCCACTGGGTGCACAGGCTCTGGGATTTCCTGGGTTGTGGGCCAAGGTCAGCCCCGTCCTGTGTTATGCCCCGGGGCCCCCTTGCCTCAGGCATAAAGCAATCTGAGATGGCTGTCATTTGTGCTGGACTTGGAGAGTCCCAGGTGAAGCCAAGCTGTGAATCTAGACTGGCTGCTGCTACTTCTTAGAGGATTTAGGAAGTTGTAAAGACTGAGCCAAGATTAGCCATTCATATGGAAAAGCAGCTCAGGTGAGACTGAGTCTCTGGGAATCTGCAGGGCGGGGAAAACAGTGTTAGCCAGGTTGATGAAGTCTCAGATGTAGCACAAGCCTGCCAGGTCTCTGGCTCTGTCGGGAGAGGGTTCAGAAAGGGGACAATGGCTTCCACCTGCCTTTCTCTCTGAGAGAAAGCTGTGCCTAAGCTCTGACCTTGATGACAGACATTTCACTTTCTCCCTCTGTGCCACTGGTGCCTTTCAAGCTACTAACCCAGCACTGGAGCTCAGAGGGAGTGATCTGAGTTAGTCTGTGGGTGGGTTTTTTAAGAGGAACTGCTTGGGATTCCAGAGGTTTCTTCACCAAATCAATCCCTGCTGATTTTTGCAGCCAGAAGTTATGAGGACTTATCTTCCTGGCACTGGAATCCTGGACTGTGGGGCCTCGTGTGGGGCTGGGACTCCTTGCTCCCGAGATATCCCTCCCAAATTTTTATCCACCATACATGGATGTGGGACCAGCCCGTCCCACATCTCTGCCCTTCCTACCAGTCTGGATGGATGTGATTTCTTTAATTACATAGTTGTCAGGCTTCCATTCAACTTGATTTCTGACGATTCTTAGTGATGGTTGTTATATATTTTAATTGTAATTTTGATGTGGTTGTGTGAGGAGGTGAGCCATGTTTACCTATGCCGCCATCTTGACCAGAAGTCTTATAAATTTAGAGCCTCCCTTTCTTTGTGTTCCCTGGACACCAAGTTCATCTCTCTAGTTTTTTGAGTATCCTTCCAGAAGTATTCTGTGCTTATTTTAGACATGTTGAATATTTTTCTTTTTCTTTTTAAGGTAAACAATGCCATATTATACATAATGCTCTGAATATTGCTTTTTTCATTTAATATTTTTTGACAATTGTTTCCTTTAACTGCATGAAGCGTTTTCTTTCTTTATACTTAGTAGTATTCCATAGTATGGATATACTATTATTTATTTGAAAGTTTTCCCCTAGATGGACAATTTAGATGTTGCTAAGTTCTCACTGATTAAAAGTAATGCTGCAATGCATATCCTTATTTACAGTTATTGAAATATTTCTAGAAGGTGAACAGCTGTGTTAAAAGGTGTTAGCTTTTTCATTTCTTTTTTAACAAATTGGTAATGTTATATATAATTGGTATTTGGTATAGTTTTAAAATGGTGTCTTTTATGAGTGAGGTTGGCATCTTATGTTTAAAAGACATCGTTTTGTGCTTGTTCCTTTCCTTTTTCTTTCTTTTTTTTAAATTGTTGAATCAGTCTTTTTCTTTGCATTTGTAGAAGCTCTTTATGTTGGAAGAAGTCAGCCCTTTATCTGTGATATCAGTTGTCTTTTGGCTGTGTTTATGGTATTTGTTGTTTTTCTTAAATTGGGGTAAAATTGACATATAACTTCTTTTTAACATGCAGCAATTTAAAATTTTTATGTGATTGAACCTATCAATCTTTTCATTAATGAGTTCTGGATTTTGTGTTCTAGTTAAAAAGACCTTCCCTACTCTAAAAAATTTTTGTTTAACTTTTTCTCTCAGTACTTTTATGGCTGTATTTTTTTGGTTTAGGTCTTCGTTTCTTATGAAATTTATTTTTTTAATAAAAAGTTGTGTATATTTATTCTTACATGTTCAACTTCAGTTACCTTGAAAACTCTGCATTTGAAGTAGTACGCCTATTGAGACTTTTTTTTCCACTGCTCAAAACAGTTTTTGAACTCATTGATTTTGATGCCTTTTAGTGCTTCTGCTGTTTTTTGTTTCACTTCTCCCACATTGACAAAATATTTCCCTTTGAGGACTTTTTTCACTCGGAGAAACAAACAAACAAAAAAAGTCGCTCAGAGCAAGACTGGATGAATGGGGAGGGTGGGGCACAGGGGTCATGCTGTTTTTGGTCAAAAACTGCTGACCACTCAGCAAAGTGGAGGCAGTTGAGCTCTAAATCACCCGTCATGAAATGGGCATTGAAAAAGTCTTCAAAAAAAAATTCACTGAAGCTGAACACAGCTTCTCAAAACACGCAGGCTGGGACACTGATACAGATGGACTCCTAGAACACTCACCTAGCGAGGGAAGCCTGTATTACAAAGGGCCCCCTTCCAGAAGATAATTCCATTTTGCGGGGGGGCAGGGGGTGTCCCCTCTCATAAGTAGGAATGAAATAAATTAATTTAAAGTGAAAAAAGCCAAGGTGCAGAACAGTGTGTACAGCATGCTACCTTGTGAATTAAAAATAAGTCTATAGTCTCGGCTGGTGTGGCTCAGTGGATTGAATGCCAGCCTGCGTACTGAAAGTTCGGCGGTTGATTCCCAATCAGGGCATATGCCTGGGTTGTGGGCCAGGTCCTTAGTTGGGGGCCTGTGAGAGGCAACCTATGGATGTATCTATCACATGTCAATGTTTCTCTCCCTCCCTTCCTCTCTCTAAAAATAAATAAAATCTGAAACAAAATAAACCTACAAATGAATGTTTGCCGCAATAAACATATGGTTGTATGGAAGGGCACACAAAAAATCAGTTGACAATGCTTGCGTCTGGGGAGTGGTTTGAGGAAAGATTTGGTAATAAATCTTTCCTACCTGTTTTTTATGGCTTGAATTTTGAATCATTTGAATGTATTTCTTGCATTTTAAAAAAACCTCTTGGCACTCTGGCCAGGTAGCTCAGTTGATTAGAGTGTGGTCCCAATACACCAAGGCTGAGTGTTCCATACCTGATCAGGGCACATACGAGAAGCAACCAATGATTCTTATATTCTTAAAAACAAACAACAAAAGAACCCCCAAACCTCAAGAGGCGTGCCCACTACTCATACGTGAAGAACCTAAAGACCTGAGTGAGGCAGAGGAGAGGTGCTCTGGATGGTCTCCAAATCCTTGGTTATAGAATATTTGGCTCATCCTGGGGCATTCAGCTTCGCTGCCAGAGTAGCTTGTAGCACGTGCCTGGCCTGGGGCCTCCGTGTATGCTTTGGGATGATCCCCAAAAGCTCAGTGAGTGAGACAGACACAGAAACCAGAAGTGAAGCAATCAGCTTAGGAGGGAGTGGGGAGTACAAAATAATTCTTGTGGTTCTAAATGACTTTGAAGATAGGAAAAGGTAAAGTGGCTGTCCAGTGTCCTCATGCTCCTGTTTCTGCCTACAAGCAAATTGAAAAGAGAAACCTAAATTGCTCAAATGATGGGAATACTGTGGCCAGCCCAAGGTGGTGGTCAAAACCTCTGATGAAAAAGCTGATTGAATTAATAGACCCATGCAAAAATGCTGGGAATAGCTATAGATTTTTTTTTTTTTTTGGTACCTACTATTTACGCTGCTTATTCCCTGTACCTTTTCCTCTGTTCTTCCCCCATTCCCCTCCACTCTGATCTCCATTTCTATGATTCTGTTCCTAGTCTAGTTGTTTGCTTAGTTTGTTTTTGTTTTTTAGGTTCAGTTGTTAATAGTTGAGTTTGTTGTCATTTTCCTGTTCATAGTTTTTGACCTTCTTCTCTTTCTTAGATCAGTCCCTTTAACATTTCATAGAAGTGCTTGGTGTGATGAACTCCCTTTAACTTTTCCTTACCTGGGAAGCACTTTATCTGACCTTCCATTCTAAATGAAGAGTAATCTTGGTGGGTAGAGTAATCTTGGATGTATAGAGTAATCTTGAATAGAGGTACTTGTTTTTCATGACTTAACTTCTTGCCAGCCCCTTCTTGCCTGCAAAGTTTCTTTTGAGAAATCAGCTGATAGTCTTATGGAAACTCCTTTGTAGGTAATTGTCCCCTTTCCTCTTACTGCTGTTAAGATTCTCTCCTTGTCTTTAATCTTGGGTAATGTAATTATGATGTGCCTTGGTGTGTGCTTCCTTGGGCCCAGCTCCTTTGGGACTCTTTGAGCTGCCTGCATCTCCTGGAAGTTTATTTCCTTGGCCAGATTGGGGAAGTTCTCCATTATTTTTTCAAGTAAGTTTTCAATTTCTTGCTCTTCCTCTTCTCCTTCTTGCACCCCTATGATTTGGATGTTGGACCATTTAAAGTTGTCTCAGAGATTCCTAAGCCCCTCTCTCTCCTCACTTTTTTGAATTCTTATTTCTTCATTCTGTTCTGGTTGAATGTTTATCTCTTCCTTCTGCACCCAATCATTGATTTGAGTCCCAGTTTCCTTCCCTTCACTGCTGGTTCCCTGTATATTTTTCTTTATTTCATTTTCATAGCCTTTACTTTTTCCTCCATTTTGCGACTGTACTCAACCAATTCAATGAGCATCCAGATTACTAGTGTTTTGAACTGTGCATCTGGTAGGTTGGCTATCTCCTCATCGCTTAGTTTGATTTTTGGAGCTTGGATCTGTTCTGTCATTTGGGCCATATTTCTTTGTCTTAGCACGCCTGTTGGTAGGGGAAGGGCCTTAGGTATTCACCAGGGTAGGGCAACGCAGGTTGCTGTGTTGTGATGCTCTGTGCAGAGGAGGGGCCCAAGAGGGGAAAATGCTGCTTGCTCGCCTCTCCAGCAGCTTTCAGTCATTTCCCCTGCTACCCACAAACAAATTGGGCCCTTCTAGTGCTGATTTCTGGGTGGGTGCATTTGTACATTCTGGGACCCCGTGGGTCTCTCCAGTGAACTCTCCTGTGAGGCTGGGAGTTTCTCCTGCCACTACAACCCCCACAGGTTTTTACAGCCAGAGGTTTTGAGACTTTGTTTTCCTGCACTGGAACCCTGATGGATTGCTCAGTCTGTGTTTCTCTCCAGCTATTCTTCCTAGTTTTTCTGCGTGCAGATGTGGGACTGCCTGGTCCTCCACCTGCTGCCTTGCCACGTGTTCTCTCCGCCCCAGCTGCCCGTTTTCACCACTCCTACTGGTCTGGATGAATGTTTCTTCTTTTGCTCCTTGGTTGTTAGACTTCCATACACTTTGGTTTTCTGGTAATTCTGGTTACTTTTTGTTTTTAAATTTGTTGTTGTCCTTCTTTTGGTTGTGTGAGGAGGCAAAGTATACTACACCTCCATCTTGGCCAGAAGTCTCCTAAAATTTATTTATATCTAATGAATAATAAGTCACCTGTTGACTTTTTTCCTGTTACATTGAGGTATGAATGTGTAAAGTATATACATTATGATTTAGTATATATATACATTGTAAAAGGTTAGTTAATGCATTCATCACTTCACATAGTGACTTTTTGTGCATGTGAGAACATTTCAGTTCTACTCTCAGCAAATGTCACTTATATAATAGTGTTATCATGTTATACATTAAATCTTCACACTTTATCATATAACTGAGAGTTTGTACCTTTTTACCAAAGTCTGCCTATTTTCCACTTTTCTCAGCTCCCCTGGTTCTATGAGTTTAACTTTTTTTTTTTTTTTTTTAAAGTTCCTCATGCAATTGATACCATGCAGTACTTGTCTTTGTCTGGCTTATTTCACTCCACAAAATATTCTCCAGGTTTTGTCCATTATGTAACAAATGACAAGATTTCCTTCTTTTAAAGGCTGAATAATATTCCATTTTGTGTATATTACATTTTCTTTATCTGTCAGTGAACATTTGTTATTTCTATACTTTGGATGTTGTGCACAGTGCTGCTTTGAATATGGAAATGCATGTACCTCTTTGAGGTACTAACCTATTTCCTTTGGATATATCCAGAAGTAGAACTACTGGATTGTGTAGTAGTTCTAGTTTTACTTTTTTGAGGGACTTCACACTGCTTTCCACAGTGGCTGCACCAATTTACATTCCCACCAACAGTGCACAATGGTTCCCTTCTCTCCACATTCTCGCCAACACTTATCTCTTGTCTTTTTGATAATAGCCATTCTAACAGATGTGGGGTGATAATCTCATTGTGGTTTTGATTTTTATTTCCCTGATGGTTAGTGATGGTGAACACATTTTCATGTACCTGTGGCCATTTGCATGTCTTCTTTGGAAAAATGTCTATGTAGATCCTTTACCCATTTTATATTGAGTTAATTGTTTTTTCGCTATTGAGTTGTATGAGTTCTTTGCATAGTTTGGATATTAGCACCTTAACCAGGTATGTGGTTGATAAACATTTTCTCCCTTTCTATAGGCTGCTTTTTCATCTGTGTTGATTGTATCCTTAGACGTTTAGAAGCTTCTTTGTTTGATGTAGTCTTGTGTATTTATTTTTGTTTTTGTTGCCTTTGCTTTTAGGGTCAAACTCAAAAAACCGTTGGTAAGACCAGATGTTCTGTTGATTTTTAGCAACTATTTGATCTAGCCCACTACTTGATTCAGTTTTCTAGGTGAAAAAACTAACCTTTTGAGAGCTGAAATGACTTATTTAAGGTGTTGGAGTGGATAAATGAGGGAAGCCCGTTGGAGCTACATCCTCTAAGTCTTAATGAGATTGTATTTAGAATATAGGTGAGCTGAATTTTTGTTTCGGTGTTTATTGGCAGTTACTTTTTAGTTCCTCTTGCTTGAGTCCAAATTGTTACAGCTTTTCCCCTCAACTCCAGAAAAAGTTTTGTCTGTGTGTATAAAAGAAAGGAACTTGAGAATGGGAATTTCCAGGAGAAAGCCTGAGTTTTCCTTTTTGCTATTAAGGCTCAAAGCAATTTTTTCCCTTTACTGCGGTCCCAGATGGAGGACTGCTAGGTTTTCTTTTATGACTTACAGAATGATGGGATGATGTACCAATTCTCAAATCAAAAAATTGGAAGAAATCTGAGTTGCCACGTCATCCAACTGTCTTATAGACTTACTTCCATGTTCCCTCAAAGTGATCTTCCAACTTTTGTTTGGAAACTCCAGGTGACCACCTCCACTGTCCGCTCTTACTTGTGTAAAGTCGTGGAAACTGCTTTCACATTTCCAGCTGAAATCTATGACTTCCACCTCATCAGTTCTGGTTCTAACTTCTGGGTCATGCACACTGCCCTGCTTCACAGTGGTTCAGATATTTGAAACACACTTATATCCTCATTCCCTGAAACCTTGGCTTTCTCCTGCCAGGCACCACAGTTCCTTCTCCCCTTCTCAGGTGACTTGTTCTCAAACTGCTTCGGTCCTGGCCATTCTCTTGAAGTTGTATAACATCATTACAGCTCACATTGTACATTGTGGCAAGATTCTACTTGTGACATGGCACCTGGCAGTGCTTCATCAAGGAGTCAGATATGCCTCCTACTCGCCTGAAAAATTAAGGCAGTTGATTGGTCAGGGAGCCCAGATCAAAGACCCCTCCAGAGCCCCGCTCCCCCCCACACTTCAGGGGGCCATGCAGGTGAGAGCTGCTCATGCCCTTGTGAAGCTTCCACCTGTGCTTCCTGCCTGGGAGCTACAGCTCAGCCTCCCCTGTGGTGCTTTTTGGCAAAATCAATGTCGGCCTTCCCTGCACCCCATCACAGACCGATGGCTGTGCCTACTCTTCCCCTGACAGCATAGTCATCTTCTGCTGAGTCCCTGAGACTTTCTCAGGCCTTGGTTAGCAGCTATAGGACTCACCATGACCTCAATTTGCAGGTAAAGATGATTCTGTACCAGTTTTTCATTTGAAATCAATAGAATTTATGAGAACTGGGAAAACCTGTGTTGTATAAATGACCCTGAGCCAGGCCATAAAAAGGGTGTCTCAAGCCCTTACTTGCCCTTTAACTCTTCCTCTTCTCCATCTTGTGCCAGTCACCAGCATCTCCCAGAATCTGTCCCCTTCCTCCCCCCACCTCACCTTCCTGGTACCGCCTCCACAGTCATCCCTCAGGATTCTGCTTGCCTCTTGGCTTCCTTCTCCTCTAGTCTGTGTCCTTGTGGCTCCCTTATCATGTTCTAAATATTTTGTATACCTCCCCTGACTAAAAACCTTCCTTGGTGCCCTCGCTGCAGTGAAAAGTCCAAATTCCTCAGCCTGGAGTTCATGGTTCTTCAGAGAATGACTCTGTGGTCCAGGTTCTAGACCTGGTTTTCTCTCATCTTGTAGTATTTTTCTGGCTCCAGTCAATTCCTTCACCCACTGTTTTTCGTCCACACTTTGGTTTATAGCCTTCCCCTGTTGGAATGACTTCCTCCATTTCTTTTGATTGAAATTCCACCCCTCTTTAAAGTGTGTTCATTTGTTCATTGAACACCTTTTTGAAAACCTGTGTGTTGGGTAGTTCTACATGCTGTACATACAGAAGTGAAATAGTAAACGAAATAAACCCTTACCCAGCTTTTGACGGACTTTGAGTTTAAAGAAAGAGACAAGTATTAAACAAGTACAAGCAAATAAAAGTATTGTCACAAAAGAAAAGAAGTGCTGTTGAAGAAAAAGAACAAAGTGCCCTAAGGTGGAGGTGGGGTAAGGCCCGAGGTGGCTTGGAGTTGGCCTGGTGAACAGCGCTGGGACCAGGGCCCAGTTCAGGGAGAGGAGGTCTCTGCCGCAAAACCAGTCCCTCACCCGCCCAGGTCCCCTGAGGTTGCAGAGGCAGTTCCTTCTGCAGTTCTCACCACAGGCACTAATTTGGCACTTCGGGCATTGCTGATCTTATGGGGTTGTTGGGGGGTGGGGGGTTGGTGTTTTGTTTCTTGTGCATGGCCTAGCTCATCCCCTGAACCAGATTAGAGACCTCTCAAAGGTAGTAATCACAGTTCATTTTTACTGAGCCTTAGGCTCCCTGGCCCAGAATAGGCACTTAGAGCTGCGAGTCAGTGATTAAGGACCCCAAAAGGATGTTGGAGGTCAAGATTTGGATTGCTAAAACCTTGCAGTGCTTTCTTTCTTTTTCTTCTTAGAGATAATAATTAAGTCCTTCTTCAGCTCAGCCTTAAATTGTAATTTTTACTTTTTTTTTCATTCTCTAGTAGTAAGTAATAACCCCTCTATACTACAACTGAGAGATTCTAGACAACATGTGGAATAATTTGCTTCACAGATGGGAGCGTAGAAATTTATGTATTTCAGGAGAGGTTTACTGCTGGTGTTTTATGGATTTCTCAGTTTAACAGAGTAGTGCTCCACCTCCATTTTCTTTAATTGGGGAAAAAAAATGGTTTACTAAAACATTCTAATTTAGAAAGAAGGGTTTAAATTTGACATTGAAATGCCAATATATGTTTTAGGCTAAACTCCATTTACTGCCTGCCCGATTCCCCATACATAAAGCACTTTGACATCTGTAAAGAATATTGAAAATAGAAGCCCTCTTGGAAGTGTTACAATTCTTTCTGCTGTCCAGCGTCATATATTTAAGTCAGGAACAGAAATAGGTTTGGCCAGTTCTTGGCCTCTAATCTTTTAAATTAGATTAGAGGAGAAAAGAGCCCAACCCCAGACATGGTGGGGTGCAGTTGAAGTATCAGCCCCTGCCTAGGCAGCTCCCTCTGTCCCTGTGGATCTCCACAAGGATGCGGCTGTGGTGGATGAATGCATAACTAAGCAAATCTTCAGCTGGGACCATGTGTTTAAAGCCATTTCCAGGCTTTATAGGCACTTATCCGATAGAGCAGAAGAATTAGCGTCTCTGACTTATATGGTACTGGCGGAGTGGATTAGGCTAGAGGAAGTTTTCCAAAGCCCATTTTTTAAAAATTAGAAATATTGCTGCTGATCCAGAAATAAGGTCCTTGACAAGTCTCCCCTGTTGAGTATTAACCCCGAGGTCTGGCCATGCGCCAGTGCAGATAATGCAGTTTCTCTGTGCTAAATTCCCCCTGAAGGTTCAATTAGATTTGGCCTTTTTTCATCCTGGGCAACAGCTCGAGAACTGCCAGTTTCTAAGGCCGGAGCCTAGTGATGGATGCATTTGTCTCACTGCTGACAAAGATTGCAGTATAAAATCTTCAGACCCTTGAGGATGGAAAGAGACTGATCTCATTGAAGAGCGAGGCTATTGGCCCTAATAAAGAGATGGGTGGATGTCTCTCTGTGTTCTAGGAGGGGTTCACTTGTCCAGATGGACCTGAGCAAACTGGGTGTTGCAACCTGTTCAGGCGTCCTCCTGGGAGAGAGCTCTGCTAAGTGCTTTATTTGGAATCGTCAGCGATGTTAAACCCAGTTTCTTTAGCCAGTCATTCTACAAAACAGTATTTACTAGGTCTTGACCCAGCTTGTAAATAATGCTGTCTGCATTTGGACAGCACTGTGTATCCCTCCCAAGCTGTGGCTATGCCCTTTACTTGATTTAGTTTAGACAGTGCTTCCTACTTGTATTAAAATACATTCCCAAGCCTTTGCAGGCTTAGCATCATTTGGGCCAGTATCATTGCATCATGTGCTAAGTTTTATGTAATATGATAATTGCGTCTCTCTTTCTCCATTGTTGCCCTAGAAAAGGAAAAGCAGCACCATAAATCTGCAGCCTTCTTGTTAGAGGTAGCCAGGTCACCAAGGTGAGGGCTCCGTGCCTGAGGACAGGAAGCCTGCTCTACGAGCTCTGACGGTACCTGGGAAACCACAGGACTGAATAGCTAAGCCCAGCCTTGTTCCCAAATCCTAGCACATGAGGTGAAACACAGAGGCAAAAACATAAAGGCGGTGTTTAGCCGAATAAAGGGAACAGTTCACTTTAGACGGGCAATAGTAAGCTTGTGGGCTCATTGCCTTGTGAGCAGGTGGAAAACATTGGCTTAGGAACCAGGTCACCAAGAGTAACAGGTACAAAGGCCCTGGCTATGTCCCTGGAGCCTCAGCCACACTTGCCAGTGCTGGCTGAGCCTACCTTTACCAGCAGGAAATTAGAGGTGGCAGCTATGTGTCAGGTACTGTGCTAGTTGCTGGGTGCAGGGCAATACCAAAGGACACAGTTCCTTCTCTTAGGAAGCTTCCTTGAAGGAAGTCGGGGGTGGCTCCTGAATTCTGTACAAGGAGGGATTGGGGCAGCAGACTGCATTGCAGCAGGGACTCGGGGCTTGTCTTAATGATATGCTTCACTGTTTTTCTTAAGTATATGGGTTAGATCAACAAAAATAGTTTCTTAAATTTGCTTTCATTTGTACCTTATGTGAGACTGAGAAAATGTTTGCTGTTCATATAGAAAATACTTTTGGCTTGGCTTGGCTTCGCTTAGCAAGGGATTCTTGAGATTATAGGCCGTCAGTGTGCCCTTCCCATGGTGTCCTCCTGATGCTGCCATTGCTCGGCTCTGTCTCCACCTGTTTAACCTTAACGCCACATTGACATGTGGGTCTTAGGGTAGATGTTGGTTTTAACTGACTGCTTCGCATCCTTAAGCCCAACCACATGCTGATCATAGGTCATCAAGCTGGGTCAGTCAGAAATCACACAGCCTCACTTCTCTCCTCAGTTCTACAGTTGATTTGTTGGTGATTTTGAGCAAATTATGCTAATCCTTGGGTATCAGTTCCTCCATCTGTAAAACAGAATAAAACAAGAATGTTTCCTGCAGGTTCCCTGTGGAATATGGAAGGTCCCTGCTTTGCCTGGGGACATGTGGGGAGATGCTTTCAGAAGCCAGGCGTCAGAAATAGAGCAGCATCATCAGTGGCTGCCCTTCACAGGTGGCTGGCCCGCCGCTCCCTGCTGGCATCCTGCTTTGCATTCAGAGCAGGAAAGCTGTTAGCACAAGGCTCATTGTTGAGGAGGTCATCACGGCGTCCTTAATTCTAGTGAGCAGCTCCAGTTTTCCCTTCAGCAGTTGGAGTGATTAAATGTCATGATATATCAGAGAGCACCGATTGCGAACATAGATTTCATGCTGGGTGCTTCTGCATTCTTAGGTTGGCATTGGACATAGTACTGACTGCCTTGGCAGCACCCTTAATTGGGGACGTTGACTGAATTTGACTGGCCAGCCAGGAGGGTCTCAGGTCAGGACTGCTGCCAGGGCTTCACCTCCCTACCGCAGCCGGCTCGCTGCCGCAGTCGGATCTCGCCCACAGTTCTCACCGTGCTGCCCAGACAGCCAGGCGGAGTATTTTTGCTTTGAGCCACAACACTGCTTTGATTCATTGTAAAACATCAGGGCATGGAGGTTCCCTAAATATGAGTTACCTCCTTTACAGGTTATCAAACAGGCCCATAGAAAATCTGACCTGGCCAGAGTCTCACAAGACCTTTGGCAGTGCCCAAACCTCTGTTGCCTGGCAACATCTTTGGCACAGAGTGGGCACTCCCAGCTGCTGAATAAAAGAGCAAACTGAGGTTTCCTGGGATTTGTTTGAGTAAGAGTCAGTTTTACCTTTTTTGGTTTGAAGTGTCAGCAAACCCAATCTGACCCTTTGGTGGCTGATCTAAAGCGTTAGAAGATTTCACCGGTTTTCTTGAAACAGACCATCAGCCTTTCATGTAGCAAATACCAGCTGGAAAGTTTAACCTGGTGGTTGGTTCCGTCCCTCATTTGTGGCACTTTAAAGCAGTGGTTCGCACAGTGTGACTGCAGACAGCCGCACCAGCGTCACCTGGGAACCGGTTGGATATGCGAGTTCTCTGCTGCTCCCCAGACCTGCTGAATGAGGGCTCCAGGGTGAAACCCAGCAAGCAGAGTGTCAGAGAGTGTCAAGTGTCGAGTGTCCCAAGCTCTGCAGGTGGTCCCCTAGCTCCCGAACTTTGACAACCCTGCTTCCAGAGCTAAGTCTGGGCAGTGTTTCCTCCAGTTGTGAGCAGGCTGTGCAACAGGAGACATGAATACACACGAATTAAGAGTGGGGTAGCACTAGTAACCAAATAAAATTCAAAGCAAGTTTTATCTGGCACATTTAATATATCCGTGGTAGTTGTTGTGCTAGTGGTAATTAGGCAAATGAAAAGCAGTTTGTATAAATGGCTGTAATGAGTACTACCCAGGCAAATCAAGTTTTTATGGTTTTTTCCCCGTGAGCTTTCTAGTAGCTGATAGCACCTATGGTGTTGGCAGTTTCCTCATTATGTAGATATACATCCTTCAGACACCCAGAGATGTACTCATTCATATTTGAAGTTTGGCTCTAATTTTCTAATTGTTGGGGTTCCCCGTGACCATCAGACTTAGGTTGAGGCACCCCCCGCCCCCTCCCAGAGCAGGATATGGATGCAAATAGGTTTTTCAGGGGTGAGCCTAGGAAGCACTGGTAGGGGATAGGGGAGTGAGAAGGAAAGCAAAGTAGTAATGGGTTTGTTATCAGGGGTTAGCACTGTAGCTCAGGCCTGGCCTCAGACCCGCTGGGGCCTCAGTTCTCCCATCCGACCCGGGAGGCAACCAACTGGTGTGTTTATCTACCACCTTGGCTCAGCCTGGGTGAGAGATGCTCCCTTAAGAGGGAGGAGGGGCAGGCATTAACCCCCGACACTCCCAGGCTACCCAGGGTACAGGCCTGGAGGGCACTGGTGGCCCAAGGGAACCCTCAGAGCTGCAAGTGCTTGCAGTTGAAAACTGTCCGACAGCAGGCTCAGAAATGATGACTGTCGAGAGGATGTCGGCAGGTGCCCACTGCCTCTGCCACACCGCCCATCCGTGCCCCAGGGTGAGGCTTCTCATGCTCTCCTGGACGCACCCCTGTCCCACCACTTGTGAAGTCATTGAGGAGCATCAAGACTATCCCTCTTGGAACGTATCAGGACAGACCTTTTTCTGGGGTCCCAGTTCTGGAGGGGATGTGGCAGGCAAGTACTCTGGGGTCACAAAGCTGCTGCCAAGGATGGTGGCAGGAGAAAGGGAGAGGGTGCTGTGAAATGAGATTCTGGGCCTCAAGGTCGGAGCCAGGGAGGGGACAGGGCGGAGTAAATGAGCAAGCCTGGGGTTGTGAGTGGCTGACACAGGCTCTCTTTGCTCTGGCAGAGGAGAATGGAAAAGCAGAGGTCTGGGCATTGGGGAGAGGAGGAGACGGCAGAAGAGGAACTTACGTTTCTTGCCAGGAAAGCCTGACATGCCCTTTCCCCCAGCCCCACGCAGCACTGTCGTCCTGCCCAGTGTTGTCCTAGCCTCTCCAGGCTGGGAAAGGGCGCCGTGTGCCAGGCCTCCCTGGGCTGGGTCTGCTGGCGCGCTGTGGTGGCCTGCCAGGCTGGCGACGGTGGAAAAACCAGAACCTCGCGTTCTCACTGAGATAGTCCTCAGTGCAGTTTTGACTGGTCCATGATAAAAGGAGAAAGTTAAGGACAATGAGGAGTGTCATGGCGATGCTGGAGGGTACTGGTTGCCAACTGCTTTTATTCTAATTCTGTCCATCTTTTCTTTGTATTCAGTTGTCCTTTTATGAAACAAAGGGGGTAGTTTTCATTTTAATTTAAAATTCTTTTCCTTTATATTTTTTATTTTGAAATAATTATAGACTCACAGGAAGTTATAGAAATAATATGGAGAAGTCCTTTATTCAGTACTCCTCACCAAGTTTCTGCCAACGGTTACATAGCCCTGGGACAGTCTTGGAACCCGGAAATGGCATTGGTATGACCCACAGACCTTATTCCTATTTTACGTGTTTTACGTGCACATGTGTGCTGTGGTTCTGTGCTGTTTTGTTCTGTGTAAGCTCATGTAACTACCCCCCCAATCAAGAAGCAGAGTTTTCCAGCCATCACAGAGATCTCCCTCACACTTGCATCATATTAATGTTGAAGTCCTTATTTGCCATGGTGAAAAGTTGGCAACTTCATAACATTCCCATTATCCAGTTGGGGGTGGGAGGTGGCTCACAAACTTGCTAAATTTAGGGACATTGTGGTGCTCTGTCCAGAAGCCATGTTCCTGAAAGAGGCCTGTGCCAGGGATGCAGAGACCTGAAGGTGAGAAAGCTCGCTTTCACCTCAGGTCTTTGTCCTTCAGGGCTCTGCCCTCTGGAGGCCTAAGTATCTTCACCAAGGGCCGCTCCTTGTCTCCCTCTGTCCCACCTGCAGGATCAATGGGGAGCTCAGCAGAGAGGCAAGAAGCAAGGGTTAGCCCCGCATTGCCTGTGTCATTGCCTTGGTTAGGTTTATTAACCAACCCGAGCCTTAGTTTCCTTACCTGCCAAACAGACAGATTCATCTGCAAGGCCTCTGCTGGCTGCATCGGTGGCTGCCAACCTCGTGTGGACCTCGCCTTCCTGTCCTCTGTGTCCGCTGACATGGCGGTGAGAGCCTGGCAGCTGAATTTGTTGATCCCTGTGGGAACCAGCTGTACTCACTTATTCCCACTTCTGGGAGCAAATACTTTTTAAAAAAGAGGGCAGAGACTTTGTAGTTAACAGTTTTGACTAGAGCCATCCTGTTTATTTTCAACCATGTAGGGAGGAGCATATTTGAGAGGCTCATGCACATGCACATGCACACACAGCCTGAGCTCAAAGATAATTGAGGAAAACACATTCCTTATTGACCGTGTTGTCAGCAAGCCATACACTTCCTTCAGTCTGAACTTATACTTTCCCTACACCAGCTCTTTTGATGCTCAAACATTCCATTCTCTAAGAGGTAGAATCTTAGAAGACTGTACCTCAGTTAACAGGAAGCCCAACCTGGAACCCCTGACCATTTGCTGTGGACTCTTGAGGGCCTCCGCAAGCTTCCCCTTCCTCCTTCCCCCTCCCAACTCCTCCCACTCTACTCTTCTCCCTGGACTCTGGAGGAAGGGCAAAGTTGTCCAGTGCCTTCCCAGTTTTGCTGTAACTGAAATAAGCATATAGACCCCTTTTAAGTTTTTACTTCTTGTCAAACAAAACAAAAATGGGAAACAGGCTAACAGAGATGGCCAGCAAATAGGCAACAATGGAGATGTTATAAAATTACTGGAAATACTAAAAGTAATAGTTTCCCTGGGTCTTACTCAATCATTAACAAACTCAGTCTTTCCTTGGCTCCCCTGACCAACCTTCCCTCTTGAAATCGTCATGAGACTGTTGCTCCCACTTCTTTTCTGAAGGGCCCTACCTGCTAGGCACACTCACAAAGCCCCCAGAGAACAGTTTCTGGCAGTGATAAACACTTGCAAAGCAGTTGAGACTCGTGGGTTGTGGTTGCTTTGGAATCTTGGTGCCGGCGAGCCCAGAGATAGCCTTTGCAGGGTGGGTGGCCCAGGGATCCCGCAGTACAGAGGCTCCACAGAGTGCAGGGGCCCGCGGCCATCTTCTCAGCCTTTCTTCTCCCCGCATGCCGCCTTTCTTGGTTCTCTTCAGAGAAAATTTATGTACTCTGTAATTGGAATTTGCCGGACTTCCTTGCCAACACGCCCAGGAGTATGAGTCCACAGGGGTTTCCTGGGGCGGGCAAGCTTCACTGAGGCTGTTTTGAAAAGGTTGTGTTCTTCCTAGTTTTCCAGCATAGGTATATTTTTTAACATGAAATTTAGCCCCATACAGGGAATGGATTTTTCTCAGGAGTCCGAGAAGACATGCGGCCTTGCCCTGCAACCTGATGAGATGCAGAGCTTGTTGCTCTCCCTTTCCCAGAGCTGTTTTTTCAGATGCTGGGTCCTTCCCACAGCCTCTCCCTTGGAGCCAGGGAACCAGGGAGCCCCTGAACTCTGGTCCTAGAACCTATTGGGTTACTTCAGGGACATCAAGTTATGATCCTAGTAATAAGACCAAGAAAGAGACAGGAACCTATGTTGTTTAGAAATACTGCCAGGGATGGTGACCTCAGAGGAAAAGCAAGAGGCTGGTAGCATTTAATGCATGCTGTGTGGGGGCTTCAGCGTCATCAGCCGTGTTCTAGGTCCTAAGCCAGGTGCTGGGCACGTGGGCAGGTCATTTGTTACTGTTGTTGAAATCATAATATTGTAAGATAAACTTTGGAGTTTAAGAAATATTTTACTTTTTTAAAGAGGAAAGAGCACAGTTCCTTATACTTGAGGTCAGACGGAACTGATAAAGAGGATGTTGCTACAGGAATTTCACAGTGAGGCAGTGAGGATGCCAGTGCAGGGATTTACGTGGAAAGAGGCAACATGTCTGTGGGAAAGCCACCACTTTCCCCAGTCACTGCCTTTTCGGGAAAAATCTCAGATCTAAGAAAGTTGTATGTCATAAACAAACCCCTCCCTAAGAATCAGTGAAGATGTAACCCACCATTAAACACCTCGTGTTTTTCCTTGGATATTGACTAAGCCCACCCAGGGCTCCTTACCTGCTGGGCGCCAGTGGGAAATACAAACGGAACTCAGGAGGCGCGGTGCACATGTGTCAGAGGGCCAGCGCCATCCTTGGACCATGTGTGTGACCATGTTTGCATTAGTTCGGCCAGGTGGCTGTGCCGCGAGCGTCCTAAAACAAAACTTAGGCGCAGTCAGTCAGAGGCTGCTGGTGGGACACCAGTGCCTAGCAGACGCTTGCTGTGCCAGACACTGCCCCTGGTATTGCATTTAACCCCCACACCAGACTGCAAAGTAGGTGTTACCATTCCAGTTTACAGGAGAGCCTCAGGTATCTCATGCGTTTTACCAAAGGGAGAAACCAAGGGTAAAGCCTTACCCTGGCTCTGAAATTTTTTTATATTCGATCACACACGGCGTGGGAGAGCACAGGTGACTTGAGCTGGCCCTGGAAGGAATTATAGGGTGAGGGTTTGGGGGTGCCGAGGAGGCAGAGGCCTGCCAGGCCTAGGCTTGGGATCTTGGAGCAGCAGGAACGTTGGCTGGTGGGGATGGTGGGTAAGTCGTGGGCTCCATTGTCAGGCCTCCAGCCAGTCAGGCCTCTCAGTGTTCTGTTCCTGGGACTCCTGAACTCTGCCTTCCTACTCAGAAAATAATTATCCTCCACATACCGATCATTCCCATGGAGTATTTCCACTTATCTTATCCTCTGTGATTATATTTAAGGGACATGAGGATGTTATTCCATAATTTTTTGTACTCCCTGATGGGGTTGACTTAGGGCAAGGCACAGACTAGTCCCTAGCTCAAGCTTTTTCTGTGGGATGACCTTGGATGCCCTCGAGCTTCAGAGCACAACTGTGAGACTTGGAGGACTCCAGCTGCTTTGCCTCTCTGCCCTATGATCTGCCAGAGGAGGATAGGGGACCATTGGGAAAGAAAGGGTCTTCTTAGTTAACTTGGCTAATCCTGTCTCTGTGCTCCCAGTTCAAGACTGGTACTTGTTCATGCCCTGCTAACTTTTGTGAGGGAGCCTCTGAGTTGACAGAATGTAAGAGCCCATGACTTGCTAATGCCTTTGGTCTGTAACAAGACCATCCCAGGACCCCGGCTGGCTGGCCCTGGACTGTGGCAATGATCAATGAAAACATAAGGCATTGTTCAAACAGGAGCTACGGTGCTGGGAGCCACCAGGGACTGTTTACCAGCCCTCAGTGGAGAGACTTTTAGGAAAAAGTAGACAGAGAGTAGTTCTGTGTCTCTGGGGGTTGACTTATTTGACAATCAAAGTGATTTGAGAATTACTGCCCACACAGCTCTTGGTGTTGATGACAGACAGGGCTTATTGGACACTGCAGCCAACTCCTCCCAGAGGCTTTCTACACGGCCAGTGGAACTGGAGGTCGTCTAGTTAATTATAAAACTCTGTTAAAGGAAGAGATCATTTTTAAAAAGAGTACAGACATTTTAGTTTAAACCCAAACAGATAGGTCTGTGTGGACCCTTGTAAACCGACTAATTTGGAGCTCCCTTTCCTCTATTACATGAACCACATCCACAATACATCAGTGACTTAAGCTTCCAGTTTGAGTTCTTAAAAGTAAAGTAAGAATTTAGCCACTTGTGATGCAATCTAAGTACAGAATCCTTTTAGAATTTTTTACATTTCTCTAACAATTCAAGAGCACTTTTTTTTAAAAAAAATGATCCTGTTATTAAGTCTCTTCAAAACATCTACTTGGTTGTCACAGAAATAGCTCTTTTTATTCTTGTTTCATCACTTATGTAATGTTCAGTTAAATTTTCTGTTTTGATCAACGAACACTACCATCTTAAACAGTTTTGGAAATGATCCCAGCTGATTCGTGGTAAGCAGAACACTCGGTGGGAGCCGAGAACCCACAGGTGTGTGCAAGAGAATCCTGCCCAGCGCACACCCAGGCTCGAGTTGGTATCATTTACCAAGGGAATAGACAGTGTGCATTTAGCTAATTGGTAGGTCAGTTATGTAAGCAGAGGTCATGAGCAGACTTGCAAGGTCAGTGTTGCTGTATCTGTCATGAATGACCATGCTGGTTCCACAGTCTCTGCCGACCTGCCGACCCTGCCCTGTTGGGGCCTGCAGGCCTCAGCTCTGTCCTGCCTGGGGAGGAGTAGGCCTGAGTTGAGACTCTGTCCCCTCTCCTCCCTTTGGCATTGTCCTCTTGTTCTTACCAAGGAGCTGCCTTGTGGAGAGGTGTTGCCTCCCTTACATGAAACGTGTTGTCCTGAATGGAGGAACAGCCTCCAGCTGAGTATCCAGGAAGTGAGCTATTGTTCACACAGCATGTTCTAAACAGTCTCTGCAAGAAGGAAGCCCTTTCCCTCTGGTTTGTGTACACACACACACACACACACACACCCCACGCAACCCTCCCCGGGTTTTGATTAACTTGTTTTTTAGGTAGAATTCTGTTTATTTTGGAACTAGATCAGTGTGAATCATGAGTGCAAAGCCTTTTAATCTCTATAAACTGAAATGAACAGGGAGTCAGGACCGTGTGGGCTACTGACCCAGCATCTGTGGTTTTACAAGGATTGCAGCTGTTTCTTGGTGTAAGGAAGGCATGCAGCTGGCCAGGAGGGTTACAGAGTGAAAACTAAATGACTTTTAGGCTCAACCTTGTTTTTCCAAGCACTTAATTTAAGAAGGCTCCTTAGTGCCTCCTGCCATGGCCCCAGATGTGGCAGGGACCTCTCCCAGAAACAGGGGCAGACAGACGCTGCCTTTGGCAAAGGAGCAGATCTCACCACCGGCGCTTACAGCAGTGAGAACCTTGCCTTACTTCTGGGGTGACGTCATCCGGGGAATGAGGTGTTCCATGAGGACCCGTGTCTTTTACGCGGTGCAACGCCTGCTCAAACTCCTATCATAATAAACAGACTGCTTATTAGGCTCCCTCCGCGACCAAGACCTCTTGTACAGTGTGTCAGATCTTAGCAGCAGTCCAGTCAGTGTTCATGTCTCCGTTTTGCCTTTGAAGAAATGGAGGCCTAAGGAGGAGATGTAAAGTAATTTGTCCATAACAATGATCCCATGAGGGAGGAAATTTTTCACGCTTTATAGAAAGGAAATTGAAAAAATATTAAATGACTTGGCCAAGGTTCCACAACTAATTAAATGGGTTTTGAACTCAAGTTTCTTATTCCAAAGTCCTCATTTTTTCCACCACTACTCATTGCCTTTTCAATGGTCTCAGTCCCATATATTTGAAATTGTACTCTGAGCTTTAATAGAGCAGAAGCTAGGCTCTGTAACCCTCCTGAATAAGGTGGAGGCCATGAATTAGAAAGATAATTAATCAGGCACTGGTTACATATTTCTAGTGTTGTGACCATAGCAATTCTATAATTTTTCTTATGTTTGGTTTTCTCTTCTGTAAAGTGGGAAGCATTTTAGCTCTCCTCCAGGCTGGTTGTGAGGATGAACTGAATGCTGGGAGGCTATCAGCTGCTGTTCGGTGCAGAGACCCCCCCGGGCAGAACCTAGCCCTACAACCACACCATCCTGAGGGCTCTAATGTTAACATTGTTGATCAAAAAGTGCTTTCCAAGGAAAAGGATACCTTGCTGTGAGCACCTGAATTCAATTTTCAACAAAGATGACCTCCTGAAGTAGGGAAGAGATCATTCAATAAACTCTGAACACAGTCCACACACTTTTCCCTTGCTCCTTCAGTAGTCTGAGCATGAATTTGATCTCATTTTATTGCTTTCAGGCTATGAAATGAACAAACATATTCTGCCAGCCAAGCATTCTAACATGCCGCTTCCCATACTAAAGAAACTCATTGATGCAGGGGTTAGTGTCTTAATTCTCATTGATATCAACCAGTTACCCAGGTCTGCC
Organism: Pteronotus mesoamericanus; assembly: GCF_021234165.1. Lineage (NCBI taxonomy): Eukaryota > Metazoa > Chordata > Mammalia > Chiroptera > Mormoopidae > Pteronotus > Pteronotus mesoamericanus. Next base: position 5,175,474 of record NW_026555085.1, read on the forward strand.
CATCCCTGGGAATAAACACTGAGATTGAGTTTTCAGACTGTCAAGACTGGGGCAAGCCTGGTTCCAGAAGAGAGAAAGCCACAGCCCATGGAGGAGCTGTGCTGTGGGCCCTCCCCCCCAGAACCTTTGAGCTCGGGAGTAGTGAAGTCAGCTTCCCCACGTTCCTTTGTCTTTGTGTTTCCTTTGCCTTCAGCATGTCTTTGCTTATTAGTCTGTGGAGCACAGTTCATTAGAAATGATAAAACTCAAACCAAGGTTGATCTTATAATCTGTTTTTCTCTAAAAATTTGATCCTGAAAGAGACTTTTTCATCCTGAAAATTCTTGAACATACAGAAAACTTGAAAGAGACTTGGATAATGAATACCTATATACCCACCACCTTGAGCCTAGGCTCTGCGGTCAGCATTGTGCTATACTTGCTTTATCTCATATCCCTCCATAGCTCCAACCACTTAAAAATCCATGTTATTTTTTTTGTATTTCAGTGTAACTGACAAACATCAGTACATTTCATCCTTAAACATTTTATAATGTATATCATGAACTAAAGTTCAATATTTTTCTATAGTTATTTGAGGGGGGATGGTCAATTTAAAGAGTTCAATACATAAATCTTAAGTCTGCCATTCCCTGAGTTTTGATAAATATGTACATTTGTGTGACCCAAAACCCTATCAAGTTAGGAAATATTATCACCACCCCAGACAGTCCTCTTCACACCCCTCCCAGTCAGCCCCACCTGCCCCGTCTGCCAGGGGCTCCTCCTCTGTCGTTCACGCCACTGCAGATTGGTTTGGCCTTTTCTAGAACTTCGTGAAAATGGAATCAATGCAGTGTGCCCTCTTTTGTGTAAGGTTTACGTGAAATATTTTAATTAGTGCTTTGAAATGAAGTTTGGGCCCTGGCTCGTGTGGCTTAGTGGATTGACTGCCGACCTATGAACCAAAAGGTCACTGGTTCGATTCCCAGTCAGGACACATACCTGCGTTGCAGGCCAGGTCCCTGGTTGGAGGAGTGAAAGGCGACCGATCAATGTATCTCTAGCATATCAATATTTCTCTCCCTCTCTTTCTCCTTCCCTTCCTCTCTCTAAATAAATAAATAAAATCTTAAAAAAATGAAGTTTGGGGACTCTCACAACTGTATTTATCCAACATCTTCCTATTTCATGAGTTCAGAGATAATTAGGAGTAGCAAGCTACAGGAGATCCCAGGACAGCTGATGGATACTGGTAGTGTATTTGTATTACATATGTAATTTTTGTTTTACATCTTTAATGTATATAATTTGGTGCTCAAAATTTCACATCTAACAGACCTGATATTACAAGGCAGGTGTTCCCCAGCAGAACCCAAGCAGCCCATGGCTGTCGGACCCTGGTCCCTGGCCACGCTGATGAGGAAACGGATTGTGAGTGGGAGCCTAGGATGTTTTCTTGGAGCTCATTTACTCCAGAGCCAGACTAACAGTGCTGTGCGCTGGAATGCAGTGCAGACGGAAGACGAACGGGGCCGAGCGGGGGCTACTTGGATGTTGTTGATGATGAAGGAAACCAAAGACCCACGAGGCGGGTTACCCGCTGTTTGCAGTGACTGCAGGCTCTCTGGGGTCTGTGTGCTTCCTCCTCATCTGCCCTCGCCCTCCATTAAGCCTACTGCTGGATGGAAAGTAGATTGCAAAAATTGGACTAGAACCCAAATACATAATCCTCATTAATCTTTTAGATTCTTGTCCCATTTTTTAAAGCCAGTACTTGGCACACAACCCAGAGTTATATGGCAAGCAATAATAAAGTTAATTGGAATCTAGGTCTCTCAACTTTTTTTTCTTCTTTCAGCAGTTTCTTGGGGCTTTGAGTTAAAGATTGCTGTTCTAGCATGAGAAGGTCATTTGGCAGGTATTGTTTACAAGTAGGACACCTTTTCGGTCAAGTTGTATTGAAGGTCTGGGGCCCAGGCATCCTGGGCGAGGGAAAGAGCAGGCTGGTAGACATGGGGTGAGAGAGGCGTTGGGGAACAAGGCCCAGTATCAGCAACCCGAGAGGGACGGGAGGGAGATAGGGAGTTAGAGACTTAAGACTGGGGTCGTTGGCTTTCCTCACTCCACCAGTGTAGCTGGGACAAACACCTCATGGGATTTAACAAAAGGACAGAGCTCTGTTGTCTCTCAGTCTAACAGAAAGAGGGATTGACAACAAAGATGACAATATAAAGAGGATTCAGATGGGGATAGAACAATTCATATGGTCACAGCCTGCATGCCCCTGTGTCGAGACAGAGGAAGCCGAGACTACCCCCGCCTGCGGAAAAGAGGCTCCTCAGGAGGACTGCCCAGAGCTGACAGCCCTGGGCAATTGCAGGTACTTATTCATCCCTGCCGCCTTCTCCCGCACTGTCCTGCCTCCCTCTCCTCAAGCGGTTGACACAGTTAGAAAATCAGGACAAATAATTTACTTCAATCCATCTTTGTCTTTCTTGAGGCTTGTGCAATTCAGTCTGGAGGGAGAGGGCAAAAAATACCCCTGACCCTGGTCAGTGAGCCTGTTAAAAAATGCGAAATCAAAGCCCTCTCTAGGCGGAGAGCCTGTCTGCTGCTAAGAGGCAGAGGACAGAGATGATGATGAATTCTTATGTGGTCTCTGGGCCTGGAATGCAGCCGTCAGCAGTCTTTCCCTAAAGACTTGCACAGCCAGGGTGACGTCAGCAGTCACCTGATGGATGGCCTGGGCACAGCCATCTGGTGAGGCTGGGGAGGCTAAGGCTCTGCTCGTCAGCCATGTGTCCCTGGGGATGGGGAGCACTGTCCAGGCGAGGCCAGCTGGGCACCCCCCCTCCCCCAGCAGGAAGCTCAAGCTCTCCTTGGAGCAGGCTTGGCCTCTGATGGCACTTACTGGACGTGAGAACTCTGTCATCAGCAGGGAGTTGGGAAGTATGCCTGTGGAGAAGAGCTTCGACGTTCTCACCTGAAAAATGGGTACTACATTTGCATGGCAGTGAGTTGAGGCTCTGCAGGATTGATTGTTGAAAGGGCCAGCTGGTAGTTGTGCAGTATGGAGGTTGCTGGCCTCACAAGCCAATGAGTCTGGAAGAAGATACAGATGAGGAGGGAAGGGAAATTAGAGAACCCAGATGGGGCCTGAGGTGTTGGCTGCCTTTCCCCTCTCACTCCCTCAGTGGGGCAACTAGCCTGGCGTGCGCATGTAACGGATGGTAGCTGTTTCTATCTGTCACCAGCCTCTCCAGTGTGCCAGCTCTGCACAAGGCACCCTGTGGGAGCCAAAAGAAACAGTGGGAAACAAGATCTTCAGCCTTAGGTGTTTGGTAGTGTCTCTGGGACACACCATGAAACAGCTGGTCAGGGAAGTAACAGTGCAAAGCAGAGTGTATTTCTGAGCCAAGGCAGTAGTAACTGTTGGGGCAGAAAAGAAGACGTGGAAAGTGTAGGCCCAAGAAGTCTATTGTGTGTTTCCCATGGGTGGGAGCTGACAGCTCCCCCAGCAGCAGAAAGAGGGGTGGGAGAGAGTGTCTGACCTCAGAAGCCAAATTCAGTTGCTGGTAAATCTCAGGAACATCTCATGTTCCCATTTGTACAAATGGTAGAAGGAAGGCTGTCTCTTTCCCTTCCTCCTCTGCATTGGTCTTGGCTTACAGGCAGGTTGACCAGACTGATGCCTGCTCCCTGACACTGGCTGCTGCTTCTAGCTTGTACCTGGAGGGGAGGTTTACACAGGCTAACACACGCAACACCCATCAGCTGTCTCCCCCTCCCCTCCTCTCCAGTGTCCCCTGAAACATGGCCAGTGGAGTCTGATTTGCTCCTAGCAGCCAGGTTATGGTGACAGGAAATGGAGGCCTCTCTGTGCACAGAACGTCACCTCCCGCTGCCCACCTGGGGGCAACCAGGAGTATGTGTTCCAAACAGGCAGTTGTCAGATGACCTGAGCAGCAACACCTCTAGTGTTTGTGTTTGGTTTTGTTTTTAGACATATGATGAATACATTTTATACAGCCCCGGTTGGAGGGAGTGGTGCTGAAATAGATTAGCTCTGAATACTTTCCAAAAATGGAATATTTCTAAGCATTTTTTGAATACATGAATCCATTATTGTGATAACCGTCAGGAGTTCTCTAATTTAGTTTGTGTGAAGCTCAGTATGAAAATATGGCTATTTCCCATCTCTCCCCAAAAATGACAGATTCCACCCAGCCTGCCCCCCACTCCCACCGGCAATCCCCACACCATTGTCCATGTCCATGGGTCATGCATACATGTTCTTCGATCCTTTTTTTAAAAAGTTCTTTTCTGTAGAAAGAGTCCCAAGGTGTATTATTAAACAGAAAATGGAATGCCTCTGGCAGTGTGGGAGGTGGAATACATTCATATATTTGGTTACATGCGAACTGAATAGACCTAGGACACTGGAGAAACTGGTTATACTGGTTTCTTCCAGAGAGAAAATCTAGGAGCCCGGAGACAGGGGCAGGAAGGAGAGTTTTCTCTGAATATCCTTTTGTGTCTTCTGAATTTTAAACCATGGATGTTTTACCCATCAAGAAATAAATGTAAGTAGCCCTGGCCCGTGTGGCTCAGTTGGTTAGCACACCACCCCACAGCTAAAAGGTTGCAGGTTTGATTCCATGTCTGGGCACACATGATCCCCGGTCCCAGCAAATACACGAGGCAACCAATCAATATTTCTCTCTCCCCCTTCCTCACTCTCTAAAAGCAATGAAAAAAAATCTCCTTGGGTAAGGATAAATAAATAAGTGTAAGTAAAATTATTTTTTAAAACTTTAAAAATAAGTTTTACTAGGCTAGAGCATTGCAGATAACAGAAGGGACATGGAAAGCAAACTTATCTTTTATTGAGCATCTACAGTAAACCAGGTCTTTGACTGCATGCTTTATGTACATGTTCCTTTTTGTCCACACAACCCTTTGTGGGAAGCAGGATCTGTCCCCACTTCCATAAATTGAACGCTGAGGCATTGGGTGTTGAGAGTGCTCCTTGTACATCGGGGAAGGAGGCAGCAGGAGGCGGCCAGGGCCAAGGAAAGGGAGGCACTGGTGGGCAGGTGGGCGGGCAGAGCAGACCTGCTGTGGGGCCGCCTGGCCAGTGCGTGGGCACCCCCCACCACCTACTCCACTGGTCAGCTGTCATGTTTCCCTTTGTTCTTGCTGAGCCCAGGGACAAGAATTGCAGTGCGCAGGTGTGCGTTAACAGGCAGTCGTTTCTGTGGCTGGCGAATGCCCTCCTCTGCTCCTCTGCTGGGTGTAAATGTGCCATCTTTGTCTGCCAGCTACAGGATGGCTGGAGAGTTGTTTTTCTGATTGTCAGATCCTTACTTGCACTTAGAGGAAAGCTTCCAAACCCTGGTACAAAAGGTCCTCTTTCCATTTCTTTGGAAAAAAGAACAGTGAATTGAGCTCATTATCACTGCAGCCCAGAAAGGAGGAGGAGGGGAAGAAGAGAAGGTGGTCTCCTCCTCACTGCACTGTCCCACCTCTGGCTAGTTTTCCTGGGGCGGGGGGCTTGCGTCTGGCTCAGCATGACCGAAGCCATATGGCTGGGGTGGGCGGTCCATACAGGGGCGGTGTTGGAGACATTAGATGTGTTGAGACCAGCTGTCTGCTGAGGTCCAGCGAAAGACAAGTGTCTGTGCCCTTCTTATCCCTGAATGCAGAGCTGTCTGGGATTGCTGGCCTCCGGGGAGCAAAAAATCCTCCATTTAGGATCATTTACAGTACTTGTCTCAGCTCTAGAAAGTGGCCTCACAACCCAGAGCTGGCGTTCATACAGTATCAGCGATCTGGTGAGTGCTTATGATTTGCCAGGCACTGCTCTAGGCACCTGGGGTCTTACATATGACAAAGCTGGCAAAGTCTCTACTCTCATGGAACTAAAATGCTAGCATGAGCAGTGAAATGTGCCAGGTCTGGCCTGCTCTTGCACCCTCCGCTCAACCTCTGCCTGGTCTGGGAGAACTGCGGAGAGGGGAGACACAGAAATGCCTAGGAAGAGAGGCCCTTTGGCATTCCCAGCAGCCAGGCCCAGGTTGTTACCTGCTCACTCCCTTCAGAGCATGTTTTTAGACCCTACTGGGTCATGGCCAAAGTGGTTCTTTCTTAACCTGAGTGGCACAGAGTTCTGATACCTTGCAGGTTGGTGCCGGATTTGGAATAATCTGGAAGAACCCTGGAGGCCTGCCCAGTGCGTTGATGGTGAGCTGGCCTTATTTAATCCAAGCCTGACAGCCTTTCCTTTTTGTCCCTCTTGTGTTTCAGATTGAGAAAATCATGAGCTCTATTGGAGAAGGGATTGACTTTTCTCAGGAACAGCAGAAGATCTCAGGTACTGTACCAAGCAGCCATCTTCCCTGCAGAACACAGGCCTTCGGCTCCTTTCCGGCTCAGGTTTTCCCTCTGACACAGAAGCTGTCACTTAGGGAGTGAGGGAAGTCAGCCTCTGACCACATCATCCTCTTACAATTCAAGGTCTTAATTATCTGACAGTCCATCTAACTGTTATTTTTAGAGCCATGACTCCTTTTCCATATTGGAGGGGAATGTATACAAATTGAATTTCAGTCTGCCTAGTGAGAAACTATTTTTTTAATGAACAATTGTCACTCATAATCCTTTTCATAAATGTAGGTTCTCTGGATGGCTTAAATTGCACTACTTCTCAGTGTTGGTCTTTCCAGCTTCCCAGGCAGCTCTAGCACTAACTGTTCACTGGAACGTGGCTCTTGTTGGTCTAATTCATGACAGAGGCAGAGGGTTGGACCAGTGGCCTTGACTGTTAGTCTGCATCTCCTGAGGGGTCGGTTTTGCTATTTCCTCCTGTGTATGTTTCTCCATTTCTCCATTTAGTTACTCATCCTTTTTCCTTCAGATCACTACTACTTTGGGCTTTCCTTTCACCTCAGAGCCGTAGGGGTGAGGTCTGCCTGTTTCCTTCATTTGAAACCGGGGACCAAGGAGGCTATGTCTGAGCTGTTGTCCTTGATAATAGAAATGTGGTTGTGATACTTTCTTCAGTTGATGGCATCCTTAAAGGTGCCTCTCACAGCAGCTCTCACTCTCCTCCCCCAAGCATCTACAGGTCATCCTTCCCACCCCTCAACGGGGTCTGTGCCCCTTACCAAGGAAATGCCTCTCTGCATTGAAGGGGTAGACTTTCTTGCTTACTATGGAGGCTCCATCCAGGATTGACCTGTTAGCCCCAGTAAGATCTGCTTCCTCCGTGGACCTCTGGCTCTGGCAGGAAGTCTGATGAGTGGGGGGCAAGTGTGCGCATCATGAAGAAAGGGCCTGCTGTGGCCATGGGGCTTGTGAAGAGAGAACAGGCTCTAGAGCTTCAGTCCTGGGTTCAGTCCTGGTTCTAGACACGTGTGTGTCTTCGACAAGTCACTTAATCTCTGTGAGCCCCCAGTTCCCTATCTACAACATTGGGATGATAGTATCTACCTAATAGGTTTGTGGGAATGAATAATATATACAAATACTTGAGCTAAAGAGATACTCAATGTAGTAGCTATGCTTGTTTTCATCTGTGAAATGACTGCTAACGCGTATCGAGAAAGCTAGAGAAGAGGACACCTGTGCCGCTGGCTGTCTCCTGGCACCACTCTTCAGACTGCATTCCTGGGCCCGCCCCCAGCCCTCTGCTCCTTACCCCCCCGCCACAGGCTTATGTCCCTGGGTTCTAGCAGGGAGGGCCCGGCTGGGTGGGGTGTGTCTTTGTTAGCCCTGGATTACGGTGGGGTCTGCAGGGGGCTCTTCTGGCTAAGAGTTTATGGACCTGTTCCCAGGCAGTTGCTTACTCTCAGGCATGCGGTCGCACACTGTTTTAGTTTGCAGGCTTTACTTAGAGTCAGTGTTTGTGGGGAATAGAAGTTTAGGACTGAGACAATCACCGTTGCCATTTTCAAAGGTGTGCTTTGGGCACAGCCAGGAATGGGGTTGATAACAGTCAGTTCAGCTGAGGCCGAGTTTTGCTTCCCTGTACCCCTCTGGGTCAGAGGAGCCTAAATGACCTGTGTGTGCTTGAGACACAGGGTTTAGAAGCAGCCTTTCCTAAATCAGGAGATGCGGCAGCATCTCTGGAAAACACTCTTCTGGAAGAGCCCTTCTCCTTGGAGGTGGTGACATGGAGCTCTTTCTTTGATCTGCTGGCTCTACACCCAGTTCTTGCCCCCCATGAACTAGTGTGAATGCCAAGAGTTCATTGGTCCCGCTATCCCCCTAGGTTTCTGGATCCCAACACAATCTTGCTTTAGTATTCATTGAGTTGAATTACCCTCCATACCCCAGCTTAGGAAGCGAAGGGCAGGCACACAGGGGTGACCTCCTGAACAGATGGTGCGTCCACCCAAGCTGCTGAGCCCCAGGCCAGGCCGTGGTATGTGCAGCGGGGAGGCTCAGCCTGCCCCCCACACTGCTTTCTATCTAACAGTCAGGAGGGGCTTTCCCAGGACCACGAGGAGCACCAGCCTTCAGCCCAGACCAAAGCAGAATTCTTGTTTATTTTGAGTGATCACTATCAGGTGCAGATTGTCCTTGGGCTTCTGGATCTAGGAGAAGGGACCTGGGCTCTGGATTTGCCGGCCTGGCTGGGGAAGCGGGTTCCTCCAGCAGCCAGCCCTCAGCTAAAAGCACGGGATTGCACCCCGCCCCCGCCCCACCCATGTCCTGCAGGATGAGACCCTATTCGGCACTAGCTTCTCAGTCCTGTTTTGGGCCATGAGCCCCTGAGCTGCCAGCATTGGGCTAGTTACCTGAATCCACCGCAGCCCCTGCCAGGTGTGGTTTAAACTCATCCCACTGTCAGGAGTCCAGGAGGTCAGCCTTCCCAATGGCCCAGGCCTCTCTGGCCTTGTTCACCAAAAGCCTGTTTGTCAAGTAGAAGAAACTGCTTGGCTTTCTTTTGCTAAGGCCAGTCGCTTTAGCGGTCGAGTGGCAGCTTAACACCTGCCCCCCCTGAAGCCTCATCTCCCTGCACACAGAGCCCCTTCTGTGCCAGGACCACCCACAGCCTGTCCGATGCAGGTGTCCCCTAGCATGTTTGCAGGTTGCATGTGGTCCCTGGGTTGTCTGTGTACATGTTACTTTTTTGTCTCCACAGCTGGACTTGGGGTTTGGTTCTGGCCTCCCCTTGTCCTTGTCACCTCCCTCCCATGCCTTCTCCTTCAGATTGTGCCTGCCCTGCCCTGGGCCTGGCACCTCTCCCCAGTGCTCCGACAGGCCTGGAGGGGAGTCACTTCCTGGCTGTTTGGTGCGCTCACCTGGGGAATATCAGGTGTAGTGTCCTTACCTTGCTACCTGTGTTTGTGGTACCCATGACATATCTTCTTGGCAGAGGGGCACAGTCATTCCTTAAGTGGCAAGTGGGCTTTGTCTTTGGGGCTGTGTCATTCATTCCTCTGTCCCCTCTCTGGCTGTCCTGGAAACTGTCAACCAAAACTATATGAGTGTTCGTCTCTCTGCTCCCCGAGAAGCTGTCCTAGCCCCTTGAGCTGGAGGTAAAGTCTTGTCGTCTTTACCTTTACATTGGTGGGTGTGTCAGCCAACATCGGATGTTGGGGAACCTGTCATTTTGCTCTGGTGCTAGTGCTGCTGTGTCCTCCCCCTGAGGCGGCGGCAGCTTCTGTTTCGATGTCCGATCCCTGATGTATTTTCCTGAGCGTGGAGGGGAGGAGGAGGGGGAGGGGAAAGGGGGAGGACCAGACATTATGAGAGTGAGCAAGGTCTGTGGAGCTGGCAGCAGGCAGCGTGGAGCCCGAGAGGCTTTAGACAAAGCACTCCGCTGCGTTCTGTGAGCGCACACGTCCTCCGGCAGCCAGGGCTCCAGGCAGGAATGAATCAGCGGCTGGGAACACCTGACCTCATGGGCGGACAAGAGCCTGCTACTTAGGTCCCTGGAGCCGACAGCCCTGCTCAAGGGCAGGGGAGCCCCAGGCTCAGCATCTTGGAGCACTGCTACAGCATGCACTGGGAGGCTGCCCGGCTCTCTGGCCACCATCTGCTCAGCAGAGAGGACAGACAAGAAGGGGGGCCTGGGACCCTGGGTCACCAGGCTCCTAAAGAACCAAGCCAGTGGCCTTGGCCTGCCTGGCAGGCGGAAATGCCGGGAACAATAGAATGACTTTCACCGTGTCAAGAGTTCTCTGGAGGTGATGTTTTTACAGTTGGCTCTTCTTCTTTCCTCGCACCTTTCTCTTCCCATTTTCTTTTTCTTTTCTTTTTTTTTTTTTTTTTTCTTTATCTGTACTTACCTGTGAGCACTAGAGAAGTAGGTGGCGTTTAAGGCGTTTAGCTCAGGACATTCAAGGTCTTCCAGGGAGGGCCGAACTTCTTTCCTCCCTCACCCCGCCTCCCCTGCTCGATCTGAGGAGCATAGCAAATAGATGTCCTCCCTTCCCCGCTCGTCCTAGAGAAGATCGTCGGGATCCAGAGAACCTGGGAAGACACTTGCTGTCTTTATCTCTCAAAGAGAGAACAGCGCAGAATGTGAGTAGACAGGCAACCAGAGCTTGGCTGACAAAGGACCACTTCCCTTTGCTCTTCTCTGCTGGATTTTGTCATCTTTAGCCAAAAACTGGATCTGCCTGCCTGCTTTCCTGGCAGGCAGGTGAGTCACAGGAACAGCCACCATCAGAGGAAAATGAATGCCGAGCCCCTGCAAACCTACCCGGCCAGAGAACGCAGCTCTCTAGACAGTGCCGTGGCCCGGGAGACACCCTGCTTGCTGCTGGCACCTGGGGTCTAGCTGCAGACCCAGTTCCTGGCCCGCTGGCCGCACAGCCCAGTGGAGTGTGATGTCACCGTTCCAGCAGAGCCACTCAGAATGTGGTCCCTGAGCCGTGGCCCATGCACCCTGTCAGCTCCTCGCTGCCTGAGCCTCTGAGCACAAAGGGCCATGGTTTGCTTGTTCCGGGACTGCTGGGGGAAAACAAGTAAAAGTCTCTTTTCTCCCTGCCATGTTCGCTGCTTCTTGGGTTGCATGTGCTGGGTCCCTGTGAACAGCTGCTGCTTCCCTCCTGGAGCCCCCCCAGTGTGCCTGTGTCCCAGAGCTGCATGAAGATGTGTGTGCTGTCCTGACCCGTGTGTGCTGCAGGGGCGCAGGACTGGCCCCATGCTCATAGCTCCACGGGGCTCCCGGATGCATGGATGACAGGAGCTCACAGCCCCGCTGGTGCCCGTGGGACCAGACTTTGTGAACTACCTCAGTGTGAACACTGACAAGGAGTTGACCCAGAGATTGTTGGCGGTTGGCTTCGTTCCCACACCTGCCTGTCCCCGACTGGTGGGCAGAGGTCATGCATGTGCCCCGCAGCCTGGAGCAGCTTGGCTGAGGGGTGAGCAGGCCAGCCGCCCGAGGTTGCAGGTGTGTGCGAGGCCTGGCAGGCTGCCCTCAGCCCGCACACGGAAGAGGAGCTGCAGGTCCTCTGTTCTCCCGCTCTGGCCTTTTGTCCATAGTTTGTCTGCTTTATGGTAATGACTATGATGTGGCAGTGCCATCTGTCTTCATCTGAGTGCCGCTGCTACCGCCTTAACCGTTTTTCCCTTTTCAAGCGTCTGCCGATTCCTCTCTCGTCAGGTTCGCGGACGCTGGAACAGAGCGTCGGGGAGTGGCTGGAGGCGGTGGGGCTGCAGCAATATGAGAGCAAGTTGCTTCTGAATGGCTTTGACGATGTCCGCTTCCTGGTAAGTGCACAGGCCTCCTGGGGCGGGTGCCCCATGGGAACTGCTCCTGCTGCAGTTTCAGACAGTATGTAGAAGTGACTCACAGAGCCGGGAGTGTCATGTGTCTTCTTTCTAAACTCTCCCTCTCTACTGGGCTGTACAGAGAACTCTTTGCAAGTCTGCATCCCAAGAAGGAGGGTCCCTCCCCAGTCTCCCTCTCAAAGCTCAGGCCATGTGTTGTGTGATGTGGCATCAGGCCATCTTGTTCCCAGTCAGACACCAGAAGTTTTGGTGGACAGGACAGCCAGGTCCCTGTGGTGTCTGCCCTATCCTGTCTTAGCTGGATACCATAAGTTTCTTTTGTCCTCCAAAACGTTGCTATCAAGCAAGTCACATGTCTGGCAGAAAGACCTCTTTGCCCAGTGTCTGGGTGGCTGCAACAGCCTCAAGTGCCCATCCATGTGCCCACGGCCTCACAGATGGCCCAGAGAGGCTGCTTGTTTGAAGGACTGGTTGCTTTTCTGAAGTATAATTTTATACAAAGAAGAAAAGTCTAGGTGTCTTTTCCTCAGGCTCCCTGTGGAGTAGGGGCTCCCTCTGACAGTCTGGAAGTTGCTGAGGACAGGGTGCCTGCAGTGACGATCCCTCTCCAGGAAGCCCTCCCTGAGACTCCCTCGTGGGCTGGCCAGGGCAGCACAGCCTGCGCACGGCTGAGCCAAGGGCTTCGGCTCCCCTCAGAGGCAGCACTGGCGTCCCCTGGGAGGCATTTAGTGGCAATGCCAGTGAGAGCTGGCACTCCTCTGCCTCCTGAGTGCTGGGCACCGTGGGTGCTGGTGCGCCTGTGTCAGCTCCTTGAACCGCAGCCCAGCAGCCCTGAGATGTGTGCTAGTATTATCATTTTCATCTTCCAGATCCAGAGCAGTTAAGTGGCTTGCTCTTGTTCACACCACCAGTGATTGGCAGCATGGGAATGTGCACCCAGGCACTCTGGGTCTGAGGGCCATGTTCTAACCACGATACCACACAGGGTCTTTCCCACATCTGAGGATGTGGGGAGTGGCAGTGTAATCATTTCCGTGCTTTAAGTCACCGTGTCCATGTGTCACTTCAGGTGCTTGGTTTGAGGTGAATTTAGCCAACCTTCCTTGCCCCTGCCCTTCCTTGTTCCCTGGCAGGCCTGTTGCCTGCTCTGCCAGTTCCTGGGAGCACCATCCTGGCTTGGCATTGAGTTGCCTTTCCTCTCTGACGCAGATCTCTCTCTGTGCCCACCTCCCTCCACTGCCTTTTGAGGGGCAGTGGCGAAAGTCAGCCTAGGGCTCCTACCTCTGCCCTCACCTCTACAGTGTGGGTCTCTGTGGGATTCCCACTGACGGGGCTGCATCTGGTGCCTCCCAGATGCCCAGGGACCTAGCCTGGGCTTCCAGGAGGGGCCCTGAGTAGGACAGCTTGCCATACCTGGGCCATCTTCATCTCCAGGGCAGAGTGTGAAATTTACAGCAAGCCACCTTTCCAAAGCCTACTGAAGGCCAGTTATTTTTTAGCTTTAAAAAAAATTAGGTTTTAAAATAGCAATTTTTTAAAAAGTTAAACTGAGTATATTTATAGTTCTTTAAACCTAACCCCCTGACTCACCACGTTCCTTAGGAAAGGCCGACAAACCCAGAACAGAGGTGTGGGTTCAGCCAGTGAGGGGGATGAGTGGCCCCTGGCACTAATGTAGCGGGGCCCCCTCTCTGTACATACCCTTTCCTTAGACTGGCCATCAGGCAGGTGAGGGAAGGTAGCCGTGGACTTCATGTGTCCCCTCCCTGTGCTTCAGTATTTTAGAGGCTGAGCTCTTGACTTCTCGCTCCTCCTGCTAATTTTGGAAAGGTGAGATTCCCAACCGTTGAATATCAAGGCGCCGTTAAAACCGCTCCCCTGCCCTTCCTTTCGCTCCCTTCCAGCAAGTCACTGGACAGGCATCTGGGGAGATATGGCCCTGGCCCAGACATCCATTCAAGATGCAGGCCTCTGTTAGAAAGGGTCTGTTCCCATTTGACAAGGGCCCTCAGTGAGGGAGGCCAACAGCCCCATTTTTCCAGGACCCTTCCAGGTTCCCCCAGTGGCCCTGGGTACAAGCTGTTCCTCATGACTTCTCTTGGTTCTGCTGGGCAGCTGGTAGGCAGAGTCTGCCCAGGGACTGCTGATTGCACCTCACCCAAGTGTGTTAACATCACTTACCTAGAGTGGCCTGAGTAGCCATGCAAAGCATCCTGGGTAATTGCATGTAAATTGCCAGGTGGGCTGTAAAGCTAATTAAGTTTTAGCAACCAGGAAAAAAGAGGAAAACAACACACGAGAAGGGGGCGATTGTTGTTTAGAAACATTGCATATGATATATAACTTATGTCACGTTAGCTATGGTGTATCCCTGTGTGGTTTGGTGTTTAGCGCTGCAGTTGTCTCCCTTGCTTCTGAAATGCCCTGCAGACTTCTACAAGGTGCACAAGTGGCTCCCAGGAAACCAGGCTCTAGATATAGTGGGAACACCTGGAAACAGGGTGTTTCTCAGACAAGAAGCACTGCTATGGGACTTCTCATGACAGGGTCCTAAAAGCTTGTTCTTATGGAATGCAGAGCATTTGTGGGGGCACGCAGCTCCCTTTCCAGCTCCTTCTCTGGGTGGACTTGAACATCATGTGATCTACCGTATTTTGCTGTGTATAATGCGCACCTTTTTGCCCAAATTTTTGAGGGAAAATAAGGGTGTGCATTATACATGGGTAGTACTAACTCTATCTGCCTTCTATGATGTGTAAATATCATAAATTTGTTACTAGTACATAAAATTTCCTGTACCTTGTATCTTTTCCTATGTTTTATAATTATTTGCTACATAAAATTTCTTATACCATCATATCTTCAAAAGTAAATGCTAAAATTCCTTTATAATACAAAAAATCTACATAGAAATAAATTAAAAATGAATTAAAAAATTAAAACAAGAGATTCTTTTCCTGAAAGTCTGGGCAAAAAACATGGGTGCACATTATACACAGCAAAATACGGTAATTATCCCCTCTGCCTGAACCCCTTCCAGATAATCTTTGATGTTTCAGTGATGGAGATTCACCACCTTACAAAGTAGGAGCCCATTTATGTTTTTCATCATGTGAGCTGATTTAGAACATTTTCACATTAAACAAAAATGCATTTCCTCATGACTTCTGTCCCTTGTTCCTGGGTGTACCTTTTGGGGACACAACAGGACATGCTCAAGCCCTTTAGAAAACCGAGATCTCTGTCATAGCCTCCTGGGTCCTGTCTTGTCTAAGCTCAGTACCCTCTTTCTCTTGAGTGCTTCCTATGATATGATTACTGAGCTAGACAAGTGAGCACTGCAACTTGAACTTTATTCACACTCCTGCCTGCAGGCAGAAAGGGCCACCGATTGGTTAGGGGTCAGAGTCCGGGCGGCAGGGGCTGCCACCTGCTCCCTAGGCTGGTCCCGGGTTGACACCAGATGGGCGAACTCACTACACTGGCTCATGCATCAGAGCCAGTTCCATTCTTTACCACAAATCTTGTCCACAGGAAATGGGCTTTCTTAGGAAAAGGAAGAAGGTAGTTGATAGCTGTCAAGTTTATAGTTCTAAGCACGCTGGTACAGGTCTGCTTATCTGGGGACTCAGCCTGACCTCCCTTCATGGAAGTGTTAAGTAAATGATGATGTCCCTAATGCTGGAGTATTGTGTGGACGTTATAAATGTTTTTGAAGAATGTCTGATGTGGGAAAACACTTGCCTTGGATTGTTGAGGAAGAAATCAAGACACAAAAATCCATATGCAACATGAGCTTGATTTTCAAAAGAGGAAATGTCTCCCAGGGGGGTTACGGGCAGCTTCATCTTCTTTTTTGAAGTATAATAGATTTCCTGCCTTTTCTACAATGAATGTATCTGACATCAGAAAAGCAAATAATGTAGGTATCTTAAGGAAGTCGATGGTGCAGCTGGGAACACAAGGCACATAAAGCAATAAAAACAGCAGCCTGGCCAGGTGTTAAGTGCAGTGGTGGGACCTGTAAGCAGCAGCACAGAGGGGCAGAGAATCTACTTCACCGAGTATTTACCATGTGCCACCGGAGCGGGCCCACAGCCCTGGGGGACTGTCAGCCGGGTCACAGGTGAGTGCTGAGGCTGAGCTGAGGGTGGGGGCACTGCCAGTAGGTGGCACAGCCAGGACACTAGCCCAGATCTGCCCACTTTGAACCTCCGGTTACACTCACTGTCCTGGGCGTTTTTCAAGGCTGTGGGACTTGGAAAGATGCAGGGGATGGAAAGGCTGGTGAGAGGCCTGCGCTGTCTGCAGTGAGTGAGGAGGCCAGCTTGAATGTAGTGATGGGCAGGAGAGGTGGGCGCGGCTGGACTGCAAGGGGTCTTGACAGCCACACTGTGGGGGTGGGGAGAGGGGGTCTTCTGGTTGTGCTGCTCATCAGGCAGAGAACCCCTGCATCCTTAAGAGTGGGCACATGGTGGATGGTCACATGGAAGGACGGACAAAAGGAAAATGGAAATGAGTCTGGCAGCAGGCGCAGGATGAGCAGGAAGCAGAGGCTGAATGGGCAGCCTGTCGCCTCTTAGAGCCCGCATCAGGGAGGCCTTGTGCTCCTCCCATCCATTTATTTCTCCACAGGTTCCTGCCACAGACAGATAGGCTCCCACTGTTTTCCTGCCTGTTTCTGAGACTGTGCCAGCTTGTTACCACATGTTGGAGGGAGATGACAAGTGAAGAGGAGCAGCTCTAAGAGCTGAGAGGCATAAGTCTGGGAGCAAGTCCTCCTTTTCTGGCTTCCATGACGTTTTCCAGCCAGGCCCCAGACCCCCTGAGCTTCCCTTCCTGCACCTGTCCCCAGATTAACACCTCACTCCTCAGCCCGGAAGCCACTTCGTGTGCACTGGAGCAGCGTTTGCCCTTGGCTTCCTATGCCACCTCTTGCCCTCCTCCTCCGTCCTGTCCTTTGCCTCCTTCCCTCCCAGGTTTCAAGGGGAGGTGCTACCCGCACTGCAGTCCCGATGCCTCCCTGCCTTGGCTTCCTCCCCACCGCCCTGCCTCCCTTATCTCCACGTGGCGCTCAGGCGCTGCAGGAGTGGCTGCTCTGTGGATGGTCTGTGCCCCTGTGTGAAGCAGGACCCCAGAGGGAGAGTCTCAGCTGCTGCGTTGGAGGGCCTGGAGGGTCGGTGGAGCCCAGGCTTTGAAAGGAGTACGTTCAGTATGGATTGTGCCTCTTCGACCAACTCGATTCTGTGGTCACTAAGGAACTAACTCCTTGATGCCCGGGGTTGATGTACACCAGCTGCCTTCCATCTCTGCTGGGCCCTTTGCTTTGAGACACAATCTTGTGCACTGTGCTCTCTCGCTCTTCTGTGCTTTCTCTGCCTGACCATGTGGTGTTACTCAGAGTGGCAGCAGCTGAAATTGTTCAGGAGTCTGGCTCTCCTTGCCCCTGGTAGTGTTCTGGTCTTCTCCATCCCCCTTTATAGAAGAGGACATTGGAGCACTATTCTCATGCCTGTTAATTTAACTAAGTGCACTTTAAGATGGAATTGGACTGGCGAACAGACCCCAGTAACATAGGTTTCGATTGCTGACATCTCAGTGTGAGCAGTAGCAGAGGGTCCTGGCCTGGCATCTCAGACCGTCATAAGTTCATTTAGTGAACCTACAGGGCAGGGAAGTGGGGCCCGTGTGTCTCTGTAAAGGCACAGACCTCCTAACACACCAAGCGTCATTTATGAGTCGGGTTCAAGGGCATCCCTCAAGCCTACCTGTGACCTCCTGGGGTCCAGAGACACCACATTCAGGGTCCTGGGATTAAGTAATTTCCCCAAGGTTGCTCCTCAAGCAGACTCCTGGGGCCAGGGCGGTGCCCCCCCCGCCCCCACTCCAGTCCGCACTCCTCCCTTCCCCAGAAAGGTGCTGTGTCTGGGCTGCGCACAGTGCGTTGCCCTGAGTGGCCTGGCACTGAGCCAGTGAGCTAGGTTAGCGCATCACTGGCAGGGCCAGCCTGGGTGAGGCAGACAATTCTGTCCACCCGCTGTGTGCTGAGCGCCATTCTACCCAAGGCTGGAAATGGAACTGTGAGGAATTGGACCCCAGTGAGCTCTTGGCACTGGCTTAGGGCCCCTCTGCTGCCCTTCTAGGCCTGCGTCCGCCATGGCCGCAGGTCGGGGAGCAGGTGTTCCTGCCTGCCACTCTCATGAAGCTCCAGGCCCTGGGGCAGCTTGCTGAGGCCATCGTTCAGCAAACTGGACAGGGAAAGCAGAGAAGAAAACTCAGGGTTCCCCCACACCCCGTTACAGTCAGGAGATGTGGGCTTTCCTCCGGGTCCTGCTGTGTGATTCAGAGCAGGCTGCTTAGCCTCCCTGTTCATCCCTGTCTCATGGGATCTCCTGTGACTGCTTACTTCATGGGGGCCTAAGGTCTAAAGTGGACACATACTACCTGCAGTGACACATAGCGGCCGCCGGGACTGGCCATGATAGTGTAAGAGTGTGAGGGGAGGGTGGCGTCTTCCCCACACTGAGGGCTGGCAGGCAGGCCTCTCCCAGCAGGCAGCAGATAACAGCTTTGTCCTCAGATCCAGGAGGTACTGCCGCTTTGGGTGGTCTAGGGATCAAGCCCTTTGACCCCAGACTGCCTTGTGATTAGCTAACCTACGTTGCTGATTTGGGGGTGAATGGAGCACCTGGAACCTCAGAAAGGCAAGTGTTTGCGGGGGGCAGTAGATGGATAGATGGAGGCCATGCCTGGTACAGGGAGAATGGGGATACCAGGGACCTGCTGGGGAGGACAAGGTTCATAAGGGGTGTTGCTTCCATGGAACTGGGACGAGTTTCCCTAACACCTTGGAGGCCCTTCTCGTGAAGATGACAGGCGGGGCAGACCTGCAGCTTCAGAACCTAGGGGCCCATGACATTTGTGCTTCTTCCTCATCTTCTCTGGAAACAGTTGCTCTCTGTGGCCATCAGGTCCTCTCTCTCCGTGTGAGGACAGGGCTGGGGTGGGGCGAGGGATTGTTGGCAGAGTAGGGAGTGTGGGTCAAGTCTGGGCTGCTTTTTTTTTTTTTTTTTTTTTTTTTTTTTGCTGAGGATGGTGAGATTTTTAAAGGGCCAGCCATGAGCACAAGGAAGGTGTCAGTTTGGGAAGTTATATGACGAAGGCCCCGGGGAGGCACAGGCGGGCTGGCCAGGCAGCGGTGAACAGGTTAGCACAAGAAGAATCATTGAGCCCCTGGTACCTGCCAGTAGGTCCATGCTGAACACCATGGAATTTGTTGTTAACCCTGCGAGCCAGCTCCATTTATTCTTGTTTACAGGGTTCTGACTTTGTACCCACCTTGAGCAGCAAAGTCGGGATATGAACCTAGTTCTGATTTAAACAACTTCTTATTCCTTTATGCTGTAGCTGCCTTGCATAGTAGCTATCCCACAGGAAGCTGTCAGCCCCTGGCTGTGTGGGTGCTTCAGGAAGCGTGGCTTCTGCAGTACTTTCCATCAGTAAGACTTTCGGGCCACAGCAGTAGCACAGAGCCCTGCCACCACTCCTCTCCCTCAGCGCCCCCTCACGCCCAAGACTCCTGGCTTGGGGGCTGAGGTTTGCGCTGGGAGACAAGTGCGCTCACCCCTCACCCGCCTGGCCGGGGGCGGGGTGGGGGGTTAGGACAACCCCAGCCTCAGAAAGCAGTGCTGGCTTAGATCAGGGTCCTCTTCAGTGACCTGCACCCAGTGACTGTGCCCAAGGCAGCTATGTCACTGTGGCCAGTAGTATGTCCTGGGGACTGTAAAAGCTGCCTGCAGTGGAGGGAGCCAAGGTGTCCAGGGGCGGGCTAAGTTCTGGGATGCCTGTGTACCATGGAATGTGCGCTTGCTGCAGGTGTTTGGAAAGGGAGGTTAAATGTAGGGGGAGTGTGTGCATGCAACATACTAGTATGTGATAAAAGCAGGTTAAAAACAGTATACATACTACGATCCCAGAACAGAGCATCCAAACCTGCTGCCAGGGTCTGCCCAGCACCTGCAAGCTGAGAGCTTGTCTTCTGCACGGAGCGGGGGAAATGTCTCTTGGCCTTCGGTCTCGGCCATAGGCTCAGACAAGATCTTTGCTCCGTGGCGGCCGAGCTCCTCCCTTGCCCTGTGTGCTGCCTGTGCAACAGGAGGAGGAGGGCAGAGCACAGGGCCACACTCACATGACCCACATGGGTTGGGGCTTCTGTAGATATGTCGACCCTTGGTTCTGGAGTCAGCTTCCCAGGCCCCCCTTCAGTTCACCTGGGGATAGCCCAGCCTCCGCCTCCCCGTACTGGCATCTTTTGCCAAGGAACTGCTGAGCCCTGTGTGCCCAGAAAGAAGCCCAGGCTTCAGGGTGAAGTTCAGTTGACTGCCCCCTTTCTCCTTTGGCTCTTCTCATTTGGACTAGGAAAGAGGCAGCTCTGTGGTCTGAATATGGCAGGAATAGGGCTGTGCAGCCTCAGGCCAGTCACTCCTGTGATGAACTTCAGCTTCCTCATGACTAAAGGGTACATCTTCCCTCTGGCACCAGCAGGAGCAACTTCCTGGTACCGCCGGATCCCTTCCCTGAGCCCCACTGTAGCCTCAGTTCCCACACTCTGCCGTGCAGCCTGGGCTTCCCCGCCTGGCACTTCCCAGCGATCCGCACCAGGGGAGCCATGGACCCACTTCTCTGCCCTCTAACCACCTACCTGTAGGTAAAGCCCCAGAGTCCTCCACCACCACCTCACCCTCCATATCCTGGGGCTCCCCTTCACCACCCCTGCACCAAACCTCTCCCCGGACCCTGTCCCAGTCCTTCACAGCAGACTCAAAAAGACCAAACCGGTGAAGTCAGCAGCATTGGCTTTGGCCAATCAACCTCTTGTTTCTGTTTTGTTTTTTTTTAATGTCAGTGTGCCCCTCCAA
The DNA here is from genome assembly GCF_021234165.1 of Pteronotus mesoamericanus. NCBI lineage: Eukaryota > Metazoa > Chordata > Mammalia > Chiroptera > Mormoopidae > Pteronotus > Pteronotus mesoamericanus. Next base: position 5,196,125 of record NW_026555085.1, read on the forward strand.
CCGTAAGTTTCCTTGGTCATTTGACAGATTTTACTGAGCACAGACAGCATGCCAGGAATTAAGTCTAGGCGTAGGAGGCAAAGCTGTGAATGAGACACACACAGGTTTCTGGTCCATAACAGCCTCAGACCCTCCGCAGGTAACCCAGCCTGTTTTCCCTTTGGCCCACAGCAGTGTGCCAGCAGTTACAGAAATTTTTAGCAAAATATTAAGAAGCAAGATGCCTCTCATGATGTAGAAGGACCTTCCCTTCTAAAATCACATGGTCAAGAAGTCTTTCAAGATAATCAGAGCCCTGTAGGGCCAGAGAAAGCTCATGAAAAGGAATGTGGGTCCTGCAGCCGCTCCCCCTTTCTCCCTGGAGTGCCCCCTGCCAGACCCTGCTCTGGCTGCAGACACACACACACACCCCCACCCCCTGCCCTCTGTACATCCACTGAGCTATGCCCAGGGACCTCGGGCCTCAGAGACCCTGCTTGGCACTGCTGAGCCCCTATGCAAGGTGCCACCTTCTGCGTCTGTTGGTGGAGCCCAAGGAAGATAATAGTAGGAATGAGGAAAACACTCAAGTGGATTAGGCTGATGCAAAGTAGAGCTAACTACTGCTACCACAACAGGCACTGCTTCTAATGGGTGCCCTACCCAGAAAGGACACCCAGGAACAATGTGTGCAATTGTGTGAGATTGTGCAAGTCATTCTGCAGAGCAGATTTGCCCTGTCCCTCACTGAATCCCATGGGCTGGCTGCCCACCACCCCCCCCACCCCCCGCCCAGTCAGCCTGCTCCAGACCCCCAGGCGCAGAGGCCTGGGCCATGTTGTGACTGTCCCTCACTGTGCGGCCTTGGCAACCCTCCGCTCTTCTGTCTGGGGTCCACTCAGTGCTAAGAGATTGCATTGTGTTCAGTTAAAGAAGAAAACACTGCTCCTCCCCTGGGGTAGAGAAAAGGTGGGGAGTGTTTTAGGAGAAACACTTGTTCCAGACCCAAGTGCTTTGGCCCTGAGGTGGGGGGTTGGGCAGCACGGTGGCTTCCACTGCAGAGGGGCGTGTCCCTGCCCCTGTTCCCAGGCTGCTGCCGCCTAAACCTTCCACACTGCATTGTCTGCAACAGACCCCACCTGACCAAGAAAGGAGCCTGGAACATAATTTTAGAGTTCGTCAGGTGGAGATTTAACTCTCCCTTTGCCATTTGTTCATGAGCTTTGTGATTTGGATTCAATTGAGTTCTCTGAGCCTCAGTTTCTTTGTATAATGTGGACAATTTGTATCTCAAAGGTTTATTGGCAGAACTTTTTCAGGTGGTGAATATAAAGCTCCAGCACAGTGCCAGGAGGTGGTCAGGGCCCATGTCCATTTGTACCTTCGCATGTCACGTCCCCCGCAAAGAGCAGCAGTGGGGGCCCGGGGAGCTCCCTGAGGACCACTGCTTGCTGTGCTCTTCCCTCAGCATCTGCAAGGCAGGCTGCAGCCAAGAACAGGGCACCCCAGTAGCCCCACTGGCCGTGTCACCTGTTTCCTCACAACACCTGCCCCTGGTTGTGAGGACCCAGTAAGAGGACGGTGGGAGCCAGGGCCCAGGCGCAGGACCAGGAGGCGCCGCGAGGCTGCATCCTGCCTCTGCCCCCGTCCTGTCCCTTCTTCCTCAGTAGTGGGACCCAACCAGGACAAGTGCTGTTTAGTTACGTGTGTCAGATTCACTTAAACATAGAAACTTTTTTAACATCTAAGAAAATCTCTATTAATTGAAATGCTTAGGCCAGTGAGATGTTCTACTTTGTTAGCTCCCTAATAGTAACTCATTAAGAATTCAAACACACACTAGCTCACAGTGAGCTCTCAGTAACTGTTAGTGCAGTGGAGTAGAAAGTCCCTTTTCCCCAATAATCATCCTCGTGAAGAGGTTTCTAGGAGGCAGTAATCCCTTTCTTCCTTAGTAAGACGGTGCAGTAACTTCCAGAATAATGTTTCTTGCCTTTGAGGATTTGTAGCACCTTGTTTTTTTTTATATAGTCCAGAAAGTATTCAGCCATGTAGCCATGTAATATGAAATAAAGACATTTATTGAAGAAGATACAAGAAACATTGTACATAGTACAGTGACCCCTCAGTCCCCTTCAAAGTAGGCACCTTGGGACCTGACATAGTTCTCCCAGTTGCCATCAGCTGACCTGTCGTATTTTCCTGAGTCTCATCAACGGTCTGAAATCTCTTCCCTTTCAGAGGTGATTTTAGTTTTGGGAAAAGCCAGGAGGTGCAGGACACCAAATCTGGCTGAGTCACCTGGTTTGATGTTTCTCAAAAAAACTCTGCACGAGACGTGATGCATGGCAGGCGCAGTGTTGTGATGGAGCTGCCAATCACCAGTTGCCCACAGCTGCGGCCTCCTGAATCATCCAGATAGTTGCCACGGAGGATGTTCAAACTTAACGCAAAATTTGATGCAGCTTTGTTGCTCTACACTCTCAGTCATTTTGAATGTGACAGCCACACAGTACACATGCTCACTCGCCAGTATTTACAGCCCGCGCTGACTGGTACAGTGAAGCCGTCATTGCTCACGCACGCACCTTCCACCGCACTCTCCTTGGCTGCCAGGTTACATCAATGTCATGGAAAGTGTCCTCATTATATTACCAATAGTTGGACTTTTTCCAGGCAGACCTTCTAGATATTAAAATTATGTGTGTATAGATATTTAAAACTAGTATATAGTCTAACTAATCCCACAGAATGCAGGGTGGCAAGGCCAGGAGGTCAGGATGCCCCTGCCCTGTGCCCAGGATGTGCTCTGACAACTGTTTGCTTTGATTTTCCGTAATCTCCTTTGTTTCTGTTTTGCTTCCATTCGCCTCTTTCTTCTCAAAGCTGCATCCTGTGCCCAGTTCTCTTGACTGAGGTCTGGTTAATGAAGGCCTTAACTCTAATGGAGGTTAACTCTCTGTTGGGTCTGGTTTTCCTAGTTGTCAGTCTTCATTGCCCTGAATGCTTGTGAAGGCTTAGGAGTAAGTGTTGGGGTTACAGTAGGAGGTGGGAAAATTACTGCAGTGCCACCCTTTTTGAGGTTCGTTGTTTGGTTCAGTTCAGGTCCTCATGTAGGTGTCATCATCAGGTGGAGAAGTTCAGACAGGTACCCGCCTCCCACTACCCTTCCCTGCCAGCCCACCCTTGATTTGGGCCCATCGTGGCAGCAAGAACTTGTGTGGTGGATCCTGGGCTCAGGGCTGACACAGGAACTGACCTTATACCTGGAGCGGTGCCCAGGGCCTGCGGCACCTTCTGCAGGCCCAGAGGAATTAAATCTGTGAAAATGAAGCTTGCACATGCGTATATGTGCCCATCTGGGCTCTGGAGGGGCATCCATGGCAGCGGTGACAGTTGCCTCAGGAGACTGGGATTTGTCCACCTGCCCTTCACCTTGGATGGTCATGGAACCTCTTCCCCAGGGAAATGCGCATTAGCTCAGAAGTGGGCCAGGGCTTGGGCCGGGCTGGGCTTGCGCTGTCCCCCAGGGCTCCAGCTGTTGTGGCCCAGCTCTGCGCCCATGCTCATTCCAGAGCCAGCACTGCCCAGCTCACCTGGGTGCCACTCAGGTGGGAGTGGGCAGCCTGGATGGATTTGTCTGTGGCTTCCCTTGACTACCTGCATGCACAAGGCCTCTGGCTACCTGGCCTGGCCTCCCTGAGAGCCCCAGTACCTATACCAGTACCAGTACCTCTCTACCGCCTCATAGTACCTGTGACAAAAGGGAAGAATTTGGCAAGGAGCCATGAAAAGCCAGCCTGACTCCCTTAGGCGGCCCAGCCATCTGTGCAGGAGGGCCCTCATGTTCTCCTTTCTGCTCGTAGGGGTCTAATGTGATGGAGGAGCAGGACCTGCGGGAGATTGGCATCAATGACCCGCAGCACCGCCGGAAGCTGCTCCAGGCCGCACGGTCTCTGCCCAAGGTGATCACCCACAGCTCTGCAGCCTCAGCCTTCACCAGAGCCAGGGCCACCTCCCCAGAGCCCAGAACAGGGAAGGACCTTGGCTCTGGGCGTGCAGATCACTCTGGGATGCCCGCCCTCATCCTGGGGATCGCAGAGCGCCCGCAGAGCGCCCGCAGAGCGCTAGGGCCACTGAGAACCTGGCCTGGCCTCAGTGGGGGTTGCAGCCTCTGCCTGGCGTGGGAGCACAGTGTCCACAGTCTCAGCCCCTGGAGCCTTTTTAGGGTCCTCCTGAATCACATGAGACCAGGCCAGCCTGTGCCGACCCCTGGTGTCTTTCCCTGGGGAGCCAGAGGCTCGTAGGGCCTGGCCTTTACTTGAATATGCTGGCACTGAGTCCAGTGTCCCCTTGTCCTTTCCTCTTGCCCAGAACTCAAGAAATGTAAACAAATCCCAACAAATGAGGTCAGTGCCTTCTTCACAGAAACACAGATTTCTTGTCGCACCAGGTCCATGACCTCCTTAGAACATAGTAGGAGCCTTCTGCAAACCCTCCTCCCCATCTAGCCTAACCCGGGATGCTCTGGTGATCTCTAGATGGGAACCCGAGTCCAGAGCCACAATAGAAAATGCTGTCAAAGGGAGGGACTTGGGGGCGTCGCCTCTGGGGCCCTCAGAAGCTGTCTCATACCCACCCCAGCTGTGGTCTCTCATATGATCTATGTGAGCTAGCACCGGTCTCCATGGTCTCCAGGGACCTTGTTCCACGAATGCTGAGATGTCAGTCCTGCCTCCCCTCCTTACCCTACAGGTGAAGGCCCTGGGCTACGACGGGAATAGCCCCCCAACAGTGCCGTCCTGGCTGGACTCCCTGGGGCTGCAGGACTACGTCCATTCCTTCCTGTCCAGCGGCTACAGCTCCATTGACACTGTGAAGAACCTCTGGGAGCTGGAGCTCGTCAACGTGAGTGCAGCTCCTGCTCAGCCTGGCTTCTCCAAGTGGGAGTTGCCCTGGACTGCCAGCCTGGCCTGGGCGGTGAGGTCTGGTGACTGGGGGTGCCCTGGCCCAGTCACCATCTGACTGTCGCTTTCCCTCCCACTCAGGTCCTAAAGGTTCACCCACTTGGCCATCGCAAGCGCATCATCGCCTCCCTTGCAGAAAGGCCCTACGAGGAGCCACCCCAGAAGCCCCCAAGGTTTTCCCAGCTTAGAGTGAGTTGGGGAAGGATGGAAAGAGATGTGTGTGTTCTTTGTATTGTTAGAAATTGAAGGGAATTCTTTAGGAATTGTTCCCAGACAGCATGACCTCTGGTAGACGAGCAGAGGATACCTTCCCTCTTGTCGTTGGGGCCAAGTCTGCCCAAGGCCCAAGTCAGGGCGGGGGAAGGAGGGCAGTTGTTTGGGCTGGTTATTTATCAATCACAAGCCTCCCTTCTAAAGAATAAGTAGGAAGTACAGTGTTAGGATCCTGAATAACCAGTTGAACACAAACTGGAGAAAAGCCTTTTAACCAAGGATAGACAGAAGAAACAACTTCACCACCACATGACTGGGTAGGGAGTGCAGAGGATGCTCAAAACGGTTGGCTGAGCTCCCCATAGGCAGCAGATGAGGTTCTGGAGGGATATTTCAGCGGCCAGGGGCTTCCCGCTGAGAAGTTTGGGATCTAAATCCCAGGCTGGGCTCCCCAGACTACAGTACCAGATCCATGAAAGGAACCCAGATAACATCCAGCTGGGAAAAGCGGTGGGGTTTCTCTCTGCCAGGGAGAGATGCCTGGAGGTGCAGAGAGCCTCTTAAAGGGCCAACACAAAAAATTCTATTTACAGCCACATTCCCTGGGCTCCAGGAGAAGGAGGGCAGAGTGGACTAGAGACGCTTGAGGAGAGTCTGGGGCTGGTGGCTCTGGAGAGAGAACGAAAGGAACAGCCACCAGGGTCCCTGTACTGAGTCATTTCCTATACTGCAGAGGCCATCTTTCTGAGGCAGAGCACTTCCCCTCCATCAAGTAGCATCACCTTGAGGGGAAGCAATAGCCCCACCTGCAGGAATTACCCTGCCCTACACTGTGGAGCTTAAGCCACGATGCTAAGTATAGCCTGAAGCTATATTGCTGATTAAGTTTAACAACTAAGGCAGATCTCTGGGAGCTCTGAGACTTTAGCTGGCCCTCCCCTGGGCCCGGTGCTGGTAAAAGCCAGCCTTTGTGCCCAGCCTGGTCCTTTCTGCACACATTCAGGCCCAACAGAGGGTGCCACATGCTATGGATCGTTGATAGCTCCAAACAGATTGCCCAGGGTCAGTCTCAAGCAGCTTATGACAAAGGACTACACCAGAGTCTTTGCATATATACCTAATACGTAGAAACAAATAAGCAACTAAAATGGAAAGACAAAGAAACAGACACCAAATGAAAGAACAAGAGAATTCTTCAGAAGAAGAACTAAATGAAATGGAGGGAAGCAATTTATCAGATAGAGAGTTTAGAGTAATGATTATTAGGATATTCAACAGCATGAAAAAAGACACAGACACCATATAAAAGGACCAGTCAGAAATAAAGATTACAATATCTGAAATAAACAATACACTGGAAGGAATAAACAGTAGGTTAGATGAAGCAGAGGATCAAATCAGTAATTTGGAAGATAAGGTAGGAAAAAACACCCAAGCAGAGCAGCAAAAAGGAAAAAGAATTTTAAAAAATGAGGAGAACTTAAACATTTTAGACAACATTAAACAACAACATCCATACCATGGGAACACCAAAAGGAGAGGAGAGTGAGCAAGGGATCGAGAACCTATTTATAGAAATAATGACTGAGAACTTCCCTAATCTGGTGAAGGAAAAAGACACACAAGTCTGGGAAGCTCAGAGAGTTCCAAACAAGTTGGATGCAAAGAGTCCTATACCGAGACACATCATAATTAAAATTGAAAGGCTTAAAGGCAAGGAGAGAATTCTAAAAGCCTCGAGAAAAGCAGGTAGTTACCTCCAAGGGAGCACCGATTAGACTGTCAGCTGATTTCTTAACAGAAACATTTCAGGCCAGAAGGGTATGACATGAATTATTCAAGGTGATGAAAAGCACGGACAACCAAGGCTACTTTGCCTAGCAAGGCTACCATTTAAAACTGAAGGAGAAATGAGGAGTCTCCCAGACAAGAAAAAGCTAAAAGACTTTGTTAACACCAAATCAGTAAAGCAACAATAAAAGGGATTGCTTTAAGAAGGAAAAGGGGAAGGGGAAGGAAGGGGAAAAAAAAAGGAAAATAATCCAGCAATAAAATGGCACACTAAATACATATCTATGAATAATCACCTTAAACATAAATGGTTTAAATGCTCCAACCAAAAGACAGAGGGTAGCTGAATGGGTAAGAAAACAAGATCCATATGTATGCTGCCTCCAAGGGACCTATCTCAGATCAAAAGGTACACAGAGACTAAAAGTAAAGGAAAGGGGGAAAAAAAGCTGGGTAGCAGTACTTATATCCAGCAAAATAGACTTTAAAACCAAGGCTATAGTGAGAGACAAAGAAGGACACTGCATAATGATAAAGGGAACAATCTGATATGAGGATATAACCCTAGTAAGCATTTATGCACCCAACATAGGACACCTAAATATGTGAAGTACAACGTTAGGAAAGCAGGGAAACAAACATCCAAATCCCAGAGGGCTGGGTGCAGTGTCTGAGTGCAGAAGTCAGCTGCTGATGGGCAGTGAGCCGGTGACCAGCGTCTGGCTCTGAGTGCCTCCAGCCACTTCCCGCGGCCTCACAAAGTGGGTGCTGTTTTATCCTCACCCTGAACATGGGAAGCTGAGGCAGACTGGGTCTGAGAACCACACACAGCTAACATTCAGCTATAAAAACTGCAGACACTGATTCCTATTCTTGTAAGGTAGGGCCTCAGAGTGCCAGTTGCTGCTGCTGCTGTGTTTTCTCAAGAGAGAGCTTTGGATTTGGTCCCGTGCCCCAGGGACCCACGATGGATTGTGACATATTTTGACCACTGGAAAGCACTTTCCAGCCCTATTACCTCCCCTTTACCTATGTGGCTCCAGGCCAAGGGGCATGCTACCGAACTGGGGGTCCCGGGAGTGCCTGTTCGCCCACAGGGCTTCTAGTCCAGCAAGAATTGGATTGCGTTGACTGTACACAGGCTGGGCCCAGCGAGCCATTTTTCTGGCTCCTCCAAGCCCAGAGCCTGTCCTGTCTGGCTGACTGTGCTGCCGGTGTGGGCCCTCAGCAGCCCCAGGCCCTGGCCCGATGCTTTTGAGTTTCACCTGGACTTCTCCCTGCTGCAGTGCCAAGACTTGCTCTCCCAGACATCGTCCCCCCTGAGCCAGAATGACTCGTGCACTGCACGGTCTGCAGACCTGCTGCTGCCTCCTGGGGACACAGGCCGAAGGCGGCATGACAGTCTTCCTGACCCTGCGGCACCCTCTCGAGCAGAGCGCTTCCGAATCCAGGTGAGGCAGGACAGGGTGCTGCACGCGGAGGTCTCCTCGTTCCTCTGGACAATACAGAGCCTCCTAGTCCCGGCCCCACGCCTGAGCACTGTCGGGAGCAGGAGAAAGACACCAGCCGTCTCCCGGCCACCCCGTTCAGTTGCCTGTGCCGGGCACCCAGCCCCTAAGCTTCCTGGTGCTGCCACTTACGACTCACTTCCACTGTCACTGCCAGGGCCTCCCTCCTCAGAAGTCACCCACTCAGCCCCATCTTGGCCTTTTTGTCCTTACCCTCCCCATTCCCCAGAACTTTCTGTCCCTCCCCCATAACTCTACCTCCTGCTGTTCCACCCAGGCAGCCTGGATCCAGCTCAGCTCTTCCTGCTGTTTCTGTAGCTCAGTGGTGGGGGCAGCTGCCAGCCATACACTCTCAGCTGTGCTTCCCACCTTCGCACACTCCCTGGACTCCCCCCCCCCCCCCCCCCCCGGCACCCAGCCCCTGCCATTGTGCATGAGAGCTGCCCTCCAGATTGGGGGTGCTCCTCGTCACCCTCAGGATGCACTTTAGCTTCACTTCTTTTCCTTCTCAACTCACACTCACTTCTGGCCTCTGGGCATGTCCTTGACCCTTCCACAAGCATGGCCGTGAATTTTACAAGATTCAGTAAACGTATGGTCTGGCAGCTCTGATGGCTCTAGTTGGCACATTGCTGGGAATGGGAGTCGTAAATACTTACTGGATCTTGCCCCTCTGACCCATTCCTTCCACCAGTGCCCTAAGGAGGGACCCTATCCTCTCGGGGTGGGACTGCAGTGGCCTACCCTACCCCACCCCCATCCCCACTGCTGCCGGACGCTCCCTGCTGTGCACCCCTGGCCCTGGAGCCCTCCATCACTTTCCCACGCCCGGCTCTGACCCAGGGGCCTAGGCTGGGACGTGAGGCTCCCAGGGATCTGGTTCCTGATCCCCACGCCTCATGCGTCATGACGCCCCACACAGACTTGTTTTCCCCTCTGTGGTTTTGGTCATTTCTTGTCTGTCGAGGATCATCTCAGACACCACAGTGCCTTTCCGACCAAGCCTGCTGTCGGTGGCTTAGGTCCCCGCTTCGCCGCCTTTTCTCTGACTTGGATGGGCCTCACCTGTGCCATAGTGCCTGTGATTGGCTGTCAGCCTCCTGCCGTCCCCACCCAGCCCTTGGCCTTCCGGCGGCCGGCTTCCTCACCCTTGGGTGAGCCGCAGCGAGGCGCCGAGCCTGTGCGCTCCGCTGCACGAGTGGGGCTGGGGCAGACTGACCTTGCGTGTCCTGCAGGAGGAGCACCGCGAAGCCAGGCTGACCCTTCGGCCCCCCAGCCTTGCTGCCCCCTATGCCCCTGTGCAGAGTTGGCAACATCGGCCAGAAAAACTCATCTTTGAATCCTGCGGTTATGAAGCCAATGTGAGTCGCCCTGCCCGCCCAGCCCGCCCAGCCCAGTTCCCTGCCTCCTGCCTCCTGCCTCCCACGCTGCCACCTCACCCCGCTCAGGGCTCCTCAGACGCTCCCAGGGGAGGCGGGCCACCCCAGCTGGCATGGGGGCTGGGAACCATTGAGGGGAGGAACTGTCTGACTATGGTCCTAAATTGGTTGGGTCACCCCTGTGTGATAATGTGGGGCACTTCCTAAGCCCGGCCACTGCTCACTCCCACAGTATCTGGGCTCCATGTTGATCAAAGATCTTCGAGGGACAGAATCCACACAAGACGCCTGTGCCAAGATGCGGGTGGGTTATCTTTGTGGGATGAAGAGGGGCTGGCTAGGACACAACGCAGCACACAGGGGACCAGCTGCAGCCACCTGGGCCCTATGTAAGGTTGGGGGTGGGAGAGGGAGGCTGGGGGCTGTGGGATCCAAGGGGCTTAGCCCTGAGAAGGAGTGTTCACAGGCTGCTGTTTTCTGTAGAAATCCACGGAGCACATGAAGAAGATCCCTACCATCGTCCTGTCCATCACGTACAGAGGTGTCAAGTTCATTGATGCCTCCAACAAGGTGTGCTTCTCACAGGTGCTGGTGGGAGGAGGGGCTCCTTCTCCCTGTCCTTTATCCCCCACTAACTGGGTATCTTCCCTAGAGTGTCCTCAGCCCCTTTTATTCCTCTCCCTCCCCACCTTGACTGGGGGGTAGGGGTAGGCTCATGCACCCACACATGCTGGTCCTGGGGCCTCGCACTAGTGCCCACCACTCCTCACCCTCCTCAACGTGGTTTCCATCGCCCCGCTTACCTGTTCATAGGCCTTTAATGATGTGAGTCCCTTAATGAGCGAAAGACTCCCTCATACCCCATCTGGGTACCCCACCCTGCTGATACCTTTCCCTCCTCGCCCCCACCCTGGAAGGCAGAGGGAGCTGGGGAGCTGCTGATTGGATGTGAACATTTACTCCATCAGCTGCATGGTCAAGGGTGGAGACCCCAAACCTAAGTCATGCAAGGCTAGACACTGCCGGCCAGCACTCCGTCCCCCACCCCAACCCCCCCCCCAAATGAGAAGAGGAAGTGGTGTTTGGCTGACACCCTAGGCTGGGACTGAGGAAGGCGGTGACGGTCAGAGGGCTAAGGCGTGCCCTCAGGGAGCCCGAGGATTCCAGACCCGGCCTTTTTTTTTTTTTTTTTTTTTTTTTTTGGCAGAACATCATTGCTGAGCATGAGATCCGGAACATTTCCTGTGCGGCCCAGGACCCGGAGGACCTCTGCACTTTCGCCTACATCACCAAGGACCTGCAGACCAGCCACCACTATTGCCATGTTTTCAGCACCGTGGATGTGGTGGGTAGAGTCCTGCGCGGGGCACAGCTGGAAGGAAGGGGCCTGCGTGGAGATGGCCTCGGGCGGTGCTGTCCTGGCACCTGTGGCCCTTAGCACATGTTTCATTCAGGAGTGAAGCCGCAGCAGCCGTCTAGTCCAGTCCCCTCTCTACAGCAGTGACACTAAAGCACGGAGGACAAGTGGCTTGTCCAGAGTTCTAGTGACAGGTTTTCCTTCTTCTGGCACGTATTTGTCAGTCAGTCATAGCCTCTGTCTCCCCTAAGTGGTTTGTCAGCCGCCACCTTAATTCCCCGATTCCGCAGCGGGGCAGCCTCCCTGAAATGCCCTGTGCCTGCCTGGTGGGGGCAGCGGCACCCCCAGCAGAAGGTTTTCTTCCCCCAGATTCCTGCTTGCTCTAGGCTCTGTCCACGGGGAGTGGACACGTGGAGGGCTCCCTCTGCCCTGAGACCAGGCCCCAGGCTGTCTCCTTCACCCCACACTCTTGTCCAGGGCCCTGTTGCCTTTGGGGAGAGTAGCTAGTTCCCAAATCTGTAGCTTCTGGAAAGGCAGTTCAGCCGTTCCCAGCCCCAGGGCCTCAGCGCTGGCTCTGGGCCTGGCATCAGGCGTCTCACCTGTAAAGGGGACATAGTATGACCAACCACATGAGTTGGTCTTGAAGATGAACTGTGGTAACCCACCCAGCCCTCGCCATTCCTGACACTTCCTTGCCACTCACATTTCCCACGTCAGTCAGTTCTACTGCGATGCATCTGTGCGCTCCTGACGATCACCCTGCTCTGTGAGATAACAATGAGAACCAGGGTGTACAGGGACGTGGGGCCAGGGGCACAGCACTCAGAAACTTCATCAGCGATGTTTCAAAAAAGATAGGAGCTGAATAAAAACACCAGCACCATTTTGGTCACATTAAATGGCTAAGGAGTACATAAATGCCCCCAATAAACATGACCCTCTCCCTTGAGAAATACCTCGCGTTGGCCTGTGGGAGAGGAGAGTACAAAAGAGCTAAAGAGAGACAAGCAGGGAGCAGGGATGGCCATACAGACAGGACAACAGGACACGGAGGCCAGGCGGCCCTGGGAAGGGAGGCAGCCCGTGAGCTGGTGGCACAGCTGAGGTAGCAAGTGTGGGTGCCGTAGCTCATTGTCCCAACCTGTGCGTGTTTCTTTGTATTCCCAGGGGACTTGGGTCACTGGCTGCAGGTTTTGCATTTGCCTAGTGTTTCTCTCAGAGGAAATCGTGCATGAGAAAACAAAACATGTTAAGCTCAGATTCTTCCCTAGTAATCAATTGCTTTGGGACAAAAAGAAGTCGTGGCAGAACTGATCGCACCTTGCGCCCTGTCCGGGTGCCGCCATGCCTGCGCCCGGGGTGGGAGGCAGGGGAAGCTCCTCCGCCCGTCCGCCTGAGGTGTGCTGTTTTCTCCCAGAACCTGACCTACGAGATCATCCTGACACTGGGGCAGGCGTTCGAGGTGGCCTACCAGCTGGCTCTGCAGGCCCAGAGGTCGAGACCGCTGGGGGCCTCTGCAGCTGAGATGATTGAGACGAAATCTTCCAAACCGGTGCCTAAGCCTCGTGTCGGCATGAGGAAGTCAGCAGTACGTGGCCTGTCACCGAGACCCCCATGCCCTGGGCTCATGGTGGGGGGCGCCTCCCACACTTAGGCAGCTGTCCATCCTGGCGCCCTGCTCGGCAGGCTCTCCGGGGCCCGGCCCCCATGGGGCTGCAGGGCGGTGCAGGTGCACCCCGTCACATCGCCCATGTCCATGTCTGCTTTGCTTCGCACCCCAGGTGCCGCTGCCCCCCTATAGTCGCTATTGTTACTGTCACACCTGTACCACCCATCACCCTTCTTCACCCACCACTGCCATCCGTTAGTCCTGGAGTCTGACATCGCCCGTGTCTGTGCCGGTGTTCCAGGAGTGACCGTGAGCTTCCTGAGACTCGTGGCCTCCACCTGCCTGCGTGGCACCCTTCTTTTCTGAGCTGCCTTCTTGCCACCCTGTGTGTGCTTTAGCCGTTGTCCTGTGTGTCCTTCCTCCAGACACCTGGGGTGCCAGCTGTGGTCTCACCCTGGGTGAGCTTGCTGGCCCCTCCAAACCCCTTTGCAGTTTCCCCTCGCAAACCCCTTGCAGTTTCCAAACCCCTGTCCCTTCCTGCCACAGCTTTGGGGCTTAGAGCCTGACGTCGGGCTCCGATAAGCAAACATCTCCAAGAAATCCCCGGGACAAGCTGCCCGTGCCGAGGCCCAGAGATGGCCCTCCCACGATGATCCAGGGAGAGTGTCCCTTCTGCCACCCCATCCCTAAGGAACCTGCTCTTTGACTTCCCTCCTGGCAGGCTCTGCATTTACCGCGCTCCACACCCCTCTCAGGCTTCTAGCGTCAGTCTGTAGGGCGAGCTGCTTGAGAAGCCTTGGGCTGAGCAGGCAGCTGATGGTCGCGGTCACCTAGATGTTAGGAAGCTAGTCTGAGCTCAGTCCGCCCTGGCCTGGGGCATGGAAGGGGCAGCCAGGCCCTGTTGCCCTCTGGCCCAGGTGCAATGTTCTCCAACTTCTCACCCTCTTCCTTGGCAGCTGGAGCCGCCTGACGTGGACCCAGATGCCCAGTCCCATGCCAGTGTCTCCTGGGTGGTGGACCCCAAACCAGACTCTAAGCGGAGCCTCAGCACCAAGTATGAGACCACTATCTTCTAACCACCCGCTCCCTGTCTCCACTAGTCTCACTGTGCCTTGCCACCCGATCTTTCTGCTCTTCTCAACTCTCCTTCCAGCTGCTGACACCAGGCCCCGCTCCGGGACCTGCTCTGCTCCTGGGCAGCAGCTGCAGACACTGCACACTCACAGCTTGTACCTACCACCGGACACTGTGAATCCCCCTGGGCAAGGACAGCTTGGGGGGTGAGTTGCCTTTGAGGTGGGCACCAAGAGGGCTGCGGGGCCCGCAGCGCCCCCGAAGCCTCAGCGGGCAGGCACTGTGAATCCTGAGGGTGGGACGGTCTTCGAGCAGAGCCCAAGCAGCCCAGTGACAGCTCGCTGTGATCGGGCTGGGCCCCAGCTCTCCTCTGCTGTCATCCGTGCTGCGCCTCAGCTGGTGCCGCTGCTAACAGCTCTCTCTTTGCACCTTTCTTGACACAACCAACCACTGTGACCACCTGGTGCCAGAATTCCCTTGCACTCTTCTCACAGTTTGCCTGCAGCCTTGTGTCTCTCTCTCTCCCACGTGCGAGGTGCTGGCCTCCCCACTGTGAGACCAAGCTCAGCGATGTAGCTGGACCAGGGTCAGGCTGCTTTCTCTGAGGACCACGGTCCATGCCAGGCCCTGGGGCGCATGCTCGACTCCAGAGCATGGGGCACTGAGCGTCTGAACACCGCAGGCTGGCTTCTCTCAGCAGGTCTCTCGGTCCTGATGGGTTTTCCACTTCGAGGAAGGGAACGGCATATGGGGTTGGCCCCTCGCGTCTTCGCCAGTGGGTCACAGGCTGGCTCTGGAGTCCCGCTCACAGAGGAGGAAGGCCTTCCTGTGTCGCCCCACAGGAGGGAGGCCTGTGCCCCGCACACACAGTGCACCATCTGCCCTCCCACAGCGGAGCCCCTCAAGGGCCAGGACCTGGACTGAGCAACTGCCATTGTCCTCCAGGGGCTTCCTGACACATCCAACACGTGTCCACAGTATGGGGATCAAAGATAGTCGGCTGTCACCCAGTCCCTTCCCCGCATGCGGGCTGTGCAGTCTGTCACCACGGACTGGGCCACCAGCTGCAATCGCGGGGGCCAGGCTCTGGAGAAGCCGTACGTTGTGCCGGGCAGGCCAGTCAGCTTAGGTGGCAAGAGGCAGGGGGAAGAGGTTCCAACAGGGAGCAGTGCAGACACAGCGCAGCCCAGTAGAAAAGCCAGCACGTCGCAGCAGCTATGTTAGAATCGAAACCCAAGCTGGTAAACCAGGGTGGTCCTCCTGCCCGCCTGCCTGCCTGTCCTGTGCCTTCCCAGGCAGATGCACTGAGCCAGAGGTGACCGGGGACAGTGGGCCATGGGCGCCCAGGGGAGGCTGTGAGGGACCTCCTGTTCCGCTTCTTGTTCCCTTTCCGCTTCCTGTTCCCTTTCCGTGTTCTCCACCTGTGCCTGCCCCTTGGTTAATCCTTTCCTCCCCCCATTGTTTGCTTCTGCCAAGCTGAGCCACTGAGGAACCGTCTGCTGCGGAAACACAGGTGCAGGGAGCACAGGCTTCCGCCGCCGCCACCTCCACCGTCTCGCCTGCAGCTTTGAAGACCCAGGCCCGCCTCTGCCTCGGGGACTCCTCTCAGCTGCCTGGCCTGGGCCTGCCCCTCAGGGTTCTGCAGAGTGAGCCCTGCCCTGGCTGCGGAGCACTGCGGGCGTCTAGCCGAGGAGACTGGAACTCCAGAGGGTCAAGAAGTGACTTGTCCAAAACACATTTTTTAATAGAAAAAAATTTTTTTGATAAAATGAACTTTTAACACTTGGCCCTGGCCTCTAGGTTAAACTGCCAACCTTTTGGTAGTGGCCATAGGATCAGAGGACAGGGAAACCGAGATCAGTCAAGGCCAGTCTGTCTAGCTTCTGTCCTCAGGATGGGGTTTTGGCAAGCTCCGGGAGGTCTGACGAGAAGGCAGCGGCCTGTGGGTAGTGGGAAGGGCTGGGCACAAGGGACAGAATTGACTACGTGTTTTTAGAGTTTGCTTTTCAAACCCATCCAAGTTAGATACTGTTCCCTATGAACTGCACGCTTCTTGTCCCCATCTAGACCTGGACACAACCTTAGGGCCCCTGGCAAAAGCAAAGGCTCCCGGTCTGAGTTGGGTTCCAGAAGCGAAGGTCCAGGGGTCAAACGGAGATGAGTGAGCAGTTCTGGTGCCATGGAGTCCGAGCCGGCACCTGGAGCGCTGGGCCCTCCGCGGTCTCCCACCTGCCGCTGGTCAGAGCACTGCCCTGGGCGCCCTGGCCCGCCTGGCCCACCGGCTTCCTGGTGACTTCAGACTGGCTGGGTTGAGTGAGAAAGGAGGAAAAGCAGCTTCGTTTCGGGCATTAATGAGTAGGTGAGCTAAGACGGCTACCTGCCAGTTTGTGATTTGTGTCATCAGGTCTCTGTGATTAGGACTGTCTGAATTACTGGTTTGACCATTGTATTTTCAGCTGCTGGCTCATCTCTGGCTCCAAGTGTAGAAACGGCAAAGGTGACAGTTTGATTCTCCCATGTGGCCTTCAGGGCAGGCTGGCGTCTTCTGGGTGCCCCGCTGTCCCTTCAGCCCTCCTGGGGCTTGCTTTGCTTTTTACTGCGGTTGTGTTCCTTCACCCGGGGTGTAGCAAAACGAGGGGCTGGTTCCTGTAAGACCAAGAGGCAGCGTCAGGGCAGCTGATTGTCCAGGATCTTCCAGAGCAGGGCACAGACCTCACGCTTCATGGGCAAAGCTCAGTCGGGTCCTGGCATCGGAAGTCCAGGCTTCGGCAGCCCGCCTCTTTCCCAGGGAAGGTCAGAGTGGAAATTCACGGCTGGTGTGCGTGCGCATGGAGGGCTCTGGGGGCACACTCACAACCCCTGCGGCTGAACAGAAACTGGAAGCAGGGCTGTGTCTTCCTGCCGACTTGAGCTGGGCCCTGGCAGTCACGTCCCCTCTGGAGCAGAGGCAGACAGTCCTCTACTTTTTGGTACTAAACGGGAACCTCGCCACCTGGAAGCTTGACTTGACTTCATGCTTCTTCCAGGGTCTGCGAGGGTCCCCATCAGCTCGCTTTGGGCAGAGTCCAGCCCCTGCTTTCTTCAGGAGGTGACAAGGACCGGAGATGGGTGGTAGACGGTGCCACTGCAGGTCCGAGGAGGGCCAGCCCTTCCCAGGACGCCTCTCAGTGTAGGTGGTAGGTCCAAAAAGGAAACTGTGTAGACACTACAATGAGCTCTCTAGCCTTTTATTTTTAAGCCGTGTGTAGGTGTTCCTTCCCCTTGAAGCTGCTATATCTTCTTTATTTATTCAGGGTATTTTCATGTTGGAGAGCCTTGGCTAATCTGCTTTGGCTCTGGATTTTTTGAGATTGGTTTACTTCTGAATATTCAAGAAAGGAAAGGACTGGTTCTTTTTTTTCTTTTTTACTTTTCTTTGGGGTAGGTACTCTTCCCTTCCCTAGAAAGAAATATCATGATTTAAGGACAGGCTTCAAGTGGAAAAGCCCATTTCTGCACGTTTCTGCGTTTCTGAACTGTGGGAGCCTGTTTGGCTGGGACTGTGGGCTTAGTCCCCGTTACCAGCCGTGGGCTCTCCAATTGCCTCTTCTCTGCTTGCCAGCCACTCTGAGCAGGACTTCCCTCCTGGCGGGTTCTGCATTGGCCGCGCTCCGCACCCCTCTCCGGCTTCTAGCGTCAGGCTGTAGGGCGAGCTGCTTGAGAAGCCTCAGGCTGAGCAGGCAGCTGATGGTCGTGGTCGCCTAGACGTTAGAAAGCCAGTCTGACCTCGGTCTGTCCTTGAGATGCCCTGGCCTGCAGAATGACTGTCACAAAAGTATTGTTGCTAATGGTGTGGCAATGGGACTGAACTGTAATAAAAATGTTATTTAATCTTTGTCTCTGTATTTTGATACTTGAATGACTTCCCCTTTTATTTTACTGTACATATAATTGTTAATCTGTCCAACTTTGTCCGAATTACAAACATCTTGTGGTACCAAACATAACCACTCTGTGCGAAAACATAGACTGACCTCACTACATGAGAGTGTAAATATTCTTGGGCTTCCAGCTTTGGTTTTGTTATTTTCATAACTGTACAAGTTAGAACAGATTGAATTAATAAATGAGAAGCGACACAAAACCAGCCTTACTTTTTGGAGTCTTTGTATTTGGAATGTTTCTTGATGGCTCTCTGTGTGGGCCAGGCTAGACACCGGGTCAGCAGCGAGTCTCTTGCTCTTGGCCCGGGGTGAATCTGGGAATTCTACTCTGCTCAGCATTCTTCCACGGGAGGTCAGTTGTACTTAACCCTGGGTAGTTCAAGGGCGCTGCGGTTCCTCTTCCCCTCCCCCTCCTCAGGGATATCTAGTCTGAATACCAGGCAGAGGGACCACACTCTGACTATGGCTCCCCAGCCTCCTGATCTGGGCTGGTCCACCCATGGCCATTTAGTGCATGTGTGTACAAGGCAGCATGGAGGATTGAGAACTGTGGAAGAAAAGTGTCTCCATAAGGCACTTAGTTTCATTGTGGAGGTTTTTAGACATACGCAACTAGTACGAGCCTGGAGCCCTGCCGCAAGACCCACAAGACAGTCCCGGGGCTGTGGGACACAAAGGGACGGAGGGCAACCAGAGCTGGGTGGCAGGGAAGGCGGGGGTGGGGCGGGGGTGTCTGGGCTGGTATTTGGAAAGGGAATGTTTGGAAAGGCCTGAACAACACTAATAACCCTTCAGTGACTGCACACTCAGGCCTCAGACCTGCTAGCAGCTTTGCAGTCACCCTCATCAGCCCTCACATCTCTCCGGGTATGTGTTTTCATTCCTATTTATAGAGGGAAGCTGCAGGAACCTCAGAAACCTAGTCCAGTGGCTTCAAGCTGTCCTCAGAGCCACCGGTCCCCTGACTGCTTCAATTGCTTCAACTGCCTACCACTAAACACTTATTTATGAGTTTCTATAACATATGCCATTTGTTAAAGGGCTTTAAAACAGAAAATCACTGATTTAGTCTAACACCCAAGTATATTTGTGAAGAAAACAAGACCCAGGTCAGGGAAATTATGTTCTCTCAGCCAGCCAGCTAATGGCTGAGAGAGGACCAAAATCCAGGTGCTTCCTTCCAGACAGGGCTCCTTAGGTCCAGTGGCACTGAAATTGGGGCGGTAGACTGAGGCCCAGTGGCAGGCCCCCACACACTTGCTCCCTGCTGTCGGTACTCTCCCAGGCAGGAGACGCCTAGGAAAAGAAAGGTCTGATCATGGGTATCACTGTTCCTCCGGAACACTATTGGGACACTTTGCCACTATCATAATCCCTTTTGGTGTCACTCTGGAACCTTTGTCACACCCTTCCCAAGCTGGGCTGCAATGCTGATTGTGCCAGGGGGCCTGAAAGGGGGAGACACAGGCTAATTCACATGGGCGCCTGGGCCTGCTGTTCTGAGCCACACCTGACCAAGGGGGAACCGGGACTTGAACAGAAGGGACAGAGCAGGAGGATGGGGAGAAGGAAAGGTATGGGGCAGCCTCTAAGAAGGAATGGAGGGGCCCACTCAAAAAGGCAGCATCGGCGCACCCATCGTCACCTAGTAGCCTCTCCCCGTCCCTCTGACTCACCGCAGTCAGCGGGTCTACACACTGGGGCCCTCGGGACCTGGAGGTTGTCGGGAGGCCTTGCGTTGGCGTGCAGCGTGAGGCAGATCGACCCTCCCAAGACCTCGTCTGTGCCCCCCCTCTCCCCCGTCAGGGCCATGTTTGCCACATGCCCCCACATCCCCCAGTGCCCCCTTCACAGATGTCCTGTGGCTCAGGCACTGTGGCAGCTGGGGCGTTAGTCCTGTGGGCTGAGATAGAGCAACTCAGCAAGGACCGGGCTGCTGAGGAGGCAGAACTTTGCTAGCTTGGGGCACTTTCAAGGACAGCCCCAAACACCCCGTCAGCCCTGGCCAGCTCTGGCCCACCTGCACCTGAAGGGTGTCTCAAGCCCACCTGGCTCCCAGCAAACAGGGACAGGCAGTTTTCAGTGTGTCATGCAGTTCAAACTGCGGCCTACACAGCACCAGGTGCCATCAAGTAACGCCCGAAGAGTTCCGTGCTCTGAACACCCATTGCTCAGTGAAGCTTCTGCAACTCTGTGACTGCCGCTTTCGGTCTCAGGTGTTAGGAACACTGTTATAAATGAGCACTTAACAAACTAAAGGATTTCCCTAACACCCTAAAATATTCACTATCCAGTAAACGGTGCTGGGACCTCTAGGTAGCCACGGGGGTGGTGGGAACAGGGCGGGGAGACTCCCATTCCTACTTCACCAACATAAACCCCAGACGGCTCACATATTTGAATATATAAAGAAAGAAAGAAAGAAACCCGAACAAAGCTACAAGAAAGCAGACTTTTTTTTCTTTATGAACTTGATATCAGAAAGGTCCTCCCAAGCATGTTACAAAATTCGTAATCCTTTTTTTAAAGATCAATATATTAAACTATATAAAAAAACATTTTTGCATAACAAAATGCACCATTAAAATAATTGAAAATGTTTGTCCCACACGTCACAAAGGACAACTTGACAATTGCTATCAAAAGTAAACGGAGCTGCTACTTCCAAGAAGAAGAAGTAGAGGCATATTTTCCCCTGTTCTTCTCACTAAGTGCAATTAAAAACCCCTGGCAGAAACGGCAGTGGGCAGAGAACAAAGCCCAAACAAAAGCCTGCTCTGTGCAGGCGAAGAGCAAAACGGGGCAGCCTGGCCGGGCAGAAAGCAAGCTTTCAAGGCACCGGTGACGAACTCTCGCCATTGCCGGCAGTAGCAAGGCTGTGCCTGAAGGATACAATAACCCAAGTTCAATCTTGGTGGATGTGCTCGACAGAAGAATGGGAGAGAGACAGAACCCGCAAACTGGAACCTAGAACAATAGAAATTTCCTAATCTGAACAACAGAGAAAATAGATTGAAAAAAATGAAGAGTCTCAGGGACCTACTGCACAGTAACAAAACATCAAACATTTTTTTGTCAGCAGAGTCCCAGCAGGAGAGAAGGGGTTGGGGCTGAGAAAGTGCTCCACAAAATAATAGCTGAAAATTCCCCATATTTGGCAAGATGTAAACCTACAGATTCAAAAAGTGGAGCACACTCAAACCAGATAGACCCAAGAGAAACCCATGCCAAGATACGTCGTCATTAAATTTCTGAAAATGGAAGACAAAAAAATATAGTGAAAGCAGTGAGAGAAAAATGACACCTTACCTACAGGGGTACGCGGTTTGAATGACAGTGGCTTTCTCAGCAGAACTGGGGAGGCCAGAAGGATGTGGTACAATATTTTTCAGGTGCTGAAAGAAAAGAACTGGGAACCGAGAATTCTATACCCTGTGGATATGTTCTTCAGGAACAAAAAGGGATCAAGACATTCTCAGATGAAGGAAAACTAACATTATATTCATCGATGAAGGACAATGGACAGATTCCTTTATCACCAATCTTAAAGTGCCGAGAGTTCTAACCAGGGCAATATGGCAAGAAAAGGACATAAAAGTCATTCATATTGGAGAGCAAGAACTAAAACTGTCCCTGTTTGCAGATTACAATAGTTCTCCCTTATCCATGGGGAATATGTTCCAAGCCCCCAACAGATTTCTGAAACCTCAGATAGTACCAAATTTTATATATACTATATTTTTTCCTATGCATTCATACGCTTTCAAGCAGGGGTGTCCAAACTTTTGGCATCTCTGGGCCACACTGAATGAAGAAGAGTTGTCCTGTACCCCACATCAAATACACTGGGACACGTAATCACAAAAAAGAAGATTCATAATGTCTTAAGTAAATTTATGATTTTGTGTTGGGCCACATTCATAGCCATCCTGGGCCACGTGCGACCCCGCAGGCTGTGGGTTGGACACCCCTGCTACAGCTTCTCTTTAGCATATTTAAATTGTCACTACTCTTGCCCTTTGGGGCCATTAGTAAGTAAAATAAGGGTGACTAGAACCCCAGCACTGTGATACCACAAGAGTCAACCTAATAATCCAGACGAAGCGACTGACGGGCGGGCGGCACACAGGGCATGGGTACGCGGGCAGAGGGGTGAGCCACATCCCGGGCGGGACGGAGCGGGACGGCGCGAGATTTCATCATGCTACTCAGAACGATGTGCAGTTTCAAACTGAAGAATTATTTCTTGAATTTTCCATTTAAGATCTTCAGACAATGGTTGACCATGGGTAACCACAACCACGGAAAGTGAAACCGGCGATAAGAGGGGACTACTGTACATGGTTGCCTCTGCAGAAAATTCCAAAGAATCTACAAAAAAAAATTACTAGAATCAATGAGTTAAGCAAGCTTGCAAGATACAAGATAAACCTAAAAATTAATTGTATTTTTGTATATTAGAAATGGGCATGTGGAAACAATTACAAATAAAACACTATAATCACTTGAAAAAATAAAATCCTTAAGAGTAAATCTAACCACACATATTAAGAACTTGTAGGATAAAAACTACACAATGCTAATGAAAGAACTCAAAGCTCTAAATAAGTGAAGAGACAGACCATGTTCAAGAATTGGAATATTCAACATAGTAAAGATGTCAGCTCTTCCAAAATTGATACACAGGTTTAACATAATACTATCAAAATCCCAGCAAGGTTTTTTTTGTAGTTATAGATGAGATTAGTGTAGGGAAGACAAAGGAACTAGAATAGCTAAAACAACATTGAAAAAGAAGAAAGTCAGAGGACTTAGTCTTCCCAATCCCAAGACTTAATATACATTCCAGCCAAGATGGAAGCTTAGGTAGATATACTTTGCCTCCTTGCACAACCAAAAGAAGGACAACAAATTTAAAAACAAAAAACAACCACAACTGCCAGAAAATTGAATTGTATGCAAGTCCAACAACCAGGGAGTTAAAAAAGAAACATTCATCCAGATTAGTAGGAGGGGCGGAGACAGGCAGCTGGGGCAGAGAGGATACGTGGCAAGGTGGCAACTGGAGGACCCTGGGCAAGGTGGCGGCTGGCAGT
Source organism: Pteronotus mesoamericanus (assembly GCF_021234165.1). Classification (NCBI taxonomy): domain Eukaryota; kingdom Metazoa; phylum Chordata; class Mammalia; order Chiroptera; family Mormoopidae; genus Pteronotus; species Pteronotus mesoamericanus. Next base: position 5,219,021 of record NW_026555085.1, read on the forward strand.
CCCACATTTGCATGTGGATAAACCAGGAGGAACAACTAGAGAGCAAGGCAGACCATGCAACCCAGGGTTCCAGCGCAGGAAAAGAAAACCTCAAGACTCTGGGGGAGGTTAAGAATAGTATAGGAAATGGACAAGCCAAAGAACTTATATGAACAACCCATGGACATGAACTAAAGGGTAGGGGGATCCTGGTGGGAGGGGGATACAGGGCGAAGGAGGATAAAGGAGAGGAAAAAATGGGACAACTGTAATAGCATAATCAATAAAATACACTTAAAAGTCTTACTATACAGCTACAGCAATCAATACTGTGTGGTATGGCAGAGAGACTGAGAGATGAATGGGACAGAAGAGACAACCCAGAAAGAGACTCAAATGTCTGACTGATTTTTAACAAAGGCACAAAAGCAATTTAATGGAGGAGAGAGACTTTTCAACAAATGATGCCAGAGTAGTTAGATATCTATAGGCTTAAAGGAAAAAGTAGGTCTCCACCTTATATAAAAATTAATTGAGCCTTGACTGGTGTGGATCAGTGGATTGAGAGCCAGCCTGCGAACTGAAAGGTTGCTGGTTCAATTCCCAGTTGAGGCGCATGCCTGGGCTGCAGGCCAGGTCCCCAGTTGGGGTGAGCAAGAGGCAACCAATCAATGTATCTTGCACATTGCTGTTTCCCTCGCTTTTTCCCTCCCTTCCCTGCTCTCTAAAAGTAAATAAGTAAACTCTTTTAAAAAATTAATTTGAAATAGATCAGACTTAAATGTAAAACGTAAAACATAAAGCTATAAAACATTTAGCAAAAAATTTAGGAGAAAATCTTTGGGATCTAGGCCTAAGCAAAGAGTTAGACTCGATACCCCAAGCACAATCCATAAAAATAAAACCTGAAAACTTGGACTTCAAAATTAAATTTTTTGTGCATCAAAAGACACTATCAAGGAAGTGAACTGAGCAGCCATGAGGAACAGGAGGAAGTGTTTGCAAAGCATGTATCTGACAAGGGTCTAATATCCAGAATATATAAAGAACTCTTGCAACTCAATGACAAAAAATCCAATTCAAAAAAATATGAAACGCTAAAATAGACATTTCGCCAAGAAAGATAAACCAATGCGTAATAAGCACATGAAAAGATGCTCAATATCACTAGTCATTAGAGAAATGCAAGTCATAGCCACAATGAGATTCCACATTATACCACTAAGATGCCTACAATTTTTTTAAAAAAGGAAATTGTGTTGGTGAAAATGTGGAGAAATTGGAACCCTCATACATGGCTGGGGGGAACGTAAAAGTCGCAGCCACTGTGGGAAACAGTTTTAGTGGTTTCTCAATAAATTAAACATAGAATTACTATATGACCCACCAATTCTACTCCTGAATATATTCTCTACTCAAAAGCATTGAAAACAAACATTCAAACAAAAACTTGTTCACAAATATTCACAGCAACACTATTCACAAGAGCCAAAAGGTGAAAACAAGCCAAATGTCCATCAGCTGATGAAGGGATAAACAAAGTGTGGTAGATCCATATAATGGAATACTATTTGGCCATCAAAGGAATGAACTACTGATACATGGTACATGATAAATCTTTAAAACATACTAAATGAGAGGAGCCAGTAACAAAAGACCTCACCTTATATGATTCTCTTTAGCGTCAGAAAACCCATTGAAACAGGAAGCAGATCGGCGGTTGTGGGGGGCTGTGGAGAGGGAGGAATGAGAAGTGACTGCTTAGTGGGCGCGGCTCCACTGCTGTGGTGAGGAACGTGTTCTGGAACCAGATGTTGGCGGTAGCTGTACAACATTGTACCCCTTGTCACTAAGGTAAATTTCATGTGTATGTACCACAAAATTAAATTTATATCCCTCCAACCATGTGCAGGATTGAATGGAGCTCTTTCCTTGTTTAGGTCAGGATCCCTGTCTCCTCTGTGTGGAAGCACAAGAAAATAATGAACATCTGAGAAATGGATCATTTCAGAGTTTAATCATCAAGTACAAAGTGAGGTTCTATTGTCAGCCAGCGTCCGCACCCAGCCACCAGGCAGCCCTCGTCACGGAATCCCTTCAGAGCCCATCTGCCTCTAGGATAATGAAGCCTCCAAAATGTGGGTTGTTTAAACATTCCAATTGACTGTTGCAAATCAGAGACTCCGTCTAGGCAGGCCTCACTGTTTATTAAACAGACTCCTTTTCCTGGGCTTCCCCATCCTGAGGGCGTGCGGCTACAGGACTGGACACTGGGAATGAGGTCGGAGTCACCGTGTGTGCCTGGCGGTGCCAGCTGCCTGTCTGGGCTCTCCGCAAAGGCAGTCAACTAGGGAAGCCCTGGGCTAACTGGCCTCAGTCACCTTCAGTCCTTCCTACACGGAGTGTGTTATAACCAGCTCCCTCTATCTCCTGAAATGGCGAGAATCTCGTTCCTCTTCACCCTACCTTGAGAGCACATCCATGAATTTCATTTTCTCTTGTGCATCACAAAAAAAGTGGGGGCCAGATCAGAACGGGGCAGTGTCCTCATTTCAGCCATACTGGGTTGGGCTGGGCTGCCGCGGTCGCCCTGAGGGGATGGTTGGATCTCTACCAGTCCATGTCCTTTCAGAACATCTCCCACCTGCGATGCCGACAGGAGCTCAGAGCCTACCCCGCCAGGCCGGGCCCCGGCGGTGGGAGGACAGAAGCTGCCCACCTCTGCATGCCCGCAGCACCCGTCGGGAAGGGTTCTACCCTCCGATGCGGGGGGCGGGGCCTCACCCGGTAGAGAACAAGACCAAGGAGAACCTTGCTCCAAGTGAGTCACTGGCTTAACTGTCCAAGCCTGAACGCTGGTACCTGAGAGAGAAACCCCATGAGCAATGACACCCGTCACCAGCACGCTTGCCGAGGCCAACACCCACTTCCCCCACCCCTGCACCCTCCTTCCCCCAGAAGACAAAGCTGGAGTTCTTGTTAGTTACTGACTTCTTGTCACACCACTTGAAACCTTCAGGAAATTAGGTCCTTTCAACCAGGCCCAGGTCCTGAACTGAACTGGACAAATTTCTAACTTCTAGAGAAGCCCTTATACTCACATTTTGATAATTCCACAGAGCCATCAGAAAAATGTTTACCCTTAAACAAAATAATGTTGGTGCCTGGGTGCCCTGGCTTCCCGGCTCTGTGTGCAGAGGGAGCGCATCACCAGTGGAGCAAAAACGGGGGCCTGCTGGCTTCGTAGCTAGTTGGGGGCAGAGGGCGCGGGTCTGGCCACAGGTCTGGCCACGGTTGCAGCACAAGAAGAGTGGTTTGCTAGCTTTCGGAAGTTTATTAGAGAGTGAGTTTGGGCCAGATGGTGTTTACACGCTTAGCCTCTACAGCGCTGGTACTGGCTGCAGGAGGAGAGGGAGGTTTGAGATTTGCTGGTCACTGGTGAAGTCACCCCAGGAAAATGATGGGCTTCTCTCCGATGTCCAAGGTACCGGGACTTGGAGCTGGGGCTCTCAGGGAGACTCCACTTCTGCTTCCAGAGCCTGGCTTGAGGGGGTGAGGGTTTTCAGGATCTCCGTGTAGTAAGGGCCAAACACCTGCTGGTTGTGGTGTGTTAGGCTGACAAACTTTTGGCCCAGTTCTGCCAGCTCTGCCTCAATGAGAGTAAGGCCTCCAGGGAGGCCTAGCAGAGAGCGTTGCACACCAAGAACCAAACAGCATTTGAGAAACAGGTGGATTCTCTGATCTGCAAGCAGGAAGAGACAGTGAGGAGGGAAAGAGCAGATGCCTTTCAGGGAGAAACACTGCCCTGCACCCGCCCAGGTTCTGAGTTAACTGAGATGCTCACTAACCTACTCACTTAGCTAGACATGAGGAACTTTGTTTCATTTTTTGGGGAAGGGGGCTGCTCTCTAGCTCCTAAGAACAAAGCAAAGATTGAAAACTAGTGGGCTAGTAAATTTTTGACTATTCAAAAGATTACTTCAGTATCCGTCAGTTAGATCCTACTGAGTATTTGATATGACAGGAAGATCTTAAACTGATCCTTTGGAAGGCTGAGGTGAAGAGCAAGGCCAAGGTCACAGCCTCCATTTCAGCACAGGACGGTGCGGGGAATCGTTGCCATGTGAACATGTCCTCCAGTATAACTCAGCATCAGTTTCTTGTTGGCAGCATGTAAATGTCACATGTCACAGACTGCAATCAGAAAGCTGGGGATGACTCAGAGAGGTTGGTTGGACAGTGTGCCACACCTAGATGTCAGGGACTTCTGGGTGCAAATCTTCCTCAGAACCAGAGAGTCATTCTTTAAACTAAGAGATATATTTCAACCCAGCATATTGAAAAACTAAAGCCTACACAGTGACTTGCCCAATGACCATACCTGCTATAGCTAAGTGGTTCGGTAACTGCCTTGCAGGGTTGGAATCCACCTCTCTCACATGGTGTCCTCCTCCCCCCACCCTCAGTGTACACTCACCGATGACATTGCGGACACAGTTCTCTTTGTGGGCAATGTCCTGGAGCTGTCCCATCAAAGATGCTGTGTTGTCACTGCTCAGAGCAGCAAGGCCCATGTTCTTGAGGCTTTGATGGATTTCCTGAGACACCTGTTCACTCACAGTCAGCATGGCCTCCTCAGGCCTAGACCATGAAGGAGAGTAAGCTGGTAGCACCAGGTGGCCCTGGCACTGGCCCAGAGCCTGGGAAGCTCCACGCCTGACACGGGGCCCACGTGAGGGAGACACCCAGCCCCTGGGAGCCGCAGAGCCCAATGGGCAGACTCAGTGTCTTCACGTTCACCTCAAGATATCGACTGCTCTCTACATACAACACCATGTACTACTTCTTAGTAAACAAGATAAATTGACATCAACTCCAGACGCGCATTCGGCTCTGCCCTTGGATCAACTCAATATTCTTTAGCCCCATGGAATTTATTTACATGTGTGTATCTCTATACATGTTTAAGACTTTCTTGGACATTTTCCATGGCCATTTGTCCCACTCTCACCAACGAGAGTGACAAACCCGGCCTTCTGATTCTACTGGTGCGATGCCTTGCGACACAGCGGACATTCATGCCCTCAGCCCCCAGTCTGTACACGCAAGGCCAGCCCATCGCCGTCCGCTCAGCCACACAATGGTTCCATTGTAGCAACAAGATAAGTCATTTTGCAGCAAGCTAGCCTCCGCACTACTCTTTTGGAAGAAAATATTATTTTTCTTTGTCATAAGCCTCAAGACCACTTATAGAAAGACACCAATAATCTTTGTGGATGGTTCCAAAGGGCCTTTCGGTGGCCTATGGTGGAACATAAGCAATTATTCCTTATCTGCCTATCCTCTTACCACATGTCATCTCTAAAGAAAAAGAATACGCAGCTCACCTGGAATTAAATTCCTCCATGAAGGCTTTGATTCTGCGTTTCAGCTTATCCACAAACTGAGGGGAGCCAAACAGAACACTGGCAGAGAAACTACTGGTGACCAGCAAGACTGAGGCCAGAATGGTCAGGTGGAGCAGCTGGGACTGCAGCTCCTGCAGCCGGGCTCTGTCCGCCAGCAGCGTCTAAGGACACCAAGGGGACAGGTGGTCAGAGAGCAGGATCCTGCGGAGGACAGACCTCGTACAAGCCCTCAGGAAGTGCCCCACACAGGCCTACCTCAGGGAACTCTTCATCGTCAGGGTCCCAGAGAAGAAGGTTCAGGAAACCCTGGGACAGCACCATTGTGGGGCTGAGGGGCTCGGGGCTGCAGGCTGCCTCATTCGGAGAGGGGCAGGCCACGCCGCAGGGGTCAGGAGCTTCGGGGCAAGCTGGAGGCAGCGTGGTGAGGTCTGCTGCCGCGCGGGTCAGCCACCTGGTGGTGTGGTCGAGGAGGCCTGGCACAGGGCAGAGTGAGGGAGCAGCTTCAGCGCCTGCACCCCTGACACTTGGGGACTAAGGCACTTTCCGAAATATACTCCTGGTCCATAAACACATGCTTATGGGAATGAGGGTGTCTTTTTATTTTAGATAACTGTTCCTTCTCCCTCCCCCTACTGAGGAAGAAACTTTCTGTTCCTACAAGGAGGCAGAGTATGCTCTATCATTACAAATGTCAGGCCCAAGGTCATATCTTCCCACGCCTGCCCTCAAGTTATATACATACTCGGCTGCTTGTTGAGGAGTTCCTGGAATTTAGCCCGTTCATACTGAATGGAATGTTCCTGCCGGTGGGGTTGAAGGCTTTGGATGGTATAGTTCATCCTGTCCCTTTTCATCAGCCCCAGGACCTGGAAGATCCCTCTGACACGGAGAAAACAAAACATTGATTCTCTGAAAGGGGATCCACTGAGAGGGCTCCCCCAGCAGGAACCACTGAATCACTGCATTGGAGAATTAGAGGATCAAGACGGCGGCCTAGGTAACACGGCTCACCTCCTTGCACAACCATGTCAAAATTACAACAAAACTATAGACAACCATCACTCAGAATCATCAGAAATCAAGCTGAATGGAAGTCTGACAACTACAGAATTAAAGAAACCACATCCATCCAGACTGGTAGAAGGGGCTGGACCCACATCCACGTCTGGTGGATAAAAATTTAGGAGGGATATCTTGGGAGCAAGGAATCCCAGTCCCACTGCAGGCCTCCCAGCCCAGGGTTCCAGTGCCAGGAAGGTAAGTCCCCAACTGCAGGAGTCCAAAGCAGTTCCTCTTAAAGAACCTACTCACAGACTTGCTCAGACTCACTCCCTCTGAGCTCCAGCACCAGGGTAGCAGCTTAAAAGGCACCGGTGGCATACGGGGAGAAGTGAAGTGCCTGGCATCAAGGTGAGAGCTTGGGCAGAGCTTTCTCCCAGGCAGAAAGGCAGGCAGAGGCCATTGTCCCATTTCTGAACCCTCCCCCTACTGAGCCACAGAGCTGGCAGGCAGAGCTGCCATATCTGAGCTGCTGTATCTGAGACTCCATCAACTTGGCTAACACAGTTTGCCCTGCCCTGGAGATGCCCTGGGCTCCATCCTACCCAACTTACGGATGTTAACGGTGGCTTTTCCATGGGTGGCTGGTGTTGGCTCATGCTTCACAAGCTCCTAAATCCTTTTAAACAAACAACAGCTGGCCTCAGGGAGCCCCCAGCCCCCATACCCTTGCTAAGTGGCCGCAGGCCCAGCCCGAGGAGCAGCAGCCAGCCTAGACTCACAGCATGGCTCACCTGGGAATCTCCAAGCCCAGCACAAGTAGCGGCCATCTCAGATTGCTTTATATCTCAGGCAGGGAGGCCTCAGGCTAAATGCGGGTTGGGGCTGGCTGACCTTGGCCTGCACCACCTGGGAAACCTCAGGACCAGCGCACCCAGTGGACAGCTACAGACCATGCTGGAGCACCACCACCCTGCCCCTGCACAGCTGATCATCCATGGAGGGTGGAGGTTGGTAATCAGTTCTCACAGCCAGTCCTGGCAGCTGACTGGCCCGGGTAAATTCCTCCCATTGATCTGCCAACAGCAACCAAGCCTCAACTACAAGAGGAGGGTGTACTCAGCCCACACAAAGGGCTCACCTCAAGTACCCAGCTTGGGTGAGAGGGGAGGCTGTGCCACTGGACCCTACAGGACACTTGCTACATTGGGCCATGCTACCAAGACAGAGTCAAAGCAGCTCTACCTAATACATAGAAACAAACACAGGGAGGCTGTCAAATTGAGGAGACAAAGAAACATGGCCCAAATGAAAGAACAGATCAGAACTCCAGAAAAAGAACTAAGGAAAATGGAGATAAGCAATCTATCAGATGCAGAGTTCAAAACACTGGTTATACAGATGCTCAAGGAAGTCATAGAGGACCTCAGCAGCATAAAAAAGACCCCGTCAGAAATGAAGGATATAGTAATTGAAATAAAGCACAATCTACAGGGAAACAATAGTAGAGTGAATGAAAGCCAAGAATCAGATCAATGATTTGGAACATAAGGAAGCAAAAAAACCACCAATCAGAACAACTGGAAGAAGAAAGAATTCAAAAAAACAAGAATAGTGTAAGCAGCCTCTGGGATAACTTAAACATTCCAACTTTTGCATCATAGGGGTGCCAGAAGAAGAGAAAGGGTAAGAAATTGGAAATCTATTTGAAAAAATAATAAAAAACTTTCTTAATTTGGTGAAGGAAATAGACATGCAAGTCCAGGAAGCACAGAGAGTCCCAAGTATGATGCAAAAAGGCCCACTCCAAGACACGTCATAATTAAAATGCCAAAGGTTAGAGATAAAGAGAGAACCTTAAAAGCAGGAAGCGAAAAGTTAATTACTTACAGGAGATTTCCCATAAGACTGTCAGCTGATTCCTCAAAAGAAGCTTTGTAGGCTAGAAGGGATTGACAAGAAATATTCAAAGTCATGAAAAGCAGGGACCTACAGCCAAGACTGCTCTACCAGCAAAGCTATGATTTAGAATCAAAGGGCAGATAAAGAGCTTCCCACACAAGAAAGAAAAGAAGTTCATCATCACCAAACCATTTTTATAGGAAATGTTAAAGGGATTTATCTAAGAAAAAGAAGATCAAAACTATGAACAATAAAATGGCAAAAAATACATATCTATCAACAATTGAATCTAAAAAACTAAGCAAACAAGAACAGAGACAGAATCATAGATAAGGGGAGAATTTTGATGGCTACCAAATGGGAAGTGGGTGTGGGGGAGAATAGGTGAAGAGGTGAAGGGATTAAGAAGTACAAAAGGACAGTTACAGAACACCCTCGAGGGTGTAAAGTACAGCATAGGAAATGGAGTAGCCACAGAACTTACACACATGACCCATGGACATGAACAATGGCGTTGGGATTGTCTGAGGGAGTGGGGGGTGCTGGGTGGAGGGGGGAAACGGAGGAAACATTGGGACAACTGTAATAACATAATCAATAAAATATAATAAAAAAAAAAGAATTAGAGGGGCTTTAAAACTCATTTCTAAATTCTGCCTCCTAAACTACAAAAGATGACATGTGACCCAGGACCTGAGGCCCACGGTGAGAGAACAGCCGAGCCGAGCGGGAGCGCCCCTCAGGTCTCTGGACCCTGAAGCCTTTGAGTCCAATCTCTTTCCACAACAGGTTGTTGTCTTGTAAAAAGGGAGTCGGTGGAAGAACACACACCAGCACACTAACCGTTGTCTCTGGGAAGTGGGATTATAGGGGATGCTATTTCTAATGCTATTTCTGGGCCAATCACTTTTTTTTTTAACCTTTTGGACCTGGATCTTAGTTTCTATAGCTATGAAATAGGGAAAGCCCCTGCCCCTTCATGTTATGTGAACTGCGACAGGAAACTGGGGAAAGCAATATTTGAACTACTTGAAAGAAAAGGTTACGCTCATGTTTTACGGTAGGACATTATGCAGAGGTCCGGTCCATCTAAGGAAAACCAGAGGGCCCCTCAAGGCCATCTTTGGAAAAGAAAAGCTAACAGGCCAGAGAGAGTTAGTCAGGTCTCAGCAGGGACGAGCTGGCCAAGACAGGGGCTGCCCTCAGTGTCAGGCCCACAGGAGGCGGCAGGTCCCGGGAGACAGTAGTCAGGTTTCACACCTCAGTAGCTGAGCAGAGTCTGTAATGTTGTCTAGTTTCTGCACGGCTTCATCTCGAACTGGAGCACACAGCAAAGTCATCATGCTGAGAATGTGCTTGGAGAGATGAAGGACGTTCAGGGCCCCATGTTCTGCTTCCTGCTTGAGGAGGTCCGTGTTCAGAGATTCTTCAATCTCACTTCTCAGGCGGTTCTGGCGAGGTAACAGCAGCGATAGCAAGATCTGCCCAGGAAACAAAGTCAAAGAAGGGGCTAATAGGACAAAAGCCCCATTTTCAGTCCCTGTTTGCCAGAACTAGCTGCACCCCATAAAGCGTGACTGACTCTTGTTTTATGAACCTCTGTGTTCAGGACTAGAAAATTACTAGAAATGTTCTGAAGGCGCAGAGGCTCTGGGAACTTATGACACAGGACATGCCAGACCACAACGACTGTGCACCCGAAGGTAACATCGAAACAAGCTGCAGCCTATACATGACCCCCGACACATCCTCTACAACCACCCCAATCACCTAATAAAAAAGCTGAAAGCCCCCACCCCTCACGGCTAGTGTATTTCTCTGCACCAGGCGCCTGACCCCTCTTGGAGTAAAAATCTTTACTCTCTGCACTTTTTTTTGTGAATTCTTTCACAGCCCACGTCACGGACCACCCTAATAGGGGCTACACTCTGTTAAGAGCCCCAAACTTTCCCTAATGGAAACCTCTTTAGTCAAACACATCCCAGCCCATGTCTTAAAGATCAAGGCATTGGATCTCTAAATTTCCTAGAGGGTACTAATTTATCTTTGTTAAGGGACCAATAATAGATCAAGGCTTTAAGGAATCAAATACGGCAATAATATGTATCTATTAAATATTAAATATAATAATATTTAGGCAGAATGAGATAAAGAGATAAACAAAATTAAGGAGTGTGGTAAAAAGAAACTCAAGATGCAACAAATAAAAAATACACGCCACCGCGTGGTGATGAGGTACTCTTCATTTTAGAAAGGCAGGCATTTTTGAGATTCACTTCAAAGAGCAAGGAGAAAAAAGGCGCTCTTCTTCATCTCTGTGCCTCTGTAACATACAGAACAGAGCAGGGTCGAGGGATGGGGTTAAATGAACATTTGTTTAGTTGAATGGGCTATTGTGTTGTCATAGCAAGATCCCACCCGTTTAGCTTCATCTTAAGCAAATAAAGTGCAAGTTGCTCCATACAATCTATTTAAATGGTAAAGTTTGCCAATTTTCACTTCAGAGCCTCTCAGTTCCAAGTTTGCCCTTCCGTGCCTCCCTGTGAAAGTGCAGCTGGCTGGCACTGTGTTAGTTTTGTCAGTAGAGGGCGCTAAAGAGAGGCTGCAAGAGGAGGAGGTCCTCCCCACCCCACACCCCCTTTCCGCTGTGCTTCCCCTGTGCAAGCCCCTGGGGCACACAGCTGCTCTTTGGTCAAATTACTGGCCGGTTTCTTCATCCTGATTGGACCCTGGCTGATACAAAATTGGTATCACGAGTGATATTAGAACTCAAATGCCCTATGTCCATTGTATCTGATGAGCAGCAAGTAGCAAGTACTTCATATTTTAGATGCCTTAGGAAGACGTGCAAACTGGAGGACGGCGGATAATCCCCACAAAAATTCAGCTGCCCATCACTTCAGCGAAGTTGGTAGAGCTTCAGTGGTCTGGACTTGGTCAAAGCCGTGCCCTCCAAGGTGAATGACAAGTCGCTGTACCTCAGACTACCCACCACGAAAAAAGAGGCACAGCATGTGTAGGTCTTTTTGGGTTTTCAAGGCAACATGCACCACCATTAGAGTTTCGTGGACAAAAATGGGCTCTCTAGTCAATCTGATAAGAGTGATCATAAATTCTTAGCTGGGCAGGTCACAGTGGTAGTCACCTCCAGGCACATAACTTCTTTAGTAAAAGGTTTATCTTTGCCTTAAGCAAGTCCTGTTCATTGTTCTTGAGTATCTAGGTTAACACACCTTTGAAATGCCACAGTAATCCTCTTTTTCAGGCCCCTCAAGGGAGCACATGATTTTTTTTTTTTAATTGATTTTTTTAGAGAGAGAGAAAGGTGGGGGAAGAAAGAGAGACAGACAGACAGACAGGTATCAGTTTGTTGCTCCAGTTATTCATACGCTCATTGGTTGATTCTTGTATGTGCCCTGACCAGGACTGAACCTGTAACCTTAGTGTCTGGGGACAACACTAACCAAATAGGCCACCTGGCCAGAGTGAGCACATGATCTTGGTAACTAGAATCTTCTTTATATTCCCTCCTTAGTTTCAAATGTATAAAAGAAACTGCAAAACTGTCCTTCTCTGGAGCATTTGAGATCTTGCTTCCTGGAATGTCATCGGTTCAGCTCAAATAAACTCAGGCTCATAAAAAATTCTCTACAATTTTGGACATTCTAATGTGACACCCATTTAGACTTGCTCATAGGTTGCCAATTTCAAGTGGGAACCAGAGCCAGAGCAGGCTCTACAGCAAGTTCCGGCTGCCACACAAGCCACTGTACCATTTGGGCCTTATGGTCCTGCAGGTTCATGATACTTGAAGTGTCCATGGCAAGAAATTACACTCAGAGCCTCTGGCAAGCACCAATAGAAGCGGCACAGCACAGAGTTCTAGGATTTGGGAGCAAATCTATGCCCTCTTCTGCAGATAACTATTTGCTTTTTGAGAAACAATTCCTGGCTTGCTTCTAGGCCTTAGAAGAAAGTTACACTTTAACAAAGGACATCAGGTGACCATGTGGCCTGAGCTTCCCAAGAGGAACAAGGTGTTTTCTGACCTACCCAGCCGAAAGATCAGATGATTCAGGAATTCAGATGTGTGTAGAAGTGTCCATATGGAAGCTGAGTAGCCAAAGGAGTGAAAGGTTATATTTATCAATTTACTGTCTCTCAGGTCCAAATCCATTCTTATTTTCTCTGCTCTGAAAAAAATGAAGTCCTTTAAGTATTTTTCCTTTACCAAATGGTGAATTTTAAGCTTCATCTGTATAGGTCACTATTAACTAGTTTTTGTGTAGCATAACAAATTACCATAAACTTAAAGGCTTAAGAAAGCATATACATTTGTTATCTCACAGCTTCTGTGGGTCAGGAATCCAGGCAGAGATGAACTGGGTCCTTTGCTCAGCGTCTCCCAGGCTGTGATAAGGTGTCGCCAGGCTGCATTCTCATTTGGGAGCTTCACTGGAGAAGGATCTGTTACCAATCTCCTTCAAATTGTTGGCTGAACTCATTTCTTTACAGCTGCGTACTTAAGGGGTCCAACTTCTTACTGGCTATTGGTCCTAGAGGCCACCTGCATTTTCTGGCCATGTGGCCCTCTCCATAGGCAGTTGACAATTTACCTGTTTGCTTCTTCAAGGCCAGCAGGAGAATCTCCAGTCTCCTACGACAGAGTCTTACATAATGAAATGTGACATCCCAACACGTTCGCCGTATTCTATTGGTTAGAGACAAGTTCTAGATCTCAGACAAACTGAAGGAGAGAAGATTATCTAAGGACATGGGCTGGGGGTGGGGCAGTCACCTTAGGGAGAGCCCACGCATACTAGAAAGACATTGCAAAAGCCAAGAGCCTTTCTCTCTGGTTCTAGAATGTTCACTCGCCAGGCTCCTGCAGGATGCATGGCTTTGACAGCAACCGGCTCCTACGGCCTGAGTGGGGTCTCCCAGGGCTGGGCTCCTGCAGGGCACAATGGTCAGCGGCACACACAGACCCGCAGCTTCCCCGCACAGCTGTGCCCTCTCAAATCCTCCAAACAGAACCCTATGTCAGCCTAGAGGTATGGGGGATTCTCCTTATAGCTGCTATTCAGGTATTCTTCAAGAGTTCTCTTTGCTTCTTACTAGCCCAGAGCTGTCATTTCTCCAATTCCCTGTTATAACAATTTTTATATTTAAACTTCCTTGTTGGCCCTGACTGGTGCGGCTCAGTGGGCTGGGTGCAGTCCCACAAACCGAAAGGTCGCCGGGTCAATTCCCCATAAGGGCACATGCCTGGGTTGCGGGCCAGGCCTCCAGCTGGGGTATGTGAGAGGCAACCAATCGATGTTTCTCTCTCACATCAATGTTTTCCCTCCCTTCCCCTCTCTCTGAAAACAAATAAATAAATACAATATTTTTAAAAAATTCCGTGTTGAAACTGCTGTGTGATTTCTGTCTACAGATTAGATTCTGACTGATTCATGGACCATGCTCAGTTAGAGTTTGCTACCCACTCACTCAAATGAGCCGGGAATGTCTAGGAACCTTATACCTCTACATGGAAGGTTGGTCACTCACCTCTTTAATTTCTTTCAAAAGTTCAAGAGCACAACTGTAGTCGGGGGGAGTAGCTGACAACTGCTCTTTAAGATGATCCCAAAAGGCATTATGCATTGTTTCCTTGATTTTGCCTTCCACACTGTAAGAGAGTTAAATAGACAAATCACTTTCTGTATCCAAAAACTACCATTAGGTCATTATGTCCTAAGCCTACACGAACAGTAGGCTTATGGTAGGCTTTTATCATTTGATATGATAAAAGACCATTATACAGACAGGGAAAGGCCAAGAACTATGTTTGGACTGCACCAGAGTTGAGCAAGCTGGGGTTAGTTAGACTTGGACGCTAAGAGCATCAAAAACCTCTCAGAAGGGCTCCTCGTAGTCCCAGAACAGCCCTCCCTCTGCAACAGAAAGAGCCCTGAACAGAGGTCATGTTGAGCTTTAGCACTGACTTTGCACCTAGCCAAGCTAATACGTGACTTAGGTCCTATTTGGGCATACATATAGCAATGAACTAAATGATCTTTCAGCTTCTTCTGGTCCTAAAAATCTAGGGAAAGATTCTCCTTCTTTGATAACCCTAAATACCCACAGATACTTCCTTCTTTGATAAACCTAACTCCAAATAGGCAGATCTAAACTGAACTCACTATCTTCTTCCTTCAGACTTGTTCCTCCTACATTCCCAGTCTCAGTGGCATTACCATGTAGCCAGTTGTGGAAGCCAGAAAGATTGGCCTTTTTTTTTCCCCTTAAGAAAAAAATAGAAGCAAAGGCAATTCAGTTTAGAAACGACAGTCTTTTCATCAAATGGTGCTAGAGCAACTGGACATCCACATGCAAAAATATAAATCTAGACAGAGACCTTCCACCTTCCACAAATGGATCATAGACCTAAATGGAAAATGGAAAATTATAAGACTCCTAGAAGAAAACTGGGAGAAACTCAAGGCGACCTTGGGCTTTGCAATGACTTTTAGAGGGAACACCAAAAGGGAGATCCAAGAAAGAAAATATTGGTAAGTTGCACTTCCTTAAAATTAAAAATGTCTGCTTTGTGAGAGACACTGTTAAGAGAATTAAAAGACAAGCCACAGACAACCTGTCCTAAAAACACACCTAATAAGGGACTGTTATCCAAATTACACAAAGAACTCTTAAAACTCAACAATAGGAAAACAAACAACCCAATTTTAAAATGGGAAAAGATCTGACAGACACCTCACCAGAGAAGATATACAGATGGCAAATAAGCATATGAAAAAATGTTCAACAACATGTCATTAGGGAAATGCAAATTAAAATAAAGATGAGATACCAGTACACACCTATCAGAAAGTGCAAAATCCACAACACTGACAACACCAAATGCTAGGCAGGATGTGGAGCAATGGGAACTCTCATTCATTGCTGGTGAAAATGCAAAATTGTGTAGCCACTCTGGAAGACAGTTTGGCAGTTTCTTACAAAACTGAATATACTCTTACCATACAATCCAGGAATCATGCTCCGTGGTATTTACTCAAGTGAGTTGAAAACTATGTCCACACAAAAACCTGCAAATGTAGGTTTATAGTGCTTTATTCATAATTGCGAAAACTTGGAAGCAAACAAGATGTCACTCTGTAGGTGAGTGGATAAATGGAATATTAAGTGCTGAAGAGGAATGCACTATCAAGACCCCCAAAGACACAGAAGGACCTTAAAAGCATATTGCCAAGTGAAAGAAGTCCATCTGAAAAGGCTACATACTGTATGAGTGCAAATATAGGACATTCTGGAAACCTACGGAGAAAGT
Source organism: Pteronotus mesoamericanus (assembly GCF_021234165.1). Classification (NCBI taxonomy): domain Eukaryota; kingdom Metazoa; phylum Chordata; class Mammalia; order Chiroptera; family Mormoopidae; genus Pteronotus; species Pteronotus mesoamericanus. Next base: position 5,234,645 of record NW_026555085.1, read on the forward strand.
AAGAAAGGTCACTGGTTGCCAAGGATCTGATGGAGAGAAAGGGAGGCATGAACAGGCAGAGCACAGTGGACTTTTAGGGCAGTGAAATTAGTATGTATGATACAGTAATGGTGAATATATGTCATTGTATATTTTCAAAACCCATAGTATATACAATACAAAAAGTGGACCCCATCGTAAACTATGGACTTGAGTTAATAATAATGTGTTAATATTGGATCATCAATTGTAATAAATGCACCACACTAATACAAGATGTAAATTATAGGGGAGTATATGGGAATTCTCCTTACTTTCTAGTCATTTTTCTGGAATTAAAACTACTCTAAAAAAATTGTCTATTAACTCAAAAAAAAAAGAAATTACAGGAATCAATTTTCCTCTGAATGTTTACTTTAATGATGTCTTGTCCGACAGGGTTAGAATAATAAGAGAAAGAACTATTTGAAAATTCTGAGGTTATATCAAATCATTTCCAAATAGGTATTGGTTGTCTTGAATTAAACATCCCCCTTTTAAAAACCACAGTAGTAATGCATGCTCCTTGTAAAAAGAAAAAAGTGATCTGGGACTTCTGGCCAAGATGGAGGTATAGGTAGATACACTTTGCCTCCTCACACAACCAGAAGAAGGACAACAACAAATTTAAAAACAACAAATAACCAGAACTGCCAGATAATCAAACTGTATGGAAGTCCAACAAGCAAGGAGTTAAAAAACAAACATTCATCCAGATCAGTAGGAGTGGGCAGAACAGATGTACATCAAGGAGGTGGCTGGAGGACCAGGCAGGTGATTCTGGTGGACTGGGAGGTCCCACATTTGTGAGCAGATAAACTGGGAGGAACATCTGGGGAGCGAGACAGACCACACAACCCAGGGTTCCAGCAGAGTAAAATAAAGCGTCCAAACCTCTGGCTGTAAAAAACTGTGGGGGATGCAGCTGCGGGAGAAACTCCCAGCCTCACAGAAGAGTTCATTGGAGAGACCCGCGAGGTCCTAGAGCATGCACAAAACCACCCACCCAAAAATCAGCACCAGAAGGGCCCAATTTGCTTGTGGGTTGTGGGTGAAGTGGCTGAAAGCCAGCCAAGGGCCAGGGAAGGGGGATTGCTCCCTGTTGGACCCCTCCCCCACATACAGTGCTACAATGCAGCCGAGAGGGTCACCCTGCCCCAGCGAATATCTAAGGCTCTGCCCCTTCCAATGTAACAGGCAGGCCGAGACAAAGAAAGATGGCCCTAATGAAAGAACAGATCAAAGCTCCAAAAATAGAACTAAGCAATGAAGAGATAGACAACCTGTCAGATGCACAGTTCAAAACACTAATAATCAGGATGCTCACAGAAATGATGGAATATGGTCTCAAAATGGAGGAAAAAATGAAGGCTTTGCAAAGTGAAATAAAGGAAAATACACAGGGAACCAACAGTAAAGGGAAGGAAACTGGGACTCAAATCAACCATTTGGAGCAGAAGGAAGAGATCAACGTTCACCCAGAACAGAATGAATAAACACGAATTGAAAAAAATGAGGAGAGCCCTAGCTGTTGTGGCTCAGTGAATTGAGTCCTGGCCTGTGAACCCAAGGGTCTCCGGTTCGATTCCCAGTTAGGGCACATGCCTCAGTTGCAGGCCAGGTCCCCAGTAGGGGGCACATGAGAGGCAACCACACATTGATGTTTCTCTCTCCCTTTCTTCCTTCCATCCCCTCTCTCTAAAAAATAAATACTAAATAAATAAATAAATATCTTTAACAACAAACAAACAAAAACAATTAGGAGAGGCTTAGGAACCTCTGGGACAACTTTAAATGGTCCAATATCTTAATCATAGGGGTGCCAGAAGAAGAAGAGGAAGAGCAAGAAATTGAAAACTTATTTGAAAAAATAATGAACTTCCCCAATCTGGCCAAGGAAAGAGACTTCCAGGAGTCCAGGAAGCTCAGAGAGTCCCAAAGATGATGAACCCAGGGAAGCACACACCAAGGCACATGATAATTACATTGCCCAAGATTAAAGATAAAGAGAGAATCTTAAAAGCAGCAAGAGAAAAGGAGACAGTTACCTGCAAAGGAAATCCCATAAGACTGTCAGCTGATTTCTCAAAAGCAACCTTGCAGGCAAGAAGGGGCTGGCAAGAAGTATTCAAAGTCATGAAAGGCAAGGATTTAATTTCAAGATTACTCTCTCCAGCAAAGCTATCATTTAGAATGAAGGGGCAGATAAAGTGCTTCCCAGATAAGGTCAAGTCAAAAGAGTTCATCACACCAAGCACTTACTACATGAAATGTTAAAGGGACTTACCTAAGAAAAAGAATACTGAAAACTATAAACAGTAAAATGACAACAAACTCACAACTATCAATAACTGAACCTTAAAAAAAAACAAAACCAAAAACAAACTAAGCAAACAACTAGAACAGGAAGAGAATCATGGAAATGGAGATCAGAGAGGAGGGGAAGAAGGGAGAATCGGAGGAAAGGTACAGGGAATAAGAAGCATAAATGGTAGGTACAAGATAGGCAGGGGGAGATTCAGAATAGTATAGGAGATGGAGAAGCCAAAAAACTTGTATGTACGACCAATGGACATCAACTAGGGCAGGGGAAATGCTGGTGGGAGGGGAAATGCAGGGCAGAGGGGAATAAAGGCAAGAAAAAAAAATGGGACAACTGTAATAGCATAATCAATTTTATATATATATATGAAAAAGAAAAAAGCAATACAAAGACAAATAAAACAAGTATAAGTTCCCATCCCTACACACAAATCTCAGTCATCAGAGATAATCAACTCTAATCTGTCTCGTGGTCTAGTGTGTCCTGGGATTGTTCTTAATTCTTTTCTCTTCATCCTATTTATTCACTCCATCTCCAAGTTCCATAAATTTTGCTTAAATGTCTCTGGAATTCATCCCCTCCTACCATGATCTCTTACCTGGACTATTGTCTATTAACTGGTCCCCCTGCCTTCAGTCTTGTCTCTTTTTAATCTGTTCTCCAACAATTCACTCTAAAACCAGTGAGTTTTCTCAGATGTAATTCTGATCACTATGTCATCATGCTCATTTAAAGTCCTTTAAGGACTTCCCATCACCAGCAGCATAAATGGCTTATACTGGATGACCCTTTCTGGTATTGCTCTGCCTCCCTTTCCAATTTATCTCCTCCTACCAAGTAACACCTTGTGCACAATCATGCCTAATCCTGGCAAAGAACACAGCTGCGCCTCCAGCACGTTGTTTCCTCTGCCTGGAGCACTTTTCCCACCTACAGCACCTGGAAAGCACCTATTCATCCTCTAAGACTCAACTCAAGTCTTCACAGGCGAAATCTTCCTCCATGGGCAAATGTCTGACCCTCCTTAGGCAGTTGATCACTGTCAGGAAACTCTACACACACAATTTATCACTTTCTGTTATTCAGCTGTCTTCCCTATGAAAGTTCCTTGACAGCAAAGCCAGTGCCTTGCTTATCTATAGCTGTAGCCATAACTATATTTAGCCCCATCACTCAGCCTTTTGCCTGCCACATAGTAAGGATGCAATAAATCCCTGATGAATGATATGCCCAAACATGGGATTTCCCTTAGGAACTTACAACTGTAACAGCATCTAATGAGCCCAAAGTAAAGCCAATTACCAATAATGAGTACTCAACTCCATTTCAGTCTTTTTTCCTGAGATACATTTTTGTATCACTTTACTTGAAAACCGGCTCCTTGCTTCACGTTCCCCTCATTTCCTCCACCTATGTCCCTCCCTCCCCGCCACCCCTACCCCTTTAGCAGCCTTCCGCTCTCCCTGTTCCATTTTTCGCTCTCCTGCCAGCAATGAACACTTCTAAGCAGCGACAGAGGTGCTGGGAGATCTGGACTGGGGTGAAAACCTGCCCCGGAGAAGCTGTGTATGACAAGGACACCTGTTGGCACTAGTCGGACAAATCAGAGCCTGGAGACCAGGGCAGCACCCTGGGGCAGAGACTGGCACTTTAGTAACAGACGCCCTGAGGCTGGGAAATAACAAAAGCATTTAAGGAAGCTGACCAACCACAAGCTGTCATTATTTACCTGGCTGTTGGCAGAAAATTAGAACGGTTTTAAAATGTAACAGCTGAGAGTGAACTTACCCACTTCACTGCCAATATGCAGCAGAGCCATTCAATTCACACTTACTGAATGGTCCTTATTTATTGCAATGTCAATAGAACTAAGAAAAATCAAAATAAAGCTTGATGGGGTGGAGGAGTATTATCAACAGCATTCTGATCATAATTCATATTATGAAGCCAGAAAAAAAAAGAGCCAAAAATGTCACTATTAGAAAATTAATCTTTTTATCTGTGCCTTCTAATCTGTGATCCCTCAGAAGAGTAACTTAACTGATGGGAACTGTGTGCAGGCAGCCAATACACTGACCCCAAAGATCTGTATTTCCTGATAGTCACAACCTGGTGTAATCCCTTTCCCTGGAGTGTGGGCTGTGCTTAGTGACCCCCTGTTACGCACTAGAATGTGGCAGGGGCACAGGATATGGGGATATCACTTCCGAGATTAGGCAACAAAGACTGTGGTTTCTGTCCTGGGCAGCGACTCTCACTCTCACCTCCCACTCTCTTCATGAGAGCTGCCCCGGGGGAGGTCCCTGTGGCCAGCACGTGTGGGGCTCTCTGGACAACAGTCAACACGTTGACTGCAACCTCATAGAGACCTTGGGCCAGAGATACGGTTAACCGTGCCCGTACTCCTGGCCCACAGAAACCGGGAGATAATAAACACTGTTTTACCTGTTAAGTTTTGGAGTAATTTGTTAAGCAGAAATTGATAACTGCTCCAGGCTACATCCTCCATATCTGTCAAAGAAGATCTGAACGCCACCCCGTTTATATTATACCCAAAGTGAGTATTCCAACAACAATTGCTTTGGTTTACTCGTTGGTTAAAGAGAAGTGGCTTCTTGACCCTCTGATACTAATAATTATCACTGATTACTCTTCTGTTGGAATTGATGAGACCTGTAAAGGCTTATATTTGAACAAGTGATTGTATTATTAAATAAAAATTCTTCAAGTCTGCTCAGAAGCCATTAGTGCTAAATACCTATGCCAGGATTAATAAAATGAGAAAATCTGAAGAGCCTGCACCTGCTTGGAGGTAAAACCTTCTCTTCCTTGTGGAAATCATGGTTCATCCCAATCTCGTTGCTCAGCTTGGAAACATCGTTACCTGTATCTGTCAGACCTGTGACAAAAGAACACATGGTGGACAAGAGCGAACCTGCCCACGTCTGAATTTCTAGTTTATGCAGAGATTCATTTCCCTCAGTAGGTCCCAAATTTGGATTTGTACACGAACCCATTCCACCATTCTAGTCATTTATGTTTTCTGAACACTAGGCCCCATGACTATGCCTCTCAGCGTAGTGTGGCATGGGAGAGAGGGAGGACAAAAAAAGTTATTTAAAAGAAAAACAGAAAGTGAAACTGATTAAAACCTTTCTCTTACAAAGTAAAATAGTAATTTAAGTAGCAAAGAAACTATTTGCAAAAATAAACATTATGATAAACACGTATTACGATTTCACATTGTTTTTCTCCCTTTGATAAAGTTCAGTTCTCCACACAGATGGCACTGAATGGTGCCAATGTCACTTGGTCTTCTAAAGCAGTAGTGCCCATGTTTTGAGGTTTCACGGACTAATAAAATATCCACAAAGATTTTGACAACCACTTGCCAACTTTTTGTTTGGTTGTGTATGCACAAGGAAACAAAAAAATAAGCAAATAAAAAAAAAATCCACTGTACCACCACCAAAACCATCATTTAATTAAAGAAAGGACAGTGTAACTTCCAAAAGAGTAGAAAGGGAACAGTCAGAATAAACATTAGGCCTTTAAATGCAATCACTTCAACTTTAGGAAAAGCTTATCATAGTATCTTTATTTCATTGTACCAAATATTGCTAAGAATTGTTGCCCTAGTATTTGGGAACCATGCTCTAAGTTCTCAGCAAAGACCCAGCTGACAGCATTCTTTTCTAAGAGGCAGATAGGGTAGTTATCTGCCCTTAGCATATAAAACAAAGCTGCACACAATAAATCATAATTTTTCACTCTTTCAATGAAGCTTCATAATTTGTTCACAGAAAATCATTTGGCTCCAGGATGTGGAGGGGATACAAATGAACTAAGATTGGACATGACTTGACAATTGTTGAAGCTGGGTTGTGAGTAAATGGGGGTTCATTCATTATACTAGCCCCTATACTTCTGCAAATGTTTAAGTTTTCCATTAGTAAAAAGATTTAATGATGTAAAAAGGAAAAAGTTATTGTAGACAAAAGGTTACACAAGAGAATGCCTTTGTTCTTAGAAGATACATGATGAAATTTTTAGAGGTTCATGTCTCTTATTTTCCGTAAGAGAAAAAATATACATGTAGAGAGAGAGCACATGCAATGTGGAGGAAATGTTTACAATGTGAGCATTCACTGTATTTTCTTCTTGACTTTTCGACAGATTTAAAATATTTCAAAAGAAAAAATTGAGAGAAAGAAGATGATGGCAGAATTGACCAAAGTCCCTGCTCAGGTAATCATACAGGAGAATTGAACTGTAGGTGGATAGTTGAAGTTCCCTTTATTATATGAGACCTCTCTGAAGGCTTTAGTTCCAGCCAAAATGGCAAACACAAGTCAAATACGTAAATAGACTTACCACTAATTCACTAATTCAAAGTGAGAACTAAGAGAAAATCTTCAGAAGTCAAGCTCTAACAGTTTATTGAAGGACTGAGGGAAATATACACAGAAACACTTTCCAACTACAACAAATCGAAGGTCATAGCCTCCTTTGACAAGATTGTTCTTGCTCACCACAGCACTATGGAACTCCAACAGCTGCAAAATACAGGAAAGAGGAAGGCTCAAAGAGAAACTAGAGGTAAAATGCACTAGTGTAGATTTTAAAAATTCAGATTCCAAGAACAAAGAAATTTTCAAAATAATTTAGTAACTTACCAAATCAACCTAGTACATAAAATTTCAAATTTATTTTTAAAAAGAGTTCACTTATTCATTTTAATGAGTTATTTTGTCTATGGATTCATTTAAATAGCCACCTCAAGAACTTAAATTAGTTGAATTGTATTAAAAAAGAAAAAGGGGGGGGGGACTTCCTCCCCATAGCACCGTAACAGGTTCATATCTACTGAATGTTACTTCAACGGAGCTTTCCAAGCACCCAATTTGCCGCATTAGTGCCAGTCTGTTAACCAGCAGCGACCCCAGGTGGCTACAAGAGAAACAAACGCAATTCAACAGCAGGGCCTTGAAGTAATTTTTATTTCAGTCTTCAAGAATTTAACTTATGTTGTGGGATGTGGACAGGTCTTCGGATTGATGACTAGTTGAACTCTCTGGAGGTTATAAGAGAAATGCAGGATGAATTCCAGTGAGATTAAACCAATCCAAGTGACGTGTGCTCCAATAGGAACATAAAAGATAACATCTATAGTATTTAGAGAAGAATATGAGCTCTGAGCAGTATTACTCTTGAGACAAGGAAGCACCGACAGAACAATTCCCGTAAGGAATCACTTGGGTTCTTTAAAAACTACCCCAAGTCTCTGCCATTTTCCACCTACAAATTGAGAATACAAGAATAACAAAGATGGCTTTGAACTGACACAGGCTCAAACCTTACCAGATTCAAGTAATCATGCTCAAGTCACTTCTTGCTCCAGGACCGAAAACTCTGCGAGGACCTTGTGGTCAATAGGACTATAGATTGGGGTTGCGGGGAGAAGGCAAGTCAAAAGAGAGGAAGGATGACCAGAGTACTCTGGGGCCGTGGCGGCTGCCGACCTTTACTTAAAGGGCTTCTTCCGACCTGACCCACACTAAGCACCCCCGAGGGGCGACGGCGCCCCCAGGACAGGACCTACGAGGGGTTGAAGCCTCGGGGATGCTCTTGCCCTTTTGGTTCCGTTCTGGTGTTCTGGGCTTACAGGAGCGGCTCTCTGCAACGGCAGGATCCTCCAGGGGCACGTTGTCTTCGACGTCCTGCATTTTGCTGATGGAACCTGGGTGCGGGAGAAGCGGCGCGCCGTTGGCGGCGGCGGGGCAGGGGCTCTCCAACTGCCCGAGGGCGTCTGAGGCCCGGCCCATTGCTTCAGAGGTCTCTCGGGGGACAGAGTGGGGCAAAGGAGCCTAGAGGAGGAGGGACGGGGGATCCGCGAGGGGTCGAGCGTTGGAGGCCGAAGGGGAAACAGGCCAGAGGGCCCAGGCGCAGGGAGGGCGCGCTGGGCAGGGCCCTCCCCGGACCGCCAGGCGACCTCCTCACCCGAGACGACCTCCTCAGCCCGCCCGGCTCCGTCAAGGGGAGCCCCGGGGGCCAGGACTCCTCACCGCCTCCCCCGTCACCCGCAGCCTACCCCTGGAGCAGGCTCCGCGGCCGCGCGGCCCGAGGCTCGGGCCGAACCACCGCGCGGGCGGCGGGGGCGTGCGGCCGGGCAGGGCTGCTGCGCGGCGCGCCAGCGACCAAGCCAACCCTGCGCGCACCCCCTCCCGCAACGCCAGGAGTCCTGGGTGGCAAGTCCCGGACTTGAAAACAAACCACAGCCCGTCTCCCAGGGCAACAGGGTGGGATCACATGCCGGCCTTGCCACCCGCCACCCTCGTCTGCACGAAGTCTCCCAGCCCTTTGGTTGCACGATTGCTGAGGCTGTCCCTGTGTGACATCTCCTAGTCGTCACGACAAAAATCACCTGGAACTACTTAGGAAGGGAAGGGGCGCTTTATTTTGTTTCTCCTCAGCCTTTCCTCTAGGTCTAGATGCGCAGAAGCACACCGGCATGTCCCACGCTCACTGTGACAGAATCAACGTGCTCCCTCCCGTTCTACAGGTGTGGACAAAATGAGAGCCCTGTGCTGGTCAGCGGGTGCCTGCGGGCTGGCAGGCTCTTCCTACTGCATTCCTGGCCTGGGGCACATCTGCGACCTGGGGCTGGGCCCCGGCTCATTGGCCCGGGCCCCAGCTCATTGGCCCCAGGACAACGGCCCTTCCTGGTCCCGCTCTGCTCTGTTGCCCCTGGAGCGATGTGCGAGACTGGAGTGGCCTCCTTCCCCTCCAATGCCTGCACTTTGAGGGGTAAGATGAAAAGAGTGCCTACTCCACACTCTCCCATTCTTTATTACTCTGACTTGATTTCTTACCACAGAAGCTTGCCTAACAAAAAATAAAATAAAATAAAAGATGAAAACATTGCCTGTAAGAAACCAAGTTCTCATTACAACCCTTGCCTTGTTAAGGAGGAATGTGGGTTTTTCTTCCACATTCATTTGTTCATTTTCAGGGAAAACTGCAGAGGCCACGGAACATTTTTGCTTAAGAAAGTGCACTCAACTCTGAGGCCCAGGAAGATATGGGGGGAGTGGCCTAGTGAAGTTACTGTTTAGCCAGAGTATCTCAAAAGGGTAGGTATTAAACCTGCCCCTTCTTCTTCCTCCATGGTTTCTTGGTATTTCCCCCAGGGGTGCCACCTGTGAAGCGTGCTGGCCTTCACCTCAACCCAGGAGTGGGAGGAACTTGTATGATTTCAGCAAAGAGTTCAATGAAAATATGATTCTTCATTTTACATAGGCTGGGTTGTTGATTTCTTTTTAAAAAAAAAAAATCCAGAATTCTGTTTGGGCATTTTTATTTGTGGGAGAAATTTTCCAGAATGACATCAGTCTTTTCCCCCACAGAAATGACATTGCCAAAAACTCTCCCTGTTGATGCCTGAAATTACTCCAGCAGTTTATTCATATATTACACAGCTTCTTTAAGTGCATGCTTTAAACCCAAGTTCTCCAGAAGGGGCAATGGGGAGAAATGGGAACTCACAGTGGAGGTGGGGGAACTGAAGCCAGAATAGGAGTAAAAGATGGGGTAGGAGAGAAAGGGTTAACATTTTCCCAGGGTCAGCCAGGGGGCAGTATTTCACGATCTTTATCACGAATATATCATTACTGACTAGGCAAAGTTAAAAGTTGAGGGGAGTAGAATGATGATGTGAGAGATATACCCTCCTTCTCTTTGGGGTCTTAGTTAATAACTGATTTTTGTTTAATGATTTACAGAATGCTTCTACATGGCGAATCCATATGCTCTGCACACAATCCTACCTGTTCAGCCGGCAAGGTAGATGTTTTGGACCATTTAATAGACAAGCAAACTGGGGATCAGAAAGATTAGGGGGAGTTTACCAAAAGTCACCATGGCAAGCAAGGTCTTGACTCTTGATCATATATTTTTTCTTAAGTTGCACCACCTCCCTAACTCTGGCTGAGAAGCTGTATAAAGAAGAAAACACAACTAACATGTTATGGTATAGTAAGTACCAGAGCTGGTGGGCCAAACAAGAAGTGCTGCTAGTGGTCAGACAAAGGGTAAGAGAGCTTCCAGATGTTCATTCCAGGTCAGGTTGTCCAAATACAGCCTTTAGCCAGATCCTAGGCAAGACTGGGTCACTGAGTTGGTCTTTGGAAATGGGTCTCTTGTTTAGCTTGGCTCCCTCTCAACCCAGACCCTCTTTAAACTCTCCTAATGGGCGAAATTGGACTTCCCACAAACATCTATTGTTTAGAGGGAATGCTCCTCCTGAGTAACTTAACAACTTTACCTTACTAAAGTGCACATATCTCAAAAGACCTGCAGGTAAGTATTCCTCAAGCCACCCAAGAACAGAAGTAAAAGCCCCATGGCTCTCACAGGACAGTGAGCCCAAAGCTGTCCATCACAGGTTCCCCTTTTATATTAAGATGTCCTATGACTTTTACCTTCCATTCATAGTATATCCATGTTTGTTTTAATACTAAGTCTATTTGTTCTCTGCAAATTTTTGAGAATTCTTATTTCAGAAGGAAGGGCTTCCAATAATCGCTGGTGCACCTCTGTGTATCCCTGTGGGTACATACACCCCAGTTTGAGAAGCAGTCTAACCTAACATGAAGCTAGAATTTTCCTACTTCTCAACTGGTTCCCCACATGTGTGAGCTTTAACCCAAACCCAAAAGTATGATTTATTCTCATTTGTTAAATGTTATCTTGGGTACACCATCCCACCAAAGCAAACTATACAGAAAGACATTCTGAAAGAGGAGTGGATAAAGTCAAAGATGTAAGAGAAATACTCTTAGGTGGTCACAAGAGGTGCAGAACCACATAATTGAAGGGGAATCCTACATATGGATCTGCTAGCTTTGTGAAATAAAACAGAGTAACAGAAGCAAAAAACACCTCACTTTGCAAAGAAGCATCTCAGGCTCAGTGAGGTTAAATGACTTGGCTGAGGTCATCACCAGCTTATGGAAAATTCAGGACTAGAACCCATATCACAGCCTGTTTGTTTCATAACATATAGAGCTAAGCATGAAGAAAAGCTAATACTGTAAATAAATATTTACATTTCTTAAAGAAAAATGTAAATGATAGGCCATGGAACGGAAAAAGTCAGAGATGGAGAACCTGAGACTACAAGTGCCGGAGGGTGTACTGGACGAGAGACAGTCAACTGCAGTGGTAGGGACTCATAAATACAGGGCAGAGCATTAAAATGGAACCACTTGGAGTCATTTAAACTGGGACTGACTTCATTATAGCCTCTCTATGGCACAGAACTGCATGTCAAAACTGTTCGTTTTAGTCCTGTGACAAATGTGTTTTCTTCACAGAACCCAAGAGCAGTGTGAGAAAGGTTGAGGTAACCTGGGGGGAATCTGGATGTAGCCCTTTGAAGCTCAGCGTGGTGTGGTGGATAGGGAAACCATTGCAAATCTTTAGGGAGAGGGGCTCCCAGAGAGGACAAAGAAGATTCTGGCACCAGCATTGACTGCGTGCTTGTCCAGCCACACCTCATTCCACCACAGGCTCCTTTCTGTGCTGCGGTCCCTCCCTGCCAGCTAGGGTGCTTCTCCCTCCTCTAACGCTCCTTCCGCTCACCGATTCCCTCTTATTCTTCAGGTCTAGCTTATAAGACCTAACTTCCTCAGAGATGCTTCTATGGCCCTCCATTAGCTTCTCTCAACACCCTCTACTTTCTCTTCATAGCACCCACTACAGTGTGTATGTTTGGTTGTATAACCAACCTTTCTTGAGTGTCTTAGCCCCCGGGAGACTGTAAGCTTTCTGAGAACAGACACTATACATTTCATTCACCACGCAGTGCCTGGAACATAGAAGGTACACAATTGATAAGTGTAGCTTGAACTAATAGAAACAAACAGGGGAAGCAGCAAACCCGGAGGAGCGAGTGACGTAGGAGGGGCCACTGCCCGGGACACACCCAAGTAGTCAGGCAAAGTGTGTCTCTCTGGACCCAGTTTCGGTTCCCAGTGTCTTCCTCTTCTTTGTCTCATAGACGTGTGTCCTCTCTTTGCATCTCCCCTCTGTTCTTAGCTTCCTGAGAGTCTTTAAATCGGCAAAGACAACATCCTTGAGGAAAGGAAAGAGGCTTTTTTTAGGGTCCTGTGACAGGAGGGTCCCCTCTCTGAGCCAGGAGGGGGCAGCAGGGGGCAGTGCACCCTGGGAGAGTAACTTACAGAGGCAGATTCCTGCTGAGGGAGCCTCAGAGACTCAGTGACTCGCCCTCCCTCAAGCCAGGGTCAGCAGCAGCCCAAAGCCACAAACACTGGCTTTAAAAGTCCTCCTAAGAGCTGCATCTTTCGAGTCCCCAAAACAATCGCGCCTTGTACCTCAGGACACGGTACAAGTTACATACTTAAAGCAGTTTCCACAGAACCACATTCAGTTGGTTTTAAACTCTGGGGAAAGCTGGCAGCCTCTTTGTGGGTTTTTAAAAAAAACTAGTTAGAGGGACAATTAAACCTTTATGGGCCCCAGAATATACCTATGCAGACATAAATAAGGATCATTCTTCATCACCAGGGAGAATCCACTTTCTGGCAACAGACATTTTCCTGCCATTGCAGGACAAAGTTGAGCTTAGGTCTGAGAGGCTTTATGGTTAAGGCAGGTGATGGGGGTCTGCGTGAGCAGTTAGAACTTTGACCCCAAGTGTGGCACAGGCCTTTTCTCAGAATGGACAGATCGCTGGCCTAGGGCCTAGCTGGCCTTTAATAAATCACGGACTCCCAATGCCTTCCCAGAAAGCTGCCCAGAAACTCACCTTTCTCCTCCCTCCTGGTGTTACTTTGGGCGAAAATGGTCCATTTGTCAGAGTTATGACTCCTTTATTCACTTTACAACACAATACAATGCTTTCACGTATTTACAGTGCAATGTCCTTGAATGGTCGGGATGATTCTTTTTTCAATGCAATAATATCACTCAATGCACCAGGGGGCTCTCTTCTTAAAGGAACCTTTGACTAAACTCTGGTTAAGAGAATCAATCTTTTGTGAGATCGTCGGCCACCAACTTGTTTCCCAAATCTGAGTTTTCGCACAGGAGGCCTCCTTGTACCAGGCCCACCGCAGATGGCAGCGCGCGCTTTCTCTGTCTTTCCGACTGTAGCAGGGACAGGCTTTTCCTGCATATACATAGTTAGGGATGAAGGAATCTCAAACACTTGAGAAATGAATCAGTCTCAATCATTCCTGTCATCCAGAATTCTCTAGAACGACTAGCCTACAGCATAGTGACTTCCTGACAAGAATCCAGCTGCTTAGATTTGAGGACCAGTCTACTGAAGTCAGTTTCAAAAGAAATGCAGAGAACAGCGTTTAAAAAAAATTATTATAGTTTTGTTGTGGTGGTGGTGGTAAAATACATAGCATAATATTTATCATTCTAACCATCTGTAAGTCTACAATTCAGCATCATTAAATAAATCAAATTCACAATATTGTGTAACCATCACCACTATCTATACTCCAAACCTTCCATCACCCCCAATAAAAACTCTGTATCCATTAAACAACACCCACTTCCCAACCTCTATTCTACTTTTTGTCTGTGAACAGAGAACATTTTTAAACTCCAGTTTGACGTCAGGTTTTTTTCCTTCCCGAGGCTGGTGGGAGAGCCACCCTCTCTTCACCTTGCAGGCTCTGGCCCAGCGGCCTCCCCAGACCCTCTCCGTGGACTCTGTCCACGAGATAAGTGGACAAAGCTCATTTGGATGGTGGAGCTGCAGCTCCAGAGGGAACAAAAGGAGGTCACTGGGTCGGAGTCTCTGTTACGAGCTCAGGAATGGCAAGAATGTCCTGACTTCAGTGGTCTGAGGAAGCAGGGACAGGATGAGCTAGATGGCTGTTCTGGGGTCCGCAGCCTGCGTGCCCCAGTCAGTGCCCGTCAGCTACAGAGTTCCTACCTGAGCTGGGCCAGGGCCCAGAGAGATGGGAACGCAGGAGGAGGCCTGCACAGCTCCCTTGGGCACCTCGAATTCCACGCTACAAAAAATTCTCACACTTTTTGAAAAACACTAGCTAAGCCCTCACAATCCCTGTGGCATTTGCATCTCTTGTAACCATTTGTGGCCGACATATTGATGCTCAGAATGACTCACATCCTTCAGTTAGGGTTTTACTTTGCTCACAAGGCTTGGAAACTCTCAAAGAAGCTAGCTAGCCTCCCCGCCTCTGCTCCCTCTGCCGCCCCTGTCAAATGCACGACTCAGGATAACTGGAGACTTGGCTGATGAAAACTGATTTCTAATTGTTTCAAGAACTGCCTGGAGACCGCCCCCCCCCGCCCCAGTCTCGCCTCCCCAACCCAAGTCTGTGAGCCCGCTGGAGCCCTCAGAACAGCTGGGACAGAGAAACAGTGAGCCATGGGGCAATGGAAGGGCAACACCTCAGAAACAGGAAGACTGAATTCCTCCTGCTGCCATGTGCTGGTGACAGTGGGCAAGTCACTTCACAGCTCAGACCTTGTTTCCCTCAAGCTGGGTAGGGGTGCCCTCCAACTGCAAGAACGGTAGGAAGCCAAGAGAGGACAGACTTTCTGACATCTGCAATTCTTGAAAGAGGAAACAAAGCCCTTGCTTTCCCATTGGTGCTGACATTACCAGACAGGATGGCTACAGGGAGGCAGGGAGGAAAATGTACCCACAAAGCAGGTGGGTACATTTAAGGACAAGTTTAGATTAAAGTTTTGGTTGGTTCTTTATGAGGAAATATTGAGCAGACAGGCAGAAGTAAGCAGCTGGAATTAAGGGGAGAAATTGAGACTAAGTAAGAATAGACTTGGGAGTCATGACTGATAGATAAAATAGCAATAATAAGCCCTGGCTGGTGTGGTTCAGTGGATTGAGCACTGGCCTGCGAACCAAAGGGTCACTGGTTCGATCCCAGTCAGGACATATGCCTGGGTTGTGAGCCAGGTCCCCAATAATGGGTGTGCGGGAGGCAACCGCACATTGATGTTCCTCTCCCTCTCTTTCTCCATCCCTTCCCCTCTGTCTAAAAAGAAATAAATAAAATATTTTTTAAAAAATAGCAATAATAATACCAGTCGACACATACCAAGTTCTTGCCATGTGTCAGGCCCTTGGGAGCACTTCACATAGACGTGCTGCTGCCATTCTCACAACAACCCTACAACAAAGATGTGTTTTTGTTAATCGTCACCCAAGGATACGTTCCTTGATTTTTAGGAAGAAAGGAAGTGAGCAGGGGGCGGGGGGCGGGGCGGACAGAGACAGAGAGAGACATCACGTGAGAGAGAATCATCAACTGGCCACTTCCTGCACATGCCCTGACCAGGGACTGAGCCTGCAACCTTTTTGGTGTCCAGGATGATGTTCCAACCAACTGAGCCAGCCAGTCAAAGCCAAAGATGTTGTTTTTACAACCAGTTTACAGATGAGGAGAACTGAAGTATCCTGTCCAAGATCACACAGTGAGTACGTGATAAGACAGGGACTTGAACCCAGGGAGTCTGACCTCAGAGCCCTTGGCCAGTCTTTCATATCGCCTCCTGAGAAAATGGAAGTGGAGGAACACAGAAGGAAAGCAATCCAGGTGGCGAATAGAGTCTTGACAAATACCCATGAATAGTGCTCTTATTCTCAATCAACTGTGACCTAAAATAAGAGTCTAAGAAGATGTGGGTCAAAAAGAAACACAACTATCCGGGTGTGTCTACTAATACTGTCAATCAGACTGGCTCCACACATGCTAAATAATAATGATTACTCACTATGTGCCAGGCACATAGGAATAAGGGGTATCACATATATTATTTCATTTAATCCTCTCACAAATCCTACAATGGAGGTACTGTAGTGCCCATTTTCAGGAGAGGAAGCTGAGGTTCCAAGCGCTTAAGGGACTTTCCCTCCTGGTACTCTCAGGGCCAGAAACCTAGGCGTTTCTGAAGCAGCCTAAGGGTCGCCTCCCCCAGCCAGTCTTTCGTAATTGCCGCTCAATGTTCATGTAGTAAATACGCCGGACATTTCTGTTATGTTTTTTATAAGGTTTTCCCCTTGAATTAGTTTGTAGTTGAAATCAGTATTTGAAGTCAATGCTTCTGGAAGTCACTAAAGAGTTATCCACTACCTTAAACCAATGTTAAAGTTTACTATGTGCATATTCGAGTTAACTTAGCCCAACTAGAATAAAGCAGTGCCTCCAATTTTTGGTCCCTGAGTCACATCTGATGAAGCCTGATTGGCCTGAGAGAAATCCCATCAAGCTGAGGTCAGCTAGAGGCTTTTGACCATTCTTTACTCTGCTTCCTCACACTTCCTTCAGAAGCGGGGAGTCTTACCTCTGGAATTTGTCCTGCCATTATGGGAGACTGGGAACTGTTCTGGCAGCCATCTAACTAACAGCCTCACTACAGGGAATCCCTGAAGCCCAGCCCCATGCCTGAGGTTCCCCAGCATCAAGCACCGCAGTCTTAATATTTAAGTCAGTTTGGTGGGATGCTGGCAGCCCCCAACTCCCACTGGAATGTAAGCAGCATGAAGACACAGACCAGATCTGTATCCTTCACTGCTGCTTCCCAGCCCTACTACCGAGTTAGAAACGGAGAGAGAACTCCTCATATCTCTGAATGAATGAATCAGAAAAGCACTGAATGAACCTAATCTCATAGACTAGGAGGATGGGATAGCTGAAAAACACTTTTAAAATCATCTAATCAAGTCTTTTCCCTTTCTCTTCTACCCTAATGAGATGAGAAGACCTGCTGTGTTAGGAAAGTTAATAGCAGTTATCCCTCTAGTCAGGGCAGACGCCCTCTTGTGCTGTGGGAGGATCTTCGGTCTAGAAGCAAGCATCCCAGAGGGTTCTGATGCCGTGTCCAGTCCAAGGTGGAGAACAGGACACCAGGAAGGATTCGGCCCCCAGGCTAAATAAAACTAGCATCAGTTGATGATAGAAATAGGGACTTGGTAAGAAAAAGACACAAATTTTTAAATTAAGAATTTTTATTTTTATTTTATTTTTAAATTATATTTTCTTGATTACGCTATTACAGTTGTCCTGACTTTGCCCCCTTTACCCCCCCACCCAGCTCCTCCCACCCCCTCAGGCGATCCCCCCACCATTGTTCATGTCCTAGGGTCATGCATATATGTTCTTTGGCTACTCCATTTCCTATGCTGTACATACCATGACATTCTGTAATTTCTTACTCTCCTCACCTCTTCATCCGTTCTCCCTCACAGCCCTCCTATCTGGTAACCATCCTAATGTTTTCCATATCCATGATTCTGTCTGTTCTTGTTTTCTTTGTTTTTTAGATTCAAATGTTGAAAGATATGTGTTTATATCCATTTTATAGTTCATAGTTTTGATCTTCTTTTTCTTAAATAAGTCCCTTTAATATTCCATATAATAATGTTTTGGTGATGATGAACTCCTTCAGTTTTTTTCTTGCCTGGGAAGCTTTTTATCTGCCCTTCTATTCTAAATCATAGCTTTGCTGGGTAGAACAATCTTGGCTGTAGGTCCCTGCTTTTCATGACTTTGAATATTTCTTGCCAATCCCTTCTAGCCTGCAAAGCTTCTTTTGAGAAATCAGCTGATAGTCTTATGGGAACTCCCATTTAGGTAAGTAACTTCTTTTCTTTTGCTGCTTTTAAGATTCTCTCTTTATCTTTAACCTTTGGCATTTTAATTATGATGTGCCTTGGAGTGAGATTCTTTGCATCCGTCTTGTTTGGGACTCCCTGTGCTTCCTGGACTTGCATATCTATTTCCTTCATCAAATTAGGGAAGTTTTCTTTCACTATTTTTTCAAATAGACTTCCAATTTCTTGCTCTTCCTCTTCTCCTTCTGGCGCCCCTATAATACAAATGTTGGAACGCTTGAAGTTGTCTGAGGCTACTTATACTATCCTAATTTTTTTGGATTCTTTTTTCTTCCTGGTGTTCTGATTGTTTTTTGCTTCCATATGTTTCAAATCATTGATTTGATTCTTAGCTTCATTCACAGTACTGTTGTTTCCCTGTAAATTGTTCTTTATTTCAATTAATATATCCTTCATTTCTGACTGGATCTTTTTTATGCTATTGAGGTCCTAACTAAGTCCCTTGAGCATCTTTATAAGCAGTGTTTTGAACTCTGCATCTGATAGATTGCTTATCTCCATTTTGTTTAGCTCTTTTTCTGGAGTTTTTATCTGTTCTTTCATGTGGTCCACTTCTTTTCCTTTTCCTTTTTTTTTTTAGGGATGGAACTGCCTTTAAAAAAAAATCTATATGTATTTTATTGATTATGCTATTCCAGCTGTCCCATTTTTTCTCCCTTTTATTTCCCTCCATGCTGCACCCCCCCGCCCCGCACCAGCATCCCCCCCACCCCTTAGTTCACGTCCAGGGTTGTACATATAAGTTCTTTGGCTTCTCCATTTCCTATACTATTCTTAACCTCCCCCTGTCTATTTTATACCTACTATCTATGCTTATTCCCTGTATCTTTCCCCCAATTCTCCCCCCCCCACCTCTGATCTTCATTTCTGTGATTCTGTTCCTGTTCTAGTTGTTTGCTTAGTTTGTTTTTGTTTTTGTTTCTTTTTTTAGGTTCATTTGTTGATAGTTGTGAGTTTGTTGTCATTTTACTGTTCATAGTTTATGATCTTCTTTTTCTTGGATAAGTCCCTTTAACTTTTCATATAATAAGGGCTCGGTGATGATAAATTCCTTTAACTCGACCTTATGTGGGAAGCACTTTATCTGCCCTTCCATTCTAAATGATAGCTTTGCTGGAGAGAGTATCTTGGATGGAGGTCCTTGTCTTCCATGACTTTGAATACTTCTCTGCTGCCCCTTCTTGCCTGCAAGGTTGCTTTTGAGAAATCAGCTGATAGTCTTCTGGGAACTCCTTTGCAGATAACTGTCTCCTTTGCTCTTGCTGCTTTTAAGATTCTCTCCTTGTCTTTAATCTTGGGTAATGTAATTATGATGCACCTTGGTGTGTGCCTCCTTGGGTCCAACTTCTTTGGGACCCTCTGAGCTTCCTGGGTCTCCTGGAAGTCTATATCCTTGGCCCGATTGGGGAAGTTTTCCTTCATAACTTTTTCAAATAAGTTTTCAATTTCTTGCTCCTCCTCTTCTCCTTCTGGCACCCCCATGATTCGGATGTTGGAACGTTTAAAGTTGTCCCAGAAGTTCCTAAGCCTCTCCTCATTGTTTTGAATTCTTATTTGTTCATTCTGTTCTGGTTGAATGATTATCTCTTCTTTCTGCTCCAAATTGTTGATTTGAGTCCCGGTTTCCTTCCCTTCACTGTTGATCCCTCGTATATTTTTCTTTATTTCACTTTACATAGCCCCACACTTTTTTCTCCATTTTGCGACCATGCACAACCGTTTCTGCGAGCATCCTCATTACCAGTGTTTTGAATTGTACATCTGATAGGTTGGCTATCTGTTCCTCGCTTAGTTCTATTTTTGGAGCTTTGATCTGCTCTTTCATTTGGGCCATTTTTCTTTGCCTTGGCACACTTGTTATGTTGTAAGGGGCAGAGTCTTAGGTATTCACCAAGGCAGGGCAACCTACTTCACTGCGTTGTGGTGCTATATGTGGGGGAGTGGAGAACACTGCCGCTTGCTCAGCTCTTGCCATACTTTCAGTCACTTTCCCTGCTACCCACAAGCAAATTGGGCTCTTCTGGTGCTGATTCCCAGGTAGGTAGGTTTGTGTATGTTCTAGGACCCCATGGGTCCCTCCTACAGATTCTCTTGTGAGGCTGGGAGTTTCTCCTGCTGCCACAACCCCTACAAGTTTTTACAGCCAGAGGTTTTAAAGTTTTATTTCCCCACACTGGAACGCTGGGTTGCACAGTCTGTCTTGCTCCCCCATTGTTCCTCCCAGTATATGCTCATGTAAATGTGGGAACTCCCAGTCCACCAGCTACCACCTCGCCCACCTGGTCGCCCCGCAGCCATCTTGCTGTGCATCCTCTCCACCCCAGTTGCCCATGTCTGCTGCTCCTACCAGTCTAGATAAATGTTTCTTCTTTAACTTGGTTGTTGGACTTCCACACAGTTTGATTTTCTGGCAGTTCTTGTTGTTTTTTGTTTTTAAATTGGTTGTTGACCTTCTTTTGGTTGTGTGAGGAAGCAAAGTGTATCTACCTACGCCTCCATCTTGGCCGGAAGTCCAGATCATTTACTTTTAATGTGATTATTGTTATGGCTAAGTTTAAATCCATCATCTTGCTATTTTTTTACATTTGCTTCACTTTTATTACTTTTTTTTTCTTTTTCTGTCTTCTTTTGGATTATTTCTTTATGATCCCATTTTTATTTCCTCTGTTCGCTTACTAGCTATAATTCTTTGTTTTGTTATTTTAGTGGTTGCGTTAGGGTTAATTGATATTGTACCACTTCACATATTGTGTAAGAATCTTAGTGTAGTATACATCTACTTCTCCCCTGGCTGCTTTTATGAAAATGGTTTTTATTACCAATCATTTATTTATTGCCAGTTTTTAAAAACTTTTATTAGTATTCATTTTATGCTGAATTTACTCCTGGGCCATACAGTTTTTTTTTTTTTTTTTTTTTTCAGTTTCTCCTGGGATATCTTCTTCTGTGCAAACTCCTCTTCTGATTTAGGAACAATCTGTGCCTTTTCAGTAAGATCATCTCAGTGTGGCAGAAAGAACTCATGTGTGGGTTAATCCTCCCATGAGCTCTGTAAGTTCTATGCTGCACATTGGTAGCTTTGTTCACCTGGATGTGCTCAATGACCAGAGAATCTACATCTAAACCTTGAGTTCAGCATTACTCTCTGCATTTTTAAGCAAGTGCAGCAAAAATTCAGCACTAAATTTGGGCCACAGACCCTGTCTCCAGTCTCACTGTTTGTCCTGGGCACACCTACCAACTCCACCATTGTAATGACAGAGTGGCATACATTGCTTCTGTAAAGTGACATCCTTCAGATACTTGATGGCCTGGGCAGTCTCAGGATGTTCTTAAAGTGAACACGAAGATTTGAACCACTTGATTTGCATGATTTTGTTGGGTTTTTCTGGGTCAAATAAATAGCAAACCATTTTCAGAGGTCACCTGGCTGCTTTTGGGAAGAGCTATTTATTGCCACTTTTTTGTTAATTTAAAAAATATGTTTATTGATTTTAGAGAGAGAGGAAGGAAGAGAGAGAGTGAGAGAAACATCAATGTGAGGAACATCTACAGACCAACCTCTACACGTTCCCTGACCAGGGATTGAACCCGCAACCCAGGCATGTGCTCTGACCAGGAATCAAACACCCTACCCCTTGGTGCATGGGAAGATGCTCTAGCCAGCTGAGCCACACCAGCCAGGACTCCTCCTGGCTGCTTTTGTTGTTGTACTTTTTACTTATACAAATGTAATAAACCACATAATATATAATTTTTTTTTTTTGGTTTAAGTAGAAAGCTATCTCTTTTTTTAAGTGATACAGTCTGAAAAAGGCTATGTGCTTACCTTTTCTAGTGTTCTTCATTCCTTTGGGTATATCCATGTTTCTATCATTGATATCCGTGTTTGATATCATTTTCCTTCTGCCTGAAGGACTTCCTTGAATATTTCTTACAGTGCATTTGTGCTGGTGATGAATTCTTTCAGCCTTTGTATGTGAAAAGATCTACATTATACTTTCCTCTTTGAAAATATTTTTACTGGGTATAGGATTTAGTTGTGAGGGTTTTTTTTTTTTTCTTTCAGTACTTTAAATATTTTACTCTACTGTCTTCTCATTTGCATTGTTTCCAGTGAGAAATCTGCAGCTATTCTTGTATTTGATCCTCTGTATATAATGTGTCCTTTTTCTCTGGCTGCTTCTAAGATTTTCTCTTTTCACAGGTATTGAGGAATTGGATCAAATGTGTGTTTGGTGTAGTTTTCTTCAAGTTTCTTATGCTTGGAGCTCTCTGAGTTTCTTGCATCTTTGAGTTTATAGTTTTCATCAAATTTAGTAAAACTATGACCACTATTCAAATAATTTTTCTGTTCTCCCACCTCTTTTGGGGGGATTGCAATTATATGTATATTAGATTGCTTAAAGTTGTCCCATAGGTCACTAACACATTTCACTTTTTAAACTTCTCTTTTTCTGTATGTTTAATTTTGAATAGGTTATATGTTATGACTTCCTGTTTGCTAAAATTTTCTTCTGCAATGTCTAATCTTCTATTAATCTTAGTTAGTGTGATTTTCATTTTATCCATTGTAGTCTTCATCTCTGTAAGTTGGTTTGCATCTTCTTTATATCATCCATGTTTTAAAGACATGGAATATAGTTAAAATAGTTGGTTTAACATCCTTGGCTGCTATTTATAACATCCGTGTCAGTTCTGGGTCATTTTTGATGGTTTCACTTTTCCCCTCATCACAGACCATATTTTGTATGCCTGACAATCTCTGTTTATATGTCAGACACTGTGAGTTTTATCTCATTGGGTGCTAGATATTTTGATAGTTCTGTAAATCTTCTGAGCTTTTTTCTGGGACTCAGAGTACTTGGAAACAGTTTGATCCTCTTGGTCTTACTTTTAAGAGTTGTCAGGTGGGACCAGAACAGTGTTTAGTGTAGGGCTACCTATTCCCCTATACTGAGGCAACACCCTTTTGAGTATTCTACCCGGTGCCCCATGATTTACCAATTTTCCCAGTGTGGCTGGTGGAAACAGACACTGTCGCAGCTCTGTGTGAACGTCTGGTATTGTTCCCTAATCCTCTCTGTTGGTTCTTTCTCCAGCCGTGAGTAGTTTCCTCACACTTGTGAGTTAATCATGCCATGAGTCAGTCATGCTGAATACTTGAGGGAGAGCCCCCCATAAATCTCCACACCTTGGTACAGTTGTCTCCTCTCTAGTACTCAGTCCTGCAAATTCTGACCACCTTGGTCTCTCCAGACTTTCTGCTGTCTTCTCAACTCAGAGAATTTGCTCTGCTCTGCTTGGGTTTTATCTCCCTTACTGCCTAATAAGGAAGTAAGCTGGGGCTATTGCAGAGCTTACCTTGAGTGTTTCCCCATCACTCAGGAGCTGTCTTTCCTTCATTGCCTGAAATGGTTTGGTAACTATTGTTTTGTCTGTTTCTTGTGGGGTTGTTGTTTGTTTGTTTTTATTGATTCAGGTAGGAGAGTAAATCTAGTACCAGTTGCTTTATCTTGGCTGGATGCAAAAGTCCTTTGATTTAAAATTTTTTCTTATCCCTTGTTGAAACTCTAACAGTGCTGGGCACGTGGCTGTTCCATTCATTGAATGCTCTTTGTATTAATTCACCTTTTTAAGTAGTGATATCCAAACAAATGTTTGTTTAAAAATTGATCCTATTTATAATAGATTCGAGCTTCTTCTGGTCCTTTCACAATGTACTGTGTTGCCCTCAGTTTGTAACACTGTTTTGTCAGTGAGGTTAACAAAAATCATATTTCTTCGCAAGAGAGGCCAACATTTTGATTTGGAAATCTTAATTAAAGAGGTTTGGCTTAGTCTCCTGGAAACATCAGACTTGCATAACACTTTGACTTTAGCTGCAATTGTGTGGATTCTTGGGGCTCTAGCCCCTCGCCTCCAAGCTCTCTCCCCCTCTGGTATGTCCTTCTGTGTCCAACCAAACCTTGCACGTCCTTCAGCCCAGCTCAAGCCTTCCTTCCTCCATGAAGTCTTTTTTTGCCCCAAAGATTTCACCTTCTGCCTGTTCTTTAGAATTTGTCTTTTCCATTCACTTGGTATCAAATCAACCATACTGCTTTGTCATGAGCTTTCTGTTTATCTGACCCAGCCCATAACCACCTTCAGAACAGAGGCCTACATGTGCCTAGCACAGTAATAATCATAATAATAGCAATAACCAACATTTATTGAGTACTTACTATGTACCAGGACTTGTTCTAAGAATTTGTTATGGATGACTTCAATTAATCCTAACTCAGTCTAACAGAGTAGTGCTATCACTATTCCACTTCCTTTTTTATTTTTTTAAGATTTTATTTATTTATTTTTAGAAAGAGAGGGAGAGAAACATCAATGAGCAAGATACATAGATTGGTTGCCTCTCACACGCCCCCGACTCGGGACCTGGCCTGCAACCCAGGCATGTGCCCCCACTGGGAATTGAACCAGTGACCTTTTGGTTCACAGCCTGGTACTCAGTCCGCTGAGCCACACCTGCCAGGGCTATCCTATTTTCTAGATAAGGAAGATGAGGTCAGGAGAGTCAGGTCACTTGCCCAGGGTGGCCAGAAAACAGAATTCAAACTCAAGTGGTCTGGTTCCAGAGTCTGAGCCCCCAGTCACTGCTTTGTGTGGTGACACTGAGGGTGCAGGAGCTGCTCAATGTATTTCTGTTGAATGAATGTAAATACATCAGCTTGGCCTGTGTAGGAGGGAAATTTCCAGCAGAAGCCCTGTTCTGATACTGTCACAGCTTTGCGGGTTCCCATCACTACTCTACATCCTCGCTGTTGTTTCAGGAACAAGATCCTGTGTGGTCCAGGAGGAAAGAGAGGACAGCAGTGAGATGTCTATAGCCCTTTCCTGCCTTCCTCCTTTGCAGGTTGGGCAAAGAGCAAGTTGGGACAGTTCTCCCTTCTGCCACCCCTTAGCTCTCAGAGCCAGCCAGCAAACCGGAGCAGGGAGGAGCAGAAAGGGAGATGTGGGGGTAGCGCCATCCTCAGGATGACTGGTTTCCAGGGCTCCTGACTCCCGAGGCTCAGTCAGCCGGATGAGCCTTTAGCTTGCCGGAATTCAGCCGGATTTACAGAGATAAAATCAATCTGACCCTTAATTCCCCAAGTGTAATTTATGGGCTTGCCTTCTGTGTGCCGCAACACGTCTGGCTATCCGAAATCTGGTAATTATTTATGTAAACACAGCATCCTGCCTTTGTGGATTATAATTGGACTTGAACATCAAGAAGTGGCGACTTATACAGCTGGGACTGTGCTGAAACCCTCCTTTTGAAAACACTCATCTGAGTCTTTGAAATCTTCCCTGGATAGCTTTCACCAGACCGAGCCTCCCCGCACCCCCTTTTCTTCCTCTTTCAGCAGGCCTGGGCAAATTGATTCCCAAACACCACAGGTTTTGTAGGTTCTCTCAGAGAACAGAGTAAGACACACCAACCATCTTGGCTGGACCCAACTTGAGAGGACTTGAGCCCAGGGTGGAGGCCTCCACAGATCTCTGCATTGTCTGTTGGAACATGAATTTTATACCCCCGCTAAGAATAAACAGGATTAGGAATTTAATGCTGTTTGGAAAAGAGGAGAGTTGGTTGGTGAAAGAGAAAGATCTTTGCTTCTTATTCAGTCTGTAAGGTCCCCAGGAACCTTCGCAGTACACACACACACACACACACACACACACACACACACAGTCAGGGAGATTGGGGCAAAGAAAATGAGCTGATTGAGCCAGATGGTACAGAAAGCACTCCCAGAAGGCCTCTGGGGTGGATGAATCTGCATCTTTAAATAACATTAATTTCTGAAAGGCCTAAATTGTTTCTTAAATTACTGCACTGAACTCTCAGCTTTCATCTATTTTTATGGCACCTCTCCTGGCTGCAGGCAGGAGCTGCTGCTTTCTGAGGAGCTGGCGAGGATCAGTTTCCTGAAGGAGGAGAAATCTTTAAGAATCAAGGTGCTTTGAAAAACGGATTTCAGCAGAAACAACCACGCCTGGGTGATCTGAGCAAACCACCCAGTTCTGATGCCAGCTGGGATACTCATTTCCTCAGTAGCCAGGGGGCAAACC
This sequence comes from Pteronotus mesoamericanus, assembly GCF_021234165.1. NCBI lineage: Eukaryota > Metazoa > Chordata > Mammalia > Chiroptera > Mormoopidae > Pteronotus > Pteronotus mesoamericanus. The sequence goes on from NW_026555085.1 coordinate 5,260,798, forward strand.
AATTAACCTCAGTTTCCCTGTCTGTAAAATGGGGTTAATAATGCTTACCTGCTGCAGGAGTGCTGTGAGATTTTAATTGGGTAATGGTTGTGGAGCCCTTTGATGTAGTAAGTTTTATTAACTTCCAAGGGATTCCCTGAGGCCAGAAAAAGCAGTTAAAGCCCAAGAGAGAAGAAAGCCATTGAAACGCAAAGCAGCTCCAATTTCAGTGTGCAGACCAGGGCTGGGGGCTGTGTGAATGGCACCTGAGGAGGCAGTGCCTGACTAATGCCTCAGAAGGAGCTCAGCTTTCAGATGGAGGAGCGAGGAGCGTAAAGGTAAACAGCTAGCCTTGCTCCATCAAACCAAGACCATTCTTTGGCCCCATAGGGTTCTTTCCTAATAGCAAGTCTCCAGGAAGGGAATTATTTTGGTGTTAATCCAAGGTCCTTGAAAATGAGTTTAGAAACCCCCAGGTTCTGGCTTCCTGCTTCCCAACAATTAAATAAAGAGAAAATTCCAGGTCTGGCCTCTAGCCAGGGTTCCTGACCAGAGGAGGGGTGGGGAACAGCATCAGCCAAGGCTCAGAGAACTGGGGCTTTTTGATGGTCCATCACTCACAGCTGGGGGCAGTGCCTATGTAGTCAGGCCGCTCCGTGCCTCAGGCTTCCACTTCGTAAAAATGACTTTGCTCCTTGCTTTAAAGGCCCAAATAATTAAGATTTGGATGTGAAAATGCATTAAAATTATAAAGCACACTCAAAGTGTTAGCTTTTATAATTAAGGACAAACACCTACTTTTCCTTCAGTAATTGTTACAAATCTCATTTATTTGGCTAATTTTACTCCAAGTCAACTCATTCGGCATGGGATACCCCATCCTTCCTTCAAACTTTTGATCCCCCCACCATGTGTTGAGCACTTACTAGTAAGTCAACATGATGGGGTATCAGTTACATGGACACAGACCAACAGGGGGACCAGCTTGTCCTGGTCTGCCTGGGACTGTCCCGGATTAACACTGAAAATCTCGTGCACCAGGAACCCCAACCCCAACCCAGGCAAACTGGGACGACTGGCCCTCCTACTGGCCCTTGGGCTTGTTAGAAAGTGCTGGGTACCAGTTCCTGACCAGCAGTGACTGACCCCGCATGGGCCTAGCGCGGGAAAAGAGGCTCAGTGGTGGGGCAGAGGAGCACCGGACACGGAGTCTCAGGACCCTGCTCTCCTTCCTGGCTCTACCGCTACCTCAGGTCAGACCTGTGGCCTCAGGTCCCTCACCCAGAAAGGGAGTGGATGTGATGCCATGCCTTTTCTCCTTTCCCTCCAGGAGAAAAGGCCACAAACACTTGCCCAGGAACCGTCCCAGCCCCGGGGGATGCCATGTGGTTTTTGACAAGAGAGGCCAGAGGTGGGAACATGCTGGGGACCCAGTCCTTCTCTGCCTGTGAGATTTGGCTCCCACAGGAGTTCTTTAATACCCTCTCTGTGAGCAGCAAGCACGTGGCGGGGAACGTGGCGGGGAACGTGGCAGCCCTAAATGAACAGCTGAGTGCTGTACATAGCCCTTTAGGTCACCTTCTTGACTAAAATGAGCACATTATACCCTGAAATCTGAGATTTTTCCAAGGCTGTGTTAGATTCCAGTTTGATGAAATGGAGTGCTGAGTCCAAAAACGAAAACAAATTAAAAGACCTGCACTGTTTCCCTTATCACAATGTACTAAGCGACAGCTTTTTCTGATGTGGTTTTCTGTTACCGTATTTTATTTTACACAATAGAGGTAAAGAAAAATACCTTCTGCTAACAGAAGTGAAACCACATTAATTATACTTTTGTTTTGTCTCCACTGTCCGGATTCTCTAGCCGAGCCGCCGCTTGGATCCTCGCTTTGTCTGAGCCAGGTAGAAAGGGAGATCATCGGACTTGGCACTGGTGAGGCGGGGGCACTTTGCGGGGGATGATTCTTTCAAAGCGCCCTTGATGGGAGCTTATGTTAATGAAAGCAGTTTTCTCATGACAGATCAGAACCTGGCCTTTATTGCACTTAAAAAAAAATTACATTGAGAAGAAATGGGGAACAATGATTGAATCAAAACCTCCCTCAACAGCCTCCCCCCACGCCACCAATATGAAAAAGCTCTGTTTCCATTTCACCACGGAGCTCAGCCTGCCTGCTCCAGACGTCCAGACCTCGCACCCTATAAATCGTCTCTGCCCTTGCCCCGGAGTTGCTGACTATATGTATTTTTGGGCCCGGCATTAATTCCCTCATCCTTGGCTGGTGACATTAAGATTTGTAACTGATAGAATGTGTTTTTAATGTATTTCCTGCAGGTTACTATTAAAGAAATCTAATTCTTCTGAACTTACAAAAGGTTCTGCTACCATTAAAAAAAAAAAAAAAGAAAGGTATTCCGGGAAGAATTTCCCCTCAGCCTCCATCCAGATGGACGGGGCGGCCTGGAGGCCTGGGGCTCCAGGTTTCTCTGCTCAGCTCCGCCACACAGCTTCCCTCCGCCCGCCCCGTCTGTGTTCTTCTCTGTGCCTTAGTTTTCCTGGGTATGAAATGAGGATAAATATTTGTCTACGAGATGAGGGGCGTTGTAAGGATTAATTGGTTGGTGCTTTGGGAATCCTTTGAAGATGAAAGATGTTCTCTACAGATGCTAAATAAACTCATAACGTGTCTGGTTTTAATGAGCCAGGTGAGGCCAGTGGGTATGGCTGGAGACAACTGTGCCTAGTCCAGAGGCCGTGTGCACGGAACGGCTGAAAGCTGGGCGGAGCTCCCCGCTGGCTCCCTGGCTGCTGGCACAGGGCCTGGCACATCGGTGTCTATAAATATATGCAAAAGCAACCAAATTCAGATTTAACCCAGGCTCTCATGTCACAGAACGCAGGGCCCCAGGTATGCCAGAGCATGCTTATTGCCTATCATTCCAGCACATGGCTTGGGTACCCTTAGCCTTTCCAAGGCTCAGTTCTTCATTTGCCGATGGGGATACTCACAGCCCCCACTTCATGGGGTTGTGTTGAGCATTTATCATAAAAATAGTTAACAGCAATTGAGCACTTGCTAAATGACAGCATGAAGCACATTCTACTCATAAGCTCATTGAACTTTCTCACCGACCAAGCGAGGGAGGAGCTCATGTTATCATCCCCATTCTACAAGCGACAAAACTGAGGCACAGAGGGTTACTTGCTGGTTTCCACAAGGCTCAAGAAGTGGAATTACTCATGAACTGAAAGGCAGTGTGTTCCACTTAACAGAGTGCTGGGCACGTCCTAAGTACACCACAAACTGGCTGTTTACAGAGTTCCCAGACGTGACCTGCTTTGCCCAGCCAGCGAAGAGGGTACAACATGGGGTTGTGACACGGGACAGGTCCCGGGAATGGAGGAGCCGGAGGGAAGGGACCAAAGGAGACTCCCAAGGGGACCCAGAATTAGGGGAGGGTGCCAGGTGTGGGTGTACCCAGCCTACTCTCAGGTTTTGGGAATGTGAGTCTGGGCCTGCTCACGGTGACCACATAGGGGACCCATGACACTTTGTCAAAAGTATTTCGGGCCAAATCCTGGTACCTCAAAGGCAGTCTGAGCTATGAGCTTCACATGCCGAAGTATGGGATCTCCTGGGACGGTGTCGTGGCTTAAGGGGGAAGTGTCTTGGAACATGTGGAGTGCATCGCTGCTTTTTCAGGCAATCAACAAACCCAGGAATCAGAATGATGCAAAAATCAGACTCTGGCCCAAGCAGTCGTTCAAGTCCACATGGGGAGACAGGAGGGGAAACCGAGCCTCACAGAAGAACGATTTCATGCTCCAGTGTGTGACGTCGCAGCCCAGGCTCTGGCAGGGTAAGGGACCCAGCTCAAACACAGGTTGGGGAAGCCTCTGGTTGAAACAGAAGTATCTTCAGCAACTGCTGCTGGTGATGGAAAGGTGGAAATGGAATTTCGTTTAAACATTATGTTGTTTTGAAAACTCTAATGTGAAAGTCCCTATTTAAAAAGGAGTTGACTCTACATTGAAATTGGTCTGTGTTTCCACACCCACAATTTGACTGAGTCCTTGGAAAACAAACCTCCTGGTGTATCCTGATTCAAATCACACGACAGTGAATGCTTCAAGGTACAATCCCTGAGCTGTGAGGAGAGAGGCCTCTCCAAAGAAAACTCTGGGTCTGTGCTTATGAAAAGGCAAACAGATCCCAAAGGGAGGCCCAAGGTCTAGCACAGGCCCTCCAGGAAAGAACACAGGATTCTCAGGAGGCCCTGGCAGAGCTCGCCCAGGCCCCCAGCTCGCCCCGTGTCAGAGCCCTGCTCAGAAGTACAGAGGCTGGAGCCTTGTCTAGTGCTGTGTCATTCATTGCATCTTCAGCACAGCTGTGTGAAGCTTGTGCATGTTAATATCACAATGTCCATTTCACGATGTGGAAACAGGCTTGGGGAGGTTAAGCAGCATGACCTACATCCTAGCTGGCCCCAAATAGTCTCAATTTATGATGTTCTCCCAGCTTAATTAATAATAGCTTTCTCCTCCATTCTCAAAAGTGCCCCCACTTGGATGATAAATCATATGGATATCCTAGGTTAAGTGAATTGCTCAAATTCACCCAGCTAGTGAATGGCAGCACTAGGATTTGAACCTAGGTTTTCCTCAGTTCAAAAAGCAGACACTGGAGGGGGAAAAAAGCAGACACAGGAGGAGTTCCTCCTCGTTCACAAAAGAGAAGGCCATTGAGGCATTCGCCGCAGAGCGTGGACAGCCGGACACCCTTTGGAAGCTGCAGGCCTGACGCCCTCCCCTCTCACCTAGGGCTCCGAGGCTGTCTGAAGTGTCTCAGTGCAGGAAGGGCGCACCAGCAGCGGCAAGCTCGACAGACAAAACACACACCTTCCAACAACCCACCTTGCTATGTTTGTTTTGTCTGCAAAGCCCCTATCTGCCACCTCCTCCATGATAAAAATGCAAGAACTGGCTTTGCCCTTGGGCCTCCAGCCCAGCTCTCGAGTTCTAACCTCCAAGTCAGAACCACCTCAGTCGATCCCACTATCGGGCCCTCCTCTCTTCGGAGAGCTGCCCTGGGGCCCACCCTCCACCTCCTTCCACTGCCTTTTTCTCCAATACTTACCTCTGAGACACAGGGTTTGTCTCAAGTTCCTCTGTAACATCTGTTCATGTTTTAGGACCACAGAACTGATCTCATCCATGCTGATTTTACCAGTGAAGAAATAAAGCCAAAAGACCAGGTCTCCTGACCCTGAGGCCAGTGCTCTTTCAAGTCTGGTTGGTTCTTAGCTTGGCCTGAAGCTGCCCTGGATGGGGTACCTCCAGCGCACTTGAGACACCCTTATGTGATGAGACCTTTTGACTGGTGAAGATCGAGATGTGTCTGCTTGACCTGGTTCCTTTGCCCTTGAATTTGCCCAAATCCCAGGGTTAGCAGCAGGTGCCTTCATTCGCATACCTACTGAATCCACCTGCCTGCCTCCCTGCTGGATGGCTACACATACACACCCCCAAGGTCCAACAAATCACTGCTCCTGAGGTTGGGTGTGGTCTCCAGGCGACTGGCTATTAGAAATGTCTTCCTTGCATTGAGTGGAAGATGGTTCCCTTTCACTCTTTGGTCTTAGTTCCTCCCAACAAACCAGTGCAGGGTGAATCGGATCCCCCTCCTCCCACACATCCTTCAAATAGTTGAAGACTCACAACCACTGCTCTTTCCATTGTTCCTCACAGGATGTTGGTTTGGTGCAGAATAGGTAGAAAGACCCAAGGTTGAAACCCATTTCTGCCTTTTATCTGCTGTGTGGCCTTGGGCAAGTGACTTAACCTCTCTGAACTTCAGTTTGCTCATCAGAAATATAGGGAGATTGCCCTGACTGGTGTGGCTCAGTTGGTCGGGCATCATCCCACGAAGCGAAAGGTCGCCAGTTTGATTCCCAGTCAGGGCACACGCCTGGGTTGCGAGTTTGGTCCCTGGTCAGTGTTCATTCAAGAGGCAACCAATCAATGTTTCTCCCTCCCTCCCTTCCCCTCTCTCTAAAAATAAATAAAAATAGTTTATAAAAAAGAAATATAGGAAGATCATGATAGTATTTCCTTCATATATTGTTCGGATCAGATGAGATAATCCATGTAACTGGCTAGGTCCAGGGTCTAACACAGTAAACACGAACAAATGGTAATAATTAATATTTTTACTTTTCTTCAACTCCATACTATGTTTCTCTGAATGCAGCACTAAAGCTTTAGTTTCTCTGGAAGCCACATCACAGGAGTAACTTTTATCATCAACTGAAACCCAAGTCCCCTTTTCACGTACAAAGCTGCTACACGGTTCACGCACGTGCAATCACTCTCACAAACGTGCTCTGTTCTCCCCCTCCGAGCATGAGGTTCGCAGCTCCGCAGGTTCTGTGTCTTCCTATCAGAGGCTGCCTATCTTTCTGGCCCATCAGGGCTGTCTTTGGATCCGAGGTCTGGAGCCCGGGGGAAGATGACAACCATGTGAAAATCACAAAGGCTCAACCATGTGAGGCTCCAGCTGTCTCCGTTTTCTTTCTCCATCCAGGGTCCATAAAAGCCCGCCCGGCTGCCTAGTGAGGCGACCCTTCAAGCCTGACCGGCCGTGTTGACGTTTCACAGGCAACTGGGTGCAGAGGAGCCCTCGTGCCCCTTTTGAAGTTCCGAAGAGTGAAGTGTAATCTCAGTGAGCTGGAACACGTATTGTTAAAGCAGTTTCTGCGGGGACTCCTTTTGGCAAAGCCAATTAACATGGGAAGCTGAGCTGGGAGTGAGCATTCTTGTCTGGGTCCTCCAGGTCTTGCACTGGCCTTTGATCACAGGACATTAGGACGTTAGTGTGCAAAGGATAACTCCACCTGACTCTCTTGTTTTACAGGTGAGGGAACTGAGGCCCAGAGAGGAGAAGTGACTTGCCTGAGATCTCACACCTGGTGAGAGGCAGAACCAGAACTAGGACCTTGCCCTCACTGGCCAGGTCCTCCTCGGGCTTTACAAAATGGTGGGTGGTCAGTGAGGAAGAAGAGAAGCAGAGAGGTCAATGCAAATATAGAAGAATCAAGCCCCTCCTAGGAGGCCCCTGGTGCCTGCACACAGGTGGCTGGCTGAGGACGGGAGGAACAGCAGCGCGGACAGTTCATACGCACAGCCTCTCCAAGCAGGTGGCACTGTTGGCCTCACAACCCTAGGAGACAGTCGAGAGGGCTGCTTTCCTCCTGACAGAGAGTCCACGTGGAAAGTGAAATGGCCTGCTCAAGGCCTTGTGGCACAGGACGGCGCTTAAGTGGGAGCTTTTTTTTACTATATATTTTATTGATTATGCTATTACAGTTGTCCCATTTTTTTCCTCCCTTTTATTCCCCTCTGCCCTGCACCCCCCTCACAAGCATCCCCTCCCGCTTAGTTCACGTCCATGGGTCATACATATAAGTTCTTTGGCTTCTCCATTTCCTATACTTTTCTTAACCTTCCCCTGTCTATTTTGCACCTACCATTTATGCTTCTTATTCCCTATACCTTTCTCCCCATTCTCCCCTCTTCTCCTCCCTGCTAATAACCCTCCGTGTGATCTCCATTTCTGTGACTCTGTTCCTGTTCTAGTTTTTTTGCTTACTTTGTTTTTGTTTCTTTTTTTAGGCTCAATTGTTGATAGTTGTGAGTTTGTTGTCATTTTACTCTTCATAGTTTTTGATCTTCTTTTTCTTGGATAAGTCCCTTTAACTTTTCATATAATAAGGGCTCGGTGATGATGAACTCCTTTAACTTGACCTTATCTGGGAAGCACTTTATCTGCCCTTCCATTCTAAATGATAGCTTTGCTGGAGAGAGTAATCTTGGATGGAGGTCCTTGCCTTTCATGACTTTGAATACTTCTCTGCAGCCCCTTCTTGCCTGCAAGGTTGCTTTTGAGAAATCAGCTGATAGTCTTCTGGGAACTCCTTTGCAAAGGAGGTAACTGTCTCCTTTGCTCTTGCTGCTTTTAAGATTCTCTCCTCATTTTTAATCTTGGGTAATGTAATTATGATGCGTCTTGGTATGTGCCTCCTTGGGTCCACCTTCTTTGGGACCCTCTGAGCTTCCTGGATTTCCTGGAAGTCTATTTCCTTGGCCCGATTGGGGAAGTTTTCCTTCATAACTTTTTCAAATAAGTTTTCAATTTCTTGCTCCTCCTCTTCTCCTTCTGGGACCCCCATGATTCGGCTGTTGGAATGTTTAAAGTTGTCCCAGAGGTTCCTAAGCCTCTCCTCATTTTTTTGAATTCTTGTTTCTTCATTCTGTTCTGGTTAAATGTTTATCTCTTCTTTCTGCTCCAAATTGTTGATTTGAGTCCTAATTTCTTCCCTTAACTGCTGGTTCCCTGTATAGTTTTCTTTATTTCACTTTGCATAGTCCCCACTTTTTCCTCCATTTTGCAACCATATTCAACCACTTCTGTGAGCATCCTGATTACCAAGTGTTTTGAACTGTACATCTGATAGGTTGGCTATCTTTTCCTTATTTAGTTCTATTTTTGGAGCTTTGATCTGTTCTGTCATTTGGGCCATATTTCTTTGTCTCAGCACACCTGTTACATTGGAAGGGGTGGAGCCTTAGGTGTTCGCCAGAGCGGGGCAACCCACTTGGCTGCTTTGTAGCACTGTATGTGGGTGAGGGGTCCAAGAGGTAACAATGCTGCTTGCTTGGCTCTCGGCCAGCTTTCAGTCACTTCCCCCGCTACCCACAAGCAAATTGGGGCCTTCTGGTGCTGATTCCCTGATGGGTGGGTTTGTGTAGGTTCCAGGACCCTGTAAGTCTCTCCAATGAACACTCCCGTGAGGCTGGCAGTTTCTCCCTCTGCCACATCCCCCACAGGTTTTTACACCCAGAGGTTTTGAGGCTTTCTTTTCCCTACACTGGAACCCCAAATTGTGGGATCTATCTTGCTCCCCAGCTCTTCCTCCCACTTTGTCCACACACAAATGTGGGACTGCCTGGTCCACCAGCTGCCACCTCCCCCACCTGGTCCTCCAGCTGATGCCTTGTCACTTGTCATCTCCACCCAGCTGCCCGTCTCCATCCTTCCTACCAGTCTGGATGAATATTTCTTCTTTAAACTCCTTGGTTGTCAGATTTCCATAGAGTTCAACTTTCTAGAGGTTCTGGTTATTTTTGTTTGTTTGTTTTTAGATTTATTTATTTTTAGACAGAGGGGAAGGGAGGTAGAAAGAGAGGGAGAGACATATCAATGTGTGGTTGCCACTCAACGCCCCCTAGTGGGGACCTGGCATGCAACCCAGGCATGTGCCCTGACTGGGAACTGAACCAGTGACCCTTTGGTTCGCAGGCTGGCACTCAGTCCGCTGAACCACATCAGCCAGGGCTATTTTTTGTTTTTAAATTTGTTGTTGTCCTTCTTTTGGTTGTGTGAGGAGGCAAAATGTATCTACCTACACTTCCATCCTGGCCAGAAGTCCTGTGGGAGTGTTTTGCCTGGGAAGATGGCTTTTGGAGCCCTTGGATAATGAGTAGGGTAATACCATAATCAGCCTTGTGAGGTGGTTGTGAAGATTAACTAAGTACTTAGAACTCAGGGGGGCTGCCTGCCTCAATCATCGCCTTCACCAGGATATCTGTCATCCTCATCTGTCCTCAGGCTGATTCCTTGGGAGAAAGAAAGACTGTTCTGGCAAAGTGTGGGTTCCTGGCTGGGCTTCTTGCCCAGACTCCCAAACTCACTGATCGGGGGGCCCCCATGGAAATGGTGGTCTCATGGGTGACCTCCAGTGCGGGAGGTCCTGATGTGTGTCCTGATATGTCCAGCATGTCCTCTGGCTTTCCAGATGCCCCTCTGGGCACCTGAGGAAGGAACCATCTAGACCTGCACATGCCCCCTTCTTGTTCTCTGCAGAGGCGTCTCAGGAATGGAGGGCTGGAGAAGGACTCCCCGGCCTGAAGGCTAGCAGGTCTCCCAGAACAAGACAGAAGGGTAATTCCCATCCCTCTGGGTGAGTTGGGCCAAGAGACAGGGCCCTGCCTGGTCTTTCTTTCCAGCCCTGCAACCTCAGGGTGCCGGTCAGGCACTACATCAGCCTTTGTTGCTGTGACCTGCTCGGACTGTGCTTAGAATGAGATGGCATTCTCAGGGCTTGGTGGGTGGACAGAGCCCAGACCCCACTGGGGGCCTCAGGGAACCTGTCCTACAGATGATCCCCAAACACAGTGTCTGAAGTTGATCTTTTTGTATGTCCTAAATTTGACCTCTTCTTAACTCCCCCTTAGAGTCTCAGCTCTTTGAGAACCAAACTCAGGAAATTTCCTCTCTGTGAAACTCCTCACAGCAACTACCAACTAATTTTCACTATGGCCACACAAGGGGATGAATAAGTTGTGAGATTATTCTCTCACTTTGCAGCATCCTAGCTTCCCTTCCCCCTGCCACCTCCAAGAGTAAGTACTGTGTTTCAGGCATGGCATTGATCAGTGAGGAGACAGAGACAAAAAAGACAGAGTCTTGCCCTCGAGGCAGTCTGTCAAGTAAACACTGTATCTCAGTGTGGGAGGTGCTGTCACAGGGATGGAAAGGTGTGGAGGGAGCACAGAGGAGAGGGACCCAGTCTGACTGACAAGGGTATAGACAACAAGGGCATAGTTCCTGGAGGAACTATGTGTCTATGTGGACTTCTGCCACAGGGCTCTAAGACAGAAGATTTAGGGGCAGAGATTTGGAAGGGTATTATGGCATCCCAGCCCAGCAAGGCTGCCTGAGCAAAGGTGTAGAGGCAGGAAGGAGCAGGCAAGCCAGGGACCACTAGATGGGTAAGGGTGAACGTGGGGTGTCAGGGGAGAAGTGACAGTGTTGGGGTGGACGTGGGAGCAGGGCTTCCTGGGACAGTCAGCCCAAAGGCAGTGGCATCCTGGGAGTCTCATATCTGCGTGGTCTTCCCACCGAAAGAGCAGCATGGTGCAGAGGGGTCTTTCAAGACCAGAGCTGAGTCCTGGCTCTGTCCCTTGTTGCCTGTGGAATGTGGACAAGTCACTCAACCTCTCTGAGCCTTCACCTCCTCTCCTGGGAACAGAGGGATAATCATCTCTCTCAGAAAATTATATAAATGAAAGAAGTGTGCAACAAAACCCCCTAGCACAGTGCCTAGAACTTAGAAGGAGCTCCTTACAGGCAGCTTTAGTCATTCATTGCTTTATTCATGCTTTCATGTTTTCCTCCCTTCTTGTTTCAGACACTGCAGTCAGGAAATGAGGTGATAAATTCACTATGTTAACTAGGATATATTGACAGTTTGGCTGCTCAAAATCACAAAGGCTCAACCATGTGTCATTCCAGCTATCTCCTTTTTCTCATTGAAAGTCCATGTGACAAAGGCCAAAATGGCTCCAAGATGGAAAGTTATTTCTCTTTGATACAGCAGTTTAATCATATGCAGCAGTGCTGGGCAGCCAGGCTCCTTTCTGAAGCTGCTCTGCCACCTTGACCTACAGCCTTTATCTCCCAGCTCCTGGAGCTGTGTTCACATTCCAGCCAGTGGGAAAGAAAGAAAAGAAGTAGAGAGCTCACTCTTCCCTTTAAAACTGGCAGTTGCCCACATCACACTTCTGCATATTCCAAGTCATGTGCCACCAGCCAGAACTTTGTCACGTGGCCACATCTAGCTGCAAGGGAAGCTGGAAAATGTAGTCTCTAACTCAGTAGTCTTCAACCAGGGGAGATTTTGCCACCACTCCCAGGAAACACTGGCAATATCTGGAAACAGTTTTGGTTACAACTGGAGGGTGGTAATGGGTGGAGGCCAGGGATGCTGCTCAATATCTTACAATGCACAAAACAGCCCTCCCCCCTGCCCCCTGCAAGAAAGAATTATACAACCCAAAATGTTTAATAGAGCCTCAAATGAGACACTCTGCTCTAACTGGGCAGCCAGAGCTTGAGGGTTCTATTACAAAATGGAGATGGAGAGAAATGATACAGGAGACAACCAGCATTTTCTGCTATAGTCACATACACCAAGGGTTACATGATTGAAGAGGATTAAATGATATCTTTTCCCAGGGGTATCTCTCCAGCAGGGATCAAAGTTTTAAGTCAATGGGCTTCGAGGACTATCCAGAACGAGCCCACAAGACAGGGAGGATTTGGGGCTGGGCAGTCCTAAAATCTCATCCCCTGGGTGGCCCACCCAGAGCCAAGCCACCAGGGAGGCCGGACCCACAAGCCTCCCAGGGAGACGGACCCCACAGGTGGGGTTCACAGCCTCACCCTGCAGCATTTCAACCTCCAGAAGGTTTTCCTTGAGATAACTTGGGCCTTTTGAACTCACTCTGATTGGTTCTGTTTTCCAAGGAGGTGAAAAGTAAGCTGAGCAAAAAGGAGAGTGAGAGCCAAGGGGCCTTCATTTCCAGGGAAGATACCACAGTAACATTTTCCAGGTATTCACCCAACACCACTAAATTACCTGTCTTAAACCCTAGCATGAGAAACAGGACAACAGAGAGGAGTGCGGGTCTGGATATACATATTTTAAGGAACTATCCCATTGCTACCCTATTTGGCTGCACTTTGTCCCTATCAATGTTTTCTTGAGCATCTACAACATTCTAGAAACTGTCCTTAGTGCTTTACAGATGTTACATCCTTTTATCTCTCTCTCAGCTCCTGAAAAAAGCTGCTATTGTCCCCATTACACAAAGAGTCAGAGAGATTAACCTGCCTGAAATTAATTTACACAACTAGTGAGACAGAGACCTGTTTCAACCTTGGGAATGTCTGGCTCTGAAGCTTATGCTCTTTCCCCCATCACCTCTTCATCTGCCAGATGGTCAAATGGGGATCTGACCTATCGTTAAATGTCTGCATCCCCACGGAAGGAGGTTTACACCATCCGAGTCACTTGTTCCATTGCATCACCCATAAACAAACCTCAGCCAGTGGATAAATGCCGCAAAGAATGCTGTCATCCATTCTCTAAATTCCATCTAGAAAAACAGGAGCACAGAGCGGTCAAGTGACTTGTTCAAAGCCACACAGCACATCAGAAAGTGTCCCCAAAGCCTTGTCCCACCCTGCTCTAACAAATAAATAAACAGCTATGGCGCAGCAGCCTTAATCACCCTGCAGACTTCACCAGGGAAGCTGAGCTGTTGATCCAGGGAAGAGGTCCAGGAGGAAAGACTGCAGATTTTCATAGCTGTGGGACTCCTGGGGGCTGCACCGAGGAAACCAGCAAGGGAAAAAGGTTGCTCTTGCCCATGTGAAGGAAACAGCAATGACTCAAAGACACTCGTGCTCCCAATCCATTGAGCAGGAAGGGCCCAGTTTAAATAGATGCTCTTTTGAGCCTTACCCACACCCAATGCCACAAGCCGGCATTTGTCAACAGGAAGCCCATCCCAGTGATGCATATTCTGCTCCTTCACTCTGGCTGCCACGGGGGTGACTGCTGGAGGTTGTTGGAACCAGAAGCAAGGGCCTAGGCCGCCAGACTGAAGGAGCCAAGCCCAGGGAATGACCTTCATGCCTCTGAGGAAAGCGTTTGCGTCCAGCAGCCAGGGCCTCAGATTTTCCCAGGCCAGGTCTACCACGAAGGGGCCTGAAATAGCGCTGAGGTTCTGGGCCCACAGGGCAGGGAGGGCAGTGGCAGGGCTGCGGGTAGCGGGCAAGAGCACAGCGCCACTTTGTCGGGGAGGCAAAGAGCTCCAACTCCACTAGGCTGCTCCACCTGCCAGCGACAGAGCTGGGCAGACATGGTGGCCACAGCTGGGCTTGTCATAAAGAGAAAGCCATTTGTTAGTCTATGAAAGTTGATTTGGTGAACCTAAAATTCGTCACAAGGGAAACAATCAGACAATCCAAATGGACAGGCATTCTGCGAAGTAACAGCCTGGACCCCAAAATGCCAATGTTATAGCAGCATTATTCATAATAGCAAAAAACGCAGGAAAAAACCCAAATGTCCATTAACTGGTGAATGAATAAACAAAATGTGGCATATCCATATATTGGAATATTATTTAACCATAAAAAGGAATGAAGTTTTAATACATGCTATAGTATGGATGAATCATGAAGACATTACGCTAAGGGAAAGAAGCCAGATACAAAATGCCACATACTGTGTGATTCCGTTGATATGAAATGTCCAGAATAGACAAGTGAATGGAGACAGAAAAAATATCAATGGTTGCCATGGACTGGAGGGACAGGGGATTGGGGAGCGACTGCAGATGGGTACAGGGTTTCTCTTTGGGTTGATGAGAATTTTCTGGAATTAGACAGTAGTGACAGTTGCACAACATGGTGACTATACTAAAGCGCTACCGACTTGTACACTTTCAAAGAGTGAATTTTATGACACATAAATTATATCTCCATAAAAAAGTTTTTAAAGCATTATGACTAAATATAATATGTGGTCCTTGATTGGACTCTATATTGAAAAAAACAGCTATAAAGAACATTTTTGAGATAGGGATATTTGAAAATAAACATTGTATTAGGTGATAATATTGTATCAATGTCAAATTTCCTGAGCTGATGAGCGTGCGGAGGTTGTATAGGGGAATGTTCCTGTTCTCGGTAGAGACGTGCCGAACCATTAGGGTTAAGTGTCATGATGTCTGCAATGACCTCTCGGATGGTTCAGCATTTACAACATGACAAGGGAAATAACTTGCCCAAGGTTGCATCATTAAGAAGGAACAAAGTTAAGAAATTCAATATCATCTAAGTTAAGAGCATGGGCTCTAGACACTAGAACCGAGTTGTGGGAGAGGGAAGTGGGTGTGGGCTTTAGGGCCTTTTCTGGCTGAGGCAGTAGATTTGAAGCGCTTTAAAGGACAGGCCCTCGGGAAGGGGAGACTGTACTGGTGCAGGGCCAAAAGGACTGGATCAGTTTGTCCTTGATTTTTCTCTGTTTAAAATTGAAATATTGGAGCCATGGAATAAAGATTCAGTGTCCACAAAGGTTTTTTTATATTTTGTGTGTGTGTGTGTGTGTGTGTGTGTTTATCGCCATTAATAATCAACTGGCTAGAAGAGTTGTTTCTTAATAATTTTCTGATGTGTGCCCCCAAACATGTGTGAACTCCCATTGTCTTTGTACAAGTGAAAAGGGGACAGAGAGGAAACCAACTCAGAGCCATTACATTGTAAGAGTTGTCTCTTTCAGAGAGTTGTCAAAGATTTTATGGTCCAGGGTGGTGACTTCAGTGAAGGAAATGGACAAGCAGGGGAATCTATTTATGGAGGATTTTTGAGGATGAGAGTTTTGCTGTTAAACACGACAAAGAATTCCTCATGTCAGTGGCCAACAGAGGAAAGGACACTAATGGTTCACAGTTCTTCGTAACAATGAAACCAACTCCTCATTTAGACAGGCACCACATTGTTTTGGGTAAGTGATTTCTGGTCAAGAAGCTTTGCGGGACATAGAAAACAGATGCAGCTAGTGAACCATTTGCTGAGGTGCAGCTACTCAGTTGTGGAGAGCAATCCCCAAATCTAAAACTAAGAAGAAAAGAAAAGGCATAAATCCTCCTCCTCCTCCTCATCACCATCCAGTGACTCAGAAAGCTCAAGTAGTTCTCAGTCTGCTTCTGAGTGTTCTGATTCTGACAGTGTTTCTAAAATTTTAAAAAGAAGAAGAAAGAGAAAAAAACAGGAAAAATTTCCAAAAACACAAGAAAGAAAAGAAACGAAAGAAGAGCAAGAAAAGCGCATCTAGTGAAAGTGAGGCTTAAAATCTTAATGCACAACCCAGTCTACTCTCCATCCAACAGAGATCCCTCCTAGACCTGAAAATAGGTTTCTAATGAAAGAAAGTCCTCCTAAAGCTAATGAAAAAGAAAGGGAAAACAGAAAAAGAGATAGAGAGTGTGTAACCCACCCCACTCCCAGCCTGCCTCTTACCAGAGGCAACTGTTAGCTACCATGTCTGGCAGGAAAATTAAAGGAAGAGGACCAAGGCATTATAGCACTCCATTTAGATCCAGTTCAAGGGATCATTCCATATGCAATGAGATTCCTCCACATTGGAGGCAAGAGATGCAAAAAGCTCAAAAAATAAGAATATCAAGTGGTAAAAGATAGACCAAAGGGGATAAGAGTGAGTTAAATAAAATAAAAGAAAATCAAAGAAGCCCAGTTAGAATAAAGAGAAAGAAAAAAAAAAAAAAACTGATCACAGCCACGTGTCTGAGAGTCCAAATAGAAAAAGTGCAAAGGAAAAGAAAGGTAAAGATCATAAATATCTAACAGCAACCAGAGAGACATCAGAAGAAATTCACAAAAAGATAAGTATTAGAAAAACAAGGTGAAGAAAAGGGCCAAATCTAAAAGTAGGAATAAAAAAGAGAAATCAAAGAGTAAGGAAAGAGATCCAAAGCATGAAGGAAGACATAAAGAAAAGAGGATGAAGTCACAAAAAGGATCATGAGACTGCTATAGAAAAAGAAAAGTCTGATTCTAAAGGAAAAGATCAGGAAAGGAGAAGTAAAGAGAAGTCTAAACAGAATCAAAAAGTAATGAGCATGATCATAATAAAAGTAAGGAAAAGGACAGATGTGCACAGTCTAGGAGTAGAGAAGAGGACACACTAAAGGCAGAATGCAGTTACAGTAGCAGAGCAAGGGCACGAAGCAGAAGCAGGGACAGAAGCAGAAGAATGTAATCCTGAGGCCGTGACTGTAATCGCAGCCAAGGCAAGGACGACCACAGATACCGAGGACAGGAGACAAGAGAAGAGGAAGGTCACTGAGCCCAGAGAGAAGAGCAACACCTGGAAGATAGAGAAGCAAAGATAGAAGGAGAAGAAGAGATTCACGGAGCTCAAAGAGAGAAGAAAGGCAAAGCAGAAACAAAGAATAAGTTAGAAACCAAGATAAGAGTTCACACAGAAAAGAAATTCTGAGCGTGAGAAGAGAATGTACTCTAAAAACCATGATCATAATAGTTCAAATAATAACAGGGATAAAAAGGCTGATAGAGATCAAAATCCATTCCCCAAAATAAAAGAAAGTAGTTGGGACAATGAATTAAAGCTTTCCACACTGCAAATACGGAGGACGAGCCCTGGCCAGTGTGGCTCAGTTGGTTGGACCATCATCCCATAAACTGAAAGGTTGCCAGTTCAGTTCTGGGTCAGGGAACATGTCTAGGTCGTGGGTTCAATCCTTGATTGGGGGGTGTATGAGAGGCAACCGATCAATGTTTCTCTCTCACATCAATGTTTCTCTCCCTCCCTTTAAAAATCAATAAGCATGTCCTTGGGTGAGGATTAAAAAAAATAAATTTAAAAAAAAGAAGAAGAAAAAATAAGGAGGATGAAAAGACCAGATCTACTGTGGAAAAAGAAAACCAAAAATCAAAGGGTCAAGAAAATGACCATGTGCATGATAAAAATAAAAATTTGATGATGAATCAAACCCTGGAACAGATGAAGACAAAAGTGGATGAGTGAGTTGTAAAAACGTATTTCCATTCTTTCTTGAATTTCAAGTTTTAGAGACTTGCTGATGAATCTCCTTTGTGTTGTTTTCCTCTTTTCATTGTTTTTGTCCCTTTAAAAAATTTTTTTTAAATTTAATTTTAGAGAGGGGAAAGTAGGGAGAAAGAGAGGGAGAGAAACATCAATGTGTGGTTGCCTATTGAGTGCCCCCTACTGGGGACCTGGCCCACAACCCAGGCATGTGCCCTGACTGGGAATCAAACCTGCGACACTTTGGTCACAGATTTGATTTCTAGATAACTTGTACTGCTAAAGTTTTTTTTTTCTTTTAAAGATTTTATTTTTACAGAGAAGGGAAGGGAGGGGGGGAAAGAGGGAGAGAAACATCAATGTGAGCGAGAAACATCAACTGGTTGCCTCTCTCATGTGCCCCAACCAGGGACCAAACCCGAAACTTAGGCATGTGCCCTAACTGGGAATCGAACCAGCCACCTTTCCCCTTGCAGAATGATGTCCAACCAACTGATGCACACTGACCAGGGCTGTACTGCTAAAGTTTTAATACATTTGAAATGAGAAAAACAAAAAAAGAGCATGGGCTCCAGAGGCAGACTGCCTAGGCAAACATGCAGCTCTAGCCCTTAGCAGCTGTGTGGCCATGGACAAGTTACTTAACTTTCCTGTACCCATTCTCCCCATTTTAAAAGTGGGGATGATGATGATTATAGTATTTACCTCCTAGTGGTATGCAAGTTAAAACATGTGAAGACCTTAGGACAAGGTCCAGCACACTGAAAGTTCTCTGAAGATGTTTGAGGGAAAAATTCTGAAACCAGGTCTAGTCTCCAGCAGAGACCAGATGTTCATGCTGCCTCCTCCCTAGAGGGATGGTGTAATCTCAGTGGCTGCTGGAATAGAGAACACTTTTTAAAAGACAGTTACCAGAGGGTGAAGGAACTGACAGGTGAACAGGCCCAAAAAAGGGAAGGGAAACCACAAGAGTCAGACCCAGAAATCAAGTCCGGGGGGCATAAAAAGGGAGCCAGGAACGGGGGGAAACCAGGAGGAGAGATGTCACATGAGTCAGAACTGACAAGGGGGGTGCCTAAACTGAAGGAGGGGAAACAGGCTTAGGACCTTGAACTGCAGCGTGCTTTGGGGACAGAGGTGCAGATGAGGAGTAGAACTCGAATAATGAAATCTCTGTCTCAGTCTCAGGGGGTCTGGGGGCTGAGAGGGGAAGTATGTGTCTTTGTAACCTCGCCCTCCGAAGAATCCAACTATGCCAGCTGCTGAGTGCTCTTCCTGCTCAGTAGCTTCACCTGGCTATAGGAACTAACAGAAGAAACTCTCATGTGGTCATTCTCTAAAACTCTCAGCAGGTTTAAGGCACCCAGAGGAGTGCCTGCCAGGGATAGCTCTCGTGACCTGGGCCCAGCAGATGTACAAACTGAGAACTATGAGGAGAGAGGCCCCAGGGTTCCAAGTGAATGTGCAGGAAGGGGAGCAGAACAAATTGTATATGACCAGGAATGAGGGTTCTGAATCAGGAGGAATCCAGTTTGGCTGCAAACAGGAAACCATACAGCAGCGGCTTAAATAAGATAGAAGTTTATTTCTCTCTCATGTAAAAGAATTCTGGAGGTAGGAAATCTGGGCTGATATGGTGGCTCTCTGGTCATCTGATACTCGGGCCTCTTCTGCATTTCTGCTTTACTATCCCACTACATGACTTTTTCCTCAAGGTCCCTTCATGAGCCAATGTGGCTACTGAGCTCCAGCCATTACATCTGAGTTCCAGGCAGTGTGTAAAGGTAAAAAAGGTTCATGCCTCCTCCCTCCCCTTTAAGGAGTTTTCCTGAAGTTTCTGCTTAAAATCACTGGCTGCAAGGGAGGCTGGGAATTTTTGTTTTGCCTGGGCACACTACTGCCTTGTATAAAAGTGAGGTTCTCTTGCTAAGGGAAAAAAAGAGAATGATTTGGGGTGGCCATGACCGGCCTCTGCCCCAGTCTCCAAACGCAAGGAGGGCATCTTGGGTCAAAGGAAAGAGACAGGACCAGAAATCAAAAGATATGCTCTGACCTTTATGAGTCCATGAACTTGAGTAAGCCTCAGAATCTCCCTGAGTCTTTTGGGAGTGGCTGGCTGTTTGCTGCAGGAGGGAAGGCAGAGGAACCTGGAGAAAGAAGGCATTTGCTGGGACAAGTAGAAAGAGGACGGGAGACGCTGCTGCTGCTGAGCTGTGCATGAGAAACACGCCCGCAAGCAGGAGCCTGTTCTCCCAGGGCCATGTGCCCCAGGTCACGTAAAAACCCAGAGTCTGGCAAAGGCCCACGTGGCCTTCTTCAGCTCTCAGGGCCCCAGACAGGCAGGCAAACAAACATGACACCTGAGGGAGGCCCAGACACCCAGGAGAGTGGGGAGGCCTCTGGGAGCAGAAACCAAGTTCTGGGTCCCCACAGGGCCAAAATAACTTGCCGATTGAGTCAACAGGCCAACACATTGGTCAAGCTGGTGGGGGAGAATCCAAAACCCCAGCTAGTTCTATTATTTCGCAGTTTGTCACTAAGCAAAATATAAATTATCCCCTCCCCCCAACCCCAACTGCAGGGTTGTTTGGTGTCGGGAGTTGCCTTGGGTCAACCAGGTCCAAGTCAAATGTTTTAGATCAGCTCTCCCCACAGCATCCAGCAGGCAGGTAGGACATGTCCAATGTCAGGGGAAGGGCCAACCTCTTCTCTAGGCCCCCAGGACCTATGTCTTTGCAAGCAGCTCCCCAAGGGGGTAGTGGGATCCCACGGTGCCTTGAAGAACTTTTACAACACGGTCCACCCACAAGTATTCGCTAAATGTCTACTGTGTTCCTTCAAGCCTGGGGCAACGGTGGGTTGTGCTCCAGAGGCTGGTGCATGGGGATCAGCGTCTTCTCTCGGTGCTGGAGTGCACCCTGCTCCCCTCCGGGTCCCTGACAGAAAGTCAGCTGTTTAAAGTTCAAAAGCTAATTGCTTACAGCATGGGGGCCTGGGGAGTGGGGCAGCACCACTCACAGCAGCGTAGAGAATTATGAATCTAGCTCCACAGTCTCTCTGGCTTGGCACACATTAAGTGTGGAAATCAGGCTCCTGTCGCTTTATTTTCTAGTCCACCATTCCCTTCACTCAAGACTCAAACCAGAACCTTAAAAAAAAACAACAAAAAAAAGCTTTGTTAAAGTAAACATATACCGTAATATACAATATACAGAAAAGAACACACATAATAAGTGAAAAAAATTGCTCAGAGTATTTTCCCAAAGTATTAGGCAGGTAACAGCATCTAAATCAAGAAATAGAACATTGGCGGCCCCCAAAAGCCCCCTCATGCCCCCTTGCCGACAATCACTCCCCAAGGGTAACCCTATCTTGACCTCTGGCACCATAAATTCATTTTTCCGTTTTTGAGCTTTGTACAAATGGAATCACTTAGGACTTTCTCTTTGTGTCTGGTTTCTTTCACTCAACATTGTGTCTGTGAGATTTGCCCAGATTGTAGCGTGTGGTTGTCGTTTATCCTCATAACTGCATTGTGTGACTAGGCAACACTTCATCCATTCTACTGTAGATGGGCATTTGGGCTGTTTCCAGTTTGGAGCTGTCACAGAAGTGCTGCTAAAAACAGAACTTGCCTTTCACAATCATGTGTGTGGGGAGGGGGGTATGCATAATATAAAAGTTGCCATTTTAACCATTTGTAAGTGTATAAATTCAAGTGGCATTAGTTACAGTTACACTGTTTTAAAACCAGCACCATGATTTCCAAAATGTTTTCCTTATCCCAAACAGAAAACCTTACCCATTAAGCAATAACTCTCTGTTTCCCCTTCTCCAGCCCCTGGTAACCTCTACTGTACTTTCTTTGAATTTGCCTGTCCTAGGTACCTCACATAATTGGAAGGGACAATACCTGTCCCTTTATGACTGGCTTCTTTCGCTCAGCATAATGTTTTCAAGGTTCATCCGTGATCAAAACTTCATTCTTTTGATGACCGAATAATATTCCACCGTGGCATAGAACACATTTTGTTTATCCATTCATCTGTCAGAGAACACTTCTGTTGCTTACGCGTTTTGGCTGTTGTGAATAATGCTGCTGTGAACATGGTGTGCAAGAATCTGTCTGATGCACAGTCTTTTGCTGAGGACCTGCTGTATGTAGAAAACTGGGATAGATACTCGCCCACCCGTTAGCAGACTGCATGTGAATGAAATGGAATTATTATCCCTAGGCTACAGAGGTGGAAACTGAGGTTCGCAGAAGTCAAGGAACTTTCCCAGGATCAAGGGGCTGATCTAAGTAGCTGAGGCCATGGCTCAAATCCAGACCTTTGACCCCAAACCTAGTATTCTTTCCATCCCTCCCCACCCCCAACCCGCTGTGTCTCTCTGGTCACAAAGGGAGTTAGAAGATTTTGGTTTGCAGCCTAGTTCTTGCTTGAGTTCAGGTAGGAAATCTTTCCCTTGGAGCCACTAAACCCGAACTTGCACTTTCTGGAAGCATTTTCCTCTCTCTTGGCAAACAGCCCAAGATTCTTGGCCTCCCCGACTCAATCCTTAAACTTAGCGCTCTAGTTCTTTGCTTTGTTTTGTTTGTTTGTTTTTAAGCTATAAGTTTTGTCACACCTCTGCCCTTCTGCCACCAGGCCTTCTGAGTGGCCCAGGGCTCAGGCCACTTCTAAGACCTAATTAGATTTTTATTCAAGAGACAGGGAAAGAACTGCCAGATTCAAAGTGTCTTTGTTCTGTGCACTGCCACAGTAGATTTTGGGGGAAGACACCAAATGTGTGTTGGGCTGCATGCAATTTTGTTCTGAGGGGAAGAGATAACATCTGCCAGATGCAGACCCTGTACTGGGGGCAGCCCTATCTGACAGGGGGAGTGAGTGTGTTGGGGTTGCGGGGAGGGCACAGGCCAGAGAAAAACAATGATCAAGCCCATCAGATGGGATTCTAGTGGTACAGGAAAGCTGCCGAGGGTGGGAGGGAGGTTGGGGACCCCAGAGAGGCCATCCACAGGCATAGCCTGTTGAAGGCCCTTGTCATTCACCATGCAAATATCGCTTGAGTGCCTACAGTGTTCTAGGCCCCAGGGAGGGGGAACCACAAACACAGACAATTCTCAGGGTCTGCGCGAGCCACTCGCCCGTCCTAAGGAAGGTAGTCCTGAGCAGAAATCCTGGGGCGCTCAGGCCCGGCCTCCCAACTCCCCTTCCAGGTAGTACTCGCCTCTGGGCTGAATAGCAGCGTCGGGGCTTCCGCTGAATCCTGCCCTGGTGATCCAGGCTGCGGCACTGTGGTGCATAGCCAGGGTCACCATCCCCCTCCCCAGGCCTCGCTGTTCCCGGTGTCCCCGCGCTGTGCCGGCCTCCTTCGTTGGCCGACAATGGGCCTTTCAGCAGCCTCCGCCCCCACTGGAAAATCCCCGCGCGGTCTCCCGGGCGGCGCGTCTGCTTCCCTCGAGGTGAGGGATTCCACGCCCCCGCCCCCCCCACGAGATGCAGCTGCAACAGGCCCGCAGGCGCCAGGACCAGCCCGCCGGCCCACGACCCCGGGAGCGTACAACCTCCGCTGAGCACCCAGGGGGACCCCGGGAACCTGAGCCCAGAGCTGGGCGGCGGGAGACCGGCTGCCTCCACCCGAGTCCGTTCCTTTTGACAACTAAATTTTTTTTAATTTTAATTTAAACATATACACATACATTTATAACTGTTGCATAAGTGCTAACTTTTGGTCATAGCACACATAATGTTAAAGTCCGATCTTTTTTCTATTCTTTTCCTATTTTCTCGACTGTTCTTTGTTCCCCACCTCAGCATCATATCCACTCCCAGGAAACCCACATAGGCAACCTAAAATGAACCCTTCTATATTCTTCTCCATGTACATATAAGCATATGCAAATGTTTCTTCTGCATTTACGTATACACAAGTGCTATAAATGGAATCTTGTTAAACATCTTTTTTCTGCATCATAGGACCTATTATGGTAGCATAGTGGTCTTCTTAAAAATGTGATTATTTACACACAATAAAATTCACCTTAATTTATTACGCTACCCCCTTCTGACAGGCATAACTATGTTTCTTGTTTTTGCTACTGTGATCTATGGTGTGATCAAATCCTCGTTATTTGTCCATATGTGCCCAGAAATGGTGCTGCTAGGTTGAAGTGTCCCTGGGTTTAATTTTAGAAGATACTGCAGATTGCTTTTGCAGAAGGCCTGGCACCTCCCAGCCCTGCCAGCAATGAGTTCGGCGGCCCTTCCCTCACCCCCAGCAGCAGCAGGTGCTCGGTGCTCAGTGATTTCTACCAGTGTGTTGGGACCACACTTAGGCATCTCACTGTCACATTAATTTGTACTTCCCTGAGCCCTTCATGAAGTTGAGCATAATTTCATCCCCTTGACAGCCGCCTGACTTTGCTTTTCCAGGAACTGCATCCTCCTAGGACATTTGGATATACTTTAAGCATAGAAATTCCTGTTTGCCCAGAACAGCTGCACAGGGAGGTGCTAGGGTTAACGCGTGGCCTAGTTAGCAGCAAGTTCCCTTACTTGTCATACCCAATTATGAGTTTTCAAAAGAGGCATGTGGGGAATGGAAAGTGAATAAGCTTTGGGGTCACTTACTAGCTATGTGCCATTGGGTAAGTCACCCGAGCCCTCTGAGCCTCAGTTTGCTCATCTGTGAAACAGGGGTAATAAGTGGCTGTGCTGCCTGCTTCTTCATGGTGGTTGAAAAGCCTGTCAGTCACTTAGGTGAAGAACCTTGGACATTGTAGATGGTCAATGAGTGGTACTCAGTTATGATAAGCATGGTTCACGCCCTCCCCTGGCGGTCGCACAGGCCTTTCGGAGGCTAAGGATTAGCCTGAAGGCCCACCAGCATTGCATGGCTCTGGGTGAAACAGATTATTTAAGTTTCCTGTGGGCCTAGGGATCAGATTCACATAAACCAGGGTTATGCAACATTGGCACTATTCGCATTTTGGGCTGGAAAATTCTTTGTTTTGCGGTGCTGTCCTGCGCTTTGTAGAATGTTTAGCAGCATTTCTTGCCTCTACCCACTAAGTTCAATAGCACACCCCACTCCTTCAGTCATAATGATCAAAAATGTTCCTGCACCTGGCCAAATGTCCCGAGGGACAAAATTGTGCGTGGTTGAAACCACTGATTTATATCTTCCGTAAGAAACTTCTTGAGACCCTTCCACAGCACGGAGAGCAGCCCCGCCCGCCCGGGCCCCTGCTCCCTCACCATGCCCGCCGCAGCGCGCCCCCGACCCTGCTCTACAGTTTTGAAAATTCCCCAGGCAAGGTCTCAATGTTAGCCAGGTCTGGGCAGGGCTGTAAGGTGGAGAGGAGCAGATGGGGGGCGTTTTCCCTACCAGTGTCCTTGACGTGCTCAGCCTGGGCGAAGGAGAGAACCGGGCATGCTGTACTTACTAGGTGCCACCCACAGGTAGGAGCTGCGCTGTGTGCCTTCAACGATCCCACAGACTGACTGGGAGGCTAGGTGAGCCCAGATGAAGTCACAGAGTGATGACAGACAAATGATGGTCTGTTATTTTTTTTCTCTTGCAAGCTGCAGATCTGGCCCAGGCTTGGCCGTGGACTCTCACTGTAGCCCTGGTTATCTTGCCTCTCTGTGGCTGACCAGAGAACCTACGTATCCACCCCTCCCCTCGCTGTTTCCACTCTTCTGTTTCGAACAGGTTGTTCCATCCTCACTGCAAACTCTGCACTCCCCAAATGCAATTCCTTATCTTTTGTCCTGACTCAGTTTAAGTCAACACATATTTATTGAGTGCTATGGCAAAAGCTGCTGGTAGCTTCCCAATGCCAGTGCTTCCCTTCTTCCCCCGTAACACAGCTCTGGGCAACACGCGCTGCTTAAAAGAAAAGGAAAAACAAAAAAACTACATTTCAAGGTCTGCCTTGCAGTTTGGTGCAGCCATGTGACTAAGTTTTGGTTAATGAGAGGCAGCAAAAGGTGATGGATGATTTTTACGTATCTTCTTTAACAGGGTTGGGGACATATATCCTTTTTGTCCTTCTGTCTTTCCTTCTCTCCTTCCAGAATTCAGATGTAATGGGTGGAACCCCAGTGGTCATTTTGGGCCATAAGGAGGATTTGAAGCTGACAGAACAGAAAGATAAAAGGCTCCTAGCACTGTGGAGCTATGGCACCAGCCCTGGGGCTGTGGGCTTTTCTGTGTGAGAAGATACCTGCGTGTTTAAGCCATTGTGACTGGACTTTTATTAGAAGCCAAACACGATTCCTTGTGGAGGCAAGGGGTCCCTCCGAAGTCCATATACCTGTCTTTGCCATTCTCCAGTTCTCCTTGTCCTCAGGCTGAGTACCTTGGAATTGACATTGATGTGTATTTCTATAGCCAGCCCAGCCAGCCACCATGACCTGCCAATTTTCTGCACTGAGTATCTCCTGTAGTTTTCTGCCTTTTCCTCTTCATCATTCTTGGCATGGCACAAGCAGGAGTAGGGGTGGGGAGGCTTGGTGACAATGGGCAGGATTCAGAGACTTTGGAACGAGTGGCTGAGATGCCCACCTGGGCCAGGAGACACCCTGAGAGGCAGGGATGGAGGTGATAAATAGTTTTATCAGATAGGACTCTGGACACAGATATAGTTTATCACAGTTAAACACAGGATAGTTTATCCTGTGTACTCAGAGTTAACACAGTGCCTGACACATAGTAATTGCTCTAAAGTAACTGGGGGATTAATTAATTAATTAGCTTGATATGCACACGTAGACACATATGTTTTTGCCATTCATGTGCGTACACATTACCTTTCATTATGGAGACACCAGGTTACAAAGAAAACCCTCAAGAGTTTGCTGTTGACTCAAGCTGTGTCACTTGTAAGAAGGACAAAATATGCATGTGGTCAGCCTGAAACCCAGGCCCACTACTAGAAATAAACTAACCCCTTGTTGAAATGGCACAGGAAAACTGAAGGGAGGTGGGGAAGACTGGTGGCAGGAAAATGCCCAAGACCTTACACAACTTGTGCAAACAGAATGACGAGGCTGGGCAGCTCCCAGCGTCCAGGAATTAATAGCCCTGCTGAGGCTCTGGGGCTCCAGAGATGGAGCTATTTAAAGCCAAGAAATGTCATTTCCACCCACAGAGGCTACCCGTATTGCGTTATCTGGATGCTCCTCAGCCTCGGTGTTCTGGCAGCTTCCCTGGCCTGACCTCCCAGTGGCGGGACCACAGGGCCCTCTGCCAACCTGTCATCCCTGCTATGTGGGAGGGGTACCGAGCTCAGCCTCTCCAGGATCCCTCTGTTGTCTGCTCAGGCCGCAGGACAGGCTGAGGGACCGCTCGGGGCTCACTTCTGCCCTCAGAAAGGGCATCTGAGAGCTCAGAGACTGCTGCCCACACAGACAACCAGCCAGCCCACCAAGGGGCCTGGGGCCTGGGGCCTGGGGCCTGGGGCCTGGGGCCTGGGGCCAGGGCTGGGAGCTGGGATCTGGAGACCTGGAGACAGAGACCCTTGCCCTCCAGAATCATATCCTTGTCCTGCTCTGTGACCTCCGCCATTTGCTTGCCCTCTTTGGGCCCCCATTCCTCACCTGGACAGGGAAATGAAAGAATCTTCCTCTCTTTGTCCTGAGAGATCAGAGAGGGCTAAGTCTTTTGAAACTTTAGGAAGAAAAGCACAGTAGAAATCCAGGTATTACTTGCAGCTCCTTCTCCCCTCCCCTCCAGTCAAGGTAATCCAGGAACACAGGAGGCCACGTTTGAAGTGTCAGTGGGCTTCAGACTGTGTGAAGGAGCCTCAAGCCCCAAGCTCCTGGGAGCCCAGGTTTATGTTCTTGCCAGGTACGGAACGCAAGAACTTCCTCACATCCTGTCTGCTCTGATCCTGTGTATCTGTTCTGGCTGATGTTCCCGTGCTTAGGGGAGGAGGGAGACTCAGAAGCCTGGAGAGTGTGCCAAGCAAGCCTACCCTGCGGGTGTCTAATACCCAGGATGGCTGGGCTGATTTCCTGAAGCTGAGGCCTGCTGGGGAGAGCACAGTGGTGCTGAATGGGTTTCTAAGGAAGGTATAACAAGGGGTTGGGGCACTCCAGCCTGAAGTCTCCTGAATTCAATGCTGATTCTGTCCGTGCCACCACTCAAAGGCAAAATGGAGCTAGAGATGGCTTTTTATTTGGAAACAGCAATGGAAATGAAGCCTTGCAGGCCCTTCTCTCCTGTGCCCCTTCTCTTGTCAAATCTTGGCACTTACCTGAAAGCCATGGATGTTTTCTCTCATTTCATTTTTTAATTGAAATATGCTCAACACACTAAAGGTATGTGCCAGTCAGAATAGTTTAGATTGTGCTGCAGTAACAAACAACCCCGATATCTCAGTGTCCAACACAGTCTGCTTCTGTTACTTCCTGTTTCCTCCTTCTGCCACCTGTCCTTCAGGGATGAGCAAGGCACATGGAAATCACTCAGGGACCCCCAGCTGATGGAACAGCCAGCAAAAGAGAAGTTTGAAGGATTTCCAAAAGGCAGTGTAATGCTCTAGGTCATAGCTCATTAACCAGAACAAGTCACAGGGCCCCTCCCAACCACAGGGAACCAGGAAGTACAATCCTAGTACATGCTTAAAAGGGGAAGGAACCACAAATGTCTGGTGAACATCAGTGATGATAACCACAGAATGAAGAATTGTATCACAAACCCCAGGCACCCACCACCACCCAGCCTAGTAAATATCCCTATGCCAATACCGGTAAAGCCTTCTGCATACTTGACTCAAGTACATTTCTCTGCACCCCCACATGCCCTGAGGTGATCATCCTTGTGAAATTAGTGTCCATTATTCTCTACATTTTATTATATTTTGAAAAAAGCAATATACCAATTGTACATACCCTTTGCAGAGGGGTGAACTGGGCCCTGAGCCACCATTCAGCCTGTCCTGAGCTCTAATATATATAATGAACAATATGTAGTATTATTTTGCACTTATTTAAAGACTATACAAGTGGTATTGTACTGTATAGATACATTGGCAACTTTCTTTTCTGCTATACTACATTTCTGAAAGTATATAATCCGTTGTGTGACTGCCATAATGCCCCTTGTGGATGGACATATAGGTCACTTCTAGCCTTTTCTGATTACATAGAGCACTGCCACGAACATTCTTGTGCACATGTAAGAGACAGTTCCTCCAGAGTAAAAACAGGAGAGCATTTTCCACTTGACAAGATATTGCCAAGTAGCTCTCCAAAACGTCTGGACCAAGTTACACTCCGTCAATGGCCTATAAGCCTGCAGTCTCTGTATCAACACCTGGCTCTGTCTGGTGAGTGTGGACCATCTCCTGCATGGTCTTCATGAAGCTGAACTCTTAAGTCAGTCTATAAACATTTTTTGAACACGAACATGTCTAGGAGTTTGAGCATAATGAAGAGGAGTAGGACTCTACCCCTGCCCTCAGGGGGCTTGCAGTCTGGGAGGCAAGACAGATACACTCACTCAGAAATCATTAGAGTAGACTCAAAAGCATAAAGAGGCCAAAAAAAATCATCCCATCCTGCTACCCACAGGCAGCTGCTGTCTTCTTCTTTTTAAAGGGCACACTCATGAGCTCAGGGGAAGAAAAAGAAGCCAGGCTCGGGCAGAAGGATGGGGCCCAGCCTCCAAGGGGCCCAGACAGCTTGAGTCATACTCAAGCAACATGGATAGCACCATGGCTCAGGGGCAGCAGCCCATCAGGACCACTGCCACGTGGCATCCGGAACAGGGTGGCTGGGAAGCTCATGGACTCAGCCATGACCTGGTGAACAAAGCTTGGGTAATCGTGCCCCTGCATTCAGGGCTTCAGGCAGGAGCCTCCGACTCTCAAGGTGAGTGATTGGCAAGACTGGGCAGAGAGCTTGTGTATGGGAGATCAGTAACCACAGCAGTACTAGCGATGGTGATGGTCATATTAAAGCAACCTGGCAGGATAGGCTGGGGGAGGAATCAAGTGTGTCTCCTTGATTTGGACTGAGTAGAAGGACCAGCTCCGAGGCAAGGCCAGATCACACAGAGTTTTATTTCAGCCATGTTGTTTGAGGAGGCCTGTCAAGCTGGAAGCTGGGATACAAGTTAGGATGGCTCTTGGCTATAGCTCTAGGTACAACCTAACTCAGTAAATCAATTTACAAATGCAAGTGGGCTCAGATATGAGCAAGACGTGAATCTAGACTCTGTAAGTTATATGGAAAACTTTAAAAAAAGAAAACCAAAAATCACCTACTTTCATCAAAGTATAAATCACATACAATAAAATGTAACCATTTAACTATATAGTTAAGATGAGTTTCCATAAATGCATACATTCGTGTAAGCAACACCACAACCAATATGCAGACCATTGATTGATAAGAATACTTTAGGATCCCTGTCATTTTCCCCAACAAATCCTTCTTAAGAAAAACAGCAAACTATACAAGGCAGTAAAGCATAAGTTACAATAATTGGCATAGGCTATGGGGGCTTGGGAAGTGCGTAACGTAAATACACCCGAAGCTGGAGGCTGTCCGTCACCCACAGAGGGGCGGGAGAGGCAGGCCAGGCACCACAAGATTTGCTTGTCCCAAAATATCTCACCAGCCTGAAGTGGCCCCATGAGTCACCCCTCTGGTTTGAAACATTCAGCCTTCCCCCTGGCATAGCTATACTACAGTGCGCATGAAGGGCCTGAAAGACGCCAGTCCTGCACTAACGTGTAGAATCGGTTGTCGGATTTGCCAGCTAGCACCTCAGGAGAGGGCTGCTCAGAGGCGAAAGGGGAAATAGACAAAGCAGCTGCCTCAGTCCTCTAATCTCTCTCTCTCTCTCTCTCTCTCTCTCTCAATTATTTAAAAAAAAAAAAACACAATTGACAGAAACTGCTGTGGGGGGAGCTGAGCTCCTTCCCTTGGGACATCTGAAACATCACATGGTGGCAAGTCCCCTCTGAAAGTTATGTCATCTCCTTTGACTCAGAAAGAGGGAAATTTCTGTCAAGAGAATGAGTTCAGCAGGGCTCTGGGGAGAACCTCAGCAAGGGGGTGGAGGTTATATACAGAGTCCAAGGTCATCAGGGCCCTGGGGCACCAGAAGTTAGGACAAAAGTCGTTTCTCCCTGGAAAAGAAAAAGCTTCAGAGATAGGAGCCCCTGCCCTCAAATATCTACAGGGTGGTTGTGAGGCAAGAGGAGTGAAGTAGTTTTATGTGGTCTAGCTGGGAGTGGGGTGTGGAAAGCCAGATGGTGGCAGGTATTAGCTAAATATAAGGAAGAGCTTTCCTATGGTCAGAGCCATCAGCAGAGGGAATAGGTTGCCCCAGGAGGTACTGAGATTTCTGTCACTGGAGGCATGTAAGCTGAAGCCAGACACCCTGTTGCACGAATTTGAGTTCTAAGTGGTCATTGGATTAGATCTCTTCCATCACTAAGATTCTTTAATTTGGTCCATATCCAACAAACACATATTAATTGAACATTTGTTTAGTAGAAGGCATGATGGGGGAGGAACCAAAGAACAAAAGCCGTGGCCTCTGTCCTCCATGTCACTGGGAGATGGCGTAGAGGCAAGTGTGTTTGGAATCACCAAAGGAATAGGAAACACACGCTTTCGGAGTTTAGAAACAGGAGATCCTGCCAAGGGTCAGAGTAGTCCAAGGGCACCAAGGCGGGAGTGAGACGGCAGCTTCACAGTTCAGGCAGGCAGACGGAGAGGCGAGGCTGCTCCCAGGGGCCAATATCCAGAGGTAGGGAATGACAAGGCGCTGAGCTGGCTGGAAGGAGTAATATGAAGGAGTAAAAAGGCAAGCAGAAGGGGGCTGAGGAGGCTGAGAGAAGACGGAGAAGCAGACGGGGAAGGACCTCGGCAGGCACAAGCTCCAACATGTCCATTTGGGGCCCAGAGGGAGTCATGGGGGCAGACTTCTCCCCACTTCCTTTGGGCTGCAGAACACCAGGCATAGTGCCCCAAGAATGTCTCTCACCCCCTTCCCCAGCCCCACGTGGTGTCGGTCCCCCTCAGGGCACTGAACGCTGGAGAAAGATGGGAAAACCCACAAGAATCTTCCAAATAGGACAAATATGTGTGCAGACAAAAGCCACACTGGGTGGGATGAGGTTTCAGTTGCTCCCCAATGGGGTGGACCGGTCAAAAGTGGCTTGTGGCCACAGAAAAATACGTCATATCCTGCTCTCAGTGCGGCTCATTGTCTCAGCTAGCCCCCAAAAGAGCCCACTCTGGGGGTTCCCACAGTGAGGGATATGGGGGTCAGTCCCTGGCCTCCAGGTCACACCCCTGCCCTGTCCACTCCCCAGCAAGGGGCTCCAGGGCTTCTCAGGGAACCGGGGGATGCCCTCTTTAGGGTATTGGTGGGGAGATTTGAAGCTGCCCCCGATTGTGGTTCCTGGTCTTCCCAGTGTGTGGTGAGTGTCCAGGACACCCCTGGGGGCGGGGGTGAGAGGCCCGTGCAGCCCCTCAGAGCCCCATGAGAGTGTGACAGGGTGGGGATCAAGTGGAATCCCAAATGGAAAAGTCAGTTGCTACCAGAAGTGCCAAAGGGGGTGCAGATGAGTGATGGGAGGGGGTGGGGGGAGAGGCTCTCCTCCGACCCCATCTCCCTGTCCCCTCCCCACACCCCAGCTCCTCCAGGCTCCCAGGCACCTGGGATTCACGTCATTTCTGCTCCCGTTCTATAGCTGTTAATGGCCATTGTTCCGTGAAGAAAGACAAAAATCATTTTCAGTTAGAGGCATTGTTTCAGTCTTTCTCTCCCTGGGCTGAGGCAGGGGAGGGGAGGCCTCCCCTTGGCAGGGTGGCCCCGGGCCATGGGAGGGGGTTGCACGTGATGTGGGAGGGGCAGCCTGGGTGCAGGGTGAATGAAATTGGCTGTGTGTGCTGGGTTTGCTCGAGGAAAGCCTGGCCGGGCTCCCACGCCACGGGGCGGTGCCCTTCACACAGCCTGGCTCCGCGGTGCCTCTGACCCCTCCTCACTCCTAGTTGCTTTAGCCCCTGCTTACTTTTCTACTTAGGCTCCCCCACTTTGGATGAGTGAGAAATTCTCTCTGGGCCTCAGTTTCCTCTTTTGTAACATGCGTTCAAAGTTCTTCCTGGTTCCAAGTATCTGCATTAACAACTTAGTCACACCTGCTCCCCTTCCTTCACCGAAAGCCTCCGGTGGTCAGAGCCGGCCCGGGACCGGCTGAACTGATAGCCACCTGGGCAGGGAGCTTTGAGAGGGAAAGTACCTGCCTCTGGCCAGTTAAGTATTTTTTAACTTACTTTACAGTCTGGAATTCTACCATTAAGAGATTCACTCTTTGGGGGCCTATTTGGCCCCAAAATGGAGAGGATAACTGACTAAGATCACTCTTTTACAAACCTCTCTTCACAATGTTGGAATCATTTTCAGGTATAGATCTCATCTGGGACGACAGCTGCCAGGAATCAGTTGACTATTAGGAGGTTAAGGCGTGGGAGGCTGTGACCCAAGGTAAAAACCTGGACACAGGTGATCTCCTCCCAGAAATTACCTACATTTGAACAGAGGAACCCCCTGAGGATAAGAAGAAACAAAGGAATGCCTCTCTGGTGGCAAGAAGTGCGAGGCCTGGGACAGCAGGCAGGGGGAAGCTGGCGGCTGGCACTGAGGATGCCAGCCTCGAGGCAGGTGGGTGCATGCCCGCTCAGCCCCGAGCTGTTGCCAATCAAGTGACCAGCCCTCAAGAGTTCACTGGACCCCCTGTCGGGGGCAGATCTGTGTGGACAGGTGTCTGGGTTCACTGGAGGACAAGAAAACTTGGAAAACAGAGTAAGGGAGCAGATTCGTGTGTAGGGGTGGGTGGGGGTGGGGAGCAGCAGTCCGGGCGGGTGGGGGCTGGATGAGAGCTGGCGCAAGCTGTCAGGGCTGCCGAGGCTCGAAAACTTACCTGCAACTGGCTGGTAGTGATTGGAAGCCAACCCCAGAATACATCTAGTGTCCACAATTAAAATCAATGACCATGTATCAGGGCTCCAAGATCCTGGATAGTTTCTGCACATTATCTTGTTTGAGCCTTAAATTACCCTAGCAGCATATTCTACAATATCATCCACAGTTTTACAGAGAAGTAAGCCGAGCTTCAACGAGAGCATGGAACCTGCTTACAGCGAGTCATACAGCTAGTGAGCGGCAGAGATGGAAGTCAAGCCCGGGTCAATCCGGGCTCCGAATCCTGCCCTCTAACCACTTCTGAATGGTGACAGCCATCTGCTGACACTGCCTCTCCTTCCTCCTAAGGGCATTCTTAAGGCACGAAGAGCATCCTTGCTATTTCCTCCATGAGCCATCCTTGACGGTTTATTTTTCATGCAACAAGCAGTGATAGGGGTTTCTCACCAGCCCTGGCTTGGTGATGACAACAGGATGTCTTTTTCTGTAAAGGACCATATAGCAAATACTTTAGGCTTTGCAAACCATAAGACTGCTGCTGTAAATACTCAACTCTGGGGACAGCAGCCATAAACATTATGAAAATGATGGATGTGGCTGTGTTCCAATAAAACTTTATTTACATACATATTTAATTCATACATGTATCCATTTATTCAACTATACACGTGACCGTTTATTCATTCAAAATACTTTTGCTAAGCACATTCCATGTATTGGGCACCATTCTAGGTGATGGGAAGGCAGTAAATAAGATAACACCCTACCCTCTTGGAGCTCACATTCTTTATTTTTACCCTCCCTGGTGACTGGTTCAATGTGTGAAAGAAAGTAGAAGCTCTGTTGATCACAGGGTGTGGAGATGAGGCATTACTGGATGTTTTTGGTGTAGAGGGAAAAGGCAAGTCACATCTGAGGATGAAAAGCAGCACAGGACGGTGGTTAAGTAGAGATTCTAGAGCCAAATTGCTTCTGCCACATACTAGGAATGTGCCCTCACACGACTTACTTCACCGCTCTGGGTCTCCATGTATTTGTGGAGACAAATACAATGTGGATGATAATCGCAGCACCTAACTCCTAAGACTGTCATGAGAGTCAACTGAGTGAAAATTTATCAAGCACATACAAGAATACCTGACTCATAGGAAGCACATTCTAAGCGTCTGTGAAATAAAGGAGCAGTCCAAGAAAAAAAAACAATTAGGAATTAGGTCATGGGACACTGAGTGCCTACTAATTTCACTTTCATCCGTGCTTTAGAGAAACACTTTAATTTTCCTTTGCTTCTATTTCCTCATTTTAAACTCTCTTCTGTTTCCTCAACTATAATAAACTCCCACTGTCTTCAGTCAGGTAGAGTGAGTCTGAATGACTTCCTGATCCCAGAGGGAAAAGAACAACTTTAATTATAAGAACAGGGGCTGGCCAGATATGGACCCTGAGCCATGGTTTGCTGGAGTGCACAGTCCAGTTGCTGAGGCAAGGTTTACACAGGTAGAGCAGTTCAGCAGCCGGGCCCAAGCTAAGTGACAGGGTGAGTGTCGTGGACCAGGGAGCATCCGCTAGGCAGTGGTGAGTATACCAAGAGTTTGTGGCATTCGCGTGTTGGAGAAGAGTGGGGGGTGAGAGGGGAAAGGCAGGCTGGGGTCAGCGGCTGGAGCGCTTTGAATCTCAGGCTGACTCCCTTTAGACTTTACTCTCAGGAGCAGAGGTTCACAGCAATGTTCCCCCTTTTGGTATAGCATGGCAGGTCACATTCATAGGTAAGATACACCCGAGTGGGCTGTCAGTAGAGATAAGCCAGGCTTCGGTTCCCAGGAGTTCCCTGTGAATGAACGAGATTACATTTCCACGTAGATATAGAGTCTATTCCACCCCATTACTTTAATGTTAATTGCTTGTTTCCCTGTACTGCAGACAGAAAAAATAGCTACTGTAATTGTTTTTTTCA
Source organism: Pteronotus mesoamericanus (assembly GCF_021234165.1). NCBI lineage: Eukaryota > Metazoa > Chordata > Mammalia > Chiroptera > Mormoopidae > Pteronotus > Pteronotus mesoamericanus. The sequence goes on from NW_026555085.1 coordinate 5,296,190, forward strand.
GCAATATGTTGTTATTTTTGTGTGTGAATGTTGGAAATGTAATTTGGGGAAAAAAGATGTTCCCAGTTTGTAGGGTACAACATATATTAGTTAAAGCTTGTTAACTGGGTCACTCAAATCCTCTCTTAATCTTTGTCTACTTGGCTTGCAGATTTCTGAGCCTTCCTCCATTGGTCATAGATTTGTTTGTTCTCTTTAGTTTCTATCAGTGTTTGCTTTATATATCTTGAAACTGATTTGTTAATAATCATAGATATTATATATTTCTGTAGGATTATAATTTTTGTCAGTTTATCTCCTTTCTTTTTGTGATTTTTGCCTTGTATTTCTTGTTGTCTGATGCTAATATGCCCGCTTTATTTTTGTTATCATTTGCTTGGTATATTTTCTCCATTTGTTCACATTCAAAATGTTCTTGTCATTTAGTTTCAAATACTTCTGTGTAAATAGCATATAGCAGGATTGTGCCCTTTAATAGAGGAATTTCCTCTTTTTTATGTATTATTAATGACATTTTTAAACATCCTGTCCTTTTATTTCATGCTTCCTTTTGTCTTACTTTCTTCTTGTCTCTTTTTTCCTTCCTGCTTTTTGTTGGATTGGTTAAGTTTCCTTTGCCCCCTTTTAAATTCAGTCTAATAATTTGGAAGCTGATTCTCCAATCCTCCATCTTCTATTGGTTACTCTTAAATTTGAATACTATACTCTTTGACTTATGACTTATTATTAGTCATAGAGCTAATCAGGAACTTTTCTCCCTTAGCACAATTTAACTTTCCTTTTTGTCCCCCATTCACTGCCTCCCAAATTGAGATCATCTGGATAGATTATGGCTTCAAACTGTTGTTTTTAAAACATTTACATTATGCCTCAACTATTATTTAGACGTCACTAAAAGTTTTACTAGTTTCTCTGTGCACCACAGTTTCAGCATCCCTTCGTCTGCCTTTCTTGAATTCACTATGTTGTTGTTTTTTTAATTGAAGCACCTCCCCTGGGAGTTCTTTAAATAATAGGAGGGTGGCAAACCTTCTCCCTGTAATACAAAAAAAAGTCTTAATCTTCTCCTACTTGAACACTTTATTTTTCTTTGAAACTTTGGAAATAATGTTCCATTGTCTTTTAACATCAAGTCTGATGCCAATTTAATATTATTTTATTGGTGACCTGTTTTTTCTCTGGAAGCTTCTAGGCTTTGTTTTTGTTTTTTTTGTTTTTTTTTATCTTTGCTCTGAAATTTCACTATTCTTTGCTTAAGTGTGAGTCTTTTTTCCTGGAAACATTCAATCTAATGATTAATTTATTCTTTAACAACTGGTATTTTTTTTATTAGTTCCCTAATTATTTTCTCTCTTCTGTTCTCTGAAGCTCTATCCGTCTATAACGTCTATTAGACAGATGGCTCTTAACATTTTTTCTCAGTCTTTCCACCTTTTTATCCTTTTTACCATGTTCAAGATGACTTCTTCAGCTCAGTCTTCCTAATAACCATATCATTAAATCCATTTCAGATCATCTGCTGAGTTTCAAATTTTCATTATCAATTTTTGAATTTCTAAGACCACTGGTTGATTTTTAAAATTGATTTATTATTATTTTGCATCTTTGGAAGATAATAATTATTCTTCAGCTAAACTGGTTTTTACTGTTACTTGTTCCATTATTTCTATTTCTTTGGGTGTTAGCTTTTCTATATGTTAAGTTTAGAGCAATGCTATCCAATACAGTTGCTGTTTGCTATTCAAATTAATTGAAATAAAATAAAGTTAAAAACTTCTGTTCAAATATAGAACACATCCATCATCACAGAAAGTCGTGTTGGACAGGACTGGCTTAGAGTTTCTCTGTACCATAGTTTTATTTTTCCTTAAATCTTTAGCGGTTCTTGATGTTCGGCTCACCTCTGAGTTTGCGAATACCAGTGTGCCCGCTTTGTGTTCCCTCTGGCCTGTTGCTGGTTATCGAGGGCGGGAGGGAGATGAGTGGCCTCCTGGCAGCCTCTCTCCTAGGTGAGGCCTCCCTCTCTCTGTCTCCCCACTTGGAGCATTGTTCCCCGCCGCATCCCAGCACCTTGGGGCAAACCCACTATTGCCAGCTGCTCAACACAGGTCTGGAAGCGGCAAGGAATACTTTTGGGACCTCCTCTGGTTATTCTGAGCCTGTTGTCTCAGGCTTGGAGCCCCTCCCAAACCAGCAGTGAGGTTTTCTCCACTTTGATTTCTTTATAGCTTTGATGGTATTTGTTCTTTATCATTCTGGAATCTAACCCCTCTGATATGCTGATGGTCCTCTTGTTTTCTCACACTAGAATATAGTTTCCCCCCCCTGAAGTTTCTCTATCATTTTGTGGATTGGGGCAGGGAAGAGGGTCTTCGGCCAACTTGACCCACATTGCAACAATACCTTATATAAGCGTTGCTCTGCTCCTCGTGGATGCTCCTTGTGCATTCATAACTAAAATTTCATAAACCGGGTGATTCCTGCATTCAGACAGGTGCTGGCTGGCTACATCAGAATCACTTGGGAACCCATGGACCCCTCTCCTGGGCACTTTGAATGCACAGCTCAGTGTGGGAATCATCGGCTACTTAGTGGGAGGTATGAAAAAGAGAGTCAAGTACTCAATATAGGCCACTAATTTTGCAGGCTCGTTTGTGGCCAATACCCACACATCCAGGATCTCTAATGGCCAGATCACTATTTCTTGAGTGGCTGGGACACTGAGTGGGTGCGGAGATGAGGAGTGTGCAGCATGTCTTTATTCTCCAGCGGAAGAAGGGTGAGAAGCTGCAAAACTCACAAGAGAGATACAATAAATACAACTGAATAGAACTGGAACGAATTAATGCTTCAGGCCTTTCTCCCTCCCACAACGATAGAACTCTGCAAACCCTAAAGATCAAAATGGGGCCAGAAAATTTCCCCATCTAGAGATTTCCTTTTAACTCTAATTGCTATCCTGCTGAGGAGCCCAACTCCAGCTTTGAGGAGATATATTTACTGGTTAGATTTGCAGTAATGATTATTATTGTAACTGTTAAGAAGAATACACTCATTGTCTCCAGTGAGCTCACAATGCTGCACAAACATGACCTCATTTCTCCTCTGAATGGGGCAGGTATTGTTAGCTCTGTTTTCCAGAAGAAGGACAGGGAGGTCCATTGCAGCCCAATGCCTTGAGCAAGGCCACACAGCAAGAGAGGGAGGGAGGAAGGAACCAGGCCCCAGGCCTCCTCCATTTGGGTCCCAGGGCTCTCTGCACTGGGCTAAGCTCTCTTGTTTGCTCAGACTCTTGATTTCCCTTTTAGCCACAGAGTTGGTTTCAGGAGCCTGAGGGGATCAGAGCGGTACGAGTCACCATCATCAGATACCACAAGAGGAATAATCATTACTCTTCAGAGGCTTGGCCAAGCCCAAGCTTCGAGCACAGCAACCCACACCTCCCCGGTTTGGCCCCTGTTTCACTAGGCTCCAAACTGGCTGACTTCTCTCCTCACTCCCTCATTAAGGGACACAAGTACCTCACCCCTGGATCTGCAGATTGAAAGTCATACTCATATCAGATGTGTCCTGCCCCACGGGGCGCTTCTATACCTGCATGTCCCTTGGGACAAGTGCAGTACATTTTGGCCACTGTGCTTTCTTTGGGCTTTTGCTTCTGCCATTCCCTAAGCCCTGTTCCAGAGCACGTTTTCCCTCCCTACCCTCTACTCTCCCTATCCAAGCTTCAAGCCTCAATGTGCCCGTGAAACATTCCTTTAACTCTTCTTCCAGAAGAGCCCCTCTCCCTCTCCCTCTGAATTCCACAGGTAATTATTCAGGACCTACTGTGTGCAGCAGACCCTATGGGGGATGATGGGGATACAATAGTGAACAAGCCAGATAAAGTCCCTGTTCTCATGGAATTTACATTCTAGAGGGGGAGACAGAAAAAATAAAAGTAATACAGTAACTCAAATATTTATGATTTATCATAAATGTATATAAAAAGGCCTCCTAGACATCCCAAATCTGCCAATGTCTCCCCGTTTTCCACTTGGCTCGTTCAGGTACATCAAAACGGCTCATGTGGCCAGAGGGCGAAGGCAGGTGAGCGGCGAGGGGCACAGTGGGGCTCTCGTGCGTCTGAACACAAGGAGGGCAAGGCTGGCCTGCTCAGGGCCTTGAAGGCCACGCCAAGGCCTTCATGCTCAGAGCAATGGGAAGGCATTGCTGGATTTCTACTTTATGGCAGAGATTGTCAATGGGGTGGGAGGTTGGGGAGATACAATTTTGCCCCCTTCTCCTCTCCCAGGGGACATGTGACAATGTCAAATGACAGCCCCACAACAAATGTCAACAGTGCTGAGGTTGTGAAACTCTGCTTTAATTTGACTCTGGCTGCTGTGTGAAGAACAGACTCCCAAGCCCAACTCATGTTCCCAAAAAACCCCTTTGTGTTTTAACAGGCTTCTGGTGACGATGCCGTACTCCGCAAGAACAGCCAGCCTGGCTGAGCAGGGAGGAGCCGTGCTAAGGCCTCGTTGTGCAGAGGCCGCCTGCTCTGCGGGGGAGGACGGGGTTGCAGAGACCAGCTCCAAGGGTGCTGTTTGCCCCCATAGTCACCTGCAACCTTGTCATGACCACTGCCCGCTTAGCACCCTCCTCCACTGTGACCTTCTTTTTTGTTTTGTTTTGTTTTGTTTTGTTTTTCTCCAAGTTTATTCCTTTAATTAAACCTAAAGCCACAGGCCTGGTGAGGGCTGCAGGGGATCTGGGCACCCGAAGGCATGTGATGCCCGGGACTTACGACAGTTTCTGAGTATTCACTCCAGCAGGCAAACCTGTCATGTTTTACAACATGTAACATATTGTATGTTATAGCCTTGCCATGGAAATCAACATAGTGTTCGAGGACTCCCCACTTGCCCCTGCACCCCAACCTGAGGCTGGTTTGAAGATTTAGGAAAGGCAGGGCTGAGCTCTGTGACATGGGGAGGTCTGTGGAGACGGTGCCTCCAGTGGAGGAGGGGACTCTGCCCCCACCCGGCGGGGCTGGCCAAGCAGGGGCGCGGGCAGGAGAGTTTGTCTTCTGTGCCTGTTATGCACCGTCCTGCTTCCAGTCCTATAGAGGGGTTTTTTAAACCTTTTTTGGGGGGGAGGGGGTAGTGTCATGAAAACTTTGAAGAAAGCTGGAGAACTGAACACTGGAGACAAAAGTTTGTGTACAGTTTAGGAGATTACCAGAACTCCTTGGAGCCTATCTATGACCTTACGAACTAATTCACACCAATGTGTGACTAACAAGTTTCAGTGCACTTCCATTTTAATGGGGAGTAAAGCCCTTAAGCCAAAGAAACTAGAGTTCTTACTGGAGGAGCTATCCCCTCAGTGGGTTGAGACATTCTGCAGGGGATGGGAAGCATCTAACCGAAGTCTTCCCACATCTCTGCTATGCTTATCTGTAGAACTGGGCTTGAAGGTGGGGAAGCAATAGAGGGAGGAAGGGCAACAGCATCCGTTTTAGGTTAATTTGGACTCAAAAGGCCACCTGAGACTTGACCCAGTGGGGCTCGTTGGGACCCCAGGACCAGATATTCCTGATCAGCCCACAGCATGTGATCTTGTTAATGGGCCAATAAAAATTAGGGGGACAAAGGCCAAGCCCTGGCAGCTCAAATGAATCTCCTCTGCAAGAGGGAGCAATCTCATAAAGGGTTGTAACTGAGCAAAAGGACGAATCATTGTGTTTCATTAACTTTAATAGTGCTCGTTAGGTTGGCTTCCGAGGAGTGTGGGACTGGAGAGAGAAAGCCAGACTCATCATCAGGGCTTGGGAACAGGCTAGCTCGCGTGCACTCCCCCTGAGGCCCTCAACAGCAACTGGAAGTGGCTGGCCTTGCTACCCCCACGGGCTACTCAGCCCAGCATGACATCCTGCCTGCGAAGACAAGGAGCCAGGGCCTCAAGGACTAATTCTTTCCTGCGGGGGTTGGGGAAGGCAGGGTCAAAGAGCTTGGGGCAAACCACCTCTGGGCTTGGGCAGGCCACTGGGTCCTGGGTGCTTACAGAGAGGCCCCTCCCAGGGACATCAAAAGTCCAGCCCCGATGCCCACAAGCCCCCACTAAAGGATCCCAAAGCTCAGCTGGCCTGGGGCCATTGTCAATGCCAGCCACGCCCCTAACCTCCTCCCACTTCTCTACCACAGGCAGGTCCACAGCCAGAAAAACAGAAAACAAACAAACAGGACCGGCAGACAACCCATCACCAAACAAACCCGCCTCACATTGTCCTCTGTGGTCCTGGGCCTGGAGCCAGAGGCCGCTGGCCTGGAGGAGCTCAGACAGCTCCCGAATGCAGCCCCGGAGCAGAGCCTCCTCCCTGTGCGGAGTCTGCCTGGCCTCCTCCCCTGCTGCTCCCTCTCTTTCCTCCTCCCCCTCACTCTCCACCTTTCTTTTCCTCCCATCCGTCATCTCCTTCCTTGTCACTGCTTTTTGTGTTTCCCTTTCCCCTTTCTCCTCTCTGCTCCCTTCCTGTACCCATAATGAAATAATGAAATAAATTCACTAAACCCTGAGGAAATCCTGCAGAGTACATGAAGCCCAGAGTATACCAAGCCAATCCATGATATGAGCCAGCCTTGCTTTCAAGTCATCAGGGGTTCCGGAGCCCATGCCACAGTGCCAGCCTCTTCGCATCAGATGGACACCGGCTCTTCATTGTCTGGCCCTCCCAGCTTTCAGACCTTCCTCCCCACCCGCTTAATACTCATCTCTGGTTCAAACACATTATTAATTCCCTGGAGACATCCCCACCCCCGGCCAAGCCCTTGCTCACCTCTTTTTCACTGCCTGGAAAGCCCTTGCCCTCTTCACCCAACTCCATGGATGAGAAGTCTATGTATTCTTTGAGGTCATCTTTTTAAACCCTCTTCTCCTCTGAGTCGTCCCCAAGCTTCCAGCTGGAATTTCTCTGTCTTCTCTATGCCCTTAGGATTTTATGTTGGAATCTCCATATTTAGGCATTTACCATGTTCTTCCTTATATTCTAATTATGTAGATGGAAGTCTTTCTCTCCTACACAATTATGAACTTGAGAGGAGAAACCATGTCATCTTTGACTTCCCATATCCTTTAAGTTCCTGGGACATATTTAGGTACATGAGGAATGTTAAACTCATTAAAAGCTGAATCTATAGTTATAAATAAACCCACGTAAAATAAGTTGCACATATTTACTTCACTAATGTAATGTATCTTGTTTATAATAATTTTATTTGCAAATTTGTTTGAGCCACTGGGGTCCTTGAGTAGGTAGGCTCCACCAGGTCCCCTCTCAGGACTTTGTCAAGGACTGGAGGATGGTATGTTAGATGGCGACACCTACTGGTGAAGGGTGACATTACAGCTTGGGGCGGCCTAAGAGAAGCAACTGAGTTTCTCCATCAATCCCAGCAGGATCGACCCAGGGCATGGAGGGGCCTGTGTGGGCACAAGAGGACTGGAATGAGTTCCTCTCTCTTCTCGGTAGCCCTTAGGCTGATCAAAGAGAGCAATATCCCTGGGTCAGGGTCAGGGCTCGCTCTCCTCCAGCGCACTGCAGCCTCCCGCAGACTGATTTTTGCAGGAGGAGGGTGGGACAGCAACCGAGGAATCCCAGCTGGGCTGCGATGCCACTCATCTTTCCCCCAGCCAGCTCAATATGATGCCTAGCGTGCTCTCCATGTAAGACAGGACGGGGGGAACGAGGACTGGAAAGCCTCTTGCCAAACAAGGGAGGCAAACTTTTGCAAGGATATCAACACTCAGCATAAGCACACAGCTGGCAAACATTCTCACCCCTCCTTGCTGCAGCTTCTTCTGAAAGGACTCTCAGTCCTATGGGAGTCCTTCTCAGAAAATATAATACAATATTGGGAAAGCGAGCCTTATTTTGCAGCATTTAACTTTAGGAATTGGTTCATGAGGACCTTGAACTTGCCCAGAATCCTCCACCCATCCTTTTTTTAAATTCCAGAATACTCAGGAATTACACTGTTAGATGGAGAGATCCTCCTCCAACTCTGTCTTTTCCTTGGGGGAAGGGACCGAGTGGGATCCGGGGGAGGAGAGCCACAGGGAAGCAGGGCAGGAGGAGCAAGGCTGAGTCGGCTCTCAGCAAAGCACACCCTTGTTAAGGCTTTACTTGATACCTAAGTTTTAACTGGCAAGTGCTTAATTCTGTCACCCTCTCTCACAGGGATATGTGTATTTGGGACCCAGGGAACTCAGGCTTAGCTCAAAGGAGTGATCCTCCTATGGTGGAATTTTAAGCATTTGTAGGAAAGCTCTTTGATGAAGGGGTATAGAGGATGAGTCTGCTTCCTCATGGTCCAGATGGTAGCTGGCTGCCTGTGGAGCCCACCCCACCTCCCTTAGCCCCAGGCCTCTGTCACGGACTCTGTCACCAGTCTCTGGCCCTGGTTGCCTTACCCAGGCTGCCATCATCCAGTACTGCAAACCTGGGGGAAGACCCCGAGTTCTAGCTTGGACGGTTCTAGCTCTGCTTCTTTGTTGCCCAGGGTCTGAGACTCTCTGGCCAGAGTCCCCTCCTAGACCCACTGAATTCTGTGGTTTTTCTTCAGCTGAAGATTTCCACTCTGCCCCTCCATTGAATGCGCTCTGCTGCCACCAGTCTTTCAGGTGCCATGCTCCCAGGCTGGTGGGAAGCAGGAGGCAGGTCAAAGGATGCTCTGCCTCTTTTTGGGATTCCCATGACTCAGAATTTCTTCATTTCTTCACTCTTTCATTCGTTCAACAAACATTCATTGAGCACAACTAATTGCCAGGCATATACTTGGGACTAGACTTACAGTGGTGATCCATATGGGCCTTGCAATTTGACAGACTAGTGAAGGGAAACAGACCCATGCAGTACAGCATGGACAGGGCTGGGCTTCAAGGACCACTGAGCGCTGAGCCTCTGGGAGGAGTCTAGGAAGACTCCATAAACAAGGTACATTTAAGCTGGAGCTTGAGGAGTAGGAATGGTTATCCAGCCTGAAAGAATATGGTATGTGCAGACATGATGTGGCGTAGGTGTAGTGATAGTGAGATCGAAAGAGAAACACAAAATGTCGTCAGAGAGAAGGGTCCGAGACTGGCACAGAGGGCCATGTATGCCATGCTAAAGAGTTGGAACTTAACCCTGTCGGGCAGTGGTACCCAGGAGACACAGTGAGGGCCTGAACCGAGGCAGCGGCAACAGGGGTGGAAAGGAGGGACGGGTTCCAGGGAGGGTTCAGCTGTTTCACCCTCAGGACTCGGTGGCCTTCTAGATGGGAAGGAGGAAAGAGTCCTTACAGAGTCTGAGAAATCCGGCTGGGTTTATGGAGCCATTAACCCCAAGATGGAGGTCACAGGAAGAGGACGGGTCAGGAGAGGGTGCTGAGAGGAACAATGAGTGTGGGTGGGGGTTGGCTCAGCCCAAGGTCTTGAAAAATACCATCAGAAATATCTATAAGTAGGCAGAAATATAGGACTATATAGACAAGAGAGGAGAAAGTGAGAGATATAGACTTGAAAATCGGACACATAGAATTAGAGCTAGAAGAAAAGCAGAGCCTAGGGATACAGATTTGGGAGTCATCGGCACACCCCACAGTGTGCCCAGCTGCTTTGTGCTGGACCTTCCACATGATTTATCAGCAGTAACCCTCCAGCAATCTGCAAGGTCAGAATTTTATCCTCCCTATTTTTAAGATGAGGAAGTTGAAGCCCAGAGAGGTGAAGAAATTTGCTCATCTGCTGATAAGGCTGGAGTTCAGATTCAGAACTTGCTGACCACGAAGCCAATATTCTTTCCATCAGCCTTGCTGCCTCCGGGTGGGAGTCCCCAGGGAGGTCACAGGGTGTGTGGAGTTAAAAGAGACAAGCTAGAAGCACTGAAGAAATCAGTGAGGAGAGAGCAGCCAGCAGGAGATTCAGGAAAAGAGAGGGCTCCAGGAAGGGAAAAGAAAATGTCCGCAGGATTCTGGTGATGCAGAGAAGTCAGGACAGATAAGGCCTGGCAGGCAGCCCTGATGTGGAGATGTGGGGGTCACTGAAGACCTAGCAGAGCCGGGGAGAGGGGGCCTGGGCCAGGCTGCACTAGGGCAGGGCGAGAGGTGAAGGGAAGCAGTGAAGTGGAGGCAGAGAGTAGGCTTACTCCTCCTAGAAGTCAGGAGCCGGAAGGACAAGAGGCAGCAGGGTCTGGGGGGTTTGTTGTTGCTCCCATGGCTGCTGCAGGTTATGCTGTATCCATAGGAGGAGAAGGGCTTGGAGGGCATGACCAACGGCGCCAGCTCCCTGTAGGGGCAAGAGGGGATGGAATCTTTGCACTTGTATGTGGGATTGGCCTTGGCCAGTGAAGGGAGAGATGGGGGTGGATAAAAAATTCATGCCACATGGCTTCTGGCTTCTCAATAAAACAGGAGTTGAGAAGGCTGAGGTTGGCTGGTGGAAGAGAACCTGAAGTTTAGAAGAGCAGCTGTACGGAAGAGGACAGGGCGCAGGCTCAGGCAGTTTGGAGACTTGCCTTGTTACGTGGTGGGGTCTGGAACTGCACATTGGTGCTGATGCCAACTAGCAGGTTGGAGATTTTTGTTTCCTTCATGGAAGCAGCCAGGGAGCAGGTGGGGAGGAAGCAGGTGGTAAAGGGTGTGGGGTTGGGCAGGGAGGAAGGGCTAGGAGAACACTGGGAGGAGGGGCCAAGGAGGTCCCCAAGTGGCCAGAGGAGAGGCTGGTACAGGTATGGGCATCTTGGATCAGGTTACCCCTCCCCAAGTCCTGGCAGAGCTGCCAGTGGACCTCTCTGTAAAGGCAAGACTAAGGGCCTTGGAGCAAGGTACTCCCAGAGCCCCAGGGCCAGAAGAGACTTTGAGCGAGCATGACTCCCAATCCTCTGCCTATATGGCCAAACAGCTCCTGAGTCATCCTGACAGGTGGGAAATATGGACCAATCCGGGTTAACCTGTCTACTGACTTAGCATGACCCCCCTCCCTTCTTACTTCTTCTTTTGTTGTTGTTCTGACTAGTCTCTTTTATTCTCTCTGCATCTGTTTTTCCATCTATTTTTCTGTTTAGGTATCATGAAGATTCACCTCATATGTTTCCTTATCCATAAATCTTCTGGATAATCCCTTCTGTTTCCTTTGACTTTCTTCCTACGGAACTTTCTGTATGAATTGCTTGATGCCACATGCGGATAGTCCTTTGCATATATAATTCCTGTCTTCCTGGTGAGAGTCAGCACTTGTGGGATTTGCCTTGTGATGCACAGGGTCTCGAACCATACACTGGCATTGATATATCTCTTTGAGTGAGGGTCATGTTTTCCTTTTTTTTTTTTTTTTTTTGTACATCCTAAAGAGCCCAGGATAGTGTGTGTTGAGAGAGGGTATGAGATAAGAAATTCATTGCACTTGAGAGCAAGATTTGTGACTGATCAAATCATCGAGAAGAGGAAGCTTGAGACCTGCAAGAGGGGGGACTGCCAGCTCTGAGGGGACAGGCTACGAACCACTGATCCAGGTCAGGAGGCATGGGAGACATGGATTCTGCTCCTGGCTTTGTCTCTTAAATATGTTGTGTGACTTTGAGCAAATAGTGTGACCTCCATCATCAGACAAAGGTGTTGGCTAAAGTCTTGTGAGCTCCTACTCCTGTACGATCCTCCAGAGCAAGGGTACTGGCTGCTAGTGTGTGAAGGGACCAGTCTCTGACCCTCACCTGCCCCAGACAATTAACGACAACAGTGACAAGAATGTGTTAGGTCTCTGTGGATTCAGAGGAGGCAGTATAGAGAATGGAGGTATGCAGACTTCAGAGTCAGGCCGGGGCCTAAATCCTGCTTTGTTTCTTCTTAGTCAGTCATCTGGGCAGGCTGACCTCTCTGAGCCTCAGTCTTCCCATCCACACACCGGGAATAATAATTCTTGCCAGGTACACTTGTGATGGAGTGCCTGGCATGGTGCCTGGCACACAGAAAGCACACAGTATAGGGTGGCAACGAGCTCTAATTTGTGTCTCAGAGCCTCTGTGCCTTCATAAGGCAAGGTAGGAGATGCAAAGTGGTAGGGAAAGAGGAATTCTGGAGCTACCCTTCCTGGCAGGTAAGTTTCCTTCTAAGTCTCCAACTTGGAAGTGCTGCAGACAAGGGCGGTATGCTGTAATGCTTGTTATTTTTTGGAACCTTCTCAGTAGAAATGTGTGACAGAAAGGAACCTGTTGGGGTGGTGAAAATCAAACCCAGTTGGCAGTGCTCACACCAAGTGGCTTCAAAGTCTAGCCTGGGATAAGACTGCCCCTTTCCAGGAGCTACTGTAGTTTTACTATCAAACACTGTAGGCTTCGCTCCTTTTTAGAAATAGCAGAAATAACCACAATGGTCACCACCTATTGAATGCCTACTGTGTGCCAGGGGTCTTCCATTCATTATCTTATTAATTAACACCATAACCTTATGAGGTGGGTATTTTTATTCCCATTGTCAGGAGAAAAAACTGAAGTTCACTGAGATTGAACAACTTACCTGAGATCACAGAGCTATAAAGTAGCAGAGGTGAGATTAAAGCTGCAGTTTACTTTACTCATGAGCCCATGTAATTAGATAGTGATATATGCCCCACCTCTGAGGTCGTATGGCCATGCCCATATTCTAGTCAATGAAACTGATGCTCAGAGAAATGAAATAACTCACCAAGAATAGATAGATGGGTGGGAAATGGTAGGGCCTGATATTGACCTTGGGAGAGTCTAGTTCCAATGTGTACATGTTCTCCATTAGACTATGCTGCCTGTTGAGGTAGATCACTGGACCCATTTCACAGATGGTAAAGCTGAGGAGCAGGGAGAAAAAGCAAAGTCTCACGGAAGGAGACTTGGCAGCGGAGGGGAAGTCCTTGAATGTGGCAGAGGTATTCTAAAGCAGGGTTGGAATTGATGTATGTCAGCTGTGGGCCTCCCAGACCAGCCCTCTTCCTAGACATTTGCAGGAAAAGTTAGAATGAAATAAATGTCAAAAGTATCCCTGAAGTAAAGGGAAGCCCACAAGCAAACTGCAGCCTGGGAGGCCCTGAGAACCCAGAGACATGTTGCGCCTGCTAGCGAGGGTATGGCCTATATGCCTCTTCTGTAGTACCACCACTTGCAAGAGCCATCGTGTTGTCCCTTCCTTGTCATCTTTCTGCATCACTATCCAGTTGTGAGTCCCTGCAAAAGTGGATGGGGCAGAAGGCAATGTGACCGGTGCCCCGTGCCCCATGCCCTGCTCCTGCTCCTGTCAAGTCCTCTGAAGGGCTGGTGGCGGGCTGGTACCAGCCAGATGGCAGGGACAGGGCAGGAGCTGCCTCTTCTGCCCAGATGTGGAGGAAGCTCACCTGGTTCAAGAGGGGCAGAGGAAAGAAACTGAGTGAAAAGCTGGCGAAATGAGGAGGGAAAGAAGGAAACTGGAGTAAAAGACATGGAGACATTGTGGCTAAGGTGGGATAACCCACTCAAGCCTCCCTTCCACCACACCAGGGCAATGTCCACATTCAGAGGACCAGGAAATCTCGCTGCACTTGAGAGGTCTGAGATAGCCTATTGATCTGCCCCCACAGACTCCTCCATGCCCACCTCCCCTGTGGTTTACAGGGTGGCCAGACCCCTCCTCCCTAGGGACCCAGAGGAGCTCACCCCAGTGTCCAAAGCAAGACACAGTACACTCTCCCTTCCTACCCTGGGGACTCCTCAGCTCTCTCCCTGTGCCCCCATATAGATCAGGCATCATCTGGCAACCTACAGTCCTTCCTTTTTTTTTTCTTTTCTTTTCATAAAAACACTTCTTGTTTGGGGCAGAAATGATGGCAAGTTTGCACTTGTCCTTCAGCCCTACACATAATTGGTGGCAGCAGGCAAAGCTGCTTCAAGAGGAGGGGTTTGTCAATGGAATGAAGGAGGGAAGTTCTAGAATGACAGGGCAGGAAGGGACCTTGGAGATCATCTGACCCAACATTTTTGCGACCTGCATACCATTCCCATGATCTATGTGCTCCCATCCCAACCATCGTCCTCCCTGGCATGCAGAGAGGTTTCCTAGCCTCCTCACCCAGGCTTCCTGAGGGCACTGCCTCCTCTCCACCACTGAACTAATCCATCACTGTTCTCTAGATGAGGACACTGAGATCCACTAAAATGTGACTTGCCCAAAGCTAATCTTTGTCCCAGGATAGAGCTGGGACAAAAACCCAAATGCTTGAGTCTGTTCTCATCCTTCTACATATCCTCTCAATCCCTAGGGAGGGAAGGGCTCAGGTCTCCCTGGGGGCTAAGGAGAGCTCTGACAAAATCTGCCTCCCACCCCAGCTAATGTGGGTTGCCAGTGTCAAAGGTCTAAGAACTGAGTTATTTTCAGGGAGATCCTGGTCACTGTCCCTTTCTACTGGGTACCCTAAGGGTTCTATGAAGTTAGCTGGGTCCCAGAGGTCTCTTCCCTGCAGAAAATTGGCTCTGAAGTCTAAGGAACTATCTGACATAGACTCGGTCAGACGGATGCCCCATACTCCAAGAAAGCTCTCCCTGCCTTTCAAGAGGTCTTTCCTCTTCCCCCTGGGCGGAAGGAGACAGGATGCAAAGCTGGTGAACGTGTCAGGAGGCAGTGTCCTATGGTTCAGAGACACTGCTCCTTTGGCATCCTTTGCCCTATTTTTTTTTTTTTTTAAATCTCATTTATCTTTCCTCAACTGCCCTTGCAGTTGGAGGGATAAAGCGTTAATGGATTGGCCAGGAGCACATCTTGAAGCTTCAAGGGCAGGTTTGGAGGAGCATGTTGTACATATCTTTGTGTCTTTGTATTTACACACATGGGCATATCTCTGTAGGTTAGCGTTTTCCCCTGTGCCAAGTGCATTAGAGTGTTTTATACGTGAGCCCAGGTCTGTTCGGGTAGCCGTATCTCAGTGAGCTACCTCCAAGGACCTGGAGCTGGCAGTTTCAGTTGGGGGATGGCTGTTTTTTTTTTTTTGTTTTTTTTTTTTGGTCCTCAATTAAAGTGGACACAGCATTAGGAATGGGGATTGAGTCCTGAGGGTGAGAGGTGTGGTGGAGTTGAGAGGGCATTAATCGGCCCGTTTTCGAGCTGCTCTGTTTTTCGAGGGCTTATGTGGCTATGTCTGTCCTGCGCGTCAGGTTATGTCAGGGGACATGCCGGGGTGCCTGTGCCATCCTGTCCGCCCCAGCCTCCCCGACACCCTGCACTCCCTTTGTCTCCTTGAGGTTTGCGTGCAAACCCGCATCGCACGGCCCTCATCGCGTGCGAGCGCAGGGGCGAACCTTAAACCCCCACCCTGCGGGGAGAGAGGACGAGCCGGAGCCGGGTGCTGTTAGGTCTGGAGCCTAGCAGGGCTTGCATTGATCCATTGATTGTGCGCGGTCTGTGCCTGACCTCCCAGCTCCCGGGGAAGCCGTCTCCATGGAGACCGGGCCCGCTCCCCCAGCGCGGGATTGTAAATTCCTGCAGGCAGCGGCCCGGCAGCCTGGGGAGGGGGCCGCCGCGCCCGAGCGCAGGGGGAGCGGCCGCCGCGCCGAGGCCCAATTTGAAAGAAAAAAGGGCACGAAAAAGGAGGTGGTGGAGGAGAAGGCGGGGGAGGAGGGAGAACACGAAAAGGAGCTAGGAGAGGAGAAAGGAGGAGGAGAAAGGCGAAGAAAAAGAGACGGAGCCTCAGAGACAGAGAAAGAGCGAGGGAGGAAGAAAGAGGCAGAAAGGGCGTGTTTCTGGCGCTGCGTTTCCCCTCCCCTTTCTCAGGTCCCTCGCTCGGGTTCTGCGCGCTCTCCCGCTGCAGCTCTCTCCGGGCGAAGCTGGAAATTGGGTGGGATTATACGGAGCAGCCCTGCCGCCGCCGATAGTACAGCCCGGCTAGGAGAGGGCGGGGGTTCCCCTCCGTCAGCGGCTCCGGACGTCCCAGCCTTGTCGCGCTCTCCGCCTCGCTCTTCCCGGCGTCGGGTCGGGAGAAGACGGCAGCATCGGGAACCTCCTGCCAGGGAGCCGCGGTCTGCGCCCCGCACCCCAGCCCCCGTCCGGGCCCCGGAGGGCGTCCCCTCCCCTCCCCCCTCCGGCGCGCGGGGGCCCGGCCCGCTTCCGCCCTCCGGGAGCTGCGAGACCGGTCCCGGCCGCCCGGCCGCGGGTAGCTCCAGCATGGGCTCGGGGCGCGTGCCTGGGCTCTGCCTGCTCGTCCTGCTGGCCCACGCCCGCGCCGCCCAGCACAGCAGAACCGTGCAAGGTAAGGAAGGAGGGGCGCGGGCCGCGGGGCTGCCGGGTCTGCGGGGCCCGAGGGCGGGGACGCGATTTCCGAGGGGCAGGGCAGGTGCTGGGAAGCATGCTGCTGTCTGGACCGGCACAGTGCACACACTCCCGGGCTGGAACCCGCCCTCTGGGCGCTGGAAGAGCTAGAGGTGGCATGGATAAGTGAGAAGTTTGGGAAGACGTGACCACGCACCTCAGAATTCTGCCTATTTCACTGCCACCCCAGCATCTTCGAAAGACTTCTTGTCCTCCAGAAGTATGAGATAGAATCTTCTCTTCTCTTAAACATTGCCAGAAACTTCAGTTGTGTTCTGGAGAGACTGGGAATGAAAACTTTTCAGTCATGCCACAGATTTCTTTCCCTCATCCCCAATCCTCATGCAAAGTTAGAAAGTTTGAAGTTATTGTTTTATCAGTAGAAAAATGTTAAAGAAAAATAGGATCTTTTATGGAAAAACCAACTCATCTCTCAGGGGACGGTAGGGGGCTAAAGAAGAGAAGAAAATTTCTGTGACTCTGGCCTTCGGCAAGAATGTTGCATTTCTGCCTCTTTGGGGGGGAAAGCTTTCCTCCTGCATGGCTTTCATTTCTTATCATGATGTTTATTTATTAAGGACTCGGGTTTCCAATTCCATTTAAATCCAGGTCAGAATTGCATTGAAATAACAAAGTAAAATTCCAGGCTGGGGAGCTCTGACAGATCCCTCTAGGAATTAAAGAGAGAGACGGGAGGCCCGCCTGCCTCCCAGGCTCATTGCTTGGCCAGTCCCGAGGCTGTGCTGGCAGAAACTAGGCTGGGGGACTATAGTTCTCTTGAGGACAGCCTCCCCTCCCCCTTGACCTCTTGCTGCACCCTTCCCCCATGGTGTCCTCACCCAGGAAAAGATTTATATGGACAAAATGAAAATTCCCTCTGACAAAGCTTTGCCCAGGAGGATGTGATTCTTCTGCCTGTTATCCCAGAGCTCCTGAAACCAAGCTGGGTGTGAAGGTGGCTGGGCCAAAAGGGAAAGTTGAACTTGGGAGTTGGGGAAGACTGAGTCTCTGGTAGTCAGGTAGGTCACTGTGTCCTGGAGCCTGAGCACTTGGCTCATAAGCTACTCTTTGTACTGGATGGGCTCCCACTCTCTTAAAAGGAAGGTACTCTATCAGTGCCATCCTCTTCTCCCAAAACACTGCCTCTTCAACTACCCCCCTCCTTCTCCAACCTGTCCTTTAAGAGAGCTAAAATGCGAGACCCTCATCTGTCAAATACCAGACCCCACCCCAAACCTTTCCGACCCCAAACTGCTGCTGTTCCAGCCTGGTTCCAGACGGCCCACTGTCACCCGCCCCCCCCCCCCAAGCCTGGGAGCTGCCCCTCTCCTACTGTGGATTTGCTTGTGTTTTCATAAACAAAGCTGGCTTTTGTAGTGCACGCTGACTTACTCATAACATGGAATTAGCTAGGGAGTTTAGTCTGAAGGAAGAAACAGATTTCATGCAGTAATCTAGAGACAAGATAAGGGCCTCTTTCAAGTTGGAGCCAGTGTCTGTAGTGGCCTAATAAGACTGGGGGGCTGGGGGAAAGTTGGGGCAGCAAGCAATACCTTCATTAAACTGGTTCCTGGGACAGATGGAAACTCCTAGAAGGGACAGGTGCCATCAAGCCAAGGCTTTCTAGCCAGTGAGATCAGCCCATCACTCAGGGGCAGGACTCAGAATCCCTCAGAGGTACCCCAAGGCTTGCTCTGTCATGGGACCCTGCTGGGTGCTGTGGGAAATGCAGCCAGAGCAGAGGCCCCTGCCCTCGAGGAACTTACAGAATAATAGTTTTGTCCTCCGCTTATCTCATATTTGGGCCACGCTTGCTCTAACTGGGCTGTAGTTCACTTTGCTTCTTCCTTCCTACTGATCCCAAGTCTAGCTGGGCATAGTATTGCAGCCCGTCATTTCAGCTATCTTTGACCCAGATATTCAGGAAATTTATCAGTCTAGTCTGCCAGGGATTTCTAAACAACAGGTTTGTTGAGTTAGAGGGATATCTCTGGACCCAAATCTGCAGGCCAGTGCCCCAGGAAGGACAAGTGCTGACTGAGCCGGGCAGCCTTACCCATAGACAGACAGAATGCTGTGGACACCCCTTGTTCCCAAACATGTCTCCTCGGTCTCACCAGTTCCATAAAGTGTCCCTTCAGTGCCACATGCTTGTAAATGAAGCTCTAGCAGGTCTTGAAAATACAAATACCCTTGGCAAGTATCCCTCACTGTTACTATATCTCCGGGACATCTGGATTTTTGTCCCTTTTCTCCAGAGATTTGGGGGGGCAGGCAGGGGGTGGGGAACCAAACTGGTATGGAATTAGGAAGAGGGGAGGGGCAGGGGAGGGAACCTGAGGGTGCAGGTGAGTGTGTGTGGGGGGTTTGGTGAAGCTCACAAGGATCACCCACGGATGACAAACCTGGGTATCTGTATAAATTGTGACTTAGTTGTTAAGCGTGAATACGGATGTTTTAGTGTTTTTGAGAACTGTGTGTGGATGAGGGTAAGTAAGCTCTGTGACTGGGGTGAGTGAGCATGAGGGTACACGGTTTTGAGTGTTTTTCAAGTGCCTGTCTGAGTATTTTAAAGTAGACAGACTGGATAACCAAGATAATTGTTAACCTAAAAGCATTAATTTGCTTTTTTTGGGGGGGGGGGCAGTGCAGCAGTGGTTAAAAAGGCCTAATCCTGGTGTAAGGCTCAAGTTACAGCTGAATGAGAAGGTCTCCTGGCCTCAGGGAAAACTTGTCCCCTGGAGGGGCTCAGGGAGGGAGAGCCAGCCTGGCTGTTCAGTTCACCTGGTTGTTTTACTCTCCTCATTAGAGATAGAATTTTGATAAAGTCATGTTTTAGAATTCCCAAGTAACTCCATCCCTGGGACTGAGAGCGTTCATCTGGCGGCAAACAGTGTCTCTCTGTCTCGGTGCGTCTCTCCGGGTCTCTGTCTGGGTGTATGTGTGTCTCTCGCTTTCTTCCCCCCACCCTTTCTTCCTCTTTAATGTGGCTGTTTCCTCTCCTCCTGGCTTCCCCAGGCTCCTGTGGCCAACCCTTACAGTGAGGGGACTGTTCCTCCTAACCCCTCCCTCCAAAATATGAAATGAAAACCATAACCGTGTCAGCGGGTGAGGGTGGCCCCGTGGGCAGCTGGCTAATGCCCGTGCCCCATCCAGGCCACACTGGGGAGAAAGTCAGTCCCCACTCTTGGAGCCTGGTCTTCCATCTAAGCACCCCCCTCCTTTTCCAGAGGGTAGAGAGGGGCTGGACTGCTTGGAAATTCCTCAGGAATCCCTTTGACCTCTCTTCTCTCAGTGACATGTCCCCTGGGGGTGGGGTTGGAGAACTTTTCCACTTCTTACCCCTCATCTCCCCAAGTCTCTGCAGGGTGGAATAAGAGAGAGGGGAGTGGAAGACACAGGAGCCAGAATTACGACAGGCAGAGAAAGAAGAAAGTTATCAGCAACCCCTAAATGAGACTTTTCTGAAACCTTCAGGAATCCGAGAGCCTAAGAACCGGTTTGAGATGTGAGTGGCTGGGACCTGTCGTAAAAGGAGCCAGCCCTGGGTGTGAGTTTGAGAATGTGAGGTGAGGTGCGCATTCACTGAGTTGTGTGGGCGTGTGTGTGCACGATTCGGTGTGTGTGCATGCGCGTGCTTGCGTGTGTGCCTGTGTGTGTGCGCCCAGCACTCCTGTGAGAGGAAAAAGGAAGCGAGGCAGTGTGCGTTTTGTTTTCATTGGAGAAGTGAAGAAGGGGAATGGCTTGGTCCAGTGCCTTGAACTGGAGTGGGGGAAGGGAGCTGATGGCTTTAGACCCTCTTGAGAAGATGGAAGTGGAGGAGTTGCTGCCTAAACTCCCCCCAGTCTCTGCCCCTGGTTCTGGTCCCCTCATGCCAGGGTGTGGGCCTCCTTTGATGTCCTGTACCCCTAGCACATGACTGCTTATAAGAAAGAGTCCCTGTCGGGGCTGGAAACTGCAGAGCTGCTCTGAGGCTGGCAGTGCCCGCAAGAGGCCCAGACCTGGGGACAACTTCTGTAGGCTCAGCTCTAAGACAGGAGTCTGGAAAGAGAGAGACTGCTGGTCTTGGGGGGGCAAGTGATACCACTGTTAACCCAGGGATGTCTGAGGGGTAGAGGAGCTAATCACCTGGGATCAGAGGGGACATGGACCCTCAGCCTCTCCCCAGTGGCCCCTCTGTCACCAGACTGGCCTCTCTCCTCCTCCTGTGCCCACATGTTGCCAGCCCCAAGCGGCACAGGGTAGGGAGTATGGTGCCACTTGGTTTATGTAGATAAGAGCCTAAAGATTGGGGCTTCTGAGGAAATAATTGAACTTCTCTTCCTCATTTGTGAAGTGGACTAGAGTATCAGTAGGGTCCCTTCAGCGCTGAGGTTCTGCACATCCTTCCCACTGAAGGCGGAAGGCAGAAGCGAGCCTCCGCCCGGCAGCCGCCTCCCCAGGCTCCTCTCCCGAACCTCTGGCCCTCTTCTTCCCGGGCCCTGCCCCACTGCCCCCTGCCCGAGTCTGCATCGCTTAGCTGTTCTTCCTCTCTTCCCCCACCCCGTTGTCCTGGGGCTCCG
Organism: Pteronotus mesoamericanus; assembly: GCF_021234165.1. Lineage (NCBI taxonomy): Eukaryota > Metazoa > Chordata > Mammalia > Chiroptera > Mormoopidae > Pteronotus > Pteronotus mesoamericanus. The sequence continues at coordinate 5,317,068 of NW_026555085.1, forward strand.
AGTACCTGATAGTTCTTCCTCTGTCCTTAGGTGGGGTGTTTTCTCTTGGAAGTAGCCTCTGCAGAACAGGTGTTTCTGTATATGGATGCGTGTGCATCCAACAACGCTGGGAAATGGAGCTTAAGTGTTTGTGTTCCAGGAACTGAATATTCCTGATGAGGTCCCAGGGCCCCCATCCCTGCTCTCCTACCATGTATTCCCAGCTCTAAGACTAGCCCTCTGCATTCTGCTCCAACTTAGATGTCTCGCTTTTTCAGACCAAGGCGCTGTTTTGTAGTTGCCATTGGATGCTTCAGTTTAGCCCCACAGGCGGGATGATGGCTCAACAGGGCACTGTGGCTCTCACTCTTACCTGCAGTTTCCCTGTGGCTGTAACCATATCCCTAGAGAGCTTGGGGATTTGGGTTTCAGAGCCCTAGGCCAGGGGCTGTTGGCATCTGGTCACTGACAGTGACGAGCTGAAGAATGACCTGGGCAGAAGATCCAGAATAGGAAACAGATCTTAGGAATCCCGGGGTGAGGGCAGAGTGTCAGGACTTGTGGACATGGGGGTGAGGTGGGAGAAGGGGGCGCTTAAAGAGTAGATCCTGGGGAGCAAGTTTACAGAGAGGACGTTTTTACAAGTTTCTAATTATATTTATTTGAAGTTTTCCTGTGGCGGTTTGAAGCTGTTAACAGCAGGAACCTGTATCCCTCGTGTTTGTTTTTGTTTCTAACCAGCTGCTTGGCCCAGCACGGTGAATCCAGGGCAGGAGACACCTGCCCACTGCCGCGCTGCCCGCCTTCCTCACTGCGACTCTGTGTGCGCCCACCGTGGGGCACCGCCCTCCTCCCTGCGGCCCGTGCCCAGAGCCTCAGAGCGCCCGCATGCCCACTGTTGGTTGCCTAGCATGTGTTGGATGTTTGCTTCATGCTGGACTAAGTGCTGAGTTGGGGTGGGGGAGGCACAACAGCTAAGGCACGGATCCCTCGCTCAAGTGTTCACAGACCTGGTGCGTGGTGAGTGAGCGCTGGACGGGGCGCTCTGATCCCGGCTCTGCGCAAGCTGTTCGTTCTTTCCCACGTGCCCTCCCTGGCCTGTTCCTCATTTGTATGACAGGCAGGATCGTTTAAGGACCAAAGGAAATAACCCACTGAAAGAACTTTGCACACTTAATGGAATTATACACCATCTGACATCATCGTTCTTTATGTTGTTATTGTTTCCATCAATTTAGTGAGATAGAACTGATAATCATGTAATTGGAACCTGCCTCTGCCCACTGCCTGCCTCCCTAACCCTCCCTCTCCAACATTCTGTTCTTTCCTCCCCACTGCAAGTACCCCCTACCCTACCCTTCTTCCAAAGGCCTCTGACTCAAGATTTGTGCTTTAGTCCACACTAAGAAGGTGGCTCAGTTGGGTGGAGTGTTGTCCCATACACCAAAAGGTTGCGGGTCCAATTCTCAGTCAGGGTACATACCTAGCTTGCACGTTTGATCCCCACTTGGGATGTGTGCAGAAGGCAACCAATCAATGTTTTTCTCTCACATTGATGTTGTTTTCTCTCTGTCTCTCAAATCAATAGACATATTCTCGGGTGGGGATTAAATAAATAAATAAATAAATAAATAGCCGTGGCCAGTGTGGCTCAGCTGGTTGGATGTCATCCCACAAAGTGGAAGGTCACCAGTTTAATTCCCCGTCAGGGCACGTGCCTAGGTTGTGGGTTTGGGGAGAGGCAACCGATCAATGTTTCTCTCTCACATCAATGTTATTCTCCCTCCATTTCTTCCTCCCTTCCCCGCTCTCTAAAAATAAAAAAACAAAAGGGAGAAAATTCTTGTCCATTTAAAGGTACCTTCCAATGAGTGAGGAGCTGGATTAGGGACAAGGTAGGACTTCAAAGAAACTCACCAGGGTCCCCAGCAGATGATGAGGCTCTCAGGCCCAGCCCCGCTCCCTTCCAGTCACCAAGCACTGACTGCTTTTCTGGGGCTTCAGCTGAGCAGACCAAGCTTGTGTAAGAGGAGTGGGTCCTTTTTTAAAAAGAAGAAAGTGCTGTCTTCTCCCCTTGGGGTCATCTGTGTGGTTTCCTGGCCTCTCTCCAGGCTCCCCTCACCCCTGCCCAGGCTTCAGCCAGGCTGAGGATGGGCCTCTCCTCCAGCTGAGGGAACAGAGTTCTCTCAGCCCAGTTCTAAATCGGGAAGGCCTATTGAGAGGTGGGAGATGGGAAGCCAGGTACAGCAGATAGGCACATGCACAGGTACTTGCGCACATGCTGCAGGTTAGGGTATCACAGTCAGCGCTCGGGCTGCTTCTATTTGGATGTTACTTACACATGCAAGGCAGCCTGGAGGAAAGGATAAGAGAACTGACCAGGAGCAGCAGTGGGACGCTGGTCTCAGGTGGCCCATGGTGCCCTGTCACTGAGGCTGGGGGACATCTGAAGAGATGCCTGAGTTTCCTGTATTGCTACCCTTAACTTAAGACTAAACTTCCTAGGAGAGTTGCCCTGCACCCAGAACAGAGAGGATGCCACAAATATGGACCTCATCCTCTCATCCACCAATCCATCCATCCATTTAACAAATATATACTAAATGCCTTCAATATATTTGCTGTCTTGTCCACTGCTGAATTCCCAGAACCTGGCACAGTGCTTGGCATGTTGGACTGCTTAGTAGCTGTTGAATGAATATGCTAAATTCTTCTAACTGCTGTGTAGATTTCAAAGACTCAGAAGCCATGGTCTCAGGAGCTTACAGCTTCAGTAGGAAGATAATACATGTAAACTGAAAGTTAAATAGTGGCAGAAGGTATCATAGAAGAGGGATCACAGGATAGTGATTAGTTAGCCCATCAGAGAACCTGACAGTAAAAGCCTTAGGAGTTAAGAGGAATGGTAGATCGGGGAAGGATGAACCACCACAGCTGGCTTCCCAGCAGTGGCACCTGAACTGGTCCTCAGTGATGGGTGAGATTTGAAGGTGTGGAAGGAGAGGAAGATAGAGGAATAAGTAGGCATACCAGACATCCCAGGCTGGCTCGGCTGGGGCAAGAATGATGTCACAGCCATGCGGGTGCATTAGGACGCCAGGCAGGCTGCTTCGAACCTTGGAGTGCAGCCAGCAAATTTGAGTACTACTGCCCACTCCCTGTGAGTGGTTAGGTAACTACTGTGGTAACATGTATGTGGGGTAGATTCTACATGGGGGTACCCACTTATCTGCAGCCTGCGTCTCTGCTCATTTCTTTTTGTTGTTGTTCCTGAGCTGGACCTAGACAGAATTTTGCAGTAGATGAAGTGTTTTCCTGGGGCATCTTCCTGCTTCACTTTTGGAGTACACTCCCGCAACCTCTGAGCGGAACCCGAGGGCTGCCTATGTTGTCCTAATTCGCTCTGTCTCGTCTGCCCTCTAACCATCATATCCCCACCCACCCCGCCCCTCCTTTCTATATTTAGCAGTTTTTGGAATGCTCTGCTAGGCACTTAAGCAAATCCAGAAGAAATGTAGGATGACACAGTTATAGACCTGTGCATTCATGCCAGGAGAGGGTAAGGCAGGGAGGTCCTGGCTCATCTGTGCTCTCTCTGCAGCCACCTCTCTTCCCCAGGTCAGCATTTGACCCAGCCCAGTGCCTGGGGTGGGGTAAGGGCACAAAAGAATAGCCTTCACAAAGGATTGTGGAAGGCAACCTTTTGGTTCCCAACTGGCCTCTCACCCACTTCAGCCTCCTCCTTGGACAGTTCCCAGTAGGGGGTGGAGTAGGCAGTGGAACCCAAGTTCTCTGTACCAGCACATGCCCCCCGCTGCTGCATTTCCCCACACCAGGCTTGAAATGGGGCTTTGATAAAGGGAAGCCCAGAGGAAAGAGGGGTTCATAAAGGAGACTGGGGAGAAAGTTGGAGAGAAGGACTAAACATAGTGAACCTTTGTTGAGCACTTATTATATGCCTGCACTGCAGTGCTAAGTACCTGGTAAGTATTAACTCATTTTATAGTCATGGCTGCCCCAAGAGAAGGTGCCATTATTATGATTCACATTTACAGAGGAAGGCACATGGGAGGTCAGAGGCTGGTCCAGGACCACACAGCCGTGAGTGAACTGGCATTTGAACTGACACAGTGCCACTCCAGAACCACTTTTCTCAAACACTATGTCATGAGGCTGCCCCAGTTTCTTTCCAGTTTGAGCAGAGTCTATTCACATCCCCTGAGTTGGGAAAAGGAAGACAGGCAATAACCCAGGTCCACCCTAGGGACCCTCACACAGCTGGTCGAGGAGAATGCCCAGACAGTCACACTTTTTAAAAGGCTCCCAAGGAACCCCAGTGTGTGGCCAGTGTTGAGAACCACTGGTCTAAACCAATCCCTGCTCAACAGCATTCACTGCTTTGTCAGGCCAGCTAGGAAACACCCACATCCTGAGGGAACAAGCTAAGGTGCAACTATGCTGTGGGTGTTGATGGGGTCCCAGTATGGACACCTTGCGGGTGGGCAACTGTGTTGGGAGGGAGCTCTGAAAGAATGAACTAGCAAAGGAGAAAATGCTGGAAATATGTGAGGGCCCTATTTCAGAGCTCTGTTTTAGATCTGTTCTGCTTTGAAAGGTTCTGTCCAAATAGTTGAAGGGTCACTTCCTCAGCAAGTGACCAGCCAAGTGAGCAAAGTGGGACATCCCACATGAGATAGCTTTAAAAAAAAAAATCTTTCAAAATATGCTTATTGATTTTAGAGAGAGAGGGAAGGGAGGGGGGGAGAGAGAGAAACATCAATTCCTTGCCTCCCATACACCTCCTGACCAGGGATTGAACCTACAACCTACGTATGTGCCCTGACCAGGAATCTAATCCCCCTTTTGGTGTATGGGGCAATGCTCCAACCAACTGAGCCACACCAGCAAGGGCACGAGGTGGCTTTAAAGTCTTAGCAGAGCAGTGCAACAATAGATGGAAGTGAGCTAAGGCACACTGAGTCCCCTGGGACTGGGAACTTGGCAGGAAGAGCTTTTGGGTAGACAGTGTTGAGCCATATCTGGGGAGCTGGGTACAGTGTGCTAGAAGGAAAAAGAGGATGCATCTCAAATGTGAAGAATGTGATGCGTTGGTGACTGTGCGGAAAGAGGTAGAATGGTTAGTTGTAGAGCGAATAGGGAGGAGATACAGTCTTGCAGTGCACGAAGACTCTGCCGGAGAGGGATAATCATTGTGAACGGGGAGATGAGGGAGAGGGGTCAAGATGGCGGGAAAAGCCAAAAGCTGGAAGAGACCAAAGGCTCTGCCAGGAAGCCTGGGCTTGCTGCAGTCAGCATCTGGGTCCGCTCTGCTATTGCTGAGCACTGAAATGGACGCAGAGGAAAGAGCTGGGAGCCCAGAGAGCCTGACGCAGACCTTGGCGAAGCATCAGCTGGTTCGGAGACAGGCATATACCTCTGAGATGGCCCTAGAGGAGGAGCTTCCAGATGAACTTCCGAGTCGCCCTGCTGGCTGCTGGGGAAGGGAAGGAGAGACACGAAAGAAGAGAGTTCCAAGTAGGATGAACAGGATGGTTATTCGTCACTGGAACTGTCCAAAGCACCACACCCATCTCTAAGGCCCACAAGGGTTACCACAGGGAAGAGGGTGATCATCCAGTTGCCCCTGCCTCCAGGGACCCACCAAGAACATATAACACTAAGCCTTAAGCCATTCAAAGTTTAGAATTAGTTGTTAAAAATATTTTACCCACTGTGGAGGGCAGGTGTAAATATGGGGACACAGGAGGGACCAACACTGGGTGCCTTGTCTTTCTTCACAAATTTAACCACACTTGATATATGCTCTTTCCTCTCTCTTTTTTTTAATTTTTTTTTTTAAGATTCCATTTATTTATCTTTCAGGGAGACGGGGAGGGAAGGAGAAACAGAGGGAGAGAAACATCAATGTGCTAGAGATACACCGATCCATTGCCTCTTGCACACCCCCAAACAGGGACCTGGCCATAACCCAGGCATGTGCCCTGACTGGGAATTGAACTGGCAACCCTTTGGTTCACAGGCCGGCGCTCAACCCACTGACCCACACCACCCAGGGCTGCCCTTTCCTCTTGTCACATTTATCCCAGCTCCAAAACTCAACTTGAATCCCACTCCTTGGGAAGTTTTTTGGTCCACCTACGCCCAGGGGAGTCCCTTAATTTGGAACTCCTAGAGCAGTGCTGTGAGGGTGGGAATGTTCTGTATCTGTGCTGTCCACTATGGTAGCCAATAGCCATAGATGACTATTGACAACTTGGCCTACTGCTAGAGCAACTGGGGAACTGAATTTTAAATTAAATAGTCGCATGTGCCTAGTGTCTAACATCTTAAACAGCACAGTCCCTGAGCATCTGTTGTCTCCACCAGAGATTTAATACTTAACATCATCTCAAGCTTCCATATATTGGGGACCTGTTATTTGCCAGACATTGATTAGGTACTTTACTCAAATTACCTCATCAAGTGTTCACAGCCTCTGAAGAGGAGGTATATCATCCCCATTTTAAGGAGGAAGAAATAAAGAGAATCAGAAAAACCTCCGTAGAGAGTGGTAGAGCTGGACTTGAGTCTGGGACTGACTGGTGCCCGAGCTTAGGCTCTTCCTATGAGAGTACATTTCTTAGCACCATTTTCTCCTTGTCAGCTGGACAGACTGATTCTCCGCTCAGCCTTACTCCATACAGAGGTCCCTCCTGCCCTCTCTTATGAACTTGTCTTCCATCTCCCTCTTCTCTGTTCTCTCTTTGAGACGACTTCCTAGAGTGGGCCAGCAGGCAGAGCCTGAGTGAGGTGGAGAACCAGTGGGACTTACCGCAATTAGAATCTCTGGTGGTGGTGGCTTGCTGCAGAGGAGTTGAAGAAAGTTGGAGGATGGGTGAGGAGCTGACAGGAAGCCCAGAAGATCTGGGGCAGGGTGCTCGGGGCCACTCTTCCAAATTTCACTTCTCTTCAGGAAGCCTCCTCAATCCTGCCCCCGTAGTACTTCTTGAAATATGAAAGCAGAGGACACTTAACTATTTCAAGCTAGGACTCATGAGTGTCACTATAAATGTGAGTGGTTGTTGGTCCATGCGTTCCTTCATTCCGTTTAAAAGATATCAAGCACCTTAAGGATTTGGGTTCAAATAGGTCAGTGATAAGGCCCGAGAATCTGCGTTTTAACAAAAGCCAAGCAGTTCTATAGTCCACGGATCACACTTGGAAGTTATAGTCCTTTATGTAGTCGTTTATTGATATATTTCTTCTACTTGCAAGTGGCTACTTAAACCCTATCTTGAGTTTCCCAATTCACAGCTAGAACTAATCCCTTCTTCCTATGATCTTCTTCCCTTTAACAGAAATTCTCAAGCCTGGCTGTGTACTAGACTTACCTGAGGAGCCACAGGAAAATGCTGATGGCCAGGTTCCAGCCCAGACTAGTTGATCAAAATCCCGAGGGAGAGGCGGGGAGCTGGAGCACCGCCTCGGGTGGTGCTCCGCTGTGCAGCCAGGTTGAGGAACCCCTGGCCTCATCTCTGCTGCCTTCGTGGCACTCAGCCTCATCCTGCTTCATGTTACTTATTTGTGCCTCTTTTTGGGTGGGCTGAGTCACCTCTGAGCCTCCACAGCCTTCAGCATAGTCCCTTTTGCAAACACCTTATATAGCAATTTCAGCTGAATGAAACTCTTTTCTTCTATTTCAGTTCAGCTTTAGGGGCACCAAACCATTACCCCAGAAACTGTAGTCTTTTGCCAAGAGGCAATAAATGATTCTCTTTCCTATGTTCTTTCTGAACCATCCTCTTTTTGCTTGATCTTAGGTGACCTCGCCCCTTAGCATAGCTTTGTGAGTAGCACCGCATGTCAAAGTGAGGGTCAGGAGGGCGGAGCACCTGACCTTCGGTGAGGAGCTCGGGGTGGTGGGGTGCATGGGCCTGAGGCAGCTGGGACAGTCACAAGGGCTGCACTTATCAGACTTTAGGTGTCGGTGCCAGCCGCCCCCCTCCCGCCCCGCCGTCCCGCCAGCTCCTGGTCCCCACGGCACTGACAGCACAGGGGCCGAGGGAAATCTTCCAGGATGGAACTTCTTTCCTCTAAAGATTCCTGGCGCTGTGGTGGGCAAGTGGAAGCAGGCCTGGTCTCAAGCAGGATCAGGAGGCAAATGCGGATTTCTCAGATGCTCTGTCTCCCTTTCTTCCTCCTTTAATTACCAGTGGGCCTGGCCTCCGCCACTTTCCCAGAGGCCACTGTCCGCATGCCATTTCTCTTCCCCCTCCCTCCAAGCTTGCTCCTAACTCACACTAGGTTGAACATTTCTAATCAGGTTAAGTGTGTTACCCATTCCAAGGGTTTTTGTTTGTTTTTAAATCAAAGAGAAGTGTTTCAATTGATGGAATTTTAGCTGTCATTGTGGATTAAGTATTTTGGAGGGAAGTGGGGTTTTTTCCCTAAATTCCTGAAATTACAGAGGCCACTCAAATCAGACGGGTGTGGGAGAGCACCTGCTTCTGGAGGAGCCACCGTCCCTATTTTGGAGAAGAGGGGGTTTTGCCCTTGGGGAACCACCTTGAAGACACTCTTTGGGAGGCACCAACAGAGGGTCTCATGTGCACCATCTGCCCCTCCCAGATGTGGATGAGTGTGTGGAGGGGACCGACAACTGCCACATTGATGCTATCTGCCAGAACACCCCACGGTCATACAAGTGCATCTGCAAGTCTGGCTACACAGGGGATGGTAAACACTGCAAAGGTGAGGCTGGGAGGGCACCTGGACAAGGGGGACCTGCTGGGGAGGGGAAAGAAGTGCCCCGGCCCGGCCCTGCAGGTGGCTGCACTGTGCTTTACACTAAGGCCCCCCCCATTCCCGCTGGCATGGGGAGGGGGGCTCATGCGATGTGAGAGGGGAGGAGCTATTTCTTCCCAGAGAGAGAGCCACTTTCTAATTTGCACAAACCGGGCTGGGTGGGAGGATTAGAATCATGGGACGAAGGCCTGAGATTCCCTGACATTGGATTCTTCCTCCACGTCCACAAAAGATGAGAACAGTTTATCCCAGGGGAAATTCATACTGTAAACAAACACACTTTCCCCTCATAATAAAAGCAATGCAAATAAAGCAGTCTTGAGATGTTATTTTAAATTTATCACCTTCCGTGTTGATAAGGTTTCAGTGGACAAGGTCCACTCATTAATTCCTGGTGACATTATAAATTGAAAAGCGATTTTGTCATGCCTAGCAGGACTCTTGAAAGGTATTTATACCCTTTGACCCAGGAATTTTACTCTTATTCAAAGGAAATTCAAAGAAACAAAATAATAATGGGAGAAGATATTCTTTGATGCCTTATTTATGATAATAAAATAAACGGAGTCTAACAATAGAGAAAAAACAAATTATGATATAGCAACACAATAGAATGTTCTGCAACCATGTGCAGTGGTAATTAGACTGGATGGAAACATGTGAAAATGTTTGACTTTAGATGAAAATAACAAAGTGCAAAATGGTTTGTAGGCTGTGAAAGTATGTAAAACACACAGAAGGTGATTTATTTTTTAAAAAACTACCGCAGGGCTGGATAGTGGGGGGCACCTAGATGGGTCCAGCTGCCTCAGCCCCCTTTGCCCACAGATGTGGATGAGTGTGAACGAGAGGATAATGCAGGTTGTGTGCACGACTGTGTCAACATCCCTGGCAATTACCGATGTACCTGTTATGATGGATTCCACCTGGCACATGATGGACACAACTGTCTGGGTGAGCACGGGAGAGGGGATGTGGGTGGGGGGTGTCTTGTGGGCAAGAAGGTGTTGTCAGCATTTCCCATTTCCCAGGCAAGGAGAGGAAAGTGACCAAAAAGCTTCAAAATAGAGAACAAGTTTGGTTTCCCCTTTGAGACTGGGCACCAAGGGTGAAATCATCCCGCTCCTGGATGAAAAATAGCAGAGGAGACGCTGCCAGAAAGTACTCCCAGGACCAGGGCCAGGAGATGACAAGAGTGGGTTTAGCCCCGGTGGGCAGAGCATGGTGGGAAGGCGATTTGGCAGATCCTGGCTCTGCCGCTTACTAGCTGTGTGGTCTTGGGCAAATCCATTAGTCTCTGGGAATCTCAGCTTCCTCAAAGTGCTCTGGGTGAATCACTATGAGAGAACATGTGTACAATCCTAGCACCTACTGGGTGCTCTGTACACAGGAGAAATGTTGTCAACGCTTTGGATGTCTCCCTGTGCCCAGGGGAGCATCTGACCGTTGCAGGCAGGTTTTCTCCCAGCTCTTCCTGAAATCTCCAGGCTCACCCTCTCCTCACTTCCGAGGCCTCTGTTTGACCTGACCTCCTTTATCCTGGGAACTGCATCAGAAAGAGAATCTCCAGGGAACTAAGCTCAACTTTGGTTTCTATCTTTTACTAGGACCATGTCAGATTCCTCCATAAGTAGAAAAACTGAAGGCCATAGCATAAAAGGATTTGAGATATGGACCCAGGGGTCCATCCCCAAATTCTTTCTTGCTGGTGCCAAAACAGACATGAGATGGGAAGAATGGAAAACCAGAAAAGGAAGAGAAGCAAGAGGAATGATGCCCAGAAAAGCAGGCTAGGCTGCCCTCCCCACCCCCACCTGACCAAACGTGAATTACCTGAGGCCCTGTTGGCCTAGGAGAGCTTCCTTACTGCGGAGCTGCCTTAAACCCAGTCACAGTCCATGCTCGGACCAGGCTTACAGGTTTCCACTCCCAGCCCCGGCCTCTAGGCCCCAGTTCCTGCTTACCCTCAGCCCCAGCCACCTCTCTTAACACTGTCGCTGCCAGGGAAGGACCTCATTTTTTGTCTGCCCCATCACCTATGAGAGCCTCTTTGGGAACTCCTTTGGAAAGAGCAGTTGTGACACGTGGACCAGGACAGTGATTTGCCTACAGGACTGTGAACGTCAGCTTCTGACTTTCTTTGGTTGCCTTTGACCTCTCTAGGCCCCCAATTCTCATTAAGTCTTGTTTCCTTATAAAACCAACCAGAAGATGAGAGAATGAGTATGTATGGAAGGGGTCATTGGGAGCAAAGATCTATCTAACACTAACCCTAGGGTTGGGTTCAAAATCTTAGCCTTACCTGTGGCTTTTAGGGGAACCATGAGGAAGTGCTCTATGCCCTGGGTGGCTTTAGTTTCCCCAGTGAGGATTGTAGGAAAGAACTTGGCTAGAGTAGCAAAGTCTCAAGGTTGGAATAGAAGGGAACAAAGAAGGATGGAATGTAGGATGGGGCAAGAGCAAGAAGACAGGGATGCGTAGAAGTCATGAGTGTCACAACAGAGGGACAGGGACAGGAGAACGCAAAGGAAAGTACACCTCCCTGGCTTTTCTAACAAGTGCATCTCTCAGGCCGGAGCCTGCTGTATCTGGGGCCCTCGACCTATGACCAGAAGGTGAAAGGACAGAGTTTAGGGCTCAGCAGAGAGGATGGGAAGAGAGGGGAAGATGAAGCCCTCAGGAGCCCAGATTCCAGCTGCTCCACCTGGGAACCAATCTCCCTCATGCCTCCTGGGCCAAGGAAAACTGAGAAGGGCTGTGGGTTTGAGAGGGCAGTAGGTAGCATAGAAACGGAGTCGAGGTATTGAAGTGGGAGCCCCAGGATGAGCTTGGCCCTCGGACCTGCGGATGGTGATGTGGGTGGTGATTAGGCTGTGGCCTGGCAGCTCTCCCCCGACCCTTGCCACCAAGCCACCAGATTTTGTTTTATTAAACCAAAATAGGAGAAGGGCTGGGGACTATGGCAGCAAGCCTGGGCATGGGGGGAGGGGAGGAAGGACGGCCCGTGGCCTGTCCACAGACATGGTCTGTGCCTCACTGACCTCAACACCATTGCCATAGCTCTCCCTGCACACGGAGCCATCTCCCAGGTTCTCTGATTCCTTGGCTGTTCATCACAACCAGCTGCCCCTAGTTCCTTGCCCCATCCAATCCCCACTCTTCATCTCTGTTCCTCTGGATCTGCCTGCCTTCTTGATCTTCTCTGCCCTCAGACTGAATTCCAACAGGTCAGGGAAGGTGGGGCAAGTCTTCACCTAAGTAACCCACGTTCAGATGTCCTCTTGCCACCTGCTTAGCTCGACAGCTCTGCCCTCTTAGAGCAGCCTCTTCACGAGCAGTGGAACATGAGCTGATGAGTGGGTGAGAACTGCCCGGCCTGAGACTGGGTGTTGGACTGGGGACGAGGGGGTAGTGTGTGTGCACAACCTGGACCCTGCCCGGCACCGCACGGCCTCACCAGCCACTCTCCTGCACAGATGTGGACGAGTGTGCCGAGGGCAATGGTGGCTGTCAGCAGAGCTGTGTCAACATGATGGGCAGCTACGAGTGCCACTGCCGGGAAGGCTTCTTCCTCAGCGACAACCAGCACACCTGCATCCAACGGCCCGAAGGTCAGCCCAGGTCCTGGGAGGGCTGTGCCCCCAGGCTCCCCACTCCATCTCCTTGGAAGCTTTCCCTCAATACCCCCTAGGTCTCATCCAGTGTTCTCAATTGTACTGGCTCCTTCTTCTCTTGTCTGTCAACTCAATCACATCCTAAGGGCTCCATGAATAGACACTTTGTCTTCAAGAAAAATCTGGGGGAATATATTTGGGGTTGGGGTCAGTGTGGGATTGAGGCTACTCTGGGGCATCCCCTGTATATAGGCCCAAGGTGGATCTTGTTCCTAGTTGACTGTAGGTGGCTGGGCTCTAAGCTGCTATTATCTGAGGGGGCCTGACTGATGCTGTATTCGTTGGATTGGATGGGGAGGGTCAGGCAGGAAGAGTGGGTATGTGCTGTCTCTTTCTGGGGCTCCCTCCCCCCTGGACTGTGACATTTCTGAGGGCAGGCACTATGACTAATTTCCCTTTATATCTCCAGAACCTAATGTACTGTCTGTCCTGTATGTAGTGGGAGCTTAGATATTTGTTGAATAAAATCATATAATAATTATCTATACCAATTACTCCCCACTCATATTATGTTATTTATCTTCTTCCCAGTTTAACTGTAAGCTCTTTGAGAAAAGAGAACATGTGTTACGTTTTGTCTTCTATATGGGTCCTTCCTAAATCCTCTCAGTACCTCACACAGTACTAGGCAATGATTAGACACTAGATTTTGGTTGTTTGAAGGAGAGGGTGATCATGCAGCTTTTCTGGGGGTTAGGTGGCAATACCTGTACATTAATTGGAATGGCTTTGAGCTCTGTGGGCAGGACAGGGAGCGTGTGAGAGGGAGTCAGTCCCCTCCCTGTCTGGCAGCCTCACTGGGATTCTCCCAATTTCCTGCGCCCCAACTGTCCCTTGTAGGTCCTCTTCTTCTAGGCATCCAGAAGTATAGAGCATTTACCCTGCTCCTCCTTCCTTTTAGAAGGAATGAACTGCATGAACAAGAACCACGGCTGTGCTCACATTTGCCGGGAGACACCCAAAGGGGGTATTGCCTGTGAATGCCGCCCTGGCTTCGAGCTCACCAAGAACCAACGGGACTGTAAATGTGAGATCACTTGGATGGCAGTGGGGAGACAGGGAGACAAAGAGGTGGGGTGTGGGGCCTCAGCAGCAAGAGGTGGGAGGAAAAGGGAGCATGGGAGAGGCAGCTAGACAAGAGGGTCAGCAACTGTGTTCTGGAGGGAGAACTGTGATACAGGGAGAAGCAAGCTGACGGGTCTCCTGCCCTCTCTGCACAGTGACGTGCAACTACGGTAACGGTGGCTGCCAGCACACGTGCGATGACACAGAGCAGGGTCCCCGGTGCGGCTGCCACGTCAAGTTTGTGCTCCATACCGACGGGAAGACATGCATCGGTGGGTGAGGCCAGTGGAGAACTTAGTCGACCTGTGATGGGGGAAGGGAGTAGGGGCCCTCGGGATCCAGGGGAGCGGGGAGCACATGGGGCCCAAGTGCTGGGCGCAGGATGACTGGTGAGTGAGGCGAAGACCCAGACAGTGCCAGGTCTAGGTAGGGACAACTGCGCGAGACTGAAGGCTTGCTCCCCAGCCCTCTTTTTCTTCCCCACCCATTAGTTCCACTGCCCCACTGTTGACAGCAGCACCGCCCTCTTTATCCAGGATAAAGTGTTGCCAAACTGGGAATAATTAACAGAGGCACTTGTAGGCCAAGGCTGTGGTAGAGAACGGGGAGGAGAGCTGGGGCGATGCAGGATTAAGCCTGAACAGAGGCTCTGGTTGACCGGTGTGGTAAGATGGGAGCTATCACAGCTCACTGTCGCCACTGGAACTGAGGGTGGGACAGAGTGCTCTTTCCTGAACAACCAGCCCTGACAGATGGGGTTTCCTGACTCCCGGTATCTTCCTCCTCTGTAGGCTCTCTCTCCCTTCCACTCCCCAGTTTCCTTCTCTCACTTCCGCATCCCAGTGGGACTCCCTTGCAGCTCCGTCTGTGGCCTCTCACTTCCTCACCAACTCCTGCCTTCCATCCCTCTTGCCCTGGTGTGGGGCCTTTTTAACACCCCCAGGTCCTTTTTCCTGACTTCCTAAGCCTTACCTCATGCATCTTCAGGTACCACAGGCGAGCTTAATTCCTTAAGTTTGATTCCTAATTCCCTGTCTTCAGGTCTCTCGTGAAGGCCAATCACTATGTGCTCTCAGGGTGTTGAGAAAGATCATGGGGCCAGTGACCCCTTGGAGAAGTGGGAATGAAAGAGGAGTTAGCCAGGAAGCAGGGAGCTGCTTCTGTGGGCACAGGATTCATGGATGGCAGCTCATCTCATGGCTACAACATGCTGGGGATGGGGAAGTACGAACACAGTCACTCTGTGTTTATCAGAGTTATGACATTCAGCTTATGAACCAGGCTGTCCCCCATGCCACTCCAGAGACCCACCCCATCTCTGCAGACAGCACCAGCTTTTCCCCAGACACAAGAACAGGGGAGCAGATGATGCTCTTAAAGGTCTCCCTCAGGTACCTGCTCCAGAGACTTGCATGCACAGTCCTGAAGTTCTCTGATTAAAGTCTCCCCCGCTACATGTTTTCTCCTGAACTAACTCTTCAAAGACCTTAGAGCATTTTTAGGTCTCCCTGTTGCCTTCTCGAGGCTGATTATTCCAGCTCCTTTCATTTTGCCCTCATAAATCTAATTCTGCTTTCCAAACCTCCCACCGTCCCCTGGATACACTCACCCGTCACCAGAGCCTCCCTAAAGAAACTGCATGCAGCCCCCAGGGAAGAAAAGCTGCATGTATCAGGGCAGAGCTCGGGGCCCCTGGATGTGGGGTGGGTCTCTCTCAGCAGATGGTCCTGGGCACGGCTGCTTTTGAAAACACCCGTTAAGCTTGAGCTCTTCCCTTCCATTCTGCCTTCCGGGCCATGACCAAGTGAGGTCAAAGAGAGCAAACAAGGCTGTTCTAAGGTCCACAGCCATGTTTTTCCCGAGCTCCTCTCCCTCTCCTCCAGTAGAACTTACTTTACCTTGTCCTGCACCTCATTCTTCTTCCCAGCCCTGGCAGGCATAAACGTCGTTGTTCGGGGCCGTCAGGCCACTCAGATTTAGTGGGGAGGCTGAGGGCAGTACAGTATAGCGGAAAGCCGGCACCTTTGGGATCTGGCAGCTTGTAAGACTTAAGGTTGGATTCCCAGCTCTGCCTTTGGCATGCTGTGTGGTACTGGGCCCATGATTGCCCCTCTCTGACACTTTCCCATCAGTCACTTGGTGGGAATCCAGCCTCCTTGAGGTTACCAGGCAGCAGAAGGCTGGGGAGTAAAGTTTCAGAGTCTCAGGGCTCATCATATGGGGACAGTGGTTTGGGCCTGCAGGGTGGAGGAGGGTGAGGAGGGGCTGGGGCTCTGTGGGCCACAAGGGCTCCTGCCCAGCATCTAAACAGCTTTTTTACAATGTCAAACAGGGGAAAGGCGGCTAGAGCAGCACAACCCCCCCCAGGCCGTTTCTAATGGTAAATATGTCTGCTCTCTCCGCTTGCTTTCATTGGCTTGCTAGGGGAAGGGCTGATCCGCTGGGGCTCCCACTAACTGCATGCCCGCTGGACCCGGCCTGACTGGGCCCCAGCCTTCCGGCAGGGCTCCCCCAGCAGTGTGGGTACTGAGCCCATTGAGTGTCTCCGAATCCCCCAGAGCTGGCCCGGGAGACTTCATGTTGGTTTGTCTTTCTTTGATCCTGTCACTTTCTTTCTCTCCTTCCTCTCTTCCTCACCCGCTTCTAACATCTTACCCCTGCCCAACCATCTGCCTCCTCCCTTTCTCTGCTCTCTACACAGCTGAAGACCCAGCAGCTCCATCTTACCCATCACATCCACTGTGCCTGCCACCTGAGGGCGGGGTGGGTAGGGTTAGATGCCACCCCCTCCTAGGGCTTCTTGCCCACAGTAGCTCACAGTTCCAGCATCACTCACCATCCTCTCCCACTGTAATGGTGTAGAACAGGACATGTGAGTTCAGACAAACCTGAGTTTGAGTTCTCGGTCTGCCACCTTCTAACCGAATGACCTCAAGCAAGTTGCTTTCCTCTCTGATCCTCAGTTTACTCTTCTGTAAAATAGGGAGGATGAGTCCTCCCTTAGGGTTGCTGTGATGATTGAGATAGTGCGTGAGAACATCTAGTAAGCGCCTCATATGGAGTAGCACAGAGTAACTTGGGATTTTAATGCTGTGACCTGAAGAGCAAAGGGTGGAGGCCATGCCATCCTGCTGCCACAGCCCTGACCCTGGCTGTCCCGGAGGGGCAGGCAGCTCACCCAGCTTTCTGCCACAGCCTGGGATGGACACTGCCAGCTCTGCTACTCCCCATCCTGGATCCCTCAGAATCAGCCATGACTTGGCATAGGACCTGTTCCCCTCTGCCTGCTCCAGGGCTTGGGGGACCTCTTTGTATGCGAAGAACATCCTTGGGGTGTTGGCAGGGCTTAGGCTTGGAGCCTGAACTCAAGGTTCCCTCCCAGGTTCCTTCTGTGATCTTGAGGAACCTCAGGAGAGACTAAGGTGGGAGCGCCACATTGAAGATCCCACTGTGGCTGCTCCCAAACCTGGGCATTTGAGGGATCAGGGCGTGACCAGGCACCTGCGGGCAGAGTTGACCTTCTAATGCCCTGGCCTTGCTGGTCTCCTCAGTGATGAGGGTTGTGCCGAAGTTTTAGGGGTCAAAGATGATAGCATCTGGCGCCTTTCTCATTCAGTTCCTGGTTCTGAGAAACACTCTCCTCTTGTCCCTCATCCCTTGCAGAAGCCTTGGAATTTGATCTCTCTAATGAGAGAATTCTAGCCGCCCCCCCCCCCCCCCCCCCCCCCCCCGCTCCGCCTGAGGATGGCTCACACCTCCTCTACAGCCCCTGTGGCAGGGCCTTGCACTTATTTGAGCTGATGGTTTTTCCCTGGGCTTACCTGACAATTCCTTGGCTATTAAACCTGTTTTTCTCCTACTCTGAGTTCAAAAAATAGAGTGACCCATCCATACACCCCTACTCTGGCCTCCCAACAAAGGAAAAATCTACCAGTCAAGAGGGGGCAATAGAAGAAACAGCTCTGAGGTTCTCTAACTCTTTGACCTACCTTCTTATACCCTTCCTTCTCTGACTCTTCTTTTGCTCCCCCTCCTCCCCTCCCCACTAGGAGAGGAAAACTACCAAACAGCCAGCTTATCTCCATCTGCTAGTTTAAGGAGGGCTTGCGGGGAGCCAGAAGAGGTAGCCTGGAAGGGGCTGGGAAGTGACTGTGTCCTCAGAGGATGAGCAGTTAGCCCTGGAAGTGGGTCTTTCTTAAGACATCTGGGCAGAGAAAGGGGAAGATGAATTGATGGCTGTCAGCTGTCCTAGGAATCATCAGGCTCACTCTTCCCAAGATTGTGCCACCATGACCCCCCATCCACCAAAGAAATAGTCTGTTGAAAGAGGAGGAAGCTCCTGTCTGTCCCTTCTTATTCTCTGGTAGCGATTGCTCCCATCCTTCCTTGCGCCCTCCCCTCTCCACCTCCTCCACCCCTTCAGCACATTCCTGCCTGACAGCTCTGGCTTGTACCTGCCTCACCGCTGTCCACCTTGTTTCAATCAAGTAGGGGGCAGGGACGTGGACTGCTTGGCTGCACTTGTGAGGGGATGGGGGCTGGGAGCCTCCGCTTAATGCTCCTTCTAAAGCACAGGGAGGTAGCTGAGGCTTTCCCTCTTCCCTCTGGCCTCTGTGCTCTCCATTACCCTAGAGTTTGGGGCTCCTCCATGCCGATAACTTGGTTACCATCCCCCACGTCCCTCCTAAACAGAGACCTGTGCTGTCAACAATGGGGGCTGTGACAGTAAGTGCCATGATGCAGCGACGGGTGTCCACTGCAGCTGCCCTGTGGGCTTCATGTTGCAGCCAGACAGGAAGACCTGCAAAGGTAAGGGCTTTCAGAGGACAAAAGTGTAAGAGTAAGGGGCTGAGGAGGGGATCTGAGATAGGGTACCTATTATGGGACCAAACCTCCTGTACCCCCTGGAGGCTATCCTAATTATAAAGAACTAAGGTCGTAACGAAGGCTTGTCTCATCACATTTCAAGGGGCACAGAAGTCTAGCCGGTTCCTTGGTGTCCCCTACCCCTACACTTGTTTTCCCTACTCATTCCTACCCCCTAGGTGTCCCTAACCCTCTTGGTTAATTGACATTCCCTTTACATTTGTCCCTGGGTGTAGGATATTTGAGCCGTGTGTGTGTGCATCACAAGTGTGTTCCATAACCTTCTTATCCCACATTCCTCAGACCTTCCCTGTGAAAAGGCTGTAGTGGCCAGAAGGAGAATAGGGTAGCAGTTGGGAACACTGACGCTGGAGCCTGGCTCATGGGTTCAGATCCCAGCTAGCCTCTTATTAGCTCCATGATCCGGGGCAAGTTACTTAGCATTTCTGTGCTTCAGTTTCATCAGAATGATGGTGCTTGCAGAATGTTGTAAGGATTAAATGAGTTATATATAAATTATAAATAAAGGACTTAGAACAGTGCCTGGCAAATGATAAACACTTTGTGTTAGATGTTATTATGATATAGTTTCCCACATTCTCCATTCTGTTTCCCCTCCTTTGATTAGCCAGGTCTATGGGAAAGGCTGGGGGGAAGGGAAGCCATACTGAAAATAATGATTCATCCGGCCTGTGTTCCCTGGTCACAAGCAGTAGGGACTGGAAGGAGGTCTGGGTTCATTTTTTGTGTCTTTTGGCCCAACAGCTGGCAGAGAGGATGGGGGTGGGAGGAGGGCTGGGGCAGCAGGTCAGACAGCCTCAGTTGAGAGGTTTCCTGCTGGGAAGGACTGTTGACAGGTATGCTAAGAGTGAAGTGGAAGGCTGCCCTTCCTGCCCCATCCCCCAAGTAGAGGTGAATAGCCTGGGTCCTGTCTGCCACCAGCTTGGGGAACTTGACTTCAGGAAGGAAGCTGCTCACCCCCGCCCCCCTCCTTCCCTTCCTAGTGCTGAAAGCTGCCTCAGGCCTGAGCCTCTCCAGATCTCCCCCAGTCGAGCCCCCTGCCTGGTCCCCACCCCTCCCCCATCAGCTACCCAGTCTCACTGGCTTCTCCTCTCTGAAGAGCTGCTGCCCCTTTGAACCTCCACCTTCCTGTGCCACCTCCTCACCCTCCCCGCTGAGCTCCTGTGACAGGTGGGGATGGCGGGGAGCGGCGGGAAAGGAATAAACCCTAGCCACCAGACCTTCTGGGAAGGACCATCAGCAGCAGAATGAAGGGCATGGACTAGCTCTGTTGGTCAAAAGCCCACCTACTTCCTGCTCCAGGCAACTTCCTGAGGGCCTGATTCTGGTTCCCATTTGTCCACTTCTAAGAGGACTCAGCCTGAGGAAAGGTGTTACTAGTGGCACAGATTCATCCCTGAACAGGGAAGAAACAGATAGGATCAGATAGAAGCAGATAGAGTCAGAAGGGGCAGGCTCGGCTTTCCTTGATTCGGTCTGTGAGGGAGGGAGGGATCTTGTATCCTTGTTTGTCCCCAGCCTTTATTACCTTTATTACCCAGCCAATATTACCTTTGCTCTTCTCTACTTTGTCCTGCTTCCCCAGACATAGACGAGTGCCGCTTGAACAATGGTGGGTGCGACCACATTTGCCGCAACACAGTGGGCAGCTTTGAATGCAGCTGCAAGAAGGGCTATAAGCTTCTCATCAATGAGAGGAACTGCCAGGGTGAGCAGACTTTGGCCAAGGGGATGGCCTTGGAGAGGTTCTTGGGGTAGGAGAGCTTCAACCCGGCCAGAGACTGAGAAACTCAACAGACATTGTAGAGAGTTTCCATGAGCACTGTCGCGCTGCAAATGAACAAACTTATGCCTTCTTCTTGGTGGCCCAGCTCTATACTGGCGCACATGGCTTGGCTAGGATTGAGGGATGGGTTTCACCCCCATTTATATCCTTGGCAGGGTCCGATGTAACCACATATAGTGGCCCTGATCTATAGGCTTCAGATCTTGTAGTTCCTAATTCCAAGGACTCCAAGTGGAGGCAGCATAGGCAATGAGCAGGCATTGCTGAATCGCTGATCCTCGGGCTCAGCCATGGACAGGGATTTCCAATTTAAGGGGAGAGCCATGGCCTCTCACTTGAGCCCTTCATCCGAGCAGGAGATCCCAGGGTCAATTCCCACACGACAGACTCCTGACTTGAATCTCTGCTTTTCTAGATATAGACGAGTGTTCCTTTGATCGAACCTGTGACCACATATGTGTCAACACACCAGGAAGTTTCCAGTGCCTCTGCCATCATGGCTACCTGCTGTATGGTGTCACCCACTGCGGGGGTAAGCCAGCAAATTTGGATTCTCAGCTACCAGGTCTATAGGCTTCACACCTCCAGGTCCATCACACCTCCTCATCCTTCAATTGAACAAGCCCCTGAGTTGGCTTGTGGCTATGGGCAATCCCCAGGTACACGTGCCATGCCTGCATCCATCATGATGGAATGGGAGAAATTAAGACAACTAGAAATCAGGTATCAGGGAAAAGATAGCATCCTGCCTCCAAAATGTCTATTCCCCCATCCACATCACTTTCCCTTGACTCCCATCGTTAGCTCCCAAATTACATTCCCACTAGTAGGAAGAATGGAAGCCTTTAAGAAGCCCATCAGCCTAGACAGATACGGGAAGTAGGTCTTAGGTTTGAGCTCTCCTCAGGCCAGTAGTAGTAGTCACCTTGAAGTGCCTGGAACTCTAACCAAAGATCCTTACTCATTGCCCACTCCCTGGCTCCTTCTCCACCCCCACCATTTGTCTGTCTGTGTCTCCCTTCTCCTTCCCCCAGATGTGGACGAATGCAGCATCAACCGGGGAGGTTGCCGCTTCGGCTGCATCAACACTCCTGGCAGCTACCAGTGTACCTGCCCCACAGGCCAGGGCCGGTTGCACTGGAACGGCAAGGATTGCACAGGTGGGCAGCACCCTCTGCTGGCCTCATCTGGAACAGTAGTCTCATGGATCCTGAAAAGTGAGAGGTTCCATGTTGAACAAAGTGTGAGGTAGTAGGGGGTGAAGAATGTTCCTATTTAAGTTAGAGACCTAAGTTTCCAGTAGATAATCCTTTAACCCCTTTATCAGTCTCTGTACAATTACAATTCTGCATGTAGCTAATTTTCTTCCTCCAAATTAACCCGCTGAGGGAGAGGGTGGGGATAGAAGGCCCTCTCCTCCTCAGGCTTCTCTCCCCTTCCTAGAGCCGGTAAAATGTCTGAGCAGTCCCGGTGCCTCGAAAGCCATGCTCAGCTGCAGCCGGTCTGGCAAGAAGGACACCTGTGCTCTGACCTGCCCCTCCCGGGCCCGGTTTTTGCCAGGTACATAGAAGAGGTTGCTGGAGGGCTGGTGGGAAGGGAAGACAGCTCCTCTGCTTCCCTTAGAAACATCCAGCCAGTGAGGGTTGTGGGGAGCAGGTCAGAGCTGTGACAGCCCCCTTCTCTCAGAGTCCGAAAATGGCTTCACGGTGAGCTGTGGCACCCCCAGCCCCAGGGCCATTCCAGCCCGAGCTGGCCACACCGGGAACAGCACAAACTCCAACCACTGCCATGGTGAGCACCAGCCCAGAGGCCTGTTCCCACCTTATTCTCGCTTCTTGACCCTTATTTCTCTTCTTCATAACTCCCTTGGCCTTATTTTTTTTTTCTGGATCCCCTTCTTCACTCTAATTCTGCAGCCCTGCTACCTTGCTCCCTTTTCGCCTGACATCTGATTCCCTTGGCTTTTGTAATCCCTCTTCTCCCGCGAAGCCCCTGGCTTATTACCCAGCTTCCAACACCCTCTGTAGCAGCCCTTACCCCCACGGGGCCCCAAAGTTGTGCTGAGCTTCTACCGTCTCTCTAGAGGCTGCAGTGCTGTCAGTTAAACAGCGAGCCTCCTTCAAGATCAAGGATGCCAAATGCCGTTTGCACCTGCGAAACAAAGGCAAAATGGAGGAGGCCAGCAGAATCCCGGGGCCAGGTTTGGACTGGGGACCCTACTCTAAAAGGCTGCCCACCAAACACTTCCCAGCCCTCAGCTCCTTTGCTTAGTGAGATCCCGGAAAACCCACTAGCACCCTGAACTCTAGAAAGAGCAGGGGCAAAAGCAGATGTAGGTATAAGAGCCCAAGGAAGTCCTAGGATATTCCTCACACCAACTAATTAGCATCCTGGACTCAAACAGCATGGAGATAATTGCAGTCAGAGACCTGGTGAGATCTGGCTTGGGGTGCAAGAGTGAGAGCTGGGAGTGAGAACTTCCCCTGTCCTCAGTGGGTGCCCTGGGGTTGACAAGGCCTTTCCCCCAGGTGGTGCCCCCTGCTCTGACTGCCAGGTCACCTTCATCCACCTCAAATGTGACTCCTCTCGGAAGGGCAAGGGCCGGAGGGCCCGGACCCCTCCAGGCAAGGAAGTCACTCGGCTCACCCTGGAACTGGAGGCGGAGGTCAGAGCCGAAGAAACCACAGGTGGGACTGGGAGCACTGCTGAAAGAAGGGCGGAAAGGGGAGGGCAGAAACAGGGAAACCACAGGTCTCAGCAACGAGGGGGAGGGGTGGAGGCTGTACTAAGGGTAGACCCTGCCTATTGCGAAGCCCAGGAGCTAGCCCCTCTCACCTCTAGCTCCTGGCTCCGTTCCCTTGCCCTCCTGCTGACAGCCACTTTCTTTCCTCTGACTCACACCACCGTCCACCACCAGCTGGCTGTGGGCTACCCTGCCTCCGACAGCGGATGGAACGACGGCTGAAAGGGTCCCTGAAGATGCTTAGAAAGTCCATCAACCAGGACCGCTTCCTCCTGCGCCTGGCGGGCCTTGATTATGAGCTGGCCCACAAACCGGGCCCTGTAGCTGGGGAGCGAGCCGAGCTGGTGGAGGCCTGTAGGCCCGGGCAGCACCGCGCTGGGGCCAAGTGTGGTAAGGGAGCTTGCTGGGATATAGGGGAGTATGGGAATGGGCGAGGCCCAGCTTGGGCCTGGCTCGGAGCAGAATACTTTATGGCCTCAGTTGCATCTCTCAAGTTGTGAGGCAGTCAAGACCCTCCCGCCCATCATCCTTCCCTCCTTGGTCCCCAGGCTGAAATCTAGAAGGACAACAGGTGGCACGACCAGTCCTCCTGCACATGGCTTTGACCTCTGATTCTTCCAAACAGGATTCTGTCTGTTTCCAGAGATTCTCCTTAAATCTGGGGGAGCGGGAAGGGGAGTCCCAGGCCTGGGTGGTGGGAAATAGGGGGTGGGGTGGGTGGCTAGCGCGGCCGACTCTCCCTCAGTCAGCTGCCCGCAGGGGACGTATTACCACGGCCAGACGGAGCAGTGTGTGCCATGCCCAGCGGGCACCTTCCAGGAGAGAGAAGGGCAGCTCTCCTGCGACCTTTGCCCTGGGAGTGATGCCCACGGGCCTCTTGGAGCCACCAACGCCACCACGTGTGCAGGTGCCAGGGGAACAAACAATGCAGAGTGGGGTAGGGTGGGCACTGGGACGCCCATGGGCATGGGATTTCCCAAGGGCAGGCCCAGGCTCCAGGCCACTCTCCTAGTCAACATCCTCGTTGTGTGCCTCTGTCCCCTGAGACTGGGTGACCCCAAAGGGATGACCAGGACCATCCCCATCAGAGTTGGGCCCTTGGTTCATTGCAGGTCAGTGCTCACCTGGCCAACACTCTGTAGATGGGTTCAAGCCCTGCCAGCCATGTCCACGTGGCACCTACCAACCTGAAGCAGGAAGGACTTTGTGCTTTCCGTGTGGTGGGGGCCTCACCACCAAGCACGAGGGGGCCATCTCCTTCCAAGACTGTGACACCAAAGGTGAGTAGGCTACTCACCCTACCAGGGGACTCCCCTACCCCAACTACTTCCAAAAAACTCTCCCAGTCCCCAGTCCCCAAGTTTGTTGCACCACCATCTTCCCCAAACCAAGAAGGGCCCAGCTGCTGGGCCAACACCACCACGTTGCTCTTAGGACCCATCCTGACCTGCCACAAGCCACAAGCCTGGGAATTGGGGAATAAATAACAGTGCCAAAGCCCTAGCCGGGTAGCTCAGTCGGTGAGAGCATCGTCCTGTTATGACAAGGTTGCAGGTTCCATCCCCAGTCAGGGCACATACCAACAAATGCATAAATAAGGGGAGCAACAAATCAATGTGTTTTTTTTTTCTCTCTTCCCCCTCTAAAAATCAATAAGTAAAAATTTAGATAAATAAATAGCAGCGCCAATTACCCCTCTGCTTCAGAGAGCTGGTGGCACTTTCCCCTCAACTCTACAAACAAGTTTCTGTACAGGTTTAGCACTGCTCAGTGCATGAAAGAAAAGGATTGGCACTGTAGCCAAACACTGTCAAATTTGCTTTCCCCTGGCCTTACACTCAGACATGACTAGGAAAGGTTGGGACTCTAGAAGAAACTTTCATGTCCAGGATAAATATATCCTGCCCATCCTATGCCCCAGAACTCCCCCTTGTCTGCCACCTTAACACCTACCTTCCCCCTTTCCTGCAGTCCAGTGCTCCCCTGGGCACTACTACAACACCAGTATCCATCGCTGCATCCGCTGTGCCCTGGGATCCTATCAGCCTGACTTCCGTCAGAACTTCTGCACCCGCTGTCCAGGAAACACAAGCACTGACTTCGATGGCTCCACCAGTGTGGCCCAGTGCAAGAGTATGTGGCAGGCCAGGCTATAAAAAATTGGTTAGGGAGGCCTGAGAGCAATGGGCATAGGAAGAAGCAGGGTGGAGGAAGTAAACCAACAGGGAGCCAAGGCTGAGAAGTGGATGGGCAGTAGAGTCTCACCCCTCATCTCTCCCCAACCCAGTTAGTCTGAGACCATTTGCTGGGCTGGGCCCTGTAGCATCCTCTCCCTGGAGACAGGTAATGGGGAGGAAAAGCCAGGTGAAGTGAGATGAAAAGGTACTAAAAGAGCAGGAGGGAAGGTGGACCCAGATCTTAGAGAACAGATAATATTTCTGATTTCCACTTCAGAACTCTTCAGTTTCCCCAACCCATTTTCCCACTGACTCCCCCTCTCTTTCTTGCCCTGTTCACTGGCGCTTGACTACAGATCGTCAGTGTGGTGGGGAGCTGGGTGAGTTCACTGGCTATATCGAGTCCCCCAACTACCCAGGCAACTACCCAGCTGGCGTGGAGTGCATCTGGAACATCAACCCCCCACCCAAGCGCAAGATCCTTATCGTGGTACCGGAGATCTTCCTGCCATCTGAGGATGAGTGTGGGGACGTCCTCGTCATGAGAAAGAACTGTGGGTGGCTGCAGAGCTGGGTCAGGGAAGGGCAGTCCAAATCTGGTTGGGAGGGAGAGAGAGAAAACTGGTACAGGAAGAATTGGAGCAGTGGCAAGGGAGGCCTTGGGAGGAGAAGAGCTAACGAAGGAAAACAGCAGTGATACTGCATGTTCAGTGGAGAGCAAAGTAAAAAAGCCAGCACTGGGACTAGACCTCCAGTAATGTTATGTGTGCCACTTGCCTATTTGAGCGTTTTTGCTGTTTCATTTATTTAAATGTCAGATTTCATACACTATGTGAGTGCCTGCATGTCAAATAGGAGTTGTGGAATAAGTCCATTGGTGGGACACTGTGTGTATGTGGAGGATGGGGCAGTACATGCATAGGGGACAGCCTCTCAGCATGATTCCTTCTCCCACAGCCCTCACTCCCAGGGGGCTTGGGTCACCTGCCCTGCTGCTGTCTTGACTAGCTGCTTGCCTTCCCAGCCTCCCCATCCTCCATTACCACCTATGAGACCTGCCAGACCTACGAGCGCCCCATCGCCTTTACAGCCCGGTCCAGGAAGCTCTGGATCAACTTCAAGACAAGTGAAGCCAACAGCGCCCGTGGCTTCCAGATCCCCTATGTTACCTACGATGGTGAGCAAGGGCAGGAGAGCCAGAGAGATGGGTGCAAAACGGGAGGCTCATGGGCCTTGGGGGGCAGCAAGGGAAACAGGAAGAGTTCCCACCCCTAAGCTTCCACCCTTGGTTGACTTTGCAGAGGACTATGAGCAGCTGGTGGAAGACATTGTGCGAGATGGCCGGCTCTATGCATCTGAAAACCACCAGGAGATTTTAAAGGTAAGTGAATATAAACAATAATAGCCAACATTTAATGAACTTGTAACAACATGCAGACAATATGCTATGTGCTTACTTGAATATTCTCATTCAATGTACACAATAGTTCTATGAATTAGGTACTTTCATCATTCCCACTTTACAGATGAGAAACATGAGGCACAGAGAATTACAGACATTGCCTGGAGGTGAAGCTGGGATTTGAGCCTAAGCCCATCTGACTGTGGTATCACCCACACCTTGGGGAAAGAGAAAGGAAAGATGAGGAGATGAAATGTCCCCTATCTCTTCCATGAAAAAAATGTAGGGGAAATGCAGTATAGAAAAATGCTTTTGTGGAAGTCCCTTCCTTCCTTTACTCCTTCCTCAGCTCCCACAGAAAAGCAGATTAGCACAGTGTTTCTCAGCATTAACTCAATATAGACCTCTTTTAAGGGAAAATAAATGTTTCCAACATTGGAGAAAAGGCTAGACACCTGGGTCTTGTGGATCCCAGTCTGAGAAAAATCTTACTTAAGAAACTATAGTCTAGTCACAGTCCTTCTTAAAGTATTAATTTAAAAAAGGTTTGTCTTGCCCTGACAAGTATGGCTCAGTTGGTTGAACATTGTCTTGCAAGGCAAAAGGTCACTGGTGCAATTCCCAGTCAGGGCACATGCCTGGGTTGTGGGTTTGGTCCCTGGACAAGGAGTATAATGAGAGGCAACTGATTGATGTTTCTCTCTCACATTGATGTTTCTTTCCCTCTCTTCCTCCTTCCCTCTCTAAAAATAAATAAATGAATAAAATTATTTTTTAAAAAGTATGCATCTGCCCAGGCCAAGTGGCTCAATTGGTTGGAGCTTTGTCCCATGCACCAAAAGGTTACAGGTTTGATCCCCAGTCAGGGCACATACCTAAGTTGCAGGTTCTATCCCCAGTCGGGTGTGTACAGGAAGCAACTGATCAATGTTTCTCTCTCATATTGATGTTCCTGTCTCTCTCCCTCTCTCTCTCTCCCCCTCTCCCTCTCCCTCTCCCTCCACCTCCACACCCCCTCTAAAATCAATAAACATATCCTCGGGTAAGGATTTAAAGAAAAGATTTGCCTCTATGGTTACTATTTTTGTATTATCATCAAAATAAGGGACAGGAACCCTGACTGGTGTGGCTTAGTTGGTTGGCCGTCGTCCTGCAAAGCAAAAGGTCACTGGCAACTCCCGATCAGGGCACATGCCTAGGCTGTGGGTTCAGTTTCTTGTAAGGGTGTGTATGAGAGGCAGAGGATTGATGTTTCTCTCTTATATTGATGTTTCTCTCCCTCTGTTTCTCCCATCCTTCCCCCTAAATAAATAAAGTATTTTTTTAAAAATAAGGGACATGATGACAAAAACCTCCTAGAACTTGCAGAATGCAAAAAATACAATTTCAGCAATGTTTTTTCTAAACACTTTTTAAAGCATCTGAACCTTTATTTAAAATGTGTTATGGAGCGCCAATGCATAAAGTAGTAGAGACGTTTGATTAAAGTAAAGATGAGAGACTGGAAGCCCCATCTCTTACTTTAAAAATCCGCTGATGAAATGAACTAGAACTCTAGTCTAGAAGCCAGAAGATCTGGATCCTAAAGCACAATGCCTGGCACCTAGTAGGCTCTCCTCACATTGTTGCCATTTCAGACAGGGTGGTCAGGGAAGGCCGCTGAGAAGAGACCTGAATGAGGTAAAGGACTACCTATCAGACAATCAGCAGAGGAGTGATCTAAGCTAAGGAGCATGGGAGCAGTGTGGCATGTTCAAGAACCTTGGGAAGGCCAGTGTGGCTCCACAGAATAAGGAAGAGTCAAGAAGGGATGAAAGACACAACAGGGCACAAATCACACTCAGCCTATGGGCCATGCAAGGAACTTAGCTTTATGAAAAAACCCAGAGAAGTGTTTTGAATGGGAAAAGAACATGACCTAATTAAAAATGTTTAGGCCCAATGAGGTCACGCCTCTTCTGGCCCACCGCGCTGCCTCCACGTGGGAACCAACACACAGGGGAAATGGTGGTAGAGGTGTTGCCGAATGCGAAGTGGCTGTACTGTGGGGAGCCCGATGAGAGCCAAAGAGCTGTACTGGTTCAGTTCCCCAACAGCAAGCTGCAGAATCCAGATAACATGTGCTTTACCTTGTACTAGAGCAAAGACTCCACAAATCCCAGGAAGAGGAGTCACCAGATCCTGGCAGCTGAAATAGACAGACTTTCTGATGTGGGAAACAATTTTGGGACTGGAGCCCTCAATTGCAACAGTTTATGCAGGCACTTGGTGAGAATTTTGAACAAGACCTCTGGCCAAATGCAAGTGTATGATGCTGAATTGTTCAACATGCAGCCACTCTTTTCAGATGATTCATTTGAGAGTGAATTGACATTCGAGAGTCAGAGCAAAACTGTTAGAGTTCAGATGGACTCTTGCATTGAAGCCTTTGGTACCATCAAACAGAAGCAGGCTCTGAATTCCAAGAGAATGAACAGAGTTGGCAGTGAATCTTAGAATCGTGTAGTAGCTAAAGCTGCAGAGAGTATTATTGATACAAAGGGTGTGATTGCTCTGGTCAACGATGCCATTCACAATAATTTGCAAGATAACTCCCTCTACCTTCTTCCCTGCCACACTGATGCAGCCAAGCCTGAAGATGTGTGTAAATTTGAAGACCTTCTTTCCCCTGCAGAGTATGAAGCTCTTCAGAGCCCATCTGAAGCTTTCAGGAATGTCACGTCAGTAGAAATACTGAAGATGATTAAAGAAAACAGCCATTGTTCCTTTGTCATAGAAGTGTTGAAATCTTTGCCATCCAATGAAGATTGCTGAGACCGCCAGGCCTGATGCATATGGTTTCTGGACACACTCATCAAATTTCTAGTGGCAGAAAGTGACTAAGTGGAAAAGTGCCCTGGGACCTGGAGTTCCACACATTGTCAACACCAAACTGCTGTAGCACTTTACCTGCTTGACCTACCGCAATGACAGTTTACAAAATGTAATTTCCACCTCTATGAAAGCGAAGATCATTGTGTATGTGACCATACTCACCTTGCACATAAATGACTTCCAGGTCAACCTGATGGTGTTACAGAGGGACTTGAAGCTCAGCGAGAAAATGATGATCGAGAGAGCAAAAGCCATGAGGCTGAAGATCTCTAAAAGAAAGATGTCTCTGGCAACCAGTGGGGAGGAGGAGCCCAAAGCGGGTACCCTGAGCATCTCGTTGCCTCCAGCCCAGTTGGACCGCCAGTCAAAGCAGAGGAGAATGACGTAGAGGTGTGCTCTCCAGAGAGAGCAATTTGGCCACATCATAGCCACTACTCTATTCACTTCTACTTTTCATTTTTAAGAAGGGGAAAAAGAAGCCCTGCTTAAGCCTGGGTATGAAGCCACAAGCCAGCATCTCAGTAATGCTTGTCTTAAGGAAAAACATCAAGAGCCTGCCATATTGGACTTTGTCTTCCTCCTTCAGTGTTGTTGTGATTGTAAATGGCAGATGGTTCTCGTGTTGGTTCACCTGTGGTGATGTGGGAGGTGGGGCCTGGGAAGCGGGAGCCAAAAGATCCCACAGGCTGAACCCTGGGCCAGATCCAATGGATGAAGGTCAATAAAGAGATATGTGACGTGCAAAAAAATAATAAAAAAATAAAATAACATTTTTTTAAAGTCATTCTGGCTGGTGTGGGGAGAACAACCTATAGAAACTCGGGTTAGGCAGAAGCATGGAGACCAGTTAGGAGGCTATTGCAATAGCCCAGCTGAGATACGATGGTGGCTCACACAGGCTGCTAGCTGTGGAGACTGAAAAGTGGTCAGACCCTCCATGTATTTTGAAGGTAGAATCAACAGGATTGCTGTTGTGAGTAAAAAAGGAGTCAAGGATGGCTCCAAGGACTGGGACCTGAGCAATGGAAGGATGGGGCCGCCACTGACTAAGCTCTATAATTCTGAGGAGGAATAGGTATTGGGGGCGGGAAATCCATTTCACCTCTGAGTATGCCTTATTTGACATCAAGAGAGGTTACTGCTGAGTTGAGGCTGGGGTTCCTCTTTCCCATCGCTGATGCTGACATTGCCACCTACCATCCTCTGCAGGACAAGAAGCTCATCAAGGCCTTCTTTGAGGTGCTGGCTCACCCCCAGAACTACTTCAAGTACACAGAGAAGCACAAGGAGATGCTGCCAAAATCCTTCATTAAGCTGCTCCGCTCCAAAGTTTCCAGCTTCCTGAGGCCCTACAAATAGTACCCTATGCCCAAGACCCAGGTTTTGAAGACCCCACACTCCTTAGCCCTCAGAGCTGGCAGCCCCCGCCCTCAGATGAGGAACTCTCTCCTCTCTGTTTTTAGAGAAAAAAAAAAAATCACTATATAGACCAAGAGCTCTCCTTTTCTGTCTTTCTAGTTTCCTTTCTTTCTCTCTCTCTCTCTCTTTCCCTCTCTCCTGTTTTTCCTTTTCTTACACGTTCCCTGGAAAAGCCATTCAGTACTGGCTCTATTACCCCTGAGGGGTGAAGGAACAGGACCCACTCTCCTCCCCAGCCACACTGCTGATTTTACCAGCTCACATTCCTAACCCTAGCTTGTAAGGGTGCTAGAGGCCTGAAAAGAAGTGGGTCAAAGGGGAATGGGGAGGAGGGAGAGGGGCTTCTGCCATTATAAGGTTGTGCCTTAATAGTCAGGAGCCAAAATGTCCCCTGGCTGTGCCCTGCCCCCCAGGTGATTCTAATAGCCCGGGGTTCTGCCAAAGAAGCCTTTGACTTACAGGCTTAATGCCAGCACTGGTCCTCTGGGGCACATGGTTTCAGCCCTGGACCACCCAAACATCTGGCTTCCTTGTCTGTACAGCTCCTCCCCTTCTTCCTCCTTATGTCTGTCTGGGGTCCAATCCACGAGGGCTTATAAGAGTCTCACACCACTGGGCTAGTGGACACCGGCTGAATGAGGAAGAGCAGCAGGCATTGCCATGTTGGAAGCGCTGCTGTCACTCCCAAGAGAAAAACTATAACTCTGCAGGACAGAAACCAGATTCTGAAGCACCACCAAGAAAAGGAAAAAGAAAAAGAAAAAGAAATTGTATCATCTACAGGACTAGACTACAGAACAACTGGAAGCCAGCCTCAAACACTAATCCCTTTTCTCACTTGTCTTCCCTGGCCTAGCCATTCCCACTCCTGCCCAAGTGCTCCCTGGGGGAGCCCTAGTCTCCTTGCTAAATGTTGCCCTTAAAGAAACACGGCTGCTAAGCGGAAGCCAGTCTGGGCCTTACCTCAGAGTTGTCTTTCCCTTGTAGCCCCAGATGGCTTGTGGGCTCCACCAAAGAGGACCCCACTCTGCAGCCAGCCCTGAGCCACCTACCTCTGGCCCCAGGCTGTGGGCAGCAAGAGGAATGTGTGTGCACTTGGCAAGCCTTCTGCCCATCCTGTCCATTTCTAATAAGTGCAATCATTTTGAGTCTGTCTGTGTTGTCTAGAGGGAGGGGTTTTTTTGTTTTCTGGTTTTGTTTTTTTGTTTTTCTTTCTCCTCTATTAGGACAACCCTATTTATAGCTTCCCAACAGAGAAGAGTATATGTTTGGAGTGGAAGAAAAAAGGTTTTGGATCTCATGAACTTTTTCAGTGCTGGAGCATCTGATTTCTCTCTACTCTTCAACCAGTGGCCATTTGGACTTGAGCCCTCAATGTGGGTAACCCAGGGCCGTATAGCTCAGAGGTACCTGATGTGTAGGACAGTAATTCTGGGGACTTTATGAAGCAGAAAGGAGAGGGACCTGTATTTGTTAAACCAGTTCTACTATCCCTATGCCTCTCCGTGGATTCAGCATGGACCTCATGATTGTATAGGCTGATGGAATTGGTCAGTGATTCTCCATCCCAAGAGGGAAACCTCCATCTTTTCCCTGCCCTCATCCTGTTTTCCCCTAGTGTACACTGGAAGAGGACCAGGACAAACCCCCTGGGGATGGGGCTGACTCAGGGCCCTGAGGCCAGAGACAAGGCTGAGGAAGCCAAGATTCGGACAGTTATCCAGGTATCAAGTTATTTGCCTGACCTTGGCCATTCCCTCTCAGAGTTGACTTCAAGCCTAGCTTCCTGAAGTACTGCTTTTCAAAAGGAAAAAGAATCAAATCCACACCCAAGCCCAGATCCTGCACACATTCCACCCACAATCTACCACTGCCTGTAAAATTATTTTCTACTTGCTACTTCTGGTTCCCCCAAACCTACAGTGTTACTCAATCAAAGGCTACCAATTGACTTCGTAGTGTTTATTTCTAAGGGACCGTCCCAGGCTACTGCCCCCACAGGAGACTTAACACTAAATAAAAGAGCTTGACCTCCTACCCTTTTCCCAGCTAGTAGCATTCACCAGCCAAAACAGCCTTGGGGCTAGGTAACCAATGTCACAGCTGGATCCCCTCACATCCAGTAGCCAACGCCATGGCTGTTAGGGGTGAAGCCGTCTGGCTGCCTTTGTCTCTCTGGCTCAGAGAGAGTGCTGCTATAAAGATCCAAAATGACTGACTCCAAGCAGGAAAATGATCATTTAATAGAAGTATCCGTACTCCTTGGGGAATGCCATGAAAACTAATCAGCTTTGACCATCCTGATTCTCCACCAGAAGAAGCTAAGATAACTTTAATTCCTCTCTCCCTATCACTTGCATCTCTTTTAGAAAGCCAGTTGGAGTGGTTCACAATTTCTGCCTTTAGGGTCTGGCTTCGCCTTGCCATACATATATGAACACACTTCCTGCAGTCTTTTATTTGGTTTGTTTTCTGGGACCTGCAAAAGATTTCCACAGTACGGAAAGTATAGACCTCGAGTCTTCTTAACTGATGTCAAGCAAGACAGATTTTGGTGAGCAGTGAAGACCTGCTAACGTCCACCAAGTTTAATTTAGGTTCTCCAGGTTGTGGGGGTTAAGAAGCCAGGCAATGCTGCTTGCTGAACCTATGGCAGAAGCCAGCCCTGGGGCATCAAACTAGGGATTATGTGGACTGACTGAGGAGTCAACACTCAGGGACTCTCTAGGCCTTTACAGGTAAAATAGAAAAAGAGGAAGTGGAATGATGGGAATCGTTCCTGAGTCAGGCCAGAGGCCACTCTGCAGGATGGGTGTGTACAGGGCCACAGTACTGTAAGGCTTCGTTTATCTTAGTACAAAACCTGCCCTCATCTGAAAGGGAATGGGAAACCATTTCTGCAGGGGCTCTGAGCACAAAGTGATGCATATCGGAAAGATACTTATATCCTCAGCAACATGGAATCCCTTTCACTTCTCTGTCTCCCTCCTTCTGTATTATTAGACCAGGCCCATTCCCTAAACCTGAAGGAACTCAAGAGTCAGGAGAAAACTGACCAGAGTCTGAACTTGAGCTGCCACCTGCCCCAGGCCTACAAATCCTCAGAGGTGGCTATTGAGCTGTGACTGCTCTGACTTGCCCAGGTTTGGTTTAGTTTGATATGGTGGAGGGTCAGATTTGTTGCTTAAGGTTCAGTAGTACAGATCTGAATCTTTGGCCCTAATGAAACTTTGTATCCAAGAATTATTCTCCATATGCATGTTTGAGATGATTCTAGAATGGATTAGAAGGTCATATCTCAAAATGTCAGAAAACATTATAGAGCAATCAGACTTTCCTATTTGCTGCTTAACCTCAATATAAGAGGCTCAGACTAGGGGAAGGGAGACAAAGGATAACCAACCATAAGCAGAAAGTAATGTTAGCCTGCTTGGCTTATTTCTTAAGCATAGTAAGAAAAAAGTGGATGCAAACAACACAAGGATATCTTTAAATTCAACCTGTCTCCATGGTAGCACAGCCTGTCCTTGTGCCATTGTTTGAACTAGAAACCCTTTAAGAAAATACACGATTAGAGGGAATAGAATCCCCAGTTCTGTTATCAGCTTATCTAGACAACACAGACTTACAGCAGTATGGACAAGCTGAAAACCGTTCTTTTGTGTGAGCTAAACTGAAGTTTCAGAATAACCATCATGTGGGAGGCTTTTTTTTTTTCATGTAGAAATCTCAAAATATTGTATTTATACATGCCTTCCACTGCTGCCAATATTGTAAGCATCTCCTACACAATCAACAGTAAATGATGCAGTTCATAGACTATTTTGCACTTGGGAAAAATATGTATCTGAACTTGTAAAAAGAAATGTTTGGATTTTGTATTATGATTATTATTATTATTATTATTAAAAGACTAAATGAAACTCCTCTGCCTGTCATCTTTTCCTCTGTCTCAATAGCTTATCCTAGAGCTGGAAAAAGCTTTCAAGACACCAAGTGTCTTCTAGCTTCTACACAGGACTTACTCAAATTTTTCATTTATCCACCTTATTCCTAATGGTTTTGGAATTTGAAGAAACTTGTCTCTCTCGTCTATTTTTAAAAGCAATATCAATAATTATCCTGAGGGGAATCTAGAGCATAGGGGAAATTGAGGATATTGTTCCTCCTCATCACAGTACATTTTCCAAAATCTGGCCAAGCCACAAGTAGCTCAGATACCTCCCTACCTAAGATATCCCACCTCTAGCAAAGTACCTGCATCAAGACTCACTGAAAGTTGTTCTTTTTATGCAGTATATTCTTAACCATCAAACAAAATTCTGAAATACAGATCACTACAGGGCACGCAAGAGCAATCTCAGATCTCATAAATGAGCAGTCCCAATTGCCAGGTTCAAATGACAGGTAAATCTTAATTGTTGCAATTTTATAATTCTCTGACATGAATTTTATTGGGTTTAATATCTTCATGATACAGCTAGCCACTTAAGAGGAACAAGGAAAAAAATCTACCTGATCAAAAATATGATGGGTTGGACTACCAGGATCCTGAGTTTCCCCCTTTAGCGTCTATAAAGGAAATAAGTGCATTCATTCCACAATTATTGAGCTCCTGTTACATTCCAGGCATTGTTCATCAGGCTATCATAGCTTGATAACAATTGCCAGTGGAGTATGGGTCTGCCTGTATCAAGTAGTCTTTAAAGTGAGGTACATGAACACTTTCCAAAGGGTAACCAGGCAAGGAAATCAATCTGAGGAGCCCTTGCTGGGTGGCACAGTTGGTTGGGGCATCATCCCATATGCCAAAAGGTTGAGGGTTCAATTTCCGGTCAGGGCACATACCTAGGTTGTGGACGCAATTCCCAATCTGGGTGCATACAGAAGGGGCACTGGTCGATGTTTCTCACATCGATGTTTCTGTTTCTCTCTCTCTCCCCACCCCCACTCCCTCCTCTCTCTCTTTCTAAAATCAATAAACATAACCTTGAGTGAGCAATAAAAAAAGAAAAAATAAGAAAGAAAGAAATCCAAGTAGAGTTTTAAGGGAATAAATTTCCAGATCCTCAACTGAAAACTAATCTGTTTGAGAGCCTGCCAACATATTCATGCACACTTCCATTCTATATCTTCTTTCACCATAGTCCTTGTCCTACTTTACAGAAGAAAGGCATATCCCTTAACTACACTGAATTTTAATGCATGGCCAGGGTGTAAAAACCTGGGGAGTAGGAGGGAAGGGTTGTTTTTTCCTTTGATTTAAACTTATTCCCATTATAATCAGTCCTGTTACATATTTCAACTTATAAAATGTTCAGTTTTCTACTTCCTACTTGTAAAAACTGAAATTATTTGTTAACTGCTCAAAAACCCATTGTTTTTTATTAAATACATAAGAAACAGTTTGATCATGAAGTCTAACAAAATCATTGGCGTTACTTCTGATTTTTATACCCGATCATTATTTAATTGTTCCCAAAAGCCAAAATCTGAGTTCCACACAAGCACATGCCCATATTTGCCAAGGGGGTAACAAGCCTTCTATCCTACTTATCACTTAATAACTAACTAATGGATTTAGCTATACATATATGGCATTATTCCAAATTACATGAGAAATAGTACTATCTTGTGTTTATAATTTTCATATTAGGTTTAATTTTGAAACATGATTTTTTTTTAGAAAACACTTACAATGTGAGTACTTTTTTTAAAAAAAAGATTTTATTGTCCTGGCTGGTGTGGCTCAATGGATTGAGCGCTGGCCTGCAAACTGAAATGTCGCCGGTTCAATTCCCACCCAGGGCACATGCTTGGGTTGCGGGCTGGGTCCACAGTTAGGGGTGTGCAAGAGGCAACCAACCTATGCTTCTCTCATACATAGATGTTTCTCTCCCTCTCTTTCTCCCTTTCTTCCATTCTCTCTAAAAATAAATTATATTTTTTAAAATTAAAAAAAAATCTTGTTTATTTTTAGAGAGAAGGGAAGGGAGGGAGAGAAACATGATATACCAATCTCACCACCACCAACTGGGAACCTGGGCCTCTACCCAGGCATGTGCCCTGACTGGGAACTGAACCAGTGACCTTCCAGTTCATAGGCCAGCACTCAACCCACTGGGACACACCAGCCAAGACTGAAACATGTTTTTTTGTAACCCATTTTATAAGCTACAGTTCACTTATTCCCCAGTGACTTCTAGCATGTTTTTAAAATGAACATTAACATTTATTTAAATTGAAGAATAAAGTCAAACTTTTTCCTGACAGAAAGCAATTCAGACTTGGCTGATTACCATACAGGCTAAAGGTTTGAAATGAAGACTGGTTTTGCTAATCCCACAAATGGCAGGTATTTTTCATATTGAAATAGATCTGCACTTCAAAATTTTAACAAAAATATCCTGCACACATGATATAATAAAAAGTTATCAAAAATAGTGTTGGAAAGAGTATGAAAATCAGTATCTAACTAGGTTCTTCTGAGTGAAAAGATAATCATTTTTATAAGACTATAACTGAGACTAATGAACAGGTAACAAATCTTTCTGCAGGTTCGGTGGTTTCCAATTCTTTGCTTTTAATAAAATTAAAGGAATACCCTGTTTGATAGTACTTGATAATAGTATTTGGTAATAGGACACTGTGAGTGCCGGCATATGATTTAGAAATAGTTCAAAGACTAGAGAAATATCATTATAATAAATCTCTTCCTTTCCTAATTACTATGTAAACAAGGTTTCTTAGCACGTGTCTATAAAAATAAAAAACATAATACTACCATTAGGTAATATTTATCCATCAATACCTGAACTAACTGAGGAGAAACACGATGTTTCTCATTAAGAGAGACACTTTAAATAAAATTTTAAAGATTTTATTTATTTTTAGAGAGAGGGGAGGGAGGGAGAAAGAGAAGCAGAGAAACATCAATGAGTGGTTGCCTCCTGCACGCTCCCCTACCGGGGACCTGGCCCACACCCCAGGCATGTGTCCTGACAGGGAATCGAACAGGCGACCCTTTCTTTGGTTTGCAGGCGGACGCTCAATCCACTGAGCCACGCCAGTTAGGGTTTATTTTTAATTTTTAACTTCCTTTTAATATTTCCTTAGGTTTCTGAGAATACTCCATTCGTAGCCCCTTCCTGGTGGAAGGAAGGAAATAGTAAAAGGGCTTGGTTTTGTTCACTCCAACTTAGTCTACAAGCGGTGTAACTGGTTTTGAGTCTGGGGGTGGGGCTGACGAGGGAATGCGAGAGAACTCAAGAGGACCATCAGGGGACCCTCCCTAACGAGTCAAGTCCCTCACAGGTCCTCAACGTCATCGTTTTCAACCAGGAGCTAATAATACCTGCAATTGCTTCCTTCTGGGGGTTGGCTCAAAGTTCGAAGGCTGCGGATTGTGCACCGTAAAGCGCTTAGGAACGGAAAGGCGCAGGAGGATGCCTAGGGCTCTGCGCCCCTAGGATTGTGTCCGTGGTACTCGTTTCGGGCAGCTGGACCCGCGGAAATTGCTTCCCTCACAGATTGCCTCTCCTGAGCTCCTCGGCTCCTGAGGCGCACCTTCTATCCCGCAGGTCGCCGACGAAACAGCGCGGAGCCCTCGGGACCTCGGGCTCCTCCCCACGCCCTACTCGGGTCTCAGGTGTACCCGCTCCCTTGGCGGGACAGGTGGAAGTTCCGCATTGCTATAGCGACGACCCGGCCCGCAGGCCGGCCTAAGCCCTGATCGAGGCGTCGTGGCGTCATCACGCCCTCCCCAGGCGCTCGGCCTCGCGGGCCGTACGTCACCCTGGGCGGGAGGTGGGGCTGCGAAGGGCAACGTCAGAGCCCAGCCGGCCGTGTTCCAGGGGCCCGGGAAGCAGGATAAATAGGACGGCAGCCGCGGCGACTGGGGGTCTGGGGTGGAGCGTGCCCTGTGTTTTGTATACGGGTTCCGGGGCTCGGTAGAGGCGCGGCGAGAGGAGAGGAAAGTGCGGTGGCCCTGGAACCTGGATATCGCGCGAGGCAAGCTGCGCGCGGGCGGGCGGGCTATGGCGCAGGCGGGTTACGGGGCCGGCGCTGGTAGCGGGGCCCGGTGCATGGCGGTCTGTCGGCGGAGTCGCCCTCGGGGGCTGTCAGGTTGGTGGCTCTGGGAAGTGTGGGTCCACCGTGCCCAGGTGGGAGGCCGGGCGGGCGCAGAGCCCCGGGAAGTTCCCGAGCCCGTTGTGCCCACCCTTCTCCTGTCCTAGCCCGACATCCGGGCGGCTGGACGGCGGCCTGACCCTTCCCCACCCCGGGTCCTGGCCCCCATCCCTACCCTCTATTCCACCCAGAGACTCCTTCCCCACGACTCCAAACCCCCCCTTCCCCGGTGACTGCGCCCGCCTCCACCTCCGTGACCCCACATCCCACCAACTGACCGTAAGACCTCACCATGTTACCTTCAGTTCTTAGTCATTGATTCTGACAACCCAGATAGTTCCCCAGCACTGCCCAGGGACCCCACCAACTCAGTGACTCCCTCAGCTCTATCTAATACAGTGACTCCGTACCCGAGATCCCCACACCCTTCCTTAATGACCGCAAACCTTTTCAATGACCCCACTGGCCCAGTAACCTATCCAGTTCTACTCTCTTCTCCCACAAACTCGGTGACTCTTAAGCCCTACTCCAGTAGTTTCCCACCCAGTCATCCACAAACCTTTAGTATCTGTTCATCCCTTATTTGCCCTGTTACCTCATGATGCTCATTCCATGTTCCCCCTTCATCCTAACGTCATCCCCACTGACATCCCTCTGCACC
Source organism: Pteronotus mesoamericanus (assembly GCF_021234165.1). NCBI lineage: Eukaryota > Metazoa > Chordata > Mammalia > Chiroptera > Mormoopidae > Pteronotus > Pteronotus mesoamericanus. The sequence continues at coordinate 5,356,667 of NW_026555085.1, forward strand.
CCAGCCTCCCAGTGTCAATCAGCACGTGACTTAAAAGTGCCCTAGCACCATGCCGGTGCCAAGGAAGATATGGATATGAATATTAAGTAGTAATAGTTGAAGGCATCGAGGAAATCTGCATTGAGTGTACGGGCCCAGATTCAAGTCCCTAGCTCTGCCACGGTTGTGTTTTGGGAAACTAGGAGAAGCCCCTTTCTCACTCTGGACCTCAGTTTCTCATCTGTATTGTAATGTGGGTGAGTTAAAGGATCTCAGAGTTTACTTCGAGCTGTGAAATTCTGCAGTTCTCAGTGAACGTAGTTGTTTGCAATCATTTTTGTGCCCTTCCCTAGGAGTTTACTCTTGTAACCTCACCCCAGCGTCTACTTGATTAATGAACCTTATTCTCTCACTCCCTTGACCCCTTGCACTCTTTAATAGTCCATACCCATTTCCCTTGATCAGGCCCCATCAGTTAACATGTTTGCCAAGCAGGATAGCAGAGTGCTTCAGCTCCAGGCATTGATGTGGTAAGAGACCTGGATTCTAGTATGACTGTAGCCCTTTCTTCAGCCATGGCACCTCAGGCATACCATTTTGCCTCTCTGGACCCTCAGTCTCCACCTGTTAACTGAAAATAATAGTAGTGCCTAAGATAATGCATGCAAAGCATTTGACACCTTGCCTGGTACACATTTACCTTTCAACAACCCCAAGAGGTGGTTATTACCTCCACCACCATTTTCCATGTTTGTTTGTTTTGGGTTGGCTTTAAGCAAATGAAGAACCTGAAACACACATAAGTACCAGAACTGGGATTTGAACTCAGTCTTAAAAACTCACTTGTTCCATTATCTCTTTTGCCCTCAAACCTACCTAGTTTTCTAGGTCACCATCAGCCCCTTGTTTCTTATTTTCTAATAATTCTAAGCCCAACATCAACTCATTCCACGAACCCCAAGGTTTCTGTTATCCCATTGTTCATGACTTTTGACCTCATATGCCCTGAGCTCTCTGCATCTTAATACATTACCCTGTTCATTCTCTGCCCAGATACCATCTCACCCTGTGAGTCCCTGGAGCTCCCAGCCCTCCATTAGCTTACTCACCCTAAGGTGTCTCACACCTCATGGGCACTTCATCCCAAATCCTTTCATCCTGCTAAGCTCCTTACCCACAGGAATTCATATATTCTAAAACCCTCTATCCCAGCAGTCTTTCCTCATAGGATCTCTTCCTATTTTCAGTCTCTTAGTGTTCTAGCTACCTCCCTTCTACCATCCTCAGCCACAGCTGTTACCCAAAACTTTTATCTATAGTTCACCTGGGGAGCTCCTTCACCCAGCTATAACATACACACCCTCCCATCCTAAGATCCTTCTTTTTACACCCTGTCCAATATGCTGTGAGACCCTGCCTCTCAGATTCCTGAGTCTCTTGACATTTTCCTCCTTTTCACCACTGATGTCCTTTTCAAATTGGAATCACCCTTCACCTTTTCCCTCTCCCTGTATCACTGTCACTTCTCAGCAGTGCCTTTTTCCTGCCTTCCTCTTATTTTTCTCCCAACCATTTTCATCTCACCAATCTGAATAACATTGATTATGATGTAAACCCCCTTCCATTCCCAACTCTGCCCTTTTTCCACTGTCCTGTGCGCCTAACTCCAGGACCCCATGAACAGCCCAGCCACTCAGCTCTCCTTCCTTCACACACAGCACTGTCCAAACCATTGGTTTCTTTGGCCTATCCAAAGAACTGCACTTTCTTGGAAAGTTCTGATAATAGATCTCCAAGGTCACAGTCATTTAGAGAGACCTTAGAAGTTCTTAATCTAGCCTCGTCTCCTTGACCCGCTCCCACGGATCCTGTCCTGTTTATAAAACTGCCTGCTGTATATGCCCTCAGGGTAGAATGCTTTGAGTGTCAGCTTCTGCCTGCATTGAATTAGCTCCATTGTTTTCCAAGCCCAGGGAGGGCTTTCCTGTCCTCTCCCACCAGAAGACAGGATGGTGAGTAGCAAAATGTGACATTAAAGATCAACATCTAAAAGTCTGTTCTGTGGGTCACCAAGTTCCCGGGTCTCCTATAATGTACGTATTGACTCTACAACAATAAATACAGCAGAGGGCAAAACTAGAGTTAAGGAAAGGGTAAATCCTGGGGTCTACAAATTATGTGGCTTTATTTTTTAAAAGGAATTTTTGCCTTAGGCTTATTTAATCTTTCTTAGGGCACAGTACATAGTCTGCCTGGCATCTTTGGTACTTGTGTACTCTTCTCACCCCACCTCCCACTTCCACTGTGATTTCTTTGAGAACAGAGAACTGGGTTTTCTTTGCTTTCTGTCCTCTTAATCCTGTCACTCATATTTAGCAGGGAGTCAGTAAAGACTTAAAGGATTGAATGAACACATTCAGAAAATTTGCATCAGTACAAACAAGTGAAAATAGTTTACATATACTCTCGTCTTGTAGCCACAACAACCCTCTCCCCAAGTCCTTCCACAGGTGACATGGGCAAGTCCCTTGAGTTTAACCATCTGGAGTTTAGACACCTTTTTTTTTAATCATTGCTCCAGTGAGGGAATGGTGTAAGTGCTCAATTTCACTGTATTTCTGGTAAGATTAGCAGTTGGTTGACATAGTTGCTAGAATACTGTGGTTATAAGGCCAGGGTCTGTCATACATAGATAGACCAGTTCTCAAAAAACAGCTAGATGAAATATTTAGAGGGGGTTGCAGAAACAATAGAGGAAACCAAATTGACAAAATGTCGGTAATTGTTAAAGTTGAGTAATAGGTTCTTGGCTTCATTATACTATTCTTTCTACTTTTGTGAATGTTTGGAATCCATAATAGAATTGTAAAAAAAAAAAACCAAAAAACAAAAAACAAACCTCTAAAAACAGCTAGGTGAACAAGTGAGAGTTTAGCTCAGTTTCTTGGAAAACACCTCAAAGTAAATGAGCTGCTGTTGCTGAGTCAGTACCATGACCTAGGTTAGTAGTATATTTAGTCCTGGCCTACCTTTGACCTCTTCTGTTTGTGAGATACCAGTATGCTAAATACAAAAATTAGCACCGTGGAGATTTCTCTACTGGGTATCCTGGGAACTGTACCTGGCAACAAGCACCTGTGTCTCTGGTCCTTCCCTGCTTCCCAGCCCAGTTACGGTTTCTGGTGGTAAAGAACTGGACTGCACCTTGGAAGGTGAGGCAGCGAGGGAGGTGAGAGAAAGTTCAGAACTCAGTTAGGTTCTTCTTCTGGTCTAAAGCCTTTAGATTCCTGGAAGATCCTAAAGGTATGGAGGTTTATTCATTTACTCATCCATTCCACAAATGTCTAGTGAATGCCTGCTAGGTCCAGGTACTTTTCTAGTAATTGAGGATAGAGTAATGACTAAAAGAAAGTTTCATTACTTAAGGAACTCATCCTTTGGGGAATGGATGAGGGAGAAACTTACAATAAACAAATAAATACTGAAAACATTAAGCAGAGAAAGGAAATAGAGAATACCAGGAGTCAGGGTATTAAATTTTAAATAGAATGGTCAAGGAAAGTCTCACTAAAAACGTAACATTTTAGCAAAGACCTGAATGAAGTTAAGGGGTGAGCCGAGCGTATATGTGGAAGCGATATATTCCCATCTGTGGGAACAGCAAGTAGGAAGCACCTGCGGCAGGAGATTGCTTGGGATATTTGAGAAGCATGAGGATGCCAGCCTCATGGCATCCATGGCCATGAGTATGGCTGCAGCAGAGTAATAAGAGAGGAAACATAGCAGGAGATACAGGAAGGGGAATGCATTAGTGGCAGGTTATGTTGGACGTCATAAGCACTGAATTTTATTATGAATTGTGAGTGAGATGACAGCCATTGGAGGGTTCTAGGCAGATAAATGACGTGAACTGACATAACGGATCATTCTGGCTGCTGCGTTGAAAATTGTAGGAGCCAAGGGTGCAAAAAGGGAAACTGGTTAGGGGCTACCACAATAGTCCAGGCAAATGAAATCGGTGGCTTGGACCCAGAGGAAGACAGTTGAGAAGTGGTTGGATTCTGGGTATACAGGGTGGAGCAAAACTAGGTTAACAGCTGTTTGTATGGAAAATCATGCAATAATTAATAAGTAATAATACAAGAATAAACTTTCTGTACTCACAACTGTAAATCTACTTTTGCCCCACTGGATTTTGAAAGAGGAGCTAACAGGATTTGCTGATGGATTGGGTGCAGCATGTGAAATATTGTAAATAGAGGAGTTGAGGATAGCTCCCTCATTTTTGGCCTGAGCAACTAAAGGATGGAGTTCTCATTTAGTAGAATAGGGGAGTCTGGAGGAAGGGCGAGTTGTGAGAAGGGGGAAATAAGGAATTCCCTTTTGAATGTCAAATTTGAGATTTTTTGGTTATTGGAATGTTGAGTAAGCAGTTGGATTTTCAAGTCTGTTACACATCAGTAAACTTCCGCGCTCCTGGGAACTAAAAGAACATTACTAGTGGGTAAGAGACAAAGGAGTATGATGGGGAAACGCTGGCGCTTCGAGAGTGGGGCCGGCTCCACCACCATGTAGCTGTGTGATCTTTTGGGACTCCTGCAGTTGTGGCCTCTGTATCTTTATCTGCAGAACAACTGCTTTAGATGGGACGAGAGCTGCCTTCTTAGCCCCTCCCCTTGTGTGGGCTGATAAATTAGTGCTTAAAGAAGATAATATATCTGTCTATCTAAGATCATTTTGGAAACTGCTGAGCTTTACACAAGGTGACAGCATTGGTGTTAAGATTTTTCCTTTCTTCACTAAAAATGCAGAAACTCCCTGTCATGCACTGGGCACTATGCTGAACCGCTGTGTGTGGTGACAGAGAAGATACATCCCTGCTTTTAAGCTGCCTATTGTAGCTTCACTGCTAAGTAAGAAGGGAACAAGCTGGAGTCTGTTGATCTCGTGTGACATCAACCATGGAAACCTTGTTATTGACCTGGGTCTGGGAGAAAACAGTGAATGTGGATGTCAGAGATGAGGCAAGGTGGTCTTATTCCAAGTGAGGAAAAAGTGGTCATCCTACCTGGTGCTGGTGGAAGGGTTGGGGAGGTGTGACTCAGTTCCTTTCCTCCTCCATCCTTTCATTCAACATTTACTCCTCTGCCAGGAACTTCTCTTAAGGAACTCAGTTCCAAAGTAGACGAAAAGCTTCAATTCTGGCCTCACGAGTTGCAATTACATTTAGTTCACAATAAGTGGCACTAATTTAGGATTTAGATTTGAGCTAAATAGCTCACTTAGCTATATGATCTAATAGTATTATTCATTTAGTATCTGTGGGCACATTCTTGGTTAGGTGCTGATTAAGTTGAAATGCATGCTTTCCAGGAACTGAAATTATAAGCAGTATAACAGAAAGTAGGAATGTGTTCTTCTCCTTGCTGCACCCCAAAGAGTCAAGTTTAAGAAAAATGTATCGTGGCACGTTAATCTCACTTCTGGAAGCACAGTCACTCCAATGTGTTTACCCTGTGTCATTTAGCTGTTGATGTTTATATTATAAAGAGAGTGTCTGAACAGCTAAACAAGGCTAACTGAGACACAAATCCAAGTGCAACTGAAGCCATTGTCTTTAACTGGTGGCATTAACCTACTGACAAAACCTCAGATGCCTCTTGCCCTGGCCAATATCAATAAAGGTTCAGAAATGTGTGGATCTTATAAACGCTATGCAGTCGTCTTTGTTTTGCTGGTAGAAGTGCAGTTCAGAATCAGAGCTGCAGTGTTGGATGTGGCATTCAAAGCCTCACAGCACTGTAGACTATCACAGCTGGAAGCCAGAGTGCTGCTTCTAGTGCCTCTGGGTTAGCACCCCAAACTTGCCCTCAGTAAACGATTCATCTCCAAGAAGCCCAGATAGAACTTTTTAGCTTGGTAGTGTTTCTTACTGCATAACCTTTTATTTGTTGGAAGTCCCTGCTACTTTGGGATTTTGATAAAGCATGAGACCCATGCAGTTAAGATAAGAACCAAGGAACTGGGGTGCCCCTTGAGATTGAGCAACTGACCTGAGGCTTAGATGTGGAAGGTGTGGCAGGGGTATCTGAGACCAGAGTTCTCTTGGTCTGAGATCGGCCTCTTAACCTAGGACATACTGTCTTGAGACCTTAAAAACAGTGAGGAGGAAGGCAGCCCCTGCTTAGCCACCACTCCCCACATTGTGGCCAGGCTAGGACATGTGTGTTGAAGCCAGTATGTCCCCAGGTCCCATGTAGATTTGCTGTTGCCTCATGCTCAGCTTGATGAGCTTTCCATATGATACTCCAGAATGACATCCATGAATTGTGAAGCTCAGTTTTCAGATGCGGTCTTGCTGCAAACCTGTAACATAATGGAATCTATCCTGTCAGCACTGAACTAGCCATGCCGCCCCAGTGGAGAATCATAAATATTCCTGTAGCCAACAAAAGGAGTACGGAGCATGCGTGTAGACTTTTTTTAATTCATTTGTTTTTTTTTATTTTACATAGGTAATGCATTCATGAGGGTTTAATTTTTTATGTATAAGAGATATACAGTGAAAAGTGACCCTTCTATCATTTTGCCCTTATCATTCAGTTATCCTTCCACAAGCAACGCTGGTTAGTAATTTCTTTTTCTTTATCTTTAAAAAATATTTTATTTATTTATTTTAAGAGGTAAGGGGGGGAGAGAACTAGAGGAAGAGAAACATCAATGTGCCTCTCATGTGCCCCCTACTGGGAACCTGACCCACAACCCAGACATGTGCCCTGACTGGGAATCAAACTGGCAACCCTTTGGTTTGCAGGCCAGCATTCAATCCACTGAGCCTCACCAGCCAGGGCCATTTATGCTATTTCTAATTTTTCCTATTTTTGCATACAAGGCTGCCATGAATAACCTTGAACATGTATCATGTTGCACACAGCTCTGTCTGCCGCGTAGACTAGACATGACATTGCTGGGTCACATGGTATATACATTGGTAGTTTTGACTGATGCTGCAAAATTGCCCCACATAGAGTTTGCACCAGTGTGTACCCCCAGGAGCAATGTATGACTCTGCCTATTTTCCTTACAGCATCATGACATTGCTTTGAGTTAATATATGGAGTGCACTCTCCCTCCCAGGAGCATGCCCATGCCTTTCTTCTAAACTTCAAAGGTCCTTACCAGGCTTGTGTCCAGGAGCGCAGGGGGCAGCGGCAGCTCATTGGGCTACCTCCTGAACCTGTCTGCAGGCCCCCTTTTCTCTGACTTCCCAGTGAGCCAAAGCAGCCCTGCCCAGGTCTCTCCAGTTGCTTCTTCTATCCTAAGCCTTTCCTAGTTTCACTGTCCCCAGCCTTCATAAACATACCCTCAAAATTTAAAAAAAAATGTATATATAGATTACCTAGAGATCAAGATAGAATACTGAATCATAGAACCCCACTATGATACTATTCCACAAGACAAAAAGCACAACAGCCCCATTTGAAGAATATTGCATTTTAAAATATATCCAAATGAGATAACTGGACCTCTGCTCTTTATAAGAGAAGAAAGGAAGAAAAAATTTAGGGGAAGAAGTTCCCAACCTCAGTACTTAGACTGGCATGAATTAGAGGCAGAAGAACTATATATTCTGCCTCTACTTCATGCTACCTAGGAGGGATGAGAAGCAGGTAGTAACAGGAAGGCTGTGGGGAGAACAAAGGAAAACCCTGAGAGGGAGAAGCTGGTAACCAAGCAAACGGGTTTAGTGTCTGAAGAACTAAACTAAACTAAAGAATTGCCTCTCAGCTCAATGCTGTTATCTTTTCATTTCAGTGACTTAATCTTTTTTAAGATTATACCCTTCCTTTCAGCAGCTGTTCATTTCTTTTTAGCCTCTTCTACCATTGTCTCACTTGGAGTTACGGCTTCTGTGAGCTGGAACTGTATGAATGTTCCTTATGTCTTTTTTCACTGAGCATTCATTTGTTAACCCTCCTCCATTAATCCAGATGGTTCATGGTTCTTGTCTAAAACATTTAAACAAGCATCCTTGTTCAAATAACTTTTGTTTTCTGTGAATTCTTTTTGTGAAATGAATTATGGAGAGGGGAATATTAGCTCTCAGATGCTGAACCTTCCCCACTGGGTTAAGCATTGACAGACCACTCTCTGGCGAGCTGGAGCAGTCTCCAGTGCCATCAGCAATGCATGCTTCTGCCTGCCTGCCTGCCTTTGCCAACATCCAGAGTTGGAATTTTTTTTATTAATAGACTTTATTTCTTAGAGCAGTTTTAGGTTTACAGAAAAATTGAACAAAGTACAGAGCATTCCCATATACTTCCTCACACCCCCTGTTCCCAGCTTCCCCTGTTATAACCTGAAATATCTCAGATATTTCATGTTCAGTTTCAGACCACCACAGTAAAGCAAATAAAGCAAGTCACAGAAATTTTTTGGTTTCTTTGTGCATATAAAAGTTATATTCACACTATACTGCACCCTATTAAGTGAGCAATAGCATTATATCTAAATAAAAACAGTACACATAACTAATAAATGCTAACCACTACCTGAGCCTTCAGTAAGTTATAATCATTTTGCTGGTGGAGGGTTTTGCCTCAGCATTGATGGCTGCTGACTGATGAGGGTGGTGGTTGCTAAAGGATGAGGTGGCTGTGGCAGTTCCTTTTAGACAACAGTGAAGTTTGCAGCATTGATTGGCTCTTCCTTTCACGAATGATTCTCTGTAGCATGCAATGCTGTTTGATAGCATTTTACCCACAGAACTTTCAAAATTGAAGTCAGTCCTCTCAAACCCTGCCACTGCTTTACCTACTAAGTCTATGTAACATTCTAAATCCTTTGTTGTCATTTCAACAGTCTTCACAGCATCTTCACCAGGAATAAATTCCATCTCAAACTACTTTCTTTGTTCATTGATAAGACTCCTTATCTGTTGAAATTTGATCATGAGATTACAGCAATTCAGTCACATCTTCAGGCTCCACTTCTAATTCTGGTTCTCTTGCTCTTTCTATCACATCTGCAGTTACTTCTTCCACTGAAGTCTTGAACCCCTCAAAGTCATCCACAAGGGTTGGAATCAACTTCTTCCAAACTCCTGTTAATGTTTACTCAGTAAGTTGCTACAAACCTTCAATTTTTTTTTTAAAGCCAATATCTGTGAAGCACATTGACAGAAAGTATGCCTGTATTAACGTCTTGCACCGGTGTGTTACATTTGTTACAATTGATAAGCCTAGTATCAGTACCTTATTATTAACTAAAGTCCTAGTTACGGTTCACTCTTTGTATTATACATTCTATGGATTGTGACAAATGCATAATGTCAGGGATCCACCGTTACGATGTCATACAGAATAATTTCACCACCCAAAAATGTCTAGTGCTCTACCTGCTCATCCCTTCTGTCCTCCTTCTGCACTCTTGGCAACCAGGGTTTTTTTTTTTTTTAACTTGGCATCCAGTTTTTTCACTGATATTTTTACTGTTTCTATAGTTTTGTGTTTTCCAGAATGTCTTATAGTTGAACTTGCATGTAGCCTTTTCAGGTTGGCATCTTTCACTTCGTGAAGTGCATTTAAGGTCCTTTCATGTATTTTTGTGACTTAATAGCTCATTACTTTTTATCACTGAATAATATTCCATTATACAGATACCACAATTTGTTTATTAAAGAACATTTTGATTGCTTCCTGTTTTGGGCAATTATGAAAAAGCTGCTGTAAAGATAAGTTTTTGACTCATTCAGGTAAATATCTAGGAGTAGGAATTGTTGGACTATTTGGGAAGAGTATTTTAACTTTGTAAGAAACTGCCAAACTGTCTTCCAAAGTACCATTTTGCTGTACCATTTTCTATTCCCACGAGTTATGAATAAGCTGTTCCTCCACATACTTGCCAGCATTTGGTGTTGTCAGTGTTTTGGATTTTGGCTATCCTAATAGGTATATAGTGATATCTCATTGTCTGTTGGATGTTAAACCTCTTACTTTGTCTTTTTGGTAATTTAATAAGTAAAATATCACCATGATTGTTCTTTCTTGTTCTTTAATTACTAATGAGAATGAACCTTTTTTATTAGGTTTTTCTTTTTTTTTTTTTGGTTTTGAATTCAAATTATAGCCTAACTTGTCCAGTGGGAATTTGATATTGTTCCTAGAGGTTTGCATGTATCTGCACGTTATTTTTTTCACCCAATTTTTAAAATTTGTGGCAAAGTACACATAACATAAAACTTACCATTATAATCATTTTAAGTGTACAGTTCAGTTGCATGTGTTTTTAATATCATTTCTTATGTTTTATTTATTTAATATTTTCCCCTAATGTTTTTTTTTAAGACTAACTCTTCTTTTGGCTTGATTTTCTTTTGTCTTCTTTTCCTTGTTAGGATCTGGATATTGTTCCATTTTAATGAACTAATGGAGTAAATTTACTTTTTGTCACAGTGATGTTTCTAAATAACTGTGATGATCCAGTTTCTCTTGATGGTGATGGAATGTTTCATTTTCTTATTTTTTTAAAGATTTTATTTATTTTATTTTTAGAGAGGGGAAAAGAGAGGGAGAGAAACATCTATGTGAGAAATAAACATCTGTGGGTTTGCCTCTCGAATGCACTGCGACCTGGGACCAAACCCTCAACCAAATCATGCGCCCTAACTCATGGGAATCAAAAAGCAACCTTTCACTTTGCTGGAAGATGCCCAGCCAACTGAGCCACACCAATCATGGCGAATGTTTTATTTTCAAATAGCTATTAAGCCAGTGGTGACCCCAGGCTGACTTCCAGAAATAGTCAGATATAACTTCATCATATTTGTACTAATTTGCTTGTTTGTATAAAAACAAATCCTCAGGATGATCCTTCCAAAATGCCTTTATTCTGGACTTTTCTTTTCATGGGCAAAACGTAGTTTTGAAACTCAGCCATGATTGGGGGTTTACAAACTAAGGTCTTAAAATTCAGTTAAACATATGACTGAAAATAAGATCTTTAAGTTATCTGTTTTAGTTTAAATGAATTCTGTTCTGTAGTAAAGGGGTCTGCATCTTCACAGCCCTTTTGAAATTGAAAGTAATCCATTTTGTCTAATTACTCCTTTTTCTGTCACTAATTCAAATCTATTAAACTGTAGTAACTAAATGGGAACCATATTAAAAAGTGATTTGGGCTTTTTACATCAGCGGGCCTTTTGAAAAGACATGTTTAGCTGATGTTTTAAATGCATGTGTTATGTTAATGCAAGTTTCTGTTAATTTCATGTTTTCTCTAGTGTTTGTAAACCCATAGAACCAAGCCTGTTTCACTAGGGTTTTGTGTGTTCATTGAAGTCTTTTTCTATAATAACAAATACCGAATAATTTTAGTACAACACTTCCAAATCTGGTTCTAATTTGCCACTTGACTCTCTCAGACTTTATTTCTCCCAACCTAATGCTATTTGTCCTCTCTGAGAAGTTTTCTATATTCCCAAATGAGGAATTTTCTGAGTGAAACTTAAGTTAGAAAAAAAACATTTTTTTCTAAGTTGAACATTCTTCTCTTTCCAAGAATTTTTTAAATTTCTTTTTTCATTTCTAAATACAGTTGCCCTTCAGGCTGACTGAGACCGAGTACAAGAAAGCCTTGTTTGAATGTCCAAGGAACTCTGGTTGGCAGAAAATAATGAAAGAGTGAACAGGTGCCTTAGTCAAGGAGAAGGCTAGTTTGTGGATTAGGTTAGGTCTGAACTGTGAAGTGGAGACCGAGTGGAGAAGCAAAAATATGTGGGTATCCTTTAGTTTCCTGTCTTTTTTTTTTTTTTTAAGATTTTATTTATTTATTTTTAGAGAGAGGGGAAAGGAGGGAGAAAGAGAGGTAGAGAAACATCAATGTGTGGTCACCTGTCACGCACTCCCTACTGGGGACCTGGCCCGCATCCCAGGCATGTGCCCTGATGGGGAATCAAACCAGCAACCCTTTGGGTTGCAGGCCGGCGTTCAGCCCACTTAGCCACACCAGCCAGGGCTAATTAAGTAGCTTTACATAATGAACAAAAAAACAAGTGAGCAAAATAGAACCAGAGACTGGAAATAAAAAACAAACTGACAGTGACCAGAGGGGAGGGAAGAGGAGGATAACAGGTAAAGAAGGGGAAGGGTCAAGTCAAGGAACATGTGTAAAGGGCCTGTGGACAAAGACAATGGAGGGGCGGGGATGAGGACTGAAAGTGGAAGGTGAGGGGTAGATAGAGCAAGGGAGAGTTAATAGGGGGAAATGGGGACAACTGTAACTGAACAATAAGTTTTTTTTAACAAGTAGGTTTACAGTTTGTATGGAAATTAATAAGTAATAATACAAGAATAAACTCCACATTTTGTGTATCCACAACTGTAAACCTACTTTTGCCATACCCTCTATTATGAAGCCACAGGGCTATTTCCTGCATCAGAGCTAACAATAGGTTAAGTTCATTTAGAAATGCATCAGACAGACCTGGCTGGTGTGGCTCAATGGATTGAGCACCAGGCCTGCAAACCAAAGGGTCGCGGGTTTGCGGTCAGGGCACAGGCCTGGGTTGCAGGCCAGGCCCCAGCAGGGGGCGCGTGAAAGGAGACCACACATTGATGCTTCTCTCCCTCGCTTTCTCCCTCTCTCTAAAAATAAATACTTAAAATCTTTTTTAAAAATGCAACAAACCGAAACTGGACTTCGTGCTAGTTCTGTCAGAGTGCCCCCTTTTCATCCCTACCTTTTTGTCATACCTCTTACCTCCCCCGCCACCACCTCTCCCCGCTACCTAGTCTCTCTTCCCTATACCCAGAGCTCAGGTCATTGGGGAGCTGGTAAACCTGTCCCGTCCACCGAGAAAACCGCAGCTGCACTGCTCTCCCTTTCGCCCTTTCTTAGAGGGCCACAGGAGGTAGGAATCTAAAATGTCAAGTACAGGTGGGAGCAGTGTAGACACAGCCATCCGGAGGCAGTGACAAGTCTCTCTGACTCTGTCAGTTTCACTGTTGCTAGTTTAATACCGACCCAGGAGGATTCAGAGAAAATCGTTTGATGAAAGAAAGGGAGAAAAACGGCAATTAGATCCTTGTACATGCCTCGCAGCCATGAAGCACCTCTCACTACCCTCAGGCAGGCTCTGTTGGAAGGCAGCTTCAGACATCGGGAAAGGTTAGAGAGCAAAAGTGGACTGTTTGAAAAGTGTATATTATGAGGCTTAAGGAGGAAAGTTGAGTATTTAGCCTGGACACAACGTATAAAAGAATGGAGATTTCTTTGCTTTGGGTCTAAGAAGAGTTATTTTGGGAAATGGGGCTATCAGCTATTCCCTCTTTCCATTGTGGTCAGATCAAGAAGAACTGGGTTTAGGTTGCAGTGGGTGAGATGAAGGTTTAACAACCAATATTTGCGTGTTTTGGGATGCTGACATTGTGTCACAGCAGATTAGCAGAAGGAAGAAAAATACCTGATATTGAGAGGTACGGAGCCAGCCTCTCTAGCTTTGTATCCTAGCTTCAGCACTTGCTAGCTATGGGACAAATTACCCCACCTCTAAGCCTCAGTTGCCTCATTTGTAAAATAGGGATAATGTTCCTATACCCTCACAGGATTATTTTCAAGATGAAGAGAGTTAATGTAGGTAAAAGGCTGTGAACAGTGGCTGACACATATTAAGGGCTATTTATGTGATAAATATAATTAGCATGAGCAATGGAAAGGATTTTAGGGCCATCTGGGCTGTGCTTCACTTTAGAGATGAGGTGGCTGTCACAAGAGGTAGGATCAAGATTAGAAGCCATTTCTGCAGAGTTGTCCAGGGCTGTTGCCACTACTCTTGGCTACATTTCAGAAATGCCCATTGTTTCAAAAACATTTCCCTTTAGGCTCTTTTCCATTCCCTTCTCCTTGGAACTGGTATTTCTAGAGTACTTCCTAGGTGTATTAATTGCACTGTACTAAATGCTGACATATATGACCTCATTTAATCCTACAGTAACTTGTGAAGATTTCACTATTCTCCTCCTTATTTTATTTTTTTATAAATAACATTTTATTGGTTATGCTATTATAGTTGTCCCTTTTTTTTTCTTTCCTTTATTCCCCTCCACCCTGCACCGCCCTTCCCCCAGCATCCTCCCACCCCCTAGTTCATGTCCATGGGTCGTACATACAAGTTCTTTGGCTTCTCCATTCCCTACTATTCTGAACCTCCCCCTGCCTATTTTGTATCTACTATTTATGCTTCTTATTCCCTGTACTTTTCCCCCCTTTCACCCTCTTCCCACTTCCCGCTGATCTTAATTTTTGTGATTCTGTTCCTGTCCTAGTTGTTTGCTCAGTTTGTTTTTGGTTTGGTTTTAGTTTTTAGGTTCAGTTGTTGATAGTTGTGAGTTTGGTGTCATTTTACTCTTCATAGTTTTTGATCTTTTTCTTAGATAAGTCCCTTTAACATTTCATATAAATAAGGGCTTGGTGATGATGAACTCCTTTAACTTGACCTTATCTGGGAAGCACTTTACCTGCCCTTCCATTCTAAATGATAGCTTTGCTGGAGAGAGTAATCTTGGATGGAGGCCCTTGTCTTCCATGACCTTGAATACTTCTGGCCAGCCCCTTCTTGCCTGCAAGATTTCTTTTGAGGAATCAGCTGATAGTCTTATGGGAATTCCTTTGCAGGTAACTGTCTCCTTTGCTCTTGCTGCTTTTAAAATTCTCTCCTTGTCTTTAATCTTGGGCAATGTAATTATGATGTGCCTTGGTGTGTGCTTCCTTGGGTCCAACTTCTTTGGGACTCTCTGAGCTTCCTGGGTCTCCTGGAAGTCTATTTCCTTGACCAGATTGGGGAAGTTCTCCTTCATTATTTTTTCAAATAAGATTTCAATTTCTTGCTCTTCCTCTTCTCCTTCTGGCATCCCTATGATTCGGATGTTGGATCGTTTAAAGTTGTCCCAGAGGTTCCTAAGCCTCTCCTCATTTTTCTGAATTCCTGTTTCTTCATTCTGCTCTGGTTGAATGTTTATCTCTTCCTTCTGCTCCCAATCATTCATTTGAATCCCAGTTTCCTTCCCTTTCCTGTTGGTTTCTTGTATATTTTTCTTTATTTCACTTTACAAAGCATTCACTTTTTCCTCCACTTTGCGATCATACTCAATCATTTCTGTGAGCGTCCTGATTACCATGTGTTTTGAACTGTGCATCTGATAGGTTGGCTCTCTGTTCCTCGCTTAGTTCTATTTTTGGAGCTTTGATCTGTTCTGTCATTTGGGCCATATTTCTTTGTCTCAGCACACCTGTTACATTGGAAGGGGCAGAGCCTTAGGTATTCTCCACGGTGAGGCAACGCAGGTCGCTGGGTGGTGACATTGTATGTGGGGAATGGGTCAGAGAGGGAACTGTGCCGCTTGCTCTGCTCTCAGACAGCTGTCAGTCACTTCCCTTGCTACCCACAAGCAAATTGGGCCCTTCTGGTACTATTTCCCGGGTAGATGGGTTTGTGTAGGTTCTAGGACCCTGTGGGTCTCTCCAATAAACTCTCCTGTGAGGCTGGGAGTTTCTCCTGCTGCTGCATGGCCCACAGATTTTTACAGCCAGAGGTTTTGAGGCTTTCTTTGCCCGCACTGGAACCCTGGATTGCTGGGTCTGTCTTGCTCCCAGCTGTTCCTCCCAGTTTATCTGTACACAAATGTGGGACCACCTGGTTTGCCAGCCGCCTCCTTGCTGCACATCCTCTCTGCCCCAGCTGCCTATCTCCACCCCTCCTACCAGTCTGGATAATGTTTCTTCTTTAACTCCTTGATTGTTGGACTTCCATACAGTTAGAGTTTCTGGAAGTTCTGGTTATTTTTTGTTTTTAAATTTGTTGTTGTCCTTCTTTTGGTTGTGCAAGGAGGCAAAGTGTATCTACTTATGCCTCCATCTTGGCTGGAAGTATCCTCCTTTTTTGAGAAGTGCCATCTGAGGCTCAGAGAGGTTCGGTTACTTTCCCAAGGGAACACAGCTTCAAAGAGGTAGAGACCAGATCAGGATCCAGGCTGTCTTACTCCAGAGCCTGTGTTCTTAATCACACCCGATTTTTCTCAGAAAGTCTCAATAGAGCCCAGGTGAGCTAAATTAAACCACCATTGCTGCAGCATCTGTGGCCCCCGGCCAGAAAGATTTGGGGCCGTTTTGTAATCCCCCTCAAACTATAGTCTGCTTTGTATTCAGACCTAGGCCTCTCACATGCTTCCTTAACTTCTGACACAATGCTATTACACAAAAATAGGTTATCAAAACAACTTCTCTCCCTGATAAAGAGAATTAAAATTGAAGATCATGGGGCAAACCAAGAGGCTAGCACCAGAGCTTCCCTGAGATTGAGACCATGTGAGAATTATCAGGGCTCTGGGCCAGGGTGGGGTTACTACTTGAGTCCTAGCAAACCAAAGAAGATGGGTCAGATGTCAGAATTCACACCTAAACTGGTGGTTCTCTACCTTTAATCTCTTTAAGACACTGATGACAGTCATGGACTCCCCCCACTTCAGAAAAATGGTCAGGCTCATACACTATTTTTAGTTATCTTCAGGGTTCATAAACCTACATCTAGAAACCTCCGTACTAGGGAGCAAAGTAGAGTACTTAAAAGCCAGATGGCCTGAGTTCAAATCCTCCCCTCCCACTTAGCTGTGTGACCTTGAACAAGGTACTTACGCGTCTTGGGCTTTAATTTCCTCAATTGTAAAGTGAGGTAATAACAGGATTATTGTGAGCAGTTACATGTAAAATGCCTAGTACATGGTTAACTCTATAGCAGTGTTAACTGTTGACGGTAGTGGGATTGCTATCCCTGGAGCTTAGCCCATTCAGTAAATGTTTATGAACAGTGGAGATGCCAAGTGTAGGGTACAGCATCCCAACCAGTGTGTCACAGATGGATTATAGTTACGTGAAGAAGTTGATTCCCTCAGCCCTTGGGGCTGCCCAAGCCCCAGCTAGTATTGCTTCTGACTTCAGGCAGCAACATCCACAGTATGACATGCAAATATCCTCTCTGGGAACAGACATGAAAACAATTTGGGTAGCATTGATCGAGAAGATCAGCTGGCAGGTAGTGAGGGTCTAGTAGCCAGTGTAGATTCCAAGTCCAGAGGAATTCTTTGGATGCGTGGCAGAGAGAATCTTAACCACTGAATCTAGAGCAGTTTGCAAGTGTGAGTTCTCCAACTCCAGTAGGCTCCGCACCACGGCAGATGCAGAGGAAGCCCTGCCAGCGGGACTGTTTGTGGAGGTTTCCTTCCTCGCACATGAGAACCCTGTGAGTCATCCACAAGGATTTGTGGGGAGCCCGCAGTGAACCAGAAACCAGGCTGCGGTCCAAAGTCCTGTGCAGGCAACACATGTTGGCGATGTGGTGATAAGTACTGAAGTTGGTGGCTCTAGGAATCTGAGTGCTGGGAAGAGGTGGTGCCCAGGGCTTCAGGGACTTATAAGGGGACCCAGCTTTGCCTGCAACGTGGATTCTAAAGGCAGTAGGAAGCCATAGGAGAGTTTTAATCAAGGAAGTGATAGATTTAGGTTTGTACTTTTTATTTTCAAGTCATCCTGACAAAATGAATAGGAAACAGGCAAGAGTTTATTTGAAGACATACCTTTGGAAACTCTTATATAAGTATTCAAGAGATGAGGGGTGATAATCTCCTAAAGTAGGTACCTAGACTTTTTTTTTAATTTAGGTATGATTGGCATACAATCTTACACATTAGTTTCAGGTATACAACAATAATGATCTGATATTTGTATATCTTGCAAAATGATCACCACGGTTAGTCTAATTAACATCTGTCACCACATGCTGTTATAGAATTTTGTTTCTTGTGATAAGAACTTTTAAAATTCACCATCTTAGCAACTTTTAAATATTCAATATAGCATTATTAACTATTGTTGCCATGCTGTACATTATATCCCAAAGCTTATTTACTTTGGAATTTGTACCTTTGACTCCCTTTGCCCATTTTGCCCCCACCTATCCCCTATCCTCTATCAATCACCAATCTATTCTTTCTGTCTAGGAGCTTGAATTTGTTTTATTGTTTTTGAGGGTTTTCTTTAAATTCTACATATGTGAGATCATACAGTATTTGTCTTTTTCTGTCTGACTTATTTCACTTAGCATTCTTTTTTATAGCTGAATAATATCCCATTGTGTGTGTGTGTGTGTGTGTGTGTGTATCTCACACTTTCTTTATCCATTCATCCCTCTGTAGACACTTGGGTTGTTTCCAGATCTTGGTTATTGTAAATAATGCTGCAGTGAAAATGGGGGACATATATATTTTCAAGTTAGTGTTTTCATTTTCTTTGGTTAAATACCCAGAAGTGGAATTGCTGGATCATATGGTGATTCTTTAATTTTTGAAGAACCTCCATACTGTTTTTCATAATGGTTGCACCAGTTTATATCCCCACCAGCAGTGCACAAGGGTTCCCTTTTCTCCACATGCTTGCCAACACTTGTTTCTTATCTTTTTGATAATAGACATTCTGACAGGTATGTGGTGATACCTCATAGTGGTTTTGACTTGCATTTCCCTGCTGATCAGGGATGCTGAGCATCTTTTCATGTACCTGTTAGCCATCTGTGTATCTTCTTTGGAAAAATGTCTATACAAATCCTCTGCCTGTTTTTAATCATTTGTTTGGTTTCCTGCTATTGAGTTGTATGAGTTCTTTATATATTTTGGATGTTAACCCCTTATCAGATATATGATTTGCAAATTTTTTCTCCCGCTTTATATGTTGCCTTTTCATTTTGTTGGTGGTTTCCTTTACTGTTCAGAAGCTTTTTAGTGTAATGTAATCCCACTTGTTTATTTTTACTTTTGTTGCCTTTGCTTTTGGTGTCAAATTTTTAAAAATTCATCACCAAGACTGATGTCAAGAAACTTACTGTTTATATTTCGTTCTAGGGGTTTAATAGTTTCAGGTCTTACATTCAAGTCTTTAATCCATTTTGAGTTGATTTTTGTGTGTGCTATTACATAGTTGTGTACCTAGGTTTTTGAGGGAGAGGAGGAATCAGGGATGACCCTACTGATTCTAGGTAGCTGGAGGTGCCATCCCTGGGATAGAGGACACTGGATGTGGGACAGTTCTCGGGATGAGGGGGTGGTGAGTTCGGTTGGAGACTCACTCCATTTGTGATGCCTGTGGGACGTTCACTGAGGAGGGTCAGCAAGGCTGGTGGATGAATCGATCTGAGCACAGGAGAGATGTCAAAATGGATAGCGTGGGATTGGCTTGCTGTCTGCCTTCTGTGAGGCTCCCTTCTAAGGAGGGTGAGTGTAAAAGTGGGTTTTGATCAGTGAAATCTTGTTTTCCAACCAATTTGGTTGGCATGCTTCTCTTTTATACCTAAATTTTAGAATTCTTAAGTGTGCATATTTTGAACCCACTTCATAAAAACCAACATAGTTGTTTACTTTGAAGAATTTGTCTCTGTTTCTTCTTGGCTACCCTCATTCACTTTTTCCCTATGTGTCCTTGTAGTGTTAGGAACCTGTGCAATTCATAATGTGAAACTGTCTATTTCCTCAGATTTGTGACCTGGAAGGAAATCTCTGACCTCAGCTGTGGATCTTGGTGCTGCCCAGAAACCAACTTCATGTCTGAGTGCACGAGTGGCAGTTTGCCATGGAGAGCTTGGGGCTGCAGACAGTCACCCTCAGTGATGGGACGACAGCCTACATCCAGCAAGCTGTCAAAGGTGAGTATTTATGAGGACCTCAGGATCCCCATCCATTCCCTCAGCTCCTGGAGAGCAGTGACCCTTCCATCAGTCTCACCCTGACCCTGCCCTCCCACCTGCTTGCCACACCTTGCTCTGCATGAGAATCTCTTGAGATAATTGATGAAGTAAGGAACTATTTAATATAAAATGCCATCCTTGCAGCTAGAAAATCAGACCAGCTCAGCAGTTGGAGCCAAGGCCTCTGAAAGGCAGAATTCCTTAGAGTAGTTCCTAAATATCTCTGGAATAGATGAACACAGTGCTGGTTATGACTTCCTGCTTTTCAACACTCCTGTCCAGTTCTTGGTGCTTTCAAGCAAGGTTTTAAAAAAATATTCACCCGAAGAGAAAGAGAGAGAGAGAGAGACATCAATATGAGAAACATTGATCGGCTGCTTCCTATACGCACCCCTGCCGGAGATTGAACCCACAACGTAGGTGTGTGCCCTGACCAGAAATGAAATCCGCAACCTTTTGGTGTACAGGACAATTCTCCAACCAAAGAAGCCACCCAGCCAGGGCTCAAGCAAGTTTAAGCACTCAGACTATCTACTGAGCATCTACCATGTATAAGATACTCTTCTAGGTTCAGAGAGGACACCCAAGAATAAAGCTCATGTCTTAGGCCCCACTAAGGTTGCCAAAAATAAAAATACATGGCACACAGTTAAATTTGAATTTCAGATAAACAGTGAATAATTTTGTTGTATAAGTATGTCCCAAATACTGCATGGGATTGACATGTATAAACATGGGATTAAGTGCTAAAAAATACTAAATTAATAACTCTAAGTACTAAAAAAAATTCATTGTATATCTGAAATTCAGATTTACCTGAAATTCGTATTCTCTAGGATCTTAAGAGATCAAGGTGAGGGTGGCATTAGAAGAGAGTGTTGTTGAAGGGCAGGGCCTTCGGGCCAGGGACACTAACCTTCACCACCATCAGCCCCCTTTTTTGCCAGCATACTCAGGCACGCCAGATGGCAAGCACGTCCCTCTTAGACAGCACCGGGCAAACTCTGCCTCATTCCTACTCTTCGTTTTGTCTTTTCTGGACTCTGAGCATTGCCATCCTGACGACTGCATTGTCATTGCAACATTGCCCTCTTCATTTCAACACGTCAAAAAGTATTTCAGTTCTCAAGTTTTTGGATAATTTGTTGATTTTATTTTAAGTTGTCTGTTTTTAAAAGATTTTATTTATTTAATTTTAGAGAAGGGGGAGAGAGGGAAAAAGAGGGAAAGAAACATCAATGTGTGGTTGCCTCTCAAGCACCCCCTACTGGGAACCTGGCCCTCAACACAGGCACATGCCCTGACTGGGAATTGAATCAGCGACCTATTGGTTCACGGGCTTGCACTCAATCCACTGAGCCTCTGGCTGGCTTAGTTTTCTTGAAAATGGAACTTCTCTAGAATAGTTTTGAAGCCCAAAACCCTCTGTTTGCCAACTTCCCTTCACAGATGTTGCCCTGCTGCCATGGTCTTGGTAGGGTGGAAAGAACTTAGGGACTGTGTAGACTGGACTGTTTACTCCATGGACCCAGGTATTTACCATATCTCAGTCTTCTGCTACAAATTGATGGTTGAATAAATAAGTGAAAAGCAAGTGGCCACACTTGGCCTGAGAAACCTACACTCTTTTCTTATGTCTTTACCTCTTGTATCTGGGTCTATTTGCCTCCCCTGTGTCCCCATTTATATTCTTCTGTCATCAGTCTGCCTGGCTCTGTTCTCTGCCTCTTCCAAAGTGTTGCAATGTGTGCTTACATGCATGCACACACACTCACACACTGCCCAAAGTAGAGTTGGCCCTCACTGTCTCAGAAGACATCTCTCTCTGGTGAGCTTCTCTGAAGCCCTTGACTGGGGTGCTTTCCTCTGTCAGCAGGCAGCTGTGTCTGGGCCCCCAAATAAGCAGGAAGCCCTAAAACTTTGTGAGATTTACCTGAAATTAGGGTAAGCATAAAGCATGTCATTCAAATCTGACACTTCTGAGAGTGGAAGAGTGTGCTCTGACTAAATACACTGGAGCCCTCTGACTGGTGTGGCTCAATTGGTTGGGCATCATCCCACAAAGCGAAGCGTTGCCAGTTCAATTCCCAGTCATGTCTGGGTTGCAAGTTCAGTCCCTGGTCTAGATGTGTATGAGCAACCAATCAATGTTTGTCTCCTACATCAATGTTTCTCTCCCTCTCTTTCTCCCTCCCTTCCCCCTCTCTAAAAATAAATAAATAAAATATTCTTTAAATAATAAATAAATAAACATACTGGGCTGCTCCAACCAAGAAGAATGTACGATCACCTCTCTGTAATGAGATGCGAGGGCCATGCCAGCCAGCTGTTCTCCCCACCCCCTTTCCCCATCATAGGCTCTGGTTGTTAGAAGAAATTCTAGGTTAAATTTTTTTCTTATACAAAGATTACATTATACATTTCAAATATAGTTTAAATTAAAATGTAAATTACATAGGTTAAATATATATTAGTAAAACATATGTAGTGAAGTAAAGATTTACTTTAAGATCAAGAATTGTATTAGAAATACCGAAGTGTAAATAAAACATTGATAATCTACATTTAAAAAATTTTTTTTTCTCAAATAACTCTTTTTTTTGAAGATTTTATTTATTTTGTTTTGTGGGATGATGCCCAGCCATCTGAGCCACACTGATCGGGGCTCAAATAGCTCTAAGAAGAGCTATTTTTGTTTTCTGCCTTTAAGCAATGCCCGCTCTGCTAGCAGAAGCTCTGCTGACACTTTCAGAACCCCCACTGCTGGCACCCCTACCAGGACAGGTAGTGTGTTAAAATGCAGAGTGGCCTACTGCTTGCTTGGGGGAGTGAGGAGAGAGGGTTCCTCTTCCCTCTCCTACTTCTTACCTCTGTCTCCACTTGACCTGCCTTAGGCTGGCTTGTAGAACTGTTCATTACTGACGCAAGAAGACTCAGTTTGGCACAAGTTTGGGAATTCCTCTGAGAGAGAGACATCAGCAGAGAGCTGGGCCAGAAGTAATTGCCTGGTCTGTTACCCACATCATAAGAGCTCAACTTCCTAAACCTGAAACTTGTAAGGAGAGGAGTGAACAAACTACTTATCACTAACTCTTCAATGTCTCTTCTTCCCTGTCTCACTTCCTTTCTCCATTCCCTTCTCTCATACTCACTGTACACAAAAACCTAAGAGGCATTTGCTCTTAGAAGGGCTTTCCAGTAAGGATCTGAGATAAAGGAAGGATAATATCTTAGGGACTCTGGAGTCTTGTTAATTTCCGTAGTGCTTATTTTGTTGCCGTGAGTCAATTTTTTTATTGGAAAACTGAAATGAAAATATCAGAGATCAGTGAAGGAAACATTACCCACCCGTGGTAGTGGAAGAAGTCCTAGGTGGTCATGTAATAGTGTAGTAGTCACATTCACAATCCTCCCTATTGCTTTATTTTCCATTTCTTCTAATATGCAGATTGGGCTTATTGTAAGAAAAGCTAAGGCTTATTGAGGGCTGGCCACATACTTAGCACTGTTCTGAGTGTTTTATATTCATTAACTCATTTAACACTTACAGCAACCCAATGAAGAAGACACAATTTTTAATCATTTTAAGAAGAGGAAACTGAAGCACAGAGAGGTTAAATAAGCTAGCTGTCTATGAACACACACCTAATAAGAAGTAGAGTTGAAATTCCAACCCAGGGGACCTGGACCGGTTCCAGAGCCCATTGCTTCTAACCAGCAAGCTATGCTGCCTTATCAGCAGTCTAGGCCCTGGAACGTATTTTCATTTAGTTAGTTTGAGCCGTATCTGAGTTTTGACCCATTGGGACCTTTCTAGGTTTCAGGGTATCCTTTGTCCATTTAGTTCAGTCTCAGAAACTTCTATTAATTGTAAGTCCCTACTTTGTTGGGCATGTGTAGGATAACGAACGAAGTTGCTCTTCTTGTGAGTGACAGGAATGGAGTCTGTTGGGAGCTGCAGAGGGCCTCATGACAGAGTGTTTTCACCCCCTGTACCTTTGAGGCCCAGGCCTAGGGATGCAGGGAGCGAGGTAACCTGGAAAATATTACCTGTGCTTAGGTACACAGGCATGACACCTGTGTCTCAGTCCTCTGCTAAAAACAGGCAGGTGTTTTCAGCCCTGTTGTGGGCTAAGCCCACTTCTCTCCATTTCCACCTCCACAGGAGAGAAGCTGCTTGAAGGGCAAGTGATCCAGCTTGAGGATGGTACCACCGCATACATTCACCAGGTGACGGTGCAGAAAGGTGAGGGCACCCCAAGACACTCCTGCTTCATGGAGGGAGGCCCAGCAGTCCCCACTGAGGAACCCCTCCCTGGCACTAAGCTCCAGAGAAAGGTAGGCATTGCTCTCATTACAGAACCTCTTTCCTTTGAGGATGGACAACCTGTGCAGCTGGAAGATGGCAGCATGGCCTACATACATCGTACACCCAAAGGTAGGGTCATAGTCTATCTTACCTACCTTTCCTGTGGGCATCACAGGAGCAACAGTTTCTGTCCCTAGGAGGCTGGGCCTTGGAAGTCAATAGTGTGGGCCTTGGTCGCAGCTTTTCTGCACAACCACAAAGTCTTAAGTTATTAAATATGACCTAAGGATGTCATCCAAGACCGGGAGCAAAAAACTTACATTTAAGAATAAAGCTTCTGCCCAGGTTGGTGTGACTCAGTGATTGAGTGCTGGCCTGCGAACCAGAGGGTCACCGGTTCGATTCCCAGTCAAAGCACATGCCTGGGTGCACAAGAGGCAACCACACATCGATGTTTCTCTCCCTCTCCATCACTTCCCCTCTCTCTAAAAATAAACAAAAAAAAGAATAAAGCTTCTAAGGTACTGAAGAATAACAATTTATTCCTTCTACAAGTAGTTTCTTGAGCAACTATGTGTGTGCTAGGTGTAGAATATACAAGAGAGAACAAAGTCTGACACAGTCCTGGCACACCTAGAGTCTAGGTGGAGAACTAGAAGTAATGCAAATCATCATTGATGAACTGACCATCACAAACAGGGCTCAGGCTCAGGGAGGGCATCTGTGAGGAAGTGACCCTTGTGCTGAGAGCTGAAGAACGAAGTGGACTTAGCTAGAGAAAGAGGGATGGCAGGGAGGGTTCAGTACTCTGAACAGAAGGAACACCATGCATGGGCCCAGAGGTGAGAGGAAAGAATGGCACATTCCGGAAACTGCTAGGAGCTAGAGTACTGGGGGTGAGGGCAAAACAGGTAAGAAGAAGCCAAACAGAGGCAGGGCCCAGAGCACTTGGGGCGTGAGTGTCTGGAAGAGGGTCTTGATCTTTAGCCTCAGAACAATGAGAAGCAGTGGAACTATTTTAAGCCTTCAGGTCACATGATCACTTTTGTGTCCTGCAAAGATCCCTCCAGATCCTGCGCTGCCTGGAGGGAAGTGGAGGTGGTAAGGCACCACCAGTTAGGCGGTTCTTGAGGTCATCTAGGCCGAAGTGATGATGGTCCCCTCAGGTTCTCAAGCAGCCTGTGAGGTCCCAGTGAGTGCTCCATAGCAGACCTTGTCCTTAAGGAGAGGCAGCCCCAGAAGGAGGGCCAGCCAGAGTGAATCACCAAGGTGACAGACCAGGGGAAACCCAATGCTAAAACCCTCCTTGGTGTATGTGCATCTCGTTACCTTGAAGCCTGAGTCCCCCCTCTCTCGCCCCTGTGCAGCGTTCTGGCTAACCGCATGTTTCTGCAGAGGGCTATGACCCCAGCGCCCTGGAAGCCGTCCAGCTGGAGGATGGCTCCACTGCGTACATTCACCGCCCGGTGGCTGTGCCTTCAGACAGCACCATCCTGGCCGTGCAGACGGAGGTGGGCTTGGAGGACCTGGCTGCAGAGGATGACGAGGCCATCAGCACGGACACGGTGGTGGCCCTGGAGCAGTATGCCAGCAAGGTGAGCTCACAGAGCTTGACACTACCCGTCAGTTCTCTTGGCCCTGCCAAAACTGCCACCTCTTTAGAGGACAAGACTGCCCTGTGCTTGGGCATGGCTTGGGCTACTCTTTTTGCCCCGTACCCTGTCTCCCAAACTCATCTGTCACATCCTCATCCAGGGCGTGCATCCCAGCCTGGCCAGGGCTGCTGACAGCTGTTTACATTCACCCTTGTTTATGCTGCCTCTGCAGGGGGAAGGCAGCTGTGAGAAACAGTGACAGCCGTACAGTGGGAGTTTGGGGATTCAGGCCTAGCTTCACTTTGGCTGTTGTAAAAATCCTCTGTCCTGCCTGGAAAGCCCTCCCAGTGACTTTTATTAGTTTTCCAGTCAATTAAGGTCAGATGTTCTTGTACTTATTTCTTCTCTGTGACTCATTTAGTCATTTGGGGAAATAACTTCAGTAGGCAGTGACAAGGGCAGATGCAGCAGAGCAGCTGGGATTCTTGGAACACAAGGCCTGCACAGTAGCTCAGCCTCAAAGGGAAAAGATCCTGGCTTTTCAAATGTCAGTCTAAGCTGTCTCTGCTGGAGCCATGGTCCTACCCACAGGGGAGGTGGACACAGATCTGTGGGTTTTCCAAACCAGAGTGCTCCCTCCCTGGGGATGAACTACAGAGCCTCGGGGTAGGTATGGAGGGGCTTCCTAGAGCACTAGGTTTACCCAAAGTGGGAGGATTGTTTTTTATAATACAACTAGTGTGGCTATATCATAGAGAAGAAGAAATCCTTATGTCTTTTCAAAATGAAGCACAAAACTTTAAAGCAAGCTACTTCAGGCTATGTCCACTCATACCCTTGTTCCCTGAGGCATATTTTAGAAGCCAAATTTGAGACTTAATGCTGTTGGAAAGACAACTGAGCTTCAAATCATGAACCCTGAGGTCTGTGCTGGCTCTGCCTCTACCCAGTCTGACCTTGGGTATTCACTGTCCTCTCAGGCCTCAGCTCACTCATCTCTAATGCAATGAGATGGGACCAGATGACCTCAGAGGTCTCTTTCATCCTGGAAGTTCTTTGATTCCTTCGATCACCCCCCAGAGCTAGTGAGACACAGGAATGAAATTTGAACACCTGAGTGGGTTAGCTCGCTGAGCAGGACTGGCCACCTGGGACTCTCCCCCGCCAACCACCAGCTTCTTAAGTGTCTGTGAAACTTTGTCAGCTAATTGACCCCCTGACCTGGAGCTGACTAGACAGACCTTGCCATAAATTTGGCCTCATCCTTTGATCCCCTATCCACCATGATTTCCGGAGTTCTGTTTCAGGAGCTCCCGGGAAGGCCAAAGTGTCCCAGAAACAAAGGCTAGGGACAGTCTCAGCAGGACCATCCCCAGGAAGGCAGAAGAACAATACGGCTCCCTGAAGCCAGAGGCCAGTGTGAATGGGTGGCTGTGGCAGTGTTCCCAGGAGAGATGAAGGGGGAGGACTTGTCATTTAGCTGGGCTCTGTGGTTAGGGCTGATGCTACTCGTGGGGACCTGCAGGCCCTGCCCTGGGTGCTTCTGTGGTTTGCTGGTTGTGGCCCCTCACTCTGGTGAACCTAGGTGAGCTTATGCCCATAGCAAGCTCCCTTGGTAATGCGCCTTCTGAGCACAGGCTCCCCGAAGGGAGGATGGAGGCTCCTCCCAACAGAGAAGAGAGGTGTCCAGAATTGCAGCCTCCTAGGTGTGTGTGGTCAGAAGGGGGTTTACTGGCTCCCAGCCTAGCTCAGGTACGACCATTCAAACCACCCCTCCCCATCTTACCTGGCTGTCTAGGATGCCCTTTCTTCCATAGCTATCACAACCCCGTGACATTTAGTCCTCCCTTTATCTATTAAAGATGGGTGGTGACTCCACATGCCAGCCTGTTCCTTCTGCAGTGTTCCCCAGTGTCTGTTCCCTCTCTGTCTTCTCCCCCTGGCAGTTTAACCCTGATTATTGGGTCTTAAGCTGCCACAGATGGGCCCTATGTCCCTCCTCTTCCCTTGCTTCATAGAGAATACAAATAGGGACCCCAAGATTTTTCCTTAGGTTCTGCATGACACCCAGGCTTCTCATAACGGCAAAGGGCAGCAGGTTGGGGACAGAGCATTCCGCTGTGGCTACAAGGGCTGTGGGCGTCTGTATACTACCGCTCATCACTTAAAGGTAAGGTTGTCACAGACAGCTTTTGGCCTTTCCATCTCCCCCGCCAGCCTGTAACTCTGCCTGCCCGCTTTGATTGGGGGTCCCTGCCCTCAAGTTACTCCTTGCCTCCTGGAGAAAGAAATGTACACACGGGGGCTGTGACATGTGAAGAATGCAGGAAGAACGAGAACCAGGGAAGGTTTCCTGGAGGAGGGGGCCTCTCACCTGAAAAGGAGACAAAATAAAGGAGGCGACCAAAACTGATACTCTGAGCCCGAGAAAGAGTTGAAGCGCCCCTTCCTATCCTTATCCGTCTAAATTAATGATTGCTCATCCTCACAGGTACATGAAAGAGCTCACACAGGTGACCGTCCGTACAGGTGTGACTTCCCCAGCTGCGGAAAGGCCTTTGCCACAGGTAATCTACCTGGATGGAAACTAAAGGCAGACTGCTTCTAATTGAGGACAGAGGGTTCTAGATTAGCTTTGGGAACTCCTTTGAGGCAGCCCAACACTAGGCTGCCTTCCTGGAGAAACTGCTGTCAGAGCACTCTGGCTTGCAGGGCCCTCTCTCTGGACAAAGCACTGTTATGGAAGCAAGTAGCAGCATGGTCCATACCAGCAGAAAGAGTCTGGGGGGTTGGTTGGCAGAGAGACCCCTGCCTTTTGTGTCAGCTCTGACACCGACCAGCCTGTGGGGTGTTGGGTTAGCCATTGCATCTCTAGCCTTTACTTTTCCCATGAGTTGAGGATCTTTAGCTATGGTTCTCTAGCTAAAAGAGGTTCCCTCTCATTCATGTTCTGGAGTGGCACCAGCTGCCCCTGGAGAGGGAAGGAGGGCAAAGTTGGCTTCTCTAGCCCTTCTCATCTGCCCAGGAAGGGGTGGGGGAGAGGCAGACATAGGCTTCTTGTGCCAAAGGAAGTCCGGAGCCTCACAGAGCATACCTTAAGGTGGAGAACCTCTGAATTGGGAAGAGGAGATGGTGGAGCATGAGGCCCCACTGAGTGTTCTCACCCCTCTCTCCCACATGGCCAACAGGGTATGGGCTGAAGAGTCATGTGCGCACCCACACTGGTGAGAAGCCATACAAGTGCCCAGAGGAGCTGTGCAGCAAGGCCTTCAAGACCTCAGGAGACCTGCAGAAACATGTCCGGACCCACACTGGTAGGCTGGGCCCTGCCCTCCCTGCCCTGCTCAGTCTCCCTGCTCAGTCTTAGATCTGGAGCCTGGTGCAATCCCTGCTTCTTGCTCCAGCATGACCCCCCTTCCTGAACAACACCCAGTCTTCACACCCCACCTCCACAGGTGAACGCCCGTTCCGGTGCCCGTTCGAGGGCTGTGGCCGCTCCTTCACCACATCTAATATCCGCAAGGTACATGTGCGCACCCATACGGGCGAGCGGCCCTACACCTGCCCCGAGCCCCACTGTGGCCGTGGCTTCACCAGCGCCACCAACTACAAGAATCACGTGCGCATCCACACAGGTGGGCCAGTTGGCATGTGAGGTCCAGCCCCTCTGAGGTCCTAGCCCCCTCTACTGTATGCTTCTGACCTGAGACACATTCTTGACACCCAGCCCTGAGCCCTTCTCTGCTGGCCAGTCCAGGCTGGTCTATGGGCGGGGCGAGGGGGTTCTGTGGTTCCACCATATCCCCGGAACCACTGCTTCATTTGCAGTGTGCAATCTGACAGGCACTGCCTGCCCTCTCAGCTCCCTGCCAGCTGTCTCCACTCTGAATCTTCCCTCTCCAGCCAAGCCCCCAGCAAAAGGCCAGGGTCAGGCATGATGGGGGAAAAGCAGAGGGAAATGTCACCTTCAACTCCTCACCTCATTCCATGTCCATATGACTCCAGTGTGTCCTCATCCTCCCCAGTGTTAATTCCTCTTCCAGCCTTCTGTCCCCTCACTCTGCCATCACACCTGACACAACAGTCATACCTCTTCATCCCCTGCCTCTTCTGGTCATGACCTTCAACCTTACAAGCCCCAGTGCTCCCTTCCAGCCCATCCATTAGCCCCAACTTTGTCCCATCATCTCATTTTCTCTCCACCTATCTCTGGGCTCAGTGGCCCCACACTCATGTCTCTGTGTTCCACTGGCTATCTTTCCTAGGCCTTAGACCCTCTCCCTCCCTCTGGCTCTCCCTTCACCAACCCTGCCCCACCCCTGTCCCATTAGTTCCCCCCTTGCCAGCCCCAGTTCCCACCCCCCCCTCACAGCCCAGTGTCCCCAGGGGAGAAGCCATACGTTTGCACGGTACCAGGCTGTGGGAAGCGCTTCACCGAGTACTCAAGCCTGTATAAGCATCACGTGGTGCACACACACTGCAAGCCCTACACCTGCAGCACCTGCGGCAAGACCTACCGGCAGACCTCCACCCTGGCCATGCATAAGCGCAGCGCCCATGGCGAGCTGGAGGCCACAGAGGAGAGTGAGCAGGCCCTTTATGAGCAACAGCAGCTCAAGGGTGAGGGGCCTGGGCAGGAGGTGAGAGTGGGGACAAGCCAGGCCTCTCCATGGCTGTTCGGTGGCAGGTGTCAATGTGGACTCTCTTCTCCCAGCCGCCTGTGCAGCTGAGGAGAGCCCGCCACCCAAACGACCTCACACTGCTTACCTTTCGGAGGTGAAAGAAGAGGGTGATGACTTACCAGCCCAAGTGGCCATGGTGACTGAGGAGGATGGGGCCCCCCAGGTGGCTTTGATCACTCAGGATGGCGCCCAGCAGGTACAGGCCCTATGGGTAGGGATGGGGTGGGCCACTCTGGCTGGTACCTCTCCCAATCTTTCTGGGGAACCCCAAAGTTCTGAAAGTCCCACCTCTACCCAGTTTGTCTTTTTAGCCTTATGGGTATCAGTGAGCTGAGGCTGAGGGTACCAATCTTGTAACATAGCCCATCTTCCTCCTCATGCTTCCAGCAAGTCTCTGGGACTTCTGGAGCACAGTTAGTAGTTTCCTGCTTTACTTGGAGGCTGATAGGTCCTGAACATTTGAATGAGACACTTGGATGTCCTTCTCAAGAGAGGCATGTTGGTGTAGAGACTAGAGCATGGTGTGAGGCTGGAAGCCTGGGGTTTCTAGTCAGCAGTATAACCTGACCCTTGTCAGCACCCTCACTGTCAAGTGCATTATGCCTTTTGGAGTTGGCACGAGGATGAAATTAGGAGGAGACCCTGAAGTGCATGGAACAGAGAGCCCTATGGCAAAGTGGTGGTAAATAGAAGTGATCAGCAGAATTCTTTCAGTGCAGCCTCTCTATACAACCTGGGGCCTGTTTGACTTGCTTGTCCCTGACTGCCTCCACACCTGTGATGCCTTGTCTGGGAGAGCAGGACACACCCTCCCAGGGGATTTCAGGCAACCCTCCACTGCACTCCCAACTCATCTTCTTCCTTCCCGTTGGCAGGTCAGCCTGTCCCCGGTAGATCTGCAGGCCCTGGGAAGTGCCATCAGTATGGTGACCCAGCACGGCGGCACCACCCTCACCATCCCCAGTCATGACGGTGACCTTGCCACATCGGGCACACATACAGTCACCATGGTCAGCGCCGATGGCACCCAGACGCAGCCCGTATGACCAGGCGGTTTGCTTGGGGTTTCTTGTCCTCTTGTTCTTCTTTTCCATTGGGTGGGCATTAAAGTGCAGGCTAACCTAGTAAACTCTCTTATGAGGACCAAGATTTCCCCATGAAAAAGGGCATCCCTCTCATCGGCCACTCTCCTGTTGAAAGACATTTCACCGGGGGTCAAAAGACAGTGTCAAAATCTCAATCTACCCCTTAATGTGTTTTCCTACCACAAGCCAGCCACTTTTCATGGACTTCAATCCATTATCAATGAGAGAATTAAATGATCTCTGGGGCCTTTTATACCTCTGTCTTATGATTCAAAATCCCTAAATTAAGTTGGCTGTAAGGAAAAAAACGCATCACTTAGCTCTGAGCCCTAAGTAAGTAAGCTGACTCGTAATGGTTTTATCCATTCTCTTCTGGGTATTTCCAACCATCTTACGTGGAGGGATTTTGTTTGGATTTGGGGAGGGAGAGTAATGTAGGTGAGTTGGAAAACCTCATTCACCTGTGTTCCAGGTCACAATCATTACCTCTGGGGCTGTAATGGCTGATGACTCAAGTGTAGCATCCCTTCATCATCAACAGGTGGCGCTGTTGGCTACAGCCAATGGAACACACATTGCTGTGCAGGTGGGTAGAGGTCTGGGAGGATCCCACACTGACAGAATAAGGACCCAGGAAGGGCATTTGGCCCAGAAAGAGCTCACTTCAGACAACAAATTCATTTCTTCCTAAATCCACATTCCTGTCTCAGGCTCTTCGTTGATTAGAGCAGCATGGTGAAGCTCTTTCCAGCCTTCAGAATAATTTCAATGGCAGTCTACCTGGTGATCTAAGTGCTTCGTCTCTTCATACCTCCATTTATTAGTCAAGAAAATAAGGAGGCTGAAGCAGATGATTACTAAGGTCCTCTCCAACCAATCATTCCCTCTGTGAGCAAGCCCATCCTTCTGATCACGGACCATTCTGTGGCTCCCTGGCCATACCCAGCCTAATAGAACTCTTTATCAGTGAACTTCCTGTTTATTGGGGCCCTACTAAGTGTTCAGTGTGTGTCACTGGGTGAATGGAGGGGCTCCTTTTTCTCAGAAAAGTAGGCTACATTCCACTATCCCTAGAATCTAGGAGAGGAGTCTCACTATCTCCTTCTTTCTCCACTCTCTTCTCCACAGCTGGAGGAGCAGCAGACCTTAGAGGAGGCCATCAGTGTGGCCACTGCTGCCATGCAACAAGGGGCTGTGACCTTGGAGACCACAGAGTCGGCGGCTGCTGAGCCCTAGATGGCTGGGTCCCATCCATATTGGGAGAGGTGCCATGCTGCACAGCCACCTTGCCTCCAACGGCCCAGGCTGTGACTCACACATGGAAGGTGGCCACGTAGATCTCCAGGGCCAGAGGGCAGCAGGAAAATGGCTTAACTGAAAGGGCTCAGGGCTGTGCCCAAGAGGAGGGCTGGACGGCCAGAGTCGGGGGAACTGACTCAGCTCCTCAGGAGCCGAGGAGGACAAGCTTAATCACCAGGCTTGATGCACGGGGGCATCCTCCCCTCAGAATCAGCTGGGCATACACTTTCCCCCCTCCAGAGAACACCCTTCCTGCCTTCAGTCCACTTCCCTCCTCAGGTGGCGATTGGGGCTGCTGTGGAAATTGGTCATCTACTCCAACTGGTCATTGTCCACCAGGGGAGAGGGCAGATAGGTGTTCGGCCCAGTAGGGGCAGAATGGCCCCAGCCCTGCCCCTCCCAGCAATAACCATCTCCCCAGAGGTCAGCCGAGATGCCTGGCCACTTGGCGGCAGGGGACTTCCTGCCACTGCAGTCAGAATTGCTCAGGGGCCTGTGGCTGGAGAAAAGGTGCCCAGCCCTCCCACCCGACCCCCAGCTGCTCTTCATCCTCTCCGTGGTAGAGCAGCAAGAAACAGCCTTGTATGTCCTGGGGATTGGGGTTAATTTTTTTTAATTGCATTTTGATAATTTTTTTCCTGCTCTGAGCAGTGGTGGCAAACGGGTGAATGAGTATTTAATAAAAGTTTCAAGTTTCCCCCTCGGTCCTTCCCTTTCTCCTTTCAGCTTTCGGCCTTGAGGGCAGGGCTGGTCAAATCAGGCTCATAGCTCTATCCCTGGCACAAACTCTACTGATCCTTCGTGCTGGACTGGTGGGACTGCCCTACCAAGGGCGCAGGTGGGAGGAAGCCCCGGTGTGAGATACCTGAGGACCTGTCAGTGGCTTCTGCCCACAGCTGATCAGGTGGGCTTCAGGGCGGCTTAAGTGGAACTGGTATGACCACTGCTTCCAGGCTCCGGTTGGATTTCAGGATGGTTAGGCTGAAGGAATTCCAGTTTTTTCCACCTACCTTGTGTTACATAGAGCCCCTCCAGACCCAGTCAGCTACTCCAAGTGGGCAAAACCCGTGTTGGAGTGGGGCAGGGGGGTGCCTTTGTTCAGGTTACTGAGGGCCTCTGGTGCTGAAGTTCTAGGGGTGCCCACCTAGGGGCCTGGGACCATGCTAAGGCATTCCAAAGCCACAGTTGGGCCCCGCTGAAAACTGGTAGGAGAGATCAGCCCTGATGGGAAGGAAGAAATGTGGGAGAAGGGACTTGCTGGGAAGAATCTTTAGGTTTGACCCCTCCTGTCTGGAAACATTGCAGGGATTAGAGGTGCCCCAAGGCCCTTCCTGCAACCTGGGAATGGAACCCTTTTCCTCCAGCCCAGGCATCCTTTCCCGAGATGTCTAGCAAGTTCCTGTACTCTTGCTACCTGCTTCTTGGGAGCATAGGGCGCTGGAGCATGCCCCAGGGAAGGCTTGTCTCAATTGCCTAAGCAGGTACCTTCAACATCCGGGACCCCTGTTCCTGGTTGGGGAGGGCGTCCCAGCCCTGAAGGGCTTTGGATCTGAAAACATGGAAGCACTTGTGTGGAGGGCCCTGAGTCTCAAGCCCCCTGCTACCCCACCATAAAAGTCACCCCTCTGGGCTTGAGAAACGGTCCCTGGGTCTTCAGGTCCTCTGGGCCCCAGAGTGGGCAATGCTCAGTGTGTTTTAGAGCCAAGGCCCAGAGAAGGGGGAGGCAGCAAATCATGTGCCGAGTCCGCCTGACCTGGAGAGGTGCCCTGGCGCAGTTCCTCCACCAGCTTTGTGTTGTTGCCTTTGTTTTCTTCTGCTTGGGAGGAGCCCCACCACCACAGTAATGTTAGATGGCACTAAAAGAAGTGCTTTGTCCAGTGCCTACTCTGTGCTTTACATCCATTCTCAGACCTTCGTATAACTGCAATGAGTATTTTTCCTGCTTTACCAATGAGGAAACTAACTGCTCAAGGAGGTCAAATAACTTATCTAAGACCCAATAAGTGTGGAATTGGAACAGGACACCATCCCCCGACAAACCTCAACTGATTCCAAAGTCAGGATGGGCTGACTTGTTCCCTCCGCATGTTGCCTCTGGCAGCCTAGGAGGCCAAGCTGAACATGACTGGGGCTCCAGCTCTCTGGGGCTGGGTCCTCAGCTGCCTTGCCAGGAGTGGGGCCACTCCTGGTGCAAGAGCAGCAGGCTGGTTACCGCCAGCACAGGCAGCCTGCGAGCAGGCAGGTGGAGCTCTCGCTCCGCGCCTGGGCTCTGCGGTCTGTGCAGCCGTTTGCATTTCCTGAAACCGGATCTTGGTGTCAGAGCCACCCCCGGGCCGGGCGGGTGCCTCAGCCATGGCCCTGCGCAAGGAGCTGCTTAAGTCCATCTGGTATGCTTTCACCGCGCTGGACGTGGAGAAGAGCGGCAAGGTCTCCAAGTCCCAGCTCAAGGTGAGGGGCACCCGGGGCCCAGGGGAGGCTGGCAGACACACCTCATTGGTCTCTCCCGCCTAAGCCAGGCATGAAACTTTCCGGGCACCCTGCCATCCAGAGGCCCTGGCCTGGAGTCGGGGACAGGACTGGGTAACTGGAGGCCTGGTGGAGGCTGCTGCCTACTGTCTAAAGACCAGAGGGTACGTGCAGAGCCATCGCTCAGAGCCCTGCCCCTCAACTGTTGGGATGGTGTAGGTGGCATCATGGGGTTCTGAGGGCCACGGGCCAGGTGACGTCCCGGACTCCATGTGATGAGCACACATCTCAGAGTCAAGCTTGGGCACGTACCCTAGCCCTTCCTGCTGCTTCCTCCTGGCTTTGAAGAGAGACAGTTAGCTAGTACTTGTCAGCCACTTCCTCCTGGAGCTGAGAGGAAGGCTCCTCTAAAGAGCCTTTCCTAGTCCAAAACAAGCTGACTCGGTCACCCCTGGTAGAACAGCTCCTCTGAAGCCTGCCTCCCAGGTGGGACAAAGATGGAAAGGGGCAAGGACTAAAGACCCCATTATACTGCTGCTGGGCTGCTTCACCTCCCCCACACACGCCAAGTTAGGAGATTGTTACCTTAAGCCTTGAGACCTCAGGTTGGGAGGGGGTAGAATCTGAGCCCAGGAAGCACCCCATTAGTGATTGCCCTGGACAATTCCTGGCAGGCTCACGTTTCTTTCATTCCTTCCTCCAGTCTTGGGTTAGTGCTGTCTTCGCCATTCTAGTCAGTAGGGAAGAAGCAAGACCCTTAACCAGCAATTTTCAGCCCATGTGCTGCAAGAGGCATACCGGTGTCCTGTAAGAATGTTTAAAACACGCAATACCTGACTAGTCAGGGGCACTGACCTCTTTTCCCTTAGCTTGTAAAATTTAAAAAAATGACAAGAGCCAATGCGACAATAGCCATTCAGTGTGAATGAATCAAAATTATACTATATCTTTGTCATGCCACAGAATTTTAGTAGTTAGTTTATCTTTGCCCTGAGATGAAAAAGTTTGAAAATTGCTCCCCAAAACTATTGGAGCTAGGGAACAGAGGAGACAGGAGCAGGGTAGGCCTCAGCTCTCTGGGATTTGCCTTAGAGGTACATTCTTTCACTTCACAAATATTTATTGACCATCAACCACGTATGAGGCAAGAGGCTAAGGCCCTAGATTCCTGGTGTCTCCCTGGGCACCCCCAGATAGGGGTGCAGTCTCAAGGA
Organism: Pteronotus mesoamericanus; assembly: GCF_021234165.1. Taxonomy (NCBI): domain Eukaryota; kingdom Metazoa; phylum Chordata; class Mammalia; order Chiroptera; family Mormoopidae; genus Pteronotus; species Pteronotus mesoamericanus. Next base: position 5,393,082 of record NW_026555085.1, read on the forward strand.
AGCCTCCACTCCTAATGACCAAGGTAGGAGGTGCCTGGAAACCTGAGAGAGATTAATAGAACTGGATAGGTATTACCCCCACCCCATTCCAATGTCCTACCTTGCTGAACTTGAAGGCAATGTAATTGGATGCCCCAAACTGGTCCTATCCAATAATCTATCCCTTAGCCAGACATGTGAGCATCCAGTAAATGATTGTTGACTCCCCCAGGAGAGTCTACTACCATCCTTGATCATCTAGGAGAATGTCCCTACAGGCAAGTTCTTTTGTTCTGCTTAAATTCTTTTATTGCAGATCATGTCATCTAGTGGGGTCTTCAGTTTAGACAGATCATCCAAAATCCATCCCTGCTTGAGCCTCTCTGTTGGCCTCTAATTGGGTCAATGCCTGCTCCCCACCCCCACTGGTTGAGTATTTGCAGGGAAGAGTCCATGGGGAGCTTATATACTTGAACTGTTTGCTGCCTGTACCACATCGCAGCTCAAATTTTGCCCACTGCCAGCACTCTCTTTGGTTACACAAGATCGGTAGTAGACTTCTCCCTCCACTCAACAGAAAATTGGTTCACTCTGGGAATCTGAGCTAGCTGTGAGAGTCTAAGGTAGGTGATGGGTGGGGCAGAAATGAAGGGTCCACATCATTGGAGGTGAACACTGGAATGGGAGGAAGTAGTGATCGGGTTGGGGGTGGGGTTGCCGGAAAGGCAAAGGAGCAATAGAGAAGTGGTCAGGAGGCAGAGGAAGAAGCAGATGAGAGAGAGATACCAGCAGGGCCCACCTTCTCCTCACTAAAACTGTCCCTGGCCTTGGGAGTCCTTGGTTGGGACCAAGCAAAAGAACTGCACCACTGAGAGCAAGCTATCTGTCTGTGACAGTCAGCACTTCTGCCCTGATGTGTTAGTAGAAGGCCTGCCACTGTTTGTCCTGGGCAAAGCCGTAATGAGAGAGGAGGAAGAACAGCAAGTCCTCTAAGAAGTAGCCCAAGGAGTCAGGAGTATTTTCTCTGGAGAAGAGGTCTTGGAGGAGAGATCAGAGGAGAGGAAAAGAGATTGCTTATTCATTCTTTCTGCAGTCATTGCTTGTTAGTTTTATGGGTTATCAAGCCTCCTGCATCAGCATCTACTTCTGAAAGTTGGAAACAACAGAACCATGGGCATGGCACCAGCCCCGATCCCTGCACTTGAGCTTTTAGGGAACTCCTGACCCCCAGAGGATATCCACTCCCCCATGTGCCTCCAGAGGAAACAGTGAATAAATGAAGCCTCTTTAAGGTCAATGGCTGCCAAGCCAGAGGTCAGAGACTACCCGGGTGGGCGGGGGAGCCTGTGGGAGTTCTCTCTGAGGGAGGCCGAATGGCAGCTGGTGATAACTGCAGGCACCTGGACACCACCCTTGGAAACTCTGAGTCAGTAGATCTGGGTGGGCCCCAGCATAATTCAGTTTCACCAGCTCCCCAGGTGACTCTGATGCTCAGCCAGTGTAGCACAGAGATCAAGAGCAGGGCTTTAGAGTCCTTTCTTCAGCAAGACACTTCAGCTCGCTGAGCCTTGATGTCCCCATCTGTAAAATGAGGATAATGAGAATCCCTACCTCCGGGGCTGAGGATTGACTTGCTCATGCTGGCCTCCATCCCAGCCATTTCCTTTCCAGCCTGACCCTCTTCTACTTACACCTGCTCCCCACCCCAGCCCCCACCACACCCAGGAAGCCTGGCAGCCTGAGGCCTGGTAAGCTCTCTGGGGAGAGACCTGAGCCCTAAGTGTCCGGAACCTGTAATTCCTCCTTGCCCTGATACCTAGCAGCTCATAGGGATCAGATCCTCTGCCCTGGGCCCCTCAGATTCCACTAGCAAAAGGCATTGGTGAAGCCCTGGCCAGTGTGGCTTGGTTGGTTGGTGTGTCATTCCATAACGAAAAGTTTGCAGGTTCCATTCCTGGACAGGGCACATACCTAGGTTTTGGGTTCTATCCCAGGTTCAGGTGTGAATGTATGGGAGGCAATGAACCAATGTTTCTCTCTTCCTTCCTCTCTTCCTTCCTCTCTCTCTAAAGCAATAAAAAAATGTCCTCAGGTGAGGACTGTAAAAGAAAAAGGTACAGGTGGGGAAGGTTGGTCTTAGAGGACAGTGTGAGCAAATAAACCAAGGAGAAAAATAGCTCAAATAATGTGTGCTGCTGTGTGGCATGTTCTTTCCCGGGGTGGGAGGAGGTTTGTACATTATTTCATTGAACCCATTTTTTCAGAGAGATGAAAATAGGCCCAGTGGGGTTAACATTGCAGCCTGAGAACACATGGTAAACGAAGAAAGTAACAAGGTACCATGTGATGGGGAAGGATAGAAGACATGGGGGAAAATAAAGCAGAAATGGGGATAGGAGTGTGGGAGTTAGAGAGGATGGGGCTATAGATTCAAGTAAGGTGACCAGAGAAGGTGTCCCTGAGAAGCTGACGTCTAAGGAAAGCATGGAAGGAGGAGAGGGTGTGAGCCATGCCATGATCTGGGAGAAGAAAGTTCCAGGCTGAAGGAAGAACCGATGCAAAGGCCATGAGGCAAGAGCATGCCTGGCTTGTCAGACTTTCAAGGAGGCCAGAGTGGCTGGAGAAGTGATCAAGAGGGATAAAAGGTCAGAGAAAGTGCAGCAGGCCAGGTCACATGTGCCTGAGGACTCTGGAAGGAGTCGAGAATTTACTCTGAGAACAATGGGAAACCAATGGAGCATTTAAGTTAGACTTGAGAATCAGTCAAAAACATTCAGCATATGGGGCACATTGTACTGAGCTTGGAGTCACGGCTGAGATTAGAGTACTTGCTACCGTCAAGGAACGTAGAACACCCAGCAATGCTCACACAAACAGGGAACAGCAAAAGAATGTTATTACAAAGCAACTTAATTACAAAGTATATTAATAATAGTGGTTAATGGCACCCTTTGTTTTTTATCTGTAGTTTAAAATTTTTGTCGTAAAAACGATATATGCTCTTGGTTAAAAAAAATCAGAGTGCAGAATATAATATTTTAAAAGATGAAATTTATTATAAAACACATTAGTAGTTAATAAAATTCAAAGACAAATGTAAAGATGGAAGTTTCTCCCCTCCTCAGGAGGATAGGTGAGGTGATAGCTGTTAACAGTTTGCTGAGTCTTCTAGATCTTTTTCTACATACAAATAAACATATTAGATTGAACAGTGTGAAATTGCTGACATTTGACTATTTTGACATACTAAAATAGCAGTTTGATATGGTTCAACTTAATCTTTGTACACACATTCACTTTACTTTTTATCCTACAGCTTTCCCTGTGTTTATACAAATAGAACAATAAAAATAGCTCACAACTTTTGTTAAGCAATGCACTATGCACCCTCCCCCTCAGGTGCTGTGCTAAGCTCTTCGTTTTAAAAATCCCCGTGGAGCAGGCCCCCTTATTATCCTCACAGAGAAGTTAAATTACTTGTCTATGAGCACACACGTGGCAGAAGTGAAATCTTTTCAACCACAGATAAGTCAACAACATGCTGTACCTGTCCCCTACTGAAGGAGCCTCAGGTTGTCTCCAATTCTTATTATAAACAATGCTTCAGTGAACATTCCTGTGCATGTAGCTGTGTTCTCTTGAGCACATGTAGGTTGGATGATTAGAAATGCTAGGCTCATGCTCATTTTTAAGTCTGATAGATTTTCACCACCCCCCCCCAAAAAAAAACTACCAATTCACACCTCACCAGTAGGGCATTCAAGTCTCCTTTTCTCCACAGCCTCCTTAAGACTTGATATTACTGGTCTTTTGCATCTATGTTAATTTGCTATGTAAAAACTTCACACTTTCCATTCATAAGGGGAACCAACATTTGTTCCATGCAGACCTAAGTCTGGCACTCCATCCTCACAGCCCCTCAGCATGGCAGGTATTATCCCATTTTATTGACAACAAAACTGAGGCTCAGAGGATGAAGGAGTTTATCCAAGGCCCCAACTACAAAGTGACAGTCCCTGGTCTTCCATTCCCCACCACTGGAGTGTAGCACTTCTTAAACAAGTGCTTTGAGGCTTGAAGGAATATAAAGACATGGGTCATTTGAAAAGAAACTGGGAGGCTCCAAGTGGAAATATGTAAAACTCTTAGAATAACACTTGTCACTTCAGAAGTGGATATTTCTCTTGTTAGTCACCTTAGAGTGTGGGTGGCATTGAGCCAGCAGCACCTCTTAGAGTGGGGATTGGTATCCTATCATCACAGATATATTAGTCATGTCTTTTCTGGATACAAATGAGAGAAACCTAACTCAAAATAACTAAAGGGAGATATTTTTTTATTGGCTCGAATAACCAAAACTCTAAGCATAGCATTGACTTTGGGTATGGCTGGATCCAGGTTCTCAACTGATGACTGTCTTTATCCCCCTTTTTAAAAAAATGATTTTATTGATTCATTTCCAGAGAGAGGGGAAAGGAGGGAGAAAGAGTTGGAGAGAAAAAATGATGAGTTGCCTATTTCATGCCTCCAACTGGGGACCTGGCCTGCAACTGGGGCTTGTGCTCTGACTGGGAATCGAACCAGCAGCCTTTCAGTCTCAATCCACTGAGCCAGGGCTGATGACTTTCTTCATCCCTTGACTCTGCTTTTTTTTTTTTTTTTTTTCAGTGATGGCCTTATTTTTAAGCAGGCACTTCCTACACAGGAACAAAGATGTCAGATGCATCTGTCTTCCAACAACTTAACAATTCCATGGAGAGTTTACCTATTTTTCAGTACAGGAAGCAAAAGTCCTAGGGTTGATTCTCACTGGCCCAGATTTGATCATGTGCGTTTCCTTTAACTAATCACTATCACTTTTTTTACCCTCACCTGAGATTATGCTTAGTGATTTTAGAGAGAGAGGAGAGAGAGAAACATTCATCAGTTGCTTCTCACACTCACCCAGACCGGGAACTGAACCCACAACCCAAGCATGTGCCCTAACCAGGAATCAAACCTGTGACCTTTAGTTTCACAGCTTGATGCCCCAGCCAACTAAGCCATGCTGGCCAGGGCCCAATCACTGTGACTTTAATGTGTCCACCCTTGGAGACAGGTGAGGTAGGGGTGCAAATGGTTAGTGCCACAGATACTGAGAGGAGGGGAGAGGTACTTTTCAAGGGAAAATCAAGTCTCTATTACCAAAATAAGGGAGAGGGAGCAGAGTTCATGAGGATGAAACTCCAGACACCCTCTAGGACAAAAGAAGGCAAAGTCAAAGAGCATATGGCATAAGAGCAAAGGCATATGAGATAATTGAAAGAGTGTGAGAAAGAGGGTTGGGGTGGGGGTTAGGGATGGCTGCCCAAAGGGAAGTTACAGAAAAGAAAAACAATGACGCTCTGCGGAGCCCCACAACATCCCACTTTGCCAAGTTGAACCTGAGACCCGGAGAACACTGGGGAGAAGTCCCAATCCTTTCTCCCCCTTCTCTCACAAAAGATAATAAAGAAATGAAGACTTTGCCCACAGGCCATCTCTAGATGTTGCCAGCCCCTGCCTCAGAGAAACTGATTCCAAGGTTAACTGTTGGTGGTGGAATCAGCCATGAAATACAGCATTAACTGACTGCCTTTGGTGTGCAGAAGAGAACATAGGTGGTGTGGGATATAAAGATGAAGAGAGACCTTGTCTCCAGGGATCACAGTCTACTTGGGATAGGGGCTCATGATCAATATTCTAAGAGGGAGACAGCCTTCAGAGCCAGGTTCATCTAGTTCCAACCTGAGTTCTGTTCTGCCATTTATTACTCTCCAAGTCTCAGTATCTTTATCTGAAAAACAAGGATACTAATGTCTGAGTATCACAGTTGTGGAGATTAGACATGGGGTACAGAAAGCACCTCATACAGTGGCTGGCACAATAGTGACTAATCATTTATGCTCTCTATGATAAGTGCTATAACAGAATTAACCCAAGGCAATTTTTTCCCCCCTGATTTCCTTGTTCGAACTTCAATCTCTTTGCTGTGGTATCATGGGTTTGTTAACCATCCCGTGCTTCTCCTCCATACCATTTTGGCTACCGTCCTTTCTAGGCCTTGTCCTCTCCATCCCACAGATCATTTTCATGATCTTTCCTCTGAGCTCTCTCCAGCCCCCTTCCATCTTTAGAGGGGTAGTCACTGGAATCGCACATGGCCTCACCCCAGCAGACATACCTGGGTGCTAGGCAGGCACGCGGCAGCCTGGGCACTGAACCTTTGATGGAAACTGATCAATTTGGGGCTCTGCCCTGGGATGACAGGCTCTCTCCCTGCAGACAGCCCAGCATCATAGGAAGTACTTGGGCTTTGGTATCTAGAGAGCTGTATTTGAATCCCAGGTTCTTGCTCACAGTGGGTCCTTGGACAAGTCACTGACTCCCTTGAGCCTCGGTGTCCTTGTCTGCAGAAGGATGACTGATGTCCCGACCTAGTGAAGTGGCTGAGAGCATGGCTGCCTGGGTTTGGTCCCAGCTCTGCCGGCTCCCTGACCTTGGGTGAGTTACTTAATGTCTCAGGGCCTAGGGGTATTTTTCACCTCTAAAATGGGGGGATGTTAACAGTTATTATGAGGGTTAAGTGAATTATATGTACAGTGATTAGCTCAGTTTTTGGTGCATAGTAAGTGTATCGGTTTAATTTTTTTTATTGAGGTATATGACATTTAACATATTAGTTTCAGGTGTACATTGTCCTATGATTCAATATTGGTACATACAGTAGGCCATGGAATATGGGTTCAAACTGCATGGGTCCACTTATATGCTGATATTTTCCAATAAATACACATTCAGTCTTCCCTGTCCACGGGTTTTGCATCTGCAGAATCAATCAATGTGGATCAAAAACTGTATTTTCAGCCCTGGCTGGGTGGGTCAGTTGGTTAAAACTTCGTCCTGTATGCCAAAGTGTTGCAGGTTTGATCCCTCCCCAGTCGGGGCACACGTGGGAGGTGGCTGATCAATGTTTCTCTCTCATACCAATGTTTCTCTCTCTCTAAAATCAGTGGGTGTGTCCTCAGGTGAGGATTAAAAAAAAACAACCAGTATTTTCAATTCAGGGTTGGGAATCTGCAGAGGGCCAAATGTATGCATTGTTCTACCCCATTTTATGTAAAGGACTTTAGCATCTGTGGATTTGGGTATCCACAGGGGTCCTGGAACTAACCCCCCATGGTTTACCTGGGAACAACTATGGTTAAATTTTTCAGGAGTCAAAAGTTATACCTGGATTTTCAACCTTGCGTGGAGTGGGGAGTTGGCATGTCTAACCCCACATTGTTCAAGGGTCAACTGTTTTGCAAAATGAATGCCACAGTTAAGTCTAGTAAAAATCTGTTACCATACATAGTTACAAAAAAAAAAATGGTTTTTTTCTGGTGATGACAATTTTTATGATTTGCTCCGTGGAGAGAAATGCAGACACTTGGCTGGAAGGCTACACACCTGAGGTTTTGTCAAAACGCTGGGAGCCCTGGTAGTCATTCTCCTCAATACCAACATCCCTCCTGATGGAGAAATGAACTCTTAGCAACTTTAAAATATGCAATACAGTACTATTAACCCTAATGATCATGTTGTACATTATATCCCCATGACTTTATTTTATAACTGGAAGTTTGTAACTCTGACCCCCTTCACCCATTTTCCCCACCCCCACTCCCTACCTCTGGCCACCACCAATCTTTTCTCTGAATCTATGAGAGTTTTTTGTTTTGTTTCATTTTGTTTAGATTCCTCATATAAGACCATTATACATATTTGTCTCTCTGTCTGACTTATTTCACATAGCATAATGTCCTCAAGTTTCATCCACGTTATTGCAAATGACAAGATCATTCTTTTCTATGGCTGAATAATATTCCATTATAGATATTTGTGTTATGATTGAATTGAACAAAATGTGCAGATGACTTACCCAGGATGGGGACAAACAAAGAAGGGGGAGCTGTCCTTTGGCCCAGTTTTGGTTGGGGTGCAGGAAGGCTAACTGCCACTCTGTTTCAGGTGCTGTCCCATAACCTGTACACAGTCCTACACATCCCTCATGACCCTGTGGCTCTGGAGGAGCATTTCCGAGATGATGATGATGGTCCCGTTTCCAGCCAGGGATACATGCCCTACCTCAACAAGTACATCCTGGACAAGGTGAGGCCCATCATGGAGGAGGCCCCTCTAACCTCTCCCCACTTCCCAGCCGGCAGCCTAATATTTCCTGCCCCCGTAAACTCCCACATCTGTCCCCTCTGTGCTTCTAGTTTCCCATTTCCATCCTTCACTTCCCAGCCACTCGCCGCCGTTAACACACCTTCAGTCTCCCTCATCTCTACCCTAGCCTCCACCCCTCCATAACTTCCATAACGCCTCCAGCTTCCAGCTGTAACCTGTACAAAGAGCTCTCCGACTTCCTCCAGGGCTATCCCCCTGCTCCTCCCAGCTGTCACTGTCTCCTCAGATCCTTCTTGACTGTCTGACCATTCTGCCCTGGACCTCCCCTTCTTTCACCTCTAGACTTGGGAGCTAGAGTGTCTCTGTTGGCACAGAACTTGGGTGGGTGTGGATGTGTGTGTTGAGGGTTGGGGGAGCAGGGTGGCTGGAACCAGCTAGTTACCTGGTAATCAGCTCAGGGATTCCTCAAGTTGGAGCCCCGGCTTGGCTGGGTGGGGAGCAGGAGAATGGATGTCCCCAAGAAACCAGCTGAAGCCTAGTGTAGGGGTAGAGACAGGATGGGGCAGCCTTCTTGGCTGACTTGCAGGCCTGGTGGCAGGTGGAGGAGGGGGCTTTTGTTAAGGAGCACTTTGATGAGCTGTGCTGGACCCTGACGGCCAAGAAGAACTACCGGGTGGATAGCAATGGGAACAGCATGCTCTCCAACCAGGATGCCTTCCGCCTCTGGTGCCTCTTCAACTTCCTGTCTGAGGACAAGTACCCTCTGATCATGGTTCCTGATGAGGTAAGGGTGATGGCAGCCCCCGGGACTGAATCACTTGGGGGCAGGCCTCAGCAAAACCATGAAGGAAGCCAAATCGCGTTTGTATTTTCCCACATCCCCTTTCTTCTTTGTCTTCTCCTGCTGATACCTTTCCACACCCAGCTGTCTCCAGGTGCCTAGAATTGCCCATATCAGAACACCTGTGCCTTCTCCCAGGAGAACCAAACTACACTTCCTTCAGGGTCTGGCTGGCTCTCACAGTAGGAAAATGATCTACCAATTCTATTTACACAAAAGTGTAAATGTCTGATACATCACTGGGCATTTAAGAACGAGAAAATTTAAGATCAAATGGCAGGATTTTAGGCACTGTGGTAGTCGGAGAAGGGGGCTCCCTGAGGGGGAGGGAGACCCTTATGGGCCATCTCTCCAATTACTCCCGGTGGACAACTGAGTCGGGCCCTGCGTTGAGATTTTCTCTTCCTGTTCTCTACAATATCGGGGAGAACCAGGGCAGACTCAGCTCAGGACCCCAGAAAGTTATCCTGGGAGCAGAGACCTGGAATCCCACCCCTCGCTCCTCAACTCATCCGCGAAGCCAGGGCAGGTGCTCCCTTTTCCAGTCAAGCTGCACCCTCCCTCTGTTCTCCACCTCCCTCCCACTTGTTCACCTTTCTCCTGACCCAGTAGCCCTCTTGGCCAGGATGAATTTAGGTGTTTAGATTAAGGTATACAGGGGAGGGGTCTTCTGTGTTTATAAGAAAAACTGGCATGTCTAAGTGCACTCAGATTTGTATCCTTGCTTCTGTTTGTGGGAAGAGTGAGAGGAGACACCTGAGTCCTGAACTGGTGCATCCCCCCCAACTCCCAGCTGAGACCCAGTAGCCCCCAGAGTGAAAGTCCTGGAGGGAATTTCCCAAGAAGCTGCTAGGGCAGGAGAGGAACATGTGTCCATCGACTCAGACACCTGGGTTGGCACCCTCGCCAGACCCCTGCCAGTCAGGGTAAGGTAGCCTCTCAGAAGGCTGCTTGCTGCTGTGATCAACATGCAGTGTGAACAAACTGCAGCAGGATATACCCCAACCACCACTTCCTGTTCCTCCGTAGCAGGTTTCCTGTCCCTGCCCTGCTTATCCCCACCCCCAAACCCCTTACCCTCCCACAGGGGAGGGTCCCCAGGGTTGGGGCTTGGAATGGGACTCAAATGGGATTCAGGAGATCCGAATCAAGTTCTGGCTGCCAGCGACTTGCTGTGCGATTTAGAACAAGTCACTTCCCCCTTTGGGCCTCAGTTTTGTCATCCTCTAAGTGAGGGTATTGGATGGGAGGGCACTTGCACCCCCTCTGATATATATATTTTTTGTGATTTGCTGCCTCTGCCTGGCCCCAGCCCACAGCTTCCACCTTCACCTGCCCTTAATTTAAGGCGGGAAGGAGTGGGACTGGAGGTTGGAGAAAGGGAGAGGATGCCAGAATTGAGGTTGGGGCGCCAAGATCCCCTCCCAAACGTCTACGGTGGTGTCCACCAGTTCAGTCCTCTGCCCCCACCTGCAACCCCCTGTTCCTCGTCACCTTTCCCCGTGCTCTGGAGCCAGACAGGAGCGCCCCCTGGTGTTAGTGCTGACAACACCGTCTGCTGCAGTCACCAGGCTTTCCTTCTCCCCCTTCAGGTGGAGTACCTGCTGAAGAAGGTGCTCAGCAGCATGAGCTTGGAGGTGGGCTTGGCGGAGCTGGAGGAGCTGTTGGCACAGGAAGCCCAGGCGGCCCAGACCACTGGAGGGCTCAGCGTCTGGCAGTTCCTGGAGCTCTTCAACTCTGGCCGCTGTCTGCGAGGCGTAGGGCGGGATACCCTCAGCATGGCCATCCACGAGGTCTACCAGGAGCTCATCCAAGACGTCCTCAAGCAGGTGCGGCCAAGCTGGGAACTAGGGGAGGACCCCAGGGAGGAGTGGAGGAGGGTTGTGAAGCCTCTGACTTTGCTCTGGCTGGCAGGGCTACCTGTGGAAGCGAGGACACCTGAGGAGAAACTGGGCAGAACGCTGGTTCCAGCTGCAGCCCAGCTGCCTCTGTTATTTTGGGAGTGAAGAGTGCAAAGAGAAAAGGGGTACCATCCCACTGGACGCGCAGTGCTGTGTGGAGGTAAGGCGACAGGTGAAGGGGTGGAGCACACCTCACAGCCCAGAAGGTCTCCAGTGTGGGGTGAGGACAAGAGGGTCAGGAGGAGGACAAATGGAGAAAAGCCTGTGACAAAGTTCTGTTTAGATGAGTTAAACCAAATATACCTGGGTACGTCAAGGCCATTCTCATCCATGTCAGGGGTTTTTTTGTTTGTTTTTTTAAACCAAACTGCAAATTAAATACTAAAGGCATTGGTGAATAATGTGCATTATGCTACAGATTTCCGAGGAAACAGATTATGTCTCACACGACACAGCAAAACTCTCTCAAAATCCTCTTTACAGGCCTTTCTCCTTCACCCAATTCCATTCCCTTTGGCAACTCCGCACCTTCCTGTTGTTCTCCACACTCCTCTCCTCTCCTCTCCTTCCCCTCCCTTGGCTCTGTCCATTATTATTTTAGAGGCTTAAAACAACAATTCTTAAAATTGTAATGAAAATGTATGTATAACATGAAATTTGCCATTTTAACCATTTTAAGTGTACAATTCAGTTGCATTAAATATGTTCACAATGTTGTTTACCATCACCATTATCTATTTCCAAAACTTTTTCATCGTCACCACCCATTTCAAGCAATAACTCATCCCCATCCCACCCCCCGCTTTTTGTCTCCATGAATTTGAGTATTCTACGTACCTCATGCAAATGGAATAGTACAATATTTGTTTTTTTCTGTGTCTGGCTTATTTCTCTTAGCATACTGTTTCCAAAGTTCATTCATGTTGTGGCATGGATCAGGACTTCATTCCTTTTCATGGCTGAATAATATTTCATTATAGATATGACATTTTGCTTATTTATTCATTTGTTGATACATATTGGATTGTTACCATCTGTTTACTATTGTGAATAATACTGTTATGAATATCCATGTTCAAATTTGTGGGTGGATATGTGTTTTCATTTCTCTGGGTGTATACCTATAAGCAGAATTGCTGCATCCTATGGTTACTCTGTTTAATTTTTAGAGGGACAGACAAACTGTTTTCCATAGTGGCTGCACCTTTTTACATTCTTACCAGCAATGTATGAGGGTTCCAATTTTTCCATATCCTTACCAACACTTGTTATTGTACATTTTTTTAAAAGATTTTATTTGTTTATTTTCAGAGAAAATGGAAGGGAGAGAGAAAGAGAGGGAGAGAAACATCAATGTGTGAGGGAAACATCAGTCGGTTGCCTTTTGCACGCCCCCAAAGGGGAACCTGGCCCACAACCCAGACATGTGCCCTGACAGTGAATTGAATCACCAGCCTCTTGGTTCGCAGGCCAGTGCTCAATCCACTGAGCCACACTAGGCACACAGGGCATATTTTTTTAAATTATAGACACCCTAGACTCTGTCCACTTTTTTTTTTCAAATGAGGAAACTATGGTGTCACTGTGGAAAGAACAGAGATGTAGGCAGAAAACCCAGCTCTACCACTAACAGGCAGTGTGAATTGGGCAAGTTCCTGGACTTCTTTGAGCCTCAGTGTTTTTCTCTGTAAAGTGGACACAATGATGCCTGCTTGTCAGCCTGGCAAGACTGGTGGGTGGAGTGAATAAAATGATGCATATAAAACACTAGTACAGGCCCTAGGATATAAGAAGCTCAAAATGTGGTAGCTATTATTTTCCACTAGAATGTAACTTTGGGAAGGCAGGGATCCGGTCTATTAGGCACACCTCACTATCCCAAATGCCTAGAACAATGAGTGGCACTCAATAGGCACTCCAAAATTATCTGTGAAATAAATGGAAATCATTCTCAACGGGCAGGGCCATGTAAAAATGAATGGTCTGGATGGCAAGGAACCTGTGACTGGAGGTGGTCAAGCATGATCTGCGTAAACACCGAGTGCCAACTAGATGCTAGGCCCCATAGGGAGATACTAACATAGAAACAGCCCACCCCACCTCCAAAGAGCAAAGGCTACAAGAGTTGTGGGGACACGAAGGGCCCCATCACTAACCTCCAAGCTGGGCTTCACAGGCTCCTGGCAGACAGAGTGGGAGGGGTGCCCAGGGAAGATGATCAGCGAGGAAGGGTAGAGGCTGGAGCTGGAGCGCCTCAGGGCAGGGCGGGTGTGGCCCTGATCCCAGCGAAGCCAGCCTGTCTGGAACCACCTGCCCTGTTCCAGGTGCTGCCGGACCGCGAGGGAAAGCGCTGTATGTTCTGTGTGAAGACGACCTCCCGCACGTATGAGATGAGCGCCTCGGACACGCGCCAGCGCCAGGAGTGGACCGCTGGTGAGTTGCTGTGGGTGGGGGGGAGGGCGGGTGGCCTGGGTCTGGCTGGGCCTCAGTCGCCTCGTCTGTGTAAAGCAGGTGATGACACTTTGCTCAGCGGGAGGCTGGAGTCCAGTCGAGCGACTCCTAAGCCCCCTTTCCAGCGGTGGGCCACCTCGAGCCGCCCGGCCCCGGGCTAGCCCTCTGCTGATCCCCTCCCGCTTCCTCCGCAGCCATCCAGATGGCGATCCGGCTGCAGGCCGAGGGGAAGACGTCGCTGCACAAGGACCTGAAGCAGAAGCGGCGCGAGCAGCGGGAGCAGCGGGAGCGGCGCCGGGCAGCCAAGGAGGAGGAGCTGCTGCGATTGCAGCAGCTGCAGGAGGAGAAGGAACGGAAGCTGCAGGAGCTGGAGCTACTGCAAGAGGCGCAGCGGCAGGCCGAGCGCCTGCTGCAGGAGGAGGAGGACCGGCGCCGCAGCCAGCACCGCGAGCTGCAGCGGGCGCTGGAAGGCCAATTGCGGGAGGCGGAGCAGGTGGGGTGCAGGGTGCGGAGGGAGGAGCAGAGGCAAGGCCTGGGAGGGGAGGGCCGAGGGCTGGGCCTGGGGCAAGGGCAGAGCCCGTGGTCAGAGAGATGGTAGAGCGAGGGACTGTTGGGACCGAGGCCATAGGCTTGGAAGATGGGTATGGGGCGGGGCCTGTGCCAGGGGAGACCTGTGGGATAGCGAGAGGTGGAGGGTCAGGAAAGTAGCAGAGGGTTGGATCGAGGGAAGAGAGGGCGTGGGGCGGGGCCTGGGTCAACGGACTGCTTGGGCCTGAACTGAGGGCTCGGTGGAATTGGGGCCCGGTTGGAGGCGGGGCTTGGGCTGAGGAGCCGCTAATGATTACGTCATTAGGAATGAATTTGGATCAAGGTTGAAATAGGTTGGACTAGACTTGATCTGAGTTTACAATGAAACCACTTTGGGGAATGCAGAATGAGAGGAAGGCGAGATGAAAGTGGAGGCGGTTTAAGCTGGTAGAGGCAATTAGATTGAGAATTTAAGAGAACTGGAGTCAGTTCTAGCTCTGCCTCTTGGGAGCCCTGTGAGCATAGACAAGGTGGCCTCCGTGTACCTCGATTACTTATGAGTGACATGTTGATGCTAGCAGAACTTTGCTCACAGAGGTTTGGTGAGGATCAAATGAGGAAACAGTTGTTATAACAATTATTATAATTATAGTCCCTCCCTTCCTAGCACCAGTCTTAATTATAACTCATTATATATATAATTAAGGCCAGCGCTAGGAAAGGCATGACTTGAGCCCCTTTCCCCCATGCAGCATCTGTTCACTAATCATTATCTGACCTAGTCAGGCTCTCAGAAAGGGATCTGATCAGGAAACCCTGACATAAAGGAACTCCTCAGACTCATCTGGAACTAAGTAGTTGGGCCAGCCTAGCAGAACCCTAGAGAAAGGGCAGCATATCTGTCGCCTCCCTCCCCTGTGTCCCCATTGACTGACTTTGCGTTCCCTGGGTAGGCCCGGGCCTCCATGCAGGCTGAGATGGAGCTGAAGGAGGAAGAGGCTGCCAAGCAGCGGCAACGCATTGAGGAGCTGGAGGAGATGCAGCAGAGGCTTCAGGAGGCTCTGCAACTGGAGGTGAAAGCTCGGCGAGACGAAGAGGCCGTGCGTCTAGCCCAGACGAGGTAGGACTGAGGGACCTCTCTGATTCCCCTTCCTGATGCCCACACCGTCCCACTGGCTGAGCACCTGCCAGGTGCCTTGGCTCTGCAGATGACACAGTGCATGCCCGGCAGACTGCTGGAAGAAGAGGAGGAGAAGTTGAAGCAGCTGCTGCAGCTGAAGGAGGAGCAGGAGCGCTATATCGAGCGGGCGCAGCAGGAGAAGCAAGAGCTGCAACAGGAGATGGCGCTGCAGAGCCGCTCCCTGCAGCAGGCCCAGCAGCAGCTGGAGGAGGTGCGGCAGAACCGGCAGAGGGCCGATGAGGACGTGGAGGTGAGACTTGGGGTGGGGCAGGGTGGAAGTGTGCCTTTTCTCAAACCCTAGCTCTATCCTCTTTTGGCTGTGTGACTTCAGGCAAATTGCCTGACCTCTCTGAGTTCAAGTCCCTCAGAGAAGAGGGATAGGTGACAGCATTGTTATGAAGATTAAATGAAATAATATGTGATATTTAGTATGTCGTAAGGGCTGAAGAAACATTAGCTGCCTTTTTTATGATTATTATTAATGTGGGCAAAATTTACCTCCTACTCGTCAAGACCATAATTTTCTATCCCTGTATTTTTCATCGACTCTTTGGAACCTAAATCTCCATGGAAGAGGGTTTTTATTTTGATGTTTTCTTTTTATTAATATTGTTTATTTTATTTTGCTTTGTTGACTTGTATGATCATTGTAAAAAAAAATTAAACACAGAAATATGTAACATGGGAAGGTAAAGTTCCTCTTTGATCCCACCACCCCACTGCTAACGGCTAGGTGAACATCGGAGAGGAGGTTTTTGCGGTAGTTCCTGGAGAGGGGGTGTGGTACAGTGGTGTGGAGGTCAGTGTGTGTCCCTGACAAGTCACTTAATGTTTTTTGTACTTGTCTGTTGTTAACTTCTGCTCTTGAGGTTAAATAAGACAATAAATAAACGTAGCACATCTTAGCTGCTTAATAAATGGAAACTATAATTACGATTATATTTGACCCTTTACAGGAAAGCTGAGTCCCTTGAAACTGGATACCAACTCTGTACATATACCTAACTCTCTGATTACACATGAGTTTTTCTGAGGTGATCAGTAGCCTATGTTACATTTTAAGGGGGCTGTACACTTCAAAAGGTCAAGGCACCCTTTCTTGGATAGAGACTCTGATGCACACTCTCCACTGCCTCTGCCCTATAGGCTGCCCAGCAGAAGCTGCGCCAGGCCAGCACCAATGTGAAACACTGGAATGTCCAGATGAATAGACTCATGCATCCGATTGAGCCTGGAGGTAAGAGGCGGGTAGACCCTGGAGGTATCCCTGGAATGAGGAGGGAGAAGGGAGGGCAAAAGTGATACTTCCAGATCTACAGAGCCTACAGGACTGAAGGTCAGGAGGTTCTCCTCTTACCCCAGGGCTGAGCAGGGCCTGTCAACCTCTCCCCTTTTCATGTATCTTTCTCCTAACTCATGCCTGCCTATTCTTTGCCAGACAAGCGTCCCACTACCAGCAGCTCCTTCACAGGCTTCCAGCCCCCTCTACTTGCCCGCCGTGACTCCTCCCTAAAGCGCCTGACCCGCTGGGGATCCCGGAGCAACAGGACCCCCTCGCCTAGCACCAGTGAACAGCAGAAGTCCCTCAATGGTGGAGATGAGGCTGCCATCTCAGCTTCCACCCCTCGGGAAGATAAAGTGGACCCAGAATCAGAAAATTAGCCTCTGCTAGCCCCATCTCCCTCACACCCAAACTCATGCCCAGCAGGACCTGGCCACAGCTGGCCTGTGGGTGACACTGGCCCCTGCAAAAGAGGGAGCTGAGGACCTGGTGTCAGGGGCCAAGGCCCTCCAACCATGAAACAATCCAAAATGGAACCTAGTTTATTTTTTGCATCAGCCCCAGGCCCTAGACTGCTGATGCTGTCTGGGATGCTGACCCTCGAGAACTTGATCCTGTGCCTTAACCCCAAGGATCCTATGCCCTGGGCTGGGAAAGAGGGAACAAGCAAGCTGGGGCTATCTGCCTCCAGACTGCCACCAAACTGTGGAGGCACATTTCCAAATAAAAACTGTTCTCGGAGTGAATTATCAATCAGGTCTGCTGTCCATTTCTCTTGCCATTTCCTCTCTTCTTCCCTCAAGTCCAGTTATAGATCCAAGATAGGGTAAGGTAGCCTTGGCTGGTGTGGCTGAGTGGATTGAGTGCTGGCCTGTGAAACAAAAGGTCACCGGTTCAATTCCCAGTCAGGGCACATGCCTGGGTTGCAGGCCAGGTCCCCATTTGGGGACATGCAAGAAGCAATCACACATGGTTGTTTCTCTCCCTCTCTTTCTCCCTCCCTTTCCCTCTAAAAATAAATTTAAAAAATATTTTTTAAAAAGAATAAGGTGTATAGTATAGTGGCTAAGAAAGTACATTCTGCCACTTACTAACTAGGTGACTTTGGTCAAATTTCTGTACCTCTGTGCTTCAGTTCCCATGTTAGTAAAACAGGGATAATAATAGTACCTACTTTATTGGGCTGTGAGGTTTAACTGCTTGGCACATAAGCAAGCACTGTTATTAGCATCACCCAAAAGTGTCTACTGAGCATCTATTCTATGCCCTGCTATTTCCCAGGTTATTTAATTCTCATGGCAACTCAGAGAGCTGGATATTATTATTCTTTTTTGTTGTTGTTATTATTCTTGTTTTATATGTGAAGAAATTGAGGCTCAGAGAGGTCAACTAACTTGTCCAAAGCCTTCTAAACTTATTTCTCTTTCCATTTTATCTGTTTATTGACTTCTTCTTTTTTTTTTTTTTTTTTGAGAGAGAGACATCGATTTGTTGTGCCACATATTTATACAGTCATTGGTTGATTCTTGTATGCACCCTAACCGGCATCAAACCCCCAACTTTGGCGTATCAGGGCAACGTTCTGACCAACTGAGTTAGTTGACCAGAATCTTCCTGCATTATCTAATTCACTGACCTTGTTACCTAAGACAGAAATTTGGGAATTTAGGGTGACTTGCTCCCTTCCTCTCACCCACTCCATATAAAACCCATCATCAAATCTGGTGGATTCTCTCTCTCTCATACTTTCATATCTATCCCTCCCTCTCTATCCCCATGGCTACTGCTCTGGCTAAGGCCTTTGTATCTTCCACCTGCATGTTCGCCTTCAACTCCTCCATCTTGCTCCATATCTAATCAGTCTCCAGGCCCAGCTGATTGGGCTTTCTTGGTCACTCTCAAATCCGTCCTCATGGCCACCACCTTACTCTGGCCTTCATTGCCACCCAATGGGATGAAAGCAGTAACTGGTTCTCCTTGCTTACTTTTCTCCCCATGGCTGCCCAAATGGGCTTTCTAAAATGCAGATCTGTCCTTGACTCTTTCCACTTTCCAGTCTCTCAGTGGAAACCTGGACAGTCAAGTTCAGAGTACCATACATTCCACAGGCATCTGAGGCTCATGAACGTCTGGCCCAGGAGGACGTCCTATGCCTCTGCTTTATAGATCTACTAGAAGCTCCCTTCTTTTTCTTCCTTTGGGCTTTCACATGGGCTGTTATTTCCATCTTACTTCATATAACAGCCCCCATAGGTAGATGCTTGAGTTCCTTGAGGGCAGGGACATATCTTCTTCCACTTATGTCCCCAGTGCCCAGCACGGTGCTTGGCTCTTAGGAAGAATGCAGCAGATTTTTTTAAAAATGAATTCGTTAATAAATTCACTATAAAATGAATGACTGGGTGTCATACAGCTTAAAAAAGAGATGAAATAAGATGCAAACTCAAGTCCATTCATTTATTCAACAATTAAGCTCTTATTATATGCCAAAATATTATGCTAGGTGTTGGCTGTATGGCACAGAACAAAACAGAGTCCCTGCCCTCCTGGAACTTATGTGCTATCTGATTATCAAAGTTCATGTTTCTTTCGTGTACATCAAGCTCTATTGCAAAGAACCTTATTATAATATAATTAAAGTGTCATGAAACAAAGCTGCCAGTATGACATGAATGCACATTTCAGGGATGGGAGAGTGAAGTTCAAACTCTTAAGTGCAGTAGGAATTCAGGAAAAAGGGAATCTTTAGGTAGGAGCTGGGATTCAAGATGGCCCTTAAAATTTTTAATAGATAAGAAAGGAGAGTAGGGGAACATGGGAAAAATACAAGTAGAAAGAAGTATAACACAGTTATGGACACAAGAACTCTGGATTCTGGATATTGAGTGGAAGGATCAGTGGACCTCTATTGGTGTGGGGTATCTCTAGGGTACAATAAGTTTTAAGAAAATCAAATTTGCAGATCTTCAACTTCCAAGTTCTGTTTACCAAAAGTGCTTTCCTCTGTCACAATTTCACCTTCCCTACTTTCATTAGCAATGTTCACCATTCACCCATCCACTGCCATTCAATAGTGGACTACCCAAAAGGTTAAAATTCCTGGAACACTAAACAAAGCTCCAATTTGAAATGCTAGTTCAGGGCTGTGGGTGGTGAGAAAGTGAATGGTTCAAAACTGGACAACAAATTCTTTTTTTTAAGAGCGCATGACCTTTTATTGCTTGATTTGAAAGAGAGAAACATTGATTTGTTGTTCCTCTTACTTACACATTCATTGGTTGCTTCTTGTATATGTCCTGACTGAGGATAAAGCCCACAGCCTCGGTGTACCGAGACACCGCTCTAGCCAACTGAGCTCCCCAGCCAGGGATTCTTTTGGTTTTCATGTCAGAAGGTTTCCCGATCTCTATTTTCAAAACCAGAGGGACTTAAGCACATTGTCAGCTGAAAAACCATTAACAAAATCTCTGTGATTTTTTTTGGTAGGGGGGCAAACAACTCAGAAATAGATGCCATTTCTATATCAAAATCTCAGTTCCCATCTACTTATCATGTGAACAAGGTTTCTCAGCTTAATATGAAAAAATAAGAATAGAATTGATCCTGAATGCAGTCCCATTCCATACTTGAATTAATATTCAACTATGTCCGGGCCTAGTAGCTCAGTTGGTTGGAGCAGGGGTCCCCAACCCTCCCCCAATCTGTTAGGAACTGGCCACACAGCAGGAGATGAGCAGTGGGTGAACGGCAGCACTAGGTTCTCACAGGAACATGAACCCTACAGTGAACTGCGCATGCAAGAGCTCTAGGTTGTGTGCTCCATATGAGAATCTAATGCCTGATGATCTGAGGTGGAGCTGAGGCAGTGGTGCTACCATGAGGGAGCAGCTGCAAATACAGATTATCATTAACCGAGAGGTATGACTGCACAGAGACCATAATAAATCAATTGCTTGCAGACTCATCTCAAAATCCTATCAGTGAGTGGCAAGTAAGCTCCATCTGGTGGCAGGCTATAAAGCCATCCCCTCAACCTGGTCTGTGGAAAAATGGTCTCCCATGAAACTAGTCCCTGTTGCCAAAAAGGTTGGGGACCGCTGGGTTAGAGTTTCTTCCCAATACACAAAGGTCGTGGGTTTGATCCTTAGGCATATACAAGAAGCAACCAATGAATGCATAAATAACTTGAGCAACAAATCGACGTTTCTCTCTTTTCAAGATTAATTTAAAGAGGAGAAGAAGGAAGACAGAAAACTATTAAAAAAATATTCACCCTGGCTGGTGTGTCTTAGTGGACTGAGTGCCAGCCTGCGAACCAAAAGGTCCCTGTTAGATCATATGCCTGGGTTGCAGGCCAGATCCCTAGCTGGGGGTGTGCAAGAGGCAACTGATTGATGTATTTCTCGCACTTTGATATTCCTCTCCCTCTCTTTCTCCCTCCCTTCCCCTCTCTCTAAAAGTAAATAAATAAAATGTAAAAAAGAAAATTCAACTATGAACGTATAAACTATCTGGGGAGGAAGTAGCCAATGAATTTCATTAATAAATACATTTCCAATGTATTTTTGTGTTTATACTTAATATGTATAAATTTCATAATATTTATGTTGTTTTAATCAACTGATCGTTACTAATATTTGCAATGGGCACTCACACTAGATGGAGATTTCTCAGAGCTTTATAGTTACATGAAACTTTAAAAAAATTTAAGTTTTAACTTACATACTTATTTTGCTTCCAGAGATGTATAATATGGTGACCAATAAAAGGCTTTTGAGCATAAAAATATGTTACATTAAGACCTAGCTGGTGTGGCTCAGTGGATTGAGCGCCAGCCTATAAATCAAAGGGTCGCCAATTCGATTCCCAGTCTAGGGCACGTGCCTGGGTTGTGGGCCAGGTCCCTAATGGGGAGCTCATGAGAGGCAACCACACATTGATGTTTCTCTCCCTCTCTTTCTCCCTCCTTTCCCCTCTCTAAAAATAAATAAATAAAATCTTTAAAAAATATATTAAGATTAGTTTGTTGGTGGGGGGGAAGAATGTAAATACAAGTGCAAGGAGAAAAAGAGACAATGTAAAATATTTTATTGCTAAAGAAGGCATTGTTCATATATTTTTAAGGTGGATAGTGGTGACCATCAAATCACTATGGAATTTGAATCTTATTCAATACATTTAAAGGGATAACATAGTTTTATATTAAAATGTCAACATTGCCTTGGCTGGTGTGGTTTAGTGGATCGAGTGCTGGCTTGCAAACCAAAGGGCTGGCAGGTTCAGTTCTCAGTCAGGGTGTGTGCCTGGGTTGCGGGCCAGGTCCCCAGTTGGGGCCATGAGAAAAACAACTGATTGATGTTTTTCTCCCTCTTTCTCCCTCCCTTCCCTCTCTAAAAATAAATAAATATAATCTTTAAAATGTCAATATTTATTAAATGGTAGAAATTGCATTCATCCTCTGCAACTGTTAAGTTTTAAACTAATGATGAAAAATATTAGATGTAACCTTAAAAATATGCAAAGAGTTGCATAGTTCTTATATATTTCTTAGGAGTAGAGGTGTAACAAGGAAAAGTGGGGTCCCCCAAAATGGGAAGTCCCCCCAACTAACCTGGCTGGGGGAGGAAGAAGCAGAGAAGGGCCATTGAGTTACTTCGCGTATCTAAAGAACTTGGCCAGTGTTTTGGCAATGCTAACAGCTGTGCTGTGCTGTGCCTGCCCTCTGAGATAGGGAGATGGGTTTGACTCTAACCCAAGATCATATGTAGCTGGAGGGCCTTGCTGTGCCTGCACCTGAGAGAGAGCAGGAAGGTAGTTCCTGACTTGAAATGCCTGCCTGGACTAACAAAGGCAGTCCAAGAAAGGCAGAAGAAACCAGAGTACTGGCAGGTGTAACCCTTTGTGGAAGGAGTCCGAAATGGGGTTGCAGAGGAAGATCCATGATGGAATTTAAGCCCAAGTGCGGGGCAGCCAGTTTCTCTCTCTCCGAACCATGTGGCTTGGGAGCAGAGAAGGCTGTCTTGGCCATGTGGTTTGAAAGGATGCAGAAGGACCCCCACTGACCCATCATGCTGAGGGGTCATGAGGTTTTTGATTAAGAGCAGGAGCCTAGCTGAGCATGAATGACTGGAGGAAGCCAGAATACAGACAGGAATTTGTCCAGCTAAGCTACAAACTTCTATTTCTTTTCCCGAGAGATAATACCCCTGACTAGACTGGTTTGGCAATGGGAGGCAGGACAGTGTGATTATGGGTGTTTTTCTTGCTTCTAAAGGGAGTGGGATTTAATGACAAAATTCCACCATTATTCTGAACCTGTATAACTTTTGAATAAATAGTTCCTTTCCTTTTCATAAGACTCTGGCATTGGGAGTCACAGTTTCTTAGGCAGCAGGCAATAGAACCCAGAAGAATAGAACTGTGGTTCTGTTTCAGAGGGGCAAAAAATTTTGAAGACTACTACTGAGGCAGGAGATAGTCAGGAGGGAGGAAACTCCAGGGGTGTCCCAGGGCTAAGATAAAGAACATCGATAAAGGATGGAGACCTTGTTCTAAGACTGGTAGTTCCTGCTTTTTGGAAAAGCACTGAATCCTAGTGAATCAGGAATGCACCCGTGCAGAAGATGCTACCTGACCCCTGCTTCATTATAATAGCATTATAATAAATTAGCATTGTGGGACCCCCCTCACCCCTTCCCAGTGACCAACCAAGGAAATCGTGGGAGATCACATGTGCAGTAACTTTAAAGTAATATAACTACTTATGTGCAATAAAAACTCACCAAAACTAGCCAGGAGAGACCCGCCCTAAAAGAATAAAAGCCCTCTAGCCCCTGAGGTCAGGCCCTGTTAGGCTCTACTCAGTTCTGCTCTGCTCCACTCTGCTCTGCTCGGAGTTGGCCTTCTCCCATGTTCTGTGTGACTTAATAAATCTGCTTTTTCTCACTTTCTGCTATGAACTGTATGTGTTCGGTTCAATTTTCTGTCCATGATCACCAAGACCCTGGTTAACTGTGCCCTCCTGTGACACTGCTATGAAGGACCTGTGACTAGAAAGATTGAAAGAGGCCTGACTACAGACATTCTTGGAAGCTAGGTAGAGTTAGACTTGAGGTGGCAATCCAACCTCAGCCTCAGTTTTCTCATCTCTAAACAGGGTTCATTCCAGGCTTTTGAATGTTCTGTGATGGGACACAGGAGGGCATAAATGTTTGATGTGTGAGGAAGTGGAAGAAAGTCACCCAGCTGCCTGAATACAATCCACTTTGAGACTGGAAGAAGCTATCGGTCTTGAGGATCATTACTAGGGTGCAGGAGAAGATATTTCCCAGTCTTTTAATTCCAGGTTAAAAAATAGCTCCTCTGTCCTTTTCAACATTCCTTTCCAAAGCCAAGTGTGTCCGATCTCTGATGCTTTCAGAGATATCCATGAACTTGGGGTCACATGGAAAGCACAAACCGTGTGGCCCCATTGGTCCCAGGTTATCCCTTTAGGTTTGTATTTGAGGAGGTGACTGACTAGAGGACAAGACACTCCTTGCAAACTCTTGCCAGAATATGCAGAGATCTCTGGTGGTTCCAGAAAGTGCTGCAGAAGCTTGGTAGGAGCCAACTTTTCCCACTTTGAGCTGTGCCTGTGGGCAAATCTAGTCAAAATGAAGATTCAGGGAAGCTGTATTAGTCTGGACTTATGATTCAAGAAACAGACTGATTTAAGTAAAAATGAAATTTATTAAGAGAATATAGAGAAGTTCCTTATGTAATTGGGAGGATGAAAGAGCTAGCCTGGAGGCTGTATAGTGAGGAACAATACCAAAAATCATAGCATATAACAATTCTTATGAAGACACCCCAGGTGCCACCACCTCTAGGTACAGATATAGCTGCTTCCATAGCTAATGTCACCAGTGCTGGCCTCTGCTCTTACAGCTGCTGCTTCTTACAATTGAAAATTAGGTGGAGCTGCTGCTCAGCTGCTTCCCTGAATGGATTATTTGTACTCCCCACTTCATCTTTCCAGATTCCAGTGTGCCTGATTGGTGGAGCCTTGGTCATGTGGCTAAGCTCTAGCTGCAAAGGAAGCTGGAAGCAAATGCCTGACATTTTCACCTTCTGAAGTAGAAGATTCCCCACATATGGGAGGGTGATTCAGAAGTTAGCGGACCCAAGCCAACAAAAGCCTTGAAAATGGCACACTCTGAGGCCAGCAATCTTGGTGGCAAAAGGCACCATGATCATTTTATATGAGAAATTAAAGATGTTGTGACTTAAAGAAGATAAAATATAAGGGACTGGGGTCAAAAGGGCTCTTACACGGAGAAAAGTTTGACTTAGTATACCTCCAAAGCCTAGGACAAAGAGGATATGAATTTCCTCAATTTAAGGAAGATATTTATTTTTATTCCTAAAAAACAAACCATGTTTCCATTATAGGTAAAAAGAACATGTGGAGAATAACAATATAGAAAGATAAAAACTCATAGAACCACAACCCAAATGCAACTGCTGATAACATTTTAGTGTATTTCATTCCAGTTTTTTCTATGTTAATTTTTAAAAAAAGATTTTATTTATTTATTTTTAGACAGGGGAGAAGGAAGGGAGAGAGAGAGAGAAACATCAATGTGGGAGAAACATCGATCAATTGCCTCTTCTGGGTGTCCCATCTGGGGATTGAACCCACAACAACCCAGGCGTGTGCTCTGGCCGGGAATCCAACCCATGACCTTTCTCTTTGAGGGAAGATGCCCAAAAAACTGAGCTACATTTGTCAGGCCTATACTATTTTTTTGTTTTCCGAACAATACATATGCCTATATATGCCATATATATCATCAGATCCTGCCTTTTTTTTCCACTGAAAATCAGGTCATAGCATTTTTCACTTTTTAACCACATTTTTGTAGGCATCTTTTTTTTTAATCCTCACCCTAGGACATTTTTTTTCATTGTTTTTGAGATGGAGAGACATTGATGTGAGAAAAAATCATTTATTTGTTGCCTTCTCAGACCTGCCTCAACTGAGGAATGAACCTGCAACATAGTAAGTGCCCAGACTGGGAATTAAACCCACAAACTTTTGGTCTATGGGATGACACTCCGACCAACTGAGCCACACTGTTTAGGGTTCTAGGCATTATTTTTAATGGCTGTATAACATTCCATCAAGAGCATATAGCATAATTTATGAAATATTTCTCTGCTGTGGGACAATTAGGTTTTCTCCAGTTTTCGTTGTTGTTTTAAACAATATTGCAATGAGCAATGGAATAATGGAGTCTGAACATTAAATACATATTTATTAAATATATTATATTAAATGTCATATTTATCTTTTTAAATACAAAAGGTAAAAATGTAGTATCTTAACAGTACTCCCAGAATTTCTTTTAGGGAGAGAACTGTCTTCATTAGGGAAAATAAGCCTTAACAGAAAGTGAGATCTTTGGGGCATGAGTGTTGACAGGAAACCTAGCAATGAAGAAATATAGCTAAGATATCTCCTTCTGCCCGAAAAGCCAGAGGAATTTGTTTTTTCTCTGGACAGGGTGTGATAAAGGAGAGAATAACAGGGCAGGGAGGAAAGGTAGTGATTTGGGAAAAGGCCAGGCAGGCCTTAAGGGGTAAAGGGCCTGTTAGAGAAAACTTCAGCTGAGGAATTGATGGAGTTGACAAGACTTAGCTATACCTACTTAAAAGGAAGAAGGTATTTGTACTGTAGAGAAATGCAACAAATGTATGAATTCTTAGAGGGTTGCTGGTTTGATTCCCAGTCAGGGTACATGCCTGGCCTGGAGCTAGGTCCCCAGTAGAGGGAGCTTGAGAAGCAACCACACAGTGATGTTCCTTTCCCTTTCTACCTCCCCCTCTCTCTAAAAATAAATAAAATCTTAAAAAAAAGAGAGAGAGAGAGAGTGTCTTTTGCATGAGTTTAAACTGTAATGCATCATTTGACTCTGCCCCAGGGCCCAGAGCATCATAATGACTTCTATACCCATGAATGTTTTGCGTGGGAAGAGGTGTGGGCAGTCCTCAGGAAGGGTGGAGTTTCATCTCCACATTTCTGAACTGTGGGACTGCAATAGCCAGGCTGAAAAAGGTGAACTGGGTATAAAATCAGTATTTAACTAATAAATTTATCTGTACTCCAAAAGAAAGAAAGAAAGGAAGGAAGGAAGGAAGGAAGGAAGGAAGGAAGGAAGGAAGGAAGGAAGGAGCCCAGAAGCAGAAAGATTTAGGATAATATTAATCCTCAGAGATTTGCAGAAGTCATAGGGAAGGCTTTGACCTCCAAATCCATTCTTAGTTCAATCTCAAAGGTCAAGGAGATTTACATTTGAATTACAAAAGTACTGAATATTCATTTTATTTTTATTTTTAAAAATATTTTATTTATTTTTAGAGAGAGGAGAGGGGAGGGAGAAAGGGAGAGAAACACCGATGTGAAAGAAAAACATTGATTGATCACCCCCCCACTCCTCTTAACCAACTGAGCCACACCAGCCAGTGCCATATTGACTTAAAAAAGTAGAAAATAGCCCTGGCTGGTGTGGCTCAGTGGATTGAGCGCCGACATGTAAACTGAAAGGCCGCCAATTGGATTCCCAGTCAGGGCACATGCTTGGGTTGTGGGCCAGGTCTCCAGATGGAGGCAGGTGAGAGGTAATCATTTGATGTATTTCTCACATATTGATGTTTTTCTCCCTCTCTTTCTCTCTCTCCCTCTCTCTAAAAATAAATAAATAAAATCTTTTTTTAAAAAACCTAGAAAATAAAAAGAGAAGCAGAAGGGGAAAAAAAATCACTCAATAGTTCTACCACCTAAATATCTCAGGGTGTGGCCTGAGAAGTGTATGCCAGAGGGGAGGGGTAATCTTTAAATATAATGGAGAAGAGGAAGTTACCCATTGATCATATATCCCTGAGTCAAGATGTCAAGCCCAGCTTCTTCCACCAGACAACCTCCCAGCTGCTAGGTAATTTTTTAAATAGTATATATGAAAAGACAGGTTGGGGTAACAGGTCCCTTCCAGGTCCTAAAGACCTGGGTTAAGAAGCAAGAATGGAATATTCTACAACAGTAGGGAGGATGCTCCCCATTTATGTGGGCAAGCATATTAGATAAGTACATGGGAAGATAGGTAAGAAGCCCAGAACCATAAATTTCTAGTTCCAGAAGCCTCTCGAGGGAGGGAAGTCCTTTCGTTAAAATTACAAGCGCACGATCTCCTGCAGGGGAGTCTGGAGTCTGAAGATTAGGGTCCTGCTGCTTCCTTACAGCAAGTCACGCACCTTCTCTTCACTGGATGATGAGGAGGCTATACTCGATGACCCTCTAGTTCCCTTCCAGCTTTAAACTCCCCTTTGTGTTACTTGCTAGACTGGTTTTACTGGCCTGGCACTCCCTCCCAGCCCCTTCCTCAGCTGCCACGCCCGCATCCCGCACCAGAGGGCGCTGCATACAGGGCCTCGTGCGGTGGGCGGAGTGGCAGAATAGAGGAGTCTCAAGAAGGCGTGGTGATTGGCCCCGGCCGGTGGGGAGGGGGGCGGGGAAGCCGAGCTGCGCGGTGACGTCACGCTGTTGGGGGCGGGACCGGGCCGCGCAGCGTGTGACGCCGCAGCCACCGCGGAGCTGGGGATTAATGGGAAAAGTTTTGGCAGGAGCCTGCGGAGCTTGCGGGACGGCGGAGGTGGTGCTAGAGGCGGCCGGAACAGGTCGGTCTGAGTCGGGGGGAGCGGGTAGGCAAGCAGCGGAGGTAAGTGGCGGGCCCGGGCTGAGGCAGCCAACGGGACTGGGACGCAAGGCTGGGAGGGGCGTGGGGTGGGGAGAGCAGCAGTGGTCTGCCGACAGAGCCGCTGCCGCTTCCCGACGCTCGGACCCAGTGCGATCTGCGGTGGTCCCTTCCTGCCCTGGCGCCCCGCCGCTCTTGTGCCCCGAGCCCTTTGGACCTGCGTTACTGTTTGAACACGAACTGCAGGCCTCCCCACCCGACTCTGTGACCCTACTTGGGCCTCGTGTATCCGTCTCCTCCCACTTAGGTGTTCCGAGAGCCGGGTCTCAGGCTTGGGGCTCTCTCCTATTCCCCATCCTTGCCTCTGACTTCATTTCTCTTCTTACTTCATTTCTTCTCTCGTGTCCCCAAATCCGTTGCCCTCTACCAAGGGTCTCCGTGGGGATCTTCTCTGACCCTCTCGTTATCGTTGTCTTCTGCCTTCGCCCTTCCTCCATCCTTGCTCTCTCAGTCTTTGCTCTCTTTCCCATTCCTGTCCCTTCCTTCCCCCGCTGCTTGGCCACTCTCAGTATTAAGATTTCCCATCATCTTTGTTGCGGTTGACTAGGCTTTTTCAGCCTCGTGCTTGCTTACCGTGTTTAGTTAAGCCTCTCCTAACCTGGTTCCCCCCACCCCCCTACCCCATCCCCTTCAGAGGGACTGCTTTTGCCCCTGTCTCTGATACCTCCCCTTCTCTCCCAGTGCCTCGTATCTGCCTTAGGGAAAAGCATTAGCTCCACAGGTACTATGCTTTTCCCCTGACTTGCAGTCCAGATATCGGTGGGGTGAGGGTGTTCAGCCCCTGATTGAAGTAAGGAGCCGAATTCTGAGGTAAATAGTAGGTTATGTCTGCGTGGGAGAATTTACTGGAGTGTTGCATCAGGGATGATGTTCAATTTGTAGACCATTCTAATCTCAGCTTTAATACTTCTTCTTTATGGGTTTGTTGACTTCCAGGAACCCTTGGGAAGAGACTGGCCGCTGAGTTGGGTGTGCGCCAGGCATAGCTGGAGGCCTCATCCAACTCTTTTCCCCTTCCAGGAAACAGGGCTCTGTGTCTTTGCAATCTGCATGTATTGAACACATTTAAACGATAAAGCCCAGCCTATCGCTGCGCTGACTCCCACCCTTTACCCTATGCCTCATCTCAAAAAGCTAAGGGAAGTCTCCAGAAGATATGCCCCAGAGAATGCCTGTGTTTCTCAACCTTTTTCCTCTGTACTGACTCCAGAATTTTTTTTTCCTATTTGAGTTTTAAATAGATTGCTGCCCGATAGCTCTAGGGCTGGCAGACATTTGTCCCTTTTATTATCGGTGGCTTGAACCAGCTGCTTATTTTCCCTCGTGCATCTCTGATCCACTGAATGTGCCTGGGCCTCTGGTGTTGATCACTCACTAAGCAGGTTCTCTTGAAGTTTCTCCCTCCATTTTCCTTGGGAGCCTAATTTCCTGTGGATACAAGAGAGAGGTTGACACCGAAGTTCTATTCCTTTTGCCCAGGCATTACATTGAATGTCAGGTCACTACCTGCTTGGGCAATTTGTGGGGCTGCATTAGTTAGACCTTGACAGGAACTTAAGTTGCCTCTAGTCACAGAGATCATTCTCTCTGGGGCTAGGGAGCCCACCACCTTTGTGGTGTGTCTGGGCACGTAGTTAACCTTCTGCATGGAGTTCTTTTCAGATGTCTTCCATCTGAACTCCTTTGTTTGGTGTTGGTCCCCTGGAGAGATCGTCAGGAAATAACATATCCTCTGTTTCTGCCCAATCTGGT
Source organism: Pteronotus mesoamericanus (assembly GCF_021234165.1). Lineage (NCBI taxonomy): Eukaryota > Metazoa > Chordata > Mammalia > Chiroptera > Mormoopidae > Pteronotus > Pteronotus mesoamericanus. Next base: position 5,422,981 of record NW_026555085.1, read on the forward strand.
CTATGAGGATTCAGAAAGCGTGACCCACTCTCATGTTTAGAAACGAAGGCCTGTTGTTTCACCTGGCTCTGGGTTTCTAGGTCTTCTCTTTTGAGGATCATGCTCTCTCTCTTTGAGCCAGAATTGGACACAAAATTGGCAGCTTTCAGGAGCTTTGGTGGAGAGCCAACTGAACCAGCTAGACCAGACTTTAAAGTTTTGGAATCCTCTGGTGCATTCTGAGAAGGGAATAGTATCATGGATGGCTGAGCCAGTCCCCTTTCTACTGAACTCATGAGCCCCTTCCTAAGCAGCACTTAGGGGGAATTTGGGCAGAATAGACCAAAAGGGGTCCCTTGTTCCAATGAAAAACATTCCTCTGGGGTTTTAATAGGTCATTCTAATGAAGTTGAGGTTGTGTATTTGGAGGTAACTTAATCTAATCTCTGGCTCTCAGGGATTTTACCTGACTCCTCTGTTTTTGCTCACGTTCACTCTCCACTGAGGTGGTAGGTGAGAAGGACTTGAGAAGAGGTTAAGCCCAGTCCTTGTGAAGTATCTTGGGCACCAGCAGCTCTGGCTGGATAGCTTCTTGCAGTTTGTCCACTCTATCATTTTCTATGTGGGTAGTCGTGACTGTTAATTACCAAGTTGCCATGCAGTGATTTTTACAGAGCCTGGGTCAGCCTGCCTCTCTTTCTCAAAGGTGTGAGCAGACAATCCTCTGACACTATTCTATAGATGCATCATTTCCTTAGTTTAACAAACTAAGTTTACTAAGTGCTGCTCATTTGTTTGGCTGCCTTTCTCCCTGCTTCTCCACCACTAATTTCTTCTTTCTTTGGTGTGTGCCTCAGCCTCCTCAGGAAGAGTTGCTGTTACTCAGCCTGTCATCTGCACCTGTGGTTCCTCAGACCCTTTCCCCAAAGACCCCGTGAGAGGAGAGCTAGTATTGAGTGCTGGCCTGGGAAGCTAGGACGCCCCTGCTTTGGGTAGACTGCAGCTGTCCCAGGGTCTGCAGATGCTGGCATGTCCTGGGACTGGGTAGCTCCTCTCTCTTTCAGGAGGAATTGGACCTGTCATTTCTAAAGGCTTCACCTATATCCTGTCACTGAGTACCCCTCTCCCAGGGTGTTTCCTGCCACCTGGAAAACTAGATTGTGGGCCCCTCTAGGACATGCCAGGAACCGTCCCACTGCCCAGCATTATCCACACTGGGAACACTCTTTCCTCCCTATGCAGCATCTCTGTGGCCTTTGTCCTGCCAGGCTCTTGCTTGTGTTATGTCAGAAGTTCTGTGCATGATGCCCTTGTCTGTGCCGTGTTGTCCCAGATAGCCCAGTAGCTGCTTCTCGTAGATGGTTTGATGTCCCTGGGCATTTTTCTGTGCCTCTGGATCTAGGGGGAGGAGATCCTTGCAGCAGCTGAGTTCCATAGTGTCAGAGGGCAGCTGGGCACTTGCTTGAGTCTGGCAGGAAGGAAATGTCGCCTCACATCAGATTTCGGACATGTAGGTCTTCTTGCTTGGTGGGTAGTTCCCGTCTTCATAGCTCAGAGACAGGTGACTGGGTTGTGACTCCAGTCCTGTCTCCACAGGTTTTGGTCAAGGAATCAAGCATGATTCAGGGAATCTCCATCTATGAATCCATTGGGAGGGGTGGGCTCTAGTTCCTTCTTCACCTTGCCAGCTCCTTCTGCCCCACCCTGGTACAGTCAGCAAAGCCAGTGTCTTCTTACTTGGAAATGAGCAGACTATTTCCAGAATTGGGAAATATTTGCTGACTCAGGCCCAGAATAACAGCATCTCAGGGTGTGTGTGAGGGACAGAAGAGAAGCCCCCTTGCCTTAGGAGGACTCTTGGAGCCCGAGTGTTTAATTATAACATATTAGAGCTGCTTTTCTGACCCCTGATACCTCTGAGCTAAAGATGTTGGGTTTCTTTCTACCTTGCAGTGTTGCGTGGTGTTTTGGGCATGTACGCGGTACTCACACAGTGGCTTCTGCTCACCAACAGATGAGGACAGATGCAACAAAGAGGTAATCCCATTTTCCTTACCCAGGGCCCTGTAACAACTGACACCCACATCCCAGATTTCAGATCCTGGCCGCGAAGATAAAATAATTTCACTAGGGCTGAGTCCCTGATCCCAGGTGTCTGTCCTAGTATCTGCTACTCATCACTTGCACATAGCAGGCGCTTACTAAATAATTATTGAATGTTTATTACTTACATCGTTGTTGTGGGAGCATTGAGATTTTCACCTTTATACCTGTGAAAACATGAACTCCATAAGGATAGGGACTTATTTTGTTTCCTGTTGTGCCTAGGACAGTGCCTGGCACAGAAGATGCTAAATAAATTTTTCTTGAATGAATAAATGTACACACTCTTCCACATGGTGTCAGGCCACAAAGGTGGTGTTTATCATTCTTTTTCCATTTCTGCAACAAACATTTTTGAGTGTCTACTATGTGCCAGGCACAGTACTGGCACTTGGGAAATGATGATAGTAAAAAAAACCCAAAAACCAAAAAACCAAAAAAACAGAATCAGTCCCTGTCTCATGGGTCAGTAGTTTACTGGCATATATGAGAGCTGGGCATAATACACAGAGTTGTTTCTTCCATCTCTGCTGGGGTAGTGGGTCCTTACCAGAGTCTGAAAAATGCTCTGGGCTTCCCATTACTGTTTCCCTGTTCTCAGGATGCCTGGCAGGTTTTATAAAGTCTCAGAAGGGGAGCTCCAGGGAATTTGATATTCATTGTCCCAAATAGGGAGGCTGAGCTCTGCTAGGGTCCCTGCGGGGAACGGGGAAACATGGGGCTCCTGTCTGATTTGTTTTAATCTCTGAGTTTTCAGTGGTTCCAAGTAGCTGTTTATGGGCTTCACTTCCCTTTCTGTGCCTTTAACACCCTGTGGGGTTTCCTGTTGCCGAACAGGGTGCTGAGCCCATGTGTCTATCTGTCTGTGGGGGTCAGGTTGTTTGTGGATCTTGCAGGAAGGCCTCAGGCAGGGGCCCCTCCTGTTCTCAAACCCATACCAAGTCCTTTCCTCTGAAGGAAATGTGAAGGAGGAAGAAGGGGGGTTTGGGAGGCTTCTGAGAGTCCCTGAGAGGGGATGAAGGAGAAGTTTCCCTGAGCAAGCAGAGACACTGAGTTGAGTTGATGTGCTTTGTCATTTGATTCGGCAGCAGCTAGCCATTGTGGCAACGGTGTGCGTGTTCAGGCGCCAGTCGTTTAGTTCATCCCTGAGCTGGACTCCCAGTTCCATCTAGAAGTGTTCTTTTTCAGTTTCTCCTGACAAAGTGAGGGTATAGCTTTATCAGATTTTCCAGTGTTGATATCAATATAAAACAAAACTGGGGTTGCCGTCTTAGTCTTTCCTATCAGGCACTTTTGTGGGCCAGGTGCTGTGACAGATGTTTTGCACATGGTCTCACACCCCAAGTGTGTGGAATCCAGTTGGAGAAAGAAGACATATGCACAAAAAGGTTTTTAAGACATTAGAGAGTGGGTGGGTACTGAGAACATGCTGCCGTCCAAGGATTCTCACTCAGAAGAGCAAGTCATCGCTGAGGATTGGCTTTGTCCCTGAAGAAGTGGGTTTCAGATTGGGCTTTAAAGAAAAGTTGTTTATTCTGAAGTCAACTTTAGACTATTGTTAAACAGTGATTCTCAAACTTTGGGCCTTGGCACCCTTTTATACTCTTAAAAATTATTAAGGGCCCCATGAACTTTTATTTACGAAATTAGAAATTAAAATGAGGAATTTTTAAGAATTACTAAGTTATTCATTTACTGTAATGCTTAAAACCCACATTTATAACATAAAATTTTTAATGAAAAATAGCTATTTTTCAAAACAAAAAAGTTGTGAGGAGTGACGCTGTTTCACATTTTTGCTAATCCATTTTAATGCCTGGTCAGATAGAAAGCAGCTGGAATCTCATAACTTGCCTTCATGTTCAACCTCTTAAAATATGTCTTATTTGAAGGAGATGAAGAAAATCTGGTTTCACATGGAAATGTAGTTGAGAATGAGAGGGTTATTTTAATATGTTTGCAAGGTAATTGGGAATATTCTCCTTTGATACGATACCAAAACTTGACGTGGTAGAATAATCTTAAAGGTTAGTTGGAATGTGGAGTCTAAAACCTTATCAACAAACTTTTCACCCTGGCTATTGTGCCCCACTGGATTGAGTGCTGGCCTGTGAACCAAAGGGTTGCTGGTTTGATTCCCAGTCAGGGTACATGCCTGGGTTGTGGGCTAAGTCCCCAGTAGGGGGCGCGTGAGAGGCAACCACACATTGATGTTCCTCTCCCTCTCTTTAAAAAGAGGAAAGAGAAGAAAAAAATAAAAAAAAAGTTACCAACAAACTTTTCATGGTTTGTGACATTAAAATCCATTTTGCACTTTGAATTGGTCATTGGTTCACTGAGTTATAGAGATCTTGTAAATGTTGACATCTCATTTTACAACATCAGTAAATAATATTAATAGCACCACTGATCTCATCAAAAAGGTCTTCAAGTATTAGGAAGCTGTCGAATTCACAGTGGTGGATACAGGTTTTCCATAATTTTGAATTTCTCATGAAAGTTTGATTTTTTTTTTTTAATCATTGGTAATATACTGTCAGACTTTTTTTTTCTTGAAGTAAACGTGTCACTCCCTTCATTTTCAAGAAAACTCTGTCAAATACCCAAATCTAAATAATCATAATTCGTTCATCTGTTTTTCAAGTAAAAATTGTGTTTCAGGAGAAAGGTGGCTAGTTTAGCTTGCAACTCAAACAATTGCACAAGTACTTTTTTGTATAATTTCTATTTTGTTACACAGAATATTTAAGAGACGTGCACTCAAGGGTCAAGATTTAATAAGTTAGTTTTTATTGGTTCATCTAGGACACTCCTAAGTGAAGGTAACATTTTATTATCTTTAATGGTTCTGTGGGTTGACTGGGCTCAGCTGGGTGGTCCTCATTTGGGGGCTGTAACTTGCTGTAGCCAAATGGAAGCTGGGGCAGGAGTCATCTGAAGGCTCAGCTCTGCGGGCTGTCCACACTAGCTCACTCATGCGGCTGGCACTTGGTGTGGCTGTTCACTCGCGTATCTGCATGTGGCCTCTCCATGTACCTTGGGCTTCTCACAGCATGACAGCTGGATTCTGAGTAGAGACATCCTAAGAGTGAATGTACTGAGAGATCCAGGCATAAATGGTGAGGTTTCTTACGACTTAGCTTTAGAAGTCACACTGGTCACTTCCTCTCTATTTTCTTGATCATAAGACCAGTTCAGATTCAAGGAGGGGACTACACAAGGGTGTAAATGCCAAGAGGCGTGATTTACTGTGAGGGAGCGAGGCCTCCTGGGGACCAGCACCCCTTATGTGAGGTAACTTGGCTTGTATCTGAATGCTTCTAGGAGAAAAGTGCATCTTCTTGTGATTCCCAATCATGGAAACCATTGTTGGCAAATTTCTAGGTTGACAGAAGCTGTTGAATGCCAGTTTAAGGAATTTGCACTGTATGTTCTTTGGGCAGTGGGTAGCTGTTGGTGGTTTTGAAGTAAGGAGTGACTGTGTTAATATTGCAAAAAAGATGGAATAAAGAGAGAAAAAGGGGAGTTAGGTTGGGTAGGAGACTGAGTACTACAGTAATTTAAATGTTTCGAAATTCTCCCTCATATTAACTTTGAATTTCTTGCCCTGGCTGGTGTGGTTCAGTGGACTGAGCACCGGCCTGTAAACCAAAGGGTCGCTGGTTTGATTTCCAGTGAGGCCTGTGCCTGGGTTGTGGGCCAGGTCCCCAGTTGGGGACATGGGGACATGCAAGTGGCTGCCGATTGATGTTTCTCTCCCTCTCTTTCTTCCTCCCCTCCCCAAAAATAAATAAATAAATAAATAAATAAATAAATAAAATATTTAAATTTGAGCTTTTCCTGGTTGCTGTTAAAATTGCTACTGATTTTGCTCTATCTGCCCTACAGATGAAGTGCCCAGAGCCTGGGTGAAGTAGCACCCCCACCACTGTTTCTTAGGGATGCTGATAGATGGGAGAGATTTATGGGTTCACAAAAGTTGAGGCAACTAAATTTAGGTTTTATTGTCAAGGCACATTAAAAAGTTAATCATAATTCAGTTTGAAAAAAGCAGAGAATATACAATTTTATGTAATGCCACTAACCGTGTTTCAAATACATTTCAGTTTCAGTATCAGACCAGTAAGAAGTGAAAAGAAGAAAGAGGGGACAAGTTAGAGAGTGGTGGGGAGAGAGACAAGTGGGGAAAAGAAGGAGATCGAGAGGGGAAAACAGCAAAAAGAACTTGAGGGAGGATGGGATTGGAGGAACTGCTAACCCTAGTACGCATGGGCTAGGGTTAGCAGAGTTGGCTCTTTCTGCGGTTCCCTGTGGCCCTGGCTTCTGGGTTTTAGCACCTCCTGTCCTTTCGCGGTCTCTGTAGCTCTTTCTGTCTGTGAAGAGACCATGGGGAGTGCTGGAGTGGATTCGGTGTCAGTCAGAGTTAAAGCTTAGTAAGTATGATTAAAATGAACCTCAGTAAGTGCTGGTTCATCCCCTTCCTGAGCTCAGTTCAGAGGTGGCGGACTCAGGGAGAAATGCCTTTCTGCACCACTTCCTCGCTGATGTACAGGCTGTGGCACCAGGAGCCCAGCCTCAAAACGGGGAGTCTTCACCTTCTGTGTTGGCAGTAAGGCAGTGCATTGTGGCACCCCCTCCTTTTTATTCTGAGCCCAGTGTTCAAAGCCTAACCTCTTTTTCTTTTTTTCCATTTTTTAAATTGTTGTTCAAGTACAGATGTCTCTGCCCTACCAACCCCCACCTCCGACCCTCAGTCATTCCATCCTTTGGCTTTGTCCATGGGTCCTTTATATATGTTCATTGACAGTCCTTCCCCTTCTTTTCCCCCAATTATCTCTCTCCCTCCTCCCCTCTGATTACTGTCAGTGTGTACTTTATTTCAATGTTGCTGGTTATATTTTTCTTGCTTGTTTGTTTTGTTGATTAGGTTCCACTTATAGGTGAGATCAGATAGTATTTGTCTCTCACCGCCTGGCTTATTTCGCTTAGCATAATGCTCTCCATTTCCATCCATGCTGTTGCGAAGGGTAGTAGATCTTTCTTTCTGCTGTGTAGTATTCCACTGTGTAAATGTACCTTAGTTTTTTTATCCACACATTTACTGTTGGGCACTTAGGTTGCTTCCAGCACTTAGCTATTGTAAATTGTGCTGCTGTGAACATTGGGGTGCATAGGTTCTTTTGAATTGGTGTTTTGGGATTCTTAGGGTATAATTCCAGCAATGGAACTGCTGGATCAAAAGGCAGTTCCATTTTCAGCTTTTTGAGGAAATTCCACACTGCTTTCCACAGTGGCTGCACCAGTCTGCATTCCCACCAACAGTGTACTAGGGCTCCCTTTTCTCCACAGCCTCGCCAGCACTTGTTTGTTGATTTATTTATGATGCCCATTCTGACTGGTGTTAAGTGGTATCTCATTGTGGTTTTCATTTGCAAAGCCTAACTTCTGACTCAGCCATGTTGTTGTCTCAGGGGCTCTCCTGAAACAATTACCATAGTCTCCACAGCTAATGGCAACACAGCTTTGAAAGAGTTCTCTTAGGAGGAGGATGCTGAAGGAGAGGCTCCTGGGTGTCATGGGGGAACGCTTAAGTTCATTTCTGCATTATTGTTTTAAAATAGATTTTCATTGCTTTTGTATGTAATCTGCTTTAATTCTGGGAGTCTCATCTTACTACTGCTTTTGGCACTTTCCTCATCCATGAGTTGTGACTTCAGAGGCACGGAGTTATTCGCTACTACTTCAATGGTTGTACAGGCCAAGTTTGACCTTTCAGGAGCGGCATTAGCCAAGCAGGCTGCCCTGCATGCACAGAACCAAGAATGTCTCTAGACATTGCCACAGGCCCCCCTAGGGGGCACAGTCACTTCTGGTTGAGTAAGACTGCTCTGTTATTTCCCCACTAAATATTTCTGGCCAGCTGGGTCCACTGGTGAGCATATTAGCAAAACCAATAAGATAAGCCTATAGTTCTTACATTGGAAATTTACCCTAGTCAGTCACCTCACGGAGGGTTTTGGGTGTGGAATGAAATCATTCACAATGAACAGGGTGTTCCAACTTAGTAAGAAACCATATGATGTCTGCACAACAGAGGGAGCGTGTCTGAGGTATAAAGCTGTCTCTTGGAGTCGTCGTGTTTCTCCAAGTCTTTTTAGTGTTTGGACGGAAGCCACCTTCCTGTAGCTCCTGGTGGTGCCATGTAGAGCAGAGTTGCTAACATGTGACTTGTAGACTGTCATTAACCTGGCAGTTCCTGGTGTCAGACATCACCGGCTGATCTGGCACTCTGACCACAGCAGTCTTCCTCTCCAGATCCAGATGGGCTCTTAGAACCATCCACCCTGGCAGTTCTCATGAGAGAAAGCTTACTTGCCACCCTGATCTCAAGCTTGTTCATCTGATCCAGACTGTTTTACTTTTGTTTTTATTTTTATTTTTTTCAGCTTTCCCTCTTATAAAAGCCTTCAGGACAGTCCAGAGATCCTGATGTTCCCCTTGACCCTCACCACATGCATCCTGAGATGAACTCCTGAGCGGTCCACTGGGGGCTTCAGGTTGGAGAACAGAAAACTACCCTTCTCTTTTAAGAAGGTCCTCCAAAGGCCATAATGATCAGTTTCATGAAATTGATTCCCCACCCCCCAGCAATATATCCCCTGTTGCCCTGTAACAAATTACCACAAACTTGTGGCTTAAAACATACTTATTTTCCTACAGCTCTGGAAGTCAGAAGTCCAAAATTAATTTCACTGGGCCAAAATCACTGGGCAGGGCCAGCAGCAATTAGAGCCAAAGAAAGACCCTCGCCTGGGATGCTGAAAAGACTCCTGATCTGCCTGCCTGCCTGTCTACCTTTCTTCTTTCTTTTAAATTTTAAAAAATTTATGATTTCAAAGAGAGGGAGAGTGAAGCAACAATTTGTTGTTTCATTTATATATTCATTTGTTAAGTCTTTTTTTTTTTTAAATCCCCCCCCCCCCCAAAGATGTGTGAACTGATTTTAGAGAGAGAGAAATATCAATTGATTGCCTCCCATATGTGCCCTGACTAAGGATCAAACCCACAACCTAGGGATGTGCCCTGACCGGAAGTTGAACCCACAACCTTTTGGTATATTGGATGACTCTCCAGCTAACTGAGCCAGGGCCATAGGTGGTTTCTTGTATGTGCTATGACTGGGAAACAAACCTGCAACCTTGGCATATCGGGATGATGCTTTAACTGAATGAGCTACCTGGCCAAGGCTGACTCATCTTTTGTGTGTACCAGAGGCCTGAACTGTGTTTTTTCCAAACTCTTGGAGTTTGTCTTCCATGGTGGTACACTAGGCAGTGGTCCACAAAGATATCCGGGTCATAACCCCTGGGACCTGTGGATGCTACCTTCTAAGGCAAAATGGATTTTACAGATGCTATTAAATTAAGGATCTTGAGGTGGAGAGATTATCCTGGATTATCTCTGAATGGGCCCTAAATGCAGTCACATGTCTTTTTATGAGGGAGGCAAAGGGACATTTCATACAGAAGAAAGCAGTGTGACTACTATAGCAAAGTGCCACAGGGCTGGCCCTGAAGATGGAGGAAGAGGCCGAGGAATGCAAGGAATGAGCTCTAGAAGCTGGAAAAGGTAAGGAAACAAACGATCCCCTAAAACCTCTGGAGAAGGTATAGCCCTGCCAATACCTTGATTTTTGCCCAGTGAAACTGACTTTGGACTTCTGACCTCCACAACCGTAGGGGACTAAATATGTTTTGTTTTAAGCCTCAAATATTGGTAATTTGTTTCAGTGGCAGTAGGAAGCTACTACAGGGCTTATCCACCTCTGGGTGACTTGGCTGACCCTTGTTCTTATTTTATGGCAGTCTTAACAGCATCCTTTTCATGACAGTTGGAGATCTAGGCTCAGCCTCTTTCCAGAACAATATTTGAGGCAGTATGCTCTCAGGGGAGTCTTTGTGTCTACTTGGGCGCAAAAAAAGAGTGCCTCAGATAGTACACAATTCTTGCTTTTGGAACTCACCCCACACATTCAATTAAATCAGTAATAAAGGGTTTCTTTCAGACCTTTGAGAATCCAAGACTGGTTTAAATCTCACTAATTTCACCTTCCCCTCCTCTCTTCTTTCATTCATTCAACAGGTATTCACTGGGTACATCCTGTGTGCTAGGCACTGTTCGAGGCACTGGGGATGGAGGAGTGAATAAGTCAGATAAAAATATTTCCAGTTCTTATGGTGGTTGTGGTGGGGGGCAAAGGAGAGAGCCAGAATTAAGTAGAAACTCATCAGATGGTGGTGATACATGCTGTATCGAAAAATAGAACAGGAAAGAGGTAGTGGCAGCATTAAAGAGGAGGCTTGGGGGCAGCCTTACCGAGAAGGTAATATTTAAGCTCAGAGAGGAGACTGGGCCTTGTGTGGGAAGAATCATACAGGTAGAGGGAAAGCAAGCGCAGAGGCCCTGAGGCAGGGACATGGCTGGTGTGTCTGAAGAATCGCCGGGAGGCCAGTACGGCTGGGGCAGAGTGCCCGAGGAGGAGAACAGAAGATGAGGCCAGAGTTGTGATTGGGGGTCAGCTCACCAGTGCCCTGAAAATTTTTACTTCACACGGCCCTTTGCTCCTTCCTTTCTTTCTCCCTTCTCACACCATGTCTTGATCTTTATGCCTGTGTTCTTTAATTCCTTTCTGTAAAATATTTGTCACATCATACCTAGGGAATATCAGCAGGTAAACATAGTCAACTTAAAATATTAGAGGAGGATGGGGGGAAAGCAACCTTCTTGTGGTTAATGAAAGCAGCCCCGCTGTCATTGGCGGTCTGGAGCTGTGCACCTAGAAATGAGGATTGGCCGCCCTCACCAGACAGTTCAGGGATGGTTTCTGGGGGTCTTCAGTTACTACCCTCCTTTTCAGCTTCGTGAAGGCCCTCAAGCCTGCCACTTACTTCTACTCTGCCCCTCCTGGTCTAACCAGTGTGGGTCCCACAGTTGATCACCTGAAATGCTTTCTGAAACACCCCCTGATCTCTCTGTCCTTGTCTCCCCAGAACAGTGCCAAGCCTGCCCTCTACCCTGTTACTCAACCCAGGTGCCTAGGGGCTGCCAGAGAAAGAACAGAGCACATGAGCTCATGCCACTGCACAGTTAGGGTTATCACCTGGGTCCTCATCATCCGCCCCACGCCCACCTGTCCCTGAGCCACTCCTCACTCCTCATTCTATTCTAAACCTCAGGGCTCTGCCTTCTATAGATCCTCACAGTGTTGCTTGGGCTTCTAAGAATCAGATCCCAAAAGGTCAGGTAAGCCCAGCTTGAAAATTCACTCCCTCAGTAGTGCTACCCCATGGCAGTTCCGGTGCTCTGACAACTTTCCCAAAACGACATTCCTCAGCAGTCTGTGGTAAGCATTGTTGTCATCTGGGGGCCAGGTACGAATTGTCTCTACAGATTAAGTCCTCCATGTCTCTGTCTCTGATTTTATAGTCCTCTGCCCATTACCTGCTTTTAATAATGGCACCAAATAGGATTGTTTGGTGCCATTATTAAAAAAAACAAAACGTAATAAACAGATTGACGCTGAAAACTAAAAAATTTTGGTAAGGAACAAATTGGCCAATATTAATGTCTATCTCCCAAGTAAAAATCACTTAGGTTATTCCCAAACTGCAGAATGCACCCAGTTAAAGTTCCATCAACCCAGGCCTGTTTATAGTATTACAGTGTCTCATTCCTGTGATTTTGTTCTTGGCATCTTAATGCCTCAGTATGTTTACAACATCTACTTAAAATTTGTCTTTCAGATCCTTGCATTGTGTCACCTTTTAGAAAAATGTTTAGTCTGTTTTCTAGTCCATCCCCTAATCTAGTAGGCATATGTGTACCCAGGTCAAGGGCTGCCTCTGTCCCCGCAAGCCTAGGGTAGGCTTGCCTTTTCCTGCACTTAGCAGGACCAGCTGTCTTTGATTCACTTTTGTACCCCAACCCTGGGCATGTTGTGGATAACCAAGGGGTACTTCTCACAAGGTGGTTCCAGCACTCCCAGAGCCCCTGCCCATGTACTTCTTTCTCTCTGGACTGCAGCCTGAACCTTGTCCTTTCTGCTTTCTACTTCTATCATGAGAAAGAACTTGTTTGTTCATCTGATGTTCTCTGAATCAGAGACCTTGTTGAACCTGCAATGTATGGTCATGTCCTCAGTCCTGATAGGTGTTCATTGGCTGTGATCACAGCTTATCTCCTTAGCAATTGGCCCCTTAATGGGCAAGTGCCCTGTGCGGAGAGGCTCACGAAGGACGTGTATGGAATGGTGACTGGGTGGCCAGCCTAGGTGGCCTTCTTCCCACAGAATGGTCCTGGCACTAGCCTATACCAGAGCCCTGTCTGGGAAGTCATTTCATGGGGCAACAGTCATACATCTATTGAAGGAAACTTAAGCTGATGTGTTTACTCTTAGACCCTTTTCCTAGTTGTTACTGCTGCTTTGGTTGAAGCTCACTAGGGACAAGTGAGATTTTTGGCTTTGACAGTCTTTCCCAGTTGCCTCCTTCTCAACCCTTTCTCCACTGTGGGTCTGGTAAGGCTCCCTCCTCACACCTCTAGCTTGGAGGCTACCATGTGGGGTTAGTGCCTACATTCTAAGCCCTGCTATTAGACTGTGAGTTCTTCAAGAGCTGGGCTCACCTGTGTATAATCCCCTTTCTGTGGCTCTCATGTGTTGAATGCACTGTGTTAATCATTCTGCATCACCTTGTTTTAATCCACACAAGCCTGAGAGGTGGGAACCATTGTACCTCTTTTACAGATGGAGATGCTGTGGCTCAGGCTGGTTAGGAAAGTTGCCAAAAGCTGCATAGTTAATAAAGTGGCAGAGCTGGGATTTGAACCCAGGTGATTAAAGTCCATGTCTTTAATCACCACAGGCAGGACCTCCCCAGAGAGGACTGGCTGGCTGAATCTAGTTCTTCCATTTTGGAAAATATCTGCTTGACTGGCCAGACTGGAGTTGGCTTCAGGGAACACTCCTTGCTTTCCAGTACCACAGAGTCTCTTGCTGCTCACTGATCAGAAGCGAAATGTTGCCAGGCTTTGGGCCCCCTGCAGAGTCTCATTCCAGGTCAGTGGACAGAGAAGCCCTGAGAATGGCTGTACTGAGTGGCTCCCTGGATGTGCTCCAAGGCAGTGAACAGCCTTCTAGAGCCATAAGAAATAACCAGCTAACTGGTAGGGTGAGAGGAACTCATAGGAGAAAAAACAGTATCTTCTCCAAGTGATTAATTAATCTGCTTTCAGTCTGATGGAGGGAGAAGAGAAAGAGAAGATGGCCCAGATGTGCACATTAGAGAGAAGGAAGGAAGGGAAATTGCCTTTATTTAGATTCTCCCTTGGGCCAGTCACTGTCCCATGAATAAGCTTACTCGCCCTCACACCAACTTACAAGATGTGGGTATTGGTGCTATTCTAACTTAACAGAGGAGGAGGGGTAGGTAGGATCAGAGAGGTTCAACAACTTGCTCAAGTCACACGGCTGACAAATAATGGAGCTGGGGTTTGAGCCCTTTGGAGCACGTCGTCTTTGTTCAGTAACTCTGCTGTTGCTGCTCCTGTTGCAAATGGGTGCAACTATGCACCCACGGGCAGTGAGCAGAGGCTGAAGGGGAATCAGGGCTCTTGGCACCTGTCTTGCTCAGCAACATGGGCCCTTCCTAGACCAGCAGGACTTACTGGGCTCAAACTAGCAGTGACATTTCATTTTATTCCTTTCTTGCACCTTGCCATCGTGGTTTATTTTTGGAGACCTGTATTTATTTCTACCCCTACTCCCGGCTGGAGGCAGGGTTTGGGGTGCAGGAAAGGCATTGGGAATTGGAAGAGGCAGGCATAGGTGGCATCTCGGTGACCTTGGCTGAGCTCTGGGGATTGTGCCCACCTGCCTGCCTTGATGGTCCCTCCTCAGGCCAACAGTGGGCCCAGGGCATCCTAGACAAAGATGAGGCACTCCTCATTTCCTGATTCCTCAGAAGGAATGAGCTTTTCCCAGGAACAGAACAGGAAGTAGCAGGTGGCACTCTCTCTATTTCTGGCTCACTGGCTGTTTCTGAGGATAAGGACTTTGAGGGAAAGTGGAGGGGGTAATGGTTAAGAGCCAGGCTGTGTGGGACTAAGTTGTGGCTCTGCTAGGCTTTATTCCTCGATGGCTTCCTCACCTGTAAAGTGAGGAGATAACTGTAGACCCTGCTGCTCAGCGCTGACTTAAGGGTTAAAAGAGCTTATACATAAAGGGACAGAGGAGACACTCAGGGAGTGTTGATTGTTTTATTGTTAACATACCTCTGGACCCTGGGGACCCAGCACCATAGATGGGTGCCAGTGAATGTTGGTTGGACTGAACAGAACTTCAAGACTATTTGTCATTTCTCTCTATATCTGAACGTTGGCTGGAGTTGGTCTTGATTGCCTGCGGAACTCAACCCCATAGCGTATTTCCCGTGAGCTGCTACAGTCCACCCCTGCCAGCCCCTGCCTGGGCTCTGGAAGAGGCAGCCAAGTGAGGTGAGGAGTTTTCCAGCCTGAGGATGTCAGCAGTCCCCAAGCCCTGTTTTTGCTTTCTGAGACTCTGACTTCTGGATGTGAGTTCTGGAGGGGTTGGAGCCTGTGTCCCAGACACTGCTCGGTGGTTCTGGGTGGTTGGGCCTGAGGTTTTGGAGGAAAGGCTTGCTTCTGGCAGGCTATTTATTTACCTTTTAAAATATTTTATTTATTTATTTTTAGAGAGAGGGAGAGGGAGGGAGAAAGAGATAGAGAAAAATACTGATGTGCAAGAGATGAGTCGGTTGCCTCTCACACACCCCCAGTTGGGGACCTGACCAGCACCGCAGGGCTGTGCCCTGGCTGGAAATGGAACCAGAAACCTTTTGGTTCACAGGCTGGTGCTCAGTCCACTGAGCTACACCAGCCAGGGCATGAGCTCTTTACCCAACTAGCGATAGTGAGAAACACCTTTGGAAACTTCTATTTGTGGTCTTAGAAATTAATCAGATGGTACCAGTGGCCAGGATTGTGGGAATTTCAGGAACTATCTTTTTTAGGATGTGGCGCTGACACTTGGGCACAAGATTTTTAATGTATTTTTTAATGTTTTAATTATATAAATAATACTTATTCGTTATAGACAATTAGAAAATACAGATCAGCACTGAGAAGAAAATGAAAGTCATACATAATCATGCCAAATATAAGTGACTGCTATAAATTTTGGTCTGAGTTCTTTCAAATTTAACCATGGCTGTGTATATCTATTTTTTTTCCTTCAAAAATGGGGTAATGTTTAACACCCAGACTTGTGACTTGCCTTTCTCATATTTCAGGTGGTTTCGTTATATCTCTGTTTGCTCTGTGGCCCTTACTGCCCTTTGTGAGTAAGCAAAGAAAGGCATTTTACTCAAAGGGTGGCATTTGGAAAAAGCCCCCTGATTGTTCATTGGTGTAATTGCTTAAAGGGTGAAGGCAGAGAGGTGCATGGTGTCTGTGCCTCTCCCAATCCAAGTTTCTGGTGTCTCTGACATCCCCATCAGTTCTGTTATACCTACCCACCCTCTGTCTTTTTTTCCTTCCATACAAACCCAGAACAATGTACCACCTCTAGTCAGAAAGTGTCTTTCCATAGCTTTTAGGAAGAAACCTCTCTGGAGCTCAGGAAAAAAAGGATACACAGAGAGGAGATGGAAAGGGCCAGAGGTGGGGTCTTGGGAAGAATGACATAGAGGAGGGCCTGGGTCCCTGGCTCTGCCTTGAAGCAGTGAGAACAAACTGGGCAATATATGGGGGGTGGGGAGGCAGGGCAGGTAGCAGGTGGCTGTGAGGAGTTCTTGTTGAGATGGGAAGCAAGCTGGCCAGGAAGAGGCCTGGAGGCGTAGGGGCCCACATATGGGCCAGAAATAGGGGTGAAGAAATATGTTTTGCTGAGATTTGCTCCTGAACCAGGCGCTGCTCTTTCCATGTACCTTCGCCTGGTCTGCTTTCCCCACCTGGCAGTGCCGAGGCCCGGTGGTCTGGCAGGTCTGGTATCCCTGACCGTCATGCCCTGCTAATGGCTGCATGCCAGCAGCGGCTCCATGGCACTTCCCTAGCTGGTGGGTGGGATCAAGACATGGTAGTCTCAGACATGAGGAAGATGTTCCCAGTATCCTCATAATCAATAGCTCAGATTCCATTCTAGAAAAGCAATTTAGAGCCAGGGAGCAAATTGAAGAAGGGCATTCTGGGAGGAAGAAGCTATGTCTTCTCTTTACTTCCAACAGAATAAAATGGGGTCTCTGGCAGTAGGTAAGGAGAAGGCCTATGTGAGCCCTGAGAGTGAGTGAGACTTGGCATCCTCGGCTTTTATCTGGGCTGCTCTGGTCTGCACACAGGCTGGTGTTGCATGACAGGGCCAAGAATTCACGCTATGAATGGGATCATTTCCATAAGCTGTGCCCTGTGGACCTCACTGGCTCATACTTATTTCCTGTGCATCCCCTTCCTGGTGATATTCAGCAGATAACCTCTGGGCTGCAGAGCAGGGCAGGTTCCCTGCATGGCTCCTTAAAGCCTGCACTGCTCTTCTCCCTTCCTCCACTCCTGAGCTATAATTAAGTTCCTGTGTGAAACTGTATACCTCAGCTGACACACGCTCGTAACCGCAGTCCTGGCCATTGGGCAGCTCATCTGGGGTGACTCCTGGGACTGGCGTCTCAGCCTGCAGATGGTCTTGGATAGGTCTGAACAGGAGGTGTGGACCCACCAGAAAAGGGGTGGGTTCAGTGAGGCAGGGACAGGCCTTGCCCAGGAGCCAGAAGTGGAAAGTCATGGGGAAATGAAGGGCTGGTGAGCAGCCAGAATGCCAGGGGACACAGAGGTAGAGGAGACGACAAGCAGATTTGCAGGGTGGGAGGACATGCACAGGGTCAAGCTTCCGAATCACTGAGCCATGAGGCAGAATGTGAGCAGTTTATGTATTTTCTTTTATATTCTGTGTATTTCTATAACATTTAAAAATTGTTATATACTTCACATAGAATTCACTGCTTTAAAGTTTACACTTAAGTGATTTTTAATATGTTTACTCTGTTGTACAACCATCACCACTAATTCCAGAACATTTTCATTACTGCCAAAACAAACCCTATACCTCTTTGTAGTCAGTCATATAGTACCACCCTCATCCATCCCCTGGCAACCAGGAATCTACCATCCTTCTGTATGGACTTACCTGTTTTGGGCATTTCATATAAATAGAACCGTACAATATGTGTGGTCTTTTGTGTCTGCTTTACTTAGTGTAAGGTTTTCAAGGTTCATCCATGTCATTGTATGTAATGGCATTTCTTCCTTTTTGTGGCTTCTGAATATTTCATTTTATGGGTAATACCTTATTTTGTTTATCCATTTATCAGTTGATGGATGTTTGGTTGTTTCCATTTTTTGTCTACTCTGAACATTCATTTTTAGGCTTTTGTGTGGACATATGTTTTAAGTTCTTTTGGAAATATACCTAGGAGTGGAATTGCTGGGTCATATGGTAACTCTTGAGTTTAACATTTTGAGGAACTGGCAAACTGTTTTCCCCAGTGGTTGCACTATGCCCTTCCTCCCTGCCTCCCTCCCTCATTTATTTATTTGTTTATTATGTCTGTTGGCTATTTACCTTTAATTGTAAAATACACAAAATATAAAATTTGCCATCTTAACCATTTTCAATGTACAGTTCATTGGCATTAAGTACGTACTCACATTGGTGTGCGGTCATCACAACAGCTTATCTCCAGAACTGTTTTTCATCTTGCAAATATGAAACTGTATATATTACTAACTTCCCCATCTTCTCCTCTCCCCAGTCCCTGTCATGCATCTTTCTATTTTCTGTTGCTATGAATTTGACTACTTTAAGTATCTCATATGAGTGGAATCATGCAGTATTTGTCTATTTGTGACTGGCTTATGTTACTTAACATGTCTTCAAGGTTCATTCATGTTGTAGCATGTGTTAGAATTTCCTTTTTAAAGCTGAATAATGTTCCATAGTATGTATATACCACATTTTGTTTATGCATTCATCTATTGGTGTTTTCACCTTTTGGGGATTGTGAACGTGCTGCCATAAACATGAATATACAAGTACTTGTTCTTGTCTTCACTTTCAATACTTTTGGGTATATACTTGGTTATAGAATTGCTAGATCACATGGTAATTCTGTTTTTAATTTTTTAAGGAACCACCATAGTGGCTGCATCATTTTACATTCCCACCAGCAGTGTACAAGGGTTCCCATGCCCTTACTCTTGATTGATAATTTGATTCAGTATAGAGTCCTTAGAATTTTGAGATCACTGCTCCATGTTTCAGTATGAATAATGAAGTTAGTTGGATTATAGGTCCTTTGTAAGTTATCTGTTTTTTTCTCTCTAAAAGATTTAAGAATTTTCTTTATTCTTGGAGTTCAGGAGTATCTCAAGAATATATGTAGGTATTGGTCTTCTTTCCTTATTTCCTAAATGACCCTTAATTGCTGAAGATAAGTCTTTTGGGATCTTCAGGTAGTGTTTTACTGTTTGTTTTTCTTCACTGTCTCTATCCTGTGCTTCTAGGCCTCTTACTAGACAAATTTGGGACTTTTTGACTTCTTGGTTCATTGCTAGTGTGTAGAAATGAGATTGACTTTTATGTAGTATTGATCTTGTATTTTTCAACCTTGCTGAACGTTTTTTTATTTCTAATAATTCTTTAATGTATTTCTTAGGATTTGCCATATATAAGATCATGCCGTCTGCTAATAGAGGTTTAGTTTTCCTTTCCTATCCTGATAACATTTATTTTCTTTTCTCACCTAATTGCCCTGCTAAAATCTCCAGTGCAGTATGAATAGATGTGGTGAGAGTAGACATCCTTGTCTTGTTCTTGACCTTAGGGGGGATGCTCTCAGTCTTTTAGAGCTATTTATTTTTTAATAGATAATTCCTGACTTGCAACAAAATTCAAAGGTAATTCCCTCTTTTCTCTCCCCCATCTTTCAACGCCCCGGTCCCTTCTCATGGAGGCAGCCCTCATAGCCACTTACTTCCTCCCTCCCTCCTTCCTTCCCTCCCTCCCTCACTCCCTCCCTTCCTTTTTTAAAAAATATTTATTTATTTTTAGAGAGAGGGGAAGGAAGGGAGAAAGAGAGAGAGAAACATCTAATTGTGAGAGTTACATGGATTGGTTGCCTCTTGCATGTCCCCAGCCAGGGACCTAGCCTGAAACCCAGGTATGTGCCCTGAATGGTATCAAACTGGCAACCTTGTGATTCACAAACTAGCACTCAATCTACTGAGCCACACCAGCCAGGGCGCCACTTTCATTTATGATCATGCACCCACACCTCTTTTTACATTATTGTTTTCCAAGCAAATGACTGTCTGCTATACTCACTGGCCTACTGCCCCTTGCTCCGTGTGTTGTTTCTTACCCATCTTTGCATACCAGTATGTATGGAGCTTCCTCATTCTTCACTGTTGCATGGGTATGCCATTCCCCTATTTATTGATGGATGTGCAGGTGATTTCCAGCCTTTGGCTATAATGAATTCCCTTGATATGTGTCATTTTGTGCACACATAAACAGATTGATACTGATACAGTGTGGCAATGCAGTGAGGAAGATATGTGTGGGGACATCAGGGAGGAGGGGAAGGCTCGCAGGGGAGGCTGGTTGATCGAGCCTTAAGAAAGACTCAGAGTGAACATTGGCATATGAAGTAGGCTTTGCAGGCTGGGCAGAATGGCAGCTGGTGGAGATGTTGTAGGAAGGGTAGGTGCGAATAAAGGAGCAACAGCTCAGATGATATTGGGGAAGTTAAGAATATTAGTTACCTATTGCTTCACAACAGATTACCCCAAACTTAGTGGCTTATAATGACACTTATGATCTCGCTGTTTCTATGGGTTCAGTTACACAGGGGCGTGAATTACACAGGCCCCTGTGTAATTGTGAGCCATTTTAGAAGGCTGCCTCCAGTAGCACGTTGCAGGCCAGGGTGAGAGGATGGAACCATTACTAAAAATAATCTTGCACATTTGTGAATTTGGGATTGACTTTGGAACAGTAGAAATCATGGAAGGCCTTTGCACAGGAGAATAAATGTGATAGCTGTCATCTAGGGCAGTTAATCTGCTAGCATTACACTAGAGGGTCAAAATGGAGAGCGATACCCATGCAGAGACTTAGATTAGGAGGTGTCTGTATTTATCTACATCTATAGTGTTACTATAGGTCAAAAATTTCCGGCCTATAGTAACACTTGGTACCTGTCAAGTACTTCCATATTATGTACCTTGGCTTCATTTTCTCGTATCTTCAAAATGACCACAAAAAGGAGACGTTGCTGAATTATATTGTTTGCAGATAAGGAAACTAAACCTCAGAGAGGTTAGAAACTTGGATATGGTCCACAGCTAGTAACTTGCTGAGGAGCATGTAGGTCTGCTTGGCTTTGAAGACTGTTTTTTGGTGGTGGTGGTGGTGGGAATGGAAAGATTGGGGTGACAGGGGAAGCAAGGTATTGGCCTTTCCCTGGATGTTGAAGGAAGATGGAGGTATCTGAGAGGTTGACTTCTTGAACCTAGGTGGCTGGGACACAGATGACACTGTGACAAGAAGAAGAGAGGCCGGCAGGGACACTGGTGTGGTAGGGAATGGTGAGTCATTCAGGAACATTGGGCACTTGTTGGCAGGGCCTTTCCCAATTATAGGGGGAGCTTAAATAGTTCCCATACTTTGTGTATGAAGATGTACCCTTGGCCAAAAAGGGCTCTGAAAGTGGGAGTCTGTTGATGAAAGGGTACTTACTGTGGGGTGTTGTATGTTCGGACACTGGGTTTACATGTTCTCTCAGCAGCCTATAGACCATGTGGTGGGACCTCTGCTATATTCTACTGGGAAAGCAGTCACTGGGCCAACCCGAATTCAAGGAGGGGAGCTAGGCTTCATGTCTTAGGAAGAGTGGCAAAGAGATTGTAGCCATATTTAGTCCACAGGCATCCAGTAAGTAATGAAGAGCAGGGTTTTGGAGCCCAGATCTGTGTGACTCAGGCCCAGGGCTCTTTCTGCAACACCACACTGTCGCTTTCTGTTTCTGACTCCTTGGGGGCTGGCAAGCTTGCTGGCTCATGTGTGTTGTTAGAGGGAGTTGGTATTTATTTTGAGAGAGGAATTTGTACGTTACTCTTTTTTCACAGGTTAGCACCCAGGATCACTGGGCCTAAGAGAACCTTCCAAATAGGCTTTGTCCTAGGGATTTGCTGTCTGCCCTTCAGGCTTCAGCCCCAGTTATCTAACACACACGGAATTTCCCCACGGAGTTTCCCTGCCTGCACTTAGTAGCCTTTTGATCTGGGCCGCTGGCTTTGTGGGATCCTTGCAGCCAGATGTGCAGGCTGGCCTTGGTGCAAGTTGTCCCAGATGGTGTCTAGTCCAGTGATCCCCAGACATGGCTCAGCTGGCAGATTTGCCAGGGAGTTTTGGGTAAAATGTATATTCCCGCACTTTGCCTTAGGCCTTTTGATTTAGGATTTCCAGGAATGAAGTCCAGGAATTTTAAAGCTCCCTATTGACTTGAGGGGGGAGCCTGGTTGAGGAATCACTGATTTCTCAGAGAGGTGCCTTTGAAGTCACTGGTTAGAGGTCATGAGGGGCCTACAAATGATTGTCCTGAGGGCTTCATGCTTCACATCCTAGAAGTGACTCTTGAAAGTGTCCAGGAGGGACTTCTGGTCAGAATGGTGGCCTAGGTAAACACGGCTTGCCTCCTTGCACAACCACATCAAAATTACAACTAAACTATAGAACAACCATCATTCAGAACACTCAGAAATCTAACTAAATGGAAGTCTGGCAATTACGGAATTAAAGAAACCACATCGAGACTGGTAGGAGGGGCAGAGACACAGGACAGGCTGATCCCACACCCCTGTGTGGCTGATAAAAATGGGGAGGGATATTTCAGGAGCAAGGGGTCCCAGTCCCATACCAGACCCCCCAGCCCAGGGTTCCAGTATGAGGAAGATAAGTCTGTAACTTCTGGCTGTAAAAACCAGTGGGGATTGAGACTGTAGAAGACAGAAACTTCTAGAGTCCCAGGTAGTTCCTCTTAGAGGGCCCACATACAGACTTACTCAGACTAACTCCCTCTGAGCTCCAGCCAGGGGAAGCAGATTGAAAGACTTCCGGGACATAGGGTAGGAACTGAATTGTGCAGCATCAGGGCAAGAACTGGAGGGCAGCTTTCTCCTAGACAAAAGTGCTGGCAGAGGCAATTGTTCCCTCTCTGAACCCTCCCTCTGCCCCAGAACCACAGAGCCAGCTGGCAGGCACCGTATCTGAGACTCCATCAACCTGGTTCACACTGTTTGCCCCACCCTGGTGATTCCCTGAGGTCCTGCCTCACCCAAATTTCAGACCCACACAAACTGTTTCTGGTGGATTTTCCTTAGGAATGGCTTGTCTTGGCCCATACTTCATATTTTCCTAAACTCTCAAACAAACAGCCTGTGGCCTTAGTGAGCCCCAGCCTTGGACCTCTTGCTAAGTTTCCCCAGGCCCGGCACTAGCAGCAGCTGGTCTTGGTTCACAGCCTGGCCTTGACGAGGCACCTCCAAGCCCAGCACAAGTAGTAGCCATCTGTGGATCACTTTGTAGCTTATGCTATCTGATCCCAGACAGAACAAAGGCATTGGCTGATCTTGGACATGCCAACAGCAATCAAGGCTCAACTACAACAGGAGGGTATACACAGCCCACACAATAGGTGCACCTTGAGTACCCAGCTTGGGTCATAGGGGAGGCTGAGCCACTGGATCCTGCAGGACACCTACTAAATTAGGCCACTTTATGAAGCCTGGGAGACGTAGCAGCTCTACCTAATACAAAGAAATAAACACAGGGAAGCTGCCAAAATGGGGAGAAAAAGAAACATGGCTGAAATGAAAGAACAGAACAAAACTCCAGAAAAGAACTAAACAAAATGGAGGCAAGCAGTCTACTAGATGCAGAGTTCAAAACACTGGTTATAAGGATGCGCAATGAACTTAGTGAGAACCTCAGCAGTATAAAAAAGATCCAGTCAGAAATGAAGGATATGCTAATTGAAATAAAGAAAAACTTACAGGAAAACAACAGTAGAGGAGATGAAGCTGAGAATCAAATCAGCGATTTGTCATATAAGGGAGCAAAACAACCAATCTGGACAGCAAGAAGAGAAAAGAATCCAAAAAAAAATGAGGATAATGTAAGGAGCCCCTGGGGCAGCCTCAAACCTACCAACATTTACATCATACGGGTGCCAGAAGGACAAGAGAGAGAGCAAGAAATTGGGAACCTATTTGAAAAAATAATGACGGGAAACTTCCCTAATTTGATGAAAGAAATAGGTGTACAAATCCAGAAAGCATGGAGAATCCTAAACAAGATGAACCCAAAGAGGCCCATACCAAGACTCATCA
Source organism: Pteronotus mesoamericanus (assembly GCF_021234165.1). NCBI lineage: Eukaryota > Metazoa > Chordata > Mammalia > Chiroptera > Mormoopidae > Pteronotus > Pteronotus mesoamericanus. The sequence continues at coordinate 5,446,576 of NW_026555085.1, forward strand.
TAATTAAAACACCAAAGGTTAAATACAAAGAGAGAATCTTAAAAGCAGCAAGAGAAAAGCAGTTAGTTACCTACAAGGGAGTTCCCATAAGACTGTCAGCTGATTTCTCAAAAAAACAAAAAACAAAACAAAAAAAAAAACACCCAAAACTTTGCAGGCTAAAAAGGATTGGCAAGAACTGTTTAATGTGATAAGAAGCAAGGACCTACAACCAAGATTACTGTACCTGGCAAAGCTGTCATTTAGAATTGAAGGCCGGACAGCATATCCCAGACATGGAAAAGCTAAAGTACCTCACCAACAAACCAGTATTATATGAAATGTTAAAGGGTCTTCTTGAAGAAGATCAAAAATATGTACAGTAGCTTTGGCTGGTGTGGCTTAGTGGGTTGAGTGCCAGTCTGCAAACCAAAAGGTCGCAGGTTCGATTCCTGGTCAAGGCACATGCCTGGGTTGCAGGCCAGGTCCCCAGTTTGGAGCATGCGAGAAGCAATACATGGATGTTTGTCTTGCATATCGATGCTTCTTTCCCTCTTTTTCCTTCCCTTTCCCTCTCTCTAAAAAAATAAATAAATACTTAAAAAAGTATATATGAACAATAAAATGGCAATAAATACATATCTATGAACAAATGAGCCTAGAAAACAAACAAGCAGAACAGAAACAGAATGACAAATATAGAGAATGTTTTGATGATTGCCAGGTGGGAAGAGTTTGGGGGGATAGGCAAAAAAGGTGAAGAGATTAAGAAATAAAAATTGATAGTTACAGAATAGTCATAGAGATGTAAAGTACAGTGTAGGGAATAGAGTAGCCAAAGAACATATATGTATGATCCATGGATGTGGACAGTGGTGTGGGGATTGCCTGAGAGAGTGTGGGTGGGCTGGGTGGAGGGTGGCAAAGGGGAAAAATTAGGACAACTGTAATAGCATAAACAAAGTATAATTTTTACAAAACAAAGTTCCAGGAGGTTTTCAACTGCATTTGTTAAAATCTTTGATATTCTTAAAAAAAAATTTTATTGGATTTTTTTGAGAAAGAGAGAAAGACATAGATTTGTTGTTCCACTTATGTATGCATTCATTAGTTGATTCTTATATATGCCCTGACCAGGGATTGAACTCACAATCTTAGGGTACTGGGATGATGCTCTGACTGACTGAGCTACCTGGCCAGAGCAAATCTTTGATATTCTGTTGCATTCTTTGATTGTATCTGAGTTTTATGGTGACCACTGGGTTTCTTTTAAAGTGTTTGCGAAGGGGAGCAAGCCCTGCAGAGGTCAACAAATCCTTCCTAACCAGGACCTGCTGGTCTGATTTATCTGGAATACAATATTCCTTTGTTTAGTTGTCTGGTTATTTTTGGTGCAAAGAATATGACATCTCTAGGTATACCCAAGTTAACACAGCTGAACCTTTTTAGTTCTGTGCCTTTACCTACTTAAAGCTTAGTTGTAGATTTTAAAACTGTGGCTCATTTCTTTTGTCAAACTAACATTGATATTTTAGAATATTTGGAAAATACAGAGGGATACTATAAAAAAGAAAATAAAAATTATCTAGAACTTTCCTCTCAGAGAATAACCACAGTTAATATTTTGATGGATATTCTTTCATGCTCTCTCTCTCCCCCATCCCCCTACATGCACACCTTCACACATCCTTTTTTTTTAAAACCATATTGAAGTCATATTGTAATACTGTTATTTAGCAGCTTTATTGAGACATACTTCAAATACCATAAATTCACTCGTTTAAAATGTACAATTTGGTGCATCCAGCATGGAAAACAGTATGGCGGTTCCTCAAAAAAATGAACTACAAAGCTGCTATATAACCCAGTAGTTCCTCCTCTGGGTATATATGTGAAGAACTTGAAAATACTATTTTATAAAGATATATGTACTCCTGGGTTCACTGTAGCATTATTCACAGTAGCCAAACATGGAAACAACCTAAGTGTCCTTCAACAGATGATTAGGTAAAGATGTGGCACACATGTACAATAGATTACTATTTGGTCACAAAAAACTGAAATATTGCCATGTAACATCATGGATGGATCTTGAGAGTATTGTGCTAAGCGAAATAAGTCAGATAGAAAAGGACAGGAACAAGAACTGACTATATGATTTCATTCATAGGTGGGATATAAAACAAAAAGGAATAACAAAACAAGCAAAAAACAAACTTCATAGGTACAGGCAACAGAATGGTGGTCACTGGGGGGAGGGGGAGGGGGAGGACAAAGTAAAGGAGATCGAATACATGGTATTGGAAGGAAACTAGGTTTCAGGTCTACAGATGTCATATTATAATGTACACTGGAAGTTATATATTGTTATTAACCAATGTTAATTCATTCATAATATATATTTAATAAATAATTAAAATTTTTAATCAATGAGCAATTTGATGGTTTTTAGTATATTTGCAAATCTGTGCAGTCATTACCATAATCTAATTTTAGAACCTTTTTATCATCCTGAAAAGAAATTAAAAAAAATTTTTATTGATTATGCTTTTACAGTTGTCCCATTTTTTTCCTCCCCTTTACACCCTCCGCCCTTCACTCCCCCCACCAGCATTCTCCCACTTAGTTCATGCCCATGGGTCATGTATATAAGTCCTTTGACTTCTCCATTTCCTATACTATTCTTAACCTCCTCCTGTCTGTTTCATACCTACCAATTATGCTTCTTGTTCCCTGTACCTTTCCCCCATTCTCCCTCTGCTCCCTCTCCCTGCTGATGACCCTCCGTGTGGTCTCCATTTCTGTGATTCTGTTCTTGTTCTAGTTGTTCGCTTAGTTTCTTTTTGTTTTTGTTTTTTACATTTAGTTAGTTGTTGATAGTTGTGAGTTTGTTGTCATTTTACTGTTCATAGTTTTGATCTTCTTTTTCTTAGATAAGTCCCTTTAACATTTCATGTAATAAGGGCTTGGTGATGATGAATTCCTTTAACTTTACCTTACTTGAGAAGCACTTTATCTGCCCTTCCATTCTAAATGATAACTTTGTTGGATAGAGTACTCTTGGATGTAGGTCCTTGCCTTTGATTACTCTGAATACTCCTTTCCAGCCTCTCTTGCCTGTAAGATTTCTTTTGAGAAATCAACTGATGGTCTTATGGGAACTTCTTTGTAGATACCTCTCTCCTTTTCTCTTGCTGTTTTTAAGATTCTCTCTTTATCTTTAACCTTGGGTAATGTAATTAAGATGTGCCTTGGTGTGTGTGCTTCCTTGGGCCCAATTTCTTTCAAACTCTCTTAGCTTCCTGGATTGCATGTCTATTTCCTTGGCCAGATTGGGAAAGTTCTCCTTCATTATTTTTTCAAATAAGTTCAAAGTCTTGCTCTACCTCTTCTTCTGGCACCCCTATGATGTGGAGGTAGGAACATTTAAAAATATCCTGGAGGTTCCTAAACCTCTCCTCATTTTTGTGAATTCTTGTTTCTTCATTCTGTTCTGGTTGAATGTTTATTTTTTCCTTCTGCTCCAGATCATTGATTTGAGGCCTGGTTTCCTTCCCTTCACTATTGGTTCCTTGTATATATTTTTTTATTTCACTTTGGATAGTCTTAACTTCTTCCTCTATTTTGCGTACGTACTCAGTCATTTCTGTGAGCATCCTGATTACCACTGTTTTGAACTCTGCATCTGATAGGTTGGCTATCTCTTTGTCACTTAGGTCTCTTTCTGGAGATTTGATCTGTTCTTTCATTTGGACCATTTTTCTTTGTCTTGGCACACCTGTTATGTTGTAAGGGGTGGAGCCTTAGGTATATGCCAGGGTGGGGCAACCCAGATCACTGGGTTGTGACGCTGTATGTGGGGGAGGGGTCAAAGAGGGAACTGTGCTGTTTGCTTGGCTCTTGCCCCGCTTTCAGTCACTTCCCCTGCTACTCACAAGCAAATTGGGCCATTTTAGTGCTGATTCCCAGGTGGGTGGGTTTGGGTATGTTCTAGGACCCCACAGGTCTCCCCAACAAACTCTCCTGTGAGGCTGGGAGTTTCTCTTACACTGCATCCCCCACAGGTTTTTACAGCCAGAGGTTTTGAGGCTTTCTTCTCCCATGCTGGAACCCTGGGTTGTGTGGTCTGCCTTGCTCCCAGTTGTTCTCCTGGTTTACCTGCTCGCAAATGTGGAGCCACCCAGTCCACCAGCTGCCTCCTTGCCGTGCATCCTCTCCATCCCGCCTGCCCATCTCCACCCCTCCTACCGGTCTGAATGAATGCTGCTTCTTTAGGTCCTTGGTTGTCAGACTTCCATACAGTTCAGTTTTCTGACAGTTCTGGTGGTTTTTTTTTGTTTTTAAATTGGTTGTTGTCCTCCTTTTGGCTGTGCGAGGAAACAAAGGGTATCTACCTATGCCTCCATTGTGGCCCAAAGTCCTGAAAGGAAATTTTGTATCCGTTAGCACTCACTCCCCATTCTTTCTCTTACTTTCTGTTTCCACAGATTTGCCTATTCTGGACTTTTTATATAAAGGGGGTCATACAATATGTGGTCTTTTGTGATTGCCTTCTTTCACTGAACATAATTGTGATGCTGTTTTGAAACCTGCTTTAAACATTTATATCACTAGCAATTAGAATATAGTTTTTAAGAATGCGTTTTTAACAGCAGAGCAGTATTCCATCTTATGGGTGTATCTGAGCGTATTTAACCAGTTCTGCTGATGATATTTAGGTTGTTTCTTATCTTTTACAATTGCACTAATGCTTTCTGTCCTCAGAAATCATCTTGTTTGTTAATTTATTGGTTAATTGTCTGAATTCTTAACTAGCACAGAAGCTCTTTGAGGGAAACCACCTTGTCTGTCTTGTCAACATTTTCTTCCCATTATGTGGCAGAGTCCTGCACTTTGTAGGTATTTCATTCATAGTGTGAATGTACATAGGTGTGTGTATAATTTTGAATGAACCAAAATATAACAGTGTTGATAAATTTTGCCACATTCCAGAAAGTTGTACTAATTTACCCTCTCTGTAATATATGAGAGCATCTGACTCACTAAATCTGAGTCAATTTATAAAGGAAGTCCTATGGACCAGTTAGTTTGGGAGTCACTGGTCACACACCCCTTTTCCTGGGCCATGAAATCCTACCTGTGGGGCAAGGAGATGGTGTCTAGGAGCTTTGACCTTGGTCCTCACGTGGCCCTTGTGGTGTCATCTCATTTCCTGTTTCCCTGACAAAGACTGCCTGGCATTCTCTGGCCACTTCCTCTGTTATGTGTGGACAGATCAGGGAGTGAGTAAAGTTGGGTTGGTCAAGTGTGAAGGAAGATGTTGGTTTCAGCTGCTGACTGAAATGCCTTTTGAAGTCATTAGAGAGATGTCACTCTGAAAGTTGTATGCCTTAAAAAATAGGTATTAAGAAATGTTTCCAGGAAGTCTGATGCAATCAGCCCAGTCTGTCCCCTCGGAGGTGGCAGGCACCCACACACTGGTAAACGCTGCCTGAGTCACCCACTGGCTGCAGTCCCTACTCCTGTCCACACAGTTCCTTTTTGGAAAAGCCTGCTACCCGCCCATAATAAGGAGCATTGCCAGGGTTTTGGGATAGGTCTCCCCAGGCCATGGTAGCAGCCTCCTGCTCATGGATTCGCAGCACTTCTTTTCTTCAAAGATGAGCTGTAGCATCTGTTTGTTGTTTAGATAAGTGGAGTATACACTTGGGATTTGAAGGGAGCGCTGGATGGCAAGGCAGTGCTTGTGCGTATCAGAGAGTTCACATGCCCCCGTGTGGGTTCATCCAAGGCCTTAGAAATTCACCTTCCCCAACAACATCTGGCTGGTTCTCCTTTTATTCATCTCTCATAGTTTTCACATCACATTTCCCTCAGTGTTTGCCCCAAGCCTCCCTGCATTCACCGCATCCCCCTTATAAGGAGCTGCCTCCTCTAACTGCAGAGGTCACCTGTGTTACATATGCCGTAGCTTCGCTTCTTTGCATCTTGGGAATCTCTCATGTTTGGTCTTTCACATAAGTGTTCATTGTTTTATTATTCAGCAGTGTGTCTAGTATGTTATTAGACTCTGGAAATACACAGCAGGAAGAGATAGGCCCTGCCCTCCAGGAGGCTGACCATCTCCCCTCCCCGGCCTAGTTTCCCTTCCTCTCTGACTTTGCTGCCTAGGTCCCTCTTGCCCCTCCCTGAGTGTGAGGGTCCTGGGGGCTTCTGGCCTCCTTCTGCTTCTCTCACCCTCTGTCCTTGGTCCTTCCTGTGGCTGTGACCGCTTAGATACCAATGCTGAACCTCTTGCCCTGAATCCTCCTCTGCTGAGTGCAGACTCACATGTTCACCTTTTTTATGAAGAAGGAAAGGAAGGGAGGAAGAGAGGGAGAGAAACATTGATGTGAGAGAGAAACATCGATCAGTTGCCTCTCTTACATGTCCCAACCAGAGACCAAACCCACAACCCAGGTGAGGCCAGTGCCCTGACTGGGAATCGAGATGGTGACCTTTCGTTTTTGGGGACGACACCCAACCAGCTGAGCCACACTGACCAAGGATAGAGTGCTCAGTTTTCAAGCAGGGCTCCTCTTTGTCTCCCCTCTTTTCCTGTCTCCATTCCCTTCATGATATGTCATTCTTTTAGTTTCCAGGAGCCTCTTGACATCTTGAACCCCTCTGTCTGCCTTCCACAAGCGTCCTTCCCGTTCTCTCGGTGTTTGTTTTCAGTGTTCTAATTTCACCGCCTATAGTGGTTTGGATAGTGCCCTCCCCAAAAAGCATGTCCACGTCCTAGTCCTCAGAACCTGTAAATGTGACCTTATTTGGAAAAAGGCTTTGTAGGATTCTTTCCTGTGCTGTAGTTGTGTACATATCTGTGCTTGTTGGCCTCCTCCCTGGGCCTGAAATAGGGACAGTGTTTCCAATTTACAGTGAGTACATATTCATTAGTTTCCAAGTCCAAAAGCCTTCCCTCTCTCCCTCAACTCCTAGGTCAAGAGATGAGCAAGGCTGTATACATAGCGACTGCTAGTGTAGTCCTTGGAGGCGGGTCTGGGTTTGAACCCTAGTTCTTTCACTCATAAACTGAGGGCCTTGGGCAGGATTATTAACCCCTCTGAGCTTCAGTTTCCCCTTCTGGAAAATGGGCATAATAGATCGTTTTGAAGATTAGATTATGGAGTGTTTAGCACTGGGTCTGACACTGCATTTTGTAATTGGAGAGAGTAATTCAGCCTGTGCATTGAGTGTCCGAAGCTCAGACAAACCTAGGAGCTCTGCCTCGAACCCGTCCTTCCCCTCTGTCGTGCCCCCGCAGCGCTCCTCATCTGTCCATTGCGCGTGGCGCCGGCTGTGGCAGGGCCCGTGGCGGTGGGCTGCAGAGTGAATGGTCTAAGGGTAACAGAATGTGGACGTTCAGGAGGTGGTATGACAAAGCGGTAAGACTGTGCGTTCTGGAGTTAGACCTCGGTTCAGAATCAGGCTCTGGGACCCTACTTCATTGACCTTGGGGAAGTTACCTTTGCTTCTCTGAATCTCAGTTTCCTCATTTGTAGAATGGGACTAATAGGGGTACACACCTCCTAGGGTAACTGAGAGAAGAAAATGAAAGAATGCTAAAACATGCAGCATGTGCCTGACTCCTTGTAAGCACTTCATAAATTTTAGTAGAAATGACCAGCTTCCACTTTGGAGCGTGGCAAGTGCATTAAGGCCTGAGCTGTCGGGCAGCGCAGCTGCAGGGGTGGGTGGTGGTGCCGCCCCTGAGATGATGTAACAGGGAGACTTGGAGAAATCCCACTTCCAGTCTTGTCTGCTCCGTGAGCTGCTGATTCTGCATGAGTGAACAGCACAGAGGGCTTTGCCAGCCTTCGAACCACAGAGCCCTTGGTTTTTTTCTGGTGGTATTTGTCATAGTCTTTCTTGTATTATGGTTATCCTTTATTCCACATCACAGCAGGGCTGGGCACTGGGTAGCTATGTTACTACTTGAATTGAACTTTGAGATTCAGCAGTGGGAGTGGCTGACTCATTGGTAGCAAATCATAGGGTGTCTGGCTCCTGATCCCCACTTCCGGTGAGTCTTTTTCGCCTTCGGCTGCACAGATACAGGGTTCCTCCTTCCAAGGAGCTTTTCTACTAAGTATGTGGGACTCAAAGTGGCTCTGGAAGCCTGAGGCACTCCCACTCTTGGAGTCTCTCAGCATTTTCTCACCACCCGGCAGGGGCAGAGCTAGGGTGGGCCAGGCACCCGTGGGAAACATGGATTTACTGCCATGGTCATGATATATCCTGGGATTGGGTCTTAGGGTTTGGGTGCTTTTTGGATTTTTTAAAAGAAAGAAATACAAATTATGTACGTTCTTAATACTGTGTTGTTAAGAATCTTCTCTGAAAAACCCTGAAATAACCACTGACCTTGTGGTTGTATCTGTAACTGCTTACGAGGCATCTTCATCTGGGGGTCTCTAGAGCTCCTGAATCCCAACGTGCCCCAAAAAGACCTTTACATTTTTTGCCAGACCTGTTCTTCGCACAGCCTCCACTTCAATGGGAATATCCCCATGCCCTTGGTCACCTGGTGGTTGCCCTCCATCTGTCCCCTCTCCCCAGTATCTCTTTTAATCAGTCATCAAATCTTGTTGATTCTTCCTTTTTAATATCTCTCCTGCTTTTCCCTTCAGGTCTGATCAAGTGCTACCTCAGCTTGTGGTTATTTGTCTCATATTTTCATCCTTTCTGTCTTATGATGCTTTAGGAATTTCTTTCATAAACAATCTGAAAAATCTGTCTTCAAATGCATTTAATTTATATATATTTTGGGGATTTGACTTAAATATATGGATATATTTTGAGTACTGGCCATATACCTTTCTTTTTTGCTTGTTTTTCTCCTCTCCTGCCTTATGTTAAACTTTTTTTTAATTTCCTTTACTGGTTTGAAAAATTGTACCTCTTATTTTTATTCTTACTCCTACTTTGTCTCTTTTTCCTTCATCTTTTTACTACATGAAAATAGTACAGTGAACATCTGTATTTTTACTTTAGTTAATATATTTCTCTATATATTTTTATTTTGAACCATTTGAAAGTACATGTGGATTTGTTTTTCATTTTCTTACTCAGGATTGGTGTGCTAGGTCTGTTCAAAGGCTAAAAAAACCCTTTTATTTTGGAATCATTTTAGCTAAATTTAGAAAGTTATCAGCATTTTCTCACCCAGGTTCCAGTAATGTTAACATCTTCCATTTAATTTTTTTTTATTATTCTGGGAAATTCTCAGTCATTATCTCTTTGGTTCTCTCCCATTGTCTCTACTCTAGCTTTCCAGAATTCCTCTTAGACACATGTTGACCATTCTACCATCCAAGTCTCTATTGTCTGTTTTTTGTGTGCTGCTTTATCTCTTTAAACATCTGAACTTTATCATTTTGTACTCTCCTTCAGATTGTTTTATTATTTCTGATTCTTGTGCTGCTACTTAATCTTTTCGCGTCCAACACTTGTCCCTGTTGATGGTTTATTTCCTTGTGTGGTTTTTAACTCTGGATTGTGAGCTTATTGTCAGGATGGAGTCTATTTTATGGGCAAGTTTTATGTCCTGGATTGTGAAGGTGTTTCTCAAAGCAGTTTGCTTCTCCGGTGGGGCCATCTGTAGGTGTTTCAGTGGTCCTGGATCAGGGTTATGTGTTTTTTGTTTGTTTTTTAAAAATCCTCACCCAAGAACATTTTTTCATTGCTTTTAGAGAAAGAGAAAGGGAGAGAAACATCCATGTGAAAGAGAAGCATCGATTGGTTGCCTCCCATATGTGCCCAGAAGAAGGATTGGTACCCAGACAGGGGATCATACGGTCCAGACCAGGGGATGCATGCACCCACGCTGGGACTGGAGATAGAACCGGCAGCCTTTTGGTTAGAGGACAGCGCTCCCATCCGGGCCATACTGGCCAGGGCCTGGCTCAGTTTTTATGTTCATTTCTCAGTTTGGCAGCCCATTCACCACTCTGTTAGTGTAAAGTCAGATTCATATCCATGGGTGGGGGTAGCCTAGTCATTCAGTTTCTTACGGGTGACCTCCCTCCCTCCACACTGCCTTGGAGAAATGGCCAACTTCTTGTTGCTTTCCTATAGTGGGCAGCCCCTTAAGTCCCTCATCTTGATATCAGGGCTCAAAGCCACAGCAAGGCATTAAAACCATTTCATATGTGGTTTCAAAAGTCTATAGGTTGTTTCGGTGTTAGTTCCATTTACTGTTCATATTTCAATTTTTCGTGTGATTTTTGGCACATGGGGTCTTTTTCTTTTAAGTTTGTATGTTTAAGGATATCATTTGTTCTGTATAGTATTTCTGTGTGACTGTAGTGGGAAGGGGAAGTGCTTCCACATTAGTTCAGTCCACTGTATTGCTGAAAGTTCAAGTCTAAACCCTTAGCATAGTGAATAAAGCCCTTCATAATCCAGCCCTTGCCTGTCCTGTATAAACTTACCTCTTTTACATTTCAGCATGTACTGTAATGCTTAAAAGCTCAGGTTTTAGAGTCCAACTGTTTGATTTAGAACCTTTATTTATCCTTTTGTAACTTGTAATTTTGGACAAGTTGCTTATCCTCTTCGTGCCCCCGTTTCTCACCTGTAAAATGGCAATGTCTGGCATATGGTAAACTGGGTCCCTGCCAGCCCCCTCTGGATGCGGTCTCCAGTTGAATGCTCTCAGGCTTCTGCACCTTTGCACGTGCTTGTTCCTCCCAGGAGGTGCCTGTCTTCCTTTGTCTGCCTTTCTCATCCCTTTCAACTCAGTGGCCTTTGCTGTTTCTGTGCCGGGTCTCTTTTTATAGTAATTATCACCTCTGTGGGTTGCTGTTGTTTACATGCTTCCTTTTTTTACCAGACTCTGATCCCCTTGAGAACATAGTCATGCTTTTCTTGGTGCCTCAAGCTCCTGGCATTCTGCCTGTCACTTGATGTTGCCTGTTAAGTTGAGTAGTGTTGAATTTCTCTGGTTGAGCAGAGGCGAGGGCTGGAAGTGATGTGAGACACAGATGCAGGAAGAGAAAGCAGGAAAGTTTGGTTTTTTGGCAAGTTATGTGCCAAGTTGATGGAAATGTGTCTGGGACACAGGGTAGCAATTCTCAGTCTAGCTGAGGGTGCCAGAGATTAACAGCCAGCCAGCAGCCAGAAAAAGCCACTACATCCTGCAAACTAAAGTGGTTTCTGGCCTTAAGAATTCATGTCCCACATTCCATAGCCAAACTTAGTTTTTCTGAGTGCCAGGCGGAGGAATATAAACTTATTATAATCCTTAGTGGGACCTCAGAACCTTTAATTTTAGAATAAGGCTGTGCTTCCAGAAGGGACCATCATTTTAGGAGTGGATGACTCTACATGTGTGGGGCCTCCAAGGAGACCAGGGTATGAAAGCTCAGTAGCCTGGTGTTCAGAGCCAAGTGTCACCCACAACTGCCCATCATTTCTAGGCCAGGTAAGGTTTCTACCATTCTTGAGGTTTCAACAGTGAAAAAGGGCGAATTGAGTAGGTCCCAGGCAGAGCTAAACAGGGCTTGTGCCATCCCTCCCCCTGAGCTTCACCTGCATTCTCTGCCCTCTTGGGACTCTATCACTGGACTATTCTCAGGAGATTGTTGAGGATCCCTAGAGGGTGTCCGGCAATAGTCATCTGGTGGGAGCAGTGAACAACCATAGCACTCACTCTCAGGCCCTTGGGCTGGGATTTCAGGAATCAGCTTCAGCTCAGAGGTAGGCACAGAGCTAGGGGTTGGCGGGCAGCTTACGCGAACACACTTGGTTGCCATTAGTTCTTTCCAGACATCTCAGTCTGTAGTCACGAATTCAGCACCTGTGTATTTACTACTGTGCTGGATGCTATTGCGAAGATGCTGAAATGGTAATGACGAAGTCCGTCTCCTCAGAGAGGAGAGCTTGTAGTCTAGTCAGAGATAATTCCTAGCACACAGGAAGCTGGCGTCAACAGTGCACAACTAATTCCATGTGATGCTGCTGTGTGCAAATCTGTCTCTTCGACAGCTGGTGCTTTTATTCAAAAGGAGCAGTCCTCTTTCTGAGATTTGGACAGTTTTTCTCAGATGATTTGCTAGCACCGTTGCAGACTGGTCTGAGATTACTTGGACCACTTTCTATGTTTCTGAGGAATGACCCCCAACTATGTCTTTATGAACTTCTCCTTTCTTCTGTTTCTCTAAATAATGACAGGTTAACTTTACAGTGTCACTTGCTGATCTCCAAGGTCTCCTGGCGACAGGTCGCTAGCCATTGCTGCTTTTAAGGCGTCAGGGTTTTTCCTGTGGATTCTCATATTGTTTCTTTATCTTTCCTAATTTGACTCCATTTTCCGAGGAGAGTGCAACTCAAAGTGATTGCTGAATCAAGATATCTGGGAGTGGGCCTTAGAATCTGTTGTTGAGGATTGGAGGAAAATGGAGCAAGATGAGATCTGAAGCAGTTATGGATGAGGACTCCAAGTCAGCTAGGTAGTCTGTCATGTCAGGCAATTATGGAAGCTCCAGTAGGTCATAAAGGACCCGAGCCTCTTCCAGTTCACTGCTCTGTGATTCTTAGGGTGTAGCTGTTGCCTTTATTGTCCAAAATGGCTGCCATGGATCCAGCTGTCACATCTATATTCCTGGCTGTAGAATAAAGAGAGAGGGAAGGATGATGAGCTCCCTCCCATTTAAGGATACTTCAAGAAAGTCTTCTGTCTCTACCACTTGCTGTGAGGGAAAGTTATTTAATATCTCAGAGCAACAGTTACCTCATTTGTGAAATGGGCATGATACCTCAGGAGGATGAGGATTAGAGACTGCATATGGAGTGCATAGCACGTTGCCCAGCCTGCAGCGAGTGCTCTGCTGCCGCAGCGCCCCTTGACATCATTCCCTTTCCCTTCTCTTCCCTACTCCATCTCTCCATGGTCTCTGCCCTGTCCCTCATCTTCCCCTTTCTTTTTTTCAGGCACCCTTTGCCCCCTATTCCCACCCTGACTCCCCTCCACATTGCCCCTCGTCTCTGCCCCTAATTTTCCTGTTCCCCTCCTGCCTCCATGCCTCATCATCGTCTTTATTTAACCTAACTTCTCCATCTTTTACCACCTCTCCCTTCTGTCCCTTGTATTGCTTCTGTCCCTTTATCTTCCTGATGTCCCTAATTAATGGCAAGGTATCATTTTATTACAGAAGTTAGAGGTGGTGACTGGTCTTTAAACTGGAAGTCAGTGATGAATAATTTTTTAAAAACCAAGATAAATTGGTTTGTTCATTAATCAGTTAGGAATTACATTTGGCAGTTAGTAAGTGCAGACTAGAAATATCAGTGGCTTAAACCAATAGAGGTTTATTCTCTGTAGATGTTTAAAAGAAATCTGGGGAAGATAGTCCAGAGCTGGTCTCTCTGCTCTGCCATCCTTTGGGTTGTGTCATGGTCTAAGATGGCTGCTCCAGCTCCAGCTATCATGTCAGGTTTCCAGGGATAAGTGGGAGAGACAAGAAGGACATATGCCAGCTGCCTCCTTTCTAAGGACCTTCCCTCCAAGTCCCACCCAGGGTTTCCTCGTCTCCTCATCGGCCTCCCGTAGCTGCAAGAGAGAAGTCTTTCAGCTATACAGATACTGCCTGAAATCAAATCGGGGGAGTATATATGGTGTAAACAGTTTGCAAGGTCTGCCCCCACTCACTAGCATTAATTTAGCTAGGTATTAGGACCAGCCAAGGAGTGCCCATTCCGGAAGGGAGACATAGATTAGTAAACAAGTACAGTACAGAGTGAGGATGGCAGAGGAAGAGGAAGCATAGCATAGAGGAAGGCTTGAGAAGATGTGCCTCACACACCTGCCAGGAAGACGTCAGAGCAGCCTCCAAAGTTTTTCACATCGGCGTTCCTCTCCGCCATTTAGTTTTTCTGTGCCATCTCCCGTTCTGTCTCCCTATCGTCGTTGTTATTATTGTTGTTGGGTTGTTTTTGCCCGTTCTTTCTGACCCCAGCAATAGCCCTTAGTACCTGAGGAAGTGGGAGCAGTTGGCAGCTTAGTGGGAGCCTCTGGGATGGGAGCCATGTGTTTGATGAGCCAAGTCCAGGCCCATAGGCAAGCAGAGGCTAGTGGCAGGGGTGCATCCGGTTCCTGGACATGCCTTGGCACTGCCAGGAGACACTGCTCCAGCCACGGGGTCGTCATCAAAAGGGGTGACCAGGCACCTGACGTCAGCTGCACTGTGCTGTCCCTGGCAGCTTGTTGTAAAATGAAACCATTATAGCAGTAAAATCCTTCTCCAGGTATCATAAAATAAGTATGAGTGTTTTATCCACCTTGATTAATCGGGAGTCTCAGGGTGCTATAGTTAATCACATGTAAAAACAAAACAAAAAAACAGCTTATGCTTTCTATAAAATTTCTGTGCCATTAAACATTGATATTCCTTCTTGGAACTTAAAGAGAATTTTAGGAATAATTTATGTGATCTGCAGTATCTTTGATTTCCATGTTAGGAACACCCTCTTTCCTTCTGTGCCCCTCACCCAGTTCCTCTTGCAAAGTCAGTGAAGCAATGGGGACCACCTGCTGCAATGATAAAAAGAAGGCATATCCCAGCCCTTAAGGGTTTAAGGGAAGACAGAACAGTTAAAAGGTTTTTAACTCTAACCCAGTACAGTCATTATAAGCTTGGACTGTGACCCTGGGCAAGTTACTTAACCCTCCTGTGCTTGGTTTTCTTACCTGCCAGAAAGAAATCCTGGTCGTTACAGGGGTTAAGAGGTGCTTGGGAAGTACTTGGTACATGTCCTTGTTTTTACTGTTGCTCTTACCCACTGTCATGAGGCCGATAGGTTGGGGGGCCAGTGTGGGAGGCCTTGGGTGCCATATTAAAAAGTTGAGTTTTATTCTTTGCGCAGAGAGAGCTGCAGGACTGGGTAGGGGTGTGACCGATCATATCTGGGCTTAAGAATGGCACCAGCAGGAGTAGGGAGGCTGGACTGGGGACAAGGAAGTGTCTAGAAGCAGGTTCAAGTGAGGAGTAGGCAGGGCCTGAGCTGGGACTGCTACAAAGTCAGGGAAGGGGGCATTGGATTGAAAAGAAACTAATGAGGAGCGACCCAATTACATTGGCATCTCAGCCAGTGTGACTAGGGAACACTTGCCATTGGCTGGCACAGGGGGTGTTGGAGGAGGAGCAGGTGAAGGTGGTAGGGGAGGAAAGAGGCCTGTGCATGTGGTTGTTTCTGGCCCCAGGAAGCCCTGCCATGTGCTATGCCGCACTCTTCCAGCTGGGAAGGCTAGCAGCCCCCTTGGAGGCCCTTGTCTTTCTGCCTCCTTCTTTGGGTTCCTTCTCCCAACTCTGGGTTTGCCTGTTTGTCAGGAGGCAAGAAAGCCAGGCCTCTCCCAGGTCCAGAGCAGCTTGAGCCACAGGACAGGGCGGGCAGCGTTGACCTACCAGTGGCCCTGACCCCTTGCTCCTGCTTCAGCCCTAGGCTGTCAGCTCTCAGCTTTACACCTCCAGACAAAAGGTGGAATTGCATCAGTTTGTTGCTCCTCACAAGGCCCCAGGGAATGCTCTGGGTGAGCTCACAGGCTGTTTTCATCTCTCCCAGCTCTGCCCCTGCGCCTGTTACAGTCTGCTTGGCTACTAGGGCCTGATCCCTGGTTTAAACTGGCTACCTTTACTTTACCCTCAGGATGAATTCTAGGCAGTTGTGGGGGACTGTGGTGGTGGTACAAGCCCAGCCCCTCATTTTAGCTTATTTTTATGTTAAAATTTTTATTAATAGAAAAATAACACCAAGACAGATGCGAAAGTTATATGATAAAAAGGGATTGGGTATGGGATCTCTAGCCCTACTCTCCAGGGATGAAGGTGAAGCTGATCGGTTTCCTGTATATTCTTCCAATCTTTTTCCTTTTTTTAAAAAGAAAGATTTTATTTATTTTTAGAGAGAGGGGAGGGGAGAGAGAAAAAGAGGAAGAGAAACATCAATGTGTGCGAGACAGACATTGATCTGTTGCCTCCCACACACCCCTAGCTGGGAATCTGACCTGCAACCCAGGCATGTGCCCTGACTGGGACTCGAACCAGCAACCTTTTGGTTCTCAGGCTGGCGCTCAATCCACTGAGCCACACCAGGCAGGGCCCAAAATTTTTCTATACACATACTTATGTGTATGTTTACTTTTCCTCTTCCTGTAACCAAATAAAAGAAAAAGGAGGTTCAGCTATCTGTCGCCACAAAAACCAAACTCGGGAGGGATGCTGGTGCAAAAAGAAAGAGGATTTATTCAAGTGCTGCATGATCTGGGAAAATGGCCACTGGTCTCAAATCTTATATTCTCAGCAAGACCAAGACAAATACCAGTGTCTAGAGTTCCTGATCCAATTTAAAGTACAGTCCTTTGGAGCCTGAGGGCAGCTGCTAAGCAGTCATAGTCCCCATGCAGGTAAATTAGCTTCTTCCTGACTGCTGTTCATTTCAGGCTCCTTCCTGGAGCCTGTGTGTGAAGCACACAAAGCCATGGGCTCTGTGGCTGCTAGGCCTGCAAGAGCACATGAATGCACCTCCTCCTGGAGGCCATGACCATGTAGCTGCTACGGTCACATGGTCCATCCTGGGGAGAACCAGCAAGTATCCTGTGCAAGTGCAGGTCACGAGTCAGAGAGAAAGTCACTTTGTTCCCCTGATTATAATAGCTTGGGTGTAGGACAGCCCAGGTGCTTTCTCAAAACGGCCAGCTTCCCAAATTTTCACATATTTCAGGTGGGTTCACCTCCCAACCAATCCCTTCCTTCCCCAGGTTAGACTGACAGGCCTCTTTGGTCCAGTACCTCCCCCTGTGCCATTTTGACTTCTATGGTGCATGTGCCTGCCTTCCCCCGGTCCTGCCCCCAATCTGGTGTCAGAGGTATGGGAAAGAGCTTTTTCCTATCCAATTATCTTGCTAGCTCTTCACATTCTTAGGCCCTATCCATTGGTATTTCTTGCTTTGCATGTGCTCAGTGTAAGAACCTCCCCCTGTTGCCACCTTGGCCAGTGGGAGAGACTTCCTGGTGCTCTGGATAGACTGTCTACGAGTAACATTCTTATTCCTCTTATTCCCTGTGGCAATGGGGAGAACACTTCATTACGGTTTTGACACCTACCTCTTTTTACCTAAGTATATGGTAAGAATTTTTCCACATTACCATGTACAGATGTACTGCATTCTTTTTTTTTTTTTAAAGTATATACTTTTCTTTAGAATACTCAGTTAATTGTATTTTTAAGGCTGTAGTTAAAATTATTTTATCAAAGGATAGTTGATTATATTTTAAAGCTATAGTTAAAATTCTTTTATTTATTTTTTTATTAAAGGATAGCTGACACTATTCTTTTTTAAAAACATTTTTTGTTGTACATGTGATGTATGTATCATTTAACCAATAATTTTCCAAAAACATTCGTTTAACTAGACATTTAAATGCCTTAGATTTGTCAGGTGAACCGTGGTGTATAAGACATGTTCCCAGCTGTTTTCAGGTGTGATCCTTATAGCCCTGTGAGGAAGACAGACCAGAAAAAATTATTTGCAGCTCAGGATTGTCTGTAAACAGTGAGGAGACGAGAGAGGTTGGTGTCCCTTTAATGAACAGAAAAACTAGGTCTCTCCTTTAAGAGACTCAGATGGTTTGGGGAGCTCGGTCTAGAGGTGTGCACACATGTGCCCAGAAAGAACACGCGAGCAGAATCTGTGGGGTGAATGTGGTGGGTGGTAGATGCCTTGGGGACAAGCTTTCTCAAAGGGGATGGAACTTGAATAAATCTTTAAAATAGAGGGGATTAGGAATGAGGTGAACAATAAAGGGAGGGCATTTCAGGCAGGATAGCAGCATCTGCAGAGGTTCGGACCCCTGGGCACTCTCCATTCAGTCAACAGATATTTAAAAACCTGCTCTGCGCCCAGCACTTTTGGGTCCTGAGAGCAGCAGGGACAACTTGATGCCTGCCCTTGATTGGCTCTCACACTCTAGCCATAAGATGCTGGATGCACAACAGGCAACACTAACTGACGGTGATGAGTCAGAATGGTAGTCACCTCTTATTGGGGCATTGCTGGGAAGGGGCATGAAGAGGCTTCTGGGGTTTCTGGGGTGCTGGAAATGTTTGCTGTCTGAAGCTGGGTGATGATTGTATGATGGTGTATAATGTAAGACTCCATAGCATTACTTGTTATTTAAGTTCATGCAGACTGCACACTCTAACTGTGAGAATGTTATATACCCCTTTGATAAAGCAAGCAAGCAAGCAAGCAGATAAATAGCACATCCCCAAATGAATAAATACAGTAAGTAAATTGCAATAGCAGAAGTGTGGAAAGAGCGATGCTTGGGGAAATCCAGGGACTTCAGGAGGACACCCCAAGAAAGGCTTATCTGAGGAAGTGATATCTAAGCTGAGATTTGAAGGATGAGGGAGTGTTAGTCAGGTCAAGAAGGGGGTGAAGTCCCCCAGGCGGAAGAAACAAACTGCCAAGGCCCAGAGGGAGAGGGCCTGGTGTGCTGGGAAGTTCAGTGAACAGAGTGTAGAGTTTTGAAGGGATGAGAGATGAGATTTCAGACCCTCAGTTTCTCTCGCTGTTGTTTCAGAAGCCCCCAGTGGGTCTCACCGACTCTCTCTGCTCTTACAAGCATTGAAACCAAAGCACTTCTCTGGTTCTGCCCTCCTCCTGGCCATAGAATTAAATTCACGCTTAGTAGCTAGGAAGGCAAGGCCATGTCCGGATGTCTTACCTGTCCTTCAGAGAACTAGATGCCCCCCGGAAAGGGACAGCTTGCCATTTCCAGATGTGCACTGAGTTCTCAACCCGCTGTGCCTTCCTCACTGTGGCCGTCCTTGAAGTGCCTTTCTTAACCTTCTGACCCAGCTGAAAAAAGGCCATAACACCTGCTCCAGCGTTATCCTGGCCTCTCCCATGTGGAAGTGTCTCTCCCGTTGAAGTGCCTTGCTCCTTTTGGCATCCCCCCTGAAGCATTCTAGGTCAGCGCTGTTGCACACAGTTCCCAAATCAATCCCTGAAACCATTTGTGCATTGAGTGAGGCTCTGGCTGGAGGAGGGTGGAAGGTTGTGGGGGCCATAGCAAAGGCTGCCTGGGAAAGCGTTGGTCGAGGCTCTGGTGCTTCTAAATTCCTGACACTTCCTAACTTTCAGAATTTGGGAAAAAGACATAGAATTTCCTGGGAATTCCCAAAATCGTATCTTTCGTAACACTTTTATTTATGAATTTTTAAGTAAGAATGAGAGACCATAATAAACTGCAATTTTTTTTTTTTTGGTTGTAAAACTTTCAGAGGTCTTCCTGTAAAAGAAAAAGATATACTAGTAAATGCATGGTTTATTATTATTTAGGAAAAATATATTGTTACAAGATTATATATTCTATTAACATGTAAAAATGATCTCCACCTAATATAGATATTTGATAGTAGAAAATGTTAAAGAGAGAGAACATTAACAAAATGAATGCCAAATAAAAATCATTTAATATTTTAAGGATAATGCCACAAATATTTAATATCTGTCACACAAATAATGTGACATTTAAAGTCTTTATTTTTAAATTTCCAGACACTAAAATTTAGCTTTTGGTGTGCAGTTCTGAGTTTTGGCAATTTGATAGTCATCAGTCACCATCATAACCCAGATAAAGAGCTCTGCCATCACCCCCTAAAAATGATGACATTCCCTTTGCTACCTCCTTTGTAGTCAAACCTCACCACGTCATTAACCCCGATCTATTCTCTGTTCTTATAGTTTTGCCTTTTCTAGAACGTCATATAAATGGAATCAGAAAATACATAGCCTTTTGAGTCTTTCACTTAGCATAATGTATTGAAATATATTCGTTGTTGCTGTGTGTATCAGTTGTTTGTTCCTTTTTGTTATTGAGTAAGTATTCTATTGTAAGGATGTGCCACAACTTGTTTATCCATTCTTCAGTTGAAGCACATTTAGGTTGTTTCTGAGTTTTGGCTATTTTGATTCAATATTCATATGCTGATTTGAATATAGGTTTCATTTCACTTAGATAAATTCCTAGGAGTGGGATTGCTGGATGCATGGAGATAAAAATGCCAAACTGTTTCCCAGAGTGGCCGTGCCCTTGCATCCCTCCAGCAGTGTGTGAGAGTTCCAGCTTTTTCATAACCCTGTGAGCATTTGGCATTGTTGGTTTTTGTTTTAGTTTTAATTTTGGCCATTCTTATAGCTATGTGAGTGGTATCTTATTGTGGTTTTAATTTGCTTTTCCCTAATGGCTAAGGATATTGAGCATCATTTTCATGTCATCTGTGTATCTTTTTTGGTGAAGTATCTGTTCATATATTCAGATCTTTTCCCTGGTAGCCTGTGTCTTAATTGAGATGTTTGTTTTCTTTTTTAAAACCTTTTTTTTTTTTTAAATCCTCACTCTGGGATATGTCCATTGATTTTAAAGAGAGGTGAAGAGAGGGCGGTAGAGATATCAGTCGATTGCCTCCTGTTACCTGCCACCTTTTGGTGTACAGGATGGCGCTCCAACCAGCTGAGCCACCCGGCCAGGGGTCTAATAATCTTTATCTTTGTTTCATGGCAAATATTCCAGATATAGAAAAGTTTATTTCTTTTTGACTTGATGTTGGTTGAATAATTAAAAGGTGTGTCCAAAGTGTTTTCAAGATGAACATCGAGGTATATGTTACTTTGTATAAGCTCATTTTCTTTTTTTAGTGATGAAAACACTTTGCTTGCCCCACTTTTGGTTTAGCTATTGCTTTTACTAATGAATACTGCTTTTAATAATTCAGAGTTTAAATCAGTTTCTGATTTTGTGTCCTAGAATTACACAATACTCACATTTTTTTCCCCTTTCCTGTAGCAAATAGTCATGCTAGAAGGTGCCAGTGAACATTTTTGGGTAATATTTGAATAACCAGCATGTGTATCTCCTAAGAAAGTTAACAGCACTATACAGAATTAGTTTAAGGACTCATTTGTTTCCAAGCTTATTTCTTAGAATACCACTTGTAGGATTTGTATATACTATGTATATTGATATATTAATACATATTTTCAAGAATGACTCACCATTAACAGCAGACAGTGCCATGAACACATGCTTACAACATGGTATTGGCTACAAGCAAGACTTGATTAGATTGTGGCCACTTCTGTCCTGGTTCCCAGAGATGTCAGCCTGAACCTTCAACTCTGTGTGTTTCTTATCCTTGCTTTGACATGAAATTAATGATTCTTTCAAACCAGTAACATCTCTACGTTGACTGTTAAGCTTTAATTCTCACCACAGGATTATAACACTTTTTCCGATTTTCCCAATTTGTCAACATTGAGATGTTTCTCAGAGTTTGGGATTCAGTAAAACGTAGATTGCCCAAGAAAAGTTGGGAAGAAAGTCTTGTTTGGAAAGGCTCGTATGGCCACTCCCCTCCAGTCCTGATTACTGGCAGCCAGGTAGCCTGGGGCAGAGGGGGCCCCTGGAGAGAAAGGACCTGAGGGGAAAGGCAGTTTCCAGGCAGGCTCCCTGTCGTCGCTGGTGGTAGCACAGGGCACAGCGGCAGTGCTTTACCTTCATTCGTTTGCAGGAGCCCCATGTCCCTCCTGCCAGAAGGGTCTGAAATCTAGGCTGGGAGCTGACATGACCCAAGAGAGGGACATAAGGCAGGGCTTGACAAAAGCCTAGTGTTGAAGGGTAACCTGTAACGTAAGCTCCACAAAGCAGCCACTGTGTCTTGTCCATCACGGTGTCTCTGGAACCTTGCTTGGCACCTGACCTGTGGAGGGTGCTCCATGAAAGTTGCTGGCTGAACAAATGGCTTTCCAACCAAGGCTGTTTGGAACCATTGTGTAAACAACTTGGGCTGACAGGATGGTTCAGGTTACAGAATTTTGTGGAAGATGAGCTTAGAAAACTGTGAGATCCCTATTGCGCCAGGCCTTGAGCAGTAAGCAGAGAAGGCTGGGTTTTTCTATTCTGGACACTGGGGAGAGAATCAAACATAACACAACTGAGTCTTGGTTGGCTTAGAGCCACGGGATAAGCCGAGGGCAGAGCAGCTTTTTTTTCCTCTCTCTTATTTTTTATTTAAGTAAAAGACAAAAGCTAAAAAAAAATTGAAAGAATATGACCATGAACTTCTGTATTTCGTTCACTAAGATTCACCAATTGCAAACAGTTTGTTACAGTTTCTTGACATTGTATCATAGCCTGTCCGCATTCCGTGTCTGTTTGATCATTTCCCTATAATTGAATTTAGGTTAACATTTTTGGTGGGAGCCTGCATAGGTGGCAAATGCCTCCTGTTGCTTCATATCAGGAAGCATGATGGTGCCAGTTGTCCCCAGTAAAGGTGATGGTAACTTTAATGACCTGGTTGAGTTGGTGCCTGTGAAGACTACTTTCATTTTAAGGCAGAGGACTTTAGGTTTTTGCCATGTCTTGGTTGGTTGGTTGGTTGGTTTTTGAAGGCAGAGAACTTTGGAAGGAACTTTTCACCGACTTTTGGGAATAGCTGACAGCCATTTTGGAAGACTATTTCCTTGTTCATTGTACCTGCTCTCTAGAAACATCTTGATGTAGTCCAGCAATTTTCAACCCTTTTAATCTTATGGCACACAGAAACTAATTACTAAAATTCTGTGGCACACCAAAAAATAATACCATGTTTTTTGCCACTCTGACCAAAAAATGGGTATGACTTTGATTCATTCACACTATATGGCTATTGTGTTGACTGTTGTCAGTTTTTAATTTGACAGTCTAAGGGAAACAAGGTAAATGCCCCTGACTAAATAGGTATTGCATGTTTTAAAAATTCTTGCAGCACACAAGTTGGAAATCACTGGAGTAGTAAAAAAAAGTCCTGGGATCCAGGAAATGGGATTTGGGACCCAGCTCTACGACTTCTCTCCCCATGACCGTAGACAAATTATGTCATCTTTCTGCGCTGATCCATTGTACATGTAAGGAAATAGACACTCAGCACGGTGAAGCAATTTGCCCAAGGCCACTCAGCTAGTAAATAGCAAAGCTAGGGTTCAAAACCAGTTCTGTTTGGGCCAAAGTCCTATCCTTGTTCTTATGCCAGTCTGCCTTCTCTGAGGTGGCTGGTCATTGTTACGGTGGCACCAAGCACTAGGTACTAGCGCTCAGAACCCAGCAGAACACCAACCATTGTGGGATCCGAGCTGAAAGGGAAGAGAGGTACTTTCTTTTGTCCAGGTTGCTTTCCTGCATGTGGCAGGCGGTGCCCCAGGGAAGGCTGACCCCTCAGACAAGCTGGTAGGCAGTCTGTTAGATGCTGCTTCAGAATAAATGCTTTTGTGTGGGGTGTTGAGGTAAACTCCAGCCCCTGCTTGCCCGGACAGGGAAGCGCAGGCCTCATGTGCCTGGCGGTGGCCTGTGTTAGGGTCAGTGCCCAGGATCCCCAGATTGGCCTGTGAGTCCTGAGGGCAGTCCAGGTGGATGGAGGAGGCACTGCCTAAGCCTCCCTGGCCCTAGGGGAGGGTGGGAGAATGGAAACATTAATGGGGGAAAGGTGTGCAGAGCCTTGCCAAGCAGGTCTCTGTGGGTGAGGAGACACTGCCTGCGTGCCAGGATTTGGGCGGAGGTTCTCGAGGCGGCAGCCACCAAAGAGGGCCATGGCGGCGACACTGAGGACTCTAGAGCTGCTCCTGCTGGCCCTCTGCTCTGGTGGCCCACAAGTCCACCAGACTGTCATCTTCCTGGTTAGCAGCGCTCCCCAAGGCAAGTACAGTCTGAGCACTTTGTGGTAGGTAGTGTCTGCTCCTCATGCTCCCATGGAGTTCTTCGCCAGAGCAGTTGTTTTGAGGAAAACAGTGGCACTGGCTCAGTCGGGAGGTTACTGTCTGTTAAGGCCATGTTGTCCTATTACTGTGGAGCTGAGAGTCCAGGAGGGTTCATGTGTCGAAGTTCCACCTGCTTCTCCCCCTACTCTTTATCCTCACAGACCTCCAGGGAATGGGGCTGAAGTCAGGGGCAGGGCCAGAGGGGCCTGACAAGGAGCAGGCTGTGCGTGTGGGCCCTGAGGGAATTCTGGGGAGTTTTTCTACCTCCTCCTACAACGCATTTTGGAGAGGAACACGCCACTCCCCTCCAATCCCAGTTACTGGCAGCCAGGTAGCCTGGGGCAGAGGGGGCCCCTGGAGAGAAAGGACCTGAGGGGAAAGGCAGAGTTTCCAGGCAGGCTCCCTGTCGTCGCCGGTGGTAGCGCAGGGCACAGCGGCAGTGCTTTACCTTCATGCGTTTGCAGGAGCCCCATGTCCCTCCTGCCAGAAGGGTCTGAAATCCAGGCTGGGAGCTGACATGACCCAACGTGTAGGGCCTTTTGCTTTCTGAACAAATTCGCCAAGTCATCGCTAAGTCATGCCAGTCCTGGCATTACCCGCCACCGCCCACACACCGCTCCTGACTGGCCCTGGGTCCTGAGAAGTAAGGGTGCAGTTTTGGACCAGCTTTTGCACTGAGACCTCTCGCAGGCTGTCATGTCGGCATGAAATCCAGAAGCTGCTCGCTGTCAGAGCAAATGAAAATTGGAAGGTGAGGGCATGGGCCAATTTTCTGACTCTCCAAGATGCTTTGATGTCTAAAAAGTCTGTTCTGGACTCCCTGAGATTGAATACTCTTGTTTTGTTTGTCCTTTCACTCCCTCACCTCTGGTTCTCCCTTCCTTCATTGGGGGACTTCATGATTTTCAAATATTTGTTAACTAGGCCCTTATCTGGGACCTCAGAGAGCAACCAGATAAGTGTGCACTTGGAAAGAAATGGGAGGACAGAAAGCAAATAACCAAAAATGTCTTTGAGATCCAATATCAGGTGAGTTTTTAGTTCCTGAGCTGGTTTCAGTCAAGTAAGAGCAAGAGCTTTTGCGAGAGAGAAAGCAAGAAGTGTTTGAAGGAGACTCTTGGCTCTTCTATTCGGCTTCATGACAAAAGACTACTACAAACACGTAAAACTTCAAATCTCCCCACCATCACTGTCCTCCTTCACCCCTCCCATTCTAGACTGTGTTCCCTTCGCAGTTGTTTATATTGTTGGGCAAGTGTGTGTTAGCTCTTCGTTGTCTTACACACAGAGTGGGTGTGAGGCAGACGTGCAGTCTGACCACTCGCTCTGTGTCGCGGCCGTGCTGCCCGAGCACCACACCTGTGCCGCCTGCTGCTCTTGGAGGCCAGCAGAGAATTCCGTGACATGGCTGTGCCAGAGTGTTGCATGCTCAGATTGACCTCGTCAGCTTTTTCTGCTTCCTCTTGCCTCTTTCTAAAATAATGATGTCTCATGTGTGTATCATGCTTTCAAAACCTTTTTTTTTTTTTTCTTACTAAACACAGCACATGTTCATTATAGAAAAATCAGATAAGCAGTAAGGGAAGAAATAAAAATTACCCCTAAGAGATCTCAGTCATTAACATTTTGGTGTATGAATTATATAATACATATGTTTTTCACATTTACTCTCATATGAGCCTGGCTGCCTTCATTAGGGAAGGCATGTGGATATCAATCCCATCTTAGAGATGGGAAAACTGAGCCACAGATCGGTGAGAAGATTGCCCAGAGGTACACAGCCTCGTAATGACAGAGCTGGGAGTATACCTGTCATACAGTCCAGCACTAATGTTCTGTCTACAGCATCCACTGTCTTCTCACCTCCAGATAGAGAGTTGGGATGCCTGCAGACTGGACTTTAGCAGGGCCTGGGCAGCGGCTGTGATTTGCTGAATTACCTTATCCAAGGGTCAATAAGCAAATGATGCCTAGGTGACAATTTGGCCTCTTACTGACTTAGGAGAAAAGATAGGAGATTGCTTCTTAGATTTAAAATGCTACTATCCCAACACTTCAGCTCATCTTGGTTATTGGGGGTTTTAGGAGCCACACATTAAATGAGAGTGATAGACAGGGAGAGGAGCGGCTGGGAAGCTGTCAAATGACAAATGCTGCAGTAACTGAGGGATGTCACCTGGAGATGATGGCTTTGGGGAGGAAGATGAGTGCAGGCTGAGACTTGGTGACCAGAGATCAGGCAGGACCAGACTAGGAATGGACATTGGTTGGAGGGAGGGGTCCACTCACCAGGATATGGGACACTTCTCAGCATCAGAGGTCCAGGAATGGAAACAAGAGGCAGCCCAGTGGCGTGGGTAAGTGCCCACCCTGAAGGCAGCCTGGCTCCTGGCTCTGCAGTGGGGCTCAGGTGGTCAGGGAAATTATTTCACTCTTTCTCGCTCTGTTTTTCTCCTCCATAAATGGAGATAATAATAGTACCTGCTTCATAGTCCTCACTTGTAATACCTAGGTGAGTTACTCTATGTGAGGAGCTTACAATGCCTGGCACACAGAAATACTATGTACTGTTTGGTTCAAGCATAATTTTAGTAGGCACCATGTAAAAAGAGGCGTAGGAGTCATTCTGTGTGTGTTTGGCTATGACCTGCTTCCCCAGCCTTCTCTGGACCCTGCCACCCTGGCGTTCCTGTGTCTCCACCACCCTCTTCGGGGCCTAGGAGCCTGCGTATCCTCTTCCTAAAACACCCTACCCCTCAGTCTGTATTTAAAAAAAGTATTCTGTCCACTTCTTGATTTTATTTTCTTCTCTCAACTGTTTTCTCTAATGATCATTTTTACTTTTAAGACCATTTCTGGATGACCCAGATCTCCTTGGCCTTGAACCTTTCCTGAGGCCTCCAGCAGAAGCCATTTCCTGCTCCTCAGCCACACTCCTCCCCTTCCCCATGGTAGTTGCAGGTGCTGGTCTTATCTTCCTCCATGATTGCCATGTAAACACTTTAAAGGCACCTGAGGATTTGTCATCACCTCCCCACTCCCTGCCCTAAGAAAAGCCAAGTCCTATAAGTGACCCAGGCCTCCTTCCATAGAGTACTACTCATGGGATCTACTCGGTTAGGGGGTTGGAGAGTGCAGGTGGGATGGAAGCACCCAACACATCGTCCCCATGGGGAAAATGAAGCCAAGACAAATGAACTGCTTCCCCCAAGGTCTCCTGGCAGATGAGTAGAAGAGCTGCTATCTGGGCTCCCTGTGTGTCCTGCTCTGCATTGCTACTGGTTTATTGTAATTCCAGGGAGCCCTCTTTTGACTGGAAGGAGCTGGAAGACAGCTTGATGCCCTGGAAAACTGAAGCCTGAGGACAGGTGATCCTTCTGGGGCTATTTCAGGCTGGTCAATGAATGGAAATCTTTTTCCAATTACAAAAATTATTCGTTTATTCAGTAAATATTTATTGAGCAGTTACTGTCTGCTAGTCATGCCTCCAAAACTTGAGGATCAGTATGAATCCAACATGCAATTTCTGTCTCATGGGATTTATATTCTTTTGGGGAGACTCAAGTGGCAAACAAATTAGTTTTTTTTAAAAAGAATTTATTTACTTTTAAAGATTTTATTTTTTATTTTTTGAAGGTTTTATTTATTTATAATTAGAGAAGGGAAAGGAGGAAGGAGGAGAGAGAGAAACATCAAATGTGTGGTTGCCTCTCGCATGCCCCCTACTGCAGACCTGGCCTGCAACCCAGGCCTGTGTCCTGGCTGGGAATTGAACCAGCAACCCTTTGGTCCATAGGCCAACACTCAGTTCATTGAGCCACATCAGCCAGGGCGATTTTATTTATTTTTAGAGAGGGAACACGAGGGGTAACGCAAGGGAGAGAAACTTTTGTGTACGAGAGAAACATTGATTAGTCCCATCTCACATGTCCCCAACTGGGGACCTGGCCTGCAACCCAGGCATATGCCCTGACCAGGAATTGATCAGCAACCTTACAGATTGCAGACCGGCACTCAATCCACTGAGCCACACCGGCCAGGGCTATTTATTTATTTTCAGAGAAGGGGAAAGGGAAGGAGAAAGAGAGAAACCTGGACCAGGGACTGAACCTGCAACTCAGACATGTGCCCAGAACGGAATTGAACAGGTGACCTTTTGCTTTGCAGGACAATGCCCAGTCAACTGAGCCACAGTGGCCAGAGCAACAAATGAGTTTTAAAAAATATACATATATATATGTATATAGACATACCATATTTTGCCGTGTATAATGTGCGCTTTCTTGCCCAAATTTTTGAGGGAAAAATAAGGATGCTCATTATACATAGGTATAATGGTCACATAAAATGGGTATAATAATCACGTGTATAATGCACACAAAAACATGGGTGCACATTATACATGGGAGTTCACCGTACATGGCAAAAAATGGTGTGTGTGTATATGCCTATAGACATGTGTGCATGCGTGCGCGCGCATGCATGCTATTCCAGATAGTGTTAAGAACTATAGAGAAAACAAACAGAAGGGAGATGGAAGCACTCAAGAGTAGGCTGGGTATGATTATAAGTATTGTGGTCAGGTTGACTGACATTTAAGCAAAGTCCTGAGGTGAGGCAGCCAGCCATGTAAATAGATACCTGGGAGGAGGACATTTTCAGCTGGAGGGAAACAGCAGCAAAGGCCCTGAAGCAAATGTGCCTGCTGTGTTCCAGATCAGCAAGGAGGCCACATGCCCAGTATGTAGCATATCAGGAGGGGAGCAGTAGGCAGGGGCCGTCCCAGAAGTTCTTGCGGGCCAGTGTAACGATGGTGAGGAAGCTGCTGGGAGGATTTGATCACAGGAGGGACAGAATCTGACCGCTGTGTGGAAGATAGTGGCGTGAAGCCAGAAGCAGAGATGCCAGCTAGGAGGCTATTGCAAAAAGCCAGGCAAGAGATGATGCTGACTTAGACCGGGGTCCTAGCAGTGGAGGTGATGACAAGTGATCAGATTCTGGGTATTTACAAAAGGCAGAGAGCCAACAAGATTTGCTGACTCCAGCATTTTGGCCTGACAAACTAGAAAGTTGGGAGTTGCCATTTAGCGAGATGGGAAAGATGTTGGGGGTCAAGGGCTTGGTTTTGGATGTGTTAGATTTGTGATACCATTGGGCATCCATGTGGACATATCAGAGAAGCTGGGACAGGAGGAGGAATAATAAATGTGGGAGTCAGAAGGTATGAAAGCCGTGAACCAGCATAAGATCATACAGGGAGGGACTAGAAAATGAAAGAGACCCTAAGAGATCAGGAAGCAAATAGCTCACTGATGCCAACAAAAAAGATTGATAAGGTGCAGCCATTGAGGTCACCTGGAGCCAGATGAAGAAAAGGTGTAAAAAAGGAAGGATTCAGCAGCGTATCGCATGCTCTGATCGGTGAGACTAAGATGATACATGTTCAGTACAGAAAGTTTAAGAAGTACAGTGACATAAAAACAATAAATCACCTACTACACTGTTCATACACAGAAACTTCATTCTTTCTCTAGTCATTTTTGTGGGGTTTGTGCTATATAATTCTGCTATATTCCACTTAACAAGTTACTAAATATTCCATGGAAACATGAGTTTAATGGCTGGATAATACTCCATTTTCTGAGGATGCCATTTATTTAACCAGTTCTCTATTATTGGACATTGAGTCGTTTCTGTTATTTTTCATTGTTATAAAAATTTATTCATTATGATAAAACTGCATTGAACAACTCAGTACATTTTCCTATGAGGGCAACTATTGTACAAGGTCAGAGGGCATGAATACTTTCAGGTGAGGCTTGAACTTAGGAGCCACCGTTTCTCCTGAATAGAACTGACTGATGCTCACTTAGCTGTAGGGTTCTTTTGTGTCTCATCTGTCCTTGGGGAGGCTCAGAAGTCATTCAGTGTTTGCAGGGGTCACTTCAGACCCTGTTTTTTGCCTTCCCCCTCTACAACTAACTGTGTGTCGTGTTTTTCCTGAACTGGTCAGTTTCACTCCCTGTCACTAGGCCTGGCTGCCCCCTCAGTGCACTACCTGTTTCCTTGCCACCAGCCTTGGTCCTCTCACCTAGTTTGTTCTTTGGGTCAGCAGGAGTTAGAGCTTCCCTCAGAAGGCCACTGTAGTGTTAAAATGAAATAATCCATTATAGGTGCTTAATCCATGTTAGTCTTGCCTGCCTCTTGTTACCAGACGGGGATCTGGCCGTGAGTGGGCCTGCATAGGGCCAGTGTAGCGTGTGGGTTCTTGGCTTCATGTAGGAAAGATTTCACAACAGGAGTCCAGGTAACTATTTATTAAGGCTGGGGACAGTGAAACAAGCAAGGCTTAGCACAGAAGCAGAAACAGGAGAGCCTAGGCTGGGCTGCCCTCGCTCACTGGGAAGTCAAAGAAAAGGGGGATTTGGGGACAGGTTCAGGGGATCAGCCTGGGACAAGCTGCCAGCTGCTCATTGCTTTAGAGTTTTGGGGACTTGTGCCTATGAAGAAAAAAGTGGGGGAAAAAGTGAGGGAAGAAAGGAAAGGGAATGGCCCTGCTGCTCCCCAGAGGTAGAGCAAGGCTGGGTCCTTTGTCTTGAGGCCTCTCCCTCTCCTGCAGGCGGGAATCTTAGGGGAGGTCCCAGGGGAGGGTTTCAGCAGCATCGGTTCTCCAGGTGGGCCCTTTCTCCAGGTGTGCCCTTTGGGGTCTAGGTCTCCCCTGACTGGTCGATGCGGCCCAGGGGGTCTTTAGTCATTGAATTGGTTCTGGCTTCCCTACCTAGTTTTGTTTTTCTGGGCCTGGAGCTAAAACACACTGAAGCCTAGATGTTATCTCCAGGGAAGAAAGGGCAGGGGAGGAGAGGTTACCCTGGGGCTGAGGTCCCTGTTTTCCCAGCCTTGCCCCCTGCCAGGCACTGAGGGCCTTCTGCCCTGGTGACTTTCTGTATCTGGCTGTAAATTATTGGACCACTGTGTTCACCTGTCTCCGTTTCCCTACTCCATTTGCCAAGGAATTTTCCTGGCTTCTTACTGCCCTGTCTCACTCTCACATGGTCATTTAAATGGCATTATTATGTAACGGGGCTCCATGGACTTTTAGGGTCTGGCTGATATCGTAGTCTTAGGTGTTTAAAAAGAAAAGGATACCCTGACCGGTGTGGCTCAGTTGGTTAGACACTGTCCTAGAAAGCGAAAGGTCGCAGATTCGATTCCCAGTCAAGGCACGTGCCTAGGTTGTGGGTTTGAGTCCTGGTCACGGAGCTTGAAAGAGGCACCCTATTGATGTTTCTCTCCCTCTCTTTCTCCCTCCCTTCACCTCTCTCTAAAGAACAAATAAATAAAATTAAAAATACACAAAAAATACTTTTAACAAATAAAAAATAAAGAGAAAAAGATGTAAGCAGGGGTCCCCGGCCCATGCCCTGTAACTACAAAGCTCCTAGTGCAGGGCCACTGATCGCACACGGGCTCGCGTGCTGGTCTGAGAGCTGTGTATCGGAAGTCTGAGCGGCCTGGATGGAGTTGTCAGGTCTAGGAACATGGTTGTTAAGTCATTTGGCCTCCTGCCAAGCAGTGCCAGATGCCACTTCTGCTTCCAAAAATGTGTGTGTCGTAGCCGGGAATCAGTGAGACCAGAACAGTACCGGGAGGCTGTGGCGGGGGGAGGTCATTGGCAGGAAGTGTCCACAGAGCTCCCGTTTTACTCAGTGAGGGCCACCGGTCAGGCACAGGAGAAGCACTCGACTCTGCGTGGGGCCCTCATGCCTCGGCTCTTCAGCCTGCCTCTCCCCAGGGATTGATTGGACAAGCAGGTTTCCAGGGCTCTGGGGGTGGCCTGGCCCCGAGTGCAGCTGAAATCATCTCCACTCTGCCCTCCACAGCAGCCGGAGGAATTCTTTTTTAAATGCAGCTCTGATCCTGTCCATCCTCTTTATGACTCTCCAAGGCGCTCTGCTGCTTTGTGGATAAACCCATACCCTTAGCTTGCCCTTGGAGGCCCTGAGTGATCGCTAGCCTCAGCTACACGAGCCTCTGCCCTCCCAGCACGCCAGCCACACAGCCCTCTTTCCACCTCCCAGAGGGTCCGTGCCATCCTCCCTCTGAGGGGCCTTTTCACATATCTGTTCCCCCTTTGTCTTGTTACCCTACTCTCTTTCCTTTGAGTCAAAGGCCACGTCCTCAGGAACGACTGCCCTGAGTACCCACCTAGACTAGCATGCGCCGAGCGTGCCCCCACTGTGCTGGGCATTGGTCCTTTACCACCTGGTCATCCTTCCCAGTTGCATGTTTGTGCTGGTTTCTTGACTAATGTAGCCTGGCACGTGGTGGTAGGTGCTTAACAAATATTTGCCAAATGAGTGAATGAAGGCAGCTGTCAGCAGCTAGCAGGGACCAGAGGAAGAGTGGAGGTGCATCAGTGGCATCAGCAGCCATAGCACCTGAGGTCCTGGGGTGACAAGCGCTCTAAAAGGGTCCCTGGTACAGCCCCCTGGTTTTGGCACAACTGCCCTTACCTCACAGCCCTCTCTGAGCACTGAAGGGTCCTCAGCTCCCTGAAAGCTTCCAGAAAGAGATCTCTTCTGGCACCTTTCCTTTACCTCCTCAGTATCTCTCAGCATGTTATTCAGTCTTTTTTGTTCAAAACACTTTTTGAAACATTCCCCACTTTACCTCAATGACGAAAAGTATCCCATCATTGTGAAGAATTTGGACAACACGGAAAATGTAATTAAGAAAATAAGAATCACCTATAATGTCCATGGTCAGAAAAAAGAACCATTAACATTTTGGGCCACGTCTTTCCACTTTCGGTTCTATGCATTATGTACATGTTTTGACCTTGTTGAGCTTCTGTTGCTTGTAAAAACTGTAGATTTTTAGCATCTCCTCAGTCCTCACTGACGACAGCCAGAGGCAGCCGGGACTGGGGAAGCTGCCCGCTGGAGTCTCTGCCCTGCCAGGCAGCCCGCACGCTCAGGGCCTCTTGCTGATCCCTGATGAGGAGACTGCTTTCCACTCCAATCTCTTCTCCGGGCACATTCTCAGTAGCTCCCTAAGGCCACCATTTCCTTTTATTTTAGTTTTAGTTCAGCTCCACTCTGTGGGCTTTAGGGGCTGACTCTTGGAGGAATTGGAAGAATTGTAGAATGTGAAGGGCAGGGCGGCCCGTGTCTTTTCTCTGGTTCTGGCACTCTCTGACAAAAGTAGCCCCAGGCCACTTCTCGGGGGTGACCTGCTGGGCTGGATCCATTCCAGCAAGACAACCACACAGGCCTCTGTGAGCCCTGAGAGAGGGGTGACGTGGATTGGCAGATGGGGAGCAGAAGGCACCGTGGAGTGGCTTGCCTGGGAAACCAGGGCATTGGGTCAGTACCCAGATTAATGATTGATTGGAAAGCTTAGGAGAGAATTAACCAGGCCCATTCACTCGTGACCCTATCACTGCCTGTCCTGAAAGCACTTGCCAGAGGCATGGGGCAACCTCTGCCCTGTTTCTGCAGGCAGCTGATCCTCATCCCCCGAGGCAGAGGGGGGATGGGGAAAGGAAATGGCAGCAATTGGGTCAGCTCTGGGGTCGGGGTGGGGCAGAAGGGAGAGAGAAGTGGAGGAGGCTTTGGACTCATCTGTGAACAGCAAAGCCTGGGAGGGAGTAGGGAGCTCCCTGTCAGACTTCTGTTCCCACAGTTGATTATAAGGCAAGGAATTGGGTGAATCTGCTTAGGTCCCTAGAATGCCAGTGGGCTGGTACACTCCCAGACCACGTGTTCCATACAATCCCTAAAATGAGCCGACAGGGACGATAATAGCAGCAGCCACAGTCCCTCTTTGTTGGAAACCTACTACACACCAGCACTGGTAGGCAGCTGCTCGTGGCTATTTAATCCTTAGGACCCCTGCTCAGGTTAGGCAGTGGTATCCCAATTTTAGGGCTGAGAAACTGAGGGGTTGGTGTCTTTTCCTAATCACAGGGAGGGAGGGGCAGAGACAGGGTTTGACCCCAGGCCTCACACAGAAGTCGGTAGCATTAACTTCTGTGGAGTATTGCACTTCAAGGGCAGTAGCAATACATGAGAACTGATACAGTGGCAGATGCTACAACTGGTAACAGTGTGACAGTGGTTAATATTTTTAGTCTGTTTATTCATTCAACAAGTATATGTTGAGCACCCACTAAATGCCAGGCACTACGCCAGGTGCTAGGCACCTACCTTTTGCAAGATAGAAGCACTTTCTGGGAGACTGATAACAGGGTGAGGCCAGACCAGTTGACAAACATTGCAGTTTGGTATAGTAATTGCAGAGCTGGAGGGCCTGGGTCAGGGTTGCTGCAGGAAGGAACAGAGTGGAACTGGTCAAGGAGAGCTTCCTGAAAGAGGAGCTGCAGGTGGGTCCTGAAGGAGTGGGCCTTGGCTAGTAGGGAGGGTAGCATTCCAGGCAGAGGCCGGTCTAACCCTCTGTTCAGGGAGTGATGTAGGAACATGGGTGAATGGGATGGTGCTGGAGAAGGAGCCAGGGACCTGAGCCCGTGGCTGTCTTTACACACAGTGGTCATCATCTGGCAGGGAGTATCTAGAAGAGCTTTGACCAGCGCGTCCTTGACAGAAATAGTTAGCAGCTGGCAACTAGGCAGAGGTTTCTGGGCTGATGGATCCAGGCTGAGTCTGAAGAGCAGCTTCCAGACCCCTGGGGCCCCAGCTGGGCAGTCAGCTTCTGGCCAGTCTTACCCAGCACCACATGTGAGGTACGCAGCACGGTGATTAAGACTTGAGCCAAGCTGCGTGGGCTCAAATCCCACTCCTTCAGTTAATGTGTGACCTGGAGCCAATTACTTCCCTCTGTTCTGCGGTTTCCTCATCAGTTAACGGGGGATGGGAATAGTACCTGACTCTCAGGGTTGTTGTGAGGATGAGATGTGTTCATACACATGGAGCCTGGTGTGTAGTCAGCCCCCGAGAAGGGAAGCTGGTTCCATCGTGATGGAGATGGTGAGCTCAAGGCTCTGCAGCTATAACCGAGCTTGGGCTCTGGTGCCGGACAAGGCCTTTCGGGCTGTGCCACATGGTGGAAGGGGCCCTGGCACATTGACCGACCCTACTCAGTATACAGCCTGCCAGTGGGCGGCACCAGGAAAGTTCCATTTTCTGAGGATGACTAGACTTAGTGGGAAGGATTGAGATTCCAGGTGGTTTTGTTGCTCAGGCCCTAGACCAGGCCTCTCTAGATTTGGGTTAAGCTCCTAATTCGCTCTGCCCGTGAAACTTACCTGACCAATGGGAAATAAATGGAGTTATGTCCCTCTCCCACCTTAGCTCCCAAAAGGCCTGAGTATCTTCTTGGGGCAAGGGAGTGGGTCTTAGAATGGGAGCGCTGGGGCCACATGTGTGCTGCGGGTTTGTGAGTGTGTGTATATGTGCACCCCAGTGTTGGAGAAGTCCAGGCATTTGTTTGTAAAAAATTCTTTTGTGCAGGGGGAATGGGAGCGTGGGTGGAGGTAAAAGAGGGTATAAGGGGGGATAAATGGTAATGTAAAAACATACAATTAATGTTTTTTGAAAGAAATAGAAGATATTTAAGTGGGTTGCTTAAGGAAGGGTAAAACATGTTTCGTGAACCTGTGTTTCATGGTGTGGGTATATATATGTGCATCTAGGTATGTTTTATCTTGTGATAGACAGTGCATTTCTTACTGATGGTCATAATAAAAAAAAAGAAAGGAAGGAAATGATTTTGCTAAATTATTCCACTCTTTCTTCAAGGAGCGGCAGAGCAGGCCGTCCCCTTTCCGGCTGCAAGACCCTAGTGCGGTCTGAGGACAGCGCCAGCCCCTTAGGTGGGGTGAAGCTGTGCTGTGATCAGAGAGTTTCGGGCTCTGGCACAGTACTGGGGGTGGGGCAATAGCGAAAACCAGGATTTCTCAGCCACATAGAAGGTAAACCTAGTACCAGCAGTCCTGTTTTTAAAGGCAGGCCTAAAGAGAGGAGGAGGAGAATAGGGTGCATCGTAAGGGTGACGTGGGTGGCAGCTCTCTGGGAAGATCCAGCCTGCGGGCCTGGGCCCAGTGGTGGCGGCAGGGGTTGGGGGCCATCGAAGCTGCTCCTGGCCAGACAAGCTGCGAACAGCGGCGGGGCGGGCAGCTTTGGCGCTGGGTGGGTGGGCAGAGCTCAGCTGTAGATGGAACAGTCAGGGCTGTGTGAAAATGGGTGGCTTCTGGCATAATGTGGGGATGGGTGCAGGGCTGTGTAAATATGAAACAGCCCAAGGGATGTGTGTGGGTTTCAGAGCAACCTGGCTAGACTTCTCCTCCCCCTCCAGCTGTGTCCTCAGGAGATCACAGCCAGAAGAGGCAACTCCAGGCTGGGAGGAACACCTGCCTGGAATCTAGGAACCGTAGCCCCAAATCCAAAACTCTAGCCAGAGCCCAGAACCGCATCTGATCCCAAAAGGCAGCCATGTTGCACCCCCAGAAACTGAGAACAGCAGCCCTGGTCATGGTGAAATAACCTGCCAGCTGGCGTGGAAGCGGGAGCTGAGGCTCAGGGATGTCAGGGGCACCGTAGCTCACCGAGGCCTGGCCAGGCCCCAGCTCCATTGTGTCTGAGACCCGTGGTTGGGTACTTCATCTTCCAGCACGTTGCAGAGACACCTGGTCAGGCTCCGCAGGCCTGAGCCCTTTGTCGCTTTTCTCATCTGCCCAGGGGAGCTCATAAGGCCCATCTTGTTGGGGTTGGGATTGAGCAGAGCCTGTTTGCCGCGCACCCACCCGGCAGGCGCCTGATGCACAGTGGAGATCAGCCAGCTCCTCCCTCACCCTTCAGGGTTCAGTCCTAACAAGGAACTCTGTCCTCTCTCCCAAGATCCCTCAGTGGGTTATGAGGGAATGTGTGAGAAATTTGTCAAGTACCTACACAAGGTAGCATCGTAGTTTTTTCTCTTCTGTTTCTACCTGCTAGTGGGAACCCCCAAATCTTCATGGCCCCCTCCCACTCTCATCACCACAGCCTGGTGTGCATTCCCCCGTGTCCACCGACACCCGAGCTGCATGGATCCTAAAACAGTGTGTTCTAATCAGCCTTATTCCACTTAACCCCGTGGCCAGTGCCGCCACTGTGCTCATGGCTCCTAGACATCACATTGTCCGACCCCCGTCACCGTGCTGCGCATCCTCCTGATGCCACTCCTCAGAAACCTCTGATAGCCCTTCAGCCATAGGTCTGGTTGAGGGTGTCTCTGCCGTCACCTGCCCCTGACTGACCTCTAGACATTTCCATTCTGTGGAACATGAAGAATCAGTGTCTCTGGTCCTTGTTATTTGGATAGTAGCTAATTTATTTAGATAGCTTAATACATGCCGCAACCGTCAAAAACTGCTCTGGGAGGTTACCAAGGTCCTTTTCCAGTGCTGTCACCAACCCCTTCCCCGCAGTCCCTCCTCTTTGGCTAAGTGCCCTTTTATCCTACTTCCCTTAGGATGGTGCTCGGCTGCATGCACTAGAAAAATGGCAAACGGTGCCTTGCAAAACAGGCGTTTAATTTTTTTCACCTAAGGAAGGTGGGCTTTCCTGGGCTAGATGAGCAGCTCCGCGGTGCCATGGTGACCTGGTGCCTTCTGACATCATCCAGCTTCCCCCAACGTTAACATTTTACATAAACATCGTATAGCTCTACCAAGACTAAGAAATGAATACTGGGATGCAGGGCAGAGGGGAACAAAGGGGAGAAAAAAATGTGACAACTGTAATAGCATAATCAATAAAATATACTTAAAAAAAGAAG
This sequence comes from Pteronotus mesoamericanus, assembly GCF_021234165.1. Lineage (NCBI taxonomy): Eukaryota > Metazoa > Chordata > Mammalia > Chiroptera > Mormoopidae > Pteronotus > Pteronotus mesoamericanus. The sequence goes on from NW_026555085.1 coordinate 5,484,170, forward strand.
AAGAAGAAGAAATGAACACTGGACAATACCATTAACTCAGCTAAGCAGGATTTGTTTGGAACTTACCAGTTTTTCCACCACCGTCCTCTTTCCATCCCGGGGTCGAATCCACCATCCTACATTGCATTGAGTTGTTATGTCTCCATAACATGTCTGTGAGACTTTTCTCAGCCAGAAAGCAAGAGTTCTACATGACTTTTCCTAAGTTTTCCAATTCTACTCTAATAATTTGGAAATTATACATTCCACTTATGATATCTTGTTACCTTTGAAATTTTTCCATGTATATTTGACTTCATTACCAGTCCATAATGTCATCATTCTTCTTTGTGGCTGCATACATAGAATTCCATGTGTCCATATCGTGATTTATTTAATAAGTCCCTTATTAATGGACCTTTAGGTGATTCCCCACCTCTTACGAGTCAAATAATACTGTAATAAATAACCTTGTACTAATACATTGTGTTATTTTGCTCAAGTGGAAGTATAGCTTAGGCTACAGCCTAGAAATGGTGTTTCCAGGTCAAAGGGAATGTGCGCCTGTAATTGGGATAGATGTAGCCAAATTAGCCTGTGTAGAGGTTGTGCCAGTTGACCTTTTCATCAGGGATGTGAGATTATTTCCTACACGCTTAGCAACAATGTGTTAGCACTTGTTTTAATCTGATCAGAAAAGTGTATTTCAGTATTGTTTTAATTTGCATTTCTCTTTTTATGAATGATGTTGAGTATCTTTTCATATGTTTATGAGCCAAAGGTATACTTTTTATGTATACAATTTTTATATCTTTTGCCCATTTTACTATTGGATTGCTGGTTTTTTGCTTATTAATTTGTCGGAACTACTTTAAAGGAATTAGCCCTTTTATGAGAGTTGCATATATTTATCTCAGTTTGTTATTTGCTTTTTTCTTCTGATGGTTTTTTACCATGTAGAAAGTTTGCATTCTTTGTAATCAAATTGATTAATCTTTACCCATAATCTTTTAACTCACAAAGTTTTATGGGTTTAGTGTCATTCTTAGTTCTTCCCTCATCTCAAGACTATTTGTATAGTTCATGTATGTTTGTTTTAACTTTAAAATCTTTGATATATTTGGTCCTTGTCTTGGTATAAGGTGTAAGATAGGGATCCAGCCTAATTTCTCCAGGTGACTACTCAACTTGTCCCAATACGTACCATTTATTGAAGGTTCTATCTTTTCTCTTGGATTTGAAGTGCTGTCTTTATAACATATTAAAGTTCCATATGTGTTTGCATCTACTTACAGACTTTTGTATTCTCTTTCATTGATTGTCTATTCATGTGCCACTACCACACTTATGTAGCTTTCCTTTCGTTCTTTCTATTCCTTTCCAGCTAATTCTGTGTCATGTTTGCCAAAGTGGCTCCACTCGGCCTGTTGCTTTCTTCAAGTCCCAGCTTTTACTCACAGACTGAGACCATTCCACAGGAACTGTATCTGCCGCCTGAGACACTGCTGTGATACTTTTTTCTATTTTCCTCATCCCGTGCCCTTGAATTATTCTCCTCCCATCAAGCATCCTGCCCTGGCTTCCCCTCCTTGAATCTGCCTGACTGTCTTTCTCCGCAGACCTCTCTGTCCACAGCTTCTTTGAGTTCTCTCTACTCTGAAAACCTCTTCCTGGCTTTGCGAGTTTCTCAGTTTAGTGTGCCCTTACTCATTTCTTTCCCTGACATAGTCACCAAAAAATGAATCTCCATGCACTGTCCCAGCTTCCTTGCTACCACTCATTCTTCAGAGCCCAGGTTTCCATCCCAACCACTTGGCTGAAACTTGTAAATATATCCTTGGGTGAAGATTTTTTTTTAAAAGACTTTATTTACTCTTAGAGAGGGGGGGAAGGGAGGGAGAAAAAGAGGGAGAGAAACATCGATCAGTTGCCTCTTATAAGGGGCCCAACTGGGGACTGAACCTGCAGCCCCCAGGGCTCCGGCACATGCCCTGATGGGGAATCGAACTGGAAACCTTTGCTTTGCAGGACAGTGCCCAGTCAACTGAACTACACCAATCAGAGCATTGGCTGAAACTTGTTTCCCAAGGTCATTGATGGCCTCACAGTCGCTGTATCCAGTGGTATCAGTTTATCACCCTTAAAACTGCAGCATTTGAGCCAGTTGACCCCCTTCCCCCTGAAAGATGGCCTTTCCTGTGGCTCTGACACACTCGGCTGTCCTGAGTCTCTCCTGCCTCTGTCCACTGCCCCATTGTTTGCTCTGGTACCTCTTCCTCTGTCCTTTTTCTGGTATGTCACTGTCTCCTTTGGTGGACTGAACCCCTTCCTGGGGCTGTCATATCAACGAGGGTGCCGCCAAACCTACAGATTTCCAACTCTCCAGCTCTTAGACTCGGGCTGAATTTTCAAACTGCCTTCAGGAGACAGCCTGAGAGGTTATTGTGTCAGTCCAAGCAGGGGAAGACGAAGTCCTGACAGAAAAGAAATGATTACAACCACCAGGGGAATTAAAAATAAAAATACCAATGTCCAAGTTGCTCCCAAACCAATTAAATGAGGATCTTTTGGGATGGGCCCAGACATCCGTATTTATAAGAAAACTCTCCAGTGATTCCAGTACAGCCAAGTTTACAAGCCTAGAGCAGAGTGAGAGAGAGGGAGGAATCTCGGACAACTCCTGCCTTCTGGCTTTGATGAGCGGGTAGGTGGGTGTGCACGTCACTAAAGTAGGAATTGCAGAGGAAGGGTTTTGGGGGGGTATGGTGGATCCTGTTGGGATAGGTTGAATTTGAGCTGCCTGTGCAACATCCAAGATATGGGGTTCCACAGATGCTTGAATCTCCCTAAAGTAGGTATTTTTTGCTCCTAACCCTTTCAGACCTGCACTGATGTGGGACAGAGTTCAATTTTACTCCCAGGGCCAGAGCAGTGAAGCACCTGCATGGGTACAACCCATCTTCCCAGCCATCCCTCCAGATCTTCTCTCCTACTGGAGCCCACTCCCCGGCCAACAGGACTCCTTGCCGTGCCTCACTGTGCTGCCTCTGAGTCTTTTCTCAAGCCGCATCCCCAAGGGGAGCTCTGTGCCGTCTCCCCTGGTCAAGGTCCTCCCCACTCTCAGGCCGTCTGCTACTGTTCCCTGCCAGGAAGACCCTCCCACGGCACCTCAGGATCTTACCACCTCTGACTGTGGCATTTGTGGGCAATATCTTCATTGTTAAGAGTGGGAACCGTCTCCTCCTGGGTGATTGTAGACATGGGGGTCACCACCTAGCAGCCCCTCTTTGGGAAGGTTCCAGGACAGAGTACATTTCCCCTTGCCTGATGGCTCTGCCCCTGAGGGTCTAGTTGCAGATTCGCTGTCAATCCTGAGTGAGCCGAGTTGGGGCTCCTGTCCATTATCAATACCCGAACACTCCCTCTGTGAAGGTGGCTTCAGAGAACAATGGTTCTTGGGTACGAGTGCTGGTGGGGACAGGACCGGGCGTCGGGAGGTGTGATGCCTATCAGGATCTCCAGGGGAACTGGAGCATTTGAAAAGCCCCTCAAGTCATTCTTATGTGCCTCCTGAAGATTCCAGAACTCCAGAGAGCAGGCAGGAGGCAGGGAAAGGTGGCACAGGGGTGTGTCACCCCTGGTTTGTTGATGAAGAGCTCTCTGAAGACCTGTCACAAAAGCCAAGTGGGCAAAAGGAGGGAGGGGAAGTGACTTTTATGCAAGGAGAGGAGACCATGGGATAGGATAGCAGTGCCAGATGCGGCGTTCCTGCTCTGAAGCAACAGAACAGAATTCCCGGACGGTCCCCCTAGATGGTCGCCCTTAATTCTGGCCCACGCCCACCACCCTCTCATCCTCTGCCTGTCTTCCCCTTTGGCCAGGCTGACGGGAACTGCCCCGTAGGGGTCCATCTGTGCTCAGACCCAGATGATGCCACAGCTATGACCTGGCCTGCAGGCGTGGCGCCGAGGGGAAATCAACCATGGAGCAGCCACCGGAGGAAGCCCCTGAGGTCCGGGAAGAGGAGGAGAAAGAAGAAGTGGCAGAGGCACAAGGAGCCCCAGAGCTCAATGGAGGACCAGAGCACTCGCTTCCTTCCGCCAGCTGTACAGGTGAGGAGGGGTGGGTGGGGACACGGAACAGGGAAGCTGGCCTTGCGCACTCAGCGTCGTGGGAGTTCAGAGTAGCAGAGCAGTTAAGGACTGGAGCCGGAGAGCCTGGGTTCACACCCCTGCCGTGCTGCCCGTCAGCTGCGATGTGTCGGGCACGTTGCGCCTCTCTCTCTGTGAAACAGACAGGGATCACAGGAGATGTAGACATGGGCTTTGGTGAGGCTGACCTGAATCAGCATGTTGTGCATGTTGTTGTCATTATTCCACCGCGATTGTCACAAGGGATCCGGAGCCCATCTGTATTAACAGCACACTGGAAAGGTCACTGTACTTGTGATTGTTATGATCCCTCAAAACATACAGCTCAGTTGATCTGCTGCTAAGTATACACATCATTGAGCTGCACTGTAATTAGGCAGAAATACTGAGGAGTTAGTATGAACAACTGTGCTTAATAATACTTTCGTGCGACCAGTTTTTAGCTTCTCCTGTCTCACTTGTTGGTTCCCCTTTATTTGTCCACTGTCAGCAGCAGTGCAGACGGTGTCCTCTGGTACCGTGTACTGTCTGTCATCTTTACCATGAGGTTTGTCCACCAGCAAGGGCACCCAGATCCACCTCTCTCAGCCCTTGCCTTTCCCTGCTCCCTGCCCCATCTTCCCAGCTTCTCTCCTCTCCCTCTACCTGAGTGCCGTCACATCCAGCTGATCCTTGCTCCCTCCCTCGGGGAACTCGGAGTCAGGATATACTGCCGGGGGGACGTCCTGAGCTGGCTACTGGCTTCAGCTGATGGAGATCCTGGCTACAGGTGCTGAGTCCAGGCAGAGGAGTAGGCCTGTCGCATAAGGACGGGCTCTGGCCCCCTGTGCCTGCGTAGGGAGAAGGAGGCGGCTGTTGTCAGAGTTAAGACGGGGAGAGTGGGCGGGATGCTGTTGAGGTAGCACAGGCTCCTTTCCGGGCCAGCACCTAACAGAGCCCCGAATCCTTGAGCCACGCTGCTTTGACCCTGCAAAGCAAGCCCTGGGGTTTTGCAGAGTCTCTTCTTCTTCAGGGCACATGGTGGGGTAGGGAGAGGGGACAGCCATCACCCAGGCCCTCTGACCCCACCCAGACACCCCAGAGTGACCAAAGTAGGTTTATGTGATTTCAGGGCCAAGAGAAGGTATTCCCCCATCCCCTAGGGCAACCTCCCCATTGTGGGTTGGCTGGTGGCTGGGACGGCTTTGGAGACCCAGCCAGAAGAGATCAAGTCACTCATCGCTAATAACACCTCCTGTTCTGAACTTGACCCAGGTGAGGAGGATCAGGATGCAGAGGAAAGACCCTGGGGGCTAAGAATCAGCAAGTGATGTCACTGAGGACATCAAGAGACAGTGAAAAGGGGGGAGAGGGCACGGGGTTTGTGGCCTTGCGGCCTGCCCTGGACCACCCTGTCCCCGCATCTGGGCCCAGGCACATAGTTGCCTGAAGACTAATGTCCTGTCCTGGGATTTCCTACATACCCTTGTGGGGCCCACCTCCCCAAGTAATGCTGCAGTTCACATGCAGGCCAGAGGGTGGCGCCTAGGTGCCCAGGCGGGGCTCGGTGGGCTCAGTGATGGCATCTGGGGGGGTTTAGCGGTGGGTTTAGGGCACGCAGGGAGATGTCTGGGGAAGAATTTGCCCAGCCACCCCATGTTTGATAGATTCTGTTTATCAATATATCATGAAGTGGTGATAGAAAGACTTCCTTGTTCAGTAATTTAAAAAGGAGGGGTTGACATAATCACTGCATGTTAAAGCCACAGTATATAAAAACTTCCCACAAAGTCTACAAGACAAACCACCCAACAGAAAGATAGAAACAGACAGTTCTCGGTAGGGCAAATGGAGATGGCTAGAAAACATGAAACGTTTTTCGGTCTACTCATCGATCAAAGGAGGTGTCTTCAGATGAGGTTGGCAGGGAGGGCGGTGCTGGCCAGAGCGTGAGGACATGGCCTCCAGCCGCTGTGGGAGTGGGCAGTCTGTCAGCAGCCCACACTTCCGGGGCGTTCCGTGGGCCCTGCAGCCTTCTCCCAGGAGTGTGTCCCCTACAAACACTCGCTCACTGTCCACACGTGTTTACTGCAGCACTATCCGAAAAGCAAAAAAATGGAAAGTGCCCATCTGTGGAGACTTCTTACATAAACTGTGGTAGAGCCATACTGTGGAATGCTCTGGTCATTAAAAAAGATAGGCAGGCCTGTATGTGCTGACAGGGAAATAAGTTCCTGACAAATTCGCGATCCCGCCGTTTCAAAGTCCTTATGTATCCTCCAAGAAGGCACTGGAAGAGTAGACACGGAGGGCAGTGGGGCTGACTCGGAGGAGGGGGTCATGGTGGAGAGGGTCTGTCATAAGGTGCTGCACGCCCTTATGTATTTTTCCCAACAAGCCTGGAATACTCCCATATTTTAAAAAGCAATTACATTGCTTTATTTAAAAGGTTAAAAATAAAAAAAGCCCAGCAGGTGAGGAGTGCTGGAGACAGCACCTCATCCTGTCTGTGCTTGGGACCACACACACCAGGGCAGGTGTCCCAGGATGGCTGTGTGAGCTGCGACCCTCACCATGCCACAGTCTCTTCGCCGTTAGAGGCTATGTCCTGCCCACCTCAAGGGCCAGCCAGGTGAGAAGTAAATTGTGCTCTCTGACACACCACAGGTCTGAGCACCTGCTGGTTCCCTGCCTCATCCTGTTAATCTGTGACTTTGACCTCTGGAGTCCCCTCGGAGACCCGTGAGGAGGGTGCAACTTGAGCCTGAAACAGCAGGAAGGCTACACAGTTTGCGTCCCTTTTGATGCTCCAGAGGTTCCGCACTGACCCGCATCTCTGTACCCAGCTCCACAGCTGCCAGACCCCTCCTCCTCACCCACAGGAGGCGAGCAGGACAGCCCTCGTTAGCACTCAGCATCTGGGAGACTCATATGCCCAGGGTCCCCCAACCGGATAAGGGAAGAGGGGGGCAGGGGCAGCTGGAGCTGGTGCTCGCAGCCTACTTCTGTCTTCATCCCCACCTGCTTCAGTGATGAACATCCCAGTCACACTGAGAAAAAGGTCGGGGGTCTTAGTGTGGGGCTAAGGAAGATGAAGTGTCCTTCCCCTTGGCCTTGGCAGCTCCTCTCACTCAGCAAATGCTTGGTGGGTATTGGGACAGCCATTCAGTGGAGGACAAAGCTGGGCAGCTGCCCTGAAGAGCCCACAGTCCAGGCAAACAGGACAACTGAAGTAAGGAGGCTGCTCAGTAACCCAGCCCAGAGGCCTGCAGAATTGGGCCTGGCTTCAGAAGCTGTTTACATGTGGGTTCTGCCAGCAAAGTAAATAGACAAGGCTCTCCCCTCCTGGCCCCTGTCAGAGCTCTGACAGCAGCGTTCCTCTAGCGACAGAGACTAGATAGGCTGGAACACTCCCAGCCACACATAATGACATCAGTAAGGTCAACAGTGTCTATTTGCTGAACTTGTAATCAAAGATAGTTCACTCTCTGGGTGAGGAGCCTGGTGTTTATGCTGAGTCCAAGCAATGAATAATGGCATAGTGTCATCCTCAGCAGTGACGTGTCTTGTTTATCATAATCACAAATTATTGATTAGTAGTAATGAACACATGTTTATATGTATGGGATGTTGTAGAGTGCGGTGGGTAAAACCTCAGCCCCAAGGGTTGTATAAATCTCATTTTGCCACTGTATTGAAGTTCTCTGGAGAAACAGAACTAATATGACGTGTGTGTATATACATAAATAGAGAGAGAGAGAGAAATCAGGAGATTTATTTTTGAGGAATTGGCTCAGGCATTTGTGAGGGCTGGCAAGTTGCGATCCTGTAGGACAGGCCAGCAGGCTGGACATCCAGGGAAGTTGATGTTGAAGCTCAAGTCCAAATGCAATCCAAAGACAGAATTCCTTCTTCCCTCAGGAGGCCTACATGATGGAGAGTAATGATTTAAATGTTAATCACATCTAAAAAATACCTTCACAGCAACATCTGTACTGGCGTTTGACAAAAAACTGGGTACCATGGGTACCATGGCCTGGCCAAGATGACACATAAAATTAACCATCAGAGCCACTCCACTGTCAGCATGTTCTTAGCCTCCTGAGCCTCTCTTTTCTCTCCTATAAAATGCAGGTAAGACAACCTGCTGGAAGGGCTGTTTTGAGGTTCACAAGATTAATGATGTAAAGTGCCCAGTGGAGTGCTTAGCACATAGCAAGCATGCACTAAAAGAGATGCGTTTGGTGCAGACACAGCCTTTGCAGGGAAGTCAGGTTTAGATTCAAGTTCCAGTCCCACCATGTATAGGCAAGTGACCTTGGGCGGGTCCCTTAACCACACTGAACTTCAGTTTCCTCATTTTTACATGGTGCACTTACTCTTCTTCAAAAGTGATATGAAATGATACTAACAGGAATCCAGACACTAACATGCTTGGCATTAAGTGGGGACACCATAAATGCTGGTCCTTTCTCCTCCCCTCCTGGGGGCAGTAAAGGTAGGAGAGATTGCAGGGGGTGTCAGGCAGGGTGTGGCCGGAGTGGAAGTTCAGAGGCAGGGCTTAGTGCCCGCCTGACGGCTGTCGGGGTAGGGAAGAGCTCACGGGCAGTAATGGGACCTTCAGAACCTGGGCCCTAGAATGGGGGCCACCCTGCCAGCGTTACTTTCAGGTAGGATGTGACAGTGATAAACCCTTAAGCCAGGTGGTCAATCAGGAAGAAACAGAACTTTTATCTTTGGAAAACTCACCCAAGCTACCCCCACTTCAGTATCCCCAGTACACACCCCGCAACAAAAGCTATCCCTGTGAGATATATACACACTTCTCAACCCAGCACCTCACCTCCTCTGCCTCTCTCTGCCTTGTGTATCAGTTATTAGTGTTTTCTTATTCCCCTCAAATAGGCAGGGGCTGCACTTACACCCTGAGACTGGTAGGCCTCTCTGGCTGCTTTCAAATTCGGCAGCCTGCTCCTGTACACCACCCCGCTCCTATACACCACCCTGGGGCGGGACACCTCCCGGGGCCCCCACTGACTGGGACCCCTGTGGGACTCCCGCCCTGAGTCTCTCCTCACCATCCAGAGCTCCGGCTGACTCAGTGCCTAGTAGGGCTTGGGCATTCTGGCTGCTTCCAGGGTTTGGGGTAGTCCTGACACCCCTGAGCCATGGGCCAGCAGCCGGCCAGATGGCAGGAGAGGAGGCTAGTCTCATTCCGGGGGCGCCCCAGGCCAGGCCTCATAAGCAGAGAGACATCCCCAGCACACACACCCACACAGCCCTTGGGTTTCTGTGAAGCTGTGGGGGGAAAGGCACGGTCCTTCTAACCAGAAGGAAGAGAAGGGGCACGGGCCCCGGCTGTGTGGGGCCCGCTGCTGCGAAGCTGCAGGATTGCAGCTTCCTAGGGAGCATCACCTGAACTTACGAGGTAGGCCAAAACTTCCCAGATTCACCCTCTGGGGCGTGGGCCCCTTTACAGTGCAGGCTTCCCCTGCTAAGTGAGTGTTCCAGAAACCCATCTGTATCGTTGCGCCAGCTGACATTGTTGTGAGAGGCTGTGTTTGGCTTCAGTGAATTCTTTCTGAAGAGACTCAGTGCATTTGCCCATTTCATGATTTATGAGTGCACCCACCCACACCGTGCTGAGTGTTCAGCAGTTTTAGACCAAAAATGGCACGACCCCCATGCCCCACCCTCCCTATTCACCCAATCTCACTGCAAGCGACTTTGTTGTTGTTGTTTCCCTGGAAGAAAGAAGTCCTCAAAAAGAGGCGTTTTGCTGATGTGGAAGAGGTGAGACAAGATACGGCAGAAGTACTAAAAGGTATCAAAATGGATGAGTTCAAAAACTGTTTCAAGCAGGGGAAAGAACTTCTCGGTAGGTGTGTTGCATCAAATGGAGAGTACTTTGAAGGTGACTGAAGTTTAAACATTTAAGGATACACAATTTTTTATAAATAAATTCTGGGGTTTTGGGGGGGTTTCCCCTTGTAAGCTGATAATTTACACAGCACTTCCAAGTTCCAAGAGCTTTCTCTTTATTAACTCCTGTGTCTCACGGTGAGGTGACTGAGACAGGTACCATTGCCATCTCCCTTGGACAGAGGAGGAAACTGAGACCCAGAGGGCAGAGCTGGGTTTTAAGCACAGGACCCTGATTGAAGTTGGGCTGTGTGGCTCCTGAACTGCATTCTTCCCCTCATCCATGCCTGTTGTCTCTGAGCACCTGGAAGCCGGCGTGGAGGTCACCCAGAGCACTCACCCTTGAGCCAGAGAGGGGAGCAGTCACCTTCCCTGACCACCCCGCGCCCGGGCGGCGGCCCCCCCGCAGCCCTGCAGCACTCCACCTACCCCTCGGCCGGCGTGGCCACGCGCTGCCTTGTGCTGTAGTTTTCTTACCTCAGCTAATTGAGGGCAGGGTCCGGGTCCTGCCCTGCAGAAGCAGGTGTTCATCAAATGTCTGTTGAATGAAAAGAGAGGGTGGCATTGCTACATGTAGCATCAGTAGCAACCAAATGACTGAAACCTGCTGAGCCCCCAGGGCCAGGAGGAAGAACGAGGAAGTATCCAAAGAGGGGGACACTTTGAGGTGACTGGTCCCTGTGGAAGGGGCCAGGAGATCTAAAGGGAGTGTGACTGGAGGCATTCTGAGCCTAGCAGAGGAGGCAGACGGGCAAGCCACAGAAACAACACTGATGCTCACAAGAAGTGCCACAGAGTGCCTGTGCGCACGGACCGGAGGAGGACGTGCCAGATACCCTCTCAGCCAGCGTCTGCGCCGGTGTCTGTGTTACCCCATCTTCCCCCAGCAGTCCCTGGGAATGTGACTTCCACTGCCCCAGTTTAATGCCTCCAGGAGTGGCAGTGCTTCCTCCAGTCAGGTGCTGCCGGGGCCGGGACGCCGTGGCAGCTTGAGGACCATTTATTCCACAGTCACCGGGTGTCCCTGTGGCCTTTACGTTCTGCTGGGGGAGCCCCAGTGCTGCGTAAACACACAAGCTGTCAAGTGGTGTCAAAGGCTACTGAGCAGCCCTGACCGGAGTGGCTCAATGGACTGATCATCGTCCCGCAAACTGAAAGGTCGTGGGTTCGATTTCTGGTCAGGGCACATACCCGGGTTGCCAGCCAGGTCCCCAGTTGGGGGTGTGTGAGAGGCAACCAATTGATGTGTCTTTCCCTCTCCTTATCCCTCCCTTCCTGTCTCTCTAAATAAATAAAATCCTTTTTTTAAAAAAGGCTACTGAGCAGTCCAAAGCAGCCTCACCCTCCCTAGCTGCAGTCTCCTCCAGGAGATGGAGGGAGCCCGCTCTCCCCTTCCCCCGTCTCTGGGCTTGGGTGGGGAGCGGAGTACACCCCTTAGAATGACTGGAGTTTGGGAACTAAGTCTTTGGCACAGGGCAGGCCATTTTAGGAACCAGGGACATGTGTTACCCGCCTGGTCCTCTGCTGTGGTCTGGTGCCCGTGCTCCCCTTCTGCGTCCAGCATGGGGCCTGGCAGAGACGGGAGGCTTTCCTCCCATCACCCCTGGGGTCCCGGGGGAGGAGAGGGGAGGGAGGGAGATACAGGAGAAGTGGACTGTACTTTGGAGGTTACTCCATGGTGGCGAAAATTGGCTCTTTTGCAGAGTAGAAAATGTTAAGTCTGGGCTTATTGCCGTGGCTTGGGTCTTCCTTAGAGCTCTCTGCTCTAAGCCACCGATTCTCTGGTTTGGGGTTTGGACCCTGCCCCCACGGAGGTTGCTTGGTCATCAGGGAAGAGAGCAGAGAACAGCAGATGGGCAGGCAAGCATGGCAGAGGCAGGACGGTAGCATGTGGGTCATGCACCACTGGGCTGGGGGTCAGGAGACGGGGGCTCAGTGCAGGTCCCCTTTCCAAGGGGGGGCTCACTTCTGAGTGTCCAAGGCAGAGATTCAGAAGAGAGTGCCAGCACTTCTCACTAAGTCATATGACGGTATGTATACCCTGAAGTCATTGCCATGACCAGCTGCCTTCCTTGCTGACACTTAACACCTGGCTCAAACTTCTGTACATTTAATTGAAAAACACTTGTGGAAATTTAGTGTGCTGTCCAGTCAGCGTGACTGATACCTTCGCACTTTCCATGTGAGCAAGTTTTGTGGGAATGAATTTGAGCTTCTTGGGAGATCCTTGCCAGGGTATCCAACCTTTTGGCGTCTTGGGCCACATGTTAACTACATTGCAGTGTGTAACCACAAAAAAATCTCATCATGTTTTAGGTAAATTTAGTTTTGTGTTGGGCCACATTCACAGCCACCCTGGGCCTTGGTGGGACACCCCTGCCAGTGTCTCTGGAGTCCATGCCAGAATCAGATTTCCCAGATGGAGCGGGGGTCGGGCAGAAGTCTGCACTCTGCTGTCTTCACAAAACAGATTCTGCACAACCCCATGAGGGCCACTTCTTAGGGACAATCTAAAGGGATTCTGTCTGCTTCCTCCCGCTTGCCCTCCTCCCCAAGGGTGAGGTCGACCCAGGAAGGCCCTGACTTACCCCAGACAGTAGTAGCTGCCGTTTCTGGAACACCTGCTGTGGTTGGGTCTGGGGGAATGCTTGGGAAACTTCGCTGCCCTCCCAGAGAAGCTGTCTTTAACCCCACATTCTAGATGAAGAAGCTGATCCTCAGAAAGGTTGGCTTCCATAGCCACAGAGCTCCTGGGTGAGCCGAAGGCTGTGAGAGGGAGGAACGTGGGCCCAGCCAGCAGAATGTGAGGTGGCCCCACACTGTGCCCGCAGACCTCTCCCGGAGCTCCTCCCCACCCTCACTGCTGGACCAGCTGCAGATGGGCTGTGACGGGGCTCCGTGCAGCAGCCTCAGCATGGAGTGCCGCGTCTGCGGGGACAAGGCATCGGGCTTCCACTACGGCGTTCACGCCTGCGAGGGGTGCAAGGTACGGGCAGCAGGGGGTGCTGGCTGGCTGTCAGGGCTGTGGCCACAGGGTAAGTTAACCTGCCAAAAAGGCTTTCCCTGTCGAGGGGGCAGGTCCCTGATAATACCCACTGGAATTCCTGCCTGGGTGACAGCCAGGGTCTGGGGCCCATTCCAAGCCTCAGCTCTGCGTCCTGCTGGAGGGGGGATCCCGTGTCAGGGCTGCCCTGCTGGGCACCTACAGCACCGACCCAGCCACTTACCTGGGTCCCCTGGGCTGTGTGCCCCCCGCTGGGGACCTGGCTGGGAAAGACAGGTGGACCGAACCAGGGACTTGGGCTGAGACATCTTCCTGAGATCATGGGGGTCTGCGCCTCACCACCTGAAGGGAGCTCTTAGGGGCAGGGGGAATCATTACATTTATTTTCTTCAGTGGTGCATTTGGGTTCATCCTTCTAACTGCTCACCCATCATATTTTCACATTATTTTATTAAACCTAGAAAATACATAGAACCAGATATATTTAGGAATAAATCAAATTAGTCATGATACAGTTTTGTTACCAAATTAACAAAGAAGCATTTAAAGTAAGTATGGTATATTATTTTAATTATTCCAAAAAAAACTACGAGATATTATTCCTGACGAACATAGATATATCAGTAGCTGTTTATTACCTCCCTTTTCATACTCCCTTCCAAAAAAATTCCCCCACTAATACTTCCAAAGTTCAGGAATTTCTACATCTGCACGCCTAGTTGGGCCCCCAGTACAACTTGGTGGGCAGCAGAATTCTCAAGCTTTCCCTCCCCTGTGGCTTTTCCTCCCCTGTGCACCACCCCTCAGGGCTTTTTCCGCCGGACGATCCGCATGAAGCTGGAATACGAGAAGTGTGAGCGGAGCTGCAAGATCCAGAAGAAGAACCGCAATAAGTGCCAATACTGCCGCTTCCAGAAATGCCTGGCACTGGGCATGTCGCACAACGGTGAGAGCCGACCTGGGCGAGCTCAGGCTGCTGGCTCCATGCTGCCGGAAGCCAGTTTCAGGGGGCCCAGAAGCGGGGTGCCCTCAGCTGTGCCTGGCATGCCGTAGGCCCTGCTGGGTGTCGGCTGCTGACCTTGCCGATCAGGCCCTGAGTCTCGGAGCCAGCGCAAGCCCAGCCTGAGGTCTGCCTCCCCGAGACTGCCCAGCGTCCACTGTGGGTCCCAGGCCCGGGCAGTCACCGCCTCTCCGTGCCCAAGACTCACCCTCTCTGGTTCCCAGGGGAGTGGGAATGGGCGCCAGCACCCGTGCTCGTGGAATGCCACTCCCAGAACCTCGAGCCTGTCTCGGATGGCCCGGCACAGTATGAAAGGCCACCACGAAGGCCTGGGATCCCCTTAGCCCTTCTTGGTTATTGAGGGCAGGTGGGAGCCAGTAAGTGATCACATGTGTCAGCTGCCAGGAGCCAGGTGGGAGTTTCCTAGAGGCCAACTGCTCCCGGGAGACGGCCTGCCCGGCCCTGTGCTCTGGGCCTCCTGCAGAGTCTCCTCTTCAGACCCCATAGAGAAGGATTTTGCGAAGCCCACCTGTCCCCTCTTTACCCCTCTGGGTCAGACCCCCAGAGGACAGGGAGAGCCTCTTGTTTAAATATCTTCGCCCACAGGTACCCTAACTGCCTTGCATCTTGGAGGGTGGCAGGACCTGAGCGCTCTGCCTGCAGCTTTTTTAGGTGATGGTGCCTGGCAGGTCAGGGGTTTGATCCCTCCCCTCAGTCTGCATCTGCCCCATTACTAGGCTGAAGTGAGGGGGTTTCCCAGGAGACCTCAGAGCCAACCGAATTCTCACTTTTTTTTCTGAGAGAAGCTAGATTTGGTTCCTGTTCCCTTACAATGACTGCAATTTTTAAAGTGCTTACAGTGTGAATTATTTAATTGTTCTGATAAGCCACTGAGATTTAAGTGTCAGCCCCATTTTTCTAATGAAAAAAGATAAAGCAGCCTGCCTGAGGTCACAGGGCTGGCGGGTAAGCTCCTGAGCCAGAACTCAGGCCCAGGCCTTTGACGCCAGCGACTGTCTTCCTACCTGC
This sequence comes from Pteronotus mesoamericanus, assembly GCF_021234165.1. Lineage (NCBI taxonomy): Eukaryota > Metazoa > Chordata > Mammalia > Chiroptera > Mormoopidae > Pteronotus > Pteronotus mesoamericanus. The sequence continues at coordinate 5,499,234 of NW_026555085.1, forward strand.
CACGCTGCGCTGCCTCCCTCGCAGCCGGTGCAGGGCAGCCACTCTGAGTTAGGGCCTTTGTGTGCCCTGCACTTGGAAGACACAATCCCTGCACCCCTAGAGCTTACATTCTGGAGAGGTTCCCCAGCATTCTTGCCTGCTGCCTCTAGAGCTTCTGAGGGCCCTGGGCTCAAAATACAGTTTCCATCTTTGGCCTGTGCACCTGTAGAGAGGGATGAGATTAGAGGGGCTGGCCCCTGCCTGGATTCCTGGATGACTGTCTCTCCTGCTCCCCGTGCAGCCATCCGCTTTGGCCGGATGCCAGAGGCTGAGAAGAGAAAGCTGGTGGCAGGGCTGACCGCGAGTGAGGGAAGTCAGCACAACCCACAGGTGGCTGACCTGAAGGCCTTCTCCAAGCACATCTACAACGCCTACCTAAAAAACTTCAACATGACCAAAAAGAAGGCCCGCGGCATCCTCACTGGCAAGACCAGCCACACGGCGGTGAGTGTCACTGCCCTGGCTCTGGGTCCCGTGGCCGCCTACCTAACTCCTCTGGAGGAGAACCAGACCTCCTCTCTCCCTAACTTCATGGGATAGGCAGGGGATGTGGGGGGCACATGGGCAGGGGTCCCCGAGGCCTGGCCTCTAATGGGGCCTGGTTTTCAGCCCTTTGTGATTCACGACATCGAGACATTGTGGCAGGCAGAGAAGGGCCTGGTGTGGAAGCAGCTGGTGAATGGCCTGCCCCCCTACAAGGAGATCAGCGTGCACGTCTTCTACCGCTGCCAGTGCACCACAGTGGAGACTGTGCGGGAGCTCACTGAGTTCGCCAAGAGCATCCCCAGCTTCGGCAACCTCTTCCTCAACGACCAGGTGACTCTTCTCAAGTATGGTGTGCATGAGGCCATCTTCGCCATGCTGGCCTCCATCGTCAACAAAGATGGGCTGCTGGTGGCCAACGGCACTGGTTTTGTCACCCGTGAGTTCCTGCGCAGCCTCCGCAAGCCCTTCAGTGATATCATTGAGCCCAAGTTCGAGTTTGCTGTCAAGTTCAATGCCCTGGAACTTGACGACAGTGACCTGGCTCTCTTCATCGCAGCCATCATTCTGTGTGGAGGTGAGTGAGGGTGGGGCTGGTAGGCCAGCCCAACACAGCCAGCTCCCCAGAGAGCTGGGCCTCCCTGCGGGCACCAAGCTGGAGCTCAGACACCATGAGGAAGTGTCTTACATGATGATGGCAGTGGAACGTGGAAGGCACCAACTGTACATCGGGACCAGCTCCGTCTCACGTAGATGGAGATGAAACAGAAAAAAGACTGAAAGGATGTGTACCCATGTGGTGATAGGGGCTATTTCTGGTGGTAGAGAAATTTTCTGTATTTTACCAACATTTTTCAGTTCCAACACAATAATCATAATAATCATGCAGACAGTGGCCTAGAGCTTACTTCATACCAGGCACTGTTCTAGTTCCTTTTCTAGCTTATCACTCATTTGATCCTCACAACCACCCTATGCGTAGGTACTTCTGTTACCCACAGTTTACAGAGGAGGAAACAAGCCCAGAGAGTGAGTGACCTGCCCAGAGCCTCCTCACTAGTCCGGTACAACCAGGATGTAAATCAGGCAGTGAGACTTGTAACCATGATACTGTACTACCTAGTCGGGAAAACGGGGAGTGGGGGCGGGGGGGATGAGGAGACTCAGTGAGGCAATCACTGGCAGGACAGGGCTAGGGTCTGTCACAGCAAGGAGGCCTGCTGTCCCTGGACCCCATGCAGAGTGGGGGTAGGGGAGCTCCTCTGCCCTCCTGAGACCCCCTTGAGCGTGCCTGCTCCCTCCCACACCTCTGCCTGTGTCCCACAGACCGGCCAGGCCTCATGAACGTGTCCCAGGTGGAGGCCATCCAGGACACCATCCTGCGTGCCCTCGAGTTCCACCTGCACGCCAACCACCCCGACGCCCAATACCTCTTCCCCAAGCTGCTGCAGAAGATGGCTGACCTGCGGCAGCTGGTCACCGAGCACGCCCAGATGATGCAGCGGATCAAGAAGACCGAGACGGAGACCTCGTTGCACCCCCTGCTCCAGGAGATCTACAAGGACATGTACTGAAGGGCACACCCAGGCCTCCCAGCAGGCCTCCAGGAGCCAAGACCCAGGGGCAAGTGGACAGCACTGGGACGGGGGCCACCATGGGACTTGCCTGTTGGCTGCCCCTGAGGGCTCAGCACAGGGCCACCGACTCCGGAGGAGCGGGATCGCACCCACGCCCCACTCCCTGTTTTCCCTTTTCCCCTCTCCCGCTTTCTCAGTTCCTCTTTCTTCTCTAATGTCTTTGCTCTTTCTCATCCTTTCTGTAGGTTCCCTTTTCTTCCTCCCTCACCCCCTCTTCTCTCTCCCCATCCCCATGTTTGTGGCTCTTTCTCTTTGTCTGAGACAGTCTGTTATTTCACCAGCAGCATAGAACGGGACCTCTGCTTTTGCTCCCTGCCCCTGGCGCAAAAGGGAGCGGGGCCTGCCCTCTGCACCGACAGTCTCCTGCGGGGCTGGGGCCTCGTTCTGCTCCTGCCTTCACAGCAAGCGCTTGGGCCACCCCAAGGAACACTAAGCTCTGGGCCCAGCTTCCTGGGGAAGCTGAGCAGGACCTGGGATGACTGCAGCAGGGGCCCCTCGTCCCTGGGTCCAGCCCTGAAGGCCAGGATGCCTCCCTGAGACTGTCGCCGCCCTCCCAAGGCTGAGGCTGGCACCCCCAAACCCTTCGAGCCCCGCTCCAGCCACGCACCCCAGCCCCACTCACACCAACACCCTTTCTGTTCTTTTTTTCCCAGCAGGGGCCGGTGTTGGTGATGGCCCCTGCGCTGGCCGCTGGGGGACCAGCCCCCAGCCTGGAAGGAGGTGGGTTCCCTGCAGGTGGGGAAGCAGTGAGCAGGCCCGGGGGTCGGGGGGGACCCTCCATCAGCACGCACCCGCCCACCAGTCTGCAGCAGCCTCGTCCTGCCTGTCGGCCGGCTGTCGCCCCCTCGCCAGGGCCAGGACTGGCCTCACCCGCGACGGCTCCTCTCTCCGGCTGGGAGACACTGGCGCTGGCTGGAGCTCAGCTGCCACGCATACCCGTACGCGCCCCTGGGGCCGTCACTCCAGCACCAGCACTGAATTCACTTTATCTCAGGCCCCGCCCTGCCCCTCGCTGAGGCGGTGTGTGCCCAGAGGGGCCTGCAGGCGGAGCTGTGTCCCTGCCCCCGGGGCTGGGACACATCTCTGGTGGGCAGCGGTGTCCGGTGAGTCCACCGAGCACCTGTTCACAGGGGAAGGTGCCAGGGACAAACAGCCTGTTGACTGAGACAACCATCTGTCCGAACAGCTCTGCCACCCTCCCCTTCCCTGTGTTCAGCCTACCCAGTCACCTGGCACTCTCCCTGCACAGCCCCTGGTGACAGGGTCCTCTGGACCCTGCCCCTCCTCTCCCCTCCCTGGGTGCCCTCAGTGCCACAGATGAGGGGCTGGCACACACTTGCAGTGCTGCCTGAGCAGGAGGGTAGAAGGCCCGCTAGGCTGCCTTTTCAGGGAGGAAGCTGGCTGGAGCGGCGAGGGACTGGCTCGGTCTCTGAGGACCTGTGGTTAGAGCCCAGGCTTCCCGGGACCCTTCTGTCTGACTGCACCTCTGGGAGGAAACACCCTAGAGAAAGGACAAGCCCAGCACGTGGCCCTCCTGCCACAGGCTCACTCCCTGCCGGCAAGACCCTTCCCTCTCCCGGTCCACCCTTGGCTGACCAGGGGTGCCACCCCCTGCCCCGTCCCCTCCCGCCTTAGTGCTGAGAGTACAGCTCTTCTCAGTGTCTGAACAGTCTCCAAAATGGAAATGTATATTTTTGCTAGGAGCCCCCATTTCCTGTGTTTTTAATATAAATAGTGTACACAGACTGGTGGAACTTTAAATAAATGGGAATTAACTATTTATGAGTTGACTTAGGCTGACTCAGTTCTCTGCGTGTTTTTCCCTGGGGCTGACCTGTCTTTCCCTCCCCCGTGCCCAGTGAACAGAGGAGGAAACAGCTGGGCAAAGGAGACGTCAGAGTGCTGGCAGATTCTGGCTTGTGGGGGTTCCCTGTCTCCTACCCTCCTCTGCTCAGCACTTGTCAGTCAGCAAGGGTCGTGGCGCATAGAGAAAATGCGCCCCTACCTTGAGGGGATTTGGGGGGAGTGAACGCAGGAAGACATGCTGATGAGGGTGTGGGTGCCATGGCACAAAGCAGGGTTGGCGGCGAGGGTCTCTGAGGGGCCTGAGAGAGGCAACTCCCCCTGGCCTACAGTGGGATGTGGGCCTTGCAAACCCAAAGCCTGTCATTCAGTCAGTTTTGTACCCCCACAGGCGATCAGCGTTTTCTTTCTTAGCCAACACCCCAGTTTTCTCCTTTACTTCCTGGGTGCCGTCTCCACAGAGGCTCCAGGCAATCCAGCCCTTGGCAACCAGTAGGCTCAGCTGCAGCATGAGGCAAGTTCAGAGTATGTTTCAGTACTTGTCCAGTCAGAAAACAACCACCTCTAACTATTTCAAGATGAGGAGTTTACTCCAGGGAATTGTTAGAAAAATATTGAAAGGACTGTGGGAAGCCACTCACCACCAGGGCTGGATGGAAAATGTTACCAAGAGGCCACCGAGGCTAAAATGCCCTCCAACACTGCAGAAACCCAGCTCAAAGTCACCTGCTGGCTTGGCTAGAAGCAGAGCTCACGCTCGCTGTGCATCCGAGGCTACCAGGGTGCCGGTGGCCACCACTGCCGCTGCTGCCCCTGCTGCCCCTGGGACTGCGCCGCGTGAGCAAGAAGGCTGGAGCTCAAACTCAGCTGCTCCTGCCAAAAGTGCCATCAGCTTGGGGTGGAGGGACAGTGTCTCCCTTCTTCTTGTCTTCCAGTCTGTTGCCAGTACCTCCCACTGGAAAAAACAAACAAACAGCTAAGGGAGTCCAGCGAATGTAGTTTGCAGACTCCCAGCCCCTGTGGTAGAGGAGCAAGTGGGAGAGCCAAGAGCCAGCAAACGAGCACAAAGCATGTACACGGGCCCGAGGGAGGCGATCCCTGTGCCGGCGAGGCTCACAGACTAAGGTGGCGGGCACGTCTGACCCTCGCCTCCCTGTTTTCCTGTTTGCTGGCCGGCTGGCCATCCGAACTGTCAAGTGCACGTGGTTCATCTCAGCCAGGAGAGCGACAGTCCCCAGGGAAGAGGAAGAGGAATGCTCGGAACACGGGCATCTCTGAAGTTGATAGCCTTGCTCATGATGGACTCTTCTAGTTTGCTTGGTTTATTTTTCTCACCTCCCTATCCTTTCCCACACCCTCAGGTGGGAGAAAAATAACTGAGGACTTTGGCTCAGTGGTGCAAGGCCAGTCCTCTTCCCAGTGCTGGAGACAAAACAGGATACAGAGTGACTCCGTTCAGAGAAGGGAAGCTGAGGATCAGTACGAGTTTTCTGTTGTTACCTGGCACCTGTCATTACCATCACGAAGGGATATTCTATACTGAGCGCCTATTTTGTGCCAGTCATTGTGCATATATCACCTCTAATCTCACCACAACCCTCTGAGGCAGCACGACAGAGTACAGAGTGGGCCTGGGTCACCCGGCTAGGAAGAGGCCTTGCCAGGTCTGCATTGATCCAGGGCCTTGGGCTCTGCTTTCTACCCATGGGCAAAACCTTGGGGACAACAGGTAGCCACCTGGTCTCTTTTTCATGACATTGAGGACAAATAAAATATTTAGACTAAAAAGAAAACAACCTTAAGAGAATTAAAAGATACACTCTTTGCATTAATTTTACAAAACTCTTATTAAAAAATAAAGAAAAAAAGTACAAAAAAAAAAAAAAAAAGACTGAAAGAAGGAAACGAAGGGAGGGAGAGGAAGAAAAAGAAAGGGGGCCTGCCCTGACCAGTGCGGCTCAGTTGGTTGTGTGTTGTTCTGCAAAGTAAAAGGTCGCCAGTTCAATTCCCAGTCAGGGCACATGCCTGGGTTGTGGGTTGGGTTCCTTTTGGGGCAGTACAAGAAGCAACCAATTGATGTTTCTCTCACACATAAATGTTTCTCTCCCTCTCTTTCTCCCTCCCTTGCCCTCTCTAAAATAAATAAATAAATGAATAAATAAAATCTTACAGTAGAAAGGAAGGAAGGGAGAAAGCAAGAAAAGAAAGAGTGGACTACTCCTCAGCCTGCTTTAAGAAGCAGACACAAAGCCTCTCTGGACCTCAGGTACAGCCAGCACAGAACCCCTACAAAATTACAAATGTGAAGAAACAAGCCTGCATGAAAATAAACAGCATAACAACCAGTGAAATTAGAGCCCTGGGGCTTTAAAAAAAAAACCAACCATTGATTATAGTAAAGGAGATGTTTCATATTCTTAAAAATATAAAGAAACCAAAACCATAAGAAAGGAATAATTTGCTTTTAAGGAAAAAAAAAGATATTTTTAAAGAACTACCTGGGACTTCCAGTAAAAAGAAAACTCAAATGAGTTAAACAACAACCAATAGCCAAAGAGACCGTTTTTTTGTACACCAAGAAAAACCTGGAGAAATTATCTGGGAATTAGTACAAGAAAACCAAGGTAGAAAATGTGGAACGGAAAGAATAGTAATACAAATTCTAATATAGTGCAGAAGTTGGTACAAACAACCTGAAAAACAGTTCAGCAAAATCGCTGAAGTTAAAATGGGCCTGTGGATGCAGTCGGTGGGCTGCCCTCCGGTTCCGCCCAGGCACTCACTTCCATGGCTGCTGGGAGAGAGAGTTGGCTGCTGAGCTCGCAGGTGAGTTTTTCACAGGAAATTGGCCTTTCTAAAGGGAGCTGCCTTGCCCAGGATGAGCACAGCACCCTCTCAGGGGCAGCCTGTAGCCAACCTCGGGGTATGAGGCCAAGCTTCTCTGCCCCAGTTTGGGACACCTTGAACAATCATCCCAGCCAGCCCCCCAGAGCTGAGTATCTCTTATGACTACATTGCAGGGCAGCTTCTCCCGCTACCCAATCCTGCTTCCTTCAGTTCCTTGCAGGTGTTGTTCCAAAGAGCACTCCCAAGTGAGTGGTCCTGCAGGTAAACCTCCCAATCATTTTCCTGGAGAAACCAACCCAAGACAATACAGGGGAGTGAAACCCACCAAATTACACCTCTTATATATGTTCATCCCAGCAATAGCAAAAACTTGAGAACAACCAAAATGTTCATCAACTGGAAAATGGATAAACTTGGTATGTTTATAAAATGTAAAAAAGAAGAAAACACATGAGGAAAAATTTATATAATCTTGAAGTGAATAGACCTTTCAAAAATCTATTATATACCCTCAAATTTCTAAGTTTCATGCAGTACCCATGAAACAAAGTATTTTAATTTCTATAAAATTTTAAAAACAAAAATTTTACCATATACACATTTTAAAAATTTCCTGGGGACAAAAATAAAAAATTTTAAATCAACCATGTAAAAAAAATTGTCACGTAATCAGGAAAAAGGCTAATTTTTTTAAATATATAAATCAATGAGCAAAAGGTTAACAACCCAATAGAAAAATAAGCACAGAACACAAAAAGAAATACTTAAACATATGAAAAGATGCTTAACCTCATAGTAAGAGAAATATATATATTAAAACTATGAGATACAGGTTGTTACTTACCAAATTAAACAGTACAAGGTTTAGCCTGGCTGGTGTGGCTCAGTGGATTGAGTGCTGGCCTGTGAACCGAAGGGTCACTGAATCGATTCCCAGTCAGGCCACATGCCTGGGTTGTAGGCCAGGTCCCCAGTTGGGAGTGTGCAAGAGGCAACCACACATTGATGTTTCTCTCCCTCTCTTTCTCCTCCCTTCCCTTCTGTCTAAAAATACAAACATAAAATCTTTCAAAAATAAAAATAAAACACTACAAAGTTTGATAGCGTTGTACGGCCAGGCTATGCAGAAACAGGCACCCTCCTACTGCAGTGGGAGTATAAGCTGGCATAGTCTCCTCAGAGAGCAGCTTGGCAGCATCTATGAAATGATTTTTTTTTAATAATTTTGATCCAGCCAAAGTAAAAGAAGTAAATCATATGTTGAAGACTATTGGTTCCCCAATCTAGCATCTTAATTTACTGATAGACATAGGGAGTTGTTTAAATTTAACTTTTAAATCTCCCCTTTGATTTTTAAGTAAATTCTTCTTATTTGCTGGTTTTTAACCCTCCCAATTCACCTCCCCCATGGGCCAGTGCAGTCTAGTGGAGAGAGCAGCAGCCTTGGAGGAGTAAGATGAGAGTAGAGAGGGGCCTAGTAGTAGAGCTGGAAGGGTTCCCCACCGCCCCGTCCTCAGAGGGCCCGGCCCATCATTCTCCCCACTGCCAGCTGTGAATCCACCAGGCATTTATACTGCCCAGCAGCGCTGCTCGGGTTGGTGGACTTGCTGTCATCCAATCTGAAACCTCCTCATTGGAGAGACCTGGCCAGCTCTCATGGGGGCCCCATGCTGAGTCATCAACACTAGTCTCACTTCTTGTGATCAGGATAGTGAGTCGGCTTCAATGACAAACACAGACCAGGCCACAGTGACTTTTTATAGAAAGAACATCTTGGGCCTGGAAGCAGGTCCCCAGAACCTCTTGGGTCTGTCCAGTACATGGCCAGTCCGGAACAGGCCTCCCTGTCGTCTTCATCTGGCTCACACCATCTCCTGGAGGCTCCAAAGGCTCCCAGCCCAACCTGTGACTGGTCCATCAACTTCAGCTCCACATGTGGGATTCCCACTGCCCTGAGGTGGGGGAAGCTCCCCTCTGGCCTCCTCACTCATAAATTCCCCTCAGACCCCAGCCTAGGCCTCCCAGCCTCCCGGCCTCCCAGGCCCGTGATCCTCATGGGCCCCTCCCAAGTCACCCTGCCTTTTTGGACCCTTAAATTCCTTAAACTAACCCCAGGTTTCTTGCAGAAATCACCAAGGGATCCCTGAAGGCCTTCATGCCCATCCCGCCAACTTCCCTGGTCCCCAGCAGCCCTGCCTTCATCCTCCATCTCTCCTTCCTGCAGGACCCGGGGCCATGGGAATGGGTGGGCCTGGCCACAGAGCCCCTCCTCCCATTGGCCCTGCCCAGAGAGGGAGGGATAAAGGTGCGCCAGAGGAGGCCTGCCTCATTCTCACTAGTGGCTGCAGCTGGGATGGATCCTGCCGGGTGGGAGGGCCGCAGCGGCAATGGTGGGGAGGGCAGACCCCACTCCCACTCCCCGTGGCCATTCAGGTAGGGATCTGGGTTTCGGGGGACACAGGAAGGTGGGGGGAAAATTCTCTGGGGTTTGGCCTGGCCATTGAAAGCCCAGTCTTTGGGAATTTGGTGGTGAATTTAGGGGAGGGACTTCCTTGTTCTCCACCCCAGCGCTGAAAGAGTCTAGAAATCATCCCCCATTTCCTCAAGGTCCAGAGGAGGAGACTGAAGCCAGAGGGAGTAAAGGGCATACTAGGGCCACACCACTGGGTCGAGGCTAGCTCAGGGTTTGACCATTCAGGGCAGGGATTTCCACTTGCCTGCTTTCTCTTTCACCCAACAAAGGTTTCTCTGCCCCAAACTACCTCACAGCTCCCTGCCGGTGGGATCTGGTTTCCTTGTCACATTGTAGACCCAGAACTTAGCACCGGGCCAGGTGTTCATAAATATTGGAATGGAGATACTTCAGCTTGAACATCACACCATTAGCAAATCATTTTTTCAGGTGTGCTAGCCCACTAGGCCTTCCATCAGATCTGTGCACCTTAGCATGAATTCATTTTGCCAACAGCTAGACTAGATAGGTTCCCCAGAGAGAACTGAAGTTTGGGTAAGGGAAGGATAGTTGTACATCTTAGGGTCTCAGTGTGAAGTGGTTTTCCTGGTTCCTTTGAGTGGAAGAAAGGCAGCCAGGTGACTAGAGGGAAATAAAAAAAGGCAAAGAACATAGATGTTCACTAAATGAGATTTACACTTGTTCTTTCCTGAGCTTTGGGCAGGCCCAGGAAAGTGGACATCCTAGACTAACTTTCGGCCCTCAAGTTTCAAAAGGCCTGCTCAGGGGGCTCATTTGGTAGGCCCCACCTCCCCGCTTTCTGTCCCCAACCCTACCCTCCTCGGTCCCTGCCCTTCTCCCACCTCACACTTCGCCCCAACAGTTGGTCCTGATTCAGCCCCCCAGCCACCAAGCCCCTCTGCTGCCTTCTGTGCTGCTGCCTCCTCTGTCCCCACCCTTGGCCTCAGAATTTAGCTTGAGAAACTCCCCAAATCCAGCAGCCCTCACCCCTGACAAGTCAACCTTAGTTACTAGAGAATGACGGGGCTAAGTGGGGGCACCTGGGTTATGGTGCCAGGTCTGTTCCTTTGCCTCTCTGAGCCTCCGATTTTGAAAACAAAAAATGACTCCTGACTTACAAGGCTTGTTTTGAGGATTAAATTAACTAATTTGATATTTCCCCAAACAAAATGTGTTTTATTGGTGTGTTAAGGGTGTGTAGATAGAAGGCCTAAACAAACAACAACAAAAACAAGTTTAAGTAATGCTGGGTTAAATCAAATAGGTTCCTTTGCAGAACTTGTCAGAGCCTTTAATGTGTTCATATACAATAAGTAATTTGCAACGTGGCTCTAAGAAACTATAGAAGGAAGAGTTTCTCACATTGATTTGATCACAAGGCCCTTAACCTCATTTAATGGGCTGAGAGCCCCTCTGGATGTGTGCGGAGAGCTCTGTCCCTGGACCTCTCCGCTTGTGAAGGAGCTGGTGGGGCGGCCTCAGTGGTGGTCTTCGGGAAAAAGCAAGTCTTTCCCAGCACATCTTCCCTCCCAGAGGCTTCTCACTGGTGAACTGGGGTGGGGCAGGAGGCCTGTAACCCTTCCTCTGAGGGTTACTGGCTCCTCCCCGGGGGATGAAGGGCTCCCCTTCTCGCAGTCACCCACATTTTCCACAGTGACTCTCATTTCCACCTCACCCCTCATCGCACCTTCCGCCCTCCCAGCCCTCCCAGACTTTGGCTGTCACCCACTGACCGGTCCTCACCCCAGCCCAGCCTCTTCCTATCTACGCCCCACACTGTAATTGGGATCAGAAATAACAGTTTAGGCATCTTCCCTAAACCTCCTAAAACTGGAAAAACCATGTATCCCCTCCACACTCCAAATTATCTAATGTCTTTAATCTGAATGTAAAAAGTTATAATTTCTAATGTATTATAAATGCTCCCATTTAAAAATGAAATGAATATATTACTCTTATTTTAATTCCAATATATTTTTTTTACAGTGTAAAATTTTAGTATTTAGCATTAGCCAGCTGGATTCAGTGTAGATGATCACCATGTTGTGGGCAACACCCAAAGCATCATAGTCACGAGTCAGTTGAGCATATGCCGCCTTCTCTCCATCAGACCTGATCGGGGTGTTGACAGTGGCCACATCAGTGTCACAGAGCTTCTTCACAGCCTGTTTGATCTGGTGCTTGTTGGCCTAGACCTCCACCATGAACACAAGTGTATTGTTGCCATCTGCCTTCTCCATGGCTGCCTTGGAGGTCAGGGGGAACTCCATGATGGCACAGTGGTCAGGCTTGTTTCTCCTGGGGGCGCCCTCCGAGGATATTTAGGCTGCCGTTGGAGCCCCGGTGTCTTCAGCCATGGGTGGGTGGGTGACCGTGCGGATCACCTGGGGCTGTGGACGCCTTTCAGGGCTTCCTTCTTTGCTTTCCACGCCATCTTCGTGAAAAGCCCAAAAGATTTTAAAAAGATGTTTTGAAAAAGAAATTACATCACTAAATTATACGCTTTTCACCATTTCTGAACCTTTCTTCTCCAAGGCTGGCGCTTCAGGCAAGATTTTGAAGGCTCTGTTTTTTTGGGGTTTTTTTTTTTGTTTTTTTTTTAATAAAAGATTTTATTTATTCTTAAAGGGGAAGGGAGTGAGAAAGAGAGGGAGAGAAACATGGATCCGCTGTCTCGGGACTGGGCTGCAACCCAGGCACTTGTTCTGATCGGGAATTGAATAGGTGACCTTTTGCTTTGGGGGCACAACGCTCAACCAACTGACCCACACTGGCCAGCATGAGGGATGCGATTAAAGTGGTCAGCCCACGAAACTCACCCTCAGTCTTCCTGTGGGAGCTTCTCAATTTTCCCCAGCCTGGCAGGGCATGACAGGGCAGCGTGGGGTGCGCCGGCTGTCGCCTGTGCAGGGCCTGCATCTGAGGTGTTTCAGGCTGCTTGCCTGGGCCCTGCCAGTGAGTGGCAGCTGCTCTGTGGGCAGCTGACCAGAAATGGCAGGTGAGCAGGGTGGATTTGAATAAATACATTACTCTTGTCATGTATCCAGTGGCATCTAAGTACCAGAGAGATCTAACATATAATGTCATCTGCTTAAAAATATATAAACAGGCTCTTACAGTTTTACATAATTGTTTTTTTCTCCTTGAATGCCTATTCTATTCTACTTACCCGATAGAATTTTATTCTAATATACATATTTTTACTCTCAGTAGTCTTTTACTGATCACAATATTGTATCTTCCTGCTAGAAAAATATTCCTGAAACAAATTTAATATATTTTTAGATTTAAGTATTAGTAGTAATCAAAACAGTTTAAATATATTATATATTTTAGCAGTTAATTACTAAATAATAAAAAGTTTTCTTTAGAACATGTTCTCCTACATAGATGGAACTGTTGCTCATGCATCCATGAATAAATACTACTTTTTGCTAGAATAAGACAGGGTTCAACATCAATTTCAATTTGTAATTATTATAAATGGAAGCACTGAAAAATGTTGTTCACACAAACAAGTGAATGGAAATGAAAGGCAATTCGATATAACAGGGGCACTCAGTTCTTTGAATTTCCTCTGGATTAAATACCAAAAATTACAGTGGTCTATCATTAAAAATGACTATTTGAAGATCGCACTTTATACCCCTGGCCCTCATAAAGGCTTCCATAAAAAAAACAACAATAGTAATTACTGTTATTATTATAAATATATCATTATGCAATAATGTGATAATGATTATTATAATAAATAGTGATTATTACTGCCAGCCCCTCCTCCAAGGCCTTCCTGTCTGAAGCAGGTCCCCACCCTGCCCGCCGGTGATTTCTGCTGGAGTTCTTCGCATGCCTGCCTTTGTCTTGGTTCTTTGTGCCCTTGCTGCAGGTTGAATCCTGTCTTTATTTAAAAGTTTGATTTCCTGTTCATTGTGAATATTTTTTGCACTAATTTTGATCTTTTGAAAAATTGCTCTAAAGTGTAATTTCTCTTTTATCACTGAGTTTTATTGGTGTCCCCTGAAGTTTCAGGTCTGAGGTAAGTACCTCCCTAACCTCCCCGAGTCCTGGCCCTGGTTTCTTGGTTCTCTGCTGAGACCTCTTACCTCAGCGGAGCTTCCTAGGCAGATTCCCCATCCAGGGGCTCCGCACGTGGTTGTAAATAAAGGACCGTGTGGTAACGGTCTGGCACCTTCACCAAGTTCCGGTGCCTGTCGTCCATCTTTCCCTTCTTCCGCCTGCTTCTCCGCCAGGGCCTCACTCTCAGACAGTGTCCACGGAATGGTGCGGCCGCTCTCGGCAGGCCCTCGGATTGGCTGGCAGTCTGTGACCTCTGTCCCTGTCCCTGAAGCCTTGGTGACTTCTCCTGTGGGCTTATTCCCCCTCCAGGCAAGGAAGCACGTGACAAGAGCAGCAGTCCTCTGTACCTGTACCTGCCCCAGGGCTCTGGCTCAGGCCTGGACCCGTAGTAGATTCTCAATGAACATTTGCCCAACTCGGCCTCCTCCCACCATTTTCCACCTCCTTCTCTGACCTTCCAAAGCCCCAGTAACAACGATGGTGGTGGTGGTGGTGATGACAATGATACCGCAGAGTGATGATAACAGCTAATGTTTATGGGGGGCTTGCTGCTATGTGCCAGGTACTTTACATGCATTGTCTCATTTAACTTTGACATCACCCCATGAAGTAGGTACTAATATTATGTTCATTTTACAAATTAAGACACTGAGGCTTGGAAAGGCGGAATGCCTTGTCCAGACTCACATTACCAAGGAGTACCAGGCAGAAACAGCTATATGATTTGTGGGACCCAGTGCAAAATGGAAATCAGGGCCCCTTTTTCAAAAACTTAATAACTTCAAGACGACATCAGCATGGCATTAAAGCACATGACCGCACAGGCCCATGCCCACAGAGCTGGCTCTGGTTCTAGCATTCGAACCCAGAATTCTGACTCTAGGACCCACAAGGCTAGCACTTGGAGGAAGGACTAATAACCACTGTGATTTACTGAGCATCTGCTATGTGCATTGTGCAAAATCTTCAAAAACCCTCACAACACCCCTGAGGCATTTTTACCCTTATGTTTAAGGGTGAGTTTCCCACCCAGGGTTACGCAGTGGGGCCAGGATTTGAACACAGGACCAACCCCAGAGTCTGTGTCCTCATATCACACAGCCTCTATACGACTGACTGAGATGATTTTTTAGGACCTTTGCCCATGGGGCCTGTCACAGAGGGTTGAACTGCCACTCAGCTCAAGACAGGAAGGTGTCCCGAGTCTGCAGATACTTTCAGCGAGGCTTCTGCTTCCATGGACATCAATGCAGGTGAGCACCTCTTCTTATCAAATGGGAGTGGGTTGGGGTCACAGGGGCAATCGTCCCTTCGTGGACCCTGCAACTCTCTCCAGCCTCTTCTCCCCTCTCAGCTCCAGCTTCCAGGCCGCGGTAGCTCCAGGCCCTGGAGGGGCTAGTCCTGCCTCCTCAACCTTCTCTTCCCCACACAGCTATCGGCACCCGGAGCCCCCTGGCCACCAGCAGTGGGGCCGCCGCCGTTCGGAGCCACTTGTCACTCTGCCAGGACCCCTGCCGGGGCTGCCGCGATGGGGCTCCGAGCCTACCTACTTGCCCTCAGTGGCTGTCGGTTGGGCTGGGGCCAGCTGGGGCACGGAACTTGGCCTGGAGTGGTTGGCCAGACAGAATGAGGAGCTTGGTGGCAGTTCCTGGAAGTTCCTGTCACCATCATGTGAGTCAGCAGGGGCACAGCAGGTGGGCACAAGTGGGATCTGAGACCAGGGCTCCTGCTCTGTCTCCGAGCAAGGTTTATGTTTCCCTCTACCTCTCTCCCTCCCTCCCTCCTCAAGATTCCGAGCTAGAGAGAAATTTTCCTCCCCTCTGGTGCTCTCTGTGTTCCAGAAGCAGAATACCCCAGTGCCTGTGGTGCCAAACCACATAGGTTCAAATGCCAGCTCCATCATTTAAAAGCTGTGTGATCTTGGGCAAGTCACTTAACCTCTCTGGGCCTCAGTTTTCACGTCTATGAAAGGGCACTGATAATAGTACCTACTGCACGGGGTGGTGTGAGGGTGTGATGAGTTCATATATGTGATGTGTTTAGCAAAGTACCAAGCACCTGGCACAGAGAAGTGTTAGTGGTTATTTTTTAAACTGTTGCTGTAATTCAGCACTGCCTAACAGAAACACAAGTCTCACATGTGGCTTTTTTTAACAGCTTTATTGAGACATAATTCACAAGCCAAAAATTCACCAATTTAAAACATTCAATTCCATACAATATGGTATATTCAGAGTTGTACAAACATTACCGCTTTCTAATTTTAGAAATTTTTATCACCCCCAAAAGAAACACACTAGTAGTCATTCTCTACCCACCCCCACCCCCACTTCCAGCCACTGGCTACCACTGATCTACGGTCTGCCTACGAATTTGCCTATCCTGGACATTTCATATAAATGGAATGATACAATATGTGGCCTTTTGGGTCTGGCTTTTTTCACTCAGCATAACAATTCCTAGCTTCACACATGTATAATGGAGCAGCAATTCATACCTTTTTGTGACCAAATAATGTTCCACTGTACACATAATGGTGCTTCTGTTTTATTTATTCATCAGTTGATGGACATTTGGGTTTCTTTTGATTTTGGGGTATTATGAATAATATTGTTATGAGCATTCACATACCAATTTTTTGTGGACATATATTTTTATTTCTCTTGGGTATATGCATAGGAGTGGAATTGCTGGATCATATGGTAACATGTTTAATATTTTGAGGACCTGCCAAACTTTTCCAAAGGTCACATTTTATAATTCATACATGTAATTTAAAATTTTCTAGCCACATTAAAAAGAATAAAAAGCAATGGGTAAAGTTAATTTTAATAATGTTTTATTTAACCCAATATATAAAAAGTTATATATCTAATATCAATACTATTAGTTCAACATGTAATTGATATAAAAATTATTGCTGAAATATTTTAGATTTTTTGGTACTAAGCTTGAAAGTCTTATGTGTAGATTACAGCATACCTCAGTTTGGACTAGCTCCATTTCAGGTGCTCAATAACCACACGTGGCCAGTGGCTGCTGTATCGGGCAACACAGTTAAAAGTAGTTGCATTAGAGACTTCATCACCTGACCCGACTCTGAGCTGCGCGGGGCAGGACTGGGTGCGCCCGCAGAGCCTTGCAGGCAGCAGTCCATCTGTAGATGCCGCGGGAGTGAGTAAATGAGTGAACGGATCCAGTTTTCCCTGACAGCTGCTGATGGAGACCACAGCGACTCCCAGGAGTCTCAGCCTAAGTCAGAGCCTGTCCAGGAGCTCGTGGCCTCGCTTCAGAGCATGGACCTTGAGGTATAGCAGGTCATGGGGGAGTCGGGGAGAGAGAGAGGTGCGGCCGTGCTGGACCCCTCGGACGCCCAGGCCTGCTGGGCTGTATTTGGGGTGGCAGTGTGGGCGTGTAGGTGTTCTCTGACCCTTCCATGGCGGCAGAGGGAGTGGGACAGTCGGGACGTCGTGTGTGGCATCTGCATGGACAAGGTGTGGGACAAGCCAGAGGCCAAGCGGATCTTTGGCATCCTGCCCAACTGCACTCACGCCCACTGCCTGGGCTGCCTGCGCACCTGGCGGAAGAACCGACAGGACCTCCCGCTGGATGTCATCAAGTCAGTGTCACGGGCAGGCCCACAGGGAGGGGGATGAGCGCCCCAGCGGGATGTGGGCTTTGAGGCCGGCCTGCGAGCTGTGACTGTTCTCCCGGTTCGCAGGGCCTGTCCCCAGTGCCGCGTCCATTCCAGCTACATCATCCCTCACAGATTCTGGGTGAGCAATGGGGCTGAGAAGGAGCAACTCATCAGGAACTTCAAGGCTCGAACCAGGTAAGGCTGGAAGGGGGAACACGGCAGGGGGTTAGGGAAGAAGGGAAGGCAGCCCCTGACCCATTCTAGCTCAGCCACGGTCACCCCACCCGGGATCCCCCAAATCCTAGAGGTTCCAAGTGGTGGAAGTGTCAGGCAAGGGTGTGAGCTATTTCTACTGTTTCTGAAAGCCCAAAAAATAAATTCCTCTCGTGAGTGACTAGGATAACAACAGCAGAGCAAGGTCAAGTTTCTCTTCTAGCCTGGCTCAGGAGCCGATGCAGGCAACTCCGGTTCTTGCTTGGCTTTTATTTCTGCTGTTTTTAACACAGGAAAGTAAATTGATATGAGTACATGTTATTTGTTTAGATAATCTTTAAAAATTTGGGTCTCAGAGGAGACTAAAAGGCAGCTTTTGGATACAGGGAAAATTTGGGTAGGTTTTAATCTTCCTGTGGAGGGTAGACATTTATACAAAATCTGGAATTAGCTACAACTCCAGGTTCTAAATTCCACCTTCCCAAAGGGTTTATTGGTTTATTACACTTGCAACATGCGAAGTATATTTGGATAAAGTGTGGCAAAGAAGGTTTTGTCTACTTGTGAGACATACAACCTTGTTGGGAAGATACCTGGATTTTGCCTGAGAACTGTATTAGCGCCGTCAACAAAGTTACTGAGACAAAAACTTGGGTGAGCCTCACAGAGGGGAAGTATCTGAGTGGGCGCTGGGAGAGGAGTGGCGGCTCCTCAGGATGATGAGAGCACTGCGGGCGGGGAGAGGCCCAAGGGGAAACGCGTGGCGCTGGGATACCAGCCGGGGGGTCTTCGCCTCGGGATGGTCAGCAGCAACGTAACAGAGGGGTTATTACGTATGACAGACTTTGCACACCATAAACTCAATGAAGTAGAGACTTACTATCCTCACACTGCAAAAGAAGAAACTGAGGCATTCCCTACGTGACGTAAATGAAGAAGCGGGTTTGAACTGGCATTCGGACTCACCGTGCGTGCTAGAATGAATGGTGGGGGCCGTACTGACTTGAGAGGAAGAGGGGCCAGACCTGGGTGGCCAACGAGGTTGAAAGGGAAATGCAAGATGACTAATGTCCCGGCCCTGGTGACCACCAGACTGCTGCTGTCACGGGAGCTGGGTTGGGGAGGCTGGTGGGAATTCTGACAGGTAAAAGTGGGGGTCTTGTAGGCTATCGGGATGGAGTGGCCTGACACTAGCTTTGGTCAAATGGGAGGAGGAGAAGGAGGAAGAGAAAGGGACGGCATTCAGAGGAATTCCCAGGCTTCCAGCCTGGGTGGCCAGTGGAGTCCGGCATTCATTCACCCTGCAACGGGAGGACGCGGGAAGGACTCAGCAGTTGGAGTCAAGCAGAATGATAATACAGGGGAAAGACTACAAACATGCACTCTATCCTTTCACCCGCCTTTCTCACAATAACGCTGCTCTTACTTAAGTGGATCACAGGTTGCCCACAAACCCCTCCTGTATTTAACCTTTCACGGAGTGAATCTGAAATCTCAGAAGTGAGAAACTTCTTAATCAGTTTCATTAACTAGCAATTATAAAATCGTAGAATAGGGCATTGTTGTAACTTGGTTACAGAGACATATTTTAGGGTTATTTACTCTCCCACTTCCTTTGGTGGTATTACTGAAACTTGTTTCAAAGGAGGGAAGGAGATTCCCAGCTCACTGCTGTCCCAAGACCAGACTGTGGGAATTACAGAAAGGCCCCCTCCTTGAGACTTTACTGCCATCTGCTGGAAAACAGTTGTAATAAGTGTAAAATCAACGTAATGAGGCTGGTGGTGGTGCTTGCATAGACGTAGTTGGTGCCTCTGTGCTGTGTACAACGTACCAAACCTTGTGCGTCAGCCTTGAGTGCCCCTTGTTCCTGCAAGGACAAGGAACAATCCTTGTGGCAGCAGGTATTGAAGGCGATGAATGGTCTTCTCTCCTCCTGTCCTCTCCTCACCATAGCCAGATCCCATGCCGGTTCTTCATTCGGGGCAACAGCCGCTGCCCCTTCAAGTCTGACTGCATTTACCTGCACCAGCTCCCGGATAAGGCACCGTCCTCGGATCCTCCCTGCCCTGGGAGTTTACAGCTGGCTCCCAGGAGTGAGGTGGTAACAGCAGGGATATGGAGTGTTTTATAACAAATGTCTGTGACAAATGGAAAACCTCTATGTGTAAGATGTTAATGGAGCCCGCTTAAATGTGGCACCTGCCCAGTCTTACGGGGGAGCCCAATTCCATTGTTCTAGGGGCAATTAGGGTTGAAGTGGATAACTTTTCACTGATTTTTCTCTTTACTCCCAGGTGCTGGGCCCAACAGCACTGCTAGAGGACAAAATGTTCACAGATTATATTCTGGCCATGGCCTTCTGGGGTTTTGAGTTCCTGCTGGATCCCAACAGTTCTTACCTGCAGCCAGGATCACCGTGTAGGGGATGGGGTGGAGGGGCAGGGTTTGCTGGGTGGTAGGTCTTTTCCCTTTTGGGGTTTGTTGGGGGATGAACGTACCCAGCCCTCCATCTCCATGAACGTGGGAAGAAGGGTGGAGGGCTCTGGATGAAGGGGAATTGTTCTCATTCTCTTTCTAGCGACTTGGATTTTAACTTTGCTCTTTTGTGGAAGGATTCTGAAAGAAAACCAATAAAATGCACCTAAGCCACGACGGCTGGTGTCTGAAGAGTGTCTGCTCATAGCCCAGGCGCCCTAACCCCATCCCAACCAAACGTGGTTTCTGCATTCAGTCTGTTGCTGTATCAACCGTCATTTAGCCTCTGGGAAATTTCACTTAACACTCATAAGAGTATCAGTGGAAAGGGGGTAACTAACATCTTAGTATTATAAAAATAGTAATGATGTCACAGATCCCATAAAAGTATGTGGAGGATCCCCCAGCGTTATTGAATGATGCTTATAAATGTCCTCCCTGCTCTCCTTGCATTGGCAAGAATGCCGACCTTGGTGGGTACAAATTAGAGCCACCACAAAGTAAAGCTGGTAGTTGAGGATGGATGGGCAAGGCACTGAAGGCTGTTAGCACCCTGGCTCTGCCCACTCCTTGTCAGGGCCGGCCCTCATCATTCGAAGGCCAAAAACACCTATAAAGTTAAAATTGCTAACTTGATATAGAGGTGCCTAGAGAAAGTTTCTTGGCTATTTTGGCCTTTGTGAAGCAGGTACTAAGAAATACTCCTTAGTCTTTTCACACACTTGAAATTATTTGGGGGACATTTTAAAAATATGTATTTATTTATTTTTAGAGAGACAAGAAAGGAGGGAGAGAGGGGGAGAAACATTAATGTGTGAGAGAAACATTGATCAGTTGCCTCTCACACTCCATCAACTAGGGACCTGGCCCACAATCCAGGCATGTGCCCTGACTGGGGATCAAACCAGAAACCTTTTGGATGCCAGGCCAGCGCTCAGTCCACTGAGCCACACCAACCAGGGCAGAAAAAATTTTAAATTTGGTTCCAATGGAAATCAGATCCAACTCAAAATATTTCTTGTGGCTGCCTATACTATTCAGAGGAACAGCTAAGTTCCCTTCTATGACCATAGACCTCGTAAGATCTGGTTATTTCTCTGATCTCATGTCTTATTACACTTCAGCCACATTTCTGCCCCAGGGCCTTTACATTTGCTGTTCCTTCTGCTTGAAATGGTCTCCTCACAGACCTGACCACCTATTTAAAATTACCTCTCCCTTCCCTGCTATATTCTTCTTAATAAAAACACTTATAAGAAGTGCTTATAAAAACTTTAAGAAGAATATAGCTTTATTCTTATAAAAGCACTATCACAGTGAAACATTCTATTATTTACTTATTTAGTTATCTGTTTCTCCACACTTGAGTGTCAGCAACTAAGTGAACAAGGGTCTTTGTTTTGTTTCCTGTATCCCCAGCTCTAGGTGCACAGTAATGATTTGTTGAATGATATTCTGGGGTTGCAAGGATGGTACAACATTCACAAGTCAATAAATGAGATTCACCACATAAACAAAATAAAGGATAAAAACCACATGATCACATCAATAGATACAGAGAAAGCATTTGATAAAATCCAGCACCCATTTATGATAAAAACTCAGCAAACTGGGATTAGAGGGAACATACCTCAACATAATAAAGGTCATATATGACAAACCCACTGCCAGCATCATAGTCAATGGGCAAAAACTACAAGGGTTCCCCTTAAGATCGGGAACAAGATAAGGATGTCCCCGATCTATTTGATGTCTATATGATGTTCTATTCAACATAGTACTGAAAGTCCTAGCCACAGCAATCAGACAAGAAGAAATAAAAGGCATCCAAATTGAGAAAGAAGAAGTAAAACTGTCTTTATTTGCAGATGACATGACACTGTACATAGAGAACTGTGGTGGACCCTGTCCTGCGGAGTCCTCTGATTCACCATGGATGAAATAATGTCTGAAATAACAAGGCATTCCAGACACCAAGTGCTGTCCAGAAGGCGATTCTCTCTAGTGGAGAATGCCCCGAGCCCTTCTCTGAAGTGGCTTTTATTGAGAACAATATGTGCAGGAGTATACAGCATGTATGCAAAGCTTATCAATCAATGCCCAAAGGCTATATTTACAGAAAACAAAGATCATAGGTAACAATTGAAGAAACACAGATTTGTCTCAGGTCAGGGTCTGTAAGACATGCTGAAGTCAGATGGTCATTAAGGTATGGCTCCTGAATTCAGGAATTCACTCCTGTTTAGAGCTTAAACATCTGGTTTGTCCTTACTAGGGCAGTGCAAAGCAGATGGATACAATGCATTCCTCAGGCCAGATTTCCCATGGGAACCCTCGATGTTAGGATCAGATCACACCTGCCTCCCAGCATTCCCAGTTTTCTGGTTGAGACTTACAAGGCCTTTTTCAAGGCGTCTTTTGCGGGACTACAATTCCCAATAGCACACAAAGTGGTCCCCAACAGAGAACCCCAAAGATTCCACCAAGAAACTACTAGATATGATAAAGAAATTCAGCAAAGTATCAGGATACAAAATTTATATCTAGAAATCAGTTGTATTTTTATTTTTAATTATTTTTAAATTTAGAAATCATGTTTATTATATTACAGTTGTCTCAATTTTTCAGAAATCAGTTATATTTTTATATGTCAAAAACGAACTAATAGCAAGGGAAATTAAGCAAATAATCCCATTCACAATTGCTACAAAAAGAAAAAAATACCTAGGAATAAACCTAACCAAGTATGGAAAAGACCTGTACTCAGGAAATTACAAGGTGATGAAGAAAGAAATAGAAGAAATACAAATAAGTGGAAGCACATATGTTTATGGATAGGAAGAATTAACATCATTAAAATGTCCATACTACCCAAAGGAATCTATAGATTCAATGCAATTCTTAGCAAGATTCCAATGATGTATTTCACAGAACTAGAACAAATATTTCAAAAATTTATATGGAACTGCAAAAGGCCCTCGACAGCAACAATGATCCTGAGAAAAAAGAACAAAGTTGGAGGAATCATGCTACCTGATATGAAACTATACTATAAGTCCATAGTAATCAAAACAGCGTGGTACTGGTATTAAAACAGGCACATAGATCAATGGAACAGAATAGAGAGCCCAGAAATAAACCCACACCTTTATAGTCAATTAACATTCGACAGAGGAAGCAAGCACATACGGTGGGCTAAAGACAGTTTATTCAAGAAGATTGGGAAAATTGGACATATGCATGTAGAAAAATGAAAATAGACCATCTTCTTACACTATACATGAGAATAAATTCAAAATGAATCAAAGATTTAAATGTTAGACCCAAAACCATAAAAGTCCTAGAAGAAATCATAAGCAGCAAAATCTTGGACATTGCTTGTAGAAATTTTTTTGTCAAATATATTTCTCCCCAGGCAAGAGAAACAAAAGAAAAATAAACAAATGGGCCCTCATCAAACTAAAATATTTTTGCACAGCAAAGGAAATCATCAACAAAATAAAAAGACAATGCACAGAATGGGAGAACGTATTCGCTGATACATCTGATAAGCAGTTAATATCCAAAATTTATAAAGTATTTACAAAACTCAACACCAAAAAAACAAACAACCCAATTTAAACAACAGGCGAAGGACCTGAATAGGCACTTGTCCAAAGAGGACAAATGGCCAAGAGATATATGAAAAGATGCTTAATGTCACTAATCATCAGAGAAATGTAAATAAAAACCACAATGAGCCCTAGATGGTGTGGCTCACTGGATTGAGTGCCAGCCTGCAAACCAAATCGTCACCAGTTCGATTCCCAGTGCAGGGCACATGCCTAGGTTGCAGGCCAGGTCCCCAGTTCTGGGCACGTGAGATGCAACCATACATTGATGTTTCTCTTCCTCTCTTTTTCTCCCTCCATTCCCTTCTCTAAATATGAAAAAAAAAGGAAAAAAAAGAAAACACAATGAGATACCATTTCACACCTGTCAGAATGGCTATCATCAAGAAATCAACAAAAAACAAGTGCTGGTGAGGATGTGGAGAAAGGGTAACCCTTTTGGACTGTTGGTGGGCATGCAAACTGTTACAGCCCCTATGGAAAGCATTATGAAGATATGTGAAAAAATTAAAAGTGGATTTTCCTTTTGACCCAATTTCTAGGAATATATCTGAAGGGACCCAAAAACTAATTTGAAAGAACATAAGCACCTCTATGTTCATTGCAGCATTATTTACAATTACCAAGATACAGAAGCAGTATCCATTAGTAGATGAGTGGATAAAACTACTATGAGCATTTACACAATGGAATACTACTCGATCATAAAAAAGAAGAAAATTTTACCCTTTGCAACAGTATGAATGGACCTGGAGAACATTATGCTAAGTGAAATAAGCCAGTCAGAAAAAGACAAATACCATATGATTTCACTTGTATGTGGAATCTAATGAACAAACTGAACTGACATGAAAAAAAGAGACAGATTCAGAGGGAGCAGGCTGACAGCTAGTGGGGTAAGGGGAGGTTAGGGGGTGGAGAGATTGACCAAAAAGGAAAAAGGACTCATGGACATGGACAACAGTGTGTTGATTGCTGGGGGTGAGCGAGTATAAGGGGACTAAATGGTAATGGAAAAAATACAATGAAGATTAAATTAAAAATGTATAACTCTATAAAGGAAAATAAAGATTTATTGAATGAATAGATGTGCGTGTGGCAGCAGCAGTTCAGATGATACCCAAAGAAGGGCTTATGGGGTGCTGTGGGGCTCCTCTCCCCTCTCCCCTTATTACTATTCTGTATACTAGGATCCCTCCTGAAAGGGTTCCAGGACCCAATTCCAATGTACGATGTGTGGAAGCTTCCCCACACCAACAAGCAATTCTCAGAGGACAGCAGAGATCGAGGATTCAACTCAATTCTGATACCAGCTTCTTGGAGATAGAGTCAGATTCCACAGGTAAAGGACTCAGTCCCACAGACCACCCTCCACTTCAGAGGCCAGTCCTGCAAGCCTAGGTTGTTACCTGTGCTTCTGACCCACGAGGTTCATATCAGAGAAACTGCGACCCTTTCTTTGGGTTGGATTAGTTTGCTAGAATGGCTCACAGAACTCAAGAAAATCCATATACTCATTAGATTACCGATTTATTAGCAAGGGAATTAAATAACATGAATCAACAGCCGGGTGAAGAGATACATAGAGCGAGGTCCCAAACGAAGAAGCTTCTGTCCTCCTGGAGTTTGGGGCGCAGCAAGAAGGAAGTGTTCTGGTTCCTCAACGGGGAAGCTCAAATAAAAAGGCCCAGGAACTATTCTTTTTGGGGGTTTTATCGAGACTTCATTT
Source organism: Pteronotus mesoamericanus (assembly GCF_021234165.1). Classification (NCBI taxonomy): domain Eukaryota; kingdom Metazoa; phylum Chordata; class Mammalia; order Chiroptera; family Mormoopidae; genus Pteronotus; species Pteronotus mesoamericanus. The sequence goes on from NW_026555085.1 coordinate 5,524,261, forward strand.
AGATAGCCATGATTGACTAACTCATTGGCCATTCGTGATTGATTCAACCTCAAGCACCGCCCCTCGGCCCCACCCCCCCAACCCCCTCAATCAGGGGTGGAACTGAAAGTGTGTCTAACCACCCGATTGGCTCCTGTCGGGTGGGATCCAAAAGTCACCTCATGAACATAACAAGAACTCTTGTCACTTCGGAAATTTCAAGGGGGTTGGGAGCTGTAAGCCAAGGACTGTGCAAGAAGACCAAGTACGTCTGACACGTATATTTCAGTCATCTGAATGAACAAATATCTATGTATTTCCTATAAATCACAAGATTGCACCTCCTTTTGCCGGAAGCCTGCCTCCTCAAAGTTCCTTCAACTGAAATCCTGAGAGGTGCAGCCAACCCGCCCACATATACACAACCAGAGCAAGGCTGCTTCTTGCCTTTAGGAGGAAGTTCTAAGCAAGATCTTTGGCTATAAAGAGGGCGTTAGCTTTTACTGCGACCCCATTCTCAGGGATATTTGTACACCAAATATTTCTGGAGAGGACTAAAACCCGAATAACGGTAATTGATGGCCAGCGAAATAGGTGAGGTTATGATGGGGTGGTAAATTGTGATCAAAGCCTATCGCAAAGACCGTGATCTACAAGCAACATGGGCGTCGGCTAAAATTAAATGATGGTTGGATCCTGAAGTACAACAGGATCCCTGACGTCCTTTCTGTACCCCCATCCTCCCACTTAAGAGAGCAGCGGAGGAAGGTTAAGGACAGCAGCCGAGGATACGCCCCTCCATCAAGCCCCGCTCTGCCTCACTTTCTCTGGTATGACCCCATCCACAAACATACCCCCTTCTTTGTGCCCTCGCCCCTTCCAAGGGTTACTTTCTCGGCCTTGTCAGTTACCCTGCTCTGTTCCATCATTGTCTCGCTGGCCCTGCCCTTCCGGCCTGCCCGCGAGCCACGCGCGCAGGCGCGCTTCTCGCTTCCTTTACTTCCTGGCAGCACGCAGCTCACAGGCTTTCGCTGTCGTATTTTGAATACTGAGGAGGGAATGTGGCGGGCGTGGGAAGGTTCCTGCCGCGGCGTCCGGGCGAGTACTGGAGTCCTCCTCCCTCTCTCCAGGCCTCGGAGCTGAAGCCCGAAACAGTGCGGGACGGGGGTGGTGCGGGAGAGGAGGCGATGCGACTCCCGGGCATGGCAACCCGGGACGCGGCGCCTGCTCAGGCTCAGAGCTCGGACCTGGCACCCTGGGCTCATTTGGAGGCTTCCGCCCGCCTCCTGCTGCAGGCGCTGCAGGCGGGGCCAGACGGGGCGCGGCGCGGCCTGGGGATGCTGCGGATGCTGGGCAGGCGCGGCGGGGAGCCCTTCGCCTGGGGCTCCGTCCTGGAGTCGCTGTGCCGGGAGGAGGCCGTTACGGAGGGCCCGGACTGTCGGCTGCAGTTGTAAGTCGTCTGGTCCGCCGCTGGCGTAGCGCCGGGTGCCGCATTTCACCCTCCACCGTCCTGTGAGGCAGGGGTGGCGCCTCCTACCTCCTCACTGAGGCTCAGTGAGGTTAATTAATTCCCCACTGCGAGCGGACCCTGCCGCGCACCCGGTGGTACGTCGTGAGCACCTACCGTGTGCCGGCCAGTGCCGCGGACCTGGCCGCAAGACACGCCTTCGTCTGGGTGTAAATGAATAGTTACAACTCAGTGTGCTCAAATAGATTTTGATCGCACATCTCTAAGAAATTGAAATCGTACCTTCAATATAGGTATACTTATGTATAAGGTGTATGCGTGTGTTAAAGTACGTACATTTTGACGTATACAAAAATTGAAATTTAAAATGAGATAAATGACAAACATCTGGTTGTGGTAGCTTTATAGTATCAATTTTTCAACTGCATAACATACATTTTATGACGATATCACTTTCCTTAAGGATGGTGTTCTTGATTTTTTTTTTCTGCCTTTTTATGTGACTTACAATTCCTACTAGGTGCAGAGGTGTAAGCCTTGCCATTTTCTTATTTCGTTGTGATTCCGTTATAGATATTCACTTTCTTTTCAGGCGTCCTTATACATGTCCGTTTTGTGAGGGTTCCACTTTCTTAAAAAGAGTTACTGCTGTACTCATTAATGCATTTAACTATTACAGTTAGCTGAAATACGTAGAAAGTAAAAAAAAAAAAAAAAAAAAAAAAAAAAAAAAGTGAGTGCCACCTGCAGCCTCTAGGGGTGTGGAGACCTGGCCTTCTACTCTTGGAAACCCCTGCCTCAGAATTAGTGAGGGCAATCCATGTATTAAACATTTGTAATACTTAATTTCTTGTGTTTTAGATAAGTAAAAACAGAAGTTCTTATATTTTCTTCCCACACTCCACTTTAAATTTATTTCAAGAGATGGGTCAGGAGAACTTTCCAAACCCCCAAATTGGAGGCTATAGAAATGCTTTCCAACTGTCTGGCTTTTTCTGAGCAGAGTAAGGAGATGGAGAATTTAACCTAAGCTTCCTGGATAGAACTGTATTTAAGTATCATTGGTTTCTTTTGTAATCATATGTATTTTATTTTATACATTTAACACTTATTCTGATAAGGGGGGGGGGTCCATGTACCAAAGGGAAAAAAAAGCTAAAAGCCTCTTAAATAGGGTCTTCCACACCTCTCTACTCCCAAATGTGCTACACCACAAATTGACCATTTTTTTAACATACGCTAGTTTTCTCTCTCACTTAGTGTTCGTTTTCCACAAAGTTGTTTTTTTCTCCTCTCACACACATCCAAAGTACCTCTGTGTGTGATGTTGAACAGCTCTTTAAAGTTGTGTATAGGGAGGAGCAGAGGCATGATGGGTGGGGGGCTAGATGCACCCATGACTTGCCACCCTAACAAACCTCAGGTCACCCAGCATCTGGATTTGTGCCTTCACATTACACACAGCGACATTGCTCTGTCCTCAGCAGCCCTTGCTGATATCTGGACACTTGTTCTCAGAGTTAATTCATTCAATAAATGTGTATCAAGTGCCTGCTAGGGGCCAGTGCTTTGCTGGGCACTGAGACACAGCAAAGACACATACTGTCTGTTTCCCAGGAGCTCATTTTGGTGAGAGGAACAGGGCTGGGCAGGTGTCACCCTGTGACTTTCAGGGGAATGCCAGATGGAGCACAGGGCCGCAGACAGTATTGCACAGCACCTTGGAGTATTTTTACATTGTTTGGGCAAGGACCTTTTTTCTTTTTTATGTGAAACAAGCATGAATTTTTGAGCTGAAATAGGAAGTGTCAAAGAGCAGGGCCCAGCATAGAATAATAGATACTCAACACTTGTTGAATGACTTGTGCTGTCCCCACTCCATCCACACTGACTCACAGGTACTGCCTCCCAACCCCCTAACTGTCCATTCCCATCTAGCCTCTAGCTCTGCCTGGTCTGCCCTATGGTCCTTTCAGCAAGACTCTTAACTGCTTGCCTCTCTCTGCTACTCAGGAAACCACTGCTGCTGCGATTGCCCATGTTATGCCAGCGGAACCTGATGTCCCTGTTGATGGCTGTTAGGCCATCGCTCCCTGAAAACAGGCTGCTCCCTCTGCTGCAGATCGTACGGCAGGACCCAAGCCCTGACCCTGATGCCTGGCTCCAGGCCCTAGGGAAATTGCTGCAAAGGGACCTGGGTGTTGGGGTCTCCACTGAGGGAGCGTCCCCACTGTCTGAAAGGTGCCGGAGACAGCTCCGAGACCTGTGTAGGCAGCTGGGCCCAGGGGGCAGGAGGTTGAATTTGGCCCAGTCTCCAGACCGCGAAGTAGAAAATGAGGAGGACAAGGACTCTCAGCAGCCTAGGAAACGAAGAAAGGAGCCAGAGGAAGAGCCCACCAGTCATGAGAGGGAGCGGGCCCCTAAAAGATTCCGGTGTTTGGAAACGGAAGAAGAGGAAAGCTTTGAGGAGGAGAGAGCTGAACGTCAGTCTTTGGAAACTGTGGCAGATGGAGGAGTCACATCACCCATTAAGAACCAGCCTGTTTTGGGGACTGAGCCCACTGAGGCTGGTCAGAGTCTGGAGGTTGCTAAGGGATCAGCTGAGAGTTTGGAGTTGCCCAAAACTATCCAGGTACAAGGGTGAGGAGGCTGGGTTTAGAGTGTTCCTTCAGGAGTAGGTTTATCCAGGGCAAAAGCCGTGGATACTTTCTCAATTTGTCCATGGAGCAAGGGACAGGAGGGTGGGGTTAAGGACATGTAGTCTGCTCTGCAGACTCTGGGGAAGGGAGTTAAGGGAGTTGAGGAACCCTTGACCTAATGATCTATAAGATGATGTTAAAGGGTACCAGTCAAGAGGAGAGGCTCCAGAGCCACCCCGCCTTGCCATCCCATGGGAGTGGGGGCAATGATGCCAGCACCCAGCCTGCCCTCCCAGCCCAAGGCCTGGGTCTACCCCCATTGGGGTGAACACAGAGAAGATGAGTCTAGATAGCTGGATTTGCACGGCCCTTGTCCAGTTTGAGTTCTTAAGCTCTTATCAAGGTTTAGACTTTATGTTCTTGGCACTCTTGAACCATCTTTGCCTACTAGCTCCCTCCAGTTTGGGGTCTTCTCAGGTGAGGGAGCTGGGACTGGGCTTGAGGCCATGCTGAGTAGGGACTTGGCAGTGACTGGACCCTCCTGTACAGGACCAGGTTCCCAGGCTACAGAAGCTGCTCAAGACCTTCGGGGAGGTGAGTGGCTCTACCCGCTCACCATAGCCCTTCTTCACCTTCCTGGACCTCAGCGGCGCTCAGGGAGGCATCAGTGCAGTGAGGCTCAGGCTGTTTGGGTGAGGGGGCTTGGTCTGAAGATCTGAGGACAGTCACTGCAGGGCGTTTCTGGGCCCAAGCACATATTTGTTGTCTGGTAGCACCTTCCTGAGTCCTCAGTCACCCACTCCAGTCGAAGGAGTGGCCTCAGTGACTTTTCATCAAGCACTCTGCCAGCTCTAATGTGGGGTTTGCCTTCCTAGGGGTTGGAGGGGTTGGAGGATGCCCCCCCAGTTGAACTGCGGCTTCTCCATGAATGCAGTCCCAGCCAAGTGAGTTCAGAAAGATTTCCTGGACCTGAGGTTACATCCCCTCTCCCCAGCCTTCTTCCGTTTAACTTCATGTTTCCCTGCCTCATGTGACATTTTTGGAGGGGATTTTGTTCTTTTGTTTTTTGTCTCTCAGACAGTGGTCACCCCGAGTGGTTTTTTTCTAGCTCTTGACTCCACCCCATAGGGCAGCTCTCCCAGTCTTACCTTACCCTTGCCCTACCCCCTCTGCTGCCCAGTTGGGTGTCCTTGCCCTACCCCCTCTGCTGCCCAGTTGGGTGTCCTTGCCCTACCCCCTCTGCTGCCCAGTTGGCTTGAGACAGCCTAGCAGAGGCAGATGGAATGTCCCTCTGTCCTCCCTCCTGCTCGGCAGATGGACCTGCTCTGTGCCCAGCTGCAGTTCCACCAGCTCTCGGACACAGGCCTTCTGCAGCTCTGTACCTGGTTGCTGTCCCTTTCACCAGATCTTAGCCTCAGCAATGCTACTGTTCTGGCCAGGAGCCTCTTTCTTGGACGGGTAGGTGCTTTGGGTGCACTCAGGCTGTCAGGCACAGTTGGGGAGAGAGGCTGAGCCCTCAGAAGGGTGGTGCTTGGGAGAGGATGTTCCAGCCTTGCAGGCATCTGGCCTGTCCAGGCAGCCTGGGGCAGGGGAAGGGCATGGGCCCCTGGATCCTCTACCCATATGACATCTAACTCCTCCTTGAACTTCAGACCATTTCCGAAGGATTGGGCTCAGGGATTTGGGAGCTGGGGAAGGGCGCTCTATGTCTTTTCCAGTGGGTGAGTCTATGTGAGTCCTAGATAAAGAACTTTTTTCCCTCTGTAACATATATCATCATCTGAAATATGTGTCTGAAAACACTTACTGAAGGTAAGAAGAAATGAATTAAATAGTATTTTCTTCCCCATTGGCTGTAGATCCTCTCCCTGACTTCCTCGGCCTCCCGCCTGCTCACAACTTCCCTGACTTCCTTCTGTGCCAAGTATACCCACCCCATCTGCAGAGCCCTCCTAGGCCCCGTGCTCCGGGCCCCAGAAACAGGTAACTCTGGAAACAGCCTTCACCCAGGGTGATCATGGCAGGAGTTGGGCATCCAACGAATAATACACTCGTTACTTCCCTGATGACGCCCCTATAATGAACCGAGCATTCTGTTCCCTGCCTTCCCATCCTCTCCTGCCATTTTCTCCAGACTTCCCCTGTCTACTGTCCCCTACCCAGGTCCAGCTCAAACAGAGTTATTGTGTTGCCTTACAAAGGACGAGGCTCTGGAGACAGACAGGCAGGTTCTAATCCTGGGGTGAGTATACAGGCCTCCACGCCCCCACTCCTTCCTTCTCCCCCTGACCAAGTCTGTCCCTGGCATTCTGGCGTTGGAGCCACTGAGCACCAGGCCCTGTGCCCGAAAGATAGGAGGTGCCCCCTCCCACTGTTGTCTGAACCTGAGTTGTGCCTTCCCACCTGGGCCCTTGCTAGTTGCTGTTCCATGCCTCTTCCTAAGCCCAGGTTCTCCGTCTTCCCTGCCAGGAGCCTGGTGGAATGCGGGCAAGAGGCCGGTGGTCCCAGCTCTTGAGTAGTTCATAACGTAGTTGGAAATTGGCATTGTGGTTATGAGCACGGGCTCTGGAATCAGCCAAGACGTGGTTTTAAATCTCAACTTTGTTTTTTGTTTTTTTAAAATGTATAATTCAAACAGGTTATTCCATATTTCTGAGCATCTCAGAGCTTCTTCATGTGAAAAATGGGGATAATACTATGTCGGATTTTTCTAGATACTAAATGTGGTGATTCATATAAAGATCTCAGTACAGCACCTGGCACTTAGTAAATGCTAAGAAATTGTTATTAAATTGGAATTAAAATTGGGGAGTCAGGACACAGGCATGTAGGAATAATGAGTAGGTAAGACCCCATTGAACACCAACATGAACTATAAAATGCCAAGTATAATAGGAGCAGGGGCAGTCTCAAAAATAATATCAGCCACCACATATTGAGCACTGTCTCTGTGCTTCAGATTCATTATCTCCGTTAGCCTTCATGCAGTCTGGCGGGGTAGGTGCTGCCACTGTCCTAAAGATGCTCAGATAGGCTGAGTTATGTGGCCAAAGGTCCCACAGTGAGCAAGTGAGAAAGGCTGGAATCAAACCCAAGCCTGTGCACCCAAGAAGCCACACTGTGTGACATGTTGCCTTTACAGACAAGCTGAGGACCTTGCAGTAGGACAGGAAGCACAGCTGGAGTGGACCTCGCTGTGGGTGGGGCCCTGCAGGGAAGGCTCGCCTGCTCCAGGAGGCCTTGTGTGTGTCGTCTCATCCATCATTATGTTTCCTGGGCCAACCTCACCTTTTGTACTCAGGATGTGTTCTTGACTTCTGGTTATTTTTCAGGGGACCTTAGTATACCCTACTGCCACATCCATTGTGAGCTCCTGGGGTCTTGGGTTGTGGTTTTCCCAGCACTGAGTACAGGCTCTGCAACAATGGCTCCTGGGCAGCCGGCTGAGTCAGGGGGAGTCGGACTCCTTCCTCTGGTGACAGGGATCTTGGCCGCCCCAGGCCTTGCCCTGCCTTCAGACAGGAGCAGTAGACACCCAGGCTTGGGTGGGAGGCCAGGCTTTACCCATGAGGGCCTGTGCTTTACAGACACATCTTGGAGTTGCCCTGGAAGGAGCAGACTTTCTTGGTGTTGCAGTCACTCCTGGAGCGGCAGGTGAGCAGGCTGCCTTGGGGAAGGGTGGACAAGGAAGTGTTGCAGAGCTGTGGACGGGCAGGCGGCCCCTGGGATTCTGATCCCTTTGTTGATTCAGGGGCAGGCAGGACTGCTGCCCTACAGCAGGGTTGGGGGAGAGACCTGGGGCTTAAAGGCTGATAGCAGAGAGCTGGCTGCCTGGTAAATCCCATCAGTGCTTATAGGCTCTGGGGCCTTGGGGAGGGACTTCTGATGTGTGTGTATAAATTTAGTTTTATTTCTGAATAGGTAATAAATTCATATGCTTACAATTTTGGAAGCTGAAAAAGATAATAGTGATATACCCCAGCCATCCAGATTCCCCTCCCCAGGGTGAATGAGTGTTATTAATTTCAGGGGATCCCTCCTAGAGATGCTTTATATCTACAAGGATGCAGGTATAAATGCACTCTTCCTCTGCTTTTTGCACAGATGGTAACAGCAAGCTCAGTGCTCTGTATTTTGCTTTATTCACTAACAGTATATTTTGGCAGTTTTTCCATATCAGTACCTAAAATTTTGCCTCATTTGTTTATAACTTAGGTGTTGACCTAACCTCTCTCTGTCTCAGTTTCATCTACTAAAGGGAGTGATGATGGCACCTATCACATAAGACTGTGGTGAGGTTTAAATGGGGTAATTGGTGTAAAGTGCTCGAGTGTGCCTGGGTGCCTGGTGCTTAATAATATTTATTAAACTATTATTATAAAGAGCTATTATTATTATGCTAGCAGTAACACTCCTGTGTATCTTCAACCACTAAGCCAGGCTAGGGATCCTTGGCCTCCCTTAGTCCTAATCTGAGCCTTTGCAATGGTTGCCACAATTTTCTGAGACCTATATACCAGCTGTATGTGCATTATCTCATTTAATCATTTTCACAGTCTTCAGAGTTAGATTTTATGGGCCCCATTTTATAGATTTGGAAACTGAGGCTTAGTTTGGTTAAGTGATCTGCACAGGGTCACCTAGTTAAGAAGTGGTGGAATTGGGAATTAATGCAAGGCCTTTTCTTGTGCCACTGTCTCAAATCCCAATGTGTGCAGGTGGAGATGACCCCTGAGAAGTTCGATGTGTTGATGGAGAGGCTCTGTAAAGAGGGGCTGGCAGCCACCGCATCCATGGCCTATGCCAAGCTCCTGCTGACAGTGATGACCAAGTATCAGGCCAGTGTGGGTGTTGATAGGGCCACGAGGGCTGGTCCTGCTGCTCTGAACCTGCCATGGGGGTATACATGAGTTTGCCAGGGAGAAAACTCTTAATGTTAGCCAGAGAAACCACAAGTTCAAATGCAGGACTAGGGAATGAGACTACTTAAGCGTTCACTCATCCAGCCAACATCACTGTGGGCCAGATGCCATATGGGGAATGAACAGTGACCATATCACAGTTGCTACCCTTGACCTGACCCTCTCCCCTAACACCGAGTTAGTCAGAGGGGAGAGAGATGATAAACAGATCATTGTAATATTTGGTAGGAGCCAGGTGAGAGGTATGCACAGGGCTTTTGGTGACAGGAAGAGGGGACAACTAAACCTTGTTTGTGGTTGTGAATTGAGACAGGCTTCCTGACTTTTAAAAGATGAGTGTCAGTCAAGGGTCAAAATGGAGGAAAGGGCATTCAAGGGAAAGCAACCTGTAAGCAACAAGTGTCCAAGGGGTCTACAGGTAGTTCACTGTAGCTGGGACCTAAAAATATGAGAGTTGATGATGGTGAGTGATGAGGTCAGCTAAAATACAAAGAGCTAACACTTGCATAGCTCCTGCTGCATCTCAGGCACTGCTCTAAGTCCTTTACACGTGTGAACTTGCTAGTTTATTACATGTGTTAGCACTATGAGAAGATACTATTAGCTCCATTTTATAGAAAAAGAAATTGAGACTCAGAATGTTCAAAGTAACTTGCCCAAGGTCACCTTGCCAAGTCATGGTAGCGTCTTATGAAGAGCCCAGTAGGTTATGGTGAGGAGCTTGGACTTTATCTTGAAGGCCAGGTATTCTTGGTTGTGGGCTCTTTACCTTTTTCTTGAGAATCACAGACCCATTTGATGATTTGGCAAAAGCTATAGCTCCTCCCAGAAAGAAATGAATACATGAATACACATCTTATGAACACATTGTTCAGGAGGCCCCTGGGTCCTCTAGAATATGCCCTGGAGGGAGGACCTCCAACATGACGCCTCAGGAGTTATTCCAGGTCCTATCAGCTGGAGTGACTTGGTCAGATTCGCATTTTATAAAGAAACCTCTGGCCTCTTTAAGGAGTGGGGATTAGAGAGTGAAGATACAAGGTTGAGACCTATCAAGAGGTTGTAGCAACAGGTTAGGAAAGAAAAAGTATGGCCCAGAAGGAAGGTGGCAGTTGCAGTGGACTGTCTCTGAACACAGTTTCCTCATCTGTAACAGGGAGGGTTGTGAGGATTTTATGAACTAATGCACATAGTGTGCAGCCACATAGCAAGCACTCAGTTGTCAGTTATTAATATGGCTGATTTAGTAAGTTGTGCAATTAGTATTTGGCCCAGGTCCACCTGCATCCAAAGACTTTGCTTCACTATGGTGAAATAACGAGGTTCGATTGTTCAGGACATCATTGTTTCCTTCCATTGTCCTTAAGTCCTAGATTCCTCCCCTTTCTAAGTAGAGCCCAGGGTGGGATGGGAGGGGAGGGATCAGCTGCTGGAGTCCTGACATGATTCTTCCTTCTCCCTAGATCACTGAGACCCAGAGGCTGGGCCTGGCCATGCCTCTGTCACTGAACACCACTTTTCTGAGGAAGCCCTTGCAGGCTGCCCTGAGACATCTGGCCCCCTGACCTTCCACCAAGGGACCACTCTCCTAGAGCACTCTCACCAGCTTCCCGAAGGATACTTCTTTCCTCAGCCCCTCTCCCTGACCCCTCGCCTGGGGGTAAAGGCTGAGCCTTGCCACCCCAGGCATCAACTGTCTCCTGTTCCAGGCTGCAGAGATGCCATCTTGACTTCCCAAGCAGCAGCAGGGTACCAGGCTAAGAGGGCTGGATTTCCAAGGGCTGCTGACCCTGGTTCACTCCTTGTCACTTCTACCTCAGGCTGTGGCAATAAAAACTCTCCTGTAAGCCCCAATAGGGTCACAGCAGGCCCAGAATAGACAAATGATGCTCTGGGGGACCTGTGTGCTCAGCACAAATCTCTTGTGTTCCAGTGTGTGTTATGATCCTTTGTACTGTTCAGACTTGAATAATAATTTATCAATGGCATTTAATAAAAAGTGAGAAGTTTAACAATGTCTTATCAGAAGCAGTCCCTGCATTCCTATTAACTCTGGGTATTCCTCGAAAATCAGCTCACCAACACCCCTACCACCACTCCACCCTGCCCAGTGAGGGGCATTTATTCTCCAGTGAAATGTTCTGTGAGAGGAATGATAGAGTTCTGAAGTTCACTCATTCACATTCTGTGGGCCAAATAATGTGTGATACCACCCACCTCAACCCTATTAGCTGTCTCTTGAGTACCTGAGGGTGTTCATACTGTGGGCAGTATGTGAGGTGGGCAGCAACCAATGGCGGGGGGTGGGGTGGGCGGGGGGGGGGTGATGCTTGAAGGTGGGAGTGACTCAGACTGGAGTTGGAGTCTGGGGCAGAAGACACTTTAGTACGGATAGAGGGATTCTGGGGTTACTATGGACTGAGAAGAGGATGTGGCCAATGGAACATGAAAAGGCAGAAAGGATGTGCAATACTGTGGGCACCTCTGCTTTACATCTTCCCATAGCACCTAGCTAAGTGCCTTGTTCATAGTAAACACTTCACAGGTAGATGTTACTGAAGCAACCGTCGTCGGGTGAAAGTTCTTTACAGTACCTTTCCAGCTCTTCCTCACTACAGCTTTGAGGGGCCGAGAACACTTTTATTGACATGTCCCTTTTCACAACTCCCTCGGAAGCCGGGGGCCCCCTATTAGAGCAAGATAAGGGAGAGATCTGGAGACGCGCGGGCAGGGCAGGAGGAAGTGGACAGAGGAAGTCTGGAGACAAACATGCAGGAATTGCACCCTCTCAGCGGCCTAGTACACGTGACTTACGAGGCTCAAACCCTGGACCTAGCCTCTTCTTACGGGCCTGGCAGCTGCTGGCGCAAAAGAGGAAAGACGGTCTCAAAGTGCCGTGGGGCGTCCAGGACTGCAGCATCTCAGACGGTCGGGGCGCTGATCTAGCTTTACCAAGCGCGGCAGCGCCCTCCAGCGGCTGCAGACGCCGGCGCTCCCGGGGAAACAGTGAAAGACCGCACTTAGAAGGGAAGCCACAAGGCATCTCTCGCGAGAACAAGAGCCCTATTTGAGCGCATGCGCGAACTGTGTTAGTCTCTTTTCCGGTTTTTGCGGCGTACAAAGTCATGAGGTGAGTGACATTTAGGGTGTTATCCGTACTCATCTACACTTCCAGGCACCTCCGTGGGGAAGGAGACCCAACGGATGGGATTGGGGATCCTTGCCCTTGTTTGGCCGCGGGGCATTTCTTGCCGGTCGTCCGTCCGCAGGATACGTGTTCAAGTTCTTGTGTCAAGCCCGGCTGCCAGTGGGGTCCCTCTTTCCTGGGGCTTGCGTCTGGCTCTTGGACGCAAATCTTCTAACCTGGTGTCCGAGGTCCCTGACCACGCCGAGGGTGTCGGACCGCGGCGCCCGGGTGCTGAGCGCAGGTCTTGCTTATCTCTCACAGCAGCAAAGTCTCCCGCGACACCCTGTACGAGGCGGTGCGGGAAGTCCTGCACGGCAACCAACGCAAGCGCCGGAAGTAAGCGCGGGCCTCCGCGGAGGGCAGTCCCTGGGGGGCTTGGGGAGCTGTGGGCCCACGGCTAATGTGTTACTTTCTCTAAGGTTTTTGGAGACGGTGGAGCTGCAGATCAGCTTGAAGAACTATGACCCTCAGAAGGACAAACGTTTCTCGGGCACCGTCAGGTTGGCACCGTTCTGACCCCACCCAGTCCTCAGTGCCCCAGCGTCCGGCTTTATGCCTCGAGGCTGCTCTTGAGCCCGAGGGGGGCAGGCACGCGCGGCACTGAAGTACCCGGGTAGTTCAGACCCCCTGCTCCGGGCAGGCGCGGCTGGACGGACCCCCACCCTGGGTCTTAAAACAAGAGGGGAGGCGTGGGGAGGCCTTGGCCGAGCCCGCCGGCTAGTTTGAGAAGCCAGACTAGCTGTTGGTGAACGTGGACGTTCTGGGTAAGGCTCAGTGGCTGCCGTGGTCCCAGACCCGTTCACCTGCCGTTGGACCCGGGGCTGGGCGTGACCTATCCTGTCCCCACAACCGCAGGCTTAAGTCCACTCCCCGCCCCAAGTTCTCGGTGTGTGTTCTCGGGGACCAGCAGCATTGTGATGAGGCCAAGGCCGTGGACATCCCCCACATGGACATCGAGGCGCTGAAGAAACTCAACAAGAATAAGAAACTGGTCAAGAAGTTGGGTGAGTGTGAGGATGGGATGTGGACAGACAAGTGGTAGAAAAGTGATACTTCTACCATTTGGACTTTAAAATAAGGAGGGTAAATTGGGATCAAAAGGATCTGCTCTCGTTTGTTAACTTGAGTTAAGAAAGTTCTCTTTATCTTTGCTTTGAGAATTGAAGTTTATTACAAGGGAAGGAGGCTAAGCAGTGGTTCTTTCTAAACGGGAGATTTGTTGACTAGTCAAGTGCTGGTGGCCTGAATTGCAATTTCTACTTACGCGCCATTTTAATTTCTTTTTAATCTGTGCTGTAAACGTTTTACAGGGAGGAAATGGATACCCCAGTTGTCATAGTGAGAAAGTAGGAAGGCACCAGATTAACTAGAGTGTGTATTTTCCATTGCAACATGGATTGCGGGTCAGCCTGGGCTTCTGATGCAAGGTTTTATGTGAGTGTTGGACCAGTAAAAGTCCAAAGGGTGGAGATGATCAAACTGGAGTGAGGAGATTAAAAAAACTTGGTACCTGAAGAATAGGGGAGAGTGTGCTGGCTTGGGGCTACTTCTTTGGTTGGTTCACAGAGCCCAGTTTGGAGGTCGGCTTTTCAGGGTCCTAAGCATGCACTGTCTTACTCCCTTTACCAGCCAAGAAGTATGATGCCTTTTTGGCTTCAGAGTCTCTGATCAAGCAAATCCCACGAATCCTGGGCCCAGGCCTGAATAAGGCTGGCAAGTTCCCTTCCCTGTTGACCCACAATGAGAACATGGTGGCCAAAGTTGATGAAGTGAAATCCACAATTAAGTTCCAGATGAAGAAGGTAAGGAGGTCTGGCTGGTTGCATGGGTTAAACTATGGTAACGGATGGGAGGGCCCTGGAGCTTGCCCACTTCTTTAAATAGGAGCCCGGGTTTGCATTGTGTGATACTTTTAAGATATCCCCTATCTTCATGACCTGGGGCTAGAGCAGTGCTCTTTAGGTCAGTGGGAGGGGCAGATGAACCATCTGCCTTTGTATGTTCCCAGTTTTCCCATGTTCTCTTCTAGCCAGCCACCAACTTGATGTGACCTCCTTCTCCCACAGGTGCTGTGTCTGGCAGTGGCTGTTGGCCATGTGAAGATGACAGATGATGAGCTTGTGTACAACATTCACTTAGCTGTCAATTTCCTGGTGTCACTGCTGAAAAAGAACTGGCAGAACGTTCGGGCTTTGTACATCAAGAGCACCATGGGCAAGCCCCAGCGCCTGTATTAAGGCACAACTTAATAAACCATACTGCTACCATTAGCTGTGTCTACCTGTGACTGGGGGGAGGCAGGTGCTTCGTAAGTTGATATTGCATGCCACAGCACAGTGATGGGTTGCATTTTACCCATACTATAAACCAGGAAAGAGATTCTTACTGTCCTCAAAACTGCAGTCTTATTCCAACCTCAGATGTTTATAACTTGTGACAGTACAATTGTTAATCAGGACTGAAGCTTTTCTAATAACTCAGGGGCAGGACTCCAGCCTGCATGCCCCTGGTGCTTAGTGAAGTGGCTTCACACTGGGGATATTGACAGCTCTCAGCAGCATGTTTAATGTATGGCATGTGTATTGGGTTCTTAATGTAAGGGTTTTTTTGTTATTTTTTTAATCCAAGTCATGCATTTGGGGTCTTGGTCTGTAGTCACAAAGTTGTTAGAAATGGAGATTGGGTTCCTAGATGCTTCTGATGGGAGTGCACAAACCATGAGTAATTGGTCTAACATTTGCTTGCCTGACCCTTAATTGAATACCCTGTGTTTAGGGTAGTGTTTTACTGTATAATATTTGTGGGAAAATACAATGTTGTAATTCATAGACCCTGCTGATCTTTTTTCAGGGGATTAATGGGTGGGATCTAGCTGTGAAAGTCTCCAGGCTCTGCCCTCTTCCCTGACCTGAGGGACTTGTGAGACAGTGCTGAGCACTGGAAAAGTCGCTTGCTACACTGGGTAACCCCTGTGACTTGAATGCCTCATTTAGCTTCAGTAAATAAAGGAATTGGGTCATCCCACTAATTTTAATAGAGCCAAAAGGCTAATTCAAAGCATAAAAATGGGCCTTTTCAAAACAAGGTTTATCTGGCCTTAAACTAAACCGTACAACACTCTCACCAAAGACCTTGAGCAGTTTGCCATTGAAGCTTTTAAAAAGTTTACAGGTAAAATAGCTACACTGGAATCAGATGAGCAGTGACTTTCGGTTTTCAGGGTAGGCCTAGTTCTTTTCTGTGGTCTATTGCAGAATTAGGAGTGGTAAAATAGGCTTGAACAATGTTCCCTTACGTAAGAAGGGGAAAACCTGGCTATAAAATTAGGACCCAATTATATTGAGGTTTTATGCATAGTAAAAATGGAAGCTTACCTAAAATTTGGCCATATTAAACATGGTTGAATAACTTTGATTTAGTAATTTCTGAAGTTTTATAATGTAATCGAGGGGTGGGGGAGCAATACTTAAATAGGTCAAGAAAACATGATTTGGTGACTAGGGGAATGCAATACAAGAGTCATGTACAAGTGCGGATATGTTTTATGTCTTGTTTTCTACCACAGAGCTGCTTACAGGGAACTGCATACGGTTAAAAACGGCCATGAGGCAAAGGCATGGAACAGGTGGGCCCCAGCTGCACCTGTGGTGGCCCCTCCTGAGGGCCTTGATGGGCACCCGGGTGCAGTCCACCTCTGAGGTAAAGACCAGAAAGACTGCACCTGCATTGGTCGTTTGTGAATAACGTCATAGTGGAGCAAAGGGTTTTGGAGGTCTCTTGTGAGCTCACATGCATGTTAAATTTGTTGGGTGCAAGACAGTCAGCCAAGTGATGGCCTGTGTGGGCTGAAGTGTTTCTCCCCCCCCCCCCCTGCGCTGCCTGAGTTTGAATTCTGGGAGCCATTTGAGCCTGTTGAGCATCTATTCTCTAAAACTGGTTTTCTGTTTGAAAGTGTGGGTGATGGTGGTACCTACCTGAAAGAGAGTAGTATCAACTTAAAAGCATTAAGTGCTTTGCATAGTACCAGGCACTTAGTACTCAAACAGCAGTGATAAAATGGTGATTTTGTATAGTCATAAACATATGACCTGGTACACAAATGTCAGTCGGGTTTAGGATGGATTGAATGGAGGCAATCCTGAGGACACCTCATTAATGTGCTGATGAACGGGGAGAACAAAATCCCTAACACCCTCTTGTCTGAAGTAAACCAAGGAACAAAATAAAAAGTTTTGGAAACTAAGGTAGGTAAATGGATATGTTTTAGAACTACATGGAAACTTGAATCTGAACCTGAATTTAAGTCAAGCCTACTCCACTTTATAAGCTTGAACCCTATATATTGGGGTAAGGGTCCTTAGAAACCAACCCTACATTAAACAAAAACCCACCACTTTGAGCTGGGCTTTGGGGAATCTGTTCAGAGACATAGTGGCTGCCCCCAAGAGGCCCGCAGCACCTCAAGAGCAAAGGAAAGTAGGCAGAATAGAAAAGTAAATGAACACGTAGGGGGACACTTTCTATTGCAAATGAGGGTTGAGCTATTTCCATCAAATCCCAGCCTGTAGTATGATAGCCCAAAGCTCAGTGTGCACCTGAGTAAGAATTCAGGGTTTAGATATCTGGGGAGCCCCAGCTTTCCAGCAGTTGTGCTACAGGGAAATGAAACCCCCAGGGCAGTGTTCTGGCTTTGACTGGAACTGACAAAAAGATATCACCCCTCCCTTTTCCCTAGAAATAATAGAACACAGAAACGGGGGCAAGAAAGCCAGAACTACAGGTCCCTTCTTTGGGCTCCAGCTTTGTTGACCTGTACAGCTTCCCACAGAACCTGACAGGAGAGCCGCTTCCCTGAGAACCCTGGGCTTTGCGCTCACAAGACCCTTCTTAGCTCCTTGAATTTTCTGCATGAGAGACCTATATTCTTAAAGTTGCCCTGGTTGGTGTGGCTCAGTGGACTTGAGTGCCGGCCTGCGAACCACAGGGTCGTTGGTTCAATTCCCAGTCAGGGCACGTGCCTGGGTTGTGGGCTAGGTCCCTAGTAGGGGGCTTGCAAGAGGCAACTGTACATTAATGTTTCTCCCTCTCACCCTTCCCCTCTGTCTAAAAACAAAACAAATAAAATCCTTTAAAAAAAAAAAAGCTATCTGAAGGCTGATAACTGCAGACCAGTGAAGGCAACAAACCCCACTTGCTGATGCTTCAAGCATAGAATAGATGTAATCACTTATTAGTACAGAGATTAGATTTTGCATCCAGCCCCAGGCCTGGCACATGGTGGGTCCTTAATAAACCAATTTGTACCTCCAGGTCCTCCTTCCACCTGCCTGGAACTCCAAGGTACCCCCCTCATTCCACCAGTTACAGTCTGGAGTCCCTCCAATGTGGTGGACCAAGACAATGGCCACCCGATTATTTAAGTAGTATACCAGGTGCATTGGACTTGGAGTCAGGCAGACCAGGTGTTGTCACTGACAGGCTGAGGGAGAAGAGTAACCTCAGGCTTTTGCATCTGCAAGACTGGAGATTAGGCCAGAACGACCTAGAAAAGTCTAGATTCTAGAGTAGGGTCACTAGATTTAGCAAATGTGAACACAGATGCCCACTTAAGTCTGAATTTCTGACAGACAATGCATGTCCACTGAGGATAGTCTCCCTGCTTATGACCCCTACTCTGTGGTCCCTGCTGTCTGTTTCTCCGGGCAGGCAGGAGCAGCGTGGAATCTGGCTTCCCCTGCCAGCAACCATCCACTTGGGACCTCATTCACTCTCCTCGAGGCTCCTTCCTCCTGAGTCAAGTGAGGGCTAGAAGGTGAGAGCAGTAGCGACACTGTGGAGACTGGGGATTTAGCAGGGGGCCCATCGCAGCAGTTGTGTGACCCTGGGCAAGTCACTTCACCGAAAGAGACAAAGCTATTCCATCCAAGCACTGGTCTCCCAAAGCACAAAAATGCCAAAGGTAGTCTTTAGTTTGAATTTTAGATCATAAGGCAAAATAAATGTCTTTTCTATTTAAAAAATTAAAAAAGAGGAAGAGACAGCAACAGAAAAGCTCTGGCAGCTCTGGGCACAGGTCAGTGCTCAGCTCACAGCTCACAGGGTTTGGAACTGAAAAGCCTTCATGGACCCAGAATCATATCTATTCTGAATGTGGTAGGACTTGGGGTACCCCAGCAAAGACAGGGCAGGGTGACACGCCAGGACCTAACCTAGAAACGCCTATCTGAAGCTGTTCCAACCCAGAGGTTTGGCACACAACCGGTCACACAACTAACCCACAAATAACTTTAATTTCTTTTTTTGAGCAGGCCTTGAGGGCGCCTGCCCCAGCCCTGCGCCACTTTTATGATATAACCCATCACAGCTGGATTTAAAAAGTACACAAAAAATATATAATATACATTATAAAACCTAGGTTGGATTTTGCAGGTGGCCTGAGTGATATGCAAACTGTGAGGACCTTCAGGAAGCTTGGAGTGGGGCGGGGCGGGGTAAGGAAGGGAAGGGCACAGTACTTCATATGAAACTCATAAATGCCTGAGGGGACTGGGTGTTGGGAAGTGGCAACAGGCAGGGTTAACCTTTAGTCTCAGAACTGGGTCGGGGGCTGCTGCTCCACGTGAGGAGACTGAGGTGAGGAAGAACACAAAGTAGTGGCACCCACTGAGGGTTCATCAAACTGTAGTCTTAGGCAAGAGAAAATATCAAAGCCTTTGCTGCCCTTGTCCCTGGGCCACAGGTCTGCCCAGAGGCCAGGCCTCTGTCTTCCTATCTGACCCTCCAGCCTATTTCTGAGCCTCGGCCTACCAGGCCCTCCCCCGCACCAGGAGGCTGCCAGAGGGTGTGGTGAAGGATCTGGGCCAGGGAGCCTTGAGGGAGGTTGGGCAGGAGGCTCCCCCAGCCCCGTGGCTGGATTGCAGGCTGACAGAGGGTGCTCAACATGTGCCAAGTACCCGCTGCTCCTCTTTCATGCCTGGTCAGAAGCAGCCGCTCCTCCTGCCAGGAGGCCCCCAACCCAGTGGCCCCTCTCCCCGACCCTCTGGGGCTGGCCTGCTGCAGGCAGGCAGTGTAAACCTGGGCTCTGGGGACAGGCAGCCCTGGGCTGGAACTACAGCTCTGCCCACCACCCCAGTTTCTCATTTGCAACACCCAGAGACCCACGCTTGCAGGGTCTGAGGATGCACCAGGCACACAGGGGGCCTGTCACAAAGCAGGTGCAAAGAGAATTTGGACCCCTCTGTTCTTCTCAACCCAACCCCGCCTCCATACTCCTTCCCGGCCTCCGTGCTCCGCCGCCCCCACAGTCTTCCCTCACACACCCGTCACACTGCCCTGAGGTGCCAGTGGCCACGCACACTGAGCCCAAAGGCGTCCTCCCATTCATGTGAGTCTGGGCAGAACTGGGTGATGGTCCTGGCGTCCCAGCCAGGCTGCTCCACCTCTGAGCTCCCCTCTCTTCTCCCATAATTAAAGTGCAGAACAGTGGCAGGGAGTGTGTGTGCTGGGGGTAGGTGGGGAGGCCTCCTGGGTCCTGGTCCTGAGACCTGGCAGGCAGATGAATTCTCAGTCCTGGACCCCCAGGCATGCCAGGCAGATGTGTGGAAAAGATGTTTGTCCTGCATCCTGGTGGTGGGGGCAGAGGGCACCCTAGTCTTTGACGAGCTTGTAGACGTGGTGCTGGGCCCCGTGATCGCTGGTGGAGACTTCGAAGACAAAAGCAATAACAAGCAGGGTTTCCTGGGAGTCTCGGCTCGTGACCACCTGGGGGCCGGGCAGGAAGGTTCAGGAGGTCAGGCAGCACAGGGCCTTGGGGTGCAGGGGCTGAGCAGACCCTGCTTCCCTCTCCGGCTCAGTCTCTTTCTCTGAGCAATAGGTCTGGCCACCTCCACTTTCAGGCCTCTGCGCCTGGCATCCTCCGGGGACCCCGACAACCCTTGCATCTCCCCTCACCTGCAGGATGGTGAAGTTCTCCAGGACACTGTTCATCATGTACTTCTCGGGCAGGTGTTTCAGCTTGTGGATGAAGTTGATCATGTACTCACACATGGGTGAGCGGTGGATGCGGTACACGAAGCGCCCATTCTCTAGCCTTGCATACTCGGTCTGCAGAGAGCCGCGGGAAGGCGGAAGGCATCACTCAGCTGGCCGGCTCCTGGCCCCTGCCACGCCTCCCCCATGCCCCCAGGTCCTCACTCACCTCCACCTTCTCCACCACCTGCTTGCCAAAGGAGCACACCTTGGTGGAGACACTGATGGTCATGCTATCGGCCGAGCTGTACTGGGAGCTGACCCCATAGAAGGCTCCCGGGCCCTCCTGGATGGTGCTGTTAAGGTCGGCCTGGAGGAGGGCGCGGGGTGGCATTAGCAGCTGGAGGCCAGACGGAGGCATCCTGCTGTGCCACATCATAGCCCTGCCCAAGCACCCACCTCCCACACTGCCCACAGGCCACGGGGAGAGAGGTGGTCAGTAGGGTGGGCCTGAGTGGACTGCACATTCTCGGGGAGGGCTGTTAGGAGCAGGGAGGGGCCAGGGCAGCTCACCCAGAACTTGACGAGGAAGAAAGCATTAGGGGGCCCCTTCTCATAGAGCTCCTTCAGTCCACCCTTTTTCTCAGGGAACTTGTCGTAGATCTGACGCACATCGACTGCCTCCAGGGGTGGGTCGGAGAAGGCGGGGTTCGTCTGGCCGATGTGCACAAACAGGTGTTTGCTGTACTGTGGGGAAGGCCCAGCAACGGGTCAGGAGGCACCCGAGAGCACAGGCCTTGGGTAGGGGGGCTGCACAGGGACAGAAGTGTCCTATGCTTTCCCACCTGGTAACCCTGAGCAGTGCCTTGGACCACCGTGCTGGGGTCTCCCCCGACCCCTGAACACATTACCGTGTCAGGGTCTCGTTGCACCTCCATGAAGGCGGAATACTCGAGGAGCCGCAGCCGGGAAGAGGCGATGGTGCGATCCTGCCACACGGGCACAGAGGCAGCAGCCGGGGGGAGCGGGGCCAGGGGCTCATAACCTGGGGGAAGAGATGGGCCCTCAATGCCAAGGGTGTGCGCACGTTTATGTACAGATCTGCCCCTACCGGCGCAGAGCCTCTGTGCGAATTAGAAAATGGCGGCCCTTTTGGGTAGGAACCCAGGCTGGATTTTGACTCCCTGGCCAGGTGTCCTTGTACAGTGTACAACCTGGGTGGCTATGTGTGGTGGCCCTAGTAGTATATACCAGTGGGTTTTTTCCTTTGTCACTGTTCATGTGTGTTCTAACAGAAAATACAAATAATTCAAAAGGGAAAAATAAAATTATGTGGAATCCCAACACCTAGAAAGAGTGAAGCTCTGTTAAGACATTGGTGTATTTTCTTATAAGGAATTTTATATGCATACAACCTGTAAGTGTAATGCTGTTGGTTGGTGGTGTACTTGTAGCAGAGTTGTGGAAACAACACTGTATAAGGTGAGGGGGCTATTCCTGGTCTGCCCCATCCCTCCAGATGCACCCCTCCCCCTCCCTGTGTGTGTATGTGCACACAAACACAGCGGGGGCCCAGCTCTTCTGAGCAGAGGTGCAGGTGCCGGGGAGGGACAGGTGGTGGTGGCAGCCTCATGGGGAACTTACTGCTGAGCGTCGATGGCAGGGGCGGCTGGATGGGGTAGGCTGGCTGTGCAAAGGGCTTGATGCTGCAGACAGGAGCACAGCCTGGTTAGAGGGTCACCCCCTTACCCACCTTCCATCTGGCCTAGTCACTTGGGGTCTCATTTGGGATCCCAACAGGGAGCACCCACCCAGCCTTTCTGTGGAGGCCCAGAAATGCATGCGGACAAGATTTTGTTTCTTTCACATTTTAACTTTTGTGAAATCCTGCTGCATCTCACAATTGATATGCATATTTATTATATTTAAAAAAATATTTTATTTATTTATTTTTAGACAGAGGGGAAGGGAGGAGAAAGGGAGAGAAACATCAACGTGTGGTTGCCTCTCGCGTGCCCCCCACTTGGGACCTGGCCCACAACCCAGGCATGTGCCCTGACTGGGAATCTAACCGCGACTTTGGTTCACAGGCCGGTGCTCAATCCAGAGCCACACCAGCCAGGGCTGATGTGCATATTTAATATAGCATTTCAACCCCACCCTGAAGAGCTGTTCTTAAACAGAAGGTGTGTCTCTAGAAGAAAGTCATCTTAGAATTGAAGGAACCAAGTACACTTGACTACTTGACTCGTTGACTGAGAGATGAATTCAGAGATTAACTGAGTGAAAAATAATTGAAGGATGGATAACAAGTGGATGAGTGGGTTGATGAATCAACCAACACATGAATGAACAGACAAGTGCATTCACTGTCTTACTGGCGCTCTCCATCCCTCTGTTTTTGAATTAAAACTTTGGTCAGCTGCTGCCAGAACCCAGATGGGAGGGGAAGCCTAGTGTGGTTGCCAAGGGAAAGGAGAGGGTGCAGGGAGGATGTTCCACAATACTCACTCCTGAGAGGGTCCAGGCTGCTGTCCCAGGAGAGGGGGGCTGCTCCAGAACTGCAGAGATGGGACAAAGCCCAGGGGCCCTTCAGTATCTGTGACCCTCACCACAGCCTGGCCCTGTAGGCAGTTCCTCACCCCAGCCCCACCTCCCAGGACCCCTGTACCCGTGAGGAGGTGGAGAAGACGGCCTGAGGCAGAGGGGAGGGTGGGCTGAACTTGTTCTGTAGGACACTGGCGGAGACAATCTGGGCAGAGGACATGGACGCCATGCTCTGGAGGGCTTTGTCCTTGGAGACTTGGTCCTGGCGAGAGGAGGGGCCCTGTGAGGCCGAGGCCCAGGCCAGGCCAGAGACAGGACCAAGGCTTGCCTCAGGGCCCCTCCCCGGCTCTCAGGGCCCCGGGAGCCCGGCCGGATCACAGCCCCGGCTCGGCTGTGCAGGCGAAGGAGAGCCTCTGCCCCTCTCCCAGCCTGTCTCCAAAGGGTACTTCACTCCTCTAACCACAGCCCACAGTAAGGAATAATTTTATTTTATTCCATAACCCGGTATATACCAAAATGTTTCCCCTTATCTGTGTCATGCAGTGTCATGTTTTCTATTCTTTTTCATCAATGGTTCTCAAAGTATGGTCCCTGGACCAATAGCACCAGCATCACCTGAAAGCTTGTTAGAAATGCATGTTCTCAGGCCCTGGCTCCAACCCACTGAATCAGAAGCTCTGGGGGTGAGGCCCAGAAATCTGTCTTCGCAAGCAGGTGATCCTGAGGCATGCTAAAGTGTGAGGGCCACTATACTGCATTTAAAAAAAATTCTGTTTGCAAACCTGTTAAATTGATTTACAATCCATAATTTGAAAATCCTGTATTAGGTGCTCTCCCCTCAACTCCCCCTGAGGGAGGGGCAGTGCTACTTACCAGGTTCATGGCCTGTGAAGGAGAGGGAGGGCGGATTAGAAGAGGTGCAGATGAAGGGCACATGATGTGGGGCTTGTGTCTTTTCACCTCCCTCCACTCAACCCCCTCCTGGCTCTCGGCTTCCTAGGAGCCCAGGGAAGCTCAGAGGCGGCTGTGGACCTTCCTCCCGCCCCACTGCCACCCAGAAGGAGGGCTTGCCAGCCGAGGGTGCCCTGGACAGGGTAGGATGACAGAGGACAGGTGACCCTTGGGTCTGTGCACGTCCTCTGGAGCTGTGCTATGGGGCCCAGTCTGCCGGGCAGCTATGGGCAGAGAGAAGGAGATGCAGCCTCCAGGGGCCCTGAAAAGGGCCCACGCCATCGGGGTCCTCAAGGACGGAGCAGCCAGGATTGGTGTGCAATGCAAGGAACAGCCATGCCCACCACAATAGCTCGGCCAGCCAGTACCCTCCAGTGTCTCTTCCCTGCCCACCTGAAGTTCCCATGCAATCAGCAAGCAGCAATTAGGAGGAAGGTGAAAACGGAAAATGGCGAAGAAGAGAGGTGGGCCTCAGTGGCCCTCAAACGGTCTTCCTCTCCCTCACTGTAAGGCTGGCTGTCCCCTTGGGCTCCTGCTCAGTCTCTAAAGGCCTACAGTAGCCTTTGGGCTTCTTGCGGCTGCTTGTATTTCAGAGACCCCCTCCACTTTCAATAGCTCCTCAGCCCCTTCCCTGCCCTGAGCTGGGGTCAGAGAGCGGCAACAGGCCTGGCTGGGCCAGGCCAAGTGGCAAGGGACCCCATACCTTTAGCTTGGACTGAATCTCCCGAGATTTCCGCCTGGCTAGAACCTGCAAGTGGCTAGAGACCTGTAGAGAGAGGGGGGGAGGGGAGGGAGAAAGGAAGACAAAGAGCAGAAAGAGTGGAAAAAGAGGCAGGAACAGAGCTTCAGCCAGAACAGAGGCACAGTGGGGCCTGAGAGCTGGCCAAGGCCAGGCCTGAGCCGTGCAGAGATAGCAGTGAAGTTGCTGTGCATAAGGGGCCCAGTTGGGGCTGGAGGCCCCAGTCAGGCACCCAACATACCTTGATGCCAACCTGGTACTCCCGCACCTTCTTCCGAGCTAGAACCTGTATGTGGCTGGACACCTAGGGGCCGCCCCGCGCCCAGCCAAAGAGGAAAACACAGACAGTGAGGAGGCACAGCATGGGCGGCCACCGGCAAGGAGCATCCCAGCCCTCGTCTCGGGGAAGAAACGTAAGAGGGGGAAGTCTGGGGCCCTGTGGGTAGACACTCTGCAGCCCTGACAATTCTGCTTTCCTTTTGGCCCTGTTTTCATCACAAGCCTCCAGTGAATTCCAGGACCACCACATAGAGCTGTGCAGGTGGTTCACCACACAAGAGCGCCGGCCCGGTGAGAGCTAAATCCAGGCCAAGTTCTGCTGGCCGAGCGACGTGCCCTGGTGTGGGACTGCATCTAACCCAGAGGAAGACTATGAGTATCTGTTTATTTTTCCCCAAAGGCGTGGCGTTTTCTCACTGGTATCCTCACAGGAGACAGCTTTTTCTAACTGCCATCACAGAGGCTAGCAATGGCCATGACGTTCCTGCTGGCCGTTAGATTATATATCAGGCCATATTTTCTATTTCCTATGCCTCCCTGTCACCCCAACAGCTGTGGCCTATAAACCAGGCCTGTGCTACTCCTGCTCCGCTCATGCAGCTTCTTCCCCCAGCGTGCCTCCTTTCACCCTGGACTAGTAAATGGCAGTAAACATACACACACACAGTAGGTGCTCTTCATTGCATTTTTTTCTGCAGCACCTCCTCCCTGAAGCCTCCCTCTCTGGCAAACCTGAGCTAATCACAGCCAGGGTGTGTGTGCCATGGGCTCGCACAACAGACACTTGGCATCGTCCAGGATCCGACACTGAGCCTCGGGAGAGCCTGAGGCACCGTTTCTCCCCTGAAACACAGGGCTGCTCTGGGCTGCTTCACACTTTCATTACCAGCAATTACTATTGGCTTTCTTTGCAAGTTGTCCATATCCCCATAAAAACAGTCTTTTTCTTTTTAATCATAGACTAAAAGTTACCAAGTATGTGATGCTGGGCAGCCCCCATACTACTCGGTTAGGACCCAGGTGGGTGTTCCTCATGCCACCTCATTCGCGTGACACTGCAGGGGAGTCGGACACAGGTCCAGCGAGATTACCGACCATTCAGGTCCTGACAGGAACTGCCGTTCCCGGAGCACACCTCCTGCCACCCTCAGCGCTCACCCACACCAACTCATCTCACCTTTACAGCAACACGAGGAAGGCGATACCAAAGCACAGGCGGGTGAAGCCGCCTGTCCAAGGTCACACAGCTGGAGGCTGGAGCTGGGAATCGAACCCAGGTGGTCTGACTCGAGAGCCCACTTGCTTCCCCACCAGGCTCTGCTACCTGGACTCTTTGAGACCCTTACCACAGAGCACCATCTCCAAATGCTCAACTCGGTGACAGGTGAAAGCCACAGAGGACTTAATCCTAATGTCACATTTAGCTGTCTTTTTTCAATATGAAGGCATTGTACTTACTACTAATGGCTGTAAGTATCTACAAAAAATTTAAAACTATATTGTTTAAACCAAAACACCACAACAACCTTGCTGGTAGCTGCCTGCTCTTTGAGATACATGAAGACATGGCTCATTCTCACAGCCACAGGAAGGGTCCCCTTCTAAGGAGGTATTAGATGTCAGAGTTCTAAGAAAAAATGAAGAGGTGTGCCTTCCGTGCAAAATGACAAAGGTCGGCAGTTTTTA
The DNA here is from genome assembly GCF_021234165.1 of Pteronotus mesoamericanus. Classification (NCBI taxonomy): domain Eukaryota; kingdom Metazoa; phylum Chordata; class Mammalia; order Chiroptera; family Mormoopidae; genus Pteronotus; species Pteronotus mesoamericanus. The sequence goes on from NW_026555085.1 coordinate 5,550,626, forward strand.
AAATTCTGAGCTGGCTGACAGCTGGTTTTATTATTATTGTTTTATAATTTTATTTTATTATAAAAATAAAACCTCATTGACCAGCCAGCCTTCACAGGACACCCAGCCAGGAGCAGGTTTACTGCTGAGCCCAGAATGAAGAGGTTCTGCTACCCTCCCTGGGCCTCGGGTCAAGGTGACAGGTCGTAAAGATCCCTCAGCCCTTTCCCACTCTGACAAAGGTTCCTACAAACACATCTGGGTGGAGCAGGACACTGAGACAGTGTCTGCTCTTGCATATGGGATGGCTTTCTGTTTATAACGACAGCAATAATAACAGCAACAGCAGTGGCAAATTCTTATACAGAGCTTCCTCTGCCCTAAGTGTCTTCACTTATTAGCTAACTTAATGGCTGCAGGACAGAGGCTGGAGGCAAAGCACCCTCTCCCCGCAGGTAGGGAGCAGGTATTTAAGCTCGAGGGTCTGACTGGTCGATGCTCCTCCTGGAGTCCCAGGCTCCGGGGAACAGGGCCCTTGACTGTCTGGTTCCCTGTCGCATCCCCAGTGCCTGGAACATCGTGATGGCTCAAGACTTTGCTAAATAAATAAATGCTGTGCGAGGAAAGTGGTTCATAAATGCTTGAACAAACAAGGGGGCATCTCGGCTCCCTCACGGGGTGGGTGGAGACTCACAATCTTTCTTTGAGACCGTGGGTAGGATGGGTCAGGCCTGTCATGTGCCCACAGGGGGATCTGGGGAGGTGGATGCAAGGTCCGAACCCCATCCAGACCCCAGGGAGGGCGGGAGGGCCGAGGGGCAGCAGCGGCCTCCACTCCTCCAGGCACCTGCCTCCAGCCTGCCTCTCTCCCAGGCACCCCACAGGCAACGCCCCCAGCAGCTCCCTCCAGGCTTCCTGTCACCACACTGCTACCCTGCCTGGACGGCCAGCCACCCAATCATCTCTCAAGTCACCCACTACCCTCACCATGGCCGCTACCCAGGCCACCACTGCTGCTGATCTAGGTGCCTACCTCTGCCTGGCCCTAACCCGTTGCCCCACTGCTCCAGGGCCACCATTCCTGCCACCTGCCACCATGGACCCCCGCTGCCCCCAGAAGAAACCTTTCCTTCAGGCCTCCATCCGAATCCTTCCCCACGGGCCCTCAGCTCTTCCTATCCTTCCCCACCATTGCCCTCCCCCCGGCACCGCCACCGCCAACCTACCCTGCGGACTGAAGGCTCTTTCCTGCCTAGTGGGCTGAATCCTGGATCCACCAACTACCAGCCAAGCAACCCTGAGGAAGTTACTCAAAACTCCCCATGCCTCTGTTTCCTCATCTGTAAAATGAAGATAATTACTGTACCTATCTTGTATGGTTGCTGTGACCAAATTTATTTGTTGACCAAATAAATTAACATCAAGTTAACTCTGTAAGAGTCACAATTATTATTTGTATATCCAACTTCCTCAGCCTTGAAGAATCCTCTACCTTCTTTCTGCCTGGCTAAATCCTATTCCTCCTTAAAAAGGCATCTCGAGTGTCCTCTCCTTTAGGAAGTTTGCCTAGCTCTCCCTCCTCTCTTCCCCTGCCTGGTCCAGGTTAGATGCTTGTCCAACAGCGGGCACCCAGCCCTATCTCAGCCGCGCCGCCTGGCTCTGCACTCGTCCATCCACCCGTCTGTCTCCAGGACTGGCCAGGGACCACGCAGCTGCCACAGCTGCCCGGTGGGGCTTATCTGTGGCCACCGAACCCAAGGCCTTGGGCGGGGTGTTGGGTGGTCAGAGAGATGAAGCCGCCAGAGGGGCTGTGAAGTCACAAGGAGAGAGCAGGGCGGTAGGATAGGTTGGGACGGGAAGGGGCTGAGAGTATGTGCGCGCAGAGGGGCCCCAACATCAGCTGTCCCTTTACCTGCTTTCTCGTCCGCGTCTTTCCCGTCCTCAATTTAATATAGCGCGCTATCAACTCATTCCGACCTAGATTGGGTGAAAGAAAAAATGAGGAGCTTGTGGCTGGAGGCTGGAAACCACACCAGGTCCCTCCCCATCCTCTGCGCTCCTGCACCCACCCTCAGGGGCACAAGCAAGGCAGCCTAGGGTGCGGGGCAAGTCCCCAGGGCTCCTCCCACCACCTCCAGGACCTGGGGGCCACTCAGTGGTGGGGGTAGGGGCAGCAGAGGAACAATGTCAGGCAGCCAGGCAGCCCCGACAGGTTTCCCTGCGGAGAGACAGGGGCAGGTGTAGCCCAAGGGCAGCAGGACAGCTGGGCCCCTCACCCCCAGCCGCCAGCAGTGCTTCCTTTCTCCAGAGCCTGTCACCTGCGACAGATCTCTTAAGGGTATGTACTGCTGTGTAACTGAGGCCTGGCCCACTCTCTCGATGTCTCGGTGAACGTTGCTGTACTGTATGTGAAGAGCTCTGGACTGGGCTCCTGTCCTAGCTGTCCTTGCATGATGGCAGACCCTGGGCAAGTCCCTTCCTTTCTCTGGTAAAACAGGCATGAAGGACTGGGTGTTCTCCAATAGACCTCCTACACTGATAGCTTGTATCAAGATGTGTCACCGAGCATGTCACTGTGTCCTTGAGCCTGTCAGCCCTGTATCACTGGTTACCAGTGTCTTTCCCACCCTGTGAGAGACGGCCCAACTGCTGTCAGCCTTGGGGTGGGGGGACTGCTCAGCACCATGGACCCTCTGATGGTCCAGAAGCTGTCTAGTGTCCAGAGGCTTCGTCCTGGGAGAGGGGAGCGTGGGGCATGTGGCTTAATGTATGTCAGCATCCTCAGGGTGTATACCTCTTACCCCCCAAGCCCAGGCTCCCTACCCCCTAACCTCACAGCCTCCCCAGAATGGCCGCATTCTCCAAATTCTTCTCTGATGACAGAACCGGCCCCACTGCTCCTCCCTTCCTGCCTGCCCCTCTCCACCCCACTCCCTCCACTCCATCTAAAAATACCTGTGGGGCTGGCCCCGCCATCTGGGAGGTGGCAGCGGGGGCAGGCAGCTTTTGCCCTATGGAAGGTGCCCTGGAACATCTGCCAGCCCCATGAGTGGCACCCTGGTGCTGGGGTGGGCGTGGCAAGTGGGTGGGGCAAGAGACAGGGAGCAGCCCTTAGCCCTGGCCCAGCTGCCTCCCGCCTGCACCGCCTGGGTTCTGGGTGCTGGGAGGGGACAGGCTGAGGGCCTGCCTCACTCAGTCATCAGCTCTCAGGGAGGGTTGGAGGCAGCTGGCAAAGAGCCAGGCTGAGAAGGGCTGAGCTATCCCAAAAATGCAGCTCTGGGAGAGCCCTCTGAGCGCTGGACAAGAGGGGACACTCCCCTCTGGAGGCAGGAGGTGGGCAAGGTGGCAAACAAAGGGGCCAGGAAAGGAGGGACGACTTGGGAGGTGGTCTGAGGAATGAACAAGCCTCTCCCCGCTCTTCCCAACACAGGCCCTTGTCACTATAGCTTCCCACCACCCTGCAGGCCTCCCCTGCCCATAGCCTCCCGGGGCCTCACCCCTCGGGCTGCCCCCACCCTCCCCGGGGAGGGACCCTTTCCCAGGCCTAGCCTGGAGCAGACTGACCCAGTTTCCTGGGCCAACTGAGTCACCCCCAAACCTCCAGGCCAAGAGTGAGGAGAAGAGATGCAGATGGGGGAGTCAAGGTGTGGGCCAGGCTCTGGTGGAGGGGGCAGGCCTGGCTTGTTTATGAGGAAGATCCAGACACACAGGCTTGCACGCACAGACTCGCCCATGGCCCCATGGCGGGCTGGCAGCCTTAGGACTTGGCCAAACCGGTTGGGTGAGGGGGCAGAGAGCAGGGGGAGGGGCCGGGGAGAGCCAAGCCGCCTCCCCCAGTCCTGTCCAGCGTCCCTGCGCCTCCCCACACGCACCGTACATCTTGCCCTCGTCCGACAGGATGATCTTGCGGCGGCCGCAGGGTGGGTAGATGGCCAGGGCCTCCTGGAAGCTCTGCTCGATGTCTGGGCTCCACACCCCCTCCGCATCGTTGTCCAGCCCCTTGTCCAGGCCCTCGGGCCCATCCTCCCGGGCCTCCCCGGGGCTGCTGCTGGTGTTCCAGCTGTTGGACGCTATTGTGCTGGTTACTCTGGGCTCTGGGCCTGAGCCCGCTGGGCAGCCTGAGCCTGGCGGACAGACACAGAGGGGTGAGGGCCAGGGTCCTCCCAGGCCACAGCAATCTCCCACCCTAGGGGCAGGTGTTCTGGCCGAGGTGGACGTGACCAGAGGTTCTGCTCATTCAGTGCTATGTGACCTTGGATGAATTACTTCACCTGTTCGATCCTTGGTCTGTTGAAATTAGGTAAGGGTCTCCTTGAGGTTGTGAGGGTTAAAATTAAATGAGATCATGACTAGTGCCAACCACAATGCCTGACTCAGAACACTCATGACAGTACTGGTGGTGATCAATAACAATAGCAGTAACGCCCCATACCTACACAGCGCTTCTGTTGGGGTGGGTGGGAAAGCACTTTCCTATTCATTCAGTCCTCAGATCTAAGGCTGGGAGGGCGAGGAGTGATGCCCGTTATTTAGGTGAGGAAAACTGAAGCTCCCAAGGTCACGCAGCTGTCAAAGGCAGCATGGAGCAGTGGGGGGAGGGTCGTGAGGGGCAGGGCCCTCATGTCTGGAGCTCTCAGAGCTCCCGGGCTCACTCTGCCAGCTCCTCCTCCCTGTCATTGGGATCCCCAACCATGGACCCCCATCCCTTTTTCTTCCTCCAGCATCAGTACAGCTCTGATGAGTACCTGCTGTGGGATGAGAAGGGTCCCAGACCAAGGACGGGTGAGGTTCTGCCTTCCCCAGAAGATAACTCTCGAGAGTCCTGCCAAGGAACCTAACTGTGGGGCAGGAACTGCCCCAGGAATTGCAAGAGAGAGACGCTGGCTGGCAAGGGAGCAGCTGAGAAGGTGCCCGGCCAACAGCCTTGCTCAACCCCACCCGCTCTTCCATCCCACTTCCTGTTCCCGCACCTCTGGGCCTACAGCAGCCCATAAACCGCCCACATGCCCGCCCCTGCCCTGGCCCACATCGTGGACGGGACAGGGCTCTGTAAACTCTGAGTTCCCCAAGAAGCCAGGCTGGGTTATTAATTTAGACCACATCCAGCCAGTCCCCCCACCATCTGCAGCCCGAAGCCACCCCTTCCCCCACGGCCTTGGAATCTGCATGTCCAGTATATACCAGGGTCCTGGGAGCTTCAGAGCCCCAGATGGCTAGATCATGGGACTTTGCTCTGAGCTTCAGGGCAAGCAGGAGCAGGACAGAAACATGGAAGACCCCCTCGGAAATCAGGGGAAGGAATTCTTTCCCCTCAGACATAAAGTCCAGGTCCTGCCGAATAGGTGGAGGGGTCTCCCTGTGGGAACACCTGTTTGCTTAGGAAGTCTTGAAGGGGGTGGCTAGTGGAATGGGATGGGGATGGCCTGGGGGGTGGGCCTGAATGTCAGATGGATATGGAGTTTAGACTTAACGTTACTACTAATGACAGCAGCTGCCAAAAGGCAGGCGGTGTTCTGGGATATTACACACATCGACTCATTTAATTCTCACAATAGCCAGTGGAATAGATATTATTATTATTCCCACTTTACATACGAGGAAACCAATGAACAGAGAGGTTAAGCAACTTGCACAGGGACACACAGCTAGTGAGTGCTAGAGCAGGGTTGTGAACCCAGGCAATGTGGCTTTTCAGTCTTTTAAGCAAGGAGATGTGGCTGAGAAGCTCCATCACCTCTAACAAGAAAGGAAGCCAAGTTGTCATGGCAACCACCCTTAGTATGCCCTGTTGGGTCCAGACCACAGGGTCCCCCTCTGCCCTAGTGGCTGGAGCAACTTCAAGGACCCCAACACTGCTGTAGCCCTTTCGGTGAGGCCCCCAAGACCACCAGGAATATCTCTCCCATGCCAAAGGGCAGCCAGGCTGAGAGGAAGCCATGCTCCGGACCAGGGAGGGGCCACACTCCTCTACTCCACAGCCTCTCACCCCATCACCACCGTCTCCTCAATCCCCAAGGCCAAGTTCTTGGAATGTGAGGGGATAGGGACTCTGAGGGCCCCAGAGACTTCTATACTGAAGAAATTGGGATACAGGGTCTCCCCTTGGGTCTGACGCTGCCATGAGCTCTGGGAGGGGAGGCAGAAGAGGGGCTTCCGTGAGCTAAGACCACTCCCAACAGAGTCTGCAACGTATTTCCCACCAAATCCTTTCCTGTGGCCTCCCTCAGAGCAGTGGAGGCCCAACGCATGGGGGGTCCTGGCAGCCGAATTTTCAAAGCAACTTTCCTGCCTCCCCCCAAGTCCCTGTCCGCCTCCCCTCGTATCCAAGCGGTGGCCCCCCTTCTCGGGGTGATGTCAGCCCCGCCCCGCCCCCCGCAGGAGCACTGTGGCCAAATATGGCGAACACAGCAGCGCTAGGGAGCCGGGACAGACTGGGCGGGGGCGGGGCGGCCCCTGGCTGGGACCGCTGGCAGCTGGTGAGGGGGAGGGGAGCCAGGGGGTGGCCACAAGGACAGTCAAGGAGAGACGGACCACCATCGGTTCCTTCCACGGGTTCACGGGGACTTGCAAGACTCACTTTCTAGGAACACTGGTGTGGGCAGAGGCGCCAACACAGGGGTGCACAGGTGGCCCCCACGCCACACAGCCATGCACAGGAGCACAAGTGTGCAGGTATGCTGTGTCGGTGCCCGGGTGACACCCAAAGGAGAATATGTGGACCTCCAGGCTGAGGCATGCCCGTGGGCAATGGTGGGCCAGCAACCACACCAGGCTGGGGACCGAGCTGGGGTCCCATCCTCCTGCACACGCAGGAGGGGCCAGCTTGAGGAGCCTCGACTGGCTGCCCTGGTCTTCCCAGAGTTACTGCTGTGGATGATGACAGACTAGTGTGTGCCTGCCCACCTCTCCTTAGACCTCCAAAACTCTGGGACCCAACCAAGGGGTGAGGGAGGAGGCTACAGGCTACTCAGACAGCTGCAAGGCTGGACTGAGGCAAATGTGGGACTCGGGCATGGGGGAGGGGGCGGCCTCCCGAGAGAGCTGCCTGGGGAGAGAGGGCAGGCCCCCTGCGATGGAAGCCCCAGCCGAGTGTAGGGTCTCATCCCCCCTGTACAGGCAGGGGTCGGGAGCGGTGGCAAGGTCCCCACCCACACCCCCATCACCCCCTACTCTGCTGCTTGCCCAGGTGTCTAGAGCCTCTGTCTTGCTGGGCTTTGACATCAACAGGGGAGAAAGAGGAAGAGGGACCCAAGTGAGGGGAGGCGGGTGGAGCTTGAGATAGACTGGAAGGGAAAGGGAGACAGTGTCGGGTGGAGTAAAGAGAGGAGAGGGTAAAGGGGTCAGGAAGGAGAAAGATCAATAAACTCAGATAAAGAAAGCCCTGCAAGGAGGAAGAGGACAAGCCAGGAAGGGAGGAGCAGAAAGAGAGAAGAGAAACATGACAGAAAGACCCAGAGCCCAGGGCAGACCAGAAAGAAGGGAAGCCAGTGCTGGGGGCTGGGGTCAGCCACTAGGCCACGTCCGGCACCTCCCCACTCTTGTCCCATCTGCTCCTCCCACCTCCCCACAGATGACTATCTCAGTAGAGGCCTTGGGATTACAATAGGCTTTGGACCTCCTGTGGCCTCACCTACCCTTATCCTCAGTCTGACCAGCCTGAGCCTCAGGCTTCAGAAGCCAGAAGGTACCTCTGGGCGATGGAAGGGATGGGGGCTAGGAAGCTGGGTGAGCAGGCTTTGGGGCCCTAGGGGGGGCGGTAAGGGGCACCTTGCTGCCCACTCCCCACCCTGGGGCCAGGCCCACTGGAATAACTGGCTGGACCGCTCCAGAGATGGAGGCCAGAGCTGGGGCTGCTGCCCAGGCTCCAGGCTGCCACGCCCAGGACCGCCCCGCCCCCCTGACGCCTCCAGACCACCCTCCCTTTCAAGGTCGGGGGACTGGCCTTAAGGGTGGGCTCCCCCAGAGCCTCTACCATGGTGAGTGGGGAATGCAGACAAGGCAAGTCCAGGCAGATGTCCCCCCGGCCCTGGCTCTTAGTCCCTCTCCCTGTACCAGACCCCTGGGAGGGCACACTGAGCCAGGTGACCCTACTTGGTCTGTCAGCCAGCAGCTGTCCACTCTTGCAGGGATCCCAGCCCCTCAAAGTGTGGGAAGATTAGTGAAATCAGAAGTTCCATCCCAAATCCTGCTCCAAACCTGGGCTGGGCTGGGCTGGGCTGGTCGGCCAGGGGGGTGAGGGCGGGAAGGGCAGTTGCTGAGGGCTGAGCAAACCTCCCCGCCCCCTGCCTCCCCATTTCTCCCCACCCATCCCACAGCGAGGCCAGCTGTTCTCCAGCTGCCATGGGCTCTCACCCTAGAAGTGGTCCTGCTCTGGTTGGGACCTGAGAGTGGGGAGGGCCAGGGATGGTGCCCACCTCCCCCAGCTTCCGTCCAAGGACCCCTGAGGGACCCTGCCAAGTGACCACTCCCTGCCAGGCTGGGAGGGAGTACCCTCTTCCCTGGAGTAGGGTCAGGGTTTTTGCAGGAGGAAGCAATTTGCAGAGCCAGTTGGGAGGGAGGTGGGGGGCCTCCTCCCCTCTCCCCGCTTCCCCCTCCCTCCCTCCCCCTGCTTATTAATGTGCTTTCAATTTGGGAATCAAAACTCTGTGCCCAACCCCCCGGCCCCACTACACAGGGCATGGGCTTCTCGGGGAGCAGAGGGCCTGGGGTGGTCCCCCAGGCTTCCTTCGTTAAAGCTGCTCCTCACTGTCAGCGCCGCTCCCCACCAGCAGTGGGAGGGTAGAGACTCAGAGCCCTCAAGCCACCGGCAGAGAAAAGGGTCCCAGTCCTCCCTTCACCCCCACCCTGTTCCGTCCTGTCTCATCCTGTCCCCCTCCAGCCAAGGCCTGGTATTCAAGTTTAGGGGGAACCGGGATACGCTAAAGGGGAACTTGGGAAATGGTTCCACAGCTCTCATTTCACGCGTCAGGGCCCCCCACCTCAGCCTGCCTGCACCCAGCCCCTCGTACCCTGTCATCCACTCGCTGCCACCAGTCACTCAATCAATTGCCTGACCATGCAAGTCCTAATGTCATCGTTAAACACACAGGCTGACTCCGGGCCCCTCCGCTCTCTCTTACACACACGTCCTCTTCACACTGCCCTGTACCTTCACTGTTACCTGCATCTCTTCCTTTCTGGTTTTTTAAAAAAAATTTTATTGTGATAAAATATATATAACACAGAATTGTGATTTTAACCATTTTAAAGTGCACAATTCAGTGGCATTAAGTGCTTTCCTTCTTGTTTTTAATTGTTATCTTTTTGAGGGCCCTCAAAAAGATAACATAGATGCCACATGCCTCGGGATCACAGGCCCCCCAGTTCGTCACACGGTCTCCCGCACCATGCCTGGCACAGCCCTGAAGGATGCCGCCCACACTGTCCTACCGTCCCAAACAACCCCAGATAGTGACCACCCACAGAGGCAGCCTCAGTCACACCCTGGTTCCTCTCACACGCAGAGCACATGCAGCTTCTTTCCAGCGCCCGGCTTCACCTGCACACCCTGTCTCGTGCTCAGCTCACCACAGCAGCGTCTGAGCGCGCTCACGCCGCACTGGATGTAGTCCCCCATGTCCCAGCGGTTTCCCCCTTACACACGCGCGCACCATATTGACACTACGTGTATGTATGATACATGGTGTCATATACAGTCACACTCAGACCATCAGAGTATCTATAAACCTGAGACCATCTCTGATGCTTTTCACACAGAGGTAGCATGAAAGTAGTCATGCCAAGCTATCATATGTCACAGAGAATGTTACCCATTCTACTGACACAAACAGCATCATACAATCAATCCCTGTGTCCCTCACACACGTGAAACATTAAAATCCCATCCAGTATCAGACACAGGCTCCCACTGACGGTCAAGCTGACAGTGTCTTTCAAACACATACCCCGTGTGATGGCACTCACACAGCCACACACTAAGAACATCATTCATACAGTCCCTCTCATGTATACGCAGTGTCAGTCACACACAGTGAATGTCACAGTTTCTTACACACTAAAGTTATAAAGTCACAATGTCACAATTTCTCTTGTGCATCTGTCCGGCCTCACATGCAGTCACACACACAAACTGGTTTTACCTGGTTCTCTCACACCTGCACCCACCCCACACGCAGACCCACCCACACACGGTGTCCCACTCTGTTTCTCTCACACACATCCAGCGTCACACACAGTGGCACCCCATTTCCCTCTGTCACTTCCTGTCCTCTCAGGCCTGGCAGGGAGCACAGGAAACAATCAGCACTCTAGGAAACCTCAAGGGCTGGGGCTTCAGGATCCGCAGTGATAGGCTTCTCTGGCCCCTCGCACCCTGCGTACAGCACCCTGGGGGACCCCGAGGGGACAGGCAGAGCCCTCTCCCATTCAGTATCCTCCCAGGAGGAGCAGCCCCTCTTCTGTAGACAATCCCAGCCTGGCACGATACCAGGACAGAGGGAAGGGCAGGGCAAGGCCATGGGGACAGAGCTGGGATCATCTGCTGACCTCTGCTCCAGCTCTGACCAGGGAAGCCCCTGCAATGGCCCCGGGGCTGCCCCAGAGGTCCATGAAGACCCGGGTCCTCAAGGCCACCTGGGACCTCACAGCTTCTGGAGCCTCCATGTGGGAAGAAGAGAGGGTAACCCCCAAGCCACCTCCACAGAAAGCTGCAGTATTTAGAGCGATCATGATCCCCAGCCCCTTGGGGCCTGGCACTACCAGCACCCTTCCCCACCCTCCTCACTGGGAGCCGAAGCCTCTGCTCCTCTCCTCTCCCTGAACGAGGAGATGGGCAGCACTGAGAGTTCTGGTGCCCTTCCAGCTTGGTATCGAGCCCCTAGAGGGGCCCGGGAGTAAGACGGGGGGCCTGCCATCCAAGTGGCCTCTGAACATCATTCATCCCAACCAGCTTGCCAGACCCCATTGCCACTTCAGAGGGCAAGTTCCCCCTACTCCACCTGGGCTCTCTGGCCCTCAGCCCCTGCTGCCTGAAACTTTGTAGCCATGCTCACATGGTTTAGCTACTCCTCTGTCACCTCCTCATTTGTCTGCACCTTGTTCCTTACACCATTGGATCACCCACTCATCTCTCCAGACCCCAAAACGTTCAGGTTCCATAATGGGAAGCAAAGCAAGGCTGGCTGACTAGGAGAGAGAGACTCCAGGAGAGGCCTGGAGAAAAGCAACCTAAGTCACTTATTTTAAGCAGGGAAACTGAGGCCCCAAGAGGCCCACCACGATGACACAACTGTTAAAGTCCAGCTGGGACCTGGCTGGTGGGCTCATTGGATAGAGTGCTGGCCCGCAAACCAAAAGGTCGCCTGTGTGATCCCCAGTCAGGGCATAGCCTGAGTTGCAGGCTGGGTCCCTAGTTGGGGACATGCGAGAGGCAACTGATTGATGTATCTCTCACACATCAATGTTTCTCTCCCTCTCTTTCTCCCTCCCTTCCCCCTCTTTAAAAATATATAAATAGCCCTGACTGGTGTGGCTCAGTGGATTGAGCGCCAGCCTGTGAATCAAAGTGTTGCCAGTTTGATTACCAGTTCAGGGCACATGCCAGGATTGCAGGCCAGGTCCCTGGTTGGGGGCACATGAGATGCAACCACACATTGATGTTTCTCTCCCTCTCTTTCTCTCTCCCTTCCCCTCTCTAAAAATAAATAAGTAAAATCTTTAAAAAATATATATATGTATACACACATTAAGGTTATATATATATAAAATCTAAAAAAAAAAAAAAAAAGCCCAGGTGGGAGCAGCCACTTAATTTCTTGACCTACTATGTTGAGGTGTTTCCTTCTAGTTTTAGTATTTCCTCAACTGGCAGAAAGTATCAGGCTCTGGTACATTCTGAGGGTGAGGGCAGGAGCAGGTTCGGGGAGAGACAGGCAGACACACACACAGCCTGGTCCTGCCAATCACTGACCATCTTAGTCAGTCATTCTACAGCCCAAATGCATTAATTAACATTAATTATTGTTCCCTCCCTCAGGGGCTAGGGGAAGGCCCAAGAAGTTGGACTCCCATTGGCTCTGAGCTTCTCTCTGAGGGGGCATCCAGGACCCAGGAAGTCTTTCTCACCAGAAGCCTAGTTCCTAGAAGATATATCTGTCCATCCTCTTCCCACAGAGTAAGCAGGGATCCAGACGTCCACAGAGTGTCATGGGATGACTGACACCCCTTGGAAAAGGAACTACAAAAATCTGGAGGAGAGGATGACATAATTCTCTCAAATCTCCAACTTTTTTTTGGAGATTTTGGATTTCCCTCCTTGCCCCAGGCTGCCCCAGCATTTCGGCAGGAAAGTGTCTGCCCTGGGGTGGAACATGTGCATACAGAACCAGGCACCGGAGACAGGACACAGAGCCGCCTGGGCACCAGCCCCTCGGGGCTGGGTCCAGCTCCCACCCCTATCCCCTGATCTCCTGGGCTACAAGTCCAGGCCTGACCTGGCTCTGCCTGTAGCTGGAAAGGGGGTTAGACAGAGGGATGTGCCCCCTGAGAAGCCCTCCCCCAGCGCCTCATTCTCACTTGTTCGGAAAAAATCTCTCAGCCCTGGATCAGGGCCCCTCTCCTAGGAAGGTGACAGAGTGGGGTTTCAATGTCAGTGTCTGTCTAGGGTGGAAATCAGATGCAGGGAGGCAGTCCCGGCCTTCCCTCCCCAGGCAGGAATAAAGGGCATGACAGACAATGGTGATGGTGGTGATGGTGGTCAGGACAAGCTGCCTTCACACCTAAAATCTAAACAAGGGCTCTGAGGAAGTGTGGCTAATAGAAGGCCCCAAATCCAGCCACCTCTGGAGCGGGGCTCACAGCGTTCAGGACAGCAACTCAGAACCTCCACCCCAACACAGGCGGCAGAACTGGAGAGAACCTAAGGCCCTGCGTCTCAGGGGGCACACAACCAGGGCATGCAGTTTTGCTCCCAGGCACCTTCCACAGTCCAGCCCAACCACGGACACCGCGCGCAGGAGCCGGAATGGGTGCCGGGAAGCCGGGCCCAGGGCCCGCGGCCTGCGTGAAGCTGGGGCCGGGCGGGCTCCGGGAGAGCGCGAGCCTGGAGTCCAAAGGGCGGCGAGGCCCGGGACTGGGCGTCCTGGGTACGAGCGCCTCCGTGGCAGCCCTTCCAACCATGCGGCCCCTGGACCTCTGCCTTGACACCCCGAAGAGGGACGCTGGGACAGCCGATGGCACCGGGGGCGATCTCCCGGCGCCCCTACCTTCCCGGACCAACTCGTCCGGGTCGCTGCGGGGTGGTAGGGGTGGGCGGGGCTTCCCGGAGAGCTGACCGCCCCCCCTTCCTCTAAACTGTCCGGCACCCAAATCTGGGGTTCCGTCTTAGGCTGGAAAATAGTTCGGGGAGCCAGTCTCCCTCGAGCACCCCCCGCCCTATCCTCAATTTCCCAACTAGCCAACCAAACCACCTCTCCCAGCAGGGCCTCTTCCCGGTGTCCGCCCGGCTTACCTGGTCCAAGCTTGCTAGGGCGCTCCGGTCGGGCCACTCCGCCGGGCCCGAGGGAGCTGAGAGGGGGACCAGGGAAGGGGGGTCGTGGGGAAGGGGGCTGGCCTGAACGTGCGGAACAAGCCGCGTTGGAGCGGGAGGCGCCGAGCGCGCAGGAGGCAGCGAGCTGGACGGAAAGTTTGTGTTGAGGAGCCCGGCTGGGGGTAGGGGCTGCGGGGAAGGAGGGGGCGGGGCGCGCAGGGGGACGGGCACCGGTCGGGAGGGGCGTGGCTACGCCGGCCCGCCCCCTCCGGGCGCTCCAGCTGCCCACCCCCCGGGCTTCGCTACCCAAGACCACTCCGGCCTCCGTGCGCCCTGGCGCCCCGTTCCTCGCCCGGGGGTGCGACGTTCCCAACTTCCCTGAAGTTCGGGCCTAAACCCAGTGCCCCACCGGAATTTGGGGCTTTGGCCTGGTCGGGGCCGAGGGCGGAACTCCCGCCTCGAGAACCGGCTCCCGTCGGTGTCCGGGCCCGGGTGCGGCGTCACGAAGAGCCCCGCACAGCCTGAGCACACGGGCCTCCGGGTTCCCTACCCGCCCCCCGCCCCCACTCCAGAGCCGCCGAGGCGGAGCCCCTTCTCCCGACTGAGTGCCCGGCTCCCCCTCCGGGGCCCAGACCCGACCCCGCCCTGGCGGCTGCGCCCGCCCCGCCCGGACCTGGTTTGTCTGGTTCTCCCCGAGAGGCTTGTTTCTTGAATTTCTCCTTTCCCCCTCTTCCCGGACCTCCGGGGCCCTCTCTCCGCCCGGCTCTCCGGGGCCCCCGCGGGGGGCGTCCTGATACGGCGAGGTCGCCGAGTTTCGGTAGGTGGGTGCGGGGGAGGGAACGCGGGAGCGCCCGGGGCCAGGGCGGGAGCGGAGGAGGGTGGCCTCCAGCCCGCCCTCCGGACCCCATCCGCCACCTCGTCGTTCGCACGCGCTGAAGAACCACAGCTCCGCTAGGCCTGGGACGCAGCTTTATTGGGGATGTGCCTGCCCGCCCCTTGTCCTCCCTCACCTGCCCCACTTCTCCGAGCCTCCCAGTTCCTCAGAGCCGTGACACGGCCCCAGAATGGGTTAAAACAACACGGACTACTGATTCTGGACAGGAAGTGACTGGGGCGGGGGTTGGGGGGGGGTGCGTGCGTGTGTGTGTGTGTGCGTGCGTGTGCGTGTGTGTGTGTGTGTGTGTGTGTGTGTGGGAGCGGCGCGGCGAGCTCTGGCCAGATGTGCGGCTCTAACTCCAGATGTTCTTCATCTGCGTCGGACCCGCCGCCTGAGCTCCCTCTCTCGCTTGGTCTGTGGCAGACTGGGGAGTGGATGGAGGTCACCTGGAGACAGTGAGGGGTCAGCCCCCGACAAAAGAGTCTTCAGTGGGGACTTTGGTGAAGGGACACTGCAAACCTCTACTGAGTATTTTAACCAGCCCTGGCGGGCTCTGGGGCCGCTGGGGGCCGCTGGAATCACTCGCAGGCTAGCTTGCCGTCGAAGCTGGAGAGGGCGATGGCAAAGGCCTGTAGGGCGCACAGCGGGTACCGGTAGTCTAGGGTGAAGGTGTCTTCCGCCACGCGGCCGAACTGCAGCACGATATAGTCAGCTGTGAACAAACAGAAGGGTGGGAGCTCCCTGAGATCTCCTGGGTCCCCATCCAGTTAATCAACGCTCTCAACATTGGAACCCCAATCCTCAGACAACTTCTCAGTTATTCGTTTCTCTTTATCTCACCTTACTTGCCCCACCTGCAGCTGTAAGCCCCTGAGGACAGGACCCTACCTAACTAACGTTCTGCAGCCCGGGGCTATTGCATGCAACCGCCACTGAAGTATAGGAGCCTGTCAAACTTCCCCAAGCCTAGATTGCTCCCTTGCCAACTTTTCTGTTGTCTTTCGACCCCATTCCTACTTCCTCCTCCCTCCCAACCCACCCCAAGTCCCATCTTAGACCATCAGGCTCAATCCCTTGACTAGCCCCCTGGTTCCCTTCCTTATCCAATGGTCCCACTTGGCTGCCACACCTCCCCCAGCATCCATAGGGACAGGAAGTTGCTAAAAATACCCCCAACCTCACCAGACTAGGCTCCACCAGAAATGTGATCTAGAGAGCAGTTATCCAAGGCCTGGGGACAGGTGACACTGGGGGCACATCCCCAGGATGGAGTGGGGGATGGGGCGTTGTTCAGTATTAGCTGGCCCTGGGAAACTGTAGACCCTTGGGAGAAAGCTTTACATTCCCAAGCTTCTTTACGCGAGTGTGGACCTCTCTCCAAGCTTGTTACAGGGACTTTTTAACTTAAGTTTATGTTATGGGTACAGCTTGTTTCCCTAACTCCTCAAGGGCAGCCCTTTCACCTCATTTGAGAGAAGACAATAGAGTAAGCACTCAGAAGGGCGTGATTAATATTCCCTACTCCTAAAGGTTGAAAGGGGTTAGAAACTGGGCCCTGGTGCCAGACAAGCTGGGTTCCAACCCCAGCCTTACCTCCCACTAGCTGTATGATCTTGGGCAAGTCACTGAACCCTGCTGTTCTTCAGTTTTCTCATCTGCCAAATAGGGGTAATTATAGTACCTTTCTCACAGGACTGCTGAAAAGATTTAATGATTCAGCATCTGTGAAGCCCCGAGAACAGTGCCTGGCACATAGAAAACGCTGTGTAAGTGTTCATGAAGTAAAATTTGAGGGCCAGTGCCATGCGGGAGAAGCCAAAAGGCTGGGTAAGGGCTGCCTTCTCTGAGCCTCGGCTCCTTCTTTGACCACAAAGGGGTTGGGCTATCCATGGTTTTCAAACTCCAGCAGCTTAACTCTCCCTTCAACACAGTTTTATGCAGGATATCCCAGTTTCTATCCCAGGATTCTGCTAGAATGAGGGCCTGGAATAATGAGTCTTAAGACATCTGCTTGGAACCTGAGGCTCCTAAGAGCACAGTGTTGATGCTCCTGGAGGAGAGAGCAACCTTCCTAGATGTTCTGGCTCCAGGGAGAGAGAAAGATGGTGGGAAAAAGCCTGAGTGAGGGTTGGGGTCCTAAAGGTGGGGAACAGCCTGGTCTAGGCCCTCAGATACTCACGGTCATCAGCGTGGACAATCTGGAAGTTCTTGACTGAGGCCTGCGTGACTCTACCTTGGAAGTTGAGGGTGTAGGAGCCACTGTCTTCATTCCAGACAGGTGGTTTGTTGTGCAGCTCAACGAGGCTCTCCAGCGTTTTGTTCTGCCAGCGCACCAGCAGCCCATCGCTGGCCTGGGATGCCGGGAAGTATTGGGGAGAGGACAGTTAGGGCTGGGTGAGATTTCTCAGGAATGACAGGGGAAGGGGCCTGGGGACCTGTGCATGCTCTTGCACAGCCTGGATGTCAACGTCCACTCAGGGTATCTTTGAGAGCATGCTTGGTCTCTGGTGTCCTTGTGGGCAGGGTGAGCATTGTGAGAATGGGGCTTGCTGTGGGACACCAAAGTGGAGGTTGGAAAAGGGAAAGTAGCATCTGGCGCACAGTCGGTGTTCCGTGGCACTGGTACCCAAAGGTTCCTCAGAAAGGCCATATGCTGGCACCTGATTACAAGGATGAACCAGACATTCTAGAACCTACAAGGAGGTCATAGTTGAACTTGCGGAGATGAACACGTAAACAGTGGTTAAAACAAAGTGTCCTGGAAGAGAGTTCCTGGAAGGAGTGACATCTGTGTGAGGTGCTCTTGAGTTCTTTCTCCCCTGATTTGCCTAGCCACCTGGTACATTAATGGCTTAGAGTGAATCCACTCACGGTCATGTCCTCCAAGACACCTTGCCGACCCTATGTCTGATTCAGATGTCCTAGCTCTGAGCTTCCAATAACTCCTTGCTCTTCCTTCTCCCACTACATTGTAATGGACAGAGTTAGATACTCTAAGGGCAGACACAGTATCTGAATAACATCTCTGTGTCTCAGTTTCCCTCAGTTGTGAGGATTAAATAAGTTAATAGCACATAAAGTGTTATTTAGATCAGTTCCCCTGGAAGACAGTAAATGTTCAATAAATGTTAGATATTGTTTTGATGTTAACTGCTGTGTTGTGTTGATTTTTGATCTCCAGTGCTTGGTTTTAAGGAATGGTTGTAGAATGAATGAACTGAGATGATAAAGAGCGACCCAGAACATCACTGGGTGGCTTTCTACTGAGCCCAAATGCACAAAAGACACTTCCACTGGAGGATATGTATGTTTATTCCAGGCAGAGAAGGAGCAAGTGTGGGACCCACAGGATCCTCTAAACCAGAACCTCCCATGGCTGGTGCCCCATGGGTCGGCTGGGCCTGATTACCATGTGACCTTCCAGAATGGAAGAATTTATGATCATGTGATAGGGATATTGTTTTTTCATTGAAAATGAGTAAAGGGACATTGCTGTGAGTATGGGGCATGCCAGGCCTCCTGTCTCTGAAATCCTGGGTTCAAAGGACCCACACTGCTCAGGGAGGGGTGCGGGGCTGACTCTGAAGGAGGCCACCTTTCTGTAGGACATCTCTCCATTTACCCTACACCCACACCCATACACATACACACACACACACACACACACCCTTTGCTTTTAAAATATAAGTTAAATCATGTCACTCCTTTGCTCAAAACCCTGCTCTGGCTTCCTGTTTCTCTCAGAGTAAAAACCAGTTATACAGGCCCTATCTGCCCCTCACTCTCACCTATTACCTCATCTCCCTCCAGCCACACTGGCCACCTGCCTGCTGTTCCTTAAACCCATCAGGCCCCTTCCTGCCTCCGGGCCTTTGCACTGGCTCTTCCCTCTGCCTGGATGATCTTTCTCCAGATATCTGCAGGTTTGCTCCCTCACTTCCATCAAGACTTTGCTCAAATTTCACCTCAATGAGGCCCATTCTGACCACTGTATTTAATATTGAAACCTATAAACACACAACTCTCATCTCTCTAACCCTGTTTGATCTTTTTTATTTTTTACCCAAAGCACTTAGAATTTTCTAACATACTACATAATTTACTTATTTCTCACAATTATTATCTACTGTCTTGCTCTACTAGAATGCCAGCTTCATGAGAGCTTATCTTTGTTTTGTCCACTGATGTCTTCCAGGTACCTAGAATAATACTTGGCATTCAGGATATGTGTGTTGAATATATAAATGGGTGATTTGGTGTAAATGTTAAAAAAAGCAATCATTGTGCTTATTTCAGTGAATTCAATTACACAAACTTTGAATTCATTCCACAAATTGCCAGAATGAATTTGCCCTGGAGGGTGGAGTGTGCTCAGGAGGCTGGGTGTTGGGCAAGCTGACTGCCCCACTAACGCCCCAGCTCCCCCAGAATGAGTCACACAGGGAGTGGGACCCTCAGGGAGGGGTCAGGGAGGTGCAGAGCTCACATTTCGGGGCCTGATGGGAACCCTCTCGTTGTCCGCATTCATGCCTGGAATGATGACCGTCATTCGCCTGGGTCCTCGGAAGCCCAGCACGTTGGTTTCCTGGGAGGGAAATGAGCATTAGGCCAGCCTCTGCAAGGGGAGGGGCCTGCCACGGGGACAGCTGGAGTCTCACATAGATCACAGCTGCCAGCTCCTGCCGAAGGCTCCCCACATCAGCGCTGCTTCTTCCACGGTGCGGGTTCTGCCCATTGTCAAAGACAGTAAAGCGGTTCCCCAGGAGGTTGGACCTGCAAGAGGGTGGAGCTGGGGGCGGGGCTAAGGGAATTGCACGCTCCTACTCCAACACCCAGCCAAGCAGTTTTGAGAGTTGATCATTAGGGGTGAAGGTGTCTTAGGATAGAGCAATTCATGTCTCCTGCCCAGGCTTCCCACATGGGGTCTTTTATAAAGATGGGTTTAGAGACTGGGCAGTGTTCAAATCTCAGCTCCATCTCCTACTACCTGTGTGACCTTTGGGAAGTTACTTAACTGGTCTGAGCCTCAACATCCCCATCTGCAAAATGGATATATGAATAGTATTTACCTCATTTGGTTGATAAGAGGATTAACTTGGTTAATATTTACAAGTTACTTAGAATTAAGCTTGACTCAGGGGTCCGGCCCCTACCTCTCAGATTTGTGGAGAGGATTAGATGAGATATAGGAGGACACATAGCACAGGGTAGGTGCCAAATACCTGTTCGTTCATTCACTTAGTAACTTTTTACTGAGTAGCTATTGTATGCCAAGTGCTAGGGAAGACAGGCCCTGCCCTCGTGGAACTAACATTCTCTGTTCCAAGTGAGGTCCCTGAACAAGCAGCGCAGGCATCACCTGGATGGTTGTTAGAAATACAGAATCTTCCCCCCAACCCCTGCTCCACCCCAGACCCACTGAACCATTTTAGCAAGATCCCCAAGTGATCTGTACAAAGTGTGAGAAGCCCCGGGACAGCCTGTCCAATGTGGTGGACACTCTGCAGGCACAGGGGACAGAGAAGACTGGCCATGGACCTCTTGCTGCTCTGAGCCCCCCTGCCCCACCTCAGCTTCCCGACAAAATTCTCCCCTCCTCGGGACAGATTGGTAGGGTCGCTGGAGATGAGGTAATTGGCTGTCCTGCTCCGTTTCCGTTTCCTGCCAGCCAAGAGGAACACCTGGGGGTGGTGTGGCGACAAGTGAGGGGATGGGAAGATGGGGTGGCAAAGGAGGTGGATGAGGGGAAGAGAAAGACTGTTTGCCTTGTAGACCTTCCCCACATCTTGGCCCCAGACCCTCCCTCAGCCTGGGTTCTGGCGCCTCCAGTCTCCCTCCTCCTCCCTCTCTCTCTCCCTCTCCCTTACCCACCTTTTTCTCCGTGTCCAGGTGCAGAAAATAGGAGGGATACAGGCCCCTATCCATACCCTTCTTGTCCCGGGTCAGCCGGCAGCGCACTGTCCAGCCCGGGGACGCAGGCTGAAGAACGAACTCCTGGGGTTCGCCCACTTCCACGGATGGGGACGGGGCCCTCTCCTCCTGCTGGGTGGGGGCAGAGGGTACATCAGCCCTAGGGCACTACCTTCCCTGCCCTTAGTGTGTCCTCAGTACTGGGACATGGGCAGGGCATGCAGGACTTTCTGTGTGCCTCTTTCTGTTCTCACCACTTTCTGTGCGGGGAGAGAAGAAAGAGGCCAGCTAGAGTGTGGCGGGCCCCTCATCTTCTGCAGCAGCTCAGCAGGCGTGTTAGGAGGCTCACGGAGACTTGCACTTAATTATTATTTCATTTAGCTCGTAGTTAATTTAAGAGTCCAGACTCTGGAGTCAGAGAGCCTGCGTTCAAATTCTGATTCCACTACTATTTGTCAGGTTTGTTAAGGGCTCTGACTTAGGTTTTCCATCTAAGAAGTAGATAGGCTGGGCGTGAATCCCTGGGACTGATCTTAGTTAACTTACACACTTAACAAACACTCATATAAAGTCTATCAATATGCCAGGTGTAGTTTTAAGCACTTTTCAAATACTAACTCATTTAATCCTCTTATCAATATCCACTGAGGTAACTAACTGTCCCATTTTACAGATGACATAGCTGAGGTTCAGAGAGGTTAAGGAGCTTACCCAAGCTCACATAGTTAGTAAGAGGTGGAGCTGGGATTTAATGCTGCCCAGCTTCCTGTTAGATCCAGAGCCTTTAGAAACAACTTCCTTCATGTGGACACACTCTCAGGGGGTGAGGGGAGGTGAGACTGAAGGTATTAATTGCTGTGTTCTAAGCACAGAATGCAGAGGAAGTATTAGCTATCACTATTACTATGAACACATAGTACTCAATGTACTAGCCAGCCTCCAAATTGGTTCCCAGTTGTCCCTGCCTCCTGGTATTGACCCCCATGTGCGGTGCCCTCCCACACTGTATCAGGGTTGGTCTTTGTGACCAATATATGTGGTAAAAGTGATGCAGTGGTCACTTCTAAGGATAAAGCTAAGGCGCAAAAGGTACTGTGGCTTCTCTTAGCTCTTTCTCCCTCAGGCCATTCTCGGACTCTGGGGAGGTTGGCTGCTGGGTCATGAGAATACTGCAGTTGCTCTCCCTCAAGCTGCCCTGTGAGAGGCCTACAGCCAACAACCACAACAGTGAACCATTTCAGAAGTGGATCTTCCATTTCTAGTCAAGCTTTCAGAGTGACTGCGGACCTAGGTGACATCTTGACTGCAACCTCATAAGACCCCAGGCCAGAACTACCCTGCTAAGCTGCTCCTAGACTTCTGACTCACACAAATTAAGAAAATAAATGTTTGTTGTTTTAAGACACTAAATTGTAGGGTGATTTGTTATATGGCAATACATAGTTAATATAGTGAACAAGCAAATTTTGCTCATGGAAAAACTAATAACAATTTGGTTGCATTAGGTTCTATGGTGGCCTGGCCTGGTGACCCACACTGTCCCTTCTGTTCTCACAGACATAGGGCCCTTTGCCCTCATGTTCTAGCCCTCACAAGACAGGGAGTGAAAACTCTAACCCCAGCGTTTCCCAGTTCTGATGTGCTGTGGTTGGGCATTTTGCCGAGGGCAGGTTTGTGCTGCGTATGAAGTGAGACTGGTAGTGGGGAGCGGGCCCTTTGCCTGTGGGCAAGTGAGCACCTCTTCTCCACTCTAGGTTGCTCCAGAAGAAACTTGTAAAACATAAGAGTATGTTTGGAATGTAGCCTGGAGAAAGCCAGAGCACATTCAAACATTTCTACAGCTGTGGATTTCAAGGGCCTACTGGACAGAAGGCTGTACTGCCTTCAGTTCTATTCCTCCTGGGACAGAGTAAACTGCCCCTTCAGTTTATATATCAGCAGCTGTGTGCCTTAGCTACCGTGAGTCAGCCCCCAAGACCTGACCATGCCCAAACAAACTAACAAACCCACGCAGCGAAGACCCCAACTCTGCCCTCATGGTGATCTCTCCACATGTGGAAAACATTTTCTCAAAGACTCTCATCACTTTCTCTTCCCAGTTGGACCTCTCTCTCCTGCTCACTTGAGTTTGTGCATGTTGGTGCCTGAGTTTTTAAGGGCAATATTCAACATATTTAACAACATGCTCTGCCTGTGGAGAATGCCCAGTCAGAATGGACACTGGTAGGCCTGGAGGAGAATCCTAGAGGCTCCTGACAGCCAGTGTTAACCCTTTAGTGGCTGGAAGGTCGGGAGGCACTGGGTGGTGTAGCAGAAAGCACTTGGGGAGCAGTAGGGTGGGCATATTTGAACTCCTTGTTCAGCTGGCTGTCAGTCAGGGTGCATACACAGGAGCATGCTGGCCTGTGTAGTCCACCTCCCTGGTCCAGAAAATGTGTCTTTTCATATGGGGGCTAAAGAGGGGAGGGCTTAGAGACAGGGGACATAAGGGCCCTGGGTGGCCCAGTCCCAGTCTGGCGATCCCACAACTGCCTCTTCTGTTCTCACAAGTCTGGTGCCCTTTGTTCTCATATCCTGTCACCAGAGGAGGAGCCAAGATTCTAACCCAAAGGGATTTCATGGCCCCAGCCCACAAGATCCCACACTCTAGTCCCCCAAGCCCAGGCCCCTGCCACTGTCCCTAAAAGGACCTGAGCCCCCTTCCCCTCTGAGACCCAACCTTTTTGCTTTTCCCTTTCGCTTTGCCCTTCTGATTGCTGTTCTTGGTGACCACAGTAGCCCCCTCTTCCTCCTCTCCCTCTTCTTTCTTCCTCCCCTCTTCTGAGCCTTTGGAAGTGCCTGGAACAGAGCGGGGACAAGCCTTTTTACCCTGGCAGAGTACTCATGGTTGCAAAGTGCTTCTAACAGCCATGTCTCCCTCAGACCCTTCCCACAACCACAGGAGAGTAACCCCATATTACTATTATCAGAGGCTCAGAAAGTCAAAGACACCTGCCTAAGGCCACACAGCTATTGAAATGGTGGTCAAGATGCCCCCCCACCAAGTCTTCTGACTCTATAACCCACCCTCCTACCTTGCGCTGTGCCCCAGCTCCGCACCCCCAGGACTGCCTCTCCATGTCATGGCACCACAGGACACTGCCACCCACCTTTCTTCTTCAGAGCTTTCTTAGCTGGGCCATTGTCCCCAACCCGAAACATGGCTGCTGGGATCTTCTGCGCTGTTGCTGAGCTCAGGGAGGGGTCCTTGTCAGCTTCACCAGACCCTGTGTGTGCATGTGAAGGGGTCACAAGCCCCACCACACCAAGAGTGCCCTGTTCCTCCAGGGACCAGTCTCACCTTTCTTCTTCGTCTTTCTTGTCTTGGTCCCTTCCCCAACTGGCACCTTCTTCTTAATGCGCAGAGGTTTTGGTGGGGGGACAGGGCTCCCCAGGTCCTCTGGACATGAAGGGTGGGAGTTAGACAGACCCTAGGGAGGCAAGCCCTGGCTGGGGCTTGGAACCTGCCTTTTGCTGTGCTCGTTTCCAACCCTGAGTATGCAAAGGGCCCACTTATACTGGACTGCGAACCTGAAGGACAAGGTGCCCAGGCCGGGGGCCGCCACTGCCTATATTCATTGACTGACTTTTACTGTAATCACACTGATACTTTTTATAAAAATTATAACAATAATTCATATTGGATTTTAAAAAGAACCCAACAAACATCACAAGAAAAAACACCCCAAGTTCTCTGCCCTCCCTTGTTCACAGAGCGCCCTGGGCAGGGGCAGGGGTCATGGTATGGGGGGCACATATTGGTCTGCGTCCTAAGGACTATGGGGGAAGAACCACCAGAGGGGGATCTTTCAGGTCCAGGCACTGGGTAACTTTGATGTTTCAGCTCCTGTGCACCAATGAGAACCCAAGCCCCTGGAGGGCAGGGCTAGTTTTACCTGTCTGTGTGCTCTCTGTGCCCTGGACACCCACCCTTCCGACCCTGGGCCTTGGTCCTCTTCTCCCTCAAGTCTGCAGAAGCCTTCTCTGTTGGGGGCTTCTTGGGAGGCAGAGGGGTTTTCTTTTTCTTTCCCTCCTCCTGTTCCCCTTCATGGTCCTCCTGTTCCCCTTCATGGTCCTCCTGTTCCTCCTCCTCATCCTCTGTAGGTAGAAACTCTTCATAATGGGGGCAGGGGTGGCCCCATTTTGGGGGGAGCCCAGACCCTCCATACTGGCGCAAGACGGGACTGAACGCCAGGGGCAGGAGGCTTTCCTTCTGGAACTGGAACAGGAGGCAAGGAGTTCCAGCAACTTCCCCAAAGAATGGGGGTGACCCCAAAGTCTTCGGAGGTGTACAGGCCGGGAGAGTGAGCTGGATTTGGGGGCGAGTGCTGAGATCTGGGGGTCCTGTTCAGGGAAGATGCCCTCCCTCCCCCCTCCTTCCTCTCGTCCTCTCTCTGGGACCCTCCCCTCCTCGCCCGCCTCCCGCTCCTTCCCTGCGGCTTTCGCGGCCCCAGCGCTCTTCCCGGCCCGTCTGCTTTCGACCCTGAGCCAGGCCCACCGGGCTACCTCCGGTCCCTTAACTGCTCTGTGCCTCAGTTTCCCCACCCCGAAAAAGGGAGGAAGAACAAGGGAATTAAGTGTTTTTCTGGCTCAAAGACAAAGTCGGAGAAGTGGAGGGTGTTTCTTCGTGTCTGCTCCTCCCCGTCTGCGGGTCCGCCCAGCCCCTTCCCTCCTTCTCTCCACCCCGCCCGGTACCGACACTTCCCTCGGGCCGTTCTCACCGTCCTCTGCGCCCTGGGCTCGGGCTCCCAGGAAGACTTCTCGGGGGTGGCGCTTCTTGGCCTCGGGGTCCCCGAGGAGCTTGGTATAGACGGCCTGCGGCGCCCGGGCCGCGGCGGGCTCCTCGCGCCGCCTCCCCCTCCGCGCGGCTGAGCCGGACGCGCGCGTCAGCCGCGCCCGACCCCTCCGGCAGCGCCCGGCCTGGGCTGGGCGCTCCCCGCCCCGGCTCCAGACCCTCGGGTTCCCCCGGCTCCGCTTCCACGGCCCACGCCCCTCCTACGGCTTTCATTCATCCCCGCACACCCCGCACCCCGCCTCGGCGCCGCCCCGCTTAGCCTCCCGCCCCCCTCATCCGCCCTCCGCGTCCCTCGCCCTGGGGGACTCCCCCGGGCTCGGCCCCCCGCCTGCCTCCAGGTCTCCTGGCCTTCGATCCCGCAGGGCAGGCGGACTCAGAGGCCTCGGCCTCCTTCTTCAGCCTCTGTCCCCGGGCGGGTCGCTGCGGGGTGCGGGGTCAAGAGGAAGAAGAGGAAGGAAAGGGGGGCTCAGAAGGCTGCCTGTCACCCTCTAATCCCTTGAGTCGCCAGAAATAACCACGGATTATCGGGAGGGAACTGCAGCCTCCTTGTTGGGGTGAGGAAGGATGATCCTCCAATGCACCTCGGCCACCTCCAATGCCCCAAGGACTGACTTCCTTTCCTGGACACTCCGTGCTCCCAAACACCCCTTTGCTAAAAACGAGCGCACACCCCCTCTCCAGGGAAGCACCCCACCCCCGACTCTGCTGAGGGAGGCGTCCCCCTCCCAGACCCTCTACCCTACTTCGGCTTACAGTGTGTGTACGGGGGGATCTTTCTGCCTCTTTTCCAAACGGCGGTGACGTACCTGCGTGGGGCGCCGCGGGACCTCGGGGCTCCCCTCTTCCTCCTCAGGCTCACTGAGGGTAGCAAAGCAATCAGTCTGGCTCCGTTCCCTTTTCCTACCCTTCCCAACACCTCCCTTTGGGTCCCCCAGAGTTCAGGTGGGCAGCCGGGGACCTCCCGCACCTGTCCGAGGCCCACGCCTCCCGGAGGGCGTCGGCCTGCAGCGGCATGGTGCCTTCGCCTACCCGCACCCCGTCGGCGGCCACGCTGCACCCTAGGAGCCCGGCCGCCTGCCCCGGCTAATCCGGGCTCAACTGCACCCCACCTCCGGCTGGCTCAAGACGGTGGGGGCCGGCAGCGCGGTGAGGGTGCTCCTGCCTGCGGCCCCGCCCGCACGGGGCCCAGGCTGCGAGGGAAAAGGCTGAAGCCCCAAGTTCTTCTCAGACCCCCAGCAGCTGGAGGGTGGCATCACTGTGCCAGCAAGCAACCTACCCAGCCTTGAGTTAGAGTTACTGATCTGTAATTCGTCAGTGGTCAAAGGGGTGTGGGAAGAAAATATTAGATCAGATCCTATATTTTTCATAAAAATAAGACTAGAATTTACTAACACTTAATACATATGGATTGACAGAAGTAGGTGTATATACTTTATAAAGAAATATGCCCAGATGATGGGTGTACATTTACCTATTTTTTTTTTTTTTTTTTTTTACTGACAGGGGTCATGCTTTTTTAAAAGTCTGGAGACCAGAGATGTGGTGTTGGTGTGACTGACTTCATGAGAAAGGCTTGGTGAAGTGCCAGGCGGCCCAGAGGGCAGCCCAGGGGGTGTCTGCCGCCTGATTGGAAGCTGGGAAGATAAGTGGGAGTCCCACAGGCAAACTAAAGCGGGGACGGCTCCGTGGAGAGGGAGCAGGCAGACAACGTCTCGGTGGCTGGAAGCGGCCAGCTGAGTTCAAAGGCCTGCCATCTCTGGCATGGCCACTCCTGAGCCCAGGCTCTGAGCTCTGCCACTTAGGAGCTGACCGTCCCTCAGTGACTTAGCCTCTCTGGGCCTTTGTTTGTCATTCATAAAATGGGTTTGATAAGTCTCGTGCAGCCTAAATTAGATAAGTGAAAAACTGCACGCCGTGAGCACTCAATAATTGGTATTACGTGCCTCTTTTCAGAGCACTTCCACTTAATCTGTCTCCCTAACATTTCCAGCACAACTTGACACATGTTTGGGGTTCATTTTTTGAGGGAGAGAATTAATGAGTGCATCTTTATTTCACTTGTTTCTCACAAAAGTCCATCCAGTGAGATAGCGTAGAGATTACCTCCATTTTATAGGTGGAGAAACCGAGGCTCAGGGAGGTGAGCTGACTTGCTCGGTGTCAACCAGAGCTTAAAGTTGCTGAGCGGGGGCTTGAATCCAGACCTGTCTGCTATGAGAGCTTTTGCCCCTTGCCTGTGCACATTTTATAGTCTCAAGGATTAGAGATGGGGATTGAATGAAAGGGTCAGGCTTTTTGACTTTCTTCATTCCTTGGTCCACGTGACCCAGATTTGCCATAATTAATCTTTCTAAAATGCTACTTCTTCAGATGATGCCTTTGCTAAAAAAAATTCATTGGCTCTATATGCCTAAGGTTCAAGTTTAAATGTGCTGGGTTGGCATTCAAGGCTCTCCCTGACCAGGCCCCGACCTGCCATTCTAACTACAGGGATGTCTCAAACCCTGCTGTTCAGCCCCATAGGTTTACTCAGTGCTTTGATCCTTTCTCCCCTCCATGCCCTTCCTCAAGCTGTTCCTTCTTGGAATTCACTCACTATTCCACAAAACCTATCCAACTCTACAGAGCTCTCATGTCCCCTCCTCCAAGATTCTCCAGTCCTCAGTTGCCTCTGAATATATAATCATAATAATAATACTAGCATTTATTGACCACCTACTGCGTGTCAGGCCCCTTGCTGCCATTCTCTTTCCACCTCACAATAATATTTATGAGGCAGATATTAACACTGTTAACAAAGGTGAGGAAACTCACAGCTGAAGGTTGATCAACAGACATTTCCCAGGTGCCTACCATGTGCCAGTCACTGATCGCTCAGTGATAGACAAAGGGATGTGGTCCCTGCTGTCCTGGAGCTCACATTCTTGTGAGAAACATAGTAAAGACATAAATACACAATTAGTTCTAATGACCTCATTATTATTAAGTGTAACAAATGTCAAGAATGGAAAGAACTGGATTCCATGAGACTAGCAGGTAAGATCTAGTCTGGATTTCAAAGACAGACAAGGCTGTCAGAGAGGGAAATTTTTAAATTTAGGTATGAAGGACTTCAAAGACACATAAGAAAATGTTCCAATCATAAGGCACAGCTTAAGCAAAATGTTTCTAGGCAGCAAAGAACTTGGCACCATGGAGCAGTGCCACTCCTTCGGCAGGGCGCGAGCAGGCCTGTCTAAGACCCTCGCTTCAGAGGTGCTGAGAGTCTGAAACTCCAAACAAATGCGTAACTAAGAAGCACATGCTCCATGGCCTCAGCTGATCCCCGCAGACAGGAAATCCAAATGTCCACAACCCAACGCTGCCCAGGCCCCAGGAAACTGACTCCATACCTCCTGCCCACTGTTCTCCAAACCAAAGGTGTCTGTCTGCCTGGCCAGCAGGCATGATGCAGCTTGGGAGTGCGGGCAGGAGCTGAAATTCTTGACTGGACAAAAAGATAAATTCATTTCTCAAATCTTCCCGCTCAGGTTGCATGTATGTGATAGATGTTTGCATAACAAGTGTCCATTTTCTTGCTTCTTTTCCTGGTTTGAAGGTTCTCATGAATTAGTGTGGTCTTCATAACAGTGCACATGGCAGCCAAGGGACATTGTATCATATTTTTAAACAGTCCACATGAGGGTTCAGTTCCTCTGCATGGCGGCCTGGACGTACTGTGTGAGGCATGGTAGCAGTTCTTCATATTGGCGACTAGTGGGACATTGGATGCTATCATGGGACTACTTCTAAAAATATTTAATAAGGTGTAATTAAAATTTCCCAAACCACTTAAATTTGATTAAGATTTTGATATTCATTAATTATTAACTATATTTGTCTTTTTATTTTAATATCTAATTTTGAATATATTAGAAAAGTCACTTTTGAAAACATGTAAAAATAATTTTAATTAAACAATCTCTTAACATTTACTTTTGTTCCTTTTGAGGAGAATGTATTCAAATTTTGTATGTTTTGAATGCAATTACATTTAAAAAAAAAAACCCTTGATCCCTGGCTGATTGACTCTGTTGGCTGGAGCGGCGTCCAGAAAAGGTTGCAGTTTCAATCCGCTGTCAGGGCACACACCTACGTTGTGGCTTTGATCCTGATCGGGGAGCAGATGGAAGGCAACTGATTGATGTTTCTCTCTCTCCCTCCCTCTCTTCCTCTCTTTGTAAAATCAATAAACATATCCTCGGGTGAAGATTAAAAACAATCCTTCGAGAATTAGCACGAGTCAGGATCATGACAGGAACAGAAAATGGCTAAGTGGAACTCAGAAAAGAATAAAAAGAAACTTCTGGGTTTTGGTGGGGCCAGAGCGGTGACCATGTGTGGGGAACTTAGAGGCAGTGAAAATGTTCAGATTTGGGTCAGGGGTGGATTTAAGATCAAACATTGAGATTTTGGTTTAAATGAGGATCAGTTTAGGGTAAGAGTCAGAGCAGAAACAGAGATAATTTCTAGTACCTTCTAATCTGCCATGAGTACACTAGGCCTTTCTCCAAAGGAAGCCAGACTTAAGGCTCTATAATTACAC
The DNA here is from genome assembly GCF_021234165.1 of Pteronotus mesoamericanus. NCBI lineage: Eukaryota > Metazoa > Chordata > Mammalia > Chiroptera > Mormoopidae > Pteronotus > Pteronotus mesoamericanus. Next base: position 5,580,336 of record NW_026555085.1, read on the forward strand.
AATGTTTTGGTCTAAAAATGACGTTTCTCAACTTGATCACTGGCGTTAGTCACCAGACCCAATTTCATATGAATTTTAGCTGTTTGCTAAAATTAAATCCACTCTCAGAAGACAGAGATTCGCTACCACCACTGATGAGGCTGCTGATAATGAGCTGCCATTTGCCAGGCACTGTGCCCAGTGCTCTCCACTCATCCTCCCAGCACACGTGCACGTCTGCGGTTCAGAAAAGTCAAGGGACTTCCCCCAGGTCGCACAGCTGGTGCTCGGTGGAGCATTGCCGACCAAACACCCATTGTGCGCCTGTATTTACTTGTCCTGTCTCGAGTCCCTGTGGGAAGTTTGAAAGGCAGGCGAGCACATTATTTCACTTCTCTAGCCTGTAAAGTGGTGACAATAACTGTACTTGACTTTATGAAAGTTGTGAGAATTAAACTGTTTGATACACGTACAGTGCTTAGCATGGTGCCTGGCACACAACAAGGGTCCTAGCGATCTTAGCTGTGTGTTGCTTGACTTTCAGCTCACAGATCAGGAAACTGAGGCCCAAGTCCCTAAGCAACTCAAACCCAGGTCTCCCTGGCTCAGCCTCTGTGGTGCAAAGGTGAAAGGAAAAAAAAGGGGGGGAGGGGACACTCTCCAAAGTCTGAGCATTGGCGATGAGCTGAAGATTTTGCCCAGAAACAGAATCAAGTGCCCTGCTTTACCAGGTACCAGCTGGGTGACATAGGGCAAGCTTCCCTCCTTGCTCAGAACCTCTTGCCTCAAACTTCAATTTCTTGATCTGGCAAAGTAATAAATTTGCATCGCAAAAGGATACATTCTGGTGGGCTTATCAGAAACCTGGGACCTCTGCAGACTGAAGGTATGCTCAGGCTCCTGCAAAATCGAAAATAGTCCTGAGCTCGGAATGGGCTCTTTCTGCTGGCTTGATTTTGTTGAGGTTTTTCGGGGCTTCTTTCCTCCATCAGCTCCCCTGGCGTCCCATAGCCCCTGGCAGACTGCCCTAGGTGGGAGTTTGCCTCAGGGAACACAGACTTGAGGTGCCAGTGTCCTGGTCTTATCGTGGCCTCTCAGAAAAGGAAAAGGAGGCTCAGAAAGGTGAAGTCACTGTCCAGGTGTCATAGGTGGGCCATGAACAGGATGCAGGCCAGCTCTCTGAGTGTAGTTCCTCGGAGCAGCACCCAGGAGGGGCTCGAACGCCTGCTGAATGAAGCCTGGAGGCCGCTGGGTGTTGGTTGCATGAGCTGAAAATGGGATTCGAACCCAGTTTTTACCATCATAAAGCTCATAGTCTGGGTAGGAGATGAGGGTTGGCTGTGGGGGACACAGAGGATGAAACAAAGGTACTGCTATCTTAGAATGTGACCATTGGTGCTAGTGGGGGACCTTGTGCCTTTTCACAGAATCAGTGTGAATCTGAGCTGGAAGGGCCCTGCAGGTCCTGCACTGTGGCCTCCAGCAGGGTCAGGAAGCCTCCTCTGCACAGTCCCCAGCCTCTTCTGACACACCTCCAGGCACAGGCCGCTTGCTGCCTTTTGAAGCCACCATGACAGGAGACCGGAACTTTCTGGCCAGTCCGCCACATGGACCAGGTGCAGGAGGCCCTTCTGAGAAAGTGAATGACTGACAAGATGGGTGAAGGCTGGAGCCAGAGAGACTGACAGAGGGGCTCTATGCATGCCAGGCGCTGTTCTGGGCAGTTGATGAATAGCAGGAAACAAAATGGACTAAAGTTCCTACCCTTGTAATGGTGACATTGTAAACCAGGTAATACACACTGCACCAAAAATAAAAGAAGGACAAGAGGAAAAAGTGTAAAAGTATGAGAGGAGAGGGTTGCAGTTAAACAGAGTGATCTGGGAAGGTCTCACAGAGAAGGTGACGTTTGAGTAAAGACCTAAAGAGGTGAGAGGTGAGCCACATCAATGTCTGGGGAAGAGCATTCAAACAAATGGAACAGCAAGTGCAAAAGCCCTGAGGTAGAAGCATGCTCGGCCACATCTGAGGAATAGCAAGGCTAGACCAGAGTGAGTGAGGGGACAGTAGCAGACAAGGTCCGAGAGGCACTAGAGGTGTGATGGGGGCTGGGAGCAAGGGGATTAAGGTAGCGTTGGGTTTTACTCAGTGAAAACTGGGGAACATCGAAGGGTTTTGCATACTTTTTAACAAGACCACTCTGGCTTTTGTGTGGAGATCTAGGAGGGCAAGGAGGCCGGCAAGGAGGTTGCTGCAGCCCCCAGGCAGTGGACAGGTGAGAAGGTGGTGGACGTGACAGGCTCCCCAGAGACACTGGGTGTGGGTGGGGCATGAGGGGTCAGGGGAGAGGGTCCATTAACTCGGATGAGGAGGACTGTGGAGAGTCAGGTGTGGAAGGTCAGGGGTCTTGTGTTGGACATTTAGGTTTAAAGTGCCAATTGGACATCCATGTGCGATGGCTGTAAGTCTGGCCTAGAGGAATAAAATTAGGAGTCATCAGATTGCATACAGTAAAGTCAGATCCCTGGCTGAGGTGGCACGGGAGCTGGCGAAGTTAAGCAGATGGGGGTCTGAGGGCCGAGCCTGGGGTGGGTGGGAGTCAGCAAGAGGGTGAGGAGAGACCAGCTGAGGAGCCTGAGAAGGAGCAGCCAGGGAGGGAGGAAACTCCAGAGTGTGGAAAGAGGGAGTGACCGGTGTCAGGCGCCGCTGGGAGAGAGGGTGACAGTGTATTTGATTGTCCGAGCCCAGATGCTTGTGAAGGGTGTGCTATTCATAATCACGCCAGAGCAACAGACGGGACCCAGGACTGTCACAGTGCAGCCAGCCTGTGCAGGCGCCCGATGGGCTGGGCCAAGGTAGGTGAGCCAGGAAACGGGTCCCTGGCCTGCGCACCATAAGTTGCTGGTGGCATGGACACGGGCGGTTTTGCAGAAGTGGGGTGGTGGCAGCGACAGCCCGGGAGAATGGGGGACCTGAACAGGGCTGGGGAGCAGAGAAATGAGGAGCCAGTTAGAGGGGGAAGTAGATTCGAGAGGGATGTTTTTGTTTTGTTTCTAAGTTGGGAGAAATAACATATTTGTAAGCTAAAAGGACTGGGAAAAAGTGACAGATCATTCAGTAGATGCAGTTTCTTCTGAGGTTGAAAGGCAGTGGGAGTTGGGGAGCGCAAGGGGGTGAGCTGGGTTCGAGAATGGGATGGATAAAACGGAAATTCTAGGGGGTCAGTTATGCCAAAGAGGTGACAAAATCTAGTGGCAGAAGGAAAATGGAGGATGAGATCATAGAGGCAACGGGGCCAAGGGACAGAGAGGCTGGGCATTGGGAGGGTTTGCTGGAATACGGAAATCACCAAGGACTAGGACAGGGACAGGCCGGAGAGTGAGCCAGGGGCCTAGATCTTCAGAGAATGGTGTAGTCTGGTGATAGGAGATTCAACACTGTGGTCCTTCTTAGGGGTAGAAGGAGGGATTACAGTCTGGAGGCATCTGCTTACCCTCCGGTATGTCTTCTTTCTTATTGATAAAATCCCTAATTTGTAGCCGAGCACATGGACACCCAAAAAACCCACATTTCCCAGCTTTCTTGAAGCCATGTGGTCATGTGGCCACATTTTGGCTCTTGGGATATAAGTGGAAGTATGTATGTCACTTCTTGGAGGTGTCCTTTCTAAGAGGGATACACACTTCTTGGTTCCTTTTTCCTTCCCATTGGCTGGCATGAGGACCTAATGGCTGGAGCTCTAACAGCCATTTTGGACCATGAGGTAACCCTGGGAATGTGAGCCATGACCGTGGAGCAACCAGCTAGGACCCTTAATTTGAGAGAGAAAGATGGAAAAAAGACAACAAACTGATCTTGTTTAAGTCACTATGACATGGGAATTTTCTGTTGCTTGTAGTTAAAGCTAATGCTAATGGTTACAACTGGAAAGTTATTTTGGGGTCATACTGAAGGTGACACTTACTACTAGTGGGCAGTAGTGGGTGCTAAGAAGCCTTGGAAAGTTGTTGAACAGGATGTGAGCTGAAGGGAACTGTATATTCAGTAAGGCTGTAGAGAATAAATTAAAAACAAGGAGGAGAGCCTTGGCTGGTGTGGTTCGGTGGGCTGGGCATCGTCCTGCAAACTGAAAGGTCACCGGTTCAGTTCCTAGTCATGGCACATGCCTGGGTTGTGGGTCAGGTCCCTGGCTGGGGGCATGTCAGAGGCAACCAATTGCTGTTTCTCTCTCTCTCTTTCTCCCTCTCTTCCCCCACTTTAAAAATAAATAAAAATAATCTTTAAAAAAACAAGGAGGAGAAAGCTGAGGTGAGTATATGTAGTTAAGGGGGAACTGCTGAAGACTCGGGTCAATGAGGGCATCTGAAGGACTGGCCTGGAAGTCAGGTTTTAGGAAGGCTGTGAAGTCAGTAATAAGTTTAACAATCAATTCAGGAACTTGATTATGATCAGAGTCAGGTTGCGTGAGGTTTGAGGCTGAAGTTTACTGAGGCCAGAGTTGCATTTCCGGTCAAAAACAAGCAGTGCGCAATGACAGGGCGAGGTGTCACTGCAGCTGTCCGGCAGGCTCAGGAAGCCTTTCTCAGAGGTGCCTGGCACTGGGATTAGTGTTTGATGTGGTGGATGGCAGGTAGAGCATTTGGAACTATATGGGGCGTTTTGAATTGTCATGATGACTTGGGGTTGGGTGCTCGTGGCATTTAGAGAGAGGAGCTGAGGTGCTAGATGTCCTGTAAAGCGGCAAACAGGCACGGTGGTCCTGCCCCGAGGGCTATGCTCTCCTGGGAAACACTGAGGCAGGGCACTGTGCAGAGAAGCGAGGCGCTGGGCAGTATTAGGTTTGAATTCCTGCTCTGTGGCTCTCTTCCCTGGGTAAACATGTCTTCAGTTTCCCCATCTATAAAATGGGATGGTGACAGAACTTGCAGGGCTGGGAGAAAACGAAATTTGCAGATGGCCCAGCAGAAGGTGGCCACCAGCTGCCCTGGGAGAGGCAGATATCCTGAGAGTTCTGGGCCCAGCCGAAGGCAAATCTGGGGAAAGCTGAAGTTCAGTCTGGTTATTTTGGAGCTGTGGTGTCCTACCGTGCTGTGTGTTAGAATCACTCAGGGGCTCTAAAAAATGTTGGTGCTTAGTCTTACTTTCCAGAATTCCGAGTTAATTAGTAGGAAGTGAGGTTGGGCAGTAGGAGTTTTAAAGGCTCCTTGGGTGATCAGAGTCTTCTGTGGGGCTTGAAACTCTCACTCTTTAAATTACTCCTCTCAGTAAAGCAATGATTCTCAAAGTGGGGACTCTGGACCAGCAGAATCAGCATCCCTTGGGACCACGTTAGAAGTGTAAGTCCTCAGACCTTACCACTGACCATCGGAAGCTCTGCGGGGGCCGGGGTGGGGGCCACCCAGCAGCATTCTAGCATGTCTTGCGGGGCCTCTGACGCCCACTCAAGTGTGAGACCCACTGCAGCACAGCACTGTGTCAAGGAGGCCTTCGAGAAATGGCTGACACTGTTTCCTTGTTGGGTGGTTCTCCACACTTCTCTGAATAGCGGAGCAGGCCACATCAGCTGTGGGTGGCTGTGGATGGCAGGCCCATGAGGCCAGGGACTTTGTCTGTCCTGTTCACAGCTGTCTCTCCAGGGCCTGGCCAGGAGTGGGTGTTGAATAAGTGACTGAGGAGACAGAGAGAACTACTGTGAACTGGGAGAGGAGACCCTGCACTTCTCTTACTCTGTCCTGGCCCCACAACATGAGAGCATAGTGTTTCTAGTGTCTAAAGGCACGGATTTCTGGCACCAATGGGCCTTTAACCGCCTGCCACTCCACCCGGCGCTCCTTCCATGTCCGTGCGTGTCTCCAATGTGGTGCGTGAATGTAGCATGGGTATGCTACCTGACACACTATTTGAGATTTTTTTCTTTTACTTTTTGTTTTGAAACAATTTCAAATTTACACACAAGCTGCAAGAATACTACAATGAACTCTGGAATACCCTTGGCCAAAGACCCATTCACTTTTTGCTAATTGTTCCAACAACAGCTTTTAAAAGCCTAGGACCACAATTGGCATTGATTTCGTCTCTCTAGTCCTCTTTAATCTCTGGGGGATTGTCCAGGGCGATTTTCCTGTAGGCGATTTTCACTTGTGGGCAATGAATGTGACTTGAAAGTTGCCTTCGGGACCCAACCTCCACCTAAAAAGCCATTCACTGGACATCATCTCAGCTGAATCCCCAATGGCCCTGGGGGCGAGCAGGGACTATGCATCCAACCAAAAGCCAGGCAGGACTCTGCTGATGGCAAGTGACAGAAGTTCAGTGCCAACTAGCAAAAGCTCAAAGGCTGATTGGCCCCTTAACTGGGCCACCTAGAGGAGGTTCTCACCTCCGACATGGCTGTACCCAGCGGCTCAGAAAGTGTCCTCAAGTCACCCTCTCTGCTTTCCTCTGCGTTGGTCGGAAAGGTGACCGCTGACGGCTCCCTGACCATGTCAATTCCCCCAAAGCGGCGGCCTGGCTGGCTCCACTGGAGTCACTCGCCAACCCCCGGATTAGTCTGTATAGGCCAAGAGAATGGGGGCACTATGATTGGCCAACTCGAGTCATGTGCTCGCTTCTGGGCGGGGCTCTCTGTGATTGATAGTCTCCCTATTGGAGAATGGCAGTTCTAAAACGGAAAAGAGAGGTTCTGTTACTTCTGATTAATTGGCGAGTAGTCCATGTGGGGAGCTATTGTCAGAGTCAGGAATAATAATATTAGCAGCGACAGTAGTGGTAACAATTCATTGAGAGCTTGCTGGGTTCCAGGCACCGTTATAAGTGCTTTATCTGTACTAGTTCATTTAACACAACCGTTTTGTGCGGTAGATGCCTTCATACATGTTTTACATACGTGGCAACTTCACAAGAGGTGCAGTTATTGGCCCAAGGCCACACAGCCAGTACTCAGCAGAACCAGAACCCCGCCTTCTCTAGTCTCGCTCCAGGGCGGATGGTGACTTGCGGCCGAGCACACCCTCCACCGCCCGAGGTGCGGTAAAGACCCGGCCTGGAGCGAGGGCTGCCCTGCGGCGCCCTCCGGGGGTGGGGAGGGGGAGCTGAACCTCTACCTACAGATCTCTTATCGGAAGTTTTCCATTACCCTCAGAGAGAAGAGCAGAGCCTCAAGGGACAGAAAACAATGGATGAGTTTAGAGCAGCCCGCTAGAATACTTGCCGAACTTTACAAAGCCCCACTGCTCAAGCCGCACCCCAGATCAATGAACCCAGGCATTAGTAGTCTTTAACACTCTCCATGTGAATTCAGTGTTCAGCCAAGGTGAGGAACCACTAGTTTAGAGGCCTTATGGCTTAGTGGAAATAATCGTGGGTTAAGATCCACCTGGGTTTGAGATGTGTCTCAGTCATTGCAAACTGTGTGACTTTGTGGCAGTCGCTTAACTTCCCTGAGCCTCAATTTCCTCATCTTGGAAAGGTGTAATTAAGTCCCTTTACCTAGGGGTTGTGAGGGCCGAATGAGACGATATCCATAAGGCCCCTAGTATAGAGATGGAACTCAACTCCAGCATTACTGGAGGGGGCAGAACAGAGAGCCCTGGTCGCTCGCCTGGCCAGGCTAGCGCAGTACCACCTCGGGAGGCAGAGTGTCGCCTAAGAATCACCATCACCAGGGTGAGGCTGTGAAACGCACTTTGGGAGCTGCTGGGATCCTACAACCCCAGCCCTCTACTTTCGGCTTCCGCCTTCACCGAGGGGCTTGAGGTTTCTGAATGAGGAGACCTTGTGATGGGACGGGTTTGGGTGAGAGGGGTGGTTGGGCATTGGGGCAGAGTGCGGTGGGGGAAGGGCCAAGTGGTTGTGTGGGTGCACTGACTCAGTCTTACCACCAGGTGGCACCAGGAACCCACCCACTGGTCGAGTACACCACCCAGGCTGAGCAGGCTGAAGGACGACGGGAAATAACGTTAGAGGACTTTTTTGTTTTTCTTTTCTTTTCTTTTCTTTTCTTTTCTTTTCTTTTCTTTTCTTTTCTTTTTTTTTTTTTTTGAGTAATAGTATGGGCTAAACCTTATTTTCTTCCATTTCCATTGACTTCGTGCAACAGTCCAATGGCAGGCGCCATTATTCTCCTTTAGGGAGTGACGAAATTCGTGCTGGCACCTAGCAACTAGAAACTGAACCCAGTCAGTCTGACTCCAGGATTAATCTCTTAACCCCTGAGGTCATAGAAGATCAGAACTGCAAGGGCCTTTGCAAATCCTCAGGTCCTGTGATTTCTAAACTTCTTTGATGATAAAAACCACCTGAGGCTCTCTAAAAAATATTTCAAGTCCCTGGGCCCCAGGCACTGAATTAGAATCTCCCAGTAAAAGGGGCCTGGGAACATGTGTGGTTAAGAAGAGTCCCTGTTTGAAACATGGATCTGATCTCAGAGAGGGGAACTGATCAGCCCAAGGTCACACAGCTAATTCTCTCCAAGTTCCTAATATCCTCTAATTCAGAAGCCAGACCACCACCAAAAGGATAAGGTAATGCACCATACAATCCACCAATTCCACTTCTGGGTATCTACCCAAAAGACCTGAGAACAGAGTCTGGAAGAGATATTTGAACAGCCATGTTCATAGCAGCATTATTTCCTATAACTAAAAGGTGGAGGCAGCCCAAGTGCCTATCACGGGATGCATGGAACAAATGTGGTACTCATACAATGGAATATTATTCAGTCTTATAAAAGAAAGGAATTTTGACATGTATGGTAACATAGATGAACCTTGAAGACATTAGGCTAAGTGAAATAAACTCATCATATAAAGACAAATTGTGTATGATTCCCTTGTATCAGGGACCTCTAACAGTCAAATCGTAGAGATGGAAAGTAGAATGGTGGTTGCCAGGGCTGAGGGAAGCGGGAGTGGAGAGTTGCTGTTTAATGGGTGCAGAGTTTCAGTTTTGCCCGATGGAAAGAGTCTGGAGGTGGATGGTGGTGATGATCGCACAATGACATGAATGTACTTAATATCGCGACTGTGCGCTTAAAATGGCTAAGATGGTTGATTTTCTGTTATGTGTATTTTACCATTATAAAAAAAAAATAGGGCCCTGTCTGGGTGGCTCAGTTGGTTGGAGCGCTGTCCCCGTACACCAGAAAGTCACGGGTTTGACTTCCCTTCAGGGCACATACCTAGGTTGCAGGTTCAATCTCCAGTTGGGGCACCTATGGGAGACAACGGGTTGATATTTCTTTCTCACATCAATGTCTCTCTCTCTCTCCTTTCTTGTCTCTCTAAAATCAATAAACATATCCTCGGGTGAGGACTTAAAAAAAATTAGGGGGAAAAGAAAAGATGAGACAATATGTGCCCAGCCCTGGAGGGGGATAGTGGTGAGGACTGAGAATGTAAGTATGATTTTCTTCATCTTTTGAGTAATTTTGTGAACAAATATTATACGGAACTTGATGAATATTGTCAAATCACCTCTCTGCTTGAAAAGGATTGTACTAAAAGTGTATGGATATACTTTTTTCCCCAATAACTTCACCAACTTTGGGTTTTATTATTTCATTTTTCCTCTATTTAATGGGTGAGAGATGGTACTTCTTTATTATTTAAATTTGCATTAAAATTTATTAGATCTAAAGCAGAAGGTGCAGAATTTATCAATGTCATTGACAGCCTCAGACTAATTTCCTCCCAAATCTTAATTCCCAATTTATTATACTAAATAAAAAAATATTTATTGTTAAAGTAAATCAATAAAACTACTAGGTCTGTTATTGAGAGGAGAAAGAAATTCCTGCTTGAGTTTCTCCCTTGATTGTTCCTGCTTATTCAGCATGAATTCTAGTTTCTCAAGTAGAGGCTCTCAAGGCAGGGGCACGGGGTTGGGGACCACAAATGCAGAACTCCGCTTCAGGTCGCTGCGCCCCCTGCTGGCCCTCCCAGTGGCTGCTGTGTAACTCCTCTGTCACTCTCCTTGTGATAGGACAAAATGACCAATGACAGGTTGGGCACAATTTCCCTCTCCTGGGTCCACCGAAAAGAGTCCTGTAATTGCTAGTCCAATTTCTCCTCCATCTTTCTCTCCTTCCTAAAAAGGACTGATGTCTGCGTGCGGGGGAGTGGCTAAGCTGAGCTGGATGTGGAGAAGGAGTGTTTTGTTTTCTTTTTGATTTTGTTTGGTGGGAGATGGAGATTGAAATGAGCAGCACAGAGCAGCCTCAGGGCATGAGGAGAGAGAGGAGAAGAGGAGGGATTTTAATGAATGTGGCTTTGAACTCTGTGTGCGAATTCCTTTCTAGTCCTTTGAGAGAATGTAACAAAGAATGAAATTGCTTGGTAGTTACTTTAGGCTATTGGGTTGTATTTCTTGTGTTAGATACCATTCGGAGACCCAGTCACATGTGACTGCACTTTATTAGGGTTCCGCCCTTATTAATGAGCTTGAGCACCAGCTCTCCAGTGTCCAACACCCTGGTGTGTGCCACCCACCGCCAAGGCCACACCCCGGACAGTGTCATCACCCGAAACTGCTCCACCTCTGAATTACATTCAGATGTGCCCCTCTGTGACGACAGTCTCCTCCCGGCCCCCCTTGCCCGCTTCCCTCCACCACCCCTCTCTTTTGACCCCACTGGGAACTTCCAGCCCATGGATCCCAATTCTTACGCTCAGTCACCCTTTCCCTTTTCTCTTGGTAATGGCACCTACTTTTTCCTTGAAGGAAAATTCATTTATTCTTCCATATGGATAATATGATTCCGGTGAGGCTGATTCCCCCTTCCCCCACTACAGGACAGGCACATCCGGGCAAGCATATTCCAGACATCTTGCCATAGCAATGGCCAGGGATGGTCAGTCCAGGGACAGTGAAGCCAGGGCTGTTGCTGAGACTCCAGAGAAAGGGAAATTCCCTTGCTGCTCAGGTGGTTCAGCGGGCAGGGCATCACAGCCTGGACCTGCTGGGCGCCACTGTGGGGAGGAGAGCCTCCAGGATAGGGAGAAGGGCTGTGCAAAGGCAGGAGATTCCTAACAGCCTTTTCTGAAACTGGCCTGGGTTTCTCAGGTGTGTGAATTGCTATCTGGGATCCGTGAGTCAGGGCTGGATTCTATCGCCTGAAACAGACCTGATTCTTACAGCGTCACTCCAGCCAGGCTCAGGGGTCCCTAAATGTGGGGCTCATCAGAATCAGTGGGGAAGGTTTTCTTCTTAAAACCTTTATGTGAAGGATAATATAGGTACAGAAAAACGTGTCCAGTATAAATGTACCAGTTAATGCATTGTTACAAAGCCACCTCCCATGTGACCTCAGCAAGGTCAAGAAATAGGACATCGTCAGCTCCTCCTCCCTGTCCCATGCAACCTCGTCCTTGTGCCCCTCCATCATTTTCAGTCTAGGTGTGCTTCCCCAAACACTAAGGTGTAGCTTTGCCTGTTTTAGAATGTTGTAGAAATGGAAATATTTATTAATCTTAATGAAACCAAATTTGTCAGACGTTTCATTTAAGGTTGATGCTTTTGTGTTATGAAAAGAAATTTGTCACCATCCTGAGGTTTTCATCCCGAATCTTCTCTTTTACTTTCTATCATCTTTCGGAGTCTTTATTGTTCGGCTCTCCCCAGGTTGACAGCCCACCTAGGTTTTGGGAGTGCGGTATCAAGTTTCATTTCCCCTCCTGAACATTTGATCTGTCTCCTAAAAAAGCTCACACTTCCTGTGTCTTTGGTGCCACAGGAGTCACAACCCAAGAGTGTCTCTCCTTGCACAAAACCTCTCTCTCCTCATCACTGCACTTTTACAAGTCTTGATATTCAGTAAAGCAATATTCCTATGTCTTTTTTAGGATGCTATTCTTGGCCTTTTCATTTCCATGTATTTTACATGGATATTTTTTTCATTGCTTTCAGTGAGAGAGGAAGGGGGGGAGAGAGAGAGAGAGAGAGAGAGAGAGAGAGAGAGAGAGAGAGAGAGAGAGAGAGAGAGAAGAGAGACATTGATTGTAGCCTTCTCCTATACACCCCAACCTGGGATGGAACCTGAAACCTGGGTATACGACCTGACCCCGGAATTGAACCTGAAACCCTTTGATCTGCAGGAGGATGCTCCAACCAACTGAGATACACAGGCCAAGGCTCCAGATGTATTTTAGAATCAACCTATCACATTCTGGAACACACCAAAAAAAACCTAGAGATTTTTTTATTCGATTGCATTGAATTTATAAATCAATAAATTGTTCAACATTGAGCCTTCTAATCTTTTTATTATTTTTTGGAAGAGATGCATATATGAAGAGAACATAGTAGATGGGGGACCTAAAGTAATGTATTTTTTTCCAGTTTTATTGAGATATAATTGACATAACATTGTGTAACTTCAAGGTATAGAACACATCGATTTGATACATTTATATATTGCAAAATCATTACCACCACGACATTAGCTAATACCTTCGTCCTGTCACAGGATTACCATGTCTTTTGTGTGGTGAGAGTATTTAAGGTCCACTCTCTTAGCAACTTTCAAGTATCGAACTCAGTACTATTAGCCATAGTAAACGTGCTGTGCCTTAGCTCTCCAAAACTTGTTAATCTTACTACTGGAAGCTTGTACCTGGAAGTATATCTTCCAGTCCTTGAACATGGCATGTGTGTGTGTGCGCACTCATGTGTATACTCACACACATACATTTATTCCATTAATCAAATTTTTTTCTCTGTGCTTTTTCATATCCCTTATTAGATTTATTTCTAGATAATTGCTGTATATTTTAATGCTTCTCAGGGGGCTTAACGGAAGTCCAGATTCTTTGGCTCAGCCTTTGGAAAGTCTGAGTGACCCCAGGGTGGGCCCAGATGAACATGTTGAGAAACCTGCCCGGGTGACTCTGCGGTGCAGCCAGGCTTGGGAGCAAGGGCCCCTCTGGAGCCCCGCTCTGATCTCTGTTCAGGCCTCTTCGGCCCGTCTCCTCCCCACTGGCCCAGGCCCACAGGGTGGTGAACATGCTCAAGTCTCTTGGAGGAAACCTCCTAATCCCCTCTAGGTCCTGCCATCTCAGTTTCCCCCCATTCACAGCCACACTTCCAGAAGGGATTTGTCTACACTGCGATTCCATCTTTTTATGCTTGCATACTCCTTTAAATAAATGTGAAAAACCACATAGACCCTCACACATTTTTAAATTGATATCTAATTCAAACAGTCCTTCCCCGCTTCCCCAACGCAGCACTCTCGTGGTCTACCCCTTGGGCTCCAACCCCCACCCTTCCCGCGCTCCCTCCTCCCGCCTTCTCCACCCTCTGCAGGACCACTTCTGACACTGTGGCTGCTCCACTCAGGCCTTTAGACTTTGGTGGCACTAAATTGTGGGGACAGTTCCAGTCTTTGTCCTTCCTGCCTACTCTACAGCATGTGAGGTTCTTGACATTCCTTCCTCTTTTCTGGTTCCCAACATCTCTAACTAGCTACTCACTAACTGCAATGAGTGAATGAAGGGAACAGGCAGGGAGAGAAGATGGAGGGTGCCTGGGGTGGAGGGTGCCTGGGTGGAGGGTGTCTGAGTGCTTCCTGGGCTCCACCCTCTTCCTCTTTCAGACCTGCTGATCATAACCCTCTCACAATATTTTTCCCAGATGAAAAAAAAATAATATTGACCATTGTAGAAATGTAAGCACACTGAAAAGAAAAAGAAAGAAATTAAAATTGCCCGAGAGTCCCCACTCTGAGAAAATCTACCATTTTAACGCTGGCGCTGTTCCTCACTTGGCCTCTCCAGGCACGGACACGTGCCTGCGTGTGCTAGTTTACAAGGCTGATAAAAATGGTTATTATCCTAGATGCTTCTTTTTTCTTTCAAAAATTTTAGTTATTTATTCATTTTGACTTTTCTTCCTCAGAAAACCAATGTTAACACTCTGGTGTGTGGCTTTCCAGACTTCCTACTTGTTGATAGAATCACACTTTTGGGTTTTGACCCTGAAATTATTTTTGCTACTGTTTTTATGTAAAAATGTTATTGTGTTTTATGTACATCTATTCTTTTTGCTTATTTAACTTAACCGTTTATATCAATTAGTATAGCTCTGACCCCTCCTTCTTAATGGCTATATACTATTCCAGAACATGGATGTACCACCATTTATTCACTCATTGCTCCATTAACCATGACTTGCTTTTCAGTTTTGTCTTGTTTGTTTTCATCACGGTGACCAATGGTACATAAATATTCTTGTACAAAGGAGGTGATTCCCAGGTGTGAATTGCTAGGTTAATGAGCATGTATATTTTACCTTGGCTGGTGTGGCACAGTGGACAGAGTACCGAACTGCAAACCACAAAGTCGCAAGTTCAATTCCCGATCAAGGCACATGCCTTGGCTTGCTGGCCAGGTCTCCAGATGGGGGTCTGTGATCTCTCACACACTGATGTTTCTCTCCTTTTCTTTCTTCTTCACTTCCCCTCTCTCTAAAAGTAAATAAATAAAATCTTTTTAAAATAAGAGTGTGTATTCCAATTTTAATAGATCTTTCCAGATTGTTTTCCAAAAAGGCTGTAAGGAAACATGTTTTCACCAGCAATAAATGTAAATAGAGCCATTCCCCATATCTCTACAACCAATACATATCATTTGTGTTTTTATTTTTTGTTGGTCTGAGGGTATTGTGATAGCACACTATCACTATAATTTACATTTCCCCAACAACTAGTAAGACTAAGTGTCACTGCCTTTTCTTATGCTTATCTGTCACTTGGATTTGCTCTTCTGTGAACTCTTTCTATCCTTTTCCTTTTTTCCAATGATTGTCTTTCTTATCAATTTGTAGGAGCTCTTTGTTCAATATAGATATTAACTTGTCTCTCACACTGATTTTGAATGGTTTCTTATTCTATTAATTCCCTTTTGACTTTGTAAGGTATCTTTTGTCACAAACAATTTATAATTTTTATGTCAGTAAATGTGTTAGCTTTTCTCTTAGAGCTTCTAGGTTTCTGGTCTGGGTGAAAAGGCCTTTAAGAATATATATTTTATACATTCTGAGTATCGTTTACATTTATATATTTAAACCATCTGAAATTTATATTTTATTTGGCTAAGGTGCAAGGTGGTGTTCTATCTCATTTTCTTCCTGGTGAGATAGCCAGTTGAGTCAGCCACACTTATTAAGTATGATACCATTTTTTCCCCATCAAATTAAAGTTCTGCCATTATTATACAGAGTCTGGCACAAATAGTGCCCCTCTTTAATTACAAAATCTTTTTTATTGCAAAATCATAAGCATGTAATTCTATAGCATAGCAATATCACGCTCAGGCAGACCATATGACATTTTGGGTGAAATGTTCAAATTAGAACTATAAATTATTATACCCATAGTATTACCCTCCCAACCACACTCAAGCAATCTGTACTTCTGCCAGATCTTGTAAATCTATATGGGGATCTGTTTTTGTGTTTTCTTCTCTTTCACTGACATTTTTAAAAATTTTGTTTTTCACTTACAGTTTACATTCAATATTATTTTGCATTAATTTTAGGTGTACAGTATAGTAGTTAGACAATAATATATTTTATAAAATGATCCCCTTGATATTTCAACTACCCACCTGCACCATATTTAATTACAATATTATCGACTATATTCCCTATGCTGTACTTTATGTCCCTGTGACTATTTTGTAACTACCGGTTTGTACTTCTTAATTCCTGCACATTTTTCACCCAGCCCCCCCAGCCCCCGCCCCTCTGGCAACCATCAGCCTGTTCTCTGTATCTATGAGTCTGTTTCTATTTTCTTTGTTCATTTATCTTGCTTTTCAGATTCCACATATAAGTGAAATCATATGGTATTTATCTTTCTCTGTCTGACTTATTTTACTTAGCATAATGCTCTCTAGGTCCATCCATGCTTTTGCAAATGGTAAGATTTCATTCTTTTTCATGGCTGATAATAGTCCATTGCATATATGCACCACTTCTTTCTCCACTCATCACTGAATGGGCGCTTGAGTTGCTTCCATAGCCTGGCTATTGTAAATAATGCCGCAATAAACATAGGGGTGCATATAGTCTTTTGAATTAGTATTTTGAGTTTCTTTGGATATATTCCCAGAAGTAGAATCTCTGGGTCAGAAGGCAGTTCCATTTTTCATTTTTTGAAAAACTGTCACACTGTTTTCTGCAGTGGCTGCCCCAGTCTGCATTCCCACAACAGTGCACTAGGTTTCCCTCTTCTCCACATCCTCACCAACACTTGTTATTTGTTGATTTATTGAAATAGCCGTTCTAGCCCTGGCTGGTGTGGCTCAGTGGATTGAGTGCCAGTCTGCAAACCAAAGGGTCGCTGGTTTAATTCCCAGCTAGGGCACCTGCCTGTGTTGCCAGATCCCTGGTGGGGGACATGCGAGAGGCAGCCATACAGTGATGTTTCTCTTCCTCCCTCCCCCTCTCTCTAATAATAAATAAATAAAAACTTAAAAAAAAAAGAAAATAGCCATTCTGCCCTGTCTGTTGTGGCTCAGTGGATTGAGTGCTGGCCTATGAACCGAAAGGTCTCTGGTTAGATTCCCAGTTGGGGCATATGCCTGGGTTGTGGGCCAGGTCCCAGCTGGGGATGTGTGAGAGGCAAACAATCAATGTGTCTCTTGCATGGCATGTGAGGGAGTTTCTCACCCTCTCTTTCTCCCTACCATCCCCTCTCTCTAAAAGTAAATAAAATCTTCCAAAAAAAAGCCATTCTCACAGATGTGAGGTGATTGCTCACTGTGGTTTTAATTTTCATTTTCCTGATGATTAGTGACGTTGAGTATTGTTTCACATGTCTATTGGCCATCTATGTGCCCTCTTTGGAGAAGTGTCTATCCAGGTCCTCTGCCCACTTTTTATTTTATTATTATTTTTAGATGATATATTTACTGATTTTAGAAAGAGAAGGAGGGAGAGAGAGAAATATCAATGTAAGAGAAAATCATTGCCTCCCATATGTGCCCCAGCTGGGGACTGAATCTGCAACCTAGGTATGTGCCCTGACTGGGAGTCAAACCCACAGTCTTTTGGTGCATGGGATGATGCTCCATCCAACCAGCTGAGCCACACAGCCAAGTCTCTGCCCACTTTTTAAACAGATTGTTTTTTTCTGGTATTGAGTCACTGACTTTAAAGAAAAAATAATTCTTGGAAAAGTGTTGGCAGGAGTCAGAGTTCTGGAAACGCCCATTGTCCCCTTTCCTTGGTCAGACTTGGTCACCCAGAATACTGCTCTGACAAGACCTACTCCCCACCCCTGCCAACGCATATACAGGGTTGTTTCTGCATTGTATGTCTACACACACTTCTCTGCACCCTGCTTTTCTGCCTGACAGCTTTCCCAGCCATGCAGCCCCACCACTGCGCTGCCGCAGACACCAGGGCTGATCTCATTGCACCTTTTATCCCTGCCCGCCTCCGGTCAGCCTTCTCCCTGCATCTAATCCCCATCTGGCCCTTCTTCCCCTTCGCTCATCCCACCTCCCGCTCCCTAACTACTGAAACTCTCCACAGAACCCTTTTGACTCAGTCCTAATTCTTTTTTTCTTTTCTATCCTCACCTGAGGACAGTTTTTCATTGCTTTAAGAGAAAGGGGAAGGTTGTGTGGGGGGGAGAGATGTGATAGAAAAACATTGATTGGTTGCCTTCTGTATGTGCTCCAACTAGGGATTGAACCCGCAACCTAGGTATGTGCCCTAACTGGGAACTGAACCTGAAACCTTTCAGTGTATGGGATGACACTCCAACCAAATGAGCCACACTGCCCAGAATTCCAGCCATGATTCTTTCCTTTTTTTCCCCCACTCCGTCCAAGCCAGCTATAATTTTCGACATGGTCAGGGTCCACAGTCCCCTACTTCTATTAATCCCCTACTTCTCTGCACCTGTGCCGCGCCCCTCGCCTGGCCTTCGCACTCTCTCAGGGTCACTCCCGAGGCTTTGCAGTTACCAACGACAGGCCTCTCACCTTAGGACCCCTCTTCGCTGGCTCTGCCTGAGATCTGAGCTGCAGGCCTGCTCTCTCCACATTTCTCCCCCATTGTTTCTACATCTTCATTACTTTGCACTCTCTCTTTGCCCATTTTGTAGTTGGAGTTTTAGCTTCTGGATTCACCGATATGAGGTCACTTATCGGAGACTCTGGATGGGGTGTGTACTCTATAGCTCAGTGGCATAAAACAACAACCATTTTATTTTTTCATGATTCTGTGGGTTAGTGATTTGGCTCCTCTCAATTGAGCGATTCCTCTACTGGTCTCACCTGGGACCATTTATGTGGCGGCAGTCGTCCAGTGGCTTGGCTGGGGCTGGACCCAAGACAGCTGGCCTGTCGGTGCTGGCCATCCGCTGGGACTGTCGGCACGTGGCCTCTCGTCCTCCAGGAGATCAACCCACGCTTCTTTCCCTGACAGTCTCGGGGCAGCAAGAGAAGGAGAGGGGAAGCTGTAAGGCCTCTGGGGACCTAGGCTCAGAACACCCCAAAATCATGCCTGCCATGTTCTGTTGGTCACAGCATGTCACAGGCCAACCTGGACATAAGGGAGTGGAGAAATAGACCCCACCTCTTGATGGGAGTTGCAGTAAAGTTACACTGCAACAGGGTGGAGGGGAGGGACTTACAGCGATTTTATTTCGCAGTCCACCACTCCGTGTCAGCTTGTGCCACTGGGAGAGGAGGCGGCAAGTTTGCTTGGTTGCTTGACTAAAACTTGGACTCAATGATGACCTCCATTTGGTGAAGCTAGGAAGTCCCTGCGATTATGTAGAAGGAATCTAAAAACCCACGAAGGGAGTAACGTGAAGTGGATTTGTCGCCTGTGACCTGCACATCTCTTCCATACTGAGTCCCCAGAGGACACAGCCAACAGGGGGCGTTAGAAATGTGGCATTGAGGGGAGTACCAGTGTCCTCGACAAGCTTGTGCTGGCCATTCCCCACAGCTCGGAGTAGCCGGGGAGACCCACCCCACGATGCTCGCTGGAGTCCTGCAGTGGGAGGGGCCAAGTGACAGCATTTAGTCCCCAGAGTTTCAATGGGAATCAGAGAATGGTGATCGGAACGTTTGACCTGCACAGGTTTTGTGGGTTGCTAATTGACTGTGGTGTCCCCAGGAGTAAAAGAGATAAATGGCCTGAATTGAGGCCAGGCTCCCCTTGAACAGGATCTTGCAACACCCCATAAGAATGCAATATAAATCTTTTCCAAAGCTTCTCTCAAAGGACCCTGCACCATTTACTAGGGTAACTGTGTTCCGAGGAAAAGGACATTCTCAGACTTTTTGGAGATTACTAGATACTGGCTTGATTTGTCTTTAATTCCTGGGACTCAAAAAAGCCAATAGGGGTTTATGGTGGTCAGATCATAAATGGAATTTTGGCTAAAGTTGAGACCACAGTGAGCCAGTAGGATCACAGACCCATCCTGTGGCTATTTCCCAGGTTCTTCAATGAATAGTTGGCCGGGGCCAGAATCCTCACATTGGCTCAGGGGAGCACCGAATAAGGCTATTGTGGTGTGAAGGACCACAAGGGAGGAGCCCAGAACATCCCCTCCCTCTGGATAGGAACTAAAAGCGGTGCTGTACGCATGGGAAAACTGCAGGGGTTTGCCACCTGCGACACCTCCATTTATCTCACCTGTTTGGCTTCTGCAGAAGACCATGGCTTTTAGGGAATTTCTGTAATTCTTTGTAAATATAATCTGTTCCAGATGAGATCTCTATATTGCAGCAAATTTGCATAGTCCTTGGTCCCACTGCGATGTTGATCTGGCAAATGATTTTTCTCTCTGTAATAACGTGCAAGTTTATTATCACCAGTATGCGTATACTTTCACAGTGTACGGTACATCTGCACAGTCAAGGCTCTGAGCATCCTCAGATTCTCTCGTAATCTAGTCTGCAGAGATTTTAATCATTCTACTGTCTCACAGAACATTGACTTTGCTGATGATGTTATTCTGATTGGATCTAAGGAGCAGGTCATAGCAAGGACTTTAAATTCCTTAGTAAGGCAAGCAATCCATTGGGTGGAAACAGCCGATAAATGTAGACACTTGCCATCTCAATAAAATTTCTGGGGGTTCAGTGATTTGAGCAAATTAGTTATTTTTTAAAAAGTGGACGTTGTACCTTGTACTACCTATGACTAAATATGAGGCCCAATGCCTTTGTAGGTCTTTTTGGATTTGAGGGTGTTATGGTTTGGATTATGTTACCCCCAAAGATATGCTGATGTCCTAACCCCCAATACCTCAGAATGCAGCCTCTTTTAGAGATAGGGTCGTTGCAGATGCAATCAAGTTAAAAAGAGGTTATTAGTGTGGGCCCTATTTCAATATGACTGGTGTTCTTATGCGAAGAGGGAGATGTCATGTGAAGGCAGTCAGCCACACAGGGATAACGCTGTGTTCTGGGAGAGGCAGAGATCCGAGGAACGTGTCCATGAGCCAAGGAAGGCTGAGGACCACCAGCAGCTAGGAGAGTGGTGTGGGATAGATTCTCGCCTACACCCTTTGAGAGGGGATGGCCCTGCAACACCTTGATTTCAGACCTCTAGCCTCTAGAACTGCAAGAAAGTAAATTTGTGTTGTTTAAGCCACCTCATTTTGTGGTTCATAGCAGCCCTATGAAATGAATACAGGAGGCAACACACATCACCTACGAGCATGCAAGTGACCCACTTACTGAGTTGTGAGTGGGGTCCATGGAGGAGCCGGCTCTGCAGCAGGTGGCCCAGAACTTGGACCTTCTGACCCCACAGGTCCAATAACAGTTGACGTATCTAAAGCATATTGGAGGCCCTGGGAAGCCCTGATGAAGAATCACAGCATGCACACACACAAGCTTTTGGAAGAATTTCATGACCTCTTCTGCAGAACTCTACTCTCCTTTTAATTTAGCTCCAGGCTTACTGCTAGGCCGAGCAGAGTTTGGATGTTTGGCCCAAGCATTGAGTGGCCATGCAACCTGAGGTGCCCATGAGGTACTGGGTATTGTGTGACCCACCAAGTCATAAAGGAGGCAATGTCTTGAAATACGGGGGTTCATCCTATGGGATGAACTGCTTTGAGGAAGCACCCAGAATATATAGATCGAGACATCAAAGGGTGGAAGTGTAAGTAGTTCCTCTCACAATTACACCTAGTAACCTATTCACAGACTTTCTGCCTTCCCTTTCCTGCAACTCTGAGCTCTGCTAGTTTAGAGATCATGATTCCCAATTGAGGAATCCTTCCATGGGACACAGCATTGATTTCATTGGTTTGGAAGCTGAGACTGCCACCCGGCCATTTGGGGCTCCTGAACCAACAAAAGAAGGGGCTACCATACTGGCTAAAATGATCAAACCTGACAACCAAGAAAAAACAGGGTTGCTATTACACAATGAGGTCAGAACTATGCCTAGAATCTAGGGTGTTCTTTGGGGGGCCTTGTAGTACTTTAGTATTCCAAAGTCAAAGTTAATGGAAATCAATAGAAGCTAACAAAAGATGGAACCACTGAGAATTCATATCCTTCAGGAATTAAATGAAGGATTACACCTATCAACTAAAGAATTCAACCAGCTGAGGTGCTAGCTGAAGGTAAAGGCAACACAGGATGGGGAATGGGAGGAAGAAGTTATTAACATCAACTGTGGTCCTGCAGTGAGTTACAAGAATGTACTAGCTAGGTCCCTTTTCTTTCTTGCTTGCTATGTGTATGCACGCGCGCGCGCGCACACACACACACACACACACACACACACACACACACACACACACACACTTAGTTTCCTAGTAACAAAGCCACAGGATGTATGGCTTAAAAGCCAAGAGATTGCCCTGACTGGTGTGGCTCAGTGGGTTGGGTGTCGTCCTCCCAATGGAGGGGTCACCTGTTCAGTTCCCCGCCTGCCTGGGTTGAGGACTGGGCGCCCAATGGGGGCATGTGGGAGGCAGCCAATCAGCCAATCAAAGTTTCTCTTCCCTCTCTTCCTCTCTCCCTTCCTCTCTCTCTAATGGAAGGAAGGAAGGAAGGAAGGAAGGAAGGAAGGAAGGAAGGAAGGAAGGAAGGAAGGAAGATGTAAAAAAATTCCCAGAAATTTATTCCCTCACAGTTCAGGAGGTGGAAATCTGAAATCAAGGTATGGGGAGGATTATGCTCCCTCCAAAGGCTCTGGGGAAGAAAGGATATTTTTTTTCTTACTTCTTTCAGCTTCTGGTGGTTCCCAGCAGTCGTTGGTGTTCCTTGGCTTGTAGACACCTAGTGTTCTCCTGGTGTCTGTGTCTTCACATGGCATTTTTTTTTCTTATAGAAACATCAGTAAAATTAGGACACATCCTAGTGGCCTCATCTTAATTTGATTACATTTGCAAAGACCCTATTTCTAAATGAGGTGACATTCTTCAGTATTGATGGTCAGGACTTCAACCTATGCTTTTGGGAGACACACACAGAGATATGTATATTACTGCATTTCACCGTGTATAATGTGCACCTATGGTTTTGTGAGCATTGTATATAGAATTATTATACCCATGGCACATAGTCATTATACCCATGTATAATGTGCATCCTTATTTTTCCCTCAAAAATTTGGGCGAAGAAGTGCACGGCAAAATATGTAGGGATATATATCTACGGATTCAACCAACCACTGATTGAAATACAGTCATGCACTGTATAATGATGTTTTGGTCAATGACGAAGGTCCCATAAGATTATAATGGAGTTGAAAAATTCCTATTACCCAGTGATATAATAGCTATAGTAAAATCATAAAGCAAGGCATTACACAAATACTTACATTGTGTTACAATTACCTACAGTATGGTAACATGCTGTGCAGGTTTGTAGCCTACAAACTGTAAGGGAACAGAATTTGTTGTCCCAAAATATATCTCTGGCATAGGATTATTTTAGGCTGGTTAATTTTAAGAAATGGCAGACATAGGAGAAGCTCTGAAAATCAAGTAGAAGTTACCTTGTATAAAAGTATATTTGCCCTGGCTGGTGTGGCTCAGTGGATTGAGTGTGGGCCTGTGAACCAAAGGGTCACCAGTTTGATTCCCAGTCAGGGCACAGCCTGGGTTGCAGGCCAGGTCTTCAGCAGTGGGCGCATGAGAGACAACCACACATTGATGTTTTTCTCCTTCTCTTTCTCCCTCCCCTCCCCTCTCTCTAAAAGAAAAAAAAAGGCATTTAGATTTGAAGAAAAAAATATCTCCATTTATGAGGGGGTCTCCCTGGCTGTACCAGGAAGAGGGAAATGACCTTATATCTAGAAACTCTTACCAATGCAGAAGACAACTTAAATCCTTATAAATAACAACCTCACCCTTGTTTACTGTGCCTTTCCTGGTAACCTCCCATAAACGACTCCCCGTATTCCAATATCTTTTGTCTTCAGCTGAAGATGGTATTTAATGCGGTGCCTGTAGCCATTTTGATGAGTTACTCTGTCCCTCAGAGGTATACATGTTATTAAATTTTTGTTGCTTTTTCTTTTGTTTTCTGGCTTTCATTATAGGGATTTCTCAGCCAAGAACCCAGAAGGGTAGAGGGAAAATTATTTTTCCTCCCCTACAGAGCAATAGACTATACCATAGCCTAGGTGTGTAGTAGGTTGTACCATCTAGGTTTGTGTAGGCACACTGTGGATACAGAAGGGACGCTGTAATAAATCTACCTGGAAATAACCTGATGGGGTGATCTGATCATAATTTCCTAACTGGGCAGGTCATGTTGGGTAGTCTCCTCCTAGGCATATCACTTCTTGAGTAAAATGTTTATCTTTGCCTTAAGCAAGTGCTACCCCTAGTTTCTTGTGTACCTAGTTTAACGTACTTTTGACGTACCCTCGAGAGAGCACATAATCTTGTTAACTTTTCTGTAATCCAATCCCCACCTCTCTTCCTTCCACCTTCCTGTAATCTTCCTTAGGTTCTCACCTTAATTTCAAATGCATCAAAGAAGCTACAGAACTCATTCTCCAGATCATTTGAGATCTTGCTTCCTGACAACTGTTTTCAGTTTTGGGTCAAATAAGCTGTTATAAAAAATTTTCTATAGGTTCGGACATTTCTTACATCAATATTTACTGTTCTTTTCATTCTTTTTTAAAATATATTTTATTGCTTCTGCTATTATAGCTGTCCCAATTTTTTTCTCCCCTTTATGCCCCCTCTGCCCTGCAACCCTCCCCACATTCCAGCAATTTCCCTGCCCCCTTAGTTCATGTCCATGTGTGCTACATATAGGTTCTTTGGCTTCTCTATTTCCTGTACTATTCTTAACCTCCCCCCATCTATTTTATGCCTACTAATTATGCTTCTTATTCCCTGTAACTTTCCCCCCATTCTCCCCTTCCCTCTCCCCCTGATAACCCTCCATGTGATCTCCATTTCTGTGATTCTGCTCCTGTTTTAGTTGTTTGCTTAGATTTAGTTTTTGTTTTTTAGATTCAGTTGTTGATAGTTGTGAGTTTGTTGCCATTTTACTGTTCATATTTTTGATCTTTTTCTTAGATAAGTCCTTTAACGTTTCATATAATAAGGGCTTGGTAATGATGAACTCCTTTAACTTGACCTTATCTGGGAAGCACTTTATCTGCCTTTCCATTCTAAATGATAGCTTTACTGGATAGAGTAATATTGGATGTAGGTCCTTGTTTTTCATGACTTCGAATACTTCTTTCCACCCCCTTCTTGCCTGTAAGGTTCCTTTGAAGAAATTACCTGACAGTCTTATGGGAACTCCTTTCTAGGTAACTCTCTCCTTATGTCTCGCTGCTTTTAAGATTCGCTCCTTATCTTTAATCTTGGGTAGCTTAATTATGATGTGCCTTGGTGTGTTCCTCCTTGGGTCCAATTTCTTTGGGACCCTCTGAGCTTCCTGGACTTCCTGGAAGTCTGTTTCCTTTGCCAGATCGGGGAAGTTCGCCATTATTTTTCAAGTAAGTTTTCAATGTTTTGCTCTTCCTCTTCTCCTTCTGGCACCCCTATGATTCGGATGTGGGAACTTTTAAAGTTGTCCCAGTGCTTCCTATGCCTCTCCTCATTTTTCTGAATTCTTGTTTCTTCATTCTTTTCAAGTTGAATGTTTATTTCTTCCTTTTATTCCAAATCATTGATTTGAGTCCTGGTTTCCTCCCTTTCAGTGTTGATTTCCTGTGTATTTTCCTTTATTTCAATTTGTATAGTCTTCATTTCTTCCTTCATTTTGTGACTGAAATCATTCATTTCTGTGAGCATCCTGCTTACCAGTATTTTGAACTCTGCATCTGATAGGTTGTCTATCTCATTGTCGCTTAGTTCTTTTTCTGGAATTTTTAGCTGTTCTTTCATTTGGGCCATATTTCTTTGTCTCAGCATACCTGTTATGTTGTAAGGGGCGGAACCTTAGTTATTTGCCAGGGTGGGGCAACCCTTTTTGCGGCCTCGTGGCAGTGCTTGTTGGGGAGGGGCCAGAGAGGGAATAACGCCGCTGGCTCCACTCCAGCCCCACTCTCCATCACTTCCCTCACTTCCCACAAGCAGATTGTGCCCTTTCAGGTGCTGATTCCCAGGTGGGTGGGTTTGTGTACATTCTAGCACCCTGTGTGCCTCTCCAAAGAACTCTCCTGTGAGGCCGGGAGTTTCTCCTGCCTTTGCAACTCCCACAGAACTTTACAGCCAGAGGTTTTTGAGTCTTTAGTTTCCTGGTCAGCAAGATCCCCCCTTCCGGACCCCCGCCTTGCCTGTGCGGTCTGCTGCCTTGCCGCAGGTTCTCACAGCCCTGCTGCCTGTCTTCTGCCCTCCTACCAGTCCGGATGAATGTTCCTTTAAATCCTTGGTTGTTGAAGTTCCATGCAGGAGGTTCTGGTTGTTTACTTTTTAAAATTGGTTGTTATCCCTCGTTTGGTTTTGCGAAGAAGCAAGACATTACTACCTATGCCTCTTTCTTGGCTGGAACTCCCACTGTTCTCTTTTTAATTCCAAATGTATAAAAGAAACCACAAACCATCATCTGGTAAGCATTTTTCTCAGCCTGTTGAGATCTTGCTTTCAGGTATATCTGTTTGCCTCTAATAAACCCTAAAGTCTTACAAAACTTTTCTATAGGTTTAGACATTCTTACATCAACAATAATCTATGATGTTCACACAATGATGAAATTGCCTAACAGCTAATTTCTCAGAAGGTATATCTTTTGGTAAGAGGCTCATGACTATTTGAAAAACAAAATTATATTGTTGCTGACATGTATTGTGTAGTTAGGTCTGCAATGGTTGAGTTGGTACTGAACGCATACTTTTTTCTTGTCATTATATTCTAAACAATATAGGATAACAACTATTTACATAGTGTTGTGTTATGACTAATCTAGAAATGATTTAAAGTATATAGGAGGATGGGTGTAGGTTACGGGCAAATACTATGCCATTTTATATAAAGTACTCGAGCATCCATGGATTTTAGTATCTGAGAGGGTCCTGGAACCAATCCCCTATAGATAATGAGGGATGAATGTATTTCTGTCTCCCATTGCCCTTTTTATTTTATGTAAGAATTGTTATTAACACTGGATTGCTTTGGTGTTGGGGGGCTGGCCCTGTCCCAGCATTGGTTGGGGACCTTTAGCATGAGAGGTGAACTCCAGGTTCTTGGCTCACCCAGAAAAAATTTCAAGAATGAGTTGGACAGAGAACAAAGCAACTTTTATTTAGGTAGAAAAACAGAAAGAGGCCGCGTGTGGGAGCCATGTGACTTCCAAGTGGATGTCAGCCAACTTGCAAATGAATTGTGCATGTGGTCAGTTAGTTCTTGGGATTTCGTGTATTTACAGGGTGAGGGCTGTCTCCAGCCTTTGTGGTGCCAAATTCTGACTCTACTTTCGGGTTGGGAGGTGGGGGCCTTCTTCCTAATATAGTTCCTTCCAGAAGCATCACGGCCTTCATACCCTTCTGCCCCCTTTTTACTTGTGGGTCAATTTTCATTATAATGACAGTATAATGAGCTTTGGGGTCCTCCTCTGGTCAATTTTCCTTCCCTCTTGGATTAGTCTTGATCTAACTGTTTTTTGTCATCTACCTCCCTGCTTATGGTGACTCGAACCATCTGCTCTTAGGTATCTTTGGTTAAGGAGGGTAGGGTCTTGTGAATCATCTGGCTGTTAATTGCTCAGTTGTTCCAGCCATTTTGTTCAGACATTTGTTTTAATTTCCTCATTGCACTTCCCAGGGAATTTTCCTGTTTTTTTAAACTAACCTGCCTCAGTTAACATTACAATTTAGTCTCTAGATACAGAGTATTCAGCTTGAACTGTGATTGAATTCAGGAGTAATTAACATCACCTAGAGACGGCTGCAGGGAGTTGTATATCCTGTTTTGGAGAAAGGGTGGGAAGGTCTTCATTTGTTTGAAGGACCATTGCACTGTCTCATTAGGCAGAAGCATAGAGTTGTTTTGTTGTTATATGGAAGTGCAAATATAGGTAGAGGGGTGGGTGTGGATGCTGAGTAGCCAAAGGGTGTAGATTGCTACTGCCTCTCAGCTCTTAATCTATCCTTCCACATGCTGCTCTGTCACATTGGACCCGGAACTCTGCCCCATTTCTCTGGACTGTGGCGTCCTGTGAGGTCCTGCCAGTAGGGCACACTAGAGGGTACTGGAGGGGCAGAGGTGGGGCTGGTCGTGTGCAGTTGCTGGGCCTTGTCAGCAATGGCCGTGTCGCCCCAGGCAGCAAGCCTCCTCGGCCTCCGCCTCCAGCTTGTTTTGGGAGCCTCAGATCCAGGCTCCCCACGGCCCCTTGAGGCACTCCCACCAGTGACACAGCGTCTCCTCCCCGCAGAGTCTGGGCTCCAGTTTTGGGAGCCCCTCCTCTGAGCTGTTGGGACAGTGCCAGCAGCTGGACACCACCCTGCCTCCGAGGCCCAAAACACCTCCGAGAGTTGCCCCCTCAAGCTTTTAGGATCTTCCTTTTGTCCCCCAACCCTGCCTGAGGAACACATTTCCATGACTTCAGTGTCCCCTTTGTGCTTTTCCTGTCCTCTTTAACCAATGTCCTATTTTATACTATCTGTTAAAATAACTAGTGTGGTGTCAGTTTTCTTGACTGGATCTTGACTGATACAGACACTTTCTAGACAGGGTGGGAGGCAGAATATCAACTTTACTGTATTAAAATCAGAAGTCAAGGACCCCAGTTTATAATTTTTGGCATATCCACAAGACTGAATGAGGATCTATACAAAAATTCAGTAAATGGTTGAGTAGTGAATGCTGACTGAAACAATGTGTCCATTAAAGATACCCATGTCCTAATCTATGGAACCTGTGAATGTTTCCTTATATAGGAAAAAAGGGGTCTTTGCAGATTAAGGATTTTGAGCTGGGAGATTATTTTAGGTTATCCAGGTGGGCTCTAAATGCAAACACATGTACCCTCCTGATAAGAGGGGCCAAAGGAAGATTTGATAAGAGAGAGGGGAAGGTGATGTGAAGATGCTGGCCTGGAAGATTGGCGTGATGGGGCTGTAAGCCAAAGCTTGCTGGTGGCCCCTGCAGGCTGGAAGAGGCATGGAACAGATTCTCCCCTAGATCCTCGAGAACTGTATGGGAGTACATTTCTGTTGTTTTAAGCCATCAAGTTTATGGTGATTTATAACAGCAGCCACAGGAAACTGACATGTGAATATTGGATTGGATCAAATTGTCCCGGGAACACAGAGTACAAAAAGCCACAGCCGAGGCATCAAAGCAAGAAGCAAGGAAGAGGGTAGAAGCAGGGCCACACAATGATAGGGGAGGTGACTCCCCTAAGGAAAGTAGTTCTTCTGGTGTCACAACCCAGTGGCTTAACCAGACAGCTAGCTCAGTGTCCTGTCTGTTTTGGTTCCACTGGGACCTTTCATTTTTAACCCTCTGATTTATTTCATATTATAACATGCCTACTACCTGAAAGGATTTGAGGTGGTTTATGGTAAAGACAGCTCTAAGTAAATGTAAGATGATGCAGGGGTTCAGGACAAGTTGCCCTAAGATGTGCATGTGTGGTATGTGGATTATTTTGAGCTAAAGGTAATCGAGACCTTGGGGCTCAAGAGAAACTTGTTTCCCCTCTTTACTATGTAGAAGAATTTAAATTAGGAGCTGTACCCATAAAAATGGTTATTACCAGAGATAATCCTTTTTGACCTATCTCTATGGCAGGGTAAATATCTAATTACTGAGCATCTGCTCTCATGGACCCATGAGTGACTCTCTTTCTTTCTAAAGTTTCAGGTGCTTTATCTTATTCCTTAGTTCAGAATGTCATATACATCTCATTTTACCTTTCTGCCTCTGAGCCTCTCATGTATGTGGGATCTCGTGCACACAGAATGAAATTTTTTTCTGTTAATCTGTCTTATGTCAACTTGATTATTCAAACAGCCAAAAGAACCAGAAAAGGGAAGGGGAAATTTTCCCCCCTCTCCACAATACAAAGGGAAGAGTGAAAGTCACATTATAGTAGTCATCATTCATTCATTCATTTATTCAAACTTATGCTTATTTTACACATTCTACACATGAAATGAACATACTGAGCACTGTGCTTGATTTGATAAAGACTATCCTCATGATACAGGGTCAAGATATACAACAATTATGAAATTAGTGTCAATGTAAAAAAAGTCCAAACCTGTAGAGAATTTTCAGGAGTTTATTTGAGCCAAACTAACAGTTGCTGGGAATCAAAATCTCAAAAAATTCAGAAAATGATCCAGAAAATGGAAGTTCTGCACAGTATTTTATACGTTATAATCAAAGGAGGAGGCCAACAATCAAAGGAGATTCATGTTGCATGAAGTTCATTGGTGATAGATTAGGGAGGTGGGAGAAAGCAAAGCAGAGAAGTCTCTGAGATTAGATAAAGAGTAAAACAAAGAGGCAAATTTTTGTTTTACATTGATGGGTACAGGTTAACAATGAACATTTAGAGTGCATAGAGATGGTATGTAGGGGTTGGGGAGATGAAATTATAACGAGAGGTCCTGTGGTCTGTGTTCTGGTGGGAGATTGTGCCCTGAGGAGTCTTGGAAAAAAAGGGATTACTCAGACATTCCAAAGACATATTATCTTAGATGTGAAAAGACAATAGACAGGCTCAGTTAAAGTAATGATTGAACTTTGTGAAGGAAAATGCCGGCCTAGGGTGTGACTACCCACCATTAGTTAGGAAGATTTAATTTCAGACCATCCCATGTGGTTACTTTAGGTCTCTGAGTTTGTAGGGCCTGCTTTGTCGGCCTCTCCTGAGCTTGTCAGGTTTAGCATGTGGCCCCTTTTTCGTCCACACTAGAATGGACTTAAGCAGCTTGGTGTTTGGGCTCAGCATGACTAAAAACTGGGGTCTAGGCCAAACAGCAGGCTGCCTATGCTCTAGCCCCAACTCTGCTACTTGTCCTGTCCCTGGGCCTCGTTTCCTCCAACAGCCTGGGTACCTGAATGAGTGCACGGAAGAAGGGTATTCACCTGCTCACTACTTGTACGTAACGCAAAGAAATTTCTATTGCTTATGAACCTTACATATTTTGGGGTGGTTGCTTGTTATAGCAGCTGACCTGTCCTAATTAATACAACATTCTATGGCAATAGGTGGGTCATTTATTGGGGAGCAAGTGCTCTGCTGATTTCAGTAGAGGGCCAAAGCAACCTATAATATTGTGACTTTTATGCAATAGATATTTGGTCTTATTCCTGTTTCTGGCACAGAGCCCCTAAAACCTTACAAATTTCCTAAGCTTAGCAATGGGAACATCTTTTGTAAAAATATTTTGTCTTTTGTCCTTGGTTCCTGAAACAACTCCAGAACCATAAAGGCAAAAAGAATGTCTTGTTGTATAACCTGAAACTAATATAATGGTGTTTTTTGTTACTTTATGTTCCAAATCATTGATTTTATTCTTGGCTTCATTCACTCTACTGTTGTTTCCCTATGAATTGTTCTTTATTTCAATTAGTGTATCCTTCGTTTCTGACTGTCTTCTTTTGCTTTTGACAAATTAAATTCTTTGAGCGTCCTTATAACCAGTGTTTTGAGCTCTGCATCTGATAGATTGCTTATCTCCATTTCATTTACTTCTTTTTCTGGAGTTTTGATCCATTCTTTCATTTGGGCCATGTTTCTTTGTCTCCTTGTTTTGGCAGCCTCCATGTGTTTGTTTCTATGTGTTAGGTAGAGCTATTTGACTCTGTGTCTTGGTAGTGTGGCCAATTGTAGTAGGTGTCCTATCGGGTCCAGTGGCACAGCCTCCCCTCTCACCCAAGCTGGGTACTCAGGGTGTGCCGATCATGTGGGCTAGTACATCCTCCTCTTGTAGTTGATTCTTGGTTGCTGTTGACAGATCAGTGGGAGGGATTTGCCCAGGCCAGTCAGCTGCCAGGACTGGCTGTGACCAATTACCCCTACCTTCATTCTCTGTGGATGATCAGCTGTGCAGGGACAGGGTGGTGGTGCTCCAAAATGGTCTATAGGTGTCCACTGGGTGCACTGGCCCTGGGGTTTCCCGGGTGGTACAGGCCAAAGTCAGCCCACACCTGTGTTTTGCCTGGGCTGCTCTTCCTGTGCAATAAAGCAGTCTGAGATGGCCGCTACTTGTCCTGGGCTTGGAGATTCCCAGGTGAAGCCAAACTGTGAAACTAGGCTGGCTGCTGCTAGTGCTGGGCTTGGGGCTCACTGAGTCTGGCTGTTGCTTGGTTGATAGGATTTAGGAAGTTGTGAACCATAAGCCAAGACCAGCCATTCTTATGGAAAAGCAGTTTGGGTGGACCTGTGAGTTGGGTGGTGAGGAGTCTCTGGGGATCTCCAAGGCAGGTCCAACAGTGTTAGGTGATGGAGTCTCAGATATGGCACCAGCTCACCAGCTCTGTGGGGGGAAGATTTAGAAAAGGGACTCTGCTCACCTTGATGCCAGACACTTCAGTTCTTCCCTGTATACCGCTGGTGCCTTTCAAGCTGCCACCCCGGTGCTGAAGCTCAGAGGGAGTGAGTCTAAGTAGGTGAGTCCATGTGTGGTTTCTTTAAGAGGAACTGCTTGGGGTTCCAGAATTTTCTTCCACTAACTCTATCCTTGCTGATTTTTGCAGCCAGAAGTTGTGGGAACTTATCTTCCTAGCACTAGAACCCTGGGCTGGGGTGCCTGGTGTGGGGCTGGGACTCTTCACTCCCGAGATATCCCTCCCAACTTTTTATCCTCCGCATGTGGGTGAGGGACCAGACCGTTTCATGTCTGCACCCCTCCTACCAGTCTGGATGGATGTGTTTTCTTTAACTCTGTAGTTGTCAGACTTCCATTCAACTTGATTTTTGTTGGTTCTGAGTAAAGGTTGTTCAATATTTTAGCTGTAAGTTTGATGTGGTTGTGTGAAGAGGTGAGCTATGTCTGTCTATGCTGTCATCTTGACCAGAAGTCCTGAAAAACTGTTTAAGAAAGGAGTTTCTCATTATTCATAATGAATCCCTTTCAATCACACGAGACTATGTTAATGAGGTGACTTTTGGAAAGACCCTAAGTATGGGGGAGCTGGTTGCAGGGAGATACAACCTTGATTGGAGGGTTGGAATTCAAGCCCCCTCTCTCCTCTGGAGAGGGAAGAGGGGCTGGAGATTGAGTTTAATCATCAATGACTGATGATTTAATCAACATGCCTATGTAATGTAACTTCTATAAAAACCCAAAAGGATTAAATTATGTTGTGTAGTTTTAGTGTACAAGTCTTGCCATAATTTTTTTTGGTTAAATTTACTCCTAA
This sequence comes from Pteronotus mesoamericanus, assembly GCF_021234165.1. NCBI lineage: Eukaryota > Metazoa > Chordata > Mammalia > Chiroptera > Mormoopidae > Pteronotus > Pteronotus mesoamericanus. Next base: position 5,613,097 of record NW_026555085.1, read on the forward strand.
GTATTTTATTCTTTTTGATGCTTGTGTGAATGGAATTATTTTCTTTATTTTATTTTCATTTATGGGTTGTTCATTACTAAGTATAGAGAAATACAACTGATTTTTGTATATTGATCTCATATTCTGCAACTGTGCTGAACTTGTTTATTAGCTCTACTAGGGTTTTTTTTTTTTTTTTCAAGATGTCTGATTTTAGATAGACACAAGGCTGCTCATAGTTTAGAACACACTTCCAGCCTCCCTTGCAACTTGCTATGGCCAAAGGATAAGTTCTGACCCCTGAATATGAATGAGAGTTTTGTGTGTCACTTTAAGCTGTGCTGGCCTCTGCTCCTGTTCTCATTCCCTTAACACATTTTTTTTTATTATTCAATTATAGTTGTTCCCATTTCCCCCCCATTGCTCTCTCCTGCCCTACCCACCCCTGTTCTCCCAGGTTTAATCATTCCCCCACCATTGTCCTTGCTCATGGGTCCTTTACTTACTCTGACTTACGCTTCTCCTTATTTCCCCCATTACTCCCCACCCCCCTCCCTTCTGGTCACTGTCAGTTTGTTCTTTATTTCCATGTCTCTGGTTCTATTTTGCTCACTTGTTTGTTTTGTTGATTAGGTTCCACTTACAGGTAAGATCGTATGATATTTTTCTTTCACTACCTGGCTTAGTTCACTTAGCATAATACTCTCTAGTTCCATCCATGCTGTCTTGAAGGGTAGGAGCTCCTTCTTTTTTTCTGCTGTGTAGTATTCCATTGTGTAAATGTACCAATATTTTGATCCACTTGTTTACTGATGGGCACTTAGGTTGCTTTCAGCACTTGGCTATTGTAAATAATGCTGCTATGAACACTTGAATGTATAGGTCCTTTTGAATTGGTGATTCAGGATTCTTAGGGTATAATCACAGCAGTGAAATTGCTGGGTTAAAAGGCAGTTCCATTTTTAGTTTTCTGAGGAAATTCCATATTGTTTTCCATAATGGCTGTACCAGTCTGCACTCTCACCAACAGTGTACTAGGGTTCCCCTTTCTCCACAACCTTGCCAGCACTTGTTGTTTATTCATTTGTTTATGATGGCCATTCTCCAGTGTGAAGTGGTATCTCACTGTGGTTTTAATTTGCCTCTCTCTGATGGCTAGTGATGCTGAGCATCCTTTCATATGCCTGTGGGCCCTGTGTATGTCCTCCTTAAATAAGTGTCTGTTCAGGTCCTTTGTTCACCTTTTAAAGTGATTGTTTGTCTTCCTGGTGTGAAGTCATGTGAATTCTTTATATATTTTGGAGCTAAAACCCTTGTCTGAGGCATCATTGGCAAATACATTTTCCCATACAGTTGGTTCCCTTGTCATTTTGCTGATGTTTTCTTTAGCCATGCAGAAGAAGTTTTAAATTTGATATAGTTGCATTTGTTTATTCTTTCCTTCATATTCCTTGCTCTATGGGACATACAGGGGAAAATATTGCTTCATGGGATATTTGAAATTTTCTTGCCTGTGTTCTCCTCTAGGATTTTTATGGAGTTATGACTTTTATTTAAGCATTTTATGCATCTTGAGTTTATTTTTTTATACGGTGTAAGTTAGTGGTCTAGTTTAATTTTTTTTGCATATACCATTCCAGGTCTCCCAGCACCATTTACCGGAGAGGTTATTTTTACTCCATTATATGCTCCTGCCCTCTTTCTCAAATATTAACTGACAGTATTGACATGGGTTTATTTCTGGGATCTCTATTCTGTTCCATTGTTTTACGTGTCTGTTCTTATGCCAGTAACAGACTGTTTTGATTACCATGGCCTTGTAATATAGTTTGATATCAGGTATTGTGATCCTTCCTACTTTGTTCTTTCTCAAAGTTTCTAACGCTATTCTGGGTCATTAATGGTCCCATATAAATTTTTGAAATATTTGTTCTATGTCTGTGAAATATGTCATTGGTATTTTAATAGGGATTGCATTGAATCTGTAGATTGCTTCTGGTAGTATGAACATTTTGATGATGTTAATTCTTCCAGTCCATGAACACAGTATATGCTTCCATTTATTTGTGTCTTCCTTAATTTCTTTCTTCAGTGTTCTGTAGTTTTCTGAGTATAGGTCTTTCACCTCCTTGGTTAGGTTTATTCCTAGGTACTTTATTTTTCTTGTTGCTATAGTAAATGAGATGTTTTTCCTGATTTCTGTTTCTGTTATTTCATTGTTGGTGTACAAAAATGCTTTCGATTTCTGAATATTGACTTTGTATCCTGCTGTTTTGCCAAATTCACTTATTAGGTCAATTAGTTTTTTGGTGAAGTCTATAGGGTTTTCTATGTACACTGTCATATCATCTGCAAACAATGACAGTTTTACTTCCTCCTTTCCAATTTGGATGCATTTCATTTCTTTTTCTTGTCTTATTGCTGTGATTAGAACTTCCAATACTATGTTAAATAGAAGTGGTGAAAGTGGACACCCTTGTCTTGTTTCTGATCTTACAGGGAAAGCTTTTAGGTTTTGCCCATTGAGTATGACATTGGCTGTAGGTTTCTTGTATATGGCCTTTATTATGTTGAGGCATGCTCCCTCTACTCCACATTGCTGACTGTTTTTTCATCAATAGGTGTTGTTCTTTATCAAATGCTTTTTCTGCATCTAATTTTCATTGATATGTTGTTTTTTGTCTTTACTTTTGCTTATGTGATATATTACATTTATTGATTTGTGAATATTGTACCATCCTTGCATCCCTGGGATGAATCCCACTTGATCATGGTACATGCTTTCTGTAATGTATTGTTGGATGCAGTTTGCCAATATTTTGTTGAGGATTTTAGCATCTATGTTCATCAGCAATATTGGCCTGTAGTTTTCTTTCTTTGTTGTGTCTTTATCTGATTTTGGGATTAGGGTGATGCTGGTCTCATAAAAAGAGTTTGGAAGTCTTCCCTCTTCTTGGATTTTTTGGAATAGTCTGAGAAGGATAGGGGTTAGATTTTCCTTAAGAGTTTTGTAAATTCTCCTGTGAAACTGTCTAGTCCAGGGTTTTTGTGTGCCGGGAGATGTTTTATTATTGCTTCAATTTCACTAGCTGTGATTGTTCTGTTCAGGCTTTCTGTTTCTTTTTTATTCAGTTTTGGAAGATTATATGTTTCTAGAAATTTGTCCATTTCACCCAGGCTGTCAAATTTCATGTCATATAGTTAATATCTTACCATCCTTTGTATTTGTCATATCGGTTTTAATTTCTCCTCTTTCATTTCTGATTTTATTTATTTGGGTCCTCTCTTTTTCTTGATGAGTCTGTTTAAAGGCTTGTCAATTTTGTTTATCTTTTCAAAGAACCAGATCCTGGATTTATTGATCCTTTGGATTGTTCTTTTAGTTTCTATGTCATTTAATTCTGCTCTGGTCTTGATTATTTCCTTCCTTCTGCATGCTTGAGTTTCTTTTGTTGTCATTCCTCCAGTTCTTGCGGATGCGGGTTAGGTTATTTATTTGAAATGTTTCTATCTTTCTTAGGTAGGCCTGTATAGCTATGAACTTCCCTTCAGGACTGCCTTCACTGTGTCCCACTGCTTAGGGGCTGTTGTGTGTCTATTTTCATTTGTTTCCAGAAACTTTTTGATTTCTTTCTTGATCTCATTGTTAACCCATTCATTGTTTAATAGCATGTTATTCAGTCTCCATAAGTTTGAATGTTTTTGAGTTTTTTTCCTTGAGATTGGTTTTCAGTTTCAAGCCATTGTGGTCTGAGAAAATGACTGATATGATTTCAATTTTCTTGAATTTGTTGAAGCTTGTTTTGTGTCCTGTCATGTGGTCTATCTTTGAAAATATTCCATGTGGATTTGAGACGAATGTGTATTTTGCTTATTTGGTATGAAAGATTCTGTACATATCAGTTAAGTCCATTTGATCTAGTGTGTTGTTCAGTGCCACAGTATTCTTGTTAATATTTTGTTTGGAAGATCCAGCCATTGTTGCCAGTGGAATGTTAAAATCCCCTACTATAAGTGTGTTGCTGTCTATGTCCTTCTTGAATCCTCCAAGATTTTCCTTATATATTTGGGTGCTCCTATGTTGGGTGCACATATGTTTACAGTGTTTATGTCTTCTTGATGGATTCTACCCTTGAGTATTATGAAGTGTCCTTTGTCTCTTTTTATGGCCTTTGTTTTGAAATCTGTTTTGTCTGATATAAGTACTGCTACCCTGGCTTTTTTTCCCTGTCCATTTGCTTAGAATGTTTCTTTCCCACCTTTCACATTCAGTCTGTGTGGGTCTTTTTTTCTGAGGTGGTCTCTTGTAGTCAGCATATGTGTGGGTCATGTTTTCTCCCATTCAAGTACTAACCAGGCCCTACCCTGCTTAGCTTCCGAGATCAGACGAGATCGGGCGCGTTCAGGGTGGTATGGCCATAGACTGGGTCATGTTTTCTTATCCACTCAGCTACCCTATTGTCTTTTGATTGGAGCATTTAATCTGTTTACATTTAAGGTTGCTAATTGATAGGCACTTATTCATTGCCATTTTTCCCCCTTTTACCTGTGTCACTTTCTCACTTTTTTTCTTCATGTTCTTCAAGCAGTCCCTTTAGCATGTTTTGTGGTGTTGGTGTGGTGGAGGTGTATTCTTTTAGCTTTCTTTTGTCTGAGAAACTCCTTATTTCACCTTCCAATTTAAATGAGAGCTTTGCTGGGTAGAGTAGTTTTGGTTGTAGGCCTTTGCTTTTCATTACTTGAAATATTTCTTGTCACTCCCTTCTGGCCTGTAGTATTTCTGTTGAGAAATAAGCTGCTACTCTTATTGCAACTCCCTTGTATGTAACTTCCTGTTTCTCCCTTGCTACTTTTAAGATCCTCTCTTTGTGTTTGAATCTTGCCATTTTAATGATGATGTGCCTTGAAGTAGATCTCTTTGGGTTCCTCTTGATTGGGATTCTCTGTGCTTCCTGGACTTGTGTGATTTTTTTCTCTCTTCAAATTAGAGAAGTTTTCTGTCATTACTTTTTCAAACAGGTTTTCTATCCTTTGCTCCTCTTAATCTCCTTCTGGTACCTCTATGATATGGATATTATTATGTTTCATGTTGTCCTGTGGCTCCCTTAACTCCTCTTTGTTCTTTTTGAGCCTTTTTTCCTTTTCTTGCTCTCTCTGAGAATTTTTTTCTACCTTGTTCTCCAGCTCTCTGATTCAACCCTCTGCTTCATCTAGCCTGTTTTTGATTCCTTCTACTGTGTTCTTCAATTCAGAAATTGTAGTCTTCATTTCCTCCTGGCTCTGATTGGTAGTTTCTATGTTCTTTTCCGTGTTGGTGTAGTTCACATTAAGGTGCTTGTTCCTTCCTTGTGGTTCTTTGTAATTCTCACTGAGCTCATTGAGCTTCCTTATAACCATTCTTTTGAACTCAATGTCTGATAGTTTACTTACCTTTATTTCACTTAGCACTCTTTTTGGGGATTCCTCCTTTCCTTTCAATTGGGGGTTGTTTCTTTGTCTCCTCATTTTAGGGGATACTCTTCTTATTTGTTTTTGATTCTTTTTTTTTAAAAACATTGTTGCAAAGTGTCTTCCAATCACCAGCTACAGAGCAAGCAGGGAATGGAATGGGTACCTCTGCCAGGCTTGTTTTTCCGCCCATCTCCAAAGTGTTTTCGATTCTTAAATTGATCTGATTTGACTCTGTCTTTGTGGTATGAACTTCTACGGTAGACGATGTGTGGAATTCAGTGGTGCAGTCTCCTTGATCTCCTGAACTTCATGCTCTAGGGATGCCCTTTATGGAATTTATGTTGGCTCTCTGGATTTAATTGGATTTTGATTGTTGTTGGGTCATTCTTTGGTGGGTCCTTCCCCCTAGCTGGTTGACTGAGAGTCACTCCAGTCACCACATTTTGTATGTTGTTGTGCAGGTGCTCCTCATGTGTTGCCTGGGCAGCCGTGAGGCCCCAGAGAAAAACCTGGAGGATCCAGAGAAGTTTTCAGGTTCAGAAGCCAGGCCTGTGTGGTCTGCAGTGAGAGATGAGCCTGGCAGCATACAGGGAGGGGGAGAAGGAGACCCGCGGTCACTATGGCACCTCTTATCCCATTGTGGCCCTCTCACTATGACCATCTGAAAAGCAGCCAATTAAGGCCACCATAGCTGGCATTTCACATAGGTTTTGGAGCCCCCCACTCCATTCTGACTGGAATGGTGTCAGCCATCTTGGCCTGTCTCACAAAAATCAGCCATCTGTTTTTGTAGATAGACTTTTACTGGAATATAGGCCCACTCATTTGTTTATGAATTGTCTGTGGCTGCTCTTAAGCTCTAACGACAGTGTGAGTATGTCTAACAGAGACCCTATGGCCTACACAGCCTAAAATTATACTGTCTAGCTCGTTACAGAGAAAGTTTGCTGACCTCTGGCTTAGAGAACCTTTCTGTAGTAGAATTTTATAACCCTGTCTTTCTAGAATTGGTTTTATAGTCCCTGGTGTTAGTTTTACTTACATTAATCTGTGGCAGGGTGGCAGCTTTCTTCTTTCTCCAGCAAGCACTCTCCTGTCAGCAACAGCAGACGACAGATTCTTGTGGGGTTCCTGGTCATGAAGAGTGACTAGGTTTATTAGACTGATCGCTCTATCGCTTTCCTATAACATGTCCCTTTGAATTCTTGAATTCTTTGTTTAGAGGTTTTTTGCTTCCCCTGCAGCTGAGAGATTCTGCCCTCCTCCTGTTGCTTCTCTCTCTCTCTCTCTCTCCCTCTCTCTCTTATCTCTTACAGAGCTTCCTTCTCTGCTGATGCAGAAATTAAGTGACTCTGCTCTTACACCTTATGACTCAGTTTGTATTAGAAATAGTCTCTTTTTAAGTCCAGCATTATTAAAAAAAATTAAGTATAACTGACTTCTGGCCAAGATGGAGGCATAGGTGGATATGCTTTGCCTCTTCATACAAACAAGAGAAGGATAACAACCAATGTAAGAACAAAAAACAACCAGAACTGCCAGAAAATTGAACTGTATGGAAGTCCAACAACCAAGGAGTTAAAGAAGAAACATCCATCCATACTGGTAGGAGGGGTATAGATGAGTATGCGGTGGGGCAGCAGCTGGCGGGCCATGTGGTCCCACATTTGTGTGTGGATAAAAACTGGGAGGAACACTGGGGAGCCATCAATCCCAGCCCAGGACAGACCGAAGAAGGCAGGGTTCCAGAACTGGTGAAATAAAGCCTCATATTATCTGGTTGTAAAAACCTGTGGGGGTTGCTGTGGCAGAAAAAAGTGCCAGTATCTTGTGAGAGTCCATTTGAGGGGCCCACAGGTCCTAGAACATACACAAAGCCCACCCACTTAGGGAATCAGCACCAGGGTAGCACCCAGAAGGGTGCCATTCACTTGTGGCAAGAGGGGGAGGTGACTGAAAGCTGGATGAGAACCGAGCAAGTGGCATTGTCCCCTCTCTGACCCTTCCTCCACATACAGCACCATAGTGTGGTGAAGGTGGTTCCCCTGCCTTGACTAATACCTAAGGCTCTGCCCTATGCAATGTAACAGGTTTGCCAACAAATTGAGGAGATGAAGAAATATGACCCAAATGAAAGAAGAGATAAAAGCTCCAGAAAAAGAACTAAGCAACAAAGAGATAGCCAGTCTATCAGAAGCAGAGTTCAAAACATTGGTAATCAGGATGTTCACAGAAATGATTGAATACAGCTGCAAAATAAAGGAAGAAGTGAAGGCTATACAAAGTGAAATAAAGAAATACACAGGAAACAACAGTGAAGGGAAGGAAGACAAGACTCAAATCAACAATTTGGAACAAAAGGAAGAAATAAGCATTCAACCAGAATAGCAAGAAGAAACAAGAATTCACAAAAGTGAGGAGAGGCTTAGGAAACTCTGGGACAACTTTAAATGTACCAACATCTGAATCATAGGGGTGCAAGAAGGAGAAGAGGAAGGGCAAGAAACTGAAAACTTATTTGAAAAAATAATAAAAGAAAACCTCTCAATTTGGTGAAGGAAATAGACATACAAGTCCAGGAAGCTCAGAAAGTCCCAACGAAGTTGGACCCAATGAGGGCCACACCAAGACACATCATAATTGAAATGCCAAAGTTTAAAGCAACAAGAGCAAAGGAGAGAGTTACCTACAAAGGGGTTCCCATAAGACTATCAACTGATTTCTCAAAAGAAACCTTGCATACAAGAAGAAACTGACAAGAAGTTTTCAAAGTCATGAAAAGCAAGGACCTACAACCTAGATTGCTCTACCCCATAAAGCTATAAATTAGAATGGAAAAGTAGATGAAGTGCTTCCCAGACAAGGTAGTTAAAGGAGTTCATCATCACCAAGCCCTTATTATATGAAATGTTAAAGGGACTTATCTAAGAAAAAGAAGATCAAAACTATGAACAGTAAAATGACAAGAAACTACAACTATCAAGAACTGAACCTAAAAAAAATAAAAAAACTAAGCGAACAACTAGAACAGGAACAGAATTACAGAAATGGAGATCACATGGAGGGTTATCAGCAAGGAGGGGGAGAATGGGGAAAAATGTACAGGGAATAAGAAGCATAATTGGTAGGTACAAAATAGACAGGGGGAGGTTAAGAGTAGTATAGGAAATGGAGGAGCCAAAGAACTTATATATATGACCCATCGACATGAACTAAGTAGGGGAGATTGCTGGAGGGAAGGGGAGTACAGGGCATAAGGGGATAAAGGGGAGCAAAAAATTGGACAACTGTAGTAACATAATCAATGAAATACACTTGAAAATTAAGTATGACTTACAATAAAATACTCTGATATGTTCAGTTTGATGTATTTTGACAATCTTAGTCACCTGTGTAACCACCACTCAAAACAAGGAAGAGAACATTCTATGTATGGTTCTTCCAGTTAATTCTCACCTCCGCTCCCCAGGGACAAGCATGATTTCTGTTACCATAGTTTAATTTTGCCTGTTCTTGAACTTGACATAATCAGAAACATATAGAATATACTCTTTTATGTCTGAGTTTTTGGAGATTTATCCTTGGTGTTTGTCTCAGATCATTCTGTATGTGGATATGTTACAGGTATTGGTATTTTGGGGTTCCTCAAGAGAGAAATCAAGAGGAAACCACAGAGAAATTCCAGACAGATTCCATTAGCCTTATGCTGGAGCACAAGGGAGGTAGCACAGAGGAAAGGACACTCCTCTGAACTGGCTTGGAGCTGACTCTGCTTGGCTGCTTTTATAAGCTGGGGACAAAGCACGCAGTCTTTTTGAAAATGACAGGCTTGCAGAATTTTTCATTTCAGGGCTGGTGACTTCCTGTTTGCACCTTTGCTTTGGGGGCAAGAAAGGGGACTGCTCGTTACCGCCACCCTAGGAAGGTCAAACCTTGATCAGTGTGTATGGCGGTCAGTAGTTTAAGCAGGAAGTTAGAAGGGAGGGGTGATGACATTTTTGCATTCCTCCTAGCCTGTTGGTTTTAACTTGGCTTTCTGGTCTCCATTATTTTCCATCCCCCATCCAACCCCAACCCCCTGTGCTGTCATAGATACACCAGAGTTTGGTTGTCCAGTCTGCAACTGACAGACATTTGAGTTTTTGTAGTTCAAGTGCAGTTTGTTTGTTTTTTACTATTTTATTTATTTATTTCAAGAGAGAGGGGAAGGGAGGGAGAAATAGAGGGAGAGAAACATCAGTGTGTGGTTGCCTTTCATACACCCCCAAATGGGGACTTGGCTTGCCACCCAGGCATGTGCCCTTACTGGGAATTGAACTGGTAACCCTTAGGTTCACAGATTGGCATTCAATCCACTAATCCACACCAGCCAGGGCAAGTACAGTATTTTTTAACCAAAATTTTATTCATAGCCTTTTCCAGCTTTAAATAGTGTTGTCATCTGGTCATCGTCAGCTGCTTAAAGCAATTATTCAGAACTGGAATTTCTTTTTTTGGAAGTAAGAACTTCTGATTGTCAATCTGGCTGCTTATTAGAATCAAGTGGGGAGCTTTTAAAACCCAGGCCACAATTAAGGCCACACCTGAGACCAATTAAATGAACCTTACTGCAAGTGGCAGATGATTGCAGTGTGTGGCCAGTCAGGGAAGCTCTTGCACAAAGTTTTCTGGAGTTGCTGGGAGTCTTGGAATATTGCTCTCTCATCTTTTGCTTCTTGTAGTAACTGCTCTGTGCTCTTCTTCAGTCTGGTATTTTTTCTTCTCTTGAATTTGATGACATTCAGACTTCATATTCCCTTTACTTGGTTTTGTTTATCAAGAGCTTTCCTTTTCCTTCCTAAAGTTTTACTAAATTCCTTGTTACAAGCTTTCCATATGTCCTTCTCCTTCTTTTTTCCTTCCGTTCCTCCAAATTACAGGAAGACTTTTCCCTAGCATTTGATCCAGATCCTCAAGACTTAAAGAAGATAGCATTGAAGGCCCAGGCACTTCTTCAGGTAAGTTTTCCATTTTGTTCATTGGTTTCTTCAAAATATATCATAGTTGCTTTACTCTTCTGTTCATACATGGACACCTTTAAATAATTTATTTTGTTATTTAAAAAACTTATGCAGAGCCTGTTCAGTCACTTGATATCTTCTCTTTTAATTTTATTTTATTGATTTGAGAGAGAGGGGGAGAGAGAGAGAGAGAGAAGGAGAGAGGGAGAGAGAGAGAGGGTGATTTGTTGTTCCGCTTATTTATGCATTCATTGGTTGAGTCCTGTATGCACTCTGACTGGTATGTCACTGTGGTTTTGATTTGCATTTTTCTCATGATTAGTGACATTGAGCATCTTTTCATGTGCTTACTAGTTTCTTGCATACCTTTTTTGGGGAAAAGTCTATTCAAGTCCTTTGCCCATTTTTGAATGTTTTTTTTTGCTGTTGAATTTTAGAAAATCTCTATACATTTTGGATATTAAGCCCTAATTGTAATGGGGTGCAGAGCAGGGGTCCCCTGAAAATAACGGAGTGTATCCCTCACAACTTTGATTGGTGGAAGGGGGTAGTTGTTGATACAGTGTTTAAGATACTTTGCATAACAATGGCAAGTTAATAGCCTTTCCTGAAGGGAAGAGAACTGCTGCCCTGGGCAAAAGGTATATGTGACTTTCAGAGCCTATAGTGACCCCTGACGTAGCCAGGGGAGGTGGATGCCTGCCCAAGATACCTCTGCGTCCCTGGGAACTCTTGTCCTGATTAAAGATGGCAGCCACAAGAAGGTAAAAGATACGGGGAAACTGGCAAGAATGGCGGACGTCTAACAAACTATAGAAGGGGCTGGGTATGAGGTCACATAGGAAGTTTGGGCCAAGCTTTTAAAAGAGGGAGGGTTAAAAGAGAAGGGAGGTCCACTGTGAGGTCTGCTGTGTGTAGGGGAGAGTACGCCATGAGGAGAAGTCTGGAGGGATTGAGAGAGACACGGGAGTAAGAGCATGCCACAAGGTCTGCAGAAAGGAGGAGGAGGCCTTCTGGGAAGCTTGCCTAGAGAAGGTGTGGCAGAGCCGGAGAAGCTGAGGGGATCTGCCTAACCAAGCACAGATTCATGGGAGGTGCTTGGAGCTGTGACTGGGAAGGCTGAGTTCAGACTTCTGCTTCTCTGAAGGATGTACAGAGAAGTAACTCTCTTGGGACTGTGCCTCCGTGGACTCCACCATAATCAAGTGTAACAGGGCACATGTTTTCCTGAACCACTGCATGAAGATTCTGCAGCATACCCCAGATCCTGAAAGTTAGCGCAGCTGCGAGAGGATGGTGAGTCTGAAACCCACAAGAACACCTTCCAGAGGGGATGGAGGACTGTTTGCAGGGCTGGCTTAAGAACAGATAAGGATATGGGGAAACTCCAGGCATGGTTTTGCCTTACAGCCTTTTGGGGAGCAAGGGAAGTGCTGAGTCTTGTAGGATAGGAGGGTTCTGAGTAGAAGTGCTCTCAGCCCTCCTGAGGTTGGAACTCTGTTAATAAAAACCTGTTTCCTTCAACATTAATTGCTGGGTCATGTGTCAAGATGCCACATGGCCAAGCCCTGGTTTGCTTGGTTACATGACCAGGTAAATGATTTGCAAATATTTTCTCCCATTCTGTGGATTTCCTTTTTACCCTGTGAACAGCATCTTTTGATGCACAAAAACATAAATTTTCATGAAGTCTAATTTCCTTTTCACATCAATGTTTCTATCAATCTCTTTCTCTTTCCTTCTGCTCTCTGGAATCAATTAAAAATGTTTTAAATAAAAAATATAATAGTCAAAATAAAACTACATTAATGGGAATAAATAGTGGGAGAGATACAACTGAAAAACAATGAGTAAGTTAGAGGATCACTGAATAACTCTCCAGAATAAGAGATAGAAAGATAGAGAAATTTAATGTAAAATCAAACAGAAAAATAAATACCATATTGCACTTACATGCTAAATACATAAAACAAAAGAAACAAACTAACCACACAGCAACAGTCTCATAGATACAGAGAACAGAATGGTGGTTGCCCGATGGAGGGAGGTTGCGGGATGGGGTGGAAAAGGTGAAGGGGTTGAGAATTGTGAATTGACAGCTACAGGGTAGCCACGGGGATGTGAAGTGCAGCATAGGGAATATAGTCAATAATATTGTAATAACTATGTATGGGTCATATGTATACTAGACTTATTGGATGTGATCACTTCTTAAAATATTGAATATATAAATGTCTAAATGCTATATTGTACACCTGAAACTAACATAGTATTGTATGTTGACTGCACTTGAAGAATAAAAAAATAAAAAAATAAATTGACTATAGAGAAGAAAATTAAGAGATGGAGGAGAGAGGTGACAAAATATGGATAATGTGAATTTCATAGAGAGAAAAAAATAAAAATAGGATAGAAGAGATGAATTTCCAGAATTAAAAGATAAAGGGTACCCATAATGTCCTATAGCAAGAGAAGGAAAAACCCATTTTAGATACAATGAAACAAAATATTAAAGAAAATGAGAAACTTTGAAAGTTTCCAAAGGGAAAGATTGACATCAGATTTCCTAACTGTAATGCCAGATGCAAAATGACTTTTGGATGATATTATTTAAAATATAGAGAAAAAACTTCAAACTTACAATTTAATGCACAGCTAAACTTTATTTAAAAGTGATGGTATAATAAAATTTTTCTCCAACAAAGCTGAAGAAGATTTACTACACAAATACTTACATTTAAAACATTTTTGGAGAAAGTATTCCAATAAGAGAAAAATATTCAGAGGTACCAAAAGATATTGGAAATAAGTTGGTCAAACACCTTGGTGAGGAATGAGGAAGCATATAAATGGATTTGAAAGCATGCTAAGGTTCTTATCTGGTTAGAAGGAAGATAGAGAAGGTATAGAGAACCCTTTTTAAAAATTGATGAAGATAAACAAGGAAACTTAAAAAACAATATTGAAATAAATAAGGTATTAGAAATGAGTGCGTATACATTGATAATCACAGTAAATATAGTTGGGAAGGGGCAAAGACCATACTATGGGGTCACAAAACCATTATGTTTTCCTGAACACACAACTAAACTACCTTTTCCCAACCCCCTTACATGCGGGCAGGTCATTGTTTGATTCTTGCCAATGGAGTGGGAGCAGAGATGGCATGCAGTGTCTGTCCAAAGCCATAAGAACAGGTGTGCCTTCCCCAGGCTTTCTCTCCTGTCTGCAAATCTGGAAGCAAAGTCCTTTTTGATGGTGGAGATGCCAGATGAAGCTATCTGGGGTTCACGAGTCACTTTCTAGAGAAGATCTACGGAAAGTATGCAACCTGCCTCGAACCGCACATGGGTAAAAAAAAAAGTCAACCTGTCTTTTGTCAACCACTGGGGTTTCAGTATGTGATGCAGAAGAAAGTTTGCTCACTTTGACTAATACATGGATCAAACCACCAATTAGAAGACAGGGGTTGTCAGATTGAAGCAAAAACAAAATCTATCTTTATGATATTTACAAGAGCTACATGTAAACCATCAACACATAGAAGTGCATGTGCCAAACAAATACTAACAAACAGAAAGCTGTGTTGCAGTGTTAGTATCAGACGCAACAGACCGAAGCAAGACTGTCAGTACAAATTGGGAAAAGCCTCAATTCGTTGAAACTATAATTCCCAAAAGTTAGCTCCAAATAACCTAAATACATAGAGGGAAAATTGATTTTAAAAGATAGAAACAAATAGAAAAATCATCCAGTCATAGCTGGAGATTTAAATATACCACTCTTGGTTACTTATAGATCTGTCCAAAAATAAGGAAAGATAGAGATCAGGATGAGAAACATCAACATACTTGATCCACGAAACATTTATAAAATTCTGCATCCAACAGTTAGAGCACATGTGAAGGAAGCATTACAAATATTGACCACATTCAAACCATAAAGCAAATCTCGATAAAGTTCTAAGAAGCACCATACTGAGAAGATTTTTGGATTATAATACAATGAAATTAGAAGTTAATAACAAAAAACCTATACATTAAAAAAAAACCCATATATTTTGAAATAAAAAGCATTCAATACCCAACTGTTACTAAACAAAGTAGCAACATTCCCTATCATGAGCTTTCCGTATTTACTGACCTGGTATCTCACTGTCCTATGGTTCCAGCTCCCATCCCAACCAGGGCGGGACCATTCATTCACGGGCAGATAGCTATTGAGCACCCATTCTGTGCTAGGCGGGAGGATGGAAACAGAAAGACCAAAGATTGGGGTTCCCATGAACTGTGCCGCCCATGTCTGTTACTAGTTGTAATTTTGTTAATTTGAAGTCAGGAGCCACGATCTGCTCCACTCAGTGTAGGGACTTTTAATTCATCAAGGAAAGTACATCGGAGATTTTTTTTCCCCCCAGAAGTCAGTCCAAGAATCACCTAGGAACATACTAAACACACAGGTCCCCTGTCCTCCCTACCCTTGGAAAGGCTACTTTAACTCAGGTCAGGATGTAACCCAGGAGTCTGTGTTTTTGGCAAACTCCCCAGATGATTCTTAGATCCCTCCCAAGTTGAAAATCATTATTTCATGATCTTTGACAAATGGTCTGCAGATATTTGGTTAGATTTCTCTTTACCTGGAAGGACAGTTAGTTTTATATAGATACTTTTTATATTGAACAAAATTCTGCCAATGCCTCCCATGGGCGGAGCTTAGCCAGAAGCCAGGGTGAGAGTGATGACTTGGGTCAGCCCCAGGCAGCATGGAGAAGGGTGCCCAGGAGCCCATGGGGACAAACGGAGGTCACACAGTGCCCTCTGCCCTCCTCCTAACGGCCCACTGAAGCTCCGTACATCTTTTCTTGAGACTAAGCATCTCCAAAAATTAGCACGTTGTTTTTCTACACAATGAAATAAAGTAGTATTTTCTTAAGTGAGTCATACGTTTAAAGTATTTTTATTCTACTGAATATCCACCAATTCCCTTTTCAGATTTCTTAATAAAACTTATATTTTAACTCCAAATTTGTGTGCAGAAATGTGTAAGGGAGAGTGTGATTCCCTACGTCATGGATTGAGACTGAGGGAGGATTTGTTCGAGCTCAGCTGTAACAATGAGTGCTCTGAACAAAAAATGCTTTGATGGCCTTTTCTCCCCAGCGTCCCTCTAGGAGGATGTAGGAAAAGTTGGTCAAAGTCCCTCCTAGTGGCCCAAACAGAAACTTCCTTTTCAGTCTCCGGTGGACCAAGCCTCCCTGGTGCACATGGACCCAGTGAATTCCCGTCTTCTCACTGAAGCTCTTCATTTCTTTGCCCAGCAACAGCCACATTAACACAGAGGATTTCTCTGATTGGCTGAATACAGCAGGGCTCTCCCCCATTCTAGAACCTGTTTTCTTCCTCGTTCCCTCTGCCTTGTTTCCTTCCCCCCACACCCCAGAGACTTACTTGGTTAAAGTACCAGAGGGCAGTGGTCCTCAGTGGGGGGCTGGTCCTGGGACTCCACACCTTGATGACCCCCCTGAGCCCCCAGGAAGCTGGGGCCATCAAAGGTGAGTGCCGAGGGCCACGGGGTGAGGAGAGGAGATTTAGGTGTTGGCTTACTTGAGAGACAGTGCAGAGCATGAACTGTTCCTCTCCCTATGTGGTTCATGGGCAACTTCCTTTCCCAAGAGATCCCCAATCCCTCTCACCTCTCATGCCTGTTCTGAACCTAAAACACAGGGCCAGCCCAACACAGCCATGCCAGTGTGAGGCTCAGACTTTTTCAGGTTCAAGAGCCTCCCCTGTTCCTTCCCAAACCTCCATCCTTCCGCCTGCCAGCTCTCTGATCTCTCTAGCACTCCCTGGCGTGCAGTGGGCCCAAGTCCAGTTCCACTGCCGTGTTTACCGCCACATCACTAGTCACCTGTTCATCCGTCTTCATGCTGCTCCAGACATGAGCCCCTTGTGTGCAGAGTCCACAGCTGGTTCATCTCTGTTTCCTTGGCATTGTGCCGGGCACAGGGCAGTCCCTCAGTGACCCCTGAAGGAGCAATTCCCTGGAATCCTAAAGGAACCTTAGCAGGTACAGAGAACAGGCTGATGAGTGCAGAGCGGAGGAGAGCCGCGGGCTGGGTGAAAAAGGAAGGATTAAGAGGTACACACGGCAGCCACAAAGTGGTCCTGGGGACGGGAAGGACGGCCTAGGGAAGAGAGTCACTAACGTTGTAGTAACTGTGTGGTGCTGGGTGAGTACTTGAAATATCAGAGGGACACTTCAAAAGTATATGATTGTCGAAGCTCTATACGGTACACCTGAAACTGATACAAAATAATGTCAACTTTTAAAAAATAAATAAAACAAAAATTAAGCAGAAGTTGCAATATAATAAGAGAAAAAATGAGAGGGAAAAGGAATCTTACCAATTAAATCCTAATTTCCAGAAAACTGACCTTCAATTATGGGAAGAGACACGTGCAACCTTGACGCTCTGAGACGGGAGGGTTGGACGTGAACCTTGAGCCTCTGACTCCTTTTCCAGGGCTCTCAGCAGTCCGCCGGGCTGCCTTGTCCTGGCCCTTGGGTTTCTGTGTCACAGACACTCCTGCCACCATCGCCTTTCCCCCTCACACCACCCGCGCGGCGTCTCTGCGCCCCAAGCGCCGCCCGTGCCCCTGTCCTTAATCGTCTCGCTCCGCGCCCACGCACCCCGTCTCCTGCTCCGGACCTGATGGCGCAGTTCGAGCAGAGGGTCATGGCCAGGATTTAACCTCGGGGATCCCAAGCATGACGCCCCTTCCCCCGCAGGCGGGCCGGCGGCCCCTGCGTGCCTGTGCCGGCCAGAGCGTTGGGCACGTGCCGGGTCCCTCTGTCCTCTCCGCTCCACCCCCCACCCCGCCCCCGCAAGCAACCCTTCCATTCTCCAAGGACCAGCTCAGTCGGAACAGGGCTTGTCCCCTGAGAACCCAGGATCGAGCTCAGCCTCAGACAACACAGCACGTGTCATGGATGAGACACATTTTCCTCTCTCTTCCTGACCTGAACTCGCCTAAGCTGCATGGGTTGCTACGGACCAGGCTTCTTCCAGGCCTGCGGTGCTCGGGGCAGTGCGCCTGTGAATTCCACGGGGAACAGCTGTTCTCGGTGGCGCTGAAGACGAGGGAGGCTGTGTGAGGCCTGCTTGAATTTGACGACTTCACCCACTTGACCCGCAGGTGGGGCTGGCCAGCACTGTGGTGACCAAAGCCCCCTGGACGTCGGGCTGGAGCGCTCCAGCTGCGCCGAGAGCCACCCTGACGCGCCCTCCTCCTCCAGGCAACGGAAGCCCAGAGCCGCCTCCCGCCACCTCACAGGCCCCTGTCCGCGCTGGCCCTGGGCTCCCAGAAGCTGCGCCTGTGGTGCTGAGCCCCTTTCTTCCCAGGAGGCTCTAGATCTCTCCCACCTCTTCGGCAACGCTTCCTCCTTGACGGAGGAGCCCCGCCCCCCGGACTCCCCTCTTCAGGGACCTGTCAGGTGCAGGAGCCGCTGGCGCCCCCACTGCCCTCCTCCTCTTCTCCTCCCTCTGTCCACCCCCCCCCCCCCCCCGCCCCCGCCCGCCCCATGGCCTCCTGGCCCAGCGGCTGCCTGCCCGCAGGTGTCTACATAGGAGCACATGTCCCTCAGTCCCAGTCCTAATAAGGCCCAGCTGCAGCGATGATCCTGGGATTTAGGGCCTCATTTCTCCTCGTGCCTCTAAAGGTGACCCACTCCCAGAGTCTCACATAGAGCTGGGCCAGACCAACGTCTTCACCTGCATCGTGCACAACCTCTTCCCCCCTAAGATCCACGTGGCCTGGCTGCGCAATGGTCCAACAGTCACCGACGGGGCGGCCCAGACCAGCTTCTATTCCCAGCCCGAGCGCGGGTTCCGCATGTCCCACTGCCTGACTCTCGTGCCCTCAGCAGAGGACATCTGCGACCGCCGCGGGCGCACCGGGGCCTGGGTGGCGCTCCTCCGGCCCTGGGGTGTGGACCCTCGCCGGCCCACTCTCCTCAGTCCCTGTTCCCTTTACCCTGAAATCCCTCCGCTGCGCCCCTCACCTTCCTCTCTCTCCCAGAGCCCCGAGCCCCGGGTGCCTGTCCCGCTGTGAGACACCGCGGAGACCCTGGTCTGTGCCCTGAGCCTGGGCATCGGCCTGGTGGGTGTCCTCGTGGGCATCGTCCTTGTTGTCACAGGCACGTGCATGTCCAGTGTCACCAGGTGCAGAGCTCAGGGGTCTGGAGGGAGGAGTGGAAGAGGCTGAACAGAATGAGGGCGAAGAATCAGAAATGCTGTGGCAGGCAATCGGGTCAGGGGAGGGTGACATGGACACGCAGGGGACAGGGGACAGAAGAGCAGAGGTGAGGCGAGGGGGGAGGTTTCGGGGAGGTGGCAGTCAGAGAGAGGATCCCGGAATCGTGAGCCTGACCAGCCTTGGTGATACGGGTTTTTTCCTTTAGGTAATGACCCTTCTGCAAGAAATGGGTTGTGCGAGACTCCTACGACCCCTCCACGTTTCTGGCAGCCCTTGCCTGCTCCCTGCCAGTCCTCGTACACCCCCACTGCGCTGACTTGGAGTGGGATCAACCTCTGTCCCCCAGGTCTCCTCCTTTTTGTCCCCAGTGCTCATGGCAGGACTTGTGGGTACCAACCAGCAACCCTTCCCTCCTCAAACACATACAAACACACAACACATGCAAACAGACACATACACAGAGCCACACAGGCATACACACATGCACATAAACATACTTACACATGAACATGCACATACACACAAATATACACCCACATACACACACTTTCTTGCTCTTCCCAAAGCTCTGGCTAGCATTAATACATCTATTAGCAACATTCACACTGTAACCTTTCACCAGTCTGTGGCGGCCGGGTCTCCCAGGGTGTGAGGGAAGCTGGGACTTGGGGGAGGGGACTCTGGGAGGTGCCCACCACACATGACCACCTGGCTCTGGGGATTGGCTGTTTACTGCAGGCTGGCCCCGCTTCATTTGACTCATTAATTCAGGGCCCATGGTGTGTTACTGTGAATGGGCTGCTTCACAAGGACTTCAAGGAACTTGCCTCCTGAATTCAGATTTGCCCTGAAAGGGATGCAGAGCAGTCTGCTTGTAGCCACTACTTGCAAACCACACCAGTTCCGAAGGGCACAGGGAGAGGAGAGGTTCACGAGAATGCCATTCTTTTCCAGGTTTACTCTGTGATGAAGAGGCCATTGGTGTCTACTGTGATCTCCAGTGTCATCTTTTTCTACATGTCCTACAGTCATACACATGACAGAGTGTCCTGAGGCTTGGGGAAGATGGCTACTTCCTCATCATGGGGTCACTCACATCAGTTAAGAAGGTAGCAGAGTAGATCAGCTGTTTAGTAAGAGAGGAGGTCTCGCTCTGGCTAGTGTGGCTCCATTGGTTGAAGCAGCCGACCTTAACCAAAGGGTTGTGGGTTTGATTCCTGGTCAGGGCATGTGTCTAGGTTGTGGGTTCACATCAGTGTTTTTCTCTCTTCTCTCTCTCTCTAAAACACAAAACAATGAAAAAGTATCTTCTGGTGTAGATCCCCCACAAAGAGAGAGAGAGAGGGAGAGAGGAGGTTTTTAAGAGGGATTGACCTGAATGCTTCTACTTATGTGGCCTAGAATATATTGGTTTACTGTGAATAAAATTAAAAAAATAAATACACACAGAAAGAAAAGTAACCACACAAACTAGTTGATATCAAGGACCAAATGAGTGGTATAGACTAGTGGTTTTCAAATCACAACATAAGAGAATCGCCTGGCAGCCTTTTAAAAAGTGCAGGCTTCTCCGGGGCCTACTGAATTGGGCCCTCAGGGGAGGGAGGGGGAGTGACAGAGGGTCTGTGACTTTGGACAAATTCTGATGATGCTTCTGCAGCCATCCTCGCAGGCTTCTTTAACCTCCTGGAAAGCCTCCCAGGAGGTGACCATGCCTTTAGGAGCAGTCGCTTCCCCTGAGGGTGCACTAACTGTGATCCGGCTCCATCTTGTGATTTGATTCCCCTGGTGCAGAGGCTCCAAATCTGAGCATTTCGAGTTTCCCAAGGACAGGGCTCCCCGGCATTTCTGGCCCCTGGAATCTTTTGCTGCCCCCTCCCTAGAGCCTCAAGCCCACTCCTGAGACGTGGCTGGATTCCCAGTTGCCCCCCTCCCCCAGGCCTTCAGTCTCTGACTCTGCTGCAAGGACAGGTTCTTAACCATAAAACCTGGGACATGGTGATGACTCAATAAATGTTGAAGCAATGAACTGACTAAAGAGTCAAATGTGTCTATTCAGCTCCCAAATTTGTAATGACATGCCCAAAAAGAAAAAATATATAATTTCTGCTGTTATTACTTTTATCATCTTTTATCCATTGAGCACTTCCAATGTGCCAAGCACTAGTCTAAACGCCTTACATTTGTCAAATTTACTGGTCTGCACATTCACCATGAAGCACACCTAGAGTTTCCTGAATTGCTTCATGAAACTCAAGTGTTCTGAAGAAAGTTCATTAAAAAAAATCAACATAAGTCCTATTTTTCTTCTAAAATATATTTTAATTTGTGTAAGGAAATGCCAAACATACACAAGTAGTCATTATTAAACAGTCATCCTCCATGTAAGATGGACATGCGACCTCCTGTAATTGCAAAAGACTAGAAACACATCCAGTGAGACTGGGACAGTGGAAACAGCTGTGGCACATGCACTCACTGGGGTCACACAGCCGACAGAACGAAGGAGGACGCTCTCCCCTGTTTGTTTTGTTGTCTTTTATCCTCAGCCAAGGACAGTTCTCATTGCTTTTAGAGGGAGAGGAAGGGAGAGGGAGAGAAACATCAGTGAGTCAGAAATATCAGTTGGTTGCCTCCTACCTGTGAGCGACCAGGGATCAAACCCGCGGCCCAGGTATGTGTCCTGCACGGGAACTGAACCTGCAGCCTTTGCTGGTAGACACCCACCCAACCGGCCACACCTGCGGGGGGCGGGGAGGGGGGGGGGTAGGAATATCACTCCTCCCCCAGTCAAAGTCTTGGTTGGCAAAACCACCACTGGAAACAGGTCTTATTGGTTTTATGCAAATTAAATTTAAGTCATTAGTCACTCCTTCAAAATGACAAATTCTGGAGGGATGAGGGAGGGAGAAAAATATAAAGTGTGAAAGAAAATCTATGTCCTTCCAATATCTATCTGCTAAACCTGCATTTCTGTGCCCCATACCCTCTATTATTAAAACCATACAATTTCTTTCCAAAACTTTTACATATGCCCCCTACTTTCTACACACCTTTTACAAACCTTCATTCCGTGCCTTATGCTTTCTCTTATTACTTCCCTACATACTGTGAAGTTTTAACTTTTTCTGGGAAAACTCAATTTCTTTCCAGAAGAAAATTAGAGCAAAATTCAAAGAAAAGACAGAGTTCCAAAAGAAGAAGGGGACTAGAACTAGCCTAGGAATCTTGTCCCCTTCTCCCCGGTCAGCTGGCAGGCTCGTCAGCGTCCCTGGCCCTTTGCATCGATGGCGGAGACACCCTCCCACCCACCGGCGCTGCCGCTGGTCTCCTGGCAGAGCCCCGCGCTCTCACCTCCGCCTCTTGGCGGAGACCTGCCCCCTTGCCCCAGGCAGGGACTCTCATCAGCCCTGAGTGACCCTCCCTGGGTCCCCAGTGGCAAAGGCATTCTCCCCGGCCTGTCACACGTCCTAGGTCCTAGGTCCCATTGGCCAAACAGCAGACACAGAGGGTTCCTGATAGACCCGAAACAGTAAAATTCAAGCCACGTCCCCATAAGATCAGAAAACAAGCAATTAAAGAACAACTACACCCAAGAGCTGAGGTTTCCTTTCGTTCAGGTTCAAAACTTTCACAACCGTTATACGTACATCTTTACCCGTTCAGATTTACCCACAAGCCACCTTCTATCCTTGTTCTTTTCCACACTGGGAAGGGATGTACTCAAACTCCGTGTCTGGCAGCTGAAAGCCCCTAGCCATACAGGCACATGAAAAAAGTAACAGAAACAGTGTCACCCGTGGATACCAGTTCCTGGCTCTCAGGACCAGAGCCCTCCCTGTCAGAGCTTAGTTGACAGAGAACCCAGCTGCTGCGGTGCCCACCCAGCAGCAACACGCAGCGCACAGCCTGAAGGGGGCGCCAGGCCCCCGACCTGTCCAGTCCCAAGATGGCGGCACCTGCACGAGCTGGGTGGTCCAAGATGGCGGGGCCCCGGCACGATTCCTCCAAGATGGTGGCAGGTTTACGTATCAGAGCATCCAATATGGCGGAGTGGCCATGTGCCACGTACAAAATGGAGGAGGGGCCACAGGCCCTCACAAGAGGGTGGAGCACCCATGACGCTCATCCTCTACGGTTGAGTATTCACATGATCTACCCACAATGGCAACACACCCATGCGGCTTAGCGTCTCATCCCCAACATGCGTGCGCGTTTGGCTCACACAGCCTAGGGGTTCCCTTCCTCCCCACCCCTGTTCCCTTGCACCTTTCTGGCCTTCCTGGGGTGCAGCTCTCTGGCCGTGAGCTGGGGTGCAGGGCAGGTCCTGAGACCGGGAGTCTCCACAGCCAGGCTCCAGGGGTGGGTCTGCCCCACGGGGCTGGCACCCGAGCACAGGTTGCTTTATCCCTTGCGGGCTCACTAGGTAGGTAAGCGAGCAGAGAGGGGAATCTGCGAGCAGCATATAAACAAAACTGTCACCACAACGCCATTATTCCAGCCGGTGCTGAGAAACAAACTTTTCAGCCTGCCCACCTCACTTCTCTGATCCCTGCCCAGATCCGCTTCCTTTCCACCTTCCAGGTGTGTTTAGGCAGCCGATGCCCTCACGGAGTGAGCAGAGAAATGTACAGAGAATGGAAAATCCCACCGTCCGACCCTCCCACTTCTGCGGGGGCCGGCCGGCCAGGGGCAGTGATCCCCGCCCCACGGTGGCCCGGGCTGTCACAGACCCCCCAGCCGCCGCTGATCTGTGACATGGTAGCGGGCGCCGATGGCCCGCGGCCCAGAGGCGTGACTCCCAATGGCAGAGCTTGGTGGAAAGGAAAGGAATTGTTTATTTACAAGTTATACTGGTTCAGAATGACGGCAGAACTCTGCCAGGTAGTCCCACTCCCTTTCAAACACCAACACACACATGGTCTTCACCCTCTTTGCCAAACGAGACCAGTTTCAGAATATGCCAGTCAGAGATACCATCCCCCAGCAAAGCAGAGGCCCGCGGCTCGGCATTCCCGGTCACACTCAGCGTTCGGGCGTCTCCCATTATTAATCTGTGCCTGACTGGACAGCCCCTGCCGTTCCCAGCACCATCAGCCTCGGCTCCCTGCTCTCCAGCTCTTCATCCACAACCACATGGCGCCTCCTCACACACCAGCCCCATGGCCAAGTGGTCGGGGCCCCTCTTGGCAAACCCCCTGTTCCTTCCCAAATCAAGGGGCAGAGAGAGGGACAGAGATCCTCATGGCAGCTGCGCCTATTTAGATCCTCGCTTCGAGCTACGCGGGAGTGAACCCATGCCCGACTCCTCCCACAATGGGTTACATTATGCCAGTTCTCTGGACAGTTCACAGTCTCTCAGCTGCCATCAGCAGCAGAGGCCGGCGAGGCCCACTGATGCGGGGGCAACGGCCTTCTGGCCTCCGACGGTGGGACAGGGGAACTGCCTTCCCGGTTTGCCCAGGCACTGGAAGCGCCCCTCTGCCCCCACCCTCATTCGGAGAGTCGGGCCACCCTCCGCGGTTCCCAGCCAGAGCAGCACAGCTTTTTAACATAACTATGAAGCTCGCCAAGTTGCCATAGATACACAAAGCACCTCTGAATGGTTCCATCCACCAAGCGAAGGATCGAAAGGGACATCTCCAGTTTTAGGACCTCTAGCTCACACCCCAATGCAATCTCGTCCCTCCCCCCTCACCGCAGGGCTGGCCCTGTCCTGTCCTACATAATAAGCAGGGCTGTGGTTGGCCCCCATGCTGAGTCACTACAGGTATTACAGTCTAAGTCATTCCAGGCTTTGCATTGTAACAAGATGCACAGTGTTCGCCAGCCTCCTCCCACTCCGTGCTGCCCCGACTCCCTCCATCCCAGCGGCCCCTCCCAGGGCTCACTCTGCGTGCAGCTCCGTTCAGTCCGGGTCAAGGTCCCGGTGGGTCCCTTCTGCCCCGGGCAGCTGCACACCCGTGGCCTCCCTGCCTCTCCTGGGGCTTCCCCTCCTTCCAAACAGCACTTCCTGGCTCCTGCCCATCCTGCCACTCGATCCAAATTTATTCCAGGGCCTCATCCCAATCGGGACGCTCTTTCCTTGCTGGACGCGTGGCTGCGGGGGACAGGCGTGGGACGGGCGTAAGTGCGTGTACACAGGTGTGCGCTCCAGTTTCGCATCCGCCAAACCAGGAGTTGCTTTGCACCCCTGACCTAGCGTAGGCACCGCCCCCCAGGCTCCTACTTCTTCCCTCCGTGGGTCTCTAGCAGCACTGTTTTGATCGTCCTGAGCCCAAGGACACAATCCCAATCTTTGAAACTCCGGAGTGGTGAAGCTACCCCTCTGTGCAGGAACCTCGCCTATGGGTTCCTAAAGCCGAGCGCGAAACCTGATCGCAGGTGAAAACCCCTCCGCGCGCCCACTCCTCTGGCCCCGCGCGTCTCTCCGCCTCTCCTGCCCCCTGGGGCTGGCGCCCAGACCTCCGCCGGCTAACGGGCCGCGGAAAGATTCTGGCGCCGAAGACGTCCCTCCTTAGTCACCAGTGAACCCTCACTCACAGGCTGCCCAACCTGGGAGGAGGTCCAATGGAGGGAAGCTCCCGATCTTCTCTATTTGGGACATAAGGCTCTTCCGGATCACCCACGCCCCCCTTCTCAATCTCCAAGTCCTGAGAGCTTCGGACAGTCCGCCTTTCTACTCTCCCTCTCTCCCTCCCTCCCTCCCTCCCAGGCCACCGCTGTAGAGACGGTCAGACCTAAAAAGGACGCTCCCCACTCTCCTCACCTGCACGGACTCCCAGCAAGACCTGCCGGTGCTGACCTGTCTCAGCGCTGTCGGCGTCGGAGCCAAACCCACAGAGGTCGCCCCTGAGCACAACCGCGAGTCTCCCCAAAGGTCACTTGTGATCAGATGCTCTGTGCTCAGAGGGCTTTTCTCCAAGGAAACAAGGTCATACAGTCTGAGTTAGGTCCCCTGGCCAACACACAGCCTATTTTATGAGAGATTCGGTGCCAAGTTGCCGCCTGAGGATGACAGAACCGCAGCCTTCGTTGCCCCGGGTCTTCTCCCTCCCCGAGGCGAGCGGAGTCCAGGCTCGAAAAAGGGAAGGGAGGAGTTTAAGGGCGGGGCAGGGGGCAGGGGGCGGGGCGGGGCGTAGTCGCGCTGAAGCCCAGCTACCTGGACGGGCGGTGCGGGCCGTGGCTCCAGGGGCTTGCGGGCAGCGGAGGCTTCTGGGGAGGACATCAAGGAGGGAGCAGCAGCGACTTTGGGGGCTTTGAGTTTATTGGGTCAGAATATAAACTCTGGTAGGAGGGGCTGTGTTCTAACACATCTGACTGTCAAAGGAGTTTAACTTGAACCCAATAAGGAAGAGGGAGGCATTGCTGGTGTTTGAGAAGGTGAGTGATACGATGGAGTTGTGCGCTACCAAGGGCGCGCCCAGGGTGGATGGGGGTGCGAGGGACCTGGAGGAAGGCACCCAGCCGACAGGCTTGGAGGGTTAAGGAGCGGAGACTCGGAGCGGGGAGGCAGCGAGATTGTAGCAGGAAGGCTGCCGGGACGGGTCCTCTAACAGCCTTGGAAACCTCTCAGACTTGGACTGATATGTTTTAGCCTCTGTGACTTATGGTCAAAAAAGAACTTGTAAATTTGAATCACTTAGAAGATCACTCACTGTATCTGGGAACACTACATATCCTAGATGGCCATAGGATGGAGATTATAGATATAGATACCGATATAGATATAGACATATCTTCCTGTCTTCCCCCTCCCTTAACTGTGTTGCCTGCTGGGATTTGAAGTTTCTGAGTGGTCAATGCAGGTGCGGGGTGGAGGTGAGGTAGGGAAGGGAGTGGGTCAAAGCCGGGCTCTGGCTGCCCCAGAAAGAAGCTCCTGTGTAGTAGGGGTGGTGACCATTCCGTGGTTGTGCAGCCCCTATTCCTGCCCGTTCGGTGTGTCAGCAGGGGTGGCAGGGCCGCACCCGGGGTCTCCCCGCCAGATGTGCCGTTCACAGGGCGCCCTCACGGTCCCCATTCAAACCTGCTGAAGCGAGCAGTCACCCCTGGGTGCTTGCACTTGGCTTCCTGTTATCTTTTTTCTCATCTCCAGGGTGGTCTCATGGGAGCTGGCACTGCCGGCAGAGGGCCAGCTCAGTAGGGAAGACCTGTTCCAGCCAGTCCTTGAATGCAGACCAGGGACATGTATAGAGACACCTCCTTAGGGTCACCTGCCAATGGGCCTCAGTGAGAGCCAGCACCAGGCCACCTCCCCTCGGTGGGCAGGACCACGGCGATCCATTTCATTATGTTTTTCTGGCCTCTCTCTTACTAACATCTCTCTTCCAGGCTGAAATCTATCAATTCCCAAGAAATAGATGGGCGGTTTTTCAAAGCATAATCGGTTAAAGCCAAGATGGATGCTATGGCAGCTGGTGCAAAGGTCACGTTACGTCTCGCCACTTCATCTATAAGAGCTCGGGTTCCACAGAGACTTGGGCCACAGTCCGTGGGTCACGGTTCTGTATTTCTGCTGTGTGCACGTCTCCCCAGGGTCTGGGCTGTGCTGCTGGATCAGGAAGTGCGTTAAATCTTCTCACTGAATAAGGTTTATGTATATTATTAGGGCTGGTGGAGATTTCTTATAACTGTGCCACTTTCCACTTGTGGCTATTTTTATTCATATCAAGATTTCCCATACTTTTCAAAATTGAAAATCTATAGAAACAAATAAAAACTGAAAGCTAAGAAACATGTTTCAGAGAGACCAGCATTAGGGAGGAGATGGGAAATGGCCCGTGTTTTATGGGGGCCCTGGTCTCAGGCAGAGAAGCCTGCAGCCTGGCCGAGTAGACGGGGGTGGGGCCCACGGGGGCCCTGACGGGCGCTGGCCGGCGGCCTCTCTGTGGTCCGAGGGAGGGCGTCTCCTCCATTTTGCTTGCCAGGGGTGCCTAGCTTCATATCATCAGTTTCCTCATCTGTGAATGGCTAGTACCTGCTCTGTGAGGGAGTGACTCCCCCTGAATGACCCCATTGCACTGGAAAGACAAGGGAGGGGGACGGCGGGGCTGCCCTGGTCCAGCGTCCCTGCCCTGGTTCCTGCTGACAAACGGGCGTCTGGGGCACAGGGCTCTCCTTCTCCTTCTGATCTTACTGCTGTCAAGACCTCCTACTTCTTAACTTTCTTTTTGTTACAAACAGTTTTGGTACAAAAATCTGATTTGGAACAGCTTAAGCCCCAAAAGGAAGTTATTATGAACATGTTGGCGTGTGGGGTATGAGGACGTGAAGGAAGGGCTGACTCAGTTGGGAAGAGCAAGGGCAGTTCTGGGACCTCGCGGGCTCCTCAAGGCCTCTGTCCTGGGAGCAGGGCCGCAGACCCCACCCCGCTGACCTGCCCTCAGTCTCTGTGTCTCTGGGCGCCAAGGCTCAGCTTCCTCCAGTGCCGACCCGGCCGGCCCAGCTGCAGGGTCAGCCGGCTCCGAGAACTCGTGAACCCACTTTCTGTGGTGGGAGTCCAGTGAAACACATATGAACTATACATATGAAATGCATATGAAGCACTGGGGGTGGGAGAAGAGAAGTGTTGGGGGCACTCTTCCCACATGAGGTACAGTTACTGAGACACCCCAGGAGGCATCTGCTGTCTCTCCCCTTCCTGTGCGTTTGACCGGCACGATCCCACCCGCTGCTTCATGACCACACTTGCCCTCCCCAACCCCCCCCCCCCAAGAGACCCCAAAGTCGTGTTCCGCTGTTGTAGCCACGATGTCATGAGCCGTCTCTCCTTGGAGTCCAGCATCGGCACTAATTTGTGTTTTGCTGCTTCGCTCTTCAGTAGGTGAATGTTCATGACCATCAGCCCAGGGCTGCGTCCTGAGTCCTGTGGGCCCCAGGCACTTCTGTCCTTTCTGGCCCTGTTTGCTCCCCCCAATCAGAATTATATTTTATGGCTGTGTAGGTATGCAGATAAACATATTAATATTGTACAGAAAAATATATTATTTCCAAAATATATATTATATATATAATTATATATAATAATATATTATCAACCAAAAAGTTCATTTTGTGTTTTTTAAAAATGTAAATATTTTTATAAACCCCAATAGTATTGTGGGTCCTATGCACTGTGTCTACTGCGCCTAATGGATAAGTGGTCCTTGACTGTCTCTGTTGACTTTTTTTGTTGTTGTTGGCTTCCTTTTCCCAATAACCTTGTTTAAAAGTGAGATGTCTCCTTCTATGCCCTGCTTTTGATGTACAGACTTTCCCTGAGAACTAAGTGTTCCATCATTTGTATTTTCAGTCCCATGATTATTTCACTGCATGTTTTAGGTATATGGAATTAATTTATTCACAAAAATTGATTTACAATTCAATTCCATTATAGACAAAGTCTATGTGATATTGATTAATTGAACATACTAAGGCTTCCTGTGTGGCTTATTAAATGTTATGTTTTCAAAAATTTTTCGTGTGTGCTTGAAAATAGTGTGTATATTATACTGTTCTTATTGGTTGTAGAAATTTCTATGTAACTAATTATCTGATTCATTTTTTGAAAGATTTTATTGATTTATTTTTGAAGAGATGGGAAAGGAGGGAGAGAAGGAGAAAAACATCGGGATGCGCAAGATACACCAACCTGTTGCCTCTCACATGTCCCCAAGCGGGGGCCTGGCCCGCAACCCAGGCAAGTGCCCAGACTGGGAATCAAACAGGCGACCCTTTGATTCTCAGGCCACACCACTGAGCCACACCAGCCGGGGCTAATTACCTGATTCTTTTAATTTATTATTTACATCATCTGCTCTGGTTATTTTCTCTCTGCTTCAGCTGTTAGTTTTGCAGGATATGTTCAAATCTTAACCTAAAATTTTAGATTTTCCATTTGTAGTCTTTTCCTCATTTCTGTCATTTGTTGCTCTTGTATTTTGAAGTTTTGTTTCCAGGAGTATATGTGTTCATGATTATTAGAGTTTTTCTTTGGCTTTTAATTTCTTTTGGCAGGTACTAGACTTCCCATGCCAGCTATGTGTGTTTCAGATCTGCCTGAAATGTCTTTTCCCATTATTTCAACATTTCTATTCTTTTCTTATGTTTGACTTTGTTAGCTCCTGTTGAAAATACAGTCTGAGAGTTCCTTCGTTATAATTCTTTAACCCACTCAATTGCAATTACCATTACATTAAAATTATACTGTCATATTATTAAAATGTTTTGTTTAATAGACTCTATCTTCATTCATTTTTCCCATTTCTTATTTTCTAAATGATAGGCCAAATTCTGTTGTTAGATAAGCTGTATGTTCTAATACTCACAAAAAGCTTTATATTAACTTAATGTCCAAATTATGTTCATTTACTCTATTGACTTAAAGAACTGATGACTTCCTGTATTCTCCCTGCTCCATAGAAAAGACTTTGCTGTATTTTGGTTTTCCCTCTTTATCACCACCTCCTACCTGCACTATGTTGATTTTAACTACATCTGAATTTTGGGGCTTTAAACTGAAGTTATTGGGGTGATATTGGTTAATAAAATTATACAGGTTTCAGGTGTACGAATCTGTATCACTTCATCTCTGTATTGTATGTGTGTTCACCACCCAGGGTCAAGTCTCCTTCCATCACCACTTCCCCCCCTTGACCCCCTTCTACCTCCCCCACCCCCTTCCCCTCTGGTCATCACCATGCTGTTGTCTGTGTCTATGAGACTTTTTTTTTTTTTGCTTAATCCTTTCACCTTTCTCACCCAACCCTGCCAAGCCCCCTCCTCTCTAACAGTTGTCTGTCTGTTCTCTGTGTCTATGTGTGTTTCTGTTTTGTTTGTTAGTCCTTTTTTCCCATTGGTTTCCACATCTAAGTGAAATCATTTCATACTTGTCTTTCTTTGACTGGCCTATTTCACTTAGCATGTTCTCCAGGTCCATCCACGCTGTTGCAAAGGGTGAGAGTTCTTTCTTTTTCATGGTTGAATAGTATTCCGTTGTATACATGTACCACAGGTATTTTTATACTCTCACCTACTGACAGGTACTTGGGCTGTTTCCAAATCTTGGTGATTGTAAATGATGCTGCGATGAACACAGGGGTGCATATATTCTTCCAAATTAGTGTTTCAAGTTTCCTCAGATAAATCTCCAGCAGTGGAATCACTGGCTCATAAGCTGGGTCATCAACACAGTTTCTCTCACCCTTTTTAAAAAAAATGAGTCTCTATTTTTAAAGATAACAGTAAATTTTATTAAATTATTGGATCTTTCTTATTTTCCACCTTTCTTATGGACCCCCTAGGATGTGTTTCTCCTCTTGGGCGGGGGGGCGGGGGACGCTTTTTCTAAAAGCTTTTTAAAAGTGGTTCTTTGAATAGCACAGTGTCTAAGGTTGAAATGGTTGAGAACATCTCCATTATATTAAATGACCATTTGCTGGGGTGCGCATTCTGGGACTGAACGTCCCCTGGCCGCGCCTCTCAGGAAGCAGCCCCCAGGCCGCAGGCAGCGCCTGCTGTGCCGGTGAGAGGGCTGTCTGTCCGACCTCGTGCTTTGGCGGCGAAGGGCTCTCTCTGCAAGTGCTTAGAATTCTGTCTTTCTAAAAAAAGTTTTTACACTTTCCTTATAATGTATCTAGATATGTGTGTTTTCTAATACATGTATTCTAAAAACCCTATTTGTCACTCAAGGCACCATTTCAAACTAAATTATTTCATCTTTCTCTAAACCCTAATAATCTATTTTTTCCCAGACATTTCATCTCCCTTTACTATTTCTCCTACTTTTTAGGTGTTTGATTATCCAGAGATGAGAATATCTGTTTCTATTCTCCATGTCTCATAGCTTCTCTCTTATATTTCCTGTTGTGTAAGCTTCATTCTGCTCTCTTGTTTATTAATTATTCTTCAATTGATAGTTATCTCATCTAAATGTTGTTTATTATAGCCATTATAAAAACTCAATATTTCTTCTTGATTCATTTATTTATTTACTTTTTTGCTTCAAATTACTACTAGCCCTGTTTACCTCTCTCTTTAAATCCTTTTATTGTGAACAGAAGACACATGTAAGAAATTCACAAGGTATTAATGTAGAGCCAGTGACTACCAAGGAGACACCATGGAGCTAGTCCCCGGGTCCCCAGAGGCCCTCTCCTGACCAGCACGTCACTGGTGAACTGCTCAGGGAGTTGAAGCTCCTTTTACCCACAATGCCTAGCATAGGTCCCGGTACATAGTAGGTCCCCAGCACATGTCTCTTGTATCATCAGTGAGTAACGATATGAGACTTGTCAAGTTTGAAGTGGATGTTAATTGAAGTATTCACTTGTCTGGATGAAATAAAGTCTGTTTCTGTTGTGAAAAAAAAAAAAACCCCAATAAACAAGAACCTCTTCATTCAGTCAGCATATGTGCTGTGGTAGCCAGGAGAATAGATGTACAAATATGTTCACCCCTAATCCTTGGGACCTATGAATATGTTACCATGCACAGCCAAAGAGACTTTGCAGATGTGATTAAAGACATGCGTCTTACAATCCAGAGATAATCCTGAAAGTAGGGAGAGGGATAATCTAATCACCTGAGTCCTTCAAAGCGACCATGACTAAGGAAGTGGGGGTCAGATGGAGAACTGGGTTTCAGCTGCAGTCATTTCTGCACACTGAGATATGACCACCCCTGTTTCCTTATCCTTTAATTAAGAAGTGGATTTCATTCTTGGGATACCACACCTGGACAAGATATTTAATCATTTTAGAGTACATTGATAGACATAGACTACTATACTTTCTCAGAATTTTCACATCTCTTTTCTTAAATATGATATGCATATTTTTTTTCTTATTTGTTCCCTAACTGGCATTAGGATCAATGTTATTGATGACTAAAAAATAAGTTTTGGCTTTCCCTATATTTTTCATTCTCTTGAATATGTTATAGAAGATTAGGCGTCTTCCTTGAAGGTTTAGTAGAACTTTCTTGTAATAGATTCTGAAAATGGTTGAAGGAAAAGAGAATTTTAACAACTGCTTTAAAACTTCTTTCTTTGCAGTCTTTTCCACTGATATAATTTCATTATAGTTTTTAGGATTGTTTAAATCCCTCCCCTATCGGCAGTGGCATATTTATCTAAGACACCTCTGTTTTGTTCTTAATTAATTTCACCTGGTGTGTTTTTCTTTTCCCAGAACGAGCGGCTCCCAGCCGGCGGGCAACGAGCACCCAGCCGCCAGGTCAGGCCGGGTGAGTGGGAGCCGCGGTGCTGCGTCCACGGGGCGCCACCCAGCGGTCACATTGCGCAGGGACCCCTTGAGCAACCCTGCGTGGCTGGAGAGGCTAAGTGTCAGGATCCACCAAGGCCTCTCCCCACCTGCGTACGAGCAGCCCCGCCACACGGATACTCTCTGTGGAATCACCTCCCACACCCGTATCGGCCCCCGCTCCGTCCACGGCGAGAGGCCCATGGGCCCATCTCTCCCCCACGTCTCAGGTCCCAGGTCGTTTTCCTCACGTTCCTGACCGGCCAGCCAGCCCATTAGCCACTGCCCGTGGGTCACACATGCAGTGCCCAGGGGCCTCTCTCCCACCCCCGCCCAGGCGCCTGCCCGGCTCCCGTTCCTGAGGCTGCGGGGGAGCCCGCGCCCAGGCTCGCTGCTCTCCCATCAGATTCTCTTCCTGTGTCTCCATCACAGAAAGTTATGTCCTTGGATCTTAAAAAGTTGCAGTGGGTACTTCAAGTCAGCATTTCTAAAAGTTTTCAGTAACAGTAATTCTATGTTGGCTTGAGAAGAACTACTTAAAAGATCCAGAAAAGCATATTTTCATGGAGGACCTCACCCACGGAGAGAGGTGGACAAATCATAAGCGCACAGTGGATTTTCACAAAGTCAAAGTTCAGAGAAACACACCCAGGGAACCTTTCCAGCACCCAGGGAGCCTCTCGAATCTTATCTGGTCATAAACTGCCCTCCTCCACCATCCCCAGGGGTCACTATCTGGACTTCTCACACCACAGGCGAGCTCTGTCGGCCTGGGAGGGAGTGGACCGTCACAGCGGGCGCCCCCGCGCACGGGGCTGTCCCTCAGCGTTCCGTCCTGGGTCCCACCCCTGCGGCCCTGCGTGGCTGCGGTTTCCTCACTGTCATGGCGACAGGGGGTTCGATTGTGTGAACGGCCCGCACTTCCTGTCCTCTGCTGCTCATGGGCACTTGTGTTATACCCAGATTTTACAAATCATGCTGCTGTGAATAATTTGGCACACATATGTGTGCACGCCTACGGGGTATGTGACTAGACATGAAATGCCGGGTCATAGGGCGAGTGCGTGTTTGGGTGTGGTATGTACCGCCATGGCATTTTTCAAAGTATTTGAATCAACTGACTCTTGCACTAGTAATAATGATAGAATTACTCCAAATTCTTGCCCAGAATCGGTTTTGTCTGAATTTAATTTTTGCCCTTCCGGGAGTTCTGTGGTGCTATCACATTATGGCTTAATTTGCATTTCCCCTCTGACTAAAACTGTTGGGCAAGTTTCATAACTGTATGGGCCAAGTAAATACCCCCACGAGGATGAGGGACTGGACTAATCGCTGAAGACTGAGTCGGACTCTAGGAACGTGCCAGCATTTTGAACTGTTATGATACTTTTTCTATTAAAGGATCTGTGGTCAAAGACCTGTGGTATAACAGAAAAATTAGAGTAAAGCCTCAGTTCTTGAACTTACTTCATTCTGGAATTCTCTTCAAGAAGCCATTTGTTTGAAATCCCAACCATGCGGGTGACTGACCGACAGGTATCAGCATGAAAGGGTTGTCAGGTGAAGAATCAAAATTTTGTTCGACAACTGAGACCTATTTTCCATAAACAATTTGGTCGGGAATTGAATTGTTTGACATGGGAGACATTCGAGAACGGAGGTCTGACTGTGTTTGGTCTCCGTCCCTGGCTCCGGCACAGAGCTCCTAAAACCCCTGGAATCTCCTGAGTGACAAGGGTGCCAATGAGATGGAGCTTGGCAGGGGGTCCTGGACAGTTTCCGAGGGGGGCCAGTCACCAGAGAGAGCAGCTTGGTCAGGGGGTTGGAACTTGCAGCCTTACTACCCAGCCTCTGGGAGAGGGGCTGGAGTTCAAGTCCAATCAACAATTTCCAATGATTTAATCAATTCTGTCTACACAGTGAAAATTCCATAAAGACCCCTAATAATGGGGTTCACAGAGCTTCTGAATTAATGAACCCATCCGCATGCTGGGGGCGGGGGTGACCCCTTCCAACTCCATGGTGACAGAGTCTCCGGCTCTTGGGGCTCTTCCCCATTCGCCCCTTGTCCCTCTTCATGTGGCTCCTCACTCGTATCATTTACAGTAAAATGTGTAGTAAGCACAGCATTTTTCTGAGTTCTGAGTTGATGTAATGACCTTGGTGGGGACCCCTAACTTTTGTAGCCAAGTAGGACAGAAGCGCAGGTACCATGGGGGCCTGACCGTGAGACCTGCTCTGAGGGAGGGCGGGCCTGGGGGACAGAGTCCTGACCCGGGGGGGGGGGGGGGGGGGGCGGGGGGCGAGGGGAGGGGTCTGAGGCCAAGTCCCAGCACTTCCGGTTGGATTGAGTTGAACTGTAGGAAACACAGCGGGAGTCCGAGAATCAGATGCTGGGTGAATGGAGGGAAAAATCCCTCACCATCCAATGGAGAAATTCAGAGTAAGAGCAAGCAAGAGGCCCTCTCCTTGGGACGCTATTTATTGGTCACATGTTCTTCCTGCCAAACCTGAGTGCCTGCAAAGGAACAACATTCCAGTCTCAGGTCTTTGCTCCAGGGATTGAAATTTGTCTTTCTTCTCCAGCTCTCCCCCGGCACCTGGACTCTATTCCTACCTGGGAAGGCTCCGCACATGAAGAGTCCTGGTGGGGGCGCTCTCCTCCCTGGACCAGTACGATGCCTCTCCCGCCCCCTCTCCTCCCCCACAGGCGGGCATCTCCTAAATGCTAAGGGACCCCAGGAGACTTGCAACCAGGGGAGCAATGGGCAGCAACAGCTCATCCTGGGCTTAGCCCCAGACTGTTCCCAAGGCCCCTCCCTCTGGATCTCCTGTGAGCAGACAGCAGCCCTGCCTGGTCTCCTGCTGCTTCAGTCTCAGGCCCTTCCTCGCTTCTCTGTCCGCAGCGTTAATAAGCGCACTCTCAAAAAGGGAAAAGAGCCTCGGTGGGAGGCAGAGACCAACGTCCCTCCGTAAAAGAGGGAGCTCCCCCGTCCCCCAACATTCGTGCCTCTGGGCACAGCACGAGGCTCCACTGGTGATGGGACCACATGCCAGACTCTGCCTCAGGACATGGGGACGCGGGGACGCTGGGCTGTGCACAGTGCACTTGGCAAGGGCAGCGGGAGGGGCAGCAACAGCGTCCGGGTGGGGGGGCAGCAGAGACAGCCGTCCTCGCCCGGTGCCCAGGGTCCCGTCTCGGGGGCGCCCGTGGGTAAGCGGTGACCCCTGGGCCTGGCAGCAGGGCCCGGGACCCATGTGGGACCAGGCCCAGGCCGGACTGTGATGGCTCCTGGCTACATGGCCTCTAGTGTGTTTCCTGGCTTCCCCCAAAATAGCATGAGAACCCAATATACTGTTTTATGCCTAAATTAGGAAAAATTGGGCTTCCATTGTTTGCTCCAAGAAATATGCCTGGGGGGCAGCCTCAGGGAGCAGGCGTTCAGGGATTCCATTACGATGCCTGGGGCCACCTCCGAACCTTCCCCCTGACTCCACCCCGTGGTAGAGAGAATGACAGGTAACCCCCAACATCACGTCTCATAATCAACAATTACGTCCTCCCTTTTCTGAGGAAAGAAAAACCCCCCTTTAAATGTGAATGAAGACCCGTCCCCATCCCGTCTCTGTCACTGACCTCACGGGCCCCTGTGTGGCTGAGCCCCAGGGCTGCTTGTGGGGTTTCTTCCAGGCCCCCCGGCCTCCCCGGGCCCCCTGCCTCAGGGAGTTAGGCACCAGGCCAGCGTCACTTGTGGGGACAAGGACAGGCAAGGCTGACGCATGGTCCTATGGGGTCCTGGTCTGGGCTCTGGCCACTACATGTGTGACCTGAACCAGCAGCACCCGCACCAGCCTGGCGTCCTTGCTCTCCCCAGACACCGGACACACCCCTGCCCATGCATTTGCGCTGGGGGGTCCCCGGCCTGGGCAGAACTTCCTCCAGACATCCTTGTGGACAATGCCTCCTCCTTCAAATCTTCCCTCAAGGTGACCTTCTCTGCAAGGACCACACTGACCACCCAAATCAAACAGCCACATTCCCTGTCCCCACAGCCCACCCTGGACATCGCCTTCCCCTCTGTCTTCCCAGACCGCTCACCCTCTAGCACAGACCCCTTCCTGTTGGCTGTGCTCACACCCACCGTCTCTCCCACAAAACGTGGGCTCCACAAGCCCGGCAGTGACCATTTTACTGCAGTGATGTTCCCCACACGCAGAAACAGTGCCACAATCTGTCACACAAGCACTATTGGTTCATGAATGGTCAGCGTAGGGCACCTCCCTATGCTGGACGGTGTCTTTGTTAACGTGGCCTCAGCCACAGCTGTCCTGTGGCAGCTACAGCACAATGTGTTCTCATGCTGACATCGATGCCCCCGCACTTTTCCCACAGGGCGGCTCCCCCTGAATCTAGGGCAGCCTCCGCTCTGTGCACCCCGGGGCGCGCTGCAGCCAGCGCTACAGCGAAGGGCAGGGACAGAGCGCGGGAGCAGAGCACAGTCGCAACAGGCACTTATCTGGGATGGGAAATTATGGGATCCCAGCTCTGCTCATTCCAGAACCCGGCTCCTTTGACACTTTAGAAGATGAAAACATCCAGCCCTAGTGGAGGCATGAGTCTGACAAGTCATCTCTCCACACCACAGACTCCTGAGTGCAGGGACCCCTGGGCCTTGTGGGGACAAGGACAGGCAAAACACCCACCCTGGTGACAGCGAGGGGACACCCAGAGGCGAATGACACCGGGACTCCTAACGGGAACCAAACCAGTCATGTTGCTCTACAGAAACGAACAACTAATAAAGGCCCAGGGCATGCGGGCTGAGGGTCAGACCGGCCCGAGCCTAGGCTGACCCATCCACACAGAGCCCTCGCTGCCCGCAGCCGTAGAGATCTCTTTACTGGGACAGTGGACAAGGCCTGGGCGATGCCGATTCCCTGTGATCACAGGTCCTGGGGGGACAAGGTTCTACTAAAGGGACAAGGACAAAGCAGCAGAGAGGTGACCCAGCCACAGAGTGACCAGGTCACAGCCCACGACGCCCTGAGCACGGA
This sequence comes from Pteronotus mesoamericanus, assembly GCF_021234165.1. Lineage (NCBI taxonomy): Eukaryota > Metazoa > Chordata > Mammalia > Chiroptera > Mormoopidae > Pteronotus > Pteronotus mesoamericanus. Next base: position 5,651,077 of record NW_026555085.1, read on the forward strand.
CGGGGCACAGGCCCTGAGCACGCTCGGTCCTCACAGCCTCTCCTGCCCCTGCGACAGACTCAGCGCAGCAAGCACGCCGGTTCTGGGAACTTCTTGATGCTTCCATTTATTTTCTCTGAAACTTTAGGATCTTCAAGATTTTAATGAACACATGAACCACTCACAGCAAGAACTGAAAATACAAATTCATATCCAGGATCTTATTTCATTAACACAGTAAGAAGCTGCAGCTCAGGGCACTTGGAAGTACAGACAGGGAGGGGGAGGACCTGCCCCACCTCGGCTGCAACCGGAAAGTGTGGGGAGGGGCTTGTTGGTGGGGGGTGGGCCAGCCTCCCACCTCCCCGCCTTGTGCTGATAGAAACGCAGTCAGTTACACGCCAGTTGCAGAAAGAGAAGCAAAGGATCTTCCTGACGTCACAAACAGGGGTCGGCAGGTATGTGTTTGTGAAGACCCTTCCATCGTTTGTTCCCTGACAGGGCAGCCGTCTCACGCTGCAGAAGGAAATGATCATGAACTAGTTCAGGTCAGTCACTGCAGGTGGTGACATTGTCCAACAGCCCAGCGAGGGCTCAGAATGTCCCCAGGATCCCCATCCCGCAGTCCCGTCCCCTCTGCCCCAGCCCCGTCCTCAGTCAGGGTCCCACCTTTACAAGCCGTGAGAGACACATCAGAGCCCTGGGCACTGTCACCACCTGGGGCAGCACAAAACAGGGGGTGGTCAGAGCCCCAGGAGAGGGGGCTGAAGGAGGAACGATGGGGGGAGGCCCCCTGGGCGCCCGTCAACACCCTCACGGGGTCTCAGGGGTCCCCCCTCCGTACTCACTGGCAGCCTGCGCGTAGCTGCCTCCCTTTCCACCTGCAGGAAGAAACCGTCCTGTGAGACTCCAGGGAGGAGGCAGGGCCACGAGGTCCGGAAGGAAGCCCTCGTCCTGGCCCCAGAGAAGTTTCCAGAACTGTGGCTACAGACCCAGGGCAGGATGGGGAACCCTGGGGAAAGTACAGGTGTGGGGACTGGACCAATGGCCCTCCTGCAGGTCTGTCCCCAGCAGGGACTTGGATCCGTGACTGTCGGGAATCAGGTCCCATCAGCAGCCTCACTAAGGTGACAAATCTGTCCCTTATACTCTCTCGTGCCTCCTTAGGGAGCAAGTGTTAGCAAATACAGCCCCAGACTGGCAGGCACATGAATGAATATGACACTTCCCTTTAGTGAAGGGGGACACACATCCACCGGGGCTTGAAACCCCCAGGGGGACCAGAAACCCAGACCCCCCCCCCACCTGAGCGCCTCCTCCCCCACATCAGGGCTCCAGCCGCCACAGCTCCAAGCAGGACCAGGCCAACGACGACTCCCACGATGATGAAGGTGGTCTGCGAGGGCGGCTCTGCAAAGGGACAGGACGGTGAGGGCCCTGCCGCACCCCAGGCCCCAGCCCCGCCCCTGCAGGACTCCCCCAGCGGCCCCGCACCCCCCCGGGAAGAGGCTCCGCGCCCGCGCCCCGCGCACCCCATCTCAGGGTCAGCGGCTCGGGCAGCCCCTCGTGCTGCACGCGGCACGTGTATCTCTGCTCCTCCCCGGGCGGCACCGCCACGGCCGCCCACTTCTGGAAGGTCCCGTCCCCCGCCGGCCGCGTCTCCACAAACTCCATGTCCTGCGTCTGGTCCTCCCCGTCGCGCTGCCACGTCAGGCTGATGTCCGCGGGGTAGAAGCCCCGCGCCCAGCACCGCAGGGCGGCCTCGCGCTCAGAGACGCGGTGGCGGGTCACGCGTGTCTCTGGAGGGTCTGCGCGGGAGGGTCAGAAGGTTCCGGAACGTTGCGGCCCCGGCGACACCGCAGCCGCACCGGTGCCCCCCCCCGGGGCGGGGCGGGACGACGGCGGCGGGGGACGCAGCGCCGACCCCGACGCCCGCGGGGACAGGGGCCCCTGGGAGCCACTCCCGGTCTGAGAAAGTTCTCGAGGCAGCGCGGCCCGGCCCAGGGCAGGAGGCGGGTCTCTGAGAGGAGAAAAGGCCCCTCGGGCCGGACCTGGGGGGCGGCCGCGTGACTCGGGAAAGCGGGGTCCGGCGGAGACGCACGGGTGCGGGGCGGGGACAAGGCCCGCGAAGGTCCCCGGGTCGCGGGGCCACCGCCAGGGTCCCAGGAGCCGCCGAGCGGTCGTTTCAGGGCGGGTCTCCCCAAGGCGGGGGCCGCTCCCCGGGGCCGCGGCCGGAAACCCAGGCGGACTCAGCCCCCCGACCCGGGCCCCGCCCTCGGACCCGACCCCGCGTTCCGCCGCCTGGGGGAGCCCCGGCCCCGGTACCTGCGCGCAGCAGGGTCTCCTTCCCCTTCTCCAGGTACCGGCCGAGCCACTCCACGCACCGCCCCTCCAGGTAGGCCCTGTGTCGCTCCGCCACCCCCGCCGCCTCCCACTTCCGCTGGGTGATCTGAGCCGCCGCGTCGGCCGCGGTCCAGGAGCGCAGGTCCCCGTTGAGGCTGATGTAGTCGGCGCCGTCGTAGGCGTGCTGCTCGTAACCGCGGAGGAGGCGCCCGTCCGGGCCCCGGTCGCAGCCGTACATCCACTGGAAGGTGTGAGACCCTGACCCCGCCCCGAGGTCAGCGCCGCCCCGCCCGCCCCGCCCGGACCGCGGGCGTCCGGCCCAAACCGAAAGCGAAACGCGGTCCGGGGCCCGCGGCGCCTCCCGAGGGGGGCGGGGTTCGAGGGGGTCGGGGGACCGGGGGCCTCGGGGTGAAGCGCGGACGCGGACGCCCGGGGCGACCGCCGTCCGGGGGGTGGGGGTCGGGACCGCCCGCCGCGCGCTCACCGGGGTCGCTCTGGTTGTAGTAGCCGCGCAGGTTGTTCAGGCTCACTCGGAAAATCTGTGCGGTTTCCTTCATGTTCCGCGTCTCGCGGTCCCAGTACTGCGGGTCCTCCTGCTCCACCCACGGCCCCTCCATCCACGGCGCCCGCGGCTCCATCCTCGGGTCCGCGGCGTCGCTGTCGAACCGCACGAACGGCGTGTCGTCCACGTAGCCGACGGCGAGGAAGCGGGGCTCCCCGCGGCCGGGCCGGGACACGATGGTGTCGAAATACCGCAGGGAGTGGGGACCTGGGGGCGGAGCGGGGCTGAGACCGCGACCCAAGGCCCCGCGCGGGTCCCGGGGCCGCGGTCCAGGGGGCGGAGGGGGCCGGGCGGCGGGTCGCGCCCCCGGGTCCCGCGTCCCCCCCGGTCCCCCGCCCCGCCGAGGCCGTTCCCTCCCGGCCCGGCTCACCCGCCCGGGCCCCGCTCAGCGCCAGGGCCCCCGAGAGCAGCAGCAGGAGGCTGGGCGACCTCAGGACGCGCATCCTCGGGCTTCGGGGCGAATCGAGCCCGGGCGGCCCGCGGGGACCTTATAGCCGGGACCGGCGGCGACGCTGATTGGCTTCTCCGGGCGCCGGGCGCCAGTGAGAGTGACAAGCGGGGACGCGTCACGAGTCTCCAGGAAGGAGGCCCCGGCGCAGGTTGTGAGGGGCAGAAGTGACACCGGGGGCCGGGGATCCCCACCGCGGGGCCCCCCCGCCCCGACTCCGCCCGCGGCCGGAGACCCCGAGAGCCGGGCCAGGGGCCCCGGGACTGCGCGCCGACCCCGCCTCCGGCCCTGAGGCGCCTCGTCGCGCTGTGTCCCCGAGTCCCGGCCCAGGGACTGAGGAGACCGGGGAGAGGCGCCCCGGCCGGGCCCTGCCCAGGGCTTTTCCCTTCATTCCCGGAGGAACTGCCTGAAAACGCGGGACGGAGATTCCGAGTCCGGTGTCGTCGTCTGCGGCCGGCAGCGCGGATCGCGGCCTCGGACCCTCGGCCCGTGGGGACGCTAATCTGAGCAGCAGGGACTCGGGCCCCTGGGCACGGAGACGCGTCCGAGCCGCACTGCAGCCAGACCCGCAAAGCCCCTAAGTCCGCTGCCCACGCAGTGCGTGTGTGACAGGGGAGACGCGTTACACCGTAAAGTGGCCTTCACGCCGAAGCCCGCAGTTTGTCCTTGCGAGTCCACGTCCTTCGTACAAAGGAGCCCGGGAAGCAGTTCGTTTCAGCAAATTCGTGTGTTGTCCCCACGGCAACACAAGTGTCGCCCCTTCTGTTCCCTCAATGCGCACAAGTGTCCCCCAGATTCGTGTGTTGAAGCACCAATGCCCCAGGGGCGGCCTGGGGGACAGGCTCTGAGGCCCAGGCCCAGCCGAGCAGCTCTGAGGCGGGGCAGCCTGGGCGCCGGTGCAGGGGGGACACGCGGTGGGGGGGACACCTGGGTCCGGGCCATCGCGCGGCCACGGCTGTGCCAACGGCACCTGAACCGGGAAGGGCCTTGGCAATGAGAGGGACTTCATGCGCCGTGCGGGGCGAGGCTCACGGCGGACGGTGCGGGGGCCCGGAGTGGGCAATGTCCTCCCTCCCCCGAGTCCGGGCGCCCGGGACCCCTGCCAGGGAGGAGCATGTTGCCAAGTTTTCATGTATCCTCCTGAGGAAAACTTATACAATGTGGTTACTGTGGCTACATCAAGGAGGAATACTGCGCAAAACCAACAGGAGATGAACTGTGTCTGTTCAGTTTCCCAGGTGTTGTCACCAGGGGGCTGGGAAGAGGGGTGGCAGCGGGGAGGTGGAAGCCTCAGAGATGGCCGAGCCCCCGGAGCGCTCCCCCCGCCCCCCACCGTCCCTGACCTGGACACCGTGGAGTCCAGGCCTGGTGGGAAGCTACGGTGCTTCATGCCCCACGGTGCCCACCCTCCAGGTCGTCCACGTCACGGCGCGGCCCCTCCCAGGGCGCAGTCAGCCTCCCGGAGCCGCGCGGCGGTGCCCCCGTGGGGCCACTGGGCTGAACGACAGAAGACCCCGTTTCCCTTTCTGCTGCAGCACCAGGACTTCCAGGGTCTCCTCCTGCTCCCAGTGCCAGAACAGGGCTTTGAACACGAGAGGGGATCCCCATCCAGTGTCAGGTTCGGGGTGCAAAGTGCTTCCCAAAGCCCACACTGACATAGGTGATTCCTCCCTGTTGAGTCACCATGGAAGTCACTCAGGGAAGAGTGAGGTCTCCTGTCCATGAGAGCTGGTTCCCAGGCCCAGGATGGAGCCCAGGATGGGACCTCGGACACCCGAGTCCCTCTTTCTTGTTCCTCCTGCTCCCTCTGGAGGGAAAGGACCCTGCACCTGGGAATCAGTCCAGCGCGTCTCAGAAGGTGGGATGGGGGCGGGGCCTGGGGCATTTGGTCTGGGAAGGAGAGGATGCTCCTGCGGAAGTGAGGATCCACAGAAGTAAGCACATCAGAGGGGAGGGTGTTCCCCGGGGGAGAGAGGAAGGAGCCTGGCGAACACCAGCATGGGGAGGGCTGCCATGGGGTCGCCTGTTTGTGTTTGGAGAGGGCCCTCTGGCTCACAGACAGCAAAGGGCGGTGCTGCCCTCTGGGGAGGAGCCCTGGTCCCAAATTCCTGGGGATTCCAGGGTCCCACTAACTGTGTTAGCACCTCCCTAGCGCGTCTGCACCCGGCCCGGATCAGGAGGTGTTCACAGCCTTCCGTGGTCCCTTCCTCCCCTAGGACAGGACAAGCCCTTGGGCCAGGCCGAGGGGCCCCGAGGACCAGGTGCTGAACGTGTGTGCGGGCTGCTCGCCACTGTGGGCTGCGAGGGCCTCGGCGATAGGGCCCAGGGGCAGTCCCTACACTCCCAGGGTGCTGCCTGAGGACCCTGGGATCCCCTCTGTCCTCTGTGGTCGCCCAAGCACCGCATCCTCAGACCGGACCCTCCAGGTCCTGCTCTGCTACCCCCGATCCCTGAGAGAAGGAGCTCTGCAGCCTTGGGCCTAAATCTCATTTCTACCAGGACAGCTGCCCAGGACCCCGGGTGCACAGACTGAATGTCTGTGTCCTCAAAGTTCATATTGAAACCTCATCCCCGATGTGACTGTGTTTGGAGGGGAGGCCTTCGGGAGGTGATTCGGTCCTGAGGGTGGGGCCCCCGTGAAGGAGGCCCCGGAGAGCTCCCTGGCCGGCCCACCCGGAGGGGACTCGGTGAGGCGGCAGCCGCCTGCGATCCAGGAGGCCAGCCCTCGCAGACTCTGAGTCTGCTGGCACCTTTCTCGGGGGCTTCTCAGCCTCCAGGGCTGCGAGACATACATGAATGTTATGTACAAGTCAGCCTATGGTGTTGTCCTAGCAGCCTGAACAAACAGGGGGTCCATGAGCCAGGGAGGGTCCCCCAGAGCCCCATGTGCGGCAGCTGGGCCACGGTTGCAGCCTGAGCATCAGGCACCCATGACCCCCAACCTGGACGGACCCGCAGCCCCAGCAGAAGAGACATGAGAGGCGGGTGGTGTCCAGGTGCCGCCCGTGTGCTGTGCTTTGTGGTGAGACCAGCGTTTGGGGAGGCACAGAGACTTATGCTTCCTGAGGCGCTCAGGGGACGGACCGGCGGACAGGTGCAGATGCGCACATCATAGGAGACCCCTGGCAGGGACTGGGCTGTGTCCCCACAATTCGTGTGTTGAAGCCCCAACCCCCAATGTGATTGTATTTAGAGACAGAGCCTTTGAGGAGAGCAGTAAGGTTAACTGAGGTCATGAGCCCACGAGGCGGGCTCCACCCCGGCAGGGCCGGGTGCTGCCGAAACTACCCTTCGGACGTTCTGCTTGTGGAGCCCGTAGGGTGGCTCTGCTGTGTGTGAAGCCGGCCACCGGCCACCGAGTGTGTTGGAGCTGGGGCTTCCTGGGAGGGGCTGTGGTGCAGGCCAAGGCCCGGCCGTCCCGGTAGGAGCCACACAGGGAGCCACGCTGGTAGCCGTAGGTGCTGGGCCCGCAGGGCGAGGGAGGGACAGGCTGTGAGCGGTCGGCTGCCCCAGGAACCCCGACGTGGCACTTTTCAATGGGTGGTCAGAGTGGGCCGGCTGAGGTGCCAGTTGAGCCGACTTGAAGCAACTGAGAAGCTGAGCCACGCAGACATGTGAGGGAAGGTCACCCCTGGGTGGCCCTCTGACGGGGCAGGCGGTGACACGGCGGCGGGAGCAGGCGGGCACACACGGGCAGGCGTCTGGCAGGGAGCGGTGGGTCCACGGTCTGCCCTCAGTGCCCTGGTGTTTGGATGTCGTGGAGCTGGGGGAGGGCGGAGGTGCTGCTGGGGGCGGGGGGCAGGAGAAGAGGGGGGTAAAGACGGGGGAGTGGAGGGCGGAAGCCCACACTGTCTCTCCGCTGTCGCTCCTCCGGATCCACTGTCCCCACGTTGTGGCGACTGAGGTGGGACAGTGAGGGCGGTCACACTGTGAGGGGCCGAGCATTTCTCTCTTCCCCTGCCAACAACAGGCTGCCCTGGCTGCGGGAAGGGAAGCTGCTGACTGTGGGCTCAGGGCTGAGGGGGACCGAACCTGGGGCGACAAGACACATCAGTGACAGACGGCGGGGGGGGGGGGGGGGGGGGGGGTCCTCCCCAGAGAGGAGCTGAGACACACCTGCCTGGGTCTGAAGGGCCTCAGTGTGACCTGGGTGAGGTGCTGTCAGAGCCCAGGGGTGAAGGTGAGGGTGGGTCGCGGCCACACTGTGCCCAGCTCTGTCCCTGGCCCAGGGCCCTCCCTGCTCTCCTAAGTGAAGAGGCCGCAATGTCCTGTCTCTCTGATCGCTCACCCGCCCTCATTCGGAAGCCCTGCTGCCCTCACCTCCCTCCTGCTGCCCTCACCTCCCTCCTGCTGCCCTCTCCTCCCTCCTGCTGCCCTCTCCTCCCTCCTGCTGCCCTCACCTCCCTCCTGCTGCCCTCTCCTCCCTCCTGCTGCCCTCACCTCCCTCCTGCTGCCCTCTCCTCCCTCCTGCTGCCCTCTCCTCCCTCCTGCTGCCCTCACCGCCCTCCCGCTGCCCTCACCTCCCTCCTGCTGCCCTCACCTCCCTCCTGCTGCCCTCACCTCCCTCCTGCTGCCCTCTCCTCCCTCCTGCTGCCCTCACCGCCCTCCTGCTGCCCTCACCTCCCTCCTGCTGCCCTCTCCTCCCTCCTGCTGCCCTCTCCTCCCTCCTGCTGCCCTCTCCTCCCTCCTGCTGCCCTCTCCTCCCTCCTGCTGCCCTCACCGCCCTCCCGCTGCCCTCACCGCCCTCCTGCTGCCCTCACCGCCCTCCCGCTGCCCTCACCTCCCTCCTGCTGCCCTCACCGCCCTCCTGCTGCCCTCACCGCCCTCCCGCTGCCCCCTCCTCCCTCCCGCTGCCCTCACCTCCCTCCTGCTGCCCTCACCGCCCTCCTGCTGCCCTCACCGCCCTCCTGCTGCCCTCACCGCCCTCCTGCTGCCCTCACCTCCCTCCTGCTGCCCTCACCTCCCTCCTGCTGCCCTCACCGCCCTCCCGCTGCCCTCACCTCCCTCCTGCTGCCCTCACCTCCCTCCTGCTGCCCTCACCTCCCTCCTGCTGCCCTCACCTCCCTCCTGCTGCCCTCACCTCCCTCCTGCTGCCCTCACCTCCCTCCTGCTGCCCTCACCTCCCTCCTGCTGCCCCTCACCTCCCTCCTGCTGCCCTCACCTCCCTCCTGCTGCCCTCACCTCCCTCCTGCTGCCCTCACCTCCCTCCTGCTGCCCTCACCGCCCTCCCGCTGCCCTCACCTCCCTCCTGCTGCCCTCACCTCCCTCCTGCTGCCCTCTCCTCCCTCCCGCTGCCCTCACCTCCCTCCTGCTGCCCTCTCCTCCCTCCTGCTGCCCTCACCGCCCTCCTGCTGCCCTCACCTCCCTCCTGCTGCCCTCACCTCCCTCCTGCTGCCCTCTCCTCCCTCCTGCTGCCCTCACCGCCCTCCCGCTGCCCTCACCGCCCTCCTGCTGCCCTCACCGCCCTCCTGCTGCCCTCACCTCCCTCCTGCTGCCCTCACCGCCCTCCTGCTGCCCTCACCGCCCTCCTGCTGCCCTCACCGCCCTCCTGCTGCCCTCACCTCCCTCCCGCTGCCCTCACCTCCCTCCTGCTGCCCTCTCCTCCCTCCTGCTGCCCTCACCTCCCTCCTGCTGCCCTCTCCTCCCTCCTGCTGCCCTCACCGCCCTCCTGCTGCCCTCACCGCCCTCCTGCTGCCCTCACCGCCCTCCTGCTGCCCTCACCTCCCTCCTGCTGCCCTCTCCTCCCTCCTGCTGCCCTCACCGCCCTCCTGCTGCCCTCACCTCCCTCCTGCTGCCCTCACCTCCCTCCCGCTGCCCTCTCCGCCCTCCTGCTGCCCTCACCGCCCTCCCGCTGCCCTCACCGCCCTCCTGCTGCCCTCACCTCCCTCCCGCTGCCCCTCACCTCCCTCCTGCTGCCCTCACCGCCCTCCTGCTGCCCTCACCGCCCTCCCGCTGCCCTCACCGCCCTCCCGCTGCCCTCACCGCCCTCCCGCTGCCCTCACCTCCCTCCTGCTGCCCTCACCTCCCTCCTGCTGCCCTCTCCTCCCTCCTGCTGCCCTCACCGCCCTCCCGCTGCCCTCACCTCCCTCCTGCTGCCCGCTCCTCCCTCCTGCTGCCCTCACCTCCCTCCTGCTGCCCTCACCTCCCTCCTGCTGCCCTCTCCTCCCTCCTGCTGCCCTCACCTCCCTCCTGCTGCCCTCACCTCCCTCCTGCTGCCCCCTCCTCCCTCCTGCTGCCCTCACCTCCCTCCTGCTGCCCTCACCTCCCTCCTGCTGCCCCCTCCTCCCTCCTGCTGCCCTCACCGCCCTCCTGCTGCCCTCACCGCCCTCCTGCTGCCCTCACCGCCCTCCTGCTGCCCTCACCTCCCTCCTGCTGCCCTCACCTCCCTCCCGCTGCCCTCACCGCCCTCCTGCTGCCCTCACCTCCCTCCCGCTGCCCTCACCGCCCTCCCGCTGCCCTCACCGCCCTCCCGCTGCCCTCACCTCCCTCCTGCTGCCCTCACCTCCCTCCTGCTGCCCTCACCTCCCTCCTGCTGCCCTCACCGCCCTCCTGCTGCCCTCACCGCCCTCCTGCTGCCCTCACCGCCCTCCTGCTGCCCTCACCGCCCTCCTGCTGCCCTCACCTCCCTCCTGCTGCCCTCACCTCCCTCCCGCTGCCCTCTCCTCCCTCCCGCTGCCCTCACCGCCCTCCCGCTGCCCTCACCTCCCTCCCGCTGCCCTCACCTCCCTCCCGCTGCCCTCACCGCCCTCCTGCTGCCCTCTCCTCCCTCCTGCTGCCCTCACCGCCCTCCCGCTGCCCTCACCGCCCTCCCGCTGCCCTCTCCTCCCTCCTGCTGCCCTCACCGCCCTCCCGCTGCCCTCACCTCCCTCCTGCTGCCCTCACCTCCCTCCTGCTGCCCTCACCTCCCTCCTGCTGCCCTCTCCTCCCTCCCGCTGCCCTCACCGCCCTCCCGCTGCCCTCACCTCCCTCCTGCTGCCCGCTCCTCCCTCCTGCTGCCCTCACCTCCCTCCTGCTGCCCTCACCTCCCTCCTGCTGCCCGCTCCTCCCTCCTGCTGCCCTCACCTCCCTCCTGCTGCCCTCACCTCCCTCCTGCTGCCCTCTCCTCCCTCCTGCTGCCCTCACCTCCCTCCTGCTTCCCTCACCTCCCTCCTGCTGCCCGCTCCTCCCTCCTGCTGCCCTCACCGCCCTCCTGCTGCCCTCACCGCCCTCCTGCTGCCCTCACCGCCCTCCTGCTGCCCTCACCTCCCTCCTGCTGCCCTCACCTCCCTCCTGCTGCCCTCACCTCCCTCCTGCTGCCCTCTCCTCCCTCCTGCTGCCCTCACCGCCCTCCTGCTGCCCTCACCGCCCTCCCGCTGCCCTCACCTCCCTCCCGCTGCCCTCACCTCCCTCCTGCTGCCCTCACCGCCCTCCCGCTGCCCTCACCGCCCTCCCGCTGCCCTCACCGCCCTCCCGCTGCCCTCACCGCCCTCCTGCTGCCCTCACCTCCCTCCTGCTGCCCTCACCTCCCTCCTGCTGCCCTCTCCTCCCTCCTGCTGCCCTCACCGCCCTCCCGCTGCCCTCACCTCCCTCCTGCTGCCCTCACCTCCCTCCTGCTGCCCTCACCGCCCTCCCGCTGCCCTCTCCTCCCTCCTGCTGCCCTCACCGCCCTCCTGCTGCCCTCACCGCCCTCCTGCTGCCCCCTCCTCCCTCCTGCTGCCCTCACCGCCCTCCTGCTGCCCTCACCTCCCTCCCGCTGCCCTCACCTCCCTCCTGCTGCCCTCACCTCCCTCCCGCTGCCCTCTCCTCCCTCCTGCTGCCCTCACCGCCCTCCCGCTGCCCTCACCTCCCTCCTGCTGCCCCCTCCTCCCTCCTGCTGCCCTCACCTCCCTCCTGCTTCCCTCACCTCCCTCCTGCTGCCCGCTCCTCCCTCCTGCTGCCCTCACCTCCCTCCTGCTGCCCTCACCTCCCTCCTGCTGCCCCCTCCTCCCTCCTGCTGCCCTCACCTCCCTCCTGCTGCCCTCACCTCCCTCCTGCTGCCCGCTCCTCCCTCCTGCTGCCCTCACCGCCCTCCTGCTGCCCTCACCGCCCTCCTGCTGCCCTCACCGCCCTCCTGCTGCCCTCACCTCCCTCCTGCTGCCCTCACCTCCCTCCCTGCTGCCCTCACCTCCCTCCCGCTGCCCTCACCTCCCTCCTGCTGCCCTCACCTCCCTCCTGCTGCCCTCACCTCCTTCCTGCTGCCCTCACCTCCCTCCTGCTGCCCTCACCTCCCTCCTGCTGCCCTCACCTCCCTCCTGCTGCCCTCACCGCCCTCCCGCTGCCCTCACCTCCCTCCCGCTGCCCTCACCTCCCTCCCGCTGCCCTCACCTCCCTCCCGCTGCCCTCACCTCCCTCCTGCAGCCCTCACCTCCCTCCCGCTGCCCTCACCTCCCTCCCGCTGCCCTCACCTCCCTCCCGCAGCCCTCACCTCCCTCCCGCTGCCCTCACCGCCCTCCCGCTGCCCTCACCTCCCTCCCGCTGCCCTCACCTCCCTCCCGCTGCCCTCTCCTCCCTCCCGCTGCCCTCACCTCCCTCCCGCTGCCCTCTCCTCCCTCCCGCTGCCCTCACCGCCCTCCCGCTGCCCTCACCTCCCTCCTGCTGCCCTCACCTCCCTCCCGCTGCCCTCTCCTCCCTCCCGCTGCCCTCACCGCCCTCCCGCTGCCCTCACCGCCCTCCCGCTGCCCTCACCGCCCTCCTGCTGCCCTCACCTCCCTCCTGCTGCCCTCACCGCCCTCCTGCTGCCCTCACCGCCCTCCTGCTGCCCTCACCGCCCTCCCGCTGCCCTCACCTCCCTCCCGCTGCCCTCACCTCCCTCCCGCTGCCCTCTCCTCCCTCCTGCTGCCCTCACCTCCCTCCTGCTGCCCTCTCCTCCCTCCCGCTGCCCTCACCGCCCTCCTGCTGCCCTCACCGCCCTCCCGCTGCCCTCACCGCCCTCCCGCTGCCCTCTCCTCCCTCCCGCTGCCCTCACCGCCCTCCTGCTGCCCTCACCTCCTTCCTGCTGCCCTCACCTCCCTCCCGCTGCCCTCTCCTCCCTCCTGCTGCCCTCACCGCCCTCCTGCTGCCCTCACCGCCCTCCTGCTGCCCTCACCTCCCTCCCGCTGCCCTCACCTCCCTCCCGCTGCCCTCACCGCCCTCCTGCTGCCCTCACCGCCCTCCCGCTGCCCTCACCGCCCTCCCGCTGCCCTCACCGCCCTCCTGCTGCCCTCACCTCCCTCCTGCTGCCCTCACCTCCCTCCCGCTGCCCTCTCCTCCCTCCTGCTGCCCTCACCGCCCTCCTGCTGCCCTCACCTCCCTCCTGCTGCCCGCTCCTCCCTCCTGCTGCCCTCACCTCCCTCCTGCTGCCCTCACCTCCCTCCTGCTGCCCCCTCCTCCCTCCTGCTGCCCTCACCTCCCTCCTGCTTCCCTCACCTCCCTCCTGCTGCCCCCTCCTCCCTCCTGCTGCCCTCACCTCCCTCCTGCTTCCCTCACCTCCCTCCTGCTGCCCTCTCCTCCCTCCTGCTGCCCTCACCGCCCTCCTGCTGCCCTCACCGCCCTCCTGCTGCCCTCACCGCCCTCCTGCTGCCCTCACCTCCCTCCTGCTGCCCTCACCTCCTTCCTGCTGCCCTCACCGCCCTCCTGCTGCCCTCACCTCCCTCCTGCTGCCCTCACCGCCCTCCCGCTGCCCTCACCGCCCTCCCGCTGCCCTCACCTCCTTCCTGCTGCCCTCACCTCCCTCCTGCTGCCCTCACCGCCCTCCCGCTGCCCTCACCGCCCTCCCGCTGCCCTCACCTCCTTCCCGCTGCCCTCACCTCCCTCCTGCTGCCCTCTCCTCCCTCCTGCTGCCCTCACCTCCCTCCCGCTGCCCTCTCCTCCCTCCTGCTGCCCTCACCGCCCTCCTGCTGCCCTCACCGCCCTCCCGCTGCCCTCACCGCCCTCCTGCTGCCCTCTCCTCCCTCCTGCTGCCCTCACCGCCCTCCCGCTGCCCTCACCTCCTTCCTGCAGCCCTCACCTCCCTCCTGCTGCCCTCTCCTCCCTCCTGCTGCCCTCACCGCCCTCCTGCTGCCCTCACCGCCCTCCTGCTGCCCTCACCTCCCTCCTGCTGCCCTCACCTCCCTCCTGCTGCCCTCACCGCCCTCCTGCTGCCCTCACCGCCCTCCTGCTGCCCTCACCGCCCTCCCGCTGCCCTCACCGCCCTCCCGCTGCCCTCACCTCCCTCCTGCTGCCCTCACCTCCCTCCTGCTGCCCTCTCCTCCCTCCTGCTGCCCTCACCGCCCTCCCGCTGCCCTCACCTCCCTCCTGCTGCCCCCTCCTCCCTCCTGCTGCCCTCACCTCCCTCCTGCTGCCCTCACCTCCCTCCTGCTGCCCGCTCCTCCCTCCTGCTGCCCTCACCTCCCTCCTGCTGCCCTCACCTCCCTCCTGCTGCCCGCTCCTCCCTCCTGCTGCCCTCACCTCCCTCCTGCTGCCCTCACCTCCCTCCTGCTGCCCCCTCCTCCCTCCTGCTGCCCTCACCGCCCTCCTGCTGCCCTCACCGCCCTCCTGCTGCCCTCACCGCCCTCCTGCTGCCCTCACCTCCCTCCTGCTGCCCTCACCTCCTTCCCGCTGCCCTCACCGCCCTCCTGCTGCCCTCACCTCCCTCCTGCTGCCCTCACCGCCCTCCCGCTGCCCTCACCGCCCTCCCGCTGCCCTCACCTCCCTCCTGCTGCCCTCACCTCCCTCCCGCTGCCCTCACCTCCCTCCTGCTGCCCTCACCGCCCTCCTGCTGCCCTCACCGCCCTCCCGCTGCCCTCACCGCCCTCCTGCTGCCCTCACCGCCCTCCTGCTGCCCTCACCTCCCTCCTGCTGCCCTCACCTCCCTCCCGCTGCCCTCTCCTCCCTCCTGCTGCCCTCACCGCCCTCCTGCTGCCCTCACCTCCCTCCCGCTGCCCTCACCTCCCTCCTGCTGCCCTCACCGCCCTCCCGCTGCCCTCTCCTCCCTCCCGCTGCCCTCACCGCCCTCCCGCTGCCCTCACCGCCCTCCCGCTGCCCGCTCCTCCCTCCCGCTGCCCTCACCGCCCTCCTGCTGCCCTCACCTCCCTCCCGCTGCCCTCACCTCCCTCCTGCTGCCCTCACCTCCCTCCTGCTGCCCTCTCCTCCCTCCTGCTGCCCTCACCGCCCTCCCGCTGCCCTCACCTCCCTCCTGCTGCCCTCTCCTCCCTCCTGCTGCCCTCACCTCCCTCCTGCTGCCCTCACCTCCCTCCTGCTGCCCGCTCCTCCCTCCTGCTGCCCTCACCTCCCTCCTGCTTCCCTCACCTCCCTCCTGCTGCCCTCACCTCCCTCCTGCTGCCCTCACCTCCCTCCTGCTGCCCTCACCTCCCTCCTGCTGCCCTCTCCTCCCTCCTGCTGCCCTCACCGCCCTCCTGCTGCCCTCACCGCCCTCCTGCTGCCCTCACCGCCCTCCTGCTGCCCTCACCTCCCTCCTGCTGCCCTCACCTCCCTCCTGCTGCCCTCACCTCCCTCCTGCTGCCCTCTCCTCCCTCCTGCTGCCCTCACCGCCCTCCCGCTGCCCTCACCGCCCTCCTGCTGCCCTCACCTCCCTCCTGCTGCCCTCACCTCCCTCCTGCTGCCCTCACCGCCCTCCTGCTGCCCTCACCGCCCTCCCGCTGCCCTCACCGCCCTCCCGCTGCCCTCACCGCCCTCCTGCTGCCCTCACCTCCCTCCTGCTGCCCTCACCTCCCTCCTGCTGCCCTCTCCTCCCTCCTGCTGCCCTCACCGCCCTCCTGCTGCCCTCACCTCCCTCCTGCTGCCCTCACCTCCCTCCTGCTGCCCTCACCGCCCTCCTGCTGCCCTCTCCTCCCTCCTGCTGCCCTCACCGCCCTCCCGCTGCCCTCACCGCCCTCCTGCTGCCCTCTCCTCCCTCCTGCTGCCCTCACCGCCCTCCTGCTGCCCTCACCTCCCTCCTGCTGCCCTCACCTCCCTCCTGCTGCCCTCACCTCCCTCCCGCTGCCCTCTCCTCCCTCCCGCTGCCCTCACCGCCCTCCCGCTGCCCTCACCTCCCTCCTGCTGCCCGCTCCTCCCTCCTGCTGCCCTCACCTCCCTCCTGCTGCCCTCACCTCCCTCCTGCTGCCCCCTCCTCCCTCCTGCTGCCCTCACCTCCCTCCTGCTGCCCTCACCTCCCTCCTGCTGCCCTCTCCTCCCTCCTGCTGCCCTCACCTCCCTCCTGCTGCCCTCACCTCCCTCCTGCTGCCCCCTCCTCCCTCCTGCTGCCCTCACCGCCCTCCTGCTGCCCTCACCGCCCTCCTGCTGCCCTCACCGCCCTCCCGCTGCCCTCACCTCCCTCCTGCTGCCCTCACCTCCCTCCTGCTGCCCTCACCGCCCTCCTGCTGCCCTCACCTCCCTCCTGCTGCCCTCACCTCCCTCCTGCTGCCCTCACCTCCTTCCTGCTGCCCTCACCTCCCTCCTGCTGCCCTCTCCTCCCTCCTGCTGCCCTCACCTCCCTCCTGCTGCCCTCACCTCCTTCCTGCTGCCCTCACCTCCCTCCCGCTGCCCTCACCTCCCTCCCGCTGCCCTCACCTCCCTCCTGCTGCCCTCACCTCCCTCCTGCTGCCCTCACCTCCCTCCTGCTGCCCTCACCTCCCTCCTGCTGCCCTCACCTCCTTCCTGCTGCCCTCACCTCCCTCCTGCTGCCCTCACCGCCCTCCCGCTGCCCTCACCTCCCTCCTGCTGCCCTCACCTCCCTCCTGCTGCCCTCTCCTCCCTCCCGCTGCCCTCACCGCCCTCCCGCTGCCCTCACCGCCCTCCCGCTGCCCTCACCTCCCTCCCGCTGCCCTCACCTCCCTCCTGCTGCCCTCTCCTCCCTCCTGCTGCCCTCACCGCCCTCCCGCTGCCCTCACCTCCCTCCTGCAGCCCTCACCTCCCTCCTGCTGCCCTCTCCTCCCTCCTGCTGCCCTCACCGCCCTCCCGCTGCCCTCACCGCCCTCCCGCTGCCCTCACCTCCCTCCTGCTGCCCTCACCTCCCTCCCGCTGCCCTCTCCTCCCTCCCGCTGCCCTCACCGCCCTCCCGCTGCCCTCACCTCCTTCCTGCAGCCCTCACCTCCCTCCCGCTGCCCTCACCTCCCTCCCGCTGCCCTCTCCTCCCTCCCGCTGCCCTCACCGCCCTCCTGCTGCCCTCACCTCCCTCCTGCTGCCCTCACCTCCCTCCTGCTGCCCTCACCTCCCTCCTGCTGCCCTCTCCTCCCTCCTGCTGCCCTCACCGCCCTCCTGCTGCCCTCACCGCCCTCCCGCTGCCCTCACCTCCCTCCTGCTGCCCTCACCGCCCTCCTGCTGCCCTCACCTCCCTCCCGCTGCCCTCACCTCCCTCCTGCTGCCCTCTCCTCCCTCCTGCTGCCCTCACCTCCCTCCTGCGGCCCTCACCGCCCTCCCGCTGCCCTCACCGCCCTCCCGCTGCCCTCTCCTCCCTCCTGCTGCCCTCACCTCCCTCCTGCTGCCCTCTCCTCCCTCCTGCTGCCCTCACCGCCCTCCTGCTGCCCTCACCGCCCTCCCGCTGCCCTCTCCGCCCTCCCGCTGCCCTCACCTCCCTCCCGCTGCCCTCTCCGCCCTCCCGCTGCCCTCACCTCCCTCCCGCTGCCCTCACCTCCCTCCCGCTGCCCGCTCCGCCCTCCCGCTGCCCGCTCCTCCCTCCTGCTGCCCTCACCTCCCTCCCGCTGCCCTCTCCGCCCTCCCGCTGCCCTCACCTCCCTCCCGCTGCCCTCACCGCCCTCCTGCTGCCCTCACCGCCCTCCTGCTGCCCTCACCGCCCCCCTGCTGCCCTCTCCTCCCTCCTGCTGCCCTCACCGCCCTCCTGCTGCCCTCACCTCCCTCCTGCTGCCCTCACCGCCCTCCTGCTGATCTCACCTCCCTCCTGCTGCCCTCATCTCCTTCCTTGTGCTCTCGCCTCCTACCTCCGCCCTGCACCTTCTCCCACAGCCCTGGCTCGGACCCCTCTCCTCTGCCCTCCAGTGGTGGGAACGGCTCACTGCCCACTGAGCAGGGGGCTCTGGCTGAGAGGCTGGGCTCTCGCTGAGGATGAGAGAAGGAAAGGCCCCTGGCCAGGGGTCGGGGAGGGAGCAGGGGCACAGGTGAGGGAAGAGCGGAAGGGCTCGGGGAGGGGATGGGGAAAGCCATTCCCACATCATTGTTTTCCTCCCACAGACCAAGGGAGCCAGCCTTCCCGCGGGCCCAGGGACAGGGAAAGAGCAGCAGGAGCAGAGATTATCCCACAAGAAAGAAAAATACAACTGGGAATATAATGATTAATGTGTAAGGCACAGATGGGAACGACAGAGGCTTTAAGAAATAAAGGCGTGAACGGGGACTGGCCACCGTGTGCCGGGCACTGAGGCCGCACTGGCCAGGCTCCCAGGTGGTGCTGCAGGGAGACCCCAGGGGGTTTGCGGGGGCGCGGGGGCGGCTCCGGGACCCTGTGTCCTCTTCAGGAAGTGCGATGAGCCCCATCCTGGTCCTGAGGCCTCATTCTCCTATAAAAGGAACCAGGGCTCCTTAGAAGGAGAGCAGATTCTAGGGCTAAGACAGAAAAAGACCACGATGAACCCATAACATCTTGTACTGTCAGAAAGGAAGTGCCCCTCCCACATATGGAGCAGGTCGCAGGGACTCCGGGGTCAGCCTGAAGGAGCTCCGCTGGGCACGGCTGGGACAGCGTGAGCAACATGTGACCCTGGTGGTCATTATAACCCAAAACATGAAGTAAGCGTCCATGAGATCTTACTTGTGTAAATGATTGAACTGTTTAAAATGAGGGAGTAGGGGCATGTCTTCTGTGTAGTTTCCCAAGGTCCATATGGAAAGAATCCCCCCTCCAGGAGGTGGAGCTGAATTCCCCCCTTGAATGTGGGCTGCACAACATGACTTACATCCAAAACATACAATACGGAAAGTGAAAAATTGCCACTAACTGAAAAGTAACTGCATTTCACCCTTGAACAACACAGGTTTAAAATCTGCCGGTCCACTTACACAAGGATTTATTTTAATAAACACATACAGTATTGTAAACGTATTTTCTCTTCCTTATGATTTTCTTAATAACATTTTCTTTCATATAGCTACTTTATGTAAGAATGCAGAATAGAATACATATAACATACAAACTGTTTACTGACTGTTATTTGTAAGGTGTCTGGTCTACAGCAGGCTTCTTACTAGTCAAGATGCAGGTGAGTCAAAAGTTAATGAAGATTTTTGACTGTGCAGGGTACTCTCACCTCCTTCCTTCCCGCTGCTCCTTCTCCCACAGCCCTGGCTGTGCCCCCATGTTGTCAAAGGTCAGCTGGATTTTACAGTAGACAAGAGTGGCAGACACAGTAGCCTTCATCGTGTGGTGAAGGCCATGTCAATATCATGGGCCCTCTGATACGCAGTGATGGGAAGGGCGCGTTGCCTCTGTGGCGTTCTTTCCCCAAAGCCATAGGCCAATCTAATCATGACGAAACATCAAACACACCCACCCAAAATGAGAGACATTCTGCAAATTATCTGTTCAAAATTTTCACGGTCATGAAAATGGGTAAAGAAATCCAACAGATCAGAGGAGACGGAGGAGACATGACAGCTTAATAATGCAGGAAGGTCCCCGGACTGGACCCGGGCACAGAGGACGAGCGTTAGTGGGAAAACCGGTGAAATCCAGCTAAAGTCTGTCACGTAGCTAAGAGTATTGTACGAAGGCTAAACTGCTGAGTCTCTTAGTCTTTACATGATTTTGTTCGATGTTAGCATGAGGGGAAACTGAGTGAAGGGTGTAGGGGAACCCTGTTTTCTAGCTTTACAAGTCTTCTGCAAATCTAACATTACTCAAAAATAATTTGAAAAAGTGAAGTGACATAGACAATCCAAATAGACCCATAATTATAAATAAATTCAATGAGTAATTAGGAACATTCCAAAACAGAAATCATAAAGCCCAGATCAATTCTTGGGAGTATTCTACCACACACTTAAGGAAGAAATGATACCAGTTCTCTAGGATATCCATCAGGAGAGAGGAGGGGTTTCTCCCTACTTCATACGAGAAGGCCAGCGTTATCCTAACACCAAACCAGACAGACATTACAAGAGAACTGTAAACCAGTATCTGTCAAGAACATGGGTGCAAAAATTCTCAACAAAATATTAGCGAATTAAACAAACCCACATCCTATAAAAAGAACTATTCACCACAACCAAGTGGGATTTATCCCAAGTATGCAGGGCTACTTTCCACATTGTCTGTCTCATGATACACAAAACCTAGTTAGTAAAATTCTGTGGCACACCAAAGAATATATATTTTTTTCTGATTTGACACAAAAAAAGTATATTTTGATCCATTCACTCTGGATGGCTATTGCTGTGTTAACTATACTCATTTTTTTTTTGTTTTTTTAGTTAACAATCTAAGGGAAAATAGGACAGTGCCCTGACGAAATACCTGGGCACTGCATGCTTTAAAAATTCTTGTGCACACCGGGGGGAACATCTCTGCTCTATACTTTATGCAAAAGGAACGCTGAGCCCCTTCAGCAGCAGGGATACATTTTCCCACTGTGGGGATGGGAGGTCTGGTGGTCAGATGAATGCAGACAGAGAGGAGGAGTCTGTATCTTCTATGTGTTGATACATGAAAAAGAGTTAGCCTTTTTTTTTTGGTCAAGAACCACTTATTTCTGCATGCAAAGAAAAAAGGTTACATTTATTACATTATGTTTCAAATGTTAAATTCTGATGTGAATTTCATTTCTAAATGGTAACGAGACACGCCCCGGCCAACAGGGGGAGCCACACCCTGTGGATCGCTGACAGCGCCATGCAGGCTGCCCAGGGCCAGGCACAAGCACCGTCTGACAAACGCCCAGAGCAATTCTTTGCAGATCCACCTAACATATAGAAACAAATGCTAAAAGGCAGCCAAAATGGGAAACAAAGAAGCAGGCCCAAATTGAAAAGACAAGAGAATTCTCCAGAAGAACTAGATGAAATTGGGGCAAGACATTTTTCAGACAGAGTTTAGAGTAATGATCATAAAGGATACTCAACAGCATGAAAAAAGACACAGAAACCATAAAAAAAAGCCAGAAATAAAAACTGTAATATCTGAAATAAATAACACACTGGAAGGAATAACCAGTGGTTTAGATGAAACAGAGGATCAAATCAGTGATTTAGATGACAAGGCAGAAAAAACACCCAAGCAGAGCAGCAAAAACAAAGAGGAATGTAAGTGAGGAGAGCTTAAGAAACCTTTGGGACAACATGAAATATAACAACATCCGCATCATGGGAATACCAGAACAAGAAGAGAACAAGCAAGGGATAGGGCACCTATTTGAAGAAATAATGACTGAAAACTTCCTTAATTTGGTGACGGGAAAGACAGATGAGCCCAGGAAGCTATAAGAGAGTCCCAAACAAGTTGGACCTAAAGAGACCTGCACCAGGACACACCATGATTAAAATGGCAAGGCCTAAACACAGGAGAGGATCCTAAAAGCCACAAGAGAAAAGCAGGTAGTTTCCTTCATGGGAGTACCAATTAGACTGTCCTTTGATTTCTCAACAGAAACATTTCAGGCCAGGAGTGGTGTGAAATACTCAAGGTGATGAAAAGCAAGGACCTACTACCAAGGTCACTTTACCCAGCAAGGCTATCACTTAAAATTGAAGGAGAAACACAGAGCTTCCCAGACCAGAAAAAGCTAAAGGAGTTTGTTAACACTAAACCAGTACCAGAACAAATATTAAAGGGCTAAGAAAAAAACAGGAAAACAGTCTAACAATAAAATGGTACAAAATATGTATCTAAAAGGTAATGATAAAACAGCTCCTAAAAAGTCATATGCTGAATCAGTGCTGTGTGAATATGGGTCGATAACCCAGAATCACAGTCTGTGCCTCCTTGAATAACTAAGGATAATGGTCCCCGAGCTACTGGATGAAGGTAGCAAACATGACCACGGGGCAGCCCAGCGAAGCACAGCAAGTTCACAGGGGGTCCTGTCAAATTTGCCCCCTTCCCCAATAGCTACGATTACCCCCTTTCACGTATTTCTTCTTGCCCACGTGTATACAACAATGGACTTCCTCATTAACTCCTCTTGTTTACCAAGATCCTCAGAAAAAAAAGCAATGGCAGAGATGACTTGGTGCATATTTGTAAGAGAAAGCAGACAAGAGAATGACACTGAATTTTCATTATTTCTGGGGTCAAACAGAAGGGCCTTGGATGAGGGTCCTGTGAGAGAAGCTGTGTGTGGAGTTAAAGAGAAGGACTAGAGAAACTAGTTTCAGAGCCGCCAGGGTCTGTCCCGAAACCGCCCTCTGAGGCTGAAGAAACACAGGAAAACACTTGTTCCAGGACACAGTCTTTCAGGTCAGATCAGGAACCCTGTGCAGGTGAAGGAAAAGTTAGGCTAGTTGCTGTCTCATCTTCCTCCAAGTCCCAGGAGAGAAAAAACCGCGGTGAGAGACTGAGTCAGTCTGAGGAGCACAAAAGAGAGTTCCTGGGCTTCCTTCACCGATGCACAAAGTTAAGCTGTTTCCCACACTCGGCCAAGGGCTGACGATCACAGGGAACTTCAGGCTGGAGTTTCTTCCCGGGGCTGCCTCAGAGTCACAGGCAAGGAGAGGGCTTACGTCCGTCTGCAGGCCACCCCCTCGGGGAAACAAGGCTGAATATCACTTCTTCTTCAAGATCCACACTGAACTAAAGAGAAAGGAGGAAAAATAATGTATTCAGCCATTAAAAACACCGCAGACAAGCCCGGCCAGCTGGCTCAGCTGGTTAGAGAGCTGTCCCGACACAACAAGGTTGCAGGTTGGATGTTGCTCAGGGCACACAGGAGAATCAGCCAATGAGTGCATCAAAACGTGGAAAAACAAATTGATGTTTCCCTCTCTCTCCCTTCCTCTCTCTAAAAGTCAGTAAATAAATGAGTAGTTTTCTTAAAAAAACAAACACCTTAGACAAATACACGAGCTTCTCCATCCCACGATCCTATCACTGGGCGCTAAGGCAGGGCTGCATGAAGACGGGTCCAGCACTGAGTGGACCCCCCGCCTGAGCCGCGTCCCTGTGCACCTCCTGGGTCTGCTGGGACAAGGGAGCAGCCTGGGGATCCCTGTCTGCCCTCAGTCCGTCTTTTCTCCCTGACACTCTGATTTCAGCGCCTCCACAACTCGCTGGCATTGCTTCCCTGTGTCAGTCCCTTATCATGGGTGATGGGCGAGTAATTCAGGGACAGGCAAACCTCAGTCACTTCACCGGCTTTCTCACCTTTCTCGCTCTCAGATGCACGAAGGTGCTCAGTGCAGGAAGGTGAGCCCCAGCTCAAAGCCTGAGATCCAGGCAGAACAGACCACAGGGCAGGCTCAGCCCCACCGGCGGCGCCCCCGCCCCGCCCCCCCCCCCCCCCCCCGGCCGCAGGTGCAGCCTGAGATCCGGGAGCCGGATGTGAAACACCAGCACGAGGATAGTGAGGGACACGCGCCTCGGAGAAGGAGGAATTTAGGGAGGACCTGCAGGTTCTGGACTCAGAGTGTGACCCCCAAAATGGCACCCGGGACGGCACACACGCTGATGCTGGCAGTTGCCTGTCCCCATCACTCAGACGTGGCCGGAGGGAGAGAACAGCTCCCATGTGTGAGGGCCGCGCGGGAAGTGGTCTGAGCTCCCTAGATTTCCTGACGAGGGCGCAGATCTACGAGTCCTTAGCATGTCCT
The DNA here is from genome assembly GCF_021234165.1 of Pteronotus mesoamericanus. Classification (NCBI taxonomy): domain Eukaryota; kingdom Metazoa; phylum Chordata; class Mammalia; order Chiroptera; family Mormoopidae; genus Pteronotus; species Pteronotus mesoamericanus. The sequence continues at coordinate 5,674,134 of NW_026555085.1, forward strand.
GGCTCAGGCGTCTGCGTTGCCCAACTCTGAGCTATTCTCAGGGGCTTGTGTAAGAAAAAGTGGGTGTGGATATGACCCCAGCGTATAGACACGTGAGACAGGATGAGTGGGCGCCAGAGCGACTCCTGCTCTTCAGAACTGGGGTCCCGAGGGTCACCTGGGAGTAACACAGTCCTCTCCACGGTGACAGGTCCGCAGCCTGGGGAGATCCACGGGCAGGCGCCAACGTCGGCTGCTGGGGGTCATGTCCAGCAACACCGGGATCTGGAAGGTCCAATCTTCGTTACGAATCAGGTTGCTGGGCACAACCCCAGTAATTTCCTCCTGCCATTCAGGAGCCAGCAGACCTGAATGTTCCCGGGATAGAAATCCACCGCAGAACAGACGAGCAGTCTGGGGGGCTACAGGGGCCCCTTCTTGGATGGGGAACCATTTGCTTTAGGCTTAATGAGGACTTGAAATTTTAAAAAGGTAATGGCTTTGAACTACTACTTCTTAGACATTTGTATTACAGAATTGAGTTCTAGATATTTAAATATATATATATATACTATAATTAGGTTAGTAAAAAATTTTGTTAATAGCAAAAATCAAAGAAAAGACAAAGTTCCATAAGAAGAAGGGGACTAGACCTAGCCTAGGAATCTTGTCCCCTTCTCCCCGGTCAGCTGGCAGGCTCGTCAGCGTCCCTGGCCCTTTGCATCGATGGCGGAGACACCCCGCACCCACTACGCTGCCTCTGGTCTCCTGGCAGAGCCCCGCGCTCTCACCTCCGCCTCTTGGCGGAGACCTGCCCCCTTGCCCCAGGCAGGGACTCTCATCAGCCCTGAGTGACCCTCCCTGGGTCCCCAGTGGCGAAGGCATTCTCCCTGGCTGGTCACAGGTCCTAGGTCCTAGGTCCCATTGGCCAAACAGCAGACACAGAGGGTTCCTGATAGACCCGAAACAGCAAAATTCAAGCCACGTCCCCATAAGAGCAGAAAACAAGCAATTAAAGAACAACCACACCCAAGAGCCGAGGTTTCCTTTCCTTTAGGTTCAAAACTTTCACAACCGTTATACGTACTTCTTTACCCATTCAGATTTAACCACAGTCCACCTTCTATCCTTGTTCTTTTCCACATTGGGAAGGGCTGTACTCAACCTCCGTGTCTGGCAGCTGAAAGCCCCTAGCCATACAGGCACATGAAAAAAGTAACAGAAACAGTGTCACCCGTGGATACCAGTTCCGGGCTCTCAGGACCAGAGCCCTCCCTGTCGGAGCTTAGTTGACAGAGAACCCAGCTGCTGCGGTGCCCACCCAGCAGCAACACGCAGCGCAGAGCCTGAAGGGGGCGCCAGGTCCCCGACCTGTCCAGTCCCAAGATGGCGGCAGCCACACGTGCTGGGTGGTCTAAGATGGCGGCGCCCAAGCACGATTTCTCCAAGATGGTGGCAGGTTTACGTATCAGAGCATCCAATATGGCGGAGTGGCCATGTGCCACGTACAAAATGGAGGAGGGGCCACATGCCCTCACAAGATGGTGGAGCACCCATGACACTCATCCTCCACGGTTGAGTATTCACATGATCTACCCACAATGGCAACACGCCCAAGCGGCTTAGCGTCTGATCCCCAACATGCGTGCGGGTTTGACTCACACAGCCTAGGGGTTCCCTTCCTCCCCACCCCTGTTCCCTTACACCATTCTGGTCTTCCTGGTGACACCTGGTGACATCCTTCCTAGCATCTCTCATTATTAATATGTGCCTGACTGGACAGGCCCTGCCGTTCCCAGCACCATCAGCCTCGGCTCCCTGTTCTCCAGCTCTTCATCCACAACCACCTGGCGCCTCCTCACACACCACCCCCATGGCCAAGTGGTCGGGGCCCCTCTGGGCAAACCCCCTGTTCCTTCCCAAATCAAGGGGCAGAGAGAGGGACAGAGATCCTCATGGCACCTGCGCCTATTTAGATTCTGACTTCGAGCTACGGGGAGTGAACCCATGTCCGACTCCTCCCACAATGGGTTACATTATGCCAGTTCTCTGGACAGGTCACAGTCTCTCAGCTGCCATCAGCAGCAGAGGCCGGCGAGGCCCACTGATGCGGGGCCAACGGCCTTCTGGCCCCCGGCGGTGGGACCGGGGAACTGCCTCCCCGGTTTGCCCAGGCGCTGGAAGCGCCCCTCTGCCCCGCCCCCACCCTCATTCGGAGAGTCACGCCACTGTCTGGGGTTCCCAGCCAGAGCAGCACAGCTTTTTAACATAACTATGAAGCTCGCCAAGTTGTTATAGATACAGGAAGCACATCCACCAAGCGAAGCATCAAAAGGGACACCTCCAGTTCAAGGACCTCTAGCTCAACACCCCATTACACTCTCATCCCTCTGCCCACCTCCAGGCTGGCCTCTCCTGTCCTACATAATAAGCAGGGCTGTGGTTGGCCCCCATGCTGTGTCACTACAGGTATTACAGTCTAAGTCATTCCTGGCTTTGCATTGTAACAAGATGCACAGTGTTCGCCAGCCTCCTCCCACTCCGTGCTGCCCCGACTCCCTCCATCCCAGCGGCCCCTCCCACGGCTCACTCTGCGTGCAGCTCCGTTCAGTCCGGGTCAAGGTCCCGGTGGGTCCCTTCTGCCCCGGGCAGCTGCACACCCGGGCATCCCTAGGTGGCCTCCCTGCCTCTCCTGGGGCTTCCCCTCCTTCCAAACAGCACTTCCTGGCTCCTGCCCATCCTGCCAGTGGATCCAAATTTATTCCAGGGCCTCATCCCAATCGGGACGCTCTTTCCTTGCTGGACGCGTGGCTGCGGGGGACAGGCGTGGGACGGGTGTAAGTGCGTGTACACAGGAGTGCTCTCCCGTTTCGCATCCGCCAAACCAGGAGTTGCTTTGCACCCCTGACCTAGCGTAGGCACCGCCCCCCACGCTCCTACTTCTTCGTCCGTGGGTCTCCAATGGCACCGTTTTGATCGTCCTGAGCCCAAGGACACAGTCCCAGTCTCTGAAGCCCCGGAATGTTGGAGCTACTCCTCCTTGCAGGCAGCTCGCGTATTGTGTCTAAAGCCGAGCGCGAAACCAGATCGCAAGTGAAAACCCCTCCGCGCGCCCGCGCCTTCGGCCCCGCGCGTCTCTCCGCCTCTGCTGCCCCCTGGGGCCGGCGCCCAGACCTCCGCCGGCTAACGGGCCGCGGAAAGATTCTGGCGCCGAAGACGTCCCTCCTTAGTCACCAGGGAACCCTCACTCACAGGCTGCCCAACCTGGGAGGAGGTCCAATGGAGGGAAGCTCCCGATCTCCTCTATTTGGGACAAAAGGCTCTTCCGGAATCACCCACGGCCCCCCTCCCCCGTCTCAGTCTCCAAGTCCTGAGAGCTTCGGCCGGGCCGCCCTCCTACCTTCCCTCCCAGGCCACCGCTGTAGAGACGGTCACCCTAAAAAGAAGCTCCCCACTCTCCTCACCTGCACGGACTCCCAGGCAAGCCCTGCCGGTCGGTGCAGACCCGTCTCAGCGCTCTCGGCTTTGGATCCAAACCCACAGAGGTCGCCCCTGAGCACAACCGCGAGTCTCCCCAAAGGTCACTTGTGATCAGATGCTCTGTGCTCAGAGGGCTTTTCTCCAAGAAACAAGGTCATACAGTCTGAGTTAGGTCCCCTGGCCAACACACAAGAGCCTATTTTATGAGAGATTCCGTGCCAAGTTACCGCTCGAGGATGAGAGAACCGCAGCCTTCGTTGCCCCGGGACTTCTCCCTCCCCGAGGCGAGCGGAGTCCAGGCTGGAAAACCAGAAGGGAGGAGTTTAAGGGCGGGGCAGGGGGCGGGGCGCATTCGCGCCGAGGCCCCGCTACCTGGACGGGCGGTGCGGGCCGTGGCTCCAGGGGCTTGCGGGCAGTGGAGGCCTCCGGGGAGGACATCAAGGAGGGAGAAGCACAGACTTTGGGGGCTTTGATTTGTTTGAGTCAGAATATAAACTCCAGTGTGGGAGCTGTGTTCGAACACATCTGGCTACCTCTCAAAGGAGTTTAACTGAATCCAATAAGGAAGAGGGAGGCATTGCTGGTGTTTGAGAAGGTGAGTAATACGAAGGAGTTGTGCGCTACCAAGGGCGCGCCCAGGGTGGATGGGGTTGCGAGGGACCTGGAGGAAGGCACCCAGCCGACAGGCTTGGAGGGTTAAGGAGCGGAGACTCGGAGCGGGGAGGCAGCGAGATTGTAGCGGGAAGGCTGCGGGGACGGGTTCTCTAACAGCCTTGGAAACCTCTCAGATTGGACTGCTACTTTGGCCTCTCTGACTTATTTTCAAAAAAGAACTTGTAAATTTGAACCACTTAGATCACTCTCCGTTCCTGAGAACACAACATGTAATACAAGACGGACATGGGAGGAGGAGACTCTGTGTGTGTGTGTGTGTGTGTGTGTGTGTGTGTGTGTGTGTGTGTGTGGTCTCCATCCCTTTCTTCCCCCCCCCCCTTTGCTGTGTTGCCTCCTGGGATTTGTAGTTTCTGAGTGGTCAATGCAGGTGTGGGGTGGAGACGAGATAGGAAAGGGAGTGGGTCAAAGCCGGGCTCTGGCTGCCCCAGAAAGAAGCTCCCGTGTAGTAAGGGTGGTGACCATTCTCGTGGTTGTGCAGCCCCTATTCCTGCCCGTTCGGTGTGGTCAGCAGGGATGGCAGGGCCGCACCCGGCGTCTCCCCGCCAGATGTGCCATTCAAAGAGCGCCCTCACGGTCCCCATTCAAACCTGCGGAAGCGAGCAGTCACCCCTGGGTGCTTGCACTTGGTTTTCTGTTATCTTTTTTCTCATCTCCAGGGTGGTCTTAAGGGAGCTGGTACTGCCGGCAGAGGGCCAGCTCAGTAGGAAAGACCTGTCCCAGCCAGTCCTTGAATGCAGACCAGGGACATGTATAGAGGCACCTCCTTAGGGCCACCTGCCAATGGCTGGGACGGTGAAATCGGCCTCAGTGACAGCCAGCACCAGGCCACCTCCCCTCGGTGGGCAGGACCACGGCGATCCTTTTCATTATGTTTTTCTGGCCTCTCTCTTACTAACATGTCTCTTCCAGGCTGAAATCTATCAATTCCCAAGAAATAGATGAGCGGTTTTTCAAAGCATAACGAGTAAAAGCCAGGATGGATACTATGGCAGCTGGTGCAAAGGTGATGTCCCAGGTCTCGCCACTTCATCTATAAGAGCTCGGGTTCCACAGAGACTCGGGCCACAGTCCGTGGGTCACGGCTGCGTATTCCTGCTGTGTGCACGTCTCCCCAGGGTCTGGGCTGTGCTGCTGGATCAGGAAGTGCGTTAAATCTTCTCACTGAATAAGGTTTACATATATTACTAGGGCTGGTAGAGATGTCTTAAATTCTGCAATTTTCCATTTGGGGTTATTTTTATTAATATCTCAAGATTTCCCATACTTTTCAAAATTGAAAGTCTATAGAATCAAACAAATAAAAACTGAAAACTAAGAAACACGTTTCAGAGAGACCAGCATTAGGGAGGAGATGGGAAATGGCCCGTGTTTTATGGGGGCCCTGGTCTCAGGCAGAGAAGCCTGCAGCAGCCTGGGGCCTGGCCGAGCAGACGGGGGCGGGGCCCACGGCGGCGCTGACAGGGGCTTGCAGGCGGCCTCTCTGTGGTCCGAGGGAGGGCGTCTCCTCCATTTATCTTGCCAGGGGTGCTTGGCTTCTCTCTGGGCTGCTTATTTAATCTGAGCATCTGTTTCCTTATCTGTGAATGGCTAGTACCTGCTCTGTGAGGGAGTGACTCCCCCTGAATGACCCCATTGCACTGGAAAGACAAGGGAGGGGGACGGCCACGCTGCCCTGGTCCAGCGTCCCTGCCCTGGTTCCTGCTGACACACGGGCGTCTGGGGCACAGGGCTCTCCTTCTCCTTCTGATCTCACTGCTGTCAAGACCTCCTACTTAACTTTCTTTTTGTTACAGATTTTGTTACAAAAATCTGATTCAGAACAGCTTAAGCCCCAAAAGGAAGTTACTATGAAAATGTTGGCATGTGGGGTATGAGGACGTCAAGGAAGGGCTGACTCAGTTGGGAAGAGCAAGGGCAGTTCTGGGACCTCGGGGGCTTCTCAAGGCCTCCGTCCGGGGAGCAGGGCCGCAGACCCCACCCCGCTGACCCCTCAGTCTCTGTGTCTCTGGGCGCCAAGGCTCAGCTTCCTCCAGTGCCGACCCGGCCGGCCCAGCTGCAGGGTCAGCCGGCTCCGAGAACTCGTGAACCCACTTTCTGTGGTGGGAGTCCAGTGAAACACATATGAACTATACATATGAAATGCATATGAAGCACTGGGGGTGGGAGAAGAGAAGTGTTGGGGACACTCTTCCCACATGAGGTGCAGTTACTGAGACACCCCAGGAGACGTCTGCTGTCTCGCCCCTTCCTGTGCATTTGACCGGCACGATCCCACCCCCTGCTTCATGACCACACTTGCCCTCCCCAAGAGACCCCAAAGTCGTGTTCCGCTGTTGTAGCCACGATGTCATGAGCCGTCTCTCCTTGGAGTCCAGCATCGGCACTGATTTGTGTTTTGCTGCTTCGCTCTTCAGTAGGTGAATGTTCACGACCATCAGCTCAGGGCTGCGTCCTGAGTCCTGTGGGCCCCAGGCACTTCTGTCCTTTCTGGCCCTGTTTGCTCCCCCCAATCAAAATTATATTTTATGGCTGTGTAAGTATGCAGATAAACATATTAATATTGTATAGAGAAATATATTAATAGTACAGTAAGATATTTTCTACAACCAAGAAGTTCATTTTGTGTTTTTTAAAAATGTAACCATTTTTATGGACCCCAAAAGTACTGTGGTTCCTATGACTGTGTCTACTCTGCCTAATGGATAAGTGCTCCTTGACTATCTTTGCTGAAGACTTTATACTTTATTAAAAAAAAATCCCTTCTCTTGTTCAGTGTTATTATTTGTCTTGATCAGCGATATTCACTTGGTGTGCACGGGAACTGGCGCGCCCTGGAGCTTTTGAAACATGCAATACCCGGCTCAGTCGGTCACTGACTCCTTTTTCCTTATGTTGTTAAATTAAAAAATGACAACAGCCAATACAACAATAGGTGCCCTGTGTGAATTAATCATAATTATACCTATTTTATTTTGTCAGGTAAGCAAAGAACATATTTCTTGGTGTGCCATAGAATTTTAGTAACTAGTGTATGTGTATTATAGATGAAAATTGCTGGTCTTGATTAATATATTTTGTCTATGTTAAAAAACCCTGCTTTTTAAAATTTTCTTTTATCCAACTTATATAAGCATATAATCTATTTTCATATATAGAGATGCATATCATCTATATATTTTATATATACATATCATCTATTCTTTTTATTGTGAAAAATTTCAAAAATACAAACATATAGAGAATAGCTGTCTGTCAGCCATGGGAGTAAAATGGTTTAACTCACGGCCACTCTTGGTTCATTTCTACCTCACTTACTCCTTCCCTGTCAGCTGGATGATTTTGAAGTGATGCCAAATAGTATAGCGTTTCATCTGTAAATTTTTCACCATGTAGCCTTGAAAGAGAAAGATTCTTAAAATATATCATCACAATTTTATCATCACATCTAAAAGTTAGCATCATCCCTCTTGCCCTTAAATTTTCACTCAGTGTTCAAATTTCCTAGATTGTTCTCTGGGTGTGTGTGTGTGTGTGTGTGTATGTATCATGATCCAAAAAGAGTTGATAAAAGTGTTTTAAGTCTTTAAAGATTATTTTGTGTTTGCTTTTTGTTTTTTTAATTTTTATGAATTTATTTGAACCAAACTGATGACATGTGCTGGAGAGCAAGGTCTCAGATGCTCCGGAGAATAACGATTTTACAGCTTTTATGCATTTCAAATTAAGGAGGAAACATAGGAAAACTACATGGAGGTGGGAGAACACAAGACAGGATTGGATTAAAGGATAGATTAAAGGATAACAAGATTATGTGCTCGCTTCCAGGCAGTTTTAATTTCAAAGGTGTGCTAACCTGGGTGCACAGAAGCAAGGGACAGGGCTGGCTTAAGTCAAAGCTAAGCCTTTTAGTAAAGAAGCCACACGCCTGGGTGTGACTACTCACCCTGACCTGCCCAGTTAGGAATTCACGATCAGATCACCTTCTGAGATTACTTTCCATAGAGCCCCTCCCTTTTTTGTCCACACTTCCCCCTTTTGGTCATAAATCAGTCTGAAGGATGCACTGATGGCTAACCTTTTGGTCAGAGTGTTGTCCCACGGTGCTAGGAAGGCTCGTTCCCAGGAAGGCTTGTTCCCAGGAAGGCTTGTTATCAATGTCCACAGCAGGGCCACAGAAGGCCAGGCTTAGCCCTGCCCGCTCCTCTCCAGCCCCGCTGCGGGGTGGGGGAGCCCCTGTGCCGCACAGGGGAGGGGAGACCCAGATGCCCACTCGGGATGAAGCCCCGAGAGGGAGCAGGATTCAGTCCACAAAGCCGGGCACTTAGACCATCAGAGGAGGCATTTTCCTTTCATTCAAGGGCGAGGCTGGGCTGAGGGGGGCCAGGGCAGGCGCCTGAGAAGCTGTGACTGTGACCCTCAGGGCAAAGGCAGGCCTGGCAGAGGTGGCCCCTCCTCTGGAGAACATTGGGCCTGAGGTGGACCTTTGAGATGCAGATCAGGTGGTAGACTCACCAGGTCCTGTCCCCTCTCAGAGCCTCCTGAGGGGACTGTGTTTCCGAGGAGCCCATGGAGCTGGGTCCGCCCAACACTCTCATCTGCTGCATGAACAAGTTCTTCCCACTGGTGCTCAGTGTCACTTGGCTGCAGGATGGGCAGGTGGAAACCGAAGGGGAGGCTGAGACTCTCCTCCTGCCCAGCACAGAGTTCAGGCTCCACAGGTTCCACTGCCTGACCTTCGTGCCCTCAGCAGATGGCGCCTACGGCTGCGGGTGGGGCACTGGGGCCTGGATGGGCCACTGCCCTGGCTCCGGGGTGTGGAGCCCTCCCTCTCCCACCGCCATCCCGGCACCGTCCATTTCCGGGAGCCCTCTCTCCTCGGCACCCACTTTCCTTAATTCTGTGGTTTATTGTCACTTTATCCAAACCTCACATCTCAGGGTTCTAACTTTTCGTGCCCCTACCCCTGAGGCCAGCCCTGCTCTCTGCACCTGTGGCTTCATTTTCCTTTGTGCTCCAGAGGCTCAGGGGCCAATCCAGGTGCCTGAGACGGTGGAGACTGTGGTCTGCGCCCTGGGTCTGGGGGAGGGTCTGGCGGGGGCCATTGCCGGCACCGTCGCTCTGAAGACCAAGAGACCAGACAGCGTCCCTGGGTGCAGGGACCCCTGTGAGTCATTCGGGTGTGGGGGTATTAGGGGCACAGTTGGGAGAGGAGGTGGCATGTGTTACCGAACGAGGGCCTGCTGCCCTGCCACCTAGAAGCCAACACTGGCACTGGCCTTTGAGAGAAGAAAGGGCTTTATTTGTGAGTCGCCTGGCAAGGAAACAGGAGGCAGGCTCAAGTCTGTCTCCCGGGATCCAGGGTTGGGGGCGGGGCCCTGCAGGGCTGCAGTTAAGGGTTCACACGTGTTACTCATGAGTGATGCATCCACTGTTTAAGTTTTGGTCCTGGGTCCTGTTAGAAGCAGGATAGGACCAGTTTGAGCTAGGTCTGTGTTAGGGATGGGAAGGAGAGACACTTCAACAGTGTTTAGTCACCAAACTAGATGGAAACAACAAATACTATGAAGAAGTACTTCAGCTGAGTTGCCTAATACAAATCTGTCACTGTTTTGTGTGCTTCTTATGTGTTCACTTACTCATGTTTGGACGTCGGTACCATTATTTCCCACGGTACAGACGGGGAAAGAGACATGTGGAGAGGTGAAGGAACCTGTCCGAGGTCACACAGCTTGAAAAGCACAGAGCTTGGATTTGAACTTGGGTACTGGGTCTCCAGAGGCTGTAGACTTAGTCAATATGCAGATTGATCACCTGTAGCCAGTATCTCTCTCCCTTACAATCTTCATAGCCTTGATTTTCTTCTGCTCTCATGACGATGTCTAGTACCTCTGATACTAGTCCGACATTTGTAATTATAAGAGACATTCTACCTTTTGTATAATCTCAAAGGGAGTGCATCTAATTTCTCCATAAATATATTTGCTATGGATTTTTGCTTTGAAATCTTTACTATGTGCTGAATTTATCAGATTTTGTTTATGCATTTATGGAGTGGAATTCAGTTGTCATTAATATGAATTTTCTTTTTTGGTTTACTAATTTTCGGATCACATTACAGCTCTCTTGACATTGAACCGTCATTGCATCTCTGGGCGTTTTCTGTAGGTGTCAGCCCATCAAGAGTGAGACCATCAGTATGAATGCCTGGGGCCCTCCCCTGGGACCTCACTTCTTGTGGAGACCGTCCCCCTCCCCTGCAGACATGCCCCCGGGCAGAGCCAGTGTCGGGGCTGGACTGGCCCTTCTGGTTTTTATTAGGATTGCAAGACTCATCTCAGCAATAGCCATCAGGGACTTTGAAAAGCAAGGTTTATGAGTATTACTGGCAGGTCCTGGAGGGCTGTGGTAGGGAACGTGCTCAAGGTTGCCCAGGGAGAGGGAGGGAGGGAGGGAGGGAGAGAAATGGAGGGACACACACACACACACACACACGCACGCACGCACGCACGCACGCGCGATAGAGAGAGCGCGAGAGGGAGAGGTGAAGAACCTGGGGCTGGGGGTCTTCCTTTATTGGGGTCACAGGCAGGTTGCCTAGGGTTTGGTTCACTCTTTATTGGTGAATTTAAAACAATAGAGCCAGAGTTAAAGTGCGAGAAGGCAATAGCAGCCTCCCTCAAGCAGTCAGTCATCTGGGTCACCCAGGGCTTTCTAAAGGGAGCTTCCTGGGTGGGGCAGCCCCGGCCTCTTTTCCTGGTTGTGTAGCTGAAGGTGGTGTCTCTGAGGTGGGTGGTTTTGAATAGATGCCTCCACCATCCAAAGCTCAGTGTCAGACCCTTACATTACAAGCAAGAAAGCTGATTGTCAGGCATTCGCACTAGGCTAGGATAACTCTTAGCTGCTCAAAACAAATTATTTTTGGATCACGGTGTTGGATTCAGTGACACGGATGAAGTTATTGTATTATTTTCTCCTCTGGTACTGTCCTTAGCTGTCTCTGGAAATAAGATGCGCCAGCATCATAAAATGATTGGGAAGCTTTGGGACAACACTTACACTTACAGGAGAGGAAGGGGTTGTTTCTGAAATGTGGTTGGACTCCCCCAGCGGCAATGCTCTCGGGACAGGCCTTTGGGAAGGGACTCTGCCTTTCAGCTCAGTGTCTTTGATGCTCATGGCCTTATTTCTCAATTTTTTCTTGCAGTTTTGACCTCTGTATCTTTTTAGAAATTCATCCATCTTATCTAAAATTTCAGACATTGTCATGGAGTTGATCATAAGGTTTTGTTTCATTTAAATGACATGTATACATAATTATTTCTCCTTTTCATTCTGAATACCCTATATTTTCACTGACAGTCTTGCTAGAGGTCTATTAACCTCTTTAAACTTTCCATTGAGTCAAAACTTGACTTTTTCATCTTCCCTATTTTTTACTCTTTAATTGAATGCTGTTCTGTCTTTACTATTTACATAGTACTTTGCTTTGCTGTTTTCCTGCTTTTCCATTCTCTTAATGGAAATGATGGACTCATTCATTTTCAGGCTTCCTTTTCCCATTAACTTTGTTTAAAAGCTAGATGTCTCCTTCTATGCCCTGCTTTTGATGTACAGACTTTCCCTGAGAACTAAGTGTTCCATCATTTGTATTTTCAGTCCCATGATCATTTCATTGCATGTTTTTGGTATATGGAATTAATTTATTTTTAAAAATTGATTTAGAATTCATTTGCATTATGGACAAAGTCTATGTTATATTGATTCATTTGAACATACTAAGGCTCCCTGTGTGGCTTACTAAATGTTAAGTTTTCAAAAATTTTCCCTGTGTGCTTGAAAATAGTGTCTATATGATACTCTTCTTGTTGGTTGTATAAGTTTCTATGTAACTAATTATCTGATTCTTTTTTTAAATGATTTTATTTATTTCTTTTTCAAGAGATGGGAAGGGAGGAAGAAAGAGAGGGAGAAAAACATCGGGATGTGCGAGATACACCAACCTGTTGCCTCTCACATGTCCCCAACGGGGGACCCGTCCCACAACCCAGGCAAGTGCCTGGACTGGGAATCAAACAGGCAACATTTTGATTCACAGGCCAGTGTTCCATCCACTGAGCCACACCAGCCAGGGCTAATTACCTGATTCTTTTAATTTATTATTTACATCATCTGCTCTGGTTATTTTCTCTCTGCCTCAGCTGTTAGTTTTGCAGGAAATGTTCAAATCTTCAGCTAAAGTTTTAGATTTTCCATTTGTGGTCTTTTCTACATTGCTGTCATTTTTTGCCTTTGTATTTTGAAGTTTTATTTCCAGGAGTACATGTGTTCATGATTATTATAGTTTTTCTTTGGCTTTTAATTTCTTTTGGCAGGTACTAGACTTCCCATGCCAGCTATGTTTGTTTCAGATCTGCTTGAAATGTCTTTTCCCATTATTTCAACATTTCTGTATTCTTTTATTATGTTTGAATGTGTTAGCTCTTGTTGAACGTACACTCTGACAGTTCCTTCACTTTAATTGGTTAACCCACGTGATTTGCAATTACCATTACATTAAAATTATACTATCCTATTATTAAAATGTTTTGTTTAATAGACTCTACTTTTATTCGTTTTTCCCATTTCTTGTTTTCTAAATGATGGGCCAAATTCTGTTGTTAGATAAGCTGTATGTTCTAATAATACTCACAAAAAGCTTTATATTAACTTAATGTCCAAATTATGTTCATTTACTCTATTGACTTAAAGAACTGATGACTTCCTGTATTCTCCCTGCTCCATAGAAAAGACTTTGCTGTATTTTGGTTTTCCCTCTTTATCACCACCTCCTACCTGCACTATGTTGATTTTAACTACATCTGAATTTTGGGGCTTTAAACTGAAGTTATTGGGGGTGATACTGGTTAATAAAATTATATGGGTTTCAGGTGTACAATTCTGTAATACATCATCTACATATTGTATTGTGTGTTCACCACCCAGGGTCAAGTCTCCTTCCATCACCACTTCTCCCCCTTGACCCCCTTCTACCTCCCCCACCCCCTTCCCCTCTGGTCATCACCATGCTGTTGTCTGTGTCTATGAGACTTTTTTTTTTTTTTTTTGCTTAATCCTTTCACCTTTTTCACCCAGCCCTGCCAATCCCCCTCCCCTCTAACAGTTGTCTGTCTGCTCTCTGTGTCTATGAGTCTGTTTCTAATTTGTTTGTTAGTCCTTTTTTTCATCAGTTCCACATCTAAGTGAAATCATATCATCCTTGTCTTTCCTTGACTGGCTTATTTCACTTCAGCATAATGCTCTCCTGATCCATCCACGCTGTGGCAAAGAGCGAGAGTTCTTACTTTTTTCAGCCGAGTAGTTTCCATTGTGTAAACGTACCACAGCTTTTTTATCCTCCTGCCTACTGATGGGCACCTGGGCTGTTCCCGAATCTTGGCGATTGTAAATGATGCTGCGATGAATGTAGAGATGCATATGCTCTTTCAAATTAGTGTTTCAGGTTCTTCAGGTAAATTCCCAGCAGTGGTATCACTGGCTCTTAAGGTGGGTCATCAACACAGTTTCTCTCACCCTTTTTTTAAAAAGGAGTCTCTGTTTTTAAAGATAACAGTAAATTTTGTTAAATTATTGGATCTTTCTTATTTTCCACCTTTCTTATGGACCCCCTAGGATGTGTTTCTCTTCTGTGGCGGGGGGTAGGGAGAGATTTTTCTAAAAGCTTTTTAAAAGTGGCTCTTTGAATAGCACAGTGTCTAAGGTTGAAATGGTTGAGAACATCTCCATGTATTAAATGACCATTTGCTGGGGTGCGCATTTTGGGACTGAACGTCCCCTGGCCGCACCTCTCAGGAAGCAGCCCCCAGGCCGCAGGCAGCGGCTGCTGTGCCGGTGAGAGGGCTGTCTGTCCGACCTCGTGCTTTGGCGGCGAAGGGCTCTCTCTGCAAGTGCTTAGAATTCTGTCTTTCTAAAAAAGTTTTTACACTTTCCTCATAATGTATCTAGATATGTGTGCTTTCTAATAATGTATTCTAAAAACCCTATTTGTCACTCAAGGCACCATTTCAAACTAAATTATTTCATCTTTCTCTAAACCCTAATAATCTATTTTTTCCCAGACATTTCATCTCCCTTTACTATTTCTCCTACTTTTTAGGTGTCTGATTATCCAGAGATGAGAATATCTGTTTCTATTCTCCATGTCTCATAGCTTCTCTCTTATATTTCCTGTTGTATAAGCTTCATTCTGCTCTCTTGTTTATTAATTATTCTTCAATTGATAGTTATCTCATCTAAATGTTGTTTATTATAGCCATTATAAAAACTCAATATTTCTGCTTGATTCATTTATTTATTTACTTTTTTGCTTCAAATTACTACTAGCTCTGTTTACCTCTCTCTTTAAATCCTTTTATTTTGAACAGAAGACACATGTAAGAAATTCACAAGGTATTAATGGAGAGACAGTGACTACCAAGGAGACACCATGGAGCTAGTCCCCGGGTCCCCAGAGGCCCTCTCCTGACCAGGACGTCACTGGTGAACTTCTCAGGGAGTCGAAGCTCCTTTTACCCACAATGCCTAGCATAGGTCTCGGTACATACTAGGTCCCCAGCACATGTCTCTCATATCAGTGAGTAATGATATGAGACTTGTCAAGTCTTGAAGTGGATGTTAATTGAAATATTCACTTGTCTGGATGAAATAAAGCCTGTTTCTGTTGTGAAATAAAAAAAAAAAAAACAACAACCCAAAAAACAAAAGCCCTCTTCATTCAGTCACCGTACATGCTGTACCAGGCAGGGGAAGAGATGTATAAATATGTTCACCCCTAAGCCCTGGAACCTATGAATGTGTCACCATGCACAGCCAAAGGGACTTTGCAGATGTGATTAAAGGCATGCATCTTGCAATCCAGAGATAATCCTGAAAGTAGGGAAAGGGATAAGCTAATCACCCGGGTCCTTCAAAGCGACCATGACTAAGGAAGTGGGGGTCAGATGGAGAACTGGGTTTCAGCTGCAGTCATTTCTGCACACTGAGATATGACCACCCCTGTTTCCTTATCCTTTAATTAAGAAGTGGATTTCATTCTTGGGATACCACACCTGGACAAGATATTTAATTATTTTAGAGTACATTGATAGACATAGACTACTATACTTTCTCAGAATTTTCACATCTCTTTTCTTAAATATGATATGCATATTTTTTTCTTATTTGTTCCCTAACTGGCATTAGGATCAATGTTATTGATGACTAAAAAATAAGTTTTGGCTTTCCCTATATTTTTCATTCTCTTGAATATTTTATAGAAGATTAGGCGTCTTCCTTGAAGGTTTAGTAGAACTTTCTTGTAATAGATTCTGAAAATGGTTGAAGGAAAAGAGAATTTTAACAACTGCTTTAAAACTTCTTTCTTTGCAGTCTTTTCCACTGATATAATTTCATTATAGTTTTTAGGACTGTTTAAATCCCTCCCCTATCGGCAGTGGCATATTTATCTAAGACACCTCTGTTTTGTTCTTAATTTCACCTGGTGTATTTTTCTTTTCCCAGAACGAGCGGCTCCCAGCCGGCGGGCAACGAGCACCCAGCCGCCAGGTCAGGCCGGGTGCGTGGGAGCCGCGGTGCTGCGTCCACGGGGCGCCACCCAGCGGTCACATTGCGCAGGGACACCTTGAGCAACCCTCGTGGCTGGAGAGGCTAAGTGTCAGGATCCACCAAGGCCTCTCCCCACCTGCGTACGAGCAGCCCCGCCACACGGATACTCTCTGTGGAATCACGTCCCACACCCGTATCGGCCCCCGCTCCGTCCACGGCGAGAGGCCCATGGGCCCATCTCTCCCCCACGTCTCAGGTCCCAGGTCGTTTTCCTCACGTTCCTGACCGGCCAGCCAGCCCATTAGCCGCTGCCCGTGGGTCACACATGCAGTGCCCAGGGGCCTCTCTCCCACCCCCGCCCAGGCGCCTGCCCGGCTCGCCGTTCCTGAGGCTGTGGGGGAGCCCGCGCCCAGGCTCGCTGCTCTCCCATCAGATTCTCTTCCTGTGTCTCCATCACAATTTATGTCCTTGGATCTTAAAAAGTTGCAGTGGGTACTTCAAGTCAGCATTTCTAAAAGTTTTCAGTAACAGTAATTCTATGTTGGCTTGAGAAGAACTACTTAAAAGATCCAGAAAAGCATATTTTCATGGAGGACCTCACCCACGGAGAGAGGTGGACAAATCATAAGCGCACAGTGGATTTTCACAAAGTCAAAGTTCAGAGAAACACACCCGGGGAACCTTTCCAGCACCCAGGGAGCCTCTCGAATCTTATCTGGTCATAAACTGCCCTCCTCCACCATCCCCAGGGGCCACTATCTGGACTTCTCACACCACAGGCGAGCTCTGTCGGCCTGGGAGGGAGTGGACCGTCACAGCGGGCGCCCCCGCGCACGGGGCTGTCCCTCAGCGTTCCGTCCTGGGTCCCACCCCTGCGGCCCTGCGTGGCTGCGGTTTCGTCACTGTCATGGCGACAGGGGGGTTCGATTGTGTGAACGGCCCGCACTTCCTGTCCTCTGCTGCTCATGGGCACTTGTGTTATACCCAGATTTTACAAATCATGCTGCTGTGAATAATTTGGCACACATATGTGTGCACGCCTACGGGGTGTGTGACTAGACGTGAGATGCCGGGTCATAGGGCGAGTGCGTGTTTGGGTGTGGTATGTACCGCCATGGCATTTTTCAAAGTATTTGAATCAACTGACTCTTGCACTAGTAATAATGATAGAATTACTCCAAATTCTTGCCCAGAATCGGTTTTGTCTGAGTTTAATTTTCGCCCTTCCGGGAGTTGTGTGGTGCTATCACATTATGGCTTAATTTGCATTTCCCCTCTGACTAAAACTGTTGGGCAAGTTTCATAACTCTATGGGCCATGTAAATACCCCCACGAGGATGAGGGACTGGACTGATTGCTGAAGACTGAGTCGGACTCTAGGAACATGCCAGCATTTTGAACTGTTATGATACTTTTTCTACTAATGAATCTGTGGTCAAAGACCTGTGGTATAACAGAAAAATTAGAGTAAAGCCTCAGTTCTTGAACTTACTTCATTCCGGAATTCTCTTCAAGAAGCCATTTGTTTGAAATCCCAATCATGCAGGTGACTGACCAACAGGTATCAGCATGAAAGGGTTGTCAGGTGAAGAATCAAAATTTTGTTCGACAACTGAGACATATTTTCCATAAACAATTTGGTCGGGAATTGAATTGTTTGACATGGGAGACATTCGAGAACGGAGGTCTGACTGTGTTTGGTCTCCGTCCCTGGCTCCGGCACAGAGCTCCTAAAACCCCTGGAATCTCCTGAGTGACAAGGGTGCCAATGCGGTGGCACTTGGCGGGGGGTCCTGAACAGTTTCCAAGGGGGGCCAGTCACCAGAGAGAGCAGCTTGGTCAGAGAGCTGGAACTTGCAGCCTCACTGCCCAGCCTCTGGTCGAGGAGCTGGATGGAGTTCAAGTTCAATCAACAAGGCCAATGATTTAATCATTTCTGTCTACATGGTGAAAATTCCATAACGACCCCTTATCATGAGATTCACAGAGCTTCTGAATTAATGAACCCATCCACATGCTGGGGGCGGGGGTGACCCCTTCCAACTCCATGGTGACAGAGGCTCCGGCTCTCCGGGCCCTTCCCCACCTCACCCCTTGTCCCTCTTCATGTGGCTGCTCACTTGTATCATTTATGATAAAATGTGTAGTAAGCACAGCATTTTTCTGAGTTCTGTTTGTTGATGTGGTGAACTTGGTGGGGACCCCTAACATTTGCAGGCAAGTCGGACAGAAGCGCAGGTACCATGGGGGCCTGACCGTGAGACCTGCTCTGAGGGAGGGCAGTCCTGGGGGATGGAACCCTGGTGGGGGGTCTGAGGCCAAGTCCAGGCACTTCCTGTCTGATTGAGTTGAACTGTAGGAAACACAGCGGGAGTCCGAGAATCAGATGTTGGGTGAATGGAGGGAAAAATCCCTCACCATCCCACGGAGAAATTCAGAGTAAGAGCAAGCAAGAGGCCCTCTCCTTGGGACGCTATTTATTGGTCACATGTTCTTCCTGCCAAACCTGAGTGCCTGCAAAGGAAGAACATTCCAGTCTCAGGTCTTTGCTCCAGGGATTGAAATTTGTCTTTCTTCTCCAGCCCTCCCCCGGCACCTGGACTCTATTCCTACCTGGGAAGGCACCGCACATGAAGAGTCCTGGTGGGCGCGCTCTCCTCCCTGGACCAGTACGATGCCTCTCCCGCCCCCTCTCCTCCCCCACAGGCGGGCGTCTCCTAAACGCTAAGGGACCCCAGGAGACTTGCAGTAAGTATGACCTTGAATTATTTAAAGATTGAGAGGAATGGGAGAGAACCACCTATTAAGCAAATTTTTCTAATTCAAAGCATCTAGGTCCTTCATGATTTACTTATTTCCTTTCTACGTTCTTTGTACACACAGAACCCAGGTGGGGCTGGCTCAGGTAAAGGCACCGTAACTATACCTGTTGTGGACGACCTTGTGTGGTATCGGGAACTGTAGCCCCGCACAAGGTAGCCCCGCCCCCCCCCCCCCCCCCCCCCCGCCTGTAAGCCTCGACTGGAAAGCCAGGAATGCCGGGAGGCACATGGACCAATACTAACACTGAGGGTCCCCTGGGAAATCTGGCCTAAAAAAATGCAACATAGTTACTGAAGCTTGCTCTGCTTCCCACTGCCCTGATAAGGAAAACACCAGATGTTTGACTTCACCACAAGGAGATAATTTCTGAGCCCTGAAAACTGTGCCTTAATGAGCATCTGGCACCAACTTGTCTGATGGACCTTGATTTAAGACAAATCTCTGTATTTCTTCAATTTATTATCTATAGCCTTTTTGATGTAGATTGATAGGCTTTGTATGCACGCTGTACAGCCCTGCGCATACCTCTCAGTAACAGCCACTTGGAGAGAAGGGCTCAGGGTGATTCTCCACTAGAGGAAGTCACCAACCCCCTCTCCCAACATGCAAATTGTGTCTGGTACAGTTCATTTCCTCATCCACAGCAGCCGGAGAGGCTCTGTGGGACAGAGCCCTCCCTTATCTGGCGCCTGAATAGGGACCCTCGGGACCTAGGTCAGCCTAAGAGGCTACTAGCCTTCGTCATGGACTGCGTACCTACTGGACAGGAGTTTCGGCGCCTTTCATCCCCGGTAAGGGACCCAGTAGCACCATTGCTTGTCGGTTATGCTGCGGGTGTATGTAAGATAAAGGGGAAGAGGGTTTTTTCCTAGGGCCGTGTCTTATGCCTGTTCGTTTTCAGTTTTTCTGCTCTGGTTTTTCTCTGCCTCAGATAACATCTGACAGTTCAATTTGATCCAAACACTCCCCGCAAGACCTTGCTTTCTCTCCTTTGAGTTTGCTGCATTCCATTGGGAACGGGTAGAGCATTTAAAGGACACAAGGCTGCTCACCGTGATAAAGACTTCTGTGAAAGGACAAGCTGGACATGGACCAGGGAAGAACACTAGGTTTCCTGACAGCTGCAAGCAAAAGTCCATGCAACGAGAAGCCCAGTGTAAAAGCACTCACAGTGCCATCCCCGCGGCACATTTCCCACCTAGGTTTAGTTCTTGAGATTAGAAAGCAGGAATCTAGCATGGAGCAAAAAGTGCTGGCTTTTCCAGACCTTTCCTCTCCTTCCACTTTCAACTATAATTAGGAAGTTTCCAGCAATTAAACAGTTAAATAGTCAGGCCTTGAATGAGTGTTCCAGTCCCAGCTGGACTCTGAAGATAAGAGGCACATCCTCCCAGGCTTGGGTTCTGCTCCGGTGTCCCTAGGTGAGTAGGGGCTTTACGGGGGTGTCTGGGATGAATTCCTAAGATGAGCAGGGGCCCCACAGGGAATTCCAATATGGTAATTAACTTCGGCACATCCGGGACCCGCGATATAAGTGTTGGTCACCCAGCACTCCGAGCCCCGCTGGCTGTTTTAGACAATCAGGGGAGGAACTGAGACGTTTAAGAGAGGGTTAACCAAGGGGTTAAACCCTTGGAAGCCTTTCTCTCAAGCAGTACACTTTGACCCACCACACTTATCTCATTCCCTAGCAGTTAATCAGAGAAGGCTTGCAAGATTAGACAAGGTGGAGTGGAAACGAGAGGAGAAAGTGAAAACGAAAACAAAAGCATCTCAGCAGCAAAAGTGGGCTCGAGACTTTCTAGGGAGCAGAAGATGTACTTTCAACTGCTTCAGCAGCTTCTTAAGGCTGCAGGATGTCAGGTTAAAGAGAAAAATTTAACCAATTTATTGCAGACAGTAAAGAAATATTGTCCGTGGTTTCCAGACAAAGGTTCTCTGGCTATAGAAGTATGGGAAAAAATCGGACAGAAACTGAAATGGCTTCAGGAAAATGGGACCTCTTTAGGACATCAAAATTTATTAACTTGGAGCCTAGTTAGAACAGCTCTCATCCCTATTCACACTAGAAATCCTCGTAATCAGCAAAGCTCAGACTTAAAGGAAGGGGCCCAGAGGGCAGATGCAGGCGTGAGTACTGAGTCTAATTGCAGGGAGCCCCCGCTGCACTCAGAGAAGGACGGCTCCTCCCTTAGGCCTCCTCCGCCCGCTTCGGGACAGCGCGACAGCGAGCGGGCCGATTCACCACCTCTGCCTCCTCCTCCCGCAGATTCTCCTCCGGCACTTACTCAGACCACCACTGCGACGCAGCAATGTCTTAGAGAAGCTGCAGAGGCAGGAGATGGGAAAGCTTGGTCAGCTTTTCCAGTTGTCATTAAGCAACATGGACAGCCTGTCCATGAGCCATTGCCCTTCACAATCTATAAATATTTAAAGAAGAGCATCAGAGACAATGGGCTTCAGTAACCCTACACTTTAGGGCTTCTCTCTGCCATCACTGATGACTATCGAACAGCCCCCTGTGACTGCATTGCTCAGACTAGGACTGTTCCGACCCCGGCTCAATTGAGGGGGAATGAAAATCACCCTTCCGCCTCTTCACTAATGGCCACTGTTCAAATGTCTTCTCTACCCCTCACGTGGCTTTCAGATACGCTTGTGTGGGTCGACCAGTGGGCCCTGAAAGGGGAAGAGGTTAAAAAAAGCCATGAATTAATTCAACAGCAATGAGAATCAGGGCATACTGAGCCCTCTTTCAGACCGTGGAATTCTCCGATTTTTGTAAGTCCCTAAAAAATCAGGAAAATGGAGACTTATACATAATCTTAGAAAAATTAATGAGGTACTTCAGATCATGGATGCTCTTCAACCCAGAGTTCCCAATCCAGCTTGTCTGCCTAAGGAATGGCCGCTTTTAGTCATTGATGTAAAAGATTGCTTTTTTACAATTCCTTTAGCTGAAAAGGACAGGGAATGATGTGCTTTCTCTGTTCCGGTTCTTAACAATTCTCAACCAACACAGAGATTCAATGGAAAGTTCTGCCTCCTGGCATGTTGAATAGCCTGACTATCTGCCAGCATTTCATTCACCAAACTTCACAACCTGTCTCAGAAAAGTTTCCTAATTCAATAATATATCATTATATGGGTGACATTTTAATTGCCGCTCCATCCTCTGAAACACCAGCCAAAACCTATGTTTACTTAAAAGAGGCAGTCTCTCCTGATGGCTTAATTATTGCCCCTGAAAAGGTCCAGCAATCTGAGCCTTGGAAGTACCTAGGGCACACTCTATTTCACTGGAATTCCGCCTCAAACACTCCAAATCAGTCCACCTGAACCGCTAACTCTTAATAACCTCCAACAACTGTTAGGCGTTAGTAACTGCATTTGACTTAGTCTAGGAATTACCACCTACCAGCTTACTCACTTACTCAACACCTTAAAAGGTGACTCTGATCTAAATTCCCCTAGAATTTTATCCCCCCACGCTCTCCAAGAATTAGACCTCATCAATCAACATATCAGTGAGAGGCAGCTCACGAGAATAGACCATGAATCGCCAGTTAGGCTGTTCTGTTTTCCAACTCTAGGCACCCCCACAGGGTTAATTGGTCAGTTGCTGCCTCAGCTAGGCATGAGAGAATGGCTATTTCTCTCCCATCCACCTCAACGTACTATTACTACTTATGTTACAGCTTTATGCCATCTTATTATTAAAAGAAGTGAGAGAACTCAACTTTTTGGTCATGATCCAGCCATCATTCACGTCCCGCTTACTCAAATTTACTTACAACAGCTATCCGGTCAGTCTCTAGAATTTCAATGTGTTATTACAGATTTTATAGGCAAAATAGAAATTTGTCGCAGGGGAGTACGGGGCTCCCCTGGGTCTGAGGGTTACTGTCCGGAGCCCGCTGAGGAGGGAGCGGGGCTCTGAATCCTGCAGAGTCCATCCTGGTGTTATCATGATGCGAGGAATAAAGACGAGTCGCCGCAAACACTTCTCTGTTTGCCCGGAGAGGGGGCATGGCTCTTCCCTCTAGTGGAGAAGGCCCTAAGCCCTTTGTTCAAAGGCTTTTAATGAAAGGGTTATCAGTGGGGCTACATAATAGGAGTGTGCAGGTTATCTTATTATATCGGTATGTTAATATTTACAGAGGATAGGTGATGTTTTGAAGAAAACAAATGGCAGGAACTCACTGATTTACATGGGTCTAAGAAGAGACTAGTAAACATGAGAGCGCCAAAGGGTTTAGGGTTAGGATCTGTGAATAATGTAAATTTCCTTCCCGGCATGAGCTGGCTATCATAGCTTTTGAGGGAGAAACAAAGCTTTAAAGAATTTACTTCTAGGTCTGATTTCCCCTGGGAACTGCCAGATCCTGTTTAGGGCTGTCTCCAGTATTGTTTCGAGCCTGAGCCAGGCAGGGAGAGGGAGCCGCCAAGAGGCAAGGAGACTTCTTTCAGATGGAATGAGGACCCTGGCCACATCCAACCTGAGCCGAGGGGTGTGGGCCTTTTTGCCCTTTCTCCATGTCCCTCAAATCCTTGACCTGCTGCCCATACCGGCTGTGTCTGGCTTAGGTCATCCCTCCTCTTGAGGAATCTTACCCGTCATTGACTACCAACCATCACAGGGCCAACCAAGGTGATGTGAGAGAGGCAGAGGCACAGCCCCTGCCAGGGGGCAGGTTTCGTCTCCTCTGTGGCTGTTTTCCCAAGGCCTCCTTATTTCCAGCCTTGGGGCCCTTTAGCCTGTCAGCTAGGCTACACTTCCTGAAACCAGACAGGGTGTTCCCAACAGAAATTAGTCTGACCTCTGATAAATTATTACAAAGCATCCCAATCCTTAATATGTGCCCAAAAGAAAAAATTAGTGAGACCTGTATCCCCAATGCAAGGACTGTTTTTACTGATGGTTTGGGAAAAACAGCAAAAGCTGCCATCACCCAGAAGGAGGGTGAGGAATGGCAGCATCGTGTTTCCCCTGGTCATGCGTCCACCCCACGAGCTGAGCTCTCAGGAGCCATTATGGCTCTCCAGCAATGGCCCCACGAGCCCTTGAATTTCGTTTGTGACTCTGGTTATACTATATATACTCTCCTTCATATAGATCAACTTTCCTTAAGGAATCTATGGACCCTTCTCTGCTCAGCCTATTTTTAGCTTGCGAACTTTATTAGATAAAAGGGAACATATTCTGTTTGTCACTCACATGCGTTCCCATGCAGGTCTTCCTGGTCCTATGTCTGAAGGCAACGCCCAAGCTGACGCTCTAGTGAGCATAATGGATGCCTTTCAGAAAACTGTTGCCTCTCATCAATTTTTTTCATCTAAATAGCCATGCACTTCACAAGGAGTTTAAATTCCCTCATTCTCAGGCTAAACAAATTATTAAAGAATGTCCAGATTGCCAGGCCTCAGGTAAACCATTGCCCTCTATTGGAGTTAATCCCAGGGGCCTAGAGCCACAAGCAATTTGGCAAACCGATGTCACCCATTACCCCCCTTTTTGGGAAGTTTCAATTTATTCATATCTCTATTGATACCTTCTCCGGGGCATTACATGCCTCCACCCCTAAAGGAGAATCAGCCTAGAACATGCAAGCCCTCTGGCTTGAGGCTTTTAGTTATTTAGCCCGTTCACAGCAAATTAAAACTGACAATGGACCAGGATATATGGCCTGATCCACTCAGGATTTCCTACAAAGGTAAAGGATTCAAAATAAAACAGGTACCCCTTATAATCCCACAGGCCAAGCAATTGTTGAACGCACTCATCATACTTTTAAAACTTTACTTAACAAACAAAAAAGGGGGAGTCAGGAAATTTTTCCCAAAAATTTGATAATGCTGGCCATGTATATTTACAGTTTTCTTAATTGTGACAATTCTCTTAACACACTGATTGAAAACCATTTCAATTGCCAAAAGCTGGTAACAAAGGACCCCTCCTTTAGCATTACATGGAGATCCCTTAGGAGAAGGAAAGTGGGAGGGGCCAGTAAAGGTAACACAGGGAAGAGGGTATGCTTGTGTTTTAGCACCCACAGGCCTTTGCGGCTGCCTGTCAAAAGGATGAAACCATACCACGGGAGACCAGCTCCCTCACCCGCTGTGCTTCCACCAGTTGGAGAGGATCTGCGGTCTGGAGGACCTGACCGATCAGCTATCCCAGATGGTTGTAACCAAGCAACAACAAAGGCTGCAGCCCATTGTCCAAAGCAGGAGACGCTGACAACTGAGACTCTCCCACCCACTGCTCCAAAAGGAGTGACTTGGGGAGAGCTAAAAAATCTCAGTCATAGGGCTGAAAAACTTAGGAAGGATGTAGGGGTCCAAGGCGCCCTTGAGAGTTGATTTAGCCTACTTATCAGTAGTGTCTTCGAACTCCACCAAAACCATCGTAATGCTTGTCCTGTTGGTTTGCTTGGGGGATTTGGCCTTGCCGCTCTGATGTTCAGCATGTTCACTGGGGTCACATCCTTGACCCACCCGTGTTTAAGCTTCACACTTGGTGGAAGCCAGAACTCTCTTTCCTTAGTAATGACACCAAATGGACGCAGGGAACCTGACTCCCTCTGGATGGGCCCTTAGAAGAAAAACGGCACTGGCTGTTTGTCCCTGAAAATACTGTCTGTGTGTCAGAACAGTTACCTGCTTGTTTCCCTACTTCATCTGACACTTTGTGCCTTCCCATAGTTTTCAGGTGGTGTGCGTATGCCATCGACAGTGAGAAAGCTCGGACTAATCTCTCCCGAGGAGGAGCCGTAGGCTTCAAGGAGGAGAGAGAAGGGGGAGAATACCACCCTCCAAATGTGCCCCTTTGTAAAATCGAAGCCAGGACCACTGAACCGGTCACTTGGTCAACATGCGGAGACCAACAGGCCTCACTCATTAATATTCCTAACACCCCACTTACGGTTGAGAACTGGGGTGCCACGTGGAAAATACCTGGCGCCATGCAAGGGCGGACGGGATGGCGCGGCGGGGAACGGGAGCCCCGGCTCCAGAGTTGTTTCCCTGCGTCACAGTAGCCCTGGGCGCGCCAATACTTGGAGAATGGGATCTTCCGCGCATTGAACGCCTCCCAAGACACGTACAGTATGTCGGGGTAGGGGGTTGACTCTTGAATGAAGTTCCTTCGTTTGATTCCCAGTGCTTCCTGGGTTACGGTGTGTACTTCACACCGTTTTCTTTTTCTTGCCGTCCCAGGAATGCTGTGTTTAACCTATAATAATAATAATAATAATAATTCCAAGTTAGATACTCTTTATACGTCCCCTGGATCCATCTATGCTAGTTGCTTTAGTCGCACTAATGTCATTCAACTTAATCTTATTACATTCTTTGTCATTCACAGACAAACCGAAATTTGGGAATCAGTCAATGCCACCCGGGAATGCGGGGGCCCGAGAGGCCTGGCTGCTCTCAGCCGTGCGCCTTTCCAGGTCCGGGTGCGGCGCTTCCTAGGAACCCTCAGGGCGCATCGTCTCTGCTGTCGTCCGTCATCGCTGCCTCCGCGGCAGCAGCTGCCGCTGCCCTGCAGTGTGTCCAAAGCGCTCACTCTGTGGATGTCCTTCTTACCAGCCCCACTCAGGAAATGATCCAGCAGGCCCGCAGCGATCAGGAGATCCTTTCCAGACTCTCAGCCATAGAATGGGCCGTGATATGGCTGGGAGATCGGCAGGGTGCTCTTGTCAATCATCAACAACTGACTCGTGACCCGGGATTCTCTAAATTGTGTGTTACCCCCCCTGAAATGGAACTCCTCCCAACACTCTTGGGGGGAGATACAACATCGCCTTTGGGTTAGCTTTTTCTGCTAACCTTGAGGGACAAATTGATCAACTCCAGCTTGAACTGCGTCAACAGCTCCAGGACATTAAACGGCTCACTGAGCAGGCGGTCTTTCAGACCCTGCATGACAACCTCTAATGGCTCAATCCAAGAACTTGGTTTGAGGGACTGAATTTACGTGTTTGAGTCATGGGGCCTGTGGAATGCCTCCTGATTATTGTCATTTTTTTGTGACTTGAGATGTATTTTCAAATTGTTCTCAAGGGATCACGCATTTGTGAAAAGCAGGTAGCAAGCTTTGTCTGACCTAATATCATGTCTACCTTAACAAACAAAAATGGGGGAGAATTGGGGACCACTTTGTGTGGTATCGGGAACTGCAGCCCCATGCAAGGTAGGCCACTGGCCTGTAAGCCTCGACTGGAAAGCCAGGAATGCTGGGAGGTGCATGGACCAATACTAACACCAGGGTCCCCTGGAAATCTGGCCTAAAAAATGCAACACAGTTGCTGAAGCTTGCTCTGCTTTGCATTGCCCTGATAAGGAAAAAACAAACAAACAAACAAACAAACAGGTGTTTTACTTCACCAAAAGGAGATAATTTCTGAGCCCTACAAACTGTGCTTTATAGAACATCTGGCGCCAACTTATCTGACAGACCTTGATTTAAGACAAACCTCTGTATTTCTTCAGTTTATTATCTATAGCCTTTTCATGTAGATTGATAGGCTTCGTATGCACACTGTACACCCCTGTGCATATCGTTCTCAACAAAAGCCACTTCTGGGGAAGGGTTCGGGGCATTCTCCCCTAAAGGGAATTGCCACCCCGCCTCCCGACAGGCAAATTGTGTCTGGTACAGTTTATTTACTCATCCACGGCAACCGGAGAGGCTCTGCAGGACAGAGCCTCCCTCATATGCCCACACCCGCCCCTCCCTGTGGTAGCTCTGCCTGGTGCTGAGACTCATTCAAACTGCCAGCCTTCCTCCTTCAAGGTGATTTTCATTTAGGGACACTTCTTATCTAACCCAACTTCAGCCACTTTCATAAACTCACAGTCCATCAACTAGTTTAATCCATTTTTGAATCCAATTGTGTAATAGGTTCAATTTCTCACAGGCCACTGGGCACCATGCAAATCAGGGGCTATACCTCCTGGAAGTCAATTTTAAGGTCTCAGAACATGCCATGATTAGGCACTTTGCCTGGACTTCGCAGCTGATCTACAGGAGGTGCTGGAGATAAGTCTAGAGGCCAAATGTTACATCTCTGAAATGTAGCAAAGGCTGCCCTGTAGTCTAAGGCTGCCTTGCTGAATATCCACACAGCATCTCCAGGGCTTCTAGCATTCCGTTGGGCACCCACATTAGAATGTCCACAGTCCCCCCTTTCCCTTCTTCATCATCCTCATTTATGCTCTCATTACATATCTCTAGACAATAACAGTAGTAATTTCTTACCCCATCTCCCTGATTCCAGTTCCTACTCTCTCTAATCCACATCACATTTTTCTGAAAACACAGCTCCAACTTGGTCATTTTCTTACTTAAAAAAGTCCTCAAGGGTGAGTGGTATCAGCAGGATGCTGGACAAGGAGGCAAAAGGTTCAGACCACATCACCGAGCAGCCCGACTTTCCTGGCTGCCACCTGAGGCCTGGTCTCCGACTCACCTGTCTCCCCAGCAGGCAGGCCCAGCGTGCGCAGGTCCCTGGGACCAGAGCACAGGGGCAGTTCCGAATGGGGGCGAGCACCTCCTGGGGCTCCCCTCCCTGGCCCAGCAGAGTCAGCAGGCGGTAAGCCCAGCTCCCAGCTTCCCCCTGGAAGGAGTTAGACTACGCACCCTCCACCCTAACTCTCCGGCTGCTGACCGAGGACCTGGCTGGCCAGTGCCTGGCAGGGGTCCGCTTCTCTAGTCTCCTGGGACCACAGAGAACAAAGCAGGGGTTTTGAATGGGCCTGTGGGCTCCTCCCCCACCTCCCCTGGCTCCTGTGATAAAGCCCAGCTCCAGCTTCTTTCTGGAAGGAGTGAGACTGCACGTCTCGCACCCTGACCTTTCCCTCTGCTGCCAAGAGTCTGGCTGCCACCTCTCCTGCCTCCCTGAGCACGTGAAGCAGGCCCTGCCCACTGGCCCCCTGGACAAGCTGACCGGGTGTGTGGACACCTCCCACGGCTGCTCCCCCTGCGCTGCTTCAGCAATAAAGCCGAGCCTCCAGCTTCCGCCTGGAAGGAGGTAGATTCGACATCTAGCCCTCCAACATTTCTAGCTGCTACCGGAGGGACTGGTCTCTAGCTCTCCTGTCTCTGAGGTATGACAGGGCCTGGCGTTTGCTAGAGAGCAGAGCAATGGTCTGAGGGAGTGTCTGATGAGAATGCGGGCACGGGCCGCACAGCTGCTCCCTGGCTCAGAAAAGGCTCAGGGTGAGCAGGGGGTGAACTCGGCTCCCAGCTTCTCTCTGTGGGCAGAAAGCATTGGACACACAAGTAGTGCCCCAACTGTTCCAGCTGCTCCTCGAGGGACTGGCTTCTCTTTCACCTGTCTCCGGGCACTGACAGGATTTGTCATAGCCTAGAATCCTGAGGGCCACTAAGAACAAAAGAAAAATAGAGGGAGTTACCTCAACACAATAAAGGCCATATATGAAAAGCCTGCAGCTAACATCATAATCAACTGAGAAAACTTGAAAGCTTTTCTTCTAAGACCTGGTATAAAGTAAGGATGCTCACACTCACTGCTTCTATTCAATGTAGTACTGGAAGTAGTAGCCAGAGCAATCAGGCAAGAGAAAGAAATAAAAGGCATCCAAGTCAGAAAGAAAGAAATAAATTTTCCCTAGCTGGTTCAGCTCAGCTGATTGAGTGCTGGCCTGCAAACCAAAGGGTCACTGGTTCAATTCCCAGTGTGGGGCATGTGCCTGGGTTTCAGGCCTGGCCCCCTGTAGTGGGCATGCAAGATGCAACCACACATGATGTTTCTCTCCCTCTTTCTCCCTACCTTCCCCTCTCTAAAAATGAATAAAATAAAATCTCTAAAAAAAAGTAAATTTATTTTTGTTTGCAGATGGCATGCTCATATATGTAGAAAACTCCAAAGACTCAACAAATAACTGTTACAACTGATAAATGTATCCAGTTAGGTTGCAGGATACAAAATCAACGTACAATAATCGGTGGTGTTTCTGTACACAACAATGAACTATCTGAAAAAAGAGATTATTAAAACAATCTCATTCACAGAAAGACTAACAAATGAATAAACCAGGAGATGAATACTTGTACTCTGAAAATTATGAAAAACTAATGAAGAAAATCAGGGCAGACAAAGATAAATGAAGAGATATCCATGTTCAGGGATTGGAAGAATCTTGTCAAATGTCCATGTTATCCAAAGTGATCCACAGGTTCAATGCAATCCTTCTCAAAATCCCAATGGCATTTGTCACAGAGATAGAAAAACAATCTTAATCATACAAAAATCACACACACACACACACACACACACACACACACACACACAAAATCCCTGAATAACCAAAACAATCTTGAATAATAAGAACAGAGCAGGAAGTATCACACTTCCTGAATTCAAAATATATTATAAAAATACAATAATCAAAACAGTATGGTACTGGCATTAAAAACAGATATGCGGATTAAGGGAATACAATAGAGAGCCCAGAAAAAAAAAACCCATGCATTTGTGGTTGTTTGGCTTTCAACAAAAGTTTCAAAAATCATTGGGGATAAAATGATCTCTTCAATATGTGTCATGCAGAAAATTGGCTATTCACATGCAGAAGAATGAAACTACCTCCTTATCTCACACCATATACAAAAACCAACTAAAAATTAATTAAATACTTAAACAAAAGATCTGAAAATGTTAATCCTCTGAATAAAATAGAGAGAAAAGCTCCTTGATATTGGTTTTGGCTTTTCTTTTCTTTTCTTTTTTTCTTTCTTTTCTTTTTTTTGATATCACACCAAGAGCACAAGCAACAAAAGCAAAAATAAACAAGTTGGAATGTAGCACATTACAAAGCTCTTCAAAGCAAAAGGGACAGGCATCAGAACTAAAAAGGCAACCTATAGAATGGGAAAAAGTATTTTCAAACCATATATCTGATAAGGGGTTGACATCGAAAATATGTAAAGAACTCATCCAATTCAAAAGCAAAAATACAAGTGTCTGAAGGAAAAAATGGACAAAGGACCTGTATAGACATTTCTCCTAAGAAGACATGCAGATGGTCAACAGGTATATGAAAAGGCTCTCAGTCAAAACCACAATGAGAAGAGAGACCTCTTCACACCTGTCAGGATGACTATTATCAAACGACAAAAGGCAAGTGTTGATGAGAATGTTAGGAAAGAGAATCCTTGTACATTACTGGTGGGAACGTAAGTTGGTACAGCTACACCAAAAACAAACAAAACAAACAAACAAAAAGAACAAAAAAAAAACCCCACGATGGAAGTTCATCAAAAAATTAAAAATAAAACTACCTTATGACCAGCAATCACACCTCTGAGTATATATCCAAAGGAAATGAAATCTGGATTTTGAAGTGATTCAAAATCCCCTCAGTGTTCACTGCAGCGTTATTCACAATGGCCAAGATGTGAAAACAACCTAAATGTCTATGAATGGATAAATAAATAAATAATGTGATAAACACACAAATGGAATAATATTCTGCTTTAAAAGGAAGGACATTCTGCTATTTATGACAGTACAGATGAACCTGGAGCACATTAGGCTGAGTGAATAAGCCAGACATAGAAAGACAAATACCATATGATCTCACCTATGTAGAATGTAAGATAGAAAAATTCACAAAAAACAGAGAGTCGAATGGCATTTATTAGAGGCTGGAGGCAGGTGGAAATGGGAAGATACTGGCAAAAGGGTACAAAATTTCAGTTACACAAGATGAATAAGTTTTGGGGATCCTATGCAGAGCATGGTGACTACAGTTAAAACAATACTGAAATCTGTTAAGAGGGTGAACATCAGGTGTTCCCACCACACATAGGAAATGGTTACTATGGAGATGATGGACATATTAATTAGTTGAATTGTGACAATCATTTCACAATGTATACATATATTAAAACATCAAGTTGTGTATCTTAAATACATTTCATTCCTCTTTGTCAATTATACCTCAGTTAAGCTAAAAAAACAAACAAACAATAAAACCAAACCAAACCAAACAAAACCCCAAGGTCTGCAAATACATGGAATCATTAGAAAACTAATTAAAAATAGAGATTTCCAGATGTCACCACCCACTGGATCTGAATCTCTGGGGAGCGACTGTGAGGGGACGTGTGCTTTGGAGAAGACCTGCCGGAGGCTGTGGTGAACGGGGCCAGTGTGGGACCTGCTGCCCTGGAAGGAAAACCCGAACTCCCTTGGCCGGCACCCGGCGCCCCCTGCAGCCTGGCAGCTGCCCCCTGCTGGGGAAGACGCGCCTCAAAGGAGATCGGCACCTCTACAACACCCTGGCAAAGCCCTTGACTATTTCCATTCCAATTTCTGGCCTTAGGGCATTTCTCTCAGATTAGCAATTGGCCAAAATGTGCAGCACTCTAATCCCTACCCAATTTGTCCACTTTCCCAGGAAAAGAGGAAACAAAAGCTGGACCTCCCACAGCCTCTCCCTCTCCCACCCCTCATGCTTTCCTTTGTGTCTACGATCGTGTCCTTGTCTTCTCCACCGCTCCGCGCGATTCCCTCTGGTTTCCTCGGTTGGTGCAGCGGGTCTCCAGGTAGCAGCTGCCATGAAGAAGCCTTGAACGTCCTCTCGGTTCTGCACACATCTCACCTCTCTTCTTCCCTTTATACTCCGACTTTGTGAAAGAGCAGCGCAATCCAGCTCCCGCAGTGCTCTGTTCCGGCGAAGGGAAAGGGCTCCTGCCTGGCCTGCGGCCGCCAACCTGCCCTCCCCGAGGCCTCCCTGATTTCCGAACCCACGTTTCAGCTTGTCTTTACTTCCCCTTCCTAAGTCCCTGGTACTACCGCCCATTGTCTTAAGTCACTCTCAGCCTCAGTTCCTACGCCAGTTAATTGCCCAGCTTCTTCTAACACCCTCTCTTTACTTTCTGGAACCTTCTTTTAGTCAACGTCAGACACAGTTGTTGACATTCCTAGGATTCAGTTCTTTGCTCTCTTCTCCTTGGGTCTCCTTCCCTGGAAGATCTCATCTTGTCCAGAACCTGCTCCTCGGCCCCAGAGCCTTCGTCCTAACCGTCCATCAGACAGTGCACTGGTGACACTCAAGCATCCGAAACCCAGCTGTCCCCGCCCCGCAGTGTTTCTGCTTGACGGCACCTACTGCAGAGGTGTCGCCACCTGCTCCCTCTCCCGGGCGCACACCTGGAAGTGACCTCGTCTCCTCTCTCCCTCACCCCCACGTGCAGCCAGTTACCAGAACAGATAAACTTCTGACAATCTTATCTCATTTCAAACTCAGCCCAGCTCTGGCCCTCCGACGCGCTCAGCCCCGCCCCCCGCCGCCCCGTCCCATCCCCGCCTCCCTCACCCGGGCGCTTTGGGACCCACCCTCCGTCCAGCTCGCGGCTGTGTCTGCACCCCTGTCCCCGCGTCCCGCGTCCGCTCCCGGGTCTGTCCTTTCCTGTCCTCGGAGATGGAGCTCCTGGTTGCTCACGCGGGAACCAAACGTTGCGGGCCCCTGGCCCAGGGCTGAGAGCGCTGACCCGGCGGCTCCGCGGTCTTGGGGCCGCCGCACCTGTGAGCCCTGCTTTGCATCCGTCCCGCTGGCGCTGTGCCTTTGTCTCGCATTTATTGAGAGGCATGTACGTGACATCAACGTATAAGGTTCTGGCTATCCTCCCTCAAGCTTCCCACCTCAGGGCTGGATTTCTAAATACTATGGAGGCAGGAGATAGGAAGGAGGAAACTCCAGAGGTGCCCCAGGGCTAAGATAAAGAACAAGGAAAAAGGGCAGAGACCCTGTTCTAAGACTGGTAGTTTCTGCATCTGGAAAAGCACTGAATCCTAGTGAATCAGGACTGCACCTGTGCAGAAGATGCTACCTGACCTCTGCTTCATTATAATAACATTATAATAAATTAGCATTGTGGGACCCCCTTCCCAGTAGCCAATCAAGGAAATCATGGGAGACCCACCCTAAAGGAATGAATAAAAGCCCTCCAGCCCCTGAGGTCGGGGCTCTGCTGCTGTTAGGCTCTGCTCTGCTCTGCTTGCTCGTCTCTGTTCCCCTCCGTTCTGCTCAGAGTTGGCCTGCTCCCATGTTCTGTGCGGCTTAATAAATCTGCTTTCTCTCACTTTCTTCTATAAACTCTGTGTGTTCGGTTCAATTTTTTGTCCGCAATCACCAAGAACCTGGTTACCTGTGCCCACCTGTGACACTGTGTCTTCTAGCAGTGAATTAGGTGACCATAGGCAGGTCACAGACCCTTTCTAGGTCTCCATGTTCCCACCTGTGAAGGGAGAGGATTAACTGAAGTCCTTTCTAGCGTGAACAGCATAAAGACCCTACACAAGGAAAAGAAATAAGTAAATAAACACACATACAGACATATACATAAAAATATAAATTGTGACTCAGTGCCAAGGGGTGACTCAGGGACCTTTAGAGATGTGTGGACACACTGAGGAGAAAGCAGTTCTCCCGGCAGCTGGAGGAGGAGGGCCATGGGGTCTTCCCGGAACGGGGTATTTCACATGGGGTCTCAGGGAGGAGCAGAACGTCACCAGAGCGGAGCCCTGAGCAGAGGCTCAGCTGGGACAGAGGAGCTCGGGAAATGGAGGGTGTGGTTTTCTCTGACTCCCTTCCTGCCATTGTCATCCTGGGGACAGTCTGGGCTCAAATGTCACCTCCTCCATGAAGCTTTCTCATATTTCTTCTGCTTTTCCACAGTTAGGTGCCCTCTCTTCAGTGCCAGTGTTACATCTTGCCTCCATTATGCCTCCATTTTGCTGTGTTGCTGTTGGGGACCAGTTTGTGTGGTACCAGGAATTGTAGCCCCACATGAGTCAGGCCTCAGAAAGGGCCTGTAAGTCTTGACCAGAAAACTGGGAATGCTGGAGGCAGGCCTGATCCGATGCTGACACCGAGGGTTCCCGTGGGAAATCTGGCCTAAAGAATGGATTGTATCAACTGAAGCTTGTTCTGTTTTGCACTGCCCTGGTAAGGACAAACCAGATGTTTAAGCTCCAAACAGAAGGAGTGAATTCCTGAATTCAGGAGCCATACTTTAATGACCCTCTGACGTCTGCATGTCTACCAGACTCTGACCTGAGGCAAATCTCTGTATGCCTTCAATTGTTAACTATGATCTCTATGTGTTTTCTGTAAATATAGCCCGTAGGCATTGATTAATTAGCTTTGCATGCATGCTGTATACCCCTGCCCATATCATTCTCAATAAAAGCCACTTAGGAGGGCTCAGGGCCTTCTCCATTAGAGGGAATCGCCACCCCCTTTTCCTGGCAGACCGAGAGTGTCTGGGACGACTCGTTATTTCATCCGTGGCGAATTGGAGGACTTCGTGGGATGGGGTCCCCCGCACGTTGCATTGCTAGAAATGTGGACATTCATGTCTTACAGCTTTCTTAAAGCTCAGTGTAAGGAAGCTTCCTAACTTGCAAGTTAATGTATCTTCTCACTTTTCAAGAATGACAGTAGAGAGACCTGACTCAAAAGTATGGAATGAACCTTGATCATTGAAAATGATCACGACCACCAGAGACCTATGGTGGTGGACACTACGCTCCTAGAGGCCTGAATGATGAAATATTTAAAAGAAAAAAGGTGGCAGCCTTTACACGCTGCTCTTGGTCGGGAGTGCCACCGCAGCGTTCTGGCGGACGT
The DNA here is from genome assembly GCF_021234165.1 of Pteronotus mesoamericanus. Lineage (NCBI taxonomy): Eukaryota > Metazoa > Chordata > Mammalia > Chiroptera > Mormoopidae > Pteronotus > Pteronotus mesoamericanus. The sequence continues at coordinate 5,709,360 of NW_026555085.1, forward strand.
GTGTCTACACAGGAGTAACGATAACCTAGCACATTTCTGTTTGCCTCTGTCTGAGTCCCTGGGGGCCTGCTCTGATCTTGGTCACATCTGAGATGCAAGGCACTCTGAGTGTTTTGTCTGTTTCATCCTCTCGTAGTTAACTTCTCATGGCAAATACCTGCTGTCTCTCTCTCTCTCTCTCTTTTTTTTTTTACTGAATGTCTAACGTAGTGTTTAGTAAATGAATGAACCAACACATAAAATGGACTCTGTGCTTGGAACATAAGAGGAAATTCTAAGGTGTTTATGAAATGTATATTTTCAATAGCTATCTCTCATGTCATAAAAAGAATATCTCAAATCTAAACATGAAAGCTAATATGTCACACAACTGCTCAGATGTCATTTAATTACACGTGTGGTGACTTCAAATGTTTTTAAGTAGGACGCTCACCTGTCCTTCACCCCGTCAGGGGAGAACTGGGAAAGGGTGAGCCAACCACGAGCAACAAAACCCCTGGAGAAGCTGCCCTAAATACCGGGGAGCCTCCCATGGGGAGAAGAAAGGATGGAGGTGTTCCCGGAAAGGGACGGGCCCACCGCGGGTCTGCCTCAGGCCGGCCTGTAGCGTGTGGGTTCTTTACTTTGTGCGGGAAAGATTTCACAACACAGACCCAGGTAATTTTGAGAGTATATTTATTAAGGCTGGAGACAGTGAAACTAAGGAAGGACTTAGGGTGGAATAAGTAATGGGAGAGAGCCTAGGCGGGGCTGCTTTGGCTCCCTAGGAAAGTTACAGGGAGGGAGGGAGCCAAGGCGGGGCTTCTGTCAGCTCCCCAGGAAGTCAGAGAAAAGGGGGCTTTGGAGGCAGGATCGGGGGTGAACCTGGTGGTGCCGCTGCTGTTCACTGCTCCCCTGGCTGCAAGCCTCCGTGGGACCCTGAGAGCTTAGGAGGAAGTAAGTGGCTCCTGCAGGAGAAGGGGCATGAGCTCAGGCTGAGTCTTTATCCTGAGGGCTTTTTGCCTTTTTCTGCAGGTGAGAATCTTTGCTGAGGGTTACAGCAGAACATTCATTAACTTTCCAGTGCATTTTTAATAGGCTGTTGCATCAACATGAGTGCATAGAGGGGCTTGGGGGATATTCTTTGGTCTGCTATACTGTTTTACTTTTAACTTGGGTCTGTCTGGCTTTTAATGGGGATTTTGTTATTAGTTCCCCTGACTTCATCTGTCCTTGGGTTTAGCTGGCGCAAAAGACATAATTTTGGTCTCTGTTCTCTATTTTCCCAGACCAGGGAGATTTAAGCTCTGTATTTTCTGGTTTGGGAGGAGAGCTATGAGCTCTTTGCTGTCAAGGCCTTGGTTAGGGGAGATAAGGTCCTGGGATTCACCAGCTGGCTGTGAGTTGCTCAAAGTGTTTGGTCTTCCTTAATTTTCTTGTCTCAGTTCTCGCATCCACCTGCCTGGGAATTTTCCTGGCTTCTTACTATCCTGTCACAGAGGTTCGAGGAGCAAGAAGGGGGCTGTTTGGGGGTGATCTACCTGCTACCTCTGCCACCGTAGCGATGGCCAGAATAACTCTGGTTCCTCGGTGAGCCCTGTCCCTCCTCTTGCTCACTGGAATTTGCCCAGCTGGTAGCAGAGGACAGGGGAAGGGCATAGGGCTAGCCTCTGGGGCCACCAGAGAAGCCTTTTGTCTACACAGGGCCATTACTAAGGCAAGGTCCCACCTGTTGGCTCAGGTGTCTGACCTGCCTCCTCTCCTGGCGCCTTGCACCCCGGGACCCTGAGCCCGCAGCCTCTTTTCCGCCCAGAAAAGGAGGCTCTGCCAGCTCTCTGCCTCTCCCCACCCAAATGGCCCAGTTCCCAATACCTTCAAGTAATTTCCATCAGTTAGTACTTGCTTCTCCTCCACATCTATCAATCAGGGAACATTTGTCAATTTAGAAAAATAATGTTGAAGTTTTGGTGGTAATAGTTACCTTTTTATTAAAAAGGCTCAAGTCTCAGCTCTACTATTGGATTGCCCAAAAAGTCTGTTTAGGTTATTCCATTCGATGGTTTTAGTTGTGCTTAGCTGTATTTAACTTCATTCAAAACAAGTTTGCTAGATTGTGCTGTGACGGCTGTCATATCAGCGTGCATTTAAAAAAAGCTTATCAAAATTGGTGAATTTTTGTGTAGCCATTTTAATATTGAAGATGAAAGAAAATATGCAACATTTTTGGTGTATTATGCTTTATTATTTCAAGAAAGGTAATAACACAACTGAATGTAAAAAATGATTTCGCACAGTATGGAGAAGGTGCTGTGACTGATCAACCGTGTCGAAAGTGCTTTGCAAAGTTTCTTGGTATATTGACATTTTGGCCAAATATCTCTTTGCTGTGGGGCTGTCCTTTGCATTGGAAGATGTTTAGCAGCACCCCTGGCCTCTACCCACTAGAAGCCAAAGCGGGAGACTGCTGGCATATTCATAATATCCAAACCAATAAAGTTATTGGTGAAAATGAAAAATGTGTCTTTTATTTTATGGGGAAAACTAAGTGGACTTTTTGGCCAACTGAATACCTAGCCGTGATCTTGAGCAGGAAGAACCTAAGTCTCCATTTCCTGAATTATAAACTAGTAATAACCCTGTTTACCCTGAAGGACTGAGAACTGGATCAGTGAACGTGCATAGAATGTGCAGCGTGTGTCATCTCCGTTCCCCCTTTGGTGTGTGATCAGTTTCACCTGTGCCCAATTCTTAAGGACCCCATAAGAGAGACAGACCAGTGCAGCTCGTGGGCTATGGGAAAAACTCAAGAGGGGGTGCCGTTTGAATCAGACCCTAAGGGTTGAAAAGGTTTTGTTGACTGTCTGCCAGCTAAATCTTCTCACCTTCTGCTTTCCCTAGTGGTTTTATTTACTTGGGAGAGCACGTACACAGAAACTCAAAGCCACAATCATTTTCTGCAACTGCCCAGCTGGTATGACGGGGACCTGGGACCGTGGCTGGAAGTTCTGGGACAGTGAGCGTGGAGAAGGGGGAGCCCAATCAGGAAGCTCATTTAAAGCGTCAGAGCCAAAAGGATGCACGGCCTCCATGAGCCTGCTTTCCTCAGGCAGGCCTGCTGCCTCACCTCCTGCTCACTAGGGGTCGCGCCCCCTTCCTTAAGCCCAAGCTGCCCTCTCAGGCTTTTTCCTTCTGCTCTGTTTGAGGTTGGGGGCGGAGCTGGAAGGGTAGGAAGGGCGTAGGGGCATCGTCCTGCCCACTCTTCCCACATCCTCCTGTGACTCTGGTTTCTCTGCCAGCAGGTTCTAATGGAACATTTGTCCTGGGCAGGGTGCTCCGGTAACCTGCCCTTACCCTTCCACACACTGGCACATTCTCGTCTCACCCCCACAAATCTCAGTGCACCCACTGCCCCTCCATTCCATCACATGCAGCCTTTGCTCTCTGCTTGCCCCACATCTGGGTTTCCTTGATGGCTGCCACCACTGTCCATTGTCGCACAGGACAGCTTTTCTTATGGGTTCCTGGCACTGCCTCCCCTTGCCTCCTGCTGGACATTATTCAGTATCACCCAGCACTGCCCCAGCCTCTTCTTTTCCCACCCTGATCCCTCCCCGGTTGCTGGGCTTCTGAAAGCACCGGCTGCACAACTGAGCTGCCCTGCTGGTTAGTTCCCAGCCCCTGTGTGTGACTAAGAGCGGCAAGGTCTCCCTCCCACCTCAGCACATGGTCCCTACAGAATAGCAGTGGGGTCTCAGGTTTTGAAGGGCTGTACTCAGGAGACTCAGGTACTGTCACCCCAGGAAACTGAGGCAGCAAAATACAGTCTATCCCAGGTATATCCTAGACAAAAGTGTGAAGGACCTAAAAGAGGAAAGATCCATGAAAGGAAAGGTAGAAGTTGGTGGAAAATTAAGAACACCTAGTTTATAGCCCTTCCTCTCATGGTGAGGGGGGGTATAAACTTGAACTAGGAAGTTAAGGAGCTTTCTGAGCATTAAACACAGGACCCTGGAATCCATCATATGAAATTAGCCATAGGGAGGCAGCACAAAAAGAGGTCTTTCCCTTAGTCACTCCTTCCTTGGTCTTCGTACCTGCACATTCTCATCTCATTCTTCCTACAAATCTCAATCCACCCTAATATCTAATGGGGTGTAATGAATACACTGCTAAGGGGAAAATTTATAGCTGTAAATGCTTATTTTAAAAAAGAAGAAAGACCTCAAATCAATCAACTACTTTACAACCTCAGGAACTAGCAAAAGGAGAATTAAACCCAAAGTGAGTAGATGAAGGGAAATAGTAAAGATTAGAACAAAGATAAATAAAACAGAGAATAGAAAAACAATAGTGAAAGAGTTCCAGCCAAGATGGAGGTGTAGGTAGAAATGTCTCACTTCCTCACACAACCTAAAGATGGATAACAACCAATTTAAAAACAATAAGCCACCAGAACAGCCAGAAAATCAAACTTCATGGAACTCCGACAGCCAAGGAGTTAAAGAAATGTTCATCCAGACTGATAGGAAGGGCAGAGATGGGCAGTCAGATGAAGAGGACCCTCGGCAAGGGGGCAGACCATGCAGGCGAGGCGGGGCTGGCTGCCCAGGAAACTAGAGACTCAAAACCTCTAGCTGTAAAATACTGTGGGGGTTGCAGAGGCAGGAGAAACTCTCAGTCTCACAGGACTGTATGTTGGAGACTCCCACAGGGTTCTAGAACATACACAAACCCACCCACCTGGGAATCAGCACTTGAAAGGGCCCAATCCACTGGTGGGAAGCGGAGGAAGTGATGCAAAGTGGGGCAAGAGGCATTGTTCCCTCTCAGACCCCTCCCCCACAAAGAGCACCACAACACAGCAGAGAGTTGCCCTGCCCTGGTGAATACCTAAGGCTCTGCCCCTTACAACATAAGCGGTGCATCAAGGCAAATACGTATGGCCCAAATGAAAGAACAAATCAAAACTCCAGGAAAAGAGACACGTGATTAGAAGATAGTTTCTGATACAGAATTCAAAACACTGGTAATCAAGATGGTCACAGAATTGACTGAGCTCAGTTGCAAAATGAAGGGAGAAATGAAGGCTATACAAAGTGAAATAAAGGAAAATATACAGGGAACCAACAGTGAAGGGAAGGAAACCAGGACTCACATCAATGATTTGGAACAAAAGGAAGAAATAAACAGTCAACTGGGACAGAATGAAGAAACAAGAATTCAAAAAAAATGAGGAGAGGCTTAGAACCTCCAGGACAATTTTAAATGTTCCAACATCCAAATCATAGGAGTGCCAGAAGGAAAAGAGGAAGAGCAAGACATTGGAAACTTATTTGAACAAATAATGAAGGAAAACTTTCCCAATCTGGTGAAGGAAATAGACTTCTAGGAGATCCAGGAAGCTCAGAGAGTCCCTAAGAAATTGGGCCCAAGGAGGAACATACCAAGGCACATCATAATTATATTACCCAAGATTAAAGTTAAGGAGAGAATCTTAAAAGCAGCAAGATAAAAGGAGACAGTTACCTACAAAAGAGTTCCCGTAAAACTATCAGCTGATTTCTCAAAAGCAACTTTGCAGGCAAGAAGGGGCTGGAAAGAAGTATTCAAAGTCATGAAAAGAAAGGATCTACATCCAGGATTCCTCTATCCAGCAAAGCTATCATTTAGAATGGAAGGGCAGATAAAGTGCTTCCAGGATAAGGTATAACTAAGGAGTTCACCATCACCAAGCCCTTACATGAAATGTTAGAGACTTACCTAAGAAATAGAAGATCAAAACTATGAACAGTAAAATGACAGCAAACTCACAACTATCAACATCTGAACCTAAAAAACAAAAACAAAACTAAGCACACAACTAGAACAGGAACAGAATCACAGAAATGGAGATCACATGGAGGGTTATGAGTGGGGGCGGGGAGAATGGAGTGGAAAAGGTACAGGAAATAGGAAGCATAATTGGTAGGCATAAAATAGACAGGGAGAGGTTAAGAATAGCATAGGAGATGGAGAAGCCAAAGAATTTATACGGACAACCTGTGGGCACGAACTAAATGGAGGGTAATGCTGGAAGGTGGGGGTGGCGCAGGGCGGAACGGGGATAAAGGGGAGAAAAAAATTGGGATGACTGTAATAGCATAATCAATGAAATACTTTTTTAAAAAAGAAAAACAATAGTGAAAATAAACAAAACCAAACATTAGTTCTTCGGAAAGATTAACAAAATTGAGAACCATTATGTAGCTTGACTAACAAAACAAGAGTAGATCAAATTACTAAAATCAGAAGTGAAGTGGGGACACCACTACTGATTCCCCAGAAGTAGAAAGGATGAAAAGAGAGTCCCGTGAACAACTGAGCAACCACCAACTCAGTTAACCTAGAAGGGATGGACAAATTCCCAGAAACAAAACCTATCAGGATTGTATCAACAAGAAATACAGTCTCAGTTGACCTATAACTAGAAAGAAGATTGAGTCAGTAATCAAAAACCTTCTGACAAAGAAAGCCCTGAAGCTAATGGCTGTGTGGTGAATTCTATTAAATATTAAAGAACTAATTCCAATTCTCCTCAAATTCTTGCAAAGAATTGAAGAGAATACATCTTAACTCACTCGATCTAGCATTGCCCTGAATCCAAGCCCAGAAAAAGACACTATAAGAATGAAATCAATATCCCTTATACACACTAATGCAAAAATCAACCAAATATTAGCAAAATGAATCTAGCAGCATATTGAAAGTATTATACACCAAGTGGAGTCAGTACACAAAAACGGGTCAGTGTTAAATACCACCTTAACAGATAAAAGAGAAAAAACCCTTCATCATCTCCATAGATGCAGAAAAAGCATTTGATGTTATCCCACACTCTTTTGTGGTAAAAACACTCAAGAATTAGGAGTAGAAGGAAACTACCTTAATGTAATAAAAGCCATATATGAAAAACCCACAGATGACATCATACTTAATGGTGAAAGACAGAGCTTTCCCTTAATTTCAGGAAGAAGACGAAGATGCCTGCATTTGCCATCTCTACTCAAAATAGTATTAGAAATTCTAGCCAGAACAACGAGGGAAGAAAAAGAAACAAAACACACCCAAACTTTAAAGGAAGAAGTAAAATGACCTCTTTCACATGTGACTAAGTCTTATAAGAGAAAACCATAAAGATACCATAGAAAAAAACTGTTAGAATAAATGAATTCAGTAAAGTAGCAAGACACACAATCAATGCGCAAAAATCAGTTGTGTTTCTATTCTATACATTTATAATCAGCAATCCAAAAGGAAATTAAAGAAATAGTTCCATACATGATAGCATCAGAAAGAATAAATTATTAAGAATTAACCAAGGAGGTGAATGCTGTGTGCACTGAAAACTACAAAACATCGCTGAAAGGCATTAAAGAAGACATAAATAGACAGACGTTCTATATTCATGATTTGGAAGACTTACTATATTTTTTTTAAAGATTTTATTCATTTATTTCTAGAGAGAGAGGAAGAGAAGGAGATAGAGAGGGAGGGGAACATCAATGTGTGATTGCCTCTTGTGCTCCCACAACTGGGGACCTGCCCCGCACCCCAGGAATGTGTCCTGACTGGGAATGGAACCAGCGACCCTTCGGTTGCAGGCTGGCACTCAATCCACTGACCACACCAGCCAGGGCAGAAGACTTAATGTTATTAAAATGTCAATACTACTCAAAGTAATTTACAGATTCAGTACAATCTCTTTCAAAATCCTAATGATGCTTTTCTCAGAAATAGAAATATCCATCCTAAAATTCATATGGAATCACAAAAAACCCTGAATTGCTAAAACAATCTTGAAAAAGAGCAAAAAAGTGAGAGGTCTCACAGTTCCTCACTGAACATTCACTACAGAGTTCCACTGTGTTACTGGCATCAGGACAGATACACAGACCAATGTAGTAAAAAGAGGACCCAGAAATAAGTGCTTGCCTATGTGGTCAAACAATTTGCAACACAACTGACAAGACAAATTAATGGGGGAAAGGACAGTTTTTTTCAACAAATGGTGCTGAGAAAACTGGATATCCATATGTAAAAGAATGAAGTTGGACCCTTACCTAACAACATACATAAAAATGAACTCTAAGATTTAAATGTAAGAATGAAAACTATAATACACTTAGGAGAAAACACAGGAAAAGTTTCATGATACTGAATTTGGTAATGATTTTTTGGGGGGGAGGGGATATGACACCAATGCACAGGTTAAAAAAAAAAGAAATGGAAGAAGAAGTGGACTTCATCAAAATTTTTGATCAAAAAGTTACTTTTGATCAAAGGATACTATCAACAGAGTAGAAGGTCAACCCACCAAATGAGAAAAATATTTTAGAATCATATCTCTGAGTGGGGATTGATATTCAGAATATACACTGAACTCCTACAACTCAACAACAACAAAAACCCAATTAAATGATGAAGCTAAGGACTTGAACAGTCGTTTCTCCGAAGAAGGTACACAAATATTCAGTAAGTACATGAACAGATGCTCAGCATCACTAATCACTCAGGAAAGGCTTATCAAAACCACCGTGAGGTACCACCTCACACCCATTGGAATGACTATGACAAAGAACAGAAAACAAGTGTTGGTGTGGGTGTTGAGAAACAGGAACTTGGCCTTTCCCAAAAAGAGATGAATTTTTTTCAAAAAAATTTTTTTAAACAGGATGAGTTGCATCTGTACCTTTAAATGTCCAGTTTAGGCATTTTCCTACCACCATTTGAAATTGTTGCTCTGGAGCATAATCGGATTGGTTATATGTTCTTTTAAAACTTACTTTTAATGTGTTAATTTCAAACTATCTACAAAGGAAGAGAGATTTTAGCTTGAACATTTTCAGTTTGTTCCCAGGAGTTAGTGGTTTCAGCTCTGAGATTTAGAGATCAGGGGACAGGAGGGGAGAGTTCTAGGGAAGCAAGCAGCTTCTAGCAACACGGCAGAAGTCTGGAGCCTGAAAAGAGATGATCAGTAAGAAACCTGCTGAGGTAGGGCTGCCCCAGGACGACCAGGCTGTGGGCTTGTCCCAGCAGGTGGAGCAAGAGACGATGCAGACCACCTGACGTAGGTAAGCACACACTTGCATCACTTCTCTGTCCAGAAAATTCTCGGGGAGAGAACTAGGCCACTTGAATTCCTGCAGTTATGTGGGTTGGGCACTTGAGCTATTTAATTATTCACTAAGGAAAGGGTCATCCCACAAAGTTAAAGACCATGTAGGCATTTATATGGTATATTAGCATAATGGGTTTTCTTCTTTTATCACATCATTTCTAGTTCTGTGTACAGCTTCCCATGGCAGATGAAAAGATCTTTGATGGAAGGAACCATAAAGGTGATCCCAGAGCCTTGCAGAGTGCCAGAAGCAAAATAGACTCACGGTAATCCAATACATGTATGCAGGGTGGGCAAAAGTAGGTTTACAGTTGTTCGTATGGAAAAAGATGTGCGGATTATGATTATGACAATGGCTTTATTAACTCTGTTTCGTGTATTAACAACTGTAAACCTACTTTTGCTCGCTTCCTGCACACACACACAAAATAGATCTGATGTCTAAAACAGGAAAATCCAAAGGTGGCATGCCCTCTGGTGGAATCTCTAGGTAATAACAGGAAAGGACCTGGGACCCTGGCCAGGAGGCTGCTTAAATTGGAGAATCTAAGAAAACAAGTGAATGGCCAACTGCCAGCCAACCAACAGCAATCAGAGCAGCACTGTCCAACAGAAATATAATGGGAGATACATATTTAATATCAAATTTTCTAGGAACCACATTAAATACCTAAAAGAAACAGGTGAAATTAATTTAATATATTTTAAACCCAATAAATACAAAATATTGTTATTTCAACACTAATCAATATAAAAATTATTAAGATTATATTTACATATAAGCCTTTTATTATTTTTATGTTTTGTAATTTAAATTTTGTTTTTCAGTCACAATTTATATCCAAAACCATTCTGTATCAGTTCCAAATGTACAACAAAGTGGCCAGAAAATCATGTACCTTCAGAGTGGTCTCTTTGCTGCCTCAAGTACCCACCTGGCCCCATGCATATTCATCACAATGTCATTGACTGTATTCCCTATGCTGCAGTCAGCATCTCGGCGACTATTTCGTAGCTACCCATTTGTACTGCTTCATCCCTTCACCTGTTCCACCCAGTATCCCAAATCCCTCCCCACTGACAGCTGTATCTATGAATCTCTTTCTATTTGTTTGTTTGTTTGTTTGTTTGTTGAGAATTTCTTGTATGTGATGATTCACTTCTATCTTGCTGCTTTCAAGGTTTGCTCTTTGTTTTTGGCTTTCGAAAGTATGATTATAATGTGTCTCTAAGTGTCATCTAACTTGAAATACATTGTGCTTCTTGGATGTTTATATCCATGTTGTCTGTCAAGTTTGGAAAGTTTTAAGCTATTATTTCTTCAGATATTCTCTCTGTCCCTTTTTTTCTCTACTTTTTTTTTCTGGACCCTCACAATGTGGATGTTGGTCCACTTGATGGTGCCCCACAGGTCCCTTAGGTACTATTTACTTTCTTTTAATCTGTTTTCATTCTGTTGCTTAGTCCCAATAGTTTCCACTGCCCAGTCTTATAGTTTGCTGATTCTTTATTCTTCCCGCTCAAATTTGCCTTTGAATCTGTCTAGTGAATTTTTAATTTTAATTTTTGTTCTAAGCTCCAGAATTTTGGTTTTTTTAAGGTTTTCTATCTTTATTGATATTTCCATTTTGTTCACACATCATTGTCTGTACTTTCTCCATATCTTTCTTTAGTTCTTTGAGCATCTTCAAGACAGTTGTTTTAAAATTTTGATATTATACCTGCCACTACATTTATTTCAGGGATTCTGTCGAATTATTATTTCATTTGAATGGGACATACTTTCCCATCTCTTTGTGTGTCTTTGACTTTCTGTTGAACACTGGCAGTTTGGAGTTGAATAATTGGTACTAACTTTAGAAATCAGTATCTGCTCCAACCCCAAAGTTTGCTGTTATTTTTTTTTAATTTATTTATTGATGAGAGAGAGTGGGGGGTGGTGAGGGTGAGAGAGAGAGAAACAGAAATTTGTTGCTCTAGTTATTTATGCATTAAGGTATACAATGTGTTGATTTGATACACTTTCTCATGTATATTACAATGTGATTATCACCATAGCATTAGATAACTCTTTCACACCACATAATTGCCATTTATTTTTTGTTGTGAGGACATTTAAGATCTGATCTCTTAGCAGCTTTGAAGCACACAGTACAGTATTGTTGACTGTGATCTGAGCTGTGCATTAGATCTCCAGAACCTTTTCATCTTCTAGTTGCAAGGCCTTTAGCAACGTCTTCCCAATTCCCCTACCCCATCCCCAGGTGACCACCATTCTACTCTCTGTGTCCATGAGTTTGGCTTTTTCAGATTCTAGATATGAGTGATATCATACAATATTTGTCTTTCTCTGACTCATCTCACATAGCATAATGCCTTCAGGGTTCATCCATGTTGTCCCAAGTGGCAGGATGTCCTTCCTTCTTGTAGCTGAATATTTCATTGTCTGTAAATATGTATATACATATGTATATGTACAGATATCTGTATATATGTGTATATTGCATCTTTTTTTATCCACTCACTCATTGATGGAGACTTAAGTTTCCAGGTCTTAGCTACTGTGAATAATGCTGCATTTATATATAATTTTTAATACCAGGAAATCAGTTTCTCTCTGCCCCTGCTCCTGCCTCCCCCCATAAGTAAATGATTAGCAAATATTTAATTTTTAAAAGATTTTATTTATTTATTTATTTATTTTTTATTTATTTTTAGAGTAGGGAAGAGAGGGAGAGGAACATCAATGTATGGTTGCCTCTCACACACCTCTTACTGGGGACCTGGTCAGGCATGTACCCTAGATTGTGACTGTAACCAGGGACCCTTTGGTTCTCCGGCCAGCACTCAATCCGCTGAGCCACACCAGCTAGGGTAATTAGTAAATATTTAAAGATTATGGGTTTGAAAATAAAAAATAAACAAATGGGACTTCATCAAACCAAAAAGTTCTTGCACAGCAAAGGAAATCGTCAACCAAATAAAAAGACAACTCACAGAAAGGGAGAACATGTTCGCCAATACATCTGATAAGGTGTTAATATTCAAAATTTAAGAGTACTTACAAAACTCACTACCAGAAAAACAAACAACCCAATTAAAAAATGGGCAAAGGACCTGAATAAAAACTTCTCCAAAGAGAACGTACAGATGGCCAATAGACATATGAAAAGATGCTCAATGTCGTTAATCATCAGAGAAATGCAGATAAAAAAACACAATGAGGCAACAAGGTTCTGAGGCACTGGGCGAACACAGCAAACTGGAACTTCCGGGGCGTCTTCCCTGAGGAAAACGTGACCAAAGATGTGGAATAGCAGTGGATATGAGAGCTACGGCAGCTCCACATTCGGGGGAGCTGGTAGCTACACACAGTCCCCAGGCGGCTTTGGATCGCTGACACCTTCTCAGGCGGAAAAGAAATCAAGAGCCCGAGCCCAGCACGTTGTACCCTGTACCATATCTCAGCTGCTTTCTGCCACTATGATTGATGAAGTGTTCAGAATTGGGAATGTTGAGATTTCACAGGTCATCACTGTGGGGATAATCAGACATGCAGAGAAGGCCCCAACCAACATTGTTTACAAAATAGATGACATGACAGCTGCACCCATGGATGTTCGCCAGTGGGTTGACACAGATGATGCCAGTGGTGAAAACACTGTGGTTCCTCCAGAAACATATGTGAAAGTGGCTGGCCATCTGAGATCTTTTCAGAACAAAAAAAGCCTGGTAGCCTTTAAGATCATGCCCCTGGATGATATGAATGAGTTCACCGCACATATTCTGGAAGTGGGGAATGCGCACTTGATGCTGACCAGAACTAACAGCCAGCCCTCAGCAGGGAGAGCACCTACCAGCAATCCAGGAGTGGGTGAAGCAGGGAACTTTGGTGGGAATAGCTTCATACCAGCAAATGGCCTCACTGTGGCCCAAAACCAGGTGCTGAATTTGATTAAGGCTTGCCCAAGACCTCAAGGATTCAACTTTCACGAGCTCAAGAACCAGCTTCAGCACATGACTGTAGCCTCAATAAAGCAAGCTGTGGATTTTCTAAGCAACGAGGGACACATCTATTCTACTGTGGATGATGATCATTTTAAATCCACAGATGCAGAGTAATTGGATCTAATTGAATCCCCAGCATATTTTCCAGCTGGACTTAGTTTTGCAATCTGCTTTCTCCAGCTGTGCATAGTTTGACCAGGTGACTTCTAGAAAGTAGGTTTCATCGATAAAAGGTCTCAATTGACCTCCTTTTGAAACTTACTGCTCTTGTTTTTTTGAAGCTCAAAGGGAGATAGCCAACTGACAGAGGTATGAACCAGAGTAGAATTTCTTCAAGAAGTTACAAATTAGCTAGTTACAATAATGTCAGGATAGATGGAAGTGGAAGAACAATGCTAGCAAGAGAGTTGGCCAGTATTTCTTACAGAATACTCGAGAGTCTCTATTCCTAAAATATCTTCTCTTGACAGAAAATGAGTATGACGAGGGCCTGTCAGCAGAGAGATACCCAAGAAAACTGCTAATCTCTAGTTTTGTCTCCCATTTTGGTTATGTGGTGTTAATTTCAGAATTGCACTTTCCTTCAACTCGTTGTGGCTGATGTCAAAAGCATTTTTGTAAACATAAGGTTCTAGGGAGGTGGCCTTCTGTGTCAGAGGAGAGGAAGAAATGTTACTGTGTTTTGTACAAAATAAGGACATTCATGTGGTTAATAAAGTAGTTATATTATTGTAAAAAAAAAACACAATGAGATACCATCTCACACCTGTCAGAACAACTATCATCAATAAATCAAAAAACAAACAAGTGCTAGTGAGGATGTGGAGAAAGGGGAATTTTGCACTGTTGGTGTGAATGCAGACTGGTGCAGCCACTGTGAAAAACAGTATGGAGTTTCCTCAAAAAAATTAAAAATGGACCTGCCTTTTGACCCAGCAATCCTACTTTTAGGAATATATGCAAAGAAACCCAAAACACTAATTCAAATGAATATAAGAACCCTAATGTTCATTGCAGCATTATTTACAGTCGCCAAGATATAGGAGTAGTCCAAGTGTCCATCAACAGATGAGTGGATAAAACAACTATGAGACATTTATACAATGGAATTATACTGGGCCATAAAAAAAGAAGAAAACTTTACCTTTTACAACAGTATGGATGGACCTGGAGAACGTTTTGCTAAGTGAAATAAGCCAGTCAGAGAAAGGCAAATACCGTATGACTTCACTCATATGTGGAATCTAACAAACAAGCTGAACAAGCAAAACAGAGACAGACTCATAGAGAACAGGATGACAGCTAGTTGAGGGGGAGGTTATAGGGTAAAGGGATTGAGCAAAAAAGAAAAAGAACTCATGGATATGGACAACAGGGTGGTGATTGCTGGGGAGAAGGGGATATAAGGGAACTAAATTTAATGGAAAAAATATAATAAAGATTATATATTTAAAAAAATAAAGAATATGGGTCTGAAATGACACCCAACTATTAGATTGCCAGGGTTATCAACTGATTTAGTTTTGTTCTTAGCACAGTTTAATAAATATTAGCTATTATATAATAAATAATAGCTACTATTATACAACAAAAACCCAAATAACCCACATAAAATATGGGCAAATAGAGCCCTGGCCAGTAGCTTGCTTGGAATGTCATCCTGAAACACAAGGTTGCAGGTTCTATCCCTGGTCAGCATATAAAAAATCAACCAATGAACGTATAAGTAAGTGGAACAACAAATCAATATTTCTTTCTCTAAAAAATCAATATATAAAAAAATTTTAAATGGACAAAGGACTTGAATAGACATTTCTCCAGAGATGATACAACAAGCCAACAAGTATATGATAAGATGCTCAACATCACTAATCATTAGGGGAACAAAAGCCAAAAACACAGTGAGTTATCACTTCACACCCATTAGTATGACTGCTAAAAAAAGAAAAACCGAAAAAAAGTGTTGATGAAGATGTGAAGAACCTGGAATCCTTGTGCACTGTTGGTGGGAATGTAAAATGGTGTAGCTGCTGTGGAAAACAGCATGGTGGTTCCCCAAAGAATTAAACGTTGAATTACCGTGTGATTCAGTAATTTCACTTCCGGGTATACATATACAATCAAACTAAAAGCAGGATCTCAAAGAGATATTTGAATACCCATGTTCATAACAGTATTACTCACAATAGCCAAAGGTTAAAGCAATCCAAGTGCCCATGAATGATGGGCGAATAAACAAAATATGGTCTATACGTACAATGGATTATTACTCAGCTTTAAAAGGGAAGGAAATTCTGCCTCTTGCTACACCATGGAAGAACCCTGAGAACATTTTGCCAGGTGAAATAAGCCAGTCACAAAGAGACAAATGCCATATGATTCTACTTATATAGGGTATGTAGAGTAGTCAAATTCGTAGAGACAGAAAGTGGAATGGTGATAGTCAGGGGCTGGGGGAGAGGAGAATGGGGAGCTGTTGGTGAGGGGTAAAGAATTTCAGGTTTGTGAGATGCCAAAGTTCTGGAGATTGGTTTGCAACAGTGTGAATATACTTAAAAAGACTGAACTGTACACTTAAAAATGGTTAAGATGGTAAGTAGTCATGGTCTTTTTTTCTTTACCACAAGTAAAAATTTAGAAGTTAAATAATGACATTTTACAGGTTTGGAAACTAAGTCCCAAGAGGAAAGAAGTGACTTGACCAAAATCGCTTCCTGTCAATGCAGAGCTGTCAGCCTGATCCCCTGGCCTTGCCACATTTGGCCTCCGGCTTCCTCAGATGGACGAAGTCCTTGCCAAGGAGCCCTGGAAGAAGCACTGCATTGTCGCTGGGATGGTGAAACCACAGCACAGCACACTGGTTTGGGCTCCATGCAGCTAAGTCAGGCTGTCCTGCAGTAACTTGGTTCTGAGGCTCAGATTCACAGCTTGAAGGTGGCATGGTTTGTTTGCCCACTTGCCATCATGTGTGGTATCAACTGGACAGTGTCAGGTCACTGTGCACTCTCACAGCAACCTGCCCCTGGAGACAAGGCACGGCTGGGTTCTGAGGCGCTTAGAAGCCTATAGAGAAACTGCTGAGGGACTGAGATGAGAAACATTTAACAACCCACTCTGACAGGGTGCTCTCTCTACAGGAGCGACATCGTGACAGCAAAGGGCTGGGGCTCCCCAGAACGGCAGGAACTGACGTCCCTCTAGGGGATGCAGTTGTGATTAAGACGTAAGAAAAACATTTCTGTCAAACACAATACTTTGGTGACCATGCAGTAAGCCATGCAGATGCAAACTGAGCATGATGCATCTGTCCAGTTGATTTGTAAGTAACAAACTTCTGGGGTTTTGTAGCCACAATCTAGTGGGTGGGTCACTGAGAAGCAGACCTAAAGGTATAGTTACTCCCTGCTCCCCAGACTTCTGCTTCGAGTGCCTGCCAAGAGGGAGCATTGGCTTTAGGGAGATGAAGATTCTGCCCCCAAGAGAAACTACCCAGACTGGGCCCAGGGCAAGAGGCTGGTATGACCTGGGGTGGTGCTGTAGGCATTCCACGAGGGGCCTGGTGGCCAGCTGGCTCAGGCTCAGGGGAGTGCTGTAGAGGGACATGTGCATTTTGCGGTGGGTGTGGGTATCAGCTGAGGGTGGGCCCTGGCTGGACTTGTGTGGAGAGCAAGACCAATAAAATGGCATTGGTCCAATCAAGATAGCATAAAGTATATAAAACAAAATGGAGTTACTCATGCCAACCAAGATGGGTGTCAATCAGTCATGATATTTTGGTTCGAGAAGGAAACTACCTAAGTCACACTAGACACATCTGACAAGGAAACACACCCAAGATATCTGCAGATGTGATCAGAGTAGCCATGTCTGCAGAGTGGGACCACCCATAGACAGGCTCCTAGGCAAATTCCACACTTGGCACCACGGGTGCCAAGACATTTATCAAGAAGACCCAGAAGGGTGGAGTGCACCACTTTCAAGGTATAACAAAGACAGCCGAGCTCTACACAACAATGCTGCTCCATGCCATGCTCATCTCACCTTGGCATTGGCCACTGGAGGCTCTGCATTGCTGGACTGTGGACTTTGCCTGCCCTGCTACTCACCTGGCCTTGGAGATCCTTTCTCGCAAGATGCTGACGACTCCCTTGTCCACTGTGCTGTCTCCTGGACCTGCAGACTGAGACTTTGGGACTCAGGTTCATTATCCCCCATTAATTGCTGTGTGTGTTATAATTCTTTTAGATTGTTAGAGTGTGAGTAGGCTACGAATGTATGTCAGTGTTCTACTCTGAGTGAACCCGCATTCAAATAAAAGCTGAGTGAATAGCATAGTTATTGTGTGTGACTCTTGTCTATTCCTCGGTGCTGGGCTGCTCAGCAGACAGCCAGACCAACAGTTGCCCGGCTGACTTAGAGGAAAGACTATATCATGAACCTACACTCGTGACACCTTGGTATCCACCAGGACTGTGCAGGAGTGGGAATGCTGGAGAGGCAGCATTAAGTTTTCTGCTCTGTTCCCCAAGCTTCATAGTATTAGTAATGGGTGAGATGCTCTGTGGTGCTGCAGCCACCTGCGGGCCTTGGTGCCTGCTTGTGTGGGAGCTGCTCAAGCCCAAGGGGCCTTCCCCTCAGTGTCCCCTGCACAGAGAACAATAGCCAGATGGACCATAAATGTTTGGGGGCTGCCTGGTGGCTGACAAGGGCACCAGGACCAGAAGGGTGGTCCTAGGAAAACCTCCAAGGAAAACACTTCAATTCACTTTTTTCTTTTTTATTGTGTGAAAATACTCATACAATTTACCACCTGAACCATTTTGAAGGATGCAGTCCCATGGTATTAAATACATTCTCATTGTTGTCCAGCCACCGCCACCATCCACCCCCATGAATCTTTTCACCTTGTAATTCTAATGTTTTATACCCACCAACCACAACTCCCCAACTTCCGCTCTCCCCAGCCCTGGCAACCACCACTACAATTTCTGTCTTTATGAGTTTTGACATTAGGCAACTTGTAAAAGTGAAAGCATATAGTCTGTGTCTTTAGGTAACTGGCTTATTTCATGTAGCATAATGTCAAGGCTCATACATGTTGCAGAATACTGCAGAATTTAGTTTATTTTTAAGGCTGAGTAGTATTCCTTTGTATGTATATCACGTTTTGCTTATCCATTCATTCATTGGTGGACACTTGGGTGGCTTCCATCTTTTAGCTAATATGAATAATGCTGTTGTGAACATAGGTGTACAAATATCTCTTCAAATCCTTTTCATTTTGGTGGATACCCAGAAGAGGAATTGCAGGATCAAATGGTCATTCTATTTTTAATTGTTTGAGGAATTGCTATACTGTTTCCCACATAGGCTGTACCATTACACATTTCTATCAACAGTGCACAAGGGTTCCAGTTTCTACACATCCTTACCATCCTAGGTGTGAGATGGTCTCTCATTGTGGTTTTGATTTGCATTTCCCTAATGATTAGTGACATTGAGCCTCTTTTCATGTGTTTCTTGGACATTTATGTATCATCTGTGGAGAACTGTTTATTCAAGTTCTTTGCTCATTTTTCAGCTGGTTGGTTGGTTGGTTTTTTTTGAGTCTAAGGATGTCTCTGTATGTTCTGGATATTAAGCCCTCATTAGGTATATGATTTGCAAATACTTTCTCATATCCAGTGGGTTGCCTTTTTACTCTGTGGATAATGTCTTTTTTTCTTATATTCCATCTTTTTGAGATATAATTGACATGCAGCACTGTGTAAGTTTAAGGTGTACAGCATAACAACTTAGACTCTACTGTTTTAACAACTTCCAAATATACCATATAATAGTGTTTACTGCAGTCATCATGTATATTTTATCTTGTTTTTTAAAAAAGATTTCTTTATTTATATTTAGAGGAGTAGAGTGTGAGAAAGTGAGGGAGGGAAACAGCAATTGGTTGTACCCCCAACTGGGAACCTGGCCTGCACCCCAGGCATGTGCCCTAATTAGGAATCAAACCAATGACTTTTTGGTTTGTGGGATGATGCTCAAACCACTGAGCAATAGCCACTCACATGTATATGAGGTGATAGCTCATTGAGAATTTTGATTTGCATTTCCTTGATGATTAGTGATGTTGAGCATCTTTTCATGTACCTTTTGGCTCTCTGTATGTCTTCTTTGGAGAAATGTCAGATCTTCTGCCCATGATTTTTTAAGATTTTAATTATTTATTCTTAGAGAGAGAAGGAAGGGAGAGAGAGAGAGAGAGAAACATCAATGTGAGAAAAACATCAACTGGTTGCTACTCACATGCACCCAACCAGGAACCTGACCCATAACCCAGACATGCTCTCTGCCTGAGAAACGAACGGGTGAACTTTTGCTTTGCAAGACAATGCCCGACCCACTTACCCACACCAGTCAGGGCTTCTGTCCATTATAAATCAGGTTTGGTTTTGGGTTTTCTTTTTTTTGTTTTGCTATTGAGTTGTATGTTTTTTTAATATATATTTTGGATATTATTCCTTATCAGATTATGACTTACAATATTTTCTTCCATTCCATAGGTTGTCTTTTCATCTTGTTGGTCTCCTTTTCTGTGCGTCTTTTTCATTTGATGTAGTTCCACTTGTTTACTCTGTATTTTGTTGCTTGTGCTTGAGCATTGCTGAGCTTGAAAAAGATCATTGCTGAGACCCATGTCAGGGAACTTTTTTCCTATGTTTCCTTCTGAGTTTTATGGTTTCTGTTCTTACATTTAAATCTTCCATCTATTTCAAGTTAGTTTTTGTGAGTGGTGTGAGAGTGGTAGCATTCCTTCACATGTGAATATCTAATTTTCAGAGCACCATTTATTGAAGAGACTGTCTCTTCTCCACTGAGTATTCTTGACTCCTTTGTCGAATATTAGTTTGCTGTATATAATGGCTTTACTTCTGGGCTCTCAACTCTGCTCCATTGCCAGTACCATGCTGTTTTGATTACTTTAGCTTTGTAATATAGTTTGAAATCAAGACATGTAATGCATCTCACTTTCTAAAAATTGAATTTATTGAGGTGATATTGGTTAATGAAATTATATAGGTTTCAAGTACACAATTCTATAGCACATGATCTGTATATATTGTGTGTTCACCACCCCAAGTCAAGTCTCCTTCCATTGCCATTTATCCCAATACCATTTTCTGCCTTCCCCCAAGTCTCCCTCACTTTGTTCTTTGTCAGGATTGTTTTGGCTTTTTGGGGTCTTCTGTGATCCTATATTAATTTCAGGACGGTTATTTATACTTTTGTAAAAAAATGCCATTGGAATCTTGACAGGGATTGCACTGAATCTATAGACAGCATTGGTAGTATGGATATTTTAACAATATTAACTCTTCCAATACATGAACACAGGGTATCTTTTCATTTATTTCTGTCTTCTTTGATTTGTTTTATCAATGTCTTATGGTTTGCAGTGTAGAGATCTTTTATCTCTTTGGTTAAATTTATTCCTAAGTATTTATTGTTTTTATGCTATTGTAATGGGATTATCTTTATTTCTTTTTCAGATAATTCATAGTTAATGTATAGATATGCTACTGATTCTTTTTTTTTTTTAATCCTCACCTAAGGATATGTTTATTGATTTTAGAAATAGAAGAGAGAGAGAAACACTGACGTGAGAGAGGAAACATCGAGGGCTGCCTCCCATACACGCCCCATCCAGGAATTGAACCCGTAACCTTTTGGTATATAGAATGGTACTCCAACCAACTGAGCCACCCGGCCAGGGCTGATTCTTTTCTTTTTCCTTCCTCTCTTCCTTCCTCCCTCCCTCCCTCCCTTCCTCCCTTTCTTTTTTGCTAAGGGACTTTGAAGGGCTACCAACATCTCATTTCATATGCCAAGAGATTCATGCTTCAGACTAGAAGAGGACCTATTTTGGAAAAGTATAAGGACATCAGGTGACCTGGATAACCACGGGACAGCACTTTACCACTGGGTCTTCCCCTTTCTGGATCTCCACTGTCCTCGGGGAACCCCTGCATTATGGACTCTGCTCTGGCTGTCCTATCTATGGGTAGCAGTTAGCTCCAAAAGGATGCTTCTTGGGACTGCATTCAGTGATGTCCTGTTTTTTTCATGTATTATTAAGGTCACACATAGATTACATACAATTATAGGCAAACAGATAAGTTATGTAGTCTTGTCCAGGTGGCTCAGTTAGTTGAAGCACCATCCAGTACAGCAAAAGTTTGCAGATTCAGTTCCTGTTTAGGGAACATTCCTAGGTTGCGGGTTCAGTCCCTGGCTGGGCATGCATGGGAGGTAACCAATCGATATTTTCCTCTCTCATCGATATTTCTCTCTCTCCAAAATCAGTAAGCATATCCTCAGGTGAGGATTAAGAAAGGAAAAAAAAAGAAAAAGTATGCACATATAGCAGCATCAAAATTATTGTGCATTCTCTATATCCTCTTCCTACCTCCCAAAGAAATATCAGATGTGTATGGGAGAAAAATCTGCAAGAAAGCACCAAGGGTCCCGCAAAACATTTTCAAGCCATTAGGGAACGTCATTTTACGTGCAGTGTGGTCAGCCACTGCTATTCAAACACACGAGAAGTCCATTGACAGAAATAGCATAAAGCTAGGTTGGGGAATTCTGATTTTTGGGATTTTGACTCATCAACTCAAATTCAGTGCATTTGACACCCATGTTGCCAGTCTCAGAGAGTATGTCCTAATGCGCCATGCTAAGAAGGAAGTTCAGTGTTGCTGTAAAGACCAAGCAAGGACGGACAAGGTGCTTCCCAGGCACTCTTCCTGCTCTGCAGCCAGGTGCAGGCTGCCTGATTACCCAGGTCATAAATGTACAGCCAAGAAACTGCTCTGGCTCACCTCAAGATCCATAGCATAATCATTATTTGCTTAGGAAAACATGCAAAGGGAATTATCTCATTACCAAATAATTTAGCAGCCAATGGGGAGGAGTGCAACTCAAATGCAGAGATGAAGCAAGGAATTCAGAGAGAATGAAAGGCTGAGAGCCTGCATCAGCCTGTCTGTAGACCTCAGTGGAACCTCTGGAGAAAGGTGCGCCCCTGCCCCAGCCCCACACCCCCTTCCTTTTCTAGTGTGGGAATTGTGACTCACGGTGTGTGGCATCCTCTCCCTAGGCCTTCAGAGTGTGCCGCCATGAATACCTGATGACATGTGCTACTGAAGAAGAAATGTATGCTTAACACAGGGCATCGCCTGACACAGGCTTACTTATAGCTCACATTTTTATTAAAGGGCAAATTAAATCTCATTTCCCCAACTGAACCTACATTACAATCACTCAAAATGGTGAAATACCCAATGGTTATGAAAATACAAAATCCTCTTGTTTTCTGATTATTTGGTTCGTGTGAACACAGATCCATCATTCCACAGCCTTTAGCCCAATGTTGACTTCAAGGTACACATCACGGCAAGGCGCAGGTCCATTCTGTCCTCACCAGCTTTCTATCTCTTTTCCTCTTGGGCCCTACTATAGTTTCCCAACTAAAACAACCTTTTGTGAAGGCTGTTTAGCCAAAACCAAGAACAATGTGAAACCACATTTTTGTAGTTAAGGAACACAAAAGAGTTCTGAATGTTTTTTTTAAGTTTTGTTTTTAATTCATCCCCACTCCATATGCAGTCTAAAAGATGGTTCAAAGACACCTGCTGATTTCTAGACAAACAATTTAAGATCAGAGTTTACCTCAAGAATATGTGAAGTTTCTTTTTCTTGAGTGGTGATGGTCGCCTTCTAACGGTTTGCGCAGACCCACCTGTGAGCCTTTCCCCACTCTCTCCTCCACACTCTTGCCTGCTCCCCATTGTGACACATACATACTTGGGGGACAGTTGCTGGGTTAATCTAATTTTGGATACTTTTTGTTTGTTTTCTGCAAAAAGCTAATTGGCCTTTTTAGAATCAAATCTCAGTTTTGGGCTCATGGGAGTCATGCTCTAGTCAACAGAACTACTAAATGATTAAGCAAATAAGCAAAATCAACTTTTGCTTTTCTTATTTCCTAGGTAAGATTTGGGGCTTTTGAAAGAAATATCTCATGGAAAAAGAAAAAAACATAAATGAGAATGTAAAAGAATTTTAGTTAACAATAACAGAGAAACACAATTTAATTCCATTTGTTCCGTGGAGAAGAACACAGGTATAAAAGGAAAGGACTTTATTTTTAGGTTTTAACATGGGCCCTAACCCAATTAATTGAAGTGCTTTGTGAAAACCACCGTAAAAATTAAAACTAAAATACAATTGCCAGTGTTCTTTAGGATTGAAAAAAGTGAGATGCTGCAGGTTGAAGGGAATGCTTCAGGTCGCCAAATGCATTCCCAAGAGTGTTTCTTAGGCTGTGGGACTAGGAAGCCAGGCTCAATCTTGTTTACCCATAAGGACTTCAATTCAATGATGTGTACAGATGTTAAGACTTGCCCTAACTCAGTGCCCCGGTATTGGAGATTTTAAGCTAGATGCACCTGCATGGGAAGCTTTTTTCAATTCTTTATTACAACCCGCCCCAGAACAGAGAAGCACTCAATGCAGGGAAAGAAAGCCACTGCCTGTCAAGTCTGTGAGGAATACCCTAATGCAGGAGAGCAACTACTTATTTTTCCAACTCCACAGAGTTTGTTTTTAAAAATTCAGCTACCTACTAGTAAAAAGTCAAGGGTTTTTTTGTTTTTGTTTTTTTGCGTGAGAGAGGGTTGTAAATAAATTCCACAAACCAGAATACATACAAATGTTTATGGGCCAGTAATTTTTAAAAGACAACAAAAAAGCTGTGTCGATCTCTTATGGATATGTAAGTAAGTCCACTCCAGGTCAGAGATGGTATAAACACAAGCCTTACATTCTTAATAGCAAGGGTTAGTATGGAAATCAGGTAAGGAATAAGCGATACTAACAGGGTGGTACTGCAGTCAACATTATTTCCTAAAAGAAAAAGAGGAAGGAAAAAAAGCACAACTGTGATTGCTCTTTACACATTTTGGCCTCTCAGAACTTCATCCAAAACAGAGAAAACTAACCCAGACACTCTGTCTGCTCACCGTCATTGCTGAAGAGTGTTTTAGGAATGACAGAATTCCTCCTCAGGGACAAGCTGGCTGTGGTAGAGACTCACGCGCATGAGGAGGCTGGCTCACTAAACAGGGAGTCAGGTTAAGTCTGCCAGCAAGTGGCCTGTGAGTTTCTGGCTTTCAAGTCTGTGACACTGCTGTGGACCTGAGGGGACACCAGGCCCCTCTACTGTGGCTTCTGTTGGTTAAAAATATAATAGTTGTATCTGTAGCACTTCATTGATTAAAAAAACAAAACTTCATCCTCCTGTCCCCCCAATCCATCTGAAGGAAAGGAGAAATTCATTAAGCATTTATTTTTAGGTTTTTGAAGTGCCACTGAAATTCAATCGCATGTATAACCTAGGAGACAACTCCAAATTGTTAGAATTATCTCAAGGGACCCTGAAATGGACAGTGCAAGTTGATCTAAACTGAAATGAGCTGGACTTCTGCCGCTGGCTCCACCTCTCCACACAAGCAGCCACCTGTTTCTGCCCCCAGAGTGGTCCCATGCCATTGAGGGCACTGGGCAGCAGCAAGGTATGGTTTTCTGGGAAGCTACTGGTTTTGCCATTTGCTTCCAGTATCTCAAAGACTATGACAAACTGTACATTGAACACTATTTTGTCCTGAGTTGGGGAAAGCCCATGGAGGAGGGCTGAGTTCATTAGGACTCTTCCCTCCTTTGCATGGTGTCATACGTGGTCTTTAGCTCTCCCTTCCTCCGTTGCTGGACTTCCTGTTTCTTTTTCATTGGTGGCCCCTTCTAACGTCTTCTTGCCCACTGTTTTACTGGCCTCTTCCTGAGGAAGAAATAAGTGAAATATTTAGGTGATTCCTGGACCCACGGACTGTCTGTCAAGTCTAACACTAGGGGGCAGTGCAAGGGCTTAACTTGGGTTTCCTTGATGGGGTCAGGCAGGGCTGTGCTGCCAACAGTTTAAAGTGGGAGCATTTACTTTTCTTTGGTTAGAGTGACTAGCTTGCCACCGTTTAATAATCAAGTCCATGTGACAAGAGGGTGGGGAGTGGAGGATGAGCTCAGGACACAACTCTGCTGCCGGAGAGACTGACCTTTACCCTACTTGCCAGGCTGGCCCCTGAACCTGCAGGTGGAGGGCAGGATGGTGGGCCTCCCCGCCCAGCCTACCTCCTGGGAAAAATCACAGGTCTTAACATGGAGGTATTATTTGAAAAAAAAGTGTTGTGCTTGATTATTTTAATTTCTTGGGAATTAAGTTCCCTCACGTCCTGCATAAACATTTTTGCCTCTGCTACTCGCCTTTGGTGAGTAGAACAGCCCCATTCTATTTCTGGACCCAAACCAGCCCCAGGTAAGCCCACATTGTGTTCCCTATTCCATGTTTTTGGGATTGTGTAGGCAAGCGTGTTCTGCACACACCTTGGCGTCCTGCGCTGCAAACTTTGTGAACATGTTGGCGTAGATCCTGCGGTCCCGCTCATTGTGCTCCTTCGCCTTCTTCAGGCACATGGAGATCTGCAGTCTCGCGGCCTTATTCTGGGGGTTGACTTCCAGCACTTTCTCAAAGCTGCCCTTGGCCGACTCAAACTCGTTCATGAGCAGCTGGGCTTCGCCCCTCCTATACAAGCCCTTCTCGTTGGTGCTGTCCAGTCTTAGGGCCTAGAGCACATGGTTTATGTTTTAGAAAGAATGAGTGTAACTTGTGGGAATTTTAAAGAAACTCAGTATTTAAATAACATACTTAAGCTTTCTGGCGAAAGGAATTAGAAAAAGTATAATGAAAAAATGGACTCAAGGTTATTCTATGCTACCCATCAAAATACAATGACCTACCTAAATTACTTTCAATATTTAATACAATTTCTGTAAAGATCACAAAGGGATTTGGAAGGGGAATCCTGAGAGGTTCATTTTAAAGTTCAATGGGAATAACTGCCCAAGAATGCCTAAGAAAATTTTGGAAAAACAAACATAATAAGAGGGTACGTGCCTTACCAGAGAAAAAGATATACTATTAAACTACGGAAACTAAAACAGTTTGGTTACTAGTCCGTGGGCAAACAGGCCAATGATCAGAAGCAGATCATGTAAGTCAGTAGAGAAAAGATTAGCTTTACTATAAACAGTGCCAAGACAATAGCTATCCATGGAGAAAATAAAAGTTAATTCTTACCTCTTATCATGAACACAAAAATAAGTTTTAAACCAAGTATATTTACATGCAACCACCCCTACAAATAAAATAGGCTTATTTTAAAATTATTTTTAAAAAATAAATCTAATTGGAGTAGGTTTTGCAAGTACTGAAGGGGGTTATTTTTATACTCCTAGCGTGGGGAAGACTTCTAGCTAGAAAGGGAAAGACAGATTTGACTATGTAAATATTAAAACTTTCTTCATGAGAAAAGATACTATCAACAATGTGAAAAGACAAATAAGGAGAAGAGGGCCACAGCATCCCTGCTGTCAGACAACGGGATAATAGTGATAATGTACAGACTGTCTCAATCAATCGAAAACAGACAATGCAGTTAAAGAATGTAACAGGCCATTCACAGAAGTGCAAATGGCAAATAATGAAAAGATGTGCAATAAGAAATGAAAATAACATTTTTTGTTGCCAATAGTATTAGGAAAGAAACACTGATGATATTCAATGATAATATATAACATTAAAACTTAAAATGTTAATGTATTAAAATCATGTCTTTTGACCCAGTATTTCCACTTCTAGTAATCTGTCCCATAGAAACCATCCCACAGGTACGCAAAGAGAGACATTACATAATTTGTAATGACAAATACATGGAAATCTACCAAAAGGGATTGGTTAGATAAACCAAAGATGCATACAATAGATACTAAGATATTTAAAAGAATGAAGGAAAGTTGTATGATAGATTGGTAAGATGCAGAAAGATGTCCTTAAATCTATATATTCTAACTTTTAAAAACAACACGTATATGTTACTCTGTGTGGGAAAACCAGAAGGAATGTGTGTGAGATGAATGGCTGGTCTTAGAAAAGACGGTCAATGGGAATTTCATGAAATGACCTTTACTTTCTTGTATGTTTCTATACTGTTTCAATTTTGAATAACTTTATATTACTATAATAAAAATAAAGAAGCAAAAAGCTTCAACAATGTAATTAACAGTAACATTTCTTTCTTAGGCAAAAATTCAATAAAACGTGATAGGGAACATATTGATCCACAAAAACTAAAAATACTAAAATTCAAAAATAATCTTACAAAGAATATATGAAATAGTTGCTTTTCTTATCCTTTTCCATTTATCTGTAAGATACATTCAATCATCAGCTTTTACCCACAGCACAATACCCACTGCTCGCTCTGAGACGAGGCACCTGATGGAACAGTCAGCATCACTGGTGCAAATAAACATCAGAGCACACTGCACACTGACACTGTCCTCACACACATATGTCCTGAAAGACTAGGAGCAGCAGTAACAACACAAATGTGGAAAGGGAGAGGGCTGCAGATGCTTGGTGGGTCTTTCAAATTATTTATGTGTATTCTTATTCAGTAAGTAAATGATTATAAGGAAACATAACTTCTTTATAGATCCTCTACATGAGCAGCTGTAGTCTATTATATTAAAGTCCTGAAAGGCTTAAGTAGAATCTGTTCTTACTCAATTGAACCTAAGGAGCTATAAGGGACAGAGACTTAAGGAAGGTCATGGATAAAATCTGTTTAATTTTATCAAAACTTTTATTCATAATGTATTACTATAAATAGTCTAGGCATCAGAAAAGTGCTTAATTAAAAACTCTTTATATTTTCCAGTTCGTACTGAGAAACAAATAATCCAGAACATAAATAAATAAAGCCAAATTAAAAGCCCTCTAACCCGTGGCTAAGAAGCAAAACAAGAGCAGGGCAAGGATGCAGAGAAGACAGGAGTACGTGAAGCCCCCGGCACACGGAGACTGTACCTTGTTGCAGCACTCCACGGCTTTGGCGTATTCTCTGAGCTTCAGGTAGCACATGGCCAGGTTCAGGAAGGCAGCGAGCAGAAATGAATCCGAAGCTTTAGATTCCTTTTCTGATAAGCCGTATTCCATCTCCAGCCAGGACACTATCTTCCCATACTGAATCACTGCCTGCACATACTTGCCTCCCTAGGAGAAAACAAGCTGGTAGTTACTCTCCATGCCAGCTCTAAAGGGGGTACAAGACAAGAGCAGGCTCAGGCCTCCCTGAGAGCTAAATCCTCAAAACGGACACCCTTCTTGTACAAAACCTGGGGTCTGATTATTTCTTTTTGGTCTCTGGGGCTGGCTGCCTGGCAGGTCTCCATTCTTCCCAGAGCCCCAGAGACTGGGGAGTTGGGTCACGACAGCCGTGCACACGCTGCTCCCAGCACTCACTCCCTCACCCTTTCTGAGGGGCAGTTCTCTGCACGGGAGGGCTGCAAAGCTTTTGGGTTATCTTTTTGGGGGCTAATATCTATCAGACTTTCAAAAGGTTTGTGAGTAGTTTTAGACTATGCCACTAGTTTACTTAAAGGGAAGTTGCTTTTCCCTTTGCCCCTGACCATTGGCACTACACAGGAGCCACAAGCAGCTACGGACAGCGTAGAAATGAATGGGTGCCTGTGTCCCAGCAGAACCTTCCTTACAATGACAGGCAGTAGTTTGCTATCTATAAACAATGGGAATATACATAGTTGAAAAAGCAGCACTCAACAAATATAACTATAAAACACAAATTACACAGATGTCAGACATAGAGAAAAATCTTTCCCTTCGCCGTATTTTCACTCTTACGTGACTGGTAGAATTCAAACATATTGTGATTAACTGTGTAATTAACTCGTGTGAATGAACTTCATATATGCTCCATACGAGAAATTACGGGGCTGAGACAATGTGTTCACTGCCATTTTAGGATGGATGAAAGAAAGCGCAATATAAAGCTCGAAAATGGATCCTTCCAGATGGCGGAACTGTTAGCCAGACCCATTAGGACATTAAACCCAAGCGGACTAAGGGACAATGTTACGGTCACATCACTAGGATTTACCACCTAAAAATGGCGCATGCGCCTCAGTGCAGAGCAATGGCTCCCCTCACACTCCAAATCTCTCTCCCTGACTGAGAAAAGTCACTGAGCGGGTGTACGAAAACGTTTCTGCTCTGAAGGGCTTCAGGGGAAGGGTCTAAGACAGCAGCTCCACCCATGGAAGGAGGCCCCCAACGTAGCTCTCTGGAGTGGGTGGGCGGGGCCAGGGCCGAATGGAGATCCTGGATCTGAACGAGGGCAAAGCCACATCCACACTGAGCAGCCCCTTCGCGGGACACGTTAGGGAAGGGACAGCAGCGCTCACCGGGTTTGACCTACGAGACAATGCTGAAGGGTTCTCAGGGATTCTGAAGGAGAGGGGGTACCTTCTGCCTCACAGATGTGTGTTACAGGCCTTTCCTAAGACTATGAAATCAGGCCCTTTCATAATAAATGCTGAAATTCCTGAGGAAATGATATCGTACTTACTACGGACATAACTGCCCCTCGCCCCCTTTGCCAATTCCGATGTGGAAGCCCTACGCGCAATGGGGTGTTTTTGGAGATGGGGACTTGGGGCGACAATCCGATTTCGCGTAAGGGCCTGAAGGTGGTGCCTCATGATAAAATCAGCTCCCTCCTAAGAGACACCGGAGAACTTGCTTCCTCTCTACCCTCCATGCACAAGCACGTAGGGAAAAGCCACCGTGACCCAAGGAGAGGACTCTCCTAAGACACTGACCCTGCTGGCACCTTGATCTTGGACTTCCAATCTCCAGAGCTGTGAGAAATAAATTCCTACTGTTTAAGTCCAGTCTCCTGTATTTTATTATGGCAGCCTGAGGTAACTAAAACAGTAATTATATTTTATCATAGCCATAGGCTCATTCCTCCTTTTTTGGGAGAAAGGAAAGGAAAAGGAAAAGGAAAAGGGAGAAAAGGAAGGAAGGAAAGAAAAGAAAGGGAAAGAGAAAAGAATAAAGTCCTCACCCAGTTTCAGGGTTTGGCATTTTCTTTCTGTCACTCTTTTCTCTGGCTGAACTGTGAACCTTTCGAGGACCAGAAGCATGCCCTATCTCTTTTGGAACATCCAGGGTTTAGCACAAAGAGGCCCTCAATGAAGGTTTGCTGAATAACTATTAAGGTCAAAGGAATACAACGATGAAATCCAAAGTTCTCCTACCATTGGGGCAAAGTGCAGGTGGGGTAGATACAAGAGGTGCCGTTTCATTTTGATTAGGTGAGGACATTTTCCCTGTTATGCCTAGTTTCTTCTTACTCTCTTCCTTCATTTTTAATGTACCTATTATCTTTCTGATTACCTCCTAATATACTTGTATTGTTAAAGGCAAGGAAAAGAAGAGCCAGGGAGAACAAAGGCCCAGATCACATCACTTCTGCAGGTTCTCAATCATCAGAGTGGTAAAAGGCTATAGCTTTTAAAAGGAAAACAAGTAACAGACTTCACAGTAGATACTTTATATTGATAGAGCATTTTAATTTCTTGAAAGTTCTTCCATATATAGCACAATCATACATCATTCTACTAAGAGCTCAACTTCCAATGAGCAAAGATATTTGTTTTGTGCTATTTCTGCTTCTGATTTGCTAAAATGGGAATCCTCAACTCAGGTGATTTTGGCTCCCTGGGACATTTGGCAACGTTTAGAGATGTTTTCCAGTTGTCACACTGGAGGGGGTGTCCGTACTGTGGCATCCAGTGGATAGAGGAAAGGAATGCTGCCAACTCCCCTGCAGTGCGCATAGCAGCCTCCCACTAATGCAGAATCACACAGCCCCAGATGTCAACAGAGCTGAGGTTGAGAAATCTGTACTAAAAGAATGTAGAAAGGAGAAAAAAGGCAAGGGTTGACTGTTCTTGTGAGATTTTTTTAACCCAAAATCCTAGAGTCACAAATGACTGGTTTCTTGGTTCAGCTAGGGTGGTCAAAACAGAGTACAAGCTGGTATGTCTGTAGAGGGTTCAGTGTTTGAAAGATGATCCTCAACCGGCTTTGGAAATAATTTTTTCCCCACAGAGCACAAGGGGGCACCAGAACCCCACCTCACTGGGTTCCTCACACTTCCTGTCTCTGAGCCTCCACTTCAGAAGAGAAACAGTAACCAGGTGTGATAGTAAGTGAAAGCTCCTGTCCCGTAGAATGCTGTTGTGTGTGTGTGTGTTGGGGCGAGGGGGAGATAAAAATCACCTGTTTAACAGCTTGTACAACATAATGCCATGTTTTAACTAGGCCTAATTATTTTTAGAGCCGTCTCTAAAGTGACGAGAGTCTTCTCCTACCTTTCTTCAGTGTTCAGAGGCTGATATGAGGGCTTTCCTATCTAAATAGCAAAACCATTCCCCTTTAAAAAGCTGACCACAATCCAACCCTAAGGGGAGAGATTTACCCACTTAAGGGTAAACGAAATCGACAGATCAAGGAAAATGGAGCTCCAATGCATTGATGGCATGAAATGTACATTTTCATTTCACCATCTCTGCTGTCACCCGCAAGTCTGGATGCTGCATGTGTACAAGGCTCCAAGTCGACCTCCTGGAAAGGTGTGGCCCAGGAGGCCACTGTGGCAGACTGAAACCTGCCCCGAAATTGAAAAGGGAATGCTTACAGGAAACTATGTGCCAGCTATTTTGAAGCCTCACTGCTAAAACTAGGATCCCCGCTGGGATCTTTTAGCTGTAATTATGAAGGTGCCTCTGGGGAAGTTTGTAGTAATACATGATGTTCAGAGACATTCTGGGAGAAAAGTCTTAGGTCAGTGGCTTTGGAGTTTGGAAACTCCAAACTCCATTTATTTTCTCCCAGTGGCCTTTTGTTTGGAAAGATTTTTGTCTATCAAATTGCATGTTAAAAATAAAGTGTTCTCTATGTGTGACTGCTAATCCAGATTTTACTCAAAAATCAGTAATTTTAAGAGGGTTCATAATATTATGAAATATACAAATCACTACTGCAGTTGTGATGCTAAGAAGCAACGAAGTTGAAGTAATTGTAGAGACACTTAAGCAATGCTTTTTGCTACTTATCACAAATTCTGGCCATATTTATATATTCAGGAGTTTTCTTTATATATTCAGAGCTATATGGCATGTGGCTTTGCAACATTATTTCATTATCAGTAGTATTCCCTGAAGTTCAGAGTCATTAGCAACCAATTAAGAGTTTTTGAATCATTGAGCTGTTTTACTAACCTGAGTTGATAAAATTCTAGTAAATGCCAAGAGCTTCAACCTGTCCCCCAAACTGTTAATATTCTGTTTAGAAGTTCTGGGAAATATTTAAAAAATACATTTAAAGACTTAATGGACTACAGGTATATAAGAAACACCATTCAGGACCTATACACTAAAAAGGTTTTACAGAAAATTTTCTTTTTATTCCAGTGTATTGTGTATTTAGGATCTACAAAAAGCCCATTTGGTATCTCACTTGAATAGTGTACAAGTAACCAATGTACATAATTTGAATTTTTTAAAAACCAAACTTGCAATTCCACATCTGGGAACTTACCTGAAGAAACATGAAACACTAATTCCAAAGAGCGTATATACCCCTATGTTTATTGCAACATTATTTACAATCACCAAGATTTGGAAGCAGCTCAAGTGCCCATCAATAGATAAGTGGATAAAACAGCTATGTTACATATTTATACAATGGAATACTACTCAACTGTAAAAAATAAAATTTTACTCTTTGTGATGGTATGGATGGACCTGGAGAACATTATGCTGAGTGAAACAAGCCAGTCAGAAAAAGACAAATACTATATTATATGTGGACTCTAATGAACAAACTGAATTAACAAGCAAATAAATTAATTAAAAAAAATCAAAAATCAAACTTGCTCTCAAGAGTTTAAAAACTCAAAAGGATTTTAGGGTTGGGAAGAAACTCAGAGATCATATAATCTAACTCCCTCAACTTTTCACTTGAAAAAATAACCTTTTTAGACCTTAAATGATTTTAAATCATTTGGAGCCATACTGTCCAGTTTTCCCAGTTTCTAATTCAGAGCTCATTCCCCCATAGCCCAATGTTTTCTGGTGAGCCATACGTTATTTTAATATATAAAATAAGTAGTTAGAAATAAATATAAATAATTATATTATCTAAGCCAACAGATTTTAAATTTGTTTAACCAAAACCCACAGTAAAAAACATGTTTTAAATGATGATCCACTTCTTTCCAACTTGGGCCCAGCATGATGGCTCCCGCAAAGAAGGGTGGCAAGAAGGGCCGTTCTGCCATCAGTGAGGTAGTGAAGTGACCAGAGAGTACTATCAACATCCATAAGCACATCCACTGAGTGGGCTTCAAGAAGCGTGCCCCTCGGGCACTCAAAGAGATCCGGAAATTAGCCATGAAGGAGATGGGAACTCCAGATGTGCGCATTGACACCAGGCTCAACAAAGCCATCTGGGCCAAAGGAATAAGGAATGTCCCATACCGTATCTGGGTGCGGTTGTCCAGAAAATGAAATGAGGATGAAGACTCACCAAATAAGCTCTATACGTTGGTCACCTACGTACCTGTAACCACTTTCAAAAATCTACAAACAGTTAATGTGGATGAGAACCAACTGCTGATTGTCAAATAAAGTTATAAAACTGCCTTTGAGGTTTGGTTTCCTGTTTCTAGTGGGAATGTAATGTGTGTGTATATCTTAAAGTGCATGCCAGTTAAAGAATCATTTGGAAAGCTTAAAAAATAAATAAATAAATAAATGATGACCCAGTGCCCTCTCACACACAAGTGAAGAAAAGACTTACAGGACAAAATTTACCCTTACTACATAATGCAATATACACTTCCACTGAATTGATTTCATGGCCAATAATAGGTCTCCTCTCAAAGTTTAAGAAACAATAACCACACTCGTTGCTCCCTGGCCACCCTAATTTGTGATTACGCAGTCTTAGATAACTAGATGTGTCACGTGGGTGACCGTTGCCTCTGCTCCCTCCAGACGAGGGTGTCAGCACAGCAGCGTGTCCCACAGCCCACGCTCCACGGAGACCTGGTGGAGCACATTTGTGTATCGCTGCTATAGGCTGCTAATAACATCACCTAGCTTTTGTCCTTGCATAGCAGTGGCCAGGGGAAAAAAAGGAAAAGGAAGGAGCCTTGACAAGACTCCCCTTCTTTCTCCAACTCCCTTCCTCACTAAGTCCTTCTGTTTGACATGGAGAAGGCATATTGACATATTTGGGGTGGAAAAGCGATGAGGAAGGCACTTTGATTAGAATTGAACATAGTGCTGTTTCTTTTTTTTCTTCTACCTGGGGGATTTAAAACGTAGCTGAGGAAATTACACATCGTTAGATATTACGAGAAACGGTTTTTCAGAAATAGTCGATGACAAAGATCACTCGGAAATTTCTGAATATTGTTCACAAAGCAGGTGTGGCAGGGATCAAGGTGGCCATCAGAAGACATTCATCCTTGCCTTCTGTCAGTGTCCTTGGAAATCTCTTCATGTTCTCTTTCCTTTGTCATGTGTTTTAGTGACTTCACCAACACAATGCAAAGGAAAATGATGTTAAGATTCACCCTATGAATTCCTTTGCTGCTAACAATTATTCTAGTCTCTCTTGTTTCATCCCACAAACACACACTGAGTGCCAACTGTGTACTAAAGTAAGATGCTTCAGGCTTTGAGTGACCCCCTGGTGGTTGGGCAGGCCAGAACTCGTTTGTCCCTAGGGAGAGTTACAATCTAGAGGAGATCCTGTAAAAGATCATTTGTATTCTTTTGTTATGTTAATTTATTCTTTCTCACTATTTCTTATACTGTAAATGACAGACTTTAAAAAAAAATTGATTTGAGAGAGAGAATGGAAGCGGGGAGAGAGGTCAGGAAGAGAGAGAGAGAGAAAAACATCAATTTGTTGTTCCACTATCTATGCATTCATTGGTTGCTTCTTTTGTGTGCCCTGACTGGAGAGAGAACCCATGACCTTGGCTATTCTAACCAACTGAGCTACCCAGCCAGGGCATGGAAATGACACACTTGTAAAAGTTCAGGCTTATTCTCACGCAGAAAGGTGTTGATAATATTCAGAATAGGGAATATCAGCACAATTCACTGACACTGAGTAAATTCTTTGAGGAAGAAAGGGCTCTACAAGAACTCACATACCTTGAAGTACACAGTTCCCTTCTCTTTGACAATGGCAGCCTGCTCCAATTTTTCTTTGGTATCCATCTCCCAGGATTCTTTGGCCTGTTGTATAAGTTTGTGACAATGGTTAAATTGAACAAAGAAGGAAAAAGTGTCAGCTGATGCCCATAAGAACTAACAGTGGCTCCTGTGAGGATTCCCACACCTCAAACACATTATTAGCTTCTGAAAGTATGCCCTTGCCAAGACATTACCAGGCTCACGCTCACCGTCCAAGGACAAAGCTGCAGCTGGACCCTGCGCCTCAAGAGGGAGGAGCCGGCATAAATACAGTGAGTAATACAAACCACAGGGGACTGCTAAAGAATGCATCTATAGAATTATAAGGTGAGGCCACACAGTGAGAGCTGGTATCCCTTTTTTCCCTCCTGTAAGCTTCACCACTGAACTGCTGTTATAACTTGAGCAAGTGGTTTCTCTCAAGACTCAGTCTTTCAACTCTAAAATGGGAACACTACTGTAGGCAAGTCACAGTTTTATATTCATGAGAATTTTTAAAATTCCAGGTCATGTACTTGTCTTTTCCACTCTAATGCAACCAGATACAATAAAGCCTCCAAACCATATCAACATGCAGATGTATATTTGGGAAATTTCAAGTAAAACAAAATTGGGAGGGTAAAGCTGCCTCCAAACTGTATCAACATGCGGATGTATACTCGGGGAATTTCAAGTAAAACAAAATTGGAAGGGTAAAGCTAATGCAAAAATATCATTTCAATGCCATAAATAAATGATTTCATGATCATCTGCTAATTTGTATATGTGTATTATTATTCTCCCCTATTAAAGACCCAAATCCAGAGACAACTGTACTTTCATTATGAACAGCTGGATTTGAAAGGATCCTAGAATCCACAAAACAACCTGGGGTCCTGTACGGGAAATAACAAGGCTATGTCAGAGCTATTTACTGCATAGGAATTAAGAAGCTTAAGCCAGTAACTGAAACATTCTCTCTAGGCTGAAGACAGTTAGTGGTATGTTCCTTTAAAGTGAATAATAATACAGTGACTAGTCTTTCTGGCAAAACCACGTTGCTTCCTAACAACTTACGCTCTATTATTTAAAAATCTAGTAACAAGGGTCCTTTGCTTTTTAATATTAGGTTCAGTCTTTATGGAATATAAAAATACTGTTAAAACAGACAGGAAATTAAATCAGGTTGCCTCCAACATCACACACCTTCACATGGTTTCAAATAAAGCCAGTGGAGTCGCACAGAAAAGACATATTGCTGGCACCATGACAGGGGCAATGCCAGTGAGAGGGTGCCAAGCAGGCAATGCCCACAGGGCCACGGTGGAAAGGGGAGTAACTTCATTAAAACGAGAACAGGAAAGTCAAAGGCCCAAATAACCACATGCCAAAGATTCTTCTCTCTCTCTTTAACAATACACAACACTGCTATGGAGACAGCTTTGGAGGGCGGGTGTAGAGCTAGCCCCTTTCATAAGAGGTGATCTGACAACAAGCAATGGTCATGAAAGGTGCATGCTTGTTTTGGGGAATGTGAAGTGTGAGGGGCGTGACAGGAAGGCTTCCACAGCAGTCCTCCCCTGCCTTCTTAACCCAAAGTTACAGACCTGCATGACAATGGTTTTTTTCAGAATCTAATAAAATACAAATAGTCACGCTTCCAGTCTGAAGCTTAAAATACAGAACCTGGAGGGGGCACTGTGGGAATAAGACAGGCATACAAAATGCAGTTCTTGAGCCTCTTGGGGAAGGGTGGGATTTGGTGCCTTGATGCAAAGGGGACTTACTTGGAGATGACAGAATGCCTCGCTCGGGCATGTGTTTTCTGTCTGTCTGGTGAGTCTGCCACTGGGAGCTTCCAGAATCAGGCATGAGATGGAAATACTCTCAAAGAGGCATGCCACTTCCGAAACTCAAGGCAATCGACAAACTCTTTTTTCCCTACTTGGCCAAGTATGAAAAGAAGAGGCCTGGGGTCTGCAGGTTTGTCTCTTGTGATCCTTGTCACAAAGCCTGGTGGCCCATGAAGCCCTGCCTTTGGGGTAACTTGGAGCCTCAGTGAAGGCCTCTTCACCACTCCTGAGGAGGTTGCAACCAGTTCAGCCCTGCAACACCACATCCCGCTCCCCCAAGGAGCTGCTTGGCAGAACGTGAACCTTTCTGTCTTCAAATGAGGGAAGTATAAAAAGGACAAGTTCAGGAACAAATATGGGAACAAGTCTTGGATTCTACCCCAAAAAACTAAAAAAAAAAAAGGGGGGGGCCGACACATAGGAACAGAATGAGAACACTAGCACCTTAGCTGTGCATCAGCTGTGCTGTGTTGGCGGTCCTATATTCTAGGAGCATCAGAGACAAGAGTACGACATGCAAATAAATACCACCAACCTGCTCCACCTAGTAGTACATTTAATAATTCACAGGAAGTGGACGAAGAAATCTACTGTGATTTCAGAGAAGTTGGTATTTTCTCACCTTTTCGAAGCTCTTAAGCGTAACTTCATACATAAGCTCAGCATTAGGGTCAATGCCAAATTTAGGCTTCCCTGCCTCTCCAAAACCATATCTGAAATGGAGAATAGAAAAATAAAACTTCAAAAGAATTAGTGCATTTCCAGGTACTTCCTTCAGTGCTCTGCGGCATCACATTAGCATAGAGCTGTCATCTGCAGACTGACTGCACATGTTGGACACCCTGAAGACCAACCAGGTGCTGATCAGACGATACAGAGCCAAGTGCCACTGCGGTGGTTTTTAAGAAACCAGTCTAGGTTGAGTTGTCATTTCTCCTTCAAAATCACGTGTGATGCAATACCTGTGCTCCTTGGGCCAGCATGCTTAATGTGATCTTAGTGTCACTGCTATTTTCTCTGCCTGACTTTCTATCTAGTTCTTCTGATAATACAGCCATTATTTGGCTATTAGGACCCTTCCCCGAAGCTTTAGCAGCAGGAGGACAGAGCACACAGCACTGACATTGGTATAGTGCTGTTCATTAGAGGTGTGTTTTACTAAGCTTTCAACTTTCAAGTGCTGTCTCCATCTAATAGTACCACTTCCAGTCAGATGAATGAGGGGAAAGGCTCACATCAGGAAAAAAACACATTTTCACAGTATTTCCTCAATACTTTTAAAAAGCATACTAGAATTTACAAATGATGTAACAAATATATAACCAAAAAGAACAGCCCTAGCAAGCTCTAACACTTCATCCAGAGAAACACTCTCACAGCTCTGTGGCTCTCACACTGTAAAATGCTACATTTTTTAGCCAAAATCTGCTGAATGAAATCACTGCAGACATACATGTGATTTTGCAGATCATGTAGAATCCTTAATAACCCCAACGCATTCGGGGAGCACAGGTCTACCAGACTGGAAGATCTGCCGGAGCTTCATCTGTCTGGGTCAACGGTTTCCCAGCATTTAGAACAACGCCCAGCACATTAGGAACGCGGTCACTGGAATATATCCTGCTCTCATCTGTTTCAAGCCAGACTACTCTTTAATATATGGACGGGCATTGAAAAAACCTAGGAAACCCGAACTTTCATGCTATGGCTTGAAAGATGCCAAACCAGGTTAATGCTAATGAATTTTCTCTGGGGCAAAACGGCCAGAGTGGGAATATACAAATCTTGCCTCTTGCACCACTTTCTTTACCTCTTGCCTGAGTTTTTCAGGAAGAAAATGCTTACTCACTCACCTTCACCATTATACAAGAAAATGGCAACTGGAGCCAGAGTGAGGCCATGAGAGCTGCAGGAATGGGGTGTGGTAGCCACAACGGCAGGGCAAAGGGGATCTTCAGCGAAGAAACAAGAGCACATAGTTACCAGTGGCCAATTTTAGGAAGCAGTGACTAGTTTTCTACCTGAGCTCCTAGACCTGTATAGCAGAAATTTTGTTTTCTGCCATCTGGTAAGTAAGGAACATTCCTTAACTGTTGGGAACTAGGTTGGTGGGTGAGTCCTTGCTGGGTGCATGTTTCCGGACAGCACGTTATACCTGGAGCCCTTCACTAAACAGCTGATCTGGCACGTGCCTCAGACCAATGGGGCTCAACAGGGGTGAATTTCATCCTCTTACCCTCAGGGGCCTTTGGCAAAGTCTAAGGATGGGTTTGTCACAACTAGGGAGGTGCTACTGCCCTCTAGTGGGTGTAGGCCAGGGAGGCTGCTCAACATCCTACAATGAATGCAGTCCCCACAACCAAGAAACATCCAGCCCAGGATGTCAACAGTGCTGAGGGTGAGAAAAGCTGCCTTACAGACATTTACAACTAGTGGCCTCATGGCTGGGGGTAGGAGGTGTGGCGGTTCAGTCAAGGGAGGCACCAAAGGGGCCTCCTTATTTATTATCAATGGGATTAAAGAAGACTGAAGTAGAGTCTTATTTCTATAATCTGTCCTGAGTTCCCATGAAGAGAGCCTGGGGAGATGTCTATGGAACACACCTCCTGGGGAGGGGCACCTAACCAGCCTTCGGTAGGACACAGAAGGCCGACTGACGTTCACTACAGCAGCCTGGGTGGAGAGGGACCTGGACACAGAAACGTGTCTTACTCATTGACAGAGCCCTCCCGAAGTGGGATTCTAGCATGTGACCACATGGCAAGTGGGGCTACAGTAACAAAAGGAATCTGATATTAATGGGGTTTTTTTTCCATTTCTTTTTTTTTTTTAATTGTAGCTATATGAGAAGATGGATGTTAGCTGAACATATTTCACACTATGTAATTCAAACCATCATGCTGTATGCCTTAAAATTATAGTGATGTATGTCAATTATTTTTCAATAAAACTGGAAAAAATTTACTTCTCTTTGGTAAATTGGAAAAATCAATGCTATCTTACTGTGTCTTTTGATGATTTTTTCCAAGGGCCAGAAAGCAGACTTTAATAAATTTCAAATAAATAAAAATAAATAACGAATACAATCACTTGGCTCAAGTGAATAAAAATAAACTTTTTTAA
The DNA here is from genome assembly GCF_021234165.1 of Pteronotus mesoamericanus. Classification (NCBI taxonomy): domain Eukaryota; kingdom Metazoa; phylum Chordata; class Mammalia; order Chiroptera; family Mormoopidae; genus Pteronotus; species Pteronotus mesoamericanus. Next base: position 5,749,776 of record NW_026555085.1, read on the forward strand.
AGTCAGAGAAAAAAGTCTTCCTGGCTAGAGATGTTAAAAATTGAATCTTAAGAAGCTGTTGATGCAGGGGTACTTCAGCAGGAAAGAATGAGAAAGGAAGCCATGTGTATCAGGCTCTCTGGGATACGCATAAAGTGATGCCCATGGAGCATTCATGATATATTTTGTTAAGGATCCAAATTTTAATGTTACTCCTTTTGTATACTGTTCATGTAACAATGTGCAGTAAAGGACTTATTGATGTACCTTTATATGTATTCACTCCCACATACATATACAGGTACAAGTAGATAAACATACAAATAGGTATTAATTTGAAGTCTTTATAGTTTTAAGAGAGTTAATAGAGTAAATAAAACATATACAGTATGAATGTTCTTTAATTAATAGCTGCCTGCAGACAGTAGAGATACAAATGGTGACTATTAGTGACCATTAGCCTTTATGTGCATATAAACACTTGTACCCTAAGTTCTTACCAATTGCTCCCTTTTTATAGCCAAAGAAACTGAGGCTCAGAAAGAAATGCTTCCTGAGAGTCACACAAAGAGGCAGTGCAGAGCCAGGATTTAAACTCAGACTCATGTGTCCCCAGAAAACGGTTTCGTTTTTGACTCAGACTGCCTCACAAGTTGACACTATGGCCCCTGGCAGCCTATGTTTTTGTTTGGGGTTGGTGCAGGACAGAATCACAAGGAAAAAAAGGAAAAAGGAAAAGTCGAAACTAGCTATACTTAAACTAAAATGAAAAAGATGAATCACTCACAATACTTAAAAGACACTATCCTATTGGGGAAACATCCTGCCAAATAGTCTATCAGAATGGAGGAGAAGGCGCGCCCTGGAACTCTTTTGGAGAAGGAAATATCGGTGACACAAAATGACACAGAGCACATATTTGCAACAGTCATGTTTACACTCTCAGATGCAGTGCTGCCTGGCAAGCGAGAGTCTGAAGTGTGGTGACTGCAAGCACTCACAGCACGCCCAGCGCGGGGGTTCCTACAAGCACAGATAACATCTAGCAGTGCACATGTGAACAGTCTCCTATTGCAGAGAAGGTCCTTTACATACCTCAACATACTAACCAACATCTTGAAGAGAAAATGACACGTTTCTTTTTAACTATGTTAAATTATTTCCCAAAAAAAAGACCATATGAAAAAACTTTTATACCTATAAATTTATGAGAAGTGGCTGACTACTTTTATCACTCAAAAGGACTGAAAAAGATCAGCATATATTATAACAGGGTTTCCTTTTTCTTCCAGTCTAAGGGTAAAATGGAAAGACAGACATCACAATAGCAAAACAGCTAATATACTGTGGGGTTTATATGTGTCAGGTGCTATGCTAAGTTCTTTACGTAATTATTCCATTTAGTTCCCCATGGCTTTATGAGAAAGATACTATTATCCCCATTTTACAGGAGGGCCAACTAAGACTTAGGAGAGATAAGTGACTTGCAGCTTACTGACAGGGTTTAAGCACTAATGATACAACAATTTAAACTTGCAAAGAACTATTAGCATTCATAAACACAAGGATACTTTCTTTCTCTCTGTCATTACACTTGAGATATCTGCCTCTACCAGTGTCCTGTTAGGTTAAAAATGTAGCAAACTGATTGTATAATACCATATGTTCACAGTGTATACAGAACTTACCCTCAAGGAATTTAAATCTGAAAATATACACTGGACATAAATACCCTTCTCTTTACATAAATCCAGAACTATTGTAATTTTGGAATGTCAGATTAAAAGTCATTAAATATTATTTAATTATGGAGGAGAAAGCCTTCTCTATGCAGTTCTTAATTTTTAAAAAGTTCCTTAGAGAAAGAGAGAAATAGGTTTACCTGAGGGTGAACTACAAATATAGAGTAAAGGTAAATAGAGCACACTGAAGTGGGAATCCGGTAGTGCAGAAAGTAATATGACAAGAGAAAAAGAAGGTACTAAAGAAAAGGGGCACCCAGTGAAGGCTCCAACAGGTTCATGGTGCACAGCATTTTGGAAGGATTTTCAAGTGAGTACTAGTATGCTTACAACATTGCTTGAGAAAAATAGGATTATGGCCCAAGTGTTTCGGCAAAGGTAAATAGGCCACTGATTACTACTGAGGCTACACAAAGGCAAGCAATTGTACAAACGATGCAATAGTACATATTGCTAAGTGAAGTTCATCAAGGTTCTTAACTCCTCAAAATCCTGCTGGAGGAAATCCTAGGAGTCAGAGAGGGAGTAGACATGAGACAAGCAGGTGCACTTTCAGGCAAACGGAATCGAAACACCCTGGTTTCTCTCAAGGATCTGCTTCTCACTATGGAAGGGCTGGATTCACGGTATAATTTTAGATATGAAAATAATACCAAACATGTTTTCACAAGAGAGACTGTTAGTATCTGATAGGTCTAAGTTTGAAAGTGCTCATGGGCATCCTGATGATGGGAAAATTTTAGGCAAAAATGAGTCACCTCCACTGAGTTTAGATCCAGAAAGAACAGTTTTGTTTTTTCCAAGGACTCTATGTAAGAACAGGGGGCACAAATTCAAGTGATAATAAATCACCCAAATGCTTCTTCTACTTCCAACCTCCATGTGTTTTATGGCCTTCTGCCTAATTTAGAGAAAAGGGAAGAAGGGGCGAGAGGATCACGGGAGAAGTGCCAATAGCTGCCCGTCTTGGCAATGCAGCAGGCAAAACAAATAGCCAAAAAGCAAAACTTGCCTATCAGTCCTTTCCTTAACAAACATCAATCAAGTACCAAATTTTACCATGTATAATGTGCACTTTTTTGCTGAAACTTGTGAGCGAAAAATAAAGATGCATATTATACATGGGGTATAATGATCACATGCCATGGGTATAACAATCTCCTGCCTAATGCGTACAAAATGTGGGTGCTCATTATATATGGCAAAATACAGGGTGAATATGTTCATAAACCTCTGTTATATAAGGCCCAATAATTCACTCCATCACTACAGCTTGATTTAATTAATTGTTTCTACTGTTAGCATTAACTTCACTGAAAATATCAAATGTTGACTGTTCCTCAGGCAACTTCACTGTGCACTGAACTGGTATGCTGCTTACCGTTGTCCAAGATATAAAATACATTGTTCTTCCCGCTGCATTTTCTCCAGGGCTTTGTCAATTCCAATAGGAATGTCATGGTCTTCTCCTTCGCCAATGATGAAAACCACATCTCTGCAATCAAACATCCTTTCCCCACAGTGGCCTTCCAGGTGGACTGAAGGAGAAGAGAACAAGACAGTCAACCAGGCTGCTCCTCAGGACGCAAATTGAGGGAAGTGGTAACAAGTATTTCCCCTTTCTCATTTCATCCAGAGGCATAAATTGTATGTCTTGTCGAAGCTTAGTCTACCTGGTCTGAAATAATGTTTCTTCCCATTTTAAGTTGAAACTTCTAGTTAAGGATAACTGGATTAGTAAGGATTAGTTAAGGATTAGTAAGATGGTTTAGTGGATAATAGAACAAAGTGGAAATATAGGTTTAATTTAAACCCACCAAGCGGTAGAGGTATCCTCACAGGATCAAGAAATACTAGATTATTTAATACATAATTATCAAAATGCTACAAATTTAATGTCAAGTACGTAACAGCTTAAACATTTAGGACTGCACTCTGGTTTCAGATGCTCAGATGAAAAACAACTGAATGACCATTTCCCCAATAATACACAAGGTTAACTGAATACAGAGGCTCTTTTTGTTTTTCTTTTTAGGGTCTTAATCTTATTCACAAATATACTGAATAAAAATAGAAAACCCAAAGGTAACATCATTGACAACTAACAGAACTATATCCCGTAGTAGAGAAATAAGTGTAAAGTGTGATGGAATCAATAAATTGTCTACTATAACTTCACAAACCAAATTACTTAATCATCACCTCTAAAATATTAAGTGAAGAGATCAATTTCTGGGGACCTAATTCCCTGCTCCACTCAAACTCACTTAGCTCAGTTCCAGGGTAACTTCATATTGGATAAGGGGCTTTCGTGTTTTTTCAAGGCAAATTAAGAAACATGCATACATATATTTTTTTTGATTGATTAGAATTTTTTTCCTAGGATAAACAAGTCTCTGAAACTTTCAACCACTTTTATAATAAGGGTTATTATTCATTCCTTACCATATAGGTCTTTGACTCAATAAGAAAACTGAATTGTTTGAATAATAATACAGCAACAATAATTTGTCTTTCATAAGAAAATACTTTACTTCTGCTTCTGAAATATCATGGCTGAGATTCAAATGTAACAACTTCCTAAAATGTTTATATTTTTGGACTGAGTGCTCTACTTTAAGATCAATAGCTTGCTTTAGAGAAACTAAAAAACAAAAATACTTGTTCTGTTATACTCTTTCCATGAGATAATTATTTTCCAAATACAAATTCAATTCTAACTTACTCTACTTTTGAACTACATGATCTCAAAGGTCCTTTGAAACTCTAAAATTCTGATTCTATGACCCAGTAATACAACTCTCAATAGACCAAAAACCAGTTTCAAAGGTAATGCCTGTAGTTAATTGTTTGATTGGTTACTTTTAGCCTGGGTCTGAGAAACTAGAGAAACCCTCAGGAGTAACCAGCAGTTATGTAGACACTAGCAGCCACGATAGCTCATACATTTATGCCATTTAACTCACTAGGATTAGTACCATCCTGGCTTGTTCCCATTGCAGACATAGCATGAACTCTAAGAAGTGTGGCCCAACTAGAAAAGGCCTTTCAGGGTGGAGCTGGCATATAGGACTTCTGCTCTTTGTCCCACATGTGTAAATGCTGATGATTCTAGTCTCACTTTCGGAATGCTCTAGATAAAATAAAACTTAACTTGCACACTGAAAGTTCTTTTGAATTGGAAAATATTTTCAAAATAAACTCAACTTCATTATTTTCAAATAAATACATACATGCACTAGATATATTCAGCAGGGAGTCTAAGGCTTAAGATATTTTCACTACAGTAAATGCTAATGTTTCTAAAGGAGCTGAAAATTTTGCAAAGTTTGCTTTAAATATTTTTAAATATGCACAAGAAATTTAATTTGGATTAATGTGGTGATACTTTTCATGAAAACAGATTTGCTGAGCCTTGACTGGAGTGGTTCAGTTGACTGGGCATCACTCCACAAAGCAAAAGGTCATTGGTTCAATTCCCAGTCAGGGCACATACCTGGGTTGTGGGTTCAGTCCCCGTTTGGAGCTCGTATGAGAAGGCAACTGATTGATATTTTTCTCCCTCTCTGTCTCCTTTCCTTCCCCTCACTCTAAAAATAAATAACATCTTTTGTAAAAAAAAGATTCGCTGACTGAACAAAGTGAATTTCAGCCCATGTACTTGGAATTCCTCAAGTGTTGAGATTTATTATCCTAGTAGCTCACAGCTTTGTTGACAAATCTTTTTGTCTGAGTTTATTGTTAGGAGTACCTTCCTCCCTCAAGGAGAGTACATTTAGTGGGAGAGAAAACTATCAGCACATTCACTCTAGGTTTTGGTGATCAAGTCTGAATGTGTTGTCACAACAGGAAATCCAGAGACAGCAGAGGGTTCCTGCCTATGTGTCAGTTTCCTAGACTGGTTTTGAGCTTGTTGCATGTATTAGGTAGATATTAAAATTATATAAATATTTTCAGAAGTTCTCTTCACATCTGATATCCCATATTAGGAAAAGATTGGCTACTAATAAACTTGTTGGGAAAGATAAGTGAAGCAAGCAAAAAAAGAAAAGTTCAAGTCAAATGATAATAAAAGCATAATTAAGAAAGGAAAAAAAAAAACCTCATTATACCTGCTCTAAGAACCAATGTTTGTGGCCACCTAATAGGAAGGTAAAAAATAATTGTAGTAACTCTTATAAATATTTACTACCTTAAATAGGGAGAAAACTTTTTTTCTGGTAAATCTAACTCTTCTAACTTGGAACTGAACAAGCATTATGTACAGTATCATAAAATCTGAAACTAATAAATTGATGTGCATGCTCACATACACCCCTGTTTGTAAGTATACAACCAGCATCTGTCAGACTAGAGGAGGTATCATAGCATCAAGGAGTATATAGCCCATTGATTCTTTACTCCTGTATCTACAAGAAGCAAAGGTTATAGTTCCTTAACTAGCTTCTAAACTTGGAACACTGATGTGACAAGTTCTACAGGACTCCTAAGAAGCACTCACACACCACCTTGGAGCCATACAAATATGTGCCCTTTGCCATGCAGTAGGGAACCCCCTTCGTGGTCACAGAGGCAGATGTGCCTTGCTCCTACAAGGCCAGTTACCATTTTTTTTAATTGTCTCAGAGATTGCTGCTAAGGGTAACCATGGCAGCTCTGGCTGTAGAAGACCTGTGGGTGCTTCTGATCTTGCATCTATTAATGCCAAATACTCACTTAATAAATATTTAATAATAACCACCATGACTCACTGGGAGCTCAGCCTCTAGGGCTCAGGAGCTCTGTTGCTAATTCCAACTAGCTTAATTTACGGGAAGTAAATGATCTATGGCGTGCCCAAAGAGAAGAAAAGTACATACAGGACGCTTCTACTTAGGCCTTTTCAGGTAGAGAAAGAAATACACAAGTTAAAAAGAGACAACATTTTCTCTTGACTTAAAGTCTATGCAACTTAAGGGAAGGGGTTCTTCAAACCCCACGAAGTCAAACCAAACCAAATTACTCATGCTTAGCTACGCAATCTGAGGGTAACCGCAGCAAGTGAGCTCAGTCTGCTGCAAAACGTCACTGAAACTGGAGCTCTGACTTATTGTTCTCTTACTGCCCTAGAGCAATTTTGTTTTGAAGAGCACAGAACACCCTGTTCTGAATGTGGCTGGCACATGAACTCAGTGTGCTGACAGCAATTTGTACTCCGATTAAACTCTGTGTGTGTGTGTGTGTGTGTGTGTGTGTGCGCGCGTGCGTGCGTGCGTGCGTACACTGCAATTACAAAAACTGGAACACAAAAACTGGAACACAAAAACTATGTGATTTGTATTTTAGCAGCAAAAGTGAGAAAGAAGCTCCATAACCCTAAAAAAAAAAGAGTGCTGTAAATACTCCAGTCTAAAGACATAGCTCTGCTAAGTGTCCTTTTCCCTTTTCTAATTATAGTTGTTGGCCTCTGAGAGCTTTGCACTCATTCCAAAAACAATTACTGGGTCATGGGGATCTAAAGGGGAATGTTGTAACAGCATTACTACTAGACGAGATCTGTCATTTGGCCAGAGGAAACCAGGTTGTGACAGGTTACTCCTACTGGCCAAGGTTTTCTCTGCTGCCTAATTCTTATGCCAAATGAGTTTCTCTCTGCCTGGGTCTCCTGCCCAGTAGAGCAAGAGCATCCAAAGACAAGGGGATCTTAATGACTCTCTGCAAAGGCAAGTGAGAAAGCAGAGATGGCTTTCTAAAATCAGGAGAGCATATTTAATCACTGATGAGGACAGAAGCTGTTCCCACCAAACATGGTGGTAAATTTGGGGGCAAACTGCCCGCTTTCCCCCTTGACACCATTTCATACTATTTGAGATGAACAAACACCACTTACAAGATTGCTTATGAAACTGAGGGACAGATGCTGACAGAAGCTGACTACTTGAATACAATAAAATGTCTGCAGATGACATATATCTTAGGCTAACCAGGAAGCATACAGCCAGCAATAAATTCTACACCAAGACAAACCTCTGCTGCTCTTCTTCCCATGGGCATACACTGTAATCACACCCGTATTCCTGTCCAAGTTTGACATTTAACAATTGTGGCTTTGGGCGAGGTTATTTAAATTATCTCAGTTTCTTCATCTATAGACTGGGGGAAATGATATTAGTCTAACTCACAATTGTTGAGGGGGTTCAATCAGGTTACTAAAGGTGATTAAAGCTCCCAGCCTAGTACCTGGCATTCATTCGTTCATGTACTGGGATGTCTACTATGTGAAAATACTGTGTTATATGTAGATACACAGACGTGAATTCAATGAATATTAGCTATTATTTTCTTATAATTATACCAGATAAAACATATTTTAGAACTTGAATAGAAACCACTTAATGGCTCCACAGAGAAAGCTGTCAGATGTGAATAAACTCAAAAGTAGGCAAAGGTGATGTCATAGGCTTCTTTTCTATCTCACATTGCCCAACACACTGCTCAAGGTCAAAAAATATTTAATGATTTTTTTAAATTGAATTTACTGGGGTGACACTGCTTAATACAATTATACAGATTTCAGGTGTACAATTCTACAACACACCATCTGTATGTTGTATTGTGTGTTCCCCTACCTAAGTTGTCTCCTTCCGTCACAGTTCATCCCCGTTCATTTAATGATTAATCTGAAAACAGGACAGTAGGGGAAATGGTAGTAATTTTCATTTATAGGAATTTTCCTTCTGATATATTAGTACCCCTTTTTAAAATAAATTATAAGAGCTATTTAAATTCTTTACTGATATGAAGCCTTTGTTTTTTAATATTATTCTAATATCAATGATACATTGGCTGGCTTTTTAATAACCAGGCCTATTTTCTACTAAGTCTTATGACTTAAAGATATCTTTCTAGAATGAGCTATATATATATCCAAAATATATGAAAAAATAAATATTGTTCATTTTAGACCAAGTGCCACAGTACATTATTTTGTGAAAACATGTAATAAAATGGTTTTAAGAATTTGCTCTCTCTTACTAGACAAAATTTGCCAGGACATTTCATAAATACTTCAAAAGCATGCAAAAAACCAAACTAAAAAAAATCCTCAAATATATGGTATCTTTCCTCTATCTGTAATGTTTGGTGTCCTTTTGTTTTTGGTGTTTTATTCATAAAGAGCATACAACTAGATTTTGTTGTCATTTAAATCTTATAAGAATCCCACCCACATTTTTTTCTAATCAGGTATTTCCTTTATTCCTACCATCTCATTTTAGATTTTCTATATAATGCTTTATTGTTATTTTTCCTTTACTACATTTACTGGATTGGTGAAATTTTCCTTGTTCCTCTACTTCCCTACTCCCCACTGAGTGGTTTAGAAGTTCTACATGCTATTCTTCCTAGTATCTAGCATTACATTGTAAACAAATCATTTCAAGGTGTATAATCTTATTTCTGTTAACAACCAGTACAATCTCTCCTGGAATAAGAAAATCATTTTAGGCAATTATGCTTCCCCTCTTCATTTCCCATCTGTGCCGTATTTTGTTAAAATGACCCAGAATTCATCCTGGCTGGGTGAAAGGTTGTGGGCTTGATTCCTGGTCAGGGCACAAAACTAGGTCGCGAGTTCCATCCAGGTTGGCCTGTCTACAGGAGGCAACCAATCAATGTTTCACTCTCAAGTCAATGTTTCTCTCCATTTCTCAGGTGAGGATTATTTTTTTAAAAAAGGACCCAGAACCTAGCTCGACTGTTACACTATTATTATTTTTAACATTAAAGTTCTACCACTTCCGGGACCTTTAAAGATAAATGCATCCAACTTCACTGCCATGTTCTGGGAATTACATTTTTTGCTTACTAATGTTTCTTATGCCTGAGCCTTCACTTCTTCGCTTTATTTTTTTGTAGTATTTTAGTATTTCCTATAAGTATTTTTTTCCCCCAAAAGATCAAGAGTCTGCATATCCTAGAAAGTTAATTTTTTCTCATATTTAAACAATCATTTGGCTGAGTAGAGAAGTCCAGGTTAGAAATACTCATAGTTAGATACAATGTTCAAAGCATGGTCTTTTAGTATTCAGTGTCACGTGTAGCAAATCTGATGTCATTCTGATTCTCATTCCTTGACAATAGCTTGTTCCTCCCAAAAGAATTTAAAATTTTCTTTTAAGCTATGGAATTATAGTATTTCACTAGATGTCCTCTATGCTACTATCAACTGGACCTTCCAATCTATACGTTTGGTTAGATGCATATTGTCTATCCTTGATATATTATCTTTCTCTTCTAATTTTCCTTTCACCTTACATCTGCCTATTTTTTGTTCTGTGTTCTGAGATACCCTTAACCATCTTTCATATCACCAATTCAGAATTCTGGAACTTTCAATTTTGCTTTTCAACCCTTCTTCTGAGTTCTAATTTTGATAATCATATGCTTTTAAAAAAAATTTTAATTTAATTTTAGGGCAGGGGGAAGAGAGAGAAACACTGATTTGTTGTTCCACTTATTTATTCATTGTTTGCTTTTTGTATGTGCCCTTGACCAGAGATCAAATCCACAAACTTGGCTATAGGGATGACTCTCTAACCAACTCAGCTTCCTGGTCAGGGCAATAATCATAGTATTAATTCCCAGGAACTTTATCTTCCCTTTCCTTTTTCAAAGGAGCTGGTTGTATGACTTATGAATTTAATACTATTAAATATCTCTGAAGATAGTACTTAGTATTTTAAATGTCCTCTTCTATTTCTTCTTAGCTCACCTTGGTTCTTCTTTTTCTTGGTATTTGCTGATGACTCTTTGTTGTCTGATCATATTACAGAGGAAAGATTAAGCAAGATGAAATGATTATTGCTACCTAGCACAGTATTTCTAAGCAGCTAAACTATACTTCCACAGTAAGTCTTTTCCCAAAAGGGGTGGGCTAATTGTAAGAGATCTTTGGGTGAAGATACCTCAGGTATTTCCAGGGCATTTCCTATGTGCTGAGCACAATGTGCACAGAAAGGTTGGGGACATCATTTCCATTGGTGATGCATGAAAAAGTTTTACTTCAGGAGCAAAACAATTTAGCATATTCACTGTTGTGCAGACCTGTTACTTCACACCGTCCCCCACCTCTTTTAAAAGTTCAAAGATACTTTACATTCCCATCTCCAGTCCAAGTCCTAATATGTAAAATCTTCTGAGGCAGACCCCTTTTTTATTTTAGAAATCAGGCCTTACTGGCTTTAGCCTGGGAGCAAAAGTCACAGCCAAGACCCTAGAGCAGTAATTCTCATCCTTGGCTGCAAACTAGAATCATCTAGGGGAGTTAAAACACACATACACATACACACACATACAAACCTGTGCCTGAGAAGTTTCATCCTTTGAGGTTTGAGACTTTTGTTTAACTGGTCTGGGATGAAGCCGGGGCCTCAGGACTTTAAAAGCTCCCCGGATGATTTTAATTCAGCCCAAGGTGAGAACTACTGCACTAGAGGTTTACTGGCCCAGGTGTTCATATGGTTTCATAACAACCCTAAAGATTGCCCCATAGGCTGCTTTGGCTCCCTTGCACCAGCTGACTGTGAACTTGGAGTTCTGCCCAAGCTTGCTGAAAAGAACCGTATGAACCTCTATAGAGGTGTTCTCTACCCCTGTTTTCCTGAGTCTAGTTACCATCAGTCTATTTTCATCCACTTTACATATTCCAGAAATTCTTCATAATTTCTGATCCACTCCTTGTATTCTCCCTGTTTTCCAGCACTAATAGGGATTGCTTCCTCTCTTTTGAAATTATTCTCCATCTTCTCACTTCAGTGGGATTTGGAGGGGGAAAGGAGGTGAGATAAGGGTACTCCCGGCAATCTTAATCCCAAAGATCCTGTTGAAATTTTCACACTTGAATATACTGCCCATTATCTGCATTCTTTATATGCAAATATGGTTGAACGCACCGTGAGGAAAGAGAATCACATACAGCCAGCACTTGGATGTGCCAGCTCCTAGCACTGAATTTCATAAACCAGAAGATGTGAGAGACCAGGAGTTGGGTGAAGAGGAGCTGGTGGCTATTCAGAGCCTTCGGTCAGACTGGCTTTTCTAAGAAAGCAAAGCTTAAAAGCAGCAATGTAGTCACTACAGGCAATTAAACTAAAGTATGATGACTAACAGCCATCATAATAATGTCAATTAGAATACCTTAGAACACAGTGGCTTATGTTTTTTTTAAATGGAAGAAGTATAACATTGAATAAAAATGACAAGATGGTCATCTTAATTTAGGTAAGAAAAAGCACACTGGAACAGAATCTAAAAATTAATTTGTAAGCATTAGGATCCTCACAGAGACATTAAAAAATCAAAATTTCTCTGAGAAAGAATAAATCCTGTCAAACTAATGTAAGTTTGCTCTTTCACATAGAAAACAAACAAGCTATTAAAAGGAAGCAAAGATCACCATTCAATAAAAATAAAAGCCTTTTGATTCAGCCCAAAAATCTATTCTTCAAGGAACAAACAAAAATCCACAAGAAATGATTCACGTAAACCTACTATTAAGAAGGCAAATAATTAGTTCGAAGACTGTTATTAAGGACAAACAAATTAATCATGGGCTCTAGGTCAACCCTGGTAGAGCCAAAAAGATTTGCTGATGGACTGAAAGTAGGATATAAGAGAAAGAGGAGTCAAGGATTTTTTGTTTAACCTATTTAAAGAAACAAAACAAATTATATAAACATAATAGAGACAGTAGGATAAAGAAATTAAGTGTCCACTACTTACTAGGCGCCCTTCTTCATTTAACTGTCACAAAAGGGGGAAAAGATTATTATTTTCATTATAGACAAGAAAACTGTATGTTCAAGGTGGTTAAGTAACTTGTGTAAACTCATATAAATATTCAGATTCTAAATATATTCCAAGTCTACTCTTCCCAAAACCATGTGGCCCCCTCTCCTGATTACTCACTATACCTTTGCATAGAACTGACAGAAACTTTGTAACTCTTGTGTATCTATAACAACATATTATAATGAATGATCATTGTCTACTGCTTTCATTGTAGAATTGGATTTAATTCTAGGATTTCTACCTGGTTTTGAATCTAAGTGTATAAGTGATGCTTCAAAAAAAAAAAAAAAAAAAAAAAGGCAAACCAATCAAGTCTGAGAAGACTTCAGGAAAAATAATGTGATCTTGGTTTCTGACAGGGGTCACTTGTAAGCCACCTGTCTTCCTCCAACCATAGCTAACTTGTTTCAAAGAGGGAAAGCAAGACACCTTCACCTTGATAAGTAAAATTCAGTATGATAAATTTTTATAAAATTGATTTGTTCCAGAAAAACAAAAAGGGCTTTTGGGAGAAAAAGTAAAAATTAACCATTTACTCTAAAACTGCCCAGGAAAGTATAATCTAACAAGATGAGAGACAGAAGATTAGTTATTGCCCTTTCTTAATATATTTAAAAACAGAGAAAATAAAATTATACAGATTGTTCAAATATATTTTTTAAATTCCATAGTATATTACCCTTCTTGAAAAAAAGGATGAAGATATAAGAAAAAAATACATGTATGCTCAAATCTGCAAAAGAAATTCAAGAATAAACCATAAACTACTGAGATTGGTTACCTACAGGAAGAAATAGTGGAGAAATGGGAAAAGGTTACTAAGGATGAGGTGAGAGTAACACTTCTGAGCATATTGTTTTGTATAAAGTCAGTCCCCCATATGCGAGGGTTCTGCATCCACAGATTCTACCAACAATGAATGAAAAATATTCAGGGAAAAGAAAAAGTTATGTCGTTGCTGACGTATACTATGTGCTTAGGTCTATGATGATTGTGTCTGTATTGAACATGTACAGACTTTTATTTCTGGTCACTGTACCCTAAACAATACAGTATAACAACTATTTATGTAGCATTTATTTTGTGTTATGAATTATGAGTAATCTAGAGATGATTTAAAGTGTACAGGCTATATGCAAGTATCATTTTATATAAGGAACTTGAGCATCAGTGGATTTTGGTATCTGTAGGGCCTGGGGTTTGCAGAGAGTGGGGTATGTCCTGGAACCAAAGCCCCATGGATTCTGAGGAGCGACTGACTATAGATTGGAAATTCATGGTAATGTTTCATATATCACAAAATCAGACGAATAATTACAATTAGCTAGAGTGTGGGGGGGGGCACCCCAAATGGAATGTAAATATGAACCTAATTTTTACAAAAGTATAACCATACTGAAGGGAGTGGGGAAGAAAACTAACCTAAGCTAGAAAACATGTTTTCCATGTATAATATATGACTAACGACAAAAGGAATTATACACAAATATTTTGTACTTAGGAAATTTATGTTTCATAAAGGCATGAGTGAATTCGTAATTCTAAAACTACTTCCTATATATATTATGTTTGAGCAAATAAATATATTGTGGATGATAAGAGCCAAATTTCTCACTTGTGGAGAAAGCAGTTTCAAATAAGCAAAGGGAGGGGGCAAGAACAAACCTATGGTGTTGAATTGGAATAGGAAGTGTCAGTACATACTCATAGTTTTAATATAAATACAGACTAATATAAAAATACATACTGATATGTATGTATGCGTACTGAGGTACATGTACTGTATTTCCCAGCTTTGCCTGCTAAGGGGTTCTAGAAGCGATAACATTCCATAGCATCAGTAAATCCAGCACTCTGACCTAACGTTCTAAATCCCATTCTCCAATAAGAGGGCTCAGAGCTTCTTGGAAAATGGTTGATTCTCGACCCAAATTCCAAAATGGGCCTAGAGCACCAGTGGGGCCAAGAATAAAAAAGTGCTTAAAACACCATGAACTACTTAAAAGGACACACCACCCAAGTTGGAGGAGAGTTTCCAATGCAAAAATGTGGCACAATTTGAGTGATAAAATAAGAATAGTAATGTATAATAATTACAGAATAAAATAAACATCCATGGATCCACACTAATATAAACTAAATAAATAAACAGGGCAAAGAGGCAGCTTTTTCACACAGAATTCCAACTAAATGTAAAAGATACAGTGGAAATTTAAAACATAACCCTTAGGCAAATACCACACTAATAACTGTGCTAAAATCAGCATGCAAAGGTGTATAAAAAAAAGATACTTGCATAGTCTCCTAGCATTTCCCTCCAATGAGATACTTAGTAACTACAAAAAGGAAAAGAGTTGCTTTACAGTGGAGAACCATGGCAGACCCACCTTGACCCAGTGACTCCAGTTACATCACTAGTAATGAAACACCAACACCACATACCTCTTGATAATGAGATGGGCACGACACAACTTATGTGGTATTTTTCCAAAACTGTGAAACCTCAGTGTAATCATGGGAAAACATCCAACAAACTCAAACTGAGGGATATTCCGCAAAACAACTGGCCAGTTGTCTTCAAAAATGTTAATGTCACGAAAAACACTCAAAGTCTGATAAACTGTCATACACTGGAGGGGACTAAGGAGACATGACAGCTAAATACAATGTGGGGTCCTGAATTTGATCATGAACCAGAAAAAGGACATCAGTGTGGCAATTGGTAAAACTGAAGTAAGATCTGTAGAAAACTTAATAGTATTGTAACAATGTTAATTTCCTGATTTTGGTAAATGTACTGCTGCAGCTAGGTAAGATGTTAACATTAGGAGAAGTTGGGTGAAGCATATAAAGGAATTCTCTAAGTAGTTTTGCAACTTTTTTGTAAGTCAAAAATTGTTTAGAAACAAAAAGTTAAAAAAAAAAAAAAGACTCCCATTGAAACGTTATCAAAAGCATGATTTAATTAAGCCTGCTCTAAAGTTAACTCTGCCAGGGCAGTTTTGTGGTAACATCCATAATTGGGAAAAAGTTTTCCTTTTAATTTAGTTGACAAAAATCTCCAGTTTTAATACAATATAAATTGTTAAATGTGGGGAGTCATTGCATTATAGGAAAAAAACTCTACTTTTGTATATGTTTGAAATTTGTCATACTTAAAATTTTAAATACGTCACACACAAACTTTTTAAGTAAGTGTTTATTTATATACTGAAGATAATTTTCTATCATTCTGTAACTTTCCTAAACATTTAGAATTCTGTCATAGAATGTTTAGGGCTGGTAGGATTCAGAAACCAAGCCATCTCCCCTTCCAACCTCACCATATAGGGAAGAAGCTAAACACTCAGAGGGCAATGTCCAGCAGAGCCAGCTGCAGCCAGGATCCTACCTCCAGACTCCTGGTCTCAGTATTTCTCCAACATCATACATTTGAGCTCTTCTTTGTTTATTCTGAACCTTATTGTGAATGATAACTATCTAAACACTTCAACTGAGATAGTACACTACTACTATTTTTAACTATTTCCAATTTTTAAAAAACTAATTTGGACTGATTTGCCAGACTCAGAAACAAAATATGGGTCCATTGCAGTATATACAACATGAGACCTGAGAAAATCAACTTTCCTAGTTTGCAGTTTTAAATGGACTTTTTATTTTAAAATAGGCCTTTTATGTAGTTCATGTTTTCATTTTTGTTTAGCGATTTGATTTTTTTCTTAACAGAGGTATTCTTGTTTTCTCATAATTTTTCTGCAGTACTTCAGCTCTTTCAAGCATTTATCCATGCAGAAAGCATTTATTGAACAGCAAATGTGTGCAAGGCACTACGTGATGCTGGAAACAAAAAGGTAAAGAAGCTCTAGTCCTCAAGCACTCACTGTGTACTAGAGAAATGGGCAAATGCTGATTACAATATTAATCATCAAGCAGTGTACACAGTGGTGTATACAATGTGCTCTGGGAGGAGGAATGATCAGTCATGCCAGTCCTCACAGCAGTATCCTTACTGTTAAATTAGGAAATGAAAATAGAACAGCCTCAGGTCACTCAATAAATGGCAAAGCAGACCTTGAACCCAGGTCTCCTGATGTAGAATAGAATGGACACTATCATTCAATTTTGATCAGATTAAAATAATGAACTGTTTGTTTTTTTTAATCTTGATGCCAGCCAGTGAGATGGGTCTGAAAGGCCTAAAGAGCATTACAATCTACTGCTCTGGTTAGCAACTCTGTAACTGGCAATTTATGTAACTTCTCTAAACTCATTTTCCTCATCCTGGGATAATAAATCTTACTGTATAAGGGTATGTGAAAAATAAACTAATAAATATGTATGGCAACTAATACAGTTGTTGGCACATCAAGGAGTCTGTAGAGTAAGAATTCCTTGATCGATGGGATACCCTTTCATGCATTTTTTTGAGTTTGCAGTACCTGGCACAGACGTGTTGAGTAAATATTTACTAAATGAATCATTATCAAATAAATGTCAAATTTAAAGCTATGCTTGAGATATGTTCAATATACTTATTTCCATATACAGACTGTAAACAAAATCTCCATTTCAACCCAGCTCTTGAGGACTAGTTCCCTCTCATGGTAGTGCTTACTTTCCACTGTGGCTCCCTCGTTGGGGTATGAATAGCCTTTTCCTTTCTGTTTGATTCTTCGGATAATGCCCCCATCTTGCAATAAATCCTCTCCTTTGAAATCAAGGAGCTCAATCTAGAAAGAAAAAGGAGATCTGGCTGAGAAAAGATCAAATGAAGCCGATTTAACATACTTCAAGGCAAGGGCAACCAATTCTCCTTTCATTTTACAAAACAAAACTCTTTTTTTATATTGATCTATGCATATCAGTTATTGGAAAAATCAAGAAAAAAAGAACACTGCACTTTTCAATACATGGAAAGAACCTTCTCGTAATGATAACGTCTGGGACCACATCCTCTGGAGAGAAGGGCAAAGCCAGCCAGGAAATACTGGGAAAACTACCTGGGGGGCAAAAGGCCAGAGCTACCAAGTGCATGCTCAACACTGCTGAGTGTTTTCTCTCACTCAAGAAACCACCACTTTTCCCACTCAGAACCACGGAATTCCCTTCTTAAAACGCAAGAATAAATCCTATGAAATCAGGCCTATAATCACTTAAGAGTGTTTTTTCTTAGTTACACTGTTTCAAGCATTTCCCCCCTCAATTTAAAAATCAAGTTTGGCCAAATGTGTGTAATTCAACACATGAAGAATAACATATTCTCACCCCCTGCACTGCCTAATGAGATCTGTGACATTTATAAATTTTATAATATGAAAATACCTTAAACCTGATTCAGTCATATTTCAACATTTATTCCCCACATTTCCATCCTGTCTTCTGGTCAATTTTAATACGCCATACTCGCACCACTCACCAGAATTTTTATTCCTGAGTCTGCTCTTTTGTTTATTTGATACGACCTTTTTGTGCCACAGACACGTTTATAAGAAAGCACTGGCACCCACTCCTTGAGTTTGTGGGAAACAATTCAAGAAGCCAAGCTCCAAAATAAATAAATTGGATTTCATTCTCAGTAGCTAGCTTAGCTCTTATTCTACTGCCTCTTGCTTCAGAACTAGCACTAGAGTAGAACAGATGCTAACAAGGCAGCATCACACACATACTTGCCTCAAAAAAGAGAGTTGCATTTGAGGGAATTCTGGGGACACTGCCAGCCGAGCCATATGCATATTCTGGTTTGCACAGTAAATGGCACATCTCTCCTCTTTTCATGGTAGCCACCCCAATGTCCCATGCCTTGATAACTTGGCCTAAAAATGAAAGGAAAAAGTGAGAGGCTAAAACCGCAGTTATGTTAGTATTAAGTCTTGGTTTGCTGATTGGGGGCTTAACACAAGTGACTCCATTTTGGACCAGTTGTCTCTCTTTTACATACTAACCTGAGAATATTTTTATTAATTTAAGAGAGACAGGAAAGGAAGAAGGGAGAAAGAGAGAGAAAAACATCAATGTGAGAGAAATATCCATCGTTTGCCTCCCACATGCGCCCTGACATGGGATCAAACCCACAACCTTTTGGTGTATGGGCAACCAACTGAGCCACCCAGCCAGGGCAGTTTGTCTCTTTTTTAACAAAAGCTGTAAGCCATCTTTAAAAAGTCTTAACTGTTGTAACACAAAAGTTGAAACAAATTTCTAATTCTTTACACTAGATACTCAGGTAGGAAGTAAGGGCTACAAAAGAACTCAGTAAAAGCTACACACTTAGAAATAAACTGTGATTTTTTTTTTAAAGGCTATCAAAAGATACACTGCTGAGGAGGTAGAAGTACTGATGTGTCAACTGCTCAAAAATTCAGTCTTTTAAAAGTAGCAGTAACATAATCTTTGAAATGAGGCTGGGTTGCAGTTGTTGCTTAACTTGTAATTTCAACCATAATGATGAGTGAATATTTTCTAGGTAGAGATGAAAAAATAAATAGTACAGAAAATGGAGTTCGTCCTAAGGAAGCTAATAATTTAGATGGGTTGACAAAAACAACAAGAAACAACCAGAAAAGAATAAACTGCACTAGAGTCCATGAACAGATTTTTCCTTAAAATTTAGCATAAGGGGGAAATCAAAATGGCGGACAAGTGAATGGAAGTCACACTGACCTCCTACGAGGACCAACCTAGAATCACAACTAAATTGTTTAGGAATCACCTGGAACAAACTGAACAATAGCAAGAGAGGATCCTTATAACCTTGGCCAGACAGAAGAATTAGTATTAGCACAACCTCACTGGTAAGGAGTGTAGTAGAGACTTGAGAGGTGGTCAGGGCACCCATGGGCGGCACCACCAGAGGGATATTGAACCGGCGAGTTGCGTCCCCCTGAGAAGAGCGGGGTCTAAACCATAAGCAGGGATCTCCAGCCTACAGCACCAGAGCCCGAAAAGCACACAGATAACAGCCAGCTGTGAAAAGCAGAAGGGTTGCTCTCTGACAGAGATGGGTGGCTGGAGATACAAAAAGCTGTTTGAAGGCCCAACGCATAAATTTCTATTTGCAGCCACTGAGGAGAGACTGGGAAAGGAGGCTTTGGGGAGAGAACTGAGAGAGTAGCTGGCAGGACCCCGGGGCTTACTGATCTCCCATACGGCAGCAGCCATCTTGCTCAGGCAGACCACTCCTCTCATGGCAACAGCGAGAGAGGTCACAATAGCCCCCCACCCCACCGGAGGGACTCTGCCCTGACCCGATGGTACTAAAACCTGACTGCTGAGTACAGAGTGGCAGCCACAGAGAGTAGATCCCTGGCTAAAGAGGGTGCAGACTGGTCTAGAGACACTTGAGAAGAGACTGAAGATGGTGGGTTTTGGCAGAGAATGGAGAGTAGGTGGCGGGATCCTGGTCCTGACTCCTCCCCCATTTAGCAGCAGCCATCTGGTTCAGGCAGACCACTCCCCTGAGCGGCACCAGCGTGTGAGGACCCAGTGACCCTGCCCTCAGGAGGGCCTCGGCCATGACCCAGCAGTGCTGAAGCCTGACTGCTGCATAAAGAGTGGCAGCCACAGATAGTAGATCCCTGGCTAAAGGGGGCACAGAGTGGTCTAGAGACACTTGAGGAGAGACTGGTGACGGAGGATTTGGGGAGAGAAGAGAGAGAGTGTCCGGCAGGACCCCAGTGCTGACCCCTCCCCCATATGGCAGCAGCCATCTTGCTCAGGCAGACCACTCCCCTGAGTGGCAGCAGCTTGAGAGTACCCAATAATCCCACCACCAGGAGGGACTCTGCCTTGCCCTGTGGTGTCTAAGCCTGACTGAGTGCAGTGTGACTTGATTAACAACTGAGGGAGACAGCCACAGACAGTAGATTCCTCAAGTCTCGAACAGACTGCCTAAGGTCAGACAAGGACAACATCTGACATCATCAGAGGCAGATCCAGAAAGAAAAATGGTCTCCTACCATAGAAGTTCACACCACAAAGTTCAGGAAATCAAGACATCAATTTAAGAAGCAGAAGCAAAAAGGAAGAGCCTCACAAATAATGGGAAGACAAAGAAACACCCCCCAATTAAAGGGAAAGGAAGAATCCCCAGAAAGAGAACTAAATAAAATAGAGACAAGTAAACTATCAGATATTGAGGTTCAAAACAATGGTTTTAAGGAAGCTCAATGAGTTCAGTGAGCTCAGAGAGAATTACAAAAAACTACAGGGAAACCACGAGGAACTTATTGCAAACTATATCAGCATGAAAAAGGCCACAGAAACTATCAACAACTGGCAAGAGGAAATGAAGAATACAATTTCTGAACTGAAGAACACAGTAGAAGGAATCAAAAGCAGGATAGGTGAAGCAGAGGATCAAATCAGCAAGCTGGAGGATGAGGTAGGAAAAAGCTCCCAGAAAGAGCAAGAAAATGTAAAAAAAAAAAAAAAAAAAAAGGACTCAGAAAGAATGAAGAGGCATTTAAGGAAATGCAGGACAACCTGAAACATACTAGTATCCGTATAAGAGAGATACCAGAAAAAGAGGATGAGGGATAGAGAACCTGTTTGAAAAAGTAATAATGGAAAACTTTCCCAATTTGAGCAGAGAAAAAGCCACGCAAGTCCAGGAAGCACAGAGGGTCCCATTCAAGAGGAACCCAATGAGGTCCACTCCAAGACACATCATCATTAAAATGGCAAATATCAAAGAAAAATAGAGTCCTAAAGGCAGCAAGGGAGAAAGAGGTAGGAACATCTTCTTTCCTCTGTGCCTGCAGAAAAGCAAAGGCCTGCAACCAAGACTGCTTACCCAGCAAGGCTCTCAATGAACATGGAAGGCAAACTAAGGAGTTTCCCAGACAAAAGAAGGCTAAAAGAATACACCTCCACCAAACCAGCACTGCAAAATATGCTAAAGGGACTGCTTTAAGAAGATGAAGAAAAAGAGTTTATGAATACCCAGTTCCTTTCAGTCACTAATACTTGATATTACCAATATTTTTAATACTTATTTATCTGATTGTGACAATGATGTTATTTTAATTGTTATTTTATTATTTGTTGAAACTAAACCTGTTTTTGTATATTTCTTGCCGATTTCTATTATTTTTAAAAAGTTTAAATGCCTTTTTGGTATTCTTTAAACATTCTTTTATTAAATATATAGCAGATGTTCCTCGACTTGTCATGGGGTTACATTCAGATAAACCCATTGTTAAGTTGAAAATATTATAGGTCAAAAGTGCATTTAGTGCACCTAAGCTACCACACGTGATATGCTAATCCAGACAGTTTCTACTAATTGCGTATTACTTCTCTACATCATAGGAAATTAGAAGTCAAATCTCGAGAGCCACCTGTATCTTGATCTTTTGCAATCAACAGAAAGGAGAATATGTATTTTAGTTGTTCAAGGTGCAGCCTGCTTGAATGTTACACTGCCTGGATTTGAGTGCCAGGTGTGGCCCTTACTAGTTGTGTGACCTTGTACAAGTTATTTAAATTCTGTGCCTTAGTTTCCTCATCTTCAAATAATAACAAGTACTAGTACCTGCCATAACAATAGCAGTACCAGCCACAGAGTTCTTATAATAATTATTAAACAGAGTATGTCAAATGCATGGCACAGTGTCTGGCATGTAATAGTTATTTAATAAAGGATAACCATTGTAAATACAAATAGACTAACCCTGTTCTCAATGACTGCTTAATATTTCAGTCACTCTCCTATTACAAACAGTACTCTAATCAGAACATTTGTCCGTATGTTTGCCTATTTGGTCCAAATTTATTTGGAGAGTAAATGCCTAGAAGTGCAAAGGTTATGTGCATTTTCAATTTGACAGATTTTGCCCAACTGCCCTTCCAAAATGGCTACGTCAACTTATGTGCCCACACATGGCTCCATTGTGAAAAAACCTGAACCAACAAAAGAAATGTAAAGTCTGCTGTAATAGGCTGCTTTCTTGTCACCGGGACTCCTCAAAAACTGTTACGTGTTAGTGTGGTCACTGAGAACTTTCCTTTTTAACTATCAACTGATATTTTAAGACAAATACTTTATACAGTCTTTCAGGAACTCTTTATATTCTGGAGGTTCTACTGTACACTTGTTCAAGATATTTAGCCAACAACTGAGGAGCAAAGGTCTGCCGAGTTACTAAGACTACAAAGATGATCATTCCCTTCTTCCTTCCAAGGAACACGCATTGCAGTATGGCCAGTGAAGGAGAAAGACACAATATTTTCCTTCTTTCTTTTTTTAAGCAAAAGGTGGTGAACACCGAAACAGTGTATAAACAAAGGGCATTTGCCTTGGGGTGAGGGTTGGTGTAATCGGCAAAGGCTTTTTCATGGGTGATATGCATGCAAGGCCTTAGAAGCTGGAAACCTCAACCAGGGAAATTAAATCCATAGGAGCCCCAAGGTGAATAAACCATGCCTGGCCCTTGCTTTTCTTCTTACTGGAGAACATTAAAGCTTCCCATTGAATAGAACACACAAGGAAAGAGCTGGAATGATATCGACACAGGTATGTTTCTAAAATTGCCAACACTGGGACTCTTCTTAAAAACATTTCCCCACTTAAAAAAGTAACACACTCCTTATAGAACTCTTGGAAAGTAGAGGAAAGCAGAGAGAATACAATAAAAAACCTCTGAAATCTCAGCACGTGGGCTAAACTGTCAATCTCTTAGTTCATTTCCTTCAAATGTGCAGGGTGGGGCAAAAGTGGGCTTACAGTTGGGAGTACATGAAACAATTTTTGTATTAGTATTATTGAAGTATTGTCCACAAGAACAACTGTAAACCCACTTTTATCTCTCTCTGTATATATAGACTTCGCTTGCACAGTAAATTCTTACATTCTTAAATCTCTGGTCATAGTTTATTTGGTTTTGTAGTCTGCTCTTTATATGTCATATTATAGGAGCATTTTTCTTGTTAAAAGATAGTATTTGAAAACATGATTTTTAATAACTATATACTATTTCATCATCTAAATATACCATAATTTCATTACTCCTCTTAAAATACATGTTTGTTGCCCTGGCTGGTGAGGCTCAGTGGGTTGAGCACTGGCCTGAGAACCAAAGGTCTCCGGTTCAATTCCCAGTGTAGGGCACACGCCTGGGTTGCAGGCCGGATCCCCAGCAGGGGGTGCATGAAATGTAACCACACATTGATGTTTCTCTCCCTCTCTTCCCCTCTCTAAAAATAAATAAATAAAATCTTAAAAAAAAAACAAAACATGTATGTTTGTACTTTTTTTCTTTTTACTATTATAAAGTTTTGGTGAACAATTCTGGACCTAAATCTTCACATGACCTTTTTTCTTTGCATAGTAAAACACCCCTTTCCTGACACAAGCAGGACTATGACCGGGAGTAAATTATTTTTAAATAATTTTATATTTTTCAATTACAGTTGACATACATTAGTTTAGGT
The DNA here is from genome assembly GCF_021234165.1 of Pteronotus mesoamericanus. Lineage (NCBI taxonomy): Eukaryota > Metazoa > Chordata > Mammalia > Chiroptera > Mormoopidae > Pteronotus > Pteronotus mesoamericanus. The sequence continues at coordinate 5,773,760 of NW_026555085.1, forward strand.
GTACAATATAGTGATTAGACATTTATATAACTTACAAAGTGATCTCCCAATAAGGCTAGTACCCATCTGACACCATCCACAGTTATGGTATCACTGACTATATTCCTTAGGCTGTACTTTACATCCCTGAGACTGTTTTTATAGATGGCAATTTGCACATCTTAATCCTTACCACTTTTTACCCATATTCCCACCCTTCTCCCACCTAGCATCATCAAAATATTCTTCATGCCCAAGCCAATGTCACATCTCACCTTATAATTAAAAGGTTGTGGGTTCAATTCCCAGTGAGGGCATGTACCTAGGTTGCAGGTTCAGTCCCTGGTCCAAGCATTTGTGATCCCCTGTACAGGCATGTACAAGAGGCAACCAATCGATGCTTCTCTCTTGCATCGATGTTTCTCTCCCTTCCTCTCTCTCTAGAGGCAATGAAAACATGTCCTCAGGCGAGGATTAAAATAAAAAGTTGTCTGTATCAAGGAGTTTGTTTGTTTTCTTTGTTCCTTTATTTCTGCTTCCTGCACTCATATGTCTATTTCCTTCACCAGGTTAGGGAGGGTTTCCATCATTTCTTCAAATAGGTTTTCAGTTCCTTGATCTCTCTCTCCTCCTTCTGGTACCCCTATGATGAGACATTATTGCATCCAATGTTATCCCAGAGGCCCCTTAGTATCCTCATTTTGGGGGTTCTTTTCTTTTTCTGCAGTTCTGATTGGGTGTTTTCTGCTCTCTTGTATTTCAAATCGCTGAATGGATCCTCTACTTGATCTAATCTACTGTTGATTCCCTCTAATGTGTTCATTTTAGTTACTGTATTCCTCGTTTTTGACAGATTCTTTTTAATTTTCTAGCACTTTTAAAAAATTATTTTCTATATGTTTGTTAAAGTTCTGAGTTCACTGAGTATTCTTAAAGTCAGTGTTTTAAACTATGCATCTGGTAGACTATCTCCATTTTTAGTTCTTTTTCTGGAGTTTTAGCCTGTTCTTTCATTTGGGACACATTTGTCTTCTCATTTTGACTGGCTCCCTATGTTTGTTTCTATGTACTGGGTAGAGCTACTACATCTGGTCCTGATAGAGTGGCCTTGTGCAGATGTCATGTGGGGCCCAGTGGTGCAATCTCTCGTCACTTGAGCTGGGTGTTCCAGGTGTATCCCTTGTGTGCCCTCCTGTTGTAGTTGAGCCTCAATAGCTTTTGGCTCATTGAGAGAGGGACTGACTCTCAAACTGATTGGCTGTGACGACTGGCCATCACTAGAGTAGAGGAGCTTTGTGCAGGGCTTGACACCACAGAGCAGGACTCACTTAAACAGGGCTCTGGTGCTTACTGAGTCTGCCCTTTGGGTGTGTCATTTGTGGAGGTGACTGGGTAGTACTCTGGTGTGGTATAAAGCTGGCCATGGGGTGTGTTGGTTCTGGGGCTTTTTTGGAGCAGCTCTGCTGAAAGCCAAGTTAAGCTGCTTCCTTTGTTTCACCTGAGGCCACCTGGTATGAGCTACAAAGAGATCTGCAGGTGGTTGCCACTTGTGCTGGGCTTGGAAGGGCCTGGGAGAGGCTAAGCTGAGAACCGATGCTGGCTACCACTAGTACCAGGCTTGGGGCGACCTGGTAAAAGGTATAGGGCATGCTGAGGCCAGATGCTAACTTGTTTGCGATTTGTGAACCTTTGAGAGGCTTTTGGAAAGCCTGCAGCATGAGCTGTTTGTATGGAAAAGCCACTGGAAATGGCTTGGGTGGGCTCCGAGATGGGTGAGGTCTCGGAATCACCAGGATGGGGTAACGAGTATTACCCAGGTTTCTGGAGACTCAGCTACGGTGCCCACTGTGCCTGCAGGGGGAGGGCACAGCAAAGAAACAGTGGCTTCTTCCACAGCTTCTGTTTGGGAGAAAGCTGTCCCCCAGCTCTTGTCCTGATACCAGACTCCCTGTATGTCCCTGGCGCCTTTTGAGCTGCAGCTCCAGGTCTGGAGCTAAGAGCAAGTGAGTCCAAGTAAGCCAGTCCTCTGGGACTCCTGAAGCCCTCCATCTCACTCAGCCACAATCCCCACTGGTTTCACGGCCAGGATTTATGGAGACTTCCCTTTCCAGCATGGAAACTCAGGGCTGGGACCCCTTGCTCCTTATTGGTGCCTCCACACGGAGATATCCTCCCCATTTTTAACTGCAACTGTGTGTGTGTGGGCCTAGGTTGTTCAACATCTCCACCCCTCCTACCAGTTTCAAATGGCTTCTTCTTTGCATCCTTAGTTGAACTTTTATCACCTAGATCTCAGGCAGTTCTCAATTATGATTGTTCTGTAGTTTGGCTGTAATTCTGACATGTTCATGGAAGAAGGCAAGCACAGCGTTTACCTATGATATCACCTTCACATCTCTATTATTATATTTTTAATTTTAATTTTTTATTTAGAGAGAGGGGAAGGTTGGGAGAAAGAGAGGTAGAGAAACCACAATATGAAAGAAACACTGACTGGCTGCTTTCTGTACGTGCCCCAACCTGGGACTGAACTTGCGACCCAGACATGTGTCCTGACTGAGAATCAAACCGGCGACCTTTTGGTTTGTGGGACAACACCAAACCAACTAAGCCACACCAGTGGGGGTTCTATTCTCATTAATAAAAAAAACTATTAGAGTATCATGCCACAAACACTTCTGATGCACTTCTCTTTCCACTCTTCGGCAGAGAAGGTTGGACCCACTTAACTCAGTTTCATTTTAGTGAAAAGGTAAGATGTGATGCTCAGGGCCTGCTGGTAGTCCTGGATCCCATTTCTTCTGCAAAGCGCTCCCTACACAGCAGACACAGCAACCTTACCTCACGACTCCTAGAAAAGGAAATGCAAACCTGCTATCCCAAGTCAGTATTAAGGCTCAAACCTGTCTCCTGACATTCTTGGGGTACTACCTGGTCCACTTTTATGTTTCTATATGTTCTACCTGATGCTTTCAAAGTCACCAGTGAGCTTGTATGCTCTCATGGATGATGTTAGGTATCTACCTAAAGACTTATGTCTTGACCAGAAGTCAAGAGGGTAAGTTAATTTAAAACATTGCTTTAAATGAAGAATCATAAAAAAGAACATATACATACATCATTTTTTAAAACTTAAAACACATTCAAGTACATTAATGCAGTAACCCTGTGTTAGAAAGCCAAGGCCTTGTCTCCAAGTGCGGCTCCAGTGGTAAGAGCCCCACATCACCTTTACTAGATAAATCACACGTGATATTTCATTTGCATTTACAATGTGAGTTTTTTTTTTTAAAGTGGAGCAAGAACCAAAGACACTTATAAAGCAATCAGTATGCAGAATCCTTCTGATAAAATGTATTCTGAATGGCTTTTATTCTGCTTTTTACCCACCCCTAATTCAATAGCCATTTTAAATTTTTTTAAATTGATTTTAGACAGAGAGGAAAGAGGAGAGGGAGAGGATGGGAAGGAGGGACATCGATCTGCTGTTCCATTTATTTGTGCATTCACTGGTTGCTTCTTATATGTGCCCTGACTGGACATTAAACCTGCAACCTTTGCATATCAGGATGATGCTCTAAGCAATGGGTTACCCAGACAGTGTCGATAGCCATTTTAAAAAATGCTTTCAGCAATTCACCTTAATGTCTTTCTAAAAATGTTTGACTAAATATGTAGTTTTCCTACAATTCCTGTTTTTACACTAATTCCAATGTTTTGTATACTAATAAAATTATATAATTACTTAAAGTACAATACACATAAACACGTTTCAGCTGATTCTTATCAGCAGTCTGAGGAAGGAAAAAACAGCCCTTAATGTCTGGACCCTTCCTGGCAGAGCCAGGCATTAGTGATGTCTGCGGCTGGCCAGGACACACAGCGAGGCCATGTTATTCCCCTGTTGGACATAAACAATCTCACAGAACATCAACATCAGACAAGGTCACTCTGAAACCATGAGAAAATGAGACAAAACAAGAAACACTTCAAAATTTTGTCTAAACATGGACAAAAATCAAGGTCACCATGTAACCTACAGAACACAAAACATCCCCCTCTCCTGGCTACTCTGAGTGACCACTACTTCCCTAGCAGGTATAGCTTTAGTCTCCCTCTTGTCAGCCCTCGCAGGTAAGATTTATTAAGATGCCCAAAGAATTTCCCCAGTCTTATAACATCCAATCCAAAGCAAAGCCCGTCTTCTTCAAACCATCCCTCAAATTGCCTACTACAGGCCCAAACCCTATAAAAGTCCTTATGAACACTCTTACTGACACACTCCACAGTGGGCTTTCTCCCTCTCTGCAATGAGTATGTCCAACTTTTTCAACTACAGCTGCGTTCCTAGTGGTCCGTTGCTGGAGGGCACTGACAAAGTCCAGTCAACTGGATAAAGCCAAGTGCAAGAACACAGCACAGAACAGGATTCCACAATGTCACTTAGAATATTCACAAACAAATGCAGAGCATCAGTTAACCTGGAGTTGGTTAAGCAAGCTTCTACCACATTTCCTTAGGTTCAATTCCTGGAAGTAGAATTACTTGGTCAAAGCAGGAACATTTTTAAGATTCATGACCTTGGAGCTCGTGGTCAAGATGGCAAAGCAGGGAAATGCAGTACTCCCATCCTCTCACAACCACATTGAAATTACAACTAAACTACAGAACCACCATTCAGAACCACCTGAACTCTAGTTGAACAGAAGTCCTACAACCAGGGATACACAGAGAAAGCCACATTGATTCTGGTTGGAGGGGCAGAGATGCTGAATGAACCCATATGTGGTGGAAAAAATCAGATGGGATATCTTCTCTGCAGTGGTCCCCTCTGAGGAACAAGACATCCCAGCCCCACACCAGATCCCCAGCCCAGGGTTCCAGTGCCAGGAACAAAGGTCCCCATGATTTCTGACTGTGGAAACCAGTGGAGGTTGTGGGTGAGGCACAGTCTGGCTCAGGTACCACAGCCCCAACGAAGTGCATCCTGCTCCATGGGAGTGGCCCCTGCACAGCTGATCCTCCTCCTGACGTGCCAACAGCAATCAAGGCTCAACTTCAACAGGATAGTGAACAAAGCCCACCCAACAAGACTGGGGGTGGGGGTGGGCACACCTTGAATGCCCAGCCTGGGTGACCTGTGAGTCTGTGCCACTGAGCCCTACAAGACATCTACTACGTAAGGCCTCTCTACCAAGCCAAGGAGACATAACAGCTCTGCCTAATACACAGAAACAAACACAGGGAGGCAGTCAAACTGAGGAAACAAAGAAACATGTCTCAAATGAAACAGAAGAACAGAACTCCAGAAAAAGAACTAAATAATATGGAGACAAGCAAACTATCCAATGCAGAGTTCACATGACTGGTTACATGGCTGCTCAATGAACTCTGTGATAACAAAGAGATAGGAAACATAAAAAGGGAGATAGATTTTTGAAAGGGGGAAGGACTGTGTCTTTTTTTACTTAGTATAATATCCTCAAGGTTCACCAGTATTGTCACATGTGTCAGAATTTCCCTCTTTTTAAAGGATGAATAATATTCCATTTTATATATACATGACATTTTGTTTATTCATTTACCACATATAATTACTTGGGTTGCTTCCACATTTTTGGCTATAATGAATAATGCTATGAACATGAGTTACAAATATCTCTTTGAGACCCTTTGTTATTTTGAATATATACCCAGAAGCAAAACTACTAAGGCATACAGTAGTTCTATTTTTTATTTTTAAAAACTTTTTTTTTTTTTAATTGATTCCAGAGAGGGGAAGGGAGGAAGAGAGGGAGAGAAACATCGAGTGGTTGCCTCCTGCATGTGTCGTGAATGGGGACCGAACCAGCCACCCGGGCACAGGCACTGACCGGGAATCTAACCTGCAACCTTTCAGTTTGCAGGATTATGGCCAACCAACTCAGTCACTCCGGCCAGGGCAATAGTTCTATTTTTAATTTTTTGAGGAACATTTTCCTTAGTGGCTGCACCAGTTTACATTCCCAAAAACAATGTACCAGGGTTTCAATTTTTCCATAACCTTGTCAACACTTGTTTTGTTTTTTGATAGTTGCCATCCTGATCAATGTGACGTGACATCTCATTGTGGTTTTGATTTGCATTTCCTTAATGATTAGTGATGTTGAGCACCTTTTCATATTCTTGTAGACCATTTATATTTCTTCTTTGGAGAAATGTCTAAGTCCTCGCCCATTTTATAATCAGGTTATTGGGGGTTTTTTGGTTGTTGATTTACAGGAGTTCTTTATATATTTTAGATATTAACCACTTATCATGCATATGATTTGCAAGTATTTTCTCCCATTCCATAGTTTGCCTTTTTACTCTGTTACTGTATCCTTTGATGGAGGGGGTATTTTTATTTTGATGTAGCATAATTTATGTATTGTTTACTTTTGTTGCTGTGCTTTTGGTGTTATATCCAAGAAATCATTGCCAAATCCAATGTCATTAAGCTTTTCCTCTAACTGGTCCTCTAAGAAAATATACTTTTAGGTCTTATGTTTAATTTGGGTTTTTGATCAATTCTGAGTTAATTTTTATTACAGTGTAAAGTTAGGATCCAACTTCATTTCTTTGCATGTGAATATCCAGTTTGGGAAAAACATCATTTGTTGAAAAAAAGTGTCTTTCCCCATTGAATGGTCTTCGCACCCTTGATGAAAACTACTGACTACGCAACCTTTAAATGTATATTTGAAATACAAGCATATTTACAATACTATAGGATGAAACCTGTACAGTTTTATACAGAAAAAAAAAGCACTTTTTCATATGGGAGTAGAAAAGGAAACAAGAAAGATAAAAATAATTTTTTTATCCTTTCCCAAGGACATTGACTTTAGAGAGAAAGGGACGGGGGCGGGGAGAAACATGGACTGGTTGCTTCTCATATGCACCTGACTGTGGACTAAACCTGCAACGCAGGCATGTGCCCTGACAAGGAATCAAACCCGTCACCTTTCAATTAATGGGGCGATGCTCCAACCAACTGAGCCACCTAGCCAGGGCAAAAGATAAAATACCTTAACTGTAAAAAGTTTTCCTTTAAAATATAAAAGTTGAAAAATACTTAAATATACACTTAATCACTAATAAGTTTCAGATCATTAAAAATACATCTAATTCATTCCAAATGTATTTTCATTGAAGAATTTTTAGGACTTAGTACCAACTTCTGATTTGCAATGTTTTGCAAGTATACAGGATGGGGCAAAAGTAGGCTTAGTGTTGTGAGTATACAAAATGGAGTTTATTCTTGTATTATTTATTCATTATTATATTATTACTTATTAATTATTGTATTATTTTCCATACAAACAACTGTATATCTACTTTTGTCCCTCCCTGTATTTTGCATGTTTTTACAAATAAGGTCTTATAATTCTATTTTAAATATTACAGTCACAGTACAATCCCAAAATCAGCATGACTTTCCATTCAATATTTTACTTCTATTTATTCCCTTGGGAAAATATGTACGCCATAAGAAATCCAGAGAGTTCAATGTATAATACATATGCTACAGTCCACATATTATTTTTCTTCATTTTGATGAGTACAACTGCTATAACATATGCATATATACACTGCCTAACCAATGTTTCTTATCTTATACAGTTAAGTAAACACACTATGTTACTGAAGTTTTATAAAAGGTATACTTCTTTATTATCATATTTCTAAATATCACCTGAAAGAATCCTCTAAAGGCCGTGTCACTGCGTTGGTTTTAGTCATGGACAGTTTTTATTCCCATACTCTTTACAGAAAGTATGTGAATGGAATCATAGGCTCAGGACTAACCTTAAAGCTCTTCTCCAGATGCCCCCTTTCTACAGGAGCAAGAAAGGTTAGGTGGCTTGTTCATGTTAACACACCATTATAAAGTACAAAGGGAGGAGGAGCCTGGCTGCCTAACACCTGGCTGGGTGCTCTGCCCACAAGACCATGCTATCTCTACACAGGTCTGTCACTGGTACCATGTCTACACAAAGTTACCTCTTTTCTCTGTTCAAAATCACAGGAAACATAAAAGACTCCTTAATCATAGTGTTTCACTGAGAAAACCTGGGTAGAGAAGGTGGCAGTATAAATTCTCGGCAATTCTTAAATCTATTTGCAAAGATAACTGCTGAGAGACGATTTTTCTTAAATCTCTCAACTTCTTCCAGACAGAAATTCAAAGGGAAGAGTAAGAGCTTGGGGCAGTGGAAAGAGAGGTCTGCATGGCCATCTACTCTGAGATCATCTAAATTGAATAATGCCATAGCCATGTGGATGGCCCTTGAGGTTCCCATCCATAAATCAACAAAAATGAAAAAACTCCTAATTTAACTGTCATTATTATCTGCTACATCAAAAAAAGAATCCTATTTGATTCTGATTGCTATCTTACTGAAATACGAAATACATATCACAGGAGCCATTCACTCACTAAGGCCCTGAAGGAGAAGGGGGCAGTGGCACAGCAAGCATGAGAGCCTGGAGGGAGAACAGCTGGACAGGAAGCAGAAGGCACCAGGACATACAAAGGCCCATGACCCATGAGTACCAGGGGAGACAGAGTGGCAGAGCTCCTCACTTGCTGTTTCCTTTCCCAGATCACTGCTTAGTTAACAATTCAACTAAACTGTAGAAGCAGAAAAAGAAAGAAATTATAGTAAACACCGAGCCATGGTGGTGAACAGTGGGATTAGCCCTCTTCTGCTACACTTAATCTGGCAGTGAACCAGAAGTCTGTCATATCTATGGCAAATAAGAATAAAAAGACATCACACATTCCACTTACATGTAGAATCTAATGAACAAAATAGAAACAGACTCATAGATACAGAGAACAGACTGACAGCTTTCAGAGGGCTGGGGGGTTGATTGAAAAAAGGTGAAGGGGTTAAACAACAAAAAAAAATCTCATAGACACAGACAACAGTATAGTGATAACAAGAGGGAAAGGCAGTTTGGGGAGGTAGAAGAAGATAAAGAGGGATAATGGTGATGGAAGGAGACTTGACTTGGGGTGCTGAACATACAATACAATGTACAGATGATGTATTATAGAACTGTACACCTGAAACTTTTAATTTTATTAATCAATGTCACCCTAATAAATACAATAATTTTTTTTAAATGGTGTAATTCAGTCATGATTTTGAACACACAACACGGTCCACAAAGTTTTGATGTATAGGCTATTCTTACAAGCTGAAGTAAGAATATTAAATCAACTGAAGACATTTAAAAGCATTTGAAAAGAAATTAGTATAAATCACATTTAAGAGTTGAAAATGGAGGTTATTAACCTTTTTTTCCTCAGGACCCTTTTACATCTTAAAAACTGAGGATGCCAAATTTTTACTTATATATCTATATAGCTGCCACATTAAAAATAGAAATAGTTAGCCCTGGCTGGTATGGCTCACTGGATTGAGTGCTGGCCTGTGAAACAACGGGTCGCTGGTTCAATTCCCAGTCAGGGCACAGCCTGGGTTGTGGGCCAGATCCCTAGTAGGGAGCATGCGAGAGGCAACCACACATTGATGTTTCTCTCCCTCTCTTCCTCCCTCCCTTCCCCTCTGTCTAAAAATAAATAAATAAAATCTTTTAAAAAATAGAAATAGTTATATGCTAATTCATTTAAAAATAACCTCATTATGTTAGTAACTGATTTTTATGAAAATAACTGTATTTTCCAAAAAAAGTATTAGTGGAGAGAGTGATACTGTTTAGTGATTTTACAAATGTAAAATAAGTCTGAATTAATAAAAGATAACTGGGTTCTCATATCGACTTTTACATTCATCTGTTGCAATTTTGGTTGGTGTACACAGCAAAAATATCGAAACTCAAATATAGATAGTTGGAAAAGGAAGGAGTATTTTAATAGCCTTTTTAGATATTTATAAATATAATCATCTGATATATCAAAACTAGACAAATGGTAGTTTCATAAAGGTTAGTGGCAATAAGGAACCTGAGAACCTATCAATGAATTTTTTCTAGTATATTACAGTAAAATCCATTGGTTGAGCTTCCACATTGAATAGATCTTTTACTCATGAATAACTTTGTAACATCTTGCATTGGTCATTGGGAAAATATGCGTTCACTGAATTACACAGATTTTTGAAATGTAAACAGATTTCATCATATAGTATTTTTTAAATCACTTACATTAATATCCACTGATCTCATCAGAAATCTTTTATATTTTGGGAAACTGTCAAGCTCAAAGTGGCAGACGCAAATATCCAAAGCTGTAATCTTCACTTGAAAATTCAATGGTAATAAATATTATCAGTTGTTTTCCTTAAAGTAATAGGTTACTTCATTCATTTTCAAGGAAACACCTATCTAACACTAAGTAATCAAGTCTGAAGAATCATATGTTTTGCCCTTTCTAATAAAAATGGTGTTTCATGGAAAAAAAAATGCAGCCGGCTCAGCTCTCAGCTAAAGCAAGTGCACAGGGTGTGTGCCCTGGAGATAACCACCAGCCTGGAGCATGCGGTATGCTTTGTATGTGCTTCCCTTTCTGTCACAAAATAGCATGACAATGTGAGCCTCAAGGATAACGATTTAATAAAATGATTATTTTACACTCTATCAAGGACATTCTTAAGTGTAACTGACTTCCCTTTTTTTCTAATTGAAACCATAAATGAGGGCAGTAAAGGATGCCTGACTGCTGGTAGAGTCTGGAGCCACTGCCTAGATTTGGGCTCAGGCACCAGAAGTTTTTACCACCACAGATTTTGTACCATTGATGCAAATGTCAACACAGTAAAAAGATAAATAACATCTTAGTATTATTATGAAAACAATTTTGACATTATGGACCTCCTAAAAGGATCTTGAAACTCCCAGGGACCCAGGGACCATAATTTGAGAACTATGGCTTTAAAATATCTTTACTTTTGGCAAGGAAAGTACCCACCAGCACCTATGTATTAGAAACAGCAATAAGTCCTGGCTAGTGTGGCTCAGTGGGATGAGTGCCAGCCTGCAAACCAAAGGGTCGCAGGTTTGATTTCCAGTCAGGGCACATGCCTGGGCTGCATGCCAGGTCCCCTGTAGGGGGCGTGCAAGGGGCACACATGCATTGATGTTTCTCTCTTAAAAAAAGAAAAGCAATAAATCTAAGCAAAACACAACTCACTCAATACCCTCTTACCTTTGCCAAGACTAAAGACAAATGGTTCGCTTCTATCATGACTGGAATCAAACTTCTTTCCATTTGACAATTTTCCCGTAAAATGGACATAAACTTTATCTCCGATCATTGGTGTTTCCTCACTATTCCCCACTCTCTTGACAATCTAGAAAAGACAAACATCAAGAAAAAGGAGGTGGAACTTTTAACTTCTAATCAGAGAATCAAAAGATCACACAGTCCGCCCTAGCTGGTGGCTCAGTGGATTGGGCCCCAACCTGAGAACCAAGAGGTAGCTGGTTCGATTCCCAGTTTAGGGCAAGTGCCAGGGTTGCAGCCCAGGTGGCCAGTGGTGGGTGGGGGGCACGCAAAAGGCAACCATACATTGATGTTTCTCTCCCTCTCTTTCCCTCTCCCTTTCCTGCTGGGAACCATCCTGCCTGGTTTCAGGGACTGTAGCCTTGCCGACAGGCAAAAAGGCCCTAAGGCTAGAGCTGAGTAAGGAGGCCTCAGGAAAATAGGCCACTGAAGAGACAAAACCTGTTCCCCTGGCAGGGGCGCAGCCCTTGCCTCCCTCTCACATCACCCTGCTTGGCTCCAGAGGATGGCTGGTTAGTCAGTGACGGTCAAGATCCCTTTATGGCAGGGGCAACCTAAGACAGGCACAGTCACACGGGGGCCATCAGGGAACGACTCTGGGGACACTGAGAAGGGGCAAAAGACTCTCACCCCTCATCTTTGTCATGGCCGAAGTCCTCATTCTATCTGAAAGAAGTCTCCGTGTCTCTTGGCTGCTCTGCCCATCACCTGACTGGTCAGTGAAACAATACTAAAGGCAGGTACAGCCCTAAACTGGATCAGGCCCTTCCCAGGGACAATTAGGCCTGGAAGATGAATGCATTAAATCCTATGAAACTTTGCTAAGAATGTCCTTGAGTTAATGAGTACTGATGTTTGTGGTTGAGCATGGAATGTGATCAGTTTCCCAGGTTTCAGGGACAAATGGGCGCCACCCTCTACCAGATCCTGAGTTGAGGCAAATCTCTGTGTTCCCTCAATTATAGCCTTTTGACATTGGTTGATGAGCTTTGCATTCTTGCTGTATACCCTTGCACATATCATTCTCAATAAAAGCCACGTCAAGAGAAGGGCTGCCCCATTCTCCATTAGAGGGAACTGCCACCCCCTTTCCCTGGCAGACCGAGAAGTGTCTGGAACAAATATTTTATTTTCCTTCATTAGCAGCGACCCGTGGGGGGACTCTGTACAGGACACAGTAACCCCCCATCACTTTCCTTCTCTAAAAATAAATAAATAAAATTTTTAAAAAAGGCACGTCCATTTCACATCCCTGAAGGCAGATTCGCAAATAATTATTTCATATAATTACAGTTTCATATAATAATAATTCATTTTCTAATAAAGGAAATGCCAAAAAAAATCTCCAATCTGCAAAATATTTAGGTATTGTAAAACCCAGTACATTTATTTCATTCTTGGCAGAGCAGCTACTACTGCAATTGGTAAATCCTGGAAAAAAGGAAATCAAATCCAGGCATGTGGCAGTGTAATTTATTCTATCAATCACCTGTGCTAAATTAATCATTTTTATTAGATAGCAGAGTGTGGTAGCTGATGTCCAAAGAACATCTTTTTGGGGGAAAGATCTGAATTTTTTTCTAAAGAATTCAATTATTTGTTCTTATATTCCTCTTGGAGATGTGTCTTTCCTGCCCTACCCTCATTATTACCACATAAATACTATCTTAGGATCTACAACTTTCTTAGTTCAAAAACTCAGTCTCTAAAGGAAAAGAATCATTACTGCAACTCCACTGAAAAACTGTTAGAACTAATCAATAAATTCAGTAAAGTTGAAGAATATAAAATCAACATAAAGATATCAGTTGTGTTTCTATATATTAACAATGAAAATCTGAGAAAGAAACAAACAGTTCTGGAAATGCAAATCAAAACCACAATGAAGTACCACCTCACACCTGTTAGAATGGCTATTATAAAAAACAAGAGATAAAGGGGAACCCTTTGTGCACTGTTGGGAATATAAACTGGTGCAGCCACTGTGAAAAAGAGTATGGAGGTTCCTCAAAAAATTAAAAATAGAACTACCACATGACCTAGCAATCCCGGTTTTGGATGTAAGAGGGGGGACTCAAAATAAATGGTAATTATCTTCTGGAGGGCAGGCCCCTTGTAGTAGAGGTTTCCCCAGCTACAGTGAGTGTTCTAGGAACCCATCTGTATCTGTGTACCAGCTGGTGCTGTTGTGAGAGGCTGTGTTCGGCTCCAGTAAATTTACTTTGAAGACTCTTTCAACACATTTGCACATTTCACGACAGGTGATTTACAAGTACACCTGTCTACACTGCACTGAGTGTTTAGAAGTTTTTGACCAAAAACAGCATGAGCCCCATACCCCACCCTCCCTATTCACCCAATTTCACCCCAGGTGACTTTTTTTTTGTTTCCCCGGATGAAAAAATTCCTCAACGGGAAACATTTTGCTGATTCCAATGTACCAAAGAGGTGAAACAAAAAAACAGCAGGAGCACTAAAAGGCATCACAATTGACAAGTTCAAAAACTGTTTTGAGCAGTGGAAAAAAGTTTCAACAGGTGTATTGCATCAAATACAGAGTAGTCTGAAGCTAACTAAAGTTTAAACATATAAGAATACACAATTTTTTATACATAAATTTTGTGGTTTTTTGGGTTCCCCCCTTATAAACCCAAAGGAAACAAAATCACTATCTCAGAAAACTATCTGTACTCCCATGTCACTGTAGTATTATTCACAACAGCCAAACCCTGAAAGCCACCTAAGTGTCCATGGGTGAATGGAGAAAGATGCGACACACACACACACACACACACACACACACACACACACACACACACACAAATATTATTCGGCCACGAGAAAGGAGGAAGTTATGCCATTTGTGACAATATAGATGAACCCTGGGGGCATTATGCTAAATGAAATAAGCCAAAGAAAAAACACTGTTATATCATTTAATGTGGAATCTAAAAAAGCTCAGCCCACAGAAACAGAGAGCAGAATAATGGTTGCCAGGGGCTAAAGCATGGGGGAAATGATGAGATTTAAGTCAAAGCATATAAATTTTTAGATATAAAACAATTAAATTTGGGACATCTAATGTACAACATGGTGGCTATAATTAACAACACTGTGTTATATACTTGAAAGTTGGTAAGGAGAGAACTTAAACGTCTTCACCACAAAAAAGAAATGGTAATTGTGTGAGGTGATGGAGGTGTTAACTAAGCCTATGTGGTAATCATTTTGAAACATATAAATGTATCAAATTATCTCACTGTACACCATACACTTATATAATGTTATATAATTATGTCTACAGAGTTGCAAAAAATAATTCTAATTTTAAAAATTAAATTAAGAGCTACTTAAAAAAATCATCACTGCCCTTCACGGACTTCAAACAGGAAAAAGTGTTAAAAAATTAATCTAAAAGAAATCACATAATATTCTAAAAGTGCTCACTGTCATGAACTGCGTGCGATATTTGGGAGCCTGAGCCTCCTCTGGAGGGGATCTGCATTTGTAGGATGATGAACAAGTAACTGGGCATATGGGATAGACAGCTACCAGGGGTCGGACAGCTATGCACAGCAGCAGGCGATATTGTAATTAACATCACTTCGGGTTTCCCCAGCAAGATGAACTTGTGCCTGAATCTGGAGTTGCCTTAATACTACAATCTAGTCTCAATTCATTAAAAATAAAAGTAAGTGCCACAATTTTATCTTCCTGGACTAGTTACTGACTTCCCAGAACTGCCTTGGTCTTTTTTTTTTTTAATATAGATAATACATAATAAGAGACTGACATAGCCATGGCACTATGCTAAATGCTTTATGTAATCCCAAAAACTCTAGGAGGTAGGTAGTACAGTCGTAGGTACCTCGTTACTCATTAATTCTTTCCGGAACTCATGACAAGTGCCAAAACCAACGAGGACCAAACTGTTCACGAGCTACTGTGAGACTGCCATGTGGACCTCTGTGTAATCGTGAGAGATGGGCACCGAGCAGCTAGAGTGCTGAAACATTTTTTTCCTGTCAAAATGCGACGAGTACAGAGGTTTAAAGAGTTCTGAAGCCGAGGACTACCAAGGTATGACTGTATTACTATTCCAGTTTTACCAATGAGGAAACTTTATCACAGATAGGAAGTCAAAAAATTAGTAGGCCTATTTAATCTTAAACCAAGATCCACAGTGAAACCTGAGGCTGACAGTGATACATGACATGATTTAAAAGACTTACAGTCTCAAAGTGTTCCTTACAGTTTAAACCTAAAAATCTTATTAGTTAACCCCGAGAACAAAGCAGAACCCAAGGCAAGTTGGGGACTGTGTTCTCTAATGGGAGCTCTGAAAAGATGAAAGAGGAAGGAGATGCAAGAGGGCAGCTTGCAGAATCTCACTGTCTCTAACAGCATACTGGAGTCTGGGGTGTGCAACTCATACAGCTGTAAGGTTCACATGCCATCTGATAGAAGGTCAGGTCTCATGATATAAATCAACAGCATGAAACCCTTGTTCTGTAGTTGTAAGTCTCCAAAATCTGGCTTGGCATACAGCAAGCTAATAGTAAAACATACACATATTCAGAAGAGATTCAGGCAAAATGAAAAAGAAAAAAAAAGCCATTCACAAAAGCAACATTAGACAAAACAAACTAAAAATTCTCATTTGCTACTGTGGACACAAGGACATATAAAAGATCAGCACAGAGGCAATATTTAGAATGTAAGTCTAAGCATATAAACTTTCTAAGATAATCTTTTCAGCAAAAAAATTTACAAAACTTGAATGCATAACAGTATAGGAGAAATAACTTAATATGACTAAAGCCATTTAACTTTTCTCAGCTTCAGTTTATTCACTTACATGGAATATAAATATCTATTTTCCATCTATAAATAGAAGAATGAAGAGGTACTCTGTCTTAAAAGACCACTGCGAGATACAAATAACACATGTAAAAATGATTCACTGCATGGTACATCCTATTTGTATATAAAAACAAATCCTTTTGAACTTTGCAAGTTAGCTCTTCTTTTTTCTTTAAAAAAACAGTTTGAATCATTATAAGCTAGCTTTAATACACTAAAATATTATATTAAAATATCAACCTATTTGTACACTCTGAGAACAGAGAGAAACAACCTTTTGGAGTCAGACATAACTTGGACCTGAACCCCAGACCTGCATTTACTTATATGTATGATACTCAACAAGTTAATTTACCTGGATGGGCCTCAATTTCACCATCTATTGTGTAATCTAGGATTAAAAATACACCTCAAGCTATGAAATGATTTGAGACTTTGTCATGTTTGGCACTTAGTAAGCCTCAGTAAATATTATCTACCTCCAGCCCCACTCCCAAAAAGATTTTTATCATCATTCCAGGGAGTGAATTTCCCTCCATGTCATTGGTCCTCATAGCCTCACCTTTAACACTCCTCTGTCTTTCTTAGAGGTGATATCCTCTCCCTGTTCAGCAACAGCTGCTGCTGGGCTTTCTCCATTGTTCTTGGTAACTTCATCAGTAGTCATTGTCTTTTATAAGTAGAAAACCTGCTGAGAAAAAACATATTTAGGAAAAATATCACTTCATGCATCATAAAATGCTCCCAGAAACTGGGCTTTCATAACCTGATCTAAGTTAAAGACAATAAAGTTAAACACTGAAAATGAAAACAAAAACATTCTCTATGAGCACGTGCTGATGTCATGAGGCATGTAAATAAATAAAAACATCATGCAACTCTTCAATTTCTCATCAGGCTCTGGTCCCAAAGTAGGCAGCAGTATTTAAAAAAAAAAAAAGGTAGATTTGATAGTGATTAGATTCCTTAACATAATTACACATTGAGAAGTAATCCTTTCAGAACTTTGAAAACCCCCTTTTCCTACAGCCCTGTTCTTGACAGAGAATTATGAACTTATCAAGTGTTCTGATAAGAGAATGACAATCTAATCATAGTGGTAAATAGAGCAGGCTTTGGATGCTGACAGACCCCAGTTCCAGTCCTAGCTCCAGCAATATCTGTTTGACATTTGCAAACTTACTTATTCTCACTGAGCCTCAGTTTCACATCTGTAAAATGGACAGGGTACATTGTTCAGAGAGTTACTACAAGGCATTAATAATGTACAGTAAGAGATTAGCGCTGAGTCAAAACTTCATAAGCATTTATTATGATTCATAAGCATTTATTATGATTATTCTTGGGTCTCCTATAGGGTCACATCTTTCATTTCATGCTCAAAAATATCTACAGAATGAGGCTCTTTCCTAGCATGATATTCCAGGCCCTTCACAATCTGGTCCTAATCTATCTTTCAGGTCTAGCTTCCACTACTTTCTTTTACTTTTTTCCCACGCAGCTCATTATGTAGCTAAACCAGACCAATTCCTCTTCCATCACAAGCCCTGTGCTTTCCCATCTCCACGTTTTTGTTGTTCTTTATCCTCTCCAGGCATTCTCCCCCCTCAAATGCTACCTCCAGTGTACCGACCTTGACCTTATACTTGGCGGTATCTGTTCTTCTCTGTACTTCTTTAGCTCGTCCCTTGATCTGTTGTCTATAATATATTCATAAAACAGACTTGTTGGATTTAAAAGATCCTTGGGAGCAAGGGCCATGGTTTTGTTCATATTTAAGATTCCTTAGACAACCTCTACCTTCTAGATTAGAGAGACAGAAATGATAAGGAATTTGGAGCTCTTTTTTACCTGTCTGATGTTGGCTAGTTTAATTTCTTACAAGCCCTTTTTCTCTACCTGTGTAATTAGAATAACAATATCTACTTCCACAGTTATCTTCTGTATTAAATGGTATAATGTATATTTTAAAAGTCTACTATCCCAATGTTAGCTCTCATTATCAGTCACCAAAAGGACAATTTTTCATGCAAAGCAAACCAGTGTTACCAAAGGATAATCAATAGATGAAACAAAATACACCTCACTAGCTGCTGCCATGATTAACTCCATACTGCTCTCCTGGTTAAGCAGGGAAAGTCAAGAATCAGCCACTTCTACAGCTATTCCATAAGAGGCTTAAAATGAACCTAAGGTTCACCTGCTGGACCTTCTTGTCTACACAGTCAAGAGGAGCACTTCACACTTGTGAAAATGTCTCAATACAACTGAGAATTAGACAACTAAAACATATATTGCAATGTTTTTACTCATTTCCAATTGACCTAAATTTACTTCAGTGTCAACAAAGACACAAACCAAATTTTGCTGGGCCCAAGAATCATCAGAGAGAACACCAAAAACATCAGGGGCTAAACCCCTTTGTTTTAATTTATAGCACAGTTTATGCCAAATACAAAAGCTTCATATGCTAGGCTCAGGATAAGGGAGAGGCGAGAACAAAGCATTGTCAAACAAAGAAAATTATCCAGTTACATGTGATGCTGGGCTAGATAACTGGGAAAATTCGACCAATGGGGCTGATTCTCAGCTTCTAGAAACCTACCTCTTATAACAGCCCTCTCTGAAGCACAGAAACTTGTAGAAGGCACCTCAAAAGCAGGAAGGGAAATCTTGTAAATATTTTGGCAGTAATGGACTGTATCCCTGGAAAAATACATACACGTGGGTGCGGGGGTGCAGTGGCTTCTCAGATACACTGAAATCCATCAATAAACACGAGGGATTTAAGTCAATCAGTAAATTAAAACCACCAGGTGAAAGGTTACTAGGGAACAGGACAGTCACACAGCCTCAAAGCATGAACCTACAGATTACTTATTACTAAACAAGGAAAAAAGGCTTTCCAATGAAGTGATCTGCATCATGACCAAGTTCTGCATCACCAATAATAACATAAACTGATATCACTGCACCTCCTGATGTGATGTAATGAAAAACATACATGTGGTGGTGTTACAGAGGTCACCAAAACTGTTAGCGACTGGACCGGAGCCCCTATGGCAGCATCTGGTGAGTTTAAATCCTCACCCTGCTCCTTCTCCATGACCCCATTTCTGACTTCTCCCACAATCAGCCAACTCTGCCAGTACTCCGGTCTCCTCTGCTTTTCTCTGGCTGCCATTGTTAGTCAGGGCAGGCTCGGCCCAGTGATGTTGAGGAACCTCTTTTCAGCTTCTCAGGCAGGAGGGGAACCGCTTCTCTTCTTCCTGTCAGAGTCTTGCCCACCTCCCTTGCTCTGCTTGCTCTGAGGGTCTGCCATAGCTACTTAACATACCTAATGAACCTAACCAGCTGTTACTGATATGCAAAGCACTTCTCAACCTGTCCGTCCACTTTCCCATCCCCCAAGTGGTGGCTGTGGGGGTCTTGGGGCTTCACAGCCTACACCTTGTCCTGAACCTTATTCCACACCCATTATAGTGATCCTACCAGAAATGTTTAACCTGAAACCAATCAAGAAAAATACACAAAATTAGCATAATTAACATTCTACAAAACAACTGGCTTAGACTTCTAATGATGTTACTTTGACAAAAGACCAAAAGGAAAAAAAAAATGGGAAGGGGGATGCTGCTCTCATTTAATGGAGACTAAAGAGACACAACAACCAAACTCAATGTGTGGCCCTTGGCTGAATCTAGAATTAGGGAGACAAAAACTATAAAGCACATTTTGAAAAAAATTAGAAAAACTGGAAAACAGTATAGTACATTATCATTACTGTGTAATTTTAGCTTTCTGGATTGTGCTGCAGAACTGTGGTTTTATGTAGAATGATATCCTCATTCTTCAGAGACATACACTGAAGTATGCAGGGGTGAGGTGTCACAGGTCTGCCAGTTACTTTCCAGTCATTTAAGAGAAAGCATGTGCGAGCACAAGTATCACAAAAGCACAAAAACAAAGCATTGAGGAAGCATGTCTGCAATACATCCAAAGTCAATCCTTTTTTTTAATGCTCATCATTTGGTCAGCTTAATTTTTAAATCACTTTTATTGTTATTCTAATACAATTGTCTCAATTTTTCCCCCTTTGCCTTCTTCTGCCCATCCCATTGCCTCCCCTCCCCCGACTCTGAGAGATGCAAACTAAAACCACATTGAGGTATCTCCTCAACTGTCAGAATGGCCACCATTAATAAATCAATAAACAACAAATGCTAGCAAGGGTGCTCAGAATAGGGAACCTTGGTACACTGTTGGTGGGAATACAGACTGGGGCAGCCACTGTGGAAAACAGTATGGAATTTCCTCAAAAAACTAAAAATGGAACTGCCTTTTGACCCAGTGATTCCGCTGCTGGGACTATACCCTAAGAATCCCTAGTCAACAATTCTTATGGACCCCAATGTTCATAGCAGCACAATTTACAATAGTCAATTGCTGGGAAGAGCCTAAGTGCCCATCAGTAAATAAGTGGATCAAAAAACTATGGAACATTCACACAATGGAATGCTACGCAGCAGAAAGAAAGAAGGAGCTCTTACCTTTTGTGACAGCATGAATGGAACTGGAGAATGTTATGCTAAGTGAAATAAGCCAATTGGTGAAAAGACAAATACCATATGATCTTACCTATAACAGGAATCTAATGAACAAAACTAATGAATAATATAGAACCCAAGGCATGGATCAGCTTAATTTTTTAATGAAAATATTGTCAATCAAAAACACTATTTTTGGTTCTAACCCTGCCCTTTGGAAGCAATGACGTTCTAAAGTTCAAATACATAGAAAATGTGTGTAAGTTGATCTGCTACCTAAGTCCCACTTGATAAATGAATATGCTCTTCATTCTCAGTTCTAACACTTCAAGGGATGTAAGTATTCTTCATAGTAATCTCAGAGAATCATTCTGAGTATTATGGAGCCCATATGAAAAGGGGTAGTGCAAATAATTAAAATGCTAAAATAAAAACAATAAAACAAACTTCTTTAAACTTCTGAGGGCAGATAAATCTGGAAGAATAAAGAAATAAACCGAACTTTCCAGTATTTCTTCTTAATTCCAGTTATGCAACTTGGGGTATAGATTTTTGTAGCAAACAAAACACTTTAAAAAAACAACAATGACAACAACAAAACTTTTTCTTTGATATAGTGTTATATGAAAGAAGGCAGTAAGAACAGACTATTCCGAAAAACCTGTAAGACACATACTTCTTCAGAAAGCTTCACTTTTTTTTCATAAAACAGCCTTCTCTACCTGCCTCTACCCTAGGATTACTCTGCATTTAAAATCACTATATAGCTATGGATATTTACCTATGACAAAACTCTCTGTTCTAAATTCTCCAAAGAGGAGAAGTTGCTACCCAGGACATCAGAGGGAGAATGTGCGGCTCCTTCTGTTATGGACATGCCAGATAAGCACATACTTTCAAAAGTACTAGTCAGCAAACACCTAAGACATAACAGAAAAATAAGAATACACTTAAAATTTCATCAACTTTATACTGAAAACTTCAGTTGATATAACTAAATTTTTGTAGCCCCCCCAAATAAAAGGCAGTTTAAAACTTTGTCCACGAATTCCCCATGTACATTACTTGCTGTGTTGTTCTCTTTGTTAAAATATAGATGTCTTATACCATACTGTCCTACTATATAATAGGAGAGTTTCACAACGACGGCAAAAAACAATATAGGAAATGGCTACTTTGTTAGAAGCACAGAAAACTCAGCACCATTCTTTCTAAGTACCACAGACATTTGGGCCAAAAAGGCTTTCAGCAGAAAGAAGGGAAGGGGAAAGGGAAAGAGAGGAGGTAGGGGAAGGAGGAGGGGAAGGAGAAGTGGAAGGCTTGTAAGTGAATGTATAAAGTACTTCCTAATTTTGAAAATATCCATGTAAGGATGAACTGGAAAGCCCTCATTCACTTTCAAATCCAGACCTCTCAAAAATATTCAAGTCCCGTAACACAAGAGTATCAGTCAGGAGTTATCTGACTGGAGAGAAGGCATACATACAACAGAGAGATAAATATGCACGCAGAGGAAACCCGATCATATATAAAGACAGACAATACAACTACATGAAACAGCACACTACATTTATTTACCTACTTTCCTCCACACTGGGCTGGGAATGAGGGCACAAATAATCCCCCTATACATGCTCATTTATTTTTTCTCCTTTAAAAAAGAAACCTTCAAGAAGATTTACAAATGGCCAAAAAGAACACGAAAAGATGCTTAACATCATCAGTCAAAAGGGAAATGCAAATAAACATCACATCCATTAGCCTGGGCTATTATCAAAAAGGGAGAAATGACTAGTGTTGATGAGGATGCAGAGACATTGGAACCCTCCTGCGCTGCTGGCAGAAATGTCAATGGCACAATCTCTGTGGAAAATCTGGCAGATTCTCCAAATGTTAAACATAGAATTATCATATAACCCAGCAACTGCTCTCCTAGTTCTAGGAGGGGGGACCCAAAAAAACCCAGAAATTATTTATAAAAAATTGTGTTTTTATTTGTACATGTTTAAACTTCAGTCACTTTCAAAGTATTCTCCATTTGACGCAATACACCAATCAAGACGTTTTTTCCACTGTTCACAGCAGTTTTTGAACTCATTAATTCTGATGCCTTTTAGTGCTTCTGCTGTTTTTTGTTTCACCTCTTTGCCACATCAGCAAACTGTTTCTTTCCAAAGACTTTTTTCATTCTGGGAGATAAAAAGAAAAAGTTATTCAGGGTAAGATTGGGTGACTAGAGAGGGTGGGGCATGGAGGTCATGCCATTTTTGGTCAAAAACTGCTGAAGAGTCAGTGTGGTGTAAGTAGGTGCACTCCTAAATCACCCATCATGAAATGGGCAAACAGGTTTAAAGAATCTTTGAAAAAAATTTACTGAGGCCAAACACAGCCTCTCACAACGCCAGCTGGTACACTGATACAAATGGGTTCCTAGAACGCTCACCTAGTTGGGGAAGCCTGTCTTACAAAGGGGCCCGCCCTCCAGAAGACAATTCCAGGAGATTTTTTGGGTACCCTCCTTATATACCCAAAAGACATGAAAACACAGATTCAAACACACACTTCTACATCAATATTCATAGCAGCATTATACACAACAGCCAAAAGGTGGGAGCAACTCAAGTATCCATAAATAAAATATGGTGTGTATATATGGATTATATGTTATTAAAATGAGTATTATTCAGTCATAAAAAAGAATGAAATTCTGATACACGCTACAACATGGATGAACCTTGAAAACATACTAAGTGAAATAAGCCAGATACAAAAAGACAAATAACTTATGACTCTACTTACATGAGGTACCTAGAATAGGCAAATTCAGAGACAGAAAGTATAAGAGATTTTCAGGATTGGGGAGAGGGCAGAGAGATCAGTAGTTGTTTAATGAGTACAGAGTTTTTGTTTGGGAAGATGTAAAAGTTCTGGGGAAGAGCAGTGGGGATAATTGCACAACAATGTGAATGTACTTAAATGCCACTGCAATGTACATTTAAAAATGGTTAAAATGATAAATTTTGCTATGTATATTTTATCAGATTTAAAACAAAATGAAACCAATCAACCTGAGGCCAGAGAAGACAAAAATGAAGTGAGCAGGCTGGTCAGCGAAGCTTCATCTCTCTTTCATCCTACCTTCCCCTTATTAGGGGGTTGTACCTGTCACCTTGCCAGTGCATTTCCCAAGCTCGGAGTGAACCTGTGGCATGATTTCTTCATCAGTTCTTCAGGGACCAAAGGCTCTAAGATGTCCAGTCATGAAAATAGGAAAGAGAATCCTAAACAGAACTACTACTTCATAGCTACAAATTCTTTCCTCCTTTATTGCATTTCTTAGATACTTAGAATGCCTTAGTAAACACGTTTCTTCCCAGTAATTACCACCTGAGGCAAGCATTTGAATCCTCCTTTAGTACTTTTTCTTACATTGATTTCAGAGAGACAGATATTGATTTGTTGTTCTTTTTATTTACTCATTCATTGGTTGATTTCTTTTTTGTTTGTGTCCTGCAACATTGGTATATTGGGACGATGCTCTAAACCAGCTGAGCTAACCAGCCAGGGCCTTCTGGAACTTTCTTGACTTTATCAACTGTCTGTTATCTCTCACTAGCTGTAGATTGCTCCACACCAAGTCATGGCACCCCTTAGCTCAAAAGTATATCTGATATACATCACTGTTAAGAGCTGTGGCAGACTGCTAGTGATTCTCAGTATCCCTCATTCCATTTCTTTAAAAATAAAACCTCTACTGTTTAATTGGACATGAAGCTTCTCAGAATACAGTTCCAGTTTCCTCTCTTGCAGCCAAGTATGGTCATGTGACTAAATTCCAGCCAATGGGATATAAGAAAAATATATTCATAAAGAATAGGGTAGCCAGCTGGGGGAAGAATACTGTAAAAAGGGACATATGAGTTGAAAGCTGAAAGACAAGGGACCATTCACCTGTTCATTCAACAAGTACTTACTGAGCACCATGTACAAGGCACTGTTCTAGGCAAGGGAGACACAAAATTTCTATCTCCATAGAATTTACTTAAATTCTGGTAAGAGTGAAGACTTTAGGAGGGACTCTAGTACTTATTCATATTTTTTATAGAAAAATTAAATTTCTGCCTGTGCCACAGTGATAGATTAACTTGGGTTGATTCACTGGGGGAAAACAATTTAATTCCAAGTCTAAAAACAGGACAACAAGGTAACATATGATAAAGGTCTATAAACTCTGTTTAAAGGTGGAGAATGTGTTCTATTCATTTTTATACCCCGACACCCTAGTATAAATGACATACAACAGGCAATCAATAAATATTGAAATGAATTGTGATTTGTGAAGCAGTCACTATAAAGATGGCAAAATATCAGGCACTATAAGCAACCAATGCTGAAATGTATTATGCGTGGACTATATTCCCTCTCTAAATTTACTCTGAAAAATCTACTCTGAAGACTTACACAGCCCCTGAATGCTCAATTATAAAAATAAAAATAATATTGTGTCTAATCACGGGCGGTAATTAAGAAACCCTAGCATAAAACATTTCAGAAGTGCACTGAAATACCTGTGCATATATACACAGTAGATTTATCTTAATTGTATCTGTTTGGTAGTAACATGGGCAGTCAGGAACAGAGGACCACACTTTGCTGTCAATCTCTAAGCACAGTAGTTCCCCCTAATCCATAGTTTTGCCTTCCAGTTTGTTACACACAGTCAATTGTGACTGAAAATAGTTAAGTGGAAAATTTCAGAAACAAATAATTCATAGGTTTTAAATTTCGAGTAGTAATGTCATGAAATCTAGCACCATCCTGCTCCATCCTGCCGGGTACCTGAACCTTCCTTTCGTCCAGCATATCCACACTGTACACAACTCCCATCCCTTAGGCATTTACTAGCCATCTTGGTTATCCAATTCCTGCCTCAGTATCACAGTCCCTGTGTTCAAGTAACCTTCTTTTACTTATCAATGGCCCCAAACCACAATAGAAGCAATGCTGGCCATTTGGATATGCCAAAGAGACACCATAAAGTGCTTTTTAAGTGAAAGGTACAATAAAATATTCTAAGAGACCACATTCCCATAACTTTTATCACAGTATACTGTTATATTTGCTCATTTTATTATTAGTTATTATTAATCTCTTACTGTGCCTCATGTATAAATTAAATTTTATCATAGGTATGTATGTATAGGAAAAAACGTAGTATATGTGGAGTTTGGTACTGTAACTGGGCACAGCCAGGGCCCCCCAAAGGGGATATAATGGGATCCAGAAATTGGGGTGTCCAAGAAAAATATAGAATACTCTCACCCCCTACCCCCAGGGCAGGCTGCCATGGGGATAGGAGACAGGGTGCAGGGCTATTGACAGTCATTTTGCATGTCAATAACGAGCGGAGAATAGCTTCTACATCATATGCAAAGGTTGTTATTTTCATATCAAGGCTAACCAGGAAGGTTTGTATAACTTTAACCCAGGAGGGAACTGTGAAGCAGCTCCCCCAGTTAAAGCGCCTGCCAAAGGAGTGAGTTGTGGTTGCAGAGGAAGATTCGCTCAGGAGTCTAAAACTCAGGTGCGGCAGCCATGCTGGAGGTTTTTTGACCATGCAGCTTAGGAAGCAGGATGTAACTGGGAAGGGAAGACAGGGCCTGTGGGAGAGAAAAAGGGACACAAACTCTGGGGAACAATGTGAACACCACGTGGGAAGAAAAGGAGAGAAAGGACTCTTGCTAGTGGGCCATGAGAAGGTGCCACGTGGTTTTGGATTAAGAACTGGAGATCGCGGCCACGCAGCAGATGGTGCTGGGAACAGTGAGGCCTGCCTAGTTGAGCTCTGGACTTCTGTTGTTTTTTTTTCTTCTGAAGGACGGTACCCCTGACTGGCCTGACTAGGCAAAGGGGGAAAGGCAGGACTGTGTGTGTTGGTGGGTGTTTTAAATGGTGAGTGTTTTGAAGGGATTTTGAAATTTATGGGCAATATTTAACCATTAATCAAAACCTGTATAACTTTTGAATAAATACTTCCTTTCCTTTTCACCAAACTGTGCCATTGAGAGCCATAATTTCAAGGGCAGCAGGCAAATGACCTACAACCGAGGGACCCAGAGGAAGGAAGGAGGCGTTGTTTTGGTAATAGCATCTAGGCAACGCCCCCACCTAGGGTCCATTATTTCGTAACAGTACTATCTGTGCTTTCAGGCATTACACACTAGCAACTAAAGGGAGAGCGAGATGCAGAGGGAAGAACCTAGCACAAAGGCTCTATATAACATTGCATCCTCTTATAATAGTGCCTCATTAAAACAATGCAATATAAATTGGGCTGATTTAAAACACAGCTTCAATATGTTTCCCAAACTCCGTTATCGTATGTCCAAGACAAAAACTGTACAAGAACAGCATTTTGGGGGCTGTAAACAAACCCTCAGTAGAAGGGACAAAACCTTGGCCATTTAAATCGCTACCATAAAAGTATAAAAGAAGATATGAACAGAGTTTTGAGAAAAACTGGATGTTCCATTATAGGACACATAGTGTTTAGGGGGAAATCTAGGTGTAAGTGAAATCTATAAAGTTAGATTCTAGGCAAGAAAAAAAAATTTTATATTTTATTTAATTAAAAAATATTTATTTTTTTATTTAATGTGTCCCTACCGTCTCCCAAACCCCTCCATTCTCAGTTGGCACCTCCCCCTGTATGCAAATATAGTGAAGTCCGTTAATGTGGCCTACTCCATCTCTTCCAGGTCAGGCACTTAGGGCTTTCAAAGGTGACAAGTTAATCTCATAAATTAATCCTGTCAGCTAGAAAAAAGATTTGTCTATCTCACTAAGTAAACACCCTCTTTGAAGTGACACTGATGTTACACAATTCCAGAGCAAATTTGTAATTGAAGGATATATGTGGTGGAGCACTGAACCATGCCTGAATTTAAACTCAGACTTACTGCTAACTAACTGGAATCTTTGATCTTCACTCAGTCCCTCCAACTGTAAATTTCAGGGGTTAGACTAGAATGGTATCTAAGGTTTATTCTAAATGCTAATGTTTTGTTTAGAATTATATTTTATTTTTCCCTTTATTTTTATTGTTGACACTGTTATAGATGTTCCCATTTCGCCTTCCTCTGCCCCCGCTCCACCCATCCCCTGCCCTGCTTCCCTCTGGCCATTGCCAGTCTCTTGCTTATATCTATGAGTCTATGGATATATGTTCTCTAGCTAACCCCTTCACTTTTTTTCTCTGGTCTCCCCCACCCCTCACCTCTGAGAACTGTCAGTCTGTTCCATGTGTCTGTCCCCTTGTCTCTATTTGGTTCTTAAGTCTATTTTGTTCATTAGATTCCACATATAAGTGAAATCACATGGTATTTGTCTTTCTATGGCTGGCTTATTTCACTTAGCATAATAATCTCCAGCTCCATCTATGCTGTCCTACTACCTTCTTTTTTTTTATTGCCCTGTAGTATTCCATTGTGTAAACGTACCACAGCCTTTTTATCCACTCACCTACTCATGGGCACTCAGGCTTTCAGATTTTGGCTATTGTAAACAACAGTGTCCTGAACACAGAACTTCTTTTAAATGAGAAATACATGTTTTACTTTATGGGAAAATGAAGTCTGATATGTAGAAGGGAAAACAATTCCCAAGGAACGAAAAGTTATTTTGGTAATACAGAGTTCACTTTCCATTTTAGCCGTCTGGTAAAAATTAGTAATTCCGAGCTTTAACCCCTTTAGATACTGTACTGGTTTTCTATAGCTGTCATAATAAACTCCCACAGACTTAGTGGCCTAAGTAATATCCATGGCCTAAATCTTACACTTCGAGAGGTCAGAAGTCAGAAATGAATCTCACTGGGCTAAGAACAAGGTGTTAGGGCTGTATTCCCTCAGGAGGCCCTAGGAGAGAATCTATTTCCTTGCTTTTTTCAGATTCTAGAGGACACCTAAATTCCTCAGTTCATGGCTCCGTTCCTCTTTTTTTTTTAAAATATATTTTATTATGTTATTATAGTTGTCCCATTTTTTTCCTCCCTTTTATTCACCTCTACCCTGCACCCCTACCCATCCCACCAGCATTCCCTCTCCACACTCAGTTCATGTCCATGGGTAGTACATATAGTTCTTCAGCTTCTCCATTTCCTATACTATTTTTAACCTCCCCTGTCTATTTTGTACCTACTAATTATGCTTCTTATTCCCTGTACCTTCTTCCCCCTCCTCTCTGATCTCCATTTCTGTGATTCTGTTCCTGTTCTAGTTGTTTGCTCAGTTTGTTTTTGTGTTTGCTTTTTTTTGGGTTCAGTTGTTGATAGTTGTGAGTTTGTTGTCATTTTACTGTTCATAGTTTTTGATCTTCATCTTTTTCTTAGATAAGTCCCTTTAACATTTCATATAATAAAGGCTTGGTGATGATGAACTCCTTTAACTTGACCTTATCTGGGAAGAACTTTATCTGCCCTTCAATTCTAAATGAGAGCTTTGTACAATAGAGTAATCTTGGATGTAGTTCATTGTCTTTCATGACTTTGAGTACTTTTTTCCAGCCCCTTCTTGCCTGCAGGGTTTCTTTTGAGAAATCAGCTGATGGTCCTTTGTAGGTAACTGTCTCCTTTTGCTGCTTTTAAGATCCTCTCCTTATCTTTAATCTTGGGTAATGTAACTATGATGTACCTTGGTATGTGCTTTGTTGGGTCCAACTTCTTTGGGACTCTGTGAGCTTCTATCTCTTCATAACTTAGTTCTATTTTTGGAGCTTTGATCTGTTCTTTCATTTGGCCATATTTCTTTGTCTCAGTGCGCCTGTTACATTGGGAGGAGCAGAGCCTCACATAGTTGCCAAGACAGGGCAACTATGCAGGTCACTGCATGTGACACTGTATGTGAGGGAGGGGTCTGAAAGGGAACAATGCCACTTGTTCCAGTCTCGGCCAGCTTTCAGTCACTTCCCCCACTACCCACAAGCAAATTGGGCCCTTCTGATGCTGATTCCCAGGTGGGTGTGTTTGTGTATGTTCTAGGACCCTTTGGGTCTCTTCAGCAAAATCTCCTGTGAGGCTGGCAGTTTCTCCTGCTGCCGCAAGCCCCACAGGTTTCTACAGCCAGGGGTTTTGAGGCTTTCTTTTCCCGCACTGGAACCCTGGATTGCACAGTCTACCTCGCTCCTCAGCTGTTCCTCATGGTTTATCTGCACACAAATGTGGGACCACCCGGACCACCAGCTGCCACATTGCTGCATGGCCTCTCTGCCCCAGCTGCTCATCTCCACCCCTCCTACTGGTCCGGATGAATGTTTCTTCTTTAGCTCCGTGGTTGTCAGACTTCCATACAGTTCAATTTTCTGGCAGTCTGGTTATTTTTTGTTTTTAAATTTGTTTTTCTCCTTCTTTTGGTCATGCCAGAAGGCAAAGTGTATCTTTGTACCTATGCCTCCATCTTCCCCATTCCTCCATTTTCAAAGCCAGCAATACTGCATCTCTCCGATCGTTCTTTTATAGTCACATCTCCTGCACCACACCCGGGAAAGTTTGTTTTCGTAAGTTTCTTAAGAATCTATTTGACAACAGCCCCAACTCCAAGATGGTGTTAGTGGTACCAATAGAGGAGAAGAAACTCATGGATGTCAAAATAGGGGACCTGCCAGCTGATAGTGATGCAGAATTTCACCCCAAAGGCCCTGGCCAGAGCATTTCAGGAGTGTTTCAAAGAGTTTACTACCAGTATTACAACAAGCATGTCAATGCAAAGAAAGGGGGTGTCACTGGGATTTCTATGGTGCTGGCAGCTTACATGCTTTTTTTTTTTAATCCTCATCCGAGGATATGTTTATTGATTTTTAGAGAGGGGAAGGGATGGAGAAAGAGATAAAAACATCGATATGCAAGAGAAACATCAATAGGTTGCCTCTCATATGGGCCCCAATCAGGGATGGAACCCACAACCTACGTTATGTGCCCTGACAAGGAACTGAACCTGCAACCTTTTTGGTGTATGGTAGGGCACTCCAAGGCACAGAGCCACCCTGCCAGGGTAGCTTACATGATTTTCAACATAAGAAACTCAAACATGAGGAGTGACTCAAGTATTGTGTCACTGAGGAGGGCCCAGTGTGGACTCCACATTGACCATGAACTTTGCGGAGCACCTCTTAATCCTTTCACATCCAAATTAACACCTAATAAAAGATGAATGGTACGGGGGCAAAAAAGAGAATCCATGTGAATATGTTAGGCCCATCTGGATAATTCAGAACAATCTCCCTATCTCAAAACTGCTAACCTTAATCACATCTCCAAAGTCCCCTCTACCGTGTAAGGTAATACATGAACAAATCCCAGTAATTGGGATGTAGCCATCGATGAGGAGCCATTATTCTACCACCACAGATACCCGGTCTTCCAATCAGGGCTGTAAGAATTTCTCCCAAGCCTAGAATTCTGTTGACTTCCTCAGTTTTTTACTTAGAGCTCTACAAAATTCTTCCCTTTCTCTCCCTTTATTTATCTAGCATCCAGTTGGATAATAATGTCCTAATCTGACAGTAAAATTAAATTTAACACTTGGTACTTAACATTCTGAAAATTCACTCAGAATTTCAGAAAGCTCAAATTGGAACATTCATTTAATCTCTGTTTTCTAACAGATTCAAATTTTAAGTAAACTTGATTTACACAATAAATGTTTTCCCTCCTCATCAAACTTCATCACTGAAAACATATTTTAAAAATTATTGAGTCCATTACATGATGAGGAGGGGAAAGGGGGACAAAGAGGTGAAAGAGAAATACTGATTGTTGCCTCCTGTGTGCACACTGACCGGGGATCAAAACCACAACCTAGGTATGTGCCCTAGCCTACAACCTTTTGGTATAAAGAACAATGTTCCAACCAACTAACCCACCTGGCCAGGGCTCTTCTGCCTACTTTTTACTGAGTTATTTCTTATTACTGAGTTTTGAGAGTTCCTTATATACTCTGAATACAAACATGAGGATATTTTCTTCTAGTCTTAAAGGTGGCTTTCAAGCAAATGTTTCTAGTATTGATATAGTCCAATTTATCTTTTTTTTTCTTTTGTATATCCTGTTTTTGGTGTTACACTTTAGAAATTTTTACCAAACACAAAGTCACAAATTTCTTCTTCTAAAAATGTTATAGATTTGGACTTTACATTTAGGTGCATGATCAATTTTAACTAACTCTTACATAGGATGCAAGGTATGGATTAAGTTATGGATTCCGTTTTTTGTATAGGAGTATCAAATTGTTCCTCCACCATTTGCTGAAAAGATGTTTTTTTCCACTTAATTGCTTTGGCACCATGCTCAAAATTAATTGACCTTATTTTTTTCTGGACTCTTCTGTTCCATGGAAGTATCTGTTTATCTTTACACCAATAACATTGTTTTGATTATCGTAGCTACAGTAAATTTCAGAAATCAGATATAGTTAAGTCCTGTCTGCTCTTCATCAAAATTGTTTTGGCTAGTCCATGCCCTTGCATTTCCATAGAGATTTTAAAACTAGCTTGCCACTCTCTACAAACAGCCAGCTGGGATTATTTTGATAGGAATTGCACTGAATCTATCTTTAGAGACAATTGAAAATATTGAGTCTTCCAATCCTTGAACACAAATATCTCTTCATTTAGGTTTCCTTTAATTTCTCTCAGTGATATTTTGTAGTTTTTAGAAGAGAGGTCTTACATATGGTTTATGAAATCTATCCTTAGGTACTGATTTTATTTTATTGTAAATAATGTTCTTTTAAAATTTCAGTTGCTGACTGTTCATTTGCTAGTAGATAGATATACAACTGACTTTTCTATACTGATCTTGTATCCTGTAACTTTGCTAAATGCACTCAGTTTTTCAGTATTAAGTACGATTTCAGATATTGATTTTCCATAGATATTCTTTATCAGGTTGAGGAAATTCCCTTCTACTTCTAGTTTGTTGAAAGCTTTTTCACTTTTTTTTAAATCAGCCAAGCATGTTGAACTTTGTTGAATGCTTTTTCTCCATTTACTAAGTTGATCATGTTTTCTTTTTTTCATTTTAACAGGGTACATAATGGTGATTTTCAAATGTTAAACCAACCTTGCATTTCTGTGACAAATCCCATTTGATCATTGTATTTTATCCTTTTTTTATGTTGTAGGGTCAATTTGGTAAAATTTTGTTGGGATATTAGGCTGTAATTTTCTTGTCTTCGAAGGTATTTGTCTGGTTTTAGTACCAGGATAATACCAATGTCATAGAATGAGTTAGGAAGTATTTCTCCTCATTAAATTTACACAGTAATTTGTATAAAATTGGTATTAATGACTTCCTAAAACATTTCGTAGAATTTATCAGGAAAGTCATCTGAACCCAGAGGTTTTTTTTTTTTTTGGGGGGGGGGATTCAATTTCTTTAACAAATATACAATTATTCAGGTTATTTGATTCTTAAGTGAGCTTTGTTATTTTGTCTTTCAAGGAATTTGCCCATTTCATCTAACTATCCAATGCACTGACATCAAGTAATTCATATAATTATTTTATTTAGCTTTTTAGTTACTATTGGATCTGCAGCTTAACCAATTCTTTCATTCCTAATATTGGTAACTTGATTCTTCTCTTTTTCCTAATCCACCAGGGTATAGAGGTTATCAGTTTTATTGGTCTTATCAGAAAGTCAGCTTTTGATTTCACTGACTTTCTCAATCATTATTTTTTCGTTTCCTACTTCACTGGTTTTGGCTTTTATCTTTAACTCATTTCTTCTGCTTACTTTGGTTTCCTAAGGTAGAAGCTGAGGACATAGATTTGCAACCTGACTTTCTCTCTAATACAGGCATTTAGTGCTATAAGTTCTCTGAGCACATGCAATGTTATATCCCACAAATTTTGTTTTTTTTCATTTTCACTAAGTACAATATATGTTCTAAATTAATCTTTCATTTTCTTTCTTTGACCCAAGAATTTCTTAAAAATGTGTTAAGTTTCTAAATATACAGAGTTTTTTGAGATATCTTTCTATAATTTTTAATTTAATTTCTTTTTGGTCAGCTAACATACTTTTTATCATTTAGGTAATTTTAAATTTATTCACATGACTTTCTGAACCAAAACATCATCTATATTAGTAAATGTTCTGGGTGCAAATGAACAGAACGTATATACTGCTATACTGGGTAGCGTGTTATGTAAATGTCAATTATTAATAGTTGGTAGTATTGCTTAAATTTTCTAAATTACTGACTTATTTTCTTGTCTACTTGCTCTTTGAATTATTGAGAGGTAATGTACTGAAATCTCCAACTATAGTTACAGATCTTTTTCTCCTTTTAGTTCTATCAGTTTCTTCTTTTTTTTTAATTGATTTTTAAAGAAAGAGAAACACTGATTTGTTGTTTCACTTATTTATGCATTCATTGGCTGATTCTTCTATGTGCCGACTAGGGATCGAACCCTGCAACCTTGGTGTATTGGGACAATGCCCTAACCAAATGAACTACTTGGCCAGGGCCCAGTTCTATCAGTTTCTGATTCATGTATTTTGAAGTTATCATTATGTTCATAAATATTTTTTTAAAGATTCTATTTATTTTTAGAGAGAGGGTAAAGGAGGGAGAAACAGAGGGAGAGACATGTCAATGTGTGGTTGCCTCTCACAAGTCCTCCACGGGGGACCTGGTCTGCAATCCAGACATGTGCTCTGACTTGGAATCGAACCAATGACCCTTTGTCACAGGCCAGCACTCAACCCACTGAGCCACACCAGCCAAGATGCGTTCATAAATATTTAGAACTATTAATCCACTTGATGAATTAACCACTTTATCATTATGAAAGGACTCTTTATTCCTGGTAATAGTCTTGTCTCTACAATCTAGTTTGTCTAACAGTGTGGTAATTGTGGAATGGAGGAGGTGAAAGAGGGTATAGGGAGGATAAATGGTAATGGAAGAAAATAAAATCAAGTTTGTCTAAAATTAATATACTTATTCCACTGTTTTTTATTAGCATTAGCATAGAATACTTCTTAAACTGATTTTACAGAGCAAGGAAGGGGGTAGGAGCAGGGTTTGGGGATGGAGAAAGAGAGAAATCCATGCAGAAGAGAACATCCATCGGCTGCTTCCTGTATTGTTCCCTCCAGTTCTTTTGGGTGGTTCTGTCAGCTTTCGGTAGTTTCCACACAACGCATTTACTCATCAGTACTTATCTGAAGTCTTAAGGGCACTCTTTGAAGACCTGTGGAATCCTCTCCTTGTGCACCAGCTCTCTTCTCCAAATTATAGCCACTTTGGCCTCCCTGGACTCCAGCTCTGTCTTCTCAACTCAAGGAGACTGATGGGTTCCACTTGAGTTCCCCCTCCTTACACTGCAGCCTGGAAACTCTAAGAACTAAGTTAGGATTATTGCAGGGCTCATTGGTGACTTTCTGCTTTCTTGGGGATCACTGTCCTGTGAGGCCTGTTGTTCAGTGTTTAAAATTTCACATATTTTTTCTGGGGTTTTTGTTTGTTACATGACTGTAGCCAAGGGAATAAATCCAATCTGTTATTCAATCAAGGCTGGAAACACACGTCCATGAGTACATTTTTAAGCCAGAAAAAGGAAGACACAACAATTATGAATGAAATTCCAAGTGGAGAAAGCATCTCATAAAATAAACTGTTTAGAAAACATTCTGACAGTCTGAAATTTGAAGAGTATAGTTTTTCCAGATTTTACAAAAGTCAAAGCATGCAACTGATAATAAATCTGTCTCCCAAATGGCAGGTACTTCATTTTAAAACAGAGTCAAACTAAGGTTTTGTTTATATTTCTGGATTTATGGATAATTGTAGTATCTCCTTTTTTCTTAAGTCTATATAAAAATAATTATTTTAAACTTTACAAAAAATTTAAAACTGTGATTTTACAATTCTAAAGGCCATTAATAAATATACCACAATTTTTAAATTTAATCTTTACTGTATTTTTTCCATTACCATTTAGTCCCCTTATCTCCCTCTTCCCCCAGCAATCACCGCATTGTTGTCCATGTCCATATGTCCTTTTTCCTTTTTGCTCAATCACTCCACCCCTTCACCTGCCCCCACTAGCTGTCATCCTGCTCTCCATCTATGTGTCTGTCCCCATTTTCCTGGTTAGTTCGGTTTGTTCATTAGATTCTCCATCTGAGTGAAATCACACGGTATTTGCCATGTTCTGACTGGCTTATTTCACTTGGCATAATGTTCTCCAGGTCCCTCCATACCATTGCAAAAGGTAAAATTTTCTTCTTTTTTATAGTCGAGTAGTATTCCATTGTGTAAATGTCCCATAATTGTTTTATCCGCTCATTTACTGATAAGACACTTGGGCTGCTTCCATATCTTGCAGATTGTAAATAGCACCACAATGAACATAGGGTTGCTTATGTTCTTTTGAATCAGTGTTTTGGGTTCATTTGGATGTATTCCCAGAAGTGGAATGGCTGGGTCAAAATGCAGATCCATTTTGTAACTTTTTGAGTTATTTCCATACTGCTTTCCAGAGTGTCTGCACTCATCTGCATCCCTGCCAACAGTGCAAAAGGGTTCCCCTTTCTCCACATCCTCACCAGCACTTCTTGTTTGTTGATTTATTGATGATAGCCACTGTGACAGGTGTGAGATGATATCTCATTGTGGTTTTAATTTGCATTTGTCTGATGAGTGGTGATGTTGAGCATCTTTTCTTATGTCTATTGGCCATCTGTATGTCCTCATTGGAGAAGTTCTATTTGGGTCCTTTGCCCACTTTTTAATTGCGTTTTTTTGTTTTTTTGGTGTTGAGTTTTTTGGTACATAGAGAACCCCAAAATTCCACCAAGAAACTATTAGAAATGATAAATGAATTCAGCAAAGTAGCAGGATACAAAATTAATATCCAGAAATCAGCTGCCTTTTTATATGTCAATAACTAACAAAGGAAAATTAAGAAAACAGTCCCAATCACAATTGCTACAAAAAAAATAAAATACCTAGGAATAACCTAACCAAAGACATAAAAGACCTGTGCATGGAAAATTACAAGACACTGAAGAAATAAATAGAAGAAGATACAAATAAGTGGAAGTACATACTATGTTCATGGATAGGAAGAATTAACATCATTAAAATGACGATACTACCCAAAGCAATCTATAGAGCCAATGCAATTCCTATCAAGGTTCCACTAACATATTTCACAGAGCTAGAACAAATATTTCAAAAACTTATATAGAACCACAAAAGGCCCCGCATAACAACAGCAATCCTGAGAAAGAAGAACAAAGTTGGAGGAATCAGGCTACCTAATATCAAACTATACTACAAGGCCATAGTAATCAAAACAGCATGGTACTGGCATAAAAACAAACACATAGATCAATGGAACAGAGTAGAGAGCCTAGAAATAAACCCACACCTTTATAGTCAATTAATATTCAACAGAAGAAGCAAGCACATACAAAGGGCTAAAGATAATTTATTCAATAAATGGTGTTGGGAAAATTGAACAGATACGTGCGGAAAAATGAAACCAGACCACTTTCTTACATCACACACAAGAGTAAATTCAAAATGGATCACACACTTAAACGTTAGACCCAAAACCATAAAAATCATAAAAGAAAACATAGGCAGCAAAATCTCGGACATTGTTTGCAGTAATATTTTATTGTAAATATCTCCCCAGGCAAGGGAAACAAAATAAAAAATAAACAAATGGGACCACAATCTTTTTTTAAATCTAAGTTAAAAGCTCCCCCCGCCTTCTTTTGATTAATGCAACTGAAAAATATACAGTGGAAATTAGTCTTAGTAGTTCAAAGTCATAATGCTACAAAGTTGGCTTGTGGTTAATACTGGTATCAATACTCTTTAGCAGGTCTATAAAACTGGCTTTTGTTTTGGAACAAATCTCAAATGGACACCTGTAATATACAAGCTCTATAAAGTATTTCAAAATACTGAGATTTTTAACACTGGCTAAATTATAAAGAAAAACCCCAAACTATTTAGAACACACACACACTATAGTGGCAATTACAAAGAACATGAAAAGCCATCTGTCACCAAGACACATGGCTTGCTTTTCTGTGTGCCTATTTAAACTTTTAACTACCCCAGCACCACCTGCAGATCTTTGACCTTAAAGAGCATATAACTTCATAAAAAAACAGCATATATAGTTCCTAAGAAATTGACAGAACACAATGTGGACAGAGAAGACAGTGAAAATCTCTGTTTGCATGACTTCCTTTGAAAATCACTTTCCACCCTAGTGGTGTATGTGGCTCAGATGGCATTGCCTGGCTCCTTGCCTTCATGCTACTTAACCACCATTCAATCCCTATACCACAGGCAATTATACAAACTAGCCAAACTCTCAAATTTTAATCTAAGAAAACTTCTGAGAAAAACTAGGGTGTGAGAGAGTGCTTTTATAATGGAGTGTGACAAGGCAGAGAAGAAACCGAAGGAAAATTGCTGCAGAGAGAAAGAATTCAAGGGGTTGAGTGTTAAATCTGAAACTGGCTCATTCTCACTGTAACCTTATACCTCAGGTCCTCACCTTCACACACTCTTCCTGGAAAGTTAGGTAACTCTGATTTTTAGCTACAGATCTAAGGGCTGCTTCTTGAGTTAAAACATTATTCTATTAGCCAAAACTCAGTTAAATTTTTAAAATTGTAAATGTAATATATTACAGAAATTTGGGGAAAAAGAAAAAACATACGCCGTAATTCAAATATTACAGTTTAAGGGTACTTTTTAAAAAAAGTGTACTTTATTTTTTAGAATAGCTTTGGGTTCAGAGCAAAATTGAGAAAAGAGCCTTGAAAAGAATAAAGATGGGAAGACTCACACTTCAGGTTCCAAAATTTAGTACAAGGCTACAGTAATCATGTCCATGTGGTATTAGGATATGGATAGACACATAGATCAATGGAAGAGAAGTGAAAGCTGAGAAATTCTTAGATTTATGGTCAGCTGATATTCAAAAAGGGTGCTAAGACAATTCAATGGGGGAAAGAATACTCTTTGCAATAAATGGTACTGGGACACCTGGATTTCCGCTGGCAAAAGATTAAAAAGGTGGATACTTTTCCTCACACCATATACAAAAAGTACCTCAAAAATGGATCATAGACCTCAATGTAAGAGCTAAAATTATGAAATTCTTAAAAGAAAATACAGGGGTAAATCTACATTGACCTTGGACTAGGTAATAGTTTCTTTTTTTAAAAAAATCTTTTTTAATTTATTGATTTGAGAGAGAGGAAACGAAAGAGAAACACTGATTTGTGTTTCACGTATTAATACAGTCACTGCTTGATTCTTGTATGTACCCTGACAGGGGCTCAAACCCACAACTTGGCATATCCAGCCAATGCTCTAACCAACTGAGCTACCCAGCCAGGACCTAGGAAACTATTTCTTGTATGAAACTGAAAGCACAAGGCAACAAAGAAAAATATATAAATTAGACACCATGAAAGTTAAAAACTTTTGTGCTTCAAAGGACACTGTCAAGAAAGTGAACAAAAAATATATAAGAAAAAACTTGAAATCATATATCTGATAACAGTATTGTATCTAGAATATGTTAAGAACTCTTACAACTCAATAAAAAGTCAACCCAATAATAAAATGAGCAAAGGATTCAAATAGAGATTTCTCCAAAGAAGACAGATAAATGGCCAACAGACACATAAAAAGATGCTCAACATCGTTAGTCATTAGGGAAATGCAAATTAAAGCCACAGTAAGATGTCACTTGTTAATAATAACAAATATTGACAAAGATGTGAAGAATGTGGAACCTTCATGCATTGTTAGAGCGAATAGGAAATAGTGCAGCCATTTTGGTAAAAGTCTGGCTGTTCCTCTAAAAGTTAGTTACCATTTAATCAAAAATTCCAAGAATATAAAAATAAGTGTTCACACAAAAACATGTATGTGAGTGTTCATAACAGCCTTATTCATAATAACCAAAGAGTACAAACAATCCAAAATCCATCAACTAATGAATGGATAAACAATATGTAATAAATCCAAACAATGGAATATTATTTGGCAATGAAAAGCAACACAATACTGATGACATTATACAACATGAACATTGAAAATATTATGCTAAATGAAAGCCAGACATAAAATCTCATTTATTATATGATTCCATTATATGAAACGTTCAGAATAAACAAATTCATAAAGACAGAAAGTAGACTGATAGTGGTCTAGGGTAATGGGGATGTAGGCAGTGACTAGTAATGGGTACAAAATTTCTTTTTTCTTTTTTAAGATTTTACTTATTTATTTATTTTTTTAGATAAAGGGGAAGAGGGGGAGAAAGAGGAAAGAATCATCAATGTGAGAGAGAAACACCAATCTGTTCTCTCTCATAAGTGCCCCAATCAGGGACCAAAACCCACAACCCAGGCATGTGCCCTGACTGGAAATTGAAACAGCAATCTTTTGCTTTGCGGAATGACACCCAACCAACTGGGCCAGACCAGCCAAGCGGGGTATGAGATTTTCTTTTGTGGTGATAAAATGTTCTGAAGTGGGATATCGGTAATAGTTGTACAACTCTGTGACTATACTGGAAACCACTGATTTGTATAATTTAAAAAGGTGAACACTATTATAAAAATTATTCTGTTGAATAGATGGGGCATAAAATTCAGGATACACATCACTTCTTATTTACTTATTCTAAGTAACACTGCTGTGATCATTTTTGTGCCCAGGCTTTAGTCATAGCACATAATTAAAAGAATGGATGCTTCGAACAGTCTGCTTCAATGAGATTCTTGGCTTGACAACATAACAGGTGTATAATCTTGGGCATGTCACTTCACATCTTTGTGTCTTAATTTCCCCATGTATGACATGAGGTTAACAGTATTAATGCCAGAATTTGTAACAGTATTCATGAGGTTAACAGGGTTCAGATGATTGATTAAATTAAGTAATGTGTGTAACAGGGCTTTGCATGGTGCCTGCCACATAGTAAATTTTCAACATTAGTAGCTGCTATAATCGTCATTCCTATTATTTTCTTATGATTTGCAGTAGTGTCACTAGGTTAAAAATCATGAACACATATGTGTCTGAATGCATTTTGCCAAATACATTTTAAAATATGTTGCCAGTAGTAAACATATGAGAGAACCAGAGTAACCATGCCATTGTCAATATTGTGCTGTAGTAAATTTATTCTGTTAATTTAATAGGCGTCCCACTTTGTTCACTTTTGCTGCTTTTGGCCCTCAGCAGCTTGAAACCCAACAGCTTTCTAATAGTTCTGCGAACACATACAGAATGTGAACTCTGTGCAGGACCCTACACTGGGGGCTACAGTAGAAACTGAAATGAGTATGGGTAAGGATTTTGCATGAGGTAGGCAAAGAAACATTTTAATTAAAACAACTTGATTATGTATAAGAGAGCTACAAAGTATTTATGAAGGCAGAGAAAAGATGTCAGTGTCTGAGCTAGTTCTTGAAGGATGGGCATAATTTTAACTGGCAAGTGTGTGGCAAAAATCAAATGAAAGCTGGTTAAGAGTACACAACACATTCTAATACTATATGGCTTGAGAACAAAGTGGCTGGGGAAGGAAATGGGGAGAGGATAAGGCAAGGATGCCCAAGGAGCTCAAAGAGGACCCTCTCTATAACAGAGCCAGTGACCCTGTGAGCTGAGGGAGAGGGGTTCCTCACAGGGCAAGTAGCGAGCAGAAAGACACCAAGAAACAAATCACCATGACCCATCCAGGAAACTGCACGTAATCCAACTTGACTAAAGTGAAGGGTACGTGAGGGAAGGAGGCAGATGAAGCTAAATAAATAGGCAGAGGTCTGGTTGTGAAGAACCTTGTGTGCCAAAATTAAACCATTTGAACTTTATTCCAAAGGAAATAGAGAACTGAAGCATTTTTAATTAGGAAAAAAAAAAAATGACAACCAGACTGCCTTAAAAGGATTGCTCTCGCAACACTCTAACAACTGCCCATTTCTCACAGAATAAAATCCAAAGTCCTTCCTATGTTTAACACCCTACATGTCCGTCAGTGGCTTTCTGAAATTGCTTTCTATTGCTCCTCTCACTCACCCTGCTCCTGCTGCTCTGGCCTTCCTGCTGCCCCCTCCCAAACACCCCTCCTCAGGGTTTCTGCGCTTGCCGTTCTCTTCTGCCTGGAACTCTGCCTTCACATAGCCTCACAGTTCACTCCCTCAGCTTCCCTCCGGTCTATGATCAAAAACTTTCTGTTCAGAGGGTCCTCCTCTATTACCTTATAGAAAAAGAGCAGAAATGACAGCCATCAGCCCTACCATTTTTCCTCCCTCCACTTACCATCTGGCACATATATCTATCACCTTTATTTCCTTACCATAATGTAAGTTCCATGATAGATTTTTCTCAATAATCATGAGACAGGAACTATTACTGCCATTTCCAGGTGGCAAAGTTAAGGGGCATGATATTCTAGTCAACAGTGGAACCAGGTAGAATGACTCCTGATCCTGCACTCTAACCATCTGACATACCGACTCTCTAGCAGCATCGCAGGTCCCTGACTTTGATTCTAGATCCATCATTCCTGTGAATAGGCCTCATTCTGACAAGTACTAAGATAGTAAAAACTCTAAATTCACTCTATATTCTTCTAAGAAGATATGGATTCTTATCATTTGTTATTAGCCAAGTTTTAAAAGCCAAGAAACATTTTTTAAATGATCAAAATACACAAGGTATCTGGACATTTATCTATCCAACGATGAGCTGTACTTTTT
Organism: Pteronotus mesoamericanus; assembly: GCF_021234165.1. Classification (NCBI taxonomy): domain Eukaryota; kingdom Metazoa; phylum Chordata; class Mammalia; order Chiroptera; family Mormoopidae; genus Pteronotus; species Pteronotus mesoamericanus. The sequence goes on from NW_026555085.1 coordinate 5,816,244, forward strand.
TTTTTAATTTTTATTTACTGATTTTAGAGACAGAGGAAGGGCGAAAGACAGAAACATCGATTTGTTTTTCCATTTATTTATGCATTCACTGGCTGATCCTTTTTTTTAAGACCTTATTTCTTTTTAGAAAGAGGGAAAGGGAGGAAGAGAGGGAGACAAACGCCTGTGTGAGAGAGAAACATCAATCGGTTGCCTCTCTCGTATATGACCAATCCAGGGAAGGAACACACCCCAGGTATACGCCCTTACAGGGATTCGAACCGGTGACCCTTTAATTTGCAGGATGACACCTAACCAACCGATTCACACACGTCAGAGCCATTGGTTGATTCTTGTATGTGCCCTGACTAGGGATGAAACCTGCATTCTTGGCATATTGGGACAACGCTCTAACCAAGGTACCTGGCCAGGGCCAACTTTTTCTTGATTATGACCCACAGATATTAAAACAAGATGAAAGATTTGATGAAACTAGAAGGAGCATAGCATATGACACCAAAACTAATTTTCCAAAACCCTTTTTCAAGTAAATATTCAACTTCAGAAATAAAATTAACTCCATTTTTAAAATAACCCATCAAAATTTTCTGAGGTATCACTACCAAAGGAAAAACATGATGTTTTCCAGGTAGATACCATGCACTCCATTTTCCAGTAAATAGAGTAAAAGAATGAAAGTAAGGTCTCAATGACAAAAGAATCTCTCCTGATTCTTTTCCTGCTCCTCAGATTAATTTCTTCTTCTTCTTCTTCTTCTTCTTCTTCTTCTTCTTCTTCTTCTTCTTCTTCTTCTTAATCCTCACCCAGGAATGTTTTTATTGATTTTTTTACAGGGAGAGGAAGAGGGAGAGAGTGAGACAGACACACACTGATTAGCTGTCTCCCAAAAGCACCCTGACCAGGGATTGAACCCGTAACCTGAGTATGTGCCCTGACTGGGAATCGAACCTGCAACCTATTGATGTCCAACCTATTGACAGTCCAACCAACTGAACCACTTAGCCAGAGTTAACTTATCCTTTCACTGATTATTCTTTCAGCCCATTTCCCATTACTGAGTACCTCTTTTCAAAACAAAATTACCAATGAACAGCTTTTCCCTGTCAACCACTTGATGCCAGAACTCATCCACTCTTAATTTCAACTACATATCTCTATTAGGATAACTCCCAATCTAGTTACAATTTCTCCCTCTTCCCTTCTCCAATTTTTTATCTCCAATTGCCTGAATATAGACACATTAGAACCCTTTCATATCTCTATATTCTTAAGGAAAAATCAGCTTTTTAAAATTGACCCCTTCTGTATTTACTTGACCATCTATATTATCTGGCTGTTCTCCTAGGTTGACAACTTCAATGTAATTTTTCTCCATTTAATCAAGGACCTGCCAACTGTTCATTGTGTTTCCTACTATCTTAATTTCCAGTTGTATTGCTAACATATATTTGGGGTTTTCTCATTTCCTTCCTGAATTCCCACAGTTCTCCAGCTGACCTGCCTACTTCTGGCCTACTCACTCACTTCCATTCTTTCATTCTATACATAATGCCCGTAAAATCTCTCTCATACAGTACACTCTCCAATTCAAGAACTTTAAAGAGTTGCTTGATACAACAAATCCGTACTTCGCAAATCAGCACTTAGGGTCTTCTACCCCTTCAGACTGTCACTAGTAATATTTATATTAAACATTCTAAGGAGAAAAAAACCTAGAAAACCAACATCTTGATCTTCCATATCTCACTCAATGCAATGCATACCACAGGTTTATAGAAAATATAGTCCACCATCGTACACTTCATTTTAACTAATGACATCAGACAATGGAAATATATTACAGATCTACCATCTTCTGAACATTTTAAATTATTGGGTTGGGCAAAAAGATCATTTAGTTTTTTTCCCATACAATGGCTTTAGTAGTGCTTAGTTGACTTAAACATCATTCGAAACAATCTTGTTAGATTGTATTGTGACGGCTGTCATATCAGTATGCATTTTTTAAAAACTTACGAAAATTGAATTTTTGTGCAGCTATGTTAATAATAAAGATGGAAAAATATGCAACACTTTTGGCATATTATGCTTTATGATTTCAAGAAAGGTAAACACACATCTGAAATGTAAAAAAAGGTTTGTGCAATGTACAGAGAAAGTGCTGTGACTGATCAAAGATATCAAAAGTGGTTTGCGAAATTTCTTGAAGTTTTGTACTGTTGACATTTTGGCCAAATAATTCTTTGCTATGGGGCTGTCTTATCCATTGGAAGATGTTTAGCAGCACCGTTGGCCTCTATCCACTAGAAGCCAATAGCAGCCGATAGCTGACATACTCAAAATATCCAAATCGATAAAGTTATTGGTGAAAATAAAAAATGTGTGTTTTTTATGTAAAAAACTAGATGGACTTTTTAACCAACCCAATACCACAAGAAGATTCATTATCGAAAGTCGGACCCTTCCAAAATGAAAGTGTGTACAGTTACCAGAAAATAACACCCCGTATGCTTAGTGAACATTAGAGATTATAAAGTGGTAAAAAAATTTTTAAAGGCAGCAAATTTGTCTATATCTATAAAGTTTAAGTACAAATAGCCCAGCAATACCACTTCCAGGAAATTACCTGTAGAAATTGCTCACAGAAGCAAGCAAAATTACAGGCAGAAGGATATTAAACACAACATTGTTATAATAGTTTTTAAACAATGGGACACAACTGAAATTCCTTTACTGGACTATTATTTTATGTCCCTACAAGGGAATATTATGCAACAATTAAAAATAAAGAAGCAGCTCTATATGAATTGATATGGAAAGAAGTTTAAGAATGGCCTAAGTGAGGGGAACAACTTATAGAACAAAGAACAAAATGTAATAGGATATCTATTGGTCAAAAAAAATGCAGATACATTTGTAAATGCGAAATATCTAGAAAATATACACCAAACCATTTATAGTAGCTAATCGGAAGAATGGGATTTAGGGAAGAAACAAGGGGTTTTCATTGTTGTTTTTTTTAATATTTTTAAATCCATGTTTATTGATTTCAGAGAGAGGGGAATGGAGGGAGAAAGGGAAAGAAACATTGATGTGAGAGACAAACATTGATCAGTTGCCTCTCATATATGCCCCAATGAGGGACTGAACCTGCAACCTGGGCACGTGCCGTGACGGGGAATTGAATCTGCGACCTTCCTGTTTACAGGATAATGCTCCAACCAACTGAGACACACCAGCCAGGGTAGGGTTTTCATTTTCTGTGTGTGTGTGTGTATGTGTACATATCTTTTAAAAAATAATCAGTTTATTAAATTTTCATTTAAAAAAGAAAAGGCTGAGCACAGCAAAGGCTTGATGAATATAATTGATTTTGATTACCCATAGGGCAGGAAATACAAGCTACAAAAATGCTTAATGAGAGATGCCTCCATTCACTCAATGACTATTTATGGAACACTTATAACCATGTGTCAAGCATTGTGCCTCATGATACTGACATAATGGTGAACAAGAAGGACCTCCTCCCTCCCGCCAAACAGCTCGCAGAGGACTTTGGTCTTCATTTTTCCTGTTTCTCTGTAAGAACCACTCTGACTCCAGGTCTGTATTCTCATTATACCTATTATACCTATGGTTTCCCTTAAAATAGAAACAAATGAACAGAATAAATATATCAAACAACAAAGGCTTTACAACTATTAAATCCTATTTCCTTCATAATTAATTTTAAAAGTTATTAGAAGCACAATTTGTACAAAGAACAGTTCAACAAACACCCTTTCCAATAAGTAACCCAGATGTTAAATGAAGTTTAAGAAAATTAACTAAGAACATTCAAAAAGGGAACAAAGGATTATAGGAAATTTTTATTTTCTTCACTGATTACATATGTTTACTAAATTTTTGTACAATGAACATGTACTACATAGCAAGAAAAAAGTAAAAACTGTTTCTCACGGAACCATCTATTGCAACAAGCAGATGAGCTGCTGAGCAAAGTTACACTCCTTATCCCATTATCCCAGGTTCTGTATGGTCTGGCCTTGAGACTGTTTTGTCAGCTCGAAGCCCATTCCCCCTTCTGCTGTAAACAATATTCTGGGACTTTCCGCAGGGAAACCATGGGTCCTTGTCTCTTTGGGTGAACCCCAATCCCCAATCTTGTCAGTCAGTGTTTTCCATCCCCTTGGCCACCACAATAGTTCAGAGATGAACCTGACAGATCCAAACCAAAATCAGTCAGGAAAAGAGGTTAATTTTAATGAGGCTATTAAGACAATGATAATTACTGATGTAAAAATGCAGCTAAAATTCCTAAAAAGAACATTGCAATAAATAGAATGTTCATTTAATGTAGCAGTAAAATAGTAGTAAATTATCTCTTTTACTGAAATATATACCAATAGAACAGCAACAAAAATATATTATCAGAAAATTCCCATTTTAAAGAAGCTATGAAAACTTCATGCTTGTCTTGAATAAGAAAACTGAATCCACCCTGACTGGACAGTTTGTTTGGTTGGAGTGTCATCCCATACATCAAAACGTGGCAGGTTCAATTCCTGGGCCTGGGCCCATATGGGAGGCAACCAATCGATGTCTCTCTCACATCAACGTTTCCCTCTCTCTCTCCCCTGCTTCCTCTCTCTCTAAAATCAATAAAAACGTATCTCTAGGTGAGGATTTTTTTTTAAAGTGTTGAGTCCGTATAAATCATGTCCTGTTTAAAAAAAAAAAAAGTTAAGTATAGGAACAGTAAGAAAATACAGGTTACCAGGCATATACATTAATCATATCTCCTGTGACAGAAAATTTTTAATAACTTAAAAAATAAAGATTCCTATGAGTAGTATTTTCTGAGGCAACAAAAATGCCACAATATTAGTGTTCTACCTTCAATAAAAAATTAATAAGATGCCACAATACCTAAAAAAAAAAATTGAGATACATTTATTTTAAAAAAATTTTGACCAATTAATCATTTCTTTTCAATACTAAGAAAATTATAGAGTATATTAATAAATTATAGGAAAACAAAGTTTAATTCAATAGGAGAAAATAAAATTTAACCAGTAGAACTCCCTAAGAGTAAAATGGACCATCTTGTGGAACTAAACAAAAACCAAAACTGTAATTCTCTAAAAAAAGGGCATCCTTGAAAAATTCAACTGATGTCCCAGCTGTTTCATTTCTTGAAAGTGTATAGCTGAACACACATAATAATCTCCTGCACTTTTTTCTAGCACTGCACAATTTTCCTGGCCTCTAATGCACATATTGTACCTATTATCATACTTAAGCATCTGACAGCATTGTTGTAAGAATCCATAATATTCATCTCTAACTAAATGCATATATAAATTTTAATCTTCGAATGGCAGTGGATTTCAGTGGTTAAATATCATATATGTTTTTTCCACAAAGTCTAAATACATTTCCTGAACTTTTAATTTAGCTTTCAGTTTCCTGTTCGTCTGGATACAACTCTAGAGGCAACACATAAACACACCCTAGACATGGTGTTTCCACTTCTGACCACAGTGGACATGACCTTAATATGACCAAATACAACTACAGTCCATATAAATGGTACATGGCAATTAACACAATAGCAGGAATTTAATAAGCTACAAAAACGGAAATACAAATTATATTCCTTACGCAAGGATTCAATAACAAACTCCTTTTATAACTTAGAATTCAGAATTCTCTCTCCTGAAAAACTGATAAGCTTTCTTTATCAGACAGTAACTAGGAAAACTATCCTGTTTCCTTTTTTCTCCTGCTTGCCAGGAAACTCAAGAGCTAAATTTAATGTTCAAATACAGAAACTATCTTGCCTCAGATTACACCTGTAAAGATTTCTTTGCACTCCTTCATCCTCATTATTTTTCAGGTGATTTATGCTTGTTTTCTGACTGTTTTTAAAGGCCCTGGCCCTTTTTGTTTTAATTACAAACTATCAAACTCTTTCAATGAATAGAATACAAATTATAAAGAAATTTAACAATTTAAAAGATATCTTCACATCACTGAATAATCTGTTAAACAAAATCTGTTAACCTACCTTTATATAATACGTACAATCTAAAATGTATCTTTATTTTCTTCCTTTAAAGTTAACATAATTCATGATTTACTTTTAGAAAAGCCACTGGCAAGTTTCTAAAATAAAAGAATGATAAAATGAAACAGGATAAAAAACAAATTAATCAATTTGAAACACTAGATTAGTAGGATTTTTAATTTTTAAATGTTTTAATTTACTAACAAAATTGGTCTGGCAAAGCTAGGTAACTGTCATAAAATAACTCATATAAAGTGTATTAAAAATCTTATTACTGTTATCAGCATTCTTACATGCAAAATAGACCATAAGGATAAAAATATTTCAATGGTTTAGAAATCTTTAAAAAAAAAAAGGGGGGGGGGGAACTTAGTCACACTTCTTTAGAAATCATAAGCATACAAACGTTCAAATATGGTAATACCAAAAAGCTTGTTAAATAGAAATAAAAGGATATATTAATAAAGTGAACAAAAAATATAAAGACAAAAAGAAACAACCTAAACTGACAAATCTAGATTAGAAACTAAATTCACAAATATATCATGAATTAAAGAAAATGTACAAGATAATCATATTAAAAATACAAAAGAGAAATAAACACATTTTATAACAAGGACTACAGACTCTAAGAGTGCATAACAATATTAAAGCACTTCACTTCTAGGAGCTACAAAGAAAAAAAAGAAAATGATAATAAATGGAAGAAGCAGGATGGCCAAATTTACTTAATAGAAGTGACAAAACTCAATTGTTCCTTTTTCTCTCAACATGAGAATTGCAGAACCTATACCTAAAAAAGTTAAATGATAAAAAAACTAAGAATTCTAAGAATGAAGTTAATGGAAAAGTTTATTACTATATTAATTTAGAAGGCTAGCAACCACTCTTAAACATATAGTGTAACAGATTTCTTTCAAACAACAATAACACATTCTGCATAAGTAAACATTTAAAAAAGAAACAGAAAATCCTTTATATTATATAAAGAAAGTGGCTAAAAGAAATCTGCATACACACATATTCAACCCTGAAAAAAATATCTAATTCTGAAGTATTTCTCTTCTCTCCTAATAGTATACAGGATAAAATCTGTTATAAAGAGTAATCATTCAGATACAAAACAAGTAACAAAGCCTAAGAAAGAGGGGAAAATCCCCTTTTCCCTTCTTGAAAAATGAAGACAGGAAAAAGAAACCAAGCCATGGGAAATATAAATATGTGATCTGCTACAAAGCACTGAGGACACATAATTTTTATTTTTTTTGTACAGACATTCGTGGATTATACAATTCAACTTCATAGTGTTTAAAAATCATTTAAAATTGTTATTTCAGTAAAAATAAATCTAGGCCAGAAGCCTATTATTTTAAATGTATACAATCTTTATTTACTTATTTATTTTTATTTTTACAGAGAAGGGAAAGGAGGGAGAGAGGAAGAGAAACATCGATTGGTTGTCTCTCACAAGCTCCCAACATGGGACCTGGCCCACGACCCAGGCATGTGCTGACTGGGAATTGAACCAGCAACCCTTTGGTTCACAGGCTAGCACTCAGTCCACTGAGCCACACCAGCCTGAGACTATTTTTCTTTTAAAGAATATGGCAGGATGAGCAGAGGTCTGGAGCATCTTTATATAACCCATGCCAATTTTTCCTTCTCTAATCATGAAAAAGAATACAGAAAATAATTACCAGTTGTAAAATGATTTCATGATAAAATGATTAATGTGACTAAAAATATAGTTGTACAATACACAAATTTTCAAAATGTAGAGAGTACAGCTTGCCAAAATTAAAACAATACATTTCAAAAGAAGAAAAGTGCTGTTACAGTGACTTGGTGATTAGGAACTGACATTATTTATATATGAGAAAAAAATTATCTGCTCTGTAGAAAGGGAAGGGAGTACTTACTGAGCAACTAGAGTAACCAGACCCTAAGCTTAGGGCTTTACAGATATTCTATCACATTGCATCTAGGTAGGAAAACAATGTAGAAGGAAACAATGCTTAAATAAGTTTCTCACCACTATATGTGGCATATATTTATTTAAGTGTAAGAGACTAAAGAGGATGTAAACTTAAGAGACAAACTACTGAAATAGAAGTACAGGGTCAGGGGTAATGAGGTAAAAGTACAATCATCCGCAATTTTCTATGCTAATCTTACTGTCCTGTCAACCACTCTGTAAAAGAGCCATAATAGAAACAAAAAACTTTATTTGATGCTACTTTTGTTTACTATACTATTACATTTATAATTTACAACTCTAAAAATGAAAGAAACACTTTCTTCTTAAAGCAGACTTGAGAGTCTTGATTTTAAATGTTACTTTAAGAATAATGCTCAAACAAGAAATGTAATCATGGGTTCTTCATTAAGAAGGGTAAATTATTAGCACATTATTCCTAGAGGTAAAATTACTTTTTATCTTAGTGTTAGTAACAGTAGTAGAAAAATTATTGGTAGTACTCCTGTAATTCGCACCTGGATAGTTGTGAATCACACTATAAGATGACATAAAAAACAGGCTTCACTTAGTTCAGGAAGATAAAGGTCTGCTCACTGATTAGCAGTGATCTTGAGCATATGACTTTGATTCCCCTGGGACCTCAAGGTCCTCATCTGTAAGACAAGATGGCTGGACTAGAGGACACTTCCCTCCCTTCCTCTTCCTGGCCCTGCCCACTTTCTGGCTTCGGTGATTTAGGATTGAGACTGAAGTGTTCGAGGACAGAGAGGAAAGCGATAGCAGAAACCCACTAAACAGGAGAAAAGAAATGTACATGTTTATAAAAATAAATGGACAAATTAAAGAGGTATAACAGTTCAGGAAAGAAGCTTCATTGTTAAAATTAGTTTGAATAAAAGTTTGTTATATTGAAGTCAGGAGAAATTGTGAGAAATATTAGAGATACAGCCTTAGAAATCCTACGTACTTACCCACAAGAATGCTTAATAAATCACCCAAGATACCCTCCCAAGTTCCCTCAGTACATATGGAAAAGATGTCATACTCTTTGGTTTAATCATTTATAATTGTGTCCTGACATAACCACTCATTATTTTAGAGCAGGTTATTCCCTTTGGAAATGATTTGGCTTCATCATTTCAAACAAATTTAGGATCACCTCCCCTTCATTTATCACTCAATGTTCTATCTGAAATGCATTTTTCCCTTCTCTCAACTTACGATAACAATATATCATACTCTAATCATGCTTGAGGCACATTCTAAATGCTTGAAATGTATTTTTAAAGATTTTGTGTATTTATTTTTAGAGAGAGGGGAAGGAAGGGAGAAAGAAATGAGGAGAAACAATGATGTGTCAGAGAAACATCCATCAGTTGCCTTTTGCACACTGCAAGTGGGGACAAGGCCCTTAACCCCCAGGCACATGCCCTGGCCAGGAATCAAACCAGCAACCTTTGGTTCACAGGCTGACGCTCAACCCACTGAGCCACACCAGCCAGGACTTGGCATGTATTAACTCATTTAATTCTCTCAATAATCCTAGGAGGGAGGTTAAATAAATTGGTTAAGATTACACAGGAGCAGAGCTAGGATTCCTACACAGATAGTCTGGCTCCAAGGAGCCTGACCTCTTAATTTGCTAGTCCTTCAAAGCTCGGGTCAATCAAATTTTATCACCTTCCTGAAGTTCTTATCTCCTTAGCAATTATTCTTGCCTCTTGAGTCAGTAAGTACATCGGTCCTTTGTCATTTACCATGGGACATTTACCAAGGTTGTTATTTATCTTTTGTGCATATGTTCTGTCTTTTCTAAGAATAGGATCTTGTCTTATTCTATAACCACATTATTTAGAACCTCACAAAACTTACTATCTGGAACAATAAAGTGCTTATTAATAAAAATATAATAGCATTTAATACTTACTGAAGCCATATACCAGGCTCGAAGACATACAAGGCTCCAAGCCAAGTAATTTATATGTATAATTTCACTTAATCCTCACAACAACCCTAAAGTAGGTATTAATACTGCCCTTTCCAATGTTATAGAGAAAATTGAGACTTAGAAAAGCTTAATAGTTTTCCCAATATCACAGCAGTAGTGACAGTCTTACTTAAGAGTCTATGCCAGCCCTGACTGATGTGGCTCAGCTGGCTGGGCGTCATCACACAAAGGTCAACAGTTCAATTCCTGGTCATGACACATGCCTGGGTTGCAGGGCTCCGTTTGATTCCCAGTAAAAGCAAATATGAGAGACAACCGATTGCTGTTTCTCTCCCTCTCTTTCTTCTTCCTTTCCCCTCTCTTTAAAAATAAATAAATAAAGTAAAAAAGAGAGAGAGAGAGAGAGAGTCTATGCCAGCCCTGGCCAGTGTGCTTCCATTGGTTGCAGCGTCATCCTGTATACACTGAAAGGTTGCAGGTTCGATTCCTGGTCAGGGCACATACCTAGGTTGCAGGTATGATCCCCAGCTGGAGTGCATGTGGAAGGCAACCATTCAACGCTTCTCTCTCACATCGATGTTTTTCTCTCTCTCTGTCCCTCCCTCCCTTCCTCTCTAAAAAAGCAGTGAAAAAACAAAATGTCCTTGGGTGAGGACTTAATAGAAAAGAGTCTATGCTGTACTCTTAATCTCCAGCGTACCACAAAACATCTTGAAGAATATGTCCTAACAATTTAGTTCAACTTGCTGTTACTCTGCAGCACTAGGCTGAACATTAAGGATTCAGAATTAGAGGTACAGATATTGCCCTCAAGAAACAGGCCATTAAGACTTCAGAACCAAACTATGATATCATGGGCCGAATCACCATCATCAAAATTTAAATATTTTAACTTATATCTTAAATCAAAATATCAAAAAATCTTTGGAAACTCTCTTCACATCACTCCTTCTCTTTGTCTCCCCGACTTCCTTTACCCTAGGATTCATCTTTCCACTTCTGTATAATAGAGTAGAAGGGTCCGGTTACTCCTAGCAACTATTATTATGTCTAAAGTTAATTTAGTGATAGATCAGACTCAAGGGTCTAGCTGATGAATTCCATACCCATAATGAAATATGGGCAATGAAGCACAACTAGGAAAAAAGCAATGGCAAAGAGAAGCAACAGAAAGGGGGATGTGAAAGTCATACTGTAAAGCAAAGATGATTTTTTTTAAAAAGTGAAAAAGGCAGGAAAATGGACACAAATAGAAGGTGAAAGTAAATCCAGAATGAATTCAGTGGAGACACATAAATGAAAATACTGAAATCTAATCCATTTTATGAATGCTAACTCCTTTAATTATTTCTTTTCCTAACCTCTAGTGGAAAGAAAAAAATGTTTATAAAAACAGCCACTGAAAAACCATTCATTATGAATGGTATATAAATTAGTTTTCTTCTGAGAAAACACTCATTTCAGAATTTCAGAGCTGGGAAGAGACCTTGAAATACTATCTAATGGAACCCACTCAATTTACAACTAAAACAAAGCTCAAAAAGGTTAAATAACTTTAACTTGTCCAAGATCAGATAGCTACTTAGTAGCAACACTCCTGAATCTCATCCCAATATCTATTCCTACCACACACTGAGCTTCCAGAAATGGTGTATTTTTCTCCTCCATTTTCCACTCTTAATAGCCATTAAATTAATTTCTGCATAAGCATCTCAGAATCCCCATATTATTCCTAGTTCCCATAGGAGAAAATAATCAGATAATCTGGATTATCTAAAACAGTAAGATAATTATCTTATTCCCGAAGTCAGTAATCTTCAATTGGGGCTTGGTTCCTACCAGGAAGAAATGCAAACGTTTCTCAGAAGAGCAGAAAAATGAAACATCCTCATAAGCTGACCAAACGCAAGGCAAGTTCATAAACTAGAATCTCTCTGGAAAGGAAGAGAGATTCCTTTCCAGAGAATCTCTGGAAATAATGTGTCAGGCCCAAAACCCTCAGAGGCTGGATGACTGCTGATGGTAAGTATAAATGATATCACTTATTTTCCCCTATTTTATATCCTCCAAACTAACCTTGATCTCCTCTCTTTCTGACAAGTATCGATTCGAGAAGCCTGTAAAGAAAAGGCAAAGTAATAAAATAGAGTATTATGTCACTTTCAGCAAAAGGTGGCTTTTTGATGGGAACTATCATCGACAGGAAATGATGGGGAAAGGAAAGGAGTTTTACGGTAAACCTACAGACCTACACTTTTAGCCAAGAAAACAGGAGGAAGTCCTGAAAATGTGATATATACTTTCAGTATTTCCCCCTCTGCAAAGCACTTGCAGATATTCTGGGCTATCAGGAACTCATCCTGTGGTCTAAGAAAGTCTGCTTCTTATGTTCCTTGATAAATTATGGGCCCTGCCAGTCACCATTCACCAGGTTATTTGAGCTGAGTGATTTCAAAATCAGCTACAGTAGGTACATACTCCTTTATCCATGGTTTTGCTTTCTGCGGTTTCGGTTACCCCAGTAAATGGAAAGAAAGTTCCAGAAACAAATCAGTTCATAGGTTTTACATTGCACTCCATTCTGAGCACAATGATGAAATCTCTCATCATCCACTCCATCCCACCCAGGACGTGAATCATCCCTATGTCCATCTTATCCATGCTATGCCTGCTCCCTGCACACTGGTGTCTATCTAGGTATGGCAGTGCTTGTGTTCAAGTCACCCTTCTTTTACTTCATAAAGGTCCAAAGCACAATAGTAGTGATGCTGACAATTCGGTATGCCAAAGCAAAGCTGTAAAGTGCTTCCTTTAAGTGAAAAGTGAGGACAGTACAGTAAGATAGTTTGAAAGACCACATTCATGTAACTTTCACTATAGTATATTGTTGTAATTGTTCTATTATTAGTTGTTAATCTCACTTTGCTTAATTTATAAATTAAACTTTATTGTGAATATGTATGTATAAGAAAAAACATAATATATACAGGGGTAAAACTACCCATGGTTTCAGACATCCACTGAGGGGGGTCTTGGAACTCATCCCCCGCAGATAAGGGGGAACTACTCTACATCATCTTGGTTAAACACAATGATTACCTAGGCCTTAAACATGATATGTTTGCCTATAAAGCTAACTGAAACCTTTTATTTTTTCTTTTTTTGTAGAGAATAAAGTTTTCATTCACTCTCCAAGAAAGGAGAGGGGCAAGGTACGGAGAGACACACCAGCATTGAGGGGTGGGGGCTTTAAGCTTTTATCGGATTATAATTGGATTGAAAAAGGGTAGGGGTTGCTGCTGTGTGGCCCCTGGGCTCTCAGAGGCTGCAGTTTGTTCCAATGTTATCTTCTGCCTGTGGCTGTAGGGGAGCCACTGGTTCTGTCCTTGCTTTCCAGTAATTTCTAGTCCTGGGGACATAAGCTCAGAAGAGTAAAACAGCAGTCATGTTTAACAAGGTCATAGGCCTGCTAGGCAAATGGTGCCACAATAGCAAATGTGGCTGACTTTATCCTTTTATTCTCCACTCCAGTTTTAAAATGGATTTATTCTGAATGACCTGGTCTGGTTCTGGTTTGGGGGAGTAGGAACGAAGGTCTCCTCTTCTATAATTATTTCAGGTGGGCTAGGGGTGTACAGCTGTCCTGCCTGTGCGTCCGGGTATGCGTCATTAAGGAGAGGAGGGTGGAACTGGACAGCCCAGAAAGTGAGAGCTATGGTCAGAGGCCGTTTAATCTCCCAAGCCTGGATGCACCATTGAAGGATATAAGATATTTGAGGAGACGTGGTCTAAAAACAAGAATAAAGAAAAAGACTGCTATAGGTCCTAGGAAGTGAATTAGTCACAAAAACCAGGACCAGATAGTGGCCTTAAAATCCCAAAAAGGGAGAGGGGAAGTAGTAGGTAAATTCTGTATGGCTGACACTGCATCAGTAGTTCTCAATAATTCCAAGTACAAGGATGAAAAAAATGAAGAATTAGTTTGGAAGAAAACTAGAAAAATTAGGAATCAATCAGTTTGTGGGTGACAACTGGACATTACAATTTCCACTGAAACAATTTCTCTCCCTAAAATCACCCTCACTTTATCAAAGAGATTGTATTAAGTCCAGTTTCAATTTGGCCTGTTTATCTGCATGAACATAACAACAATAGTAATTGATTATATATGCTCTTTCAAATTTGTTTTGCTGGAATTTTCACAAGAAACCTTCAGACTGAGCTTTAGTGAGCCCTTCAGGGCAGAAAAGCCAAGCCACACAGTTGCCATCTGCCTTTGCCTGAAATACCTATTAGTTTGAATGGATTCCTCAAGTTTTTGAGGTTTCCAAAATGTCTCGAGATTCCTTCCTTGCCATTTTTCAGGAAAGCGGCCTTTGCTCCTTACCTAGAAAGACTACCATAAACCACATGACAAAGGTACCAGGTCATTTCTCCAAGGGGCTTGAACTAGTGAAGCCTTTTCTGACAGGGAAGAAAATGCCCTATTTTACTCTAGAAGCCTATCTTAATTTTGATATGTATGAAGTTTATTATAAATTAGGAATAACTTCCTGCTTTAACATTTTAACCAAATTAGGACAAATATAATAGAAATGAAAAGGACATAAAACATACAAAGAGACATTTTAAAGTTAGAGACAAAGTGATTTTTAGTGACTCATTAAGCTTAAGCAGCAAAGAAAGAGTAACAAATGACCAGTAAGAACAATGGAGTCATTAACAGCTAAAGAGGCAAAGTCTGAAGAGCAGTGCTTTTTTATGGCTAGGGTGGGCGAGGGTTGTTAGGTGTGCAGGTGTTAGAGATGGTGTTTAAGCATATTTAGTTTCAAGACATAGGTGAAAATCTGGGCCTCAAGTTCAGACAGATGATATAAACTAATGACTGAGTTTTTAGGGAAAGAGAAGGTAACAAAAACATTTAGGCCACAGCATTCCTCAGGTAATCTTTGAAGATAATCTAACTTTCTGTATGAATAGTGCTTCATTCTATAGATCTAGGATCTTTGGACTCATTTATTCTAAATGAAAGCTAAAAAAATTTATCTTTCTTTCCCAGCATATGAATTAACAGAAAGATAAAAACTGTTTCATAATTAACACTGTCCAACGTCAAGTCTCTGAACTAAAATACACTGCTTTTTAAGTTTCTCTATTTAATAATAAAGCTTTTGGGAAAAAAATGAGAGAGAATATGATGCACCAATTTAACAGTAAAGCACACTAACAAAAATTTTGATAATTAATATATCTGGAGAATAGGTACATGGGAGTTTATTACAGTGTTTGTTCTTGCCAATTCTGTGTAGTTTGAAACTTCCAGAAATAAAAATCTAAAAAAGGCTACCTACAGATATATTTTAAATTCATGTCAGTTAAGGCATGACAATGTAAAACAACATTCTAACAGATAAACACTTTTAAATGTTTTACTAATTTTTAACAGACCAATGAAATTTAGTGGGTATCAAAGGGCAAAAAGGCCCTGTCATTTCAGAGGAACATGAATATATTCATTCACTGGAAAAAGTTAGTCCTTTTAGCCATATTGGCACATGTTGGACATTTGTCATTTTTCTCTTCAATGAACTTACATTTTTTGTTGAAGAAAAATATACAGGCCATATAAATGTACGGTTTTGTTTAGTAAAGTCAAAATAGATGCTTATCCCCAGCATCAATGATTAATTTGTTGAAGCTGCTGGTTAGACCCCCTATTACTTCAAACATCTTCCACTCCAGCAAATAACCAAATCAATCACTCTTATGGGGGAAAAAAAAATCAGAAAAAAAAAAAGGAACCAGCCTTGGCTGGTGTGGCTCAGTGGATTTAGTGCCAGCCTGTGAACCAAAAGGTTCCAAGTTCGATTCTGAGTCAGGGCACAAGCCTGGGCTGCAGGCCAGGTTCCCCAGTTGGGGGTGTTTGAGAGGCAACCAACTGATATATCTCTCACACACACTGATCTTTCCCTCTCTTTCCCTCTCTCTAAGAAGTAAACAGGATCTTTAAAAAGAATCAAAATCCATAAATTATACCTAACCCTAAACTGTAAACACATATTTAAAATTATATAAAATAACAGAGAGGGAAAAGTTGAATTTTTTAACAATTATAGTCTAAGTTTTGATTTAAATGGATGTAATTTAAATCAAGTCACTCTACCGAGACTATGAAAGCACTAAAACTAATAGCAGCAAATTCACTTACCAGTGATCAAGAATAGTTTATACGGTTTACAAGCACCAATATTTCATCCTTATGATAAATAGCATCATCTAAAAAATGACAAAATTTGCTTGCCTCCTGTCTGTCAAAGACTGTAAAGACTATAGATGTGCAACTCCTTCGACAGGAATAATCATCAACCTTGAATTCCCAGAAAGCTATTGCTACCTGTCAGTCTCATTCCCTAGGTGACATGCACAAGATAACAAAGTAAGGCTTTCCTTGCTGGCAGTTCTGCCTTGAGTCATTTTCAGTATCCTGTTTTTCTTCTGACAGAAATATGTCATCATGAAACTCAGAAAGCAGCAGCATAAATACATACATGTAGCAACAAAAGACTATTAGTGATTCTTTTTCCACACCATAATTAATTCTGAATAGAGGTATTTCACACTTCACAAATATCATTCTCCTATCTTCAACAAATTTTTGTAGCTTTTATCCTTACTAAAGTAAAAATTACCAGAAGAGGCACAGATCTTAAGTACTCAATTCAATAAGTTTGAACAAATATATACATTAACAATTGGTAAATCTGGACATACCTGTACTAATCTTGTAACTTTGAACTTAAAAATTATATGAAAATAAAGTTTTTGAATGTGTACACTTGAATTACCATCACCCAAATCAAGCTATAGAATATTTCCATTTCCCTAAAAAGTTCCCTTTAGCATTTTTCCAGTCAATCACAGTACCCAGAAACCACTGACCTGATTTCTATCACCATACCTAAGTCCTGCCTCTTCTTGTATTTTTTTTATAAACGGCATCATCTGGTACATTTGTGTGTCTGGCTTCTCTTGCTCTGAATAGTATTTCTGAGATTCATATATGTTGTTGTGTGAATCAGTAATTAATTCCTATTATGCAAAAAAGCTGTTATGAATATTTTTGTATCAGTTTTTTTGTAGACATTATTCCTCTTGGTGCAGTAAGAGGTGCACCACTTCATTTAAAAGGGATAGGAAGTAGTTTCACATAAATAAGTCTGGTAAGTCACACAGTATAGATAAACGGATTTATATATGCACATATACATATAGTAATTATATATATAAAAATGCAAAAAAATAGAAATTTTATCTACCTATATCTGTGTATGTATCTACCTGTATGTATATACATAGAGTTGACTTGAACACAGGTGTGTTGAACTACACAAGTCCAATGGTACATAGATTTTTTTCAGTAAATACAGTAAATGTATTTTCTTTTATGACTTTGTTAACGTTTTCTTTTCTCTAGTTTAGTTTATTCTAAGAACACAGTTTATGTTGTACAAACCATAGAAATTATGTGTTAATAAAATGTTTATGCTATCAATAATGCAAAGGCCAGCTATTAGAACAGTTAGCTCTCCACATCTGCAGATTACCAACGACAGGTTGAAAATACTGCTTTGGATCTGCAGTGGGTTAAATCCATGGATATGAAACCCATGAATGTGAAGGGTCCACTATAGTTAAGTTTTAGAGGACTCAAAAAATATACTCCGATTTTTAGCTGTGGGGGCCAGGGGTCCAAGCCCCTGCCTTGTTCAAAGGTCAACTGTATACACACACATACATACAGATATGTAATTGAACAGATTCTGAGAAGTCCACCAAGGACCAATAAAGATCATTAAAAGAATTTATGAAGTTCACAGTGAAAATAGAAGATGGAAAAGATGACATCTCAATTTTTCTTAGTAAGTATTATGTATTAAGAATAATTCAAAAGAGAAACAAATTTCTCTCCACATAAATTACTGTTCTGCTTCAATAAAATACCTTCTTCTCATAACAAATCCCCTTCCCAAACTAGAATTTCTAAACATTAAATGTTATCCTCCACTGTGTAATAATTTTTAAGCAAGGGGCAAAACCTAAACTGTGTTAAGATTACAAGATTTTATTTTATTGTCTTGCTTTTTGAAAAAGTTAAACATGGAAATAATTCCACTGGTTAATATTTAACATGGGTAAAGACTTATTTTATCCTCGTTCAGAATATATTTTCTCCTCGTTCAGAATATATTTTCTCCATTCCTAAAAGTAATTCACTGCAGCATTAATTCTGTAATAGAAACATTTTGACTTTCAAATTCAACTGTGTAATTTTCAGCCGACAGTAAAGGAGGTTCTTTAATTTACAGAGGAAAGAAACATATGTGTAGCCTTGGCCAGGCGGGTCGGTTGAAGCATTGTCCCGTACACCAAAAGGTTGCAAGTTCCACCTGGTCAGGGCACCAGGGCACATACCTAGGTTTCAGATTTGATCTCTTGTTGCACTGTGGAGGTGGGGAAGCAGCCAATCAATGTCTCTGTCTCTATCTGTCTCTCTCAAATCAATAAACATATCCTTGGGTGAGGATTTAAAAAAAAGAAACATGTGCAAATCTTATTTTTGAAGAGATCAAACTGAAATTCCCATCCCTGCTTCTGATAATCAGATGGTCATTTTCAGGGCACTAGGAGTGGCTTCTCATTTAGTATCATCTATAAATTGCAAAGATGAAGGCAGAATATTACGTATGGTTCTAGAATTAACCGCCACCTGCTTTAGGAAGGCTTTCCAACTGCAAAAGAGGAAAAAACCCTCTTCTAGGCTTTGATCTTTCTTCATCTTTTATTCCTTCTTCCAAAAAATGAGCAATTTCAAAAATATACAATTTAAATGTACATTTTTAATCTTAAAAAACATTCTTAGTATTGGGATGTTCCATAACTTTCACAGATGTGCAGTTGTTTACTTAAAAATCCATCCTTTCACTCTGAAAATACATTTTCATTTTTTTAATTATTGTGCCTCTTTCTAAAAGAAAACAGCCTTGAATAACTGTTTCAAAAATGACAGCAGTTTCAAACAGCTGTAATTCCCAACTTACTTTCAATATCTTTTATCTCGTCGTTTGAGAACTAAATAAAATTGTATTATCTTTAAAGTGTTTTTCTTCCAGACCAAGGGTAGAAAACAGGTATATCAAATATGCAGACCTCATAGTCCCTCTGGTGATTCTTCTCTCTCATTAACCAGATGTTTTCCATAAGACTAGAATTAAATACTAAATTTAGCATAAAATGAATTTGCCCCTTTTGAGGACTATAGTCTTACATGTTTAAGCTTCAGCAGAATATAGGTCAATTCTCATCTAACAAAGTATGAGGTACAAATTATTTTCAGTACATATTTGAATTTCAGTGTTTCAAATACTGCTAAAATATCCTAAGTAACCTGTGAGCTACAGAGATTACAGTTACAAGGGTATATAGGCCCCACTATAAATCATCCTAACCTGTCTCATTTGGCTGAATTGTCTTTTACACAATAAATGAACATCTTATAAGCAAACTGAATCACACTGATGGCGCTGTTTTAAAATCAACAGTTATGGGATATACATACCACTGTCCACCCAGTCTGATGAGTGTTGACTTGATTTTCTTTACAATTTGGGAGATTAATGTCAACAATTAAAAATGCACTGCAGAAAAATTCAGAAATGTGAAATAATGGAAAAACTATCTAATTACTAATCAGCGAGGGTAGAAAACTCATTTTCAAAATTATAAAATATACATTCTAATTATTTAGCAATAAATAATTACAGGATTTAGTGTGCCAAAATATGAATAATACAGACTCTTCTTTAGGAATTGTGAAGATTTTCAGGGTGGGGCAAAAGTAGGTTTAAATTGTTTGGATGGAAAATATACAACAATAAATAATGATAGAAGAATAAACTCTGTTTTGGGTAATCACAACAATAAACCTACTTTTGCCCCACGCTGTATAAAAGGCCTATAGTGGATATTCCTAATGCCAGGTTAATATGTATATTGCTGTTAAATAAAGCAGTATTAATGTCTATCAATGTCATTTGATTTATCTTCAAATTTGGCTATTTTGATATGTCCTTAT
Organism: Pteronotus mesoamericanus; assembly: GCF_021234165.1. Lineage (NCBI taxonomy): Eukaryota > Metazoa > Chordata > Mammalia > Chiroptera > Mormoopidae > Pteronotus > Pteronotus mesoamericanus. Next base: position 5,836,372 of record NW_026555085.1, read on the forward strand.
TTTTTGTGGCTTTATTCACTCAAAAATATTTACTCCCAAACTCAAATAGACCCACACCTGAAGGTAAATGACCTACAAATACTCCCAATGTTTATTGTGTAGATGTGAGAATTCAACTTATGCTAAATTTTGAAACTGAAATGTGGTCGATAGTTTTATGATATAGTCTATCAAAAATTAAAATGGACAAAAATCAGTAATTAAAATATCTAAAACCTGAATTTGAAAATGGGCTTTTAATTATAAAAGGCACTTTTATAGTTAAAGTTCCTAAAATATGCATTTGTATAAATAAAACTGTAAAATATAACTTTAATTTTTATGTGGTATACTTAAGCATTATTACAGAATAAAGATTATAAAACTTCTAATTATTGACAGTAGTTAAACTGATATATTCTTCAAGCTTAATGTGATTCCTTACAACTAGTTATATAGGGAAAAAACCACTCTACATCAAGAAGAGCCACTGTCCAATCAATATTCCCTCAGGGTCAAAAAGCCAACTCGGCTTTTAATAGAAATAACTTCTACAGCTATAGAAAGAGGGTGTTCTTTCTTTTCTAGTCTGATTCCATCTAAGCTAAGAAACCTTTAGGAAACTAAAAATAACCCAAGATATGTATTCTTTTCCAATCCAAGAATAAACAGAAAATTTAAGATTTAATTAGTTGTCTAACCCAGTATTTAAGTTTTTCATGTTGAACTGGTTAAAATTATGTTTTAAAAGGACATTTATCCCAAATTCCTAAAACTAAAAAAATTACTCAGAAACATATGTTTTGTTAAATGCTGGAAAAACAAAAGCCCTCATAACATATAAGCCTGTTGTTTTAGAGAAATAAAACATTTTACAAAGACCATCCTTGATTATTTTTTAAGTCCCAGTCACAACTAGTCTCTTGGTTGGAGTTCGTTCTGCTTTAAATAGTGTTGCTAATTAGGTAAGTTTCACCATTCAGTGAAACACCAATAAGATAACATAATTAATAAAAATTATTTGTTCTTATGAAGTTAAACTTAAATTAAGTATAAGTCATACCCAATACAGAGATAAAACAAAACACAGGGGAAAAAATGAGTAAACTAACTCATGTTTCTCACAAACGAGTGTCATTAATAACCCTCATTTAAATTATATATTTTTAAAATAACATATATTATCAAGTATTTTTTCTGTAGATGTCCTAGACTGGTTAGGGCCACAACTGTAGATTGTTAAAGGGAGGTCAGCTGGGAGAGAGACAAACAGAACACGCTGAGGGAAAGTATGACAAATAAATGAAAATTTCCCACAAGAACAATACAATAACTTTTTAAGTCTATTCTTGAATTTTGACTCCAACAGCAAGAGAAAAAGCTACTATAATTCTCTAAAATAAAAAACCCTTGTGGCGGGGCGCAGCACAACTCCATAGAGTATTAAAAATACCAAAATATTGCCTCAATTTTTATCTTGTCCACAAGGTACCAAAATGATAAGACAATAAGGATAAACACTCCTGTCTCCCATCAGAGAGGCAAAGAAAGTTCCCATTCAAAGCTAAGCTTTATGCCACTGTAAAAAATACTCCTGAAAAATAAATCCAAAACCGCCAGCTCAAACCGCTTCACGCAGAATTTACTGAATGGTGGCTAAACGATGTATATAGGCTCCCCCGAACCACACTGAAGGATACTTGGAGTTCTCCATTTACAACTTGTACCTTACTATGCTTTCACCACCACTGCAGAAAACGATTTTTTTTTTTAATGAGACTAAAATATTCCTCTTGGCTCACCAATCGGAAGACATCAACCTATACGCTGACCGCCCCCTAATTTTTCTTTTTTGTATAATCAACACTGGGTTTAACTCCTACACTATAGCCAGGACATCTTTTAGACATCAATACTGGGCAAGGAACAAACTGAATGAGGAACCTTAAAACAACTTTTAACTGGACTTCAGGTGGCATGAAAATAATCACCTGTTAGAATTGGCGCCGCACTGGCACCCTCCAAGAGGGCCTGAAAGCTGGGATGCTGTTCCCAGCCACTTGTCCCAGCGCGGCAGGTGAAGGCGTTGAACGCGCCTCCAGACCCACCATCTGGGAAGCACAAACCTAAAGCAAGGAGTGCAGCAGCCGGACACTCCGTTATCCTCACCACCCACGAGCCCCTCCTGGTAAGCGAGGCTCTATCGCGCCCTCCGTGTCCCAGCGGACAGCTCACCCCGGCTCGACTTCTGACGCCCGGGCCCCGTACGGCTAAGTTTCTCTCCCTCCCGCGGCGCCAGCCGCTCACGCGCCGCCCGGCTCTGCGCGGGTCCAGTCGCCCGCTCCGGGCGGCTGCGGTCACCGCCGCCGGCCCTCGGGCGAGTCGGAGACTGACGACGGGAGCCGGAGCCAGGACCTGTCAACCCGGACGGGAAACAAAAGCCGGGTGAGGACAAGCGGGTGCGACCGGCTTCGCCTCCGCGAAGAGCAGCACGACGGGGCGGAGAGCGGCTCCCGTGGCCGCCCGAAGGGAGCACCGGCCTCGCGGCCCGGTGGGGCACAGGGGGCCCCTCAACGGGGCTAGGGGCCTCCGCCGCTCTGGCCTGGAGGCTTCCTGGGCCCCACTTGCCCAGACGCGCCGCTCCCGAGCTAGGGAGCCGCGTGAGGGGGCGGGGAGGTGGCGCGGCAGCGCCCAGAACGCTAAGGAAGGGATTCGGATCCCGGGGAGCCGCAGCCGGCCCGCCCGATCCCTGCGGCCTTGGCGCCGGTACCTGTCTCCGCTGTTGCTAGTCGCCTCCGTCTCTTTCCGCCTCACCCGCGCGCCGTTCTCCCTCAGCCCGCCCACCAAGCCGCCCGCGCGCCGGACGCTGCCGCCCGAGACTGGCAGCGCCAGCGAGACGGCCCGAATCCCCGGGACAGCGCCCGGCGCCTTCCCGCCCCTGCCTCCGCAGGATCCGCTTTCTATTGGTCCCTGGAGCTGTCAGTCCTCCCCCAAAAAGCGCGCGGGGTGTCACTCCGCGTGTCCGGATTGGTGGCTTTCCGTCGTCCATGCAAATAAACCCCGCCCCTGTCTATTTGCACCTCCGCTTTAGTGTAAACTCCGCCCCTTCACGCCAGCCCACGTGTCTGGCGCTAGCCCTTTGTGGGGCTGGAGGGAAAGGATGGAGGAAATTGACCGACCACCCATCTCCATATACACACGCACACACACTCACCCCCCTTCCCTTACCTCCAGAGGAAGTAATGCCTGAACAAGCTAGTTGACTTCACAAATCTTTCAAACATGAGATCTCAGGTGACTGAGACAGCAAAGGACCTTAAAAAAATGTTCGTATTCTCTACGAGCACCTCTTCCCCAAAGGGCAGCCCTGCTGAGGAAACTCAGCTTCGAGAGCTGCCCAGTCCCCTCCAAGTAGATGGCCACCTCTGAGTGGCTCCTGTAGAGATTTCTGGGCCTTGGGGAATAACTAGCTGAATCCCCTCTTTTTTTGAGGAAACAAACCTTAAGTTCCGTAGCTATAGGACTTAATAGTTATCTAAGGAAACCTAAGATCTCGTAGCCAGATTAGAAGTCACATCTCTTAGCTCTAGAAGTGTTCTCTGTACTACATCACGTTGGTCACTTAGGTCTTTATGAAGAGCCAGTTTGAACCATCCTTCCAGACTCCAAGAGTCAGTGCCTGTAGCAAAGACAATTAGAGCCAACACTGAAACCCCCTTAAGGGCAAGGCCCTGCCTCCGACCCTAGAAGATTCTCTTTTAAGCAGATGCCAGGAAGAGTACTGAAACAATTTATTCATGCATTAATTCAGCAAGACAATGGTAATTAAAACTACTCTGCACACTGCCCTGGCTGGACACGGCCCTGGCTGGACACTGCCCTGGCTGGTGTGGCTCAGTGGATTGAGTGCTGGCCTATGAACCAAAGGATTGCTGGTTCAATTCCCAGTCAGGGTACATGCCTGGGTTGCAGGGCCAGGGCCAGGTCCCCAGTGGGGGGCGCAGGAGAGGCAGCCACGCGTTGATGTTTCCTTCCCTCTCTCTAAAAGTAAAGAAATGAAATCTTAAAAAAGAGAAACAACTCTGCATAATAGCACCAACTGATTAAAGATATACTAACAGCAGGTATTAACTACTATGCTATGTGTGAAGACATTGAGAACTTCAGCCTAAGAGACAGTGATATCAGTACTCCTTCTGTTACAAGGAGGGAGGAATCAGCCCCTCCCAGGAGAGGCAGGGAAGGCATCATTGAAGAGGTGATACCAGAGTTGAATCTTAAAAGATTGTGTTTGCCAGGTGGAGGGATATGGAAGAAGAAGGAAAGGGAATCCCAGGCAGTGGGAGGATAATATGAGCAAAAACGATACAGACCTAGAAAAGCCTAGTAATTGAGGGAAGAACAAGGAGCAGTGTGGACAAATCTTCAGGGCTGTGTAGCCTTGTCACAAGCTGGGACCAGGCTCTACCAAAAAGAAGACAGCCCCAGAAGACTGCCAGGCTGTGCTGTAACACATGCTGCAAACAACAGCAGGCCCTGTACATGTCGTACAGGCTTTTTTCCTTAGGCAGAATCTGTGGTAAAAAGTCAGTTCCACACTTCCAATGGCAGCCTAGCTGGCTCCACCCTTCTCTCAAACTGCCACTCCGGTCACTGCACTTGCCCTACTCATCATTTGGAAATGTGTGTGCTTGCAATTTCCCTGAATATCGCTACCTTTCAGAATTTGAAGATAATATGGGCTATGACTGAAGACAGCTGGGTTTGGGCTAAGCAACCCTCTCCTAATGTACAGAGCAGTTCTATACCAGGCTTGTTACCAAGGCTGGCTTTGTGGACATGTGGCCTATGCTTGGCTTAATGCTCCTCTGTCGCCACCTTGAAATTCTTAATCCTTTCTCAACAAGGCACCCTGCATTTTCATTTTGTGCTGGGACCTGCAAATCATGTAGCTGTTCCTACCTGTCATTCTTAGTGCCCTGGGAATGCTTGTAATACCGTCCAAATCACATCTCACTTTTAAAGCACTTGCCATTCACTAGGTTTGTTCACATATATTTTATCACTTGATTCTCACAATGGCAAGATGGAGTAAGCTAGTATTACTAGTCCTATTTATTAGTTGAGAAAACTGAAGTTTGACTATCTTTTCCAGGTGGCAGAGCTAGGAAGCAACAGAGCTTGTACTTTAACTCAGCCCACCCAAGCTCTATTCCATCTGCCATAGAGCTACCTCTATGTTCATTTCAAAGTCCTTTCAGAGACAGATTTGTACATGAATGATGTAGGGTTTTATGAGACAGAACATGTGGTGGTGTGGATATCTGTCATTTGATGGCTGGTCGTCATCTTTTGAACAGCTTTTCATCAATTTTGAAAAATTCTCAGCCATTTGGCCTGGGCTATGTGGCTCAGTTGGTTGGAGTGTCATCCCCTGAACCAAAAGGTTGCTGGTTTGATTCTTGGTCAGGGCACGTGCATAGGTTACAGGTTCAATCCCTAGTTGGGGTGTATACAGGAGGCACCTGATTGATGTTTCTCTCTCACATCAATGTTTCTCCTCCCCCCCCTCTCTGCGCCCTTTTCTGCCTCTTTAAAATACATACCTACATATATACATACATATATACATATTTTAAAAATATTCTCAGCCATTCAAATACTGTTTCTGTACCTTTTCCTCTTTCCTCCTGGAGCCCCAATTGAAACACGTGTTAGACCTTCTCGCTACAACCCTTTTTTCTGTACTTTCCATCTTTGGTCCTTCTATGCTTTTTAAAAAAATTTCTTCTCACTGTTTTTCAGTTCACTAATTCTCTCTTGAGCTTTAAAAAATTTCCTCTTATATCCACCCATTAAGCTTTTAAATTAGGTTATCATATATGTATTTTTTTAGTTTTGGAATTTCTATTTATTCTTTTTCAGATCTGCTATGTCCCTTCCTATATATCTCTTAGTGCCCTGCAGTAATTTTCAAGCTTGGCCTCTTTCTCTTTAAGCATAGTAAGTATAGTTGTTTTATGGTCTGTGACCATTAATTCCAATCTGAAGTCCCCATGGATCAGCTTCCATTGTCAGGTTTTGCTACTAGTTCTTTCTCACATTGTCTTATGTCCGTATATCAATACCTGGTTATGTTTTGGACACTGCATTTAAAAATATCATTTGAGGCAACAAGATACTGTCTTCCTCTACAGAGTATTTCCATTTGTGCTTGCAGGCATCTGGGGACACTAGCAAAATAAAATCACCTTAACCCAATTTCAGGGCTTCTAATTTCTGAGTCCCCTAGATGACTTGAAGCTGGACTATAGTCTGTGGGAGGGTTTGCTTACTTATAGTTCTCCCTTACTAAATGCTGTAGTTCTTTGAGGTCCCAGTCAAAGATGGGGAATTATTTTAGTTATGTATTATTTCATAGCACACTATCCCAAAGTTTAGTGGCTTAAAACAGATGTCAATGGGTTAGGTCATAAAGGGCCAGATGATAAATATTTTAGGTTTATAGGCCATATGGTCTCTGTCACAACTATTCAAGTCTGTCATTATAGTACAAAGCACCAATAGACAATACATAAATGGATGACATGGCTATGTTCCAGTAAAACTTTATTTACAAAAACAGGCAGCCATCCTCAAGATGATAACGAGTATCAAAAACCCACAACTGATATCATACTTAATGTTGAAAGTCTGGATACTTTCCCCAAGAAACCAGAGAAGAAATAAGATAAGAATGTCCACTCTTGCCACTTCTATTTACTATTGTACTATCCAGGGCAATTAGGCAAGAAATAGAAAATAAAAGGCATCCAGTTTAGAAAGGAAGAAGTAAAACTATCTCTACTCACCAATAACACAATCTTGTGTATAGAGACTCCTGAAGAACCCACTAAAAAAACATTATAACTAATAAATGAATTCAACAAGGTTGCAGGACACACAATCAATAACAATAATGAATTGTATTTCTCTTTACACTTTCAGTGAAAAATCCAAAAATTAAACTAAGAAAAATATTTCATTTATAACAGCATTAAAAAGCATAAAATAGCCTAGCCCAGTGTGGCTCATTTGGTTGAAGCATCATCCCATGGACTGAAGGGTTGTGGGGTTGCCAGGTTGCAGGTTTTATCCCTGGTTGGGGCAGGTATGATATGGCAGCCAATCGATGTTTCTCACATCGATGTTTCTCTCTCTCTCTCTCTCCCCCTTCCTCTCTCTCTAAAAGCAATGAAAAAAAAGAAGAGAACACTTAGGAATAAATTTACAAAAGAAGTACCAAACTTATACTATGAAAACTACAAAACATTATTGAAAGAAATTTTAAAACACCCAAATAATTGGAAAAACATCCTATGTTCATACATTAAAGGACTTAATATTCTTAAGATGACAATACTTCCTAAATTTATCTATAAGTTCAATGCAATCCCATCAGCACTCCAGCTGACTTCTTTATAGAAATTGACAAACATTCTAAAATTCATATGGAATTGCAAGGAACCCAGAATAGACAAAACAATATTTTTTAAAAAGTAAAATGACTCATATTTCCTGATTTCAAAACTTATTACAAATAAATCAACATTTGGTACTGGCACAAGGATAGACATATAGATCAATGAAATACAATTGAGTGTCTAGAAATAAACCCACACACCTGGGGTCAGCTGATTTTTGACAAGGGTACTAAGTACTGGTAAGTATGTGGAGGAATTGGGACTTGTGCACTTCTGGTGGGAATGTAAAATAGTACAGCCACTGTGGAAAATGGCACTTCCTAAAATGTTAAACATAGAATTACCATATGATCCAGCAATTCCACTCCTAGTCATATACCCAAAGGAACTAAAAACAGAGATTCAAACAGACACTTCCACACCAATGTATACATAATTATTCATAATAGCTAAAAGGCGAAAATAATCCAAATGTCTATCAACAGATGAATGGGTAAACAAATGCAGTATATTTATACAATGGAACATTATTTGGCAATAAAAAAGGATAAAGTACAGGTAGATGCTACAACATGGATGAACCTTGAAAACATTATGCTCAATAAAACAAGCCAGTCACAAAAGACCATATATACATATTATATGATTCCATTCATATGAAATATCCATTGAGAAAAGACAGGAAGTAGATTAGTGATTGCTTAGAACTTGGGTGTAGGGGAAGGAGAGATATGGAGATGCTAGGTAAAGGGTAGAGGGTTTCTTTTTGAGGTGATGAAATGTTCTAAAGTTAACGGTGATGGTTACAAATATCTATGAATATACTAAAAACCACTGAGTTGGATACTTTAAATGGGTTAAGTATGTGGTATTTGGTTGTTGTTGTTTTTTTAAGATTGTATTTATTTTTTTTTAGGCATAAGGGAAGGGAGAAAGAGGGAGAAAAGCATCAAAGCGTGGTTGCCTCTCATGCGCCCCCTACTGGGGACCTGGCCCACAACCCAGACATGTGCCCTGATGAGGAATCGAACTGGCCATCCTTTGGTTCGCGGCGGGGGGTGGGAGGGGGTCACTCAGGCAGGCCGGCGCTACTGAGGCACACCAGCCAGGGCAATGTATGGCATTTGAATAGTTATATTTCAATAAAGCTGTTTAAAAAAAAACCCAGGCAGCCATCCATGGGCCTAGTTTGCTTACTCCTGGCTTGAAACAATAACCATTGTATTTATTTGCTCATGATTCTGCAATTCGAACAGGATTCAGCAGAGACAACTGGTCTATGTGACATCAGCTGGGGCAGCTTGACCAGGCCTGAATGATTTACTTCCAAGATACCCTTACTCACATGGAAGGCCAGTGGGACCTCAGCTGGGATGTTGGCCAGGATCTTTGTTTCTTCTCCACGCAGTCACTCCATGAGACTCAGCTGGGTTTCTCACAGTGTGGTCATCTCAGGATAATTGAACTTCTAAACATGGTGTCTGACTTCCTTCAAAGAGCAAATGTGGAAGCTACCAGGCCTTCTTAAGGTTTAGGCCTGAAACTGACAGTGTCACTTCCACCACATTCGGTCCATTAAAGCAGGTCACAGGGCAGTCCAGATTCAAGGGGAAGAAATTAGTAATGGTGTGAATACTCAAATACATGGTTCGCTGGGGACTGCTAAATTAACAATTTATATCTGTCCTCTATAGATTCACTTCCTTCTACATGCAAAATATAGTTGCCATCCTTAAGACCCCCAAAGTCTCACCCCATTACTGCAATAGGATTGAGTTTGAAGTCTATAACTTCATCATCTAAATCAGGCCCAGGTTTGGATGAAGTTTCTCAAGTGATACTCCTCTGGGCCTGGTGACCTTTGAATTAAGACAACTTATCTGCTCCCCATAGAAAATGATGAGGCAGAGAAAGGAAAATCTCAACAAATACTGGCAGGCACATAGCAGTCATAGGTCCATAACAATTCTGAAATTCAGCTGAGCACATGTCACCAATTCCTTGGTTAGGTCCCAATTCTTAGAGTAGTTAATATCTTACACAGCAACTGACTTCCCCCCAGAGACAAAATATGAAAGGAAGCTCCCTTCTCAAGTCTTGAACTAGACCTAGCACAACATCACTTCCATCACATTTTTTGGGTAAAGTGGATCACAGAGCCAGCCTGAGTCAAGAGTAAATAGGACATAAATAGCCATAGCTATTTTCATGGGGTGGGAAGGGGGTCATCAATGTATAGTCTACCACAGCAGTGGATTATCAGTCTCTAACTTTGGTCGCCCTGAACTCCAATTTTGTACCTGTAGTCCTAAAAATCTTTCAAAAAGCATAGGTCAGCCTCTCCAATAACTCAGATTGTCAAATACCCTCAGGCAAAAGTAGCCCCAAGGACAGGACTCACTTTTTTGGTAGGGTTGCCAGATCGAGCAAATAAAAAATATGGGCTATCCAGTTAAATTTGAATTTCAACTAAACAACAAATTATTTTTTAGTATCAGTATGTCCCAAGTATTGAATGGGTAAACTTATGCTAAAAAACACTGTGCTGTTTATCTGAAATTCAAATTTGACTGAGGGTCCTTGTATTTTATCTGGTGACAAATCTCTCTGGACTCTTATCTTTTCCTGTATCTTGATCCAGTAATTTGTATCATGTTATATTTTTGATGCTTTTCAGATTTAAAAATATTTGTCTAGGGCCCTGATGGTGTGGCTCAGTTGGTCGGGTGTCATCCTGCAAACCGAAAGGTTGCAGTTTTGATTCCTGATCAGGGCACATGCTTGGGTTGCAGGTTTGGTCCCTGGTCAAGGTGTGTGTAAGAGGCAACCGATCGATATTTCTCTCTCATATCAGTGTTTCTCTCTCTCTTTTTCCCTCCCTTTCTATCTCTCTGGAATCAATAAAAGAAAAAATTAAAATAGATATGTATATATGTATATCTCTTCATACATATATACATATGAATATATATACACACAAACATACATATGAGGTCTTTCTGGAAAAAGTCCGACCATTGTTAATACAATGAGAACAGTATGTGCAATATCGATGCAACCTAGCAGCCAAGGAGAGTGGGCTGAAATGAGCATAGATGAACAGTGATGACTTCACTGTGCTAGTCAGTGGGCACAGTAGACACTGTTGAGTGAGTGTGTGTACTGTGTGGCTGTTGTGTTCCAAATGACTGAGTGGACTTCCAGCCAAGATGGAGGAATAGGTAGATACACTCTGCCTCTTTGCACAATCAAAAGAAGGACAAAAACAAATTTAAAAACAAAAAATAACAAGACTGCCAGAAAATCCAACTGTGTGGAAGTCCGACAACCAAGGAGCTAAAGAAGAAACATTCATCCGGACCAGTAGGAGGGGTGGAGACGAGCAGCTGGGGCAGAGAAGCCATGCAGCAAGGTGGCAGCTGGTGGTCCAGGTGGTCGCACATTTGTGTGCAGATAAACCATGAGGAACAGCTGAGGAGCGAGGCAGACTGTGCAATCCAGGGTTCCAGTGCGGGAAAAGAAAGCCTCAAAACCTCTGGCTGTAGAAACCTGTGGGGCTTGTGGCAGCGGGAGAAACGGCCAGCCTCATAGAAGAGTTTGTTGGAGAGACCCAAAGGGTCCTAGAACGTACACAAACACACCCACCCGGGAATCAGCATCAGAAGGGCCCAATTTGCTTGTGGGTAGTGGGGGAAGTGACTGAAAGCTGGCCGAGACTGGAGCAAATAGCATTGTTCCCTTTCAGACCCCTCCCCTACAGACAGCGTCACAATGCAGCTACCTGTGTTGCCCCATCCTGGCAAATACGTAAGGCTCTGCCCCTCCCAACATAACAGGCACACCGAGACAAAGAAATATGGCCAAATGAAAGAACAGATCAAAGCTCCAAAAATAGAACTAAGTGATGAAGAGATAGCTAACTTATCCGATGCACAGTTCAAAACACTGGTAATCAGGATGCTCACAGAATTGATTGAGTATGGTCACAAAATGGGGGAAAAAGTGAAGGCTATGCAAAGTGAAATAAAGAAAAATTTACAGGGAACCAACAGTAAAGGGAAGGAAAATGGGACTCACATCAATGATTGGGAGCAGAAGGAAGAGATAAACATTCAGCCAGAACAGAATGAAGAGAAAAGAATTCAAAAAAATGAGGAGAGGCTTAGGAACTTCCAGGGCAACTTTAAATGTTCCAACATCAGAATCACAGGTGTGCCAGAAGTAGAAGAGGAAGAGCAAGATATTAAAAACTTATATGAAAAAATAATGGAGAACTTCTCCAATCTGGCAAAGGAAATAGACTCCCAGGAAGTCCAGGAAGCTCAGAGAGTCCCAAAGAAGTTGGACCCAAGGAAGCACACACCAAGGCACATCATAGTTACATTACCCAAGATTAAAGATAAGGAGAGATCTTAAAAGCAGCAAAAGGAGAGAGTTACCTACAAAGGAGTTCCCATAAGACCATCACCTGATTTCTCAAAAGAAACCTTGCAGGCAAGAAGGGACTGGAAAAAAGTACTCAAAGTCATGAAAGACAAGGCCCTACATCCAAGATTACTCTATCCAGGAAACCTATCATTTAGAATGGAAGGACAGATAAAGTTCTTCCCAGATAAGGTCAAGTTAAAGGAGTTCATCATCACCAAGGCCTTATTAAACGAAATATTAAAGGGAATTATCTAAGTAAAAGATGAAGATCAGAAACTACGAACAATAAAATAACAAACTCACAACTATCAACAACTGAACCTAAAAAAAAAAAAAAAAAGCAAACACAAAAACAAACTAAGCAAATAACCAGAACAGGAACAGAATCAAAGAAATAGAGATCAGAGGGGAGGGGGAGGGGAGAGAATGGGGGAAAAGGTACAAGGAATGAGTAGCATCATTGGTAGGTACAAAACGGACAGGGAGAGGTTAAGAATGGTATAAGAAATGGAGAAGCCAAAGAGCTTATATGTATGACCCATGGACATCAACTAAGGGGAGTGGGGAATGCTGGTGGGATGGGGGTGCAAGGCAGAGGGCAATAAAGGGGAGAAAAAAATGGGACAACTGTAAAAACATAATCAATATAAAATATATTTTTAAAAATGACTGAGCAAGCAGAGCAATGGATCTGCATCAAATTTTGCATTAAGCTTGTTCCTCCACAGAAACTGTTCAGATGATTCAGAAGACCGCAGCTATGGGCAACTGGTGATTGGCAGCTTCATCACAACAACGCGCCTGCTCATGCATCATGTCTTGTGCAGAGTTTTTTGATGAAACATCAAATCACCCAGGTGACTCAATCCCCTACAGCCCAGATTTGGCGCCCTGTCACTTCTGGCTTTTCCCAAAACTAAAATCACCTTTGAAAGGGAAGAGATTTCAGACCATTGATGAAATTCAAGAAAATACAATGTGGCAGCTGATGGAGACTGGGAGAACTATGTGAGGTTCCAAGGTAGCTACTTTTTGGGGGACTGATGCATCATTGTCCTACATACAATGTTGTCTATTTTTCATAGTACACAGCTGGATACTTTCTGGACTGAACTTGTATATTTGTTTTTGACAGAATGATTGGTCAAAATACTAAATGGCCTTTTTATATTTGGGGAAATTCCCTTATTATGGGTTTTGCCACTCAACCTGGAAGTCAGAAGTCAAATTCTCAGCCTCCCTTGCAGCCATAACACAGACATGTAACCTAACTTTACCAATCATACACCCAAAGGAGACTTCAGTTTGGAAGTGCAGGACATAAGGCTTGGTGAGAGGCTCCTAGTTTTCATTGGACAGGTGGCTATAAACAATTCTATTTTTAAAATGAGGCAAGTCTATGTATTAGTAATCCCCTAATATCCATTCTCCTCTCCTACTCTGATTTTTGAGCTGGGTACCTGGTGACCTGGAATAAAGAATATGTTTCCCAGCCTCCCTTGCAGCTAGATGTGTCCCTGTGTTCTAGCCAATAGGAACTCAGCAGAAATGTCATAGGAAGTGTTCATAATAGGAAGAAGAATATTACTTGTTTTCCTTTCCTCTTTCTCCTGGCTAGATGCAGATGTAATGGTTGGAGTTCAGCCAGCCATATTGCACTATGAGGTAGAAGCCCCATGTTGAGGACAGCATAGGAAAAGACAGAAGCAATCTGGGTCCCTGATAATTGTAGAGTCTTATATTTGCCTGATTATTTACCTCTGGACTCCATTAATGAAAGAGAAATCAATGTCTAATTTTGCAAGACACTGATATTTTGAGTTTTCTGTCACTCACAGCTGAACCTAATCTTAACAGATACACATAATGAAGTGGAATTATTTCTAAAGAAAAAGTTGTTAAATTAAAACAAACAAACAAAAAAAGCAAGGTACAGCCCTGGCTGGTGTGGCTCAGTGGATTGAACGCCGGCCTGTGAACCAAAAGATCATAGATTCAATTCCCAGTCAGGGTCCATACCTGGGTTGTGGGCCAGTTGGGGGCATGTGAGAAGCAACCAAGAGATGTTCTTCTCCCTCCCTTCCCCTCTCTCTAAAAATATATAAATAAAATATATTTTTTTAAAAAGCAAGGAGCAGAGCAATATATACAGTGTGGTACTATTTTGGGGGGAAAATGCAGATACGTATATATCTATGTTTGTATATGAGCAGCCTTTTCTGGGAGAACATAATGTTTGAAATTTTCCCATATGCAAATATTATTTATTCAAAAGCTAACTTTAAAAATAATCAAAAATTGCCCTGGCCAGTGTGGCTCAGTTGGCTAGAGTATCATCCCATAACTGAAAGGTTGAGGGTTCAATCCCCAGTCGGGGCACATGCATGAGTTGCAGACTAGGCCCCTAGTTGGGAGTATGTGAGAGGCAACTGATTGATGTTTCTCTCCCTCTCTTTCTCCTCCCTTCTGCTCTCTCTAAAAATAAATAAATAAAGTCTTTTTAAAAATAAAGTGACAGCAGATTAGGGGCAGCTTGCACCAGATGGGGACTGGTTGCAAAAAAGGAACATGGAAACTTTTAGAGTAAAGGAAATGATGTCTACTGTGATAGAGATTACACAGGCAAACACAGTTGTCAAAACTCATCAAACTGTAAAAATAATCCTTTCTTAACTGCTCACTTCTTTTTTTCTCTCTACCCCTAACCCCAAAGTGAATTAATCCTGTAACCCAGCCCTGACTCGTGTGGCTCAGTGGACTGAACACCAGCCTTCGAACCAAAGGGTGGCGGTTCGATTCCCAGTCAGGGCACATGCCTGGGTTGCAGGTAGGTCCCCAGCAGGGGGCACATGAGAGGCAACCACACATTGATACTTCTCTCCCTCTCTTTCTCCTTCCATTCACCTCTAAAAATAAACAAATAAAATATTAAAAAATAAATAAACCTGTAACTCAGAACTTCCAGCTTTTGAAGCTCACTCCATCCCTTCAGTCCTCACCATAGAAATGTTTATTTCCATTTTAGAGAAAACAGAAGTCCAACATGGTCATGGCAGCAGGAGTGCTTTCCCCGGAGGTCTCTGAGGATTTGGAAGCGCTGCTCGAAGCCCCAGGGAGTTTCTTTCCTCTAGGACCGATGCCTGAATATCACCGTTTTAGCATTGGGTTTTAGGAGCCTGGGAAGGGAGATGGCACCAAACGTGCTGGCTCAATGAATGAAGAGTAACCCTTGCAGCTGAGCATTCCATTCCACAAACAGGCCCTGCTGGGACTGGGCCCCCGAGATGAGTGATGCCCAGACCGTGCCACCGAAGCATTCACAGTCTCGGCTGAGTGGTCTCAGTTCAGTGGGCCCAAGACCCAGCCTGGAACTTGTTCAAAACACAGCCTCCTGAGCTCTCGAGAGATTCTTAAATGAGTGAGGTGTTGCCAACAAACTCCTAGGTGTCTCATGCAAACCTTCTTTGAGAAATAGTGTGGCTGGGTCAGAAAGAATACTGAAGCTATTTAGATTAAGTAAAGGCTGAAATTGTTCCACATTTGATGAATGTCCCCCAAACAGGATAAACACAAGGAAAAATATCACCATGGCACATTATAATCACATTGTTAGCTTGGGTTTAGGGGACCTAAGAGGAAGCTTTTGCAGAAAGCAAAATGGGGTGAGGGGACATTATAAGAAAGCCCCAGAAGTGGGTAAGAAGGGCAGGAAAGGAGGGAAAATGAACCTGAGAGTTCAAAGGGAATCCTCAAGGCCCTCTTCTCGGTGTGCTAAGGAGTGGCCAGTTGGGCCTGCCGCTGGGCAAGGGCCCAGGCTCTGTTTTGTAAGCTAATTCCCTCTCCACCTGCCCCTTTGCTGTGAGGAGCCAGATTTGTATCTCATCTCAGCCTAGTTCTCAGAGATCTTTGGGTTCCCTTTGCATAGGTGGATGGTCCTGTCACCCTATCATGTACACGATCAACAGGTGCAGTATTTCCCAAGCTTGGCTACATGCAGGGCTGTGTGCTGATTGCCCCTGAGGAGACAAGAACCACCAGCACCTACTGTCTGGGGACTTAGCTCTGGTGTTGGGAACCTGGCTGACCCTGGAGAGCTGAAGTTGGCTGTGTGCCCCGTGCACTCCCAAAAGTACTTACTTGGGTTTCATTGCAGCTTTGCTTTCCTGTCCAGGCCCCACAGGTACAGAGCAAAATTAATCTTATCCCAAGAAACCAGTGTATCAGCCTATATAAGGGGCAGAGGAGAAAAGGTCCCGGGTGGTGGGGACTGCCTTGGGACACCTGCCAGCCGAGGACGATATTGCTCGGGTCAACAGGAACCACACTAGTGAAGAGAACCCTAGGTCTTGAGAGATGATGGCAAAGGCTGAATCCTGTGGCCTAGAAGGGAGATAACCCAGTGAAATTTTGTATCATTTTGAAGACCTTTGACAATATCAGCTAATTTCTACAGGGCACTTATTGGAAGCTGGACCTTGTTCTACATGCTTTAAGTGCCTTAACCAATTTAATCTTCAACAATCCATGGCTTGTCCTCTAAGCCACACCACCTTTCTGAAGTGAGCATAGGAAGACTGAAGCTGTTCGCTGGTTAGGTGACAAGCCAAGTGTGTTAGATTGGAGGACCAGTAAACTCTCCTACCCTGGGGATTCTTGTCTGAGCTTTTCCCCAGACTTAAATGATCAATTTGCATACAGGATAGCAGAAAATGAAAAAATTAGCCACTTGTCCAAAGGTGGAAGTGCAGGTGATTTCAACCTCTTCCACTCTACCATGTTGCTACCTGCCTGGTCTCACCATTTATCACATCCTTTCTTTCTTCTCTGCCTTCAACCCTTCCTACCATCAAACCTAGGGGGCCAAACATTCTTTGGACTTCCCTGTCCTTCTCCCACCTTTCCAATTATCAAAACCTCTCAAGGCTCACCCCAAATCTCACCTTTTCCAGAAAACTCTCACTGACGCCCCTGTTTGGAACAACTCTATTTCTGGTCTGTGCACTGAGATGAGGTGTCCTTTCAGCACCAGCAACAATTTACCTTACGTTAGGTCACTTCTCAGTGGGTCTGTCTCCCTGGAGGCATAATCACAGGAATGGCTCAGTATGTCGCTCTCACCTGCTCAAGTCATGGTCGTGGTAAGCAGGTCATTAGAGGACCCTGAGGACATCTCTCTTCATTGACTTGAAAAACTCAGGCTTGGAGAGCCATATAAATCCAAGTAGAAAGCAAGAGGGTAAGAGGAAAATATGATGTATGGGATTTTACTCTCAAATCTATTTTCTTTGAAATTTTCTATGTGATATATATCTATGATAAATATAATCATAAATATATTATATCATAGATTTATGTATACATTGCATATATATGAGATATATATACATATCATATCATATATACACACACATTTCAGTCAGAATAGTGCCCAGAATAGTGCCTGGTATGTGCAAGTCAAAATGTTGGCTTTTAAATCATTATTGTCAGCACTGTTACAAAGCATCTTCTGCCGTCGCTTGTGTGGCTCAGTGGATTGACTGCTGGCCTGCAAACCAAAATGTTGCTGGTTTGATTCCCAGTCGGGGCACATGCCTGGGTTGCAGGCCAGGTCCCTAGTAGGATGCACACGAGAGGCAACCACACATTGATGTTTCTTTCCTTCTCTCTAAAAATAAATAAATAAAATCTTTTAAAAAAAAAGTGTCTTCTAATACAGACCAAGAAGGACCCACTCAATCTGGAAAGATGAGGAGGCCCTTCCTAGGTCAAGTATTACAGGCAACAGATACAGCACATACGAAGGCTCAGAGGAGTACACCAACATGGCCATTTAGGGGACCAGGAAGCTGGAACACCATGTGCAACTGGGGGCAGGGGCTATGCATGCTGGGCACAGGGGGTAGCTGTGCCATGTCGGGCATTTGGGCTTTCTCCTGATCGAGGTGGGGAACGAGTGAAGGGTTCTAAGTTACACATTAGCTTTGTGTTTGAGGCAGATGGCCCTGGCAGCGGTGCGGAGGATGGTGTAAGTCTGGAGGTGGGACCCCCCCATTTAGAAGCCCTGGGAGGGAGGTGGTGGGAGATGTTCAGGCAGCAGCGGTGGGCCCTGAAAGGGGAGAGTGGATGGGAGGAATGGGACGAGAATAACCCGTGGGATGGAGAACTCTTTAGGTAGAGTAAGAGAGGGCAGATCTGGAGCCCCCAACTTTTTGCCCTGGGACACCATGTGACGTTAGTAGCCAGCATAGGAAATACAGCTGGAACACTATATAGACGGCGGTGTTTGGGTGCTCTGGGGACGGGCGGGCAGAGCCGATCACTTCAGCGTGGAACGCATTGTGTTGCATTCCAACCCCAGAGGTTGTTCTGCCTGTGTGGTGTTCCCCGGGCCCCCACCAGACAGGCATGCATGCATGCAACCCCGCACACATGCATGCACACTTAGAAGACAGTTACTATGTCTTACTCATTTATGTATCCACTCCCTCAACCTCCCTGCCCACACCAGCCCCCGGCCAGGCACAGGCACTGTGCTCGGGACCGCAGCTGAATTGGGCTCAGGGGAGTCCAAGCTTGCTCCCAGCCCAGCTCTGCAGACGGGTATTTGTGTCACAAACACAACCACTCCTCCTCCGCAGTGCCTGGGTTACTGCTGTGCTACCCTGGAGGAGTCCAAGAGAAGCCTCCCTTCCATTTGAAGGCCCAGCCTGCCCAAGGCCCTGCTGTCTGCCCCAGAGCTGCCACATCAGCCTGGGGTGAGGCCTTCTTCAAAGTCTTCCCACCTCCCTTCCCACAGGAAGAGAACCAGGGCCTGAGACCCCTGCAGCCATGGAAGGTGGGTGCAGTGGAGTGGCGAGTGTGACAATGAAAGCAAAGAGAAGAGCAGCCTCGCATTTACTGGCCCCACAAAAAGGCAGCTCTTTGGAGACATTTGCTCTTACCCCATTCCTATCAGGCCCCCAAGCAAGGTGCTGCCCAGGAGTGAACTCATAGCTCCTGGGCTTTCTCTGCTTTCCATAGGGCCTTCATAAGGCAAATTAATATAAAAGGCCCCAGTTTGATATAAATCTAGAGGCGTCCAGACCCTAACAGCAGAGCACTCTCTTGATCCCAAGTCCCCTGGAGCTCCTCGGCCCAGTGGGTATAAACGCGACTCACCTGAGAACTGGGGGTGGATACACACACACACACACACACACACACACACACACACACACACACCCGTGTGTGTGTGCACGTGAGGTGTACACTCAAGTGCATGTGGGTACAACTGTATATGTGCCCATGTGTGCATGTACCTGTGCGCACAATGCCTGTGGGGGGTGAGGGAGGGCCGAAGGAGCAGTAGGGTACACTTTTGCAAAGTTGCTAGCCCCTTAGTGGGCATGTAGATAGGAGTGAATTTGGGTGTGGTCGTGGGAGCAGGAGCCATATGTTTCCTGTGAGAGAGGGTTTCTGCCCAGGTATTTGTGAATGAGGATGGGACAGGTGAGGGGGGCGGCTATCCTCTGGTCGAGGCCCTGTTTGTCTCATCCTTCCTGCGGTCACTTCCCAGTGTGGCCACCTTTGCCAAAAGGGCCCCAGTTTGATACCCTGGGTTGGTCGGGCCTGCCCAGCAGGAAGGCACAATCTCTTAGAGGCCCTAAGTAAGAATGAGCGCAGTCTCTGAAAGTTGGAAGGGGCATGTGCAAGTAGGTGGGAGCAAAAATTCACTTCACCTCTTCTGACAGTGGCAGACAAAACAGATACCTTCCCCACGGGGAAGTGTCACAAAATGAGGGAGGCTCTGTTGGTCCTGGTCATGGAGACTTAGGTGACCACTCACTCGGTGAATCCCCAAAACTGTGGGGGTCTCCGTGGGCAGCATTGAGGTAGGTCAGAAATGATTGGCAGCATGTCAGAGGAAGGAAGTGGGAAGGGAAGGGTGAGACATTCCAGGTACAGAAATAATCAGAGCAAAGGCAATGAGGCAGGACAATGTGGGCACACTGGAGAAAGTTGGAGCTAAAGGAGCCTTAAAGCTCCTCTGGAGGTGGTCTTACTCGCATACGTAGGAGAGAACCAAGGCCCAGAGAGAGGAAATGCTTCTAAGACTCAAAAGCAGAAATGAGGTCTCCTGGCTTCCAGGTCAGTGCTCCCTGCCACTCCAGCGAGCCTGTGAGGGAGGCCAAGGGGTCAGGCTGTGGACTTTGCTTCCTTTGCCTTCTCTTCTCCAGCTAGGGAGGGCTGAGTCAAGAGTCTCAGTTCTTTGCCTCCCTCTGCCAGCAGCTAGCTGTGTGATATTCAACAAGTCACTTTACCTCTCTGAGCCCCTCATCTCCCATGCAAAGGGGCTATAAGGCCTGGCCTCACCTGAGGATGCTACCGTTGCCTCCACAGTGAGCTAAAACTTGTCTTAGTCATCCTCCTATCTGCAGCACCCAGCAGAAGCTACAGCTCAACATAGGTGCTCAAGTAAGTGTTGTTAAATGAAGGAAAGAGAAACGATATGCTCTGTGACCTACTCCTCTTCCACCTCCCTACCTTGAGAGCCTCAGCCTCTCCCCTCCCCAGATAGGACAAGAGGTGCAGGAGGCCCAAAATCATGAATACCTTGAAAGGGAAGGTAGGAAAGAGAAATAACCTAATTGTGCAGAGGCCCTGACTTCTCCCTGTGTCGGCGTGGATGGCTTCCTCGTAGCCTTGGCCTCGCTGACAGCTGCTATGGTGAGGGGCTGGCGAAGGGGCAGGAGCTCTAGCAGAACCTGGGGGCAGCTGGACCAAGGAGGAGCCCTGGCAGGCCTCTCTCTGGCTCCTGTTCCCTCTCTGGCTTCTGCCTCTCTGCTCCAAGAAGTGTCCCAAGCCCTCCTGTCTCAATCCTGAGGAGTCAGGTTGGCTCTGGAACCTCCTGTTTCCCAAGCCAATAATCTCTCAGTCTTTCTTGAATTCAAATAACCCTTCTTTTTTGAGGCCCCCTTTTCGCGTGAAAAATGTTATTGCCTGCTTCCCTTTTCCATGACGGCAGCTGTTTCTTTTAACCTTGTAAAACACACGCATACGCGCGTTTGTGTGCACACGCACGAGTCTAATCTATGTTGATAGAAATCAGGTCATGGTCACCTGTGGCGTAGGGGCTGACTGGAAGGGGGCAGAAGGGAATGAGGGTGCTGAAATGTTCAAAATCTTGATCTAGGTGCTGGTTACGTGGTTTCAAACATGTGTAAAGATTCACCAAACTGTATGTACACTTACGATTTGTGCATTTTCCTGTATATAGATTACCTCCATGAAGTACCGCTGGCATCTAAAAGACACATTACAGGGAAATGCGTAGAACAGACCCGCTCAGCCTATGTAAACGAGGAATGCCTGGTGCCCCAGTAGTCCTCGGCGGCGGCTGTAACCCAGCAACCCCCTTGGGCCCCAACACCCACACACCAGGCATCTCAACTCCAGACACCATGCTCCCCTTTTTAAAAAAACAATGTTTATTGATTTTAGAGAGAGAGGAAGGGAAAAAGAGAGAGAGAAATGTCTATATGAGAGAGAAACATTGGTTGGCTGCCTCTTACACACCCACTGGGGATCAAACTGGCAACCCAGGCGTGTGCCCTGACCAGGGATTAAACCACAATCTGTTGGTGTACAGGGGTGACGCCCCACCTGCTGAGCGGCACCAGCAATGACCAACATGCTCCTCTTGCTCCCCAGATTTATGGGAACACAGAGACCAGGGGTGGGGCAGAGCCCATGGAACCTAGAATTTCCCAGCCGTGCTTGACTGGAACTCCTGTTCTCGTGAGTTGAAAGAATAGAAAATGCACCCGTTTTCCCTTTCTGAGAGGGGTGTTTCCGTACTGGCCTCTCCAGGCCCAGTCTTGGCTGGGGGTGGGGGATGTCCCCAGTGAAAGTCCAGGAGAAAAGTGCCTTCCCTGCATCCCTGCTAAAAATACCCCCAGGCAGAGCTGTTGCCACTGAACAGCAGGAAGGACAGCATGGTGCTTCCGCTTTAAACCTAGAAGCAGCTCAGCAGTTGGGGGCGAGGGAGGGGTGGGAGAGGGAGGCTAGGGACCTGAGAACCTCGGCAGTACTGCCTCCTCTTCCTCCCCTTCCCCTCCCCTTCCCCCCTCCCTGCAGCGGGCCCTCTCAGGGGTGCCTGGGAGGAGTGAGTGAGTGTGTGTGGTGACAGGGCGTCAGCAGGAAGCTGGGGAAGTTTGGGGATGAGTGGGGAGGGTTCTCTGTCCTGCTAGCTGGAGCGTCCAGGCTCAAGAACAGGAGTCATGTACTCCCCAGGTCCCGCCTTTAGGAAGTGCTCTGTCCCAGCAGTCCCTGCCAGGCGCCCCCTGCCCTCCTGCAGCGTGGCCGCCTGCCCTTGGGGGCTCCTGGCACACACAGGACTGAGGATTGCCACTTCGTAGTCGGCTCTGTCTCTTCTGCTCTGCCCAAAGAGATGGAGAACTGTGTGGTCCAGTGGCAAGGAATTTCACTGGAAAGGAGGTGTGGCAGTGTGGGATCCCAGGGCGGAGTGCGTGGCTGAGTGCGTGGCTGAGTGCGTGGAAGAGGCCCTCCCAGCCGCCCACCCCACTCTCTCTCCCCCCACAGCTCCCCTGCACAGGGGAGTGCCAGTCAGCAGCTGCCCGCAGCTTTCCAAGGGAACAATAAAGAACCACCACGAATTCAGTGTGTGCCATGTCCCAGGCACTCTACTAACCCTTACGTGGATTATCTCATTTAATTCTCTCGGCAAGCCTATGATGTTGGAAACCTCTCTCCCCCTATGGTGGTGAAGTGCTCGTTCTAGGATCCCACCGGTATTACATGATAGAGGCAGGGCTTCTCATGAGTTGGGGCAAAGAATGTCTAGGATGACTGTCCAGAGAACAATGAGACAGAATTTTGGAAACCTGACCTTCCTAAGTAATTTAGAACACATGGTTGCTATCCTTGATACTTTGGTAGAAAAAAGAACTGTGGATTTAGAGACAACATTTGTACTACCAGTTACGATTTTGGCCAAGAACCTTAACTATTCTGAGCCTCAGTTTCTACCTCTATAAAATGGGTACAGTGATCCTTGCATAGAATTGCTGGGGAGTAATGGATTTGAACCCAAGGGTTTTTTTTTTCTAAACCTAGAAAATACCAACTCCTTCCTGCCTCAGTGCCTCTGCATGTGCTGGAACCCTAAGCCCCCAGGTGTTCACATAATGGTTTGTTCTTGTTGTCTAGGTTTCCGCTCTAACAACTTTCCTGAGAGAAGCCTCCCCTGACTACCCAGCCGACCCCAGGACTCTCAATCGCATCATTTTGTTTTATTTCCTTTTCACTTAGCACAATCTGAAATTATCGTGCTAATTTATTTGTTTTATTTCTTTATTTATGGCCTATCTTGCCTCCCCAACTGCCAAGGATGTGAGCTTCTCGAGAGCTGGGACCTCTGTGGAGTTCAATAGACCATTCCCTCAGAGCAGCACCTGGCAAAACAGAGCCGCTAAATATTTATGAATGAATAAATAAATGTGCCTTGTAAACAGCATTATATTTAAGTATCTGACTCTCCCACAGGCCTCTTCGAGCCAAAGGGCAGTAAATATAGGTTAGTGGGGGCTCAAGACAAAGCTCTGGACCTGGCCTATGCCCAGCCGTGAAGCTCCCAGGCTGCGGGGAGCCATGAGGCTACTTGAGCTTCTGGCTGCTCCAGGATAAAGGTCAGCCCTTTTGCTGGAACATGAGATTCTGCACCATCTGGGCTTGCCTGCCTCTGGCCTCATGTCCCTGGGCTCCCCAACCTGTAGTCCGTGTCCATGCCAGACCAAATAACTCAAAGTGCCTGCCAGAGAACATGGGACAGTGTCATGCCTGTGTGACTTTTTGGCACACTGATCCTTCTACTTGGAATGCCCTGCACCCATGCTCTGCCTGGCTAGCTCCTGAGTCAGACTTAAAGATTGGCCTCTTCAGAGGAGCCCTCTGTGACCCTTCTGGCCACACCCAGTTCCCAACTTCCTGGGATATTATAATGATCTGTTTTCGTGCATCCTCCCAAGTAGCCCAGAGATCTCTTTAGAGCAAGAACTGCTTTTGTGCACCTAATTTGAAGCACAATGCTTAATGCACACAGTAGGTGCTTAATAGATGCTCTAGCACAGCTTTTGGACTTCAGATTCATAGGCATTAACACAATTTCTGGAGCATACAATAGATGCTCATTAAGAGCCCACTGGACACATGCATCCGAGTAATTTGTCACTGGCAGAAGCTGGAGGAGAGGTGAAGAGTGGGGTTGGGGTGGAACGGAAGATGTTTTTTGGGAAACAAGACAGCATCAGAGGGGAGAAGGCGGAGAGGACCTTAGGAAATGTCCCAGAAGAATGGATGTACAAAAAGCAAAAATAAAAAGCAAACTCAAATGGATGGAGGCATATAAACAGGGTTCTCACTGAGCAAGGAGAAAAGAGAAGGAAAGACAAAAGAGGAAGAAAGAACTGGGTTCAGAGGGGACAAAATGTGCCCGTGAGAGCTGCAGAGGACAGGAAGCCAGGGAACAGGGCAGGCCGACTACCGACAGGATATCTGGTGCCCTTGCTTCAGCCCCTGGGGGTAGATAAGAATGGCATAGACAGTGCGGTACTGCAGCCCCTTCCTAGGGTAATAGGGCTGGGTGCAAGGCTACATGTCACCAGGTTTTGGGACCTCTCGGGAAACTTTTCCTCTCTTAGCTCAGGAGGCTCTCTGTTATGAAACAAAGCACCGCAGACATCATAGTCACAAACCTAGTTTCTTGCCTTCAGGCGAGCAACTTAGCTGCTCTTGCCTCGGTTTTCCCACCCAGAAAGTGGGTAACATTCTCCTTACTTTAGAGAAACATTAAGATCATACTGAATTAGGAAGTATAAAACAAATGTACATAAAAGCCAGAGATTGACACATGGTGGTGATTTCTTCCAAAGCACTGCTGTGAATGGGTCCTAAGAGAGGTCATGCCGCCATGTCACTGTGCCACGGACAGATCTGAGTTCAGAGCCCTGGAACCCAGGCTCGGCCCCTGGTTTTGAGATCTCAGGGCCAGATCAATACACTCAGGCGAAGTTTGTTCCCACATGAGGGGGTGAGCGGGAGCAGGCGTGACAGCCGGCTGTGACACAACCGAAGCGGCCAGCAGGCCTGACCATCCACTGCACAACTGGGTGTCCTTGGAGGACTCCACATCGCGGCCTGTTCAAGGGACTGCCTGAAAACACTTTTCTGTGTAATCACACTTCAAGGTATGCAAGGTATGGTTTCTGGAACCATTTGAAGGGAAAAGGGAATAAGACTCTGACTCTTGAGACGTGGAGGATTTACGATTTAGGCACATGATCTAAGCAATCTAGCAGACCATTTAGAAGTGCCGGCTTTGATGTCAGACTCACCTAAATGTGAACACTAGCTAGCTCTGTCACTTCTCTGAGCCTCAGTTTCCTTAACTGTCGAATGGGCTAATGATAGAACCCACTTTCCAGGGCTGTTTCCATGCTTGTGTAAATAAAGCCCTGAGCCCAATGCGTGGTCCCTAGTGGGCAATCCGTATTAGCTATTACGTGAAAAATATCACATGCTCCTGGGGGAGGAAGGCCAGATCATAAATGAATCAATATCTGAATATCTAAGCCACTTTAAGGAGATTAAATTTGTCACAACTCAGAGTATGACCAAGTGTCAAATTCTATTGTACAGCATCTATAAGGAAGGTGTGACTCCTGGGTTAGGGGGTGGGGTCCCCCCAAAACTCCCCCATCCCCCACCTCTGCTGTGTTCTCTGTGACTGATGGGGAGGATTGTGGAAGCCAGTCTGCTAAACTTTTGGGGGGGGGATGACTCAAATACAGCCTTCAGCTCACTAGTCAAGAATATTGCTGAAGTGCTCAGGCAGCAAGGAGTGCTGGATCAACCTTAAAGGCCCACAAGAGAACCTTCAGACCCAACCTGGGGAGTCCATAGCCTTGGAGGCAGTTTCCTGAAACTAGGCTGGGGGATGGGAGAGAGAAAGGGGACCCATGGCTTCGCCCTTCCAGGGCCTGACTTTTCTCCTCCAGGGCTCTCTCTGCACCCAACTCCCACCTCCTGTAAGAATTCAGAACCTAAGCAACCCCCATTGTGGGGTGGGGGTGGGCGTCAAGTGGGAGGTGGGTAGATGAGAACAGGGGTGATTGACAGCAGGATGCCAGGGCTGAAGAAGGAAGTATAACTTTAAAGCGGCCCGTGCAGGACTGGACAGAGGCCACATGAAACATACGGTACATTCCAGCCCCAGTGTAACAAACTGTACCAGCCTTTTTGAGAGCTGGGAGCTCCGAGGAGGGGAGGAGAGAGAGCAGACGTTCCTTAGAGGTTGGGCCAGCTTCCTCCTCCTCCACTTCTCCCACAGCTCACACCGCTGGGAAAGTCCCGATGTTACTTTTGCAACCACAGGAAACCTACTATCCCTGCTCACACTCTGTACTCAGTGTTCTTCTCAGCAGCTCCAGACTGAGGGGGAGCAATGAGCGGGCAGTGGGGAGGGGGTAGGCGCAGGCAGCCACAGCAGCCCTGGTAATAATATCAGGGGAGGTAGCAGGCCTCACTGGGACTCACAGTCACAGTCTGTAGGCGCTGCAATGGAGGTAGAGATGACAGCGAGGTGTAGGGAAGGAAGTGCCTTGGCCAAGGTCACACAGCCAGTTGTTCAGCAGGGGAGGCCCAGAGCGCATCTAGAGCTGGGCAGCGCTGGGCAGCCCTCTTGGGTGTAGTGTGTAGGAGTGGCAGGCCAGGGAACAGGCAGTACCTGGGGACTGAGGGTGGGGAGCCCCGATCCAACGTGCCTCTAAGCTCTGCTTGGCTTTGGAGAGGTCTATCTTAGGCATTGTCCCCGCCATCCTTCCCAAACCTACTCCCTTCCTTAAATATTAGAGATAATTCATGTAAAGTGCCTAGCATGGATCCTGGTTTGTGACATCAGCCACAATGAGTCACCTCCACGCCTCCTCACTCCTCCTCCACAGGCACAGGTCAAGGCCTAGAACCTCCTCGGGTCTTTCTCGCCTATCACCACCTCCTTCCTACTAAGTCCCTATAGCTCTTACAAACATTTGGCTTGGGTTATTATTTAACCTCACATGCTGTGTGTTTGTCTCTTCAACTGGCCTGGCAAACTGCCCAAGGGCAGGAAATCATATCAATGCACCCAATATTTATTGAACATCAACTCCAGGGCCAAGCTTGACCTGTGGGGGATGAGCTGAGTGACAGGGGAGGCCTCAAAGAAGCAGACTTTGTTTCTGCCTCAAGGACTTTCTAATCTGGTTAGAAGGACAAGATTAGTAAACAGATCACTAGAATATGAGACAGACCACACACTGTGCTGTGAGAAGCATACAGACCCAGTGATCTGGGCATTCAGAGGGGGGAGAAATCAGATTTGGCTGGTGCGCTTCCAAGCAGGCTTTATGAACTGGAGCTTGAGAGACGGGTGGACATGGCATGGTAAATGGCACGGCCAACTGTGAGGTGCGAAGAGGAAAAAGAAAGGGCTTGTGCCTTACATTCTTTATATTTATTTATTGATTGATTTTTAGTGATTTGAGAGAGAGGGTGGGAGGGAGGGAAGGAGAGAGGGGGAGAAAGAAAAACAATTCATTGCTCCATCCGTTTACGCATTCATTGGTTGCTTCTCCTACCTGCCCTACAGGCATCAAACTGGAAACCTTGGTGTATCAGGAGGATGCCCTAAGCAACTGAGCTATCCAGCCAGGGTCGTGTCTTAAGTTTTAAAATATAATTTAAAGACCAATATAATTTAATTTAATTTAAAGAGTCTTCCATACAGTAGGCGCTCAGTATGTTAAATCCTTGGTTTGGAGGCGGAGGAACTTTCAGGACTAGCTCTCAGTAACATCTTTCTGTAGAAGGAAGGGTAAGGAGAAAACGTGGCTCTGAATAAATATGGCTTTTGGGGCTGGACACAAAGAGAGAGGTCAGGCTCCAGCTTGGGGTCGTCTCCCTCCGCCCTACTGTCTTCCTCCTGTCTGTGCCTGGGCTCTTCCTACCCCTGGCGTCCCGCCAGGGAGTTCCCATGCTATCCAAAAAGGGCTGGGCTTGCTTTGCTAGCCCCTGGGAGTCCCTGGAGTCTCCAGGCTGGTGTGAAGAACGGATCAGAAAGGGAGCCAAGGAGCTGGGCTTCTTTGGGGGATCGCTTGAATTGGCGCCCTCTACCCGGCTTCCATTGTCACGTGACTGCATCCCAGGGCTCCCAGGGCTCCCAAGGCTCCCAAGGCTCCCAAGCCTGGGGCTGGAGCGTTCCCAGCTATCCTCCGACAGACTCCTGGGCTCAGCGCTGGTGAAGCCTGAGTGGAGCCTTCTCCCTGGTGGAGTTACACCACCTGTCCGCCCCATCCCCACCCCCAACTGTGCTACTCCGGGCCCTACACACGCCTGGGGTTTTACACCAGGGCTCAGGGTTGGGCAGGTCTGGGTGTTCTAAGGCTGGTGACCACGTAGGGTTATGGGGGCCGGTCGGCTGGGGTGCGCGTCCCTGGAGCCCGTGTCTGGCCCAGGCCCAGCGCGCTCACAGGCTGCGGCGGGGAGGTTCCGCGCCGAGCGCAAGCCGCAAGCACAAACAGAGAGAGGAGGCTGGTGTGAGCGCCTGGGCCCCGTGCCAGCGCGCCGGGGCTGGAACACAATGTCCCGAGCGGGCGTGCGAGCGGGGAGCGAGAACAGCCTGACTCAGCAGCTGGGTAAGTGGGTGTGCTCGCTCACCAGATAAACCGCTCTTGCAGCCTGCGGTCAGCAACGACCCGACTCTCAAGCGGGAGGGGCGAAGTCAAGGCTGGCTCCGGTTCCGGCCCTCTCCCCAGCCTAAGCGCTTGCTCGGGACCTCCACGTGGCCCGTTGGCGCATC
This sequence comes from Pteronotus mesoamericanus, assembly GCF_021234165.1. Classification (NCBI taxonomy): domain Eukaryota; kingdom Metazoa; phylum Chordata; class Mammalia; order Chiroptera; family Mormoopidae; genus Pteronotus; species Pteronotus mesoamericanus. The sequence continues at coordinate 5,865,136 of NW_026555085.1, forward strand.
CCTCTGGCTTCTCGCCCCTCCAATACAGCGGCCTACAGGCCCCAGCCTGAGCAGAGCAGACTCTGCCCACCACGCAGGGGCACTCTCCTCACGCCACCAGCAGGTGTGGCGGGGCGTACAGCTGCTAGATCCAAGTCTAATTTCCTCCAAACCCCACCACTCTGGGAGGCCTCTGGACGATGTAACTCTTCGTTGCAGATGGAGGTAGAAATTTGTTCTAGGGTGGTGGGAAGCAGAGGAAGAAGATGCTGGGAGAAATGGGATATGGGGCAAAAAGATCTCCCCCATCTCTTGTCTCAGCTGACCCAGAGTTGAGTCTCTTCTGGTCTGCAGGTCTGCACCCCTCAAAACGACTTGGCCCCTGAAGATTTCCTCAGAGGGAGGGAGAAGGTGGGAGGTACTTTGAAGCCTGAGACCCTGCTTTTCTGCCTTACCCACCCTCCTACCCAAAGCCACAGCAAAGACCTACAAATACTGCCACCCAGCCACAAAGCTGCTTCTTCTTCCTCCTCTGCGCCTTGTGTACCCTGTGGTCTGGTGGGGCCATTGTGAGGATGACAGCCAGGAGTTCAGATAGCAGCCCAGTGCAGTATTCTTCCTGGGGGGCAGGGACCTGACCCACACCCCAGCCAACTGCGGTGTCTGCAAGGTACCCCAGAGGACAAGCTGTGCCTGGAGTGTGCCAGGGCAGGCAGGGAGGGGCTCAGTCCTCTGCCGAGTTCCCGGAAAGGCCCTGGCAATCACACAGGCCTGGGCTCCTGCACTTTCGAGGGTGGGGCTGGAGGAAGGACCCTAGGCTGCTGAGTCCCCTCTGGGTCCCATCTGATGACATCTCTGGCACCCTCTGTAGCCAAAGGTGAGGAGATGGATGCCAACACAGGCATGGGCCATGGACCACCTTCGCACATAGACAGGCATACTGCCCACACATCTGCTTACCCAGCCAACACTCACAGAATCTCCCAGTCAGGAGGCATCTTCGTTGTTACTGACTGTAAACTTCTACCTGATCTATGAAATCTGTCCATGATAGTCCAAGTCATTGATTGTTCTGAAGCTGTTTGCACAAGACACTCTCTCATAATGTAGCCCACTGTCCTTCTGGACTCCTTTATCTCTAAACCCAGTCACATACAGGTCACCTGCCCTCACATGGCCTAGAAGTGACTGAACTTACGTTCCTCACACAAGCTCTTCCCCGTTGCCTACCATGGTCCTCCTATCCCCCAAATTACCATGATGGTAGATTAATTTTTAACTATTTTCTCTCTACCATATATCTGATCTTTTACCAAATTCTTCTCTTTGTTGCTTTTATTACAAGATGCATTGTTATTTTTCTGTCACCCTTTCTTCTCTAACTCCACAAATTTCACCTTTCGCCCAAATTCCTACAGCAGCTGCTACAGTCCTTTTTTTTTTTTTTTTTTTTTGGTCCAGGGTTTTTCTTCCTCCTACACACCCTGTGGAATAATCTTTCTTAAACACTGTTTATTGTGTATGTTATCAACTTTGGACTCCTCATTAAGCACATTGAGTACACCAGCTTCTAACTTGTGTGCTCCATATGAAGGGACCCGGATTCATTCATGCTGTGCCCAGACCAGAGTGCAGCACAGGGCTGGCGCAGTGCCGGAAGGCAGCAAACCACCTGTCTGTTCTGTTGCTCTTTTCTCATTGTAACAGTTCTCTCTCTAGACTTGGTCTCCCCAGCCCCATGAAATCTGTTAGCTTCCTGATGCTCACTCAGGCCCTTTGGTTTTGAGTAGCAACTATTTTTCATTTCCCAAAATCTTCAGAGACGGGTGGGGAAGGGAGAGGCTGACATCCAAGTTTGAGCCAAATACCAACTGCAAAGACCTTGAGTGCAGAGTGGAATGAGTGCAGCTGCCTCCTGGGAGCCTCTGCTGCAGTGAGAAACAAAACCACTGAGGAGGGTGGAAGGCAGAAAGGAGAGTGCATGCAGTGGCTTTGGGTTTAGAGGGATCCTGCCATTCGAGATCCCAGCCTTTCTAGCTCTGCATCCCTGGTCCCATGCCCTCAGATTGTTCTCTTTCTTGGCAGCACATCCTCCTTCGAGGAGGTAGATTTCCACCCCATTTTGATTATTTTGTCATCAACTTCCCTCTGAGCCTTATGAGCTGTCTTCAATCTGTTCTATACTTTGTTTAGTTATTACCTGTAGTACTTTAAATCCCATAGATTATAAACTCTTACTGCAGGGACAGTGTCTTTTTTAAATATCTATTTTGAGAAGGAAGCAGAGACAGATGGGACACCCAGATTTTGGAGGACATATAAACTTGGGTCTGGATCCTGGTTCCAACACTTAGCTGTTTGGCCTTGGGCAAGTCTCTTAACCTCTCTGAGCCAGTTTCTTCATCTGTAAAAGGCACTAGTGATATTTGCAGAATGAGGGGCAAAGATGACAGACTACCAAGTGCCAAGAAAGTGCCTGTTGCATAGTGAGAAGACAATAGCTTGCCTTCCCTTCTCTGCACGTTTGGAGACCCCTGAATTCAGGGATAAGGTTCCTTAACTAATGTCCGCCCCCCACCCCCGCCCCGCCGCCCCCAAATACACACACTGAGACACTTTTAAGCATGAATTGCACCACTACTACAGACCTAACTCTGGGACTTGTGGTTACGCTACCCTCCTAACTCAATAACCAGTGAGGAGGGCAGGGTTTGGATGGAGCCATGCGGTCACCCAGTGCCTGAGAGTGGCGCCAATCCTAGTTCAAGCTCAATGAACGTTTGTTGAATGAACCAGCGAGTGAATAAGAGATTGAAAAACCCGCCCCCACCTCCTCTCGGCCCCACCCGAGTCCCAATGCCTCTGGCAGCCTCCTTTCTCAAATGTCTCCTCTCGCCTCCTCCAGCTGCTCCGCCCTGCGCCCCGCCCCCAGTTGCCTTGACAACGGTGACGTGTCCGTTAGGGGCGTCCTCTCTCCATCCACCGCGGGAAGCTGGGGCCCCTTCTTATCCCAACCTGGAGAAAGGATGAGGTTGGTGTCCTCCACTTTCCCGTCCCCGCCGGGCCTGGAGCTAACTACGTCCACCTGGCTGCCCCGCTGGAGCACGTGGCTAGCGGGATGCGGGTTCCTCTCCTTCTCCCTCTCCGCCGCGCTGAACTGGCGGAAGCCAGGAGCATGTCGCCTTCAGGCCCGGGGATCTCTCTCCACCTTTTCACCCCCGACCAACCAGTGCATCCCGAGAACCCGAGCCCAGCACTCAATCCAGGCCCTCCCTTCTTCGGGCAGGCTTCGGGCTCCTGGGGGATAGGCAAGAAGGGTGGAACGCCGCGGGGAGGCTGGGCGCCACAAAGCGCGGGAAAGAGTTAAACAAGGTGCAGGCGGCGGGGGTGGGGGAGGAGAGCGAAGGGAAAGTGAGAGCGGGGACGCGGGGGAGGGGTGGGTGTGGGGAAACAGCGCGAAAGAACATCCTGTGCCCGCTGCCGGATGCGCGCGGGAGGGGGGACGGTGGACCGGGAGGGAGGGCAAGAGGGTGGCCCCAGGCCGGGAACGGCGCCGCTTCCACCCTGCCTGGTCCTCGTGCTCCTCTGGGGGCGCCGCCCCTCCGCTCCCTGCGCCTTCGCCGTGTTTCTCCCAATCCCTACGCCTCCGTGGGAGTAACGAGCTACCGAGAGGCCCCGGAGTCGGGTTCCTGGGCCGGGATGAGTTACCTGGAGAGTGGACGACCTCTGAGAGTGAGGGGCCCGCGGCAGGGCACGGCCCCCATCCTTTCACCTCTCTGCTTCTGGCTTTCTGCGGGGAATCTCGCGCGTGTTGAGTGTGTTCTGTGCACCGAGTGAGAACACATTCATTCCTGACTGCAGCACTTCCCGGTAGTGGTAGGTATTAATAGATCAGTGTTCCAGAGGAGGAAATTGAGTCTCAGATTGTGGAATTTACCCAGACTCACACCGGTTGGATTCCGAAGGCTTTTCATTAGAGCAATCTAATTTTCCCTTAGCTTCTGTGCACACGAGCCGTGGGCCCCTCCAGAGTCACCCTCCTTAATGACCTAGAACTCTGTCTTGCACCATAGGCCCCCCCCGTATTGTATTAGGTTTTTCAAATGTCTCTAATTTGCAATTGTTCGAGGCAGGCAGCAGGCGGTTAAATGGGTTAACATAGTTGAGGGTGATTAGCCTGAAGAAGACCAGGGTAGGAGGGATAGGGAGTAAGTGGAAGGGGTTGCGTGAGGTGCCTTTCAGGCCTCATTGAAGCCCATCAACGTGTGCTTACAGCCTTCCCATGCCCAACGTTTTTAAACAGGTCAAACCTGATTATAATAGTAATTATCATCATAGTCAACGATTGGTGAGCTGTGTGTGTCCGGCACTGTTCTGAATACTTAATCCCTACAAACAACCCCCTAGGTAGGTATTCCCATTTTACTGGTGAGGGAAATGCAGCGCGAAGAAATCACAAAGCTAAGTCCGTTACTGAGCTGGTTTTGGGCCTGGCAGTCTGGCTACAGTCCACACTCCCACTGGACCAAACTGTACTTGTCGGGATTGAACATCAGCTGTGAAGGTAGAAAGCTGAGGCAGATGGCAGAGAGGCGAGTGCTAGGGCAGCCAATGTCCTTTTGCCTTGATGAGGGTAGGTGAGAAACTTGGGGGCTGGCTGTGTATATGTGGAATCTCAGACTTCTCTCTTGCCAGTGGTTTCAGATTTCTGGATTTGACAGAAAAGCCAAAACAAGAAAACAAAAGCCAAGTTTACACAAAGAGTTGCAGATTTCATTTATGCTCTAAGGACATTTCAAAACACAACTACTATCTATTACCATAATTTCATAAAAGCTAGTATATTTTAATTCTTCTTAAATTAAGAAAGACATCATCCGAATCAAAAGCTGTCATTCCCAAGAAAGAGCAGTCATTGACTTTACACCAGGACATAGACATTCCTGCCTTTACTTTTTCATTGTGCTGTGGACTAGTGAAAATGGTGCAATGCAGGGACGGGGTGCTGGGGGGGCGGGGGGGTGGGAATGTCACTGCCTCTAATCTCTTTGAATCGTTTGAGGACTGAACCGAAAGAAATGGACTTTAGGTGTAGCAAGAAGGAGCTAGGTTAGAGCCAAGAAAGAGTTCTCCTTTGGAGGCCTTTAAAGAACATGTGAGCTCCACGTTTGCTCAGGATGTGAGGGTTGCAGAATCAAATCCATGGATTGGTGAAACCAGTAGCTCTGTGTCACACCCCAGAAAAGGGCAGGGACCTTGTTCTGAGGGATCTATCCACAGATCTACCAGAATAACCTTAGCACCTAAAACAGCCCTCATCAGGCAGCTGTTTCCTTCCTGTAGTTCATGGGTGGTGACTGTTGGTCCCATGGCCATGAGGAGGCCTCTGGGGGCCTCTCCTTGTAGGGAGTCCATGTGGCACTTGGGGCTGCAGGGAGGGGTAAGACTGACTCTTGAGGACCAAGGATGGCAGAGCAAAGAAGAGAATGGCTATGTAAGAGTGTTGCACTCAGCTGGGTATAATGGCGAAGGCTCTGGGCGGACAGGCCTGACTGTCTGCATCATCCTTGTGGAGGCTGTTTTCCTATTTCTCCACCTCCTTCAAGCCCTGGTGCAGCCCAGGACCCAGAGCCTTCTAACAGGAGTTCACAGCTCAGCAGGTAAAGCTCTGTTCTGGTACAACCATGCTCAGTGCTGGCCCTGGGCAAGAGCCCTGCTTGGGGCTTGTCACTTCCTGGTTCTGTACCAGAAGGTAAAGTCAGCAGATGTGGGGGCATGGAGTGAAGGAGGAGAAGTCTGGTCTCACCTGCCCCATCCTAGTAGTGAAGATCAAGGCCTCCCAAGTTGGGCTTTCATATTCCAGGGTGGTGGCATCTTCCGAGTCCAGAGGAGACCTTGAGCCTCGTCCTGCTCTGTGGTGGTAGGGGGTGCGGGGTGGGGGGTGGGGAGAACATGGTACTCACAAAGTTAGATGTCCATCGTTTAAAGGCACAGACCTACCCCAGTTTTAACCCTGGGGTTTTAGAATGGATCTCCTTGGGTTACAAATGCAGAAACTGAGACCCAAGCAAGGGCAGTCCCTTCCTCCTCTGGGGTCAAACTGGTTAAATGGGCCTGGAGCTCCTGTACCTAGATTCTCTGTCACTGTTCTGCCTTCAAGTCCTCAAAGAATGACAGAAGTCATGACTTGAGCACCTACTAAGTACAGGATTGTGCTGGATGTTGGAGGTGCAGACAAGTGCCCTTAAAAGCTCTCGGTCACACAGGTAAATGAAATATACAGGAGAACATGCAGATGCTGGAAGATGGCGGGTTTGCCTCGAGGCTCTGCAGAACTTTGTAAGGCGTGTCCCTCTTCTCAGGGGGCCCTGCCTGCAGAAGCACCTGCGGCCCAGCAGGGGGTCTGGCGAAGAGCCTGAAGATACGAGGGACAGGGAGGTGAGGGAACAGGGGCTGCCAGTGGTCACATCCCAAACACCCCTCCCAGAAACTTCTGGAGGCCCAGCCCAGAAATTGGGCCTCTGCTGCCCTCTAATGGAAGAAAGGCAGCCTCCAGAGCCACCTACTGGGGCCCCACCAACCTGGCTCCCCTAAAAAAAAAAATTGATGTGAAGACCCTTCCTGCCCTAGACTTTTTAAATCCATGGACTCGACCTTCATTTCCTACAGCCTCTAAGTTAAACTTTTCTTCCAAGCACCTCTGGCTGTTCTGCTTCCCGACTGCCCTCCATCCCACCATTTTTCCAGTTTCCTTTGTTGCCTGGGTTCTGATTCTGGGACTCTGGTTCCTGGCCCTGTCAGAGTTCTGGTTCCGGAAGGCCTTTGCCAGGTGCCTCGGGCCTAGCTCCCACCTGGGTGCAAGGCAGCACTGAGGACATGGGCAAGAGCGTCCAGCAGTGCCTGGGGCAGCTGGACATCCGCAAAAGTGTAGTGGGCCTGGCCACGGGCGCCGGGGCCATCTACCTGCTCTACAAGGCCATCAGGGCTGGCATAAAATGCCAGCCGCCCCTCTGCACCACCTCGCCCATCTGCATCGCCCGTGAGTGTCCGGGCCCTGGGGAGAGGGCCCAGCCCCAAGAGCCACCTGCTCCCGAGGCCTCCAGTATGGGAGGGCCCAAAGGTGACTCCTTCAAGTTCCTCCTTCCTCTTTCTCTTTCCCATTTTCCTTAAGCCCACCCTAGCTCAGGGTGTCTGGGTAGTGGACAGCACCTTGGGGACCCTCAGGACTCATCTGGCAGGCCTTTATATTCTACATTCACTCTAGCTTCCGGGATGCCACTGTGAGAATTGAAAAGGCACCCTTTCTGCAAGACTTTTTATTGCATCTGCTGGAATATCATTGCCTTATACTAATTATGATGAAATACTACATATGCCAGGAAATTATTATAGTAATATTAAGAACTATAATATTTATTATGTGAATAATACAGCATTAGGTATGATGCCCTTGTGCAGCACACACCCTGTTCAACTGTACATGGTGGTCCTGCATGTGGTGAGGCAACTCTTCAGAGAAGGCAAGGCAGCTTTGTCCCCAGGTCCTTCTACCCCTCTTCCCAACCCCACTGTTTCATCACTTCGGAGTCCGCAGCCTGAATGGGGCTGGGTTGGCTGTCTAGGCCTGGCAATCGAGCGAGAGCGGCACGGGCGGGACTCCGGTGAGCTCCGGAGGCTGCTCAACTCTTTGGAGTGCAAACAGGATGAGTACGCCAGGAGCATGATCCTGCACAGCATCACCCGCTGTGTGTACTTGCTGGAGGCCGAGGTGAGGGAAGGGAGGTGGGAGGTCCCTCCTAGTCAGCCTGGCCCCTGGGGCCTACAGCTGATCCCTGTCCCCTTGATTGGCCAGACTGTGTCCTGGGACTTTTCTCTCTGGCTGATGTTGGCGGGAGGGGTTGTGCTGAGAGGTCTTGGGACGTGGGGCAGGGGAGAGCACTGGGCCTGGGATAGGCACTTCTGGCTCTTCGCCTCTCCCGGCACACCCTAGGCCTCTGCTTGCACTACCGATGACATCGTGTTGGTGGGCTTGATGCTGGATGACAAGGACAACAGTGTCAAAATCCAAGCTCTGAACACACTTAAGGCTTTCTCTGGCATCAGAAAATTCAGGCTCAAAATTCAGGTGAGCCCAGGGGCAAGAGGTGGGACATAGTACCTGGGATGCCTGCAGTCCATGGGTCCTTTAATGAGCATGGGATAAGTGGTCACATTCCAGAAGTTCGTTCAGGACTGATTTTATAACCCAGAAATAGCTTTTTCCTTAGAAATAAGTGTGAAAATGGAGTATCTCCAAACCACGAACAGCAGAATGTCCCCCGAGGTTCTTTCTGACACCACCTGGGTGTTCTACAATTCAGTGCTGACACTACCTGGAGTTAGCACAGACCCCCCCAGGTCAAGCGCTTAGTCCCACCAGACTGCCCCCACCCCCACTTCAGATGCTAGTCACAAGTCTCAGTGCTTCTGACTGACTGGCTATAAGTTTGGAGGTTCCCACGACCCCCTTTTTTAGGTTTGCTAATTCACTAGAGTGACTCTCAAAACTCAAGAAAACACTATTTACATTTTCTGGTTTATTATAAAAGATAAACTGAGGAGAAGCCAGTGGAAGAGATATTTAAGGCAAAGTATGGGGGAAGGGTCAGAGATTCCATGCCTTCTCTTGGCACACCTCCCTCCTAGCACCTCCATGTGTTCAGCCCAGAAGTTCTCTGAACCCTGGCATTTTGAAGTATTTATGGAGGTTTCATTATGTAGGCATGATTGATTCATCGTTGGTCATCGGAGATTGAACTCAATCTCTGGCCCCTTTTTTCTCCCCAGAGGTCAGGGATGGGGCTCAACGTCTCAACCCTTTAATCATGGCTTGGTCTTTTTGGCCACCAGCCTCCATCCAGAAGCTATCTAGGACTATGCCACAAGTCACCGCATTAGCATAGGTGCCAGGGTGATGGAAAGAAGCTCATTATGAATAACAATAGACCTTCCAATCAGGAAATTGCAAGGATTTTAGGAGCTCTGCCTGGAACCAGGGACCACACCGCCCACGCTGTGCTGGTGAGAAGCGGGTGGCTGGGCCCCTGATGCTTTGGCTGCCACCACATAGAGAAAGTATAGCCGACCAAATGTCAGTTCCCCCAGCTTCCCGCTAGCAGGCCCCCAGCCTTACCTGTTTCCACACCCATCTTCTTGCTGGTGCCATGAAAACAGGGCTTTTTTCCTGTCTGTGGTCAATGTTAGTCTCTGCCTTCGGCCTCACCCTGTCAGCCAGTCTGTCTGACGTGGCCACTCCCACTCCTCGGCATCGTATTGAGCAAGCTCTAGTCCCTCCCATCTTAAAAAAGCACAACTAAAAAAAAAAATCTCTTTCTTGACCTCCAAACTTCTTAAAAATGGTCTCCCTCTCCCAAACTGAAAATACGTGCCACATTTAAAACTTAGAAACACTACAGGTGTACAGTAGAAAGAATAGCAATAAAAGTATGCATGAGCAGAACCCAGGCTTAGAACTCGAACATGGCCAGTAGGTTAGATGCCCTTCCCCAAACCCAGCCTCCTCCCCTACCAGAGGCAATCATTTCTCTGCATTTTGTTCATCATTTCCTTGATTTCTTTGCAGTTGTACCATGTCTGCATGGATCATCTTATATTGTAGCAGGGCAGGGCAGACAATAAATGAATAGGTAAAATATGCTTTGGAAGGTTTTTAAGCTTCCTATATCTGGAAGTATGAAGTTTGCATTGTGTGGTTTGTCTTTTCCCTCTCAACATTGAAAAATTCATCCTTATTGCTGGGGGTAGTTCTGTTTCCTTCTTTTCCACTGCAGTTTTATTTATGCATTTGCCCACGGGTAGGCATTTGAGTAGTTTGCATTTTGTGCCGTGAACATTCTATAGCATCTCTCTCTCGGGGACGCAGGAGGCTTCCTCCAGGGCCTGTGTGCAGGAGTGGAATGGCTGGGTGGGAGGCTGTGCCCAGCTTTTAGGACGGCTTCTATGTATGTGCACCCTCCACCAGCCCTGCAGGACTGTTCCCGTGGCATCATTTCCTTCCCAATTCTTGCTGTTTTCACACTTCAATTTTTTTGGCATCAAATTATTTTTGGGGGGGATAACAGGTCTCCAGGTGTTTGCTTTCTTGCTGCCTCTCTATCCCTCACCTTCCCAGTTTCCCAAAGGCTGTGGTTCTAAACATTATCAGAATTGCCTGGAGAGCTGATTAAAAATGTAGATTTGGGGGCCCCATACCCAGAGTCCAGTTCAACAGGGGATCTGTGTTTTTCACAAGCCCCTGGGCATCGCTGTTCCTTCTTTCCCCAGGGTCTGTGTCTGGAAGACCTGACCCTGTTTCCCCTCTCTCCCCGTGAAAGCAGCCACCCCTTGGCCTCAGTCTTCATCTAGATGTGCTCTCCTGCATCTCTGTCCACAGTTTGGGGACTCCCCTGGCCTCCAGACCCATGACCAGCAGCTCCACTTAGCCCAACACATTCAAAATGGAGCTCGTCCCCATTCCCTAAGTTAGACCACCCTCTCCAGATGCATCTGATCCCATCACCCCCCTGCTTGGTCTTCCTTGAGGTTCCCCACCTCCCTGCCCCAACCCCAGCCATTTACCCTGGATGTTTCATGCTCTCCCAACTCCCCAGGCTTTGCACCTGCTGTTCTCCCTGCCTGAAACCCCTTCCTTGACTTTCTAACTCCTATCTGTTCTTGAGATCTTAGCAGACAGCCAGGGGTGGGGGCAGGGAGGAGCAGGGTTCTAGAGGGAATGCTGTGGTCCTCACTCCAGGATTCTTGTTTCCCTTTTGTGTGGCTCACAAAGGCACAGCTTGTGAGGTTCTGTCTTGGGTAATACCTCTTGGTCCGAGCATCCTGTATCTCAGAGGCCAACGTCCCTTTGTCCATTCAACAAAATGTCTACTGAGCACTTACTTTGCACCAAGGCCCTGTGCTAGGCACTGGAGATATAGCAGTGAACAGAACAGGAAAGATCCATATACCAGTGGAACTTCCATTCTAGCAGGGCAAGGCAAGGGAGGCAATACGCAAAAGTAAACTATCACAAGTGCGACAGAGAAAAATATAATCAAGAAGGTTGGTAAGGAAGGCTGGGATGAAGGTGGTGTTGAAATTTCATTAGGACCTAGGGCTTGATGAAGAGTCTGTAGAAATGACACCAAAAAGCATCATCTATAAAAGAAATATATAAGTTGGACTTCATCAGAATTAAAAATATTTGCTTTATGAAATACCCTGTTGAGAGGATGCAAAAATAAGCTACAGACTGGGAGAAAATATTTGCAAACCACATATCTGACAAAGGACTCATATCTAGGTTATATGAAGGGCTTTCAAAACTCAATATTAAAAACAATTCAGTTAGAAAATGGGCAGAGGACACGGAGATATTTCACTGAAGAAGGTACACAGATTGCAAATAAACACATGAAAATACAACACTAAATGCTGGCAAAGATGTTGAGAAACTGGATACCTCATACATTGCTCATGGGAATGTAAAATAGTTTGGCAGTTTCTCTAAAAATCTAATTATACCAAAAAAATCGAACTATACATCTACCATACAAACCAGCATTTGCACTCCTGGGCATTTATTCTATTTGCTTTCTTTCAAGAAATGAAAACGAATTTGCACAAAAACCTGTATATAATTATTTATAGAGGCTTCATTTGTAGTAGCCCAAAACAAAACAACCAAAATGTATCTCAGTAGATAAATAGTTAGACAAACTGGTAGTCCATACCAATGAAACACTACTCAGTAGTAAAAAGGAATGAACTATTGATACATTCAACAACTAGGATGGATTTCAAGAGCATTGTATTGAGTGAAAAAATCTCAGATGGTCACAAAGTGTGATACCATTTCTATAACATTCTCCAAATGTTGAAGTTTTAAGAGAAAAGGCAGATTAGCGGTTGACAGTGATTAGAGCTGATTTGGTGGGGAGGGGTGTGATATAGGGGCTCCCACAGGAAAGACGTTTGTGATGATGGGATAAGTCTGGTATAACCTGTTAATTGCAGTGGTGGTTACATGAATCCACACATGTGATAAAATAACAGAATTATACACACGCATTGCACCTATACCAGTTTCCTAGTTTTGATATTGTACTGTATGGAAAATGTGACCACTGAGGGAAACAGGGCGAAAAGCACACAGGCTCTCTCCTTACTACTTTTGCTGTTTCCCCTCAAATAATTATGAATTCAACTTCCTGTGAATTCATAATTATTTGAAAATAAAAAGTTTAAAAATAAAAAGTGTTATACGTGTGTCAGTGCTATGGAAAAAAAAAAGATGGGAGATAAGAAAGACTGGGAGGGGAGTGGTGTGGCAGTTTTAAAGAAGGAGGTGGTCAGGGAAGGCCTCACTGAGGTGACATTAAAATCCCGAAGGAGGTAAGAGTGAGCTATGAAAACCAGGATTGAGAGCATTCTAAGTAGAGGGAACAGCCAATGAAAAACCCCAAAATTAGCATGTATCTGGCACGTTCCAGGAATAGCTAAGAGGCCGGTGTGATGGGAATCATGCAAGCAAAGGAGAGAATAGATGAGGCCGAAGAAATACTGGGGGAAGAGGGGCAGATTATATTGGATTGTTAGCCACTGTGAGGACTTCAGTTTTTACCCTCAATGAGCTAGGGACTCTTTTATTTTAAGATTTTATTTATTTTGAGAGAGAGGGAGAAAGAAAGGGAGAGAAACATCAATGTGAGAGAGAAATATCAATCAGTTGCCTCTGTACATGCCCCAACTGGGGACTGAACTGCAACCAGGCATGTGTCCTGACCAGGATTTGAACCAGTGACCTTTCGCCTTGCAGGACAATGCCCAAGCAACTGAGCCACACTGGTCAGGGCTAACCTAGGGACTCTTGAGCAGATGAGTGGCCTGTCTAACAAGTTTCTTGTTCTGAAAACAGGTACAGGGATGGAGTGGTGGAAACAGGAAGGCAGGAGGCTATTGCAGAGATCAGATGTGAGAACAGTGGCTTAGAACAGTGTTAGAAGGTGGGTGATGAGAAGCGGCTTAATTTTTGATAGATATTTAAAATTTATTTTTTAATTATATTTTCTTGATTATGCTATTACAAGTGTCCCAGTTTTACCCTTTTGCCCCCCTCCATCCAGCTCTGCCTCCACTCCCTCAGACATCCCCAACACAGTTGTCTATGTCCATGGGTCCATGCATATATGTTCTTTGGCTACTCTGTTCCCTATGCTGTACTTTACATTCCCATAACTATTCTGTAACTACCAATTTGTAGTTCTTAATCCTTTCACCTTTTTTGCCCATCCCCCTGGCTCCCATCCCACCTGGCAAACCATCAAAACTTTCTCTATATCTATGATTATGTTTCTGTTCTGCTTGTCAGTTTATTTAATACCTTAGTCTCAATTGTTGATAGATATGTACTTATTGCCATTTTATTGTTGATATTTTTGATCTTCTTATTTTTGTTTGCATCCATCTTGTTTGGGACTCTCTGTGCTTCCTGGACTTGTATGTCTATTTCCTTCACGAAGTTAGGGAAGTTTGCTGTTGTTATTTTTTCAAATTGGTTTTCAATTTCTTGCTCTCTCTCTTCACCTTCCAACGCTCCCATATGTTGGTATGCTTGAACTTGTCCCAGAGGCCTCTTACACTATCCTCATTTTTTATATTCTTTTTTCCTTCTGGCTGTTCTGATTGGGTGTTTTTTGCTTTCTTATATTCCAAGTCGCTGACATGATGCTCAGCTTCATCCACTCTACTGTTGATTTCCTGTAAATTGTTCTTCATTTCAGTTAGTGTATACTTCAAATTAGACTGGTTCTTTTTAATGGTTTCCATGTCCTTCTTTATGCTGTTGAAGTTCTCTCTAAGTTCACTTCCTCTTCCCCTAAGCTCCTTGAGCATCCTTATAACCAGTGTTTTGAACTCTGCATCTAGTAGCTTGCTTGTCTCCACTTCGTTTACTTCTTTTTCTGGAGTTTTTTTCTGTTCTTGCATTTGGGCCATGTTTCTTTGTCTCCTCATTTTGGCAGCCTCTCTGTATTTGTTTCTGTGTATTAGATAGAGCTGCTATGTCTCCCAGGCTTGGTAGAGTGGCCTAATGTAGTAAGAGTCCTGTGGGATGCAGTGGAACAACTACCCCTAGCACCTAAGCTGGGTACTTGAGGTGCACCCACCATGTGGGCTCTGTACCCCCTCCTCTTGTAGTTGAGCCTTGATTGCTGTTGGCAGGTCAGTTTACCCAGGCCAGTCAGCTGCCAAGACTGGCTGTAACCACTGACCACCAACCTCTTATCACTGGGGGAGATCAGCTGTGCAACGCCCATTCCACAAAGCAGGACTTACTTCAGCAGGGCTTTGGTGCCCACTGAGTTAATCTCTTCAGTGTGTCACTTGTGGAAGTGGATAGGTGGTGCTCCAATGTGGTCTGTAGCTGTCCATTGGTTGCACAGGCTCTGAAGCTTCCTGGGAGATGCAGGCCAAAGTCAGCCACTGATTGCATTCTGTCCAGGGCTGCCTGGCATAAGCTACAAAGCAATCCTGCAGATGGCTGCTACTTGTGCTAGGCTTGGAGGTGCTCCAGCAAGGCCAAGCTCTGAACCAAGGCCAGCTACTGCTAGTGCTATGCCTGGGGCCACTTAGCAAGAGGTATGGAGCTTGCTGAGTCCAGATGCTGCTTGTTTGAGAGGATTTAGGAAAATCTGAATCATGAGTCAAGACAAGCCATTCATATGGAAAAGTCAGGGGAAACAGCTTGGGTGGGCCCTAAAGTTGGGTGGGATGGAGCCTCAAGGCATCTCCAGGGTGTGGCAAACAGTGTGAGCCATATTGATAGAGTTTCAGATATTGCGCCTACCTGCCAGCCAAGTGGCTCTGTGCAGGGGCAGGCTCATAAAAAGAACAATGGCCTCTGCCAGCAGTACTGCCTGGGAGAAAGCTGTCTCCCAGCTCTTGCCCTGACGCCAGACACTAGAGTTCCTTCCTGTATGCCTCTGGTGCCTTTCAAGCTGCTGCCCCAATGTTGGAGCTCAGAGGGAGTGAGTCTGAGTAAGTCCATGTATGGGCCCTTTAAGAGGAACTGCCTGGGAATCCAGCAGTTTCTGTCTTCTACAACCTCATTTCCCACTGATTTTTACAGCCAGAAGTTATGAGGGCTTATCTTCCTGGCACTGGAACCCTGGGCTGGGGGGTCCACTGTGGGGCTGGGACCCCTTACTCCTGAGATATCTCTCCCAACTTTTATCTGCCACATGTCAGTGTGGGACCAGCCTGCTCTGTATCTCTGCCCCTCCTACCAGTCTCCATGTGGTTTATTCTTTAATTCTATAGTTGTAGGACTTCCATTCAGCTTATTTTCTGGTGGTTCTGAATGATGGTTGTTCTGCAGTTTAGTTGTAATTCTGATGTGATTATGTGAGGAAGCAAGCCATGTTTACTTAGGCTTCCATCTTAACTTTCTCCTGTTGATAGATTTTTGGAGGTAGAGCCAATAGATTTTTCTGAAGGATTGGAAAATGGCTGTGAGAAAGAAAGTAGTCAAGGAGGACCACAGATTTTTGGCCAGATTTTTGGAAGGCAGGCCAAAAGACAGAAGCTGAGACACGGAAGGTGGTGAAAGTAGCAGGTTTTGGGTTGGCAATGTGTTAACTCTGAAAGGTCTATTAAACATTCTGGGAAAGAGGTGGAATTGGCACCTGAATATATGGCAAGTTCAGGGAGAGGTCTGGAACAAACTTGAAAGGTGTTAGCATATGGATAGTACTTAACACTTAGCCTGGATGGCATCACTTCACTAAGGGAGTGATGAAGATAGAGAAGAGGGGTTGGGCAGAAGAACCAGGAAAGAAGTCTGTGAAAGAGAAGCCAAATGAAGAAAGAATTTCAAGAATATGGGAATGGTCAACTGGGTAAAATAATGTCAGGCATTTAAGTTAGAGGGAATTGTCTACTGAGTTTGACTCAGGCATGACGGGTGGGGCAGGGAAGTGTGAAGGCAGAGGCTGGGGTAGTATTGGAGATGATCATACAATAGCAGACCCTCCCTCCCTCCCGCAGGAACACTTCATCAAGGTCCTAGAACTGATATCCACCATCTGGGACTCAGATCTGCATGTTGCAGGCCTCAGGCTCCTCAACAACCTTCCACTGCCTGACTTTGTGCACCCACAGCTGCGACGGGTGATGCCTGCGTTGATGGAGATTCTTCAGTCGGACTATATCCTGGCGCAGGTGCCTCAAGACCATGGCCCAGGCCCTGCCCCCCTGACCAGCCCTGGCACAGCATCTAGAGGGAGGAGGCCCAGACTTACCTGCCTTCCTTTACTATTTCCTTTATTTAGGTACAAGCCATACGACTGCTGAGCTACCTGGCACAGAAGAATGACCTTCTCTATGATATTCTCAACTGCCAGGTGAGAAGGGAAGTGATGAGGGGCTGATGGACATCAACTCAGATACTGGGAAAGGAGGAATTGTGGATTCTCCAGACAGACTTAGCCTTGACAAGGTTGTCTTGTTCCTTTTCCTGCCTCTGCACTAGATACATTGAAAACCACTCTCTTTTCTGTTATCCCAGTAGAATCGTAATCAATTTTGTTGGGAGGGGGATCTTCTTTGAGGGGCTTTCTAAACTCTGAGAATCAGGAGTACAGGTGACAAAACAAAAATTAATGTAGTTATTTTAGTATTTGGGAAAAGTTACTTATAACAAAAACCATTAAGAGAAATAGACAAGGTAGCTACATAATAATTAATCTTTCAGAAGGATAAATCAACTCTAAACTTATATGAACCTAATGATATAATCTCAACAGAGAGATGGCAAAACTTTATAGAATTACAAGGAAAATTTTTTCTATTTTTTTCATGTTTTATTAAGGTATGATTGACAGCTAAATTTGTAGGATATTTAAAGTATACTTTGTGCTGATGTGATATATGTATACATTGTGAAGGAGTCCCACCATCTAGTCAATTACCACACCTATCACCTCACACCTTTTTTGGGGGAGGGGCAGTGAGAAAATTTAAGTTCTAATCTTTTAGCAAATTTCACAGATATAATACAGTGTTTTCCACTATAGTCCCCATGTTTTACATTAAATATATATCCCACCTCCAACCCCTGGCAACCATTTTTCTCTGTTTTTATGAGTTTGATTTTTTTTTTTCTTTTAAATTCCACATAAAAATAAAAGTGATACCAGGTAGTATTTGTCTTTCTCTGTCTGGCTTATCTCACTTAACATAATGTCCTCAAGGTCCACCCATGTTGTTATAAATAGCAGGATTTCCTTCTTTCTCACAGTGGAATAATTATAAAGAAAAATTGACACATCCACTACCACGGTGGAAAATTTGGAAGATTACTCTTTCAGCAATTAATAGATAAAAACCTAAAACTAGTTAAGGGTACACTTACTGGTAATAATACAAATAAGCTTGAGCCATGAGACATACCCAGAATGTTCTGCAATTGGTAAATGCACATTCCCCTCAAACAAACAAAATATTTATAAAAAATTAACCACACCGTAAACTTTAAAATTTGTCTTATTTCTCAGAATCAATATTATTACCAAATTTCTCATTTCTCATGACCACAATGTAATTATGTTAGAGAATGATAATGGAAGGAAAACTAAAAAAAATATTCCATACAGTTGAACCTGAAACTTAAGTATATTGGGGTGTTGAGGCAATAGAAAGATGAAAGAAGAACTTTAGGACTTGCCTTGGATTTCATTCCCATCCTCGCTCCATCCCCATCACAGGTGCACTCCAACTTCCTGAACCTGTTCCAGGCCGCACAACCGGGGAGTCTGCTGTTCGAAGTACTGGTGTTTGCCGAGCGGCTGAGCGAGGGCCGGAACACGCCGCACTACCGCGCCGTGAAATGGCATTACAACGAGCAGTCTCTGCACGAAGCTCTCTTCGGGGACGAGTCACGACTGGCAGACCGGCTGCTCGCCCTGGTTATCCACCCGGAGGAGGAAGTTCAGATCCAGGCCTGCAAGGTCATAGTCAGCCTGCAGTGCCCCCAGCATATGCGTGTGCGGCCCTCCTCCTGCCAGACCAGTCATTCCTACTTTAATAATGGGGAATAAAATTAAGGAGAGCCAATAAATGAGTGCAAGAGAGAAACTTGAGGGGCAGTGTCTTTCCAGGGCCTTCCAGGGCTGTGGAGCGATTTTGTCCAACCTAACCCTGGCCCTAGAGCATGGCAAAGCAGGGGCACACCTCCCAAAACACACCCCCACTTCCCTGTTTAGGGGACAGACTCCCCTCTTCTCTTACTGCCTTTCAAGTTGCAATGTGAAGCCAATCCTTTCAGGTGGCTGCAGGGAGAAGGCAAGTTTGGGGACTGAGGCCAGAGATAATCAACAAAAGACAGTATAACATTGGGTTACTGAGGATGGACTAGGCTGTGCCTCACTAACAAACGACTTCCAAATTTTAGCAGCCTAAAAATGATTAAGGTTTTTCCTTATTCACACTATGTGTCCATCAGGTGTGTGGGCGGGGTGGAGGAAGGGCAGGCATCTGTCTCACATCATCTTCTCTCAGGGACCCAGGCTGAGGGTGGCTCTTTGTCATGTTTCTGCAACTCCTAGAGAAAGCAAAGGAAACGTGGCAGTGGTCACTGTCCCTTAAAAGTTCCACCAGAAGTGGTGCTCACCACTTCTGCTCACATTTCACTGGCCGAAAGGGATAGGGGAGATCAATCTTACCATGTATCCAAAGAAGAACTGAAGATATTTGGTGACAGCGTTAATGGCAGAGAACTGCAGGTACATTGGGGAAGAGTGAGAGCTCTGGAATCAGACTCTCAGGTTCAGATCCCAGCTCTGTCACTAGCTGTGTGGCCTTGGGCAAGCCATTGACCCTATTGGAGCCTCAGTCCCCTCATGTGTAAAGATGAACATAGTCTCTTTCCTCTGCCACTGCAGAGTTGCACAGAGGCAGAGGCTTGCGTGCCTTCAAGATTCTGCTCCACCCATAACCCACCGCCATGGCCTGGGAAGGCACTGCTGCTGGAGGTGTAATGCGCGCTAATACTGCTTGACAAGAGGAGCCGAAGACTGCCTCCTCCATGATGGCCTAGCATGTGGAATTCACAAAGCCGCCAAAGCCTTAGACAAGGGCCAGTCCCACCTTTGTGTGCTTGCATCCAACTGTGATGAGCCTAAGTATGTCAAGTTGTGCTGAACACCAAACCCACCTAATTCAGGTTGATGACAACAAGAAACCAGGGGAGTGGGGAGGCCTCTGTAAAATCAGCGAAGCAGGAAAACCCCGTAAAGTGATTGGCTGTGCTGTGTGGTGGTTAAGGACTATGGCAATGGGTCTCAGGCCAAGGATGTCACTGAGGAGTATTTCAAATGGAAAAAATGAACAAATAAACTTGGCTTTTGTTTCTCAAAAAAAAAAAAAAAAAATTGCAATAGTTCTTATCTCGTGAGTCCCTCGGGGGGATTCTATGGAGATTACCTGAGTTAAGGAATAGAAGTCACGATGTCCTGCCTAAAGAGTATATTCATCAAAGCTTGGGTCTGAGGAGCTAACAAATCGTCACCAAGAAAATGAAAAATTAGCAGTGGGAAGGTCCTTGGAAGGCACTGAGTCTGATGTTTCTCCAGTCTCTTTGCGTTATAGGCACTAAGGAGTTCCAGGGCCCTCTGTCAAGCACCTTGAAATGCTCCTGGAACCAGAGTGATTGTGTAACATATAACCATGCCGTGAGGTCTCCAGAAGCAAGAAGACTGTCAAACCAGTATGGTCACCCCTTCTCAGGTTTTCCCATTCACTGCATTTCCCACTGTTCATTCATTGTGTTATCTGTGATCCCTTGCTGGCACACAAACAAACAGTACTAGTACTGATTGCTAATGGTTTAAGAAAACATTATGGGAGAAAGCCTGAAAATTGGAGTTATTCACAGTCTGCTACTACTTGATTTAGGAGGCAGAACATGGTGACCCAGTTATAGAACTCCAGTGTTCCTTAGAGGTAGGGTTTGTGTGGGGAGCACGTAGTCCAAGGCCAAGCCTGGCATTTTGCTGAAGGGAAAACAAGCCCAAATAGGACAAGTGACTTGCTCGAGGTCACATGACTGGTCTGGGGCAGAAATAGGATTAGAACCATTTAGTCTTGGGCTTTTCGCTTTCATATTCCTTGGCCTGAGCCGCATGAGAGTGGACCATGCATTCCAAGCCAGAGTCTGTGGCAGATGGGAAATAACTCAATGCTTCTGGCTTTCAGGGGCCAGTTTAGGACTGACCTACTTGAGGCTATCTGTCCCTGACCTAGGACCTCATCACTTGGGTGGGTGGGGGTGTGGTGGGTAGAGGGTTATGGATGAGGATGGGCTGATCAGAGAGAGCCAGGTCCTACTAAGGGACGGTCCTTGTCACCATCTCCCAAAGACTGACTTGTCTCTTCTCGGGCAGTCATTATCAGATCTGTGTCACCAGCCCTCATCTTTCTTTTGAGTTCAGGCCTGAGGCTGCTCCTTCCTGATACTTGGGTACACTACTGTCACCCCATTGGAACTTTCAAAAGCCAACACCACCCCGCCCACTCCTCAGCCAGCTCCCTGTGTTCCCATGCTCAGTACTGAACACCACGTTTAGCTGCTTCTCCCCACTACAGCCCACCAGCCATTCTGAATATCTCTCATCTATTCAGTTCTGCAATTTCCACAGCTGCTACCCTGTTCCCTACATCAGGACTTTTGGATGGTCATTTTCTTACTTCTGGTCTCCACCCTCTCCAGCCCTACACATTCCAAGATACTCTTAGAAACTCACATTGCATCATCCTCAAAAACCTTCAGGAGTTCCCCTGTGCCACAGTGAACTTCCAAAGCTAGGCCCCAGAGCTAAGTCATATGACCGGACAAGTATAAATGTACTTATAGCCAAAACAGGTTGAGTTTTGTTCTCAGAGATATGGTCACTCACCCCTTCTATCATGGTAACCACAAATAGATTAGGTTTGCATTTAAGGCACTTCACAATGTGGTCATCTTGCCTGCTACTAGCCTAGCATGTCAAGTCCTTCTCTAGCCAAACGAGCAAATTAGCCTTGCCTCTGGGTTTTTGATACAAACTTCTCCTGCCAACAATGCCCTTCTTTCTCCTCTGCACTGGGCTGCTCCTAAGGCATCTACTGCAGCCTAGAGCCTCCTTCAGCTGTGCCAGCCTTTGCAGCTTCCTGCAGCACTTCTCACGCGAACCTCTCATTTGGCGTTTGTCAAACTAAAGCTTGAGTCTTATCAGACTTGTTCCTTTTGCAGTGGGTCATATCTGCTTAAAGGCCTTGCAGGCAGAGCCTGCTCTGGGTTGGCACGTGACAACAATTGGCTGGTGGTAATGACAGGAGAGTGGGCAGTGGGCGATGAGATGGGGAGGGATGTGATGGTTCTTTGTTCCTATGTAACCAATTATGACAAAACTTAGCATATCAAGCCCAGATTAAAAAAAAAAAGCTGAAGCAGTTCATCACCACCAAACCAGTATTACATGTTAAAGAGACTTAAGAATAAAAAAAAATATGAATAAGAAAATATCACAAAGAAAAAATTCTCGTTGACAAAGGCAAACATAAAAAGCAATGGATCAACCAACACTAAAGCTAGTATTAGTACAAAGGTTAAGAGGCAAAAGTAGGAAGATTGTGCGTAATTACAACAGCAAATTAGGGGATACACACTAACATCCACAAAAGAAGTAAAAAAATATAACAAAAACATAAATGTAAAGGGGGTGAGTAAAAATGGTAGTGATTTTGGAATGTGTTTGAAGTTAAGTGATTGTGAAGACATGGTAACCAAAAATGTAAAAGAGATATACAAGAAATAAAGAGAAAGGAATCCAAACACAACACTACAGAAAGTCTACATAGAAGAACAAAACAGAATAAAAAAGGAACAGAGGCCTACAAGTCAATCAGAAGACAATAAAATGGCAATAACTAACATACCTATCAATAATTACTTTAAATGTAAATGGGTTGAGTGCTCCAATCAAAAGACAAATGGGTAAGGAAGATGATGTACATATATACAACGGAATATTACTTAGCTATAAAAAGAATGAAATCTTACCATTTGTGACAACATGAATGAAACTAGAGGATATTATGTTAAGTAACTCAGACAGAGATTGACAAATACCATATGATTTCACATATATGTGGAATCTGAGAAACGAAAGAAAATGAACACAAAACAGAAACAAACTCAGAGATGCAGAGAACAAACTGATGGTTGCTAGATGGAAGGGGGTTGAGGGGCTGGGTGAAAAAGGGGAAGGGTTAAGAAGTACAAATTGGTACGTACAAAATAGTCACAGGGATGTAAAGCACAGCATAGGAAATATTGTCAATAATATTGTGAAAACTGTGTATGAGAAAAACTATATATGATGTTAGGTGGGTACAAGCCTTATTGGGGGGATCACTTTGTAAGTTACATAAATGTCTAACCACTATGCTGTATACCTGCAACTAATATAATATTGAACATCAACTGTAATTGAAAAAAGCTTTTTAAAAACTTAGTATATCAACCTGGGTCCAGTTAAGAGAAAGAAAACTCGCAGTAATTTGAACAGGGAAATTCTACCACAGGGGTTGCAGCAACAAAGAATCGGTTGGTAAGGAGTGCATGAGGAACAGGCCTGGGAGCAGGCCCCGCCTCCAGGGCTGAGGACAGGGCATCCAAAGACGAGACAGCACCCTGCCCCACCAAGGCTCAAACCCAGACCTTGTTGAGGAGAACACAGCCTCTGGCTCACCAGGTGGTGGAAAAGGCACTCTGGTGTCAATGAAGTGGAACTTGCTGGAAATCTGCCCTCTAGGATGCCAGGGAAAGCCCTTTGTTGGGAGGTGTCATAACAAAGATACTCCTCTACAAGACTGCGTGGAAGCAAGGAAGCGTCCACTAGCTGGGGGCTGCTGGCCTCCATGTACTGCTGGAGCCCTGTGCCAAAGACCCTGAGTGCTGCAGGAGCCTCATGCTGGAGCAGCCACTCATACAGCACGTACTGGGGGCTGCGGAAACTGCAAAAGCTGTGGGAGGTGGAGAGTCCTTGCTTACCCTACACCCTAGGGGGCAGTGCCAGGACAAGCAGCTAGCCATTGGGAGTTATTGGCCACTCCAGGAACTGAGCACTGGCAAAGTGTTCGCCCTGCTGGAGCCTGCCAATCAAGCACGCTAGAACCACGAAGCAAAAACATCTCCCCCTTGCAATATCCCTCCAACTCCCTCCCTTGCGGCAATTTAAAACATCAATAAGCATTTGTTATCTTTCACAGGAATTCAGGAGCATCTTGGCTGGGTGTTTCTGATTCAGTCCAGCTGTGGCTGCAGTCAAGCCTTGGCTGGGGCTGTGTCATCTGAAGGCTTGACTGGGGCTGGAGGAGCTGTTTCCAAGATGACCCACTTATGTGCCTGGCAAGTTGGTGCTGGCTGTTGACAGGAGGCCTCTGTTTCTCTACAAAGGGCATCTCTGCAAGGATGCCTGACAGTCCTCATGACTTAGCAGCTGGCTTCCCCCAGAGTGAATCATCCAAGAGAGATCAGGACAAAAGCTGCAATGCCTTTTCTGACCTAACTTCAGAAATCATACATTATCCCTCCACCATTCTATTCATTAGAGATGATTCTCCAGAGATGAGAGGAGAGAGAAGGAAGAGTTTCTGGGATGGGAAACCAGTTGAACTTGACCAAAAGAGAAACTAATCAGAGTTTCCCTCTGATGGGATTCTGGTGGGGGCTGGGGTGCTGGTAGATGGTATTGGCCATCCAAACTGCCACGACTCCTATAACCGATTTCCTGAAGAAGACGTGTGAGAGTCAGACAATGCAAGCCCCACTACACAGCTTCCAGCAGGACCCCGAACCACACGCATGCATGCACGCACACACACGGCAAGGAATGCTAGGCTAAGGCCCATGCCTGATTTTTGTCTGGGCGCATGGCTGCCTAGAATAAATGTTACATTTCCCAGCTTTTCTTGCAGCTGGGAATGGCCATGTAACTATGGCTGGTCAATGGAATGGAAGAGTCCTTAAAGGGAGGAGTCAGGCCCTTTCCTCCCCCATCCTCCATTCCAGGGCCTGAAACACGGACAGGGTGGTAAGCAATCTTGGCCCATGCTTATGGAGACAATACATATAAGTGCCAGAGCAACAAAATTAAAGCAGCCTGGACCGCTGAGGCTGTGGAGCTGCCATATAGCCCTGCACTGTGTATACTTAGAATGTTACATGAAAGAGAAATAAACTATCTTACACCAAGTCATTTATTCTGTGGTTTCTTTTACTGCAGCTAAGTCTATTTGTCTTGATACAGGAGATTCCACCATTAGTAATTCATTTGTTTTATAATTTATTTATTGGACAAATAATATTTATTGAGTTTTGAGTGCTCTCGTTATATCCTCTTAAATAGGAGCTGGCGGGTAAGCACGGAGCTGGGTACCAGGAAGGCGAAGGAATCTGGTCCATCAAAGAACTCAGAAAGGGGAGGTGAGTTCATCTATAAGCTCACCCTCTCCCAGAAACATGACTTACCTTGGTTTCCACAAATGGCATTTATCATCCTCCGTCAATGAAACAACTGCTTTGGGAGGGGAGACTGTGGTGACCAAAGAAGTCTTGAAGGGGATGAGGAAGTCCAAGTTACCAGCGACTGAAGGAGGACGGGTCACTGCATCAAATTCCTGGTCCACGGGCATCTGGTCGGTGAGGCTGCTGCTGGCACAGAGCAGGGGGAGCTTTCTCCCTCGGTTGTTTTTAGAAGAAAGTGACGAAGGAGTCACTTTGGTGACTTAGGTGAGTGAAAGCTTACCTTCTAGAGAGTGGGCAGGGTAGGTCCATGATGCAGTGCAGCTGGTCAGAGAGAAGGTGATGAGGCACGGGGTTTCCCCAGCAAATTCCCACAGGAGGGGAAAACCCCCGACCACTGGGAATGCAGTTAAAAAACCCCAACATGTTAAATATACATGAAAGAGGAGCATAGAAATAAGCATGGGTTGGCATTCAAATTGGTCTTTAGCTCTAAAAACTGAAAATAGTTTTCAGACAAGAGGTAGAACACTCCCTTCACCCCATCCGGGCAACCCATGCTACTTCCAGACATTTGTCCCAGTGGTGGCTGCTGTAGGTGGCTTGTTCAGCTTTCATTCCACCTCCTCCAGGTAGGTGAGCCCTCCTGAGCAGCAGGGCGAGAAAGCTGAACACTAGGCTATGGCATGGAGGGTTCCAGACGCGGTTTAGATATTGCTGATCACATGTGCTGCCTAAGACCGAACGTAAATGGGGTTAAGGGGGGCAGAGGCATTTGTGGGGGAGACAGTCTGTTTTGGGGCCCGGGCAGATACAACAGACACGGGCAGTAATTTTGGATGGCCGCGTTCTGATCCTGAGGTCACCGCTGAGGTGTAGTCCCGGGGCCGACAGTTGCAGTGACTCCGCCGTCCTGATGGTGGCAGAGGTAGCCGCTCCCACGGCAGCTCGGTACTGCAGTGATTTCTGGGTTTCATTCTCGGAGGCGCAGTGTGACCCCACCCCTGCAGCCCTTCCGGTAACTTGGTAAGCCCCCAGTTATCCGGATTACGCCCCTTTCTGCTTCAGAAATAGGTACAGTGGGGTCTGCTATCTGCAACTGAACCCTGATGATAAAGTGCCTGATAAAGTAGGTATCATTAAATGTCTGCTGAATGAATGGATGGGCAAATAGAGACTGCCAAGATGTCTACAGTGAGTTGGGCAGTCAAAACAGTTGGGCTTGCCCTGACTGGTGTGGCTCAGTTGGTTGGGTGTCCTTCTGCAAAGTGAAAGGTCGCCAGTTAGAGTCCCAGTCAGGGCACATGGCTGGGTTTCAGGTTTGGTCCCTGGTCAGGGCCTGTATGAGAAGCAGCGAATCGATGTTTCTCTCCTTCCCTTCTTCTTTCTCTAAAAATAAATAAATAAAATCTTTAAAAAAAAAAGATGTAATTTCAGAATAAAGAATTGTTAAGTTAAATACATTTATCTTTGACCAAAAACCCCATATCACCCTTATTTTTTCATTTTGCTGTAGACCAGTGACAACATTGTCGTGGAAAGTACCAGAAAGATGCAGGAAAGAAAAGAGACACTGTAGAGAGAGAAAGAAGGGACGGTGAGTAGACAGGGAATGAGAAAAGGGGAAGACAGAGACCTACCAGTGAGGGGTTCCCGTGCTCTGAATTGCCCCCCATTCTCCTCATACAGGACTGGGGTGGCCAGATTTGGGCCCAAACCAACAGGCAGAGCTGTGGCCACACTCATAGGTCAAGTGGCTCAGTAACTGCCCCATGGGCCCTGGAGACTGGTGATCTGGCTCCTACCCCTTCCCAGGGCACAGGTGTCCTGGGTGTGTGCGCGTGTCCAGCGCCAGCTGCACTTGGGGGACAGGCCATTGGAACACGGAAAAGAGCACAGGACTCAGAGTCAGGAGCCCAAGGTATGTGCCTGGCTCCTCCAAGTCACTTGGGGAAAGCCTTTCCTTCTCTGGGACTCAGTTTCATCTTATAATGAATTCTGAACCAGTCTCGAGGAAAACTGCAGCTGTCTCTCAAAAATAACGTTGTAAGCCATGCACTAAGTATTTTGCATAGAATTTCAAGGGTTCCACTACCCAGGCAGGGCCTGCAATGAACTTCCCAGGAGTCCCTAGACCCCAGACCAAGGAACCCAAACTGCCAATCGGGACACACAGCTGCTGGCTGTTGCCTCTAAAGCTTCCCCTTTACTGAGCAGTCAACAATATTTTCCAGTTGTCTAACACTCGCGGTGGCAGGGCCAAAAACCTCAGGGAAGGTGTAACTCTATACAAGAATTACTAGCCCCCAGGGCTCCTTGCAGGTTCCCAGTGGAGCTGCAAGACACAATGAACTTCACGGATGGCTAACTAGCTGACTGAAGCAGCAGGCCCCCAGTCTGGAGAGAGTTTTAGACTGTGACCACTGCAGGCAGAGGACACAGGGCTGACAGGAGTCCATTAGTGGGGGACAAGGCCTTCTGGCCACGAAAGGCAGTGCAGGGGAGTGGGAAGAGCTTAGTCTCAGAAGCTAGAGTGCGCTGGGGTTTATATTTGGCTCTGTGACACAATTGCGCTATTTGGGCATGTTACCCTACTTTGACCCTGTGGGTTTTTCATCTATAAACTGGAGATACAAGTGATGCAGCAGAAATGGAAGAATACACTGAATATTCCCAGATTCCCTTCATTTGCCAGCCTCCCTTGCAAAAGGGTGAGGTCGTGTGACTAGTTTTGGCCAATGGTCTGTCAGTGGAGGAGTCCTGTGCCATGCCTGGCTGAAGCATTTAAGTGACCAGGTGCTTCCTCCATCTCTCTCTTCTGTTTTCTGCAATGACCCCAGAGGCCAGTGTTCCAGGTGGTGTGGCTGCAAAGTGGAAGGCAGGTCTCCTGTCCCATATCAGGCTCTACATAGGTGGCAAATAAAGCATTGTGTGCCAAGCCACTGAAATTACAGGAGTCCTCAGTTGTGAAAGCTAGTGTTAATTACCTCGACTGAATCAGGGAGGGCTAAATAAGATAATGGATACAAGGCCTTCTGAGGTCTAGACGGTGTTGCTCAGTGGTTGGAGCGTTGTCCTGTAACCAAAGGGCTGTGGGTTCGATTCCTGGTCAGGGCACATGCCTGGGTTATGGGTTCACTCCTGGCCCGGGCATGGGCACGTGCAACCTCTGGTCCGGATGCTTATGACCCCTGGTGCAGGCGGCACAGACTCCCCGTCTGGGTGCGTATGGAGGCAACCAATGGATGCTTCCCTTGCATCGATGTTTTTCTCTGTCTCCCTTCCTCTCTGCCTTCTTCTCTCTCTCTCTAAAAAAAAAAAAAAAAAAAGAAAAAAAGGCAAATGAAAATCTCAGGTGAGGATAAAAAACAACAGCAATGACAACAACAAAAGACAAACCAACCAAACAAAAAACAACCTTCTTAGTACAGTGGGGGCTGTTTTCTTAGAGAAAAGACCTAAGCCCGTGTATTAGTCAGCTCAGCTGCCATAACAAAATACCAGAGACTGGGTGGCTTAAATGACAGAAACTTTTCCTCACAGTTCTAGAAGATGCCCAAGATCAGGGTGTCAGGAGGGTTGGGTTTTGGTGAGAGCTCCCTCTGGCTTGCAGACAGCTGCCTTCTCCCTGTGTCCTCACAGGACAGAGACAGAGAGACAAGGCCTCCCAAGGCCCCATCTCCAAATACCATCACACCAAGGGGAAGGCTTCCACATGGATTTGGGGGGGCACAATTCACTCGATAGCACTCCCCTCAACACACAGCCCCTCAGATCTTTTCTTAAGAGCACATTTTTAACAGCAGAAACGGGCAAGGGTGGGTGAGGTGGGAGTTTCATCCAGGGGAAACTGTGAGGAGGGCCCGCCTCCCCCCACTTCCGCTGATGGCTACAGACACTCTCCCTCCTCCTCTTCCGAGTTTTCCTCTCTCCTCCCCGTAGTCTTGACCCCACACTTCACAGATAAATCATAGACAATTAATCGAGTCATTACCACTAGAAGAGGCCATCTTGTCTTACTTCCTGATTCTTGCGGGTGTCTGGACCGGGCCTGGGACAAGGGTAGGAGAGGCACGGGAGTCCTGCTGGTTTCTCAAAAAGTAAAGGGCGGGGCAATTGGTACAGTCCCCTGACGGAGAGTCGGAATATCAAGAGGGAAGCTATTTTTATTTCAGTGTGTAAGTTTTGCATAATTTTTCAAAATAAAGCTTTATTTTACAGTTTTATGTTTCTATTTGGAAGTATTGTATAATATATAGAGAGTCCCCTGAGGTCCCTTCAATCTATAAAGTCTGACCTGTCCAAAGCTCGAATCAAGGTCTCGCGGGGGCGCCTTCTTCTCTGCCTTCCCGGAGTGCCAGAAAGGGCTTCCGCCCGGCTTTTCTCTCCCAGTTGGGCAACCTGTGACCATTAACTTCCTCACCCTCAACCTCCAGCCGGGGGCGGGGGCACTGGGTCACGAGTCAGGGAAGGAGGTTTATCCCGAGCCCCACGCCCACCGGACCGTGCAACCCGCGGACATGGCCACAGCCTTCGCTCTCCTCGCCGGGGTCCTGCTCCCCTGCTGGGGCGCCCTCCCGCAGTTTAGAAAGGGGTTGATGAAGGTGAGCCAAAGAGCATTTCAAACCTTCCGCTGGAGTAGAGGGTGGTGGCCGAGGTATGACAGCGTAGCCAGAAGGCACCGGTAGGGTTTGGAGAGAGAAGTGGCGGTGGGTGGGAACCACCACAGATTTGTTTCCAGGCTGGAAACCTGATGTTTCCCAACAGAAAGCCGTGCTTTACCTCTCTGGTGGCTCTGGAGGTGAAAGAAAGTGACCTTAAGTCCGGCACTATCCCTTCCCTCCCCCACCCAGTGCCCACTTGGGACTGTCTCAGCCCTGGGCTCTCAGCCCTGGGTCCCCAGCCACACCTCACATACCGGCTCTAGTTTCTCCCCCTCCCCTCACTTCTAGGCACAGGAACTCTTTCCTCTCTGTTCCGTCTTTCTCCCCCACCGCAGACTTTCTGCCCATACTCCTACTGAAAGTGTGATCTTGGAGCATTTGCTCCTCTAGCACGGGTCACCCTTTGGGACCCACAGAAATGAGGGGCCCCCCAGGAAAGGAAAAGCAGAGGGAAAGCACTCAGTCTCCACTCTCTCTCCCCTGATCCTCTGAGTGCTGCTGGAGGAGGGAGGAGGAGGAGGGCATTCATTGGGGGTGGGGCTTGGGGCTGGCCACCTCAGGCTTTTCTTCTTGGATCCCTGCGACCTTGGCAGTGCCAAGAGCTTTCCATAGCCGCTCCACAGAGCCAGAGAGCCGGTGGCTCAAGGGTTGTCCCCACAGATGAACGGGGCTTGGTGCTCCCACCACTCTCAGTGCATCAGTGACTGCTGCCTCATGAACCTGGACTACGGTGGCACCTTCTGTGCCCCCAAGGCCAGAAGAGCTATGGTGTGCTTGCCTCAGGTGAGGCTCTGGGGTGGGGCAACCCCCTCTGGCAAGTAGGGTGGGAAAAGTTAAAAAAAACATATGGCTACACCTTCTTTTTCACCCTCTACTTGGGGTGCCCTTCCCCCTTCTCCACCTGGCAAACTCCTATTCATCCTGCAATGCCAGGTGCTCCCTCTGATAAGCCTTCTCTCCTTGGAATTCCCACACCCCTGGCCCCTACCCTCAGCAGAGCATGGATCTCCCTGATGGACCACGCCTTCTGTCTGTGTCCGCCACTGCTTGGAGCTCTCCAAGCGCAGGATTGCAGCATATTCATCTGTGAACCCCCTACCCCTCAGCTTAGTGCCTGCATGTAGCTCAGCAAATGTTTGTTGAGAGAGTGAATGAATGAGTGTCTCTACCCTAACATTACTGAGCCAAAGTAGGTGGGAAAAGACCTCCATAGCAATCCCCCTCCCTACCACAGCGGCCTCACTTCTGTAGAGGAGCGAAGCACTGGAGTGGCAGGGCCACAGCCCTGGAGTTGGGCCTGAGTGTGAATCCTGACTTCCCCACCCCCTGTCGTTGTGACTTCAGGATGGTCACTTCTGTTCTCTGAGCCTTAGTCTCCTCATCTGTAAAATGGGGTTCACGTACGTACCCCACCAGGCTGTTGGGAAGAGCATGCAATCCTGGCGACGACGACAGCGCTCACCCGAGCAGTGGAAGTGCAGGGCGCAGAATGTTCCTGCTTGGTCTTCTCTCATCTGGCCCTGGGCCCAGACCTTTGTTGAGAGGATGCACTCGGCCCCCGTGTCCCTGTCCGGGGAGCTGCCGATGCCTTTAGGAGCCAACCGGGCCCCTGCCCTGGGCTGACTGCAGCTGAAGGGGCAGGAGGGTTTTTTCATTAAGGGCATTTGATCTAATTTATTTCATGTAATCCTCATAATAACCTTAGGAGGCGGGTTACTATTATTTCCCCATTTGACAGATGAGGAAACTGAGACACAGAGGCTCATTAAGCTGCCTAAGCTCATGAAGTTATAAGCTGTAGAGCTGACAGACCCTGGGTTTACCTCACCATCACTTGTGCTCTTGCTCCTGCTCCCCGAGAAGGTTAAACCCCCATCCTCCCTGTACCTTGGTGACCCCCAACTCTCATATTCATTTCCCACAGACCAAGGGAGCCACCAACGTCATATGCCCCTGCCAATTGGGCTTGACTTGCATATCCAAGGACCTGAACTGTCCTCGTCGGTGCCATTTGATTTAGAGGAGGGTGCGGGCTGGTCACTGCCATCCTCCCTCCATCCCCTGGGCCAGAGGCCTTGGGAGTCCCCATCTTGTTCAAAATCTAGCTCCTGAAACATTAAAGTCATTCCTGGCTCTGACCTCTGTCTGCATTTCCTGGCAAAAGGAAACTGATAGAGATTGTTTCATTCAGGGGGTGGGAATTGGAGGAAGCAGAGAGTGAATGGGGAGACTGGAGGCGTGAAAGAACTTCCCAAGGGGTTGGGCCTTGTCTGGAGGCATAGTGGTCTCCAGGCAGTAGTGTGGGAAGGGAATGGGTTAGGGGTGTGGGCGAGAGGAGGCCGGGTCCAGGAAGGGCCAAGTCCTGGGATGAAGGGCTGTGTGGGAGCGGGGCAGGGCTGAGGGATGTGCCTGGAGAGTATATGAATGGGTGCGTGGTAGGAGGGACTGAGTGGGAGTATGTGAATTCTTTGCAAGGGGGCAAAAGGGTAGAGGTCATTGAGAGAGTATTTATGAGAATGTATGTGAAATATAAACACAGAAATGAAGTGTAAATGCCTGTTTGGGAAGGAGTCTGGAGCATTGATCTCTTTGCTCCCTCAGATATGATCAATTACATTTTATGGATAAAGAAACTGAGGCTCCGAGAGCTACATGACATATCCAAGGTCACACCATGGGGGTATTGGTGAGGACTCTTTCTGCTCCAAGTGTCAAAAAAAAAAAAAAAAAAAAAAAAAAGGCAAGGGTACTTGACTCAAAGTTCCAACAAACCATCAGCTGCAGTTGCCGCAGCTCTGTCTTCGGCTTCACGTTGTTTCCATTGGCCAAAACCACACTAAGTCGTCTCCCAGTTTGAGGCATTCAGCAAATAATGGCAAGGCAGATCCAGAAATGGACACCTCATTTCCATGACAAATATGGTAATGCTGTATAAGCTAATGGAGCCACTTGCTTCTGCGCTGCTATATGGACACATACAGCAACACACATTGGAATAGAAGGGAACCTGTGCCCTATTGGCAGAGCACCCCAACGGAATGGAGAGATCAGTAATCATTCCTGCTGGTGTGATAATGAATTGTCTTAAAACCAACTCGTAATTGATGCCAAGTGAGAGCACTGTGTACCCATTAAAATATGGCATGATTGAAGAAATAAAGTCCACTTGAAACCTTCAAAATAAAACCCCCAAATTGGTCCAAATGATGAGGGAATTCATTGGTGATCAGAACGAGACATCCAGAAGCAGGGCGGGCCTTGTAGCCGAATGGAGGTCTGGCCGCCTGTCACTGCAAAAGCCAATATTTGAGAGGCAGGTGCTGATGTAAAGGAAACTGGTTTGTTTTCAAGTACTGGCAGCCTGGAAGATGGGAGCTCGTGCCGCCAAGCCCAGCTCACCTCTCAGTGGAGGCAGAGGTTTTTATAAGGAGGCAGAGGGGAACAGAGCAAAGAGATCAAGGAAGGGGGTTGAAAAGTTTTCTCATGCAGGCGAGCGCAGTCCACTCCGATAGGGCAAGTGATGGTCCTGTGTGCATCATCCTGGCCCCATGGATGAAGGCCAGCCAACCCCCAGGGCTGAGATGACTGAAAGTCAGAACCTGTATCTTTTGAAGTTAGTTCCTAAGATTCTTATACAAACATGCTGTTAATCTGCAAGCTACATATTAGTCAGAGTTAGCACTTACAGAAACAATGTCCAAAGAATGGTGGGGTTGGTTATAATTCTCCACTACTACAGTTTTCCAAATTAATAGCCTCAGGTCCGGCTGAATCCAGCAGATCCATGGCCCTCAAGCTGGATTCCTTCCCGATAGCCACTAAGTTCCAGATGTCAGCTAATAAAGACAGGTAGGGTTTATTGAGACCCTAGTATGTCCCAGACATAATGCAAAGTGCTTTCTAATCTATATTAACTCATTGTTACAACAAAGTTATATTAGGCACTGTAATTACCCTTATTTTACAAATAGGGAGTTAAGGCTCAATAATCCTTCTCAAGTGCTCACAGTAGCCACTGGGACTGGGATTTGGACCCAGGCTGTCTTGCTCTGGAGGGCAGGTACTTAACCACAAATCCATCTCACATATGCATTTTGTGCCTTCCAGAGAAAGGAAACATCTCTGTCCCAGGATTCTTAGCAAACACCCCAAGATTGATTGTGATTGGATTTACAGAGTCTGCAAACTCATCTCCTAGTCAGTCATTGTGGTGGAATTTACTGGTTGGCTTAGCCTGGGTCATGTGCAGGGGTGGAGTCAGCACCTTGGGATAAATATGGAAGGGCTTTGGGGCCCTAATGAGGCTTATCTGAGGGCAGAGGGGATAGGTATCCAGACAAACCAGTGCGGAAACTGCCCTAGGGCGTTCCTTTCCTCCACATAGTCGAAGAGGGCTCATCACCGTATCTGCTGGGCCCACATTCCAGTTAGAAATAAAGAGGTAGAAGGACAGCAAATGCTTCCCCTTCCTAAAAGGGCATGACCAAGAGCAGCATGAATTATTTTCACCTGGGAAAAACTTGGTCACATGACTGCAGATAGCCACAAGGTAGTCTGGAAAACAGGTGCCCAGGTAAAGCTTAGGGTTCTATTATTAAAGGACAAAGGGAAAACCTATAGTGGGAACAACTTGTGGTCATGAAAGCCTTTATTATTATTTTAATAAAGCAAGAGAAGCTTGGATGCCACGATCTGGAGCTAATGGTGTACTGCTAAGCAGCTCTTTCTCTCTTTAAAAAAAAGAAAAGTCCTCACTCAAAAATATGTTCATTGATTTTAGAGAGAGACAGGAAAGAGAGAAACATCACTGTGAAAGAGAAACATCCATCGGCTGCCTCCCGTATACACCCCAACCAGGATAGGACCCGCAGCCTAGCCTGCAACATTTTGGTGTATGGGAGGACACTCCAACCAGCCAGGCCACCCAGCCAGGGCAGGCAGCTCTCTCCTGAGCTACACTTCTATTGGGCTGTGCACTCTGGCTTAACCACAGCATCAGGAGGTGGGGGTGGAGGGCAGCACAAGACCCACGACTTCCCAGCAAGCCCTGTGGTAAAGCCTGGTTGAGTCATTGTTGGAAACATGGTTGAATTGCCGACAGTACTCGGGAGAGCAGCCATCTATGTCTACGTCCATGATCGAGTCACAGCTTTCTTTTCTACAGGAGGTGAACACAGCAAAAGATTGAAGATTTAAAAAAAACAGAAAAATTTAAGAATTTCCTAACAATTGCTTTGGAAAGAGAGCTGAGAATGGCAGTGACTTATGAAAAGTCTTATACTTTTATTTTGAAAAACTTTAAAGCCAATAAAGACTAAATACACTAAATAAAAGTTGCACAGATGACATTTTGCATTGCATTAAATTAGGCAATATGGGTGGTCCTCTACCCACATTCCCATTTGCCATATCTAAGGAACATTTACTGATTTTGCCTGCCATAGGTCCATCGCTTCTTTTTTCTTGGCAACCTGGAATTTCCTGTGAGGAAACCACCCCCTCTCATTCTCAGCCCATGCAGTCGAAGGGCACTGCGTTCACATCAGAAACTGAATCCTCTAGACATAGCCTGGTTTAGTGGGTGTCCATGAGGCTCCTTCTGTTGCTCTGGCTTTAGTGATAGGTTCGGTGGCACATGACCCAGACCGTCCAAGCAGAGTGAAGTTTAGGATTTGTATGTGTTAACAAAGGTGATACTTTCTCTTTCACTGGACTTGAGCATGGGGGAAAGTGGGTCTGTGGCTATTGGCAGCCATCTTACCACCATGTGGACTCAGAATGAAGCCATGTTCCAGTGTCTTCATTTAAGTCCCTGAAACAAGCTGTGCCTTAAGCCAGATTGCTCTACCACTAGACTAAATTATATAATCCAGTAAATTCACTTTTTTAAAAACCACTTTGGGTTGGATTTCTGTCACTTCTGATCAAGAAAGTGCTGACTGACTCTCTGTCCCTTGAAGATGACGATTTTCAGAAGGCCTGCAGAAGTGCGTGCAGGCGTGCTGGATTTTCTCAAGAAACGGAGTTATCAACATTCTAATTGAAGGCCTCTGGCAGAGGGGAGTTAAGTATAAAGATGAAAATGAGTTTAATCTTCTGTCATTTGATAACTTTGTGACTTTGGGGAAGTTTGGCAACCTCTCTGTGCCTTAGGCACCTCATCTGAGAGACAAAATGTTCATAATGCTGTTTATTAATTATAATACACAGTGGGACTCAATGAGAGAATCTTTTGAAATCTCTCTAACTCCAAGAAATTCTGATTCTGAAGATGATAACAGCTTCTGTTTATGGGATGCCTACTGTATATGTAGCACAATACCTGATATTTAAGCATCATGTAACCTTTGTGATACACTGTTATTATCCTGCATTTTGCAGATGGGGAAACTGAGGCTCAAAGAAGTTATAAAACCTGCCCAAGATTACACAGCCAATAAGCAACAGAGCTGGGATTGCACCCGGATCTTGCCAGAGCCCAAGCACTACATTATTCTGGAATCAAGATGAGCCCAGCAACTGGTCCAGGATGCAGCCGTGGGCGGAGAACTTCCACCGCCACCGTCTCACTCGTTCATCCATCTCTTTGGTCTGGGAGCCTCTCAGTGCCAGCCTCTCCTGTCAGTGCTAGACCTGGGCAGTCCTGTTACAGAAAACAACCCCCCGCCGGGGTGTTTTGTTCTGTGGCTCTTCTTTGCCTGCCGCTGTGTTCAGGACTGTGGCTCTCAATGCCAGAGTTTGGTAAAAAGGAAAGGAACTATTTAATTAAACGCTATATAGGTTTTCAGTAATGACAGAATTCTACCATTAAATCTCACTCCCTTTAGAAACAAAGACACACCTACAACACACAGTCCTGCCCTCCCCCTTTGCCCAGTCAGGCCAGTCTCAGAGCATTCCAGTCAGAAGTACTGCCTTCCAGAAGAAGGAAACAGAATTCTGCAGCACCTCTCCCGGTTTCTCCCAGTAATCCATGCTTGGACTGGCAGGTCTCCTACGGTTCCCAGCACCATCAGCTGTGTCGTGCAATCTCCAGCCCTTAATCCAAAACCTCGTAGCACCTCCTCGTGGCCAGCTGGTGAGTCCTTTCATCCTTTTTTTCCCACGTGGTCCCACCAGGTTCCACATTGTCTCTTGTCCCACACGGAGGCTGCCTTTTTGTTTAAATCTTAGCCTGGAACCTCCTCCATAACTCCATTTTTGACTCCTCCTTCAATTGACTTCACCTGCCAGCACTTCTCATATTCTTTGCCTTGGCTGCCGCAGTTAGTCCAGGCAGGCATGGCCCATGGCGTGCAGCGAACGTCTCCAAGCTCTCCCGCAGGCGCTGTAAACGTGGGGAGGGGAGGGCGGGGGCGGCCTCCCAGGTACATCACCTGTCAAAGTCTTGCCCATCTCCTTGGCCCAGGCAGACTGTAAAGCGAACCTGCTGTTATTGATATGCAAAATAACTCTCAATCCTTGTGCTACTGTTTTTCCCAGCCCCCAAGCTAAGCTTTTGGGGAGAGGCCCTGGGGCCTCTCAGCCTGTACCACCGCCCCCCCAACTGTTACAGTTACACCTCACTACTTACCCTCCAGGCCTCAGTCACATGGCAGAGCCGGGTATTTAGTTGGACCTTAGAAATGCCGCCAACACCTCTGGGCCATGATTCAGAGATTGCTGCTTCTGGTCCTTCTCTTCCTCCTCTTCGTGTTCTTCCTCCTCACCAGCAGCCCATTTTTAAAGGCACAGTAAACCAAAAATTTGATAAGGAATCTAGAGGGTACAGTCACCTCCTCTGCCACTATCCTAAGACCCATACTGTTTGGGGAGGGTCGGTGGCCCAGAGGCAGGTGTGGGTAAAAGCCAGAAGTGGAGACCCGCAGCGAGTATTGCGGGGAGGATGTCCAGAAAGAAAATAAAACTCACCTCACCTAGTCTGGGGGGGCAGTGCCAGGGCAGAGCCAGGGGGCAACGCAGAGGCGACTATGACATGGCACTTCCTCCGCCCCAGGCTCACATCTGGCAAGAGAGGCATCCATTCACTCATTAATATGTGAGTTATTTTTCCAGGTGCTAGGGTTAGGGCTGTGAGCAAAACACACACAAAAATCCTTGCCCTTGCAGACCTGACATTCTTCTATAGGAGGTAAATAAGTAAAATATTAATATATCTCAGGTATATTAATATTTTATTCCCCAAGTGTTTATATATATTTAATATATATAAACACTTGGGGAAAAAGAAAATAAGGAAGGGGCTTGAGGAGGGGCGGTGTGAAAAGAGGTTGCAGTTTTAAATGGGGCGCTCAGGGAAGGCCTGACTGACTAAAGCAACTGCTTTACTTCAGGAAAGGGAGCCAGGCAGCAGAGGTCTAGGGAAAGAGCCTCCCAGGCGGAGGGAAGAGCCAGGGCAACGGTCTAGAGATGGGGCCTCACCTGGCAGATTCAAAGAATAACAGGGGAGTGAGAGAGAGTGGGAATAATAGGAAATGAAGTCATACAGATAAAAGGACAGAATATTACAATATCTCCATTTATTCAGCTGTTCTGCAATCAGTACCTACTATGTGTGAGGACATTAATCCTAGGACATTGTTCCTAAGAAATACCATCAGCAACAAGATTGTGGAAGATGCCTGATGTTCTAGCAGGGGGAGGCGAAATATTTTAAAAATAAAAGAAATAAAGAAGATAATGGCAGAGAGTCGCAAGGGTTGTGACCCAGGCGATGGGGACTGCTCCGGCCGGGGGTTCAGGGAGGCCTCCGCCTGAGGCCTGGGGAGGCAGGCAGCCAGGCAGCGTTCACAGGGCAGGGTGTTCTGGGCAGAGGAACCAGCAGGAACAACGGCCTGGGGCCAGCCTGATTGGGTGCCTTCAGAGGTGGCTGCAGGGCTGCAGGGTGTGTGTGCGCAGGTACGCGTGAGTGTGAGTGTGTAGGAGGGAGACAATGTTGACGGGAGAGACCTGGTTCTTCTTGTTGGCGCATGTAAAGAATTACATATCAGCAAATCTATTAGCGCACAATCAGAGTTTATTAGTGATCCGCTCCCGTGGAAGAGAACAGGCCTAGCTGAGAGTGGGATATGGCAGGTGAGAGGCAGAGATTCAGGGCAAAGCAGGGCAGCACAAGTAAGGACAGCTGAAGGCCCGGTGGCAAGCCCCCGGGAGGCCAGGTGACCAGAGAACCAAGAGCACCCAGCGTGTCAAGAGCACCTAAGAGCGCTAAGAGAGCGAGTCCTTTGTTCTGAGGACTTACATAGTTTGTGGGATGGAGTAAAAATGTTACATATTGATTAATGGGTCAGTGTGGTGCCAGCTTTCCTAGGGGGATGTAGCTACCCCAAACTTAGGTGTGTGGGGGGGCCTGTTAGCCCGAATCCTGATCTTGCTTCAGGTTTCATTTGTTCACCTTGTTGTAAAACAGATGCGTGACAGGAAGCTGTTAATTAAAGTTGGAGCAAATACCCAAAGTTATTTATGGGCTGCTGCTTTGGGATCTGGGGACCCTCTCCCGCACTTCAGGCCTTGGGATGAAAGCACAGTTTCAAGTCTTTCTTTCCCAAATAGTGGAAACGCTACATAGAATTTCAAGGACTTCCCTCCCTCCTTGCTGACATAGTGTTTCTTGTGGTGTGGGAACACCTGGCAATATTATCCGACCAGGCTCGGGACTGCTGAGTTTGTGGGCGAGACCTATCTTCCTCCTCCTCCTCCTCCAGGTCTAGGTTTACTGTTCATCCTACCCAAGTGATAAAAGGCGTTTCCTGGCAACCAGGATGCTAGACGCTGGCTGGTAACAGCAGCGCAGCCTCAGAGCTCTTCCCATGCTGCCTCTGCCTCAGCAGCAAGTGATCTAGTGAAAGACAGCCGGTGCTGGGATGAGTGAGCCCTGCAGGTCCCAGAGAGTTTCCTGGTCTAAATGCTCTGGGATGTCGTCGGAGGTTTTGAAGTACAGAAATGGTGTGATGGGATTTCCCTTTTAAAAAAATATTCAGCTAGCTGTTTTGGGAAGAACTGATGGCCACAGAAGGTTGGGGGAGAGGAAAGGGAAGGTGAAAGTGTTGGGTGTGGAGGTGGGGCTCTGGGTGGGTTACTGGCCAGAGTGGAATCAGGGAGACCAGGGAGAGGATATTGCCAACCCAGTCCTCTTTTCCTGCTTTATTTTCTTTATAGCACTTAATCATACACAATAGATATGTCATAATTGTTGCAATTGTTAATTAATAATTAAACAGCATAATTCCCAAGTCTCTTTTCTTTAGAGAATGTTTATGCATTTGAGTCAAACTGATGATATATGCTGGGGAGCACTGTGTCAAATGGTCCTGCCAAATCTTGATTTACATTAAAATCAATAGATTTTAAACCTGTGCAAATGTTACCAAACAAAAGGACCCATGGGGGGGCGGCGGTGCCCAGATGCTATTACCGAAACAACGACACCCTCCTTTCCCGGGGTCCCTCCGTTGTGGGTCGTTTGCCCGTCGCCCTTGGAATTATGGCTCTGAATGGCAGAATTTGGTGAAAAGGAAAGAACTATTTATTCACAAGTTTTACAGGTTTGATTAATGGCTAAATGTCACCCTTAAACCTCAAAATCCCTTCAAAACAATCACTAGCACACACATCGTCCTGCCTTCTCCTCTTTGCCCAGTTAGGTCAGTCAGGGCACCGTCCTTCAGAAGAAAAAGAACAGAAGTCCAGGGCTTGGCTAGGCAGGCCTCTCGCGGATCTCAGCACCATCCACTGCGTCACCGCGATCTCCAGTTCTTAATCCATAACCGTGTGGCACATTCTCCTGGCCCACTAGCAAGAGTCCTTTCTCCCCTCTTCCTTCCCGCGTGGTCTTCACACTGTTCCCCAGAGTCTGTGTCCCTTTGACTCTCCTGCAGGCTCCTGCCTCTCCTCTCTCTCTTTCCCAGTTACATTCTGTATTAAGTCTTTGAAACCTTCCTGATTAGCTTTGGTGATATGCCAAATAACCCTCTTTGCATATGAGGAATGTAGCTATCCTGTTATTGACATGCAAAATGACTCAATGGCCCTGCTCAAGGCTCCCATCCCCCATGGCGGTCCGCCCTGGGGTGGGGAGAATATATTTTTCTTGGACACCCCAATCTCTGGACTCTGTTACCAATACCCTTTGTGGGGGCTCTGGCTGTGCCCCGTTACACAAATACCCTTATAACACCACCCAGGTTAACTTACAGAGCATTTCCAGCCCACCAGAAGGTTCCCTCTGTCCTTCCCCCGGTCAATGGTCCCAAGGGGAACACTGTCCTGACCTCCATCGTTGTAGATTAGTGTTGCCTGGTTTTTATTTTAATATATATTTTTTTAAATCCTCGGTTTTTTAAGACTTATTTTTTAAATCTTCCCCAAAGGATATATGTATTGATTTTTAGAGAGATGGAGGAGGGAGTCGGGAGAGAGAGAGAAAGGAACATCAGTGTGAGAAACACCAATCAGTTACCTCTGGTACACACTCTGACAGGGGACTGAACCCAAAACCTAGGTATGTGCCCTGACCAGGAATTGAACCTGCAACCTTTTTGGTGTGTGGGACATGCTCTAACCAACTGAGCCACCTGGTCAGGGCTACCAGTATTGCCTGTCTTTGAACTTAATGTAATGGAATCACACAGCATGTTTGGTTTTTGGTTTTTTTTTAAATTGGCTTCTTTTGCTCAACATTTTGTCTGTGACACCCTACCTATTTCACTTATGTACTTGTGATCTAGAGCTGCGTTTGTCCAATAGCATAGCAACTAGTCACACACAGTTACTTTAAAGAAAATTAAACAAAATTTAAAATTCAGTTCTGCAGTGACAGTAGTCACATTTTTAAGTGCTCAATAGCTATATGTGGCTGGTGACTACCAAGTTGGGCCATGCAGAAAAAGCACATTTTCACCTTGCAGAAAGTTTTATCAGACTGCTGCTCTGGAATGTCAGCTCCAGGGAGCAGGCATTTGTTTGTTTTGTTCCCAGCTGACCCCCAGTGGGACAGTAGGGGCTCAGCATGTGCTGGTTGAATGACTACTGAATTGTCCAACAGAGAAGCAATGGGTGGCAGTGATAGAGAAGATAACCTGGTAAGCTCCAACATTGGGGGTCATTGATATGTGTGTGGGAGGAGGGGGGGGAGGGGTAAGTGACATCCCAGCTCAGGTAGAAAGGTAGGTAGGAGTTTGCAGAAGGAACTGCACGAGCAAAGACAGGAAGTCCTGGATATCCCTCATATGTGCTGGAAGAGGAACCTGTTTCGGGGCCACTAAGAGCAAACCTGTAAACACAGTCCAGTTCCTCTAGGCACAAGTCAGGTCCTGCCGGCTTTCTCGTTCCCCGCACCCTATCCCCCTGGTCCCCAGCTAGGGATGGCCCAGCTTGGTGGCAGTGAGGGTGGTGCTGAGGGCACAATGTTGGGGAGCCAGCTGGGAGAAAGGCCGCGGAAGGTGGGAGTGGGGGTGGCCCGCGGAAGAGCCGGGTGGGCGGGGTCATCTCCCAACAGGACAAAGCGGAGATCTGCATGCAGAGCAAGAGGTGCAAGAGTGGATGCTGTCACCAGGGGTCTTCCAACTGCGAGTGGCATGGCACCACAAAGGTCTGAGGTCAGCTTCTGTCACACACAGGTGGGTGTAGGCCCAGCGCCAGGGGAGGGGGAGGTAAGAGGAGAGGGACCCGCGGAAAATGAGAGCTGGATGGACCCAGAGCCCAGAGAAAGGAGAAAAGGGTAAGTGGGTGGGAAAGACCCAGAGCTGAGAATTCTCTGCTGTAATTGCATCTCCAAGCCTCCTGTGGACTCAAGGGGGGTCCCCACCCCAGGATTTGGGCATCCAGGAGGGGGGTGTGAGGCATGACGATGCTTCCCATTCTAACATGGGTTCCCGTTCTCCAAGATTCATCTCAGCACACACTGAAAGTAGCACTGTAAACGGGCACAGATAGAAGGTCTAGGCCTATCCATGGTTCTACTCTGCCTCAGATTACCCCACATACCTTCTACAGTCCCAGGAATTCTGCTGGGCTCTCAGGTTTTCCCAGCTGGAGTCAGACTGAGGCAGCCTCTGAGCTCGGTGTGCAGGAGAGGGGAGTTAATTTGCCCAAGAAATGATTTAGAACAGATAGGAGGGCACCGAGCAATCCTAGGGGCCAGCTTGGAGGAGGCAACCTGAGGCCCAGACCCTGAGTAGATGGGTGAAGGTGTCCATTATGCCCAAGCTTCTCAGCTGTGTGCAAACAAATGGGCCCCAGAGCTGGGCTGGGGTGGAAATGGAGGCTGGCCCTCAGGCTGAGGGCAAAGCGGCAGCCAAGGTCAGGATCAAATTCCTGCCTTTCCCAGACATTCCTCTGCCTGTATAATGAGTGTCCCTGCCAGCCAGACCTGACTTGTGTACTTCTGAAGAATGAGAAATTGTTTAAAATTATCTATGGCCATTGTAAGAAAATTGAAAAAAAGAAGAAAGCTAAGGAAAGTTTTTTCTAATGTTCCTCATCCTTGCCTCCTGCCTTGCCTCCTGCCCCTCCTCCTCTACCCACTCCAGGTCTACTCAGAACTGTGTGTTCCTGCCCCTGGGCCCCAAAGCCTCTACCAACAGGGGAGGGGCAGGGAGGGAGGGATTCCGCACCAGCATTGATATAAAGAGCTTTCAGTATTTGCTGCCGTGGAGGTGGAGATCGGGTTAGGCATGGGACAAGTTCCTGGGGCAGAGGGGAGGTGGTCAGGATTTGAGGGAGGAAACAGGAAGGGATCCTCTTGGGCTTGGGGTTGTTGAAAAAAGTTGGCAGCCACTAAGCCTGTGCCAACAGGAGCCCCCTGTCTGAGGTGTGGTAAAAGGAGAAACTCTGTCATGAACAGTTTGCAAACCCCAGAGATGCAGCTTTCAGAGGAAAGCAAAGGTGCCCTTTACTAAGATAAAGGGAAGGCCCATTTTTATAAAGCTCTTATCCTGGTCCCTGATTGGTCTATTTTTATGCAAATGAGGATTCCAAATTTGCAGTCTTATTGGTCAGAATCATGTGTTTTGCATGGCCATTATGG
Organism: Pteronotus mesoamericanus; assembly: GCF_021234165.1. Lineage (NCBI taxonomy): Eukaryota > Metazoa > Chordata > Mammalia > Chiroptera > Mormoopidae > Pteronotus > Pteronotus mesoamericanus. The sequence goes on from NW_026555085.1 coordinate 5,908,403, forward strand.
AGATTCTCTAAATGGTCAGTAAAAATGCATTGATTGAAAGACAGTTCCAGGTTGGCTCAGCTGGCAGGAACGCAGTGCAGAAAGCCAGCAGTTAGGTCTGTAGCTTCTCTCTGAAATGCAAATGGGAGAAGCCCCTGTCAGCAATGGTTGCTAGACTCTGATTATGGATTTGTGCCCAAACAACTACCAGGAGACCTTCTTGGTAGGTATATTCCTTCTCAAGGTCAACAGATTCTGTCCCCTGTTGAATAAAAGTCCTTCAGAAGAGGACTTTAATCTGGATTCAGCCCACTCCATAGTAAGTTCAGTTTACACCTGAGCTCTTGGTTTTCTGACCTTCAATTCCAGAAATGTGAAAGGAAATGTACAAAACAAGCATGTATATAAAAAGTGAATGTTTATTGAGTACTTACTAGATGCCAGGGGCCTTACACACATGATTTCATATAATCCTACAAGAACCCTATGAGGAATAGATACTGTTATCCCCTATTATATAGTTGGGGAAGCAGAGGGATTGGGCAATGTCAACATAAGAAATATCCAAACTTGTAAAGAATTTTAATAAGAATTTATTTGAGTCAAACTGCAGACAATTGCCAGGAAGCAATATCTTAAATGCTCCCTAGAATGACAGTTTGCAGAAGAGGGAACTAAGTGTAGGAGGGAGGGGCTCTGTCCTGAACAGCCACTCCGGGTCACCATGGATGGGGAAATAAACTCTACCAGACACAATTTGCCTGTCAGGAGACGGGGTTGGCGATTCCCTCCAGTGTAGAATTCCCCGAGCCCGTCCCTAGAAGTGGCTTTTGTTGAGAACGGTATACACAGGGGCATACAGCATGCATACAAAGCCTATCAATCTACATCAAAAGGCTATAGATAATAAATTGAAGAAATACAGAGGTCTGTCTTACATCAAGGTCTGTCAGACAAGTTGACGCCAGATGCTCATTAAGGCACAGTTTCCGGAGCTCAGGAATTACCTCCTTGCTGTGATGTAGAACACCTTATCAGGGCAGTGGAAGCAGAGCAAGCTTCAGTGGGTACAGTATATTCTTTTGTGGGGCTACAGTTTCCAATGCCTCACAAAGTGGTCCCCAACATCAATATTCATTGACTCCAGGGCATTCTTAGCAAAATAAGTTTCATAGGATTTAATGCATTCCTTTTCCAGGCCTAATTGTCCCCAAGAACCGCCCCATCCAGTTTAGGGCTGTACTTGCCTCTAGATTGTTTCACTGACCAGTCAGGCGGTGGGCAGAGCATCCAAGAGATAAAGAGGCTTCTTTCAGATAGAATGAGGACTCTGGCCATGACAAAGCCGAGGGGTAAGGGTCTTTTTCCCCTTCTCCGTGTCTCCCAAGTCATTCCCTGATGCCCATTGTGACTGTGCCTGTCTTAGGTTGTCCCTGCCATCGAGGGGTCTTACCCGTCATTGACTGACCAGTCATCTTCCAGGGCCAAGCAGGGTGATGTGAGGGAGACAGAGGCTGCACCCCTGCCAGGGGGACACTTTTTGTCTCCTCAGTGGCCTATTTCCCCAAGGCCTCCTTGCTCAGCTACAGCCTTGGGGCCCTCTCACCTGTTGACAAGGCTACAGTTCCTGAAACCAGGCAGGACGGTTCCCAACAACTAAGGAAGATTTAAATGAAGTTGGGAGAAAGCAAAGTGGAGATTACAGCAGTGATTTTTAACCTATGTGCCACAAGAATGTTTAAAATATGGTATACCAACTCTTTAGTCAGAGGCACTGACCTCTTTTCCCTCAGACTGTCAAATAAAAAATGACAAGAGCCAATTCAATAACTGTCTGAGGTGAATGCCCTATCTTGAACCATAAATATATAGGTCATACAATAGAGTCACACTGTTCATTTGTTTATTTATTTATTTTTAGAGAGAGGATAAGGGAGGGAGAAAAAGAGGGAGAGAAGCATCGATGTGTGAGAGAAATATCGACTGGTTGCTTCTGGCATGGCCCCAGCCCCAGACCTGGCCCACAACCCAGGCATGTGCCCTGACTGGGAATCAAACTTGCAACCTTTTGTTTTGCAGTACAATGCCCAACCCGCTGAACCACACCATTCAGGGTGAGTTGCATCTTTTTGTTCACGTGGCAAAATAAGGTTGCATCTGCTTAATTCTTAGTACTGAAAGTCCTTATATATGAATATAGGCACCTGATTTTGTAAAAAGTCACTTTAGAGCAAAACGGGTAGGTAATTACTATTATTATTTTTTGTAAATCAATCAAAATTATACCCATTTTTTGTGAGGAACCCAGGCATGTGCCTTGACTGGGAATTCAACTGGTGACCTTTTGGTTTGCAGGGCGACACCCATCCACTGAAACACACCAGTCAGGGCAACATGCCTGCAACTTTCTAAAACTACTCTTGACTCATTCTTGTCCCATCAGCACATTAACTGTTCCAATTTTTTTCTCACTCTCCTTCCTTGGCTCTCCTTTCTTTCTCATCCCTCCCTTCTATTCCTATGTCCCAGAAGAGTCATATTCATCCCTCCCAAGCTAAGTGACCTTGAAACCACAACCCAGGAATGTGCCCTAACCAGGAATCAAACCAGTGACCTTTTGCTTTGCAGAATGACAGCCAACCAACTGAGCCACACTGGTCAGAGCCCTTTAGGGCATCTTTAGGACATCTTTATGAGAATTAGAGAACAGTGACTCCTCTAGGCTTAAGGTTTAGCAAGAGAAAGGTGCTTTTGAACAGTAGCAACAATAACCCAAGCCTCCCCTTTGTCCAGCAGTCTTATATTAGCCAGGTTCAGTGTTGAAAAAGCAGTACCACTCCAGATATTTCAAATGGAAAAGATTTAATATAGGGGAACAGGGGTCATGCACCACTATCTTCTGCAGAGCCCAACTCCCTACTCACTCCTGGAAATTAGAGATATTTTCCTCATGTCCCCCATAGTGTATAACAGTGCTGGCACTGTGGTCACTTGGTAGTTGTATAAAGAAGTGAATGACTGCAGACTCCCCCAGGCCTGAATCTGGTCACCAAAGGGTATGGCCCAAACCTGCCTCAGGGCCTCAGATCCCTACTGGGTTAAGGTGTTGAAAGCCCCTCTGGTTGAGCAGTAACTCAGGTGTGGCAGGCACTGTTACCAGCCATTGCCCCCATCCTTGCCAACCAAATCCCAACATTGTTTGGGTAGTATGTGTCCAGCCCCTTGACAGGGACCAGATTAGTCTAAGCCAGTGATGGCAATCCCATTCTTTTGCCCAATACTTGCTTTCCCAGACTCCCTTGCAGCTAGAGATGGTCAGGTGACGTAGTTGTAGACATGGAGACATGGAGAAATCTGCTTGGAGGCTTTAAGGCAAAACAAGAATGCATGCTAAGAGAAACACTCTGCCCTACCCTGAATCCCACCCACACTCTACTTCGTGCTTCCTAACTTAGCACATGGTAAGAGGATATGACATTAGGAGCTGCTGTGAAGGCATTTGCCAACTGTGAGAAGGCCAAGAGTGGCAGATCTGCCAGCCCCTTGACAAATGCCAGCACCTTTTATCTCTAAACTTCTTGATTCATGAGAAATGTTTGCCCCTACTTGTTTAAACAATAATTACTTGATTTTTTTTTTGTTACAGCTGAATCTAGTCTTAATTCATAAATCTAATGGTTAATCAAAGGATTCATTGATCCCAGAACTACAGTGTCCTAGGGCTTCTCAATTTCATTTAGTTCATTCTTCTGCAGTCTTTGTGTGAATCTCCTCTCCAGCATCCCCACCAAGGAGCCAGTGAACCTCCGCTTGCACATCTCAGAGACAGGGCCCTGAGGTTTGAGGGCTCCAGAGGGCATGACATTTTTATATTACCAAAGTGAAATTCCCTGCAATTCCACCCGATTGCCTTGGTATGCATAATAGGGAAAGGACAAGGAATTGTAAGATGGGGGTGGAGTTAGATGGGTTTAGTGACAACTTTTTCTAATTCTGTGACATTGAGCAAGGTACTTAACCTCTCTAAACCTTAGTCTCTTTGATCTCTAACGTGGAGACAATAAATTCTCCCAGGATCATTGTGAGGACTTGATTTGCAAGCTCAGTAAGCCCACAACAATGTTAATGGTCTGACCCTTCACACATGGATTCTGTCTGCTGGTTGTTGCATCTGAGAGTTGGGCCCAGAAAAGAGGTGTGAGCTCAGCACTGGGACAGGCACACTTTGATGCAGGGCAAAGAATATGGGTCATTATAATTCCCCACCAAAGGAGTGTGTGTGTGTTTACATGCACCCGCATGCTTGCCTGTCTGTTTTGTCTGAGAACTCGAGGGGTGAGGAGGGCTCCTCAGGAAGGTATGATTGCTCCCCAGCAATGGAGGATTCCCTGCCTAACCACCTTGCCTCTGGTCTCTGCAGTGTCATCTTGCCTGGCATCAGACCCATCCTTCCTTCCTCTGACCTGTTTGATGCCCGCCCTGATGGGGCAAAGCCTTGATGGAAGAAACATCAAGAAAGACGCCAACTCAGCAATAACATCCAGGAGCCTAGGGAAGGTTTGCAGGAGGGGCTTTAATTGCCAAGAATCCAATTAGAAACAGAGGTACTGGTCAAAGGGTAGCCAGCCAGGGAGAGGAGGTAAGGAACTATCTTGGGCTGGGGGCAGGGCAGGTGGTTGGTTTCATTCCCTGGAGCGTCCGGCATCTTGGCAGATGCCAAAGTTCGTGTTGGTGATGGAGCCCACGATGGACTTGTCCACCTCGCAGGTCAGGCCCCGCTCACAGGGACACTTGTAGTAAACCCCATAGAGCGTCTGCAGAGACATGGAGCCAGGGGAGTCACAGGCTGTGGGGGGCTACTTTGGGCATCACCTGGGACCAGGTGCCTTGGACCTGACCCCAGGAACCAATGAGCAATCCATCTTTTCAGATGGTGCTTCTCCTTGACCTGACCCTGGAACCAGTGAGCAATCCATCTTTTCAGATGGTGCTTCTCCTCCTTGATTGCCTCCCCAGGGAGCACGTGGGCCTGGAGTACTTGGGTTCTGGTTCCCACTCTGGCTCATTTGTTCCTACTAACTACATCCCTCTGGGGAGCCTCTATTTATCCATCCATGAAATGGGGACACCAAATCCCTGTCCCCACCCATCTCTGGTCAGTTGTGAGAGACCATGGGATGGGAAAGTGCTTTGAAGCCTGTTGACCTTCCTCTCTTTTCTCTAGATCAGACTGACACTCCTCTCTGATCCCATCCCCAAGCCTTGTGGGCCCCCCTACTCTGGGCTGCCCCCAACACACACACACACACACACACACACACACACACACACACACACACACACACACCACACAGAGTCCTTCCGCACCCACCTTGGCAGAGCACTCGCTGTTCTCGCTGGCCTTGGGTGCGCAGCGGGCCAGGCTCAGCCCACTTGTCCGGTGGCAGCATTTGCTCTTGCACTGGGCGCTGTTCATGCAGAGCTCGCCCTCTTCCTGTGGGGGCAGGTATCAGCCAGGATCCCTCCCTCCTCGGGGTCCCGGCTGACAGTGCCTCCCTGTCCACCCCACCCTCACCCCTGTGAGAAACGGGCAGTGTGGTGCAGAGAAGCTGTCTTACCAGGTGGATAATGATGCCTCGGGGGTCAGGCACTGCATAGGCCACTGCGAGGGTGACGAGCAGAAGGACAAGGATCTTCTCCATGATGAGTGGGCACAGCTGGTGTAGGTAGTAGCCAGCAGGACAGGGGACAGAAGACAGAGCCAGTTGGGGTGGTGGGGCTATAAAAGAGTCCCTGTCCACGTGTGACCCACCTTCCCCATCTCACAGCGCCTGCCGTGAGCAGAGGACCAGCTGTGGCCGTGCTGCTGGGGGGGAAGGGGGAGCCTGATAAAATAAGTGGGTGGCAACTGGGCACCTGGTGCCTTTCGCGTCTTGGGGGATGGTGGGGTGGTGATATTGCATCATGGTTAATAAGAGTGTGGGCTCTGGGACATTAGCTGGGCAAGTCACCTGAGTCTCAGTTTCCTTATCTGTCAAGTAAGGATAATTTCAAGAGCTATAAGCGTTAAGCAAATTAATATATGTTATACATAGTACATATTAATAGATAGATACATAGAGCTTTGAACAGGGCTTGGCCCCTGTAAGCAGTGTGTGTTAGCTGCCGTTGTTGTCGCTGTCATTCCCCTCCGGTGCCCTCGCTCCGTGGCAGGGCTGGGGCTAGAGAGGCACGCAGCGTGTGAGCGCCCCCTTAAATTTTCATCTTAGGCACCTCTCCTGCCTCACTCCAGGCTGGCCTGCTTTTGGCCTCACCCAAACCCAGGTATCTGGCATGTCAGGCCCAGGAGAGGCGGGTCCCAGCTTCCCCGCTCCTCAATGCTCTCAGGCCCCCTTGGGGGTTTTAGGGCAGGCCAGCGTCCCCAAGGCTGGCCAGCGTGCAGCCTCATGGCCAGGGTATGTGTTCTTGCTTGGGATGTGCTTCCTCCCGCCCTTACACCAGGGGCTGCTTCCAAGAGTAACTTCAGAGGCTCTTAAGAAGTCCTTCTCAAATGATTCTCTCCAGGGTTTTTTTTTTTTTTTTTTTTTAGTTTTACTTAATATCTGCAATTCCAGCATGTAAGACACCCCTTTAGTTAAGGCTCACCCTGTCCCCTACCCAAGGCCATGTGTGAGTGGGAGGAGGTCTGAGAGCTTCAGGTGGCCCCGGGGCTGCAGGCTGGGAAGGGCGCAGCTGCCTGGGTGTGCTCAGGTGTGGGACCCGAGCAGCTTTCCCAGGATGACCGGCCGTTGCTGCCAGGAGCCCCGTCCCCCGCCCAGGCCGTGGGAACGGATCCGCGGGGAGGCCCCAGGCCAGGTTGCCTCCAGTACAGCTTCGGTCCAGACAGACCTGCTTTCCAAGTCCAGCACTAACTAGCTACCTGACCTTGGGCAAATTATTTAAATTTGTAAGCTCCCTGAGCGTGTTTCATCTCTCTAAGGAGGATGAGGGATCCTTCATTAGGTCAGGATTGAGACAATGTATGTTGTATGACAGCAAGGATGGGCCTGGAGGGTATTAATGCTAAGTGAAATAAGTCAGACAGAGAAAGACAAATACCATGTGATTTCACTTATCTGCAAAATATAACAAAATAAACAACCAAACAAACAAACTTGTAAGTACAGAGAATAGACTGATGGTTGCCAGAGGGGAAGGGGGTTGAGGGACTGAATGAAAAAGGTGAAGACATTAAGAAATACAAATTGGCAGTTATAAAATAGTTATGGGATGTAAAGTACAGCATAGGGAATACAGTCAACAATATAGAAAAATCTACATATAGTGCCGGGTGGGTATTAGACTTATCAGGGGATCACTTCGTAAGTTATGCAAATATCAAATCACTGTGCTGTATACCTGAAACTAATAGAATATCGAATGTCAACTGTAATTGAAAAAATAAAATCCATTAAAATTAACATTAAAAAAAGACAATGTATGTGGAACCCCTGCGGAGGTGCCTGGCGTCCTGGTGCTCAGCCTGAGTCCCGCTCCCCCTCTTCCCCCAGCCACCACTGGACGACAGAATATATCATAAGGGAGCAGCTGGAGGGACCAGCCAGGGGCCCCTCAAAATGAGAAACCCACCCAATTCTGGAGACACGGGAATCTCATTGACTAAAGAAACACTGTCCTCTCTTATTTTTATGGAACTCAGTGTTTAAAACCACTTTTTCCATGAGCTCATCCTGGCCTCTTCTGTTCTCTCCACCCCTTTCACCCCAGCACTGCTGTGCTCTGAGGCACAGGGAAGCTAATTACGGTTCCCTTCCCACAAATCAAGACTAGGAGGCCCGGGGAAGGAAGAAGGAACGGAGGAGCTATTTCTAGCTGTGAATGAAGCTGTGAAAACACATCAGTCCTGTCTCCAGCTGGTCACTGCCAACTTCCCAAGGAGAAAGAATGGAGTTTTTTTTTCTCTACAAATGAAGAGCATGGCAAAGAGAACATTGGCAATGGGCTTCCAAAATGTTAAGTAAGAATTAAGTGCTTTCTCTACCAAAATCTCGTAAGGTGTAACCACCCCATCCCCAATCTAAGGAGTATTTTGCTTTGGATGTTCCCCTTCAAAAAAAGAACAGAGTTTTGGTTCCCACGTGCAGTCATATGGGTTTAGCTCATGGGCATGAGTGAGAAAAGACATAGACAACGGAATACAGACAGTGATTCCACGTACATGAAGTTCAAGGAGAGGCAGAACTAATCTATGGTAAAAAAAAAAATCTTCAGGGTTGCCTCTGGGAAGGATACTAACTGAGGGGGGGCAGAAGGGAGCCATCTGTAGTGTTGGAATTGTTCTAAATTTTTATCTGGGGTGTTGGTAGCACACATGTAAAAATCCACCTAGTGGGGTGCATATGGTTTGAGTATTTTACTGTGTGTAATGTAGATACTGCACCCCAATTAAAAAACAAACAAAAAATGAAGCAAAATTCTCTCTGGTCAAGTATTATCACCTGAGATGCTGGGGATTGGGGTGGTACCATGCCTCTTGCTGAGTGGGATTGGGATGCAGCGCCTATAGACCTAGAAATGTGTCCAACTCCTCTTTGGTGTCTTCTAGTCTCCATTGTTCCAGATGTGCCCCAGACACATGAGGGCAGGTCTCTGGCAGCCCTGCTAGGAACTGAGCCTGTCTTTGCTCCCCACCCCAGCAGCCTGGACAGGGATGGACCTCCCATCTCAGTGCCTCTCCTAGGATGTATACCGCCCAACAGCTCACCTCAAACTGGTCTGAAACATGGAACTAGGGAGCCCAGGAAGGCAATTTTCTGACAAGGTGATGAAAAAAAAAAAAAGAAAAGCTAGGTAGTAGAGGGAAGGAAGGATGGATTAAACTTTTAGGAAGAAGCAGCGGCAGCCATACCCTGACTTCCAGAGGGAGTTCTGGGTTTTGGTTACACACGCACACATGCAGGCACACACACACACCCTCCCCATTCCTGCCCCCATGGGGCTTAAACTCCCCGGTGTTCCTATAACACATTTGCTTAAGCCACAAACACAGATATTTCAATTCTGGGAATGAGCTCACAGCTCTGGATCAAGGTCAGATGTGTGACAACCTGGGAGTCAGAGCAGGGAGCAGACAGGGAATCCACTCCAGGTTCAGATTCCCCACCGAGAGACTGGTTGACTTAGCTTGTGTCCTCCAACCCCAAGCCATGGCCTGCCCTGGGCAAAGCCCTGGAAGGACAGCCCCACCTGGGCCTCCTGGAATGGGGAGGGGCAGTTCTCCAAAGAGAGGGTGGGGTTTTGTAACCAAAAAACAAAGGGGAAGGATTCTGGGCAAAAACGATAAACACCTTCTCCACTCCACTGCAGGCTGCCTAGCCCACAGATAGCATTTCTTCCTCAAGAAGTGGCTCAAATTACAGTTGGGGTGTGCCATAATTGTAACCTTTACATTTTCTCTGACTATCCGGTCTCCACCTTGTTTAGATGAGGATAGGCAGAGAGATGCATAGTGACTTCCAGGTTGCCTGTCTCTTTTTAATTCAATACTCAGACTTTAAGGTTCTTCTCAGGACCCCATGCTCCTGACCAAGATTGGACTGAGTATGGAGTGAAGCTTATGTGGCTTTAAGGAAGCAGGGGTAGGGGGTCTTTATGATCTTCTGGGTCTTCTTTGGCTGCTGTAAAGATGTCTCTTGTTCTACCTCATCCTTCTGGTCTCAGTGAAATTTGTGCTCTGTTCTCTTAGTATGGTCCTTCCCTTCAGCTGGTCAGTAGTCACACAAACCCATTTTTCCATTTTTATAATTCCCTCTCCTTGTCAAAGTTCCCCTCAAACGCATCCCACCTGTCCTCTGCGAGACCAAAATGTAGTGACTGCTCCAATGTCTCACCAGTCACTGCCCCAGGGTTGTCCTTTACTTTGGTCATGACCACATCTCAACATTCTGCAGCTTAGAGGTTAAACTGTAAAGTTAGACCCCATCAAAAAAGAAAGAGAAGAGAGTTATAAGATATATACATATATACAGGATACAGCAAGGAAGAAAGCTGGGTAGATACTAGAGTCCTTTCCGCAGATGCCACCTGGCTGTGGATAGTACTTAAGACTTTCCTCCTCTAGGCCCCTTCTCATGTTCCCGTGCTCTCAGCCAGCACCTCTGCTGACTGGGGTTCTTCATGCTGGACAGTGACCCAGACCTTCTGTTGCTGAGCTATCTGGGCCCTTGATGTGCCTTCCCCGTGATGGGTGGCTGAAGTTTTCATTACTATGTTTCTTCCTTCCATTAACTTCTACAGTGGACGTGGCAGTAGCAGGAGGCAGCCCAGGCATTCCTGAGCCCTGCACGTGCTCCTTCTGCTCCCTCTGTGTCAGCACCCCCTCCTCTGGGTGGTCAGGATTTGGTACCCCACCCACAACCAGCATTAGTAATCCCCCTTTTAAAAAATTAAAGTACAATCAACACAGTAAATTTCGCCCTTTGTAGTTACAGTTCTTCAAGTTTTGACAAATGCGTACGTCGTGTAACCACCACCACAACCCATATACAGAACACTTCCATCATCCTAAAGAATTCCGTAGTCTGCCCCTTTGTAACCAACCCCACCACCAAATCCTGGCGACTGCCAATCTTTTATTTCCCTATAGTTCTGCCTTCCCCTTGGCGTGGTAGAGATGAACTCACACAATACGGACTTCTGGGGGTCTGGCTTCTTTTTTCTATTTAAAATAAAAATAAAATCCTCACCCAAGGATATGTTTATTGATTCTGGAGAGAGAGAGAAAAGGTGGGCAGGGGCGAGAGAGAGGGAGAGGGAGAGCTGTGAGAGAAACATCAGTCGGTTGCCTCCTACATATGCCCGGACTGGGGATCAAACCCGCAGCTTAGTTGTGTGCACTGACCGGGATCAAACTTGCAAACATTTTGGTGCACAGGACAATGCTCCAACAAACTGAGCCACTGGCTAGGACTGACTTCTTTAACTTTTTAATTTCTTTAATCCTTGAACATTTTTTTCATTGATTTAGAGAGAGAAGAAGGAAGAGAGAGAGAAACATCGGCTGGTTGCCTCCTATATGTGCCCCGACTGGGAAACATACACACGGGACCAGATCGAAGCCACAACCTAGGTGTGTGCCCTGCCCTGAATCAAACCTCAGCCTTTCAGTTACAGGATGATGCTCCAACCAACCGAGCCACACTGGCCAGGGCGGGTCTGGCTTCTTTTACTCAGCATAGTGAGTTTGAGATCTCTGTGTGTTGGTGCAGGTTTCAGTAGTTACTTTATGCTACTGAGTCCATTGTACGGATGGAGCCCCAATGTGTCTGTCTGTTTCCCAGATGAAGGACATTTGGGTTATTTCTGAAGAGTTTGGGGCAATTATGAGTAAAGATGCTTCACATATTTGTGGCCAGGTTTTTGTGTGAATACAAGTTTTATTTCTCTGGGACAAATACCCACATGTGAGATGGCTGAGACTCATGGCAAACGTTTGTTTCAATTTCTAGGAGATGTCAAGCTGCTTTCCAAAGTGCATTCCCATCAAGATGTAAAGCTTCCAGTGGCTCCACATCCTCACCAGTACTTGGCATTGTCCAGTTTTTTTTGTTTTTTTTTTAACTTAGCCTTTCTAGTATGTGTGTAGTCCTATGTCATTGTGGTTTGATTTGAATTTCCCTGCTGACTAATGATGTTGAGCATTTTCTCATGTGCTTAATTGCCATCTGTACATCCTCTCTGATGAAATGTTTGTTCAAATCTTTTGCCAGACAATCTTTAATTGGATTGTTTGTTTTCTTCTTGAGTTTTGACAGTTACAGATGTCACACCAGGAGGCTCAGTGGGTTGAGACTGTTGGGAGCCAGTAGCGACTGGTTGTGTTGGTCTTGGTGGAAGAACCATTCACTGTCTCCATCTGCCCCATGACAGATGTCTTGCTATGAGTCTTTGAGCCAGTGTAGGTGGGGCGAGGGTGGGGGGCGCTGAGGAAGGAGGCTGGCATGTGTAGAGTGAGTCATCCTGCCCCTGATGTTAAATACTCTGCAGTACCAGGGCTCTCAAGAAGGTTCTCATAGGGCCCAAACACTCTCTGGTTTTGCCCCCATTCTGACAGCTCCATCCACCCACCCTTTCCCTAAACTCTTACCTAACTCACTCTGCTTACTCTGTCCAAAGTGGTGTGCATCTACCTCGGGCTTTCTCTCCTTACAGAGAGAGGTGGTATACTTCCTGAGGCTGCCACAAAGTACCCCAGACTTGGTGGCTCGAATCAACAGAAGTTTGCTCTCTTACAGTTCTGAAGCTGTGCTCCTTGCAGAGGTCCTGGGGGAGAATCGTCCCCTGTCTCCTCTAGCTTTCGGCAGTCACCAGCTTCCTCGGCTGTGACCACACCATTCCAGTCTCCGCCTCCATGGTCACATCGCCTTTTCTTCTTTGTCTCCTCCTCTGTGTATCTCTTAGGACACTTGTCCTTGGATTAGGACCCAGACAAATAACCTGGTAGGATCTCCTTATCTCAAAATCTTCAATTGTATCTGCAAAGTACCCTTTTCCCAATTAGGTAACCATTACAGGTTCTGGGGATTAGGGTGGGGGTCTTTTGGGGATAGGTAGTTACCGCACTTGAAGTTCTAGTGTCCGTGAAGATTTCCCTTCCCGGCTGTCCTTGTGGCCATCTGAGTGGGGGTGTCATGCCACAGAAGTCCACTGCTAACTAGTGCTAGTGCACCATCAGAACTCTCTAGAGCCGGCAGAGGAAGGGGCTTCCCCGGGGAGAGAAGAGGCCCACCCTCCCCCCAGGACTCACCCAGCAGGGCATCACTACAACATAGGAAGGAGGTTAGGATGCCAGTCAGCCAAAAACAAAAACAGTGTGACACTTGTCTGCTAGAAATAGGAGTCACCATCCCTGCCTTTTTCAAGCCACTCATAATGACTAATTTCTACAACTCCCTTGGGAACATAACACTGTTTTTGATTTATTATTTGGAGATTGAGAGGGAGCACCAGAGGCTTTTGGCTTAGATCTTCCTGGTCAGGGGTCGGGGGCCAGGTAAGCCTTCTGCCAGTTCCTCAGGTGACCTGGTCTAACCATTTAGGAACATGGGATGTGTTCGAGGCCTTGTTGTTCATACTCTTACACTACCTGAATCTTATAACATTTTAATGGCCCTATGCCCTTTAGCAACCAGGCTTAAGAGATTCTTTGAGCCATGTCACGTAAAGTTCTTGAAGTTCATTTAATTCCTTGAGTCCGTAATCTAGACATTTGAGCTTGTTCATTCAATGTCCTTATAAGCAGCCACCCCATTCGGTGTTCATGGTTTCTTCATTCCCTATAAATCAGTCCATGGCCAAGTCCACACAATAAACCTCAGAGAGCACATGATCCCTGGTGTTTGCAGCAGCTTATAACTTGATTTGCTGTTTCTCCTCTGTGTACCATGGGCTGCTGTTTTCCAAACACTTAATATAAATGGGAATCTCAGAGGTTTTGGCCTGAAGCCTGGGCCTGAAACTCCCTTTCTGGTGCCAAAATTTGGATCAGGTACAACCCTTTGGTCAAAACCTACTCTGTCTAATGACAACAAAAGTGAAGAGAAGGGAAGGGAAGGGAAGGGAAGGGAAGGGAAGGGAAGGGAAGGGAAGGGAAGGATACTGGGTGGGTCACAGAGCTGAAGAAGGGACAGGGCGACCTATTTCAAATCTGAAACTCCCAGTAGCAGGAGCTCATGGATTGTTTCTTGAGGATCTTGCCATGGCTTGACTATGCAACAGCTTTTTTTCCTCACGTCAATTCACCACAAATTCAGATTCCCCAGCCCTGTCTAAGGTCTGCATGCCCTGTCCCTCCTGAGCCTCAGGAAGCAGGAGAGGCTACTCTCAGAGGCCAGGGAGCAACGCTGAGCAGGACAAACTAAGGGTGTACACCAACCCCTAAGAGCTGGGCCGCAGCCTAAGGCCTTCTCTAAATGGGGAGGGTAGGGGGAACAACCCCTACTCTGGGGAAGCTTCCAGTCCGATGGTGGAGACAAAGGCCATGCCCTTGATGAACTTCCAGTTTGCTGGTGAAGGCTGGTCACAAAACCGGAGATTTAAGAGAAAGAGGAAACATAGGTAACAATACAAAGATGTTCACAGGTTTCCTGTTTTTTCTCTTTAACCCTCACTTGAGGACATGCTCATTGATTTTAGAGAGAGGGGATGGGGGAGAGAGAGAGAGGGAGACAAACATTGATGTGAGAGAGAAACATTGCTCGATTGCCTCTTGCATGTGCCCTGACTGGGGACTGAAACTGTAACCCAGGTTTGTGCGCTGACTGGGAATTGAACCCACAACTCTTTGTTCTACAGGATGACGCTCCAACCAACTAAGCCACATTGGCCCCGGGCAGCAAGGTTCTTGTTAATAGTGAAAAACCAGAAACTGTCAAAACACTACCAAAAGGGAAAATGATTTAACAATTATTATACAAGCATTACAATGTTTTTGAAAAAAATAGTAATACAAGAAAATGTTAAGAGTATAAAGCTAAGTGGGAAAATTAGATACTAAATTGTATATACATTATCATCCAACTGTGTAAAACAATATATGCAGAGAGAGGGAAATACACCAAAATATTAACAGAGGTACTAATAATAAAAATAATAAAAATAATAATAATAAATTTTGAGCACTTTTATATGTGAAGTCCTGGGCTAAAGAGTTTACACATAATATTTTACCTTATCTTTATGTGATAGAAAATACTATTATCCCCACTTTACATATGGAGAAACTGAGGTTCAAGAAGCTACATCCATGGATGGTCACTTAGCTAATAAGAGCTGACTCAAATCCAAATCTTTCCAAAGCCAAAGTCTATCTTTTAAAGATCTCTTAAAGATTTGTGGCTTGAGATCAAGAGCTGCCCTTGCCACTACCTATGTGGAGACTTTATGCCAAGTCCCACTCTTAGTGCTGCAATGCCCCAACCTGACGTTAAAGAAGCTGCCCTGGGTGAACATGCCCTCAGCCATGACCGTATACTTCCTGGTGGTGGTATCTTACTTTCTCATCTCTGGAGGAATAGTTTATAATGTTATTGTTGAACCTCCAAGTGTTGACTCTATGACTGATAAACATGGGAATAAGAGACCAGTAGCTTTCTCGGCCTACTGAGTAATGAACAATATAATATATTATGGAAGGATTCGCATACATCTCCTTGTTTACAATGGGAGGTTTGGGTTTCATAATCCTAGACTGGTCCAATGCTCTAAACATTCCAAAACTCAGTGGACTTCTTATTGGTCATTGGATTTGTCTGTGTCCTACTGAGTTTTTCATGGCTAGAGTATTCACGAGAATGAAACTGCCAGGCTGTTTCATGGGCTAGAGTGCCTTTTGAGAAGAAATCTGTGGATGCTGGATTTGTTCCTGTTAATGACGTATTAAAGGCTGTACCAGTCCTCTGATATAAAATAAGGAAAAAGATGAAAGCACAGAAAAGAAGTATCTAGTAGAAAATGTGGGATGCATTTTAAAGCTTGGACTAAAGTATCTTCTTGGTATCAAAGAGACAAGCTTATCGCAATGTTTTTTTTGCCTGCTGACCTACACTGCACACTAACGCACCGATGATGTTAAGTGGCATTTTCTTCTTAGTTTTTAATTTCTTAAAGAAAATATACTCCATTTCTACAACTATAATATTGAATAGAGGGATTATTTTTTACAACTCTCTTAACATTTTTTAGAGATAACATTTCTGGCGTTCAGAAATTAATGTAAAATCAGGAAGCAAGACCCATAAGCTGAGAACTCTGGACAGCTCATCAGCTTCACCTATGGTTCTTTGCCTTTAAACAGAATGTGTGACAGAACATTATTTCAGATGTGTATATAAGACTGTTTTCTGAACATAAGGTGTATGAAAGGAGCAGAAATAAATAATTTTTCTTATTTTTTTAAAAAAGATCATCTTGTTTCTCCTTTGTGCCTGATGTTGGGGTTATGAGTGATTTTTAGTTTTTGTAACTTCCATGAATTTTCCTAGTGCTCTACATTAACCATCTACTTGCCTATAAAATCAGGAGAAGGATGTATGTTTTGAAAAAGAGGGGAAAAGGAAATATGCAACAAAAACATAAACAAGAAGAGAGAGACACTGTAGCAAAAGAAAAGCATATGTTAAGGTCTGAGAAATCTCATAAGGAACGTGTATGCTGTAGTTGCTTCTGTTATCAACCTACACTGCAAATATATATATAATGTATTTATAAATAATTATAAACTAATATATGTATAAATAATGACATATTTAAATACTATATATATTTACTTATGTGTAAATATCTCATTGTTTTTGAGAGCAGGGGCTCTGCCCTTTTTATCTCTGTGGTTCTTGCTTAGGGGAAAGATCCTCCAACATAGGGTTTAGCACATAGTAGGCTCTTAGTAACTGTTGACTGAAAGACGTGAATTAGAAACCAGTGACCTGAAAATAAAATCAGAAGAGGCTTTGTTGGCCTCCGGGAGGATCCGAGGTTCTGGGAGGGCGACCAGGGAGCAGTCCAGGGCGGGGGTGATGGGATGGCGACAGCCCTCAGGCAGCGATTTTGCTGCAGGAATTGAGCGGGAGGAACTTGACAGCCGAAGTCCCACCCTCCCAACCCCTGCCCTGGCTCAGGAGAGTGAAGGGCGGCCTCGGTTCCTTGTGGGGGCGTCGGCCCCGCCCCGCACCCCGAGGCCGCCCGGCCGGCCCCTCCTCCCGGAGTACCGGGGCGCTGGCCGCGGTGCTGAAGCGGCGCTGGCTGCGGAGGGAGGCGGGGCCGGGCCAAGGGGGCGGAGCTCTCTGAGACTCTGAGCTGGTAATGGAGGCGGGGCAGGGCGGCGCCAGCAGGCCCGAAACCCCCAAGGGCTTGAGAGGAGACCGGAGACCAAGGACAGACCGGCTAAAGCGGACACAGGCACCTGGACAAGCTTCCCCTGAATAAGCCAAGGTCGTCTTCCTTGCCCTATTTATTAATTCTCTTTCCTCTACCTTGGAGGGACCCTCACCTTGTGCCCTGACCTCACCTTCCTCTCCAAATCTGTCTGAGGAGCGACCCGCTTCTGGGCCCCCATCCACACAGACGCTGACTTCCAGCCCACAGGCTCCAGCCCAGACCCTCGCGCCCTCACCATGGTGAAGTTGCTGCCTGCCCAGGAGGCCGCCAAGATCTACCATACCAACTATGTGCGGAACGCCAGGGCGGTTGGCGTGATGTGGGGCACGCTCACCATCTGCTTCTCCGTGCTGGTCATGGCCCTTTTCATCCAGCCCTACTGGATCGGGGACAGCGTCAACACACCCGAGGCAGGCTACTTCGGCCTTTTCTCCTACTGTGTGGGCAATGTACTGTCCTCTGAGCTCATCTGCAAGGGTGGCCCTCTGGACTTCTCCTCCATCCCCTCTAGAGCCTTCAAGACTGCCATGTTCTTTGTGGCCTTGGCCATGTTCCTCATCATTGGCTCCATTATCTGCTTCAGCCTGTTCTTCGTCTGCAACACCGCCACAGTCTACAAGATCTGCGCGTGGATGCAGCTGGCTGCGGGTGAGCAGGGGTAGTGGGCGGGCAGGTGGGGGCCTACCCTAGGCCACAGGCACAGCTGCACCATCCCATCCTCTGTGGAAGGTCTGGGTCTCCTATCAGCTGTCCTCCTTTAGCCCAGCTCTACTCAGTGCTCTGCATAAGCTTCTGGGGAGCACAGAATCTTAGAATGGCTGGGATGGAAAGGACCTTAGAGACCAAGTTGTTCAACCACCTTATCTTGCAGTCCAGGAACTGAGGACCAGAGAGGACAAGTGATTTTCCCAGGAGCACACAGCTTATTGGTAGAAGAAATCAGGTGTCCTGACTCCCAGGCCATTATACCAGAAGCTGTTGCCACTCTGGGAGGAAAGGAAAAGAAAGTTTCTATTGTCAACTATGTGGGAATGCAGCCCAACCACATGACAAAATAGTGGTGCCAGTCAAGCACATTCTAGATGTCTATCACCCGCTTCTGTACATTTGTTCTTTCTCCTTTTAGGATCCCCAGATCCCTGCCCTCACTCCTTCTCTCCCACCCCAAACTGCTCTCAAGGAATACTCTAAGGTCAGTCACTGATTTAGGATGTTATACTGCGTGTGACCTCTTCCATAGAAACTTGCATTTACATTCCTCTTTCATTGTGGAATGAAAGTCTTTGTTCCCTAATTAGAGGATTCTATACTTGAGGTAGTAAGTGGGAGTGACATTTTGTGATGTGGAGGAGGTACTGTCTAGGGTCTTTAAAACCATGTAGGGTAGGTGGTTACTTGTGGTACCCAAAGAAAAGACCTTCCCAGCTTGCTCCTGGCCCAGGCAGGCCTCAGTGGGCCAGCTGGCCCTACTCTCCTCTAGAGCCCAGGAAGAGAGGGACTTTGTGTTGCAGCCCTTGGTCCCTCCCCACCTACGGACAGCATACAGCCTGTCCGTACTGGGAGATGTCCAAGACAGGGCTGGGAACTGCAGACAAGAGTGAGTCTGCTTTGCTGTGGTTGACTAGAATGAAGAGCAGTGTTATCCTTAACAAGCCGAATGAAACATGGATCC
This sequence comes from Pteronotus mesoamericanus, assembly GCF_021234165.1. NCBI lineage: Eukaryota > Metazoa > Chordata > Mammalia > Chiroptera > Mormoopidae > Pteronotus > Pteronotus mesoamericanus. The sequence continues at coordinate 5,926,986 of NW_026555085.1, forward strand.
GAATCCCAGACAATTAACATACAGTCTAAAGACTGCCTGAGTTGGAGAGGACCCCAGAGAGCTACAGTCTCCTGCCCTACAACTATAGATGAGGAATCTGGGGCTGAGAGAGGTGGTAAGACTTGGTTAAGCTATAGCAGACCAGCTGCCAATCAAGCACCTAGGAGAACGGAGGCAGAGTTGCACACGTATGTAGTGTAACGATTTGCAGAGTACCTTCACGTATATTGCTTGGAGGAGCCTCATCATGATGCAATGAAGTGGGTATTCCTTCCATTTTACACATAAGTCTCCTAGGGCACTACTTGTCTTTGAGCACACAGGTAGTGTGGGACAGCACCTTTGATTCCACAGCTTGTACTCAGGCCTTTCACCAGCCTTCAGAGCTGCCCCCCAGCCCCCATGTTCCTTTCTTCTGTAGTCTCTCTATATGGTGAGGGAAAGGCTGGGGTAGGGATGAAGCAAGCCTCAGGAGGCAGTGGGAAGAAGGAGGGGGAATGAAGATTTAGCAGTTTTGTGACACAGTGGGGTAGAATGGAACAACTGGTCCTGCATATCAGAGATATGGGATGCTAGAAACACAACTATCCCTCTTCTTCTCTACACTGCTCCTCCCCCAGCCTTCCACAACAAGTGTCATTTGCCAAACAGTCAGAGCTGGGAGGCCCTGGGAGGGGGAGGGGTTGCCTGGCCATCTGAGCCAGACTCTGGGTCATGGAACTGCAGACATTGTTAGCAGGGGTGGCCAGCTACCATCTCATGAAAGATTTACATTGGGGGAGAGTAAAGGTGGTGTCATGTTCCATTGTTCAGTGCTGGGGAAGAGAAGATGAGCCAGGGAGGATCAGGAGGCGGTGTGTTCCACAGCCAGCAGCTGGGAGATGCATCTATTTGAATAGGCCTTAACCAGTTTGCTTGACCTTGCTAGAAAGCCTGGGACCAAGAGAGGGAGCAGGAGACGGGAAGGAGGACTGATGACTGGACCCGTGTGGGGCTGCACCTTAACAATATCAGATGAGCTTCTGGATGCCAGGGGTAGGCTGCGAGTGGTCCCAGCTCCTAGAAACACACTCAGGGCAAGTTGCTTGTCTCTCTGAGTCTTGGTAACCTCATCTGTATAGTGTAGCAACAGTATTTCCTATTACAGTGTTCTTGCAAGGATGGGATGATATAATGCATGCAAAACACTTTGCACAGTGCCTGACATATGGTAGGTGCTCAGGAAATGTAAAACACACACAAAAAAACCTTTATCAGTCAGGATGGCTGTAGTGGTACCACAGTAACAAACAACTCTCAGATCTTAGTGGCTTAAAATAAAGGTTCATGTCCCCCTTGTGGTACATGCTCACTGAGGATCAGTTGGGGGCCCTGCCCTCACTGTTCTTTTCTGAAACCCAGGGTGATACAGCATCTGTCACTGCAGAGGGGCAGGGAGCTCTAGATGGTCTCCCCCCAGCTGTTAAGTTCTCTGGCCTAGAAATGCACACATTTTATTGGCCGAAGTAATTCAGATGGCCTTGCTTAACTTCAAGGGAGGGAGGGGGTCAAGAAAGTAGAATCCTACTGTGCACCTGGAATAGCTGTGAACAGCTTTGGTGACATCCACATCCACCCAGGTTGTGTCCATCGGACTTCAATGCCTATAATAAGAGCAACAGCTAACGTTAGTTGGCCACTGGCTGTGTACCGGATACTGTAGTAAACTTTCTATACATAATCACACTTAACCTCATAAACCTGTGTTGATTCAGGTATTATTATTCCTATTATACAAATGAGAGAATGGAAGCCAGAAAGGATACATAAACTTGCCTAATACCTTATACCATGCTGGCCTCTACTTAGAGCCCTGAGACACCACAAATGGGGCTGACCCTGCAGTGCCCAGGACCAGAGGTGGCTGGGTGGGGTGCTCACAGAGGGCTGTGGCGCCCATGGTAACAACTTGTTCCCAAATTAGAGGCCCTGGGCTCTTTTCCAGAGCCCCCACAGGGAGAGAGTGGGGAAGGGGAAGGGACCAAGGGGAGAAGCAATGGGGAGAATAGTACAGAAGGGCGGCTCCTGTCCTGTCCACACCCACCTATGCATGGCCGTGTGTGTGTGTGTGTGTGTGTGTCCCTCCTCCCTCCCCTGCCTCCCAGTTAGTCCAGGGGCCATGCCAGGCACCGAAGCCTGGTCTCATACTAAGAGGGGAAGCCCACAGGCTTTACCTAAGTATCTTCCTGAAACACTTCTCAGCTTGTCACTAAGTCTGAAATGTCACCACTAAACACATTCAGCACTTTGGAGAGATGTCATGGTCTGGGAGTAGAGGGAATTAACTTTGAAGTCAGGAAAGTCAGGAGCCCTGAGTTCAGGTCTTGGCTCTGCCATAGCTGGATGACTGGGCAGGTCATTTGGTTTCTCTGAGACCTCAATTTCAATTCTGTAAAATGGGACATTAATATATGACCTACTGCACAGAACTCTTGTCAGGGTCAAGAGAAAAATGGTATATGAAGTACATTATGATCTACGAAAGAACAATGTAAATGAGTTCCTCCTATAAAAATATCAAAGGAGGGTAGATAGACTTAAGTGGGGAGGCGGGACCTGATTTTTATAGTTCCCTGCACATTTGTTTGTTCTGCCAACCTTCCTCGCAGGAGCAGACTGAGCCCCCATTGGGTAACTTCGGGTCCTGTGAGGTGCTTCTCTGAGGGGCTCCTGGGTGTGCACAGCCTTGAGACTAAAGATTCTCCTGCCTGCGGAAGCAGGGCTGGCGGTGGGGGGGGGGGCGGGAAAAAGGCTCCTCTGCCTGCATGGTGGTTGTGCTCGGGGTCACTGCGGTCACATCCTGGGATTATGTCACCTATCTGTGCAACCAGGGTGGGGTGGTGGTTTGGTGGGGAGGCATGGGAGAAATCAGAGGGGAGGGGGAAAACGGACTTCGTGGCTGTGAATAATGAGTCAGTGAAAGCTCAGGGCGGCAGAATAGGAATAACGCGTATGTACCAGGCACTGATCTGAGCACTTTTCCAACAGTAACTCATTTGAGTCTCACTGTAATCTAAACAGATAGGTACTGCTGTTATCCCTATTTTACAAATGAGGAAACTGAGGCCAAAAAACAGTGTAAGTAGCTTGCAGCGAGTCACACAGGTAGTTAGCAAAGCACTGGGCTTGAGGTGAGGCAACTCGCTCTCCTGTTTCCCAGCTGTTCCTACTGAGGCAGTCAATCTCCTGGAGCAGTGCTTTTAAAACAGCAGTTCCTGCCCTGGCTGGTGTGGCTCAGTTGGTTGGAGCACCATCCCGTGAACTGAAAGATCGCAGTTTTGATATCCAGTCAGTGCACATGCCTGGGTTGCAGGTTCGGACCGCGGTCGGGGCGCATAGGAGAGGCAACTTATCGATCATTCTCACCTTCTTTTCCCCTCTCTAAAATCAATGGGCATGTCCTTGGTGAGGATTAAAAAAGAGTGGTTCCCGAGCCCACCCCTGATCTGGGAATCAGCACTTTTAAACAAATATTGCGGGGGATTCTTAGATTCAGGAAAGCATGGGCAACGGCACTGTGCTGTCCAGGGTAAGTATGAGCAGACCTGGTTCATGAAGGAAGCAGTCAGAGATGGGACTGGAATGCTTCCTCTGAATCTCAGATACCTGAGTTGTAGAATACACCATTATTCTATGTGCTGTAAAAAGGAAAACATTGGGTAGGCCAAAAAGTTCCTTTGGTTTTTTCCAGAAGATGGCTCTAGTAGCACTTAGTTGTCTTCAGCTTCATTCAAAACAATTTTGTCAGATTGTATTGTGACAACTGTCATATCAGCGTGCATTTAAAGGAACTTATCAAAATTGGTGAATTTTTGTGTAGCCATTTTAATATTGATGATGGAAGAAAATACAACATTTTTGGCATATTATGATTTATTATTTCAAGAAAGGTAAAAATGCAACTGAAATGCAGAACAAGATTTGTGCAGTGTATGGAGAAGGTGCTGTGACTGATCAAATGTGTCAAAAGTGGTTTGTGAAGTTATGTGCTGGAGATTACTCACTGGATGATGCTCCATGGTTGGTAGACCAGTTGAAGTTGATAATGATAATGATAGAATACCATGTAGGAGATAGCCAACATAATCAAAATATATAAATCAATGGTTATTGGCAAAAATGAAAAATGCGTTTTTTATTTTATGGAAAAAACCATACGGACTTTTTGGCCAAGCCAATTCTTGTAATTAAACTATGGCCTGAAGCTTCCTCATTACACTTATTTCAGAGATGTTGAAATATGATAAAATGTACATACATCTTAGGAGTGAGGAGTTCTCTGGGCCAGGACTAGATTTTGGAGGGCTTTGAAGCAAGGATAAGTGGTACTTCCTGATGTTTAAAGTGATGAACATGGCTGAGGGCCTGGATGGATCCCTTGTTGCTGTGGCAGATCCCGCCTTGGGCTGCGAGACCTGGCTTTCTGTTCTCTCCTTCTGCCTCTCTCTGCCCGCTGGCTTCCAGAGCAAGCTGCTGTAACTCTTGGAGCCTCAGTTTTCTCCCCTGTGTTCTACAAGAAAGATAGCGGGAGCTGCCCTTTGTGCCTCTCAAGACTGTTATCACAAGGAGAAGGGAGGTGACAAGATGTCAGCAATGTGAGGCAGGAGGTGGTAGATGAACTGAGCACACCCAGACCGACACACGTGTCCCCGCCCCCTCAGCCACAGGCCTGATGATCGGCTGCCTGGTCTACCCAGATGGTTGGGACTCAAGTGAGGTGCGGCGCATGTGTGGGGAGCAGACAGGCAAGTACACGCTGGGCCACTGCACCATCCGCTGGGCCTTCATGCTGGCCATCCTCAGCATCGGAGACGCCCTCATCCTCTCCTTCTTGGCCTTCGTGCTGGGCTACAGGCAGGACAAGCTGCTCCCTGACGACTACAAGGCCGATGGACAAGGTAACTCGCCCTCCCCCAGGGAGGTGGGGCTTCCTCTCAGCCAGTCACCGAGGTTTGGCCTCTGGCCAAGAAGTGGAGACACCAAGCCCAGTCAGACACAGCTCTTGTCTCAGAGGCCAAAGTTTGGTGGAGGGTTGCAATATGGCAGGTCACAGACTTGTGGGACAGAGGCTGTTCCTGGTGAAAGAATGTCCCCTTGCCTCCTGCATTCTCTGGGTCTATGAGGAGAGCCCTGATACAGTGTGGGGAGCCAGGCGTGGCCTCCCCTAGGAAGCGGCCAGAGGCTGGCTCTTGAAGTAACCCTGGGGGTTAGCGAGGTGGACCGTGGGACAACAGGCGAGCAGAAAGGATGATTTCTTGGGGAAAGAGAAAGGCAGGTTAGGGTACAGAAGGGACAGCTCCTAGACTGAACTCCATGGGGGGTTAGGGTAGCCTTAGGTTTCTCCATATGCTCATCCTGTTTCAGTTTCCTTTCTTCCAAATCCTACCCCTCAGTCATAAGTCCTTTGCAGCGGACACTCGAGGCAATGGGCGACCCTTCAGGAAGCCCCCTCTGCCCACTTCCCAATGGCCTTTCTTCCTCCAGGGCTCCTGTCTCTCATAGGCTCTTCCTCTAACTGGAGGCGCTTTTTCAGCACACACATTTTATCACCTTATCATGGGGCAGGGCCTGTCTCACACCATGTGAATCCCGAAATGTCTATTCCCACTCAGCCGGTAGCCAGAGTGAGGGGCCTGTCACGCCTCAGAGACCTCTCCAGTCTCCATTCCCCATAGTTGTCTTCATATTACCCTTGAGCCTGAACTAGAAGACACAGCCAAACTCCCTTTTCCACTGTGACCAGACTCTTCCTAGGGAAGCACTTAAAGACTTCAAGGGAGACCACCTACAGGTTCACAGAAAGGTGGGAGCGAGGAGGAGCACAGGACTCAGGGCTTCTCTGGCTCAGCCCAGGGCCCGCTTCTCCACAGGGAGGTAAGTGGAAACATCTCACCCTTCTTTGGAAGTGGAAGAAGAGAGATTCACAACCTTGTGTGGTTAAAATTGGAAACCAAATTACCAGAATGAGCTGGGCCAAGGGGGAGGGAGGGGAGAGATATAGTTCTATGGCAGCAAATTCCTAGAGCTCCTGGGCCCTGGGGACGCCTAGGGCCTGGGTCCCTTGCAGACCCCATAAAGGGAAGGGAAATGGAACTAGTATTTACTGAGCGTCTTCTATGTGCAGGAGTGATGTAAGGTTTGTTCTTGGAGGCCATTTTTATTTAATCCTCACAGCAACCCTGTGAGGAAAGGTTGGAGGTGGGGAGCCCAGCAATCAGCTGGGCTCTCTGCATTGAGGGGCCTCTCCCCGGGGGGCCTCAGCAGGGCCTCCGGAGGCTGGCTGCCTAGCTCTGGGCTTCAAGAGCCACCCTTAAGTCTGCCTGCACGCGCACATGGAGCATTTTTATATTATTCATTTGGATTCTTTTCTCTCAGAGGGGATTCTTTTAGCTAGAAAGATATTTTATTCATAGTATTTCCTCTTTAAAGTGCTTTCTTATAAAGAGGTGGTTTTGTTCCTCTGACACTTTCTTTACTAATCAAAATGTCAATTCGTTTTCCTCCCCTTCCTTCTCTTTCCTTTTTTACCCCATGCATCTTGCCTTCGGTCTTTTCAGACTTTCTCCTCTGTTTGCTTTAGTCCCCTCACTATCATATGGGGTTTAATTTATTCTTAATACCTGTTAGAAAACACCCATATAACCTTCCTGAATACATCTAACTACTCAATGAAGTGGTTATTGCTTCTGTCAAAGCACAAAATTGGGTCAGGAGGGCAGAGTTGGAATCCCAGTCCCATTTATTTATTTTTAATTGAATTGTTAGGGTGCCATTGGTTAATAAAATTATATAGGTTTCAGGTGTGCAATTCTATAATACATTATCTGTATATTGTATTGTGTGCTCAACACCCAAAGTCAAGTTTCCTTCCATCTCCACTTGTCTCCCCTTTACCTTCTTCCTCCTTCCTCCACCCCCTTCCCCTTTGGTAATTACCATGCTGTTGTTTGTCCTATGAGGGCTTTTTGGTTTTTTGCTTAACCCCTTTACCTTTTTCACTCAGCTTCCCCCACAGCTGTCAGTCTGTTCTCTATGAGTCTGTTTCTATTTTGTTTGTTAGTTTATTTTGTTCATTAGATTCCACATATGAGTAAAATCATATGGTATTTGTCTTTCTCTGACTGGCTTAGTTCACTTAGCATAATGCTCTCCGGGTCCATCCACGTTGTGGCAAAGGGTAAGATTTCCTTTCTTTTTTTAAATGGTTGAGTAGTATTCCATTGGGAAAATGTATCACAGCTTTCTTTTCCCCCCATCTACTTGGGCACTTGGGCTCCTTCCAAATCTTGGCTATTGTATGAATCCTAGTTCTTTGGAGTTACTTTCCTCCGTGTTCTTTACAGTAAACTGGGGGGTACTAACCCCTGCTCTTCTACCTCAGTTATTGTGTGGCATAAATGAAACAATGAAAACAGAAATGAACCTTGCACTAGTGCATAGTTGCTAATCTCTGGGCCATTATTTGTTTGCTCTGCCAACCTTCCTGGCAGGAGCAGACTGAGCCTCCATTAGGTAACTTCATATTAAGTAACTCATTGGTTACTTAGTAGTATTCTCAGTTCTTCATATTAAGAAACTTATTTAGGGGTTAAGGAAGCAAAGGAAAATGCGTGTAGGCTCTGGAGTCAGAGCTGGGTTTAAAATTTTGGCCCCACTGTTAACCAGATGTGTGACTTTGCAAAGGTTACTTCTCTGAACCTCAGTGTCCTGATCTGAGCCTCATTTCCACAGAGTTAAGTTACCTACTTCAAAAGACTGTGCTCAGAAACAAGATAAGAATGTCTGCATTTGTCATTTGATTGAAGATTGTACTGGAGCTTACAACCAAGGCAATTAGTCAAGAAAAAGAAACAAAAGAAGTTGAGCTGGGAGTTCCAGCCAAGATGGAGGCGTATGTAGGAACACTTCATTTCCTCCCACAACCGAAAGAAGGATAACAACCAATTTAAAAACAATAAACATTCAGAACTGCCATTCAAAACTGCATGGAACTCTGGCAAACAAGGAGTTAAAGAAACATTCATCCAGACTGGTAGGAGGGGCGGAGACGGTCTGCCCTGCAGGCGGAGAAGACCTGTTGCAAGGGGGCAGACCCCACAGGCGAGGCAGGGCTGGCTGACCAGGAAACCAAAGACTCAAAACCTCTAGCTATAAAATACTGTGGGGATTGAGAAGGCAAGAGAAACTCCCAGTCTCACAGGAGGACTGGTTAGAAAGTGGTACTAGAGCTGAGTGAGAGAGACGCATTGTTCCCTCTCTGACCCTTCCCCCACAGAAAGCCCCACAACTCTGGGAAGTGGGTTGCCTTGCCCTGGCGAATACCTAAGGTTCCGCCACTTACAACATAACAGGTGCTCCAAGACAAAGTAATATGGTACAAATGAAAGAACAGATCAAAACTCCAGAAAAAGAACTAAGTGATGAGGTAGACAAGTGAGGAGATAGACAACCTATCTGATGCAGAATTCAAAACATTGGTGTTCAGGATGCTCACAGAATTGATTGGGCTTGGTGCCGAAATGAAGGAAGAAATGAAGGCTACACAAAGTGAAATAAAGCAAAATATACAGGGAACCAACAGTGAAGGGAAGGAAACCAGGACTCAAATCAACAATTTGGAACAAAAGGAAGAAATAAACATCGAACCAGAACAGAATGAAGAAACAAGAATTCAAAAAAGTGAGGAGGAGATGTTTAGGAACCTCTGGGACAACTTTAAACATCCCAACATCCAAATCATAGGGGTGCCAGAAGGAGAAGAGGAAGACCAAGAAATTGAAAACTTATTTGAACAAATAATGAAAGAAAATTTCCCCAATCTGGTGAAGGAAATAGACTTCCAGGAAGTCCAGGAAGCCCAGAGAGTCCCAAAGAAATTAGACCTCAGGCCGAACACACCAAGGCACATCATAATTAAGTTACCCAAGATTAAAGATAAGGAGAGACTCTTAAAAGTAGCAAGAGAAAAGGAGACAGTTACCTACAAAGGAGTGCCCATAAGACTGTCAGCTGATTTCTCAAAAGAAACTTTGCAGGCAAGAAGGGGCTGGAAAAAGGTATTCAAAGTCATGAAAAGCAAGGACCTACATCCAAGATTACTCTATCCAGGAAACCTATCATTTAGAATGAAAGGGCAGATAAAGTGCTTCCCAGATAAGGTCAAGTTTAAGGAGTTCATCATCACCAAGCCCTTATTATATGAAATGTTAATGGGACTTATCTAAGAAATAGGAGATCAAAAACTATGAACAATAAAATGACAACAAACTCATAACTACCAACACCAGAACCTAAAAAACAAAAACAAAACTAAGCAAACAACTAGAACAGGAACAGAATCACAGAAATGGAGATCACATGGAGGGTTATCAGTGGTGGTGGTGCTGGTGGGGAGAATGGAGGGGGGAAGGTACAGGAAATAAGGAGCATAATTGATAGATACCAAAGAAGGCGGGCGAGGTTAAGAATAGTATAGGAAATGGAGAAGCTGAAGAACCTATATGCACAACCCATGGACATGAACTAAGGTGGGGGATGCTGAAGGGTGGGGGGTACAGGGTGGAGGGGGGATAAAGGGGAGGAAAAAAATTGGGACAACTCTAATAGCATAATCAATAAAATATACTTAAAAAAGTAATAGAGTTTGGAGAGGAAGAAGTAAAAATATCTTTTTAACAAATAACATGATTTCGTATATGGAAAATCCTGAATAATCCACAAAAAATCTTTTAAAACTAATATGCAACTTTGGCAAGGTTGCAGGATATAAGAGCAATATAAAAAAAAATCTACTGGATTTGTACTGTGGCTGGTGTGGCTCAGTTGGAGTGTTGTCCTGTAACTGAAAGATTGTGGGTGCCATTCCCAGTCAGGGCACACACTTGAATTGCGGGTTCAGTCCTTGGTCTGGGCGTGTATGATCCCTGGTCTGGGCATGTGCACGCGCAATCAATTGACACTTCTCTCTTGCATCGATGTTTCTCCCTCCCTTCCTCTCTCTAAAAGCAATGAAAAATGTGTCCTTGGGTGAGGATAAAAAAATAAATTAATTAAAAATACATTAAAAACCTATTGGATTTGTATGCACTAACAATGAACAATCTGAAAATGAAATTGAGAAAACAATTTCGCCCTGGCTGATGTGGCTCAGTGGGTTAAATGCTGGCCTGTGAACTAAAAAGGTTGCGTTTTGGATTCCTGGTCAGGACACATACCTAGAATGCTGGCCAGGTCCCCCGCTGTGGGCAGCCAATCAATGTTTCTCTCACACATTGATGTTTGTCTTCCTTTCTTTCTCCTTCCCTTCCCCACTCTCTAAAATATAAATAAAATCTAAAAAAAGAGAAGAAAACAATTTCATTTACAATAGTATAAAAAAATAAAATAGGAAAAAATGTAACAAAAGGTGTGTTAAACCTATCCATGAACATTTTAAAACATCATTGAAAAGAAGTAAAGGTCTAAATAAATGAAAACATTCATGCTCATGGATCAGAAGACTTAATATTGTTAAATGGCAATATTCCCCAAACCGATCTACAGATCATGTGCAGTGACTATCAAAATCCCAGCTAGCTTTTTGCAGAAACTGACAAGCTAATCCTAAAATTCATATAGAAATGCAAGAGATCCAGAATAGCCAAAACCACATTGGAGAAGAAGAAAAAGTCAAAAGATGGACATGTCTTGATTTCACAATTTACTTCTAAGCTACAGTAATCAAGATAGTGTGGCATCTGCAAAAGAACAGACACACAGATCAATGAAATAAAATTGAGAATCTATAGCAGAGATAAATGATAATGGGAAAAAAATAAAAAAAAATACACAAAGAGTCCAGAAATAAACTCAAACATCTAGGACTGATTTTCAACAAAGATGCCACCTGTATATGGGGGAAATAATAGTCTTTTCAATAAATGATGTGGGAATAACCAGATATCTATATGCAAAATAAAATTAAGTTGGACCACCTACCTTACATCATATATAAAATTAACTCCAAATGGATCAAAGATCTAAATGTAAGGTATGAAGTTAGAAAACTTTTAGAAGAAAATATATGTGTCAATCTTCTTGACCTTGGATCAAGCAATGGTTTCTCAGATATAAAAACTAATACACAAGCAACCAAAAGAAAAAATAGATAAATTGGATTTCATCAAAACCGAAAATTTTTGTGCTTCAAAAGACACTATCAAGAAAGTGAAAAGACAACTTAGATATTGGGAGAAAATAGTTGCAAATCATAATCATAAATCTAGTATCCAGAACATATTAAGAACTCTTACAACTCAACAATAAAAATACAAACAACCCCATTTTTTAAATGGGCAAAGGATTTGAAGAGGCATTTCTTCAAGGAAGATACACAAACGTCCAAAAGCGCATGGAGATACTCAACATCATTACTCATTAGGAAAATATAATTCAAAACCACAATGAGATATCATTTCACATCCACTGGGATGGCTATAATAAAAGAGATAAGTGTTGGTGAGCATGTGAGAACATGGAACCCTCGTACCCTGGTAGTGAACATGTAAAATTTTGCAGTTGCTGTGGAAAACAGAATGGCAGTTCCTGAAATGGCTAAACATAGTTACCATGTGACCCAGAAATTCCACTCCTAGGTATATATGCAAGAAAACTGAAAACATATGTTTGTGTAAAACGTGTGTATGAATGTTCATAGTAGCAAGCACAATAGTCAAAACGTGCAAACAACCCAATATGCATCGACCGATGAATGGATAAATGATATGTATATATTCATACAATGGAATATTATTGAATCATAAAAAGGAATGAAGTACTGAAAATTGGTTCAATGTGGTTAAATCTTGAAAAAGTTTACAATAAATGAAAAAAGCCAGACATCAAAGACCATATATTGCATGGTCCCATTTATAAAAAATGTTTAAAATCAGCAAATCCATAGAGACAGAATGTAGTAGTTGCCTGGGGCTAGGAAGAGGGGGGAATTGGGGGTGATTGCTAATGGGCACAGAGCTCCTTGTATGAAAATGTCCTAGAATTAGATAGCAGTGATGGTTGCACAACCTAGTGAATAACTTTAGAACAACCACGTGGAGTAAAATTTATGTTAGTGAATTATATCTCAAGGAAAAGAAAAGATTGTGCTGAGGATTAGCGAGCGCATACAAAACAGTAACAATGCCTGCATATTATAGGTGATTAATCAATATTAGCTCTCTCCCCCTCTGTCTTTCTAGTATCTCCACTTCTTACATTGTCCATCTGCCCAACCAATAACGGCTGCTGTGCGCAGTTGCCCACAGACAGCTTCAGGCCCCGGGGGGCAGTGGTGAGGGAGGGAGTCTAAATTGGACCTTAGGGTCTGATAATGGAGACAATCCAGCAACGTGGAATTAAAAGCTGATAAACATTATGAACAAAAAGTGCAAGCTTTCTTGAGAATGAATAAGGGGAATTGTTGGGAAATTCTCCTGAAAACAAGGCTTGGTTGTAAACAAGTATTGTTCTTTCTCTCTTTCATTGCAGAGGAAGTCTGAAGCAGCTGAAGTGTCGGTGAGTAATTTCACTGGAGGGTGGTCTGCGCGACTTTGGATGGGCTGTGGCTTCTGCTTCCTTATTGAATCATCCGGCAGAGTGACTCATGAGACTGAGCTGTAGGGGCTGCGAGGTGGCCTGGGGATGACCCAGGGGACGGGAAGAACTAGCTGGCATCTGAGGGTTTCTCTGAGGGGTGCACAGGAACGCTTCAGTTTTACTGTCCTGAGAAGTGGAAAAAGAACGGAGAGAAGGAAGAATTTAGAACAGGCAGGTGGTTTCATAAACTCATCTTCCTGTGGAGTTTGGCAAACAAGAATGACTTTTAGAACTCATTACTGTAATTCGGACCCTGATTTTCAGAAAGGATTTGAAGTGATTTGTAAGAGATGTACTAGAAAAACCTAATAAAATAGAAAACAAAAGGCATAAGAGGAAAACAAGTATTCCAGAAAGCTAGGCTAATAGAATTACTGTATTGAGTTATTAAATTCAGGTCTGTGCTTCCTGATAGCTGAGGCAAAAAGAAAAATGTGATTTAAACAGTTTTAATGTATGGTTGAAAAGGAAGCGCAACATATTAATATCCTTGTTGTCTTTTAAGTCTCCAAAATGTGATTTAACAAGAACATTAAGGAATACATTTTAAAAAGGAAACAAAAGTCCAGGACAGCCCTGGCCGGCATGGCTCGGTTGGGCGTCGTGCTGTAAAGCAAAAGGTCGCCAGTTCAGTTCCGGTCAGGGCACACACCTGGGTTGCAGGGCTTGTCCCCAGCTGGGACACTTGTGGGAGGCAATCGATCAATGTTTCTCTCCCTACCTTCCCCTCTCTGTATAAATAAGTAAAATCTTAAAAATATATATATATAGCCCAGGACAACATCAGCTCCCTACTAGCTGTCATTAAGGATCTACATACTGCAGACCAGGCACTCAGTGTGGGTAGAGGGGGAATATCTCCCTTTAAACTATTTTAAATTTTGCAAATTAACTTCCAATCTGTGACCACATGTACTTTTTTTGAATAATTATAAATCAACATTGCAGAACTCCCCCCACACCACCACCACCAAGGTGTTTCTCGAACTTTAATATGCACCCAGTCAGTTGGGGATCTTGTTACAGCGCAGGCTGTGACTCAGCAGCAGCGTGGGGCACAGACAGCACATTCCAGCCAGTTCTCCAGTGATGTGCCCTGGAATCGGGGTTGCACTTTGAGTAGCAAACTATTAGAATATGGGTATTTTCCCTATGTTCATTATGAAAGCTTTTAAAAGCGGCCAACGCCACAGCACTAGTGTGCCATTTAGCACTAGTGTGCTAAACTGGACTTTGGTTATTAGCCATTTTGGACTGCTGCCATCGATAACTTTCTGACAGATTCTGGAGTGGAATTACTGAGTTACAGATTACTGCTCCTCTATGTCTGCTCCCCCCTTTGTTGCACTACCTTTTATTTACATTTTAATGGACATGAATTTTTTCTTGAGGGACATTGAATACTCTCATACACTAGTGAGGAAGGTTGCATGACTGGATAGAAATGAATCAAAATGTGAGCATCCTTGGGGAAGTTTTCCGTTCTTACTGGCTTTAAAAATGTCAAATTTTATAACCTTAAACTCTTTTGTTGTTTTAAAAAATATCACAGGTCACCAATTTCCCTGACACTGGAAAATTCTTCAGAGATGAAACTTGTTCCTGCCCAGCATCCCTGTCCCTGGTTGCTAGAGGAAGTCCTGTAGCCCTCGCTGTGGGACTGGGACCTGGCGCTCTCCGGAGACGAGGCCGCCTGCTGTTACAGAAAACTTAGGCAAAGCGGAAGTGTGGTGGTCCCCACCAACGATAGGCAGACACGGGTCCCTCTCTCCTGATTGGGGACCCAAGTTCTCTTCCTATCCATTCATTTCTGCAAATCACTTCTCCCTCTTGAAGTCTCCTCTGTGAAGGAGGGGGTGGAAGGAGTCTGTGTCTACGACGCTCCAGGTCTGAGACTCCCACAGCCCAATTCACCGAGGACGTCTCCTTTGAAGGGGAACCAGAGACCACCGCCAGCTCTGCAGGGTGTCAGGACAAGAGGCAGCTAAGCAAGCTGGATTATTTCAGGTTGAGGTTTAGAGGGTCCTTTGCTTCTCCTTTCTCACATTTTCTTTTCTTATTGATGCTCAGAGGTGTGGAAGGAAGAGAGAAGCCACCAGAACTCGAATCCATCAAGAAGTCTAATAAAGATTGGGTGAATGTATAGTCTAAAAACTTGAGACTAAATTGACTTTTTTTTCCCTTTGGAACCCAAAATAACACTTCTTTATAGTGCCCACATTGACCCAATCAGAACTGGCTACCACATTCAGAAATGTGTTACTTGTGTCCAAGTAATTTGTTATAGTAATTGAAAACATTTTTTGTAAAACACTTTGGATTTGGCACACTAAATGGTGAGTCTTTGCCAGCCTCCAGAGGGGAATGCAGTTTGGATAATACCTCATTGTAGCAAATGCCAAGACAATGATGTGTTCTTCAGGCTGTTCCCTGCCTTGGGGACGGTGCATAGAAACAGGGTTTTGTTGATTATCTGCTGAGAACGGTCCTGAAGAACAAGTGTTTGCTGGTCTTCAGTCATTTGCTCAGGAGAGAGAAAATGTGGGTGCTCTTCTCTCACAGGCGAAAGGGGGGGCAAATGCTGAACAAAGCTGTAATGGATCTTGCTGTAGCTTGATCCAGCAGCAGTCAGGGACGTGGGGCACAGGTGTCTCACTCCTGGGCAGTAGGGCATGACGCTTTAACCCACACCCTCTGACCACGGGCCCAGTCAGTGAGGGCTTCTCCAGCTCAGACAGCTGAGGAATGGGAGCCTTCCAGCACTGTCTCGGTTGTTGCTGATAGGAGCTTTTAGAATGGGATGTGGTAATCATATTCATCTTTTTTATTTTTATGGTTCAGTGAGTTTATTGTATTTTTTTCCATTACCTGCGTCGTCCTTATACTCTCCCCCTCGCCCTGCCCCACAGTCACCACACTGTTGCCCATGTCCATGAGTCTATTCATATTTTCTTGTGCTGATAAAATTATTTCAGAGCCAGGCACTTGCTTTACGCAAGCTTGATGAACGACAGAATTTCACAATTTCTGTAGCTTACTGAGTTTCTAGCTATATTTGTTCATTTATTTCTTATAATTTTAGTTTTTGTAGAAGCCAAGAAATAAAACAATTTCTAAAAGCCTCTTTACTGTCAAAATATTTCTTACTGAAGTGGCAACTTTGGTGATTCACAGAAGCTCCTGGGGGCTTCAGGTGCGCCTGCCAACAACTTGCACTGCCCTGGCTGGGGACAGCGAGCTGCCTCAGTGCTGGGGAAGGGTCTGCAAATGAGTCACCACCCAGCGTTTCCCCTCTTGCTTAATCTTCAGGGAAACGAGGAATTCAACCTCTCCAATAACAATGATTTTTGTTGATACCTAGATACTGCCTCTCAGCTCTCTAAAGTGGTTTTACTTCTAAATACATTCTTAAAAGGCACCTCAAATTTCATCTTTGAAAGTATATAGAAAAATCAACAAAACCAGCACTCCTCTAACCAAATTCCCTCATCCTTCCTCACTTCTAGCTTGCCTGTCTTGGGCTGGGGGCTAGGGATGGTTGTGATATCCAAGTCCCGGTCAACCATGTTATGGCCAAGAGATATGGCCAAGAGAGGACTAGTCATTTATACCTAAAATGTGAACTGGAAGGATACCCCAAACATTTTCATTACCTTACGTCCCTGTATTGCTGCGTAACATATTGCCCAGAACTCAGTGGCTTTAAAACATTTGTTTCTGTGGGTTAGGATCTGGCAAGTTTTAGCCAAGTGTCTCTACCTCAAAGTCTTTTGCAGGTCTGCAATTAAGGTTTTGCATGTGCTTCCAAGCTCAGTGGTTGTCTGCAGGTTGTTGTACTGAGGGCCTCTCCATAGTGTGGTACTCACATGGCACCTTGCTGCCCCAGAGTGAGGGTACTGAGGTGACCCAACGGGGCACAGAAACCACAGCCTTTCTGTGACCCAATCTTAGAAGTGACATCCTGTCATGTTTGCCATCTATTAGAATGAAGTCCACCCTAAAGACAAGAGGATTACAAGTGTGTGACTAGCAGGTAGGGATCATTGGGGTACCTTTAAAAGTTGTTTTTCAGATAACTATTTTTTGTGTCATAGTTAAATCCTTTAATATTCTGCTGGAATGGGCACTTACCAGAATGCTTTACTGGAACAAAGAGCAGATCCTAGTAACCTCACATGCTCTTGATGGATGTTTCATAATAAAGTTGCTGACGGTGAGGCCCTAACCCTCAAAACTCACTCCTTTTGTTATCTAACCTGAAGAGGACTTACAGTAAGGTCCACTAATTTCCCAGTGATCGTGCTTTCCTCTATATTGAATAAATCCAAAGCTACCAATGCAGTATCTTAGGGGCATAACTTCTGCGAACACAGCTCAAATTGTAGGCAGCTGATGTACAATATGTAATACAGTCCAGTTGGGCCAATTGGAGGACAAGGCTTGTTATTGTGTTAAAATAGGCAAAAGGTAGATCTGAATTACGGACATGAGAGAAGATTGTGATAAAAGTGAACTTGGGAAGATGTAAAATCAAGTCGATCACCTTTCTTTATAAGGGATGCTGTAGTGGGTAACAGAAGAGGGTACTAATGTAAACTTAGTTAAACCTTTTAAAACACTTAACATGATCTCAAGTTTTCTGGCTTTTAAAGTGGGATATTTCTGATTTCACAAGGGCTGGGTATGGATTAATATTTGTGCAAAGAGTTAAGAAAAATGCATATCATACGTTTAGTTTTTAAATTGCAACTTTTAAAAACAAGATACCTGTTGACAAAAATTCTTCCTCAGTAGGGCTGAAAGCACATATATTATCTTTATATAGTTCTGAAGACTAAGGAGCTATGTTACCAATGCCTTGTTAGCTCCAAAGACACCAAATTGGTGGGCAAAATACAAAGCTTCTTTGGTGTTAAAAGACCTGATATTGGGAGCAAATAAAAGTTATCAATAAATCACCAATTTTCTGTGCTACAGTAGTCTGAAAGTAAATCACTTCCCTCGTAAGGTCAAAATGTAACTCCACAGGCTTCAAAAATAAAAGAATGGCCCTGGCTGACGTGGCTCAGTTGGCTGGAGAATTGTTCCATAGGCTGAAAGGTTGTGGGTTCAATTCCCGGTCAGGGTACATACCCAGGGCATGTCCGAGAAGGCAATGTTTTTCTCTCTCTCTGTAAAAGCAATGAAAAACTGTCCTTGTGTGGGGATTTAAAAAAAAGCGGGGGCAGGGGGGAGCAGTAATGAAATCTTTTTGTTACCCAGCCATTTCTGGGATAACTAAATGTTTCCCTATGGACACTCAGGGCAGATGAAAAGTTAAAAGGGGGTTGTAACTCCACCCCGCGTTGCTGGTTCTTTTGAGATAGCAATCAGCTTTCTGAGGACAGCACTTAAGTTTTTCCAAAACCCTCTATGTCCATACATTTAACACAAAGCTAGACTGGCCAGTCTGGTGAACATATTGGTTTGACTAAGTCCTGATTTATTATTTTTAGGCTTGTTTTTAAAACAGGTTCCATTACAGTCAACACTGTAATATGAATACACTAAGTATGTCTTAAGTATGGCACAATGAAAACAAATGAACTAGAACAGTTCATGTAGTTCAGGGATGGGGAAGGACTTTCTAGGAGTAACACTAAACAATACCACAAATATAAATGAAAAGCAGACTAGAAAAGAATGTGATCGAAAGACAAAAATGCATTGCCCAGTTGTTAACTAGTCACCAAATAGGGAAGCATGCAAAAATCTGGGTAACATGGGTAAATCACCAAAAATACAAATGGGCAGTAAGACCCATGAAAGAAGTTTCTGGCTTCACTAGGGACCCAAAATGAAAATTGCTACAAGACATTCCCTTTTTTGGGCAAACTGGCTATTAGGGAAAAAATGAGCAAGATTACAACAGGCCCATTCCAACACTCTTGGTCACAGCAGAGCAGACCAACTCTTCTCCACGTTGTTAGGCAACATTAAAAGCCTTAAAATGTGCCTACTCTGCTCAGCCATTCCATCTCTAAGAATTTATCTTAAGCAGTGAATCAGACAAGTGTATGAAACATGTGTACACATGTTCACTATGCCAGTGCCTTAGCCAGAGCTCACACATCTTAGGCATTTTGCACACGCAGTGATTGTAACCTGAGAGGGGAGAAAAAAAACCACACCAAAAATATTCTGGGACAAATGCTGCCAGATGTACGGAATAACAATTCTCAATTTTCCAAAATGTACTGTTAATCCACCCCAACCCCAAGTTAAGGATAGAAGAAATGCTACAAACCCCACAGGATTGCATGCATACAGGTTGTACTTTCACTGTATATTTAAGTTCAAAAAAACAGAGCAAACCAATCCTTCTACTCTGAAGCTTGGTTCAGACTAAATTGGGCAGTAAGTGAACAGAAATCTGGTAACACGTAGGTTATTAAATTGTTTATTGTATTGCATTTACAAAGAAAACAGACAATGCATCCAGTAGAAAGAATAAAAATGTATTCAGAGTTTTATTTTTAACTGACAGCAAATAGAAATCCTTTAGTGAGGTCATGGCAATTTGACAGTATTATGATTAAATCCAATAAAGGTACATGGGGTACATGGAAGATCAAATTCTACAGCTGCTTCTTTCTACAGCTTCTAGTTCATCTGGCTCCTTAAATGATGGGGAAAGCCCTTATTTCATGTGAAACAGTTCCAAAACGAAGTTACAGGTTCTCCTACTAAAAGTTCTTTTCATGTCCATTGTTAAATGGGGCCTTCCATTTGTGTTTTGGTTACTTCACCTTAATATCATCCCCAGAATTCCTGTTATTCCACAATTGTGATTTTACAGTGTAGGAAAGAATTTAGTTCTAGCCTGCTATTGCTTTGGGGGCGGGGGGAGGGGGCGGGGTGTGTGTGTGTGTCGCTGAAAACCCAAAGTGGACTAGAATTGCTGAAGGATTTTCCCTGCCGTTGTCCGATGCAATCTTTTTATTCTCTTTATTCTTGATAGATGCATAGATAGCCTCACTTAAAATTCTTTCTATAGAAACATATCTGATTTCAGGACTACCCAATCAAGGATCTGATGAATGGCTGGCCACAGTTACTCAGGGTAATGCGTTTGAGTTTAATGGATTGCATAATTGTATCACTTTTTCCTTTGCCACCGTTGGTAGATAAATGACAGAACCTACATTCTAATTCCTGTATAGAAAGTTGGCTACACCAAAGTCTCATTGGTAGCTTTGCAGGAGAGCTTCACGGGGCACCTCCTTGGCCTTCTGTGATTCAGAGCCCTGTAGCCGCCCCTGGAGAACGCTGTATTTCCCAAGGCCCACTTGGCCCCAGCTGAGCAAGCGGCTGCGACCTCTGTCATGCCCCTTCTGCTTTTCAATCTGACCCAAGGAATCTGTAGTCTAGGGGAAGTCTGAGAGAGACTCATTCTAAGATAAAGATCATAAAGACTTTTCTCATTAAAAAAAGAAAAGAAAAAGCCTCAAGTACATCTCAATTATTTCAAAGTTGCAGTTAAAAACTTACATTATACAAGGAAATAGCAGCAGAGAATGGCTAATCTTAAACCAACCAACCCAAAACCTAAAAACGAATACGCCCCTCCCACCCCCCTGAAATAATGGAAGAAAAAAGTGCCATCCCATCCCTCCCCCTTGATTCTTTTATCCTGGGATTTCACTTAGGATCAGAAGCCTCAGAAAACCCAAAAGGCAAAGCAACAGAGGGAAACTGCTTCAAAGCTAAATTTTGTACAAGACAAAGTAAAAGCTGTAAACAAAAGTTTGGGGACTGCTTGGGAAAAAAATACGAACTCCAGGACATTTTCTCCTTAGATGGGAAATCTCTGAGGTCCAGATCTCCTTTCTAGAGTCAGCTGGAATTCTTCAGTTTGGGGCAATAAACACAAGTGAAATGAGTCGAGTGCCTGCCAGGGATTAACACACACACACACAAAAACCCCAAAGAGCCAATCAAAATAACTCACTGTTAGGGTAACAGGAGACACATGGGAAAGGACTGTTTGCAGAATATCTGAGGTTCTGAAGAAATTACTAGTCAATGGTTTTGTTTCAGTTTCCATAAAAAATCAGACTGAAGTTCCAAGGCTCTTAGAGTTATTAAAGGATGAAAAAAACATGAGTGTTTTGAACAGTGACAAAATGGTACCCAAATTTGGTGTTTATACAGCTCATTTAAAAGACAGTAGCTTAAAAAGTCGCAGGAAAAAAATGTGAACATAGAGAACAGCAACAATCCAGGAAGATGATGCAGCCCGGATATAGCACGTTTAATGTCTCTGCTGTACAGAGAAGTAACCCCTTCCCCCTTCTCATCCTTATGCTGGCAGCAGGATATGCACTAGAAAATTAGACTCTTAGAGTCAGTGAATTAAAGGATGAGCTCATACATCCTCAAAGCTCTTTTTAAAAAGGCTGCTTATAATTTAAAGGATGTCCTAATGGAAAGACAAGGGTACAGGGCGAGAGGCTGTTCCACATTTTAGTCCACTGTCTTTGGCAAAGCCCAATCAGGGCCAAAGTCACCTAGGATGCCCAATGGCTGTGGGGGAATCTCCACAGGGTCAAGTAAGCAAACCCAAATGAACATGCTGGATTAAAAAACAGAAACAAAAAACCCCTAGAAACCCTTGAGGGAAGAGCTTCACCCTGAAAAGGGAAGAGGGAAATGCTTGGAGGGGTGGGGCGAAGGGCTGAAGGGCCAGCCCGTGATCTCTGCTGCAGTCCTGGGCTGGGGCTTAGGAGTTGAGCCAAGGGTGGCGGAGACATTCGGCGGCAGTGGCTCTTTTCTCTGGGATCAGCTCCAACATGGGCAGTAAGAAATCCGTGAAGCCAGCTGCCTCTTCCTGAGACCACTCATACTTCTCCACTAGAACCTCAAAAAGGCCCCAGGGTTTCAGCTTCGTGATGTGTTTCAGGTCACCTACAGTAAAAACAGCACAAGAGAAACTGACCACCACAGACAAGTGACAACACTTTTTGGAAATCTAGGAACCAATCCAGGTGCTCTATAAGAACAAAATTTTGCCATCAGAATCTAACCCTTCATTTACAAGGCACCTCTCTTCCTACTGCATTCCCTGGAAATAGGTGCCTTCATTTTTCATGAGGGCCTAAAAATTTAAGAAAATTTGTTCACGTCACCATGCCAGGATTTTAGCCCAGGTCAAATTGGGTAGGGCTGTCAGGAATTAGGTATTTACTAAAATGAATATTCTGGAACATCAATCTATTTTTCCCTTCTTTGATGTAACAATTTTTTTAAAAGATTAAAGTCAAATCAGTGGCTTATTAAGGAAAATGCTGCTTTAAAATTTTTCTTATACAACACTTCTTTCAAGCCTCGTCTGTGGGCAGCAAGTGCCTCTTCGATTTCCCACTCGGTACAGGTGCACCATTAATCTGATTTTGCACACAAGCAGGAACTCTTACGAAGCACTTCATCGTTTTCCTGCCTAAAAGAGGAACATTAAGAAATATTTCTGAGTATGCTTGCTGTCAGTATTGAGAAAAATGATTTTTCTCAGCAATAGTGTACAAGTTGTGAGGAAAAAGGGAACCACGGCAAAAAGGAAAGTCCAGTTTTCTAGTCCCTCGTAAGTCAGGTTTTCACATTTCAGCTTTTAAACTTTATCTGAAATGCAGAAGAAAACATATTTAAATATGCCAACATATATTATCGAGTTGAAAATTTGAAGTGAGAGTTTTATCTTTGTTTCCTTCACTAATTAAGTGATAACAAACTTATGAAACTACAATATATAAAGTTAATTCACATGACTGATATGATTAAGTGACTGTGTTACGGGTCAGTGGGCTACAAGATGAGTGATACAGTCCTGCTCTTAAGCTTAAACCAAAATACTCGCATGCTCTTTGATAGAGGCAGTTCTTAGGCCAAAGACTTGCAAAAATTTGTCCATTTCCCAGAAGTGCTATATAGGGGTAATCAACCAACTATGTGCCTGGTACTAATACACATAGTAACTAATTTAATATGACATAAACCTTATTATTATCCCCATTTAGAAATCAGAAAACTGAGGTTGTATCAATGGCTACAAAACTAGTGGAGCAGCTGAAATTTGAACCTCATGGTCTGGCTCCAGCTTCTGCTCTTGACTATACTACTTCAGCTCTCTGCTAAGTAGACCATCCTTTTGTAGGTGCTGGGAACATGTACCCAGCTGTACTTACCTCTTAATTTTTAAACACTTTTGCTCTCTTAATGTCTCTCTCTCTCTCTCTCTCTCTCTCTCTCTCTCTCTCTCACACACACACACACACACACACACTCTCTCTCTCTCACTCTCTTTTACCTTTTTTGGTGAAAAACTCCTTGGAGTATTTTCCTGCCACAATGAGCTTGCGAGGCACCTTCCCCAGAAGTTCTATGATCAATGCAATGTGATCTGTATGTTTCAAATATTTCAAGAGGGGGGGAAAAAGACATACATAACAGGAGTAACAAATACAGTTCTAGACATTGGCAGAAAGAGTAGCATGCACACCTCTTTATAAAGCATTTCAGGCTTGCTTTCTGTCCTAAGTGGGAAGAAGAGGACTCAATACATCTAATGGACAATCCAGAAAACCATAAAAAATTAGGTGCTCACTCCAGTGGCATTTGAGCAATAAGTAAAAACAGCCTTGGTGTGAATGCTCTGCTTCCTGAAGTTGTATCCCTGGGGCACAGGTGAAAACTCATGTTACCAGTACTACTTCCATGACTGAGTAAGTCCTGCGAGTATTTCCCCCTGAGGGCAAAGAATCTCGGAATTCTGCCCATTTGCTCTGTAACGTGTGCAGTGGGGTCTAAAACAGAAGGGTAAGAAGAACAGGATCAAGGACAGGCTGTAAAAGAGGTTTTTCTAGGAACAGATTTTCAAGGCCAGCTGTTTAAAAGTAACTGCAAATAAAACCAAGGCCACTCAAGGGCAGACTGGGAAGACCAAGAATTATTTCAGGTGGCTGGTCATATGATAGCAGCTGGCATGTCCCTTCTGGAGTTTAGAGGCTTATCTACGTTTTTATTTCTATTTTGTCTATATACCTAAGTTCAGGCGGGATTTTTGGGAAAGGTGAAAAAAAAAATGTACCAATGTGCTTTTAGACATTCTAGAACTATAATTTATAAAAATGTTCATTATGACTAAAGCACTAACATACGATTATATGAATTTTCATAATCTCCCTGCACAATAGCCAAAGATATATACACCATTTTAAAGATGAGAAAATGGAACTTCAAGGAGAATGAATGGCCTTCCTGAAACTACCAGGCTAGTTAGAGCTAGAATGTGAATGGAAACCCACCTCTTACCTAGTAGAGTGGTGTGTATGTGTTTTTAAAAAATAAATCACACTTTTTAAGTAAAACCAAGCACTAACATTGTAGGCCACGGAAATGTCCAAGTCATGCAGTGCCTGGTAACTGTCAGAGCATAAACAGGGACTGTGAACACTGACAGGGACATGTGCGGTTTGTCATCAGGAAGTGAGCCTGGGACCAGCCAGCATCCACACTTACAGGCAGGTGACAGAAACGAGGATATGGAGAGGGTTTAAAAGTAATTGTTCCCAGCCGCAAGAACTTTTTAAATGAATTTAATCCTGTAGTTATATATTCATCAATGTAAAAAAAAAATTCACAAAGTTCTAATAATGTATCTTCTAGGGGAATAATATGCTAGACAGCAATATAGCTGGGAATTTTTGAAGGTTTCAGGTCTTATCTGTTTCTTATGTAAGAACTTACTGGTGTCTTTTTAAAAGCGCTTTACTATGTGAATTCCCTATAACCTCTGGGAAGTTTTAATTGAACTTACGGCTTGGTAACAAGTACTTCGCTGCTATGAAATTTATGCAAATTTTAGGCAGAACTTACAAATAAGTATCTTTGTATAAATTCATTGGGAGACTATGGTTTATCTTACTGTAAACTTCCAAGTGAAATATTTGTTCTTTTAATATTTTTCCTATACCAAGGAATTATTTTTCCCTTGAAATTGTTATTCACACTTAATTCCAACAACCTATAAATTAATCATGAGATTAATTTGCTTATCAATTAATCACTGGATTGATTTGATAGGCAAAATGATTACCAAGTATTGATCCAAAGACCCAGGGCTGTGGAACGTCAACAATAACAGCGTATATATTACAGAGGCCCCAGTCCTATTGTGATTTGCAACAAACTGCATGTACTAATCAGGGGTAATAAGGGGTTGCTTTTTTTTTTTTTTTTTTTTTGCGCTCTTATGGACCAAATTATAGTTTGAGGTTTCATTTAAAGACTGTTAGTATTGACTGGTACAGGAAGGAAAAATTAGGATCTAAATATCTAGGGTAGATGATTCCCCCTTGTCCCTTACTTGAGACTTTTTTATACATTTCAATTTTCAGGTTTGGTAGCATAGGGTCCTACGCAGTATAATTCTAGCCACTATATCTGTTCTGGACCACACACTATTTATAGAGTCTAGGGAAGTAAATAGAAAAAAAATTAATTTCCTTTCCAAAGAGATATAGTAGGGCATTTCTAAAACAATATAAATCTATAGCCCCAAACATAAAACCCAGAAAAAAAGCAAAAAGAGAACAGGGAAAGTCATATGTATACAAAGGTTCAGCTGTACCCACTCAAATAGGCACTTGGCTACAGGAATTACTTAGCACAGGCTCTATCAACATTGCCTATTAATATCCCAGAGGACCACAGTCTGAGAAATATAGAAAGCATTCTTGTTTCCATTGAGCATAAAACCTGATTTCCCAAAGCATCAAGGAAAGCACAGAAAGCAAAGGACTTATTTTCCTCAATGGGAGGGTACATTGCTACTGTTCTCTCAAAGTAATCCCATTAATCTGAAAACAAAAGCTGCCTAAACTGTACAATAGAAGATAAAATATTTAATAGTTTCTTCATTCACATTATCATCTCTTCTAGTTATTGGGATGCTACCATGATATGAAAAAAGAAAACCATATACTCAGTCGTATGCTTCCACAGCCTCCCAGACAAAGCAACTGACAGCTTGGGTTCTACCCACTGGCTACCACAAAATGTAAATTAATAATTATTTTAAAATACTGTAGTTATTTGTTTTCAGAGAGAGGGGAAGGGAGGGAGAAAGGGAGAGAAACATTAATCGGTTAGTTGCCTCTCTCATGTCTCCAGCGGGGGACTTGGCCTGCAACCCATCTGGTGCTCAATCCACTGAGCCACACCAGCCAGGGCTACAGTATTTTGTTTTAAAATGGAATTCTAAATGTTAGTATCATTTACAAAGAAAAAAAATATGGCTTGAATTTTCATGAAGGGACAAAAGAATGCTAAATGTTACAGAATTTATACAGACGAATTAAGATATGGTCTCTGCATTCAATAGTAGTGTGTTTGTGTATTAAAATTATTGATTTCTAAATAAAGCTGGAGGTATAACTGAGCAACAAGTTGATAAACAGGTAGATTAAAATTGAGTAAATAATGAATCACCACTGATAACTAGGTGTTTTAGAAGAATGCAAATTTTAGTTTAACCAATTGGGGCCTTCTCTTCTCATAAGGTTCTTTAGTATCTATTATAAAATATCTAGTATAAAATATCTAATATAAAACATCTTATATTTCTATGTTTTCTGGGATTTATATATACTTAAATTAGCACACTAAAAAAAGGCTGGGCGGTGGTTCTTCAGTACTAACTATTGATGTTAGTCACATGTTGGAAGTGTAACTATCACACACTAATATCCTCAGTTAAGGGGGCTCACCTTCATCTCGAGTGTACTCTTCCCCCGAATGAGGTTCAAACAAATAGTCACCTGTGGCCAGTTCAAAGGCCTAAGAAAAAGAGGATAGTGTAAGAAAGCATTAAAACAAAACAAAAAGCTTAATTTTATTTGGCTTAACATTAAGTAACCTGCAGATAATAATTAAAAAATATCTAAGGAATTATTCCTAAAGAGCTTTCCTTCTACACTTGTATCTTAATAAAGTGGAGCAGAAAAATAGCAAAAACTCAGTTAAATATCAGTATGTGGATATTCCATGCCCCGTGCCCCCGCCAAACTAGCAATTCAGACCTTGAATTTTCCTTTTGCTCAAAGGGGGCACATCTGGATAAGGTGATTTGAAGTTATTAAATTTTCACGACAATAGCAGGCTTAATTTTCTTACGTTATAATTTTACATGGCTTTCTTATAAATTGAGACTCTATATTCAAAATTAAAACCAAAAAAAAAATCAGTTATTTTTCTACCTATGACTCTTTAGTGTTTGGCAAAAAGTACATTTTAAAGTTTTCCTTGGTTAAGCACCCCTTAAACTATCCCAGGTAGAGAGTTCCCAATTCCTAGTCCTATAGAATATCAGAAAAAAAATCAAATGTAAATGGAGTCAGGAGCCACTCGTGATCGATGCGACCAGCAGGTTAGCACTCACCAACCAGGAAAAGAAAGGCACATGTTTGCCATCACAAGAAAACCTCCTATAAATGGTGTTTAAGAGTATCTGAAAAAGTGATTTCCTGTGGGATAAATGCCAAGCAGTATGAAAAGACAGCATTTGAGTGATGGGACTATATTAATTTTTCATTAATTATAATGGATTAAAAAAACCCAACAGAACAGTTTTAAAAGGACCTTATTGATATACAAGTGCAGTTATAAGTCAAGTGCTAATTGTGGGTTAATTCTAATTAAGTCAATGGCACTAAGTAGTCCAATCTCAAGAGGTGTGGGGTGGATTTATTTGGGGCATATTCTCAATTTAGACCCATGTTTAGGTCTTCGAGGCTTGCTGGTGTCAGGTTCTGCAGTTTCACAATGAGACCCCCTTTCTCAAAACAGTATTACCTGGGCTGTACTACCACCAAGAGCAAGGCCACAAAACCAGAAGTTTTAGGGTTGCCTCTAAAACACCTGGCATTCTATGGCTTCTTGCTAGGCTTAGCTTGTTTTACATTCCAGCAGTTCACTATGAAACTGAGCCACACTGACAGAACACGTAATTGTGCTACCCTCTAATTATCCTGAGATTTATAGTCCCAAGGTACAAAAGAAACAAACGGTGATTCTTATTCATCAAAATTTGTTAATCTCTTCTGACACCAGTACTTTAACTTTTTAAAGTCTTGTAGTGGGACTTCAGTAAAGATACTGAGATTAAAATTCAAAATAATACAGAAAAATTTCTAAAACTTAAATTTTCTAATTTTTTCCACCTAGATACTTACATCAAAAGTTCTCCAAGAGAACTTTATTTTTGAAACCTAAGGTAGTTACTAATAGTTACATTTTTATAAACAAGATAACAGCAAAACCCACACTAAACCAGACGATCACTTTATAATCAAAAACAAGCAGCAGATGCTCCGGATAATAAAACACCAAGTTGAACACCCCTCCTTTAGAGAGGACAAAACTGTGACCAAATGGAAAGGCAAAGCCCATCCCACAATACACAGGGCTCCCAATTCCTGCTCCCATGCCTGCGACCAAAGACCCAGTTCTATATCACTCAGGGTGACAGTGACAGACACAGGCAAAATCAGTTATAAAATCCAGTGTGCTGGCACATTTAGACAATGGGATTACATTGTGCTCAAAAGATACGAGCATTCAAGTCATGAAAAGACATGGAGAAGCCTTAAATGAATATTACAGAAGTGAAAGAAGCTAACCTAAAAGACTACATACTATATGATTTCAAGTATATGACACTTTGGAAAAGGCAAAACTAGAGAGACAGAAAAAGGTAAGTGGAGGCCAGGGACTGAGGGGAGGAAGGGAAAGAGGGATGACTAGGCAGCACAGAGGATATTTAGGGCAGGGAAATATTCTATCTCATACAATAAGATCCCCAGAATATTTAGAAAATTTAAAACATCTATTTTTTATTGATTCTTGATGTCCTTCACAGAACACTGCCTTTATATAGCTGCCTTTCTAAACTCTGTAGTCTCAAATGGTATAGGTAATCTCACAACTTGTCCCTCTACCTCTCAGAAAGGGTCCCAAATCTTTCTATCAATTAATTACAATGGAGGTAGGATCCATCTCTCCAGGCACTTCCAATATTCTAGGATTTATTTTTATTCTCTGAATATGGTCAAATTTAAGGCAACAATTCTACATCTATCAGCGAAATGAGAGAAGCCTAGGGGGGAGGCAGGAAACGGGGCTCCTGTTCTCATGAAATTGTCTCATGTCAAATAAATGCTTTCCTTCCGTGGTCAAGAAAATTCTTGCATGTGAGCTGGTCCAAACAGGTGGCAAGGCTAATACCTCTTTTACCTTTTTTTTTTTTTTTTGCCTCACTTTTTAAGCCTGACATAGTAAAAGCTATGTTAAGTAACAAGCAGGACCTAGTGCCCTCAAACAACCAACTATTAAGAACCACTTATTATCATAATAAATCAGATGCCATCTATAAACTAGCTATATTTTGTAGCTGGTGGTATCTCTCACTTATTTACTCTAACAAATCAAATTCCTCAAATTCAAGGCTTTAAAGTATGGCACGAAATAAGTCAGATTTTATTCCAATATTCTCTCATCTTGTGTATACAATACCAAACCTTTACTTCAAACATCAGCCCACTTTAAAAGTCAATGATATGCCATAACAAAACAATTTATAAATTCATGGCATATTAACAACATGGTTTTAACTCTATTATTTTTAGTGTAGATAGGTAACTAGTTATTAAGAATGAACAAAGCAAAGGGAATCAGACATTGTTGAGTCTAATGGACTAGGGAGCATGAGCCTGTTTGCGTCACCAGGAAGCTACACCTTCACACAGTCCAGGGGACCACAGCATTGCCCCGCCATGGATCATACCCCTGCCTTCCCCACTCCAGTACCAGTTTGTACGGGGGGAGCAAGTGAAAGAGAGCACAGGCACAACACAAGTCAAAATGGTGCTGGGGGAGGTGCTTGACAGCAGAGGCCTGTCAGTCTAACCTGGGAGAGGGATCAGTTGGCGGGGCGGGGGGAGACCCATCAAAAGCCCGAGAAAGTGATTGGTTATTTTGAAAAAGCACCTGTCCATCCCAAGCCTGAGATAATATAACCCAGCTTAACAAAGAAGCCCCACTAGCTCAGTTCACTTACCCCGTTCCCATACCCCGTTCCTGTACACATTCTCTCTGCAGTAACCATGTGGGTCTAGCAGCTGCGTAAGCACAGGCTCAGGTGGGAGCCTGGGTACAGCAGCATAGCTGGAAACAGTGCTAAGCTACCTGGATAGGGATGGAGGCTGCTTGGCAGCCGCCTGAAACAGAAACCCTTGCACACTGGCCTTGCTGAAGACACAGTTGGACTTTTTCCATGGCAGAACGGATGGAAAGGGACACTGGGAACCGAAAGGCAATCTTCTATTTCCACCTGAATAAATGTTGCCACACCACAACTCTCCTGTGTGTGTGTCTGTGAAATGCTTTTCTTGCCATCCCGTGAAAAAGCCCCGCTACCACTGGCAACATTATCTTTGGAATTTCAGGAATATAGGTGTCAAGAAACCTATGACTCAAACAGGTAGAGGTTTGTAACCTGTCCTTTCTCTTTCAAATTCTCCACAGAGTTGACTATGAATACTAAATGTTAAGTAAAATGAGTTTATTTTTTGCTCAGTTCACCCATTTGATGATCCACAAATATTCATTAAGTACTGTCTTACTATAAAGAATTGGTCTTTTTTCCTGTGTTCTGGAGAGAGTCTCTAACTCTTGAAATTTCCAAGTGATAAGAGTGCCCTTTGTTATTCATAGTGGAACCCTGGGCCACACTTAAAATTTATACTTTAAATTTATACTAATGAGGTGACTCATGATGAGCCTGAGTTCTGTGAGTCCTTCTATCAAATTACTGAATCTGAAATGATAGTGGAATCCCCAAATCTGCAACCCGATGGTCAGAAATACAGGTGTCTTGTGAAACTCAGAGCTTCTGGCTGTGCCTGAATTGATGCAGCCTTTGTGGGGAATGATGCCCTTGACTTGTGAAGTCTGCCATCAAAACTGCACTGTAAACACCCACTCGAAATGTGCCAGGGCCTTAACCAGACAATTTGCTATGTAGGACACACATGATTCCTGCCACCATGGCACTGATAACCTAGTGGAACAGAAGGAAGCAAATACATAACAACAAGGAAAGAGCACATTCCATTTCAGTAAACAATATAACATGTTCCAGCATGAGACTATTCATTGGGAATCATTTAGTATCAACTAAATCTAACCCATTTGAGTACTTGCTTGCCAAGGACAAAGCAGTAACTTAGGAATTTATTGACGATTGAGCTTTACCTCTAACGAGGTACAAAGATATCTGAGTAACTGCTGAACTGTACAGGCTGAAACCGTTTCCAGGGGTTTCCCTAATCTGAAAATAAGACTGGAGCTGAAAGGGCAAGGGTACCTGTAACCCAATCAAAAGCAACACCACCTCAGAGCAGTTGTTTTCAACTCACCTCCACATTCCCCCAGTCTCGAAACTGTAGTGAAGAAACATTTGGTTCCTTCACCTAATAGAAATTTGGCAGGAACCAAATGGGAAGCTAGATGTTTACAACTATCTTTTGAATTCAGGCCTCTCCAGATACAGGATTTAGAGTACCAGTGATATGTCACACAAAAAAACTTTTTCACTTTGTTAATTTGCTGCTCTACTGAAATGAACAAACAGCACAAGGTATGTCATTACCAAATAACAAGTGAAGGTCAAGGGGGAAAACATTACCATGCACGCTGTGCTCCAGATGTCAGCGGGAGTACTGTAGCCAGATCCTATCAGAACTTCCAAGGAGCGGTACTGCCGTGTCTGAATATCTTCAGTGAAGTGTTTATGCTGAGTAAATGCAGTAGGAAACAGTATTTAAAATTTATTTACTCTAAAAAGTAACAAGTCACGATTGCTTAATAATGGAGATTAAAGTAAATTCGTTGAAGTTTTCCCTAAACCAAAGTTTTTATTTAGTTTCCTAAGTATCATTTTGATATTAGCGCCAAGCAGTACTTTGCTTTACAGTCTACTCCAAATTATTTTTGCAAACATATGAATCTAAACTTAATATACACAGATTAGAGAGTAACAATTTTTTTAAGATTTAGGTTTCAAGTTTTGAGAACCCTAAAAACAGCACCTATGAAGAATTCTTGAGAGTGACATCAGCATCATGGCAGAGTGGAGCACACCCTTGGTCCTCCCCCTTAATCTACAATGGGTAGGATATTTGTAACTCAGCAAAGATTCCTCTGATCATTAGTATGTGTGAGAGATCCACACATCTGTACATCTTGAGGGTGGGTGGATTGGAATGCAAGGAAAGGCAGAACTGGGGGAACAGGAGGGATGGTGCCTGGATGTCCTGTTCCTCAGTGGCAGCTGAGTCCACAACCCCAGGGAGCAATGGAGAAGGGGCTTGTGACTATGCCCACCACCCCCAGTAAAGGGAAAGGCAGCAGCAACACTGGCACAAGCAACTCTGGCTCCCTTCCCTGGCTGCGGCGGTGCCTGCGGCCCTAGCTCCCCTGCCACCGTGGCAGTGTCAGAGACTGAGACAACCCTGGATGCAGTGGGCACATACTACCCTGGTGACTCTGGTGAAACCCATGGCTTCAGCAATACTGGAAAGCACGCACTAGTGATGTTGGAGGCAAAAGCAGCTACAAAAAGAAACCTCGAAGACACATTATGAAACTCTCTGCAGGAGCTGTGGAGGGTGGGAAATACTAGTAAATATAGCCAGAGTCTGCTCAGGTAAGAGAAACCAAAAATTTGTGCTATAGTACCACCTACTGGAAAACAAAAAGGCCTCTAATCATGAACAGGTTGAATTGTTAAAATTAAAGTTGTACTAAGTAGGAAAAGTGTTCACTACTTCAAATGCACCAGCAGAAGGATCAAGCACCGTGAACAATCATGGTAACACAGTATCACAAACATAAAAATGGCATTTGTCCAGAAACCAAACTAATGTCACATAAGATTGTGATCTAAATGACAGGGAATCCAAAACAGCCATCATGAAGAAACTAAATGAGATGTAAGTAAATTCAGGAAGGCAGTTCAATGAGCTCAAGAATACAATTAATGAACAAAAGGAGTGCTTTACAAAAGATAGTGAAACTAAAAAAGAACCAAACAAAAAGGAGCTCTGGACCTGAAAAACTCAAAGATAAGATAAAGAATACATTGGAAAGAGAGTAGACCAGATAGAAGAGGGAACTAGCAAGCTCAAAGATAAATATCTAGAAATACTTCAGGTGGAAGAGCAGAAAGAACTAAGATTTAAAAAACAATAAAACTCTATGAGAACTATCCAGCTCCACCAAGAAGGGCAACATAAGGATGATGGGTATGTCAAAAGCAGAAGAGAAGGAGGAGGAGACAGAGAGCCTATTTAAAGAAATGACAGAAGAAAACTTTCCAAACCTGGAGAAGCTGGACATACACGAAGGTCACAGAACACCTAATTTTCTCAATGCAAAGAAACATTCTCTAAGATACATTATATTAAACAGTCAAAAGTCTATGGTAAAGAAAGAACTGTACAGGCAGCCAGGGAATAAAGGAAAGTAACTTACAAAAGAACCCTCATCAGCCTGTCATCAGATTTCGCAGCAGAAACTCTACAGGCCAGGAGTAGAATGACATAAAAAAATAGTGAGAGGTAAAAACTGTCAGCCAAGAATAATTTTCAGAGCAAAGTTATCCTTCAGACATGAAGAAGAAAGGCTTTCCCAAACAAAACAAAAGCTGAGGGAGTCATCACTGCAGACTTTCCTAACAAGAAATGCTGAAAAGAGCTCTTCTACTAGAAACAAAATGACAAACATATATAAAACATCAAGTAAGGTGACAGAATCAGAAAAATCGCAACTCTAATACAGAATATGGTACTAAGAACTTAATTACAACATGAAGGTTAAAGGGGGAAAATTCATTAAAAACAACAGCTACTCCAATATGATAATGAACACAAAACCTAACAAGGAATAATCTGTCAGTACTAACTTCTCATATATCAATAATCACCTTAAATGTAAATGGACTGAATTCATCAATCAAAAAGCACAGAGTAGCTTGATGGATTAAAAAAACAAGACGCAACTATATGCTGCTTAGGAGACTCACCTCAGCTAAAAAGATAAACAAAGACTCAAAGCAAAGGGGTGAAAAATGACACTCTAAACAAATGGTATCCAAAAGAAAGAGAGTGCAGCCATACTTATATCAGACAAAATAAATTTCAAGCCACAAAAAGTAACAAGAGACAAAAATGGACATTATGTAATAATAAAGGAGATAACCCATCAAAAAGACAACATTTACAACAAACTTAAGAGCACTAAAATATATAAAGCAATTAACAGACCTAAAAGGGAAAACAGACCAAAACATAATAGTGGTAGGAGACTTTAACACCCCATTTATACCAAAGGATAGAGCATCCAGAGAGCAAGTCAACGAGGAAACACTGGCATTAAATAACACATGAAATCAGATGGATTTAATGGATATATACATAACATTCTATCTGAAAGCAAAAAAATACACGTTCTCAAGTGCACGTGGAACATTTCAAAGACAGACTGTATGTTAGGGCAGAAAACAAGTCTCAATAAATTTAAGACTGACATCATATCCACTGTCCTTTTTGAACACAATGGTATGAAACTAGATATCAACTACCCGAAGAAAGCTGGAAACATCACAAATATGTGATTAAATGACACACTATTCAGCAACTCTGGGGCAGCAAAAGAATCAAAGGAGAAATTGTAAAAACATGGAGACAAATGAAAATATAACATACCAAAATATATGGCATATGTAGCAAAAGCAATAATAAAAGGAAAGTTCACAGCATCACTGGCATCCATTGAAGATACTCTGAGTTTGGTTCCTAATCACATTAAAACAAATTGTAACTTTTTTGCTAGTGGCAGGTCTTGTCTTCAATTTGTAAAAAATGTAACATCTGTGAAGCTCAGTAAGATAAGGTATGCCTACCCCAAGAAACAAAAATCTCAAATAGATACTCTAACCTTAAACCTAAAGGAGGGAAACAGTAAGAATCAGAGCAGAAATAAATCAAATAGAGACTAAAAAGACAACAGAAAGGATGAGTGAAACTAAGAGTAAGTTCTCTGAAAAGAAAACTTTAGCCATGGTCACTTAAAAAAAAAAAAAAAAAAAAAAAGATTAAAGGGGAATCAAGATGGCGGAGGAGTGAGTGGAAGTCACACTGACCTCCTCCCAGGAACAACCTGGAATAACAACTAAATTGTGGAGAAATCACCTGGAACAAACAACTGAACCATAGTGAGAGAGAAGCCTTGTAACTTCAGAGACAGAAGCATTGGCTTTAGCGCAATCCAACTGGTAAGGAGTGAGGAACAGACTTGAGAAGGCGCGCAGGGCGCCCACAGGTGGCAGCACCAGAAGGATATTGAAATGGCCAGTTGGATCCCCGTGAGAAGAGCGGGCTCTAAATAAAAAGCGGGGATCTCTAGCCCACAGCACCAGAAAACAGCCAGCTGCGAAAAGCGACAGAGTTGTTCTCTGCCAGAGACAGGCAGCTGGAGGTGCAAAGAGCCTTTTAAAGGGCCAACACGAAATTTTTATTTGCAGCCATTTACCCCGGTCTCTGGCAAAGGTGGGGCAGAGTAGGCTAGAGACGCCTGAAGTGAGATTGGGGAAGGAGGCTTTGGGGAGAGAACTGAGAGTGTAGCCGGAGGGATCTCAGTGCTGACTTATCCCCCATGAGGCAGCAGCCATCTTGCTCAGGCAGACCAGACCCCTGAGTGGCAGCAACATCAGAGGACCTGATAGCCCCACCCCCAGGTAGGATTCCACCCTGCCCTATGTTGTCTAAGCCACTTGCTGAGTGCCAAGTGGCAGCCACAGACAGCAGATCCCTGGCTAAAGAGGATGCAGAGAGGTCTGGAGACACTTGAGGAGAGACTGGGGACAGAGGCTTTGAAAAGAGAATGGAGACTGTAGTTGGCAGGATCCCAGTGAGGACTCTTCCCCCATATGGCAGCAGTCAGAGAGGACCCAATAACCCTGCCCCTAGGAGGGACTCCACCCTGCCCTGAGCTGTCTAAGGTGGCCTGCTGAGTGCAGAGTGACTAGATTAACAGCTGAAGGAGACAGCCACAAACAGTAAATTCCCAGAAGTCTTGAACAGACTGCCTAAGGTCAGACAGGGCCAACACCTGACATCCTCAGAGGCAGATCCAGAAAGAAAAAAACAGCGGCCTCCTACCACAGAAGTTCATACCACAAAGTCAGGAAATCAAGACAGATCAACTTAAGAAGTAGAAGCAAAAAAGAAGAGTCTCACAAAGAATGGGAAGACAAAGAAATACCCCTCCCCCCACTCAAAGGGAAAGGAGGAATCCCCACAAAGAGAAATAAATGAAACAGAGGCAAGTAAACTATCAGATATTGAGTTCCAAACAATGGCTCTAAGGAAGCTCAGTGAGCTCAGAGAGAATTACAAAACCTACAGGGAAACTATGAGGAACTTACCGCAAACTGTATCAGCATGAAAAAGGACACAGAAGCTATCAATAAGAGGCAAGAAGACATGAAGAATACAATTTCTGAATTAAAGAACACAGTAGAAGGAATCAAGAGCAGGCTCGAGGAAGCACAGGGTCAAATCAGCCAGCTGGAAGGAGAAGGTAGAAAAAAGCTCCCAGAAAGAGCAAGAAAATGAAAAAAGACTCAAAGAGAATAAAGAGGCATTTAGGGAAACGCTGGACAACCTGAAATGTCATCATATCCGTATAATAGGGATACCAGAAGGAGAAGAAGAGGAGCAAGGGATAGAGAACCTGTTTAAAAAAAAAGTAATGATGGAAAACTTCCCTCACCGGAGGAGAGAAATAAGTCACACAAGTCCAGGAAGCACAGAGGGTCCCATTCAAGAGGAACCCAATGAGGCCCACTCCAAGACACATCATCATTAAAATGGCAGATATCAAAGACAAACAGAGAATCCTAAAGGCAGCAAGGGAGAAAGAGGCAGTAACATGTAAGGGAGCCCAGATACGGCTAGCAGCTGACTTCTCAACAGAAACACTGCAAGCCAGAAGGGAATGGCAAGAAATAGTCCAAGTAATGAACAGCAAAGGCCTGCGACCAAGACTGCTCTACCCAGCAAGGCTCTCAATTAAAATGGAAGGCAAAATAAGGAGTTTCCCAGACAAAAGAAGACTAAAAGAATACACTTCCACCAAACCAGCATTGTAAGATATGCTAAAGGGACTGCTTTAAGAAGCTGAAGAAAAAGAGTCTATGAATGCCCAGTTCCTTTCACAGTTGCCAATACTTGATATTACCAATATTTTTTAATACGTATTAATCTGATTGTGACAATGATATTATTTTAATTATTCCTCTATTATTTGTTGAAACTAAACCTGTTTTGTATATTTCTTGCCTATTTCTATTATTTTTAAAAGCTTTAAATGACTTTTTAGTATTCTTTATCCATTTTTTGATTAAAGGTTTATAGAATTTTTTCCCTATAGAAAAAACCAAACCATTAACCCTTTTTTAGATATGCTGTAAATACTTTCCTATTCTATTATTTGTCCTTTAACTTTTTTTATATGTATATTACTATACAGTCATATTGTCAGTATTTTACTTTATAGCTTCTGGGTTTGAATATTTTACTTCAGGGTGAGAAAGTATAATTTTGTATTTTCTTCTGAAACTCCTTAGATCCTACATATTGATTTTTAACTCATCTGAATATTTCTTGTATAATGTGTGAAATAGGGCTCAAAATTTTTTTTATTTCAAGTAACAGTTGTCTATGCACCTTATTTGTTTCAACAAATATTTCAAATAATTGATTTGAAATATCGACTTAATCATATACTATATTGTTAGAGATATACATTTGTCTCTAGAACGCTCATTTTATTTCATTGATCTACTTGATTATTTCTGTGCTGGTGTCATGCTGGTTTAATTGCTGAGACTTTATAACGGTTTTAAATTTTTTAATATTTTATAATTAACTGACATTTAAAAAATAAAATCAATCTGCATTTAAGAAAGAAAGAAAGAAGAGAGAGAGAGAGAGAGAGAGAGAGATGGAACTCTTACCTTTTGCGATAACATGCATGAAATTGGAGAATATTAAGCTAAGTGAAATAAGCCAGTTGATGAAAAGACAAATACCATATGATCTCACCTATAAGTGGACTCTATTCAACAAAATAAAGTAACGAACAGAACAAACCACAGGCATGGAAACATGGAGCAGACTGAAAGTGACCAGAGGGGATGGGGAAAGAGGATAATAGTGGAAAGAAGCAGAAGGGACTAGACAAAGAACATGTATAAATGACCCAAGGAATGGACAACAGAGTGGAAATTGACTGTGGGAGCGGGGAGTGCGGGTGGGATCGGTGGAGGGGGGTAAAAGGGGGAAAAAAGAGACAACTGTAATAGAATAGACATGATTTATAAATAAAAAAACTATAAAAAATAAAGTTATTATTGATAAAAGAGAGAAGATTCAAATAAATAAAATAAAAAATGAAAGCAGTTACAATGAATACTACAGAAATATAAAACCTTGTTAAAAGCTATATGCCACTGAACTAAATAATCTAAAAGAAATGGATGAATTCTTCGATCATACAACCTTCCTAGACTGACGCATGAATAGAAAAATCTGAACAGACCAATCACTAGTATGTAAATTAAGACTAATAAAAAATCTCCCAAAAAGCAAGTCCAGGACAACATGTGACACTAGTGAATTCCATCATACATTCAAAGATTTAATACCTATCCTTCTGAGAACATCTTTTAGTAATCTTGTTGGTGGCAAGATTTAGGCTTCGTAATGAAAATATGAACAAGGCTGTAGAAACTTGAGGGGGAAGAATTAAATCCAAGGAGATTCACAGAAAAAAAAAAAAAGCACAATTTGAAAATTCAGGGACTTCTGGCCAAAAAGGAGGCATAGGTAGATACACATTGCCTCCTCGCACAACCAAAAGGAAACAGGATATTTAAAAACAAAAAACAACCAGAACTGCCAAAAAAAATTGAACTTCATGGAAGTCCTACAACCAAGGAGTTAAAGAAGGAACATTTATCCAGACCTGTAAGAGGGGCAGAGACGGGCATCTGGGGCAGAGAGAATGCGTGGCAAGGTGGTGGGCTGGAGGACTGCGTGGTCCTACATTCACATGCAGATAAACTGGGAGGAACAACGTGGGAGAGACAGACTGCGCAACCCAGGGTTCCAGCTCAGGAAACTAAAGCCTCAAAACCTCTGTGAAAATCTGTAGGGGTTGCGGTGGTGGGAGAAATTCCCAGCATCACAGGAGAGTTCATTGGAGAGATCCACAGGATCCTAGAATGTACATGAACCCACTCACCTGGGAATCAGCATCATACGGGCCCATTTCACTTGTGGGATGATGTCAGGGAAGTGGCTAAAAGTCAGCCGAGAACCGAGTGAGCAGCATTGTTCCCTCTCTGGTCCCTCCCTCACATACAGCACCACAACACAGCCACATCAGTTGCCCGGCCCTAGCAAATACCTAACGCTCGCCCCTTATAATGTAACAGATGTGCCCAGACAAAAAAATATGGCCCAAATGAAAGAGCCAATCAAAACTTCAAAAAAAGGACTAAGTGACAACATGATAGACACAACCTATCATATGCAGAGTTCAAAACACTGGTAATCAGGATGCTCACAGAAATGATTGAGTACGGCTGCAAAATAGAGGAAGAAGTGAAGGCTAAGTAAAGTGAAATAAAGAAAGATATACAGGGAAACAACAGTGAAGGAAAGGAAATGGGGGCTCAAATCAAGGATCTGAAACAGAAGGAAGAAATAAATATTCAACCGGAACAGAATGAAGAAACAAGAAATCAAAAAAACGAGGAGAGGCTTAAGAACCTCCAGGTCAACTTTAAATGTTTCAACATCTGAATCACAGGGGTGCGGGAAGGAGAAGAGGAAGAGCAAGACATTAAAAACTTATTTGAAAAAATAATGAAGGAGAACTTCTGCAATCTGGCAGAGGAAATAGACTTCCAGGAAGTCCAGGAAGCTCAGAAAGAAACTGGAGCTTCTGAGAGAGAGAAGCTCCAAAGATATTGGACCCAAGGAGCAACACACCAAGATACATCATAATTACATTATCCAAGATTAAAGATAAGGAGAGAATCTTAAAAGCAGCAAGAGAAAAGGAGACAGTTACCTACAAAGGAGTTCCCATAAGATTATCAGCTGATTTCTCAAAGAAACTTTACAGGCAAAAGGGGGCTGGGAAGAAGCATTCGAAGTCATGAAAGGCAAGGACCTACATCCAAGATTACTTTATCCAGCAAAGAAATTATTCTACCATTTAGAATGGAAGGGTAGATAAAGTGCTTCCCAGATAAAGTCAAGTTAAAGGAGTTCACCATCACCAAGCCCCTATTATATGGAATGTTAAAGGGACTAATCTAAGAAAAAGAAGATCAAACTATGAACAGTGAAATGGCAACAAACTCACAACTATCAACAACTGAACCAAAAAAACCCTCCAAAACAAAAACAAACAAGAACAGGAACAGAATCACAGAAATGGAGAGCACATGGGGATTATCAGTGGGAATAGGGAGGGGGGAAAAATGTACAGGGAATAACAAGCATAATTGATAGGTACCAAAGAGGGACGGGGAGGTAAAGAACAGCATAGGAAATGGAGAAGCTGAAGAACCTATATGTACGATGACCCATGGACATGAACTTTACGGGGGGAGGCAGGGGAAAAGCATTGCTGGTGGGAGGGGTGGTGCAGGGCAGAAAAAAATGGGACAACTGTAATAGCACAATCAATAAAATACGCTTTAAAAAATTCAATGGCTACATGGGGGAGACAGCAGGAAAAGCCAAAAGCAAATCTGTGGTAGAGGCCTACAGGTTTGTCTGTCTGTTGACAAAAACAGAGATGAAGAGACTTGAGAGAAGGAAACGGTTTTCATAGGAAAACAAGGAATTGCGACAGTTTGAAGTAAAAATAATAGCAGGTGACACATTTAGAAAAAAACATGCTGTTCAAAGGTGTTGTCTTTATTCATGTGCCTCATTAATGCCTTACAAAGATGCTGTAAATAACAATGTCAAGTAAATGACATCATGTATTAGCAAAAATAAAGGTGGACTGGATACGTACTTACATTTCCACTCACTCCTAAAACTCTCTAGTGTTATTTTTTAAAGCCTTAACTGACAAAGACAGAGTGACAAAGAAGAGCAATAAAATTTAAAAGTTGGAAAGCAGAGAGATCTTTGGTGAATGTCTTAGTG
This sequence comes from Pteronotus mesoamericanus, assembly GCF_021234165.1. NCBI lineage: Eukaryota > Metazoa > Chordata > Mammalia > Chiroptera > Mormoopidae > Pteronotus > Pteronotus mesoamericanus. The sequence continues at coordinate 5,968,046 of NW_026555085.1, forward strand.
GATCCAAGAAAGCTGAGTAATAAGCCACTGGCATAGCTGAAAAGCAATGTGATGTATATCACAGTACACCTCTTTCAAGGCTGAGGATTTGGAAGTATAAAGCATCTCTAGAAGTAGGGATGAGGGTGGGATTCAACACAGGAATACTATTTTTGTTTTTTTCTTAAAGACTTTATTTATTTTTTAGAGAGAGGGGGAAGGGAGGGAGAAAGAAAGGGAGAGAAACATCAATGTGTGGTTGTCTCTCGCATGTCCCCTACTGGGGACCTGGCCTGCAATCCAGGCTGGGAATCAAATTAGTGGCCATTTGGTTGGCAGGCCAGCACTCAATGCACTGAGCCACACCAGCCAGGGCAGAAATACTACTTTAAAATATCTTTTAAAGAAACAGAGTTCCAGAACACAGAGCTTGATGTATTCTAACAGTCCCTTCCCTGGCCTACAGACCATTTGGAGGTTTTCTGTGGAGTGGGTACACCAGGGTCTCTGGAGGATGCTCAGGACAGTTGAAGGGAGAACAGTATTCTGAAAACAGGGAAATGAAGTAACTGCATGCAATTTTATGTTGAATCCTGAATTTTCCTGCTTAACTCAGCTTCCAGAATACTACTCTCTGGGTAGGGTATTTGAGGAAGATTGTAAGTGAGGAAAGATCCAGAGATCCTGACATCTGAGGATGAAATGAAACAGCCTGACAGATGTACAAATTGCCAGTTCTAAGAACAGTCACAGGATCTGAAGTTCAGTAGAGGGAACACAGTCTATAATATTTAATAACTATGTATGGCTCCAGGTGGGAACTAGACTTTATCAGGGTGATTACTTCATAAATCATATAAATGTCCAATCTCTAGGTTGTACATCTAAAACTAATATAATCTTGCATGTTCAAAAAAAACCAACAACCAAAGAATAACAGTCAACAAGACCCACCAGGCAGGGCCTCCAAATGGCTTTCTAGTAACTTCTTGCAACAAGATACCTTGTAGGAATAAAATGTCAAAAATGGAAAAATAATATCCTCTGAGAGATAACCAGGGGAACAAGACCTCTGAAGAGTAAAAACATAAAGGGGAAATGAGAAAAAATAAGACTGATAACAATTTGAGAAATCTCCCAGAAAATAAAACAAAAAGAAAATTATGTAAAATGGGACAGAAAGTTAAGAAGTGAGAGCACCTGCACAGAGGTCTAACATGGGAAAAATGATACTTTAGAACTAAAGAATAGAGATCAAGGAGTAGAGAATTAACAAAAATCAAAAAACGAGAAAAAACCAAAGAACCAGAGTTTCACTACTGAGTACTTAGCATAATGGATGAAAACAGGCCTTGCACAATGGATGAAAAATAACAGTGAGGCACACTGCTATGAAATGGTGATCCTACAAATTTCCATGGGTGAAAGGTTTCACATGAACAAAATCAAGACTCAGAATGGCATTGGTCTTTAGAAGCAACAAGACGGAAACTAAGAGACAATGAAGGGAGAAATGACAACCACTCTGAGGGAAAATGATTTTCAACCTAGAACTCTACAGTCAGCCGACTGACTGTAAAAGCAGAATAAAAACATTATCAGATGTGCAAGGCTCCCCTCTACCTGCCCAATCTCATATACCCTGTATTAGGAAGCTACTGAAATTGTATGTACTCCAAAAAAAACTAAACAAAACCAAAACCAAGAGAGAGCAGAGAGACAGAAAACAGGGACTATAAAGAGAGAGTAAACAATAATCTCCAAGATGATAGTAAAGAAAATCCCAAATGGCAGAAATGCAGCAGGCCTACAGGGAAACCCAAATGATGAAACAGGTTAGAAGACTCCAACTTCCAGGATAGAGCTCTTTAGGAAAAAAGGAGCTGAAAGAGTACCATGGTATTTGCATGTATTAAAGTGTTAAGTATTTACACCACTGGGTGAAAATATGGGGATGAATTAAGTGATAAGTGTACAGAGACGACTAAGCAGTGAAACATAGTGTTAGGCAGAAAGGGAAAAGGAATTCTAACACAATTATACTCTGTTCAGCTAAGGATTGCATTCGAGTCCTAATGTATATTTGGAATGATTACCTAGCCAAAAATAATACTGAGGTTGGGGACAGGTGCAGTGGTGGTAGATTAGTCCTCCTTTTCCGGAGGAAGAAATACCTAAAACTGAAAAAAAGAATTGGGAGCAATATAGCCAAATTATTTATAAGTGACATGAAGGTAAATACTGTCATGTGAAGAGAGAAAAATTGGAAAGGGAAAATATAAAAAAGGGTTATAAATAAGGGAAGGTTATAAAGAAAGAAGTGAAAAGAATGTTCATTAAAATATTAGCTGGAAATCTGCACATAGAACTGAAAAGGCTTTCTTTTGTCGGCACAACTAAGCCCAAATTCTCATTCATTATTAGTCACTTCAAAACAAAGCTCTGAGACAAGGTTTACTTACCACCCAACACGCATTTCCAAGATCAGCAATCTTCACTTGGAGCTTCTCTGCATTTTTTGGATCAAGGGGATTAACAAGAAAATTTCCAGCAGTGGATTTTCCTATAGACAACAGGCATCATCAGCAAGACTGTTCAATGAACACAAAACTACCCAAAGGTTAATAAAACTCTGAGGTAATACACACAGGATCCCAACTGGGAACCAACAATAACCTTTCTAAGGTAAAACCTTAGCAACACCTTGAGTTTCCAGAATTAAAACCTTCATACCAATAAATGTAGTACGGTGCACTTATTTATATGACCAAGACAATTCAAAGTTATGGACAGATTTACACATCGAAGGTAACTTGGACACCCGCTACAAAGCAATTTACAAACACCATGGTACTTTTAGTCTAGAAATTCATAAATATGTTAATGCAGGGAAGGAATACTGTGGAAGTATGTCTGCATAGGTACCTTTGTTGTCCAGTGGTCCATTATGTTCTTGGTCTTGTTCGTCTTCACAGGGTATCTCTGCCCGAATGCTTTCCTGAAGTTGACTCATGTCCCGTTCACTGAATGACTGGTCTACTTTTGATGAAGACTGGCACACCATGGTATCTGACACCTCAGATGTTACGGGTGTACAAGAGTCTGTTTCTTGAGATGTGCTGTCGTCTCCATTTTGGGAGGTTAGGAAACTAGTTTCCTGCTTCAAATTTTGGACATCACAGTCATTAGCATTATGTAGATCCTCTTTAAGCCTCAATGTTTCTTTATTACTGTTCTCAGTATAATTAACGATTTCAATTACTCCATTGCAATTAATTTCTGCTGCACCACCCTCTACACCACGTTCCGTAAGTGTTTGATCCTGGTCAACGGTACTTGACTCTTCTAAGGAACAAACAGACAAAAAGGATGTATGTGTATGCGTAGGAGTGAAAGAAGAGAAAAATTTCTCCATGAGATTAAAACATTTTCTAGAACTTACGGTTACATAAAAACATGACTGAACATCTGAAACCTATTTATGGAAGGACAAAGATCCTCTTATCCTTACCCAATTGCTAAATGAAGTCTATGTTGCATTTCCTGAGAAAAATTAGAAATTACATTTGAATACCACCTGCCTAACATTTATGACAAGTTCTATATAAGGACACCCCCAGAGATGTGCTGTATGCATGAAACCACTACATATAACAATGATAATGTTAAAGTTTGCTATAAAGTAATTTTTGTGATGCTCTATTTATACCAAGTTTTTCTTGGGTCATTTTATTAGGTGGGTTCTCTTTCAAGGGTCTTTCAACAGGACTCTCTGATTCTTCTTGCTTGTTTGGTCTTTTTTGCCCAGGGCCCGACTCTTTCTCCATTTCCTCAATTTCCTGCATTCGCTTCTCTAGTAATTCTGCCTGGCGCTTCTGCTTCTTCTTCAATTTCTTCTTCTTATTCTTTGACATTTTGTCAGCCTGGGCGGAGATTACAAACAGATAAAGCCTTCAGGTGGCTAATCCATTACCCCTAGTTGGAGATAACTGTTAACTTAATTACTTCCTAATCAAATGTCGCTCTTTCCCTAACACAGCACTTAAGTTTTTCATTAACTTAAAAAAAATGTGTAAACTCTTATCATCAAAATAAATAAAAATGAAATCAACAACAAAAGAGTTCCTCTGAGCAGTCTGTGGGGCTGGTATACTCTAAGACACACTCAAATTTATGGACGCCTCACCAATACCAACTTGTGGAAGATGCATGAGAATTTATTGAAGAAAATTATAGAAGCGCAGGAATATTTTTTCTTTGGTTTTCAAATTCTAAACAAACTGGAGAACCCCTGCCCATTGCCCATAGATCAGAATTAAATATGGAAACACCATATACTTACTGGTTTAGGCTGGGGCGCAGTACTGACTGAAAAGAAAAGGAAACTAAGTAAGAATCCTGGCATTCAGCAGGCAGTATAAACTAATGCTCGTTATAGATACCATACCAAAACTTTTGGTTTATACTGTAGCAACAACTACTTAAGCAACTTTGGTAGACACAGCATTGCTTTCTTAAAAGAACGAATAATGCATACAAAAGTTGACAAAGTAAGTTTAAATAAATTAAAATTCTTCAGATAGCATAAATATATGCAGAGCCAAGCCTCCATTTCTGGTTTCCACTATTCATGCTGCTAAAATCCCATTCCTTCATAATGCTAAAAATAGAATATGATAGGCAACAACCCCTCATCCCTATCCAGGACTCTCATCTCTAATTCTTCCACTTATTCCTTGTCAGTTTTAAACAAAGACTGGCATCAAGAGCTGTAGTAATTTGTTACATAGCATATCACGGATATTAGTTTAGCTTAAGTGAGAGGCAGAATCTGCAGTCTCTCTTTAAATAGTTTTTAAATTGTGATAAAAACACACAAAGTTTCCCTCTTAACCATTCTTAAGTGTATATAGTTCAGTACTGTTAACTGTATGTACTACCACTGTGTAAAATTTCTAGAATCTTTTCAGTTTGGGAAAAAAAAACAAACACCCCAAAACTAAAACTCAATGCTCAAAATCTTCCCATTTCCTCCTTTTTGAGTTTTCCTTTTTAAAGGAAGCCTATGATAATTGATACTTCAACTTGAGATCAAGAAATCTCCATAATATAAACTACTAAAATTGAAACCTGTACCTCAAATGGAAAAAAATTACCACAATCATAGTAGTCAATATTTATCTAGCACAAAATACTATGTGGCACACTGCCAACTGCTTTAACATAAAATTTAATCCCAATAACTCCTGCATGGGAAAAAAAATGAGGTGAAGTGACCCAGCCAATGACGAAGCCAAGATTCAAACCAGGGCTGTTCATGTCAGTGCTTAAACTCAAGCTCTTGATAGAAGTATTATCTTGCTCCTGATCCATAAATGAGCATGTATGATCACGTTAAGAGGTACACACATCAAAAATGGCCATCAAATAACAAGAGAAAACATTTTGAAACAATATGAATTAGCTTATATATATACAGTTGACACAGGTTTGAACTGTATGGGTCTACTTGAGGATTTTTTTAAATAAATACTATAAATGTATTTTACTAATGACTTTTTAAATATTTTCTTTAGCTTACTTTACTGTAAGAATATAGTATGTAACACATAAAATACAAAATATGTGTTAATCTATTGTATGCTATTGGTAAGGCTTCTGGTCAACAGTAGGCTATTAGCAGTTAAGTTTTGGGGGAGTCTAAGTGGTAAACTGCAAGAAAAATATTGAGATGTCCTAGATTAAATTACAGCAGGCAGGAGGGATAAAGGAAGAGTTGGAAGGTTAATCTGCCACTGCGAGCCCAAACCAAGAAAGACTGATAACACTCTTGAATGTATGGCTGAGACTTGCAATTAACCTCCAGGTGGCTAATTCTGAGAGAATAGCCTAATAGCTGACCACCAGGCACCACCGCATCGTGCTTATTAAGTATGCTTTTTCCAGACTGTTGCACACAACGGATCTTAGACAGCAAACACTTCTTCCTTCTGGACTATGTACCTATCCCAAAACTAAACCTTTACAGTTAAATTCTTTCTTTTAAAAATTTTCACTGGAGGACATGCTTATTGATTTTAGAGAGAGGAGAAGGGAGGAGAAAGAGAGGGAGAGAAACATCGATGTGAGAGAGGAACATCTACTGACTGCCTTTCCCATGTGCTCTGACCAGGGACTGAACCTGCAACCTAGGCATGTTCCCTGACTAGGAATCGAACCTGTGACCTTTTAGTTCCTAGGATGATGCTTCCACTGAGCCAGGGCCTAGAGCTAAATTCTCTCAAAGCAATTTACATCTTTCCTCCCCTAAACTGTTTGCATAAGAGAGCCCTGACAATCCCAGGACGGTGGATATGTTGTCTCCTTCATTTAGACTTGCTGCTGGTGGTTTCAACACATGCCCTAGGGCGTAGTCCTTTTTCTGGCTAGCATGTGGCTCAATAAAGCTTTTCTTTTAGAAAAGCTTCTGGCTATGATTTAACACAGAAAATCTGTGAAGGTATGGTGGGGGGAGGTCTGAGTGCTTAACTCCCTGGTTGTTCAAGGGTCAATTGTACAAAATACATGTGCCTAAAAGGCACAGTCTTCTCCTAATATGGAAGAAATACTGAGAATGAAAAAAGTATTTGGAGGGCTGGGACTATTTCTTACACATAAGCTCTTGCTGTATCTTATTGTTAAATGAATGAGTGGTACTTAACTGCCAGATAATAAGAATAAAAATGGAAACTTAACTTCTAATGAGAGGAAAGCCCCAAAGCTATTACCTGCTGACCCCGAAGGTGGAGGAGCTCCAGACCGCTGCCATTCCGTTGCTTCGGCAGCCAGCCTCCGGATGTACTGCTCATTCACTGACAACAAGATGTTTTCTGGTTTAATGTCAGTGTGGATGATCCGGCACTTGCTGTGTAAGTAATCCAGACCCTGTAACACCTGAACGGGAACACAGCAGGACAATTGTAAACACAAAATACAAATCTTTCTAGAGAAGGAAGAAATCACAATGTAACATTTTAAAAAATAAAAATATAAAAATGATGTGGGAGTTTTCCACAGAGAATAAAGCATTTTTTTTTTAAAGCACAAAGAAACTTCTTCAGAAAGATTATCTGAACTATGAATAAAGGCAAGAGTTTACTTATAATAAAAAAGTTCTTCCAAGTTTTACAAAGCTAATTAATTCTATTTGGAGATATCTTTAAATAAGTACATTACAAAGACTGAGAATAAACAGTCAACCTGCCCATTAAGTACTGAAATGTAGGTGATGAAAGAGATTTAGATAGCTTTTCATTTCAATTTCCTTGTTGATAAAGAACTGAGGTCTCTTGCTTCCTAGACTGGAGCTCTTTCTACCAAAATACATTATCTAAATTATTTGCCCTTTGAAGTATTAATTATTTCCTGATGGTAAACGCGTTTACTGAACACTGAAAGGTATTTATAATATTAGAAAATGCCCATGAATAATGTTATATAAAAAGATTATCACATTTGACAAAGCAATGCTTTATTAATGCAGAATTAATATTTGCAAGCAGAACTTCTGAATAAGAGCTCCAAATCCCCCCAAACCAGGAACTGTACAGAGCTTCCCCTCTAATAATTATTATAGATTAATGGGAGGGAAATGGTTATAATAAAATATTTAAATACGGTTAACCCTAGGGGCTGAATGAAACAATTTTAGCAATTAAAAAAAAAACACCCTAGTGTTTCAAATAAAACTTCTATTGGAAATAGGAAACTCTTGACACTTGAAGAATATAAAACAATCCCCACATACAAAATACTAAGGTACATACTTGCTGAATGATTTTTTTGACACAAGGCAGTGGAAGTCCTTGATAATTGGACTTGATGATCCACTTCAGCAGATGATGCCCCAAAACTTCAAACACCATGCAGATATCTAGACGTTTGTTAAGGAGGAAAAAGGGAAGCAAAATGTGTCCCACACCAATGAAATTGTTATTGTATTATCCTTTCAGTATAAAAAATTAAGAGTTTGACTGAAAAAAATAAAATCTAGCTGTCAGTATTCTGAAATTCCAAAGGTTAAGACTTCAGTCACTGAAGACAGCCAAAGAAATGGAAAATTTTGTAGGCTGGTTTATCAATAAAACTATGGAAGGAAAAAGAAATTCTGCTTTAACTGTAGAAGATAATGTACCAAAGCTTAACCCTCAAAATGAAAATGTCAACATTTTAAACAACATAGAAAACTGACTTGCTTTATGCTCTGTAGTTCACATAACTAGTCTGATTCCAGTGCTACCATGTGCCCTTATGTGTGAGCACTGACACACATACGTTAAGTTAGGCTGTAAGACCTACTGATCAAACTCACGAATGATAAGCACAAATTCACATCATGTGCCCTCTGAGAAGAACAAAAACATCTTCATGTAGTATACTGTACAAAAATGATTAACCTGAGTTTAACTATGGAGGAAACAATTAAGGCAAATACAAATTAAGAGACAAAAAACCTGACCTAGATTCCTACAAAGTTAATGCCCCGAGAAGAAAACTGTTCTAAATTAAAGATTAAAGGGACATGACTCCATCAGGGAAAACACAAATTGAAATTCCAGTAAGATCTTTTCAAACTCACTAGAACGACTACAATAAAAAGACTAACACGACCAAATGTAGGCGAGAGTGTGGAGCAATTAAAACTCTCATACTGTGTTAGTAGAAGTGTAAAATGTTACTACCATTTTGGAAAACTGGTTGGAACTAAAATATACAGCTAGGGACTTCTGCTTTCCCTAAGATGGGGCAACAAAAACTGGATTTACCCTTTTGCTTGAAACAACAACAAAAGCAGACAGAATACATAAACAACAGATTTTAAGATCCTCATCATCAGGCAATGAAATCAGTGATCCCTGAGAGAAGGTAAAAAACGAGCTGAAGCCTACGACTGTCACATCTTACTGTCTGAGACTTTCCAGGCACACCCCTTGAGTTAAACATACGGAGTTGAGAGACTAAGGCAGCTATAGTTCATAGAGCAAGGTATCAGTACAAGAGATGAGAGAGCTGCAGAAAAAGAGAAGCCTGGAGAACTAGAGATGGACCCCCTCACATATTTAGCAGTGTATTAATCAGAATAGGTATATGAGAAAACTACCAGATGCAGACAGAAATCACCTGGAAGGATTAGGAGAAATTGTGTCCAGTATTCCCATAGGGTACCAACAGTGTGTGCTCTCATCAAAAAGACTAGAAAAATGGTCATCAACCTACACATACATGGTCAATTAATTTACAGCAGAAGAGCCATGATTATACAATGTGGAAAGGACACTGTCTTCAATACATTGTGCTGGAAAAACCAGACAGCCACATGCAAAGGACTACTGGAACAGTATCTCACATCATATCCCCAAATTAACTCAAAATAAATTGAAGACTTAACCGTAAGAACTGAAACCATAAAACTCCTAGGAGAAAACATAGACGATAGCCCCTTGACAAAGGTCTGGCAATGATTTTTCTGGACATGACATGAAAAGCAAAGGCAAAAAAGGAAAAATAAACAAGTGGGACTACACCAAACTAAAGATCTTCACAGCAAAGAAAACCATCAACCAAGCGAAAAGGCAACCTACAGAATAGGAGAAAATATCTGATCAGAGGCCAATGTGCAAAACATACAAAGAAGTTATAGAACTCAACAGAAAAAAACCACAATCTGGTAAAAAATGAGCAGAGGGTCTGAATAGACATTTTTCCAAAGACATACAGATGGCCAACAGGTACACAGAAAGGTGCTCAATATCATTAATCATCAGCAAAATGCAAATCTAAACCACAATGACTTATCACCTCACACCTGTTAGAATGGCTATTATCAAAACCACAAGAGATTATAAGAGTTGGTGAGGATGTGGATCAAAGGGAACTCTTGTGCACTATTGGTGGAAATGTAAATTGGTGCAGCCACTGTGGAAAACCATATGGCATTTCCTCAAACAAATTAAAAAAAAAAATTACCATTATGATTGAGCAATTCTACTTCTGGGTATTTATCTGAAGGAAATGAAAACATATGTTAAAAAGATACCTGGATGCCCATGTCACTACAGCATTATTCACAACAGACAAGACAGAGAAACAATCTAAGTGTTCATTAAGGAATGAACAGGATGAATGGCTAAAGAAGAGGTGGTATAGACACACAATGGAACATTATTCAGCCATAAAAAGGAAATCCTGCCATTTGTGACAAGTGTAAGCCTTGAGGGCATTATGCTAAGTGAAGTAAGTCAGACAGAGAAAGACAAACACTAAATATCACTCATACATACAATCCACACAAAACAAAACACCCCCCCCACCCCGCCCCTGGTTATAGGTAAGCAGGACAGATTGGTGGTTGCCAGAGGTAGGGGTAGAGGAAATGGGTGAAGGTAGTCAAAAGGTACAAACTTCCAGTTTTAACATGATACTGTACTGCATATTATTACTGTTGTACACCTAAAACAGTATTATATGTCAATTATATTGCAATTTAATAAAAAGACTATAAAAATTTGTAGTCATAGAGCACTGGGTAGTGATTAGACCTAAAATGAATACTGCTCTGGATCCATCTAACAAATCATAAAAGTAAAATTGAAAAGGATCAAACTGTTCTCAAATAACATAACTGCTTCCCAGAACAAAGCTCAAGAAGATTTATAGGAATAAAAAATATCCAGGTAGGTAAAATAGCCAGGAAGGTAATAAATCACAATGTCTCAAAGATTGAGATCAGGCAGCAAAAATGCAAGAAAATGTTACCTGAAAATTAGAATCAACATTTGACAATGACCCAGGACTGTCACAAAAATTAGATTAGCAGACAAGAATATTAAGTTTATAGCTATGTTATATAACTTTAAAAAAAATTTATTGATTTTAAGAGAGAGACATACATTGATTTGTTGTTCCACTTGTTTATGCATTCATTGGTTGATTCTTGTCTGTGCCCTGACTGGAGATCAAACATGTAACCCTGAAGTATCGGGACTATGCTCTAATCAACAGAGCTACCTAGCCAGCATTTCTGTATTCTATTGAAAAGTAGAGACACAGAAGGTATAAAAGAGATCTAAATTGAACTTCTGAGATAAAAAGCACAACATTAGAGATGAAAAAAAATACTGGATGGGCTAAATGGCACATTAAGGCACTGTAGAATAAGATTAGAGAACTTGAAGGCATAGAAAGTGAAAAACAAAAAAATAAAACCAACCAACCAACCAACCAACCCACATAACCCAGAGGAGTAAGCTGCAAGGGTCAATTTTAACTGACTCTACAAAAAGGAGGAGGGAAAAGAAATGAAGGTATTGTTTTTTACAATAGACCAATAAATCATAAAAGTAGTGGCAGTGATCGAACCAGTAGCAAAGTGTACTCCTTATGCTTAGATTCTGTTCACCATTTCCTGATAAATGGAATTAGTGCTGCTTAGAAAATTGGATGATTCTAGGTTTGGAAAGGAAATGTACATGATGAGCCTGAAACATGCTGATAAGGCCAGATAATAAAGAAACTGTCAAAGACCTTATGTGGATCCTGACTCACCTAAGAATAAAAAAAAACTAAAAGAAAAAAATGAGGAAAATCAAGATGGCAGAGTAGTGAATGGAAGTCACACTGACCTCCTCCCAGGACCAATCTGGAATTACAACTAAATTGTGGAGAAAGCAACTAAAACAAACAATTGAACAATAACGAGGTAAGAATATATAACCTCGGGCAGACAGAAGAATCAGCTTTAGCACAACCTAACTGGTAAGGAGTGTGGTAGAGACTCAAGACGGGCTCATTACCCACTGAGGCAGCACCAGGATATGGAAATGGCCAGTTGGATCCCCCTGAGAAAAGCGGAATCTAAACCATAAGTAGGGATCTCCAGCCTACAGCAAAACATACACAGATAACAGCCACCTGTGGGGAGCGGTAGGGTTGCTCTCTGCCAGAGACAGGCAACTAGAGGTGCAAAGAGCCTTTTAAAGGGCTAACGCATAAATTTTTATTTGCAGCCACTTACCCTGGTCCCTGGCAAAGGCAGGGGCACAGTGGGCTTGAGGCTCCTGAGGAGAGCCTGGGGAAGGAGGCCTTGGTGGGGGAGAACTGAGAGTAGCCCGCGGGATTCTTGTACTGACTCATCCCCCATGTGGCAGCAGCCATCTTGCTCAGGCAGACCACTCCCCTGAGTGGCAGCAGTGTGAGAGGACCCAATTACCCCGCCCCCAGGAAGGACTCTGCCCTGCCTTGTGGTGTTTAAGATGGCCTGCTGAGTGAAGAGTGCCTAGATTAACAGCTGAAGGAGACAGCCACAGACAGTAGATTCCTGGAAGTCTCAAAAAGACTGCTTAAGGTCAGATGGGATCAACATTTGACATCATCAGAGGCAGATCCAGAAAGAAAAAACAGCAGTCTCCTACCACAGAGGTTCACACCACAAAGCCAGGAAATTAAGACAGATCAACTTAAGAAGCAGAAGCAAAAAAAGAACCTCACAAATAAAGGGAAGACAAACCACCCCCCCCACCATCGAAGGGAAAGGAGGAGTCCCCACAAAGAGAACTAAATGAAATAGAGGCAAATACACTATCAGATATTGAGTTCCAAACAATGGTTCTTAGGAAGCTCAGTGAGCTCAGAGAGAATTACAAAAAACGACAAGGAAACTATGAGGTACTTACTGTAGACTATATCAGCATGAAAAAGGACACAGGAACTATCAATAAGAGACAAGAGGAAATGAAGAATACAATTTCTGAATTAAAGAACACAGTAGAAGGAATCAAGAGCAGGCTCAAGGAAGCACAGGGTCAAATCAGCCAGCTGGAGGAGAAGGTAGAAAGAAGCTCCCAGAAAGAACAACAAAGTGAAAAAAGACTCGAAGAGCATAAAGAGGCGTTTAGGGAAATACAGGACAGCCTGAAATGTCATCATATCTGTATAATAGGGATACCAGAAGGAGAAGAAGAGGAGCAAGGGATAGAGAACCTGTTTGAAAAAGTAATGATGGAGAACTTCCCTCACTGGAGGAGAGAAAACGTCACACAAGTCCAGGAAGCACAGAGGTCCCATTCAAGAGGAGCTTGAAACTCAAATCTACTAGATACTTCAGTAATTTAAAAAAAAAAACTTCTTGCTTTGGGTCAAATAAAGTCACTCAGCATTACAAAGGAGACTTTTTAAAATACTTTTACCATTTTATTTGTAGCCTTCCCAAATTTGAGAAATGTGGTACAAGATCAAAGAAAAGAAAAACAGAATCAATGACCATGAGATCCTGTGTATGTTTTTATTTCTTGGTCAGTCTTCTTAATTATTTGAACACACACACACACACACACACACACACACACACCCACCCACCCACCCACACCGGCCCCCCCCCCCGACTAAAAAGTGACCACCACAGACAGATGATACTGTTTTAAAATGGCCTGATTCTTGCAAGTTTTCCTTAGAGAATAGGGATGTGATTTTCACTTCAGGGAAATAACTCATTACTACTTTGAAAATGATAAATTCTCTTTACATTATCAACTGTTCTGCCTTCTCATCTTCTCCTCTTGCTTCTCTGTTCAAATCTCTTACTATTAGTCCACTTGATGCTATAGAGCCATACATAGCTGACCTCCTTAAAAAAAAAAGAGCATCACCTGAAATTGAGAATGTTAAGAGAAGCCAAACACGTGAGAAAATATAATGATATATAAAATATCTTTCCTTTACAATTTTAAACAGTTTATGAATAGGCAGTTAAACTCTCCAATCCGAGACTCTTTTAGTCTGAAAAATCTGGTAGGCCTTTATTAGCATAGCTGTTGCAACAACCTTTCAATAAGTTCACTGCATGTTGCTCTGAAATTAACTCATAAAGAAAATCAGCTGAGCTTCCTTCCAACTCTAAAATTCTAATAATCCAAACAAAAACATAAAACAAGTCAGTTTTTTCATTATGACAGTATGTGAACAATCACACCTATTTAGATTTTAAGCATTAAACTACATGCACAGCCTCTTCCATGCTGGGGCCTGGTAGAGAGATTGGTAGATAGATAACAAAATTCACCCAGTATTTACCATGAAAAATTAGTTTTATTAAGATTTCTGTGCTAATTGATAAAAATCACAAAATCTTTACTTAGTAACCCAAGGCTATTTTCTGAAAAAGTTCTTTTTTTTTTTTTTGACTTTGGTTTGGTTTAATTGGGCTGAAAAGGGAAAAATGCCTAAAGCAATACCCCGAAAAATCACAACATACAAAGATAGACATAATTCACATCCATAGTCAGGAATTTACAATAAAAGTTAAAAAAAATATATAAAATGAGTCTGCATTAAAAAAAAAAAGAAATTTACAATAAAAAAAAGCATTATAGTTTGGCTTGACAAAGGAGAAAAATCCTGTTTATACAAATCTGCTGCCTTTTTTTGGATAGTTAATTCATGATTTATTTTCAAATAGATTCTTAAAAGGATACGTGTTCCATTAACTCCTGATATTTTAAAGTCATCTAGTAATTGAACAACCATTTCTCTATTTGGATCATTAGGGTCTGAATTGCGAACCTAGAGTGGGGAATACAGTGTTTAATAAAAAAGAAAGCAATGAAATAAACAAAATGGCTACCTGCAGCAAATATAACAAAATATTACTCCAAGAAGGAGTTCATACAAATCTATGAGAAAAACATATTAAAATTTTAATAGCTCAAATAGGCAAAAGAACTTAATTCACAAAGAAATGCATCCAACAGGCTATTGTTCTAAATCGACCATTTTGCTACTCAAGCTATGACTCCAAAATTAACCAATGGTAATCAGGCCATGAGGAATTACAAACCCCACTGTTTATTTAGCTGATTTCTTTTTTCACTGAAAGACTTTCTCAATGAAGGAAGAAGTACATTAATTTACTTTTTGGGCACAAGCTCCTTATTCTGTCACAGACTGACACTTTGAAAAGTACTTCCTTAGAGCTCTCCTGGTCTAAATTGCTACCTTACAAATGAAAAATCTAAGGCTCAAAAGAAATAAAATGATGAGTTGAAGGATATAAAATATTAAGTTCTTGATAAATGTACCTAAGTTCTCAGGTATAAAGGTATTAATAACTACAATGCTTATTTTTATAACATTTTAAAACATAAAATACATAATATATATGTCTTAGCACAACTTTACTTTTAACCATAGTAGGAAAGAAAAACATTCTTTGTGCTATTTGGCACATAAAACAAGCCCAATAAACATTTTTATTTGAAAGTTTTTTCAATATGTATGTAGGCAGAATTTCTGTGACAGTATATATCCCATCAGTTCCCTAGCACATGCACAGAATGTGTAAATATTGTTGTCTTCCTTTACATCTTTAAAGGTACTGGAACTTTTCTTAAAATCCTCACCTGAGGGCATTTTTTCATTGCTTGTAGAGAGAGGAAGGGAGAGAGAGAAACATTGATGTGAGAGAGAAGCATCAATTGCCTCCCGTCTGCACGTGGACCAGGAATCAAACCCACAAACTTTTGGCTACAGGACTGGCCAAGCAACCAAGCTGCACAAGCCAGTGCAAGACATTGGAACTTCACAGTAAATTTTAGCTAAGTTAAACAATTTATACTTCATATGTCTTAATTCAATAAAACTTTATTTATCGAATGCTTTGTACTTCATGCTTATGATCTAATAATACTCACTGATTTCAGCAACCGGATTTCATCCAGTGCTGTTTCAGTATAATGTTCAGCACTTTTAACTACTTTCATGGCTACAAACTTCTTCCCCCTAAGAAGCAAACATAGATAGTTAAGACTAAATGTCCTCCCCTACTTCAGGAAGCTAAGATTTAGCTATAACTGGGAGACAGTAACAAAAGTACCAACAATGATTTCGTGTTTCCCTGTATGCAAACACAGGCTACTTCTATGGGATCACTTGTAACTAACAATTAACTGGCCAGACTTAGTTTACAGAAAGAAAATTTGTTCTTGAGTAATGTCAGTAACCAAATATTTTCTCTAAGTTAAAAATCTACCTTCTTAATGTCTCTATGAATCCAAGTAAAATCAGGAAAAGGGAATAAATAAGGAGGGAAACCCCACCAAATCTGAAATATTCTGTCTATTTGGCAAAAGCTAAAAGGTTAAAAGCTATAATACTTTCCTGCTATAAGAAGCCAGAAGAAATATTCAGATGAAAAAAAAATGATAAAAAAAAAGTACATAGATAGCAACTACTGTCTCATCAAAAATAAGTGGTACACTTTTAGGTAAACATTCAATATTAAGTACCTGTGATATTTTTATGTAGAGAATAGTTTTAGACTGTGTGGCTGAGCAAATCTGTTACCAAAAGAAAATAACATGAAAACAGAGGTTGGTCTGGAGCAGTGATTTTCAACTTGTATGCAGCAAGAATTTAGTCAGGGGCACTGACTTCTTTTCCCTTAGCTTGTCACATTAAAAAATGACAACAATCAACACAATGATAGCCATCCAGTATGAATGCCCTGTATTGAACCATAAATATATAGGTCATATAATAGAGCTGCATCTATCTTATTGGTTCTATCACATCAGGGTGAGTCTGATCAGTTAATTTTTGGTACCAGAAATCCTTATATACAAGCATAGGCAATGGATTTCTTAAAAAGTCACTCTGGAGCAAAAAGGGTAGGTAATTACTATTACCTTGTTTTCTGTAAATCAATTCAACTGTACTGCAGTAAGAAAAATTATGAATTTATATACTGTACTTTCACTTGAATAGTTGTAATGCTATGAATGTGGGAGTTCTAAGTGTCTTACGGATACTAATTAATTAATGTCTTGTCTCTAAGGTCTTCTTCATCAGAGAAAAGGCATTTGCCCAGGAACACAATGATTATCAACAACAAAATTCTGATCAAGAAATCAGTCTAGTTTAGACTGAAGGTGGATTGGCTCTGGAAAATCAGACAAACACACTTAGTCATTACTTAATTCTTTTGCGAGACCACTAAAACTTACTGAATATCCCATGATAACCACACTGTTGAAAAGTGTCCCCAGCCCAACTTTCGGATCACATGATATCTCCCATTGAATAGATCTCCGATTTTCACAAGATGATAACCTCCTGGAAGAAATCAACAGGAGGGAAACAGTTACTTAAGCAGTATGAAAAGGTTATCTCATATTACATTTTTCAACATCTATATACCTTTTATAAAATAAAAATTTCTCCTATACTATCAAATCAACAGAAGAAAAATTTAAGTCACCACATAGCATCATTGAGCTCATTACAAAAAAAAAATCTTGCTGAATAAGACTAATGATTTAGAGGGAGCAAGTAACGCTTTGTAGAACAACCAATAGCTGCTTAAAAAATAAGTCATCCTCAAACAAAAATAAGGTTATATATAACAATATTCTTGACCCTCAGTAATTCAACAGATTTATCTAAACATAAAAATCTATTTATAGTTGCAATGAATTCCATTTATTTACCTTAAAAAAACAGATTTGCTTCTCTAAAACACAACAAAACTCAGAAGGCCTGAAGAGGCTTCCGACAGTGGCAGGAATCAAGATATTTTAACATCTATCTTTGCTTGCTGAGAATGAGAAGAACCAGGCTCTCCTCAATGGTAAGATACATTCTAAGTTCCTACCAAATAATACTAGGAAGTCTCATACAGAAACAGAAAAGATAACAGGCAATCAATCTTATGACACAGTTTAAGTATCTATAATTCCGGTTTAACTCATCTCAACAGTCATCACTATAAGAAACATGTAATAAAAAGGTATTTTGCAAAAGCCTACATAACAAATCTTATCACTGGTTATTCTGAATGATAGCATTGAAGAACGCTTTTATTTTCTTTTTAATGTATTTCTGAAATTTTCGAAGGAAATATGCACTATTATTTTTAAGGAGAATAAAAGGTAAAAACAGATTTAATAGAAAATGAAGATTTAAATAAATTAGGTCAAACTAAGAGGAAATACTGTTTCCTATACTTTGGGAAAAAAATGCAGTAAGCAGAAAGCAGGTGGTGGGCACAGAGTACAATATACATACAGATCCTGGTTCATAGAAATGTACACTTGAAATCTATATGATCCTATTAACCACGGGGACCCCAATAATTTAACTAAAGATGGCGGAGGGGGGCTTTACACTGGCAGAACTAATACTCAAATGAGAAACTGCATACACATGGATCATGTGTTACTATTTCTCCTTACAGAAAGCCTTACCTTTACAATAATCATTGGGATCTTCTTGCTCATCATCATCAGATCCCAGAATCTCTTCTTCCTGTTCTGGTGGATCACTCTCAGAGTGGGGAGCAGAGCCTCGGTGCTGAGTTTCAGATCTACACAATAATACAAACATGTTCAATCCAAATGGACAGAAGAAAATATGACTTTAAATAAATCTGGAAAATATACAGGGTGGGGCAAAGGTAAGCCTCCAGTTGTGAGTAGGCAAAACAGTTTATTCTTTTATTATTATTTATCAATTAGTGTACTGACCATATGAATAGCCATAAACCTACTTTTGCCACTTCCTGTATATAAAAGTACAAAGGGAAAAGAGTAGATGAACCATAATATCCAAACATAATTGCTGACAAAACCATTATATTTTCTTCATTTTGCTGTACTTTTATTTAAAAGTATATTTGTAATTATATACTATATAAAAAATCTGTATCCTGCTTTTCCTTCTACATGGTAAACTTTTCCTCATTTCTAGGCAATCTCTTAAATCTTACATATTTCTCTTAGAAGTATCACCACTTACTTTGGCACATTCTGTTCAGCTGGACATTTAACTTGTTTCTAATTTTTCACTACTAAAAATAAAGCTGTTGAATATTTTTGGATAACACTGCTT
Source organism: Pteronotus mesoamericanus (assembly GCF_021234165.1). Taxonomy (NCBI): domain Eukaryota; kingdom Metazoa; phylum Chordata; class Mammalia; order Chiroptera; family Mormoopidae; genus Pteronotus; species Pteronotus mesoamericanus. The sequence continues at coordinate 5,986,940 of NW_026555085.1, forward strand.
CTGTATTTAGAATTATTTCCCTAAAGTCACACTACAAGATAAGGACAGAAACATTCTTCCTATTTATAAAAATAACATGTTAAATGTAGAAAACATGGAAATAATTTTTGTTTTATAACAAATCCACTCCGAACTAATTAACATTTTGGGTGATTTCCTTCCAGTCTGTGGCCACAAACGGTTTATAGGATTATGCAGCATGACTTCTCTAAAAGGGTTGTATTATACTGAGCTGCATCTCCAGCCACATAGTAGCTTCCAGTATTACAAAGTTTAAAAAACTCAGGTTATGTGATAGACAAAAATGATATCTCATTTTATTATGCATTAAAAATTTCTATTGACTCCTTTCTCCACATACCATCAATTAGTTGTATCAAAATGTCTGTGTACTGAGAAGTTCAGGAGACAGAAAAGCTTGGATTTATACTTGGGTTTTAACACTTACTAGCTGCCTGCTTTATGGAGTTTCAAGCAAAAGAAACAGGTTACATAGCATTTCTTTCAGTAGTTGTAGTTCCCATTTTTCAATATTTTATTTACCTTTTCATTGACCTATTCGATCAGACTGTGTTTCCAAAAGATTCAATGAAACAGAACAATAGCAATAATAACAGCAAAAGCAATTACATGGGCTATTAAATCATATGAAATACCTTGGCAAGCATGACTAGTGATTCAGATTCAGATTTCTGGTGGTCATTCCAATATGCCTCAATTTTTGGTACTTTTTTTGTTCTCCTAGCTCCAAATGTAGCTCTAAAATTACATGGCTTAATGTGTTCCTTCTTGGTGAAAATAGGTCTTTGGGGAACATTTCTAAAAGAGATGCTCTGATTTCAGGCTTGTTGTCTTTTAGAATTAAAATGATTGTAAGAAGTAGTACAATTGTGAAAATTTTGAAAAGCAGTAAAAACTAGACATAAAAATGCTGGAATATTAGAATTTCCCAAGTAGAATTTCATGGGGGTAATTGTGTTTAAAAATTATTTTTTGAAGATCTGAAACATTTTTTGAAGCAAATACAGGGTTCGGCAGAAGTAAGGCCTATGTAAGTGTGGTTGGTAGGGTAATGATATAGGTGTAATAATTTAGTTTTAGTTTGAACATTTCACCTCAAATGTCATATGGTGTGCTTAAGTAGATATTGTTATGGTACAGAATTACATGCTTATGATTTTAGGGACATTATTTGTGCTGAACCCTGTATATTTGTAAAGAATTTTATGGATTCCTTTATTTTATATATTTCTTTTATTCATCCATTGTCTTTGTTTTAGTTGTAAAATTGAACATTATTAAGTATTAGTCTCAGTTAAATGGTTCAAAAGTGAATTATAAATTGTAAGTCACAATGTAAAATACTACAAGTCTCCACCCTGACATGTGTTGGTACAAAGAAAATCTATAGTCTAAACAGAAAAACAGAATGCTTAAGAAAAAAATCCTTATTAATTAACTTTAAAATTTCTTTAAAATATTTATTGATTTTCCTTTTAAAGAAATTTACGTCTTTTTTAAAAAATAAAGAATACTATTGACTCTATTCTCTATGCTGTACTTTATATCCCCATGACTATTCTGTAACAACCAATTTGTACTGCTTTACGCCTTCATCTTTTTCACCCATCTCCTCCCCTGTGGCATCTGGCAATCGCCAAAATGTTCTCTGTGAATGTTTCTATTCTGCTTGCTTATTTTGTTTTTTAGATTCAATTGTTGACAGATGTGTATTTAGTGCTGCTTTGTTGTTCATGAAGAAGACCCTTTAACATTTCATATAATACTGGTTTGAAGGCGATGAACTCCTTTAGCTTTTCTTGTCTGGGAAGCTTTTTTACCTGTTCTTTGATTCTAAATGATAAGCATTGCTGGGTAGAGTAACCCTGGCTGTAAGTCCTTGTATTTCATTCCTTTGAATATTTTTTGCCAATCCCTTCTGGCCTGCAAAAGTTTCTGTTGAAAAATCAGCTGGCAATCTTATAGGGCCCCCTTGTAGGTAGCTAACTGCTTTTCTCTTGGTGCTTTTAAGATTCTTTCTTTGTCTTTAACCCTGGCATTTAATTACTGTGTCTTGGTGTGGGCATCGTTGGGTTCCTCATTTTGGGACCTTTCTGAGCTTCCAGGACTTGTATGTCTATTTCCTTCAGTAAGTCAGGAAGTTTTCTGCCATTTTTTTTTGTGGGGGGAGGGGAATAACTACATGTTTACTAGAAAGGAAATGGCTAGGTAAAAATCGACATATCTGCTCTCAACCATTAAGAATTGATATAATGAAAAATGAATTCACATCAGGAGCCATCTGGTCCAGGGCTTTTGTTTATTGGAGTTTTTTGTCATTTATTTCATATAGGTTTTCAACTTCTCTCTCTCTCTCTCTCTCTCTTCTCCTTCCAGCATCCCCATGATGTGAATGTTGGTGTGCCTGAAGTTGTCCCAAAGGCTCCTTACACTATCCTCATTTTTAGAGGATTCTTTCTTGTGTTTGGTGCTATATGATTGGGTGTTTTCTGTTTTCTTTTCTTCCCAATCTCTGATTTGACCATCTGCTTCATCCACTCCACTGTTGATTCCCTGCAATGTATTCTGTATTTATGACTGGTTCCTTTTTGTTTTCTAGTTCCACTTTTTTATTTCCTTTCTCTTTGCTGAAGTTCTCATTAAGTTTACCTACTCTTCCTCTAAGTTCATTGAGTATCCTTATAACCAGTGTTTTGAACTCTGCATCTAGCAGATTGCTTGTCTCCATTTAGTTTGGTTTTTTTCCCTCCCGCTGGCATTTTGTTCTGTTTTTTTCATTAGGGCCATATTCTTTGTCTCTTCATTTTGGTAGCCTCTCTGTGTTTGCTTCTATGTACTAGATAGAACAGCTACGTCTTGCAGGCTTGGTAGACTGGCCTAAGGTAGTAGGTATTCTATAGGGTCCAGTGGCACAGTCTCCCAATCGCCCTAGCTGGGTGCACTCTCTAAAAAAAAAACAGAGGTGCACTCTCCATATGGGCTGTGGACCTCCTCCTCTTGTAGTTGAGCCTTGATTGTTACTGGTAGGTCAATGGGAGGAATTTAATGCCCGGCCAATCAGCTGCAAGGACTGGCTGTGTCTATGGACCACTAACCTCTGATAACCATGGAGGATCAGCTGTGTAAGGGTCCACCCCACATACCAGAATGTACTTCAGTGGGGTTCTGGTGCTGGCTGAGTCTGCCCCTTGAGTGTGTCGCTTTTGGAGGTGGTTTGGTGGTGGTGCTTCAACATGGTCTGAAGCTGTCCACTGGGTGCACTGGCTCTGGAGCCTTGAAGGAGGTACGTGCCAAGGTCAGCCACCACCAGTGTTCTGCCTGGGGCCACCTGGCATGAGCCACAAAGCAATCTGAAGATGGCTGCTACTTCTGCTAGGCTTGGAGGTGCTTAGGTAAGGCCAAACTGTGAATCAAGGCTGGCTGCTACCAGTGTCAGGCCTGGAGCCATCAAGCAAGAGGTACAGGATATACTGAGAGGTTGTTTGAAAGGTTTTAGGAAAATCTGAAGCATGAGCCAAGACATGCCATTTGGGCAAAGCCATTAGAAACAGCTTGGGTGGGCTTGAAAGTTGGGTGGGGTGGGGTCGGGTGGGGTGGGGCTCAGGGAATCACAAGGGCAAATAATGTTTGCCAGGTTGATGGAGACTCATATATGGCATCCACCTGATGGCTCTGTTCAGGTAAGGCTCATCAAAGGAACAGCAGCCTCTGTTAGCACTTCAGTTCCCCAAGCTCTTGCCCTGATATCAGACTCTTTGTATGTCTCTCATGCTTTATGAGCTATTGCCCCAGCGCAGGAGCTCAGAGGGAGAGTCCAAGCAAGTCCGTGCATGGGACGTTTAAGGGGAACTGCATGGGACTACAGTAGCCTCTGTCTACCTCAATCTCTGCTGTTTTTTACAGCCAGAAATTATGGGGACTTCTCTTCCTAGCAAAGGAATCCTGGAGTTGGGGGCCTCGTGTAGAACTGACCTCTGAAGCCAAGATATCCCTCTCAATTTTTATCCATCACACATGGATATAGGACCAGCTCCTTCAGCGCCTCTGCCCTTCTAAAGAAGTCTTGATATGGCTTCTTTAATTCTCTAGTTGTAAATTTCAGGTGATTCTGCATGGTAGTTGTTTTGCAGTTTAGTTGTAATTTTGATGTCGTTATAGGAGGATGCGAGTACTGCGTATACCTATGTTACCATCTTGTCTGGACTAAATATTAATTTTTAATGCTTCACAGCCCGTATTTACCAGTAACTTCTGGAAAATGAGTGCAGGGGAGGTAAATTTATTAAGATGCCTCATATCTTTATTCTATCCTCATCCTTGACTTCCAGTCTGGTATAAAATAAATGGCTCTGTTGTCATCTAGCTTTCTGTGGTACTACTGACAAATATAATCAATGCCTTCTGATTTCCAAGCCTCAAAACAGGGTACTTTTTTTTTTTTAAAAAAGAATTTTCTCTTTAACCCCCATTTTCTGAAATTTCCTGAATAGTTAAAAAAAAAAATTCCATCTTGCTAAGTACTTTCTGTTTACTTGCAAACTAGAGATTCATTCAATTCTGATAAAATTTATTGTATTTCACTGAAAACTTAATCCCCTTCATTTTGTCTACTCTCTCTGGAACTATTCTTTCAGATACTGGACTTGGACCCTCTGGCCAACTTCATTGATTTTCTCATGTTTTCTCTTGTTCTACTTTCTAGACTGATCTTCCTAACTTGTATTGGCTTTTGAATTTCTACTATGGTTTTAATTTCCCACAACTTTTTTTGCTCTTAAATATTCCTTTTTCACATTCTTACACTGTTTCAATGATGTACTTGTCCTCTTTTATCTTAAGGATACAATTTAGTTTTAAGTTTCCTTCTCATCCTTGCTTTGCAGGGGCTTTCTCAAACTGCACGTTTTACAAGTGCTACATTTTTTCCCCCATCTCTGAATTACCACTTTCTTTTCTTTTTTTAAAAAATATATTTTACTGATTATGATATTATAGTTGTCCCATTTTCCCCCTGCCCTTTATTCCCCTCCACCCTGCACTGCCTCTCCCTGCAGCATTTCCCCCAATCTTAGTTATTAATGCTACATTTTGTTTTAAATATGTCTAAGGAACATTAAACGACATAAAAAAACCTTTGTTGAAAAAGACCCTCCGCCCCAAAAGGGTAACTTTTGAGGAAAAAGAAACAGTTAATATCGGGTAATGAGAATGATGAAAAAAATTCAAGAATTCAAAATCATTGCAACTTTGATGTGTGTTAAAAGTAGCAAAAAAAAAAAAAAAAGGAAAAAAAATCAATGCTACAGAAATTTCAACTTACAAACATTAGACACAAAAATCTATTCTTCTTTGAACAAGAAGAGGAGAGTTTGAAAATAATTTCAGTCTGGCCCTGACTGGCATGGGCACAGTTGGTTGGGTGCTGTCCGGGAAAGGAAAAGGTCACAGATTTGATTCCCAGTCAGGGCACATGCCTGGATTGTGAGTTCAGTCCCCACACTGAAGTGAGTTGGGATGCATTTGAGAGGCAATGAATCCATGCTTCTCACATTGATGTTTCTTTCACTCCCCTTCTCCCTCCTTTCCCTTCTCTCTAAAAATAAATAAAAAATCTTACAAAAATTTCAGCCTGTGCTTTTTAAACTCTTCATACCTCTTTCATGTCTCCTTCACACCTATTTCATGTCTCAAGTATTTTCTATCCATGTTTATAAGAAAAAACTGTCAGTACTTTAAAACTCTCAAAGCATGTAAAATTTAACCTAGTACTATCTACAAAATCTAATATAAACTAAAAGGGACAACATATCAACTTTAAATAACAGTGTGCTTTCAAAGTAATCAAATAATTAAGCTGACCAAAATACTAGTAATATTAGAAATAAGAATACACTTGCCTAGGGTACAGAATAGAACCAAAGCAAAAGTCTGGGAAGGCAGAAAGTGGTATAAAAGCTTGACAATTGCCCTTCTTATATTTCTAAGCTAGACCTGACACAGAATCTCTACAGTGTGAACAGAGAGATGATAAAACCAAACTGGAGCATTTCCTCTTATTTCTAAGGATTCTTTCAACTCAGATTCTATTTCTGGTATAACCCTCATTCCTAACCATCCTTCACCTCAATCATTATTACCCAAATAAGTAGTAAAACCAAAGTCCCAAACAAAATTTTACTCAGTTTTTTTGTGGGTAAATATTATATATTCATAATTACCATGAAGAATATGCTGCTTATGATTTTTCACTTACATGTTTCATAAATTTATATATTTAAATTAGTTACATGAGCAACCTCATTAAAAAAAGTCTTTTACTGGCCCACTAAATTGCTTTATAACCTCCTAGTGGATTGAGTCTGAAAAACACTGTCCTAGAAATTATTTTTAACTTATTTAAGTAAGATATAATTCACGTCGTAAATTCACCAACCTAAAGTGTACAATTCAGTGGTTTTAGTATATTCAGAGTTGTAGGATCACACCCCAATCTAAACTTAGAATATTTTCATCACCCCCTTAAAAAGTCCAAACCCATTAGCAATTAATCATCCTTACACCCTTCCCCCACACTCTGGAAACAATCTACTTCCTGTTTATATGATGCCTATTCTGGACATGTCATGTAAATGGAATCACACAATATGTGGTCTTTTGAGACTCATTTCTTTAACTCAGCACAATGTTTCTGAGGTTCATCCATTTTGTAGGATGTATCCTTTTTATGGCTGAATAATATTTCATTACATGAATATACTACATTTTATTTATCCATTCACCAGTTCTGATGAACATCTGGGTTGTGTACATCTTTTGGCCATTACTATCATCCTGCTAGTCTTAGAAGGAACATGTACAACCTTGTTTGTAATAATCAAAAAACAGGGAACAACCAAATGTCCATTAAGGGGAGAATGCATAAGTTAGAGTATTCTGACACAATGAAATATTATGCCCAACAGCGAAAATGACGTATCAACATGCACCATAATGAACTGCACAAATGTACGATGAAGTAAAAATAGCAAGTTGCAGAATACATATATTACTTCCACCAGTTAAAAAACATACAAAATGGCAAATATAGTTAAAATATAAACTGCAAATAGATAAATAATTCCTGGAAATCTAATACACAGTACAGTGATTACAAACAACAAAACTGTACTACAAACATTAAACTTTCTAAGGGGCTAAATCTTAATTGTCCCCACCACTAGAAGAAATGCTAATTATGTGCCCCAACAGAAATGTTAACTACTGGTTATAATGGTAATCATATTGTAACATAAATGTATAAAATTAGTATGTTACACACTTTAAACTTACAATTATTCTGTTAATTATATCTAAAAAAAGCTGAGAAAAAAGTCACAACAAATTCATGATTCTACAGGGGAAACTATAATATAAGGACATGATCGAGGAGGAAACACATGATATCTGGTGTATGATAATGAGATTTTATTTCTTAAGCTGGGTGGGAGTTACTGTTTTATCATTTATTCTTTTTGCATATATCAAATATATTTAAAAAAATTATCAGGTATGATTACTTTCAGGTTCAAGCATGGATTCAATACATGGCTTGTATTGAAATTTTGGTGTGAGATTTTGCTGAAGCTTATCCCACAACTGGGAATCTTTTTTTTTTTTTTTAATTTAATTAATTTATTTTTAGAGCGAAGGGAGAGGAGGAAGAGGGAGAGAAACATCAATGTGTGATTGCCTCTCACGCACCTCCTACTGGGGATTTGAACTGGCAACCCTGTAGTTCTCAGGCCAGCACTCAATCCACTGAATCACACCAGCCAGGGCACACAGTTGGGAATCTTATTGACCTTATTCATCAAAATATCACAAAAAGTGACTTGTACTGCCTGAGGTTAATCATTCATTATCATAAAATACAAAAATGGGGGGGATTCAACTGCATACTTTAATTCATTTAAAAAAAAAGTGTTACCTGCACAAAAATTTTCTGTAAGTTACTTATCCGTTTGTTGTATGAAGAATAAACAGTTCAAATAAATGAAAAATATAGATAATTTAAATAACAAACAAGCTTGGTCTAAATCAGGGTATTTGTATGTATATCTTTATACCCATTCTTTCCAAACACATCCAAAAAAAAAATTTGCAAATTGGGCATACTGTAGAATAAAATAAAAATATCCTAGCACGTCTTGTTTTAAAGAGGAAATGAGATTTTAAATTTCAAAATGAGTGCATTACGTGTTAAAATCCGTGATACACTCAGTTTTACTCAAGAGAAAAATTTATAACCTTGCACATACCAATTAGAAAACAAAAAAAGCTGCTATTAAATGAACAAATAATGAGCTAGAAATAAAAGTAGGAAGAATACAAATGTTAAAACTCCAAATCAAAAGTCCATTATTTGGGAAGGATTAATGAAATAGACAAGCCTCTACCAAAACAACTTTTTTGAAAACCCAGAAGATATAAGGCATGGAGATTAAAAAACTGAAGACCTACTCCCAACAAAGGAAATGAAGTCCAGACAGTTTTAAAGTTAAATACTACTTTTAAAAGAAGGGTTAATTTAGTAGTTTTTTTTATGAACTATTCCAGTGCATCCTAAGAGTTGAACAAGCTTTCCAGTTAATCTGAGATCATTATTATACCACTGATATCCAAAGCAGAGAATAATGTACACAAGGACATGCATATACAAAACAAATAGAAAGCTATTCGTTAGTCTCAGCAAAGAATTTCATGCACAATTACTGAGTATTTAAGTCACAAACAAACATAAAGGAATAATTCAAACTCAGAATTATCTAGTAAAGTTATTCACTATTTAATATATGCAGAAGCACTCCCCCACAAACCAGAATTATCTTCTGGAGGGTGGGACCCTTGTAGGGGCTTCCCCGCCTGCTGAGTGAGTGTTTTAGGAACCCATCTATATCACTGTACTAGCCGGCATGTTGTGAGAGGCTGCCTTCGGTTTCAGTCAATTTTTTTTTTTGAAGACTTTCAATGCCTTTGCCCATTTCATGATAGGTGATTTACCAGCACACCTGCCCATACTGCGCTTAGTGTTCAGCAGTTTTTGACCAAAAACAACATGACCTCATACCCCATCCTCCATATTCACCCATCTTGACCCCAGTGACTTTTTTTTTTGTTTCTCCAGATAAAAAAAGTCCTCAGAGGGAAAACATTTTGCCAACGTGGAAGAGGTGAAACAAAAAAAATGGCAGAAGCACTAAAATCAATGAGTTCAAAAACTATTTTGAACAGTGGAAAAAAGTCTTGATAGGTGTATTGCATCAAATGGAGAGTACTTTGAAGGTGACTGACATTAACCATGTAAGAACAAATACATAGTTTTTTAATAAATAAATTCTGGGTTTTTTTGGAGGGTGTCCCCCCTTGTACATACAGAAGACCATACAAAAACTATAAATACATTTGACAAAGTTCAAGACTGAAATCTTCAGTAAATAGGAATGAACTTACTAATTAAATTGAGAGAGACTTTCTCAACTTAATTAAACATAATCCACTACAAACCAACAGAAACATTTCCACAAAAGACAGATCTTCATTACAATAACAGTTTTATGGCTATTTTTCAAAATTACACTTGCAGTTTTTGATAGTAATTTAAGGCAAGAACAAGAACCAGAACTGCAATCATTACAAAACAGCTATTTACCTAGAAAATTTAAGAAAAATAACTGAAAAAACCAGTATAACCAATACAAGGTTTAGGTAATAAGGGAGTTACCAATTACCATAAAAATATAAAAAGCAACAGTGTTTCTAAATACCAGCAATAATGAATAAAAGAAATGTAATGGATAACAAGTAATAAATTTATAATAGCAATCATAATAAAACTGTTAGAATGTAAGAAACACACCATCTGAAGGGTATGTTATATACAAACAAACAAAAACAAACAGGAAAGCTACTGAATATTCCTAGATGGGAAGAATAGAAAGAAGCATGCCAATTTTCCAGAAAGTAATCTATAAATTCAAAGTAATCCCAATTGAAATCAACAGGATGTTTTTAGAACTTTCCTTGGAAATGGAAATTAGCAAAAATAGCCAAGAATTTTTAAAAGAGAGAAATGACTGGGAACTTGGGACTCCAGATAGCAGGACAGAATGAACAGCTACAGTAATTAAAATGCTGCAGCTCCGGTACTGGGTTAGTATGAAATCTAGCCACAGACTCAAATAAATATGGAAATTTAAGTAATGGATGAGTATGGCATTTCAAAACAATAGAAAACCACGAACTATTTATAATAATTGGGGGGGGGGGACTAGCTCTTTGGGGTAAGGACCCTTCTAAGAGGGAGTCCAGGAAAGTCAGAGTGAGATGTAGTAACAATGTGAGGAGGGGCCATGAACCAAGGAATGCAGGTGACCTCTAGAAGCTGGAAAATACAAGGAAACAGATTCTCCCCTGGAGTCTCTAGAAGACACATAACTTTGTGTCCTTTTAAGATACTGAATTTGTAGTAATCTCTTATAGTAGCAATAGGAAACTTACATAGCAGTTCACCTTAAACTAACATGACAATTCAAGAAATGATTCAAGTGGTCTGTAAACATATGAAAAGATCTCAAAATCAACAGAAACAGGAAAACATTAAAACAAGATTCTTTTGAATGCTCAGTGACTTAGCAGAAATTAAAAAGGATTAATTTCACATGTTGACAAAGATCTGGAGGGAGTGGGTGGGCATTCTTTTATGCTGTGGATGGCTTTAAAATTGGTGAAGCCTTTTTGAGAGGTAATTTGGCAGTTGGAAGTTTAAAATATTTATATCTTTTGATTCAGTAACTATGCTTCTGGGAAGCAACTATTAATGGAATGGTTAAGAGTATACAGGTTATGGAGGGTGACTGCCTGAATACAAACCCTGGGTCTAACATCTATAGCATGTGTGACTGTGAGCCATTTAAGATCCATAGCTTCACAAATGACTCATCTACAAATTGGGTGTAACAGGTGCTGCGAGAATTGGACATTTAATGTAATTTCCATAATGCTACATAGGTAGTGCTTAACAAATATTAGCTAGTATTAATGCATTCTAAAGTAATACATATGATTAAAATAACTAGGCTGGTGAGGATGTGGAGAAACTATAACCTTCGTTCATTGCTGGTGAGAGTGTTAAGGATGGCATGTCCACTATGAAAAATAGCATAGTGTTTCTATAAATTAAAACAGAATTACCATATAATCCAACAACTTTACTTCTGGGTACATACCTAAAAGAACCGAAAGCAAGGACTTAAAGATGTTTAATGGGTATAGGGTTTCAATCCTACAAGATGAACAGTCATGAGGATGGATGATGGGGATGACTGTACAACAGTATGAATGTATTTAATACCAATGAACTGTAGCTACATGTAAATAGACTTAAGATGGTAAATTTTATGTGTATTTTACCACAATTTGAAAAAGCGCTGAAAGAAAAAATTTCCAACCAAATTTATTCTACCCAGGAAAGTTATCATTCAGAATTAAAGAAAAGAGAATTGTTGCCAGACAAGCAAATACTAAACCAGTCCCTACCAGAGGTGTTAAGCAGACTTCTTCAAGCTAAAAGGGGTATACTGACTGATTACAAGAAAAAGTATAAAAGAGTATCACTAGAAAGGTAAATACATACCTTTCTGTGTATATAATCATAAAGATTAATCACTTATGAAGCTAGTGTGAGGATTAAAAGACAAAAAATAGTAAAACTACCTATGAATTAGTTAAGGGATACACAAGTAAAGTGTGACATCAAAAACAAAATGTGTGACTTCCAATCAAGATCAAGGCATAGGCAGACACACTTTGCCCCCTCGTGCAACCACAAGAAGAATCACAAGTAACCTCAAGACAAAAAACACCCAAAACTGCCAGAAAACCTAACTGTATGGAAGTCCAACAACCAAGAATTTAAAGACGCCATATTCATCCAGACAGGTAGGAGGGGCGGAGACAGTGTGGCTCTGGAGAGGCAGCGCAGTAGTGAGACAGGTGGTCCCACATTCACATGTAGGATAAAAATGGCAGGGATACCTTGGGAGTGAGCCATTCTAGCCACAGGCCAGACTGAGCAGCCCAGGGTTCCAGTGCCGGGAAGATAAAGCCTCATAATTTCTGACTATAAAAACCAGTGGGGGTTGGGGCGGAAGAAGCAGCTGCTGGTCTCTCAGAAGAGTCTGTTTAAAGGGCCTGCAGGAACTAGAATGGTAAGCAAACCCACCCACTCTGGGAACCACCACCAGGGCAGCACCTACAAGGGCCCCAGTCACATACAGGAAGTGGATGAAGTGACTGGAAACGGGGCATGTGAGGCCAGGCAGCGGCACTGTCCCCTCTATGACTCCCTCCTGTCCCCATGGGGCCACAAAGCAGTGAAGTGGGTTGCCCTGCCCTGGCAAATACCTAAGGCTCTTGCCCCTTAAAACTTAACAGGTGCACTAAGACAGGAAGTCAATGCAGCTCTACCTAATACACAGAAACAAACACCGGAAGGCTGCCAAATTGAGGAAACAAAGCAATATGGCTCAAATGAAAGAACAGAACAAAACTCCAGAAAAAGAACCTATCAGATGAAGAGTTCAAAACACTCATGACCAGGATGCTCAGAGAGCTCACTGAGGACAGCAGAACCATAATGGGAGAAATGAAAGCAACACTAAGTGAAATAAAGAAAAATCCACAGGGAACAAACACTGAAGGGAAGGAAGCCAGGATTCAAATCAATGATCTGGACATAAGGAAGAAATAAACATTCAATCAGAACAGTATGAAGAAACAAGCATTTAAAAAAAAAAAAAAAAGAAGTATCAGATAGCACCAAAAGTGCCAGCATGCAAACCACAGGAATGCCAGAGGAGAAGCGGAAGAGCAATAAATGGAAAACTTTTGAAAACATAATGAAAGAAAAGTTCCCTAATTTGGTGAAGGAAATAGATATGCAAGTCCAGGAAGCACAGAGAGTCCCAAACAAGTTGGATCCAAAGAGCATGACACCAAGACACATTATAACTGAAATGCCAAAGATTAAAGATAAAGGGTGAATCTTAAAAGCAGCTAGAGGAAAGGAGTTACCTACAAAGGAGTTTCCATAAGGGTATTAGCTGACATCTCAAAAGAAACTTTGCAGGCAAGTAGGGACTGGACAAAAGTATTCAAAGTGATGAAAAGCAACGACCTACAACCAAGATTACTCCATTCAGTAAAGCTATCATTTAAGATCAAAGGGCAGATGAAGTGTTTCACAGACAATGTAAAGCTAAAGGAGTTCATCATCACCAAGCCATTATTATATGAAATATTAAAGGGACTTATTTAAGAAAAAGAAGATAAAAACGATGAACACTGAAATGACAACAAACTCATAACTATCAACAACTGAATCTAAAAAACAAAACAAAAACAAACTAAGCAAACAACCAGAACAGGAACAGACTCATAGACATGGAGATCATTTGGAGGGTTATCAGCTGGGAGGGGGAGGGGGAGAATGTGGCAAAAGATGTAGGGATTAAAAAGCATAATTGTTAGATAAAAAATAGACAGGGGGATGTTAAGAATAATATAGGAAATGGAAAAGTCAAAGAACTTATTAAATATACGACCCATGGACATGAACTAAGGAGTAGGATATCTGCAAGGAAAGTGGGTACCTGGCAGAGGGGGACAAAGGGAAAAAAAATCTGTAAACTTTAATAGCATAACCAATAAAATATACTTAAACAAAAACATCAAAATGTGTGTGTGTGTGTGTGTGTGTGTGTGTGTGTGTGTTGTGGGGCAAGTAAAAATCTTGAGCTTTAGAATGGGATCATATTTATCTTATTAACCTAAAGTAGACTGCCATAGATACGTTTTCTTACAGTAACCATGAAGCAAAAATCTATAGTAAACAGCAAAAGATAAAAGAATGTAAGTATACCACTACAGAAAGTCATCAAAACACAAAGGAAGAGAGCAAGAGAAAAAAAAAGGAACAGAGAAACTACAAAAACAGGCAGTAAACAATTAATAGAATAGCAATAGGTACACACCTACCCACAATTACTTTAAATGTAAATGGACTAAATTCTCCAGTCAGAAGACAGAGAATGGCTAAATGGATAAAAACCCCAAGATCCATGTATATGCTGTTCAGAAGAGACTCACTTTACATTTAAGGACACACAGGGAGAGTGAAGGGATGGAAAAGGTAATCCATGCAAATGGAATCCAAAAGGGAGCTGGAGTGGCTACAGTTTTATTAGACAAAATAGACTTTAAAAGACAGGCTGCAATAAGAGACAAAGATGGGAGTTACATGATAAAGGGATCAATCCCTTAACAGGACATAACATTAGTTAATATTTATGCATCCTACATGAGAACACTTAAATAAAGTAAATATTAACAGAACTAAAGGGAAAAATACAGTGATAAAATAACAGATTTTTATACACCCTTATTAGATCAGTGGATAGATCATCCACACAGAAAATCAACACAGTAAACTAGATGGACATAACAGATATTTACAGATTATTCCATCTAAAAACAATGAAATACACATTCTTCTCAAGATTACATGAAAAATTCTCCAGGTCCATATGTGAGGCTACAAAACAAAATTTAATAAATTTAAGAGGAGTGAAATATTTTCAAGCATCTTAAGATTAAACAACATGCTACCAAACAACCAATGGGTCCAAGAAATCAAAAAAGAATTTAAAAACATACCTTGAAGAAAATGAAAATGAATATAGCAAACCAAAACTTATGGGATGCAGAAAAACAAGTTCTAAGAGATCTGTTCATAGCAATAAATACCTATCTGAAGAAACAAGTCTTAAATAAATAATGTATCTTTACATCTCAGGAAACTAGGGGAAAAAAAATGAAATAAAAAAATAATGCCCCAAGTCAGTAAAAGAAAAGAAATAATGAAAAAAGACAATAGATAGTATCACTGAAACTAAGATTTTTTTGTTTGACTCTTTGAAAAGACAGAATTGACAAGCCTTTAGCTAGACTCACCAAGAAAAAGAGAGGACTCAAATATATAACATCAGAAATAAGAGATGTCTCAACTAATAATACAGAAATAAAAAGGCTCCATAAGAGACTACTATCTATGAACACAATAATATATGCCAAACTGAACAACCTAGAAAAATGGATAAATTCCTGGACACATACAACCTACCAAGAATGAACCATGATGAAATAGAAAATCTGAACAGACCAATTACAAAAGTTCCAGACCAGATGGCTTCACTGGTGAATTCTACCAAACATTCAAAGAATTAATATTAAACCTTCTCAAACTAAAACAATAGAAGAGAAGAAACTCTACAAACTACCACCTCATTTTGTTACCAAACTCAAAAGGTTTGCCACTGGGGTGCTCTATTCAAAAACAAGATGGGGCCCTAGCAGGATGGCTCAGTTGATTAGAGAGAGCAGCCCACATACGCCAAGGTTGCAGGTTCAAACCTGGATCAGGGCACATTTAAGAATCAACCAATAAATGCATAAAATGTGGAACAACAAACCAATGTCTCTCTCTCTCTCTCTCTCTCTCTCTCTCAAATCAATAAAACACACTAAAATGAGCTATGGTGGTGGCAAGCGAGTTTCATTTACTTGCAGCAACTAAAGGAGTCAGGATTCACCTACAAAGCTGTCTCCTGGAAGGGAGGCGTAGTCATTGCTTATATATACTATTTGGTCAATGATATGTTAATTTCTTCTTTGCAATTGGCTACTTTGGTTGAGTCTGGTCAGTGCATCCTATTACTGCTGCACCTGCAAAATACTGTGCTAGAAACATAGCATTTAGTAAGAAAGGCCCCAACCTTGAGACCCCTGTCCTATCTAACAATTTCATGAGGCCAGCACTACCAAAACCAGAGAAGGATGCTACAAGAAAATTACAGGCCGATATCCTGCATGAACATCGATGCAAAAATTCTCAACAAAATATTAACAAACTCTTCAACAATGCATTAAAAGGATTATACACCGTGATCAAGTGGAATCTATTCTAGGGATGAAAGGATGGCTCAACATCCACAAATCAATGTGCATCATATGACAATACATATATTGACATATAACGTGAAAGTAATGATGTTATATGTCAGTCATATATCAATTAAAAAAAAAAGCAAATGTTCAAACCACAAAGAAACAGGTAAAAAGTAGTTGCCCTAGGAAGTAGGCCTATGACTGGGGAAAGGGTAGAACAGAAGCCTGTGCAGTTTTTGATTATAAAGGCTTCCACTTTTTTTTTTTAAACAGTAAGAGACATAATCTCCTGGAACAAACTGGAAATATCCAACAGGAGAGGGCTGAGTAAATTTATTGGCTGTATAAATTACCTTTGTTTATATAAAAATTGATTACCAATTTGTTCATTTTAGGTATAAATTGTAATTGCTAAAAGGATCACCTACTTGTACACCTGAATCATTATGTTCCACTTTGAATATTTACTACATTTGAAAATGTTTTTATGCCATGAACTTCTAAGGTATCCATTACTATCTTTTTTAAAAAGTTAATTTATCAGGCTCTCCCTCTCTGGAGCATCATGCCCATGCCTCTCTCCTCTTTCTTCTTCCCCCTGGTGTGTTATCTTTGCCTTTCCTTCTTATAAGTTCCAAGGGTCCTTCTTTTGCTTTTCCTGAGCCTATGCAGCCCAGCTGGCTCACTTCTACAACCTCTTCAACTTTCTAAATGAACTTTCTCTTACAATTTAGGGGGGAAAAAAGTTAAGTCATCATATTGCCTGGTCCTTCCTGTATCTCAAACATACCTTCTTGTCTGTTTTCCCCAACACCTCCCCCTCTGACCTCTGGTTCCAGCTCAGATTTTCCAAAACAAAAAGAATAACAATACACTGTACACCAAACACCTGCAGAAAGAACAGGAGTTAGCATTACTCCTGCATCTTCATAGTCCCAGTAAGATTGTTATCTTTATCAGGGAATTAATTCATGGCAATTCAGATTAAGTAGAAAAGGAAAATAGATTTTCCTCTATACAAGATGACCATAAGATCTTAAACTCTATAGAGATACATGTGCCTATTTATCTTCCCTCTTCTAGAATCTCAATGCCAGTCACGTATCGCCTATCATGAAAGACGTAATATAGAGCAGCAATTTTCAACCAATGCGCTGCAAGAATTTTTTTTAAAAAGATTTTAATTATTTATTTTTAGAGAGAGGGAAACATCAATGTGCGGTTGCCTCTTGAGTGCCCCCTACTGGGGACCTGGCCTATAACCCAGGCATGTGCCCTGACTGGGAATCCAAACAGCTTCCCAGGCCAGCACTCAATCCACTGAGCCACACCAGCCAGGGCACGTGCTGCAAGAATTTTTAAAACATGCAATACCTGACAATTTGGTCAGGGGCAATTTCTCTTTGGATTATCAAATAAAAATATGACAACAGACAACACAACAGCTGTCCAGTGTGAATAAGTAAAAATTATACCTATTTTTTGTCAGATCAATTAAAAAAAATATAGTATATCTCTTGGTGTGCCGCAGAATTTTAGTAATTAATTTATGTATGCCATGAGATGAAAAAGGTTGAAAGTCACTAACATATAGGGTAAGAGCATGGACTCTGGCATAACTTGCCCCTATTGTCAAATCCTGGATTTGCTACTTACTTCCTACGTGATCTGAAGCAATTAACTTAACCTCTCCAAGTATATGTCCTTACCTTTAAGTCATAACAAAGAAAGCACCAAGTTTATAAGGTTGCTATGAACATTAAATGCATTAGTTCCTATAAAAGATTTAGAATAGTGTTTGGCAACAAGTGCTATTATTATTTCATACAGAGATATTTAGATAGTCTCTTTGAGCTGGAGCCTTTAGTGGTGCCTTTCTCTATGAAAGGCTGATATTAATGAATATTGGCAGCTAGGCTGAGGAATGCAATTTAAGAATTTTGGGAGAAAGGTAACAGCACCTGCCTCTAGAATCCTCTCATATTTAACAGAAACATCACTTATTAGGATACTAAAAGCCATGACACATGAATTCTATCCCTATTACTGTCAATAAATAAGGCATCTTTTTTGTTGTTTGCCTTTTAAAAAAATTACTTAAGTAATTTCAGTAAAACTTGTGTGATAAGGCAGATGAAAGCATTTCGACATTGAGAGAGACGGAGCTTTTTCTTGTTATTATAAAGTAGTTCAGTGTGCTCATCTCTTTGTCCCTGATGCTCATCATACACCAGCATACCAGTCAACACAATTCTGTTGCTTCTCTCAAGGAAGGGAAATTCTTCACTAAAAGTAGGGAAAACAAAAAAGTAGGAAGAAAAAAAGCCTGAACTTGATTATTATGTAATGCCCCTCCTTTATTATTTCATTTGGAAGTATTTAACTCATTCACACAATTATTTAAAGGTACAGTAATGTTAAAATAACCTTTAACTTCAAATTATTACATTTTGCCTAAAATCTTATAGAAAAGGCAGTGACAACTATCTTGGAAAGTTTCTGCACTCTAAAGGAATACAGGTTAGAAATTCCTCATCATAAACATGTTACATCTACATCTACCATCCACAAAGACAGATCAGATTTAAAAGAAGCAATGCTAAACAAAACATCAATTATAAAACCTGCATACAACACCTAAATACTTTTCAAATTAGTGATACCCAAAAGACCAACCTTCCTTATTTTAGCCCAATTCAAAACCACAGGAATAGTAAAGTTCACCACTGCTTTGTATAATAAATACAAAACCGACAGCAATATATTTTGAGCATTCTGTACACAGGAATACAGAACAAGGTTGCACTGCTGATGGAGAAATAAAGCCATTACTTGCTTTCTAGTTCTTTATGTGCTCCTGAGATCAGGAGACCAGGAGGAGAAAGTATGCAACAAACACAAAACTCATTCTCTCATCTGGGGGACAGAAAAACCTTCAGGTTCAATACAATCACAAGTGCTACTGTTTTCTAATTTAATCAAAGGGGGGATGCACTGTAACAGAATAACAAAGTTTTACCTTAAAAACTCTTCAAGACTAGATTCCAATGATCACATGATCAAACTTCCCATTACAAATATAATACAATATGAAGTACACAACATCGTCTTGAATACTCATCAAAATGTTTAACTGAAATCCAATCAATCTTTCAGGTCTAGCTTCCAGTTAAGGAAAACAAGACAAGAGATCAAGAAACACGTTAGTTAAAGAGACCATGAGGATACAGACAAATCCAGAGTATGGGTTATTTTACATGGCAATTGGCCTGATCTCTTGGAAAAGTCAAAGGTATAAATGGGGTTGGAGAGAGGGCACAGGGACTGTTTTAGATGAAAAGAGAAAACATATGCACTCCCACAATATAAAAACTTTAATGGAAACAATTTTTACACCACAAAAGAAATTTATAAGATAACTGACAAAATAGGAATACAAATTGGCTGTAAAATGATAGTAAGCAATTATTGTTAATAATAATACTATTTTCATAGCTAAGAAAAATATGTAAAAGAACGTCCTTGTTGTTAGCAAAAGCAAGCCGAAGTTTTCAGGTGTATGGTGTCATGGTATTGGTAACTTACTTTCAGATAGTTATGTTTAAAAAAAAAAAAAAAGTATATGCATACATCTAATACATCCAGATGGCTGAGTATACAAGTGTTTAATGGGCTAGTCTTTCAACATTCCTGTATTTTTGAAATTTCTCATGATAAAAAAAATTGGAAAAAAGGATTTGAAAGAAACTCTTCTTGTGCTTTCTATTACATGTTTTATTCAACATTTTATAGTCATGTTTAAGAACATTAATATCGTATACAAACGTATGGGTATTTCTAATTTGTTGGAAATTTAGGTTGCTCCTGTGATTAACAACTTCGAACATTAAAAAAATGAGAGACACCAAGCAGCATTAAACCCACTTTCTTGACATGGAAATAAATGATTAATGATTTTCTTGTGGCTTATAAAAATCTAGTAAAGGTATAGTTACAAATTCCACTTGTAAACCACCAAAGCAGAGATTTCCTTTTATAAAGAAAACATTTGCTCAAGAATGGAGAGTGTGTTGTTTTGTTTTTGACATCTGGTCAGATTCAGTTATTAGGTAGAATATTTGTGTAACGTTAAATTTTCTTTGCCATCACCAATCTGAAACTACACTATAATTTCATAAGGACACAAACTGTCTTAGTCATTTTTGTTTTACACACTGACTTAAAACTCACAGACATTCAAATGTCTTGGATAAGCTTGATTCTTGGGTATCATTAATAAATTTATAACCATCCTTCAATTTTACATCAAGGTTTCATTTTACCTACTAGTCTGATGAAAAGCAAATGATTTCTTGTTGACTCTACTTTTATATTCTCCTAAGGCCTGTCATCTCTCCACCTAATTTTTCTGGTTCCACCAAATGAATGGGTGCTCCAGCACTGGAGGCTGCTTCCCAATGCTGGCCATCACTATTGCAAGCCGGTCAGTCCTGCAACCACTTCCCATCATCTGGGCTCAGTTTTGCCGGCCAGAGGAATAACAACTAACATAGTAACAGCATGAGGCAGGGCATCAGGGGCCTTTAAAAATTTCTCAGTCTTAGCACTCAGGATTCAGATCTAAAAGTTAACTTTTACATTTTTGGTCAAAATTAAAACCCTTACCTTAGAAGTAGTTGTTTTAACAGTATTAAAATGGCTAATAAGAGAAAAAAGAAGCTCTATAGGAATGAGAAACACACCATTTTCCCTTCTAACATTTGACAAAAATTAAAGATAATATTAAAAATGCTAACAATATATATAGTATTTACTAAATACTACATGCTAATTAGTGTTTAGTAAATACTAATAACCACAGTATATGAGTAAACCACTTTAATATTTTGAGGGCACTTCACAGTTTAGATCAAGAGGTAAGATATTAAATGGGTATAACATTTGACCAGAAATTTTATTACTAGAAATCTATCCTATAGAAATATTTGCATAGAAGCAAAATATAAATAAAATGTATGTTCAAGAATACTTATTTTAGCTCTATTTGTAATACTATAAAGTTGAAGATAATTTAAATGTCAATATTTAATTAAATTATACCAAAATAAAATTAAGTCAATTGGGAGTGATTTACACGTAGACTCAGGAGGCATCTATAATAAATATGTTAAAATAGAGTTTATAGAATGCCTGTGATTTCTCAAGGGCATGTGTATGGGGGTTGAAGATTTCGTTTAAATATACTTCTCTGTGTTTTATGGGAAAAGAAAACAAAAAAGGCAATACTTCCCTCTCCTACCCTAGAAATAAATGTAAAAACTCTAAAACTTTGAGAACAAAGCTCAAGAAAATATCCTCACAACCTTAGGGTAGGCAAATGTTTCCTAAAACACACTGATGGAAGAAAAAGTTAAGAAAAAAATAAACTGGAATTGTGTCAAAATTTAAAAGCCTCTGTTTTAAAAAAAGATACACTTTGGATGTAGAAACTATAATACATATATCTGACAAAGGACTTGTATCCAGAATACAAAAACTTTTATAACTCAATAACAAGACAAACAACCCAATAACATAAACAAAAAATATGGACACTTCAGTGAAGAAGACATACATATCCAGTAAGCACTTCCACCATTTAGTCATCAAGGAAAAATAATTTAAATACAAATTAAAATCAAAAGGGGAATTACTGAACAACTGAAGGAGACAGCCACAGACAGCAGATTCCTGGAAGTCTCAAAAAGACTGCTTAAGGTCAGATGGGATCAACATCTGACATCATCAGAGGCAGATCCAGAAAGAAAAAACAGCAGTCTCCTACCACAGAGGTTCACACCACAAAGCCAGGAAATTAAGACAGATCAACTTAAAAAGCAGAAGCAAAAAAAAGAACCTCACAAATAAAGAGAAGACAAAGAAACACCCCCACTCCCATCGAAGGGAAAGGAGGAGTCCCCACAAAGAGAACTAAATGAAATAGAGGCAAATACACTATCAGATATTGAGTTCCAAACAATGGCTCTAAGGAAGCTCAGTGAGCTCAAAGAGAATTACAAAACCTACAGGGAAACTATGAGGAACTTACCACAAACTGTATCAGCATGAAAAAGGACACAGAAGCTATCAATAAGAGGCAAGAAGACATGAAGAATACAATTTCTGAATTAAAGAACACAGTAGAAGGAATCAAGAGCAGGCTCGAGGAAGCACAGGGTCAAATCAGCCAGCTGGAGGAGAAGGTAGAAAAAAGCTCCCAGAAAGAGCAAGAAAATGAAAAAAGACTCAAAGAGAATAAAGAGGCATTTAGGGAAATGCAGGACAACCTGAAATGTCATCATATCCGTATAATAGGGATACCAGAAGGAGAAGAAGAGGAATAAGGCATAGAGAACCTGTTTGAAAAAGTAATGATGGAAAACTTCCCTCACTGGAGGAGAGAAGAAGTCACACAAGTCCAGGAAGCACAGAGGGTCCCATTCAAGAGGAACCCAATGAGGCCCACTCCAAGACACATCATCATTAAAATGGCAGATATCAAAGACAAACAGAGAATCCTAAAGGCAGCAAGGGAGAAAGAGGCAGT
The DNA here is from genome assembly GCF_021234165.1 of Pteronotus mesoamericanus. Lineage (NCBI taxonomy): Eukaryota > Metazoa > Chordata > Mammalia > Chiroptera > Mormoopidae > Pteronotus > Pteronotus mesoamericanus. Next base: position 6,009,588 of record NW_026555085.1, read on the forward strand.
AACATGTAAGGGAGCCCAGATACGGCTAGCAGCTGACTTCTCAACAGAAACACTGCAAGCCAGAAGGGAATGGCAAGAAATAGTCCAAGTAATGAACAGCAAAGGCCTGCAACCAAGACTGCTCTACCCAGCAAGGCTCTCAATTAAAATGGAAGGCAAAATAAGGAGTTTCCCAGACAAAAGAAGACTAAAAGAATACACTTCCGCCAAACCAGCATTGTAAGATATGCTAAAGGGACTGCTTTAAGAAGATGAAGAAAAAGAGTCTATGAATGCCCAGTTCCTTTCACAGTTGCCAATACTCGATATAACCAGTATTTTTAATACTTAATAAATAATATTTTTAATATCTGATTGTGACAATGATGTGTTGTTACTTTATTATTTGTTGAAATTAAACCTGTTTTTGTATATTTCTTGCCTATTTCTATTATTTTTACAAAGCTTTAAATGACTTTTTGGTATTCTTTATCCATTTTGTAGTTAAATGTTGGTGGAATTTTTTCCCCTAAAAAACAAAACTATTAACCCTCTGTTAGATGTGTTCCAAATATTTTCCCATTCTATTACTTTTCCTTTAACTTTTTAAATATGTGTATTACTGTATATTATTATATGTCTAATATAGTCATATTGTCAATATTTTACATTATATCTTCTGGATTTGAGCATTTTAGTTCAGGTTAAGAAAATATTATTTTGTATTTTTTCCTAAAACTTCGTAGATTTTACACACTGATTTTTAACTCACCTGAATATTTTTTTATAATGTGATATAGGGCTCTATATTTGTTTTATTTCAAGTAATAGTGGTCCATGTACCTTATTTGTTGAGTAAGACTATTTTCCCCATTAATCTGAAATATCAGTTTAATCAAATATTACATTGTTAGACAGATATATATGTTTGTTTCTAAAATGCTCATTTTATTTCATTGATCTACTTGATTATTTCTGTGCTGGTGTCATGTTGTTTTAATTGCTGAGGCTTTATACTGGATTTAAATTTTTAAGTAACTTATAATGGATTTGACATTTAGAGAAAGTAAATAAAATCAATCTGCATTTAAAAAAGAAAGAAAAGAAAGAAGGAACTCCTACCTTTTGCAACAACATGGATGGAACTGGAGAATATTATGCTAAGTGAAATAAGCAAGTCAGTGAAAGACGAATACCATATGATCTCACCTATAAGTGGAATCTATTCCACAAAATAAACTAACAAACAAACAAAAAAGTGGAATTACTGAAATTCTCATACATCGTTAGTGGTATTGTTAAATGGTAGTCATTTTGGAAAACTTTGGAAGTTTCATATAAAATTAAACAGACCTCAACCATGTTCCAGCACTTTTAATCCTAGAGAAACAAAAGATATGCCCACTCATAAACTGGCACAAGAACAGAAACTTTGTTCATAATGGCCCCAAAGAGAAAGAAAGAAAAACCCCCCCACAGATATCAACCAGTGGAAAAGACATTAACTGAGGTATATTCTTGCAATAGATTACCATTCAACAATAAAAAGGAATGAACTACTAACACATGTGACCAGCACAAACGAAATCTCAAAATCATTATGCTGAACAGAAGCTAGACCCTATAAAGAGTACATACAGTATAATTCTATTTATATGAAATTGATGACCAGCCAAACTAATCATTGACAGAAGAGGTGGTTGCCTAGGGCCAGGATGGGGAGAGTGAGACAGAACACAAAGACACACACACACAGAGTGAAGCTCTTGCAGTGATGAAAATATTCTAGCCTTGACTGGGGTGCTAGTTACATGGATGCACACATTTGTCAAAATATATTAAACTGTACTCTTAAAATAAGTTCATTATATTGTTTGTAAATTACACCTCAATAGAACTGATTTAAAAATAAGGTACAGTAGTTCCCCCTTTTTAGTACACGTTCCAAGAACTCCAGTGGGTGCCTGAAACAGTGGATAGTACTGAACCCTATATATACTATGTTTTTCCCTGTATATACACACATATGATAAAGTTTAATTTATAAATTAGACACAGTGAGATTAATAATAATAAAATAGAACTATAACAATATACTGTAATAAAAGTTACGTGAGTGGCTCTTGGGGCATTATGTAAAATAAGGAAGACGTTAACACAAGCACTGTGATACCACAACAGTGAGCTGATAACTGAGATGGTTACTAAGTGACTCATGGGGCAGGTAGGTATATGGCCTGGATATTGGGGACAGAGGGCTAGATGTCAAGGGGTGGTGTGAGATTTCATCATACTATTCAGAGTAGCACCCACTTTAAAATTTAAGAATTATTTCTGGGACTTCCCATTTAATATTTTCAGACCATGGTTGAAATGGCAGGTAACTGAAATTGCAGAAAGCAAAACCGCGTATAAGGGGGAACTACTGTATTCCTTTCCTTCTATTTTTAAGAATTAAAACTTATCCTGAATTAACCCAAAGACAAGGAATTAAGAATCTCCTTGCTTACTCCGAGTTCTTGACATCTGGCCCATGGCACACTAATAGCTCTTCATAAGAAAAGGTCCTGGGATGAAGTAGGAACAGCAGCAGCAGATCTGGAGAAAATCTGTTTCCTATTTTGATTATTATATTGTGATTATATAAGCGAAATGTCCTTGTTCTAAGGGAATATGCAAAGTATTTAGGGGTAAAAGGGGCACAATGTCTATTACTTTCAAATAGTTTATAAATGGAGGTTTTTTCCAGGTATCTATATTTTCCATTTACTGTATATGACTGAGCTGGCAGCACAAACTCCTGCAAAGCCTGCTTATTTTCTGCAAGGCTCACCCACATTTACGGTGAGCAGCCACTAGATGGCATTCTGTGATCTAATTCCAGCAGCCAAGGTTCCACAGGCAGCATTTCAGACTCCAAACAAAAACTGGTGATTTTTAATAAAGCACCAATATTAGGCAATCATAACATTCAAAATAGATGCTTTCACCATAGCCTACAAGACCTTACATGATCTGACTTTTCATTGCCACCCAAACCTATCTCTGAACTTCTCTCTTTTCAGGTCTATGGCAGCGTTTTTCCCTGACCCTGAAGGCTGAAAGAGAAGCTGGCTGCATGCCATCCCCTACCTCCTTCACTCTGCTTTATTTTTCTTCAGCACCTTACATGTTATTGACTTTCTCCCCACACTCCCTGAATGTAAGTTTCACAAGGACAGACTTTATTTTACTCACTGTGGTATCCCAAATGCCTAGAAAAGGGATACATACAAGGCATGCACCTTTCATCTTTCACTATTACTCATCATTTTTCAAATTAAGTCCATTATACCCCCTACCCCACTACCAGTACCCTACTGGAACTAGACTGTGAAGTTTTAAATGACTGAATATTTTATGTGAAAGGAAGTCATCAATAGATTTAAGCAGTAAAACGACCCTCCAAAAGCAGTACCACCTCTCTCACCAACTCCGTTGGCAAGGAGGTGGTAGATTGTAGCAGGACATTTTAGATGTAGAACACACTGAAGAGATAGTTCCAGCCAAGGTCTCTGGTCAGGAGACTTAGGTTTGAGTGTGGCTCCATAGCTTACCAGGGCTCCATGACTTTAAATAAAACTGTCAATTCAAGAAGCTCTTTGCCCAGTATGTAAAATAAGGGCAGGAAAAATATCTACCTCATAGGGATTACAAAGGTTATGTTTATCCTATCCTTAGTATAGTGCCTGATACATAAATTTTAGCACTGCCTGCAGTAAATAAGGGAAAAAGAACAAGCAAGCATTTGTTCATTTATGCAACTTATTTTTATAAACTAGTTTATTTACATGTAAATGTAGTCTTCTATTTCCTTCTGCCTTGAGGAATGAATTGTATGGTCTCCTAATGTACAGAACTGTCTTTTAGGGGATATGTGATGTGCTGAATCGTGTGTGTCCCCGCCCAAAGATATACTGTAGTCCTAACCTCCAGGAACTCTCAGAAGGTGACTGTATTTGAAGACAGAATCTTCAAATTTAGGTAAGTTCATTAGGATGAGCCTTAATCCAATTATGACTAGTGTCCTAAGGAAAAGGGTGAAATCTGGACACAGACTGAGACACATATAGAGGGAAGTAAAAAGCATCTTCAGGTCAAGAAGTGAGACAGATCTTTTCCCCACAGTCCTCACAAGGAACCAATGATGCTGGCACCTTGATTCCAGACTACTGGCCTCTAGAATTGTGAGACAATGCATTTCTGTTGTTTAAGCCATTTGTGGTACTTTGTTACAGTAACCCTAGCAAATGAAATAAGAATGGAAGAAAAGCAGATCTGTATACTTTCTTCTTAAAAAATCATAAGCCCCTTGCAGGGAAGGACTGTTTTAAGTCATCTTTGTATCCCTTCTGGAATACTTGATCTCATGCAAAAATTTAATAAGATATTATTTTAAGTTCCAGCACCTATAGACAGTGGAGCTCAGTAAAGGCTAAACTTCTCCCCACTACTTTTCCTATATACATTCCCATAAATATTTTTTCCTGGTGGATAACAGATAAGTGGTTGCCTAGAGTTAGAAGTGGGGTAGCATTGTAGGTAACGAGAAGTGACTACTAATGGGTACATGGTTTCTGTTTGGGGTAATGGAAACGATTAAAACTCGTTGGATCTTTGTGATGGTTGCACAACTCGGTGAACATACTAAAAATTACTGAATTGCACACTTTAAATAGGTGAATTTTATGTAAGTTATAGCTCCATAAAGCTGTTATACAGAAAACCAAATGCAACTGACTGGGCCACAAATAGGAGTTTATACTCAAAGTTTTACTGGTCATTTTGAAAGCTACTAGGAATCCAAGTTATTATTTTGAAAACTGGAAAGTACGAAGTATTTCTCCTGTCTCTCAGGCATACAAAGCATCTCTTTAGGTAACCAAAGAGATGAGGTGAAGTTTCTCTTTACAAAAGTATTTCAGTTAATAAATTCAAGAATAATAGATCACTGCTCTGCAACTCTAAAAAAAAAATGGACCTAGAAAATTATCAATGTTCACTAACATCACAAAAAGGAAAAAAATTAAAAAATAAAAGGTCAACCAGCAGTAGGTACCATCTAATCGAGGTATACACCACCACCTATTAAGCAGTCTAGCAACAAAACCCAAAACCACGGAGAACCTATAAAGACTTCCCCAACAATGGCAATGTAAGGACCTTATGAGTCCTGATTCAAACAAACTTAAAATAAGCAGAACAATTTGAACACTGTATGGATATTTGCTATTAAGGGCTTGTCTGATTTTTTTTAGGAGTTATAATAATACTGTAGTTATGTATGTATGTATTTATTTAAAAATATTTTATTTATTTATTTTTAGAGGGAGGGAAGGGAGGAAGACAGGGAGAGAAACATCAATGTGTGGTTGCCTCTCGCACGCCTCTCCACTGCAGGCCTATCCATGACCCAGGCATGTGCTGTGAATGGGAATTGAACTGGCAACCCTTTGGTTTGCAGGCCGGTACTCAATCCACTGAGCCACACCAGCCAGGGCTGTTTTTAAAAAAATTAAGAATCCGTATCTTACAAAATGGTATGATGTCTGAGGTTTGCTTTAAAATAAGATGGAGGGGAGCAGAGAGATACCACAGATGAAACATTAGCCATAGTTGATAATTGCTGAAGTTGGGATGGGTATATAAAGTTTATTTCGCCATTTTCTCATTTTGAAAATGTTTGAAAATTCCCACAAAAAAGCTTTAAAAAAGACAATAATTCTAATGCTACAGATCATTGGAATTACTAAATTTCTAAAAATCAAAAATAGATATGTCTCCCAGCATTGCATATCTGAAATGTATACTTACTTTACAGCAAATGGTTTATCAGTTAAATTGGTACTGTTTTCTCCTTAGTGGTACATAAAATGGTGTATTTTAAAACTGACTGCACCTTAAATTCAATAAGAAAACGCTAAGATTGTAAATATACAGGGCGAGGCAAAGTTGGTTTACAGTTGTTCGCATGAAAAATACAATTAACAAATACAAGAAGAAACTGTGTTTCACATACAACTATAAATCTTCTTTTTACCCCAACCTGTATTTATATTTTTATTTCTCCTTAGCTAATCATTACTTGCATTGTAATTGGAAAGAAAAGAGTTCAAAAAAACTCTTGGCTACCTGAATTTCCTTACTTGCTTAAGATTAATTCAGTTACATACAGTGAGAGAAACATTAAAATAATACTTTAGCCAATATAAAAATGAAGTTAGTCCCCAAACTAACATTAGTGATAGAGAGAACCTGGGGAGCATGGGGCAAGTCTACTCGGGGGGAATTGTTGCAGTTATTCTACCCAGTCTAAAAAATATGGTAAAAACTGATTCTAGTAGACCAACCTGTCTTTTCTTCCTTTTTAATAAAGCAGTTCCAAGCACCCACCACTTCAGCATTTCAACAAGTTGCTCATTTCAAGTACTGTAAAGGAACATGGTAGTTTGGTAGCCTCTGGGCCACACTGTAGTAGAAACACTAACGTTAACAAAATTTACTAACATGTAGAAACTTACTGAGGAAGAAGAGGACAAGAAAGTATTTCTGACAAGAGCAAACCTAGGAATGCAATTTTGCCAAGTGCCTACTCTAATGTAATTACAAAATTAAAAATACAAGTTTTTAAAAGATATCACAATTGACATAGAAAATATTCTGGGAATTCCAGTCAAGACGGTGGCCTAAGCAGACACGGCTCACAACTCTTCACACAACCACATCAAAATTACAACTAAAATACAGAACCATCAGAAATCGAGTTGAATGGAAGCCTGACAACTACGAAAGTTGAGTTAAATGGAAATCTGACAACTACAGAATTAAAGGCACCACATCCATCCAGACTGGTAGGAGGGGCACAGACGTGGAATGGGCTGGTCCCATGCACGTATGGTGTATGAAAATTCAGAGTGGTATCTCGGGAGTGAAGTCCCTACCCACACCAATACACCCAGCCCAGGCTTCCAGTGCCGGAAGATAGCATATTTTGCCAGGCATAACATGCACTTTTTCCCCCCAAATATTTGAGGGAAAAATAAAGGATGTGCATTATACATGGGCAGTATTTTAATACCATATCTATACAAATGTTTTTAATTTTTATTTATGCTTATGCATTTAAAATGTAACTCTAGAAAGCAACAACATCCATATGCAAAATAATACCTTGGAACGATAATTGGTTATGTTTCTAAATATAAAAAAAATAAGTAATTGAAAAAGTTAAAACGAAAGAAAGATCTTTTTCCTGAAAGTTCGGGCAAAAATGGGGGTGTGTGTTGTACATGGGAGCACATTATAGAGACCAAAATACATTAAGTCCCTAAAACTTATGGCCGCAAAACTCAGCAGGTATTGAGTCAGCGCTAGAGACTGCTGGAGTACCAAGCATGTCCTCTTAAAGAACCCACATACTGACTCAGCTAATCAGACTCCCTGAACTCCAGCACCAGGGTAGCAACTTGAAAGGCACCAGTGCTATACAGGGAGAAACTGCAGTGTTTGCCATTAACATGAGCAGAAATCATTGTCTCTTTTCTAACCCCCCCCCCCGCCAGCAAGCTGGTCCTGTATCTGAGATTCCACCAGCTAACACTGTTTGACTTGCCTTGGAGATCCCCAGAAGCTCCGCCCACTGAATTTACAGCCCACCCAAGCTGCCTTTCCATATGAATGCCTGGTCTTAGCTCATGCTTCACAACTTCCTAAATCCTATGAAACAAGCAAGGAACAGCTGGCTTCAGTGAGCTCCAGGCTGGGCACTAGGATTGGCCAGCTTAGATGCACAACTTGGCTTCGCCTGGGAATCGCCAAGCCCAGCACAAGTAGCAGCCATCTCAGATTGCTCTATAGCTCAGGCAGGGTGCCCCTGGCAGAACACAGGTGGGGGCTGATCTTGGCATGCACTACCCAGAAAACCCAAGGGTCGGCACCCCCAGTGGACAGCTACAGACCGTGTCAGAGCACCACCACCTGGCCCCTAAACAGCCGATCCTCCATGGAGGGCAGAGGTTGGTGGTTCCTGGTGACAGCCAGCCCCTGCAGTTCACTGACCTGGGTAAATCCCTCCCACTGATCTGCCAACAACTAACAAGGCTCAACAACAAGAGCAGGGTGTACTCAGCCCACACAAAGGGTGCACCTTGAACACCCAGCTTGTTGATAGGGGAGGTTGTGCCACTGGACCCTACAGGACTCCTACTACATTAGGCCACTCTACTAAGCCTAGGGAGATGTAGCAGCTCTACCTAATACATAGAAACAAACACAGGGAGTCTACCAAAATAAGGAGACAAAGAAACATGGCCCAAATGAAAGAACAGATCAAAACTCCAGAAGAAGAGCTAAACAAAATGGAGATAAGCAATCTATCTTGCAGAGTACAAAAACACTGATTATAAGGATGCTCGAGGAACTTAGTGATGACTTACCTCAAAGCATAAAAAGGATCCAGTCAGAAACGAAGAATACACTAATTGAAATAGAGAACAATTTACAGGGAAACAACAGTAGAGTGGATGAAGCTGAGAATCAAATCAAATCAATGATTTGGAATACACGGAAGCAAAAAACAATCAGTCAGAACAACAAGAAGAAAAAAGAATCCAAAATGAGGACAGTATAAGCAGCCTCTGGGGCAACTTTAAGAGGTCCAGCATTGGGGTGCCTCTTGCCTCATAGGGCTGCCAGAAGGAGAAGAGGAAAGGCAAGAAATTGTAAATCTATTTGAAAAAACAGTGAAAGAAAACTCCCCTAATTTGGTGAAGGAAATAGTCATGCAAGTCCGGGAAGCACAGAGCGTCCTGAACAGGATGGATACAAAGAGGCCCACTCTAAGGCACATCGTCATTAAAAGGAGAAAGGTTAAAGATAAAGAGAGGATCTTAAAAGCAGCAAGGGAAAAGAAGTTAGTTACCTACAAAGGAGTTCCCATAAGACTTCCAGCTGATTTCTCAAGAGAAACTTTGCAGGCTAGAAGGGAATGGCAAGAAATATTCAGTCACGAAAAGCAGGGGCCTACAGCCAATATTGTTCTACCCAGCAAAGTTGTTTAGAATCAAAGGGGAGAAAAAGAGCTTCCCAGACAAGAAAAAATTAAGGAGCTCATCATCACTGAACCATTATTATATGAAATGTTAAAAGGACTTATTTAAGAAAAAGAAGATCATAATTACAAACAATAAAATGGCAAAAAAAAAAATACATATCTATGAACAACTGAATCTAAAAAACAAACTAAGCAAAGAAGAACAGAGATAGAATCATGGATACAGAGACTGTTTTGCTGGTGCTGGATAGGAGGGAGGTATGAGGAAGAATAGGTGAAGAGGTGAGAGGATTAAGAAGTACAAACAGGTAGTTACAGAATACCCATGGGGGTGTAAAATACAGTACAGGAAATGGAATAGCCAAAGAATTTATATGCATGACCCACAGACATAAACAATGGTGGGGGGATTGCCTGAGAAGTGGAGGGTGCTGGTGGAGGGGGGGCAAATGGGGAAAAATCAGGACAATTACAATCAATAAAATATAATTTAAAAATAGAAAATTTCAAAGTTAGAGAAAAATTTTTTAAAAGCAAAGAAAAAGATTAACTACTTTTTATAAAATCAATTTGTTAAAATCACTATAAATAAAATTTAAAAGGCTAACAACAAGATGAGAAACACAAATTTGCCACATGGCATCACGTATACTCTAAATAAGTAGATCTTAATATCAAGAAGATGATCAATGGCCCTAGACAGTGTGGCTCAGTTAGCTGGGCGTCATCCCACAAACCGAGAGGTCGCCAGTTCTATTCCCAGTCAGGGCACATGGCTGTGGCTCCCTGCTACATCCCCTCCAAGTTGGGGCACTTGCAGAAGGCAGCCAGTCACACTGATGATTCTCTCCCTCTTTCTCCCTCCCTTCTCCTCTCTCTAAAGTAAAATTTAAAATTTTAACAAAAATTATAAAGTTAAAAAAAAGATCAAGAATTTAATATAAAAAATGGGCAAAGGATAAAAGCAGACCAACAAATATATCCCCAAATGGTCACCTTGTTGGTAATAAAAACAATTTACAGATCACCAGATTTGGGAGGCTTTTTAAATTAACAGTGCCTAGTTCTGGTGGCTAAGTAGGAGATGCAAGAATATTCCCACCCTCCTACACTATGCCTGGCACAGTCCTCCTTCAAGTGTTGCCTTCTCCATGTGGCCTTGCTCACCCTATTTAAAACTGCATCCCCATCCCCGCTTCTAAATGCCCTCTTTTTCCCACCTTATCACCTAACGTACCATATTTTGCCGTGTATAATGTGTACTTTTTTACCCAAATTTTTGAGGGAAAAATAAGAATGCACATTTACATGAGTAGTACTAATTCTGTATCTATATAAATGTTATTAATTCTTTTATATTTATCACTAAAAGTGTAACTCTAGAAAGCAATAACGATATCCGTATGCAAAATAATACCCTGGAATACGATAATTGGTTTTGTTGAACTTACAATGTACTTGCAACAAAAGCAGTATCTAAATATAAACAACAACAAAAAATTGAATTAGAAAGTTAAAATGGAAGGTCTTCCCCCCGCTCCCGAAAGTTTGGCCCAAACACGTGGGTGCACATTACACATGGCAAAATACGGCAACTTATGTCCATTGCTTATTCTCTGTCTCCCCCGCATTTAAATACAGCTCCCAAAGACAGGATGTTTTTCTTTCATTAATGTATCACAAGCAGAGAAAACTGATTGGGACATGGTAGGTGTTCAAAAGCTATTTGTTTAATGGATAGGCATTAAACTGGTTAACTCTTCTGAAGAAAACTTTTAACAATATGAATTATTGTCATTATGACTAAGAATTTATTCTAAGGAAATAATCACTGATATGAGTGATCAATGTTTATCAAAAGATTATTCATCCTGGCTATGAAAAACTGGAAACAGCCTACAGTAGAACATTTAAAATGGTGTGGAATACTTAATGCTATGAAAAATGTTCATGGTAATGTTAACCAGGAAAAGTATACTCAATGATTCAATTTTTGTCTTAAAGAGTATACCCATGTTTATTAATAGGAACTAAATAAATTATGGTATATCCACTTAATGGAATACCAGATGAAGCTATTCTGTGTCCTAATATGGAACCAATTCTAAGACTTAAACTTCTGGTCAAGATGGAGGCGTAGGTAAACACGGCTTGCCATAACCACAGCAAAAATTACATCTACAATATAACTGTCACTGAGAATTGTCAGAAAATCAAGCTGCATGGAATGTCTCACAACCAAGGAGTTAAACAAGTCACATTCATTTAGACGAGTAGTAGGTGCGGAAATGCACAGATGCAGAGACAGGGAATAGATGGCCCCAGAGCTACGAGCGGTAGATAAAAACTGGGAGGGATACTGCCCAGGCAGGAGCGAGGGATCCCAGCCCCACCACACCAGACCACCCAGCCCAGGGTTCTCCTGCCAGGAAGATAAGCCCCTATGACTTTAGCTGTAAAAACCAGTGGGGGTTGGGGCAGCAAAAGAAACTATAGGATTCTAAGGTTCCACCTCTTAAAGGGCCCACAATAGACTTAGGACTTACCCAGATTCACTCCCTCTGGGCTCCAGCACCAGGGCAGCAGCTGGAAAGGCATCAGTGGCACACGGGGAGTAACTGAAGTGTCTGACATCAGGGCAAGTGGCACGAGACAGCTTCCTTCCAGACAAAACTCCAGAAGCCATGCAGTGGTCACTGTCCCTTTTCTGAGACCTACCTCACACAGAGTCACAGAATGGTGATACCATATCTGAGACTCCATCAACCTATGGAGCTTCTTCTGCCCCATTCAACTTATGGGTGAGCTTTTCTACATTAGGCCACACTAAGACAAGGAGTCACAGCAGCTCTACCTAATACATAAAAACAAACACAAGGAGGCTGCCAAAATGAGGAGACAAAAAAATATGGCCCAAATGGAAGAACAGAACTCCAGAAAAAGAACTAAACAAAACGGAGATAAGCAATCAGATGCACAGTTCAAAACACTGGTTATTAGGATGCTCAAGGAACTTGTTGGGTACTTCAAGAGCATAAAAAAGACCCAGGCAGAAATTAAGTTTATACTAAGTGAAATAAAGAAAAATTTACAGGACATCAACAGTGGAGTGGATGAAGCCAAAAATCAAATCAATGATTTGGAACACAAGGAAAAAAAATATTCAAAACAGCAAGAAAAAACAACCAACCCTTCCCCCCACCCCCACCTGCCAAGGATAGGGTAAGGAGCCTCTGGGACAAGTTCAAATGTACCAACATTCGAATCACAGGGGTGCTGGAAGGAGAAGGGTAAGAGCAAGAAATTGAAAACATTTTAAAAAATGGTGAAAGAAAACTTCCCCAATCTGGTGAAAGATATAGACAGGAAAGTCCAGGAAGCACAGAGTTCCAAACACGATGCAGATGCAAAGAGGCCCACTCCAAGGTACATCATAATTAAAATGCCAAAGGTTAAAGATAAAGAGAGAATCTTAAAAGCAGCAAGAGAAAAACAGAGAGTTACCTACAAAGGAGTTCCCATAAGACTGTCAGCTGATTTCTCAGAAGAAACTTTGCAGGCAAGAAGGGACTGGCAAGAAGTATTCAAAGTGATGAAAAGCAAGGACCTACAACCTAAATTATTCTATCTAGCAAAGCTGTCATTTAGAATCAAAGGGCAGATAAAGTCCTTCCCAGACAAGGTAAAGCTAAAGGAGTTCATCATCACCAAGCCATTATTACATGAAATGTTAAAGGGACTTATTTAAGAAAAAGAAGATCAAAATGATGAACAGTAAAAAGGCAACAAATTCACAACTATCAACAACTGAATCCAAAAATAAACTAAGCAAACAAGCAGAAGAGAAACAGAATCACAGACATAGAGATCTTTGTATGGTTACCAGTGGGAAGGGGAAGAGGGAGAATGGAGGAAAAGGTGCAGGGATTAAGAACTACAAAGGGGTAGGTACAGAATAGGCAGGGGGATGTTAAGAACAGTATAGGAAATGGGAGTAGCCAAAGAACTTATATATGCATGACCCATGGACATGAACTAAGGGGGGGGGGTATGGCTGGAGGAAATGGGGGGTACCGGCTGGAGGGGGGCTAAGGAGGGAAAATTTGGACAGCTCTAATAACACAAGCAATTTTATATATATATGTATATATACACATACACACACACACACACACACACACACATATATATGTATATTTTTTTAAAGACTTCCTGGGAAAAAAAAAGTAAAGTTGCACTATATGGAACTGATATAGAACCAACTTCCAAGGTGCACTGTTCAGTGTTTAAAAGTATCCAGTATCATTTAATTTTTAAAAACTAGTTCAATTTTATGTACTCTACTCACTACCAGTAAAAATGTTGGAAATTTTTAAGTATTTTTCCCTTTAAACTTTTAATGTAACAGTTAGATTTTTGGAAGTTAAGAAATAAAACCATCTCCTCTCTGCCTCCATAGAACAGTTAAGTACTAGAATAAGCAAAAGCACTTCTCCATATCATATAACTTTACTACCAAATTTATACTAAATCCACAAAGTTCTTCAACTGCAAGTGAAAACTGCTGTCCAGATTAACTTCCTAAGTAATAAAATTATTAGATATTAAATCCATTCTGGAATTATGTTCCATAAAACAATTTTAAAAGCAGTACAACTGCATTATATTATAAAATCTTATGACAAAGAGGTAAAGGCCCAGCTATTGGTATACATACTGAAAACTGAATGCTCAAAGGGAGACAGAGCATTCTGCCCCTTTAGAACCATCGCCAGTGGGCCATGGAAGGGTACCTAAGGCACCCAGAGGTCCCTTATTCAAAGTCTATGTTCACTCAGCCTCTACCTTATTTGTCCTCAGACACTAAAAGAAACTGTTGCTTGGTGATAGCAATGGTTAGTACCTAGGACTCTGGGGTATGTCAGACCCAGGTTAGAATCCTAACTTCACAATTTTATAGGGGAATAATCTACAAATCTCAATTTCCTTATCTGTAGAGTAATACAGATTACCACCAAGTTAATGTTAGTAAGAGTACAGTGTCTGGAAAAAATTACCAGGATGCTGAACAGACACTTCTCCAAGGAGGACATACAGAGGGCCCAGAGACATATATGAAAGGATGCTCAGCATCACTAGCCATCAGAGAAATGCAAATTAAAACCACAGTGAGATACCACTTCACACCGGTCAGAATGTCTATCAAAACCAAATCAACAAACAAGAGCTGGTGAGGTTATGGAGAAAAGAGAACCCTAACACACTGCTGGTAAGAATGCAGACTGGTGCAGCCACTGTAGAAAATGGTTTGAAATTTCCTCAGAAAGCTAAAGATGGACTGCCTTTTGCCCTGGCAATTCCACTGCTGGGATTATACCCTAAGAATCCTGAAACACCAATTCTAAGAACCTATGCGCCCCAAAGTTCATAGCAGCACAATTTACAATAGTCAAGTGCTGGAAGCAACCTAAGTGCCTATCCGTATATGAGTGGATCAAAAGACTTATGGTACATTTACACAATGGAATACTACACAGCAGAAAGGAAGAAGGAACTCCTACCCTTCGTGGCAGCATGGATGGAACTGAAGAGCATTACGCTAAGTGAAATGAGCCAGGTGGTGAAAGACAAATACCATATGATCTCACCTGTAAGTGGAACCTAATCAACAAAATGAACAAGCAAGCAAGATACAACCAGAGACATTGAAATGAAGAACAAACTAACAGTAACCAGAGGGGAGCGGGGAAGAGGGATAATGGGAGAAAATAGGGGAAGGGTTGTCAAGGAACATGTATAAGGGACACATGGACAAAGCCAATGGGGGTAGGTTTGAGGGTGGGAGATAGGGATGGGTAGGGCAGGGAGGAGTGGCGGGGGGGGGGGGGAATGGAGACAACTGCACTTGAGGAACAACAACAACAAAAAACAGGATGCTGTTACTGTTGTATTTTCAAGTTTCTAAAATTTTTCACTTTAATACTTGGTTTTTGTAACTGCAGATCCTGATCAGTTTTCATTATTACTGAGCTACCAGACATTAAGAACATGTAAAACTATTTCCTTAACCAAGTTTTCCAAGATCAGATTGCTAAAACTAAGCAAAATAAAAATTCAAATCAGATCTGACTAACTGTAACCAAACTATATGGCATGCTTCTTCCTCAGCTCTTCTTCCTGATTAATCTCCTGGTAACTAACATCTTGCCTTTGCAAAATGACTGGAAGTCAGGAGTCATGGAACAGAGTCAAGTTACCTGAATTACGTGGGGCTGAACTTCTGACATAGTACTCTAACCAAGTTAATTAAGACATTTCAGCTACTTAAAAGGAGGCTGGAGAAAAAAAAAATTACCAAGTAAAGGTATCAGTCGAAGACAAAAAAATAAAGCGCCTCTGATGCTACAAGTAAGCAAGGTCACTTCATTCACATATATTTCAGGAGTCAAAGTTGCAAAGGATTAAATACTCAGCAAAATGACTACTAGCTTACCTGTACTATTTGCTTGCTTTTGTACAGGCATGGAAATAATTAAGAATAGAAGTAGTTTACTCACAATAGTAAATGAGTAACAGATCACCCAAAGTACATGTATTCAGCTTTAGAAATAAGGCATATGGTCTAAACAGGTAATCTAAAGTAATAGATATATACATTAAAATAAAGTACATCATCACCTATACATACACTTCCCAAATTATAGGTTGATTCAGGTAAGTATCAAAATTAATTTCCATATGGAGAGGCCAGGACAGAAATCTGCTAAATAATACAGTGAATAATGAAATCACCATCTCCCTAGATCAGCAAAAAAATACGTTTATAAAACATAACTTACAAGACATTATCAGCTCCACAGGAATAACAAAAATAAGGTACAAGAAGAAAATGAGTAACATTTAAACTCCCACTGCATATTAGAACCAGGTTAGCTCCTTGCTGTTTCCATTAAACCAATCTAGGATTAAAAACTGGTTTTCAACTAATCCATACATGGATAATCAAGAGGCAAATATACACAGGCATATATAAACTCACATTTAAATATGTGGTTACTAAACACTTTACAAAATAAAAAATTTCATAAGACAACTGATAGAAATGGAGCAAGAGATGAGGTCACCTACCACTTAACTCTACTGATAGAAGTCATTGTGTGCTCTCCTCAAACATTAGGTAACTGCCAAAACAACATACGCCCCTATCTGGTATTGTCATTCAGAAGAGCAACCATGGTAAGCCTCTGAAATGCGTTTTATCAGCTCAGAAAGAATTAGATGGTATACACATCTCCACATAACATCAGGTAAATGGAAAAGTGTCAAGAAAATATTTTTTTTTCCCCTGACCACAAACTGCCTAAAAGACAATTTCCAAGACCTTTTGCAATTACAATAGCTAGTACAAGAGAAAAACTTTAGACTGAGCCTCACTTGCAGAAGCCCTCCACTGGGCGTTTCTACTAGTCTGTGCCCAACTTTTGTGTTTCCCACACTAGCACTAAGGCTATGCATCCTGCTGATAAAGCCGGACATGTGGTACTTAATACACCAAAAGAGAATCACCAACAATGTCGACTATACAGTTGCATTCTGAGTGAGGACTTGAGGTTTAGCAAGAAGCGAAGCAGTAAGAAAAACTAGCTGTATACACAAGTGGTCTGCCTGCACACTGCAAGCAAGGCAGGGCAATGCGCCCCGCAGGCTCAGGAAGTTGATTAATCCAGGGGAAAGCTCCTTGCCCTCCTCTGTAAAAAGGAACGTGTACCTGGCAAACCAAACGGCAAATCGATTAAAGAATTCCCCGATGGCCTACCGGCCAGTACAGGAGGCAAGTTAAGACGCTGGGAAGCAGGTACGGAAAAGAGGCCAGAGTTCACGGACAGACTGGTAATGATCCACCAGCTCCGTTGGGAGGCCCAAACTAGGAGAGCCTGGGGTGCCTCCTCCGGAGCTGGGAAGGTAATGACTGGATGGCCTCTGGTTGGTCCTTCTCAACAGCCCTTTCCAGCAGGGATGGGGCTGTGGATACCCTGGCCCGGCAACAGACGCTCCCTTCCACTAGGTTCACGGAGAGCGGCTCTCAAAGGCCGCCCTGCGGCCATGTGGCTGGGGCCGCAGGGTGCCCGAACCCGGTGCCCGTCAAACAGGAGGTGTGGGGTGAAATCCAAAGAACGGGATGTTAGGGTTCAAGACTCACTTCCTTTGGGCTTTGTCCTTCTTGGCCTTGGTCCTTTTCTTTCGGGCCTGGAGCGCAAGCACTGCAGGAGAGAGGGATGGATGAAGGGCGAATGTGGAGGAAAGGAGGCGACCAAGGTGAGGGTGGAGACCGAGCTGCGGCGCGAGGCCCGGGTGCGGGGTCTGCCTACGGGGCGGCTCGGCGGCAAGCGCCGCGGCTTCAACAAGACGGCCGGCCAGGGGACTGGAGACCCACGGGGCGCAAAGAAACACCCAGGCAGGGTGTGCCGGCGGGGCCTCGCGCCAGGTCAGGGGGCCGGCGGCCGGATATCTGCCTCGCCCGCGGACAGCGGGGCTCTGCAGTGGCCCCAAGACGCGGGCCAGCCTGGTGGGGAACAACGGGCGAGGGCTGCTGGCGTGGAAGGACGCCCGGGCAGAGGGGCGCGGACCAGCAGCCCAGAGGCGGGGGTGGAGGGGCGGCGCCACCTCAGTGGAGGGGCGCCACACGCCCGGATACCCGACTGCGGCGGTTAGGCCAAGCTCCCGCCGGTGATCCGGGCCTCGCCCCGGCAGCCGTTGCCCCTCGTGGCGAAGGCCGCTTCACCGCTCACCTTTCCGCTCCATGGCGAGACCGGTAACCGCCAGGCGCCTGCGCACTCGAGTGGCGGTGCCTCCCGCTCCCGCCGATGCCCAAAAGCGAGCCCGCGCACACTCCACCCCCGCCCCCCAGGTTCTTGCCCCGTCCCCGCCCCACGACGGCGCGCGCCTGCGCGTTGAGCGTGGAGCCTACCACCTGCTCCTGAGAAGGGGGGCGCAGAAAAGAATGGGGACGAGGAGAGCTGGGAAGAAAAGAATGTGGAACGTGAACGCTACAGACAGTTTGAGAACTAAGCGTGGAAGCCGGACGGGGTGAGGTTTGTTCTGTTTGCTGGGCTGTTACTCCTTAGGAAAGGCTTAGAGCGCTCCTTTAAGGTTCCCCTGGGTGCTGAGTCAGAGTTCCGCAGCCAACTGGAACTGGACTCAGTTTCCCGGTCTATAAAATGGGTTGATCAGGCGTGTTCCAGTGCTTTCGCAGAGCTGTGAGGGCCAATTGAGATACTATATAAAGAAAATGAGGGGAGAAGTTGCAAGTGAGAAAGTAGAGGAAGTGGGAGCAACACAAAAGAAAGACTGAAAGGAAGGAACCTGTAACCCTGTTGTCATTTAAATAGGGAAGATAGTCAGTAGTGTTGTAATGACTGTATTGTGCCAGGTGGGTCCTGGAAATATCGGGGGAACACTTTGTAAAGTATATGATTGTCTAACCACTATTCTGTAACTACTACAAAACCTGAAACTAATACAAAATAATATTGAATGTAAAAAAAATAAATAAAAGTTAACCCTAGCTGGTGTAGCTCAGTGAATTGAGTACAGGCCTGCAAACCAAAGAGGTTCTATTCCCAGTCAGGGCACATGCCTGGGTTGCAGGCCATGTCCCCAGTTGGGGGCATGCAAGAGGCAACCACACATGGATATTTCTCTCCCTCTCTTTATCTTTCTCTTATCCTATCTTTAAAAATAAAGTCTTTTAAAAAATAATAATAATTGAATTTTTTCTTAAAATTTCAAGTTTAAATGAAGGCTCTAAAGGAAAGAAGGGGACAATAAAAATAGTGCTTTTTAAAAATTTTTCCACTTTATCATCTTTTCAGTACATGATAAACACAGTTGTCTTTATAGCATGCTTTTATATTTTCTAAGTGCATTATTTCATTTGATGTTCATGGCAACTTCAAGGCAAGATAGTTATACCCTCCACTATGCAAAGAAAGGAAAGCTTGGAGGTAATGTGTACTTAGAGCCTTGGTGTCTGGACCCAGTGATTCAATCATCAAACCCTTATTGTAAAGCAGGGTTAGTAAAGATTTTCTGTGAAGGGCCATATAGTATATATTCGTGCCGCAAGGTCTCTTTTTCCGGCTGCTCAACTCTGCCACTGGAACTCAAAAGCAATCATAGAAAGTAGAGGTTGTGTGTTAAAGCAAAGCTTTATTTATGGTCCCTGAAATTTAAATTTCATGTAATTTTAACAAAACATTATTCTTCTGTTGATCTTTTTTCAATTATTTCAACCATTTTTGGCTCAGGCCTGAGTTTATCAACTCCAGGTGTAAGCTCTGGAGCTGGACAGGATGGGAGTTCTGAAGACTCTAGTGGGGAAGACAGACAAGTAATTAATAGGCCAAGAAAGGAAGATGACAGTATAATAGTGTGGCACAAGTCAAGCATGGGGGCTTGAGTGGGATTTTATTGAGCAAAGTGAGTCAGTCCAGTCTGGGAGCTTTTGAGCTGGATCTTGGGAAACGTGTAGGATTTCCACAGGTGGGGAAGGAGATGTATGGCTTTCCTAAATGAAAAAAATCAATAGAACAAAAAGGCACAGACTTGGAAACTTACGGGCAGAAGCCGGGGCTGGCAATGACTAAAAGGATGAAGTGGAACGTGAGGCTGGAAATGTAGGTTTGCCAAATTGGAAAATTAGCTAATTAATATCTGTTGCATGGAACCTGAATGATAGCATTTCTGGACATATTGCAAAAGAGGGCAGTACCTGTTGGCCAAGGGAAACTGCAACCCCGTTTCCTCTCCGTGCTACACTTGAGCACAAAAGGAGAGTTGGAGCAGACACTGAAGCCCTGGAGTCTGAGGATTCTGCTAGCTCAGGAAAACCACATGTGGTTTAGGAAAAACAGGAGACAGCTGGAGACTGAGAAAAAAATCCTAGAATCGGGAAATTATTTCCCACCAGGAAGCAAATTCTATGAGGGTAGGAACCCTGTTTGGGTTTTTCTTTATGTAATCTCAGTGACTAGCACAGTGTCCAACACTAACAATAAATGATGCGCAGTTTATGAGAAATGCCTGGACAAGAGAGACAACGCTGAGAGGGACAACATGAAAGCTGTGCTAAAACCCAAATGGGTTAGTGCAGACCCATCAAAAAGGAAGTAAATTTAGCTTGGCAGGAATCTGTCTTACCTATACGGACTCTGAGTGACTATTGCTTCTCTCTTTAAGAACTTATGAGTCCTCCGTTTAAAAGCTCACTTAAACTCTGGCCAGTATGGCTCAGTGGATTGAGCACTGGCCTGTGAACCAAAGGGTTGTGGGTTTGAGTCCCAGTGTATGGCACTTGTCTGGGTTGCAGACCTTGCCCTCATAAAGGGGTGTGTGAGATGCAACCACACATTGATGTTTCTCTCCCTCTCTTTCCCCCTTAATTCCCCTCTCTAAAGATAAGTTAAAAAGAACTTTTAAAAAATTATTTTTTTAAAGAATTCACTTGAGATATTTTCCAGAGTCAATGTAAAGTTCACTGGACTAAGTTCCCAGAATTGACCATTTCTCCTCTTTATTTACCCATTTTTCCAGCACACTTCAGTTCTCCACACCTGTTCTAAAATCTCTAATTGTTTATATAAACTAGTTTGTATTTGTTTTTCCCTTATTCTAAAGCCTTGTTCTTCTTGCTTTAAAGGTAACTTGAAATATCACCTCCTCCCACCCCCAATTTCACAGGGCTTGTCCTATTCCGGACTTTACCCTTCCAAAAGTTATTCTAAAAAATAGTGGCCATTTTTGGTGTTCATTATCAGTTACATGAATACCTGTCTCCCACAACTATTATTCTGCAAGTCCTTTTACAAGTAGAATTATTCAGAGAACATGAGCCATCATGCCTTTTGCTGCTCATGGGCAGTGTCAGAAGTTAATTCCCGAAAAGATCCCATTCCACATGAACTAACTTACTTTTTAAGACTGCTCTGGGGCCCTGGCCAAGTAGTTCAGTTGGTTATAGCGTCATCCCAATATGCCAAGGTTGAGGGTTCAATCCCTGGTCAGGGACATACAAGAAAGAATCGATGTTCCTCTCTCTCCAAAAGTCAATTAAAAAAAAAAAGGAGAGAGACAACCCTGGGAACTTCACTAGTGCTTCTTTGCAATTTTTGAAATCTGAGCATCTAAAGTGTAGGACCTGTTTCATTACACCCAACATCCCTTGCCTTGGTTACCATAAACTCTTATACCTGGTCCAGAGTTTTGATTTGCATCAAATCCAAAGTATCACTTCCTCCTATGGCTTCCCCAGTGTCCTGTGAGATGAAATGGATAACAGAAGAAAGTGCAAATATATCACATACTTTATTTTGAATGATAGATTCCCAGTAGATGTCCGCATAATTGGAGAACCCCAATAAAACTTTATCTTGCCCTTGTGAGATAGTTCTGTGAAGTATATTGGGAAATAATTATATTCTAGTCTTGAATATCAGGAAAGAGTGTACATTCAACAGGATAAAACAGATTTGAATGAAGTGGTTGAGGTGTGGGCAGGGTTAAGGGAAACCCACAGGGATGATGGGGCATCCAGGGACAAACAGCAGGAGCCTTTACCACCTCTAAGCTTGAAGGGGAAAAGGGTGGAGGTGTTACCAGGACACCGCAACAGCTTGTATGAGTCTGCTAGGGTTGCTATCACAAAGTACCACAAACCAGGTGGCCTAAATGACAAAAATGCATTGTCTCATAGTTCTGGAGGCTAGAAGTCTGAAATCAAAGTGTCAGGAGGGTTGGGTTCTTTTTAGGATTGTGAGGGAAGGATCTGTCATCTTTCTTGGCTTGTAGATGACCATCTTCTCTGTGCCTCTTTGTATTGTCTTCCCTCTATGTGTGTCTCAATCTGTGTCCTATTTTCTCCTTTTCATAATGACATCAGTCATACTGGAGTAGGGCTCATCCCAGTGACCTCATTTTAACTTGATTACCTCTGTAAAGACTGCATGTCCAGATAAGGTCACTTTCTGAGGTATTGGGTGTTAGACTGCAATGTGTCTTTTTTGCAGGGACACAATCAACCCGTGAGAGCTACAGTGGTAGGAAAGGACTGCCTGACAGCAGCTGTGCCCTTTGATAAAGGGAATAACCATGGCCCAGCAGGGAAATAAATACCCAACTTCTTTCTCCTCTCATCCTCTCAGGCTAATGCCTCCCACTGACAAAACCCAACTGGAAGTCAGAAGGGTACCTGGGTGATGCAGTCCATGCAAGCCAGCCTCCTCGGGTACAGAGCAGGGTGGAGATGGGTGGAGGATGATTATGGAGGGGCCGACAGACTATCCAGCACAAGCCTGTCTGGCCAGTCTACAGTATACACCCAAATCAGCTAGCACTTTACAAGCAAGTAAGCCAGCTTCTTGGGCTCCATGATCCCTGAAGAGGCTTGAGAACAGAAGCAACTTAGAGATAACCCCCTTTCTACCTTGTTCTAGAAAAGCTTAAGCTTCATGAGGAAACTGCTGGAGTGAAATGTTGGGGGAGTCAGTGGAGGAGATAAAAGAGTATAAAAGCTTTGACTTGGTTGGGTAGGTTCTTCAAAGTCTCAACTCTGTCCATTTTTAAAAAAATTTTTTTAATAATATTTTCTTAATTTATAAATCATGTTTATTCTATTACAGTTGGCTCAGTTTTCCCCCTTTACCCATCCCACCCCCATCCCCCGCTCCCACAGTCAATTCCCACTCTGTTGTCCGTGTCCATGGGTCATTCATACATGTTCTTTGTCTAGTCCCTTCCCCTTCTTTCCACCATTGTCCTCCTTCCCCATCCCCTCTGGTCACTTTCAGTCTGCTCCATGTTTCCATGTCTGTGATTTGTTTTGTTCGTTAGTTTATTTTGTTGAATAGAGTCCACTTATAGGTGAGATCATGTGGTATTTGTCTTTCATCAACTGGCTTATTTCACTTAGCTTAATATTCTCCGGTTCCATCCATGTTGTCGCAAAAGGTAGGAGTTCCATCTCTCTCTCTCTCTCTCTCTCTCTTTAATTCTTTCTTAAATGCAGATTGATTTTTTATTTTTTAAAATGTCAAGGTTAATTATAAAATATTTTAAAAGTTTAAAACCATTATACTAGCAATTAAACCACCATGACACCAGCACAGAAATAATCAATTAGGTCAATGAAATATAATGAGCATTCTAGAGACAAACCTATACATCTGTCTAACAATATAACATGATTAAGTTGATATTTCAAATCAATGGGGAAAATAAGACTTATTCAACAAATAAGGTACATAGAGCACTATTACAAGAAATAAAACAAATATAGAGCCCTATTTCACACATTATACAAGAAATATTCAGATGAGTTAAAAATCAATATGTAGAATCTAAGAAGTTTTAGAAGAAAATAGAACTAATATTTTTCATGACCTGAAGTAAAATATTCAACCTCAGAAGCTATAAAGTAAATATGACTATATTAAACATTTAAGACTGTGCAGTAATATACATATTAAAAAGCTAAAGGACAAATAATAGAATAGCAAAGTATTTGCAACACATCTACAAAAGGGTTAATGGTTTGTTTTGTATTTTTTAGGGAAAAAAATTCTACAAACCTTTAATCAAAAAATGGACAAAGAACACCAAAAAGTCATTTAAAGCTTTTTAAAAATAATAGAAATAGGCCAGAAATATACAAAAACAGGTTTAGTTTCAACAAACAATAAAGGAACAATTAACACATCATTGTTACAGTCTGATTAGTATGTATTAAAAAATATTAGTAATATCAAGTATTGGCAACTGTGCAAGGAACTGGATATTCATAGACTCTTTTTCTTCATCTTCTTAAAGCAGTCCCTTTAGCATATCTTACAATGCTGGTTTGGTGGAAGTGTATTCTTTTAGTCTTCTTTTGTCTGGGAAACTCCTTATTTTGCCTTCCATTTTAATTGAGAGCCTTGCTGGGTAGAGCAGTCTTGGTCGCAGGGCTTTGCTGTTCATTACTTGGACTATTTCTTGCCATTCCCTTCTGGCTTGCAGTGTTTCTGTTGAGAAGTCAGCTGCTAGCCATATCTGGGCTCCCTTACATGTTACTACCTGTTTCTCCCCTGCTGCCTTTAGGATTCTCTGTTTATCTTTGATATCTGCCATTTTAATGATGATGTGTCTTGGAGTGGGCCTCATTGGGTTCCTCTTGAATGGGACCCTCTGTGCTTCCTGGACTTGTGTGACTTATTTCTCTCCTCCAGTGAGGGAAGTTTTCCATCATTACTTTTTCAAACAGGTTCTCTATGCCTTATTCCTCTTCTTCTCCTTCTGGTATCCCTATTATACGGATATGATGACATTTCAGGTTGTCCTGCATTTCCCTAAATGCCTCTTTATTCTCTTTGAGTCTTTTTTCATTTTCTTGCTCTTTCTGGGAGCTTTTTTCTACCTTCTCCTCCAGCTGGCTGATTTGACCCTGTGCTTCCTCGAGCCTGCTCTTGATTCCTTCTACTGTGTTCTTTAATTCAGAAATTGTATTCTTCATTTCTTCTTGCCTCTTATTGATAGCTTCTGTGTCCTTTTTCATACTGATACAGTTTGCGATAAGTTCCTCATAGTTTCCCTGTAGTTTTTGTAATTCTCTCTGAGCTCACTGAGCTTCCTTAGAGCCATTGTTTGGAACTCAATATCTGATAGTGTATTTGCCTCTATTTCATTTAGTTCTCTTTGTGGGGATTCCTCCTTTCCCTGTGAGTGGGGGGTATTTCTTTGTCTTCCCATTCTTTGTGAGACTCTTCTTTTTTGCTTCTACTTCTTAAGTTGATCTGTCTTGATTTCCTGACTTTGTGGTGTGAACTTCTATGGTAGGAGGCCACTGTTTTTTTCTTTCTGGATCTGCCTCTGAGGATGTCAGGTGTTGGCCCTGTCTGACCTTAGGCAGTCTGTTCAAGACTTCTGGGAATTTACTGTTTGTGGCTGTCTCCTTCAGCTATTAATCTAGTCACTGTGCACTCAGCAGGTCACTTAGGCAGCGCAGGGTGGGGGAATCCCACCTTGGGGTGGGGCTATCGGGTCCTCTGATGTTGCTGCCACTCAGGGGAGTGGTCTGCCTGAGCAAGATGGCTGCTGCCTCGTGGGGGATGAGTCAGCACCAAGATGCCGTGGGCTACTCTCTCAGTTCTCTCCCCAAAGTTTCTCCTCAGGCGTCTCTAGCCTACTCTGCCCCCGCCTTTGCCAGAGCCCAGGGTAAGTGGCTGCAAGTAAAAATTTATGCATTGGCTCTTTAAAAGGTTCTTTGCACCTCCAGTCACCTGTCTCTGGCAGAGAGCAACCCTGCTGCTTTTCGCAGCTGGCTGTTTTCTGTGTATTTTTTGGCTCTGGTGCCGTAGGCTAGAGATCCCCACTTTTGGTTTAGACCCTGCTCTTCTCAGGGGGATCCAGCTGGCCATTTCAATATTCTTCTGGTGCTGCCACCTGTGGACGCCCTGCCCGCCTTCTCAGATCTGTACCGCACTCCTTACCAGTTAGATTGCGCTAAAGGTGATCCTTCTGTCTCCTCTCTCACTATTGTTCAGTTATTTGTTCCAGGTGATTTCTCCACAATTTAGTTGTAATTCCAAGTTGGTCCTGGGAGGAGGTAAGTGTGACTTCCACTCACTCCTCTGCCATCTTGATTCTCTCAATTCTGTCCCTTTGGATGCTCCGGCTGTGCATGAAGGTTGGAAAAGGGGAGGACATTCTCTAGCAATGAGGAGATTACTGAGAGCAGTATTTCCAGAGGTGGGTAGGATCCTTGCTCTGCTGCCTCTGAGGCAGCAAAGTGCTGCAAACTGACTTAAGCTGATCATGCCTAATGCTTAGTTCTTTTTCATTGGTAACAATACCTACCAGGGAAATTTTAAGTGATAAGGATTTGCCTGCCTGGCATCATCACTCTTGGGATATAAAGAAAACAAGTTAACCTTTTTAAAACATTCATTAGCAAGCAGACACAAAAGAATTCTTACAGCCTCTGAGTTCTGTGTCTCTCTTTTTGGATCCTCTCAGTGGAGCTTGAATGAAAAGTTTATTCAAGGCAGGGACAGTAGTATCCCAGAGGCAGGACTCTGTCACTGGTGTAGTTGTCATCAGGTAACCAGAGAGGGAGACTCCCTTATACTTTGTTATGCTTTTCCAGTCCTGAACAATGCCAGAGGTGTCATTGAAAGCAGGTTTTCACTGCTGAAATGACTTGCTTGTTAATTCTTGTAATGGATGTTATAAAAAGAGCTATCATTGGCAAAATTTTTGGTATTCATTTACTCTGACCCCCTTTATCAGGGCCACCTGATTAGAATGGTCACTAACCACTCCTGGCAAGGGAATTGCTGATTAGAACACAAACTGCACCTGGGTGTAACTTCAAGCGACTGACAGCTACAAATGTCATCCTGCCTTTGCCAAAAGTTTTAATATGCCCAAGTATTTTGTTTTGAAAAAGTAGATTTTTTGAAAATGCCATTAAAAAAGGAGCACTCTGGGACTGTGGAACTAGGGGAATGGTTAGGAAAATTTTACGGAATGTGTACATGGGTTGCCAAAACAGGGACATGTTGGAGCTCATCTAAGGTCTGGAAGTACCAGAAGAGCTTTCTTAAACATCTTCACTCAGAATATGCTTCTCTTGCCTTGATTCCAAGGATAAATGCTGAAGTATTTTAAGGTTAATTACAAATATCATGAGAGGCCGCACCCTAGGTGGCTGCCAGGCCAGGAAAGACCCTCTGCTATATTTAACTTGTTCAAAAGATCATGCAGGCTTAGACAATAAAAATATTGTACTGAAAATCAGAAGTCCTTTCCCTATTTTGAGCAGTGCATAAACCTCCCAGACTCTTAATGTCACACTAAGGAGAGGAGCACCATAATGACTGGGATTTAATTTCTCTAGCTTGGCCATCTTAGGGTCAGAGTGAGGGCAGTTTAGGAAATATACCAAGATGGGCAACATCCATTTTTTTTTTTTTCAGATACTTTGCACCGTGCACACCCTCATGACAGAGATGTATTGAGTACCCACTGCAGGCCAGGCATTAGTCTAAGGGCTGTGAAAAGCAGAGAAGAAAACTATCATAGGCCTTGCTCTGTGGGACTTAATAGCTAACCCGTACATAGTAATTACTGTTTACTAGACACTATTGTCTTTCAACCCTGAAAAACTCCTACAAGATAGGTACTGTTATTATCATCTGTTTGATAGATGAGGAAACTGAGGCACAACCAAAGTCACAGAAATTATTAAGAGGCAGGGTTTTGCATTAACCAAACACTGTATCACCTGTCTAGTTTAGTGAGAGTTGGGGAGTGGCAGCATAAATAATTAAATGCAATGCACAATGGTAGATGCACAGACTGCCACGGGAGCTCAGAAAAAGAGACCTGCTCAGCTCAGGATTTGAGAAGGGGTGAGAGAGACATTGCCTGAATGAGGTGACACCTGGGCAGCATTTGATAATATGAATAGGAATCAGCTGGAAACAGAAGGGAGGAAAGAAAACTCCAGCCAGAGAAGACCACATGGTATGTGTGGGGGAACCATAAACAGCTCAGTATCACTATAGTATAAAAACCAAGGGGGAGGTGGGAGACAGTTTGCTCCACAAATGCTTATTGGGTCCCTTCTATGTGCAGGTACGGTGATTGGTGCTGGGGGTATTGCAGGGGCGGGGAATCGAAGGAACTTGAGCTATCATTTTGCTCCCTTACTCACTAAAGTAACTTTTTGAAACTACCCCCATTCAAAGTACTCAACAAACTAGAAGTAGAACTTCCTCAACCTCATAAAAGGCATCTGTGAAAAAAACCACAGTTAACATCATAGTCAATGATGAAAGACAACGTTTTCACTCCTAAGATCAGGAACAAGACAAGGATGTCCATTTTCACCACTTCTATTCAGTATTGTACTAGAGGTTCTAGCCAGGGTCATTAGTTGTGAAAACTGTATAAAATGCATACACATTGGAAAGAAAATTGACATTTTAAAATAAAAGTGTTAAATCATAGTTTTGAGTGCCATCCAATGGAATTTGAATACAATAGCAATTTGATACCCACCATCATCCATATGTGTAAAAAAAGTAATATTTGTTAACTCTAAGAAATTTTATATTACTCCCTTTTCTCTTTGAACTTGTATTTCTATTCATTTTCCTCCCACAGAAGTTTATCCTCAGGGAATATAATTTTTTCTTGAAAGTCTATTATACTTCTCCAGATTGAAATTTAATTTGTAAGAACATTTCTTGAGATCATGATCCTCTAAAAACTTTTTTCCTATCATTGCAAAATATTATTATTGCATGGTTAATTAAAATAGTATATAGCATGACTTTTAGATAAAGGGAAGTTTATTGCAGGTGTATCTCAGTGCAGTGGTAGGTGATTTTTCTCAGGAAGTCTTGCACCATTCTATTCCTATTATTTTTGGGCAGTGGCTAAGAAAACTTATTCACATAAAATAAGTAAGTGGGAATGGAAAGTGTTTTGCTGTACCAATATCATTCAGGTTTTTTTTTAACTCCTTCCAAATAATGTGCAAAAATTTTCATAGTAATCATCAAAACTTATTTTAATGACCTATCAGGAGGTCCTTATTTAATTTTCTTGAAAGCAAACGATTGGAAATGATCTGACTTGCTTGAAGATGTGTTACCCAGCCATTAAAGTTGTTTACTTTATCGATGCGGAAACCGTGTTTCAACATGTCCGTTTGTTTGGACCGCTATGAGGTTTATGTGCTCCTTGGCAGTGCATCCCAGAGTGATTCTTTGGGGAAGGAGAGAGGCCTTTGTTTTTGTTTTTGTTTGTCTTGTGTGCCCCACTATTCCTTGGAATGATAGTGACTTTTGTTCACTATTCTATCTCCAGGGCCTAGGGAAGTGTCAGATACATAGTAGGTGCTCAGTGAATACCTGTGGGATGTTATGAAAGATGTAAAAACCAGGGATGTCAGGGTGTGTGTATAGGGGGGGCAAGGAGAGGAGGCAAAGACACAGATACACAGATGCACTGATTTGGGTTTTTCAGTTCAAAGACACCAAAAGCCCACCTTTCCCCAAATCAAAGCTGCACTGAGGAGAGGAAAGGTCTCTTTAGCATCTAACCTGGGTTTGAATTCTGACACTGACATTGAATAGCTGTGACTTTGAGCAAACTCTTGTTCTTACCCTAGGGTAAAAAGGATAATTTGAGGATAAAAAGAGGCGTAGGGGGAAGTGACGATAAGATATGATACTGCCTGTAAAGTATCTGCACTATCTCATACACTCAGGAAATAGGAATTGTCCTTCATTTGAGCCTTGCTGCTTTTCCTTTGGGCGGCTCCAGTCTTCTCTCTCACTAGGCCAGAAATTGGACTCACCCTGAAACTCCACCACTGCAGATGCTAAGCAGTAGACAGATGGTAGTTAGGGATCTCAGGTGGAATCTAGGGGAGAGCGACTTCTGTCCTGCGGTTTTCTCATCTAGAAAACAGGAGTAGTAACAACTCTACCTCACAGGGTTGTTGTGCAGAAAAATGTGTTTAACTTTTGTGAAGTGTTTAGAAGAGAGCCTGGCACACAAAAAAGGGTTAACAAATGAGTGCCATTATTTTGGCCTGCCTGTAGGCCACTGATACAAAAATGCATGTGTTATCTGGAAGAGAAGGGGCAGCCCAGGGTAGTAGCGGAGTGGGAGAGTGGGGAATCTCCCATTCACTAGCTATGTGATGTATTGAAATGTCACAGACAGTTAGGTTCTACCAGAGGAATGAAAGCCAGTGGACAAGTTTCAATGGGTGTAGCAGGTTAAGGACACCATGGGTATCTGTGACCAGAGGAACCACGCATTTCTTTCAAGGCTCCTGTCCCTCCCAAGCCCCTTCAAAGAAATCCTGTCCCTCCAAAGCCCCTCCTGCTATTGGTCATAATTTTATAATCAATGGATAAAATGGAGGGAAATGTGGAATAACTTCAAATATAGGTGTCAGAATGTCTTCAGTCATAAAGGAGGAAGCCATGGTGAACTCCAACCTGTGTTTGTCAAAGATAAAAACATCAGTATAGGAGACAACTCCTCAGCAACAAAGCAGTCCTGTTTTAGAAAATGTTGTTTTCCAGTGGGATTGAAGCTTTCAAAGACTTTTTAAAGGAGAAACCAAAATTATGCCACTGAAATTCCTAAGATTGTTGAAATAAGCATTGAAACAGGTAATGATTCACGTGTAAACCTGGGAGCAAGACTTACAAGAAGAGATTGCTACTCTTGACATGCTCCATGGAGTGGAAAGAAAAAACATTCCTGTTCTACAAAGACACAAAGTTCACTAGATTCTTATAAAAAGTTTGGTAAAACTCAAAGCGGATGTCAAAGGAGAGAGAGGCGATATGGTATAAACTCCTTGCACAACAGGGACAGTGTTCCCAGCATACCCGTAGGAAGTTGCTTTCTGATACAGAGGTGTAGGAGAGTATGGGCTTGTGTTTTCCCGTGAAAATTTACAACAAGGAGTCAAAGCCTTTTTTTCCTAATAAAAGAAAAATACGCCTTTCTGAATTAATGCTTGAGAAATATCCTTTTCCAGTTGGCTCAGATTGAGGCCCAAAATGGCATTTGATTAAAGAGCATTCAGTCCCTGTGAGCTCACATTAATTAAACATTTTTCGGTACATGTGGTCCATCCTTGGCTTCTACAGAAGATGAAGAAGATAAGCTTAGAGACCAGAAGGTGATCTTAGTATTGAAGAAGGGATTGACCTCCTCCCAATGGCAAGTATTTATATTTGAAGCCACTGCTCAGCTTCCTTTGTTATATAAACTAGGACCAAAGGTGGCTTCTGGAATGACTGAAATAGGTGGGGACAATTATGCAATTCTACAAGCTAAGTGTGACTCAGAAGAGGACACAAGCACATTGTATCTGCAGTCATGTAGGGAGAGGCACTTCCAGGTATCTGAGGAGAGCCTTGCCCATGCCAGCAGACACGGAGCTTGAAGAGTCTGCACACAAACTGATTACGTTCACTGCCTCATGCCCGGTTTGCTTCAGATTACAGGTAACTTCTGTTGCTGGAGAGTGATGGACGGTTACAAAGCAGAGGCCCTTTTTTAAAAAAAAAATTTTTACTTTTTATTATTGATTTATGTGTGTGTGTGTGAGAGAGAGAGACAGACAGGCAGGCAGGCAGGCAGGCAGACAGACATCGACTTGTTGTTCTACTTATTTATATATTCATTCATTGTTTGATTCTTGTATGTGCACCAACTGGGGAGCAACCCACAACCTTGATGTTTTGGGACAACACTAACCAACCAAAGCTACCTGGCCAGGGCCAACCAAAAGCTCTTCTTGGAAGCAAAACTGAAGGTACATTTTAGCTCTGGGATTGTGCAAAAGGCCTCTTCTCTGTGAGCTCCCACACTACAACAGACCCCTTCCTGCCTGAATTGAACAGTAGAATCACAACTTCAGTTTTGACATTCATCACTCTTGTGTATTTCACTCCTCCGCTGTAACAGGACTTCTGGAACATTATAAAGACCTCAGTTCTTGCATATTTTTGAACCATACTTGTTATGTCACTAAATAGGACCTTCCCGCTTAGCCTGCAGTTTGCGGTGCAGTAATCTGCAGATATACTGCATATGATGGAATGAATGGGTTTGCTTTACCGTCAGTGTTAAAGGCTTTTTTAGAAGAATATCTTTATAAACAATAAGTCAGCATTCTCACATTAAAATGAGAACCAGTCAAGGCAAGGTACATTATTCTGTCTCCAAAGGGCATTAACTAGATCTGCTCTTATGTGCACCAGCCAACATACCTATAGCCAGTACACATACCTAAGTTAGGTTATTCAGTGCAGTATGTAGGCTGTTAGTATCCACCAGATGTACTGTTAGATAAACATAGTGCCCATTGAGACAACAGAGACAACATTTTGCCAATTTAGCTGTTTGGTTATTTGTTATTTTTATTTTTAAAAATTTATTTTGTGTGTGTGTGTGTATGTTTTTTTCCAGAGAGAGAGATATCAGTTTGTTGTTCCACTTATTTATTCATTCATTCACCTATTTTTATGTGTGTCCTGCCTGGGGATCAAACCCACAACCTTGAAGTATCAGGACAACACTCTAACCAAATGAACGACCCCGCCAGGGCTGGCTATTTAGTTTTTAATGGCTGTGGTTATTGAGTGAGGCAACTCAGGTATTTGCTATGAAGAATTTTATTTCTTACTGAAGAATAAATTACCAATATTGAATGAGTATTTCAACAGTATTTTAAAATTGTTTCTTAGAAATTTTCTGTAAACTTCCAAAAGTAGCAGTGTTTGTAGTTACTGTAAATCAAGCTTTGGAAATCCAAGAAGTAAAGACTGCCTTCCTCTTACGGACAGAAATGCAATTTTCTGGCCACTTCATGCAGTGTACATAAGTATTGATATAATTTATTCTTAACTAAACCAAGTTTTCTAAATAGTATTTCTTAAAATTTCAGATTTATACAATTGCTAATGGAATTTTATTTGAAGTCCTTAGGTATTGTTTTTTTAATGAGTGCTTCAACTTAAAATTTGGAATAGCTGCCATAATGTAGTCCTGTGTGTGATTTTTCATGTTGGCAGTTGCAGTCTAATTGTTGACTCATTAAAGTTGGATCTTTTCCTCTGCCCATGGTGAATTTGCGAACCATGAAGAAAATGAGACTAGAAGATGCCCAAACAAGTCAGATAATAGTAACTACCATGGTTGCTGATGTTCCGATTATTGTTAGACCATAATTGATAATTTGGATGGCAGTATTTATCTCTGTCGTAAACTCATAGCTGAATTGCTTAAGCACAATTACAGAATTTCAGTGCAGTTCATTATTAGTAGAAAATCTGAAACCCAAATCGCAGATTTAAAAGGTACTGTACAACCATTGTATCTGTAAAAAACATTACTTAGCACCTTTTTGTCACTTAGACTAGTATGCAATACTATTTGGGTGAGCTATTTTGGAAGCAACAACAACTTCTAGTGTTTGCTTCTTAGTATTAAACTGAATTTATTGTTCTGTCCTAGGCATTTTGCAGTAAAGCAGTTAAATTTAGTCTTCTGTCTTTGTGTTAATGTGCTCTGAAACACTGGTCAGCGCTCCTTAGTTTCTGCTACTACAGAAACTAAGGATGTAAACATTTTACATCGCTGTTGTTATTACCCAGACTACAAAAAAGAAAAGCTATATTTGCATGCAGCACTAACCCTTTGACTGCTGATGTGTGTTTCTGCTTGCTGTGTCTAATTATGACTGCTTGTTTGTGCTAATAAAGTACATTTGGTGTTCTTATAAGAAAAAAATAAAACACCCAAGCTAAAAACTTTTCTTGATGCCCCCAGCAGAAGCCGAGGTAGAGTTCTGTCTACCTCCTCTTCCTCCGAAGTCCCACAAGGTCTTGAAACAACACAGAGGATCAGGGTACTCAGCATTGCAGTCCCTGGGTTATATGCTTTCTCCTCCTCTAGCCCGTGATTTCCTCTAGAGCAGGGTGTCATTCTGTAAAATCCCAGATAAGCATAGGACTCTGCATATGGCAAGCCCTTGAATGTTCCTTAAGCGAAAAAATCTGGAGGTAAACTGCTGACTGCGCAGCTTGGCCAAGGACAGCTTGCCCTGATACCAGAAGTGCAGCCATGAATCAAGGGTCCCTAAAAAACTGGAGAGGGTGGGGGAATCGCTGGCAGTTCCTTAACTTTATTAAATATGAAGAAATGATGCTAGAAACAAAGGTGCAGGCCTGGGAGCTGCCCAGAGGGCTGGGGCTGGTGGTGGGCAGCGGGTGGGGCTTCCCAGGTTGTTTATTTTAATGTCCTTGAGAACAAGAAATTCATATTAGGATGGATTATTTTCTCTTAGATTTAGTCAAAGCACCCCCTAATTTGCTGAAATATTAAAAATTTCTATGACTTTGGGAGGGGAGAATTCCTCCTTTATGACAACAAAGCTCATGGCTTCCAGGAAAGCAAAAGAAGCACCCAGAATGTTAACAGGATTTATCTCTAGGGAGTAAAAACCAGGAGATTCTTTTTCCTTCCTGATTTTTTGTATTTTCTAGATTTTTATTAAAGAACAAATATTCTCATTATGAAAAGCTTTATTTTAACAAATCTATATTATAAGCTCAAAAATGTCTCCATTTGCAGATTTATAAAATAATGCAAAATTAATTAAAGCCCGAGGTTCCTTTGACTCAGTTAAGTCCAACTTTCAGAGCACTGAGTAGAATATGTAGAAAAATTTTGTTTCAGTTCTGGGGAAGAATTAGCCCTGGATTAAATGCTGCTCTGTCCTCTTGTAACAAAGCATAAAAGTAACACTGACGTGATCAAACTGCTTCCTGATAATTGAGTCACATCCTATAACAAAGCTCAAGGATATGTATAGGAATACAATTGTATCCTTTCTCCAAACTAGATAAAATTTACAATACCTAGCTTTATTGGTCCAGAGTCCAATAAAAGTTAACAAATATGCAAGGAAGCAGAAATATACGACTCTTAATAAGAAGAAAAATCAGCCAACTGAAACTGATCCAGAAAGTACATTGATGATAGAATTACTGAAAAAGAACATTAAAACAACTTTATATTCCATATGTTTAAAAAACTATAGGGAATGTTGGACATGTTATGTAGGGGAGATGTAAAAAAGACAGAAATTGAACTTATAGAAAAGAAAACAATAATGTCTGAGATGGAAAAACATTCACTGGATGGGATTAATGGCTGATTTAGACACTGTAGAAGAAAAAGAATCAGTGAACCTGAAGATATAGCTACAGAAGCTACCCAAAATGAAATACAAAAAGAAAGACTAAAGAAAATAAAGAGAAAAAGGGAAGAGAAAAACTGAGAGTATCCATTTGCTACGGGACAGGTTCAAGTGGGCTAATATACGTGTAAGTGGAGTTCCTAGAAGAGAAGGGAGAGGGAAAGATAAATATTTGAAGAAGAATAACTGAAAGTTTTACAAGTCTGATGAAAACTATAAATCACAAGACCCAAAAACCTCAATGAACCCCAAACAGAAGAAACATGAAAACTACACCAAAGTACATTATAATCAATATACTTAAAACCAGTAATAAAGAGCAATCCTTAATAAGACTAAGCCAAAAGAAAAGTTCTGGTTATTCTTTAAGAAAAAACAAAGGCAAATCTTGAAAGCAGCCAGAGATAAAAGACACATTGCATACAGAGAAACAAACAAAAAAAGAGATGACAGCAAATCTCTCTTTAGAAACTATGCAAACCAGAAGAGTGAAACAACCTCTTTACAATACTTTAAAAACTGTCGACCTAGATTCTACTTAGTGAAAATATCTTTCAAAAACAAAGATGAAATAAAGACTTTTTCTGACATAAAAAGATTTGAAAGACTTGCACTACAAGAAATGTTCAAGGAAGTCCTTTAAGTAGAAGGCAAATGATGCCAGATGGAAATAAGGATTTACACATGGGAATGAAGAGCAACAAAAATCTAATATGGGTAAATATTATATTTTTCTTCTTATTTAAATCTTAAAATGCAGTTGGCTGTTTAAAATAAAAATAATAGCATGTAGAAGTAAAATGACAACAATAGCACAAAGCCTGGGAGGGAGGTTGTGCAAGGGTATAGTGGTAATGTTCTAATACTATACATGAAGTCATATAATATCACTGGAAGATAGACTGTGGTAAGTTAAATTATGCATATTATAAATGCTGAAGCAACCATTAAAACAACCCAACAAAGAGTTACAACCAACAATCCAACAAAAATTATAAAATTGAATCACTAAAAATATTCAATCCAGAAGGAAGCAAAAAAAAAGAATGAAATAAAGAACAGATGATACAAATAACAAGGTAATAGACTCAAACCTAACCATACTAATAATCACATTAAATGCAAATGGCCTAAATATCCTAAATAAAAGTGAGACATTTTCAGACATAGAAAAAAGCAAGACCCAGTAACATGCTAAAGAAAACCACTTTAAATATAAAGACATAAATATGTTACAAAAATAAAAGGACAGAAAAAAAGATTTACCATAACACTATTTTTTTTTAAAGTGGAATGGCAATGTTAATATTAGATAGAATAAATTTCAGAGCAAAAATATCACCAGTCACAAAAAGTATCATTTCATTTGGTATAAATGAGTCCATTCATCAAGAAGATATAACAAAGCTAAATGTTAAGCACCTAAGAGCAGATCATCAAAATACATAAGCAAAAGTGACAGAATGAAAAGAGAAATAGACAAACCTACAATTATAGTTCCTGGAAGAGAAGAGAATTTGGGAATGGGAGTGTGGAATAGGGCTAAGAGCAAGATATTTCACTGATTAACTTTTTAGGATTTTTTAAAAATTTATTTTTTTAGAAAGAAGGAAAGGGAGAGAGAAGGAAAAGGAGAAAACCCCACAACCTAAGCATGTGCCCTGACTGGGAATCAAACCGGTGACCTTTTGCTTTGTGGGATGATGTCCCACCAACTGAGCCACATTGTTCAGGGCTCACTGATCAATTTTTGAAATAGCTTTTATTTTTTGAACTCTATAACTTTTTACTATTTTAAAAGAATTAAACAATAAAGCAGAACTCAGTTCGGGCTGAGAAACAGAAAAGAACAGAAAATATTGACAAATATCAGATAACATGAGTGTAAGTATTATTTCTTAAATCTTTTGTCTCGGGGCGGGGGTGTGTGTGTGTGCGTGTGTGTTGTGTTATAAAATATGGTCTAGTCAAAAAAGAGTGGAAGGCACTATTTCGGAGAACTGTCTCTCTCCTTCCTCCTTCTGTACGTTTTCTTTATTAATTTTTGGGTTCTACACATCACATTGCATTGTAGTTTATTCTTTTATTCATCTGTCTTCTCATCCAGATTATGAATACCTTCAGGGCAAGGACTATATTGAATATTTGATCTTGCATGCATGGAGGAATAAAAGAATAAATAAATGGGTAGGTGAATAAAGGAATGAAAAATTCAGATATATAGAAAGCTGCTCTTCATGCCACATTCAGGTGGCGATAAGAGGATGGTGGGCTAAAATGAATTTTAAATACTTTTTTTTCTTTGATGACACAAACAACTTTTTGGAGTCAGTTGGAAACTGAGAGACCTCAGAAATGAGCAGTATGTGTTTGATAAAGCTTAGTCATTGTTCTGCAAATGTGTTCTGAGCGCCTATCATATGCTGGAATCTTGATAAGATTTACTCAGGGGAAGGATTGTGAAACTCAGGATTTTTCTAAGAGTCTCATCCCAAATGGACATTAGTCCTCAGTAGATGTGGCTCCCCTGCTTATCTCTCGCCCTTTGGGAACCTTGGGTTTATCTGTGCTGGGCTCAGGTAGTCCCATTGAGACTTACATTGATCAAACTTAATAACATATTACGTTTTTTCTCCTTGCTCACCCCTTCCCCTTTTTTGATTAATTGAGTTCCCCCTCCCTATTGTTCTCTTTACTGGTTTGGAAATTACATGCTTTGTTTATTTTAGTGGCTACCCTTAAAATATTGCTATACATATTTAATTGGAAACATGGAGTTAATAACCATCTTTATCTTCTTTCTGAAAAACAAGGAATTTAGAATATTTTATTTCTGCACTGAGAAAATTGTGTTTAAAAAAAACTCCAACTGTGCTCATAGATTCGTTTATTTCTCCTTTCATGTCTGTCATTTTGCTTTAAATATTTTGAAACTATGTTATTAAATGCACACAAAGCTAGGATTGTTATGTTCTGTTTAAGTCACCCTTCTCATCACTGTGCAGCGTGGCCTGTAACCCTTAGCAATACTTTTAATCTCACCATTTACTTTGTCTGATATTAATATTGCCACCCCAACTTTCTTTTGGTTACTATTTGCTTGGTATATTTGAAGTGTCTCTCTCATAAGTAGCATATATAATTGGATTTAAAAAAAATTCATTCAGAAAAATCTATCTGTTAATTGAAATGTTTAGTCTATTTAGTTATTGATATAGCTGAGTTTAAGACTGCCATCTGGGTATTTCTTTCCTTTTTGTCCCATGTATTCTTTGTTCTTTTATTCAATTTTCTGCCTAGTTTTGGGTTAATCAAGGGTTTTTATTATTTCACTTATCTCCTCTATTAACTTTTCTCTATTAATTTTTAATTTTACCTTTAAAAATATTTTAGTAGTTTCCTCAGATATAATATGCATCTCTGACTTATTATAATCTAAATTAGTTATTTACCACTTCATGAATAATTTAACTCCATTTACCACTGTCTTCTTGCCTTATGTATTTTTTTAGTCACATAATATACTTTTACATATGTTATAAACTGCCCAGGATAGTTATTATTGTTGCTTTAAGTAATCATAGTCAATATTCTTTTATATGTATCCACATGTTTAACCTTTCCAGTGTTCTTCATTCCTTTGTGCACTTATAAGCTTCCCCCGGAGTCATTTTCCTTCAGCCTGAAGCTCTTGAACATTTCTTGCAGAGTAAATCTTTAACATTTCTTGCTGTAGGTAATGAATTCCCTCAGTTTCTGTTGACCTAATAACATCTGTATTTCCTCTTATTTTTTAGAGGATATTTTCACTGGGTCCAGATTATTTTTTCTTAATAACCTAAATAATGTCATTCTATGGTTTTCTGGTTCCCCATAGGTTCAGTTAAAAGTTAACAATAGTATTATTGTTTCTCTGCATGCATGTGCATTTACTTCAGCTGATATTAAGATTTTCTGTTCATCTTTGATTTTTTGCAATTTGACTATGATAGGCCTATCCTTGGCTTTCTTCCTATTTATCTTACTTAGAGTTTTCTAACCTTCTTCAATCTTTGAGTTGCAGCCTTTCAGGTTTTGACAAATTCTCAGCCATTGTATCTTCAAATATTACTTTGCCCATTCTCTTCCTCCTGGGACTCCTAAAACATATATATTAGGCCATCTGACTATGTTCTATATGTCTTGAATGCTCTCTGCTGTTTTTTCCCTTATTTTTTCTCTATGTGCTTCATTTTGACTGTTTTCTATTTACTCTCTTTGAGTTATATTATCCTGTCTTTACTATGTCCAGTCTGTTGTTAAACCTGTCCAATGAATTTGTTCTTTTCCCAATGAGTTTTTATTTCCAGTATTTTGTATTTCATTTCTAGAATGTCTATTTGATTATTTTTCTGTAGATTATAATTCTCTTTTGAAATTATTCATCTTTTCATTCATTTTGTACATCTTTTACTCTACTTTCTTGAATATATTTATAATAGTTATTTTGAAGTTATTGACTGCTAATTCCAACGCCTGGGTTATTTGTGGGATTGCTTCTATTGTATATTTTTTCTTAATTGTCAGACATTTTTCCTGCCTCTTCAAATGTCTTATAATTTTTTTCCTTAATTGTATGCTGGATTTTGTACAAAAAAAAAAAAACACCGAAGTCAATATTATTTCTGCCCAATTAGGATTCATACTTACTAGGCAAATAAGCTGAGGTGCTCATCATCTCAATTCTATTAGAAATTGAGCTGTGTTGTGGCTTTAGTTAGACTTAGTCCACCTCTGGTTTCAAATATCTCAAGATCCCTTTTGAAGGGATCTTTTCCCTTCAAGAAGTAGAGAGTATTTGCCCTCACATTGAATCAAGGCTGATCTTCTCACTTACTTTGATCAACAGAATGTGGTGGGTGACACACTGCCTTGAGCAGCCATGTAGGGTTCAGGTACCATCCTGGAGAGACCATATGGAGAGGGAGAAAGAAAGGCCTGGCCAGCCTCCAGCTCTTCCTACCATCCCAGCTGAGGTGTCAGACATGTGTAAAGCCATCTTCAATTTCTAGCCCCACTCGAATCTCTAAATGACTACAGCCTTATGAATCCCACCTAAACCCAGTCTGATAGCAGAACTATGAGCAAATAAATACATGGCTATTGTTTTAAGTCACTAAGTTTTGGGGTAGATTGTTATATAGCAATAGATTACTGAAACACAGAGTATTTGAGATATGATGAATCTTCTAATAAGTATTTGTTAAATTAAATTTAATTGTAAGAGATTAGATGGGTAATTAGTCGAGATGATCCTATAGTTCCCTCTAGCCCTGAGATCCTGTCATCCCAAGATCATTAATGACCCTGTATCATGCCATTACTTCCTCTATTTCTACTGATAAATGAGAGTTGAATCTTGATGCAACGTAGTTAAGTCCTTGGATGTATTAGTCCATTTGGGCTACTATAACAAATTACCATACACTGGGTAGCTTATAAGTAACAGAAATTGCTCACAATTCTGGATTCTGGGAAGTCCAAGATCAAAGAGCTAGCAGATTTAGTGTCTGCTGAAAAGCCATTTCTTTGTTCATGGATGGCCATTTTCTTGCTGTGTCCTCAGGTGGCAGAGGGGAGGAGGGAATTCTCTGAGGCCTCTTTTACAAGGGCAGTAATCCCATTAATAATTATAAGGGTGACCTCATCACCTTCCAAAGGCCCCACCTTCTAATATCATCACCTTGCAGGTTAGGATTTCAACATATGGATTTTCGGGAGGAAACAAATATTCATACCGTAGCATTCCATCACTAACAGCTCCCCCACTGGCCCCAATTCATGTCCTTTTCATATGTCATCAACTCAAAGGTTTAAGTCCAAAGTCTCATCTAAATATCATTTAAATCAGATATGGGCGAGACTCAAGCTACGATCATTGAGCTTTTTGATATCTAACACATTTACAGACAGCAACGTAGAGTCACCTAGTTTGACCTGTTTCTCCTCCAAACCTACTTTTCTGCAGTTCTGTTGATTCTACCTAATTCTTCCCATATAAAAATCATGCCACAACCCCCATTACTATAGAACATAAGCTTCCTTGAGGTTTTTAATTCAATAATGGAGAAAAATTTGTGCTAAGATGTTTACACTTTCAGATCCAGTCTCCACTAGTTTTTCGATCTTAAGAATTTTCATTTAATTTCTCATTAGAGAGAGAAAAGCTTCAATAATAACAATGCTATTAAAAGTAGCTGACCATTGATCTTTGTGTCTGTTCTTTGCCAGTACCAGGCTGTTTTGATTACAGTGACCTTGTAGTATAGTTTGATATCAGGTATTGTGATCCCTCCTACTTTATTTTTCTTTCTTAAGGTCCCTGAGGGTGTTCAGGGTCTTTTTGGGTTCCATAGACATTTTTGAAATATTTGTTCTAGATATTTGAAATATGCCATTGGTATTTTAATAGGAATTACATTG
Source organism: Pteronotus mesoamericanus (assembly GCF_021234165.1). Lineage (NCBI taxonomy): Eukaryota > Metazoa > Chordata > Mammalia > Chiroptera > Mormoopidae > Pteronotus > Pteronotus mesoamericanus. The sequence continues at coordinate 6,050,957 of NW_026555085.1, forward strand.
AATCTATAGATTGCTTTGGGTAGTATGGACATTTTAATGATATTAATTCTTCCAATCCATGAACACGGTATGTGCTTCCTTTTATTTGTATCTTCCTTAATTTCTTTCTTCAGTGTTCTATAGTTTTCTGAGTGTAGGCCTTTTACCTCCTTGGTTAAATTTATTCCTAAGTACTTTATTTTTCTTGTTGCTGTAGTAAAAGGGATTTTTTTCCTTAGTTTCTCTTTCTCATATTTCATTGTTGTGTACAAAAATGCCATCAATTTCTGAATATTGACTTTGAATCCTGCTTTTTGGTCAAATTCACTTAATGGATCAAATGGTTTTACCCATTGGTGGAGAATACAGGGTTTTCTACATACACTATCATGTCATCTGCAAATAATGACAGTTTTACTTCTGCCTTTCCAATTAGGATGTCTTTTATTTCTTTTTCATGTCTGATGGTTGTGGCTTGAAATTCCAGTATTATGTTGAATAAGAGTGTTTAGAGTGGACACCCTTGTCTTATACCTGACCTTAAGGGCAAAGCTTTCAATTTTTGCCCATTGAGTATAATATTTGCTATAGGTTTCTTATATATGGTATTTATTATGTTGAGGTATGCTTCCTCTATTTCCACTTTGCTGAGTGTTTTTATCATAAATGGGTGCTGGATTTTATCAAATGCTTTTTCAGCATCTGTTGATATGATCATGTGATTTTTGTTCTTCATTTTGTTTATGTGGTATAGAGGACCCAGAAATAAACCAAAGTTTCCATGGTCAATTAATATTTGACAAAGGGAGCATGAGCATACAATGGAGTAAAGATAGCCCCTTCAAAAAATGGTGTTAGGAGAACTGGACTGGTACATGCAAAAACATGAAACTAGACCACCAACTTATACAGTACACCAGAATAAAATCAAAATGGATAAAAGACTTAAATACAAGTCATGGCACCTAGCAGAAAACATAGGCAGGAAAATTTCAGATATCCCACATAGCAACATTTTTGGCAATAAATCTCCTAGAGCAAAGGAAATAAAGGTAAAAATAAACAAATGGGACTACATCAAACAAAAAGCTTCTGCATGACTAAAGAAATCATCATGAAAATGAAAAGGGAACTGACTGTATGGGAGAACATATTGCCAATGATACATAAGACAAGGGTTTGATCTCCAAAATGTATAAAGAACTCATGCAACTCAACACCAGGAAAACAAAAAATTCAATTAAAAAATAGGCAAAGGATCTGAATAGACATTTCTCTGGGCACAGGATCTGAATAGACACTTCTCCAAGGAGGACATACAGAGGACCCAGGGACATATAAAAAGATACTCAACATTACTAGCCATCAAAAAAGATGCAAATCAAAACCATATTGAGGTATCACCTCACACCTGTCAGAATGGCCATCACTAACAAATCAACAAACAGCAAGTGCTGGCGAGGGTGTGGAGAAAAGGAAAACCTAGTGCACTGTCGGTGGGAATGCACACTGGTGAAACCACTCTGAAAAACAGTAAAATATTTCCTTAAAAAACTAAACATGGGACTGCCTTTGACCCAGCGATTCCACTGCTGGGAATATACTCTAAGAATCCCAAGTAGCCAATTCAAAAGAACTTATGCCCCTCTTTGTTCATGGTGGCACTATCGACAACACCCAAGTGCTGTAAACAGCCTAAGTGCCATCAGTAAATGAGTGGATCAAAAAACTGTGGTACATTTACACAATGGAACACTGTGGAGCCCAAAGAAAGAAGGAACTCCTACCTTTCATGACAGCATGGATGAGACTGGAGAATATTATGCTAAGTGAAATAAGCCAGTGGGTGAAAGACAAATACCATATGGTCTCACCTATAAGAGGAAACTAATGAACAAAATAAACTAATGAGCAAAATAGAACCATAGGCAATGAAACATGAATCAGACTGAAAGTGACCAGAGTCGGGGAGAGGGGGATAATGGTGGAAAAGGGGAACGGATTAGACAAAGAACAGATATGAATGACCCACAGACACGAACAATAAAGCGGGAATTAACTATGGGAGTGGGGAATGAGTTGGGCAGAGGAGGGCAAAGGGGGGAAAATTGAGACAACTCTTAATAACAGTAAAAAGTGATTTTTTTTAAAAAGAAAAGTAGCTAACCAACCAAAACACAACATTTTGTAAAGTTTGAAATGTTTTAGAATTTTGGGTGATCTGCATTTTGGAAGAAGACTCAGCCTTTTAACTCACTTTACTAGTTACTATTAACAATCAATTAACCATTTTTCTTTATCGTAGTACTGTGGGAGAGGCTGGATGCTGTGGGTTTATAGCAGAATATTCTTCAAAGATAGACTGTTATTCAAGCATCTGGTTGGTCTTTCTGAGGTCAAGCATCAAAGCTAAGATTTAGCTGTGTTGCTGTTGTAGCAGGAAAAAAACAAATTCTAAACTCTACCACTTGCTGCCCAAGTATAGAAGCCATTGATTTTGTGTTTAAAAACCTTTTTCCAACAGAAATGTGGGAATAGAAGGGAGTGTGGGTATGAGGGTGGCAGCCTGCAGAAACTGGGCTCCCTGTGCACTTTCCCATCTTCCATTTTTAATGTGTTTTCTTGGTCTTGACACATTTCTGTGCCTGGCCCTTACATCCTGACAGTTCATTCCCAGTTTGACTCAGTTTCTGGTGGAGCCCTTGGTGCCATGGTCATTACCCTGAGGCTTCATCTGGCTGTGTCCCTGGGTGCCCAGCTTCTGTACTCACCATGGTCACCACTCTTGGCCCACCATTTGGCTCTGCCCTCCTGGCAGTCATTGGAACTTGCTTTAAGCTTAACTCCTATTTATCCTTCAGAGGCGAGGTCACATGTCATTACCATAGGAAGAACTTCCTTGACACCAAGGTAGTTTCAGGTCCTCCTTATATGTGCCCTTGGAGTTTCCTGTATTTTACCTTCAAGGTGCTTATCACAATTTATAATTATTTTTGCCATTTATTCTGCTCATCTTATATCTTCAGCACCTGGGACAGTGCATGCTGCATAGAAGGAGTTCAATAAATGTGTTGAGTAAGCATGAACAAATGAAGCTTGTAACCTCGGCCCCCACCTGTTTTATCATACAATTGTATATGACTTTGAGCCAGTTATAAAACTTATCTGAGCCTTAGTTTATGCATGTATTATGCAAGTAGGGGTAATACCGTTTTATCTACCCCACTGTTTGGGGTGCTATGTGTGTAGTAGGTGCTTTGTATATGTTGTAGAATGAGTGAATGCATATGCTATCTCTGTAATAAGAGATGCCTGTATTTTAACAAGGATTTCTTTCATCTAACAGATGAGAGAAATTGAGAATCCCAGCAAGAGGAATCTTTTTTATTGAGTGGGAAATAAAATTCAGGATTTCATATACCTTTGCCCAGGGGTCTTTATTTCTCTTCTGGTTGTAATGTCATACTGGACTTTTTTTTTAATGGGGGAAGGGGAAAGTTTTTGAATGGATTTGGACCAAACTTGTATCGACTGACTTTTCCAATTCCTAAGGGGTTTGTGCCTGTCACAGGTTTTAACTAAGTTTGGTCCACCAAGAGCACAGCTTCTGGATTGCATGTACCTTAAAAACCTGTAAGAAAGAAGCAATGGTGAATGTGAACCTGAAGACCATGGAGGGTTCTATAGAGTTACTATTCTCATCAATTGGTACAGCTGCTTGGCCTTCTGAAACAGTGGCAGGATAAGATACTGATGATAAAAATGGTGAGATGGTAAAAATGCTTTCAGCCTAACAATTCTTTGTTCTACATGCCTCAGAGCCAGGCCTAGCTTAACCTGCTTATTTCTACTATCAGTGCAGTAAATACACCTTGCATATAAAATACAAATGCTACCCTGTTTTTCTTTTTCTTGCTTATCTCTTCTCCACCATGTCCACCCACTTCTGGTATTTCCCCTAACCATTTCCTTAGGCGTACAGAATAGAGAGAAGGGAGAAAATGCAGGAAGGATCCAAATATAACCAGACATATATTTTATTTGAGCCTCATCTCTTTGGAGAAAGGGAAACAGCTGAAAGGAGTAAGTTAGAGATGATCTGATAAAAAACACCAGAGGTGCAGCATGCACAATGAAGGAAACCCTTCATTAGAATATCTGCTGAAGGTGAAATGTGGTGCGCCTGGATAGGAGAATCAGAGATAATTCTAGGTGTTTAGCATGCTGATTTAACATTGGGAGTGAGATCACACTGCTGAGCAAGGAAGGACAGCAGGTGGAGGGCTCCCCAAACAAGTTCTGAGAATTTGTAATTAATCTGGGGCTCCTGACCAAGTGACCCCATTTGGGTGGCAGGATTTGTCAAGAGAATCTGACCCTTATTCCCAGTTTATCTCCTAGGAATCCTCAGTGTCATTGCCTTTAAATGAATATGAATTCATGTGTAGATGCCTCCTGTCCACTGACCTGGGCTGAGTGTGACTTGGGGAGCTGGGGGTCCAGTACTGCTGCTGAAGATAAGTCTGAGCCCTTGGCCTGGACCTGGGCTCAGGCTCAGGTCCAAGCTCCAGCTCCAGCTCAGATTCAGGTTCCAGCTCTGACTCGGGCTCCATCTCGTGATCCAGGTCTAGCCCGGTCTCTTGTTCCGACGCCAGCGTGGGCTCCAGCTCCACGTCTACCTCTGACTCCTCCTCTATTATTGGCTCTTGGATCTTGGTGAAGCCAGGACTTATATTTTGGGGGACTCCTAGGATACTGCTGCTTGTTTTATGTTTTGAACTTACATCCTGAAATACATATAATTAGATGGGTTAAAATTTCCAATTAAATATAACTTTCAAATAGTCGAGGAATTTCAGAATACAACAGGACTTAAGGTACCAGAAATCACGAGTTTCTGGCAAAGTAGAAAATATTTCTGGCCTAAATCTGCTTTTCATCTCCTTTGTACCCACTGGTTCCTCAGTTACTCACTATTTTTTAGGCTCAATCGATCCACCACTCCTGATTTCCCTGGATTTTCTAACTAGCCTGGGTTTCATGATCAGCCATGTGGATAGATAGCAATGGTCTTGGCAGCATTCTGAAACATCTTGTCTTCTTGATCTTGTCTCTCCAACCCCCAATGTAACCCTTACCGGGGCATATACAGCCCTTCGCAACCTGGCCTCTTGCCATCTTCTTTAGCTCTATCTCCATCTGTAGTCCCCACACTTTGCTCTAGCCATTAAGTTAACCAAAGATGCTTGACTACTGCTTACGTTTGCTCATGCTGCTCCCTGTGCCTGCCTTGCCCTTCTCCCTCTCAGCCACTTACACTTACTCATTGTTTCAGAGTCACATCAAGGATCACTAACCAGGATCTTAGCTTCCTTTGTGTTCCAACTGTTCTCACTCATAGTGCTATCATAGCACCAGTAATGTATTGCCTTATTCATTTACAAATCTACCCTCCCTATTTAACCCTAAGCCCCTTGAGGTAGAGCAGGGCCTGCCTGGTTCCTGATATCCCCAATACCAGGCACTGACCCTGTCACATAGCAGATGCCTCACAGGCTCTGTGAACCAGCCTTGCAACATTATTCCACAGAATTAACACCTTTTACCCTTCCTGAAACATTTTCTTCTCATCCACCATATGACACTCTTTTGCTTTTCTCCTTCCTTCCTGGTTGCTTCTTCCTGGTCTCTGTTTTCTCCTCTACTCCTTCTGAATGTTGGCATGCCCTGAGGCTTGACCCTGGGACTCTTCTCAATCTACACTACCCCGACGGCCCATTTTATTTAGTCCCATAATTTTCTCTACTATCTGTGTGCTGATGACTTGGTTATAACCCTTCCCCTGGTCAGCTGGTTTATATATCCACTTCCATTCTTGACATCTTCACTTGGATGTTTAATAAGTATCTTGAATTTAATACCTTGCAATGGAATTTTTTCCTCTCCTAGTCTTCTGCAGTTTAAATGCTATCAAAATATTGATATATTCAGTACCAAGTCTTAAGTGCTGATGAGAATGTTAGTAAACTAGAAAAATACTTTTTGAAAACATGTCCATCCTAAGTCAACTAATACCACTATCCTTAATAGAGAGACATAAGAAGCTTTTCTCATTAAATTCAGGAGTAATACAAGACTCACCATCATTATTGAAAGTGTTCTTTAGGGCTAGCTAATGCCATAATATATGTTACTAAAATAAGAATTTTAACAATTAGAAAATAACAGATTTATATTATTTGTGGAAATTATTATTATTTTTTTATTTAGAAAACTTGAGAATTAACAATGAAACCTTCCTGGACTAGTAAAATAATTCCTAAAGTGGCCAAATAATTTAACAAAAATCAATAGGTTTCCTATAGCTCAGCAGTTGCCAGTTAAAAAATATAATGAAAAAAGATTTATTTTATTTATGTATTTATTTATTTTAGAGAGGGAAAGGGAGGGAGAAAGAGAGGGAGAAAAACATCAATGTGTGGTTGCCTCTCAGGCACCCCCCTACTGTGGAACTGGCCTGCAACCCAGACATGTGCCCTCACTGGGAATCGAACTGGTGATTCTGGTTCACAGGCTGATGCTCAATCCACTGAGCCTCATCAGCCAGGGCAAGAAGATTTATTTTAAAAAACAATAAAATTGTAAAAGATAAAGTATAAAATAGATAGGATTTATCTATATGGAGGAAGTCACAAAATCTTATTATGAATACAACATTTAAAGAGACTGAATAAATGTAGAGGCTGCCCATATAGAAAAATATGTTCAAATCTAGCTATTGGGGAAAAAGTTATTCTAGGTAAGCAGAGGCACACAGCCTGTGAGAATACTCAACAAGGGTAAGGAAATACTTGGTAGTACATTACTTAGAGAAAGAAAAGGGCTATCTTTTACTTATTAACATCTCTATAAACACTACTCTGATAATTCTTTTTTGTCATAAAAATTCAAACATTATTGAAATGTAGTTAGTCAACAAATCAGGGGCTTAATTAAAAATAATTTCTAGTCATTAGGTGATATTTTGGTGCTCACTGGTGTTTTAATTTTCTTTTTTGGGGGGCGGGGGCACCGTTAACCTTCGCAGATGCTGATTTGAAAACACTGAGGTGGGCCCAGGTCGACACTTATTATCAACAAATGGCTAAAAATTCTGGCTTGTATATCATTCTCCTTTGCATTTGGTCAGGTTGAGGAAATTATAGCCAAAGTGTTAGGCTGGCAGATCTTTACCTCTGAGAGTTCATCAGTTTTATTACTCGTCCCAAGGGTGGGGTGGGGGTAGATTCTAAAGGTCCAGCTAGAGGAGATATTTAAATTATTTAGTCATTAATATGGCACTGGCACAAACCAAGCTTTCTGTAAAAAGGTTTAGGTAACCATCGCTTCAGTTGGGAAAGGGTCCTGAATAGCACCCAGATGCTCTGGCAGTGGGGGAACCTGGGATTGAGGTCCACTGCTGTTTACCAATTGATAAGAAGCGTTTCAACATCTCAAAGTCTGGCACAGCCAAACTCAACACCCTTTCCTGGACAGTGCTCATCTCTATCTGATCAGGTGTCTCTCATGATCTCAGCCACCACGTCACCCCCCATCTCACCCTGATGCATCACATCATCCAACCTTTTCTGTTTCTGAGTAGGTTTCCTGTATCACTGTCTCAGATTCATCCACGCTTAACTCGGAGGACTCTGGAAACTTCCGTGACAAGGCAAACAGCACAGCATCATGGAGGGTGAGGAACAGTTGGGCCTTGGTGATGCCAGCATCAAAGAAGTCATTCCTCTCAAAGGCCCTGACCACAGAGGCTACAAACCAAACCCGGAACACACACAGGGTCAGACACCTGGGGAGGAGAGCACCCAGGTGCAAAGCACAGCCCTTGTGTTGGGTGGAGGCTACTCACAGTGGCTCCCTGCAATGAGCACCAGAATGTTGGCGTTCTGGAAGGCATTGCACATCTGCAGGGAGGGAGAAAGTCAGTGTTAGGAATCCTTGCACTTACTAGGAAGGAGCCTTCTAATTAGCTGAGCTGTAAAATCCCTTTGGTCATTCAGTTGCCTGGGGTATATGTACCTTTATATCCAATTCAACTCTGTAAGCATTTGATGGGTGGACTTCTATACACTAGTGTCTAAGGTGCTGGGACTACCAAAGGGGATCAGGTCATCTCGTGTGGGGTGGGGAGTGAGGTGGAGGGTTGCCCCCGGTCTCAAGCAGGGGGAAACAGTTTACATAGAGAATGTCATGTGAGTACAGTGCTAGGACGGAGAAAGGCATAGGTGTGATGGGAACACAGTAGACAGTCCTCAAGAACAACTATATCTGGATAGTAGTACTTAGTGTTCACATGTGATCCCCTTCTCCCTGGGGCAAAACATGGCCCAGAGATGGTCAAATGACACCGTAGGAAGTGGAACTCGAGAACCTGGAGGATCACATTCAGAGCTGCTCTGCAAAGTTGCTCTTGACTTCAGTAAAACATCAGATATTTAGAAGTATCAGATTAATAAGCATCTGATACTTCAGCCAGTATATATGTTCTGGGGCAATAAATAAAGTTCAATCCAAAGCAGGTCAATATTAAACTTAATACTCAAATATTGAATAGATCAAACTCTGAGCACTAAGTTAAAAATGTGAAAAGAAAACCAAAACACAAAACAGACTCTACTTTTTTAACTTCCAAGAGGAAACAAGAAAGTCATTCTTCATCACATGGTAAATCATAAAATTGTTTGGTAAAGAGCCACAATGGACATACTCTAAATGACAAGCAATGGGAGACTGAAATCCCATCAATTGGGAAGAAGCTTAAATTGAGTGGTTGTCTCTAATAAGAACAAGTGTTGGGATTTTTAAAATGAAGCTTAAATTTTCAGTTAAAATATTTGAAATTATTTCCTCTAATATGGCAACATAGAACAGTTACAAAAGGAATGGAGAAAGCTGTATTTATAGTGTAAAAGTGCACCACGAATCTGAAGGCTGTAAATGTAGGTGATTGATATCGCCTCCATGTTGGTGCTGGAGCAGGGAGTCATCAGCATTGGCAGCTGTGGGTAGATCATGCCAACGGCCAGAAGGCAAGAGAGGAGAGGGAGGAGAAGAGGATGGCACAACTGCTTTAAGTTCCAGTGATGGACAAGCCACTAACTAACTGTGAGCCCATCACTCTTAGGGGGAAATATGGCTTGTCTCTCAGGACTGTGTGAGAATTAAATGGGATCATGTGTATAAATGTGCCACGCTCAGCATGGCATGTAGTAGGCATTTAATAATGTACAATGAGTGAACTCTGAAATAGCAACTAGAGCATGAGCTTGGGAGAAAAGAACACAGCCCACTAGGATGACCTAAGATGGAAAAGCCCAAAAGACAAGACATTATCATGTATACTTGATTCTGAAAATGGGATGGGAAAAAAGCATCTCATGGATAAGACCCTGAACATTAATTTCTTCCATGCCTCAGACTTTATAGATGAGGAAACGAACACCCCGTGCAATTTAGCAAGCTACCTCTGATCATATGGACAGTGAGCAGAAGCTAGAGTGGAGCATACATCTAATAGACCACCCACCAGAGTTCTTGCTGCTTTAAGAATAGTATTCCTTTAGGAATCAGATGGTTTGATAATATAGGATCCTAGGGTAAAAGATGGAAAATCAGCCAAAGGAGCATATCTCAAGAAAAGGTGGGTGCAGTCAGAGATGTTCAGAATGTTTAAACCTGAGCCATCACCAACAGACACAAGAGTGAGATAGCAGGCTTTAAACTGAGATAAGGTGGCTGAAGAAAAGATACCATACTTATGGGGCATTGAACAATAAAACCAATATGGTTAGTCGTGCATCTCACTGACTATACTGTATAAGAAAGAGAAATGAAAACTGTCAGAGAAACCAGGGAGTGGGAGAGAAGCCAGGACATAGGGACACAACTTTTGAAGGAAAAGTCTTCCCTGCCCTTTTCACCCAAAGATGCAGCAATGAAGAGGGATCTGGGGATAATCCTAGAGGTACTGGACCAGGCAGCCCCAGGCTTGTGGTGTCATTTCATCACAACTTCAAATCTGACTGTCTTTACAATGTGTAGCTCAGAGTAGCTGAATAGTGGAGAATTCTTGGTGAGATTTTTTTTTCCCTGTAGCATTCAGACCTCTTCCTTGAAAAGACTTGCAGCTAACTCCCGGGATACACTAGGAGTTGCTGGGTGAGGCACAGACTGCTATTTCAATAGTGTTAACAGTTTCCCATTTTTTCCTTTCTTGAGCAAGACTATGCCATGCTTAGGGGACCAACCTCAGTTCAATAAATCAGAGTTGGTTCATTTTCTATTTATTCGGGTTGACCTTAAATTATCTCAGTGTCCACCTTTCTAGTGGCCTAGGAGTCACATAGTAGCTGATCAGTGACTAATACAATTCAGTCAGGGCTGGGGTGGTGCTCGTAGGTGGGGATCAGAGCTCTTGTTAAAGCCACCTCAGTACTTACCTGTCTTAATACGACCGAAGCCCGTGAATCCACAAAATGTACCATGGAGAAATCTAGGATGATGGTGTGGGTGCTGGGTAGAAAAGACGATTCTGAGTAAGGGATGACTGATCTGCTCCTGACCTGACTTTCAGCTGCAGCAGGAAGTGGCATCAGTCTGTCTCTAGGGAGGTTTTTAGAAAGCCAGACTTTCTCCCCATCCTCATAATTTTGCATTTGATTTCTCTGAAATGTGGAAGATGCTATGTACGGTGCTTGTTCATCCGATGAAATTTGGCTCGTGATCCCGCTGTCCAAACGTGTACAACGAATCAGGTTAATGGAGGATCCGTCGTGGTCCCGTTTACTTTCAAATCGTTCTGTGTAAACAACCTGGGAGGAGAGTTAGGGGAGGACTGCGATAAGATTCAAATAAGGGCTGGAAGTACTCGCAACTGTGCTGTTTCTGTCTGCTAACTCACTCTCCTCTCTCGTAAGAAACTTCTCTACAGTACATACATCTTTTACTTGGGTATCTCACTGTCACTCCAAGCTCATGACTAAAAAACCACATTCATCTTGCTTTATCCTCACCACTCAGAAGCTTCCCCTCCCAACTTCCCTATGTGCGTCAATGACATTAACATGGTCCTAGTGAGCTGAACTTAAAGTCATCTTTGACTTGTTCCTTTCCCTCACCCCAGAGTTCTAACTAGCTTCCATTGCCTTGGAATGCTTTGAAGTATTTCTTTCCATCAGCTCCTTTTCTCAATACCACCTTCTTTTATCAGTGAGATGATGATCTGTCCAACTTCCTTAAGAGGAAAAAAACTGCTTGAGCAGGGATGTCTTTACCTTTCACTCCTCTCATCCTCCCAGCAGGCCTGGGAGCCTGCCACGGCTGAAGTTCACTGTCAAGCACCAGGATAGACTAACCTGCAAGATGTGAGTGCCAGCTCTGCAGTCACAGGGACCAGTTTCCGCCAGGGGAATGGCATGTGTCCATGCAAAGGATAAATTACAACATATGTGGACAAGCACTATAAGGCACATGGAAAAGTGGAAGGAATTCATTTGCTAGAGTGGTATAATTTGGGAAAAATTCGTTGTCCTTTTTCATAGTCTCATAGTTCTGGACACATATGAGGAGCTCAGTAAATATCAGATGATTCTATTCTACTCTCAGAAGTATTTCCTGATGTCCTGTGATCACCCTCTATAATACTCAGTGCAGTGTGAGTATAACATAACAATTAGATATAGTTAATTTTGCCCTCTTGGCAAGAAAGTTGGTGTTTTCTGGGAGCTCAGTAGAACCTACACTTCGTTAGGGCATATGGCAACCAGAGCGGCTGTTCCATGTTTGCAGGGGCCTGCATGAGGAGGGGGACAGGGGTGTGTGCGGCGGGGGGGCGGGGGGCGTCTGTAGATAGAGCTGCTCCTCCCGAGTGTATGTGTGGACTAGGTAAAATGCCCCACAGCTAGAAATGAGCAGCCCTGCTCTGGGGAAAGGGAATATTTTGATCAAGTCTGAGTCAGAAATAATGAACACTATGTTCATCAGCTGAAATAACCTTCGGATGCTGTAAAATTCCCATCTGTGCTTTTTGGCCATTCACAACCCATCATCATTTCCGTGGTCACAGGCAGACAGCAGAGACCCTGACAGATCCTTGAGAATCCCAGTCACCTTGACCCTGCCTGAGTTGGGATTGTAAAATAATCTTTAAAGTCCGATATTTTCAGAACTCTAAAGGCAGGCAGCTGAAGTTCTGGAAAATAGGCACAACTAGGGAATTACTCTCTCTGCACTCAGTAAGTCTCTAACCATTGAGTAGGGACTCAAGGGTCACCTTGTCCTCCTTGTCCTCCTACCTACTTTCAGGTCAAGATCTAACCCTCAAAGGGGGACTCATATATTCATTTCTGAGTAGAAATCTTTAATTTCCAATTACCCATGGTTCATCTAAGAGTCAAAAATCCCTCTTTTGAGGGGGTTTGATTTCTTTTCTTAACAACTGACTGCTTGCACACTTCTTTATAAAACATGGAGAAAAATGCGAAAAAGAGGAGGTTTCTAACCCTGGGTGGTGGCTCCAGTTCATCACAGTTGCAGAAACACCGACAAATCTTGTCTTCCTGTGAGCTGTCTTCACTCTCTTGAAACAGGCCGAACACTTCTTCTTCTTTAAGCGGCACACTTACCATCTCCAACTGAAAGACAGAAGAGGGCTCTCACCTAAATGGCAAGTGGAGGCAAGTGGCAGGGAGCGGCCCTGGGGAGGGCAAGGGGAGCAGGTGAAGAGAATGGGAGGGAAGCCCTCACCTCTTCCAACAGCTTGTGCTTCAGGTGGTGCACGTTTACAAATGTGATGGAGTTGCAGCACTGGAAGATTTTCACCCCAGGAATGGCCATGATCTGCAAGGAAAATGTAAAGTTCAGAGAAATTGCTCAGCTCTTTTATGGGGTAAGGAAAAATCTTTAGAACCTTCTGGAAACTCCGTATTCTTTATAAGAGGTAAGAACTGGCAAGTTCCTTCCTCCCATTTTCACCCCCTGCTTTTCCTGCTTTCCTTTTTCCCCTCCATTTCTTCACTCCTCTCTTTTACCTTGGCCTCCCATCCCCTAAAGTACATTTTAAAATTATCCTTAACTGGCTGCAGGACTCTAGAATTTACCTACCTCATTAAGTTCCCCACCTCAACCACTGTGTATCCCTCTGCCTGCCTTTGTCAAGCATGTCTGGAATACAGCAAACAGCAAAGGGAGTTTGTAGAAAAACTAAGCAGCAGACCTGGTCTACCCCATGCTTTGGGCAAAGGAGTGGGACTGACTTGGGGTCTTACCTCCCGATAGTCATTGACGCTTCTGTAAATGTTGGTGTTAGGGATCTGACCCAGGAGGAGAATATTAGTTCTGAAAGGAAATGCATTTGTCTTTAGGTCAAAGTTGCCTCCCCTGCCATGGCTAACCTCCTATTACCTGAGACTAAGTACCTGTGTGACTGAACAGTGATCATGAAGAAGGCAAAAGCTACTGAAACAAGTAGTCCGATGTCCAGTCCCAGGAATATTGCAGATAGGAATGTCACCATCCAAATAATCTTATAGAAAAGGAGAAGAAGGGAAAAGGAAAACCAAGATACCAAGCAGAATGAAAAAAAATCGCCAGTCCAATCTCCCAGCTCACCTTTACCCTCCCGCTCCTGACACCCGGGATTTGGAGAACAAATTCCAACAGCCATATGAGCTGATGCCATTATAAATGTCTGGGTTCCAAGGGACTCAAGAGTTACCATGCCCTCCCACCTTGGTCATTTCACTCTTCAATTCTCTCTTGAAACTTTAGTTTCCTCATTTGAAAAATAGAGGTAATAATATCTACTTTATAGGCTTTCTTGAGATTAGAAATGCCATTTGTAAAGCAACCCAGAACACTCACCAAATGGCAGTTGCTATTTTAAGATCTATAATAGTTATCTGGAGATTCAGCAAACATCCTTTTCAAGCCCTTCTCCATCACTCTCAGCAGGTGACCTGACTTTCCCCTTCACAGAGAAGATAGGCTGAAACTCCCTCAAGTTTTACTTCCCCCTCCACCTGCCTCTTGTTAGTTAGCATCTGCCCTCAGCTTTCCTCTCCCCCTACAGTCCTGTTGGAAGTGCTCTCTCTCCTCCTAGAACCAGAAGCTCTGCCTGTGCCCTGGACCATATACCCTCTTAGCTCCTCAGGGACCTGAATCCAAAAACTATCCCCTTTTGTAACACTTTCTGCCTCTACTGGGTCCTCCGCTCATCATATTGCCCTCCCCGAGCCTTTTATTTCTTGCTGTCTCTCCTTTCTGTCCCCTAGCTCTACTACAGAGAGAAGCGGGGAGCTCCATCAGTTATTCTGGTAAGACATTTCCTTCTCTCAGTAGGATTTGTGTCTCTGGGTTAAAAGGCACTCAAATATGCAGTGCGTGACAAACCCTTTGTATTAGATATGTATGGAGCTGTAGCCCCTTAATTAATTCCTTTTTATTTAATTTTGCGTAATTGGAGTGAGGTCTCAGTATTTCCATGCACCAACAACTTCGACTCCCTGTTTAGAGCAAATGTAGAGTCTTAGGCCTTGGAGTTGCTAGTGTCCTTCATGCTGAGGTCTTTCTTTGTCCTCTCTCCCTCTCTCCAACCTTTCCCTCCATCTGCCCCTACCTCAGCCAGTGCATCTACACTCACACTGTCATATTGGCTCTGCCTCCACAGATTGGGGAGGTAGTAAATGGTTTCAAGGTAGGGTAGGATGTTGCTCACAATAATACCCGCCAGCACAGCCTGTGGAGAAAAAGATAAATGCTGCTTTAGTTTACCTTCAGGGGCAAAACTCCCAAATCTTCACAAAGGAACCATCAAAAGTTAGCCTTGCTGCTCAGAGATATTAGGCATTGATATTTCATAAAGAATATCATGTTTGTGCTTTAACTCATTGTCTAATCAAATGAGTATTCCCCACAGTTTTCTTTGCTCTCCTCTGTGATTTGTCAAACAGAGGACAAGGCAAGGCCAGGGCCTGGCTGGTTCAGCCAGGAAAGCTTCACCAAGTTCCTTTAAGATTCTGACGGAGGGGAGGAGGAGTAGCCAGAGACTGCAGCCCTCTAGCCCCTCTGCGTCCATGCTGTCACTTCTGGTGTTTGGGAGAGGACCCTCAGGGGCTGGCACCTTTGGCCACTTGCTTTGTCTAGTTTGCTTGACACATCTATGTCACTACATTGCCTAGAACCATTGTCAGATTGAATGACAAATTAAGGGAACTTCCATTCAGAGAAATTCTGAAATAGTTTCAACTGGGCTTTCATTCAATCTAACCATGATACACTAAAATTATTTCAACAGTGAGATACCATTTTTTGTCCATAAAATCAAATTAGCAAGTTGAAAACACCCCATATATATGGTTGTTGCATATGAAACAGTATAGCCCTTTTGGAAAATAATCTGGCAATACATCAATACATGCTGATATGCTTTCCCACAGAAATTTTGTTTTACTTCAGAAATCTATCCTAAATATAGAAAAGGGTAGATGTACAAAATTACTCATTGTTGTGTTATTTATAATAATAAAAATTCAGACAACCTAGTTTTCCAATAAGAAGAAAATAACTAAATAAGTTACAATATGAGGTATCATGCTATATATTAAACACAAACAAGAATGCAAAGTTACATGTCTATGCAAAGCAATATCCATACATAGAAAATAATATTGATCAGATATATGCCAAAATGTTAATAGTGGTTTACTTGTAATTATGGATGATATTTTTATCTATTATGAATTTTCCAAGATTTTAAACAAAATAAGCATGTCTACTTTTCTAATGGAAAGAAAGTTTCTTGAATATGAGAAAACGAATTTCTATACTTGTGCCCTGACTGGTGTGGCTCAGTTGGTTGGGCATCATCCTGCAGGGCAAAGGGTCACCGGTTTGATGATTTTCAGTCAGGGCATATACCTGGGTTGCGAGTTCGGTCCCGGTCGGGGGTGTGCCAGAAGCAATTGATCAATGTTTCTCTCTTGCATTGATGTTTCTCTCCCTTTCTTTCTCCCTCCTCCCCCTCTCTCTAAAAATAAATAAATATTTAAAAAGAATCTGTACTCGTAAGATGTAAAAATCATCTGGGCCTTAAAGTAGAGCTAACCTACTGTAAGAAATATTTTCATGTGTTCATGAAGTCCCAGCACTGGCTTAACATTTCTCAGCCTTTTCCTAGCCACCCTCTCCTCTATATACTCTGCCTAGGAATTAGAACTGACCCTACCACCAGGAGTGGCTGGATCCAAGCTTACTCTGGTTTTCTGAGGTCACTCAATGACCAGTTAGACTCAACAGTAGAGGAGGAAAGAGCAAAGATGAAGTTAGCAGAAATTATTTCATTCCAATTTTCATCTTCTTTTCAGTCAGGAATCTCCAAACTTTCTGCATTTTGCAGGAAGATGTGAGGGGAAGAAAAAGAATTTCAACTTCATAGGGTTTTTGCAAGCTTTTGGCTTGAGAGAAGGAGTGGGAAGAGGAACACATACTTTCATAAAAAAATACAATAAAAATGTACTTTTCTGAATATTAAGGTTAGACATGCTTATGTATAAAGAAGAAATAAATTTATTTATAATTTCCATCATCCAAGAGATTACCATTGTTAACATTTTGGTATGTTCTATATATTTATTTTACACAAATTGAAACAATATTGAGTATACTATTTTGTATCATGTTTATAAAATTTTGTGTTGGTCCCCTTGCTAACTAATTGATATCTTAGCCAGGATGCCCCAACAATTCTTCCAATAAGGATTTTGCAACAAGCAATTCATAGTCTTTCAAAGAAGAAAGGAATCTTTAATCCCCATAGAGCCAATTGGTATAGTGATTCAGATATTCCACTGATCAGATTGTATTCACATTTTCTCACCCAGAAATATCCTAACAAGATGCTGTAAAAATAATGTGCCATAGCATGGGTAGTCAGAAGCAGGAGTTGTCCTGTCTCTAACATATGTATAATGAAGGAGTACTACTTACTTTTATCACTAGCCTTCAGTGAAATTCTGACAGATTTTTATTTGTTTGGAATTTTTTAAAAATCTGATTCTTCTAGCTATGAAGAAAAAATATCACTGTTCAAAGTAAATCAGTGAGTGGATTTGCTAAAATAGACTCCAAGGGTGATCGCACCAAAGGTGCTATGCAAACTAAATTCTGGAGATGACTTCTGCTAGGAGTCAGAGGACAGCTTGTGTGATAAACACACAAGCTTAATCCCACCTTCCATACATAGATGATTCCATGGCTGGCTTTCAAGGTCCCTGAATCACAAGAGCAGAAAACAGCAACGGCCTTGAGGTGGTCCTGCTCTGCTGCAACCTACCAGGTGGAATCAACATATTCGAAAGGATGGGGATGGCATTTATCACCACTCCAGCTTCAGGGACTGCCACCTCAGTGTGTAAACAAGTTGTCAACACCAGGAGTGAAACCTCCTCCCACCTCCCTTAGTACCATGTAAAAATGGTTAAAGGGAACATTAAAGAAATTTAAAAGGAAATTGTGTTCATTGAGCATTGATTTCTTTTGTAACTTAGAACAAATTGATTATAGCTGGTAGTTAGTGCTCCTGGAATCTCAGTGCAAGGTGGTCATTTTCACACAAAGTGAAGAAACGGCACATAAGTATATAGGAGCATCCAAGCTGATCACATTTATAACTCAGCTTTCAGACCCTGCATTGTAAACTAACGAAGGAACAGTGTGGAAGCAAGAGAGAAATTGAGTTCACTTGAGTGCAAACAAGGCCTTCTGGAAACGGTTTAGGAAACCAGATGGCATGAATGCACAGTGAGTTTCTAAGCCTGTGTTGGAATGGGCGTTCTGGCATCTGAAGTGTATTTTTATCATCTTTAACTGAATCCTTACTTGTAAAGCTTACTTTATAACAAACAATTAAAAGATGATTAACAAGAATGAGAATATTAACAATAATGACTAATGTTCCTTGAGTGTTGTTATTAGCGCAACATTGTCTCTCTCTGTTATATACGATATCTTATTTAACTCTCAATCCTGTGGGGTAGATGCTGTCATTTTAAAGGAGAGGGAGTAGTGACAGGCTGAGGCAGACACCAGGGACAAGCTGAACGCGATTCTCCTCAGAGATACCCACCAAGATGCAATCTGGAGATCGGGCTTTCTTGGCTTAGCTATTTGATCAGTTCCACTTACATTTGGCAGTTCGTAGAAAAAGTGTCCCACCTTCACCATCAGGAGCAGCATCACACCTGCTCCTACCAGAGATGCAAACTGAGGAGACAGAGCAGGTTGGAGAGAGACCATCAGGAGCATATTGGTCCTTGCCTGCAACTGAGGCCTTCAGCTCAGTAAGAGGAATGTCAGTTTTCTTAAAAGGAGTTGAGTGTAAACATCAGCATAAGTGCATTTTTGTTGAACCGATATTGTCAGTCTTGTCTCAGTGCTAAACACATGCTAAATACATAGTCATTGGATGAACACACAAATGCTTTCTGAAAAGTTGCAAATTGTCTTCCGTATTTGAATCTTTATTGCCATAGCTTTTTGCTATGAATCTGAAGTCTCCTAAAACCTTGAGTGCATTCCCTCCTAACTTTAGCCTCTCCTTGAACAGTTTAGAACAGCCCTAGTAGAGTCATCACTTTCAGCCCTGAAATCCCAGCCACTTTACTTCCCTTATCAATAAATATCACACCTCTCACTCCTGGAACATGGGGACAAGGCAAGGAGTCCAGTCCTTGGAAAGCAGAGAAGGAAAGGAACCCACTCAGGGAGAACAGGGAAGCACAGTGATCAGAACTGAATAAACAGGAAGATGGACCTGGGGTCAGTCTAACTGGACACAGGCCTGGGGCTTTTCATATCCCTTCTGCTGTGGGCCTGCCAACACCTCAGGCCCAGGCCATGGCTGCAAGAGCTGCAACCAGTGAAGACAAGTGGGTTCTAGACTGCGAAAAATTAAAGAGAAATCCAGACACACATATATACACAGCTTGTATTTATGCCAGACAAAAAAACAAAGCTGCCCCTGGTGGAAAGTCATGCCTGAGAGGTTCAGAACCAGACCCCTAGCTTCTCTGTAGTCCAGTTGAAGTAGAGGTGTTCTCAGGCAGAGTGAATCAGAAGCCCCCAGAGAGAAGGGGTGGAGAGAACACCCACTGATGAAGGCCGAACCAGCCTCCGAGGCTTTTGTGGGTCCAGATCAGAACCTCAGAGCGGAGGCTGGGCAACTCTGATATGTAGGGCCAGGGGCCAGCAGAATTCTCTGCTCTAACTAGTGATTTGCACTGGGCAAATCAGGGTGTCAGGGAAGGGTTTACCAGCATCCTTAGAGACATGCCTTCTACGTAGGGTCACTGCAGAGAGGGATGTCATCGGTAGGAGAGTGTGCCGTGCAGGAGAGCAATGCAGCCACAGGAAACAGGATAAGAGCCATGGGCTGCCTTGGAGGCAGGCACTTTGTCCACCAGGCACAGGCCACCTCAGGCTGAGCTGAAGCCCTTCTCCTTGCCCGCCACCTGTAGGTATCTAACGCTCCCTTCTGTAATCCACGAAAGTCCCACTTCCTCCATCATTCTCCTTTTTGCAATATTTATGGCACTTTTAATTTATTGTACTTATTCTGCACTTAATTTTACTTGCACTATGATATAATTTTTTCCAGCAGTGTGTGTCTTTATGTTATGCTTATATACTGAATCAACAAAGTGTGTTGTCAAAAGATACTGGGAACTAAAGTCTGGGATTACCATTTCCATGTCTTCTTATCATAAAACCCTCTCGGTTTGACTTCAAAGTTTTTTTTTGTTCTTGCATAGAATTTCCTTCTTTTTAACATAACCCACCTTCCTTCTTTCTGTTAATGAGTACTGGAAAAGGGCCACCTTGTAAAGCCAACGTGTCTGGCGAAAGCTCTCTGATGACAAAGTCCAGTCCGTATAGACTGATATCATATGGTCTTACTTTAGACCCATGCTCTTGCCCCTGCTCAATCTTCTTTTATTAGCTTTCACCTTATATTTCACCAAATTTAGCAATGGACTGTGACACTTTCTCTTTCTCCATTAAAGTTTAGTGTCCATTCTTCTGACATTTCAGTTTCTGAGCATGGCTGTACCTGCCTACCATGCTTCTGCAGCCTTAGTTTATCTTTGACCTCCATCGCTGTTTCTCTGCCTTGTGAACCCTGACCCATTCCCTGGTTTCAGTTCTATTAGTTCTTTGACACTTCATCAGGCTACAGAGCTGAGACAGAACACCTCTCATGTCGTAAAGTTGTAACTTTTATCTAGTAAGTTCAAAATCCATGAACATTGCACTCATGCCTGCAGTTAGACAAGGAAGTTTGCCTGTAGAGCCTTCTTTACTGTCGTTCTTCCTTTTCCTCCCCCTAGTCCCTGGCTGCTCCCCTGTACATTTAGTTTACTAATCCAGAATGCCTAAAGAGGTTCTGACCTAGGTAATTTTCTCTTATACAAAGGTAGAAAGGTCATAAATTCCCTAGGCTCGTCTAGACAAAGACCTTACTCTCTATCATGAGAGCCCCTTGCCAGGCCCTTGGAGGAAGATAAGACAGTTTCTGCTTTGGCTGCCAGGATGCAGAGAGTTGTATTAACGCTTTCCTGGGCTAGGACTGAGAATATATCTCTCATAGAAAAAAATGTTAAGAGGTGATTGTTACTTTACCTGACATACTATCTTTTAGGTATGTTACATGGAAAATAGTTTTTTTGTAGGCTAATACAGAGAAGCTTCTCACATAGAATAACGCTTCTATAGAAAATGACTTTCAAGTTCCACAGTGACAAATAGCTTTTAAGACAAAAATTAAACAAAAATTAAGGCAAGCATGAAATCCAAATTCTTCCAAGAGATCTTTCCCAACAAGTATAACATTGAAAAGTAAAAAAATGGAGAACATTATATTCAGTGAAATAAGCCAGTCAGTGAAAGATAAGTACTATAAGATTTCACTCATATGTGAAATCTAATGAACAAAATGAACTAACAAACAAAATAGAAACAGACTAATGGATAGAGACCAGACTGACAGCTGTCAGAGGGGAGGAGGGTTGTGGGGTTGGGTGAAAAAGGTGAGGGGATCAAACAAAGAAAACAAAAAACAAAACAAACAAACCAAAAACCTCAGAAACAAACAACTGAATGGTGATTACCAGAGGAGAAGGGGAGTCGGGGGAGGTAGACAGTGGTATAGGAGGGCTAAATGGTGGTGGAAGGAGACTTGACTTGGGGTGATAAACACACAATACAATATACAAATGGTGCATTATAGAATTGTACAACTAAACATATAATTTTATTAGCTGATGTCACACCAATAAATTCAATTAAAAATAAAATATCATGATTAAGCTAATGTAATTACATTACATTATATATATGAATATATGAATATATTTCTATGAATATAGGAATAGACATAAATATCTTTATAGGTTAGAGATCAAATTCTGTTTCAACATACCTGCTGTCTTCCTCCAGATTTATCCTGGATAATAGTGCTGACAACAGCACCAGTAAACACACAAGATCTGAAAAATGAGCTGACGACATTGCAAAGGCCAATGACTATTAAATCCTATAAAGAAAAGGCAAACATACACTTGAAGCCTGTGTGATCCTATTGACCAATGTCACCATAATAAATAAAACAAATAAATAAATAAGCTTATACTGAAAAAAAGAGAAGAAACGGCAAACAACCTAGGCCCACTACTTGTTGAAGAGTGCTCATTTAAGTATGAACTGAAGGTATACTGTCTATTTCTTGTGTATGAGGATAGGTTGTTTATATCACTTCAAGTAACACTGACATATTCTTAGAAAGAGCAAAAGGATGGCAAATCTGATTTCTACATTAAGATGAAACTTCATTTTAGCTAGTGATCACAAGGAAAGCACTTTTTCAAAGTGAGAAAATGAGACTTTTGCCTTTTTATTCTCTTTCTCATTATCATTAGGACTTAGAATGACAGAGAGAACATAGTACTATTTTTCTCTCTTCCTTCTGAACTATTCTAAAAGTCAAAGTGGGACACCTCATGCTTCCATATTTCTTTTTTGAGTCCCAGGGAAAGGGCTGCACTCAGGAGATTTTCCAAAAATTAAAAAAAAAAGACAACTATTTCTGGGAAATCAACTTAATTATATATATTAGTAGCCTGGTTTTGTTGTTTCATGCCATTTCTTATTGCACCTTAAGATGTGGCTGACTTCTAAGGACTTAGTGGTAAGGAAGATAAAATTAAGAGGAGAGGCCCTCTACTAGATCAACAACATGGTGCCATATGTTATCTTCTTGCATCCTTACACCGTATCTCTTCTAGGGTTCAGGTAGGTTCATAGTAAGTGTGTCACACTTCTCAAAAGTCCTTTGGTAATTACAGTTTAAATTATGGTCTAAGTGATCCTCTGGTTACAGAAGAATCCAGTCTTCATGTTAATGGGAGTCTCAGATTAGAGAACAAAGACTTAAGGGTCAGAGGAAGTAATAGAAAGGCCTGTCCTCTCACCTGGTTGGAATTGACATTATAGTTATGGAAACTGGCAATCTTCTTGCCCAGAAATATGAGCAGTGAGGAGCTCACTAAAGCTAAGAGGAAGGCTTCTAAAATAATTTCCCGAAGAATGTTGAAGTCTGGTGTTACAGGGAACAGGAAGCTGGAATACAATGGTAGAATTATTCCTGGAGAGCAGGAATCATTTATTGGCACCTCCCCAACTCCATCTGTACTATACAGGGCAGGCCCTGAGGCTTAAAAAAGAGAGAGAGAGAAGAACAATAGAGGCAGCAGCCGGCCAAAGCTGCCAGCAAACTAAGCCAAATTACAAAAGCCATTAAGAGAGCATATTCTGCTGCCTTCTAGTTCAAGGTTTCCGACATGTAGCAATGGGAACAAACAGAAGAAGCAAAACCAAAAAGATTGATGAGAAATGGTTAATTTATAGAATTTCAGACCATAACAGTGGGTAAACTATAGGCAGATATCACATCTAAGGTGGTCCAGAGCTAAAAAGCTCAGTGTATGCCCTATTCACACTCAAATATTTCAGGGTGTAATTTTAGTCAT
The DNA here is from genome assembly GCF_021234165.1 of Pteronotus mesoamericanus. Classification (NCBI taxonomy): domain Eukaryota; kingdom Metazoa; phylum Chordata; class Mammalia; order Chiroptera; family Mormoopidae; genus Pteronotus; species Pteronotus mesoamericanus. Next base: position 6,074,071 of record NW_026555085.1, read on the forward strand.
TTTCCGTTATACAAATTACTTCCTTCCAATTCTATCCACACTTTCCCTCCTGTGGGGTTTTTTTTCCTCTTCAGGTTTTTGCTACTGTGGTAAGAAACACATAACATGAAATTTACCATCTTATGCATTTTTAAGTGTATAGTTCAGTAGTAGGAAATACAACCATAATGTGCAACCATCACCATCATCAACTCCATAACTCTTTCATCTTGTAAAATGGAAACTCTATACTCATTACTCAATAACTCTCTATTCCCCACCCCCGCCAGCCTTAGCAACCACCATTCTACTTTCTGTCTTGATGATTTTGACTAAGTACCTCATATAAGTGAATCATACTGTATATATCTTCTTGTGACTGGCTTATTTCACCTTGTATAATGTACTCGGGGTTCATCCTGGTTGTAGTATACATGAGGATTTCTCTCCTTTTTAAGGCCACATAATATTTTATTGCATGAATGTATGTACCACATTTTGCTTATCCATTCATCAGCTGTTGGGACACTTACGGTGTCTTCCACATTTTCGCTATAATGAATAATAATTCCATGAACATGGATGCACAAATAACTTGAGACCCTGCTTTCAGTTTTGGGGGGTAGACATGCAGAAGTAGAATTGCTACCTCATATGGAAATTTTATTTTTAATTTTTTGAGGACCCACTATACTGCTTTCCACAATAGGTGTGTACTATTTTACATTTTTATTAAGAGTGCACAAAAGTTCCAGTTACCATCACTTGGTATTTTGTCTTTTTTTTAGCAGCCATCATAGTGGGTGTGAGGTGTTATCTCATTGCAGTATTGATTTGCATTTCCTATATGATTAGTGATGCAGTATGTCTTAGCTTGTGCTTATTGCCCATCTGTGTATCTTCTTTGGAAAAATGTAAAGTCATTCCCTATTTTTTGAATCAGGTAGAGTTTTTTCATTGTTGGTTATCAGGAGTTTTCTGTATATTTTGAATATTAATCCCTTATTAGATATATGATTTGCAAATATTTTCTCCTGTTCTGTGGGATACCTTTTTACTCTGTTTATTGTGTCTTTTGATGCGCAAAAAGTTTTTAATTTTCATGAAGTCTAATTTGTCTATTTTCTTTTGTTGCCTATGCCTTTGGTGTCATATCCAAGAAATAATTGCCAAATCTGATGTATGAAGCTTTTGCCCTATGTTGTCTTCTAAGAGTTTTGTAGATTTAAGTCTTACATTCAGGTCTTTGATCAATTTTGAGATAATTTTCATATATAGTATTAGGTAAGAGTCCAACTTTATCCCTTGTATATGGATATCCAGTTTTCCCAGCACCACTGTTGAAAAGACAGTCCTCTCCCCATTGAGTGGTCTTGACATTCTTATCATTTGACCACATATGTGAGGGTTCATTTCTGAGCTCTCCATTCCCACGGCCTGTATGTCTGTCTTTATGCTGGTACCATACTGTTTTTGATTACTGGTGCTTTGTAGTAGGTTTTGAAATTAGGAAGTGTGAGTCCTCCAACTTTGTTAATCTTTTAGAATTGTTTTTGGCTATTTGGGGCTCCTTGAGATTCCATATGAATTTTAGGATTTTTTTTACTTCTGCAAAAATGTCATTGGAATTTTGATAGGGATTGAATTGAATCTGCTGACTGCTTTGGGGTATATCTCCATTTATTTATATTTTCTTTAATTTCTTTCACCAATGTTTTGTAGCTTTCATTGTGTGAGACTTTCACCTCTTTGGTTAATTCCTCAGTATTTTATTCACTTGATGCCATTGTAAATAGAATTGTTTCCATAATTTTTTTTTTAGATTTCTCACCATTAGTGTATAAAAAAGTTGTCTTTTTTTGTGTGTTGGCTTTGTATCATGCTACTTGCTAAATTTGTTTATTCTTTCTAACAATTTTTTTGTATGTGGAATCCTTAGGGTTTTCTATATATAAACATATCATCTACAAAGAAAGATAATTTTACTTCTATCTTTCCAATTTGGATGCCCCCTTTTTTATGCCTAATTGCTCTGGCTAGAACTTCCATTAATTATGTTGAACAGAAGTGGTGAAAGTGGGCATCCTTGCCTTGTATCAGATCTTAGAGGAAAAGCTTTCAGTCTTTCAACATCGAGTGTGATGTTTGCTGTAGATTTTTTTAAAATTTTTAAATTTAAAGTCTATTTTGTCAGCTATCAGTATACCCACACCTGCTCTCTTCAGGTTATTACTTACATAGAATATTTTTTCCCTTCCTTTCACTTTCAGTCTGTGTTTTTGGATCTAAAGTGTGTCTCTTGCAGACAACATATTGTTGAATCATGTGTTTTTAATCCATTTTGTCAACCTCTGTCTTTTGGTTGGAGAGTGTAATTCATTTACGTTTAAAGTAATTACTGATAAAGAGGAACTTATTATTATAATTTTGTCATTTGTTTTTTACGTGCCTTATAGCTTTATTTGTCCTTTATTTCCTGCATGTCTTCTTTTGTGTTGTTTTTCTTTTGTTTCTTAAAATATGTTTCTTCTTTGTGTTCTTTTTTGAGATACAGTTGACAAAATTGTAAGATCTTTATAGTGTACAATGTGATAATTTTATATTTATTTGATTTTTTTGTAGTGAAGTGTTTAAATTTCTAATTTCCTTTTCTATGCATTCTATAGCTATTTTCTTTCTTGTTGCCATGTGGATTACATTTAACATCCTAAAGTTATAACACTCTAATTTGAATTTATACCAGTTTAACTTCAATAACATACGAAATCTCTGTTCCTTGACAGCTCTATTCCCACCCCTTTTGGTTATGGATGTCACAAAATTACATCTCATACATTGTAGGCTCTAAAACATAAGTAATCCTTTAATGCATTAATCTCTTAAATTATGTAGAAATCAAAATGTGGAGTTAAAAAGGCATTATAAAAATAATAGTAAATTTTATAATTGCCCATATATTTACTTTTATTGAAATATTTATTTTTTCACACAGATTCAAGTTACTGTCTAGTGTCCTTTCATTTCACCTTGCAGGACCCCCTTGAGCATTTGTTGCAGTGCAGGTCTAGTAGTTATGAACTCCCTCAGTTTTTGATTATCTGGGAATGTCTTAATTTCTCTTTCACTTTAGAAGGGCAGTTTTGCTGGATATAGGATTCTTTAAAAACTTTTTAAATTATTTATTATTTATTTTTTAAGTACTTTTAATTGACGATGCTATTACAGTTGTACCAATTTTTCCCCCTTTGTGCCCCTATACCCAGTAATCCCTTCCCTCTAGCAATCTCCTTCCTTAGTTCAATGTCCATGGGTTGTGCATATAAGTTCTTTGGCTTCTCCATTTCTTTTCTATTCTTAACATCCTCCTGTCTATTTTATTCCTACCAATTATGCTTATTAATCCCTGCACCTTTTCTCCCATTCTCCCCTTTCCCCCTCCCAGCTGATAACCCTCCAAATGTTCCTGTTCTAGTTGTTTGTTTAGTTTTTGTTTTTATATTTTAGATTCAGTTGTTGATAGATGTTTGTTGTCACTTTAATGTTCATAATTTTGATCTTCTTTTTCTTAAATAAGCCCCTTTAATATTTCATGTAATAATGGCTTGGTGATGATGAACTCATTTAGCTTTACATTGTCTGGGAAGCACTTTATCTGCCTTTCAATTCTAAATGATAGCTTTGCTGGATGGAGTAATCTTGGTTGTAGGTACTTGCTTTTCATCACTTTGAATATTCCTTGTCAGTCCTTTCTTGTCTGCAAAGTTTCTTTCGGGAAATCAGCTGATAGTCTTATGGGAACTCCTTTGAAGGTAACTGTCTCCTTTTCTCTTGCTGCTTTTAAGATCCTCTTTTTATCTTTAAACTTTGTCATTTTAATTATGATGTGTCTTTGTGTGGTCCTCTTTGTGTCCAGCATGTTTGGGGCTGTCTGTGCTTCCTGGACTTAAATGTCTATTTCCTTCACCAAATTAGGGAAGTTTTCTTTCATTATTTTTTCAAGTATGTTTTCCATTTTTTTGCTCTCTCTCTTCTCCTTCTGGCATCCCTATGATTCAGATGTTGGCACTTTTGGAGATGTCCTAGAGCCTGCTTATTCTCTCCTCATTTTTTTGTTTTTGAATTCCTGTTTCTTCATTTTGCTTTGATTGAATGTGTTTTTCTTCCCTAAGCTCCAAATCATTGATTTGAATCCTGGCTTCCTTCCCTTCACTGTTGGTTCTCTGTGGGTTTTTCTTTTTTCTTTTTCTTTAAGATTTTATTTATTTACTTTGAAAGAAAAAGAGAGGGAGAGAAATATCAATGTGTGGTTGCCTCTCACGCACTCCCTACTGGGGACCTGGCCCACAAACCAGGCATGTGTCCTGAGTGGAAATTGAACTGGTGACCTTTTGGTACGTAGGCTGGCACTCAATCCACTGTGCTAACCAGCCAGTGCAGATTTTTCTTTATTTCACTTAGTGTAGCCTTCATTTTTTCCCTTATGTGTTTGCTATACTCAATGAGTTCTCTGAGCATCCTTATCACCAATTTTCTGAACTCTCCATCTATTAAGTTGGCTATCTCCCTTTTTGCTTAGTTCTTTTTCTGGAGTTTTGTTTTGTTCTTTCATTTGGACCGTATTTCTTTGTCTCCCCAACTTGGCATCTTCCTTATGTTTGTTTCTGTGTCTTAGGTAGAGCTGCTTTGAATCTCTGTCTTAGTGCACCTATTAAGTTTTATGAGGTGGAGCCTTAGGTATTTGCCAGGGTGGGACAACCTGTTTCACCACTTTGTGGCACTGTTGTGTCAGGGGGGGCAGTTGGAGATGGGACAGTGCTGCTACCTGGCTTCTGGAGGGTTGTCCACCACTTGCCCAATTTCCAGTCACTTCACGCACTTCTGTGTGCAACTGGTGCCCTTCTAGCTGCTGCCCTGGTGGTGGTTCCCAGAGTGGGTGGGTTTCCATATATTCTAGGACCATACTGGCCCTTTACATGGACTCTCGTGAGAGACCAGTAGTTTCTTCTGCCACCCCAACCCTCCACTGGTTTTTACAGCCAGAAATTGTGAGGCTTATATTCCTGGTGCTGGAACCCTGGGCTGCACGATCTGGCCTGCAGCTGGTATCACTCACTCCCAATATACCCCTCCCAATTTTTATCCACCATACATGAATGTGGTACTTCCCATTCCACTGCTGCCACCTCTCCATGCTGCATCATCTCATCTCCAGCCTTGCTCCCTGTCTCTGCCCCTCCTACCTATCTGGATGAATGAAGCTTCTTTAAATTCTTGGTTGTTAGACTTCCATACAGTTCGATTTTCTGGCAGTTCTAGTTGTTTTTGTTTTGAGGTTAGTTGTGATTCTTCTTGTAGTTGTGCAAGGAGGTGAACCATGTTACCTATGCCTCCAGCTTGACTGGAAGTCCCAGAATTCTTGATTGATCCTTTTTTTCTTTTAGAACCTTGACTATGTCGACCCATTACATTCTGGCCTCTAACATTTCTGACAAGGAATCTGCTCATTATTTTGTTGAGGAGCTCTTGTGTGGGATGAGTCATTTCTCTCCTGCTGCTTTCAAGAGTGTGTCTTTGGAAAGTTTCATTATAATGTGTCTAGGTGTGGGTCTCTGAGTTCATCTTACTTGGAGTTTGTTGAGCTTCTTACATGTTTATATTCATGCCTTTCATCAAATTTGGGGTGTTTTCAGGCATTACATCTTCAAATATTGTCTCTACCCCTTTCTCTTCTGCTTCTGAGACTTGAATGATGTGTGTATTGGAGAACATGAAGAACATGATGTGTTCTTCATGATGTCCCAGAGGTCCCTTAGGCTCTGTTCACTTTTCTCCAATCTTTTTTTTTCTATTCTTCAGACTCAATAATTTTCATGGTCCTATCATCCAGTTCACTGGTTTTTTTCTGACTGCTCAAATCTGCCTGTGGACACTTCTATAGCCATGTGCTGTTTAATGATAGGGATACATTCTGATAAATGTGTCATTAGGTGATTTCATCATTGTGCAAACATCATAGACTGCACTTACACAAACCTAGATGTTTCAGGCTATATGGTACTGCCTACTGCTCTTAGGCTACAAACCAATACAGCATGTTAGTGTACTGAATACTGTAGACAAATATAACACAATTGTATTTGTGTATTTAAATATATCTAAACATAGAAAAGGTACAGTAAGAACATGCTATAAAAGATGAAATATGGTACATTTGTATAGGACACTTACCATGAATGGAGCTTGCAGGACTAGAAGTTGCTCTGGGTGAGTCTGTGAGTGAGTAATAAGTGAATACAAAGGCCTAGGACATTACTGTACACTACTGTATACTTTATAAACTCAGTGTACTTAGGCTACACTAAATTTCTAAAAAAATAATCTTCTTTATTCAGTAATAAATTAACATTAATTTACTATACAGCTTATACTTCGTAAACTTAAAATGTTTTTAACTTTTTGACCCTTTTGTAATAACACCTTAAAAAAATACAAACACATCATACAACTGTACAAAATATTTTCTTTCTTTCTATCTTTATTCTATAGCTTTTCTATTTTAAAAAGTTTTATTTATTTATTTTTAAACTCTTTGGTTAAAAACTAAGGCACAAACACACACATTAGCCTAGGCTTACACAGGGTCAAGATCATTAATATTACTGTCTTCCACCTGCACATCTTGTCCCACTGGAAGGTCTTCAGGGGCAGTAACACACATGGAGTTGTCCTCTCCTGTGATAACAATGCCTTCTTCTGGAACACCTCCTGAAGGACCTGTCTGAGCCTCTTCTTGAAGAGGTGTCACTCTTTTCAGAAATATGTCCATGATGGTTTGCTTGGTTTGTTTCTTTTAATCATCATAATTTGATTGTAAGAAGATAATGCACCATGAACATTTCTATTAATAAAAACCTTTCGGTGTTGGTTCTAGGTTTTCAAGGAGCTTGTTGAGGTCTGCAAAACTTCTGTTAAACCTTCACTGTTAATGTTGAGGGTTTCCTTTTTCCTTTATTTTCCTTTTCTCTTGTTTATTCTTCAGTTTCATGATCCTGCTCCAGTTCCAACAATTCCTCATTAGTCAATTCCTCAGGAACTGCCTCTGCAAGCTCCTCAATGTCATCCTCACCCACACCCTGGTTAAAGTTGTTTTCCAGCTCAACCACGTGATTGTTGATTTTTGTAATCTTCTTACCCTTGGCAAATACTTCGAGTTATGGAAAAAACACCACTTTGATATTGGGATGAAAATCACCAATAAAAGAAGGATATTTGGGAGCATTATCAACAATAAGCAAAATCTTGAGAGTTATGTTATTCTCCAAACAGCACTTCTCCATTGTGCTGGTGTAGTGATTCAGGAGGACATCTTAGAAGAGGATCTGGGTCATCCAGTATGTGTTGCTCCTGTGGAACAATGGCAGTGTGTGCTTATTGATATGCTTGAAGGCCCTGGGGTTCTTCCTGTGCCAGGTCACAAAGGATTTCAATTTTTAACCTGCAACATTGCCCCCAAGCAAGACTGTTATCCTGTCTTAAAAGCCTTGAAACCTGGAATTTCTTGTCCTCCTTATGGATGAAGTTCTTTCAGGCATCCATTTCCAGCATAGGGAGGTTTTTCATCCATATTGAATATTTGTTCTGGCAAGTAATTTTCCTCCACTATCAGGTTACTCAGAGTTTCCTTCACTTCAGCACTCATAGAACTTCCTCCTCACTTTCACATCATGTAATGAATCTTGAATCATTTAAGATACCCAGAGCTAGAAGTAAATGCAACACTGTAGTTGGGTCCAGTCTTTTCTTCAACATCACAAACTTTTTGCTGTGGCCCTGATTGTTACTGTGCTGAGAGAGATATGATTCTGTGTCTGGTTTCCAATCCAGGTCATTAGAAGTTTCTCTATGTCTGATATAGCTCTTCTCGAGTTTTTGTTGGTCCTGTTGCCTTCAGTGAAATGGATCCTTTAACAGGCACCATGATTTTGTTCTTGTTTTTCAAGATCATAGCTATGGTGGAATGGGACATGTCTGACTTGTGAGAAGTAACCATTACTGATTTTCCACTTCACTTTTAATTTTTAATCATGTTTAATCTTGTGTCCAGGTTAATCATTCAACATGACCTCTTGCTGAAAACCTTAACAGTGGATTTTGTATGCTTAGTGGCCACGATGAATAGAAACAACTCAAGATTAAATCAAGCGCAAAAGAAAATGATGCAATCAGAGGTGTGGTAAACATGAGATGTATGAGGTTTCTCCTGGCATAACACAGCATACTATTTACAGCAAATTTTTTTTATAACTATAAAGATTACACTGTAAAATAACAATAGACTATAGTATAAAATATACATAAACCAATAACAATCATTTATTATTAGTATCAAGTTTTATGTACTATTTATCATTATATGTGCATATATGGGTGTCATTATACTTTCATATGGTTGGCAATGCAATAGGTTTGTTTGTACTAGTATCACCACAAACATGTGAGTAATGCGTCGTACTACAACGTTAGGATGGCTCTGATATCACTAGACAATAGAATTTTTTAGCTCCATTATAATCTTATGGGACCACTGTCATACATGCAGTTTGTTGTTGAAATGTCATTATGTGGCACATGATTGTAATGAATTCGTTTTATTTCAGTTATTGTACTTTACAGCCTAAGACTTCTTTTTTAGGTTTTCTATATCTTTTTTGATATTTCCATTTTGTTCATACATCATTTTCTTGACTTCCTCCACCTCTTCCTTTAGTTCTTTGAGCATCTTTAAGACCATTGTTTTAAAGTCTGTGTCTGGTAGATCTGCCATTGCGTCTCTTTCAGGACAGCTTTTTTAAAAGAAAAATCCTTACTCAATGATATATTTATTGATTTTTAGAGAGAGGGAGAGAGAGAGGGGGGAACATCAATGTGAGAGAAAAACATTGATCAGTTGCCTCCCATATGTGCCCTGATTGGAGATCAAACTTGTAGCCTAGGTATGTGCCCTGATTGAGGATCCAACCTGCAACTTTTTGGTGTACAGGACAATGCTTCAACCAATTGAGCCACCTGGCCAGGGTAGGACAGTTTTCATTGATTTACTTTTTTCCTTTGAATGGGCCATGCTTTCTATTTCTTTGTATGCCTTGTAATTTTTGTTGAACACTGGACATTTGAGTCTAATAATGTGGTAACTCTGAAAATCAGATTCTCCCCCTTCCCAGGGTTTGCTGTTTGTGTTATTATTTTTTGTTGTTGTAGGCTGTTGCTATGTCAAGGATTAGCCTGAGGTATAAATTTAAGGTCTTGTCTGGTCTTTTCTGAGCCATCCTTTGGGCATATGTAGTTACTAATTTTCCCTGTATATGCAGTTGTTTTTCTGATGTCCTAATCTTTCATGTCTGACTTCCAAAAGAGAAAAATGAAAAGGAAAAAAGGAGGTCTGGCCCTTTAAGTCCTATGGAAGTCACTTCAGCCAGAGGGGCCAGGGCTTGCGAAAATTGGGGTAAGGTGCAAAAAGACTGGCTGCCCACCTCTGCCTGTACCTCTGTGATCAGAAACAGCAATCAATGATCAGAGCAATCAATCAGATCTTCCATATTTGGAGGGTAGTGTCCTTTTTGCCCACCCAGGCTCCTGCAAGCTTTGTGCAAGTTACTCCAGGGTCACATGCCTGCTGCCTACCATGAGGACGGGGAGAGATGGTAGCTGCTACTGTGCTAGCAGCTCAGATTGACTAAAATTACACAATTTCCCATCCAAACATTCCCCTTGAAATGGTAAGTCTTCAATAGACTCCAGAGTTCCAAAATAGTTATGTCGGACTGATTGTGCCAGTGCACTTGTTGCTTAGGTGGAGAGACAGATTCCTGGTGTTTCCTACTCCACCATCTCCTGTTGTTTTGAAGTCACCAGAATTTTCAGACTTGTTCATTTTACTGGTAGTCATGGCCATTTGATTCTATAAAGTCAATACATTCTATTTCTAGTAAGATCATATCATGCAAAACATTGCCAAAAACATAACCATGATTAGAACTTTTCCCAAGGTGTATCTCCTACCATATTGTTGACTAGGGAACTCTCCTTGAGATGATAAACTTTCTTCTTTGTCAGTATTACCATAAGATTGCTGATCAGAGAATTAATGACCACCCTATTTCTTATAAGAAAGGATGCTTGTTTGTTTGTGTAGAGATTTAGTAATTTTATTCTGTTGCCCAGAGTATCTGTTAAGCCAGCTTCTTTGTGGTAAATTTTAGGCTATGATTTCTTAGGGGTCAGAATCTATGTTTTTGGCTCCCTTTATATGCATGCACCATAGTACCACTCACAAATGTTTGATCTTTTATTTTAAAAGTGGAAAATTTTCAAACATTTGCAAAAGAAAGAACAATATAATGAACCCTGGTGTACCCAAAACTGACTTGCAACACTTTGCAATTTATGGCCAATCTTATTTTTATCTGTACCCCTACCCCATGCCTATTCCAATATTATTTTGAAGTAAATCCCAGGTATTAATAGTCTAATTGTAAATATTTGAGTGTATGTATAAAAGATGCGCACAAAAAATTGTTACTAGTTTCTTAATGTTATAAAACATAATTAATATTAAAATTTCTTCAATGTCTCATAAACATATATTTTACAATGTATTCAAATTAGAATCCAAATAAAAGCATACATTATAATTGGTTGCTAAGTCTCAAATCTCTTTTAAGCTTTAGGTTCCATCTACATATTTTTGTGTGTATTTTTCCTTTTTTTTTTTTTTGGTTAAGGAAACCTGGTCATTGGTCCTATAGATTTTTCCACAGTCCAGATTTTGCTGATTGCATTCTTGTCCTTTAATGTATTCTTTTCTTCCTTATATTTCTTGTAAATTGGTAGTTAGCCCTTCATGTTTGGTCAAATATGTGATGGGGGAGGCAAAAATACTTTATAGGTGGTGGTGTATACTTCTGTCAGAAGGCACAGAATGTATAATTGGTGTTTTTTTTTTAAAAAAAAAGACTTTATTTACTTATTTTTAGAGAGAGGGGAAGGTAGGGAGTAAAGGAGGGAAAGAAACATCAATGTATGAGAGAAACATAGATTGCTTGATCGGTTGCCTCTTGCACGCACCCTAACCAGGGACTGGGCAGCAACCCAGGCATGTCCTCAAACAGGTGACCTTTCACTTTGTGGGATAAATAATCAATTGAGCCACACCAGTCAGGGCTAGTTGTCTTTTCTGAAATATATTTGACATATAACATTATGTTAGTTTCAGGTGTACAAGATAATGATTTGATATTTGTATATATGGTGAAATGATCACATTAAATCTAGTTAACACCTGTCACCACACATAGTCACAAATTTTTTTTTTCTTGGGATGGTATCTTTTCAGATATACTCTCTTAGCAACTTTCAAACATACAATATAGTAGTATTAACTATAGTCACCATGCCAAACACTACATCTCCTCAACTTATTTATTTTATAACAAGTTAGTACCCACTTCACCCATTCCACCACTCACCACTCCCCACCACTGGCAACTACCAGTCTCTTCTCTGTATCTATAAGCTTAGTTGTTTTTATTTTTTCAGATTCCACATATAAGTGAGATTATATGGTATTTGTCTTTCTCTCTCTGACTTCTTTCACTTTGCATAATGTTCTCCAGGTCGATCCATGTTGCAAATGGCACAATTTCCTTCATTTTTGTGGCTGAATAATATTCCAGCATGTATATTTTCCACATTTTCTTTATCCATTCAGCTTTCAATAGACACTTAGCTTTGTTTCCATGTCTTGGTTATTGTAAATAATGCTGCAATGAACATGGGGATGCATATCTCTTTTCAAGTGAGTGGTTTCGTTTCCTTGGGGTAAATACCAGGAAGTGAAATTGCTAGATCACATGGTAGTTCTATTTTTAATTTTTTGAGAAACCTCCATTACCACCATCAGTGCATAAGTGTTCCCTTTTCTCTGCATCCTTCCCAACACTTGTTATTTCTTGTGTTTTGTTTAATAATAGCCATTCCAACAGGTGTGAGTGATACCTCATTGGGATTTTGATTAGCATTTCCCAATGATTAATGATACTGAGCACATTTTCATGTACCTATTTGCCATCTGTATGTCTTCTTTGGAAAAATGTCTACTCAGATCTTCTGTCCACTTTTGAATAAAATTTTCTTTTTTGTTATTGAGTTGTATGAGTTCTTTATATACTTAGGATATTAACCCATTATCAGGTACATAACATGCAAATATTTGCTCACATTTAACAGGCTGCCTTTTCATTTATTTTATTGTATTTTATTGTTGTTCTAGTATTATTGTTTTTCTGCCTTTTCATTTTTTTTGATGGTGTCATTTGCTGTGCAGGTTTTTAGTTTGATGTAGTCCCACCTGTTTGTTTTTGCCTTTTTTTTTTTTTTGCCTTTGCTTTTAGAGACAAATAAAAAGAATAATCACAAAGATCAATGTCAAGGAGGGTACTGCTTATGTTTTCTTTCAGGAGTTTTATGGTTTTACGTCTTAAGTTTATGTCTTTAATCGATTTTGAATTACTTTTTGTGGTCGAATTTCATTCTTTTGCATGTGGCTGCCTAGTGGTTCCCAACATCATTTATTGAATAGGCTGTCTTCCCTGTTGCATATTCTTGGAATTCTGTTGTGAATTGATTGATCATATATGCATGGGTGTGTTTCTTGGTTCTTTATTCTATTACTTTGATCTATGTGTCTGTTTTTATTGTTTTATGCTATATTTTATTGATTATGCTATTACAATTGTCCCAATTTTTCTCTTTTTACCCCCCTGCTACCCACCTTCCCTTCAGCAATCCCCTCCCCCTTAGTTCATGTCCATGGCTCCTGCATGTTCTTTGGTTTCTCTATTTCGATGCTGTTCTTAACATCACCCTGTCTATTCTGTTCCTTCCAATTATGCTTCTTAATCCCTGTACCATTTCCCCTATTTTTCCCAGGGGATAACACTCCAAATGACCTCCATACCTATGATTATGTTCATGTTCTGGTTGTTTGCTTAGTTTTGTTTTGTTTTGTTTTGTTTTGTTTTTTTAAGATTCAGTTGTTGACAGTTGTGAATTTGTTGCCTTTTCAATTTTCATGGTTTTGATCTTTTTCTTAAGTAAGTCCCTTTAACATTACGTATAATAAGGGCTTGGTAATGATGAACTCCTTTAACTTTACCTGGGAAGCACTTTATCTGCCCTTCCATTCTAAATGATAGCTTTGCTTAATAGATAACTGGGAAGCAAAGTTTCTTTTAAGAAATCAGCTGATAGTCTTATGGGGTCTCCTTTGCAGGTAAACTCTCTCCTTTCCTCTTGCTGCTTTTAAGATTCTCTCCTTAACTTTAATCCTGGGTAACTTAATTATGATGTGCCTTGGTGTGTTCCTCCTTGGGTCCAATTTCTTAGGGACTCTCTGGGCTTCCTGGACTTCCTGGAAGTCTCTTTCCTTTGCCAGATTGGAGAAGTTTTCCTTCATTATTTGTTCAAATAAATTTTCAATTTCTTGCTCTTCCTTTTCTCCTTCTGGCACTCTTATAATTAGGATGTTGGAGTGTTTAAAGTTGTCCCAGAGGTTCCTCAGCCTCTCCTCACTTTTTTGAATTTTTGTTTCTTCATTCTGTCCCAGTTGGATGTTTATTTCTTCCTTTCATTCCAATTCATTGATTTGAGCCCCGGTTTCCTTGCCTTCACTGTTGGCTCCCTGTATATTTTGCTTTATTTCACTTTGTGTAGACTTCATTTCTTCTTTCATTTTGCAACCTAACTCAATATTTCTGTCAGCATCCTGATTACCAGTGTTTTGAACTCTGTATCTGATAGGTTGTCCATCTCCTCATCTTAGTTCTTTTTCTGGGGTTTTGATCTGTTCTTTCGTTTGGGCCATATTTCTTTCTCTTGGAGCACCTGTTATGTTGTAAGGGACAGAGCCTTAGGTATTAATCAGGGTGGGGCAACCCTCTTTGCTGCATTGTGGCACTGTCAGTCTGGATGAATACTTCTTTATCTCCTTGGTTGTTGGAGTTCCATGCAGTTTGATTTTCTGGCAGTTCTAATTGTTTTTGTATTTAAATTGGTTATTAATTGCCTCTCGGACTTTTGGCTAAAATCAAAGGTAGTATCTGTTCTTATCAGTTTATATTGGTTGTTATCCTTCTTTTGGTTGTGCAAGGAAATGAAGCATTTCTTCCTATGCCTCCATCTTAGCTGGAACTTGACTTCTATAACTTTGTGATATAGTTTGAAATCAGGAGGTGTGATGCCTCCAGCTTTATTCTTCTTTTCCAAGATTGCTTTGGCTATTTAGGGTCTTTTGAGGTTCCATGCAAATTTAAGAATTGTTTGTTCTATTTCTGTGAAATATGACATTGGAATTTTGATAGGGATTGCACTGACTTTGCAGATTGCTTTGAGTATATGAACATTTTAACAAAATTCTTCCAATCCATAAGCATGGAATATCTTTTCATTTATTTGTGTCTTCAACTTTTTTCATTAATGTGTTATAATTGTCAGTGCACAGGTCTTTCCTCCTTGGTTAAATTTATTCTTAGGTATTTATTCTTTTTGATACAATTGTAAATGGAATTGTTTTCTTAATTCTCTTTCTGATATTAGGTTATTAACTGTCTCTTTTTGTGATGTTTGCAGATGATATGCTTGTATCCCTTAATGGTGATATTCTAATTCTATAATTCCATCTCCCTTTGTTGATTATAATTCTTCTCTAAAATAAAATGTCTTGTTATCAACTATTTGGATACTCCAAAGAGCAGTTCTTGTAGGAAGACATGATTAATACTTGATTTGTTTCCTTTATTTAACAATTTTCAAAATAACAACTTGGTTCCACAGCATTTTCCAAGGGTAAAAAAATGAGTTTATTCTTTTAGAATTTTTATGTGTTCATGGACTTAAGTATATTTTATATATTTGGCAAGTGAGACCATTAAAGAAATATATGAATTCAATGCAATCCCTATCAAAATTCCGATGACTACTTTTGCAGAAATGGAAAAGCCAATTCTAAAATTTACATGGAATTGTAAAGGACCCTGAATAGCCTAAAACAATCTTTAAAATGAGGAATAAAGTTGGAGGACTCACACTTCTCCATTTCAAAATTTACTGCAAAGCTACAGTAACTAAGAGTGGCAAAAATATAGACATATCAATTGATGGAATAGAATTGAGAGTTAAAAAATAAACCCAAACATTTATAGTGAATTGATTTTCAACAAGAGTGCCACAATCATTCAGTTGGGAAAATTTCTTCACCTAATGGTGCTGGGACAACTGGGTGTTCAAATGTAAGAGAATAAAGTTGGACTCCTGTCATTTTGAGGTGGACAAAAATTGGTTTACAGTTGTGAGTATGTAAAACACAGTTTATCCTTGTATTTTTATTTATTAATTATTGTATTACAACTGTAAACCTACTTTTAGCCACCCTGTATATACAACAATAAACTCAAAATGGATCAAAGACCTAAATGTAAGACCTAAAACTATAAACTCTTAGAAGAAAACATAAGGGTAAATTTTCATGACCTTGGATTAGGCAATGGTTTCTTAAATACAGCACCAAAAACACAAGTGACAAAAGAAAAAATAAGGTGGACTTCATCAAAATTAAAAATCTTTGTCCTTCCAAAGATCTATCAAAAAATGGAAAAGGCAACCCACAGAATGGGTGAAAATACTGGCAAATCATATATATGATAAGGGTGTAGTGTTCATATAAAAAGGATTGCTACAATTCAACAACAAAAAGACAAATAAGCCAATTAAAAATATCCAAAGAAGTTGAATAGACATTCCTCAAAAAAAGATAAAAAAGATATACAAGTGACCCATAAGTACATGAAAAGATGTTCAGCATTCTTAGTCACTAGGGAAATGCAAATCAAAGCCAGAGTGATATACCACTTCATATTTTCTAGAAGGGTGATAATAATAAATAATAATAATAATAATAAACAGAAAAGAACAAGTATTGGTAAAGATGTGGAGAAATTGGAACCCTGGTAGGAATGTAAAATAGTGTATATGATCCAGCAAATCTACTCCTTGTTATATACTCAAAAGAAATGAAACAGAAACTAAAAGAAAAACTTGCACATGAACATTCATAATAGCATTATTCATAATAACTGCTAGCTGAAAATAACTGAAATGTTAGTCAGCTGATGAGTGGATTTACAAAAGTTATATATCCATATAAATGAAATATTATTCATCCATGAATAGGAATGATCCATGGTACAACATGGATAGATCTTGAAAAAATTATGTTAAGGGAAAGAAAACAGAATCAAAAGACCACATATTGTATGATTCCATTGATATGTAATATCCAGAATAGGCAAAACCATAGGGACAGAAATAAATTAGTGGTAGCCAAGGGCTGTAGTGAGTCACAATTCAGAGTGCTAATGGGTACAGGGCTACTTTTTGGGGTGATACAATATTTTAAAATTAGTGGGAATTATTGCACAACTTTGAGAATATACTAAAATCCACTGAATTGTATACTTTAAAATGGTGAATTTTGTGGTATGTGAATTGTATGTCAATAAAGCTGTTATTAAAACAAGAGAATGTTATAAATAGCTTTTTATAGTACTATAAATACATTTGACAATTTAGATTAAATTAAAATATTCTTTGAATCACTAAAACTAACAAAGTAATCTCAAAAAGAAATAGATAACCTGAATCATAAGCAATGATTCTATAATTTGATAAAAGACTTGTTTAGTAAATACCCTATTTAAAAATCAAATTTGTAGTTAAGAACCTTCCCACTACTGAAAACTCCCAGTCTTAAATATCTTCACTAATGAACTCTATCAAATATTTAAGAAAGAAGGAATGCCAGTTCTATAGAAACTTCTCTAGAAATTCAAGACTGAGAATACATCCTAAATACTTTTATGATGTCAACATTACTCTGATACCAAAACCAGACACAGATATTACAAGAAAAAAATATTAAGTCAATATCCCTCATGAATATAAATGTAAACATTATAAACATCATTTTAGCAAATCAATATTTAAAATTAAAATATATCATGACCAAGTGTGATTTATCTCAAGATGCAATGTTGGTTAACACTCAAAAGTCAATCATAATATTAATAGATGAAATAAAGGAAGAGAAATCTTCATGATTTGGAGGGCAGTTTTTCCATAGACCTGCAGTAGAATAATCCTTTAAAAGGAACTTGAGTTCAGCCTGGGTGGCTCAGTGGCTTGAACACTGGCCTGGGAACTGGAAGGTCACCTTCCCAGTCAGGGTGCTTGCTGAGGTAGAGGGCCAGGTCCCCAGTTGGGGGCATGCAAGAGGTAGCTGATCAATTTCTCTCACATATAGAGAGACCTTTCTCTCCCTCTTTCTCCCTCCCTTACCCCTCTCTTAAAATAAATAAATAAATAAATAATCTTTAAAGTGAATTTGGAAACACAGGTATGCTATGGTTTCCGTATTTCTAGATGTAAAAAAAAGTCCTTAGTGTTTTAGATAAGGTTTGCTATTGATATGTTTATTCTTCTGATTAATCTTATCATTTCATCAAGACATAGGTATATGACTCAATAATTGATTTATTTCTGAAATTTTGTGTAAAATCCAAATTCAGTAGAATAAACAATGTATTAAATACATTTGGGAAACTTATATTTTTAAAAATTTTGTGACATATTTTAATCCCTTATCTAATTAAAATTTATTAGTTTATGCATTTTAAATTTCATTTTTCTTAAAGTAGCATCACTTTCAGTATCTCAAAGTGCTCCCTCTTCCTATCTTCCTATTTCTCACCACTATTATGTGAAAATCTAAATTCATATTTTTTTAAGTAAATCATGTTTATTCTATTACAGTTGTCTCAGTTTTTCCCCTTTACCTCCCTCCACCTACCCCACCCCCACCTCCCACTCACAGTCAATTCCCACTCTGTGGTCCATGTCTATGGATCATTCATACATGTTCTTTATCTAGTCCCTACTCCTTCTTTCCTCAATTGTGATCTTTCCCCATCCCCTCTGGTCACTTTCAGTTTGCTCCATGCCTCCGTGCCTGTGGTTTATTTTGTTTGTTAGTTTATTTTGTTGAATAGAGTCCACTTATAGGTGAGATCATGTGGTATTTGTCTTTCATCAACTGGCTTATTTCACTTAGCGTAATATTCTTCAGGTTCATCCATGTTGTCACAAAAGGTAGGAGTTCCATCTCTCTCTTTCTTTCTTTCTTAAATGCAGATTGATTTTATTTATTTTTTTAAAATGTCAAATTTAATTATAAAATATTAAAAAAATTTAAAACCATTATAAAGTCTCAGCAATTAAACCAACATGACACCAGCTAGAAATAATCAATTAGGTCAATGAAATATAATGAGCATTCTAGAGACAAATGTATATATCTAACAATGTAATATATGATTAAGTTGATATTTCAAATCAATGGGTAAAATAAGGATTATTCAACAAATAAGATGCATGGACCACTATTACTTGAAATAAAACAAATATAGAACTCTATTTCACACATTATACAAGAAATTTTCAGGTGAGTTAAAATCAATATGTAGAATCTAAGGAGTTTTAGAAGAAAATAGAACTAATATTTTTCATGACCTGAAGTAAGATATTCAAACCCAGAAGCTATAAAGTAAATATTGATGATATGACTATATTAAACATTTGACCATATAGAAATATACATATAAAAAAAGTTAAAAGACAAGGAATAGGATAGAAGAGTATTTGCAACACATCTAAACATGCTTAATAGGTTGTTTTTGGTTGTTTGTTTTTTAGGGGAAAAAGTTATACAAACCTTTAATCAATAAATGGATAAAAAATACCAAAAAGTCATTTAAAGCTTTTAAAAAAAAAAAAAAAGAAATAGGCAAGAAATATATTAAAACAGGTTTAGTTTCAGCAAATAGTAAAGGAACAATTAAAATAACATCATTGTCACAATCAGATTAATGAGTATTAGAAATATTGGTAATATCAAGTGTTGACAACTCTGAAAGGAACTAGGTATTCATAGAAACTTTTTCTGCATCTTAAAGCAGTTCCTTTAGCATATTTTGCAGTGCTGGTTTGGTGAAGGCGTATTCTTTTAGCCTTCTTTTGTCTGGGAAACTCCTTATTTTGTCTTCCATTTTAAATGAGAGCCTTGCTGGGTAAGAGCCGTTTTGGTTGGAGGCTTTTGCTTTTCATGACTTGGAATATTGACATTCCCTTCTGGCTTGTAGTGTTTCTGTTGAGAAGTGAAATGCTAGCCATATCAGGGCTCCCTTATATGTTACTACCTCTTTTTCCCTTGTTTGCTTTAGGATTCTCTGTCTTTGATATTTGTCATTTTAATGATGATGTGTCTTGGAGTGGGCCTCATTGGTTTCCTCTTGAATGGGACCCTGTGTGCTTCCTGAACTTGTGTGACTTTTCCTCTCCTCCAATTAGGGAAGTTTTCCATCATTACCGTTTCAAACAGGTTCTCTATCCCTTCCTCATCCTCTTCTCCTTCTGATATCCCTATTATATGGATATGATGACATTTCAGGTTGTCCTGCATTTCCCTAAATGCCCCTTCATTCTTTTTGAGTGTTTTTTCATTTTCTTGCTCTTTCTGGGAGCTTTTTTCTACCTGTCCTCCAGCTTGCTGATTTGGTCCTCAGCTTAATCAAGCCTGCTTTTGATTCCTTCTACTGTGTTCTTCAATTCAGAAATTGTATTCTTCATTTCCCCTTGTCTCTTATTGATAGTTTCTGTGTCCTTTTTCATGCTGATATAGTTTGCGGGTAGTTCCTCGTGGTTTCCCTGTAGTTTTTTGTAATTCTCTCTGAGCTCGCTGAGCTCATTGAGATTCCTTAGAACCGTTGTTTGGAACTCAAGACCTGATAGTTTACGTGCCTCTATTTCATTTAGTTCTCTTTCTGGGGATTCCTCCTTTCCTTTTGAGCGGGGCATATTTCTTTGTCTTCCCATTATTTGTGAGATTCTTCTCTTTTGCTTCTCCTTCTTAAGTTGATCTGTCTTGACTTCCTGACTTTGTGGTGTGAACTTCTATGGTTGGAGACTGCTGTTTTTACTTTCTGGATCTGCTTCTAATGATGTCAGATGTTGTCCCTGCCTGACCTTAGGCAGTCTGTTCGAGACTTTAGGAATCTCCCATCTGTGGCTCTCTCCTTCAGCTGTTAATCTAGTCACTCTGCACTCAGCATGGCACCTTAGATAGCTCAGGGTGGGGCAGAGTCCCTACTGGGGGTGGGGTTATTGCGTCCTCTCATGCTGCTGCCATATGGGGGAGGAGTCCGCACCAGGATCCTACTGGCTACTCTCTCCATTCTCTCCCAAAGCCTCCGTCTCTCCTCAAGTGTCACCAGACCTCTCTGCATCCCCTTTAGCCAGGGATCTACTGTTTGTGGCTGCCACTCTGCACTCAGCAGGCAGCTTAGACAGCACAGGGTGGGGTGGAATCCCATTTGGGGGTGGGGCTATTGGGTCCTTTGACGCTGGTGCTGCTCAGGGGGAGTGGTCTCTGCCTGACCAAAATGGCTGCTGCCGCATGGGCAGTGACTCAGCACCAAGATCCCGCTGGCTACTCTCTCAGTTCTCTCCCCAAAGCCTCCTTACCCAGTGTATCCTCAAGTGTCTCTAGCCCACTCTGCCCCACCTTTGCCAGAGACCAGAGTAAGTGGCTGCAAATAAAAATTTATGCGTTGGCCCTTTAAACAGTTCTTTGTGTCTCCAGCTGCCTGTCTCTGGCAGAGAGCAACCCAGCCGCTTTTCACAGCTGGCTGTCTTCTGTGTACTTTTTGGTTTCTGGTGCTGTGGGCTAGAGATCCCCACTTTTGGTTTTGACCCCACTCTTAGGTGGATCCCACTGGCCGTTTCAATATCCTTCTGGTGCTGCTGCCCGTGGGCACCCTGCTCACCTTCTCGAGTCTATACCGCACTCCTTACCAGTTAGATTGCGCTAGAGCTGATTCTTCTGTCTCCGAAGTTACAAGGCTCCTCTCTCACTATCGTTCAGTTGTTTGTTCCAGGTGATTTCTCCACCATTTAGTTGTGATTCCAGGTTGGTCCTGGGAAGAGGTCAGTGAACCTTCCACTCACTCCTCCGCCATCTTGATTCCATTCTAAATTTTATTTTTGAATATCTTTTTTTTCATTATCCAACTATATCTATTTTAATTTCCTATTTATAACATACTTATAACTTAAAAGCACTTTGGTGTTTTCCGGAAAATAAGCTTTATAGGAATATAACAAAATGTTCAAACACAAATATTTAACTCATTATTAAATTTCTTCTTTTGTCCTTAAATTTTTATTTTGTCACTTGAGGACATTTTTTTCATTGCTTTTAGAGAGAAAAGAAGGGAGAGAGAGAAACCTCAAAGCTAGAGAAAAGCATTGATTGGCTATCCTCAGTACCTGCCCAGACCAGGATCGAACCCACAACCTAGATTTGTGCCCTGATTGGGAATTGAACCTACAATTTTAGTTAGGTATCAATGCTCTAACCAACTGAGCCACACTGGTCAGGGCCCCTTCTTGTTCTTTTAAGATGTTAGTTAAGAATGTGGCTGTGCCAAAGAGGAATACGGTAAATGGAATTTATTGCCTAAATGTATGTTAGTAAACCTTAAATGTTTGTATGATAACAACACCAGATACTGTTTTCCTTTCTGCTGTTCTCTGTAACATTCAATTCTTTTTTTTTTTAATTTTATTTTAATTTATTTTTTTCAAATACATTTGTCTCTGCCTACCCCCCACCACTTTCCCTTGCCCTCTCCCTCCTTCCCTCCCTCAGCTCTTCCCCTTTGGTTTTGTCCATGAGTCCTTGCTATATGTTCCTTGATTTTCCCCTTCCCTTCCTTTTCCCCGTCCCGCCCCCCACCTTCCCTCTTGTCTCTGTTGATTTCTTTTCCTTTCAGTGATGCTGGTCTTATTTTCCTTGCATCTTTGTATTGTTGGTTAGGTTCCACTTATAGGTGAGATCATATGGTATTTGTCTTTCGCCCCCTGGCTTATTTCACTTAGCATAATGCTCTCCAGTTCCATCCATGCTGTCGCGAAGTTTAGTAGTTCTTTTTTTCTTTCTGCTGCGTAATATTCCATTGTGTATATGTACCATAATTTTTTGATCCAATCATCTACTGATGAGCATTTAGGTTGCTTCCAACACTTGGCTATTGTAAATTGTGCTGCTATGAACATGGGATGCATAGGTTCTTTTGTATTGGCGTTTTGGTGTTCTTAGAGTATAGTCCCAGCAGGGGAATCACTGGATCAAAAGGCAGTTCCATTTTCAGCTTTTTGAGGAAATTCCACACTGCTTTCCACAGTGGCTGCACCAGTCTGCATTCCCACCAACAGTGGACTAGGGTTCCCTTTTCTCCACAGCCTCGCCGGCACCTGTTGTTTGTGGATCTGTTTATGATGGCCATTCTGACCGGTGTGAGGTGGTACCTCATGGTGGTTTTGATCTGCATTTCTCTGATGGCTAGTGATGCTGAGGATCCTTTCAAATGCCTCTGGGCCCTCTGTATCTCCTCCTTGGAAAAGCGTCTGCCCAGGTCCTTTGCCCATTTTTTGATTGGATCCTTTGTCTTCTTGGAGTGGAGTTGAGTGAGTTCTTTATATATCTTGGAGATCAAACCTCTATCTGATGTATCATTAGCGAATATATTTTCCCATATAGTTGGCTCCCTTTTCATTTTGTTGATGTTTTCTTTTGCCATGCAGAAGTTTCTTATTTTAATGAGGTCCCACTTGTTTTTCTTTCCTTTACGTCCCTTGCTTTAGGAGACATATCACTGAAAAAATTGCTGCGTGGGATATCTGAGAGTTTCCTGCTAATGTTCTCCTCTAGGACTTTGATGGTGTTGCGACTTATATTTAAGTCTTTTATCCATCTTGAGTTTATTTTTGTGTATGGTGTCAGCTGATGATCCAATTTCAATTTTTTGCATGTAGCCGTTCAGCTCTCCCAACACCATTTGTTGAAGAGGCTATTATTGCTCCATTTTATGCTTCTGCCCCCTTTGTCAAATATTAGATGTCCATAGAGACCTGGGCTTATTTCTGGGCTTTCTATTCTGTCCCACTGGTCTATGGGTCTGTTCTTGTGCCAGTACCACATTGTTTTGAGTATAGTAGCTTTGTAGTAGAGTTTGATGTCCGGTATTGTGATCCCTCCTACTTTGTTTTTCTTTCTCAAAATTGCTGAGGCTTTTCAGGGTCGTTTATGGTTCCATATAAATTTTTGAAATGTCTGTTCTATTTCTGTGAAATGTGTCATTGGTATCTTAATAGGGATTGCATTGAATCTATAAATTGCTTTGGGTAGTATGGACATTTTGATGATATTAATTCTTCCAATCCATGAGCACAGTAAATGCTTCCATTTATTTGTGTCTTCCTTAATTTCTTTTTTCAATGTTGTATAGTTTTCTGCGTACAGGTCTTTTACGTCTTTGGTTAAATTTATGCCTAGGTACTTTATTTTTCTTCTTGCTATATCGAATGGTATTTTTTTTTCTGATTTCTTCTTCTTCTATTGCATTGCTGGTGTACAAAAATGCCTTTGATTTGTGAATGTTGACTTTATATCCTGCTGTTTTGCCAAATTCACTTATTAGGTTGAGGAGTTTTTTGGTCGAGTCAGGGTTCTCTATGTACACTATCATGTTATCTGCAAACAATGATAGCTTCACTTCCTCCTTTCCTATTTGGATGCCTTTTATCTCTTTCTCTTGTCTAACTGCTGTGGCTAGGACTTCCAATACGATGTTGAAAAGAAGAGGTGAGAGCGGACATCCTTGTCGTGTTCCCGATCTTAGTGGGAAAGCTTTCAGTTTTTGCCCATTGAGTATGATATTGGCTGTAGGTTTTTCATATATGGCCTTTATTACATTGAGGAATGCCCCATTTATTCCCATTTTGCTGAGTGTTTTGATCATAAATGGGTGCTGTACCTTATTGAATGTTTTTTCTGCATCTGTCGAGATGATCATGTGGTTTTTGTCTTTTATTTATGTGATATATCACGTTTACTGATTTGCATATATTGAACCATCCCTGCATGCCTGGGATGAATCCCACTTGATCGTGGTGGATAATCTTTTTCATGTATTGCTGGATGTGGTTTGCCAATATTTTCTTGAGGATTTTAGCATCTATGTTCATCAGCAAAATTGGCCTGTAGTTTTCTTTCTTTGTAGGGTCTTTATCTGGTTTTGGGATCAGAGTGATGCTGGCCTCATATAAAGAGTCTGGGAGTCTTCCCTCCTCTTGGATTTTTTGGAATAGTCTGAGAAGGACAGGGGTTAGCTCTTCCTTAAACGTTTTGGGAAATTCTCCTGTGAAGCCGTCTGGCCCTGGGCTTTTGTGTGCCGGGAGTTTCTTGATTACTGCTTCAATTTCCCCAGCTGTTATCGGTCTGTTCAAGCTTTCTGTTTCTTCCTCCTTCAGTGTTGGAAGATTATACTTTTTTAAAAATTTGTCCATTTCATCAAGATTTTCAA
This sequence comes from Pteronotus mesoamericanus, assembly GCF_021234165.1. Lineage (NCBI taxonomy): Eukaryota > Metazoa > Chordata > Mammalia > Chiroptera > Mormoopidae > Pteronotus > Pteronotus mesoamericanus. Next base: position 6,098,640 of record NW_026555085.1, read on the forward strand.
ATTTCTTGGCATATAATTGTTCATAGTAGTTTCTGACAATCCTTTGTATTTCTGTGGTATCAGTTGTTATTTCTCCTCTTTCATTTCTGATATTATTAATTTGGGTCCTCTCCCTTTTATTCTTGATGAGTCTGCTTAAAGGCTTGTCGATTTTATTTATCTTTTCAAAGAACCAGCTTCTGAATTGGTTGATCCTCTGAATTGTTCTTTTCGTCTCTATGTCATTCAGTTCTGCTCTAATCTTGACTGTTTCCTTCCTTCTACTTGATCTGGGATTTATTTGTTGTTGTTTCTCCAATTCTTGAAGTTGCAGTGTTAGGTCTTTATTTGAAATGTTTCTATCTTTTTTAGGTAAGCCTGTATTGCTATGAACTTCCCTCTCAGGACCGCCTTTGCTGTGTCCCATAGGTTTTGGACTGTTGTCTGTTCATTTTCATTTGTTTCCAGAAATTTTTTGATTTCTTCTCTTATCTCATTATTGACCCATTCATTGTTTAATAGTCTACTGTTCAGTCTCCATGAGTTTGCAAGTTTTTGAAGTTTCTCTTTGAGGTTGATTTCCAGTTTCAAGCCCTTGTGGTCTGAGAAAAAGTTTGGTATTATTTCAATTTTCCTGAATTTGCTGAGGTTTGCTTTGTGTCCTATCATGTGGTCTATCTTTGAAAAACTGCCATGAGCATTTGAAAAGAATGTGTATTTTTCTTCTTTGGGATGTAAGGTTCTATATATGTCAGTTAAGTCTCTTTGATTCAGTGTGTCATTCAGCACCACAATATGTTTATTAATGTTTTGTTTGGAAGATCTGTCCATTTTTGACAGTGGGGTGTTAAAGTCCCCTACTATCAGTGTGTTGCTGTCTATATCTTTTTTGAAGTCATCCAACAATTTCCTTATAAACTTGGGGGCTCCTATATTGGGAGCATATAAGTTTACAATGTTGATGTCTTCTTGATAGATTCTTCCTTTAAGTATTATAAAGTGCCCCTCTGGGTCTCTCTTTATGGCCTTTGTTTTGAAATCTACTTTGTCTGATACAAGTATGGCAACCCTGGCCTTTTTCTCATGTCCATTTGCTTGGAATATTTTTTTCCATCCCTTTACTTTCAATCTGTGTAGGTCTCTTGCTCTGAGGTGGGTCTCTTGTAGACAGCATATGTGTGGGTCATGTTTTCTTATCCATTCAGCTACCCTGTGTCTTTTGATTGGGGCATTTAGTCCATTCACATTGAGAGATATTACTGATAGAAACTTACTCATCTTTTCTCTTTGTACCTGTGTTCCTCTCTGTCTCATTCTTTTCCTTCATCTGCTTAAACCAGTCCCCTTAGCATATCTTGGAGTGCTGGTTTGGTAGAGATGTATTCTTTTAGTCTTCTCTTGTCTGGGAAACTCCGTATTTCCCCTTATATTTTAATTGAGAGCCTCGCTGGGTAGAGCAGCCTTGGCTGTAGGCCTTTGCTTTTCATGGCTTGGAATATTTGTTGCCATTCCCTTCTGGCTTGTAGTGTTTCTGTTGAGAAGTCAGCTCCTAGGCGTATCAGGGCCCCCTTGTATGTTACTTTCTCCTTCTCCCTTGCTGCCTTGAGGATTCTCTCTTTGTCTTTGACATTTGCCATTTTAATGATGATGTGTCTTGGAGTGGACCTCTTTGAGTCCCTCTTGAGTGGGGTCCTCTGTGCCTCCTGGACCCATGAGAGCCTTTCTCTCCTCAAATTAGGGAAATTTTCCATCATTACTTTTTCGAGGAGGTTCTCTATCCCTTGCTCCTCCTCTTCTCCTTCTGGTATCCCTATTATACGGATATTATTGTGTTTCAGGTTGTCCTGCATTTCCCTAAATGCCTCTTCATTCTTTTTGAGCCGTTTTTCCATTTCTTGTTCTTTCTGGGAGCTTCTTTCTACCTTATCCTCCATCTCACTGATTCGATCCTCGGCTTCATCCAGCCTGCTTTGGATTCCTTTTACTGTGTTCTTCAATTCAGAAATGGTATTCTTCATATCCTCTTGTGTCTTCTTGATAGTTTCTATGTCCTTTTCCAGGCTGATATAGTTTGCTGTAAGATCCTGATAGTTTCTCTGCAGTTTCTCATAGTTATCTTTGAGCTGGCTGAGCTCATTGAGCTTCCTTAGAACCACTGTTTTGAATTCAGTATCTGATAGTTCCCTTGCCTCTATTTCATTTAGCTCTCTCTGTGGGGAGTCCCCTTTTCCACTCATTTGGGGGGAACTTCTTTTTCTTCCCATTTTTGTGAGAGTCTGTTAAATATTTTTGTCCTTTACTTTTCTTTCTGGGCCTGCCTCTGATGATGTCAGTTGTTGACCCTATATGACCTTAGGTTGTTTGTTTGAGCCTTCCAGGAGTCTACTGTCTGTGTCTGACTCCTGCTTGGGGCAGCTCTGTGACCCCTTCGGTCAGGGCTGGGCTATTTTTTGGGATCTCTCTGCACTCTCACGCCGGTTCCTTGAGCACGCTCCTGCACGGCAGGATCCCCCGCCTGCCTGGGGTCGCACGTGCTTGCCCCAGACCAGGGGGCTTATTCGCAACCTCGTGTACTCATCTGGCCCCCTGGCTGGTGAGCTCCCCGGCATTGGTCAGTTTAAGGGTCTTCTATTGTGTGTTTTCCCCGCTTTTGGCTCTTTGGGTGCGTTGCTTGCCCTCGCCAAATGGGGACTACAGAAATGGGAGGAAGTCAGCTCCAGGACTCTCTGGTTAATCCTGTCTCCGGTCTCTCCTCCAGGGACTCTGGGTAGCTCTGTGACCCCTACGGCCGCGGATCTACTAATTTTGTGGGCCGCTCCGCAATTGCGGGCGGGCGCGTCAATTTACGCCTGCCCTTGCCGCTCTGTGCACTCCCTCGCAGGCCATATGGGTGCCAATCTGTGGGAGGCCTTGCTGGCTGGTGCAAGCATTCACCAGCCCGCGCAGGTCACACACACGCTCGCCAACCCTCGCCAGTCACTCGGTGCAAGTATGCACGCCTGCACTGGTTGTTTTTGGGGTGTCTATGTGTGCTTCTTGGCTTTTGGCTCTTTGGGGGTGTGGCCTCTTCCCGCGCAATGGAGACTACGGCAAGGAGAAGGAGTCGGGACTCCCTGGTTCCTCCTCCTGTTCTTTCCCCAACACCTCCGTTTGTAGTCTCTCCTCAGGGGTCTCTGGGCAGTTCTGTGACCCCTTCGGTCAAGGATCCATCACCTGTGCGGCCTGCGTTTCAATTGCAGGCAGTCTGGTTCATGCGCGCCCCGCTTCTGCCTCTTTGGGGTCACGCCCTTCCAGCCCACAATGGAGACTACAGAAAGGGGAGGGAGTCGGGACTCCCCGGTTCCTCCTCCCATTCTTTCCCCAACGCCTCTGTCTCCAGTCTCTCCTCAAGGCTCTCCCAGCCAGTCTGCACTCAGTCCCCCAGCTCACATGCACAAGCTGTGTGCGGAGCACACAAAAGGCAGGTTAATTGATTCCCTTATGCCTGAGTGAGATGGTAGCTGCAGAGTGGGAGGTGCGTTATCACCCAGGCTCCACTGGCCGCTGTGTCGGTTCTCTTCACAAAGTTTTCCTCACCAGTCTTTTCCCAGGCACCAGCCCACTCTGTTGTGGCCTCTACCCAGAGATCAAGGAGGGTGGCTGCCACTGCAATTTTTGCATTGGCCCTTTAAATGTCTCTTTGCATCCCCAGCCACCTGTCTCTGGCAGAGAACGCCCCTAAGCTTTTTGGGGTTGCGTTTTGTCTGTATTTTCTTGGTTTTAGCTGCTGTAGTTTAGGGGTCCCTGTTTATGATTCAGACCCCGTTCTTCTCAGGGGAAGCTAACTGGCCGTTTCAATGTCCCTCTGGTGCTGGTGCCCGTGGGCACCCAGCCCACCCTCTCGAGCCTCCACCGCACTTCTCACCCATTGGGATGTGTGAGAGTTGAATCCACTGTCCCCGGCTCCAAGGCTCCTCTCCCACTATCGTTCCATTGTTTTCCACGTGATTACTCCACTATTTAGTCGCAATTCCAGTTTGGTCTTGGGAAGAGGTCAGTGTGACTCCCATTCACTCCTCCGCCATCTTCTCTCTCCACATTCAATTCTTTATTAACAGTTTAGGTTAAAAGGGGACATGGGTATTGAAGGAACTAACTTAAATTTTTTTTTCTTGTCCATAGCAACCTTGGATAAATAAATAAATAATAATAAAGGAAGTTCAAAGCAGTACCTAAAATTAGATTTTTGGAATGCTCACTGCCTATAATCTTGAATTTTATGAAAAAATATAAACAAAGGCTAACTGTGTAGTTTTTAAGTCATTAATAACAGAAGCATATTGAGTCTAATAGAGTGGTTATAATCAGGTTTTGGAATTAAATAGCTCTGCCACTGACCAGCTGTATGATCTTGGATGAGTAATTTAAATTTGGTAAGTCTTAGTTTCCTCAGCCATAAAAAGAAGATAAGATCTACCTCATAATTAATGTGAGGGGGCAAATGAAATAAAATAATTACATGAAGTATCAATCCCGTTGTTTGTGTTATTTTTTTCTGAGTGTAGAGACCAAACCTTATTTACTGTCACATTCCCTGGCAGTCTGCTCACTCCACCCCCAACCTTCAACTGAACAGAATTTCAAATGGATTTAGCCATCACAGGTTTCACTGAGAACTGGTAGGATATGGGACTAATCCATTCTGGTTATGTCAAAGTAGCCTGTTTTGTTACCCTGGGGGCTAGCCAGTATCTCTAACTCTTTGCAGTGTTCCCTGTTGAACAGCATGAGGAAATGAACAGTGCTCTTCAAAAGCCTGCTTATGAGTCAACAAACTACAGTACATTACCCTTCTTAGCTAAAGTGATCATCTGATCAAGGTTAAAGAAATTACAATTTCCCAGCAGAAGCAAGAGTGTTGCTCCGTAGTCCCTGGTAGGAATTATGATGTAAATTGTCAGTCCCTAAGAACTCTTTATGCCAGACTCACTGAGGATAGCTTTCTACTCAGAGTAATGGCACAATGTTACTCAAGGACACCGATTCAGTCTAAGTGGCTGAAGACAGAAGGAATGCTCATCTCATGAGCACTAATCCCCAGGAGAGAGGAAAACAGAGGCATCTTTTGTCCCATCCGTGAGAGTTAATCAGATAGGTATGGAGGCTGAAGAGGCCCATAATGTATTAGAAAATAATGAATGAGTCTCTCTGGTACTCCATGCCTCCAACAATTTATTTGGGTAAGGGGATTGGTTCAACTATGGAAATAGAGTCAGAGACTGACCAGAGAAGAAACAAGGGGGTTGTCCTAGCCCTGCTCCTTTCGCAAACCTCTATGTTCTAAAATGAATGTACACTTGTGACCTGAATGGGGCTGTGGCTTAAAGACCCCTAGTGGAGAATGTCAATCAAGTAATCAGAATGTAAGAGAAAGACAAAAGTAGTCTTGAAAAATGAAATTACCAACCTATACGGAATCATATCAATGAGCATCTTGCTGGTTTCTGTGGCCATGTTTACCTTGTTTGCAAAGGCACTGAAGCCAAGAACCTGTAGGGGTTTAAAAAAAAAAAAAAGGCATACCATCATGTAAATATTATTTTGTGTATTGCTTCCAGGAGTGGAGATGCCCTTAGCTTCTGGCAGGACAGGGAATGAAATATGTGTCAGTCCCTATGCATGAACATTGGAGAGAGGGAGGCAGGGCCAGTTCAGTGCAGCAAGGAAAGCAGGAGTCCTCCCTGATTCTTTTAGTTCCTGAAGCTGTTTTGAGCACTGGAGCCCAAATGGAAAGCAACTTCAGCCTTGGTCTCTGACATATAATGGGGACAAATGGATGCCCTGGACTTCTCTTTCCTTGCCAACTTTAATCATCTAGCAGGGGTGTACAAACTTTTGGCATCTGTGTCACACTGGAAGAAGAAGAGTTGTCTTGAACCATATATTAAATACACTATGATATGTAATCACAAAAATCTCATAATGTTTTAAGTAAACTTACAGTTTTGTGTTGGGCTGCATTCACAGACATCCTGGGCTGCATGTGGCCCATGGGACGCAGGTTGGACACCCCAATGGGGCAAGTATAAGCATTTTCGGGTAAGAGCTGTATCAAGGCCTCGGTTTTAAATAAAGATCTAGGTACACTGTGCTCATATAAATAAGTCCTTTAGGGGATTGTTGAGATATATTGAGAATCGTATTACTGACTAACCGTTAATAATATGGAACAGCATTTTATAGCACAAGGAAAAAGGTCTTTAGCAAAGCAACTACTTGCCTTTTTTCTTCCCCATTCATTAATTTCTAAAATTTCTCCCTTTCATTTCAACTAGAAGGAAAATAGATAACCTATCTGCTATTATATCTCATAAAGACCTCACACCAAAGCAAATTAAACCATGGACAATAATAGAACTCAGTGCCTAGGGTTTTAAAAAAATTGTTTTAAATTATTGATTTTAGAGAGAGGAAGGGAAAGAAGTAGCGGGAAGGAGGGAGGGAGTGGGGAGAGAGAGAGAGAATGACTTTGTTGTTCCACTTATTCATGCATCCATTGGTTGACTCCTGCATGTGCCCTGACCAGGGATAGAACCCTCAACCTTGGTGTATTGGGACAGCACTCGAACCATCTGAGATACCTGGCTAGGGCCCTCAATGCCTACGTTTTAAAATAATAATTATATAGTTGCTTTACCCCATCCTCCTAACATATAAATCTTTTCCCAGCATCTACTCTAACAGTTCAACCAGACACTGAGCAGGGTAGCAGTTGGTTTAACCATGACGCTGTGATCAGATGAAGACCCCTAGGAAGCTTGAAGATCAGAATGGAGGCAAGAACATGGATCATAGCTTGAGTCAGAGAAGAAAAGTTTTGGTCTTTGTGTAGTTAAGGGACAAGATGTGTAGCAAGTGGCCAAGGAACTCTTTTATTTCCAGTGTAAAGATAATACTTGCTCATAAAGGAAAATAGAAAAAATATGAAAGATTAACAAGCAGAAATGAATCACCTAAAGGCAACTACTATTAACACTTTTTTTTTATATTTGCTACACAACTTAACTACAAACACACAAATAAACTAGGAACATATAGTATGTATCATTTCTTATAGCTCTGGGACTCTTGAATTATTTGTTAGTAGATTGTACCTGGATCTCAGATACAGCCTCGAAAATTTCCCTCATATTTGAGACTACCACCTTAAGAACAGGCCAGAGTGGTGGATGTGTGAAGGTTCCTGCAAATCGAAACAGTAGTTTCATGATGGGCACTGTGAGAAACTCTTTATACCTCAGGCCATAGCCACTGTTATCTTCCTTCTCCCATTATTCTCACCAGCAGGGGAAATATAGAGGTCTTTTTCCAGTTCTAAACGACATCTCTAATTCCCGCTATGTAGCAGAAAGTGTTCCCAATCACTTGACATGTGTATAAGTAACATATTGTAGGCTTCAAAGACCTCTGAGTATAAATGAAGTCACAAAAAAGTTTAATACCTAAGTTGCAATGATTCTAAGTCTTCAACTACTTGTATTGCTGGGTCTCAGATTCCTCCCTCGCTTCACTTCATGGTGCATCCTAATTATTCACAGCACTTCCCAAAGGGATGTTTTAACTGTGGCTCACAAACCAATCTGTCAGCCACAGTGAACCCACAGCATCCTCTGTGCTCTCACTTCCCTCCTTTCTTAATAACCCAGGATAATGTTCATTGCTTTTGAGGTTGCTTGAAGAAATAGCACTATAATTCCTGCTGCTGATGTCTCTTAAGAGAGGGTTGATTTGTGATAACCTGGGTAGGTCTTAAGGGCATCATGATAAGTAAGATAAGCCAGATAGAGGAACAAATACTGCCTGGTGTCACTTAAATGTGGAACCTAAAAACAAAACCAGTCACACTCATAGAAACAGTAGAGAGGTGGCTGCCAGGGCTGTGGTGAGGGAAATAGGAAAAAGGTGATAAAATTTTAGATACGACTTTCAACTACAATAAAGTGTTAGGAACTAATGTGTAGTAACATGGTGACTGTAACTGATAACTCTGTATTGTATAATTGAAATTTGATAAAAAGAGTAGAGCTTAAATTGTCCTCACCCCCTCCAAAAGAGACAAATGCGTGAAGCAATGGATGTGTTAATTAACCAGATGGGTGGATCCTTTCCCAATGTACATGTGTGTCAAATCAACATGATGCACAAGTTAAATACCTTACAATTTTATATGTCAATTATACCTTGATAAAGCTGAAATGAGAGAGCGATGTCTGTGTCATAGATGCCATCTGCTGGTGGCTCCAAAGCCTCTGTTTTCTAAGATGTCAGAACTGGGTGGGGCTCTGTGGAAAGGAGAGGTTGCCTCTGGCTCCATTCCCCAAACTCCAAACGCACATCACCTCCTCGGCACCAGGGCACCACTATTTGCGTACAGTGTTTTGGAAAGTCTTTTGTAAAAGCAGCCCTTCAGCCTTTGTCCTTTAGGAATTAACAGCTTTTCAACTACTCTGAGGAAGAAAGAATATGCACCTCTACAAGTGGTAAACAGTAATGAAACAGAGCTTAGTCTCAATTTCCAAAAGCAGTTCCCATGCTCTTTCAATCACGAACTGTAGAGACCTGGATTAGTTAGGATAGGATAGGTATGCTGTGGCAACATACAAACCATGAGATCTTAACACATAAAAGTTATTTGCCTAAACAAAGTCCATTGTGGGTCCGTGTCTCTCCAGAGAGGCTTCTTTGCAAAGGGTGCCTCAAGGATCCAAGCTAATTCCACCTGCAGACTCATCTCAACATACAGCCCCGATGACTATCACAGCAGGGGAAGGAAGTACCTGGGCACTCACATCTGGTCTCCTATACTTTAGCTCCAAAGTCACATGGTCTTGCCTAACTACAAGGGTGGCTGGGAAATACAGGGGAGCACAAGGATATTTGGTAAACTTTAAGTATCTCTGCAAGAGACCACTTCTTAAGGGGAAAATAGTTCTCAAAGACACCCAAGGATTCAGCAATCCTAATGAGAAATACTGGCCTTAAAAAACTTAAGCTTTATTTATGAACATGTCTTTATCATTCTAAAACAGTGAATTATAACTGCAAAAGATAAATTTTATCAGTGGATTTTTATAACAAGAAATATTATTACTAGACAGTAGTGAGCCCCAGCTCTGCCACTTACTAGTGACATGGATTAGGTAATGCCTCTCAGTTTCTTTACTGTGACACAATGGGAATGAAAGGAGGCTAAATGACAGTATGACTGCAAGTAGACTCAAATAGCAACAAAACTGTTACATGTAAGAAGATGGAAGTCCACCAACACGGAGTACAGGCCTGTCATATATTTGTTTGGAAGATGAATAATTAAAAATCTAAAAGTATCAATTGTAGTTGACTTTGGGTGGTGAAGCTATAGGAATTTTTTCCTTTTTTTCTTCTTCATGTATTGCAAAATTGTTAGGATGAGCCTGTATTGCTTGCATAAGGAGAAACATTACTTTTTTAAGTAGTATGAAAGAGAGGCAATAGATGAAAGTCCTTTGAAAATAAGTATGTTTTACAAATATAAGCGAGCATTTAAAACTAAATGTATTCAGCTTTGTCACAATTCAACATATGTTTTTTAATTATTATTTTTATAACCTTTCCCTTCCTAGGTTGCTTTTTATTTAATTTTTTAAAAGCTAGGTATTTTAAATGATCTGCATCGTGATTTTGGGACATCAAAACACTTACCAGAAAAGCTTCCATTGGAAACTCAATGGGGTACTGATTGAAGGAAATTCTGATGCATTTGTTGATTCTCAGAGCCACAATAGCAGTTAGAAATAGTAGGATGCTGGTGGAATTAGCTTTTGGGAGAGACATACAGTAGTTAACTATGTTCTGAAAGAAAACAAAATTACAAAGTCTTAGAAAGGGATATATAATTGCATAAATCTAGAAAATGACACTTTCTAGATTAGTTCAATAAGAAATCCCTAGACAGTTTTGCTGGGCACAAAAGTCTTGACCAGGTGTGTGGATTGTATTTTTTTTTTTAAGTTGAAAAAGTGATATTAAATGATAGTAATGTTCAAAAAAGAAAGAATACACTTTATATATTTTAGTGTAACACAAAGGACTCAGGAGTTCTGTTTGTTAGCTTAATCTGTAGTAATTTTCCCAGACCATATATATGCTTTAGCTTGGCTCCTATGCCATTCTTGCATTCAAGGATTACCTAGCAATTTATATTCTTTAGATGTCTTAGGATACATGTCTGTTATGAGCCATGTAATGGGAAGAATTATGATAGATATAGTATCTTAAAGATCACAATTTAGTGTAAATAATTTGAGTTTAAAAAGCTGGGCAATGTGTTTAATGCAACTGAGAACATGCTCCAACTGGTGTTTCCAATAAATCAAGAGTATTAATCTAAGAGAGAGAAAATCATTTCCAGGACCCTCTTGACCCAGCTGCCTATGCAGGAGTCTCTCCACTCGTATCTACTTCTTTTGGGGACAAGGCGGGGGCATTTGTAATTTGGGTGAGGGTAGAAATTACTCACATAGAAAAAGGAGATAGGACCCGCATGGAAACTAATCATAATCCCGAAGATGGAGGTCAGCTGGGACTGGATAATGTGCAGTGCCATGGCAGCCAGGTAAGCGCTGATCACAGCTTCTGGAAGGTACGTGGTCACAAAGCCAAACCCTAACATGCCCATTGATAGCTTCAGGGGGTTCAGATGAAAAAGAAAAACAGGCAGAATGTCATCAAACCAGCAATGGCACAGTTGTGTTCTCTTCAGTGGCTTTCCAACAGCAAAGTTAGGTTAGGCCCCTTTGATAACTCTTATGTTTCTCCTTCCCTAATCAATGGAAATTAATGAGATACAGTAGGTCCTTGGTGTCATTCGGAGGCTCCCTACAGACACCAGACCACACTTCTTTCTTTCTTTGCAAGCACCTAAGCTTAATTTTTTGCCCTAGAATCCACTGACCTTGTATGTATGTGTATATATGTATACATATATATAATAGTATTCTACATGCACATGTGCATATAGAATATATAATTATATATTTTTAAATGTTATATAATATAGAACAAAATAAATTATATATATTTCTAAATATACAAAGGCTCTAAAGTATAAACATCAAACTATTAACAGAAGTTACCTTTGGGGAATGGGGTTTAAAGTTGGTGGTAATACTTTATAATTTATACTTTGAGATTTTTACAATATACATGTCAATCTTTTATGATTAAAAACACAATTGGAAAATTGATGGATAAAACGTGGACCCCAACCCCCTTAAGAGAGGAGGTTCAGAAAACTGGCACAGCCCAATGAAGACGACAGGGAAGAAAACCCCGAAAGTCTTGAAGCTTGCTATTCTCATCACTTTATCTTCCACTGGACTAGAAATTTTCAGAAAACAAACTTGGAGAAATAAATCTTTTCACTTTAAAAGCTTTTGTTTCAAAACTTCCCATGAGCTGTGCACTGTGTTTCCACCTTAATCTCCTGTCACTTCAACTCAATACTCTGCTCTAATCAGGCCAGTCTATTTCCTGTCTCTTGTGATTGGCTGATGTTTACTTCTGCGTTTATGCATGAACCCCTCTTTTTTAAAAAGATTTTATTTATTTTTTTAGAGAGTGGGGAAGGGAAAGAGAAAGAGAGGGAGAAAAAATGTCAATGTGACACGCCTCCACTGGGGTCAACCCTGCAACCCAGGCATGTGCCCTGATCAGAATTGATCCAAGGACCTTTCACTTTGCAGAATGACACCTAACCAACTGATATACACCAATCAGGGCATGAACCCCTCTCTTTTTGGCATCTCTGGCAATCCATGTCCATCAGCTCTTTCAGGAGCTTAATAAAACACCCCTTCTTTAGGAGATGTGCTGAAAAGAGCAAGATTCCTGGGGGTGGAGAACTTGGCTTCAATCCTAACTCTGCCATTCACTGGCTGTATGAGTTTGGACAAGTTAACTAAACTCTCTGAGCCTCAGTTTCCTAATCTATAAATTGTGAATAATAACACATGATGTTTTGAGTGGATTACATTATACAACACATGTAAAACACTTAGCTCAAATCTGAAAATAGTGCCAAATGCAAATACATATCCCTCATTCTTCCTGCCATATTTTCCTTCCACCTTGTAAATGGCAAGTACAAGGGAGGGATCCCTCCAAAACAGGATTTATTTATAAAAATTGTGTATTTGTTCTTACACATTTAAACTTCAGTCACCTTCAAAGTTATCTCTATTTAACACAATACACCTATCAAGATGTTTTTTTCACTGCTCAAAACAGTTTTTGAATTGAACAATTTTGATATCTTTAGTGCTTCAGCTGTTTTTTGTTTTACCTCTTCCACGTCAACAAAATGTTTCCCTTTGAAGACATTTTTCATATGGGGAAACAAACAAACAAAAAAAAACCACTGAGGGTGAGATCAGGTGAATAGGGAAGGTGGGGTGTGGGGGTCATGCCGCTTTTGGTCAAAAACTGTTGAACATTCAGCACAGTATGGGCAGGTGCACCTGTAAATCACCCATCATGAAGCAAATGCCTTGAAAAAGTCTTCCAAAAAAAAATTCACTGAAGCCAAATGCAGCCTCTCACAACAACACCAGCTGGTACACTGATACAGATGGGTTCCTAGAACACTCACCTAGTGGGGGAAGCCTGCGCTACAAGGGGCTCACACTCCAGAAGATAATTCTGGCTTTTTGGGGGTCCCTTCTCTTATCTATAACCACAGAACTCTTTCTTGCTCAGGTGTTACATGGCATCAGAATCTGTGTTAACATAGTTTTCTAGGCAGCCATTCTCAGTCAGTCAGAGTTGTCTTATGACATGAAAAACATGAAACCCATCTGCCGTTCTTATAGAAAGCAAGTACTAGATGTTCAATGAATGAAAGAAAGGCTCAGCAAATGACTGTTTCCTTTCCATACAACTCCATAACAACTAAAGATTATTACTTTATTTTTTATTCTTATGACACTAAACTCTCTTCACCTTTGGCAATTCACTTAACCTCATTATACATTTGTTTCCTTAAAATAAGGACTATAGTAATATCCACCCTCAAAAAGGAAGTGTTGTGAGGGTCAAAAGAGATGTTACATATAACGTGTTTTGAACAATGACTAGCACACAGCAATGAATGTTAGATGTTATCATCTAGTTTAGAGTTCTTTAAATTTATACTTTTTATTTTTGATAATTGCAGATAGATAGGCAGTTGTCAGAAACAAAATGGAGAGATCTTGTGTACTCTTTACCTGGTTTTCCCTAAGAGTAATGTCTTGAAAAACTAGAGTACAATACCACAGTTAGGATACCCAATAATTCCATCACCACAAGGATCCCTCCTATTGATCCTTTATAGCCAACACCCACTTGCCTCTCACCTCCCATTCCTACTCCCCACCTCACTCTCCTACCTCCACCCTCATCCTTAATCCCTGGCAACAATCTGTTCTCCATTTCCATAATTTTGTCACTTCAGGAATTGTACATAGGAATTGATGAGTATGTAAACTTTCCTATTTTCAATTTCATTCATTTTTGTTCCTCATTATTACCTTCTGTTTATTTTGGATTTAATTTGCTCCAGTTTTTCTAGGTTCTTGAGGTGGAAACTTAGACTATTAATTTGAAATCCTTTCTTTCTTTTACTGTATGCATTTTAGTGCTATAAATTTCCCTTTCAGTACTGCTTTAGCTGTGTCCTACAAATTTTGGTATTTTTCTTTTTCATTTACCCTAATATATTTATAAACATTTTTCCTTGAGACTTACTTTCTAACCTATGGATTATTTAGAAGTATGTTGTTTAATGCCCAAATATTCAGGGATTTTCCTGTAAACTTTCTGTTATTGAATACTAGTGTGATTCCACTGTGGTTAGAGAACACAGTGTGATATTAATTCATTTAAATTTATTGTTAGTTTTATGGCTCAGAATATGGTTTATCTTGGTATATGTTTCATGAGTCATTGAAAAGAATGTATGTTCTGTTGTTTATTAAATGAACTGTTCTGTAAATATCTCTTAAATCCTGTTAGTCAATAGTGTTGTTGAATTTTATTATTTCCTTGCTGCCTTTCTTTTTTTAAAAAAAATATTTATTTATTTATTTTCACAGAGAGGGGAAGGGAGGGAGGAAGAGAGGGAGAGAAATATAAATGTGTGGTTGTTTCTCACAGGTCCCCTACTGGGGACCTGACCCACAACCTAGGAATGTGCTCTGACTGGGAATTGAACTGGTGACCATTTGGTTTGCAAGCCAGTGCTCAATCCACTGCACCACACCAGCCAGGGCTCCTTGCTGCCTTTCTGTCTAGTTGTTTTATCAGTTATTGAGAGGAGTGTTGAAGTTTCCAACTGCAACTGTGAATTTGTCTGTTTCTCCTTTCAGTTCTATTAGTTTTGCTTCACATATTGTGTAGCTTTGTTGTTTGGTGCATATATACCTAGAATTGTTATGTCTTCTTGGCGGAGTGATCCTCTGATAGTGTTCTTCTCTACCTCTGGTAATTTTCTTAGCTCTGAAGTCTACTTTATCTGATATTAATATAGTCAATTCTGCTTTTCTTTTATTCATATTTGCATTCTATATCTTCTTTTACTTGCAACCTGTCCATATCATTATAGTTGATGTTTCTTGTAGACAGCATATTTTAAAGTATGTCAGTCTCTCTCCTTAGTGTAAGCATTGCTATGTTAGGGCTTATGTCTGCTGTTTTTCTGTTTGTTCTGTTTTCATTTCTCTTCCTCTTTTTCCTGACTTTGGTGGGTTACTTTAACATTTCTAGAATTCTATTTTTATTTGTTCATATTGTTTTTGAGTGTATTTCTTTGTACACCTTCTTTAGTGCTTGCCTTAGGTGTTACATTTTATGTATATAATTTATTACAGTCTACTGATGTCAACATTTTACCAGTTAAAGCAAAGTATAGAAACCTTACCTCCCTTTATGTTTGTTTAAAAAAGAATTGTGTTATAATTTTGCTTCAACCATCAAACATAATTTAGAAAACCTAAGAGGATAAGAAAAATCTATTGTATTTATTCACATTTTTACTTTCATTCTTCCTGATGTTTCAAGATTCCTTCTTTTATCATTTCCTTTCTTTTTAGGGAACTTCCTCTAGCTGTATTTTTAGGGTAGGTCTGCTTATGACAAATTCTCTTAGTTTTCTTTCATCTGAGAATGTCTTGACTTCCCCTTCATTCTTGAATGGTATTTTCACTGAGTATATGATTTTGGATTGACAGTTCTTTTCTTTCAGTGAACGAAAAATATCGTGCCACTTCCTTCTGGTCTCCATGGTTTCCAATAAGAAATCTGTGGTAATTTGAATTGTTTCCTCCCTATAAGCAAAGTGTTTCACTGCTTTCAAGACTTTTTTCACTGTTTTTAGTTTTCAGAACTTTGACTATGATTTGTCTTCTCGTGAATTTTTAAAAAATATATTTTCTTTTGGATTTTCTCAGCTTCTTGAATCTGTAGGATTAGATATTTTGCCAAATTTGGGGAGTCTTCAGCTATTATCTCTTCAAGTAATTCAGTCTCATATATTTTTTCCTCTCATTATGGATTCCTATGACACTAATGGTAGATCTTTTTTTATAATTCCCTTGTTCCTGAGGCTCTGTTCATTTTTTTCAGTCTATTTTCTCTCTGTTGTTCAGATTTGGTAATTTCTATTATTCATTCTTAACATTTATTGCTTCTTTTCTCTGTCTCCTTCATTCTGCTGTTAAGCCCAGCCTTTAAATTTTTAACTTTGTTTGTTGTATTTTTCAGTTCTAAAATATCCATTTTTGTTTCTTAATATTTTATATTCTATATAAATACTCTATATTAATATTTGCTGAGGATAGATTATTTTTCAGTTTTATTAAGTATGTTTAAAGTTGCTTGCTGAACCATTTTTAGGATGGCTGCTTTAAAATCTTTCAGACAATTCTAATATCTCTCTCATCTCGGTGTCAGAATATTTTTATTGTCTTTTTTTCATTCAAGTTGAGATTTTCCTCATCCTTAGTATGACAAGTGATTTTAAATTCAATCATACATTTTGGGGACTATACTATGAGACTGGATCTTATTTAAACCTTCTGTTTTAGCTAGTTTATTTTGACAAAGTGCTGGCAGGGGAAGGAAGAAGGTACCACCTTGTTATTGCCTGGTAGAGGTCCAGGTTCTCCTCTCAGCTTCCACTGACACTTGAGGCACTAGAGACTCTTCAGTGTTACTGGGCAGGTGTAAGAGCTCTGGCTCAACACTAAGCCTCCACTGATATTATCCTGGCTGGGATAGATAGAAATACCTTTACTTCTTCCCACATGAACATCACAGCAGAGGGATGGGGGTTGTCTTCATTACTGCTGTGTGGTGATGAAAGACCTGACTCTTCACTCGGCCTTCTTTGGCATCACACCAGCATGCGGTAGTATGGGTGTCTCATTACTGTCCAGTGGGGATGAAAGTTCTGACTCTGTTTAGCCTTCTCTGACAATACCCCATTTGGGAGTGGGTGGGCATGTCATTATAGCTAAGTGAGGGTAGAAATCTAGGCTCCCCACTTGGTCTTTGCTGATATGAATGCCAGTGATATCATAATTCTATTTTTTCTTGTTGTTTGGAGTAGACAAATCAGCATATTAATATTTTCAATCTTGATTTTCCTGGTCCTGTGGCAAACTTTTTGGGGGGCTTTTTTTTGTCTGCACTTATTGGCACTTTGGGTTTCTGGCCTCTTCAGCACCAAAATTAAGATATAGCAGGCAAAAAAAAAAAAAAGAAAGAAAAAAGAAAAAAATCTCAGGGAACTCACCAGTGTGTTTTTCCTGGTGTCCTGAAGTCCGAGACCATTTGCCTTCTTCTCTCTACCTTTCAGAGCCTTCTTACATTTGTTTTACATATAATGTTCCAAGGTTTTTAGTTGTACTTAGCAGGAGGAATAGGGAAAAGTACATCTATTCCATCTTCCTGAATATGGAATGTCTCCTCCTTTATTAAATGAAAAAACTGAGGCTCAAAGAGGGGACAGAACATGCCCAAGGCCATTTAGACTATTGATAGGTTACTGACTTATTGCCTGTTACTTTGTCTTCTCCTACAACACTAGGTTTTTTAAACTACAGGAATTATATCTTTTAAAAAATATCTTGTTCTCTGTTAACGTATCAAATTTATTTCTCTATTTTCAGCAATTATAATTTATGATGCTTACTAAATGACAGGTGCTGGGCTGAGTGTTATATGCATTTTCTCATTTAATCCTGACAAGAACCCCAGAAAATAAATACTATTATTCTCATTTTATATATGAGAAAACTAAGGCCCACAAAGGTAAGATAATTTATGTTCATACATCTGGCAAATGTCCACCAGATGGTCAGCCCACCATAATAGCTTGCCTGTGTAGGCTCTCAATAAATCCTTACCTAATGAAAGATGGTCCCAGGATAGATCAGTGAAAATTAGCTAGAGAGTGGGTTAGTTGAGAAGAAAGAGAAATAAATCAGGAATATGGGGTTTTAGTAAGGTGAATTAAGCTTTAGATGGCAGACCCTCAGAGAAAAATGAGAGACATTGACAAAAACTACATTTTGTTATTTTAATAAGTCATTAATATTATTGTCCTTTAGCTGTGGTCCTATCATTGTAGAAAAAAGATTCCAGGTCTGACTCCAATGCTTACTAACCCAAAATATAGTATTTGAGCTTATCAGTACTATTCTTATTGATAGAATATAGAAGAATTTTTAAAAGCATGAAATCATGAGTAGCCCGTAGTCCTTAGGACCCTTCTTTAATTTTAAAGAAGGGCTTGGTAAGTATGTATAGTATCTCATCCAAAATCAATGGTAGGTGGCTTTTTCCTCCTGGGGAAGGAGTCTTCAGGCATTCACAATGACCCAGGGTTTGACAAACTTGTGGTGGCTATCCTACAATACCACCTCTTACAAAACTAGGATGTCCTGAATCTCTGGTAACGGAATTGTTTACTTTTACACCAGGAAGGTTGGAAAGCACCACAATCTGCATGTGGCGTGCTCCCAGGCTGACTTCATGGAGTTTGTGCTGTGAGACCTACAGTTCTAATGAGGTTGTTTAAAACAAAAGAACAGGTCAGCAGGGCCTATGGTAGATCCATGTGTGCTATGTGCATCTGTGACAGGATCAAGCATGCTTTCCTTAGTGAAGAACAGAAAATCATGTGATGGTATTGAAGGCACAGAGTGAGAAAGCTAAATTAAAAAGTTCAGCTATTTTGAATAATAAAAACAAAAACAGAATCAATGGTGGATGATTTCTGGCAAGGGAGAAGTTTTGCTGCAGTCTATCCACACATCTCACAAGTTTTCCAGAAATAAATCTCTGAAGTTCCAGATGTATCATAATGGGTAGCAGGACTGATTAGAGGAAGGAGTCTATTTGTAGCTCCTTTACTTATTTCTCCTTCAGAGGTTTGGAGACTCAGATCCTACCTGAATAATCCCAGTCAAAAATGTTGTGGATGCCACCACACTCAAGGATCTGTTATAGGCTGTGAAGAAGAACGGGTTGGAAAAGTCCTCCTTGAGGAAAGAACCCAGTACCAGGTGACCACTGTTGAATGGGTACAACTTCAGGACATCAATCACCAGTGTGCTCAAAAGGAAGAAGGGACCTATGAAAGAAGATGTTTAGGCAGAAGGTAAGGTTTTAAGTCTAAGTAAATTGAGGATATTGACAAACTCAAAGCATGATCTTATGTTGTTTTCTCCTTGATCTGGAGAATTTATTTCAAAGTGGCCATTGAGAAGTAAGAGAGAGCAAAAAAAAAAAAAAAAAAAAGCCAAAACAAAAAAACCCCCAACACTCTGACTCCACAAACTGTGACCAACCACAGAATTTAGATATTGGTGGTCCAGGTAATAACCTTTTTCATATAGGCATATAGAGTGGGAATCAAATAGAAATTGACTGGAAATATGTATCAGGTTCAGCTACTATGCCTGCTCTTAGAGGTGATGAAAAGTGAGATGCTGGTGAACATGTCAGAAAACAAAGCTAAACAATAATATTAAAAGAAAGAGAAGAATACCTAAAACTTATGAAAGATTTACTAGGTGTAAAGTAAGACCAAGCTCAACCCGTTTCAAAGATAATTTCACTTAGTCTTCCCCTACTGACATACTCACATATGGGAGCAAAGGCAAAACTTACTTTTAAATTGCCTAACAGAAACAAAACTCTACTAGCCCTTTTTATCAGTATTTGGAAATAATCGTGATGTGCCTTGGGAATATGGGAATAAAATTGTTCTTTAATGTTCAAATGCAAAGTTGACCCATAATGGATTTTAATAAAAATATGTGATATTGTCCTTTCAAAAGGCACAGTAGCTCTCCACATCTAGAAGAATGGGATGGTCCCAGATTCAACAAACACGTCGGGAGAAAAAGTATGTCAGTCAAAATTATCAATGTTGGTTGCATGGCAAAGTCCAGGAAAAGGCACTTGACTGACTGGATGCTGGCAATGCCTTTCCAAGACTGCTGGGGCATTTTATGATTTGATTTCTATGCAGGTTCACCTAGTACATGTGAAGTAAACTTACTGATTATATGACCTTTAACTAGTTTCTTTCCTCTAACAGTCATTTCTAATGATAAAATAGTAGATGGACTTTTAACTCTGAGAAAGAAAGTGCTCATCCTATGGATTTGAGTGCTTTGGTGACTATGACAGCATTTTCTCATTGTAAATTAATAAGCTGACATGATAATTATAAATCAGGCCCACAAAGTCTGGTTATCATGGATCCAGCTGAAAGACGGATCCACTCTAACAGTACTGACAAAATTGTTTCTGGATCTTCTTGGCTGAGGGCAGACAGATTCCAATGTCCTTTAATTCCTTTGGGAAATAGCTTCCTGGCCTGCTCATCTCTTGGTGACAGTAATAATGACACACTAGAAGTGTTCAATTTCTAAAATCTAAACACTCATCCTATAAATAGAATGTTCATTCTCTGTCTCCTTTCTCTCTACCTTAAACATAGCTTTAACTTGGGTTCCTTAGTAATAAGTCAATAAT
The DNA here is from genome assembly GCF_021234165.1 of Pteronotus mesoamericanus. NCBI lineage: Eukaryota > Metazoa > Chordata > Mammalia > Chiroptera > Mormoopidae > Pteronotus > Pteronotus mesoamericanus. The sequence continues at coordinate 6,118,722 of NW_026555085.1, forward strand.
TAAGGTGGGGACTTCATCTACCTCCTGTGATTCCAGTACTGAACTCACCAATGGACATTTGATGACATGATCCAAAAATTACATAAAGTATTGAAGAACAGAAAGCTGCATATGAGACATTGAGTGGAGGAATCAGTTGCCTTGCCAGCAAACTAAACGTCAGGACTGAAAAGCAAGATAATTTAAGTAAGAAAAGATAGCCTGGCTTTTAAAAATCACCTTAAATAAAAACTAAAAAATGTTTAAAATAAAAATGATCTACATATATAGCTGAGTATGGTATTAGTATCCTTTGGCATACAGCCTTTAATGAGTACCTTTTATTATCTCCTTTGATTCCCAGCTTCTCTTTGTGTTGTACCAAATGGTTTATACCTCAATTCTAAATCATAGGCTTAAACCCCTTTCACTACAAGGTCTTCATGCTTCACGGAAAGAGAACGTCACAGCAATGAGGCCTCAACTTCCAACGGCTCAAAGCAGCCCCACTGCTACCCCCAGCCTAGTACAAGAAGGCCCTGACAATTTTCCAGGACTGAAGACAAAGCTGGAGAGCAAGGGAAGAATCACACTTAACTGACTTGATTCCAACTTGATATGTGTTGTGTCTCTTCCATATGCTAATCAATCTCACATCTTCCTCCAGCTCCTTCTTCAATACTTACTTTCTTTTCTAAAAAGCACCATGAGAATGACGAAATTTTGAAGCAAATAGATTAACATGCATGGTGTCATCTTTTAGATGTCTCAAGCCCCATAGCTCCTGCTGTTGAGGGCCTCAACGCAGATCATACCAGTGAGCCCACTGAGACAATTTATTGTCTTGGACAAGCAAGGCTTTTTGCTTTTAATGGAAAAGTTCAAACATATGCAAAAATAGAGTATAATGAACTCCCATGTATCCATCACCTGCTTCAACAATGGTCAACTCATGGCCAATCCTATTTCACCTGTGCCCCTACTCTCTCCCACTCCATATTATTTTGAAGCAAGCCCAAAGACATGAAATCATTTCATCTGTAAATATTTCAGTATGTATCTTTAAAAGAAGACCCTCTTTTAATTTAACTACAATATCATCACCATATCTAAAAAATAATGGTCCTTTAACATTATCAAATATTCAGTCAGTGTTCACCTTTCCCTGCTTATCTCACGAAAGGTTGTTGTGGCTGAGCCTGTGGTGGCTAACTGATGTCCGTGTCCTTGTGTGATCCCTACCCCTTAAGTGTGGTGTGGACCTTATAAGTTGCTTCTAATAAATAAACACCAAAAATGATAGGATATTGTTTTTGGTACTAGGTTGCAAGAAGACTGCGGCTTCTGCCTTGGTTGCTCTCTCTCTTTCATGTAGGTCACCAGCCACCCGAGTTGACCTCAAGGGTGTGTGACTGACGCAATCACACAGAGCTCTAGGCTTCATGTTCTACTCTGACCATTTTGAAATTCTCAATAATTTTTGGACTAGGGGCTCTGTATTTTCATTTTGCAGTTGGTCCTGCACATGCAGTTGGTCCTGCCAGCTGCTATGTTGTGAGGACACTTAAGCAATTCACTGGAGAGTCCCACATGGCAAGAAAAGCAGGCCAGCCTTGGCCAGTGTGGCTCAGTTGATTAGAGTATCATTCCCTAAGCCAAAAGTTTTCAGGTTCGATTCCTAGGCAGGCACATGACTGGATTGCAGGTTTGGTCCCCAGTCAGAGAACTGATACATGTTTCTCTCTCACATTGATGTTTCTCTCCCTCTCTATCTCCCTCCCTTTCCCTCTCTCTAAAATCAATAAGCATGTCCTTGGGCAAGGATAAAAGAAAGAAAGGAAAGGGAAGGGAAGGGAGGGGAAGGGAGAAAACCAGGCCTGCCAGTAAACACATGGGTGAGCCTGGAAACTGACCCTCCAGCCTCAGTAGGGTCTTGAGATGACTGACACCTTAACTGGAACCTCATGAGAGATCTTGAGCCAGAAATGTTGTGGGTTTTGGGTTGATCTTTAAAAAATCGTTTGCTATTATATGTTGTGCTTTCTTTTATAATCTTTGTTGTTTACATCAGGGCTCAAGTATGATTTTCATATCAATTGCTATATTTCTGAAGTCTTTTTTAGTTTATGAGTTCCCCTTCCATATTTTTTTCTAAGCAAGGCTCTACTGATAGCAGGAAACAAAAAACCTGCTCAAATTCACTTATGTAAAATAGGAAATTTATTAAAAGAGTACAAAGTGCAGTTGGGCTGCGCCAGAGACTGGAACCAGAACTAAAAAGCCATCAGGATCCAAGGCAGCTACTGTCCCATTCTTTCTATCTCTGGGCTTTCATGGTCTCCTGCCTTTGTTTCCAATTTGGGGCTATTATGAACAATACTGTTATGCATATTTTCATACACAGGTCTCCTGGTACATGGATGTATAAGTTCCTTGAGATAATATACCCAGAAGCATAATTGCTGGGAGATTTACCAGAGAATGCCAAACTGTTTCCAAATGGTTGTACATTACATTCCCACCAGCATTGTATGACAGTTCCCATTATTTACCTCTGTATTAGCACATGATACTGTCAGATTTTTAGTTTTAGTGTGTATGAGTTAGTGTGTAACTCCTTTTAATTTCAATTTTCACTTCATTGATTACCAATAATGTTGATCAATCTTATGTTTCCCTGCAGAGTTGTAGGTATGTATATATATTATAGATTAAGTCACTTGTTGGGTATGTTGTTAAAAATATCTCTCCCATTCTGTGGTTTGCTTTTCAATCTTCATGTTGTTTTTGAATAAACAGTTCTTAACTTTTACTTAATTCAGTTTGTCTTTTTCCTCTTAGCCTAATGCTTTTTGTGTCTTGTTTAAGAAATCATTTTCTATCCCAAGATCATGAAGATATTCTCCTATATTATTCCCAAAAATGTTTATTGCTTTACCATTAATGTTTAGGCCTTAAGTCTACCAGGAGTAGGTTTCTGTGTATGGTGTGAGGTAGAGATCTAAAAATTGTTTTTTCATATAAGAATCCAATTGTTTCACATAATTTATTTAGAAGTCTATTTCTATAGTAACACATCTGATATAAACCATGCAACTTATATATGTGTAACTTTTTCTGTTCCATTGATCTGTCTATCTCTGCAATACCATACTGTCTTAATTATTATTTTAGCAATTAATTTAGTAATAGTTTTGATAATTTAGTAATCCCTATTTTCATTGTGAAATATGCTATACATATAGAAAGTACATTAAAACAGGTATTGAGCTTAGTAAATATTTATAAAACAAAGACCCATGTGACTGCCACCCAGGTCTTTGATCACAACTCCATTTCTCCCTGAACAGATATAGTTTGACTTTTGTGATAATAATATCTTAGCTTTCTTTGTAGTTTTACCACTAGGGTACATATCCCTTAACAATATAGTTTAGATTAGCCTGCTTTTGAACTTTATATTAATGTTTCTTTCTTCTTTTTTGCTCAATATTTTATATATACATATATATATATATGTCTATCATGTTTTTGTGAGGTGCTTGAGATCGCTTATTTTCCTTCTGTGTATCTCAGTATATACATATATGAATGTTTATTCTTTCTACTTTTGCTGTACATTATCTTAAAAAATATTATAACTTTATGTTGTCTTGATAGCTGGAGAAGCAAGTCTGCCTATGTTGTTCTTCAAGAGATTTTGGCTGTTCTTGACTTACATACATTATAGAATCTGCTTATAGTGCTTTATTAAAAAGGCCTTTTAGAATTTACATTTAGATTATAACAAATCTATAAATCAATTTTGAGAGAACTGAGATTTTTAAATATTGAATCTTCTAAGCCATGAGTATGTATCTTTCATTAATTTAGGTCCTCATTAATATTACTAAGTTGTGTATTTCTCTTTAGACATCTTACACATCTGAGTTTCATTAGAACTTAATTCATAATTGTTGTGCTTTTGTAAATAGTATACTTTAAAATTTTTTTCACTGTGGTTTATGCAGGTATATAGGAATGTAATTGATTTTTATATACTGATCTTGTATCCAACAACCCTGACAAAATCTTATGAATTCTATTAATTTTTCTGTAGACTCTCTTCAATTCTCTACATTTAAAAATATGGATAATAAAGTTTTATTTCTTTCTTTACAAATCTTATACTTTCTATTTCCTTTTCTTGCTTTAATACACTGCCTGTGAACTGCAGTATAACATTAAACAGCCCCTATTCACTCTTCATAAGCAACATTAGCATGAAGAGCGAGTCTTGAAATGCACGGTTTCAAACAACTTACCAACACAGGGAGTGCAAGAGAATTAGTTGGTAACAGCCTGATACTAAGTTGTCCAGTCTCAGTTAAGCTTAGGCTGTGGAGGAATAGAAGGAAACCAAGTTTCCAAACTTTCCAATATCCTTAAAAACTTTTAAATTTTGAACAACTAATTTTAAACTTACAGAAGTTACAAAAATAGAGAGTTTTCACATATCCCTTATGTAGGTTCACCTAACATTAACATTTTACGTACTCTTAATTACCCGAACCAGGAAATTAACATTAGAAGTTAACTAAAGACTTGATTTGAATCTTATCAGTTTTACCACTAATATTTTTTCTGTTCCAGGATTCTATGCAGAGCCCCACATTCCATTTAGTTGTTAGTTTTCCTTAGCCCTGCAATCTGTAATAGTTCCTCAGTCTTTAATTGTCTTTCTTGGCTTTTATTAATAGATCAGTTATTTTGTCAAATGTCCCTTAATTTGGGGTTGTCTTCGGTTTCATCATGATTGCATTAAGGTATCCATTTTTGGTAAGAATTCTACGAAATGATGGGTCCTTCTTACCCTACCATGGCACAGGATTTGTGATGTCCATACGTCTTACTGCTGGTGATGACAGCATTGATTACATGGGTAAGGCAGTTTCTCCCAAATCTCCACTGTCAAGTAGTAGAGTAGTTAACAAATATTTTGAGGAAGATGCTTTGAAACTATGCAAATCCTATTTCATGGTTAAAGGGAAAAAGTCAGCTTTACTGTATGACAGTTCTCTAAAAATGGGATCCCTTTCCCCCAGCTAACAGTTCGGCGTCAGAAAGCTACCACTTGCCCCTGTGGTTGGCCTCTTTTGTGCTATTCACAACCTGTTCAATCACAAGTTTTAATCCTGCCTGGTTAGCCCTAGAAAAATAAAGAAATCAAGGTGTTTAAAGACTATGTAGGGAGCTGTGAACCACTGTGGGTAAAGAATTAACAAAATCCTTTCTCTTTCTCTGTGGATAAATTTGATCTTGGGTTAATTTCTAGCTGTTTTTTGGGTTTGTTTTTTTTTGAAACCTGGTAACAGTGGAATGTCAGCTGTGTTACCAGTCAACATTGGTTATAATAAAAATGAGCATGACTAGTATACTCTATCTGGACCAAGAGGACTGTGAATGCAAAGTAAATCTCCAACGGGAAGCCCTAGCTTTTGCTTCTCTGAGCACAATGGTCTTGTAACTGGGCATGTCACTCGTGGGGCCTGAAAAACTAATGTTAATGAAAATTACCAGAGAGGTTGGTTTCTATTTGGGAAATGAGGCTTCTAAAGCCCAGATAGCCCTCTACCTATCTGCATGATCTTGTTGCCTTAAAACTGAACTGCTACTTGGAAGGCCAGAGTAGCCCCTGGACTGCTGTGTGTGTGACTTGTTGAAGAGATGCTAGCATGCTATGTTTCCTGTCCTTCACCTTTCTAAGTAAAACCAGTGTCAATAAGGTCTATTGTAGTCACGTGAGTATGAAATATCTAGTTAAGCAAAAAAAAAAAAAAAAAAAAAAAGACCATGAAGGGACATTGAAGATACGAGTATTCAGGGGTGCAAACTAAACTGAGTCTTTTGGAACCATCCTGAGTTAGAAATCTGGCAGATAAGGGAACAAATACATGGTAGTGATGTGAATGGAATTCACAGTTTTTCCTATTCATCTAATAGAAGTAATTGTTTACTCTGGGCAAGTGGACAAGGTATGATGTGTTTTCTGCAAGTGAAAGGCTTTGTATCTTCCTTACCTTGGGGAATTTGCACAAGGCCAACACTCATACCAGCAAGTAAGTCTCCAAGAAGCCAATCCTTGAATCGATACAAACACATCCATTCTAGGAAGGGAAATATTGTAAGCATGCATCTTAGGAACTTATGCCATGAGCAGCTGTGAGAAAAAAGAACAGAGACTTGATTACGTTCTCGAAAGAAAAAGCCCATATAGCCAAGAAAGGTGCATAATTCTTCCAATACAGCAGAGATCTTGTTAGCACTTTCAAAATTTTGACCCACTGGACTGGATAATTATTTGTTGTGGAGCTGTCCTGTGCATAATAGGTTTAGCAGCATCCCACTAGATGCCCCTTCCCCCAGTTGTGACCCCAAAAATGTCTCCAGACATTGGCAAGTGTTCCCTGGGAATCAAAATCACCTTCAGTTGAGAGCCATTGTCACATATAACAAACTCTAAACCTTGTAAGTCCAGTGTACAAATCAAGTCTATGTTTTCATAGGATGTTTAGAAAGATTTAGACTTACCAATGTTCCAGTAGAAAATTGACTTAGTGCTTTCTCTTCATAAAGACAGTCTTTTGATATGTGATATTGGTGAGTGGTAGGGACAATTAACACAGTCATATTGTTCCCATATACTAAAATTTTTATTGAACATGAACTCTATGTAGTTTTGACGTGTAATATGTAGAAATTTATAGAGAGTATATATGGAGTTACCATACTTAAGGAGTTAGATGTGTAAATAAAAAAGCAGTAAAATAAGACTTTGTTATTCTCTAATCCAGTAGATATTAACCAGAGCCAACTCTGTTTCCCAGGGGGAATTTCTGCAATATCTGAAGACATTTTTAATTACCATGATAGGCATTGAGTGGGCAGAGGCCAGGGATGGTAGTAAACATCCTAAAATACACTGGACAGCTCCCTATAAGAAACAATTTTCTTGTCCAAAGCATCAATGATGATAAAATTGAGAAAAGCTACTTTAACCTTTGGATCATCTAAAACAGAAGAATGACAAACCATAAACCAATCAGTCAATCAATCAGTTGATTAATCAGTAAAACTAGTTTGGTTTTATTTTCTTTTTATTTTTTGCATTTTTTATTGTTGTTCAAGTACAGTTGTCTCCATTTTCCCACCACCATTTTCCCCTGCATCCCCTATCCACACCTTCCACCCTTAATCCTTCCCCACTTTGGCTTTTTCCATGGGTCCTTTATACATGTTCCTTGACAACACTTCCCCTTCTTTCCTGCTACCCCCTCCCCACTCCCTCCTGGTTTTAAGTTGCTTTTTACTGTTTATATTTTAGTAAGGCTGAAAGCAAAGAGTATGAAGATTTCTCATGTAGCTGTAGCTGGATAATTGGGATTTGATTATAGCAGCAAATATAACTTTAATGTGTACAAGGCTACTATGTGTGCTCAGAAGAGAGTATGTTCACATATATTTGACTCTCACAACTAGGAGCATTACTATCCTTAAGGTAATTAGGAGTAAATAAGTATAAGTGACTTTGTTAAGGCCATAGTAGTAAGTGTAGACAGAGATGGGGCTAGAAACTAGGTCTTCTGAATCCTAATTTAGTGTTCTATCCACTCTATTACTGCCATGGTTCCTATTGACAACTGTTAAATTCTGTTCAGGAGTCAGAAGTGAGACCGTTGATTTGAAAGGAATATAATATTGCTATTTTTTTAAGAGTCCTGGGTGTTAGGTGCACAGAGTGAGCTCTCTCCAGTTACAGCCTTCTATGGAGGTGAGTAGAACATGGCATTGGGACAACTTGTTTCTTCACTCTCCTCCATTCCAAATGTCACTTAGTAAAAGATCAGTCATCCTAAGCAAAGTCATCAAAGCCCTTTAGTATGGCAAAAAATAAAATGAGCATGAAATTATGAGTATATAAGACTGAAAGGAATCAAGGAGGGTGTTAGAGGAACAGAAATTGCAGTTGGTGGGGAAGACTATAAGGATTCGACATGAATCTGGATTTTTGTTAAGGCATCTTACAAATGAGGAATGTAAGACAGTGTGATGGCCAATGGGAGATTTTGACTAGAAGGGATGTACTTGCAGTTGCTAACTAAGAGGGAGAAAATGAGAAGAGATTAGGTTTTCTGCATAAATAAGGAGATGGAGTTTAAAAATTGCGGGTTTTTCTTTTTACTAAAAAAAGGAGTCCACTTCTATAGTGCTTATTATGTGCTCAGTGCTTTACAAATACTCTTTAAATTCTCACAATTGACAGATCTTTAGCTAGGCAAATCAAGAAAACAAGAGAACTCAAATAAATAAAAACAGAAATAAAAAAAAGAGACTACAACCAATACCACAGAAATACAAAGGATGATAAAAGAATACTATGAACAATTATATGCCACTTATTTGATTAATTGGACAACCTAAAAGAAATGGTTAAGTTACTGGAAACGTACAATCTTATAAGAGTGAACCAGGAAGAAACAAAAATCTGAACAGATGAGCAATAAACTGAAGCAGTAATAATAAAAAAAAACTCCCCAAAAACAAAAGTCCAGGACCAGATGCCTTCACCAGTGAATTCTATCAAACATTTAAAGAAGAATTAATATCTATCCTTCTCAAACTATTACAAAAAATTGAAGAGGAAGAACACTTTCAAATTCATTCTACAAGGCCAGTATTACCCTGACACAAAAACCAGACAATGATACTAGGAAGGAAGGAAGGAAGGAAGGAAGGAAAAGGAAAGGAAAGGAAAGGAAAGAAGAGAAAGAAAATTATAGGCCAATATCTCTGATAAACATAGATGTGAAAATTCTCAATGAAATAGTTCTAGCAAACTGAATTCAACAATAGATTAAAAAGAGTATATACCATGATCAAGGGAAATTTATCCCAGGGATGCAAGGATGGTTCAGTATCTGTAAACGATGTGATACATCATGTCAAGAAAAGCAAGAATAAAAATTATATGATCATCTCAATGGAAGCATGAAAAGCATTTGACAAGATTCAACATCCATACCTTATGATAAAAACTCTCAACAAAATGGATATAGAGGGAAATTACCCCCACATAATATAAAGGCCATGTATGACAAACCCACACCTAATGTCATACTAATGGTGAAAAACTGAAATCTTTTCCTCTGAGATCAGGAAGAAGACAAGGATGCCCACTCCCACCACTGTTATTCAATAAAGTATTAAAAGTCCTAGCCACAGCAATTAAACAAGAAAAAGATGTAAAAAGCATCCAAATTGTAAAGGAAGAAGTAAAACTGTCACTATTTGCAGGTGACATAATTCTATATATAGAAAACTCTAATGACTCTACAAAAAATTAATAAAATTAATAACTGAATTCAGTAAGGTAGCAGGATACAAAATTAATATACAAAAATCTGTGAAAATTCTATATAGTAATAACAAATGACCAGAAGGAGAAATTAAGAAAACAATCCCATTTATAACTGCATCAGAATGAATAAAATACCTAGGAATAAAATTCACCAAGGAGGTGAAGATCTGTGCTCTAAAAACTATGAAACATCAAAGAAAGAAATTGAAGAGGACACCAAAAAATGTAAGGCTATATCATACTCATGGATTAAAAAGATTAATATCTTTAAAATGTCCATGCTCCTTAAAACTATCTACAGACTCAATGCAATAACTATCAACATACCAATGGCATCCTTCTCAGAACTAGAATAATCCTAAAATTTATATGGAACCACCAAATACCATGTATAGCCAAAATATTCTTTAGAAAGAATACGAAAGTTGGCAGCATCATGCTCCCTAATTTCAAACTATACTACAAGGCCATAATAATCAAAACAGTATGGTACTGGTACAAAAACAGACACACAGAACAATGGAACATAATAGAGAGAGCCCAGAAATAAACCCTTGCATATATGGGCAATTAATTCATGACAAAGGAGGAAAAAACATACAATGAAGAAATGACAGTCTGTTTAACAAGTAATGTTGGGAAAACTGAACAGATATATGCAGAAAAAAATGAAACTAGACCACTTTCTTATACCATATACAAAGATAAACTCAAAATGGATTAAAGATAAAGACTTAAGCATTCAACCTAAAACCATAAAACTCCTAGAAGAAAATATAGGTAATAAACTCTTTGATATCACTCTTAGTAATATCTTTTTTGGTATGTCCCCTTGGGCAAGGGCAAAAAGGAAAAAATAAAGAAATGGGATTATGTAAAACTAAAAATATTCTTCACAGTGAAGCAAATTATCAACAAAATGAAGACAACCTACTGATGGAAGAAGATATTCACAAATGATACTCAGATATCTGATAAGGGGTTAATATCCAAAGTATATAAGGAACACATACTACTCAATAACAAAAAAATAAATAAATGATCAAAAAATGTACAGAGGCCCTGGCTAGTGTGGCTCAGTTGGTAGGAGCATTGTCCCATACAACAAAAGGTCACCAGTTCCGTTCCTGGTTAGGTTGTGGATTGGATCCCCAGTCGGGGCACCTACAATAGGCAACTAACTGGTTTCTCTCACATTGATGTCTCTCTCTCTCTCTCTCTCTCTCTCTCACTCATTCACACACTCTCTCTTTCTCTCTCTTCCCTTACCTCTCTCTGAAAATCAGTAAACATGCCCTCAAATGAGAATGAAAAATAAACAAATAAAATTTTTTAAAATGGACAGAGGATATGAAAAAAAAACATTTCTCCAAAGACATACAGATGGCCAACAGACATTTGAAAAGATGCTTAACATCACTAATTATCAGTGAAATGCAAATCAAAACCACAATGAGATAACACCTTATGCCAGCCAAAATGGATACTATAAAAAAGTCAACCAATAACAAATGTTGGTGAGGATGCGGAGAAAAGAGAATCCTTGTGCGCCCTTAGTGGGACTATAAATTGGTATGGCCTCTATGGAAAACAGATGAAGATTCCTTAAAAAACTAAAAATAAAAGTACTGGATCTAAATATGACCCAGCAATTCCACTTCTGGGTGTTTATCTGAAGAAAAAAAGAACACTAATTTGAAAAGATATATGTATCCATATATTCATTGCAGTATTATTTACAATAGCCAAGATATGGGTGTAACCCAGGTGTCCACTGATAGATGAATGAATAAAGAAGATGTGATATGATGGAATATTACTCTGCTATAAAAAAGAATGAAATCCTGCCATTTGTGACAACATGGTATTATGCTAAGTAAAATAAAATAGAAAAAGGCAAATACTACATGATTTCTCTTATATGCAGAATCTAAAAGAAAAAAGAAACAAATAAACAAAACAAACAAAAACAGACTCACAGAAAGGGAGAAAAACTGATGCTTTCCAGAGGAAAGGTAGTTGGAGGGATGGGTTAAAAAAGTGAAGGGGAATTAGTCAATAATACTGTGGTAACTTTGCCTGGTGACAGATGATTACTAGACTTAGTGTGGTGATCACATTGTAAGGTATATAAATGTGAAATCACTACATTGTACACCTGAAACTAATATAATATTGTATACCAACTATACTTTAATAAAAAATAAACAAATCTTCACAATCATCTTATGAAATAGGTGCTATTACCATCCCCATTTTACAGGTGAGGAAACTGAAGCACAATAGAGTTAGATAGCTTAATTAAGGTCACACAGTTGGGAACAGGAGAACTGGGATTCAAAACCAGACAATCTGGCTTCTAAGTCTTCCTCTTAACCACAGTGCCTTTCAGGTTAAAATTCAGAAGTGAATATAACTATATGTTTTAGAAGTAGGGAATAAAAACTGCTATGAAAGCCTATGGGAGGCAGAACATGTCAGATTTAGGTGTTTAAGGCTACGGCAGGGGGAAGGGAGTAAGTACCTGTTTATGATGAGGGATAAGTCAGGAAAAGACTATTCTTTTACAGAGACGAAGCCAAAGTGGCCTCCAAATTTCCCTTTTGAATGTATGTCTGACCCATCCTGGAGCAGAGAAAATAAGAGTAGCGTTGTAAGACTGGGAGGGACATCCAAGACCACAACTTGCAAACGGCAGGCTATAGACAAAGGAGAATGCCTCAGAGAAGAAAGTCTGCAACAGGGCTGTGTGGCGGCCTTTCTCACTTGTTACCCAACATATGCCAAATGTGGGTGATCAATCCATGGTATGAGTGAGGAGAGCTTGAGTAATCAGGGTTAATATTATGAGGTAGGTCACGAAAGGTTCTTAACCATAGGCCTATAGACTCCCCAAGTCAGTAGATAAAATTTATGGATGTGTGTAAACTTAGGAAAAATTGTATCTTTATTTTCACTAACCTCTGAACTGAAATTTAGCATTTCTTTCATTTATGAATGTTAGCAACAAATCATATTAGTATCAGCAGAACTTGACTTTGTCACCAATAGAAATCACAAATATTTTCATAGTACATTAAAATTGCTACAGATGTCTTAAAATATCATTTATATTCACCACTACTTTGAAATAATGGTAGTTATTAGATCCATATTATTAAATAACATGAATTTTGGGTTTTTCATATTTTGAGAAAATATATTTCAATAAAACTGGTTTCCTTTATAATCTTAGGTATTTTGTGCATTGAAAAAAATTCAGGCAAAGACCATTCAGTGGGAAAAGAACAGTCCCTTCAACAAATGGTCCTGGGAAAATGGGATATCCACTTAGCATAGAATGAGTGGGACTCTTACTTTGCACCATACAAAATTAATTCAAAATGAATCAAGGATCTAAATTTAAGAACTAAAACTATAAAACTCTTAGAAAATATAGGAAAAAATCTTCATCATCTCAGATTTCACAAGTTTCTTAAATATGACACACAAGTCAGAGGCAACAAAAGAAAAATAGGTAAGTTGGACTTCATTAAAATTAAAAACAAACTGTTGTGCACCAAAGGACACTAACAACAGAGTGAAAAGACAACCTACAGAATGGGAGAAAATATTTGCAAATTATATATCTAATAAAGATTTAATGTCCAGAACATATAAAGAACTCCTACAACTCAACAAAAGATAAAAAACCTAAGTTTAAAAAGGGCAAAGGAAAACAGACATTTCTCCAAAGAAGATATACAAATGATCAATAAGCACATGAAAAAATGGTCATCATATTTGGTCATTAGGAAACTGAAAAACAAAGAAACCAACAAACAAAATCCACAGTGAGATACCACTTCACACCTTCTAGGATCTCTATAATCAAAAAGATGATAAACAATAAATGTATGGGATATGGAGAAATCTGAACACTTGAACATTGCTGGTATGAAAGTGCAATGGTGTAGCCACTGTAAAAGTGTTTGGCAGTTCCTCAAAAAGTTAAACATAAAATTACCATGTGATCCAACAATTCTACTCCTAGGTATATACCTAAAAAAAATTGAAAACAAGGACCCAACAGATACCCCTATGCCAATATTCATGGCAGCATTATTCAAACTAGCCAAAAAGTAAAAACAACTCAAGAGTCCACCAGCAGATGAGTGGATAAACAAAATGTGCTGTATACATGTAATGGAATATCATCAACCATAAAATGAAGTACTGATTCATGCTATAACATGGATGAACCTGGACAACACTGCTAAGTGAAATAAGCCACTCATAAAAGACAAATATTATATGATTCCACTTAAATGAAACATCTAGAATAGGCAATTCATAGAGACATAAAGTAAAAGAGAGGTTACCAGGGGCTAGGGCGAGGAGAAAGTGGGGAGTTATTACTTAATAGGTACAGCCTCTGTTCAAGGTGGTGAAAAGTTTTAGAAACACATAACCGTGATGGTTACATAATATTGTAAATGTCATTAATGCTCACTTTTACACTTAAAAAATAGTTAAAAATGCTAATCTAATGTTATTTTTTAACACAATAAAAAAGTAAAAAGAATATTATGCTAAGAGGTTCATAGGCTTTCCCAGACTGCTAAAAGTTTCACAGCACAAAAAAACAGGTTAGGAGCCCCCGGACTGTAGAACTCGCATAGTCACAGTGAGTGTCTCAGGAGGAGGGGTCCCCTGTTGATGGCTACAAGTACTGAGTGGGCACATCTGGGTCATTCTGCTACCAATAATTAATCCGCCATGGCAGTTTTTTGTTAGGAGACTGGTAATGATGGTTAATCAAACAATGTATTTATTAAGTATCATCCTTAGATGCTGTGGGGGACATCCAAGGTCTGTGTGCTCAAAAAATCTACAAGCAAGCAGGTGCTATAGGACAAAGCACACACACACAACTGAAGAGAAATTGCACAGTAAACTAAGGGTTCCAATGACAAGAATTCAGAGGAGGAAGACAGAAGTAGGCACCAAAAGGAGTCAAATAGGGTTATGATGCTGCCAGCTTGGCAGCAGGTGAATGACCACACACACTCACCGGCACTGGACATGGTGTCTGAAGGTGGTGATGTCGATGTCCATGTTCCCAGAGGATGCGGACTTCCTTCTGTGTTCCTGTTGAAAGGTCTCCTCATTGTACACATCTCGCTTAACATCATATGTGAAAGAACTTTCTCTATAATTAGAGTCAAAACCGTGACTGCTACTCTCTTGTTGCATCATTCCTGGATGGGTGAAAATAGATGAAACAAAAACCAATTTTAAAAAATCTAGACCCTTTTAAGTAAAATTTCAATTATAATGATACCTTATATTTGCCTAATACATTGCAGTATTATAAAACTTTCTCATGTGTTTTACAATTTTATACTCAAAACAACCCTATAATGAATGCAAGATGAGAATCATTCTCATCTTGGAGAAACTGGAGCTCCGAAGTCTAAACTGATTTGGCTGTTACATAATTAGAGTCAGGACTAGAACCCAGATGTCTGGCCAGGGAGCCTAGTTTTCTTTATATTCAGTTATTCTATAGGAAAATGATAAGAGGTACAAGTCAGCATAACCACCAATTTTCACTAAAAATGCTAAGAGTTAAGTAGTCAGTCAATACAGTGTCTTCCTAGCTCTTTGTCTATTGAAATAGCATACCTATCATTACCTCTTTGCCCTTTCCTGTTCTTCATAGCAATTGCTAACACCTGATTTAGTACTTGCTTATTTGACCATTGTCTGTTTCCCACACTAAAATGTAAGTCTAGGAGGCAGGACTTTGACTGTTCATGGCTGTATTCTCAGGGATCAGAATACTGCCTGACACTTAGCAGGCCCTCAACAAATATTTCTTAAATGACTATGTAGTACTCAACTAGTGGCATCATGGTATAAGAGAAAAAGCATTGCACAAGGCCTTAGAAGACTGGAGATCTAGTCTTGGCTGTTTTTCTAATTAGCTGTCTGATTGGGGGCAAGTTTCTTAGAAAATAAGTTTCAGTTTCAGTTTCGTTGTCCATAAAATGACATGGTTGGACCATATGATCTCTAAGGATCACATTAAGCTTTAAAACTGTATGATCTTAGTCTTTTAAGAGAATGGGAATGAGGAGTTATTGAGGATGGATATAGTTTTATCTCTGTGAGAAATTATAACCATTCTTGATCATTTGTTTTTGAAAAGTCAAATAGGCATAAATTATAAAATTCTTCCACATAAATGTAAAAAAGTATATATATACACACACACACATATCATAGCTATAAAATATATTGGTAAACACAAAGTATGTAGGTCACACAGATAGTTCATTAATAGGTGAGGCTGGAAACAAGTTTAATGTATCATCAATTTCATTTTCCTTCAGAATGATCATGTGTCATCATCATCACCAGCATTTACAGAGCACTTACTATATGGCAAGCATTGCACTAGATTTTTTTCATGAGTTTTTTCATTTCATTCCCTCAACAATCCTAGTACTACTGCTATCCCTATTTTGTAGGTGATAAAACTGAAGTGTTAGAAAAGTTAAGTAACTGGGCCATAGTTACATATTATAGTTTTACCCTCAAAGCATTGGGTAGCAGTAGTGTGCTATGTAATACCTTGAACTAAAATCACAAATTCAATAGAGAAGTGAGAATGTGATTCGGGAATACAGAAGAGGACGGAAGAGGTATTTTACAATGTGTCACTTAAGAGAATTAGTACTCCAGGTGGGCAGAGTGACCCTCAGTCAACAGGCTGGAGGGTAGGACCCACCAAAGAATGAGCAAACAACAATCAAAACCCAATTACTTCCAGAGAGCCAACACAAATGGCATAAAAGGCATCACAATAGCATCAAGTTCAGGAGTTCAAGGAGACTGCATCACTGAATCTCACAGGTCTCCTACCAAAGAAGTTCACACCAAAGTCAGGAAGTCAAGACAGATCAATTTAAGAAGCAGAAGCAAAAAAGAGTCTCACAAGTAATGGGAAGACAAATAAATACCCCCCAATCGAAGAGAAAGGAGGAATCCCAAGAAAGAGAACTAAATGTAATAGAGGCAAGTAAACTATTAGATGTTGAGTTCAAAACAATGGTTCTAAGAAAGCTCAATGAGCTCAATGAGCATTATCAAAAACCACAGAGAAACTACAAGGAACTTACTGTAAGCCATTTCAGCATGAAAAAGGACATAGAAACTATCAATAAGAGCCAAGTCTAAAAGAAGAATACAATTTCTTAATTGAAAAACACAGTAGAAGGAATCAAAAGCAGGCTGGATGGAACAGGATCGAATCAGGGAGCTGGAGGACAGGTAGGAAAAAGCTTCCAGAAAGAGCAGGAAAATGAAAAAGACTCAAAAAGAATAAAGAAGCATTTAGGGAAATGCGGGAGAACCTGAAACATAATAATATCCACATAATTGGGATACCAGAAAGAGAAGAGGAACAGGGATAGAGAGCCTGTTTGAAAAAGTAGTGGTGGAAAACTTCCCTAATATGAGGAGAGAAAAAAGTCACACAAGTCCAGTAAGCACAGAGGTCCCATTCAAGAGGAACCCAATGAGGCTCACTCCAAGATGCATCATAATTAAAATGGTAAATATTAAAGACAAACAGAATCTTAAAGGCAGCAAGGAAGAATGAGGTAGTAACATATAATGGACCCCTGATGTTGCTAGCAGCTGACTTCTCAACAGAAACACAACAAACCAGAAGGGAATGGCAAGAAATATTTCAAGGAATGAAAAGCAAAGGCCTGCAACCAAGACTGCTCAACCCAGCAAGGCTCTCAATTAAAATGGAAGGTGAAGTGAGGAGTTTCCCAGACAAAAGAAGGCTAAAAGAATACACTTCCACCAAACCAGCACTGCAAGATATGCTAAAGGGACTGCTTTAAGAAGATGAAGAAAAAGAATGAGAGAGAGAGGAACACAGGTACGAAGGGAAAAAATGTATAAGTAACTATCAATAATAACTTTAAATGTAAGTGGATTAAATTCTCCAATCAAAAGACATATGGTAGCTGAATGGACAAGAAAACATGACCCACACATACGCTGCCTACAAGAGACCCACCTCAGAACAAAGGACCTACACAGACTGAAAGTAAAGGGATGGAAAATATATTCCAAACAAAAAAGACAGGAAAAAAAAAAGCCAGGGTAACAATACTTATATCAGACAAAGTAGATTTCAAAACAAAGGCCATAAAAAGAGACCCAGAAGGACACTTCATAATACTCAAAGGAAGAATCCATCAAGAAGACATAAACATTGTAAACCTGTATGCAACCAACGTGGGAGCACCCAAATATATAAGGGAAACGTTGGAGGACTTCAAGAAACACACTGATATAGACAGCAACACACTGATAGTAGGGGATTTAAACACCCCACAGTCAACAATGGATAGATCTTCCAAACAAAATATCAACAAGGATATAGTGGAACTGAATGACACATTAGATCAAATGGACTTATCTGATTGTGTGTGTGTATGTGTGTGTATAACCTTTCATCCCAAAGAAGCAAAATACACATTCTTTTCAAATGCACATGGAACATCTTCAAAAATAGACCACATGATAGGACACAAATCAAGCCTCAACAAATTCAAGAAAATTTAAATAATCCACAAGCATTTTCTTGGACCACAAGGGCTTGAGACTAGAAGCCAACCTAAAGGAAAAAACTCAAAAGCATTCAAACTCATGGAGACTGAATAGCATGCTATGAAACAATGAATGGGTCAATAATGAGATCAAAGAAGAAATCCAAAAGTTTCTGTAAACAAATAAAAATGAACACACAACAGTCCAAAACCTATGGGACACAGCAAAGGCAGTCCTGACAGGGAAGTTCATAGCAATACAGGCCTACCTAAAAAAGACAAACGTTTCAAATCAACAACCTAACCCTACATCTTCAAGAACTGGAGAAAAAACAACAAACAAAGTTCAGAAGGAGTAGAAGGAAGGAAATAATCAAGATCAGAGCAGAACTGAATGACATAGAAACTAAAAGAACAATTCAAAACATCAATAAATCCAGGAGCTGGTTGTTTGAAAAGATAAACAAAAGCAACAAGCCTTTAAGCAGACTCATCAAGATAGAAAGGGAGAGGACCCAAATGAATAATATCATAAATGAAAGAGGGGAAATTACAACTGATACCACCGAAATACAAAGGACTGTGAGGAGTTACAATGAACAATTATATGCCAAGAAATTTGAAAACCTATGTGAAATGGACAAATTTCTAGAAAAATGTAACCTTCCAACACTGAATGAAATAGAAGCTGGAAGCCTGAACAGACTGATAACAGCTGGTGAAATTAAAGCAGTAATCAAAAAACTCCTGGCACACAGAAACCCTGGACCGGACAATTTCACAGGAGAATTTTACCAAACATTTAAGAAAGAGCTAACTCCTGTCCTTCTCAGACTATTCCAAAAAATCCAAGAAGAGGGAAGACTCCCAAATTCTTTTTATGAGGCCAGCATCATCCTAATCCCAAAACCAGATAAAGACACAACAAAGAAAGGAAACTACAGGCCAATATCGCTGATGAGAATAGGTACTAAAATCCTCAACAAAATATTGGCAAACCGCATCCAGCAATACATTAAAAAGATCATCCACCATGATCAAGTGGGATTCACCCCAGGGAGCAAGGGTGGTACAATATTTGCAAATCAATAAACGTAATACATCACATAAAAAAAAGGAAAGACCAAAATCACATGATCATATCAATAGGTGCAGAAAAAGTGTTTGATAAGGTACAGCACCCATTTATGATAAAAACACTCAACAAAATGGGAGTAAAGGGGGTCAACATAATAAAGGCCATATAGAAAAACCTACAGCCAACATCATACTCAATGGGCAAAAACTAAAAGCTTTCTCACTAAGATGAGAACAAGATAATGTTGTCCACTTTCACCACTTCTATTCAGCATAGTAATGGAAGTCCTAGCCACAGTGATCAGACAAGAAAAAGAAATAATAGGCATCCAAATTGGAAAGGAGGAAGTAAAACTGTCATTATTTGCAGATGACACGATAGTGTAAATAGAAAATCCTATAGACTCCACCAGAAAACTACTTCACATAATAGCTAAATTTGATAAAACAGCGGGATACAAAGTCAATATTCAGAAATCAAAAGCATTTTTGTACGCCAACAATGAAATATCAGAATCAGAAATCAGAAAAAAATTTCATTTGCTATAGCAACAAGAAAAATAAAGTACCTAGGAATAAACTTAATCAAAGAGGTCAAAGACCTGTACTCAGAAAATTACACAACACTGAAGAAAGAAATTAAGGAAGGCAGAAATAAATGGAAGCATATACCATGTTCATGAATTGGAAGAATTAACATCATCAAAATGTCCATACTACCCAAAGCAATTTATAGATTCAGCACAATCCCTATTAAAATTACCAATGACAGATTTCACAGATATAGAACAAACATTTCAAAAATTTATATGGAACCATAAACAACCCCAAATAGCTGCAGCAATTTTGAGAAAGAAGAACAAAGTAGGAGGGATCACAATATCTGACATCAAACTATATCACAAGGCCACTGTAATCAAAACAGTACTGGCATAAGAACAGACACATATATCAATGGAACAGAGTAGAGAGCCCAGAAATAAACCCATGTCTGTATGGTCAATTAATATTTGACAAAGGGGTCAGAGGCATAAAATAGAGTAAAAATAGTCTCTTCAACAAATGGTGTGGGGAGAGCTGGACGACTACATGCAACAAAATGAAACTAGACCACCAACTTACACCATACACAAAAATAAACTCAAGATGGATAAAAGAATTAGATATAAGTCGCAACACCATAAAAGTCCTACAGGAGAACATAGGCAGGAAACTCTCAGATATTCCATGCTGCAATATTTTCACCAATATGTCCCCTAGAGCAAGGGACATAAAGAAAAGAATAAACAAATGGGACTTCATCAAAATAAGAAGCTTCTGCACGGCTAAAGAAAACATCAGCAAAATGGAAAGAGAACCAACTGTATGGGAAAATATATTTGCCAATGATACATTGGACAGGGTTTGATCTCCAACTCACATGACTCCACTCCAGGAAGACAAGCAATCCAATTAAAAAATGGGCAAAGGACTTGAACAAACACTTCTCCAAGAAAGACATACACAAGGCCCAGAGACATATGAAAGGATGCTCAGCATCACTAGCCATCAGAAAAATGCAAATTAAAACCACAATGAGATAACACTTTACACTGGTCAGAATGGCCATCATAACCAAATCAACAAACAAGAGCTGGTGAGGTTGTGGAGAAAAGGGAACCCTAGTACACTGTTGGTAGGAATGTGGATGGGTGCAGCCACTGTGGAAAACAGTTTGGAATTTCCTCAAAAAGCTAAAAATGCAACTGTCTTTTGACCTAGCAATTCCACTGCTGGGATTATACTGCAAGAATCCCGAAATACCAATTCAAAAGACCCTATGCATCCCAATGTTCATAGCAGCATAATTTACAATAGCCAAGTGCTGGAAGCAACCTAAGTGTCCATCAATAAATGAGTGGATCAAAAAACTATGGTACATTTACACAATGGAATACTAAGCAGCAGAAAGAAAGAAAGAGCTACTATACTTCACCACAGCATGGATGGAACTGGAGGGCGTTATGCTGAGTGAAATAAGCCAGGGGGTGAAAGACAAATACCATTGGTCTCACCTGTAAGTGGAACCTAATCAACAAAACAAATAAGCAAGAAAAATATAACCAGCAACACTGAAAGAAATACAAACCGACATTAACAAGAGGGGGGATAGGAGAGGGGTAATGGGAAAAAGAAGGGGAAGGGTCAAGTCAAGGAACATGTATAAAGGACCCATGGACAACGCCAAAGTGGGGAAGGATTGAGGGTAGGAGGTAGGGGTGGATGGGGCAGGGAAAAGTGGTGGTGGGAAAATGGAGACACATGTATTTGAACAATGAAACAAATTAATATAAAATTAAAAATTCAAAAAAGAATTTGTACTTTGTGTCTTTTACAGAAAAAAACAACAGGTAGAACTGTACATTAATCCATAAGTAATATTTCCCTTTTTTCCCCTACCCATAAGAATATTTGACCAAGTCTTCCTTTTTTTCATGTAATCTTATAACGAATTTTCATTATTAGAATATATCTATTACTGGCAACTAAAAGAGCCTAATTAACTTGTAATTATATTGAGATTACAGTAACTGCCATCCTGGGTTAGATCCAGAGTCTAGAACCCAGCATTGTGTTTCTGAAAGTGGCACTAAGGATGGGTTGGTGAGAAGCAGGCAAGGTATGAACATCAAGAACAGCGGGAACAGCAGGACTGGCTGAGGCGGCGGCAGTAGCCACTCAGCTCCAGCAATTGCTGTCATGGATCATATTGGGCCCAGCATGGCCAGATCTGATCTTTTCCAAGAGAAGAGATAATTCCAGATTTTATGTTAACTTCTGATCTTTACATGTTGTCAATTACTTTTCAGATTTTTAAAAACATAGTACACATCTAACTTGGATTCAGTCTGTGAACTGCCATGTGTGACTTGTATATGAAGAGCCTTGTTTTTAAAGACACAAAAAAATCCTCCTCTCATTCCCATCACAAATTAGTTTATGCCCTGAGAATTTCCCTCTTTTTCGAAGCTAAGTATTTATATTTTCTGCTGTCATACCCTTTGGAGGTACTGTATCCTATTAATTCACTTATGGAAAGTAGTGTTTCATTTTATTGACTTCAACCTACATCATTTATATTTTAAGAGGTGGCCTTCATCTACTAGACTTCAATTTACATGAGTTCCTCAGAGTTCTACAATAATAGCAGAGCCAGAGTCTGACCTCAGCCTTTCTGATCCCAAAATAGATACCACATTCTAAAACAATGTAATCTCCTCTGGAGTGGAATTAATAATCCCAACCTAGAAAGATGCGGAAGACCTCCTAGAGGAGATATGATTTGAGCTTGGCCCTGTCTAAACTGGGGGCAGGGAGGAGAATAAGGTATTTTAGGAATAGGACAGGATAGATTTCAGAGATAATAAGATAATAAGGCAAGTAATTCAATAAATCTTAGTAAAGTCAATGTTAACCCCCAAAGGTAGGTTGAGGCCTACTCTTAGAAGGCCTTGAATGCTGGGTTCCACCTGGGCTTTCTAGCTATTGAAAGTGTTTGAGCAAATGTAGTAATATGCATAGAGACATACATGCTTTGGGAAGACAAGTTGTGTCAATGTGATGGTCTAGAGCTGTGCTCTAGAAGCTATTAAAGGTAGTAGCCACTAGCTACCTGAAGCTATTGAAATTTAACTTAAATAAAATAAAATAAATTCAGTTCTTCAGTCACACTTGCTACATTTCAAGTGCTCAACCGCCACACATGTCAGGGGCTACCATACTGGACAGCACAGACCTAAAACAGTTCCATCATCACATTAAGTTCTACTGAACAGTACTGAACAGATGGAGGTAAAAAGACCAGTTGGATATTATTACTATTACAGTAGTCTAGGGGAGGGATAATCAAAGCAAAACTTGTGGAAGCACAGTGAGGATGACTAGGAGGGGCAAGGGGAAGGTTGTTGTTAAAGGCTGTTGTTAAAGTACTCATCCCATGATTGGCTAAAGGTAGTGAGAGAAAACACATTATTTCCTTAGTGGGTGTTCTTTTAAGTAGTTTTTTCTGGAATTTCTTTGGCTCCATTATGTCTTTCTTAATTTCATAGAAACTCGAGTGGTTCATTTTTATGCACTAGCAGGACCCCTTCCCCACAAGGTGCAGTGACCAGACGCTCCTACTGACAAGTAGCAGATGCACTTCGGTGTGGAGAAGGTGACGTATTTCAGAAAAATGTCATCCAAAGTACATTGATAGGATAATGACCTTTCAGCGAAGACACAACGCGAGACGGAGTCTCTGTTACTGTCTCCTGAGCATTAGTGTGATGGGGCCTCTACACACAGTGAGATCAGCAACATGCTAAGCTCTACCCATATCCTTGAAGAAAAGCATTTAGAAACAATTCTCTGACGCTATCTGCCATCAGACAAAATATTTCGGTGGATGAACTTGGGTCTGAACTCCTTATAGTTTCATTTTGTAATTCTATAAATGTGACATAACTTGAGGTATCTAGATTCACTACAAACTAAATTAGTTTGATCTCTATTAACACTCTGTCCCTACATAAACGGCATCATCACCACCTGGGAACTAGGTTAGAAATGCAAATTCTCAGGTCCCACCGAGCAAGACCTGAATTAATCAGAAACTCTGATGATGGGCCAGCAGTATGGTTTAAGGACTCCAGGTAATTCTGATATACAGTAAAGAATGTGAACCACTGTATACATAGCCAGTTATTTTTACTTAGCCTTTCAATGCTGAATTTGGGGGCACTGTTAAAATATAGGCAATTTTGACCTAGCTCCTTCATCCCCTAAAAGACCCCTATCTATCCAGCCACCATTGATTTATTTACATAATGCTGAAAGTATTTTAAAAGTCAAGAATAAAAAATTTAAAAGCAACCCAACATATGTGAAGTCCTGAACCTAGTTTAGTTGCAAGAACTTTTCTTCCGATATTGTCATCTTTCATGTTCTCTATAATCACGGGAAGGTGAAATTCATTTCCTAAATTTCAAAATAAGCATTTGGAATTCCATCAGCAACACCTCCTTGGCGTTACCACCTCCGTTTTTACGGGGAATGTATTTGGAATATAGAACAGGCACAAAGATCATTGTTTTTAGTGTCCTTCAGTCACTCTGTCTAGTGGTTGAGGAGGCATATTAAGAGGACAGCCCCCATGGAGCTGACCACTGGACACAGAAACAACTATCTTATTGTGACGTGATGAGAATAGGACAATTAGTGCGTGCTGGAGAGAACTCATTTTCGGAGTGGGGACTTTGGAGAAGGCTTCACAGGGGGTCACTGATACATACGATTTGATAAGAAGAGAAAGGGGTTAAGTGGGGGTGGTAGAAGTGGGGACTCAGTCACAGGGAACAAAATTAACAAAAGCAGTGAGGTCTGTGCGGTCGGGCCTCAGGACAAGGATGGGTGGTGGGGTGAGGCTGGCAGCGGACCAGTTCTGGGGCTTCTGACCACTCAGACCGAGTTTGGAAGGATTCACCTTGCAAAACGCACACAACTGTCATTGCCCTTCCACTCAGCCTTTCAAAATCAGAGACAATAACTTCTGAGAGAGAAGCTCCCAGGGACGACCGTCATTCATTCATTCCACAAATTTTGACTGAGCGCCAGCGAAGTGCCTGGCCCTACCGGTGATGGACGCAGCCCCCGTCCGGGGACTTCGAAATGTACCCAGGGCTGTCCCTCGCCCTGGGCCGCGGGCGCCGGAGCCCGCCGCCGCCTCGCCACTCCAACCTGCAGCTCCGGTGCCTGGGCGTCTCCTGGCAGCGCTCACCGGTTCCTCCGCGGAGGCGGGAGTGCGGGCGCCGGAGGCCCACGCAACTGCGGCCGGGCTGGCGGCACTGCCAGCACGGACGCCGGCGGTTCCCGAGCCGTTGCGGCTGAACCCGCGCGCGTTCCGGCAGGCGGGCGGCAGGAGGGGGGCGAGGAAGCGCAGCACGGACAGCGCGAGTGGGGACCAGGGTACCTGGGTCGCCCTCCCGTGGAAGCCCCTAACCTGTGCCACTCGGGCCTCCACTCGCTTTCAGGTTTGACTATCCTTAATGAAGGGCCTCCCTGGTGCCAGGCCTCGTGCCCCACACCTCACACAGTAATTCACTTGAAGTCTCCCCATAACTGCGTCTGGTCAGATGAGGCGCGCGGAAACTGGAGGCTGGAGGGTCACCCAGATCTCCAAACCAGCCCTTGGTCCGCACCAGCCGGGCTTCTCCCACACCACTGCTCGCGCTCTCCCTCCCTCCATTTACTCGCTTTAACCTCCTTTTCCTGAAGCTCAGTCCCGGTCACTTTCTCACTATAACCTTATATCCCTGATCGGCCGTTGCAGTTTTACACTTGCTGGACTGCTGTATTAAACGTTATTCACTTTACCCATTCCTTTTTGTAAATTGTCTCACCCCTATCAGGGCAGGGATTTTTCTCTTTCATTAACTGCTGAATCAGCAGTACCTAAAACAGTGTTGTAGATATGGCAAGTGCTCAGTAAATGTGTGTTGAATCATTGAATGATTGCCCTGAAGTTAATTGGAAGCTCCTGTAGGCAGCAACTGTGCCTGTTTTTTTTAGTCACGCTTCCATCAGAAGTGCCTGGCACCTAGAAAGAGGCATTCAATACATATTTGTTGAATGAGTAAGTAAATACGATGCTCACTTCATCTTTCCCTTGTGGTCACTCTCACCTCATCATCCCAGTTTGTTGGATACATTTATGAATTTCTTAGAATTCCTACCTCCAAGGCTCCTCTCCTGTGTCTATTCACTCATTGTCTTGATTCCCCACTCCCACCCCTCTTTTTTTTCAGTCACATTTTTGTTCTCATTCCTTATGCAACTTTCATTACTTCTTTCAAAGCTCCCTAGCCTGCAGGTTGGCTTGGAACATTTTCAAGCACCATGTCTTTGTAGGACAGAGAATCCAGGCTAAGCCACATTGGTAAAAAGCAAAACCAAACCAAAACAAAAAGCCTCACACAAATCACAGGTAAATCAGGTCTTAGATTTTCTTTATTTTTTTTCGTTGAGGAGCACTTGGATCCTGTACCACCTCCTAAATTGAGATCATGGTCATTGTTCATAATTTGTTCAACAAATACATATGGGGTATCTCTTATTTTTCTAGGCACTATGCTAGATGCTGGGGCAAGACAGGCAAAGTCTGAGCATGGCAAGGGATGCATAACACAAAAGAGAATAATCATGAGAAGTGATGGGAATTTTCCTGGCTTGGATCTACTTATTTCTTTTCGAGTCCAATTCTTCTGCTTACTGTAACAAGCTTTTGCATAGGAATAGGTTGGTAACAGTGGGGGTAGGTATGGGGTTATAATAACTTGCCTATTCATATTTATCTTGTTCAGCTTTATAAATGTCCCTTTTAAGCGGAAATGTAAGAAAGGAATTCTCTTTTGCGTGAACTGGAACT
Organism: Pteronotus mesoamericanus; assembly: GCF_021234165.1. Lineage (NCBI taxonomy): Eukaryota > Metazoa > Chordata > Mammalia > Chiroptera > Mormoopidae > Pteronotus > Pteronotus mesoamericanus. The sequence goes on from NW_026555085.1 coordinate 6,145,234, forward strand.
AAGGTCTAAGAACGATCAATTGATTTGCCTAGTAATACCACTCTACCCTGTTCTTCTTACTCTGAGAGGCATGAATTAAATGTGTAACATGCTCTTCAGTGGAAACTCTTCAGGGCAGGAGTCAGTTGGTTTAAAAAATGCTTCTCATTTTTTACCAGGAAAGACTCTGGTATCAAAAAGGGAGATACCAGAGTCTTTCCTGAATCAGAACTGCCTGGGGTTTATTATAAAAATGCGCATTCTTGGTGCTCATCTTGGACCTATCCAGTTAGACTCCCTTTGAGTCCTGGAAATCTTCATTGTAAACTTCCAAGGTGATTCTTGTGCACTTAAAAGCTTGAAAACTACTAGGAGAGTTTGGTGTAATACGTCAGTTTTAATGCAGGGCTAATATTTGCTTTTGGGACAGATTTCATCAGAATTCCAAAGAGCTGGCTTTATGTCCTTGAGCAGATGGGAATGCAACAGCTTTCTGGCCGGAACTCTTCTCTCTATTTTTTAAATGTAATTATTTCTTGGAAATTGGGGGTTCAGCTGAGCACGTGCTCTGCTGCTGGTGGTGATTAGGGGCAGTTTAAAAGATCTTTTGGCTCTTTTCCCAAGACACTATTTATCACTCGCTTTCCACCAGGCATTTGCCCCGCCGACCACGGTGGGGCGCACGCGATATGTGTGGCCAGCTTACGCTCTCCTTCCCGGATCCGCCTTCGCGCCCTTAATGAGAACAGACAGCAAATTCTTCTTCTGGTCTCCAGCTGTTGCTATCTTCTCGCGAGAACTGCTTCTCCCGTCCTCTTGCCTCATCAGCCCCCTCCCATGGGCAGGTTCCATATTGGGTAAAATCTCGGTTCGCAGAGAGTACCGGGATCTCTTCTCGCGAGAGTACAGCGGGAGGCTCCTGTTCGCTGGTTCTGGAACGGCGACCACTGGAACAGCAGCAGCTGAAGCGGTAGCCCGTGGCGCAGCCCGGAGTCGGCCTGATCTGGGAGAGGGTGCAGGGAGACCGTGGCGGGCGCAGCCTTGAGCTCCGGAGTGTGTCCTTCCCGTTAGCAGAGCTTGTCCTCGTCGCTGAGGCGCATCCAGCCGCTGCGGCTGGTAGGGGCCGCGCGCGCGGGAGTCGGCGGGGTCGCGGCTGCCGCACCTGTGCAGGCAGCCCGTGCGGGATCCCCGCCCTGCCGCCTGGGGAACGAGGGCCAGGGAGCGGGTGCGGGTGCAGGCGCGGCCCCGGAGGGCCACCTCCTCCCCCCGCGGCCGCCGCTGGAAGATGTCTCAGGAAAGGCCCACGTTCTACCGGCAGGAGCTGAACAAGACAATCTGGGAGGTGCCGGAGCGTTACCAGAACCTGTCCCCGGTGGGCTCCGGCGCCTATGGCTCAGTGTGGTGAGTGTCACTGGGTCTGGGGCCGTGGTGGCTAGCTGGCCTTTATATCCCAAAGCCAGGCCTGCCCCCACGGCTCAGCGATGCACCAAGCGGCAGGAATTTTCCTTGGGGAGGGCATGGCTGCCCCTTCGACCCCTTTCCAGCACCTCCTGTGCTCCTTGCACCCCCTCAACCTGCGCACTTAGGTGGGTGGTCATCTGTGTGCAGGACGCACGTCCACGGTGGGCTGTGGATGGTGGTGCTGGAGCTTGAACCTGGCTCGCACCCTGTGCGTTCCCTTCTTGGGGGTTGCAGCTCCGGGGGCAAGCACCGAGAGACGCTCTTTCGCGGCCGGGGTGTCTCCCTAATGGCATCGAGCAGAAGGACCCTCTCCGGAGGTGAGCCCACCCTGGGCCCCGGAGCCTGCCCTCTGAGCAGACAAGCCCGGGGAGCTGCCGGGAGAAGCAGAAGGGCAAAGCCCGACCGGGGAGGCTGCGGTCATTTGAGCAAAACTGACGACGAAGGGCGTTCTTTCCGGGGTTTTTTTGTGTGTGTGTGTGTTTTTGTGTTGTTTTGTTGTTGTTTTTTTTTTTTTTTGCAAATGCCTGTCGAAATCTCATTTTGAGAAGCGTTCTTTTTGAATTCTCAGTTGAATTAGCAGCGACCCATAGAGCTTAAAATACCGACTTTATCTCGGTGAGCACTGTGCCAGCTTGAGTGGTGTGTTTCCGATTCGGTTGGAAGCGTATTTCCTTTTCGCAGACTGGGGGGTGGGTGATAGTGCCTGCAAGAACAGTGCAGCTTGAGAAACTGGCGGCCTCACTGATTAGTCACATTCCACTGCTCATTTAAGCATTGTTTAATAAACAATTTTCTCATTTGGAGCAAGTGAGATCCGTTGGACGCCCTCGAGATCAAAAAGTCCTTAACAATGCTGGGAGATATTGTAAATATTTTTTTAATTACGATTATTCTTGTGAATAGTGCCGTGTTTTTGAAGTCCCTGAGAGAGTTTGCAGGAGACTTATCTACATTTATAGCCTGAGGGACACGATGGTTTTCAAAAGATGTGAAATATATCATTTTTAATTCACACTTTGTGCTTAAAATTAAATTAATACCATAAAATTTCTGGGCCTGAAACATTCACTAACTTCACTACCTTCTCTAACTTCCAAGGTTTTATACACTATTTTAGATTTACTGTAATTTGAGAGCTCTTGGTCTGAAATAGTCATGTAATTCATGCCCATCCAACATTTGAAAAGGTGTCTATAAAATTATTTCTTGTTTTGAAGCAAATTCCAGCCTTTTGAATGTATTAACCTTTAAATATAATTCCTGTGTTTCTTAAAGTCACATCATGAATTTCCTGTTTGGTAGAATCTTCTGCGATTGTGCAACTGTGTCCAGCAACAGATCATATTGCATTATCTAGTTCAAACTGCTTGAACCTTGTTGCTGATGGCACCATTCCTGACATCTTTTCCACATTTTTTAGTCCAACAACCTACATGTTAAGGGAATTTGCAGCATTTTACTATATATGTGTGTGATTGACTTGAAATTTTCAAAGATGTAGTTGGATCATTGCTCCTTTAATAGCTCATTAGTTTACTTTGTTTTTTATTCTTGAATTGACACATTTATTTTTGTAGTATCAAGTTTTTGTTACCAATGATGTTTAAACTTTAATGGAATGATATAGCAGAATAGTTCAAGTAAGGTGAGTTGTTTAGTGATCTCAGAAAGAACTGCTTGCAAGTTTTCCCTGCTGTTGGTGTGAATAGCTCTGTACTGCATTTGGAGATCCAGGTTTACAATGAAGTGCCATTAAAAGAACTCCACATTTCTTTAATGCTAGTATACTTTTTTGGCTTTGAAGCCAGAAATATCCGACACTTGGAAGTAATTAAACCAATTTTTTAAAAATAGGTAATACATTCACATTGTATAAAATTCAAAAGATATAAAAGTATATTCAGTGAAAAGTCTATTCTGCAACAATGCCATTCCTTTGCTCAGAGACAAGCACCCTCAAGTTTCTTGTGTGTCTTTCCAAGAAGGCAGAGTTTGTTTGGTCTTTGGTAGTATTTCTGTGAAGGGGATCTAAGGTGTAACCTATATAGCACATTGGTGGAGGAAAATACAACTGATATATGTCACAGTTGACTGTAAACAAATGTAACTGGTTTTGGATTGAAAATATCAGAATTTAGGTTTAAGTAAGTGTTATATCATTCAGGGTAGTTATTTGAAGTTGTTCTTTCAATTAGCAACTTTTCAGATGTGGCACATAATACTTTTTTTTTTACCTTTTCTTAGAATTAATTTTGGAGCCTGTGTTATTTTTCACCATCTTCATCCTTTGAGTGCAGATTTGATTTTAGGGAATAACAAAATGAAATTGATTCCAAATAATTTTGAAAATGTATACTAAAGTCTGGTGAAAAAGATTTAGCAATCAGGTTGATGATACTGTTTTATACCTAATATGAGTCTCAACTAAAAAGTAATGAATGACACAGAATTTCTTGTGTGATTTGTAGAACTAGATCTGAAGTCTGTTCCCAAAAGTATTGCTGAAAGTATTTTAAGGAATACAACATCACTGAAATGCATCAGTTCCCTAATCTGATTGTTCTGAAGTGTGATCGACTTTGATGTGTAACTTAAAATTTTTTTTTTATTAAAGCTATTTTTATTATTTTAACTTGTACTGAGTGTATAATAAAAAAGCAAATAGAGCCAGTATGATAACCAACCATGAGTCAAAGATCAAGGAATCATACTAGAAATTTGAGGATTGTTAGGGTTTTACAAGTATGCCTTTCCCTTTTAAGGAGGAAAGGGAACTACACTAAGTCTTGCAGTTTTAAGGAACTTTGAGCATTGTTTGAGGGGAAATGAAGCAAAACTGTTTAAGAGTATGTTGTTGCAAAGCATTGATTTTGTGGGCAGGAATCTTTGTGGTTATTTTAAGGGAACATAAACAGGAACTTAAATGCCTTTTCTCTGGGGTATAGTTTTCCAGACCCTTGCTGTTGATTAGAGGAGGTGGGGGCCACTGGTAAACTGTAAAACAGGTGAGACTTAAGAATTATTCTTAAATCATATTCAATTATTTATTCAAAATTATTTATTAAATACCAACTATGGACCTGATAGCAGACTGTGTTTCTTGAGATAGAGTGTTGAACAAGACAGAACGAGGTAATACATTCCCCTCATAGGGCTTATAGCCTAATGTGAGTAGTAGTCACATTTTATGCATTGCTTACTCTGTTCCTGGCATTTGTGGTGCACAGTTTATATTTATCATCAGTACATAAAGTATATAACAAGGCTTGGCGTAAGAGGTTGGCAAAATTTACTGAGAAATCAAATCCAGCTCCCTGAATGTTTGTGGAACAAGATGGTATATTAATAAATATAATAAAAATAAATGAAGCTAATTTTTTTTTTAGTATTAATAGCCATTTACCATTTTAAATCTTTTACTTATTTTTTTATTTAGGAGTATACTTTTTTGGCTTTGAAGCCAGAAATATCTGACACTTGGAAGTAATTAAACTTGAGCCAGGGCACAAGTTGATAAAAATATGTCATCACTGAGTATGCAAAGTGACTTTCTTCTGATCAATGAGGAAGGTTTGCCCTTTACTTTTCTTGTGATAATAAGTCTATGCCGATCTTTCTTCCCATTTGCTTTTCTTTATAACCAAAGGTGATGTCATTGGCTACATGTTATCAGTGCTAGCCAGTAAGTATTTAAGTATTCCCATTGCTATATAGAGACTCTTATGAAGTTCAGTCAACTTGGCTATAAAGTCATTTTATTTATCAAATCCTGTGTTTTCACTGATACTTTTCCACTGGTTCCCATTTTAAAATAAGGGATCCTGAACCTCCAGCTTCTCAATTCTGCCAGTTTTAATTTCTCTCTCTTTTTACAAAAATTCTTGCCTGAGGACATGTTTATTGATTTAAGAGAGAGAGTAAAGGGGGTGGAGGGGAGAGAGAAACATCGATGTGAGAAACATTGATCAGTTGGGCATACGCCAGACCAGGGAACCTGCAACCTAGGTATATACCCTGACCTGGATCAAACCCGCGACATTTTAGTGAACGGGATGACGCTCCAACTAACTGAGCCATCCAGCCAGGGCTGCCAGTTTAGTTTTTTGATACTAAGGAGTACTCTGCTTCTGATTTCACTCTAACTCATCCTCAGAGATAATCTGTGTGTCGACTTAGCTTTTCACGGGCCACTGCCCAGGTGGTGCTGAGCCCCTGAGGCTTGGGATTCAAAGGTGGAAGAATTCACTGAATTCAGTCACTCTCACTTGAGAATTAACTGATATTTCAATGGGATTTTATACTTTCTAAAGTATTTTCACCCAAAGTATTATCATCCAATCTTCCCTGGCTTTATGAAGGCTGGTCTTATTAACTGAGTTATATAGCCAAAGAGCCGGACTCATTCATTAAAGGAACAGTATACCTGTTAATGCTACTTTGGGTTTGGCTCTGGGGTTTCAACACTTTAAAAGTCTCCTGTCCTGTTCCTGCTGAGGTGGTGCTGTTCGCCGCCTCCATCCTTCCTTCTGTGAAGAAAGGGGTTGGTGGGTCACTCATAATAGAGCTGTGATTGTATGAAACCAATCCCACCAGTGCCATTGCTAGTCTGAGGGGTAATGACTTGACTTGTTAAAGTCACATCTCTTCCTCAAAATTGATAAACCAAAAAATGAATTTGTTGTCCAGATTAAATTCCTCCCTCCCACAAAATTATTAGATGCTGTGCACATAGTTAATTCTTGAATTTATGGATCTTGTTGGTTTGAAATGCTTCAATGTACATTTTGTGAAGTTGGGACTTCTGTGTATGTTTGTGTTATGTAAGTATAGGATATAAATAGAAATAATTGCCTCTCCAGGCCTTTGAAAATACATTGGATTTTTGCTCTTTACTGTGAAATTTGGTATTTATTTGTTCCTATCCAAGAGTTATAAATACTGTAGTGCTTGAAAAAAACCCCAAAACCTCACTATAAACTGGGTTCTCTGACTTGAGATCTAGAGATTTCATTTCAGGGTTGTCATGTACTCAGAGGTCATGCACATGTTTCTTCAGAACAACAAAAGGATCTCTTTAAACTTTAATTTTTTTTTTTTTTTTTTGTAAATGAAACTTCCAGTATTAGAAGTAGTTTGCCTTTGTATAGTGTTTCCATAAATTAAGTACATATGTGTCAAGGACTTATAAAATTAACTGGCTTTTCTTTTTAAAATTTTTATGCTAGGGAAGAAGAAAATTGTGGTCTGTAGATTCTACACTTTTGAGAAATAGGTCCTAGGTTCTGACATGCTTGGTTTCCATGCTGAATGTGGGGGAGAAAGAGGAACAGAAAAGAGAGGAGTCTAGGATGACCCCTGAGTTTTGGCTTAGGACTAATTGATAGGTTTTAGTGCCATTATCTGAACTTTGGAGTATTACAGGGTGTAGGATTAGAAGGCAAAGGGAGAGGAAGATGAGTTCACGCTAATCTCTTTGAGGGCAGGACTCTGTATTATATCAATACTTTGAGCATCTACTGGGAAATACAGACAAAAAAATTCTCATAAGCAACTATATTCTAAGGGGGGGGTGGAAACAGAAGTCAAAAATAAATAAGATTTATAGTCTGTCAGGTGATAAGTACTATGGGGAAAATGAAGCAATGAAAGGAGAGGAAAATACTGGGATGGCTCTGTTGTACTTTTAAGCAGGATAGACAGGGTAGGCATCAGCGATAAAATGAGCAAAGACCTGAAGGAGGTGATATAGTACAGCTGTTGGGTGTGGGTGTGGAGGGAAGGACATTTCAGGCTGAGGGATCTGCTGGTGCAGAGGCCCTGAGGCAAAGGCCCTCTGTTCTCTAGGAATACCTAGCAGATCAGTTTTTCTAGAGCTGAATGAACCACGGGCCAAATAGAGTAGAAGGAGGTAGAGGGGCCGCAGATGTGCATGGATCATGAAGGTGCTTATTTGCCTTTATAAGAACTGTGCCTTTTACTCTAAGTGAGAGGGGAAGCCATGGAGGGTTCTGACCAGAGAAGAAACATGATCTAACTTGTGTTTTAATAGATTGCTCTGCCTTGGGGGTCCCTTTTTTTTTTTTTTTTTTTTCATTTCTGCTTTTTATCAATTAGAGGTGCCAATTGCATTGGGTTAGCCAAAAAGTTTGTTTGGTTTCTTTCTGTAAGATGGCTCTAGTAATGCTTAATTGTCTTCAACTTCATTCAAAACAATTTTGTTAGATTGAATTGTGGCAGCTGTCATATCAGCACACATTTTTTTTTTAAAAACAAATCAAAATTGATGAATTTTTGGGTAGCCATTTTAATATTGAAGATGGAAGAAAATGCGCCGCATTTTTATTAGCATATTATGCTTTATTATTTCAAGAAAGGTAAAAACAACTGAAATACAAAAAACAGATCGGTGCAGTGACTCATCAAATGTGTCAAAAGTGGTTTGCAAAATCTCGTGCTAGAGATTTCTTGCTGGACAATACTCCACAGTCAAGTAGACCAGTTGAAGTTGATAGCAATCTAATTGAGACCTTATTGGGAACAATCAATGTTAACCACATGGAACATAGCAACATACTCAAAATATCCAAATCAATGAAGTTATTGGTGAAAATGAAAAATGTGTCTTTTATTTTACAGAAAAAACTAAATGGCCTTCTTGGCCAACCCAATAGTGTAGGTTTGAATGGGAGAGTCAGATGAACCGGTGCACAGTTTAACTGATGCTCACAGCTCTCATTCCAGAAAGCTCAGTACCAGAGCCAGTACTTTTGGTGGGCCCTGGAGATTGAGGGTACTCAAGCTTTTTAAATAACATGGGCTTACTTTACTTTTTCAGGTTTCTGTTGTCAAAAGGAAGGGAGCAAAGAATTATATCTAGACTTCTGACAAAAGATTAGTCTGCCGGCAGATTGGAAGTTTTCTAACTTCTTTGGGCTTCTAGGTTTTTCCTTACTATCAGGTCATATTTTAAAAGTCATTTTTACCTTCCTTCAACATTTAAGATCTAATTTATTTGGTCCTGTGTCTACATTACATTCATCTACCATTTTTCCATTATAGTAATTTTAGCAGAGGTGGGATTGTTGTTACCTATTACTAATATTTTGACTACGAAACCCCCAAAACTTCTTTGTTACCTTGAAGAAATTTTTGGATTGAAAGATTCTGCACATATATGACCCCATAAAAATCAGTAGGATTTATTGTGTTCCCCACCTTTACAGATACAAGTTTCTGTTCTCTTTCATGAAAGCTATCCCACCTTTCATTGCTCTGACACCTAGTTGCGGAAAGTAAGTGATCCTAAATGCAGATTCCCGTGGCAACATAACAGAAAGGGTATAGGACAAATGTTTATTTTGTTTAGATCTGCTGTCTGAGTAACTTTGGACCTGGAACATGTTAGGTCCTGTTACTCTGAATGATGTTGTTACAGATTTCCTTGTTTTCCGGAAAACCTTCTCCCTGAGGCCTTGATGGTATTGTCACTGTGCCTGTGACATGAAGGAAGGTATGTGAGTATGTGCGTCTCTTACTGTCAGCCCACCCACGAGTATGCTGTTGGTTGCTTTTCCAGTCTTATGATCCAGAGTGTAGGCATCACGGAGCATATGACCATAACACAACAGCAAAAAAGCGTACCAGTTGTCCCCTTTGTTTTCTTTAGTTAATTCAGTATAGCCAGTGACAGGCACTATACTAGGTGTTACATTTATAAATATTAAAAAAACAAAAAAAGCAGGAAGGGTTTCTGTTCTTGAAAGTATCATTCTACAAGGGACATATTTATATTGTTTCCTCAGATTGCTGTGGAAGTCCTCTTTTGGAAGTAGCTTTTTTTTCTCCCTGCACTTTTTAAAAAAAACAAATTGCCACCTCAAATCTACCATTATATTTCTAATGCTTCCCTTGAAATCTTGTTTTAGATCCTTCTGTGTCTTTCTTGAATCTAGTGACATAGGGGTCACTTTTTACATCTAGGGCAACTATGCAAGGATACGTTTTAGAAATCTGTGTCAGAGAAGCCTTTCCGTCTGATGATTCAGATCTATAAAGTGTTGACATCAGTATGTGCCTTTAAGAGGTCAGAACTTCCTCTTTTGATCTGCTAAGGGCTCAGGAAGACGATGTTTTAGGGGGAGGAAGGGACTGTGAGGGTAAAGGTCCTCTAAATCCTTAACCCAGCCCTCTACATCTACTTGAGGTGCAACTCTGGTGTGACAGTTTCTCTCTCACAGATTAATCTGCCCCTAATCATGCCCTTTATCTGTCTTGTGACACACAGCTTGAGGTATCTGGTTTATGCAGATGGATATTGAACTCTTATATTTTCTTACCCCTGTAGTAGATACAACTTTATTCCCCAAAATAATTGCTTTATTCTTAATATCTCCAGTAGCTATTTCTTTATTTCCACTTCTGTCAAATCCTGCATTTAGGGCTTTAGCTAACTTGAACCTTCTTGTACTTAGCCTTTTGTTAGATTGTTTATGTTTTCTCCAGGCTGCCAAATGCTGGTGAAAATCTTAGTTATCTTCCTAATTTGGTATAATAAAATATGACTCCCTAATACTTAGTATTAAATTTAAGTGAAATATTAATGTTGGTTAATAATTTTCTCATCTGATATAAATTTAGCTTGCTTCATTTTCCGATTCCCAGTTTTGGGTCCTAAGTGCCTTTATGCTTTGAAATGAACAATCTCAATAAATGATATCAATGCTAAAGGGAGCAAAAGGGGAAAAATAGCTAATTAAGAGAACAGAAAGTATTAGGAGCATTTATCAAGCTGTGTTTACACTCCCTAGTATACATAGTCTTACCTAGGGTTACTCAATCTATTGACATTTGGGGTGGGATACATTTTTTTTGTTGTGGAGGCTATCTTGTCCACTGTAGGATGTTTAATAGTGTCCCTCTACTCGACCCACTAGATGCCAGTAGCAACCCTCAGTTGGTACAGTCCAAAATACATGTAGATATTAACCCATGCCTCCTGAGGGTAAGTGGTTGAGAACTACGTATATGTCCTGTATATTTGAATTGATTGTCTGTGAATAAAGGTGAGTTCAGATAATTTGAACCTTCCACCTGCAAAAACGATAGAAACAATGTACTTCCTGTGCATATTCCTTTTGAACTCATTACCTAATGCAGCATCCACAGTGGCATTGTTCATATACTGTGTGTCCAAGTTTGTACTTCCGAACTTAATCTCAAGAATATCTCACCCTTTGCATTTCAAGTCTGTTGAAATAGAATGTTTCATGATTTCCCTCTATTATTTTTCTATACATTACTGAGGACAAAGCACTCAGAGGCATGGCACTAACAACCCTAGGAATAGATACATGTAAAATTTTATGGTTCAGCTTTAGATATGAAGAGCTAATAGCTGAAGAAAGCTTATCATTAGGTGAATGATAGTGGTCATGAAAAGTATAATCAGGAAATGACCTAATTACCTGAAGATTTCCATTGCTCTAGGTACTTAAGGAACCATAATTTTGAAAGTTTGAAATATGTGTGTATATACGAGGTCTGTCTGGAAAAAGTCTAACCATTGTTAACATAATGAGAACAGTTTGCATGACATTGATATAACCTGGTTGCCAAGGAGAGTAGAATGGTATGTGCATGTGTGGACAATGACAACTTCACTAACTAGTCAGTGGGGGCGGTAGACACCATGGAGTGAGCATGTGTACTGTGTGGCCATCATGTTCAAAATGACTGAGCAAATAGAGCAATGACTCTGCATCAGATTTTGTGTTAAGCTTGAATATTCCACTGTGAAAACTATTCAGATGATTCAGAAGGCTGCAGCTATGGGCAACTGGTGATTGGCACCTTCATCACTACAACGTACCCACTCATGCATCACATCTCATACAGAGCGTTTTGGCAAAACATCAAATCACCCAGGGACAAGCCCCCTTACAGCCCAGATTTGGCGCTCTGCGACTTACGGCTTTTCCCAAAACTAAAATCACCTTTGAAAGGGAAGAGATTTCAGACCATCGATGAGATTCAGGAAAAGACAATAGCACAGCTGATGGTGATTGGGAGAACTGTGTGAGGTCCTGTGGTGCCTGCTTTGAAGGGAACTTGAGGCATCACTGTTCTATGTACAATGTTTCTTGTATCTTATTCAATAAATGTCTCTTTTTCATATTACATGGCTGGATACCTTCTGGACAGACCTCATTTATATTTATGTTTATGTTTTAGACTTACGGTAGGAAAGGAAATCTGTTGGTATACACCAGACAGTGTTAAATGCTTACTAGTGTATAAACGAAATAAACATAAAATACTAATGAACTGTATATATAAAAAGGTGTTGATATGTGTAGAGAGATGGGGCCACTAGGGGCTATAGTATTAGTAGTTAAGTGGTTTCATAGAGAGAGAAGGATTTGAAGATTATTCTGAAGGATGGGCAGTATTTGGAGAGGTGGAAAGGGAACATTTTTAGGTTACCAGGAGAAACCATAATTAAGAAAATTAGATTTGAGATGGACTGGCCGGCAGGAGGAATATCTCAGTTGAATGAACCCAATTGTTCTTAATGCTGGTGGTTCTTCAGGATCATTTGTGGAGCTTTTAAACATACAGGTCTGTGGGTCCTACCCCTAGAAATTAAGAATTAGGTCTGGGCCCTGACTGGTGTGGTTTAGTTGGTTGGGTATCGTCCTGCAACGTAAAAGGTTGCAGATTTGATCCCCGGTCAGGGCACATGCCTGGGTTGCAGGTTTGGCCCCCAGACAGGACACGTATGGGGAACAACCAATGTTTTTATTTCACATTGATGTTTCTCTCCCTCTCTTTCTTTCTCCCTCCCTTCCCCTCTCTCTAGAAATAAATAAGTAAAATCTTAAAAAGAATTAGGTCTGCAATGGGGCTAAGGCAATTGCATTTTTGTAGGCAACAGAGCTGTTAGAGTTGCTTGAGTTTAAAGTAGTGAGGAAAAGTGTTCCTAAATGGGTCTGACTAGAGGTACAGAATGGATTGCATGAAGCGAATGTGTTGCTTTGTAAAAAGTCTTCAGTAATTTTTTTATGGGTGTCTGTTCATTTTGACTCCCCAGTTAGATTTCTCAGTTCCTTGAGTTCAGGAACTACCTGCTTAAATAGCTATTTATTAATCTCACAGTATGTTCCAGGCACTGGGCTAGATTCTAAGAATAAACTGTAGCTGCTGCTCTCCCTCATAGGCTAAGTTGGGAAACAAATATATAAAGAAATAGCTTTTTGCAATTCAGTGTCATTAAGTATTGGCTACATTATATTGCTGATTTTAGTAGTTCTTACATGTTTTCTAGTAATTGCTGAATAAGTATGCATATTAAGTTATAGAAACTGTATTTTGGTTATCCTTAGCATGACAACAAATAATCAAGGATTTGCGCCTTCAATTATGTTTTAATAATCTGCCCTATGTTACTGTTAGAGATATACTTAACCTCAGGTTTGAAATTAAGAGATCTAAAAATAGATATTGAGACTTGACTATGTGATAAGCCCCACGCATGTTCATTTCAACTTGGGACATTTAAAGCTACCTGCTTTATATAGTTCATAATACTCTCACGTAATTATCTTGAGCCTCAAAACAGCAGTGTGAGATAAGCAGGGCTGGTCACCATCATTTTATTGATTTGGAAACAGGCTCATAGAAGCTTTGTCCAAGATCACCAGCTAGGGAGTGCCAGAATCAAAAGTAGAACACAAGTTTTTCACTACTAGTTTACTTTTCTCTTTACCAGACTGCATGTGTTTATACTTCATAGACTTTTTCGAGATCAGCTCATCAAAGTACTGTAAACACAGACCATTCACTGGGGTGCAAAAATAGCTTTGTTAAATGGAATTTCAGTGATTTTTCTTGAGCACTAAAAAGACTTTATCTAGTATTCCCAAAAGTAAATGAGCTATTCTTGAAAATTCCATATTGGATTTTAAAAAATCAAGTTGCTTTGGGGTGGTGAATGCACAATGTTACATGCGGATGATGTATTATAGAATTGTATACCTGAAACCTATATAATTTTGTTATATTAACCGTCACCCCAATACATTTAATTAAAAAAAAATCAAGTTGCAAAGTGTAATGATTTAAAAATATGGCCATAAGCTCTTTGATAACTCCTCCCTTCATGAGGTGGAGCTTTACTCGCCTCCCCTTGAGTGAAGACTGTACTTAGTAACTGACTCTCTAATGTACAGAATGTGGCAGGAACGATGGAGTGTGACTGCTCAGGATAGGTCATAGAAGACATTGTGACCTCTGTCTTGCTCTTTCTCAGATCAGTTGCTCTAGGGCAGTTTCTCAGCCTCAGTATTACTGATGTTTTGGGCCAGATGATTCTTTGTTGTGAAGGATGCTTAGCAATATCTCTGGCCTTTTCCCACTAGGTGTGAGTACCACCCCCCAACCCCCTCAAACTCACACACACCAGCTGGACAGCTAAAAATGTTTGATGTTGTAAAATGTCCCCTGCAGCCAGGGGGTACAGTTGCCCTCTGCTGAGAACCACTACTTTAGGGGAAGCCAGCTGCTATGTTGCAAAGACACTGAAGCAGCCCTATGGAGAGGCCCGCAGTGTGGAGAACTGAGGCCTGTCAACGCCAGGTGAGTGAGCCATCTTAGAAGTGGGTTCTTCAGTCTCAAGCCTTCAGATGACTGTAGCTTTGGCTAGCATCTTGACTGCAACATCATGAAAGACTATGAGCCAGAAACACCGAGCTAAGCTGCTCCAAAATTCCTGACCCACAAAACCTGTGAGATGATAAATCTTGTTTAAGACATGAAATTTGGCAGTAACTTATTATCCTGCATTAGATAGCTAAGTATACACAGTATTGCTGTAAAAAATATGTACATGTCCTAAGATGGAGAATCTCAGACTGAGCAAAACCCCAGAGTTGTTAAGACACATTAATGCCTGTTAGGTACTTTTGCAGTCACGTTCACAGCATATATTTATAGGATGCTTTTCTGAACATGAAGCTTATAAACACTATTACTGTGAAAGCCTTTTAATTGTAGTAGCAGGGCAAAGTTGATTGATGGTAATACTGAATAGTTACAATGTAATATTTATTTAATATTTCAGATTTGCTTGAAAGGAGTTAAAATTTATAACTTCAAAAACATTGGTTATTGAAATTTTCAAACACAGATGTGAAGAGGTACTGATGGTGACAATGTTCTAATGAGGATTTGGAAAATAATCTGTTTTAAAAGAAAAAAATAATCCACATGTAATATTTTTGCAGTCAGTATGGGATAACCATTGCTCTTGATGCAGATGTTTCACTTCACATTTGCAATCAAAGAAATGTGTTAACTGACCAGCTTCAATGAAGAAATATAAAATCATTATATATTCAAATGGAGCTTGCAGCAAATGAAGATGAATTGCATCTTACATTTTAATGTAAATGGTTTTGGATTTTTAGATTGTGTCTGAGTGAATTTCTACATTGTTTGAATGTTTGTTTTCATCACCTCAGTAAAAGTTGAAGCAGTTGTGAAAAACATTTTTGTTCCAGTAGTTGAGAAACTTTTGCAGCAGGAGTTGGACCAGATCAGGAATGGCAAGTATCTGTCATGTGTGTTGCCATTCTCTGAGTCCCTGGCCCATGGCTAAAGTCCCTAAGAAATCCTGTCACAAATATATTTTCCTATCTGAATAACATTTTCATGAAAATAGTGAATTTGCATAAAGGTTCTTGAACTATAAGTTCTGCAAGGCAAGATAAGTGATCAGTTAAATGTTTGTGGGGGTTTTTTTTGTTTTTGTTTTTTTTAAATTTGGGCTGTGTTTTAAGCCTCTTTGAGAAGTTTTAGAAACTGAAAAGCTGTGGATTGGTCCCATTGCACATACTTGTAACAATTGTATTAATACCATCTGATGTTCTTCCCATCACTATGAAAGTGATATTGTAAGAGATTAAATTCCACTTAAAAATACTATGTATAGTGCAAATAGTCAAATAATTTTGTGATTTAAAAAAAAATTCAGTGTTTTATAGACATTAAATCAAGATATTTGAAAACTAGTGATGACATGAAAGCTCACAGTGTTTCCAATGTTAAGAGTTTTTAAAGTCAATTTTGAATCCTTTTCTACTCTGAAAAACTGGGTTTTTTTTTTTGAGATTCCTAAATCAAAACTTGAGCTCTAGTTTCTGCATAAAGTTGCCTTTATTTTCATGTTATTTCCAAATGGAGGGGCAAGGCATAGCATCAAAACTACAGTGATACAGAGAGAAAATGTAGGTTTCTGTAGTAAAGGGATATATGTATCGAAAAATATTTCCAGTATGGTATTTATTGAAATTTGTATCAAGTATTACAAGTAAAGAGAAAGTACCAAGTTAGTAGTCTGAATTAGTTATTTAGAAGGCACATTTTGAAGGCTGTTATTAACTTGAATTCAGTTGGAAAAAAGCCTGAAATTGTATGGTCTGTGGAAGAGTAAATATTTCCATTAATGTGTTTTTCTTGTTAACCATTATTGAGGGCTCACTTTTCCTTACTAACATCATTTAGGGATTAGAAAAGTCACCTATAACCATTGAAAGAAATTGTAAAGTTACTTATGATCCCTACAAATTACTCAGAGACTTGCCAGGTCATTGCTTTTTCTTCATTCTTTTGGGGAAAATCCATATTGTTTTTTGAGGAAAATCCTGGTGCAGTCATTTGTACTTTCATGCTTTGTGGACATGGGCACTTGTCCAGGTTAGACAGTATATCACCTTTTTAAGAGCTTATCTCCCTCTACCTGCCAACTCAGCTGACTGTCAGAGCATATTGATCTGCCTTTATCTTGCAACAGAGCAAATCTGCAAGCCAGGTGCCCATCATGGAACATGAACACAAAGTCATGTCTATACCTGTCAAGAGCTTTGTTGATGGAAATCATCTTGGAGGATTGTCTAAGGAATATGGAATTTATTATCTATTTTCGAAACACGTGTAAGATTTCCTCTTGGATTAAGTCTGTCAGAGCAGAATGTCATGCTGTTTTATACTTTCCTCCCTCCTTTGCTAATGAACTGTATTTTAGCTTTGTGAAAGTCCTGTTGATGGATGCTCTAAGGAAAGAACCACCTGAAACACACTTATGCAGTATTTGTGTACGGATGTTGATAGGAAGTTTTTGCCACATTCTGTTTCTCCTTCATAAACATACACAGGAGGGACTTTTCTCTGGTTTTATTACAGGAGTAATTATACCTCTCCTCAGTTCTCTTGAGTACCTGGTTTGTTTTTATTATATGGTTCCTGGGACGCATGTCTTAACTGGTTGTGTTTTTTGTGATGGCTTTAGTGGAGTAGGAGCCAAATTTGAAGCCCATCTCTAACAGTATTTTTAGAAAGGTCCTCCTGATAAACGTTTTGTGCTAACCTCACCCATACTGAATTTCATATTTATCTTATATTCCCTTAATCACTTACTGTTGCATCAAGTTGTAGATACATATTTCCCGGCTACTTTAAATCCACTGTGGAATAAAGCAGGGTGGTATATGTAAATAAATTAGAAGTTAAACAGAATTATTTAGGATGTATTAGAATCTAGTAAGCCTTTTTTTTTTTTTTTTTTTTTTTGGCCAGTTGTGTGGGAGGCAAGTATGAATGTGTAACAAAACATTCAATTTCCTTAATGAATATTATTATGTCTTAGGCACTGCTTTCCTGATCAGCAGTAGATGTGTGACAGTGACATCCTAATGTTAGAGTAACTGCTTCTAATGAATTTTATATTCCTTTATTTTGTTAACCACATCGGTAATTTTATAAAATGTGAATTAACTGTAAATTTGGAAAACCTCATGTGAATTTACATTTGGGGCACAGACTTATTAAGCAGTGTATCTTATCCTGAATTTAGTTTGGAGAATCTGATCATTGTAAAGATAATTTCATTTTATGACATTGTTTATGAAAACAAGGTTTTATTTGTAGTTGTAGTTTTTAAAATGTGATTTAAGAGGAATCTTCCCAACTGGTAATACTAGTGAGTGAGTCATTATAATAAAGGTAAAGCCAAAAGCTTGTTCTAGGGTTGTCCTCACCCTGGAAAAAGAGAAAGCATTGAAATTAGACAGATTTGGGTTTGAATCTCACTGCATATGAGTTATATGACCTTGGGTGAGCTGTTAATGTTTCTTACCATTAATTTCTCATTTTGAAAAGTAAATATATCTCATAAAGTTATTAGTGTAAATGTTAAATTAAACATTGCCCAAATAACATTTGGCATAATCAGGTATTCAATAAATTTGAATTTCTTCTCAATTGGTTTCTTCTCCTTTAATTGATTTTATCAGGTGATTTTTTTTCAATTATTAGGAGTTTCTGCTTTTGGTAATTATAATGTTTATTTTAGATAAGATACATGATTTCTCTTTCTCCAAATACTGTTTTGATCAGTGATAGAACAGGAGGCTCGTTCAGAGCAATTAATTACTTAAAGAGGTGGGGGCAGGAATGGATTGTATATTCCTTGCTCCAGCAGCTTTTGATATAGCAATTACTAATTAATAAGTAGAGAGCAGTTCTCTTTTGTGAGTAAAATATGTTTTAAAAAGTGGGGAAATGTGTCCTTTGAAATAAAAATTACTCATCTGTCCTGAGGAAACTGCAATTATGGAAGAAGCAGTGTGAATTAAGATATCCATCATATTAGTATTTATAAACTGTGTGTATATGTGTATGTGAATGTGAATCAAATGATTATAATGTCCACCAATAAGACACATTGAGTAGATTGTGGTGCAGATATTTAATTATTGTTAGTGATTGTTTAGTAAAATGGAAAATGCTTATGACTGAAGGATACAAATTTATGGGCAAAAGGAGATTTACAGTTGTGAGTACACAAAACAATTTATTCCTGTGTCATTTATTTGTATTACAACTGTAAACCTACTTTTGTCCAGCCCTGTATTATGAGTATAGCCATGTAAGTATCATCTGAAGGGACTATTAAAGTTTGAGTGTCTCTTTTGTTTTAGAGCAAAAGAACAACACAGATGACTTATGCTTCTAACTTTATTATGCCCTTATTAAAAGATGTAAGCTCATTTTTTTAAAATCAGAAGATGGAAACATAAAAAGCAAAAATGTTAAAAGTCTGAATATATTAGACATTTTTCTCTGCATATGTGTATACACATGTATGAGTATACATTTTTTGCCCCACAGATAGGATCATTCTTCTGAATCTTGTTTTCTTTCCCATCAGTAGTATAACATGTACATATTAGTATGTGGAGATTCTTGTTAATGGCTGTAGTGTATGGTACATGAGAGTGTACTATAATTTAACTCTCCCGTATTGGACATCAAGATAGTTTCCAATTTTGTTCTTGTGAACAGGCTGCAAGGAAAATTTATATATTTTAACCTAATTTATATATTTTATATACAAAATTTTAAGCCCAATTTACATATATATATATTTTTATTTTCACCTGAGGACATGTTTATAGACTTTAGAGAGAGGAGAAGGGAGGGAGAGAGAGAGGGAGAGAAATGTGAGAGAGAAACATTGATTGGTTTGGTTGCCTCTTGTATGCACCCTGACTAGGAACCAAACCTGCAACCTAAGCATGTGTCCTGACTGGGAATTGAACCCACAGCTCTTCGGGTTTACGGGCTGATGCTCCAACCAAATGGGCAATAATGGCCAAGGCCCAATATACATATTTTTGAACCATATTTTTTGAAAGTGGTCAACTGTCTGTTTATAGTTGCACTGTATTATTGGGCATTCTCTGCTTTCATGTATGTTTCATCATCTCAGTTAGATGGTAAGTTCTATGACATTAGGTACTGTGTTTAATGTTCTTTTTGTATCTACAAGGAATCTCATGAAGGAGATATTTCAGTAAATACTTAGGAAGTGATATTGGTATTTGTGAGGTAACACATCATTGATTATGTCAGTATTTTACTTTCACAGGGAGTAGTAGAACTTCAGGGATTGAAAACGTCTCTTTAATAAAGCATCTAGAGTGAAATTTATTTCTTATGAAATATTTTTCATTAATATTCTCCTGAGTTCAGTGTAAGATTACAGGAAAAACTTTTTCTTTATGAAATGCAATTAATTGTAGTAGGAATCATTATAAAAAGCAGAGTTCATACAATTAGAAAATATTTTAAATGGACTGAACTCTGCTTAGCAAAGTTGAAGTTGGTTTTCCATTGTGGTATTATGGTTAAGAGGTCACACTTCCAACATACCACTTGGATTTGAAGCTCTCCAATTTTCTGTCTGTCTCCTGGGTGATTACTCAACTTCTTGGTACCTAAGTTCTCTCATGTGTAAAGGGATATAATAATAATAATGCCTAATAAAGTTGTGGTAATTAAAGATGTTTATTCACATAAAGATCTAAAAACAGTGACTAACAGTAATAAGCAGTCAAATGTAACTTTTAAACATTAATATGAGTTTTTGTTAGATGCTATTGATTTTATATAAATTGAGAACCAAATGAAAAGTAAAGTTTTACCTTTCATATTTTAGATAACTATTGTTATAAGGTACTCTTTTTATACTTTCGTTAAGCATTTATGGAGAATGCTTAACCATGTGCCAGGCATTATGCCAAGTCTTGTACAATAGTGACACTTCTGGCTCTCGGGATGCTGAGGGTGACTGAGGAAGGTGGACATTGGTAATGTCTAATCCTGGGCTTTACAGTGGCTTAGGCCTGTTGCTAAATGTACTGCAAAAGTTACCACATTTGATCCTAACAAACACCGTACAGATTAGATATAAACATTATCTTCATTTTATAAATGAGGCTGAGAGAATTTAATTAACTTTCTCAAGATTATACAACTACTAAATCGCAGAATGAATTAAAATCCAGATA
Organism: Pteronotus mesoamericanus; assembly: GCF_021234165.1. NCBI lineage: Eukaryota > Metazoa > Chordata > Mammalia > Chiroptera > Mormoopidae > Pteronotus > Pteronotus mesoamericanus. The sequence continues at coordinate 6,165,579 of NW_026555085.1, forward strand.
GTCTAATACTAAAAATCCAGCCCCTATTTAACCACTCTGCTGGGTTGTAAATAAACATATAATAATAAATTGTAATTGGGGTCTGTACGGTACTAATTAATCCTAGCCTGCCCTTTGATTAATAGATACAGAAGTCAAATAGAGATTGAAATAATGCCTTTTATTACTATAAAGCTGGCATGGGAGAATGCCTCCTCATGGCTTGGACTTGCAGCTCAGGCAGGCTTCTTATCGCCGCCCCCCGCCCCCGACCCCCCGCCAATGGAATTTGCACACCAAGACACAGGCAGCTCACCTAGAAACCTGATGACATCCCCTGGTCTCGGAAGCCCAGCGGGCTTACCCATGAAGGGGAGGGGCCTTAGCCAGGCAGCCTCTGAGGTGGAGAGTTGGAGGGCATGGGTCGCACAGGAGCAATGGCCTTTTTTTTTTTCAGTCTCACCAGAGCCAGTGAGGAGTTTACAGAGGAGTGTAAATTTACCTGGTTCTTCCAAGAAGGAAGAAGTTACTGTTTCAAGGGTTTCAGGAACATAGGGAGTAGAAGAGAACGCCCCTCCCTTTATGTGGGATAAGGTAGGAGGCAATGAGGGTGTTGTGCCAGAGGATAACTGCTTGGGACCTCTTACGTATATACCTCCAAAGGGATGACTGTGTAAGCCTGTGCTTCTGGGAGAAGGATTCTGCTGTGGGGCGGACGGAGGTGTAGAGGTGTGGAGAGAAGAGCATTTCAGGATCCGCCTGCCTGCAAAGTGGAAGGAACTGACAGTTGCCAGCATGTTCAGAGCACAGTGTCCAAGAGGAAGGAAGGACTAGCACAGGAGCAGGGTGGGACGGTTATCAGTGGTCACATCACCTTAGCCTGGAAGGCTGATAGGAATATTCCGTTTTATTTTATATGCCAGGGAAGTTCTTTGAAGGGTTTGAAGCAGAGAAGCGGTGTCATCTAAGTTATATTTTTAAAATATTGTATTGGATGCCTGTGGAGAGTATATTAGAAGGGAGCAGAGGAGGCAGGGAGACCAGTCAGTGTAAGGAGGCAGGCTGGTGATGAGGATGTCTTGGAGTGGTGTGGAAGCAGTGAAATGAAGAGAAGTTGAATTAGAGGTGCATTTTGGAGGTGGAAATCTTAAGACTTGCTGAGGGATTTGCATGGTGGAGGGGGCAGGAGACTAGAGGAAAGGGAGAAATCAAGGGTGGCATTCAAATGTCTGGCTTGAGCAACTGGATGAAAAGTGCATTTGTTGAGATAAAGGAGACAGGGAGAGAAATAGTTCTGGGTGTTTAAAACGTGACTAAGTTTAAGGTCCTTACGTATTTTTATACGGAGGTGTCAGGTAGGCAGCTAGGCTCAGAGATTTCATTGAGGGACATAGATTTGGCAGTTTTCGATATATGGAAGGCATTTAATATTAAGATCATGGGTAGAGAAGAGATCATCTAGAAGGAAAATGTGGGAGAGGGAAGAAAAGAGGGCCCAGTACCATGCCCTGGGGAACTCCAGCACATGGAGCTTTTGTAGAGGAACCATTTGAGGTGGAGACAAAAGGAGCTGGTGCAGAGGTCACAGACAACCAGCAGGATGTACTGATATGAATTCCAGGATGGAGAGTGTTTAGAGAAAGTGAAAGCAGTAACCATGTCCATTGCTAGTCCAGAAAAGTGACCATTGGATTTGGTAACAGAGGGCATTGAGGACACTGGAAGAGCAGTGTAGGAAGTTGAGGAAAGATTGGGAGCTGAGGAAATGTGTAGATCTGTGCTTCTCAAACTTTCAGGTCCTGAGATACTGCATTTCTAAAAGCTCCCAGATAATACCAGTGCTGCTGGTCCATGGCATAGTGGTTCTCAAATTCCAGTGTGTGTTAAAATTATATAGAGGGCTTGAAAAAATACAGATTACTGGACCTACTTCAGAATTTCTGATTCAGTAAGTCTGGGGTAGCACCTGAGAATTTGCATTTCTTATAAGTTCCTAGGTGATACAAAATCTGCTGGTCTAGGAACCACACTTTGAGAACCACTGGAAAATTTTAACTGTGATGGGAAGGTCAAGAGAGATTTTTCATTTGTTAAGGATAGGAAATAACCAGAGCATACTTATGCTGATGAAAACGATCCCTTAGGTAGGGAGAAACTGATGTAAGAGAGAAAGGGAACAAAGGAGTTAAACCCTTGAAAAGATGAGGGAGGAGGGCTCTGAAGCATGTATTGAAGTCTTAGGTTTTTATAAGAAAGTGCATGCATCCTTTAGCAAGAGAGAAAGCAGAAAACATGGGTCCAGTGCAGATGGGTTTGTAGATTAAGTGGAGGGAGATGGAGCTCCCTTTGATGGTTTCTATTTTCTCAATGAAGACATGGGCTCGCTACTCCTGAGGAAGGAGGGTGAGCTGGAGGTTTGAGGAGAGAGGCTGCGGCAGATGATGACTTTGAGTAGGAAAATCAACTTTAAGAGGGGGTGGGGAATGGCAGTATTGAGAGCCTTATTTGGGATTAAGGTCAGAAATTAAGAGTGGAACCAGCCCTAACCTGAGCTGTGGCTCAGTTGGTTGGGCATTGTTCCGTGAAGCAAAAGGTTACTGGTTTGATTTCTGGTCAGGGCACTTGCCTGGGTTATGGGTTTGGTCCCCAGGCACGGTGCATACAAGAGGCAGCTGAGGAATACTTCTTTCCCTCCTTTCCCCTCTCTCTAGAAATAAATAAAGTCTTTAAAAAGAGTGGAATCAGTCTATATGATTGTGCTCTTTTTTCCACCTTCAACCACAATTAGTTCTTGATTCAAACATGGAGAATTAAATAGTTAGGATCTCCTAAAGTTAGACTTTTCAGATGAGTATGTTGGGGAGAGAGGTGCAAGAGAGAGGAACAAGAGAAATTAGACCTATAATCTAAGCCAGACAAAAAGGGAAGTGAAGACAGGAGAGGGCTGCAGGGCAGAAATAAGCAATGAGGAGGTCAGTGAATTATCATAGGGTACAAGTAAACTAAAACTAAAAGGCATAGGTTTGTGTTGGAAAAAAGTGCTGACATTCAGAATTTTGTAGGTAGGGCGGTTCTTGCTGGTGATAGAGGTCCAGAGTGTGACCAGAAAGGTGGCTGAGTGAGGTGGGGTTTCCTGGAGAGGTCAGGAAACTAAGAGGCCCTCCCCCTGGCTGTTGAAGTTGCCAAGAATGATGGCAGGGTTGGAAGTGGAGAGAGACTTTGAAGTAAGAACTAACTTTTAAATGAATGATGGAAAATTCCTGGTCAGTGTATAACAGCAGCAGAGAGGGGGGAAGATTGAGACAGAGACTTTTATAAAACAAAGGGAAAGTTACAGTCTGGAAGTGGTAATGTTTGGCAAGGCAGACAAGCATTGAGGTACTTAGAATATGAGGGAGAGAATGCCTTCTAGATGCCAGGCTGTAAGAGAACTAGTGTTTCTTCAAGGTACAGCTTAGTTTCAACTAAAGAAAAGAGATGGAGGGGAGGTTTGGAAAGGGGGTGAAGTTGTACAGGAGTTCATCAGAATTTGGGAGTTGAAGAGCAAGGACATAGTGTAAGGATTTGGAAGTGAAGGTAGGGAACTTCCGGCATCAGTCCAGAGTGATGTGGGAAAGAGTTTGATGATAATAGATGACCTGAAATTCTTGGATGCCCGTTAGAGGCTGTCATAAACTGGAGGATGGAGGCATGATAGGATCAGCCGAGTCTCTAAAAATAATACAGTAACATACACATTAAGTTTGTTGAGGAAGATGTCCTACATGATCAGCTTTTACCTATGTCTCTGACCTCATTCTCTTTACTCTGCTGACCCCTTGTTTTTGCACACACACGATCTCTCTTTCTGCCACTCTAGCATGCTATAGTAGTTTTTCTACCTGTTTCTTTTTCCTTTTGTACTGGCTCTTCCGCGAGGCAGCATAGCTATGCGGTGAATAGCATGAGCTCTGGACCCAGACTTCTGCTCTGCTACTTTGTAGCTTTGTGATGTTGGGCAAGCTCAGTAACCTCTCAGTGCTACAGTTTCCTCATTTGTAATGGGGGAATGGTTAACAGTACTTACGTCATTAAGGATGTTGGGGATTAAAAGAATTAATTTTTAAAATTAATGTGAAAAGCTTAGAACAGTTCCTATGCAGTAAAGACTCAGGTGTTAATATATTTCTAATGCTTGAAGCTCTTTTTTCCCTATTTTTTAAATTTTATTTTAATTTTTTATTATTTTTTATTTGTATAGTTTTTTAAATTTATGAATCATGTTTATTCTATTACACTTGTCTCTATTTTTCCCCCTTTGCCCTCCTCCACCCATCCCACCCCCACCCCCCACTCCCACAGTCAATTCCCACTCTGTTGTCCATGTCCATGGGTCATTCATACATGTTCTTTGCCTATTCCCTTCCCCTTCTTTCCACCATTGTCCTCTTTCCTCATCCCCTCTGGTCACTTTCATTATGCTCCATGTTTCCATGCCTGTGGTTTACTTTGTTAGTTTATTTTGTTGAATAGAGTCCACTTATAGGTGAGATCATATGGTATTTGTCTTTAATTAACTGGCTTATTTCACTTAGCTTAATATTCTCCAATTCCATCCATGTTGTCACAAAAGGTAGAAGTTCCATCTCTCTCTTTCCTTTTCTTTCTTTCTTAAATGCAGATTGATTTTATGTATTTTTTTAAATGGCAAAGTAAATTATAAAATACTAAAAAATGTAAAACCGTTATAAAGTCTCAGCAATTAAACCAACATAACACCAGCACAGAAATAACCAAGTAGATCAATGAAATATAATGAGCATTCTAGAGACAAGTGTATATATCTGTCTAACAATGTAATATATGATTAAGTTGATATTTCAGATCAATGGGTAAAACAAGGCTTATTCAACAAATAAGGCACATGGACCACTATTACTTGAAATAAAACAAATGTAGAGCCCTGTTTCACACATTATACAAGAAATATTCAGGTGAGTAAAAAATCAATATGTAGACTCTAAGGAGTTTTAGGAGAAAATACAAAATTATATTTTTCGTGACCTGAAGTAAAATATTCAACGCTAGAAGCTATAAAGTGAAATATTGACAATATGGCTATATTGTCAGTCTTAAACATTTAAGAATGAACAGTAATATGTGTATAAAAAAGTTAAAGGGCAAGTAATAGAATAGGAAATTATTTGCAGCCCATCTAAAGAAGGGTTAATGGTTTTTTGTTTTGTTTTTTTTTAGGGAAGAAATTCTACAAACATTTAATCAAAAAATGGATAAAAATACCAAAAAGTCATTTAAAGCTTTTTAAAAATAATAGAAATAGGCAAGAAAAAAACCAAAAACAGGTTTAGTTTCAACAAATAATAAAATACAATAACATCATTGTCACACTCAGATTAATGCATATTTAAAAATATTAGTAATATCAAGTATTGGCAACTGTGAAAGGAACTGGGTATTCATGGACTCTTTTTCTTCATTTTTTTAAAGCAGTCCCTTTAGCATATTTTGCAGTGCTGCTTTGGTGGAGGTGTATTCTTTTAGCCTTCTTTTGTCTGGGAAACTCCTCATTTCACCTTCCATTTTAATTGAGAGCCTTGCTGGGTAGAGCAGTCTTGGTTGCAGGCCTTTGCTGTTCATGACTTGGAATATTTCTTGCCATTCCCTTCTGGTTTACAGTGTTTCTGTTGAGAAGTCAGCTGCTAGCCGTATTGGAGCTCCCTTATATGTTACTACCTGTTTCTCCCTTGTTTCCTTTAGGAGTCTCTGTTTGTCTTTGATATTTGCCATTTTAATGACGATGTGTCTTGGAGTGGGCCTCATTGGTTTCCTCTTGAGTGGGACCCCCCGTGCTTCCTGGACTTGCGTGACTTTTTCTCTCCTCCAGTGAGGGAAGTTTTCCATCATTACTTTTTCAAACAGGTTCTCTATCCCTTCCTCATCCTCTTCTCCTTCTGGCATCCCTGTTATACAGATATTATTTCCTTTCAGGTTGTCCTGCATTTCCCTAAATGCCTCTTCATTCTTTTTGAGTCTTTTTTCATTTTCTTGCTCTTTCTGGGAGCTTTTTAGTACCTTGTCCTCCAGCTCACTGATTCAGTCCTCAGCTTCATCTAGCCTGCTTTTGATTCCTTCTACTGTGTTCTTCAACTCAGAAATTATATTCTTCATTTCCTCTTGTCTCTTACTGATAGTTTCTGTGTCCTTTTTCATGCTGATACAGTTTGCAGTAAGTTCCTCGTAGTTTTTCTGTAGTTTTTTTGTAATTCTCTCTGAGCTCACTGAGCTCATTGAGCTTCCTTAGAACTGTTGTTTTGAACTCAGTATCTGATAGTTTACGTGCCTCTATTTCATTTATTTCTCTTTCTGGGGATTCCTCCTTTCCCTTCGAGTGGGGCATATTTCTTTGTCTTCCCATTATTTGTGAGACTCTTCTTTTTTGCTTCTGCTTCTTAAGTTGATCTGTCTTGACTTCCTGACTTTGTGGTGTGAACTTCTATGGTAGGAGACTGCTGTTTTTACTTTCTGGATCTCCTGATGATGTCAGATGTTGGCCCTGCCTGACCTTAGGCAGTCTGTTCAAGACTTCCAGGAATCTACTGTTTGTGGCTGTGTCCTTCAGCTGTTAATCTAGTCACTGTGCACTCAGCAGGCTGCCTTAGACATCTCAGGGGGAGGCGGAGTCCCTCCTGGGGGCGGGGCTGTTGGGTCCTCTGATGTTGGTGCTGCTCAGGGGTAGTGGTCTCTGCCTTAGCAAGATAGCCACTGGCACATGGGGAAACGAGTCAGCACTGAGATCCGGCTGGCCACTCTCCCAGTTCTCCCCCCAAAGCCTCCCTCCCCAGTCTCCTCCCAGGTGTATCCAGCCCACTCTGCCCCCACCTCTGCTGGAGACCAGGGTAAGTGGCTGCAAATAAAAATTTTGCATTGGCCCTTTAGAAGGCTCTTTGCGTCTCCAGCAGCCTGTCTCTGGCAGAGAACAACCCTGCCGCTTTTCACAGCTGGCTGTCCTCTGTACTTTTTGGTTTCTGATGCTGTGGGCTAGAGATCCCCACTTTTGATTTAGACCCCGCTCTTCTCAGAGGCATCCAACCAGCCGTTTCAATATCCTTCTGGTGTTGCTGCCTGTGGGTGCCCCACCTGCATTCTCAATTCTGTACCGCACTCCTTACGAGTTAGATTGCGCTAAAGGTGATCCTTCTGTGTCCGAGGTTACGAGCCTCCTCTATCACTGTTGTTCAGTTGTTTGTTCCAGGTGATTTCTCCACAATTTAGCTGTAATTCCAGGTTGTTCCTGGGAAGAGGTCAGTGTGACTTCCACTCACTCCTCCACCATCTTAATTCTCTCTGTTTTTTCCCCTATTTCTTTACATGGCTGCTACTTCTCATCATTCAGTTATGTCACCTCAAATGTACTTCCTCAGACATCCTAGCTAAAGTAACATGATGCCATTGGTTTGTTGTTGTTGTTTTTACTCTTTATCCCATTATACTGTTTTGTTCAGTCATACTATTCATCACTGTTTGAAATTATTTTATTACTCTGCTCCTCTCCTCTCCCCACTTCCCCTGAAGGCAAGTATTTGCTGACTGTTCCCTCCTGTGTCAGCTTCTAAAAAGTGTCAGATACTTTATAGGTGCTCAAGAAATTTTTGTACCAAATTGTCCTGCACACATGATGGTTTCCAAGGCCTCTACTTTGATCAGGCAGCATATGGTGGCAAAGTGACAGTGAGAGACTTAGGTGAGAAGACAGGTGGAATCTATCTCCTTGTCTATTAGTCTCTTGACTCATCTAGATCAGGTGGCCTCCTTTTATATTATTGGGACACAGCCACTTTCATTTTTAAATTTGGCTGCTTTTCAGCTACAACCACGGAGTTGGGTAGCTGTGACAGAAACCCTAAGCCTCACAAAGTCTAAAATATTTACTATCCAGCCCTTCACAGAAAAGTTTGCTGACCTCTGATTTAGATGCATAGACAAAAAAAAGAGTAGAAGGAAACACAAAAAATAATAACAAAAGATTTGTTTGGATAATGGGATTATGGGTCATTTTTTATCTTTATACTTCTTTTTTTTGTATTTTGTTACAGACCCATTTAATTTAGAAATGAAATAGCCTTGTAAATGCTAGTTTTGAAGTATTTAGAGCACATTTCATGATTTTTTCTTCCCTATAGTGCTGCTTTTGACACAAAAACTGGGTTACGTGTGGCAGTCAAGAAGCTCTCCAGACCATTTCAGTCCATCATCCATGCCAAAAGGACCTACAGAGAACTGCGCTTACTGAAACATATGAAACATGAAAATGTAAGTTTGTCATTTGAGGAAGAATAAGTTGAAAAAACTAGAGAAAATTGTTTTAACTACTGCAATGGAGATACATTAGAGTGTATCCCATTAGCAGCCTCTGCATTACAAAAGGTAGCCATGCAAAGACTTGGAGTGAAATTGGTGCATCTTCCTCGAGTTTGAGTTTTACTCAAAGATTTTTAGAGGAAAAGTATTAAAAATTTTAATGAGAAAGGCTATATTATGAGGTATAACAGTTTTTAAGGATTTTTAAAAGAAAATATTACAAAGAAATTTTGTATCCTTTACCTGATTTACTTAAGGCTGTCTTACCAGAATATGAGAGTCTGTGACTCTTTTGTGTTAAGGGTTATCTCAGTGGAAAAATTTGAGGAAGAGTGCCTTGGCATTACTGATAGTTTTATCAGAGATGACTGTTATTTTATGTACAATTTACTATTATAATTTTTCTTTTTAATCTGGAAAAACAGCTTTACCAAATTTGGGTATTTTAATAAATGTGAAAAAGATATTGTTTAAATTAAATAACCTTTTCACCTTTTCTATTAATTTGGGAATTTGAGAACAATGCTGTTCTGCAAAGGGGTGCTTAAAAGTTCTAATGAGGTAAATAAATGGGTGCAATTGGAATATTAACGGACAGTGAAAAAATGGTTGACTGATTATTTTCCTGTATTTCAAAATCCAATTAAAAAGAATTTGTGTGATTGCTATTTGAAAGGAACTGTAAATTTTGTAGCATTGTAGACAAAGACCATAAAGATTTTTTTTTTTAATTTTGATTTGAGCCCTGGCTGATGTGGCTCAGTGGATTGAGCACTAGTTTGCAAACCAAAAGGTTGCTGGTTCAGTCCTGGTCAGGGCACATGCCTGGATTGTGGGCCAGGTCCCAGGTTGGGGGCTTGTGAAAGCCAAATGAACAGTGTTTTTCTCCTTCTCTTTCTCCGTCCCTTCCACTCTCTAGAAATAAATGAATAAAATCTTTAAAAAATTTTTTTACTTGATGAGAGAGATTGATTTGTTATTCCACTTATTTATGCATTCATCGGTTGCCTCTTATGTGTGCCCTGACTGGGGATCAAACCGGCAACCTTGGAGTATCAGGACCAATGCTCTAACCTACTGAGCTACCCAGCTAAGGCCAACCATAGAAATTTTAGTCATTTGACCTATTGATAGTTACTGTGTAGGAAAAAATTCAAAATCTAAATATACTTCTTGTCTATTCAGACTTTTTGTTTTAATAATTGAACTTCTTTGTTCATAGTGACAGAAAAATAACAGATTATTGAAACTTTATTAATATACATTTGTTTCACAAAGTATGAATTTCTTTTACATTGAGAGCATCAGACTTAAATTTGGAATTGGATTGTGGGTGCTGTTATAATCACAGATGCAGCTTCCTATTTTCATGTTTTATTTTAACTGCAAACTATTGAGAAAATCTTGTTTTCTACAGGTAACCTTATTTCTAGGTATAATTTTATATGAGGGTCCCCATGCAAACCTGAGAGTTTTTAAAAATGTCAGTGCAGAGCTGCAGCCTTTCTAATCAGTGACATGTTTACAAAAAATTGAGATTGTGGGAAAAGCTGCCAAGAGAAGCTTTCTTCCAAGGTCTGCATAAAATCAAGGTGGCCTGGTAGCTTAAATGACAAGTATACATTTGGTTTTCAACACAATTGAGTGTGTATGCTGATTTTCATTACACATTGATGAAGGTGGCAGAGACATTGTCATAACTTTTTAAATATAAAGAATACTTTGAGCCCTGGCTGGTGTGACTCTGACCTGCAAACCAGAGAGTTGCCTGTTGGATTCCCATTCAGGGCATATGCAGGGGTCGTGGAAGAGGTCCCCAGTAGGGGGCGCATGAGAGGCAACCACACATTGATGTTGCTCTCACTCTCTTTCTCCCTCCCTTTCCCTTTCTAAAAATAAATAAATAAAGTTGGGGCGGGGGGGGGGGAATACTTTGAAAATGGAATGCAAGCTAAACATAGAATTCCAAGAGACCTCTAGGAAGCCCCAGGATCCCACTGATGTTGCCTACACTAATTTAAGAACTTCTGGTTTACCAGTGCTATACTTTATTGTTTTGCCTTTCTCTATAGACAAATTAAGCCAGTGTTTCTGACACAAATTGTTTTGAGTTACCTGAATCTGCATTGGCTTTTCCAGTGATCATAAGCAACAGCTTTATTTAGTTTTTATGCTTTAACTTTCTATAATGGGATAATTACAAGTGTATCTAAAATGATATTGGGCTGGTTATATTTGGGCTATTTTGTATTTGTAGAAATGAGGAGGCCACAATGATGGATACAAACAATTTTTCTAATTTAGGAAAGGTTAGGAGACTCCTTTTAGAAAGAGGGCTGACTGATATTAGAAAAATAGGGTTTTAATTTATATAAATTGTTTCATAAGCAACTTAATAGCAGTCTCTCATTTTTATATTATATTAAGATGTTTACATTTTTAGCAGTATCAGTGCAGAGGGTTACCTGTATTTAGGTACTGGTGATTTGTTGTGTGAACTAAAGAAAGCACATGTGAATGTTTCATAGTTATCTATTGTCTGGGCAAATGTTTGAAGGGGGAATGGGAAGGGACCAAAAGTCTTTGACACAATATAGAAGAATTCCTGAATTTCAATCTAGTCTACAAACAATTGTTAGGTGCTTACACTGTAAAGAAGTTTTACCTAGTAAAAAACCAAGGTTGCTAAATAAGCTTATCTGAGGATTTTAAAAGGAATTCTTCTTTTTTACCCTCTTCCTCTTTCTTTTTTGAAAAGTGACTGTTCTGGGCCAACATCTAATTTTTAGGCAGCCACTTGGCCTCCAAAGGCAGCAGCAATAGCAACAGCTTAAAACTCTTTAAAGTTTTAAGTAAATATTGGTAACAAAAAGAATGTTTAAGTGCCAGAATGTAGATATGATCTTTTACACGAAAATCTCTCTGAACCATAATTCATAACTCATGTTATTTCTTTCACAGTAATGAATGACAGATACACACTTATCAGATGGATAACAAGAGCTAGGTGAGGTTTTCTGTGACTGTAAGAGTTACTCAGAGCAAAGTTAGCTGCCTCATTCGTTGAACTTGCAACCTTGATCTCATTAACACCTGCTCTAAGGAAAAATTAAAGGGAAGCAGCCTGCCAGCTGTATCCTTTTGCTGTCTGGGTAGGTACTGCAATACAAAGACTGCCCAATGAAGGACTTGGAGGTCTGCAAGTTTGAAATGTCTTCTCTAAAAATTTGATTCCTGGGCTACTTTTAGGTGTCGTATAATGGCAGAATGAGTAAGAAAATAAGCCAGAATGACTTGAATAAAAGGAAAATCATTTAAGAAATGAGTAGATCATGGAATAACTCCTACAGTGTTTGCTAGATCTATTTTAATTCTGGGAAACATCTTTTTACAAAATTTTTCTTATGATTAACACTCCATAAATATGATTAATAGAGGAGAGATGTTTTGTAGAAAATTAAAAATATTTTGATGTAACATGGGTAGTTTTAATCTCATAAAGCATGTGTCGTTTAAGAAAATTAAAATTTGATAGGGCATTTACTAATATGCTTTGCTCTATTTTTTTCCAAATTAATTAATTGTACTTCTTGCAGCCATGCTTTTAAGTTACTTGAATAATTTAGTTTAGCTTTATATCTCAAATTTTGTTACTGGGAGTAGCTGCTTCAAAAATTTGTTTCTATGATTTATATTTTGTAATTCTTTACAAAACTCTAATGGTGTGATCACTACTAATCTCAGAGGAAGTACCTTTCTTTCATTTATTTAACAAATTTTCATTGAACTGCTGTATGCAGGGCACTGTTCCATGTGCTAGGGTTATTGGAATGAAAAAGACATGAGCATCACAGACTGATGGTGGGGTTCAAACTTACAGCTCTTTGATTCCAAAATGCCTGTTGTGTTTTCAAGTTGAAATTGGAGCTTTTATTTGAAAATCTTTTGGACTTGTTTTGTTTTACTGAGTAAGCCTGTGTAAATCTGATCTCTAATGCTTTAATTTTCTGTTGACCTGAGGATAATTTTTCACAATCACAGTCGATATAGTGTGAAACAATGTAAGTTGTTTAAAATTTTTCTATTCAGCAGATGGGCAAACTCAGATAAAAAGAATCAGTGATTAGAAAATGTCAGAGATTTTAAGGCAGGAATGTATCAAATTCAAGGAAAACAATTGTGGAGAAGGAAAAAAACAATTGTGGAGATTTCACTTAAATTTAAAGCGTTATTTAGAACCGTTAATTAGGACGTGGATAGATACATTATTGGTGGGAACGTAAGTTAGCCTCATCTTCATAGAGGACAATTTGATAAGATTCAGGTCCTTAAATATATTGGTGTCCTTTGATCATGCAAATCTATTTCTTAAAATTTCTCTGGAAGAAAATATAAGATGTGCAAAATGCACACACACACACTTGCAGTGTTCCTTAAATGTCCAAAGATAGGAAATTAGTTAAATTATGGTACATATATACAAATGATAGAATATATTTTTGAAAACTATTTAAGGACTTGAGAATAGTCATATATTAAGTGACAAGGCAGGATATAAAAAAGTATATGCATTGTATAACCCCAGTTTAATTTATGAGCATCAGAAAAATCAAAGGAAATATCTTAAAGAAGTGTTATGATAGTTAGAATGGGTAGTGCAATTATAGGTAATTTTGGTTTTCATGTATACAGTTGTCGGGTATGAATCTGATGGTACCTGTCCTGTACCTTTCCTTTGGAATAAGATGCAAAGGGTTGAAAGACTATTCTTGAATTCCAAGGTTGTTTCTTTTTCCTCTTCATATTGTTTATTTTCCTTTTGAGTTCAGGCTATATAATTGAAATTGCTTTTAAAAGTCTGGTATTTGGATGAATAGAGTAACATTCTAATTAGAAATGCTTTTTATGGTAATGATTTGAGCACTGGCATATTTCACTCTTAGCACCCTTTGTTTAAGTATAACTTGGTTCGGTGGCGCAGCATGCTAATGAGGCCACAGTCATGGGTCATTTTTAATAAAGGCCATTTGGCTTTCATTTGCTTCATTTCCAGATACTCTTAAATCTGGTTGGGTGTATTAGAAATGGATTCTAGTTCTTGTTTGCCTTCTCAGTGCCTAACTTTGTAGAAATGAATGAGTCTGGGTTTTAGGAGGAAAGGAGGGGTGTGTATGTGGATTAGTTGGCATAATTCCTTGACCAGAAAAATTGCTCAAAGATCCTGGATTACTGAATATTAAGTAGCTCTTTGCTTCATCCTTGTATAAAGATAGCTTTTTTTATTTTTAAATAGTCTTGTCTAAATACTTGACAATGATTAAGAAAATTATCTTAATAGTAAGAGTATTATAAGAATAATAACAATATACTGAAAGAATGTTTGGGTTTTTTTTAAATGTCAGTTTTGCAGACTATATAGTAACAAGAAAATTTTATGGAATAATAACTATATCTAATAATAATACATTTAAAAAAGAAATGTGACTTTTTTTCTGTTTCTTAATCAGACTGTCATTAGTATATATGTTAAGTCAAAAGCCCTAAATCTTTTTGCTTACTGATAAACTAATGGCTGTATGTCACCAAATCCTAAGGAGTTAAATATTCTTAATAGTAAACTAGATTTTTATGAGAGATAGTATTAACGAGTAAACACAAAAGCATAATTTGAGTAGAAAATAAATTATAAAATATGTATGATTTTGTGATGTTACTGAACTCAGATAGTGGGATTTGGAATTGGTTCATAATCCAAGACCTAATGTGTACTCTATAGTGAGTTCATTGTTTATTTACTGTTCGATTTTTCTGTTTTCTTACAGGTGATTGGTCTGTTGGATGTCTTTACACCTGCAAGGTCTCTGGAGGAATTCAATGATGTGTGAGTAAATCTTTTTCATTCACCTTCCTCAGCTGGAAGATGAAGATTAGTATCCTGTTTCTATTTTTGAACCATTTAACAGTATACAGACTTCAAATTTTTTTTTTCTGTCATCCAGTTCTTCTGGCATATAGGATGGGAACATAATATGGGTGGTGAATGTATTTACATCATTTCAGACATATTGTACTGTGTTCAGAGAGTCAGTGGTAAGTCTTTGCAAGACTTTAACGGAGGAGAGTATAGGGAGTTTGGACTATGATTTTTGTTTTCACATTGCCTGCCCCAGCTTTTAAAGGGACACCTTTACATTATTATGTTTCATCAAGAAATGTAATGGAGCCCCAGTTCCATATAGGTTCTTCCTTCTCTTTTATTTCACTTGTATGTAGGAAATGGTACTAGAACTGCATGCTGATTCTTGAAGTGTTGGATTTCTGCACTGGGACAAGGGGTGGGCCTCACATGTTGAAAAAGCTGATGAATAGTTCTAAACCTCCCAGTTTTGTGGCCATCTCTATTATTTTAGTCTGGGAGTCCCCTGGAAAGCACAGCTGAGAGTCTCAGAAACCAGTAGTGGGAGGAGGAGGTTAGGGAAAATGAAACTGGGAAGGAGAGAAAGCTGCTACAAGGATATGTTATTAAGTTGGTCACCATTGTGGGCAACTGGAGTAAAAACTGCCAGGATCTTCTAGGAAGCTATAGAGTAGACTTCAGATGAGGAGCATTTGCCCACTGGCTTCTGACCCTGTTTTGGCAAGGGTTACTCCATGGGCCTTTGCATTCCCAGATTACACATGTGTGAGCGCAGGACACATGAGCATGAGTGCATTCATTTGAATGCAAGATACACAGGTGTTTTTGTATATGTACAAATGCTATACTGTAGCTTTCCCAGTTTGGAATGAGCACACCTCCCTCTCAGAGTGATACATTTTTTTACCAAGGTTGAACCTATATTGACACATCGAAATCACCCAAGTTCCATAGTTTACCTTAGGGGCCACTCTTGGCTGTTGTACAGTTTATGGATTTGTACAAGTGGATAACAGTGTATCATTATGATATCGTACAGTGTATGTTAACTGTCCTCAGAATGATGGGTTTTGATATTCTGCCTAAGAGTGGAAGAAATGCTTAAGTAATGTCTTTGTGAGCTACTTTGGAAAATATTTGAATGAGATCTGAGCTATAGCCCAAAGTTTTAGGTATAATGAGGATGGATTTTTTTAAACGAAGAAACTGGTGATTTCTTGACCTAGGCAAATGCTGATTTTGGCTCAATCGGGTGTTATGGAACTGGATTATGAACCTGTTTTTCCTATGTGAAAAGACCTTATTTAAGGCTAGTGTCTATTTGAAAGGTTAAATTTTATCCATTATAGTGCCTTTGGCTCCTTAAACCATTTGAATGCCTGTCGACTTCAAGCATATCCACTGAACTAAAAGTTCAGTGGACTTTATACTGAAGTATACTGAAGTATACTGTATTTATTTCTCCATTCAACAAATACCATGGCTGTTGAGCAGGAATCTGTTCTTTTTTCTTAGCTATAAAGTACTTATTTATTTCCAGCTTTACTGAGATAAAATTGACACACAACATTGTGTGAGTTGGGTTCTTATTTAGCAACAAAAACTAAATTCATCCCTTGGAAGCAAATCTCAGCACTACTTGTTGAATACATGCTGAGTGGAGTGCTCTGACTTATCAAAACACTAGTTTTTGCCTTAATGAAATAAAAATCTTGTAAGGAGAAATAAGTTCAAAATGCTTTTGTAAGTTACAAAATTGGCTGTGTGACTTAGGACAAGACACTTTGCCTCTCTGGGCCGAGTTAACTTCCTTGTAATATGATGAAAATTGAGGTGGTTGACTTCTGAAGTGTTTTTAATCCCAAAGAATCTGAAAATAGAATGATGAATCTAAGGTTGCCTTTAGGAAAATGTTTTGTTATTTACTCTTTGTGATGTGTGTGTATCAATGGAAAAAATTAGTGCTTGGCCAGGATTATGGTTATTTCAGTGTTCTCCAGAGTCATTAGAATTTGCATAAGAGAACAAGCGTCATCACCTACAATTGCAAGGTTTGCAAATTTAATATACCTGAATTGAGAGAGGATCTGAATTGTATAATACCACATACAAAATTGCATACGTCCCAATTCTTTTGGCTCTAAATCTATTTCTAATCACATTTTTCTTGATCTAGAGCTATGATTATTATTTGAAAGTCTATTAAGTCTTCTTATGGTAAATACAGTGCTTTCATTCTTTGAAAATTGGCAGAGTGCTCAAGATAGGTAGTACAGCAATAGAAGCAGCCAGGGAGAAAAATGAATGAATTAACTGTATTAAGTTATATTTGCAATTTATTTCCTTATCAGAGAGGTCTGCTGAAACAGGGGTGGAGATTTGGTGAAGCTCTTTGTAGATGTCTTCACTGATTCACATTTCAAATCTAAATGAGTTACACATCCTTTAAGAAAATACCATTTAGTCTTTTTCTCAGATCATCGATAAGATGCCCCCTTGTCTCACATCAGCTGATATAAAAAGGTAAAGAAGCTTCAAGGCCTAGCTTATATAGTTTGAGTCCTTCAAGAAATCTTTCACTAATTATCTCCTTCTTAAGTCTGGGTTGGGGACCTCTCCTGGGTGTTCTTCAGCACCTGGATGTTCCTTTTTTTACCTCTAATTGTGTTCTGCTATGGTTATATATTTACATATGCCTTCCCGTCATCTAAACAGTGTCTTTTCCACTGTTGCATCCCCTGTGCTCAACAGTTGTTGGTGGAGTGACTGAATGAATGAATAATCTTGTGCTGTCTTGTTTGTAACTGGTTGCTGATAGCGTGCCCAGAGCATTCTATTGACTAGCTTTTTTGTTTTTATCCTGTAATATAGACTATCTGTTGGAATACTGAGTCTGGTTTGATTGATGCATGTACTGTAGAGGGCACGTTTCAGCAGTCTTTGCCTCAAATGAGAATGGTTTATTGTCAAAATAAGCAGCCTCAGCTGCCTGCCTGGCTGCTGAATGGTGTTTTTACCCCTTATATTAGAACAATCTGGTCTGCTTACCAGAAAAGATATTTGGCATGAGTATTTCCATAACATGTGTTCTTGCCTGGTCTTACCAGTAATGGTATATGAGTTGTCATGGGTCATTTGATTCAATTTAGTAGTAATTGTTGCACTTACTATCTGCCAGACTCTATTCTAGGTACGTTAGATACCATGGGAAGCAAAAAAAGAATCCTTTCCTTGTTGAACATTGTACAGATAAACAGTGATAAACAATGTGCAAATAAAAGAAGAAATTAGATGATATGGTAGCAGGCAGTAATGCTGTGGACAAAAAGAAAAGGTAAAGAAGGGAAGGGAAATTAGGAATGTGAGGGCAAGGGGAGAGATGCAATTTTAAATGAAGCGGTAAGGGTATGCCTCATTGAGAAGGTAAATTTTGAAGCAGAAATTTGAAAGAGTAGAAGAATTACACTCAAGGATGTCTGGTGAAAGAGCGTTCCTGGCAGCAGGAACAGCCAGTGCAAAGGTCCTGCGGCAGAAGACTGCATGATTTTTTACAGTTACAGCAAGGGGGCCTGTGTGGCTCTAGTGTGGAGGTGAGCAGGAGCAGGCCAGAGAAGTAAATGATGAAGTGAGAATGGTGACTGGGGCAGGGCACTGAATTACGTAGGCTTCACCTGCAATTGAAGGGATTTTTTGCCTTTGATAAGAGGAAAGACTTGATGTAATTTTTATTTTTAAAAAATCATTGTCTGCTCATTGAGAATAGACTGTAGTAAGTTCCAAGGATCCTTGAATGTATGTATTTCAGAGGCTTGTGTTTACAAGTTGTCAATCCTTTGATTTTTTTATGTAGTTTCTTTAAATGTGAAAATGTTTTTTGCCTTTTTATAATTGCTTTATCAAATAGGGCTGACAGTAGTAGAGATGCCAATCTATAGATATAAAAGAGATTTTTTTTTCCCTACATAGGTTCTTTCTGACTAAATTATACTTTGAAAGTAAAGGTGGGCACTGACCATTGTGGCTCAGTTGGTTGGGTGTCATCTGGCAAAGCAAGAGGTCACAGGTTCTATTCCCAGTCAGGGCACATGCCTGGGTTGCAGATTTGATCCCCAGTCGGGATGCGTGCAAGATGCAGATGATTCATGTTTTCCTCTCACATCGATGTTTCTGTACCTCTCTTTCTCCCTCCCTTACCTTCTCTAAAAATAAATAAAATCGTAAGTAGATAGATAGATAGAGGTATTAGGGTAGGCATCTTGACAATTGGGTGTTATCCAAAAAAGTGTGTACTAAATAAAGATCTAGGAGAGGGCACTGTCTACAGAACTGAAAACCACTTACTGTAGACTTCTGCCTTTTTGCTGGTACAGTACATTTTAGTTATGAGTCACTTTGAGACTGGTTTATGCTCTTTATAATTTGACTAAATTTAAAGGCGACCATCTTCACAAGACAAGTGGAAAACAAGATTATCGATAGCTGTCCAGCTGTTCTCAAGTAAACCTTCATTTATTTGAGATGTTATGAACATTGAAAGTAGTAGGCATGTCTTTACAAAGAGGTCATTAAATTTGCTTTCCAGAGACAAATACTGTAGAAAGTATGTGGCTGTCAATGCTTCTTTTGGAATTAACTTATGTAAAATGAGCTTATCTATGTTTTCCTCCCACTCCCTTGTTCACAGCTTTTAAAAGTTGGTATGTCTTCCATAAGCATTCAGAAACTTTGCACGATGCTTGCTTTTTTGTCCACTGTTGCAAGGTTTATTTTGAAAACCTTTATGGGATGAGTTGAAATTTGACAATTTGTCATGGATTGGTCTGGGAGCTTCACGGAAACAGCATACAGTGATTTTGTTAGGTCCTGTAAGACACTTCTGCCAGGAATAATGCTTTTCAGTTGATTTGATTGTAGCCTAGCAGCAATGCTTGATAGTTATTACTGTATAGACTGATTAATCTTATATACTTACATGATGTTTAGGCAGTCTCACCTTCCGTCTAGAAATTTTAGGGATAAAATGGATGTGGTCTCTTATGGGGAGGGGTCTTGAGTGGAATTACACAGTGGTGGAGTACTCTAGCTAAAAGTATGTTCTCTCTCTCAAGCTGTGCAGTCAGTGGCCTCCTGGCCGTGTAGGATTTCTTGTCACTGGTAACCATTGAAACTCAGTAGTTACGCTGAAATTACTGTGGTTACGTTGGTAATGCTATTTGACACTGTTGTGAGCTAACACAGACCTGTCCGAGCAGCGATTTGCAACCTTTTTCATCTCATGGCACACGTAAGCTGATTACTAAAATTCTGTGGCACACCAAAAAAATTTTTTTTTTTGCCCATCTGACAAAAAAAAAGAATTTTGATCCCTTCATACCAGATGGCTATTGTGTTGGCTGTTGTCATTTTTTTATTTGGCAATTTAAGGAAAAGAGGTCAGTGCCCCTGACTAAATAGTCAGGTACTGCGTGTTTTAAAGATTCTTGCAGGACACCTATTGAAAATTGCGGTGATAAAGGGTTAAGATTTTTAGGTTTTATTTCAAGACAAATTAAGACAGATTCTAGGTAGAATCATCCAAAGCAATGTTTCCATTGTTTACCTTTCCTCCTTCAAATTGTTTTTAAAGGTTGAGAGAATAATCTTAAAAGAGAGAAATTGGATTCTGTCTTCCTCAACCTGAGCCTTACAGTTTGTCATAGTTGGTATTATAGGTGTGGCAGCCATTTGCCCAGATTTTCTGGAGGAAGTTCTGATTTCAAAATATTAATCAGCTTTTCACAGTTTTCTCATTTATCAGACTATGTGTCAATTAAGAGTTAAAAAAATACAGTGACTGATTAGAATGGAATATTCATTGCTGGGTTTTTTTGCCAGCTTTTTCAATAAGGTTAACTTTGATAGTAAATACTGAGAACTGATAAGAAAATTATCAAGAGATACTACGTCCCTGGTTATTGTGACATTTATAAAACATTTTTTAAAGAAAATCATTCTCTTGACTTAAATTTTATGTCAGCTGGAAGAATTTGGAGGCAGTATGTGCTATGGTGAAGATCACAGTCTCTGAGATCAAACAGATTTGGATGCAACCCCTGACATTACCAGTCTTTTAACCTTGAGCAAGTTTTAAGTTGTTCTTCTGTCTCTGCTTCCTCATTAATGAACTGGGAGTACTAACGGGACTTCAGTTGCGGAGTTGTTGAGACAGTGCCTGAGACATGGGCCTGATGAGTAGTGCTTGGCACAGAGGAAGCGCTCGCTGGCTTTGGTTATGCTACACTGAGCTTGGGACATTTCCTAAATAAGAACTACCTTTGTGAAAACATTTCAGAAAGTTCAATTTATACTTCAAATTATATTTAGAGTCCATCCTTTCTTAGAGGCAATATAAACAAGCAAGTTTTAAAAATACGAAATGCTAAAAATCTTACCTTAAGGTCACATCTAGGCTAAATCTTTTTGATCTTAATGAAATTGGGAACTGATCATAGTAGACCCACATGGAAATTAAGAAATAGAAAAAAAAAATTTAGTTCTTCTTTGAGGAAAGAAATTAATATAATGGTATGTTTGTGCATAGAGGTTTACACATATTTATTCATATGATACATTGTATTAGATTTAAATTTACTAGCCTGGTGTCTTTCTCTCCAAATTTATTAACGAAACAGAAATGAAATGAAATCCGCATTCTTTTAAGCTGAACTAGTATACATTATTATTCAGCCTCAGGAATGGGTAATGATTCTTACACAGTAGATAAAACCTAACCTAATTTTAAAAAATTCGGCCTCTTTAGCACTGATGTGATTTTTATGCTCCCCTCTCTGCATAATACAGTAATGAGTGTGTAAGGCATTTCGTCTAGAATATCTGTGGTGAACCTGTTGGGCTTGAATGTAAACATTCCCTAATCTTACCATGTAAAAATAGGATTAATTGCCAGCACCACACCTGTGAGAAGTTCTAGAATGCCTCATCTTGCTTACACATAAAATGTGTTCCTCCTTTTTAAAAAGTAAATGCAGGAATATTGTCAGTGAACAGTGTCCTTTTGCCAGTCATTCCAGAAAAAGTAGAATCATAATTCAAAATTTTAAAGATATTCCTATTTTAGAACCTACGACTTGGAGGGGTTATAATGAGGTGAAAATGTAATGATGGGTTGAAAATACAAATACTTTATCATGGCCGTACATCTAGTTATACTGTGTATTTCTCATGCAATAACAACAGTTTTAAAGAAAAATCATATTAACACACATAATTCAAATACCCATTTTTACTGTTTACTTTTTCTTTAGAGAACCTAGGAAACGATATATCAAGTAGGAACAAGTATGAAATTTTTAGAAAAATAGATGACAGGTGATAAATTTAGAATAGTGGTGTTGAAAATGAACCCCCTTGAGAAGTTACTAAGTTTTTAGCTGTCACTGTGGTACTTACGAAGGTTTGTGGATTATTGTGTAACTCTCCATTAATTTCTAGGTATCTGGTGACCCATCTCATGGGGGCAGATCTGAACAACATTGTGAAATGTCAGAAGCTTACGGATGACCATGTTCAGTTCCTTATCTACCAAATTCTCCGAGGTCTCAAGGTACAGACAGTATTAGTAATAATTTTGAGACGTGGAATTCTTTCCTTTTCTCTCTTTTATTTAGGGCTTAAAAAGAAAAAAAAACTTGTATGGAAAATTTCGAACCCTTACAAAATCACTCATACAGTCAATAGTATAATGAACCTTTGTATTTACTCAATGACCACAATTACCAACATATGGCCACTTTTGTTTCTTTTGTGTTCCCCAAGCCCTGGATTGTTGTAAGGCAAGTCTAGACATCATCTCATTCCACCCATAGATACTTCAGTGTGCATGTCTGAGAGTGAAGGACTCTTTATTACATCTAAACAGTAATGATAATTTCTTGATATAATCTAGTATTTGGTTGATGTCATGTTGAAACTTTAAAAGCATCCTCAAAGAGGCTACTTGGTGTGAGGGGTAGATAAACAGTGTTTTAAAATTAAACCATTTTTTATATTTAGCAGTTTTGAGTCCTTATTGAGCTCCAGAGAATGTATTAGAAAATAAGACTGAAAGCTTTATTTCATTTACGCTTCAGCTCTGAGTAGAGTTGATGGTATGGAATCATAGTTATGATAAATGTATAGACTGCTAATAATTGTTCTGATTTCTAATCCCATTGTTAATACTAGCAATTCTTACTGATTTATGAGAATGTACTTCTAATAAGTCATATAATGTGACAGTAGGAGGTTGGAGATAAATTTTCATTTAACTGACTTTTTTCTATTTCACAGTATATACATTCAGCCGACATAATTCACAGGGTATGTCTTGTGTTTTTATTAAATTATGTTGGGGAGCTGGGTGGGGAGTGGTGGGGGGTGGCTGGGAGGACTGTTATTTAACCAAAACCCTAATCCATGCTTACTTCAGCCATTGAAATACTGGTCAATTGCAACTTTACTCTAGGTTTAAACTGATTAAAGAAAGAAGATGTATAGTTTTTACCTATTTGAGACTAATTAGGACTAGATAGTGACTGCAGAATGGAGATCGTCTGTTTATAGCTGGGTGAAGTCTTAAATTTATGTTTGGATCTTCACCATTATTACTTTTAAGGAGAGAATTTACCTTGCATCATAAAGTTGATCCTCTCCTCTCTGTACTTACACCCTAGGACCTGAAACCTAGTAATCTAGCTGTGAATGAAGACTGTGAGCTGAAGGTAAGGTGAAGAGACGGTGGGAAGTATTTGTTTCGTCTTGTAATTATGTTTGATTAACTAGTCAAATTTATATCGGGAATGGTTTATAAGGCATAATTTTTTATCTGAAAATTCATGTTGTCCTTAAGAATATCAAACTTTGAAATTTAAATCATAGACTTAGTAACCTTTAGTTTTAAGTGACATTAAAGGTAGGGTCAGGTACCTTGTTTTCATTCCAAAAGTTAAATTTGAAATTTAACATTTTATATTAAGGAAAATTATAGTCTGAATATCAAGTCAGCAATCCTGAAGAGATAATTATTAAATAGAAATAAAAAAGGTAGAAGCCTACTCATTCAAAATAACTCCAGTAAGAGATAAATTGTCCATAAAGACTAAGAAGCTCTGGAAATTCTTTTTTGTTTTATTTCTTTTTTAAATAATTTTTTAAATATTTCAATTATAGTTGACATACAGTGTTTCACTTCACTTTTTACTCCATGTTTTTGAAACATAATTTACATCCAGTATGCATCATTTTAAGTGTACATTTGACAAACATATCCATGGTAACCACCAACTCAGTTATGATGAAGAACATTTCCATTTCCTCAGAAAGTTCCCCTGGGTCCCTTCGTAGCCAGTCCCCACCCCTCTACCCCTAATCCTTACTGCAGACAGTCAGTGGTCTGCTTTCTGACGCTATGGAGTAGATTTATCTTTTCTGGAGTTTCATGCAAATGAATCATACAGTGCTTGTGTGTCTGTGTGAGACTTTTGCTTGGTATGATGTTTTTTGAGATTCATATGTATTGTGTGTTTTAATAGTTCATTCATTTTTTATTGCTGAGTAGTATCCATTTTATGAATATACCACAATTTGTTTATCCATCCATCTATTGATAGACATTTGCCTCAGTTCAAGTTTGGGGCTGTGTAACACGAATATTCATGATATGTGTGGACATTTGTTTCCGTGGCTTTTGGGTAAATACCTAGGAGGGGCATTCTTGTTATGCTTTTTGTAATTTCATTTTTCAAAGTGCTTGCTGTTTATTGTGTACTCGAACATAGACCAGGAAATATATCTATGAAAGTGCTATATAGTTCTCCTTTTTTTAAAGGCACTAGGATATTTTTCCTCCTGCTTTACAAGTCTTAGGAGTTTGATTCTCTCGGTGCCTGATTTCTCTTCCTTCCCTTAGATCTTGGATTTCGGACTGGCTCGACATACAGATGATGAAATGACAGGCTATGTGGCCACCAGGTGGTACAGAGCTCCTGAGATCATGCTGAACTGGATGCATTACAACCAGACAGGTATTGCTTATATTGGTTATTTAGGGCCTATTAATGCCAGCTTGGGATACTCAGAAGTAGAGGTGGTGGAAATAGGAGGAAACACCTTTTCTTTCCTCAGTTATCCTTTTAAAGTCCACAAATAGAAAATATTTCAGTTGCTCAGATGGAGAAGGTAAAGTTTTAATACACAACTTTCAAACACTGTGATTTAACAATTGGGTTTTTATGTATTTAGATTTTTAACTTATTCTCTGACTATTTCTACCTGAAGGCAATGGGTTCATAATCTTAACCTCTCAATATTAGTTGGGAGAATCCACCATTTCTACGAAGAAGAAACTTTTGCCCCTTCGTGAACAGTTTATTTCTCTTGCCTTAATTATGTTTTGATTTATCCTACCTATGAAGCCCTTTAGTGGAGTAAAGGTCTTAATAAGCTTACTTATTTCTATAAAAATGAGTATGATTGTTTAACCTCAGATGTCTTAAATATTCATCTGAGTGTTTTGCCCCTAGTTATAGTTTCATTTGTGGCCAAATATGATCGTGGTGACTTGTATGCACTTTTATTTCTCTTTAATTTTGCCAGTTGATATTTGGTCGGTGGGATGCATAATGGCCGAGCTGTTGACTGGAAGAACGTTGTTTCCTGGTACAGACCGTATCCTTTAAAAGTTTTGGATTCTTATTTTTAACTGTGTTTCAGTGTCTATGAAAGTATATTACTTTTGCCTATCTCTTGGGAAGGTTCTCAATTACTTGCCTTTAGAGTTCACGTATGCAGGAGACCTGCCCTCTGCTGAGTATCTTGCCTTGGCAAGAAGGAGGTTTCATTTCACTTTTGTGAGTTAGAAAAATTCCTCATAAGCTGGGAAACCCTTTTCTCAGTGAGTTTCTTATTCATATTCTACAACCTGAGCATATTCATGAGAAGTTCTGGATTTCAATGACTGGTTTAGCCTGCTTGTACAAACACTTAATGAGACAAATACCCAATTTATAAATCAGGAGTATCTTTTTTATGTTTGGTTTACATACTAAAAGCTATATTTGGTCTCTGTAATGATACACCTGCTGACCCTCATTACGTTTGTTTAAGCAAGAAGGGATACGGTCACCCTGTTGTGCACGTTTTATTTTTTTAAGCACAACTTAGTTTTTATCCCAGATTGTAGCCAAACCTTAATTTACTTCCAGATTTATTGTCTAGTTTATGGTTTATCTTGGCCCCTTCATTTTAATGCGTTCCCTATCTGCTGCATACCTATTTCGTGGTTTAGTAAGAATTTCAAAATAGGCTTTGTTGAAATTCCCCTCAGTTCTCCTTGGTAAAGGTGTTTACATGAGAAAGAATGTTGAAATAATATTTCTAGAATTAGGTTTGAGGGTTTTTGTAAAATTCATCTGACTAGCCTTCAGTGGGGTGGGTGGGCTTTCAGAGGTGCCACAGGCGCCAGGTCCCCTCACACTTAGGGACCTGGACGCAGCCGTGGCCCCTCAGCTGAGCAAGCTTTGCAGGTATGAGGCAAAATGCCAGTTTACTTGCTTACAGTCTGAGACATGCTTCTGTGGTGACTGTGATGTTTATGTTGTCAGTCCACGTATTCTAACTATCTATTTCCAGAGAAAATGTACTTTGCTAATGAACTGAAAAGGCCTCTTCCCTCGGGTAAAGCTGTTTATTTTCTTCTAAATATTACTGGGTTTATAAGAGTTCAGCCTTCTTATATTTAACTCACCTTATCGCTCCTCATCTCCAGATTTGAAGTTAGTTTAAATAGCTGTGTTCCTTCTTTGCCTTTTACTTTATTCACCTTATATCTGTTTCTGAGAAATTCGGTATATGCATTACAGTCAAAGCTAAGAGAATTGGGGGGGAATTTTAGTTCTCCTTTTCCTCAGGTGCTTAGCTCAATCTGCCCTCCCGAGCACACTGCTCTAATGCCGTCCTCTGTTCGCCTCTCCCCTTCCTCTTTATATCTGTCTCTCCATCTCCCTTCAGTTAGTCTGAGACACTCACACCTTCATGTGAGTGAAGTGGTGGACACACAAAGTGGTGGAACACAGGCTCTGGATCAGATGTCCTGGGTTTAGATTTGTTCGCTCTTTTACTCCCAGCTGGGTGACTTTGAGCAAGTATTCTCATCCCTTTCTCTCAGTTTCCTGAACTATAAATGCTGGTAATAGTACATACCTCACAAGGTGGTGTGAGAATTCAGTGAGATAATATCTGGACAGTGCCTAGAACAGAGCCTGCCAGGAAATGTTAAGCCATCTTCTTTAGGAAGTAGTTTCTCCCTTCATCTGCACACTCTGTTATCTATGTAGGAAGCATTAAAGCATAACTTTCTGTTTTATTTAAATTTTGTGACAGGCAGTAAAGGATGAATCTGCTTGCGAGGCTGCTGGTAGGTTTCAAAGCAGCTCTGCCCTGTGGGCCCACCTCAGAAACAGCTGCCTGCTCCCTGGTAGCTTGACCTTTTAGATGCTAACTTGCAACCTGTGAGACACCTTCCCTTCTGTTCCTACTTCTTTTCCTTCTATAGCTTTAGATAGAAAACCTTGCATTTGAACTTTTTATTAGGTGATTCTTTTTTAATGCATGGGAATTCATTTCAAAGTCCTTATTTTAGTAATAGGCTATTTCCTTCTTGGCTCTTTCTGAGGCATATATTGTCCTGGATCATAAAAATCAAATTCACAGGATGTATTACCAATTTAAGGTCATGAAGATTTACTGTTTCCTTAGTGGAGTTTTATGGGTATATCTGTTATATTTAGGTCTTTGATCCATTTTGAGTTAATTTTTTATATGAAGTGAGGTTCGGAGTCCAATTTTATCTTTTGCACGTGGAAATTCAGTTGCACTGTTGAATGGGCTTGGCACTCCTGTCAGAGATCTGTCTTAGTCCATTGGTCTGTATATCTGTCCTTATAGCAGAACCACACTGTTTGGATTCTTGTAGTTTTATGATAAGTTTTGAAATCAGGAAGTGTGAGTCCTTCAACCTTGTTCTCATTTTCAAGATTTTTTTTTTGTGGCTCCTTGGGGTCCCTTGTAATTCCATATGAATTTGAGGATGTGCTTTTCCATTTCTGCAAAAAAGCTATTGGAATTTTTATAGAGATTGCATTGAATTTTTAGATCACTTTGGGTAACATTGACATCTTAACAATATTAAGTGTTCATATCCTGGAAGAGGAGATGGCTTTCCATTTGCTTAGGTCTTCTTTAATTTCTTTCAGTGATGTTTTATAATTTTCAGTAGACCAGCCTTTTACCTCCTTGGTTAAATTTATTCTTAGGTATTTTATTATTTTAGGTGGTATTGTACATGGAATGTTTTCTTTATTTCCTTTGCGCTTTTTTCATTGTTGGCATGTAGAAACACAGCTGATTTTTGTTTGTTGTTCTTGTACCCTACAACTTTGCCCAGTTTGTTTACTAGCTCTAGTAGTTTTCTTGTGCATGTTGATATTTTCTATATCTAGGATCGTGTCATCTGTGAAGAGATAGTTTTACTACTTCAGTTCCAGTTTATGTGCATTTCCCTTCTCTTATCTGATTGCTCTGGCTAGAACTCCCAAATACAGTGTTGGACAGCAGTGGTGAAAGTGGGCATCCTTGTCCTGCTGTTATCCTAGAGGGAAAACTGTTAGTCTTTCACCACTGAGTAGAATTTTATCTGTGCATTTTTCTTAAATGCTTTTTATCATGTCAAGAAAGCTCCCTTCTTGTCATAGTTTTATAGGTATTTATCTGATAAGAATTTTAAATTTCAGTAGACTTGATTTAGATTACATTTAAATTTAATCACATGGTTATTACTGTGCAGTTTTACATCTCTACAAATCTTTCTATTTAACCTTTTCATTTTCTTGTGATTAATTTTTTTCTTTAGAGATTTGGTACTGGTTGTTAATAATTCCTGGAGTTCCCATAAAGATACACAAAATATTAATTTTTGTCTTGAGGCTCATTTTATATATATAACTATGTTAGAAATTATTCTCGTTTGGGACTTTGCAGAACCCTTCCAATGAACTCAAAATAGAATGGTAAGTTTTTTAAAGAATGAAGCCCTTCCCTGTAGGTCTAGCTGACTGGGCATCAAGTGGACACAGCTGACAGAACTTGAGAAGAGAGTGAGGATCCAGATTGTTTCTTCAAGTACAGTGCTAACTTACTTTAAAGAGCCATTGGTTTTGGAAAGAGTGAGCCAGCTAGAAAATATTACTAACACTTGCAGCCTAAGGAAGAAAGAAAACAAGTTTTGTAGCCCTGTTACACATCAAATACTGTTTTCTCTTCCAGAGGTCACAGGCTTGGTTTACTGGTGTTTTCCTTTCCTAGGTAATCAAGTGAATTTCCTTCATATGTAAAACTTTTCTCCTTATATTTTAACAGACATGGTACTCTTAAGACATTAACTAGAGGATAATGGGGCTGTTGAGTTATAACCCATTTGCCATCAGCTTGCTGCCCTGTTCCATATGAATTTTTATAGTGTATTAAGTATATGCCTTAATTCTGTTCAGTTTGTTTCCTCTTTCGATTTTTTCAAATATTTTATGAAATACTTCAGACATAAAAAAGAAAGAATAATAAATGAACCCCTATGTTTATGTGATCCAGATTATGAGATAAATCATTGTCCTGGAGCTAGAATAGCTGGTGTCCCCTCCTGTCACATCTGCCCCTCACTTTCAGACATGGATGTCAAATATTGCTGTTATTTTTAAGATTTTTTTTATTTTTAGAGAGAAGGGAAGAGAGGGGGAAAGAGAGGGAGGGAAACATCAGTGTGCAAGAGAAACATCCATCAGTTGCCTCTCACGTGCCCACAACTGGGCACCTGGCCCACAACCCAGGCATGTGCCCTGACCAAGAATCAAACCAGCCACCTGCCCATTTGAGAGACAGTGCCCAACCCCGGGAGCCACGCCAGTTAGGGCTCTGCTTTCATTTTTAAAAAGCATTTGCCCTTTGGACACTAAAATTCAAGTATCCTCCTAATGAATGTTGAAGAAGAAAAATACAGTGGAACCTTGGTTCTTGAATTTAATTCAGTCCGGAAGGCTGTTGGAAAAGAGATTTGTTCAGAAACCAAGTCTCCTTTATTGCCCAAGAGATGCGTGACTGACCATACAGGTATCAGCATGACAGGATTGTCAAGTCAGGAGCTGAAGTTTTGTTCAAGGACTGAGGCTTGGGTTTTTTTTGTTGTTGTTGCTGTTGTTGTTTTTTTGTATTTTTTCCGGTGAATAACTTGGTTGAGAACTGAATTGTTCAAGATGGGAGATCTTTGAGAACCAAGGTTTGACTGTATTTTATTAGGTTGTTATTTGCCCTCCCTTCTCTAATTTAAGAATGTATTTTTCTAGGAAAAGCCAGAATTCTCAGGTTTATTCACTAACCTAGAGTACGTTAAGAAATTGTTTTTGCATGACAGTGAAAACAACTATTTTGATGACCAAGGAGACAAGCAACTAGGCTAAGTCTCATTCTGGTTCAGCCTTTCTGTCCCCAGAAGGATTTCCTACCCTCAAAGAATGGTGTTCTCACTTTGTCCCATATGGATTTTTTAATTTTCTGTATTGAAAACTGCTGCCCAAAAGCAGCAGTAGTTGCAGATAGGCCCTGCTACTGGTCCTTTTAGTCATCTTCAGCTCTTCAACCTGTACAGGTTTTCTAGAAAATGCCTAGAACGCTTAGAAATGACTAGAATATCCCTCTTTTCTTTTCCTCCAGTTTCCCCACTACCCTCAAATTTTTCCCTCACCTAGTCCTTCTTCCCTCACCTAGCTTCCTTTTACCTTGGTTACAAAGGACCTAATCTAAAGGGGAATCGTAGGCTGAAGTCATTGTTTTAGGAAGTATCACCAGATTTATCATTTGAATTTTGACATTGTGATCATTATAATTAAAACATATTTTTAACTAACAGTAAAAATAACACCAATCTAAGGGAAAAGGGGGTTAAACCTATTACAAAGGTTGGCTTGCTGTGAAAATATCTAATTTTCATATGTGGTAAATTTTGCTTTGCTTTGCTTTGCTTTGCTTTGCTTTGCTTACATAGCTGCTTGAAGCTCCTTCTGTCCTTAACTGCCTGGACAAATTGTAGTGGCCTTACAGTAGCTGGCACTGTGGGAAGACTGATCTGTATTTCAGTGGATTTGCCAGCTTTTGGAGAACCTGTGGTGATGTCTTATGAGGTGTGCATGCTTTAGCTTCCTTCATGCAAGTGCTTTTAGCTACTAAGTAGATCTTTATTTGGCATTGTGTGTTGACTAAGCTCCTAATATTGGCTGTTGCACTCTGCTGACTCTCTGTGTCCATAGTCTTTACGCACTGTTGGCACAGTATCTGTATTCTCTGCATGGTGTAAACACTTCAGATGGAGTGTTTGAGAACTTGCAACAGTAAATGATGCAATTTTTCTTGACTACTTTTTTATATATAGACTTCTCACAGAGTGTGGTTCTTCTAGATTTTGAGGGTAAAGTAGAGGGGTGGGGCTGAGTGGAAAAGCATATTACAGAAAATTTTTGTAAGTTAATCAGTATTTACTGAGCTACTCGGTGGAAAGTGTGGGGATAAGATAGTGCCTATCCCCTAAGCCAGAATGGTCATACTCAGTGGAAGGTGAATTACCGGAGTTACCTGAACAAATTTCCACTCTCTGATTATAAAACAAGACAGAGCGATTTAAAAAATACTGTAATAGAGGTTTAAATGAGTTACTGAGAAGAAGCAGTGAGTAATTCAAACTCAAGATAACCAGGAATACTTCATAGCAGAGTTGTTATTTGAGCAGGACTTTGAAGGGTAAATAAGAAAGGAAAAGGCTTGTTAGGAGGGGAAAATGGAGATATTCCTATTTATGACTTGGATAAATAAAAAGTTGGACGCTTAGAATGTTTGTTGTGAATTGAAGCCTTTAGTACATTAAAGAATAATAGGTTGAGGCAGAGTCAGAAGAGAAGCCTGATGCCAAGTCAGGAAGGCCAGAACCTGGGGTCCCCAGGCCTGAGATTGTCCATGCTGGCAGAAGTGGGGAAAAGACATAGGGTCCCCACCTCATTGCAGCAGTGAGCTGCCAGGGCTGGCGGGCGTGGCCTACTCTTCAAGCTTGTTGGGGTGGAGTGAGGGCAGTTGAGAAACTCATGATCCAGTGTTCTGTCTTGTCAGGGAGCATGAAGCCTAACACACCTTTGGTAGTCAGAAGTCTCTTAAACTAAGACTACCAACCTCAACATTATTTCTAGAGATGAGTTTATAAAACCACCTGTTTGAGAGTTAAGGTAGTCTAGTTTTTTCATATGCAGTATACTTTATCTTGTGGGGTAGTTGCCTAATTAAATTTATTTCTGAAGAGTGTGAGCAAAGTAAATGTTCGTAAACTGAGTTATTTTAAATGGGCAAAAAGGAATCTGTATTAAATTCTGTTATGATATAGTTAGATTATTTTAGAGCAATGTGGTATCCATCTTCCTCTCTGCTCTGTCCTCATTTTAATGTATGCTTTAAAATTTTTTCCCATCAATACCATCAACTAAGATAAATAAATATTGATATATTAACCTCCAGAATGTCTTAATTTTTGCAGTTTGCAGATGACAAAATTGTCTTCTCAATTCAGAAATAACTTGTGTGAGTGGTCTTGTTTATAATTTCTAGAACACAAGTTGTTTGGGTCTAGGATGGGGCTCAGCAAACCTCTCCTTAAAGGGCCAGGAAGCAGATAGCTCAGGCTGTGCAGACCCTGTGGTGTCTGTTGAAACTGCTCAGCTCTGCCGTGTCGGGTGAAGGCAGGCAGAGACAGAACAGAGACGAGTGGACACGGCCATGTTCCAATAGAACATTATTTTCAAAACAGGCAGCAGGCTGGTGTTTGCTGACTCCTGTCTAGGATTTTCTCCAACTTAAGCCAATTTCATATCTGGGGAAGAAAAAAAAGAACAGGGCAAGACGCCAATGATATTATTGCATAAGTAATTCCTGTAACTTAGACAACTGTGATTTGTGGAGGCCATTATTTTTAAGTTTCACTGTAATGCCTTTATATGTATAACCATGAGAAGAAATATTTTCTTCCATCCCCCTCTCCTCCTTCTCCCCAAACATTCTGAGTGCCCACCATGAAGCAGGTATGAGGCTGAGCATTGGAGAGAAGTGGTGAACAGGCAGAGTGGCCCCTTCCCTCAGAGAGCTACAGGGCAGAAGAGGTGGCAGACAGTAAGCAAACAAAGTAGTTTTAGATTGTGATAAGCACAGTGATATTTTCAAGCATTGTGCTGAGGCAGAATGACAGAAGTGGGGGGCTTCTCTGTATAGAGAGAGTTGGGGGCAGCCTGTCTGAGGAGGTGAAGTTTAAGCTGAGACCAGAAGTGGACGAGAACCTTAATCATCAGAAAACCTGACAGGGATCGGGAGGTAATCATCCTCCCCTCCTTTTCCCTCAAATGTCAGTATAGATGTGGATAAGCTATTCAAATTTTCAGAGATTTATTAAAAACTTTTATAAGGGTTTTTCCCTCTTTTTAAAACTTTCTTTTTAGGCAAGGCCCCTAAGCAGTAAGAACACATGGCAGTTTTTATTTTCTCGTTAATACGTGCACATACATTCTAGGTTTACTTGGAAGAGTCGAGTACCAGAATGAAGGTTTGGGCGTTGTGGTCTGTTATTTAGAGCCTTTGGGATGTGTGAGGTTTGTTAATGCATTTGTAAGGTTGAAACCTCCTGTGTCCTGCTTTATTATGGCGCCCCTGAAGATCAGATGCAGTGGGGTGTGGGGCCCTCTGCTGGTTTGTCACTCACAGCTCTCTGCCTGCACTGGCCAGTACAGAGGAGAGGTGGTTCAGTGGTTAGGCTCTGGGACCCACACAGGCCCCTCCCGTATTCCGAGCTCCGCATGTCAGGCTTCCTCACAGGGATATTTACAGGTAGGTTTGTATGTCCCTGCCTTCTGTGCTCTGCTGCTGCTTTCTTATCTGTACACTCTGCTTACCACTCCTCTTGGCTTACCTGGCTGCTGGTGCCTTGGTGGAAGGTAAGGAGGTAGGTGTGGACTGAGTAAGCTCTTGGGTTTCCTCTGCTGTCTTTGTTAGCTGAGTATCCAGCTTCACTTTACTAATAGGGGATATTGACAGGTGCACAAAAAGAATGTGAAATTGGTATGTGTGTAGCAGCATTTGAACCTTTGTACAGGAGGAGCGTGCTTTGCCTGACGTGACCATCCTGCAGAAGCCTTGCCTAGATGAAGTCACCATTTTGGCTTAGTTTGGGTTTTTAATTTTTGTTATTGGGGTATTTTGTTTGCTTTTGTTTTGTTTTATTTTATTTGTTGTTTTTCATTTTTATTTTGTCCCAACATTTTCCTTTATAGTCCACCATTAGATATTGATCAGTTGAAGCTCATTTTAAGACTCGTTGGAACCCCAGGGGCTGATCTTTTGAAGAAAATCTCCTCAGAGTCTGTGAGTTGATGCTTTGATTGTAATTATCTGCCCTGTTGGGAACCTCTGCCACTTGCCTTCCATCAATCTGTACTGTGACCTGGGTGTGTTTCTAAGCACATGTGCCCTTGGTGTGCTGACTCCCAGGATGACGTGTGTGTGTGTGTGTGCGCGCGCGCGCGCGCGCACTCATGTGTGTTTGCATGCATGCACACCCCTCCGCCCAGTCACATGTGTGAGTGTGTTTTGTCTCTTCTCTACCTGGGTATATACTTAGGTGATGGGAGCCTGTGTTGGGCAGTAGTATCCTAGTAGTAAATGAGATTTGAGATTTTCATTCATTCTAAGCGATTAATGGAAAATTTAGGTCTCTGTTCTCCAGCCCTGACTTCATCTTTTTCAAAAGTTTTACCTATACTCAAGGGCTCTTTTCACTGTTTGGTCAGCGTTTGTCCTCAGAGCATGAGGTTTACCATGTAGTAGTCTAGTGTCATCGCTAAGAGAACGAAATGAAATGTGCCTTGTCTGCCCGCTATTGCCCTTTTCCAGAAGCTCCCTGCTCTCTGTTGTTTAGAATAGACTGCCTGCACAGCTTGTGTAAAGTGACCATTCGGACAGGGGTTCCTCTCTGCTCCGTCTCCAGACCAGCAGAGGTTACATCATACTCCTGATTCCTGAGAGCCATGGGAGGAGGCTTGTAAATCCTTCCTCCCACAGCCTGCCTCTAATTAAAAATTTTAATAACCCAAGAAAAGGCTTGGACTGATGCTTTCCTGCCTCTGTGCAGGCATTTACAGAGAAGCCATGGGAATGAGACTTGGGCTTCCTTTGGCTATGATTTCCTGCTGTTGGTCATTTTCTTGGGCAGGAGACAGAGAAATCATGAAAGCCCAGCCTTTCGCCCTTTCCCCTCTGTCTGCTGCCAGGCAGTTGGTAAAAAGGGAAAAAGAGCTATTGAGCCAAGCTTCAGTGGTTCCTTCCTGGGTTCTTCTCCCAGGATTTCTCCCAGGTCCCTTTGTCCAATTGGGAAGTCTGCTGAGTAGCGTGAGGCAGGCTTGAGCAGGTGAGTTTGAATGGTTCCTCATCTCGCTGGTAAAAAAAGATCTGGTATGTGTCTGGTACATTCCTTAAAAAGACCACAAAGCCTAGGAATTTATGAATTTCCACTCTGAGGATGTAAGGGAATGTACTGGCTCTATTTTATTTTGTTTTATTTACTTATTTAGGGTGAGGAAACAAAGGCACAGAAAGGCTGTGACTTGCCTGAGTCATGCACTGAGTCACTTGGCAGAGCTGAAATAGACACCAGATGTTCTGATAACGTTAGCTAAACCTTAATTTCATGTGCTTGCACACTGTTTTGAAAGTCCTTGTCAGAGTTATTGGCCACAAAGTCAACCTGAAGGAGGGTTTTCTTTTGCTTTATGAAGTACAGAAGAAGCTGTATTGGAGCAAATCAAAAGAAGCAATGAGAAGATGCTTAGAGAAGCATTTTGTTTTAAATGCTTTGGTTAGAAAGATTGGCTAATAGGACATGAGGGTAGGGGAGTAAGGTTGAGAAGAAGTGGGCTTATTAATGAATAGGGCTCATGAGACTAATATAGCAAATTAATTCCCGCTCTGGGGATGGCTATCAGCATCTCCTCAGTCCCCTCGCCTACTCCCAGCCATCTGCCCTAGATATATGTGCCATTAGTCACAAGAATTTCTGAAAGAAAAGGTATGGGTAAAATAGTATTTACCTATCATTAATACACCCTTTATTTTTAAGAAAGAAACAACACCAAGTGCCTGACCTGATACTTTATTTTTTGCGAAATAGAGCACATTATATATATTTTGCGAAATAGGGCATGAAGTTCTAATGTGGAGCTGGGCATAATAAGATAAAGTTACCAGAATTCAGAACTTGCTCAGATAATACTGTACTCAGTATAGGGATAAGAAAGGGGGGCCCCCACCCCCACCGCACAGAGTTATGGCAAGTGGATATAAGCAATTTAAACATTCAAAAAGGTAGGCAGGATTAATTTGATGTTAGTAACGCCACCCACGTACCAGTGTATATTAAGAGCATATGATATGTGAAACAAATGATATGTAAATAATAAAGTCAGGTGAGTAAAATTATTTAAATGTTTTAAAAATTAAAAGAAAAACTTAATACTGAAGGAATGTAGGGAACAGAATGACAGTAGCTGTTTTTGTTACTTATGAAAAGCTGTGAAATAGTGTAGAAATTCAGTGAGTTAAAGAGCAGGACATTCTGATTAAGAGACTACAGTAATAGATGGCTGGTGGAGGACAAGTTAAGATGTATGGTGAAAAGGGAGATAAATGGGTTGTGATGCATAGCTAAAGAGATAGAATACTTTTGGTTGGTGACCCTGTACCTACAGTAATTAGTGAAAGAACAAAAAAGTCCTATTAAAAAAAGAAAAAACGAAGCCCTTTCACTGAATCACTCTCACATTATTCTCTAGAAATTTACTTCTTCTAATTCCCAACAAGAAAGTGATATAATAACCTATTTGACTGAAGGAGACAAAAACAGAAAATGTACAGGCCAAGTACAGGGTGGGGCAAATATAGGTTTATAGTTATGAGTGTGTGAAACATTATTTTTGTATTATTATTTATTAATTACTGTACTATTTTCCATATGAACAACTGTAAACTTACCTTTGCCCCACCCTGTATTATTCACAGGAAAGAAGAGGTGGCAGGATTCTAACACTATAAAACCCAACTGGTATTCTACTATTGCTGGTCTTCTTTACTGACGCCCTTTTGTCATTTCTCTTGGCATGCAAAGTACTCTTCATTATGTAATTTGTTTATAGATAAATCTCAACTTTGTTGTGAGAATGTTAAAAGAACTTCATGTCACCTTTTGAATGTGCTGGCCTCGCACAGACAGAGCATAAAAGGCAGGGCTGAACCCACTCCACTCTTTTCCAGTGGCCAGCCTTACACATGTGTGTGGAGAAATCTGACCACAGGGAATTTGAGTTCAGGGAATGAGCTAAAGTGGCAAAATGACTAAGAGAAGCCACCGAGAAATGAAATCACTTGACAAGGGTGCTTATTGAAGATAATGTTGCGATCAAACGAGGGCATTAATAGTTAACAGGAAAGGGAATGTAACAGGTTTTTATTGAATTGTGTTGAGGAATTTTAAAATTCCATCACTTCTGCTTTAATGGAAACCCGTGATAAACTAACAGTTTTCATAATATTTTGGAGGAGGGAGAATTGTGTTAAAATCGAAGACAGACCTAAAAGCAGTTTGGAGTACAGCTTACATATGTGCTTGTTTCCGTGGAAGACCCCATGGTTCCGCTTTTGTCAAAAAATTGCAGTGTTTTGCAAACTTCATCCTAGCTGTTAGGTAAAGTCAGTGTGGTCACCATTAAGGAGACTGGGAGAAATCATTGTGGCATGCAGCCTGCGACTTCTATTTTGTCTTTGCTATTAGCTTCTAACTTTCCCCCAATGTTCCCTTTCTTCACTTGTGTGTTTGTGGCATGTATTTGAAATGTACTGCTACTAATGTCTCTGAAACATGGCATTGCTTACCAACCCATACTCCCACCCATATCTTACATTTGGAGGGGTGGTGCCTTGGAGAA
The DNA here is from genome assembly GCF_021234165.1 of Pteronotus mesoamericanus. Taxonomy (NCBI): domain Eukaryota; kingdom Metazoa; phylum Chordata; class Mammalia; order Chiroptera; family Mormoopidae; genus Pteronotus; species Pteronotus mesoamericanus. Next base: position 6,202,971 of record NW_026555085.1, read on the forward strand.
TCACCAGAACCTGTGCCACAGAAATTTAACCTCTTCCTTAAGTGGATATATTGGATATATTCTTTTTTCCTGAGTTGAGTCAATATTTCCTGAATGATCTCCATTCACCTACAAGCAAGCAGGTTCTGGCTATCAGTACTTGAAAACACTTCTCTGGCTGGCATCCTGGATCGAGGGGCAGTCTCTTTCCAAGAAGCCTAAAATATTTAATGTTAAAGATGATGCTAAAACCACAGAAAGCTTTCTTATCTGCACGGCCAGTCACTGACTACATGCCTAATAACTCTTGTGCCGTGCACAGAAGCATGCTTTACAATGTAGCCGTGGGCTCTGGCCTGGAGTGGGTGGGATTGGGGGAGTAAGATTTTTATTTGTTTGGGGTGGCTTTTGGCCTTTTAAAACTTGAGTTAAAAGTTATTTTTTGCACTGTATGTTTAACAATGCCCTTGACTAGGCATCTAAGATATTAACCAGCTTCAGCAGATTATGCGTCTGACGGGGACACCCCCTGCTTATCTCATTAACAGGATGCCAAGCCATGAGGTGAGAACAAATAGACTGCACAGGGATGTATAATTCAGAAGGCCACATTCTCATTTTATTGCCACTGTATAACCAACCCAGTTTTTAATGTCACTGAATGCCTGCATGTGCCTTGAGGGCTACTGAGGTAACGGCTGCCTATGTGCTTTTGCAAGATGTTGATATTCAAGATAAAATGGCATCCAATCCTGTGGATTGAGAATACAGGTTATACACTTGTACATAAAAATGATGTTACTTTTATATTTGGGTTTTATGAATTCAGTGCTCAATAGACTATTCGGTGTTTTCCTAGGTTCCATGCCTGTGGTTAGATTGTGCTACCATCTGATGACTTTCAGCTGGACGTCCAGCTAACTGAAGGCATTAGCATGCTTTCCTATTCATTATTTTTTTTAATGAGCAAAAGAGGATTATTCGATTTAAAAAAACCTCAACTATCCAACCACAAATACTATATTTAAAAGAATGAATAAATAATATAGAATAAATATGAATACCTACATAGGGTTATTTTACCAATTCTTTTTTTTAAACTAGTTCTTAACTATTTAATCTAACTCTTGTTTTATCACCAGAGATGATTGGGCACTTTCTTCTAAGGGGACTTCAGGCTGGAAACCAGGCCCGCCTCACAGAGGCCCCGCCCCCAGCCCCTTGTCTCCTTCTGCTGTGCTCAGTTGTCTTTGTCTGTCTTTGTTTGCCATGTTAGAGAGATGACTGTTCTCTGCATGAGACAGGTCTTTCTTTACCTCTGTGTTCCCTTCAGCCTTTTATCTATACGCTCAAGTAGGAAGGGATTACAGCCATGTAGATATTCAGTTCCTAGAACTTTGTTTTCGAAGGAAAGATTCTCAGCTGCTTTTGAAAGTGGTTCTTGCCTGCTCATTGCAGGTATAATGAGAAGAAGGTGAAGTTGCCCTAGCAACCAGAAAGTCTTCTAACCTTGTATGTGGATGTGTGGATGTGTGTACACATACATGAGTACCTTTACTGTTGGGGAATTGTAAGGAAGTGGTTAAGATAGATTCAAAGAAGTTTTATCTCAGCTACCCAGATGGAGTAATAGTGGAATTTGTTCACTGAAACAAGGAAGGTCATTTGTATAGTATCTGAAGAACATATTTAGGACTTACATTTGTGTTTATGTGATTATTCTCAAGACCAGTTTTTGGTTTTACCTTGATTAGTGCTGTCCTTGAAAAAATTTCACCTTACGTTCCTTAGAATGAAGTTCAGAAACTGGGAAGTTGTAACATCTGAGGAAATCAGAGCAGATTTCCTCCTAAAGGCTGCGGTCAGTGGTAGCAGCTAAGGTTCAGTGAGCTCCCACTGGGACCTAGGGCAGCGCCAGGGCAATGCTGGTCTGTTACCGTGAATCCTCGCTCCAGCACTACCACGTGGGCGCTGTTACTAATCCCCTTTACAGATGAGGAACTCGAGGCTTAAAGATAATAAGTAACTTGACCAAAGTATTAAAGTCAAGATTCGGATTCGAGCAAGCCCCACCCCAGTGATCAAACCTAGAACAACTCTATTGGTAATATAAAATATAAATGTTGTTTGTGTCAGAATTTAGTTTGAAATTCTTTCATGACTTTCATCATGTATGAGTAGCACAATAACCATATTATAAAGGCAAGCCAAATACTAATATTAATGTTTTGCAATTGAGGTCATTGAGATATGTTACTTGAGACTTGCCTGAGATGTAGCTTTTAAGTGGTGGGGGAGAATTTCTGCCCAGGCCATGTAATTTATAATCCACTTACTGGTTTAGTATCTTTAAAATGTGTGTGAGCCTCTTAGGATAATATACTAAGCCTATGGTTACTTTCTTCTTACCAAGATTACTTTGTTAGCACGGTTTAATAGTGATCCTTTTGATGTACTAAGAGCACCTACTGAGATCAGGACCATTGAAAGACTGCCAATCTTAGACTTTGTTTAGGAACACCAATTCCTACACCAGCCGATTTTAGCTTTTAGGAAGTCCTACCTCAGAAAGGGCCACTTCTTAGATATCTTGGCCTCATTTTAAAGCTTCCGACCCTGTGATCAGAAAGCTAATGAAAAGGAACGTAATTGGTTAGCATTGTCATCCACTTTAACTATAACTGAGCTATAGCAGGGATATATAAATGCAGATACTGATCATAAATAAGGAAGTTAGAATGGCAATGAGAGAAGCCTTGAAAGAATGTCAAAGATAGTCATAAACATTGAAGCTGGCGGACTGTCAGTTAATACTTGTTCCTTGGCAGGACCAAGATGCTTTGAGAGCAGTAACATTACCGAACAAAAAGCCAATTTGAAAACCCTTTGTTTTCACAGGCAAGAAACTACATTCAATCTTTGACCCAGATGCCGAAGATGAACTTTGCAAATGTTTTTATTGGTGCCAATCCCTTGGGTAAGTTGACCATGTCCTCATGTCATGGATATTAAATTGGTTATGACATGAGTTAGGTGTTTGAAGCCTGTGACTTGCTCACAACTGCTGTTATTTCCTACCAAAACTGAGGGTAAGAACAGTTGAAGCACAGCCAGTGTTAGACCCTCAGGGAGCTCCAGAAGTGGGCCCTGCTCTGCCCTTCACTTCCGTGGCACTACAGGACCTGTCATCCTGTGTGTGCACTTTCCCTTCTTCTCTTCTTCTTCTGCCCCCGAGACCCAACCAGTCTAACTGGTGAAGCCAGTTTGCCACCTTAGACTTTTAAGGAATGGCACCGTGTTCCTGCCACCATCACTTCCAGGATTCTTGGCAAAGGGACATCACACGGCAGCTGCGGGATATGTACCGCCTTGGCTAAAGAAGGAGTTCTTGCTTCCTTAAAGCCAGCGGCTGACGTGTGCCTCTGCTGTCCCCTGAAAGTGGTGTTGTCTGAGGCTCTAATGCCATGACTCTGGAGGGCACAGTGGTTAGGGGCGGACGCCCCTAAATCAAGAAAAATCAAGGCCAGGACTTCCCTCTGACAGGAGGGGTGCAGTGAGAGGCTGTGTTGACAGTATACTCGGCCTCCTCACTTTCCTGAAGATTGTGTGAGTGGGCCGTCCCTCTGCTCAAGGGCCCCAACAGCTGTGCTTCAGCCTCAGTTTAGCCTTTTGAGGCTGTCAGCCACAAGGACCTCTTCAGAAGTTGACTGAAGGCTAAGCAGTGTTACTTTTCTAAGTACTTCCTCCAATATGATTGTTGACAGGGGTATCAGTGTCACTGTGATAATTCTTATAATAGCACAGATGCTCGCACTCTGTGAAGTGTTGGGCGATTATGGATGAGTTCCTGTCAGCCCTGGAGGGTTTGTCACATCTCAGCTGGGTCTCCCTCGCTTCCAAGAATGAATGCACAAACTCATCATGGGTGTAGAGAATTCTTCTGGGGCCTGTTTAGGTTTGCATCTGCACTGCTGTGTTCTCATTGGCTTCTTATGATTTACTGAAGCTGTATTATCTAATCCAAGGATCTGTGAGAAGCTCTTTGAGTCATAAGTACTCCAAGAATTTGGGAGATGATGTTGTATGCTGGTAGTTTTCTTGCTTGTCATTATGGTCCAAATTCTTTTTTTCATTGTATCAGCTCATGTTTTAGACATGGCGGTGCTCCCTTTTGGACTTTCTATTAGCTCATTCAGATTTGCTCATTGTTTTTCTGGGGAACAGGGGATATGTGTGTCCCAGCAGCTTATTTAGGCCCCATCCATCTTGATAGGTGTCCCCTTCTCTGGAATTACAGCATTTAAACATTCAAAAGGACTAGATACCATTCAGCCATGCCAGCTGCAAGTGAGTTGAGGCTTTAGGCCGTCTGGGACTCAGCACCGCAGTTCTCGGGAGTCTAAACAGGCCTAACAGCCCACTGCCAGTGATGTCACATGGACTCTTGCAGGCTTCTGAGAACGTGGTGTTACCGACCATGAACTTATGCCCAGCATATTAACTGGGTAGGATTACACCAATGTGACTATTGGCATCTATCTGTCAGTCACTGTTTCACCATTACTCTCAAAACATGAATTAAAACTTAAGTTGCCCTTTGATGTAGCGTATGTATTTGTATCTGTCAAGATCTTAGAGGAATCTTTTTCTTACCCCTAACCTTATTCCTTAGTGAAGGTATTGGTTATAGGGACATGGCACTTTCTATCTGAAGGGTGACAGAGACCATATGATTCTAACAAAGCTGATAAAGCTTATTTTCTTCTAAGAAGAGAAGAATATATATCTAGATATATTTGGGCATTTCTCCCGGTGCTTTAAAGTGTAAATTTAAGAACCCGACTTGACACATGAAATCCACCTTAGTTCTGTGTCCCTCTGAAAATCACAGTTCTTTGGATTACTCTGGAATTCAGGCTGCAGGACAGGGGTCTTTTAGAACCTCATGTGGGCACCGTGACAGATCTGTAAAGGAATGTGCCCTCCTCTTCAGTCCCCTGCCTACCCCCTTCTGCAGTTAAGGAACCATCAATAATTTGCAAAGCCTCAAAAGCCTTGTGTGTTGCAGCCTCCCTAGGCTGGGCAGGTCCACTCAAGACTCCGGTAGACAGAAAAAGATGCGTGGAGCCATGGGGATGCTTGACATGCCTTTATTCAGGAGTCACACAGGCCACAAGCCCATGTCTATGTTGGCGCTCCACTCCCTCACTCACTCCCCTCCTCCCTCCCTCTCCCTCCCCCTCCCCCCCCCCTTTCTGTGTGTGTGTGTGTGTGTGTGTGTGTGTGTAAGAAGTCCCTACCTCCTTAAGTACTAGAACAAATAAAGCCAGCATCAAGCCAAAAAGTGAGGTAACCTAGCATGGACTGCACATGCAAGCCTACCCAAGGCTAAGGGGCAGTTTACCGTGCCCAGGCTCAAGGCCGTGAGACCCAGGCTCAAGGCTGTGAGAACAGTGATTTATCAGACTCCCTCAAGGTTGTGAGAAGCTGCTCCCCCTAGTTACCCAGGCACCTTGGGTGACTAAGCCAGACTGCCTTCTCTTACCCTACAATCTACCCCTTTGGGGTTCCTCATTATACATTTCTACATGAGGATATCTTCACAAAGTTCTCTTGGTGAGGAAGGCAGAGCCCCGTACCCATAAACCACAGCAGCAGTACAGGCTACAGCAACAAGCAAGCAAAACACAAGCACTGCTGCAGCAGCAGTATAGACCACAGCAACATATGGCCAAAACACAGGCAGTAAGGCCACCCCTAGGTCCATAGGCCAGTCCAGTTCTCAGACAGGTAAGGCTACCCAAGTGAGCCACTCACCCAGAGGCTCCAGTGGGAACAGCTGCCCACACACCATTCCACGCCTCTCAGCGATATCCAAGGGGGTGTCCCTGATACAGACCCACAAGAGTTCAGTCCACTTGGACTTGTCCTTGAGGCTTTTAACACAGAGGAGGGGCTGGCTCTGCCAACTCCATGATCCCAGCTCTGCACCAACCCCAAGACACCCAACATGGGGCAGCCAACCAACAGCCAGAGCCAGCCACACTCTGCTTCATCGCAGTACAGATGCTGGTTCAGGCCACATTCCATAAGGGATGTACACTGTTTTCTCTGTAGACAGAAGCTAGAGGGCTGCGCCCTTGGGAGGCCATCACACATGCTCCGGGAGATTTCAGCACAGACCCAGCACACTGATTGGGTAGCCACTGAGGCATAGGCATGTACCCAGTCCACTACACCTTAGGGGCTGGAAAGACAAACAGTTACAGACACCAACAGTGGCCAGTCACTACCCTGGATATGTCACCTTTAAGACTGGGGGCCAGGTCCCCATCACCCAGGGCACTATTTGCAAGTCCCTCTCCACCCCTCGTCCTCAAGGGACAACAAGAGCCACCCATTGCATGTGAGGGGATTTTATATCCCAAGGCCACATCCCAGTGGCTTTTAGTCCGTGCTCCAGGTCCTCCAGAGTGGGCAAGAGAATATTTTCCTGCATCTCCATGCCTGGTTTCAGCAAGGCATCCTTAGTCTGCACCCGCAGTTGGATAGGAGCTGCAGTCCAGTGGAGAAGTGCTTCCACTGGAGCAGGCCCCCCACTCCACCTCCTCTTGTTTGGAGCCCGGAGGACAGTCCATAAGTACTTCGTCCAGCCCCTCAGCGTGGGTGTGGCAGCCACAGCTTGCAAGCCCTGCTTTAAGTGACCATTATACCATTCAGTCATCCCAGCAGCTTGGGGGATGATAGGCCACATGGAATTTCCAGTCAATCTGCAGGTCTCGAGCCCATTTTTTACCAAGACCCCAGCAAAATGTGTCCCCTGATCACTTTCAGTGATCAAGGGTCACCCATAAGCAGCACAGAGGGCAGCTATTACTGCTCTCTGATCTGGGTGCCATGTAGGATAAGCAGCGAAGAGTCCCGTGGCTGTGTCCACACCTGTAATAGCAGACTTCTAGCCCTCTGAACTGCGTAGGGGCCCAGCAACACCCACCTGCCACTGGTCAACGGTACCCATGCCCGTACCACCTGCCCAACAGTTTCCACAGGCCTCCGGGGATGCTCCCGTGAGCAGACAACACAAATCTCACAGGCTTCTTGTGTTTCTGCAAAAGTGACAGGTAACCCCCAAGTTTTTGATGGACAGTCCAGGCCCTTGCACAGAGGGTCTGGAAACCCACACTCACTGTTGGCTCTGCTTCCTCCCCTTGTGCCGCTCTGCCATTTCTGCGACTCCTGTGACTCTGGCTGCTGCTGTATCTGTGTGTCCGAGTGCTGCATGGGCTCTGCCCATCAGTGCACCTGGACTGCCTGCTCCTGGTCACCGCCCTCTGCTCTGCCGGTGCCCTTTGCTCCAGCATGCTTTCTTGCAGTCCCCCAGGTCATGCCACCAGCTCTAGCAGCTGTCCCACTGGCAAGGCCACAGGCAAAATGAGCAGCATAGCTAGGCAGCTTGGTGCCAGAGGGCATGGGGTCAGAGCTAACATCCTGTGTCCACTTAGAGTGGCCAGCAGCCTTGCCACGCCCAGGCCAAAGCACATCCCGGGAGCACCACCTACTAAAACGCCACTGCCACACTTAGCTCCGTGCACATGGCCTTGGCCCACAGACACACCCAGCACACACTACTCTCCTGCAGGGCCCCTGCCTCTCCTCATCAGCACGGTCAGAATAGGGCTTTCTGGGTGCTGGCATTGCCACCAAAGCACTCTGCCTGCGCTGCAGTCTTCCAGCCCAGTCAGGTTCAGCAACTGTGTTTCATGTCTATGTGGGGCGGGGGAGATAAAGGGGATTCCGGGCTCCCCAGATTCAGACTCCCCCAGGCCCACAGGAACCTCAGTTCCTTTTCCCCCCACCCATTTCCCTGGAATTGCTCACTGTGAGTGGGGAGGGGGATTGCTGCAGCTCAGCTGCTAGGAGGCTTTGACCAGGGCGCAGAGTCGAGCCTTCAAGGCTTCTTTTCTCCTTGGCGTTTTCGTAGTTTCACAGTGTTGAGAAACACAGTCTTCTCTTCTTCAGCCTTTAGGGCCTCCGGTCCCTCTTGGGACTCTTGGAACTTTGCTGTGTCTCAAATCTCGGTCTTCATCTCAGCTCACAAAGCTGAAAGAAACACCCAGCCCACAGCCCCCGCAGCCGCACGGGTGCTGGACCGTGCCAGGTACTCCCCAACCTCCCGTAGGGCCTTCTCCACAGTGTCAGGTGCACCACTGACATGAGGCCACCCCTTGAGACTGTCCTCAGGAGAGCCCAGGGACTCCATAACAAGAAACTCATCCTGCCGACTATGCCAGTTGTGTGGCAGCCTCCCTAGGCTGGACAGGTCCAGTCGAGACTCAAGTAGACAGAAGAGGAAGCATGGAGCCATGGGAATGCTTGACATGCCTTTATTCGGGAATCACACAGGCCACAAGCCCGTGTCTGTGTTGACGCCCAACTCCCTCCCTCATTCCTCCCCCCACCCCGCCCAAAGTCCCTACCTCCTTAAGTACTAGCACAAACAAATCCAGCCTCAGGCCAAAAAGTGAGGTAACCTAGCATGAGTTGTGTGTGCAAGCCTACTCAAGGCTAAGGGGCAGTTTAATGCACCCAGGCTCAAGGCGGTGAGAACACTGCTTTATCAGACTCCTTCAAGGTTGTGAGAAGCTGCTCCCCCTAGTTACCCAAGCAGCTGGGTGAGGAAGCCAAACTGCCTCCACTTACCCTACACCTTGTTTCACCGAGTGATTCTTGTGGTCATGGCATCATTTGTCCTGCACCATTCTGAAACTCAAAACATCCTCATTTGAAAGAATTAGAAGAATCACCATTTTGTGACCCCTAATGGAATAATTGCTGTGAAGAAAAATCAGTCAATTTTTCTTGAGTGAAAGGATATTCATGTGGTTTGAGAGTATCCCACAGGTTTGCTTAGGGCAACAAAGAAATGACTCTGATCAAATTTAGCATCATTCATAGTGGGACAGATGGCCTTAATGCTCCATCAAGGACACAGAGTCCTGTGAAATATTCTTGCCAGAAATGTTCAACCCAATTTTAACAGATTTTTAGATCTAACGTGGTTTTCAGGAAATACAAGGGGTAGAGAAAAACAAGGATGTAGATATATGATGGTCAATTTCAAGACAACCAGACTGTCTTTTGAGATCAGATAATGAAAGGGGGGAAGGATTCTAGATTCAGAGAAACTAAAGGAACCCAATCAAATACAATGAACGACCGTTCATTGGATCTTGGTTTGAACAAAATAGGTGTAAATGACAACTTTGGGGTAAATGAAGAAATTTTAAGTTGAACTGGATTTTTGGTGATATTTGGGAATCATTTATTTGTCAGATGTGATAATTTTATAATTGTACGGGAAGATGTCTTTATGCTGAAATACTTAGGGGTAATGTATCGTGTCTATAATTGTATTTCAAAATGGTTTAACAGAAAATAGAGAAACAAAATGTTAATTGCTGGATATGGGTGGTCAGCATATGAGTATCCATTGTATTTATTATATTGACATTTTTAATAGTGAAAATTTTATCCAAGCACCATGTTTGCCACCCACACACCCACGTAAAAAGCTCAATTTGTCCACTGTTTGAAGACCCATTTGATGAATATTCATTTGCTTTATGTTAGTAAGTAAATGCAAAGGAGAACAAAAAAGTTGAAAAATTAAAAACTAGCCCTACTTACCCCTTCTAGATCACTTTAGTTATAGGCTTTCATTGTGACACACTTTGACCATGGTAAAAGTTTGACATGGACATTCCACAAAAGGTCATTCAAACAGAATCCCAGTTATTTTAAAAAATTCTTCAGTAGCGTATTCTTTAAATAATACAAAATACACACACACACACACACACACACACACACGAGAAAAGGAATAATATGTCCTAGTGCTGACACTTTGAAGGAGAATTCTTTGTTTCTCCTCCAAAGGAGGGTCAAAACTATGTGTCTGCTTTATTAAGGCATATTTTTTGGTAACATGTTAAAAATAAAAACTCTTTTTTTCCCCCTTCCTATCTGTGGTGCTAATAGCTGTTGACTTGCTGGAGAAGATGCTGGTGTTGGACTCGGACAAGAGAATTACAGCAGCCCAAGCCCTTGCGCATGCCTACTTTGCTCAGTACCATGACCCTGACGATGAGCCCGTGGCTGACCCTTACGATCAGTCCTTTGAGAGCAGGGACCTCCTTATAGATGAATGGAAAAGTAAGTCACGAAGGCAGCATTACCATATAGCTTGAGAAGTTAGGATTGAAAGTCTTTCCCAGGTGAGCTGCTAACCAAAAGCTGTGAGAAAAATAAAATTTCTTGCTATAGCCAACTCGTTAAAACTTGTAACCAGTCTCCTGTGCCAAGTGAACATGCTCCGCAGATGGAAACTTGTAGATGGTGATGCTCTCTGGAGTTTTGAGATCAGATTCTGATCTGATTTTTTCACACAGCCCGTCACGTCTGCTTAGATCTTTGAGGTTCTCAGCACCTTTTTCTTTACAGCTCTCTGAGATGAGTAGGAGAAAGGGCATTTTACAGTTTTACAGTAGATACAATTGGGGCAAAGAGTTTAGATCTTACCTCTTACCTTAGACTTAGTTAGGGACAGAGCCAGAAATGGAACTTTTGTCTCCTATGTCCAATCTCATAGTCTTTCCATAAAACACAAATTCAGAACTCCAGGTAAATGCCGAAAGCCAGGATTATCTGGTTGCTGTAGCTTGTGGGAGTGCTATGTTATTCCTGAGCTTTAAAGAGGCGGCTCTGAATAACGGGAAAAAAACCAAGAAAAAAAATAGGGTTTTTTAATATGTATCCTTGACCTTCTGTGTAATCACGTGATCAATTAGGATATCATACACAAGCAACAAATAGTTACTTGAAGTAGCCCATCAAAGCACTAGCACGGACAGGGAAAAAGGATCCTGAGCTTAGAAGTTACAGTGTTTGTCAGCAAAGAGTATAGTCTGAACTCTCATATCCTGCTTTTCCTTCCCAATTTCTAGGCCTGACCTATGATGAAGTCATCAGCTTTGTGCCTCCACCGCTTGACCAAGAAGAGATGGAGTCCTGACCACCTGGCTTCTGTTCTGATGATCCCGTTTCACTGTGAGGGGAAGACCTTTTCACGGGAATTCTCCAAATATCATCCAAGTGCCTCTTGTTGCAAAGATCTCCCCCATGGTGGAAGAGGGGTGTGTGTGTGTGTGTGTGTGTGCACGCATGTGTGTTAGTGTATGTGTGTGTATGTCTGTCTTTGTGGGAGGGAAAGATAATATGAGCAAACTATGATCACAGTGACTTCATGTGGTGTCACAGACGCTCCGTGACAGCCTCTGCTTGCGCTTCTTTGTGAGAGTCAGCTCAGGCTGGCAAGAGCTGCCATCGTGTTAGGGTTTGTTAAACGCAAAGTAAAAAACAGTAAACGTCCCTGATCCCAGTCATGCATTTACCATTTGGCCTCTCCTATAGCCCCACCTCGATGGTGGGTGGTCGCCTTGACCACGGGAGCACAGAGAAGGCTCACACCTCTGGCTGCTTCAGACCTGAAGTCGTTCCTCAGCGACACGTACAGCCAAAAAGGACCAACTGGCTTCTGTGCACTAGTCTAAGATGAATTTGCTTTTATGATTCTCAGAACTCAGCAGGTGTATCTGAAACTGTAAATATGTTTGTGCCTTAAAAGAAGAGAGTATGTAGATAGTAAGAGAGTGTAGCAGATGAAGTTCTGAGCGAGGCACATAGTCAGCTTGTTGGACGGCCACTTGTAAAACAGCGAGCCTTCAGAGGCACTGTGTGAGCATGTGTATAGTGCTTCTCTCCCCCGCCTCACCCCCCAGGTGTTGTTCCCATTTCTCTGCAGTATTACCCCACCTTCAGTGCAGAGGTTTCTTGAGTGTTGGACCCAGTAGCCAGAAGCCAGTTCTTGCTGTCCATGAACTTCCTGTGTGCCCTTCCTTCCTAGCAGAGTGATGATGTGTTTTGCACGTCTTGCTGTTTGAGCATGCCCAGCTGCTTGTCCTGTTTTGTTTTGTTTTTTGTTTTTTTTCCGGGAGGCCCTGGTGCCAGGCAAGTTTGCCAGTGAAGACTTCTTGGGTAGTTCAGAACCCACGTCACCTTGGCTTATGCTGTGGGCAGGTGACATTGTCTTCTCTTCAGCCCCCAGTGCTATTTTGTGTTGAACACAATTGATAATCCAGGTGCTTTTGATGTGAGAGTTATGGAGAAATGGAACAGATGGATGTATAGCATTTTCTTTCTTGCCATCTGGTTTTTAACAAACTACTTTGGGAGCCATCGTGGAAAGGATAGGGCTTTTCCCAGGAGTATCTCAGACTTTGGGTGACAAGTTGTTCTCTTCACTCCCAATAGCCAATGCTAAGAAATGTCAAAAGTCAAAGTGAAAAATTCAAAAGTTCATGAGGCCAGAAACTCCTTTTTCTATTTTTATCTAAAGATTGTTATATTTGTTTTTTGAAATAATGAGGTGTCTTTTTCACCCTTCTTTGGAAAAGGGTCTTCTTGGCAGCTTAACATTGACTTCTTGGTCTTGGTTTCAGGAGAAATGAATTTTGTATATTGCAGGAATCCTTTGAGAATGTGATTCCTTTTGAAGGGGAGAAAGGGCAAATTATTTTAATATTTTGTATTTTCAACTTTATAAAGATGAAATATCCTCAGGGGTGGAGAAGTTGTTTTTCATAATTTTCTGAATTTCAGGCATCTTGTGCTACATAAGGACCCATATATTTAAACCTTTTGTGAAATAAGAAAGTGGAAAGCCACTTCCAGTGTTGGCCGTATGACAATGTCTTGTATTAGGGCCAGGGTGTTTCCATTTCTCTGTCACAGTGCAGTGCTCCATGCACTCCAGAGGGACAGGGTACGGCCGGGTCACCTGGAGCGAGAAGGAAGGAGGCAGGCTGATGGTGATCACACCACACCTGGGATTCCCCCTTCTTTAAAGGAAAACGAATGCAGAAGCCTCATCTCTTTGGCATGCAGGTCAAATCCTCATAGTCCTCCGCAAGATGAGTTTTGTCAGCCGTGCTGGGTTGTAAATTCTAGTGTGATCTCCTGCGGAACTGCTCTGAGTATTTTTTGCCGAAGGTCCATGCAGTTGTGACCATCTGTGTCTTAGAGGCTGAATGCTCCTGGGAGCCTGGACTCAGCTGGCGCCTGAGGAAGTGCTCCTTGGTTTCTGAGAATCATGCTCCCATCTCCTGCTTTCTCTGAACAGAAAGCAGAAGAGAGAATGAGGGAAACTGCTATTTTATTTGTATTCATGAACTTGGCTGTAATCAGTTATGCCATATAGGATGTCATACAATACCACTGGTCAAAATAAAGGCTATTTTTCAAATTTAGTGAGTTTCTCAATTTTATTATATTTTTCTCTTGATCATTTTAATTTAATATTCAATATGGCTTTATATCAGTGTTTCAACTGTGGCCTGGCATATGTTTCTGATAGATCTTAATATTCCTCCTAAAATTCAGAAAACATTTACAGAACTCCTCAGTTGTACACTTTATGGTGAAGCAGATGTGAGTCTTTGAAGCTAATGGGTAAAGCAAAGAGCAAATACGGTATGTGACATGGCAGGGCCTGTGCTACAACCCTTGGGTGTCAGAGTGGCCTGGGATGGGGGTCAGCAGACCTCAGTCAGCCCAAAGGCCAAATCCAGTCTACCACCTATTTTTGTGCGGCCGCTAAAAAATGGTTTTATCATTTTTAAGTGGTTGAAATATGAAGAACAGTATTTTTGTAGCATGCAAAAAGTAACAGTGTAAAATTCAAATATCAGCTCCCACAAATAAAGTCCTATAAGAACACAATCGCCCACTTGTGTACGTGTTGTCTGTGGCTGCTTTTGTGCAACAATGACAGAAATGAGTAGTTGCAACAGAGACCGTGTGGCCCACAAAGTCTAAACTATTTACTTTTTTATAGAAGACATTTGCCAACTCCTGGCCTCGGATTTCCAAATCCTCATTTGTAAAATGACATCTTTTAAAGTAGATGTTTGGGTTCTGTTCAGCTTTGACATTCCAAGATGATCTGCAGAAAGTATATTTTTTATTTTTAAATTTCAGAGATAAGTTGGGTGTGTACATTGTTTATAAACTTTTAAGCAAATGTAGTTTATGGCTCTTGTGTATGGCCCTTAACAATATTCTTCAAAACTCCTGAACCACATCACAGGATTTAAAGGGCCACAAGAGCCCTGGCTGGGTAAATCGGTTGGTAGACCCTCTTCCTGATAGCCGAGGTTGCAGGTTCAGTCCCTGGTCAGGGCATATACAAGAATCATCCAACAAATGCATAAATTAGTGGAACAACAAATCAGTGTTTCTCTCTCAAATCAATGAATGTGTGTATGTGTAGATGTATATGCCATGAGAGGCCATGGCTGATTTTAGGGTCTGTGTTGGTGTACTTCCTTCCTCAGTGGCCTAGGAATGCTGACAGGTGACCCAGGGTGGATTGTGTGGCTGGGTTTTTGTCCTGTGCCACCTGGCCCCTGGCTGGCAGTGGAAATGATGGCAGTGATAGAAAGCAAACCAAGCGCAGGCTCTTCATCCAGCTCAGTGACTTCTTAAAGGGCAAAAAGAAAAGGCACCCAGTTGTCACATGTGGTACATCAGCCCCTGTGAGGATCAGACAGTCAAAGGAAATATTTTGCCTTCCCACGCTAGGCTTGAGCACCATGACACAATCTTCCTAGACTTCTGGGAGCGGAGGGCCTCTTTAGCTGAAGCAGACAGTTGACACCTGAAAACTCTCATCTAGAGTGAGTCCACATAAAATAGGGAGCAGAATTTCATGATATGTGGTGGAGACTGAGGGGGAGAGTCTGGGACTTTATCATGAAAACAAAATTATAAAAGTATATTCATAATTTCAAATATATTCTTATAATGTACAAAGAATCACTCAAGTGTTTGGTTTTAAAGTGAAACCATGGTTAGTATCCTACAATATCCTTCCCGTTTGATTTTTGTAGCATAATCTTAGGTAATTTTTGCAAAAATATTTAAGGTCTTCCTCAGTTTCCTAAGGACCCCAACCTTTTGATATCTTTCTTTTTTATAAGTATCTATTAGTGATCATTTTATCAACTTACCTTTTATTGTTAGCTGGATTGGATCTGTCAGTCTTCATTTTCAATGGCTTTGCCTGAGATTCGAGCAGTTTTCTATTATTGTTTATAAAGTTCATCAAATCCACCATCTTTTAAAAGATTTGTAATTGTTGCAATTTTCATTATATTGGGTTGGCCAAAAACTCCATTTTTTTCATAAGAGACACATTTTTCATTTTTATCAGTAACTATTGATTTGCATATTTTGAGTATGTCGGCTGTCTCCCATGTGGTATATATAACATTGATTGTTCTCAATGTCTCCATTTGATTGCTATCAACTTCAACTGGTCTACCCAACCATGGAGTATCATTCAGTGAGAAATCTCCAGCACAAAATTTCACAAACCACTTTTGACACATTTGATCAGTCACAGCACCTTTTCTATACACTGCACAAATCTTTTTTCTGCATTTCAGTTATGTTTTTACCTTTCTTGAAATAACAAAGCGTAATACGCTGAAAATGTGTATTTTATCTTCAAAATTAAAATGGCTACACAAAAATTCGCCAATTTTGATGTTTTTTTTTAACTTATATGACACCTGTCATAAAATTATCTAACAAAATTGTTTCAAATGAAGTAAAAGACAACTAAGAACTACTAGAGCCATCTTAGAAAAAACCAAACAAGCTTTTTGGCCAACCCTTATTTGTGTCATTTGCCATGCGCTTGCAATGTAATCAGTTAGAGACTTAATAGAGGACCAGACCAGAGTGGGTAGGATAGGCACTCTGGGTTCAGATACTTACAAAGCAAGGAGAGACTGATCTGATGAATATGTGAATAACCAAGACCCTTTTTATTTATAATACAGATGTTTTAATATACAGACCCTTTAAAACTTAGCATTTCTCAGAATTTAGAGACCTTGTAAATGTACACAGGAAAAAAATAAAAGGTTCAGCATTATGTTCTTTGTAATAGCAAAACATTAGCAGTAACCCACGTGCCTGCCAATAGGCCTTGATTGAATACAATGCTTATCTGTACAATGGAATACCATACAGCTAGGCGTGTATGTGTGCAAGATGGGTTATAAGTGAGAAAAATTAAGTGACACTATAGCACACTGTCACCCTTTTTGTACTGATAGAGTGAAAATATATAGCTAGGGAAAACTCTAGAGGAACATGCACCAACCTCAGCAATCACCTCTGGGAAGTGGGATAATAGGTGGCAACAGAGTAATTTCTTTTTTAATCATAAAAATTTGTTTTGATTAGACTTTTAAAGTCTGACCTGGGGAACCATTCCTGTTTCAGGTTCACCAGAGCCCAGCTCTTCAAGACAGAGCACTTCCTGGAAGGGCTGCTCCCTGCTGTTGGGCCTCTGGCTAGCAGAGCACCACTGCGACTTTGAAGCAGGATTCTCTCCTGGTAGGAGGGCTTGGTAGTTTCTCCCCAGTAGAGAAGAGTGTATTTTAAGGATCTGAAGCAGGATTTTTCAACTTTGGAACTACTGACATCTTAGACCATGTGATTCTTTGTTACAGGGGTTGTCCTGTACATCGTAGGATGTTAAGCAACATCCCTGTCTTCTACTTGAGATGACAGTAGCACACACCCTCCACTCCCAGTTCTGACAGCCAAACATGTCTGCAAACATTGCCAGTGTCCTCTGGGGAGCAAAATCATTCCTGGTTGGGAACCATTGGTCTAACTCTTGCGACAGCTTAGTCTTGCAGAATACCAAAGCCTCTTTCTGTGTAGTAATTGAAGGTTATCACCTAGTAACTGGTTAGCACTCAAAGTGGCTTAATATCTCAAGGGGAAGTACAAATACTAAAAGCCTTTGAAAAGACCTGAGTATATCTCTTTTGGGGAAAAAAGGAAAATAATTAGGCAGTTCAGAAGGAAGTATATTCAATACTGGATTAAGGCTATTTCTCAAAGCAAAAAAGAGATGAGTGTTGAGTGAACAAAGGTGTCCTTTGTTCAGAAGCTCTGGCCATTATCTACAAGCAGAATATCTAGTGATTAAACTGGGGATGACTGCAAGATTTTCTTGAGTAGGCAAGGGATCGGTTACCTGCCATTATTGAAGCCAGAGGCTGTGGTCTGAGTGAGTACCCACAGCCCGTAGGATACTGTGGTACTGCAAACCAATTTGATTAATTCAGTTTAAAGATGTGCTTTGTTTGGAAGTCACTAAGCAGTTAAGTGAGGAAGTAACCCTAAGTCCAATTTTGCTGTATATAGTTTTTTTAATCACCACTTTTTGAGTGTCTTTTGAATGGGAAAATACATATGTAAGAGGTCCAAGATGGTGGAGGAGTAAGTGGAAGCTACACTAACCTCCTCCCAGGACCAATCTGGAATTACGACTAAATTGCAGAGAAACCATCCAGAGTAACCCATGGAACGGTATCTGGAGAGAAGCCTTATAACCATGGATAGAGAGAAGAAACTGCTTCACCACACTGTGACCTGTATAGAGTGTGGAGGAGATGTGAGAGGGCTGGCTGGGCTCCCATGGGTGGCAGCTGAAGTGCTGGAGGGAAATTCATTGGCCAGGGGTTCCCCCTGAGAAGTGTGGGGTCTAAACCCCAACCTGGGCTCCCCAACCTACAGCACCAGAGCTCAGAAAGGAACCCAGATAACGTCCAGCTGTGGAAACTGGCAGAGTTTCTGTTTGCCAGGGAGAGATGGCTGGAGTCACAGAAAGCTTTCTAAAGGGCCAACACATAATTTCATTTGCAGCCACTTACCCTGGGCTCTGGCAAAGGGGGAACAGAGTGGTCTAGAGACACTCTAGAGGAGAGTGTGGGGACAGAGGCTTTGGGGAGAGAACTAAGGGAGCGGCTACCAGGATCCCTGTGCTGTGTCATCCCCACACTGCAGGAGCCATCTTGCTCAGCCAGAGCACTCCCCTCCAAGTGGCAACAGCCTGAGGAGAAGCAATAGCCTGGCCCACAGGAATTATTCTACCCCACCTTGTGGTGCTTAATTCTGACTGATTACAGGTTGATTAGATTAATAATGGAAGGAGATAGCCATACACTGTGGATCACTGGTAGCACCCAACAGGCTGTCTAGGGCCAGACTGGGACCCCATCTGACATCACCAAGAGTGGATCCAGCAGGAGAAAACAGTGAGATGAATCCCACCACGGTCGTCTTCATGATTTGTGTTATTTTTTCTCCTGCATAGCTTTTTATCATTCATTTCTTGTCCTCCAAGTTTGTGCATATTAAGTCACTAGTTTTTATATTATAGTTTATTTCAAACCTCATATTTTGCTCCTCCCTTCTCTTACTCCATTTTACCTTTTCTCCCTTTTCTTATTTTCATTTTAAATTTTATTTTCTCTCTTGCTACTTGTTTCCATTCCACACTTTCTCCCCATTCCAGCCTCTCAAAACCATTTTCCTTGTCATTAGTCATCTCACATTCTTTTTCCTCTTAATAACCTTATTCTCCCTCCACCTTTCTCAATTTTTGCATTTCTTCAATTTTATTTCTAGATCTTCACTGTTTTTATATTTCAAATCTCAAATTTTACCATTCCCCTCTCCTACTCCATTCTGCTTTCCTGCTGCCCTTTCTTTTTTTGTTGTTTTAAATTTAAATTTTTCCCTGTCTTAGCTTGGTTTTCATTCCTCCCTCTTTCATCTCAAAATTACTCTTCTTTCCTTTAGACAGCTGTTAAACCTTTCTTTTTTCCCTTTTATTCTCTACCCACCTATATTAATTATTACTTATTCTTGTTGATAGTGTTGTGGTGGATCTTTTTCTCCAATTTTGTTCCTATATTTTTCTTCTCTCTCACTATTTTTTTTAAATTTCTGTTTAAACTTAATACGACACACTTCCCTCCTCTTATTCCATTCTGCTTTCTTCCCTCCCTTTTTTATTTACAATGTTAATTTCCTTTCTCTCTTTGCCTTGTCACTATTCACTATTATTGCTCCTCCCTCTACCCTCTCAAAATCATTTTTCATTCAGTTACTCATCTCATATTCATTTTTCCTTTCTTAAAATATTCTTAATCCCTTTACACCTTTACTAACATTAGCTCATTTGCTGTTGACAGTGTGATTGTGGGTGGGGGTTAATTTTGCAGGTGTGGGTTTGTCTCCTGGGCTGTTTGATTTTATTCTGGCAGCACCTGTACAACAGCATACAAGACGTAGAAGGTGGAGTGACTTTCAGTCAAGCCAGCCAGAGGGAAGGACCCACCAAAGAATGACCCAACAACAACCAAAACCCAGTTACAACCAGAGAGCCCACATAAACAGCATAAAGGGCATATCAAGAGCATCAAGTTCAGGAGATTAAGGAGGCTGCATCACTAAATCCCACAAGTCTCCTACCACAGAAGTTCACAACACAAAGACAGTGGGTCAATGTAGATCAATCTAAGAAGGAGAAACAAAAAAGAAGACTCATCTACAATGGGAAGACAAGGAAACAGCCTTCAACTGAAAGGAGAAATCCCTAGGAAGAGTGCTAAGTGAAACTGAGGTAAGAAAACTATCAGACAATGAGTTCAAAACAATGGTTATAAAGATGATGAGCTCATTAAAAACCACAAAGAACTCCAAGGAAGCTACAAGGAACTTACTGTGAACTATACTAGCGTGAAAAAGGACATAGCAACTATCAATGAGAGCCAGGAGAAAATGAAGAATACAATTTCTGAAATGAAGAACACACTAGAAAGAATTAAAAGCAGGCTAGATGAAGCAGAGGATCAAATCAGCAAGACGGAGGACAAGGTAGAAAAAAGCTCCCAGACTGAGCAACAAAACAAAAAAAGACTCAAAAAGAACAAAGAGGAATTAAGGGAACTGCAGGACAACATGAAACATAATAATATCCATATCATAGGGGCACCAGAAGGAGGAGAAGAGGAGCAAGGGATAGAAAACCTATTTGAAAAAGTTATGACAGAAAACTTCCCTAACTTGAGAAGAAAAGTCACACAAGTCCAGGAAGCACAGAGTGTCCCAATCAAGATGAGCCCAAAGAGGCCCAATCCAAGACACATCATAATTAAAATGGCAAAATTCAAAGACAAAGAGAATCTTAAAAGCAGCAAGGGAGAAACAGCTAGTAACATACAAGGGAGCTACGATAGGGCTATCAACTGATCTCTCAACAGAAAAACTTCAAGCCAGAAGGGAATGGCAAGAAGTATTCCAAGTAATGAAAAGCAAAGGCCTACAGCTAAGACTACTCTACCCAGCAAGGCTCTCATTTAAAATGGAAGGTGAAATAAGGAGTTTCCCAGACCAAAAATAAAGGGCTGAAAGAATACACCTCCACCACACCACCATTGCAAGATATGCTAAAGGGACTGCTTTAAGAATGAAGAAAAAGAGAGAGTAACAAAGGTACAAAGGAAAAAATGGCAATGAATAAGTACCTATCAATAATAACCTTAAATGCATTAAATGTACCAATCAAAAGACATAGGGTAGCTGAATGGATTTCACACACAAAACAGGAGCCACACACATGCTATCTACAAGAGACCCACCTCAGAACAAAAGATCTACACAGACTGAAAGTGAGGGGTTGGGAAAAAACATTCCAAGCAAATGGACATGAAAAGAAAAAAAAAAGCTGGGGTAGCAATACTTATATCAGACAAAATAGAGTACAAAATAAAGGCCATAAAAAGACAAAGACACTTCATAATACTTAAGGGAATAATCCATCAAGTAGATAAAACCCTTATAAACATATATGCACACAACATAGGAGCACCCAAGTACATAAGGAAAATCTTGGAGGACTTCAGGTAGATAGTTACAACACACTCATAGTAGGGGATTTTAACATGCCATGGTCAACAATGGATGGATCTTCCAAGCAAAGAATCAACGAGGATATTGTGGCATTGAAAGATACTCTAGCTCAAATGTACTTAATTGATATGTACAGAATATTTCACCCCAAGGAAACAAAATATACATTCTTTTCAAATACACATGGCACATTTTCAAAAATAGACCACATGGTAGGACACAAAACAAGCCTCAAAAAATTCAGGAAGATTGAAATCCTATCAAACATCTCTGGGATCATAATGGCTTGAAACTAGAAACCAACCTCAAGGAAAAAACTCAAAAACATTCAAATTCATAGAGACTGAATAACATGCTATTAAATAATGAATGGGTTAACAATGAGTTCAAGGAAGAAATCAAAAAGTATCTGGAAACAAATGAAAAATGAACACAAAGCAGTCCAAAACCTATGGGACACAGTGAAGGCAGTCCTGAGAGGGAAGTTCATAGCAACACAGGCCTACCTAAAAAAGACAGAAACATTTCAAAGAAACAACCTAACCAAACATCTACAAGAACTAGAGGAACAACAAATGAAACTCAGAGCAAGTTGAAGGAAGGAAATAATCAAGATCAGAGCAGAATTAAATGACATAGAGACTAAAAGAACAATTCAGAGGATCAATAAATCCAGGAGCTGGTTCTTTAAAAAGATAAACAAAATCAACAAGCCTTTAACCAGGCTCATCAAGAAAAAAAAAAAAAGAGGACCCAAATAAATAATATCAGAAACAAAAGAGGAGAAATTAAAACATACCACAGAAACACAAAGGATTATTAGAAATTACCACGAACAATTATATGCCAAAAAATTTGAAAAGCTGGGCAAACTAGACAAATTTCTGGAAACATATAATCTTCCAAAACTAAATCCAGAAGAACCAGAAAGCCTTAAAAGACTGATAACAACTAGTGAAATTAAGCAGTAATCAAAAAACTCTTTGCACACAGAAGCCCTGGACTGGATGGCTTCGCAGGTGAATTTTATCAAACATTTAGGGAAGACCTAACGCCTATCCTTTTCAAACTATTCCAAAAAATTCAAGAAGATGGAAGACTCCCAAACTCTTTATATGGGGCCAGTTTCACCCTAATTCTAAACCCAGGTAAAAACACAAGAAAAAAAGAAAACTACAGGCCAATATTGCTGATGAATATAGATGCTAAAAACCTCATCAAAATATTGGCAAATTGGATCCAGCAATACATTAAAAAGATCATCCACCATGATCAAGTGGGACTCATCGCAGGTATGCAAGGATGGTACAATATTTGCAAATCAATAAACATAATACATCACATAAACAAAAGGAAAGACAAAAACCACATGATCATATCAACAGATGTAGAAAAAACACTTGATAAGGTACAGCATACATTTATGATAAAAACACTCAGCAAAGTGGGAGTAAAAGGGGCATACATCAACATTATAAAGGCCTTATTTGAAAAGCCAACATCGTACTCAATGAGCAAGAACTAAAAGCTTTTCCACTAAGATCAGGAACAGGATAAGGTTGTCCATTTTCACCACTTCTATTCAGCATAGTAATGGAAGTCCTACACGCAGTGATCAGACAAGAAAAAGAAATATAAGCCATCCAAATTGGAAAGGAGGAAGTAAAACTGTCATTATTTGCAGATGACATGATAGTGTACATAGAATACCCTATAGACTCCACCAAAAAACTACTCAGCCTAATAAGCAAATTTGACAAAATAGTGGGATACAAAGTCAACATTCAGAAATCAAAGGTGTGTTTGTACGCCAACAATGAAATACCAGAAAGAGAAACTAAGGGAAAAAAATCCCATTTACTATAGCAAGAAGAAAAATAAAGTACCTAGGAATAAACTTAATCAAGGAGGTGAAAGACCTATACTTGGAAAACTCCAGAACACTGAAGAAAGAAATTAAGGAAGATACAAATAAATGGAAGCATATACCATGTTCATGGATTGACAGAATTAACATCATTAAAATGTCCATACTGCCCAAAACAATCTATATATTCAACACAATCCCTATTAAAATTCCAATGACATACTTCACCAATTTAGAACAAATATTTCAAAAATTTATATGGAACCAAAAAGGACCCCGAATAGCCTCAGCAACCTTAAGAAAAACAAAGTAGGAGGATCACAATACCTGATATTGAACTATATTACAAGGCCACTGTCATCAAAACAGTCTGGTACTGGCATAAGAACAGACACATAGATCAATGGAACAGAATAGAGAGCCTATAAATAAACCCATGTCTTTATGGTCAATTAATATTTGACAAAGGGGGAAGGAGCATAAAATGTAGTAAAAATAGCCTCTTCAACAAATGGTGTTGGGAGAACTGGACTAGTACATGCAAAAAAAATGAAACTAGACCAGCAACTTACACAATACACCAGAATAAACTCAAAATGGTAAGACTTAAACATAAGCCATGACACCACAAAAGTTTTAGAGGAAAACATAGGCAGTAAAGTTTCGGATATCCCACACAGCAATATTTTTGCCGATATACCCTCTAAGACAAGGGAAATAAAGGAAAAACTAAACAAATGGGACTACATAAAATCAAAAGACTTCTGCACGGCTAAAGAAAACATCATCAAAATGAAAAGGGAACCCTTATGGGAAAACATTTGCCAATTGCAAAGAAAATACAATGATCTATATAAAATATGGATAAAGGAAAAAGATAAATACACTTCACTATGTAAATGTTCAGGCATAACTACTTAAAAGATGACGCAGTTACATGCCAGCACCCAAACACAGGGTCACCTTGAATGTGACAACTGCATTTTGCTGTCTCCTCAAACACCATGACTGGCTGCTGTCGGCTATATGGCTTTCTGAAATTGGTGAACAGCTCTTGGGAAAATTTCAAACAAAACAAATATTATCTTTTTTTTTAATTTACTCAGTTGTGATGTTGGACATTTTAGGTATATTAATATGTAAGAAACTTTGTGTTTTATACATAAGATCAATTTACAGTCTAGGTAGTGGTAACCAGATTTTGCTGCAGGATATATGTTTGCGATAGGAAGCACCTATCATTGGGAATCCCTCTGCATAGTGGCTCCTACTTGTGCAGTATCAGGAAAGCCGTGGTCATTGTGACAACCACCAAAAATGGTGCCACAGATTTCAAGTTTTGACATAGATGACATGACTCAGATGTGCAGCCCTATAAAGAGAACCCTCCACATTAAAGGACAGATGTGACTTTCTATTCTCTGTCCTTTACTTCTTCTCCCCTTCCCTGCTAAAAAGTAGTTTTTTTACTGAACCCCTACTGTATATTTATATTTGTGCTTGTATAACATCTCAAATTCTCATCCAGAGTCACATTACAGCTGAGGCTGGGACCAACAGACTGCCCTGATACCAACATCAAAGGACTCCTAGTTCCAGAGTTCCATAGCATTGACATGAGACGTGCCTCTCTTAGTTTGGAAAGACGATCAAGAAAAATCTATTTATTCTGCATAATTTCCCAAAGGACTTGCTGGCTGCTGCTGGCCAAATAGAGGTGGCACAAGGGCACCACTGTCCATGGCAGACACAGCTGGGCACTTGGTGCCTTATCTCATCCAGCACCCACTGGGCTTCTCCCAGGTCCCAGCTCCATCTCCCTTGCTTCCTTACTCATCCAGGATAGAAATGCACCTCCAGGCCTCTGTGTGGAGAGAAAGGGGCTGTGGAGGGACTGTAACAGTAACCTCCCCCTCACATCGGCCTCCCTCTCAGAGCTTCCTATCACTTCTTTCATTCTCTGTGCCACAGCTCTACACGAACTCCACTGTGTGCGGGGTAGCCCCTCTGCCTAGAGCCCCAGCCGCCCTCTTCCCCAGTCCTCCAGGCCAGCTTTCTGTATCACTCCATCTGTAAATCCTCCCTGACCATCCCCAAGCTGGGGTCAGGTGGCCCTTCCAGATGCTTTTGTACTCATCCACATTGATCGGAAGTGGCACTGATCACACTGCTCTGTCAATGCCTGGTGTTTGTACCGCCTGTTCAAGAGAAAACATAAAGCATCAGGATGTAGGCTCTCGAACCAGTTTGCCTGAGTTCAAATCCCAGCCCTTCTATGTCCTAGGGGTATGATCTTGGGCAAATTATTTAATCCCTCTGAACCCACCTCGTAGAGCTGTTGTGAGGATGAAATGAGTGAAACATGGCATACCCGTGGCATACATTAAATGCTCAACAAATGTGAGCTCAGGGGGACAGGCAATCTCACCACTGTGTCTCCACCATCTAGCATTGCACCTGACGCAGACTAGGCATCCAGTCTTGGTTCACTAAGTCAGAGAATGACTATCATCTTTTAATCATTGCAAATCATCTTGTCCTCTGCTTCCTGTTTTTGCAATCAACAATCTTTAGAAGCAAAGATTATCTAAAGAAAGAAACCAAATATGTTCAGATATTCTACCCTAAGGAACATTGCTATGTGCCAGTTCCCAGTTTAAGAAGAGGCAAGTGTTAGGAGAATTAGATTCTGATTCTCCTGACTACATTTTGCTGTGCCGTCCAAATTGGATACAAAACAATTTAATGAATTGGAATAAGAATCAAAAGATTATTGGCCCTGGCTGATGTGGCTCAGTGCGTTGGTCACCAGCCTGCGAACCAAAATGTCTCTGGTTCAATTCCCCACCAGGGTACATGCCTGGGTTGAGGGCCAGGTCCCCAGTAGGGGGCGCACAAGAGGCAACCACACATCGATGTTTCTCTCTGTCCCTTCCCCTCTCAAAAATAAATAAATATAATCTCTTTTAAAAAATCCACAACCTTTAAACAAAAAGATTTTTGTAGGTGGTGATGGCCATGATTCAGGTAAATGCTACCATTTCCCCATACATCTGCCACTTTAAAAAGTAAGTATTGGGGGAAAAGAAAAAGATTTGGAAGTATCGTATCTTGTACCTCATTCAACCATTCCACAAATACCTATTGGGCCACTTCACTGTGTCAGGCGCTGGGAACATGGGAAAAAAAAAGAGTCTGGTCTTCTCGGAGTTGATATTTTATGGCGGGGTGACAGTTGTAAACAATGACTCTTACCATTTTCCTGACACCCCTAGATCAGAACTGTAACCAAACAATGGACCCAATGCGGGGGAGCCCCAGACACCATTACCAGAACAATGCCCCCCGCTTTCCCTAGGGTCCCCTCTGTTCTAGGTTTGTTTGCCTGCAGCCCTTAAATCTCAAAGTCCCTTTAAAACACCCACCATTTAAAACACCCACTAACACATACACAGTCCTGTCCTCCCTGCTTTGCCCAGCCAAGCCAGTCAGCTCAGTCAGGGGTACCGTCCTTCAGAAGAAAAAGAACAGAAGTCTGGGGCTTGGCCAGGCAGGCCTCTCATTGTACCCAGCACCATCCACTGCGTTGCCGCGATCTCCAGTTCTCAATTCAGAACCAATGTGGCACCTTCTCATGGCCACTAGCAAGAGTCCTTTCTCCACTTTCCTTCCCGCGTGGTCTTCTCATTGTTCCCTCGCCGCGTGGAGCAAACCATCTCCGATCTCTCACGCACACATGCTGTAACGGCGGGGGGGGGGGCGGGGTGGGCGCCAGACTGCCTGCATCGCTGCTACATCTTGCTTTCCTGCTTCCCAAGCAGCGTAGTCGAGAGCCTCTAGCATGGCTGCTGTGCCTAGGTCCCAACCCTGGCGGGAACCCTCCCCATCTCCGACTCCTCCAGCAGGCCCCACAAGCAGGGGGGCTGCTTGCCCAGTTACATCCTGTGTTAAATTTCTGCAAACTTTCCCGGTTAGCCTTGTTAATATCCAAAATAACCATCTTTACATATGAGGAATGAAGCCATCCAGCTGTTACTGACATGCAAAGTAATTCTCAAGGGCCCTGCTCCTTGTCGATCTGAAGCTGGCCTGTTATTGATACGCAAAGTAACTAAATGGCCCTGCTCCCCGTCTCCCATCCCTGGCTGCCTGCCTGGGGGGCGGGGGGAATGAGAATATCCTATATTTTTCTTGGAAACCTCAATTTCTGGACCCCATTACAAATCCCCTTGGGGGGGTCTACCTATACCCTATTACAGAACCTCTGAGCACCTGTTGCTGGTGGCCATTTCTGGGCCAGGCGCACCTTTGCTCCACCTCCCTGGTACTCACCTGGCAGACAGTGGGAGTTTTTCATGGGAGTCCTAGGCCTGTGTGTCCTCCAGGGTGTTATCTTGACCTGATCAGCTGGCTCCTCCTGTTGGGCTGCCAACTAGCCATGTGTTTCCGGCTGCGAGGTGCAGTCAGCACCCACCACCACTACACAAAGGCCCATTTCCCCCCCGGCCATTGCTCAGGCACAACACGGCCGCTGGCCTGGGCTCTGCCCAGTGACAGAGGCAGTGACTGTCCGATAATGGCTGCAAAGTGCTGGCGGTGGGAGCGTCTCCATTTGGAGGCTATTCTGCCCGCAGCCAGCCCCGCCCTGCGCTCCGGTCAGGAAACAGTCACCACCCTCCCCCCGACTCCCGCCCCACTCCCGAGCCGAGCCTCTCCCGGCCTCCAGTGGAGTCAGGCGTCCACTCCAGGTGTTTCTGTAACTTGCACCAAGCTTGCTGGTGTCATAGCGCTCACTGCATTATTTTTCTAATTATTATTACTCTTTCATGACACAAATAATACTCGTTTATTGTTGAAAAAACAAAAATGTAGCTAGGTAACATTTATTATCCCACTACCCGAAAACAATAGCTATTGATAAGTTGGTGTGACTCCTACAAAATTTCCTGTTTGTAAAAATACATAACTTTTATAAAAATGAACATATATTGTCCATTCAACTATGCCAATAAGTGGTGTTGAAATAAGCTGATAAACTACTTTCCACCTTTAGCCACAGCTACCTCCAGACAAATCAAAGATGCAAGTGGAGACGGGCTTTGGAGGCACGTCACAAAACCCAGAAACCGTAAAGGAAAAGGCTAATGAATGTGCAACGAATGTGACTGTACAAAAATTTTATGACGTTTTACATTGGAAGCAGTTCGGCAGGATTTAGCAAAGGTGTGGGCTGCCCACACCTTATGATCCAGCGTTCAACTTGTAGGTAATTATTCAAGAGAAACTTTCCCATTGGGGCTCCAGGAAATGAGTACAGGAACTTTCCACACTCAGCATTATTTGTAATAGCAGAAAAAAAAACCTGAAACAAATCTCAAAGTCCATAAATAGGAAAATAAACTGTAGCATATTCACAGGACAAAACATTATGCAGCAGTAAGAACAAATGAACTAGAATGACTTTGCCTAACCCCAGATTTTTGCCTGTGCCCCAGGGACAATTGGCAACGTCTGGAGACAGTTTTGGTTGAGCAGTGAGCTACTGGTGTCTAGTGGGTAGAGAGAGACCAGGGCTGTGGCTACAATGCACAGGGCAGCTCCCCTCTCCATACATGATGAATTGTGTTACATAGAACACAAAATGGTAGCCCAAAATGCCACTGGTGCCGAGGCTGAGAAAGCCTGAGTGAGACTAAATCAACACGGGCAGATCTCAGCAAGCGTGTCGAGTGAAAAGGAAGTTGCAGAATGATGTCGTTTGATAATTTGACAGACGCAGACACGCAGCACAAGTAAAAAGCACAGATGGGAACAACACACAGCAGTTCTCCTAGTCTCGAATGGCCTGTCCAGGCTTTTCTTCTTTCACTTTTTCCCCGTGATTCTTGAAGTATCTCTTTACTGATGGTAATACAGTGTTAAGTGTGTGCTCCTTGTCTGTGTTACGTAGAACAAAATGGTAGCCCTGGAATTATCGGGATAAATGAGGAACACATTTCATCATTTCGATGACACACGTTCTGAAACAGTGGACCCATGTGCGCTCCACCTACAGGGGACAGTGTGCTGTTTCCTTTTTTGCTCTCCTCCCTCACTAGGTATAAGCTCAAGGACAGGGACCATGACATTTGTCCATGCCTCCTCAATGTCTTAACAATATATTGCTAAGTAGGAACAGAGGACAGAGAGAAATAAGACACTCATGCTCTCAAGAAACTTACAGTTTAGTTTTGTTTGAAAGGTAACCGGCAATTCAAGTCTAAGGACCGGCCATGCCTGAAGTCCTGAGGAGTCAGAGGAGGGGAGGGCCCTTGGGTAGGAGTGGCCAGGCAAAGTCAGGTCTTGAGGCCTGAGGGACCTCCGTCCTTGGCAAAGCAGAAGAATGGCATTCCAGACGGGCTACAGGGATGAGTAAGGCAAGTTTGTGAGATGGCTACGTGGAGGATGTTTGTGCATAGATGCTGTGGAGGATCTGATTGGCAGGAAAGACAGGGCCCGATGGGGACAAGCCCTGTCCAACGGGCCAAGAAGTTTAAACATCGTCCTGGAGGCAACCGGGAGCTGACGCGTGGGGAGTGTCAGGAGGAAAGACTGCTCTAACCAGGGAGAGTCATCCCAGCGGGGCTGCCTGTCACAGCTGAGCTGTCCTGCTCTCAAGCGGCCCCGCTGGTGCACCCTCTCCAGGTGGCGACAGCCAGGTTCCCCCCGGGGTGAGTGGGGGCAGCCCCAGGAAGTGTGAGGTTGGAGTGGAAGGGCACAGTCCCCAGGGCCAGAGGATCAGCTGGTGGTTTGTACCCCAGGAATCCCTTACTCATCCCTGGTGCCACACCTTTGCGTGGCTGACAGGTTTCCTGGAGCCCCTTTGTTGTGGCTTTTTTTTTTAAGATTTTATTTATTTATTTTTAGAGAGAGGGGAAAGAAAGCAGAGAGGGAGAGAAACACCGACATGCGAAAGGTACATCGAGTGGTTGCCTCTCTCATGCCCGCCCCCAACCAGGGGCCTGGTCTGAGGCCCAGGCATGTCTCCTGACTGGGAATCAAACCACCGGCCACCTTTAGGCTGGCAGGATGACACCCAACCCGCTGAGCCCCACCGATCAGGGCCCTTTTTGTGGCTCTAGAGAGCTGATTTTCTTTGCAACTCTATGTTCAGTGACATCGGGTTGGTAGCCTGAACTTGACCAAGGTCGGAGTTTTTATACCGCAGAAACTGACAAACACTATGCATTAGGGCTCCCCATGGCCAGGCCAGCGCACCACTGGCAAGTAAGGGAGATGCGGTTATTAGATTTGGAGGAGGGCGAGAAGGTAGGGAGGTCAATTCTTGTTTAGGGAGGTCAAATGAATCATTTATGACAATGAGTGTTTGGTCAAATAATGGAGGCGCCATCAGAAGTAAATTCAGATTCCTAACAGACAAAGGCTTCAGGGGCACTACCCAGGGAAGCAGAGCAAAGTGGTTACCGGCACTGACCCTGCAGGCAGACTGCCTGGGCCTGAATCCTGGCTTTGCGTGTACCAGCTGTGTGACCTTGGGCAAGTCACTTTACCTCTCTGCTCCTCATTTTTGCCATACGTAAAATGGAGCATATTATTAACCCATCTCATAAGGCTCTTACGAGGATTTAATGAGTTATATGTTGGGAACTCTATCAATATTTGTTAACTACGTAAAATAGAAACCTGAAGTACCCAGACAGGCAGTGTCTTACCTAAGGTCACACAGCAAATTCGAGGCAGAGCTGGAATCAGAGCCCAAGCCTCCATCGTGACAAGCAGTCCTACTAGTCTTGTTTGGATTTCTTTGACCTTGACAATAGTTGTGGGGCTCCTGAGGATGGTCCATGTGTCCTGCTGTTGAATGTTTACATGAAAGGGGTGGAACAGGCAGTCCCAGTGACCTGTGCCCTGGAAGGGCAGGTTGTTGAGGTGGCCCCCGGGGAATACAGCCTCCCCTGCCTGGGGCAGGGCGCACAGGAGCCCAGGGCAATGACCCTACCCCTGCTGTGTGGCAGGTCACCGGAGCTAGGACTGCCCCAGGCCTGAAGGTGAGTTTGGCCAACATATGCACAGGAATAATAGTACCTTCCATTTTTAAAGCCGCTACTGTGTACCGGCCATTCAGTCAGTCACTACATGTTGGGTTTGGGTTTCAGCAAAGGACACAGTAGATAAAACCCCTACCCCCGTAGACCCGACATTCTAGTAGAGAGCAGACAGATGGTAAACAAGTAAACTGAGAGACATACAAGGGTTTGAAAGAAAATGAGGCCGGGTAAGGCAAGTGGGCATGGCTTGGCATGGCGTCAGGGGGGACTCACAGAGGAGGTGACCACAAGCAGTCCTGAAGGACAGGAGGGAGCACCATGCACAGTGCTGGCAGCCTTGTCAATCACAGTTTCATTAGGTCATTTACTGATGAGGAAGCTCAGAGACATGCAGTCCAGCTGCTCAAGGTCACGCAGCTGTAAGTGCTGGCTCGAGAATCAAGCCCAGCTCTGCCTCCCCATCCTTGGCTACCCTCCACCGGTTCACAGGAACTCAAGTTCACCCAAAGAACAGGGACATCACAAAGGCTGGGTGTGTGTGGTGGGGGCCAGCGGAGTCATGGGGTCAGGAGGGTACGTACAGGGGTACTGGGGTGAGCAGGTCTGGAGTTCACTCCAGAGCACATCTCTAAAGACAAGGAAGGGAGAGCAATTCCAAAGGGTAGAGGGTCTGTCTGGCTTTTCTAGAG
Source organism: Pteronotus mesoamericanus (assembly GCF_021234165.1). NCBI lineage: Eukaryota > Metazoa > Chordata > Mammalia > Chiroptera > Mormoopidae > Pteronotus > Pteronotus mesoamericanus. The sequence continues at coordinate 6,234,455 of NW_026555085.1, forward strand.
ACTCAGTGGGAACAGTGAGGGCCATGGGCAGAGAGGAGCCAGCTTTGGAATGGAGTTTGGTACAAATTCTTGGTGACAGAAGAAGTTTCCAAATTTGGATTGTGCCCCCTGGTTCTTTCTCAAAAACCTTTGCCACCACCTACAGGTCTGGCCTTGTGCCAGCATATGGAGGGCAAGGTGAGCACATCACTCCTAGGCTTTGCTTCAGGGAGCAAGGAGAGAACAGAGAAGCCAAAAAACTGCCAGAGCAGATTGTGCCCAGCTAAGCAGAGACCACACGTTCTGACGTTCCACGGGACATGATTCCAGGCAAATTTCCTACTATTGCTCCTCAATCCCACCATCTAGGTCTTCAGACCACATCCCCCCGCTGCCTCTTGTTTCCGCAAGAGACACAAAAACCTTTGGTTCATCCATTCAGCTTTTCCTGAGCACTGACAGCACGGTGCCGGGGCTCAGGAGGGACCAAGAAGCCGCCCTTGCTTCGTCATTCTTCCAGTGGTGGAGATGGCCATCTCACAGGGGACAATGCGGATTGATTGAAATTGTGCTGAGTACTACACACAACAGTGCAGGGATTAGCGGAGCCCAGGCCTTGCTGGCGTGTCCCACCATCTTCACAGGATTGGGCCAGGGGCCCGTCCTGCAGTCTGGGTGAAGGGATGTGGGTCCTGGGGTGCAGTGGGGGATAGGGTGGGGGGTGGGGAGCAGGGCAATGTACCCTGTGAAGGGGAAACATCTACCTTCTGGGGCCCAACAAGGCAGGCTGATAGGGGCCACGCTGGCAGAAAGGTCCCTTCCCCTGTCGTCCACCAGGGGGTGCTACACCTGAGGGCAGGGAGAGAGGACCAGGTCAAAGCAAGGGGCTGGGAGGCTAAGACAAAAACTCATAGAGTTGAGGGGCCCTATGAGAAGGAGCCTGATCTTTTGTTCTTGGGATGGATGTTCTGCTCAGGCCCTAAGTCGGCCGACCAGCCCCAGAACACTGGAAGGGAAGATATACTGGGGAAGGATGGCCCAGCCCCCAGAGCCGGCAAGCTGCCCCCAGGTATTCTGAGCTGGATCTCCATATGGACTGACCAGAGACTCCTGGGGATGGGGGATGGGGTGGTGGGGGGTGGACACTGAGGGAGGAAGGAGGCTGGAGGGCAGGGTCAGATGTGGGAATAGAGTGGAAAAGTTTGGAAGGCAAACACTGGCTCCTCCCCGAGACATCGGCAGGGCTCACTGCTGTGCCCATTCAGGTGTTGCTCAAAAGCCACCTCCTTCTCAGACAGACCTTCTCTGACACACAACTGGGCTGGGAGGCAAAGCTCGACAATGCTGGGGAAGAAGTGTCTAGCAAGCACCTGCTATGTGCCAAGCAAGAATTAGACACATTTCATGTCATCTCCTTTTGTCCTCATGATGGCCCAAAGGATGGGTATAATTACCCACTCCTGTTTCACAGATGAGGAAACGGAGGCTTAGAGAGGCTAGCTTTCTAACTTAAGCTACAGAGCAGCCCCCACCTGCAAGGCTTTCCCCTGCATCTCCCTACCTCCTTGAGATTTTGATTGTTTCGTAGAGTTTTGAAATGCGTGGAGGAGCATGGGAGTCTCTGAGTTGGGGCCAGAACTCTGGGGCTCCCTTGCTGTTTAATTCTCACGGGGCCCCAGGAATGTCATGATTTCTCTGTTTGTACATGTCTTGTGGCCGATCACAGTGGGGATTTGAGTTGCTGGCCCTGCTGCTTGGGACGGAGAGGGCTGTAGTGTTTGAGGAGCTGCCACATTCCTTATGTAAGATGGAGCCTGGGTGGTCAGGATGGGGTCAAGGGCAGCCAGCCTCATAATTATATGGGGCTTTTGTTTCAGGTTTAAGAAGCCAGTCATCAATCCCCAAAACCATGTCCCTGGCCTCCAGAGGCTCAGAGACTCACTAGGAAGACAACGCTACAGTAACAGCCCCTTCTCAGACACTTGCTGGATGCCAGACAGTCTAGCTGGTGGTTAAATGTGCAGACTCTGGAGCAGGTTTGAAGACCATGTCCCCACCTTCTTGGTTATGTGTGACTTTAGGCAAATTGCACAGCAGGCTTTGGTGTGGCGTGGAGCTGGCCCGGCACAGCTCTGCCTGGTTTTGCTCCTGTTGAACACAGACGAGGCCATCTGTGACCATGATGAGTCAAAATGAAAACAAGGCCAGTCCTAATCACGTCTGAACACAGACAAAACATGAATATTATCTAAACCACAAAAATGACCAAATATCCCCGATCTAGCTAATCTGAGTGAAGCCTGCTTCTTCTCTCCATTTTAGTTGTCCCTCCTGCTAGGTAGGACGTATTAAAATACCTATTAGGGAATCACCTCCTTTTCCTAACAGCATCTAATCCAGAACAAAGCCCTTCTTCCTTAAACCCTCCACCAGTGACCTGACACCTGCCCAAACCCTATAGCAATTCCTTTCTAACAACTCCTTATCGCGATGCGCCACGATTCTTGTGGTGCAGGTAGGTCCCTGTTGCTGCAATGAGTCATAAACCCAGCTTGTTCACCCACAGGTGTGTTTCTGGTGACCTTTGACTGGAGGCATTGATGGTCCATACCTCACTGGGTTGCTGTCATACTGCACTTAGGATTATATATCCCGAGGACTCTTTAAATATACTTGTCACGCTTTAATATCTTTTCTATTTTACAAAGGGCACACTGAAACTCAGAAAGGGCAAGGAACTTTGCCCAGGGCACACAGCTGGTAGTACAGAGTTGGGACGGAAATTCAGGTCTCATTCCAAAGCTGGTTTCCTGTATTAATAGGGCAGAAACCAAAACGACATTGGCCCAGTGTCTGGGAGGGGCAGAGCAGGGAGGCCAGAGCGCAAAGAGGAAAGAACCCCAGGGGCTGCGGGAGGGGAACACTCAGGTCATCCTCAGTGACCTTCCCCTCTTCCTGGCCTATTTGTGACTCGACTGGATCCTTCTCTCCAAGGCTGCCAGGCTGCTGAGTAAACACAGGTCCACCAGAGCCCGAGGAGGGGGGTCGGTGTCAGCAGAGCCTGAGGCCTGAGTCACTTCCTGACCATTGCCTAAGAGGAGTCAGGAGCCACAGCCTGAGTGGTCAGCTGTGCCCTTGCAGGACTGCACCCACTTGGGCAATAAACACTTCCCTGGTGTTCCTCACCTTCCTGGAATCACTTCCGCCGCATTCCGGTTTTCAAGACAACGGAGAGGCTCAAGCCCCATCCCTACTCTGGAGAACTGTGTCCTCAACCCAGAAGGAAACCTAGGTCTCCTGGATAGTTGTCTCTTGTCTGTGCCCAGTCCTGAACTCTGGCTTCCAGGACTCTGTTCCAACTTCAGAAATAGGACCCAAAGGTCCGAAACTCCCCTAGGCCTCCCAGGCACCTAGCCCCTTTCCTTTTCCTCCCATGGGGTCTTGGGGCCAGAGTCAGGGGTGGGGCACGGAGGAGGGTAGGGAAAATGTCAGATACTGAGGGAGATGTGCATGGTTTGAGCAGTAGACATGTCCTCATGTTGTGGGCGAAGCAGATGACTTCAAACATGGGCCATTTCCTTTGAGGAGCAATGCCTCTCAACCTAAAGACACCACATACCTCAGGGCTGAGAGTCTGGACTCTAAAGTGCTGATGTGGGCTTCGACCCTGCTTCTTCGACCCTGCTCTGCCCCTTACCAGCTGTGTGACCTTCAGCAAGTTACTTGACCTCTCTATACTTCAGGTTCCAAAATGAGAATAATAATCATACTGACTCATAGACCTCTCACCAGGATTAAGGGAGTTGTGTTTGTACAACTCTTAGAATAATGACTGGCAAGTGGCAAACACTAGTGTTCATTAAATAAATGTTTTTTCACTTGTAATTGGCTGACTCTTCCATTCATTCTCCACACATTTTTTATATCCTACTGTGTGCCAGACGTGAATAAGACTGAATCCCTTCCTGCAATGCCTGTTGGGTATTTCTGTGGGTTCCCGGTGCCCCTCCCCCACAAGTGGTCTTCAAGACTGTGTCTGATGCTGCAGGACTCTGTGGGAGGGGCTGTGGCACCAGGTATGAGGCCCGCAGACACCTTAGGGAGGCTGCCAGCTTCTTAAAGGCCATGGGCAGGTTCCTTTCCTTCTTCAAGGCACCTTCTCTCTGTTTGACAAAGTGAAGCAAGCGGTCCCCACACCTTCTACAACCCCATGCCCAGGCCAGTGAGGGGTTGCACAAGTCAGGTTGAGCATCTGGACCTCTTGTGGCCATTCTCTGACCCCTACTCTGTTTCCGGGAGGCCTCTGTGACTTAATTTGAGCACAGCATTTTCTTCAGGCTGCACAAGCCACCACACACAGGTGGCAGAAGGCCCTGGTCTGCTACTCCTCTCTAGGCCATTAGGAAGCTATCAAAACTGTGTTTAAAACTGAAAATTTAAACCTGGATTGGATAGTTGATTATTATAGAATTACTGTTATTAATTTTAGGTATAAAAATGATATTGTGGTATGTTTTAAAAATAATCCTTACCTTTTAGAGATACAAGATATATTTATGGAAGAAATGATATGATACCTGGTTTTGCTTCAAAATAATGGGGAGAGGAGGGATGTAGATGGAATAAAAGTGACTAAGAGTTGATGTCATTGTTGAAGCTGAGGGACTGGGGCATGGAGGTTCACTAGAACCTTACCATCAAAGTGTGGTCCAGAGACCCTCTGAACTTGAGAGCTGGTTAGAAATGAAGTATCTTGGCTCTACGAGAGACAGACTGAAGCCGAAGCGGAGTTCGAATAAAACGAAATTCCCAGGGGATTCGTGTTCACAGTCAAGTGTGAGAAGCACGGGGCGATTTTGTCTATTTTTGTACGTGTTTGAAACTTCCCATTATCCAAAGGCTGTGGGGGTTTTTCCGAAATTGTCTTCGATATCTTCGGGAGATCTTCCTGCAGAGTCCCGGGCTGCAGCCAGATGGGAGACCCTGTCTTTCCTCCCGCGGCCCTCCCCGCGGGACCCCGCGGTCTATGGAGCCCCTATCCCGCGCCAGCACCCGGCCAGGAAGCTCCCCTTCACGCGGGTCAGCTCACCTGCCGCTCTGGCTCGGCGGCTGTTCTGGCGGAAACCCCGGGCTCGCGGCGTCGGCTGTTGCTGCAGGCCCGGGCGGGCGGGACGGCGCACCTGGGCCAGCCGGCAGGAGGGACGCGCCGCCGGCCGGCCCCGCCCCCGCGCGGAGGGCGGAGCGGGCTGCGCGGTGCGGGCGCGGCCAGGACCTCCGAGCTGGGAGCCCCGAGGGCCGCGAACGCAGCCGCGTCTCTGGGGCAGCGGAGATTGGATGCGCGGGATGAGCCTCACGCGGAAGAAGGGCTTCTACAAGCAGGACGTAAACAAGACCGCCTGGGAGCTGCCCAAGACCTACCTGTCCCCAACACACGTCGGCAGCGGGGCTTATGGCTCCGTGTGGTGAGATCCCCGGGCCTGTGCGCCCGCTGAGACCCGGGGAGCGGGGGCGATGGGCTCCCGGTGCATCGGGGCGGGGGGCGCGGGGAGAGACTGCGGCCGCCCAGGTCACGGGACTGAGGTGGAGACACCCGAAGGTCCGGGCCGGGCTAATGCACCTCTTCAGCTCTCCCGGGCCCGCCTGGGGTGTCCCCTCTTCTGCTGGGCCCCCAGGGTCGCGCGCCCACCACCTCCACAGGGGACTGCAAGGCCCAGCGCCCTGCGGGCTTGGAAGGCCCTCCGGGGGCTTTTTCTGGACCGAATCGGGGAAGGTGGGAGGCGAAGTAGAGTGTGAACGATAAGCCTCTGACTGTGGCAGAGGCTGGCCTGGGACCCCCCCAGGCGCCATCTCCCTCTTTCCCTGGCTTTGTGGGGTCTCTGTGGGTTGAATTAAGACTGGGTCTGGGTCCCCAGGACTTGAACCTTATAAGGGACCCCAAAGTTATTCTGGGCCTATCTCCATTATTATAAATGGGCACAACGAGACCCAAAAAGGGAGAAGTACTTGCCATGCTGCGTAGTGTGAGACTCCCTTTGGCGCCGGATACCGTTGGTGTTAACTGTGTCTGACCCTGGTGCATCGACCTCTCTCAGTGACGGTCTGCTCCCGTCCCCAGCCCCCGGCCTCACTGTGCTTCATCAGCTCCCTCACATTCCAGGCCTGGGCATCAGATTCTCCCAGCCTAGCCTGCAGGCCAAGAGGGATTGGGGTGAGGATGGCCTGGGAGATACCACCAGGATCCCGAGAGACACTGCCCAGGGAGGAAAAGTGCTGCCTGCTGACCTGCCTGTGCCCTACAGCTCTGCCATCGACAAGCGGTCAGGGGAGAAGGTGGCCATCAAGAAGCTAAGCCGGCCCTTCCAGTCTGAGATCTTTGCCAAGCGGGCCTATCGAGAGCTGCTGCTGCTGAAACACATGCAGCATGAGAATGTAGGCTGAGCCTGGGGCTGTTGGAGAAGGGGGGAGCCCTCCTGTGTGTGGGAGAGGGCTGGAGAGGGTACAGAGAGCTTAGGACAGGACCAGAAGTAGGACAGCCTCCTCCCTGCTCCTCTGACCCTAGTTCCTCGCTTCATTATTACCTGAAGGGGTACAGGACCTGCCCTCCCTACTTCCCAGGACGAGTGTAAAGTGTATGTTTGGCAGTGGCTCAGAGTGAACTTTGTGAGGTACAAACTTACTCTCTCACTGTTATTAGGAAATGGGCATAGAGGAACTTTGTAACATGTTCTTGATCTAAGAGCTGGTGCCCAGAATCCAGGTTACTATTGTTTGGACATGTGACCCTGATAATAACAATAATAATGGTTACATACAGTATTGAGCACTTATTATGTACCAGACCCCATTCAAAGAGCTTTGCATAACCCAACTTTTCTAATCCTCGAAGTACTGTTACTCCCATATACAGATGGGGAAACTGAGGCACAAAAGACCCACAGATTGTATGGGTAGTCAATGGCAGAGCTGGGATTTGAATTTAGGCAGCCTGGCTCCTGGTCTCAGTGCATAACCATTAAACTGTCCTACATGATAGAAACAGCTAGAAAACTATTGAACCAGCATTGAGCCCGGCAGCTGTGCTCATTTTAAGCCCATTCCTCTTCAACAACTCTCCTTGTGGCCTCCAGCCAGGAGTGATCTTGTCCCTGGCCCTGAACCAGCCCTTTGGCAGGCAAGAATCGATGTGGCAGGAGACCCAAGATCAAAGGCTGGAAGCCTGCTGGCTGGAAGGCCCCCTCCCTGTTCCTTCCTTGATTCCCTTCACCATTCACGGCTCCCTGCCTGAGCTGAGAGTGGGTTTGTGCTGCTTGCCCTGAACACCAGACTTGGGGCCGTGAGCACAAGAATGTCTGCTTCCCCTCCTCCCCAGCCTGACTCTCCACAACTGTGCACCACAGGCTCTCTCCCAACTAGGGGGATTCCTCTTCTGCCTCTGCCCCTTAACTGATTCCAAGAAGGCTGGGAACCTGCCTCCTGCTGGAGATGGTGTATTGGGAAAGGGTGGGTGGTCCTGTGCATGGCTGGGCCCCAGGGGAGGCAGGGAGAGGGCTCAGAGGCTACCCAGTCCTTACCAGCAACCTTCTCCCCAGGTCATCGGGCTTCTGGACGTCTTCACTCCAGCCTCCTCCCTGCGCAGCTTCCATGACTTGTGAGTCTGGCTGCACTGGGTTCCAGGGTATTACAGTCTTTACTCACCAATGGGGAGCAAGTTAGGGGTGGTGGGGGGTTCAGACTCTCTCTTCTGGGTAGAGGACTTCCTGCCCTGGCAGCCCCTGTGCCTTTGGGTTGTCGAGGTGTGATTCTCTCTGGAGAGATCCTTTCAGCTAAAGGGGTTCATTTTAGGGGCAGTAACATTTTATCTTTTTTTTTAACCCAATTTCTTGCTCTTTCTTTTCTTCTGACACCCCTATGATGCAAATGTTGGAATACTTGAAGTTGTTCCGGGGGCTGCTTACATTATCCTTGTTTCTCTGGATTCTTTTTTTTCTTGTTGTTCTGATTGGTTGTTCTTATGCTTCCTTATGTTCTAAAAGTTTTATGATTTCAGATCTTACATTTAAGTTTTTAATTATTTTGAGTTTATTCTTGTATATGGTATAAGAATGTGGTCTAGTTTCATTTTTTTTTTATATATATCTCTCCTGTTTTTCTAACACTGTTTTTTGACTAAACTGTCTTTACCCCATTGTATGTTCTTGCCTTTTTTGTCATAGATTAATTGACTATATAGCTGTTCATTTATTTCTGGGCTCCTTATTCTGTTCCATTGATCTATGTGTTTGTTTTTATGCCAGTACCATGATGTTTTGATTACAGTAGTCTTATAGTATAGCTTGATATCAGGTAGCATAATACCTCCAACTTCATTCCACATTCTCAAGATTGCTTAGGCTATTTGGGATCTTTCATGGTTCCATATGAATTTTAGGATCACTTATTCTGGTTCTGTGAAAAATGCCACTGCACTGAATCTGTAGATTATTTTGCATAGTATGGGCATTTTAACAATGTTAATTATTCCTATCCATGAGCACACTGCGTGCTTCCATGTATGTGTATCTGCTTCAATTTCTTTCTTTGCTGTCTTAGGATTTTCCAAGTACAGGTTTTTTACCTCCTTGGTTAAATTTATTTCTAGGTATTTTGTATGCAATTGTAAATGGGATTGTTTTCTTAGTTCTTCTTTCTGATAGTTTGTATATAAAAATGCAGCCGATTTCTGAATATTAATTTTGTATTCTGCTGCTTTACTGAACTTATTTATCAATTCTAGTAGTTTTTTTGTGGCATCTTTAGGGTTCTCTCTATATAGTATTATGTCTTCTGCAAATAAAGACAGTTTTACTTTTTCCTGTCCAATTTGGATGCTCTTTATTTCTTTTTCTTGTCTGATTGCTGTGGCTAGGTCCTCCAGTGCTATGTTGAATAAAAGTGGTGAAACTGGACCTCCTTGTCTTTTTTCTGATCTTAAAGAAAACACTTTGAGATTTTCATTATCGATTATGAAATTAATTGTGGGTTTGTCATATATGGCATCCATCATGTTGAGGTATGTTTTGAATGGAGTTTTTCCTATAATGCTGTGCTTAGCATTTGGAATTTAATGTGACCAGCCCCTCTGGCAGGGTAGGGGCCTGGATAGGGTGAGAATGCGGTTTCTAAATAAATGCTGAGTCGTATGGTCAGTGCTGTAAGGTGTGGGTAGAGTGCAGAGGACTGCATGCTGCCTCGGGGTGGAGGGTTCCACAGAGGAGGCAACATTTGAACTCAATCCTGAAGGATGAGTTTGCTTTGGGTAGAAGGGGCTGAGGGCATCCAAGGTAGGAGGAACTGCAGGGGCAGAGGCCATTGTGCATGGAAGAGGCCGGACTGTTTGACAATATCGAGAAGTTCAGTGTGGCTGGTTTGGTCAAGCTAAGAGTCAGGACTTGATCCCATAGACAGCTTAAAGTTCATGGAGGTTTTGAGCAGGGAGATGATGTGGTCAGATTGGATTTGGGGGATGTACTCTGGTGGCAGTGAGAAAAGAAGAGGGAGCTGCTTTAGGAGGCAGGAACCTGGTGGGTAGTGTTCAAGACCAAGTCCTTGATCTAAACAGAGCAGAGGTGGTGCGATGCCAAGAGCAGACCGGAGTCCCTTGGGATGCAGTGGCTGGGAGAGGTGATGGCATAGGCCAAGGTGCCAGGTCCCCGCTGGGAATACAAGGTGGAGGAAGAACAAATCTTGGGAGAAAAATAATGAACCTCATTTTGGAAACTTCACTTTTGAAGAGTCTGTGAACATTCAAGTGTTTATTCCGAAGTGACAAATAAATCTGGAGCTCAGGAGAGGAAGGTCTGAGCTGGGAATGTGGATTTGGGTTGGAATGATGACCCATGGATGACAGCCGAAGCCCAGGAACAGGCCAGTGCGGAGCATGACACCATGCTGTTGATGACAATACCGACATTCAAGAGAGGGTCTGAAAGGATGAGCAGATGAAGAGCTGAGAGCATCTGATCAGTGGCAGAGGAGAATCGGCAGAGAATCTTCAGGGAATATCAGGCTTTGCAAAATGTCAAATAGGAAGAGAGGGAGCCAGGGGTGTGTTGGGCCATTATTGGTGACCTCGATCAGGGCTGTTTTGGTAGAAGGGCAAGAGCAGATACCAGGTTTTGGAAGCCTGGGAGTTAAGGCAGTGGGGTCAAGAGGTGTGGACCACTCTTTCCAAAAGTTTGGTGGGGAAAGAAAGAGGGAGAAAGGGCAGCTACTTAAGAAACAAGATCAAGGGAAGGTAGTGCTAGCACAGTGAGACTTCAGCAAGTGTGTGGGCCAAGTAGAAAGAGCCAGGGTTCACGTAGGCATGGGAGACAAAGGTGGGGAGGGGACTGCGCAGGGAGCAAGGCCCGGCTGGAGGGAGGGTGTGGTCAGGCAGAAGAAGGCTTCAGAAAGTCACAGGCTCATGGAGATGGCCTCCACCACATGTTGTTTTGTTTTTTGTTTTTTTGGGGGGTTTTGCCTTTAATATTTTTTTCAGTCTTTATCATTTTTTTTTTGTTCTGGACTTTGCTGTTATTACCTTGAGTACCAGTTACATTGTGCTGACCTTGATCTGTTTTGCAATCCCTTCAGAGGGTGCAGTGGCTTAGCCACCTCCTTCTTCCTTCTTTCATCCTCCTGGAAATTGTTTTATTGTTTCCTTCTTGGACGGGCAGACATTTTTGGTTGTTCCTGGAGCCATTTCAGCCAGGCACACCCTCTGGGAGAGAGATTTGGGCAGAAGCAAAAGGAAATATTGAGAGATGTTTCTAATTCAGAGCTCTGGCTTTCTGTGGGACATAGAGGAGGGCAAATAAAGAGCACCTTCGAACAGAGGGAACACAGCTCCACTTGGCCTTCCTGAGCACGCTCCAGCTGAAATGCTCGCCCTGAGCTCTGCCAGCTGAGTGGCTGCTGTGGCGAGGCTGGGAGCTGGGAGCTGAGAGCAAGGAGGCTCTGCTGGCTGTGTTTGGGCTGGCTCTGCTCACCCACAGAGGTCCTTTCTGAGGCCCCTGTTTTGCTCCAGCCCCTTGCCTCCCCTCTGAGCTCAGACCTGGGCTGTGGGGAACTCAGGACTGGACACGAAGCCCTGTGCCTTGCAGCTACCTGGTGATGCCTTTCATGCAGACGGACCTGCAGAAGATCATGGGCATGGAGTTCAGTGAGGACAAGATCCAGTACCTGGTGTATCAGATGCTCAAGGGTCTCAAGGTGGGCAGGGGCCTGGAGGGTGGTAGAGGGGTTGAGCACTGAGGTGTGAGGGAGGCCAGGGCTTCGGGGGCTGGGAGAGCGCACTGTGAGAGGGCGGAGGAGGTTCGGAGCCAGCGTGAAAAGCCTGATGTGAAGCTGGGCACAGGACTCACCCTCCTCTCTCTTCCCTACACAGTACATCCACTCTGCCGGGGTCATCCACAGGGTGAGTGCTTTCTCCCTGCTACACTCCCTCCTACCCTGGCGGGGTTCTCCTCAGCCAGGGGAGGAAAGGTGGAGGGAGGGTATGGTTCTTGGGGACATGGGATATGGATTTTTCAGGCCCAGCCTTAGCCTAGGAAGGCCTGCCTCAAAGAATTGCTGTGTTTGGGGGAACTCAGGGGGGGAAATGCTGCAAACAAAGCATGCCCTGGTGTTTCAGGCTCCAAGAATCGGGAGCATTCTAGAGCTGGCTGGACTTGCAGGAAATCTCGTCCAACCCTCCAACATTCGTTTTACACCCAAGGAGCCTGATACCCAGAGAGGGGAAGGGATTTGGTGAGGTCTCATGCCAGGTGGTGGCTGAGCCGGGACAAGCCCCCACATCTCTCTCAGCCTGATGGTTGCTCTCTCTTCTCATCTAGGACCTGAAGCCTGGCAACCTTGCTGTGAATGAGGACTGTGAGCTAAAGGTGAGTGGCCCAGCCAGGGTCAGGTGGGTTGGGGTGGGCCCCTCTCCCACAGAAGCCCCCTGAAGCTGCTCCAAGAGACTCTTCTCAGCAAGCTCCTTCCCTGTGTTCCCCGAGTCACAGATCCTAGATTTTGGGCTGGCACGGCATGCAGACGCTGAGATGACTGGCTACGTGGTGACCCGCTGGTACCGGGCCCCTGAGGTGATCCTAAGCTGGATGCACTACAACCAGACTGGTCAGTGGTCAGCTGCCTGGTGAGGGCCTGGAATTGGGGGGTCTTCTCTGGCAGCTTCCCAAGGCCATCTTGGTTACTCTGGGTTGACTGACCTCTGGGTTGTGGTCAGCAGTCCTGGTGACACTTTCTCCCCTCCCTTGGCAGTGGACATCTGGTCTGTAGGCTGTATCATGGCCGAGATGCTGACAGGGAAGACCCTGTTCAAGGGGAAAGATTGTATCCTTTGCTGGAAAAGCCAAACTCCCGCCCGGGACTCATTCCTTCAACAGGCACTTTCTTATTTAAATCTCTTTTATGCCTTAATGTGGAAGAGATACTAACTATAAAATAATTTTAGAGTGAGGGACAGAGAGGGGGAGGGGAGGGGGCAAGGGAAAGTGGTGGGGGGAAGGCAGAGACGAATGTATTTGAAAAAATAAATAAAAAATAATAATTTTAAAGTGCAGATAAGCAAAAGGATGAAAAGTGGCCACCTGTTATTCCACCACAATGGAGGAAATACTTCACATTTTCGCATCGCACACCAGTTGAGTGCCCACGTGTGCAGTGCAGGCTTTGATGAAGAGGTGGTGTCTGCCCTGCCAAAGTCAGGGTGGGGAGACGACAAGGCAACCGATGAATGTGACCAAGTGGGATGACGGCCAGCGGCGTCACGTCTGGGAGCATTTGTGGGAGAGACCCTTAACCTAGCCCGGCTGGGGAGGCCTTCCAGAGACTGAAGCAGGAGGCAGTTAGGCGTCTGGAGCCTGCGTGGTTGCCACAGAGCCTGGGTGGGAGTGATGGAGAGCTGGGGGGAAGGGCAGCTTCAGATCTTCCAGCAGAGAGTGAGGCTGAGCCTTAACTTGCTGCCAAGACCTGGACCAGCTGACCCAGATCCTGAAAGTGACTGGGGTGCCAGGTGCAGAGTTTGTGCAGAAGCTGAACGACAAAGCGGTACGTGGCAGTGGCCTAGCTGACCAGGGTGGGCGGGCTGCAGGCTTTGGGAAGAAGAGCTCACCTGTGCCTCCCTCAGCCGGGCCGGTGCTTTTGCCTTCATCCCACTTTGGACTCTGATCTGAGCCTTCAGCCCTGCTGGGGCTTTTCTGGAATCGCTGCTCTATACGCCAAAGGCCTGAGCCCCAAAGGGCTGACAGTTGGGGATTAGTCAATGCTGTCCTGTCTTCCAGGCCAAGTCCTACATCCAGTCCCTGCCACAGAGCCCCAAGAAGGACTTTTCTCAGCTCTTCCCGCGCGCCAGCCCCCAGGGTGAGTCTCAGGCCTGGGCCTCTGCATTCTGTTCCGGCGGGCGGCCTGGCTCTCCCAGGCCTGGTGTGAGGTTCATGCTCTTGCTGCAGCCACAGACCTGCTGGAAAAGATGCTGGAGCTGGACGTGGACAAGCGCCTGACGGCCTCGCAGGCCCTTGCCCACCCCTTCTTTGAAGCCTTCCGGGACCCAGAGGAGGAGACAGAGGCCCAGAAATTTGACGATTCCTTAGAACATGAGAAACTTACAGTGGACGAATGGAAACGTAAGGGCTTGGGGCTTGGACTCCTTCCTCTCTCTGCCTGCAGCCTCTCGGTCCTTCGCTGCCTTTGTTTTCACGCCTGGCTCTGCCGGCCCCTCCCCCCTCCTGGGGACTGCCGCAGCCTTCCCTCTGAGCGAATGGGGTCTCCCGCGTGCATTTCTTCCTCCCCGAGCTGACTTACTATTCCATGCTGTGTCTGTGGGGACAGGGGACCAGTTCTTTCTTGCCCTCAGCACCCCCGCCCCACCTTGAGTCACCCTGCCTTCCTCAGAGCACATCTACAAGGAGATTGTAAACTTCAGCCCCATTGCCCGGAAGGACTCACGACGCAGGAGTGGCATGAAGCTGCAGTGACTTGTCCAGCTGACCCCTGGCTGAGCCCAGGGACCGCCGTGTGGCACCCCCTGCCAGACACTGCCCCTAGGACCAATATTTATTTGTCACTACTGAATCCTTCTTGGATTACAACCTTTCCAGCACAGGACTGAGGGCCCTTGTCCTTGTGAAGGAAATAGCCCTAGTAGATGCAGGTTTCAAAGATGCTGGTTGGGAGAAAATAGCTCTGATCATAACAGACCACATTAAATGCCTGTCTGGAAAATCGGCTGTGTGTGGGCTCCTTTCCTTCTTGGCTCTAGTGGGGCTGAGAAGGGTGGACTGAGCGGGGTTGGGGTCTACATCAATGGTGATGTATTAATCTGCTAGGGCTGCCATAACCAATTACCACAAACTGGATGGCTTAAAACAACAGAAATTTATACTCTTATGATTCTCAAGGCTAGATGTCTGAAATCAAGGAGTTGGAAGGCCATGCTCCCTCTGAAGGGTCTGCAGAAGGACCCTTCCTTGCTTCTTTGTAGTTTCTTGTGGCTCCTAGGATCTTTGGTGTCCTTGGCTTGTGGCTGCTTCAGTCCACCTTCTTCCTGCCTGTCTTTACAGGGCCGTCTCCCCTGTGTGTTTGTCTGTATTCCTCCCTTCTTATAAGAAGACCAGCTGTTTTTTATCTATTTTATTTTATTTGTTTGTTGCACAACAATGTGAACATACTTAAAACCCTTCTTTCCTTTTTCTTTTCCATTACCATTTATCCCGTACACCCCCCTCCCCCTCCGCAGTCACCACACGGTTGTCCACGTCCGTGAGTCTTTTTCCTTTTTCTTTGATCCCTCCATCCCCTCACCTCCCCGCCACCAGCTGTCAGCCTGCTCTCTATCTATGAGTCTGACTCTGTTTTGCTAGAGCGCCAGCTATTAAATGTAGGGTCCACCCGAATCCGGTATGATCTCATTTCAGTCCTTACTCATTATATCCGCAAAGACCCTATTTGCAAATAAGGTGACTTCCTGAGGTTCTGGGTGGGCATGACTTTTTGGGGAACACTATTCAACCCACTCCAGATGGCCACAAGGGCGGCCCAGTGCTCCGTCATGGAGCCAAACGCGTTTGGCTGCTAAATTAAGAAAGTCTTAGAGGGAGCTGCAGCTGGTGAGACATGGCACGCAGGTTATTTTGGGTGAGTGATAAGCAATCAAGATATGAAACAACAGCAGGCTTGTTGACTGGGAGCTACAGAAGGCAGAAACAGGCTTTTTCCAGGCTTTCCAGAAAACTGTTCTGATCCATCTCTGCCAAGCTTTAACTTGACAATGGCTGAAATCCTTCTGCTTAGGTGTGAAAAACTGGTCAAATTCCTGTGCAGTTCTTGCCCTGGGCCCAGTGGGCTCCAGCTTCCCCATGCACCAGAGTCCTGGTTAAAATGCACGTCCTGGGCTTCGCCCTGGGGATTCTGATGTGGCAGGCCTGGGGTGTGACCCTAGAATGTTTCAATGAGGACCCTCTTTCTCAACCCGAGCCTAGTGATTCTGATAGATATCGCGCTGTATGTAGAGAAATACTTAGCTGATTTCTGTATGTTTCTATTTGTCAAGAGGCCTAAATTAGGAACCTGTAGTGGGAGCCTAAGGGGTTTAAATGAGCTTCACACCCTCATTTTACAGAGGTTAGAGCTGAGGCTCGAATTGCCTTTTTGGGTGGTGAAATTATTCTGTATGACCCTGTAATGCTAGATACCTGATGTTAGGCATTTGTCACAATCCATAGAACGTACAACACAAAGAGTGAACTATCATGTAAACTACGGATGTTAATTAATAATAATGTACTGATACTAGCTCATCAATTGTAGCAAATGTACCACAATGATGCACGATGGTAATAATAGGGAACTGTGGGGACAGGGAGGGAATATATGGAACCTTATGTATTTTGGGCACAACTTTTCCGTAAACCTAAAACTGTCTAAAAATAATGACTTAAAAAAAGCCTCAAATAGTGTCTGTTCAAACAAACAAACAAGCAACCAAAAACCCCTTGAGGCAACACTGCCCCCTCCCTGTGAGATTCGGTCAGAGACCCCCAGCGAGGAAGTGGGGGACGCAGGACTGGAGCTGGAGCAGCCTTAACCACTGTGCCAAAGGCTCGTAGCCCACACTTGGATTCCAGCATTGCCCAGCCTTCCGTCCCTCCTGGCCTGGATTTTGTTCCCTCTCCCACAGAGCGGCACTGCTGTTGGTGAAGGTAGATGGTGGGAGGGGCTGGCTATGTCCTGCCACAGCCCTGACCTTGTGGGTTACTGAACTGTACCAGGTCCCCTGAGTCTAAATCCCTCAGTTAATTGCCTTCTGAGACTCTTCACTTGCCGCAGGGAAAAAGTCCAGCCTTCGAGTCCTGGCCTTCGAAGCCCCTTGCGTTCTCTCTGACCTCATCAACTCCTTCTGTTCCCATTTTTTTCCCCTGCCAGCATAGCCTGCCATGGAGCACGAGTCTGGGATGCACCATGAGGCTCGCCCTGCTTATTAATAGGTTAAAGGCTCTGACAAGTCCTGCAAATAAATGTTCAACGTTGTTTAATCCAGACTTCCTGGATGTACTTAACCACAGGACCCCGCTTTCCCCCGACAGCCATCACACACAGCCTCTGCCCAGTGCAGTCTGGTCCCTGCGTGGTCCCGACGCCCTGGGCTTCTTTCCGAGCCTCTGCACAGAGCCCTTCATCCCCCTCCTCACCAGGGGGCATTCTCTTTATTCTTCAAGACTTAGCCTCAGGCCTCCCTCCAGGGAGTCGTTTTCCGACCGCCCCCCACCCCAGCCCCAGGCCTTCTGTGCAGGGCATCTACAGTGTGCGTCCTGTCTCCTCTCCCCAGTGCCCACTGTGAGCCCCTGCTGGGAACAGCTAACTGAATGGGAGAATGAATGAATGATGCCCTGGGTCCAGTGGTTATTTCTTTGCCCTAACCAGAGCAGCATGGTATCAAGAGCAGCCAAGAACCAAGCAGAAAACAGAAGTGGTGGCCCGGCCTGCACCTTAGAGTCACTCCCCTGAGGATCTCTAGGCTCTTGGGCTCCCAGGTTCCTCCCCGTCATCACTCAGTGTCTTCCAGTCCGGCCCAGAATTACACTTCTATGTGTTGCTTCAGCCCCTCCCCTATAATTACCTCAAAGCAGAAAAGTTTCTCCAAAGGGAGGGAGGGTGCTGAGCAGCTGGAAGGGCTCCATGGATCCCAGCCATACCCTATGGGCACGTGGCCAGAATGAAAGGAAATGAGTCCATTCTCAGGCTGGGTGGTGGCAGAGGGCTGAGTTTGGGGGCTCTGGGCTCCCGTATTCCCACAGTTGGCCGGCAGGACCTCGGGCAGGTCTTGTGCTTTCAGGCCTTGGTGGATGAGGTTGGGCGTTGCCCCCTCCAGTGGGGAAGCTCAAAAGATCTTAACAGGGATAAGAAAGCCAGCTTCAGGGACTGGGGACAGTTCAGGAACAGCAGCTGTGTCCTTGACTCCCACCTCAGTGAAATGAAGGGTGTCTTTGCTCGAAGGCTCAGGTCCCCTCCCAAGGCAGCTGGGGCCTGGCCATACGTGTCACCCAGGGCAGAGCTTGCCTGGTGGGTGCTGGGTGGCATGGCTCTGAGTGAGGGGCAGCGCTTGGAGAGGCCGAGATGAAGGCTCTGCCCTCCCAGCAGAGTGCCCGGCGCGCAAAGGCGCCCCAGCCTTCCCCTGGCACACTCGAACAGCGCGGGGAAAACTTTCAGGCCCCTGGCAGGGCTACAACCACAGGCTAGAAGGGAGGGGGAAATCCCTGCCACTCTCCCATCTTGGCTTTTGTGCCCTTAAATTTAGAAACAGTCCCCTCCCTTTATCCCACTGTAAG
This sequence comes from Pteronotus mesoamericanus, assembly GCF_021234165.1. Classification (NCBI taxonomy): domain Eukaryota; kingdom Metazoa; phylum Chordata; class Mammalia; order Chiroptera; family Mormoopidae; genus Pteronotus; species Pteronotus mesoamericanus. The sequence continues at coordinate 6,252,277 of NW_026555085.1, forward strand.
CTCATGCTCTGCCCTCCTTCTCCCTCAATCCCCCTGTGATCTAAACTGAGAAGCTGGTGATTCTCTCCTTCACAACGGGCAGCCGAGGCCTCAGGCCACTTGACTCACCTGCAGGTATGAGTGAGCTGTCCCTGCGATGATGCCTCACCGCCACCTCGCCCCAGGCTTCGTGGGGCAGGTGGAATTCTGCCCGGCTCCCCCTGCAGAGCCCCTGCTCCCTGAGTGGCTGCCCTCACTCTGGGCCAGAGTGTCAGCAAGGCCCCCTGGGCAGGGAGCTCTGGTCCTTTTTTGGGCCTTGAATCCTGTCTCAAAATAATGTTTTCATATGCATAAATAAAATAACAGGGTGGCAAAGCATGCTAGTCGTGTTGGAATACAGTTGTGAAAATATTTAAATGTGGGATGTTGTAAGACATGGGTTCCTTTATTAACACATTAAATAACAAGATCTGAGGGTGAACTTAATAAACTACTATACATGTGAAGTGGAAATGAGCGCAAATGCCTTCTCAGAGTACCTGCACCCCAGGCAAGGGGGCCAGAGAGCTCTGTGCTGCCCCCTGGCCCCACCAGCACAACCGCCGCCTGCTGCCTGGATTCAAATGCAGGTGAGTGGAAGCAAAGTAGCAGTCATTCCCAGTCCAAGTTCCTGGGCCTGGGAACTAGTGTACAGTCTATGGTTTATGGACCCCAGTTAAGAACCCCTATTCTAGATACTAAAATGAGACTTGAGGTGTCCTCTGCGATTTCTTAACTGACCTGCACCCCCATCTTGTTTGCTCATGCAGTCAGGTTGCACCCAAATGCCTACAACACTTATTACCCCTAAGTCCCCTGTGTCTCCCAGCCTCACCATCCAGACAGGAATCGGCCTGACTGGGACATTTTATAGGGAACTTGCCAAGCCTCTACACCTACTTTGCGAACTGGGTGGAATGCTCCCCTCCCCGCCCCAGAGCATTTCCTCCAAATGATTTTACCTGTGAAGGTATTTGGGGCCCAGAGTGGAGAGCGGGGCCCAGGCCCCCTTCTATTTACACCCCCCGCCCCCGCCCCCGCCGTGCTTCTCTTTCTGCTGCAGCCGTGGCATGGGCTTGTACTGAGATCAATGTACGTTTTCACTCCCTGCTTTACTGTCCCTGTCTCGCCAGCCACCACAGACTTAAAGACAGCCAGGCCTAGGGACAGGTTTGTGTTAACTGGCCAAGAGAAGAAGCTACCAGAAAAACACTTGTTTCTCTCTGCTTTCCCAAAGGTCTCACCCTGAAAATACTTTGCTAGGACTCTAGGAGGGGAAAAGGTTGGGAGAGAGGGAGGGAAGTGCATTTGAGAAGCCATATGGCTTCGCTAAGGTGTTTCTCCTGCCTGGAAAGAGGCAGAGGCAGTTAGTGCCCACATTCTTTTGGGACTGCACTGAGCTCCCCATCAACACTCCAGCAAAACTCAGGAGCAGGCTGCTGGGTACACTCAGGGACACTGGCCCCTGAGCATGGGGCTCCTGGTCTTGGTTGAAATTCTTGTGTCCTGAGTGTGTCCCGGGGCAGGAGACCCATGGACGTGAAAAAGCTCTGCGAACTGGGACAGCAGTGTTCTGTGACAGACACAGCTGGTTTCCTACCCATCGATTATTGTCTCTTCTTCCTTAGAGAACCCACATTTTGTTCAGGCTACAACTTGCGCAGGACAGTGGGCTTCCCCTCCAGCCCCCAGTGGTAACCCATGATTGCTCTAAACCAAGTGTGCTTGTATTTCCTTTGCTAGTGGTTTGTTTAGGGTTCAGTTCTGACCCAGAGGACTTAGGGGAGGTCTGGGAAGGAGATCCAGGTGGTCTGCATTTGCTGTCTACTCTGGAGATGGTTGTGTGGGCTCTGCAGCTCTGGCAGCCTTTGAGGACCACAAGGAAACAAACCTAAGGATTAAACAAATCCACTCATTGAGGATGATAGAATGTAAGATTGGGAATATCCTGAATCCTTGAAGACTTCAGGGAGCTGTGAAACCATTTCAGGGACTGCCTGCCTCCAGACTTCTTAGGTGAAATAAGTAAATACCTTTGCAGGAATTTACTTAAGCCAGTATCACACAGGGTTTCTCCTCCACGAAGCTCATATATCCTTCATCGATGCAGCATCTCGGTGGCTTTAAGCACAGACTGATGGTGAGAGGGGCTTTCCTCGTGTTGTGGGGACCTTAAAAATCCTAGAACTCGGGTGTCATTCCAAGGAGGAGACCCAGTAAAGACTGGAGTTGGATTTCCTCCAGACCAGCAGGATAGGGCCTTGGCTTTACAAACTCAGGCTTGGTCCTGGCTCTCCTTGTTATCCTCTGTCATAAGAGTAACACCTCTTTCTAAGCCTTTTCTTTCCCTGTGTGCTATACTCAGCAGTTAAGTGTTGTGCTCTTCAGACACACTGCCGGCTGCGCTGCCATTAACCAGACATGTGATCTCAGGCCTCAGTTTCCTCATCTGTAAAATAAGGATAATAATATTCCAGAAATTAATATAAGGAATGCACTTAGAATGGTGCCTTGCACATGAAGGCACTTGCTAAGCGTGAACTATTTATTGTTTTCTCTCCCACACCCTCTTTCCTGTGTGATTACCACATCTTCCTGACTTCTTCACTTCCTCCTCCTCAACAGCAGATTTCTCCACTCACCTGGTCTCCTTCATATTAAATCCTCTCTCAACAATTGGTCCTTCAGGGTCTGAATCCAGTTACTCCCAGCTTCTCTTACAACTCTGGTATATGCAACCTCTCGCACGGGGCCTAGGAGGCAGCAGAGGGATGCGTTGATAACATGGGCTTTGCACACAAAAAGACCTGGGGGTGAGGGAAAGAGGGGTTTAAGGAATTGGTTCATGAGACTGAGGGCAGGGGGTGAAGGTTGGCAAGTCTGAAATTTGTAGGACATGCTGGCAAACTGGAAATTTATGCAGGATGTGTATATTACAGTCTTGAAGCAGAATTCCTTTTTCTCTGGGAAACCTCAGCCCTTGCTCTTAATGCCTTCAACGGATTGGATGAGGCCCACCCACATTACACAGGGTAATCTGCTTTACTTAAAGTCAGCTGATTATAAATTTTAACATCTACAAATTCTTCATGGCATAATCCAGACTAGTGTTTAACCGGACAGCTCGGCACACAGCCTAGCCAAGTTGACATAAAATTAGTTATCACACCATGCATTTCATCGCAGGGTATTTTAATCCTCTGGGGCTCATTATTTTTCTTTACAGAGGAATAATAGAAGAGCCTGCCTCATAGGACTGATGAAAGATAAGCGCATAGAGTGCATGGGAAATGTTAGCTATTTGTACTATTGTTGAGGCAGGAGCTGCTCAAAAACGCATGTTGACAATAACAGCCCTCTCAGGACTGCCAGGAAACACACCCATGCTGCTGCGCTCATGCTTTTGGTTGAGCTGCGTAGGTTTTACACAAAGCTGGGGAGGTGCTCTGTGCTTATTCCCATCTGACTGTCCCCGCCCCGCGACAGACTGGTCCAGGGCCTTTAAGTTCATGTGAAAATTCCCAAAGAAACACATCTTTAGGAATTCTCCACTCTCTTCTTTGTGGGATGAGGGAGAAAGTTTCTCCACTGGGTTTCTTCGTCTTTGAGACAGTGTGGGGCTTGGAGTAACATGTCAGAAAACACTCAATTTCTCTTCTTCAGCAGCCATTTCACATTTTATATGAACTGCATATTCATGTCAGTAAACAGCCAAGTAGAAACCAGATGACAGCTCAGGTTTCCTGGAAATCAGCAAATCAATTGAGCTGCCAAACAGAAATTTCTGTTTTGCGAAATACTGCTAACAGCCTGGAAAGTTGTTTTAAGTAAGAGTGATTTTTAAAAAGGGAAGTTCTTTCTTTCTTTTCCTCCCTCCCTCCCTCCCTCCCTTCCTTCCTTCCATTTTTGAGGCCAGTGTTGTCCACTGTTGGACTATTTCTTCTAATGCGTTCAGCCTAGGCGTGAGTTTTTAAAAATAGCTGGGATGACATAGGGGTCTCTCTGCCTCTGAGACCTTTCCATCGTTCCAATTAATTGGCACCCTTGTCTGCCTGTCCAGAAGTTGGCTTGCCTTTCTGTGCCTCCTGTTTCCTGTCCTTTCTTACAGTGCAACCATGATTCCAGCCACCTCTTTCAGAATCAGGAATACAATGATTTCCAAAAAACCTTCCATGCATCCAGTATCAAGCTGTACCTTTAAAAGAAATATATGTGTATATGCACATATACATATATACATTTGTACATACACATGTATATTTTTAAATACACTGTTTATTTTAGAATAGTTTTAGATGTACAGAAAAGCTGCAAAGAGAGTCCAGAGAATTCCCACTTACCACTCACCCAGTTTCCCTATTAATATCCTACATCGATTGCATAGTTCATTTGTCACAAGTAATAAACAATATTGATATATTATTATTAACTAACACATATACTTTACTCAGATTTCCTTAGTTTTTACTTAATGTTCTTTCCTGTTCCAGAATCCCTTCCAGGATGCCACACGTCTCTTTAGGGCATGACGGTTTCTTAAACTCTCCTTTTTTTTTTTTTTTTTTTTAAATTTAACAGTTTTCAAGAGTACTGGTCAGGTATTTTTGAAATGTCTCTCAATTGGACTTTGTCTGATGTTTTGCTCATGGTCAGGCTGGGATAACGTGCCTTGGGGATGAAGAACACAGGGGTCAAATGCCATCCTCATCACATCGTATCAAGAGTGCATACTACCAGTATGATTTACCAGCTAGGTAAAGTAGTTTTTCCCAGATTTCTCCACTCTAATGTTGACTTTCCCTCCCTTCTCATACTATACTTTTTGGAAGCAAGTCACTAAGCACATTCTACCCTTAAGATGGGGCAGTTACACTTCCCTGAGGAGGGAGTACCTATTAAAGTTATTTGGAGTTCTTCTGTATGGGAGATTTATTCAGCAATTTATTTGTATCAGAATGGAATCATGGATATTTATTTAATACTTTGGGTTATAATCTAATAAATATTAAAATAATAATATAAATAATAAATAATAAAAGTTTTCCCTTTTGACTTGATATGTAGAGTTTCTTCCTCCTGTGTGAATTGAGTGCATATCCTTGAAAGGACCTGGAGGTACTGCCCACAGCCAGAAGGACAGTCCTTTCATTGATCATGCAAACACCTGGGCCCTCCAGGTTAGTAGGAAATATTTTTCACTTTTCCCATTTGAATGCCGGCCAATCCACAAAGTCCCCTTTGGATGGGCATCCTGAAGGCACTTCTCTCTCTTTTCTGTCTTCTTCCTTGTTGACATTCTGTCTTTTCCACTCCTATGCCCACCCACGCTTGGTAAGGAATTTGGGGGACCTTCATTCTATTTGCATGAAATAATAAAGCTATAATACAATAAATAACATTTCTAGGCATTATAGCTCTTCTTTTATTGCATGTTTTTGAGGTTCACTGTTTTGGATACTTTAAATATATTATCTTCACACTAATTGCAATGTAATTATTATTCCCATTTTACATGCATGGAAACTGGATCTCTGATAATTAAAAAAAAAATCCCCCTGAGGTTTTCTTTCTACTGTACAGTTTGCTCCTTCTCGGTAGCCTCCTTCACTAGTTCCTCTTCTTCTCACCTACCTCCTCTGTGGCCATGGGCGGACTATTTCCCTCTGAGCCTCAGTTTCTTGTCTGGCAATGCTGTTGGATGAATTCAATGAGATCCATGGAGAGTCTTCCACACAGAGTCCAATAAATGGCATCTGTTATTACTGTTCATAAGGATCAAATTAATGTTTGTTTGTTTTTTTTTAAAAAACCTCTGTTCTATTTATGCTCACTTCTAATGACCACTTCTATTCTCAGGGCTTTACATATCATCTATATGCCAATGAATACCAAATGTATATCTCACCTTGGATCTTTCCTCTAGATTTCAGACAAGTCAACATCTTCATCTGAGTGTTGTAAAACAAAATTAGACTCTTGTTCCAGTAGTAGTGGAGTAGCCTGTATTGTATTATAATAAGTATGGACTGTGGACAAAATTTTAAAAACACAACTATTTGAAAGGACTGGAGAGAACAAAAGCAGGCAGGAACTGGAGAGGAGCCAGCCACTGATAGAGGAAGGTGCAGTTTAAGATTCATGATTCTCATAAGGATTTTGCCTGAAGGCACTAATCGGAACTTGGAGCATGGGATGGCCAGAATTCAAGCATAAAGTTGCTAGTCTTACTGGTTTGACAAGTCAGAGAATGGAGTTTAGAAAGGAAATCCAAGAAAGGAAAAAGCCACAATGGCTTTTTTAAAGTGCTTATAAAATTGGACCAAATCCTTGGTTGACTTCTGATCAATGCAGGGGGATACTCTGAGGACCCCAGCAGAAAACAACCAGCAAAAAACAACTAGAAGCTGAGAGAACCAAATAGAAATTTTAGCTGCTGCCAATCTGAGGGGACGGAGAATTTGGCATTTTATCCCTGCTTGCTTAAAAAGAAATACACTTTAAGTAGAAGATAAAAGGATTTAGATTTTCTACAATTTATCATCAACAATGCCCAGTATTTAAAAACTTATTAGACAGGGAAATGTGACCATAGCCAAAAGAAAAGTAGTCAATAGAAACTAATTCTGAAATAACTCAGAGATTTAATTAGTAGATGAAGATTTCAAAGGGTTTATAATAAATATGTTCAAGGACTTTAAAAAAATATGCATAATGAATGCACAGATGGGCAAGTTCAAGAGAGGTCTAAACACTATAAAAAAAGAACCAAATGAAAATTCTAGAATTAAAAAGCACAATATCTTAGTAAAAAATTCACTAATAGTCTGGATAAAATATTGGAGATGAAAGAAAAGTACACTTGAATAAAAAATTTAAAAATGTACACCAATTTGAAGAACAAAGAGAAAACTATTTGAAAAAAATAAGCAAAGCTTCAATAACTTGTAGGGCAATATCAAGTCATCTAACATACATGTAATTCAGTTTCTAGAAAGAGAGGAGATAGACAGTTGGACAGAACAATTATTCAAAGAAATAGTGGTCAAAAATTTGCCAAATTTGTTGATAAATATAAAGTACAGATCCAAGAAACTCAGCAAACCCAAAGCTTGATAAATACAAAAAAAACTACTCCTGAAACATATCGTAATCAGACTACAAAAAATACATATATAAAGAGAAAACCTGGAAAGTGACTAAGAAAATAAACATAGTACACACAAGGACCGGTGGTAGAAAAGTCAGCTGACTTCTCATAAAAAATAATGGAAGGAAAAACAATAAAATATCTTACTCAATGTATAAAACCTGTCAGCCTAGAATTGTATATCTCACAAAAATATCCATCAAAAATGAAGATGAAATGAAAATACTTTCAGATAAAGAAAAAAACTAGAACATTTATCACTAGCAGATGTGCACTACAAGAAATATTGAAGTCAATTCCTAAAGGAATATGACAATCAATGGACATTTGGATCTATAGGAGAGAATTAAGAGCACTGGATATGGCTAAATGTGGGTAAACTTTAAAATGTATGCATATTTATGTATACATTATTAATTTTTAAAAATAGTTTTTTATTTTTAGTTACAGTTGATGCACAAAATTATATTAGTAGCAGGTGCCCAACCCAGTGATTAGACATTTATGTAACATATAAAGTGATCAAATTTAGTACTCATCTGATATCATACATAGTTATTACGATGTTTTTGACTATATTCCCTATGCTGTACGTTACAGCCCTGTGATACTTTGTAACTGCCAATTTGTACTTCTTAATCCCTTCACCTTTTTCACCCAGGCCCCCAACGCCCTTCCATCTGACAACCATGAGAGAACAAGCCTGTTCTCTGTATCTGTGCGTCTGTTTCCGTTCTGCTGGTTTATTTTGGTTTTTTAGATTCCACACATAAGTGAAATAATCTGGCATTTGACTTTCTCTGGCTGATTTACTGAATTCAGTACGATAATCTCTAGGTCCATCCATGTTGTTTCAGATGGCAAGGTTTCATTCTTCTTTTTCTTTTTTTTTTTTTAATGGCTGAGTCATATTCCATTGTATATACGCACACTTCTTTATACATTGATCTTCCAACGGGCACTTAGGTTGCCTCCATTTATTGGCGATTGTACATAATGCCTCAATAAACATAAAGATGCAAATGTCTTTTCACCTTAGGGTTTGGGGTTTCTTTAAATACCCCAGTATGGAATTGCTAGATCCTTTCTTATCTCTTGTTGTTGCCTTGGTTTTTTACACAGTTAATAAGTATTGCTACCCCAGCTTTTCATTTCCATTTTCATGAAATATCTTTTTCTGTCTTTGCACTTTCAGTCGGTGTATGTCTTTTGATCTGAAACAAATCTCTTGTAGACCGTGGATTTAAGGGTCTCGCTTCGTTTCCCGTTCAGCCACGCTGCCATGCTGCTGGTTGCCCTGGCCTATTCTTCCCTGCACATCAGTTCAGACAGCCCAATACAATGTTAACTGAAGTGGAGGTAGTGGGCAACCTTGCCTTCTTTCAAAGGAAGTGCTGCTAAAATAGTGTTGCAATTAAGTATGAATAATTACTGGTGTTTCTTAGATATGCTTTATCAGGTTAAGGAAGTTGTTTTTTTTCCTTATTCACTAGCTTTTTAAAAAATTACATAAAAGGGTTAAATTGTATTGAATGCCTTTTCTATGAAAAAATCACGTGGCTTCTTTTGCCTTTAAATCAGTTAATATCATGAATATATTAGTAGATTTTCTAATGCTAAACCATCCTTAGAGATTCCACTGGTAAATCCTTCTTGGTCATAATACACATACCCATAAAACACAAATACCATGTTTCTTAGTGTGCTTTTTTCCTTTCCCCTCTAGTTTTATTTAATGATAAGGACGTTATAAAATGACTTCAGGAATTCTCTCTCTCTCTCTCTCTCTCTCTCTTTCTCTCAGTTTTGCCAGAGCTTTTCTAATTTTCTATCTTTTTAATCTTTCTTTTCATAAAACTGACTTCTGGCTTTGTTGATCTACTGTATATATACTTTTAAACTAGTTTCTGCTCTTAGCTTTAGCTTTTTCAAGGTTTAGTTTACTGTTCTTTTTCTAACTCCTTAAATTAGACACCTAGCTCCTTAATTTTCAGTTTTTCTCTTTTTCTAATATATACATTTAAGTCCATAAGATACAATATGTAATATCTTAATTATTATTTTTCAAATATTCATTGTAGTTTGTTTTGGGGCCAGTAAATTACAGTTGACCCTTGAATAACATGGGGGTTAGGAACATTGACCCTGCACAGTCGAAAATTGTGTATCACTTTTGACTCCCCCAAAACGTAACTACTACTAGCCTACTGTTGGCTGGAAGACTTAAAGAGTCAAAAATAAACAGTCATATATAACACGTTTTATATATGTTACATTCTGTATTCTTATAATAAAGTAAGATAAATAAAAGAAAATGTTACTTAGAAAACATAAGGAAGAGAAAATACATTTACAGTATTATACTGTATTGATACCATAAGTTTACATCATCTGCTTAACAGATGAATTGTCTGTCAGTACCTACATCGGTATTGTCCTATATGATACAAAACCCTGTGGATGGTACAGGTATTACTAATATTAAATATCAAAAAAGAAAAGATGTGAAAAAGCAACTTCTATTTACATGCATTGATAATGAAGAAGCAGCAATATGATTGATTGCTTTATGGTAGCCTAGCATAATCCATACAATTGCTTCACAGAGGTTTAATCCATACATTTATGAATGAATCACTGTAAAATTTTTACGGCATGTAATATTACAGACATATTTGTAATATAGTATTGGGAACATGATTACATTTTTTATAAAACCACTTCCTGTAATGATAGGATGATATGTAGATTCTCCAGTTACTGGAGAGGCATATGGTAATTGTAACGCTCTGAAAGCAAAGTTATAAAATGGTAAGAACTAACACATTAATATTATATGAAATATCACTCATCTTGTACCTGTGAGGATGGGCTATCCACTCCCACACGAGTCTTGCACATGGTGTTCTACATGATGAATACTTCAGCAATAATGACGATGACACAAAAATGCCTGATGCAGTTCTTGCTGTAGTTATTAGAGCTTCACATGAAGACCCTCACACACGGACAGCTAATACATTTATTAACGGTACAGTATGATGATTATTTGCTATTCATTAAGTGGAGCATTATAAAGGTTTTCCTCTCATCGTCTCTGTGGAGAGGAGGGTGGGAAGGAGGAGGAGGAGGGGCTGGCCTTGCTGTCGCAGGGCTGCGGGGCAGCAGAGGTGGAAGGGAGGCAGGAGAGGCAGGCACACTTGGTGTACCTTCCTGGAATACACCGTAATTCTTGTCTGACTTCTTTTTTTTCAATTTCTCTAAGAATGTTTCTGTGCAGTAGCGATCCTTCCACCGTTTGATTTGGTTTCAGTGTCTGTATCATAAAAGGGTCCATGTGGTAGAAGTCAAAAGCAGCCTTGAATAACTGGAATTCTTTTGCCAGACCGTCTAATGCCAGTTTGTTTTCTAGCCCTGCTTCTTCTACATCTTTTTCTTCATCGTCTGGCACTGGTTCAGAAGCACTCTTCTCTGTGAAGTCATCTGTTAATTCCTCGGGTATGGTGTCTATTAGCTCTTGAAGCTCTCCAAGATCCATATATTGAAACCCTTCACCTTCACACACATGCCTTTTAAAATTTTTTTCCCATATCCACAATCTCTTTCATGGCTCCCCTGAATGGTTCTCTTGTAAATCTTGTGAGGTGATGCACAGCATTTGGACACAGTGTTCTCCAGCAAATTTATTGTTTTGGTCTTGATGGTTTTTATGGCTTTCTCTATAATAAGGATGCACCTTCAATGGTGTGATCCTCCCAGACTTTCATGATATTCTCTATTGGGGTTCTCCTTCCAGTGCAGACAATCCTTCCCATAAGTGCTGTGCGTAATGAACTTCAAAGTTTCTTATGACCCTGCCTTCCCTGATCTAGAGGCTGAATTAGAGACATTGTGTTGGGAGCAAGTAGACCACTTCAACGTCTTTGGTGTTGAACACTTGGGATTCCGGGTGGCCAGGGGCACTATGCAATATCAGAAGAACTTTAAGAGGTGGTCTCTTACTGGCAAGGTGCTTTCTGACATCAGGTACAAAGCATCAGTGGAACAAATCCAGGTTGTCTTAACGGTAACTGGGAACTCATCTGCTGCCTCTTGGCTGGCAGAAGCTGCTCCTCTTGATTTTTTTTAAAAGCCAAGCATCTTTCTAAAATTGTCAAATCATCATTTGCTGGCATTAAATTCTCCAGCTTTAGTTCATTCACCTTCCTTTTGCTTATTCTCAAATCTTAGGTCCTTAGGTCTATCTTTTTATAGGGATTCTACACCCACATAAAAACTGCATTTTTAATATGAGATAAAGTTATTCCTCAAAAAGTGCAAGCATTCACATAGCTGCAGTGACTGCTTCATGAATTTCCTTTCCTTTTCTTTTCTTCTTTTTTTTTTTACAGCGGCCCTTATGCTGGATTTATTTATCTTGAAGTGGTGAGCACCCACAGCTGCGGTCCTCAAGCTATGGCACACATCAAGCAATTAGGCTTTTTCTTATAATGTCATGACATTTCTCTGCTTCTTGGGAACACTTCCAGCATCACTAGTGGCACTTTGTATGGGTCCCCTGGTATTATTCAAGGTTTATGGTATTGCACTAAATATGAAAAATGCATGAGATCTCTTTCTACTGCCATATGCAATTTACAGAAGCAATGAACTGCTCACATGGAAATGATCAGTGTCACATGATGTCTCGAGTGGGAAATACTTTCTGCATTTGAGCTCAGTGAATTAGCAACAGGAGGTGGCTATAAAATTATTACAGTATGTTTTAACACTGCATCTTTACATTTGTTTACATTTATCTTGCCTGAAAATGGCACCATGCACAGTCTGCATTTGTATATGTATGTTTTGATAAATTTAACTTTTTTATAATAGGTGTGTGCATGTTTTATGGTAATAAATGATAAAACAGACTAGTCTCTACATATATTTTATGTATTCATGACATGTGTAACTTTTTCTTTCATTCTTTTTTTTTTTGATATTTCTAGGTTATGCAGTTTGCAAAATTTTCCAAATTGTTGCAGATCTCCAATATTTTTCCAATATATTTATTGAAAAAAAATCTGTGTATAAGTGGACTTATGCAGTTCAAACTCATGTTGTCCAAGGGTCAGCTGTATTTATATATTTTTTTGCATTCTAAACACGAGATTTTATTTTTTTTTAAGATTTTCTTTCTTTCTTTCTTTCTTTTCAGAAAGGTGAGAAGGGAGGGAGAAAGAGAGGGAGAGAAATGTTGATGAGAGAGAGAAACATTGATCAGTTGCTTCTCATACACTCCCTGACCGGGGACTGAACATGCAACCCAGGCATGCGCCCTGACCAGGAATCAAACCAGTGACCTTTTGCTTTGTGGGATGATGTCCTTCTACCTGAGCCACACCAGTCAGGGCCCAGACACTAGATTTTAAATTCACCTTTTTGTTATTCATTTATAATTCAATCCCATTATGTCAAAGATCATGATATGGATGCTAGTGATTTTTTAAAAGATAAACTTTATTTTTCAGAGCAATTTTTGGTTCACAGAAAAATTGAGTAGCTAGATAATCAATATAGGGTTTCCATACACTCCCTCTCTTCTTCCTCACAAAGTTTCCCATAATATTAATATCTTGTGGTACCTTTATTACAATTATTGAACTAATATCAATATACTCTTATCATGGTTAAAGTTCATAGTTTTTATTAAGATTCACTCTTTGTGTTGTACATTTCCATGCATTTTGATAAATGCATAATGTCATGTACCCGCATCACAGTATCTATTATACAGAAGAGTTTCCCTACCCTCTGTGCTCCCTCTATTCATCCTTCTTCCCCTCCTGCTGCACCAGGTAACCATTGATTTTTTTACTGTCTCTATCATCTTGCCTTTCCTATATTGTAGTTGAACTCATATAGTAGGTAGCCTTTTCACACTGTTTTTTTCATTTAGCAACATGCATTGAAAATTCCTCCATTTCTTGTGTGGCTTGATACCGCATTTCTTTTAAATTTTTTTTGTTGTCATTTATTATTGACTTTAGAGAGAGAGAGAAGAAGAGGGGGAGAGAGAAACAGTACTTGTTGCTCCACCCATTTATGCATTCATTGGTTGCTTCCTGAATGTGCTGCGACCAGAGATCAAATCAAAACCACCCAATCACAACGACCTGGCCAGGGCTGATAGCGCATTTCTTTTTCCCACTGAATATATTCCATTGCCTGGATGCACCACAGTTCGTTTATCCATTCACCCATTGAAGGACATTTTGGTTGCTTCCTGTTTTCACTTGTGTGTTGCTATAGCTCTGTATGTAGATTTTTGTGTGGGCATACGTGCCCATGTATTGGCTACTACCAGAGTGTGCCCCAGGCATGCTGTCCCTGCCTGTAAGGATTTCTCTGTATCTTACTGGTATTTGGAAGAGGGCAGCTGCACTGCATTAAAGAATGGGAACTACATGCACCTTTCTAGGTGCTAGGTGACTACAAGGGTATGTAGGCTGAGGGACCCTAGTCACCATAGCTTCCCAGCATTCCAGCTCTTGTCATTCTTCCACTAAAACATATGACGTGCAGCAACTGGACCATCAGAATCTCCTTCGGGCAGGTGTCTATGAAGCCATTGCTGTGTACAATGGTACTTTCTTTCTCAGAGCTAGAAATCTTGGGCCCCTACAAGCATATTGTGACTTCTTAGTGTGATTGACAAGCTGAAGCTGAGATTCGCTGGTCTTGTGGTATCTCAACTCTTACATTCTGGGAGATTACAATGGGTGGTTTTAAATGTCAAATTCTAGTGAGTAATTACAATATCAACAAGATATTTCTTGAATTGACGGAGCTTTTTCAAATTTATTTATTAGTTCTAGTAGGGTTTTTTTTTGTCCATCCCTTATCTACCACTATGTTATGAGGATTCCCTAAGTTGCCTAATGTCAAAAAAAACCCACCCAAAATAAAAAAGTGTTATATATTCTTATTCTCCCCTTTATTACACAAAATGTATAGTTTCCCACTGACACATACTGCTAATCCAAATTTAGGAAAATGTATACCATCAAATCACTTAAGTGTCTTTTCCTTCAAATCCTCACCTAAAAATTGAATATTATTATTTTTGAATATATCAAATCCAGAAGACATGATAGGTGTGTCATTCTATTTGTTTGTCTTTTTTATTACTCAGGAAATTGCACATTTCTTGTTAAACTTATTGCTAGAAATATCTTTTAAGTAGTATTTTAAATACAACTTCTTCCATATTACTGATTCCTGAATATTTATTTTATATTCAGTCACCTGACTAAAGATTCTCGTTATATATAGTAGTTTTTAAATTGTTTCCTTTAGTCCTAAAATCTCTCAAACAAGCAGCATCTTGCTTCAGCATGCCCCACTCGTATTCCTAAGTGGCCCCAAGCCCGGCACTAGCAGCACCTGGCCTTGGTTCACAGCTTGGACACACTTGAGCACCTCGAAACCCAGCGCAAGTAGCAGCCAACTGCAGACTGCTTACTAGCTTATGTTGGTGGCTCCTGACAGAACACAGGTGGTGGCTGACCTTGGCCTGTACTGCCCAGGAGGCCCCAGAGCCAGTGTATAGCTACAGACCACGCCAGAGCACTACCTAACCACCTCTACAAGCAACACACTTAAGGGGCGGACTCAGAGGGCACCTGAGCCCTGGGGAAAAAGTCTGGCTCTGTGCAGTGGGTCCCTGCACAGCTGACCTTCCACAATGGTTGGAAGTAGGTGGTCAGTGGTCCAGCCAGTCCTTGCAGCTGATCAGTCTGGGTAAATCCCTCCCACTGACCTGCCAGTAGCAATCAAGCTTCAACTACAAAAGAAGGGTGTACACAGCCCACGTGGTGGGCACACCTTGAGGACCCAGTTTGGGTGATAGGAGAAGCTGTGTCACCGGACCCTGCAAGACACTTCCTATAATAGCCCAATCTTCCAAGCCAGGGAATAGCAGCAGCTCTACTTAATACATGGAAACAAACACAAGAAGCTGCCAACATGAGGAGATAAAGAAACACAGCCCAAATGAAAGAACAAAAGTCAAGGAAAAAAGTAATAAAAATGGAGACAAACAAGCTACTAGAGGCAAAATTTAAAACACTGTTAATAATGATGCTCAGTGAACTTAGTGAGAACTGCAACTGCATAAAAAAGGATGTGGAAACCATAAAAGAATAACTACTCAGGTAAAATGGTGGAAGAGTGAATGGAAGTCACACTGACCTCCTTCCAGGACCAATTTAGAATTACAATAAATTGTGGAGAAATCACCCGGAACAAACAACTGAACAATAGCGAGCGGTAAGCCTTATAACCTCAGACAGACAGAAGAATCAGCTTTGCACAACCTGACTGGTAAGGAGTGTGGTGGAGACTTGAGAAGGCTGGCTGGGCACCCACAGGCAGCAGCACCAGAGGGATACTGAAGCAGCCAGTTAGATCCCCTTGAGCAGAGTGGGGTCTAAACCATAAGCGAGGATCCCCAGCCCACAGCACCAGAGCCCAAAAAGTACACAGAAAACAGCCCACTGTGAAAATTGGCAAGGTTGCTCTCTGCCAGAGATGGACAGCCGGAGATGCAAAGAGCCATTTAAAGGGCCAATATGTAAATTTTCATTTGCAGCTATTTACCTTGGGTTCCAGTAAAGGCCGGGCAGAGTGGGCTAGAAAGGCCTGGGGAGAGACCTGAGAAGAGAACTGAGAGAGTGGATTCCGGGATCCCAGTACTGAGTCATCTCTCATAAGGCAGCAGCCATCCTGCTCAGGCAGACCACTCCCCTCCAAGCAGCAGCAGCCTGAGGAGAAACAATAGCCCCACCCCCAGGAGGGATCCTGTCCCACTTTGTGGTGCTTAAACCTGACTGCTGAGTGCAGAGTGATTAAATTAACAACTGAAAGAGACAGCCATAGAGAGTAGATCCCTGGAAGTCTCAAACAGACTGCCTAAGGTCAGATGGGATCAACATCTGACATCACTAGAGGCATAGCTGGAAAGAAAAAACAGCAGTAAATAGTAGAGGCTACTGAGACAAAATCCACTGTAGTCTTCTCCATGATTTGCAACATTTTCTTTACTAAATAGCTTTTTAACATTCATTTCTAGTCCATCAAGTTTGTGCATATTAAGTCACTAGATTTTTTAAAAGATTTTATTTATTTATTTTTAGAGAGGAGAAGAGAGGGAGAAAGAGAGAGAGAGAAACATCAATGTTGGTTGCCTTTTGTGTGTCCCCTACTGGGGGACCTGGCCCACAATTCAGCCATGTGCCTAGACTGAGAATCGAACTGGCTACCCTGTGGTTCGCAGGCCTGTATTCAATCTACTGAGCCACACCAGGTAGGGCATTAAGTCACTAGATTTTATACTATAATTTATTTCTTTCCTTTCTTATAATAATCTTAATCTCCTTACAGTCTTATTAATACTGGTTCATTTGCTCTTGATATTGGGATTGCGCAGGGTAATTATTTTTGCAGATGTGGGTTTGTTCCCTGGGATATGTGGTTTTGTCCTGGCAGCACCTGCACATCAACATACAATATGTGGTGGGTAGAGTGACCCTCAGTCAACCAGCTGGAGGGAAGGACCCCCCAAAGAATGACCAATCAACATTCAAAACCCAATTTCTTCCAGAGAGCCAACATAAATGGCATAAAAGGCATCCCAAGAGCATCAAGTTCAGGAGGTGAAAAAGACTGCATCACTGAATCTCACAGGTTTCCTACCATAGAAGTTCACACCAAAAAGTCAGGAAGTCAAGACAAGTAAGTATAAGAAGCAGAAGGAAAACAGAAGAGTCTCACAAATAATGGGAAGAAAAAGAAAGACCCCCCCAATTGAAGGAGAAGGAGGAATCCTCACAAAGAGAACTAAATGAAATAGAGGCAAGTAAACTCTCAGATACTGAGTTCAAAACAATAGTTCTAAGGAAGCTCAATGAGCTCAGTGAGCTCAAAGAGAATTACCAAAAACCACAGGGAAACTACAAGGAACTTACTGCAAGCTTTTTCAGCATGAAAAATGACATAGAAACTATCTACAAGAACCAAGAGGAAATGAAGAATACAGTATCTGAATTGAAGAACACAGTAGGAATCAAAAGCAGGCTAGATGAAACAGAGGATTGAATCAGTGAGCTGGAGAACAAGGTAGAAAAAACCTTCCAGAAAGAGCAAGAAAATGAAAAAAGACTCAAAAAGAATGAAGAGGCATTTAGGGAAATGCAGGACAACCTGAAACATAATTATATCTGTATAACTGGGATATCAGAAGAAGAAGAGGTGCAAGGGATAGAGAATCTTTTTCAAAAAGTAATGGTGGAAAACTCCCTGAATTTGAAGAAAGAAGAAAGTCACACAAGTCCAGGAAGCACAGAAGGTCCCATTCAAGAGGAACCAAATGAGGCCCACTCCAAGACACATCATCATTAAAGTGGCAAATATCAAAGACAAACAGAGAATCTTAAAGAAAGCAGTGGGGGGAAAGAGGTAACAACATACAATGGAGCCTGATACAGCTAGCAGCTGACTTCTCAACAGAAACATAAGCCAGAAGAGCATGGCAAGAAATATTCCAAGTCATAAAAAGCAAAGGCCTGCAACCAAGACTGCTCAACCCAGCAAGGCTCCCAATTAAAATGGAAGGTGAAGTGAGGAGTTTCCCAGACAAAAGAAGGCTAAGAGAATACACCTCCACCAAACCAGCACTGCAAGATATGCTAAAGGGACTGCTTTAAGAAGATGAAGAAAAAGAATGAGAGAGAGAGGAACACAGGTATGAAGGGAAAAAATGAATAAGTACCTATCAGTAATAACTTTAAATGTAAATGGATTAAATCCTCCAATCAAAAGACATAGCGTAGCTGAATGGACAAGAAAATGTGACCCACACATACGCTGCTTACAAGAGACCCACCTCAGAACAAAGGACCTACACAGACTAAAAGTAAAGGGATGGAAAAAAATATTCCAAGCAAATAAGACAGGAAAAAAAAAAAAAGAAGCCAGGGTAGCAATACTTATATCACACAAAGTAGATTTCAAAACAAAGGCTATAAAAAGAGACCCAGAAGGACACTTCATAATACTCAAAGGAAGAATCCATCAAGAAGACATAAACATTGTAAACCTATATGCACCCAGCGTAGGAGCACCCAAATATATAAGGGAAACATTGGAGGACTTCAAGAAAGATATAGACAGCAACACACTGATAATAGGAGATTTAAACGCCCCACGGTCAACAATGGATAGATATTCCAAACAAAATATCAACAAGGATATAGAGGAACTGAATGATGCATTAGGTCAAATGGACTTAACTGATTGTGTGTGTGTGTATAGTATATGTGTGCACGCATGTATAACCTTTTATCCCAAAGAAGCAAAATATACATTCTTTTCAAAGGCACATGGAACATTTTCAAAAATAGACCACATGATAGGACACAAACCAAGCCTCAACAAATTCAAGAAGATTGAAATCATCCACAAGCACTTTCTCAGACCACAAGGGTTTGACTAGAAACCAAACTTAAGGAAAAAACTCAAAAGCATTCAAACTCATGGAGACTGAATAACATGCTATGAAACAACGAATGAGTCAGTAATGAGATCAAAGAAGAAATCCAAAAGTTTCTGGAAACAAATGAAAATGAACACACAACAGTCCAAAACCTATGGGACACAGCGAAGGCAGTCCTGACAGGGAAGTTCATAGCAATACACGCCTACATAAAAAAGATGGAAACATT
Source organism: Pteronotus mesoamericanus (assembly GCF_021234165.1). NCBI lineage: Eukaryota > Metazoa > Chordata > Mammalia > Chiroptera > Mormoopidae > Pteronotus > Pteronotus mesoamericanus. The sequence goes on from NW_026555085.1 coordinate 6,271,207, forward strand.
TCAAATCAACAACCTAACCCTACATCTTCAAGAACTGGAGAAAAAACAACAAACAAAGCCTAGAGAGAGTAGAAGGAAGGAAATAATCAAGATCAGAGGAGAATTAAATGACATAGAGAATTAAATGACTAAAAGAACAATTCATAACATCAATAAATCCAGGAGCTGGTTCTTTTTGAAAAGATAAACAAAAGCGACAAGCCTTTAAGCAGACTCATCAAGAAAGGAAGAGAGAGAGGACCCAAATAAACAATATCAGAAATGAAAGAGGGGAAATTACAACTGACACCACAGAAATATAAAAGATTGTAAGGAATTACTATGAACAATTACATGCCAAGATATTTGAAAACCTATGTGAAACGGACAAATTTCTAGAAAAATATAACCTTCCAACGCTGAATGAAATAGAAGGTGGAAGCCTAAACAGACCAATAACAGCTGGTGAAACAGCAGTAATCAAAAAACTCCCAGCACACAAGAGCCCTGGACCAGACAGTTTCACAGGAGAATATTACCAAACATTTAAGGAAAAGCTAACTGCTATCCTTCTCAGACTATTCCAAAAAAATCCAAGAAGAGGGAAGACTCCCAAATTCTTTTTATGAGGCCAGCATCATCCTACTCCCAAAACCAGATAAAGACACTACAAAGAAAGAAAACTACAGGCCAATATCGCTGATGAGCATAGGTGCTAAAATCCTCAACAAAATATTGGCAAACCACATGTAGCAATACATTAAAAAGATCATCTATCATGATCAAGTGGGATTCACCCCAGGGATGCACAGATAGTACAATATTCACAAATCAGTAAACATAATACATCACATAAACAAAAGGAAAGACAAAAACCATATGATCATATCAATAGATGTGGAAAAACATTTGATAAGGTACAGCATCCATTTATGATAAAAACACTCAGCAAAGTGGGAGTAAAGGGAGCATACATCAACATAATAAAGGCCTTATGTGAAAAGTCAACATCATACTCAATGGGCAAGAACTAAAAGCTTTTCCACTAAGATCAGGAACGGGATAAGGTTGTCCACTTTCAACTACTTCTATTCAGCATAGTAATGGAAGTCCTACACGCAGTGATCAGACAAGAAAAAAAAAAAAAAGAAAGGCATCCAAATTGGAAAGGAGGAAGTAAAACTGTCATTGTTCACAAATGACATTATAGTGTACATAGAAAACCCCATAGACTTAACCAAAAAATTATTTGACCTAATAAGTAAATTTGGCAAAACAGCAAGATACAAAGTCAATATTCAGAAATAGAAGGCATTTTTGTACATCAACAATGAAATATCAGAATCAGAAATCAGGGAAAAAAAAATCCCACTTGTTATAGCAACAAGAAAAATAAAGTACCTAGGAATCAACCTAACCAAGGAGATAAAAGACGTTTACTCATAAAACTACACAACACTGAAGAAAGAAATTAAGGAAGGCAGAAATAAATGGAAGGATACACCATGTTCATGGATTGGAAGAATTAACATCATCAAAATGTCCATACTACCCCAAATGATTTATAGACCCAACGCAATCTTTATTAAAATACTAATGATGGATCTAACAGATATAGAATAAACACTTCAAGAATTTATATAGAACCATAAATGATCCTAAACAGCCTCAGCAATCTTGAGAAAGAAGAACAAAGTATGAGGGATTACAATACTTGACATCAAATTATATTACAAGGCCACTGTAATCAAAACAGTTCTGGTACTGGCATAAGAACAGACACACAAATCAATGGAACAGATTAGAGAGCCCATAAGTAAACCCATGTCTCTGTGGTGAATTAATATTCAAGAAATGGGGCAGAAGCATAAATTGGAGTAAAAATAGCCTCTTCAACAAATGATATTGGGAGATCTGGACAGCTACATGCAAAAAAATGAAATTAGATCACCAACTTACACCATACACAAAAGTAAACTCAGGATGGATAAAAGACTGAAATATAAGTCACGACACCATAAAAGTCCTAGATGAGAACATAGGCAGGGAACTCTCATATATTCCATCAGCAATATTTTCACCTAGAGCAAGGAATATTAAAGAAAGATTAAACAAATAGGACATCATCAAAATAAGAAGCTTCTGCACGGCTAAAGAAAACATCAACAAAATGAAAAAGGAACCAACCATATGGGAAAAATATATTTGCCAAAGATATGCAGGCATCGGTTTGATCTCCAAAACATATAAAGAACTCACATGACTCTGTTCCAGGAAGACAAACAATCCAATTAAAAATGGACAAAGAACCTGAACAGACACTTCTCCAAGGAGGACATACAGAGGGTCCAGAGACATATGAAAGGTTACTAAACATCACTAGGCATCAGAGAAATGCAAATTAAAACCACAGTGAGATATCACTTCACACCAGTCAGAATGGCCATCATAAATAAATCAACAAACAAGTGCTGGTGAGGTTGTGGAGAAAAGGGAACCCTAGTATACTGTTGGTGGGAATGCTGACTGATCCAGTCACTGTGGAAAACAGTTTGGAATTCCCTTTAAAAACTAAAAATGGAACTACTGGGTTTATACCCTAAAAATCCCAAAACACCAATTTGAAAGAACCTGTACACCCCAATGTTCATAAAAGCACAATTTACAATAGCCAAGTGCTGGAAGTGACCTAAATGCCCAACAGTAAATGAATGGATCAAAAAACTGTGATACATTTACACAGTGGAATCCGGTGCAGCTAAAAAAGAAAAAAGAAAGAGTTACTACCCTTCACAACAGCATGGATGGAACTGGAAAGCATTATGCTTAGTGAAATAAGCCAGGTGGTGAAAGACAATACCATATGGTATCACCTATAAGTGGAACCTAATCAACAAAACAAACAAGCAAGGAAAATACAACCAGCAATATTGAAATAAAAACCAACTGATAGTAACTAGAGGGGAGGAGGGAGGTGAATAATGGGAAAAGGAGGAGGAAGTTCATCAAGGAACATATATAAAGGACCCATGGACAAAGCCAAAATGGGGAAGAATTGAGGATGGGAGATGGTGTTGACTGGGGCAACAGAAAGAGGTGGAGAAAATGGAGACAACTGTACTTGAACAACAATAAAAACAAACAAATAAACAAACAAAAAGAACCAGTCATGAATGAAGCATACACTAACTGAAATGAAGAACAACTTGCAGGGAATTAACCATAGAGTGGATGAAGCCAAGAATCAAATCAGTGATTTGGAATATATGGAAGCAAAAAACACCCAATCAGAACAGCAAGAAGAAAAAAGAATCCAAAAAAATGAGGATAGTAAGTAAGAAGTCTCTGGGACTACTTCAAGCTTACCAACATTCGCGTCATCTGGGTCCCAGAAGGAGAAAAGAGAGAGAGCAAGAAACTGAAAACCTACTTGAAAAATGAATGACAGAAAACTTCCCTAACTTGGCGAAGGAAATAGACATACAAGTCCAGGAAGCACAGAGAGTCCCAATCAAGTTAGACCCAAAGAAGACGACACCAAGACACATCATAGTTAAAATGCCAAAGGTTAGAGATAAACAGAGAATCTTAAAAGCAGCAAGAGAAAAGCAGAGATTTACCTACAAAGGAGTTCCTATAAGCCTGTCAGCAGATTTCTCAAAGGAAACTTTTCAGGCAAGAAGGGACCAGCAAGAAGTATTCAACGTGATGAAAAGTGAGAGTAACCATGGTTATTCTACCCAGCAAAGCTATCATTTAGTATCGAAGGCCAGATAAAGAGCTTCCCAGACAAGAAAAAGCTAAAGGAGTTTATCATCACAAACCAGTATTATATGAAATGTTAAAGGGTCTTCTTTAAGAAGAAGATCAAATATATGACAATAAAATTGCAATAAATACATATCTATCAATAATTGAATTTAAAAAACAAAGTAAATAAACAAGCAGAACATAAACAGGAACATAGATAGAGAGACCATTTTGATGGTTGTCAGATGGGAGGGTGTTGGGGATGGGCGAAAAAAGTGAAGGGGTTAAGAAGTAGAAATTTGTAGTTACAGAATAGTCATAGGGATGTAAAGTACAGCATAGGAAATATAGTAACCAAGTAATATATATGTAGGACCCATGGACATGGACAATGGTGTGGCAATTGCCTGAAGGAATGAGAGGGTCTAGGTGGAGGAGGGCAAAGGGGGAAAAATTGGGACAACTGTAATAACAAACAATAAAATACAATTTAAATTTTAAAATAATAAATTAAATAAATAAAATAAATTGTTTCCCTTAGGTTTTTCTAGTTGAACAATTATATCACAAATGATATAACCTTCTCCTTCTCCTTTTCAATTATTTATATTTCTTAGTTCTCTCTTGTATTGTTATTTAACAGGTACAGTAGGAGAATTACTCAGAAATGCAATCCATGTTCTCAAAAAGGTCTTGATCCTTACTTGGTAAAGTATTAACTAGCCTTTCCATTTTAAACTGTCCCTCATGAGTACCTCAAAAAATAAATATACTTTGTTAGAGTTATAAAGAACATCTGAGACATAGTTAAGCTCTACAGAGAGAATTTTTTTAGGGGAAATTCACATAACATAAAATTAACTATTTTAAAGTGAACAATTCAGTGGCATTTAGTATATTCAGTGCTGTGTAACTACCGCCTCTATCTAGATTGAAAATAATTTCATCATCCCAAAATAAATCCCACAGCCATTAAGCAGTTACTCCCCATTCCCTCCTACCTATAACCTCTGACAATCCCAGGCTTTTTATGGATTTACCTGTTCGGAATAGTTCGTATATATGGAATCATACGGTATGTGACCTTAGGTGTCTGGCTTCATTTACTTCACATAATGATTTTAAGTTTCATCCATGCTGTAGCATGTAATGATAACTCATTCTTTTTATGATTAAATAATATTTCATTATATGCATATATCATACTTTGTTTATCCATTTATGGACATTTGGGTGATTTCTACCTTTTGATTATTGTGAATAGTGAGTTGCTCTGAACATCAGTGTACAAAGATTTATATGAGTCCCTGTTTTCAGTTCTTTTGGGTATATAGCTAAGAGTAGAATTGCTGGATCATATAGTAAAATCTATGTTTAACTTTATGAGGAGATGCCAAATTGGAAGAGTTAAATTTTAAAGGCGTTTTGACTCAAATTATGGGAGAGCAAATACAGGCCGTGGGGGAGAAGACAACGGGCAGCGGGGACGGACGCTTCTTTAGATGGAGAAGTTTCCATGCAGTTTCCTAGGAATTGATGCATATAATCAGATTTGTTATTTTTTTTAACTTTGGAAAATGAGTGCAAAGTTAAGTGAGTTTAGAGATGACATTAGATGAAGTGCCAAGCAAGCTGGGACAAAGTGCAGGAAAGTGTCATGAAGCTGTATAATTGGTCAGAGCATTAGAAAATGAACTACGATATGAGCAAATACAAGTGGAAATAAAGTGTGAGGATTATGAACACTAAGCTATTACTAATGATGAGAAAACAGCTCTTAGTCATAAGTGATTAGTCTCTTAAGAAATCACTTTAGTGAGATGTGAATTATCGTGCATGACCAGGAGGAATACTGGACAAAAGTGAGTATCATCGTATTGCAGCACATTTGAAATTTACTCAGCTGTACAACAAAATATAACTTTATTTTTATTCTTTTAACTGATCTCAACCTTGCTGAGCATGAGTCATTTTTCCCCAGAGGCAATAACACGAATTTTTGCCAGGTAAATGTAAGTACATCAGGCTGGATTACAAAGAAGCCTCTCCAGGCTCTTGCGTGTACCCCCAAGTGGCCTTATGGGAACAACCACAGGTAATGGATTTGCCTGCTCTATCACCTAGTTAATACTTATATGACTGCAAATGCCAGTATCTAGTTCCTTCTTTGTTAAAGGGAATATGACAAAGGCACTCAAGATAAAAGGACATGAGGCATGACAGTCTTTCAGCCATTTAAATTATGGACTGTCACTGACAGGAAGAGGGTCACTCATGCTATCTCTGGCTTGCCTGGCCGGCCCCTTTGTAACTGTCAAAGGGTAGAGGCCCCAACACAGAGGCCCGTTGGAGGTTAGGAGAGGTGCAAGAGGAGCAGGGAGAAGGTGGAGGTCGTTGATGAAACATCAATGCCAATTTTTTTTTAATTTTTATTTTATTTTACTTTAGAGATTTGGGAGGGAGGGAGAAAGAGAGGGAGAGAAACATCGATGTGAGAGAGAAACATCAGTTCGTTGCCTTCTGCCTGTGCAAGCACCTCGGCCAGGGCAGAGCACAGAGCTCACAACCCAGGCATGTGCCCTGACTGAGAATCGAACCAGTGACCTCTTGGTTTGCAGGACAATGCCCAACCCATCGAACCACACCAGCCAGGGCCCAAATATTTTTTAAAATATCTATTATATTGGCTTATGCACACTTTTCCCTTCACTGTCATTGGGAATATCATATTTATTACACAATTTTGTCTTCAGTTAAGACTTTTTTGTGATAAAGCATTGTCATAATATTACTATTTGCTAGATTACAGCAAAAAAATGTTTCTGATATAATGATAGTAGCCATGTAAATATAATAGGATGATGCTTTTTTTCTCCTCATACCTCCTTAAACTAACAAATGGGATAGCTGGGCTGCTTTATCTAATAGTAACTTATACAAAACTCATTCTTTTTTGTTCATTTAACAGTGACAGGCTGCAAAGTATTGTGCCAAATAAAAAGGATCTAAAAAAATTGACAGGTTTGTGTGCTGGAATTCTTACAAGTCAGAGAACAGGGAGTGAACAGATGATTACAGAAGTGTGTGTGTGTGTGTGTGTGTGTGTGTGTGTGTGTGTGTGTGTGTGTGTTAAAATATGGTAGACATGGCTTTGAAAATATATTTACAGGTTGTTTTAAAAGCACAAAAGAAGGCATATAACTGAGAACAGGGGGTGAGTAGAAAAAGGGGATTCAGGCAATAAGTTAGAGAGAAAGTGACATTGAAATTGAGTTTTGAAGGACGCATTGTAGTGTGCCAGGAGTAGGAACAAGGAAAGACATTGTAGGCATAGGACTGACTGAGCAGTGGCACAGGGGCATGAAAAAAACGCACGTTCTGAGAAATTCAGAACACTCAGGAAGCTGCAACATAGAACATAAAGGTTAGGAGAGGTGCAAGAGGAGCAGGGAGAAGTTGGCTCTTCAAATATGTAGTTTTAACTCTTTTTATTTTGTTTATTGATTTGAGAGAGAGGGAGAGGGAGAGAGAGAGAAAGAACATCAATTTGTTTCCCAGTTATTGATGCACTCATTGGTTGATTCTTGTATGTGTCCTGACCAGGCACCAAACCCACAACCTTGGTGTTCTGGGACAACAGTGTAACCAACTGAACTACCTGGCCAGGGCCTTTTAAGTCCTTTATTAAAAATTATAGCAGGGAAGCTTTGTTGAATTACAGTTTTTAGTGTTTGTTCTACTTCCTAATTTAAAAAATAATAATAATCCTGGGACTCCTATTACATGTATGACAGCTCTTCGTTGCCTCCTCAATATTTGCTGTTTTCTCTCAAATTCTTTTTTATCTTTTAAAAAAACTGAAAATTTTCCTTCTTTTCACCTTAAACTTAAGTTATCTATCATGTCTTTTTCACTATTTTTAAAAATTAGGTCTTCATTTGTGTAATGATCTTTATTTCTAATTTCTGAATTCTATCACTTCAGTCTGATTTTTTTGTATTTCTGATTTAGGGTTTTTTCATGCCATATATTATTTTACCCCATTCTCCCCCTTCCACTTCCCAGCTGATCATATGATCATATGTCCATATCTAAGATTCTGTTCCTGTTCTAGTTGTTTGTTTAGTTGGGGTTTTTTTGTATTTATTTTTTTAGATTCGGTTGTTGATAGTTGTGAGTTTGTTGTAATTTTAATCTTCATAGTTTTGATCTTCTTTCTCTTAAATAAGTCCCTTTAACATTTCACGTAATAATGGCTTGGTGGTGATGAATTCTTTTAGCTTTACCTTATCTGGGAAGCACTTTATCTGCCCTTCCATTCTAAATGATAGTTTTGCTGGATAGAGTAATGTAGGTTGTAGGTTGTTGCATTTTATCACTTTGAATACTTCTTGCCAGTCCCTTCTTGCCTGCAACATTTTTTCTGAGAAATCAGCTGACAGTCTTAGGGGAACTCCTTTGTAGGTAACCCTCTGCTTTTCTCTTGCTGCTTTTAAGATTCTCTCTTTATCTTTAACTTTTGGCATTTTAATTATGGTGTGTCTTTGGGTGGTCCTCTTTGGGTCCAACTTGTTTGGGACTTTATGTGCTTCCTGGACTTGTATGTCTATTTTCTTTGCCAAGTTAAGGAAGTTTTCTTTCGTTATTTTTTCAAATAAGTTTTCAATTTCTTGCTCTTCCTTTTCCCCTTCTGGCACCCCTGTGATTTGGATGTTAGTGTGCTTGGAGATGTCCCAGAGTCTTCTTATTTTCTCCTCATATTTTTGAATTTTTTTTCATTCTGTTCTAGGTGATTGTTTATTTCTTCCTTATGTTCCAAATTGTTGATTTAAATCCTGGTGTCCTTCCCTTGATTGTTGGTTCCCTGTGGATTTTCTTTATTTCACTTGGTGTAGCTTTCATTTCTTCTCTTATGCTTTTGCCATACTCAATGAGTTTTCTGAGTAGCCTTATCACCAGTGTTTTGAACTCTTCATCTGAAAGTTGTCTATCTCTGTTTCACTTAGTTCTCTTTCTGGGGTTTTGTTCTGTTCTTTCATTTGGACCATATTTCTTTGTTTTCCCAACTTGGCAGCCTCCCTGTGTTTGTTTCTGTGTATTGGGTAGAGCTGCTTTGACTCCCTTAGTGCACCTGTTATGTTTTATGGGGGCAGAGCCTTAGGTATTGGCCAGGGTGGGGCAACCCACATTGCCACTTTGTGGAACTGCACGGGGGTAAGTGTTGGAGAGGTGACAGTACCACTGCCTGGCTTCTGGAGGCTTGTCTGGCACTTGCCTCATTTCTTGTCACTTCACCCACTTCCTGTATGTGACTGGGGCTCTTCTATCTGCTGCCCTGGTGATGGTTCCCAGAGTGGGTGGGTTTGTGTACGTTCTAGGTCCTTGCAGGTCCTTTAAACAGACTCTTCTGAAAGACCAGCAGTTTCTTCTGCTGCCCAATCACTTACTGGTTTTTACAGCCAGAAGTTGCGAGGCTTTATCTTTTGGGCTCTGGTACCCTGGGCTGCACGGTCTGGCCTGGGGCTGGGATCGCTCACTCCCATGGTCTCCCTCCAGGTTTTTATCCACCACATGTGAATATGGGACTGCCTATTTTGCCATCACCGTGACCATAGCCGCCACCTCTGCCTCTCCACACTTCATCACATTCTCTCTGCCCTGGCTCCCCGCCTCTGCCCCTCCTATTGGTCTGGATGAGTGTGGCTTCTTTAAATCCTTGGTTGTTGGACTTCCATACAGTCCATTTTCCTGGCAGTTCTGGGTGTTTTTTGTTTTGGGGTTAGTTATGGTTCTTCTTGTGATTGTGCGAGAAGAAGCATGTCTACCTACGCCTCCATCTAGACCAGGAGTCTATTTTAATGTCTTTTAGTTTGTTTTAAAATAATAGGTTACAGTTTTGATATACTGTTTGAGTTTGTCCTGGCATGTGTACATTAGCATAGGGATGTCTTTTTATTATAATAATTTCATTTGGGATTAATCTTGATATTTTTCTGTGGCTCTTTTTTTAGTTTTTCAAATTGTGTTAAAATACACAAAATTCACCATCTTAATAATTTTTAGGTGGACAGTTCAGTGGTATTATTGTAAATATAACCATATAGTTTTTAAAATAATTATAACTGTCATCTATCTCCAAAATTCTTTTCATTTTATAAAACAAACTTCTGTAGCCATTAAACAATAATTCCCCATTCCTCTCTGCTCTAGTCCCTGGAAACTTTCTGATTCAATGGTTTTGACTACTGTAAGAGTCTCATATAAGTGGAATCATATTTGTCTTTTTGTGACTGACTCATTTCACTTAGCATAATGTCCTCAAAGCTCATCTCTGTTGTAGTATATTGCAAAAAAATTTTTTTTTACAGTTTAAGACTGAATAATGTATACACTACATCTTTCTTATCTATTCATCTATTCATAGATACTTGAGTTGCTTCCATGTATTAGTTATTGTAAATAGCGCTGCTATGAACATTGGTGAACAAATAATTCTTTGAGACTCTGCTTTCAAATAACTTGGGTAATTACCCAGAAGTGGAATTCCTGAATCACATGGTAGTTCTATTTTTAATTTTCTGGAGAATCTCCATATGATGTTCTACAATGGCTATCCCATTTTACATTCCCACAAACAGTGCACAAAATTTCCATTATCTCCACATCCTCACCAACAATTGTTGTTTTCTGGTTTTTTTTTTTTAGTAGCTACCTTAATGAGTATGAAGTGGTTTCTTATTGTAGCTTTTATTTGCATTTCCCTAATTGTTAATGATGTTAAGCATCTTTTGTGTTTGTATTAGTGATCTGTATGTCTTTGAAATAATGTTTATTCATGTCCTTTGTCCATTTTTTAATTGGTTGTTTTTGTTATCCTTGGGTTTTAGGAGTTCTATATATATCCTGGATATTAATCTCTTATCAGATATATGATTTGTAAATACTTTTTCCCATTCTGTAGATTGCCATTTACTCTGTTGATATCATCTTTTAAAAAAAATTTTTATCTTCACTCTAGGACATTTTTTTCCATTGTTTTCAGAGAGAGAGGAAGGGACAGAGTAAAGGAGAGAGAAAAATGTTGATGTGAGAGAGAGAAACAACGACTGGATGCCTCCTATATGCACCCTGACCGGGGATCAAACCTACAACCTAGGTATATGCCCTGACTGGGAATCAAAACTGCAACCTTATGGTTACATGACAACACTCCAACCAACTGAGCTACACCAGCCAGGGCTATAGCATCTTTTAATGCACAAAATTTTAAAGTTTTCATGAAGTGTAATTTGCTATTTTTTTATTTACTTGTACCTTTGGTATGAAATCTAAGAAATCATTGCCGAAACTAATGTTGTGAAGCTTTTATTTTATGTTTTCTTCTAAGAGTTTTATTGTTTTAGGTCTTGTGTTTAGGTCTTTGACCCATACTGAATTAATTTTTGCATATGGTAAGGCTCCAGCTTCATTCTTTTGCATGTGAATATCTAATTTTCCCAGCATTGTTTGTTGAACAAACTGTCCTATCTCCCATTGAACGCATCCTTGTCAAAAATCATTTGACTCTATTTGTGAGGGTTTATTTCTGGGCTCTGCATTCTATTCCATTGGTCTATATGTCTACCTTTCAGTATGTATTACACTGTTTTGATTACTGCAGCTTTGTAGTAAACTTTGAAATGTGAATTCTCTAGTTTTGTTCTTTATAAAAATTGTTTTGGCTAATTAGGGTCCTTTGATTTTTAAGATGAATTTTTCTATTTCAACAGAAAATGTCACTGAGATTTTGATAGGGATTGCACTGAATTTTGAAATTGCTTTGGGTAATACTGACATTTTAACAATATTAAGTTTTACAATCCTTGAACATAAGATGTATTTCTACTTCTTTACATCTTCTTTAATTTCTTTCAGCAATATATTGTAGTTTTCATTGTCTTTAACCTCCTTGGTTAATTCCTAAGTATTTTATTATTTTTGATGTTATTTTAACTGAATTGTGGGTTCTTCTTTCCTTTTCTTTTTCTGTTTTTGCAGAGGGGACAGGAGTGAGAATGAGAGGGAGAGAAATATCGACGTGAGAAACATTGATTGGTTGTCTATCGTACGCAACGAGACCCGGGGCCAAGCCTGCAACCCAGGCATGTGCCCCGACTGGGAACGGAACTGGCAACTTTTCACTCTGCGGGACAATGCCCAACTGAGTCACACCAGTCAGGGCTATTTTTTAAAATTTTTATAAGTGTTTATTTGAGACATATTGATGACATATACCAGGGGTCAAGGTCCCAAATTCTCCCATGAAATTGTTTTTATAATTTCCTGTTCAGATTGTTTATTGTTATTACATAGAAAAGCAACTGATTTTCATGTGTTGACTTTGTATCCCATTACTCTGCTGAATTTATTAGTCTAGCAGCTTTGTGTGGAATCTTTAGAGTTTGCTACATATAAGATTATATCATCTGAAAACAGAGATAATTTTCCTTCTTCTTTTCCATTTTGGATACTTTTTATTTCTTTTTATTGCAGTAATTGCTCTGGCTAGAACTTCCAATACTGTATTGAATAAAAGTATTGAAGGTGGACATCTTTGTTCTTTCTGTTGTTCATTTTTGATATGAAACTATTTTCTCTGAACTATTAGAAGGAAGTGTGGTCCGAAGAGCTTTTCTAATGTCAGAGTTCTCTTTTCTGTTTTTTTAGTGTCCATATAATTGGCATTTTACTTTCTGGGACTTTTTTTGGCTGTATCTTCCACTTCCCAATTTTATTTTGTCTGTATGTTTTCTTTACTCCTTGTGTGATCCCTGTTTTGCCCAATTTTGATTCCACTCTCTAGCTCCTCCTCGGTGTGGAGGTCCTAGATGTCAGTCCAAGTAATGAATAGCATTTGGCATTCTTGGGGGTGGCCTTGAATTGACTGGCTACTGGAGTGAGAAAAATCCCTCCTGGTCTCTGTTTGTCTCAGAATCCCTCACTGCATTTTTTTGCAGTAATGTGGGGGACTGTTTTGGGGTTCTCCTTTTCTCAGGTCTCCTGGACACACCATTCTTTTCTTTGCTTCCTCTCACACGTATGCTGATACTGTGCAGGTGCGGGGTTGTTGTTTTAGTCCTGCTTTCTGTTATTTTGGGGTTTGTCACCTAGTTTTGTTAAAAGTATCATCCATGACATTTTTGTTTCACTATCTATCTAGTTATACTTTTTTTCTTTTTTAGCAGTAGGGGAAATTCATTATGATACCCTCAAAAGGTCATATAATGTGTGATTCATTTACATAACCTTCTTGAAATGACAAAATTATGGAGATGGAGTGGTTGTCACTGATTAGGGATGATGGAAGGAGAGACAAGACAGATCTCTATGGTAAGGGAGTAGTTCTGTATCTTGAGTCTAGTGGCAGTTATATGAATCTACATATGTGATAAAATGATGCCCACATTGTATACTGTTGTCAAATTCCTGGTTTTGATACAGTACTATAGTTAGGTTAGATGTAACCATTGGGAGAAAGTGGATGAAGCGTGCACAGGATCTTTCTCTCTGTACTATCTATGCAACTTCCTGTGAATCTAAAATTATTTTAGAATCAAACAATTTTTAAAGGAGTAACAAAGTATTGATATGTTACATCATGGATAAACATTAAAAACATGGTAAGTAAAAGAAGCCAGTCACCAAACATCACATATTTTATGATCCAATTTAAACAAAATGTCCAGAACAGGCAGGCCTAGAGAGAGAAAGCAGATTAGTAGTTGCCTGGAGCGGAGGGGAGAAGTGCAGGGGTCTTGCTTTATATTGAAGTCCTCAAATTCCAGGAAGTGACTGCTAGTGGGTATGAGGCTCTTTCAGGGAAGGGGAGGTAATTAAAATATTTGAATATTAGATAATATTTGAATATTAGATAGTATTCTAATATTAGGTGGTTGCACAACTTTGTAAATATCCTAGAAGTCATTAAATTGTATACCTTAAATAGGTGAATTTTATGGTACATAAGTTATATCTCAATAGAGCTGTTTTAAAAATTAAAAAGACTGACTAGAGCATGTATTGGTGAGGATGTAGAACCTCTGGAACTCTTAATACCCTGAAGGATAGAATGTAAAATAGTACAATCATTTTGGAAAACAATTTGACAGTTTCCTAAAAATTTAAACATCAACTTGCCATATGATCCAGCCATTCCACTCCTAGGAATTTACCCAGGAGAAAGGAAATACAGGCCCACAAAAACTTGTTCATCAATGTTCATAGTAGCTTCATATATTTGGAATAGTCAAAAATGAAAATAACCTAAATATCCATCCACAGGTGAATGGTAAACTGTGGTATAACCACATAATGAAAGTACTACTTAGCAATCAAAAGGAATTAATTATTGATACATGCCATAACATGGATAAATCTTAAAATAATTATGTTAAATGAAAGAAGCCAGACAAATAGGAGTGTATACTGTATTATTCCATTTACATGCCACAGGTTGCCTTAAAGGTGAGGCAGGAGAATAAGAGAAAGGAATTACAAGGAGCCCTGAGCTAACTTTTAGATGATGGATGTGTTCATTATCTTGAATGTAGTAATGGTTTTATGGATGTATACATAGATCAAAACTTATAAATTTATACTTTACATATATGCACTTTATTTTATCTCAATTATACCACAATAAAGCTTTAATTTTAAAACTATGCTGCAATCATCACCTTTCTCAAATCAGCATAGTTATAATTGTCAGGCTTCCTTCCTGTACTTTGTTCCTTTCTTCATAGTATCATGATTTGTTTTTTGTAAGAACAAAAAAGCTATATATTTGAGAATATTAATTATATGTTGTTGTTATTGTTTCTATCTTATTTCTTCAATTGTCTCTGTTGTCATTTTTTTTTTCTATATTTTTTTATCTTGGTTTTCAATTTTCATGCTATAGAGACCTCAATGTAGGGTGATCTTTGGTTTTCTGTTCATATTATAAAAATAGAAAAGAGAACATCTCAATGAGGGCCATGCGCACAGCAGGCCTGTGTTGCTTTGGATAAGGTGCGGGGCTCTTGCTTTACAGCGAAGTCCTCAAATTCCACAATGAGGAGGGCTTTACTTGGGGTGCCAGAACCTAGCTGCCCCAGATCCCACTAGACTTTGTGTTCTGTTCTTGTTAGGGAATTATTCTGTGCTCTGTGCTAGGACTTGGATGAAAGGGATTGTCAATTACCCTCCCGTTTTTAACTTCAGTATGCCCTTCCATTTTCATTAGCCATTAAAACAATCTCTCCTCCCTTATCTAATGAAGTTGCTTCCACCTTGTTTGAAAACACATCTACCCCTTTCCTTGCAAGAGAAAGGCAATCCTCTGTAACTAGAGTCAGATGCGGTCATGTTCTGGGAAGGAAAAGTTCAAGTCAAATCTTGGAGAAGGTGGCTTACACACGAAAAGTAAGTATAGGGATTTTGCTGATTTATAGGAAGACTGGATTCTGTGTCTACCCACCAACTTAGGAGGCATGTACTTTTATATTGGAATTAAATTTATTAATATGGGTGTCTGTACCCAAGATTTTGGACTCACTGTGTTAGCAGCTGAAAGGAGTGCTAACAATTTGCTCAGCTGGTTAACCAAAACCCAGATCAACTTTGGTCTTCACTTAACAATGGGCCACAATAAGCTGAGGTGACAGAAATTTTTTGAAATAATACAGAAAAAGAAACTTCACAACTTAGAAGACTTGGGAAGGCTAGAACAATTTGTCCTGTGTAAATACTGCCAGCAACACTGTGTTCATACAATTATGGGCCCTCAGTGAGCCCGGAAGATATTCCCTTCACCAAAGGCTTAAGAAATCATTAGTGAGGGGATGCCAGCATCTTTGAAAAGCACTTTAATGTCTCTTCTTTGGAAACCACTAAAGTTGCTGGAACAAGAAATGAGATGAAATGCCTAAATTTAATGGAATTGGGAAATTCCAGGGTGGCAGAAATGATATATTGGCACTCAGCCACTAGAAGCAAAATGGGTATGGTTACCAAAAAAAGGCGATAGAGATCTTAAAGGTGTTACATTTCAGTCCATATTCATCCCGGTGTTTGATTTTCCAACATCTTTTCCACCTCAAATGATCAGTCTCTAAATCAATTATGGTGCTCTTATTCCCTTTGCCAGTGATTGCTTTAGGATTGGACATGTCATCAATTCTGGCCAAGGAGACCTGAATCCCCCTGAAGACTTCTAGAAAATGTCTCCTCAATTCTGAAACAAGACATTCACACCCACACAAGAAGGGGAAGGGAGGGAACCTCTCTTCTTCCTTTGACTTTATGTCCGGATGTGACACACAAAATTATTGTAGCCACTTTGTAATTTTGGGGGAAGCTAGCCTGAGCAAGACTACCACCAGAGGGATAGAAAGTGGAACCAGAGAAGGAAGCTGTGTAATGACAGTGCTGAGCGCTAATCATAACGAACCCTACTGAATTGTAACCCATAACGAGTCATAGCTCACCCTAACGCTAAACTTGCAATTTATGCAAAATTGTAGCTTTTCTTATTTAAGATAGTGTGTGTTAGGGTTTTTCCTGCAGTCAAAAGCATCCCTGGGATGGAAAAAAAAATTATAAGACCTACTTAATGTATATAACTGAAAAGCCCTAGTGGAGAGGCGGGGGCTCTCTCCCTTAGCCTTTATGACCCAATGGTCCAATGGCGTTCCACAGTGGGCGCCGAGGAGAATGCCCCATGCAGGCTGTGGCAAGCCCCAGGAGGAATCTGAGCAGAAGCCCCTAGAGCTATGGAGCAAAGCTCTGGCCTCTCAGGCAAATGATTATTTTCATTTAGGGACACTGTTCTAGCCTTGCTCCTAGGTCCATGGGGAGCCCAAGTGCTGGTGTACATATTGAAGCTGCCCACTATGAGTTATCTGTGCCACCTAGCTGTAAAGTAGGGCATTCCAAGCAATACTTTTATCACTACGTGGAAGAGATACAGCATGCAGGATTAGGTTCCAGACATTTCTAAAGACATAATAAGTTGCATGAGTGTGTTACTCATACTCCCTCCACACCTAGACCAGCAGCTTGCCTCACAAAACAGCAGAGTCACATACTGAAGAGCCAGTTGATCTTCCAACTGGGACAACATCTCATAAGGTTGGGATGCTGGCCTGAAGGATGGATTACATGTTTGGAATCATGACCCAATGTATCTGTATGCATTGTTTCTCTTATATAATTAGAATATGTAGGCATGAGAACTATGAGAGAGAAGTGGGATAGTGTCTGCCATGATTAAGTCAAATAACTTAGCAAATAAGTCATTTGCTCTGTTGACTTGGAATTTGGGGAAATAAGAGATAACTGCCTCCTTGGCGGGGGGTGGGGACAATGTTTCCAATGCAGGTAATTTTGGGCTTTTATATTACAAATGATTAGGCAAAAAGGGGGTCTTGGTGTTAACTGGGGTGGCTGATCCTTAATAATCTTGGCTATCAAGGGGAAAAATGTTGCCACTTCAAAGTGAGCTTGGGGGAATCTTTACAGATCTGCTGTTCTGGAGCAGGTATTATACTACCACATCCAATGGAAAAGTTAAAGGAAGGCTACCATACTCTTATAAGGACAGAATTAGCAAGGGCTCAGGTCCCTGGGAAGGTATGTTTGGTAAGAAACCCCAGGTCACTGAGTGTCTATGTGAAGGCAAAGGAAACACGACACAAATTACAGACAGGGAAAGTCATACATACCAACTACATCATTATAAACAATTAGAGAATAAAGATGGTCCATTTCCCTCAGTTCGTTGGGTGTCATACCACAAGCTGAAAGGGAGCTGGTTTGACTCCTGGTCAGGGCACATACCTTAGTTTGCAGGTTCAGTCCCCAGCTGGGGCACACACAGGAGGAAACCAATGTTTCCCTCTCACATCGATGTTTTTTTGCTGTCTCCCTCCCTCCCTCCCTCCCTCCCTCTTTCTCCAAAATAACAAACATATCCTCAGTGAGGATTATAAACAAACAAACAAACAAACAAACTTTTTAAAAATGCAGTCACACTGTAGGTGAACAACAAAAAACCTAGAAAGGAGCACAGAGAAATAAGAAGTTGAAAAACCCTGAAAGAGAGATTAAGGGGGGCGTGCATAGAATGCAAAGATCTAATGTAGTCATAGGAGAAGGGAGTAAAGAGACTGGAGAAAAACAATGTTTGGAAAAGCAATTACTGAGAATTTTCCAGACCAGATGAAATGCATGAATCCTCAGATCCAAATGCAAAATGTATACAAAGCAACGTTAATTTTAAAAGAACCACATCTAAATACAATAGAGTAAAATTCAGAATACGAAAGACAAAGAGAAGGCTCTGAAAGCATCTAAAAAGAAAAAAAGGCAGATCACCTGCAAAGGAACACCAGCTGGCTAGTAGCAGACTTTGCAGTAGCAAGAACAAACATTGGAATAATTCCCAAAATGAGACAGAAAATAGCTAACATTATATGCCATAAAGTTATTTTTCAAGGAAAATTATGAACTGAAGATATTTTCAGATAAACAAAAAAACAACTAGCCTTCTCTGAAGGAGTTTCTAAAGGGTGGGAAAAAGATCCCAGTAAGGAGGTATGAGACACATGAAAGAACAGCAGGCTAAAAAAATTATAAACATGTAAGCAAATGTGAACAAACATTTTATGAAATGATAATAATGAAAATGTATAATATGTAGGTTAATAAAAGGCTAAGGCTTGTTGTGAAAAGGAAGCACTAAGAACAACTTTTCTCTTCTTAAAGATGTCCTACAAAAACTGCAAGATGTACAGGGGATAAAAATAAGTAAACCCCATTTTAAGCTGAATGACAGATATAATCTGTATACTCAAAATGCATAAGTGCTTCCAAATGCATCACAGAAGCTGCATGGGCATCAAGTACAATAGATACCACTGGGGATTACATAAACAGAAAGAGGACAGATATGGCAGATCTGAGAACGTATTAGTAAAACTACATTTCCTGTGGTTAACAGGCTCACCCTGAAGTGAACCACCTACATCCTTTACACAACACATGAGCTGAGAGAGCTGGAAGTCACCAGGCAGAAAGCAACTGGTCAGAGGCTGCACAAGTGGAAGTACAATAAAGATGAAAGGAAGACAGAGAAATGAACCAGAGGAGGCAGCTTTCAGAAAATGCCCACATAACACACTCACTGAAGGAACCTCCTACCAATGGTTGAGCCAGAAAAATCCAGCTCATTGCATAAAAAGTAAGGAAAAGGGAACTGGCATTACAAAGATACAGGGTGGGGCAAAAGGAAGTTTACGGTCATTCATATGGAAAATAATACAATAATTAATAAATAAAAATACAAGAACAAACTCTGTTTTATAAACCTACTTTCACCACACTTTGTACTATAAGAAAAGAGGTGGGAAGGAATAGCAAAAATTAAGAGATGAAAAACCAAGGGAGACAAGGGAGAGATTAAAATTTTGACCAAAAGTTAACTGTAAGTAAAATAAAACAAAACGAGCAACTGCCTCAGTGAAGAAAGGCTTCATAGCACAAGTGCAAGAAATCAAAGAAGAGATGGCAAGAAAACAGATGGAGCACGAGTTGGTCAAACTTAAGAAATAAAAAGAGGAAAAATAAACCGTCTCTGAATGTCACAGTAAGGGACATAAAGGACTGATATGACAAAGCAAACAAAATGAAATGGAAATAAGAAAAGTTCAAATGAGTGGCTCTGTCCAATAGAATTTTTTATGGTGATAGAAATCACCATATGGTGATGTAAATATGTATGATGTCCAATGTGCTAGCCTCTGGCCACGAGCAGCTATTGAGCACATAAAATGTGGCTTGCACAATTAAAAAACAGAAGTCTCCATTTAAATTTTAATTAATTAAATGGCCACATGTGGCCAGTGGCTACCATACTGGCTGGTACAGGATTAGCAGGAGCTGGCAGGAGTGGGGGACAGGCAGCGGAGGCCCGGCCCCACGCGTAGCTGGGTCCCTGAGGAAGAAAACCAAACCGATGGAACATTGGAGTATTTATGAAATAGTGTAAGACATAAATTTTAAAATCTTTCCAGAAATAAAAGAAGACTTGAAACTTCTTTTCAGATCAAATGACATAGCATGAGCCACAGAAAACTGATTCAAACATTTTACAGTAAAATTATTGAGCCATAGAAATGAAGAATTGGTTAGGCAACCAGGTATCTTATCCCCAAAATAAAGTTATTTAGGAAAGAAAAAAATTCACCCTGTCTTCAGATTTCTTAACAGCAATACTCAGTGCCTGGAGAATGTAGGGCAATCCTGAAAGATACTTAAGAAAAGAAAGTGTAAGCCATGGATTTATCATCCAGCCAAGCTGGCTTTCAGGTATAAAGACTACAGACACACACAAACTCAGGGAATATTGTTCCCATGAGCTCTCCTTGAAAAAATGTCTAAAAAAAGAATAAATTGATAGGACTAACAAAAAAATGGGAGGTGAAAGGAAAAAGGAAAATACATTAACTTGGATAACTGCCTCATTTGTAACATCTGAGGACCAAGTATTACCCTTCAAAGTTGACAAATCAAGTAATAGAAATAGAATCATATTTAACACTTCAGAGGTAAACACAAAGGAAGATCATTTTATTTACTAATATTGGATTGTAGAAGAAAAAGGAGGCAATGGGAAGGAAGACAAAATACATTGATTTTAACATTAGTCACAGTAGAAAATTCATGCTATCTAAAGAAATAGAGAATTGAAGTGGTGTTATATAAGATTACAATCATAAAAGGTAACATTGTAACAAAAATAAAAGCCTTTCTAAATGTTGGAGGAGTCACACAACAACGAGCAAAATATAGTGAACATACTTTATAAAAGGTTGAAACAGCCCCGGGCAGTGGGTTAGAGTGTCGTCCCCGGAACCGAAAGTTTGCAGGCCTCAGTTCCTGGTCAGGGCACGTCCCTAGTTCATGGGTTTATCCTGTCAGGGCACATGCGGTGCGCAACTGATCAGTGTTTCGGATGAGGATTAAAAACAATAAAAGGCATAAACAGAAAAATATAATATAAAATATGAGACACTCAAACCAAAGACACCTGTTATGTCAGCTAATATAAATGAGCTTAAATCATCCATTAAAAGAAAATGATTTACCCAAACAATAATTCAGAAAGGTAAGATATAAAAGAATACAAAAAGGTAAATGTAAAAAAATAATATCGATTATTAAATTAAATAATATCGAAGATTAAATTAAAATAATAATTTAGAAAGTGCGGATCTTGCTCTTAATGTCAGGAAGGTGGAATTCAGGCACAAAAAAATTAAATAAAGCAAAGAAGATTGCTCCATAATTCTAAAAAGTACGATTCACAATAAAGATACCATCTTGAATATCTATGTAAATAAATAATACAACAGTGAAAATAATAAAGATATGTCAAAAGATATAAGAAGAAATAGAAAGAAATGTACTAGCAGGGTGATACTTTAATTTACTCTTCGGTATTTGTAAGATCACATGGATAAAAACAAGGCTAAGACATACACACACACTTAGTACATGTACACACATAATTTTATGTTCTGTTATTGAGAATATACTCTCTCTTCAAGGGACCATGGATATTTAACACATCCACACTCACACCCACAACACCTGACTAAATTCTCAAAAGTCAAGATAATATAGAGTACATTCTCTGAATTCAAATATAAGAATTAACAACAAAATCAGAAACAAAAGCTTTTTCTTCCTGCCAACTTAAAAACACTCTCAGGCAATCTTTCAAAGAGGAACTCAAAAACTGATATTATAGAATTCCTAAAAAACAATAATATAAAATTCTATGTTAGAACTTGTGAAATATATCTAAAGCACTGCTGAAAGCAAAATTCACAGCTTTAAATACTTCTGTCAGTTAAAAAGAATGAAAATAAATAAATTATGTATCCCATTCAGAGTTATAAAATGAACAAAGTAATAAATTAAGAAATAAAGAAGAGAAAAATAAAAGTAAAAGCAAGAATTAATAAACTGAGAAATAAAAACAAAAGAACCAATAAATAAATTAAAAAGTTGTTGCGGTGGGGGCGGGGGGGAGACAATCCTAACTTAACCTAATGAAGAAAATATGGAAGAAAGGACCAATACACAAAATGAGAAATAATCATGGGGGGGAAACCCTTGAGAATAATTATAAAATTACATTAACTCTATGCAAGTATTTTGAAAACTTAAATAAAATGTGTTACTTTTCAAGAGGATATAATTTATCAAAACAAATTCCCAAATAATAAGAAAATCAAAACATGACAGTTTTTAAAGAACACTCCTCCCCCCAAAAAATCAGTCCCAGATTTCACAAAGAATTCCTACCACACCTTTAAAAAGCAGACAGCTGTCCAGTGTGTCATTCCCAAATGCTTTTAGAACTATTTCAAGGCACTGAAAAATGAAGAAAACTTCCAAATTATTTCTATAAATTAAGTATAACATTAATACCAAAAGATGACAAGGAAGAAAGAAAATTACAGACCAGTCTCACTTCTGAGAATTGATGCAAAAATAGTATTAGTTGTCTGTTGCTGTATGATAAATTATCATAAACAGCCCTGACTGGTGTGACTCGGTTGGTTGGTCATCGGCCCGCAAACTGAAAGGTTGCCAGTTTGATTCCCAGTCAGGACAAATGCCTGGGTTGTGGGTTCAGTCCACAGTCAGGGCCTAGGGGTGCATACAAGAGGCAACCAATGTTTCTCTCCCTGTCTCCCTCCCTTCTTCTCTCTCTAAAAATAAATAAAATCCTTTAAAAATTATCATAAACATAGTAGCTTAAAACAATATATATTTACTATCTCAGTTTTCATAGGTCAGGAGTTTTGAGCACAGTTTAGCTGGACCCTCTTTCCAGAGTCTCACAGGATTACAATCAAGGTTTCAGCCAAACTACAGTCTCACCAGAGGTTCACATCTTCTTTCAAGCTCACATGGTGGTTGTTTACAGAATTCATTTCCTTGAAGCTGTAAAACTCAGGGAAGCTGGCATTTTCAAAGCCAGCAAGTAAACTTCTCTAGAGTTTAGGGAAGGTCCTAACCCTCTATTAAAGGGCTTGCCTGATCAGGTCAGGCTCATCCAAGATAATCTCCCTTTCATTAAATCAAAGTCGACAGATTAGGAATCTAAATTATATCAGTAAACTCCCTCCTCCTTTGCCACATAACAGGACATGCTCATATGCCATTACCATATGACTCAGCAACTGTACTTCTGGGCATACATCCCAGAGAAATGGAGGCTTAAATTCACAGAGACCTGTACATGAATGTTCATAGCAACTTAATCAATAAAAGCCCCAAACTCGGAACAACTCAGATGTCCTTCAATAGGTGAATGGTTAAACAAACTGTGGTATATCCACATCATGGATTATTGCTTAGCAGTAATAGGAACAAATTATTGAGGCAACAATCTGGATGAACCTCCAGAGAATTATGCTTAGTGAAAAAAAACCAATCCCAAAGGTTATATACTATATGATTCCATTTACATAACATCTTACAGATAACAAAATAACATTTCAGTGGTTTCTAGGACTGAAAGGGCTGCTTGCAGAGGAAATAGGTGTGACCCTGGTAGGACAACAGGAGGGATCCTTGTGGTGATGGAATTGTTCTTTATCTTCACTGTGCCAATGTCAACATGATAGGAACCACTTCTAAAATGTTGGAGTTAAGGACCTTCAAAAATTTGCAGTAAATTTTCAGTAAGCGGCATTGTTCCCTTTCAGACCACTCCTCTACAGACAGTGTCACAACAAAGCAACGTGGCTTGCTCCACCCTGGTGTATACCTAAGGCTCTGCCCCTTTCAATGTAATAGATGCACTGAGACAAAGAGATATGGCCCAAATGAAAGAACAGATCAAAGCTCCAAAAATAGATCTAAGTGCCAAGGAGATGGTCAACTTATCAGATGCACAATACAAAACACTGGTAATCAGGATGCTCATGGAAATGGTTGAGTATGGATGCAAAATGGAGGAAAAAGTGAAGGCTATGTAAAATGAAATAAAGAAAAATATACAGGGAACCAACAGTGAAGGGAAGGAAACCAGGACTCAAATCAATGATTGGAAGCAGAAGGAAGAGAAAAGCATTCAACCAGAACAGAATGAAGAGACAAGAATTAAAAAAAAAAAAAAATGAGGAGAGGCTTAGAAACCTCTGGGACAACATTAAGTGTTTCAACATCCAAATCACAGGGGTGCCAGAAGGAGAAGAGGAAGAGCAAGAAATTGAAAATTTATTTGAAAAAAATGATGAAGGAGAACTTCCCCAATCTGGCAAAGGAAATAGACTTTCAAGAGACCCAGGAAGCTCAGAGAGTCCCAAAGAAGTTGGACCCAAGGAAGCACACGCCAGGGCACATCATAATCACATTATCCAAAATTAAAGATAAGGGGAGAATCTTAAAAGCAGCAAGAGAAAAAGAGAGAGTTACCTACAAAGAAGTTCCCATAAGACTATCAGCTGATTTCTCAAAAGAAACCTTGCAGGCAAGAAGGGGCTGAAAGAAGTATTTGAAGTCATGAAGGGCAAGGACCTCCATCCAAGATTACTCTCTCCAGCAAAGCTATCATTTCGAATGGAAGGGCAGATAAAGTGCTTCCCAGATAAGGTCAAGTTAAAGGAGTTCATCATCACCAAGTCCTTATTATATGAAATTTTAAAGGGACTTACCTAAGAAAAAGAAGATCAAAAACTATGAACAGTAAAATGACAACAAACTCACAGCTATCAACAATGAAATCTAAACACAAAACAAAACAAAACTAAGCAAACAACTACAACAGGAACAGTATCACAGAAATGGAGATCAGAGGGGAGGGGAAAGGGGAGGGGGGAAGAAGGGGAGAGAAAGGAGAGAAAGTACAAGGAATAAGCAGCATAAATAGTAGGTACAAAACAGACAGGGGGAGGTTAAGAACAGTATAGGAAGCGGAGAAGCCAAAAAACTTATATGTAGGACCCACGGGCATGAACTAAGGAGGGGCAGGAATGCTGCTGGGAGGGGGTGCAGGGTGGAGGGGAATAAAGGGGAGTAAAAAAATGAGACAACTCTAACAGCACAATCAATAAAATACATATTAAAAAAATTTGCTCCTCCATAAAAGCAATGAGATAACTGGTAAAAATTGTCAAAATCAACATTTTCTGAACTCTGGAAATCAACCAAAGGCTCTGCACAGTTGGAGGAGTATTTATTCATTTTAAAAAAGGGCTGAATCTCAGTAAACAGAACTTTGTGGCATTTTAACCTCTCCTGTTCTGATCCCTCTCTCCTCACTTCCATGGTATCTGGAGGTGAGGAGAGAGGGATCATGCTATCGTGGCACCATGGAAACCAGCAGCCTTGCTGTGGGAGAAGTGGGTTTGCAGCTTGTCAAAGGCTCCATTCTCAAAAAATTGACAGTATTTGAACTGTCTCACAGTTCCTGGCAAACAGCCACTCTCAGGACTTGCATTTATCTGAACTACCTCAGAGCTCATTCACTGGGAATATCCTTATCCTGGGAGTATTTTTTTTTTAAAACAACCAGTGGCAAATATTTAACATCATAGGTGCCTTAGGGGATAACAACTGTGGAGGGCAAAAAAAGGGTAGCAAAAGATGAAAAGGAAAAACTTGGAAATAAGACTATCTATAGTGATCTTTGAAAAGTTCTAACATATTTCTTAAAATCCAGAAGATCATATGCATGTGCATGGCTGTGTACACATAAGGTCTGAGAAGACCCTGATCTCTCTCACCACAGATAAGTCTTAAGGATCTACACAGGCAGGAAGTAAAAACTAAAGCAGAGTTGTGCATTGTGTGCTAGAGTCCCGAAGATATACCTTAAAACACACACACACACACACACACACACACACACACACACACACACTCACACCCCCTGGCAAAGGCTGGGAGATTTAATTCAAGTCATGTAAGGAAATAGTTGTCCATTCATTACCTAATCATTAAGCTAATAAAGCAGAGACTACAGTGGCAACACATGTCAATACAGGCTAAAAATTAGGTCAGGAAAGTCAGTAAACAAACAAACAGCAGCAACATCAATAACAACAAACAGCAACATCAACAAACCCTGGGGGAACAAAAGAAAAAATAAACAAATAAGACTACATCAGAGTAAGAAGTTTTTACACAGCAAAGGAAGCCAACAAAATGAAAAACAACCTATGGATTGGGAGAAGATAAGGAGTCAATATCCAAAATTTATAAAGAACTCTTACAACTTAACACCAAAAAAACCAAACAATCCAATTTTTAAAAATGGGCAAAAGACCTAAATAGACAATTCTCCAGATAGGACAACAGGTGGCCAATATACTGACATATGAAAAGATGCTCAGTGTCATTAACCATCAGAGATGTGAATGAAAACCTCTATAAGATACATCTTACAACTGTCAGGATGTCAGGATACATCAATAAATCAACAAATAAGTGTTGGTGAGGATATGGGAAAGGAAGCCTCGTGTGCTGTTGATGTGAACACAAAGTGGTGTAGCCACTGTGGAAAGCAGATGGAGTTACCTCAAAAAATTAAAAATGTAACTGCCTTATGACTCAGCAATCCCACTTCTGGGTATTCATCTGAAGAAACCCAAAACACTAATTTGAAATGATATGAGCATTCCTATGTTAATTGCAGCGTTATCTATAATAGCCAAGATATGGAAACAACCAAGTGCCCATTGATAGAGGATTGGGTAAAGAAGATGTGGTATATATATACACAATGGAATATTACTTTGCCATAAAATAATGAAATCACAGATGATAGGATACTGTGTATAGAAAACCCTAAAGATTCCACCAAAAAACTATTAGAACTGATGAGTGAATTCAGTAAAGTAGCAGAAAATAAAATAAATATCTGGAAGTCAGCTGTGTTTTTATACATCAATAATGAACTATCAGAAAGGGAAACTAAGAAAACAATTCCATTTACAATCACATCAAAAGAAAAAATACCTAGGAATAAATTTAACCAATGATATAAAAGACCTATACTTATAAAATTATAAGACACTGAAGGAAGAAACTGAAGAGGATACAAATAAGTGGAAGCATATACTGTGTTCATGGATAGGAAGAATTAACATTATTAAAATGTCCATACTACCCAAAGCAATCTATAGATTCAATGCAATTCCTATTGCGATGCCAATGGAGTATTCTACAGAGCTAGAACAAATATTCCAAAAATTTATATGGAACTACAAAGACTCCCAAACAGTCACAGCAATACTGAGAAAGAAAAACAAAGTTGGAGAAATAATGCAACCTGATATCCAACTATACTATAAGGTCATAGTAATCAGAACACCATGGTACTGGCAAAAAAACAAACATATAGAAAAATGGAACAGAATACAGAGCCCAGAAACCCATGCCTTTATGGTCAATTAATGTTTGACAAAGGAGAGAAGAACATACAATGGAGTAAAGATAGCCTAGTCAATAAATGATATTGGGAAAATTGGACAGATATATGCAAAAAAAAAAAGAAAGAAAGAAAACTAGACCACCTTCTTGCACAATACACAAGAATAAAATAATGGATTAAAGACTTAAATGTTAAATTTGAAAGCATAAAACTCCCAGAAGATGTCATAAGCAGTAAAATTTCATACATTTTTCATAGCAATATTTTTTTTGATATATCATCTCAGGGGAGGGAACCAAAAGAAAAAATAAACAAATGGGACTACATCAGACTAAAAAGTTTTTGCACAGCAAAGGAAATCATCAACAAAATGAAAAGACGACATACTGAATGGGAGAACATATTTACCAATGATACATGATAAGGGGTTAATATCCAAAATTTATAAAGAACTTATAAAAATCAACACCAAAAAACCCCAAAAAAACAAAACACACACACACACACACACACACACACACACACACAGTCCAATCAAAAAAAGGGCAAAGGACCTGAACAGACACTTCTCCAAAGAAGACATACAGATGGCCAATAGATATATAAAAAGATACTCAATGGGACTAATATTCAGAGAAATGCAAATTAAAACCACCATGAAATATCGCCTCACACCTTTCAGAATGACCATCATCAATAAATCAACAAACACCAATAAATCAACAAACAACAAGTACTGGTGAAAATGCAGAAAAAGGGATCCCTCGTGCCCTGTTGGTGAGAATGAAGATTAGTGCAGCCACTGTGGAAAAAAGTATGGAGTTACCTCAAAAAAATTAAAAATGGAGCTGCCTTATGACCCAGCAATTCCATTTCTGGGAATATAGCTGAAGAAACCCAAAACACTAATTCAATTCAGACTGTATAGCCAAGATTTAGAAGCAGCACAAATGCCCATCAGTAGATGAGAGGATATAAAAGCTGTGGTACATTTACACAATGGAATATTACTCTGCTGTAAAAAAGTAGGATGTCTTTCCTTTTCTAATCACATGGATCGACCTTAAGAATATTGTGCTAGTGAAATAAGCCAATCAGAGAAAGACAAGTACCATATGATTTAACTTAGATATGGAATCTAATGAACAAAATAAACTAACAAACAAAATAGAAACAGGTTCATAGATAACCGAGAACAGACTGACAGTTGTCAGAGGAAAGCAGTTTGGGGGTGCTGGGTGAAAAAGGTGAAGGGATTAAGAAAAAAAACCCTCATAGACACAGACAATATAGTGATTACTAGAGGGAAAGAGGGGTGGGAGAAGGTAGAAGAAGATAAAGGAGAGGATAAATGGTGATGGAAGAAGATTTCACTTGGGGTGGTAAACACACGATACAATATACAGATAGTGTAATATAGAATCGTATGCCTGAAACCTATATAATTGTATTAACTAATGTCACCCCCAATAAATTCAGTTAAAAAAGAACAAATCTTTCCATTTGCAACAACATGGATGAACCTAGAAGGTATTATGCTAAGTGAAATAAATCAAACAGAGAAAGACAAATACCATATGATTTCACTTATATGTGGAATCTAATGAACAAAATAAATGAACAAGTGAAATAGAAACAGATTCACAGATACAGAGGACAAATTGATGGTTGCCAAAGTATTGGAGGGGAGCTGCGGGGCTAGGTAAGAAAGCTAAAGGGATTCAGAAGTTCAAATTGGCAGTTACAA
Organism: Pteronotus mesoamericanus; assembly: GCF_021234165.1. Classification (NCBI taxonomy): domain Eukaryota; kingdom Metazoa; phylum Chordata; class Mammalia; order Chiroptera; family Mormoopidae; genus Pteronotus; species Pteronotus mesoamericanus. The sequence goes on from NW_026555085.1 coordinate 6,300,156, forward strand.
AACAGTCACAGAGATGTAAAGTACAGCATAGGGAATATAGTCAACAATATTATAATAAATATGTACTGTATAGTGCCAGTTGGGTATTAGACTTATTGGGGAGGATCACTTTGTAAGTTATATAAATGTCTAACTAACTAACCACTATGCTCTGCACCTAAAACTAATATAACATTGAATGACAACTATTATTGAAAAAAAAACAAACCTGGGAAAACTTATGACACATGCAAAAAAATAAAATAAAATAAAAGGAAAATGTGATGTAAACAGGGTGGGGTGAAAGAAGCAGCTAACAGAAACTGTCTCTCAGGAACTCACATGAACAGAATTTATTAGACAAAGACTTTAAATCAGCTATTATAAATATGTTCAAAGAAGTGTTAAAAAGTAACAACTAGCCCAAAATGTAGTCCCTTGTGTTGTGCCCCACATCAGCAAATCAAGACTTAATACTTAAGCTAATTGCAGTTTCAGCCTCTCCCAGAAATGTAACCTTTTACCAGACAGCCTGGAATTACTTGGTCAGCATTAGAGAGGTAATCCCTGATAAGACCCCATCTGTCCCCCATAGGTAGGTTACCTAAGCCTGAAACAATTTACTCCCTGTTGGCAAACTTCCTTTTCCTGCTTCCTCCCTGACTTTAAAAACCTTTCCTTTGCTGTAGCCCTTTGGAGCAATTTTCTATTTGCTAGATGGGATACTGCCTGATTTATGTATCATTGAACAAAGCCAATTTAATCTTTAAATATACTTAGCTGAATTTTTGCTATTAAACAGAACTGAGAGGACATAATATCTAAATAACTAAAAGATTATTATTTCTTTTGTCTCACCACATAGAGAATATGGAGAGTATGGGAAAGTTTCACCAAAAAGAAAATATCAGTAAAGAGATAAAATTATGAAAGAGAACCAAATAGAAATTCTGGAGTTCAAAGGTCTAGTAACTGAAATTTAAAAAATTATACTAGAGAGGCACAACTGTAGGTTCAAGCTGACAGAGAGAAGTATAAGTAAACTTGACAGGTCAATTGGGATTCTTCAGTGTGAGGAACAGAAAGAAAAAAAGAGTAAGGAAAAATGAACAGAGCCTCAGAGAAACACCATGAAGTGTACTTACACACACATAATAGAAGTCTTAGAAAGAGAGGAGAGTGAGAAAGGAACAAAAAGAATATTTGAAGAAATAATCGCCAAAAACTTCCCAAACTGCTTGAAAATCATTAATTAACACACTCAAAAAGCTCAACACACTCCAAATAAGATAAACTCAAAAAGATCCATACCTAGACACATCAAAATCAAACTGTCAAAGGCCAAGTACAAAGAGAGAATCTTGAAAGCAGCAAAAGAGAAATGACTGATCATATATAAGGGTTCCTCAGTCAGATGAATAGTTGAATTCTCATCAATGTCAATATCCTGGTTGTAATACTTTTTTAAATCATTTTGCAAGATGTTACTACTGGGGGAAACTGGACAAAGCATATATGGAATCTCTTTGTATTATTTCTTACAACTGCACATGAATCTACAATGATCCTAAAATAGAAAAATCAATTAAGCACATACTTCAGAAACAGCACTTGGGTCCAAGATGAAATCATAATAGAAGTGCAAAAATATTTAGAACTGAGCAATAATAAAAAATACTATGTATCAAGACTTGAGAAACAAACAATAGTGGTAATTCAATGTAAACATAGACTTAAATACTTATATTAGAAATGAAGAAAGTCTGAAAATTAAAGAACTAAGCACCCAACTTAAGTTAGAAAAATAACAGAAAAAAACTGAAAAATAGTGGAAGGAAGCAGATAAAAAATGATAAGAACACCAATCAAGAAAATAGAATAGAGAGGATCAACAAAGCCAAAGGCTAGTTATCTGGGGTGGGGTGGCAGGTGGGGAAGAACTAATAAAACTGCAAAGGGAGAGAAAAGAGAAGAACATATACTAGTCATGCAAAGGAGGACATAACTACAGATGCAACAGAGATTTGAAAGCTAGTATGTTACAAAACTTAAAAGAACAGGTCTTAGAAAAGTATAAATCAATAAACAAAGATCTCATAGCATCCTATGCCCATTAAAGAAACTGAAGATAGCTAAAATTTCTTACAAAGAAACCATCAGGATTAAATAGTTTATTAGTTGAATTCTATCAACTTTTCAAGAAAGAGTTTGCTTCAATCTTATACAAACTCTTCCAGAAAACAGAAACAGGGGAAATGTTCTTAATTTATTATATGAGACTAAAACACAATTCCCAAAGGAAATCAATTATAGTCAATCTCACTTGTGAACCTTGATGCAAATACATTAAAGTATTAGCAAACTAAATCGATGATGTATAGAAGAGGCAATAAGTCATGACAAAGTCAGGTTAATTCCAGGGATACAGGAATGGTTTAATATTAGAGAATCAATTCTCTATCAGCAAAAGGGAAAATCAATTATCTTAACAGATACAGAAAAAGCATTTTGTGCAATTCAACACTCATCACGATAAAACATTTAAGAATAAAATTATCTTTCTTAATCTGTTAAAGAATATCTAAATACTCCTAAAGCGAACATCATTCTCAATAGGTAAATGTCAGAGGTATTCCCTTTAAAATGACTAACAAGACAAGGACAGCTATTATAACCGTGTCTATCCAACATTGTGCTGAGGTGAAAAAGAAAAGAAAGGAAGGAAGGGAAGAAGAGGTCTAATGTTTGGAAGGGGGAAATAAAAACTATTATTGACACTGACTGGTGTAGCTCAGTTGGTTGGGCATCAACCCGCAAAACAAAAACGTCACTAGTTTGACTCCTGGTCAGGGCACATGCCTAGATTGCAGTTTTCGTCCCTAGTCAGGGTGCACATGAGAGGCAGCAGATCAATGTTTCTCTCTCGCATAGATGTTTCTCTCCTTCCCTTCCTCCCTCCCTTCCTCTCTCTTTAAAAATAAATAAATAAAATATTTTTTAAAACTAATATTCACAGATAATATAATTACCTACAGAGAAAACCCTTAAGAACCTATGAAATTATTAGAAATAATTAGAAAGTTTACCTCCGACCCAGATGGAGGTGCAGGTAGATATGCTTTGCTTCCTCGCACAACCAAGAGGATAACAACCAATTTAAAATAAAAAACAACCATAACTGCCAAGAAATTGAACTGTGTTGAAGTCCAACAACAAAGGAGTTTACAAAACATTCATACAGACTGGTAGAGGGGTGGAGATGGGCAGTTAGGGCAGCAGGGATGCATGGCAAGGTGGCAGCTGGCAGACTGGGCGGTCCCACATTTGAGTGTGGATAAGCCAGAAGGAGCAACTGGGGAATGAGACAGACAGTGCAACCCAGGGTTTCAGCTCGGGAAACTAAACCCTCAGAACCTCTGGATTTAAAAACCTATGGGGATGGCAGTGGCAGGAGAAACTCCCAGTCTCACAGGAGAGTCTGTTGGAGGGGTCCACAGGATTCTAGAATATACACAAGCCCACCCACCCAGTAATCAGCATCTGAAAGGGCACAATCACTTTGTGGGAAGCAAGGGAAGTGACTGAAAGTGAGGCAAGAGCCAAGTAAGTGGCACAGAACAGATCAAAGCTCCAAAAGTAGAACTAAGCACCAAGGAGATAGCCAACCTATCAGATGCAGAGTTCAAAACACTAGTAATCAGGATGCTCACAGAAATGGCAGGCTATGAATGCAAAATAGAGGAATAAATGAAGGCTATGCAAAGTGAAATAAAGAAAAATATACAAGGAACCAACAGTGAAGGGAAGGAAACTGGGACTCAAATCAACGATTTGGAGCAGAAGGAAAAGATAAACATTCAACCAGAACAGAATGAAGAAAGAAGAATTCAGAAAAATGAGGAGAGGCTTAGGAACCCCTGGGACAACTTTAAACATTCCAACATCTGAACCAGAAGGAGAAGAGGAAGAGCAGATATTGAAAATTTATTTGAAAAAATAATGAAGGACAACTTCCCCAATCTGGCAAAGGAAATAGACTTCCAGGAAGTCCAGGAAGCACAGAGCATCCCAAAGAAGTTGGAACCAAGGAGGAACACACCAAGACACATCATAATGACCCTACCCAAGATTAAAGATAAGGGGAGAATCTTAAAAGAAGCAAGAGAAAAGGAGACAGTTACCTAAAAGGAGCTGTCTTCCCATAAGACCATCGGCTGATTTCTCAAAAGAAACCTTGCAGGCAAGAAGGGGCTGGAAAGAAGTATTCAAAGTCATGAAAGGTAAGGACCTACATCCAAGGTTACTCTATCCAGCAAAGCCATCATTTAGAATGGAAGGGCAGATAAAGTGCTTCCCAGAAAAGGTCAAGTTAAAGGAGTTCACCATCGCCAAGTCCTTATTATATGAAGTGTTAAAAGGACTTATCTAAGAAAAAGAAGAAGATCAAAACTATCAACAGTAAATGACAAGAAAAACAACTATCAACAATGGAGCCTAAAAAAAAACAAACAAAAAAACACCAAACTAAGCAAACAACTAGAACAGGAACAGAATTACAGAAATGGAGATCACAGGGAGGGTTATCCGCTAGGAGGGGGAGGAGGGAGAATGGGGGAAAAGGTAAAGGGAATAAGAAGCATAATTGGTAGGTACAAAATAGACAGGGGGAGGTTACGAATAGTATAGGATATGGGAAATCGGGCGGACCCAGAATCCAGAGGAAACTGTACCATGACTTATGCTTATCTCTTCAAATACATTGTCATCAGGGACACAGGTGTGGGGAAGTCATGTCTCCTCCTACAGTTTACAGACAAGAGGTTCCAGCCTGTCCACAACCTCACAATAGGTGTGGAGATTGGGGCCCGTATGGTCAACATTGATGGAAAACAAATCAAACTACCAAATCGAGGATATGGCTGGGCAAGAATCCTTCCATTCTATCACCTGTTCCTACTGCAGGGGAGCAGCTGGAGCACTGCTGGTGTACAACATCACAAGGCATGAAACCTTCAACCACCTGACCTCATGGTTAGAGGATGCCTGACAACACTCTAGCTCCAATATGGTTATCATGCTGATTGGAAATAAGAGTGACTTAGAGTCCCACAGGGATGTGAAGAGAGAAGAAGGCAAGGCCCTTGCTCGTAAGCATTCCTGGAAACTTGAGCGAAACAGCCTACAACGTTGAAGAGGCATCATTAACATAGCCAAAGAAATATATAGGAAGATCCAGCAGGGTTTATTTGATGTCCATAATGAGGCAAATGGCATCAACATCGGTCCTCAACAGTGTATTTCAACATCAGTGGGACCCAGCACCTCCCAGCGGAACTCTGGTGATACAGAGTCCAACTCTGGCTGCTGCTGAACATCTGGTCTGGACACTTTTTTTCTTCCTGGAACAGCTTCAGATCAATAGGCTTAAAGAAAGAGGTCTTACTTTGGCTGAGAATAGCCTATTTTCAAGGTGCGATGTTTTGCCTTCCCACTTAAAGACCAGGGGAGAATTTGGGCCCTTACTGAAGTGTCCCTTCTTCAGGGACATGAGAATTACCTATATAGATTAGGGCTCTTCTTAGCCTCCTGTTTTAATTTCTAAAATTTTAGGATAAAAGTTGATTGTCATGGCAATTCACAGATAAGTTATTTTAGAAGTATACATAATCTGCTCCCCACCAGGAATTAATAACAAGAGTCTGGGATATTCTGCTTAAGCACTTGAGATTACTTAGATCTGGCTAGTTCCTCAGTCTAGGAATCTTACTGAATTTTCCCACATGCCACTTTGTAAGAGTTCTTGTGGAAGACAGTTCCTTCTACTTGAACTGCTCAAGGATGCTGAATACTTTTCTACCATTCTAATACTAGTTTCCCTTTCTTAGAGTAACTACAAAACTTTTGAGGACAGTGGAGTTGTGCCTGGACCTGTGACGACTTATTATCATTACCTAAAGAAAACATCTTTCCCTGTTTATTTTGTTTTAGGGACCAGACCTAACATTGCAGTGGCTCTCACCGAATAGACCCCTACTGTTTCATCACACTCACTTTATAATGAGACCCATTGAGACTTTTTATTCTAGTCAAGCTAATCTGCTTACTTACCAGACATCATAATTACTTCCACTTCTATGCCTTTGCACGTGTCCTACTCTCTAACATTATACTCAAAGTCCAAAACTTTTTCCTTAAAAAAGCCTTCTTTTACCTAGAGACTTCTAAATAATTATTGATACAGGACCTCTTAGCTTTCATATGTTGTTTATTCAGATGTATATTTATTTGTATTTATGTTGCTTTGAAAATATGTTTTATAGTTGTTTTGTGTGTGCAATTTGTCTCTCCACATACGTTGTAAGCTCCTTGTAAGCAGAGACCACATTATCCCCACACTTTTGTAAATCACTCCCTCCACCATTCCTTCACAGTGCCTAGTGTTATTTATGTGGTCATTGAATTTAACTGACATACTTAGACTCGGAACAAGTCTATTTTAATCTTCAGAGGAAACAAAAGTCATCTATTTGTAACTCCATCTCAGTCTCTTCCATCTGCGTACCCTGGGTTATTCTATATTGCTCTTTTCCCTCTCCTCTCTTTACCTTCCCCAGCTCTATGCTTCCATTCCATGCAGTGTACAGTAAGGCTGCCTGCTTCTAAGCAGTCTAATAAGTGGGTACTTCTCCAGCTGTTCTCCTTTTCATGAGAATATATAATGCTATCCTAGCCAAATTTGCCTTTGCTTCCATTATCATTTGGTCTTCTGGGTCAGTTGCTGTATCTTTTTGCTGTGATGTCCCATACTACTATACAGTACTGAGGTCTCATGGGTTTTTCTAAATTTTTTTGTTGTTGGCAGTGAATTGTTTCATTAAATATATGCATGTATCAAAAAAAGATAATAATATAGGAAATGGAGAAGCCAAAGAACTCATATGTAGGATCCATGGACATGAACTAAGGGGTACTGGTGGGAGGGGCAATGCAGGGCGGTGGGGAATAAAGGGGAGAAAAAAATGGGACAATAGCACAATCAATAAAATGTATATATAAAAAAATAAGATCCTGGAAAAAAAAGAAACTGGAAGTTGCAAGTGGAAGAGAAACACTCAGGTTGAATGTCTTCCTATGAAATCTTTAAATAGAAAAACTTAGAAATTATATGTACTAGGTTACCTTAATGCATTTTTCAGGAGCATTAAAATCATTATTTTACTCACTGTTACAACTGGAAACCAACACATTTTCTCATGGTAATTATTCATTAACTTAATGGAAAAATATAGCTCCCAATCACACAAATGGAATTGTGCTAAATAAAATTTGAGAACATCCATCAAGAAATAAGTTATGAGCCATAAGTATAAATGGTTTTATTTCACATTTTAAAAGAACATGAAATTCAGCATCCTTGTTTCCATTAGTCTTCAGTTTTTTGTTTTTCTTAACTAAAAGTAATTGTAATATTCTCTTGCCTCTGGGGCTTTTCCTTTCATAATAAATCATCTTCTCTTCCACACCTTCCCTCCAAATGATTATTACCCTTAGCCTTAGAACACTTGACATTAATTCGTACTATTTTATCTTCTGTTTTAAAAACATTGCCCTCCCCTTGCTTAGCTCCACAAGCCACTCCCTTTTTTAAAAAATTGGTTAACAGAAGTATTTTTGCTACCACTTTGCCAGAGGTGCTACTATGTAATCAGGAGAACATCGTTGTAAAACAAATTAGTTTCCTTGTATTAAAACTTTCAAATTCAAAACACGATGTATTTAAATTCTTCGGGACGATGAGCATCTATACTTTAAGAGTAGCAGTAAGTTTCAGTTTAAACATTTGGAAGACTTGGGTACTAAGACTTGATGCTCCTTTATCCTCTGATTCTAGAATCTGTATCCTTGATCTTCAGAACCAACCAAGAAGTTGTGAAAGTTTGACCAAGCTACCACCACCAGCGTGGGCAGAGGAAACTCAAAATACGTTACTCATCTTCACATTTAAAGTCAGTTTATCCATACGTCCTCTATAAACATCGTTAAATATTGGTGCTTGAGACTTCAGTCATACAGGGTAAGCTTTCCAATTAAAAAGAGGATGGCAAAGGAGCCCTCTTCTTAAATTCAGCAAAACGAAAGCCAATCTGATTACATCTGAAAGCCTGAAGTTGTCATTTGTCAAGCATCTTTTAGAAAGCCGCTTATTGCCCTAAATTAACCAACTCCTAGCCCAAACAGGTTTAAGGAGAACATGTTTCCCTGTCTACAGCGTTAAACGAGTAACTAGACGTCCTTAAGCAGAATGACAAACTTTGATGTTTACTCTTTTTAAACCCAGAGGGTAGAGGTGTCACAATGAAAAGTCTGGTCTGTTTCTTAAGGATGTCTTGTTAGCAACAAGACTTTCACCTGTAGACAGGAGGCCGGTCTTTCCTGGCTGTCCTCACTGGGGGAGGGGATGGACATCGCTAAGACCTTTGTCCTCCGACCGAGCCGCCGGGGCGGGCGGCGCCGGGGGGGGGCGGGGCGGCGGGGGCAGTGCGCGGAGGGGGAGTGTGACTTTCTGGGAAAAGTGCAGGCACCTGCACCTCAAGAAACTGCAGACCGATTTTTGACTGACTTCTCTGGGTTAACCTTTGAAGGGGTACAGGCAATGCGAGAAGGGGGTTGTTGCCCCAAACCTTAGCCAACACCCCGCAGGCATATGGGGAGAAGACTGACTACAGAGTTAGGGATACCCGTCGTTCCCAACGAGACCCTTTTGTCCCCGTCCCTGGTTTGGCTCGCCCGCGAGGGGCTGGGCCTGAGTGACTCCGGGCCGCAGCGGGCGTAGACCCCGTTTCTCCTCCGCGGCCCTGCCGCGTCCGCACCGCCACCGTGAGGCCGAGCCAGGACGGTGCCCTGTGGCGGCGGCGGCTCCGCGCTCCTCAGCGCCGCCCCGGCCGCCGCTGCGCCCGATACGGGCGGGGGTATATTTCCCCGTTTCCCCCTGTTTCGCGCTCTCGCTCCCGTTCAGCGGGAGAGCCCGCGGAGCCAGGGAGGGAGCGAGAGAAGGGGTGGAGGTGGCGGGGGGAGGCCGGAGGGGCGGATCCTGCCTGGGGGCTGATCCCTCCCTCCCCTCGGCCGGGCTCCGTGGCGGTAGCGGCGGCGGCGGCGGCGGCTCCATTCCCCCTCCTCCCCCGGGAGTGGTGGTGGCGGCCGGGCTGGGGCCCAGCGCGGGCCGGGAGGGGGCACGACTGTGGCCGCGGAGGCCAGCGCGGGAGGCCGCGCTCCGCTCCCCGGGCCGCGCCGACCTGCTTGACGGCCGGTCAGTCCGCGCCCTGGGTCCTCCGAACGTTGGGGCCGGGCGGGCGGCTGAGGTAATGGGGGCGTCTGCGGGGCCGGACAGAGCGGGGGCGGCGGCGGCGGCAGGGGCAGGGGGGCCTACGGGACCAGGGGCTGCGCGAGTTGGGGAGGGAAGCGGGGGCTTTCCGAGTAGGGCGGGGGCAGTGCGAAAGCCCTCTCCCGGAGCGCGGGCGGCGGCGGGGAAGAGGAAGGCGGGTGAGGGAGGGAGCAGAAAAGCGAGGACCCCCTCCCGCAGCCGCCATCTTGTTTTCCCCCCCGGCTCTGGAAGCTCAGCCGCCTAGCTCCGCCCCCGCCACGCTCTCCAATTGGTCATGCCTGAGGAGAGTTCCACCCCTTGAGTGTCCCTTAGCCCTCCGGGTTTTTTTAACGGGCAGGTGAGACGGCCAATGGGCGCTCGCCTCTATGCCCCGCTGGTTCGCTGGTGCTAGCTTTCTGTCCGGGGGTCGGGCTTCGCGTCAGTCGGTCTGGCGTGCTCGCCCCCTCCCCTCTGAGGTAGAGATACTATTTTTCTCCTTTCTCCTCTAAAGGGTGAAGATTCTTCTGGAAATGGTGCCCCTTTAAGGGGACAGGAGCCTTGGCTGCGGTGCTCGTCTCATGAGTATCTCGTGTGGGACGCAGGGGTACAGTCGAATTGCAGAAACTCCTCATTCTTTGAGGTCCTGGGTGGTGTGGGTCAGCGAGATATCAGGGGATGCCGAGAACACCTCTGGGGGTGTTAAAGCTGTCGGGAGATGTGGACGTAGGAAGGGTCTTGTGGAATGAGAAACTCCTGCCAAAAAATAGACTGTAAGCTCCTTGTGGGCGAACTCATTTCATTTTCCTCAGCAGCAGCCCTTTCCCTCTAGAATTTGACCACCAGTGTCTAGAGGCTTGGATGGGACTGAAGAGCTCTCCCTAGGTGCTTGCTGCTTGGTGGAGAGATACCAGAGCTGCCTGGAAGGTAGCAAGGAGGGAGGAAGGCTAGAGTTGCATTAACAAAGGGGCCACAGTTGCTCTAAACTATTTCACGCTAGTATTGAGGTAGGTTTTCACACCGGTGTAAGGGTCTTCATACCCTTGATGGGGAGGAGGCAATAAAGCAGTCTATTGACCTAGGCTACCCTCAAGGAGTTGGCCTTTTTAAGACATGTAGTGGGCAAGGGCCTCTGGAACCTGGACAGAATTGCTGTGATGATTGCTTCCTTTGGCTCCAAATAGGATGTGTGCCTGTCTGGCACTATTTCTCAGCCATTTCAGTCACACTTTGGGATTGGAAGGCCTTTTGAATGAGGGTCTTAATAATACCTTACTGATAAATAGCAAACCCTTAAGAGGTAGAGTTTATTGATTTCATTTTACTGATGAAGTATAGAGGCACAGAGAGATTGATTTTTCTCTAGGTCATTTAGGGCCAAGAATAAAACCTAGATTGCTCCAGAGCCTTTTTTCTTTTCTTTTCTTTTTTTCTTTTTCTTTTTCTTTTTCTAACCAGACCAGGGTATCTGTGGTGTTCTTTCCTCCTAGTAAATAAGATAAGTTGAATAGGTCAAAGATCTGGGTTTGAATTGGAGCTTTATCACTTGAGTTTAGTGACACCTTTCTGAACTTATTTATTCATCTGTAAAATGCAGATGATAGTATCTATTCTACCTCCTAAACTATTTGTGAGAAATATTAAAAGTGAAAGACTTTGTACTTTGTAAAAGTGTCCTAATCATCACTGTCATCATCTCCATTTTATAGAGAGAGATGGTAGATCCTTCAACCAAGGTGTCAAATTGTTTTTCTACTTGGAATCCTCCTCCTGCTCATACCCTTTCAAGTCTCGACCCACACCTCTTGGCAACATATCCCCAAGGATCTTTCCTGGTAGTGATTGCCTCAGTAACTGCTTACCACAAGTTCTTTGAGCTTGTCATAGTTCTGTCCATCTAGAGAATGATGTAGAAAACTTTAGTGCTTACTCTTTGCTGTACAAGGGTAGACTAGACAAGTATTTTGAAAGAGAGGGGCTTTTCTAAACAATGCATTGAGAGTTTACCTCAGGTATTGCCCCAGGCACCTTGGCCTTAATAATGAGGGCTTCAGTTCAACTTAAAACTTCAGTGCCACTTGGGGACACTTCCAAAGCTTTTGCTTTTAGATGTACTAGCCAGTGCATCCTGAACGCTTCCTTTTGCAGATAAAACCCTGAATACTATAGTTCGAAATCCTTAGACTGCATGAGATAGACATTTCATGTTTCTTCACCCTATCACTCCTGGGCATGGTCAGGGGGATAGGGTTTTTGATCATAGTAAGATAGTTTGGAAGAGGACTCTGGACCTGTGAATTTTCGATCCTTTGATGGGACCACTGTGCATGACCAGAGCTTGAAAGTGGATTCTGTTCTTGTTTTCTTTTCTGAGGCTATAACCACCCCATAGTTAGCTGTCCCACAGCCTTATGTTTGCATCATACCGATCTGTTTACTTTTCTGTCCCTTTAATCAGACAGAACTGGAGGGCAGGGATCATGTATGTTTTATTTCTCCTTTCAGTCAACTAATACTTACTAATGTATAAGTATTAATTGAATGAAAGGAGAAAGACTTATACAATAAGTATTATAGTATTCTTGGGAGCCAGGCACCATTCCTAGTGCTGGGGATATAGCAAAGAAGACAGGCAAAAATCCCTTCCCTCATTGAGCTTACATTCTAGTAGAAGGAAGCAAACATACATGATAAAGAGATAAATTCCATAGCACAGTAAAAGATGATGAGTGTTATAGTGAAAAATAAAGCAGGATAATAAATTACTGATAGGAGAGAAGGATTTGCAATTTTAGATAGATTGGTCAGGGAAGGTCTCACTGAAGAGTGATGTTTGTGGAAAGACTTGAAGGAGGTGCAGGAGCAAGCCATGGGAACATTTCAGGGGCTGAATGTTCAGACAGAGGGAACATCCAGTCCTCTTTCTTGGTGGCTGCTTAATCAGCTAGAAGGGTGAATAAATGTATCCACCTCAAGGTCTCCTGGCCTTCTCTCCTTAGGCCTGTTCCCTTGTTTCCCAGGTGCCATGAGGAAGCCTCACCAGAAGTCACGGCAGAATGCCGAGGGCCGGCGTTCCCCATCGCCCTACAGTCTCAAGTGCTCACCTACCCGGGAGACCCTGACATATGCCCAGGCTCAACGGATTGTTGAGGTGGACATTGATGGACGCCTGCATCGTATCAGTATCTATGACCCACTCAAGATCATCACAGAGGATGAGCTGACCGCCCAGGATATCACTGAATGTAATAGTAACAAGGAAAATAGTGAGCAGCCTCAGTTCCCTGGCAAGTCCAAAAAACCCTCATCCAAGGGCAAGAAGAAAGAGTCATGTTCCAAGCATGCATCTGGCACTTCTTTCCACCTCCCACAGCCCAGCTTCCGCTTGGTGGACTCAGGCAGTCAGCCAGAAGCACCCCCGTTGCCTGCAGCCTACTACCGCTACATTGAGAAACCACCTGAAGACCTGGATGCAGAGGTAGAGTATGACATGGATGAGGAGGACTTTGCCTGGTTGGACATGGTGAATGAGAAACGGCGAGTGGATGGGCACAGTTTGGTGTCAGCAGATACCTTTGAGCTGCTAGTAGATCGGCTTGAGAAGGAGTCATACTTGGAGAGTCGTAGCAGTGGAGCCCAACAGTCACTCATTGATGAAGACGCCTTCTGTTGCGTGTGCCTGGATGACGAGTGCCACAATAGCAATGTCATTCTCTTTTGTGACATCTGCAACCTGGCTGTACACCAGGAGTGCTATGGCGTCCCCTACATCCCTGAGGGACAGTGGCTATGCCGCTGCTGCTTGCAGTCTCCCTCCCGGCCTGTGGATTGCATCCTCTGCCCCAATAAAGGTGGCGCCTTCAAACAGACCAGTGATGGGCACTGGGCTCACGTGGTATGTGCCATCTGGATTCCTGAAGTCTGTTTCGCTAACACCGTATTCCTGGAGCCCATTGAGGGCATTGACAACATCCCACCTGCCCGCTGGAAACTGACCTGCTATATCTGCAAGCAGAAGGGACTGGGTGCAGCCATCCAGTGCCATAAGATGAACTGCTACACAGCCTTCCATGTGACATGTGCACAGCGGGCTGGGCTCTTCATGAAGATTGAGCCCATGCGTGAGACCAGCCTCAATGGCACCATCTTCACAGTGCGCAAGACTGCCTACTGTGAGGCCCACTCACCGCCAGGTGCTGCCACGGCTAGAAGGAAGGGTGACTCCCCTGAAAGTCTCAGTGAGGCTGGGGATGAGGAAGAGCTGAAGGAAGGCTGTGGGGAGGAGGAAGAGAAGGAAGATGTGGAAGAGGAGGAGGAAGAAGAAGGCCAAGGTGGAGTAGGTGCTCCTGTTAAGGGAGTGCCCAAGAAGAACAAGATGACTTTGAAGCAAAAGATCAAGAAAGAGCCAGAAGAAGTGGTTCAAGACACACCTTCCTCTGTCCCATTGGTCACCATCCCACAGATACCCTCTTATAGGTGAGCCCACCCAGGAGGGCACCCTAGAGACTCATGGTTTCTTCTTGGGCTGGTGTTGGCCCTGTGCCAGGCCTCCTTCCCTAAGCACTGTTGGTGAGCGTCTGTTCTCTTCAGTGCCCTTAAATTTTTCCTTTCAACCTGGGCTTGCCTAGTCTGGTTTGTAGTTTTGATTGTGTCCTCAGAACAATATATATCCTTTGGTTCAAAGTGAGACAAACACTCAAGTTGCTTAGAGTCTCAGGTGACAGGATGTCTAAGGCAGTGTTTTTTAACAGGGGCACAGATGGCATTTTGGTCAGGATAATTCATTATTAGGACTATCCCAGGCATTTCTAGATGCTTAGCATCTGTGGTCTTTGTAAGTGCCAGTTGAATCCCCTCCTTCATTGCCTGGTCTTTGTGACACTTAAAACCCTCCCCACATGTTTCCAAAATCCCCTACAGTGATACAACTACTTCCAGTTGAGAGGGTCAATATGGATTTCTGCTGTCCAGAAAGCTTGGTCCTGGGAATGATGGGGATTTTCTAGGAGGGAGGCGTGATGTGGGGAGTCCCTCTTGAGAAGCTTCTAGATTTAGCATCACGCAGTGTAACTAAAGCTACTAAGTGTGGAGAGACCAATGTACCTGTTAAACTATCAGGTAGCTGGAGCTGTTGGAGGGATGGGAGATTTTCTAGCAGAAGCTCATCTCAAGGGTGATATTCATGAATAAGTATACAGTGTTAGAGCAAGAGGAACCTTGGAGACAATTCATCTAATGTAGTCCTTGCACCTTCTCCCACACCCCCAGATGAAGAAACTGTGGCCATGGGAGGTAAAGTTGATCACTCCTTTATTCATTCAATGAGATATTTATTGAGCACTTACTGTATGCCAAGTCCTGTTCTAAGGGCTGGAATGAGGTGGAAAGTGGCAGACTCGACCACAAGCTGGGGCTCATGCATGTAGGTTCTGTACTTGCTGTCTGTCTCACTTGATGAGTAGAGTAGGGAGAAAGGAGTACTGGGGGGTAGTGGGAATGAGTTCCATGAGGGAAACAAGACAACCACACTTGTCAGTTGGGAAGAAAACACAAGAATGCGGAAAGTTAGGAGGGAGGCTTGTTGCCAGCGATGGCCTGATTAGAATTCAGTTGACCAGGAATACATCATCTAGTCACAGAACTGATCCAGGCTACCCTCCTCCTTGAGATGAGTGGGTGAATGCTTAGTCCCCTTCTATAGGCTGGTTATATCCCAGGGCCAAACTTTTAGTCTTGTCCACTCTCATAGATGTTTCTTGCAGGCTGGCTAAGAACCAGGCAGACCTACATTTGAATCCTGTTTCTATCACTAACTACCTATGAATTCCACAAGTTACTTATTGGCAAGTTACTTAATTTCTTTAAGCCCTACTGTATTTATTTGTAAATGAACCTACTTCATAGAGTTGTTGTGAGAAATAAATAATACAAGTAAAGCACTTAGCACAGTGCCTGGCAAATAGTAAGCACTCAATAAATGGTGGCTGCTGCTACTGCTATTTTATTATTATTATTCTTTTTCCTATCTGCACAAATGCTGTTGGGACCCCCCAGGGCCAAGAGGTTGTAGAAGGAGGGGGCTGCCTGCATCTGGGCAGGTGTGCTTCGCATGGGCATTGGTAGGGGATCTGTTCTTTGGTAAAAGGCCTAGCCCCTTCTTTTGTAAGCTTGGCTTTGGGGCAAGAATGTCTGACCCTGGAAAGGTGCGAGGCCCAGGTGAGCGATATCTAGTCCAATATGCCCATCCTTCTTAGGTCTTACCTTCTTGTTTAGCCATGCTTGTCTTCCTTTCAGTGGCGTGGGATGAAGAAAAAGTGGTAGAAAAACCCCAGGAGCTCTGAGGTCTTGCTTACCTGGTGGATAACCAATTATGGAACACAGTATGCTATAGCAAAGAGATCATGGATTCAGATCCCACCCCAGCTCCATCATCTTAGCGGCATTAGGGACTTTGACATTTATTCAGCCTCTGCTCCTAACCTGCCTTTCCATCTTTTGCAACATGGGAATAATGTTAACCCATCTTTCAGTATGGACATTAAGATAAAGATTGTAGGCTCTCATGAATTCCCTTTCTACCCCTTCCCCTTCCCTCCACATGTTACTGTTACTGGCTTAAACCCTCAACTTAAGACTTCTGTTTTAGGCTAGTTTAGCCAGCTAAGTTTTCAGATTATCCATCCTTTTATGCTTTTAGATCCATATAAATATACAGTTTGGTTCAACATTAGACATTGTTAGGCTGCTGAGGTTTTTAATGAAAAACCGGAGGTCAGACAACTCCAAGGGGTTGCATTTGGGCTCAGGAGTAGCCTGCTGTACTTCTACTAGTTTTCCTTCCAACTTGGCCATGGACTAACTCCCTGATCTGGTGGGACCCTCAGCCACAGGAAATAGTGACCACGTTGCCCGTAGCTTACTCGAGTTCCTGTTCTCTCTTGCTGCCTTTATCAAGAGAAAGCTAGGGTTATTGGGCTACAGGCCTGTTTCTCAGGAGTCCAGGACAGCAGGAAATAGGGTTTCTGGGAGAGGGTTCTTTTGGAGGTTTAGGACTGCAGTGCAGGAGGTGGAAAGTCAGGTGAATCTGAGCTGCTTAACTTGGCTGTCCTTTCCAAGCCTTTCTCTGAAATGAGGCATTTGGCCACTGTATTCTGTCTTCCTTTATAAGCTTCAGAAATGAAGTAGGGTCTGGAGAGGAGGCTATAATCTGGGCTACCCACTGATCCTGCATTTCACTTCCCTGTGCCTCTACTCAAGGTTGAACAAGATCTGTAGTGGTCTCTCCTTTCAGAGGAAAAACCAGTTCATGCAGCGGCTTCACAACTATTGGCTGTTGAAGAGGCAGGCACGGAATGGTGTCCCCCTCATCCGGCGCTTGCACTCCCACCTGCAGTCCCAAAGAAACGCTGAACAGGTAGGTGACATGGTGATTTGGGGGTGGAGGGGTAAAGGAGGTGGAAAGTGAAGAAGGAATGATGGTTCGGGCTCCCCTTCTCCCCACCCCCAGCCTTCTGTGGATCCTCTGCCTTTTTGTGATCACCCCTCTAGGTGGTCTATCCCAGGAACAACCTCCAACAGTATTGAGCTCCTCAGACCAGATAGCAGCTCCTTCTGGATGGAAGAGGATTGACTTTGGAGCAAATTCTAGGGGATAGTGGAGAGCAAGCTCAACTTTCTGCATATGTGGAGAAAACCCTTTAGATGTGGCAGAAAGTGAGAGTCAGGCAGTCACACGGCATAGGTTAGGAAAAGACACACTTTCCTCAAGACACTATATTGCCACCTGCCAAAAAAATGTTTCATAGAAAACACACAGATTTATCATCTAAGCTGTAGTGCACAGCCTGCCCAATTGTCATAGCCTTTTAGCCACTAGCAACTGGAGCTGCTACATATTTATTGTTTTCTGCCAGGGTAGAGGCCTCCTGAGAGACTTTTAACATCTTTAATTCTCTCTCCCTCTTCATTTGCTCCATTACTGCTGCCTTTAAATGTTCCCACACTGCTACTCCAGAGACGAAGCAAGCCTTCACATGACTGTGGTACCCTTTGTCTGTGTTCTGTCTGATTTCACTTTGGCCTTTAGTAACTAGAGTACTGAGGTGCACATTTATATCTGGTCCCTCCTCAAAATGGCCCACATGCTCCCCTGAAGCCTCCCATGGAACATTAGTGACCTCCTTGCAGCTCAGCAGATCTTTTCTCAGATTCTCACTTTATTGACTGTTCGGCCACACTTGACATTTGTCTTAGAGCTTCTCTGTGACACCATTTCCCACCTCCCATACACCACAGACTGCATCCATCCCTGTGCCCATCCCACTTTTTACTCCTTAATGGTAACATTCCCATGTGCTCAGCTGCCTGCCTCTCTGCTTGGAGAACTTGTCCACTCTCATAGTTGTAAGTAACTGTGGCAGTTGCTCCAGGTTTCTTGTCCTCACCCTTGTTTTCTGCCCTTAGTTCCTCTGAGGCACAGGAACTATAGAGGTCTATGTATATGTTATTTCCTGTAACTCAGGATTGGAAACTGAATTCATTATCTTCCTCCTAGTAAACATATTTTCTCATTATTGCCATGAAACCACCCTCCTGACCTCAGATGTTCTCTACCTTATAGTTACTCTTGATTCTTCCCTCCAAAACGAGCCACAATTAATCATCCCCTAAGCTCTTTGGGGAGATTTACCAGTATATGGCCCTTTGCCTCCATTCTCCAGCTACAGTGCTCACCCGTGTACCTTCAACTTCAGCAATCGCTTTTCAGGTGGTCACCAGTCTCTTTTAATTCTTTCTTTGCTCTACTACCATTTTCCATCCTGTCACTTCCTTTTCCAGAATATATTTCTTCTCTCCCGGCAGGCCATGTCCAGGCTCCAGGCTCTCTTGCCTGGCATTTGAGGCTACTTGTAACCTGGATCCTGGGTCTCCCTAGGTTTTTGTGGTTTGTCCAGCTCCTTTCCTCTGGCCAGCCCATTTTTCTCACCAAGCAAAGAATCATTAATTCTGCCTCCATACTTTTACCCTGTGTTCCCTTCAGTTCCAAAAGAGACCTTCCTTACTGCTTTACTCACCCATGTCCATCACTACATGTGAAAACCTAGTAAGATTGCCTCCCCCAGGAAGCCTTCCCTGATACAACTTCAACCCACTCAGACCCTCTCTATTTTATATTCTCTCAACATTTTATATTTAGTCTGTCTAATCAGTTTTTATTGTCTTTTTGCTACCATGCCTTTGTTCATCAAATCCTGAGCCTCTTCCTTCCCCCAGTTGCACTGTAATTTCTTCTAGGTCTGGAATTATGTATTTGGTGGTAGTGATAGTGTTCTACAGTCAGTTAGTACAAGCTTATAGTGAAAACACTTTGTTTTCTAACCCAAAGTCAAAGCTCTTTGTGCTAGAGTCTAAAGTGAAACTCTTTCCCCCCTGAGGTGTATATTAATTTCCTTCTGAAGTTCTTTCCAGCCTTGAGGGCCACAGCTGTTCACTGGTGTCCCCAAGGGTAGGAGACGCAGTCCAAGATCTCACTTCAACAATTATTGTGCTGCAGTGAAGAGACAGTGTAATAAGGTCAGGGAAGCACAGGAAGGAAGAAGGAGGTAGAGAGGGGGCGGAAGGGCTTTTAGGGACTATGTGTCAAAGAAGGGGTTGGGACCCTCACTTGCCAAGGCTCTGTGAGGCTTCAATTGGGGAGGACTTTGGGCAGGAAGAAGGCCTCTAGTTCCCCCCTCCTTTCTCTTCCCTTCTGCAGCGAGAGCAGGACGAGAAAACGAGTGCAGTGAAGGAAGAGCTGAAATATTGGCAGAAGCTCCGGCATGACTTGGAGCGGGCCCGGCTACTGATAGAGCTGATTCGGAAGAGAGAGAAGCTCAAGCGGGAGCAGGTGAGGAGGAGCTCCAAACCCCATGCCTCTTGTTCAAGAACTTTTTCTCCTGCTGTCACTGCTACCAGGAGACCTGGAGCCCCTGCCTGGTATAAACTTCCTTCCCTTCTTGCCCAGCATTGTGGACTCCAAGGCCTGCTTGCTCTGCTCTGCTCTGCTCTGCTGCTGATAGCTACTCACTGGGAGGTGCAGCTTCTGGTGGCCTCAAGCATAAGCTTAATATATACCTGGTCCCATCCCTGGTGTTTCTTACTTGAACTCTCAGGGGTAGCCTGGACTTAAGTATTTTGAAAAGCTTCTGAGGCCATTCTGATAGACATCACCTCTGGCCTGGGAGTTTCCAAGGGTCCTCACTAGGCCCTTAAACACTTACGGTCTTGAGTCATTTAAATGTTCCAACCTCTATTCAAGGGTATTCTAAACCTCTGAATGTTGAGATAGGTAGTTAAGAATATGAACTATGGCACCAACTGCCTGGGTTTAAATCCTACCTCTGCCACTTACCACTTGGGTGACATTGAGTATGTTGCTAAATCTTATACCTCAGTTTCCTCAGTTGTGAAATGGAAGTAATAATAGAACCTTCCTCATAAGGTTGTTGTGAGGATTAGATAACATATATTTAAAGAGCATAGAACAGTGCCTGGCATATAGTAGGGGCTATAGTGTCAGCTGCCATTATCATCATTATTGATACTCTTTGCCTCCCTGAAGTGTCTACTGCAGTGCTCTACACATGGTAAAGAGCGAATACTATTCATTCAGTGAATGATGAGCCCAAACTGTTTTCTCTGATCCAGAAAGAGTAACTACTGTTCTCATGCTTCATAGGCCTGGGTTAAAGATGTTTCTTTCTTTCTCCAAACTCCCACTTCACTGTTCAGCCCCAGCACAAGACCTGAGTTTCCACCTCTGAGACTGGGCAGCTCTTGCCATACCAAGTTTGGATGGCCACAGAGGACATCTCAGGACCTTTTCCATGGATTCAAACTGTCTGCCGCCCCAGGCCTAGTTCCACAGCTGAACTTTTCTACCTGCCTCCAGTTCACAGAAATGAAAGGGAAAAGGAAGCAGGCAGGCCTGTTTTGATATAGCCAAGAGGCAGGACTTTTCATACTCTGGTCTGTGGCTTCCCAACCTTTTCACAATAGGCACACATAGTAAAATAACAATTCACAGCATACTACTGTAAATATGTGAGGCTGCTTGCTGCTTGAGGGGTAAGCCTGGAGGCCCTGGTCACTCTAGGCCAAACCAGACGTTCCAAAGGCCAATGGGATCAATATCTCAGCACACTAGGTGGGAATTCAGGCCCAAGGAACATTTTATATCATCACTGTGCTCCTTGGATGAGTTCAGACCTGGGATCAAATCTTGTCTCTTCTAGCCAGATGACCTTGGATTAGTGAGGACTCATCATATTGTTCCCAAACCTCAGATTTCAGATATTTAAAATGGGGATAAGTTTCTCCTTTAGGGTTATTGTGATAATTAACTGAGATAATATAAATAGAGAGGCAGTACGGCATAACCGTCAAGAGCACACACTGTGGAAACAGGCTCTCTGGGACTGAGTCCCAGCTCCGTCCCTTATTAGGCTTGTGACCTGGGGCCAGTCATTTAGTGTCTTTGTGCTACAGTTTCCTCTTTGTAAAATATCTTATCTGTTTCTACCTCATATACTCAGTTAAGTAAAATGGCACTTAGAGTCCTTTCTAAGTGCCAAAATTACTTGGCACTTAGAAAGGACTATAAAAGTATTAATTATTTTTACAATTGACTCTTGAACAGTGTGGGCATTAATGGCTCTGGCCCCACATGTAGCTTAAAATCCACATATAACTTTTGACTCCCCCAAAATTTAACTACTATTTGCTTATTGTTGACCAGAAGCTCACTGCTAATATAAATAGTTGATTAGTACATATTTTGTATATTATATATATTATGTGCTATATTCTTATAATAAAGTAAACAAGAGAAAAGGAAATGTTAAAATCATAAGGAAGATAAAATCCATTTATAGTTTATTGAAAAAAATCTATGTATGAATGGACCTGCTCAGTTCAAACCTATGCTATTTAACTGTCAACTGTATAATTATTGTTGCTCTAAGTTTTGGTATGGTGCTTGATACATAGGAAACATCCACATAGTGGTAGCTGTTAGTTTCTTTGCTTTAGGCTGTAAGTTAAGTGCTAGCTCCTTATAAACTGGTCAGCTTGATAATAGCCTGTGAAAACTTATTATACAAAAAGTCAAGTTATCAAGGAAAAGTTCAGTGTCTCTTTGTGGCAGGGACACTTATGGGATGGTGTCCTGATTTCTCCCCACCTCCCCACAGATCAAGGTGCAGCAGGCTGCCATGGAGCTAGAGCTGATGCCATTCAATGTTCTGCTGAGGACAACACTAGACCTGCTGCAGGAGAAGGATCCCGCACATATCTTCGCTGAACCTGTCAGCCTGAGTGAGGCAAGTTCCCCCCACCCCACTTCCTGAGTAGTGAGCCCCTCTTGAACTGGAAACACGGTCTGAGTAGGCCAGGATGGGGTTGGGTGACAGAGTATACCAAATCTGGGGGTGTCTGGTAAGGATAGTAGACTTGCCCATGGTAGGGGTCAGCAGGCCAGGGTGGGTCAGGGCTCTGGGGCTCTGAGTTAGCCCAAAATGGCCAAATCACAAAATGGGGAGGCAAGAGTGCCTGTGAAGGGTGCATCTGTTTGGCTAGTAAATGGTTGTTGTAAATGTACAGGTTTTATATGTTTAGGTTCCAGATTACCTGGAATTCATATCCAAGCCAATGGATTTTTCTACTATGAGGCGGAAGCTGGAGTCCCATCTGTACCACACCTTGGAGGAGTTTGAGGAGGACTTTAACCTTATAGTTACCAACTGCATGAAGTATAATGCTAAAGACACAATTTTCCACCGAGCAGCTGTCCGCCTGCGAGACCTGGGAGGGGCCATCCTGCGGCACGCCCGGCGGCAGGCAGAGAACATCGGCTATGACCCCGAGAGGGGCACCCACCTGCCCGAGTCACCCAAATTGGAGGACTTTTACCGCTTCTCCTGGGAAGATGGTGAGAAGCCTGAATGGATGGGGAGTAGAGGGGCTAGGAAGAGGCACAGGGAGAGAACCCAGAGAGCCAGGAATCAGGGTGGGTCTTGGGGCCGTAGGGTAGACTCTAGGGGCAAAGCTTGGGGTAGGCACAGACTGGAATACACCTCCTTGTGGCTGAGACAGTTCTAAGGATTAAAGTTTAACTAATTCACTGAGCACTTCCTCAATGGTAGAAAAGGGAAATTAGGTACTAGCTGTCTGTTTGAAAAGCTAAAACCTCAACTGAGGTCTTCCTCTCCTGAACCCCTCTATGTGGCATTGGAGCCATGGGGTAGGGGCAATGCTGCTGTATGTCTTTTCCATTTAGAAGAGTGCAGGTAGAGGACTATAAAAGGGAATTGTCTCTGAACCCCACTCTCTGCCAGCTCTCTCCTTCTTGACAGCAGCAGCCAAACAGTCACTGAGGCCAGGGGATTTCCCAGGCTGCCTCATGCCTGTTCCATAGAGCCCATAATTGTAACCGTGGACTGCTTCCTATAGATGTTTTCCAGATTTTGATTTTGTCCCTGTGGCTGCCCTGTGGGCAGCTGTGGTGCCAAGGTCAAGGCCCCAGAGTGATGTTGCTGGAAGCCACTGGCCCAGGCATTCCAGAATATTCAGCATCTGAATGATTCAGTCCCTTCCCTTTGCCCTGGGCTGAGCAAGTCCTTCAGCCCCTTCTGTCCTCCCTTCTCCCTGGCAGTGGACAACATCCTTATCCCAGAGAACCGGGCCCATTTGTCCCCAGAAGTGCAGCTGAAGGAGCTGCTGGAGAAACTGGACCTGGTGAGTGCCATGAGGTCCAGTGGGGCCCGGACCCGCCGCGTCCGCATGCTGCGCCGGGAGATCAATGCTCTTCGACAGAAGCTGGCACAGCCGCTGCCACCACAGCCACCCTCACTGCACAAGACTGTGTCCAATGGGGAGCTGCCAGCAGGGCCCCAGGGAGATGCAGCTGTGCTGGAGCAGGCCCCGCAGGAGGAGCCAGAAGATGATGGGGACAGAGGTGAGAGACAGGCATAGACAGGCATGGACAGACAGGGTGCTGGAGGGCAGGGAAGGGGAGCAAGAATTAAGCTGAAATCCTATAATAGAAGCATCTTTTCCTTGAGTTGAGGTCTGACCTTTGTAGGCAAGCAGATGCTCTTGGAGGGGATCACACTTCCACGTGTACCCAGGGATGATATTAAAAAATATTTAGCAATCAGTAGAGACCACAGTTTATCAGTCAGAGTAGATGTTGACTGTTGTGTTGGAGTAGACTCCTGGTGGCCACTGATGTGGATATACAGTTGCTGGATTGTGGGTAGGCAGGTCCAGGGAGTTTCAGGTGCTGGGGCCCAGCAGCTGTTATTAACCAGTAAAGGAGTATTTCCATTTTTGCTCCTGATATGGTCATATTGCACATACCAGTTAAATATCAACTCACCTTATACCATTACGTAGAGAGGCTCTTAGAGCAGCTCAGGTTGTGGTGTAGGGGGATAGAAAAGAAAGACTTTAAAGGTAGTCTGGACTCTGAAACTATGTCATGGCTTTGACCCCAGCTGGCCAGGTCTATAGGCCCATCCCAAGCAGAAAGGCCAGACTAAAAAAGACATCTGGGGAAGTAATTCTTAGAGACTTGGGCTTGAAATCTGAGCTGCTTCCCATTCTCTCCACTTTGCTGGGGACAGAATTGTCTCCCTCCTACCTGTCCTTGGATCTGAGCCTATGGCTTGGAAGGGCCTGTCATCCATATGTTCAAAAGGTTGGGGATTATTTCAAGAGGGAAGAGGGCCAAAGTGCAGCGAATGGCCTGTCTTATTTTAGGTTGGTAGAGAATGGGAACATGGTTGAGAGGTCACATTTGGCTTTAGAGGGCTTTGTGTTCATTGTGATTCTTCCTGACTCCCCATGTGGGAGTCAGCATGCCACTTGTATCCCCATTCCTGGAATGTGGCAGCAGAGTCATGCCCCATGGCCCAGCTGCAACATCTCCTAAAGGGTTTCAAACAAAATTCCCAGGGTTCAGATTAGGAAAGTCTTGGCTGTGGTTCAGAAATCTCAGTTTTTAAAAGTTTCAGTATGGTAGGTAAACAGATGTGTTTGGGAACCACCAATTTAACTTTTTTCCATGGCCTCATTTTTCTATATCTTAAACTTACTCTTTCTGCTGTCCTATTTGCTTTACTTGGGTGACATAAAACAAAATACATTGAAAGATGGAAAAACACTGGAGTCTAATGAGAGTTGTAGGCCCCTAATCTATGTAGCTGAGACTTACCTAATTACTGATTAAACGGGGGGGTGGGGGGTTCAACTTTCTCAGATATAGGGTAATAGTTTGTAACTCTCACGTCATCAGACTTACCTAGTAAGCTTAAAGAAAATACCCCATCTTTAGAGGTTTGGTTTCAATTGGTCTGGAATGGGACCTCAGCATTGAAACTTTTAAGAAACTTCCTAGGTGATCCTAATTCATAATCAGGGTTGAGAACTATTAGTGTTAATAAAACTTAGACCTACATTCTCTTTACTTGAGACCGAGACCTGGGATGCTTCTCAAACCTTGTAATAACCAGTCCTTTTGGTTCTTGGCTATCAGTGTCAGTATCTAGCATGTAGGGGCAGAATTTTCTAAAATGTTCAAGCAGGTTCTCTTTTTCTCTAACAGATGACTCCAAACTGCCTCCCCCACCAACCCTGGAGCCCACTGGGCCTGCACCTTCCTTGTCTGAGCAAGAATCCCCTCCAGATCCCCCCACTCTAAAACCCATCAATGATAGCAAACCTCCAAGCCGATTCCTAAAACCCAGAAAGGTGGAAGAAGATGAGATTTTGGAAAAATCACCTCTGCAGCTAGGGAACGAGCCCTTGCAACACCTGTTCAGTGACAATGGCATCAACAGATTGTCCCTCATGGCCTCCGATACCCCAGCTGGTGCCCCACTCAGTAGTGTGGGCCGCCGCACCTCAGTCCTCTTCAAGAAGGCCAAGAATGGGGTTAAGCTGCAGAGGAGCCCAGATGGGGCTCTGGAGAATGGTGAGGACCATGGTGCAGTGGGCTCTCCCACCTCTCCTGCCAGCATCGAGGATGAGCAGCACTCCCGGAAGCGGCCAAGGAGCAGGAGCTGTAGTGAGAGTGAAGGGGAGAGGTCCCCCCAGCAGGAGGAAGAAACAGGTGACCCCGCCTGTGACTTCTCTCGCTACATCTCATCTGCTTCTCTGCTTTGCCTTGCCAGCCAGAACCTCCCTCTGTTGGCCGCCTCCCTAATGGTCCCGGTGGATGCCAATAGTAGTATTGAGTGCTCCATAGCTCACAGTTGGGTCTGGCACATGAGTAATGGCTTAGGAAGGTAGACTGACTGTAAGCAAGGATTTGGAGAGGGCTAATTTGTGTCTGGGGCTCTCTTTTGTCCTGAGGAGAATGCAAAGCTGTATATGGTATAATGGGTCCTATCTTCATTTTAGTTCATTTATTCATCAGATGTTTATACCCAGCATTATTCTAGGTACTGGGCAAAAATCTCCCTCGGAGGGGAGATAGGCTAAAAGCAAGTGAATGAATTGTGTCGTATATTAGAAGTTACGGAGAAAAGTCCAGCAGGGAAGGAGGATAGGGGATGCTGGGTGGTGTTAGAGAGAGGGTGGCCAGGGGAGCCCTTCTGAGGAGGTGACATTTGACTAAAGATCTGAAGCAGTTTTGGATATCTGAGAGAGGAACATTCCAAAAACATAGACAAAGACAGACTAGCAGGTGCACTGGTCCTGGCCGTGGGAACATGCCTGCATGTCTGAGGAACGGCGAGGGAACCACTGTGCCTTCAGGAAAGTGAGGCAGGGAGACATAGGAGATGAGGTCCCAGAAGTAGGTAATGGGGTCTTGATCATTAAAGAATTCTTTATTACATGTTTAGCACCAGCTGGTTATGGGTAGGGAGTGTTAATAAGTCAGGGTCAATTCTAGCTCCAGAGGGGTTCACAGGCTAGTGGGGAGGCTAGTGGTCTCCTGAAGTGCAGAGGTGTCATAGTGCTGGACAGTATGTGACTATGTCAGGTAACACTGCTAGAGATATTCAGGGATATGAGCTGGAGGAGTTGGGAAAGCTTCATGAAAAGTTGATGACTAAGCTGGCCCTGAGGGATGAAGGCAGAATAAAAAGGAATAGACAGGACAAAGGAATCAGGCTCAGGTGTGTGGAAACAAGGACAGAGTCCTGTAAGGGACAGTTTGGAGCATCAGGAACCAAGTCTTGATGGTAAGGTGGGCCTGAATGGGCAGGGCCCTCATTGCCAGACACAGTAGTTGAGTGTCAGTGGGATATGGAAGGCCAACTTGCTTGGTGGGGAGGGCCTACTCTTGGCTGTTGGTCCTCATGTCCCTCTCATGTCCTTTTATGTGGTGGCTGTGGGCTGTGTGGCCAGTACATGCTTTTTCTGCTTTTTTCTCTTCCTTTTAGCACCTTGTTTGCAGCAGTACCTTCCCTTCCCATCTGGCCTGGCTTCCCTGTGTTAGGGTATTACATTGCTATATAGTCAAGAACTTGAGGCCTGCAGTTAGGCAGACCTCAGTTCAAATTCCATCTTCTCACCAGCTATGTAGCAAATTAATGAGCTGGTGCAAATTAAACAGGTTCTCTGAGCTTGTTTCCTGATTTCTAATATGGGCCTAGTGATACCTATTTTGCAAGGCTCTAAGGATTAGAAATAGTCTGTATAAGGTAATTGGCATGTAGCAGTAGATGGTAACAGTTATTACTGTCATTCTCTCAGCCATATCAGGCACAGCCAGACAACACGGAGAACACTGGGCACTAAAAATGAAAGGTCCTACTACTGGGATACTGGACATCAGGCTCATCCAATGTGAGAAGGCCCACTCCTTGGGAATGCAGCTAGAATCTATTCCTCCTCTGTAGTCCAACTACCTGATGCTCAGGAATACTTGTGTACATCTTTGTTGACTCTCACAAAAACAGGTGTTGGTTCTCTACAGATGAGGCACCTAAGGCACAGCTGGCACAGTGATTTAAATTGAGGTCACAATGAAAGAGGTAGAGCCAGGTCAGAGTCTGGATATCCTAACTCAGATACCTGCTCTTCCAGGTGTGACTTGGATCAGTTTTCTGGCCAATGTCCCTTAGAGCTCTTGACTTAGCTCTCAGACTTGTAGGTTGTAGTTAAGAATCGTCTAGATAAGAGAGAGTCAAGCCTTCACAGCAAGTGAGCATCATTTCCCTGAGATGAGCAGAGTCTTCATTTGCCTCCAAAGGGCTCCCTCGTGTAAACAGACTTCCTCTCATTCATACTTACTGTAATAGCATCCTCCATAAGTAAGAGTATATTATTTTCACAAAAGGAGAGACCAAGGCTTAAAGAGAAAAATGGACCTGTATTTTAGATCTCAATCTAGAACCCAGGGAATTCTGACTCCCTATTCCAGGAAGGTGTGGTCTGCTTTAGTTCTACTGAAAAGTACCCCCTCCTCAGGTCTGCTGAGCCCTGTTCAATATCTTAGGGTGTGGTTCCCACAGCCCTTATCCTGCTTCAACCTCCCCTGACACCATCCCAAAAGAATGAAGCTAGGTTGCCAGCTGTGTGGTAGACAGGGTGTGTGAGTGTTATCTGAAGAAGCCAGGCGGGTGGGCTCCCCAAGAGGCAGAGGAGACTCCCTGATAATTGAGGCTTGAAATGAGAAGCAGATCTAGGGACGTGTGAGCCAGCCAAACTGGGGAAGTCTTGGTATTTCCCTTTATAGCGAGATGACAATAACTGGAGTGAGCTATGTGCTTTTTTTTTTTAACAGTAAAACCAGAGGAAGGGAAGGGAAATGCAGTGTCTGCTCATTGCCTCAGCCAACATTTCCCCCAAACTTTATCAGGTTCCACCATCCAGGATCCATTTTCCATAGGGAAAGCACAGCCATTCTCTCCACCCTTCCTCGCGGCACCCTCACGAGGAGGCTCACACTCTGCAGTGTGGGTCGGGGTAGCGGGTATCTGCACTCAGGCTCACCCTGTGTGTTCTTGGCAGGCGTAACCAACGGCTTTGGAAAACACGCTGAAAGCGGGTCTGACTCGGAATGTAGTTTGGGTCTCAGTGGTGGACTGGCATTTGAAGCTTGCAGGTAAGAACAGTTATCTCCAGAGCTTTGTTGACAGCCTCATCACCTGTCCCTTCATTCTCTGCTCAGCTACAGATTGAACCTCCTTCAGCTTATCTCAGATATTTTCCTCCTCCCAGCCTTGCTATTTCCTGGGGCCTCTGGTCTGTAACTCTAGTAGCTCTTAGGAAAAGACAGGACCCTTGACTTAGGCCTGCTCTGACCAGGAGGAGAGGAGTGATGCTGCTGCTTTATGGCATTTGAGGAGCTGAATTTGGCTCTAGAGGGTGGGACCAGCCAAATCTCTATCGCCCAGAGAGGTTAACATTTGAGCCAGTCCCCTACCCACCCCTAGACCACTCAGATAACTCAGCCCACTGCAGACATAATTTCGCCCTTTGCCTTCGGGGGCATCATGGCTACAGCTCCTTTAGAGGTGTGGTGTGAGAATAAGAAATGAGCTGATTACCTTTTATTAAACAAAGGCCCCAGCTCTTTTATCATCATTGAGCTTGGGAGGGATGGGTTTCTTTCCCCATTCTTTTACCTGAAGGCAGGATTTCTGATACCAGAACCTTGAAGTGTCTCCCAAGTCCAGGGGTTTATTGAATTGTAAGAATTCAATAAACCTTTGAATTCTGCAAGAACCAGGGAGTGTGGGACTCTTGGAAATAAGAGAAACTTAGTGCCACAAAGGAAAAAAAAAAGAGTTATCCTGAAGGCTGACCTCATGGTCCCTTTACATGACCACTGAGTGGATTCTGGGTTAAGAGTAGAGGTAATGGTCCCAGGGGAATGAGCACCACAGGGCTATGTTGTCTGCATTTGGACTACCCCCAAGGCAGGTTCGGTGTATGTTCTGTTAAGTGCTTGTTCTACCCTGGCTGCTGGGCTACTGGTGGGGCCACCAGCTTCCCCTTGGGTCTGGACTGGTCCCTGCTGTGGCAGGTCCCAGCTCTTGGTGGTTCCTTGGAGGTTCCCCCTACTCCCGCCCTGTGCCTCAAAATTCCCCTATCTTACATACTCTTTTCCATGTTGCAGCCTCTAGAGATATAGGGAGAGTAGATGGCAAAGGACACAGTTACCAGGCATAGAGAAAAGGCAGAGATTTCAGAATCTTACAAGATGCTTCTAGCCTGCTCCTGGGTTGGAGTTCCTGATTCCCTTCAAAGACAGTGGTGCCTGGAAACCCAGTTTATTGGGGGTGGGGTAGGAGTATAGGAGTACCAAACTGTGCCCCCTACACCTTGACTAAAGGTCAAAGGTGTGTTGTCGCACCCTCCCCCCCCCCCCCCCCCTCCCCGCCCTGGTGAAAGGGCACTCTTCCCAGCTCTGAGCCACAAGAAGCAAGCCAGGCGAGGCTCTAGTTAGCCTGCCATTTCAGGCTGTGTTTTTGTCTTTGTGCAGAACACCAGTCCGGTGCCACTGATCTCTCTGGGGCCCTAACTCAACGTGGAAACAGTGCCCTTGGAAGGATCTCCTCTTTAACACAGTGGTCCCCAGTGGAATTTCAAGGTTTCAAACAGGAGATTTCAGGGGCTCGGGCTGCCATGATATTTTCCTTTCTTTTTTTCTATTTTCTACACTGCAGTGATAAATACATAAAGAACTATCTTGCTTACTAATTTGATTGGAATCATATAATCCCAGAATTAGAAAGATCCTTGAAAGGACTTCTGGTCACTAATCCTACCCTCTTCCCCACACACATGCCCCTTGGTTTATCAGTTCTGATGATTTTCGACCCCAGCCATACCCACCCTGAACGCACCTGATCTCGTCTGTTCTGATGATTTTCTGAGCAGTGACAGGGCTGCCCTCTCTTTCTATGGATTGTTCCTTCAGTTATTAATTGAGCACTTAATATGAGCCAGGCACTGTTCTAAGCACTAAGGAAATGTCTGTTCTCATGGAGCTTCTAGAGGACAGAGCTGAATGTTTAACCAGTAGACCAAATAATTACAGATTGGGCCATCTGCGTAGGGCTAGGTAACTTGGAGAGAGGCTGAAATGCAAGCCATGACTGAGTCACTTGTGCTTTTTTCTATGAAACAGGAAAACACAGACCTAGTTTTGGTGTTACATCCCATTTTATTGAGCTCATCCTTCCCAGAGCTCATCATTTGACAGTACAGCATTAGTAGTTTATTAAATTTAAAGTGAGACATTAAAATTTACTGCCTTTCATATAATATTTATTATAGAACTGCCATTTATTGAGTGCTTGATATGTGCAATACTGAGTGCTTCCTGTGTTTTAGTCCATTATATCCTCACAGCAACACGTGGGGGACACAGCCTCAAAGAGGTTGATTTACTTGTTCAAGGTCACAGTATTACTGAGTAAAGAGCCAGGTTCTGAACCCAGGTGGTCTGGCTCCATAGTTTAATCTCTTAACCACTTTGCTGGATCCTCTTTTGTTGTATTTGAAGATATCTTCCCAGACCCATGAGGTGAACTTAGTGAGACTTTCCTAATAAAACTATTAGTTCCTTATATTTTTATAAGGCCTCAGTCTCTAAGCTCTGTGACAGATTTTTGTAGGGTGAGCGGGAACTGAATCCTAAATGTGAACTGAGTGTTCTCTGTGTTTTTCCAAACAGGCCTTAATTTTGATGAGGAGGAAAAAAGTCTCAACCTACTACTAAAGGATTGTGATTCATTTAGTTCTGGTTCTGCAGGTTTTCTGTGTAAGACCATGATGAAGTTAGTTACAATTCAATAAAACAGGAGTACCCTACTCTCCAAACAGGCCTCACTCCGGCTTCCTCTTACACCACCAGAGGTTTCTTAAGCATTTCTCTTCTTGGGCAAATTATTGGCCTGTCTTTTCATAATATTTTTTAGTTGAAAAAAATTATGTAATTGTGATTTTTTTTAAGTTTGGATGAAAAGAAAGCCTTAGCCACATCATTGTTGCCCAGAGACTCCCAACTATGGTTGTACATTAGAATTGCATTGGGAGCTTTTAAAAATACTCATGTGGGGGTGGGTTCAGGTTATACCATTACTCTGGCATTACTATTCTCATTTTTGCTTGTTACCTTTTAGTCTTTGTCTAATATATATATATTTTTACCTCCTTTCAGTAACCATGTTAAGAAGAAACCTATCTCTAAGAAAAATTCAAACACATAAAGTAGGAGTGAGAAGTAGATTTTTTTTAAAGACATGTATTTTATAGAAAATTTGGGAAAGAGGTAGATTTTTGTACCTCTAAAAAACAAATTGGTGTCCAAAGAACAAGCAGTGTGAGCCACAGAGTGAAGAATTTTGGGCAGATGTGAGATGGGCCCCTCTCATGGCCCCATTGTTTAAACTAGAAGGATTGACAAGTGCTTGGGGTGACCTTTCCTCTGGATGAAATCCAAAGTTCCCAAGTAGGGGAGCAGGCATCTCTTCCTAGTTTTAGTCCTTCCACATGGATGAAATGGTTTCTCAAAGCCTCATGGGAACTTTCTGAAGTATATCATGGCTTAGTGTATTTTTAGGGGAAGGTGAGAAATCATTTGCATTGAAGGGTTTATGCAGCTCTGCTTCTTTCAGCCATAGGAGAGCAGGAGTTGGAGGTGTTAGTCATTGGAATCGCTCATTTCACCCCCCTCTTCATCCTTGCTCTGTATACAGTGGTCTGATGCCCCCCAAACGCAGCCGTGGGAAACCAGCCCTGTCTCGAGTGCCCTTCCTGGAAGGGGTGAATGGAGACTCTGACTACAGTGGCTCAGGTGAGGAGTGATGTACAGGTGGATTTTCTGGGGCAGGAGGGCAGGGTCACGGATGGCAGACCATCTACAGAACCAGTTCTGTGGCCTTGCTAGTCTTTGAGCTCCTCCAAACCCTTGGGCACTGGGCAGAGAGATGGTCTCCCTTCCCAGGTCATTCATACTCTTTTGTAACCCCTATTCAAATTAAATTTGAATTGGTAATGTACATACATGGTAACAAAAATCAGAAAGGTACAAAAAGGGTGCATAATGAAAAACCAGCGCTCCTGTCCTCAGGATAGCCACCGTTAGCAGTTTCTTTTGCGTCTTTCCAGATGTAATCCTTACATGGACAAGCCAAACCTCATGTGTATATGTAGGAGAGTGACTAGAGAGGCCTAATATATACATGTTCCTCCCATCTTTGTTTGTTTGCCATTAATAATATATCTTAGAGGATCCTCCTTTTTATCATCTGCCTAATGTCCCATTATGTAGGAGTGCCATCATTTACTTAGCCAGCCCTCTAAGGATGGACATTTCGATTGTTTTCACCAATTTGTTATAATCAGTGTTGTAGTAAGCAACCTTGTACATAAATCGTTTTGTATCCATGGGGTTGTATCTATAGAAGCAGAGTTGCATTATTGAAGGAAGTGTGCATTTGTAATCTCAGTGGATATGGCCTGTCTTCCCTCAATGGGGTCATCAGTGATAGCCTGCATCACTGAATTTCACACATGACCCTGTCATTTCATAAGATCCAGGGCTTTCAGCCCTCCCATCGTGGCACATACTCCAGCTAGTCCAAACAGTGAAATACATGGGCCTTTTCTCCTTAGGCCAAGGGAATAAAGAGCAGGGCAGGGCCAAAGGAGAGGCCTGGGTGGTGCTCAGGACAAACAGGTGCAGGGCAGGCTCTTCTCTGAGCAACTGTCCCACCCACCATGGCAGGTATGCACTGGGTGCCTGTCCTCGAACCTTTCACCTAACACACAGGCTTCAGGGCTTTTCTTCTCCTCTTTCCTTTTCCCAACTGTTTTATCTTCCCTTAGCATCACCTTTTTTCTTGTATGTGTGTTGAATGCAAGCCTGCATGTTTCACTACTGTCTGTCAGCACCCAGAAGGCAAGGCTCATGTCTAGATACAAAATTAGGAGTGGATTGGCACGTGCTTTGTCCTTCAGTTGATGACATTTTGACATTTTATTCTTGTTTTTAAAACTGCATACTTATTAAAATGATGCTGAAGGAAATTGACCTCCCACTGTTCCATTACCTTAACACAGTTGTCTTCATTTCTGTGTTGCCTTCTGTTTATTTCAGACATGTTTTTAAGAAAGTGCTAATCTTTGTTCTCTTGTATTCTTTTTTCAGTATTATCTCATACTTTCTTCATATTGATATAATCTGTATATATACCATTAGAACAGTGCATTATAACTAACCTTTCTATTGTTAGACACTTATTTCCAGCTTCAACAGTATCTGTAGTGAATGCATATTTTTGTTCAAAATCTTTTTATTTGTTTTTAAAGTTATTTTCTTCAACTAAGTTCCCAGGGAAGGAATTTACTTAGAGCAGATCGTTCATACTTTTTTTTTTTTTATGGCTCTTGAGACTTACACGAAATTGCATTCTGGAAGGATTGGCCTGGTCTGCAGCTGCCTCAGCCTTGTATGACTGCACAGCTTCCCTGCAGCCTGCCTCTCCTGCATTGGAATTTATCTTTTTGTTGTTATTGCTATTGACTCAGTAGGTAGAAGCAATACCTCACAATTAGTAGTATATTTTTAAAAATGTATAAATGAGGGTGGTAATGTTTCCTCAGAAACATATTTTCCATTCTGTGAGATTTGGACCTTTTTCCTTGGTTGAGTGTGGTCACCTCCCAGTGCCCAGTTTATAGATGTGGGGAGGGGAACAGGGGTGAACTGGATGGCCAGGTGTGGCTATGTCAGAAAAGAACTCATTTAGCAAGTGGTTTTACTGGGATGCCTGTCCCAGGCTTCTTGTTCCATGACACCTCCATCATGAGGACTGCTCACTTTGGGAGGCACAGAGGGCAGCCTGTGGCTCTGCCCAAGCTGGATGATAGTTCTTCTCCCTAGACCTGGTAATGAAGCAGTAACATCTTCCAAGGAATGCCATGGAGAGGTCAGCAAGGTATAGCCTATTGCCTGTTTATAAAGGGGTCCATGAGCTAAGAATGGTTTTTACATTTTCAGGGGATTGAAAAAAAATTTTTTTAAAGAATCATGTTTTGTAACATGAAAATTACAAAAAATTCAAATTTCAGTGTCCAAAAATAAAGTTTTATTGGGACACAGCCATACTCATTCATTTACAGATTACCTATGACTGCTTTCCTGCTGCAAAGCAGAGTTGAGTAGATGCAACCACGACCATGTAGCCCACAAACCTAAAATATTTACTCTTTGGTCCTATACAGAACAAGTTTGCCAACCTCTAATCTAGCCTAAGAACTTCTAAGGAAGGGGCAGGGAAGAGGAAGGGTGGAGGGGATGTTCCTGACTCATTCTTAGGCTGCCCCAGTGAAATGGAGGCCACAGGCAGAGGACTCCTGGGCACCATTCCAAGCCCCCTTTGGGCGCTGTCTCCTCCCCTCCCCCACCCCCAGGCAGAAGCCTCCTGATGCCCTTTGAAGATCGTGGAGACCTGGAGCCCCTGGAGCTGGTGTGGGCCAAGTGCCGAGGCTATCCCTCCTACCCTGCCTTGGTGAGTCTGCTTCAGATGCCACCCTCCTCCCTCCCCTGGGCGGTTCTGGCCCCTGTCTTGCCCCAGGGGCTTATCGGATTGGATCAAGCCAACAGACTATGGTGGGAGTCAGGGTGCCTTCCGCTGCAGAAGGGAGGGAGGTTTCAGCGCAACCTCGGGTGGGTCAAACCAGCAGGGCTCCCAGCTTGGGGAGACAGAGACTAGGGCTTTTAGGGATTTATTTGCTAATGCATAAATGTAATATGTGCTCATTGTAGAGAATTTTAAAAGCTGCTAATCGTACTTAGATATTTTATTAAACATTTGTCATGCTAAGGTTTTGGAATAGTGAGGGAAGGTATGATTATTTTCATTTTGTAGGGGAAAAAACTGAGGATCCATTTGTTAACCTGTGTCATCCAGCTAATAAGTGGCAGGGTTGAAATTTGAGCCATGGCTTAAAATGGGTGATGCCTTTGTTCTGAGTTCAAAATCATCCACAGTCCCGTCTATTCAGAAATGACCTCGATATATATCCACTCAGCCTCTTTTTTTTGGTTTAATGCATAGATATGCATATACATGAGACCATATTCTGTTTAACCTTCCTTTCACTTAACAGCATACCATATACATGCCTGTCTTATGCCATTAAACATTCTTCATCAACATAACTTAAATGACTGTGTCTTCACTTGTGCGCATGTACTTAACCTTATTTTGACTATTCCCTACTTGATCACTTAAATTTTTTTGTTTTTTTTTTCACTATGATAAATGGCCAGCAGTAAATATCATTGTAACTTTGCCTTTGTGCACATCCCTGATTATTTCTTTTTATTTATTTATTTATTTATTTATTTGAGAGGTGGGGAAAGGAGGGTGAAAGAGGGAGAGAAACATCAATGTGTGGTTACCTCTCATGTGCCCCTTACTGGGGACCTGGCCCACAACCTAGGCATGTGCTCTGACTGGGGATCAAACCAGCAACCCTTTGGTTCACAGGCCGGTACTCAATCTACTGAGCCGCGCTGGCCAGGGCTGATTATTTCTTTACAGAGAATTCTGAAGAGTTTGTTCTTGAGGCAAAGTCTATACAAAATTCTGATACAAATTGCCAGACTGCCATTTAGAAAGTTCTGGTTTACAGTCCCACTAGCAGTAACTAAAAATTCCATTTTTACCACGTTGATTGTTATTTCTTAGAACACTTTCTGTGTTGGGGAGATAGTGTCCATCTGGCCCTGAAAGATGCTGATTCTAACCTTTGGGACATGTCATAATCACCCAGGGGAAATTTATAAACAATGCAGATACTGAAGCTCCATCTTAGAACTACCAAATTAGACTCTCTGAGGCCAGACTAATGTAGATATTTTATTAAAAGCTTCCCAGATGGTCTTTGTCCAGGTTTGCATGCACACACAGCTGTGAGCTGCTCTCAGTTCATCCATGTCTGTGGCTCTTTCAAGCAGCCTATCAGGTTAAAAGAGACCAAGAACTCTGATCCTTTTTGGACAAGTGAGGAAACCATAGCTCCAAAGGTTATACAACACACTGGAGCCATATTGGAACCCAGTGTGTTCCTCACTTTCTGCCTTACTTCCTCCTTAGCAGTGGCAGGTGGCAGAATCTGCAGTCATCCAGCTGCTGAGGAGATTGTGTTCAGGGCTGTCTTCCTAATGCTCTGTGCCCTCCTGTCCCTGAGACTCCCAGCTGAGTCTTCAAAGAAATGACTAAGGCTTTGTAGCCTTCGTTTTGTTTTGTTTTCTTTTAAACTCATTGCAAGAAAAGCCTCTAAAACTAGTTTGTCTTTTTTTTCTTTCTGATTATCTTTTTAATGATACATTTTCTTTCATGATTAAAGAAATTCAACCACCACCTAAAAACCCAATTACTTGAATACAGCCTGTGTTTTTTTTTTGGTTTATGCTCTCCTGTGCTTACTTAAATATGTACAGTTGACCCTTGAATAACATGAGTTTGAATTGTCTGGGTCCACTTGCTCTCAGGTTTTTTTGTCCACAGTTGGCCTTCCATATCCGCAGGATTTCCATCGGCAGATACAGAGGGCCAGCTGTATAAGGGACTTGAGCATCCACGGATTCTTGTAACTACGGGGGTTCTGGAACCAATACCCTATGGATACCCCATGGGGCGACTGTAGTTAAGTTTTCGGACAGTCAAAAGTTTTATATGGATTTTCAACTGTACACAAGGTCAGTGCCCCTAACTGCCACGTTCAAAAGTCAACTGTACCTGTATCCACAGTGAATATAGAGTTTTTAAATTGGGGATGGGGGGCGGTTCTTGTTTGTTTGTTTGTTTTTCAAATGGTTTTTGTTTTTCTATAAAAGTAATGTAGCTGTAGTAGTTTTGGAAAAATAGAGAAAAAGCAACATAAATCACCATATTTCAACATGCTAACTATAAGTATTTTGTATTGTTCCTTCTGTTTATTGTTTACATACTACAGCTGTAGTAGTGTATGTACACGCTTAGTATATGTTTAAGTTTATCACAAGCTTTATTTCCATGTTGTTTTATAGCTGCATAACATTTGAGTGAATGGACCATTTATTATTTTGGGACACATTTGTCTCTATCTTTTTCTGTTTTCTTTTTTAAAGATTTTATTTATTTTTAGAGAGGGTAAGGGAGGGAGAAAGAGGGAGAGAAACATCAATGTGTGGTTGCCTCTCGTGCACACCCTACTGAGGACCTGGCCCGCAACCCAGGCATATGCCCTGCTTGGGAATCAAACTGACAACCCTTTAGTTTGCAGGCCAGCACTCAATCCACTGAGACATGCCATCCAGGGCTCTATCTTCTTTAAGAAGGGAGGGGAGCACACCTTAAGTGGCAGTCTTACCTTGCTTCTATCCCGAGGGACATTTTTCACCATCCACCTCATCTTCCATAAATCAACATGGCTTAGTCAAGAGGAAACATATCAGAGTATCCCAGAGTCTTGTTTGAAAATTGAGGAAGCTCAGGAGGGTTTGTATGTTGGTTTTCATTAGGACCTTTAACTTCAGTCCCAGGAGGGACACACAGGCTAGGAGATAAGAGTTTTGACGAATCACACAGCTGGGGGCAGTGAAGATGCAGTTCTTCCTTGGAGTAAACTATTAACCAGAGCACCTGCTTTCAGCTGCTTGTCGTGAGAGGGATGTAGAGGGGCTGGCAGGTACCCAAAGGTAACTAAAAGAGCAGTTTATAGTGAGAAGAGGCCCCCTGGGACAGGATCTAGAAATTAATATTGCTCCATCTCTGGGGAAGACTGCTTCCTCAGTAGGTTTCCACATCTCTCTGGCTGTAGCACACAGAGATTATCAGCCAGCTCTGGAAGAAGGGCTGTGGAGGAGGCAGTGGGCAGCAGAGGCCCAAGCAGGTTCAGGTGCTTGGTTTTAGTCCCAGCCATAGCCTCAGAGAGCTACCCCCTCTTTCTGCCTGTGATTAGCGTTTTCCTCTATCAGCTAATACCTGTCAGAGACTTCTCAACATCAGCAAGAGCATGAAGTAAGATGATGTGTGAATAATTAGGAGCTTTGGCAATTTTATCAGTGCTCCACCGAGCTCAAGAATTATTGTTGTTTATTCCACTGCACATTTTGCTGAGCCCTTGCCCTGGTGAAACATGCAACCCTGAGGATCCATTCCTCCAGTGGCCCTTGTTTCAGCCACATCATTCTTCCCTCTCCAGCAGCCCTCCAAGCCCAGTCTTCTAGCTTCTCTCTTGTCTCACCATGAAGGTGTCACACATGCATTTGGACCACACACTGGAAAGAGTTATAGTCAGACAAGAAGGTGGTGGGTAATCAGAGGCTCTGTTAGGTTAGAACCAAAGGGATGCAGGAGATGCTCTCCTGCTGATGCAGAACCTCTGTGTAGCCGTGGTGTCTGGGAAGGCCCCTGAGCATTTGAAGTGAATTGTAAGGGTTCTAAAGGAAAAACATGGCCTCCACTCCTCTTCTCTAAGGGACATTGGGAGGAGGGAGTTTGCCTCTCTGACTGGACATCGGAGACACCCCACTCAGTTCTGGCTCCCCCGTGCTGGTTTCCCATTACTTCTGTTTCAGCTCTGGGCCCTGACAGTGTGTGGAGCAAGCTTCTCTCTCATCTGAAGGACTCACTGGGCAGAGCCAGAGGATTAGAACAATGAGCTGGGGAAATAGCCAGAATTTCCATTTTGGGGTACTGAGGGTCATGGAGGAAATCCACCTCTCCATCACTTGGTTGTGGGCCCAGCCAAGACCCTGCATAGCTTTGGTGTGTGGTGGCCTAGTGGTTAGTCCCGTGGCAGGCAGCTCTGCTCACTCCATTCACCCCCAGCTGAGTGTTGTCTCCTTTCTTACCTCCAGATCATCGATCCCAAGATGCCCCGGGAGGGCCTCCTGCACAATGGTGTCCCCATCCCTGTCCCCCCACTGGATGTGCTGAAGCTGGGAGAGCAGAAACAGGCCGAGGCTGGAGAGAAGCTCTTCCTTGTCCTCTTTTTTGACAACAAGCGCACCTGGTGAGTGGGTGCTGCTGCTGGGGAAGGGGCCAGGGTGCAGCCGAGGGGCCTGACCAGGAGGCTATGCAAATTTTGACATGCTGGGGAGATGCACAGAGGGACTGTAGACTCAGTCACCCTGTCTCCTTCCGGGGGAAGGTGAGGCGTTACCTGACAGCAGCTGGCCTGCACTTGGCGCATTAATGGTAACTAAGAGCAGATTCCCTGGGAAACACTCTGACATGGAACTTTGATTCAGGAGGCTTATAAGGGAGAGCTGTGGGGACAAGGGAGGCAGCATTGGGAGAAGAAAATGTTGAACTGCAGTGCTCTCGCAACAGAGGCCTCAGCTGATCTTGTGAGGAGCTCTGGAGCTGGGTGGCTCATTAGCCTTGTCAAAAGTTGGGGCTGTGCCTTTGTACCCCCACGTCAACTAGTCACTGAATGCCTGCTGCCACTGGGGTTGGGGGCGACCTTGAGCCAAGCAGCTCCCTTGGTGGAAGGTGATTCCTGGAGAGAACTCAGCTGAGCCTCAGCTGCCCATACATCCAGTGGCTGAAGGAATGTGTGTCTCAGTCCTGGGGCCAGGTTCTGGTCAGGGAAGGGTTCAGTGCAAGGAGCTTGCACGCTCCTTGTCTGTGAGCCCCATAGGGCCTCTCTCAGCACCAGCAGGAGAGTTCTGTCACCTTTGCTTCTATAGAATAAGGAGGTAGGACTAACCAGTAAAAATGATAATAATGATAATAGCTACCATTTATTAAGTGTTTACTCGGTGCCTTTAATGTAAATTACTTTACATTATATTTTATCATTTAAATATTTATTGATCTCCCTTCCCCCAGTCCATTTTGCAGATGAGAAAGCTGAGGCTCAGGAAGCCAAGACCCCATAGTCAGACCTGGCATGCAAACTAAGATCTGACCCTGAAGACTGGGCTCTTAGCCACTTGTTAGATTCACCTGGGGATATCTTAAGAAAAACACCAGGTTCAGGCCCCCCAGGAATCAGTTCATTGATGCCTGGCATCAGCCCCTCTTCTAGTCATATCTGCCTCATTCTGCAAAGCAAGCAGGCTTAGAGCCTTCCGATGGCTTAGCCTGTCCCAGAGGGCAGCACATGGATCTGTCTTGACTCCTGGACCCTGACAACCCCTTAAGCAGAGTGAGCATCCTGGGGCCCAGAGAAGGGCCTGACCACAGAAACAGGTCCTTTGGTGGCCTTCTATCTGGTATGTCCCAGTCTGTCTCTTTCTGTGTGTCCTGATCAAGCAGGCCCTGGGGAACACCCTCATGGGACCAACTCACAACAGCTCAGGCCTCTAATTGTGCTTGTATTTTAGGCAGTGGCTTCCGAGAGACAAAGTCCTGCCCCTGGGCGTGGAAGATACTGTGGACAAGCTCAAGATGCTGGAAGGTCGCAAGACTAGCATCCGCAAGTCGGTCCAGGTGGCCTACGATCGAGCAATGATCCACCTGAGTCGTGTCCGGGGGCCCCACTCCTTTGTCACCTCCAGCTACCTGTAAGGCGGGTATGGCCTGTGTCTGTCTGCCCTGCCTCCATCCCTAGGGCACAGAGACGCTTCTCTGTGCTGGCAGCTTTCCCTTCCTTTTATAGCAGGCCAGGGACTGACTGGGCTGAGTTCTTTCCAAGGGCAAGGCCCCAGCTTTGACAAACTGCATGGTTTCCCTGGCGGGCTGCTGTGTGCCAAAAACTCCCATCTGACCTCCCTCAGGGGCTGGTCCACTGAAGAACCAGTTAGAAGTAGAAATAGCTGTGAGGCCTAGCGAGGAGATGGTCCTGGGCTTTTCCTCAAGGGTTTGCCTGGCCCCCTCCACCTCACTCCCAGTTAACTACACCTCAGGGCGAGCAAGGCTCTGACGTTGACCACAGAGGTGCTGTGGATACACTAGGGTCCCATGGGGAATCTCACTGAGCTCACCCACACTCCCCTTCCATCCCCCACTCTCACACCTCTTTCCCATCCCATCTTCTGCACCTCTGCCCAGTCTTTTTCCCAGGTTCCTTTTCCTTCTTTCTCTTGTGCCAAACTGACAGAAACCGTCACCAAATTGGTGTTTTTATTTTTATGTTTCATCCCCCTTGAGGCCAGCTGCTATGCTAGGTGGGTGCCTCCTCCTGGCTCCTCAAGGCCCAGAACAGAGGCCAGCCTGTCACTTGGGTGACCCGTCCACCAGCACACACCCCCCGCCTTCGTGCTGTTCCTCCCCCCGCTGACCTTCACACCGGCAGATAGGCAGCTGAAGCCAGACTGTGAGAGCTTGCCCCCTTGGATTGAGGCAGGTGCCCTCCTGCCCTCTCCTTGTCTTGCCAAGAGGCAGGCTGAGGCTGGGTGGGCTCCAGCAGACCAGCCTCAGTGGACAGATGTATGAGTGTCCTTCTGTCCACTTGGATGTTGAGGGTTATAGGGCAGAGCTGGGTCTGCCCCTTCATTCTTCTCCACCCCTCGTGGGCTCTACCTTTCCTGCAGCCGCGGCCTGTAGTCTCCCTGTCCACCACTGTGGATGGCGTGGTGCCTGCAGTCCAGCCTCCCCCTGTCCTGTGCTCTGTCCCATGCAGCCTCTGCTGCTCTGCTTCCCAACTGCAGGGAAACCAACACTTTTACTTCTGACACTCTGTCCCCTTCCCTCTCTCCCCAACCTCCTCCACACCATCACCTTCTCAAAAACGGAAGGAAAAAAACTGTGAAATGGGGACTGCCGACTGACAAACCATGACTTTCAGAGGCTTCAGTGTCTGTTCTCTGGATGTTTCTTTTCACTTCTTAAGCACCAAAGTCACAGGGCCAGGTTGCAGGCCACTGATTGCCATGTTGATTTTTAACCTGATGTTCTTTTTAATTGTTTTAAAATTTTCATAGAGGAGTTTTGGACAAAATGAAGTCACTGGGGAGATCACTGCCATTTTTACAACACACGAGTTTTTAAAAATATAACCAACCAAC
Source organism: Pteronotus mesoamericanus (assembly GCF_021234165.1). Lineage (NCBI taxonomy): Eukaryota > Metazoa > Chordata > Mammalia > Chiroptera > Mormoopidae > Pteronotus > Pteronotus mesoamericanus. Next base: position 6,342,449 of record NW_026555085.1, read on the forward strand.
CACCACAACTTCTTATACATTTGGGACACGAGCCAGAGTTTTAAAGGGAACCAACAAAACTCTATAACACAAAGGATGGGGTTTTGGATTTTGTACAGTACTAAAGACAATACAGCATATGGCTAGGGAAGGACATGGTGTATATAATTGTAAAATATTGTTCTAAATTATTCGGGCCTATAGTTTCCATTACAGGAGTCCTCCATTGTGTGGCTGAGTATTTTAAGTGCACACAGTGTGGTTTGTTTAAAGGAGCCAATGCACCCCCTCTCCCCAGGTAGTCAGTGGGCTGTGGACTCTGTGACCTTTGTCTCAACCTGTGTTGTAAGATCTTGGGGCTTTCTCTATTTCCCTTCTTTCTGTGTCTATCTCTTCACTCTGACACTTTCTCTTAGTGTCTCTCTCTCTCAATCTCTCAGTCTCTCTCTGAGTCTCATTTTAAAACTGCTCTTTTAGAACAGGAAATGGCTCAGATCCTGCTGTGGCATGGGGCCTATGTGTCTCAGTCGCGTCTGCTGTGAAGCACACGATGCTCTATTTATTGTAGAAAGTGACTTTATTTGCTTTCTAGAATTGTTTATAACAGATGGTATAAGAGAGGTAATAAACAGAGAAAAATCTATGCTTGTAAAGAATACAAAAGTTAATTTTACCTACTATAATATGACTGTCTGAAATTATTTTCTCTCTGAGAAATAAATGTTCTAATGGGCAGCAATTGCTGTGTCATGCTTGGTGTCATCCATGGGTGCCTGCCCCTCTCTTCTTAATTTCTGTAGCCCACTCCCTCCTCAGAAGGCCTGGAGCCATTAAGAATGGGGTTGTCTAGCTGTTGCAGGCTCCCAGCTGGAGAGGGCTCTGTCAACCCCTGGGACCAGTGTGAAGATGGACTCTGACATTGTTTCCATCCCAAACAGCACTGCCTGCTGGGAGCTATGGAAGGTCCAGCCTAGCTCCCATGCCTCAGCTTCCCTGTTCCTTCATGCCTCTATTCTTTCAGGAGCACGTGCTCTTTTAGTGGGAGAAGGACACCTCCAGCACCTGTTTACCACACTTGTGGGGTTTGACTCTAGGGTGCTCACACCTCCTTTGCCATTGTCTCTGTTTCCATTAAGGATCCTTAAACCTATCGGGTCTTCATTCTGCATATGAGGAAACCTACCAAGATTAAAAGCCTTGTCCAAGCTCAGCCAGCCAAGAAATGGTGGCAGAATCCTGGAACAAGGATCTAATCAAGGCTTTTCTCATAAGCTGCACACATTTCAAGGCTATGCCAGCTTATCCTGCACCTTTCTCCCCTCCCTCCGTGTCTGTGACACCAACATTTCTGGAGAGGAACATTGTGGAGAACAGAAGCAGGGGGAGAGTTCCCAGGAACAAACTGTTAGTGACAGGGCCTGGGGCAACTTCTCCCCTCGCATTCTCTCTGGTCCTGCCTGGCTCCTGTGCTTGTCTCAGGCGCAGGGGTCTCCTGATTACTTCCACAGGACCTTTGAAATTTTGTTATTGAAGTCACTAAAGTGTGAACATTCTCAATTCATTATAACATTAACACAGTATAGGCCCTGGCTGGGTAACTCAGTTAGAGCGCCATCCCAGTACACCACGGTTGCAGGTCCGATCCCCCGGTCAGGGCACATACAAGAATCAGCAAATGGATGCATAAATAAGTGGAACAGCAAATCATTAATGTTTCCCTCTCTCTCTCAAATCAATTAAAAAAAATAAAGTACCTCCATTGTACTGACAGTCCTTGTATTGCATGTTGGGTGTGCAAAGCTATGCACCCAGGACAGTTAGATCACAGACAAGTCTGAATGAGGCAGGTGTGAGGCTCCCTGACAGGAGGAGTTTGGGAGAAAGGCATCATATTTGGTTGGTGGAATAACAAAAACTTTCAGAAGAATGAAATAATTAGTTCAAGCCTTGAAAAGTCAGGTTAAAAATCCCTATTTATAAATTTATATTTTGAATTACAAAGGCAATGTAGAGCAAAATTACAATGTCACCCTAAAAAAATTTTGAAAACAAAGTAAAAGAAAAATGACCAGATGGGCAGGATTTTAGCAGGCAAGGAGAAAAATGGACGGCCATGTAAATCTATGAAGTGGCTGAAGCAAAGGCAGGGCTCAGGGAAATCATGGTGCGTATTCCAGCTAATGACGGCCTCCCGTAGTCATTAGCCTAGACTAGAAAGTCCTGTCAGTCTGGCTGTGTGAGTTTAAGCAAGGTCTTCAACATCTCTGAGTCTCTCAGAGACTGACTTCGTAGAGGACCTTAAGGCCAGGGCGAGGCATTAGTTCATCTCAGGCAGTAGCATCCATTGAAGGACTGGAACAGGGAAGAGGCTTGGCAGCTAATCAGACGTCAGAGTCAAAATGAAGGAATGTTAAGACAGGGTCTGCAGGTGGCTCTGGGAGAGATCAGCAGTGGGTTTGGGGAGGGGAGGAAGAGTTTAGTTTTTGATGAGTTTTCCTACAGGACATCTGAGAAAAAGCCCCAGCAAGGAGATGGTACCCAGCCGAGTTCAAGAGGAAGGTAGGAGCAGATGACAGAAATGTGGGGCGCTGGAGCCCCTACCAGGGCAGTTACCAGAGTGTCCAAAGAGAGAGAGGGGAGGACAGACCTGAGGAAAGCCCCTTACCTTTCGAGTCAGAGGATGGAGACAGTGCCTGCAGAGGGGTGGTGTGCCCGGGGCCTCACACAGGTTGTGAAGCTGTAAGGACCTAGGCCCACCGACGCACCTCACAGAGCGGGGGACAGGCGTGCAGCATTGCAGAGCAGGAAGAGGTGGCGCTGGACCCAGACCCAGCATTTTCTACTCTCTGCAGGCCCACGACTCGGCTCTCAAGGTGAGCAGAAGTGCCCTTAATGGATTTTATCAATGCTGTGATTAAAATGTATGTACTCAGGTCTGAAATATTATATTGGAGCATGTGGGGGCACTCTGACTAGGAATAGAAAATCTCATCTTCCTAACAAGTTTAAAAATACCATGAAAAGCACTTGCCAAAACTCTAGTCAGCTTAGCCACTTCCATTGATCTGTCAGTTTCCCTTAACACTTGAGTGTGAATCTGCCTTTCAGATGGATTCTCCTGACCTCGCTAGGCTGTGAGCTCTGACTTTGAGAAAAGAGGGGGTGAGTGGTCAAACTGCTCGGCTCCTCCTGGAGGGAGATGGGATGTGGGGCCTGTCTACCCTGGGTCTGCAGGCCTCCCGTGGTGCCTGCGGGGCAGCCGCAGCCAGTCTGGGATGGGGGAAGGAGGTCTTTGGAAGACAAAAATGTTTTCTCCAAAGAGGGGATAGAAGTTTCTGCCTTGCTGTGTGGTGGGGAAGTGTGGCCAGAGAGGGGTGTGTCTGCTGGGCCAGAGCTGGAGGGAGGGGAGGCTGACTTGACTTTGGCACTTGGGGTGCCTTTCTGCTTGCTCTTTCCCTTCGAGGGTGGCAGAGGGCCCTAGGGGTGGGAAGAAAAGAAATTTTATACACACGCACGCACACACACATACACACACACACACACACACTGATATATTTATGTGTGTGTGTGTGTGTATGTGTGTGTATATATATATATAAGTATTCTCTAAACAATTTTAATATTCTTAAGAGGGCTGGGACTCTCAGGCACACAGAGGAGAAAAAGCTAATATTTTATAGTTAATACTATAATAATACTATATAGTATTATACTACTATAGCCAATAATACTAAACAAAATACTGCACGTTTGCAAGTGGCTCAGAGAGTAATAAATCTTAATGCTTATCACAGGAGAAAAACCTGTAACTATGTAAAGTGATGGATGCTAACTAAATTTATTGTGGTAATGATTTTGCAATATATACAAAAATAATTGTTGCATACCTGCAACTAATAAAATGTTGTTTGTCAATTATACCTCAATTTTTTAAAAAGCTACTTGACCCCAAATTTCGGCAGAGTGGTTGTGTTGTTATTTCAAAGGACACTGCGTGTCCTGGGCTCGCTGACTGGAAGTGGCAGGTGTCTGTCTAGTTCCCCTCACTTCTGAAGCAGGGTCTGTGTGCTTTCCTCTTCCTTTCTGCTTTGTATTGGCCCCTTTCAGGGATATAGAGGCAAGATAGAGATGCTGGGCAAGGGTGCAGGATATGAGGGGATCCAGGGCAGGGCCTCTCCTCAGCTTCAAAGTCCAGAAATACCCTTGAAAGATTTTATATGAACTGGCCATGAGAGAGTATAAAATTTGTTCTTTACTACCTAATTTGGGAAATCTTGTTAAGAAGTGCAAAGGAGAAACTAAGATTATCCTAAGCACCCAGAAATAACTCTTCCCACCATCTCAATGCAATTCCTTATAGTTTCTTGTTTTTTCTAGGTAGAGTGTGTATTTTAGTTTCTTGCTTGGGTAGCTGAGAATCAGCTGCTCTGAGGAGCTGTTGGCTGTCTATCATCTCTGCAGAAGGTTTTGGTACGACTGGAACTCGAGCCTGTCACCGCCTCTGCCCAAGTTTGACTCATCCTCGCTTGCTATGTATGCTGAACTGGGCTGTGCCAAACTTTGCCTGTTATTGCTATTATTTTTTTTACCTCTCTTTGTTTTATTAAAATATTGATAGTCTCCAGCAGTTGAAATTGAAAGGGAGCTATGTATCTCTACCCCAAGAACTTTGCTGTTGGGGGTGCCTTCCGTAGAAATAAGTCCTACTCCAAATACTAAGAGTGAGGAGGCCACCAGACCGCCACAGAATTTCCTCTGCAGCTTGAGAAGCTCTTGGTCCCAGGCTTGGCCCTCAGGGGCAGCCTCCAGCACCTGGCATGAGAGGTCATTCCAAAGCGCTCATGACACTCTTCCGAGGGGAAGGCCAGCAGCCAAGTGATCAGGGCCGGGGGCAGGGACAGTGGAGCTTTAGACCTTAAGTATTATCATTGTTTTAGATACAACTTTACATATAGTAATTAAGATACATAAACCTTAAGTTTAATCTCCATAAATTTTTACATGTGTAGCCATCCATGAAACCACCACCGAGATCAAAATACGGAACACTTCTGGTGCCCTAGAGAGGTCCCCATGTTTCCTCTCCGTCACCGGCCCCCCTCCAAGGGTAACGGCCATCTAGACTTCTAGAGTAACAGAGCAGAGTTGCCTGCTCTTGACTCCCATACAAGTGGGATCATACGGTGTGTGCTCTTTTGCGTCTGGCTTCTTCCCTTGAGCAGTATGCCTCTGAACAACTTCCCCGTTTTGCATGCCACTACAGTTTGGTTTTTGTTATTGCTGGGTAGTATTCCACTATATAAACGCACTGGAGTTCATTTAACCAACCTGGTTTGGGGCTATCATGAATAACACTGCTGAGAACATTCTCGTACCTGTCATTCGGTGGACCCAGTGCTTATTTCTCTTCAGTATATCCCCAGGAGCAGAATTGCTAGGTCATGGGGACAGCTGTTCAGCTATAGCAGACTCTAGCGAATGGTTTTCCATTGCCTGTGCAGTTTACATCCCCACAGCCAGGTATGAGAGTCTGGCTGCTCCACATTCTCTCCAACGCTTAGTATAGTCAGTTCATGGCGTTTGCTCCAGACCTGCTTGCTGAATGGCTTCCGCTAAAGCTCCATTATACAGCAAGGTTTCTCTCTTCCTCTATAATACTACTTGCTCCTGAGGGAAGTTTTGAACCACCAAGGTGCTTTCCAACGGGGGAGCCCCCCACTGAGGGGAGGGGCGGGGTGGGAGAGCTGCCCCTGTCCTGGCCGTGCAGTGCTGTCCCCTGAGCACCTGCCTCTGTACCCTGGTGCCTGCAGGGCCCTGCATTGGCTCTTTCGGGAATAAGGTGGCTCTTAGTCCAGAGTAACACAGCCCTCCCAGTCCTGTCTCCTCATCTCTGGCCATTGGACTTGGGGTTCTGAGCCCGGCCTCAGGGTCCCACTCTCTTCTCAGCCCAAGCTGCCGCTTCGTCCTCAAGCACCCTAAGTACAAGCGGGGCGGAAGGCGCTCCCTGCACATTGAGTCCAAACCCTTCCTTGCCCACTGGCTGAAGCCTGAAATTCCATTAGCGCTTCACACCTCTACCTCTCAAGGCCATGATCCTTAGGGACCTGCCTTTGACCCTGCCTTCTTTTGAATTACTGATATTCCAGTGTGAATAAAGAATATGCAAGCAGGTTTTGATGGGGCAGTATCACAAATGACCCTGAGTCCTGGAGGGGGAATTAAGAAGGGGATAAAAGGGCCCATTGGCTGTTGGCTGGCCCTGGCGACACAGACACATTTCAGTCATCGAGGATGAGGGCCCAGAAGACTCTGAAGTAACTTCAAAGGAATTGCTCAGGTCACCAGTTGGGTGAAGGTCTGAGATAAGAAGGCCGGGTCAGGAAAACAGACCCAAGGGAGGCTTGCCTGGGAACAAAGCTCTAGAAACAAAAGATTACAGAGCCAGAGTTCACGCAGGCAACTCTTTGAAGCCAGCTCCATCCTCAAGTGCAAGGGCAGGGTCTGGGGCTGGGCCCCAAGTGTGAGATGAGGACACAGGCTTTCCTGGGTGGCTGGTGGGCCTTCTAGCTCCACGTGGGTCTGGGCAAAGCGAGGTTTTGGCGGCCAGAGCCTACCAGCCCTCCTGTCCCACCCTTGGCCCTCCCTTCCCTTCCACTTTCCCCTTCCGGTCTCCCTCTCAGTCCCTCCCTGTCTTGAAATTTATTATTTCTTTATTTCAATTGTTTATGTGACTTAAATTTTTAAAAATTCAGGCACATTTCCCTCCTTGTCCCCAGCCTCCCAGTTTCTTCCCACAGGCCACCAGTTTTACCAGTTGCATATGTAACTTTCCAGAGATACTTTAGTGCCAGCAGAGGAGGCCTTCCTGCCTCCGCCGCCACCACGGCGCCCGTGAGAAAGCTTCTGGCGAGGAGGGTGAAGACCGAAGTGGGCTCTGAAGTTTCCCCTTAACTGCGCCACCTTGTAGAAGATGGAATTATGGGTGCTGCTGATCTTGAGCAGTTTCCTCAGGAAACAAAGTGAATGGAAAAGCTGGGGATCCTGGTGAAGGGGTTATAACCATTGAAAGGAGCAAAAGCAGATCATTGTAACTTCTGAGGGGACTTTCTCCAAAAGGTATTGGATATATCTCGCCAAACAATATTTGAAGAAGAAGAAGCTACGTGATTGGTTGCATGTAGTTGCCAACAGCAGAGAGTTACAAATTGTGTTACTTATAGATTAAGCAGGATAAAGAAGTGGAGGAAGATGAGGATTAAAATTCATTTATCTGGCATATTTTGTATGCTTTTTTGCTGCTGACGATGATTTGAAACTCCAACTTTTTAAATTCTTTTATTGATTCTCGAGAGAGGGGAAGGAAGGGAGAGAGGAAAAAAAATCATTGATGTGAGAGAGAATCATTGATCAGTTGCCTCTTGTACATGCCCCAACCGGGGACCGAATCCACAATCCAGGCATGTTCCCTGACCAGGAATCGAACTGACAACCTTTTGGTTTACAGGATGGTGCCCAACCAACTGAGTCATACTGGCCAGGGCTATGATATATGAGTTGAATAAAACAGCAACCATTCAAACCCAACATAAGTGTGTGTGTGTATGTGTGCATGTGTGTGTGTCCCCTTTTCTATACAAATGGTAACATGCTGTTCACGCAAGTCTAGGCCGCGTTTTAAAAAGTTTTTTATTAAATACTGAGTAGATACAAAAATAGTAGCTATACAGTATATAATTTTTTTTTTAAATCATGATGCAATAAGCCACCCCGTACCCACCACCTGTCCTAGACAAAGGAGCAGATCTTTTAAAATCCTCTCTGTGGACCTTCTCCACACCAGGTCTTCTTTCCCTAAATTCTACTCTGAATGTTATGCTTATCATGCCCTTTTTCTTTATAGTCCTGCCACATGTTTATATCTCCATATAATAAACATTGTGTGGTATCCCAGCTTTTTAGATTTTGAAGAGAAGAAAGTGTGTATTTCGTGAAGTCTTCTACAACTTCCTTCTCTCTCCCTGCCTCCCCCCACCCCCATTACGGTCCTGTGGTTCAGTAGTGTTGGTACACATGGCTGCGGTTAGTTCGTTTCCACTCTGGTATGGAATTCCTAGTATTAAGATAATTTTTTGTTGCACTATTTAAGAACAGCTGGGTTGCTTCCAATTTTTTGTTTCTAGAAACAGTGCTGGTGTGAATGTTCTTTTTCTTTCAACTACAGTTGACATTCAATATTTTTTTTCAGGCGTAGAGTATAGTGCTTAGACATTTATGGAACTTACTGAGTGATCCCCCTGTTAAGTCTACTACCCACTTGGCAGCACACATCGTTATTACGATGTTATTGACTATGTTCCCTATGTTGTACCTTACATCCCTGGGACGACTTTGTAGCTGCCAGTTTGTACCCTTAACCCTTCACCATTTTCACCAATCCCTTAACTTCCCTCCTGTCTAGCAACCATCAATCTGTTCTCTGTGTCTATTCGTCTGTTTCTATTTTGATTGTTCATTTTTTTTTATTTTTGTTTTTTAGATTCCACATATACGTGAAATCATATGGCATTTGTCTTTGTCTGACATTCCATCCATGTTGTTGAAAATGGTAATATTTCATTCTTTTTATGGTCAAATAATATTCTGCTGTGTATACGTGCCATGTCTTCTTTATCCAGTCACGTATTGATGGACACTTAGGATCTCCCCAGGGCATTTGCAGGGTCTGAGGGAACACGCATTGCGAATTTCAGAAGACAATGCCAAACTGTTTTCCAGAGTGGTTGTGTCGATTCACATACCTGCCAGCGTATTTGAGAGCTCTCTTCACTCCTCTTCCTCACCAACACTTGGAATTATTAATTTTTAAAAGTTCTCAGACTGGTACATGTGGAATCGTAACTCATGGTGATTTAAATTTTCATTTCCCTAATTATGCACATCAAATTTTTACTTAAAATATATTTTGGTGATTGTTGTATATCAGAGCAATGAGAACTTCCTTTTTTCCCCTCAGTTTTATCGAGAAATAATTAATGTACCTTACTGTGTAAATTGAAGGTGTACAGCGCGATGGTTTGATTTACGTCTTGTGAAATGATTACCACAGTAGGTTCAGCTGACATCCATCTTCTCATATAAATACAATGAAAAGAAAAGAAAGAAAAAAGAAAAAATATTTTCTGTTTCTGGTAAGAACTCTTAGAATTTACTCTCAACTTTCCTATATGTCCTACAGCAGTATTAGCTATAGTCATTATGTTGTACACCATATTTCTAGTACTTTTTTATCCTATACTTAGAAATTTGTACCTTTTGACCGCCATCCTCCAATCCCCTTCTTCCACTCTCCGCCTCTAGTAACTACAAATCTGATCTCTTTTTCTATGTTTTATTTTTGTTTTTGTTTTTAGAAGTCACATACAGCGAGATCATACAGTATTTCTCTTTCTCTGACTTATTTCACTTAGCATAATGCCTTCAAGTCTTATCTATGTTATTGCAAGTGGTAAGATTTCCTCATTTTTTTAATGGTTAAATAATATTCCGTGTGTGTGTGTGTGTGTGTGTGTGTATCACAACTTTTTTATCATTCACCCATTAATGAACACTTAGGTTGTTTCCATATCTTGGTTATTGTAAATAATGCTGCCATTAACATGGGGTCACAGGTATCTTTCTGAGTTAGTGTTTTTCTTTCCTTTGGATCAACACCCAGAGGTGGAATTGGTGGATCATATGGTGACTCTATTTTTAATTTTTTGAGGATCCTTTATACTGTTTTCCATCGTGGCTGCACCAACTTACAATCCCGCCAACAGTACACAAAGGTTTCCTTTTTTCTACATCCTTGCAAGCATTTGTTATCTCTTGTATTTTTAATAATGGCCATTATAACAAGTGTGAGGTGATATCTCATTGTGGTTTTAATTTGCATTTCCCTAATGGCTAATGATATTGTATATATTTTCAGGTACCTGTTGGCCTTTGGTATATCTTTTTTGGAGAAATGTCTATTCCGGTCCTTTGCCCATGGGTTTTGCTCCATTCTTCAACAGTGTACTCCTCCTTTCTGGGGCTGGAGGGTGTTCCATCATATGAAAATCTGACTGATTAAACCAGTTCCTTATTGGTATACGTTGAGTTGGTTCCAGTCTTTTACATCCATTCTGCAACGCATGGCTTTGCATATGGATAGTAAAGTGGGTCTGTGCCCAGGGGAGTCTACAGGCAGGTTTCTCACAACGGGACCTCCAAAGGTGTTTAGGTGAAAGTGGGAGACAGTTTTTGGTCCCTTCTGGCCCTGCGCCTGTCTATTTCCATCAAGTCCTCTCAATCTCTTGAGTTCCCCAAGGTGGGAGCCGGATCTCCCTGCCTATTTCCACACACAGTCTTTTCACCTCCCCCTTCCCTCTGCACCAACCCAGAACCAACCTGTGGCCCCTGCACTGCCACCCCCACCTCCACACGGGTCCCTCAGGGGTGCTCCCTACCCTGGCACCTCCTTCTGTGGCCACCCCCATCTCACCATTGGTATCCCCAGAGGGGCTGGACTGCGCCCGGCCCTGAAGGAGGGAAAAGGGGCTGACAGCCACCCTCAGAGAGTGTCTAGTCTGGGAGGAGGGTGACAGACCAGAATGACGAGCACAGATGCCAGCCCAGCACCTATTAGCTGTTCGGCCAGGGCAGCCCCCATATTCCTGAGCCTCGCTGCTTTATAAAACGAGGACAGTAACTCCTCTGGGGCTTGGGGCGAAGGGGGCCAGTGTTTACAAAGCACCTCACATTCATGCGCTTGAATGCCATAGCTTTCCTTGTTACGGAGAATCCTTCTAGTTCAAGGAGGCCTTGATAGTGCTGTGACAGAGGCAAATTCAGGGTCTGTGGGCACCTGGAGGAAGGGCAGGGAAGCCCGAATCGGAGGGCTTCCTCGGGGAGCAGATATCTGAGCTATGTCTGTCTAGACAGGCATCATTTAAGCAGGTGGGCAATCTCGCTTGTGAAGGAGAGATCCTGGAAATCAGAAGTGTGGAGGGGGAAGGTGGAAAGGTTGGGATGTGTCTGAGGACTAGGGAGTAGTTTGGGGAGAGACAAGGAGGGTAAAGGAGGTGGGACTGAGCAACAGACATGTGGCTGCAGCCCCATCTTAAAGGCCTAAATGGGCACAATGAGGTCCTAGGGTGGGCCCAGGAATCTGGTTGGCACCAGCAATTCAGATGCACACTCGTGTTTGAAAATGGCTGTTTTCAACAGAGTGAGGAGGGGCAGGCAGGGTGGAAAGATGTGGGGTCAGTAGAGCTGGACCTGGTTACCAGAGAGCCCAGCGGCTGGCCTGCAGGGTTCTTCCTCTGGGAAGAAGCTTGAGAGAAGCCTTTTACTGCATTTGACTCAGGACTCCCCCCCTCTACCCCCACTCTTCTTTGACCCCACTCTTCTTTGACCATTGAAGGTGCAGGGACTCCCACGGGTGGATGCCTGGGGCACTGCATGTGAAAAGAAAGGGTGAACTGCATATGCCCTCTGGGAAGTTTGGAAGCTGACCTGGCGAGTGGAAAGCTCTGGCTGGTTAAGCAGCTATAGCAACCATTTTCCATCTACATGCTTTAAACTCATAGGGCCAATCTCCCCACAGTCCAGGTGGGTTGTTATCATACTCTCAAGCCCCTTTCTTGCAGAAACTGAGCCTCAGAGAGGCTGAGTCACTTGTACAAGGTCACACAGCCAGAAAGTGGTGGAACTGGGAGTCATGCCCAGCCATCTGATTCTGGAGCCCACACACAGCCTTCCTCTCCCCCTCCCCATCCCGTAGCTGTTGCATTTACACCTCTCAAATCAGAAGGTGCAAACAGATATACAGTGATATTCCTCTTCCTACCCGTGTCCCAGTTTTCCTTCCTAGAGGGGAAACTAATAAGACTAGTTTCTTATAATTGGTTCTAGGATATTCTATGCATATACCAATACATAAATTCTATAGATATTCTCCCCTGTTCTTTTGGACAACATATAGTAGCATCTTATAGTCTTGTTTTGCACTCCATTTTTTCTTTCTTCCCTCGATGTTTCTGGTCAGTGTTTCCATGTCAATTCACAAAGAGCTTTTTCTTGTTCTGCTTTATGCCTTATCTATTCACCCCTCCTCTCTTTGGCAGGTGAGTAGGGGCTTCTCAACCTATACAGCTATAAACCATTCTGAAGAGCCTTGACCTCAGGTCATGTTGCATGAGCAGAAGCATCTGTTGGATAACTGTGGACCACAGTGGGCACCATTCATTATATTCTCCCCAAGTTTTTTCATAGACTTAACTGTAAAAATATTTCTACCTTCTGTAATCCAACACTCTCCCCCACCAGCACTTTCTCCCATAGACTCTGGTTATCTGGTAAATGTTCTGTCTTCTGGGTACTGCTCTGGGGAGGACGCAGGCTGAATTCCAACGCACAGGAGGCGGACACTCAAACCAGCGCGTTGCACACACTCTTCCAGTGATTTGCCGTTACCTTCATGTAACATTTCCTCATTTGGTGGTCAAAACCACCTTGTGTGGGCCTGGCAGAATTGCCCCCACTTTACAAGCGGGCAAGCTGAGGCTCAGAGACACCCTGCCTTGCCTTTGGCTGTAGTTGGCCGCTCCCCTGCAGGCCAAGGAAGAAGGGAAACCCAGGGCTCCCGACTCCCAGTACAGCCCCGCTCCCCTGGGCCACACTGCCTCCCAGTGGCTGTTGAAATGCAATGAACAGAAATGCAATTTACTTTCTGGCTGGCTTTCCATACACAGAAATACTAATGGCACAGGGCCTTCAAAGCTGTTTTTGCCAACAAAGATTAGACTATCTGGCCAACGTTTTCTGAGTCCTTACACAATCTAGTCTCTACATGCATTAGCTCATTTGCTTCTCAAAAACAGGAGGGGTAGGCGCTGTTGCTATCCCCATTGTGCAGATGAGGTTAAATGAGTAATAAATAGCAGGGCTGGGATTCAAACCCACGTTCTTAATGTCTCTACACATTGCCTCCCGTACATGATACTAATATATTGTCATTATAATATTATTTCAAGCCTCTTGAAATAGAGGCTCTCTCCTTGGCATTTCAGAGATGACAGGAAGTTACTTCACCCTTAAAAAGCTAAATACCTTTTGAGCAGCTTGGGCTTTGTGATTGCACAAGCAGCACTGCCTGCCCTTGGCTGGCAGCCTTGATCTTGATGGAACAACATACTCCCAGGTGTTTCTCAGCCCGAACGCTCAGGCCTGCCTGCTTTACCCCACATAAACAGCTCTTTCTCTTTCTGAGTTCTTATAAAAACAAAAGAAGTTTTTCCCAAATGTAACATTGCATTGCACTATTAAATGTGTCTTCACTAACTCCACTCACTGCTGTCCCTGAAAGCAGGGGGTGAAAGCAAGCTCCCAGGGGGCCGCAGCTCCCACCTCTCTGCCCTCCCCCGCTCGTCCTGCCACGCTGCTGGGTGCTTTCACCACCGCTTGCCCGGGCCACCGATGCCCTGGCCTCCCGGTTCCTTGACCTCCTCTCCCTCAATGATCCCATCTTCCCTGGATCAGCTACTCTGCCCCACGGTCAAGCTCCAGGCCCTTCAAAGACGCCAAGTTCAAACTTCTTTGTAGCTTGTTCCTTCCAGCCTACACCCCAGAGGGCCCACAGTCCGCAGACCTCGCCACATTTCACTGCCCCCTTAAACCCCTTTTCCTCTCCGATTCCAGCCTCAACTCCATGGTCAGTTATCACAACTCCTTTCTTGTCTACACTCTCCCCTCTCACACCCTGAATTGCTAGATCGCACTCACCACACAAAACCCCAACACAGCTAACTCCGTCTCTCTGCCACTCCACCTGCTCTGCTGTTACATGCCGTTTGGCTATTCTGCCCCCTCCTACAGCGCCAGCCCCACGAGGCGGGGGCTGTGTCTTCTGTCCGCCCCAGAGGAGCGCCTGGTGCACCGTGGGTACGCATTTGGTGACTGTGCATGTTTGGTGAATGAATTTCCAAGTGTGGAGAAAGGACTGAGGGCAAGTTTACAGTAGGAACTGGGGGGAAAAGGTGGGAGATGGAAGCCACGTTTTTATCTGAGGGGCTAGAGGAGGGTGGGAGAGCAGGTCAAGGAACACAGGCCCGGCGACTCCTCAACTCTGCCCCAGGAGAGGCTGCTATTCCCTCCCAACTGGCTCTTCTTGGTCTGGGTAGGGGGACTTGAAAGATTTCTTCATTCTGAAACCCAAATTACAGGATTTGCTGAAGTGTTGCCAGTATTGGTGACCTAAGTTTCTGAAATAGTGTTTGGGTGGCAGTGATTAGCAAGGACGTCTAAGGCCAGGAGTGACCTGACCGGTCACCTCTCCCACCCCCTAAACTTTACGAGCAGGGAATTGAAGCCAGAGAAAGAGGGAACACACGGGCACTGAAGGCAGAGCCAGGACTCAGCCCAGGCCCCCTGCCCTGGAGTCCTGGGTCCTCTGCTACTGCCTGCTATGCCACCTCATTCTGCTGTCACATGCAGTCACTTGCCCAATTGTCCCCACATTAAAAGAAGCAAAGAAAATGTGTTGTCTAAGCCACACTACAAGTCAGGTGAAAAATACTGTGAAAGAGCCTCAAGGACCTGCCAAGGCTCCAGCACCTGTGTGATGAGCGAACCACATGACAGATCGCAGGCCCCTGCACACATTCCCGCGGCTAATCCCACAACCGCCCCTCAGCTGGCTACCCCTATCAAGGGGAACTGAGATACAAGGAGGTTGCACAACTACGCACAAAGTTAGGAAGTGACAGAGTCAAAATTCAAACCCCTGCGTGATTCAAGAGTTTATGCCTATAATCTTTACTCTCCAGGGCCTTAAATGCCCCACCAAATGACTTTCCAATTTAGGCAAACTTTTCCCTTGAAAGATTTGAGTTCTGTTGGCAAAACACTTCAAGTCTTGTGAAACACGATGCTTGTTAAATTGGCATTTCAGTCCCAAGTCTGAGGGGGAAGTAGCAGGGAGCCGAGAAAGGGAGCCGAAGCTCACCAAGTCCCCTTCACTCCAGGAGCTTTCTGCACGTTAAGTCCGCCTCGTTCTCACAATGGGCCTCTGTCATGGACAGCGAGTCCGAGGTCAAGTGGGATTTGAAGCGTAAGTGTTCCACTCAATCCAGAGGCTTCCCAAGGCCACGTTACACAGGATGAGGTTAAACACTACCAATAAGGCATTTCTGGATCCGAAGCTTGGAGTTCAAAGTAATCCTAGGAAGTCCCAGTGCGGCTCTCTAACCATTGCATTCTCTCTTTCCTCTTCTCTCTGAAGAACTAAAAAAATACGGTGCAGGCTGGAGTTTCCACTGAGATGGGCAAAAGAGTTTGGACTGATTAATCATCAAGTTTTCATTCCAAAAACAGAAACGACTTGTTCTAATTTGCCAAACCTTACATTAAATACATGTTTTTAAACTGAATTGTCCACAGAACCCAAGTTTGGCCATTTATCTTTTTAAAGGTCAGTGAACTAACGTGAGGTTTCTAAATAGAGGTGGCCCAGTGGAATAGAAAGAACCGCAGCCTGGGAGCCCCGGGTCCTGGGCCGGGCTCTGCCGTGAGCTTGCTGTGTGACCTCGAGCTGGTCGCGTCCTACCTCTGGGCGCAGCACTATGAAATCGCAGGGTTTGGGTCTGATGAGCTCTCTGTTCCCTTCTAGACCTAAAGTTTCAGGACAGGACAATGCGCTCTGGGGTCAGACACTGGAGTTCAAACCCCTGTTTCATCACTTACTAGCTGGTAAGTGAACCAGTTGGACAAGTTGCTTAACTACTCAGTGATTCAATTTCTTTACATGTAAAACAGAGACTGATAATACCTGTGTCACAGGTATTGCGAAGAGTAAATGAGAGAATTCATATACTTTGGTTGGCACAGTGCCCGGCACAAACAGAAGATGTATTCAATATTGGGTAGTCACAACAGCGATGAGAGTTCTTTGTTATTAAAAATCAATAAAACCACTATGTTGTACACCTGAAATGAATAGAAAATATTGAATATAAACTACTACTGAAAAAAATTAAGTCCATAAAGAACGAGGTCATCAAAATATGAACTTTCACCAGTAAATATTTATTGAGCACATATTCTTCATTTCAGTGAATACTTTCAGTTGGCTACACAAACCCTTCCAGCACCTTCTTTGCCATCTCCAGCCACAGAGACTAGAAATCCAGATATCATCCTTCCCAGCCTTGCTCGAAGCTTAGAATGGCCATGTGACCCATGTTTTGGCCATGAGACATAAGCTACTGGTGGCTCTAGGGGCCAGCACCAGAGGAGAGCCCCGTGCCACTGACCCTTCTGTTTCTTCCCACCTTAAATATAAATATGTTATGTGGAGCAGTGGCAGCCGCCTTGTGACTACGAGGCACAATCACATGGAAGAAAAGTCAGCAAGCCCGGCATGTCCTCTTGTAAGGTTGAGAAGAGCCCAGGTCCTGGATGAACAGAACAGAGAAGCCAGACACAGCAGCTGCTGGCTGTTAGACCCCTTGCTATGTGAAAATACAAACTGTTCGTTTAAGCCGCTGTTCGCCAGGCTTCCTGTTCCTTGTAGCTGAGCCTATCCTATCTCCTACCCCGTTCAACAAACATTTACTAAGTTTCTGCTCGTGCTAGGCACCATTCCAGGTATTAGGTTTTACAGCCTATTCAGGCAGACAGCCAAGTCCTTAAAAAAAAAAAAAAGTAATAAACACCTAACAGGTGATACAATTGAAGTATTTATATGGCAGCATGAAGGCATAAAGGAAGGAGTAGATTATTCCTTCTAGACTGTAAATGCTTTCAAAACAGATAATTTGTTTTTCTTACCAATACATCTCCAGCCCTTCACTTAGCATATATAGTCAAAGCTCAGTTTGTTCAATGTGGTAACTGTTAGTCCTGCTCACCCTGCACAAAGGATGATACCACTTCTGTGCCCTTGTAAAGTTAGGTGTGGCTATGCGACTTACTTTAGCCAATACAGTGTGAGGAGAACTGATATATGTTAATTCCGGGCGGAAGCAGGTAAGAGCTGGTAGAAATCTCCGTGCTCTCCCTTCCCCCTGCGGCCGTGGCCAGTGAAAATCAACCCTGATATTCCAAGCTACAAGTAGTTGAAGGTTATAACTGGAACATAAGCTAGCTGAACCTGATGGACTAACCCAATGGATGAATCATTGATTAAAAAATTTATAAATAGATAATGGCAGTGTTGGGAATGGGTTAAAGGGGTGAGGAGACCCAAGCAGGGAGCCTGAGACAGGCACTGCTGGTTCCCTACCCTCCGGAGACTGCCCCTCACCCTTCTCTCCCTCCCCCGGGCCGGCCTCAGAGACAGCGGAGGCCCTCTGGTGGTTTTCCCAGCCTGCCCTGCGCCTGAGGCTTGGCGGTGGGACCGAGTGCTGGCCCGTGGACGCTGAGGGAGAGTCTCCTAGAGGGCTTTCTGGGGGGAGTTTTCTCTCCTCATTATTTAGGCTACTCTGCAGTGAGTTTTCTGTTACTTGCAGCGGAAAGTACCCTAACTGATACAGCGTTGCTAGCTACAATGTTGCTGGAATCCTCCTGAGAGACAAGCACAGCCCTTCCTAGGGGGACGGAGAGGAAGGGTGGAAGCTAAGCAAAACTAGAAAGTAAAACTGTTAGGACTTGGTGGTTGATTGGGTACAAGGGTTGAGCTGTGTGCTGTACAGAGTAAAAGAGGTCTAAAAACCCAGATAAAGTGTCAAGGATACCAGTGTGAGGGACATAATGAAAACACCAACTATACAAGGCACCCATCCAAGGGCCCATGGGTGCTATAGGAGCTGGGGGGGAGGCCGCAGGGAGGCCGCGTCTGGGACCAAATGTTATAGCTAGTGTTTTACAAATAATCTTTGCCTTACAACTTTTATTTTTAACTTTGTTTCAATCACTTCCACGTATTAGATGGAAAGGCAATAGAAGACAACTTAGTCCAATACCAAATATCCTTAAAATGTAAACACCATTAAAATATGGCTATGTAACATACTATTAAGAGGATATGCTGTAGGTTAGGGGTCCCCAACCCCCAGGGATACAGACCTGTACCTTTCCCTGGCCTGCTAGGAACCAGGCCACACAGCAGGAGGTAAACAGCGGAAAAGCAAACAAGTGAGACTTTGCTCCAGCTGCCAAATTACAACCTGAGCTCTGCCTCCTGTCTCCCCTGCCCCAACTCCCAAACCCCAACCCGGTGTCTGTGGAAAAATTATCTTCCACGAAACTGGTCCCTGGGACCACTGCTGTAGGTGATTCCATTACTTTCAGATGCTATGAGCTTTCAATGCTTTAAATATTTAAGACAGTGCAGTGATGAGCTCTTTTGGCTAGAGCTTTTCCTTTGCCTTAGATTTTCTCCCTAGAATACATTTCCAGAAGTAGAATCACTAATTTAAAGACAAATTGGAAGCGTTCAGCCTCACCCAAGACGTAACTGCTATGATTCTTCATAAATAACCAAACTGTTTGATAAGACAAGGGTCTCAAGGTCCAGGCAGCTGTAATGCTATCTTGCTAAACGTTAAAATGTATTTTGCAGATGCAGCAGTAAACAGGATGAGCTGACAACAGCACAACTGGATAGGCTGGGTAGATCAGCTGGTTAGAGCATCTTGGGGGCACCAAGGTTGCAGGTTCGATCCCCAGGCAGGGCACATACAAGAGTCAGCCAATGAGTACATAAATAAGTAGAACAACAAATTGATCATCAAATTGATGTATTTCTCTCTCTCCCAGAATCAATTTTAAAAAACACAACTGGACAAATGTAGCCAACTGCAAAGAACAAATCAACATGTAATTGACCAAACAGTCTATACAAGCAATGACTAAGACTAAGCTTCCCTCTGGAGAGGCTGGGATTTGGATATGATCCCCTGGCTCCTTTACTTGCTACAAGTAAATAAAATTACCTTGTAACAAGCCATGTCTCATTTTTTGGATAGAGCGCCCCAAGAGGCGAATCCCTTGCATTCTGTAACAAAACTCTTTTCCAAAATGATTCTATCATTCCATGTGAGAATTTTGTTTATTAAAAATACAAAAGGAATCACCTGATTCAGGAAGAACCTAGTACATGCTATGGCTATTTTCACCTTACGAGCTTAGCCCTCAGAATTGTCCTTTTCGTCTTAGATTGCTTACAGCTAAGGCGTGCCACTTCTGTTCTGAGCTTGTGTGGTCTGAATAGGGGTCTTATGGTGTAGATATTGTTAACTGAACTAGAAAGCATTATGTTTCCTCATCTTTTCTAAAAAACAAAGTCACAACACCTTATCAAGCAGCTAAACAAAGTAACCGCTAAATAGTAAAACAAGTAAATCAACATGATGAATTAGTTTTAAAAAATTAGTTTTAAAAACTCTTAGATTCAAATAATACTCTAGTTTCTTGAGAAATAAATGTTTCTGTTCTTTTCTTACTAATCCCCGGTTATTGTCAATCACAGCCTGTTGTCATCCTGGTCGTGGCCCTGATTAGAATGGGCCAACCTAGCCAGAGTGGAATGAAAACGTCCTTGCAGAGTTGACGTAAGGAACTGTCTAGCTTCCCACACCAGGAATCCATTATCCTGGCCATGGAGTTACCTTCACGCCCAACTGTGGGCCCAGGCTCTGCACAGGGGCTGAGACGTCTCTGGGCCCTGGAGACGCAGACAGGAGCGGGTGGCCATGTGGGCCGGACTGTCACCTTTCTCCTCCTGAGAGTCAGGACAGTTCCGGGCATTAAGAGAGGAGCACGTCCCCGGCAGACACGGGTAAATGATGTCCAAAGGGATGGCTGGGGCCTACCTCCCAGTTTGGCTAGACATCAAATACCTGCATCATCAGAACCTATGCATGAGTATATGGACAATGAATTGGGAAACTTTCCCCAACTATAGGACTGGCAAAACTCAATATAATAAGTGTTACTTTACTGTTCCGAATCTAATGTCAAGAACCTTTGGATTGTATTCCGAACATTGCAAACGATATATTGTAAACGGTCTGATTTCCTTTTGTTCTTCTGAAGACTATTGCTTTTTAAATTTATTTTTTATTTATTTGTTCATTTGTTTTAGCAGTCAGTTCACTCGGCTGAACTGTCAAACTGCATATACAGTCTCCTCTCTGGTAGCTGGGAGCTGAAATGGTAGAGTCTGTCCTGCACACGTGGGGTTCAGAGATCTGAGCAGCGTTTACACAGAGGTGGGGGCTCTGCCTTCGTGGTTCCGTATCCTTTCCAGGGTTTCTCCTCACTTTCCAGCTGCGTGGTCACCAGAACTTGACAGACCCTGCGGGTTTTCACACCAGTACCATGGGGGCTTCTATCCTAGATTTACTTAGGCCACAGGCCCTGACTAGGGCCTTCCCTCAGGCAAAAACTACAAAAAACCACAAAACTTATCCAAGGCTATTCCCTTCTTTCAAGTGGTGACTCCTCTCTACTATGTGTGCTTTGATCACTCACCAGTGTCTTCATAGCTGCTTTCATAACTCTGTCATGTGGGAGGTTTGTGGTTTAACAGAAGCTGCTCAGCCATTACTAATGCAGAATTCTGGTTAGTCTCTCTTTAAAATATTTGCTCGTTTGTTTTTAGAGAGAGGGGATGGGAGGGAGAAAGAGAGGGAAAGAAACATCAATATGAGGGAGGAACGTCAATCGGTTGCCTCTCATACACGCCCCTACTGGGACCAAACCCACAGCCTCGGCCTGTGTCCTGAGAACAAGTCCCAGCCGACTGAGCCACACTGGCCAGGGCATGCTAATTTCTTTTTTAATTTCTGAGAAAGATGATGAATTTCTCAGAATTTCCCAGCAGATTATTCTCTGTTTTATTGGTCAGAATTGTGTTCATTTGTTGTTTCTTAATCCCCTCTGTTCTGGGATTTGCTTTTGCTCTGAAGAAAGTAGACAGAATTGGGGTTTGATTAGCCAGGGAAAGGAAAGGGATGGCTGTTAAGCTGGAACCCAGTGGAACTTGCTGCACAGGATTATCAGTGCCTTTATCATGAAGGTTTACATTGTGGCCCTCCAATTTATCCCAGTCTTACCCCCATATTTCTTAAATGGATTCACTTGATTATGAAATCCTTTATCCACAGTCCACGCGTCAGAACGGGTCCTGTGGGATACACTTGGAACCCTGGTCTGAGCGGGGAGCAGTGAGGATGTCAGGCCAGTTTGTCACGACACTCAGTGTGCTTCACCACGGTGGCAGTCTGAGCAGCGGGCACCGGGCTCTACCAGTGTTTCCAGGTCAGCAACCGTTGTGGTACCCACAGCGATGGTTTGGACCAAAACTTGAGGTTTCTGGGCTCTTTACTGGGATAGACACCTGCGCTGGCCAAGCAAGTGTTGCCTCAGTTTCTGACAATCTGTCTCTGGAAGGCAAGGACCTCAGGAAAAATCCAAGGTAGATGAGTCTTTCTGCATAATGACAGTTAAACTTGGGGCCAGGGCTTTGGTTTGGTAATTAATCTAAATTCTGCTGGTTATCTGCATGGGTTTATGGTGTAACCAGAGACCTAGACCCTGGTGCTGGAACTGCCTTTCTCTGAAACCATTAGTTGGCTCCTGAACAGTTAAAAATAGGTTTTTAAAAAAAACGTGAAAAGATGAGGTAGTGTACCGGTAAGGACCATTTTGAAAAGGAAAGTTCCCTGCAATCAACCCCAGCGACAGTGGTTTTTACTATCGCGGACCCTGTGTTCACATGCCACAGTTGTAGGGGCTGCGTTTCCTTGATTCTAAAATTCCATCGATTTTAAGACTCAGCATCGATTTAGTATAAGCTTTTTAGGGGAAAAACATCACCAAAGAGACTAGTAAGAATGTTCATTGGTTGTGAGGTATATATCCCGATACCTGAAACTAAAATATGTGCATGGGGGCGGTGGAAACAAGTACCTTGGAATTGAGGAATAGAGTAGAAAAAAACATATCTATTTTATTTTGCAATGTACTAGGAAGTGTTTTTAAATTATTTGATTTTGAATCAGAAACAGGCTTACACTTCAACATTCAGAAGGAACAGAAGTGTTGTCAGTGACTTGTGTCCTGATTGGACGCCTCTTTGTCCCCTCCCATGTGTTTTCCGTCTCCACAATGGTCAGAGTCTTTTATGCTTACAACTGCAAGTGAGGTCATATTCTTTGGCCCCTTTTTTACACAAATGACAGCATATTAAACTCCCTTTTCTGAACTTCACATTTGCTCTTAAATTATCAAGATGGACTCCAATCATGTCTAGATTATTTTGATTTCTTTTGATTTTCTAAGGTCACATCACAAGCATTTCTCTATCTTTCTATATAATCATTATAATTATCCTTTTCAATGACTCTTCGGTTTTGTGGGGTGACAGGGCCTCAATTTAATAACAACCCCCTCTCGTTGAGTGTTTAGGTCATTTCCAGTGTTGCTGTGATGATTCTTACTCATTCAACAAGTATTTATTTGACACCACAAATTTTGACCCTCTTAAGTACCAGAAGTGTCTTCGCCCAGGGGGCTAACAGTCAAGCCTGGGGAGCAGCGAGCAGCATGGAAATAAGAGCCCAGAAGCGGTCCCACCCCCAAGGAGCTTCTGATGCAGTCTGGGCTCCCACCTGGGAGAAGGGAGAAGAAAAGGTGTTGATGGACCCGCCTGTGTGCACTGGCCAGCATGAACGGACAAGCTGGGCTGACTCATCAGTCTTGCGAGCTTGCTTACTGTGCATCGCCTCACACGCAGATCTCGGCCCCCCGGCCGGTTCCCACCATGCCCAGGACCCCAACTGTGGTGAATTTACAAAGGCAGTAAATAAAGAAAGAAGTACAAGGGATAGCACTTTGTAAGCACTTACCATGTGCCAGCACGACCACTTATGGGTTAGGTATGATCATTTCCCCATTTTACAGATAAGAAAACCAAGACACAGAGATGTTAACTAACTTGCACAAGGCTAACCTAGATGTGATCTGAACCCAGAGAACCTGGCCCCCCAACCAGCTACTCTGCACGGCCCAGGGGAAGGGGGCGAGACTTAATCCTGGGAACCTTTTTTCTTTGTTCTGTGGATGTCAACCCATCTCTTTTCTCAACAAGGGGAGTAAGATCGGGGAACCTGCAGTTCTCATTTATTGAAGGAGTATATTTCCTTGGTTGAGCCTGATTTTGTTCTTTCTCCCTCTCCAGAGAATTGCCTGCCGGAAACTTTGAGGCGGGGGCTTTCCTCCTCCACTGGGGGAGGGGCTGCCGAGCTTCTGACCCCGCTGCCACAGCACCTAGAGTGGTCCAGACCAAGGGACTCAGCCAGCCAGTCCTGGGGCTGCAAGGACCTGGAGGGATCCTCTTGATTCACACCTGCCCCAACCTTCCATCCTCTTTCTTCTGTCCGGCCCCCCCCCCCCCGCCCCGCCCTCCCACGCTTACTTCCATCCTATAGACACCCCCGTGTCCCATTTCTCCCAGCCCTTCCCCCTGGTTCACAAACACCTCGCCCCTAC
This sequence comes from Pteronotus mesoamericanus, assembly GCF_021234165.1. Classification (NCBI taxonomy): domain Eukaryota; kingdom Metazoa; phylum Chordata; class Mammalia; order Chiroptera; family Mormoopidae; genus Pteronotus; species Pteronotus mesoamericanus. Next base: position 6,365,945 of record NW_026555085.1, read on the forward strand.
CCTCGCCGGGCCCCCAGACGAGAGCAAGCCTGAACCTCACCAACCCCCACGCCGCTGTGAGCGCCGCACCTGACGCCTCCAGGCCAGCTACGGAGCTACGGAGCGAAACTGTCCGACTGATGCCCGTCTCCTGCCTCCTGCCCCATTGCTAGTAATTCAGTTCGTTCCCAGCTATTGGAACGAGAGGCCCTCTTCACCTCAGAATATTTCAAATGCCAAAACAAATAGCAACTTACGGCCAATGGGACCATCCACAGCAATTCTGCTTTGTTTGCTGTGAAGGAAGTAACAATGAAAACAGCACAAATGATTGACAGTGAAAAGTGGGTTTCCCTCCCACCCTCAAGCCCTGGTTCCCCTCCCCCACAAGTAATCATCCTGGGTGGCTTTATTTCTGAAATGTACATGGATATACATAGTGAGTCTTTTTTTTCTTCCTTTTTGACATAAATGATAGCATACAGACTGTTTAGATCTTTGTTTTTTAATTTTTATTTTTCATGCTTACAAATATATCTTGGAGAATTTTCCACATGAGCACATCCAGGTCTCCCTTATTCTTTTCTATTACTACAGAAAATTTCATTATGTTGCTATACCATAATTCATTTAACTAGCTTTCCACTGATATTTAGGTTACCTCTAGATTTTTGCTATTACAAGTTGTGCTGTATTTAACAACCCTGTGCATATACTTTTGGGGTCTCCTGTGAGTATTTCTGCAAGATAAATTTCTACAAGTATTTATTTAAAAATAGGTGGTGCCAAAATTACCCACGAGACTGCAGTTTTTCAATGGAGACTGAACAAATAGCTTAGGCTTGATGGCTAAATCGTTTAAAATGACCAAGTCTCTATTTTCTATGGGAGAGGGTCTTTATGACTTTAAGACACAAAAATCATAAATCACAAGGGAAGAAAATGATACATTTTAAACTTCTGTACCATAGAGACAATATAGAAAGGTTAAAAGAAAAGCAACAAAATGGGATTTGATATTTACAGTGCATTCAACTGATAATAATATTATTAATATTAGCTAGTATTAGTACCAACATCTACACTTTATTTTTAAAAAAATTTTATTGATTGATTTTAAAGACAGAGAGGAAGGGAGAGAGAGAGAGAAACATCGATTTATTGTTCCACTTATTGATCCACTCATTGGTTGATTCTTTTGTTTGTGCCCTGACCAAAGATGGAACCCACACCCCTGGTGTATCAGGAAGATGCTCTAACCAACTAAGCTACCAGCCAGGAGAGCCCAACATCTACCCGCTGTTAACAAGACAAACACTGGCTCCACCCCAGCGGGAAAAGGCTAAGAACAAGTAATTCAGAAAAGAGGAAACTGGAATGAGGAATGGATGAATGAAATGATACCCAGCCTCATGAATAATGAGGATAATATCAATTAAACAACAACGAGGTAGCATTTTGCATCCTTCAGACTGGCAAAAAAGTTTTTTTATTCTGGCAATACCAACAGAAGCAAAGCAATTACATTTCTTATAAACTCTCAGTTAGGATGTAAATTGACACAACCACTCTGGAGAGCGATTTGCCAACACCTAGTCAAATTGAAGAAGTACGTACTGAATTAACTATACTTTCTTATTTTGTATATTCGTTATGCTGTGGCATTCGTGGCCTCCCAGAGTGGGAAAAAACTGCCCTTTCCAGGGCTAGCCAATTCTTAGTGACAGCCGAGGGCCAGGAGTCCCCTTTTCCTACGCATACCACCCAATGCAGCGCCTCCTTCTTCTGTGTGGCTGCAGGAAGCAACATTTCTCTGCCCTGATCGCCAAGGGCCAGGTACCAGACAACTAGAGAGCCTGCAGACATTGTTCAGACCAGCCAGCCCTAAGCTGTTGCCTCTGCTCGGCCTCACCTTTCTCACAGAAAACAAAATAAAGACTCTGGGCCTTGCTTTCCCCACGTCCTTCCTTCCGCCGGCTCAGACTTGCAGCTTCCCCACATGGCATGGCCTGCCCTCTTGTCTCCAGAAATGTAAAAACCTTCTTTCAATGGCATTAGCCTCTCCGTGTCATCACTCAGTGACCTCCATAAATTAAAATTCCACGAGTACAATTGACGCACCCACATTGTCACCTGAGAAATTCCTACACGATGGAAACAACTCGAATATCCATCGGTAAGAGAATGATGAATATGTTGTCCCATAGTCTCATAATAGGTTACCAAAAGCAGTAAAGCAGAAGAGACTAGAGCCATGTATCACAACACTAAATGAATATGGCAAATGACAGAATACATTAATGTACTCGTTTATGTGAAATTTAAACATATTTATAAAACACTACTATATATTGTTTATAAAACATATTCATATAATGAAAATGAAAAACCATGGAAGGGAAAGAGTCTCTCCAACGTGGGATGTGGTTTCCCCTGGGAGGGAGCGTGGGGAGATTGGGAAAGAATTCAAAGGAGGTTTCACCTGGATCTGTGATGTTTCATTTCTTTAAAACCAAACAAATACTTGACTGAGATGTGGTAAAATGTTAAGGTTTGTTCGATCTGCCTGGTAGGTGCGTGGATATTTGCTATTCTATTTTTGATACTTTAGTGTATGTGTGAGCTATTTCGTAAGGAGAAGAAGACATGATGGAGGCTGCATGAATGAGCTCAATGTCACATAAACGGCCACCATGAAAGGATGTTCCCACATCAACTGTGTCAAGTTTTGTCTTCTCTCCTTAAGTCTTATTTTTTCAAATCGCTGACCTTTTAGAAAAGGTATAAATATTTGCACCCCACAAAGGATATACCTATATATTGATCAAGAATTCAAAAATGACATCATACCTCAGAAGACAAGTTCAATTAATTAGCAGAACCCTACTTTATTTTTCAGGAGAAATAAGAAAGAGAAAAATATTCTTTTTCTTCTAACAAAAGCAATAATTGTTAAACAACTTCTAAAAGGTACAATAAAAAAAATCTTCTGACTTAATTTTTCAGAATTTTCATGAATAAGAATTATTTCACCTATAACAAACTATATCTATACCTTAAACTATTTCTTCTGTCTTTTCTGAAAGCAAAGAGCATATTTTGTTTGTTTTTCTCAAGATAACATTTCCACATTTTGCTAGAAATATTTAATTGCATTAGTCATGAGGTTTTCGGCAGCGACTATCTAATGAACAATGGCTGAAACAATAAAGACATTCAATTAACTGACATAACAGGAAGGGGACAAATGGTCCGGGGCTTGGTGTAGTCATTCGACAATCTCCTCCGGGACCCAGGCTCTTCTGCGATCCTCAGAAGTTTGTAGCAGCCATCGTCCAAATTGGCCCTTAATGACCTCCACCTTCTGGTATTCACACCCCTTCCCCCGACTTTTTACCAGGGTTGGCCTGCGTGGCCTCAGCCTTGGTAAAATTTGGGAGGGATGTAAATATGGCAGAAGGGGTGGCATCACCTCTGAGATTAAGTTATAAAAAGGCTACGGCTTCTTTCTTGGGTTCACACTATCTCTTATTCTCTCTTTCTCTCTCCCCCTTTCTTTGCCCCCCTTTCTCTCACTCTCTCCCCCTCTCTTTCTCACTCCCTTGCATCTCTTATTCTGGGAAAAGCAAGCTGTCATCTTGCGAGCAGCCCAATGGAGAGGCCCACGTGGTGAGGCACTGAAGCTTGCCACCGACAGCCAGGGAAGAACTGATGCCTACCGGCAACGACAGTGTGTTTGGAAGTGGGTTCTTCCACCCCAGTGACCCTTGAGTAATCAACCCTTGTTAGCAGCTTGATTACTAAGAAACCCTAAGCAGTCACTACTACCCAGCTAAGCCATTTCTGGGTTCCTAATCCCCAACTGTGTGATATAGTAAGTGTTTATTGTTTTAAGGCATTAGTGTTTAGGTAGTTTGCGGCACAGCAATAGAGAACTAGTACACTCAGTGTCTGCCATGTTCCCCTCAAGGTGACTGCCATAGCTCCCACACCATGTTCTCATGGGATGGCACCTCAGGCAGGAAGGAAGGGTGATGGGGCTAAAAGGGCTCACCTTATGTTCCTTTCTCCTTTTATCAAGGAGGAAAATATTCCTTAGAAGCCACCCAGCAGATTTCCCCTTACTTCCCATTCGCCAGAACTGGGTCTCTGAGAGCCTCTAGCTGCAAGGGAGGCTGGGAAATCAATAATATTTTGAAAACTGTGTGTGGTGCCAGGTGGGTACCGGAAACACTGGATGGGGGGGGACATTTGTAAAGTATATGATTATCTAACCACCTGAAACTAATACTAAATAATATTGAATGTAAACTAATGGAAAAAAAAGCTATCTGGGCCTTTTAGCTCTTTGTGGGGAAGTGGGCATGGAGCAAACAGGCTGGGAATGGCTGCTCTGTCGCAACAGCAGCATCTGCCAGCCCTTCCTGCAGTTTCGTTGTGTCCGGTTGTTTTCACCTGGGATGGTTGCCTCATTACTGTATTCACTGTAGATTGGAAGTTAGGCCTTGATTAAATTCAGATTAAACATTGGTAAGATTACTCACAAGTGATGCTGTGACCTTCATATTCTTACATCAAGAAGCAACCAGAATCTTTCCTACATAAACATTTTACAAGATTCAAGCAGAGGGTGGTGCATTTCCATGAAAGCTAACCTGGAATCCAGAGGAGCCATGTCCTAGGTGGCTTCACTGATACCTGTGGGAACTCTGTTTGTCATAAATTCATTTTGGGTTGTGTTATGGGAATTGCGTGTGATAAACAGTCTCAGTGACTTACATGTTATCTCCTCATGGGCTGATGAATCATATAAGCAGTGTTAACTTGATTTAAAATACCTGAGACGTTATGCACTGACTTTAAAAATTAAATGCAGAAATGTTGGAATGTGGCCCTTTTATGATGTTACCCACTTGAAGTTTGTAGGGCTTCAGGTATAACATCAGGAACAAGGGGAAATGAGACACCCCTTCTCAGTCCTTTAACATGCAGGCCCAGGACAGACAAGGCCCGTGGCCTGTGGTCAGCTGTGCAGGGTGCTCCGCCAAGGCTGGTGCTTCTCGTGCGCAATCATGAATCTCTAGTTTGCACCTGCCGTGGACTGTCCTCATCTCCACGGAACCGAAGACTATGTTTTCCCAATGAAGACCAGGGCCTCCTCTGACAGCCAGGTCTGAAGAGCAGGAAGGCCAGCAGTTGTATTAGGACAAAGCACCGTCCTTGAAAGGGTAGGGGCCCCCAGCCTTCTCGAGCCCCAGTAGCCCATGTAGAGCAAGGTGGGCCTGCTTCCTATTTCACTGGGCATTTCGAGATGACACAGAAGGGAAATACTTGTCCCAGGTTGTCTTTCTTCAACATGACCCTGTGCTGTCTCCAGCTGCCTACTGTTCTCTGCAGCCCCATTGGCAGGGGCCTCTGTCCCCCTCTCTGAAGTCACCTTTCCACCCCCCCAGCTCCAGTGTCTTGCTGTCATCTCAGACTCATCTTAAAGATAACTCATCCTCCACCCAGTTTCCCCAAGTCGGTAAAAGGCAGCCCCGCTCCTCCCATCCCCCAAGGCAAAGGCCTTGACTCATCCCGCCCAGCCAGCCAGTCCCCTTGTCCTGCGAGTCTCTGCAGCTGTGGCTTCATTAACTTGTCTTCCTTCAACCCCCACCCTGGCCCGGCCGCCCGCATCCCTAGGAGGGGGCAGCACTGCCCTCCTCCCTCTCCCTCCAGCCCTGGCTCCTTGCCCTTGAAGAACTCCCGCCCAAGCGCCCTTCCAGCTCCTCCTGAACGTCGGCAATGGCACCTTTCCGTTCCACCCCACCTCCCTGGCCCATCTGTTCCGGAAGCCTTGACCCTTCTACCCTTTGATAATGGTAGACATACCACATGCTGGGCATTTTACAGCCATATCTTTAACCTTTAAAATACTGTGCAGCATAGGTGTTATTGTCCCCTTTACAGATGAGGAAAACTGAGGCCTGGAGAGGTTATACAGGTCAGGCTGCCTATAAACAGCAGAGCTGGGATTCAGCTCTTGTCTGCCTGATCTGAAGCCCTTCATCCTGTGTGACTGCCCCCCACGCCGCCCATTCCCTCCTCTCAGTGGAGCCTGCCACAATGCCCTCCCGCCTCCCCACAGCTTCTTCAAATCCCGCAACCCACAGCTCTGCCACATAGCTTCTCTGAGGGTTCCAGCCCATGCTGCTCTCCCCCGTCTCTCAACTTTTCTGGCAGGAATCTCAGCCTGCACAATTCGGCACTTAATTATAGACTGCCTGTCTGGCTATGTCACATTTGCCTGTTTTGTTCCCAGGAAGCCTGGAAGTGTCTGAGTTCAGAGATGGGACTTCCACTCATTCCTGTCCACAAGGGCCCGGCACAGAGCTGGAGTGCAAATACTCAGTGGAGCGGACCTGTTTTCCAGGAAGGAGGCTGGGTCAGGATGCTCCAGTAGCTGAATGGACTGCACCCTGGCACACCCACCTTCACCCTAGGTGTAAGCCTCAAATCTCTGTGGATACACACACACATTTAATCAAAAGGTCTCTTTCCAGAGGGAGGCAATTCTGTACCTGGAACGACCTACCCAAGAGAGAGAATGCCCTCCACCTGCATACTGGGCACTGCCCTCCCCGGAAACCCAGCATGGGCCAGTGGGGCCGGCGGAGTTGGTGGGGGCTCCCTGGGAAAGGTAAAACTTTGATATCACATCCCAACAGAGTATGGGGCTGGACTAGCCACTGGGTAGGGTGCTTAGTGTCTCACTTCTAATTCTGATCCTGCCTCTGGATGGTCTGGGGGATCGACAGGGAGCATTTGCTGTGACATTTTGAGGTTGTGAGGAAGACTCCCCACTCCAGAGCTACGCTGCACAGCTCCAGAGGGGGCGTGGACGGTGGCCCCTCGTGCTACGCTGGTCCCCCATACCCCACCTCCCTGCCCTCTGGGCTTCAAAACATCTCTCCCCTGATCCCGATGCCCCCATATGTGTGTTCTCGAGCTATTCATTCTTGGGGTTAAATGGTACCATCTTAAAATTCTTGTTCCAAAGTGGGAAGAAGAGAGGATAATATGAAGCCCTATACACTTCAAATGATCTAGATATCATATTGATTTTGTTCCTGGACACTGAGGAGAGAGCATGAAGGTTTGGGGTTTGGGGGGAGGGTGCTGGCCAAGGGGCAATGGGTCAGTGAAGGGCAGGAGAGAAAAGAAGATGGTGAGGATGGAGAGGCGGTACTGGCTGGGGCTCTGGAAGCCCCATTTGTCTTCCTGTACCGTTTTGTCGGTGGCCAGTTCAAACATGTGAACAAAAAAGTGCATAAGCAAAGGGGAGCTTATCTAAGAAGAATGAATAAAAACAAGCGTGCAACACACTACAGACACCACCACATGGAGCCTGAAGATGGAGCCCAGGGAGGTTGTCACTGTAGGGGGCATGGATGGTAGGAGTGGATCCCCTTCAAAAACCAGAGCCAACCTGCCAGTCCTGCCCCTGTGGGGAGGGGACACCATCCCCCTGGAGGGAGGCCAGCAGTGAGCCCCTTACTGCCACAGGGCCTCAGTGGGGGAGGCGTCCTCTGATAAGCATCTGAGGAAGTTTTGCAACACAAGTGTGAAGCCTTCTGGGCCAAGAGCTGAGCAGGTCCCGCCTCTTTGGGCCTGGCCCTGTGTGGCAGCTCGAATGTCCCTAGGTGTGTCTGGCATGGGCAGAGGGCTGAGGACTCCGCCAGAGATGAATCTAGACATGAGATGAAGTCACGGGGGCCCTCAGGACCAGACCCTGCTCGCACACCCAGGGGCTTCCTCACCTTGTCCTGGTGGATCTCAGCAGGCCCAGGCACGCTGCCTGAGCCACCCGTGGGTGCCCCAGCCAACTGGGGAGAGCTGGCCACATTCCGGGCCCGGGCTGGCAGGGAAGCTCGGCAGCCAGTTCCAACAGGAGGGCGGCCCCAGCTTGGGCAGGCCAGCGCTGAGGGAGGACTTCTCAACACAGGAAGCCCCAGGCCGAGGACATGGAAGAACAGGTGTTCAAGGGGGACCCGGACACCCCTCATTCCATCTCCTTCTCAGGCAGCGGCTTCCTCTCCTTCTACCAGGCTGGGGCTGTGGACGCCCTGCGGGACCTGGCCCCCCGCATGCTGGAAACCACCCATCGCTTCGCCGGGACGTCGGCAGGCGCGGTGATTGCAGCCTTGGTCATCTGTGGGATTGAGATGGGTAAGTCCTTTGTTCTGGGTTCCCTGGGGAGCCTCTGGGGGGATTCTCCACAGTGGAGCCTCGGGACTGCTCAGGAATGCTTTTGGGAGCAAAGCCAGGACTTCTGGGAGACAGGAGAGGATGAAGTTGGTCAAGTGGGATGGTGGGCAGCTATGACTTTTAAGGCTGTGGCCTGCCAGGTACCAGTCACTGGCTGACTCACCAGCTGAGCTTAGACCCATTTCTCTCTCTCTCTCTCTCTCTCTCTCTCTCTCTCTCTCTCTCAATGCTCTTACCTGTGCTGCCCTGCCTCCCTCAGTTTGAGGAAGGATCTCCCACAAACATCCCAGTCTCAGAAGTTACACTATGGCACAATCAGACGCGGGGGTGATGTGTTCTCCTGCTGGCCTTGTAAAATGCAGTTAACCTTGGGAAGGGCTACACTCCCTGTCTGGATCCCTTTGGTGGGGATGGATTTGTCAGACTTGCTTCTAGGTGGCTGGAAAGGTGGAAGCTGGGGACTGGGGGTGGATGCAGGGCCAGGGTGGGAAAGAACTGAGAAGGAACGTGGGAGCTTGCACTTTACCTTCTGCCCTGCTAGTGCAGCAGCCGCAGAGAAGGCTGGGGCCACACCGTTGACCCAGAGGCCAGAGCGCCATCCCATGCAGGGGGGCAGACACATTCCTAGCAGCCCCAGACAGCAGGCCTGGATCTGGCACTAGAGAGGACCAACATCCATCCATATGGGCCACCTTGGGCACATTTATTCATTTACTGTGCTGCTGTTCTGCGCCCAGCCTCTGTTCCAGGCACAGGGGACTCTGTCCTCGTGGAGTAGGAATTCTGGGGAGAGAAGACTCATAATAAACAATCAAACAAGTAACCTTATGATGTCACATCAGGAAGTGCAATACCTATGAATAAAATTACCCCAGGAAAAGGTCAGAGAATAGAGTGGGAACTAGTTTAGAAAGGGAGGTCAGGGAAGGCCTCTTGAAGGAGGTGACACTGAAGCAAAGACCTGAGTTAAGTGAGAGAAGAAGCCATTGGAAGATCAGGAAGGAAAGAATATTCTAGGATTCTAGGTGAAGAAGCAGCCAGGGAGCCGGTGGGGCTGGGGAGCGGTGGGTGAGGACGTGGGCGGTGGGGACAGGGCTGGAGAGCCCGGCAAGGGCCGGACCACGTGGGGCCTGCAGCCAGAGCAGCAAGCTCTGATTCCTCTGTGGGAGGTGGGAGCACAGACAGGCTGCGAGGGAGGCGGCGTGGGGGCGGCTAAGGGCACACACTCCACGTGGGGTAGATCCTAGCCCTGCCATTTCACAATGTGCCTTTGGAGCGAATTACTGAACACTCCGTGCCTCCATTTCTGCATCTATGAAGTGATGATTCTACTCTATAGGATACCTAATTCCCAGGGTAGAAACAAGGAAGCTACTGTAGCTCTAGGCCAGGGATGAGCACGGCAGGTGGAGGGCGGCGAGGGTGGTGAGAGGCAATTAGGTGATTAGATTCAGGAGGTACTTTGAAGGTAGAGCCAGCGAGACTTGCCGAAGGAATGGAGCCCCCACCTTCTGTCCTGGAATCACAGAAATCCTGCCCTTGGACACATTCCGTCCCCGGGATTCTCTCCCTTTCCGGGTGTCGGTGTTGCTCGTCTGCTCCTTGGCCCCCACCCTCCTCATGTCATTATTTCAACTTCTTAAAATAAACATCTGAAAGAATCAATGGTGCCCTCATCCTCTGGCATTCAAGGACTTTTCAGAATCAATTCAGCTATATCAATTCCATAAATACTGCCCATAAATACTTATATTTGTAAGTGTTTACAAATGTGTATGAATTCCATAAATACTTGGTCATGCTGTGACGAGCTGGGACAGTAGGGGAGAGGAACTAAAATCCACGAGAGAGACACTTGACGACAGGTGTGACCAAGAACTGGACCAGGTGCTGCCCATGATTAGGAGAGAAGTTCAGGGAACGATGAGAGGCAGGTGGGACTCATATCCTGTTTACAAGACGCACCCATGTCACTCCAGCCTTCTTCATTCAGTTTAACTGCCATGTGATTACTATTAGCTAGTGCTTCCTTTATGTCAGACACAGTTCTAAGTCTCTGGGATATTAACTCATTCAGTCCACACAACAGCCTCTGATGTGAAAACTATTATTATCTCCATTTTACATAAGAGGTAACTGAGTGACAGAAAGCTTTAATAACTTGCCTATGGCCATACAAACAGTAATTGGTGAAGCTGGGATTTGAAGCCAGTCTGGCCAGAGTCTCCACACTCACCCTTTAAACCACCCTGCTTCTTGACAAAGGGGTGCCAGAGATGTAGATGCTGGTTGTATAAATAGCAGGGACAGGGAAATCCCTCTTAGCGGGTGGAATTTGCACTCAGACCCAGGAAGGTAGTCTCCACTCAGAGGGACAAGTGACTTGTATAACGTCTATCATCAGTTAGGAGCTCAATCAACAAGAGCCAGGACTTGGTCTCCTGACTGTCTTCGCTGCTCTTTACCTCTTCCAGTTTATATTTCAATAAGACTATCTCATGGTTCATTTAGCCATTCTGTTGGCTGACACAGCCCTGTGTGTGTTGTTACAAACAGCACTGCAATGCGCATCTGTGTTTGTGCCTGCCGTGCCCACGTGGATTGTTTCCCTTGGGCATGCATCACGGTAGCGACACCGGACTTGGTTTAATTACCCTCCAAAGTGGCTGTACCTATTCAACCACTAATCTCCCCACAATGTCATCAGCCATTGGTACTGTCAGACAGCAAAGTTTTAATTCAGTTTAATGAATGTGAAATTATGTCTCACTTTATTTAATCTGCATATCCTGATTACTAGAGATGTTAAGCATCTCTGTGTATATACTGATCACTTGTGTTTCCTCTTCTGTAACTTGCTTGCTCATGACCTTTTCCTATTGTTTTCTACGGAATTAGCTTTTACTCTTTAATTTGTACATGTTCTTTCCGTTGCCTGTACGCTACTCATTCAGTCAGTTACAGACAGTGGAGCTGTCCCACTCTGTAGCCTGTTGTTATTTTGTTTATGACGTCTCTTGCCATTCAGAAAATTTTAATTTTAACGAGTCAAATGTATTAATCTTTTTCTCTTACAATTTGTGTTTCTTAATACCTTTACTCTGTTACCATGATGTCTTCTATATTTTCTGTCAAAGGTGCTAAAGTTTTGCTCTTTCATATTTAGGTCAATCCAGCTGGAATTTATTTTGTGGCTAGTTTGAGGTAGAAGTCCACATTTTCAATGATTTTCCCATGTGCTAACCTACCCAACTGTCCCCCACCATGGAGAGGCAGCCCTTTCCACACTTGTTTGACATGCTGCCTCTGGCACAGCCAAGTTCCTGGATTCTCAAGAGTCTGTCCCTGAAGTCTCTCTTCTCTTCCCCTGGCTCATTTGTCTACTTTCATGCCACATCACTCTGCCTCAATAACTAGAGCCTTATATAACAGCACATCATATATGGCAGCCCCTCTCCTCCTCCTTTTCCAATTTCATCTTTAAATACTGCCTTTATTATTCTTGACGCTTTTCTGTCCCATGTGAAAAGCTCTGTTGGGATTTTGATTGGAATGACATTTTTTCCATTGATAAGCATAATCTATCTCTCTATTTATTCTGGCCTTTTTGTCCTTTAATAAAGACTTTGTATGTCTTTTATTAGATATGCTAGTTTTTGTTGCTATGGAGAATGGGACCTTTTTTCTACAGCATTTTCTACTCTAATTGATTATTGCTGATACAAAGAGTGTTGACTCTTTTGCATATTAATTTTGTTTTGAGCAACCTGTTGAACTTCTCAACAGCTCTAACAGTTTGTTGGTAGGTTATATGATACTTTATGTGTAAACTATCACATTATTTGCATATGACTAGAGGTTTATCTTTTTTTAACAAAATTCTTCAACACACGGGTCCCAGAGCTTCTCTCCGCTTATCGCCAACTTGGGCTTCCCTGTCGTGAGGTTGTGCTTTGGTCCTGGGAAGGCTGAGGCAGCAGTGGGTTCATCTGGAGATGTGTGCCTGGCTCTGCGATAGGGCCGATTTGGGGGCGTGTGAAAAAGTGTGTAAAAACACCTACCACAGTGTCTATTTTTTATTGAGACGCAGTAAACATTCGTTCACGCATTCCTTCATTCCTTCACCCAAGGAGAGATGCTCTCCCTGACAACCTGTGGGGGCTTAAGGATTTCCAATTTGGTCAGGAGTGGGGGTGGGAACTTGCATAATTTTGAAAAATAAAAATTTTTCTTATCAAAAATAGGGATTTGGTGGATTTAAAACCCTATCCCACTTAAGCTACTACTTGGCACCTTCCCCTCAATAAAAACATGGCAAGCCCATCATTCATTTATTCATCCACCCATTCATTTAACAAGTGTTTAACATACTAGGCTCTGCAGAGGATACAGAGATATAATGCAAAATGCAACTCTGTCCTTGCTCTCAAGGAGCTTGCAGTCCACTCGAACTTGACAGCAGCCAGCCAGCAGGTGCGCATAATACAAGACAATTACGACTGAATGTTAGAAAATTAAAAGGCACTGGAGTGCAGAGGGAGGGACCGAGTGCCTCCAGTCGTGGAGGGCCTCGTGGAATTGGCATTTGAGCTGGTGCTTGAAAGGTAAGCACGTTTGACAGGCAGGGACAGGTTGGGCAGGGGCCTAGGCTTTTAGTGAGGATGGGGCATGACAACGAGCACAGTCAGGGGGGGACTGTGATGCCTCCAGAGGGCGGGGGAGAGTACCGGCCCCCTGGTGTCAGGGCTCCATGTGAAAAGTTTCGTGACAGAGTACCTAATATATTCTATGGCATAATTTTGATATTTTCTTCCAGTTGTTACAAAACTTCATTAAATCAATGGTCCTCAATCTTGTTGCACATTCAGATTACCTGGGGAGCTTTAAAATGTTTATGGCCCAGGCTTCTCTGAAAACAAATTCAATCCAGGTCTCTGGGGGCAGCGCCTGGGCACCCAGGGAGTTTCCACGTGCAGCCATGGGTGAGACCCAGTGACCTTTGGAAGCCTAAGATGCCATGAGTGTATGGCCAGGCAGTGGAAACCTGTAAGATGCCCACCACGGACCTGGACTAATGAGAATTCTGTACCTGATTACTCATGGGAAATGGCTTTTTCCAGGGCGGAGAGAAACACTTTCATTATGGTGGCTTCAGGCTGGATTAGTTTTCTATGAAGGCCTCTGTCCAGGCCATAAACAAGGAAGGCTGACCTTGGTTAGGGGCTGGGCTGGTCCGTCTCTTCCCCTTGGCCGACCCCCATGCCCAATCCACTTTTCAGAGAAGGGGTGAAGACCCTGGGTCCATAGCCTCTCCTGGTGGTATTTCTCCCGCTGCTCCCTTCTTTTCTTTTTCTTTTTTTCCTTTTCAAAAAAGCTTTTGAAATTTAATTCACATAACACACAATTCACCATTTAAAGCATACAATTCAAGGGCCTTTAATATAGTCACAAAATTGTCCACCCAACGTCACAATCAATTACAGAACATTTTAATTATACCCCAAAGGAACCCCATACCCCTTAGCTGTCACCTCTCAATTCCTTCATACCTGCAAGCACCTGGTAGCCACTAATGCGCTTTGTGTCTCTATGGGTTTGCCTATTATGGACATTTCACATCAATGGGACCATATGCCATCAAAGTCCATCCATGCTGCAGCACAAGTCGGTGCTCGCTCCTTCTCATTGCCAAGTAATATTCCACTGTGTGGAGAGGCCACATTTGATTTGTCCATTCACCGAGTGATAGACATTTGCGTGGTTTCCACTTTGAGCTATTATGAATAATGCTGCTATGAATGTGTATGTACATTTTCAAAAACTTATTAATAGCTTTTTAATGGGACAATTTTAAACATATTGGAAAGAATAATATAACGAACCTCCAAGGACCCATCCTCTAACTTGAACCATTATCAGCATTTACCTACTGGGTTTCATCTATATAGGCCCCACCCTTCTTTGTTTTTGTTTTTGTTTTTTAATTTGAAAATCATATTAAACTCACACAGAAGTTGCACGTAGCCTCACTGATCTTGACTTTGGGAGACCCTTTCAGCGCCTGTATCGCTCTGCAGATAAGGACTGTGAGTCTTTGAGAGCCCCGGGGGAGGAGGCTGGTGGGTCCCACAGCCCAGAATGTGCTGGGTAAGGGGAGGGATGGCAAAGGGACTGAGCTGACTTTCAGTTGATCTCATCTGGTGACTGTGTTTTGATCTCAGACAATAATTATTTCCAATACATCTCACCCTGCCTTCTCGACAATGCCAACCTCAACCTCCCCGGACAAACACCAAGTCAAATAGTAAAAGGGTGGGGCTGAGGGTTAGGGCTGGGGCTGGGGGCACTTGTGTCCCCTGCACAGTCATCTCAGGGTGTGTCATATCTCTGTGCCTTTGTTCCGGCTGTGCCTCCTCCTCCCAGGATGCCCTCCCTTTCTTCTCTCCCTCTGTTATGTTTCCCCACCCTCAGATGTCACCTCTTCTGGGTCCCTCCTGATCCCCAGGAGGTGCTAAATCCTTGGCATTCCCGCAGCCTCAGAGACCAGCATCCCCCTGGGAGAAAGCACTGGCTAGGAATACGGCTTTCTGGATTCTGAGAACAGGGGCTACTAAAGTGTCCTACAGTCAGATTGTGAACCTAGCTTGCCACACATATTCTTGTCACATGGTCCCTGAAAGTGGGGCTTAGTAAGGAGGGAGGAAAGGTGCAGACCAAAGCTAGTCCTGGGAACAGTGAGTGACCGTGGACAAGCCACCCTGAACCTCAGCTCAGCCACTGCACAATGTGAGAGAGTAATTCCTGCCTCCCCCTCCCCACGGCTGGCCCTGGGAAACAGCACTGGTCTTTATGAATGAGCCTTGCAAACTAAGGGATTGATACTGTAGTTGCATTGGCTGGGATGGCAGAAGCTTCAACAAAACAGAAGAGCATTGCTGACTTATGTGGCCTTTGCAAGCCAGGCCCCCAAGGCTGTTGTGGTGGCTTCACTGAGTTAGGACCCATGTTCTTTTGTGTTGCTCACTGTGCAAGAGGGCTCGCTGCCATGCCTGCATTCCAGCTAGTCAGGGAGGGGGCACACCTCAGAGGTGACACACATCATGTCACCTTACAGCCCATGGACCAGAACATGGGCACACCTGATGCAGGGGAGGCTGGAAAACATCGACTTTATTTTGGGAGGCTATGTGTCCAGCAAAAAGTTGGAGATTCAATTACGAAGGAAGAAGGAAAGAATAGATATTGGGGACAACTAGCAGCCTCTGCCACAATAACAATAATTGGTGATACGATGATGATGGAGAGATTCTCTCTGCCTGGAACCAAAACCATGACTCTGTAACCATAAGATCAAGTCCAGTCTGTTGGCTGGGGAGGGGCTCGGCTCTGAACTATCAGTAGACTGCCCTCCTGACAGCCGGGGGCACGAGTGCCTCGCTCATGCCTGGGGGCCTGGCCGGTGGGCCACAGCACCCACTGTGTCCCCTGTTTAGAATGCTCTTCTGCTCTCCTCTCCAGAGATATCACCTCCTCCCAGGAGCCCTCCCATTTTGCCCCTGTCTTTCCAAGATCTCCGGTTTGCCCAATGAATCTGTCTACCTGTTCTAACACTGGATGCTATCTAGGCTGTCTTAAT
Source organism: Pteronotus mesoamericanus (assembly GCF_021234165.1). NCBI lineage: Eukaryota > Metazoa > Chordata > Mammalia > Chiroptera > Mormoopidae > Pteronotus > Pteronotus mesoamericanus. The sequence continues at coordinate 6,381,807 of NW_026555085.1, forward strand.
TGTTTTAGACATTGTTTCTCATTTCATCAACTAGATTGGTTGGGCGATCTGAGATTTTATGGGTCCCCTGGCTCCCACAAATTGCTCTTCAAATAAGAGTGGCCTGATAAACCCCTGAGGATCGCTGGCTGTCGGCAGGCATGCCATGAATGTGTCTTTGCAATTTCTATTTTAGGGTTTACCCAGCTCTTAGATAATTTTCTGCAGTTATGGATATGACTTATAATACTAGAATGTGATAGATGGAAGGTCAGTGAATCTAACTCCTTTGTTTTTATAAATAATTTATTTAGACTTTAATATATTCAATGTATTTTTAGACTATAATATATTTAGGCTTTGGGAGAGGAAGTGACTAGTTGGAGGTGGAACTCACGTAGACCAGTGGTTTCCAAACTGTGTTCCCGAGAGCTGCAGGGTTCTACGGAGCGGGGGGCGGGGGGCGCGGGAGCCAGGGAGCAGGGAGAGGACACACACTGAAGCCCTGGGGCTAGCAAGTATAGCCCTGCTGTTGTCTGTCTTATACATGGGTTTGTTTTTTTCTCTAAAATTTCATTTAAAGAACGTGTTCCAGTGATTTATCTTATTTTTTAAGTATGTTTTATTGATTATGCTATTACAGTTGTCCCATTTTTTTCTCCCCTTCATTCCCCTCTGCCCTGCACCCGCCCTCCCACCAGCATCCCCCCTCTCGCTTAGGTCGTGTCCATGGGTCCTACATTAAAGTTCTTTGGCGTTGCCATTTCCTATACTGTTCTTAACCTCCCCCGCCCCCGTCTGTTTTGTACCTACTATTTTGCTGCTTATTCCCTGTACCTTTTCCTCCATTATCCCCTCTTTCCCTCCCTTCTGATCTCCATTTCTGTGATTCTGTTCCTGTTCTAGTTGTTTGCTTAGTTTGTTTTTGTTTTTGTTTTCAGGCTCACTTGTTGATAGTTGTGAGTTTGTTTTAATTTCACTGTTCATAGTTTTTGATTTTCTTCTTTTTCTTAGATAAGTCCCTTTAACATTTCTTATAATAAGGGCTTGGTGATGATGAACTCCTTTAACTTTACTTTATCTGAGTAGCACTTTATCTGCCCTTCCATTCTAAATGATAGCTTTGCTGGATGGCGTAATCTTGGATGTAGGTCCTTGCTTTCATGACTTCGAATACTTCTTTCCAGCGTCTTCTTCCCAGCAAGGTTTCTTTTGAGGAATGAGCTGATAGGCTGGTGGGAACTCCTTTGTAGGTAACTGTCTCCTTTTCTCTTGCTGCTTTTAAGATTCTCCCCTTGTCTTTAATCTTGGGTAATGAAATTATGATGTGCCTTGGTGTGTGCTTCCTTGGGTCCAACTTCTTTGGGACTCTCTGAGCTTCCTGGATGTTCTGGAAGTCTATTTCCTTTGCCAGATTGGGGGAGTTCTCCTTCATTTTTTCAAAAGTTCTCAATTTCTTGCTCTTCCTCTTCTCCACCCAGCACCCCTGTGAGTCGGATGTTGGAATGTTTTAAAGTTGTCCCAGAGATTCCTAAGCCTCTCCTCATATTTTTGAATTCTTGTTTCTTCATTCTGTTCTGGTTGAATGTTTATCTCTTCCTTCTGCTCCAAATCGTTGATTTGAGTAGAGGTTTCCTTCCCTTCACTGTTGGTTTCTTTAAAAATTTTCTTTATTTCACTTTGCGTAGCCTCGACTTTTTCCTCCATTTTGCAACCATACTCAACTAATTCTGTGAGTATCCTGATTACCAGTGTTTTGAACTGTGCATCTGATAGGTTGGCTGTGTCTTCATCGCTTAGTTCTATTTTTGGAGCTTTGATCTGTTCTTTCATTTGGGCCATTTTTCTTTGTATCAGCAGGCCTGTTACATTGGAAGGGACAGAACTTTAGGTATTCGCCAGGGCGGGATAACCCAGTTCGCTGCACTGTGACACTGTATGTTGGGGTGAGGTCAGAGAGGGAACAGTGCTGCTTGTTCGTCTCTCGGTTTGCTTTCAGTCACTTCCCCCACTGCCCACAAGCAAAATTGGACCCTTCTGGTGCTGATTCCCAGGTGGGTGGGTTTGTGTATATTCTAGGACCCTGTGGGTCTCTCCAATGAACCCTTCTATGAGACTGAGAGTTTCTCCTGCCACCACAACCCCTACAGATTTTTACAGCCAGAGGTTTTGAGGCTTTAGTTTCCCATGCTGGAACCCTGGGCTGTGCTTTCTGTCTTGCTCCCCAGTTGTTCCTCCTGGTTTATTTCTGCACAAATGTAGGACCACACAGTCTGCCAGTCGCTGCCTCACCTAGTTCTCTAGCTGCTGCCTTGCTGCGCATCCTCTCTGCCCCAGCTGCCATACTCCATCCCTCCTACCAGTTGGGATAAAATTTTCTTCTTTAACTTCTTGGTTGTCAGATTCCCATACAGTTCAATTTGCTGGCAGTTCTGGTTGTTTTTTGTTTTTAAATATGTTGTCCTTTTTTTGGTTGTGCGAGGAGGCAAAATGTATCTACCTATGCCTCCATCTTGGCTGGCAGTCTTTTTTTTTTTTTTTTTTTTTTTTTTTTTTGGTAAATTTGGAAGCCCCTGTTTGAGCCTAATCACCTCCATGTGCAGATAAAGAAGTGGAGGATCAGATTCTGGCTGAATTACGAAGATAAAACAGACTATCCCATTCATACCTTCTAGCTCCTGGGGATCCAGCAGTGAACAAGACAGCTGTCTGCCCACATGGGGCTGACATTCTGTTGGAGCAATCAAGCCATAAATAACCAAATATATAGAAAAGTGTCATCACACATGCTCAAAGGAGAAAATAAGGCAAGAGAAGGGTGTGGTGAATGATTCAATGGTGGAGTTTCAGGTGGGCTGTGAGGGGAGGCTGAGGCAGAAGGAAGGGAAGAAGAGCCAGGTGTGCTCTGCAAGAAGCATGTTCCAGGCTGAGAGCCCAGCAGGTGCAACAGCCTTGGGGCACAAATGTGCTTGTCTTCTTAGAAAGGAAGGCAGTTATCTTCTGGACAGGAATTGGGCTTCTAAAGAAACTTGCAAAGCACATGAGAAGATCAGGGAGCAGTTGGGGTCCCACCCTCCAACGTGGGCACAGCAGGATGCAGCACGACTCCTCCCCTGGAGGCGGAGGATGCCACAGGTATTTTTGTCTGCCTCACACATCTGGTCGGGCGCTGCCTTGGGCAGCTCCTGCCATCCCAGTGACCAAAGGCTTCCTGGGGCCCTGGAGCCAAGGGCAGCTGAAGTTACTGTCATTGGCAGATGGCTGAGCTGTGTTCAGGGTAACGGGCCCATTGGGACACAGCAGCCAGGGCTGGCAGGACAAGATTACCTCGGTGAGAACCTTGGCTCAGGTAATTCCTTTCCTCAGTCACCCATGTGCCTTTCTTTATCACTCAGTCGAGGAATAAGACATCCCAGGGCTTGTGGAGAATGTAGCTCCCAGGAAGGAGGATGACTGGGCTGGAGATCAGCAGGTGTAACATCCCTGCAGAGCATATGTGCTTGCATTCACAGGAAGGAAGGGGGCTGTCCTTCTGGACAGGGAATGGCTTTGCTAATAATCACTGTGGGCCCTTGACCAGCCAGTGACCTGCCTCACCCTGGTTTTTCCCATCTGTAACTTGGAGTGGGAACACATCCATTTGACATTATGATGAGGGCCAAAAGAAGTCGTGGATGTTCCTGGCACAGCACTTGGCAAATATTAGTCACAAGTAAGTCTTTGATGAATGAATTTTGAATGAATGAGTGAAAAGAAAATTATCTTCGAATAGAAAAACGGGTAAAGCAGCATTTTTAAAACTTAACTAAGAATGCCTATAGAATTTACTAAACTTATTAAAGCAAAGATCGCCAGACTCCAACCTGATCTGATTAATATTTTTAATACTTTAACTGTGAGCTTTAATCTGCACAAGGATTTGGTTTTTCTATGGGAATTCGGTGCGGCCTGGGCCGAGGAAGAACCCATCTACGCTGACTGCAGTGGCCCTGTCCAGGCGCCCAGTGTTATCACCAACTGGCGACCAATTTTTATGGTAATTACCTTGTAGGTTGTGCCACTTCAAGCTCTAAACCACCAGTGAGGCAAGCTTGGGGCTTTTTGTTTTGATGGGAGACTGTGTTTTTTAACCAGAGCCCCAGTCAGAGACAAGCCACTGGCGCCTTTTCCTGGTCCGGCAGCCATTGGAGGGGTCCTGGCTTTAGCAGGGCTCTTGTTTAACTCCCCTCACACAGCCCAGGACCCCAGCCCCTGATTCTGGTCTGAGAACGACATCATCAGCTTTCTCCCCCAGGGCACTGGCTTTCAGTCCCTTCTCTTTGTTCTTGTGAGTTCAGCCATGTCTCACTATTTTATTTTAATTTAATTTAAATTTTATTTTATTATATTTTAATCAGGCTTTTTGGTGTTGCTGTTGTTCTGGAAGCTGAGGAGGCTTCTTTTTAATTTAGCTCTATTGCTCAAGCTGGAAGTCTCTCCAGAATTCTTTAAGACATAAGTGGAAACCTCCATTTTTTTCATGTGACAAGGGTATGTATGTGTGCATTGCCCAGGCAAAGACTGGAGTTCAGTCCTGGCTGCTGGGTGCACTTTCAGAATCAAAAAGTCTTCCTCAAAAATCATTCCCAATCGTGGACGTGGACAATAGTATCATGGTTGTGGGGGAGGGGGTGGTGGAGGCATAAGAGGATATAAGGGAGATAAATGGTAATGGAAAAAATACAATAAAAAATAAACTGGAAAAAAATCATTACCCTGGTCAGGGGACTCATTTGCTCGGAGCATTGCCCCATACACCAAAAGGCTGTGCGTTCAATTCCCAGTCAGGCTAGATAGACAGGTTTCAGTTTCGATCCCCATTCAGGGAAGCCACCAATCAATGTTTCTCACACTGATGTTTCTCTCTCTCTCTCTCATCAGTAAACATATCCTCGGATGAGGATTAAAAAAAATCATTCCCAGAGTTATTTATCTGCCTATGATGGTGGTGTTTTCTGTAAAAGGTACTCTGCTCTGATTCTCATCTTAGCGTCACGCTAATGGCAGCTATTTATCAAACATTTAAACATGTGCCAGGCTCTGTGCTCAATGCGTTGCACAAATCATTTACTTGAACCTTCTCACAACTCCATCAAGTAGATACTACATTTATACCCATTTATACCCTAGGAAGAAACAGGTATTGAGAACGATTAGATAATATTCCCAGGTTTCCACAACAAAGCCAAGCCTGGGACCTCTCTTAATGTCTACACTCACCGTCTGCCCTAATCATGACTTCAGAAGTTGCTTTGCAAGCACCATGACAGTTTTCCTGCCAAACTCCATGGGCTGAGCAATCATTTGCACACTGATCAAGAAAGTAGACCAAATGGCATGATATATATGGAAAAGACTTTTTATAACATGTCATAGAAATGCTGTCACTGTGTAGTTGTGATTCCATGATGGAATTGGTATCTATCAATTCAAAGTCACTTATGTTTTACATGTTTAGCCTCTACAACAATGTCGATGATTTTTTTTCTTCTCCAAACAATCCTTTGAACTTTTAATTAGAAGTAACTTGAATGGAAAATCTGGCAAAACTCTGAATGTGTTGGTCGCACCAAAGAAACATTTAACTGCTGGAAAGCATCTTATGCTGGTGACACCTGTGAGCACCTTCCCCCAGCAGCAGCGGGCAGTCCCGGAGCCTCTGCTGAATGGCAGGCAGGCACTGTGTGTCTGATAGCTTTGCTCAATCTGTTATTTTTCTTGTTATTCTGGAATAATGTTAGATTTAGAGAAAAGTTGCTGATATATTCAGATAGTTCCGTATGTCCTTCAGCCAGGTTCCCCTAATGCTAGCGTCTTACAGAGCCAGGGCAAATTTGTCAGCACTAAGACATCAACATTGGTGCATTACTATTAACTATAGATTCCACCAGTGTTTCTACTGATCTCCTTTTTCTGTCTCAAAATCCAATCCAGGATCCTGTACGTGTTTCCTAGATCCATTTTTAAACCAACTCACTCAGAGAGTATCAGAATAGAGTTTTCTTTGCTTTATTTTGGGATCAAATTCGGCAAAGACAGTTGAGCTGCATTTCCAATGCTACAGGGAAAACAGGCAAACAATACACAAACCTGTCAGTAGGCCCGTAGATCTTAAGGGTAACCCAATTCTGTCCTTGTGAGACCACTGCATAAGAGAGAATCCCCTCCTCAGTGTGTGCTCAGGGTCTTGTGTCCATCCCTGTGGGAACGAGAGTTAGGGCCAGGCCTGACAGAACAAACTGCTCCGTGTTTTGCCCTGTCACAGCCCCATGTCCGGGTGAGTCACTAAAGAGGCCCACCTTCCTGACCATTAGTTAGAAAGATTCCTACCAACCAGGAGGGAAGACATTCTTTGATCCTCATTCTGTTTGCTCATACATTCTTTTTTCTTTTTCTTTTTTTTTTTTTTACCATTTATTATTAATTTATTGAACATTTTTAAGAAATATTTTTTAATTTATTGATTTGTGTGTGTGTGTGTGTGTGTGTGTGAGAGAGACAGAGAGAGAGAGAGAGAGAGAGAGAGAGAGAGAGACATCATTTGTTGTTCTACTTATTTATGCATTCATTTGTTGATTCTTGTATGTGTCCTGACCAGGAATCAAACCCACAACCTTGATGAATCAGGTTGACACTCTAACCAATTCTGAGCTACCCAGCCAGGACTATTCAGCAAACATTTACTAAGTCTCTATAGTGTGCCACGTACTGAATTAAATGCTGGGGGCATAATGGGGTACAAAACAGAAATAGCTCCTGCTTATGGAACATTGAATGGTTAGTTTATTCATTCTTGGATACCCCCTAAGCGTTCAACACCGAGCTAGGTAATAATAGGGGAGAAAGGTGTTCTTGATACAGGCCCTGTCCTCAAGGAATGCAGCTGCCCAGAGAGCCGGAGGTAACTGGTGCAGACAGTAAGGGAGGGGAGAGCTAACCGTGGGTGACCAGGGAAGGCTTTCAGGAGAAGACCCGGGTCTTAAGCTGGGCTTTAGGGTGAGGTCTGCATAGATGGTTTTAAAAAAAGTGTGAGTAGGTGGTGGAAAAGCAGGGTTGTACACTGTGTGTTTACTGTAAGATAAGAGACAGACCTGGCCTGAGAAGGGGCATTGGGTCATGGGATTTGGGGTCTATTGCTCTGCAGGAAGTCTTCTGGTCTCTGGGGACACCTGAGTCCTTAAGTGGTGTGCCTAAACTAAATCCGAGATAGGATGATCTCCTGGCCTCACAGTGGGGAATGAAGGCTCTGAGAGAGGAGGGTGTCCCTCCCCCGCCCCCATGGAGGCAGCTGTCTGTGGTACAAACAACACTGGCTCTGGGACCCTCAGGACTTTGAGACCTGGGTCTGCCATTTTCCAACTGTGTAACCTTGAACAAGTTACTGGTTAAGTCTCAGTTTCCTCAGCTGTAAAGAAGAGATAAACATAGCAGCTACCTCAAAGGAATGTCATGAAGATGAAACAGATAATGAGGCCTCAGAGACTGGCACAGTGTGTAACACCAAGTGGTGGTAGCGAGGAAGAGCAGTAAACAGGGGGGTGGGTTTCATGAGAACTTCAAGACTCATGTAATAGAGAGAGAGAGATGCAGGTAGCAGAAACCAACTGAAGTATTAGACAGATGGATCAGTGAGTAACTCCAGCCAGCAGAAGTGAATTTTTATTATCATGGTTTTGAAAGAGGGAGGCATGGATGTTCCTCGGCAATGGTGCTCTGATTTGAGCAAATATCAAATGAAGAGGTGCTCTGAGGTGGCCTTTTTTCTGTACAGCAGAGCCCCACCTGGAGGTCTCCTGACCACCACCCCCCATACACCCAAAACAGCTCAAGAATCGAGGATGACTAGCTCATAGGTCTTGCATTCGCCCAGTGTCCCCTCAGTAGGGCAGGGAGCATCTGTAGGAGGTAGGACAGGCCACAGCCTGGAAGTGGGGGTATTGCTTCCCACCTTGAAGCAGAATCCCAAAGGGAATTCTGGGTCCACCAAAGAAAATAGTCAGAAAGAAAGAAAGCAGGGGCAAGGCCCTGAGAACATTGTGAGGTTCCAAAGAACTTTCTAGACACATTTCCTCTATGTCTGTTTTATCTCAAGATGATCAGTAGATCCTTCAGTGGGAAGCTGGGGAGATCGTTCCTGGATTCTGGGGGAGAGGCACACAGGGACAGGGTGAGGGCCTGGGTCCTGGGAAAGAGCAGCCGAAGCACCGTAATAGGAATCCCGGTGATGAACAAGTAGGAGGCACTATTGTATCCATGGCAACATGATAGAAGACAATCTGAACTTTTAAAGCCAGTTCTTAGCAAACTCTTAGGGTTAGAAAAAGGTATAGGTGGAAGATCGCTATTATCCATAAAAAGTAATGGGGGATTTTTTTGTTGTTGTTTTTTGTAAGTGCCTCCTAGGTAAGAGTTGTTTTGCTTTTGGCTGAAGCCTAAAATGCATTCAGAACAGAGTAGAAAAATGAGTTTTCTCATACATTCTAATTCTGGCTTATGCTAACATAGATTGTGAGACCTAGGGTACATCCATCCGTTACTCATTTTTCCATCCATCCATCCATCCAGCCAGCCAGTCAGCCAGCCAGCCAGCCATTTGGCCAAAGTTATGGAGCTTAACCTTCATCCTGAGCTAGATTTCTTTCCTGTAAAATGAGAGAATTAGTTTAGTGCAGTGTGTGTGGTTTGACCTAGGCTCCTAGAATTTTAGAAAATTCAGGGCTTTGCATTCAGGGGCTTCCTTCGTAGGGTGCGGTGGAGCAATCGAACAGGTCTGAGATTCTGCTTGGTTTCAACCCAGAACAGCACTGTTTTCCCTGTTCTATATATTGGGTTTCCATTTAAGATTCCTTTTGAACAAAGGCACTCCGACTGAAAAATCACTGCTCCAGAGGGTCTCTGTGGACCTTCCCGTGGCGACACTGCAGCTTGAAGACAAGTTGTTTTCAATCAATGCCCTTGCAGAGTGGGGTATAGAAATAAAATAGTAAATAACCAGGATCTCTGCCCCACAGGAGCTCACTGTCACTGTGAGGATAAACTGAGATTGTACGTGTGAAAACCTGCCTGAGTAAACGACTGTTGTTAAGATAATAATAATAATTATTACAGTGAAGTCAGGCAGTCGAGATATACCCATAGGGAAATGCAGCCTATAATTCAGGTTACAATCAGGGACCAGGCAGGAGCAGCAGACTTCTAGGTCTGAGAATCTCAGGGACCCTGAGAATCGCTGATGTTTTCTTGGGATGGCATCTGAGCTCGCCCGCGCATCTCCAGGGGCTGCTGCGTTCCTGCTTCCGCAGAGCCCGGTGCGCTCCCGGCTGGGGGTTGGGGGGAGGCGCCTCGCTGTGATTGGCTGAGCCTGAGGCTGTTGCTAGGCTGCCAGTCCGCGGGAGGCTGAGACCCCAGAGTCCCATCCTCCAGGGCAGATCCATCCCACACAGCCGACCTAATTCAGGCACCCCGTGAACGGGATCCCCAGCCATTGAAATTCTCAGCTGCCAAGTGCCTATCTTTTTAGGAGTTTTCACTTAGCAAGAGGCCTTGTGGAGGATGGAAAGGCAAATCGTTTTTATTCAGAGTCACCTTGAATAGCTGCTTCTCTGTGGGGACTTCGATGTCCTCCTCCCATTGCTGGGGTTCATTCATTTATTCATTATTCAAGTATGCATTCATGTTCATTAAGTGTCTATCATGTTCCAGGTGCTCTATCAGGTGCTAGGGACAAAGAGATGGACTAGAGAGAGACCATACTTGCCTTCACAAAGGGAGAAACAGGAGGAACTTAGCAAATAAAGAAGATAAACACGCATCTAATTATCCTTTTCCTTCCCCTCCAATGATTTTTCTACCCCCACCCCCTTCCTTACTAGTTCTGTAGGCTCTCCCAAGTTGACAGGGGAGAAATGCTGCAGCCAGCCCTGCCTGTACTACATCACACCATGAAACACACGCTCTGAAACACCCTCACCTCCACAGCGCTTTGGCCGCTCTTTTGCATCCACTCGCGAGCCTGAGCACACCTTGATAAAGGTGTTGCACAAGGATCATTGCCCCTTATTCAGGTGAGAAAGCTGATAGGCAGAAACATTAAGAAGGCTTTTCCATGGTCACATGGGGAATTATTGGCATACCAATATTGAGCACTTACTATGTGCGGGCACTTAAAAAACCACCTGCCTCCTGCCTCCTAACAAGTCAGCAAAGTAAGTGTCATGAGTCCCATTTTATAGATGGCAAATTGAGGCTGGAAGAAGTTACATCACTTGCCAATGATAGCCCAGATAGTATGTGGCAAAGCTGGGATTTGAACCAAATCTGTCTGGCTCCAATGCCTGAGTTCTTTCCAAGAAATAGATCTGGTCATAGAAAAGAGTAAAAGACTCTGAGTGGCTGAGATTTGGAGCAGTTTCCAAATGACCTCAAAACTTTCCAGGCCCAGGATCTTATTTATGTATTTTCCTACTGGAGTTTTTTAGCACTACAGGCTCATAAAACCTGGTCAATTGGCCGCACTTACCAATATAGCTAACTCTGTTATCTACCCATCTATTTGGGATGATCGTGCCTTCAAGCTTTTATTGAGTAATTAAGTCAAGTAGCTCTTTCTTGTGACCATCTCCATTATTTGCTTTGCCTTCCTCTCAGGTTTTCATTTTCCTTTGTTCACACACTGAACGAACACTGAGCACCCACCAGCCAGTCATGGTGGGCATAGGTGAGCATGGCTCATCTGTGCCCTTGAGGAGTTCCCAGCTTATAGCAAAGGCTTCTGAAGGGCCTTCTCTGGGCAAAGCACCATGATAGACCATAGAAGGAGAGGAAGACCACCAGGACCAGCCCTCAGGGAATCTCCTTCTTGGCTTGGGAGACAAACTCACCACGCTTAGACAATGCAAAGGTGTGAAAGGACAAGGCAGGTGTTGGCTGGGGGTGGGAGCAGCCAATTTTGAGTTTCCTATGGTGCGGTTTTTAAATCCTGCCTTGCTGTAGTCAGTGTAGGACACTGTCTCAGAGGCCAGCAGCCCACAGCTTGGAAGGAGGCCTTTAAATGGGAGAAGGTGCTAGAAAGTACAGAGAAGCATAAAGAAGCAAGCTAAATTTATCCCTCCTTGCAGTACCCGGCAATTGCTATGCTTAACACTAGACTTCCTACCCACAGAGACTTGCTAACCAGATTAGTTGTTTTTCCCACAGTTATGGGCCAGGCGGGGGTGGGGGAGGGGTGGGGGTGAGTGAGGGAGGCGGGTGGAGAGAGAGAGCAACTGACTCTGAAGACAGAGACACACAGAGACCTGAAGAGAAGCAGAGATAAAGATGTCTGTTGGTGTGCCTCCCCCTTGAGCATCAGGAAAGAATATTCAACTGGGCACCTGAGTGGGAGAAATCAGACAATCTCCTGTCCCCTCTGTCCCTGGCTACATGATTCTGGCTAGGACATTGCTAATTTCCGAATAGCACTGTTTTTGGATATAAGTATATTGGTGATGTCTACACTATTTCTATTATCTTTGCCACTGCTCTGTCCCTGTCACCTCCACCACCCCTGAAAAGCTGAGTTGACTGTAAATGGATAATGTAAAACAGCGATGATTAAAATAAGCATTACAAGACTAAATGTGCACACACCTTTGACCTGGCATTGTCACCTCTATTCCCATCCTTAGGAAAATAAAGAAGGACATGAGCAAAGAATTTCACATGAGATTATTAATTGCAGCATTGTTTATCAAAGCAAGGAAACAAACTAAATAGCCAACACGTTTTGGGGACCTGCTTAATAAATAACCTTATAACCTTAAAGTAACTTTCCATGCTGCTTGTAAATTAGGTTATAAGTGGGTACTTATTGATGTGTAAAGACATGAATAGGTGGAAAAAGCAAGTTACAAAATAGTGTAAATAGATTGACTCCATAAAAGTATTCTTATAAGTAAGAATAAATATAAAATAGAGAGTTAATCTCTGGGTGAAGGGATTCTAACTCATTTTAATTTTTTTCTTTTTGCTTATCTGCATTAAAACATTTCCCCCCCACAATGAACATTGTATTTCTCATGCGATAAGAACAAATTTCCTTCCATTGGTCCCAGCGAGTGCCTCCTGCCAGGAGTCCAGGACTACATGGGCAAACTGAACCAGCTGCTCCTGGCTCCCAGGCATTGTGGGAAAGGCCACCAAGCCTTTTGTGACTACTTCAAGTTGCTCATTAAGAATTCCAAAGACAGCATGTCCCCATCCTAGTTTGACTCCCCATCCCAGCTCGCCTAGTAGGCGAGAACTCAGTGACCCAGCACCTTGGAATTCAAATGCCCACTTGTTTCATAACCTGCTGGTAGGTTGGCCGCCACCTTCCCTTGAGGGAAAATGCTCTTTGTACATGTTGGACACCGTAAAGCTAACCTCACTAACGCCGCAGGTGCTTCCCCCCTCCCAGGGATGTCCTCCTCTCAGGGGGTGACAATTAAGATGCTCTGTTGCTCAGATCAGTCCCTACTACACATATGTGGCTGTGATTCTAAATGTTGGTGAGAAAGGCTGTCACCATGGCAACCCAGGCTCGCTCAGCCTCTGGGATCAGCCAGGAAAAGAAGGTGGGGTGGGACTCAGTCAGAACAAACACTGCCTGGCTGTCTCATCTCAGGAAGGACACTTAGTGATTCTCTGACTCAGTTTCTATATCTGCAAAGTGATGTGGAAGCTCCTTATCCTATTCACCTCCAGGATTAATGAGAAATAGCCTGTGAACTATAAAACACAAGAAGAGTAGAGCATCAGTAGCCTTGGTTTGTCCCCACATTGCTGTGTGTGACTTTTTGGGCAAATCACTTAACTCTCTGTGCCACAGCTGCTCTATTTATAAATAGAAAACAATGTTCACTGTGACAACTTCCCAGATATATTGTCAGGCTCCTGTGAGAATCCCAGAATCTCAAAATTAGAAGGAATCTTAACCCTAACTGCCCATCCAGGAATCCCCTTGATAAGTTCTCTGACTGAGGTACTTGTCCTGCCTCTGCTTGATTACCTCTAGTGGCAGAGAGCTCATGACTGTACAACTTCTTAGTGGTCATTGCTACATGACACTGATTGTAAGAAAATTCTTCTGTATAGGATGTTCTACAATTAAATATTTGTTTTAAAAAATTTAGCAGTCCTTTTTAGAGCTATTTCCAGTCCTGACTTTATCAGAGAGCTCCCCACAAGACAGAAATTTGCAGCAATTGGCAAGCAGCAGGAATATGCCCGGCTCCAGAAGCTTGTGGCTTAGTTGAGCTGCAGGAGTATGGGTTCCAGGGTCACATTCTAGGTTAAAACCCCACTTTGTCCACTTACTGGGTAGTTGACCTTTGACAAGTTATATTACCATTCTGAACCTCAGTTTCCTGATCAGTAGAGTGAGGAGAAAAATACCTACCTCATAGTACTTCTTAGTAAGCTGTAAACCAGACTTCCCTAGTAGATTCCAGGGATCGCAGGGGGAGGGGCGCTTATATCTTCCTCTGCCACACCCCTGAACAAAACATCTGCCCCCCTCCCCAGCCCCTTCTGGCACATGTGTCCTGGCTGTGCTCCTCCATAAGGGAAGGAGAAGGGCTGTCTCCCCTTCCTGGGGCGCCCGCAGCACAGCTGTCTTCCATGGGTCAGGGCCTTCTCCATCTTGAGCCTGTCCCAGGGGCCAGAAAGGGAAGATGATGCCATGGTTTCAGGACAAAGTTCACCCCTTGCAGTAATCCATCTGCCTCAAGGCCAGCACCCACTCCCTGAACACTAAGCTGGCACTAAATCAGTGTCCCAGGGTGTCACTTGGCGAGGGCTTTCAACTGTTTCAGTGTCTTGATAGGAATCTCATATAGGGCAAAATCCTCTAAGACTCCAAAAGAATATATTCTGGTGGTGGACTGCCAGGCATAGCGACGGGAAGTTGGGGAAAGTGGTCCTTTGCCTCAGTGTGAATGGAGTTGGGATGCCTGGGTCTAGTTCCGCCATTGACTTGCTGTGGGACCTCTGGAGCCGGTGACTTGATTTTTCACTGCCTTGCTTTCCTCCTGTGCAGAATGACAGGTGGGTTCCTGAGCCCTTCTCTGCTTTAGAATTGTAGGTTTTCCCATTCGTTTGATGCAGGATTAGATGGAAAATCGCCGTTGACGTCTCTCGGCCACGGGCACTTACCTCCCACCCCTCTCTGCTTCCTTCACAGAAGAGTACCTCAGAGTCCTTAATGTGGGCGTGGCCGAGGTGAAGAAATACTTCCTGGGGCCCTTGGCCCCCTCCTGCAAGATGGTGCAGATGATGAGGCAGTTTCTGTACCAGGCCTTGCCTGAGGACTCCTACAAGGCTGCCACTGGGAAGCTCCACGTCTGCCTCACCCGGCTCACGGATGGAGAGAGCGTTGTGGTCTCAGAGTATAGGTCTAAAGAAGAACTCATCGAGGCAAGGGGGCGGGACTGGGAAGGGGCGGGGCCCAGAGTGCGGTGGGGATGGTGAAGTTGGAGGGCTAGCTGCTCCTGCTTCTCTTAACTGGTCCCTGGAAGGGTCTACCTGCCCAGCTCCCTTCCTTATATTTTCTGCTTTCCTAGACCTTCCCTTCATTCACCCTCCTGGCATCTCTGTGTCAGGCACCCTGTTAGAGGGGATGGACTGAAAGAAGTCCAAGACAAATCCTACTTGGTCACCATCCTCAAGACTTCAGCACCCAGCATCCCCAGGGGCTCCGCCCCTCCTTTTGCCTCAGCCCTGCCCTCGTGCTAATCCTGGAACTTCTCAGAGGCCACGTGTTACCTGCCGCGGTCCCATGTCTGCTTTAGGGCCTCTCAGTTTGAATTACTCCCCAACTTGTGGGTACAGCCCTCCCCTCTACGGCCCTCTTCCAATGGTCCTTGCAAAAGGATTGAATTATCACTAAACGGGTTATCACTTAGGAAAGTCCCCTCTAACAGTGTATTGTGCTAACCTCATGAATATAAATTATAACTATGAATTACTGTTGCTGGAGAGTGCTGTGGATATACTCAATTTTCTTTCATGATGAAGGAGTTAAGCTGCATGAGCCTCTGTCCTATATTTTTATTTCCCTTCCCTCCCCTGAATACAAGGCCTTTGCCACCCATCCTCACACCCCCACATCGGTCTGGCCATGGCCCTGGGGGTGGAGGATGAGCGGGCAAGGGGCCTGGGTTCTTCCTGCACCCACCTCATGTCCGCCTGGGCTTGTTAGCACCAGCTCTTCCAGACTTTTCTCTCTACCCTTATTCCACCACCTTACACTTCTACCCACTTCACCCAGAACAAACCACACAGCAAGCGGGTCCTCGTGCCTTTGTGCCTGCTGCGCCCTCAGCCTGGGACGCCCTTCTCTCCTTCTCATTCCCCTTCACCTGCTTGAAAAGACTCCAGCCGGGGAACTTTCCTTCATCGTCTGCCTGCCCCACACCCCCCTCGGCTGGGTGCTCCTCCTTTGGGGCCACAGTGCTCACGCTCCCCTCCATCGCAGCACCTGTCACCCCGACTTGCTTACTCCCCCTCTTTCAGCATTCCTGGGTGTGGGCACCTCACCCTCTTTGATGCCAGGGCCGAGCCAGGTATATGTCGATTACATCGATGCTTACTGAATCTGATTGGATTTATGGAAATTTAGCACTAGGAGAGACCCTGGAGATCATTGAGGTCACC
Organism: Pteronotus mesoamericanus; assembly: GCF_021234165.1. Lineage (NCBI taxonomy): Eukaryota > Metazoa > Chordata > Mammalia > Chiroptera > Mormoopidae > Pteronotus > Pteronotus mesoamericanus. Next base: position 6,397,497 of record NW_026555085.1, read on the forward strand.
CTCTCCCTTTCAAACTGGGAAATCAGGCCCAGGCTGACCAAGTTGGTTACCAAGGACCCAGCTAGTCAGGGCCAGGACAAGGACTGAACTTGGGAGGAAGGCAGTGCCTCTGCCTTGGGTTTAAGGAAGGCCATACTGGTGGGCCCCAGAGGCCTGATGGCCCCAGGCATCTCAGCTGTGTTCTCCCCGCACAGGCCCTGTACTGCAGCTGCTTTGTGCCTGTGTACTGTGGTCTCATCCCCCCGACGTACCGTGGCGTGGTGAGTGCTTCGGCGTGGGAGGGGGGTGAGCCAGGATCCAGGGGTGCCTCAGGGCCCTTGTGACCCACATCTAGGGGAGCAGAAGGGTGGTCTCAGAATTCGGTGGGAAGATCAAGAGTTAGAAAGGCTCCTATGTTTTTGTATTCAGAATTCCCAGCATAGATGGGTTTCTGGGGCTTTAAGGTGAACTTTCCCAACTAGGTTGGGCTTCTCACTGGACACACCAATTGTTTACTGAACCTGGCAAATCAAGATGCCGCAGGCTTTCCAGATTTTCTCAGACTCAGCAGAGAATATTAAATACAGATCCTGCCCTGGCTAGTGTGCCTCAGTGGTTGGAGAGTCCCATAACCAAAAGATTGTGGGTTCGATTCCTGGTTAGGGCACATACCTAGGTTGCAGGTTCATCCCCAGCCCGGGTGCGGGCCTATGCAACCCCTGGTCCAGATGCGTAGGATCCCCAGTCTGGGTGTGTACGAAGGCAACTAGTTGATGCTTCTCTCCCATTAATGTTTCTCTTTCTCCTTTCCTCTCTCCCTTCCTCTCTCTCTCTAAAAAAGCAAATGAAAATGTCCTTGAGTGAAGATTAAAAATTTTGTTTAAATAAAAAAGACCCTACAACGTTGGGTTCTGAAACCTTGAATGATGGAGACCTTCCAGGTCATCTAAGCTAGTGCCTCGGAAACTTTAATGTGCCCATGAATCACCCAGGAATCTTGTAAAATAATGCAAATTCTGACCCAGTCAGTCTGGAGCAGGGCCTGAGACTCCGCACCTCTGACAAACTTCTGCTGGTATCGATGCTGCTGGTCCCCTGCTGGTCCCCAGGTCATGGTCTGAGCCAGAGGATCTAGCCCATGCCCCTTCCTCATTTTATATGTAGAGAAAATGAAATTCCAGAGATTAAGAATCAGCTAGCAGATGGAGTCCAGCCTGCACGTCAGCCATGTACTTCTCAGTTACCCCAGAGAGTTAGAGCCTCAGTATTTGTGGTCCTTTGTTCATAGCTGAGGAAATAGAAGCCCCAGAGGAGAAGGGACTGGAGGGTGGACACATGGTAGCCGGTCAGGGGTGCCCTGTAGAGTGTCAAAGGTACCTGACCTCAACAGGGAGAGGCAGTTTGGATCTGTAGCAGTCTGGAGAGGGACCATTTCCTAACCTGCTCAGACCCACCATGCGTTTCCTTCTCAAAAGGCCATCGCGACAAATTCTATTCCCTAAGCCTTCCCTCAGCAGTTGAGTGACCCCAGGAGGGGTAGCCTGAGATGAGTGGCTGTGACAGGGAGCATCCGCTCCTGCTTTATCCAGTGTATGGATGCTTCTTCCCCAGAGAAACCTGGGAACTCTGTCTCAGCAGCAATAAGATGGCTGAGGGTCCCCGGGCAGGAAGAGAGCAGGCCTGGAGTTCAGAGGCCACCATGGACTTACCAAGTGACCTTGGGCACACCACTCACCCACCCCCACCTTGGTCTTGGGGCTTGTCCTGAGGGACCCATTTCCCTGGTGTATCCCGCTCTGACCCCACACGAGCATTTCTCCCTCTGCCCCCTGCAGCGGTACATCGACGGGGGCTTCACAGGCATGCAGCCCTGCTCCTTCTGGACTGACTCCATCACCATCTCCACCTTCAGCGGGCAGCAGGACATCTGTCCCCGGGACTGCCCCGCCATCTTCCATGACTTCCGCATGTTCAACTGCTCCTTCCAGTTCTCCCTGGAGAACATCGCCAGGATGACCCATGCCCTGTTCCCTCCAGACCTGACGGTGAGAGAGAGGGACATGGAGGGGTAGGGGATGGGGATGGGGGCAGGGGCTGGGGTGCAATGGGGGAGCCCATGGGGCCCACTCAGTTTCCTCTGTGTCTCCTCCCTTCAAACTATCCCTTAAACTTCCTTCTAGACCCGTGTCCTGGCCTTTTCACTAATGAGCTGTGGGACCTTAGCAAATCCCCTGATGGCCCCCATTCCCAATGTTCTCCCCTGTAAAACAAGGTGATGTCAGAATCGCTGATGAGAATGTTACCTGAACGCTGATGTGCACTGTCGGGTCAGCAAACTGTGGCCCATGGGCCAAATCCAGCCTATGGCTCTTTTTTGTACACCCTGTAAGCTAAGAATGGGCTTTTCATTTCTAAAGGGCTGTAACAAAGGGAGAAGAAGAAATGACAGAGACTGTATGTGGTCTGCAAAGCCCCAAATATTTACTACCTGGCCGTTTAAGGAAAAGGCTTTGTGGGTACTCTTGCATGATCCTTCAACATCCTCTGCGATAGATACTATTATTATCCCCATTTTACAGATGAAGATACTCAGACTGTGAGAGGTTACATCCACACAGCCACACAGCCAGTGGCAGCGCTGGGATTTGAACCCAGTCTCCACACTTTGCTCTTCATATGGTCCAAATGCACCTTCTCTGCTTCTGCTATCAACATCTCAGCATCTCCCACCCTGGGAAGCTGATGGTTGCCTGTGAATGGCTTGACACATTAACATAGCATCACTATGGACCCATGACAAGGAACTGCTCCCAGTCCTTAGCAGAGAATCAAGGATGGGACACTAGATGGGTACATTTTGAAGATCCCATCAAATAAAGCCTAAGACCAATGAAAGCAGCTGCTCTGGGTGAGGGGACCGTGGCTGTCGCTGTTGCTGCAGCCTGGGTTTTTTCCTGGTGTGCCCATCTTGCAGGTCCTGCACAATTACTACTACCGAGGGTACGAAGATGCCGTGTTGTACTTGAGGAGGCTGAGTAAGTACCACGTGGACTCCGGAGGAGGGAGGCTTGGAGGGTGAGTAAAGACAGGAGGTAGGAGGGCTCAGGAAAGGAACCCCCAAATTTGTGGCCTAAAGGTGACCTTCACCCCAGAAGGCCAGAAACGGGTGCAGGGACCCGACAGCCTGCCTTGTCCAGGACAGGCCACTGCAGCCAGAAATTAGGAGCTCTGTGCAAAAGGGGCTTTTAGATTAACTGATGGGACAGTGTCTAGGGCTTTGTACAAATTTATTTCTGGATTTAAAAACTGTCTTTAGGAAATACATAGCTCATATCTTCTATTTTCATGTCATTCCATTCTCTTCCATTTTTATTCTCTTTCCAATAAAACCGTATTATTAATGTAGAAATAGATGTGACTAATTTATATTTACCTAAGACTTTGAATGACATATTGATCAACAAATGAGAGAGAAGAGCCCTTGCCCTATGTTGGTTTGGAAATAGTAAACAGTAATGGAAAAAATTACAATAAAAATAAACTACTAAATAAAGAGAGGGAAAGAAATCATGGTCCCCACACCTGTGCATCATCGGGTAGAAGGAAGATTCTAATGACATGTATCACACACTCTAGCAGGATGAAGGCCACGGCAGACATCTCTGTTAAAAGGAAAGAAGAAAAGCTTTTCCATATTTAGAACATATTCCATAGAACATATTTAAAAAAAGAAAAAGGGTTGCTGAATCAAAGGTCATTTACCGATGTTCTAGCATGTTTTTTCCATGTTGTCATATGGTCTTTATAATTGTTTTTTGGGGAAGTTGTATAATATTCTATCACAGTTGTACATAAAACTTTGATCATTCTTTTGTGTTTCCAAGTGTTCAATAAGCAATGCTGTGGTGTACATTTGGTGTATATGGTTTTTAAAAATATTTGGGGAGTGAGATTAAGGGGTTGAATGAGGCTTTTTCCTAAGGTATATTCACTTTTTTCTTTCAAAACTGCTTCCTGCTTCCCCAAGCTCCCCTGCCCTGACCCTTTACCTTCCCCTGGGCCTTTTCTTCCAACAAGGCGGGAGGTTGGGGAGCCCGAGAGCAGGATGGAGAGAATGCGGGCTCCAGAGGCAAATGGCCTGGGCCAGGGTGCCCGTGCCACAAGCTGTGTGTGCTCAGCGGAATCACACTCCACTGACCCCACTGACCCCACTGAGCCTTGGTTTCCTAACCTGTAAGAGTTTAGATGCTCGTCCCTGACATCTACCAACTGTGTGACCTAGAGCAGGCAGTTAATCTCCTGGGGCTTCCGTTCTCTCATCTGATCATGGAACCTACCTCAGAGGTCACTGGGAAGGTTAAAGGCGTGAAGCCACCTGTGGCCCTTAGCACGATGCTCAGACAACAGGTAGTTCTCACTGAGGACATCAGAGCTCTACGTCCTTGCCATGGCCAATCCAGTCCACTGCCCCCTGTGCCCTTGGAGACAGGCCCCTCCTCCACCTCTCTGCAGGACAGGCTCCTTCTAACCCTGACCCTCTTCTGACAACTGTGCCGTCCTCCACATTTACACAGGTGACATTAAAGCTGTGAAAAGTGAGTCCCAGGTATCCAAGAGGTGAACGACTTGAGGGGTGTCATGGGGATAGAGATAGGGCCTCAGGAATGGGAGGGGCTGGCTGGGGCCAAGGGTCCTTTTGCCACCAGTTAGGGAGCCCCTCCTCACTTTCCTCAGTGGTGGTGTAGGCTAGGGACCCAGGGTTTGGGAAAATCCCCTGATTTGGGGCTCAGGTCTTGGAGCAGACACCAATTTCCTGCCCCAGGAGACCCCGCTACACCCCAGGTTACAGCCTGGCTCCTGGCTGCTCCATACCAGTCTCTCCTTAGAATTTTCCTTTTGCTTCCTCTCAGGGCGAGCCCTGGGGAGAGTCACAAAGTGGATGATAAAGCATCTCTAGTCCCCCCTATTTCTCAGCGCGCCTTCTGCCACCCTCCCACCTCTGGGAGGAACCCAACGCCACCCTGCCCTGTCTTCCGCCTTTTGCCGGCACGGGCATTTTCACAGGCAGGAATGGTGGCCCCAGACCCAAGGATGAAGCTCGAATAGCAGCATTTCAGGCACCCGCTCTTGACTTGGGGCAGTATAAGGAGGCTGGCGGAATTTCCCAATGGCCCTGGAACCACGCCACATAGGAACAGACACAGCTCATAAGGAGGACTAGCTAGTTTTGCTTCCTCTTCCAGTTTGCCAGGGTGTGTGTGACTTTCTAAGGCAGGTTTCAGCACCAGCTAGAGCCTCTTGGGTTCGGTTGGGCTGGATTTGTCTCCCATCACCAGGCGCGAGCAGGAGGTACCGATACAGCCTGAATAAGTTCGGTTTTAATCTCTACTTGCCATCTGGCAACAGAAAAGGAGAGTCACTCCAGCCTCCCTCCCAACTTCTTTCTGGAGGGGCGTGGTCAGCTCTGGCAGGAAGCCACACCCACAGGTGTCACCCTCAACTCAACTCTCACCCTGGCCTCTCTTCCTCCTCCCTCCTAAGGACTCACTTCCGTTCAATTATTCCTGCTGCTGGGCAAGTCTCCCTCTCCACTCTAGGCCTCCTTGGCAGCAGCCTCCTGCCAAAGGAAAGGGCACGCCTCTTGGTGTGCTTAAAAACCCTCATTGCCCACACAGACGTGTGCATGTGGGCGCTGAGTGAGCTTGGACTCAGATGATGCCGTGTTTAAAAATAGCCATTTGGCATCCAGGTATCTCCAGCCAAACCTCCCTACCTTCGTTCTTCCCTCCTTCCCTTCCTTCCTGCCTTCCCGCCATTCTTCCTTTTCTCTCTCTCCCTTTCTTCCTCTCACAAATTGATGTTTTCACACACCTGTGAAACAGCAGCACAAGCAGGGTAGTGAACAGTCCATCCAGCCCGAAGTGTCCTCAGGCCCCGCAGGGATTCTCCCACCTTCCCTCACCGGCTCCCAATCCCCACGTAACCCCTGATCTACTTTCTGTCACTCTAAGTTAATTGCATTTTCTAGGGTTTTTGATAAATTGAATCTTATTATAATATAAAGTCTTTTTTTCTCTGCATCCTTTTACTCAGCATAATTATTCTAAGATTCATCCACGTTATGATAGCATAGTATAACTGGTTCATCCATTTTTACATTCCATTCCATTGTATGAATATACCACCGTTCATTTAGCCACTTACCTGTTAATGGGCATTTAGGTTGCATCTACTTCAGACTATTATGAATAAAGCTGCTATAAACACTCATGTATGTGTTTTTGTATGGACATAATGCTTTTATTTCTCTTGGGTAAATACCTAGTAGTAGAATGATTAGATCATATGATAGATGTGTTGTATATATAAATAAAATTATATATAATTATGTGTAATTATATAATTATATATAATTTGTATATATAAAATTAGGATAAGAGCACATAACATAAAATATACCATCTTAACCACTTTTGCGTGTACAGTTCAGTAGTGTTAAGCTCATTTACACTGCTGTAACTTCCAGAACTTTTCATCTTGCAAAACTGAAACTCCATACCCATTGGCCAACAACTCCCCATTTTTTCCTCCCCCAGCTTCTGGCAACTGCCATTCTACTCCTATTTCTATGAATTTGACTACTGTAGGTACCTCCCATAAGTGAGGCATAGATACAGTATTTGTCTTTTTGTGACTGGTTTATTCACTTGTACTGTTCTCAAGGTTCATCCATGTTGTAGCATGTGACAGCATTTTCTTCATTTTTAAGGCTGAATAATATTCCAACATGTGTATACACCACATTTTCTTTATCCATTTATTCATCAATGGACATATAGTTTTCTTCCACCTCTCGGCTATTGTAGATAATGCTGCAGTGGACATGGGCATGCAAATATCTCTTTGAGATTTGATTTTCAATTTTTTCGTGGTTTTAAGAAAGCACTAAAGTGTTCTCCAAAGTGGTTGAATCATTTTGCATTCTCACCAGCAGTATGTGAAAGCTCCAGTTTCCCCCAATTTTTGCCAACACTTGGTATGGCAGGTGTTTATAATTTTAGCCATTCTAATAGATGCATAGGGGTCTCTTACTATGGCTTGAATTTGCCTTTCCTTAATGACTAATAATGTTGAACATCTTTTCATTTGCTTATTAGTTGTCCAGATGGCTTCTTTGGTGAAGAGTCTGTTCAACTCTTTTGCCTATTTCCCCCTAGACCTTTAATACACTTTATTTTTTTAGAATAGTTTTAGATTTACAGAAAAATATGAAAATAGTACATCCAGATTTCCCTAGTATATGTCCCTAATAAATGTCTCACATTTATTAGATGTTATAGTATAGTACATAGTGTGGTATAGTGTTTATAACTAATGAATCAGTATTGACAAATTATTATTAACTAAATCTATATTTTATTTGGATTTCCTTAGTTTTTACCTAATGTTCTTTTCCTGATCCAGGATCCTATCCAGAATAGCACATTACATTTAGTTGTCCTGTCTCCTTAGGCTCCTCCTCTTTGTGACAGCTTCTCTGACTCTCCTTGTTTTGAATGACTTTGGCAGGTTTTAGTCCCAGACGGATATTTTGGAGAGTGTCTCTCAGTTGGGGTTTGTCTTATGTTTTTTTCCCATGATTATAATGGGGTTATGGGTTTGAGGAAAGAAGACCACAGAGGCCAAGTGCCATTCCCATCACGTGTTATCAAGGGTGCCTACTACCCACGTGACATATCGCTGGTGACACTGACCGTGCTCACCTGGCTGCAGTGGTGTTTGTCCAGTGCCCCACTGTACGGTTATTCTTTCTCCTCTTCCCATTCTGTGCTTTCTGGAAGGAAGTCACTATGTGTAGCTCACACTGACAAGGCAAGGAATTATGCTTCATTTCCTTAAGGTCAGGATGTCTACATAAATTATTTGGACTTCTGCATGAAGATTTATCTCTTCTCCCCCATTACGTACTCAATCATTTGTTTATATATGTATGAACTCAAGTATACTTACTTTTTACTTTGGGTTATTATTCAACTCTATTTTTTACTCAAATTGATCCAGCTTTGGCCATTGGGAGCTATTTCAGTTGGCGTTTTGCTTATTAAAACAAAAAGCAGAATTGTTTGTTTCCTTATTTAAGAGCTTTTATGTTTTCTAGAGAAATGCCCTTTGTCAGGAATATTATTTGTAAATATTTTCTCATAGTCTATGATTTCTCCTACCAGCAACTTTTACATCTACCCATCTTGCTTATCTTAGAAGCCTTGCCCTGGGTCCCTCTTCCTCCTGTCTCCTGACTCAGCCCTGGCCCCTCCCTCTTCTCACTCTGCCTTGCCTCCCTAGGCAGTCTCCTCCACAGCCTCCATCGCAGCTCTGGCTCCACCCGGGGGTTGGGGTTTCTAATATATGTATCTCTAACCCTCATCTCTTCTCTGAGGTCCAAACACATACACAACTGCCCACCTGTCATCTCTCCTTGGGCACCTCCAAGGTCCCCTAAACTCAACATGTCCCCTAACATGTGACCTGTTTCTCCCCGCTCCCCTCCCCATCCCTCCCATGGTCATATTCTCAGCAGGTGGCACCAGTATCCATCAATTGTGCCAGCCACCTACGTCCCCTTATCCCCGAATCAACCCATTTCCAAGTCTCATTCATTTACCTCCTAAATAGAATCTCCCACTATTTTCTACCTTCTTCCAGGTACAAATCCCAAACACCTCTCCACAGCACCCTGACAGGTTTCCCTGGGTCCCCTATAGCCTTGTCAGTGAGTCCCCACACAGCAGCTACAGTGAGCTTGTCAAAGCCAGAGTCAGGCCAGCACCTCTCTGCCTAGAAGTCTCCATGGTCCCCATGAAAACCAAGGGTCCTCCAGTGCTGCCTACCAATTCCTACTGGGCCTGTGATCTGGCCCCTGGGCCTCCTCAGCCCTGTTTCCCACCACAGTGCCCCACCCCGGCTCCAGCCACTCTACCTCTCAGGCCCTCAACGTCCCGGTGCTCCTTCGAGCCTGTGGCCTTGGTGCGTGCTGTTCCCTCCATCTGAACTGCTCCTCCCATCCCAAGCTGACGATTCCCTGGACCACTCGCCCCTCGGTTCTCAGCTTAAATCTCCCTCCCTCAGGGAAGCCTCCCGGTTAAGTTCTCCCTGTCTCCCTCTCTCCTAGTTCTGCATTCCTCCCTTGCCTAACACTTGTCTTGATTAAAACTTGAGATTACTTGAGTGGTCAGTGCTTGCACCAGCACTGGACTGTAAGCTGCAGGACGCCAGGACCAATCATACCTGTTTTTGTCTCCTTCACCTCCTCGGTGCCTGGTGTAATATCTGGCACATATAGATGCTCAATAAATATTCACTGAATAAGTGAATTAATCCACAAACACTCAATGTGAATTCAAGAATGTAAAGAAAGGCCATTGATGAGAACTAACCTTGTTTATAACAATAATTTGGAAAAAAATAATTTTTTGCAAATATCATGTTTATGTCAGAGGTTAGTAATGCCACCTGTGACCCTAGGCTCTTGTTTTTTCTAGATGCAGCTTACCTTAATTCTCCCTCCAAGAGAGTGATTTTCCCCCGGGTGGAAGTGTACTGCCAGATAGAACTCGCCCTTGGCAATGACTGCCCTGAACACAGTAAGCCAAGCGGCCAAACCGAGCAGGCCAGTCTGGAAGAACCCATACGACTTCACACACAACGGGCTCCCACAGGGGAAGGAAGCAGTGGCCATGGTCCACCTGCGTCCCAACCTGAACAGACACCTGAATCCACGCATGAGTGGCCTGTGGAATCGCCCATTTCACCACCTGTCTCTTCATTTGAGCAGTCACCTGCACTGCCACTGGCCTCTTCATCATCACATTCTCCAACTGACTTGCCGCCTGTATCGCTCCCAGCTGCGTCCTCACCACCCAGCTCAATACCTGGTCTATCACCTGTGTCACCACAGCAGCAGCTACGACCGACTGGATCACCACCCAGATCCCCACCCTCCTCATCATCTATGTCATTCAGGCCACGTCTGGCACCTTCAGCAGTGGGGACACCTCAAACGTTGTCCCCATGTTCTTCAGCATCACCTGCACAGCCACCTGTGGAGGAGCTGGTCTCAGAACAGCCCCAAGGTATGACCCCCTGGCTTCTCATGGCATCCTCACGTCTGAAACCCCTTGGAAGCATATGACAATATGGTGGCTGGTAACCATTGCTTTAGAGGGCTGCACTGGTGAAGTTAGTGGTTAGCGGCAGAGGCTCTACCCGGAAGGAAGACAGGCAACCACAAGGGGGCAGTGCACTTGACATTTGTTCATTTCTTTAGCCCGTGATTCTCAAAGTATGGCTTCCAACCAGCAGCAATGTATCACCTGAGAACTCAGTAGAAATGAGAATTTTTAGGCCCTACCACAGACCTACTAAATTACAGACTCTGGTCGGGTGGAGGGTACCCAGCTGTCTTTTTTACAAGCCCTCCAGGTGATTCTTTTGCCCGCTTTAGTTTGAGAACTGCTGTCCCGGTAAACCTTCGTTGTGAAAGCCACTGTGCAGGGACAGTGCTACTCAAAGCGTGGTCGTGGAGCACTGCCAGGCCCCTGACTGTCTGCTACTAGTTCACAGTGAAGTGAGTGCAGGGGTTGAGAGCGAGCAGTTAGAGGTGTTTACAGCAATAAGATATTGCCATGGTGTCAAAGAATTTTCCTAATTCATTTGGTTGTATTTCTCAAAAGTACTACTTTATTATGAATTGCAAATAAGATTTTTTGAAAACAGGTTCTTTGCTGCAGATGGTTGGAGAAGCCCCATTCTAGGGGCTGCAAAGGTGAATAGTTCTCAGTTCCTCACCCTCTGGAAATCTCCCCTCTGCAGAGGGAATGACATGAATACCAACCTCAAAAATACAAGATAAATTATTAAGTTCTGTATAAACAACAAAAACATGTTGGGGGTATTCATGGAAAATGAGACCATGTCTCTCTGGGGGAATAAGGAAGGCCTCTTGCAGGTGACAGGTGAGTTGAAATGGGCAGGATATTGACCACCATGGTCTGTGGGATGGGATTGGATGGACTAAAAAGAGCACTTCAGATTTTGTTTATTCTAGAAGCTCAGGTACAAAGAAGGAAAGTGCAAGGTACATTCAGAGTGAAGAGGATACCTGTTTGGCCACCGTGGATGGTCAGGGTGGGGCAAAGGGGGAGGGAATGAAACCAAGTAATAGAGCCCTTACAGTCCATCAGCAAATTTCCACCGGTCAGCAAGCTTTCCTTCTTGTCAGATCTACCCCAAGTCACAGGTGACCCTTTCTCTGGAATAAGTTTACTTTATTTCATTTCATCACAATGAGACAAAAACATAAGGGCGTTAAGGGTCAGAAAATTGGTCAAAGTGTTTCACGTGCTCTCTTATTTCCTGTTAAATAAAATGCACTTATTTCATGTTATCACACCCGTGCCGCAAGGTAGCCACCTGCAGGGGCCCGAGCAACCCTGGGTCCTGGGCTGGCATTCCTCCCTCACACCAGAGAGCCCAAGTAGGGGCAATTTTATCTCCAGGGGACATTTGGCAATATCTGGAGGCCAGAGATGCTGCTAAACATCCTACAATGCACAGGACAGACCCCACAACAAAGAGTTGTCTGGCCCTTAATGGCAGTAGTGCTGAGGGTGAGAAACCCTGTTAGAGCCTCCAGCTGAGCCTCTACCGACATCCTAAGGCAGCCATGGGAGTTGGGCAGAGAGGGTTAGTGTTACCAGTCACACAGCCATGGCCCTGTTATTGGGGGCGGGGTGCTGCAAAAGGCCCTAGGAAAATCTGTCAACAAAGGAACTGCAAACAGACTTGAGATATCCACCAGGCCTCCCAATGAAAGGACTTCAGGTAGGAATCCATATTATTTTAATTTACATGTATTACACTATTATGTAGTAATTCCCACATATTATATAGCCCCATATTCTGAAAACATGCAAAGAGCTTAGTTAAGAACAATGGTCATAAAACTATTAATATTTTCTATTCCAACATCACAACAAAAAAAAGAAAAATGCATTACCTAAAGCAGGCGATAGAAAGGTCAGGCCCTTGTGGGGGTTTTCCTGAAAGAGTTCCCTAACGCGGCTGCTTTTGTAAGGGGGTCTTTGATAATGTTGAATGAAGGGTCAGCATGAGGCCTCCACGGAGACCGCTGCATTGTTGTCAAATCCAACAATGTGATCTTGGTCCTAAACATGAGAATTTGAGAATGAGACGGTTCTTTGCTCTTTCCGAACATTTTTGCTTACTTCCTATTGTTCTATCAAAAGTGACTAAGTACTCCTGCTCCACGTCATCTCACTCCTGTCTCCTATATTTTTACTTTTGGATGTAGATCCTCTTGCCTCTTTGAGTCCCCAAAGCAAGGGGCCTCTGGTGAATGTAAAGGAATTTACCAGCAAGCCGGATGCCATGTAAGTCTCTCCTTCCCTGAGAATTCATTCTTTCCTTTGATGGGGGCGGAGGGGAGCAGCTAAGGCCCCCCTCTGGTCAGCTGCCCTGGGAACACTGGGATCCTTTTCCAGTTTGTGTGATTACAGACTACCGTCCCTCTTCTGTCTTCTTCAGTGGGGACAGCGTGTGAGAAATGGGCCTACTCATGCTGACAACGTCATTCTCTTTAGCTTCCTGCTGCGCACACTGGTGGATGCACCTTCTCTGAGTGCTGTGGGACACTCTGGTGACATCTCAGTTCAGGAGGGCAAGCAGGCTGCTACATCCTGGCCTTAGGTGGTCACTGCCTGCTATGAACTGAGGGCCTCCCTTAATCCAAAAGATTTTTTTATTGGCACGATAAGGAGACTAATATTCCTGTGTTGTAGATTGTCCCCAGAAAAATCATTCTTGTAATGCACATCAATTGTCTGGGTTGTGTAATGTGCTCCATGATTATCTTTGCAGTCATTAGGAGCGAGTCTGAGCAGCTCTGTATTTTTGAGTTCCCAGGCTCCCTTACTGGCTGGATACTGGTTGGGTTAGTCAGTGGGAAGCCAGCAGGAGATCAGAGGGTGGATCCAGGGCATTTCTGCCCCAAACCTCATCCCTGCCTGCCCGGGGCAGCTCTGGCAGTGGCTGGGTTCTCTGTGGCCACAGCTGGAGAAATGGGGGGAGCAGGGCCTACCACTTGTAAGGTTCCCACTCCATATCATGTTATAATAAATACATTAAAATATATCTGATTCTTTCACTCAGTATAATTTTAATTATATAACTTTCTGAAAGAGTTTGCATATATTTAATAATTTTGTGCTTGGGCATAATTTATGCTTTTTGTTCCCATGATTTAAACGTTATTGCATTGACAAATAATTATATAAAAGTTTGAATTTCTATTGACTAGTTGGCATGATGTTACTCAGATAACTATTCACTGATTATGAAATAAAGGTCACTGGGGACTCTGATGCTCCCAGGACTGAGAACCATAGCACCGGTGTGTCTTATACCTTCTGAGCTGGAGCAGGGCCCTCAGGGTCAAGGACACAGGACGGATCATTAACAAACTACTTACTACCTGTCTTTGCCCAGGGTGAGCCCGGCTGCAGGCTCCAACTGGGCGAGCGAGGTGTTCAAGAAGAACAAACCAAAGGCAAGCGGCACCAGGAAAGGCTTCCCAAGACGACCACGATCCAAAAAACCAGGCAGCAAAGTGCAGTGAGTATGACTAATGTCTCTTAAATTCCACAGGGAGGAGCAGCTTTGGGAATGGTCTGCAGGAAAATTACAAGGGGTTAGGAGCTGGGCTTTGGGATAGGATACACCCAACATGAAATCTGCGACCTGCCAGGGTCTCAGTCAGCATGCCTAGGTTACATGGCCTCTCTGAGCCTCTGTTTCCTGATCTGTCAAATAGAGATAATACCATCTCAAAAAGCTGTTGTGAGCATTTAGTGAAGTCAACTACATACATTGCTTCGCAGAGAGCAAGTTGAGTAACAGCACTCAATAATTAGTAGATACCACAGTTATATAACTCCCAGAGGTTGACTAGCTTCCTCTCAGTTTCTGAAGAGAACTGTACTAGAAAGCTAAACTAGAGAAGTTGGAGCCCACGTGACCCTCAATATGTAGAGCTCTTAACTGTTCCCACCCTACAACTAAAAGCCCTAATCAATGTAGGCCAGCTTTTTGTGGCTTTTTGACTATATCACATTGTCATTGATTTAATCAGTCAACATTTATTGCCTATTAAGTACCAAGCACTCTTCTGGGCTCTGGGGAAATCAAAGGTTAATTAAACCTGATTCCCAGCTTTCAAGAGTTTATCTTGAACTTTGAACTTCAGACTAAAGATAAGAATAAAACCTACTAATTTGATGAACTATGAGCCCCATATAAATCAAGCATAATTTTATTACTTTTTTTAATTGAACTATAACATTGTTGAAGGCATATGCCTACATACATACATACTCACAAATTCAAAATGCCAGCCTCAAACACAAACCAAGCCAGGTGTCATCTAGAATTATTTGCGTAGATTATCAAAGTGTTCTCTGAAAGGAACAGATCCACATTGCTATTTAATTTGTTTCAAGACTTTATTGTTCAGAAAAAATCCTTAAATCCTTCTAAAGGACATCGTTTCAGGTTGCTCCTGTCCTGGGTGGGGTTCCCTGGGTAGGCAGAGGGACGTGTTGGGTAGGCAAGGTCAGAGGCTCACCTGGGGCAGGTACGTACTTTGCGGGTAGGGGAAGCAGTATGGTGGGGAGGACATTCTCAGAGCCACCACAGGAAGTAGAGAAGACCCACAGGCACTTTCTGGATTAAAGGATGGGCAGGGAGAATGCAGGACCCAGGAGGAAGTTGGGGGTCCCTAGTGGTCACTGTGTCCATGTGGCCTGGGATTATTCTCACTCTGTTCTGTGGTGTCCATCTCCAAGACTTCCTTGACTTTTAAGTGTCCATATCTCTGTCCCTCGGTCATGAGAATGCAGGCTGGTCTACAGTGGGTGTGGGGAAACCTCCTTGGCTGGGAGTGCCATCTGGGAGCCAGGTCCCCACTCGGGTCCCCTGATTCCTGGGCCAGGCCTCTTCCCACACATCAGAGCAGTGGTAACTATGCAGTTCAACCAGAGCCACCATGGTCAACAGACTTCTAGGAATCAAGGTGCTTTATAAAAAGCAGACTTTGGTAAAAAACAAATAAAACAACATTCATAAGCTGTGAGAGACACTGTTGTCAGTGGGTCATACATGCTGTGTACAGTGCTCCTTTATAGAACAGATTGTGAAGCTGCCTGGGCAATTCCCTGATGATGATCTTAAGCAATTCCATACAGATTCACTGCTCTGCATGTCAAAGACCAGGGTAGGGAGCAGAAAAAAGAAGCTCAAAAATGTTAGGCATAGAGAAGGAGGAGTGATTGCTCATTTCCTCCCAAACTACAATCATGGGGACCTTGTCACACCCATGGGCTAGTGCTATGTAAACTCCTGGTTCACAGCCGATATCCCTCCCAGCAAAGAAGAGAGTGACTAGAATGAAAGCTACAGTGTAGGTGTTCCATACATTAATGTGTGTGTGAGTTTGCATGTGCATGTGCACACACTTTAAATGAGATGTTAAAATTTATACTCTGATGCAGGTTGTATTAGTCAGCTATTGCTGCTATGATAATGCTACATAACAAACAACCTCCCTGCACCCCAGATCTCAGTGTATTACAAAACAAACATTTACTTTTCTCTTCCTGGGTCTATGAGTTGCATGGAATAGCTCTACTTAGGTTACAGGCTGGGGTCAAGTCTGCTTATTGCCCTTTCATTCCAGGACCAGCAGTTATACCAGAACTGCCCTTCTTCAGAGCATGGCTAGACACATGTATCAGCACAGTGCTCCTCTGCCAGCCTGTCTGTCCTCCAGTAGAGTTCAGTGGTTCATCTCACTCAGGTTGTATAACTGGCCTCAAAGTGGGAAGAGGAGAAATTGAGAGACTGCCTGCAGGCTACAACTGGAAATGGAGGAGGTCCATCTTGCTGATTGTTACTCAGATCCTCCTAATTGTCAGACTTTCTAAATTTCCACCACTTTAGAGCCTCTCCTTTGAGTTACTGTAGAATTTCTTCTTATTCAAATGTGAATGTAATAATAACAGCTAAAATTTATGTAGTAGTTATTATGTCCTAAGCACTGTGGCACAGAGAAGTTAAGTAGCATGCTCAAAGTCACACAGTTGGTAGGCGGCAGAGCTAGGATCCAAACCCAGGGGTCCATCACCAGCGTCTGGATTTTGACCACAAAGTGATACAATGACCCAAAGTAGCCGCCCAGAGCTGGAGTGAGAGACAGAAGTCACAGGGCCTAGTCTTTGTTTCTCCATTTGGGCAGCGAGAGGCCTGGGGTTGCACTGGGACACCTGGCAGGTAGGCCAGGCTGCCAAGCTAAGGAGGTTGGACTTTACCTATGGTGCTGGGCAGTCATCACAGCGTTTAAACAACAGAGCGACACAGTCAGATTGGAAAATTATCCAGTAAAATGCAAATTTACACGCCAGCATTTCTCCAAGGTGGGTTCAGCAGTGTCTTCCTGCAGTTTCCCAGAGAGGGCAAGTGACCTTCCCAGGGTCACAAAGCAGGTAAGGGATGGTTTGGAATTCAGGTCTTCCCGTCCCCAGGTTTTGTCTGCTTTCTTCTCACTTGTGCTTCCTCGGCTTCTCACATCCTGGCCTGCTCCCTGCCCACTTGACTTTTCTGTGCGCTCCACTTCCAAGACTGTTTGGGTCACCTCCAGGCCTCATCCCAGTGGGATCCAGGAATGCAGCTGCCCTGAGGTGTAGAACACCCCGGGGTGTCCCTAGAGGCCAAACACCACCTGCATTGTCCCTAGTTGCTGGGGTGACCTCTGAGCACCGTCAATCCAGTGTCCCTTCCACCCCCACCTGTCTCTTCCTGGTCACAGTGAAGGCCAACACTAGCCCTTGTAATTAATGTCTTGTGCCCTAAGAAAACAGCACTCCTTCCTTGAGAACTTGACTGCCAGCTGCTGGAAGATTGTTATAATACACTGATTTTGTTAAAACAGTTGACTGCTAACAGCTAGAAATCTGTGTAAATTATGTACAAAGCTACAAAGGTGTGTAAATAACATATAGAAAGTAGTACAAATAACATATGACATAAGTATGTCTGCAAAGTGCCTACCGCTTGTGTTGGCGGTGTACCCTTGCACAACTGCACTCAGCACCCTGGGGCCACTCCACCTCCTCCCCCTTCCTGAAAACTCACATATAAACCAGACTTTTGTAAACCCAGTGATGTTTCAAACACTCTTTTATCAACCCCTGCTGTGCAAATGGGATTCTTTAATTGCAAAAGATCCTTGTATAATAAAGTGGCCCTTCTAACTGCTTTTCTGTATTAAAAGGAGAGTTCAAATTTGGACGCGTCCGGTTGGCTATCGTGCAGACCAGCTACTTGCTCAGATGGCCTGAGGGGCATGAAGCTGGGAGGAATGTTCTCAGTTGGAGACAAGAGGGAGGAAGTCCTAGGTGAGGGACTTAGAAATGATGAATCTGTGTCTTTCCCTAGGACGCTGTGAGCCGAGACAGAAAACTTGGGAAGGAACAGGGGAGAACCTGACGACCTCGAGGCTGAGGCTCCTCCCTCTGTTCTCAGATGCTGACCCCTCACCTCGGCCTTTTGGGGACCAGGGTGACAACCACTGTCAAGCCTGTTGGTGCAGAGGGTCCTGCTTCCCCTAGGCGAGCGACTTCTCGTTTAAACATCCTCTCAGCTTCCATATGGGCCTTCCAACCCTTTCATTACCCTGCTCTGATGAGACATGTAGACAAGGACAGACATCCACACAGACTGGAACTGAAGAGCACACCGCACCGCCCCCTCCTGGCTGGTGGGGCTCTGGACCTTCCTCTCAAGCCCAGCCTGAGTTTGCTTCTTCGAGATGGGCCAGATTAGTCTTAGCCCACAAGATCTGACCCACAGATCAGAACTCTGGAGGTCAGGCAGGGCTGAGCCATGGACAATTTCCTGTGTCAAGAAACCAGGTTCGCCTTTTGTTTTGTTTCTAATTCACACAGCATTCTAAAGGCTCGACATGGAACCACCGGACTCCGCCTCGGCTGCTTGCTGGAATCCCCCAGTGGAGCTGAGCTGGCGTCAGCCTTTCCGAGCTGCCCAGGGACTGTGTGGTGCAGCTGTGTCCAGCTCACGGCCCTGGGCTTCCCCGAATCCTAGAGTAGCAGTAGAGGAAATTGGGAAGTCAAACATCTCTGTCCCTCCTGTCCCCCAGCCCGAATGAAGGCAGACTCAGCTGTTCACACCGAAGTGAAATGTCCCATGATAAAGACACCTTCGGCCTCAGTTTTTCCAGCCTGTCCAGAAAAAAGTGGCCCCTCTGCTCCCAGGGTGTATATAACTTCCAGCCCCAGCCCGGCCCAGTAAGGGAGCCCAGGCTGTCCCCAGGCCTCAGATGCGTTTGCCTAGCAAATCCTGGAATGCAAATCCCAGAGGACTGGGTGGGAGGCAGCCCCGAACTGGGCTGGGGCACCTGGGAGGACACTTGCAAATTTAGCCATGGACGGTGGGAGCTGTTACAGCAAAGGGGCCCCGGTGGAGCCTACTTTTAGCAGGACCATGTCAGGGAACACGAGTCTACACAAGCACCCTTCAGATGCTTCTGCCTGGGAGAACCTGAATGTTCCTTGGAGAGGCCTGAGCAGAATCAAGTCTCAGGCGCCTTTGGACCCCCTGCCTACTCTGATTCTGTGGCCCAGACCAATCAAGGGAAGCACCCTGGCTCTGTGCGGTGGCCCATCCGGCCACAGGCCTCTTCTCCAGGAGTGGTCTTCCCCTTTTCAGGTGGCTGTGAGCCCAGGGGCCTGAGACGCAGGAACCAGGGGAGGGAGGGTATCAGTCTAGCACAACTCAGGAATGCGTATGCCCTGGTGGGCAAGGGAGGCCCGAACATGACATTGACCTGCTGTCTTAGCCTCAATCCTCTATTCAGAGCCCAGCTGTTCTTATGTTAGTTACAAGTATCAGTAAATCCCTTTGTATATTTTCCTTCATTTTGCTTAATGTCCTATTTCCCCATTTTGAGGTAATCAAGAAAATCGTTCTTGCATTAGTTCCAGGGTTACCAGATGAAATACCAGAAGCTTTGTTAAGTTTGAATTTCAGATAAACAATGAATAGTTCTTTAGTATAACTATGTCTCCGGTATTACCATGATTTTTTGTGTATATCTGAAATTCAAATTTAACTGGGCCCCCATATTTTTATTTGCTAAATTTGGCAACCCCTAATTAGTTCCTTTCTCTTTTTTATGCTTTAAAAAAAACACTAATGGATTGTTTTTGTTTTTAAAATATTGTTTATTTATTTAGAGAGGGGGAAGGACGGGAAGAAGAGAGAGAGAGAAACATCAGTGTGAGAGAGGACCATCCATCTCTTGTCGCTCACATGTGCCCTAACAGAAGACCAAACCTACAACCCAGGCATGTGCCCTAATAGGGAATCGAACCAACGACCTATAGGTTCACAGACCAATACTCACCAACTGAGCCACACCAGCCAGGAGTACTGTATTGTTTTTTGAAGCCATAGTCACCATGCTTTGAGACTGGGAGGTCTCACTGGTGCCAAGGCCAAGGCCAGAACACTCTCTGGTGTTCCAAACAAGTATATCTGAACGACAGCTACAGTGCGGCCCTCGCAGTAACCTTGCTGTCACCCTGAACTCAACCAGGTCCTGGCCGACCTCGCTATCTCTGACTCACCCACTTAGCCTCCTGGCTCTTCAGGGTGAGAAATTAGGTTAGTTATGTCCTGGTGTTACTTGTCCGCCTTTTAAGAGCCTTTCAAAGCAGCAAGGTCTGCCATGCAACCCCACGTTCTGGAAAACCTCTGTGGTGTGACTTGAGGGAGGCCCGCCCCCACATGGTGTCCACCGCCCTGTATTCCCATTAACACAAAATTCCCATAACCAGTGAGGTCCATCAGCATCCTGACTGTGTCTTTTACATCAGTCCTGGCACATGGCAAGTGCTCAGTAAATATTGATTGAATAAATGAACTAATGGATTAGGCAATAATGGGGAGCATTAAAACAGGGGTTCTCAGAGCTGGGTCCTGGCCTGTTCTGTCTGTTGCTGATTAAGTGACCTTGAATGAAGCATTGTCCCACTCTAAGCCTTAGCATCCTCATCTGGGAGGCGAGAGTAGTGATACTGCCCCCTGCTGTCCTCAGAGCATTAAGGTGAGCCTTCGAGGCTTGGGGAATGGAAATGCCTTTGAAAAGAAGACAAGCAACCACCCAAAAGGGTCGCCTTCCTCGGGAGCCATTAGAGGAACTCACATGTTATCTGAGAGAGGGCAAAGGAGGCCTTCAGTGCCTTTCAATGGAGAACACATTTTCCAGACCAAAAATCAGGCACTGTGTTCTGTCAATTCTATCTGGTTCTGAGTGACAGAGTTTAGGTACCAGAATTTAGATAAAACAGATGATTTAGGACTGGCCCACATTTTCCTGGACATACAATTAATTGTCACCTTAAGAGTCACGGAGCTGTAGAACGTCAGGTTTGGAAGGCAAGTATCTTGCCTCCAAAGTTGTCAGCCTATGGTGCTTAGCCCAGAGCACCTTTTTTCTTTTACTGCTTCAGCAAGGTGGCTCCCCAAGGATCGGACGCCTGGAAAGCATCCTGAGAGGGCCCCCAGGCAGGGACCAGGAGGCCGGCCCCACAGCCTTTCAGATACGAGACAGGCCTAGATGTGGCCAGTGAGCCCCCATCTTGTCCAATCGTGAATAACCCAGGTGAGGTCTTTGTGCAAGTCAGTTTCTTTCTTTGTTCCGATAACACGGCACAAAAATCAAACGTAGATGCCAGCATTGGGAACTCACGGCAAGTACTCATACAGCTTAAAGAACATCGTTTCAAATAAGAAACTATATGCAGAAGTTTCCTAATCCCCATTTAAAACATTTAATTCCTATCTTTCACATTTTGGCAGTGTTCCCGAACACTGCCTAAAATGAATCCATAAATATTTCGCCTCTTCCCCACTTCTTAGAAGCAATAACACTAAAGGACTTTCAGAATATGCTTAGTTGAAATTCCTAAACTTTGCCTCGGGTTTGAGGTCAGTCCTACCGAAGCACCCAGGGCCTCTCTGCCCTGGACTTCCCCCCGCCCCTACCCCAGTCCCACCCCACAGTGCTGCCACAGGCTCAGCACAGCAACACAATGTCCATCGAGGGTGACAAGGCTGAGTTTGCCACCCAGGTGTTGGCACCCTCTCCCCCAGGGCCACGTGTTCCAGGCAGTGTCCGAGGGCTGTGTTCCTGGCCCTGTGGGGTGTGCGTGGAGGTAAAAGGCCGTGGCAAATGGGTCACTGGAGCCAAGCTGTCGAAACTGTTCAGTTGTGTAGAAGGCAGAGCCCCCAACAGCCCACACCTCACCTTTGGACAAAAACGAAAAGGAGGCCCTTTCTCAAGACACTTTACTGCCATCAGCGGGAAAATTGTCGTCATGAATCTACAAATCCTCAATGTCTAGGAAGTGAATAGCACTTCCTGGGCCATGGTGCTCTTGAGCAGGTCACACCCACATAGCCACCCATGGTCATGCAGCTGGAAGCACCCACCCAATTTCCTGAAAACTACCAGATTGTGTCTATAATAAAAATGACACATGTGGACATGGTACTAAGTAATTTTCAGAATCCTTCACAGTCATGTTCTCACTGACTCTTGACAAACCCCCATGAGATGGGAGAGCTGAAAGGCATCAGCTTCATGTCCTTGGTTATAGAATTGGGGAACACAGGGTTGGAGGGCTTCTGAGACCAGTGATCCCCAATCCGTAGGCCTTCCCTGGCTGGGCTGCAGAGTTCCTGGGAGGCACCTACAAATCCACATGGGCGGTAAGCACTGTCAACTGAATAAATTATGTGTCGCGCTTAGAGGCACATCTGTTTAATTGCATCCGGATGTTCTGGTGAGAGATTACCCAAAAATTTACTTTTAAAACTAAAGACATTTAAAAGTAACATCTGAAAAAATGTCAGCAAGTCTTCTATACACTAGTGGCATATTTTTAGCTCTGTGAATCAAGAAAATACATGCCAATAAAAAAATAAGATTAAGGATTTAGTTACTCTTAAGGAAGAGTAAAAACCCAAGAGCACATTAAGATGGCGCTTGAGTTGTCAGCAGAATACAAGGGCTTCAACTCCTGGTCCAATACTCTAGACCAATGCTTGTCGAGGTAGCTCCCCCATTTCCTCCCTAACCCCCAATTTAGGGATAGAATCACTGGCTGTACAATTCCAGCTGAGGAGCAAGGCCTCCCATGAGTGGCTAACAAGTTGCCTGGATCTTAGGAGTTTTCCTCCTTCTCATTCATTCATTCATTCATTCTTTCATTCAGTGAGTGAGTCCGGCTCAGTGGGGGAGGGTATATTTAGCCAGAGTGAAAGCACTCACTACCTCTCTTTGGACAGATTTCAGCAATGCAGAACCAGGAGCGATACAATGGGTCATCTAGTCCTACCCAGAATCCAAGGTCTGGAGAGGACAGGGGTATGAAGGGTCTTGTAGCAAGTTTGACACAAGTCAGCAGTTGGATCTCCAAGTCTCCTAACTCCCAGTCCAGTGCTTATTTCTCCCAGCATAGTCTCTGCCTCTCCATCTGAGGAAGAACGCTTTGTACGTTCTCTGTCTCCATAAGCCCATGATGATGTGAGGATGCAGAATGGCTGTCCACTCTTGTCTGCAGTCATGTCTGCAAAGCCCTCGGCTGAGACGATTATGAAGCATCCTCAGGACGTCCCGGCTAAAGCCACCAATTGTTTCAATTGTTCAAAGGTGCTCGAGTGCAAAGCAAGGCTTTCAATCTGGACTTTGGGTCTCAGGGCTTATGATGGTCTGGGAGGAGAAAAAGAACAGAAGTTTTAGCCAGGGCCCAGTTATTTGTGGGTTTGCTCTGATAACAATAGATTTCACATTAACCCATCAACACAGCACACTGGTTTCCCGTCTGGGTCTTCGCTCACACAGTACCTTCTCCCTACAATGCCCTTTCTCCCAGTCTACAGCCTCTCCATCCTCAGAATCGAAGCTGCCACCTCCTGGAAGTCTCCCAGAACCAATTTGGTTTTTTGGCCTCAGTTACCACTAGTTTGGCATTTGATTGATATTAAACTTTGTCATCAGTAAACATTCTGTCTTTCCCACAAGCAGAAATTTCCACAGGTCCTCACAGAGCCTTGCACACTATCAATTGGTTGAATGAATGAATGAAACCGGAGGATGGAGTGAGGGCTACTGAGGATGTCAGAACTCATGTTTCTGTAATATCTTTCACAAAGAACTCAGATCGCTCCATAAGCTATTACCTAATCCATTTTAGGGGCCAAATTATCTGTCATAGCGCCATTCTCTGGGAGAAGACAGTGAGGATGAGAAAAGAGAGGTCTAAGGTCACAAGGAGCTCTGGGCAGGAAAACAAGCCAATTCTGTGCATAGCATTTAAATAACAAAGTACAAGTATCCTGAAATAAGACCAGCTGTCTTGAAAGCCTTAGCCCACAGCGTCCTAACGTCATTCCAGAAGAAGACAGAGTTTGAGTGGTGGTGGCACCACTGCAATGACGCTCTGGTTGCCCAGGATGCAGAGGTTCTGGGTCTGTGTGTCCAACCCCAACAAAAGACATTGCTTTCCTTTAAAGACACGCCCTCATTCAGTAGCTTCTGCTCTGGAGATCGGGGTCCAATGTTTGTAAGCAGGTTATCTTAAGTAGATTTGAAAGGGGTGGGGGAAACTGTTCATCAAGGTCCTCCCAAAAACATGTGAAAATTCAGACTTTAAAAAAAAAAAATCAGTGATAAGTATTATTTCTAAAGGGAACATCTCAGAGCCTTCCCCTTGGGAAAGGGGAAAAGCATGACAGCAATCAGGAGAGAGAGAGTAGTGGCAGAGGAGAGGCCGCTACCAATCCATCGGCCGAGGTCTGTGGTGGAGCACCTCCAGGAAGCCCTCCAGAAGCACACAGCCCACGGAGCCTTCTCGTCTACCTCCACCACCCCTTATTCGAATGGAATCTTACTTTGCTTTGTTATTTAAATTTTATGACAGTCACAAATTGGGAAGCCAAGGAGCAGAACCCAGGAAATAAGAAGAGGGCAAGCTTAGCTAGCAGCCAGCCCAGTGCCCCATATTGATGTCAAAAAGTATGAAAACGCATGCCAATTAGACACCAGAGCCAAGGAAGAAGATGGAAGTAAAGCCAGTGAGTGTGGGGGGGAAGAAGAAGGTCACTGTGGTATAGAATTGTCTCAAAAGGCCTCAGCAAGGAGGTGGCATTTGAGCTGGACCCCAAAAGTCCTGAACTAGGCAGGGGGAAGGGGACAGTAAGCAGATCCTCTCGTGACCACGACCTTGTCCTTGCTTGTGCCCTCTGCCGCATCGCCATTTCTCACCTGGGGGGCCTCCCTGTAGGGGAACTGGGGGTAGCGCAGACCCATCAGGCTGAGGACGGTGTGATGATTGTTGCCAGCAAACTTGTTAGCCAAGCCAAAGGCAAACTGGTAGGGCCTCTTAGCCGCGTTCCCGTTGGACTCAGGGGAGCGGGCGCCCTGTCTGCGCAGGGTGGCTGTCAGCTTTATGAGGGACGAGTCTGGGAGCTGGTAAAAAAACCTCTTAAAGCTGGGGTGTCGCCTGATCTGGAAGCAGAAATGAAGGCAGGCCATCAGTGTTGCTGGCCGGCGACCCTCCCCCCGCGGCCAGGCTGGGCGCGCCTCATCGTCCCCGGGACGAGCTCCTGGGTTCAGTTCCTCCACCACCCACAGCCATTCAGAATCTGTCCTGCACTGTCCAGCTGCAAATAGCAGGACAAAGTGGGGGGAAAAGTGTTGGTCTTTGGACCCAGACAACTATGTTTAAATCACATCTGCTAGTTCTGTGACCTCTCTAAGCCTCTGCTTGGTCGTGTAGAAAATGGGAGGAATAATATCCCACCCTCCTGATTATTCTTGGGGGAAGGGATTGAGTGAGGTGGCTTATGTGAAATGTTTTGATAGCATAGATGTGGATGAGTTTTCGTTCTCACCCTAAACCTCCTCTTCTTTATGCTTAAATGTCTTAGGCTGGGCTCCCCCTGAGGCCAATCCAGACACAAGGCCTGGGGTGCAGCTCCTGTACACCGGGAGTGGCCCCAGGACACGCTGATGGGAAATGGAGACCTGGGATGAAGATGGGAAAGCAGCCGCACAGGCTGGCGACTAGAGCCCGATCCCCTCAGGAAACGCCAGGAACCAGCTCCTCGAAGTCCTCCCTGACCCCAGGGTGACCCCAGGGCAACCCCAGGGCGACCCCAGGGCAAGGAGCTAGGGGGTAGGCCCACCAGCTCCTATCAGCCATTGATTGAGGGCTGTTCCTGGGGAGGGAGAGGGTGTTCATTCTAACCTTCCACACTGTGGCAAAGTGGCTCTGGGGGCCAGTCCTCAGACAAAAGGTTTCAGGCACCGGCCATGGGGAGCTGGGGCAAACACTGTAAGGCACCTACAGGTTACCCTGAGCTCACACCTGGTGGCCCCTTCATACGTGCTAAGTGTTTGTTTCTCCAAGTAGACTGAGGTTTTCAGGGGCAGGGAGCTGTCTGCTAAAGGCTATCTAGCAGGGGAGGAAAATCCAAAAGCTGTAAAGAATTGGAGGCCACATAGATGCTGAAGGGTGTGCCAGGACCTCCCCCAATTCAAATCCATCGAAGCCTCCTCAGGGGAGGAGGTTTCCCCTGGGGCGGGACAGGAGCAGCACTTCAAGGAGGATTTGGATTCGGGGAGGTCCTGGCTGGCCGGGAGCCACATGAGCTTTATACTAAACTAATATTTATCTCATCTGCTACATATATGGCATTTTCTATATATGCACTAAACTTTGTCAAGTAGGTATTTATCTCCATTTTGCAAATGAGGAAAATGAGGCTCAGAGAGGTTAAAGGACACACCCAAGGTCACCCGATCCACAAACGGGGATTAAACTGGGGTCTCGGTTTTGGGTTGTTGAGGCCCCGGGGGTTGCCCCTGGGGGGACTAAATGGTTCTTACCTGTTCCCCTAAATGGCCGTCCACTTCTTGGAGAAGGGCTACCAGCTTCTGGATGATCAGCTCCTCTAAGGAAAGTAAAGAAGAATTGAGAGACTGTTGACAAGTTCTGCAGTAACACACCCATGAAAACAGACTATTTTGTCTCTAAAACAGAGCACACGGATGAGCTATGAAGGACAAAGAAAAATATTCCCTAAACTAGAGCTGCAGCTTGAGAGCTTTGTTTGGGTTTGCTTTGTAGAAATAGAAGGGACTTCAGGCTGCTGCGCTTCACCTGTAACCATTAGACAGATGGGAAAACTGGGACCTCCCGATGTCCCTTATCCAGACTACAGAGTGACGGTCAGGAATGGGAGTTGGAACCAGGAGCAGCTAATCGGAATGCAAGGTGGGGCACTCCATAGCTACTGATGGAGCAGGAATGTGCCCATCAGCCAGGGTTATAAACAGCACTGTGCAGGCAGCTGCTTGTACCAAGGGTGCACTGTAAATATTCAAGGAAATTGTCTACCCATTGTTATAAACTGTTGGCAACTTGAAATCTGCCACAGTGGGCATGTTTATAACACAGAAATCGGCAAAGGCTACAGACTGGGGCTTCCCTTCTTGACATCGATCCTCCAAGAACTTGTTTGCCAGTATGCCATTGATTATGAGACCAAAGCAAGCTAGGAATTTAATGAAATACTCAAGCAAACCAATGGGGAGCGGTGGGGTGAAGTTACAACCCATAGAATAGACAGGCGTCCTCTATCTGAAAAAAGCTCTTCACCTCCAACCTGTCCCAACAGCCCCAGGTGGAAGGCCAACCCCATCTCCTCCCTGCCCTCATAGACTCCTGGATGTTTGTTGGCTGCCCTTCCAGTTCCCTACTCGAGTTTGGCCTGTGAGAGAAACATCAGTTGGTTGCCTCTCACATGCCTCCAAAGGGGGATATGGCCCACAACCAAGGCACGTGCCCTCACCGGGGGTCAAACCAGCGACCTTTCACTTTGTGGGACGACGCCCACGGAGCCCCACCAGTCAGAGCCTCGGGTTTGGTCTGTGAAATCCAGGGGGCACCATACCAGGTGAGAGCAGATGGTACTAACTAGATTCACACGCTCCGTCAGGCAGAGGTCTTTCTTCCAGCTTGTGGCCTCTGGCCTGGGAGGATGCTTCTGAGGATCCAACTCGTCCCCCTTCTGCAGGCGAAGACTCCTGGAACTCAAGACCCTCCAGATCTGAGGACAAAAAGGAGCTGGTGAGAGTGTGTTTGCACCTGTCTCAAATCTACAAGCACATCGCTGTGCCCAGGTTCTGATAAGCAGCCGTCCACAGGCACTGGCACGAGAGCGGTCCTGGTTTTCCAGGCTCCTGGGTGAGCCCCCAGGTCCCCTGGACCCACCTCAGAGGAGTTTACAGGACTCTGTGTGCCCCCTCCAGAAATATCATTCTTTCTTCCACCAACCCCCTCTGCCTCCTCTCTGCCCAGGAGGAAAACAAGCAGGCCTGCCAACAGGGGAACTCGCTTCCTCTTAACTCTGTGAGGCTCTGCCGAGTTACTTAGCCTGTCGGAACCTCACTTTCTTCATCTGTCCATTGGGAGTAGTAAGACTGGCCTCTCGGGCTTGTGAGCTGGTTAAATGAGAAAATATGTGTGAAAGTGGCATGGAGTAGGCACTCCATACATGTCATGGTAATCACTATAAACCAGTAGGCCTCACACTTGGGTGCAGCGAGGGACAGCCCAGGGCATGTCCTCCTTCATCAAACCTGGGTCTGTGTTCTTCTATTAGCTTTCCAGGTGATTCTCATGCACTTGTCTAATGTACAGACGCACTGTTCTCATACCACATTTGTTTTTAAATGAGTGTGTGAGTGGTGGGATGGGGGAGTGTGTTGTCAGTTGTGGGTCCTGCGGGCAACCCGCACCTCTCTCCTCCCCGTGGTCCTCTGGACCTCCTCTTGGCCACACAGCTGGCCAACCCCTGGCCTGGAGGAAGCCTGGGGCCAGAAGCAGCCTGTTTCCATGGCAACACCAGGCCTGCTCACCAAGGCTGCTGGAGATGGAGGGCCGACGGCCCCCAACGCACAGGGGCAGATAGCTGGGCCTCTTGAGCAACCGGGACTCCGGGCTGGTGGCACCTGCAGCTCCGCCTTTCTTGGGCTCCTTAGAGCTATGTTTCTTATGAGAAAAGGCTTTTCTGAAGCTGGACTTTTTCTCTTGGGATTTCTTCCTGCAGGGCGGGGTCAGGTGTTCTACAGCCACCTCTGGCTCCTGGACGTGAAGTTGCTGCGGGCCAGAGGAAAGAGACTGAGTTATGGCCCTTCACTTTGAGGAAATTGCAAGTGAGCTGGGGAGAGAGACCAGCATCCCCTGAAATAAGAGAGACCCACTGTGGCCTAGAGGGTGTGACCACTGATGCTCAGACATGGGAAAAAGAGAGTGCCCTGCAGCCTCAGGGAAGGCCTCAGGAAGGAGAAGGGTTGGAGCAGGGCTCTGGCAAGATGTAGAATTGGGGGAGAGGCAGGGAAGTTATTACACCAGGCGGAGGCCGGGGTGGGAGGGTCCCTAGTGAGGGTCAGGGTCTATAGGGGAATGTCCTCCTCACCTTCTCTCCCTCCTGTTCCTCCTCATCTTGGAGTAGGGCGATGATCTTCTCAATAAATTTTTCTAAAAAAGAACAAAATAGTTGCTTACACTCTAGTAAGAAAAAACTTTTCTATGGTCAGTCTTCATTTCCTAAGACCCTGGGTGGGTGATGCTCATGGGTCTCCAAGGTGCTAATGAACTTGCATTTGTGGCTATCCCAGTGGGGACCCCCTGGGGACCCACACATTTCTCAGACCTGGCCTGAGGGCAGAGCTGGTTTCAAGGGAACATACTCACTTATCCATTCCCAGCAAGGGCCTAGATGTGCCGCCCTTGGGTATGAGGAACAGCACGGAGGCCCTTCTCGATTCTCCTTCAAGGCACATTTTTTGTGAAAAGTAAACAAGGCAGAAGGGGGTTTGGGGGAAGAAGGTATTTTTTTTTTTCTTTTAATTGATTTGAGAGAGGGAGAGACATCAATTTGTTGTTCCACGTATTTATATATTCATTGGTTGATTCTTGTATGTGTTCTGACTGGGGATTGAACCCACAACCTTAGCATATGGGGGCGACACTCTAATCAACTAAGCTACCCAGCAGCCAGGGCAGAAGCAGATCTTTAAGAGTAACTTCAGATGTGTGGAACGGACAGTGTCAAGATTCTAAGATCAGCTCTGCCAATGATAAAACAATAATGACAGCAGCTATCATTTGTTGGGCTTCTCTCCTATGGCCCCTGCCCTTTCCTATCCTCTTTGCTGCTCCTGGGGCTCTGAACAACCAACCACAACAATAATAACAACAATAAATGACAGCTAACATTAATAGCTGATAACGGGTACTGTTCTAAACACTTTATCTGCATTCATTCATTTAGCGCCTCCAACAGCCCTATGAAGTCAGTACTACTATTATCCCCATTATACTGATGAGGAAACTGAGACCAGAAATGAAGCAACTTGTCCAAGTAAATGTGGCCAGAAGAGGTCAGAGCCCAAAAACAAACCCGGGCCCTAAATCGCACAGTCTACGGAGCCTGTGCCATGGGCCGTTGCCTTTCTCCAGTGCCTTATATTGGCCCCACCAAGGAAGGCATTTCACACAGAGGCCAGACAGGGTAACAGCAGCGTGGCCTGGCGCCTGTGCCTGGGGCCCCACGTGGCCTGCCCAGCCCGCTGCACTCAGAGGCGGGTCAGGACAAGTCTCTGCCTCTCTCTGGTTGTTCCTCTTCTGCAAATGGCGGGGTCAGGCCAGACATTCTGAGAAAAAGAGAGGGGTACTGACTGCATTCTGAGGCTCTGTCCAGCTGCAAGTCCTCTCTGGGTCCCCGGCTCCCTGCTTGGGTGGAAAGACTTGGACCCGCACAATCTGTAGGCAAGGCCTCTTGGACTTCAGGTTCTTCCAAGCCTAAGGAGCAAAATGAAATGGTGTGTTTTGTTAGTCTGAGGCTGTTAACTAGTGCTGGAGGGCGTTAGCACAGCCTCCGCCGGCCCGTCCGCCGCCAGAGCATGGTGGGGTGAGCCGGGGTGGACGCGAGCTGCCGGGCAGGGCCGGTGCACGTCCACACGCCTGGCTTCCTGTGCTTTGCTTCCTCGCCTCCCCTCCCTAGCGACCTCATCCCTCCATCATCTTGGCTTGAGCCACTGGTTGGAGAGTTAATGTCATAGAATGAGTTAACACATCAGGCCAGGATCCCATGCATGAAAATTCACTCTTTGGTGTAAAGTATTGCCCCCTCTTTTTAAAATGTAAATTACCCTGCCCAGGATGAGCTGCCAGGCTGTACTTCCCTGACACCCAGGACACCCTTTCCCCGTGTCTGGCTCCACTATTGATGGCCCACGACCTTCAACACATTGTTTTACCTCCCTAAGAATCAGTTCCCGCATCTGTAAAATGTAGATAATGAAATGGCTGAGGATAAGTCCTATTTTACAGGCGAGGAGACTGAGGCACCGAGATGGAGAATGACATAGAAAGTACAGTGGAGGGCCCAGGTCTCCTGCCTCCCAGTCCCCAGTTTCTTCCTGCATGTGCTCCACACTGCCAGGGTGTGGACGCTGAGGCCGAAGGGAGAGGAGGACGATGGGGGTCCCTTAACACAATTTCCACTAGGGGCTTCACTGGCTTGTCAAGACAGTGAGGTTTCACGTGCGGCAGTGGCCTGCTGGCATCTTTTTTCTCCTCCCCATATTGCTCAAGGAAGAGCAAAAGTCAAATGGGCTGGCTGCTCCTCAAGCGGCCAGCTCCAGCCCTGGGCAAGCTTCCAGAGCTGGAGGCAGCTGCAGTGTTGCTATGGTAACTGTAAGCCTGCTCACCAAGGCTGCTGGAGATGGAGGGCCGATGGCCCCCAACACACAGGTACAGAAAGCTGGGCCTCTTGCGCAGCCGGGACTCCGGGCTGACAACATCTGCAGCCCCCGCTCTCTTGGGCTCCTCAGAGCTGTGTTTCTTATGAGAAACGGTTCTCTTGAGGTTAGACTTCTTCTCCTGGGATTTCTTCCTGAAGGCTGGTGCTGGGTTCTGTGGAGCCACCTCTGGCTGAGAGACCAGGAGTTGCTGTGGGGGAGATGAGAGAAACTGAGTCAGGCCCCTGACTTTGAGGAGAGAGAAAAGCTCCTTGGGAAGCAACTCAATAGCAACCAAAAGCTTCAGGGTGGCCCCAGGCATGGGAGGTGATAGAGCCCTCAGCAGGGGAGCTGGGAGGCCTGGAAGGATGGTAGGCTTGAGCAGGAGCGGGAGCGGGAGGGGGCGGGGGAGGGGGTGGTGCAGAAGGAGAGAGCAGGCCCCTGGGCAGCGGCAGGCAGTTGGCGCCTCACCTCCCCTTCCCACTGGTCTCCCACTTCTCGGAGCACTTGCACTATCATCCGGATGATAGTCTCCTCTGAAAGAGAGTGAATGTACTGGTTAATCTTTCTAGATGCGCAGAGCATGCTTTCTAATGGACTTCTGAGACCAACTGGGCCCTTCTGTGTTAAATGAGGGTCCTCCTAAAACAGCCCTTTAGGCCACAGAAGTGGCAGAAGCACCACATCCCAGAGGCTGGTCCTTCTGAGAGAGGGCTGGAAACTCCACAGGGAACGGTACTAGGCCAAAGAAAATTTTAGGTCAGTCCTTCAGACATTA
Source organism: Pteronotus mesoamericanus (assembly GCF_021234165.1). Classification (NCBI taxonomy): domain Eukaryota; kingdom Metazoa; phylum Chordata; class Mammalia; order Chiroptera; family Mormoopidae; genus Pteronotus; species Pteronotus mesoamericanus. The sequence goes on from NW_026555085.1 coordinate 6,429,281, forward strand.
AATTTGTGCCCCATTATTTCCTTAGAACTTTACAGATCTGTGAATATCTGCTTTGGGTTCAGTAAGCTGTGTGACCTTGGGTAAATTTCTTGATCTCTCTGGACCTTCATCTTTTCCCCTGTGAAATGTGGATCATGATCCCTGTTCTGCTTCCCTCAGAAGACTCTCAGGTCATCAAATGAGGGGCTGTGCTTGGAAACACTTTGCAAAGCTGATGCGGACATTCCAGCCTGCAATATTCCAGTCCGAGAAATGGTGGAAGCCTGGCCTAAGGTGGAGTTAGAGGAAGGAGGGGCTCCAGCTACAGGACACAGACAACCTGCCACATTGATGCCTCAACCACACCACCAAGTCTTCACAGAGAAGCTATAAGCAACATCAATGGTTTTCTTTGATACTCCACCCAACCTCTGCAAAGACAATGTGCTCAGAGTGGCCTCTGCTAGCTGCCAGCTGGCGGATGAGTATACACCGAAGGAGGTGCTCACGAGATTTCCTGTCCTCAGGGCGTCAGCAGACTGTTTCACCCCTCACTCACCTCCCTCACTTCTCTCTCATTTATAAACCCTGCATGGCTCAGTCTACCAGTTGATTTCCTCTCATGTGAGAAAACAGCATGTAAAATAAACATCCTTCCCAATAACCAACTGAACGCCTTTTAGTTATCCTTTGACAGAGGATAGATCCTCTGTTTCATATCTTTAAAAATATGCCCATTCTTTACTGGGAATTAGATTAATGGAACATTATTGATTTTATTAGGGATAATAATAGGACTGTGGATGCGTATGAGACCGTCCTATTTCTTGGTGACCTGTGCTTAAGTATTTAAGAATGAATACTAAAAATAGTTCAGCAACAAAAGTATACACACATGCATGTGCAAAGCAAAGCAAATATGGCCGACTGTTAACAACTGTGAGTATATGAGTGTGCATAGAACTATTCTTCCCACTCTTCTGTTTATTTAAATATATATAAATTCCATATTCCTCTATTCTAAATTCCTTTTATAAATTTAAAGAGACCAAAAAAAGTCCGATGCTTATAAACACATAAGCAGGAGCATTTACCAGCAGCTATTTTTACTCCCGAGACGCCCTTCTGTGAACCTCTAAAATAAGTAAATGTGGCCAGAAGCACCAAAAAGGGCAAGATCAGCACATGCACTTTGAGAGCTACCGCTTAAGGCCACAGCAGTTGTCCAGAGCAGTCCGCCTCATTCAGCAATGGCCACCCCAGCTGCAAGCAAAGAGGACACAGTACATTCTGACTCACGGTCAAGCTTTTTGAGATCCTCTTCCTGCCAGTGGCCTGTGGCTTGGGAAGAAGGTGCTGAAGGGCCAGCATCCCGGCCTTCGATAAGCAAGGATTGGTGGAGATCAGAATCCTCCCCGCCTGGAATAAAGATGAAAGCAAATGTGGGTGTGTGGGGGCGTGAGGGGTATGTCAGTGACAATCTTCTGATACGAGGAAATGGCACAGAATTCCCAGCAGGAGGGCACTGCTGTCACCAGCTCTAGTCCTGACCCAAAATTCAGAAACCCACCAGGGTTTCCATTTGAAAAGAGGCTGCCTCAACCCAGGCCTCCTTCCCTCCACCCCCCAAAAATATCCTGGATCTTCCTTGAGTCTCTTCTCTCCATTTAAACACACTCACTTTTCAGTGCTACAGGGCAAAGCTCCATCTCCCTCCATGTGCCTGTGGGGCATTCAACTCCAGGACGCTAGGAGTCAGAAAGGGAAGGCACCTCGGGGACCAGCTCCCTCTTTTTACAAATGAGGAATCAAAGGTTCCAGGCAGGAGCAGCAACTTGCTCAAGATCACACAGCAAGTTTATTCCTGAGGGAGCCAAGACTAGAACCAGCACCCCAGGAGCTGTCTCTGTCTACCTCGCTGACACCCAGCCCCAGTCCTCACAGATGGACTAGTGTGGAGGGTAGGGCTTCCACCCTCGCGTCCCTCCCTGCCTTCGCATTCCTCCCTGGTCCCTGTTTAGAGTAATCAGCAATAAGAGTTATCATTTATAGAGCATTTCCATGTGGCAGCTCTGGGCCACAGCCACTTCCAAAAAGTTAAGGTTCAGAGAGGAAAGTCGCCAGTGCCTAGTCACACAGCTCATTGGTGGTAGAAATGCCTCAAAGAAATTAAACAGTGCTGTTGTTCCTGAGAGTTGTCCTACCATCCACACCCCCTCTGTTGAGAGGTTTGGGGAGTCAGCTTAGAGCACGCTAGTCCTTCGGGGTGGGGCAATGGGGTTACCATAGAAACAGGCAGTCTGCTCACCCCTGGATCCCGGGCCCAGGTCAGTCTCCTCGGAGCACGAGGCAGCAGCCGTCTTGGGCAGCACTGCCTCTTGGCCTTCGACTTCCTGGTCTTGGACCACCTTGGTTTCCTCATCAACATGTTTCTTATGACCATGTTTCTTGTGGCTGGCCTTCTTGTCATGGGCTTTCTTTTTGAGAGCTGGCTCCTCCCGTGACTCAGAGGTTTCTGTGGGCTGGGGGAAGCCCTCCTTCCCCTTTGCTCTCCTGTTGGCCTTTTCTTTGGTCTCCTCAGGGCCTTTCCTCAGGAAGAAGTTCAGCACGGTCTTCAGCAACCCCTGCTGGGCCCGATTCTGGGCCTTGTCCTTCTTGGTGTCCTGCAGAGCCCTCTGCTCACTGGGGAGAAACTCCTTGGTCCCCTCCTGGCTGAGGGCTCTGCCAGTGGCACCCGGAGCCTCTGAAGATCCTGGGCTCTTGGGACACCCGCTCCCATCACTGGTGCTCCTTGGAAGCGCCGGCCTGGAGGGGGTGGCAGGCAGGGAAAGGTACTGGCAGTCCCACAACTCTGAGTCCTTCCTGGAGTTCGGCGGTCTGTCCAGAGACCTGGCTTTTCTCCCTGACAGAGGCTTCCTGGGGCCCTGCGGACACTCCATTGTGCTACAATCAAAACAAAGAGCTCCCTTAGAAGAGGTAGACTGGAGACTGCTCGGGTGGGCCAACATGGTGACGAGTGTGTGCATACACCCTACCCTCTAACACAGTGATTGCAGCTCTCAAAGAGGTTGTCCCATTTTCATTCCTCAACAACCCTAGGAGGGACGTGTGTCCTTGCCCCCATTTTCCAGAGGAGGAAACTGAGCCACAGGAGGTCATGCCCCAGGTCTCACGGTGCCCTCTCCTCCCACCCCTGGAGCCCCCAGAAGGAACACAGCCCTGCCAACACCTTGATTTTAGTCCATTGAGACTGATTTTGGACTTTGGATCTCCAGAAGGGTAAGTTAGTTAATTCATATTGTTCCAAAGCCCCTGAGTTTGGGGTATTTTGTTACAGCAGCCATAGGAAATGAACAGAGCTGGGAAGCCCAGGCCTGCCCCTTACCAGCCTCGGGACTTGGGCGGCTCACACACGTGTTCTGGCCCGATAGCCTCATCTGTCCTGGGCCTGAGACCTGCCTGTCTATCTCATTAACTGCTCAGGATATTTCCCAAATCACTTCAGTAAATGGCAACTCTGTTCTTCCAGTTGCTCAAGACAAAAATTTGAAGTGATCCCTGATTCCTTTTTTTCTCCCTCTCCCCAAATTTGATCCACCAGCAAAGCTTTTTGGTTCCACTCTCAGCTGCGTCCAGACCTCAGTCAACCATGTCTCCTCACCTCCTCCACCTCCGCTCAACCAGGACTATTTCAGCCACCTCCTAACTGGTCTCCTGCTCTATTCATGTCCTCCTTACAGTGGTTTCTCCTTGCAGCACCACAGGACTTATCCAGCGTAAGTTAGAGAAATTAACTTTCCTACCTCCAATGGCTCCCCTTTTGCCCAGAGTCAGAGTCAAAGTCCTGACAAGACCTCATGACCTGGTCTCATTGCCTCTCTAGTCACCTCTCACTCTCTCCACTCCAATCACACAGCCCTGCTCATTCTCAGGCCCACTCTGCCTCTTTCTAGAACGTTCTTCTCCAGGACAGCCTTATAATTTGTTCACTCCCTGCCTTCAGGGATCTGCTCAGATGTCACCTTCCCATAGAGATCCTCCCTGTGCACCCCATTGGCGCACCCTTTCCCCGCCTTACCTCATCACCCAATGTTTAATTGTTTGTTGTCTGAGCCTCTCTCCCTCCCCTTTGCCTATTGTACTAGGCCTTGTATCCTCAGTGCCTAGAAGAATAACTGTACATCAGAGGCACTCAGTAAGCACTTATTAAACAAAGGAATAAATGTACACCACAAACTGCAAACTGTACAATACACAGGGTATCTCTGGTTGTGTGGTAACAAATAAAAACGCATCAGGACCTTTGCCATCTTAGAGCGGCAGGGACCCTTGTTTTCTGCGTCCTGAGTGCACCGCCTGTGGGAAGACAGAGGGGCCCGCTCCTCCTGGCAGCACTCCAAGCCGCCCGGGTGCGCACAGTTCACTTCTGTGTCTTTAACCTGAAATTCCTGGGCTTTCCAATTTTTCCAAAGTTGTTTAGAAACTTTTTGTCCTTTGATGGAAGATAAACAAAAAATAAAATATAGTTTTGAATCCCAACCCCGAGCTCCCAGAGATTCCTGTGGAGTTTAGATCCATGGATTGCCTGCTCTAATTCGTAATTATAGACTTACCATGCATTTACTTAGTATAATTTAGTGTTGTATTATATATTAGGTATGTATTTACATCTTATCTCCTGCACTTACTAATTCACTTACTTTAAAATGTACTCCAGTACTATGTCCAGCTTAGAGACAGGAATAAGACTATAATTGTGATTTCAGATGTGGAGGAATTCATGGGAATGTGAGGAAGACATGAAGAGAGAAGAAAAGGCATGGCCGAACAAGGGGAAATTGGAAGGAGACAGTGACATTCAGGATGCCTTCCTCTCTCCTCCAAGCACAGGTGTGGGGAGGAAGGACTAGGCAGGACGGCCAGGGGCCAGCGGCTACCACCGGCACCCCTGGGCCTCCGCATGTGCACAGCCTTGGGGGAAAAGACAAAATGGGCCAGGGAGAAGGCAGGCAGCTGGGAAGGCTTTATCTGTTGTTTAATGTCCCTTAAGAAGATCATTTGAGTTGTACAAAAACTTTTAGCAACACATGCCCGTGCCTCATGTGAGGCGCGGACTAGTGTTCTCGAAAGCCTTAGAGGCGGCCTTAGGGTTGTGCTTTCAAAACACAGAGTGGAGCAAGGTAAGGAGAAGGAATCACAGGAGGAGATGCTTGTCCTCCTTCTCATTTCTTTTTTTCAACAAACATTTAATAAGCACCTACTGTGCACAGGAGCTCAGTGCTAGGGAACTAATGATGCCCAAGATGCAGGTGTCTCCCTCCAGGAGGCTCCGGCCGTCGGTGGGAGTGGGGACGCGAGGGAGTGCGGATGACAGTGATCCTCTATTTCCCTGACCCCCTCTCTCTGCAGTAAGACGTGCTCTAAAGAGAAGACAAATTTAGGTCGAAGCTGTACTTGATTTTAAAATCTAAGTAAGCTGGGCCAGAAATAATTGCTGAGTGGTGTCAGGGCCCTCTCTGATTTCCCCGTGTCCTGTGCTCTGGAACACGCAGGACGCCCTTGTTGGACTCAGCCCCTCTCCCTCCTGCTCTAACTTGGCTTGAGAGAGCCTGCGGCACGGAGGGCTGGAGCACCCTTCCCTAGCTAATGAGAAAAGAGGCGCAGTAATCTTCAAAACCTGTCATTGCTATGGAAACCGTTTTCGCCATTGCTGATGGGGGCAGTATTCTACCGCATTGGAGGGACACGCTGCTACTTTTAATCAGAGCATCAGTACATCACTGGCAGTGATTTTTTTTCAAAGAGACTCTCTTGATTTGGCCACCCCCTCCTTGGAACAGCAGTGACCTGAGCCCAGGGGGCGGTGGGGGCGAGGGGAGGGGCAGCTGCAGCTGCAGCCGCAGAGGCAGAGGAGGCGGGACAGGTGATGTGAAACCCTGGCCATACAAGAGTGTTTCCCCCCTGAAGAGAGACTCCAGGATCTCCCATGGCCTCAATTCCAAATCCATTCCCCCTCCTCCTTTAAGCTGCTGCTGCATTTGCTACCATATGCACTCTCCCCGCAAACTTTTTCCTCCCTGGGCAGCTGTGACTAAGCTCAGCCTGGCTCCCCTCCCACCTGTCTGATGCTCCTCCGCCTTAAAGTTTCCAAGAGTCTGCCTTCCTGCTTTAGGCCCCGGGGGCTAAGAGAGTGCACACCGCCCCCTCACCCCGGGAGACACTACGGAAGAGCCTCTCTCTGACCCATGCATCCTCGGACTTTAATGTTTCTAAGCCCCAAGAAGTCCGTGTTTTCTCTCACACAAAAACCAAATTCTGTGTGTGCTGAAATGAAATCTTTCCAGACTTTTGATGCCTGACTAGAATTTATCCATGCGAGACTTTTTTTTCCTTCCTCTTTTTTCTTGTTCTGTGCCCCTGTTTTGCCTGAGAGGCCACCCACATGCCACCTGGCTGCCGGGGAGGATGGGCTTCCAAACCAGTAACCCCAAGACAGCAGCAGATCCTCACCGCGTGGAAACCGAGCTGTTCTTGTAAATTTGTTTATCACCTTGGCAGAAAGTGGTTTCAGAACAGAGTCCAAGTCTGCTCAGAAATACCCAAGTGATCTACAGACCACAGGCCCTCTGATAAGACAGGACGCAGAGCTGACTTTGAATAACTCTGGAGCCGAAGTTTGCCGATTTTTCCCAAGCATGCTGCCATTTTGGTTTATTACCTTAGTATACACCGACCTCAACTGTATACAATTCTCTCACTTATTCACGCGACTGCGTTACTCTGTAACTGCTCCAGTGCTGGACATGTTTCCTGGATTTGCCGCTGCCCTCTCCACCCCTGAAGTCCACACAGTGGAATTTAACAAATAACCTTCGACAGTGTATATGGCACACACATGTGGACCCAGTGTCACATTCATTGCTATACACTGAATGTTTGTGCCCCTCTCCCCAAATTCACTGTTAAATCCTAACGCCCAATGAGTTGGTACTAGGAGATGGGGCCTTTGGGAGGTGGCTAAGTCATTAGAGCAGAGCCCGTGGGAACTGCGTTAGGGCCCTTACAACGGACATCCCTGAGGGCTCCCTTGTTTCTTCCATTATGTGGGGACACAGAGGGAAGCTGATTGTCTATGAACCAGGAAACCTTTGCCATACACTGAACCTGACAGCACCTCAGTCTCAATCCTCTAGCCTCCAGAACTGTGAAAAATAAATTTCTGTTGTTTATAAGCTGCCCAGTTTGTGGTCATTTTTTATAGTAGCCCGAGTGGGCCAAGACACTCACTGTCGCAGAAATACACTCACCTGCACCATAAACCTACAAGGACTCACATCATAGCACCTTGTAGTTTTCCTGCCCCAAGTTCAAGAGAATAATTACCTGAGCATCTGTTTGCCATCTACCTTCCTAACTCCAAGTTCCTGAGAGAGGATATGAGCCTGCGTGGTCCCATGCCGTGTCCACACTGCCTGGTACATTCTCGGGGTTTGAGGAACAAATAAATGATACGCAGACAGACACACACATGACCAGCTCACCTGTGTGCTGCCACACAGCACCCAGAATGCCCTTCCATCTACGTTATCTCATCCTATCCTGGCCCTGCCCTGCCAATCAGATAGGCTGCAGTGGGGAACAGAAGCTCCAGAGGGTTAGGAGACTTGCCCAAGGTCCCATAGCCTGGAAGCAGAGAGAGTTGGGGCTTAAGTCCACTTCTCTGGATTCTAAATTCTTTATTCTCTCCTCTACATCTAGGGGCCTCCAGTAAATACAGACACACACACCCCCACGGAGACTTAGAGGTGAGCAAAGCTGCTATTTCACCCTGACAGAGATAGCTGCATCTATGCATATACCCGCTGTGACTGTAAGCACTGACTCACACACCACGCGTACCCAGGTGTGGACACACCTGTGCCCCAGAAACAGAGATTGTCGACACAGGGCAGGGCAGGGCTCACAGACTCCCGGGCTGGAGGGTCAAGGCTACACCCCGAGCTCATGTTTATTTCTCTTTAGCACAGGTGGCCCCATGGACACTGCAAACCCCTAGAGTGAAAGCCGTCCTCTTTGCAGCTCCAAGTCTTCAACCTGGGCTCCCTCAGTGGTGCGGGTCCCGTCTCAGGTCACACCTCCCCACATGCAAGGGAGCGAGAGGCCTCCTGCAGGGAGACACTCAACCTCCACGGGCCTGACTCTCTTGGGGGACAAGATGGGCATCTCCTCTCAACACCGCACCCATCCTGCTCCCACACCCAGCTCCCAGGTCTTAGATGGTAACAACTGAATGTAATCCTTCTCCTTGGTGGGGTCCCTAGCAGGGTCCGAGAGGCCCTGACGGTACCCAGCCGCACCTCCTGCAGTGCAGGGCCCCTTCCTGCCACATCGCTGGAAGACAGACACGCAACCCCCCTTGCAGCACCTCCTGCAAGGGAACTAACTGCCCTTGGAGGCAGAACATTCCACTGTCAGCCAGCACGGGCTTTAAGGAAAGTCCTCCTCAGACAGAGCAGAAGTCCTCACACCCCTGAGGAGAGGCCACACCACCCCTCAGCCCTGCTCAGTTCCCGTCCTTAAGCCCTGATTGTCCAGTCTCTCAAGTCACATTGCTTCTAGACCCACCACCCTTCCCTGGGTCCTTTTCCACTTAAAAACGTGAGGCCCAGGTGGAGGGCTCCAGGTCTCACTGGGTTCTGTGAGTGAAGCCTCAGGTCACAGGGTCACTTGAGGAGCCAATGGCACCACTGGGGGTGTCAGCTCTGCCCGGGCCAACCCCTAGCTCAGTGTAAAGTGTGGACTCTGACCTTCTGCCTGTTCCTTCTTATTATTATTATGAAACTATCACCTGATGCCTAGTTTCGAGAAGTCTGGGATTTGCATCTTTTGAGGATTTTTCAAAACTCCCAGAGAACGAACTCCCTAACAGTGAGTGTAAGGCACTACGACCCAGCAGCAGGCAGACGGGGAGTGGGGGCAGAGGGCGTCCTTCACAAAGCTGGAGAATGTCAGCAACGACCACCGCTCCCCTCCAGCCAACACCGGAGTCTGTGCTCTGGGGCTGCCCGCACCCCATCCCGTCTGCCTTTATCTTCTATTCCAGATCCCAATGTGATGACCCCCTCCAATCCCAGCCAGAGCAGCAGATCACCAGAGTTCTTTTCATAAGATCTCTCAGTCCTTGAATTAACTTCCAAAAACCTTAAAATCTAAACCTGGATCCAGCCATAGGTAGTAATATTACCTCCCATTTACATGGAGCTTTCTTTTACTATGTATCTTCTCAGAAGGTCTGTTATTTGACCTATACATCTTATAGAAAAATGAGCAGGTAAAGTGCGGAACGCCATCCCATTCTGCAAGTGGGAAAACTGAGTCCCAAGAAAGTAATGTTCCTTGCTGAGGGTCTTGGGGCCAGTAAGCAGCAGGGCTGGGAACTGAGCTTGGAGCTTATAGGTCCAAGTTTGTTCAGGGCTCTCCGCATGAACTCGACACCTGATTGAGATCACGTCATTGAACCCTACTCTGTCTTCCTAGAGATGAAAAAACCAAGGCCTAGGGCCTCACGAGCTAGAAGCAACATCGGGACTGGACCCAAGGTCTGACTCCCGGGTCTGCACTACTTTCAGAGCCCCAACATACGTACCCACTGCTCCAGCCCCCTAGCGAAAGAGTATCATTCAACTAACCTTGGACCACAAAAGCCGCTTCTGTCCCAGGACACTCTTGGCTAAGACTTCTGGACCAGGTGGCTCTGTGTCAGGACGCCGAGAGTCTGAGCACCCCCGTCTGCTGGAAGTTGTATCCAATGAGGGATTGTAGGCCCAGCTCTCCAAGAGAGAAGGTGCTGCTATTGCTGCTGCCAATAGCGAGCGTCTCAGAAGATGTTTTGGTCACAGTCATATATAGCCCCTCCCAGGGGCTGAGCTCAGAGGCAGCCAACCCGGGGCCACCCACTACACCTTGTCCTGTCCCATCCCCATGCTGCTTCTCGCTCCTCCAAAGATAGGAGGCTTACCTCAGCTACCCCGGAAAAAAAAAAACAGTTTCACTTGACAACTTCCTTATTACACTCAAACCCAACAAGAAACTGACACTCAGAAAACAACCCTGGCCTGTCTGGAGGCCAGGCCTCAGAATAAAAAACAAATGTTTATGGAAAACTCAAGGGAGAGGAAGAAGGAGGATGTAGTTTTATCATCTCCGCACCCTCCCTCACTTCTCTCTCTGAAGCATAGCAAAGAAAGAAAGATCTAGAAAGAAAAGTCTTTGAATGGAACACATATGTTCTTTGACCTGGAGACAAAACCCAGCAGGAGTTAATAAGGGGCATGTTTCCCAGATCCTGCTACACTGGGTAAAGTTGTCATGAATCTTGACAGAATATTCTAACAAGTCTTTTAGAAATCATATTTTCACTTTCTGCAGTGCTGGAATTTTTTTTTTTTTTTTTAGATAGAGTACATACATGTTTATAATCAGAAAAGAACAACTAGTTTTATTTAAACCAGAGCAAAAAAGTCAGAAATTTCATTTTGGTTAACTGACATGGGGAGGTACTACAAATTATAATTTCCAAATTGTAAATTATAATATCAATGTATTTATAATATATTTCAAAAGTAAATATTGAAAGCGCTGAGCTTTAGAGTTGCCCCCAGCTGGAGCCACGGCCAGCTGGCTGTACAACCTCTGGCAGACGACACAGCACCCCTGAGCTGGTTTCTCACTCAAAAAGTAAGTCCTCTTGTTATACTATAAAATATATATATATATTATATGGTAATGATTTGAAAGGAAAGAAGACAATGTATTGAGCGCCAGGCATTTTCCAAGTCCTATGCATTAAGATTGCCTAACACCTTTTTGGTGCTCAGTAAAGGGCCAGTGTGCTGGTTTTTGTAGCAGAGTTGTTAATGCTGCATTCATTCCGTCAGCAAGCAGGTTTGGGTCCAGCTATCTGCTGGGTACCGACCGCCTCAACACTGAATTTAGAGAATTTATTAGCTCAAGAGCCACCATGAGCTTCAAACAAGGGTTAGATGAGAGCCTCACTTTCATTTGTTTAAGAAAACTGTGTTTTCCTACCCACTTCCACGAAGGCCAGTGTGCATCATACATGCCGCCTCTTAGTCGGAGCCCTGGCCAGGCCTCATGGGGCTTGCAGAGTAGCTGGGAAGACAGACACTCAGAGAAAGTCAGAAAAGCAGGTGGAAGGAGGAGAGAAGTTACTGTTTTGTGTGTACAGAGAATAAGCTTGGGAAGATGAGCAAGTTCTAGAGACGATGGTGGAGATGGTTGTACAACAATGTGAATGTAATTAATACTACTGGGCTGTAGGCTTAAACATGATTAAAGCAGTCAATTTTATGTTACGCATATTTTATCACAGTTAAAAAAAGAAATCAGATGGAAAGGCGGGGCAGAGAGCCACCGGGGGTGGAGAGTGGGAAACATTGTGCATGGACCTACCCTGGACCCAGCCCCTCCATCCACAGGTGCTCACAGGACGGAGGGCCATCCTGGGGCCAGCATGGGCCTTGGGGACCTTCCCTAACCTGGCCTGGTGCCCCTCAAAGACTAAGCCTCAGGCGTCTGGGGAGAGACACTTGGCCTGTGACCAGGGCTGGATTCATGATGTGAGCAGCCCAAAGCCCAGCGAAAAGGAAAGACCCCTTGTCCAAAAAGTGTGAAGGATTTTGAGACAGAGACAGTGGAGCATGAAACCAATCGGAGGCCCTTCTGAGTGTGGCCCTGAGCAGCTGGTCCAGGCTGCCCAGCCATGTGGGGACCCCGATGCGGGCAGCTCCTTAACCAAGTGCTGTGAGGAAGGGCGACAGAAGAAAGGGGAGAGAGAGATGGAAAGAAAAATATTTTTTTTAATTTTAATTTGAACATAACATGTAAAAGTGCACAAATTGTAACCATACAGCCTGATGAATTTTCACAAAGGGGATAAATGAACCTGTCACTGGCACCCAGACTGAGAAATGAAACACTTCCTGTGCTTTCATTACCTGCACGCCCTGCCCCGCCACCCTTGCACTTCTCACGGGTACCGCTATCCTGACTTCTAACAGCTTAGGTCATTTTTCCCTGTTTTGGAGTTTTATACAAATGGGGATCAGGATGCATGTTTTCTTTATGTCTGGCTTTTTTTTTTTTTCCACACTATTTCATGTGTGTAAGATCCACCGTACTGCTGTGTGGAGCCGTAGTTGTAAATTCTCAGACTGACAATACCTGGGGTCGGAGAGGCTATGGGGCGACCAGAAAGCCCATCTGTGGCAGTGGGCACAGAGATGGTGCAGGCACCTTGGAAAATGGAGTGGCAATTTCTACTACAGCTGAGCAGACACCCACCGATGACCCAGGACTTCACTCCTGGATACACACATGACACAAACGCATGCACATGTCCCCGAAAGAGCATTTATGAGAGCACTATATCAGCTCTATTTGTAGCAGCCCAAATGCAAAAACTTGAAACTACTCAAATGCCCTGTAACAATAAAATGAGCAAATGGTCATATATTCACAAAATGGAGAATTTTCTTTTCCTGAGAGTATGTTTGTTTAGAGAGATTATTTTCCCTCTTGTGTGACCTGAGTATGCCACATGGGGACATGATATAAACTTGATCTTGCATGGAAGTGAAGGAATCAATGGCATGGTTCTGAGTGACATATTTAAGAGAAAAAGAATTTTCACAAGAGACACTCAAACCCCTCTGGGTTTGGAACTCCATTTCCCAGGAATCTTCCTCCATACTGGCAAGAGAATTTGCATTATAGAAATTAGCACATGCCTTTGGTGACTACCAGGAACAAAGAGCAAGTGTGTGAACACCCCTCCTTTCCACAGCCACACCCCCTGCTGAGAATCCTCCAATTCAAAGTCCAGCCCGATGCTGTGCTTGGGCTTCCCACAAGCTGAGCCTCCTGGAACTCTGTCTTCGGGACCCAAGTCCACTGGCCAGAAAGTAATCTTGAATACTCTTTTGGTTCCTGTGCAAAATGACTGAATTTAGGTCTCGTGCCTAAAGTGCTCAGTGAGTCTCAATTCCCATCCACACTCCACTGCCTCAGTGACTTTTCCTGTTCCTCCAGTGGCTCCTAGAATCTCCCCCTCCTTCAGTTGTTCTCACTACAAGTGGGCAACTAAGTTGACCATCCTGATAGCTAGCAGTTTGGATGTTAGAGAGAGCCACAGTTCCCAGCTCCTCATCCCCAGTGGGCACACTAGTTACATTACAGACAACAGTCTCTTGTGAAATGCGTACTCTATGTCAGGTACTGTACTAAGACCTTTTACATGCATAGTCTGGTTTTATACCCTCTTAAATATGTTTCTAAAATAGATATTGCTTTATTTAAAAAATTTGAAGTTGATGCTCAAAAAGGTAAAATGCATACGTGACACTGCTAAATGGCAGGTTAAGAATAGTCCGTCTCCGAAGCATGTCATTAACCACAGCATTCCACCTTTCACCGGAACCTCAGTTGTCACAGCTGTACATGGGAATAAATGATACCAAACTTGCGGGATTGCTCAGAAACTTTAAGGCGTCCCTGAAAGTAGGGAGTTCCAGGTTTAGTGCAGCAGCTCAACGATGCCAACAAGAACCAGTTTTGTGTTGATGCTCATCTCCTCATGATCACAAGGCGTCCATGCAGATCCCTCTGCATCACCCTCACAGTCCTGTTCAGAGGGTGACAAGAAGGGCAAGGTGATGGTATCATGGGTCGCTTTACTTTTAAGCTGAAGAGTTTTCCCAGAAATTTCTCAGCAGACCTCTCCTGTGTCTTACTGGTCAAAACCAGTTATATGACCAGCCCTAGTTGCAAGGGAGGCTGGGAAAATGACTAGGTGGCCAGGGAGAAAGGGGTTAGAAATAGAGTGAGCCCTCCTTGACACGGCAGTGTGGGCAGTCCTCATACCTGTGGAAATTACTTTTCTATCTGTTTTCATCACTAGACCATGAGAACTTTCAGAACAGGGATCTCCTCATGTTTTCCTCTGTATCCTCAGAACTGAGCCCAGTGCACAGCACTAAGAAGGTGCTCAACAATTCCCATTAAATGAATGAGTGAGTGAGTGAGTGAATCAGTATTTGACCTTCCTCCTTCCTTGCTTATACTACAAAGAGTCCCTAGACAGGCATTTATTCATATGCAAACTAAACTTGGGTTAACTACAAATAAGCTATAATGCAAATATCTCCCAGTTCCTCCAACAAGCCCTGGCACCTCTGGCCATTACAGTTCTCTTTTCCCAGAACTTCCTCCCTGCCACCTCCAACCTCCCTCATCCATCTGCACATGACCAGCTCCTTCTTACTCTCTAGGTCTCTGCTTAGACATTACCACCTCTGAGATGCTTTCCCTGATCTCCCCAGCGTGGCACAGAGGCCTCTGCTATATCCTCCTGGTCCCCTCATCCTAGCACTTGTCACCCTGGGTTGTAACTATCTCCTTAGCAGGACAGTAAGCACCCATGGGAACCAGAACAGCACAACCTTCGCTGGTAGAGTCTCCATAATCTTCGGTTGATTGAATAATTTATACCTACAAAGCAAAGCTTTTATATAAGCAGACAGATAGCAAATATTTTCAGCTCTGTGGGCCATATGACCTCTGTTGCGACTACTCTACTCCACAGCCGGCATGAGAATGCAGCCATCGATGGCATTTCAGCAAATGAGTGTGGCTGTGTTCCCATAAAACTTTATTTCTGGGCACTGAATTTACATTTCATATGTCATAAAATATTATTCTTTAAAAAATATTTTTCAACCATCTAAAAATGTAATCAGCATTCTCAAAGCCTCTTGGTTCTGAGATATACAAAAGCTAGTGACAAGCCATAATGTGCTGACCCCTCATTATCACCTAGTCACAGGCTTCAGGCTTTCCAGGTCATTCTCGGGCACAGCAAGGTTGCCTAGAGCAGTGATACAACAGTATTTCTTAATGTCAAGTGTAAATTAAATTTGAAAGCACACTAAGCGACTTAGCCATCATCCAGTAGACAGTATTTTAAGAAATCAAGATAATTTAAGAGTAAGGAACTGTTACTATTGGGGAACCATGTCACTAAATTTAAACAAAACTATTTGACAATCTCACCATGGCTGGCGTGGCTCAGTGGATTGAGCGCCAGCCTGTCAACTGAAAGGTCGCTGGTTCAATTTCCAGCCAGGGCACATGCCTGAATTGCAGGCCAGGTCCTCAATTCGGGGCATGTGAGAGGCAACCAGTCAATGTACCTCTCACACATTGATATTTCTCTCCCTCTTTTTCTCCCTCCATTCCCTTCTCTCTAAAAGTAAATAAATAAAATCTTTTTTTAAAAAACCATTTGACAATTTCTATATGCAATCCCAGTAGGGATTTTTAAAACTAGGCATGAAAAGATTTCTTTTTCATGATCAAAAGTATTGATCTTAAATAATACCCAAAACACTATTTAGATAATGAAAGTAACCACTGGAAAAACTGGAAAAAAGTTAACTGAGGCTGGTTGCCTCCAGGGAGTGGACATGAGGGTGGGTTTCCTACAATGCTAAGTGTTTTGTTAAACTGGGTTTCCTGTATTACTATGATGTGTAGACTGTTAGTGAGGCTATGGGGGAACAGGGACTTCCACGTTCTGATGGGATAGGAGGCAGGTGGACTGTACAGCCCTTCTGGACAACAATCAGGCAGTATTAGTGAGAACTGGTGTTTGTATTCCGGGCCCAGCATTTCCACTCGCAGAAATTCTCACATGGCTCCTTCAGGGCATGAGAGCAACGTGTCTGCTGCTGCAACATTTGAGGTATCAGAGAGTTGAAAGGTGCTGGGAGAAGGACAGAAAAAATGTAGAAGATGTGCACCCTGGAGAATTACTTGCACATTAGAGACATCCGAATGGGGTGAACACATAGCAGTGTGGAAGTACCCTGAAAATTTAGTGTTCAGTGAAAAAAAGTAATAAACGGAGTGAGATGTCCCAAATAACATTTTGTAAATTAAAAATACAAAGTGGCAAAACAACAATGCAGGTTTGTAAGAACTCATGCAAAAAGACGCATTCAACACGCAAGCCTGATTACTTTGGGAGAGAAAGGCATACATGGAATAAACATATACAGAATACATACCAGAGGGGGCCTTAAATAAGCTCGTAATTGGTTTACACTGTTCTCAGAATTTCTGACCAATGCATTAAAACATGAAATATAAATAAAAGTTATAAATAGAAGATAAATAGGTAGGTAGGTGGGTAGATAGATATAGATATAGATAGATATAGATGATACAGATATAGATAGAATCAGCTTCTAATTTGAGCAGCTTCTGACTATAGAGCTACTTTTTAAAAACTCTCAAATATTTTATCAGGTGTCAGCGGGGACAAACAGTAAATATTCTTGGGAGCACTGAACAACCCCATGGGCTCAGTAGACATCCCCAAAGAGGCTGCAAAAGATACTACCCTCCTAATACCCAGACCCACTCCCAAAGGTGACCAAAAGAAAGAAAGACTTACAAACTCCCCTAAGGTCTGATGACAGGCCCTAGCTGCAAGCGAAATGAAGCCCACATTTCTGTCCAGCCATACTTTGGGACCTCCAACCTCCTGACTGACAAGCTAGCATCTTGGGACACAAAATAAGATAAACAAGAAGGTAGCAGCTGCCCCTGGGAGACAAAGGATCAATAATCAATGGCTCTGGCTTTGGAAAATAACAGACAACATGAAATATTATCTCCCTCTCTTAACTGGGCACTACAGACAGAGATTCGGAAGAGCTGACTCTGGTAAGGATGCTCGCCCTTCACTGGCTTCTGCCAGCTTTTCCAGGACCCAATCTGCAGGCTCTGAAGCAAGTGGGGTTTAAAGGAGGGAGTGCAGCTCTGGTATCTACCAGAATTTAACAAGGTTTTCCGTTAATTTTAATTTTAGTTTCCCCTTGGCTATTTAAGGAAATAACTAGAAGCAGTTTATCAGAAAATTCCTGTGTCCTGTCAGTCCTGGGCGGGCCATGTCCTCAGAGGAAGATATGGGTGCCTGCAGGTCCACTAACTTGGCAATTTTCTTTATGGTCATGGAGTCTCCTCAGAGTGGAGAGATCATTCAGACAGATGATCAGTAGAATGAGTACTCAAGTAAAGGATGATTGAGAGGAGCAGTAGGAATTGCATTGGTTTTACAGTGTTTGTTTGAGGTACCTCTTATATCTTGAATTTTTCATTAACCTTTGCAATGAATCTTTCAATGAAACTATTCTGAAATTTTTGAAGTCTTTTGGAGCCTTCTGAATGCCAGTTAGAATAGCTATCTCATTGGGAACCCTTGCTTTCAAGTGCACTTCTTAAATGAATAATCTTGTCTCATTGGCACAGTTCTCATAATGGCCATTGCAATTCTAGGTCATATTCAGTAAAATTGGCCTAGCTACATGAGAAGAGATCATATTTTTTTTTAGCATGAAACCAAGCAGGATTTCCAAAGAGGGACCACCTATAACGTATTTAGATGACCAGGAATCCCATTTTTGGACATTTCCCAAGAGCAAAGGAAAAAAAAATCCTAGATAGCCTAAGGGGTATGTGTAGGGTTGGCACTTGGGTTTTGTTTGATACTGTGCCTTTCGTGAGACTCTGCTTTCACCTGGTGACAGCCTTGTGTAACCCATGACCAATTGTCCCTCATTGCATGGAATTTTCTTATGGGTGGAAAGTGACCCACTGTAAAACTTGCTTGTCTGTGACCACGCCATCCTTGTACAGGAGTCTCCTGTTTCCAGGGCAGTTGTCTCCCACATGAAGGTGGCGCGTGCCCCAGCAGCAGGCAGGTGCTTGACCTGCGGCCAGCAATTTCAGTTTTAGTTTTGCTTTCAGGAAAACCCACACATTTAAATCCAACCCAAGCACATTCTAACTGAGAAACCAAATGAGTCCTCGCCAGACGGACAATGTGTCCTTACCCAAATCTCTAATAAACTTGGAGAGCTCAACCAGAAGGAGGGAGCTCAAAACCCAAGAGAAGACTCACCAAACCAGAAGCAAAAGGCAATTCACAGAAGCTTTGAGCTCTCGGGGCTCAGTGCAGGTGCCTTCCTTGCTTCTGAGGGTCATCTCCTTCAGGTCCTGCTTCTGACACTATTGAACATCAACCTAAGCAAGGGGGTAAACTGAGGCAAGCTCAAGTTACCTGAAATTTAAGTTTATTTAGGAATAGCAGAAGAATTGCAATTCTAGAAACACATGCTGTAACAAGCTATAGGAGAGTCTATTGAGGGTTTAGGGTGTGCTGTAGTTACGGGTGAGGAAAGTCTAGCCAGAGTCTAAGCACTGAGTTCACTGGCTTAAAAATGGGGAGAGATTCTTGGTGGATATTAATTGGTCAGGAGATAAGTCTCTGTCTTCTGCAAATCAGGCATTTAATGGAACTCAGTCTCGGTTCTTAAGTTCTGTTCTTCTGAGGGTACACACATGAGATTCTCCATTTCATAGCCTCTGGTTCCATTTTAGATTGAATTCCTTACATAGATATAGATAAGAAGGTAATATTATCACTTGTAAAAATATAATTACACATCCAGAAAACTGGGATCAACTGAATTATTTGTGAAAACTACAATCAATTTTCACAAAAAGGAGGTTGTGTACAAAATAATACTCAAAAAATTAAGTTTTTTAATTTAATGTTATTCACTATGTTTTTTATTTATTTTATTTCTATATAACCAGTTAGAAGTTGTGATGATGGCAGAAAATATCTCAGCCACATAATGATTTTTTTAATCTTTAAAAAATGTATTTTTGAGGGGCTTCCAGTCAACATGGAGTTATAAGTAGACACACTTTGCTTCCTAGCACAACCACAAGGATGGTTGTAAGAAGAGGCAAGCCATGTCTACCTACACCACCATCTTGACTGGAAGTCTTATTTATTTATTTTATTTGTTGCCAAATGTTCCAAATTTTCTATAGTAAATATGTGCTATTTATATATTCCATTTTTGAACATTAGTTAACACTATTTCCCTGGTTGGTCCTCCAGCAGGTGAATTCTAGACATTGCTAGCCCCTTTTTGGTAAAGGGGATTTGAAAAGAGGATTCTGGGAGTATCTCCCCCAATGGCAGCTGCACCCCTGGAAAGCTTGCATCCTGTCCACCCGGGACCTCAGACATGTCACCCTGGGTCTCTCGGTTTCACAGAGGAACTCGAGCTGCAGCCCAGGCCTTCTCTGTCACAACCTCCCTCCCAAAGGGAACGCCAAGCAGTCGCGTCAGCTCTCCAGACACTGAACAAACCAAAATCAAGCCTTCCCAGCTGGGTTGGGGGTCCCCTCCAGCACAAGGTCTGGGAGTGACAAAAAGCTGAGGAGAGATGAGGGGCCTCTCGTTCCTGAGGTGCTGACCACCTGCTCCAAAGTGCCCATCTATTCCTCCTTCCGTGGAGCAATGATTTCTTCTGCAAATGTGGGTTTCCTTATACCCATCTTCCAGCCAGGTCTCAACTGGGGCGTGGGATGCAATTTAGTCAGCTGGGACCTCTGTGACAGATATGCAGTGATGCAAACTATTAGGCAAAGCGAGCACTGCAACATGCCATGACTAATTAAAGCAGCAACTGTCCTCAGTCCCCTTGATTCCTCTTGGCAGTGGGTTGAATAAAACCCCCCAGAAGACCATGTCCAAGCCCCAACCTCCAGAATCTGTAAGTTAGACTTTATTTGAAAAAAGTCTTTGCAGGTGTAATTAAGTTAAGGATCTCAAGATAAGATCATCCTGGGTTTAGAGTAGGCCCTCAGTCCAATGACAGATGTCCTTCCTTGTAAGAGAAAGGCAGGAGGGGATTTGAGGCTGCCAAGGACACACAGAGGGGGACGGCCGGGTAGGGGCAGAGGCAGAGACTGGAGTGAAGCCTCCGCAGGCCAAGGCTCGCCAGGGCTGTGGGCCACCAGGACCATCCAGGACAAAGGCAGGGAACGGATTCTCCCTCGGAGCCTGCAGAGCACATCCACCGATCCTGCCAAAACCTTAAGTTTGGACCTCTCGGCCCCCTGTAGAGAATAAATTTCTGTTGTTTTAAGACCCCACGTTTGTGGTAATTTGTTACAGGACAGGAAACTAGTATATACCGTTTCACACACAACTGTTCAGCAGTGGGGTGTCCAGGTCCTGGCCCCCAATCCCGCTCGTGGTTGGACGGCTGTCTCCTCTGAGCCAGGGATCCCTGGGAACAAGCCCTGCGGGCTGGGGCAAGTGCTCAGATCCTGCCGCCCTTACTGCCCTTTGATTGTCCAGCAGAAAGGGTGTGTGTTACTTTCAAAGTGTTCCATTCATGGCCTTAACAAAAAAAAAAAAAAAAAAAAAGGCAAATAAAATAAAATAAAATAGACACTAATCTTGAAATTAAAAATGTAAAGCCAATAACAAGGAAACTGAAGTCAAGGTTGATTCCTAATGCATTACTCACAGCTTTTTCTGCCCTTAGTGACTTTCATTCTTAGTCAGCTCCGACTTCCAAGTCCAAAGTAGGACCAGGTTTCCACCCACAAAGATTGTGCATGAGGTAAAACGTGAGAGTCAGGCTCTTCTGACTGTCCTGAAATTCCCAGAGAATGTGATCCCGTGGCAGGATCTCAGACACCAGGCCCAGGCAGAGGAGCTGTGTTTCAAAGAACAGGTGGATCTTTGCATTGGTGAGAGACTGCCCTCTCAGTTGGTAAGAAAGATCACTCCACTCCCAGCAGGAACCAGAAAACGAGACTCTGAAAGTCTTGTCTTATCAAAACAAGAGCCTACTGACAGGCAACCAAGGGCACTGGGTGATTTCTGCTGCACTACAATGATAATACAGGTCTGTGTAAGGCAAATACCAGACCCTGTAACACCTCACACCTTGGAGACTGTCACTGTTTTGAATAAGCTCTTCTGGTTTCCTTTATGTAGAAAATAGCATAACATCATTTATCATCATCATCATCATTTTCACAGCCGGGAACATTCAATATATGCTGTTCCACAATTTGCTTTTTTTTTTCTTTTTTGTTTATGTTCTTGTATTAGTTCCACAATAAACATTGTCTTAGGGGAGTTTTTAGCCAAAGAGCCAGGGAGGCTCTCTTCTCCCTTACAAGCCCTAAATAGTTACTTTTTGTTAACTTAGTGAGTGAAAGTCTTTAACTCCCAGAGACAGTCAATACTCTAGAGGGATGCCCAGCCCCGTCCTGTTATTTTAGTAAAGTGACATTAAGAAAATTGCATTTTACACCGGCTTCTCAGCCTTCAGCTGATGACTTTTGTCCTTTCAAATGCTGGAGGGGAACTTGCAGCCCCGCTCCTGCCTCAACTTAGGCGAGGATGAGGGAGGGGACAAGGAGGTGGGCCAAAATCAGCTTGTCCACAGCTAGGTCACCTCTTTTAAACCCATGGCTGTTGAGAGCTAGGACATCCAGGTCCAATTCCCTTTTCTCACTGGAGGCACTGAGAGTTAGGTAAAATTCTCGTAACTTAATGGAAGACGTGAAGATTAGAGAATATCCCATGCCTTTAGTCTAATTCCTTGATACAATTTATACAAATTATTTTACAAAACAAAATTGACCTAAGCTTTGCTGTGCCATGTTCGCTAAATCACAGTTTTACCAATTTTAAATGTGCACGGACAAGAGTGGCATCATCATCTGGCAAAGAGCTAAGAGGCCCAGCTCTGCACCTTCAGGAGGGTCCACATGTCCCTTGCACGTCAGGATTTACAGACCTACTTCTCTACATTGGCTGCCTAGCATTCCATTGTATTTATTCATCCACAGTCCATTGCTAGTCGTTTGGATTTTCCCCAAGATTTTGTAGTAGTAAGTCAGTGCTTCAGAGAGTATCTCTATAAATATATTTTTGTGTGTATAGGAAAACATTTGCGAAAGGTATCCTCTTAGCAATAGAGTGGCTGGGTTGCAGGGGAGACACATTTAAGTTCCCTTCCAAAGCTTTGCACCTCTATGCCTCCAGCTGTTGTCTGTGGGTCCCACAGGGGCCTACTGAGCCTGTTCCTTGTTGAAGATCGGATGAGCCACTCTTGTTTTAATTTGTCTTTCTTCGTTATTTGAGAAGATAAGCATCTTCTCAAATGCTTCTTGGCCTCTGAGTTTGTTCTTGAGTCGCTGGTTTTTTATTGAAAAAAAATATTCAACATATCAAGTATATTGTTTCCTCCAGGAAGTGCTCATTATGCTCAAGAGAATACATGGAAGTTGTTGCTTCCTCCATCACACAAGAGCTCCTCACCCCCTTTAGAGAAAGTGGTTATTCATTTCAGCATCAGCCAATTGTAAAGCACTCTGAGTTTAATACAAGGACTCCTCAAAGGAAACCCCTTCTCCGGGTTTCCAGGGCTTGGATTACAGACAAGGCTTCAGAAATAAATTTATAGGCTCCACAAATGGGAAAAAAGTCATTTTACACTGCAAACATAAATTTTATATGAAGAAAAGAATCATCAGTTGTTTAGCTCAAGTAAGTATTGAACCAAATTAAATATTAAAATCTTGATATAAGGAGGCCAGTCTTGATGGGCTGACTCCGCGCACACCGTCTTAATCTCCTCCAAGGGTCAGGGCCCTTCCCCTATCACAGGGGCTGGAATGGTAGAAAGGGCACTTTCCAGACTGCTTTGCAGCTGGATCTTCATATGTGAATTTGGATCTGACAATTAGATGTCCTGGCCCAAGATGTGGGAGGAGCAAGTGAGATGGGGTTATCTTCCCGGGGATCCAGCTCCTGCCAGGACAAACAAAGTCAAGAGAGGTTCTGTATTTTTCAGCAGCATTCCAGCATGTTCCAGCATCCCTTCATGGAGCAAGGATGGCCCCCTGCTGTCAGGTGATGGTGTTCCAGAACATTCCTGAGGTCCCACTTGGAGCCCACTCCTCCAACCCTTCCAATGACTTTGTAAACCTCTAATTCCTTTTCTACTAAAATTAGCCGATGAAGTTTCTGTTTCCTCCAACTGAACCTGGCTGGTACTTACAAATACTTGACTGAGCCATTCAAGATACAAGAAAGAAAAGTCTAGACAAAGGGCAATGATTCCATGAATCATGTCTACTAATAACAATTTAATCAGATACCTCTTCCTGGTAGTAAACTTGGAAAATACAAAAACAAAGAAGCAGAAAGAAAGAAATGAAATCATCTGTTATTACACAAGAATCAAATGTTAATGAAAAAAAAATACCTTTCAGCCCCTCTGGGATGTTGGTCCTAATCTGACCGCTGCGGCTGTTCATTTGAAAGCAGAATTACCAGCCCAGCCAAGTCGAGTCTGAGCCGATATTGGTGCAAGCACTTAATATCTAATGAGAGACTGCTAGGCCTCTTCTTCTCGCCTTTTGTCCAGGGCCAAAGTTGCCTTCCATAGACCTCATTCATCTGTGTCCAAGAGAAAATAATAATTATAATAGCTGTCATCTATTTACTACTTTAAGCTACCAAGCAGTTCATCCTCATAAGAACCCAACAAGGTAGGAATTATTTCCATTTTAGATGAGACTTTCAGAGTCCTAACATTCCACATTTCGTAAGAGGTGAGAACAGGCAGTCCAGACTCACGACCGTCAAGATTCAAAGCCTGGGTTTTCACCCTTGTGCTGCATCTCCCTCCTACAGTCCTAGGAAAGCACTCTTGACCTGCCACTCTCCTCGGGGAAGCTGAAGCTCTACAGAGGCTCTATTCATTCACAAACTGTTTTTCTCTGTAGCAACAATTTTATTGAGACCTAATTTATAAAGAGACACTTTTTTAAACTGTACAATTCAATGGTTTTTAGTGTATTCACAGAGTTGTGTATCAACCATCACTATCTAACTTTAGAACATTCTCATCACTGTGAACGGCTATCCCATACCTGTTCACAGTCACGCCCCATTCCGTCCTGCCTCCAGCCCCTGGCAGCCACTAATCTTTGGTCTGTCTCTATGGATTTGCCTATTCTGTAAATTGCATATAGATGGAATCATGCAATATACGGCTTTTTGTACAATATTTGGCTTCTTTCCCTTAGCATAATGTTTTCATGGTTCATTGATAGTATAGCTAGCTTTTTGAGAAACTGCTAAACCATTTTCCATAGCAGCTGCATTATTTTATGTTCACACCAGCAATGTATGAGGGTTCCGATTTCCCCACATCTTCTCCAACACTTGTTACTGTCCATCTTTTTCATTATAACTATCCCAGTAGATGTGAAGTAGCATCTCATTGTGGTTTGATCTACATTTACCTAATGATTAATGATTGAGCACTTTTCATGTGCTTATCGGCCATTTGTTTATCTTCTTTTGGGGTGTTTCTATTAAAGTCCTATGCCCATTTTTAAACTGGGTTATTTGGCGTTTTATTATTGGGTTGTAAGAGTTCTTTATATATCCTGGATACCAGTTCCTTGTCAAATATATGTTTTGGAGATATTTTCTCCAATGTTTGTGTTGTCTTTTCAGCTTCTTTTAAGTTCAATGAAGTCAATTTGTCTATTTTTTTCTTTTGCTGTTTGTGTTGTTGGGGTCATATTTAAGAAACTACTGCCTAATCTAAGGTCATGAAGATTTACTCCTATGTTTTCTCCTAAGAGTTTTATAGTTTCAGTTCTTACAGTTATGTCTTTGATACAGTTTGAGTTAATTTGTATATGGTGTGAGGTAAGGGTACAACTTCATTGTTTTGCATGTGAATACACAGTTGTCTCAACACCATTTTTTGAAAAGGCTATTCTTTCTCTCATTGAATAGTCTTGGTACCTTTATCAAAAATCAATTGCCATAGATGTAGGGGTTCATTTCAGAATTCTCTATTTTATTTTATCAATCTGTATGTCTATTCTATGCCAGTTCCACACACTGTTTTGATTACTGTAGCTTTGCAGTAAGCTCTGATAATGGGAAATATCAGTTCTTCAACTTTGTTTTTCCTTTTAAGATTGTTTTATCTATTCAGAGTCACTTGCAATTCCTTATAAGTATCAGGGCCAGCTTTTCTATTTCTGAAAAAAAAGAAGTTGGATTTTTATAGGGATTGCACTGAATCTGTAGATCAATTTGAAAAGTGTTGCCATCTTAAGAATGTTAAATCTTCTGATACATGAACACGGAATGTTTGCGCATTTATTTAGGTCTTCTTTAATCTCTTTTAACAATGGTTTGTAGTTTTCAGAACCTAGTTTTTGCACTTTGTTTAAGTTTATTCTTATTTTATTTTTTTGATATTATTATATATAAAATTGTTTTTAAGTCTCATTTTCAGATTGTTCATTGTTAGTGTGGACAAATACAATTGACTTTTGTAGATTAACTTTGTATCCTGAAACCTTGCTGAACTCATTCATTAGCTCCAATAGATTATTTTCCTGAGGACTTTTTATGTACAACATCATGTCACCTATGAACCATCTGGGTGTTTTTTCTTTCTTTCTAACAAGGTTTATCAGGTTGAGGAAGTTTTCTTCCAATCTTTGTTGGTTGAGTATTTTCATCGTAAACAATTTGGACTTTGTCAAATGTCTCTTCTTTGTCTATTGAGATGACCACATGGATTTTATCTTTCATTTTACAAATATGGTATATGACTGTGATGTTCACAAATTCTGGATCCATGCTTGTGTGAGAAAACCAGAACCACATTCAAATTCCAGCCCTTTAATCCTGGCAGGTGGAGACCATACACAGTGGGACCAGTGATTATTACTGAGAATCTTTGATGCCACCCAGTTAAATCTCTTGAGCTCCAGTGCAGCAAGTCCCTCTGATTCATCCCAAAGGAGGTCCCCTCTCTGCGATGAGGAACTTACCTCCTAGGATAGAGATATGTATCAGGCCCAGAAGTGACCTTGAAGGTTTACAAACAAACTTTTGACTAAAGATTGTACCTCTTCCTCAAAAAGTAGTCAGAGCTTTCTCATTTGCATAAGACAAAACCCCAACTCAAACCACCTTAAATGAGAAGACCTTTATTAGAAAGCAATTGGGGTTGTCAAAAAATTGAAGGGAGGTCCACAGGATCAGGAGAGCTCAGAATTCCCAAGGATTGGAACTAGGAGGCCAGACCCTGTTGGGAACCTCACCACTCCTTCCTGCTTCTCTGGCATCTCCTCACGGCAGATGACATGGCCACCACCAGCTTGGGGATAACTTCTTTGTCAGAAAAAGAAAAATCCCAGGGAAGGACTCTAATTGGCCTAAGCTAGGTCATGTGCCTTCTCTGGACCAATTGTGGTGATCAGGGAAATGAGCTGCTATCAGTAGCCCAGCCTGGGTTATGGGGCCCTCAACCATTGCCAAGGACAGGATGGAGTATGAGAAGAGCCGTTCCCAGAGGCAAAATCAAGTATTAGCAGGGCGGCAAGAGGGGCTCATACCTGTAGTACTTCATTGCCAATCTCCCTTAGGGTTTCAGCATTGAAGATTGATGTTTCAAGTACAGATGTGTTATTCAGAGTAATCACAAGTTAACTTATCAAAGTACGGAGATAACACAGAGAAGCCTTAAGAAGCCAGAACCCAGGACAAGACATGTGTTAGTGTGCTTGGGCTACCATAACGAAGTACCACAGACTGGGTGGCTTTACCACCAGAAATGTGCTTTCTCACAACTCTAGAGGCTGGAAGTTCAGGTTTAAGGTGTTTAAGTTTCTTTTGAGGCCTCTTTCTCTGGCTTGCAGACTGCTGCCCTCTCACTGTATCCTCACAGGGTCTTTCCTCTGTGTGAGTACCTACCCCTGGGTCTCCCTGTGTGTCCTAATCTCTTCTCCTTATAAAACACTAGTCCAATTGGATTGGGCCTACAATAAATGGTCTTGTTTTTGCTTAATGACCCCTTTAAAGATCTCATCTCCAAATACAGTCACATTCTAAGGCACTGGGGGTTAGGCCCTCAGCACACGGATTTGGAGGGGGCACAATTCAGTTCAAAAGATGAAGATAGGAGAGGGTACATGACAGGGAGTTAGTTACAGGATTACCCCTCTTTTGGCACCAGAAAAAGAAAGTTGCATTTGAGTTCAAAGGTAAGGAGCCAAGTAGCTCAGAGCAACTGAGATATTACACCCAACTGGAGGGGCTAATGAATGTCGGTTGAAAAATTTCCTGGCTCAGTCCCTCATTTTACAGAAAAGAAAACAGGGGTTCAGAGAAGAAACATTGCCCAAGGCCACACAAACAAATAGTCCATACAAAGAGGCCAAAGATCACAGAGGCCAAAGTGAATGGGGCAGAGACAGCTAGCTGTCACTAGAAAGGCCATCCCAAGCCATGGGGAGAGTCTGCCCAGGCTAGGACTGCATTCCCCACCCCCTGCATGTCTGTGTGCCCACGTGCAGCAGCAGGTCACAGCAGGAGACAGATGGCACACTCATTCTGAGCCACATGAACAGTTAATGATGAAACCATTTACAAGGGTGAGGGCAGGGTGTAGGGAAAACACCGAATGATGATGCAGTTTCCTGGACCACCAACACTGGGAGTTATTGTCCTTGTCCCTAAAAAGACATGTGGAGGAAACAGGGACACACAGCTTGGAGGGAGGGACAGTGAGGGGGAGGGGACAGTGACAGAAAATGGCCCTTCAGTAGAGGAACATAGCCAACCTGTGGAAGTCAGCAAGCAGGCCCTGGGGGATGCTGGGGGTTCTCAGCCACATTGCCCTCTGCCAGTGGCTTTCTCGGCAAACCCATCTAGAAGCAGAGGACAAGGGAGCCCAATGGTACAACCCACACAGGTGAGCCTCCTAGCTGTGGAGCAGGAGGCAGAGAGGCAGAGAGTGGTATGAATAAGGATGGCAACTCTTTCAGAAGGAGCAAGGAACATATTTGGTATTCCAGCTGCCTGATTCTGGAAATGAAACATGGGCAGAAGTGATGGATGCCTCCCCGCTCAGTCTGGCCCTTTTAAACACCTTCCCGATCCTCTGTTGCTTTCTCCTCCCCCACCTGTTGGCTGGAGGTCAACCTCCAACCTGGAAACCACAAGGAGAAGGGAGTAGAGCCTCCATCAGCCTGTGTCCCTGAGTGACTTCGTGGAGAGGATCCTGTCCCTGCCCCACCGACCAACCCTGGCATGACTGAGAAACAAGCGTCCATCATGTGAAGCCCCTGATATGTTAGTTTGTGACAGCTGTAACGCATGCAGTGACTACCTTCGTTCCTACAGTGGAAGCAGGATCATCAGGACTGGCTGCCTTAGAAGAGGGGCTAGGTTTCAATCTGGGCACGTCTCCCTCCCTACAAAGTCAGATGAGTGAATCCGTATTATCAGAAATGCACTTCACCTTGCTCACAATGAAGATGTAGTTGAGCCAGGAGCTTTTGTTTCTGTTATGTATTTCTTTGGGGAACTTATGCTGTTAGTTTTAGTTCAGACCTCTTCCTGTTTTCCTTTCTGTGGCTGAACAAGACCCAAGTTGGTGAATTATTCACTGTTCAGCCAGGAAAATATAACTTATTTTTAAATCACTTTAGAGTTTTGTTGGAAGGGCCTGTTCCGAAGCTTGGAAGCGGATGTGGATGAAAACCGGGACCACCGACCCTCGAGCTCCCCCTGACATCCCCGATGTCCAGTTTCCCATCCTTGACACTCGGTCAGGCTGTGGTGCCCATGAGGGCTGGTGGGGAGAAAAGGCCTCATCAGCTGTTTCAGAATTTCTCTGCAGATTTGCGCACCATGGCCAGCCCCGCCCCCAGTCACCTGCTCCCTGAGATTCTGATATGCACCCTGCCTTACCCCACAAGTCGAGAACCTGAGAATGTCACTGGCTCAAGAGCGTGATTATAGGACCAAGGGGAATTCCTTTCTGATCAGACCTGCTGGGATTTCAAGGTCATATGTGGAACTCTGGGGCTTTCCAGCCAGAGCACTTTCAACAATACATGCCCTGTCCTCGAATTGGGATGTTTAGATGGGCCAGACCTGGAGTGTTTTGAGGTCTGTTCAGGAAACTTTATGGTCTCCTTGCTCTTAGCTGTGGCTCCTCCACAGGTAAAGGACAGGTGTAGAAAGGGTTGTCTCAGGGCCAAACTGGTCTCCCTCCAGCCTTCCTGTCTATATTATTCGTACCCATCAAGATTGCATTTGATCGCACGTAACAACAGAGGCTATCTCAGGCATGACTTTCATGATGGGAACCAAGGCCACATAGAAGGCAGACAGAGACTACAGGGGAAAACTAGTGTAGGGGAAGGTGATTCCTCCTACTTTCACATGCTTTTCACATCTCTGGCAGCTCAATTTGATGTTGGCCCCCCTCACATGGCTCTCTTGTATGTCTCTTCATGGCACTTTATACTGTCTCTCCTTGTTTCTTTATCTGACTTCGTTACCACCATATTTTCCAAGTTCCAGAACAATGTCTAGCATGTACAGGGTGGGACAAAAGTAGGTTACCGTTGTGAGTACCCAAAACACAGAGTTTATTCTTCTATTATTATATATTAATTATTGTATTCTTTTCCATACAAATGACTGTAAAACTAACTTTGCCCCACCCTGTAGTAAATGCTCAATAAATATTTGTTAAATAAATGAATCCATTATTTCATTTCAGGTTTCTCAGCAACTTAATGTGACACACAGGGCAGAGGGTGCTGGTGTTTATTTCACAGATGTGGAAACTGAGGCCCAGAAGTCTGACTTCACTAAAATCTCTAGGAAACGGAATGAGCCTCAGTCCTTTTGATTCCTAATCAGGGCAAGGGTGTGTGGGACAAGGGTGGAGAGGCTTTCCACACCCTTGGCCTGTGTCCCAGACCTATAAAAGGTCTCGCTGGGATATGCAATGACCTCACATCTGTCAGATGGCTGTCCTCATTAAATCAACAAACAACAAGTGCTGGCCAGGATGTGGAGAAAAGGGAGCTCTTGAGCACCATTGATGGGGATGCAGCAGACTGGTACAGCCACTGTGGAAGCAGCATGGAGTTGCTCAAAGAATTAAAAATGGATCTGCCTTAGGATCCAGCGATTCCACTTCTGGGAATATATCGGAAGAAACCCGGAACACTAATTTGAAGGATTATAGGCACGCCTATGTTCATTGCAGCATTACTTACAATAGCTAAAATTTGAAAGCAGCTCAAGTACCCACCAAGAGATGAGTGGATAAAAAAGCTGTGGTACATTTTCACAATGGAATACTCCTCAGTCATAAAAAAGAAAGCAATCTTACCCTTTGTGACAACATGGATGGGCCTGGAGAGCATTATGCTAAGTGAAATAAGCCAGTCAGAGAAAGACAAGTACCATACAATCTCACTCATGTGTGGAATCTAATAAAAAAGATAAACTAACAAAATAGAAACAGATTTATAGATACGGAGAATGGACTGACAACTGTCAGAGGGAGGGGGCTAGAGGGACGGGTGAAAAAGGTGAAGGGATTTAAACAAGAGCAACAACAAAACTCACAGACACAGACAGCAGCATGGTGATGACCAGAGGGGGAGGAGTGGGGGAGGGAGAACAGGGTCAAGGGGGAGAAGTGGTGATGGAAGGAGACTGGAGTTTGGGTGGTGAACACACAATACAATATACAGATGATGTTTTATGGAACTGTACACCTGAAACCAATGTAATTTTATTAACCATGACACCCCAATAAATCAATTTAAAAATTTAGAAAAAAAATAAAACGAAAGATCTCATTGGGGCCTCCGCTCAGAAAGTAGATAAACTACTCAGGGATATGGTGAAAATCAAAGGACATAAGTTATTCCCAACAAAGAGACTGGGAAGATAATAACCTCAGAAACCATTGACCTGTGGGTTGGGAGAGGAAGGGTAACATCGTTGAACAGATGGCCTTTTGGTGCCTTCAGTTTCATCCTTACTCATGCTACTTACCCTGCCCCAGGGGGCCTTGGTGGTGAGTTCCCTGTCACTGGAGGTGTTCAAGCAAGGCCTGGATGTCTATTTACGGACTATGCCTGAGCTGGAGGGTAGTAGCTGCATCCTAGCAGAGGCAGAAAGGCATGCTGTCGCTGTCAGCAGACTGCCATCTCCAACACCAACACAGGAGGTTTTGCGCCACCTGGTGAACATGATTTTAAACTGCAGCCCCTTCCATGGAGAGAACTCAGCAAGCAGCCTGGGTCCCTGGAATCCTGGCAGTGAAGCCAGGCCAGAGTCTCTTACAGTTTTAGAAGGCCCCTGCCCCGCACAGTTTGTGAGAGCTCAGCTGCAGGGGCCAGCGGGAGTCAGAGAGGTCGCTCTTACAGAGAGGATTTGTTAACGGGACTCAGGTGCTGCTGAGGAGTGTCTTGGGATTGGAAGGGACACATCCTTCCCAAACTTTATTCCAGATTTTTGGGCAACAACCTGGGAAGCTGCCTGGAGGAGGGCAGGAGATTCATTTGTTCATTCCGCTCATCTCTGTTACTTGGGAGAGACCCTGAATTGTCTGCACAGAGGTAAAAGTTCCCAGACATGTTCAGTTCTGCGTGAGCCTCCATGAAATCACCAACACACACATACAAGTACTACCACCACCCCCGGCCCATGAAACCCCTTAATTTTTGCCCAATGGGCATCAGATTCTGAAAGACTTTGTCTTCTAAAGTGCATGTTTTCCTTATATTTGTTATACAATTCTTTGTGTTTATTGTCTTATTGTATCATTTGTTGTCATCAAAGGCTTTGCACTTGCAGTAGAGGCCATGATGAGCCTCGTGCATTAGCATTTCCTCATGAAGTTCATCTAATTTGAGGGAAAATGAAGACGCTTGAGAGCCCAGTGTGCGGGTGTCTGAGTGGAGTGTGGGATTCTGCTTGGCCCTCCTCCCACACACCCTGAGGGAGCACGCTCCCTGCCCTGCGCTGAGCCCCTGTCCCAAGCCAGCTGCTCCTCTCATCATTTCTCCTTCTCGTTTCACTTCTTCCTAAGGACATAACTTTAATCACCCCAAGCCTAGACCTGGGCGTCAGAGGAAGCCAGGTTCCCCTGAAGTGGCGCAGGGGAGTCCCCAGCACAGGGTCTGGGGCTATGCTTCTACATAAAGTCTGTGAGTGAACAGCAGGCTCCCTGTGGACTGGCGTCAACTGTGTGTTTTCTTCCTCACAGAGCAGTTGACCCTGAAGTGGAGGGATGTGCTGGTGGGGCTACTGGGAGTCTCCTCCTCTTGTTCCTTATGGGTCATACACGGGACAGCCCCTCCCTCTCCTGAAAGGCTCCCTCCACCCCCCTCAAAAGTCCCAGCTCTGTCCTGGTCTACTTCCCAGCCTTAGGGAGCCAGGCTGATCCAGGTACACACCTCAGGGCCCCCTCTTTTCCCCCCCAGGGCAGGCTTGTGCAGTCAGCCCCTTCCTGGTCTGCCTGTACCCGCATTCTCCGTGATCCCTCGGGATCAGACGACCTACTGCCCTCCGCACCTCCACACCCCACCGTCCAAAAACAAAAGGGGAAAGCAGAGCAGAAGCCTGGATGATCCTCCTTAGGGACACTTTCCCTGGCACCTGCCAAGCTGAATTCACCGTTGCCACTTTGTCACCACTGACCCACTGGACATGCCTCTCATTGCGCCTCATGACGTCTGCTCATCAGCTACTTCTGCTTCCCTGCTGGGGGTGAACTCCCAAGGACAGGGCCCTCACCCTCCTAAGGTTCGAGCAGTGAACTTACAAGGATTTTGGAATTTAAAAAATTAAGATTATGCCCTGGCCAAGTAGCTCAGTTGATTAGAGCATCTTCCCAATAAGCCAAGGTTAGGAGTTCAATCCCTGGTCAGAGCACATATAAGAGTCAACCAATAAATGTATAAATTAGTGGAATAACAAGCCAATCTTTCTCTTTCTCTCTCTCTCTCTCTGCCTCCCCTTCCTCCCCCCTCTAAAAATTAATAAAGTTATTTTAAAAATTAAGATTATGATTTTAAATGTTTAAGATATACATATTCTGATTTCAGGACAACCCACTTTACACTCCTCTCCCTAACTTTGGGACTGTCCCAGTGGCAGCTTAGCTCAGAGGTCCCAGGAGTGGCCAAGCCAGTGCAGAGGAGGGAACCTGACCCCAGCCTTGGACAGACTCCAGCTAAGCCAGCACCACCCTTGCATCTGCCACCAGAGGCTGAATGGTTTGCAGACATCAAGCCCTTGCTCTATAAATGTATGTGTTTTCTGAATGTTTCTAAAACTGTTGAAAGAATACTTGAGTAGAAAATGTAGAGAGGATGTGTGGCAAGGTGAGGCAGCAGCTGGCAGATCAGGATATCCCACATCTGCGTGCAGATAAAAACAGGGAGGAACAACTGGGGAACAAGACAGACCACGCAACCCGGGGTCCAAGCTTGGAAAACTAAAGCCTCAAAACTTCTGGCTGTAAAAGGCTGTGGGGGTTGCAGCAGGAACTCCCAGTCTCACAGGGGAGTTCTTTGCAGAGACCTGCGGGGTCCTAGAACATACACAAGCCCAACCACCTGAGAATCGGCACCAGACAGGCTCTATTTGCTTGTGGCTAGTGGAGGGAGTGACTGAAAGCAGGGCGAGAGCCGAGCAAGTGGCATTGTTCCCTCTCTGGTCCCTCCCCCACAAATAGCGCCACAACACAGAGAAGCAGGTTGCCCCACCCTGGTGAATACCTAAGGTGCTGCCTCTTACAATGAAACAAGTGCACCAATACAAAGAAACATGGCCCAAATGAAAGAACAGATCAAAACTCCCTAAAAAGAACTAAGTGATGAGGAGGTAGCCAACCTATCAGATGCAGAGTTCAAAACACTGGTAATCTGGATGCTCACAGAAATGATTGAGTATGGGCACAAAATACAGGAAAAAGTAAAGGCTACGCAAAGTGAAATAAAGAAAAATATACAGGGGACCAACAGCAAAGGAAAGGAAACAAGGACTCAAATTAACAATTTGGAACAGAAGGAAGAAATAAACATTCCACCAGAAGAGAATGAAGAAACAAGAATTCAAAAAAAAAAATGAGGGGAGGCTTAGGAACCTATGGGACAACTTTAATGTTCCAACCCCAAATCCTAGGAGTGCCAAAAGAAGAAGAGGAAGAGTAAGAAGTTGAAAACTCATTTGAAAAAATAATGAAGGACAACTTCCCCAGTGCAGAAGAAATAGACTTCCAGGAAGTCCAGGAAGCTCAGAAAGTCCCAAAGAAGTTGGACCCAAGGAAGCCCACACCAACACACATCATAATTACATTACCCAAGATTAAAGATAAGGAGAGAATCCTAAAAGCAGCTAGAGAAAAGGAGACAGTTACCTACAAAGGAGTTCCCATAAGACTTTCAGCTGATTTCTCAAAATAAACCTTGCAGACAAGAAGGGGCTGTTGAGAAGTATTCAAAGTCATGAAAGGCAAGGACCTCCTTCCAAGATTACTCTATCCCTCAAAGCTATCATTTAGAATGGAAGGGCAGATAAAGTGCTTCCCAGATAAGGTCAAGTTAAAGGAGTTCATCATCACCAAGCCCTTATTATATGACATGTTAAAGGGACAAAACTATGAACAATAAAATGACAACAAACTCACAACCATCAACAACTGAACCTATAAACAAAAACAAAAACAAACTAAGCAAACAACTAGAACAGGAACAGAATCATAGAAATGGAGATCAGAGGGGAGGGGGAAGGGAAAGAATGGGGGAAAGGGTACAGGGAGTAAGAAGCATAAATAGTAGGTACAAAATAGACAGGGGGAGGTTAAGAATAGTACGGGAGATGGAGAAGCCAAAGAACTTACATGTATGACCCATGGTCATGAACTAAGGGGGTGGGGGGATTCTGGAGGGAAGGCCAGTACAGGGCAGAGGGCAAGAAAGGGGAGAAAAAAATGGGACAATGATAATAGCATAATCAATAAAAATATACTTTCAAAAACTTAAAAATTAAAAAAAAAAGAAAATGTGGATTAACGTCATGGGGAGGGGCCAGATGAAGAAGTCAGGAAAGGTGGTCACCACTAGGACCATGCACAAGAACAACAGCGGGTCACAAGCATCAACCAGTCTTCCCGCAGTAAGAGTTTAAGGCCTGGCAGGGCCACCAGGATTACAGAAAGTGCTATACATTGTACACCTTAAACTTAGACAATGTTCTATGTCGATCATATCTCAATAAAGCTGGGGTGGGGTGCTGGAGCTGGAGCTTTTTTGTGGGGGAAAAAGACTTTATCAACAAAAATCTGTGTCATGCTCATAGATGCAGAGAACAGATGCCGGATGCCAAAGGGGAGAGGGTTGGGGGACCGGATGAAAAAGGTGAAGGGATTAAGAGGTACAAACTAACAGTTACAGAATACTCATGGGGGTGTAAGTACAGCAGAGGGAATATAGTCAATGACATTGCAATGACTATTATGTGTATGGTGTCAGGTGGGTACTAGGACACTTTGTAGAGTGTATGATTGTCTGACCACTATACTGTACACTTGAAACTAATACAAAATAATATTGAATGTAAACTGTAATTGAAAAATAAAATTTTTAAAAATAATTTTTGGGTTCTACTTAATATTTTATTTTTTTATTTTTAGAGAGGGGAAGGGGGGGAGAAAGAAAGGGAGAAAAACATCAATGTGTGGTTGCCTCTTGTGTGTCCCACACGGGGGACCAGGCCTGCAACCCAGGCATGTGCCCTAGACTGGGAATCGAACCAGCAACCCTTTGGATTGCAGGCCGGCGCTCAACTCACTGACCCACACCAGCCAGGGCTAAAAAAATATTTTTTAAAAAAGCAATCCATGTCAAGGAGAAGATAGAGAATCACAAAGCCCGTGCTCCTGGGTTAATGCTGTAAATGGCTTAACTGAATGGACACAGTGACTCATATCATTTATTTCATTAATGAACTTCTTAATATACACTTTTTTAATAACGTTTATTTACTGTTGATATTAATGTACTCTGGCAAACAAAAAAAAAAGACAGGATTGGCTACTTTTTCAAACCATGAGAATATATTTTCTGCTTTTTAAAATTATTTGTGAGGAAGACCATTTTGACATGTATTGTTTTCAGTGACTCATGACTTTTCAAGAATCTTATTTGTTAAAAATAGAGTTAAACCCAGAGCCTCACCTGATGCCAGATACACAGCAGGTGTCCAATTATTGCTCACAGAATGAAGAGCTGAAGAATCCCTTTATTCCTAGTACCCAGGTGTCCAGCCCAGAGAATGGCCTAATGTGCCTGGGGAGATTGGGAGAGGGTGGAGCCCAGGGCCGAGTGGAGAATGCAAGGACCTGGGGTCTGGGATGGTGAACTCTGGCCAAACCCACCGCCCACTCCTGGTCCCAAGAGTCCTAGTGTGGGGCGAAGACACAGTCCCTAGGATATGCAGGTATTTTCCTAGGGAAAACCACTAACACACCAGCAGGCAAATGCCAACATCGTAACTGGCAGAAATGACCTATGATTCCATTCTTTTATTTAAACCTTTCATCTTGGGCCCATGAAAAAGATGGGCAACGTTAGGGGGGCAGCAGGCTGAACTGGCCTACGTGACCTCAGGCAAGTCCCAAGTCCCTGTCTCTGAGCTCAGCTGTGTTATCTATAAAAGGAGAAGTCGGTAAGTCCCTCCTGCTCGTTCTGTAGTTGTGGGTTGGAGATGATGACAACGGCTCTGGGTCCATCCTGGACCAAAGTCACAGAGATAAAACAGTCTCAGGGACGAGGGAAGGGGCAAGGATTTTC
This sequence comes from Pteronotus mesoamericanus, assembly GCF_021234165.1. Classification (NCBI taxonomy): domain Eukaryota; kingdom Metazoa; phylum Chordata; class Mammalia; order Chiroptera; family Mormoopidae; genus Pteronotus; species Pteronotus mesoamericanus. Next base: position 6,465,950 of record NW_026555085.1, read on the forward strand.
CTGCTGAGCCTGTTTGCTAAGACCCCCTGCCTGGCCCCTTCGGGGGGGAAACTGTCCAGAACCCCAGAGAGGACTCAGCCAGGAGTTTCTCTGCTCATGAGCCGTCACAGCTTTGAGTCACAAAGTCCAAGAATCCTTATCGGCTTCCCCTGTACAGTGACTCAGGCCAGCTGGGGTTCAGCCAGGCAGGGGTTTTCTGACATGCAGGAGGCTGGAAGCAGAGAGGGGGTTCCTCCTTCCAAGAAAGCAGATGCAAACCTAACAAGTTCTGTTTTCGATTATGTGAAAACCCCCTTCACCTTGTGCCCAGCCTCCCCTGGGGGTGCAGGGGCAGAGGCTCGGCCCCTCAGGAAGCCCCAGTCAGAACTTGAGGGCTGAAGGGCAGAGGGGAGAAGCTGGACCCACAGAACAGAGGCATTTTCATGCTTTAGAGCAGCTTTTGGTTGGCTTTCTTAGTTACCAGGAGTAAGTACTCTTACAGAGCAGGCGTACACTGAACACATCACAAATACTACCTTCCTAAAGTTTCCTGGTTATCCTGTGAGGTCAGTCAGGACAGAGTCCCCATTTTACAGGTGAGAAACCTGAGGCCCCAGAGAAGTGGCGCGATTTGCTCAGTCACATGGCAGATACGGGTGTAGGAGTGTAAGACGCCACAGGTGGGGGGATGGCAGTCTTCTCTGGGTCACAGTCACAGAGTCACCAAAGAACTGAAAACTGAGCACAAGGGAATTGTTCCTCGAAGATGCCAAGGGAGGGGGACAGGGCCGTGGCCTCTGCTTGGGAAGAGTCCAAGACACTGAGAGCCACGAACAGGAAACAGGGAACAGCACTGGGTTCTGGAGAGACATCCCAACTCTGGAAGTCTCTGTTTTTCCATCTTTATACCTCACAGGCTTGAGGTGTGAATTGAATGATAAAATGTAGGTAGGACCCAGGGCACAAGGTCTGCACACAGTAAGCACTTAAATGTCAGGTAAAATTATTGTTATTATTATTAAAGGTTGATAAAGCAATAATCCTTTTGTCTGCTCCATACATCAGCCCCTGAGGGTGGGTTTTCATGAGCATGCCCCTTTCATGGTCATGACAGATGTGGCAAGCTGAGGCTCAGTGAGGGAACTCTGCTTCCTTCTTCCAGAAATTGAAAGAGTTGGGCTGGTTACTCTCAGCGCCTGGGCAGGCAGCTGGGGTAAGGCAGGGAGAGAGTTCATGCTCTGGGCCCCCACTCAGCCCCAGGGATGATGCTCAGCCTACCCACAGAATGATGCCCCATAATATCCTGGATGTGAGCCTCCCAGTTCTCAGCAGGTCCAGGTCCCCCAGGCAGCTTTAAGGTCTGAGACAACAGATGTGACCCTGGGAGGGCAAAACCCGCATGGGGATCCTGCTGCCCTGGGAGGAGGGAGGAGGCCGCGCAGCCAGCTGCCTTCACAGGAGACTCGGTCTTGGTCCCTCAGTGCCCCGAGTCCATGTGCCCCTCACGGAGAGACTTCTAGCATCTCCTCCTTGAAATCCATCTTGTCCTGCTCCTGGCTCTCCAACTGCTCCAGGCGGCTGCCCTTGTCCTGGAGGATCTCCCCGGGTATCTTCAGAAATCTGGAATCAGGTCCCAGCTGCAAATCAGCCACTGCCCCAGTCGGGGGGCTGCTTCCTGCCCACCCATCCCCAGCCCTGCTTCCCCTTCGGACCTCGACCCCAAAGCTACTCGCCTGAACAGAAGTTTCTGCCTGGGCTCCTTCTTAATGATGTTCAGCTTATAATAGTGGCGGAGGGCGCGAGACATCTTCTCATAAGTCATGTTCACCCGGTTCTGGAAGGCAAAGCAGCACATTACCCCCACTCCCCACCTCGTTCCTTCCAGGCCTCAGTTTCCACACACGGAAGGGAGCAGCCCAAGGTTCTGTAAGAGCGCGTGAGAGTTCTCCTGAGTTTGGAAGGAGGAAGTCAGGGGAAGGTCGGGGAAGAAGTGGGGTGATTCTCTCATCCACCTGGCTGAGAACCATGGGGCAGGAGTGAATAACATGTGCTTTTAAACAGCAAATGTCACAAGCAGCAACAAATAAATATACATTGAGTTGGAAATGTAATCAGAGAGATAGCCTGAGGGGGCACGAGGGCCAAGTCATTTCCCCTGTCTGTGGGGCGGGCAGTGCGGAGTCCGGCAAAGCGGCTGGGCTGTGGTGTCAGTTTAAGCCCCAGCTCCGCCGTTCGCAGCCCAGTGCCGGTGGATGAGCTTCTTTACCTCTCTGAATCTGTGTCTCTGATTATAAAATGAGAATAGCAGCGTGTGTCTCACAGGTTTGTGTGAAGGATTAAATTGCTGATCCATGAGTGCACTTAGCACTACATACTCACTAAATGAGTTTACTACTCTCTGAGCCTCAGATCCTTCCCCCCTCCCCACCCCATCCTTTGCAGGGGCTGGACCAGTTAAGCACACCCAAACTTTAGTCATTTGCATCCTTCCAGCCATCAGCACTACTGAGAGGTGACAAAATAGAGTACAGAGCTACAGTCTGGGTTCAAGTCCCCACTCGGCCACTTCGTGGCTACAGACTCTTGGACAAGTTGATAAACCAATCTGCCCCCCGCCCCCCACCCCTGCCCGGCCTTTTCCCATCTGATAATACCTACATTCCTGAGGCTGTTATGAGGGTTAAAGGAGTAAATGCAGGTAAAGCCTTCAGAGCACTGTCAGCCAATCAAATGCTATACCATTTTAGGAAATGCTACATATTGCAGACTATCATTATTGTTAACAGTTGTCTTGAAAAGACTTTTTTTTTTACTTAAATGAATTAATTTATAGATAAGGACACTTGCTTTATATCACCACTGTAAGTCATGAGATTGGCATGATAGTTAAATTTTAAATCCTAATTCTTAGCAAAATAAATACTTAGCTATTAGAATCCCCTGGCAGACACCCGTTTAGGTGTGGGCGTTCCTCGCGCTGGGAATGTGGGACTCAGGGACTCCCAGGCCTTCCCGGCCCTGACACCAGACACTCCCACGGGGCCTGAGACTTGGATTTCTGTCTCAGCTGCTCCCAGGGAACCAGCTTCCTCATCTGGCCCAACCACCCCCCACCGCATACAATGTGCAATTCATGTAAACGTGCTTTGAAAGATTGCAATGCTAAGCAAAGGTGGGATGAAGCACTTAGAAGGCAAGGTTCCCAAGTTCCAAGAATAGTCCCCATCGTCAAGATGTAACTGTCTGTTCCCCAAGATCTCCCAAAGTAAAATGACCCCAACACTTTCTAGGGCTGCGGGTAAAGACCCCATCAGTTAGGACTATGCCCCAGTGCTGAGGGTCCACTCTGACCCCCGGGCCCTGTCCTCCTCTGGGTATGTTGAGACCATCCACCTGCTGGCTGCAGTTCACCTTGTGGTTTCCCCAGAGTCTGGCGAGCCCATTAGGATCCACAACTCGGAAAATCTTGGCGTTCTTGTCTTCCCACCTGATGTAGGACTCATACCTGCTGTCCGAGAGCAGCTGGTACACGTAATCCCACAGCAGCCGGCAGTCTGCAAGGGAGCACAGGGGTGTCGACAGGGTGCCTTCCTGGAGCTGTGAGGATGGGCACTCTGGGCCCCGCGCGGCTGGGGCCCGGGTGTGCGGCAGGGTGGTGTTACATGGTATTAACAAAACCAGGGGGCCCATTACTCATTGTCTCATCCCATCACCCGAACCGTAGGGGGTATCTACCTTATCCCCAGGAAGAGATGAGGCAATGGCCTCAGAGAGGTACAGATGTGTCCCAAGGCACCAAGCTCCTGCAGGCAGAGCAGGGAGTCTACCCCGGCGCTGCACACCACCAAGCCTGTGCCCTCCCCTCAGACGCAGGCGGCGTCCAGGCCCCTCTCTGCCCCTGGCCCAGTCACTCAGCCCCCTGGACTCTGCCAAACCAGGTTTTCGCATCCATCTCCACTCTAACAGGAGATTTGGGAAAATCAAATGTGCCATCGTGGGGGGCCAGCAGCAGAGGGGGCCCAGGAGCACTGAGATTGCTCTTCCGCTACCTGGGCCTCCACGCCATTTTCCTCATTTGGCCTGACGCAAGCTTGAAATAAGACGGTAGACGACAACAACAACCCTTAGCCCAGCGCCTGGTACAGAATAAGTGCTCAAAGAATGTTAAGCATTATTATTTTCAAAAACTCAAAGAATTATGCTTTAGTGATTCCTGGTCATTTCCAACCCAGAAGCCAAGCTTCTTCCCGCTCTGTGGTGTCATAGAATCAATATAGTGGCCCCAGCATGGCTAGAAAACACCCTTTGGGGCTTATCGGTCAGTCCGTCCGCTTGCCTGCCTGTTAGTCAATCCTTTAACAACAAATGTAAAGTGCAAGTGTATCACCTGGTTGGAGCACAGGCTCTGGAGCCAGGCTGCCTGGGTCCACATCCCAACTCGGCCACTCACTGCTTGTGTGAACGTGGGGAGGTCACGCCACCTCCCTGTGCCACATTTTCCTTCTCTGTGATGGGGCTAATAATAATACTAACTTCAAGGGCTGTTGTGGGATTAAATAAAGAACCATCCCTGGCACATACTAAGCACTCAGCTATTTAAAAGTAAATAAGGTTTTAAATCCTAATCTGACCGACAGCCTGACTATGACTGGCCTGTCTCTGCTCTGGTGACAGGGTGAGCTTGGCAACCCGGGCAGCTCTGCTCCCTGCGGCCAGACTGCGGCCAGAACATGGGACAGTCATCCCACACCCCTCTCTCCCAGCACAGACAGACCCTTTCATCCCCTAGAGCAAAACTTCCCTCCTCCTTGTCACCTGTGACCTCGCCCCAGGCCAGGGGAGCAGAGCCTCCTACCCACCTGCGATCCTGCCATCGGTGGGGGCCTTCGGCATCGGGGGGAAGGAGCAGGTGCCCTCAGCCCTACAGCCGAGCTCCGCACAGTGAGATAACTTGCGAGGCTCCTCCCTGCCAAGGGGGCACCTGGCCAGGCCAGGGGCATCCAGGTGACTCAAGGAGTTGGTAAGCCCCAGATCTGGTGGCTGCTGCAGGAGGCCTCTTTGGGGGCCCACCTGGGAGGGCCTGGTCCCCTCTGCAAGCAAATGAGCACCGTTGATTCTGCGGAATCAGAGCCTCCCCCGGCCCAGGCCCTGGAAACGTCGGGCCCGGGAGCCAGTGGGGCAGCACCCCCAGTGCCCCTCCTCCACCCAGCCCCCGGCTGGGAGCTCAGCGAGGCGGTGGAGGGCGTGGGTGCGACAGCCCGGGTCTAACCCCGGCTCCCAGACCGGTCGCCACATCTCTCAGGCCTGTTCCCTCATCTGTAAAGTTGTGCGCAAAGCAAGGGGTGACAGAGCCAGGTCCGGAGCCCTGTATCTCAGTCCAGCATCTCCTCCATCCACCCAAAAAATATTCATTGGGAAAGTTCTACAAGCCAGGCATTGTTCTAAGAATCTTGGGGACACATCACTGAACCCCCCAAAAGCCCCTGCCTTCATGGTGTGTTACATTCTAGTTGAGGGTGGAGAGAGATAGATGATTAAAATGAAAAAGGACATAGAAACAGTATATAATATGGAGAGTAAAAATAAAGTACCATAAAGCAGATAGGAAATCCTGGGAAAAGTGCAGGTGTATGTTGGTCAGGGAGGGTCTCACTGACATGTTAACATTTGAATCGACACCTGAAGGATGTTAACATTTGAATCGACACCTGAAGGAGCTAGAGGAGTGGGCTGTGTATCTAGAGACAGGCCAGGCAGAGGGAACAACTGCAAAGGCCCTGGGGCAGGAGTGTCTCTGGCTTGTTCAATGAAGGAGGCCTGTGTGGCTGGAGCAGCATGAGCCAGGAGAGGGGTGGCAGAGGATGGCAGAGGGTCAGGGGGTCATTGTAAGGACTGTAGCCTTGATTCCGAATGAGATGGGAGCCATTGGAAGATTCTGAGCAGAGAAGTCACGTGACCTAATAAATCCCTGCAGCTGCTCTGTTGAGAACAGATCATAGGACGTCAAGAGTAAAAGCAAGAAGACCAGTGAGGAGGTTTGAGGCTAGGAGAAAAAGAAAGCAAAGAAGACATCCAACGTTTTGCCCAGAGCAATTGGAAGGAGACAGGAAGACTTGGGGGGAGGCAGGAATCAGGTGCTTGCTCTAGGAGTTGAGTTGCTGTGGGAGTTGAGATGCCTGTTGAACATCCCATGAGCCAGTGGAGGGGTGGGGCAAGCAGTATGTGGAGCTCAAGTCTGGAATTCAGAGAGGTCCAGGTATACACGGGAGTCATCGGCGTTAGATGGTATTTCCCACCTGAGACCAGGTGAGATTACCCAGGTCTGAGTGCAGATAGAGAAAAGGCTCCCTGAGCTCTGGGGTACCCCAACATGTAGAAGCAGGAGAGAAGAGGAGAAACCAGGAGACCGAGAAGGAATGGCCTGTGGGGCATCCTAGAAGCTAAGGGAAGAGCAGGGAAGGAGACTAGCCCACTGGGTGGGAGGCTATGAGAGATCACAGTGAGTGGACTGGTCATCCCTAAGTTCCTGTCCCTTGAGACCCTGACAAAAGTGGTTTCCATGGATTAGGAAAGAAACAAACACCTTACAAAAAACCCATTGCTGGAGAGGAGAGCAGAGCAATGAGGAGGCAAGAGACAAAGCCTGTTGGCCACAGGGCTGCACCAGGGGCTGCCTGTCAGAGGGTCCCGGAGGGCAGGAGGTGGGGGCTGGGGGGCAGGGAGCAGGCAGGGAGCTCCCACACCTCTGCCTCTGTCGTGACTTTGCCTGAAGGGAGCCCTGCCCTCCCGATGAGGCCGATGTGGGAGAGGGTCTCAGAGTTCCACTAAGGGTCTCCTCACCTTCCAGGGAGTAGGGGCAGTACCGACTGGTCATCTTCTGCCGAAAGGTCCCTCCAAATAAAGGGCCACATACCAGGGCTTGCCGCTGCGTCTTGATGTACTGGAGCAGCTCATACAGGACATCACCTGGGGGTGGGGCGGGAGGGGAGCTGCTGACCAGGCTGGGTGGGGAGGTCCAGCCTCGCTCTCGTGCAGTCACCTGCCTCTTGGATGGCATGTCCTGTCACAAGCTTTGTGGTAATAGATATTAGAGGCAGTAGCGTGGTAAGGGAGACAGGGCCGCAGGGAATGGGCTGAGAAGGCGAGAGAACAGGACAGACCCGTGGGGCTCGAAAAACAACAGCCAGATTGACTCCTCTGCTGCTGACAGGCTCTGGTGGGAACGACCAGGCAAACATTTATGGGAAGAGGGCTGTCAGCAGTGCTGGGAGGTGCGCATGATCCTCAGACAAACGCCCCCTCCTTCCCTCTCCTTGGTCCTACCTGGGTTTCCATCGGTTTAGAGCAAAGCCAGTGAGTTTCCAGACCTGAACCTGGCGCGCGGAGCCGGAAGTCGTCCTTGGTTAGGATGCAGAGGGCGCGGCCGTTCATCTCGAAGCCGTGCTCGCTGGTGCGCTGCAGAGAATACTCCCGCTCGGCCCAGCTCAGCCAGTGCAGCACATCCTCCCGGCTCCAGAGCGCAGGCTGGATCCCTGCAACCACAGGACGCGGGCTGGGGGCGGGCGCGAGGCTCTGCCCCATCAATCTCTCATCCTCAGGTTCAGGCCCTTGCTTGAATGTCACCTCCTCAGAGAAGCCCATCCTGAACACCCCATCCGTGCAGATGCCCTCCTGCCCTGTCCCCCAAGCCCAGTCATTGCCTCTGTCACCATGTCCTGTTCTTTCCCTTCCTGGAATCTTACTTGGAATTCTACTTTCTTTTTCATTACACTTTACATTAGGTATATGTTCATGATTATCATTATCTATGCATTTTGTATGTATTCACTTATTTGTATTGGCGGCCCCCTCCCACCCCCCTTACCCCAGCCTGTCTTCCAATTATTCATTGAACAAATGTTTAATGAGGAGCTGCTCTGTGCAGGCACTGCTCTGGGTGTGCCAGGGCACACTGTACATGTTCCAGGACAGTGCCTGGGACATAGTGGGTGCTCCGTAAACACATGCCAAATGATTGCATGAATGACCAACAAGTCCTACAAAGGAGTTACTGCTACTGTTTTCCAAATAAGGGAACGGAGGCTCCCAGAGGTTAAGTGACACAGTGACATGAGGTACAACCAGGCCTGGAACGAGGTCTGCTTGGCTGCTGTACTCTTTTTCTCCTTTGTGACAGCTCAGACCTGGGTTTGCTCAGGGAACAGCCCAAGAGGCAGTGGAGTCTCCACCCACCTTCAGCTTGTGTTCTTACCTCTGGCAATACCCAGGCAAGCGGCCGCCTCTTTTTACTCCCCCTGTGCTTCTGCTCCGCCGTGGCCGTCTGCTCCTAGTGCCAATTATCTACCGCCCTAACCGTGCCTGTTTAGCAGGGCCACAGCATGACTCTCGCACACCCTTGGCATTCTTGCCTTCATGGGCCCCTTCCTGAACTAAAAAAATTTTCAATTATACTTTATGACTGCATTGGCATAAAGGAGGGTATATTGTATATATTAAAACATTTTCCCTTATCTAAAATTTTTTTTTCTTCTGATTTCAAAAGAAAGTGGAATATTTTTCACGGGCTCCTGAAAGGACTAGGGCCCCGGCACTGCGGCCCTGTGATAAGCCAGCCTGGGGCTCTGAATTCCTCGCTGTGGGGCTTGTCCAGAGCGTTGTAGACTGTTTAGCAGCATCCCTGGGCTTTACCCACTAGAAGTCACTGGCACACACACACACGCCCACTTGTGACAACAAAAAATGTCCGCAGACATTACCCACTGTCCCCAAGGGGCAGGGAACAAAAACGCTGCCAGTTGAGAACCTTTGTGATAGAGCAGCCCCACTAACAGCATGTGGGAAGATGTCGCCTCACGAGTCAGGGCGAGGCATGATCACAGAAGAATGAGATGCCATTTTCATAACACCTGCACCTGGCAGGAATGCACGACGCCTTGCTGGTGGAAATAGGAATTCAGAGCCTCGGTGGGAGTTCAGCCTGGCGATGGCGTGAGATATGAAAGGCTGTGTAGGTAACACTCAGAGGTCGCATTCAGGTGTCTGGGCTGGGCTGACACAGCCAGTCAGGGTGTCCAAGGCTTCGGGGCCAGTGGCTTTTTTTTTTTTTTTTTTTTTTTTTTGCTGTTTTGCCTATTTTATAATGTTTGAGGCTGTCAGTCTGAAAATCTGAAACTATGATTCCTGAGTCAGAGGCGTCCATTTTCCTGTGTTTGGCCGGGGTGCAGGAACGGATTCCATCCGCTCCCCAACACCACCCTCCTGGCTGTTCTGCCTCCATGAAAAAAACTGCATCTGCACTAAGAGGGGGAAACCCTGAACTTACATACATTATCAACCACAGACGTGGTTCTGCTCCCAGCTCCACAGAGGTGGGCAGGAGATGTCCCAAGCTGCCTCTGAGGGACCCTAAGGTCACATGCAGCCCACAGCAGCACCCGAGACCTCAAAGCCTGCAGTGGAATTTGTTTTTTCTTTCATTATGTTGTGCTCAGTCCTACCCTCACCTGCCAGCACCTCCAGTCCCATAAAGAAAAGTGACCTTCTGTCCCATGTCTTCAAAGAATGCTAAGGTCAAAAGGCTTTTCAAATAGGACATGCACCCTAGGAAAGGGCCAGGTTCCAAGCAGTGGGTCAGCCACCAAGCTTGGGGCCGAATCCCCGATGTCAGTGTTTGGGTTCCAGCTCAGTCCCTTACTAACCAAGTCACCGTCAACCTCTCTCAGCCTCTATTTCCCCCTTTGTGAAACAGGATGATAGCACTAACTCTCCACGATGCTGTGCTGTATGAGGGGCAGTGTTATGCAAAGGTTAGGAGCCCAACATTTCGACCCTAAGTAAAGACCTAAGAGACACAGTGACCGAATCCACCGAAAGACACATATGCAAATGTCTGCTGTGGCTCTGTTCACAATAGAAGAGAACTGGAAACATCCCACATATCATCAGCCAGAGAATGGACAAATTATAATGTTTTCATGCAATAAATGCCACTTGGTAATGAACCAGAAAGTACAACCAAGTGCTACTCACAATATGTGAATAAAACTTAAAGATACTACATTGGGGAAGGAAGCCAGACGTAGAAGTGCTCCTCCAAGGAGAGAAATCAGAAGCGTGCTGGCCTTTGGAGGGGAATTGACTGGGAAGGGGTACAAAGGAACTTTCTGGGGCATTAGAAAATGGTCTAGATCTTAATGTACATGGTGACTACACAGGTGTTCATACATAGAAAGTCATAGAGTTAGAACTCATAAGTAGCACACTTGACTGTATGTAAGTTATACCAAAAAAAAAAAAAGTAAAAGTGAAAACATACAACAACAAAAAGTACCCATGATGGGGCAAGGCCAGCTGGGACCTAAATGACTGTCCCAATTTCCTCATCTGGACCAGCCTCAGCAACCAAAACAAGAACAAACAGTACCAGCCACCCAAGGCTACCACGAGGACTCTGTGAGAGAATCCATTTAATGCCCAGTGTCTGGCATGTGGCATATGCTTTCTGAGACAAACAGCACTCTTAATGTTAGATGAGGTCACACGTGTAAAAGGCTTGGCAGAGGGCACAGCTCACCTACGACCTCGACAAGTGCCAGTGAGCGTGGTGTCCACTCCCCTGCGTAATCTCCCTGACCTAGTGACTGGGACGGGCCTACCTGGGTCTCTCCCACCAGTCTAACCCCACGTCTGGGGCTTCTCCTGCAGACCAGCCCATGGCTTTTCCTTCTCTCGGCTGTGGTCCCTCACAACGACCATCTTTGTCTCTTAAGACTCCAGCCAGATATCGCCTTACTCTCCCTGGCCCAAGATTTGCTCACTGAGAATTTCCGGCTTGGCTCGCTCCCAGTTTTTGGACAAATCTGAACAGAGACCCTACTGGCTGGGGCAGCGGGGGGAGCTGCCTCTCCAGGACATGGTGGGAGGGCTCAGATGTCTCCCTGAAGAGTCAACACTCCATCCCCCTCTCCCAGAGCAGGGCTGGATGTGGGGGCGCCCTCCCTCCTCAGCTCTATCACCCTCACTGCCCTCGCCACTGACCTTACTGCTTCCTCATGGAGCCACTGCACCCTCCACTAGGACGTCAGCTCCATGAGGCACAGACTTTGTCAGTCTCCAGCACCTAGAGCAATGCCTGCCACATCGTAGATGTTCAACAAATATAAATTGCCTACATGAAGGAGCTGAGCAAATCAGTGAGGGCCAAAATGGCCCTGGGCATCCTGACTAACCCCCTCTCCAGCCTCCCCAGCCCCAACCAACCAGGTCTCTCTTCCCACAGCATCCCTTTCACTCTCTTACTCAAGAAACTCAAGTGGCTCCTAACCATGAACCCCATTAAGTCAAAACTCTTTCACCCTGGTTTCCAGACTCCCTCAAGCTACCCCTCCCCACCTGATCAAAGCTGTTTCCTGCTACTCTTCATCACTCCCTGCAGATTACCAGGTCAAGCGACTTCCAGGAGCAACAGAGCTGGACCGACCTTCAGCATCCAAATCAGAACCGACAGCTGACTTCTACCTACCTGGCAGGGCCTCCAGGATGAATGCAGGACACAATGTAAAGTGCTTGGCTGGTCCCCTAAAAATGGGAGCTGTCAGGATCTGATGCTGGAAGCTGTTGCTCAGCGTGAGTGACAATTATAGGGTCTGAAGGATAGGGGTTCAAATTCCAGCTTCACCATTTTACTCATGGTTGACTATGGATGAAATCATTCACCCCACTCTGAGGCCAGTTTTCACTCTCTAAGGTGGGGACAATAACAGAACCTACTTCCCAGGTCTACTGAGTGCATTTAATCAGACAGTGTATTTATGAGATATGCCCAGATCAAGAGTAAAAACTCAGTAAAAGTCCTTTGTTATGATTATCCACATCTTCACTGGGGAAGGCTGCCTGAAAACAGAGGGACCAGCTTGTATCTCTGCCACCATAACTGTGGTTCAGCATCAACATTGTCCTTAGTTTATTTTGTGACATTGTCCCTCTAATCTGTCACCCTATCGCTTGCCCTAGTTGTTTGGCCAATACTGCTTTTCTCGGTAATCACACTCAGCTTTATGGTCGTCACCTGACTGTGGGGGCAGGGCCTGCAGAGGACAGCTGCGTTCGCGGCCCTGACACACATCGGACACATCGAACAGGCGGAGCGGGAGAACGGAGTGAAACCCAGCTAGGGCTTAGCTTGGTTTCTCCTCAAAGGAGGGGTCTCTTCCATTTGCACAAAGATTCATACAGCCCAGGCCACGCCCTGATTTTAGAGGGAAAAGCTGTTTGTCCTCAGATTGTTGGTTCTGGGAATCTCCCATCTTTTGCTGTTTGCCATAGTCCTTTTCACTGTCAGGTGATGAACACCACTGTCAATTCTCACAGCTTCCAGAACCTTCTCTTCCAGTGTCCATCCTCCCCACACCACCCCACCTTTGTGCCTTTATCCCTGTATCCATCTAACTTACCGCCTCTAATATGCCGTCATCCAGGGCAGTGTTTCTCAAACTATTCAGACCTCAACCCACAGTAGGAAATATCTTATGTCATGACCCAAGACATGTATATACAAAAAGTCACAACAAAGTGTTCCTGAAATCACAGCTACCTTACTCTGATATACACTATTTCATTTTGTAAACCTACTTATGTTGATCCACTAAGTTGATTTCACCCCCATTGGGATCTTGACCGGCACTTTGAAAATCACTGCTAGGATTTAGCTGCATAAATGAGGTCCTCAGATGCATCTCCAGCAGAAGCAGCACTTAGAGTTTATTAGAGATGCAGAATCCCAGGCCCCACCTGGGACCTACTGACCCCAGGAGATTCACAAGCACATTAAAATTTGAAAAGCCCTGCCCCAGGATACCAGGGAGCTACAGTTGTTAGAGCTGTACCCATTAAAATAAGCGCCAGCACTCTGCTAGAAGTAAAGGACACGAGCTTGAGCAGGGCCATGAAAACTCTGTTGGAGCTCATCCAGGGCTCTTTTCCCTTACTCACCCTGCACAGAGTTGCAAAGAGATGCCACCCTTCTGCCTGTGACATCTGAAAATTAGAGGTGGCACTCATGTCTCTTCCTGTGGCTTAACCAGAACTAGGAGCTTTGAAAGTTAATGTCAAAACACAAAGATCTCTCAATCCTTCTACAGCCAAAAGTGGGTAGGTTCACAGCACTTTTTTCCAGGAATAAGCTCCTGGAAAACGAAGAGCCTTGGGACCAAGAACTGAGTCTTGGGGTGAGGCCCCGTCTGATCTTTGGCTTCAAAGATGACTCTTGTCTCAGGGAGTCTGTTTCTCTGTCATCAAATGAAGCTGTGCTAGTGATCATGTCTAAACTGCCTCCTCTCAAAATCCCCTGAGTTGTCCCTTGAAGTGGCATCACCTCCTCCCAGACTCACTCCCCTGTGACCTAGCCTGGGGCTCGAAAGGGGTCATAGGGCCACAAGGGCTTCCTGGCTCCTGGCTCCACCCCCCACCCCCACCACCCAGCCTCAGGCAGGCCCTTTCTCTTTCCACTTGCACAGAGGGACACAAAGTTGTGAGTCTCTTTTTGTGGGCAGGGGTCACTCCGCCAGAGCCCCTGCGAATCCATCCCTCCACCCGGCCCACCTCCTGCCCCTAGACATCACAGTCGTCCTCAGGGCGCACTTTCCACTGCCTACTGCCCGCCTTGTCAGGCAAATAAACACGGAAAGGGAGCCTAATGGGGCCCTAGCTCATGGGCTGCACTTGGCACTGACTCACAAAGCTGAATCAGATTTGTTTTGTTTTTACACCTTCCTGTTGAGGCAAATCAGCCCTGATGATTAGAATGGAAGCGGAGGTGAAGGAGGGAATGGGGTGGGGGAGTAGGAACAAATGTCAGAGAGATGCCCAGCAAGGGAAACCCAATTTCCAGAAATGTAAGAATCAGGCTGACAAACCCTCATCTAAAAGGTCAAACCCTCATTAGGTGTCAGCAGTTTGCTTATTTCTGCTGTTGTTGACAGGAAAATGAGTCATTTAGAGTACTCTATCTTTTAAGACTGTTAGATATTTACTAAGGGCCAGAACTGTGCTGTCTGAATGTTTTCACAAGTAACTATGAGTCATGGAATCTACTAAGAGAAATAGAGAAGATGCTGTTGGTGCCCCGCCCATGGCGCTTGGCTCTCCCCTCTACACTCTGAAGGCGACCAAACGCTGCCCTTTACTCTGCTCCTGACTCAGCCAGTGAACGGGGCAACCTGGAAAGCTGAGGAGTCCATACCCCTGGAAGCAGCCATCATCCCATCAGGATGAGAAATGAGTGGATAAGCTTCCTTACCCCTGGGTTGGGGTAACTCAGAGTGAGTTCTCACTGTCCCCAAAAGGTCCTCATTGGGATTGAGCTCCACTCGCCCACAGAGCTAACTGGCCTGAGAGAACAACTTTTGAATTCCTTCTCTCCTCTGTGGAGTATTTCAGGGTCTGCTTCCCAAGAAATCTAACCCAAGGCAATAGGATTAGTAAGGCAGGAGCTCTAGATAGGTCACATGACCCTGTGATCTGAGCTGAGTAATCAGGGAATAGGCTGGCTCTAGAGGGGAGGAAATTCCTGTCCTTAGAAATGCTCATAGAGGCCTCACTGAAGGGGGTTTCAAAAACGAAAAGGTTTGGTAGTTGCATTCACCAAGGTGGTGACTAAAGTTTCCAGGTCCCCGCTTCTGCACCCCCTCACCCAGGAGCCTTGAGCTAGGCGCACAACAGAAGGCAGGAGGATGACGGGTACTTGTTCTTGGGCAGAACAAATCTCCTGGGTCTCGATTTCCTATTTGGAACATGAGGGAGTTACCTGAGGTGACATCTAGGATCTCTACCAGCTTTGAAATCCCGGGACTTGGTGAGCCAGTTGTGGGAGTGGTCTTTGAAGGTGGGGGAGGCTGTGGGGAAAAATCCAGAGGCCCCTGTGGGACCTGCAGAGAAGCCCCTCCCTCTCTGAGGCTCTGTGTCCTCAGGGGCTATGAGGAGACTGGATTAGAACCTCCAAGGTCCTGCTCAGCAGCAACACTCAGGGCCCTCAGGTATGTCCCCAAGGTCCAGTTTTTCCTCATCATCATGGCTTGGGCTGGGAATCGAGCCCAAAAATCCTACCCTCCATGTAACTGTTGCAAATATCTCCTTGGAGCAGCCCTGAGCCCCAGGCGACCAGCCAGGGTTGGCATCTGAACAAAATGAAACAATAGAGGTTCCTCACAGAGCTCCCCGCCCTTCTCCCTACTTCCCTCTGCTGCTCTGAGGCACCAGAGCATCCCCCACACTCTGGGCTTCTCTCCTGTCCATGCGTCCATGTCTTGGTCCATACTTTCCTTTTAATCATGGAAAGACAGGCCCTGCTCCCCATTCAAAAAATGCCAGGCAGCAGATAACAGAGGCACTAGGGGGCAGCAGGGTCTTCCCAAGGGCAGTGAAGTCCTACCCCACATTCTGCCCAGTCCTGTCAGCACCTCAGAAAACACTCTGTGGCCAGGAAATCAGAAGGGTGTGAAATCAATAAAGCAGTGTTCTAGCCAGGGGGAGGTAGTGCTTTACAACACAGGTCAGACATGCCTTCCCTCAGCTGCCAGGACCCCCACCCACATCAAAGATCCCTCCCGTCAGCTAGCTGCCTATCCCGTGATTTCCACAGTTTAGGAACTGCATTTAAAAATCTCTTAGAAGATTATCAGCAGGACCAAGTTTGAGCCTTAACATGAAGAGCCTATGTGATCTTCAACATGACACTCAGCTTTGCCATTTGAAACACTCTGCTCCATGGTTACGAGTTTCCTCGGGCAAGAGCATTATTTAGAAAATGAAATGAAAGACATGGCCAATACATTTCCTGTCGTTATTTTGGGGTGGAATTTTTTTGTTTGTTTATTTGGTTGGATTTTTAAAATTGTTTTACAACTTACATTCTTTTTAAAATTTTTGTATTTTTTAATATCATTTATGCCCCCATATCCTCTTCTACTTCTACCCATCCCCTCCCCCTGCCCCGCAATCACCACAAATTTTGGGGTGGAGTTGACTGTTCTATATATATTCTTCTTATGCTTCTCTGTCATTTCCCAATTTTAGATAAGCACATGCTACTTTTGTAACAATAAAAAGTAAACATAATTATTTGAAAGAGAGTTCTACATACATACAGCTGTTGTCTGTTTAGCTACATCTGGCTTCCTCACTGGCAACGACCCCAACTCTTGCTCTTTAGGTTGGAAGGGACCCTCATCTTACCAGTGAGGAGACGGGCACCCTCATGCTTGGTCACGCCACCTGTATTCTCTGCAAGGAGAATTCACATTTACCTCCTCTGACTTCCTCACCAAGGAGCAGGTAAAGAAAACCCAGCAAAGAAGTAGCAAATGGGGGGACGTAAAATCCTTAAACAAGAAAAGTTTATGCATCACATATATGTCCTTTAAAAACATCACCCTTTCCCCTCCCCTCTACTCACGGAGTCTTCCTGGCAGCTTGCAGATCCCCCCCTCACCCAGCAGCTTCACTCGGGCTTCACATCTAGCTTGGGCCTGGGTGCCTGGAGGTGGCGTGGCTGTCAAGGGGCTCCCAGGAGAACCGGCCAATGCTGCCTCCTAGAGAGAGGAAAAACCAGGGACGTCAGAGGTGAGCGTCTTGGTGTAGGCTCCATTATCCTTAAATGTATTAAGAATTCTTTTCCAAGGGAAAGAGCATCTACCTCCGCGTCTACCATAAAAGTAGGAAACATGTATGTCTTCAGCTTGATACCATTAACATTGTGGGCACTCAATAAATTTCATCTTTCCTACTCAAGCTTTTCATGCATGTGCCTATCCCCATCAGAAGGTTGCCCTGCCGAGACCTGACTTACAAGCTGGAAATCTGAGGGTCCAATAATACTCAGTGGGAACCTGAGGGGCCAGGATAAAAAGACGTTAAACCAGACATAAACAAACAATTACATGGTATTTTCAAAAGAGAAAAAGAAAGGATGAATTTCTGAACCCCGAAGTCCCACCAAGGGATGTCTGTATCTTTACAATTTTACAATCAGCGTAGCCCTCAGAGGATGCATAGCTCATTCATCAGGAGGAAGGGATGAAAAAAGTGGCAGAATTTTGTAGAAACAGGAGGACCCTTAGGGCTCACTTCCAGTCACAGGCTGCCATATCATAAAAAGTGAAAGTGAAACCCGTCCCAGCAAGAGTCATTCGCTCACTCTAGGATCTTCAAGAGCCTTACATTCATCTCTTAGTATCTGAGGAGGGCAATGTGCAGTAAAAGACTGTGCCATAAAAGACTGCAGTAAAAGCCAGCAAAGCAAACTCCAGAAGCCTTGGTCCCTGCAGGAGAGGATTCCACACCTTTTGGGGTAGTTTCCACTTTATTCCTGGCTGCTCCCCACCCTGCCCCACTTGGTGCTGTTTCCCAGGTAACCCAGCCTCAGAGGCAGTGGGGGGCCTTGCCAAGCCGGAGGAGGGGCTCAAGGCCTAGGACTGGCCTAGGACTTCCAGGAAGGTCCTGGTCTTCTCCTCCTCCTTCTTCCAAGCAAGAGGACAGGGAAATCCCAGGGCTGGGACTGCCTGCCTGGGAAAGGCCAGCCAGGGAGCTGTGAGTTAGAGCCGGGGTTACAGACATAGATAGGGATCTTGGGGAGAGGGCGGTAGAGAAAGGCCTTGGAGGTGGGAGGGGGGCTCCCAGGGAAATATGGCAAACAGAAAGGATTGCTAAGGAGGGGGAAAGGGGTGTGCCAGCTATGGGGGTCTGGCTTGTGCAGAAACTTCCAGGGACTTCACATCTGGTTGAGGCAGGGGTGAGAAGAAGGAAAGAAGGCTCAGCAGACAGGAGTTTCAAAAAGCCAGAGTGAGGGGCTGGAGGGGAGTGAGGCAGGAGGGGAGTGAAGGGCAGAAAGGGATGGATGCGGAGGCTGGGGAAAGTGTTCGAAAGGGAGAGTCCAGCCAGGAAAAAGAGAAAGAAAAGATCTGATAGAATGAGTACGGAAAATGAGGTGGTGGAGAAGGGATAGGGGCAGGTGGCTCTGCAGCGTGGTTCAGCTGCCAGGCTCTTACCTGCATCACAGGTGGAAGTGTGGGAGCCACCCGGCTGTCGGTTGTGAGCGCTCCAAAGCCTGCGGCTGCTGGGCCCCAGGCCAGCGCTTCCAGACCCTGCCTTCCCAAACCCCTAACGGCCCGGATAACTGAATGTCTCCTGGGAGGAAATCTCTTTCTAGAAGTGCCGGGTAGTGTGCGCTCTGGTCCTCGGGCGAGCAGGCGTGCAGGACGCTCCGGTAATCGCTATCCTTCCGGGAAACGAAAACGAAAGAGCGGGATCCGGCTTGGCTTCCACTCCCGCCCCGGCGGGCTTGTGGGAGGGCGGGGGCCAGCCCCTGCGGGAGCGGAGCCCCGGGGCGCTGTGGCTCTCGTCCTTCCGCCCGGTGGACAGCTCCTTGGGCAGCCTGGCCCTGGCTTCCAGGGAGATGAAGGTGGGATTCTACCGGATCTGGGGAGCCGAAGGAACTCCTGGTCCTGGGGTCAGGACCACGACAGATCGACATCTTGTCGCCTTTGTGCGTCTCCGCAGATAGATAGGAAGGGGACCGCTCATGCTGCCCACCAGCTGCCTCCCTTTAGGAGTAGGTGACTTTTGTCCACATGCCATTTGGCTGGGTGGAGGTGCCAAGTCCCTGAGCCGAAAAGCCACCAACAGAGCTGGCGTGGTGCCCCTCCTGACCTAGACCCCAGTGCTCAGTGGATCCCGACTGGCACATTTTCCCAGGCCTCTGGCTGCTCCGGGGGTGGTGCCCAGCTGCCCATCACCCATGTGCACCTGCCTCCGCTTCCTCTGTCTTGAGGGGAAACCGAGGGAGGTTGTAAGCACTAAACCAACTCAGCCATGGAAGAAAAGGAGGGAAGAAGCCCTAATAACCTTCTGCGGAAAAGTTGAGGGTGTAGCTGCTGTTGTAAAGAAGGCTTAGCTCCTAGAAATCAATAAGAACAGGGCCAGGTATACAACAGAAAAATGAGCAAAGGATTTGAATAGGCAGTTCACATGAAACAAAACACCCAATGGTCCCTGAACATAGAAAAAGATGTTCAGACTCATTCATGACAAAAGCCGTGCACATTAAAGTTATTCTGAGATTCATTTTTTTACTCATTAATCTAACAAAAATTCAAAAGTTTAATAACAATCTGTTGGAGAGCCTGAGAGGTACTTCACTGAACGTACAAAGTGGTATGACCCCAGGGAGGGCAGCATGGCAGGATCTAGCAAAGTTACTAAATGCATTTACCCTTAATCTGGCATTACCACCCATGGAACTATTACACACTATCGTGTGTGTGTGTGTGTGTGTGTGTGTATTTGTACAAAGACACTCCTGATAGGATGGATAATAAACAACATAATTGGGACTCAAAATACAAAACAAGAGCAAGCGTTTTCATGGCAAGCTTTTTAAAATTGTTTTGATTTTTATAATCATATGATTAAATACAAAGAAAGAAAGAACAAAAGGAAGGAAGGAAGGAGGAAAGAAGGGAAGGAAGAGAAGGGAGGCAGAGCAGGCTCTGGCCAGGTAGCCCAGGTAGCCAGGTTGGTTAGAGGATTGCCCCAATGCCAAAGTTGCAGGTTCAATCCCCAGTCAAGACACATACAAAAATCAACCAATGACGGCATCAGTAAGTGGAACAACAAGTCAATGTTGCTCCCTGCCCCTCCCTCATTTCTCTCTCTCTCTCTCTCAAATGAGTAATTTTTTTTAAAGTTAAAAAAAAAGAAGAAGAAAGAAGAAAGTTTTAAGGCTCTGTTTAACGTCAGCAAACCAAAACCTAGGTGGTGATGGAAATAAGTAGGCATTGCATGAGGCAAACTAAAAAAATGGGGATTTTTCCCCTTTGGGGGGACAAAGGTGATGCTACATATATCTAGTCTATGGAATTATGAACCTATGTGAACAGGAGTGAGTGGAATCCCTTCTTCACAAAAGTAATACGCATAGGTTTTCATGCTCAGTAAAATAATACTTTATTTTTAAGTAACACTTTTCTCACAAAGAACTTAAACACATATAGAACTTATAATTTATAACAACAAAAGTTCAAAATACTTGTAATACTTCTACTAGGGGAGAGAGAGGGAATATGAGGTAGAGAGGAAGGAAGAAGAACAGGGCACTGCGGATCCGGACATGAGCACTGAGCGTGGGGCCAGCAGGGCCGGGGGGCCAGGGAGCGGCCCAGGAGAACGCACCCATTTCCGTGATCTCTGGTTTGAGGATGAAGTTCAGTTTCCCTTGGGGAAGGAAATGGTCAAGATTTCCTCACAAGGAGCACTGCGCCCATCCACAGTGCCTCCTAAATGCACCTTGGGTTCTGCCGTGAGGCAGTCGCAGACGTCCCGTAGCCAGCTGCTCTGAACAGACGGATGGTTGGTGAGCCCACAGCTCTCTAAGGAACCAGACATAAACCAACAGTGATGGGTGAAAAAGAGGGGGAGACGGGGAAGGGTCTTCTTCTCATCTGTGCTGGTGGGATTTCTCAGAGGGTAGATGGAAAACAGGGCTTGATGCACATTCCTTTTACATCAAGTGGTCATTCCAGAGAAAGCGCAGCAACACGTGAACTCCTCCGAGGAGAACTAGGGCAAAATGAGCCAGTGCATCTCTGCCTTCCCATTGAAGATCCTGTTCAAAAAGAGAGAGACAGAGGTTTTTTAAAAAGGCAGTAGAATAATCCAAAGGAGAAATTCAGTATTAATATTAATTCAATTGATGTAAAAAAAAACCAAAAAACAAGCTTCTTGGGCTGCTTTAGGAACTGTATGAGCTAAAGGAGAGTATCATGGTCTGTTTAGTCATTTCCCTGTCCCCTGCACTGCCTTGGGGAGCTTCCCTCTGGATGAGTTTTCCCATCTCAACTTTCAGCAAAGGAGGACCCTTTTGCGGGGGCTGATGATGGCTTCCTCCAGCTTCCCAAGGACACTTCCTTAGTCCTGTCAAAGAAGCAAGGAAGTTCGCTTTGGGGTTGGAAGACCTGAGGAGACTTAGAGGGATAGAGAAGGGAGTGAAGAGGAGTAAATTTGGAGGTGACAAAGAGCACAGCAGTTTTGTGGAGCCATAAGCAAACACCACTGTTTATATGGGAGCATCCAGAGAAGGAGCCTGAGGGTCCATACAAAGGACTCTCCCAGTCCCTGCCCCTCCTCCTACTGTCCATTCCCAACGCAACAGCCCTAGGTGACTGCTGAAATGTGGCTTCTCTGCTCAGCGCTCTCCAGTGGCTCAGCCTCACTCAGAAGAGTCCTTAAGGTGTCCTGAAGGCCCTACCTAATCTGCCGCCAACCCTCCTCTCCACCCATATCTTTTACTACCTCCTCCCTTACTCAGCTTCAGCCACACTGGCCTCCTGGCGGTTCCTCAAACCTGCCGGTCTCCACCGCTTCCCCAGAAATCCCCGACTCCCTCCCATGCCGTGTCAGGTTTTGCTCAGAGGCCACCTTCTCAGTAAAGGCGTCCCTTAAACTCCTCTCCTCAAAACTGCAAATCCTCAACATTCCTCACCCCTTTCCTTGCTTTCTTTTTCTCCAAAATATTTATGACTGTCTGATAAATTACATACTTTATTTACTCATTTATTACTTGTCTCCCTTTTGGAATATAAACTTCATGAGATCAAGGAGTTCTGTCCCTTTTGACCACTGCCACGTCCAGTACCAAAACAGAGCCTGACACACGCCGGGCGCTCAATAAATACTAGTTGAATAAATGAATGAATAATAAATCATTAGCAGCAGGTTAAGGAATTTACACTTTGTCTTGTCAGTAACTGGGAATCACTCAAGGATTTTTTCCCTTTTATAACTGATATCAGTTAGGAAAATTGGATGAATTTCCTTCCAGCAAGGCAGACAAGAAAATGAGCACCGAGTCAGATGCTCGTATATTTAAATCCCAGTTTTGTCACTCAGATGCTGAGTGACCTGGGATGAGTGACCGAATCTCTCTGAACCTAAATTGCTTGTCCTGAAATACCTACATCAGTAATTGATAGGGTTATTGAGAGAATTAAATAAAAGGAAAAGTTCTGTTTTCCTTCTGCCCTCTGAGACTGTTTTCAAAGGGTACCTGGAAGAAATTATTTAATAAACGTTGGTTTCTCTCCCCTCTTCTTAATAAACTAAGAAGTCCCCTATGTGTTACTGTATCAGTCAGTGTCCCAGAGAAAACAGAGAAATTAGGATAATTCAGGCAGGGCCCAATAAAGAGACTGTCTACAAAGGGCATAGGGGGCCACGGGGCTGGTACCATACTCGGGATGGTAACCACAGAGTTGTCCCCACTCCTAGCCCTGCAGGGACAGGAAGGGGGCAGTTTCTGGAACCCAGAAAAAAATAGTCCTTCCTGTAGAGAAAACTTTCAAAGACGCATTTAAGATCCTAAAGGTGATGGGAAGACTATTATAAAACACATTACATATCTAGGAAAATGACATGCCCTGGATTTTAGAAAAATGATGAGGTCCTTGAATCAGAACCCTATATAACTAAATAGCAAAACAGATGTTATTTTGAGAATCAGGCCCATTTGAAAATACAGAATGCTTGCATAAGCGAAGAGAACAAGAAAGCGGATGTGTGGCAGCTCGAGGGCAATTGGTTCAGCAGACAAAACATGACCTGGTGAGCTTTTTGCGAGGGTGGTTCAAGGGCAAAACTAAAAGTTTCTTTAAATATATCAAAAGCAGGAAGAGATCTGGAGAATCAATGTGACCACTTGATTAAACAGAGTTCAGAAGGTGAATAAATGATGACTATACATAAAAACAGTGTACCATGCCAGATTCAAAATTCTTAAATTCAAAAATCTTAATTGTCAAAGTTGCTTGATTTCAGCCATGAAGCAGCAGAGTAAAGCTTTCAGCATTTTAGAGCCAGAGTTAGGGGAAATTTCTAAAATTATTTTTAAAAATATGATGTGGTCTATTTAAAATGTTCTAAAAGGCAATTTTGTGGTACAGGACAAGACATCTTTAAAAGTCTAGGTCAAAGCCAGCTTTATAAAATGCTGCAAGAAAAGGTAGGCAGGCATGAGGATAGACATATAGATCAATGCAGTGGAACTGAGAGTCTAAAAATAAACCCTCACATTTACAGTCCATTGATTTTTGACATGAATGCCAGGGACAGAAGAGTCTTTTCAACAAATGGTACTGGGACAACTGGAAACTCACATGCAAAAGATTGAAGATGGACTTTTAACTCATACCATATGCAAAAATTAACTCCAAATAGATCAAAGATCTAACTTTGAGAGCTGAAACGACAAATCTCTTAGAAGAAAACATAGGTGTAAATCTTCATGACTTTGAATCAGACAATAATTTCTTACATATGACACCAAAAGCACTAGAAACAAAAGAAAAAAATAAATTGAACTTCATCAAATTAAAAACTTTTGTGCTTCAAAGAATACCATCGAGAAAGTGCAAAGCACCTACAGAATGGAAGACAATATTTGCAAATAATGTTTCTCGTAAGGAACTTACACCCAGAATACATAAAGAACTCCTACAACTCAATAATAAAAGACTTTTAAATGGGCAAAGGATCTGAATAAACATTCTCCAAAGACATACACAAATGACCAAGAAGCACATGAAAAGATGCACATTAGCCATCAGGGAAATGCAAATCAGCACTGCAGTGAGATACCTCTTCAAACTCACCAGGCTGGCTATAAAAAGAAAGACTGCCAATAACAAATGTTGACAAAAATGTGGAGAGACTGGAACCTTGTACCCTGCCAGTCGGAATGTAAGTAGGCCAGTCGCTTTGGAAAACAGTCTGGATGCTCCTCCAAAAGTTAAACATAGAGTTCTCATTTAGCACAGTAATTCCACGCCCAGGAATGTACCCAAAAGAACTGAAAACACATTCTAGACAAAAACACGTACCCGTACCCAAATGTTCATAGCAAAGTGGAAACCACCCAAATGTCCATCAACTGATAAGGAAATAAAATGTGAAATATACATACAGCAGAATACTATTGAGCAATAAAAAGAAATGAAGTATTGACATGTGCTACAACATGGATGAACTTTGAAAAACATTATGTTGCCCTGTCCAGTGTGGCTCAGTTTGTTGGGCGACATTCCGCAAAGTGAAAATCGCCAGTTCAATTCCTGGTCAGGGCACATGCCTGGGTTTCAGGTTCCGTCCCCAGTCGGGGAGTGGTCAAGAGGTCATTGATCAATGCTTCTCTCACTCTCTTTCTCCCTCCCTTCCTCTCTCTCTAAAAATAAAATTTTAAAAGAAAAAGTAAAACAGTATGCTAAGTGAAGGAAGCCAGGTGCAAAAGACCACATATTGTATGATTCCACTTACATGGAATGTCCAGAATAGGCAAATCCATAGAGAGGGAAAGTGAGCTGGTGAGGCTGGAGGAAAAATGGGGGGAAATGAGAAGTGACTACAATTGTGTTTGGGGTTTCTTTCTAGGGTGATAAAAATATTATATAATTGATTGTGATGATGGTTGTACAACTCTGTGAATATACTAAAAATCATTAATTGTACACTTAAGTTGGTGATTTGTATGGTACGTAAATTTTATTTCTCAATGAAGTCATTTTTTGAAAAAGAAAGAAAAGCTGATACCATTCGGTGTTGATTTACTCAGCTGCAGAGATAAATTTAAGACTTAGAAGTAAATTACAACTTTAGAAGATAAAGGAAGGAAAGAAAAGGAGGCAAAATGGAAAAGGAGGTTATGCAGAGCAGCAACCTTTTGATCAGGTTGAGTCAAACAGAAAGCAGGTGGTCGTGATTTGTCCTACTCTGGTCCCTCCTTTTCAGAGAAAAATATTAGCAGGACACATAAATATTCAAAATTAGCTGATGAAGAAACAGGAAAGTTGAACTACAGAATTTCCTGGAATGAAAAGTGAAAACTTTCCTATATAAGAAATTGTAGTCAAAAGGGAAGGGAGGCGATGAATACCATGAGTATATTGCAAGAAATGATACACGGTAAAGAGATATTCAACTCCAAATATTGAAAGGGCAAAGACCAAAAACAAATAAAAAATTTGTTTGGTTTAGCTAACATATATTGATCATTTTCTGTGGGGCAGGCTCTGTACTAAGTGATTTACATAGGTTCTCTCATTGAATTTTCGTAACAGCCATGTAAGGTAGGTACTGTCACTATCTCCAAGTTACACATGAGAGCCAGGGAGGTTAAGTGACTTGCTCAAGTCCACACAGTAAAGAGTGGGGAGTCAGACTTTGGATCCAGTGCTGGGACCCTAAAGCCAGCACATTTAACCCCTTACAATGCGGTTGAAGATTCAGTGAGCAGCAAGTCCCTTGTGTAAGGGACTGTCTGCTATGTGTTTGGAGCTTCTGGTGTAGCACTCAGATGTGGTTGTCCATTGAGGTCAGGGAGTAAGGCTTTCAGGTGAAGTCTCTGAAAGGGGTCCTGTACAGAAAAGTTATAGAGGTAGGAAGGCACACCCACCTCTCTCTGGGCCTCAGGCTCTCGGGGTGGCCCCCCAGGAGAAAAGAGAGTCAAAGAGTCGACAGCATTGGAGTGGTGTGTGTGTTTTGGAACCAGCGGACACGGGTTCAGGTCCTAATTCCGCAACCTACCAGCTGTGTAACTTAGAAGTTACTTTACTTCTCCGAGTCATTAATTTCCTCATTTGAAATGTGAGAATAGTAATAGTCCCAGCTTCATTGGTGGTTGTAATTAAATAAAAACAATGCAAGTGAACCCCTTAGCATGGCCTCTAGCAAACAGCAAGCCCTCAGTAAGCACTAGCTATTATAACATAGCTTTAGCTTATCCTCCAAATAGAGTTGGGCAGGGAGCAAGGTCATTATCGATCCTGTGAGCCCCGAGGGAAAGCAATACTGTATAATCCAAATCCTTATCTCAAGCTTCAGTGTCTCCTCTAACTCCAGTTTGGTTCTTACAACTCAACCTCACAACGTCTCAATCTGTGTCTAATAGGAACTTCAGACTCAACGGAACTCTGTATTTCCCTCCAAATCTGTCCTTCACTTTTCCCCATCTCAGTAAATAACACTACCACCCATTCAGATGCTCAAGCCAAAACCACTGAGGTAATTTACTCTTTTTCTTTCACTCCATACATCCAATTCATTAGCCGATCCTGCAGGCGCTACTTTTAAAATTCATCCTGAACCTGGTCATTTCTTACCACCTCCACTGCTATGGCTGGTCTCAGCCTTTGGGAGGTTCTCCTCTGCGTCTCCAGCCCCCGCATACAGCCTATTCTCTGCACCACACCAGTCTCCACCCTAAATGTAAATCAGCTTCTGACACTCTCCTGCTCCAGAAGTTTCCTTACATTTAGCATAAAACCCAAACACCTACCACCGCCTCTAAGACGAAGGCCAACTCCCAGACCTTACCTCACTCCAGCCACTCTGGCCTCCTCGTTGTTCCTTGAGCCTGGTCCTGTAACAAGGGTTTTGTGCCCACTGTTCCCTCTGTCTGGGACACGTCCCCCCCTCGAATTCCCATGCCTTGCTCCCTCAGTTCCAATGTCTGCTCAAGAGATATCACCCTCTCTGGTTACCCCTCTAAAATCCATCTCCAGCACTCAGTAGCTTCTAACACCTGCTTTGAGTCGGCATCCTGCCTGACCAGACTGTTTATCAGTCCGTCCGCTGTGTTGTCTGTCTCCCTCCTCGACTTTGACATCTGCAAGAGTAGCCTCATCGTCCACCCTGCTCTCTGCTCCAGCACCAATGCCTGGAACTGAGCCTGGCGTAGAGCAGGTGTTTAATAAGTATTGTTTCAATAAAATTGTTCTATGGAATGTTTTATTTGACTGTGTATTTATTTCATCTTTGTTTCCTTCTTGCTTTTAGTAGTGTTGTTGGGACCTGCCATTCATATTTTGTCTCAGGGAATGTTTTATTTCAGAGAAAGGATGCCTATTGTCCACATTTGGACCAGAACGTGAAAGAACACAAGGCTCTCCCTGAAGCCAGCATGGTGGCTGCAGCAGTGATGAGCAAGAAGTCATCAGAGGACAGGCAAATTTACAGTCAAGAAGGTAGGCAGAGGGGCAGCCACCCCTCCCGTAACCGAGCCACACGTGACCCTTCTCTCTCTGCTGCCAACTACAGGTTGCTGAGGAAACTTAAGTTGGCTGCGGATTTCATCACCCCTAACATTTCAAGCAGTAAGCATTATTCTTTCCTGTTTCCCTTGTTATCTCTTATCATAATCAGGAGAAACTAAGAGATCGATGGGAGTGGGCTTAAGTCATACCTCTGGGTCGGTTCTGGAGGATTACTACAATCTAAGGCACAGGCTGTCCTCCTTAACTGAGCATTCAGTCCACCCAGGGAGCTTTTAAAATGTCTGATGCCCAGACCACACCTCATGCCAATTAAATCAGAATCTCTCAAGGTGGGGCCCAGGCATCTGTAATTCTTAAAATTCCACAGATAATTCTAATAGGCATCCCAGCTTATAGGTGTGGAGCAAAGTCTCTCACACTTTAATGTGCACTCAAATCCTCTGGGGTGTGTGTACAAAAGTACAATAGATTGTGATTCCAGTGTTGTGGGCAGGCATTCTGCACATCTGACCAGCTGCTATGTGATGCTGAGGCTCCGTGCACATGGACCGCAGTTTGAGAGGCAAGTGTGAGGTCAAATAGTGACCTTGAGTCAGGTTCACAATTTTCAGAGCTAATGTTTGGTAATCCAGACATTATTAATCCATGTGCTCTGCTAATTCCTGGGCATCCCAGCCACTTGGCAGCCATTGTTCTGTCTGCTCTTCCTCCTGCCTGCCAGGCCCTTGCTGGAGAAACAGAGGTCTCACCTCTCGAACCATCCTATGGTCAATGCTGTCTCCAATGTTTTTCAGCTGCATGGCCAACTTGTGGATTATCTCCTCCTGGTGATGGTTCTGGCTGATACTGTTTTCCTTGGGCTGAGAAGGAGAGTTGTGATCTGCGTTAAGAGAAAAGAGTTCAAGAGAGATACTCCATCACCTATCTGTGAAGCTACTCACCACTAGTTACTACAATCTGTCTTAGATATGAGATGAAAACCCATCATCATAATGATTATCAAAAAACAAAGCCTTTCTTTGGAATAGATCAGTTCTGTTCAACAGAAATATAATTCAAGCTATGTACTAATTTTTAATATTCTAGTAGTAAAATCAGATAAAATTAATTAGTAATACATTTTACTTATGCCAACATATCCCAAGTATTATCATTGCAACATAAAATCAACATAAAATTATAAATGATATGGTTTTTATTCCTTTTATTATAACTAAGTCTTCAAAATCTAATGTTAAGTTAGTCTTATGACACATCTCAATTCAGAAGATAACTTTTCATTGGAAAACCTTGATCTGTATTTAGATTTCACAAAGTTCATATTTTAAAAAGTACATTCATATGTTCAAGTTGTTCAAAACATATCTGAAAGCTTTCCAACAATTAAACCAAGCATCAGTTTTTAAAGTTAATTAAAAGTAAATAAGACTTAAAGTTTTGCTCTTTAATTGCACTGGCAGCATTTCAAGTGCTCAAAAACCAAATGTGATTAGTAGTCATTGTGTGGGATAGGTCTGGATCTCTGCAGCTTTTTAAAATAGATTTTTCTATTTTTTTAACCCACTATTCTTAAGTGAGTTCTTCCAAATGCTATTTGCTTCCAGCAACCAGTGTGTACTTTTAAGCAACTCTGTAAGTAAACTACTGTGCTGGGTGCTCTGGGGAACTTATAAAAAATAAAAAGACAAGGTTTCTGTCAAGTTGCTCACAGCACACTGGTTAGAGATGAAATAATTCCCAAGTGCATTAGGAATTCAGAGAAGGAAATAAGTTCGGGCTAAAGTAGACACATAGATGGCTTCATAAATACAGCAAGTTTTGCTTTGAACCTATTTTGCTCCAATAAAATTTGAGGACTTCGGTTTTTCAGGTTTTGTGCTGAGAAAAGAAGACTTGTCTTCAAAGAAGCTAGTAGAAGAGAGAGACAAACTACAGTTCAACATGTTATAGTAAGGGCAGGGCCTGCACAGAGGTCAGGGGAGGCATCCCAGTGGAGGTGATGTTGCAATTCAGTCTTGAAGGATGAAGGATAAATAAGAATTAGCCAGGAGAGGAAGACTGAGATGGGGCCAGAGCCAGCTGGGAGGGGGTGGCAAATAGAACATCCAGGCAGAAGGTTCACATGAGCAAAGACATGAGGTGAAAGAGAGGTTTTGTGTACAAACTCGGAGTGGTGCTATTGTCGAAAAGCAGGGAGTAATAGGAAGGCTCATAGAGCAGGCAAGAGCAAAATCATGAAGGCACAGTAAGAGTCCTGGGCGTTATCCAATAGAGCAAGAGACCCAGTGAAGGATGTTAAGAAGGAAATGATATGATCAGGTTGGCTTTCTGGCTATTTCCTTCTGGGATCAGAGTGGAGAATGGTTAAGACAGGCAGGGAAGGCATTTAGAAACTACTATGAAGTCCTGAGGAGGGATGATAAGGAGTTGCCTACCAATAATTAACACGCTTACCACATGCCAGGTCATACATGCATTATTTCACTGAGTACTCCCTCACAATGATCCCCATGAGGTCATTTTACCCCCCATATTACAGATGAGAGAGCTGTGGTGTAGAGAGTACTTTTCAATCTTGGCTCCACCTTAGAATCCCTGGTGGGGTTTGGAGGGATGCTTTTAAAACTCCCAATGCACAAGTCTCACTCCATTCCAAAGAAATTATTTTCCTGGGAGTTGGACCAAGTATCAGTACTTTTTTTTCTAAAGCTCCCCAAGTGGTTCCCATTTGCAGCCAAGTTGAAAGACAGCGGTTTATAAAATGGTTGAGTGCCTTGCCTAGAGGTTAAAAGTCAATGAGTCTGAGAGGCAGGATATAAACCCAGGTCTGAACTAAAGCTGTACTAACAGGGGTGGAATGGTGAGGACAGATTCTATAAATAGTTAGGAAGCAGAATATTCTGGAATTTGGTAATAGATTAGACAAGAAAGGCGAGGGAAAGGGAAACTCCTACTTTTCCAGCCCTGCAGACTGGAAGGGTGATGGCACCATCAGACTGTACAGAGAACAGGGGTCAGGGAAGGGCAGGCATGGAAGGCAGAGGAGGTGGGTAGAAAGAGAAAAAACAAAATTTGAGTTCATTCATAAATTTAAGGTACCTGTAGGACATCTTAGCAGGCATCTGGATAATATTTGAAGCTCAGATGTCAGAAATTAAAGATTGAAAAGTCTTTGTTCATTTGTTCACTTAATAAAAATGCAGGAAAGTGGATGAGATATTTCAGTTTGTTTAGCTGAAGACAGAACCTCTGGATAAGACCAACTGGAAACAAGGTAGGCAAAGGAACAAACGCCCACAAAAATGACTGAGAAAGAATAGTCAGAGATGAAAGTGGAATCAGGAAAAATAGTGTTTCTAATCATCTTTCAAATCTTGTTGAAAATTTTCTTCTAAAATGTATAATAGTAGTGGACATTGTTACTTGGTTAACTATAGTATAAAGAATATAACTCTGTGTGTGTGTGTGTGCGCGCGCTGCTGCTGCTGCTGCTGCTGCTGCTGCTGCTGCCGCCGCTGCCCCAGAATCCTGAAACACAGCTTGGGATCCTTGCATTGAAGTTGCCAGTGATTGTCTGACTTAACCATACCACTTTCCAGGAGAACCTGACCTGTTGCCTAAGTAATCAGGTTCTTTCATACATGGCCCCACCCAACCCCAGGCCAGAGTTGAATGGATAAGAGATGGTTACCTGACCCAAGAACCAATAATCCTTTGGCTGACCGGGTACTCAGAACCTAGAGCCAAGAGGGAACAGGATCCCTTCCTCTCTGTTCAAGGCCAGCTTCCTCGCAGTTCAATGAGACTCGGGAAACTGAGAGAAGAGTTGACAGTGGGACTAGGAATGCCATAGAATTATGTTGGGCTCAGAATAAGTCAAAGTCACTTGCAAGTGAAAATTATGAAGGGGAAGGAAACAGTTAAAGGTGCGGCAGGGGAAGCTGGCTGATAGAGGAGAACCTAGCAGACACTCAGGAAGACTCAAAAAAAAAAAAAAAGAAAGAAAGAAAACAATTCCTAACTTCCTCACAGCAGCCTCAGAACCTAAACTCTCCACGTTCAGTTCTTTTTCATAAGCATCCTAACCAGAAACCACAGTTTTCTAGAGTTAACTAGAATAGGTTTCTCTTCCCTGCAACCAAACAAATAACCATAAATGCTACATTAATGCCCTTTGTCCAGAACTCTCCAATGTCAATAAATTGTGTAGGAGATTGTGCTAGCTATAAATCAACTTCAGGGCAGAGTCTGAAAGTGAAATTAAAAAATTAAATTCTGTCCTCAATGCTGTGGCTCAGTGGATTGGGCATCATCCTACAAACTGAAAGGCTGCAGGTTGAATTCCCAGTCAGGACATATGCCTGGGTTGCGGACCAGGTTTACAGTTGCAGACATGAGAGAGGCAACCGATTGATGTTTCTCCCACTCATCAATGTTTCTCTCCCTCTTTTTCTCCCTCCTTTCCCCTCTCTTGAAAAAATTAAAATGAAATAAGACCCTGGCTGGTGTTGCTCAGAGGACTGAGGGCCGGCCTGCAAACCAAATGGTCGCAGGTTCGATTCTCAGTTAGGGCACATGCCTGGGTTGTGGGCCAGGTCCCCGGTTGAGGGCATGTTATAAGCAACCACACATTGATATTTTTCTCCCTCTCTTTCTCCTGCCCTTTCCCTCTCTCTAAAAGTAAATAAATAAAATCTTTTTAAAAATAAATAAATAAAGTCTATAAAAAAATGAAGTTCCTGATACTAGTGTCTTGTATTTTTTATTATGGTTATTAATCCATTCCTAATAGAAGTTGAATGCAAAATGGATTGAGCTCTGCTGTACTCAACCTATACATGGAATTACTTGCTGGCTACAGAGCTGGTGTACCTGTCCTGCAGACATTTATACAATAAAATGCCATATTTTGCCATGTACAATGTGAACCCACATTTTTGGGCATTACACATGGCATTAGTATATCCATGGTATGTAATCATTATAACCATGTATAATGTGCATCCTATTTTTCCCTCAAAAATTTGAGCAAAAAAGTGCACATTATACATGGCAAAATGTGGTAGCTATGTCACCATATTATAAGATAATAGGAAAGAAATCATTAAATCAAAGTTCTAAAGTGATAATATATTGAAGTGAGAAGTCATGTGGTAAGATCATTAAAATGAGTGAAATTAAAAAAAAAGCAAAACTCTGTATTATTTTCCAAGCATTGAATTTTTAATATCCCAAGGAAAAAAGTATCTCACTTTATGCTGGAAAGTTGTATGAATGTGTAGAGTTCTGAAAATCCAACCATAATCTAAATGGCCTGGTGAAGAAGTTGGGAAATAATCTCACACTTAATCTTTTTGTAAGAATAATTCCTCAATGCATTGGAACTTTTAAAAATATTGCTGTACATTGAGAATCCTAACGTTGACCAGTTGTCCCTTCAGTTACATTTACGGGAAACGTTTTAGCAAACATGCACTTAAGGTTTTATAAGTGCTTTTCCATTGCCAGCTATAATGTGAATGTTTTATTTTCTCACATGGTGGTCATCCTTTTAGAATCTTGATTGCGTTCACTAAAAGTAAAGGTCTAGAGACTTCTGGTTCAACACTAAGCACAAGCATTGGCCTCTCCCTTTCTTCTATTCCCTCCAAAACCCCACCAAATAGTAAAGTATAAAAAAAGAGTAAAACCTCAACAATGCAGAGAATGGAAAGCAAGGTCAACAGCACATGAGAAATCTGTATATGTTTGTGAAAGGCAGAAAGGAGATGAGACAAGACATGAACAAATGAGCCAGGCAGAGAATCTCCCACTGAGGCCAGAAGCCCATCTACCCACTAAGACCCCGAGGCTGGGAGCGGCAGACACGCCACTGACGGGAGGTCTGAGGGGGGATCGACTGCACCACTTGGTGCCCCTGACACCCCAGCCCGCTTCACCCAGCACAGGTATCAGGCAATCGATGAATCAATCAACAAAACCCAGACCACTCTTCTCTAATGAAAGAGAACAAATCTTACGAAGGAAGCTAAAGCTTCTTTATGAATGCTGGTGCCTCAGATTACAAATCTGTTTGTTCTGGTATTTGAGGAATCTGGGGCCAGGAAACTAGCTCTCTAATTTACCTCCCAAAGCCTGCCCGGGAGCTCACAGCGCCCTGTGCTCCAGGTGCTCTACTTGAGTCCCTGCTCGCCAGGGAGCCCTGGACAGGCAGTTAGGCACAGAGGTCGAATTCTGAAGCCACATCACTTTAGTTCAAATGTAAAATCCACCACAAATAAAACTATGTAACCTGGGGCAAGTTATTTAATCTCTCTATGCTTCAGTTTTCAACTGAATAGTAAGTTTTCAACTGAATGTAAAATATGAATAGTAAGGTATTATTTCACCTTCGATAGTTTAATATTGATGAATATTAAACTTAATGAAATACCATAGTGATGACCTCATATAGGGGTAGTCGAGATGATTGAGTTAGTATATTTAACCTGTACAGGACAGAGCCTGGAACGTGGATAAAGAGTTCATAAATGTTACCCATTGCACCACCCAGAAAAACAGTCAGTCCTGCTCACACAACAGCAGCCACACACCCTGCCAGCTACCCTGTCCATATTTCTTTAGAATAACAAAGTATCACCAGGCAATTGATAAGAACCACAGAATAAGACATAGCAGATAAACAAATAAACAGTAATCCAAAAAAAACAGACATAATACAGGGAACAGAAGAGAATGTATGCAAATTCTAATGTATATATTTAGAGAGATTTAAGAAAATATCACACCCATGAAACAAGAGAGAATGCTCTGAGAAAAAGAATAATCTTAGAATAAATTCTTTGAAATTTAAGAAATCTAATTTCCAAAATTAAAAATACTACTGATAAAAAAATACTACTGATGTTCTGAAAAACTAAAGTCAAGGAAATCACTCAGAAAAAATATCAGAAGTTGAAAAATATGAGCGGAAAGACAATGATATAGAGTACCAATATGGAAAAAGCAGTGTCTGACTAATGGGCATCCCAGGAAGAAAGAAAGAGAGGAAATTATCAGAACAAACTGTCTAAGACGGCTTCCCAGAGCTAAAGGACAGCAAACTTCAGATTAGAAAGCTGCACAAAGGAAGAAGAAGAGTAGAAGGGAGGAGGGGAAGGGCGAAAGGTGGGAAAGGGGATGGGTGGGGAGGAGGAGGAAGAGGAAGAAGGAAGGAAAGGAGAAAGAAAGGAAAGAAAAAGCCCCATCAAAATCTCAGGACAACAAATGGGGAAGTGAAATATTCACCTGTAGAACATACTGAAATTTCAAAACACCAAGCATAAGGAGATGCTAAAAATCTCCAAAGAACAACACAGATTAGTGGGAGGCTGACTTCCCATCAATGATGGATACTAGAAGATAGTAAAATAATTAATACCTTCTAAAAAAAACTATTTTCAGAATAGAATTCTATGCCTACCTAAACGCTCAATAACATGTAAGATGTGAATAAAGGCATTTGCAGATATGCAGGGAGAGGGAGATTTTTCTCCCGCACAATATCTTAGGAAGTCTCTTGAGGAAGCACATTCCAGTAAAAAAGAGTAAACAACAGAGTATAAACCAAGAAAAAAGACAGAAGACTTAGCAAAAAGTGGATCCAAACCACATGAAGGCAAGTCCCAGGATGATGATGGTGCAACAGACCTAGAAGAGTAACTAGACTGGAGCGAGACAACAGCTGTAGATGGGAAGCCCCCAGCGGATAGGGAGATTTGACAGAAGAGATAGCACAGCTGAAAATTTGGGGAAACTACAAAACATGCAGGGGAGGGGAGAAAAGGCAATGAGAAAGTCCAGAAAACAGTAAAATGTCATACAGGAAGTTTATGGTCCATATGTGAAGCAAATTAAAATGTGGCTTAAGTTTAAATAGAAGGAATGTTTTATGGTTTTTACTAAAATGATATTCTTCTGTGTTAAACTTTGCAGTACTTTAACTATATGACTAGGAATAATTTTAAGCAATCACAGCTTAAATCCTTGTATCATTATTGGGAGATAATTATTCTCAGAGACTACATGTACATTCCAGTACATATAGTCTTTTTTTTAAAAAATTGATTAGAAAGGGAGAGAGAGAGACAAACACACAAAAAGAAACATCAATTTGTTGTTCCACTTATTTATGCATTCATTGGTTGATCCTTGTATGTGCCCTGACTAGGGATCGAGCCTGCAACTTTGGTGTATCAGGGTGATGCTCTAAAAAACTGAGCTACCTAGCCAGGGCCATACAGTCTTTCTTTCTGGTAGCCACTGCCTCTAAATCCCAGAGCATTTAAGAGAGTTTGCACAACCTTTTATTTTTGGAATGCTAATACAACAGGTGGACAAAAATGAGGATGAGGGTGCTAGAAGTCTTGGCCTGTCCACGTCCTGGACCATCCTCTTCCAGATTAAAAAACAAATGCCTCCCTTTCTCAGAGACAAGTAAAAATAAAATAAAATAAAACAAAATAAAATAAAGAAAAGAACAAAACTCAAGGCTTCATCTCAGAGTCATGTAACCTCTTCTTTTAGTTGAGGAAAGTGGCTTCTTTTAGGAGGTCTTTAGGGTATTCGCTAGTGCTTTAAATGGAATCAATTTGATTATTTAAATATTTTAAATACAAAATCAACAGTAGTTGCTTCATCTCAAAGGTCATGCCCCTCTCATAGTCAATCAAGCATGTTACAGTTGAATGTTCAATTCCTAACAATACTTAATCAGAATAACAATTTCAAAGTAATTTGATTAAACTTAGCAGAACTACTAATCAATTTCAGAAAGACTCAAAATCTTTGACAAATTGATCCTTTAGAAAAGATTGCTGGTATCACCCAGGATTGAAGTATAACAAAAGAGAATGCAGTAAAGATAAAAGAAAGTTTGCAGGACAGTAAGGTGTGAATTTGAGCTACCAGACTAGATTTAGCATCAGAAGTATAGACTCCTCTTCTAAGAGGTATCCTGATGAAGGACTGAGAGAGAAAGGCAGTAAGTAGCAAGAAGAGGAGGTGTGTTGAAGGAATTTTCTAAGTTGAGAGTCTTGAGCAGGTTCATAGTTTGATGAGGGATATTAGGAATAATGGAAAGTAGACAATAGTGTAGGTCAAATTGTTGGGGCAAAGTCTCAGAGGTTTACGAGGAACAAGAATGAAAACACCTGGAAGGATGAGCTTTGACAGGAAGGGCGTCTCCCCCTTCCCTTGAGACAGAATAGAAAGAGATAAGTTGTGATGCTCACATAAGGAATTCTGGAGCAAAGGGAAAGAAGATTCAGGTGCTTGTCCATGAAGCTATCAACTTCATACATCGAGCAGAAAATGAGGGCATCTGCTGAGACAGAGAGGGATGCTGAAGTGGTTGAAATTAGTCACTAACAAAAATGGAAAAAAAAGAAAGCTGATCAGAGTTATACAACAGGAGCTGATGACAACAATCATCCCCTCAAAAAAAAAAAAAAAGAGAGAGAGAAAATGTATTTGACCTTGATGTGCATTCTCTTTCCAGCTGGCAAGGGTCCTAAACCTGTACCAAAAGAAAAGACAAATGCATCCTATCTTCCCACATGGGAGGTTCAAGACTTGGCTCCCAGTTTCTGATTTTCTTTTCTTAGTCAGGTTATTTAGCTTCTTTGTGTCTTGGTTTCCTCAGTTGTTAAAAGGGAATTTACTACTATAATGAATATTAAACAATAATGTCCATAAAATGCCTGGTATACAAAAAGCCCTACATTATATGTCTTAGTTACTACTACTGGACTTGGTGTTAGAAAATATTTACATAGATACCATAATGTAAACCAGGGTTATTGGTTTTTAACCTTAGAATCAACTGATGGACAAAGTATGGAAGAGTTGGTTGAGGCTGCAGGTAAAAATGTAAATGTTGCTCTGGCCAGGTAGCTCAGTTAATTAGAGCATCATACCTATATGCTGAGGTTGCAGCTTCAACCCCCCATCAAGACACATACAAGAATCAACCAATGAAGGCATAACTAGGTGGAATAACAAATCCATATTTCTTTCTCTCACCCCCACCCCCAAAAATCAATAAATAACCAGTGTGGCTCAGCTGGTTGGGAATCATCCCGCATACTGAAGGGCCGTAGGTTCAATTCCCAATCAGGGCATGTGCCTGGTTGGTGGGCTCTGTCCCCGATTGCCAAACCAGTAGATGTTTCTCTATCTCTCTCTCCCTTCCTGTCTCTCTAAAATCAATAAGCATGTCCTCGGGTGAGGATAAATAAATAAATAAATGTTTTTTTAAGTGTAAATATTAACAACTTTGGCCACAGAAAAATAAAAAGATATATAAATCAAACAGCAGGCTGTGGAAGGCTGAGTGAATAGAAGGCAAGGAAGTTAGTGTCTCCAACTTATAAAATGCTGAGTTATCTGATATTGCCGAAAATATATGAAATAAAAAATAGGCATTTAAATTATTTAAGTTTACAAAGACAAAAAACAGAAGTATTAAAATAATAATTTGACCGTCAAACATGAAAAGAGAGGGTGTGATACGAGCTAAACCTCATCTGTCATGTCAAGGAATCAATGGATGGCATAAATAAGTGGAGATAGAAGAAAATAAAGCAGTTGTTCCCAACTCTGTCAGTACATGACTATCAGTTTAGAGACCTAAAAAAATAAATAAATGAAAAAGAATTTTCTTGGTCTGGAGATAAAACAACAAATAGGTTTTTTGGGTTTTGTTTTGTGTTTTTTTAAGTTCCTTAGGTGCTTCTAGCATGCAGCCAGGGTTGAGAATCACTGATCTAGAAAACTAGAAAACATTGCCAATGAAAGAGTTCCCCTTCTGGGAATGGGGCAGCAGGACAGGGTAGAG
This sequence comes from Pteronotus mesoamericanus, assembly GCF_021234165.1. NCBI lineage: Eukaryota > Metazoa > Chordata > Mammalia > Chiroptera > Mormoopidae > Pteronotus > Pteronotus mesoamericanus. Next base: position 6,503,897 of record NW_026555085.1, read on the forward strand.
GTGAAACGGAGAGGCTGAACACTAACTTTGCATTTATTCGTTCATTCATTCAACAAATATTTATAGACAGCCTTCTATATTTCAGGCACTGTTTTAGGTTCTTTTCACCATAAGCTCTCCGGTACTAGATTTCTCTTCTATAAACATGTAAGTTGCTTTGATTAAAATTTTTTAATACAATAAAAAAGAAGCAGCATTACCTGAATACACACTTTTAAATACCTTGGACAACTAGCAAGAACCATTGCAATCTAGTGGGAAGGGCAGCCACTTATGCAGGGTGATAGACTTGGAAAAACCACCTTTCACAAGAGGGCAGCCAGGTTGCAAGCTGACTGTGAGAAGACAATGAGAAGAGTGCCTGAGGGCAACCCACTCCACAGCACCCCTCTCCTACCACCAGATGTCACTGAGCCAGGGCTGCCAACTGAGTCTCAGAGTTAAGTGCTCTGAGGACAACAGTCCCCAGAGCTCCAGGGCCCTGCAACCGGAGTAAAGAGTAGGAGGGAGAAGATAGAATTGGGCAGGCAGGGACAAGGTCTCAATGCATTAATTCACCACAACCAAGGGTGAGCTCCTAAATAGGCTGCTTAACTAGTAAGTGAAATATATGACCCTTTAATGAAAATTGCAGCCTTACCTCAAGCCATTTTGAAATAACACATTAATGATTAATTAACAGTGCAGCAATGGTTATTTGACAATTATCTAAGAAAAAGTGAGGGCACCAATAAGGGCTGAGAGCTCACTCAGAAGAGAAGGCCCCAGAGGGAAGAAAAGGGAACCAAGTGGGGAGGCCCTCCAAACAAATGTCACCTACTTCAGGCAGAGTTTAGGGGCAACCCTGCCTGTGCCAATCAACTGCATGATGAGATTGGCAGCTGTTTAACTGATTAACTCATTGTCACCTAGGAAATACAAAGTGTAGTAGATCATCTGCATTAGGAAGAGGGATTAAAGAGGAGCAGTGGAGGAAGGAATGCAATTAAGAGTGCTGAAAGCAGGAGGTGTGTTTTGCATTCTGGAATTCAACATAATAACTATTTATAGTTTGTGCAGTGTGACCAACTAAATGATGAAACACTTGAGGTCATGTATCTATTTCATAACTCTGGGACATAGCTTAGCACCCTACATGTAGATGGTGCTCAACAGATATTGTTGATTGTGATTGCAAAGATGCAGTTGCAGAAGGGGGTGGAGAGAATGAAACAGCAAAGAGAGTTAGGGTTAGATGAAAGCGTTGGCTACTCTCTAAGTTTAAGGACAGCTCTGCCTTTTAGTTTGTCTTGAAGACAGCTCTCCTTTCATTTAAAGTTGTAAAATAGCAACAATAAGGCACATCCACATATTTTAAACTCTTGGTATAAAACCTTATCAAAAGCCTGGAGAAACTCTCACATTTGGTGGTGAGAATATAAATTGGTACATCTCTAGGGGTCAACCTATCTATTTACCACATTTTACAAATCAAGGTTATTTGTTGTAGCATTGGTTTCAATATTAAGTGATGGGAAACAACCCAAATGTACATCAATAGGAAATTATTTAAATAAACAATGGTGTGTCCACACAATGAAATACTATGTCACTGTAAGAATAAGGAAGCTGTTTCCTGGAGGAGGCGAGGGAGAGTTCATAAGCCTTAAAAGAGGAAAAATAAGCATCCAAACACTCTTAAAGGAAGAAAGCAGCTGAATCACTAGACTCTCTTCTGACTTCTACAATAATATATTATATTTATGGTAGTTATACACAAATACATATATAAATATATTGAAATATATAGATTTTTTTAACTTCCCTTTCCTATCAATAATTATTACATTTTTAGAGGCGGGCAAGATCTCTTTTTGTTTTTACTCATTTCCGTTTTCCCAAGAGTTTCTAATTTCCCTTAAATGACAAATCAGGATGGTTTCTCTGGACTTTCCAAGATTCTACCCACCCACCCACCACTCAACTTTTCTAAGAAAAATTGGCTTTAGTTCCCCATACAAAAATTCTGTTTTCTTTTTCCCCAGAATTGTTCATACGTGTAGACTTTCCCAAAGAAAGAGATGCATTTTGGCTTCAGCAAGCCACTTCCCAGCTAACAATGGCTAGCAATTTCCATTTTCAGTCTGTGTCGCAGCCCAGGGCCAAAGCCGTTGGCGGGGGGGATAAACGACGTTCTCGATAATCTGTGTCCCAAGAGTTTTATTTTAGGCAGTATTTGGGCTTTTTTCCCCCCCACTTTTTAAGGTCGCTTGCAGGAGAACTTTCCTCAGGTCCACTGAGGCACCCCGCACAGCCCCGCGCCACGCCGTGCAGCCCCCGGTCGGTTCCCAGCGGGGAAAACGCGCGCTCCCCCGGGCGCTGGGCGGTAGAAGTCACGTGGGCTTGTTGTGGATAATGGGGAGCGCGTGCGGCCAGAGGCAGTCTCCCGCGGCGGGCGCGCGGCGCGCGGCGCTCCTTCCAGCCTCCCAAGGATGTGGGAGGCAGGGAAACTCGGTACCCGGAATACACTGCAGGGCGCCTCCGATTATCCTAGCTTCTGGCGCTTTCCGCGCCGGAATAAAAACTCCATGTCCTTACACCGCCTCTTTGAATCGGAACAGCCCCCATTTCTTAGCGATATCATAAAACCCAGGGCGAAATGCGCTGCTGCCCAACAGTGTGCAAAGAAAAGGGGAGGCTGGTGTGGGTTCTCGCCTCTAAACTGGGGGAGCCGCTGTCGTCTGCACACTAGTGACCCTCCAGGCTAAAATACCTGTCACAAATAAGATTTTGCATACGGAGCAAAACGAGAGTTCTAGACACGAAAACACGTGTAGATTAGGTTGTAGGCTGTTATTGCTTGAACCAAAGGTAATGGCATTATTACTTCTTCACCATTTATCTTTTTGAGGTGAAACTACTTGGGAAAGTGTTTTGGGTAAACATGGCAGCCGCCCACAGAGCACCTCGGAAGGGCATCAGCTTCACAGAGGATCAAGCGGTATAGTGAATGTGAAAACATACCGGAAAAGATTTGCAGTAAAGTATAAGTTCTAGAATAGTAATGACTGCACAACTTTGTGAATATACTAAAAACTGAATTGTGCGCTTTAAAAGGTTAAATTTTATCGTGTATGGATTACATCGCAATTAAAACTATATATGTTATTCACAGGTGACAGAATCTCAGGCTCTGAGAATTGTTGGCACTTGCACAGATGAAAATTCAATATTTAAGTCAACAGTTCTTTCTGGAAAATGGATACCATATTTGGTATGGTGACCAGACACTATCACTATGCTTGAAATTTCTACTTCTTCAGTGGCATGTGATGCTTTTAAAGTTGGAGAATAAGATTAGTTTTAATAATATCTTTTATGTGTCTAGTATATATATATTTTTTAATCAAAAAGTTAAAAAACCCATAATGCTCTTCAAAACATAAGACTTTAATTTGTCAATGGTCTGAAACATTTAGAAATCATACATTTTTGCAAAACAAAATTTCAAGTTTATCTTTCCTTCAATTCTTTCCTGTGCTGGCCAAATCAAGAGGGAATCTAAACTGAATTTTTCCTACCTTAAGAATGCAGACATTGCCAGGTCAAGTTTAAAGACAAATTTTTCTTAAAAGATAAATATGATCTATTTAAATTGCTTTGGGATTATCATAATTCGTTGTCAGGTCAATTATTCAGGGCTAATAGAAACTAAGAAATTAATACCATGAAGCAAAAAACAGAGTCAGTTTTAGATTTTTAGCATATAGAACTTTGATGAATAGATTTGCCACTATCTTCTTACAGTCAATGTTTAAGTAATCTACTTAATGCCCAAATTTGTGTCCTCAATACCAAGAAAAATACATGCTAAGTGGAACATTTCTCTTAGTTCAATACAAATATCTTACCTGAGTTCCTAGACATGGCTGAAGCTGGCTGGCTGCTGGCAAGTCTGGTCATGTATGCCTTCTGAAAACTATATTTCACCCACAGCGATTTGCAACAATTTGTTACTTTGGAAGAGGGATTCAGGAGTTCTTTAGGTTCACAAACAATAGTATTAATTTTTTTCTTCTTCATGTTTTTTCCCTGTTGAAAAACATATTTTCAGAGGATTTCCCCCATTTCTCAGTATTATTTGGTATGTTAGATAAATATTGATGTTATAACAATACAAGCAACCTTTATTCCATATATAAAAGAGTTATGGATTTGGGTGGAAGATGGAACAGGGTGATCTCTAAGGTCTTTTTCAACTTAGATAAACATCTCTCTCTATGTTGTTTGGTCTTTAGATCTTAGATCTGCTACACCACCCCACATCCTCGTCGCCCAGCAGCTTTCCTTCATCTCTTCAATAGCCACATTCTGTCAACAGAACCGTCCAAATTAGTACACATAGGAAAAGAGAGAAAAAACTAGTGTAGCTGAAAGAAAAATAGATCAAAAACCTAGAAAGGTGGTGAGGGTTACAGATGGAATACATTCTTTGTCCCACACCTTTTGTGTGTTTCCTCCCCAGAACAATACTTGTCTTCTGTCTTTAATCCTCCATGTACACACAATCCTACTCTACAATTTCCACAGATACTAACGAAAGCTATTCTCCCCCTACACCTTTTTTTCCCTAATGTTATAGCACCAATCCAATAAATTGGAGAATTGAACGAAGACTTTCACTGTCTATCAAGTGTACTTTATTCTCTTGACTTAAAGGTTTGTCACAGAATTTGACTTTTTATTTTACCTTCTAAATCTAAGCAGTTACTGGAAAGAAAAGGAATGGATAAGAGAAGCAAGACCATAAATAACAGCTAAAGAAGGTAATAGTGGAGGCCTTAGGGAGCCTTAGATTAGTGAGTGCTATGCAATAAAAATATATGAAGCGTGCCCTGGCAGCATTGCTCAGTTTTTTGGAACATCATCCTGGACACCAAAAGTTTGTGGGTTCAGTTCCCGGTCAGGGCACATACCTAGGTTTTGGGTTCCAGCCCTGGCTTGGGCATGTATGGGAGGCAACAAATCGATGTTTCTCTCTCACATTGATGTTTCTCTCTCTCAAATCATTAAAAACATATGCTCGGATGAGGAGATTATATATATATATCTCCCCTCACCTGAGCATCCCTGGCCCGTTAGCTCAGTTGTTAGAGTAGGTCGATTCCCTGGCCAGGGCACATATAAAAATCAACCAATAATATATCAATATGTGGAACAAGAAATCAATGTTTCTCTGTTTTTGTCACTCTCTGCTTCTCCCCCTTCCTCCTTCTAAAATCAATAAATAAAAAATAAAAATATATGAATCATATGTGTAATTTTAAGTCTTCCAGTACATTAAAAACAAAAGAAAGGTAAAATTAATTTTAATAATATAGTTTATTTAAATATATCCCAAAATAAATCCAAAAGTTATCATTTCAACATGTAATTGATATAAATATCATTAATGAAATATTTTACATTCTCATTGAAGTAAGTCTTCAAAATCTGGTATGTATTTTGTCTGGTGTACACTTATGATACATCTAAATTTGGACTAACCATATTTCAGATGCTCAGTAGGTACATGTGTCTAGTGACTACTATATCAGACCGTACATACAGTAAAGCTAAATTTCATTTTTTTAAATATTTCAGCTTTACAAGAAGCAAGAATTGAAAAGAAATTTGAGAGAAAGGCAATAAGCAGCTATCTCAGCTATACAAGCCAAGACAATGGAAATCATCAGGTAGAATTGAGTCATCATTTTTCAAATGTACTATATTTTCCAGTGTAGCATCCTACTTCAATATTTTGATTATTGTAATTTGGACCAGATTAAGGGAGAGGGGACCATGGAATGAAGAGTTGTGGGTTCCTTGGCATTTTTGGCGCTTGGGCAGCCTGACATTTTAACTACATTCATCAGACAACTTTCTGACCTTAAAACAATTTCTCAAGTAAACTTTCCAAAGGGAAAAGGACATGCTGTCCAGCTAATGCATCAGAGCCAGGTCAGCCCTCAATAAAATTATTAAATTACTAACTAGACAAAGTTGATAGTTAAGATGCAGTTGCCAGGTGAGGTTCTTAATCTGAAGAGCCAGATGGCAGCTTTACCTATCAGCCCATTGTGAAACTGTCATTTTGAACTATTTATTCACATGGCATTCCTAGGTAACTCAGAATATAAAGCATCAAACAATGGTCTTTTAAACTAAATTATTAAGAACGTTGGACTTGGTTTTCCCCAAATAGGTTTTATTATAATTTCCCCAAACAATTCTGCAGGATGTTAAGAGGTATTTATTGAAAAAAAAAAAATCAATACTAATTATAAGCTATTTTTCAGCTACAATTTATTTTTAAATATATGTAATAAAAATACTTTTATGTAGTTGTTATTATTAGATAATTGCCTTTAGAAAATGGTGTGCTTACCTGAAAATAGCAAAAAATCTCAGGATTCACAAAAGCATGATAATGGATTTGCACATAGAAGCCTAGGCAACTATTGAGTTGATAATATGTGGTCTATTTAACAATCATTGGCTTCTGTTAGTTTTCTTGTCTTATTATTTAAATATATATTGATAATATTTTTCACTTAAAGTTATTTTTTTCAAAATTTAGAAAAGTTTGTTTCATTTTTCAGATGCATTTTTTAAAATTAAACTTATTGGGATGACTTTGATTAATAGGATCATATACATTTCAAGTGTACATTTCTATGATACAAGATCAGATCTGTATATTGTTATTTTTATCTTTGGAGGTTGTTCTGATATAAAGCTTAAAATAGTTGAGTGAAGATTTTATCATTTCTTTCAGCAGTTAGTTCATCTGCGGTTCACATTTTACCGTCTATGTGAGGTAGACTGAATGATGGCCCTCCAAAGATGTGCACATCCTAATCCCCTGGACTAGTGAATATCTTACATTATGTGGCAAAATGGACTTTGCAGATGTGCTTAAATTAAGGCTGTAGAAGCAGAGATTATCCTGGATAAGGAAAAGGACCTAATCATATGGGTCCTTATAAGAGGAGGTAAGAGGGTCAGAGCCAGAGAAGGAGGTGTGACAATAGAGTACGGGTCAGAGTGATATGAGAAAGGCTCGATGAGCCAACGAATGCAAGCAACCTCTAGAAGCGAAAAAAGGCAAGGAAACTGCGGAATAAACCCTGCTAACCCATTTTAGACTTCTGACCCCCCAGAACTATAAGATAATACATTTGTGTTTTTTAGGCTATTCAGTCTGTTGTAATTTGTTACCACTGCAGTAGAAGATATATACACTATGTTGATCTGAGTACATATTAAATTTCAGTTGGTACATGATAATTTTAAATGTGTTCATTGTAAAATAAATTTGGACATAGACAAGAGTCCAAGTGGGTGGACAATGGTAAGGAACTTAGCAAACCCCAAAAAGATCAGGCCTAAGTGCTTGAAGAAGGAGAAACCAAGGAGAAGCAAGGCAAGTCACACTGAAGACCCTTCGATCTACTCAAGAATCAGAAGCAGGTAGAGTGCAGAGAGAAGTTACAGGAGTGGAGATTCAAGAGTTGTAGTGCTGAAGAGGGAGATTTGCTTGAAAACTGTTTATTAAGTAGTCAGATCCCCACCTCCCCACCCTCACCTAATAAAATCAGGCTACTACTTTTACCTCCATAGGAAACAGGATATGTCACCTGTGAAGAAAGTAAACCAAAGGAGTTCTAGTTGTGGAGACACCAGGCATAGAATAGTGGGAGTGAAGCTGAGACAGAGAGATCTGATCAGATCACTGGGGAGGAATAGGGAAGGGCCATAGGAAGAGGCTGCCCAAGGCAATGGTAAACAGCCTAGGACAGGATTGGCTGAGAAGCTGAATACCTCCAGTGCACATGGAATTATGGGCCAGAAGATTTAAATAGGAGGAAAGCAGAGACTGACTCTCTTTCTCTTCCTCAAGGATGTCTGGATGATCATGCTATAGCCACCTGTGTTTCCCAAAGGACAGTATTTTAAATGGGAGAAGGAACTCTGGGGGCAGCCTAGGATTGATCTGGCCAGGAAGAGGATGGCAGGATTATTTTTCTTTAGGTATTCTAGAGGGGATGAGGCAGAAGCCTGCTGTTCTTTCAAAATTGTGTAGCTTCTGTACCTTGTGTTGTTTTAGTTTGTAAACCAATCTTATAAAAATAGAGTAATTAAAAACTGGCACAGGGAATGGTAGGAGAACTCAAGAATTAAATGTTAGCTTTAATTGATAGGCTTAAGTGATTAAAGCTGGAACTCAAGAGTTAAAGATTTTAGCCTTAGCTGATAGGCTTAAGTGACTAATTTATGTGGAAAGCTGTTATTCCAAAATTGTGTAGCTTTTGAATAAAGCCTTCTTTCCTTTTTCACCAAACCTCTGTCTCCAGAATTTTGCCTAAAGGGTGGCAGCAGGCAGCAGGACCTCGCTTGCTGTTCAGTAACAAGACATCTTACTGAAAAGAGAGAAATTAAATTTGAAATGGAAAGCCAGACACCCAGGCCTCTTCTGCTGCTCAGCTGTACTCTCCAGCAGAAAATAAAGGATACTTCTCAGGAAAGAATGTACTGTGCCAGAAAAAAGAGCTACAGATATTGACATTTAGTGGTCCTCATAGGAAAAACCTGCAGTGAATCCCTTCAATCAACAATTTGCAAACACATACTCAGAGCTTCCCATCAGCTTTTTGGACTTCACTCAAAATATGAATGAACAAAAATCACCAGATACCAGAGGAAAGCCTTTAACATGAAAAAATAAAAAAGCTTCAACATGTATGAATAAGGGTGTGTGTATGGGGGGAAGAGGAATCACCCAAAACAGAACCAATGTAGAGGGCATAAAAATACTTAAAAAAAAATTAAGTATCATCAGTGAAATAGTGTATCCAGGAAAGAAGAACAGAATGCTAGAAGAAGGAAAAAATCTAAGAGCAGGACAGAGCAATTGGGAATTACAAATAGTAAAACAAAGTAAAATTCAGTAAAAGAATTTTTATACTGAAAGATAATTAAATCCTCCAAAACAGAATACACTTGAAAATTGTTCTGTCAGAAACTATCATGAGAACATTCTGTAAGATCACTGGTCTGGTATCTTTAAAAATTTAGTATTATATGGGACAAAATGGTGGGCAGATGGAGAGAATGCTCTAGGATAAAGGAAGCAAAAGAGATTTAAAAGAAACACTATGAGAAAATGGGCTGGCCAAGATGGAGGCATAGGTAGATACACTTTGCCTCCTCACACAATCAAAAGAAGGACAACCACAAATTTAAAAACAAAAAACAACTGAAACTACCAGGAAATCTAATTGTATGGAAGTCCAACAACCAGGGAGTTAAAAAAGAAACATCCAGACTGGTAGGAGGGGTGGAGACGGGCTGCCAGGGCAGAGAGGACATGTGGCAAGGCGGTGCCTGGAGGACTGGGTAGGTGAGACAGCAGCTGGTAGTCCAACATTTGCATGTGGATAAGCAGGAAAGAACAAGAGGGGAGTGAGACAAACCGCGCAACCCAGGGTTCTAGTGCAGGAAAAGAAAGCTTCAAAACCTCTGACTGTAAAAACCTGTGGGGGATGTGGCAGCATGAAAAACTCCCATCCTCACAGGACTGTTCGTTGGAGAGAACTACAGGGTCCTAGAACGTACACAAACCCACCCACCCAGGAATCAGCACCAGAAGGGCCCAATTTGCTTGTGGGTAGCGGGGGAAGTGACTGAAGCCAGCAAAGAGCCTAGCAAGCAAATGGCATTGTTCCCTCTCACCGCTACCCCACATACAGCACCACAACGCAGTGAGGTGGGCTGCCCTGCCCTGGTGAATAGCTAAAGCCCTGCCTCTTATAACGTAGCAGGAGCACCAAGACAAAGGAATATGAACCAAATGAAAGAACAGATCAAAACTCCAAAAAAAATAACTAAGTGATGAAGAGATAGCCAACCTATCAGATACACAGTTCAAAACACTGGTAATCAGGATGCTGATTGAATTGGTTGAGTATGGTCACAAAATGGAGGAAAAAGTGAAGGCTATGCAAAGTGAAATAAAGAAAAATACACAGGGAACCAACAGTGAAGGGAAGGAAACTGGGGCTCAAATCAACAATTTGAAGCAGAAGGAAGAAATAAACATTGAACTAGAACAGAATGAAGAAACAAGAATTCAAAAAAATGAGAAGAGGCTTAGGAACCTCCAGGACAACTTTAAACATTCCAACATCTGAATCATAGGGGTGCCAGAAGAAGAAGAAGAGCAAGAAATTGAAAACTTATTTGAAAAAATAATGAAGGAAAACTTCCCCAATCTGGCAAAGGAAACAGTCTTCCAGGAGATCCAGGAAGCTCAGAAATTCCCAAAGAAGTTGGACCCAAGGAAGCACATACCAAGACACATCATAATTACATTACCCAAAGTTAAAGATAGGAGAGAATCCTAAAAACAGCGAGAAAAAAGGAGACATTTACCTACAAAGGAGTTCCCATAAGACTATCAGCTGATTTCTCAAAAGAAACCTTGCAGGCAAGAAGGGGCTCGCAAGAAGCATTCAAAGTCATGAAAGGCAAGGACCTCCATCCAAGATTACTCTCTCCAGCAAAGCTACCATTTAGAATGGAAGGGCAGATGAAGTGCTTTTCCAGATAAGGTCAAGTTAAAGGAGTTCATCATGGCCAAGCCCTTATTATATGACATGTTAAAGGGACTTAACTAAGGAAAAGAAGAAGATCAAAACTATGAACAGTAAAATGTCAATAAACTCACAACTACCAAAAACTGAACCTAAAAAAAAACCTAAGTAAACAACTAGAACAGTAACAGAATCACAGAAGTGGAGATCACATGGACAGTTATCAATGGGGAGATGGTCAGGGGAATAGAGGAAAAGGTACAGGGAATAAGAAGCATAAATAGTAAGTACAAAATAGACAGAGGGAGGTTAAGAATAGCCTAGGAAATGGAGAAGCCAAAGAACTTATATATACAACACACAGGCATGGACTAAGGTATTGGGGATGCTGGAGGCAGAGGGGGGTGCAGGATGGAAGGGAATAAAGGGGAGAAAAAAGTGGGACAACTGTAATAGCATAATCAATAAAATATACTTAAAAAAAGAAAATGGTATAAAGGAATTTTTGTTACTTTTCCTAGGCTCCATAATGATATTATAGGCATACAAGGAACATCCTAATTTTTAGGGCTTTATTTTTTTTAAGGAATTTGTGGTGAAATGTCATGTTGTCTGCCACTTAGTGTCAAATAGTTCAGCAAAATAGTTAAATAAATAAAGTAAACATGGGACAATGATCACAACTTTAAAACAGTGTCTAAGGACTTCCAATCAAGATGGAAACATAGGTAAACATGCTTCACCACCTCATGCAACCACAGAAAGAATAACAACTAGACCTCAAAACAAAAAACACCTAGAACCATCAGAAAATCGAGCTGTATGGAAACCTGACAACCAAGGATTTAAAGAAGCACGTTCATCCAGATGGGGAGGGGCAGAGACGCGGTGTGGTACAGAGAGGTGGCGGTGGCAGAAGGTGTGGTCCCGCATTTACATGTAATAGATAAAAATCAGGAGGGATTCATGAGGAGCAAAGGATCCCAGTCCCAGGCCAGACAGCACAGCCCAGGGTTCCAGTGCCAGAAATATAAACCCCCATAAATCTAGCTGTAAAAACCAGTGGAGGTTGGGGTGGTGGAAGAAACTGTCCAATTTTCAGGAGACTGATTAAAGGCCCCATGTGGACCTAGAACATACACAGAACCACCCCCACTGGGACTCAGTACCAGGGCAAGAGCTGGAAGGGCACCAATTGCATAAAGGGAGTAAGTGAAATGACTGGAAACAGGGAGGGTGCCAGGCAAATCTCCAGAAGCCAGGCAGAGGCATTGTCCCCTCTCTGAGCCCTCCACCCACACAAAGCCACAAAGCAGTGAAGCAGGTTGCCCCACCTTGACAATTACCTAAGGCTCCGCCCCACACAATTTACAGGTGCTTCTTCTACAATAGGCCATGCTACTAAGACAGGGAGTCAAAGTAGCTCTACCTAATACACAGAAACAAACACAGGGAGGCTTTCAAATTGAAGAGACAAAGAAATATGGTCCATATGAAAGAACAGAACAAAACCTCAGGAAAAGAACTAAACAAAATGGAGATAACCAACCTATCAGATGCAGAGTTCAAAACACTGGTGATCAGGATGCTCAAAGAACTCACTGAGTATGGTAACAATATAAAAAAGACCCAGGAAGAAACGAACGTTACACTAAGTGAAATTGAGAAAATCTACAGGGGACCAACAGTGGAGGGGATGAAGCCAAGATTCAAATTGACGATTTAGAACACAGGGAAGAAATAAGCAGTCAACCAGAACAGCAAGAACAAAAAAGAATTTTAAAAAATGAGGATAATGTAAGGAACCTCTGGGACATCTCCGAAATGCGCCAACATCTGAATCATAGGGGTGCAAGAGGAAGAAGAGGAAGAACAAGAAATTGAAAACTTATTTGAAAAAAATAATGAAAGAAAACTCCTCTAACTTGGCAAAGGAAATAGACACACAAGTCCAGCAAGCACAAAGTCCCAAATAAGTTGGACCCAAAGAGGACTATACGAGGACACGTCATAATTAAAATGCCAAAGGTTAAAGATAAAGAGAGAATCTTAAAAGCAGCAAGAGAAAAAGCAGAGAGTTACCTACAAAGGAGTTCCCATAAGACTGTCAGCAGATTTCTCAAAAGAAACTTTGCAGGCAAGAAGGGACTGCCAAGAAGTATTCAAAATGATGAAAAGCAAGGACCTACAGCCTATATTACTCTATCCAGCACAGCTATCATTTAGAACGGAAGGGCAGATAAAGTGCTTCCTAGACAAGGTAAAACTTAAGGCATTCATCACCAAGACATTATTACATTATTACATTGTTAAAGGGACTTACTTAAGAAAAAGATCAAAACTACGAACATTAAAATGGCAACATGGGACAACTGTAACAGAACAATAAAAAAATAAACAAAATGGCAACCAATTCACAACTGATCTAAAAAAAAAAAAAAAAATTGAGCAAACAACCAGAACAGGAACAGAATCATAGAGATATGGAGATCATGGAGATCATTTGGAGGGTTTTCAGCTGAGAGGGGGAAGAGGGAGAATGGGGTAATACGGAATAAGAAGCATAAATGATAGGTACAAAACAGACAGGGGGATGTTAGGAATAGTGTAGGAAATGGAGAGGCCAAACAACTTATATGCATGACCCATGGACATGAACAAAGGGGGGAATGCTGGAAGGAAGGGGGATACTGGGTGGATGGGGACAAAGGGAGAAAAATTGGGACAACTGTAATAGCATAATCAATAGAATATATAATTAAAAACTGTTTAATCTAAACAGTGTTTAAATAGTGTTGATAATAGTATTTTCTCAACATTTCTTTACATTTGAACTAGTTCATAATAAATTGCTATAAAAAAGCAAATATGTCAAAATGTTGATTATTTTTGCATTTAGGTAGTGGGTATATTCATGTTGAATATATTATTCCTTCAACTTCTCTTTGTTTCAAACTTTTCATACTAAAAACTTAGGGAAAAAAGTCATGAGAGATATCTAAAATTTTATAGGATTTTATGTAAGAATTATGGCCTATTTTGAAAAGAATTCAAAACAGAATGAAGCACGTAAATAAATGGTTGAATCTAATGAAGTAAGTTAGCTATGACAGGCTCTAATCAGATGGGGAAATTAATTAATGATATAACTGAAATTCTCCCTAGTTTTGGTGAAGTGGCTTGGTTGTATAAAGGCCAAGTAAAATCCAAGAGAATTTGGCATATGAGAGAACTAACAATCACTAGTATTTATAAGTTTATTAGGCATACTATAAATGTGTACTTGAAAAGGTTTGTCAGAGGTCAATGAAGTTATGTAATAAAGAAGTGAAATATTTTAAAAGCATGCAATTTGAAAAGATTTGTCTTTAGTTACTTCGCAAAGGCACCTTTTCAATTAATTGCTGAAATTTGCTACTTTTAACTAAAGTAATGAAATGTATCAGCAGAATGTTATGATTTTCTTTCTTCTTCTTTTAACAGCTTGGGAGAGTCATCCTTGAAGATGTTTTTAAAAACTCACTTGTAGAAGACAAACATGTAGGGACAATATAAGAAAAAGATAAGATTAGAGGATCTAGAAGGTAAAGTGCCTGAATAATAGCAAATCCTGGTGGGGGCGGGAGGGAGGAGCACAAAAGATTCAGAGAAGAAATTATCAAATAAATAAATGAGAGGAAACGTCCCAAAACCAAAGGACATGTGTCTCCGGAATGAAAAGCGCACTGAGTTCCCAGAATGACAAATGAAAAGAACTATGCCAATGTTCACACACACACATCTTGAAATTTCAAAGATCAGTAGATCCTAAAAACTTCCAGACTGAATAAAACAAAAAGACTTAAAGCAAACTTCACAGCACTACTGGACACTAGAAGACAACAGAACCTTCAAAAACTTAACAGAAAATATTTTCTAATCTAGGACTATGTAACTATTTAAATTGACAAGTGAGACTAGAATAAACCCCATTTTCCTGCAACATCTCAAAAAATTACCCTCCCAAACATCCTTTCTCGGGAAACTATTGGAGAATGGGGGAACTCTACCAAAAGAAAGGAATAAACAAATAGAGATGAAGGCAGGGATTCTCGAAAACAAAAGTTTTTGTCATAACTACTTAGCAACAACTGTTTTTAAATTATGTGTTCAGATTAGTTTCAAACATTAAAAAAAAAAAATTTAAAGACACAAAGTGAAAGAAGTGATTGAAGAATAGTGGGTAAGCCCAAAATAAGAAAAGATAGATAGGCAGAGGCCAAATCATGCAGGGTCTTATATGCCCTGCTAAAGGTTTTAGATTTTATCCTAAAAGATGTGAAAAAACCTTTAAGGATTTAAGCAGGGGAGTGACACGACCAGATTCCTATTTTAAAAGATCACTATGGCTACTTGATGGAGGATGGTTTGGAAGCAGGCAAGAGACCATTACAGTAACTTCATAATCTGCTAGCATGGTAGCACTGGAAATGGAGAAAAGGATATAAATTTGAGAGGACTGAAGAACTAGAATCAATCGATTAGAAAAGAGGATGATAGGGAGAGAATGATCATAGATAATGCCCACAGATAATGTTTTTTATGAGTAAATAAGTGGATAATGTTTTTGATGAGTAAATAAGTGGATTATGGTGGCATTAAGTGAAACAGAGAATACCAGAATAGAACATTTTGCCTTGTTTGGTTGTGGGTTTTATTTGGGAGAGGGGTGCAGCAGCAGGAAATGATGAATTGGATATACTTAACATTTTAATTATCTGAAAATCATTCCAGTGGAGATGTTAGGTGAGCATTTGTCAAAACAAAGTTGGAGCTCAGAAGAAAGATCAGGACTGGAAATTTAAATTTGTGAGTTATCATCATAGAGAAGATGAAAAATTTTGTGTAAGTAAAAAGAGCACCCTTGTGTTCATTCACTAAAGATATATTTGTGATATTCTACTATATGCCAGGCACAGTTCTAGATGCTAGTTTATAATAGTGAGCAAAAACTTTATGGTGCAAGATATGCAAGTGGACTTCACTGAGGGTGGTACCAGTCCCTTAGTGTTGCTGAATGACAGAGGATGCTGTTGAAAATCAGAGGATGTTGTTGAAAATCAGAGGATGTTGTTGAAAATGTTGGAGTGCGTTTGTATAGTTATATTAATAGGGGGCTATATTCAGATTTAATAGGTAGAATCAGGTACCCTAGACCTATTCCAATGTCAAGGTACTACCTGTCAGGGTTCTGCCCACACACACACACACACACAAATTATCCTACATCCTATATAACTTTGTCCTATTCCTCTGGATATTCATGTAGGAAAAGTGAAAAAAAAACCCATGTATAATTATTTGAGTTTAGAACTTAAGTCACACATATAAGCACAAGGATTTTTTGCATGGAATTCATACTAAGGGGAACCCCCCAAAAGCCCAAAATTTATTTATAAAACGTTGTGTATTTATTCTTACATGTTTAAATTTCAGTCGCCTTCAAAGTGCTCTGCATTTGATGCAATATACCCATCGAGACTTTCTTTTTCCATTGCTTAAGCAGTTTTTGAACTTGTCAATTTTGATGCCTTTTAGTGCTTCTGCCTTTTTTCATTTCACCTTTTCCACATTGGCAAAACATTTCCCTTTGAGGACTTTTTATGGGGGACAAAGAAAAGTCACTTGGGGCAAGATCAGGTGAATAGGGATGGCAGGGCATAGGGGTCATCCCATTTTTTGTCAAAACCTGCTGAACACTCAGTGCGGTGTGGGCAGGTGTGCTCATAAATCACCCGTCATGAGTCATGAGACGGGCAAACACACTGAAAGAGCCTTCAAAAGAAATCCCTGAAGCCAAATGTGGCCTCTCACAACAACTCCAGCTCGTACATTGACACTTTGGGCTCCTAGAGCACTCACCTAGCGGGGGAAGCCTACGCTACCAGGGGCCTGCCCTCCAGAAGATAATTCCGTTTTGGGGGGAGTCACCCCTCCACACTGGATTGTCTAAATATGCATCTGTAGTATAAATTGAGAAATCAAGAGAAGCTTATACTTTTATTTTATTATCATTTTGTTTTTCTAAACTTTACCAAAATTTATTATATCAGAAAACCAGACGACTGTAACACCACACATGGTAATAACTGAGTTACTCATTTAACATACTTTACCACATTATATTTCTGGCTGCCACATTCATAGTGATTCTAAGTACAGGTGCAAACAAATGACTACTTAACTGAAGTCTTCTTTTGTATCACGCCTGAGTTTTAACATACTAAAATACATATTGTTTTCTGGTAACAACTATTAAAAATTGCATTCCTTTTCATTCTCCTCTATGACAAGGGCATTATACAGACGTTTAAATTGGATTTGTATGTAGTTCCTATTAACCATACATGTCATTCCAGGATAGAAGAGGAGGTTTAACAACATTTGTTTTAAAAAGTGACTTTCAAAGTATTCTAAGATCCTAGCACTGTCCTAAAAGAGGTAAAAGTACAAATTTAAATTTATGTTATACTTATACAGTTACACTTTTTATATGATATAAAATTAGGGATACGATTGTTGACCTCAGTTCTTTACCCAGCACCCACATCTCTGCAAAGGCTTCATGAGGCTGGGGCAGGAGTGGCAGTGTGTGAATTGGAAACCTGGGCCAGAGGAGGCTGGCGCCTTTCTGTTGGCCCTTTTAAGCCCTGCCATCTCCGTGAGAAGAGGGTTCCCTGGGTAGCTGCAGCCCTTTAAACTGAGTATCAGAAAGAACACGAAACAGAAGACAGGAAAATGTCAATAGGCTACAATTAGAGATCCTTATTTTCCTCCCCTCTTTCACCCAGAGAAAGAGAATTAGAGGTTCTTTATTCTACTATTTTCCAAAGTTTCTAAATGAGCATAAATTATTTTCCATTCTCATTAAAAAAGAGTGGAGGGTTACAAAAGAAATGAAATCATTAACTCTACTTGCCATATATTTGTTTCGCCAAGGACGTGAACTTATCAGAGTGCCTTGCACACAGTGGGAGGCCAATAAATATTTGTTGAATAAATTAAACTCCCTCAATTCATCTCTCCAGGTTCCCACTGCAATTCTCCTTTGTTCTTAGTCTTTCTCTCCCTTGTAAGACCAGTTTCTAACTTTTCTCACCCACTCTCGGTTTCTTTCCCTTTCTGATTCTTCCTTCCCTTCCCCTAACTGTTGGGGAAGGAAGGGAGAGAGGGAGAGAAACATCGATATGCAAGAGCTACAGTTGGTTGCCTCTTGCGCACCCCCAGATGGGGACCTGGCCTGCAACCTAGGCATGTACCCTGACTGGGAATCGGACCAGGAGCCTTTTGGTTTGCAGGCGCTCAATTCACTGAACTACATCAGCCAGAGCACCCTCCCCTCCTTTTTTATAAATTGGGTATTGCTTTCCCCTTTCTTTCTTCTCTCTTGTCTCCTCCTTCCATGAAATTTGTCCCCCTTAACTAGCGATAATAAACTTACGCATTGTTTATCGAAAGTGTATTGTTTACAGAAATTTATCCTGTTTTTAGTGTTTAAATAATTTTAAAATAAAAAAATGTATTTATATTTGTGTTAATTTTTAAGAGCTATTTTAATAACACATTAAAAGCTAAATTAAGTTGCTTTTTAATTAGGTGTGAATCTTGTTTGACTTTTCAGTGGTTCAGCGGTTTTGGGTGGAAAAGTTTCACCACCCTTATTTTATACCTTTCCAAAGAAAAGGAATGTCTTCCAGTGACCTTCAAATTTTGAAAATTCTACTTATTTGGATGGACAATATTTGCAAACAGAACCAAGGCCATCATTAGGAACCTTTTGGAACCCAGGCCAAATACCACTGCAACTTCATATATATATTTCTGTCCAGGTAGAATCAGGTTACAGTGAGCATTATGGGCACACCTGAAAGAGAAAATAAATCACAACCATGGGTTGGTCACTGGTCCTTTTTGGACCTTAGATTCCTTTTTAACAAGAGAAAAACCTGGCACTAATGATCTTGAAGGTTTTATCGACATTTGGCATTTTATAAGTGAACTTTAAACAATTTCTAAAAGGGAAGCATAAGCCAAAGCGTAGGTTTTCTCTGTGGAATCCTAGAACTGCAAAGCTGAAGTGGTTCCATGGAGTTGACCTAATGTGACCTGAAATGATAACTTCACCTCTTTGAGTCAATTTCTGTATCTGTAATATGAGACTAACAAGGCCCGTTTTGCCAGGCTACTAGGAGAATTAGAGCTAATACCTGCCTACTCTTAAAAACAATGGGCCCAAATGAAGTCACTTATGTTTAGCCTCACGTCAGCAAACTGAGACTTAACTACAGTTTAGAATCTCCCAGAGATAGAATCTTAAACCAGTCAATTGGGAATCACCTGATCAGCACTAGTTTTGTAATCTGACAGAGACCCTCCTGCCATCCTCTGAAGGGAAGTAACCTCGCAATAACCAACTGGCTTTTTTGCCAGTGTAACTTCCCCGTTTTCCCTCCCTTCTGTTTATAAAAGTCTTTCATTTTGTAGAGTCCTTGGAGCTCCTTTCTTTCTGCTAGATTGGATGCTGCCCCTATTCAAATTGATTTTGCTCAAATAAACTCTTAAGATGTTTAATATGCCTCAGTTTCTCTTTCATCACTACCATATGGAAGGCATTCAACAAATGACAGATATTATTTGGCCCAAACTTCCTAATTTCTAGACCAAAGAGGTCATTGATTACTGGCCCAAAGTGACCAGGCTGGTACCCGTCAGATCTCCTTAATCCCCATTTAGCCTTCTCTCCCCTGACTCCTTCATAAAGTCAATTTCAAGTATATGATTTTGACCCCAAGGCTGAACATCTACTAATTTTCAGCATTTTAGGAGGTTTACCTCCATTTATAATAAATAAAAAGCAAGAGAGAACAACCCAAATTACTAAACAAGTGTTAAGTGCTATAGAGATTTAGAGCAAGAAGAGGGCCTTTCTGAAACTGCTCTCCTCAAGTTTGTTTGGATGTTGCTATCATCAAAGAGCAGCTAAGGAAGGGCTGAGTTAGCGGTTCCTTCCAGATCTAGCCTGGGAATGTGTGTGTGCATGCATGTGTGTTTGGCAAACTTTAAAAACAGGAATCCATGAGGGCAATTACTTACTGTACCATTTTTAAAATGCACTGACAAGGGCACATTTGATAGAGAACAAAAGTCCCCTTAAGAAAAGATCTCAAATTCTCTTTAAAATACTATTGTTATCAGTGATTATAGATAAAAGGAGAACATATTGAAAATATTTGTCACTGCAACGTTTTTGTCCTTTCAAACTGCATAATAATTAAGGAGAGCGGTATATTTTAATAAACAAACAACTTACAGTTGCCAATAAGGAGAGCAATTTTATCTCATAAAAAAGTCTTTAAATGTTCCTTCTGAAGATGATATTGGTTTGGATAGAGTGTATGTGTAACATTAATACTAACAGTACCTTAAATTCCTCTAGTGCTTTAAGGTGATAAAATACTTTTACGTAATTCTGATTATGTTTTCTTCCTCATAACAATCTCATGGCAAAAATAGGTCAGTTATTATCTTACAGATTAAGAAACCCAAGCTTATGCAACTTGCTCCATAAATGGTGGAATGACCTCCCACCAAGTCATTTGGCTCTTTTTCCAATGTGGTTGTTTTTTTGACTACATCATAGTGCCTTATGAATTTGATACTACTTCATGTTTTTTCCTTTTCACACACCTGTACATTCATAGACACTGACTTATTTCCAAGTAGGCATCACAGCTCCAAATAAGCAAGAATCCTTTGGGCTCTTGGTTAATCAGAAGAAATCTTTCTGAATTTGCCTACTTCCCATTATTTGTTTGTTTTTCATTATAAAATTTCTCAGAGAGTAGAAGGGACCAGGACACATACTTTGGTAAACAGATTTTTGCCTTTCCTCAGTTACTGAAAGTTTGGGGAAAGAAGGAGGTGTGATTTGAGCAAGGTAGAAGAATCTCATGGTTTTCTGTGGTGGCTCGGTGAGCGACTGGAGCCTGTCTTGTTGTAAGCCCAAAGTCCACTGGTTGAAATCCTACTTTGAAGAACATTATACTTTGGGGCTTGTCTATTTATTTTCTTTTTCAAATGCAGTTTATCTAATACTCATATAAGGTTAAAAACAAAACAAAACTTCCCAGCATTCTCAGCATTGGGTTCAAGTACTGTGTTCACAATCAGAGGCAATGTGAGCTGGCAGAGCTGGGGCACGGGCTGGGAGGGTCAGAGTCTGTCAACTGGTACCAGGAGAAATGAGAGATAAACATATTATCTGTTTACACCCAGCCTCTGCCTAAGTCCAGGGTAACATACTTCTCCATTTTCTGACTCTCCCATGCTGGCCCCCCCAGGACTTCTGTTTACGGAGGCTTATTTGATTCTTGAATTTCAAGCTAAGCATTCTATGTACTTTAAAAAAGTCCTATAGCCCTGAAACATGGTCCTGGCATGCAGGTGGGGGAATGAAAGGGAGCTCATGCCCTCATCAAGATCTCAGTGGGAAATGTTTATAGACTATTCTCCTGACCACTACTGAAATGTAACCATTAAGCTTCAAAAAATTGTTCTAGTCTCTTATCTTTCATCATTCCATTTTACCTTTCCTCTAACACTCAGAATAAACTCTACTATCTACTTGTTCATTATCTTCTAAAAAAAGGCAGACTAAATAAAATTCCAAAATTAGATTACAATGTGGAATATCCTTCAAAGGATTTGTTCTTTTTAAAGCATTTGTTTTTCTTTTTAAAGTAATTTAAGCTTAATACTGTCCCAGAAAACCAAATGGATATATTTGCAAATAACTGTGTGTGGAGAAAATACATTTCAGCTCTTAGGTAGCACTGCCTCACCCTCCAAACTTTTTTTTTTTAGTTATAAAATAAAACACAGAAACAGAAGACAACCCAAAGGAAATGTCTGTCTTAATGAACATTTTTAAGGCAAACACCTTGTAACCACCACCAGGTCAAAAAACAGACCTTCACTACCTATCCTTAGAAGCCTCTTCCACATGCCCCTTCTCAATCACAACTTCTTCCCTACCACTACCACCTAATAAGTAACCATTATCCTACTTTTATAGTAATCCCTTTCACTTTCCTTTTCCTTTAATGGTTTTATTACTCAAATGTTTACCCCTAGAGAGTACAGTCTCTGACCCCCATACACATATACACATTTGATTTTTTTTAACTTTTAAAAAGATTTTATTTATTTATTTTTAGAAAGAGGGGTAGGGAGGGAGAAAGAGAGAGAACATCAATGTGTGGTTGCCTCTCGCACCTCCCCTATAGGGACCTGGCTTGCAACCCAGGCATGTGCCCTGACTGGGAATCAAACTGGCGACCCTTTGATTCACAGGCTGGCACTCTGAGCCACACCAGCCAGAGCCACATATACACACTTTAAAAAATTTCTGATATATACTTTTTTTTTAACTTTATAATTTCTCTCTTAAAGAGCAGAGGCCTTCTGACCTATAGAGTCTTCCATAGCCAGGACTTTGCAAATTGCATGATCATGATGCCATTCGACATGTCCCTGTGTTTCCTACAAACTGGCTGCTGGATCTCAAGTCTAGTTCAGATTTAGGTTCAATCCCATTGACAGCATTATAGGTGGTAGTATGGTTTTTCCTCAAGAGGCACATGTCTAGTTCTATGATCTTTGAAAATGTTAATGCATAATGCCTTTATCTACTGATTCATGGGAAGTTGCAAAATTAGGACATTCTATCATTTCTATTTTATGTAACAGTGGACTACTTTTATGTAGATTCACTTCCCCTTATATCTTATTTCATTACCCAAATAACCAAACAACTTTTTAAAGCCCCTTATAGGAGAGATCCTGCCATCATCGTCTTGAAGTAGTTCTCTTGGGGTCCTATGCCTTTGGACTCTGACTACTTGTTTGTTGAATTTGCCTGAGACATTCCCTATAAATGAGACTGAGGCACACTGAAGTGGTGTGTAAAGCAGATGTATATTAATAAAGGTTTAATAGTAAATTCCGGACACTAAGAAACTTAAAATTCTTGTATTCAAGGTCTAGTCTTTGCTTTCTGAGGGTCATAAGCCTTTATGACTTTCACAAAGAGATTGTTAACAAAGGTGAACTGATGGAAGTGAAGTAAAAAGGATTCTTGTGAATCTATTTCAGGTCAGTATGCAGGGAACTGGCTGCCTTCCCTATAGAAAGTCAGAAATTAAATAATTATTTCAATCTGTATTTGAGCACAACTTGGACTGCAAATGAAAGTGATTATTCTTTCAAATATTCTTACTTGATATGCAGTGATCTAGAGATCATACAACTAATCCAAACATTTAGTTAAAAAATTGCAAACATAATTACATTGAGAGTTCAAAAATCTTGGGATTTTTGTTTTTTTATATTGACTACTACACATATGATATAGTAGGTAGAAAGAATAATTAGTTCTTATATGATCATTGGTAATAACTATGGCTTTAAAAATATTTTCATTTTAGGATAGTCAACTTTAGTTGTTTAATGTTAACAGCTGAAGGCATTTAAGGTGCCTGCTGGAAGCGCTCAGTTCACCTGGACGCAGTTAGGTGGAAGTGCCATACCTCAGTGAGTGTCCAGCAAGAACTTTGGGATCGGATGGTCTGGGTTCTTGGTTCTTCAGCACCACTTAGTAGTTTAATGACCTTAGATACTTGGGTTTTGTCTTAATTTTCTTCATTTGTAAACCTGAGTAATCAAATCTCTCAGAGTTGCTGAGAAATTTAAGTGATGTAAAACACTGGGAAAAGTGCTTTGTAATACTTACTGTTGATAGATGTTCTATCTAAGGAGACCTAAATGACAGTTAATGGGATAAACTGTATTGCCTTTTGATATTGGCCATTAAGACAACTGAAAATTTCAGGTCTGCCAACAGGACATTAGGAAGGGTTTCAGCTTCACATGTACATCTGAGAGGTTCATCTTTTGGAGATGCACTGAAGTAGAAATAAAATGATAAAGTCAGCATACACTTGTGCTTTCTGTGAATATACATTTGTTATATTCCATCTCCTTGAGGTTTACTTAAAGAAAGTATCAGGTCTGATACACTATTACAGACAAAAATAGAACCATATAATCTTAGCCTGGTTCTCCAACCTGTGGGCCAAATTTTTATATTACAAATCTGCAGAGAAAAAACTGTCCAGAAAGGAAGAATTTGTTTCAAGAATTCTTGTAGGAACATTACAAAGGTTTTTTTTTTTCTTCCTTTTTTTTTTTGATATGAAGAGCATTAATACCGTACTTTATAGAAATGGAAATAAAGGCATTAGTTTGAATAATCTTCCATGTTACTTTAGTTGTAAAGTTTGGATCCTATAACACTCAAATTGTTTATATTTATTTTTACTACTGAACACTGTGGGAGACGCAATGCTATGTGTTCACCAAGCCATTTTTCATGTCCATCTTCCCCAGGCACACAAGAAGTGAAACCTCCTAGGCTTCTTAATCAGACCAGGCCACGTAACTAGTTCAGGCCAATAAAATGTCAGCGGAAGTGAAAGGTTCACTCTCTGATGAGACAAAGAAAAGCCTTGGCAGAATTCTCCAATCAAGCTCATTCCAATTTAGCTCTTCTACCAATCTAATGTTGGGTTGACAGAGCCAGAGATGGAAGCAGCTGGGACTACTGAGTCACCACTTGGAGGAAAGCTGCCCTATAGTCACCTGCCCTTCAGGTGACTAGTGCAGCATCATAACTTAGTCCATCCTGATTCAAACACAGTACTGGCGGCTTTACAGTCATTTAAAGTGAAGTGAAATACCAGAAATGTGGAATGACCTCTAGATCACTAAGATCAAATTATAATGAAAAAATTTATAGTTTTTTAAAATTAATACTGTTGACCCTGAAACCCAATTTTGTTGTGTAGTACAATTGTCTGGCAACCATTTGGAACCTATTTGAATGAGAGTCAAACTATTTTCTCATATTACTAATATTTCAATTCTGATCTTAGTCTTAGTGCCCAAATTAGTTATCAGAGACTTTTGTTAACAAAAAAGTTGACTCAGAATTTAAGAAATCACACTATTATTAACTTATATGGTTTTCAACATTTTAAAAATAGAAGTTTGCATAATCAGTAACATTTTATTAGTATGTAACTTTTTAAAGCACAAAAGCCATTAGAAATCATGACAGGATTGATACTATTTCTTTCCTTTTATGTTTTCTAGCACTAGTTTTATAGGGCCATACCTAGATTTTTTTTGAATGTTGAAATATTTTTCTTGTAACACAACCAGTTTTCCAATAATTTGCTCTGTTTATTTAAAATTTGTAAACCAACTTTGCTATATAGCATATAGTTTCATTAAACTCAAGGTTTGAGAAAAATGTGTTTTTCCTCCCTTTTTTGATCAGACTGCAAACCCGGGATAGAGGACTCCAGGCAAAACGTATTTAAACAATTCCATTGTTCCTAATTCCTCCTTCCGTCAAATGTACGGGGAGAGATCCGGGCTCCACAACTTTCTATAGGCATTAGCTGTCCTGGGGCTACGCGAGTTTTACAACTCAGATCACTAACTTTTCCGTTTTATACCTTTAATAATTGAAGGAGGGTATTCGCAGTTCAGACATCGAATCCACCCTGGCGGTGCAGGCGTGAGGGTGTCCTCCTTCCGACGGGTGGGTGTGTCCCGGGAAGGAGAGGTGACACCCCCCACCGTGGGGCCGGAGGCCACAGCCCGGAGCCCAGCTTTCCCAGCGTGCCCCGCGCGCCGAGGGGACTCTT
Source organism: Pteronotus mesoamericanus (assembly GCF_021234165.1). NCBI lineage: Eukaryota > Metazoa > Chordata > Mammalia > Chiroptera > Mormoopidae > Pteronotus > Pteronotus mesoamericanus. The sequence continues at coordinate 6,529,320 of NW_026555085.1, forward strand.
AACGTGAAGCGCCGGGTGATTCAGCCGCGTGGCCGCGCCGGCCAGGGCAGGGGGCGCGCGCCGCTGCGGCACGGCCGGTCCCGGCGGCGGCCTCTCCCGGTGCGCGTGTCCCACACGGATTCGGGGTCCTGGCACCAGATCGCTGCAGAAAGCGGCAGGTAAGTCGCGGCGGGCATGGCTCCGAGATTTGCCTTTGTGTCGGGGGGCGTCTCCCCAGGACGCCGCTCGGGCGGAAGTCCGCCGGGTCCGACCCCCCAGTGAAAAGGCTGCAGGAGTGAAATCATCGCGAGGAAAAATGTCGGCAAATAGGTTCCGGGCTCCTGTTTCAGTGCGGAGGGTGAGGTCTGAAGGTCTGAAGATCCCGGGAAGGGATTACGTGTATGGAAATCGTAAATACAGTCGTAGAGACAGCTGAAGTGTAACTTGTGTGTTTCCTGCAGGCCTTTGGTGTTTTTATCCCGCCAGAAATGACGAGAACTTCGGAGTGTTTATTGATAAGATTTGCGGACACGATTATTTTTCTGGCAATTAATGGAACTCGTTAAAAATTATGTAGTTGGTCGGACTTCCTCCTAAACTCGAGCAGAGGGTGCATTTTGCTATCTCTTTTCACCCCTGCTTCAGACTTCTCTGCATCCCACAGCTAGCTTTTATCAGTGGCTCTGCCTGCAAAAGAGCTGGGAGAGCCTTAACCGGTCTTTTTCGTTTAAATAAAACTTTTTTTTTTTTAAATAGTGTCTTCAGGTTTGCAAGCTTAGCTCTACCCTATCAATCAATCAATAAACCTCTTCTGTTTTGGAGTTCATGACTCCAAAAATTCGTAGGTCGAACCGACTTATGAACAAACCAGCGAGCAAACTAACAGGATAAACAAGGCTGTGGAGGAAGAACTGTTAACCAGTTTGTGAAAATGCATTTTCCAGGCTCTTTCACTGTGCCCCTGTTGGCTGCTAAACAACCAGCTGCAGCTGCTACCTGAGAAATTGAGGGGGGTTTTTTAATGGCTCCCAAAACAAAGAGTTATAGTAATATCAGTGGAATATGATGAATCCAGAGTCAAAGGTCTTCACTCTCAACTCTGCCCCCTCCCTCAGATTCTGGCACAGGAATTCTCAAATTCTCAAACATAAGTTTGCTCCTTAAGAATGCCAATGCCACTCCCAGAAATTTGATTCTAGAGACCTGTGTTGGATCCCTGAGTATGCATTTTAAGCAAGCACCCTCTCTCAGTCTGTTACTGGTGATCTGGGGACCACACTTTGAGCAACACCACTATAGGGCTGGCCTGAGGATTTTTTGAACTGCCCAGCCCCCTATCCCTTTGTTGATTTACATTCCCCTGTCCCCTAACTAGTAATAAGCCAAGAAGCTCTGGCTCCAGAAGGAAACTTCAGAAAAGAGTGTTTTCTTGGACTTTGACACCAGGGTAGGAAATGACTTTCATACATATTTCTAATAATGCCTTGGTGCCTTAGAGATAGCCAGTGGCTATTAATCTGTACTTTTTCCCTCTGGAGGCTACTCTCAATATTATCAGACCAACAGTGTCATTATGCCGAATTTCCCTCTCTCGTCTAACTCAATATCCTTCCATTAGAACTAGGCTAGCCAGTGCTGTGTAATTCCCATGGCCCTGAGCTCTCAGATTCCTGGCATGTAGTCGTACCAGTAGCACTTAGGAGGGCTTTCAGTTCCCTCATCAAATACCCCAGTAGTGCCTGTTTTGTACAAAGCATTGTCTTCGACTCTTTTAGCTGCAGCACTGGGGAGATGGCAGTTAACATTGCTCCCTTGAGGCAAGGCAAGATCACCTCCTCTGCTGCTAAAAGCGTTTTCTGTTTCTTAGTCCCTCTTCAAATAGATGCATAGGGATGTTACGCCATGTGTTTCATTAGAGTTAGAGTTAAGCCATGTGTTTCAGACCTTTTTTTCTTTGGTATCTTTTTAATGTCTGATATCTCCTCTTAATCCATCTTTTTCTCTTGGTTCACAAAACGTTGTCTTTCGTTCTGTAGTCCTGGCCTTCCTGATTATGAATCATGTCTTCGGCTGCCCCCAAGTCTGAACATGCCTGGCCCTCCTTGGCTAACTGGAGTAAAAAGTTTAGGGAAATTGTTGGAAAATGCATGATACCTAGTTGGAACACCAGAGGCATGAAAGTATAAAGCTTAGAGATATAAGGAGGCCTATTACAAACTTATCTAGCATAATCCTCTCGTTTGCCAGATAAAGAATCTGAGAGATGAGATGGCAGAGTGAGGACTCCTGGCTCCTCGCCCAGTGCTCTTCCCTCTAAGTCCTATCAGGAAAAATGCTGCAAAAATGGAAGAAGGGTCCAGAGAAATTAAGTTATAAGGAGATGAAGAAAATGGAGAGACTTTCACATGACTACAAAAGCAGGATTATTTGGGAAAAAAAAATGGAGATTGAAGGAGAATTTGATCGAACCATATATATCATGAAGAGTGGGAGTACTAAAATAAGGAACTCTGTCTGAAGCTTGAAATAAATAGTAAAAGGAAAAATAAGAGCAAATAGGTAGTTTTCTTATAATCCCAAGAGATTTTTTTTTAAAGAGTCAGTAAATGTTAAGTACATTGACTCATTTTTATTATATGTTAGATGTTCGAATCTAACATACAATAAAATGCAATGTCCAGAATCTTTTGAAGTTGTCATAACTGTACTGTTGTCCTTACTAGTTATTTGATATCTCTGTGGGAGACAGAATATAAGACTGATGTGACTACTAATATGATTCAGTATATCCTGATATTCCTACAGGAAGTGAGATTATTGGAATAGTATATTGTTCATTTCTGAACAGTGGAAAGGAAAGAAATATGGATGAAAGAGGAGAACCGTTTGATACTTTTGCTTGGAGTCCCCAAATTAGACATTGTTGGATTTTTTTATATTCATGAAAACTAGAATTAGAAATACTGTGGTAAGGACTTAGTAATTCATAGACATTATTATATACCAGATGGTGTACTAAATGCTTTTACGTCAATCGTCTCATTTTTTTATCTCCATTTTATAAGTGAGGAATCTAAGGCGCAATAAGCTTAATCTTTCCCAAAGTCTTAAACCTAGTAAATGGTCAGTGTTCAAACTTAAATCTGGCTGACTCCAAAGCCATGAAGATTTATGTTCAATAGTATAATTGACCCTTGAACATGAACTTGAACTGCATGGTTTCATATATGGAATTCTTTTCAAATGACTGCGTTTCAGTTCGCCCTCACAGTTTAAGCCTGTGTTATCCGAGGGTCAGCTCCACGTTTGGGAACCTTAGTATGCAGGGGCTTGTCCAGATTTTGGACAATGTAAAAGGTCATGCCTCTGACCTGCACTGTTCAAGGGTCAGCTGTACTTCATTGGGTAGTGGTTAAAAATGTGGGCTTTGGAGTCAATCTTTCCTTAGTTTCAGACGCAAGCTCCTTCATTTACTATCTTGGATGACGTACTCATCAGTTTCTGTGTGGCTGAAATAGTGATTGTAACATTACCTACCTACCTCATAGGGTTATTAGGATTGAGATAATTTATGTAAAGTGCTTACAACTGTACCTGAAGACACTGAAAGTTCTCAGGAAATGCTGGCTGTTCATTGTTTTTAAAAACAGTATAATTTAATTTATTTGAAGATACTGTTTTCTTTATATTCAGGTAGTCTTTTCTACTATTGAAATTCTAAGACTTTCTGATAAGTACAGATATAAAGTAAACTATCTCTGTTCTTACTGAAACAGGGTGAGCCTTACTACAAGTTTGGAAAGCACTGAGATATAGTGGAAAGCTCTGTAACCCAGGCCAGAGGATTTGGTTTCAGTTGTCTCTGTTATTGTATTCCCATTTATTTCATAGAGAAGGTTGTAAAGACCAGATAAAGTATCAAATACTAACAAAATAATTGGATGCTATACAAATGTAAAATACTGGTATCAAAATTATAGAGGAAAGTGAAAATAAATTATTGTTGAGATTATTAGAAGAAATTTCCAACTTCTTTAGAATAAAATAGTTCTATATGAAGATCACAGTCTATACTAGAAAATCCTATTAGACTCCTTCAATGTGTTTGTCTTAAATCTCTTTTTGGTGGTAGATAGCGAAATTTAATTTTGGAAGTTGTTAACCTGTGTATTCGTGTGCTAGGGTTGCCATAATTGCCCTAAACTGTTCTAAGCTTTTTTTTTTTAAGTTGGAATATTCAGACATTTTAATAGAAAAAAATTGGAACTGAAAATATTCCCCATTCAGCAGAATCTCCTCTGAGCACCTGTAGAGGGTTGTTTTTTTTTTCCATTTGTTCTAAGCTTTTATTAAAAGAAAAAATTCCATCATTTTCTTTAAGAGTCCCCTGTGTTTAGAGATACATTTTCTTTTTTTTCTCATTTTAAAAGTAATGACATTCATTTTAGAGACTTTGAATTATTTAGTAAAACACAATTTAAAAATAAAATCATAAGATGAGCCTACATTTAAGGGAAAATAATATTTTCCATCTTTTTTCTGTGAATGTATTTATTATTTAAACCTACCTTTTTTTTGTTTAAGATTTTATTTATTTATTTTTAGAGACAGAGGAAGGGAGTGAGAAAGACAGGGAAAGAAACATCAATGTGTGGTTGCCTATCACATACCTGGTCTTCAACCGAGGCATGTGCCTTGACTGGGAATCGAATTGGCAACCCTTTGGTTCACAGGCCAGCACTCAATCCACTGAGCCACACTAGCCAGGGCTCAACCTGCCTTTTTTAAACCTAATATGTCAATACTGTTTCATGCTATTTTAGTTTTTTTTTTTTTTAATTTATTGGGTTGTGCTATTTTAGTTATTATTCTAAAACTTTTTTAGTCTTTTAATGTGGTGAATGATATTGTCAAATTAAAAAAATGACAACAGCCAACGCAACAATAATCTTAATCTCTTTTCTTGTTTTAGCACTTGAATGGCCTACCAAGAAAATCTTTTAAGTACTCAAAAAACTCTATGTCATTATGTCTGAAATCCAGATGGATTTACTTTATTGATTTAACACATATCACGTGCCATATATTGTTCTAACTACTTTGTAAATGTTATTTAATACTCAAAAACTTTATAAAGTAGGTGCCATTATTATCTTCCATTTTACAGATGAGGAAACTGAGGAAGAAAGAGGGTAGGAAAGTTGCCACAGTCACATAGCTAAAATATAGTAGAAGGAAGACTCAAACCCAGACTTTTGGCTTTGGAGTCTGTAACTGTTAAACTTATACTGTGTTACCTCTCCTAATTCAGATTTACTTCATGATTTCTATGTAAGTTTCACAGTTTTGGAGCTATGATTCCAAGCCCAAGTCCTGAGGCCAGGACATAGAACCATCCTTTGCTGATAATGGACACATCTAGAACCTTTTCTGTTTAAATAGTTGCTATGAGAGAACCTCTAAATCAATAACCTCCAGATGAGGGCTGATTTTACAATCTAAGTTCAAATTAAGGTCTTACTCAATTCCACTGTAATTTCAACTTTATTACCTAAAAATTGGCTAGATGAAATTCTATAATTTCCATACAGGGTGCTTCTATCTTTTGATTGGGTTCAACTAGTTATGGTCACTCTAATAACCTCATGATTCCTAAGAAAAAGCCAGTCAGTATATGACAGAATCTCTAGGGTGAGGTCCCTAATGTTAAGGACATTGTTGTGCTTGCTATTACCTAACCTAAGGAAGAGACACTCAAGCTCTTAAATATTACTTAATAGCAAACTTCCAGGAAATAGCCAAGGGATATACTAATAGTAATAATAGCTTAAAAGGAACAGTGCAAGAGAGTACAATTTAAAGAATTTTAAAATGTATTAGTCAATACAGTACGCCATTTTACAGGAAAAAGCTGAGTGTGTACAGTAAGAAAAGACATTAATGTCATGGGGGAGAGATCCATGGATCAGTACATGTTGAAAATTCCTTTCTAAAAAAAAAAAAAGATTTTTTTTATTTTTAGAGAGAGGAGAAGGGAGGGAGAAAGGAGAGAAACATCGATGTGAGATGTTGCCTCCAACTTTTCATCTGTGGGAAGATGTCCAGCCCACTGAGCCACACTCTTCAGGGTTATATGTTGAAAATTCTGGAGGCAATCCATATCACTGTCAGAAGATGATTTAAGGACTGGTTCTGGTTAGTGTCAAAGGTTTTCACTGGTTCTTAGCAAAAGTGAGGGCAATGCAAACGATCACACACATATACACACACACCAGTTTTAAAACACTTGACATTAAGACATCAATCTAATAATAGGTTTTTAAGAAAAAGAAGTGCTATCATTAAATACATACATGATTTTAAGATACATCCCAATTTCAAAAATACTAAAATGTGGACTGAAGAATTATAGTATATGTTAATATAATGCTTTCTTAAGAAAGACCACCTTTTGTACCCAAATTATATCTTTGCTTCTTTTCTTTATGTTAATTTCTTTATAATTTATTGAGTTTTAGAGTGAGAAAGGGAGAGAGGAAAAAACATTGATTCCTTGCTCCACCCATTCATGCATTCATTGGTTGATCAACCTACTTTTGGCACAACCTGTATGTTGATTAATTTGCTGATAATCTGAAAAGATTACCAAAAACTTCTCTGTAGTTTGGAGAGATTAAAAAAGAAACCTAATTGATAAAACTGTAGTTCTAAAGCTTCAGGTTTGGTTTATAAAAATAACATGTTTATTATCTGTAAATGTTTGGAATTTAGAGTTAACAGTGGCATGATAATTGTTTTATTACCTCCACAAGTGGATATATTCAGAATTCAGTTCTTATTCTCTGTAAAAATACAGATACCCAGAGCTATATTATAAATAGAGGGTTATCGGTATTGGAATTGGGATAAGGGATGATGGGGTGGCTAGGTATTAATGCAAGAAAGGAGAAACAAGCAGATATTTTTTAAAATAAGGTTTTTGAATATGATTTTTGTAAGCTTGAGACTAGTTTTGGATATTTAATATAACAGCTAACACTCGTTCAGTGTTTACCCTAAGGCAGAGACTGTGCTTTATTTGAAGTATCTGTAATTTCTAAAACAGTTCTCCCAAATAGCTACTATTATTATTCTTAATTTGCAGGTAAGAAAATTGAGGCTCAGGAAAGTTAGTCATGTGCCCACATTCACCCAACGAGTAAGCGGTAGAATCAAGAACCAACCCAGGTGATATGGTCCCAGAGCACTTGCTGGTAAATATAGGAGACAGGGTAGCTTATGGTTAAATACAGTTTCCCTTCATTTGAGACTTTGTGAGGGAGGAGTAATGCAAATGGAAAAATATTTTATAGCATCAGTTCTTTGAAAAGAAAAAAATAAAAGAGAAAGGGATTGGGGAAGGGGATTGATCTCTACTAGGGATTAATTATACAATTGCTTTGGCTCACAGGGAGAATATATAAGGAAGGCATGTGTAGAAACCTTGACCAGTATTCAAGAAATGCAGTACCATGAGTTTTTTTCTACACAGAAAAAGGTCTTCTTGTATAGCTGCAATATTAATCTAGAAATATATAATCTATCTTAAAGTATATAATGTATTTCTATTAAAATAGCTGTAGTAAATTTACATTTTACTTTTTGAATTAAAAATTCTATTAAACAGTGACTCTTAACAATAAACATCAAACTTACTCTAGTACTAATAGTTTTAATTATCCACACATATATTTGTTACTATTTCATTGGAATGAGTTAACGGCAGTAGTAAGTAAAGCAAATTTTTACTTCCATCTAATGAGAGAACAAACAAAGCTACATTTTGGGTCATAAACTGGTACAGGAAGTCTGAATGTGTGCAGTTGCAATCTCCATTAAATTTAATGTTCAGTGAAAATTATCACAATCATTCTAAAACTAATAAAGTTTTACTTTATTCTACTCAAGGCAGAAGAAAAAGTATAAATAACTAGTTAAGACATCATATTAAAGAATAGGAGGAAAAAATGTCCCTCTTGACAACTTAAAAATATTGTAGAACTTCTAGATAAGTGACAGAAAAACAATGGCAAGATATTAAACTAAAATTATATATGACATTGGCACAGAAATAGATGGATCAGTGGAACAGAGTTTAAAGATCAGACCAAGCATATATTATGTTAGTATTTGATAAAATTGACATCTCAAATTAGTGTAGGGAAAAAAATGGACTCCTTAAGACAGTTAGGTGGCTAACCACTCGAATTTTGTTTGATCTGTACCTTAATGTAAATGCCAGAATAAACTATGTGTGGGTTAAAGGTTAAATTTTTTTAAGGAAAAAAAACTGTGTACTGTATTGAGTAAAATTTGGTACATCCATATAATGGAAATTATGTACCACTGAAAATGATGTAAGCCCTGGCTGGTGTGGCTCAGTGGACTGAGCAAGGGCCTGCAAACTGGAAGGTCGGTGGTTCGATGCCCAGTCAGGCACATGCCTGGGTTGTGGGCCTGGTCCCTGAATGGAGTGTGAGAGAGGTGGCTGATGGATATTTCTCTCCCTCTCTTTCTCCCTCCCTTCCCCTCTCTCTAAAAATAAATAAAATCTTTTTTTAAAAAGTTGAGTATTTTTAAAAAATGATGTAAGATTATGATTATTGACATACAACCATGTTCATTGTATGCAGAGAATACAAAATAGTATTTACAGCAGAATTTAAAATTGTAAAAATAAAAAATAACATTTATGTATTTATACTTAGGAAAGTCAGGAAGTGGAGTTATGGGTGATTTTTGTCTTTTTAGTATTTTCTGCCAGGAACAATGAACACATACTACCCAAGTGCAGGATTATTTTTTGTCTTTGTTTTTTAAAACTGTGCAGCAGTAAAAGAGCTTTAAAAAAAAATGCCAGCTTGGCAGGGGAAGAGAAAGGATGTGGCATTTTCCTCAGGGAAAAATGGGAAGACACAGAAGATCAGGTACTGAAGCAAAAGATAATAATTCAGAGAAGTCCAAAAGCAATACAGTATGTAATTTCACTACATCAGAACGGGAAAGGTAGCTGAAATCAGGAAAACCATACAATAGTCAGAACATAAATATACTCAAAAGTGGAAGGAGCTCAAGGAACTTAAAGAGTCAAGTAAGTGCTAAGTAGTCATACAAGGGAGATGCACATACCCACATTTATCTCATGTCCTTATATAGCGCCTTATGCTTTTTGAGGGCTTTCCCATACATCCCATTTGAGAAAGGATTGTCCCACTTGGTAGTGGTAGATGCATCCCATTTTTATGGCTAAGACACTGAGGCTTAAAAGGATGTTTTTCTTGGTGACATGGCTAGTTAATAACAAAGCTAAAGCCATAACCTGCTTTGCTTCAGTTGAGTGGGTGGTCCTGTCATCCTCTCTTTCAATTTTTTAAAAAATTGAGGGAGGGAGAGAGACATTGATTTGCTGTTCCACTTATTTATGTGTTCATTGGTTGATGCTTCTATGTGCCCTGATGGGATTGAACCCGTCACCTTGGCATATCTGGATCACTCTCTAATCAGCTGAACTACTGGACCAGGGCCTATAATGCTATCTTGTTATCTCACAAACTACCAAAGAGATGTAAGCAAGGCATGGGAAACATCCAGTGATTCTAGTCAAGCCTAATAAACTTGATATGAATAAATCAAGTTTATTTCAAATCAAGTTAAATTCAAATCAAGTTTATGAATAAATCACTGCTATTACCCAGTGTCCAACCAACATAGGTTTTTTTCCTTACCACCCGAAACTTTTAAGGCTCTCAAAAATGAAATTTTGGAAGCATTGCTGAAAATAAATAACTTTTTAAATGACCACATTAGAATGAAATCATATTTCACTTACCAGATCAGCAAAAATAAAGACTGAAACACTGTTAACAGGAGTTCTGGAGAATGGACACTCCATGCTTCTGGAAGGAGTGAAAATTGGAATATTTATAAAGGGTAATCTGGAGAGACTTCCAGCCAAGATGGAGGCTTAGGTAGAGACATTTTGCCTCCTTTCGCAACCGAAAGGACAACAACAAATTTAAAAACAAAAAATAACCAGAACTGCCAGAAAATCGAATCTTTTGGAAGTCCGACAACCAAGGAGCTAAAGAAGAAACATTCACCGAGACCAATAGGAGGGGTGGAGACGGGCAGCCAGGGCGGTGAAGTGAAGATGCGCAGCAGGATGGAGGCTGGAGGGCCAGGCAGTCCCATATTTGCATGTGGATAAACCGTGAGGAACAGCTGGGGAGCAAGACAGACTGAGCAACCCAGGGTTCCAGTGTGGGAAAAGAAAGCCTCAAAACCTCTGGCTATAAAAAACAGTGGGGATTGTGGCAGCAGGAGACACTCCCATCCTCACAGGAGAGTCTATTGGAGAGACCCACAGGGTCCTAGACCATACACAAACCCACCTACCTGGGAATCAGCACCAGAACGGCCCAGTTTGCTTACGGGTGAGGGGGAAAGTGACTGAAAGCTGGCCAAGAACCTATCAAGCAGCATTGTTCCCTCTTGGACCCCTCCCCCACGTGCAGCATCATAGCTCAGAGACCTGGGTTGCCCCACCATGTCAAATACCTAAGACTCTGCCCCTCCCAATGTAGCAGGTGCACTGAGACAAAGAAATATGGCCCAAATGAAAGAGCAGATTAAAGTTCCAAAAGTAGAACTAAGCGATGAACAGATAACCAGCCTATCAGATGCACAGTTCAAAACACTGGTAATCAGGATGTTCACTGAATTGGTTGAGAATGGTTGCAAAATGGAGGAAAAAATGAAGACTGTGCAAAGTGAAATAAAGAAAAATATACAGGGAACCAAGAGTAAAGAGGAGGAAACCGGGACTCAAATCAATGATTTGGAGCAGGAAGAAGAGAGAATTCAACCAGAACAGAATGAAGAAACAAGAATTCAAAAACAAATTAGAGGCTTAGGAACTTCTGGGACAACTTTAAATGTTCCAGCATCCGAGTCATGGGGTGCCAGAAGGAGAAGAGGAAGAGCAAGAAATTGAAAACTTACTGGAAAAAGTGAAGAACTTCCCAATCTGGCAAAGGAAATAGACTTCCAGGACATCCAGGAAGCCCAGAGAGTCCCAAAGAAGTTGGACCCAAGGAAGCACACACCAAGGCACATCATAATTACATTACTCAAGATTAAAGATGAGGAGAGAATCTTAAAACCAGCTAAAGAAAAGGAGACAGTTACCTACAAAGGAGTTCCCATAAGACTTTCAGCTGATTTCTCAAAAGAAACCTTGCAGGCAAGGGGCTGGTAAGAAGTATTCAAAGTCAGGAAAGGCAAGGACCTACTTCCAAGGTTATTCTATCCTGCAAAGCTATCATTTAGAATGGAAGGGCAGATAAAGTGCTTCCCAGATAAGGTCAAGTTAAAGGAGTTCATCATCGCCAAGCCCTTATTATATGACACATTAAAGGGACAAAACTATGAACAATAAAATGACAACAAACTCACAACCATCAACAACTGAACCTGTAAAAACAGGTTCAAAAAAACAAACTAAGCAAACAACTAGAACAGGAACAGAATCATAGAAATGGAGATCAGAGGGGAGGGGAAAAGGGAAGAATGGGGGAAAAGGTACAGGGAGTAAGAAGCATAAATAGTAAGTACAAAATAGAGAGGGGGAGGTTAAGAATAGTATGGGAAATGGAGAAGCCAAAGAACTTATGTGTTCGAGCCATAGACATGAACTAAGGGGAGGAATGCTGGGAGGAGGGGCGGTGCAGCGTGGAAGAGAAAAAAATCAGACAACTGTAACAACAATATATTTAAAAAAAAATTAGTCACATATAATGTACAGCATAGGGGATATAGTCAATATTCTAATAACTATGTATAGCACAAGATGGGTACTAGACTTAATATGGTAGTTATTTCATAAGGTATATAAATGTCTAATTATGATGTATATCTGAAACTAATATAATATTGTATGCTAATGATCATTTTTTTTTAAATTAAAAAAACCTATAGGCTACTAAGAAAATATATTTTATAAATTCTCAGGAGTTGGTTGGCTGTCTTTGTTTTTTTAACTAATAGAATTTAAAGGGTTTTAGAATACATAGTGACAGCAAGAGGAGACAGTAAACTGAGATAAAATATCTAAAAAATTATTAGTATGTTGGTTTAGTACGTTTATTCATCAGATTGGTTATGGGCGTCGTCATATTATGGCATAGTAAAATTGTGCAAGATGATTCAAGTTATTAGGAAGAAAAAGTATAATATATATGTGTAAAGAATAAAATATTATACGTGTGTGCTAGGGTGACCAACAATCCTGGTTTGCCTAAGATTGTCCCATCTTTAGCACTGAGAGTCCCATGTCCCAGGAAACCCTTTAGGTCCAGGTAAATTGTGGCAGTTTGTCACTAGTAGATACATAGGTATGTCAGTAGAATGACTTTTTTTTTTTTTTTTGCAGTGATAATAAACAAAACAGAGTTGATCTAGTTTCCTTGTCTATTACAATATAAATTGATTTTTCATTAAGTATTAATTCCTTTATATTTAGAACATTTGATCACTAAGAATTTAGAGCTTGGTATTTACAATTATTCAATTAACTTCACTTTAACAAAGAATTAAATTTGTAAAGAAGAAATTATAACTGAATTTTATTTCATCTTGTTAAATTTTATATTATAATGCTCTTGAGAGAAGCTTACTAAAATGAAATATTTCCTAAACTATCTTTAAGCCACTGAAGTAGCTCTTGTGAAGTTAAAAGTCTTAAAGTAATGTATATGTTCATTTAAATATTCTTAAGTTTATTGAGCTTCAAAACTCAAATTGCCGACACTGCATTTGGCTTTATAAATCTGGAGTGTAGAAGAAAAAAAAGTTAATCTGGTAGTATATATCAAAACTTAAAAACTTTTTTCATAGCAGTTTTACTTCTAGTTTATTCCAAGGATATAATGGTGTAAATGCCCAAAGATGTATGTACAGAGATTTCACCACAGCTTTGTTGATTTTTGAAGTATTTATATCTTTCTGTATTGACTGATTTTTTTTTTCAATGAACACATGTTGCTTTTATAAGCAGTAAAACACTAATAATGCTGTTTTTATTGATGGAGAAATAAAACCATCTATCACAAGATTCTTGCATTACTACCATAACTCCTACTTGATAAGAACAGTAGCAATGATCCTGGAAACTATTCTTTCCAGGTTTTCTCTTTCATTTCCGACAAATAATAGAAGGAATAACTTACAGTCAGTAATGGATGAACGGCAAGACGGGGGAAGCAGTGTGATTGGTTGAAAAGAATGTGGGAATCCAAGGTCCTAAGTTTGGAATCTGTCTGCTTTCTTAGCTAGAGTTGTGATTTGGGGCAAGTTGCTAACTTCTCAACTTAAAACTTGATATATTTTTTTTCTTCTTCTCCCCAACAGTATAGTGAGGATAATTAAAAAATCTCTCCTGGCCCTGGCTGGTGTGGCTCAGTGGATTGAGCACTGGCCTGTGAACCCAGCCCAGTCGGTTGGAGGCTGTGTTCCCAGTTGAGGGCCTGTGAGAGGCAGCCAGTCAGTGTTTCTCTCACACATCAATGTTTCTCTCCTTCTGTTTCTCCTTCCTTCCCCTCTCTAAAAAATACATCAAATCTTTTTTTTTTTTTATTTTAAATCTTTCCTGGGGTTGTTTCAGTATCAAATAAGGTTAGGTTTGTAAAAGATCTCTGTAAACTGTGTGGTTTAGGAATAAAAACAGTAAGTAACATTTACTGAGTGCTTAATGTGCAGGCATCATACTGAGCACTTGAAATGTATTACCTCGTTTAGGCCCTGGCTGGTGTGGCTCAGTGGATTGAGTGCCAACCTGGAAACGAAAGGATTGGCTCTTTTGATTCCCAGTCAGGGCACATGCCTGGGTTGCCAGCCGGGTCCCCAGTGTGGGGCACGTGAGCAGCAACCACACATTGATGTTTCTCTCCTTCTCGTTCGCCCTCCCTTCCTCTCTTTCTAAAAATAAATAAATAAAATCTTTTAAAAAATAAATGTATTACCTCATTTAATCCTTACATCATCCTATGTGGTTAATGGTTATTATCCTTTCTTACAAATGAGCAAGATGAGACACACAGAGACTTAGAAACCTGCCCAGAGCCACAGTTATAAAAGTTAGAGTCATAATGGAACATCATACTTTGGGGGAAAATGTAGCAAGAAGTCTCTGAGGAGTATTTATGTCTGCCACTTTGCCAGAGTTCTTTGAGGAAGACAGCAAGTACATGGGAAGGGAGGACCCAATGGAAATAACTTACTTTCAAGGGTCACTCTCTTTACAGACTCAAACAGCTAAATGTTACGGGTTTGGGGACATACGGTAGGAAACCTCTAAGATTTAGAAATGTTAAGAATAAAGTTTATATGGGCTTAATACTGGAGTGATCTTAATATTTTTAGAAATAATCTGGGAAAGGAAAACCAGAAAGCCTTAGAATACAAAATTTCTTCTGAGATTGGAACTTTAGGGTTGTACATGCAAAGGGAGTGAATAAAAACATAACAGAAAAACATCAGTAGAGTTGGTTTAAATACATAGATAAACACTCCTCCTGGGTGGCTCATAAACGGAAAGGTTGTGTGTTCGATTCTTGGTCAGGGCACATACCTAGGTTCTGGGTTCGGTCCCTGGTTGGGGTGCATACAGGAGGCAACCAATCGATGTTTCTCTCACTTCCCTTCTCACTAAAATCAATGAGTATGTCCTTGGGTGAGGATATAAATATAAATACACATACACACACACTCACATGCATCCAGAGTGTGTTTTGAAGATGACAGCCTCTTAACTATCAGTCAGGTATATTAGAAGGTGACCATGTAGACATTTTAGATTGTGTGTGTTACCTCTATTGTCTGTCCCTCTACCTTTGCCCCTTTTAACCAGAAATCCTGGGTATCTCCAGAGAGCATATGTGAAGCAAAATGGAATCTGTTCACCTCTGATAGACAGCATTAGCAGGGTTCTCATTCCTATGCGTAATGGAACTAGACCAAAGTGAATGACAGGCAATTAGAGTGGTTAAAGAAATGTAGTTGTTTCACATAAGAACAGACTGAAAGGACTGGGATTTGTGTCTGAAATGAAGGTTTGGCAAAAAAATGTAATTGCTTTCTGGATTTAATTATGAAATTAATGCATAGGTGAATATAGATGAAGGGGAGATTGTTTATTTACCAAATTCTGTGGCATTCCACCACACTGTCACCACCCAGCTCTTACAGAGGAAACATGGCCCTGAAGTAAAAGATGAGACTCTTGTACCATTAATAGTCTGAAAGCATAATGCTTTTGAAATGCACTCATGTTAAGTTTGATTGTCCCCAGCCCCATTCCCTCTGGATTTTAAAAATCTGAATAGTTCAGTGACAAGATACTGAACTTAATGGAACAGTGATTTGTTTAATTATCTTATTTTCTTCAGAAATAATTAGAGGCAGTTGCAAGTAAAAAGAAAATACATGTTATCTAGAGATTATTTTGGATTAATACCTGAGATGACTGTTCTAGAGAGAAACCAATGTGTCCTTTTTTATGTGCAAGAAATATGTGGCGATAATTCCATTATCAAAGGTTGTATGTAAATTTTCCAAGATAGGGAGATTATGATTCTCAATGTTTTGAAGTTCCAGGTCAGCAAAACCAGGACTTAAAATATGGGCCTTTATAGAAGGCCTGTGAATAAATAATAAAAATATTTGTGTAGCTCTTCAGAGTGTATAATGCTTTTACGTGAGATGTGGAAGTGAAGTTTGAGCTGGCTTGCTGGATATTAAGTTTCTTTGCTTCATAGCTATACAGTCTGTGTTTCACTGGTATGTTTTTACTCCCAGCTGTTTTCTGAAAGCAAACTCTTCAGTCAGTGTTAGATATGCCAGGGATGTCGTGATCCTTTGCTGCTTGTGATTATATATTACTGTGACTTTTAGGACTGTTGGCCAAAAATAGTTTTGTAGCAATAGAGAACTATACTGTTAGAGTACTTTGCTTATTTCTTTTATTTCTTAGATCTGTTCTGAGGACCAAGATTCATGCAGGGGTATAGTTACAGAATTGAGCCATGGTAGGCAATGAAAATATACATTCAAAGTTGAATGAAACATCCATCCTGGAAGGGGAATAGACCCTTCCTCTTAAATTTAAACTGGCTGCTCTGGTGTATGTTGAAGAATTTGATGTCAGTCTGTTTACTTTTTAGGTTTCATAGCTCAAGAGAATTTTGTTCTGTTGTTCTAGGATTATAGAAGAATTCATTCATAGGGGACTTGCAGAAATGTTGGGTTGATTAGGTGATTTCTTCAAGTGTGTGCCAATAAGCATTAATCCTGAGACAGTTTCCTGAAAAAAGGAGTTCTGAAACCAAAGCCATTTGGGAAAACTTGGCAAACTGGTTCCTGTCTTGGAGCTTCATAGTATACTCTGATCTTGTTTATTGAAGTATAATTTGTAGTATCTAAGTAAAGACAGCTTAAATATTTGTAGATGGAATAGACTCATAGAATATAACATATATAGCAGTTAAAAAGGGATGAACTAGATCTTGATCTTCCAACATGGATGGATCTCTAGAACATTAATTTAGGAAAGCACTACAGAATGGGAGGTACATATAGAATATAGTTAGTTTTTTAAGAAGCTATATGCTTTTAACACTATATCTGTGTAGTATAAAGTCTAAAAGAGTTCATACCAAGCAAGTAGTGATAGTCACTTGGAGAAGTGGCTGGGATTGAGGATGATGATTAAACCTTTTTCAACCTTTTTCATCTCATGGCACACACAAACTAATTACTAAAATATTGCAGCACACCAAAAAAAATATTTTTTGCCACTCAGACAAAAAAAGGAATACGCGTAATTTTGATTCATTCACACCAGATAGCTATTGTGTTGGCTGTTGTGGTTTTTTTCTCTTTGACAGTAGAAGGGGAAACAGGTCAGTCCCCCTGACTAAATAGCTATTGCATGTTTTAAAATTTTTTGTGACACACCAGTTGAAAATCACTGGTTTTCTAGACTGTGCAGATTTTCAAGAGATAGATTTATTCAAGTTTATTATATCTTGGTCCAAGAGATCTTTGGAGAGCAACAAATAAAGTATGAACTTGGTTCTTGAGCATTTAGTGAGGAGTTGAGAAGCAGCAGCTCAAGGCTGAGTGAAACATTGCAGTTCAAAACCAGGTTAGCTTAAAGAAACAGGCCCCCTTTTGGCCTTTCCAGGGTAGGAATGCTCTTTCCAGTTCCACAGATACTGTTTATCCTGTTCTGTTGACCTGATTTTGACATCTTCCGAATCTAATTTGAGGGCAGTAGTGGTTCCGTTTGATTTTACCAGTCTCCACTTAAATTTTAAGTGGCTGCATTTTTTGTGTGTAAATAGGTTTTTTCTTTAAGTAAGGGTAATCCTGAAAAAGCTGTGTCCATATATCAAGTTTTCTATTAGAACATTCACCTGTTGCCTCAGTTTGCCTGATGTTTTAAGAGCCATTGGCTGAAAATAAAAGATTTCATCAACTGAAAGTATCTCCTCTTTAAAATAATTTGTTTTCAGGCACATGTTGACTGATCTTTTCAAAGTGGTCATTTTTATATTTCATCCAAGTTAAAACAGGTACTAACTGGTCAACCAACTTTATGCTAAAAAATGTACTGATGCGGGTTATGGAGAGATTCAGAATTTAATTCACATTTCAAATGTTTATTCACACCTTTACATGCTTGCATGTCAGGAAAATTCAGAGTATTAAAACATGATACTGCCCTTAGTGACCTAACTTCTTCCTGAATTGGTGTTAGCCTGCAACCATATGCATAAAAATTGCTGGCAATGTCAGATAATCCTTCCACCAAAACACCAAGTGGAAATCAGTACAGTATAAACTGTGAAAGTACTCCATAGGGTGAACTTGAGGAATGTTTTCAGTAGTTGGGCAGCCCCCAAGGAGAAGGGCTGCAGGCGTGAGGCCTCCGGCCTCCTGCTTCCTGCCTCCTGCCTGACCTCTCCATTCTGCCTGATCAGTGAATGAATACCTTGCACAGGGCATCCACTCAGCAGGTGTTATTCATGATGATCATGCATGGTTGGAGGGAGAGTTGGCCTTATGGACAGTGACATCTTCGTGTTATTTTGAGGTGGGTGTTAGGGGTTGGGCATAAGCTACAGAGAGTGAAAGAGAGAACTGATAAAGGGGAGCTTGGCACTACATTTTGCTTTTTTGAGTGCAGGTGACTTCTAGTTTCAACTCTCATACTAGCATTATTGTTGCAATTGTTTAGCACCTTCTGGTGGTCCATTGTTGCCAGGAATGTGTGTGTGTCTCGATATTTTAAAATCTGTGGGGAGATTTTCTTTAAGTGACTAATTGTACCCTTCCTCTCCTGTGTCTCTGTAGTATAAACACCACCAAATTACTGCATCACTATTAAATATGTAGAATTGATCATGAATGTGGCCAAAGTCAGTGCATTCAATGTCTCTTTATGGATAAAGCTTAAAATTATTCCCTACTAACAGATTTGTCAACAGACCATTTAAATCAGCCATTTCCTTTCAATATTAAATTACAGGAATGTTTATGATGTCATTTCTTCTCAGAACAAGAATGAGAGGCATAGTGCTGTCAGTTTGCTGTCATGCCATGGAAGGCCTGGGAAACCTGTTCTGAAAGTGTTCTAAATCATGCATATTCCTGTCTTGCAGGATTTTTCTCTGATCGAGCAGACAGTTCAGCGTAGAGTCCAAGGATGAATGTTCACCGTGGCAGTGAGAGTGACAGGTTGTTACGGCAGGAGGCCAGCTGCCTGATGGATGAAACCTCAGCTGCAGCCCAAGAAAAAGAAACAAATAGCCTGACTTCTTCTGGCCTTCAAAATCTTACCTACCCTCTAGGTCCCAGGAATGATGGTATGGTGATTAGATCCTGACTTAATATGGAGGGCTTTTTGACACCTGAGCATCTACTCTGCGCAGGAAACATAAATGCTTTTTTATTTTATTTTTTTAAACAATTGTTAGCCTTTTTTTAAAAGATTTTATTTATTTTGAGCGAGAGGGGAAGAGAGAAAGAGAGTGAGAGAAACATCGGTGTGTGGTTGCCTCTTGCATACCCCCAACTGGAGACCGGGCCTGCATCCCAAGCATGTGCTCTGACTGGGAATCAAACCAGCGACCCTTTGGTTCGCAGGTCAGCAGTCAGTCCACTGAGCCACTCCAGCCAGGGCAAATATTCTTAATCTAAAGCAAATATCCAGTTAGTAGTTGGCTTAGCTTACATATTGCAGTTATATAAAGCTAAACCATCACAGAAAATCTCCACTTATTTAATCAGTCTAGAACGCCTAACTTGGCAATAATGGTCTAAGAAAAATACATGGGTTTGCAGGCAGAAGACAGATTCAAATTATAGTTCTGCTACCCATCAGCTGTAACTGTGGGTGAGCTCCTTAATCTTTCTGAGCCCTGCCTTCTTAACCTAGAAAAAGGGATTTTTTTAAAACATGTTTATTGATTTTAGAGAGAGAGAAGCATTGATGTGAGAAACATTGATTGGTTGCCTCTTATATGCACCGCAACCAGGGATTGAACCTGCATCCTAGGTATGTGCCCTGACTAGGAATCAAAGTCCCTGAACCTTTTGGTGAATGGGACGACGCTCCGACCAACTGAGCCACACTGCCGAGGGCTCGAAAACAGAGATGTTAATATTCTTGCCTCACAAGGCTGGAAGATAATGGACATGAAGGCTCTCGATAAACTGTTAGGTTCTTTTTAACTTTTAATAAAAACAACAGCAACAATGATAGCAATTACACTTATCGAGCACTTAACCGTATTAGGAATTTCACTTACATCTCTTCAGATCAAGGCTGGCAAACTGGTCCAGTCTGGACTGGCTGCCTATTTTTATAAATAAAATTTTGAAATATAGCCATCATTCCCATTTGTTTACATATTGCCTATGGCTGCTTTCCTGCTGCAGTGGCAGAGATGGTGACCCACAAAGCCCAGACTATTTGCTTTTTGACTCTTTACAGAAAGTTTGCAAATCCCTGCTTAGATTAGTCGTTCTTTTTAAAAAAGAGGATTCGGAGGCTTTAAAAGCTTAGGTAACTTGCTCAGGTTCATACTGCTAAGATGTAGGGGACTCAGATTTGAACCTGTGTCTTTCTGATCAGGCTGTGCTACTCTTTTATATATATCAACAGACAGAAAAACAGAGTGACTGCCACCCTAGAATGTACCATTAGAGAGAATTTGTGCAGTGAGTCCCTTTTCCTGCTCACCCATTTAAAGGTGAAACCTGAGGAATCCTTCAGGAATCTACCTAATTAATTGCTCGGGGAGCAAATCAAGCTTTCTAGAGAACTAAATTGGTGACGTCAATACCCACTTTCATTCTGAAGAACAGCACTGCCAGTGGAGGCCTGTCTGGTGATTCAGGTGTTTCTTGTACTAGCTTGTCTGTCAATAAGCTAGTGTGGCAAAGTGAGGGCCACAATGAAAATTTAAATCCTTCAAAAGCTGTAGGATGTGGACCCTAAATTGGTTTCTGGTGTAGGTTTTTCCTTTTCTCTAGAAGCAAGTAGGGAAAAATTGAGTGCACTCTAGCTAACAATTTGGTTATCTAAATGCTCGGAAATGGGCAGAAATCATGTTCATGAAATATACACAAATTTAAAGTACAGGAAGGATGGGAGTGAGACATTCAGTTGTATCTATATTTTCTTTCAAAAAAAAGGCTTGAAGAAAATGTAGAAAAATGTTAACTGAGCTTCAGATCTAGGTAATGGCACATACATATTGTATTAACTCTATGCTTCGATATGTTTGAAATTTTTCATTAAAAAATATTTGTTAACAGTAAAATAAAATAGGAGAACTGCATATTTAAGAGCATCCTCTGGTGCCTTTTTAGTAAATACTTGCTCCTGCTGGTCTTTGTACATCAGATTTCATTAATTCTTTTTTAAGCTGCTTTTGCATGATGTGGCATCATCACACGTTTTTAAGTGCTCTCACATACTTTCTTTCAGTTGATAGTCAGTCCTGTAAGGTAGGTGGAATGAACATTATTCTCATTTTATAGATGATGAAACAGGTTTAGGAAAATAAGTTATCTAAAGAAAATGGCTCTTTGGTGATACAGAAACTGAGATTCCAAGCATGAATCCTAATCAAAGGCCATTTGCACTATAATTTTGCTGCTGATCACAAGACCTGCCTGTTTAAATAGTGGTGTTGGTGATGTTAGGATTCTCCTGTGCATAGTGAAAATGCATTTTTCTGTGATTTTTTTTCTAGGAAGAGTGGTGCATTAGATAGAGTCTATCATTTCTGAAACATTTTCAAAGAATGTGGAAAATAAACTGTTTAGGCATGCAGAGGTGGCGGGTTCCTTAAAACACAGGAAATAAAGTATTATTGAGAGAGAGAAGTGAAAACAGAAGTAAAAAGTGACGTCTCTGTGGAACAAGCTAAGGCAGTTGTGGGGCATGGCAGGAGATTGCTGGTTTTCCACAGAAACTCTTCTCTAGTGTTTAATTTTTAAAAACCATGTAGGAGTTTACTTTTAAAGTTTTTAATCATTTTATTTTAAAATGTGGGTATTTCTTTATCCCTCTTTCCTTCTTCTCCCCACCCCCACTCACACGCACAGAAAAATGCTCGGGGTGATCCAATGTAAGGTTCTAGTTGTATTTTTTTCTCTATTTTCTCTAGGAAAGAGTTTTTGCCTATTGACCCCTAAAAAGCTTTGGGTTTTTTGTTTAATTTTGTATTTTTTTTTTTAAAGAAGACTGGGTTTATTTTTTTCTTCAAGGCTTTTCTGTCAAGTTATTTGGTTTGTTTGTATGATCTTTTAGACCTTTCACCTGACTACGCCTCTCAGCCAGCAAATCTTCAGCTCCCTCACATAATGCCACTTCCCGAAGACATCAAGGGCTCTTGCTTCCAAGGTGGGAATAAACGGAACCATGAACCCTTTACTGCAGAACGATTTGGAAACAGTACCGCAGGCTTTGGCAGTAACCTTCATTCCCAGGCACCAGAGAAAGTGACACTTCTTGTAGATGGCACACGTTTTGTGGTGAATCCACAAATTTTTACTGCTCATCCGGATACCATGTTGGGAAGGTAATTGATGATAATTTCCTTTCAGATTCACTCTGTTCCCTAGGAATAGAATACCTGCTGTTTATCTTGCTATAGATGTGAGAATAAAAAGCATTGCATTGCTGATTTTTCTACCGTCCTGCTTGGTGGGACAGGGAGGGCAAGCTGGTAAAAAAAAAAACACACCTTACATGTGTTGGTGATTTGGGGGGGCTGAGTACTTATTTACAAAGCCAATATAATGAACAAAGGGAGTGCAATCAGAACTATGTGAAATAATCTGCTAAATTTCATTCCCTGTTCCTCTGTAAACTCACTGTAAAACAGAAGTCCAATACTTAATTTCTTTTATTCACAATTTGCATAACCTCACAAAAGCAATGTTTTCTAAATTCCACAAGTCAAAGATACTGGGATAAGACGTGGACTGAAAATCATGTTCTTTTGGGGGGAGGGGGGTCATTTGTCTTACTTGTCTTTTAATTTAAAAAAAAAAGAATTAGGCAAGTGTTTGACATGACACAACAACAAAGCCATTTCACTGAAAAGCAGTATTTTGCCTGACATTTATTTGTGGGCCATGCTTAGAAATAGATGCTGTACAGTCATTTTCCAATGTCTCCATCATTGTTTGTTTTCTGAAACTGAATCCTTATATCTGGCTTTTTTGCTTCATAATTGCTCTTTTTATTCTTCATGTTTCATTCGGACTATAGTCTCATCCTTCTCTTACCACCTCCTGCCCCAGCTTTTTAGGGTTAGAATTTAGGAAATAGAAGGAGCCTGCTCAGAAGGAGCACTGGCCAGAAGTCATCTTGGAGCATGGGCTGGGGGTTAGGAGGCCATGGGCCGTAACATGAGGGAGAGAAATGGGAAAAGAGTGCGATATTAATAATAGTGTGTGTGTATACACACTCATTTGGCTTTTGAGGATTTTCGTCTACTTAGAAGTAGATGTTATTTAAAACTCTAACTTCAATCAGGACATTGAACTAGTTTGAACTGAATTAGAAATCAGAGTGGACTACACTAATTTCCTAATTTTAAGCTAAATGGGATGCAGCTATTCAAATACATGTTTACTTGAACATACACATACAAACTCATAGTGAACCATTTTTAATCAAAACCAAACCTATATATTTCTCAAATATCTGAATTAAGATTAAACTATAACATTAAGACATTTTCTAAATGGGCCCTGTATTTTATCAGACTTGACTAACTGTACTCAGTATTGGTATTACTGCTGCTAATGCCCTACCTCTAGTACCGCCCCTTAAAAGTGTTCCTCAGGGCAGGCTGGCTGCTTGCACTAGGTTTCCTCTGAAAGTAGGATAAAGAGAAGGAGGCAAACATTTTCTAGGTAGTAGATTCTCGTGTGGCAGTGGTTCTTTGAATCTAAGAGTGGGTTGTTCTAAGAAGATAGTCCAATTTCTTTACCTAAATAGCTCATTAGCTGAGTTGGCCAAGATCACGAATTCTGAGTTACTTAGGTTTGTCGTGTCCTGAGGCTACATGCAGTATTCATAAGCCAATGAGCTTACAAATGGGGACTACTGGTCACAGAGCGGGCAGATGGAGAGGCTGAGAATGGATTAATGCAAATCTGTGCCACTGCTGGAGAACTATCTCCAAGTTTAGGCCCTGCTGATGATGGGGGCGGGGGCAGATTCTTTTTATACCATGTTGTTCACTATTTTGGTTCACAACTGAGTCAGCTAGACTGCAACCAGAACGTTCCAGAAAAAATGTCAGCATTCTTTGAAGACAGCTTTTATCAGAATGGATTTCTTATGTATGGTGTAGTGACTTGGAAAGCATGTGATACAGAGTCTTCATCAGACCTTTGAAAAGCAGCCAGTTCAGAGTGGAGGCTAACAGTTTTGAACAGCTGAGCCGCAGGGCTTCCCAGCAGGCTAGGAAAGGAAGTGGCCATAAGTCACCACTGGGAACGCATTTCAGGCTAGCTATAGATAGCAACTGTCTGCCCTTGTCCTTGGTACTGGCCTCCCACTCCACAGCTCATGTATAGAAATGCTGCAGCTGTCATAGCGATCATTGGGGCCAGTTTTACTGGAGGGGACTGGAGAGACGGAAGGGTGGAGGGCAGAAGATGAGTAAGAAAAGCCAGGCCTCCTTATATCCTCATGATGCCTGAGTTGATGCCCAGAGCAGGCCTCCTCTCTGAAATATGTCAAACTGCTGATAAGCCTAATAACACCTACCCTCCTTTTCTATTTGACCTGACATTCCCGTAGTTAGGAGTGAATTGGATTGAAGAAGGCTTTTTCTTCCCCAGAGCTCCCTCATTAGAACGTACCAGGAATGGGAAAGCATTAACATATCTGAACCTACTAATACAGATTCACCTATTGGATTAGATGTTAAAAAGCAGAACTCAGGAATACTGAGCACTGCACACCAGATTGGTCAATGTTGATAGAGGAGGGGAAGGAATAGGAAGGGCCAGGAGCATGAGACACTGTCTCCCTGAGCTGCCCAGTCTATACGCAGTCACATTCCTGGTCTGTGGCGAGGGCCAGAGAGGCACCTCACATATTGCAGATGTTTTCCAAGGGCCGGCTCTGCAGATATTTTACTCCATTTGCTGCCACAGAACCTCACCGCAGTTGAACCTTGAGGACTTGTAGCATCGTGCCTCCTTGCACTTAGATGCTGAAAGCAATTGCTGCCTTCTTTTCCAGTCTGAAGGGCATTTCCTAATATTTGAATACATGATGGGAGCTGGGTCCTAGCACTCAGTTAATTTACACTAGGAGAGAGTGAAATGGAGTCTCCCAGAATGAGGGGAAGAAAGAAGTCCTCTCTCTGAAGAATCCTGCTGGAGCAGATCATGTTGTTGCCTGGTATCTTTCAGGATGTTTGGACCAGGAAGAGAGTACAACTTCACACGGCCCAACGAGAAGGGGGAGTATGAGATTGCCGAAGGAATCAGCGCGACAGTCTTTCGAACAGTGCTGGTACGAAAGAGCCTTTTGTTACATCCTCGGCCCACGTGGTCAGAGGCCCTGAGTTCCACCAGCCTGTGTTACTGACTTTTCCACTTCATTCATTATTCCTGTAACATAAGTCTTTCTGTATGAGCTCAATAGGTATCAAGTTCTGATTAAATATGTCAGGACAAGCCTGGAACCACTTTGCTGTTTAATGAATCAACCAACTTGGTGATAGTGCTAATAGCCTATAACTTGTAACAGAACTGGCAATAAATAGAGTGTTTAAGAGGTAATTTTTCATCTTGTTCTTTGCCTACATTTCTTCTTCCTAATCTATTTACAGGATTATTACAAAACTGGTATCATCAATTGTCCTGATGGCATCTCTATCCCAGACCTTAGAGATACGTGTGATTATCTCTGCATTAACTTTGACTTCAACACTATCCGATGTCAGGATCTGAGTAAGTACAGGAGTGGATGAATTTAGTTTGCCTGGAATTGATTGGCATTTTTTTATTACTAAACAGAAAGTTTCAAGTGTGGGTAGAAAATCATCTGCAGAGGCAGAGAGATACGATATTATCCTGTTCCCTCTCTTGCTGCAAAGCACTGAGAAGAAGTAAACAAAAGAAAATGGGTAGTTGTTTATAAATCTAGCTTGACCTGTGAGTCACTAAGCTAATTCCTTCCCTCCTTGGGACCTTGGTGTCTCAACCTTTAAAGAGATAAGGGTACCGAATCTCAGATATTCAGGAAGTCTCACCGATAAAGTCAAACAGCATAAATTGGCTGGGTTCATATAATTATTTTTGTCATTATTAACTTAGTGTTTGTTAAGTGCTTTACAGATGTGAACTTGGTGTAAGTCTTAACAATAACCTTAAAAGATGGGTGATAACGCATTTAACAAATGAGACTGAGAAATTAGCTTGTTCAAAGCTCTAAGCATTAAAAACTGAGATTAGAACTGATAGTCAACCACAAATTTCAGGATCTTATCATTTCCTAGGGTTCCTGAAATTGTTCTCTGAAGTTCATGATACAATTCCCTGCAGATTCCATAAAGGTCTCTGGACTTGTGGTTTCTTTACTGGGTTGGGTCTAGCATATACTTAGAGCAAGTCCTTTGGTGTCGGCAAACTTCAAATAATTCCTCTTCTCTGGTTCTGTAACGTGAAATTGAGATCCAGAGCATCTTCAGAGGAGGTACTACAAAGACTCATCCCCAAATGATTGTTCTCTCTCTCACAGAATTAATGTTTATGGTATGACACCCTATGTTCAACAAACCCTTTGATCAGAATGCTCAAGGATTATTCAACATGAGGCGATGGAAGCGTAGTAGAACGTGAAACATACCTAACAAAATCATGTTAGTTATCGCTTGGAGCACAAAACAATCTCAGCCTTTAAATGGGTCACTTCTCTGGGCCTTATCAATGATAACAACTATTACCCATTAGTCTTTTTCGCTTCAGTAACATACACACTTGTGCAGAGGGGATGTTCACCTGCATTTTCTCTCCTCAGGTGCTTTACTGCATGAACTGTCTAATGACGGGGCTCACAAGCAGTTTGATCACTACCTCGAAGAACTGATCCTGCCCATCATGGTGGGCTGCGCCAAGAAAGGGGAGCGAGAATGCCACATCGTTGTGCTGACGGATGAGGATTCTGTGGACTGGGATGAAGACCACCCCCCACCCATGGGGGAGGAGTATTCCCAAAGTAGGAGCCACCTGCGTAATGTAGATGTTTTCAGCAAGAAACATGCTGCCCAGTATAGCAGCACCTAGATCCTAGAACCCACATGACTAGCACTATTGAGCCAGTGATGAGCACACTCTGCTGGACAATCAGTTCAGCCTAGTGATGCAGGTCTAACCGTTGTGCTGTGGAGCACAGTGTAGTGGATGCTATGCCTTCCGTGCTACTGCCGGTGCCTGGCACTGGGTCGTTTCTGAGGCAGCACATTAAATGGTGGTGTCATTTTTCTCTCCATACCTTTCATTTTAAATTCTTTTGAATTGGTAACAATTGAGAATTCAAAAAGTACAAAGGCATATATACATCGAAACAGTTCACACCCCTGCCTCATCTATCCAGTTTTTCCCATTTTCTTCCAGATGTACTCAATGTGCATATATAAGCACTTACATGCTTTTCCTTTTTATCAAATACCATACTATTACAGACTGTTGTATACCATTTCTTATATTAAAAATTTCTGTGATCTTTTTTATAGCTTTATAGTATTCCATTGCATGATTGTGCAGTAATTGATTGAACTAGCCCTGTTGATGGACATTTAAGCTATAAATTATAAATGATGCTGCAGTGAATATCCTTTTAAACAGTGTTTTCACACATGCATATCTCTATAGAATACTATTTCTGGAAATGGAATTTCTGTGTCAAAAGCTTTGTGCTTTCTTAATTTTGATAGATGTTGCCAAATTATCCTCTGTAAAGGTTGAGCCAGTTTACACTCACAAAACATGAAGATTTTTGCACCCTTACCAAAACAATGTTTTACTAAACTTTTATATTTGCTGTTTGAATTTTAATATGCATTTCTCATTTTATGAATAAGATTGAACATCTTAATTTTTAAGAGCCATTTTAATTTCCTTTTCTGTTAACTGTATTTGTGCCTTTCACCCATTAGATAATTGGATTGTTAGTCTTAGCAATTTGTGTGAGCTATTTGTCACTGCTCTCTATAGATTAAGGAAGTTCGCCCTTTGTAATATGAGTTATATTTTTTTCCAGTTGATTATTTATCTTTTTAGCTTTAATAGTGGTTTCGACTGAGTAGAAATGTATGTTTATGCAATCAAGTGTATCAGCTTTTATTGCTTCTAGGTTTTATGTCATAGCTAGGAAGGCCTCCCTTATCCTGAGATTATAAAAATATCTTGTATGTTTTCTTCCTTATGGTTAATTTATTATTTAACATTTAATCTGTGATCCATCTGTTTTTGTTTGTTTTGGTTTTGTTTTTTTGTGTGGTTTTTTTTTTTGTTGTTTGGTTTTTTTTTTTTTTTTTGCTTCAGGGACAAAAGAAATACAGCTTTCATTAGTCTGATTCTGTTAGCTCATCTCTTCCTCTACGGAAGTCATTGCTCCATAACTAACTACACATCTCCCTTCCCCCCCCTTTCCCCACCCCAGTTCTTTATAGCTCCAAGCTCTACAGATTCTTCAAATACATTGAGAATCGGGATGTTGCTAAAACAGTGTTAAAGGAACGGGGCCTAAAAAACATTCGCATTGGAATTGAAGGTAAAAATGTCCCAGGCAGTATGCAGCTTATGGAATAGGATGGAGCAGTGGCCCAGCTTATGCTCTTAAAACCCAGCTTCCAGAGCACTTAGACAATGGACACACATGAAAACAACCTTCCTACCCAAGTTTGAAGGATCTTTATTTTTGTTTTTGTTTGCCCTTACATTTCCTTTTCATTTTATTTCCTCCGGGGGGGTGAATGGAGCAGGTCTAGTGGGCTCACCAAGTGGGAGGGCCATTCTGCCAAGCTCTTTTGAGTGAGCATCTTTTTGTGATCTGAAAGGATTCTTCTGAAAGCTATAGCTTAGAGACTGAAAATTTAAGTTTATTCTACTATATACCTTTGAGAAATGCCTAGATATATTGACAGAATTGCCTTAAATATCCTTGACAATGAGTCCCAACCTGTGGGCTCCATGGAAGGGTCTTGGAGACTGAATCTTGGAGAGAGCGGAAGCTGTCCTGGTCTCCCTTCCATGGGTCTGTTTTTGCTACTTTTACCACCTCAGTCTTGCCCACAGAACCCATCAGGCCTTCCTTGTGTCTGACTTAGGTTGGAATTTAAAGTTGGAAGAGATGTTTGAGATCATCTGTTAAACCTCTTCCCACTGTGTACTTCCCTTATCTCCCTGGAAACCCCAGGGACAGGTGACAGGGATCTCTCCATTTACCAGAGCAACACAGGCTGTTCTGCCATCAAAACTTTCTTCCACATATCTAATAGGTGACTGCCTCCCTTCTCTGTCTAGACTCTGAAGCTACTCTGAATAAGATTTCTTCCAGAGACACGTGACCACCTTTCAGATATTTTAGGCAGTCCACATTCCCTTAATGAGTTCTCATACAGTGTGCCTTCCAAGCAGCAGAATTAGAGGACTGGACTAGCCATGCCCTAGCAGGACTTTTGTCCTACAGTATTGTGGCCAGCATCTAAGGCTTCTGAAATTATAAGAGGCTTCTCTCCCCCTTCCATTAGAAGGGGTAGAATTTTTGTTACTTCCCTTCTTAGGATAAGGCTAACTGAGCCGGAGGGAAGAGAGGGTGTAGGTGACTGGGGCTGGGAGGACATGGTCAGAGGCTGGTCGCTTCCCTAGTAGTTTTCATGCAGTCTTTGGATTTGGGAGGAAATTGACGCCATGAGGAAGGAGAAAGGATGAAAGCCAAAGTGAGTGTTTGCTGAAGTCATGAGAATGGCCTTTTTCTGTTTCAGGTTACCCTACCTGTAAAGAAAAAATTAAGAGAAGACCTGGTGGTCGATCTGAAGTAATCTATAATTATGTGCAGCGACCCTTTATCCAGATGTCATGGGAAAAGGAAGAAGGAAAGAGTCGCCATGTGGATTTCCAGTGTGTTCGAAGTAAATCTCTCACTAATCTGGTAGCTGCTGGAGAAGATGTCTTGGAGGACCAGGAAATACTTATGCATCACCCACCCCAAGTGGATGAACTTGATCGGCTAAATGCCCCACTTTCTCAGATGGCTTCTAATGACTTTCAGGATTAGGGCCAGCTATGGGTCCACCCCTCTTCGAAGTTTTTCTCTGGGCTGAAAGCCAATCCTTCCCATGAGAAAGAGACATGCTTCTTCCCCATCCTTTCCCTTTCTCCCATAATTAACATGCATCCTTTTCAGTATATTTGCACCTCCGGCAGAGGAGGAAAAAGCTCACTGGTAATAAGCTACCAGCTTTGCAGCAGCCCTGGTAACTTGAAAATTTAGTTTTGGTGCTGTTCACTGAGTCTTTGCATAACTGCAAAAGCCGAAAAGGAAGTCAAGACTCCTGTTGCCTCATATTCAGCAAAGCAGTTCTCATCCTTTATTTGTTCTTGGCTTTTGTGTGTTTTGCTTTATACCAGGCACATTGCTTAGCAGCGAAGGGACCAAACTTAAAAGGAGACAATCTGTCTTCTCCAAACAGGCACTAATGGCATACTCATTAGAGGTTAATGAAGGTGCCATTCCTGGCGGCATCTGTGCCCAGACTGCATCAGGGAAGAACTAGGCTCTCATTCAAAATATCTAAAAGGAAATGAGGTGTTTAAATTCAGTTTCATTTTTCACTAATGCAATGAACAATCCAAAAGATGAAACCTTAGTTTCATGGTGTTTGAGCCAAAATTGATTATCCATTTTGAAGGAGACTCACAACTAAAGTAGAACCTCGAAGTCAGGCCACTTCAATGATCCTGGCTTGGAGGCTGGTGTGGAGCCATGGATCTTCACCCTAGAACAGCATGTTGCTGTGGGTGTGGCTGGGAGACCTTAGATACAACTTACAGGCTTTCAAGATGAGGGCAAAATTTCTCACAAGGGCCGTTTCTCAGTAGGAACACTTGCAAGCGCTCCAGTGAGGGAGCATCACCTGCCTGGGCTTGGTGCCAGTACAGGGTTTTTCTTTGTATATTCTTTTCATATTTAATGGAGTTTTTTTGGATATCAGGATATTTTAATTTTTGAAATAGCCTATGAGTTGCTCACACTAGATGAGAAACCATACTAATGTCACCCCAAAAGGAAGAATGAGTTGAAGGAAAATCAGACCTAGTAATTGTGTTTGCTCTGTCAGCTGTGTGTTCGTCGTGTATGACGACTCATCACTCTCCCCACACTGAGCCACCTTCCCCAAAGTCCCCACGGCTAGAGCCAAATGTGTCATGAGTTTGTCTCCCTTTTTGTAATACAGGTTGGCCTCCCAATCACCTACCCAGAATATTTACTCATCACAGGTTACAAAGAGGCACATGGTTTCCTTCAAGTTCTTTTAAGATAGGAACGTGACCAGTTAAATTCCATTCCCATACCATGCTGTAGTTGATTGTTTTATAACTGTGTCAGTCACGGTCCTCCAAAGGTGAAGTCGGATGGGTGTTGAAAGCTGCTCTTTCCAGACTTAAAGAACAAGAATGTCTTGTGTTCTCTGTGCATGGGGTCAGCATCACAGTGGAAATCAATGCTCTGTCCCTGACTCTGAGAAAGCATCTGGGTTTAAATTGAACCATCCCCCTTTTACAGTCATGATTACCATCTGTTTGTAAGGGTGATGGCCAGGATTTAGGGTGAGAGTTATTTTGTGGCCAGAGGGTAGTTTTATTATTTCCATGAAACTTGGTTCATACTTGAGGTCAAGGTTGGCTGTGATCTTACTAGTAAACATTCATGCCCCTTGGTAGTTGACCAGCCCAGTAATTGTTTAATGGTGCTTCTCTAACACTTCAGTTAGATGACTTTTCCTTGTCATCGCAAAGGAAATTTGCATTGACTGTGTAGCGTGTTACACATAACTTCTGTTCAACAACTATCATTTATTGTCAACCTGCTGCAGCTGATACTCCCATTTACCTAGTCCTTGTTTAGGTAGAAAGCCACATATGAAAGTATGACATGTACTTAACACTTTTTCCTGTGTAAATGATTCATTTACTCTGGCTTTCAAGAACTAGATCCTTTTTTCCCCAAATTGGCTTCATACACTTTTAGCCCCAGCCCTATGGAAAATCTTTGGAGGTAAATCTGCCAGTGTCACCAAGTGGACTGCCAGTGACGACTGAGGAAAAAGCTGGGCTGTCAGGCTGCTTCAGCTGGAGCCCAGCATCACTGATTTGTGGCCCCCCTCAGTCATAGCTGCTCTTGTTCCCACGGTCAGTTACTGGCCACCTGGGCAAGAAGTGTTTCTAATAAAAAAGGTGGGACTCAGGTTTGGTATTTTTTCTAAGTGCCTAAATAAGTAAGCCAGGTGGTTTATACAGTTAGAATTTCATAAGGAAATGGTTTTACCCAGACTGTCTTACTCAGAGGTATCTCAGCAAACCAAGATGAACCTGAATTTGAGCTTTAGAACCCAAGTCTATCTGCATCATACCACGTATGAGTAGGAAACATTTGCCACTGAGGACTTAAAATAGTGGGCAAGGAGACAGTGTTAAAATGTGTCTGATAATGATTTCTCCAAAGTAGAAAGGTATTCAAAGAATGATAGCAAAAGGTATAAAGAAGCTAGAAAGTAGCTGGACTTACTGCACACAATATGCAATAGCCAGTATTATTTTGAACTAAAATCGAAGAGAATGGTGTGATATCTAATGTATACAGGTCTATGAAAATACTATGAAATAAGCCCAGCAAGGATGAATATACTTGCAGGTAGTGTTCCAACAGGACCTTGTGTAAGTAAAAACAGAACACAGGCTTCAATTCACACTGGCAAGGTGTGATACGATCCTTATCAAATGGAAATGCAAAGTTAAGGAGAGGTTTGAGTACTTTATTCAGTGCCGCCACTTGCCATTACTCTGAAGTTGTTAAAATGGGCTGAGTTCAGAAAGCAAACCCGATGCCTTCGTGGGAGATGGAGCGACATCTATGCTCTGAGTGGAACCACCTCTGCAGAACATTTTCTCTTAAAGGCAAAATGCCTTTAATTTTGCCTCTGTACTTAAAGTTGCACATGTTCACCTACCAGTGTTTACGAAATCCTATGTTTGGGATGCTTTTTTTTAATAAAATATTTTCATTTGTGTCTTGTGGGTTTTTTTTTTGGGCAAAAAATAAGATGTTAAAAGGGACTGAAAGGAGCAGCACTGGCCTACCCAGAACTCTCCTCTCCTACGGCAGCTGTCTTGCCTCAAGCCTGTTTCCTGTCCTGCTATTTTTTTGTACCTCTAGGTTCCAGAGCCCTAATGGTCTCCCTTCTCCAGCTCCTGGTTAATTTGCATTCCAGACCCCTAATCCCTCGAACAACGAAGTAGGATCCTGCAAAGTCAAACGTAAATTTGAAAGATATGAGGACTCAAACTTCAATGTCCCAGTTTTGGTTTATAGCAAGTGACCGCAGCATGGCACCAATGAGAAGCAGGTGATGAGGGAGAGCGAAGTGCAGGCAGGTCCCTTGGAGACACTGCTACAGAGCCTCTCTCATTTGGTATCTGAGCCCTACTCCAGTCTGGTGTCTGCTGAGCCCCCTCAGCTCACTTAGCCTGGGAGCCTACTGGTGAAACAACTTCAAGGGGCACTAGCGCAAGCCTGTGCCTTCCTAGCAGGCCTGCCTTTACCAGCACAGACGTTAGAACATGCTCTGGAGACGTAGCCTGTTGAGTATATTCTGTGCCAAGCTCTGTAGGGCACAGTGCCTTCCCTCAAGGGGCTTTTTATAATCACATGGAGATGTCTATAAACAGTCCAGCTCACTAAGGAACCTCAAAAGGATGGAGTAGCCAGTTGTTACTGTGAGGGGTAGAGTTCACAGGAGAATTCTAGAAGTGGCACATGCCCCAAATTGTGAAGGATGAATACAAGTTGTTTTGGATCCATGAGTACACGGGGAGGTAGTATCCCAGGCCAACTCAACCGTGAGTAAAGGGAACGTAACTGCTTACTGTCATCAGGGAAGTGGATGGGGTGATGCAGGTGTGAGGCCAGAGTAAGGAAAGACTTCTATCTTGGACAAAGGTGTATTGGGAGCCCTCACAGGTTTTCTGCAGAATGACATGATGAGACTTGAAATTTAAGTTTCTTTGGCAAGAGGGGGGACAACAGACTTGAAAGACCAAAGGTCATTTAAAAGCCCACTGCACTGGGTTCAGTAAGGAAAGATGAAGGCACTGATAGAACAGGTGGCCATGCCCCGGACCTGGACATGCTTGCTACCGGGAGCCATGCAAGAAGCTTCTGGCCTGGACAGCTCGGGAGACTGCCCTAGGAAAGAAGGCCATGGAGGCAAGAGGAGCCCCGACAGCTTTAGTCTGAGCCCAAAGGCAGGCCTCCAGATGGGAACGTCTCGTGGTCAGTTGGCTACATGAGACCTAGGGTTCTGGGGAGTAGTCTGGGTAAGTTGGTCACTTTGATGACCTCACCACAAAAACATGGTAGTTGGAGGCACACTATGGGGCAGATGGCCTAGAGAGCATGAGTGAAAAAAGGGCAAAAGTCACTGCTCCGAGGAGCACCACCAGCATTTAAGGGGTGGCAGAGAAACCACGAAGGAGGAAGTCAGGGAGGTGGGCGCAGTTTTTAAAGTCAACAGTGTGAGTGCAGCAGGTTGATCAAGTAAGATGAAGAGCAATGGCAGGACACCAGTGATCAGAGGAATAATAATAAAAATTGATACTAGCATGCTTTATACATAGGATAATACTAACACATCACACAAGGAACAGGAACCAGACTGGAGTGGGTTGAAGATGGAGAGGGAAATGATGTAACAAAAGTGACTGCAGTGTTCTTCAAAAAGCACTAATTATTATTCACAGCCCCCTGCCTGTATCACAGCATGAGACCATACCTACCAGCTTCCAAAGTCCTGGACTGCTCACTCCCCTCTGCCTAATCACTACTGTTCACAAACATCTCCCAAAAACTTCCCTAAGTTTCCCAACAACTTTGAGTTGGTTTAACAGTACTGTTATGTTGACACTAGAACACTAACTTTACAATTGATGCTGCATTTAAGACATTTAGTGGGTAGGAATTCTCCCCTCAAACTCATCTGCAGTTTAGAACCACAGGGCACTTCCATGTGTCCCGAGTGCCTGCTATTGAGTTCTGTGTATTATGGGTGCTTAAATGTTATTTGGGCAAGATGTTTTTCTCTGAAAATATGCCTGAAAAAGCACATTGGGGTTGGTTTTAAGTCAGTGTTGGCTTTGATGGGTAATTCCAGGTAAATGTATGCTACTTAGGAAAGGAAAATACCATTCACTGAAGCCTTCTGAGTTCTAAAAACCTCATGTGGGTAACACACAAAAGACGAGGAGAGACAAACAGAAGGTGATTCAGGATATATGCTTTCCAAGGAAATGATTCGGAGAAAAGGTATTAGTAATAAATAGCAGAGGATTGCTATTATGCCATATAGATGAGTTTTAAAACTAGCAATCTGCTAGTCAAACCTTGAATATTAATCCTGAAGGAATGCATCTGTGTTACTTTTGAAAGTAATTCTAAAAAGAAACAGGCACCAAAGAAACTTCCCATGCACTCTGAATCAAGAAGAGTCTAAATCAAGAAGAGTAACATCCCTAGTTTAGGTTCATTTCAGTATACACTAAAGTTCTATTATTTTCTAACTCCCACTGAGAGTAGGAAACAGGATTACCTGTGAACAGGACCACCAGTAAGCCAATCCCAACATGTTTCCAATGTACCTTTAAAGACAGTAGACATTCTGCCTACGTTTAGCTGCCTTCTGCCTGCAGGTCCTACCTAGTCTTCCCCCTTCCTGCCTTTTCCTGAGGTTTCTTTCCCTAACCTAGAGAAGGCGTAAGAAGTGGGACCCAATAGGACTCAAGTACTCAAGATCTGGAGGCAGAACCCTGCTCTGGTGGACACAGGTGGCCAGGAAGTCTCATCCTGAGAGCTTTTGAGATTCCTGGTCAACCCCAGGCTGGGGGCTGCAAACAGATGTACAAAGGGTCTGCAAGTTAAGAGCACTTTATCAGAAAGTTCTCCCCTCAGCCTTACCACAAGGGGAGAGCCCACTGCCCTGTAATATGGAACAGGGTAGAAAGAACACATGCGGGGCCACGAATAAGATGGTCTCTTCGTATGGAGAGCAATTCAGAAGACTCAGGTCCCAGCTTCCCTGGGAGAGGAAAGCACTTTGCCTACAGATGGTGATACAGTGTTAGCATTCTGCCTCTTTGAATAAGAAACTGTATTTGACTTGTTTCACACAGTTTTTAAACAGTTTATTCAAAAGTTTAAAAATTAAAAGGTGGGCGTTTCCCCCTAAAACAGAGTACCCCCTGCCACTCCCAAACACACAGCCTATCGCCACTCCTGCTGCACCTGCTTACCCGTGCTTGCCACACACTCTTGCAAAACGCGCGGGGGTCAACACCCCAACTATTTGGTAATACAAAGAAACTACAAACTTACACAAAGGATTCTCATTTACTTCCTTTTCACTAACAGACCATGAATGAAAGATGAGGGGCAGACACATTACCTTCATCCAGAGTTCATACTTCCTTATGTTCTTTTTCCTTCCTCTAAGACGTTAAAGTCCAAAGTAGTTTCACTTACTACTAAAACTTTGCATTCCAGTTTTCCTCTCTGAACGGCTAAGCTGGGCCGCGCCTCCCCAGCTGGCCTGAACAACATCAAGCCGGCAGGACGCAGTCCCCCAGCTGTAGCTTGCCCATGTCACTCTGCAACAGGTACAGTTACCACACAGGTGCAAATGATGCTTTCAGAGTTATCAAAAATTTAAAAATAATGCATTTATATGGAGTCTCCACCATTATCTGACACAGCAAAATCCCTTAAAGATGGTGGCAGCTGTAAAAGAGAAGGCACTTTGTGCTGAAATTCAGAAGGCGCCTCATGGGAGAACGCCACAGCAGGGCCCGGGCAGCCCAAGCTGGGGGCCGCCCATTAGAGTGAAGAGCATCCCCCAAGAAGGCATCTGTAAAGGAAAACTCTGCAATCATGATTCCAAGGCAAAATGGTACTTAAAGTTGGGAAAGAAGAAATACAAACACGAAAAAAAGAAGAGAAAACACAGTGCACCAAGGTTTGAGCGGTGAACTTGACCAAGATCTTACAGGCTGGCTCTGCAGTGCACTGTCTTTTGGGCTGGTTCATTCACCACTTCGAAGGAGGTTCTGGAGACCGAGCAGGAGCAGCACCTTAGCCACGAGGATTCCAGGTCTCCTGCCTCTGCCTGGCTCTCCTTACTGTGTTCCCAGGGTAAACCAAGTTCCCATTGGAAGCACTTGTGGGTACTGCTGGTCCACTGCAACATCCAGCTGAGGGATTTTTCTGATACAGCCGTGAAGAGAAAGTGAGGGTTTTCCACGTGATCCGCGACTTCTTGGCAACACCCAATGGCTTTAGGGGCCTTCTAAGAGCAACAATGGATCAAGCCAGCATCCCCCATCAACACTGAGAAAAGCGGCGTATTTCAGATGGGTGGGAAGATAAACACCAATGGGTTGAGGGTCTTTAGCCTAGTACCATAAATAAAGTGCACCACGAATGGAGGCTATAAAAAGCCACCCGCCAGGGCGGGCGAGGTATGGGGAGAAACTACCATCACCACCCCATCAGAAAATGGTGGATCATTTTCTGCAGCCAGAATGCTGGCTGCTGACGCTGTCATTATTGCTTTATTTCCTTAGGACTATGGAACTTTCAGCTGTAAAGGAAAAGAAATACTTGGTGGGCTTGGCAGAAAGCATATCACGAAATCACGAGAATTGGCTGTTATTCA
This sequence comes from Pteronotus mesoamericanus, assembly GCF_021234165.1. Classification (NCBI taxonomy): domain Eukaryota; kingdom Metazoa; phylum Chordata; class Mammalia; order Chiroptera; family Mormoopidae; genus Pteronotus; species Pteronotus mesoamericanus. The sequence goes on from NW_026555085.1 coordinate 6,566,927, forward strand.
ATAAGTATACAATTTCAATAATGTTGGATGATGGCTGTTTTTTCCCCTTTGTTCTGATGAACTTAGGAAAACATCTATCAAATTGGCTCACGACGCTTCTAAAGAAGCTGGTATAGTAGAAATGGCTGTCTTTGTTTTCCAGCCCCTCAGATGTGCTATGGAAGAGGATCTACTCACTATCACATTTCAGGCAAGTTTACCAGGACATACTGGTGAGTTCCATAAACTTCTTGGAAGCTCTTTCAAAAGTGTGTGTGAAAGGAACACTGTGATGTTGCACACAGAACTCTGCTCTGTTTAGGATCCATTTCAAGGATACTATTTTGCTGCTTTCATGTATGAAGGTATTGCCCCGCGTGCAGTCAGGCCCTCAAAGCGCTTGTATGTGTAATTGATGAAGACCCAGTCTTTGTTCTTGTAGTCAGTCTCAGGGTGATTACTTGTTGCCACTGGGAAAGAAATAGATGTGAGAGTTGATTTACTGTCTTACCCCGAGGGACCACTTGGTACTGAAGACATGACGTTCTGAAGAAAAGAATCAGTTTCTATGTGGGAAAAGTTATTTTTCACTTACTCTGTGAGAATTTTGTACATTGAATCTCACTTGTTTCACATATCCTTTAAAAGTTCTATTTTCCCATTTCTGTCATTTCAGGTTACCTAACCTTTAGTTTAATAAATAAGAATGAGAGAACAGATCCTTGTGATTTACCCAAGCAGCTGAGCAGATTAAACATGGGAGTCTGAAATCATCTTTCATTTGGCAAGGCCTGGCTAGTACCCAGCATCAGCACTGGAAAATGCTTACGAAGAACCCGAAGAACTGAAGTCCCTCTCCATGTTCTCCACCCTCATTTTTAAACATCACCCCAAAACTGAGGGGTAAATAATGCACTTGTAAGGCAGTAGGAGGCAGTGTTGGTGATATTACCTGTTGGCTTAAGAATATCAGATTCTGGAAACTCATCGAAGTTTGAGGTATCATCAATGCTTTTGATTTCAATAGATATTGCAGCAGGTCTCTCTCTGCCAAGAATAGACATGCCAAAAATTACTATAGTTAGTAATCATATGGGTCATAACTAATCAAGTCTTCTCCAAAGAAGACCGCTGGTCTGACACAGGAAGACTAGCCCCTGACAGGCAGCAGTTATTTTCTCCAAAAAGCTTCTGACTATAGACCAACTGTGCCAACTGACTACAACCAAACAAAATAAATTACAATGGAAAAAATATAAGGAACAATTATTAATGGCTAGGAAGACAAGAGCAATAAGGAGAAATTAAAGTCCACAGTTAGGCACTCCCCCGAATGCCTGCCCCGCCTGCTGAAAGGGACCTGGACCTCCTATCAGAGGTGCACGTGGGCAGGGGGCACTGAAAACACGACACACAGGAGGCAAACGTAAAAATCACAAGGATGCAAGTCAGAACCCAATTGTGAAACAGATAACTTCACCTTCTGTTTAGCAACCAGCAAGAGCCGAGTAAGCGGCTAGAGGCTCTCGCTGGGCTAGCGGCCCTCTACAGACCAGGACAGTCTTCCTCTCCACCCTCCACACCATCTCCTGCCCTAGTCCTTCCACTCCTTCTCCTTCTTCATCTCCCAGTGACAGTGCCTAACCTCTGGGCAGGGACTGTCCTTCAGGCGGTCCCCAACACCAGAGAGGTAAAAGAACATGCTTCTTTGATGTTCCCTTCACCATGGAACCCAAAGTTCACTTCACTGTGGAAATAACTGCTAGCTTCAACAGAGCCGATGGCTCAGGGCCAACCGGAACCTCCAACTTCCTGTCCTTACCATGAATCAAAATCAGGAAAATACCCTGAATTTCTAAGAAATTAATGACTTGGTTTGCCAATCATGATGCTTCCAAATTAGTATTAAGCAAACCAGACTTTCTGAAATAATCCTGAAAGCTTTCATATGGATATACCTGATATGTTCCCAGTCAACGCCTTCAAAAAAAGAATTACATTTGATTTCCTCAACTCCAGAGGCTCCAATCCTATGTTCCCATTCACAGCAGAATCTGGAAAAGACAGAGGCCTTTTCAGCATACCTCAAGTAGTCTCTTCAGGAAAAGGAATAACCTCCCCTTTTTTTAAAGAAATGGGAAGAAGCAGGGGATGGCAAATCCAGGAAATAACGAAAGCCTAAAAAAATGGAGTCGCTCATGTCAGAAAGCCTAGGGCAGGGGAGATGTTCTCTGACTGATACCTCAAAATTAGATCCTTGGCTTTCTCAGAGATAGGAACTTCCGGAGGAAAAGTCAAAGTTTCTTTCCAGTTCATCACCTTCTTATATGTCTCTTGAGGGGTCTCAGAACAGAAAGGCGGGTAGCCTGTAGTAAAAAAGGAACTTGGAGCTTTAACAATGCAGAACTTTGAATCTGAGATTATTCTCCTTAATATGATTCTATGTATCTTTAATGACCTTGTTATGTCCTTCCTTCCATGACATAGATAGGATTTCCACTCATCCCAGAAAGCATCTAAACAAATTTTTTATCTTCCCCCAAACTCCTAAACCCAAAGTGAAGTTGTGCTTCTGGAACCACAAGGGAGCCACCTAATCACAGGAGCTGGGAGAAGAGAGGAGGACATAAGCAGAGTTGCAGATGTGGGAACCACTGTGACCAAAGAAGAAATGAAAGGATGAAACATTAGTAAGAAATGACTCCATTTTAAGAACATCTTTATGTGGGTAAAGTGCCAAACAAGTTGAGTAATGAAAAAGTATGGGTTTTAGCCCTGGCTGGGGTGGCTCAGTGGACTGAGCGCCGGGCTGCGAACCAAGAGGTCGCTGGTTTGATTCCCAGTCAGCACACAGGCCGGCCTGGGTTGTGGGCCAGGTCCCCAACTGGGGGCAGGCGAGAGGCAACCAATCCATGTATCTTTCACATATTGCTGTTTCTCTCCCTCCCTTCCCCTTTCTAAAAGTAAATAAATAAACTCTTTAAAAAACAGAAAAAAAAAGGGGTTTAAAAGTGACCACCACCCCTCTTCTGAGAACTACAGGCGAGAGGACAAATCCTCACATACTGTAATTACTCTGCCTGCCCTCCACACAGATTACAGCCCAGAGGCATCCATCCAGTGCTCACAAAGACAACACAGCCAGTCAGATGCCACACCTGACATCTGCACAGATGCACCGCGACCACCCCAGATACACTGACTCTCCTAGTGCTCTCAGGGGTAGGGCCGCCCCACCGGAGCATCCCCTAAATGAGACACACCAATCTGAATAAAAGGGAGAGAGGTCAGAGGGTTCCGTGCTTTGAAGGCCTTGAGAGAGGAAGGGGATAGCAAATAAGAAGAGTGCATGAGGCGATGCCCAGCTAAAGTTCTCTGCATACAATGGATGTTTAATAAATGCCAGTGACTAAAAGAGCTGCTAGGAAAAAGCAGGAAAAAAACATGGTAAATTGATCAGCACAGGATGTCAGTGTGCCACAGAACATAGGGTATACTTTTTTGGCCAAGAGTTTTCTACCTGGGAAACTTGACTTTGAAAGATGGGGAGGGTAGAGCCCTGGCCCGGTAGCTCAGTTGGTTAGAGCGTCGTCCCGGTGCACCAGGGTTGCAGGTTTGATGTCAGGTCACAGCACATACAAGAAGCAACCAATGAATGCATAAAGGGGTGGAATAACAAATCAGTGTTTCTCTCCCTCTTTCTCCCTTCCTCTCTCTCTAAAATCTATAATTTTTTTAAATTAAAAACAAGAAAGATGGGGGAGGGGAGAGAACATAAATCAATCTCAAATTGAAAGAGCGTTTATTATTTATCAATGTAGGAATCTTTCCTGGCTACACAGAAAAAGCCATCTGAAAGCATGCTACTTACCGATGAGCATCTCATACATGATCACTCCAAGCGACCACCAATCACAGAGCTTGTTGTACCCGGTCTGCATGAACACCTCAGGAGCAATGTAGTCGGGGGTGCCTACTGTGGAGAAGGCCTGAAACACACGCCACACGTCAGGGAGGCCCAGCAGGCTGGAGGGCGCCCAGAGTTTTGTTCTGCGGACCAAAGGCCGCAGCACCATCTGGAGCCGCCCATGAAATAAACATGCAGGAAGGCCTAACTGCTTAAGGGCAAACCTGATTTGCCAGAGCACTTCCAAAAGGAAAAACAAAGCTCTGTCAATGAAGCGAGAGACCCACAGGTACCTGTCATGATGACTAGCACCATGATTTACTGAGCGTCCAGTCAGCGCCAGGCTCTTTTCTTCTTATGATTATGAGATTATTTGGTCCTGACAAGACTTGGCTAAGAGGGCCTTATGAACCCAACTTCGCAGATTAAAGAACATGATGCCCAAAATGGCTTTGCCTAAGGCCTCAGAACTAATTAAGTGGCAGAGTGCAATTTGGAAATTATCTTGCTCCAAATCATCCCCTTCCACCCCATACATTCTTTGATTTGAGAGCATTATTAAGGGAAGTTTTATTATCAAAAGCTAAAGTTATGTCCTATCGGTCAAAGGTTTATAAATGTCTATTTACCAAACTTAACTATTTATGTAAACAGTTCTTAAAGGAACACTTTCTAAATTCAAGTACTCTCTTCCCATACACCAGAGCCGCAATACTGGGCAAGTGCCGTCCAAGCCTTCCAGTGTGCTCGGCACTGGACGGTTGGCCACGTGGAAGGCTCCAATGTAGGTGCTTTCAATATTACACAGCTTCTAAACTTAAAAATTACAGCTGTGGTTGTCTTTTTAAATTAATTATTATGAAATACTCTAAACATACAGAAACAAAACAGACAATATAATATACATGTAACCATTACCCACATTAAAAAGAGGTTAAATAATGTGCCATATTTGTCTCAGATTATTTGTCTTTTAAAAGAAATAAAACCAAAGAAACGATGAAAGCCTAGTCTCCCTCCCTCCCTCCCCACCGAGATTAAAACCTCCCTGAAGTTGCTATTTTATGCTTGTATGAATATAGACGTAAGTGACATAACATTCCTTCTTGTATATTTTAACTTGGGTTTCATACTGTACTCTGTTATTCTACAAGGCTACAACTTGGTTTTTTTTTTTACTCCAATTATAAATGAGATTAACTCATGTAGCTCCAGAACACCCATTTTACTGCTGTATACACTATTCCATTCCACAAATGTCCGTGTCTTCTTAATCCATTCTCCTGTAAATGGGCACATACTTATTCCAATGTTTCACTATAACAGATAACACTCGAATAAACATTCCTTTAACACTTCCTGGGCACTTACACAAAAATTTCACTAGATGTAATAGAAATAGTATCGCAGGGTCTTCTACTTAATTAGACATCTTCCAATTGTCCTCCAAAGCAATTATGCCTGTTTAAACACTCCCAGTGGGGATGAATATTACATATCTCACCAACACTTGGTTTTGTCACATTTTTTAATTTTTACCAATAAGATGAATATGAAATGAGACCTCACTGTTTTAATTTGCATCTCCCTCATTTCCAATAAGGCTGAGTGCACAGTCATGTTAATTAGTCATTCAGGTCTTTTTTTCTGTGAATTCCTATTCACATTCTTTGCCCATCAGTTTTGTTTTTTTGTTTTTTTTAGTTGCGTTATTTTTTTCTTATTGATTGATAGGAATTTTGTATAAATCCAGGGTATTAATCCTGATTCAGTACATTAATCATTAATCCTTTATAGTTTTACATATTCCAAATGTCTTCTCCCAATCTGAGGCTTATCATTTTATTATGATTTTTTAAATGGTGTAATATTTGTCACATACCAAAAATTTGTAATTATAAAGCATAACAACGAAAATGAATACCCATGAGTTCAACTGCAGAACTGAAATATGACCAATATCATTAAAACCAAACACGCATTCCTCCTCATCCCATCCTTGAGCCCCAAAGCCCTGCACGCTCAATTTTATCATTTCTCTGCTTTTAAAAATAAATTTAATTTTGCCATGTGTCTCTTTAAATGCAATCTCTTTTAGTTTTTGAAGTTTGTAAAGATGTACCATTTACACGCAGTCTTCTGCTATTTGATTTTTCTTCTCAACGTTTTGTTTCTAAAATTGATCCATGATGCCACATATGTAGCTGTAGTTCGATTACTTTCACTGCCATAAAATATTTTATTCCAGAATGTAACCCTTTTCCTATTGATGGACCACTAAATGATTTCCAGTTTTTAGCTATTATGGAAATGCAACAAACATTCTTTGACATGTCTTCTGGTTCACATGTGCAAGAGTTTCTCCAAAGCACATGACAAGGGGGAGAACTGCTGGGTTGTAGGACATGTCCATGAACTACAAGATAATTCGAAAGTACTAGAACCTTGTGATTTATCTTCTCATTTATGTGTTTCAATATATGGAAAGGTTTTTTCTTTAAACTAGTAAAATAAAACACATTTTTCTTTATGATTTGTACTTCTTGTATCCTATTTGAAAAATGCTTCTTTACTCTGAGGTCATAAAGATATTACAGGTATTTGCTTCTAAAATTTTCAGAGTTTGAGACAGGAACCCATTTTTCCACATACCTAATTGTACATTGTTTTCTTTTCAACATATATATTAAATAACATAAATGCCGGGGTGTGGGGGAATAGGTTCCCTTAAACTTTTAAGCTTGAAACATGGACTGGGCCCACCCCAAGAAGCAGAAATATTTTCATTCTAATTATAGAAGTTAAGAAACTACAGAAACCCTTCAATTTAGAGACTAGATTTATCCCAGCAAAATCAATATTAAGTAAGTTTTATTTGATCAAAGATCTCTATTAAGAAATCAGAGATATATTGTCACAGGAAAAGAATTACTTCAAGATACTAACGTGTTAAAAAAGATTCCTGGAGTTATGAAAACACAGCCAACAGCAGGTACAACCCTGTGATATAAGGCAATGTCCCCACTCTCCTTTTAACAAACTGGTAGTAGGTATTTCTAGTCTAGGGACTGTCCCCTTCCCAAGCTTTCCATACCAAGGTGTCTTGTTTTCCATACCAAGGTGCCCCTCCATCTCCAAGCTCTTAATACCTCAAATCTGTGTCCTTCTTTTTCCTTTTGTTGTCTGGATATAGTGTCAATTAATGCTGCACTCTAAGAGAGCTTTGTTGGTTGTTAACAGTCATTTCAAAAACATGACATGTTGCAACTTATAATTTCATTTAGGATTTCAAGGGAAGAAAGCAATTTCATTTCCTACTCAATCACTTCCGTAAATTCAACACTAAAAAATAAATTGACAGACTGGATACCTAGATTGTATTTCATCTCTTCCCTCTGTGGTTTAATAACTTAAAGCTGACACATACCTATTTCCTAATCAGTTACTGAGGCCTAAGGTTACACACCACAAAACAGTTTGAAACATTACAATATGGTTTACACAGCCAAAGAGTAAGCGTTAAGCCTCTATTCAGTGATTCTCAATGGACGGAAAAGTAACAGAGTAGGTGAACAATATGATAAACTTATTAACCTAGAGCACTAAATTTACATTAAACATTAACAACATTAACTTTCTGCTTGGTACTAGCTAAATGGGATCACTTATGAAAGGTCAGAAGCACATGATTAATTGACCTTTTGAAGACTGAGAGGTGGCTTTCAGTTTTCTTCAAGTTATCAAAATGGGTTGTATGAGGATGACCTTAAAACTATTTCCACTTCTACCATAGATCAAATAAAAAGGCAAGAACATTAATCACAGCATTAAGAACCTTAATTTACTCATATTTTAAACTATTACAGGATACTGAGCTCCAAATATAGAAACTGTGAAATCTCCTTCCTTATACACCTATAAATGGTTCCTAATAAGTCTGATATGACTCTTTGGTGCATGTCAAAGAGCATAAAGGCTGTCTCAAAGTAGAAAGATAATTTAAGGTATTTAAGCTTAATTATCCCTCAAGTAAGTATTTGTACAGTAGCCAAAGTTAAATCTTGGCTTGTTTAAAAAAAAAAAAATCAAAGAAGATTCCTAATCTTTTGTTAGCTTCCTAAACATAAGTAAATATCAATTTCCCAATAATGTAGAAGCTATTGTTAAGAAATAGTCTCTTCTTTAGAGGGCCTCAACCTTCACTGCAGAGTAAAATCACCCACAGTCCTTTTAAAAATCAAATACGCAGACCATGTACCCCATGTACCCCAACTGAATCAGAATCTCTGGGGGCAGGACCTAGACATTAGGAGGTTCTGAAGTTCCCAGGTGATCCTGATATGCAGCTAAGGTTAAAATCTGCTTGAAGCAGAGACATAACAGAAGCACCTGACCAATTTTGTTCCTGATATTCCCTAAACTTCAACAAGCTATGTAAACAGGTTTTCAACCACATACAGAATTTAGACATTTAAAGAGTATCACAGTTCCTAAGGAAGGGAGACTATGACGTGACTAACTATGCCAAACCTAAGTATCCCCTTGTTAATGTCAGAGAATGAGTAACAAAAATTAATTCCAGTTACTGCATCTCCAACACTGTTTGGTTTAAGTTAATGCCTTTCCCAGGACCCACGTTTAACATAAAAATCAAAATATCCAAAGCATAGTCTGGACCAACGTATGAGCCTCAAATAAATTTAAAAAAAAAAACCAGCCTTTCTTTTGATTCTTTCTTAAACAATTCTACAGGCTTCCATTTTCACATGACTGACAGCTACTTACTAGTGAACCTACTAAGTATTGGGCTGGCCAAAAAGGTCCGTATAGTTTTTCCATAAAATAAAAGACACATTTTTCATTTTCACCAATAACTTCATTGATTTGCATATTTTGAGTATGTTGATGATCTCCTACGTGGTATAACACTGATTGTTCTCAATTAATGTCTCGACTTGATCACTATCAACTTCAACTGGTCTACCCAACCATGGAACATTGTCCAGAAAGAAATCTCTCAGCATGACACTTTGCAAACCACTTCTGACACATCTAATCAGTCACAGCACCTTCTCCATATACCGCACAAATCTTATCTTGCATTTCAGTTGCATTTTCACTTTCTTGAAATAATAAAGCATAATATGCCAAAAAGGTTGCTTATTTTCTTCCATCTTCAATATTAAAACAACTACACAAAAATTCACCAATTTTAATAAATTTTTTAAAAATACATGGTGATATGACAGCTGTCATAATACAATCTAACAAAATTGTTTCGAATGAAGTTAAAGACAATTAAGTGCTACTAGAGCCATCTTACAGAAAAAAACAAACTTTCTGGTCAACCCAGTAAGTTATTAAAGATACTATAGAGAACTCTAATTCAGGCCTTCACTAAGATGACTGGCTGAGAAACAACATTTGGCAAACCTGCCAAGTTACTATTGTATTTGTGTACACGAACAAGCAGAAGTGCCACCATGTCTAGATAACAGACGTGCATGATCTTCATTCCGAGTTAGTTGTAGTTTTCCATTGTTGTTATTCTTGCTTTCTAATAACCAGTTTTTAGTTCAGCTTTACCATCACCAATTTCATTTGCTATGGGTGTCTAGCAAAGCCTAAGTTTGCAGTGACACACATTTCTATTAGTTTTTCCAATAACTAGACATTGGTACATGTACACTGCACTTCAAATATGAACCAATGAATCAGAATAAAAGTTTGCTAGACAGGAACATTACACTGGTGACTTTGTATTATTTAAATTAACTTCCAACATCCTATCAAGGTAAGTCTAACAACGTTATTTTTTAAGCTTGTGGGGCATAATTTTCTTTATTCACTTAAATATTTATAAAGTAAGTAGTAAGCATTTCCCTTAAATTTCTCTCCAATTTCAACACCTGGTTTCTTTTTCCACCACAAACTAGAAAAGGGTGGGCAGGTAAATTGAGGAGTCTTGACTTGCTGAAGTGAATCAAAATTTTAAAAAGTTTGAGAACCACTGCCTTAAAGGTCTGGGTAGGTATCTGTACTTAGTTTTATTTTGAGAGCCTTGCAGCTTAACTATAAACCCTAACTATAAACCTTTATTGCCACAAAAATAGGGGAAAAGGGGAAACAGGAAGAAAAGGGGTCATCATCAATATAAAAGGTCAGAAAGAGGTCATCTATTGAAAATGTCACAACCAAAACAACCTAATACTATCTGCCTTCAAATGATTACTTTGGTGCTATCGACCTAACAGTGCTCTATTAAGGCAATCTTAAAAGCAAGATAGATACGCTGCAAACATTTATCAAATGTAAATTTATGTGCATATTTTTTGAACATATTCACACTTGGTTTGTAGCATTTAAGAAACTACAGCTATTACTTACTAGCTGACGTCTATTTCTTTTCCAGGTTTCTGCTTTCCTTTTGGAATTCATGTTCTGGAAAGCTGAAAGTAGAGAAAACAAGTTCTAATCAAAGTTCAGACAGGAATGTTTACTACTTTTTAAGCTCTGGTTCAAACCACGTGAGACCCTAAAGTCTGCCAACACATCAGTAACTCTGGATGACACATTTCCCAGCAAGTCTATGAGCCCAAATCAGAGGCTCTAAAGCATCTGTTCAAAGAATCTCATAATGAGGTAAGGCAGCACTGCCATGTGGATCATGTGGCCAGAGGACACAGGCAGGCCTGGATCAGAATTATGGGAAATCAGTCTCATCAGAAGCAAAGGTCCCAAAGTGGACCTAAAGCATTTATGGCTTCTCAAAATTACCATAGAATTTCCAAGAGTGTAACTGTAATCAGAGACTCCTGAATTTATTATACATTACTTGGCATTAGCTTCTCTAAGATGAGCTGTAATTTCACCACATAATTTCAATGGTTTGATAGTGCTCAAGTGAAAAGTAACAGTCATAAAGATAAATTTCTTCCTGCCACAACAGAAAGCAGCATGAGGATAATGCTAATCTGGAACTGTTCCCAGGACTTTTTGCTTTACTGTCCCAACTTCTTCCCCAGGAACCTCTCAGGAGAGTTCCAAAGCCAGCTCTTTCCAATGTCTGTCATAACACATTTGAAGCACTCACCTTGCCTCAGTACACAACTACAAATCAGTTAATTCCCTAAAGCCTCAAAGGAAGACTCTATTAATTCGTCCTGCACATTTTGGTTACCAGGGGAACAGCTTTACTAGGCCCAATTAAGGAACAAAGAGGCTAACATCACTTTTAACACTTACTGAAATCGCTGGGAAGGCTGTGGTTCAAATTCCTGTAAAATTCTGTCCTATGTGCTTTTTTCAGGCCTGTGCAAAGGCCAAAGTCAGAAAGTTTCACATGACCCTGGGGGAAGAAGAAAGAAGGCAATGCAAAACACGCATGGATGTGGGGCACAGCATTACCTTCTCCAGCTCCTTGCAGTATCCATTACAGTGCCACAGCCAAGTACACTGCCTTTTTTTTTTCTTTTATTACAGGGAAAATATATATAATAGCAAATTTTTAAAAGATTACCCCAAATTCTGTTTTACTAATAAAAGTATTTTCATTTTTGCATATCTTGGTTTTTGTCCAAACATAAACTTTTAAACAAAGCTGAACCCCCATAGCATCTAAAGATAATTTTACTTCTTAAACTAACTCAAATATTCTTCTGTTTATATATACAGTCTTTTAAATTACCATTTTTAATGTTTATAGGTAATACCCAAATGACTTAGTACATCACTGCTCAGCCAACACTTCCTCACACCGCACACGCACCTCGCCCCCATCCCCTCACTCCCGCCGCACTGCGGACCACACGCACCCCTGGGACCCGGAGCCCTCTGTTCCCAACCCCAACCCTGCCCGGCCCTGAGAATGGTCTTCGTACATGGTTGTTAAGGAATGAGCAAATCTTTGTTTATGTAGCTTCTCCTCCTCTTGAATTCTCTCAGTAGGATAAATTCTAAGGAGTAAACTATTCCAAAGACAAAAGGGATAAACTTTATTATATAGTTCTTGATAAATGTTGCCAGACTGCATTTCAATCAGTAAGTCTCTAATTCTATCATTCCCTTCAAGGAAAACTCAAACCTCTTGTCAGCCAGACACCATGCTTTAAATGTTTTCTCATTTACATCTCTTACGCCACGCTTCACAGACTTGGGAGTCATCGAAAGGCTTGCTGGTGAAGTGACAAAACCAAAACCAGAATCAACGTGCTCTTTCTCCCCAGACCAGGATAGCTAACCTCTGCAACCCTCTGATCTCATCTGGAAAATGGGGATAATGACATCTTCCTGATAGGAATGATGAGAATTACTGCACACAAGACTCTTAACTTGGTATCTGACACATAAATAGCCCTAAGAAAGAGGTAGGTGTTCTTAGGGTGGTTAAAATTTAAGTAAAGGAGGTAAAACCAAAAATATAGGAGGGAATCCTGATGCTCAGGGATCTACACTGCTCAAGGTCACACAATTATTCAATAGAAGTGTTGTGGCCAATGTTTGAGCCCCAATGACTTTAACATGTGTGGTCATTTACTGACACCACCTTCCTTCAGGCCCTAACATATAAACTTCTCAGGGCATAAGGCTGTAGAAGCCCTGCTCACACGGGTCAGGTTTTATTTTGTTTTTGTTTTTGTTTTCAAAGAAATCCTATTAAGTTTGTCTGTGTGTGTGCGTGTGTACATGCATGCAACAAGGTAAACTGCCAAACAGATAGCTTTGAGCTTGCTAACCTTTTTTTTTTTTTTTCCAGTTTTGCAAATAACTTGTTCTACAAGTCAAGAAACAGGTTAATTTGTAGTTCTCATAATTGCATGTTTTACCTGGATACCTCTAAGAAAGGACTGTGCCTGGAGAAAATGCTATTCAAACCTAGATTTTCAGGGAATTCTGTAGCTATTCTGAGTATACAACAGTTACTCAGAACTCCTACATTTTCACTTCTTCAATATATATGGCCAAATACACAAATGAGCTCACCGGTGAGAACACTTAATCTACAAGTCTGGGCTAGCGTATTATAGAAAGCAAAAAAGCACCTAGCAGGGTCTCCATTTCTCCTCAGCTTGATTGACTCCCCAAGTTCTTAGCCTTCACTGTTTGCTCAACCTGATTATAGACTACAGCGTCCAACTAAGCCAGTATAAGGCTCCTGGGGTACAGGGCCAGGGCATGCAAACCCAAGACCAAAAAAGTGGAGCCAGAGCCACATTAAAAATGTACCTGAACTTACTAACACAGGAAAACACTTTCATATACATTAACATTTTAAATACCAAACTATTTATTTTTAGGATGCTAACTATATACAAATTATTGACACAAACAGAAAAAGTATTGAAGCTATTACACCAAAATAGTGCTTATCTTTGCATGATAAGATTGGTATTTTTCTTCTTTGTAACTGTATATTGTTCAAATTCTCTACTATGCACATGCATTATTCTTATAATGAAGCAAAAGCTACTAACCAGAAGAAATATGACAAATCTCCTGCCCTCTTAAAACAGAAAAGATAAAGGTTTTTAGGGAAAAAATTTAGGCTTTTCAACAATAGCAAGAAAGTTGTCAAAAGGCAGCAAGAAAGAAAAATACTCTAGGAATTAAATTTATTGGGTTGGCCAAAAAATCCGTTCAGTTTTTTCCATAAAATAAAAGACTTATTTTTTTATTTTCAGCAATAACTTTATTGATTCGCATATTTTGAGTATGTCAGCTATCTCCCACGTGGTATAATGTTGATTGTTCTCAATTAATGTCTCGACTTGATCACTATGAACTTGTCTACCCGATTGTGGAGCAACATCCAGCAAGAAATCTCAAGCACAAAACTTCACAAACCACTTCTGACACGTTTGACTGGTCACAACACCTTCTCCATACACGGGTGCAAGTGTTTTTTCGCCTATCAGTTGCGTTGTTACCTTTCTTGAAATAATAAAGCATAATATGCCAAAAACATTGCTTATTTTCATCCACCTTCATTACTAAAATGACCACACAAAAATTCACCAATTTGGATACTTTTTTAAAATGCATGCTGATATGCCAGCTGTCACAATACAATCTAACAAAATTGTTTCAAATGAAACAATTTCCAATGAAGTTAAAGACAGCTAAGGGCCACTAGAGCCATCTTACAGAAAAAAAATCTAGCTTTTTGGCCAACCCAAAACTTTTCTGCTTAGAAGAAAAATTCAGTCTAGACAACAATTCTGTGTAACAGAACATAACACTGTACAATTTGATAGCTGGATGGAACTTTGAAACTTCTCTGAATCACTATATTCACTTTATAGGTAAGTGAGGTCCAGAAGGTAAAGACTTCCAAGAAGTATCCAGCAGTCTAGCAGGAGATTCTCTTCAGATCTGCTGTGAGCTTAAGAACCAAGCAACTATAAGCTCATTTGCATGTCTAATGATAAATATAAAAAGGCCATTACAGAGGCTGAGCAGGACTCTTCTTTAAACAGAGGGCATAAGATCTGGAACCTGCACTTTGTGACAGTGTCGTGGTTGTTGCTGTTGTGCCTGACTTCCTGTCCCTGGCTGAATTCCTCAACTGATGGCACTGTCCAGCAGAGGTGATGCATCAGTAGAATTGCATGCTAAGAGAAGATGACTAACTTTGGCTTTTTTTTTTTTTTTTTCCCCACAAAATAACCTTCTAAATAAATTTTACTCTTAATCATTTTCAAAATGTCCTTTATTTTTAAGAGGCACATTCAATCAAATTATAAAATCATAAGCCTTTCAAAGAAAGGAAGTAACAGCAAACTTACCAGTTAAAAAGAAAAAAGAGAGAGAGAGATACAAAGGAGTTCAGAGCTCCTCAACTTCCCTACAGGGACTGGCAGGCAGTGCAGGCATCAAAGCAGAGGCTGCTCACACTGCAAAGTGCACACGGTCACACTGCTACCCCAGCGCCCCGCAGTACCTTGCTGTCCAGGAGAAGGTTGTCTGGTTTGATGTCTCTGTGGATGAATCCCAGTTGGTGGATGGAGTCTATGGCTAATGCTGTCTCTGCTATATAAAACTGCGTCTCCTCCTCTGTCAAGGTGTCTTTTTTCATCAGTAGGGTCATCATGTCCCCTGGAAACAAGATACAAAGCCACACACACACACACACACACACACACACACACACACACACACACACACAACACACATGAATAAGTGCCCGTTTTCAGATATGTCTTCCCTATCTGTCAACAGCAGGCTTATGCTGTGTTCCAGGGACTGACCCACAGAGGCCCCCTGGGCAGAAATGCTAAGCAGTTTCTAACACTTGAAAGGTAAAACTCACAGCCACAGAGAGCAAAGCACTGTCACCCAGCCTAACTGACAACTACCACTGAGCTAGGATTTCCATTCTACTTTGAGAGAAAAAGAAAATGTCTCTCATACTAAAAAAAAGAAAGTTTGCTTACGATAAATTTTTGAACTGGGGATAAAGGCTACTTTACTTTTAACTTTGCACAGTTGTCTGCAAACTTCCTAGAACTAAATGGCATTTCCACGTAAGTTGTATTGCCATTGTTATAGAGAGAGGCTGAAATGCCAAACAACAATGCAAACACTTGGGGAAGCTGAAAATAAACTCTCCAATTTCTATTCACACAACACTAGAACATAAACAAAAAAGTGGGATTTAGGAAGCAAACTGACAGTCAGCAAAACTAAAACTAAACTGAAAACGCTCCACAGAGACTGTGTGATAACTGCTTCCCCAAAGTGCACACTAGACACCACCTCCCAAGATCCGTGGGGTTTTTTCCTTCAGTGTTTTATTATAGGTATTTAAATATACAGTGATATGCTTTATGCCATTTTTTACAACACATTACCAATAGTCTAACAATTAAAAGGTAACTTCCTTGTTTTCTGCAAAGCCAAAATTTAATTATCCCTGCTTAATATGAGCAGCATAAAATGGCAAAAGAAAGATTCTGATCCTAACTCAACAATTAGACAAAAGCAAAGCAAGTATGTCTAACATGTAGTTTAAAGCTAAGAAAAACAGGAAAGCCATTTATGTGAGAAAATAGGAAAAAGAGAAAGAAACTTCTGATCAGAGCATCATGCTGGGTTTTTTTTTTTTAAATTTCATTTCATTTATAACTTGGGAAATTTTTATATTCTTACAGAAAAGTGGGTATTTTACCCCCAAAGGGAAAAAAAAAAGAAAATGAATCCTTTTATTAAAATGTTCTTTTTTGATCCAAGACTTGGAAAATACGAATCCCTACTGACTCCTGGCAGCCACACATGCAACCTGGGGGCACACTAGTGACATTAAGGACAGCATGCGCAGGCCGGCTCTAAGGTAGCCTTGTGGCAGCCGATGGCCTCCCCTGGGCCAGCTTGCCCAGGTGATCAGAGAGCTCCGGCCAGATGGTCTATGGCCCTGCAGGCCAGCCCCACCAGGTGCAAAGGGCAGGGTCCGGGGGCATGAGAAGCTATGGAAGTTGATGCAAGCAAAGTTGAGGAGACACATGTCAAGGAGCTCGTGGCTGAGCTGGTTCTTATTCCTATTTAAGAACTGGCATCTAAATAATAAAAAGTTTCTCCTCATTCTAGCAGTCTATTTTCTAACCTTCATTAATTGTTAATAAAAAACTATTGATGACCCTAAATCTAAAAGTTGTCACAAGATCAGAATATTATGCCACAATTATATTTGCTTTTCCACAGAAACAAAAAAGAAAAAATTTTCTTTTTTTCCCCACCAGAGTTTGCTCATATTCATCTGCTCACTGGGAAACAGACTGTGCTTCCTAGAAGAGATGGTAGGTACTAGTCTGGGTTTGTTTTGGAGCTGTCTTAGGAGACCCACATGCTAAGTTACATGAAACTTAATGATCTCAAAATGAGAAATTGATTCTGGCTAATATAGGTAATGAGAAATTCAATCCTTACTAATATAAGTTACAGAAACAGAAAACAAAAGAGTTGAAGCAAAGAATGTTATGGTTTCTATTTTGTCACTTGGGAAACTGATTATACATGATTCTCATTGACAGGAGAGCAGGCAGAATCCCTAATTTATCCTTATATATTTAGAAAGAAAAAAGAAAGAAACATCCATCTGAAATCATGAGAATGTGAAGGTTATTTTTATGGCACTAAGGATTGTAGAAAGGCACCCAGTATGAGACAGGTTACTGACTTTCTTACACACCTAAAAAAGATTTAGAAAGTAACTTTGTGAGCAAGGATTAGAAAGGAGGGTTAATTGAGGTGAGAAAGAAGCCACAGAACAAAAAGGAAAAATGACCTTTCATCATCAAGTAATTACCTCCAGGCAGGAACTCCATGATTAGGTAGAGGTTTAGCTTATCCTGAAAACTATAGAACATTTTCACAACCCACAAACTGTCTGCCTCCACTAGAATGTCACGCTCCGCACGAATGTGGCCAACCTGGAGGTATATGCATTTGATTAATGACAAGACTTGCTCTGCTTTATTAGACTGAATATTTGTTTAAACAATTTAAATACTATTTTGAGTATTATATTGTGATGATGCAAAAGACCTAATTTATGCTTAGGCAAACCTACTAACTCAAAATTGACAACATTTGACTTGACGGTATTCAATAATGAAAACTTAAGTGATGAAAGGCTTAAAAAATGAAAAAATGAATGGCTGTAATGCAAACAGCAACTTTAACAGCACGAAAAATTGAACTTCTGATTAGTTATAATAACCATTATTTTTCATACCTTTTTGTTCCAATACAGTACTCCCTCCTCATTGGAGAGGGATACTTTCCACGCCCCCCCAGAGGATGCCTGGAACCAAGGACAGCATGGAGCTCTATATATAATACTATGTTTTTCCCTATACATACATACCAGTGATAAAGTTTAATTTATAAATTAGACACAGTAAGAGGTTAACAACAAAAACTAATAATAAAATACAATTATAACAATATACTGTGATAACAGTTATGTGAATGGCTTTAACTTTAACACAAGCACTACATCAGTCAGTCTGGTAACTGAGATGGCCACTAAGTGGCTAACAGGCAGGTAGTGTGTATGGCGCAGATCCACTGGACAAAGGGTTGACTCGTATCCCAGGCAGATGGAGCAGGACGGTGCATGGTTTCACCATGCTAGTCAGAACGGTGCACAGTTTAAAACTTATGAACTGTTTATTTCTGGGATTTTCCATTTAACATTTTCAGACCACAGCTGAACACAGGTAACTGAAACCACAGAAAATGAAACTGCAGATAAGGGAGAACTAATGTAATCTTTTATAAAAGAATATATCTCAAGATGAGATTCTAAAAAGTCCTGGCTCAGGTGTGCAGGAGTATCTGCAATGCCAGCGCCCTCACTGACAGTGCTCACGGAACTGAAATGTAAGAATACCTAAGAAAAGTTTTAGGTTTGAATTTATGACATTTCCAGTTTCCTACTCTGACTGAAATATCTAGCGAAGGAGACCAAGGTGCCGAAGATTTGGGAGAACAGACAGAATTCATTAAAAAATGTTTTATTATAAAATTTCCCCTACCTACTTTTAATATATACTAGTAATCAAAACAGTGCTGGATATTATCAAATCTAGCCTCCTCTCCTCTTCTGTTAAGTATCACAAGTGTAAAGTTGGACTGAATAAGATCTAAATTTATTAAGCCCAGTCCAATCCTTGAAGAGAGGTTTTGGTCTTAACATTTGCCACAGGGCTTGAGTTTACCATGTGTTCAAAGGTAATGATTTACCAAAGTTCACAAACCAGCACTCCTTTTGGCAAACTCAGTCCATGGGCGTGGTTTCATTTGATATAATGTTCTATATGCTTTTTTTAAAATTGTATTTAGCAAAACCAGGCACTTTTCCATTTGGACACAAATCCTACCCCTCTCTCCTGTCTTATACCTAACCTGCCTCATTTTTTCATGCTAATTCCCAGGGGCCTGAAGGCATCTGAGTTTATTTACTATTTGAGTTTCCAATTGCTACTAAAATTGTTCCACGTATTTTTAAATAGCAGAAACATTTTTACGTCTCTACTTACAACATGAGGGTGGGAAAAACGGAACATAGGATGATAAGGAACAGTGTTGTGAATCATGACAAAGTCCGGTAAAGCTACTGCCTTTACTCAACTTTCATACAGGAGTAATCTTTTGGGAAACGCTAATGCCACTTGCTAACGGGCAGCTGGGGCTTTGACCAAGTCATTACCAGACACGAATATTGTACAAGGCAGCTTTCACCTGCCTCTGCTTCCCCTGGCTCCTGTTAAAGCCTGTTCCAACTGCAGGGAGCAAGAGAAAAGGTGAGGCACTACTATTACCACTTGTCACTCATCTTGAAGGACAGACTGTTGACTACAGCATTCCCCATTTGTCAAGGAGAAAGCTATAGTCACTTGAGCTCACCTTGCACTTCTCCCCTAGGGCTAAATTAGCAGCCAGAATCCTCAAGATGGAGGGGTGGAGGCTGGGCTGGTTTGGCTCAGTGGAGTGAGTGCCAGTCTGCTAACCAAAAGGTTGCTCGTTCACTCCCTGATCAGGGCACAGGCCTGGGTTGCAGGCCAGGTTCCCAGGTTCCCAGGTGAGGGTGTATGATAGGCTACCAATCGAGCTGTTTCTCTACCTCTTTTTCTCCCTCTCTTCCCCTCTCTCTAAAAATAAATAAATAAATTTAAAAAAAAAAAAAAAAGGACCTAGGAGTAGAGTCAGGTGAATATAGGATAAGGGTAGGTGCAACTCAGACCAGAGGTTGCAGTTCCTGTCCCCTGTTCCATAAATATTTAATGGAGTGGGGAATTACATGCTGGTTGCTATCCTGGGCACTAGGAAAGCAGGGATACAAGTCAGTCTTTTGTCCCATCTTAATACTAAAACTGGCATCACAATTAGAGGTTTTCCTTTTGCACTGAAAGAGAAACATGAAGAAACTAGCTAAATGCTGGTCTCTTATCCTTTAAAATTTATTTTCCAGGTGGCCAAAATTTCCACCCTGTGAGACAGAGTAACAACCTGAACTCTCAGTGGGTAGCTTTAATTCTTGCTCATTTTGGTAAAAAACAAACAAAAAACTTTTCCTCTAAATAAGGCACCTGTACCTACAAAAAGTTAGGCTCTGAATCTAAACTTTGTAAGCCATACCCAAAAGTGAGGGATCTGCAGTGGTCTACTCCCAGTCTCACCTAGCGCAGCTGTGGCTCGCTTCTCCAAGTCGGTGACCCACAGAGGGATTGTGGCCAGGAACCTTCACTGGCCCATACTGAGATCAGCCCAGGGCGATGAGTACAATGGCAAGGTGGACTCACATCCTAATCCTAACAGATATTTCCTTTACTTTCATTTAGAAAAGTTTCAGAAATTAATCTTGAAGAAGGTACAATATCTGAGAAAATGTTTTTATACAATGTCTGGATCATCTCTGTTACCATGTTGGGGAACTGGCACAAGTTATGAAGGATTAATAAGTGAGAACTATGATGTGCACGTCTTTACAATTTTATTCTGAGTGGTAATTATTTCATAAAGAAAGATTTTGTGCCTTGGGTAAACCAATAGGAAATATGGCTTGTAAAAATAAAGCTTACTTGTGAAATACAAAATATACTAACTCATCAGTACAGATTTACAGTTTCCTTTTCAAGATCAGCTAAAACTCTTTCACCCATATCACATGGCCTACACCCATATCACACACTAATTTTTAGATAACACATAAATAGAGCTGTTGCGCATTTTTAATAAGGCTGGTGTTAGCATAAACTATAATATCTGAAGATTTACTGCCAGGCTATTTGATACTCTGAATCGAAATTCTTGGGAGTCTAATGCTTCTGGGTAACATGAAAATTAAAGAGAAAATACAAATTCCAAGTGTAAGGCTGGAATTTTAACAAAACCTCAGTGATTATACCTCCTCACCAGAGGCAGAAAGGATTGGGTGTGGGGCCAGTACCCCCGCCCCAACTCCTGGGCACTATGTACAGAGCTCTCCTGGCCCCAGGGTCTCTTTGCCCTCCCTTGGCACCTGATCTTTTACAGGGTATTTACAGGCATCGCTCCCTTCAATTTGTTCTTAAGCAACCAGCTAAAGTAAACTAGATGTATAGAAAGTCTGTATTCTTGTTTTTAATATACTGTCCAATATTTAAAATTTATTTTGTACAAACTACTCATGTATCCTATAAATCTACTTGCAAAGTAGGTTTAAATTTTAAAAAGTGTTCTTAATCATTAATGAAGAATGTGCACTGCTCTGCCGTTTACATATTTTTTCAAATTCATTCAAGAAGACTGTTTTCTCTTAGGTAATGATGACCTACTCAGAAGACCCAACTTTGGTTCCAGTGTACAAAATAAAGTATATTAAGACACATTTTAGATTGCAAATTCCAAATTCTAATTCCTAAGCCTCAGTTCCAAAGTGTATATGCAATTTCTGTCCCTCAGCATTCAGTGAGGAACATGCTACCCATCAAGGGTTACCTCCAAAAAGGCTCATGAGGACAACTGGGATTCAAAAATAGTAGGTGCTTCCCTAATTGGTTTTCAACTTTAAGAAGACTGCACAAAATGTACAGGCATTATTTATACTTTTAAAATATATGTACAATGGTGGAAAGAAGGGGAAGGGACTAGACAAAGAACACGTACGAATGACCCATGGACACGGACAACAGAGTGGGAACTGACTGTGGGCACGAGGGGTGGAGGTGGGGTGGGTGGAGGCGGGTAAAGGGGGAAAAATTGAGACAACTATAACAGAATAAACATGATTTATAAATTTTAAAAAATTAAAATAAATGTAACTGCTTCTTTGTTGGATAAGAAAAATATTATATGTATATTTATACATGACAGAGCTAAAGAAAACTGTAATCACAATATACATTTTAATTAAGCAAAAGAACAGTTTTAGGAGACAAGTTCATAAGCTGACTAAAATCCCTACTAATTGTGCTTTACCTGCTCTTTTTCAAGCATATCTGCTTTACGGAGTATTTTCATTGCATACACATGCCCTGTATCTTTCTTCTGAACAAGCCGCACCTAAAAGTTATAAAAAATATGCCAAATTAAAAGTTCACAATACCAAACTAATGCTTTCATGTGTTAAAGAAAGTAGTATTTAAACTGAAAAAGTATTACAGTTTTCATATAAGCATCTAGCAATAACGAAGCAAAAGAAAATGCTTTTTGATTAGGATACATTAAGCCCAATGAAGCCAGTGCTGGAAACACCCTCAGATACCTCCACATGTGAACAGCTCTGGCTCCCCAAGTAAACAAAACAATCTAATTTAAAACCCTCATTTTTTAACTTAAGGGCTCATTAAACTCGTGGCACATGTCATACAGTCAGTTCAGAAAATCTAAGTAAATGATTACAACGTTTAAAACAATATCAAAAGTGCATGCGTAGGAAAAAAATCTAAAATGTATATTAGGGAAATAGAGTTTTATGCAGTTTTCCTTCCTCTCAATTTTCCAACGTTTTTAAGAGAGAATAGATAAATAGATGAAAAGAAAATTAATGGTCAAATGTACACACTCCCCAAAACACTTCTTGGCAATTCCCTGCACATTCGCCCCTTCCTCACCCCAGCTATGTATGTTTCCTTCTTCCTGAACCTTTGTTTTCTTGACTGAATCCCACATCCCTCCCTCACTGAACAGAAAGCAATTTAGAGGGGGTACTGTCTGTTTCCCTTTCTTACGGGGCTAACAGGGATTCTGAATGCTGAGGGATCAATTTAATCTTCTACCTGTGCTTTTGTATGCACTTACATTTTCCTCAAGATACAGATTTTCAACAATACGATGCTCCTTTTATACAAAGATAATGAAACTACTGCATCAGTAATTCATCCACTTTGGATGTTTTCCATTAGGGAATGACCTCGCATGGGTTCGCTCAAACCCTCCCCACCAGATTACTCCTATAACCAAGCAGGATGCATCTGAAAGACTAGCTGGGACAAAGCTACAAGTTCTTTCAACTCTCTACCACTACCTATATATCTCATTTCTACAAATCCTGTCTCCTGGGGCAATCTTTTTAGAGCTGTACCAATCGGGCATGAGGGAATAAAGGGTGGAGATATGCTATTAGTTCACTCCTGGAGAGGCAATGTGGTACTGGGGAAAATAAGGGCTTTAAGCTCAGGAAACCTAGGCCCTGGATGGGTCAGTTGATTAGAGCGTCATTCCAATACACCATGGTTGTGGGACAAGAATCAGTCAATGAATGCATAAATAAGTGGAGCAACAAATCAGTGTTTCTCGCTCTCTCCCCACTTCCCTTCTCTCCCTAAAATCAATAAATAGAATTTTTTTAAAAAGATCAGGAAGCCTGGATCAACTTCTGGTACCACTAGTCCAATGGCTGTGTGACACTATAACATTACATATCCCCTGAGTCATCTGAGTTATCGTCATGATTATAGCAGAAAAACCCAGTAAATAATAAGTACTGATTTCCTTCTACCTTTCAATTCTCCCTCTAGATCAATACTTAAGGCTTCAACATCATCTCTGGTAAAACAGAAAAACAATCAGAGATCTGGGACAGTGGAAAGGGGAAGAAAGAGGACAGACAGAGCAGTTAGGATGTGGGGCTGGCATGCTCGGCCCACCTACCCACATGCAGTTCTACCAACAATCATGAGCTCCTGGTATATTAGAAGCTTTGAAGTCCTGTGGTATTTCTGTACTGGATAAATAGCTGTAGCTGTGGGGTTTTTTCTTACCTCACCAAATGCTCCTCTCCCTATTACTTTTAAAGACTCAAAATCTTCCAATCCGAGCCTTGTTCTCTTCAAACGAAGAAACTCTGTTTCCTTTCGAGCATGAGCTGATCTCCTGAGTCGTTTCTAAGGTTTAAATAAAAGGGGAGAGGGATGGGAGAGTGAGGAGTTGAAATTCTGCAACCAAGTCATATTTGTGATTTGACCCATCTGGAAAACAGGCCACACCAGACAAAGCTTAATTTTTCACACATGAAAGCACCACACAAGGACCCTTACAGGTCACTTCTCCCCTCCCTGGCCTTCAGATACAGTAACCAAACTGTAGTGAACACACGGGTGCTTCCTCTGAGGACTCTTCACTAAATGACCTCAGCAATCAACTAGCCTAACCTTGCTAATGAAGGAGGGCTAAACAATCAACAACATTTTCCTTTAACCTTTGTTAAGAGAAAATAAAAGTGCGCGCTTTTAAATTTCCTTCTGGGTTTTTTACTCATTGCAGTTCATTTTATGCTTCAGTTTTGTATTATCCCTACAAATCTGGGATATTTTTCACCATTTTCCTGGGTTCTGTGATTCATTCCTATTTTTGAAAGCATTTCCACTGCCATTTCAGTTCCTTGCACAGTTTCTTGTTAACTGTATTTTCTCCAACCACATCTGTGGGCACTGGAGAAAAGGGCCGATTTGAGAGATTTTTGCCTTAATAATGATTTCAGAAATTTGTCCCACTTCCCTGAAGCCTTTTCAGTGAATTCTGTAAGTATGCTATAACTTGCTTTTTAACATTTTAATTTGGCTTCATCTATTCCTTTTCTTGGGATTCTAAATTAATTCTAATTAACTAATTTTAATGTAGAACTAGAGTCTTCCTCTCCTGAATGCTTAATAATTAACTTCTCCCTCTGCATGAACACCCAAATCCAGAAGCACACCATCCCTCCTAGGTTTCTGTCACTGAGCCAAAGCCTTCCCCATGCACTAAGACTAGCAACTTGCTGAACAAGATATGACCTGCCATGCTGGGTTTCAAGGAAAAAAATGCTGATTTTAATTACCTCTTCATCTTTTAGGCCTTCTTCTTCCATCACTTTTTCTAACTTCTTTTGTCTAAAAATAAATAAAGACATGTGAAATAACATTTGAATGGTAATTTTCTGGAAGGTCTATACAAATATTAAAATTATTCTTTTAATGACAAAAACAGGTAAATCTTAAAAGATCTCATTAAAGCAATAAATTACAGTTACTAAGACAACTGAAAATTCCTACCATTCTTGTTAGTTTTACATTTTGAAACAGACTGTATAAGATGTTACTGCAACAAAGAATCTTATTTTGAAATGAAAAGTTCTCTTTTTTTTTTCCCCCCTGGCAGAACTGTATTTCCTCCTTAACAAACCACAAAACAGCTGGTGTTTGATAACCTCTTATATCAGGGTGTTTCTCTCCCTCTCCCTGACTGAAATCTACTTCCTTTATTTTCACACCCTCCTCCTCCCTGCCACAAAGAATAATAAACAACAAAGGTAAAAGGCAAAATTTAGATATTCTAGAGACGTAGCTGGTATCACTACAAAACTTAAGAACTCTAAATCCTTGGAGTACTGAATTACAGAAACTGTATTCAAAAATATTTTTGGCCCTGACTGGTATGGCTCAGTGGGTTGGGTGGCCACCCCACTAACCAAAAATTCAGTTCAATTCCTGGTCAGGGCTCATGGCCAGGTCCCTGGTTGGAGGCATGTGAAAGGCAACCTATCTCTGTTTCTCTCACACATAGATGTTTTCTCTCTCTCTCTCTCTCTCTTCGAGAGAGAGAGAGAGAGAGAGAAAGAAAGAAAGAAAGAAAGAAAGAAAGAAAGAAAGAAAGAAAGAAAGAAAGGAGAAGGAGAAGAAGGAGAAGAAGGAGAAGAAGGAAAAGAAGGAGATTTTGCCTGAGCCAGTGTGGCTCAGTTGGTTGTAGCATCGTCCTGTAGACCAAAAGGTCGCAGGTTCAATTCCTTGTCAGGGCACATACCCAGGTTGCAGGTTAAATCCCCGCTAGGAGCATGTATGAGAAGGCAACTGATTTATGTTTCTTTCTCTTTCTTTCTCAGGTGCACTATCTCTCACTCTCCCTCCTTCTCCCTACCGCCCAAAGCAGTGAAAAAAATGTTTTGGGGGGGGGGGGGGATAAAAATTTTTTTAAGAATATTTTTGATCTACAGTCTCATACTGATTTGATTATGCCAAAAGAAACAATTAAAACTTCCTTATAACATTTATTTATTCAGCATAATAAATGAAAGCACACAGACCAGAATCTCCCCTCCACTACTTATCAGCATTCGAGAAGACAGGCATTGTGAGCAGGGCAGGGAAGAATAAGGGCACGTGAAATAAAAGCATGTAGTTTAGTGTGGCTGAGGCACACAGCACTTCTGTGCGTGCCTGGCTCTTAATGTGTAGCTGTCTAAGAACTAACAGAGGCTTGTGCACAAAAAGTGATGTGATGAGGTTTCTATTTTAGAATGGCAGCCAGCAGTAATGAGCTAATGGACTGGCAGGAAAAGCAACTGACAGACTGAGACAAATTTAAAGCTATCCAAAGGATTCAGATGTGCAGCAAAGATCTAGAACTAGGGCTGAATACCTAGAATGAAGTGAATAGAACTCCTGTAAAGTTGACCAACTGGCAGTAGGAACCAAGGGAAAAGTCTTAGAATTTTTTGTGTGAAAGGACAATAATGCCACTCACCAAGACAGGAAACACAGAGATGAACATGGAAAGATGATGAGTCTCATCATCAGGACGTTTATGATGAAACCTAGTGCTCTACCGTACATGGAACAGTGCCAAAGTAACATATCACAAGAGAAATATGAGAGATTATAAAGGCATTCTTCACATGAGGCACATACAAACAAAATGAAAGTTTGTATTACAACCTGGTCTCAGCATTTACTAGCCCAAGACTTATTATTATTTCAAACCACTTATCATACATTAGCCATATACTCAAAATAAAATGTTTTCTTTATCAATTGTCTCACATCATTAAAATTCTGGGTTTTTTGTAGGTGTCTATGTTTCTCCCCGTATCAAAAAGTCATTTCTGACAGTTCTAATTTTAGTTTACTTACTACTTCAGTAAATCCTGCCAATAACTGTTCTTTTATATAATTTTTTAATTTCCTAGGAATAATAAAACCTATAATCATCTTATCAAATTGTATCAACAAACCCAAAACCAAGTATCAACTCCTGTCCAAAAGAGAAGGCAGTAAACCCAGACTGCTGTAGCTCAGTGGGCTGAAGATCCTCCTGCAAACCGAAAGGCCTGTTGGATTCCAGGTTGGGGCACGTGCCTGGGTGGCAGGCCAGGTCCCCAGCTGGGGATGCACAAGAGACAGCTGATCATTGTTTCTCTCACACAACAATGTTTCTCTCCCTCTCCTTCTCCTTCCCTTCTCCTCTCTAAAAATAAATAAAATATTTTTCTAAAAAAAGAGGGCATTAAATAAAAAAGATTAACAAGGAAATACTTATTTGGAAATGCTTAAAGTATCCGCTGCTTTTTAATTTTATTTAATTTTTTTAATCCTCACCTGAGGATATGTTTTTTATTGATTTGAGAGTGAGAAACGTCGATATGAGAGAGAAACATGGATCGGATGCCTCCTGCTTGTGCCTGACCCAGCAGGGATTAAACCCACAACTTAGGTATGTGTCCGGACCCAGAATCAAACTCAAAATCTTTTTGGGGTACCGGAGAACACGCCAACCAACTGAGCTGGCTGGCTGCCTTTTTTTTTTTAATTAAAAATACTGGTGATTTGAGGACAACAAAAATTACCAAAAACGAACATTCTAACTCTCTTATATGTCTAACATTCTCTTCTTATTGTCTTTTGATTAATTTGGTCTTAAGAAAAACAAAAACCACAAAAGCTTTTGGAAGTTCTTTCCATCTTAAGAATCCCCCCTCCAGAAAGCAATGGTTTCAACCCATTTTAGGGTACAATCAGTGCAAAGCACAATGTAACATGTTAATAATGTAAATAAAACCATGCTCATCTTGTTCCTGGGGAATCTGATACACAGGGCAGAGCCAGAAGTATTAGAAACCAACTGACTATTATCAACTAAAACAAGTGACTTAAGACTCATAAGCATTTGCTTTGTAACTATACAACTCCAGAGGCTTAGATTTCACTCAGCTAGAGATATACTGTGCAAATTTATCTTTTAATTCCCCAAGATCCTAATAACTGGTACTGTGCAAGCACTTGTCCCAGTGAACAGCAGCTAGCCACCACCAGCTAAGACATGTTTGCTAGTCTGCATACAGATCTATATATTTAAGGTCAAATCATATATCCCACGTAAATTATGATTTACATCCTTATTAAGAACATGGATGCAAAAATCCTTGTCAAAATATCAATATGCTGAATCCAGCAACATATAAAAAGAGTAATATGTTATGAGCAAGTGTTTTTTTAACCTCCCGAATGCAAGGTTAGTTTAATATTCAAAAATTAATCTATGTAATTCACCATATTAAAAGATTAAGGAGAAAAAACAATATAATCATTCCCAAGATGTGGAAAAAGCATTAACAAAATTTAACACCCACTCATGATTAAAAAACAAAAAAAACAACTCCCAGTCAAATAAGAACGTAAACCAACTTCCCCACTCTATAAAGGGCATCCTTGAAAAACCTAACATAATAATGAACAGTGAAATAGTGAGTGCTTCCCCCTTAAATTGGGAACAAAACAAAGATGGCTACTTCCACTAATATTGAATATTTTACCTGAAATTCCAGTCAATGCAATAAGGAAAGAAAAGAAAGCTGTATAGATTGATTGGAAAGAAGCAAAACTCTCTAAATATGACATGATTGTTTACATAGAAAATCCTAAGCAATCTACCAAAATAAGCAACTAGAATAAATAAATTAGCAAGTCACAGAACGTAAGGTCAATATACAAAATTCATTTATATTTCCGTATGCAACCTTTTTCATTTCATGGCACATATAAACTAATTACTAAATTCTATATACTATATTTTTTTGCCAATCTGACAAATAATAGGTATAATTTTGATTCATTCACACCAGACGGCTATTGTTGTGTTGCTTATTGTCATTTTTTTATTTAAATATCTAAGGGGAAAGAGGTCAGTGCTCCTGACTAAACTGTATGTTTTAAAAATTCTGGCAGCACACCAGTGTGCTGTGGTATACCAGTTGAAAATCGCTGCGCTGTAAAGCACTGGCCAGGTAGCTCAGTTGGTTAGAGCATCATCCTGATACGCTAAGGTTGCAGTTTCATTCCCTGGTCAGGGCACACAAAAGAATCAACCAATGAATGCATAAATAAGTGGAACAACAATCGATATATTCTTTTTCTTCCTTTTTCTCTCTCCCCCACCACCTTCTCTCCATATAAAGTCAATTTTACAAAATTGCTGTTATAGCAAAGCTGGGAAAAATGAAATTTTAAATATTCACTTACAATAGCACCAAAAAACCCCAAAGTACTAGGAAAAGATGAACAAAAGATGCACAAGCTCTCCTCCACACTAAAAACTACAAAACAC
The DNA here is from genome assembly GCF_021234165.1 of Pteronotus mesoamericanus. Lineage (NCBI taxonomy): Eukaryota > Metazoa > Chordata > Mammalia > Chiroptera > Mormoopidae > Pteronotus > Pteronotus mesoamericanus. Next base: position 6,596,151 of record NW_026555085.1, read on the forward strand.
TGCTGTGAAAAGTTAGACCTAACAAAATGGAAAAATATACCATACTCATACATCAGATGTCAATTCTCCCCTAGATTGATCTATAGATCCAATACAATTACAATCATAACTTCATCAGGCTTTTCTATAGAAATTCACAAACTCTAAAATTTATATGGAAATGCAAAGACCCTAAAACATTCAAAGCAAGCTTGAAAAACAAGGGGAGGAAAAGAACAAAGTTGAGGACTTACACTACCTGACTCCAAAACTTACCACAAAACAACAGTAATCAAGACAGCGTAATACTGGAATAGGAATAAATAGATCAATGAAATAGAACAGAGCGCCCAGAAATAGATACACACTTATGTGGTTTTAAATTTCAACAAAAATATCAAAGCAATTTAATGAGAGGAAAATAATCTTTACAAGTGGTGCTAAAATAACTAGATATTTATAAAAAGGAAAATAAATCTCAACCCCCATTTTATATCACACACTTATTAATTCAAGATGGGTCATAGTACTAAATATAAAAACTAAATCCATAAAACTTCCAGGAGAAAACATAGAAGAGTATCTTTATGACTTGAGATAGGCAGAGGTTTCTTAAAGGTCACAGAATGCAGTAACTGTTAAAAAAAAAAAAAAAAAAAAAGCCAGAATTGAAAATTTCTCATCTAAGAACATCACTAAGAAAATGAACAGAAAAGCCACAGACTGGGAGAAACCATTTACAAAGCATATATATGACAAAGGGCCAGTGTCTAAGATATATAAAGAACTCCTACAGCTCTATGGTCAAAAAATTTGATTAAATTTTCACAAGGAAAATATACACATGGCCAAAAAGCACATAAAAAAGAGTTCAGCATCATTAAAAATCAGGGAAATGCAAATTAAAACAATAGTGAATAAACATCCACAAGAATAGCTTAAGTTAAAAGAGTGACCACACAAATGTTAGCAAAAATGTAAAACAACTAGAACTCACATACATTGTTAGGATATTTTGGGAAAAAGTCTAGCAATTTCTCTCTTTTAATTATTTATTTATTTTTAGAGAAAGGGGGAGGGAGGAAGAGGGAGAGAAACATCACTGTGTGGTTGCCTCTCACACGCCCCCTACTGGGGACCTGGCCTGCAACCCAGGCATATGCCCTGACTGGGAATTGAACCTGTGACCCTTTGTTTCGCAGTCCAGCATGCAATCCACTGAGCCACACCAGCCAGGGCTCTAGTAATTTCTTTATAAAACTAAACATATATGCCTATGTATGTTTATGATGCAGCAATTCCACTCCTAAATTTACCTAAGAACTTAAATGTTCAAAAAAGATCTACAACAAATGTTATGGATAATAGGAACTTATTCAAAATAGCAAAAAACTGAAAAAGCCCAGATGTTTATCAACAGAAGACTGTATAAACAAACTGAGTTACAGTGAAAAAACAAAATGGGCTTTCTGGAGCTGACTACCTCCCCACGACAACATGCCTCTCGCTAAGGACCTCCTTCAGCCCAGAAGAGGAGCAAAGACACGAAGCGCCTAGTGCAGAGCCCCAATTCCTATTTCATGGATGTGAAATGCCCAAGATGCTATAAAGTCACCACCGTCTGCAGCCGTGCACAAATTGGAGTTTTGTGTGTTGGCAGCTTCACTGTCCTGTCAGCCTAGAGGAGGAAAAGCAAGGCTCACAGAAGGATGCTCCTTCAGAAAGAAGCAGCACTAAAAGCACCCAAATCAGGATGAGTTGGGAACCTTCCCAATAAACACATTCTGGATGCATTAAAAAAAAAAAAAATGGTTTACATCAGCAATATAAAGGAAGCAACTAATGATAAAATAGCAACATGAATGTATCTTGAAAACATTAGGCTGTGTGAAAGATGCCTTTCTCAAATGAGTAGTTACGATGTGAATCGGTTTACATGTCCCATTTGTATGAAATAGGTAAGGCCAATCAATGGTAAAAATCAAATCACAACAGTGGAGTGGTTGCCTGGGATTGAAGGAGCATTACCAGGAATGAAAGAACTTTCTGGGATAATGGCGATGTTTTGTCTTGATAGAGGTTTAAGTTATACAGGTGTATGCAATTGTCAAAACTCATCAAACAGTAACCCTTAAGACTACGCATTCATTGCATGCAAACTTTACTCCCTTAAAATATTTAACTCTAGTGTGTTGTACAAGCAGAAATATTCAGCAGTAAAGTATACTTACATCTGAAACACACCTTGAAGTACAGCAAAAAATTAAGATAATGAATGGATAGATGGATAGATACATGGATATATGATAAAACAACAAATGATAATTGTAGAATCTACATGATGCATTTATGGTATCTACTGTATGATTCTTTCAACTTATCTGCACTTTTGAATATTTTAATAAAATGCTGGAAATAAATTTTAATTATGAGTTACTACATGAACAGTATGCACCAGATCAATAGCAACAGCTGCTACTACCACCATTAACTAAATGATTATTATGTGTGAAGCACTTTAGTAGGTACTCACCTTTGTTACACCTAATCCGCACAACAATCCTCTCATCTTCCAGATGAGGGAACTGATACACAGAAAGACTAAAACTTATTCTAGCCTCATACAGCTACTAAAATGGTGAAGGGACAATTCTAAACCCAAGTCTGACTATATTAGAGCTGCTCTTTCCCTTAGATCACACTGCCTTGATGAACTCCAAGGATCTGGCCCAACTATTTTATACTACCATGGAATTTTGTGTTATTGACTCAGTAGACTATTTCTACTTATTGCAGGTTATAACAGCAAGGACTTTGGAAATCAATGACACTGTCATTCCACTCTAATGGGATGGGCTTTAGCATGGCTGCTGTCATTCTTGTCTCCTTTCAAAGATATTATGAAGATGCTTTATAATACCAGACATAAATGCCAAAATCATGGCACAATTTTCTTAAAACAAAATTCTTTACCTCATTTCTCGTTCTTCATGTTGAGCAATAAGGTTGCTATAAAAATTCTCCAGTGTCACTTTGGTCATTGTCACCCTTTCTTTTGTGTGGTTACTCATCGACGAACAAGGTGTTGACCCTGTCATTGCCATGGCTGCTAGAAACAAAGGAAAGAAAAGGTTTTAGTCTTGGAGTTAGAATCTACCAATTACACACTCTCCTACCATACTGGTGGGACTATAAATAAGTACAACTTTTCTGGAGGACAAACAAGTAAATAACACAACACTTGGTGAAAGTAAGTATATATTAATGTCCTATGACCCAGAAGTACCATCCCTAGGTAAAAGGCTAGAGAAATTGTCACTCAGGCTCTTAAGGGGACATACACAACTATGGGCATTGTAGAGAATGTTCATTATGCCATCATTTTGTTATTTTGTCATTTTGTTATTACTAGAAATAATTTGACTATCCCACAACAGAACTGATTAAATTATGGCAAAAGTCCTATAATGAAATAATATGCAGATAATTAAAATATGTTCAAGTGATTAATGTCAGGAAAATGTTTCCAATACAAGCAAAAAGAGTATATTATAAAACAGAACGTATACCATCTCAATTTTATGTGTTTACTATATGTGCACAGAATTATTAGAAATACATATATCAAAATGTTATTAGTTTAACTCTAGGCTGTGAGGAGAGAATAGATCACTTTATTCTTATTTATGCTTTCTACACTTTCTACATTTTCTTCAATAATCACGTACTATTACCATTAAGTTACCAATAATTTTTAAATTTATATTTTCTATAGTTTAAAAATATCTGACTAAAGGGTTCATCTGTAAGTATATATGTACTCTGACATGTCTATTTGAGAAATGTGCACTATCTGTTGGAGTTTACAAGTTCAAACAAAGACCCATGATGGAAATATTATTACAAAGAAAAAAACTGAAGCATAATTTTAGTGATGGAAGATACCATAGAAACAAGGCACCCTAGGTTCCTAGTTGTTCATATGAAAGCCAATACTAACACAAGTTTAAATAGCTGATAGAACATTTTTTACTATATTTAAATTTCATTTTCCCCCAGAAATTTCTGCCAACCTACATTGTCACACTTGACCAGATTGCTCACTAGGCTTGACTTGCTCCAGCACTGGCAATAATACTCAATATTGTATCCTTATCATGTCTTCCTCCCATACAACCTGCCTCTAAGTCTCTCTTTTCATGCCAAAATAAAGCTGACTAAAAATCAGGAGGAGCCAAGGTCCATTTTCAAAGGTAGTGCATTTTCTGAAAAATTTTCTGAAGGTTCTCCTCTTAATACTTTAGCAGCTTTTTTTGTTTTGTATAGCAAACTAAGGCCATAAAGGAATGTGCAAACAGTTGTTATTACTAAGAAAAAAGACAACATTAAACAATTTTCTAAAATGATACTCAGGGGGAAAAAAACAAACACTAATCCTTTCAGAGCTCAGAGGTTCAAAATCAAGGCTCTGCTTCAGAGTCAAACATCTTGATTCATAATGTGCCAAAATGATTAGTAACCACAAATTCAAGACATTGAACTCAGCTCTACTTTATTATAAAATGTTATTTTTTTCATGGAAAGTTTCTGCTAATACCAGAGCAAACTCAAGTGTTTTTAGGATATCAGAATTTACAAAAAAAAAACCTAAAAGAACAAAAAAAACCCAACCCTCTGTTTGGTTTATAAAGCTTGGGTGTGGTTCCTTATTTGTCAGCCTGTACCCTCTCTCCACCCACAATGAAAACCACATGCACTCTAAGTTTGGTGAAGAAATTTTAAAACCAGATTTAAAAACAAGTCTGAAGCAAGTAAGCACTTTGTACTCCACTCCTCCCTTGTCTGAAATCTCTGGCTACCCCTTATACATTTTAACAACTGGAATTACTTCAACCTAAAAAATACAGCAACTAGACAGAGTTTAATTAAGCCTGAGACAAATAGTGCCTTACATATAACAGATGGTTAATAAATGTAAGTGAACAAGTGACTGATTTTTCAGTTGTCAACAAAACTAAAAGAACAAAATTACATTTACATTGATGAGTGTATAAAAATTGGGGGGGTTGTGACCCATTTAAGTCACTAGTATGACTTACTAAACTTTTAAAAAGAGCAACAGGTTAAATTCACTCAAAGATGCTTATGTAGTAGGTCAAGTTTTCAAGCAGAATGGCTTTTGACCTTCAAGTAGTCTCTAATGTAAGGCAAAGACTACTCTGTCTTCTTTTTGACCTTTCATCAAAACCTCCTCCTGCTCTTCATCCCCATAAAAGAGTTGGTCTAATTCTCAAAACCTTTCATTGAAAGATACAATGACTCTTGCCCTATATCAATTAATACGTTCACTGGGTCACACAAACACTTTTTATAAGACATGATTTTCCCTCATGTTTTTGATAATCAAAGCCTTGATGCCCTGATCTAAAGACCATTGGAGGTCCTTATTCTATTTGTTTCATTCTCCAACTCTGCAGAATTAAGGAATAACAGGTAGGTGAGAAATTCTTACAAGTTTTAAAACATTAACAAAAGAACATGATTCTTGTAAGTCAGGGGCAGGCACTACAATCACAAAAGGAGATCAAATGAAAACCATTGTTTTATTCAATATAGAGATTTATACCTGATTGACTTTACAATGGTACTGTTATCTCTATAAATACCTCTTCTCTTAACAATTCTTTATTTACTTCTTTGTGACTGGACAATTCAATATCTTTCATTTGGACAATTCAACACTGGGGTTAAGACGATTCCTTGAGTCACCCACCTAGTTTCTCTTACTAAACTGTAAGCCACTGGAAAGCAAGTATCCTGTCTTACCTACTCTTAATATCCTTCTCCCGTCTCTTGCGCAATGCTATGCACTTAGTGAGCACCTTATAAAAAGATTACTAGGAAAACACTCATGTTTATGTCCATTACTAGAAATTTAGAATGGGCGGGGGGGGGGGGTGTGTGTGTGTGTGTGTGTGAGAGAGAGAGAGAGAGAGAGAGCGCGAGAATGGTTTTCTATACAGAGCTGGAGGATAAAGTTCCCATGCTCTTACCGGGAAGCTGATACCTGGTTGGGGTCGAGTGGAGCCTATAACTGTGATGGTTGTTTTATGTTCAGGACTATTTCTAATTCAAGGCTAAGGTGACCTGAAAGGGAGAGGAAGCACAAGGTCTGCTTTACTCCAGCCTTCCTCTGTGCATTTCAAAAATACGTAGTTTCTCTTTGCGTCTTTTAATTAATTCAAAGTGCATCTGAGAGATCTGGTCTCTCTCCGAACCCTCGCGCATACTTTCTGACACAGACTTGCCTCTAAGTCCTTATCAACTTTCCTTTTTCACTCTCTTCTTAAAAGAGTTCTCACTAAATCTTCCTGTGATTTTGAGATCATCTGAAGCTCAGTACCCAAAGACTGACAATGGGGAAGGGGGCAGACTCAAAAGTACCACACCCAAAAGTGGGCTTTCGACATCTCTGCCTCACACTACAGCTCTTAGGTTCTTCGGCTCCAGTAAAAAGTAAAAGGAGGTGAAAACTGGTCATAAGCGAGATCTCGGAGGGGACTGAGAGACGGCAGCGAGCAGACTAAACTGGCGACAAGGAAAGAAGAGGGCCTGGCTCCCCGCCCCAACTGCACACGAAGAAAGAAAGAAAGGACGGGGTGGGGAACCTGGTGCTGAGAAACCGCGGAAAGGACGAACAAGGAGCCTCTGGAGACCGGGAGAGCAGCCGAGGGTCCGAGAGGGCAGGGCGGGAAGGAGGGCGCAGGCGGGAAGGGGTCAGCCCCAACGAGTCGGGAGGAGAGGAGAAGGGATAAGCCTGGGATGGACGGAAGACAGCGGCAGCAAGACACTCACCAGGGCCCCGACGGAGGCTGGGCTGCGGACGACGGACAGCCGCAGACGCCGGCCGGCCCGGAGGTCTCGACGTGCGGACAGAAACCCCAGCGGCAGCAGCCAGTCGGCCAGAGGAGGGGAGGGGACGGTTGAGGTGCTCTGAATTAGGGTACTAGGAGCGGTTGCGGGTGAGAACAACAGGAAGCTCCCCAACTGCCGGAAAAGACGGCAGCACGGAGGGGCCAACGCAGCCGGGCCCCCGCCGCGGAGAGGGGCTGGCGGGGAGGCCTGCGGCAGGGATGCGCAAGCGTAACTTCCCGGAGACGCGGCGGGGATACCAGGACTGCGCGTGCGTAGCCGCGCTCCACCCACCCCCACCTAACCAGAGCAGAGTCCATGCTGAGGGCAAGGCTGTGAGGTGGGGGGCGGTTCTAGGGTGGGAAAGGCCGCGGGGCGGGAGTTGGGGGGGCGGGGCCGGAGGCTCCCTTTGTGTTTTGTTTTTGAACTTTTTATTTTGAAATAATTAGACTTAAAAAGTTGCAAAATTAATACAAAGAGGTCCTGTATACCCATTAGCCATCCAGGTTCTCTTCCTTCAACGTCTTATAAGTAGACTACACTATCAAAACAAGGAAATTGACATTGGCACAATTCAATTAACTAGACCAATACAATTAATTAGATTACAGACCTTACTCGGATTTAACCAGTTTGGCATGCACTCATTTCTGCACATACACTCGCGCGTGCCCACGCCCAACTGCAGTTCTGTGTTTTTGTGCCCTGTCCCTCCCCCGATTTTTAAGCATTGTAGCACAGCTCTGATGGAGCCCTTGATCCCACCTACTCTTCATTCAAGTAATGATTTAACATGCCTTACTTTGGGATCAGGCTAGCTCTCATTGGTTTGGATAAGGGCCACTGGAGGGCGTCCCATTGAGCACAGAACAGCCTGCTTTCCAAGGCTACTCAGCCACGTCTGTACAACCCATTGGGGCAAAGAGGTTCAAAGTTTACTTAGCCTTTGGGCACTCATTCTTTGAGAAAGGAGCACAGTGCCCTAAACATCCTGGAAACAAAGATGGCCCCTGCCAACCTTGAAAGGGGCCATCTAAGGAGTGAAAGAAGCATGTGTGTACGTCATTTTTTAGGATATTTTGTGATATTATGGTGCTCTCTCTCATGTAACTGTGAGACCACGGGTCTTTGTTTTATGCTTCAAGCTTGGGGTCCCAGGCTTTGTTTCCATAATGGTCTTGAAAACATAGGCCTTCCTTGACTTCTTTCATGTTACTAAACTTCAAAGCTGAGTTTCCTTTTGCCTACTCTCATACAGAGACCACCTCACCTTTCATTGTCTCTCCCCAGAGACCCTTCTCCCTCAAAGCCTTCTTTCAAAGTTCTAGCCATCCTTAAGGACTTAATTACAGTGCAAGATGTTTGCATAGAGCTTCACAGTTTACAAACCCGCTTTCACTCATTTTTATCTCAGTTGACCCTCACAGATCTTGGGCAGGTTATATAATATGAGTATTTTTAGGGGGAGGTTTATTCAATTTTTCAAATTTATTTTTAAATTATAGTTGACATATTAGTTTCAGGTGTACAACGTAGTGGATGGACATTTGTGTACCTCATGATGTGATCATCACAATAAGTCCAATAACCATTGTCACCATATGCAGCTATTACAATATTATTGACTATATTCCCTATGCTGTACACTGCATGTCCATGACTTAATTTATAACTGGCAGTTTGTATTTCTTAACCCCCTTCATCTTTTTTGCCCATTCCTCAACCCTTCTACTCTGGCAGCATCAGTTTGTTTTCTCCGTGAGTTTGTTTCTATTTTATTTTGCTTGTTCATTTGTTTTGTTTTTTACACTCCACATATAGGTGAAGTCATACAGTATTTGTCTTTCTCTGTCCAATTTAGGATGAGTTTTTACAGATAACTTAACACTCAGGGAACCACAACGATTCTCCTAAATTCTCACAGTTAGTAAGCAAGTAGCAAAGGAGTAAACCCTTTTTCCTGACTGCTAAAACAATGTTCTTTCTGCTTTCCACTTTCCTCCCTCTAAAGCCCAGTTTAAACTTTATCTTCTCCTTGGAGCCTTCACAGTTTCAGAAGAGGGATTTCATTATCTGCTGTCTATATTCCTATATTGATTTATCTATACGTCAACTCTAATAACTACTAGAGTTTTCCTCAAAATAGCCCAACCAGAATATGCTGCTCTCTCTCTGCATGGATGCAAACAATGACATTTTACCATCACTTCAATAAGTGTAGTGGACATTTGTCATTCTTTTTGACTGCCTGAATCCCTCTCATGTGTTTCCCACTTCTCACTAAAACTAGAAATTCCAAATATCCACTCTCCTTGATTCCTTTGCAGCTAGGGAGCGGGCACAAAACCTAAGTGCCACCAATCACTTACAGCCACCCCAGACTGTGACTTGGAACTGAGGCTGATCTGATCCTATTTTCAGAACTTGGCATCATTTGCCTTACTCCGGTACCAGTGTCGTCAGGTTTTGCCTTTATTTAAATGTTGACATTTTGTTCATCGTGGAATTTTTGCATTAAAATTATTTTTAATATTGCAATAAAATATCTTTTTTAATGATTTTTTAATTTATTGGTTTGAGAGAGACTTCAATATTTTTTTTACCACTTATTTATGCATTTATTGGTTGAGTCTGGTATTTGTCCTGACTGGGGATTGAACCCACAACTCTGGCATATTGGGATGAAACCCTAACCAGCTGAGCTATCCAGCCAGGGCCTGCAATGAAATATCTTGATTACTGAGTTATTTGTTGCATTCATAAATCTTGTACCAAGGCGAATGTCTTGCTTTCCTCACCCTCCTCCAAGTCCTGGAGGGATCGCTCTGAAACTGTTCTGCAGAGAGTGGTGGCTGCTCCAAACAATTTCTAAATTGACCAGACTGTGTCAGCTTTTAATTTCTTTATCCAGACCCGAGCACATGCTTATTGATTTTAGAGAGAGGGGAAGGGAGGATGAGAGAGGGAGAGAAACATCAATGCAAGAGAGAAACATTGATGGATTGCCTCTCATATGCTCCCCCGACTGGGGACCAAAACCCACAACTCAGGCATGTGCTCTGTCTGGGAATTCAACCCCCAACCTTTCGGTTTATGGACCGATGCTCCAACCATCTGAGCCACACCAGCCAGGGCAGTACTCACCTGTTTTATGCTCTGTAATGAAAGCAGGCAAGAAAGCAAGTGGCTGAGAATGAATAAAGTATATATATTACCTTGCTGTTCTCTTTTAATCTAACTTGCTAATATAAAAAGAGAACTAACATTTAGCAGGACCCTTATTAATTAACTTCTAGTTAATGGAAACACTGAACAGAGTCAATTCCTTTATATTTTCTATATTGCCAACCTATCTGGTCACACTTGGCCACATTCTTTTTTTAACACTTTTATGGGTGGAGGAAGAGAAAGAGGTGTCTTGCTCCCCTCACCTTATAGCATATTATCTCTGCATTTATATAATTACAGCATAATTCACCTAATCCAAGCTTCCCAATTTTATAACAAATTTCTGTAAACATATCTTGGAAAAGACCTTTTTTATAATATACTAAGTTATTCTTCATCCCCATAGAACTTGAGTTCCTTGGTTTGAATATTAGCACTTTATCGTCTTGCTCTTTTCCCCAGTTTCAGACCCACTAGCCTTTCCCTTCTCTTTCAACACTGCCCAAAATTGTTCTTTCTCCCAAAGGAATCGCCTGCTTATCCTCCATCAGGCTGACCTTCGATTGCTTCGCCAGCAGAAGCTCAATCTGTCAGTAAAGAGGACTGTCCTCTAAAGGACAGTCAGTGCGTGTTCCGCCCATTAGGGCAATGACATCAGTGCTTCTCAAACTTGAACGTGCATACAAATTTTCTATGATTCAATTAAAATACAGATTCTGATTCAAAAGGTAGGGGGAGAGCTGAGATCCTGTACATCAACCAAGCTAACAGGTGATGCTAATGCTGCTGGTCCATGTGCTACACTTGAAGTAGCAAAGAACTTGATCTAAGTGTAAAATAAGGAGGGACAAATCATCCTTGTTCCACCAGCCCTCAGTCCCTACCAGAACCAGACATCGATGAGTCCAATGAGGCACCTTGGGCACAACACCGAAGGAGGCATTCAAGCGCAGGTGGTGCATCCCCTGAACTTGCACGACCCTGTGAGTGGGCGCCTCACAAAGTGCATCCCAGGCACCTCGCTTACCCGTCCTCATGCCTGCCATGGTCACTGCCAAGTAACACTTTGGCTGGTATCCCTCCAGATTACTTTCTAATACACACATGAACACATACGGGATTATATTGTATATGATCATACTATACATAACTGTACCTACCATGTACAATATTGTACTCTTATTATGAGTCCACTTATATCTAAGTTACACTATTTTTAAGTCCTCAAGCTTTGATAATTTAATCTTACCAAATTCATTTAATAATCCTGTTTCTCTAATATATACATAGTTGCTTTCTCTGAGTGAAAGAATTATGAATGGTTATTATTTTCTTCTTTATACTTCTCTGTACTTTCCAAATTTTTCATATTGGAACCACATAACTTTTCATTTATTGTTTGTTATCAAAGTGCTACATGTATGGACCTGAAAAAGACTAAATGACCTAGAAATAGGAACAATAAACAGCAGTTGCAACTGGACTCACTCTGCAGAAGCAGCTTCTTCCAACACTTGTAGTTGTTTCTTCTGCTACCTACCTCCTTGTTTCTAAATAATATTGCTATTTCTTAAGTTATCCATTTTAGATATTTTTAATGTCCTCCATGAAGATGAGGATTTAACTCGCACCACAACTTCCACATAAGTTCTTCCACCACCACCATTCTCCCTAAATCAATATTCAGTGTTTACAATTAAGCCAAGCAGGACAGAAAAATTATGATCTTCTTGTACCGCTCTGTTTTCCTCAGAGTTAACAATTCCTTTTATTTTTTTTTCCCCTTGTGTAGTTTTGTTTTAAGGTATCTATCACTGATTTATCTGTAAGCTTTCTGCCAGACCAGAAAACTTTTCTCAGATTATGGTCAAACTCATGGTCTACCACCCCCATATTTTTTCTCTAGGGTCATCCTTCTGGAACTTTCTATATTTGTCAGAGTTCTCCACAGAAACAAAACCAATAGGAGATGTATGTATATATATAAGGTAGGGCAAAAGTAAGTTTACAGTTGATCATATGGAAAATAATACAACAACTAATAAATAATCCAAGAATAAACTCTGTATTTCATGTATTCACAACTGTAAACCTACTTTTGCTACACTCAGAAATTATTTTTTTCTTTCTCTATTGTTATTTTATTTATATTTCTAATTACACTTCATTGGTTATGCTATTACAGTTGTCCCAATTTTTCCCTCTTTGCCACCCTCCACCTGGCACCCCACATCAGGCAATCCCCACACCATTGTTCATGTCCCCGGGTCATGCATATACGTGCTTTGGCTACTCCATTCCCTATACTGTACTTTACATCCACATGGCCTTTCTGTAACTACATATTAGTGCTTCTTAATCCCCTCACCTCTTCACACATTCCCCCTCGCTCCCCTCCCATCTGGCAGCCATCAAAACCCTCTCCGTGCCCATGATTCTGTCTCTGTTCTTTTTCTTTGCTTAGTTATTTTTTTTTGTATTCAATTGTTGATAGATATGTATTTCTTCCCATTTTATTGTTCACAGTTTTGATCTTCTTTTCCTTAAATAAATCCCTTTAACATTTCATATAATAATGGTTTGGTGAGGATGAACTCCTTTAGTTTTTTCTTGTCTAGGAGGCTCTTTACTTGCCCTTTGACTCTAAATGATATCTTTGCTGGGTAGAGCAATCTTGGCTTTAGGTCCCTACTTTTCATGACTTTGAGTATTTCTTGCCAATCCCTCCTAGCCTGCAAAGTTTCTTTTGAGAAATCAGTTGGCAGCCTTATGGGAACTCCCCTGCAGGTAACTCACTGCTTTTCCCCTTCTGTTTTTGAGATTCTCTATCTTTAACCTTTGGTGTTTTAATCATGATGTGTCTTGGAGTGGGCCTCTTTGCATCAGTCCTATCTATTCTCTGTGCTTTTTGGACTTGCATGTCTATTTCCTTAATCAAATTAGGGAAGTTTTCTTTCATTATATTTTCAAACAGATTTCCAATTCCTTGCCCTTTCTCTTCTCCTTTTGGCATCCTTATGATGCAAATTTTGGAAGACTTGCAGTTGTCCCAGAGGCTGCTTACACTATCGTCATTATTTTGGATTCTTTTTTCTTCTTCTTGTTCTGATTGTTTGTTTTTTGCTTCCTTATGTTCCAAATCATTGATTTGATTCTCGGCTTCATCCACTCTACTGTTGTTTTCCTGTAAATTGTTTTTCATTTCAATTAGTGTATCCTTCATTTCTGACTGCATCTTTTTTATGCTGTTGAGGTCCTCACTAAGTTCCTTGAGCATCCTTATAACCAGTGTTTTGAACTCTGCATCTGATAGACTTATTATCTCCATTTTATTTAGTTCTTTTTCTGGGGTTTTGATCTGTTCTTTCGTTTGATCCATGTTTCTTTGTCTCTTCATTTTGGCAGCCTCCCTCTGTTTGTTTCTATATCTAAAGTATAGCTGATATGACTCCCTGTCCTGGTAGTGTGGCCTAATGTAGTAGGTGTCCTGTAGGGTCCAATGGCACAGCCTCCTTTATCACCAAAGCTGGGTATTAGAGGCACGCCCTTTCATGCGGGCTGAGTACACCCTCCTGTTGTAGTTGAGCCTTGATTTCTGTTGGCAGGTCAATGGAAGGTATTTAGCCAGCCCAGTCAGCTGCAAGGACTGGCTGTGACCACTGACCACCAACTTCTACCCTCCATGGAAGATCAGCTATGGGAGATCAGGGTGCTGGTACTCTGACATGGTCGGTAGCTGTCCATTGAGTGTGCAGACTCGGGTTTCCCTGGTTGGTGCAGGCCAAGGTCAGCCCTTACTTGTATCCTGCCTGTAACCAAACTGTATGAGCTACAAAGCAATCTGCCCCTGACTGCTACTTGAGCTGAGCTTATAGGTTCTCATTCAAAGTTAAGCTGTGAATCTAGGCTGGCTGCTGCTAGTGCCAGGACTGGGACCACTTAGCAAGAGGTACAGGGGCTGGGGGCCCATTGAGGCTGGCTGTTGCTTGTTTGAGAAAATTTAGGAATTGTAAATCATGAGCTAAGACCAGCCATTCATATGGAAAAACCACTGTTAACAGCTTGGGTGGGCCTTAATTGGATGGGATGGAGCTTCAGGGGATCTCCAGGGTGGGGCAAACTGTGTTAGCCAGGTTGATTGAGTCTCAGAAATGGCACCTGCCTACCAGCTCTGTGGCTCTGTGGGAGGAAATTTCAGAAAAGGGACAATGGCCTCTGCCTGCATTTTTGTCCAAGAGAAAGCTGTCCCGCAGCTCTTGCCTTGATGTCAGATACTAAGTTCCTCCCTGCATTCCACTGGTGCCTTTCAAGCTGCTACCCCAGTGCTGGAGCACAGAGGGAGTGAGTCTGAGTAAGTCCATGTGTGGATTTTTTTAAGGGTAATTGCTTGGGATTCCAGAAGTTTCTTTCACTGAATCACTCTCCTCTGGTTTTTGCAGTCGGAAGTTATGGGGGCTTATCTTCCTAGCACCTGAACACTGGGCTGGGGTACCTGGTGTGTGGGTGGGATTCCTCAAGCCCAAGATATCCCTCCCATATTTTTATCCACCACAGGCAAATGTGGGACCAGCCTGTCAGTTCTGCATCTCCACCCCTCCTACCAGTGTGGATGGGTGTTCTTTCTTTCTTTCTTTCTTTCTTTCTTTCTTTCTTTCTTTCTTTCTTTCTTTCTTTCTTCCTTCCTTCCTTCCTTCCTTCCTTCCTTCCTTCCTTCCTTCCTTCCTTCCTTCCTTCCTTCTTTCCTTCCTTCCTTTCTTTTATATATGTATTTTGTTGATTATACTATTATAGTTGTCCCATTTTTTTCTCCCCTCCACCCTGCATCCCCCCTCCCACCAATATTAACACCCCCTTAGTTCAAGCCCATGGATTGTATATGTAAGTCCTTTGGCTTCTCCATTTCTTATACTATTCTCAACCTCCCCCTGTCTATTTTGTACCTACTCCCTGTACTTCTTCCCCTATTATCCTACCATCACCTCCCCTCTGATAACCCTCCATGTGATTTCCATTTCTTTGATTCTGTGCCTGTTGCATTCGTTTGTTTGGGTCCAACTTCTTTGGGAATCTCTAAGCTTCCTGAACTTCCTGGAAGTCTATTTCTTTGGCTAGATTGGGGAAGTTCTCCGTCTTTATATTTTCAAATAAGTTTTCAATCTCTTGCTCTTCCTCTTCTCCTTCTGGCACCCCTATGATTCGGATGTTGGAATGTTTAAAGTTGTCCCAAAGGTTCCTAAGCCTCTCCTCATTTTTTTGAATTCTTTTTTCTTCATTCTGTTCTGGTTGAATGTTCATCTCTCCCTTCTGCTCCAAATCATTGATTTGAGTCCCAGTTTCCTTCCCTTCATTGTTGGTTCCCTGTATATTTTTCTTTATTTCACTTTGCATTGCCTTTACTTTTTGTGACCATACTCAGCCATTTCTGTATGCATTCTGATTACCAGTGTTTTGAACTCGGCATATGATAAGTTGGCTATCTCGTTATTGTTTAGTTCTATTTTTGGTGCTTTGATCTGTTCTTTCATTTGGGCCATATTTCTTTGTCTCTGCGCACCTGTTATGTGGAAGGGGCAGAGCTTTAGGTATTCATCAGGGTGGGGAAACCCAGGTTGCTGCATTATGATGCTGTATGTGGAGGAGGGGTCCAAGAGGGAACAATGCCACTGGCTCAGCTCTCTGCCGGCTTGCAGCCACTCCCCCCGCTACCCACAAGTGGATAGGGCCCTTCTGATGCTGATTCCTGGGTGGGTGAGTTTGTGTATGTTCTAGGATGCAGTGGGTCTCTCCAATGAATTCTCCTTGAGGCTGGGAGTTTCTCCCACCACCGCAATCCCTTACAGTTTTTGTAGCCAGAGGTTCTGAGGCTTTATTTTCCCACCCTGGAACCCTGGGTTGCATGGTCTGTGTCACACCCCAGCTGTTCCTCACGGTTTATCTGCACGCAAATGTGGGACCACCTGGTTCACCAGCCGCCACCTTGCTGTGCATCCTCTCCACCCCAGCTGCCCATCTCCACCCCTCCTACCCGTCTGGATGAATGTTTCTTCTTTAACTCCTTGGTTGTCAGACTTCTATACAGTTCTATTTTCTGGCGGTAATGGTTATTTTTTGTGTTTAAATTGGTTTTTGTCCTTTTGGTTGTGCGAGGAGACAAAGTATCTATCTACACTGCCATCTTGGCCAGCCACTTGATGTGGTTTCTTTATTTTTGTAGTTGTTGGACTTCCATTCAACTCGATTTCTGACAGTTCTAAGTGATGGTTGTTCTCTATTTTAGTTGTAATTTTGCTGTGGTTGTGCAAGTCATGCTTACCTATGCCACCATCTTGAACAGAAATAAAAGATCGGTTAGTTTTAAAGAACTGGCTCACATGACTGTCTGCGCTGGCAAGTCCAAAATCTGTAAAGCACCCTGGCAGGCTGGAAACTCGGGCAAGAGTTGGTATTGCAGTCCTGAGTCTGAAATCTACAGGGTAGACCAGCAGGCTGGGAACTCAGGCAGGATTTCTATGTTGCCATTTTGAGGCAGAATTCCTCCTTCCTTGAGAAACATCAGCCTTTGCTCTTAAGGCCTTTCAACTGATTGTGTGAGGCCTACCTACGTTATAAGGGGCAATCTGCTTTATTTAAACTCCGGTGATTTCGAATGTTTATCACATCAAAAACATACCTTCGCTGCAACATCTAGACTAGTGTTTGACCAAATGGGGCACTGTAGCCTAACCCAGGTGACACAAAATTAACCATCACATCCTTTATCCTAAGTGATCCCTCTTCTCCATGATTTTTTTTCTCTTTAGTTTCCCTTCCACTCAATTTCATGGTCCACCCTTTAAATATCAACCATAGCTTTCTGTAAATATCTCCCAGGTGAATTAAAATTGCCCACCAGAAAATTGTGCTGGGGTAGACAGAGTGGGCAGGAGAGTCAGTGGGTCCCTCCTCCACCCCCTTCTTGTCTCCATTTCTTTCTCACAGTCCTAGGAGAGCAGGGGAGAGAGTGTGGAGCTCAGACAGCACATTCTCTAGGATACCTGCCAATAACCAAGCCTGATCAGGAGAAAGAATTTATTGGCAGCTCCATCCTTCAATGAAGCATTAATATAATTAGCTGGGTCTGCAACATCTATCTGCTCATTTTTATCCTAATGCTTAGGCTACAAACCCGAAAACCTCAAAGTAAAGAAAGCACTAAAATGTAATCATAGCTTTCCATATTGATTTTTGGTTTTAGACGTACAGATATGACCACACATAGTACAACAATGGCTTTGCTCACACGATTTTGCCTGCCTGAAGATTTTTATTTTTTTTAAACTGAGTGCTTAATGATGTGGCCAAAGTAATTGAGAAGCCTTAAGATATGCAGATTTTAAATTGATTTTTTTCCCCCAAATGACCGTGTGTGTGCATGTGTGTCATGATGAGTCAATGTTTCTTTGGGAATTGAGGGTAAAAAATCTCAGACTAATGGAGGATGTGAAGCAAGGCAGGTCCAATACCCAAATCATGCATGAACTTTTCCCACATACCTGTTTGGGAATGAAAATATTAGGAGGGAAGAAATTACACAAACCTTATGGAAGAAGGAGAGAAAGAGAACCATAATTTCTGAACAAAAAGAGTGAAGAACAGTTCCTAAAGCAAAAATAAATCTAAAAGCCAGAAGTGAAAGGAATAAAACATCCACTGACTTCATTGTGGTTAGATGGGAATCTTCCTGTAAAACGAGGGAATTTCTGAGACTCCAACTATTGAAAGGTTTTCTTTCAATTGGTGGGGTGGAGAGTGGTATGAATCACAAGACTCTCGGTCTCCCTTAGGAAATCTTCCCATATTTGCAGAGGTCCCAGAACCGTCCTAACTGCCAGCTGATAGCTGATCTCATAAATTCTCTAAAAATGAAGGCATGTGAATACCATTTGTTCCAAACAGAGGTAATTAGACCCACCAAAATGTTCCATATTCATAATTTTGGAAAATGCTGGGTTAAGTAAAGTTATGTAAGTTTTTTTTACTGCAGGACTTCTCAGGACCTTTAATAGCATTGTGACTCTCCATCAGAAGCATTTATTTTACAGGATTTCCCAAATTTATTAGAGATATTTCATGAAGCATTCATTAACATTTACCAAACCTCACTCTGAGGAGCATGGATCTAGACAGCAGGAGAAAGGGGCCAAGAAAATCACTTGCTACTTCTTACGTAGCTTCAGGTCAAAGAAGCAAAAGGAGACCCAAAGGTTAGTAACCATCTCCTGGCTTTAAAAAATGATCTTGTTACTGTAGATAGTTAACTAGTTATTAATAAGAAAGGATTAGCAAAAGGATTTAACATTGAATTTATTTATATTTTTAAAATTTTTTAATTCTTGCCCAAGGATATGTGTATTGATTTGGGGGGTGAGTATAGAGAGAGAGAAACATCAGTGGTTTTTCTCCCATACACACCCTACCTGGGCATGAAACCCACAACCTAGCTATGTGGTCTGACCAGGAATCAAACCTGCAACATTTTGGCATACGAGATGATGCTCCAACCAAGTGAGCCTCCTGGGCAGGGAAAGACATTGAGTTTAATAAACTGGGAAGCATAAACCTGTTTGCTTCACCGGGGAAGCTACAGCTTCGCACACACTCCAGGGGATCCCAGCATGGCCCTGCCAAGGATTAACACCCCTCCTTCCCCACTCCAGTGCCAGACTGTTGAGGGGAGCAGGAAGAAATGCTTGGTCTTAGAGGTCTGTCAGTCTAACCAGGAGGTAGATCTATCAAAAGCCCACAAATACTTGGGAAGTTCATTGGTTATTTTGAAAAAGCTCCTGGTTATAACCCCAAAGAAACAAAGAAGCTCTCTCTTGCTCAGGGACCTGCACTCCTTCCTGTTGGTTTGCGGGCTCACTTGCACTGGAGCATGCGATTGTGCAGGTCTAGCAGCTACTGGAGCCCCCAGCAGCCTGTGTATCCAAAGGACTAAGCTTTAATATGAAATAGAAACTCTAGACCTTGGCCTTTGTTTTGGCCTTGCTGAAGACATAGTTGGACTTTTGCCATGGCAGAACAAAGGAAGATGGGACATTGGACACCAAGGGGCAGATTTCCCCGCGAATAAACCTTGCCACATCACAATCTCCCACGTGCGGATCCTTGGAATGCTTTCCTCACAATTTCATGGAAGAGCCTGATTTCCACTGATAACAATCTCATAAATTCCCCTTTAGTTCTAAATTACTAACAACTGTTTCAAAATCCAGTAACATCAGAGCTAAAAGGGAACCTAGAGATCACTTCATCTAATCCTCCCATTTACAGGTGTGAAAACTGGGCTCAGAAGAGGAATTAGGTTGCCCAAAGTCACAAGTTAATTAAATTGCAAAATGTGGTTAGAACCAGGTTTTCCTGACTTTCTATCCACTGATCTTTCTCCTGCTCTGTGGTTGTGCCTCTCCATGTGACCGAATCTGCAGACTAGCAATGGGCTGTTACTGCATGATTTTGACAAATCTGCCTATAATGAAAAATGAGATGTAAACCTAGCTGATAACCCATGTTATTTCAAGCAAACTTCAATATGATAAAATAATTCAATCATTGGCATTTGAAGGAGGATTTGACCTGTGCATCTACAGCAGATTCTTGATTTATTCCCTGAACCGATAGCCTCATGAAGTTCTCCTTAAAATCTGAATTATAACCATGTAGATCCCATGGCCCACCTCTCTTTAAAACAATTTTAAATAGATTTGCATTGTTCAGTAAATAGATCAAGAATTATAAAATGTTCCAAGTGAAGATCTCAGTCCTACCTGTTTCCCATGCTCCTTCCATCCCCCCACCATGCTCATATTTCTCACCTTCTCTCTGTACATAGTGAGCTACTGATATTAGTGTTTTGTGTGTCCTTCTGGAGTTTATTATGCAAATAGGGATATAGAGACTTATTCTTCTCCCTCATTTACATACACTACATGATCTCTTTATTAGGCAAGTAAGTCTCTTCCCCTTTAGGCCTTAGTTTCCTCATTTATAAAGAAAGGATTGTACACCAACTCCCTCCAAGTTCCCTTAATTCTCAGACGCTGCAAACGCATCAAGCCCCCTGCCACTCACTAGGCCTCTCTTGACAATATGTGGCCTGTTGAAAAGTCACACTTGTATTGCTGGTTTAGTTAGTAACCTCAAACTGGGAGCATTCGGGGTGTGGTTTGTAGACTCTGCTATTTCATGCTTTTAAGAAAATCCAGTACACAAATGTCAACATTTCCAAAGCAAATTAGGGAGTGGCTGTTTGTGTATTCACTTTGTACAAAATTCAAAAGAGCATAAAATGAAAAGGCTCCACCTTGATCCCAGAACACCAAGCCCTCCTCCGCTGGGCCTTTCTATTTCTTGTATATCCTTCCCTAGACTTTGAATATGCAAACTTATCTATATATGGCATTCCAAAGTAGCACTCTCAACACTGTTTTGCTCCTTTCATTTCTCACTGAAAAAGATATTTTGGAAATTCTTCATCTCAGAGCAAATAGCACTGCCTCATTCCTTTTTTAATCTCTTTTTTCAAGGGTAGTATAATTTTCCAATAATGGATATGCCAAAATGAATTGATCTTAAAGGGGTTCTTGTTAATAGTGACCTCCATTATGCTGTTTGCAATCCTATGTAATCCCTGAAGGCCTAGCGTCAGTTGCACTCTACTGTAGAAAGCAAGGCTCTCTCATGGGGTGTTTCCCTCTGTGCAGAGAGCGGTCAGAGCTCGGCACCTGCTGGCCAGCGCATGCCAAACAAACAAGTGTTTTCACCTCCTAAATATTAAGGTTGAATCTCAGACTGCTCCAAGATCCTCAAAGTTTAATCTTCTTAATTTTCAGAATAAAATTTCCCCTCTTCCTAATTTTTAAAACAAGCTTTTCTCTCTCTGTCCCTCTCATTTTCTCCTCCAACACTCTATTACTGAAAACTGAAAAATCTATAGTTTTTTTTCAGCAAGCTTTTGAAACCTGCCTCATTCCCCAAGGCTCTGACTAATCCCTAGTCACCACTAGCAACTCTCATTCTGGTTGGTCCCCAGCTCTGCCCTGATAACAATAAAACTCATGTAGAGTCATACTCACTATAGGCAATAGAAAGAACTTTGTCCCTCACCAGTATGGCTCAGTTGGTTGGGCGTCATCCTGAAAAGCAAAAGTTCTCCAGTTGGATTCCTGGTCAGGGTGCATGCCTGGGTTTTGAGGTTCTCTCTGGTCCCCAGTCAGGGTGCGGTGAAGATGTGTGTGAGAGGCAACTGATTGATGTTTCTCTCCCTCTCTTTCTCCGTCCCTTCCCCTCTCTCTAAAAATAAGCAAATAAAATCTTTAAAAGAAAGAAAAAAGAAGGGAAAGAGGAAGAAAGGAAAGAACGAATGAATGAACTTTGGACAAAGAGGAGAATCAAGATGGCAGAGGAGTGAGTGGAAGTCACACTGGCCTCTTCCCAGGACCAGTCTGGAATTACAACTAAATTGTGGAGAAATCACCTGGAACAAACAACTGAACAATAGCGAGAGAGGAGCCTTATAACCTTGGACAGACAGAAGAATCAGCTTTAGCACAACCTAACTGGTGTCATGATTGCTGAGACTTTATAATGGATTTAAACATTTTAATATTTTATAACGGATTTTGACATTTAAAAAATAAATCAATCTGCATTTTAGAAAAAAGGAAAGAAGGAACTCCTACCTTTTGCAACAACATGGATGGAACTGGAGAATATTAAGCTAAGTGAAATAAGTCAGTTGATAAAAGACAATTACCATATGATCTCACCTATAAGTGGACTCCATTCGACAAAATAAACTAATGAACAAAATAAACCACAGGCATGGAAACATGGAGCAGACTGAAAGTGACCAGAGGGGATGGGGAAAGAGGACTATGGTGGAAAGAAGGGGAAGGGACACAAAGAACATGTATGAATGACCCATGGACATGGACAACAGAGTGGGAATTGACTGTGGGAGCAGGGGGTGGGGTTGGGATGGATGGAGGAGGGCAAAGGGGGAAAAATTGAGACAACTGTAATAGAATAAACACGATTTAAAAATAAATAAATATATATATATATAAAAGAAAAAAACACAAAGAGAAAAGAAAGAACTTTGATCAGAGGCAGATGATAACGAAATATTGATCTCCCAGTCCTCAATGTAGCTGAGGGGGCTAAGAAGGCCTGAGGAGTCTTGTCATCTCTTCACCCCAAGGGATGTACAAACACTATCATGTTTGTCATGTGTGACAATGAGAAAGGTTGAGAAGCTCTACTGAGCACTGTGAGAGGAAACACTGTTCTTAGCATAGAGTTTGGCATATGATGTTAGTATACGACGTCTGCCTGGAAAAAGTCCAGCCATTGTTGATATAACAAGAATGGTTTGCATGAAACTGATGTAACCTGGCAGCCAAGGAGAGTGGACTGGAATGCACATGTGTGAACATGTACTAGCTAGTGAGGGCTGTAGATGCCCTTGAGTGAGCATGTATACTGTGTGGCTGTCACATTCAAAATGACTGAGCAAGTAGAGCAACGAATCTGCATCAAATTTTGTGTTAAGTTTGAACACTCCTCCACAGGAACTATTTGGATAATTCAGGAGGCCGCGGCTATGGACAATTGGTGATTGCCAGCTTCATCACAACAATGTGCCTGCTCACGCATCATATCTCATGCAGAGTTTTTTGGTGAAACATCAAATCACCTAGGTGACTCAGCCCCACTACAGCCCAGATTTGGAGCCCTGCAACTTCTGGCTTTTCCCAAAACTAAAATTGTCTTTGAAAAGGAAGAGATTTCAGACCATCAGTGAAATTCAGGAAAATATTATGGGGCAGCTGAAAGCAATTGGAACAGTATGAGGTCCCAAGGTGCCCATTATAAAGGGGACTGAGGTGTCCTATGTGCAATGTTTCTTGAATCTTGTATCTTCTTCTATAAATGTCACATTTTTCATATAGCATGGCTGATGCTTTCCAAATATGCATAGGAGATAGACCTCCTATGATTGATTGATGGGTTGGTTGAATGATATAATCAGGCACCATGTACTCAATAAATAGTAGGTATTATTATTATCCTAATCCTACTTGACCTCTTATTTTACTTAATATACTTACTTCCCTTAGTTGTGTGACATGACATTCTCCTGCTTTTCTTCCTACCTCCTCAATTCTTTTTGCTGATTCTTCTTACTCTACTGGGCCTTTAAATGTAGGAATTTTTCCAAATTTGATTCTTTATCCTCTTCTCTCTCCCTGAGCCATGTCAATGCCTTCTGGGATTCCAGAGACAAGCTGTATTCCCATGAACCCCAAATTGATGTTGTCAGCCCATATCCCTCCTCTGAGCTCCAGACTCATGAATCCAACCGCTTGCTTGTCATCTCCCCTTGAATTAACTGAGATGACACATCGACCACCTAGAGGAATGAGAGCTGAAAATCAAAATAAAGGAACTGTTGTCCCAAAACATCTACTGCATTCTTTCATTTGTACCATTCCTTCACATAAAGTAATTTGTAGAAATAATAGAGGGAAGGGAGGGAGGGAGGGAGGGAGGAAGGAAGAAACTGAAATATAATGTTTTCCTTTTGCATCTGAAATTTGTATTCACTCTAGTATGCATTTCATAGTTTTTCTACCTTCTTCAATTCTTTGATTCTGCTAACCGTTACCACCCACTGACCTGACCCACCTCAATTAGCAGATCTATTGCTTCCCACTTTACAAGACAATTAGGCAGCTCTCTAACTTCCTGACACCATATTGACAGACATTTCCATTCTCAGCCTTTCTTCCTCCTATTTAGGCCAGTTTTCTGTCCTGGCTTTGCCTTGTGTCACTTTCTAGTGTCTCAGGGGTCCTTTATTACTCAGTGTCCATCCTCTCCATCCTCTCTTCCAAGTGGCTCTCTCTACTTGCTGCTGCCTATCTATATTTGTGCTTATTCAAAGAATCCCCAAGGTCAAAGCCTTTTCCTTCCACCCTATGTCCAGCTCCTGCTATTGCCCTTTGCCATTCCCTTCACAAATTTCATGAATGAATTGTCTGTTTACCATCTTCATGGTACATCTCAGCCTTCTGCAATTGTGCTTTCTTCCCAAAGTCTGCTGAAGCTATTCTTGACAAAATCAACAGCAATGTCTTCCGTATCCTTTAACCCAATAGTCTTCACATTGCTTGAGCTCTCTGAACTATTTGCTATTAACCAGTCCCTACTCCTTGTTTCCTTGCTGTTTTTCCCGTGACAATATTTTATAAATGGTTCTGGGTGGCTTGTGGGAAATTGTCAGCCTAGGGACAATATTTTCTTTCTACCCTCACAAACACCTAGTTATCTCTAATTTGCCCTTCAGGTCTTGGCTCAGGGTGCCCTTCCTTGTCCCCTCAGACAGGTCTGCAAGGCTTCCTGTGCTTTGTCTCAGGAGCAATTATCACAGACTGCGTGACGTTAAGGTCATTCTACACCCCCAGGTTTTCTCCTGAGCTCTATCTAATTTCCAGGGACTTTTTGTGGCACCAAGATGCAGAGGAAGGTGGCCCTCTGCTTCTGAATATCATCTGTTATGCTGGCCCAGCTGAAATGTTCTGAGAGTTTACAGCCTCCTGAGTAATAGTGTAAGGGGACCTGAAGGCTCACATTTTGATTATTTACTTACGTTTTCCCAGACTTTGTCTAAAGTGATTACTAGAAATGATTAAAGCAGCAGTCCCTGAGGGTGGCCTGACAATGGCCACACAGCCTCTTTGTATGAAACTTCACTTAACAACCACTGAACACACTAAAGCAGTTATCAGAGCACTCCTCTCATCCCAGTTCCTAACTCCCAGCCCCGAGCCCTGGTCCAGTTCTGGAAAACTGCACAGGGCCTGGAATACACTAGATTCTGAGTTCTCTAGTTTCCTTCTCCACAGTTCCAGGACCCTGAGCCCGTTTAGAGGTGGAGTCCATTCCTCCCAGCCTCGAGTGCTGTCTTCGCATGTGAGTCCTTGCTGTTTCCCAAAGGGTCTTGCCTCCAGCTGGGTCTGTCCTTCCCTGAGTGAGATAACAAAGATTTAATACACCAAAGAGAACAGGAAAACGAAAATCGCCGGGCACAATCCACCCGCTGTAGATAGAGAATCTAGGAAAAATGGATTTGGAGGTAATAGGAGAATCCAGAACCTCCTGATGTCCTTAAGAGATAGGTATAACAAAAGGAAAAAAATCATTTTGCCAGAGAGTAAGTAAGAAAACAAGGGCTGTTTCATCTTTGGCATTACACAGAGGAAGTTCTGGGGGGAAATGTGAAGATTTTGTGACTGTTGAATAGCAAAAGATATGAGTCATTTGTAAATATTAAGAAAAATAAAACATGTGCTTGTGCCTAAATGTAGCTAGCAGGAAAGTTAATAATCACCCACATTAACTCCCCTTAATTACCTAATTAATCCAATTACCTCCTACCATATTTTGACCTTCTTCCCACAGATCCCCATTCATCTAAATGAAACAGTACCATCACCCCAAACAAAAAGCCCACAGATAACCAAGAAAAGACACATGTTTAAGAAAGGTTTCATTATATTTTCAAGGAACTCTGCATTAATAAGTCTCCTTTTTTTAAATCGCAGATCCTGAGAGGAGAATGTTAGATACCAAGGGGAAGGCAGTGACCTCATGCTTTTATGCAAACAACGCTGGTTCTTCAGGGGACTGGAAGCTGATTCCAGAGGCCTCTTGCATTTTGATAATCCCTCAGGACACCACAGAACAACAAGCACATATTGTTTGCCTGCAGGTGACTAGAACTTGACACTACCAGGATCGCAGATTCTGCCCAGTTGCTTTCCCTCTCAACAGCAAAATGCACCTTGAGATTCACTTTCCTTTGGCTTGTTGAGAAAGACTTAAAACAGTTGAATATCTTCTTACTGATGTCCACACAATGGAAATCTGGCCTTTGGGGATGCTGTAGATGACTCTCTCCCACGATGCGCTCTCTATCTACCCTTGTTTATGGATGCCCTGCTTTCTTATTCTTACTTAGATTTCTCTTTGGAGACATTGCTTTGGAGCAATCAAAATAATTGGACTCCAGGGAGAGCTGAACTGTAGAGCTGAGGCTTAAATGAACTGACAAAACAATTTTTTTTCATATCGTGTTTTCATTTCAAAACCCTGCTTAAAAATTGGTTTCTAATTGAAGTGTTCTATCTTTAAGTCATTATTATTATTATTATCATCAACAACAATAACTTATTGAGTACTTACTCAATGAATTGAAGGGCCTTGTTCCAGGCCCTTCAACTAAGTTCTTTCAATGGATCTTCTGGCATTCATGAGAAATAGGAATTAAGTGTCAGAAATAAAGTGTTAATGAAGGGCAGACAGAGGCTAATTAAACAGGAAACTAATGAAGCCCAAGCCACAAGCCCTCTCAGCTATGGGCCCCTTTCAAGGCCCTGCACCTGATTCTGTATCCACAGGTTTTCTTTCTTTCTTAGAGGGAGATTTCCGAATTGCACAAGCTTCAGTCCTCGCAAAACCCGGATCTGTCCCTGGTGTGGAGCCAGTATTTCAACTCAGAATTATCTGACTTTGAAATCTATGCTCTCCACACATAACTATTGTTCATCATGAAATACAGGAGTGAGAAAATACAACTTCTCCCTAAATCTGCTGTAACCTGGAGCACTCCAATAGGCTTAACAGAGTGCTCTGTTGAACTACTACTTGAATCACGCCTTTGGAGTCTCAGAGACATAGGTCAGCGGATACTCATTTATCACCACATGGCTAGGCAGATGAGAAAGGCCCTGTGAGAGAGCGGTCAAAGGCTGGGCTTTGGATCTGCTCCCTGAGTTGGAATCCTGGTCCTCCCACTTCATCCTTAGCTGTGTGTGCTTAGGCAAGTTATTTAATCTCTCTGTGCCAGAATTTCCTCTTCTGAAAAATTAATACAATAATAGTTCTGACCCTGGCCAGATAGCTCAGCTGGTTAGAGTGTCATCCCAATATGCCAAGGTTGTAGGTTCAGTCCCTGGTCAGAGCACATACAAGAATCAACCAGTGAATGCATTAATAAGTGGCACAAAAAATTGGTGTCTTTCTCTTTCTCTGCCTCCTCCCTCACCCCAATCTATTTAAAAAATAATAAATAATAGTTTCCACCTAACAGCAGTTTGTGTGCGTCTGTGTGTGCATGTATTAAATTTTTACTTATTGATTTTTAGAGAGAGTTAAACAGGTTTTTCAAAGTGCACGTCAGTACCCATTAGTGGGTCGTGAAATCAATTGAATGGGTTAACCAGAATTTTTTAAAAATAGAATTGAAATACAATCTAACAGAAGATATCACAGCCAAGGTAGGTCGTTGTTTTTTGAAATCTTTGTTTCCATCGTGTATAGCATGAGGGTATAGATGAATGAGTGTGCTGCATAGCTCTATGCAATGTATTTCCTACCATAAGTCACTATCCAAAAGGTTTTAAAATCTATGAATAGCAAAATAATTGGAAGTGTTCCTGGTACCTTGTGAGCTCTGAGTAACTATGAGTTATTATCATAGTGCTAGACCCTGGGGAGTAGCCACAGGTGTGTTTAATGTAGTCCAAAGGCTTTATTTGCATTATCTGTTGTCTGATGTTATCCTTATCTGCTTTTAAAAGTAATGTTTTATTATTATAAAATCTTGCATGTTCAGAGTAGAAAGTTAGAAAATCCAAGAAAACAAAAATAAGAAAATATCATTGACCCATCCAGGGATTACCACTGTTAATATCTTAGTGAATATCAAGCTGGGTATTTTTCTATATATACATACTTTTTAACTTACATCATATGCTTCACATTATTATTACTTTAATCCTCACCCAAGGATATGTTAATTGATTTTAGAGAGAGAAGAAAAGGGAAGAAAGAGAGAAAGAGGGAGAAACATTGATATGAGAAACATCGATCAGTTGCCTCCTGTACGTGCCTCTAATGTGGGTTGAACCCACAACCTAGGTTTGTGCCCCGACTGGGAATTGAACCCACAGTCTTTTGGTATACAGGATGATACTTCAGCCAACAGAGTCACTTGACCAGGACCTTTCAAATTATTTTATAATCTTTTTTTAAGTCAACATTCTCTTTCTTTTCATTCTTTTTTAAAATGTTTATGTATTGATTTGAGAGAGAGAGAGGAAGGATTAGGGGGAGAGAGAAAGAGAAACATCAATTTGTTGCCCTACTCATTTATGCATTCATTGGAACACTTCCTTATGTGCCCTGACTGGGGATCAAACCAGTAACCTTGGCATATCCAGATGAGATTATGTTACGCCAACAAAGCCACCCGGCCAGGGCTCTTCCTTTTCATTCTTGTAAACTTTCATTTTATCTAATATCCAGACCATATTCAAATTTCCTCCAAAACATCTTTTATAGCAGAATTGTTGAAACCAGTGGTGGTGCAAGACTGCTCGTTGAGCTGGTTGTTACGGCCCTACCTTCTAATCCTTTGGTCATGACACTGACTTTCAGAGAGATCAGGCCAACTGTCCTGTAGGATATTCCAGTTTTTTATTTTACTTTTACTTCCTGTGCCAGTGTTTTTCTTGCTTCATGGATTTACTGGAAATTAAAAATTACATCTAGCCCTGGCTGGTGTGGTTCAGTGGACTGAGTGCCAGCCTGCAAAGCTAAGGGTCGCCAATTCAATTCCTGGTCAGGGCACATGGCTGTATTGTGGGCCAGGTCCCCCCAGTTGGAGGGAAGTAAGAGGCAACCAATCTATGTTTCTTTCACATATCGTGTTTCTGTCCCTCTCTTTCTCCCTCCCTTCCCTATCTCTAAAAATAAATAAATAAATAAAAATTATTCCTAAAGGTGTAAGAAACCCAATTTAAACATTTTGGCTAGACTACAGTTTCTAAGAAGTGTTGTGTATTCATATTATATCATCATCAGATACCCGATACTGATACTAAGATTGAACCAGTTTTGGGGGAATGACAGTCTGATTCTCCCATTATATGGTTACATCCACCGCACCCCCAATTTGTGACTAAAAGTGAACCACTGTAGTATTAATTGGCATTATTTATATGCACAGTTCTCTATCAATCATTTGTTTAATTTTTGAGTTATTCAGATATAATTAACATACGATAAATAGCACATTTTTAAAGGGTGCTGTATTGATTTTTCTGTTGCTGCTGTAACAAATTACCACAAACTTAGTGGCTTAGAACAACACAAAATTTATTACCCTACAGTTCTGCAGGTTAGGAGTTAACATGTGTCTCATTGGGTTTAAATCAAAATGTCAGCAGGGCTGCATTCCTACATGGCAAGTTGAGCGGAAAATCCATTACCTTTTTTTTCACCTTCTGGAGTCTGCCCACATTCCTTGGCTCATGGTCCCCTTTGTCCATCTTAAAAGCCAACAACATTAAAGCCCTGGCTGGTTAGCTCAGTTGGTTAGAGCATCATTTCCATACATCAAGGTTGCAGTTGTAGTCAGGGTACATGCAAGAAATGATCAACAAATGTATGGATGAAAGGAACAACAAACTGATGTTTCTTTCTCTCTCTCAAAAAAATCAATAAAATTTAAAAAAAAAATTTTAAGGCCAACAATGTTATATCTCTCTGACCATTCCTCCTAGTCATATGATGACTATCTCTTTCACTTTTAAGGACCCCTGTAATTACATTGGACCCACCCATATAATTCAGGATAATTTCTCTATTTTAAAGTCACCTGATTAGTAACCTTAATTCCACCTGCTACCTAATTCTATTTTGCCATGTAACATACATAGATAGTTTCATAGGTTCCAGGGATTAGGATGTGGATATCTTTGGGGGACCATTATTCTGTCTACCACAATTTACTCTGTGATATTCAAAGATTTATGTCCATCTCATGTGCCAAATATATTCACCTGTTCCAAGCTCTCCCAAAGTCTCAACCCATTAGAGTATTAACTCAAAGTCCAAAACCTCATTTAACTCTCCTCATTGAAATCATCTAAATTAGATATGGGTAAGACTCTGGATACAATCCATCCTGGGGCAAAATTCTTCTCTATCTGTGGATCTCTGAAACCAGAAGATAAGTTTTCTGTTCCCAAAAGACAATGGTAGATCTAGCATAGGTTAACAGTTGTAGACATTTCTACTCAAAACGGAAAAAGATAAAAAATATAAAGGTTCCCCCCAAAGTTTCAAAATCCATCCAGGTAACCTCCACTAGCTTTCAAGGCCTGGTAATAATAGACTATGGTTCTCAGCTCTGTTCACTGGATTTAAGGCTCCATCCTCCCAGTCATCCTTCTTTTTTCATGAAAAGCCTATGTGTTTACAGCTGAGTAGTTTCCTGCCTGCTTCCTGTCTGTAGGATTTGGGTGGTTGAACAGACTTCTTCCTTTGTCTTGTCTTTGTCCCTTTCAGTCCATCCTGCCAGTGTTTATGGTGACATCAAATTCTCAAGAGTCTTGGGATCTCCTGGAATCTCCTTTGTGTGCCATAGGGATTAGCTCCAATAGAGGAGAGGTTCCTTCACTTATCTTTTCTAGGTAATCCGATCTCTGTTTTGTTTTTATTTTTCCATCTCTATCTTACTGTTGTTGAGGTGGATGAAGGGATCTGTGAGTTACACAAAAAGCATTTTGGGCTATGACAAAGAAAGCTTCTGTGAACAAACATTCCTGTGTAAGTCTTTGTATGGACTTGTGCTTTCATTTTTCTTGGGTAAATACCTAGGAGTGAAATGGCCAAGTCATATGGTGGGTATATGTTTAACTTCTTAAGAAATTACCAAACTGTTTTTCTAAGTGGTGTACATTTTATATTCCCACGAGCATTGAATGAGATTCCAATTCCTCCATATCTCCACCAACATTTAGTGTGGCCAGGTTTTTAAATTTTAGCCATTCTAATAGGTGGATTACACAATGATTTTAATGCCAGTTGACAATCCTTGCTTGAATCAATTTCATTAGAGCTTGCAAAATGCTTTTATATTTCCAACATTATTTTTACATTGACTAGCTGGCATTCTTCAATAAAATAGAGCTTCCTCTCATTCTCATCAACTGAGATTATGTAGTACCCTAAATGTAGTTCCCGCTGAAAAGGAGATTAGAGCCCTGGCTGGGTAGCTCAGTTGGTTGGAACACCGTCCCATACACCAAAAGGTTGCGGGTGTGATCCCCAGTCAGAGTGTGCGCAGCAGGCAACCAATCCATGTTTCTCGCTTTGATGTCTCTCTCTCTCTCTCTCTCTCTGAAATCAATAGAGTGTATCCTCAGGTGAGGATTTTAAAAAGGACGTTAGATGTTTAATTTTTTCCCTTTAATCTTTTTGATTCAGATGGGTCAATCTTGTTTTCCCTTTTTGAGGTATGACAGATAAGACTGTGAGACTCAAAAGAGCTTGAGGAAGTTGCTCAGGGTTTCAACTAAGAAATCTGGTAGGAGTTTGCTTCTAAAATAAATGGATTCAGTTGCCAAGGCACATTGAAGACTTGTCACGGTATGTACTGGGCACCTGCTTCCTAGTAATGTGGTCAGAGTCTTCTGAGAAATACTTCACCTCCCCGCCATCAGTGCCCTCGTTTGCAGCAAGGCCGTTCAGCAGCAGTGTCTCGCGGGTTGCTGTGCTGCCCGGCCCAGCCCCTGCTGGTATGGGGCAGAAGCTGAACACTGTGGCCCAGCAGTCCTGGAACACAACACATTCCTTTGCCACGAAAGCCCCCTTCATACAGCTTTTCCCTCAGAAATTAGAATTAATTACGGGGGACCTCCTGGGCTTCTTTCCAAACAAGGATGGGGCAGAAAGTAGCAAGTGGCAGAAAAGCCATGAATCTGAAAGTGAGTTTAGATGGTGGAATCAGTCAGGGACACAGAAACTAAGAGGTAGACAGGGCTGGTGTTCAGCTGGAAGGCTTTAGAACAGAGGAAGCAGTTGTTAAATATTGAAATACTTCTGTGTTCACTGGTAAATAGCTGCTGCTCTGAGAAACCCCACCCCCACCTGTCTTCCAACCACCCACAGCACCAGGTCTCTTTTCTTGCCGCCCTCCCATGACTGTTTTGATTAGCTAGGATCCAGGCTGAACTATGGCTAAATACTTTAAATAACTGTTCTGGGTGCGGACATAAGCTGGATTAGAATTTTAACTGGTGTTGAGGCAGGCTAGTAAGAAGCTAGGAAAATTCCTGGACAAATGGAATTAGGGAAACTGAGACAAGAAAATTAAACAAAGCCAAACAGTTTGGGCAACTTTCAGCCAGCTAGTGAACTGCGAAAACTTATGGCATCTCCCCTAACCAAGGACACTTGATAATGAATGGTTGATACCTCTTCTCCCTAACCAAAGAATACATAGCTTAAATCTCCCTGGTCTGGAAGATAGAGAACTGAGACCCAATTAATATCATTTGTGCCAGCTAAACCCAAGGATAGATGAAGTCAGGGGAATGAAAAACAAAAACTCCATTAAAAGCCAGACAGACTCAAGAAAAAAGCAAAACAGTATAAAGAATATTCCCAAAACCCTCTGTGCGCTCATTTTGATGCATCAGCATATTAAAAATGCGCCTGGAAAGCTAATGAATATTCCACTGAAACCCTCCCCTAAGATTCTCACCCACACAAAAAAGGATAAAAAGCCCTAAAACGAAGACACCGCTCAACATGCCCACGCCGCTTCTCAGGCATGAACTTTTTTTTAAAAGTATATTTTTTATTGATTATGCTATTATAGTTGTCCCAATTTTTCCCCCTTTGCCTCCCTCTGCCCAGTACCCCCTTCCCTCCACTCACCCCCTTAGTTCATGTCCGTGGGTTGTACATATAAATTCTTTGGCGTCTCCATTTTCTGCACTATTCTTAACCTCCCCCTGCCTGTATTGTACCTACCAACTATGCTGCTTAATCCCTGTACCTTTTCCCTCATTCTCCCTCTCCTCCCTCCCCACTGGTAACCCTCCAAGTGATCTCCATTTCTGTGATTCCTTTCCTGTTCTAGTTTGCTTGGTTTGTTTTTGTTTTTTAGATTCAGCTGTTGACAGTTTTAAGTTTGTTGTCATTTAACTGTTCATAGTTTTGATCTTCTTTTTCTTAAATAAGTCCCTTTAACATTTCATATAATAAGGGCTTGGTGATGATGGACTCCTTCAGCTTTACTTTGTCTGGGAAGCACTTTATCTGCCCTTCCATTCTAAATGGTAGCTTTGCTGGATCGAGTAATCTAGGCTGTAGGTCCTTGGTTTTCATCACTTTGAATACTTCTTGCCAGTCCCTTCTTGCCTGCAAAGTTTCTTTTGAGAAATTGGCTGATAGTCTTACGGGAACTCCTTTGTAAATAACTGCTTTCCTCATGTTTCTTTTAAGATTCTCTGTTTATTTTTAACCTTTGGCATTTTAAATATGATGTGTCTTGGTGTGGTCCTCTTTGGGTCCAACATGTTTGTGACTCTCTGTGCTTCCTGGACTTACATGTCTATTTCCTTTGCCAAATTAAGGAAGTTTTCTTTCACTATTTTTCAAATAAGTTTTAAATTTCTTGCTCTTCCTCTTCTCCTGGCATCCCTGTGATTTGGATATTTGTACTTTTGGAGATGTCCCAGACTTATTCCCTCCTCATTTAAAAAAATTCTTTGTTTCTTCATTCTGTGCTAGTTGATTGTTTATTTCTTCCTTATGTTCCAAATTTTATATTTGAGCCCCTGCTTCCTTCCCTTAACTGTTGGCTCCCTGTAGATTTTTCTTTTTTTCACTTAGTGTAGCCTTCATTCCTTCCCTTATGCTTTTGCCACACTCAGTGAGCTCTCTGAGCATCCTCATCCCCAGTGTTTTGAACTCCGCATCTGACAGGTTGGCTATCTCCATCTTGTTTAGTTCTTTTTCTGGGGTTTTGTTCTGTTCTTTTATTTGGGATATGTTTCTTTGTCTCCTCAGTTTGGCAGCCTCCCTG
Source organism: Pteronotus mesoamericanus (assembly GCF_021234165.1). Taxonomy (NCBI): domain Eukaryota; kingdom Metazoa; phylum Chordata; class Mammalia; order Chiroptera; family Mormoopidae; genus Pteronotus; species Pteronotus mesoamericanus. The sequence continues at coordinate 6,630,196 of NW_026555085.1, forward strand.
TGTTTGTTCCTGTGTATTAGGTAGAGCTACACTGACTCCCTGTCTTAGTGCACCTGTTAAGTTGCGTGTGACACAGCCTTAGGTATTTGCCAGGGTGGAACAACCCACTTCACCACTTTTTGGCTCTGTATGTAGGGGAGGTGTTGGAGAGTGGACAATGTCCCTGTCTGGCTTCTGGAGGCTTGCTGGGCACTTGCCCCATTTCCAGTCATTTCACCCCCTTCTTGTATATGACTGGCGCCCTTCTAGCTGCTGCCCTGGTGCTGGTTCCCAGAGTAGGTGGGTTTGCATATGTTCTAGGACCATGTGGGCCCTTTATTTTATTTATTTTTTATTTTTAAAGATTTTATTTATTTATTTTTTAAGAGAGGAAGAGAGGGAGAAAAACTTTAATGTGTGGTTGCATTTTATGCGCCCCCTGCTGGTGACCTGGCCTGCAACCCATGCAGGTGCCCTACACTGGAATCAAACCAGCTATGCTTTGGTTTGCAGACAGGTACCCAATCCACTGAGCCACACCGGCTAGGGCCATGCAGGCCCTTTAAACAGGCTTTTGCAAGAGACCATCAGTTTATTCTGCTGCCAAACCCCCACTGATTTTTACAGCCAGAAATTATGAGGCTTTATTTTCCCAGCGCTGGAACCTTGGGCTGTGTGGTTGGGGCTGGGATCATTTGCTCCCAAGGTGTCCCTCCCAATTTTTATCCACCACACGTGAATGTGGGACTGCCCATTCTGCTGGCCACTGCCACTGCCATCGCCTTGCCACCGCCACACCACTGCCTCTCCGCCCTGGCTCCCCGTCTCTCCCCTCCTGCCCGTCTGAATGAATATGGCTTCTTTAAATCCTTGGTTGTCAGACCTCCACACAGTTCTATTTTCTGGCAGCTCTTGGTGTTTTTTTGTTTTGATGTTAGCTGTGATCCTACTTATGGTTGTACAAGGAGGCAAAGTGTGTCTACCTATGCCTCCCTCTTGACCGGAAGCCTGAACTTTTTACTTCTTCCTAAACTCTAAGGGCCCCAAGGAGACTTGCAGCCAGGGGAGCAGTGGGCAGCAGCAGCTTGACTCGGGCTCACCCCCGATCCTGTCTCCAGGGCCCCCTTTTCCTATGACTTCCAGCCCCACCTTGGCTCATTCCCTTCCTATAACTTTTCTAGGGAGCCAAAGCAGCCCCGCCTAGGCTCTCTCCTGTTACTTCTTTCACCTTAAGTCTTTCCTCTGTTTCTCTGTCCCCAGCCTTGAAAAATGTACTCTCAAAATCAGCTGGACCCATGTTGTGAAATCTTTCCTACATAAAGTCAAGAGCCTACACACTGCAGGCTGACCTGAGGCAGACCCACTGCAGGCCAGTGCCTGTCCAGTAACAGTGTGACCTGGCATCTATATAGTAACTTGAGTGTGAACATCATGTCATGAACCACCATTGAGACAGCCTAGACACTGCCTGTCATTGGGTCATGTACTTGTGGGCACTGGTTTGTGATGTTATACGTATTTCTTACTGTTGGGATCAAAAGTTTGAAAAACCTAGGCACGGGCATTCCTGGCAAAAGGGACTGTATGAGGAGGTACATAACTTGTTTTTGGAAAGGAAAAACTAGGAGATAAACAGGGCCAGGTAAGAAGGACATGAGGCTCATGGTAGTAGAGTGTGGCCTGGAGGCAGAACGACTCAGATGAGGAGTCCAGGATGGAAGGACAGTGAGCTGGAGTCTGAGGTACTCTGGAGACGTAAGAAAAGCATGTGCATTTAGATGCATGACTCAGGCATAAAGGAATAAGCACCCCAGCAAAGATAAAGCAAAGAACTTAGGTCCCTTATGGACAGAGATACACAGGGAGCCAGGAAGAGAGCAGGAAGGAAGCTGAAGGCTCCTTGCATCAGCGAGCAGTAGAGGAAGAAGTACTCTGAAGGGCACTGAGAAGAGGAGCCAGAGCTGGGAACTCCAAAACTGGAAGCGAGAGAACAGAAGTGAAAGAGGAAGGGATCACAGGCTGAAATGCCTTCGGTCAAGTGATAAAGACACCAGACACCTGGGGGGCTCAGCAGCAGTGTGGACAGTGGTGAGTGTCCTGACTACAGGTGGCTGCACTGGCTCCGGTAATTCTGAGCTCTGGGACTTTGGGGAAGTGGCTTCACCTCTTGTGCCTCAGTTTTTTCATAAAATGGAGATAATAAGAACATCTGCCTCAGAGAGTTTCAGAATTAAGAGAGAGCGTAAGGGAGGAGAAGGAGAAAGGGACACTGAATAGGCTTTAAAGGGCTATAAGGGCTACATCTAAGCATATGCTTAATTATGATAGCTATGGCACCAGCTATCTGAAAGTTTTTGGATTGATGTGTAAACTCTAGAAACTCAGGAAAGAAGGGAAGAAAGGACAGCTGAATAAAGACAAACCCATTTCGAAACACAGGAGTAAGCACACATTTAACATTATGACATCCTGACACCTCCACTCTGCCCTCTTCAGTTGCTTCTGTTAGTTGCTTTTGAGGCCAACCTAGTTTCCCTGTGTTTGTGATTTGCAGAGCGTGAGCCTGAGTCACTGAAAAAAGATTTCTCCCCCTAGCTGCATAAGCAATCTTTTTACTCTGGCCGGGATCCTTTTCCAGACCTCTTTGTGGCTCTGAGAACCAAATAAGGTAACACACTGAGGAAGGCAATGAATTTCAGGGCCACCGAGGCAGGAAGAGGGAAGAACTGAAATCAGAAAGGGAGGCTCAAGAACTGAGCTGCCTCAGGGGGCAGGGCACAGTGAGGGAGGACATCTGTTTTTGTAACACATTGTTCCTTGGGGTTCCCAGAGGAGGGTGGGAAGCTGAAAAAACAAACACAAACACCAGAGATGCTAAACATAGTCTTTCCAAATGGTCACAATTTCTGAGCATTGCAGCTTTCTGTTCTTCAAGTTATCACTAGGTTTCAGAGCCAGATTTGGGGATCGAATCCCCCCCTCCATCCCTGACAAGCATGACCTTGGGCAAGTTACTTAATCTCTCTGTATCCCAGTTTCCACGTGTTTCAAGTGCTGCAATTACATTTTATAAATCAGGCACAATCCAGAAGAAACCACAGAGTGAAAATTGTGTGTGTTGGAGTTGGTGGTAGTTGATACATGTGGAGAAATATATTTGGGGGGGGGGGTATTGGGAGGGGAACCGAATTACTCCGATGCTCTCAGCTAACTCACAAACTTTAGAGGTAATTTAAGAGCTCAAACTAGAAAGAAATTACATAATTAACTGAAGATTGATGGAAACTGGGGGCCAATTTAAAATGACAGTTTGAAAGCCAAATCATATTTTAGATATATTGACTCTTCAGTAAAAAGAAACTTTATTAATTTTTATTAAAATATAATTATAGAAAATTAGACCACCCAGAAAAACAAATAGCTAAGAATAATCCTCAACCACCTCACTATGTAGAGGTAAATGCAATCACTTTGATATATAGCTTTTTTACTTTTTTCTCTGTAGATACTCAATATATATACACACACTATATTATATGTAATATATATATAATAAATACATATTTGAAAAATGGATCATGTCTGCATAGCTCTGTTAACCTGTGTGGGTGTTTTTTTGGGGGGGGGAGGGATCAGGGGAGACTTAAGAATAGTAGTGAATCCTCTCAAAACCTACAAAAGGGCTACCGGCCTTGCCTGTTTTCCTTATGTACATCACTCCTCTTTGCTGATTCGCTGTTTCCCAAACTTTCTGATTCTGTGACATGCTTTGAGAGGAATAAACTTTCCCAGGACACAGAATGGTGAATGAGAGGAAATATAACCTGACTAGAACTATGAACTATAACCAATATGAACAGTGCTCATTTGCTGGCCCCACCCCTTAAACTGAAAAGCAAAACCAAACAACAAAAACTTGTGAAGCAAGCTACAGGTTGTCTGGAGAGTGGGACTTTACCTGGGGATTTATTTATTTATTTATTTTTGGAAAGATTGGCAGGGCAATTATTTTATTGTTGTTTTTACTCTGTTATACACATGAGGAAACAGAGATGCATACAAAAAAAATAAATGATCTGTATATATTACAACAGTTAGTGTGAGATGAAGTCAGAACATAAATTCAGGACACAGGAAAGTCTCATAAGCGCTCCCACTCACAATTCACTCATAAATGAGTTGATAATATTTGAATATATGTGTGCAAATGATACCAAGATGAGCATAGCAAATAAAGAAGTGTAGTGGTAGGAGCATGCAGTAGGAGTCAAAAAATACGGAACGCTTCACGAATTTGCGTGTCATCCTTGCGCAGGGGCCATGCTAATCTTCTCTGTATCGTTCCAATTTCAGTATATGTGCTGCCGAAGCGAGCACTATCTGGGTATGTTTAACTTTAACATAGATGTTAGACTGGAAAGACACCAGGTGCAGTGACCAGTGGTTTCTGTGGAGCTTAGTCTCTCTCTGCTCTAAGACCAAAGAGGGGCTGGGAATGGGAGCTTTCATGCTCATTTTTGATAAACATTTATTGCGTTCTGTGTGAGGCGGGACTCCCTCCGCCTCACACAGCAGGCAGAGATCTGTGGCTGGCAGCACGGGGGTTAGGGAAGAAGCCAGGAGTTAGCTTGCCTCTTCTGAGTTACTGAATGTAAGTGTCCAGTAATGTATAAAATATTCCACTATTAAGACATCAGCAGTATAATTATTCTTTTTCTCCTTCTTTTCCTGCTCTTGCAGCTTCCTGCTGCCATCTGCTTTTTTTTATTATGGAGAAATTTAAACATATAACAAAAATACACAGCAGAGTATAATCAACCCTGTGTATCCGTTACTCAGCTTCAACTCTTCTCAACTCACAGGCAATCTTGTTTTATTCTCAGTCCACTTCCCCCATCCTTGTATTATTTGGAAGCATATTCTGAACATCATATCTTTTCAGGTATAAGTTTTTCCGCATGTATCTCTAAGAGATAGGGACTTAAAAACCATAAGCATAGTCTTATTATAATTCTTTAAAAATTAATCATAATTCTGTAATGTCATCAAATATTTAGTCAGTGCTCAGATCCTACAGGCCAGCTCAGAGTTAATTTGGGATGGTGTGACAAAGTACCATAGACTAGGTGGTTTATAAGCCAACATAAATGTATTTTTTACAGTTTTGGAGGCAGGAAGTTTACGATCAGTGAAAGCGTGATTGGGTTCTGGGTCGCAGACTCCCGACTTCTCTGTGTATCCTCACATGGTTGAAAGAGGGCTAGTAAGATTTATAGCTGAGTAATATTCCATTGTATGTATATTCTACAGTTTGTTAATCCTTGGGGAATAGTGCTCCTATGAACATGTATGTGCACATACTTGTTTGAGTGCCAGTTTTTAATTCTTTGGGGTATACACCTAGAAGTAGAAATTCTAGGTCATAAAGTATTTTTTATTGTTGTTACCTGTATTTAATTTTGTGAGAAATTGCAAGACTTTTCCAAAGCAGCTGCACTATTTTACTAGCTACCTATGGGGGTTTTTAATTTCTCCACATCCTCACCAACACTTGTTATTTACTTTTTTAAGAAAATTATTATTATAGTCATCTTAATGGGTATGAAGTTGTACTGTCAGTCATTGTAGTTTTTTGTTTGTTTGTTTTAATCTTTACCTGAGGATATGTTTATTGATTTTTTTTTGAGAGAGAGAAACATTGATCTGCTACCTTTTGTATACTCCCAGACTAGGGATTGAACCTACAACCTAGGTGTATGCCTTGACCCTGGATTGGACCCTCAACATTTTGGTGTATGGAACGATGCTCTCCAACTAACTGAGACACCCAGCCAGGACCTCATTGTGATTCTGACTTGCAGTTTTCCAATGACTAATGATTTTGAGTATCTTCTCATGTGCTTTTTAGACATTTATATATCTTCTTCAGAGAAGTGTCTGTTCAAGTAGTTGCATGTTTTAATTGGGTTGTTTTTTGTTGTTGTTGTTGTTGGGTTGTAAAACTAGTGTTTTATACTAGTTTTGGATACTAGAGCCTTATCAGATACATGATTTGCAAATATATTCTCCATTCTGCAGGTTGTTATTCTGCTTCAACCACAGCTGTTGCAACACAAACTAGTGTACTTCAGTTCTGACATTAGCCAGCCAGAGTTAGCATTAGACACTATAGATTTAGGTGCATGATTCTCATAAGACCACCTCCACTTTAGATACCAGCCTAAATTTGTGGGGTCTCCAGGCCACCTGCACTTCTGAACATGTGGCTACAAATATAGGGGCTCCCACTCAGGTTTGATAATTTATGAGAATGACTCACAGAACTCAAGAATCCACTATACTGTACCTTTTTTGTTATAGAGGATATAGACCAGCAACAGTCAAAAAGAGAAATGCATAGGGCAAGAGCTGGAAGTGTCCCCAACACAGAACTTCTGTGCTCTTTCCTCATAGAATGAGGATGTATCACCCTTTCAGCACATCCATGTGTTCACCAACGAGGAAGTTCCGCTGAGCTTTATTCCAGGGTTTTTAATGTGAGATTTATTACATAGGCTTGATTGATTAAAACATTGGCTACATGATTGAACTCAGTCTCCAGCACCCCTCCACTCCCCATGGAGCTGACTCAAAGTCAGTTCAACCTTCTAATCACATGGCTGCTCAGGGAATCCCAACGGTTTTTGGAAGCTTGGTGCTAGAAACCTGAGACAAAGGTCAGACAAATTCGTTATTACAAAACAGTTGCTTTTTCAATGTAGTTATTTTTTTAGGTTTTATTTATTTATTTTTAGAGAGGAGAAGTGGGAGAGAGAGGGAAACATCAACGTGTGGTTGCCTCTCACGCGTCCCCTACTGGGGACCTGGCCCAGACCCCAGGCATGTGTCCCGACTGGGAGTCAAACTGGCGACGCTTTGGTTTGCAGGCCAGAACTCAGTCCACTGAGCCACACCAGCCAGGGCACTTTTTCAACTTCTTAATAATGTCTTTCAATGCACAGACATTTTAAATGTTTTTAAAAAATAAATGAAGGCCTTTTTCTTTTTAATTGATTTTTAGAGAGAGAAGAGAAAAGAGAAACATTGATGTGAGAGAGAAACATCAATAGGTTGATTCCTGTACACGCCCCAGCTGGGGATCAAACCATCAAACCCACAGCCTAGATATGTGCCCTGACCGAGAATCAAACTCAAAACCTTTTGGTGCATGGGACAACCCTCTGACCAACTGAGCTACCCTACCAGGGCCAAACATTTTTAATTTTGATGAAGTTCAATATAACTATCTCTTTTATTTTTTTGCTTGTGCTTTTGTTGCCTGTGCTTGTCATATCTAGGAATCAACCACCAAATCCAAAATCATGAAGATTTACCCCTATGTTTTCTTATAAGGGTTTAAGGTTTTAGATCTAATACTTAGGTCATTGGTCCATTTGTAGTTAGTTTTTGTATACGGTATGAGGTAGGGGTCCAACTCCACTTTTTTGCATGTGGAAGTCTAATTGTAACAACCTCATTTGTTGAAGGGACTATTCTTTTCCCATTGAATAGTCTTGGCCCTTGTCAAAAATCAGTTGATGATAGGTTTACTTATATAGGCATGTGGGTTTATTTCTATACTTTCAATTCTATACGTATGTCTATCCTTATGCTAGTGCCACAATGTATTGATCATACAGCTTTGTAGTAAGTTTTGAAATTGGAAAGCATAAGTCCTCCAAATTTGTTCTTATTTTTCAATATTATTTTTGGTTATTTGGGGCCTCTTGCAAGCCCATATGAATTTGAAGATTAGTTTTTCCATTTCTGGAAAAAAAAAAGACTGTAAAATTTTGAAGTTTGGTAAGGATTGCACTGAATATGTGGATTGTTTTGGGTAGTACTGTCATCTTAATAATATCAAGTATTCTAGTCCATGAACATGTGGTATCTCGCTTATTAGAATTTTGTCAGTTATCATAGACTTTAAAAATGTTTCAGAAAATTAAATGTACAAATGTTGCTTGATATATTTAAAGGAATTAGATCCAGTAAGTGTGTAAATAAGGTTAATTGTTTAGGGAGATTTTGCTTAACTTCTGATCCAATTAAAGCTTTATTAAGGACAGTGGGAATTATTGATATTATTTAAAAACATTAGATTTTCAGAAAAAAATGACAATGATTGGAGGGTTAGCTTAACTGTGGAAAGGGACTAGCTTTAAGAATTTGAAACTGTAATATTAATCAAAACTTTTAAAATATTAATCAAAACACCAGAACCAATCATTATGCTTTTCCAGACAAAAGGGTCCTCCCTTTCAGAAAATAAAAGGTCCAATTGTCACTGGGAATCTTCTGTGTAGAGAAGGGAGAAAGTCTCCTGGGTGCACATACTTTTTTTAAAATTCAAGGGTTTTTTGTTTTTTTTAAAGATTTTATTTATTTATTTAAAGAGAGGGGGAAGGAGATAGAGAGAGAGAAATATTGAAGGCTTGCCTCTTGCATGTGCCTCAACCTGGGACCCAAATTGCAACCCAGGCATATGCCCTGACCAGGAATTGAACTAGTGACCTTCCGCTTTGCGGGATGGCCCCCAACCAGCTGAGCCACACTGCTCAGGGCCACATATTTCTAACATATTGTTATAGCAGCTCTCTGAGCCTTCCCGAGAGAAACGTAATAAATACTCAATGTTTATTGACTGAATTAATGTGATGGATTCATTTTTGCTTTGCTTTTTAAAAAGATTTTATTTATTTATTTTTAGAGAGAGGGGAAGGGAGGGAGAAAGAGTGGGAGAGAAACATCGATGTGAGAGAAACATTTATCTGTTGCCCCTTGGACCCCTCCAACAGCAGACCAGGCCTACAACCTAGGCACATGCCCTGCCTGGGAATCCAACCAGGGACCTTAAACTTTGCTGGCTGATGCCTGACCCACCGAGCCACGCCAGTCAGGGCTCATCTGTTTTATTGAAAGCACTTAGCAAGGACTTGGTAAGTACTTGTTAGTATATGAATTAATTCATGTATAAAATGAACATTTTACATAGTATTAATAAAGTTTGAAGTCTCTCTTGCTTTTGTCCTCGGCCACACTGGCTTTTTTTTTTTTTCTTCCCTCTAGCTTACTGTAGGAACTGTATACATTCTCTATCTTCTTCCAGGAACATTCTCTTACTCTTTTCACAACCTTTGCTTTTTGCTCAATTATCACAATTATCCTTCTTTGCTTAACATAATCAGGCCAATCTCTCCTATGATATGTTCTTAAGGCACCATTTCCCTCTCCAGACCATTTTCCACTTAAATAATTTCACAACTACTTGTGTGATTCTTTCTCTAATTCTCTTCTTTTTCGGAACTTAGACTCATACTGGCAGCCTGAGGCTCTGTTTTGGCCTAATACTACTTTTTCCTCCAAATTCAACTCAGTGTTTGGAAAATAGAAGGTACCTAATAAATACTTCTTGAATGAATGAATGAATGATTGTTAACTATGTAATATAATCCAAGCTTTTTCAAGTAATCATATAAAAATACATATAGGAGGGTGATATTTCAAAGTATCAAAAAATTGTTTAAGCTTAAAATTATATAATTTGCAGAAACACTGTTCCCACATAGTAGTCCAGGATATGGAACTGAGTTTTTATTTATTTATTTTTCTTATGAGAATTTATTTCATTAAAGTTTTGCTGATTTTTAAAAATTTTATTTAAGTATGGTTTGTATACGGTGTTTTATTAGTATGTTAGTATCAAGTATACAATATAGTGATTCAACATTTTTATAACTTACAATGTGGTCACCACCACAAATTCTAGTAATCATCTGTCACCATGGAAACTTAGCAGACTATTGACTCTGTTCCCCTTCACTGTTTTCACCCTCCCCCCCCCCCGCAACATCTCCCTTCTGGTAACCATCCCTGTTTCTATAAGTCTGTTTTATTTTGTTTGTTCATTTTTTTGTGTTTGTTTTTAGATTCCACATATGCATGAAACTGTACAGTTAAAATGAGTTTTTAAATGATTATTTGTTGTAATTGTGTGTGGTTATTTTCCATTTTTCCTGATAGAGCAACACTACCCAATAGAAATATAATGTGAGCCGCACATATAATTTTAAGTGTTCTAATAGCCATGGTGAAAAAAATTGAAAGACATAGATGAAGTTAATTTTAATAATATAGTTTTTTAAATTAACACATCAAAAATATATCAACATGCAATCAATATAAAAATTTATAACGAGATATTTTACATTCTTTTATTTATTTATTTTTTACTGTTTGAAATCCAGCATGTGTTTTACATTTATTGGGTTGGCCAAAAGTTCATATTTTTTTTCCGTAAAATAAAAGACAGATTTTTCATTTTCACCAATAACTTTATTGATTTGGATATTTTGAGTATGTCAGCTATCTCCTGCGTGGTATAATGTTCATTGTTCTGTTTGATTGTTATCAACTTCAATTGATCTACCTGACTGTGCAGCACCATCCAGAGAGAAATCTCCAGCATGAAACTTCACACACCACTTTTGACATGTTTGATCAGTCACAGCACCTTCTTCATATACTGCACACATCTTTTTTTTTTTGCATTTCAGTTGTGTTTTTACCTTTCTTGAAATAATAAAGCATAATATCTGATAATGTGTATTTTCTTCCATTTTCAATATTAAAACAGCTACACAAAAATTCACCAATTTGGATAAGCTTTTTTTTTAAATGCACGCTGATATGACAGATGTCACAATACAATCTAACAAAATTGTCTCGAAGGAAGCTAAAGACAACTAAGTGCTACTAGAGCCATTTTATGGAAAAAAACAAATCAACTTTTTGGCCAGCCCAATACAACACATCTCATTTCAGACTCAGCCACATGGGCCTAATGGCTTCTATACTAAACAGCACGGCCCTGGATTAGTTCTCCAGCCTTCTCTTCTCTGTGTCCTAGGATGCTGACTTCTAAGCTTGCATCACCCAGCTCTCTTGCTTTTAGGTTTCCAGATGGCTTTGGATTTTAGGAGGTGCCACTAAACTGTGGGACTATGGGAAGAGAGGGTAGTCCAGTTCTCTCGCCTCTGATCCTGTTCCCTTCCAAACAAATAACAAAAAAACAAACAAAAAAACACTCCCCACAACTGGGCTGCCACACTTCCTCTACTTAAGGCCACAGTGGCCTCTCTTCATAGCTACAGCGCTTGCCTGGTTCTGCTAACCCTACTCATTCTTGCCTCTTTGGGCCTACGAGCTGCCTCCAGGAGTCGCACCTTCCTTCCCTAACCCTGCCCATATCTCTGTAAATAACCCTTTGTTAACTGTGCTATTTGCTTACTGCCAGGACATTGAACCAAGCAGTTAATGAACTTTTTTTTTAAGGTTTAAAAAAAAATTTTTTTTTAAATTTATTTTTACAGAGAGGGTAAGGAAGAGAGGGAGAGAAACACTGGTTACCTCTTGCATATCCCCAACCAGTGACCTTTTGGTTCGTGGACTGGTTCTCAATCCATTGGACTATACCAGCCAGGGCTGAACTATTGTTATGTTCCATACTCTTACTGGATTTTCCTTGGAGTCAACCACAGTATTTAAAGTATTAATTATTATACATAGGTATAGTGCCTGACTATCAATAACTTTTTTCTTAAATTAGCAATGTACTTAGTTTATTGGGAATGGGTGAATTTTTTAGAATTGGAACATAAGTTAGTACCATGGCTCTCAACTTGAGGTAGTGAGAAGCGTGTGTCAGAGTAATTTCTATGTTTGGACTCTTTCTGTGTGCGCTTGACAGAAAAAAAAAAATCAACTCTAAGTGGCGTAGGCAAGTTGGGAGAAGAGATAGGGAAATTGTATGTTCAAATAACTGGGAATTCCAAGAGTGGAATTAGGTTCAGGGCTTCTACAAGGACAGGTCCAGGGCTCTTTATTCCCCGTCTCTTAGCTCTCTCTGCCTTTAGGTTGTGTCTACCACAGGCTTCTTCTTCCCTTCTGGAAACAGGATGGTTGCCCTGCCTCAGGACCCCATTAATCAGAGGCAATGAGCACACCTCTGTTCTGATTGGATTAGTCATCATTTTTAATGGGGATGGAAGTGGGGACTAAGAACTGGAATGATTTAATTAACCAAGGGTGGTCATGTCCCCACCCATGAAAAAGTGGGTGGTAGGGCCAGCACAACTGCATTTCAATCATGGTCTACTTGTGAGAAAGGTAGTTCCCCCAAAGAAATCAAGAGATGTTCACTGTAACATATGAGCTCATTTCCTGTCCCTACCAAGAAATTCTGATAGGTCCTCTTAAGCTTCATGTGGTTCTAGGGTCTAGACAAGGATGGTTGGTGGTCAAATAAAGTAAAAGGAACAGAGGGTGTGGGGGCAGGGGAATAGGTAGAGGGGGGGGCAAAGAGGAAAAAATTGGGACAACTGTAATAGCATAAACAATAAAATATAATTTAAAAAATCAGGAACATTAAAATATTCCAGAATTGAAATGGATAATTCATTTGGCTGCAGTTACCAGAAAATGGAAAGTATGTTTGGATAGCCAGAGGAGGTTCAAAATGTTATTCATAAATACAGTTGGAGGAATTAAGAGAGCTTCACTGAGAGATGCATACTAGACTAGCATTACACAAAAACAAAAACAGGAAAAATGGTGGGAAAGGATGAGATACTGAGATGTGAAAGGAACATTTAAAAAGAGCCAGCATTTTTTGAGTAGAGATTGTGCCAGGTGATTTACACACATACTTCTTTTAATTAATTAAATAATTAAATAGATACATATCGATGGCCTGTGCTGTGTGCCAGATTTGTATCCAGGTCCTGAGGATGCAGCAGGGGCCACAAAAAACAAAAGCTGAAATTCCTGTGGGAGGCTACAGCACCTAGCAACCCTGCAAGTCTGGCATTATTATTCCATTTTACAGAGGAAGCTAATTCTGACAGGGTAAGGGATTCTTTTCAAGACACTTTATCAGTAACTGGCAGTGGGGCTGTGGTCCAAATCCAGGACTACCTGACTTGGCTTTGGCAGAAGAAAAAATTACAAAGAAGAGAAAAGCTTACACAGAGGAGAGGAACAAGCAAAGGCAAACATAAGTGAACCAGAAGAGAAAAACATTTAGAGAACGAAAGAAAAGAAAAAAGTGAAAGAGAGAGGGTTTGCTTGAACGCACCCCCCTCCCACCGGCCTCAACACCCCAGGCCTAGCTCCGCAACTGGAATTCCCATTACCCTCTTCTCTGCGATATGAAATTCCCATTTTACAAATGAAAAAAAGAAGGCTCAGAGTGATTAAATCTTCGTGTTTTTTTCATTACATAAAAACCTTTTAGAGAGATAAGGCTTCAAAGGAAAACATCTAGGAAAGATAAGACATAAATAATTGGCATACCTTTCAGCTAATGACTGAAAACACATGTTACGTTTGCCTTTTTTTTTTTTCCTTGAGAGCAGATTTAAATGTATTTTAGCAATATGTAAGTCAGATTCTACTGCAAGGGCGTAGGGGAGAAAGTTTGAGGGCACCAGACAAATTTTCTAGCTGAGCTGACAGTTCGGGAGATGGAAATCTGGTGATTTTTCTAACACAGTCGCGGTACTTCTCTCTTAACAGTTAACTATTCCCCGGGCTCTGTCTTCCTGGGGTGAGTGGAAAACAGGAAGGTGTGAGTGGCTCACGGACCCCACCCTTACCCCACTTTCCAGGAAGAATACCAGAGGTGCCTTTCTGGCATTTGTCTGGCATGAATTTGAATTCAGTCTTCTTCAGCAACTTCATTTTATTGTTATTCGCTAAAGGTGCGAGTTTCCAGATGGCTGACAGGGATCATTCGTCCTTGAGTTTCTATTAACCATTTTAAGAGGCGAGGCTGAGGACGCCACCCGCCTCTGCCAAATTCTGTAGTTTAGGTGAAAGGCGGGAAACCAGCCAGAGTTGGGCACTTTCCAAGATCCGGCTTTTCCGTAAGTGTAGGACTTGGCGGGCACAATCTGATGGCAGCTCGGTCACACAGCTCAGTGACCTTGGGAGCAACTTTGAAGCACGTTTGTAAACGCGATGGTCTTAGACCAAACCGCAGACGAGGATCAAGTAATGAATTCGTCTAGTACCTACATCTTATTAGGAGCTTTGGGAAGTGATGGCAGTAGCGTTAAGAACTCTAGCCCATTTGGAGAGGAAGGAGAGCAGACTGATAATAACTTGGAGACCGAAAACCGGGAAACAACACCGGAGCGAGCTACAGGTTTGGGGATCACGAGAACGCGACGGCTCGCATCTCTACAGGGCAGGCGGCGCACACAGAGCGCGCTCCCAGAATCGGCGGTTCGTTGCGTTTGTTGCCGCTACGTCACGGCATTCTTGGCATCTCATTGGGCGAACCTGTCCAATCATGTGATTCCAGCATGCCGTATAAATAAGGGCAAGGAGAAGGCGGTGGTCCGCCATTTCGTGGACGCCGGGTAGGGGAAAGCATCTGTGGGAGCCGGGCGGAGGAGCGAGGAAGAGCCGTCGGAAGGTGTGCGAATTTAAGCCGCTGAGTCCCTAATTCAAGATCTCGGTAAGAGACCAGCGTCCAAAGGCTTGAAGGGAGAACCGAAACAACTGTGCCGAGGTGGGGCCAGGCCCAATGGCGGCGCCAGATTGAGACAAAGGGACGGCGCCGCCATTTTGTGACGTTCAGCATGGGGCGGTGGCAGGGGCTTAATGCCCACTCAAGGCCGTAACCTGGCCTTGAAGTGGAGGTGTCTACAAACCCTTACTGGGAGGTGAACCGGAGTTTCGGATTACTCGACTGTTGAGGCGGAAGGAAGGGCCGGTAATCGTACCGGACTCCAGGCCGCGCGGTGTTTCAATTTATGGCGCCTTTTTTTTTTTTTTTTTGCCCCACGTTTTCTTAAGCTTCTACGATTTCTTCAAGTCACTAAACAAAACTGGACATTCGGAGCATATAAATGTTTTCTGTACTCACCTTTATTTTCATGTTCTAATGTGACAACTTTTTACACGTTGAACCTAGGTCCCCCCCCCACCCCCGCAACCCAATCTTCTGTGGGCAACATTGGTCTTGTAGCTGCTTCCCATTAATCCGTAGACCTGAAACTAGTGGTTTGGTCGTGACTCCGGGGCACAGGGTGTGGTCACGCAAATAGGATGGATCTGTATTTTTTTTTTTTAATTGCATAAGCCCAAAGTGAGAAGAACGTGGTGTTTATGAAAAAGCCCTTGAGCTCAGTTTTTGAGGAGGCCGCTCTTTAATGCCTTTGAAACAAGCCTGCAAGGCGATTGGGAACATTGCCTAGGGACTTTAAGTAGTTAAATACAAGCCCCTAAAGTGCAGTTAGTTCCTGAATAGCAAATGTAACCACTAACCTTCCTCTGGATTTACCTGTTCTGGACATTTAATAATGGATGGAATCGTAACACACGCACTTTTGTGTTTGGCATCAGTAACTTAACCATGTTTTCCTTTTAGGTTTGTAGCATTTATCAGTACTACTTTCCCTGAATAATATTCCATTGTATGGCTTATAGATTTTGCTTATCCGTTGATGGACACTTGGGCCAATATCTTTTTGCTGGTAACCTAAAAAACCTCTTAACACTTTGTCTTGCTGTTCGAGGTTAAGTTTTGGCTTACAAGGCACATTTTTATCACTTTTCTAGTGGCTTATCCTTCTGCACTGTTTCATTTGATTTTTGAGCCTCAGGATTTGCTTCTGAGCAGGTTATCGTCCATGTCGAAGTGCTTTATTTTGGGACTAATTGAAATAACATGTGAAGTCCCTAACTCAGTGCCTGCACTGTAGTAATCGTACCTCCAGTGTTTCAGTGTTTCTTTTCCCTCACTTTTCAAGGAGGCTTTTTTCACCTTAAGCAGTTTGTGCTGGCTTCCTGACAGTTACCAGGAACAATTGTGTCCAGCCAAAGGGCCTCATGTGGCCCAACACAAAATCATAAATTTACTTAAAACATTGAGGGTTTTTTTTGTGTGTCTGTGTGACTATATGTTCCAATGTATTTAACATGTGACCCGGGACAACAACTCTTCCAGTGTGACCCAGAGACATCAAAAGGTTGGGCACCCCTGAATTAGGGAGAAATGGGTGTTTCAGGGGTGGTAATTTTACTTGCTTGGTTTTTAATATTTTGTCAGTGGTCTCTAAGGCTTTGTTTTTCATTGCAGAGATGATTTGGGTAAAATATTAAATTTTTTTTTAAACAGAAATGCATCGTGATTCCTGTCCATTGGATTGTAAGGTTTATGTAGGTAATCTTGGAAACAACGGTAACAAGACTGAATTGGAACGAGCTTTTGGCTATTATGGACCACTCCGAAGTGTGTGGGTTGCTAGAAACCCTCCCGGCTTTGCTTTTGTTGAATTTGAAGATCCCCGAGATGCAGCCGATGCTGTTCGAGAGCTAGATGGGAGGTAATATAATCATCAGTTTATACTAACAGTAAATATGTTGCTTGAGTTTCTAAGACTTAAAAACTAGGATACGTGGTTCTGAGTGCCTTGTTGAGTATCTGAAATTGATGTTATTGGAGATTTACATAAACCTTTTTTGCAATCAAAAAAAGGGCTGAACAGCTTTAGTAGAGATACGTAGGACGGTTCTTTTGTTTTTTAATTCAGTTGGCTGTAGAAGAAAATAAGAAATTTAATAGTCGATTCTTGGTGGATAGATGTATCCAAAAAATGGTCAAAGCATTTAATTTAAATTCTCCACTGTCAGCTGTATTGTCACTTTAGAATTGTTTCTAAAAACAATTGTGGGATCATATTTCTAAAAGAAAGGCCAGGAACTGATAATTGTAGCTGAATTAAGGTTACATGGGGGGTTATTGTACCATTATCTTTTACATGTGTGATGCACCACTTTTAGAAAGTATGAGGTGTATAGCAATTTCCCTCAGTAATTAGTATCCTATTAGCTGACTGGTAATACTTGAGTCTTAATAGTGAAAAGGGGAATATTGTTTTTCCCCTTTTGTTTGGCCTTTGAAACTGTTGGATCTGGTGAAACTAAGGAAAACTCTAAACCCTTAATACCCTAAAATTAAATGGCCTGAGGATTGGCTGTATAAAAAAGCTGCTTTATCCAAGCAGATTACAGAAACATTTTCAGGGCCTTACCTCTTTCCAGTCACTGTCCAAATGTGGTGGCATATCTAAACTTAATGGTGGTTGCAGTTTTTTGTGTCACACTATTGGGCGCTGAATTAAAGGGAAAGGGTGATGTAAATGGCTAAAAGTCTTCTATTTATTGCTGTTTACATGGACATGGGTGGGGGTGGATAGACCAGCGAATATAGAGTAAGATCAAAATATTTCTTGCTAAGATGCAAACTAGAAGTGCTTTTTGCTTTTTTTTAATACACATCTTTTAGAAAATAAGTTTGGTTGCTTTAAATTTGGTGTTTTTTTATTTCCAAGAACACTATGTGGCTGCCGAGTAAGAGTGGAACTGTCGAATGGTGAAAAGAGAAGTCGAAATCGTGGCCCACCTCCCTCTTGGGGTCGCCGCCCTAGAGATGATTACCGGAGAAGGAGTCCTCCACCTCGTCGCAGGTACTTGAGAGAGCGTGTTTAGAGGTTTGGTGTAATGGAGTAGCTAATAGGAGCAGGTATTTCTCTTAAAGTTTGTTGGTGGGTTTTAAACTTACTGTGAAGAATCGGAGGTTTTTATGAAACATTTGCTGGGTGTAGTTTGGGGTATGTGAGTTGTGCTGAGTGTTGGCTTTTGTCTTTAGGTTCATGTTGGTAGTCAGTAACTTCTATCTTGGATCTGTCTTCTAGTTCATCTTCTAGTTGCATCTTTCCAAGTCTTCCCTTATACATCAATTTAGGCCTTTTTCCATTTCTTGACTCCATAATGACAAACATTACATTCAACTCTAGCTCTTCACAAAAGTGTGTTTTCTACTATTAGCACGATTGTAATATTTATCAATCAGGCAGCTGTTTTAATGTTACAACTGGTAAAGTAGAAATCTTTCTGAAACTAACTTTAAGTCACTGACCAATAAAGGGGGCTAAAAAAGTAATCCCAGTCATCTATTCTTCAAACCCAAATAGAAGAGAAATCAGTTTTTTTATAATTGAAAATGGCATCATTCTTGGCCCAGACAGTGTTGTCTGGATGCTAACTCCACATCTCCTCAAACCTCCAAAATAGTTTCTATAGGACTGAATTTACCTCTTACAGGTGAGTGAAGTCCTGCTAGGAGATAGGAGTTCAAAATCTTGCCCCTTTTGCTATTTTGAAAAACAGCACACTGTTGCCCATCATAATAAAGAGTATTTGTTAGCTAATAGATGGTTGTACTGATGGCTTGTTTTTCATTTTTTTTTGTGCTTTTTGGTCCATCTATTAATAAAAATGAACCCCGTTACAGAGTCACCATCATGTCTCTTCTCACCACCCTCTGAGTCTGCATTAGCCAGTCAACTAGCCCTTTCAGCGTCATGTGACCAGCGCGCCCCATTTCAGCTTGGCTGGTGTCGTTTCACATGACCCAGGCATGGCCAGTCGTCAGGTTGCACCGCCCTTTGGTTCCCGAGCATGCTGTTTTCTCTCAGCCTTCTCTCCAACCTTAACCAAATCGGCAGCAGCCACCTCGACCGCCCACACATTCCTGGCCAATCAGCTCAGCTGTTTATTTACCAAATGTCTTCACAACAACTACAGCAGCAGCCTTCGGCTAACAAAAAAGCAGGAAAAATCCACAACACCCCCTTCGCCAACCAACTAAATCCAACGCAACATCTGGCAAAACCTTTTCAGCAAATTCTTCCTGGCCGTCAGTCCGGCAGCCTCACCTCACCATTTCTAGCTTGTTGAAACCCAAAACTAGTAAGTTTTTCCTGCTTAATACAGTTTACTGCTGGTTAAAATAAGGAGTAAGCGGCTTAAAGTAATTCTTTTTTCTGGATCAAAGGCTGGCTGTGCATAATTGAATGGTAATGTACATATATATTGCTTGAATAAAACTTTTAAGGGTGATAGGGAACTCATAATGTAACTTAGATCTTCAAATGAAACTTATTTGCATGTGTGAGATGCCAAACTAAAAATTTTAATAACTAACAGATTTAGCTTTCCTTTCTAGCAAAATTTTGTTGACTCCTATCACCTTTAAATGGTTTTACTAACAGTTTTCAAAATTTTAAAATTTTGGGGGTGAAGCGGGCCAAGCTAAGGTAATTTTGATAAGTCTAAACACACTCTTAAATGTGACGATCACAAATGCAGTTCTAATGTAAGCACTTAATGGCATCAATATTTACACCTACCGCGTTTTCACAAAATTACACTATCCACCTGGTACCTAAGTCTTGTCATAGACTTACAGGTTTGCATGGGTTCCAAATACTGGTTTATGGTACTGTTTTTGGAACTACTTGTGGGACTACATTTTGGCGTGGTGTTTTGGGTACTGAAGTTAGTTTGACATGAAGTTTTGCATTGGACAGATCTGCTGTGAAGCATTCTTTGTTAAAGTGAGTCCATGGTTGGAATACCTGCTTTTCACTTGAGCTTTTGGTTCCTTAATCCTTCTGTGCCTTTTTTTCTTTTTTTTTCTTTTTTTTTCTTTTTTTGGACGATGGGTGCCAGTTCTTCCGGCACATTCACTGGGCCCAACAGTGAGATTGAAAAGTTGGGAAATGCCTCACGCCATAAAAACTAATTGACAATTAGCCTAACTTTCCTGTTTCTGCTTTTAGATCTCCAAGACGGAGAAGCTTCTCCCGCAGCCGGAGCAGGTAAATGATTTTCGGCCACATTCTTGGAAATGACGGTGTTACTTGCTATTATTGCGAAGCTGTTTTCCAAATGACTTGATTAATATGGTAATAGGCGTTGGCTTTAGTAATGAGTGAAGTGGTACATAGAACCAATATTAAGTTGTGAGAATGAACCAGCTCTTAGTTTTCAAAGACTTACTAGTAGTACTTGTTCTTATTTGGTCTTATTTTGGTCTTAATGGTCTTATTTTTTTTTTTCCTCTGTTTTTAGGTCCCTTTCTAGGGATAGGAGAAGAGAGAGATCACTGTCTCGGGAAAGAAATCACAAGCCGTCCCGATCTTTCTCTAGGTCTCGTAGGTAAGGTTTTTAATGACTTGAGCCATTTTACACCTTGCATACATAATGTATTAAAAAGAAATAGGTCTTAAGCCTATTCTAGCATTAAAGTGTATTGAAATTCTGTCACTGTCACCAAATTACAGATGGAATTTTTTTTCTCTCTCTTTTTTTTTTTTAGCCGATCTAGGTCAAATGAAAGGAAATAGACCAGTTTTCAAGAGGAGTGGTGTACAGGAAATAACTTCATTTGACAGGAGTATGTACAGAAAATTCAAGTTTTGTTTGAGACTTCATAAGCTTGGTGCATTTTTAAGATGTTTTAGCTGTTCACCTTTGTCTTGGAACAGTGACATGAAGATGTAATTCTCTATGGTTTGAAATGGATCATATGAGGCAATGTAATACCAATAATTGTTACTTTACAATGTTCCCTTAAGCAAAATTGGTTTTGCTTTGAACTTGAGTCTTGCATAGACTGATAATAAATCTCTTAACTTCTCCCAGCTAAAGTGTGATGTTTAGTATTATGGAAACTAAACTGACAAAAATTGAACTTAAGACTTTCCATAGCTGGGATATAACATGCAGCTGTAGTTGAACAAGCAGCCTTCGAAAGCTGCTGTGAACACAAACCAGCAGGTAAAAATTAAAGCTGCACCCTTAAACTAGATTAGAGATTAAAAAAAAAAAAAATCCAGCTAGTCTTTACACTGGGCAGAAGTTGTCCAGTTAGTGTAGAATCTAAGAAGTTTCCAGAAAGTTAGTTTACCTTTCTTTGCTTTAGGTCATAAATTTCTTACGTGATTGCTGTATATGAATACATAGCTCTTTGTGACATTATTCATTTGGAAATTTGAGACTTCAAGATACCAGTGTCCTGCCAGTTTAAGGGTACATTGTAGAGCTGAACTTTGAGTTACTGTGCAAAAGTTTTTTTTCATGCTGTCATTTGTAATATGTTTTGTGAGAATCCTTGGGATTAAAGTTTTGGTTACAAATTGTTGTTTAACATGAAAGCCTGTTTTTCCTTGCAAAACTAAAATCTGTGAGCTTGGTATCAAGTTCAGGTGTAACATTCCTATTGGAAGCCATACTTATATTTTCTTGTAAAGTGCTTTTGAATTAATAAAATAATAGCGTAACTGTAATAGTCAGACCCACTATTACCATAGTTCTTGTCCCATGGAAAGTAGTTGGTTACACAAATCTTACAAAAAACAAAATTGAGGCTTTTAAAGTGAAGGGAATTTCTGGTTGTCACCTAAGTGATCGTTAGTTCTTACTACTTTGGGGGGACTGTGTGTGTGTATGTGTGTGTGTGTGTGTGTTTGTTTTTTTAAGGTAGCCAGTTCAAAGTCCATGATACTCAGTGACCAATATTTTCAAGTTTAGCAACCTAGTACATTATAACCCAAAGTTGCCCATTAAAAGGCTTTTAGCATTAGCATGAGAACTTTCCACAAAGCTTTAAAAATTGCTTCCATTTTATATAATTTGAGGTGTTGCATGGGAATTCTAAACTGATCCATTATGTAAAACTCACTATATGGTTCAAATGTAACAGTGCAGACTTGAATATGGAGGCATGCATAACCTTCCTCTTAGAAATCCATAGGAGCTGTAATTTCAAAATTTTGTGCAATTAGATTAAATCATAATACAACAGTCTTGTGGCTTAGTTTCCTTAAATGTGCTATTTTATTATAGCTTTGGATTATTGTGATTTTAATATGGAAAAAAGTCCCTGCATTGAGTTGAATCTATAAGGATATTTTGTAAGATGTAGGTCTTAAACAGATTTCTTCCTTTCGTCCTTTACCTGTCATGCAAAGGGGTCAACGAGATGAGAGTCATTGGTGTCAGAAGGGAGAATTGGTAATCAATGAACTTCAGTGTGAGCCTTGCTACAGAAGATTTAAGGTTACCTGTTGATTTGCTGGAAGCTCTGGTTTTGGGCTTTTGTCTTTCGGGGGTTTCTCAAAGCCTAAACACTGTTAGGAACAAGGCAGGGTAGCTGAAAATTCATGGAAGTAATAAGGGTATGTCAACAATTAAACTGATGTTATAAATGGACATTTACATGGACCTTTTTGGGCAGTACAACAACTTTCAGAGTCTTAAGTTAGAAAAACTTATAAAGAAGATAATTATTGGTTATAATGTGGCTAACGTAGAGGCTGAGATGAAGTCAGTCTCGGACTTACTGGGGTTGGTGGGTTGGGCAGTTTGAAATATACAATCATTTTGCACAAATATGTATGGCTTGCAAAGAATACGAAAGAAAAACTATTGTACATTTAGGTTGTGGCTATATTAAAAGTTCTGAGGTTACTATAAAAGTCCCATTAGTCAGTTTGGTCATGTGTTCTCTGAATTGAATGATAAAATCAGTCATTAAAACTGACGTGTGGTATAATGACTACAGGTCTTCACTAGAAGTCACTATTGGTGATAATTTAAGGAAACTTAGGGTTGTAGTTGGTTTTCACGCTTTCAGGAATATGCAATAATACGGGTCTCAGTTTATTGTGGATTACTTCTGAACTCCATGTCTTAAGCAGAAAGGTGAAGACAAATTAGAGAAATTTTAATTTTAGGAGATAATCTGTTTACTTTTTACAGTTCCTTAAAAATACGTGATCAAAAAATGGCATCTCCACTCTTTTAGTTAGATATACCTATATTGGAATGGGGGGAGTCCTGGTTGCTTATTATTGTAGTCATGGTTCATATTAGTATAATGGTTTTAATCAGTAATAGTGATCACAGAAATTTTTCTAAATGTATGCATCCTAATTCCAGGCTCATTGGCTCAGTTTTCCACAGTGATCTCAAGCCCTGTGTTACTTGGAGGAGTTCCCCCCAGGTGATAAAATTGCTGGTTATGTAAAACCACTGCCTTAGTGCTGTGTCTTAATATGCTTTTACTTTTCTGAATCCTGAACATGATTCAGTTGCAAGACCTAGTTGGTGATGTCCTCCAGTTGTATATTTTTGTACGGCCTGTTTTCCATTGGAGAGGGGGACAAATGAAAGATTTTTATAATTAAAGTAGCTAAAGAAAAAACTGGGTTGGAGTATATATATTTTTATCAACACAATCTGATAGTGTTAAGTAACAATTTTATCCTATTTTGATTCATTGGATACCTCAATTCAACTGCAGCACATTTGTGAAGTTCTGAGAAAGAGAAAATTTCTTTCGAAAACTCAGTATAACTGCTTAATTTTTTTCATGCAACTTTGCCTGAATTGCAGAAATTCATTATAACGGTATATAGACATCACTTAGGATCCCAGTTTCTTAATTTTATGGAACACATAACCAACTATAAAAATTTCCCATATTAACATGAAGTATGTGTATAGAACATTAGTTTTATCCAGTTTTTCCTTAGTTTTGACATACATAAAAACGGCATTGTATAAGAGTCTCTTACTTAAGGTCTTAGAATCTGAATCTGGCCATTGAGTTCTTTTACTGTTAGTATGTGTAGGGACTTAGTCTTCCGGGAAGTGAAAAACCTCTGGAGGCATTGATACTTTGTTTCTTTGTGGTGATCGTCTGGAGAGGTCCTGAGAGGGAAAATATTTTCAGAGCAAAGTGAAGCCCTCCAGAAACGTAGCCTGTTAGGTGGCTTTCCCTCTTTTTAAAATCCTTTTCTCTTGCGAATAAGCACCTTTGTTTTAGTAGCTCCTTAATTTAGATTTCATTTGGGGTGAGTTAACTTCCTTTTTAGTATTTTGTAACTTGCTAACAAGCCCCTAAACTTCGAATCAGAACCTAGGGGATAAGTTGCTGAATGCTGTTATTTCCTTGGGGTGGGGGTGGGGTCACTTTGTTAACTGGATAGGAAACGGAAGTGATAAGTATAAAAATGTAAGTGTTGAAAGCTTAAATTTTTTGAAAGAAAATTTTTCTTTAGGAAGCAATTTCTTATCCTTTGAAACTTAGGCAGCTGATAGCTTTATTTTAACCCATTCTGACTGTGCCACCAGAATTTATAGGAAATTTGTTTTTAGATAAAATCATGTTTCAGCAAGAGTGCTTTATAAGTAAATACAAATTAGAATGTTGATGTGTCATTTAATTGTTTTTAAAGGTCATACTTTCCCTGCGTGGCAGCCCGTGACAAATAGGCACTTAGTGGGGGATGGGGTACAAATCTTTGGTTGAGGGCCCTTTGAAAAACTACCTACCTAGAGGCAGGTGAGACCTGCATGGGGGTGGGCAGTGAAGGCAGAGCTCACAGAAGGAAAGGCTATGTTGGGTAAAGAATCTGAAGTAGTTTACAAGGAAGGAGGTTGTGCAGCTGCCTTAAGGTTTTAGAGGTAAAGCTAAAAGGATTCTAAAACTTGAAGTAGGCCCAGTGTGATTTGACTTTCAGCCATACTACCAAATAAGCAGGTGTGGGATAACCAGTACTGGCAGGAAGGCCAAGGAGTTGGGAGCGTTAGACTGCAATGATGAAATGGTTGGCTGTTGTATGCAAGCTCTCGGGGGTTTAATGGGGACAAGACATTGAACTGGCTGTCCTGGTGCTGGTAGACTTGTATTGACAATGTATGGCAGTTTAGTAGACATGAAATTGGCCTCCAGAAGCTAGGTTGGGAGGAGGAGTTGCCTACTTTTTAAGTATTAAGGAATACATGAGCACGCTGATGATTTGGAGAGGGGCAAGAACAAAATCTTTTAAAACAGTGGCTAGCTCTGGCCAGTATGGCTCGGTTGGAGCATTGTTCTGTAACCAAAACGTGGGTTTGATCCCAGTCTGGGCACGAATGGGATGCAACGAGTCAGTGCTTGTCTCACATCGATGTTTTTTCACTTCCTCTTTGAAGGCAATGAAAGAATGTCCTCAGGTGAGGATTAAAAAAAAAAAGCCAGCGGGTGTTGGAAGCATCAAGGAAGTGTTAGCTGGATCAGGGAAGAAAGTTAAATTTTTTTAGCCCTGAATGGTATTGCTCAGTGGGTTGAGCACTAGCCAGCCTGTGTATTGAAAGGTTGCTGGTTCTATTCCCAGTCATGACACATGCCTGGGTTGCTGTCCAGGTCCTCAGTTGAGGGTGTGCAAGTCACAGCCACATCCTCTCGCAGTGTTCCTCTCACACATTGATGTTTCTCTGTCTTCCTCCCTCCCCATCTCTCTGAAAATAAAATCTTAAAAAAAAATTTTTTTTGTCCTGCCTACGCTGTGGTTTTCAGGAGAGGAAGTTTTATATTCGAGTACTCCTTTGCCAAACATTGTACAGGGCCTATTTTCTAACGTGATACATGACCACTTGAGAGGTATCACGTAAAGGGAGGGCAGATAATTCCTCACAATTACTCATCTTGTTAAACAAGTGGTATATTCAGAACCCAGGCCAGCCTTGACTTCAAAGCCCTTGTTTTCCTTTCCACTACTTTTTTACTTCCTCAGCTCAATGGTAAAATGCCCTATAATTGCCATACAGTGATTGTCAGGATTTAGGGCACATCTTTTTAATTGTAAAACAATGTAAATTGTACCTCTGTTGGAAAAGAATGATCTCTTTCAGGTTTTCTGGAGGCAGCTTGTTACAATTTTTGTCTTAACAGACAATTTTTGTCTTAACAGGCACATGCAATGAGCAGTTATTTTTTAGAGCCAGAAAATGCTGTGTGTCATCAAGCTTTTTCTTCTACACATATGAAGCATGTACATGTACATCTTGAGGTATATATACTATGGAAATTATATACTGTCATCTAGGAAGGTGCCACAATTGTTAAGCACTCAGTTAAGACATTCCTTGGCGAAGGTCTTTGTCTTGATGCTAGATGATGCTCAATTTTTTTAAAAAAATACTATTTTAAAGATTTTATTTTTAGAGAAGACAAAAGGGGGAAGAGTAACATCAGTGTGTGGTTACCTTTCACGTGGCCCCTACTGGGGACTTGGCCCTCAACCCAAGCATGTACCCTGACTAGGAATCGAACCAATTATCCTTTGGTTTGCAGGCTAGCATTCAATCCACTGACCCACACTAGCCAGGGCTAATAATTTAATGTGAGTAAATGTCACTGTCAAGGACAAAGCTGTGCTATTGTGGATGGGTTTACAGTGATCCTGTCCACGTTAACTGTTAATCTTTGTCATGCTTCAAAGCTATGACTAGTTGCTATGGCTACTTTAGTCTCCTGGTCTTAACCCCAGTATTAACTCTTTCGGGAATGTAAGAACAGTATTGGCGAGTATTGCTTATTAGGTGAGGACTGATGAACAACAAACTCCAGGGGCTTTTAAATTAACTTGATAAGCTTTATAAAGTGCACAATTACTGTTTTTTCCCTTGGGAACACCCCAGAGGAATTCCATAGCCAGGGAAGGCTCTCTGGTTTCAAAACCAGGTGGCCCAAGTCTATTGTGAAGTATTTCTTAGTAGCCGAGGTAAAAACACTGGTCCAAGTTAAGGAGGCACATTTGTGCTTAAAGCTGTTTAATTGTCCACCAGTTCCTGCAGTCTGTTGGTTTGAAAGAATGCTCCAATCCTTTCCTTAAATGAGTTTGATTGATTCTCCGTAGGGTTGTATGGAAGAAAAAGCTTTTAAGTTAAAGGTATATGTACACCATCCAAGACTGCTTGCTGAACGAGGGCCCACTTTGGTTTGACAGCAGTTGAAGGGAAATATTAAAAGGGGTATCAGTAATGAGGTAACATGATCATCTTGTTTTATTGAAAAGATTGAAGCACAGGGGAAGCTAGACAAGTTGTCCAAGGTCGCAGCCCAGCAGTGATTAAACTGGAACAGTGTGACCTAGGTTGCAGGACCAGGTGGATATTAACTGGAAGAGGCCTTGAGTCCATAGCCTCAGTCCGTGTTTAGAGATGAGGGTGGATTTGCTCAAGTTGACAAGGGTACCATGACAACTGGGACAAGGGCTGCCCCAACAGCTAACCCAGGTGCAAGTTCTCAGGAGCAGAATGATACTAAGTCTTTGAAGTCAGAAGCCGGGGTGACTGGACCAGCCATATAATGTCTAGGGTTTCATTTTTCCTACCTGCCAAATAGGGATAACAATAGGAAGGAACTACCTGCTATTGTTAATACCGTGGGAATGTAGTGTTGTGAAGCATAGATGGCACATGACAAGGCATGAAATGGTGTTGAGTGAAGAGCTGTCATGTGGCAGGCTCGCAGGAACTGGTATGCAGTAAAGCACTCAAGGAAGCTGACATCTTTTGGTGCTGGGCAGGCAAGAGTGTGCCCCAGTATGCATTCTTGGATTCCCCCTGCATACTGGGAGTGTGTTTCCCCTGACTCTGGTCCTTACCATACTTTTGAGTCCATTTTCCAGTGTGAGGGCCTACTAATTTGAGTGATCCAAAGTCAGAAGGGACCATTGTAGGTAAGGGGGTTTGGGCAGATTTAAAGAAACAGGCTTCTGAAATCCAGGGAAGGCAGATGGGGAAGAGGATGAAAGGTTAAAATAGTGTTAGAGCGCTCTTTTAAAATGGGTTTTCAAATTATGTGTACCTAGATCTGAACTTTAATCTTTTAGCTGTGTGCCAGAATCTTACAATTTTTTTTTAAAAGAAGAGTTCTTTGTTTTTTTGTGTTTTTAAAAATTTTAAAAGATTTTAGAGAGGGAGGGTAAAGGAGAGAAACATGGATTATTTGTCCCACTTACACATTCATTGGTTGCTTCTTGTATGTGCTCTGATGGGAAATCAAACCTGCTGCAAACTTGGTGTATCTGACCAACTGAGCTACTCAGCCAGGGCTACAGATTTTTTATTTGTAAAATTGGGGGTAACATATAATTCACAGAATAGTGCTAATGGATGGCGACTCTGTCAGTG
This sequence comes from Pteronotus mesoamericanus, assembly GCF_021234165.1. Classification (NCBI taxonomy): domain Eukaryota; kingdom Metazoa; phylum Chordata; class Mammalia; order Chiroptera; family Mormoopidae; genus Pteronotus; species Pteronotus mesoamericanus. The sequence goes on from NW_026555085.1 coordinate 6,658,096, forward strand.
ATCCTAGGCCCCATTCTTAGAGGCTCTGATGTACTGTGAGGTGGGAACTTGGTGTTTGTATGCTTTAAAAGTTCCCCAGGTAAAAGTTCCCCAGGTGGTTCTAAAGAGCAGTCAGGATTCAGGTCTGCTTTTATCCCATAGTAGTCCTATTAGTCTGTGTCCTCCTTTCCTACCGCATTCCCCCAGGTGTCGTAGATGGAAGAAGGCACATCTGCGCGCTCAGCCTGAGGTCCTGCCCACTGGCTACATCCTCTGCCCATCCCTGTTCTTGCCTCTTAACCTTACTGGGAGAGGCAGCCTGATTGTTTCTGCATAGAAGCCATGGAGGTGGATTGAAAACTCCCAGCATCCCTTGGGCGCCTAACGTGGTATTACTTAGCAGTTGGATGAGATTGTTGTCACCAAAAAATGCTGCTTTCCTTTGCTCCATTCAGCACGTCTGCAGTGCTGGTATTGAGGATACCCCTTGAGCAAGGTGTTGACGGGGGAAAAAATACTAGACAGGAAAAGAATTAAAATAGAATTCCCATATGCTGAGCACATGGATTGTGCATTTTCTCATTATCCACTCTGCAATGTTGGACTTACCTCCCATTTTTCTGCGAAAGCTGAGTGGTAAGTCAAGATAGAAGTCTTTAATGTAAAAAATTAACAGGAAAGCAGTTTATAAAAATGTGTTTAGGTATAACCACTAGAAGATACAAGAAATTGATGCTTGAACCCATTTGAAGCCATTTCATACTTGCCCTACAGAAAAGAGTGAAGGCACATGTAGACACGAAAATAAAAACTAGAGAGCCTTGCTAGACAGACTGAGTATGATGAGAGAGGGGGAAAGCTTAAGTGAAGTAGAGTTAATACACCAAGAGAAGTAACAGACTGTTAATGAAGTATAATCTCACAAATAAACTGGGCCTTAAGCACTGCGTGAAGGCCCTGGCTGGGTAGTTTAATTGGTTAGAGCGTCCTGATAAGGTTGTGGAATAGATGTCCAGTCAAGGCACATACAAGAAGCAACCAATGAATGCATAAATAAGTGGAACAACAAATCAATCGATGTTGCCCTCCTTCCCCTTTTCTCAAAAACAGACAATAAAACTATCAAAAATAATTTGCCTTATAACATGGGGCAGGGAGAAAATGAAGTGCCTGTCCCATGGGTGGTTATAAAAGGTTTGATTGAATTAATACATTAGATATGCTCAAAATAGTTCTTGGCAAATACTGTAAAAAGTATTAAATAGTATACATTCTTTGATAAAAAATAACTGGATTAGGAAAAACTGAGTAGTCCAAATGCATGCAGTAATGGATTATTCAGTGATAGCTAGAGGCAATGTCTATTCTATTTAATCATTCTATCTGTAATGGCCTTATGCAAGTACTTTATTATTTTTTTTATCCCCACCTGAGGATACGTTTATTGATGTGAGAGAAAGAGAGAAACATTTATTGGTTACCTCCATTATGCACCCTGACCAGGGACTGAATCCACAGCCTTTCAGTTTACAGGACAGTGCTCCAACCAGCAGAGCCACCAGGCCAGGGCTGTGCAGGTACTTTATTTTATACCTGTAGTAGGTCCAGTCCTGTGGATGTGGGCAATTCTTAGGTGACAGACATCTATCTAGTAGCTCCTCCATCCCTAAATTATGCTCCCTGGCCTATGTGATGATTTAAAAAACCCACATCAGTTTCCCAACCACCCACTAGGAGGCAGTACTGCCCCATTGAGACTGCGAGGCCAAATCCTTTGAAGTCCACTTTTAAAATTGAGTCTCCATTGACTGTTACTTACAATAACAGTAAAGACAGTAATAAAGACAAGAGTGACAATAATTAGCCTTTTTTGAACTCATGTGCCAGTACTTTGCTAAATATTTTACATACACGAGCCACCAGCTCACTTAAACCTCACCACTTGGGAGGTTCTGTTATCTCACCACACAGATGCAGAAACACGTTTAGGTACAAGAGCCATGTGAAGTGTTTTGTGTAGAAGAGGTTGTACTTAAGTGTTGAAAAGTGGGATTTGGCTAGAAAGGTGACTATATACAGGAAGGAGCCATGTGCATAAAAACAGGCAAAAAGAAGGAACTTCGAGGCTTTATGTGGACTGACAAGTTTACGATCCTATGAATTTATTCAGTGTTTAGAATTGGAGATGAATAGAAAGTCTGAGCCAGAGAACCTAGAGCTTATTAAGGATGGTGATTTTCTTTTTAAAAAATTATTTTTTTTAATAAGGGATGATGATTTTCAATCCTGAATACCAGCCAAACCTTTTTTTTGGAATGAACACTTACATAGTAAATATAAAATATATCAATTTAAATGATACTGCTATAAAAAGTTCTAGTAGATAATATTGACTTAGACGGGAAAAATGTTTTGATGAACGCAGTCTTACGTTGACTTCAGAACCCAGTATCTCCTGTATTTTGGTTTTACAGAGAAGTAAATGGCAAGTGGTAACATTTTTTAACACCTCATTTTGCAGTCCCAGAAGTGACAGTAAAAGAGGGTCTTCCTCAAAACAACCCAGAAGGACAAAGTTATTTCAGCATGTTAAAATATACATATGGTTGAATAGGCGTTTATGTTTAAAAAGATACTTTTTAAAAATTGTGAGACTGATGTGTATATCCTAAGTATAATCAAATGTCTGGGAGACACCTGCAGTGCTGTATGAGCGTTCCTAAGGCTGCCCATGCCTGTGCTCTGCAGATAGAGAGCCTGAGGCAAAGGGGGGTGGGGCAGGGGCGCCAGGCACTCAGACCCCTGGAGCCCCGCTGGGGCCACCTTTGCACTCGCCCTCCTAACTTCAGCCCAGTGCTCCTGACTGGCCAGCCATGATACCTGGTGTGGCAGCAGATCGCAGCCAGGCTGTTCAATTCCTCACCTGAGAGGGCCCTGGCCACTTGCCCATCTCCCTGGCAGATAAAGCCTCAGACGGAGGGCAAACAGTACTGGCTCCAGGAGCCAGCGCAAGTCTGACTCACCCAGTGGTTTGTGCCCGAGCCAGCCCCAAAGGCTCTCCCCCGTCTCTTCTTTCTATCACTTCCCTCACTGTGGCCAGACTGGGATCCTTGAGCAACAGGCAGATCCTGTGAGCGTGAGAATGGTGTCTTTTAAAGTGGGTTTTCCAGGCTGCAGGCCTGCCCATTCCTCTAGGCGGCTCAGAGCGTTGCTGCATCAGTTTCGGTGTCCGCGGAGCCAGCCACATGGGGTGGGGTGCTGTTCCTAGGGCACAGGCCTGTTGACCACGGACAGTGGTGGGTCTGGAGCATGGGAGAACCGGTGGGCTCTCTAGCCCCAGAATTTCAAAAATACCATTTATCAGCATTTGTCTTTTGAAAGAAGCAATCAGCTTATAAATGACAGGATGTTTAGAAATCGAACTTTTTTTTTTTTTTTTCCTTTTTCAGAAAAGGAGACATTACATTGTGTGACAGACATCTAGTATCTCCTTCTGTAGGTCAGTTAAGCTCCCTGGCCAGCATTGATGGCAATAAAAAAGGAAAAGTAAATCATTAGGAGATGTTTCTTACCACAGTACATGTAGCATTTGTGTTTAGAAAATACATTTTTTTGTTGCTACTGAAGAGAAGAATATCAAGTGAATACAGTGTTTTTATACAGAAGTATTTTAAACGTAAGTTCATACACTGAAAACTTTGGCTGGGCACAAGGCTGTTATTTCATATTAAGTTTATCTGACCTTGACCCAGGGCAGGTTCCCCAGAGGCAAGTTCCTGGAGTATGGCTCTGGTGGCAAGACTTTCGTAGGGGCTCTGGCCGTGTTGCAGGGGAGGGAGAAGGTTCCGCTCCTCCTGGAGCTGCAGGGCTGACCTTCGTCACATGGCCCTGGACAGCAGCACAGCCTGAGAGCAGGGAAGCCTTTGACTTCTCTAGGAACTCATTCTGTGCAGCCGAGACGTGGGAGCCACCCTGCCTCCCTTGTAGGCTTGTGGGGACCAAAACCATGACGTAACACGTGTGAAGTATCAACAGCTGTGCCTGGCACAGAGGAGGTCCCGGAGGGTGACAAGTTCAGTGTTTTCTGTCAGGTTAGCTCCACTTCATTCCCTTCAGTTGCTCATTTTTAATTCAAAGGTAATCTATGACCATGGTAGAAAAATCAAAGGACACACATAAGCAAAAAAGGAAAAAGATGACCCAATAGCTTTTTGCTTTCATAAGTGGTTTTTTTCTATCCTGCTTTCTTATTTGTGCTGGGAGATGGGAGGTTGTTCGTTTGTGTGTTGTAGGCATTCGAGAGGTGATAGGGCCCCACTTTGGGAATGAGGAGACTGAATTCCAGAAAGAGAAAGTGCCTCCCTCAAGGTCAGGAAGATAGTAGGAAGTTTAAGCCAGTTTGAAACCCACAGTTTCTGAGTCCAAGCCCAGCACAGTGTCAAGACAGCAGGGGCCTCGGAGGTGCCCTGCGCTGAGGTGTCCACAGGTGGGTGTCGGGCACCTGTCCCTGAACTCCTGTGCGTGCAGGGAGCTTGTACCCATGATGCCCTTTTCCCCTTCATTACAGCTTGAAGTATTGACCATTCCCCACTGAAGACAGACTCCTGTTTTGTGGCCCACCCAGCCCTAAAGTCCTGGGAGTGGGAAGGTTGTGAATAGACAAGCCAGTTAGGTGGCATTTCCAGGCCCCTTGGTTTTGCATTCCCAGGGCCTCTGGGTTTGTGCTGCCCTTTGGCCTGCTGCTGTTACTACTATGTGGGCATTGTCTTGGGCTTTACCCTCACTGTAAAGGGTGTTCTTCACTCTGCTTTCTTCTGGCTTTTATTGTTTGTTGGCTGGCTGTCTTGGGGTTCCAGCAAATATTTTCCATTGTTTTCTAAGAGAAACAAATGTGTACTGTTTTAATGGTTAAAGGGACAAGCAGTGGTTTAATGGTTAAAATTATTCCTTGAGGTGAAGGTCAAGTGGATTGTGGGCAGACTGTTCCCTGAAATCTGTGAGTATAATTCTAAAGAATGCCAGAAAGACATCAGTCCGTGAAGCTCATTGTGTGGTGATTGCAAATACCCACGTGTGAGGCAGCCCATGCCCTGTGCCGGTCAGGGGCACACAAGCCTGGCTCCTGTGCCAGCGTGGCGGTCAGATCTGGTAGTCCTGAGAATCAGGTGAGGGGAGAGGAGGGCTCTTTCACTTAGCTGCTTTGCCCCTCTGTAGGAGGGGGGCAGTTGGGCCAGTGGTGACATGCTCCTCACATGGTGGCCTGCGCCCTGGTACAAATGGACCAGTGTCCCTCCGGCTGAGACAAGTGTGCCACCCTGGGACCAGATGGCCTGCAGAGGTCCTTTCCCTCACTGAAATTCCAGGATTGGCAAGTCCAGGAAAAGAATGAGGTGGTTTCTTTGTAAGGGTGGCAGGTCCAGACTGTCATTTTTCCTAGAGGGGAAGGGAACAATTTTAAATGCATACAGTGGGTGACTTGTCCAGGCCAGCGTCAGGCTATCGAACAGGCTTTTTGTTCTTTAGGGGCCACCCAAGTGTAATCCTCGCACAACCCTGTTAAGAACTACTACCCGCATTGTGCAGATGTGGAAACTGAAGCTCAGAGAAGGAGAAGAGCCCAGAGTGAGGCTATCGACAGCCAGGGCCAGACCCTTTCAAGACCTGACCCCTCGGGCCTGTGCTCCTCCAGCACCGCGCTGTGCGGATGTGCTATTACTAGGTCTGGCATTGGGGTTCATGTTGGTCCAGAGGCTTCTTGGTGAACATGGATCCCCCAAAACCTATGGAGGAAGCAGGTTCTTTCTCAGAAAGGGCCAGTGGGTATAAAGGTCATGGTATGGGAGAAGGATGTCCATGAGGAGTGAAGACGGCCAGAGCCAAAATTGTCTCCACATGACCCCTGGGTTGCCTCGCATCACTCCGATCGGCACCAGGGAGGCTTTGCACAGCATCTCCAGGTTGCACATGGGGGATGGAGGTCCTGCGGCCGTGTCTGGTGGGAAGAGCACCACATTCAGTCTGGAGACCTCCTGGCACTACCATTTATGCAGCCTGGGCAAGTCACTTTGCTCCTTGAGCCTTGCTCTTGTCACTTGTAAAACAGAACAGTACTTCATGGTGCTGGTGTAGGGTTTAAATGAAAAAACCCTCACAGCTATCAACAACTGAACCTAAAAACAAAAATGAAAACAAACTAAGCACACAACTACAACAGAAACAGAATCACAGAAATGGAGATCATGTGGAGGGTTAGCAGTGGGGAGGGGTAGGAGGGAGAATGGGGGAAAAGGTACAGGGAATAAGAAGCATAATTGGGAGGTACAAAATAGGTGGGGTGGTAAGAATAGTATAGCAAATGCAGAAGCCAAAGAACTTACATGTACAACCCATGGACATGAATGAATGGGGGGAATGCTAGTGGGAGGAGGGGCCAGGTAGAGGGGGATAAAGGGGAGAGGAAAATGGGACAACTGTGATAGCATAATCAATGAAATATACTTAAATAAATTTTAAAAGCATTACGGAATGCTTCGGAGGTACTGGGCACTGTTCACCTGTATTAACTCGACCTTCCCAGTAGTCCTCGGAGAATAGGTGCTATTCTTATTTCCATTTTAGGGAACAGGTCGGAAAGGTTAAGTAACTTGCCCATTGTCACATAACAAGTGGGGAAGCTGGAATTGGAACCAAAACCATCGGGCTTCAGAGTAGGTGTTCAGTAAGAATCTGTTATAGGAATAAATAAATGAATGCTAGACTGGTGAGTCCTAGACAACAGCTTTCTTAGTGGCAAATGCTATTTAAGGTAGATGGGACCTTGGAGGAACCTTAGTGTAACCTGCTGTTTAATGGATGAGCACCTCAGGGGCCAGAGGGTGAAAGACCTGCTGGAGGCCTTAGTAAGTCTGGGCAGAGCTGAGGTAGGGATCCAGGCCCCACAGCCATGCGGTCGGGGTGCCCATGGTCCACAGTCCTGAGGTTGTATGTTCTAGGAAACAACTCAGAAAACGTGCAGTCACTTTCATAATCGTTAATGCAGAGTCTCAGCGAGCTCAAGGTGCTGTCACCCTCCAACATGGTATGTGTTATCCTTGTCCCCAAACACATTAAGTAACGTTGTTAAAAAACGGTTAATGCTATGTGGCAACACACACCTACAGAACCCCACACTTGAGAACAGAGGCTCTACTGGATTGGCTGCCTGTGGGGCAGCGGGATGGGAGCGACCCGCGGTAAAGGGGATGACTGAGCCGTTACCTGGGGAGTACGGTTAATTCGTCTCACTGCTCCAAGGGCCAAAAATAAAACTGAGTAAAAGTAAAAATAAAAAGTTTGAAATCGCTCCTCCTGAAACACGCTGGCTCTGAGCTCAGGGAAGAAAGGTGTGGGACACACCTGGGCTGCCTCACCAAGGGCAGAGACCCGGAAGTGTCCCTGGGCGGGGCAAGTGAGTTCAAGGTGAGAGTCAGTCACACCTACTTCTGTGAGCTCGAGCTCTGAGCTCCAGGGCCCAGAGCTCCAGGCCCGAGGCCACAGGATGTAGGACAGGAGGGAAGAGCAGCTCCTGGGTCAGTGTCAGAAGTCACATGGTCACCTGCTGTCAAACCTTCCTAACCAAGGTTTAGCCAGGTCCACTCTTAGGATAATTCTAAGGATGTCGAGAAGACACGGATGTAGGCCAGTGATCCCATGATTGTATGATGATTGCCATGAGGCTCCTGCCACACGCTGGTTCAAGTGGTGCCCCCACCCATGCCCCAGGCCAGCATAGGTTAGGGTCAGGGAAGGAAGAGTGCATCTTCAGTTCCTCAGCTGGGCAGTCTGTAGATGGTGAGGGTTGGTTGTGACCTCCCCTAACTGCCTGCCTGGCTGCTGGAACGTCCCTGCAAGCGGTTGTCCCTGGGCCCAGAGCCCGCAGTTTTGGGCTTAGGTCACAAGGTGGCAGCGTGGGGAAGAAAGCTGACTACCCCATGCAAAGGAGGTTTGGGTTTGCTGGCAAGGAGAGGCAGGCATGATTTTCTAGAAAGTAAATCTGCAAGCCTGTTAAACCTCAGCCATTAACCACCAGAGGTGTGTGACTGTGTACATGCGTGTGCTTCTGTGTATGTATATGTGATGTATATGTGAATATGGTGTGTGTGTGTGACTAGTGTAACGGTGGCTGGGTGACTACGTGAGTGGAGTGAGACTGTGAATGGGTGAGGGGGAAGGGGGAAGCAGCAGTCTCAGGTGTCGCCAGAGAGGCTAGGCGGAAATTATAAATGTGGGCGATGTCCTCTTTATCAGTGAGCCCTTCTCCTGGGTGAATTGGGGTAGAGGGCAAAGTCCACGCAGATTAGTGGGGACTGGGAGGCGTGGAGCATGGCAGCAGTATTGGAGGGGAGGAGGTGGCGCTCCAAAGGGAAGCGGGGTGCTGTGCTGAATTTCACTTTGCTCCTGACTCAGAGACAGGACGCTGAGCCCAGCTGAGCCCAGCAGAGCCAGGCTCCACCCAGCCTGGCCATTTTCAGGTGGTGCAGGCAAGACAGTTAACCTCCTTGGGCTTTAGTCCCCTCCCGCCCCGTAAAATGGCAGAAAAGTGGGCCTGCCTTCCTGGCTGTGTGTGAAGATTAAAAGACAGCTATGCATGTAATGCACTCAAAGGAAGGTCTAGAATGTGATGAGTGCTTGCCTGCTGGTTGTGGAGGGAACATGAAATTGTGTCATTCGAGGGGTCCCAGCTACAGCCTGCTCCAGACTGGCCACTCTGGACTGCTCGCCTGTCCTCTGCCCACCCCAGCCTTCCAGAGAGGACTTTCCTAATGGAATGGGCCTTTTCAGAAAGTGGGGAGGACCCCATCTCTGGGGGAGGGGAATCTGCTGGTAGGGGAGGGGTGTTGGGCCAATACCTTCCAGCTCCTTCTCCAGCTCCAACACTGCTCGCTCCAGGCACGCAGAGCACTGACTCACACGCCCTCCTGCTCAAGTTTTGTTCTTGTTTTTCTTTTAATGAAGGCCTGGGTGGAGAACATGCGTCAGGGATTACTTTGAAACTACCGCCTCACTTTGGGAGCTGACGAGTCAACTGGTCACCATGGAATTTCTTTTTTTAGCACATAAACAGCCAAGCCAGAGGCAGCTGTGGCCCCATCCAGGGTGGAAGCAGCCTGTGGATGTGGAGCTGCCAGGTTCGTATTTCTTGGGCAAACAGACGCCGTGTCTCTCAGCTCACCATGGGGAAGAATCTCAGAAACTGTGGTTTGTAGACCACGTGTTTAGTTATGTCTAGTTATTCACGTGGCTTCACCTGACAAGCCCTCTGTGAACATCAAAAACACAAAGGACATATATACATACACTAGCGAGGGTGCTCCACATCTTAGGGGCCCCCCAAGTCAGTGAGGATACCCTGTTTTGGAGCCAAAGCATAAAAAATCCCAGCCAGAAACCAATGAGGCTTTCCTGAGTGCTTGTGTTGTGCAGGTTCTGAGTCCAGGGAGGGCCTCTAAGGGTGGGGGGTGCTGGAGCTGTAAATTGGAAGTAGCTGGGGAGGATTACAAGGGATGGGTAAGGCCCTTCGAGAGGCGGAAATGCCACGAGCCAAGGCGTGGAGGTAAGGGTGTGTACAGTATGTTGCAGGTTGGCACAGAGGGTTTACAGCAATAAATAAATCCAACACATTCATTGCGCATCTACTATGGACTAGATACTGCCCGAGCCACTGAGATGAAGTTGGTGAACAAAACAAAAATCTGTCCTCTGTGGACATTCTATGAATAACAACAAGATAAATTGTAATAGCTCACATTTATTGAACACTTACTGCATGCCTGGCACTGTTTTAAATACTTTATTATTTAATCCTCAAAACACCCCCATACAGTAGTTATGGTTATTATCTCTAGTTCACGGGTGAGGAAGCATAGACACTGAGCAGTGGAGGCAGAATTCAAACCCGGAGCTGTGCCCTGACCTGGCACCCGACTCTGCTCAGTGAGAAAGGGTGAGAGGTCAGGGTGCAGGTAATGGGGGCTGGTTTGCAGGGTGGTGACTCCGGGCAGGGAAAGTGGGGGATCCAGTGTTCTCAGGAAATTAATCTGGGGGCATGTGTGGAGTCAAGTGCAGGGCTGGTGGCTGAAGGGACTTGGGGGTTCAAGGGCCGTGCAGCCCACTGGCCTCACACAGGAAGAGGAGAGAAGTGAAGACAGAAGAATCAGTAGACAGGGCTTGGAATAGTCCTCAGGCCATACCTTGCCTGGAATTAATGAACAGAATTAATGGGCAGAAATTGTTTGCTCCGATTAAAGAAGACTGACTACCAGTTTACTGTGGGTCATTCTTTTTATTTTTATTTTATCATTAACTGCACTTCATGAGGGATGAGGGGCCTTGCTAGTATGTTGAGCCCTAAGCCTACAGTGGGGGCGGGGGCGGGGGCGGGGAGCGGTGGCTAGAAGGGCCTTCCAGGTTCTGCAAGAAGACACGATGGTTTGTACAAGTGTCAGCCTCAGTCCTTTCCAAATTCTGTAAGCCAATCTCCAAACTTGGAGGTGAGCCACAGACCCATTCCTGTTCTCCCCCAGCCCCATCCTCTCCTCCCAGCTCTGCACCTCGGGACCCTTCGCATTTCTTCATCAGCAACCCCAGCACCAGCCCCTGTCAGTGGCCAGCTTGCGGGTCCTGTGTGGCTGGAGCCATGCTTTTGTTTGGGGGGTGCCGCTGCCTGCCTGCTCCAGACTCCCAGAAGCGCAAGCCGGGTCCCTGATTCAATCTCTTCCAGTTTTCATTCAGGTTTCCTGAACGTGTAGGATCTCACTCTGGCTTAGGTAAGAGCAGCCACCTTTATTTTTGGCTGCCACCACCTGCCAGTAAAGCCTCTTAGAGAGCCCTTCCCCACACCTGCATGCACCCTGTCTTGGCCACCCGGCTTTGCCAAGCCTTTTCCCTGCTCCGTTCTGCCTCAGGGAAAGGCCCTGCCTCCATGAACACCCAAAGCGCCTGGACCCTCAGGCGTTGTTTGGCCCACCACCAGGGTCCAAGCCCTCCCCTTCCCCTATTCCCTTTAGCCCTACCCTCTCCCTCTCACCCTAGCTCTGCTCTGACCCTCAAAACGCAACTCCACCTTCATGCATATATACCCTTTCTGGGGCAGGTATTCTAATGAACTGGCAACAAAGTTAAGAAGGAATTTCAAGATCCACCTTTAAGAATGTCCTCAGCCTGGCAGAGCCCTTGAGGGCTGGGAATTCCCGCCTGGGAATTTTTCCAATATTCTGCCAGCTGTTTCTTCTTTCAGCGGTTTTATTATTTTCCTTTCTCTTCCAACTCCTCCTTTCGCTTTCTGTATGGCAACTCAGGCCAGATGGCAGAGGAGGGTGGGGCCCTGGCATTTGCTGAGGTTGGCGCTGTGGCCAGGGCCAGCTGTGCCACTGGGGAGACGGGGTGCAGGAGGAAACAGGAGAGAACAGGAAACCAGACGGGTGATCTCCACGTCATTCGGCTCTGAGCGTGTGGCCTTGTTTCTGGCCCTGTCAAAATGCACATTTGCTGCCTGGGAGGGTGACGCATTAACCCAGTCACACCAGCTCCCTTATGCTGGCTGCTGCCTAACAGAGCAGAGACCTCGGGTAAGGGCACATGCGCAGTAAGTGGTGAAGAAGCACCGAGGAAGGGTCGGGGCGCGGACCGCATGCCTGGGGAGCTGTGAGCAGCAAGGGGGTGGGAGACACCTGGGGACTGGGGCAAAATGGGTGAAGCCCTGCCTAGCAGGACTTTCTTCTCTGGCATTAGGCCCCACGAGGCGGGTAGGCTGGGTAGGGTCCCTTGGCGAGCTCGTTTCCTTGATGCGGTGTTGTCAACACAGCACCTGCCTTTGCCATCGGGTCTTGAACAACTTCCTGAGGATACAGCCACTGGCCTCCAGCTTCCGATAAGGATTAAATTCAGCCACATGTAACAGAAAAGCAAAATAAGTGGCTCAAACCATTGGAAGATTTGTTTTTCCCTCATGTAAGAGAATTTTGGAGGCAAACAGTCCTGAGCATTTTAAAAGCAAGACTTTAAGGAACAGGGATGCCTAGGCCCCCTTACCTCCCTGACTGCCCTGCTGGGCATTTTCCCACGCAGGCAGCCCATTCTGAGTGCAGCTGGAGAGACGCACTGTGCGGGGCTTCCTTCCCTCCCGCGACATCACCCCGTGGCCCATGGCTTCCTGGGCTCACCTCCCAAATCCCATCTTGGGGCCTGCATCTGGAGGAACCCCAACCAAGACACTAACATTGGTGAGCACTTACAGCATGCAAGGCCCTGTCTCATTTCCTTTTCAACCCTGTGGGGTGGGATGTGATTATTAATCCCCATTTTAGAAGTGAGGCTATAACTTGCCCAAGATCACCCACAATGGGAGCTGAGACTCAGGCCAGGACTGTCATTTTGTGATATTTCCTTGGGATCGATTCCTAACCCTGAACTCCCTGGGTCAGAGAAGCACATTTCGAGGCTTCTGACCTGTTCTGCCGAATTGCCCTGAGTAAAGCGAAGCCTGGTGGCCACTCCCGGCCTGCAGTGCGGGCAGTGGGGGGCGGGGGGTGGGGGCGGCTCCAGCTCTTTCCCACTCAGCCCATGTGAGGCCATTCTTCCCAAATCCATCTTTTTTTTTTTTTAATTCAGGAATCATTAATATTAATTAGCCTGTAAGACTCATACTAGCAGACGTGCAATATGTGTCTGTAAGTTGAACTGAAAATGGATGGAGCCAAGCGGACAAGTTCCAAACATTTCCTCCCGTCCTCTTGGCTCTCTGGGGACTGCAGCTTTTGCCCATGTCCCCTCCCCAGCGACGGCAGGTGGGCAGAAATGCCTGGGTGGGCAGGTGGGAGAGGGAGTGGGAGGATCAAGGAGGAAGGCAGCTGGATAGCCACTGTGTGGCAAGGGCCTGGGAGAGGAATCCTCACATGAATCTGGTCTCTGCCACCACATTCCTTTTCTTAGCAGAAATATGGGTGAGGTGGGGGTGGCTGTGCCCACAGCACCCTTAGATATTTGAAGAGCTTCTAGCCACTCCCCACAAGTTGTGCCAAAGCCCGAGGGTGGCAGGGAAGCACGTGGGCAGCTGGAGGGAGGCCCTGGAATTCCTCTCACTGGCAGCTGAAGCTACTGTTCGGATGCGCTTGGTGAGTGGAGAGGCCTGCGTGTGGCTCCAGGGTGGGGCCTGACTCCTTCCTAATGAAACTGTCTGCTGGGCTTTATAGCATCCAAAACACTTTCACATCAGGGAACTCCTTTGATCCATCCACAGCCTATAAAATGGGCTGAGCCAGGGTGTCATTATTCCCATTTTACAGATGGGGAAGCTGATGCTCTGATGAAAATGATGCTATAACTCATACATGCTATAACTCAAGATTTCTGTAACCTCGCCTCCCAATCATTGTATTTGTTTGATAACAAGTTCATTTAACATTATTAGGGGCAGGTACTGTGTGTGGCTCTTCGTCCAGCCTTTCAGCCCCCTTAGGTACTTTGTCAACTGCTTCTTGCAGAGCTGGGATTTGAACCTCGGCTGTCCGACTCCATACCCAGGGGTTCTCAAAGTGTTGTCCCCATGATGAGCGCATCGGCTGGAAACTTGTAAGAAATACACATTCTCAGGCCCTGCCCCAGAACTACTGAATGAGAAACTGGGGGGGAGGCCTGGCAATCTGGTTGAGCACGCCCTCCGGGTAATCCTGCCTGATGCCCTCTCAAATTTGAGAGTTGCTGTTCTAATACATTCTTTTGACTCTGTGGATGTCAATCCTGACTGCACAGCGGAATCACTTGGGAGCTTTAACAAATACCAAAGCTGGGCCAGACCTGAACTGCTGGGGTATTTTTCGAAGCTCCCCATGTTCACGTTGCTGTCTCTGACATGCACCAGGGAGGAAAGCTCCATATTTTACCAGAAGGTTCTAGAGTAGAACAAGGCAGCCTCTCCAGAGAATACTGAAGGGAATGGGGGAAGACTTGGAGTCCAGGAAGGAGAGACTCTGGGGACTCAGCCCCTCCTTCAGCCACCTCCAAGGGGGCCCGGAGCATGTGACTGTTTGTCTGGGCTTTTGCCCAAGCAGGCAGTTCTGCGAGGAGTCACAGCTCCTTTGTGTGGTTTAACTGCTGGCCCCGCTTTTCCAGTCTGATTAGATATCCCTGCCAGCAGCACATCCCTCACTAGGCGCGAGGATTCCCGCAAGGGGTTGAAGTAGCCATTTGTCCTTTGAGTGGAGGCAAGGTGGGGCGTCCAGGGTGCTGCGCCCACTTCTGACTGTATCCCAACCTGACCCCATTCAGGTATTCAGGTCTGGGGATCTGATTGAGTATATTGGTCAGGGTCCAGTTAGGAGACAGAAAGTATATTGGTCATTTTAACAGAGAGAATCTAATATGAAGAACCATTAATTAGTAACTGAAGGATTGAAAAGGCAAAGAGAGGATGCTGCAATATCACAGGTCACAACCGCAAAAGCAGCTACGGTGTCCCGAGGGCTGGAGGAAGGAAGGGAAAAGATTGCATTGTTAAAACTTGGAAGCTGGGAGGGTGGCTGTGGAGCTGAAACCCAGACCGTTGGGAAGGGGGTGCCAGTTGGTGGTCCTTTGCGTATTGGGAAACAACCAGACTGGAATCAGCTGCTGTTCCGGGAATGAACTGCTGCCGTCAGCTGGGAGAAGCGTGGCTAGGGAAAGGGGTATTGGGGCAGCTGCGTTTCTGGTTGTCTCACTTCTCCACTCGTGGGGACCCTCCATCCTCACCTCAGCTCACACTGTCCCATCTCTCAGTTTTCTTCTTCCAGGACCAATCCAAGTGTTGCTGACTCAATCAGTAAGTCTTTACTGAACATATATTATGCACCAGTCCCTGGGGTCTGGGTGCCAGAGATACAGATATAGTAACAGCACCCACATGCCTCGGAGCATTTATCTGCCTGACTCTGCTGTAAGTATTTCACATGCATTAACTCGTTTACTATTCCCCTCAGTTCACAAATGGGGAAGCTGAGGCACAGAGACAATTACTAACTTGTCCAAGGTTATTATTCAGTTAGTGAGCTGCAGAGCCTGAATGCAAACCCAATCAGTGTGCCCCCACTACCCAATATTCTTCACCGAGTCATCGCATCGCTTCAAGTCCTAGAGACTGACATATAAGCAGCTGATTGCGGCACAAAGTGGAGAATGTCCCACGGGGAGAGCGCTAGCTCATTTCATTCACTCATTCATTCATTCAATAACTCTTTAGACTGGGGTGTAATGATGAGCAAAACCAGACACTCTACCTGCTAATGAAGGCTTCTAGTGAAGACATGGACATGTATCAAGTTTTCACACTCAAAAAAGTTAGCTCCAAACAGGCTTCCTTTGCTATGAACATAGTAATCACAGAGATTTGTCATGAATGTGGAAATGAGAGAAGGCTGCTTCCTGAAGGAGGGATAGCTAGTGAAGGTTGGGCTAGGACTGAAAAGATGAATGGAAGTTAATCAAATGAGAAAGAAGGTAGAGGGAACAGCATGTGCTAAGCCTGTGCCCTGGTGAGTACCGGATTACTAGTCCTGCTCCTGAACTCTGGCCTGCTGACCTTGGCCAGCCCTCCCAGGCATGTAGCCCACCTGTTGGACCCCCACCACTCCAGCGTGGAGCCCTATGGCCGACCCTTCCTAGATCATGCTGGAGGTCGACCATCACGTGCTAGAGTGGGTCCCAGCCTCCCTCAGCTCCTAACAGTTCGGACTCAGGGGACTCCTGAGGGAGGCCTGAAAAACCTCCACACTGGAAGCTGGCCTAGGGATGGCCAAGGGCAGTCCTGAGGGTAGGGAGTGGAGCAAGCCCCTCTGGAGTTTTTGGAGAGTGAGTGAATGAATGAACCATATAAATGACCTTTGTAAAAAGAAGCCTTGGGGCCATGATGGACCCCTCCCTACAACCCCAGAGCACTTAATGCACACCCACTTACTCCTACTCCTTGCCTTGGTGGGAAGGCAATGATCAGGCCCATTTTACAGGCAGGAAAACAAAAAGGCGAGGCTGGAGGGGAACTCACGCTCTGGGCCGGCTTCTCAGCCTGACCCTCTGGAATGCAGCTGGGCCTTGGCCGAATGAGGTTCTGAGGACCGTGCACAGGTTTTGTGCAGGATCCAGAGAGACTCTGGACTCAGTGGGCAAGACCCTAGCCTTCCTCATGGGTCAGGAAAGGGGGAGAGACAGACTAGAGGAAGGAGCGAACTGTCTCTTCCTAGGTTCCTATTTCTGCTCTATTTGCGGAAAACAAAGTACCTTTGGCTGACTCGGGACCAGGTCCCCTGAAACAGTTAGAGCAGCCACCCTCAGTGCTCAGTCCCAGGAGGGGCACCCTGCTCCCCTATCCTGCCGCCTGAGGTCACTGGACCACCGACGGGGGCCCTGTGCTGCTGTCTGCTGGGAACTGCATGCCTTGGGTCCCCAACACATTCCTACTGAAGGGGCGCCCAAAGCCATCCAAGTTTCCAGGGGCCCAACCTAATTAAGCATTGAGGGCTGTGCCGTCCTCACCACTCTCCCTGAGAATATCTTAGGAGGAGGAACACGGTTGAATGGGTCCCTCTGGTTCCCAGTGGGAAACTGAGCCCCTCCCCTCCTGACCTCCATACCGGCCTGAGGTAGGCCTTTCAGCAGAACCACTTGACCGGAGACACTGAACAAAGATGATCTGAATCTCTGAGCCTCCCTTCCAGGGTAAGGGTGAGAGCGTGTGCACAAAACTCTGTTGTGCCCTGTTTGGGTGGGGGGCACTGCAGGATGCCACCACCCGTCTGCCACGCTGACTGGGCCCTGGGGCTGTTGGAGGACATGGGAACCACCTGATGAGATGACACAGACCGCGACTCAGGGACAGAGGGTCAGGCCCATTGATTTGTTGGGGCCCGGAGACCCTCTTTGTCCTCTTGGTGCCCCGCGGCACGCCGTCCTTCCCAGCAGCCAGATGTCCTTCTCGGGTGGCAGGGGGGTTCCTCTCTCCCTTCTTTACTTTGTTCCCTCCTGCCTCACCCCAGGGGGGCAGGTCTGCAGCCCACTCCCACAGGCCCGCAAGAACCAATTTCTCTTAGAGTTTGTACTTGAAGAGACAGTCAGCTGTTCGGGGGAGACTCAAGAGTTGGCGGGGTTGGGGGGGCCATCAGGGTGAGGGCCGAAAGCTGGTGCAGCCACTTCGTCCAGGCAGATGGCCGTGGAGCTCTGCCCTTGGGTTCTTTCCTCTCTGTGTCCTGGAACAAGTGATGTGACTCCCCCAGGCCTCAGTTTCCCTACCTATAAAGGAAGACTTACAAAATGTCCTCACAGCAAGCGGTGCTATGAGGATGACCAGGAGCCAAGGATCACCAGTGCAGGAATTTCGTGAGCTGGTTGTTAATCCCAGCCACCATTAAAAATTAAATTATATGAACCTTTTGTTCATTATTGCCTCCTAACTAGCCTTTCTAGACAGTCTTTTCCGCCACCCTCCCTATGAGATTTTAATGTTACAGATATACTGTATGTATATTTATGTACTGGATATATATCTGTGCTTTATACATAAAAAGAGTAAGACTTTTTCCCCACACCAGGAACCAATTGTCACCCCTGTTGAGTATACATGCTATAAAAACTCACAATTAAATAAATTAAAAACAAAAGTAACATGTACTCAAAACTCATCACTCCCTAGTTTATTACGATTTTACTATTGTCAATTCTTTCAAAGTTGTGTATAAATACCTTTTTTCTCCTGGAGAGCTGGTTGTTCAACATTTACTAGCATGCCACTGGGCAGGTCCGTTAGCGAAATAACAGACACTTTGAAAGGTGATTAATTTTAGTTGAAGAAAGATTGGTTTGTCTAGCTCTGAAGAAACATGGGAGGACCTGGAGAGTTCCAGTGGATGCTGGCAGAAGAGGAAGAGGAGCTCAGGGAGAGAAGTCCTCTGAGGCTGACTCCATATTGGCTGAAGGGCAACACTGAGTGAAAGTTTAAAAGTGTGTGTGTGCACGCATGCGCATAACCTATATCCTCATGCTCTAGGAATGCTTGCTTTTTCCTCAGGTGTAGTGCACACCTTTACACCTTACAGGTCAGGGCATAACCTTGAGGTCCCTTCCCCCCACTGACCCATTACCTCCCAGTGCCTTCTGTCAGGAGTCTCCTGTAAACACCTGAATCTCCATTCTCAATGGCGTGGGGAACCCTACAGGAACACAAAGAAATCAACAACGGCTGCCTGGCCTCAGGGAGAGGGAGAAGACCTTCACAGGCAGAGACACCCTGTGCAAGCATTTCCTTACTTCCTCTGCTCTGGGCCTCAGTTTCCTCACCATTGAAACAGGAGGGTGGACTGAGTTCTAGGAGGCCCTTTCCTCTCACCATCCACTCTCTTCTTCATTCCATCTGGACAAGGCCCTGCCCAGCCACTTCCTCCGCCCGCTCCTCTGGCCTCACACATCTCCCATCCACCCGCAGGGTGGCCTCTTAAAACTCAGCCCAGCTCCAACTGCTTCACCCCTGAAAGGCAGCCTTCTGGAGGCCAGAGATGACCCAAATGCTGCGCCGCTACCTGCGAGCTGGCAGACCACGAGCCATGACCAGCCTATCCCAACGTCAGCCTCCTTGTCTTTAAAACAGGAATAAGGCCCGCAGCACCCGTGAAGATGCATGAGCTAATGTGTTGTGTACATAGTAGGTTCTTGTGATGGACTGAATTGTATCCCCCCAAATTCATATGTTGAAGCTGTAACTCCTCAGTACCTTAGAATGTGGCTGTATTTAGAGATAGGGCCCTTAATGGGGTAATTAAGTTAGAACAAGATGTTTGGGGTGGGCCCTAACCCAGCCTAACTGGTCCTAGTCAGAAGAGGAGATCAGGAGCCAGAGACACCAGACCGTGTGAAGAGGCAACAAGAGGGCGACTGTCTGCGAGCCCAGGAGAGAGAGGCTAGGAGAAATCAAGCCTCTGGCACCTTGATCTTAGACTTCCAGACTCCAGGTCCGTGAGAAAGTATATTTGTTTAAATCACCCAGCCTGTGGCATTGTCTTATGGCAGCTCTAATACCAGACTAATAATACTTACGAGGTCTTGATTCTATCTTTAATTCACATCAGCCTTGTTTTTGTGTTTGAGGGTGAGACCCAGGTAGGTGTATCTTTTCCTGTGTCCCTGGAGGGCACAGTTCACTGTCTGCACAAGGTACCTGGGTCCTCACTGTCCGCTTTGCCCACCTGCAGACAGGGCGCGAAGACCCGCTGCCTTCCACCAGGGTGCTTTTCAAATTCCAGGTCATAGAATCAGTTTAGTGACTGACATGAGCGCTTTTCAAAAATAATGACAGAATAGCAGAGAATAGAAAATGCCAGAGTGTGTCTCAGGCAGTAAGGGGGAACGTTGTTTCATAAAACTTGTGTTTGGCTTTACATATTTGTCAAAATAACAACATTATTTTAAGGGCTGAGAATTATGTTTTTATGTCTGTTTACTGCCCTGGTGATCAATGCATTTCTTACTATGAAAGATAATCCAAGACTTTTGAAAAAACACTCATGTACAGGTATTCTCAATTTCTTTTAGAGTTTGTAGTTGAAAAGACAGTCAGCTGTCTGGGGGAGGCTCAGGAGTTGGCGGGGGGAGGCCATCAGGGTGAGGGCCTAAACCTGGTGCTGCCACTTCATCCAGGCAGATGGCCGTGGAGCTCTGGCCTTAGGTTCTTTCCTCTCTGTGTCCTGGAACAAGTGATGTGACTCCCCCAGGCCTCAGCTTCCCTACCTATAAAGGAAGACTTACAAAATGTCCTCACAGCAAGCAGTGCTGTGAGGATGACCAGGAGCCAAGGATCCTGAGGGTCCCATCCACTGAAGTAAGAGGCAGTTTTGTTATTTCATTCAAAATGCTTTGATGGGCAAAATGCTTTTTCCCTCTTCTTCATCAAGAGAAAAGGATGCACATGTCCCTCATCCCTCGGGAATCCCTGGCTGGAGATGGGCCAGGAGCTCAGGGGTATTCAGGAAAGTATATTAGACACTAAATTCCAAGGTGAGACACTCCTAAGGGTTTTATGCAAATAAAATTAAATTTGGGTAAATTCGCAAAGCAGCTTCCAAAGGGCAGTAATGGCCTAAAAGGCCAGGAGAGGAGTAGCCTCCTACCCTTTGCCCAGGAAACGGAGGAGTCTGGGCCTGCTGCCACCCCTCACACTCTGGCTGGGTTTCCAGGAACATTGCCCGCAAGCCCTGAGTCATTGCCAGAAGCCATCCTGGGCCCCCGGCAGGGCAGCAGGGCCATCTCCCCACCACCAGGTGGTTCCTGAACCTGCGTCCTGGCCACCCCCTCCCTCAGTGCAGCCCCTTTTTCTCCAGGCTTCTTCTTCAGACTCTCTGAAACCCATGCAGGGAACTTGGGCATGAGTGGAATATCTGGAGTTCCTAGAGGATTTCTAATGCAGCAGCTGAAACAGGTGGAGGTGCCTGACCCCCTCCCCCATGCCATCTCTGGCTCTGCCTCTAGCTGTGGCACTCGTCTTTCCTCTAGGGCCCCGAGTCACGTCTGAGTCACCATCCTGACCTCCATCTCTTTCTTGGGAGCAGAGAGCAGGGGATGCAGAATCTGGAGTCCTGTTTCTAGACCTAGCCCTGCCTCTAACTGTATGTGACCTCAGGCGTCCACGCTCACCTCTCTGGGCCTCAGTGTCCTCATCTGTACAATGAGTGGGCTGGTGGGGGATGGGTCAGTACTTGATTTTTGTAAGGGTCAGATCTTTAACTGTTCTGTCATTTTAAAATTCTAGGAAATGAACTACAGGAGCTGAAACTATGCTGGTTGCTGCCCAAAAGAGAAAAATGGGCACCTGCATTCCTGGGGCGGCAGCTGGAGCTTCCGAGCCTTGGGACCAGTTTCTGGGGTTTGCAGTCCGGGTGGTGGGGCAGCAAATAGGCCTCCTTTCTGCAGCCTGCACCAGCAGGGTGTGCGCTCTGGCCTGCACAGGGTGCACCTGGGTCTGGGGTGGGGTGCGGACAGTGGTCGTTCCCCACACAGCAGCTGCGTTCTGCGCCAGAGCTCAGAAATGGGGAACTTCTCCTTGGCAGCCCTCACTAGCTATTCTCCCTTGCCCTCCTCTGTCTCAGCTCAGAAACCATCTGCCTTACTGTGGAGATGCCCGTTGTCCCAGGCTGATCAGTGGGACTCCCGAATGCCACCCTCTCAACCTGCCCCCAGATCATCCCTGTCACCGCCTCAACAAGCTGTCCATTTGAGAGTCAGAGGCCAACAGATAATCAGCCCCTCTGGCCCAGAATTTCACTTGACGAAATTCATCCTCTATAAAGAGGTCCTCAGATGTTTTCTTTTCCGTGACACCTGCTCTGATCAATGCCACCACTCCCAGGCTTTCCACCCCCCATCCTCTGCATCAGACGTTCAGTTCATTAATCATTTATCCACTTGATGCATATTGAGTGATGGCTGCCCACCCTGCTCAGCTGGGTCCTGCCTTTAGGAGAGCAAAACCAGACCCAATTCCTCCTCTTCGGGCATTTACATAGGCCTTCCTCCCCGCCTCCAGCCCTCCATCCAGCACCAGCTCCAGACCGGCTCCCAGGCCTTGCACTGTGTCCTCTGCACCTCTGTTTCTCAGCACCCAGCAAGTGCCTATCATTGAATAGGCCTTCAATATATTGCAGATGACATCTGGCTAAAGGGAAAACCGATTTATACCTGAAGCTGGTCCTAACTCTGTTCTGTAGGGGTAACAAAAGATGGGAACAGTAAGCAGGCTAGACACTGGGTTAGACTGAGCTTCAGCTGCCGGCCCACAGTGCAGTGTAGCCATGAACATATGCATTCTCTTTTTGACCCACAATTCCACTACTAGGACTTTTTTGACAGATGGATGTTCACATAGGTACAATGATGTATATACAATGTTAGTCACTGTTGCACAGTTTGCAACAGATTGGAAACAAATGTTTACCTATGGAATCTGAGGTGTAAAAAAAAAGAAATGATTGAGGAAGCTCTCTTTGAATATAAATAGGAAAACCTCTCAGATAAACTTAATGTAAAAAGGAAAGTGAGGAAGAGCATGGTAGTTCGTACTCTTTGTGTAAAAAATGGGGGCTGTGTGCTAGGGAAGAAACAAAAAAGTACACATGTAGTTAGTTGTTCAGATATGCATAGAAGGGTCCTGCAGGGAGGGTTCACAGGAAAGGCGGCCATGGGAGGAAAACGGGGCAAATGGGGAAACAGGGGAAATGAAATCTTTCCACTGAGTATCTGAATCTTTTGAATATTATACCACGTAAATGTGTTACCTATTAAAAAAGAAAAATTAATTATAAAGACTATGAGGCAATACTGGAAAATGCTAATAATACAGGTGGCAATATTTTTTTAAGATTTTCTTTCTTTTTTAGAGAGAGGGAAAAGGAGAGAAACATCAGTGTGTGAGAGATACACTGATTGGTTGCCTCTGGCACACTGCAAGCTGGGGACCTGGCCCACAACCCAGGAATGTGCCCAGGCTGGGAATCGAACTGGTAACCTCTTGGTTCTCAGGCCAGCGCTCAACCCCCTGAGCCGCACCATCCAGGGCAAGGTGGGAAAATTTTTTAAAATGTATTTAGTAGGACTATAACTGCATAAAATAAATGCATATTAAAATTTCTATTTGTGAAAGAAACATTTATGTAATTTTTATTTCCTTTTCTTATATTTCCCCAGAAATTTCAATTATATGTATGTATATTGCTTTTATTATTGGAAATAAACTAGTGACATAGAAAATACAAATATACTGAGAGTTAGTTGTATATTTTGTATAATCTCATTTATGAAAAGAAGCCATTTAAAAAAATGAAAGAAAATATGGAAAACGTTCGCAGTGGCTGTCTCTAGATATGAGAAACTAGGTAAAATTTACAATATTAAAATATTCTGTATTATTTTCATGACAAAAGGAAGGAAGGAATTCTAGTGGAAGGGAATTCTTCAAAATAACAGTTATGTTAGGATAGTAAGATTATGGGTCCGTTTTGCTGACTTGTTCAGTTTTCCAAGCTTCTCATTATGTGGTTTTGTTGTTATTTTAGCAGGAATAAAACCCTTGTTGCTGCAGAGCAGGACTTCAGTTGCCTGGGACCTGCAAATTTGTGCTAGAGAGCTAGAGCTCCATGCCCTGGCTGGTGTGGTTCAGTGGACTGAATGCCCTTCTGCGAAAGGTCGCCAGCTCGATTCCTGGTCAGGGTACACGCCTGGATTGCAGGCAGGGTTTCCAGTTGGGGGCGTGTGAGCAACAGCTGATCAATGTTTCTCTCACACATTGGTGTTTCTCTCTCTTTCTCCTTCCTCTCTAAAAAATACATACATACATACATACATATCTTAAAAAAAGGGAACTAGAGCTCCTAACTGCTTGTTATTCATCCCAAGTAACAAAGCAAAAGGGGTTGCTCTGATGGATGGGAGATTGCTACTGGCGACATGTCTCTGGGGAGAGAATGCAAAAGTCAGAGCACCCTTAGCCCCTTAAAACATTTTAGTGGGCAAACACTTATGAAGCCCCCACAGTCCAGCTTGCTGCTGGATGAGAAAGGGCAGCAAGACCCAGCCCCTGCTCTCTCTGGCCTCCAGTCACCTATGGAATTCTAAGGCAAGGACATTTCATGCAGAGATGGGAGGGGAGTTCTCAGTGAGGTCTGAGCAGAGGCCTGGCAAGATCTGGCCTTCTAGGCAATGACCAACTTCACCAATGAACAAAATTAGACCTGTCCAGAATTAGGACTGAAGGGTTGAACCCTCACTGGTCCTTACCTGCCTTTTCATAGTGAGTACATGTCCAGGCAGAATCTTCTGGGTGGAAGGACAACACTAGTGATTACAATGCACATTGTCCAATAAACATTTGGTATCCAAACTCAAGAGACCTGGGCTCTGATTCTGGGTCTGCCATTAACCAGCCGTGGGATGTTGGACAAGTAATTCCACCTTATGAGCCTCAGTCTCCTCATCTGTAAAATGCGAAGAACCACAGTAATAATAAATAGTACCTGCCCTGACTACCTCCTAGAGTTTTTGAAAAATATCAGGTAACATAATGCATATAAAAGCAGTGTAAAAGTATAAAGAATGTCAGCTGATTAAGAACAGTATGGTATATCGATGCAATGGAATATTAATCAATCTTAAAAAGGAATGAAGTACTGATATATACTACAAAGTGGATGAGCCTTGAAAACATTATGATAATGTTTCACTTTTGAAAGCAGACAGACACAAAAGACCACATATTGTATGATTCCATTTATATGAAATATCCAAAACAGGCAAATCCAGAGACAGAAGGCAGATTGGTGGCTGCCAGTGGCTGGCGGCAGAGGGATAAACAGTGACTACTTAGTGTGCACAGGGTTTCCTTTTGAAGAGATGAAAATATTCAGGAATAGATGAATAGTGATGATAGTTGCACGACACTGTGAATGTACTGAAGCCACTGAATTGCACAGTCTAAAAATGGTTAAAATGGTAAATTTGTTACATGTATTTTATCACAACTTTAACAAACTGTAACAAGTATAAATGGTGATTCAAATCTGAGTTTATTATTATGATTATTTCCACAATTAATAATCAAAAGGATTAGCTGTCCGGAATCAGAGCCTTCATCTCTACCAGGGCAATGTGAGAAGTGGCTAGAAAAGAAAGAAAGGAGCTCACACTCAGAGCCCCAGGGACACGCACCAACCGCTCAGCCTGGGAGCCGTGACCGGAGGGGCAAGTTCAAAACCCACCGGCTGGGCTCACCCCTTAATTGAGAGGCTGTGTGATCCCTTGGGGAAGATTTCATCCCCAGCCTCCTGATTTCCCAGCCAGGCTGGAAGGGTCCTTTCTGATTCTCCCTCCAAGGGCAAAAGGCAGCTTCCTGGACATAAAGGGGTCCAAACCTGGTTTAGCCCCTGAGTGACCTCGGACTTGTAAGGCTTCAGAACTGGAGACTTCTTGATGACAATGATATGAGATTTTGATGACAATAATGATGTGACATAATAAGAGCAACAATTCACTCACAAGACACTCAGATGGGCAAAGAAGATATTGTTCTTCGACCCCCCCCCGCCCCCGTTACTGACTTAATCTGCCCCTTGAGCCCCCCCTCAGGGAGTGGAGCTGGGAAGGGAAGGGACAGGTATCCTTTTAGGCCTCTTTGTTCCCATTTAACTCTCATCTAAGAGATAATATTCAGTCACCTCATTAATAGAGCCGCTTCTCCCCGCTCTCCCCCGCATCCCCACACCACCTTGGGAGTCAGTTCTCACACCCGGAGCCCACTGGTTCCCCTGCCCTGGCCCTTCTGTCCCCACAATGCCCAGGGCCTGAGGGGCAGGCACACCCTCTCCGCCAGGGTTTCCTAAACCTTCCTTGCAAGCAGCAGCAACTGGGGCACTGAGAGTCTGATAGAGGAGATTTGGGGCAGGACCCAAGGTTCCGTGTTTGGTTGCCTCCCAGGAAAGTTAGAGAAATACTGAGTTCTCTGTGGCCTGGCATACACTAGCCTTCCTGGTCAAATCCTCCAGGCTAATAACATTTATAAAATCACTTCCTCCTCCCCAAAGCCTGGCTGTTGAGATTATTGAGCACCCCCCACCCCAAACATCAGAAAAGGAAACTTGCTGGTTGAAGGAGAGCAATGACTTTGCTGTACAAACTGGAATTTGCTCCTCTTTTTGTTGCTCCAGAAACCCACTGATTCTGGCCTGTGGCGCTTCGGAGGTCAGCATGATTAATGAAGTTACGCTCCCAAAAATATCTTTTAAAAATCCTCATTCACTAACAATAATAATACCTAACATTCATTGAAAACTTACTAAGGGCAAGGCATTGTGTTACATGCATTCATGGATTCTCTTTCTTAATTTTCACGGCAGCCTTACACTATAAGCTATCCCCGGTTTATAGCTAAAGAAACCGAGGCGTATAGAGGTTAAACGATTCGCTCTAGGTTCCATCACTGATAGTGAAAGAGACAGGACTTACAGTGACGTGTGGGTGACTCGGGGGGTTCTTCTCATTACTAAGGTGCCCCTTCCCTATGTGAGTTGAAGGCCTCTTAGAAATTCTAGTCCCTTATTTTTTTAAAATTTAATCTTTATTGTAATTTTTTCTATTACCATTTAGTCCCCTTACACCCCCTCCCCGACCTTCCTATTTTATAGCTGTGGAGACAGAGACTTGGAGAGGGAAAGTGACTTGCCAAGGCTTTGATCACAGGACCTTTGTCCCAGCACATTTCACAACTTGCAAGGGGGAACTTCAAATACCAAGCAGAGGGAAAAAAGGAGTTCACAAATAGGAAGTGGCTGCAATGAGCCAGACCCCGTATTAAATACTTAACAGTTATTTAATTCCCACCCTTGCCTTAGGAGGCTGATACTACTATCCCCATTTTACAGACGAAATCAAGGCTCAGAGCAGGTCAATTTGCCACAGCTTTTAAATTAGCTGACCTGGAATTTGAACTCGGCATCTGTTGAACTCCTGAGACTGTACGTAGGACATTATGGAGCCGTAAAGGGTGACATGCTACCTACAAGCTTCACCAAGGCTTGCAGGCCCCAGCATCTGCTGACAGACATGGTTTCCCTTCATCCTCCCTTGCCTCTGACAGTCCCCTGGACTGGCAGTCCTGATTATGTGCTGTGCTCGTCTGGAGGTCACGCTGCCCACCTCAGCTTTCACTTCCCGGCTACGAGTCCGCAGCCCTAATGAGGCAGTGGGCTGGAGGTGTCAGTCACTGCATGTCCCACCCACACCTCTCCTGGGGGACTCCTTACCTCAAAGCCTGCCCTCCAGGGCCCCAGCAAATTGCTCCAAGATGGACGCCTGACCAAGGTCAGTTCAGATGTAATTAGCTCAGCTGCTTGTGCTTTGTGGGACTTTGCTTAGCAAAGAGGAGCTCTTTCCATCAGATGTCTTGCCAAAAATTGGAGACTGGGCACTGAATCAGTAGAGATATTTGAATTATAAATGCTGTGATGTAGAAAGGGGACTAGGAAGTGGGGAAGGTGTGCTGATCCACTTCTGAACTTATGAATAAATAAGCCAAGCCTGTATGATGGGGAACGAGTAGACTCTATGTGCCAAGAGGGACAGACGAGCTCCTCCAATATACATGACAGTTGCAGTCTCCACAGTTCCTGCTCTTGAATTCCCATGAGCCCTCTGCAGCCTTTCATTAAACCCCCTTTTCCTGAGGTAGACTGAATGTTTCTTCTCTTCCTTGAAACTAAAGAAGCTTTGTCTACAGCAAGAGGAAACTTGAAATAATTTATAAGGTTTGAACTTCCTTTGAATTGGCAAAGAAGACCTTTGGGTTAAGAGCTCCCAAAGGACTCCAAGTCACATGGAGAAGCTATGAAGCAGTGAGTAACAAGTGGTCACATAGTTTCCCAGTTATCTGCTGCTATGGATGATAACACCCCAAGTTTACAGGTTTAAAACAACCATCATTTCTTTTGTTAATAAATCCACAGTTTAGGTAGGGCTCAACAGGGACAGCTCATCCCTGTTCCACTCGCCGTCAGCTGAGGTGGCTTGAAGGCTGGGCTGGAAACACCTGAAGGCTCACTCACCCACCTGGCTGGAGTCTGGTGCTGGCCATTGAATGGGGCCTCAGCCGGAGCTGACTGCCAAGCACCAACATGTGGCCTCTCCACATAAACCACATGCCCCTTCCTTGCGGCATGGTGATTAGGTTTCAAGAACAAGTATTCCAAGAGGACGGGGTAGAAGCTGTATCCCCTTAATGAGCTTAGTCAGGCGGCATCATGGACCCACTCAGTTTCAAGGGAATAAGCATACACAATGGGTGGAGCGTCAACATTACATTGTAAGGAGAGCATGTTGGATGGACTATATTGGGGTGCCCATTTTTGGAAAATAAGCTGTCACATATAACTAGTGACCTATAAACATTAGGGAGATGGATAAAGTCCCTGACTCCTAGTCAGACAAATGCATATTAATTGCAGCAACAGATGAAGAGGCTCAGTAAAACTGCTGCCGCAAAGAGACAGAATTATGAAAAGCAGGGAAAAGTCCAAAGCACAGTAGTGTGGGACCATGTAATGCAGACCTCAGTAACCCTTGAGAGCCTCACTAACAGCACACTCATGCAGAACCTGAACCCTGTTGAGAATGGAGGGATGGGATGATATTATCTTGGAATGATTTACATCAGAAATCATTAATGTTTTGACTTTTAAATGGATAACTTCAATAACAGATTAACCTTCCCTCATGATGACAGATAAATATTACTATATCATCCAATAATTTTTTTTATGTGTAACTTTCCAAGATCAACCCACCTTATTTAGAATTCTCTTGGAGGTATTATTCCATTATATTTTAGCTTCTATTGCTGTTTGAAGAGAAGTCTGCTGTTACTCTATTTTAGTTCCTTTGTAAGTTATTTGTCTTATTTCCCTGGTTGCATTTAAGATTTGCACACACCCCCTCCCATCTTTGGTGTACTGACTTTGCTCTTACATATCTGTCTACCCATGGAGTTAAAAAAAATTCTGCTCAGGGTTCAGTATGATTCTTTAATCTGATAACACATGTTGTTTAATAAGGTATCTGTCTGGTCTACTTCCTGGGTTTCTGGAAGGGAACTTTTAAACACTTCCTGATTTTCCTGAGTGATAGGAGGGTCTTTGTTAATCATGGTGAGGCCCTCAGACCACACCTGAGTTTACATTAATGATGACTCAGGATGGGGGCTCCTTACACCAGAAAGACCAACCATGTGATTAGAGGATTGGGGATTTGAACACTGATATCAGCCCAACTTCCTCGGGGGAGGGGAGAGGGGCTAGAGAATGAGCACAATCAATCATGCATGTATAATGAAACACCAATAAAAACTCTGGACACCCAATGTTTGGGTAAGCCTCCTGATTGGTGAATGCATTGATGTGGCGGAAAGGTGACACATCCACAGGAGGGCTCATGGAGAGTCCACATTTGGGACCCTCTCAGACCTTGCTCTATGTGTCTCTTCATTTAGCTAGTTCTGGTTTGCATCCTTTACAACAAAACTGTAATAGTTAAGTATAACACTTTCCTGAGTTCTGTAAATCATCCTAACAAATTATGGTACCTGAGGTGGTAATGAGATTTGTAGCCAATTGGTCAGAATTGAAGATGGCTTTGGGGACCCCTGAACTTGCAGCTGGCTCTGAGTAGGGCAGCCTTATGGGGGACCGTGCCTTTACCCTGGGAAGGTTGTGCTAACTCTGGGTTATTAGTGACAGAATTGCATTGCGGTACTGTGCACATCTTTCTTCACTCTGGAAAGATTTCAGTGTTACACACGTGTGCTCATGAAATACCGTATTAATTTACTGAGAAGACTGAAATGATTCCTCATTGCCTGTTCTTTTTTTTTTATTTATCAATTTTTAGACAGAGGGAAACATGAGATTTGTTGTTCCACTTATATATCCATTCATTGGTTGTGAATGGGGATCAAACCCACAACCTGGGTGTATTGGGATGATGCTCTAACCAGCTGAACTACCTACACAGGGCTGCCTCTTCTTACCATAGGAGTGAACTGTTTCTCTTCTGCTTGGCATCAACATACCAATAGGAGAAATAATGTCATACCTGTGATGTCAGACTACGACAGTATAAAATAAAGGCAGTGTGGTAGATGGCATTAATGTTCCTTTAGTGGACATTATTGGTGCTCTGTACAGATCTTTTCAGATGCCTTTTCTGGTTCCGTTCCTTCTCCCAGTTTCTGTGTGATTTTGCTCCTGAGAGCCATGCGGGGCTACTTCTACGGGGCTACTTCTACAGGGCTACTAGAGCCGCTTCCCCTAGGTTCCGAAAGCCGAAGAGTGCCCAGTTGCTTATGTACCCTTGCAGCAGTCCTTAACCAATGACAGACAGCGGTGGAAATATGAAAGCCTAGCTCTACTTCCTTGAGTTGGGATAGACTCTGAGATATAATTTATACTCCAGAACCCCCTGAAGGATGAGGCTTAGCCAAGGGCTTTGTCTGAAATTATAACCTTAGCTTTGTCTCCTTTCCTGTCCTGGTCCCCAACTCCTTTTCTGGTTTCTCGTAGGAAAACTTCTTAATAACTTACTAATCCTTGACTCAGGATCTACTTCTGGGGGGAACCTAAAATAGTTTCCAATCATTCACTACTGAACAGGTTGCCACATGACTTGCAATGTCTGGGAGGTAGGGGAACCTATTTCTCAGCCTCCACTGAGTCAAGCAGCAATGTGACATGCTTAGACCAATGGAGTGTGACGAGAAGCAATGGACTGTGACAATGCATGCAACATGTTACTTGACTCTTCAGAATCATCACATGTTACTAGAATTGCTTGTTTCTCTGGGGGAAGGCCAAGATAGGGGCTGCTCCTTCAGTCTGGATCCCAGAACAAGACATGCAAAGCAAAAGCCACAGCTGATACACAGCCAATATGTAATGTGAGCAAGAATACACCTTTATTATTGTTAAGACACTGAGATTTGGGGGTTGTTACTGCAGCATAACCTAACGGATATAATACAGGCAGGGCAGTATAATAATTAAAAGCGTATGTTCTGGAGTCAGATGAACTGGGGTCAAAGCCAAGTTCTGCTACATACTATTTGTATAACCTTGGCCAAGTTATTTAGCTGATCTTCAGTCTCTCCATCTAAAAAATGGGAATATTAATGATAACCACCTCATAAGGTCGTTGTGAGATCAAATGAGTTGACACATATAAAGTGCTTCATCAATGCCTGGCACATGGTAAATGCTTAATAATTATTAACTAAAATGAACTACAACAATGAGTGATAGCTCATCCCCAAGTTCTCAGTTTCCTCCCACAACTACTGAGCTTGTTGGCTGCGTCCCCAGCATGCAGTCTTGATTTCTGTTGGCGGATCTATATGGTTCTGGGGAAACAGACTTCATTTGTCCTAGAATAGACAAACAACCCATAGTGTGCTGGTAAACTGGATCCCAAGAAGGAAGGGAGAGAAGCCAACTTCCATGGTACTGTAAATACTCCCCCCATGGCCAATTTCACCACCAATGGCTTAAAAACTGGCTTGCAAATTTCTCAAATAGTTGACAATCACGTGGTGAGCCAGTACTCCTCCAGCTGTAATAGGTAAGTGCAAGCTGCTCCAACTGGTGAGAATCTCAGGATTTCTACAACGCTAGTCAAACATAAACATTTCCCTTGCATGTTGTAAAATGTAAAAGAGCTTTCCAAAGTGTGTTAAATTGAAAACATGAGACTGCCAATATGTAACTAATTTTGATCTTTATCAAGGGCAATATCATATGATTCAGCCCAACAGATGGAATTCAAGGAAAATGGCAGAAGAAAGGAAGGAGGAGGAGGTAAATCCCACCAGAAGCAAACCTGAAGTAGGATCATGTGGATTTTAAAGAGATGCTAATCCTTCACTCCACAATGGATGTTAAATATAATTTTGGACAATTAGCTTCTTTATTATTCAACTGCATACTCCCCGGAGAGTATCATATTATACCACACAAGCTTATGTAACATCTCCATTCTCCCACCTTGTTTTCATGGCTCTAGATTCCTTTTCTACCAGGGCCAAGAAATTCAGAAAGATTTTAGCAGAGATTTTGGTGAACACCTTTCGACGGTTTGGAGGAAACTCAGGGTCAAGCTATCCAGGGAGTTCCGTTTTTTCGTGCCGTAAATCCCCCTGCAGCAAGTTGGGGCGTTAGAGACCCGAGGGGGGCGGGTCCTTCCCCTCCCGCAGCCGTAGGCAACGCACCAGTGCGGTGAGGATAGGAACTGCCCTCGGAGTCCGGTTGTGAGGATTAAACCGGGAAATACACGTCCGGGGCAAGGCGCTAGGTCAGCAGGAGCCATTACTAAGTAAGACAATTTCAGCACTCGGCGGCACTTACAGAACACAAGCCCCCAGCAACTGAAGAGAGAGGAGCCAGCTTGTGTTTCCATTTCCACCGCCGCCTCCGTTGCTTCCCAGCGTCCCCTGCGGCGGGCGTGGCCCCGCTTCCCAGAATGCCTCGCAGCTCGGTCCCGGGCGGTGGCCGCCGTGGCCAGAGGTCCGGCCTAGGAAGGTCTTGGCGGCCCGTCCCGAGTCCCATCGCGGAGGCCCACGTGGTGCCACCGCCCTCCTGCCACCTGCTTTCCCCGGCCCCTAGCGTATCCCTCCTAGGCATGATGCACACGTCCACATACGACAGCACACTCTGCTTTCCGCCCGCAGATGACATACATCGCCCCCACACTGAACAAAGCCCACGCACCACAGCACACAGCACATGTACAAAGCACAACACAAGTGCATCTACACACGTGGCACGTCTCAGTGCCCACATGGAGCACAGAACTCAACACACAAAGCATTCACTTTGCTCGCGAAAGAGACGAATACAACCCATAACACACCAAACATAGCACAACCACAGTGCACCATTTTGCACACTACATGTGCATACACTACGAACACCATGTATTTTGCCAAGAGAAGACATAAGTCACCCACACACAGAGGTAGACGTCACATACATACCACAACACACTGTTCCCCCCTTACACGATTGACGTGGGTGCATTCCACACTACACCAAACACAACATACACTCTTAAACCCCCACTGAAGAAAACAGATTAATTGCACACAAACATCATGCATACACTACCCATATCACATTCAGTACAACATACTATGCAAGCCCTAAGCATAGGGATGCACCTCTCAAACACCGTACACACAACACACAAAACCTAAATGTACCAACATACCTATACTACACCCACTGCTCACAGATGCAAATAATTGCACGCATACCCACACTCAGCGCACTGGACATTTACATACTACACCAAATAAAACCACCCTCAGCTGATCCGCAGAGGCACACCTAAGGTGACCAGCCATCCTGTGTGCCCAGGACTGGCCTGGTTTTAGCATTGAGAGTCCTGTGTCCTGGGAAACTCCTCAATCTCAGGCAACCCAGGATAGTAGTCACCCCACACATTATTCCAATGAATCAGGCCTGAACCCCTAATTAATACCAGTAATAAGGTCTGGGGGCAGGGAGAGGGGGCCACAGTGGCCAGGGTCTTGGGAGCCTCAGGCACGGTTCCTTCGGTACCAAGTCTCATCCCTCCCCCGCAACCTCATCTGCAGGGGGAAATGCAGCTAGGGAGGAGATGCCTTTAAAATGAAGTTGTTGTCAGCACCTTCCAAAAAACGGAAAGAGGCACAGAGGCTTAACCACACCTGACTTTGGGATTTTACCATTGAAAAGCACTTTTATTGAACTCATCTCATCTAATCCTTACAAAAACCTGTGAAGTGGGTAGTGTAGGTGCTATTATGACGATGATGCCAGAGAAGCGCAGACACCTGCCCAAAGTCACACAGCGCATGTCACAGGCAGAGTGTGTCTGGAAGAAGTCCCAGCTCTCTGGTCCCCCCACCCAGGCTTTTCGCTTCCTGCTGGCTGTCTGCACAGGCCCCTCCACCCCCCATCTTTAAGACACCTTGGCTAGAATCAAGAAGCCACCCGTCTTGAGCCACCACCTACAAAAGCCTTTCATTCCATCCTAATGGGGCACGGCGCCCAGGCTGCCCCACCCTCAGGGTGGATTAGGCCTCCACCTCCCTGTTAGGGTTTAAAGTACTTCAAAAGAGTTCCCTGCACCAAAATAGCTCTCACAGGTCCTGTCTGGTAGCTTGGAATCACACCAGGAGAGACAGACCCCTTTTAGGTAAAGGCATTGTGTCTTGGAGGACCCTGCTCAAAAGTCACTTGTATCCCTGGGAGGGACTCCTATACTGCAGCCTCTAGTGCGGCTAGCTGGCACTGTCTCCCCATCATTCTGTGCATTGCAACAGACATTGCCTAATGCCAGCTTGCTGATGGAATTGGGCAGTCACTGACAAGTGCTGTGAGAATGTGAAACAGGATGAGGAACTTTGTGACTGAGGGAGGGTGTGAGAAAGGTGCAGAGTGACTTGGACCGGGAAAGACAGGATAGTGGAGATATGGAGTGTTGAGGACGATCAGGACACACCGTGGGCACGAGTGGAGGAGACCCTTAGTCTGAGGAGGAAGGCAGAGGGAATGCCATGAGCTTTCCAGAGATGCCAGAAGAAGAGGGTTGAGTTATAGGGTGGGCATGTGTTGGGGGTGGAGAAGTCCGTGGGAGGGGGCTTTTTGCGGGGGACACTGGTTCAATACTGGCAGCATCCTGAGCAGGACACTTGAGCAATCAGATTATTCCTCTGTGGAAGTTGCCAGAAAAAAAAAAAGTAAGAACATGGGAAAATGTTTGCATTGTCGTGGTAAGTGAGAAGAAATGAGGTTACAAAACAGGACATAGAGTGCGATCCCTATTTTGTAACACTGGCTGGAAAGGCCAAAGCGTTAGCTGTTGGTATCCCTGCTACCTTGAGGATGACTTGCATTTCTTCTTGGAGCCCGTCTGTATATTCCAGATTTTCTATAATGAACTTGAAATGTGATTTTTGTACGCATCTGAAAGTGTTATTTTAGAAGAAAATCGAGTGCTTATTAAATTCTACAGTTTTGGCATCACATGTGATGCAGAGAAATGCAAGCCATGGCCACTGCTCTCAGATCACCCTTCAATCCAGGCACAGCGCCGGGGTACCGTTCCATGCAGACAGAGTGTGGCCTCTGCCTGGGCTCTGCCCTGTTCTGCAGCTTCCTAGCTGGGTGACCGAGCGAGTGCCTTGACCTTTCTGTGTTTCGATTGCCTTGTCTGTAAAATGGGAATAACAACAATACCTGTGAGGATTAGTGGAGCTGCTATATGTGACCACTTAGGAGAGAACCTGGCACTGGCTAATCATAACTGAAGTGTTAGTTGTTATTTCTCAGTGGATAAGAGTTTTGTCTCTGGTGTCACTCTGTCTGGGTTCAAATTCATGTTCTGTCTCAATCTGGCTCAGGCAAATTATTTCAGCTCTGTCTCTACCTTAGTTTCTTAATCTTTAAAATGGGGATGAAAATAATGGTGCTTTATTCATAGAGATGTTATAAAAATTAACTGAGTAATTATGGATAAAATACGTTACTTAGAAGAGTGTCTAGCACATAAAAAGTGCTCAAAGAGTGGGAGCTGCTATAATACTAATTACTATTATTAGTTATTACTATTGGGGGAAGCAGTGAAGGTGGGTGAGGAACTGCCAGAGCACCCTGTGTAGAGCCAGCAGGGCGGGTCCAGGGAGCATGACACAGACTGAGCTGGGCACTGCAGGACGGCCTTACCCTCTCTGTCTTGCCTCTCCTGTGTCCTCTAGCTTGAGTTATTCTGGTCCTTTAAGTTTTAAAACTGTGGCTCCCAGGTGCTACTCCTTCAACACACCACTGCCTCCCTGATCCTTATTTAGCCACATGCAGAGGTGGACATAGGTGAAGTTAATGAAGGGAGGCTTCCAGAACTCTTTATTTGCATGGGAAATGCCTCAGCAATATTTTATTTATAACTGAGTCTTTTTCTTACAGGGGACTTCTATCTCTGTGTCAACTCCAACCCCAACTGGATCCTCCATTAGTTTTTGGAGGGGTGTCCCAATTTAGACTTCCAAGGCCCCATCTGCTGAAATCCAGCCCCTTTCTTTAACTGGCCCTGGTCACCAGGGACATATCTGGGTGGTATTTTTGCCCATGTGATTCTATTTTCCTTTGTTACTGATACATAGTATTTCATGTGTCCTCTTATAGTCACAGTCTCTACTTGTTGCTATGAGGGCTGGTGTTAACATGAATGAATGAATGAATGAATGAATGAACGAACTAACGAATGAATGAACTTGCAATGCCTGGGGGTAGGGAACAAATATACTTTGAGTCTGTTTTGTTCTCAAAGGAAAATTAACAGCAGGGTAATTTCTTAGTCCTGGGATGGAGCAAAGCCCTCGGCAGACAGGAAAAGCCGGAACCTTTCAAATCTATGCGGAACAAGAAGCCTCTGAGATCCCAGAGTGACTGAAGTTTAGGAACACAACTACATCTATAGGGGAAAATGTATTAAGTCTGGAGAGAATAATCCAGAAGCCGAAATTGATGAACTGTCACAGGTCTTTAATGAGAGCTTGTTCTCCTTACATTTAGGCTTTATTAATGCTCCTTTGCTGGTGCACTTTATTAAAGACTTATTTTTTTTAGCTAAGCATGAGTAAAATCAACAGGAGAGGAAGCCTGGTCATGTCAATGTTAGGTATGGACTCTCAGTGTCTCTCTGGCTTTCTGGACTACATCTGAGGGAACTTTTCCGGGCCACATTCACAACCTTGTAACTTATCCCACATTAGACACTTCTACATACTCTGTGTGATTGATTCATTGGCCCAGCATCTCCTCTGAGACCATTAACCCTGGAAGGTGGGGATTTCCACATCCCATCCTGACAAACACTCAAAGCTGAGCAGCTGGGGTGTTAAACAGGTGCGATGGTTAATTTTGTGTCAACAAAGTACTCACTTGTTTGGTCAAACATCAGTCTAGATGGTGATGTAAGGGGTTTGTATACATAATTAATATTTAAATCACAAAGCTTTGAGTAAAGCTACCCTTCATAATGTTGTTGGGCCTCATCTAATCAGCTGAAGACATAAGAAGAGGTTGAGGATCACGCCCTCCCCCCAACCCCTGCCCTCCAACCACCAGGAAGAAGGAAGTCTGCCTTCAGATTGCCCTCAGACTCAAGACTGTAACATTGCCTCCTGCTGAAATTGCCAGGCTGCCGGCTTGCCCTATAGATTATGGGCTTGCCGGTCTCTACAATTGCATATATATGTTTATACCTATATATACATATATTGAATATCTATGTATTCATATTCTGTTTCTCTGGAGAACCATAATACAATAGGTGTGAATGTAAGTTGCTTTCTTCCTTGGAAAAATTTTTTCTTCATGTGAATGACTTTTCAAGATGTTAAGTGGTTGGACAGGTGTAGGCAATTTGGGAGACCGCAGAGATATTTTCTTTCCCCTCCATTTATGAGCAGGCTTGGACTTAAACATTCAGTCACAGATAAGTATTAGAAATGAGCATCCCATTCCTCCTCTGTTACCACCCCCTCAGTGTGGTTAGTTACATCTAAAACTGTGTACATTTGTAATAGCAAAAATGGGAGACAGTCTAATTGTTTATGTATATCATGGAGTAGTATGCAGCAGTAAAAAAGAATTGGGGTCTTTTTCTGTGCTGATGTGGAATGGATTGAAGAAAATATGAGTGAGCCCTGGCTGGTGTGGCTCAGTGGACTGAGCACTTGTCTGAGAACTGAAAGGTTGCTGGTTCGATTCCCAGTCAGGGCACATGCCTGGGTTGTGGGCCAGGTCCCCAGCTGGGGGCGTGTGAGATGCAACCAATTGATGTTTCTCTTGCAAACTGATGCTTCTCTCTCTCTCTTTCTTTCTCTCAAAAAAAAAAAAAAAAAAGCATAATATGAGTGAAAAAAGCAAGGTACCAACACTGTGTTTCCATTTGGGCCAGTGAAAAGAATATTTGCTTACAGGTCCACAATCCCTCATCCACAATTCCAAAATCCAATAACCTCTGAAAGGTTTTTCTTTGGTGCGTGGCAAATTTATTCGGCAGCAAAACTGGAGCTGAACGGTTGTGCAGCCGTTGGCAGTTTTTATGTATCCCTATTAGTATGGACACCTCACACCCCAGACCTACGGTGACCAATCGTCCGGTTTGCCGGGGACTGAGGAGCGCCATGGACATGGAACTTCAGTGCTAAAGCCAAGCTCTTATACAGAGCTGACCAGACGTGTGAGGGAACACGTTATGCACCTTATCGCCTGTCTAAAATCTGACAAGCTCTGGATTCTGAGCCCATCCGTTCCCAAGGGTTTCGGATGAAGGAGTGCGGACTGTCTCTGGAAGGAGACACAGCAACCAGCCACAGTCTCTGGGAAGGAAATGAGAGGCTGGAGGGCAGGAGCCAGTTTTTTTACTGCATATCATCTTGCATCTTTTGACCATGAACCATGTGAATGTATTATCTCTTCAAAAAATAAATACAGGAAATAAAGGAAAAACACAACTCTGCACTTTTGACTAAACTACAAGTAGAATTTTAATGATCTTTGAAAAAAGAAATTTACTGTGCTGCTGTTATTGATGCTGTCAAAACAATATTTGTCTTTCAGATTCTGCTGATTCCAGGGCATGGTGCCCTCAGGGCCGCTTCACCTATTGAGCCCCGAGAGGGAGTCAGGAGACTTGCTTTTTGTCTTCTAAGCTCCGAGTGAGTGCGGAGCAGGTCTCTCCCGAAGCAGCAGGTGGATGGACCCCCGCTCTTGCCTCAGCAGCATGCTCCGCGGCCCCAGGCGACTTTTTCCTGCTTGGTAGTTATTATTTTGGAAAGTCAAAAACAATTGTACAAAACAAGTAGAAACCGGCTAGGTCAGCTGAAAAATACCCACATGCTCCCACCCCTGGTCTCTGGGTGATATAATTAGCCGGTTTTACCCTGCGGTGAGTGGGAGGCTTGCTCCTCTGACACCCGGCGAGGCCAGAGGCTGATGCAACAAAGGGCAAGCCCGGGCGCGGCCGGCCTGAGCTGCGCGGCGGGACGCCGATGCGGCTCTGCGGGGCGGGGACGGAGCGGGGGCGTTTCAGGGCTGCGGGGGCGTGGGGACCCGACTGCCCGGGAGGCAAAGCTGGCCTCCTGCTCACTCAGCCTTGAGCTTACACCCCAGCTATTCCCAGTTCTCTCGCTCTCACCGAGGTGGAAGGGTCTGCTGCGAGGTTCGGGAGGGGAGAAGGAGGCCCTGAGCGTGGATGGACCAAGTCAGGGCTCCCAAAGCTCTGAGGGTGAAGGGTGAGAAGGCTTCAGCCACTGGGAAGATTTTCCAAAATGCCTGTGCGCGCACGTTGCTGGCTGACCCACACCCAATTTTAATTCAGTAGGTTCAGATAAAACCGGAAATTGGAATGTTTTAAAAACTGTGTTAATTATTATTTAAAATGGTATTAGCTTTTTAAAAAATATCTTATGAGGAATAAGGCTACCTTGCTCCCTGAGACAGGCTGGCTTTGCACAGCACGGCTCCAGGGGGCACGGTCCACACGGGCTCCGGGGTGCTAACGGCACCCCTGGAAGTGAGCAACACAGCGGGCCTGTCCTGGCCCCAGAGGCAAACCCCTCATTGTTTCTCGTGTCTTCCTCCAGAGAGAGTCCATGTACTCAAGGGACCAGAGCATTTTTCACAAGGGAGTTCCCTTCCCTCCGACTCTCTCCGTTGAGAATCGCTGGGCTTGGGGAGGGAGGTCTGATGGAGGGAGTTCAGGCATCTTCAGTGTGGCCCTGGTGGACTGGGCCTTCCCTGATGTCTCACCACAGCAAGTCCCTCCCCGCCACCAGGTCTGAGCTGGGGTCCACACGCCCGCCCCATCGAGAACTTGTCAGGGTCTCTGTACCTGCATTTGGGGCAATAAAAAGCCTTTTCTTATTAATCCTCCTGGGCCCCAGGACGTTTTCTAATGGATTTGCTGAGGAAGGAATTTTCCTGCCTTGCAGTCCAATGGCTCCTCAACAGGCTTTGATGTTGGCCTGTGAAAACAAAACAAGCCTGTGTATGGGAAGGGAGAAATCGGGTCCTGCTGTGTGACTTTAGGCAAATCACACTGCCCTTTGTGTCCTAGTTTCCTCCTCCAGGAGCTGGGGGATTTCATGTCTACCTCATTTTTCCCCACCCTTTCAGGGATGAAGATAGTGGGGTCCAGGAACACTCAGCTTGCAGGTGGCACTGTTCTTGCGGGGGGCCATGGCCAGGCACTGGGCAGGAACGGACTTGGAAGAAGGAGGAAAGGAGGGGTCCTCACCTGCCTCGCTTCCCTGCTGTGTGACTACATGGACCCTTGCACTGAGGTGGGCCACATGACAAGTTGTTGCCGATAGAATGTGGGTGGGAATTGGTTCCCAGTGACGTCTGAGGCAGGTGTGAAGACACGCACATGCCTCCATGCATCTTCTCTCCCCTCCAGCTGGAAGCACAGATCCTGGGGCCCTTGGGAAGATGGAGCCACGGGATGAAAAGTTCTTGAAACAGCCCATGGAGGTCAGCCACTCTCCTGACAACCGAATGCCTCAATTTTATTCATATATGAGTAAGAAACAAAATTCTATTGGGTTATCGCTGAGATCTGAAAGTAGTTGTTACAAGGGCTAGTGTCATCTTAACACATACCCCAACTTTTCTTCCTAAGTCTGGCCCTGAGCTGCTTGTGTTTACCGAGAGGGGACATCGGCAATTATTCCTCCCAGCAGAGGGTAAGGCTGTTAGAAACCACTGAGGGTGGGGGGAGGGAGCTATCATCTGTTCCCTGGCTCTGAGCTCAGCTCCAGTAGGGCCACCAGCACTGGGGGCTTGGGGGTTGCAGCTGTTGCATTTCACAGTGACTTTAGTGGCATGATGACCACGTGTGATGCTCAGAGCCATCCTAGGGAATCGAGACAAGGACAAGCAGCTGATGGGGGCAGGAGGAGCATCAGGGGTGGGGCCGCAGCCAGAGCCTGGGTCGGCCCTGACTGCCTGTGTCACCTCTTGAGGCTTTCATATCCCTCTGTAGTATGAGTCTAAAACACCTGTCCTGGATGGGGACAGGAGAGGGTGGGGAGGCTGAGCATGAGATAATAAATCTGAAATCCTGAAATTACTTTGGAAGACTCCACACTGCTATGCAATCAGAGGATCCAAACCCAAGATCCTCAGAACTTTGATGGATATGGGGCTTTTTCTTGGGAGGGGCTTAAAAATCATTAGTTAGGGAAGAAAAAGAAAGAAAGAAGGCATAATTCCTACTCTTTTGGGATCATCCAGAAGCTGTTCTGAGC
Source organism: Pteronotus mesoamericanus (assembly GCF_021234165.1). Classification (NCBI taxonomy): domain Eukaryota; kingdom Metazoa; phylum Chordata; class Mammalia; order Chiroptera; family Mormoopidae; genus Pteronotus; species Pteronotus mesoamericanus. The sequence goes on from NW_026555085.1 coordinate 6,699,002, forward strand.
TAAAGGGTCTGGAGAGAGAGGTGTCTTGGGGGCTTTCAAGCCCAGCTCAGAGGACTGGTCAGTGTCTGTGAGCAGTTCCCCTTGCCACCAAATCTACACTAAGGTGTCATAGTGTCTGAAATTCCACCATTAGTGCTTCATTCCTTTGGATTCCTTTTTGTTCCTCTGCAAAAATACAAGCAATGATAATTCTTAACATGTGTTCAGGGCTTTAGACTTGTCCCAATAATCCTGAAAGAGACAGGAAGTGAGACCCAAGCACTGGGCGTGAGGCTTCTCCAATCACTTTTCTCCTGACAGGAAGATTGTGGCAGTAATTCTACTCCTAAGTATATATCCAAGAGAAACTCTTGCACATTTACCCCAGAGACATGGATAAGAATAATCATAGCAGCCTTATATATAATGACACAAAATTGGAAATAACTCAAGTCCCATTGACAGGAAAAGGTATTATTGGATATTAAATAACAGTGAAAATTATTGAGCCCTGTTTTTATAATGTACTGCGACCTAACAAATCATGTTAAAACATAGTGGCAACCCCAACCATTTATTTGCTCACAGTTCTACAATTTAGACAGGGACTCATTGGAGGTGGTTTGTCCCTCACTTCATGTGCCTTCAGCTGGGAGGCTCAACTGGGGCTGAAAGCTCAACTTTCAAGATGGCCCTACTCACACGGTTGGCATGTTGATGCTGGCTGTCGGGTAGGAGATCAGCTGGCTCTATTCAGGGGGAGACCCTCCGTTGTCTTGCATGTGGCCTCTCCACATGACCTCTCACAGCGTGGTGGTTTCAGGCTAATCAACTTCTCACATGGAACTCTAGGTCTCCAGATACGCAAAAGCAGAAGTTGCTAGACCTTCTCAAGGCTTAGGCCTAGAATGGGCACGGGGTTACTTTTGTCCCATTCTGTTGACTAAAAGAGGTACAAGCCAGGCATATTCAAGGGGGTGGGGGCAGCTACAAAAGAGTGTGACCCCAGAGGTATACTGCATTGGGTGCCGTAGACTTCCACAAACCACAACCACCCACAGCCGCATGTCTAAATCTTTGGTAGGTTATGCTGCATTAACAAATAGCCTCCACATTTCAGGGACTTTCACACAACAAAGGGTTATTTCTTTCTCACATACATATCCCACACAGGTTGGCGGAGTGCTCTTCTCCACACTGTCACTCAGGAACTCAGGCTGATGGAGGCTCCCTCATGTTGAGGTGAGACCTCACTTTTGCCACAGTCATGGAAGACAGAAAGGCTGGAGAGTTTCTCCTGGTCTCAGCCCTAAAGAGGCAGTGTCACTTATGCTCACATCTCATTGACTAGAATGAGTCACATGACCTTGTCTAACCTGCAAGGGGCTGCTGGGAAATGCAGAAGAGCACACAGAGAACTGGGTGAGTATTAAAATTACTGTCTTGGCCGCATGTGATAAAACTGTTGGAAACAAAAGAGTTCAACATAAAATACAAGGTAGAGGAGGAAGGGGTCAGAATAGGAGAGAAATTTATAGGAAGGTTATCAGTGATCTGCAAAGGCACTGGAGCCCAGCCACAGAGTGAAGGCTAAAAATGGCACTTCCATAAATATTTACTGAGCTCCAGTTGAGGCTGCTAGGCCTCAAAGGTAGAAAGATAGATAAAATACAGGCTCATTCCCTCCAGGTTCCCAGATCAGCTGATGCAGTAGGCACATAAACCAAGCAGACCAGCAAAGCCCAGTGGAGTGCATTGCTCACCAGGAGCTCTAGGAGTCAGAGGGAGCTCTGAGAAGGCCTCCCTACGAAGGGTCATGTGAGTTGGGCCATGAAGGGTCAATAGGAGTTCAGTGGAGAAAGGAATGAAGGTGGCATAGGTAGGTCAGGAACAGTTATTCCAGGAAAAGGGAACAATTTGTGCAAGCCCATCACTCCTCAGGTGGTCTGTATTCACTGCATTTCCTTACCACTTTCTAATCCATAACTGTCTAATCAACTTGTTCACATCATGCTGCGCCACCCACCCTCTGTGGACCCAGGCACCCATCCTCCCCACTGGCTGTTGAAAGTGTTGACTAGTAGTGCTTGCAGTTGAGTCCTTTATTAGAAATCAGTTCACAGATAAGGGAGCTCTCTTGTCCAAGGTCATCACCCCCTACTCCACAGGGAGCGACATCCAAATGGCTGGTGTATAAAGGCCCTGCCGCTAGCTTCACTTCAGGGAACTCTGCAGGACTCTCCTAGCTCCAGAGCTCCCTATGGGATCAGCCGAGGCCTCTTGGGCCTCCAGTCTCTGTCACACTCAAGTCCTCTCTCAACCCAATCCTGTTTCCTTTATACTCCACGTGCTGATTGCACATGCACTCTCCAAGAAACATCCTTCAAGCGAATCTCCACTTCAGAGTGTGTATTCTGGAAAACCTACCAAAGATACCACTGAAGTGGAAATGATTACTAAATTTCAATGGATGCCTCCCTTGGAGGTGTTTGTATAGCAGTAATAATAGCTAATATTCATAGAGTGATCTCTATGTTCCAGGCACTATACTAAGCACTTTGCCTATATGATCTTATTTAATAAAGAACAGAATTCATGCCAAAGGAATGAATTTCTCATGGTGAAACTTCAGGCTTAGGCAAGGTGAAATTTCCAGCTTGGGGATGCTGGCTGGAAATGTTTGTGTAGCACAAATTCTGTCACAAATTTCTCTGCCTCACTCTATGGTCAGTCCTGGTCTTTACTGGCTGAGTAAAGCCCTCATGGGGACGGGGTGGCAGATCCCAATCTCATTCTTCCTTAAAAAAAAAAAAGAAGAAAAGGAAAAAAAAAGCAGAGCTTCTTCTGCTTAGTAATGTGATATCTCTATTCTGCCTCTTCTGTGGGGTCTCACTTCTTGGGAGCCAGTGTGGAGGTAAACTTCTCTGAAAGCTCACTGCCCCGATTTGGGACTCCCCGAGCCTTTTCTGAGAAATGGTGACATTGTTCCCAGCACTTCCTCTCTCTTCTTGGGAAGTTCTGCAGCCACCATTGAGTCCTCCTCACATCCTCCTTTCTCAGGCTTGGGCTTTCCACTTTTCCTTTCCGTCAGCTCCCTCCCAGGTGGGAGCGGATCTGGACCCTCTTGTCGTCCCCCTCCCCCCCACCGCAGCCCCCGGCTAAGCCTTGCTCCATCCCTAAGCTGCCTGCGTTCTGGGAGCTTGCCCGGGCAGCAGACTGTGGCGCTGACTGGCCCTCTAGCCCTCAGGGACATGTCCCAGCATGTTGAGACCTGGCAGAGAAGAGGCTGATGTCTGTTTTGTCCTTGGGGCTCCCTGCTTAGGGGGGTAGTAGGAGACAGGAGACCCCCAGAGACCCCAGGGAGACCTTAGTCTGAGTTTTCCTGAACAGAGTATGTGATTTTCAGCATATCTCTTAGGATTGGTCTGAGATTTGTTGTGTGCACACACTTGCGTGTGTGTTTTTTGTTTGTTTTGGGAGTCAGATTTCCTGTGTGGCTTAGAACAACGTGCTCCTTTGCCCTCTTCAGGGCAGAAGTCCTCCTTTAAGAACATGCCTGGCTACACACTCCATAGGTGCTTTATAAATATTTGTTGAGTTCTATTGTGACGGTGGTGGTAGTGATCTATAGGTTAATGAAAACAACAACAACAAAACAGCTTCACTTCCCAATAACAACAACAAAAAGAATTATTTCATTGTGAGGCTCCGTACCACAAAACTGTAAGTAGTTCAATGCAAGCCTTCATTAAAATTTTTTTCCCCCAAAGTAAACAGTCAGACAATGTCCAGTCTATTTGAAATGCCTGAAAGCCCGGGGGATTCAAGGCAGTAGGAGGATGTGTCTGCCTCCCGTTGGACTTTTGAAACCCAGCCTTCGGGTGGTGCGGGTATGTGTGTGCTGGGGCTGGGGGCAGAGGGAGAGGGAGGTTTCCCTCCCTGAGGTCAGCTCTGTTAGAGGAAGAAGGCCGGGGCATGTCCGGGCAGAGATTTCCAGACACTGAACAGCCCTAGATGTCAATAATTGTAGCTGCTCTACATCTGGATTGTGTCTTTTAGTGGTATTTCTATTCTGATTTACTCTGTTCTCTGCACATTTTTCAAAGCAGAAACTGCAAGTGTTTTGGGTGAAGGAAGGGGGAAAAGGTGGGGGTCTCAGGGGATCTAGGGATGTGGGAGTTCATGGGAACATATGGGCACGTCGCTTGCTTCTGTATCTGTCAGAAGCGCCAGGGGGCATTTCCAGAATTGTTCTTGATCAGTGTCACCTCCGTGAGCTGTTTGGAAACGAGGGGTCTTGGGTGTTTTCCTCATTCTAGAGCCTCTGAAATAGAGAGGGCAACCAGCAGAGAACTCTGGACGGGAGACAAAATGCCTAGGATCCAACCGTGGCCATGTATTTGCTGTGTGGTCTGAGTAAGGTCACTGAACTTCTCTGAGCCTGTTTCCCCAGCAGTGTATGGGGGCTGTGTGGGGAACATCCAGGAGACAGCTCATTCCCCAAGTCCTTCTCCCCTTCCTAGCCATCACACGAGTGGCAATCACAGAGGCTTCTTCTGCTGAGGTGAGAGAGGTGGGCGTGAGGAGTGAGGAAGAGGGTGCAGGGAGGTTTGCTCAAGGCAGGATTCCCCCCTGGAGACCAGGGTGCCCCTTCTGAGAAGGGTCCCCTGTTCCTTCCTTTCCTGAGGCATCACCAAGCAACAACTCAGCATCCCTTTAGTTCTGTGGGCCTCATCTGTGAAATAAAGGGGACTGAATCTGCTTCAGGCCTTCACAAGACTTTGTTGGGGTCTCTGGGTGTCCCTGGTGTTTGGGGTGAGGTGGTCTAGCGAGGGACCCGTGGGAATAGTGGTGGGATCATGTGGGGCTTCTCTGGGAATTGAAAAGTGAGACGCATTATTGTTATTACTTGTGGATTTTTATTTACTAGGAACGTCATTCCTTGTGATCTTTTCAGAGCCAGAAAAAGGCTTATCTTAACAGTGCCATCCCTCCTGGCGTGTGCCAACTCACTCCCTAACCAAAAAACTCCCACATTTGAGGCTCAGTTGGTGGGGAAAATGGTCGAGCGCACGACCCCCGAGCGCGGGGCTGGGAGGAGGGAATCGCAGGACTCCAGGATGGAGTCGGAGCTCCGAGAACCAGGCGCGCCGCAGGCGCGGAGGAGGGGCGCGAGTCCCGGGGGAGGGCGGTTCCAGGCGCCGTGGGCCCAGCGGCCGGTCCCGCCTCCCAAGTCACCGCCTTAAAAGCACCACTTCGGGCGGCGGCAGCTGAGAGGTGAGCAGCTGCCCGAGTCGGTGGCGTGGAGATCCGGAGCCGGCCGCGATTTGCCGAGGCACAGAGACCCTCAGAGGTGAGGGGGCCGTGGCCAGCAAGGACCGACCCCGCCCGGGCGGGCGGTTGGGAGCGTGTGTCCGTGCATGCCCATCCGCGTATGTGTCCGCGGGCGTGTGTGTGCGTGCTGTGTCCCACAGGTGAAGGACGTGCGTGAGTCTGTGCGTGGGTCTCGGTTTTGCTCACATGGGTGTGTGGGGGCGCGCGTATGACGGGGGTCGGGGCAGAGAGGGGCACGCGTACGAGGGATCCGTTGCCAAGCTCCCCTCCCCTTGAAACTCTGCCGGGGCGAGGACGGGGCGCAGCTGGCTCGCGGCGTGGGGATGAGTCGCTGTCCGCGGAGGGCCGGCAGGGGCAGGAACGCCCAACGCGGCAGCAGGTTCATCAGGGACCCATCCCCGGGCGCCTCTCGGGTCCGCCCCTGCCCAGATCTCTGAGGTCTGGGTCTCCGACGCCGTAGTGTCCGTCGCCCCGGCTGGGCGTTGAGGTCAGCGCGGGCTGTGTCCCCAGCTTGGGGACAAGTCGCGACATGTCCCTTAAGGGCCAATGAGGAGGTGACTCACGGTGACAAAGAGACCCCGAGAACACGGCCAGAGCTGCGAGACAATTACGCCCCAGAAGTTCCCTTCTTTGCCCCTCCGAAGTGTCTGTCCGTCCGCCCCCATCAGCACGGTGACCTATCAGCACAGGCTGGCACAAAGTGTTCCAGGGAAGCCAGGCTCCGGAAGGTCCAGGACCGGGTGTCCGTTCCCTGCCCTGAGGACCTGGAGCCGCGACCCCGCGCTGGGGGGGGCTCGCTGCAGCCGTCAGTTCGGGAAGCGCTGGAGTCCCACCCTCCTCTCTGTCACCGCCTCCCGGAGACCCCGGCCCAGCCTGCCCTCCCGTCCGGGCGACGGTCTACTGGACGGAACAGTGTCCTGAACTGCGGAGTGACTGGGTGTGCGGTCCACGCCCGGGTGGGAGGCGGGGCGGTGTCGAAACTTGGAGGGGCGAGGCTTCGCGGGGCGCGACGCTGCTCTGTCCCTTTATCGGGCGCTTGGGGCGTCCCGGACCTAGCCCAGAATTCCCTCTCCCAGGGTGACAGGGCTGAACCAAGCAGGAGGCGACCCGCCCTTCGGGTGCCGCCGCCCAGTCCCGGACCCTCTGGGGACACTTCGCCCTCCTGCGGAAAAGAATCTTGGAACTGGGTTTGGCACTTTAGGGCGTTCAGGCAGCGCCCGCCCTCCATGTCGCGTTTCGGGGAGGCCTTTCGAGAAGTTTTGTTTTCTTTGCTCCCGTCTATTTTTATTTTCCAGGGATCTGACTCATCCCTTGCTTTGGGCGTGGAGATAAGGTGGAGGGACTAGATCGCCGCGCCTGTGTGCGTGCGTGCGTGCGTGCGTGTGCGTGCGTGCGTGTGTGTGTGTGTGAGTGTGTGTGTGTGTGACAGCGGTGGCGCGAGAGCACGAGGTTTCCCAACAGCGGCGGGGGTTTCGGAATCCTGGTTGGGTCAGCCTGACGTGTTCGCTGCCCCGGGTCCCCTCCCTCCCCGCCTCTCCAGCTGAGAATGACGCGCAGCCAGAGTGGAAGCTGAGTTTTGGCGGGCAAGGGAGTACTTTGCAGGAAACTGACTCATCGCAACTGCCTCCTGCAGACCCACTGTCTGCCCGCGCACCTCCCACACGGGAGTGATTTCCTGGAGACTAGCGACCCCTTCCGGCCCCAAAGCGAACAGCACACACGCCTGCCGGCGTAATGCGACATCTCCCGCCTCCCTTCCCGCGATTACTCTTGGGCTCATCCCACGTCGCTACCCCCACCTTCACTCTGCCTTCCAACGCCCCCTGAAAAGAGTACCCCATTGGTTCAGCAGTGTTTACTGAGTGCTTAATATTGACTTGGGAATTAAAATTGGTTCAAGTCTAAGGCACTAGGGCCAACGAAGAGGACTATTCTCAGTTACTTATTTGTAAAACGGAGGTTGTGTCTGAGTTCCCTCTGAGCTGGGAGGTATGATAAGAGGCGTGAGAAGAGATTTTGATGGGGTCTCTATGAGAGTCATAAAGGAAGGGGTGGTAGAAGGAGAGAGGGTCCCTGTTTGGATTCTAGTCCCATCTTCAGCTCCCAGAAGCCAAGGAATACCCAGCTTCCCGGTAAAGCCCTAGGGGAGCGCCTCCTCGTGCTCCAAGGCACTGAGAATGTCCATTTCAGCATCCCGTTTGTCCCCTCGTGTGTTCCCATCCGGGGAACTGCCAAATACTCGCTCAAATCCCCTTCAGTTTTGAATTAAGTTGGTCTGGGGAGGGAGGGGCTTGTAGATCTACATTTTGTGAAAGCTCTCCAAGTGATTTTGATGGGCCTTCCTGGTTAAGAAACCTCAAAATTAGTGAGGGAGCAAGGTTTCAACACCAGAGCACAGAACTCAGGGCAAATAGGTCTGGCTTCAAATCCTGGATGTGCTATGTGTGAGCTATGTGACCTTGGGAAAGTTACTTGACTTCTCTGAGCCTTAGTTACCTCTTCTCTAAAACGGAGCTCATATACCTGCTTGTAAAGGAAAATTAATATTTGTAAACCTCTTAAGAACATCTCTGGCACATAAGAATATATAAATAAATTTTCAATCCTTGCCCTGAAGACAGTGGGCATAGGTTATTTGAAGGCTCTGCACCATGTAACTTCTCCATGAGGCAGTGGCCATTGACCTTTTTTAGCTGTATGGATTGGGGGCAAGTATCGTGTTCAAAATCCTGCCCTTTAAACTTAGTCTGAGGTCACCTCCGCTATCAGCCGAGACCTGAGCTGGAGTGGGGTGCAGTAGGTGTGTCATAGGTCCAGAGCTTCCTGCCCCAGAACATCCTTCAGCAGAGTTTTCACTCTCTGACCTGCAAATTGGGACTTGTCCCCAGAAAACCTAGTCCCTGCTGATGTCATGCAGCCGCTCAGCCCTAGAGTCAGGCAAGAGCCAGGCAGGGGGGTGCCAGTGCTCCCCTGGCTTTCCCGCTCCTGAAGTGGGAGGAGAGGGACTGGGCAGACCAACCACCTTTGATTTTCTTTGCCTGGAAAATGGGTTTTTTGGATGCAGGCAACACTGGGCAGGGCCTTCAAAGCTGTCTAGACTTCAGATCACCTGACGGGTCTGGCAGGATGTGGCTCAGCTTGGGAGAAATCAGGGCTCTGCCCTGCCCTGCCCAGCTCCTCCTCAGCCCCAGGCCACTGTCCTGATGACGTCCTTATGAAAGGCTGTCAGCCTACAGCACCTGTCAGCTGCTGTCTGAAGGAGGTGGTGGCCTTGTGGCGGGACGGGGTGACGGGGGAGAGGGGGCGGGTGGTGAGGGGTGGAGGCTCAGCCAGAATTGAAGGCAGAGAGAAACAATTACACTTCTGTCTTCCAAGCACTTCTGTATACCAGGTGCTGCTCTCAGCACATTCCCTACTCAGTCAATCCTCCCATCTGTCCTGGGAGACATTTGCTATTGTCTCCTTTTAAATATGAGGAAAATAGTGCCAGAGAAGTTAAGCTGCTTGTCCAGGGTCAGCCAGCAGAGCCTGGATTCCAACCCAGGCAGCCCTGCACCAGAGCCCTGGCTCCTAACCACAAGACACAGCCTGTCAACTCTGTTCTTCCTGCCTTGTCTAGAGGGACTCCTGGCCAATTGTTTGGCCATACTTCAACAGCCATGCTCTTTAAACTTTCATAAAGCCCCATTTTACAGGTGAGGAAACTGAGGCCCAGAAACATGAAGTGACTTTTTAAAGTTTAAATAGTAAGCAGCAAAGGTACACCGAGATCCCAGGTGTTTTTTATCCCGAAGTCCAGGATACTTTTAAGTGTTAGAGCAGGGTTACCCAACATGGGCATCAGGGGAGAGGATTCAGGAAGCTGGAGATGTCCATCCATTTGGGAACTGACCTCTTGGCCAAGGCTGGGAAACTGCTGGGCGACTCACAATTCGCACGTACTCGGGGCATTCACACCCATGAGGGGCACCTCAGGAGCGGCAAAGTAAATTGATTTTAGCTGATAATACCTGGTGGTAAACAGACCCCTGATCCCTGCTATTGCAATAAACTGTTGACATAAGCTTGCCCTTCAGCTGCCAGCTCTCCCAGTCACGCTGGGGTGTCATGCTGGCTGAGCTATGCCCCCAGTGTCTGTTGGTGGGAGATTGGGGGCCCTGTGGGAAGGAGGTGGTGGAAAATCATCTGGGAAGAGCCAGAGATACCCTCTCACCACCTATTCTAGTAGGAAGACCTCACCTGAGCATGACCTGGTAAGGAGGTCCTGTTTCCCCAGTGACCAGGGCCTTTCTTCTGTCTCAGCATCAGGCACCATGTCCGAGCCATCCCGGGATGCCCGCCCGATCCCCCGTGGCAGCAAAGTCTGCCGTCGCCTCTTCGGTCCAGTGGACAGTGAGCAGCTGCGTCGAGACTGTGATGCGCTAATGGCCAGCTGTGTGCAGGAGGCCTGTGAGCGATGGAACTTCGACTTTGTCACTGAGACGCCACTGGAGGGTGACTTTGCCTGGGAGCGTGTGTGGGGCCTGGGTCTGCCCAGGGTCTACCTGCCCTCAGGGCCTCGCGGGACCCAGGACAACTTGGGAGGAGGCAAGCGGCCCAGCAGCTCACCTGCCCTGCTGCAGGGGACAGCTCAGGAGGACCACGTGGACCTGTCGCTGTCCTGCACCCTTGTGCCTCGCTCCCCTGAGAGGCCTGAGGGATCCCCCGGTGGGCCTAGCACCTCTCAGGGCCGAAAACGGCGGCAGACCAGCATGACAGGTGAGGACAAATACAGGGAATGACACTGCAAGGGACCAAGACTTGTAATTCATGGTGCAAGAGCTGACCTGTCTGGTCTACTTGCTCTTTATGAGGGGGCAACAGGGCTAGAGAGGGGAAATGACTTGCCTGAGGTCACGCAGCCAGTCTGCAGCCAAGACCAACTAGCTCTCAGTTATTGGAAACATTTATTGAATGCCAGGGCCTTCACTAAGTTTCTTTGGTGGATTTCATTTAGTCCTTCCAGCAATCCATATGGCATTCCTGCCACCCTTTTATAGGCAAGGAAACAAGGTTCAGAGACATCGAGTGATTTACCTAAGGTCACACAGTGAATTTACAATGAAGAGAAAACTAATGATAATAATTTCTTGGCTGCCCTATCCAAACTTAACTCCCCTCCCCCTTACCACACACACACACACACACACACACACGCACACACACACACACTCTTCCTGTCCCTCTGCCCTGCCTATTTTGTTCATTTTGGTACTACTTATTGTCAACAGCTACTTCCTTATCTTGATATTGTCCATCTCCGTCATAGGATATTATCTCCATGAGAAAGGGTTCTATGTCTGTTTTGTTCATTGCTGAATCCTTTGCATCTAGAATGGTGTCTGGCACATAGTAGGTGCTTGATAAATAATGAATGGGTGATGCTGACATTTGAGCACATACTAGGTCAGGCCCTAGACCAAAACCTTTATAGAGAGCATTTCACTTAGTCCTTAGAGTAGCATGCTGGTGTTATCCTCATTTTACAGGTGAGGCTCAGTGAGATGCAGCCGAGTCCCACAGCAAATCTGCAGCTGGGTCAGAACTAACAGTAAGGATAATAATAATAGCTAATGTTTATGTGGCCCTGGCATTGTGCGGAACACTTCTCAAGGGTGGTCTAATGGCGATCCTTAGAGCAGTGCTGTCCAACAGAGCTCTGCAGTGACGCACGTATACAGTGCCTCCAGCCACAGAGAGTTGTTGAGTACTTGACATGTGGCTAGTGTGACTCAGAAAGTGAATTTTTCATTTCATTTTATTTTAGTTAATTTAAATAACCACATAGGACTGACTGGTGGCTATAGCACTGGGCAGCTTGGGTTAGAGCAGGCCCAGGGAGGAAGGTCCCACTATCCATCACATCTGTGCGGCAGGTTGCTCCATAAACACCCTGGGAGATGGGGTGGAAGTTGCCCAAGTTCTTCCCCGTACTAGGCAATGTGTCCCTTTGGGCCTAGGGAGGAGTCCTGGCCCCTCTGCCGTTTGCCTCAGTTGGGTAGCCCTCTGTGCCCTCTTCCTCTGGGCCTAGCTGACTTCTGTTCTCTCTCTTTAGATTTCTACCACTCCAAACGCCGGCTGATCTTCTCCAAGAGGAAGCCCTAACTCGCCTGCTGGAAGCCTCTCGCTCCTGGAAACATGGGAAACGCAGGCCCATTCTACATCTTTTGCCTTAGTTCTTCAGTTTGTGTGTCTTAATTATTATGTCTGTTTTAATTTAAACTCCTCCTCATGTACATAGTCTGCTTGACACCACCCTCCCACCCCCGCCAGCAGCTGGCATTAGAATTATTTAAAGAAAACATTAGACAGCATAATGATAGGCTCACTAGATTGCCAGGTATTTTTATTATGCAAACATTTATTTAAAACCTCCTCATTCTACGCTCTCTATTTCTTTCCTCCCTGAGGTCAGGTGGGGCCGGCATGACCCTCACTTGTTGGGTGGTGCTCTCTGGAGGGGCCTGGTTCCCTCTGTTCACTGTCTCATGGACAATATGAAATTCTGCTCCTTTCCTTCATTCTCAGACCCGAATTTCTTATAATTTGAGAAGAGATAGCACTTTGAAGAGAACCCAGCAGAGTGAGGACATAATCCAAACTTTGGAGTCCCCTCGCTTCCTCTAAAGTTGGGCACGGTGACCTTGAAGTGGGCACAGCCTGGAACAGGGTGGGTGACTGGCATCCTCCTGGCCCTTGATCCATGACTCTGTCCTGTGACAGCGTGGGGCAGGTAGGGTCCTGCAGCCAAGTGTCCACCTCCCTTCATGCCCCTCTGCTACCCACAGGGGTGGTCCCACCCTGTTGGCTTCCATGGGACTTTTCCAGAAGCCTCAAGCGCCCCTCTTTTCCAGCTGGGCTCTCAAGTCCCCTCTGCTCCTCTCCCCTCTTCCATGTCCTTTCCCTCTAGTCCCCTCTCAGCTCTGGGCGGCTGCTCTGGGGTGCTTGCCCCTCCCCAACTCAGTGGACTGGGAGGGAGGGGCAAGCTAGAAGTAGGTTCCCCGTTCTACCTCAGGCAGTTGGAGCAGCGAGCACCCCCTCCTCTCAGCTCTGGGGATAGGGGTCCTGGGTGGTCGGGCAGGCCTCCTTGAGTGGGGGTCTCTCTGTGATAGGGGTAGATAGGTAGGCGGAGAAGATTTTTCTGGGAGGGAGAGTATGACACCAGCCCCTGGAACTCATCTAAGGACCTTCCCCATCTGCTCCACCCTTCCCCCATTCCATTGCACTTTGAATAGCAGCTGAACAAGGAGTCAGGTGTTTTAGATTGTGGGAGTAGGGGCTGTGGACTGGGCTTGCCAAGTGGGCTAACACAGACCTGGGAGTTGTGAGTTATCTTTCCTGGCGCTGAACATCGAGCCTCTAAAGGTACTGAAGCACTTAGTGGGTCTTCCCCAAACGCCTTCCAGCTCCTGTAATATCCTGGCCCAAACTGTTTTCTCTGGCTCCCCACGTGTCCTGGTTCTCCTGTCTTTACTGAGACTGTACGCCTCTCAAGGGCAGGGGCCACCTCCTGTATTGTTCTGTGTTCTTCACAGCCCATCTCCTCCCTCTCCACCCCATCCCCCCGCCCAGTGCTGGGGATGCAACAGGTGCTCAATAAATTAATAAATATTTCTTGGTGACTTTATTTGTGTATATACCTTGTTATTTTTAAGAACAAGTGGGTGGAAATTTTTGGTTGTTTTTATAATTTAAAAAATTGAGCACTTAGAAATCAAGATAGATCAATTTAAGAAGCAGAAGCAAAAAAGAAAAGTCTCACACATAATGGGAAGACAAAGAACCCCCCGCCCCAAGCAGGCGAAGGGAAAAGAGGAATCCCCAGAAAGAGAACTAAATGAAATAGAGGCAGGTAAACTATCAGATATTGATTTCAAAACAATGGTTCTAAGGAAGCTCAATGAGCTCAGTGAGCTCAGAGAGAATTACCAAAAACTATGGGAAACTAAGAGGAACTTACTGCAAACTATATCAGCATGAAAAGGGGCATAGAAACGATCAAGAAGAGAAAAGAGGGAATGAAGAATACAATTTCTGAATTGAAGAACACAGTAGAAGGAATCAAAAGCAGGCTAGATAAGGCAGAGGACCGAATCAGCAAGCTGGAGGATAAGGTAGAAAAAAACCTCCCAGGAAGAGCAAGAAAATGGAAAAAGACTCAAAAAGAATGAAGAGGTGTTGAGGGAAATGCAGGACAACCTGAAATGTAACAATATCTGTATAATGGGATACTAGTAGGAGAAGAAGAGGAGCAAGGGACAGAGAACCTGTTTGAAAACGTAATGATGGAAAACTTCTCTAATTTGAGGAAAGAAAAAGTCACACAAATCCAGGAAGCACAGAAGGTCCTATTCAAGAGGAACCCAATGAGGCCCACTCCAAGACACATCATCATTAAAATGGCAAGTATTGAAGACTAAAGGAAGCAAGGGAGAAAGAGGTAGTAACATACAAGGGAGCCCCGATATGGCTAGCAGCTGACTTCTCAACAGAAACACTGCAAGCCAGAAGGGAATGGCAAGATATATTCCAAGTCATGAAAAGCAAAGGCCTGCAACCAAGCCTGCTCTACCCAGCAAGACTCTCCATCCAAATGGAAGGTGAAATAAGGAGTTTCCCAGACAGAAGAAGGCTAAAAGAATATACCTCCCCCAAACCAGCATTGCAAGATATGCTAAAGGGGTTGCTTTGAGAAGACGAAGAAAAAGAGTATATGAATACCCAGTTCCTTTCACACTCACCGATATTTATATTACCAATATTTTTAATACTTATTAATCTGATTGTGACAATGATTATTATTTTAATTGTTCCTTTATTATTTTTTGAAACTAAACCTGTTTTTGTATATTCCTTGCTTCCTTCTGTTATTTTAAAAAAGTTTTAAATGACTTTTTGGTATTCTTTATCCATCTTTGGACTAAATGTTTGTAGAATTTTTAAAAAATTAAGCATTTAAATTTAATGCAAAAAGCTTAGCAAACAGAGAGCCAAGAGGCCAAACCCTCCCCCCCCCCAAAAAAGAGATAAACAAAAACAAAATAAAAACAGTAAAGCATCATAACCCTACCTTGGCAAAGGTCACCTCTGTCAGTATTTTGGTTTGTTGCAGGTTTTTTTTTAAATAAAGAACATATTGTAGCTTGGCATCATTACTCATCAGGGAAATGCAAATAAAAAGCACAATAAGATACCACTAGGCACCTACCAGAATAACTAAGATGAAAACGGATGACAATGTAAAATGTTAACAAGGGTATAATGCAATTGGAACTCTTATACGTTGCTGGTGGAAATATATTTCAACTACTTGGAAAGCTGGCAATATCTTCTAAAGATGCCTCCCCTCCTGCCTACCTCACGACCCGGGAATTCTATTCCTACATTTGTTCTCAAGAGAAATGAGTACAGGCTTCCACCAAAATACATGTTCATAGCAGCATTTTTCTTAACAGACCCAAACTGGAAACAACCTAAATGTTCATAACAGAAGAGTATATATGTCAATTGTGTATCTTTATTAGTGGAATATCATACAACATTAAAAAACCCCCACAGCATTGTTATACACATGTTCAGATTATCAGTTCATAATTAACCACCCCAAGATTTAGTGGCTTAACACAATAATCTTTTATTTCTTCCCAATTATGAAATTTGGCCAAGAACTACTTTTCAAATGTTAAATCATTCTCTGCTGTAGGGCATGGCTTTGTTCCAGAACCCTAGGGGCCTGAGATGAGGCTCTCCCATTAGGACTTTCCAGAGACTTCACGTGGTTTACTCATCTTCCGTGTAGATTTCTATCTAGTACTGTGTGATATGCTGGGTTGCACTTCCCAAGTGCTTGTCCCTCAGCATGAACCCATCACAGAGCCCTCTTTTGCTCTGGACTCCACTCAAATATGGCAGCTTCCCAAGTCCTCCAACAGATGGGCTGGAGCATAGCAAATGCCACCCCCTCCCACCCCAATCCAAATTGGTCCACCCAGGGCTATATCTCTTTTTAGTGGTAGAATGTCCCCAGTATAATAACTTGCCCTTTCCCATAAAAGGAATATCCCAGCATGGCCCAGTTCATTGACCACTTAAAACTTAACTGATGTGATACGTCCCTTTCCTGATGTGGATTGGAAAGAATACATTGGCCATCCTATTAGATTCTTACAGTCAAAGTCTGTGTAGACTATTCTAGCAAAAATACCGTACGTGACATAATGACTGCAATTAGAGCTACCATGTTGCTTCGCTTGGTTGTTACAGGAGCTGTATGGGGAGGGTTGAACAGGGGATATGACTGGGCCACACTGCATCCTTTGAGATGGGATTGATCTCTGCAATTTCACCTGTGGTGTGTGGTATTGCTTCTGATTTACTAACTTGACTAGTGGAACAATTTTAGAGACTTCTACTTGGTTCTTATTTCCATAATGGTTCTTATTTTACACATTAGGGAAGCAGTGTGAGGGTTCTGCCATCTGTTAAGTCTATTCATCCCAGTTTGCACTCAGGGGCTAGGAAATAACCACAGAGTGGGCTCACAGACCCACTGGACTCTGGGGTGGACCAGGGCAGGATTCCATATGTCCCTCTACTCTAAAAGGAGTGTATAATGGTATTTTGGGGTCCCCTGAAACTAGCGTAAGCTCAGACGCTATCTAACAGACCTCAGAAGATCTGGTCATGCCCTTCCCATACTTTCTGGCAGTTCTGGTAAATAGCAAGAGGACACCATGGGGGAAAGAACTGAGGAGATATTTATTTTATAGTCTTTCAGTGGTATTGTGGGCTTGGGTCTGAGGGCTGTCGCAAACCTGGAAACCAGTGAGAGACTGCCACTTTCTATCATAGCAGTGGCATTAGCCTCTGCTCACCCTCCTTGATCTGCTGTGGTTAAATCAAGCAACATCCTCATTAAACGCTCATCTCCCATACACGTGGGGACACCACTGCCACAGGGCGCTGCAGATCAAGGACCCGTGGTTACCATTCAGGCTTTGTGCCCACCTTGCCTCTGATGATTCAGTGGCCCTCTATGGCCTCTGCCCCTCCTGGATCTTAGTGTCTCTAGTGACAGTGCCCATGGACTCCATGGCAGCACCTCCTCAGCCAGCACTGGGGTCTTCTTACTAGTGTATCCTTTCCTACTTTGAGAAGGAAGGGTCTTCTGGGCACTAAGGTGGGGAGACAGAAAGCTGGTGGATTCTCATGCATTAAGTCCATTCTATCTCGTCCACCTCTCTGAGCCTTCTAAGCCTTCCTAGTACTCTCCCAAGGCAGTTTCAGCATTGCCCCATCATTGGCTGTAGGCTGTCACTGTGCCTAAGCTTTAAGGCCAATTCAGCAGTGTGTGAGGACCAGCTCCAGAGGGCCTTGCCAGGTGTTCAATCCTGAATCGCGCGCGAGAGAGGCGTCCATAAACAGCCTTTATCCAGCCCTGTATTCCTCCTCTCCCCAGACCCACTCCCACTCTCCCGCATCTCCTATGTGTGTTTCCCTGTTCAGTACCTACCAGCCAGACCTGTAGCTTTTTTGGTAAGTTATTCCCTCCAGTAGCAGGGACTATACTTTCCTGCTTGGGCAATGCTGAGACTCAACCCTAATTATTGGTCTAGAGAAGGGGAGGGCAAAGTGGAGTTCAGAAGCCAGCTGCCTGTTTTAATAGAAAGTTTTACTGGAATGCAGACACACCCATTTGCTTACTTATTGTCCATAGCTGTTTTTGCACTATTATTTTAAGTAGTACAGAGGCAGACTTCAGTAGTTGCCACAGAGGCAACGTGGCCCAAAAGCTTAAAATATTTACTCTGTCTCTGAAGAAAACGTTTGCTGACTCTGGTCTAGTGCAGCGAAGGGAGGTGGTGTGGCTCTTGAGGAAGATAAGCATCACCTTGTGAAGCATCCAGGTGAATGTCTGTGTGGATTCAGGTAATGGGAGGGGATTCTGCTCTAGCAAGGAGGGGGCGCCTCTGCAGGCCTGGAGGGCTCAGAGGAAGCTGAGGATCCAAGGTTCTCAAGGGTGTACATCCAAATATCTCCATTCCAGGCCTCATTGCCCGGCCCTTTCCCTCCATCTGTGGCTGTGCATTCAGTCTCACTTGTAGCTTCACTGCCCTTACAGTCAAATCCTGAAGATGCTTATCAGCACAGCCTGCCCCTGGCCGACAAGAGCTGAGGGTGATAGAATGCTCTTGTGGGGCCCTCCAGTTTTGCACAACTTGCCCTGGGTTAAGCCTGTCATTCTCTTTCTTCAAGGCCTCTAGGGCAGTTAACAAAAGCCAGCCAGCTCCACAGTCCCATAATTAACATTGCCCTTATCTTTCGAGGGTTCGCCCTGTTCAGTGTTTGCCTAGGTCAGTGCTGCCCTGGAATCCTGTACAACTCACCCCGTGCACCTGGCGCAGCTGTCTGGTCACTGTGATGCAGCAGCCTGCTCAGGAGGTCACCACCCTCCTTACCATTGGTGGTCAGGTCCCCATGGGCATCTCACAGGCGAGGGCTCCATTTTCAGACGCCCAACTGCCATTTCTAGTACCAGCTGTCCCTGAGGTTTTTCCCTCCCAAAAGCAACATGAGACAAGGACTTGTGTGCAGGGCGCTTACTTGGAGACTGTGAGGAAGGAAAGGAAAAGCCACTGATGGTGTTGCTGAGCAAGCTCTGCTGTGTGCAGCTGGGACTGAAACCCCTCGGGGTCTGACGAAGCCACGAGGAACGTGCCCTAGAATTGTCCCTCACTGGCTGAGGGCTGCCTCCAGGGTCAAGTTCAGGTTACTTCTCACAGATGAAGCAAGTTCCTGGGATGCTGGAGCAAACCAGAAGAATGTGAGCATTTGAGGTGGGAAGCTACATCCCTGCCAGGGACTATCTACGAAAGCTTCAGGTGACCACAGATGTGGGCCTGGGAGGCAAGGGGCTGCCTTAACCCCTTCAGCCAGCACAGTGCCCAGGCCAACACGCTGGCAAAAAATCACTGGGGCTTTACCCTCTCACACCCAGCCCACAGAAATGGGAGCTCCATGAGGGCAGGTCTTTGCCTATTTTGTTTGCTGCTGTATCCCAGTAA
This sequence comes from Pteronotus mesoamericanus, assembly GCF_021234165.1. Lineage (NCBI taxonomy): Eukaryota > Metazoa > Chordata > Mammalia > Chiroptera > Mormoopidae > Pteronotus > Pteronotus mesoamericanus. Next base: position 6,717,418 of record NW_026555085.1, read on the forward strand.
CTAGAAAGTGCCCGGCACACAGTAGGTGTTCAACAGATATTTGACAAATGATTCACCATGGCTTGAATTTCCTTCTTGAGCTGAGCACTCGTCTCCCAAGCCCCACCCCAGACCCGTTCCTCAACCCGACCCCCACCCTGTCTCGGCACGCTGGTCGCTGGTCACTGCTTCTGGTCACTCGACAGTCAGTCTGGCCTATGAACAGGCCATCTGCAAATTGGCAGGATCACAAAAATAACAACCACTGACATTGATTATCATCTGCCTAACATGGCTCTACATGTTTGATAGGATTTATAGCATCAAATCCTTGCAACATACTCACAGGGTGGGCACTATTATTGTCTCTGTTTCACGGATAAGAAACTGAGGCAACAAGCCCTTAAGTCACTTGCCTGAAGTCACGCCTCTAGGAAGTGGTGGGGAGCCAGGATATCCACCCTGATGACCAAGGTCATACTGCCTGCTCAGTTAAGCAGAAAGGGGAAGTGCCTCATCCAGAGCCACCACCACTGTGACAATTCTAAGAGGAGGCCTGGGGGGGACCTATCATCTTCTGTGCCCCTCTGCGGTCTTTGCTATAACTTAGGTTTTCTCAGTCTTATGTAAAGTGTGCTATGTAGATGCAGCCTCCAAACAAAGTCCTTTTAGAGCCAGCAGTGGGAGGCAGGGGGACTCGGGTCTCCTAATTTGAACCCAGCTCTTGCCACCACACCCCAGAACAGAGTGTCTTGCTTCGGGGTTTACTAGACTGTGAAGAGAATTCAAGTATCTTTAGGGAATTGGGAATTCATGAGTGCAAAAACTTTCTCATTCATAGAATGGTCTTATTGTTTTTGATCTTTGTTCATTAATTCAGTTTTTGTAAAAGGTGGTTTCTGAGCTTAGTGTTTTTAAGTCCGGCTACACTGTATTTTAAAATGAGCTCTGCTGTTTCCAAAAAGGCCTGGATCCAACCTTTTCCTTAGGACTGCTCCGATATGTCCAGCGATGCGCTCAGGGGCCAGTTCCGCCCGGGGGCTGGTGTAGAGGGTGAAGCCAGGCTGCGCACTCCAGGGCCTCCAGGGCTCTGACCCCCACCTTCTCTGCGACGGTGGGGCGGGGCACACCTGCCAACTGAGGCTGCCTTGAGATCCTGGAGGATGGGTCTCAGAAATCTAATTTCATTCTGTTCAAAGAGAAGTGGAGAGAGCCCCTCACTGGAGAGAAAAAAAATCCTGGATTTGTCGTATTTGTCCAAATCCAGCAGCAAAAACTGGTGGGCTTTCTTTCTGAATATATCCAGATTTCAGTCATCTCTCATCATCACCTCCAGTGCTGCCCTCCTGGTCCAAGCTGTCACGTCTTGTCTGGATTATTTTAACAGCCTCCTCACTGGTCTCTGCCTGGTATAGTCCATTCTCCACAGTGGAAGCAGCTAGAAGGATTCTTGTAAAACCTGTGCTGGATGACGTCACCCTCCAATGGCTTCCATCTCCTTAGAGTAAAACCAGACCCTTACATGACCTACGTCATGTAGGTCGTACTATCTGCTCCCTCTGACCTCATCTCCACTCTTCCCTCTGTTATCTGCTGCAGCCACACTGGCCTCCTCCCTGTTCCTCAGGTGCACAGAGCAGGCTCCTGTCTCAGGGCCATCGCACGCCCTGCTCCCTCTCCCGGGACACTCTTCTTCCGATCTCCTTCCTCACACACTCTATTCTAACATCGCCTCCTCAGACGGGCCTCCTCTGGCCACCCCCTCAAAAATACACCTCCCCCCATTCTATTCCTTTACTCTGCTTTACTTTTCTTCACAGCATTTATTGCTACCAGACATTATATTACATACGGGGTTTGGGGTTTTTTTTCCACTTTTCTCAGTGTCTAGCACAGGGTGTGGCGCGTATTATACTCAATAAATATTTGTTGAATTTAAAAAATGCCTTATTTACTTCAGTAAAGCTACAGAAACTTCCTGAGTATCAGTTTCCTCGGTGGTAAAAAGGAGATAAAAGGATGGTTGGTTGTGAGAATATATATTTATTTAGAAACTAAATTTATTACTTTTGAAAATTTTTGTTTTGAAATCATTTCCGACATAGGAAAGCTGCAAAAATAGTAAAACCGTTTCCATGTGCTCTTCACCAATACATCTTAAAAATTAACATTTTACCATGTTTTCTTCATCATTTTCTGTCTGAATTCCTACAACTTATTCTTAAATATATTTTCGAATGGGTAATGTGTAAAGATGGTTCAGAATAAATAGTGAAACACAAATCTCCCTCGTTCATCTCAGCACTTCTCTTCAGCCCAACTGCTACCTGTGTATTCTTGTATATTCTGAGATATTATTTCAGAAATATTATTTTTCATTGAATTTATTGTGATGGTGTTGGTTCATAAAATTATATAGGCTTCAAGGTGTACAATTTTTTAACACGTCATCTATATATTGCACTATGTGTTCACCTACCCAAGCCAAGTCTCCTTCCACCGCCATTTACCCCCTGTGCCCTCTCCAGCCTCTCCCCGTCATCTTGCCCTCTGGTAATTACCAAACCGCTGCCTGTCAGAAACATCCTAGGTATTTACAAACATACATGAATGCATATGCATTTACATGGCATACATTTCATCCACATCCACACACATGCTTGTTTTTTTCATGCGAAACATACTATGCTCACTATTTGACATCTTACTATTGTCATTCAACAATAGATTTTGAAAGTCATTCTATATGGATCTACCTGGGTCTTCCTCATTTTCTTCACAGCTGCACAGTAAACCATTGTAAGTATATATCAGAGCTTATTTAACTAGTTCCCTGGTGATGAAATTTTAGGTTGTTCCCAATCCTTTGCTACTATATGCGATGCTGTAATAAATATCCTTTTATGTCATCATTTTGTATTGTACATCACCTGTAAGACAAGTGACTAGGAGTGAAATTGCTGAGTAAAAAGCTTTTTGCATTTTAACTGTCAGATTTCACCACATTTCTTTTCCTGAAAGACATACCAGTTTATGTTCTTACCAACTAGGTATGAAAGTGTCTCCTTACATCCTTTACAAAGCAAGTTATATATTTTTTAAGTCTTACCAACTGGATAACTACATTGTAGTTTTATTTTTTATTTCTTTTATTACAAGTCAAGATAAACATTTTTTCATGTTTTTTAAAAATGATATTTTTTTCTTCATGAATTGTCTATTCATACATGATGCCACTTTCTCATGATGCATTACTGGTTTTTCACTGATCTGAGGGAACTTGTGATATAAAGAGTAAATTAGCCTATTTTTCTGTGACATAAATTTTATTTACAGTTTGTCTGCCTTTTGATTTGTCAACAGTGACTTTTTTGTTATTCATTTGCTTTATTTTTTCTATGAAAAAATTTCTATATAGTCAAATGTCTCAATATTCTCTCTTATGGCTCCTAATGCTTTGTGATATGCCCAGAAAGGATAGGCCCGCTCCAAGATTATTGAGAAATCACCCCACGATTCCGTGTGCCATCTGCTCAAACACACAGAAAACCAGAGGGAAGAATAGAAGGAGCCGCGGCCGCCCACCGACTTCCACAGCGGTCGGGGCAGGGCGGGGCCAGTATTGTTTTATCTACGCCCCGTCCATTCCTCCATCCCGCGAGTATTTTGAAGCAAATACCAAACAACTTAATTGTATAATTTTTTAATATTTATATTTTTGACCCATATGAAATTATTTTAGAATTAAGGTTCCAACTTTTTTTCCTTGCAAACACCTAACCCATTCTTCCCATGGTTTATTGAGTAAACCATCTTTCTCACTGGTTTGAAATGCTACCTTTATTATATGCTAAATTCCTATATATATATATATATATATATATATATATATATATATATATATATATATTTGAGTTTATTCCTGTCTATTCTTTATTCTGTCCCATTGATTCATCCATTTGTATTCATGCTTCAGTACCACGCTATTCTAATAGTTGTGGCTCTACAATGTATTTTGGTGTTAGGATAAACTATTCTCTAAAAGATGATTTAGATGTAAGCTTCCCCTGGTGTCTCAGGACACTGCCTGAGAGTGAGCACCTGAGGTAAGGTATGGTGTGTAGTTTTATAACCAGTGTTAGCCATAACTATGCCCATAAACACCCTGGCTGGGATAAGGCATGGCATCACCATGGCAACCAGAGAGTAGGGTCCAATTTCTGGCTTTGCCATTGAGGACCAGGTGACCTTGGGCAGTCCACCTCACCCTTCGGAGCCTCTGCTTAGAAGGACTTCCCTCCCAGCTGCAGCAATCCAGTTCCAGGATTCTGGGGCAAGGGGGCCTCGGGAAAACCAGACAAAATTGTGAAAGGATAACCAGTGGCCACTTCTGCAGGAAGTCTCAGAAATTAACAAAGGAGATTGGCTTGCTGGGGAACGGAAGAATGATTAAGCAAGAGACAAGACTGTTAACAGTTCCAGAGCCAGTGTGCTCCTGAACGGGCAGGTCCAGGAGGCAACAGGCTGCATGCACGGCTGGAGTCTTTGAGAGGTAGGAGCCTCCCCTGAGTTGCAATGCTTGCTTTCTTTGGAGAGATGAGGATGGGGGAGGCAGCGGCGGTCCCCATTCAGCTCCTATGACAAGGGTGCAAAAGGCCAAGTTCTCTTTTCTTTTGAATTTGGGGCTCTCTGCATGATCTAATGGAGGGCACCTGGGCAGGAGACTTGGGTACGTTATTTACCCTTAAATGGTCATGTGATCTTGGGCAAGTCATCTGGCTTCTCAGAGCCTCCGTTTCTCTATCAGGTTAATGAGGGGGAGAGAGGTGAGCAAACCAAGGCATAAGGTGGGGCCTCAGACCCCTCAACTTGGACAATTTAGGTTTTGTGACTCTTGCTATTATTTGCAGTTATTGAAGTAAGTGGGTTGAGAGCTGACCCAGTCCCTCGCTACTTTGGCGAGAGAAGGGTGGGATTGGGGAAGTCCTGTGGCACCTGCAGACGCTGTATTGTGATTCTGCCACTGTCCTCACCCTGTCCTTATATAGCTCTCCATTTCCTGACTGAAAACCCAAGGTGCCCGCCCCCCGCCCCCGAGGAATCCTGCAGCAGGGAGCTGATTCCTATGGATGCATGGGAGTGGGATCCATTTGCTCTCCTCTGGCTTCAAACTTTGTATGATTTCTTAGGCGAGGAATGTGAGAAGGAGTTGTGCTTTGGGGTGTATGTATGTGTGCCCCTGGTCATGAGGGAACTCCATGAGTGACCTCCAGGAAAAGAAGGGTTGACTGGCTCAGAGGGCTGATGCTGGGCCCTGTGGCAGAGGGGGACTGGGTGCTTCTTTTTTATAAAATGTCTCCTGAAAATGGGCTGTGGAGGTGCAGCCTAGGACCTCCCGAAAACGGACATTAGGAGTGTCCTATGTCCTGGAATATGGCCACAGGGAATTTATTTCAAGATTCTAATGTCTTTATGGAGCCTGACAGACTCAGCATTGTGGCACCAACATCACAGTAAACTCTTCCCCCAACATATCAGTTCTAGAAGCGTCTGTAATGGGAATCTTATCTTGCTGCCTCATGTGTGTTATCTCTGTCAACGGAAGAACATGTGAAACCTAATTTTCCAAATCTCACCACCCTGAGTAAAGCCTGCCCCCATGCCCTGCCCCACGAAGCCCTTGTCCCACCCATGCCTGCTCTGGCGGGCATCTGTGATCCACAGACAGGCCTTCTGCCACCAAGAAGTTGCCTCTCCAGGGAGTGGTCTTGGGGGAAATCCATCCCGTGGCCAACACATTTTGCTACTGATGTTTCTGAGGCTTGGGGCCTCCCTCCCTCAGTTTTCTCATCTGTTAAGCAGGGATAAATCATATCTGCACTGTACCTGGCTTTTATGAGGCTCAAATGGAATGTCACCCTCAGCCATGTCGTCATCACCATTGTCACTGCCACATTTACCAGCCATCGTTGTATGCTGGGCACAGCTGTGAGTGTTTTTCATGGATTATAGATTCAGCCACTGTTGGCGGAGTGCAGGCTGTATGTGAGGCACTGTTCTAGGCATTTATTTGGGTTGGAGCAGTGAACAAAAGAGTCAACTCCCGACTCACGTGAGGCTTATATTTCAGTAAGAGGAGGTGGAAGTTTTACAAAGTAATTGAATGAAAGATTATTCTGCGAAGGTGACAAGTGCTAAGAGGAAGTAAAGCTAGAATGGGGGGTGGTAATTCAACTTTAATTTTGTCATCCCCATGTGGTAAATACTACTACTTTCATGTTCCAGTGAGGAACCTGAGGTACAGGGAAGCTATGTTGCTTGCCCAAGGCCACACAACCAGCAAGGGACAGGACAGGGAGAGGCAGATTCTGACTCCAAAGCACTGTGACTAGAAGTCACCTCCTTCTTGGGCCTTCTTTTCCACATCTATGAGTCAAGAGTTGGGGGCAAATTGCCATGGGGGAAAGGGCGCCCATTCCTAGTTTCCCTAAGGGAACCACCTGCACGTCTGCTCACCACTCTGCTCGCATTCAGTTGGTGCTCAGTAAATGCTTGTCACTTAAGTGCATGCTAGGTCTTGGGAGGCATTTGGCAGAAGGGAGTCTTCTCAGAAGGGGTGTGCTGGTAACTGCTCTGTGGGAGGAAAAAATCCTGATGTGTTGCGTTTGCCAATTTGTGTGGAGTGAATACTCCCACAGTGGCTCAGGCCAAGCCACTGGGTGAGGAAGAGATGAGCATGGCTGGCTCCAAAGCGCCCTGAGCGCGGGCTCCGGCACACCACGGCAGCTCAACAGCTGTGACCGGGAAACCGCACAGGGAACAGGCTTGGAAGGCCCCAGGGGTGACAGGCAAAGAGACGGACAGATGGAGAGAAACAGATGGAGGGACAAAACAGACAGGAAGAGACAGAGGCTACTTCACTTTCAAGTTTGGGGGCCTCCCCCAGGGTGAGGAATTGCTTCTTTAAAGTCCTGTGCTTTCTGTGTGAGGGGATTTGCCCCAGGCGTGACTGGACCAGTGGCTCTAGGCCCCTGGAATGAACCCATCATCCCTGAGGCAGATCTCCCTGACCCTGCCACTCAGCCTGTCTATTACCTTTGGCCCCAAAAGAGAAAGCCCAGAGGGGGTGTCTTGTTCCTGTTGCTTCAGTTCCTTTGCACATGCCGTTCACTGCTTTTAAACCCTACCTGCCACCTTTAGAGCTTGACTCAAGTCCCACAGCCCATAGGAAGCTTCCTTGCTGTGCTCACGTCAAGCCTCTCCCAGGCCGTGCAGTCCTGTGTACCCCAGACTTAGTCCCTCCAGGGCAGGCCCCCGACTGCCCCTTCCAAACTCCAGCCTCCCTTTCTTCTGCCCTGGGGCCTCACCGGGACAAAGCCTTATCCATTAAAGTCTTTGTTAATTGACTGACTGACCTTAGACCATCAGTGAGAGATGAAGGGACCCTAGTTCATGAATTGGACAACCCTTACCTGAGTACCTACTATGGGCCAAGGATCTGCTGGAAAAAACGTGAACCAAGGTGCACAGTGACATCCATAAGGGAGCCCAGGGCATCATGGAACCACAGACAAGGGGATGTTGAACCCTACTTGAAATTGGGGATGGATGCAGGGAAGGCTTGGAGGAGGCTGACTCTAATCTGAGGGAGAGAGAGGTCTCAGCTAAGTGAGGGGCTAGAGAGTCAGGGAGGTTGGGACAAAGGGAGCAAGGGTGGGAGGAATCTGGCCTCCTAGGAGTGAGGAGTGATTGAGGGGGCTGCTGTGGACTGCGAGGGGTGTGGCAGGGGAGGGAAGGATGGGCACATCCCACAAGCCCACCATGGGGGAGCTCCGGATTCCTTGGTGGGTGTGTGGAAAGAGTAGTGAAAGGGTATTGACGGAGGAGGTACCCGTGGTGGGATCCCCTCCCACAAGGTGAGGTGTGAGGAAATGAGCTGGAGGAGCAGCAGGAGAGACAGCTTACAAGGTGCTTCCGGTCTTCAGACAGAAGGACTCTGGACGACCCTGTGTAACCATCCCCAAGCCCTAAACAGAACCTATCGCGCAGGGGGCTCTTTCATATAACATCCAGAGAAAGCTGGTCAGTTGGCGTGAGATCTGAAGATGAGGGCACGTGGATAGCTCAGGGAAGAGCATTCCAGGCAGAGGGAACAGAAAGGGCAAAGGCCCTGAGCAGGGTGGGCTGGAGGCCATGAGATCAGAGAAGCCAGCAGGGGTCCAATCAGACAGGGCTGCATCACCCAAGGTGGCTTTTCTCCAGGGGTAACAGGAAGCCATGGGGAGATTTCGGCAGGGATGACTGTGCAGCAGCCCATTGCCCCCTCACCATTCTTGGTCCCCAGGCCGAAGCAGCATGGAGACTGGACAGAGAGTGGCCCGAAAAGCCCGGAGATTGGGTTCCAGCCGCCGGAGGCAGATGCGAGAGCCCACTGATGGCCAGGATGCCCCTGTGGCTCCAGAGCCAGAGTCCTGGTCCTCCCAGGCAGCTGCAGAACTGCAGAGCTTCTTCCACGCCTGTGGTGCCATGGAGAGGGGCTTTGTCACCCGCAAGGACCTGGAGGTGAGTTGAAGACCACTGAATCCCTTTTTAAGACTTGCCACCCTGGGAATGCAGGGCTTGCTGCTTTGTCCTCTTCCTCTCATCTAAACTTTGATCTCAGAAAAGGCCAGGAATTTGTTTATACTAATGTGTAAATGGCTGATAAGGCTCTATGTGTCCCTCTCTTTCAGAAACATTTACACTTAAAAATTTATATACATATACATATTTTTAGAGAGAGAGGAAGAGAGAGAGAAATAGTGAAATAAGAGAGAAACATTGATTAGCGGCTGCACACACATGCTCTGACTGGGGATTGAACCAACAACCTAGGTATGTGCCCTGATCAGGAGTTGAACCCATGACCTTTCAGAGTACAAGACACCCCTCCAGTCAACTGAGTCGCACTGGCGAGGGAAGAAACATTTACACTTTAACAAAGGAAATGATTTTAAGCCAAAGAAGTAACTTGCAAATGATATAATTCTAGGCCCACTGAGCAGGAAAATTTATCTTAGGGAGCAGTCAGAGGTCTGGAAATCAAATCATGTTGATGACTATAAGCTTGAAAGACAGATAAGAGCAGCCATGGTTGTGTGTCCCACTAAGGAGTCTTAGGCTCTGGCCTAGGTTGAATTGACTGGTTTTCCTTCGGTTTTTCCTCGCTCTCTGCAAAGGGCCTGTGTGTGTTGCTAGTCTCTTTCTGGTACTGCTTCAAGCTCCAGATTTTGTCCTTCTCCCAGCAAAGCTGACCTTTCTTATAGTCCAGCCTCAAGGCCACAACAAGGTATGAACGGTTGATATTAAAATATAATTTTCAAAAGGGTTAAAAAAAAGCTTTCAAGTAAATATAATATCAGCATTTATCAAAGGTCTTACCTAACTATTATTGTTATTAATTTTTGAGGGAATCAGTTAGATGTTATGATGGGTTTAAAGCACATTTTAGCCTTGGCTGGTGTGGCTCAGTTGGTTGGAGCAGTGTCCTGTACACAGGTCTTGGGTTCAATTCCTGGTCAGGGCACAAACAGAGGTTGGAGGTTTGATCTCCATTCGGGGCATGTACAAGAAGAAAACCAATCGGTGTTTCTCTCTCACATTGATGTTGCTGTCTGTCTGTCTGTTTGTCTGTCTCCCCCTTCCTCTCTCTATAAAAACAATGGAAAAATGTCCCTGGGTGAGGAATGAATGAATGAATAGAAAGAATTTGAGAAGCTAGGATTTTTGTAGGTGATATGACAGAAGAGTGTTATAAGATTGTTTAGTTCAATTTTAAAAATGACTCATGTCCAACATGCTATAAATCTTTGGAGTTATCTGTTCTGCTAGGAAAAATTATTTTCATCTCTCCTGGACAAAAATTTACAAGTTAACAAGTACCTTCAGAAAGTCTGGGACTTTCAATTTAAGGTAAATAAAGGGATGACCTAAGTGCATTTTTCTAGTCTATACCCTGCTTGAAAGGATGTGCCACCTACCTTATTTCCAAGTCTCAGACTTCAGAAATCTCTGTTATTTGCCCTGCTGTCTAGAGTGACCGTCTGTCTCAGTATGCCTGGGTTGGAAGGGCATCTGGGTTGGATGTGGCACTTTCAGTGCTAAAGCTGGCCACCCTATGTCTATCCTAAGGCCAGGAAACCAACCCAAGACTCTCTTCCCACCAGCTTTTACCCACAGCCCCTATAAATGTAAGGGACTTCCTCTCTTTTTAAGGTTCCCATTTTCTAAGGTCTGTCCCCTGCCCAGGAATGGCTTCCTTGTCACCTTGTTCCTAAGAGGGCTTTGCAGGCGTTGACTCCTGTTCCTTGCAGAGGACTTGTCAGACCTGATTGAATGAGAATCATTCTCCAATATGACACTGCAGTTACACAACTGATTTATCTAGCTGTATCTCGGCAAAAAGGAGGACAGATTTTTACTGGACCTGTGTAAGTGACTGTGTTGCCATGGAAAGTAAGGAGATTTGGTAAAAGGATTGGTTTCTGAACTGGGGTCGGGGGTTGGTAAGAGTCAGATACCATTTAATATGTTTAGATTCAGTTTACCAAAGCTGTAATCTACTAAACTGAAGGTTAGAGACAGCTCAAGAAGACAGAGAAAGAACTTTCTCACAGATCCACAAAAACAGAACAATAAAAACAATACCAACTATATTCCCAACGCAAACCGCAATGAGGCTTCCTTGAGCCATTTATTCAGTTCCATGGAATTAATCCTTGTTCTGCTGGATCTTGCGTGAGCTGGCTGCTTCTGAACTCAAAAGAGTCCTGCAAATTGTCAGCCCTCCAGCTCAGTCTGAAGGGTGGTTAATGTCAGCTCAGCGTCCTGTCCCCAAGCGAAGCACCAGTAGTTCAGAGAGCCTGGTGCAGTCCTTTTCCACAGGCTTTCAGCCTGTCCTCGGTGAAAGGTACAAACTGTGGCCTGCAGCTTTTAGCGGAGCCTTCAGGCAAAGTAGAAACTTATTTAGTAATGAGACATAACGATTTCATAAAGGTTTGACCAGTGTTTCCCCTGGAGACAAGGATGTATTATGAATAGCAAAGGCATTGAGAAATCTCCATGGCCACCCCATAAAGCATGCAACTTCTGAAATAGTTCTATTAATAGCATTTTACCTATGTAAATTTTGCCTAGGAAAGGATGAATATCTTTTCTAAGTTGACAATTCTTCCTATGATTCTCTTCTGTTTTGCATCCAAACTGTACTTAAGATCAGATCTTGTTACAGATTAAAGCTTCAGTTTTTATTTTTTATACTTATCAAATATTACATTATTTTTCTTTATTGATAATGATCAACTTGTTGAAGCAGGTGTTAAACACAACTGTATTAATTAATCTCAATAAACTTAAAAATATACTTTTAAATATGTCTATTTATCACATTTATATATATATATATCATATCTTTATCCAGTCATCCATTGATGGACATTTAGGTCATTTCTGTGTCTTGGCTATTGTAAATAATGCTGCAATGAACTTGAGAGAGCATATATCTTTTCAAATTAGTGTTTTTATTTTTTTCAGATAAATACCCTGATGTGAAATTGCTAGATCATACAGTAGTTTTATTTTTAATTTTTTGAGGAACCGCTATACTGTTTTCCAGAGTATCTGCACCAATTCATAATCCCCCCACAAGTGCACAGGGGTTGTTCCCTTCTCTCCACATCCTCACCAACACTTGTTATTTCTTGCTGATGATGCTCTCATAATAAGGTGAATTATTTAATGAATATAGAGGAAGATATCCCGAAGGGTTTTTTCCCCTAAACTTACTATCTGATATTGGGAAGGCAGTATCAAAAGAGCTATTAAAGAAGTTTGGCCACTAGATTAAGATAGGATCACGAGAGCCTGAGAAATAGTACTTGGTTACCTATTTAATCAAAGTGACAATAACATACAATATTTTGAAACAGACATAGAGGAAGTAACACCATTGTAAGGCTATTTAGCTCTTTCATATAAGAGAGGTACCTTGGATTTTTTTCCTTTGGGAAAAATTAGAAAATGATAAAGCCAAAACATAGCAGAGAGATTTATTCTGTTGAGAAATGGGATCGGTTATCTGGGCAACTTACACAGAAGACAAATAATAACCTCTCTTTAACCCTTGTTAAGAGCTCTAAAACCAATTTATCATTTTAATAGAGATGGAGCCCAATTCTAGTTTTGCATTAATATAACACATGGCAGTAAAAATTTCACAAGTTTTATTTTCAATTTATTTTTAAACCCATCAAAACTGAGGCAAATTTCGCAAAATGTCAAAATTTCATAGCTTATTTTCAGACTCAGGTATTATAAATCAAGGCAAATAAGATTCCCCTTCAGCAAATCCCCTGGAACTCTCTACACCCATTCAGGTTTTGCCTTTTATATTTTTTCATGTTCTGGAACAACCAGACACTTAAAGACAAAACCACTTCCTTTGACCCTTGGAAAGCAAAAACACATCCCATTTTTCTTGCAGACACAGTGGATTTCTCTGTCACTATTCCTAGTACCTCAGACACTTGTAGTGACTATAACTTTTAACCAAAGTAATTAACCTCCATTTCACAGAATGAACTGGGGGGTAAATAATTGTGAACTGTTTGTAGTATATAAGCATTTCAGTAGACTAGCAAAGCTCACAAGTACACATAACATGACTTTGTCATCCTACGTATCCCTCGCACAACTTTAAAAAAATGGTGACGAAATATACCTAACATAAAACTTACCATTTTAACCACTTTTATGCGTACACAGATATTAAATGATTCACATTGTTATGCAATCATCACCCCCATCCACATCCAGAACCTCTTCATCTTCCCCAGCTGAAACTCTATACCCACTAACCAATAACACCCATTCTCCTATCTCCCCAATTCTACTTTCTATCTCTATGATTTGACTACTGTAGGTCCCTCAGATAAGTGGAATCATACAGCACAGTATTTGCCTGTTTGTGGCTGGCTCATTTCACTTAGCGTAATGTCTTCAAGGTTCATCCATGTTGGAGTGTATGTCAGAATTTCCTTCCTTTTTAAAGGCTGAATAATATTTCATTGTATGCATCTACCACATTTCATCTATTTGAGTTGCTTCCATCTTTTAGCTGTTGTGAATATTGTTGCTACGGATGTGAGTGTACAAATATCTACTTGGGTTTCTGCTTTCACTTGCACAATTATTTGAAGTGCCCAAAATTAATTTACTCATTAACATAACCTAAAGATATAGCTGCTCTCCAGCACATAAAAACAAGAAGCAAAAAGATATAAACTTAAAATTATGCTTGGCATTTAAAGTTTCAGTGTTATATTTTAGTTAATTAAGTTAATATTAATTCAGGTTTTTCAAGTTACTAAAGATCTTCCAAATCGTGTTTAAAGTGACATACTACAAAATATAAGAACTGTTAGCATAAAATTTGTTAGAATAATGAATCAATTCAATTGAACACAAATTTAAATTTTTATAATCTTAAATTATGTACAGATAATTTGACCAATAAGACACAATAAGAAGTGTAGGGCATTCAGATCAATTCGTTTCCTTACAAAAACCAAATCCAGATGTTATAAAAAATAAAATGTATATTTGTATTATACTTTCTAAAAAACTGTATTTTGTTGCTCATGCTATTACAGTTGTCCCAATTTTTTCCCCTTTGCTCTCCTCCACCCAGTAACCCCCACGCCCCCTGGCAACCCCCCATCCTTTGTTCATGTCCATGTGTCATGCATATAGGTCCGTTGGCTACTCCATTTCCTGCACTGTACTTTATATACCCATGGCTGTTCTGTAACTATTTGTACTTCTTAATCCCCTCGCCTTTCACCCATTCTCCCCCACAACGCCCTCCCATCTGGCAACCATCAAAATGCTCTCTATCTATGATTGTCTCTGTTCTTCTTCTTTGCTTAATTTGTTTTTTAGATTCAATTATTGATAGATATGTATTTATTGCAATTTTACTGTTCATAGTTTTGAACCTCTTTTTCTTAGATAAATCCCTTTAACATTTCATATAATATTGGTTTGGTGATGATAAACTCCTTTAATTTTTTTCTTGTCTGGGAAGTGCTTTGTCTGCCCTTCGGTTCTAAATGATAGCTTTGCTGGATAGAGCAATTTAGGCTGTACGTCCCTGCTTTTCGTGACTTTGAATTTTTCTTGCCAATCCTTTCTAGTTTGCAAAATTTCTTCTGAGGAATCAGCTGACAGTCTTATGGGAACTCCCCTGTAGGTAACTGCTTTTCTCTTGCTGCTTTTAAGGGTCTCTCTTTGTCTTTAACATTTGTCATTTTAATTACAGTGTGTCTTGGAGTGGGCATCTTTGAGTACATCTTGTCTGAGACTCTCTGTACTTCCTGGACTTGCATGTCTATTTCCTTCACCAAATTAGGGAAGTTTTATTTCATTATTTTTCAAATAGATTTCCAATTTCTTGCTCTTCCTCTTCTCCTCTGGCACCCCTATGATGCAAATATCGGAACGCTTGAAGTTGCCCCAGAGGCTGCTTATAGTTTCTGGCTCCTTACAAGTTTTCTGAGCTAATAATTTATTGTAAGAGGGACTGAAAAAAATTAGCACATTTAAAGCATTCTTTATTTTCTGTGACTTGGGGAAACATTAGATCTATGCAAGCACTTATTTGTCTCTATAAACCAATCAATGCAGAACCCCCAGAAGAGACATAGGACTCTAAACTATTAATACCCTCCAGATGTAGAAAGCTATTTCACATGCATAATAAGAGTTAAAGGCCTTTCTGAATTACAGACATGTAGACACACAGACATAGAGGGAGCCTGGCTTTATTTCTGTAACTCCAGACATAGATCAAAAGTCAACACAGAAACAAAAAAAAAACTCACCAGTCCAGATCTCAAAGAGCTGTTCTCCTTCCCAGTGGGTACAAAATTCTTAACTAATTGGAGGTCACACGCAGAAAAACAAACAGTACCACCAACAACAAAAGATTAGCAAATCAGATTTTCTGTTGTTTTTCAAGGGTTTCCATCATGTAGGCCAAAGACATCACGGAACAATCAGTCCATGAAATCATTGCTGCCACCAAAAACCAGAACACAAATTCAGCAAAAAGAAAAAGAAAAAAAAAACCCTAGAAAAATAAAGTCAGCAAAGTTAATGTTCTGTTACACTTAGGATTCCCTCCAAGCACCGATAAGGCACTGGGTTCACTTCTCCCCAATGCAGTTTACTTGGCTCTGACAGCTGAGTCCACTGGGACATCTCCATTGAACCTCCAAAACTGTAAATAAATCCATAAATATTTGGGATTATCTGTTCCATCAGATGAAAATTATTTACATCTCTCCTGGACAAAACCTACATGTCAACCTGTGACTTTATTTAGTCTGGGACCTCTCATCAGCCCCATGGGGTGAATTAGGTACATTCCTACAGCCTAGATGATGCTCAGGTGGCTTTTGCACCTGCAGAATACTGAAAGGATGTGCTGTCCACCTTTTGGGCTTATTTTCAAGTTCCAGATAATTTTTGGACACCGATAAACACAGTCTGAGGAGGATTCATTACTGTCCTCTGTTAGGGTCCTAAAGGGATGAGATTCAGAGCAGGTAATTGCTGATGTTGGATGGAGGAAGGGAAAAGGTATGGAGGAGGTTCAAGGCTCTGTCTCACATGGGACCCGGGAGTCTCAGGGGCAGGCTCTGGCTCAGGTAGGCTATGGGACCCCGGAATTGGGGTGGGGGACGTGCGGGTGGCTGAAGACAAACACCTTCTGTTTTTTGAGGGTGGCCCAGAGCCTTCACTAGTGGGAACAGCACCCAACCTACTCCTTCCTTGCAGGTGGCCAAGTTCAGCTTCCTGAGCGGTGAGGAGGAGCCGGAGATGATCTTTGACTGGGTGGATGTGGAGCGGAAGGGACACCTCTCCCTTGAAGAATTCAGTTCTGGGCTCAGTATGTCTATCCCGGGAGGGCCCCTGGGGGCTTGCTGCACAGCCAGGCATCCCATGCATTGTGCCCGGCATGGGGCAAGGCTCGGCTGACAGCAAAGGCAACAGTGACATCTTACCAACCAGGGGACCATCACACACCGTGAGAGAGTTCAGGCTGTGGATGATAATCCTGATCACTGTGGAGATGAGAACACTAAGCCGCGGTGGGAAGGAGGATGGTTTGGGCCTTAAGACTCTAGCCCAGGGGGTCTGATCACCTCCTCTTCCACCAGCCAGAGCAGTTCATTGGCTGGGGGATCCCCTGAGCATTCCCCTCCTCTAACGAGGCCTCCAGGCTTGCTTTCTGATGCCTCCCTTGTTTTCTCCCCAGCAAAAGTCTTCCCTTGAGCAAGACGTGAAGCACCTCCCATTCTTGAGACCATGGGCCTTGTTTCTTTCTGAGGAAGTTCACATTCTGGTGTTGGTTAAGGGAATTTTTGGTCCCAGGGAGCAGCAAAGGGTGATATTTAGTGAGTGGGTGCTTCCCAGGCCCTTAGTCCTCACTGGGCAGGGTTACTTCAACACCTGCTCCTTGAGACAGGCCCAATGGACCTGAAGAGAGCAAGACCAGTAGTAAACAGTATTTCCACTGATCCTCTCAATGGGGAAGACCTTCTGGCTCAGGGCATGGAAGGTGTGGTATCTTTGCAGAGACCTTGCAAAGCACAACCCAGCATTGTATTAATGCATACCCGTCTAGAGTTCTCAGGTCTTCTGAGTCCCCACAAGTTTGGGGGACAACAGGGAGGGAGGCCAGGAATCTGCGTTTATAGGGCGAGGCTGCCCAGGAGGTAGTTACTCTGGTTCTGGTGATTGAGAAGCTGGGAGCAAGGAGGAGAAATTGAGGCCTGGAATTGGGGTTGGGGGCAGAGGGAACATTGTTGTCCATGCGCCTCCAAGGGCCATCTCCATGTCTGTATCCAATCATGCCCACCACACCAGGGACTTCCCAATGCCTGTGGGGCAAAATCTAAACCCCTTCCTGTGGCCCACGGGGCAGCACCATCCAGACTCTGCCAACCTCTTGGGCTCGCTCAGTGCCACTTGCATCCTCCAGTGTGCCAATCTGTTTCCTACCACAGGGCCTTTGCATGTGCTGTTCTCTCTGCCTAGAATATGTTTCCCTAGAAATCCACATGGCTTTCTCCTTCTTGTTATTCTTGTCCTAGTTCCAATGGTACTTCCTTGGGGCATTCCTGACTATTCATTCTAAAGTAGCCCCTGTCCAGTCTTTCACTGGAAATTACCCTGTTTATTCCTTTAGTTCACTTAGTAAATTAACTTTTTTTTTTTAAAGTATCCTTTTCAATACTCACTACAATGTCTGTTCTACTAGGGCAAGAATTTTGGCCAATTTTGTCCCCAGTATATAGTAGATGCTCAGTAACTATTCTGGGTGAGTGAAAAATGTGTTCCCCACTGCGGAGCTGCTGTGTGACTTTCAGCAAGTCTTTGGCCTCTCTGGACCATATATGGTCATCTGCAAAGTGAGCACAGTGCCTACCTTCAGTAGATTCCCAAGGTTGATGTGAGGAATGTATGAACATGGCTCTGTATAAAAGTGACCAAAACAGATATAATTATTTCCCCAAGGACTGGAGAAGGGCAAGGTGGGAGGTCAGGGGCTGAGCCCTACCCCACTCTGCTCCTTTCTGTTCCCCTCTGTCCCACAGAGAGAATCTTTGGCTCCAGCCTGAGCACCCACAGGCTCCACAGAAGGAGGCCACTGTCCTCCAAGCGAGGATCTGCGGCCGGCAGCTTCCCGGTGCTGGAGGAGGCTGATGCAGAAGAGAAGGAGGCATTCTTTGCCCTCACGGAGCAGCTGGGGGCTGGCCACTTACTTCCTGAGTAAGACCAGCTGAGTGTGTGTGTGTGTGTGTGCGCGCGCGCGTGTGTGTGTGCGCGCGCGCGCGCGCGCGCGGGGCGGTGGGGGGCGGGGTGAGGCGGGGGGCAGAACAGGCGCTGTCAGTCAGTGTAGGCGAGGACTAGGGACTCGCCTGGACAGAATGCCAAGGTTGGAGGTCACCAGGCAGAGCTGCGTGGGAATTCTGGTTTGGCCACTTGTTAGCTGTGTGACCTGGGACAAGTGGCTTCACCTCTGACCTCTGTTTTCCTGGCTGCAGAGTGAACGTAAAGAGCTGTGGGATAGACAAAGCCATGAGTGGAGATGCCTGCTCAGGGGCGCGGACCCCTTCAGGCCCTCCCTCCTCATCCTGCCCTATACGATCTCTCCTCAGGAGGATTATCAAGCTTGCTGTCAGCCTCCCAAGGGCACTCACATCCTGAGGGTGTCTTTCTTAACCCCCAAAATGGATGATGTCAGGATGGTGATGTCCTGGGTTGGGTGGGTTTGGAGACAGGAGGGCATTTTCTCCAAACTGCCTCAGGCTCTGGATTTGTGAGGTTCACCTGTGTTCAGAGAAGAGGGGCCCTGCTTAAAAATGCCCCTCCCCCACACCCCATCTTCCACCAGGGCTGTCAGAGCCAACAAGGTGAGCGACCTCCCCTGGGGCTCTGTGAGGCAAGCTGCCAGAGGCCCAGTGTTGTGGGACAGGCAGGGTGGGACATAGAGGACAGGCTGGCGGGGCAGGTGTGGTGGGGAGCCATTTACCCACTTGGCAGCTTGACTTGGGCTCAGCCCTCTGGCATCTTTTTGTCTTCACGACTTAATGAAATCCGTGTGAAAGCCAACCCTGTGCCAGGTGCCCAGCGGGTGCTTTCACTGGGTGTGTCTCATTCCCTGGAGAACTTGCTGGGCAGGTATCAGCCTCCCTGTTTTACAAATAAGCCCAGAGAGGGCACGGTACTTCCCAAAGGTCACAGCTAGAGAGAGGGAGAAGGGAGAAGTCAGATGGAAGGTCTGGGCTGTCAGGCTCCCAAGCCCCCCTCTCCACAACTGATCACCAAACTACAGAGACACAAAGTGTTGTCGGGGTTCAGGAAGGGAGCGGGCACATCTGGGAAAGATTCCTGGAGGAGGTGACACTTGATTGCACCTGCAGGGGTCCATAGATTTTTGTAACTCAGGTGCCCAAGTCTCCTGGAGCGCTGCCGTTAATACGGAGGCCTGGGGCTCCCTCGGCTTCCTGGTTCCCCTCACATCTAGTCCCTGGCTCTCCTCCCCTCCCCAGGCCGGCAGAGCTCTGGCAGCTGTGGTGGAAGCTGAGGCAGGAGGAGCCCCAGCTGGCGGGCAACCTGGAGGGCTTCCTGGCCAAGATGACCAGCCGCCTGCAGGAGGCACAGGCAGATAGGGAGGTTCTGGAGCTGACCCTGAGGAAGTGAGTGGGGGCTGGTGGTTCTCGCCCACTCGATGGCTGGCATGTAGTGGCGGCTCTTTACATTTTAGTTGATTCTTAATTGAGTTCTGGAAGAAAGGGTGACTTAGGGAACTTTAGGGAGGAAAGAGTTGGGCCTTTATCGAGAGTGGGAATGTCCAGTGTGTCTTGGAGCAGGGCCACTGTTGCGCCCAACTCCAGGAGCACTGCTCATGCAGATGACAATGTGTGTGGTGACCCTTGGGTTGGCGTGGGCACAGCCCTGCAGGGGGTCTGAGTTATGGAGGTAGGGGGATGGTGACAGCAGGAAGTGGGGACAGAGTGTGAAGCGATATTAGGCCAGGGGAACTAATATCTTGGCGACGGCTACAGGAGTCAGCGTGATGGGATCAAGGTGCCTGACGTCAAGGGCGCATGGGTCGCAGGCTGTTATTGTGATAACTGCGACAGGGGTGATCACTGACCGAGTGAGACAAGCTGTAGGATGAGCTTCAAACCAGGTCCAGACCACCTCTGCTAGCATCAGGGGCCTGGGCACTGACAGGCTGCCTGGCCACCTCCCACCCCTTCCAGGCGGGACTCGGACCATCATCGTGAGGTCCAGCAGCTGTACGAGGAGATGGAGCAGCAGATCCGTCAGGAGAAGCAGCAGTTGCAGGCCGAGGTGGGCTCCCCGGCAGCCTG
Organism: Pteronotus mesoamericanus; assembly: GCF_021234165.1. Classification (NCBI taxonomy): domain Eukaryota; kingdom Metazoa; phylum Chordata; class Mammalia; order Chiroptera; family Mormoopidae; genus Pteronotus; species Pteronotus mesoamericanus. The sequence continues at coordinate 6,737,382 of NW_026555085.1, forward strand.
CCCTCCCCCTGCTCCCCGCCCCGACCCCCCCCCCCACCACGGGACTCCTCTGCCTGCCCGGCCTGGCCTGCTGTGGGGTAGCAGGAAGTTGCTGGGAGTAAACCCTCTCCCTCCCCCGACCAGAGAGACAGAGCGAGGAGTGCCAAGCCCCCTGCCCCTCCCTGCTGGAGCTACCTGTGTCCCCTGGAACCAGTCCTTCTGCTCTCTGGGCCTCAGTTTCCTTGTTGCCAAAATCCAGGTCTGAGCTAGGGGAGTTGTGCTGAGAGCCCTCCTTGCTGAGACCCTGCACCGGGGCCCAGGTGGAGGTGAAATGTGGGGTGGGGGGGTCTTAGACCCGGCAGCCTGGCTGGGTCTTAGATTCTGCAATGCAGGGTCTGAGGCCCCTCTGCTTCCCAGAGTGAGTCTCGGGACCTGGCCCTCAGCTCCCAGATGCAGGAGGTCCTGGAGGCCAAGGAGCGCGAGGTGCAGCAGCTGGCTGAGGGCCAGAAGGAGGTGAGTGGCGGGGCCTCCCGGGAGCCCAGTTTCTGAAGATTCACAGACTCTGACACCCGTCCTCTGAGGATGCCCTGGGCTGGTTGGGCTCCCATATGAGAGAGGCCCCTTGGGAAAGAGGTGTCGTGGGCCCTTTTCTGAGATGAGGCCAGGTAGAGTAATGGGAACACTGGGTCAAGAGCCAGAAGGCCTAGGTTCAAATCCCTGTGGTTCCAATGAAGAGCCATGCAAACTTGAGGAAATAACTTTCCCTGTCTTGGCTTTAGTTTCTCCATCTGTAAAATGGGACCAGCCACACCAACTGCACCTGCAAAGCTGGTGTGTAAAATGAGGTAATAAAGGGGAAGCGCTGTGAAACAGGAAAGTGCTGGGCAAACACGAAGTCTCAATGCTGGGGAGGCTTGGCGGCGGGGTGGTGTCCAGCTCTCATCCCCATTGCCAGCTGAGTGACCTGGGCAGGTTTTCAACCTCCCTGAGCCTTGGCTTCCTCATCAGAGATGTGGGGTTTAGAATTCTTGCCTTAGAAAACGGCTGTGATGATTAGAGGTACTAAGCGGTACGAGGAGGGCCTGGATGGGGCTGGTGCTTTGTACATCACAGTCGTTACTGTCTCCGAATCTGGCCTGGCTTTCTGGTCAGCGTATCTGCTGCCCTGACCCCTCAGGTCTGGAAGCCTCTGGTCACTTCCAGCTGGCGCTGTGGCTAAAAGTCTTTCCGTCTGAGCCCCTGCCCCACTGCCTCTTCCTTCCTCAACCTCCAAACCACTGACCTCAGTAAAACCACCATCTGTGGTAACCAGGACACCAGCACCCCTTCAGCACTGGGTAGGTTCCCAGAGCCTTCCCTGCCGTTGCCTTGGCTGTCCCTGTCGCCTGGTCTAGTCCTCCCGACCTGGGTTGGCCTCGCAGGTGCCTCTGAAGCAGCTGCTCTTTGGAAACAGTTAGGCCCCTTCTGCTGAGGGAGGTGGTCAGACTTTCCACGAGGGGCCATTTTGTCTTGTCCCCTGTGGACCTGGAGCTCTTCCCCAGGCACTCCATTCCTTCACCCAACTACTATTTAGGACACACCTACTGCATACCAGGCACAGTTCTAGGTTCTGACAAACATGACAGACAAGCCTCTGCCCATGGAGCTATCGTTCAGTCAGGGAGACGATGATAGCATTAAGCAATATGTTAGGTAACATGTTAGGTAACAGAAGTGCTAAGGAGAACAAAGTAAAGCAGGGCGGGGGGATAGAAGGGTTTTGATAGGGGTGTCAAGGAAGGCCTCACTGAGGCGATGATATTGGAGCAGTGACCTGAAGGAGGTGAGGGGTGGGCCATGTGAGTGCCAGGGAACCTTGAGTGCCAGCGCCCCGAGGTAGGCATGTGCTGTGAATGTTCCAGGAGCAGCAAGGAGCTCTGCGGGCTGGAGTGGAGGGAGGGGAGAGTTGGTGAGGGAGCAGGTCCGTGGTGTAACCGGGGTCGAGGGGGAATCTGTGCAGGGCCCCGGAGGCCATTGTGAGGGCTTTGCCTCCCACCCCGCACGGTCAGGCAGCTCTCCCTCTCCAAGCCATGGGACTTACTGCTGCCTCAGGAGCTCCCCGCAGACCCAGCGGGGCTCAGAGGTGAGCAGCCATGGAGGAGCTTTGAGCAGAGGAGGCTGTGACCCCATTTATGCTTCTCACATACTTCCCTCTCTCCTCTCTACCGCGACAATTCAAATGTCTCTCCTGGGTGGGAGGTCATGGAGCTAATTAGGCCCGTGAGTGGTAACCCCTCCAATCCTGTTTTAAGCCGGCTCTCCAGAAGCCTGCAGTCTGTGCCCCACAGTGGCCTTGGGAGGCTGTTTGTTGCCCTGGGGGGCAGCTAGGCTTCTCTCCTCCTCACCGTCCACCTCCTGCAGCTGGAGGCCAAGCTGCGCCACCTCAGCAGCACGCACCAGGAGGCCAACGTGGAGAACCGGCAGCTCCGGGAGGCCCAGCACGACTTGGCTGGGCAGCTGGAGGAAGTGCGGGAACAACTGCAGGTGACCAAGGGGCAGCTGAACATCACCAGGAGCTACGTGTCCTGGCAGATGGAGGAGGAACCAAGGCAAGCGGTGCCACCTTGGGCTGGGGTAGACACCAGGGGCTTCTTGGAAGAGAGGAGGGAAGCTCTGAGTCCTCTGAGGCTCTGGTCAGCCCCCCAGAACACATAGTGCCCCTCTGTATACCTCACAACAACATTGCCGGGCTGAGGTTATCATGCCCATTTCTCAGACAAGGACACTGAGGAACAGAGAGGGAAAGGTCATGTGCCCAAGATCACACAACTGGGATTCAAACACATGAACACACACACAGGTCCTGTGCAGTGCTAGATCCCAGGTAGGCATTCACTCTGGCTGTTACAGCTCGGGGGAGTGGGATGGGCCAAAATGGTCAGGGAAGGCTTCCTGGAGGGGGTAGATCTTCACACAGGCCTTGAAGGATGAGCAGGATTACATGAGCGGGGAAGCGGGAAGTGCATGCCCGGTGAGAAGAGCTCCCTGAGCAAAGACCGGGAGGGAGGGCCAGCCGTGAGGTGTGCAACGGACAGTGAGGGAGGGAGGCGGGATTGGCGTGACACCTACCTGCCCCTCCCCTGACCTGGGCTCCCCGCACCCTTTCTAGTGTCCCCAGAGCAGGTGAGGAGAAGGCTCCTGACCCTCAAGTAGCCTCCCCTGAAGAGGAGCCGCTGCCCGGACTGTTTGGGAACGACGACGACTGGGACCAGCTCCTGAGCGGCTTCAACAGCCCCCCGCACGGAGCCCTGCAGCTGTGCTGGAGCCCACCTCCAACCCCCAAAGCCTCCTCAGCTCCCCAGACACCCCGAGTTGTCAGGCAGATCTCCATCTCAGAGCCCCATGGTTTCCTGTTTGGTCAGGAGCCATCTTCAGATGCGAAGGAGGCTCCAAGGAGTCCCCCTGGGGTGTTTTCCAGGGCCCAGGAAGGAAAAGAAGTGGACCCAGATGGGCAGGCCCTCAGTCCAGAGCGGCCTGTTGAGCTTCACAGTGAGCAACCTAAGGAGGAGTCAGAGGCTGGCCCTGAAGCCCACTTCCTCTGGGGCCTCCCCAGGGCCCTGAGTGGGGAGTCAGGGAGCCTGGTGGCATCTGCACTCAAAGTGCTTATTCCTTTGGAGGACGGAAGCCCTCTCCAGGTGGCCTCTCCCCCTTCTGAGGCGCCCACAGGGCCCAGCAAACAGTTCCAGGCCTCCTACCCAGATGATAAGGACTCCTGGACTGGGCCTGTCCTAGCCCAGCCACCCAGGCAGAGAGAGGCCCTCCATCAGGACCACCCCGCCGCTGGGTCTGAGCCAGGACTGGCGTCCCCAGGAGCAGGAGTCCTCACAGCAGGGCTGGCCAAGCCCTCCCAGGGTCTGGGACGTATGACTCAGGCTCCCACAGAGGGATCAGAGCAGGGCGGGCTGGGCCCAGATGTGCAGGAGAGTCATCTTGGGGAACTAAGGGAAGCTCATAGCCAGGTCCAGCCAGATGAGCTGCTTGCCCTCCCCCAGCAGCGCCTGGAAGAGGAGCCCAGGGCTGAGGAGTGGAAGCAGGCGGGCCAAGGAGGGCAAGGCCTCAGTTCAGAGCAGCCCAGTGAGGCTCAGGGCCTGAGAACTGGGCATTCAGAACAGCCCCAGCGAGATTCCCTGCCTACTCCTCTCCCACGTGACACACTGCAGGCTCAGGCTGAGGCTGAAGCCCCTGCTCCTGGAAAACCATCACCTCCGAGGGGGTCTCCTGCTAGGGGGGCTCAGCCTAAGGTTGAAACAGCGCCCCCGCAGCCCACAAAAACCCTGCCCTCTGTGGCCGTCCTGGAAGCCCAACCTGGACCTCCACCCGCAACTGCTCAAACGGAGGGAGGACAAGGGCCTCTACAATCCAGGGAGCCAAGGGCAGAGAACAGGCCTGAAGACCTGGGAATGGACTCTGGGGAGACTGGGCTAAACCCAACCCCAGGGGACCCCACAGACAGCGAGCCTCCAGCCGACCCTGATTACCTCTTCCATGTCATCTTCCTGGGAGACTCCAACGTGGGCAAAACATCCTTCCTGCACCTTCTGCACCAGAACACCTTCACCACTGGGCTGACAGCTACTGTGGGTAAGGGCCCTTCTGGGGAGGAGGGAGAGAACCAGGGGCCCCAGGCAACAAGCCGGAGCAGGCCCCTAGCAAGCCATCCCTGGAGAAGCTGCAGGTTTTGTCCTGGCCACGGGCCCCGCAGCAGATAGTATTTTATATGGGCAAACTCTTAATATTGTACTCATCATCTCTAATTACAAGCAATTTGATTTTTCTTCATTGATCTGATTAGCTTATAATATGCCACATCAATGAAGCACCCTGCAATTTAGGTGCCAGTGCTGGTTGATGATGAACACCCAAAAGTCTCCACCCACATGGCCTGGGGGCAGGCCACTGCAGGGTCCTCACTGGTTGGATGTGGTCATGACCAGCCACAGGCCAGCCAGCCAAGCTCTGGCAGGAAGTTGCCTTGGGCAAGTTGAATGTTTTATTATGTGTAGAGTATGTGTAGAGTATGGTAAGTTAGGAACCTGAGTGCCTGAGTTCAAATCCCGTTCTGCCACTTACTAGCCATATGAACTTGGACACATTATTTAACCCTTCTGAGCCCCTAAATCCTCATCTGCATAATGGAAACAACAGGAGCGCTGACTTTCTAGAGTGGCTTTAAGAGTTAGTTCAGTTAGCATGCATCAAGCTCTTAGAATAATATCTGGCACATTGTAAGTGTCAATAAATATTTGTTATTTTTACTGTTGTTAATATAAGGAAATATTTGATGATGTCTAATTCCGTGTCTCCTGCCAATGAAATGTACAAAAACAGAGTTTCGTCTCCCTAAACGTATTGGGATATGCGGCAACTCGAATGCTGCGTAGAAGCACAGAGAGCAAGCTCATGGGAATGAAGCGGAAACCTGCCTAAGGACGGAGAAGGAGTGATCCACACCTTTGTGTCAGTCAGGGTGCATGCCCAGTGGGGACCAGTGCCAGACCAGTGGGTGAATGACAGCCCATGGGCAAGAGAGGCTCCAGGACAAGTTCTTGAATGTTTCTCTGCTTGAGGATCCCCACCCGAGAAGCCAGTTAAAAATGCGGTCATTGGAAGTGGGGAACCCCCAGCAGGCCTGGCCTGAGGTCGAGCCGGTGTCAGGGCCTGCGGTGCCACCATTACTAATTGCCTAAGCTACTGGTTACTGACCACCTACAATGCACCAGGCATCTTAGAACAGTCCGCCTATAACCGAGGCTCCCCCATTGTTATGTAGTAAGAAGTTTTGAGAAAGTTCAATTAAAAAAAAAACAAAACAGATTGCATAATTGTAAAAAGACAGGGCTAGCCCACACCCACCGTTAGAGAGCTGCGAGTGCCCGAGATCCAGCTGTGTGATCCAGGCCTGTCCTAGTCCCAGCTGTGGTCTCATAATCAGCGGCTATTACCCGTCTGTCTTAACTACCGCTGGGGACAATTCTGGCTTCTCCAGTGAGGAGTATTTGCCCACTCAGGGCCGCCCTGCTCACTCCCATCCCCTCTCACAGAGGATGAGCACTGTGGCCTGTCTGCGTGTGGGCACAGGGCTGGGCGGAGGACCAGGGCCAGAGCCACCTGAGCTATATCTCAATGTGCATTTTTGCCAGGCTTTTCCATATCTATCCTCATTTTTCAGATTAAAAAAACAGGGAATTGAAGACCTGCTTCAGTTTCTTGCTCTAGCGGGTCCCCAGAGTTCACACCCAGCCAGGGTCGCTTGATTTCCAAGCACAAGCCCCCACAGTGGAAGTTTTACCCTCTTTTTGGTTCAGTGTTGCTCTCTCCCTGAGGCTGCTCATGTAAGAGAGCAGATTCCTTGGGATGGAGGAAACATTGTATTACCAACAGTTTATATGGTGATGTTGTAATAACACGTTTTGGGAGACAGCGTGAGGACACAAAGTCTCTGCCAGCTCAAGGCTAATAGGAGAAGACACACCTTTCCAGGCTGCCGTGGGGCCCACCGTGGGCTCTGCAGCTTTAGGGCTCCGTTAGGAAAGGGGGTGGGGAGGGGACAAAGAAGCCCCTCCCCTTCCTCTCCCACCCCCCATAGCTTCCTTTGGAAGTAGAGGTTGGCTGGAAAGTGCATCCCAAAGATTCCCAGCCTCCCTGGGATTCACCATTACCTCCGTATTTCCAGAAAGAGCCTGGAACCATGACCACAGGCAGCGCTGGGGCTGTACAATTCAAGAGGCCAGGGTTCAGAGAGATGAGAATTAATAATGATGATAAAAATGACCACCTCCCAAGCGCCTCCCCACTCCCAGAAACTAGGCTATAAACCTTGCTCATAAGCCATTTAATCTTCTCAATCACCCTGCAACATGGGTCTTTTTAAATTGCCACCTTGCAGATGAGGAAGGGAGGCTCAGAGAGGTGAGGCAATTTGCCTGAGGTCGCACAGCTGGTAGGGTGGCAGAGGGTGGGCACCTCAGCCCAATCAGTCACCTCTGAAGCCAGCGCTCCTTCCATCCTTCCGTCTCCTAAGCTACCTCTCTACCACGCTGTCCAGTTGAAGTGGGAGGATGCGTGCCATAATTAGATTATGAAACAAGTATTATAAAAGTTAAATAATAAAACAGATTTTCCCGACTGGACTGAGGAATAAACTTTGCTGTGCAGTTGGGAAGACACATATGTTAATATAGGTCAAAACAGTGAAAGCTTCCCTGTGTTGGCACGGATGCAGCAAGCACAGTGGGCCCCGTGGGCTGCTCAGGCGAGGCTTTTGGGAAGACATGGGCCCCTGAGTATGGATGGGATTTGGGGAGCAGAAGGGAAGCCCAGCAGCTGAAGGTTTCCATCCCCTGGGGTCGGTGTTGGGGACAGGTGCGTATCTGGGCCAGCCTTGGCAAGAAGTATGGGATGATAACTTAAAAGTAGATCTAACCCTTCTCTGCATGTCCTAGGAGTGGATTATCGGGTCAAAAAACTGCTGGTGGACAACAAGTGCTATGCACTGCAGCTCTGGGACACGGCTGGCCAGGAGAGGTAATGGACGTTGTTTACATTAGTGGCTGAGCCTGGGTGCGAGGGGTGGAGGGCAGCCCCAACCCTGAGGAGTCCGACGTGGGTAACAGGCCACCAACTGCAAAAGAGACATCTGCCCCTGGAGGATTCAGGAGGCTGGGCGCAGGGCAGGGGACGGGGGGTGAGTCAAGGCCCAGGGGGAAGATGGGGCAGCACATCCAGAAGCCCCTCAGCCTGGCAGGACATCTGTGAGGGTCACTCCTCCATGGCCCTCGGGGACAGCCACCCCGTTGCCTGTCCTTCTGAAAACACGGGCCTTCCACTTTCCAGTTAGGCAGCAGTGATCAAAACTTTAAAGGCATTTCTTGCTTGACCCAGCAGTTCTACTTCTACAAATTCCTTCTTCTGATAAACTCATACGTGGTGATGAGCTCAAAGGGACCAAGACAGTTCAAAGCAGCGTTTATATTACAAAGCACTGGAAACAACCTAAATATCATCAATAGCAGACCTGTGAAATAGGTCAGAGTCTATCCACACAATAGAATATTATGAAACCACAAAAAAGACTTGAGGATCCTCTTTATATACCGACAGGGAAATACCTCCAAGGTTTTGACTAGAAAAAACAAAATATAGATTACTAAATACTAATGAGTACAGTGAATATTTTATACTGTACTTGTGTTAATCAGGGCGAAGGGTAGGTGTGTGTATGTGTGTATAGATATGTGTGTATGCATACACATTACCTATAGTCATAAAATACTTCTGGAAAAATATTTAAGAAACTGGTGACCCTGGTTGCCTCTGGGGGTGGGGGACTGAGTGGCTGCAGAATGGGGTGGGAGGCTTTTCACTGGGTGCCCTTTGGTACCTTTTGAAATTTGAGCCATGAGAACTGCTACCTGTTCATCAATAACTACACTGTAAGAAGGAAAGCATATGCACATTCTCTCTGGGAAATAGCCAGAAGCAGGAAAGGTTAATTCTCCCTCTTTGCCAATGGAGCGGCTGAGGCCTCCAGCGGCCGGGGCCAGGGGTGGAGCCCAGAGGCCTGGCCTCACGCAGACTCCCTGGGCAGGTACCACAGCATAACACGGCAGCTGCTCCGCAAGGCTGATGGAGTGGTGCTCATGTACGATGTCACGTCCCAGGAGAGCTTTGCCCACGTGCGCTACTGGGTGGACTGTCTCCAGGTGAGCAGATGGTTGCTGAGGTTTACCCCAGCTTCTGGAGTCAAGAGGGAACTTATATCCTGCCAACTCTGCCTTTTTTCCCAGGATTATAAAGAATACAACAGACAGTTAGGTGACACAGTTCACTGAGGGCATGGGGCTGGATGGGCTGGGAGTAGTGCAAAGGAACCACAACCGCACAGGTATAGCCTCCAAAACAAACTTATTCCTTTATCCTGTGAGCATTTCTTCCCTCCATACAACAGCTCTGTGATGTCTTCTTAACACCTGGGGATAATGCAACTCTAGTACCACTCTAGGGGATAATTCCTCTACACATCTCTAGTTCTTTCCCTTACATACTGAATATATATATGCTGAAATTATGCAGTATGTATTGGCACAACAGAGGGATATGAAGTAAGACATGTCTTCTTTCTAGAACTTTCTAGTCTAGTTGAATAGGTGCAAAAGACGTAGGATGAGGTCATATATAAGGGCAGCTGAGCTCTGGGGTCAGACAGGACCCAACTATCTTACCCCAACTCTGTGACTCTGCACAAGTGACTTAGCCTCTCTGAACTTCAATTTGTCAACTTCTCTCATAGAGTTGTGAGGATTAACTGATATAATTCCCTTCAGCACAGCACGCAGTGTTTAGTAGGCACTCAGTAAACAAAAGCTGTTATTATTATTCTTCATGAAACAATTAGGAAATGAGCTAAGGCATCTTGTGTAATCAAGCGCTGGACTGTTGAGCACAGACAGGAGGAGAGGGGCATGGGCAGGATCAATCCATGGAGGCTTCCTGGGGGAGGTACCTTTGCAGTTAGCCTTGGGAAGAGGGTGACATGTGTGCAGGCAGAGAGGAGGAGCAGCCTGCAGACGGAGGGGAAGTGTCAGGGCGGGAAGGGTGTGGAGTGGGTGTGACTGGGAAGGCGGGCATGTGTCGGGGGAGGAGGCACCCTGACAGTTTCCTGGAGATCAGGGCCAAATTTGCCAGGGCCTGGCCCATGATGGGCACTCAGCATGTGCAGCTGAGGGAACGTGCTCTGTGTGCAGGACTCAGCGTCCGATGGAGTGGTCATCCTTCTCTTGGGAAACAAGATGGATTGTGACAAGGAACGGCAGGTGTCCACTGAGGCTGGGCAGCAACTGGCCGAGGTGAGCAACTGGGTGTCAGCCTCTCCACCAGCCTGGACTGGGCCGACGCCCCCGCCCCTCCGTCTTGCCCAGAGGGCAGGGAGTACATCACCCCAGCCAAAGTCCAGGTCAGAGTGGACGCAACCTGGCCACCTCTGCCTCCCACCCACCTCAGGCTGAGACCCAGGCATGGGTGTGACTGAACCTCACTGCTGAATCTGCAGATCCCCGCCCTGTGTCCTGACCTACATAGAAAATATCTCCAGAGTAAAAAGATTTTTCAAAGCTTCACTTAAAATTCCCAATCAAATCTTAATTTTATCTCTGGTCTCTAATTAACATAACATTCCTTCTAATTTAATCTATTTTAAGACTCAAATTCTTCCCCAGGAAGATTAACATCAAAAGCCCAACCACCAGACAGTGGACACTATTTATTTATGAATAGATTTTGACCACATTCCAGAAGATCTGGAAAATAATAAAGGAAAAGAAAAAAGAATCTACTGCTTGCCTGCCTCGGAACAACTTCTGTCGGCATTTTCACACTGTGCAGCCTTCCCGTTCCTCCTCTCATTTCTCATACTCATGAGGTCATCGCTGTGGCGCCTGCTTGGCGGGAATTTTTTCCTCTTAAAAATAGTACCTCATCTCTTTGACATAGTAATTCCTCTTCTAGCAATTTATCCTGAAAGACACAGAAATAACAATCCCTGGAGAATAACGTAATGGATACCTGTGTGCAGTGTATAATCAGACATGTTTATATGAGGATGTTCTTTACCGTAGTGTTTATAAGGACCAACATTTGACCGCAGTTGGCGGTTAAATTGTGGAGGTTCATGTGAGAGGCTAGCATTTACCATTAAGAATCCTGTCTTGGGAAAATATTTAAGAGTGTGGAAGAAGTGCTTACACTATACTGTGAAGTCAGAAAAGCAGCTGCAGATCTGGGCGCAGGTTAGGCGGGTCCCTGTGAGAGCGCCGACACCTGACTGTGTGGGGCCTGCCAAACCGGCGGTTTCATTGCCTTACCCTAACAGTATGCCGACGTTTAGCCTATCCCTCATCCCCTTGATAAAAGGGTTATATAAAACAGAAAGGACATATATATGCTAACAGGAATGGTTTATATTTTGTACTTTGTTATGCTGTATTTTCTACTATATCCCCCAATTAAATATTTTTGAAATCAAAAAAAGCATAACAAATGGTTTAACAATATTAAGGACATTTCTCCAAGTTGGGACGCAGGCTTCCCACTGTCGCTTTGAAGTCTATAGAATGTTTCCAGGATGTCATCTTTGACACCTTGGCCGGCCAGGGCGGGGAGGCAGTGGGGCAGAGGGGCGAGGCGGGGGACCACGGGCTACGCGGAGATGGGGCTGCCCCACCCTTTGCGGTTGGCCGAGGGACCTACTGGGTGGGACTCTGTCTGATGGCCAGGTTTTGGTGGTGGTGGGGGAGGGGCTGCTGCCTCTACCCTAGTAGTCTCCTCCAAGGCACCCACACTCTCTCTGTCTGGCCTGCAGGAGCTGGGGATCTCCTTTGGAGAGTGTAGCGCTTTCCTGGGTCACAACATCCTGGAGCCCATGGTGAACCTGGCCAGGTGAGTGCCACCCTGCCCCTTCCCACCCTAGAATCCTCTGGGCAGCCTTCAGCCAACTGGTGCAGGAAGCACCCATGAAACTGCAGGGCTCCACCAGTGTGGGCAAGGAGGGAGCGCTGTGCGGGGAGTCTCCTGACTCCAGCACTACCAGACCCCCTAGCTGCGTCACCTCCCAAAAGCCATGTCCTCTTTCTAAGCCTCAGTTTTTCTTATCCATAAAGTGTTTCCAGCCTTCCAGTGACTTCCACTGGATTTAGAATAAAATCCAAATGCCTCACAATGTCCTACGATGTCTCCAGGCCCATCTCCCCAGTCCCTGTGCGTGCACACACACAAATGTGCACACTGCACACAACACGTGCACACACTGGTCCACATGCAACACGTGCACACACTACACACACTCACTAAGCTTCAGCCACTCAGAGGGACCCTCCCTAGCCACTTCCCCTCCCGCCACTGTTGTGCTCGCAGGTGTCTGTTGGTGTCCTTCAAAGCCCTTCGGAGCATGTCGTAATTACCATGCCTTTGTCTGTTTTCTTGTGGCTGTCGGCCTTCTCCCCTAGACTCCCCTGGCCCTAGACTGTAGATCCTGGAGGGCAGGGCCAGGTGTGTTTTGTTTAGTCCCTCCCCCCACACCTGGGACCTGGCAACTACTATGTGCTCAATAAATGAATGTAATGAGTAAGAAGAAGGGGTATCAGACTAGATGACCGCTAAACTCCTTTGACAAAGTGACTACAGTGACTCCTTAACCTGTAAGCCTGCTCAGTCACGATGCCCTTTGGCAAAAAAACTGCTCAAAGACTTCCCTTTGCTTTAGTGTAGTAGCCCAAGTTTCTTCCAGGCCCACAGAATCCTGAATCCCTGCTGCCCCCAAGGCTTCTTTCTGGCCATTCAGCTCTTGGACTCTGATTTACAAGTACCCAGCACATAGTAAATATATTGCAAATGAATGAATGAGTGAATGAATGAGTGGTCTCTGTGGCCCCATTTTTCTGGGGCCACTTGGAATATAGGGTGGGGGCAGAGCAGGTAGGAGAGAGGAAGCCCCTCCGCTGTACTCACGGGCCCCTCCCTGCTGCCCCTGGGAGTGAGAGAGAGGACTGATGCCTGGGTGTGGTCATGCAGGTCACTCAAGAAGCAAGAGGACCGCCTGAAGGGCTCGCTGGTGGAGGTGGTCCCTGAGAAGCCCCCAAAGAAAGCTGGCTGTTGCTCCTGACCACCTGGCCTGGCTGGGATGGGACGGCCGTCCCTCAGAGTTTCCTCATCCTCAACTCCTGTCTCATCTTCCTGGGCACAGCGACATCCGAAAGGGCCAGCGTGGAAGTTCAGGAGAATCCTCCTTGGGTCAGGACTCAGACCCCAGGGCTGGGGCTGTATTAACACTGCTCTTTGCTCTCCGAAGAAGGACTTTGCTAAGTAAATAATCCTTGGGATGCGCGTGGGGGACTCTTTAAAGAAAGGAAAAGTCTAGAGAAACAAGGAAAATACACCACATTATTGGCCACACATCTCTGAGTGGTAAATGTATAGGGTGGCCCTGGCCAGGTGGCTGAGTTGGTTGGAGCATCATCCCATACACCAAATGGTTGCAGGTTCAATTCCCTGTCAGGGTACATACCTAGGCTGTGGGCTCAGTCCCCATTTGGGGCATCTACAGGAGACATCTGATCAATGTTTCTCTCTCTCACATTGATGTGTTTCCCTCTCACTGTTTCTCTCTCTCTCTCTCCAATCAAGAAAAATATCATCTGGTAAGGATTAAAAAAAAATTATAGGGTGAATGTGGGAGAGGATGTTTGTTTTTCTTTTTATATGTATTTGTATTTTCAAGTCTACAATGACTGGGTATTTCTATTAATCAGAAATAAAAATAAATGTTGAGGGGGAAGAAAGAAACTTTTCAAGGACACTGCTTTAGTGTTGATTATTAATTGCTATCACCATTAAAAACAAAGTACTCTGGTCATTAAAGCAGTCCGACTGTTGTGTGACAGGCAGAGCCGGTGAACTTGTGGCTTCTTCTGAGAAGAGTCCAATTCTTGGGGAAAAGCAATGTTCTGCTGGCCCCTGCTAGACCCCGTCCCCTTGTCTCCCTGAGCCCCAGAGATCTGCCTCCAAGGGGTCACATTTGGGGATCCCACTTCCTGCCCCAATGCTAGGTGTCCCCTGGTGCAGCCCTCTGTCCTGAGGTGTCAACCTCTGGTTGCCCTTGAGGTACAGCTGGGGTGTGATAGCTGGGGCCTGAGGAGCAGCCGAGGACACTGGATTCAATCACTCACAGGTTCTTCTTTGGAGCTTTTGTGGGAGTTCCCACCATTACACAACATTGGCCTCCTGAAAGGTGGCTGCACGTTATAACCTGGGGCCAGAGCTCTCAGTGCCCTTGGGGAGCCTGCTTTGAGAGACTCGGAGAGCCAGCCCTTCAGCGTTGGACTATCTCCTGTCATCTGTGCTGCAAATGTCTGTCTCAGCTGACTGGTACCCGCAGTAAGTCTCACCGCGTCCTACTGTCCAGTGTGTGCAGAGCACCGAGGAAACATTTGAGTGAATTCCTCAGCTGAACCAGAGGAAACTCCAGTTTCATAAAGAGACAAGCAAAGACACTCCAAGAGGCAGAGGTACAGAGAGAGAGAGAATAAGGGGAAAGTGGGAGGGTAGGAGACAGAGGTCAGAACCTTCCTGCTTGTTTAATAAGTCTCCACACTTGGCCTCTGTCCCTCTGCTCAGTTCTAAAAGGGATGCCTCCGCATCAATGAGCTGTCACTAGAGGCATATAAGCCGAAGCCAAGTAACACTTGGCAAGAGGTGAGGTGGAGAAGGTCCAGACATCAGAAGCCACCAAAACTTGGATCAGATGCCCTTCGTAAATCCCTTTCGACCTCTGGCCTACAAGCAGGATGGTTCCTGCCACCTAGCCTGTTCTGCTACTGACCCCTCACTGATTTCTGCTCCCCCGCCCAGTGCCTCTTCCCTCTCTGGGCCCCTTCCATGAGCACGCAGGCCTCCCCTGCCCTGAGCAGTTTCTAGGCAGCGCTGTGCTCAGAGACACACACAGAGCGGAGGTGGGCTGAGTGGTGCCTGGCCCTGGGCAAGGGTGGGGACAAGTCCTGCTGCTGCTAACGGCTCCTTCCATGGGGACCTGGCAGGCACCGACCCCTCTGTGGGTCAGTGAGTCAATGAGAAGGCAGCGTGTGATTCCTGGAGGAGCCTGTACAACAGACAGAGCCCTGTCCTTTGGGGGACCCAGGACACAAGTGGACCCCGGGCCTGCCCCTTTCCTTTCAGCTCTGCCATGGCCCCAAGCAGCTGACTGAGGTTCCCTAGAGGCAGGATGCCGGAAGGGACTGCATAGCTGCCCAGAACCCTCCCTCGGCTCTCTCGGGCCGGATCCAGCTTCTGTGCAGAGCACAGCCATGGAGGGGCTGCCGTCTTTCCCGGTGTCACAGGGTTCCAAGTCAGCAAGTAGACCCAGGAACCGTGGGGCAACACGAGGCAGGTAAGGAGAGCAGCAGGAGAGACTAAAGGTACACTCCAGAGAGAACGTCCAGGCAAGTGGTGAGTTCTCAGGGCATGTCAGCCAAGGGGGCTCAGGTCATAACTTAGCTTGAGGCTGATTAAGAAAAGGAGGGTGGGACTGGGCTCACTGGACTGCAGTGAGAAGGGGTGGAGAGGGGCATA
Organism: Pteronotus mesoamericanus; assembly: GCF_021234165.1. Lineage (NCBI taxonomy): Eukaryota > Metazoa > Chordata > Mammalia > Chiroptera > Mormoopidae > Pteronotus > Pteronotus mesoamericanus. Next base: position 6,752,517 of record NW_026555085.1, read on the forward strand.
AGTGGAGCCTGTACAGGGGCGTTAGGGAACAGAGCTTTTTGGAACTGAGGGGGGACAGCAGCAGAGCAACAGCCATCATTTACCAAGTATCTACTATGTGCCAGGCACTGCCCTGAGCACTTTACTGTTTCACCTCATTTAATCCTCACACCAGGCCTATGAGATTGGGCCTGTTCTTATCCCCATTTTACAGATGAGGAAAGCGAAGCACAGAGGATTGAGTAACTTGTCCACAGTCAGGTAGCTAGCCAGGGGTAGAGCAGGGTTTTGAACCCAGGCTCTAGCACCCAGAAGCTTAACCTTATGGGAAGGTATGAATGGATTCGTAGGGGGAGCAGGGCCCGGGTCCACTGAGCCTTCCTCTCCCTCTCCTCCTCCCTTCGCCTTTCTCCTCTCCCTTTCCCTCCCCTCCTCTCTAGTCATGTTTCTGGCAGGCGGGCCTGGGCCAGGTGGAAGGAATGCAGAACCACTGACAGATGCTGAGAGAGAGAGAGAAGATGGGCATGAGTGGGAATGACCTGGGGCTGGTTTCTCACTTCCTCCTTCTCTGGAAGGAGTCTGAGGCCTGGTAAAGTGCTGCGGGCAGAGCTCCCGAGGCCCCCTCTCCGGTCTCTTCTCAGCTGTCCTCGGGCAAGATGTTGCCATGGGGCCCCAGAGACCACGCAGGTTCCCCAGGCAGGCTCCCCAGGCAGGCTCTGCGGAAGGACTCAGGGGAGTCCCCAGTCTTGGCTCTGAGCCAGCTAGAGAGGGGACTCCAGCCCTGTCCCTGTTGTAGGAGAAAAGGGGATGGCAGCTGGAATCAGGGCCCCACTGGAGCCGTCTTGTTTGCTGCTGGATCCCTGGAGCCAGGCTCAGGGTAAAAGCTCAGGAAATACTTAGAGTTAAAGAGGAAGCCTCTGCCCACTAAAGGTGGGAGGGCGTCCGTGTCTGGTCTCTGGGCCTGGCTCTGGGCTGTCCAGATTTCATCTCCCAGGCCGAGTCCTCTCAACCGGGAGCACCCCATGTCCTCAGCATGTGGGATAGAGTGGGGGTGACGAGGAAGATCTGACAGCTTGGGCGCAGCGTTCCCCCCGCTCCCCCCACAACCTTAGAAAGCAGTGGTTCTCAGCTTTAGGGTCACCTGCCAAAGCCCAGACCAATTAAAGCATGTCTCTGGGAGTGGGACCCATGCATTAGTCTTTTTGAAATTCCTCAGGGGACTCCAATGTGCAGACAGATTTGGAAACTGGTGGTAGGGGCTTTACATCTTCTCAAAGCCATTTTGTATCCACTTTCTAACCTGAACCTCAAGTTAAAATCTGCCTGTTTCGTGGTCAGGGCAAGGTTTTGCTGAAAAAAAAAACAAACAAACCCAAAAAAGCATACATTATCTATGTCCATGATATTTATTTATCAGATTCCATTTCTACTCAATGAAGAAATTTTTGAAGAAATTAAGCCCTGACTGGTGTGGCTCAGTTGGCTGGGTGTCATTCCAAAAGCAAAAGGCCCCCAGTTTGATTCCAGGTCAGGGCACATGCCTGGGTTGCACATACAACAGGCAGCTGATGGATGTCCCTGTCACATCAATGTTTCTCTCCCTCTCTTTCTCCTTCCCTTCCTCTCTCTCTAACAATAAAAGAATAAAATCTTTAAGAAAAGAAATAAATGAATTAAAAAGGAAAAAATGAAAATTACCTGAATCTCACCCTTTAGTGACAGTAACTGTTGACATTAGTTTTATTTACTTTATTTCCTCACTTCTTTGCAGTTGAAGAAACTGAGGAAGAGAAACATTAGGTAACTTTCCCAGGGTAGTGGAGCTACCAAGTGGCAGAGTTGGGATTTGAACCCAGGATGTGGATGGAGTCCGTCCCACTAGATTGTTGCGAGGTCTAAAGGGGCTAATACATGTCAAGGGTACCTCCTGTACCAGGGGTTTGTGAAAAGAGTGGGACTCAACATGGAAAACAGGGAGGCAGCCCTCAGGCTGCATTTTGCGTCCAGAAGAGGAGACTAGAGCCCAATGCCACAGTCACCCACAGGCTCACAGACACACCCAAGCAACTGCTCTGACTCATGTTTGCCGCGCCCTTCGGCCTTATCCTGCTGGTGGGGCTGCTGGCCAATGGGCCCATGCTGTTGGTGGTGGGCCCAGGCGCAGGCACCACCCCCACAACCCCTCGCGCTAACCAACAGCCTTTCCCTTCTCTGCCTGCCCTCCTCGCCCCCCGCTGTCACACACGCTTCTTTGCCCAAGAAGGAAACACAAATAAAGTCAACCATGAAGCCACGAGTCTGGGCCTGTGAATTTTTGAACACCCTCCTTTCTTTCCTGTAGTTTCTCTTTCTGGCGTGGCTGGGGTAGGGGGCCCTCTTTAGGCCCTTTGTTCTCTCCAGATCAACTAGAGGTATCCATCTCTCCTACCCCATCTCCATGCCCCACCTCTGCCCTCCTGGAAGCAGGTCTCAGGCTTGTTTGTTGGCCTGGGAACCAGGGAGATTATCTCCACTTAAATTTCCAAGACAACACAGTCTACTTGGTAATAGTGTTACAGTGAAACACACACACACACACACACACACACACACACACACACACACCCGCCCCCTCTGACTCCATGGTCAAAAATGCTGGGTTGAACCAAGTCAAACTGGTTTCTTTGTTGCAGGACTTATCAGAGCCTTGAATACCCTAAAGGCCCTTGGGATTTTCTGAGAGATGCTCAGAGCAGACAGTTTCCCCAAATCTATGCCAGGGAGCCAGTGTTCCGTGGAACACACCTTAGGAAAGAATCCAGGAGGGGAGTTACAGTGTTGAGCACAGTAAAGATGCTCTCGGCGCTGGGAGGCAAACGGCTCTGAGCCTCGATGCCTCTGTCAGGTGGGCATCTCCTCCAAAGGTTTCCCACGGGCGCCCAGGGAGAGGTAAAACAGGCCGCTGGCTATGGGAACTGCCCTCTTTCTAAGCTGTGACCCCAGCCAGTTCCCATCGAAGCATATAGGAATGCAAGTTAGAGGAGCAGCTAATTACAGGGACAGCGATGAATCAACTAATTTACTGTCAGATCCTAAGAAGTAAACAACTCCCAAATTTTGGTCGAATTAGTACCAAATTTCCTGTGATGAGCAGATTGGGAATGGCTTCCTAGAGGCCTAATCTGAGAACTGACTTGCCCAGTGGAGCAGGTCCCTATAGCCCTGGTCCCGGGTGACCACAGTGATTTATATGGGAAGAGGGGCAAGGAGGAAAATGGTGTTTGTTGTGAACCTAAAGTGCAGCAGTTCCTGTGCACGGCACACGCTTCACGTGTGCATATATACTTGTCGCTTGTTTGGCTGCACAATAACCCTGTGAGGGAGAAGTGACGGTGCCATCGCACAGAGGAGCAGTAACTCATCCTGGACACGTGGCTCGTAAGTCATCTTCTGGTGCCCGCAGACCCTGGCCCTCCCACTGGCTAGGCATTGGGACCCCAGGGTTGAAGGATTTCCTTGCTCAGTGCTCCAGAGCAAGGGTGGCAGCCTGAGGGTGCAACTGTATGAGTCGGTGTCTCCGAACCTGAGTGGGCCCTGGCACTAATGCTCAGTAAATACTTATTGAAAGGTGAGTGAATGAGTGATCAAGTGCAACAGTGACCCACTTGTTTTAGAGAAGAATCTGATCACGTTACCTCTTTCGTCTCCTCAATGGCTGCTTGCTTCACTCAGAGTCATGCTGAAGGCCTTACCGTAGCCTGTAAGGCCCTCTGTGTTCCAGATTCTTCAGCTCCCTGACCCAGGCTCCTACTCTAATCCCTCCTAAATGCAGCTCCAACCACGCCAGCCTCATCTCTGTCTTTCAAACACACTGAGAAGGCTCCCACCTCTGGGCCTTTAATACTTGCTGTTCCCTTTACTTGGAGCTCTCTTGCCTCCCTCTCTCATTTCCTTATCTCACTGCCACCTCCTCAGAGAAGCCCTCCTTGACTACCTCTTCAAAAATATCACCCTCTTACTTACCTCTTATCCTAATTTTTCTTCGTAACTGGTCACCACCTGAAATTGTCATTTGCTTATTTGTTTATGTGCTTACAGCATGTTCTTGTTTTATCTCTGTGGTAAGCTCCATGTGGAAACAGGGCCTGTGTTTGGTTCACTGGTGCATCCCAGTGCCTAGCGCAGAGCCTGCCCATAGTAGTTGCTCAGCAAATCCTTGCTGAACAAAAGAATGGAAGAAAGAGAGAGAGAGAGAGGAGAACCTGGACTCTGTCAAACAGCAACCTCTGCACTAATTTTCCCACGAGAAAGGAAAACAAGGAACTTTAATAAAAGAACCAAATTTACTTCAATTTAAGGCAAATTCCACACAGAGACTGTCTCAGACACAGGCACGGGACCAGACAGCGCAGAAACACCACCGTCATGCATGACAGGGAGGGAGAGGTGTTGGGCAGCAGACAGGGTGGGCCTGGCCTCCACCAGGCGGCACGGGACGGTCGGTGGGCTGAGGGGCCCCATGCAGCAGAGGGACTGGCATGCGTGGCCTGCTCCCATGTGGGTAAAGGTTGAGCAGCTGGGTGGGCCCAGCGGGGGGGATCTCTTTTCTCGCCTCCCCCACGGCAGGGGCAGGCACTTGGGCTCTGATGCCAGAGCCCAAGGCTGAAGGACTAAGGTGGTGACAAGATGGAACAAGGGACCCTAGAGCCAAGACGGCCTGGGGTAAGAGGTTGCACTGGTGAGGAGTGGGATGGGAGAAGCTAGGAATGGGGTGAATGGACTCTCAGGGCTTCAGAGCTAAAGGTAACCCCGAGACCATCTGGTCAATCCGCTTGCCGTACAGATGTGGAAACCAAGACCCAGAAGGCAGAGGTCCGTGCCTGGGTTCCCATACAGGCAGGGGCTGCAGGCAGGGCATGAACCTAGGACTCCTGGCTCCTATCCCTCTGGGATAAAGGGGCAGTGTGGGAGTGCTGGGGCTGGGCTGTCCTTGCCCAGGTGCCTAGGTGGGCCGCAGAGGAGTGGACACCAAGGACCCTGGGCAGTGTCGGCGGGGAGGTGGGGTGCCTGGAGCTAGGAGTCAACTGTGGTGCTTGTGGGCCCACATGCCAGGGAGAGGCTTGTGGATCTGTGTGTCTAGAACCAGGGTCATACTGGGCTTGAGAAGCACCAGAAAAGACTGTGCCTGAAAAGCCTCCATTCCTGGCCCATCACGTGGCCTATGGTTCACCATCACAGCCTCCCCTTCAGGAGGCTGCAGGGTTCCCACTGCAAGCAAGTGTCCCTGGGAGGGGTTGCATGTTCAGCCATTCCTGCCAGCCCATCAGCCTTATGGGGTTCACAGGAAACAGGGAGAGGATAGATACTGGGGTGGGAGTCAGGGGCCAAGTAGAGGAACAGACAGCCTAGGAAGAAGGGAGGGAGAAGGGGGCCTGGAGACGGGAGGCCCAGCCCAGGCTTCAGGGCCATATAGGATTGCCTACGTGGGCTGAGTGGGACCCCAATCATCCTGCTTGTTAATACCATCCCAGCTGGGCTAGAACCAAGTGTCAGGGGAAGAAGAGAATAACAGGGGCTCAGAACCCTACCTCTACCACCTGTACCCTCCATCTCTCTGGGTTCGGGCCATAAGCGAGGCCAGGGAACTGGGAAGGAGTCTCCAGAGGCCCCACCCTCTGTCAGCCTTCCAGGCACACAGGGTTCCAAAGGCTGGGCCAGGCAGACTGTAGGGGGGGTCTAGGGACCCGCATACCCCTCTGGCATCCCCAGGCCTCAGCCACTTTCCATGGCTCAGATGTGCGTGTGCAAGGGGGAGGCAGGGGGCGTGCGGGCGGGGGACTGGGAGGGTGAGCCCTCTGGGGCCTCAGGTGGGGGGCGTGGACGGATGCCTTTCGCCTTCATGTAGGACACCAGCTGGTCCGGGATCTCAGCCAGCACGTCGCGGGCCAGGCGTGCCATGCTCAGCACATGGTTGCCCGTGCGGTCCACGTAGTCCCTGAAAGGCACGAACTGGCCAGCGGGAAAGGCAAGATAAAGCAAGGTTTCCTGTTGGATCTCAGCCCCCAGATCTCCAGACCTGGGCTCCTGTCGCACTCCTCCCAGCCTCTGCCCACTTCACTCCACCGCTCCCCCCATGGTGAACGCTCTGAAGCGCTGTCATCACGCCACTATTCTTTCATTCACCCAAATACTTATTGAGCACCTATTGCACGCCAGGAGACACCGCTGAGCAAGATTCCTGGCTCCGAGGTCTTGGCGCCAAGTGCTTAGCAGGCACGTGGGAAATGCTGAATGAGTCCTCTGGCTTCTGGAGATTGGCCCTCTGGCAGCCTCCCACCGCTCGGGCAGAGCCTCCTCTGTCTCACTGGCCCTGCTTCTCCTCTTCACTCAAGTCAGGCCCCTCTGGCTTCCTCACAGGGGCTGTCCGCCCCTCCCCCAGTCAGGGCCTCAAGCTCACTCCTGCTTCCAGGCCTTTGCATCTGGGATCTCCCCTCCCAGCGGGCCCTTGCTCTGGTTTCTAGCCCCTTATCTGGTCTCCACACCTGGAATGATGCCTCCCCCATTCCAATTTTTTTAAATCCAGCGGGTATGGAGAATGTGTTTTTTATTCCAAATCTCCTAAGCAGTAGGACTCTGCCTGCAGCAGATACCCCGAGGGGTTGCTTGCTGAGGTGCCTCTGAGGCTTGACTGGACAGGGATGCCCTGAGGACCCAAGACCTGTCTGCACCCTACGCGGAGATGTTAAGACACTGATTCAGTTAACCAAGCAGAGCAGTTCTTGGGGAGGGGCTGCACTAAAGACATCCTCCACCTTCGAGGGGTTGGCCATCTCACTGGGAAGGCATCTGTGTTCTGAAGGAGACCACGGAGGCCTGGGGGTTCAGGGAGGCCTGGGCGGGGCAACCGTAACGCTAGGGGTGAGTCTCAGGGCTGAGAGCCAGTGGTCCAGCCCAGAGAGAGCTGTGACCTGAGGACAGACTCCTGTTCCCTTCTGGGGTGGCCGGGCTACTCCGAGGCTCCCAGTGCCTCTCTCCAGGGCCCTTTCCAGAAGAGCCCCCAGCAGGGGGTGTGAGGTCAGCCTGGCTAGATGGGCAGGCAGGGGCCGAGCTTCACCTGGACAATGTCCCGCTCAGCCAGCTTCCCCCGAGAGGAGATCCGCACGTCATCACCGTCCAGCTCCACCATGGCTGTGGGGGGAGGACAGGCATGGCGGGGGGAATGAATGGCCCCGGCCAGACAGTGCACTTGTCCCCCAGTCCCAGGGCAGAGACTGGCAGACCAGACCCCCATGTTAGAGATGAGAAAACTGAGGCTATGAGACAGGAGGAGCCCACCCACATGAGCCTCTGACGTCTGGTCCAGCCTCTAGCTCCCCCACCCTCCCCAAACTCACAGGGTTGGAGAAGGGAGGAGTGACTCAGGCCTCCTCTCCACAGCCCTGGGATGTGGGTGCGGGGTACACACCCCGACACTCATGCCCCTGTGCAAACAAGCGCGCTGTGGCACCCTGCCTGCGGGCCCAGACAGTCACACACGCCCAGGTGTGAGTGCTCGTGCTTTGGGGCGGGGTCACTCCCCAGGGCCTGACGCCTCTGTGTGAGCACCGGGCAGGGGAGAGGGACTCACCGTCGAACTCCGCCTGGCCCACGCCGATGATGATGATGGACATGGGGAGTTTGGCAGCCTGCGAGACAGCAGGGGATGGGGGGGTCAGGGGTACGGACAGGGGGTGGATCATAGAAGAAAGTCAGGAGGACAGGATGGAAGCGCGAAGGATGGAAACACATAGGGAAACACACAGAGAAACACAGGAAAAGCAGGAAAGAGAGGGAGAGGGCAGCCGCGGATACAGACCCAGGGGCACGAGAAGAGCGGGCAGAGGAAGAGAAGCAGAGGGAAATGGGTCACAGGTCAGGTCCAGTTCTGCCAGACACCCCATCCCTTTCTCTGCTCTTGGACCTCCATCATGTGGGACACCTTTCGTGCGGGCCTGGAGAGAAGGCCATCTGTAGCTGGGGCAGCTGATACAGGGAGACCACCCCACCAGAGGAGTCACATTCCTGGACCTCCCACCTTCTCTACCTGGCCGGGCTGGGCTGCGGTCCGAAAGCCGGTTAATGAGGGAGCCAGAGGCAACTAGAGGGAGTGGACCACCCAGTGTGACTAACAGGAGGGTCGGGAGCTCACTGGTGGGACCGATGCCCCAACCCCGTGCCCAGGCCCCCAGATGCTGCAGCCAGAGGCCAGGAGTGGTCTCACAGAGGGCAGGGAGAGGAGAAGCCAGGCCCAAGTGTTTCCCTAAAGGAGTGGGAAGGCACAGTCCCCCGCCGGAGTTCCAGGCGCCCCCACGCAGCTCACGTTGACGATAGCCTCCTTGGTCTGCGCCATGTCCGAGATAACCCCGTCGGTAATGATGAGTAGCACCGAGTACTGGGAACCATCCTGCACCTCGGCCGCGTTCCTGGGTTGGGACCGGGGCAAGATCTGTCTAGGAGGCCCTGGGCATGTTGTCCCCCCGCCCGCTGCACAGCCCCTTAACACTTTGGTGGGGATGGCTCCTTCGGTTCGAAGGGGTCTCTTTAGGGTCAGGGCTCCCTGAAAGGTAAGTCAACAGGAAGAAACATTCCCTCTTGTCTTCCTGAGGGGACAGGTGTGGAGACCAAAGCCTTGGGAACTGTTGGGATGGGGGTCTAGTGACCCGGCACTTACCTGGCCACGTGGGTGACAACCGGGGCGAAGTTGGTGGGGCCGTAGAGCTGCACGGTGCGCAGGCTGCGGTGGTACGCCTCCAGGATGCCCTCGATGCCGCAGCACGAGGGGTTCTCCTGGTTGCCGTTCTGGGGGCAGAGGACGGGGAGGCTGAGCCCAGGAAGGAAGGAGGGGTAGGAAGGTGGTGGCTGGGGGTCAGTAGGAGTGGGACCAGGTGGCAGAGGCCAGCAGACCTGGGCCGTCCTACATTCTTCTTTGGTGGGGGCAGGGAGGGGGCCCACCCTGACAGACAGTGCCTGCTCTGGTGAGCAGGGGCTGGACCTGCTCGTCGCCCCACTCCCATACCTGCTCAGATAAGCACCCCCCCAACCCAGCCCTGGCTGGAAAATGTCTGCAGGGTCCGAGCAGCTCTGGAAAGGCCAGGGTTGATCCATCCTCCTTTGTCCTGTGCCCGGCACAAGGCCTGGCACTCCATAGGCACGTGACGGATATTTGCTGTGAGCGATCCAGTGACTGATTCAGGGTCCCCAGCTCAGGGCAGGGAGGGAGAGGAGGTGGCCTGATGAGATATTCTCACAGGGCCCCCATCTCAGCATCAACTCAGGGAGGTCCTGGAATTACCTGCAGTTGCCCAAACCCAACCCATACCCTCTATCCTCATTCTTGGGGCCTTGGGGGATAGTGCAGCTCCACTTTGGTCCTGTCAGGAAAAGGAGGCTGGAGCCCACTGTGGGCAGCTTTAGGCACAGATGACAGTTCTCTGTGAGCAAGGTGGGGAGTGGGGTTCTAGAGCCCCTGATACAAGACCCCTTCCATACAGCAGGCAGCCCCTCCCCCCAGAGACCGCACCTCAACTCCCCGGGCGGGGAAGATGGGAAGTGCCCCCCACCCCAGGCTCGTCACCACTTCCTCCAGCTTGGTCAGCCCCCAGCACTTTCTCTGGGGACCTACCAGTGGGAACTCGTGGGATACCCTGCCATCAGGGGGCAGCTTGGCCCCAAAGCCAAGGGCGGGAAACATCTTGTCGCTGTCATAGTGCTGGATGATCTCCCCGACGGCGGTCAGTGCCAGCGCGTAGGCGTTCAGCTGGTACGGGCTCATGTAGTGCAGCGACGTGGACTGCGAGGGGTTCCCTGTGACACAGGACACAGGACTTTTGCCCGACTGCATGTTCCAAGCCACCTTGGCTTCAGAATCAGAAGGGGGTGTCCAAAGGCGCCCCTAACTTTTATTTATTTATTTACCCTTGATGCCATTCTCTTACCACACATTCCATCCTCTAGCAAAACCTGATTGCTAAACCTTCAAAATATATCCAGAGTCCAGACCACTTGCCCCTCCTCCATGATCTCGTCTTCTTGCAGGGAGGTCAGCAGCAGCCTCCTACGGGACCTCCCTGCTTCCTGCAGTCCTTGTGCCTGTGGTCCGCACTCAGCACACCAGCCAGAGTGAGCTCGGCAATCCACAGGCAGCTAGATGACGCCTCTTTCCTGCTCAAGAGGCTCCAAGGCTCTCATCTCACTCGGAATTAAATCCAAAGTCCTTTCAGCGCCCCACGTGATCCAGCCTCCAGCTACCTCTGTCCTCATCTCCTACAGCCCTCCCTGTCTCTGAGTCCCACCTCAGGGCCTTGGCAATGGCTGTTCCCTCTGCTCTGGGACACTTTCCCACAGATGTACACGTGGCTTGCTCCCTCGACTCTTCAGGTTTCCACTCTAGTGTCACCTTCTCAGTGTGGTCTTCCCTGAGCAGCCCTCTGAAAGTTATAGCCTCCCCCAGCCCTTCCTATCCCCCTTCCTTACTTGACTTTTCTCCATAGCCCTTGTCACTGCTAATATTGTCCATATTTTACTTATTTATTAAAGGAAGTACAGCCCAGGCTGCAAAGGTACAAATCCTTCTCTACTTTCTACTAGCTGTGTGATCTTGGGTAAGTTCCTTAACCTCTCAGCCTCAGTTTTGTCATCTGCAGAATGGGAATAATAACAGACCCCCCCCCCCTCACCTCATAGGATTGCTGTGTGGATTAAACAGGTATTATTACTGTAACTCTCTCCCTTGTTATTATCACTAAGGCCCTTCCCGGCTCTGACATCCTATCTATGATGCTAGGGGTTTCTGATACACTTGTGGAGTATGAGACCTGAGCATCTTCTGATCGGTACAAAAATGAGCACCGAGCCCTGCTGATGGGGGTCCAGACTCCAAAGAAGGTTGTGACGTTTATAACAGTGTAAAGTTTGGCACTGATTGCTCCTGGAGGCTTGGTCATAGCCTGATACTGGAGGAGGTCAGGGGAGGGAGGAAGCTGCGGCAGCCCCAGCAAAGGAGACGACTGGGGTTCCTGGGCTCTGTGTCTGCCCTCACGGAAGACCATAGCGCCCAGTGCTGAGTCCCCTCCTCCCCTCCAGCCTGTGGGCTGCACTGCACAAGGTGTGGGATCGGACCCTGTGAGGAAGCACCTCTGTGCTCCGGGGCTCTTTGTGGCCCAGAGTAGCACTGTTCTATTCCCCCAGGGAAACTGAGTGTCCTCATGGGCCAGGCTGCAGTTCAAGGCCCAGATCTGTTAGTGACTGTGGTTCTATCTTTGGTTCTCCAGGCCTAAGGACTCCTTCTTTGGTGAGGATGAGGCCAGAGAGTATGGGAGACCTGGCTGCCAGCTAGGGCCAGCTACCTCAGCCGTGAAAAGCCCTCCCCTGCCTCCCCCATCCAGCTCCTCTGTCCCTCCCCCCACTCACCATTGGAGGCTGTGAAATCGATGGCCACTGTGAAGTTGATCTGGGTCCTAGAAGAGGGAGAACAGCAGGGAAGTTACCTGGACAGAGGCAGGGCTTGGAGAGGTGGGTGAGCAAGGCTGGACAAGGAGTGGGAAACCTGGCTTGCACCCAGCCCCGCTGCTCGCCCGGTAAGTGGCCTTTCCACCTGGGATAGTGATGCCAGCCACGCCCTCCCTCCCAGGGCTGTTGTGAGTGAGCATCAGAAGAGTCAGGCAGAGTGAAAGCTCTTTGAAGATGATGATGTTCTGTGTGATTATGATTACTCATTTGTTCCCCAGACTCTGCCCCTGGTCCCACCTGAGGCCAGTGAAGTAGAGTCTCGCTGTATTTCTGGCTCAAATATGGAGTCAGACTCAGGGTTAAAACTTATTTGACAAAAAAAGAGAGACAAATAGGAGTTGTCATCCCCTCAGGGGAGAACAAAACACTACCCATGACTGTTGTCTTGCCCAAAATTGAACCCGAATCTGACTGACCCTCCAGAACTATCTACCAGTTGTTTATAGGAAATACAGGGGGCAGAGGAACATGTTAAATGACACCACGGGGGTGCAGCCAGTAAAAGGCAGTCCGCGGGGGGTTCCGGGGCCCCACTGGCAGTGATCCAAGGACCAACAGCATAGGGATCACCTGGGGACTCAGAGGACCCTGAGTCTCCTGTAGACCCACTGAATCAGTCTTAGCAAACCCTCCAGGTGTGAGTGGGGGACCCCAGAGATGAAAGGAGAATTAAGAGACAAATCAATACAAGCGCAATACAGGGGTGGGCAAAAATAGGTTTATAGTTGTGAGTATGCAAAATACAGTTTAGTCTTGTATCATTTTTATTGTATTATTTATTTGTATTACAACTGCAAACCTACTTTTGCTACCTGTATATGGATCTTGCCTGATTTCTGCTTCAAATATGCCAATTAAGAAACTTTAAAAGTCAATTGGGTAAATCTGAAAACTGACTAGATTTGTTATTAAGAAGTTTCTGTTTTTAGGAGTGATTATGGTACTTAGTTATACTTAACAAACAGAACCCTCTTATTTTAGAGACACATCCTAAAGCATTTGGGGGATGACATGTCCAGGATTTGCTTCCAAATAATTGCATGGAAGGGAGAGTGCATGGAGAAGGACGAGCCATGAGCTGGTGATTGTGGAGTCTGGGTGAAGGGTCCTTGGGGTTCATCATTTCTTCTCTCCAATTTTGCATGTGTTTGGGATTTTCCTATAGTAAAAAGTTAGCTTTGAGGCTTCAGATTCAGATTTGAAATTGCTGAGGGTTTGGCTGTTCCAGGTTCTGTGCTAGGTGCTGACAAGGACAAAGATGACAAGATATGAGCCCCTGAGAAAGTCTAGTCTGATGGTTCTCACAGTGAGTGAGCCCAACCACCAGGGGAGCTTGTTTAAAAAGAAGATCCCCTCTTCTGGTCAAGATGGAGGCATAGGCACACACGCTTCATCTCCTTGCACAACCACAAAAAGAATTACAGCTAAATCTCAAAACAAATAACATCCAGAACTATCAGAAAATCAAACTGTATGGAAGTCCGACAACCAAGGAGTTAAAGAAGCCACGTTCATCCAGACCGGTAGGAGAGGAGTCACAGAGGGGGCGGAAAGGCGAGGAGACGCAGTGGTGGTGGTGGTAGAACAGGCACGGGCAGTCCCACATTCACTTGTGGTGGATAAAAATCGGGAGGGACACCTTGGGAGTGAGCTATCCCGGGCCCCAGCCAGACCACACAGTCTAGGGGTCCAGCGCCAGGAAGCTAAATACCCATAACTTCTACTGTAAAAACCAGTGGGAGGTGGGGTGGTGGAAGAAACTGCCCGATTTTCAGGAAACTCTGCTTAAAGGACCTGCACAGTCTTAGAATGCACACAAACACACCCATTCTGGGATTCAATACCAGCGCAACAGCTGGAAGGGTACCAGTTGCATATGGGCGTTGGGTGAAGTGACTGAAAACAGGGTGCGTGCTGGGAAAATCTCCAGAAGCCAGGCAGCAGCACAGTCCCCTCTCTGGGCCCTCCCCCAACACAGAGCCACAAAGTGGTGAGGCAGGTTGCTCCACCCTAGCAATCACCAAAGGCTCCGCCCCATACAATTTACAGGTGCCTTTTCTACAGTAGGCCATGCTACTAAGACAGGGAGTCAAAACAGCTCTCCCTAACACACAGAAACAAACACAAGGAGGCTGCCAAACTGAGGAGACAAAGAAATACGGCCCAAATGAAAGAACAGAACAAAACCCCAGAGAAAGAACTAAACAAAATGGAGATAACCAACCTGTCAGATCCAGAGTTCAAAACACTGGTGCTCAGGATGCTCAAAGAACTTACTGAGTACAGCACCATAAAGGAAGAAATGAAGGTTACACTAAGTGAAATAAAGAAAAATCTACAGGGAACTTACACTGAAGGAAGGAAACTGGGATTCAGATCAATGACTTGGAACATAAGGAAGAAAATAAACATTCAACCAGAACAGAAAGAAAAAAAAAGAATTTTAAAAAATGAGGATAATATAAGAAGACTCTGGGACATCTCCAAATGTGCCAACATCTGAATCATAAGGATGCCAGAAGGAGAAGAGGAAGAGCAAGAAATTGAAAACTTATTTGAAAAAAATAATGGAAGAAAACTTCCCTAATTTGGCAAAGGAAATATATATACAAGTTCAGGAAGTACAGAGAGTCCTAAACAAGTTGGACCCAAAGAGGACTACACCAAGACACGCCATAATTAAAATATAGCCAAAGGTTAAAGATAAAGAGAGAATCTTAAAAGCAGCAAGAGAAAGACAGAGTTACCTACAAAGGAGTTCCCATAAGACTGTCAGCTGATTTCTCAAAAGAAACTTTGCAGGCAAGAAGGAACTGGCAAGAAGTATTCAAAGTGATGAAAAGCAAGGACCTACAACCTAGATTACTCGATCCAGCAAAGGTTAATACTGTGGTACTGTGGTAAGAGGCTGGGTTCCTGAGTGACTGTGTGAAGCATATCCCTGCCACCCCAAGAATTAAAAATAAGCCTTTATTTGTACTAAGCCTTGAGGTTGGGGGGTTATTTGTTATAGCAGTTGATCCACCCTATTCATCTGCTGTTTCTTGTCACCTTTCAGTGTGGAATATAGAGACTGTGACTGCGATAGAGAAGGGAGACATTTGGAGGGTAACAGCCTGGCTCCCTGGGCTGTCCTTGGGAGAGTGTTTTGACCGTCAGGACTACATCTGAGGGGACAGGCAGGCCTTACTCCTTAAGTAGTCTTCCCCTGCTCTAGGCCCTAAAGTGACTGGAAAGCAGGTACTTTTGCGGGGAAGTTCCTCCCTGCAGGTTCACCTCTCCTGAGGGCACGGCAGGGTGGAACATAGGCTGTTGAACAACAGCTCTATCTCTGACACGGGGGAAGAGGTGCCCATACCCTCCCCGTCCCACCCCTCCAGGTGGGCCAGGGAGCGAGGCCAGGGAGGAGAGAGTCCCTAGACAGATGTCTCTGTCAGCTGCCTGCCTGGACACGCACGCCGCTCTCGCTGCCTGGAGCCAGCCTCTCCCTCAGATGCTCGAGCGAGCGAGTAAGAAGAGAGGCGTGGGGCGGCTGGAGAAGGGGAGGGCTAGGGCGTTTCCAGCGTTCCAACTTGCCCAGTACTCCAGGCGCCAGCTTTGCGCAGGAGCCCACCCGCCTCGAGGCTCCTTCTCCAGTAGACGTCACAGCCCTTTAACTCTCTGCCTGCGTCCCACCCCACCTGGTCGCTGCCAGGCGGGCAGGGATAGTCATCAGTGTGGAGGAAATGCAGCATGTGGTGACAGAAGGCACGCTGCCACTGGCTAGGCATGGGGCCTCTGGATAGCTATGTAAAATAAAGACCCACCTTGCCCTCCTTTCCCACTGTGTTCTGTAAATTGGGGGTATTATGCAAATGAGAAGAATAAACAGGATGAGGATTGCTTAGAAATTACCAGGTACTATGGAATGTAAGGGATGGCTGCTTAATGGGTCAAGAACAGAGCAGTTTTGATGGGGGAAGGGAGCAAGGGCGGGTGGAGAATAGGCTCAGGAGGGGCCGGGAGTAGAGGCAGGGAGGCCTCTGGGTGATTGCAGGGAGGGCGTGTGCCCAGTGGGTGAAGGAGAGCTCCCAACTTTGAGACTGTGGGTTCAAGGCGGCCGGGAGCCCTGTCATGGGAGAGCGAGTGTGGCTTCCCAGGCCCTGACTTTCCCTCTGCCCTGGAGGCCAGGCAGCCAAGGCCCACTTGGCTGGGATGAGCCTCTGGCAGCTGCCCTGCCTGTCTCCTTTCCAGACAGGTGTATCATTCACCTGCCTGCACCTGTGGGCTCTTGGCTACCCACACCCTGACCTGGCACCTGTCCTTGGCAGAAGCAGGCTGTTTTTCCATGAGCTGTTGGCTGGAGCCTCCAAGGCTTCCCTGGCTGCCTGGGCCTGGAAGTCGGAGTCTCGGGCTCTCTCTGCTCCTTAAACTCATGTTTGACCAACTGCTGGTCCTGGGGCCACCTCCTGGCTCATCCCCCATTCCCTCCTACCCCTTATATGTCCCTGATGACACCAGGCAGGTGAATCACTGCCCTCCACACAGACCAGAGGTATCAGGAGCTCAGGGCAGAAAAGAATCTTAGAATTCACCAAACTTCAACCTCTTGCGTTCGGAGGAACCTGATTCCTAGGGAGAGACGGTGACCTGCCCAAAGTAATCCAGCCAATTCGGGCAAAAAGGGGTCTAGAGCCTGCACCTCATGACTCCTAGTCCAGGGCTCATGCTGCCTCCCTATGCTCTTGGTTCCCTTTGTCATGGAGTCCCTACCATATCCAGGTCTCATCGCTGCATGGGGACCTGATGCGACCCACTGGGCTCCAGGGCCCAGGAATGCCCTCCGCAGCCGCTCAGGATCCAGGAGCATGTAGGGCTCTGGAGAGTTGTCTGGACCCGGACACTGGGGGGCTGCTCAGAGCCCAGAATCACAGGCTTCAGCCAGGGCCTCACGGAGGCCAGGGTGGGGCCAGAGCTGCTCATGCCCATGTGTGGGGCCCCTTCCCTTTTTCTCAGGCCATAGAAACCGGGATGCATCTCTTCTCACCCTCCTTTGATGTAGTCGAGAAATGTGCACTCTGACTCCACAGCAAAGGAAAGCAGTGTGACCTGGAAAACAAAAGGGAGCTTGGTCAGTGCGGAGCATGGGTAGGGAAGGTGGTTTGCTGACACTGCTGGAGCACTGAGCATGTGCCAGTCTGCATACACCATGGCATACGGGGCTCCCAACAACCCTGTAAAGTGCTACTATCATCCCCATTTTATCACCAAGGACACTGAAGCTCAAAAAGGTGATGCAGTGTGCCCAAGGACACTGTCAGCATGTGGCCAAGTGAGACAGGAACCAGGTCTTTCTGAGTCCAAAGCCTGCACTCTTGACCTCAAACTGCATCCTGGAAGGACTCTCTCTGTCCCTGGAGTTCAAGCCAAGGGCATGATTTTCTCCTAAGCAGACACCGGTGTGGAGCGTAGAGGGCAAGGGGGTCTTTCTGACACAGTCCTACAACGTGCTATGCTGACAAGCTCCACACTTCCATACCCCATTAACCATTAATCCTGCAATGTGCCTCTCTGGTCTGCACTTATCTTAAACCTTACTAGTCCCCGCTCATCCTTCTGGTATCTCTCAATCTCTACCCTCAGACCCAAGACCCTCTTAAGCAGCCTGTCCTTTCCCCCAAAGGTAACACCACCCAGGACTCCCTCTCCCACGCAGAGGCCTCTTGACCTATGCCCGCTGGCGGCTTTGGCACCAGCTTCACCAACACTGGCAGCTACCTGGCAGCTCATTACAATGATTGAGGATCGCAGAGACAAGTGAAAGCCTGGCAGCCGAAACCAATTAAATGAGGCAAGATTGGGGCAGGGGACATTTTCCCTACATCAGAGAACTCCACTCTCGGATTTGGGGAGCTCCCTACTGGTGCAGATTCAGCCACCTTTATGGACTCGCTAGGTGGGCCAGGTAGGGTTTCAGCTTGACAAAGCTGATGAGCCTTTAGCCCCAAAGTAGGAGGGTCTGTGAGTACTCAACTGGGCCTCGGAGACCGCTCCCCACTGTGGCTCCGGCATTAGGCATCTGGACAAGGTCTCCTTTCACCAGGAAGGGACTATGGCATAGTGTCCCCTGATAATCATTAGGCTTCTTTGGGAGCTTTTAGAACGCCTTGCAGCCCACGTGAGGCCCTCAAACCAGTTACACCAGTGTCTGGGGTAGGGCTGTGGCCCTGGATCTTTTTTTTAGCTCCTCACATGAGTCTAACCTGCAGTTAGAGCTGAACTCCCATCCAGGCCCTGGGATGATCTATTACCCTAACTTGCCTGACCATATGGATTCTCCCACGGACTTGCTACTCAAAGTGTGGTCCCCAGACCAGCAAACTCAGAATCACTACAATGCTGGCAAAAAATAAATAAATAAATAAAAATGAAAATAAAATGCAAAAATTCAGATTCTTGGCATTTTAACAAGATCCCCAGGAGATTTCTGCACATAGTAAGTAAGGTATGAGAAACAATAAACACAGATGGCTGAACCCCAGCCTGGAACGCTAGGGAACTGGCCTAGACATCTCTATTTTAATAAGCACACTGGACCCTGAATGATCTTTTAATTTTTTTTTTTTTAATCAATTCCAGAGAGAGTGTAAGGGAGGAGGTAGAGAGGGAGAGAAACATTGATACACTGATGTGAGAGAGAAACATTGATCGGTAGCCTTCCGCACAAGCCCCAGCTGGGCACCAAACTCGCAACCCAGGCATGTGCCCTGACTGGGAATCAAACCTGTGCCCTTTTGGCCTGCGGGATGATGCCCACCCAACTGTGCCACACTAGTCAGGGCTCTCAGTGATTTTTTTAAAGTGAAGATTGGGAAATGCCGCAGCAAAGGAAAGTCAAGAAACCTGGGCCCAGTCTTGCTCTGTCCCTAACTCACCATATGACCTAAAACAAATCACTCCCCCTTTCTGGGCCTCAGTTTCTTTCTCTTTAAAGTAAGAAAGCTGGACAAGATCTGTAGTTTTCAAACCTTTTTTTAAAAACTATATCCAATATTTCTCAGCTGGGGTAGTTGCTGCCTCCCCTAGAGGCATTTGGGAAAGTGTAGGAGAATTCTGGGGGTCTCACAACGACTGGGGCTTGACTGGTAGCTGAGGTGAGGGGTGCTAAGCACCCCACAATGTAAAGCAAAGTCCTGTGAGGCAAAGAATGATCCTGCCTAAATCACCAACAGCATCCCCACTGAGAAACACTGCAGCTTTGGACAAAGGAAATACAGGGTCGGACAAAAGTAGGTTTACAGTTGTGAGTAGGTAAAACACAGTTTATTCTTGTATTATTATTTATTAATTATTGCATTATTTTCCATATGAACAACTGTAAGCCTACTTTTCCCCACCCTGTATTACTCCAAGCCTCTCTGTGAGACGGTTCCAATCAAAAAAGTTGGGGGTAGCCCCCTTTGAATAAGCAGACTACTTTGCAGTTCACAGGCCCGTGTCTTCCGCATCTCCGACATGCCTGTCATAGCCACCCTGTGCAATAGGAGCGTAGGGATGAACCCATGTTACGGATGGAGAAAATGAGGTTCCTCAGAGGAACTTCAGAGCCCCTTGACTATGATGTCTTCTGGGTCTGGAGTTGCAGTCTGGCTGACTCACGTGACTAAGTTTGGCTGCATTAGCCGATCGATGGTGCTATGAGCCTCTGGAATGGGGCGGGACATGAAGAGTATGAAAGTGGCCATGTTTGCACTGCAAAGACATTGGCTTGGTCTGTAAATGCACTGTGGGCTCGACCTCAGGGCCTTTGCACATGCTGATCCCTACTACAATTCTCTTTCCCCATCATCCTTAATACCTGCTCCCTCACCTCCTTTGAATCTCTGCTCAAATGTCCTCTTCTCAGAGAAGCTTTCCTTGACCACTTGATATAAAATAGTTGTTTTGTCCCTGGCATTCCCTATCCCTTTACCTTATTTTACTTTTCTTCCACAGCATTCGTAACAACCTGACACATACAGGTATAGCTATGCATTTGTATTTGTTTTCTGTTCCCTCCCACTAGAATAGAAATGCCAGTAAGACAAAGATTTCCACCTGTTGAAGAAACACATGAAGATGAGCCCCCAGAAGCTGCCGGGCTGGTGTGACCCTAGGACGGTCACAGTCAAGCAGGAGCAGTGCCTGTCGCCGCTGCCAGCTCAGAATTTAACCGTCACGCTGCCTGCCATTTCTACCACTCTATAGCTCTGTGACTTTAGGTGAGTCACTTTCCTGCCTGCACCCTTGGTTTCCTCTTTCATGACAAGGGGATGATAACGGCTGCCTCTCAAGGAAACAATCTGTGAAAAGCACCAAAATTGGGAATTTCCCACAGTAAGGGCCCAATAAATGCTACTCCTTTTCGTCTTCCTTCCTGCAGGAAGTCCCATGGGAGTTTCTCTCTGGGATTCCTCACTCTGTGTCACAGAGCCTGTTGTGATACAACACTGAAACACAGCCCACTGCCCACCGCCTGCCCCGTGGGCGGCTGCTCCCAGGGCCCCACCCCTCCCCACCCCTCCCCACCCCAACTCTCCAGGTCTGGTTCCCACACTGCGAGAGCACGCAGACACCCATGCCTCCTGACACCAGGCCCCGCTCCGGGCTCAGGGCATCTACACTGGGCTGCGAAGAAGGAAGGGGTGGCTACTCACTGTGCCAGAATTCACGTATTTCTTTTTCTTCATTTTCTTTTTTGGATTTACCACCTGTAGGAAAAACCAGTCACCGAATAAGAAGGAGGTTTCCAAACAGGCACAGCTGGGCCCCTGGGGTTTCCGTGGGCCCTTGGGTGTGGCCCAGACCCCGGTAAGCAGAGTGGGCTGGGGAAATTGGGGGTCCCATGGAGGAGGATTCAGGGAGGTCTTGTGAGAGACTGTCATTTAGATTTAAGCAACTGGGCTCCCTAATTGGACCCATAGGCAAACACACCAGGAATAATATTTATTTAATCTTTCCCACTGCTCCCCAAACACATCCTCCACCCTACTCAGACAGAGGAGGCTCAATGTTGCAAAGGGACCTGTCCCAGCCTGCCCCTCACTCTGGCTCAGGCTGCTCCCTCACCTGGAACACGCCTCTGCCGCCCCGACCAATCCTTCCTGCTCCTCGCTCCACCACCCGCACCCTCACACCACAGTTAGAACCTCCTTAACTGTTCTTCACGTGCAAGCTCTCATTCCAAACCAGACCTGTCCTCAGAGAATCTATCAGAGCACTAGCTAGGCATGTAGTAGGTGCTAAAAAGAACAAACAAAAAAACACCCCCCTGCAAAAACCAAGCACTTCTTTGTGGGTGAACTCAGTGGCCTCACCTGGGGGTGATCTCCCCACCCCCAGAGACGTTTGGCAATGTCTGGAAATCTTTTTGGTTGTCACAACTCGGGGAGTGGGTAGGGACAAGAGATGCTGCTAAACATCCTAACAACACACAGGACAGCTCTCCGCAACCAAGAACCGAGTCTGAAGTGCCGGCAGTGGCGAAGCTGAGAGGCCCGGGCTGGTGAGGAGGACCCCTTGCTCTGGGAGCCCTCACGGGTCTATCACAGGCACATCTGTGCTCTAATCTGAGCCTCACCAGCTCTTTGGATTCTTACATGGGGAATCTAGGCCCAGCGCTTCCCTAACCTCTGATCTTCACACCCGCTCTGCCCTCCTCAGGTTTCCAGTGAGCTCACTCCCCTCTCCCTCATCTCCTGTTCTTCCTGCAGGGCCAGTCAGCAGGTCTCTAGATATGGTCTCTTCCCTCTAACTACAGATAGCCAGTTTTGGAGATACGGAAACTCAGGCACAGGGACACCAAGTGTTTTGCTTAAGGTCACACAGCTGGTCTGGGTAGTGACAGAATTAGAAACCAGCCCACCTTGATTACAAATACAAACATATTTCTTCACAAATATTTACAGAGTGGGGGTACCAGTTCCTGTCCTCTAGACCCATTACTCCAGTTGGGGAAAAGAAGACATGTCCTTGGGATAGGTGACAAGAGCCACAAAGAAATGGGAGTCCGAAATGTGAAGGGAGTTGTTAGGCGGGAGGCCTGCTCTGGGTGGGAGCATCAGCGAAGGCTCCCGTGGCAGGTGGCGCTGAGGGCAGACGCGAAGGGACAGGAAGGATTTGGACATACAGAGGTGGAAGGAGGCATCCCAGCCAGAGGAGATATTGCGGGGAAGGGAACACAGAGCTGGGGTCCAGCTTAAGTGCAGGACCACAGGGTGGAAGAGTAAACTGGGCTGGCTGGAAGAGAACCTCGAATGCCAATTTAAATATCTGAGCATCGCCCAGCAGCTGGCAGAGAACTCTGATAAGCTCTAAGCTGATAGGGGACAGGCCACAGCAGGCTCTAGGATGCTGGGACCTGGTGGAGGTGAGTACGGGGGAGAAAGAGGGACATCCAGGGGAGTGTTTGCTTGGTTCTGCCACCGCATGGCTGTGACCTCAGGCAAGCTACTTAACTTCCCTGGGCCTCACTTTCCTCATCTGTAAAGTGTGAATAAAAAGTACCTACCTCATAGAAAGATATGGGAATTAAATGGGTCAATACAAGTCACGTGTTTAGGACACGGTCTGGAATGTAGTAAGTACTATGTATGTGTTGGCTGCTATTACTTTCTATTACTACTACTTACTACCACCCCCACCCGTCCAGGTGACAGTCAATGAGGGCTTCTGGGTGTTGGAACAGGTACTGAGCTATGGCAAAAGAGCATTGTCAAGAACTGACCACAGATCTTGGGCCCCGGGCATGGCTGTGGGGGTAGGAGAGAGGGAGGGGTCAGGGGCAACCAGGTAGACACAGAAGGAAGGAAGAGCTGGACTGGGGCACAGGTGGGGAGTTCAGGTGCGAGGGCTAGCAAGCTGTGCAGGTGGCAAGTGAGAGTCTGGGGAGAGAAGTTCAGAACAACCTCAAATCTTCCACAGGCATGAAAGCCACCCCGATGACGCGGTTCACAGACACATTCATGGGAAAACAGCCTACTAGGCAAGGAGGCGAGATGGGGGCTCAGTTGCAAACTCGAGTGCTGCCCTGTGCCTCAGTCTTCCAATCTGTCCCAGGAAGACTCAGAACTTTTAGAACTGAGTGCATCTTAAACTTTTACTCCAAACTAGTCCTCCCAGCTGAGGAGAATAAGCACAGACTCCTGGGGATCTGGGCGTCGCCCAAAGACCTGGCCACAAGCACATTTCTTTGAAGTCTTCTGTGTTGTCTTTAAATTAGCCAGTATTCCACATTTCCACTCTCTAATTATAACTTTTAATATTAAAGCAATGTTTTGTTCTCAGATCTTCATGTGAAATGGCACTGAGAGACGCCCTGTTTATCCTGAGGTTTCATGCGCTCCGCAGCACACACCCCCTCCCTGTTGTCTCAGCTCTCCTGCCCAAAGCAGATGCACCAGGAGGTTCCCTGCTCGGGACCAGCGCACCCTAGGGGTCAGGCTGGGAACCTCCAAAATCCCTGGGCTGGAGTTCTCCTAAACCTATTCCTCTCCTTCTCCTCATACCTCAAACCCCCCCAGGGTGGGTTTGGGGTCTACCTTCTTGTACAAGGGGGCATGGAGTGGATCCCAGGGGCCAGGAGCTGCTCTGGCTCTGGGGATACAACAATGAGTGAGACACCACCCAGACATAGGGGCAGCACCTGTGAGAAGGAAGCCACAGAAGAGGAGGCAGAATATAGGTTCAGAGAACCTCAGATGGTGTGATTCGCCTGGAAGTGGAGTGGGCAGAGGGAGGAGCTGGGGTCAGACCCTAGGGGCTAGTAGGGGCGTGACACGTGCATCTACTCACACAGGCCCTCCGGCTGCACAAGGACTACAGGTCACTGAGGCATGGCACCCATGTGAAGGAGCTGGGACTTTACCCCAAAGGTAAAAGGCCCTGTAGCTCTCAGCTTGGGTGAGGCATCTTTCTTAATCTCCTTCCCTCTCCCCTGTGTGAACCAGGCTGAAGTGGTGGGTACAATGTACAACTGGGTTTGAAGTTGGGCAGGGATGTGGTCAAGTGACCATTTTGGAGGAGCACTCAGGTTATCGAGTGGGGGATGAGAGGTGGTGGGAAGGTCGTTAGGGGCTGTTGCAAAGCCCCCACTCAGGGGAGGGGACAGTGGGGATGGACGGGAATGAAGGGAACAAATGTCATAATATTCCGTTGGTAGTAGAGATAGGGTGCAGTCATGGATGGCTGCTCCCCCTGGTGCTGTGGCGCCGTGATGACGGCACAGGCTGGCCAGGTCAAGGGGAGGGCTGGGGGGAGGCTTCAGCTGGTGCATTCAGTTTGGGAAGGCTGTCTAAGGAGTGGTCAGCAGACAGCCAGACAGAGAAGCTGAACGGCCAGCGTGGCACCAGGGCCTGAGGTGAGGGTCTCTCCGGGCAGAAGCGTGTTCTCTCTTCCAGAGGGCTGTCAGAAAGCCCTCCCTGGGACACTCCCGCAGCCCGAGGCCTGCCTGAGGCTGTCGGAGCTTTAATTCCTTTTCTGCCCGAAGGCATTTCCAAGTGAAGATAATGCTTCTGCCTCCCAGAGCTCCAGCTTTTTCTTGTCCATTACAAGGGAACAGGGACACATGACCAACAAAAACAAGTTAATCCAACCTTTCCGTTTTTAGCCTGAAAGACCACAGCCTCTTCCTGTCTGTCAAGCACCCTTAGAAGCCAAACTCCTAGAGATCTGACCCCTTTCTTTCAACCTTTCTAAGAATCTCCATACAGGGAGGCCGGTGAAAGACAGAGCTTGCTTCTCTCTGCCAGGGTGGGGTATGGGGCGGGCAAAGACATCCCGTCCTTTGTTGATGCGGAAACCAAAGCAATTAACTGTGAGGAATTCAAAGAAATTCACCCACGTTCCATCTTCACAATGGCCTTGTTCAACTTAATTCAGTGTGTTGATGTCCAATAAGCACTTCCGTGGGCCCAGCAGGGCCCAGGCCACCATGAAGAGAGGCAACCAAGAGGGCTGCCACCTGCCCTTGCGGAGCTTCAGTCTAGTTGAAATGCAAGACCTGATCACCCGGGACAGAGATACAGGGGGAGGAAGAGGAAGGACGGAGGGGTTCAGATTCAGTGGCGGAAGTCAAAGCCAGCTCTTCAGTGGCTGCTAATGTGGGGCTAGAGCCCTTTGCAGATGGTTGTGAAACGTGAATCTCCTGGCACACAGGAGCGCAACACAGGATCCCGGAAGACAGCACTGACGTCATGCCCATTCAGGCCAGGCATTGTTCTAGCAACTTATTCAATTCACTGTGGCATAGCAGGATGGTTCAGGAACTTAGCTGAGATCACATGGCTAGTTCAAGGTAGAATCAGGCTAAGAACCCGAGTAGGAACGAGGGTGGGAGGCCAGCACTGGAGCAAGAGCTGAGCTAGATTTGGAAGGTGCGAGGGCACTCCAGGGGGAGAGCACACACCAGCAAAGCTTCAGCCGCAGAGGCTGTCCTTTGAGGGCGAATGATACTATGTCCAGAGAGAGAGTGGGGGCCTTGTCTTAGGTTCTCCAGGTCTAGACAGAGAGAGGTATCCCGACTCCTGTTCCTCTTGGCCGCTCCTTCCAGAAAAGGCCCTGAAACTGTGCTAATCAAAGGAAGAGGGCCATCTTGAACTCGGGACCTCGGGTCTCAGGCCCGGAACTTTCTGACACTGTTCCCCACTTCCTCCTCCATCCCCACTTCTATGCCCCTCCCAATTGGAAGTATTCTTTTTGGGGGACACCGTACCTCAGTTATTGGAGTCAGATTAATCTAGGTTGCTTGCCTCTTGATTCTGCCACTTATTGAAATGTGTCTTTGGACAACTCCTCTAACTTCTCTGAGACTCAGTCTCCTTAACTATAGAATGGGACAATGACATCCACCTCAAAGGAGAACCTGCAAAACCCCCGCACATGGCTTCCTGTGGCCCTCAATGGCTAGGAGCTATGTCCCATTCGAGCAAACCCCAGATGCTGAGCATTCGCCTCACCTCGTAGATGTTGAATTGGCTCTGCCCACGGGCCAGCTCCCGGTAGCTGGTGGTGAACTCCCCAATAAAGTCGTGGCTGCAAAGGAAGGCTGCTGTTGAGATCACGAGGTCTCTGCTACATTTTGCCTCTGCCCCCACCCCCATGTCCCTTCCCCTGGCTCCCAATTCTGCCCAGGCCTCTTCTCCAGGGGCACACGCCATCAGAGAGGCTGGACCCCTGGGAGGAGTCCAGTGTCATCTATGGAGCAAGAAACCTGATGGCCAAGTAGCAAAGAGAAGGGCTCTGGAGAACGGGATCCATTTCTGATTGGATTCTTGTTTGAACAAACCAGCAACAAAAAGGTATTTTGGGGACAACTAGGGAAATTTGAATATGAAATGAATATTAGAAGGCATTCAAGAATTATTGTTCAAAGTGTCAGGTGTGATACTGGCATTCATAATTATGTAGGAAATACCCTTATTTTTTAGACATTTGCAATCAGATATGTAGAGATAAAAAACCATTATGTCTGTAATTTAAACTACATCAATAAAACATAGATAAAGCAAACATGCAGCACATAACACCTGTTAAATTCAGGTGATAGGCTTAAAAGTGTTCACTGAGCTCTTCTCTCTACTTCTGTGTTCATTGGACATTTTTCCTATATTTTTTAAAAAGACAATTAACGCTATGTGCACGCAGGCCACTGGAGGTGCTTTCTGCACCTTCTGGGGCTCTGCGTGTTCATAGTAAGTGCAGCAAAACCTCACACAAAGCAGAGCTCCCCGCTCTGCTGTGCTTGGCTGCCTCGGGCCTGCCTGTGCTGGTGCGGAGCGCCTACCGGAGACTGGAGAGCGCTGCCCAGGAGGGGTCCCTGGGGCCGTGCCTGCCTTGGGCCCACATTACATTTTACTACAATTTACAGCTCTTTGCATGCAGACTTTGAGCTCCTTGATGGTGGGAACCAACTGCATCTGGTGGCTGTCCCCAGCTTCCTCCAGTAAAGGAGAAGTATGGGGGACTCCAGGGTAAGATGAGTCAAATCATGGGTGGAAACAGGGAGCCGACTTGCCTGTGAAGTGGTTAAAGAGGAGAGGAGCAGGGCACAGGTGAGTTACCAGAGGTAGTGTTGTCACTGGCTGGTCTCCATGGGATGGTCTCAGGGGAAGGAAAGCTCCTTGGAAGGGGCTTGGCCCTACTTACAGCTGCGTCTACACAGCCCTTTATAGCATCCCCGTCCACATCACAGACTTGAGAGGTACCAATGGAGATTGTGGCGTGTAAAGCCCTCCGTGACCCCCTTGCTTGTTCCACAGAATGGAGAGTTCACAAAAGTCAGGATGGTACGTTTGGCCTTGGTTCAACAGATAAGCAGGAGCCTGTGAGGGTTCTGGACTAAAGCTGTGAGAGGCCTTCTCGTCCTCGCCTGTGAATTCCCAGTGACACTGGCTCCTTGGGGACACTCAGAAGGGGGAGGCAGTACCTTCCCACTGGCCAGGCTTGGTCCTAATCGGGTGCTGCTTCAAGGCTCCTGAGTTCATTCATTTGTGGAAAATGAATGGGATTCATCTGAGTCCCTTCTCACTGCCTGAGCTCATCTTCTGCACCTTGGTCACCCCCACAAGGCTTAGCTCACACAGAGAACGTGACCATGAATGCTCAGGGCATCACTATTGTCTACACCTTACAACATGCACATTTCAGAATATCCTAAACCCTCCCAAATGTGGGGAGATCTGAGGCACTGACTGGCCGCTAGGCAGCTCTCTGAGAAAAAGAGGCCTCTTATGCCCTTTGTACCATGTCCTGCAGGACAGAGGTCCTAGGTGACTAAAATCAAGGGGCAAGGGACATCCCACTGAAAAACCCAGGTCCCCTCACCCCCAGAACTGCCACAAGGCAGGGCCTGGGCACAGCTGTCCCCATGTGAGGGCGGGGCCCAACCTCCCCCAGTGGCTGCCCCATCCCTGCCCCATCCCTGCCCCATCCCTGCCCCATCCCTGCCCCCTTTGCCCTTCTGCCTGCTTACCTGCCATCTCGATCCCAGTCGTACACCTCCACCTTGATGGTCCTGTGAGGCAAAGGGCCCGTGGTGGGATGGGCTTGACCCAGCACCCACGTGGCCTGAGGATGGGGCCTTTCTCATGCTCCTGGGCCAGAGGGGATGCAGCGACATCCACCAGAAGGACAGAGCCCCTCTCACGCTCCTGGGCTCTCAGTGGAGGCAGCAGCCCAAGAGACAAAGGAACTATCTTGGGGTCCTTTAGCAAAGGTATTACGGAGAGACGCAGCCCCAGAGCTGTGCAGGGACTTTCCCGAATTTCAGGGAGGATGTGGAAAAACAGCCTCAGACTTCAGTTCACCCTGCCTTCTCCTCGGCCAGATGGGGCACATGTCCCAGCATGAAGCCACACTGAGTTTATCAGTGGTGGGGCCATCATAGTGGGGGTGTGCTTCTCCCCTGGTCTCAGGCGTAAGCGAGGTGGGCTCTTCTGGGAGGGGTAACGAGACTGCGAGACTGCGTGGCGGGACTCTGGGGTCTGAATGGTGGGAGCCAGCCCTGCATGTCAGGGATGGGCCCAGGGGCCCCCGCTCAGGGATGGCCTGCTGAGCTGTTCCATGCCACGACTGGCTCCTGAGTGAGGGTGTAATTATCTTCACATTTTCGCCTGGCTGCTTTAATTAGTTTGTTTTGACTCCTGTGCATGGGGCTGGGCTCCGGGAACCCATTTTATTTTTAGCCCGTTTCCCTGGCAACAAGCTAGCGACCAGAGGCCCGGAGGCAGAGGAGGGAGGTGGAAGGCTGCGGGTTAACTCTTGGTGCCAGTGGTCCTCCAGGGATGCCCAGGGATGGGGGAGCTGCCGAGGCCCCACTGCAGGCTCAGGGTCTGGGGAGGTAGGAACCATGTGGGGGAGCCAGGGCCTCCGGCCTCCAGTTCTAAATGGGGCACGCAGAGGCGGCTGCCTGGACCTGTTTTCCATTAACATCTCATCATCTTGCCCATCCATAGCTGCGGCCCATCTTCCTGGGTCTCCGAGGACTTGGCCTTGGGGTCCTGGAACCCCAGAAGGAGGCGCTGTCTCCCTTCGGATGAGCCTTCACGGTGCATGGGTGGGGGCGGGGTGTGGATTTGCCTGCATCAGGGCAGAAACTGCTCTGGAATGAAGGAATGCCTGGTAGGTTGTGCACCAACTGGATTTTTGTTACTAAAATGCAAAACAGGGAGGGCATAGAAGCCCACCATTTAAAGGAATCCTTTAAATTCTTGGGTAAAGCAAAAGACAATGCCTCTCTGTGGTGAATTATTGTGGAAAAACAAACCAAACTAAACCCCAGAAGGTGGGCTGGTGAGCTGGAAAGAGGCTGGGATGTGGACTTGGGTCCTGGGCCCCTAGCTGGGGAACCTGGAGGTA
Organism: Pteronotus mesoamericanus; assembly: GCF_021234165.1. Taxonomy (NCBI): domain Eukaryota; kingdom Metazoa; phylum Chordata; class Mammalia; order Chiroptera; family Mormoopidae; genus Pteronotus; species Pteronotus mesoamericanus. The sequence goes on from NW_026555085.1 coordinate 6,781,395, forward strand.
TCACTCAACCTCAATGAGCCACAAGCCAGCACTTTGGAGTTGGGATAATAATGTTTTTACAGAACAGCTGCAAAGACAAGTTAGTGAAACTCCCCTGGCACGTGAGTGGTCTCTAGAAAAATGCCCCCATCTCTCCACTTTAGCATTTGGCCATACTTGAATTGTCTTTCATATAAAATTTACTTAAATCAGGGACACCCAAGCCTAGGTACCTGAGCTCTGTGATTTCTGATTCTTGGAATGACAAGGCTGGAAGTGACCTTAGTGGCATCCAAGCCTGGCTGTCTGAGAGATCACCAGGGACCTTTGCAGACACACAGGCCCCAGGCCCAGTTCTCAGCAGCTCTGGGCAGGGCCCAGTGGCTCTGCCACGCCTGTTCTGGAGCGATGACCTGTGGCCCCCCTCATTTCCAGGTGGGGAAACCGAGCTCTACGGGAGCCCAGTGACTTGTCCTGAGTCACATAGCTGGTGAGGGCCTGAGTCTGGACGCTGCCCCACAAAGTCTCCCAGTCATTGCCAGAGCCTTCCAGCCCTGCAGGGGGCCTTCAGGGGCTCCAGGAAGGGGTGCCTCTCCTTGGACCACTCACACCAGCCACTTAGGTGACCTGATCAGTGACAGCCACAAGCTCAGATGCTGGAGGAGGAAGAGGACCCAAATACAGCCACAGCCTCGGATACCCCCCCCCAACAAAATCACTGGGGAGTTTTTTTTAAGTAATCCCATGGCCAGAGGGCCTGATTTAATTAGTCTAGATAGGACTCAGGTACAGGTAGTTTGAGAAGTCCCTTGGCTGATTCTAATGTTCAGCCAGAGCTGCCGACCTCTCTGGTTTTCAGCCTTGGTTGCACATGGAATCTCCTGGCGAGCTTTAGCAATCCTGATGCCGATGCCTCACCCCAGAGATTTAGAATCAATGAGTCTGGTGTGCACCTGGCAGGGGAATTATCTAAAACTCCTCAGGGGATTTGAGCCTGCAGCAGAGGCGGAGACCACTGGGTGTGAGATTCCTGTGCGATCGAGGCCACAGGGATGGCACATGCAGCCTTCCGAGGCTGCAAACTCCAGCCTTGGGGGAGAAGGAGGTGAGAAGAACACTGCCCAGAGACAGGGGGAGGCAGGCACCAGCCAGACACAGCTTTGACCACTCAGTTGACAGTCCTGTCACTGTCCAGTCCTGGTTGGGCTGCCTCAAGTCTCCTCACATGCCCTTTGTGGGCTGCAGGCCTCGGCGCCAAGCCCAGTTCCAAGCATGGGTCCAGCAAAGGCTCGTGTTGAATTTACTGCGACCTCTGGGGCCAGCTCCCAAGAGAAGGGGCTCCCGGTAGTGAGACAATGAAATGGGCTCTGCTGCCCATAAAATGGACATTTAATTTAGCGTTAAAAGGCTCAGGACACAGAGCCCCTACTCTAAGAGGCAGTGGGGTAGACAGGGAAGGCTGCAGGCTCTGGTAGCAACCCCAGCACTGCAGCTACTAGCTGTCTGGCCCTGTGCAACTGGCTTAGCCCTCGGAGACTCAGTTTACATGCCTGTAAAATGGAATCAGCACACCCACGTGGGAGTTTCTGTGAGACGTCAACTACATCACCCACGCAGTCGGCATTGGATGAATGTTGTTCTGTTCCATCTAAAACACTCAAGCCTTTCTTCCAAGCTCCTGTCTCCCAAACAATTCCTGTTCACCATGAAAACATGAGCTCTAGAAGGCCAGGGATTTTTGCCTGTTTTGTTCAATGCTGTATCTTCAGCTTTGAGAAGAGTGCCTAAATATATGAGGTAATGTAAGTAGTATTAAGAAATATCTGCTGGCTGACTAAACTTCAATCAACTTTGTGAAGTGGGCCACACAGTAACAATACCTTCCCTCCCCAGAACTACAAAGGGAGGCCCAGAATGTGTAGCTTTCCCCAAGTCACACAGCTGGTCAGTAGCAATGCCAGACCTTGGGGCAGGAGCCAGTGTCCAGTAGGTCACTGGATGCCTGGGGCCAGAGTGAGGGAGCTGGGCGAATGTGAGCTTCAGCAGGGCAGCAGGGATGAGGGGCACTGGCAAGGACACCAGGCTTCCTTCCCACCTCACTAAGCAGCTCTGTCGATGGTCTGCCATGACCCCGGCTGCAGGCCTGCCTCCTAATGAGCCTCTCCCCTCTGGAGGACGCCCATTTCGCAGCAGCTTACAAAGCCCCCAGCGCTGACAGGCCCCGAGGGGTTCGCCCCAAACTGACAATCCGTCCAACACTCTTTCGCAGAGGCTTCAGGGCTGAAGCTGAGCCGGCCTCTCCGGGGCAGGCAGCTAGACCGGATGGCGGGGGCGGGGCAGGGAGGGGGTCGGGGGAGGGCGGGGCGCAACCCGCGCTGCACTGCAGGGACTTCAGCTCCTCTGCGGGAGTTCAGCTTCTGCACGTGTGAGCCAGGGACGGTAAGGCAGTCCCAATGGAGGTCACACGTACTGACCTGCCAAAGTAGTGGTTCTTCCAGGGGACAGACAGAAATGTGACATTTCAGAGGTGCGACAGTCTCCAGCTCCCAGGAACCCTCTGTCCTCTCCAGGTGAGGACCCAGCATCCTTAACTCTCTTAAAATTCACTCATTCAACAACAAGCTGTGAGTGAATGACAGCAGCCCAACCAGGGGAATCTGGTTTAATGAGGATAAATCCTCAAGTCATTGAATAGTCAAGAAGAGACTAGGCGGACTTTAGGGAAGGCAGGGGGTGGGTGTCTTGTCGTCAGCCCTCTTCACCCCACTGGGGGCTGGACTGGCTCTGGCCCTGATGCCATTCCCTCTGGCTCCAGCTCTGCTCAGCGGGGTCACTTGAGTTTGGACTCACGTGGACCGGAGACAGAGCGAACCCAGGCGTATCCCTAAAGCACAGGGCCAGCCCAGGGCCAGCTTCTGGAAAGGAGAAGGGTCCTTCCCCTCGTCCTGGCAAGTCACATCATCTGCGGTCCTCCCCTTCCCCATCTGTGCGATGGGCGTGCCACCAGCACTCACCTTCTAGGGTCACTGTGAAATTTAATTCACACATAAGAAAACATACTGAAACCAACTAGGACAATTTGCCCCGTATCCTAAAGACGCAGTGATCTTAATAATATTAACTGGTTTCCATGCCCATTATTCCAAGAAAACAGCCCCTTCTCAGCAGATCCTTGGTTCTCGCCCCCTGGTCCTCTTTCTCACAGGGGTGGTGGGTCTTTCTGTGTGGATTCCCCTCTCTCTGCTCCCTGACCACAGCTGTCCTCCTCTTGGTCCTCTGACCATCCCCTCTTCCTTCTCTTGCTCCTGACCTGTGGCGCTCCCCCGCCCCTTCCCCCGCCCCCGCCAAGGGCCTCGAGGGCCTGACCCGTGCCAGCCCCTCCTGGGGACTCCCAGACCTCTGTCCTCTCTCCCTAGCAGAGCACCGCTGCCTGCCCCACAGCCACCTGCTCTAGCTCCCTGTCACACAGCCCATTTCTGTCAGTGATACCATCTTTTCTTGTCCCCTGGTCTCCAAACCCTAATGACCTCTCCGTCTCTTTCAGTCCCATCTCCAGGCAGATGTCAGGTCCCTTTGAGTCTTCCTTCCCCTCCATTCCCAAGGCAGCCCTGCCCTGTGCCATGGGCAAGGCTCTCACAGAGCCGCTTCCAAGCACACCCCGCTCACACCCTGTCCTGGCCGGCTGGCAGCACAGCGCTGGGGTCAAGAACACAGGTTCTAGAGCCAGCCTCAGTTTCCTTACCTGTACAGTGAAGATAGTGTTAGTGTCTTTTTAGTGCTAGTGTCTGACTGTTGGGAGGTTTAAATTGGTTCATATACACAATGTACCATGTAAGTGCCACAGGAGCCTTTGCCATTATTATTATTATTATTATTATTATTATTATTATTACCTGTTTCCCACTGTGGCCTGGAAGCAGCCTAAGGGGGAGGCTTGGGTCTGACGGCTCAGTGTGCCCGCAGCACCCAGCCTGGTGCTCTGGGCCTGGCCGACATGGAAGACACGGCTGCTGGATTCAACCAAGTGTGGTCTGTGAGGCTTTAACGAGGAGTCTCCCTCATTTTCCTGCACAAGCCTTCCCCCGACCCCCCACCGCTGCACTAAGAGGGCCTTCCTGACGCTGCCGGCTGTTGGGTGCGCGGTGGATGACCATAGGGTCACACTAGGGCTCAGCCCGCGGCCGGCCTGCCCGCTCTTACCAAGCCGGAGTGACATTCGGGCCCCTCTATTAGTACTGCTGTCAGTCATGTCGTGGTCGAGCTGTCCCAGGCTCTGGGGAAGGGCCCGAGCTGCCCAGCCGTCCTGGAGGGACAGCAGTCCGGGGTTCGGCCTGGCAGCGGGGGCTGGGAGCCCGCCGGTTTTCCCGGGACCTGCCCCCTCCCCCACACCCTCACCTCCTCCGACAGCTGCACAATGAGCCCTGGCCTCTGAACCCAGTGGTCCTCACCATCCATGACGAGCTGGGTCCTGAGACCCTGGGAGCCCCTCCCTAAGGATAGAGAGTAGTGGGGGGTCAGTTGGACCCCCCAAAACCTCTGAGCAGTGGGGCTGAAGATCCCAATTCCTTCCACCCCATGAGACTTCAATTGCCATGCTTGAATTTCCCCTCCCTCCCCTGCCCCCTCTCTCCATCCCAACCATTCTTCCCTGTCCTAAGCCCCAGGAACTGATCCCTCCCCCGACACCCTTGCAGCCTTCCCCTGGCCTTCTGTGGACCCAGGGCTCCAACCACTCTGTCCTCTCATTCCCTCCGCTCCGGAAGCCCCAGGACTTGGCCAGACATATAACTGGGGTTTGTTCGCTAGAACGCCTACTTTTGTCTCCAGTCTCATTTTGCCCAATTACTTTGCTGTCTGAAATACTTTTGTGCACAGCTGAGCTCCCGTGGTCAGACTATAAGATCCCTGAAGATGGAAATGAGGCTACATTCCCTTGAATGCTGCACAGATGGAGGCTTGACGAGCATAGAGTAGGTGCTCCGTGACCACCTGTGGAATAGACTGTGGCTTTTCTGTCCTAACCAAGAGGCAGGAAAATGTGCCACCTCATCTCCTGGATCCGCAAGGAGACAGGGTTCCTGGAAGACCCTGTCACTCTACCACACATAGCCTGTCAGTGGCCCCTGTGAGCAGGGTCCCAGCAAGCCCATACCAATGCCTCCAGCCAGGACGTCCTAGTGTCCCTATTCAAATGGCTGGCAGAGGCTCAGCTTCCTCAAGGCTGCCTGGGCAGCCCTGGCCGTGAACCCCTGCCAGCTCGCCCTCCAGCTCCAGCCATCACCCAGAAACCAGGCTGGGTTCTCATGACTTAATACAGACCAGCACCACCTTACAGCTCCCCTGCCACTTAGCACAATTTGTAATTACATGTTTCTTTGTGTGATTATTGGATTAATGTCTGCCTCCCCTGCTAGATGTAAACTCCACGAGGCTGGGTGAAGGGTGAAGACTGTGTTCTGTTCCCTGCTGACTTCCCAGCCTCTAGTGCAGGGGACAGCACACAGGGGGAGTCAATAAACACTTGTGGACAGAATGCTGACTTGGGTATTTTATGCACACCTAAGCCGTTCTGTGTAGGTCATGTCATGTGGGTCAAAGCAGCCTATAAGGTAGGGAAATGTTTAAACACTCATTTTACAGACAAGGAAACCAAGGCCCAGACGGGTCAAAGTTTGCCCAAATTGATAGCACTTTTCAGTCATAGAGCCAATTAGAAACCAAGTGTATCCACACTCGACGATCTGCACTCATGCGATGATGATGATGATGATGATGGTGGTGGTGGTGGTGGTGGTGGTGGGGGGCTAACATGTAATAGGAGTAGTCTGCGTAGCATCAAAAACTTCCATGAGCTCTGTGTCCCACCCTCATCCCCATATATGGCAACTTGGCTGGGAGAGGGGGATCTTGGAATCCTGACTCCCCAGAATCTACCTGCCAAGGGCTGGGGCTGGTGGGGACCAGGCTTCCTCTCCCTATCTAGAGCCCCGTCGGGCCCCCACTTGTACCCTCAGTGGGAAGAATGAAAAGACAGGCTGCTGAGCTCCAGGCCAGGACACCCCAATGCCCCCAGCCTGGGGAGGTTCCCACCAACGGGGATGCCTGACTGGAAGAAAGAGGCGGGTGGGGGGAGGGAGAGAAGAGGAGGGAGGGCTGTGAGGAGATGAAGGCAGACACTGCCCAGGGAGCGGAACACAGGGTGGGGAGGTTCATGAGTCACACCCTGTGCAGGGCCACCCGGGCACAGCTCCAGGAGCCTCTGCTCATATTGCACAGTGAGGGGCATTTTCTCAGCTCACCGATCATAGTCCCCGTTGCAGAGGGCTCTCACAGGAATGGAGAACGTTTGCCAGACTGGATTCAGGGTGTTCTTCATGACCTCAGTCTTGTGGCAGATGGTGAACCTGGCAAAGAAGAGAGGGAAGGTGTCAGACCCCAGCCCGAGGATGGCATAATAGAATCCAGGTCAACTGAGGGACTAGCTGGTTAATCTCTACAGTTACTAGACAGAAAAACCATGGCTTTGTGAGGTAATGAGCTGCCTGTCACTAGCAGCATCTGGATAGAAACTTGATGGCCATTTCCTGGTGATGCTACAGAGAGGATTCTTGTGGGGGGCGGGGAGGAGTGTTGCCAGGGGGCGCAGGTTCTAGGCCCTGCTCTCTCATGACCGTGAGCATGCCTGTCCCACTCTGGGTTTCTGTTTCCCCACCTGTAAACCCAGGGAGGTGGCCACTGTCAAACCTTCTTCATCCATGGAAAGATCTGTGGATGGGCTTTAGAGGTCTGTGAACCTCTGCAATTGTCAGTGAAGTTGGGTGTCTGGGCTTCACATGCTTGCTGTTTTCCTGCCTGTGCCCCGAGATTTCCTTGTCCATGGCTCACCTCACTCCTTCAGGCCTTTACTCAAATGTCATTTCTTTGACATGAGTATCTGCTGTGAGCGCCATATCTAAAACTTACAATCCCCTGGGCCCCTGACTCCGACATCCGTAGTTCCTTTCCATACTCTTTTCCATTTCACCTGTCACCATTTGACATTTGACATCGTCTAATTTTCTCATTTATTTTATGGTCTGTCACTAAAATGGAAGCTCAGGAAGGGCAAGCAAGGGCTGTGCCTTCTTTGATCACTGGTATATCTCTAGTGCCCAAAACAGTGCCTGGCACATAGTAAATGTTCATTAAGTATTTTGGGGAAGGAATTAATAAATAAACGTATTTCTCAGAAGAGACTTTCCATAGCTTTCTCTAGCATTTCAAGCCAGAGAATAAAAGCCCCTGTCTGGGATGATCTCTAAGACCCTTTCAGCTCTGAATCCTTGAGCTTGCTTTGCACACGAAAAGTGCAGAATTGGCTATCCCCAGCGCGGTGTCCCCTGCCCACTCCCCACGCCATGCCTGGCTGGCCCCATCCCGGAAGCCTGCCCTGCCACAAGGGGGGCAGCCGGGAGCCAAAATGGACCAGGGGCCACCCTCCTGAGATTTCCTAGCATCTACCGGCTTGAAAAGGGCACCCAGGAAGGCGCCTGAGCTCCACCCATGCCCACACAGGATGTGCCATTTCTTCTCTGGCAATTTTCAAGTCAAAATGTCATTTCTGTCACTGAGGCTCAGCATTTCTCTTCTCTGCTCCTTCTCAACCACCCACTGGAGTGTAGAGATACACGTGGGAGATCTCCCCACACACCCAGAGCTGCTCATGACAACAGGAGTGGGACAGAGGAGGAAGGGGCCGCAGCTGCCCATGGCTAGGGCATGCAGGTAGCAGGAAGAGAAGGCAGGGTGGCAGGAGGGAGGATCGGGAGCAAAGCGGGCCACTCAGGGAGGGAGGATCACCCTCTGCGCAGAAGCTCTAACTGCCCTAAACCACCCCCAACAGTCACATGGACCTGGGGGGACCCTCTGGCCTCCCCATCCCTTTGGAACCGCTGCCTCCCCTGTCTCCTCTCCTTTGCCAGACTTCCTGGCCAGGCCTTCTTAGCTGTTAGCCCTATTTCCTCTTACTTGTTTCTCCTGAGCCCTGTGCAGTCTGGTTTCTGCTTCAGAGACTTGCCTGAAACCCTTTCTTTAAGCTCCCTCCCCGCACCAAATCCACAGGACCCTCAACTCTCTGCTGTCCCTGCAGTCATCTTGCCACTCAGCTCAGTTCATTCTGCCAGGCACTCAGGGGACGGCAGAGGACAGCGCTAGAGATGGACGGAGTCCGACAGACGTGGGCTCCAGTCGCAGGGCCGCTCCCACCAACTGTGCAGCCTCGGCAAACGGCGCCCTCTCTCTGAGCTCCCCTCTCATTGTAAAATGAGGATAAGAACGGGAGCTGCCGGCTCTGTTCTAACTACACGTATTAATCAATTAATCTTCACAGCAACCCTGCGAGTCCAGTTTAGGGTCAGCCCTGTACACACACCAACAAACTGAGTTGCAGAGGTTATAGCTGCACTCTCCAGAATGGTAGCCACCAGCTACATGTGACTACTTATATTTGAATGAACTAAAATAAAATGAAATTTAAAACTTAGTTCCTCAGTTACACTAGTCCATTCAACTGCTCAGCAGCTACATGTGCCTAATGGCGACCACCCTGGACAGCGAGACGTAGAACATTGCCTTCATCCCAGAAAGTTCCACTGGATTAGAGACTTGCCTGAAGTTACGCAGTTGATAATTGGCAGCACTAGGCTGGGCCCACTGGCAGCCCGGCGGAGCCCCGCTCTCCTCGTCACATTCTTACTCCCAGAGAGTGACTGGCTTGAATAAGACATGGTAGGCACAGCGCCAGGGGCACAGAGGGTGCTCTGTGGACGCCACCTTCCCTGTCCCTCCCGGTGGGGCAGGCGTGACGGTATACTCCCCTGGCTCCCTCACGGACACTCCTCCCATCCTCCTAACTGGGGGGGACTCCCAAACCTTCTGCTCTCCTCTCCTCAAACCCTGGGTGACTGCCCTGCTCTCACCAGTCCAGCCTCTGACCTGTGCACCTGCCTCTTCGCGGGGGCCTGCAGACTGGCCAGCCTCTCAGGGGGCTCCTGGATGGGTTTCTCCGCTGCCCTGGGGGTCCCCAGGGAGACATCCAGCCCCTGCATCAGGTGAAACTTGCGCCCCAATACACTCCTGTGGCCTCCCCGCATCTGACCAACTCCTTTGCCATCTTCAACCCTCCAGTTCCCCACAGCTCTGCTGCCAGGGAGGGGGCTGCGACTTCAGGCCCCATCCAAGGGTCTCCGTACTGTCCTTTTGCCCCCGTCCTCCCCCCTCTCTCCTCCCCTGCACTTCCACCGCACCTCCCACCTGTTCACAGTGTCAGTCATGAGCCTCTCCCTCTTCTCCGCCCCCTCCTCATCCATCCTACACATCATTCTTTTACATCATTGGCAAACACTTTTTGCAATACACACCTTTCCTGCTCCAAAATCGAAATCCCTCCCTCCTCCTGGTCAGCCAGCCCCCACTTCTGAGACAGCTCAGCGTGGCCTGGCATTGCATCTCTTGGGGGAACCTGCGTGGACACTGCTGTGGGCACCTGGAACACCACTCAGGCCTTTTTCTCACTCCCTCAAGTCAAGTCAACGAGAATTATTTAAAGAATTAATTCTGCTAGGAGTCCTTTGGTGAGACAAAGAATCCTTTTGTTATGCAAATGATCATACCTAATTCCCCTTGTTTTGTACGTTCAGATTTAAAAATCTGTTTTTCCTGGAACTGAAACACACCTCCTCCCTGCCGCTCCCCTGCCCCCAACACACACACACACACACACACACACACACACACACACGCGCGCGCGCGCGCCCAGAATTTCAGAACCAAAGGGAACTTGGCAGAGGACTTTCTGCCTCTGCTCAGGGCACTCTTGCTTTGCACACGTCTTTTCTCTGGCCTTCCCTGTGTTATTCTTCCCTGTGTCTCCCCCGTGGGCCCATTTTCTTCTTCTTTAAATCCTGCTTCCCCATTCCCCTTCCCCAGCAGCTGTTTTTCTAATTAACCTCCCTAGTCCCACTGCTCCCTGCTTCTGCAAAATCCCAGCCATAAGTGGTCTCAGCCTCCAAGAACTGCGGCGATTACGGAGGCCGTGGAGACCACCTAATCCAGCTGGTTCATTTTACTGATGGGAAAACAGGCCCAGAGAGGGGTGTAATTTGGCTGGGGGTGGGCCTCACAGCAGGGTAGCGGGGAAGGCCCCAAGACCCTCAACCTAGAATCTTTCCCCCTGTGTACATAGCTGACCTACATTTGCCAATGTGTGTGTTTTTGTCATATTGTGGGTGGCTTCTAGGTTAGAAAGAGAAGGAAACGGGCTTCAAAGACGTGTAGAGTTTTGAATGAAGCCTGTGGTGAGGGGTGGGGTTGGGTGGGGAAAGAGTCCAGATTTGCCGTGCTGGGGGTGCAGCAGTGGGGGGCATGAAGCAGTGGGGTGTTCAGAGGGCTCTGGGTGGAAGAGGACTAGGCTTGGATATATGGACTCATTCATGTGGAAGAAGGAGGGGGCTATCAGAGGGGCCCCTTATTTCCGCCCTAGCCCTGTTTCCACCCACTCCCCCCACCTCTAACATATCTAACACCCACCGTAGCTGAGACCCTCAGTGTGGCACTGCTGGCTGGGAGGCGGCCCCTAGCCCCCGCCGGCCCACCCACATGGTCAGGACACCACGCTGGAGCTCTGACTTCCATCCTGATCCCCTGCCCGGTCCCCTGCCCTCTCTAGAGCAACAGGCCCAGGGCAGCACAGGGAGGAGGTGGATCCAAGCCACCCTGCTGGCAGGTCACCACACCCTGTGCACCCCTGACCCCGGGAAGGGGGTGACATGTTGCCATGGAACTCACGTTCCATCCTCATTGCTCCTGTAGAACACCAGGAACGGGTCGGACTTCCCAAAGAAATCTTTCTTGTCCAGCTTGTTGGCACAGAACTGCATCGTGGCAACATCCTGATGAGAGGGGGGAGAGCAGAGGTATGAGGCCGGAGAAGGCTGGACGGTGCCCCAGTCCCTGTGGAAATGCAGCTTCAGGCCCCGGAAACATGAGGATTCTGGGCACCAGCTGGTCAGAAAGGGCAGCATCTTATGTGTGCCCTGCATGGACCAAGGGCCAGGCCCTGGGCTAACACTTCCAAGGGTCTCACCTCATCTTCAAATGACCCCACCGTCGGGTCTAACGGAGCAGTCTGTGGTGAAGCAGGTAGATTTTGGAGCAAGCTGCCCAGTTTGAATCCTGATTCTGTCACTTTCTAGCTGTGTGACCTTGGGCAGGGGAGGTAACCTCTTGGGGCCTCAGTTTCCCCACTGTCACACAAGGCCAGTCACACCACACACCTCAAAGGGCTGTTATGAAGACTAATGAGATCAACTGTGCGAAGTGCTTAGCAGAGGACAGGGAGTCGCACCCCCGCGGGCAGTGTAACCTGCACGATTTCACTAGTATTTTACTGAGCGGCTCCAAGAAGGGACCGGCTATCCCCAGGCCATTCTGAGCCTGGCCTGCCAACTCCAAAGCCTGCGCTCTGTCCAGTTGCCTCACCCCCTCACAGATGTGTGACTTCTAGAGGACATGGAAGTTTTGGCTTTACTTTCACACCCACTAACCCATGAGAAGCCCACCCAACTAACACTCCAAGGTAGACATGGCCAGGGTCACGGCCCATCCACAGCTGAGGAGCCTGAGGCTCAGAGCAGGGAGGGGGCCCCCCAAGTCCCCAAGCAGAGCCCTGGGTTTCTGACTCCCCAGGCGAGTTTGTAGCCCTGTCTGACCCGACACCCAGACTAAGAGTACAGAAAGTACTCGGGCCCTGGTGAGGACCGCTGGACCCCCCACCCCCTCACACGGCACCCAGACCCTTAGATCGCTGTGGCCAACAGGGCACTAGGCAGAGACGCCCTGACGACCTCCTCCCCACCCATCCCCATGTGGCCTCTTCAACCTGAAAGCTTTGCATCCTGACAAATCACCTGCCAACTAGCCAGAGCTCAGGGCTCTGTCCTACAGTCCCCGGGGTCTGGCCTGCCCTCAAGGGCCAGGGCCTGTGAGGAAGCCACCCAACTTTCTCATGCTGTCCCCTCCTCTCAGTGAAAAGGAGGGTCTCTTGAAAGCAGTGTCCTACCACCCAGTGAGGACCAAATTTGTGGCAGAGATGAAGATGCAGTCTCCCGCAAGCTTGAAGGTTATGGTCAAAGGTTGCGGGGTGGGTGCGCTATAAAGGTTAAGGATATGGTTGCTGAAGCCAGGCTGCAGGCTTCAACCCCATCCCTTCCTGGCTGTGCCACCTAAGGCAAGTTACTCACTCCTTCTGTGCTCACTTTCTTCATCTGTAAAATGGGGGTAGTGGCAGTGCCGACTTCATATGCTTGTTGTGAGGATGAAATGAGTGAATGAGAACAGTGTACGGAGCACACTAAGTGCTGCGTGCCTGCAAGCGGTTATGATTATTTGAACACTTCACCCCCGTCCCCAACACAGTGTGTACGGCCTCTGTCCCTGCCTCACCTCCACTTCTACCACCTCTCACACCTTCCTTCAAGGACATCTGACAATAGCAAACACAGGGCCCCCCTCCATTTACTCACTCATTCATTCACTCAACAAACATTTATTAGATACTATTGATGTGGGCCAGTCCCCGAGCTCAGTGATTTACAGCCTTATCATATTTAGCCCTCAAAATAATTTTTTGTCACTTTTTACAAATGAGGAAGCTGGAGGTCAGAGAAGCTGAGTAACCTGCCCAAGATCACCAGCTGGCAACAGGTAGAGCAGAAATTCAACGTGTATGGACTGATTGTGAAGTCCTGCCTCCTCAAGCATGCCCTTGCCTCCCTGAGAGGGAGCGCACCCCAGTTCCCGAGGCCGCTTCCCAGCTTCCCTTGGACTCTGGGTGTGTCTGGGCAGGGAGGGGCTGGGTTTTCGGTGACCTGGGCAAAAGTGCCCCCGAAGGGAGGCTCTGGGAAGGGCAGTGCTGGGGCCAGGGGCCAGTACATGCCTGTCCCTCATCAGCACCCACCTGAGAGGGAGGGGGCGGCTTGACTGGGGCTTCCAAGGCCTGGAAGCCCAAGGAATCCTAGAGCCTCCCAAGAAATCTAGGACTTTGTACCTGCAATAAGAGAATGGCTGACTTACTGAGCGCTTGCTAGTGCAGAGTACTGCGGGTACATGATTTATATACTTCATTCATTAAGTCCTCATAACAACTGTACGAAGTTACTCTTCTACTCTTCTCCTTTTACAGATGAGGAAACTCGGGCTTTTAGAGGTTGTCAAATACCCAAGGTCACACAGTGGGTAACCCAGGCAGGCAAACTTCAGGACTTCCCTCTCACCCTCCCAGGGAGATCTTTCGCTTTCTCAGTCCATCCCTGGCAGCCACTGTCTCCCCCAGGAGAGAGTTCCAATCCCATCCCAGGCTGGGTGGAGGGAGCATGTTATATGCCTCCTGGGGAGCTCCACCGCACAGCCTAGAAAAAGGAGGAATCCTAGGACCTGGTGGGCTCCTCCCAGCGCTGGCTATATAAATTGTGGGGTCCACTGTTCAAAAAGTATTAAGAAATTTCAAGACAGTGAGAGCAGAGCATCAAACCAAGCATGGACCCTGTGTGACTGCACAGGTCACATGTCTCTGAGGCCGGCCCTGGCTCCTCCCCACGGAGGCACCCGGCAGGCAGTAGCGTCAGAAGACACTGGGAGACGAGGGAACTCTGCTGAGGAGAGCGTTGGGGGCAGTCCGAGCAGGGAGCCAGGGTTCTGGGTCCTAGGGAGTCCCAGTAGTCCCTCCAGCTCACTGAGCCTCAGTTTCCTCCTCTGTAAAGTGACATATTGAACAGGATGTCCGCCACTGTCCTTTTAAGCCGGGAAGTTTAGGCTTCAGTGCCAACGCCATGGGGAGCACACTGGGACAGGGCGGCGTCAGGGGAAGGCTGGTACTCAGGGGACAGCCCGGGAATCTAGGGCTCTTCCAGCCTCCCCAGGACATGGCTCTGCTGTGTCATCAGATGACACCCCACACATCTGGAGGTCACCTGTGTGACACCTGCATTTGAATGAACATAGGTGAACCACACACGACAACCTGCACTATAAAATAAATACACATATTTGACACAAACGAAACAGAGGGCACAAAGTCCAGGGGCAAAACCTTTTATTTTTGCTTCCTGGGAGAACCCTCAGGGCCCCCCGCAAGGTCCGGATGGGGAGCAGGAATATTAAAGAAAAATGAAGGCAGGACTTAGTAGACACGCTTCCAGGTCTGCTCAGCACTCCCCGGGAGGGCCACTGCCCCAGCACAGCACCCGAGAATAGCACAACGGGACCAAGGCCCCCTGCATGGAACCCCGCCTCTGCCACCTACCACTGAGTGGCCCTGAGCAAGCAACTTAGCCTAAGTCTTCATGTTCTCCTCTGATCAATGGAGTAAAGGTGCCCCTGTGAGCCTGTCGGAAAGACTGAAGGAGAGGGCTTAGCTAGGGTCCAGTCCACAGTGCCTATCAGCGAGCATCTATAAGAGCAGGAGCCACACGTGCAGAGTGTCGTCTTCCACTGGGCTCACCCATGTGCAATTGCCAATGTTCAATATCATCCACCTATGAAAATGCCAATGTGGTATGGTTCTACCTCTGACGTGACAGGCACTATTTTTATATGCATTAGTTTACTTCATCCTCCCAACAACCCCACAAAGTAGGTATAATTATTATTCTCATTTCAAAGATGAGGAAACTGAGGCACAGGAAGGTTAACGCCCTGGCCTGAAGCCGCACAGCAAGGAAGAAGAGAAGCTGGGATTGGAATGAGGAGGCCTGGCTCCAGAGATTAATAACAGATTTCAAATAATAGGCCCCGAATCATCAAGATAAATTTATGTTCTGTAGTCTCAGCTTGAGAAGTCATAGAAGTGTGAAATCCATTTTAGAGAGGCTTCCTCCATGCAAACAAGTTAAAATTAAAAGGAAAGAAGGAAAGGAGGGAGGAAGCAAGGAAGGAAGGAAGGAAGGAAGACAGGAAGGAAGGAAGGAATGCAGGCAGGCTCTGAAACTCAGCTAACTGGAAAAACCCACCAGTGAGCAACACTGCATCATTTCCTGGGTGACCGCAAATCTGAGGGGCGTTGCTGGGGGCTTATTTTGTTGCCCAGTCAGATCTGCCCTCCCTAACACAATTTAGACCCAGAACATTCACCCAAAGCCCATTATAATAATCAGTATTGTTGTGCTATTGCCAAATCCATGGGGATAAAACAGGCCTCTAGAGAGATTTCTAGGGTGTAAAGTAGGCAGGCTTCCCCTCAATGGGTGTGCACCCCCCATGGGGAGTCCTTGAGTCTAGGACCGGGTTAGTTGGCTGGGGACCATGCTTTTGAAGGTGGCTCTGACTTATGCCCACAGTCATGAGAACAAGGCTTCCGCTGCTCCCCTTAAATGAAGGTTAGTGAGTGGATCAACCCTCGATACATGTGTGAGCCCAGGAAGAGACTGAGGAAGGGGCAGTAAGACGGCCTGGGCCAGGATTGGGAAGCAGGCAGCCTCACCCTGAGGGAGGGGCTCTCTGAGCTTATGAAATGCTGTTCCCAAACCAGAAGACTCTCTGAAATCAACTGCAGAGAAGATAAAGCAGCTCCTGCAATATACGATTTCCTGCAATTTCTGCCTTTTCACCCTATCTTTTTAAAAAACATATTAAGTTCTTCTGAAACAGCAGGATTGCCTCAATTTGCATCTTTCCACATCTTAATCATACTGCATGAGAGACCTCAGCAAACAGCCTTTTTCTCCAGGGTGGCCTGGTCCACTCTAGCAAGTTAGCCCTCCCTGACCCAGGAGAGGGCTGTGGAGGCCAGAGGTCAGGCCCAGAGGTCAGAGGTCAGGCCCCGAGGTCAGCACAGAGGATGAAGGCTGGGAGAGGGGAGAAACACCCAGGAGGAAAGAACAGAGGCTGCTCTGGCCTGGGTCTGGCTGGCAGCCCCTACTGAAAGAACAAGAATAAGGCAAGAGCAAAATTTAATTTAAGGAGTGAAAAACCTCAGTAATCAAAATAAAGATTTTAATGTCATATTTTTAAGAAGAAAAATCAGCCCTTACCGATGTGGCTCAGTAGATTGAGTGTTAGCCTGCAAACCAAAGGGTTGCTGGTTCAATTCCCAGTCAGGGCACATGCCTGGGTGTAGGCCAGGTCCCCAGTGGAGGACGTGCAAGAGGCAACCACATATTGATGTTTCTCTCCCTCTCTTTCTCCCTTCTTTCCCCTCTCTCTAAAAATAAATAAAATCTTTAAAAAAATAAATAAAAATAACTGCAAAAACCCATGATAAATAAAATATCAAAAATTTAAATAAAGCCATTTTACAAGGGAAGAAATTGAGGCACAGAAAGCTCAAGTAACTTGCCCATGGTCACACAGCTGGTGAGCAATGACATTTGGTTTGGATCAAGAGCTCAAGTTCTTTTTTTTCCTTTCTTTTTTTGTCTTTCTTCTTCTTTTCTTTCTCTCTCTCTTTTTTTTTCCTTTTCTTTTTTCTTTTTTTTTTTTTTTTTGAGAGAAAGAGAGGAAGAGAGGGAGAGAAACATCAATCAGTTGCTGTGGTTGGGACCTAAACTGCAACCCAGGCATGTGCCTTGACTGGGAATCAAACCGGTGACCATCCACCTATGGGATGATGCCCAACCAACTAAGCCACACCGGTGAGTGCCAGAGCCCAAGTTCTTAACCACCTCACCCTACTGCTCACACTCTGTACCCTAAGAAGCACTTTTAAATAGATGGTAGAACCATGATGATATTTATTGTCTTCTCTTTAAAGTTTACTGGATTTTCCTAGAATTATACCTTGTCTTTTTGAGTCAGAAGACATTGATTAAAAAGAAAAGGAATCACTAGCCACAACTGTGAAACTCAGCACTCCAGCAGGAGGGAGCACGCCCAGAGGTGGGGGTGATTCCGTGAAGAGCGACCACTGGGACGGCTTCTGCATTCGCAGCGGGGCACAGAGCCCCGACTTGCCAGGATAAGGCTGCAGAAGCAGGAGGCCAGGGGTGCTGGCGTTCAGGGACATCAGAGAAGACCCCACAGACTAGAGTTTATTTGCACACAGATGGTGGGTGAAGTGATCTAGGAGACTGGGCCTGTCTTTACACATTGACTGTAATAACCACATTGAGGTCAAGCTGGCTTTTCTCTGCCATCTTAATGACTGACTTTTCAAACAATTCACTCAGTTGTGCATCTGCTAATTTGGGCATTTGGTGGCTGAGAACCCTAGACTGATGATTTTTCCCTCCCACTCATTGAGGCTGTATATCTGGGATATGAACCAAAATCCATCATTTAAAGTTCAAAAGAAAAATGGAACAATTCAGCTATGAGGACATTCACTGCAGTATTAATTATATTGTTGCCTATAAGAGAATAGAGTCAATGAATTATGACCCATCCATATAGAATAATATGCAGTTACTAAATACATGTTTTCCAAGATTATCTCATGACACGGGCAAATAAATCTGGATCACATACTCTACTGATAAATAAAAAAAAACTGGGTAAATATTCTACTAATTATAAGGGAAAAAACCATATGCATGAACACCCAGAAAAAAGCCTTGGAGGCACTGCACCAAATATCAGCGATGTTTATCTCTAAGTGATTCTCTGTGCTTTATATTTTCCAACCTGTCCGTTACGAACGTGTTCTTTTTTTAGCATCAAGAAAATGTGTTTGTTTGTTTGTTTTTCACTAGAAAAATGATTTCTAAGATCAAAAAAAATCACAAACGAACTTTAAAAAGGGTGATTGTTGAATGCTGGTCATTTGCCATGTGGAACACTCACGTCCATGCCGGCCACAGCCGGCGCCTCTCCGAAACATCAGCCTGCAGACTTCCAGGTCTCAGAAAGCCTTCGCTATGTCCCTGGCTTCACCTTACCTCTTTCTCCTTACCTTCCTCCCTTCCTCCCACACGGAGACACTGGGCTCTCCTGAGGTTTGTCTTTAGAACAATGAGAATTCTAACTTTCTCAGGATTCAAGATAGCTAAGTTCCCCTGCTGCAGGTCCCACACAATCTGGCCCCTACTCCTGCCCACACCCTCACCTCTCTGACATCAGTCTACCCCTGGCCCAGGGTCTTAGCAAAGCTGTCGTTTTTGCCTGCACCCATCCATCTTCTCCGAGGCAGCTGCAAGGGTGCATTTCCTCACCGGTATGCATTTTGGCATTATATAGTACTGTCCATGAATTTTCCTTTAGGGTAGTAAAGAATGCTATAGAGTATTTGTTATAAAAAGAGGCGATGGGCTGACTAGGTTGAGAACCACAGCTGCACTGTGATTGCTGGTTGGCATTTCTGTCTCTCACACTAAATTGGAAACTCTGGGAGGGCGAGAACTGAGCCCAAGTATATTTGCTGAGAGGAAATGAGTGAACACATGAGCAGACTGGTGATACCTAAGTAGTGAGGACCCCCCAGGGGCAGCTGCAGTGTGAGGCTTCCGCTCCCTTTACTTGTGAGAGATGAGTCACACCCTTGCCAGTGTGTGCAGGGACCTGACTGGGAGGCCACCAGGACATGCTCCCTGGCCAGGAACTCCTGAGCCCAGAGTGAAGCAGGTCCGGGTGCCCCACAGGCCTAGGGGGAGCTAAGGGCCTTGGAAGGCAAGAGCAAGGAGCTGCCTGCTCCCTGCATCCGCAGCACGCCTGCCTGTCTCCGGAAGCCCACCACTCACCAGGCCTGCAAAGGGCTATTGGCCCCACAAAGACCACAAAGCCCATAGCTGTTCATGGAGCATGGAGGCTCATGACTTCCCTGCGGGTGAAGAAAAGAGCCCCTGAGGATTCGGAGTACAGGGCCTGGGCTAGAATCCTGCAGTCTTAGGCAAGCCACTTCAACCTCTCTGCGTCTCTAACCTGGGGTCTCTTATACCTACCCAGCCCCCCAGCCTGTGGTAGGAATCAAAGAGACTGTAAACAGGAGCGTCCTGGTCAACTGTGAGGACTGTGCAAATGATGGTTACTGTTACACGGAACAACGGTAAGTAATAATAGTTTCACTGCTGAGCATAATTAAATGGTGATTCAGAGCCCTTCAGGAGCTTAAGCTCATCATTGTCAACATCAACTATCACGGACCGGTATTTTGGATCAAATGTGATTGTTGGAATTTTCTTGGTATTTCTGTTCTAGATGAGAAAGACTTTTCTGAAACCTATCAAAGTATGCTGGTAAGCACGCTGGTCACCTGCTGGAGTCCACTCTAATCCTTTGCTGGTCCCCACCTGCCCACGCCATCCCGTGGATGGATGAAGGGAAGGTTTGTCTACTTCGGCAGAATGTATTCACTTGAGCAGGAAGCTCTGCTCCTGTGCAAACCATCTCTCCACTCCACCCTCTTCCTTTGATCCTCCCACTGAATTCGGAGCTGGAACGACAGAGGCAAAGCCGCTCAGATGTAATTATTTTAATTCAGCCAGATGCTGGGAATTAGTCTCTTTTCCTTGCAAGTATTCTCGGGAAACTCAGCCAAAGATGGCCCAAAGAAAAGGAGCTGACAGTCTCAGGGAAGGAGGGGACATCCCCCACCTTGTGCTGGAACAGCTTAAATCCAGGAAATTGCTGCCATCCTTGGATGCAGGGGGGAGGGCGAGCAGGAAAGGAGGAGGTGGGGGGCGGGGGGAGCGGGGGGGCGGGGCTAGGAGGTAATGTAAACTGTTCACCAATCCCAGAAAACTAGACCCGTAACAACACCCAGCATTTTCTAGAGCAGTAGGATTTCCAAAGTGTTTTCGCTTTTATGACCTTATTTAATTATAAACTGGGGAGGAAATCACTGGCTGAGCTAGAAGCTTGGGAGCAAACTGAATTTAGGCTTCAAGGAATTCAACCTTTCCCAGGCACCGCGTAGAAGCCAGGCACCTGTTAGGCACAGTCCATCCCCTTTAATCCCCACAGCAGCCCTCTAAGCCCGAACGCGTAGGTGGAGGAACTGATTTAAACAGAAGCTCTATCCTACATGTCAGCTGAGTTCTCTCCCTTGTCTGAACTCCAGCAGTGTCCACATCAAGAGCATACACATATGTCGTTTTCATTATCACCTGTTGCTGTGCTTCCAGTTCATTCAGTCACAGGTTATGATAGGTCCTTGAGAGCACCTACCATGTGCCTAGCCCTCTACTGGGTGTAGACATGGGGGCAGCTTTACGCCTGCTGTCAAGTTCCTCCAGATCCACCGAGGTGAGTAGACCAGGGGAGAAACCAGAAGCAGGGTTGTGTATGAGTTGCTTTAATTCTTGCTTATACTGCTCTGTCCTGACCATTGTGTCTTATTCTCTAACTGGAAGCCCCTGGAAGCAGTCTAGGACACCTTAGCTTAGTGGTTAAAGATCCTGGCTCTAGAACCAGACTTCACGGGTTCAAGCTCTTCCACTCAGTGGCCATGTGACCTTGGCAGGTCATTTAACCTCTCTGTAAAATGAGGACCATAATATATCAGACATTATAGCACATCATACTACATATTATATTATGTATTATAATACATCAGATAAACAAGTTGATACATGTAGCCATTTAGTACAGTAAGTAGCTCAGAATAATTGCTCAATCAATGTTTGCTAACAATTTATACCTCCATCCCAGTAGTTCTCAAAGTATGGACCAGGAAATCCCCTGTCCCCAGCGGGGGAACTGGGGTGGGGGGGGTCTGTGAGGTCAAAACTATTTTCAAATAATGCTAATAAGATGTGGGATTTTCCAGAAGTTACCCGATGGTGATATCAAAACAAACTGCTGCAGAAGCAGATATGAGAGTGCAGTTCTCTTGTGTCAAACCAGGCATTAAAGAGACTGACAAAAATGTAAAATAAGGCCATTCTTCTCACTATAAGAGCTTTGTTTTGGAAAATACAGTTACTTTTCAAAATAGGTGTTATTTATGTTAACCAGTAATGGGGGAAAACTATTGTTATTTTTAAATAAATTAATACATTATTTAAAAATTCTTCTCAGTGTTAAGTAAATATTGATAGCTGAGAGGTACAATAGTTGCGCTGACCTTCCAGGCAGGTCAGAAAATCCTGGTTCTCCTCCTCTCTCCCAGGCCCCTAACCTGAACTGGACCCAGCCCCACGGGAAGCTGGGTCCCAGGTTGCCCCAGGCTTGGTCTTGTGCTCACGCCCTGTCGCTGCTTCCACCTTTTCTCCCCAGGACCCATCATGCTCCCGCCTGTGGCTCCTAATTGACCGAAGAGGCACGCAGACCTGGGTGGCTGGGGAAAGGGGCCTGGGTTTTGGAGTCAGGCTGGCCTGGATCAGCGTCCTGACTCTGCCGCTTCTCATTCTTTATCAGGTGACTTAGCCTCTCAGCCTCAATTTCTTCATCCATAAAATGGGAACAACAATAATATCTCAGTCTTAGGACAATTTTCAGGAGTAGTGATAACTGATGTAAAACATCCATCACTTGACAAATAAAAACTATATTTTATCATTGTTATTAGCCATCAGGTCCTCTGAGCCCTGTCAGCTTCTCCACAGTCCCTGCTGCTTCTCCACAGTCCGACAGAAGAAGCAAAACCAAAACTGCCTGGGATTGAGACTCCGCTTCCCTACACACACATTCGCATGCGCACACACATTGTGACACAGATGATCAACCACATGTCCTCATTCCCTCACCCCATGCAGGGTGTCACCCTACTCTAGAGCTAGAAGTGAAAAATGACAACTAAATGCCAAGTGCCCAGGCTCTGAGACTGAAAAGGCCCCTCTGCTGCCAGTGTTGGTGCCAAGCCAGTCTTGACTCAAGGACACATGAGCGGCAGTGTGGCAGGAGTGGAGGGAGCCCTGGCGTGGGAGCCTGGGGACCAGGGGTCCTGGCCCAGCGCTGCGCTGACTGTGGGTGGCTTTCCTCACCTCTCTGAGCCTCGGTTGGCCGGCTCAGCTGTGAAAAGGACTTACACCTTCTAGCTTTGATGTGACGGAACTCTATGATAGGTAAGACAGAGAAGCCCTGCCTTCCTGCTCCCTCCAAAGACACACGTGGTCCCAGGGTCACAGGGAGGCCAGCTTCCCCTCCATATGCCCACCTCTCCCCGCCCCCTCCACACACACACCAGGCCCTGTCCCGGAGCCCTCTGCCACTCACCCTGCAGTTGCTGAGCTCCTCGGCGGACAGGATGATGGTGCCACATTTCTTCCCTGGGACACCACTGGGAGAGGAAAAGATGAAAGGATGGAGAGCCAGACAAAGACAGAGACATAAACCTGAACACTCCCGGAAGCAGCCCTCCTCATCCTCCACCACCCCCCGCCACCCGGCAGATCTGCCCGAGCCCTCAGAAGACAGAGTCTCCTGACCCCCTGTGGCTGTGTAGCCTAGTGCCCTGGTTCCTGGGCCAGGCCCCACCCCTGCTCCCCAAGAGCCCACCAGGAAGGGTAGCATCTGCAGTGAAAGTCCGAGAATCGGAAAAGCATCCAGACTCACCCGGAGGCTTCCAGACCAGTGGTTCTCAAACTTTCCATCCAAACACCACTTCTGTGGGCAAAAGACCTTGTGGGCTAGCCACCCCACCCTATACCCTCCTGACCCCAGAATCCCAGAACATTCCAGCTCTGAGCTACTCTGATTCACCGCAGGAGAGCAACAAAGGGGAGTAAAGCAGGAGGGCTGGTGTACCTGCCGGGGCAGCGTGCCCAGCCTCGCTCCCATGACTACTGCCCCTGGAACAGCTCGGTTGGAGTCTCCCAGAGAAATCCCAGACAACCATGCAGCTCCTCAGGGAGATGGGCAATGAGCACCTGAAGTTGGCCCACCCAGAGAATCCCCTCCAGGAGAGCAAGCTCCCCAGGTAGGGCTCCACCCAGGGGACCTGCACCACTCTTCCCTTGTCCAGCAGGGACCCCTCCCCCAGGCACCAGCCCATTCCACTCTGATGTTTAGGACTGACCGGGGGTCTCAGTGCAGCCAGGGGCCACTGGGAGGTGGAAGAAAATGTCAGGTTGTCCAGCAGCTGCAGGACTTTGAGCTCATTAGTATACCTCTCTGAGCCTCAGTTTCCTTGCCCATAAAATGGGTATGACTGTAGAATCCATTTTACTAATATGCACACACAGCGCTGGGCACAGAGGAGGCCCTCGAGGAGCACCATTTCCGCGCCCCCCCCCCCCGCCCATCCCCTTTCCTTTACAACTGCGCAAAGCTGATCGAATCCAGCCCCACACTTCAGGCCCGCCCCGGGGCCACCAGCATGCTGTCTGTGGAACGCATTTTGAGAACCACTGATGGAGCTCTTCCCTGTACCGATTCTCAGAGGGAGGGGCTCTCAAACAGAGGAGGCAGGGGAGGCAGGGAAGCCGGTCCTGGGGGCTGATGAACTAGCCAGATCTCTCCATATCAGGTGAGCAGGGGCTACATCTGGAGGCTCCCCTGCCACAGGCAGGTGGCAGTGCCTGCTAGCTTGTCCCCTTAGACAGAGCAGCTGAACCGAGCGCCCCAAGGCCCCTCCCCACCACCTGTCTGGCCCTTCCTGGTAGTAGAGATATGATTTGTTTGACCAGGCGATAAAATCCTCACATAAGCCTCCTCGCCCAAGGCTTCTCCATCTGTTCCTTTTTCTGCCTCTGAGGCCCTGTTCTATTTCCAATCTTTCCTTCCCCTCTCCAGCCCTGCTCCCACCTGCTCGGCCTTCCTTTCTGTCTCTCTCCCTCCCTCTCTCTGGTCATTCTCACCCTCCATCTCTCTTTCTCTCTCTCTCTCTCTCCCTCTTTCTAATCACTGTTTCTCTACTCCCTTGTGAATTGACATCCACACCCTTCCTGGGCTGTGAGTCTTCCTTGGTCCCCTGGAGACCCCTTTCCCACATCCAGCTGCTCTGGTGGCCAGTGGAGCTTTGCTTACTCAGCCAAAATGCTCATATTCAGGGGGCACCTCCAGGCTGGTCCCCCAAGCCCACACGTCTCCCCTGCCACCTGCTGAGGTAAGGACCCTCCCTCCAACCAGGAGAGGAGGGGAGGGAAGGTGTGGGGAAGGCTGCGCTGCCCACACTTGGATGAGGCCAGCCAAAAGCGGATGGTCAGAGTGGAGGCTGGCCCACTGCAGCTGGTGAGCAAATGCAGAAAGTGAGGATTTAGCGGAAGCTACTCTCAGGAGACTGACATCCAGCAGCGGGAGCCATGGAGGGAAAGGGAGAGAAAGAAGGGTGAGAGGTGAGAGGCAGAAGAAACCAGGCCAGAGAGAGGGAGCGAAAGGAAAATGCCCAGCCCCTCTGACTCCTGTGGCAGCACCTATCTAGCCCCGACCCTGCTCACAGAAGTCCTGTGAGCCACTGGCTGTGGAAGTTTGAGCTCCAGCCGGGATGGGGGCGGGAACCACCTGCAGAGTGGCCCAAAGTGCCTGAGCCCTTGAGAAGGGACCCAGGGTCCTCTCCGTCCTCTGGTCCAGGGCTGAATGCACAGTGGTGGGACTGGGGACTGGGCCAGGCCTCTGAAGCCCCTCTGAGGAGTTGGCCGAACGTCTGAGGACTCGAGGGCCAGAGATGTCTGGTGACCTACCCATTGGACACAGCTGGCATGGGTTTGCCCGTCCTGGAATTCAGGCTGAACGCTCCTATCCTGTGCAGAGAAGAAGAGAGAGATCATGTCGTGAGCCAAGCACCCTGTTCTGAGGCCAGAGCGCTTGGCATCTGGATTCTTGGAGAGGTTTCTTTTCTGGATCAAAACAGGACCAAAAGCCATAGGTCAGAGGAAGGAAAGGTCTTCTTCCCAAACCCTGTTGTAAAGTCCTGGGCAACTGTCGCTCAGAGGTTCTCAAAGTGGGGCCCCAGAGAGCAGCAGAGGCATCCCCTGGGAACGTGTTAGAAATGTAAATTCTCAGGCCTCACCCGGGACCTGCGGATCTGAAACGCTGGGGGCAGGGCCCAGCAGTCCAAGTTTAAAAAGCCGTCCGGGGATGCCGATGCCCGCTGCCGCCCAAGAACCACTGCTCCCCTCTGTGAGCCTCCGTGTGCAGGCTGTGAAGTGGAGAACGCTGAGAGCGTTCCCTGAGATCAGATGCCTGGTGAAAGGGAGCTGCTCATAGGCCTGGCCGAGAAGACGACTGCACTTGGACATGTAAACCTTCAGTGTCCAGCACTGCTTTGGGCGGCATTTTGTTCCCTGTCCCCACCTCCCTTCCATCTCCTGATGAGGGTAAGGCTAGGCTTCAGCTAATAGGTCCCCTTCCTTCAGGAACACCAAACATCACCAACCTCCACAGGTTAGCTCCGGCTCGCCTGCGACAGCTCAGGTCCCTAGCCATCTCCCACCCAAGCCTTCCTCAATCCCCCCGGGTGTGCCCTCCACCAAAGATGGACCAGGAGATAGTGGGCAGAAACCAGACCCAAGGAGACCCAAGTGACTCGTGAGCTTTTGACCAGGCAATTGGGAGCTGAGAGGGGCAGACACACACTTACTCTTGGGATCCCATTTTCTAGAAGCTTCAGAGCCTCCCTACACCTGGGTTTACTCTCAAAAAAGGATAGCCATTATCATTATTTTCTGTGTACCCAGAGGAAGTAACCTTTTGGGGGACAGGGAGGCCTTCCTGGGTGTCCTGAAGTTATCACACAGTTACTGGGGGCCAGAGACAAGGACCTGGGAGAGAGACCACCCCCTTCCACACACACAAACACACACAATAACAGGTCCTGCAGTTATTGGTCATGGTGAGGGGGCAGCATCCTGTGTGAACCTGGCAGAAGCAAGTTGGGGGGTGATGCCCAGCTCAGCCTGATCCCCCTTTCCTGCCCACCCTGCCCATGACCTGGATGCTTATCCCAGTCATCAGGCCTCTCTTGCCTGGACAAGACAGGTCACCCCCACCACCTGGCCTGCCCTGTCTGGTCCCTGAAGCCACCCTCAGACTCCACTGTGAGAAGCCTTGGGACTCTTCATCCCAGAGCCTGCTCAGAATAATGGCTTCCCCTAAAAGCATGCAAGGCCCTTTAATGCAGGCTGCCGGGGCAGGGTGAGATGGGGAAGGTTCCACCATTCCCAGCTCTGGCCCACAAGGCTGAAGAATCTGAGGTGCACGCTATGTGTGTAGAATCCTCTGTTTAAACAAACCCCAGCTCTCCCACTTCCTAGCTGCGTGGCCTTGGACAAGTTTCTTCCCCTCTCTGGGCTTTGGTTTCTTCCCCTCTACAAGGACCGGGGTGAGGGATTAGAGAGCATCTCAGAGCCATCTCAGGAATACGGGGCTCTAATAACCAAGCTGGAGTCCCTCCAAGGTGGCTGAGTTAAAGGCCCTGCAAGGGGAGAGCCCGTGGGGTCTCCTTATTCCTAATCATCCCTCACGACTGGCTGACTGCTTTGCCCCCGACGCCGCTGAGCCAGCCTTCAGCAGGGGTGGGCAGGAAGTTGGCCCATCAGTGAAGAAGGAACCCAGACAGGCCCCATTCTCCTCTACACTTACGTGAGGGGTTTTTCCAGGCGGCTCCCGGGGGACCCCACAATCTCTCCAAGGGTGCAGAAGGCCTGGCCCAGGAAGTCCTGCAGATCCAGGGTACAGAAAACACCAGTGTCGCCCACTCTGCTCACAGCCATCCCAGCTCCCCCATCACCCCACCCCTGGAAGTGTGAAGGCTCTGAAATGACAGGATACAGCATCCGACACACACTCTGTGTCACAGTGAAGCCTGAGGCTGACTCAGAGCTTGGCATTTAAGAGACTTTCAGAATCGCTGGGCAGTCACAGGTAGAACTCACATGTTTGGATAAGTCAGGGCTCTTCGAGTCAACGTCGTATCTGCAGGGAACACAGAGGGGTGGTGAAGGCAGCCGGGTGTCCTGCCCCGCCCAGTCTGAGCCAGGACCTCTGCGCTACAAAATACAGGCCCTGACCCCAGAAAAGCTTTGACAGAGGGAGAGGTCAAGGGGAAACTCCCGTCACTTGGGGAGAAAAGGGCACCCAGATCTTCTTGGGGGGGATCTAGAGTCCTCCCCAAGATCTTTCCTCAACTCCCCTCCCAGGTCAGGTAGCTGTTCAGTGCCCTCCCACACTTAACGGAGAACAATGAGGGGCGGTGCCTTGTTCCCTGTCCCCACCTCCCTGCCATCTCCTGATGAGGTGAGGCTAGGTTTCGGCTAATAGTCACTTTTATTCCAGGCCAGCCCTGAGCTTCCTCTAACATCACTGTCCACGTGGAAAGGGGATCGTCTGCTTGGCCACTAGTCCTGCGGCTCCACCTCCCAGCACTACTTCCTCCCCAGCTCCATCCTCAGCACCATCTTCTGCTTACAGGTCAAAACGGAGGTTCTGCTTCTCCTCAAAGAAGTAATCCACAATGAATTTGCGCACAAAATCGGGGTTGAGTGTGTTGTCGATGACTTCGGTTCGTCCAAACTGCAAGAGGAAACAGAATGTGGACACCGGGGCCAGGCTGGAAGGGCAGGGGAGCACAAGCCAGGCCTCGCTCAGCTGTCCCATCCCCAGTCCAGGTAGAAGCGCCTCCCTCTAACACTGGACACTGTCCACATTGTGGCTCCAGTTTCGCTCTCTCTATCTCTATCTAGGCTCTGCCCAAGGTGAATGGTTTTGATACCTGGATACCTGAGCAGGTGCTTCACTTTCCCACCTCACCCTGCAGTTGCCTATGCTGTCCTCCACCCGGCCTCCCCTTCTTGGCCAGTGGCATGTCCTCCATTCCTTCAAGGTCCCTGACTGGTGCCGCCTCCTGCAGGTCCTCCAACCAGAGAGTTTACTTCTCCTGAACTCTCATTGAACTTGTGCCTGCCCTTATGACCACCGTTCTTCCCTGACTGATTCCAGTTAGGTATGTACTTATTGGATGCTCTCACTCTAAATGCAAGGGCAGAGACAGGGACAGCGGGATCAGATCCTACCTCCTGGAATCCTCAGCCTCGTGTGAGCCCTCCCTTTGAATGTGGGCTTGACCTTCTGACTCACTTATAATGAACAGACTAGAGAGCACAAGTCACTTCCAGGATTGCAAGGACTACGACGTGCATCTTGGGCCCTCTCTCTCGCTCTCTCTGCCTGGCTCACTTTGATGAAGGCAGCTGCCATGTTGTGAGCTGCCCTGTGGAGAGGCCCATGTGGGAAGGAACTAAGAGCAGCCAACTCACCCCTAATAATCGGAACCCTACCAACAACCACCGACGACACTGGCATCAGAATCACCTAGAGGGTTTGTTAAAACACAGATGCAGGCCTTACGCCCAGAGGTTCCGATCCAGGGGGCTTAGGGTGGGGCTTGAGAATCTGCATTTCTAAAAATGGAGCTGATGCTGCTACTGCTGATGCAGGGACCTCCCTTGGAGAACCACCGGGTGACACGGTGGTGCACAGGACCCCGAGTTCCCAGGAGCCTTCCACACCTGGGCGGAGGGCAGAATGGGCAGGATTCCAGGTCGTCAACTTCCATCAAAGCAGCTCTCTTTTACAAATCTGTTCAATATAATGGACTTTTTTGGTGAGATTTTGTGTCAAAAAAGGGACATGGGGCTCAAAGATAAAGCGCAAAAGCACTGTTCTTTACATTCCATGAAAGGAGCACACCGTATTCCCTGAAGTAAAGCACAATAAATATGTAAATAGGTTGTTAATCGTTCTTAATACATAAACATGTTTTTTGACTTGGATAGTAATTGCCAAAATAAAAAATCAGTCCTGAGTACTAGTCCTCCTTGAGGGGGCTCTGCAGCCCAGAACAATGCCAGCACATGGGCGCCTCTCACATGTGGTAGGCAAGGTCCCTGTCACTGGGACATACCCACGTGTGCCCTTCTACCCTGAATTAAGTTAGAAACTTGCAAAGAGAAACTCCCCCACCCCAAGGCAGGGTGGGGCCATCTGAGGAGCACAAGGTTGGCACCTTCATGCCTTCACCCCTTCATCTAATCAACCTCTCTCTCCTGTCAATTCCATCAGCTAAATCTCCTGTTCCCGCCCCCTGTGCTGTTGCCTGGGACGGGGCTCGTCATTTTCTCATCTCAACCACTGCAGCAGCCTCCTAGTGGGTCACCCATGTGGGCCAACTGCTAATGCTTGAAGACTCAGCTCCCAGAAGTCCTGCTCTGCAACTCCCAACCCCTCCCCTGTGCTCCTATAAACTTCCTCACATCCCTATCGCTGCACTTACCGCATCCCCTGGTAATAATCTACCGAGGCTCTTCCCACCCCACCAGCCTGAGCCGCTCAAGCAGCAGGAGGATCCAAGTTCTCCTCACCTTTGCAGCCCAGGACCCGACACTGCTGAACAGTCACAAGCTCACAGATGTGGACAATTATGGTCTCAGGAACTGTGTTAAATACTATTTAATCGTTTTGTGGTAGATTTTCTCCACTTTATTGAGGAGAAAACAAAAGCACAGAAGAGCTAAGTAATTTGTCCAAGGGCACACGGCTAACAATTGCTGACTTCATGGCACACACCCAGGCCCTCTGGCGCATGCTCTCTAAGCCATGCAGCGCTACATGTAAGGTCCCAGGGACGAGGACAGCAGAAGCTCACTGCTCGCAGGGGCTGGTACACAGCAGGTACTCAGGAATTGTTGACTGCAGTAAGGTTTTGAATGAGAAAATGGATGAGTGGGTTTGAGTCCTAAGTTCATCATAAGCTAACGTGTGCCTTGATCAGAGCCTTTGAAAGCCTCAGTTTCCTCATCAGAACATGGAGAATACTACTTGTCCTGCTTACTTCTTAGAATTACCGCCCAATCAATTCAATGATTAACTCGATGAACAGTTTTTAAACACTTGCTGCAGCCCAGGCAGTGTGTTGGGTGCTGAACTACAAACATAAATGAAACATGAACCCTGTATTAGGGGCTTCTCTATTACTAGTGGGACAACTCATAAACAAACAATGACAATACAGCGTGCTAACAGAACTATGTACAAAGGCCTGTGGGAAGGTCCTCCCCGAGGGCTGCCCATTAGAATCACGGGAAAGTGTGAGATATTGAAATGTACCAAAATGCGTCGTATTACTGGGGGCTCTGTTCCACCTATTAGTCAAGATGTCTGACTTCCTAGAGGTTTGCATCTTTTGTTATCTTTAAAACACTTTACAACTCTGTAAATTGTAGAAGGCATAGAGTGATGCAAATGGTTCTTATTTGTAGAAATGCAAATAAATTTAGTTCAGTGGTATGCAATTGATTATTTGATTATTACCCTCTGGCTATTGGCTAACTTTGCATCTATTTGTAAATTCATTTCAGCATTTCTGATTGCCCATATGTGTGTGTTATTTGAATTTCAGTAAGTTCTCACTTAACCGCGTTCATAGGTTCTGTGACTTTAAGAGAAACCATGTACAGTGAGACCAATTTTACCACAGGCTAATAGATATAAACAAGAGTTAAGTTCCTTTGGCATCTCAGCAACATTATAATAAAACAACATTGAACAAAAGACCTTATTTGAAGACCTGCTGTATTTTAACATCCTCCTGGTCCCTTCCATTAATTAATGAGTTAAAAAAACTTTGCTATGTCTTCATTTTATATTTGTATGGATTAATAATTTTACTTTTTAAAAAATCCTCACCCTAAGGTATGTTTATTGATTTTAAAGAGAGAGGAAGGAAGGGAGGGAGGAAGAGAGGGGGAGAGAGAGACAGCGATGGGCTGCCCCCCTCAGACACCTGTAAAAATTCCTCCGGCAGCGCTTTGGATAAAGCCCAGTCCACAGTTCCTTTGTGCACCTCTCTCCCCACCCCATCGCTGGCAGAGACTCCAAGGAAAACACCCATTAGGGAAGATGACAACGCTGCTTTTAAAATGGCACTCGAAGCTTCAATAGATGGGAATTCCCCAGAGACTGATCTCTGCTGGAGAAGAAAATGGAGTTCCCCTGGAAACAGGACAGGGAGGGGGGCTCCAAGGGCCCTCAGTACCTCTGAGAGCAGGAAAGGGGACAAGTGAGCCAGGCTGGGCAGTGCTGCATTATCAGGATGAAGGGGTAAATAACATGTGCACATCACAAAGGACTGGGAAATCTACAGCCCAGAGACTTCTTGCTAAAGATGTTTTATAGCCTTCATTACTTGGGCTAATAACAAAGAAAAAACATGCGAAAACTTGAATTTTAAAAATCCAAGGAGCCACCAGGTCCCTGTCAGGACCAATTTATACCCCTATTAATGATGGTATGAACACAACTGAACTGATGTTAAAACAAATCAATGTGGCTGTATTTCATTTTACATAGAATTATAGACTTTTCAAGTGGAAAGAGATTTGGAGCAATGAGGTATGAGCAGCAAACGAAGCAAACGAAGGCATGTGATCCGCTGTTGTACTTGGGGATGAAGGGGAAGGTGGGTTAACTCCTCACTACCTGCAGTCGGAGCCAAGCTAGCCCTGAACACTCTTCCAGCTCCCTAGCCTACCTGTCCCTCCTTCTGGTCCTTTCTGAACCCCTCCACACTCCAGGGTCTGAAGATGGGAGGGGGGCCTCGCGTTGCTCTTAGTCTGAGGCACAGGCATTCTCTGATCAACAAAGCTGAAGAGAAGCCCCAAAATCTTTGTTTTACCAAGTGATTCTGATTTAGAGAGCCCCAGGGTAGGTGGGCAAGTGTGGACTGGGTCGGTTTTGGTGTGTAACTGGGGAAGGGATTCAGCAATCAAGAAAGTGGGGGTACCTCTCTGATCCCAGGGCCTGGGGCAGTCTCCCAGTGGGGAGAAAGAAAGAAAATACAAATGAGAAAGAAGCCTGGAAATTAGGGTATTCATCCTCTGAAAAGCTCACTTGCCAACAAAACCCAGCGGGGAAAAGCTCCTGACATGCTGCAAAAGTTGCTCCCAAGGGCTCCTAAAACCTCATGACTAAGCCCAGAGAACATCAATTAAGCAGCACTAATTACATGTCATCAGCTACAGTGAGACCCTCAAAGGGGAGGCGACTTGAAACTTCTTTGAGGACTAAATTGAATGGCTCCCAGGCACTCTGCATCACGCAGGTGTTGGGATTTAAGGGGGTAGGAGGGCAGCTGTCCCTCCCAACTGCCCTCGGGCAAGGGCCAAGGCAAGGGTTGAGAGTGAGAACCCAGGTAAGACAAGTAAGGCAAGCGACTGCAAGCAACTCAGGGAAGTCTCCCAACATCTTGGTCAGCTCCCCCCATTGTCCAGATCCAGTCTAGGGAAGGGTGTTGCCGGGCCAGGGGCCCAGGACCCCCACACGCACAGTCTTGTTGCTTATTATCTATGTGAGACAACCTGGAAACCCCTCAGAGACTGCATGTCCTCATCACTAAATCAGAATAAACCGTTCCTTCTCCAGAGGAAGACAGAAGGGAATGTGTGAGAAGCACTGTGCAGAGCGTCTGCTGCAGAGTTGGCCTTCAGTACCTGTGAGAGGCCGCACAAGCCCTACCGTAGCCCTACCCTGGGCGAGACACCAAGTGTTTCCCATATAGTAACTTGTTTAATCTTCATGACAATCTTATGAGGCAATACTAATATTATTCCCATTTTACAGGTAAATTAACTAAGGTGAAACTCAGAGACATTGAGTGACTAGCCCAAGGTCACACAGCAAGTGGGTAGTAGGGAGAAGATTTTTCTCCAAATCAATGAGGAATTGAGGTAGTCACTAAGAAGAGGTTAATACTAAGGAGGCTGAAACCATGTTCCATCCAGTCTTTGCCCTTGTTGTTTTCCCACCACAAGTCTAACCTCTGAAATCCTTTGGTGCCTACTGTCCTTTCCACCTTGTTGCCTCTTCTTGTTGGGTCTGGATGGTTCTATAGGTCAGGTGGCACAGGTGAGTGTCCCTGCCTGGCCTATACTTCTGCTCACTCCCATCCCTCCTTCAATCCCTCTACACACACACACACACACACACACACACACACACACACACACACACACAGAGTCCTGATCCCTCCTGTGATTTCCATAAACATTCATTGATTAACAAGGTGACTTAGAACCTAAAGATCTCAGAGCTGGAAGGAACCAAATCCTCTCAACCAATGAGAAAAGAGAAACAGGAAAGGGAGTTGGGGTGTTCTGAAAGAGGTCACACTGCTGATTAAGAAAAGAGCTGTGGGGGGCTTCTAGTCATGATGGCGATGTAGGCAGACATGGCTCACCTCTTCGTACAACCGCATCAAAATTACAACTAAAATATAGGACGATCATTACTCAAGAATGTCAGAAATCAAGTTGAATGGAAGTCTGACAACTATGGAATTGAAGAAATCACATCCATCCAGAGTGGTAGAAGGTGCATGGATGTGGAATGGGCTGGCCCCACACCCACGTGGATAAAAAAAGAGGGATATCTTGGGAGTGAGGAGTCCCAGATCCATACCAGGCTCCCCAGCGCAGGATTCCAGTGCCAGGAAGGTAAGTCCCCACAACTTCTGGCTGCAAAAACCAGCGGATGTTGAGTCAATGAAGGAGGCCACTGGAGCCCCAAGCGGTTCCTCTTGAGGAACCCATACATGGGCTCACCTACTCAGACGTGTTCCCTCTGAGCTCCAGCACCAGGTGGCAGCTTGAAGGGCCCCAGTGGTATACAGGGAAAGACTGAAGTGTCTGGCATCAGGGTGAGCAGAGGCCATTGTCCCTTTGCTGAGCCCTCCCCCAACAGGATCACTAGGCTGGTGCCATATATGAGACTCCATCAACCTAGCTAACACCATGTGACCCATCTTGGAGATCCATAGAGGCTCTACCCCACCCAATGTATGGGCCCACTCAAGCTGCTTTTCCATAAGAATGGCTGGTCTTGGCTCCTAAATCCTATCGAACAAGCAATAGTTGGCCTCAGTGAGCCCTAGAGGCAGCCAGATTAGACTCACAGCTTGGCTTCACCTGGGAATCTCCAAGCCCAGCACAAGTAGCAGCCATCTCAGATTTTGTTATAGCTCAGGCAGGGTGCCCCCAGCCAAACACAGGTCGGGGCTGACCTTGGCCTGCACTACCCGGGAAACCCCAAGGCCAACGCACCCAGCTACAGACTATATCGGAACACCACCACTCTGTCTCTGTACAGCTGATCCTTCATGGAGGGCAGAGGTTGGTCACAGCCTGTCCTTGTGGCTGACTGGGCAAGGTAAATCCCATTGATCTGCTAATAGCAACCAAGGCTCAAGTATAAGAGGAAGATGTACTCAGGCCACAAAAAGGGCACACCCCGAGTACCCAGCTTGGGTGATAGTGGAGGCTGTGCCACTGGACCCTACAGGACACCTACTACATTAGGCCACACTACCAAGACAGAGAGTCAAAGTAGCTCTACCTAATATATAGAAACAAACACAGTGAGGCTGCCAAAATGAAGAGCCAAAGAAACATGGCCCAAATGAAAGAACAGATCAAAACTTTAGAAAAAAAAGCTAAACGAAATGGAAATAACCAATCTATCAGATGCAGAGCTCAAAACACTGTTTATAAGATGCTCAGGGAGCTCAGTGAGGACCTCAGCAACATAAAAAAGACCCAGTCAGAAATGAAGGATACACTAATTGAAATAAAGAACGATTTACAGGGAATCAACAGTACAATGGATAAAGCTGAGAATTAAATCAATGATTTGAGACATGAGGAAGCAAATAACAACCACACAGAACAAGAAGGAAAAAGAATCCAAAAAAATAAGGATAGTATAAACAGCCTCTGGCACAACTTCAAGAGGTCCAACATTCGCCCCACAGGGGTGCCAGAAGGAGAAGAGAAAGAGCAGAAAATTAGAAATCTACCTGAAAAAATAGTGAAAGAAACCTCCCCTAATTTGGTGAAGGAAATAGACATGCAAGTCCAGAAAATGCAGAGAATCCCAATTATGATGGATACAGAGAGGCCCACTCCAAGACACATCATTATTAAAAGACCAAAGGTTTAAGATAAAGAGAGGCTCATAAAAGCAGCGAGAGAAAAGAAGTTAGTTACCAGAAGGTTGCCAGATGGAAGGGGGGAGGGGAGAATGGGTAAAGAGGCGAGGGGATTAAGAAGGACAAATAGGTAGTTACAGAATAGCCATGGGGATGTAAAGTACAGCATAGGAAAGGGAGTAGCCAAAGAACATACACACATGACCCGAGGACATGAACAATTGTGGGGGAATTGCCTGAGGGAGTGGGGGGCACTGGGTGGAGTGGAACAAAGGGGGAAAATCAGGACAACTGTAATAGTATAATCAAAATAAAATTAAACAATAAAAATTAAAAATAAATTTAAAAATAAAAGAAAGAAAAGGGCTATAACAAGAGCTGAAGTCACAGCAGCGCCCTGTTCTCCCAGAAGCCTGTCAACGTCCCTTTCTCATCTTTCTTCATTCCATCAAATCCTCCTCCTCCTTCTGCTTTGTATCGTGACTTCTCATCTTCAAAACACTCTCACACATCTATGATCTCATTTAACCCCCCACTGACCCGATGGATCCCATATTATTGTTATCCCCACTTTACAGATGAAGGACCTCCCAGTGGCCCCTAGTGATGAGGGAGGGCATCCAGAAGTGACAGCGTCTCCACGGTCCCCTGCCTCAGTAATGAGTGGGTGTCTCTGCAAGCCTGAACAATCTCAGCGGCCCCTGATTTAAGCAGCTCTTGCCTTTTTACAAATTACAGCTGGATGAGGCTTTGGAGACCTCCCTCTGCTGCAAAGCCCCCAGTGCCTGCGCTGGCCGGGGCAGGAGGCCGGGGCTGACAGACTGCTCTATACCTCGAAGCTGCGCACGCTTCCCCAGCTGGAGCGCCCCTATAATTTTCATACATTATTGATGGCTCCTTCCCTGGGGATTCTAAAAGCCCTGCCGCAGAGCCCAGCCCTGGCCCCTCATGAAATGTGTTCACTGAAATTAAAATTAGAGGCCAGAAAGCCATTGGACTTAAACAGAAATAGGAAAAGGGAATGTGTTTGGCTTTAGGAACAGGGCCAGGGTCAGCGCCCAGGGCTGGGGACGAAGAGTTCTCGAGGCCTGGGCTCTTGGAAGGAGGGCCTGGGTTGTGGGCAGGGGCAAAGAAGACCCGTTTCCATGCCAGGACCCACAACCATCTTGGGTCTGGAAAGTTCTCTCAGATTCTCGTGCTGGAGGGGTCCGGGATTCTAGAGTGAGGAAAACCAGGCCCAGGGTAAGGAAGGAGCTTGCCTAAAGTCACACAGAGAGAACCATGACTTCTTGGCCTGCTGGCCTCCCAGACCACTCCCTGTTTTGCCTCTAGGAGAGGAAGGCGGAGATGAGTGAGGAGGCTGAGGCTCCGAAGGCCTTTCTGGTGCCCAGGCCTGGGCAGAGAAGGTTCCCTCTCTGGCCCCAGACACCAGCAGTGGCCTGTGAAAATTTACCAAGCTTGTAATGAAAGACTTCCGGCCTAAAAGCTTAGTTCCTAATTAGCTATTGTTCCATATGACCTGTTAAATCATCCCAGCTCCTGGGGAAATAACCCTTTTACCAATAAGCCTGGCTGCCAAGCTGCTGGCAAAACACTCTCCACCAGCATGTCCCCGGAGGCTGGACTGTGGAGCCGTGGGTCTGGCTGCAGCATATGGGGGGAAGGCCCTGAGCAAGCCCTGCCCTAATGGTGTTTGTCCCCCAGCACACCCCTATTGTCTACAGCTCGTAACAAATGGCATCAAGATGTCTGAAATGCCTTCGGTCGTTCCCTCCTCCAGATAAAGCACTGGTTTCTCACTCAGGGCTTCTTATAAGAAGAGCCATTATTGAACATTTTCCTTGTGCTACGCACTTCACAGGAATTAGCTCATCTAGTCCTCACAGCAGGCTCCTAAGCCTAAGTACTTGGCCAAAGAGCCCCGCTGGGAAGGTGGTAGCCCAGATTTGGACCCAGTCACCTTGACTGCGGAGCCCACGCTCTCAGCAGCTCAGTCAAAACTGTAAAGTGCAGCCGGACGCTAACACGAAAGAGTAAATAGATTGATCAGCCACCAAGGGACCTGGCCTCAAACCTCAGGGTTTACTAGGATAGCAGACTCCTTTCGTCCAATGAAATCTTGGGCTCCCTGCTAATGTATTACCCAGAACTAGCACACACCTCTGGCCGAATGGGGGGAGGGGCCGAAGGAGTCACACACAGATTCACAGTTGGCCCCTGCGGCACCACATCAAACTCTGGAGCTAGAAAAGGCCACTCTGAAAGTCCATGCCTGGGCAGATGGGAGGAGCAGGGAACTGGACCACATCACATGCCAGCTCTGCCGCTGTCTAGCTGAGTCACTGGGCAAAGCAAGGACCCCTCCGTGCCTCTGCTTCCTCCTCCAGGGTGTGGTGAGGGCCCAGGGGGAATGGGGTGCTGCTGATGTGGAGACTGCACAGAGCAGTTGGAATGTCAGTTGTCCTCCTAGTGAAGAAGCGGTAGCACAGGGGACAGAGCCTTCCCTTAGCTCTGTCTGGTTGTAGTACATAATTATAATATTTACAAGTGTTGGGCATAGCCAGGCACTGAGTTGAGTGATTCTGTCATTTACTCCACCCATGGCCCAATGAGCGGGCACTGGCGTCCCATTTTACTGGAACACCCCCTCCTAGACTTATGCATGGCACCACTCAGCACCAGTGTCACCAGCCCCTCAGAGGGGTCTCCCTCAACCCCTCTAACTAAAGCAGCCCCATCTCCCTGGTCACTCTGTCTCATTACACTTTTTTGCAGCACTTATTAATCAGTCCCTGAAATGATCCGTTTCTTGGCTGATTACAGAGTTCTCCAGAGCCGGGACTCCGCCTGTCTTGCTTTCCACGATGTGCCTGGACCAGTGTATAGCATAGAGTAGGAGCTCAACAAATTTTTGTTCACCGACTCCCAAAACTGTGATTAAATCTCTTTGGTAACTGTGATTAAATCTAAGACCTGAACTCCCAACAGCGGGGTGCTGCCCTCCCGCTGAGCTGGCCTCTCATGCCTCTCCAACACGCTGAGCCGGTCAGACTGAGTCCCTGCCACCCCACGGGCACACAGGGCATTCTCGCCTGCAGGCTTCGCTCACGTCAGGCCCCGTTCCTGCAGTGCTCTTTCTTTCTCCCACCATCCTTCCACTGCCGCCTCCCCCAGGAAGGCTCCCCAGCCCTCCTGGATCTCTCCCTGCTGTGAAGTCTTGAGAATTCACCTCTGAACTATTAGGAGGACTCTTGATCTAGTTATGATCTGAAACTTGCGGCTTTCTAGAGGATCGGTTCTAATTCACTTACCAAGATGAAAAAAAAGAATGGGGCTTTTAAATCCTTCTATGTCTGTGTCTGGTCTCTCCAGCTGCCCATAAGGTCTCTAAGGGCAGGGAACTCTCTGCTTTGTGCCCAGGAGGATACCAGAATCTTATCAAGTTATTTCTCTTCTCTTGGCCTCCATACTCCTAACTACAGAATAAAGTGTGTAAACTGACAGGTACATTGTCTGTTCCCACAGCCCATCAGTGATACATCGACAAGAGCTGTCTATTACCAGGCACCTACCTGACTCCTCCAGCTTGCCCTATGTTATCTCTAATCCTTAGATAACCCAGCAGGTAAATATTGCTAGTTTCCCACTTTACATGTGAGGAAACTAAGGCTCAGAGAGGGTAAGTATCTAGTACAAGGTCACACAGCTCTAAGTACCAAGGTCCTGACACAAGGCCAGGTCTGTCTGACTTCCAAGAACTGCCGAGAACCACCCCTCCTCTGGTTCAATAGGGAGAGAACCCCAGTTTCCTAGCCATGTCACCTGGGGCCAGTTATTTCACTTCTCTGTGTCTGGGGATAAGCTGTACCTGGCCACAGAGTTGTCATAAGGATTAGGGATGGTGAGCATGAGATGCCAACCACAAAGCAGGGACTCAGGAAAGGATGCCTGCTGCTACACAGCAGATGTTCTGAACATCTTGGTCGACTATGATTCTCTGATTCTTAAACAATTGGAGTCATTGAGAGCAACCTTGGTTGCTGAGAGAGGGTGTCTGGGAGGCTCAGAGAGCACTGAAGACGGAGCAGAGTCAGATAAAGGCATGGACATGGCTGGAGGATTTCCTTTGGAAGAACAGAATGAGGGCTGGAAGTCCACCGACCCCCTGGATGAAGGGGTAGGGCAGAGTGAGGGAAGAAGGCAGGTCATAGGTCACAAGGTAGGGTGGGGAATGCCCGGAGTCAAATAGCGTGGGTCTTGTCTTATTTTCTATAATCTATTATTCTAAATTATTTTTAAATGGGTTTCATCCATCATAGGCATGGGAGTTACATTTGAAAGATGCTATTTAGGAGGCCTCACCTCAAATACCTTACCCCTGGGCACTGGAGGACCCTATTAACAGAGGGACGTTAACAATGATTTTTCACAGCCAACAGGAAGGTGTAGAGAGACAAGGGGTGGTTAGAAGTATTGAACAAGCACTTAAGCACTTGTGCACTTGCACAACCTGGGCATGAAAACCTGTAGAGACCAATGACCTCAGGCCTTGGGAGTGGGTCTGGGCTTCTGATGCCCCTGGGCGCTCCCACAAACGGAGGCTGTCGTGGCCTGATCCTCACCCACGCTGAGCTGAGCATCGTCCCATGCCTTCCTCCAGGAGCCTTTCAGGAAATAGGCGGCCTCTGGGACCTCACTGAGCTTATAAGGACAGGAATGTGACTGGGGGCCACTTGCTCATATTAGAGTCTAACCTAACCATTAGGCCATATGAAATTGCCAACATTTTCAAATTGCAAATCCATATGGTTCAACCTAACCTGCTGGTGCATGTGGCAGAAATCAGCCCAAGTCCTGTTTTTGTGGCTGCGTAGGCCTGTGTGTTGAGGTTACGCAGAGCAGAGCTATGCCTGTACTCACATCTGACTGTGGGTGGCTGCTAGTATCTGCCCAAAAGGCCCAAAATCTGTGGACAGCCAGTGGAGTTAGATGGCATCATAACCTATGCGAATCCCAACTCTGCACCAATGAGCTGTGCGGCCTTGCACAAACCGCTTCAGCTTTCCCAGCCTGTTTCCACCCGTGACACGGCCCAATCCCATTTCCTCACAGGTCACTGCAGGAGCAGGGGTGAGCCAGCAGAGCATGCAGCAGGGGCCGAATCAGTGGTAATTCCTTTCTTATGGCCATTCTGAGGGTATCTGAATGGGAAAGGTTCTGACATCAGGCTAAGATGTTTCATCTCAGAGGCTTGGGGACCAGGTGAATCCATGAGCTGTAGTTGTGAGAGCCACGGGAACCAGAGAAAAGCCCTTTTCTGTTCAGGAGGAACTAAATGGGAGAGAAGGAACACTGCCTGCCACGTGTGAGCATGGGTGACCTTCAGAGCCAGAACAGGGAGCATTATGGAAGTCTGGAAGCAGGCACAGTCAGAAAGGCCACCACCCAGACAGGCGAGGTCTCATGGGCAGACTGAGAGGAGATGCCCCAGGCAGCACCAGGAGGGGACAAACACTCCAGAGAGGCAGGGACCCCACGCTATCAGCGACCACCATCTGGCAGCCGGTGTGCCAAGGTGCAATGCCCTGTTGGGCACAACACAGTGATGATGGTATCCCTGGGTCCAGCTTTTCCTACAAGAGCCCCTCATGAGAGACCCTTCCCACACAGGCTTGGGATACTTCCCTTCAAGCCCCTCTCTTTCTGAAAGCCCTGACTCCTTGGACTCCAGGTGCTGCAGCCCCAGGCTGAGCAGGGGACTCAGGCTTTACAGGAAACCTGAGCATTCAGGAATGTTGGCTGTCACTCTGCACTCCTTATGAGGATAGACGTGGTTTAGGTCACAGGACCTCCAAGTGTGGCCATTTCCACAGAGACGGAGTGCCCAAATACTCAAACTGGGCAATGTCACATAGCAATGGATATATCCAGGCATTTTCAAAGCATTAACTTATTTAGTCTTCCCAAGAAGGTCTCCTAATTCCACTTTACAGGTGAGTAAGCTGAGACTTGGAGAAAGTATATACCTCACCCAGGTCACATAGTAAATATCAGAACTGGGATGGGAATGTGCAGGGTTTTGGACATCAAGTTCAGGGCCTCATCTGACAAGGCATTTGACTGTTATGCATGGTGTCCTTGGGGACCAGGTGGAGAAATATGGGGTGGGTTATAACAGGTTACGTAGATTCTAGGTGGCTGAACAGCATACCCCAAAGGTCAACTAGAGAACTGAGGTCAATCGGAGGAAAGGCCTCTATTGGAGGACCACAGCCCTCCAGCCCATTTAGCTGCTCATCATTCAAGCGGATGACAATGACAGCCGGCCCAGGACCAGGAGACAGAACCAGGGGGCTGAATGCACAACTGTAATTCAACGTGATCTTCACAGACCATACAGTGGACCGAATCTACCAAATGGCCATAATGGAGATAAATATAAAATTGCATTTAGATTCAAAAACTCAATTTCCAAGTCTGAGCTGAGAGAATCCTTGTGAAGAGCAGCTCATGTGAGAAAGACACAGAAGCCTCCAAACTCAATACGAAGAAAGTTGAAGAGAACTGTCACAAAGGCCAGTGGAACGCGAGATAGCACAGATGTACAATGCTGAGAAACAGACCCACAGAATGCAGCAGACCCGGGGAGGAGCTGATTGTCTAGCTCAGGCCCCTGTGAGGAGGACGCGGGGCCATGATGCTCTGGGCTGGGCAAGTGGATGGCACAGGACACACCCTTGAGGAAGAACTCTGAAGAACGTATGTGTATCCAAGGGGCTGTGCCTGGCTTGTAAAGGGACAAGAGACAGTGACAGAAACAGGAACTACTGATAGAAATGGTCACACTCTAAGTCTACCCCAAAGCAGGCTAACAGGGCCCTGTGAGCAGACTTCAAATAATGAGGAAAAGACCATGTAAAAGAGAAAATAAACTTACTTTTTATGTCTAAGGATGGCAGAATTAAGAACAAGTGGAATTTTGCCCTTTCTATATAACCGTTGCAGCTTTTACAACGTCATGTTTTAGAAAACACTTTCCCATTAACCTCTCTGTGCTTCAGTTTCCTACTCCGTGAAATGGGGCCAACAATAATAAAACAAATAATAATAATACATCCTTCATTGGGCGGTTGTGAGGATTGCATGAGCTACTGTATGTAAATGCTCAGAACAGAACCTGGCACGTTACTGTTCTATAAGTGTATGCTGTCAACATTACTATGGCCGTTATCGTTACCTCCCTGAATTGAAAGTGAGCTCTACTGGTTGTGAACAGTGTCTGGTACTTTGTGTCCCCAGCATTCTCCCTGACACATGCTCATTGAGTCAAAGTTATGTGAAGGCACATACAAGGTGCTCTGATAGTGTTATTCCAAATATTTAGTGATGAACTATCATCCCCAGCTGGTGTTAAAATGTTCAATAGGCTGAGGTTGCTCAGAAATAGACTGAACGCTGTGGCAGGGACGTGTGGGCACACCGGTTGGGGCCACGTAGTCTGCAGGTGATATGGCTCAATCAGAGGGATATCCTAAGATTTGGAATAACCCTCTCCTCCTCACTAAGGGGCCCTCGGCCAGGGCAGCCACCTGGCAAGGGATGGGCAAGGATCACCGCCCCCCTCCCACACACTTTTCAAATGGGAAACCTGGAGGTGCTCCCTATTATGTCCCTCTTCCCGCTAAGAGTGTTCCTGGGACCCTTCCGACCTAGTCATCCTACCTCCCCCTGGGACATGCAGAAGGCCCTGGCAAGACTCGATGCAAATAGTGCTTGATTTCCTCGGTTAAAATCACATCTTGAGTCAATTTTCATAAAATGTAGTGACAGTTTCAGGTTCTGGGAAGATGGAGCTTTCTCAGAATACATTAAAATGACCTAAATAGTTAAAATCAGCTGAAACCCAGCAGCCAGAGGCTATGAGAACAGCTTTCATCCTCTGCAGACTTGTGCAAACCTGGGGTCTGGGCACTGCCTGGAGGAACTGCTGGGCCGGAACTGGACTCCCTCTGGTCATAGGAAGTCGAGATTCCATTGACAGATGTTTTGCAATGAGCTAGCAAGTGGAATGGTGCTAACGGGTTTCTGTTCACTGGTAAAGGCAGCCTTCCATCCCAGGGCCA
The DNA here is from genome assembly GCF_021234165.1 of Pteronotus mesoamericanus. Classification (NCBI taxonomy): domain Eukaryota; kingdom Metazoa; phylum Chordata; class Mammalia; order Chiroptera; family Mormoopidae; genus Pteronotus; species Pteronotus mesoamericanus. The sequence continues at coordinate 6,824,316 of NW_026555085.1, forward strand.
GTTCCATAAAGATAGATCTGGATTTTTCTTTAAATTCTCTATTCCTGATACTTTCTCCTGGGCATCACACACGAACTGGGCACAAGGAGGACCTCAATATGTTTGAGTGCATCTTCTCTTCTCCAAAATAGCTTGAAGCCTGTGTTCTAGGGGTATTGTCGGGGCCCAGAGCAGGCCACCCCCAAATATCACACAGTAACATGTCAATTACTTGGAATTAGCTACTTGGAAGCCAGTGCCAGAGGGGCACATTGATCCGTCCTTGTTCCCCTGAATGCGGGAAATAAGTCTCCGCTGTGGAAGATGTTCTCCTCGCTGCAGGCCGGCTAAGAGAGACACCGTTATCTCTAGAGTTAAAGAGTCCAGGGCCAAAAAGCTTGTCTAAGCAAAGCTTGTCACTCCTTTACTAATTTACTACCCAAGCCCAAACTTTGTTTAGATTCCTCAGTAATGAGCACCCGAACTAAAATGTCTTTGCTTTGTCCTGTCTTTTCTTCGCAAATCTATTGTTCCTTTGCCTAAAAAGGATACAAAAGATGGCTGGTTCATCATTTCAGACAGCATCTTCACTTATGATCTCCCTGTGCTGTGTCCCCCAAGTAGACACCCCCGCTGCACTGGGGTCTAGCACCCTGATTCAGACACCTGCAGCCTGTCCTGTGCCCTCATAGAATGAGAAGGTTGAGTCGGACGATCCCTGAAATTCCCTCTGACCCATATCCTCCTGTCCTCCACAGCGTGCACCCCTTAGCCAGATGGCTTGTGTTTAGTCAAATTCCATTTTTGAAACTCCAATGAGCTATTAACATGGCTGTAACTTTCTCTCCTCTGAACTCCCATTCTCTTCTCGTGGATACCTCTCACCATTTCCTGTTAGGATTATTCATGCACGCGAATCTCCCCTTCTAGGCTGTACACTCCTGAGTTCCAGCTGGTGTTTGGGTGAAGCCTGTCCTTCTGCCCAGCTCCTCTCTCCCCGTCACCTGCACCTGGCTTGTTGCCCAGCACCCCATAAATGCTCCCTGCTGCAAATATTGACTGAAATGGAGTTGTGGCCAGCAAGGCCCTGAACACTCAGGATGATGCTGTACTGTGACATTCACCAACCAATGACTACGTACCAGGCACGTTACACCCACCACAGGCCTGCAAGGTAGGTCCTATCCCCATATTACGTATGTGTAAACTGAGGCACAGGCAAGTTAAGCAACTTGCCCCAGGTCCCACCTCCAGAAAGAGCTGGAGCCAGAATTGAAGCACAGGCGTGTCTGAAGGCGAGACCTCCCCCTTTCTTCTCCCCCACGCTGCAGGTGCCGCGGTAACAATCCGGGAAGCTGACCCAAACGGAAACAAGTCTCCATTACAGAATGTAACCACCAGTAGAGCAGTGTCCTTCTGAAGAGCCCTCTCCACACTTTCCTGAATGAATCACTAAGGCATTAGCACATTCTTGCTTTCTATGAAGCTTGGCCAAAGGCCTCAAAAGTAATTAGTTCATTTAAATAGGCTAAATGTTTCCCCTGCAATCTGGTTTGCGCTTCAGTTGGTGTAGAGTCTTGGAAAGTGAAAAAAGTAAACTTTAGCCCAGCCTATGTGCAAGTATTTCCTATGTATTTTATGGATAAAATTCACCCCCTCTTGCCACTTGCTCCGGGCCACACCTTGGGGGAACAGGGAACAGGGCAGGAGAGGCTCTGGCCAGTCCACCCCTGAGGCTAATGAGGGGCAGTGCTGAAGCCTGAGTTAATGAAGCTTCACTGGCTGTTCTCACTCTGGCCCCCCAAGTAGACACCCCCGCTGCACTGGGGTCTAGCACCCTGATTCAGACACCTGCAGCCTGTCCTGTGCCCTCATAGAATGAGAAGGCAAGCTGAGGAGTTGGGACCAATTCAAAGCAGAGAAGAGTCTCTGAAGTTTCCTGGGCAGGGGGTTTACCTAACTGAATGTTCACATTAGTCAGAAACATGGGATGGCCACTGTGGGTGAGACAAGATGCTACATGCGGTACTCATGTTTCTCAGGCTATGGAGGTCTCTGGTGGGCCAGCGCTTCACCAGTCTCCCCTCAGACTGGGGCTCCCTGGGAGCAGGGCCGTGTCTCCCCTTAAACTGGCGCTCCCCTAGGGCAGGGCCGTGTCTCCCTCAGACCAGGGCTTCCTGAGGACAGGAACTTTCCAGTCCACCATTAGTTTCTCCCTGCAACAGCAGGGCAAGACTCTACCCTCTGCACACCTTACCATCCTTCCCTTGGGCTCAGACGTTGCAGTTACAAACATCAGGTGGGATATCTCCAGAGTTAAATGAATAAGCAGACTACAATCAGGGATAGGCTGGTGTTTCTATGGTGGGAAAGGGGCTGACCTACCTCCCTCCACTGCTTGTTCTCCATTCCTTGAGTATACATGACGCATACTGTGAGGAGAGGAGGAAAAACGTGTTAACACGCCAGACAGGCTAAGAGGAAGGTGGTTCCCCAGAGTGGGGGTGCCCTGGAGGGTCAGGACACTCAGGAGACTCAGGTCTGGGTAGCAGTGTTGGGTCTAGGGCGATTGGCCAGCTTGGAGAATGGGGCCTAGAACATCTCCCTGTCTGGGAGGAGTACCTTTTGGGAAGGGGGTCAGGGCCATTCGCGTCTAGGCCTGAGCAACGGAGAAGTATGAGGCGGCTGGGTAGGTGGGCACGATCTGAAAATCAGGTCATGCCTTTAGGGCTCAAGGCAGCCTGGGAAGACCTATTACTATCATCAGCCCCTCCACTGATGGTCAACTGAGGCTCAGAGGAGGCCAATGATCTGTCTGAGGTCATATACTTGAGTAGCATTTCTCTGGGCTAGAACTGTGACTCTCAAATCAGTGTTCCTTCCCCCAGACCACAGCCAAATGGGGCTTTCAAATATACTGGTTTTCCTGGGACTGAAAACTTCAGGCCCAGTCACCCTGACCCATCCCAACCCACTTGGTTGTGTTGAGGCTTCACAAGTACAGGGCTTGGGAAGGGTCAGACAGCCCAGTTCTTTCTCCAGAAAGTATTGGTGAAAGAGCCTTGGTGCACCTGGAGCAGAGCTGGGCACGTACTGAATGCTCAGTAAGGGCTCAAGTGTTGGCTGCTGCAATCAGTCCCAATGTTGTTACTGTTATTATTGTCAGAGCAGGACTTACATGGGTCAGACTTGGAGAACATGTCTTTATCCAAAAGGTTCCTGAAAGAAAGCGGGAGAGAAGAGGAATTAGCAGAGCCTAGGAGAGGAGGATCAGGGAGGATCCAGGCCACTACTGAGACCTGGAGGCTGCTGCCTCCAGCCTGGCCGCAGACAACACAGGAAGAGCAGGAGGCTCCTCCTGCACCATTTATCCGGCTCATTAAAGCCTACAGGACGGGCACTGGGGGGTCTTCGGCTCAGCTTCCTAAGGAGTGTGGCTCTCTACCCACCACCCCCACCATCACCGCATTCACTCTGGTACTCTGGGTCCCTCAGCCCTTCACTCTTGGGCCAAATCTCAATCTGCCCAATGTCTTAACCTGTTCTAGAAACTCCTCTTTTCCATATGTCTGTCTCTCAGAAAATAAAATCAAGCCATCAAAATGTACACCCATCCAGTGTCCCATTCTTTCAGCCGCGGCTCTACTTACAGCCAGTTTATTCTGTGTCTCGTCTGTGCTGATGGATTAATGAATTGCACCTCCTGTGGATGCAGACTCTTTTGAACAGGGTCCTCCTGTGGTCAAGGCCACAGCTAACAAATGGCCCTGGTAAACAAACTTGAAGGCATACGGAAAGATGATGGTCACAGCCTTGGGGCACTGAGAGGTCTTTAACAAGTGCGACCCTGGTGCCTTACCTCTGTGCAGTCACATCTCCTGCTCTTTGAACCGCAGCAACGGATCAGGCACTGTGCCCAGTGTTCTGCAAATATGAGCTCCCAATTCTCACCCTGCCCTACAAGGTCAGTGCTGAGCAGGCATCATCCCACCTTACAGATGTGGAAGTGGAGGCACAGGGAAATCAGACAATGGTTTGTTCTGCACGACTGCTATTTCTCATCCTTCAGTGACCTGCTGCTGGCAGGAAGCAACACAGGAAATGACTCAAGCTTCCTGAGCCTCCTTTTCCTCATCTGTACAATACAGCAATAGTGCCAGCCTGGAAGGCTGTTGATGCTCTGTGCCATCTCCTCAGCCCTCCCCATTCCTATATACACCTATGGTTTCTTCTGCTTCTCTCTTCCCAGGGCTTTCTTTGGCAGGCGGTTTACAGTTTACACTCAGAGGGCAGCCCTCAACCAATGACAGGCAGGAGTTGGGGATAAATAGCACTTCCTCACTCCCCTCCCCACTCCCACCCCCTGAGGCATGCTCCAGTCTCCCAGAGGGGCCCAATGGGACAGAACCGCAGGGAACCTGCTCACTGAAGACCCGTGTTGACTGGGCAAAGGCTCCCCAACATGCCCCATCCCTGAAGGAGCTCCCTATGAGCCCCTCCTGCCTGCTCAAGCTCCACCCCTCACCCTTTCTTCACTGCCCTAAAGTTAAGCTCTGACCTGGCCAGCCAGCTCAGCCTTGCTGCGCCTCCCTCCCAGCTGGCCCCGGGGGTCATCTTACCTCTCCCCTCTCCACTCCCACATTCCCCCATGGGCCCTTGTGCCCCTTGATCCCCTTTCTCAGAGAGGAGAAATGATCCACATGGGTCTTTGTGACTTCCTGACAGCCAACTCCAAATGTCAGAGCTGGATGGACATTTGGGGTCATGTGCGCCACCTTCTCCTGAGGAGGAGAATGAGGCCCAGGTAGTGGCCACTCCCCCCAGCAAGTACTGGTAGAGCAAGAAAGATCTAGAAGGAGGCCTTACCCTAAGTCACCATCATCAAAGCCATCAGGACTGACAGCTTGTCTGTGCAACTTGACCCCACACTCAGCTCAGTCCCCTATAACCCCTGTCCTGACTTAGAAGCCAAAGACCAATGGACAGATAGACAGATGCAGTAGCAACCTGGCGCCAGCACATGGCATCATCCCCTGCTGCCTGGGGAGGTCCCAGATTGTGCTCATGAGGCACCCAGCTCCAGTCCTCGAGCAGATTCCCAGAGATGTCTCTGAGAAAGAGATCCCCGAATCCCCATCCTCCACTCCAGTCTCTTCATTCGGGGGTCTCTCCTAAAGGCGGCCACCCCCAGCTAGCTCTCCATGACGCCACAGGCATACAATTCCTCTGCTGGTTCCCACCACCCCTCCACCAGACCTGCTCCCAGCCTGCTGCCACGTTGGAAACCATCTGATTAACCTCCCAGCCCACGGCAGAGAGCACCAGGGGAAATGCTACGTGAGGCAGCTCTGAAAATTAGGCAGCAGGAGCTACAGGTGAGGCACCACTTAATGTATGTCCATCCACACCCAGGTGGGCAGGCTTGTACCTGGGTTGACATCCCCCTCCCGGGGTGTGCTAAGTTTGGAGGCAGGAGCACCCGTCTTGATTTAAACAAAGGGCCAAATGCCTTAACACCAGAGATGACTACGGTGGTGGAAACTGAGACATGGTGAGGAGCTAGAAAGGAAGAAAAAGGGTTGGGGGCAGAGCTTCTCTACTATAGCAAGTGCTGCAGTTTCTCTCTGAATGCTATAATGAAATTCTATAATTACATAAAAACCTAGAATGGCCAAGCTGGACGGGACCTCAGAGGTCGCTGTTTTCAATCCCTTTTAAATCAGGAATGTGAAGCTCAGAGAGAAGGGAAGTGACTTCTCCAAGGTCTGGGTCCCTTCCAAGAATGGGTCTGGAACTCAGGTTTAGTCATGTCTAGGCTAGTATCAAAGAGTGCGAGATCCTGGATTTCAGCCTTTTCAGCCTACGGGGGTGTGGTGTGTGTGAGTGTGTGTGAGGGAGGGAGGGACGAAAGGCGGGGAGTGCCTTATGTTCAATGAGAAGCTGTCAGGCTTTCCTCAGCTCTGCCTCCCCTCCCAGATGGGCAAGAGGCACACAGCTGGACTAAGAAATAGAATGCAGACACCGAGCTTTGGTGGCTCCCTGCCCAGCGACCTCAGGACTCTCACTGTGCCCTGGAGCATGGGTCATCCTGGCAACGTACCCAAGGGCAATGCCAGCCCTCCTCCCTCCACACTGCTGAGACCATGCTTACGTCCTTCCAGACCCACTCCTATCCTTCCTCCTCGATTTTGCCTTTCCTGGACAGACACTGCCCAACAGCCATTTCCTCTCCCCTCCCCTGAGCTCTCTCTGGCCTGTAGTGAACAACCCTCTGACCCGCACTCAGCACACCCTGGGCTGCAAAGGCAGGGGTGTGTCTGTCTCTCCCTCCGGCGGTGTGCTCCTCCAAGACAGGGACCCCGCCTCTGCCTCGGGCCAGCCCGGTCCCTGACGCAGAGCAGGGGCCTGGCAAATTGGGTGGATGAAGGCAGACCAAAGCAATGGCCAAATGGGTGAGCGAGGCCTTGTCTCCTCACTGGCATGGCGTCTGGTCATGGGCAGGGCAAGCCCTGATACTTCCTCTTAGCCGGAGAGCCTAATGGTTAAATGCATGAGCTACAGTCAGACATGCTGGCTCCACATCCCAGATCTGGACAAGTTACTGGCATTCCTGTGCCTCAGTTTTCCCATCTGTAAAGTGGGGCTAAAAGCAGTTGCTCCCTCAGGACCGCTCTGGAGCACCTGGACACAGTGAGGCTTGTCCAATGGGTCAATGGTCACGGCCCAGGTGCTGAGCAGAGCAGTCGCTCCCATGGTGGGTGCTCAGGTTCACTTGGTGACAAAGGAGAGATAGGATAGGTGACATAGCCACCTCTACCCTCACCGTTCCAAGGAAGCCCACCCCCTCCATACACATTCACAGCCCCCTGTTGTGAAGTGTGTGTTGAACGCCCCCACTGGCTGAGGGCAGCTCCCTCACTCCAGCCCCAGGCTTGCCCTTGGCCTCACTTGAGGACCTCCTGCCCCTCTGCCTAGGCCCCTGCACCCCACACCTCTCTCTGACCCCTCACTTCATCCACCCTTGCCCCACCTGTGCCTCACCCCAACTGCCTGACCTGACAGACACGTCAGGGCCCATTAAGCCTGTCCTCCTGGCCTTGAGATGGTGGCTTCACCCCATGAGCAATGGGCCTCTCAACTTCTTGGGACTTGCCCCTTCTCCCACTTGTAAGAAGGCAGATTCTTGGGCCCCATTCCTGGAGTCTGATTTTGTAGGTCTGGACAGGGACCCAGGAGACATGTTTAAGCAAGCTACACACACACACACACACACACACACACACACACGCACGCACACACACACACAGAGTTTCCAACAACGGCAGTCCAGTCCAGATACCACACATTAGGACACCGGGTCTTAGGGCCTCAGCTCCTCCCACTGCAACAACACACACACGTGAGCATGGGAAGGCTCTTACGTGATCCTCACCTGATCACTAAGGACTCTGAGGCTCAGAGAGGGTAACGGACTTGCCCCCAGTCACACAGCCAGTAAGAACCTGAGGGGCAGGAAACCAGGTCCTCAAGCAGGGCCTGAACCACAAAGGCACAGACAGACCAGACCCTGAGGGCTTTTTCTCTACCTTCTATCTTTTCCAAGATAGAAGGAGAGCTCAAAGATAAATTTTTTCCAACAGGCAAATGTATTTTTTCCCCAAAAGAGCATAAAACCCTTCAGTTGACCGTTTGGCAGCCTGGAAATTGGCTTCTTTTGTTCCTCAAATCAAGACCAGGGAAGCAGAGCTGAGAGCTTTATGCCTCTCCACTCTCCCCCAAGGAACCATTTCCAATTCAGTGGCAGCGACAGAATGACCATAACTTGGTGCTGAGGTCAGAAGTCTCCAAGGCCCCAGCAAAGGGAGAAAGCGGGGCGGGGGGGGTGCTGAAATGAGAACTCCTGGCTGGTGATAAGGGAGAAAGCCTAAGGGCAACAGCATCCCATCTGGGAGACTTTAAAATGTTTAGGTTAGAAGCTGTCAGAGATGGGAAAAGATTCCGCCCTCAGGGAGCCCCAGCCTGAGGGGAGACAGGGCCCTGTCCTCAGGGAGCCCCAGTCTGAGAAGATACATTTGTTCTTGAGCTGAGTCGCGAGCTGAGTCGCTGGGCGGACTGACCGCACATCCCTCCGTGCCTCTAAGAAAGCCCACAAAGACGGCATGGATACGCCGAGCCAGGACTGTGGCTGCAGTGTAGAGAGAAGCAGGGTAGGCGCACCGGCCCTCAGCTTTCCTGGACCAGAGGTCCTTAATAGGCTCCACGGATCCCTTGAAACTGTAAGCAAAATGTGGCACATTGGTACATATAAATGCATTCTTTTTGGAGGGCTTTCATCATGTTCCCAAAGTGTTCATCAGGTTGAAAAAGTTAGGAAAACAGGGTTTGTTTTCTTTACAACAACCCTCCCTAAGCGTCCCTCCAACCTCTGACAAAAGGCGGGGATGTTGAGATCATAGACTTGGAGCTTCATGGCTGAGTCCCAAACCCAGCTCTGCCTATTATCAGCTATACGACTCACTAGCTTCTTTGTGCCTCAGTATCCACATCTGTAACGTGGTGGTAATAAGAATCCTCCCCTAGGAGTTTTCTGAGAATATAATTCATATACGCAAAAGAGTTAGGACAGTGTCCAGCACATAGTAAGCTGTAATCCAGTGCATGGTATACAGTAAGTGCTCACTACAGGCCTATGGAGAACAGAGTGGCTTTTACTGATGCCCATGTTCCCCTCTGTTCCCCAGTGCTGCGCTGGAAGATGACCCTGAGTGCTGGCATGCTCTTGCCCACCACTGCCCATCTGGCTGTGTGGCATTCCTTGAGGAGAGTAAATGGGACAGGGGAGCCACCATCAGGGAGAAACAGGAAACCTGAGGAGACCCATAAACACCTCTGAGCTTGAGGGGACCCACCAGCAACATCCCATTTTCTATGGAGCAATTCAACACCAAACATCTGGCCAACCCTCCAGGCAGGCAGAGCAGATGAGCAAGGAATGCCATAACCTACAACAAATCCTTTGTTGGATACTTAATCTGTGACACCCTATTCACTCTACCTATCAGGGCCAGGAGGTAGATGTCACCCTGTGCTATAGGCAAGGCAGCTAGCTGAGAGTTGTGCCCAATGTCACCTACCTTGCTGGACGGCAGGCAGATAGAACTCTGAAGCCCAAACCCATTTGGACATGTCACAGGAAGGGTCTGCATTACCAAACCCCAGGGTCTCCCAAAGCCCCACCTCAGCCAGAAGTGCCCCTCACATTCTCACCCACCGTTTCTTGCCACCAGCCTCACCAGGGCTGCTCCCAAAGGAACGGACTGAGGAGAGCTGGGGGGCTTTCCGTCTCCTGCTCCAGCCCACACAGGCAGACGGGATCCAAGGCGAGGCTCTGAGCAACCCGGGGAGGAGAGCGACCTTGGCTCCCAGCCCCTGGCACTCGCCCCTCTCCCCTTTCAGATCCCGTCCTCGCCCATGTGCACCGTTTCCCTGCCAAGTCTCCTCGCCAAGGTCCAAAAACCAATTTTCATATGGCTTAGAGCACACTTCTTCCTGGGGCTATTTGCATTTTTATTATTATTAATTATTGTAATAATTATCCCTCCCATGCTGCGTGACCAAAGGACTGGCCTCAGATGCATCCACGCTGGAATCTCCAGGGCCACATGGTAATTCTGTGACCCCGGACGAGCTACTTAACCACAGTTTCCTCATCTGTGCATGGAGTCACATACCTGCCTTGTGCAATTGTTGTGAAGTAGAGCTTTTAAAATAGAAATATAGGAAGCGTGTTTGATTCCTCTCTCCCTGTGCCCCGCTTCTGTCCCATTCATCAAGTCTTTTTTTTTTTCTCACTCGAAAATACTTTTTTTTATTGATTTGAGAGAGAGAGGAAGGGGGGAGAGAAATATTGAGAAATACGTGAAAGAGTAACATCAATCAGATTGGTTGCCTCCCTCATGCACCCCGACCAGGGACGGAACCCGCAACTTAGGCATGTGCCTTGATCGGGAATCAAACCCACAACCTGTTGGTGTACAGGGGTGACACTCCAACCAACTGAGCCACCCAGTCAGGGCCCATTCATCAAATCTTAAAGGTTTCTACTTCAAAAACACTTCCCAAACTGCCCACTCTTCCTCATGCCACTGTCACCATTATGTCTCACTTGGATGCGCAGTGGCCTCCTGCCTAGCAATGTGCTTCAATTCCTGCCTCTCCCCTCCTTCCACCAGTCCATTCTCTTTCAATACCCAGAGAAAATTTTTAGAAGGCCAGTCAGGATCACTTTACTCCCGTTAAACTCTGCCCTCAACTGCTATTGGAATAATAAATCAAATTCCTTAACATGGGCACAGGTCATAATCTGTAACCCCGTTTCCTCTCTGATGTCATCCTCTTCCACTCCTCCCTGGGGATTCCCACTGCTCCAGCCACACTAGCCTAGCCTGCCTGCAGTTTTGCAAGAACACCAAGGTCTTCTGAGCCACTGGGCCTTTGTACGTGCTCTTCTATCTGACTCTCCCTCGCTCTAGATCCTCCCCCAGACGGCTTTCTCATCCATTGGTTCTCAGCTCAATAGCACCTGCCCATTTTGTCTAAAACATCCACAACAAACACATATATATTTGAAGAGCACTTATCTCTACCAGACATTATTTAATAAAAGAGTATGTGTTTGTTTATATTCCCCACTACCAAGGCCAGTGTGAGTTCTCTGAGAGGAGGGATTTTTCTATCTTGTTCACCACTCTATCCGCAGCTCTTTGAACTGTGTTTGGCACAAAAAAAGTCTCTTAATAGAAAACGAGGATCAGTATCAATTGTCGAATGAGTGGATGTGTCAGCAGTGATCAATTATTGGTACCTAAATCATTATTGAGTTTATTTAGCACATTCTACTTTATACAGAACTTCACAAACATAATCTTTTGTGTCTTCATAATAATCCTACAGGATGTGGACAGGACCAGTATTTCACCCATTTTACAGATGGAGAGACAGGTTAGAGAACTTAAATGACATTGCCAAGGTTTCAGAGAAGGTAAGTAAGGAGCTTCACTGACTTTCAGGGTCCTGCCCAGAATTCTTCAGGACTGAAAGGCATAAAGCTATCCTACTGGGACCTTCAGGCACTATGCTAGGCCAGCACAGCTGAGTGGTATCAGGAAACAGAGGCACCTTGCAATGTTCTGAAATCACACTAGGTCTTTTTTGCTTGCCCAGGAAACTGGCAGGAAGAGAGAGAGTCAGGGGTCCAGCTATGCTGTGCTTGGATAATCAGTCTCTGGTCACCTAACACTGGCTGTCCACTGATTGCAGGAAAATCCAAGGAGCTAGTCCTCAGAGAAGCCAAAACCTGGGCCCCTGTATCCCCAGGACCTGAAGTAGCCTAGGGATCACTTGGGACTCCTCCTTGTGGCAGAGTCCATGGCTCTCCAACAGCAAGCATTCCTTACTCTCTTCCTGTTAATAGAACCCACATTGGTTAAGTATTTGATGGAGATACCCAGAAGTCAGAGTTCTTGTTGCCATTGACTGAACTGTATACTCCCCTAAATTTATATATTAAAACACCCCCAATTTGATGGTATTTGGAAATGAGGCCTTTGGAAGGTAGTTAGGGTTGAGGTCATAAGGGTGGGATTATGATGGGAATAGTGCCCTTAAAGGGACACATCAGAGAGCTTGCTTTCTCTTTCTTTCTCTGTCATCTGAAGCCAGGAAGAAAGTCCTAAGTAGAACCCAACTGTGCTGGTGACCAAATCCGCCCATCTTGGACTTCCCTTCTCAAGAATTACAGTAGCCTTGGTTGGTGTGGCTCAGTTAGTTATAATGTCATCCCATAAACCAAAAGGCTGAGGGTTTGATTCCCAGTCAGGGCGCATGCCTAGGTTGCAGGTTCGGTCCCTGGTTGGGGGCACACAAGGCAACCAATCAATGTTTCTCTCTCACATTGATGTTTCTCTTCTTCCCTTCCCCTCTCTCTCTAAAAAATCAATAAGCATGTCCTCAAGTGAGGATAAAAAAAATTGTGGTAAATAAATTTCTGTTGTTTAAGCCACTCAGTCTATGGTATTTTGTTATAGCAGCCTGAGCTGACTAATATACTTATCTAGGGTTAGACATAAGACCCAGCTTTGGCTTTTGAAATAGAGTGGAAAGGCTGCTGAGAGATTCTGGGAGGGGTTCTGCTTTCCAGAAAAAAAGAATTCTTCAATGAGAGGTCTTTGGCACTGTGCCTTGCTTCCTATCTTTGGACGTGGCTGTGATGCCTGGAACAGGCAGCCATTTTGTAATACCGAGGCCCACCATTTGCATGATAGCAGAATACAAAGGTAGTTGGGTTCTCGATGGCAAAGTGAGTTGAGTAACCAGCACTGAGATAACCTACCTTCAGATTCATTGTAATCTGGGAAAAAAAAAATGTATTTTAGGTTTGAATCACTATCAAACATTTTGCTACCTAGAGCTAAAGTATTTCTAACTGAACCTGACTCCTCTGTACCCCATAGAGCTTTACAGCCTTATTTCCTTCACCGCCTCCCCGCCCTCTCTTCCCAATGGTAGGTCATCTTCAGCAATGGCCTTGGGTCTGAGCAGGGAGAACTGTGGGCTAGGAAAGGAGAGATGGTAAGCTATCACCATATGGTCAGGATGCATGGAAGTCTGGCTGCTATCCCTTGTCTCTCTGGTCTCCACTCCTTGGGAATTCCTCCAGTCCTGGGTTTGCCTCCCAGAGCCAGAGGCATCCTTGAGCAAAAAAGGCCACTCCTCCCATCCCTGGAGAGAAAACACTGACTTCTTGGTCACATGGTTGGTAGCCAGGACCCTACTGAGCTCCTCATGGAGACCCCCATTCCTAGCTCAAGAAGTGCTCGAAACTTTAAAGTTTGAGGAAACTGAATTTGAATTCCCCCTTTCCAAAACGTACTAAATGTGTAACCTTGGTATGTTCCTTTAACTTCTCTGAGCCCTGATTTCTTAATCAGCATAAAGGGAAGAAGATACTATTATCTACCCCATAGGATTGTAAGGTTAGAAAGATCCAGTAATGTGGTAGGGAGAAATCTAAGATAGTACCCTAGATTCCTGCCCCCTGGTGTACAAACCCGCATAATACCCTCCCCTTGAGCATGGGTGGGACTTGGGAATATGATGAAACACTCACTCCTGTGACTATTGTTATTTTATATACGGCTGTCATAGCAGACTGGGAAGAAACTCTCCTGCTGGCTTTGAAAAAGAAAGCTATCATGTTGTGCGAGGTCCACATGGCTCGGATCTGAGGGTGGCCTCTGGGAGCTAAGAGACACCCCAATCCAACAGTCAGCGAGAAAACAGGATTTTAATCTTACAGCTACAAGAAACTGAATCCTGTCAAAAACCTAAATGAGGTTGGCTTGGACCCCAAGCCTCAGATGAGATCATAGTCCCTGCAGGTACCTTGATTTCATCCTGGGGAACCCTGAGCAGGAAAGCCAGTGATGCTGTGCCTGGGCTTCTGACCCACAGAAACCGTGAGATAATAAAAGGTTGTTGTTTTAGGTTGCTAGGTTTGTGGTAATTTGTTACACAGGAATTGAAAACTAATAGTCTTAGTTTGAACCAAATAGCTATTTGAGTAGGTCAAAAACTGTTGAGTATAGGCACTTGCACATGGCTCAGCCTAATGCGGATGTGAAATGCCTAGCACTGTAGTGAGCACTTAATAAATCCCACTGTTATTATTCCCCTGGCTCCACTAAAGAATGCCTTGGCACATTCAGTGGCTGACCGGACCTCTTTTTTCTAGCACTGACTTTGACAGCTGCCTCGGTGCCCCCAGGCCCTCCTTCCCAAAGCTCCCTCGTCAGAAGAAAGCCTTCAGAGCGCATTCACACCCCTTGGGAGAGGCTCGGGCACACAGCTCCTGAGCTAGACCGCCTCTCCTGCCCCAGGGCAGCAAAACACTGACTGAACTGACAGCAGAAAACAACATCTCTGGGGCAGAGGCAACAACTGCCCATGAGCCCCCTGCCAGCTGGTGGGGTGAGGGCAGCCGCTTGAGAGATTCCAGCAGCGCTAAAAGCAAGTCTGCCTCTGGACTCCACCTTCCCCCCTTGCCTTCTCTAAAGGTCTCGGAAGCCCCGCCATGTGGAAGTGTGCTTCTTCCAGCAGGACCCTGCGGAAGTGCAAACGTTTCCTGTTACAGAAAAAATTATAACCAGCAAGTTGGTCCCGATCCCTGCATCAGATGATGCATAAAACCTAGAAAAAGAGTGCAACTCTTGGGGAATGGGACACTGTACAGGTGGGTTTGGACTGAGCCTACAGGGAGGCTAACAAAGTCAGGAAAGGTCTGGAACAGACACCAGAGGAAAGAGAAGCTTGTGGCTCACACTTCCTACAATGGTGTCTGTTTCCACAAACCATTGACCCTACTCACTCGAAACCTCTAAATGCACCAGATTCCCAGGCCTTGGGACTCAGCTAGAGAGACAGATTTTTATTTACTTTCAGGTACCAAATAATGAGCAACATAAATTACTATTCATGGATTAATCCTCCTGACTATGATAAGGATTATTATACTTCCTTTATAGATGAGGAAACTGAGGCTAAGTAGTTTACCCAGCGTCACAGGGACGGAGCTGGGATTTGAACCCAGGTACACAGATCCCACATCCCATGTTCTTAACTACTGGGCCAAACAACCAGGTACTTTCTGATCTTTGGTCCTAAATTCACCAAAGTCAGTGAAAAACAATGATTTGGGAGCGGACTATAGATTAGCCCAGAAGGTACCCTGCCTACAGCAGGCGCCCAAACATGTCCATCCCACAGCGTCATGGGCCCTCAGCGGCGGCAGCCTGGCCAGGCCTCGGCTGTGACCCTGTGTTGAGGCTCCGACGTGCCCCCGCACCCGGCAGCTGTGCTTGGCTAAGGGTGCCCTCGAATGGGCATGGCAGGGGTTTGGGTCCCCCCCAAGCAAGAGCAGAGAGCGCCCAGGGCCGCAGGAGGTGGCAGGAACTTTCCTAAGGAGCGGAGAGGGAAGGGAACTGGCCCCCAGGATGCTGATTTCCGGTTCCCTGAAAAATGGCCCCCCTCGACTCCACCTGCTCATTCTGAAGCCCCCTGGAGTTCTCTCTCCACTAACCCCTCTGCCAGTCCTGCTACTACTATTCCCTGCCCACCAGCAGGTGTCACCTAGATGCTTGGAGCAGGGGCACCCCATAGCCTCCTTCCGGGGCCCAGTCAGTGCTGACCATGGGATGCAGGGAGGAGGACTTGACTCTCATTAACTGGTGACTATGGAGTGTGGAATATCCTGGAGAAAACCATTCTGCGCGGCTCTCCGTCTTCCCCATCCTTGTCCTCCTCTCCTGCTTTTCTGCTTGCCCTCCTTTCTCCCTCTCCCCTGTCTTCTAGAACCTGGAGAGTTGGACTTGGTTGAGGCAAAGAGATGGATTTACAATTTCAAGCCCACCTAGATTGTTTTCCGGCCTCCCCTTTGTTCCAGGGGACCCCCCCACCCCCCGCCTCACTCTTTCCTACCAAAACCCATTTTCCACCCTCTGGCTTTCAGGGAGCAGGAACAGGGCCTGGGGCAGCCCTCCTCAGGCTGATGGATCATGTGTCCTGAGAGGGAATAGACACCAGGGTTGATTCCAAAATCACATTCCCCAGGATCTCAAATGCATCTGGAGGTACTTCTTAGGCAAAAGGTCTGACACGTCTTCTTCCAGGGAGCAAACAGGAGAGGCCCAGCATTACTGCCTTACATTGACCGGTGATCGTTTTACCTACTTCCTGAGCACCGAGTGCCAGGCAAGTGCATTATAGTGTGTTGGTTACTTCATGATCCTCTATTCCTGTAAGTTAATTCCTCCGACAGTATTTGTCAAGTGTCTGCTACAATGTGCCAGCCACTCTTCGAAGCATGTGAGTTACCTGGCAAATGAGGTTTCTCATTGTTTGCAAATGGGGGAAAGCTAGGCTAAAAGTCAGCCCCAAATGGTGGAGCAGATTCCATTTCAAGGTGTCTGACTCCAAAGCCACAATGCCATGAGCCTTCTGCCTCTTCTCCTCACCACTGGAGTAAAGAGTTCCTGGGTATGAGTCAGGGTGGGGATATCTACCCTCAAATGCTCAGAGAGTTGTTTTGGGGGAGGAGGGATGAAGTCTACATACCTGAGATGTCTTCTGAGGCTAAGTGCTCAGTGCGTGAGTGGGCCCATGGCCCAGGCTGAGTTCTCGGGACCCAGAGGACACAGAAGACAGTGATGCGGGCTGGGTGTCCGGTGGGTGAGAAGGATGGCTGGAAGTGGGGGCACGAGGCCAAGCCTGGATGTGGGGCATGAACTGGCAGCGGTGAAGGAGGAGTGAACTCCGGATGAGGAATGGGGTGTTCATGGGCCTGGAGGTGGGAGGATCCTGAGACAGCTCTGACACAGGCATGGCTGAAGGCTGGGGTTGGGGGGAGGCAGGGAGAGTCAGGTACAGGGAAGTGTGACCTGCTGGAGAAGGGAGGGAGGGCTGTGGCAGCTGTTGATGGCTGAGGTGGTGAGACTGGAGCTAATGGGCCATCAAGATTCTCCCAGCAGAGCAATGGCAAGAGGCAAATTGCGCTGGGAGATGATTCTGACAGCACTGTGTGCAGGACCGTAGGAGAGACATGGGAGTTATCATGGGAGCCTGGCACAGGCGGGCAGCTATGTTTCACATCAACCCTCACTCTCACTCACCCTCAACCCCCGCCCCCGCCGTCCCTCCCTCTCTCACCCCCCAACCCAGGTCCTCTGGCACTATCCGAGCCTCCCCACCGCCTGGAATACAGGGGTGGAGGGCCACGCGGACGGCTGAAGGGCCTGACCAAAGGGGGCCTGGGGGAGGATGGGGTGAGTGAATTGGAACAAGGGCACAGCCAGGACTCGAGTCATTTGCGGCAGGGGGGATGGCATCTCAGGGGACCTCAAGGTGGGCTATGCCTAGCCCCTCACAGGCCGAGCAAGACAGTAACCCTAAGCCAGCCACAGGGTGACCACTAGGAAAAAGTCCCCCCATCTTCACCCGCACCCCTTATTGCTTGGGGCAGCCTTCCCCTCAGATAGGAGAACCTGGCAGATGTCCAGCTCTGAGGTGAAGTGACCCCAAAGCCTGTGTGACATGGCTGAGGAGTTTGGGGTAGGAGCTCACAAAAACAGCCTCCCCCTCCCCTGCTGGACTCTAAAATGACACACTCAGTGATCTAGTCCTTTGGCTTAAGATTTTGTACCCAAGTTATTGTTTTTTTAACAGTACCTCTAAAATTGTTATCAGTTACCCACACCTCTAAGAATGAGTCAATCCGATCCTTTTCCAGGAGTCAGTTTTGGTTTTGGAGGTGAGAAAGGCTTTTAGAACCCTGGGGTCTGGGACAGTGAGTGCCTGGGGAGGAGAGGACAAGGCTGTTGTTGGGAGAAGAGAGGAAAGGAGGGCAGGAAGGCAGGGGCTGGGAGGGATGGGGCCGATCACTTCTCGATTTGGGGAGGACTTGATCAGAAATAACCTGTACAAAGACCCGGGCATCGCCTTTCCCTCCCTCCCTCTCCAGCCTCGGGAGCCTGGACCCCCATTCCTGTGTCTTCAGATCTCCTCGCAGCGACAGCCCTGAGTGCAAACTTTCGGGTGTACGACCCCAAGCCTGGCTTCCATTCCGTTGTCGCTACCCACGGCTGGGCAGGGGCTCTTGCCAGACAGGCGGGGGTTTAGCGGGGGTGCTTCCTGTAGGCGAGGACACGGCCCCGGGGCTTCGGGTCCATGGGCGGGACAGGGGGACCCGGCCAGCGGGCGGCTCACCTGCAGGACACGGTGATCTCCACCTTGGTGGCCGGGATGCTGCCCGCCAACGAGTCGAACTCGCTCAACGACGTCATGTCCTCGGGCTGCTCCATCGCCCACCGCGACCCTCACCCCAAATTAGTCAACCCTTGAGCGATTCACGCCTTCTTCGGAGCAACTGAAACCCTGGGCTCTCCCCCAACTCCGGAGCTGATGCTGGGCAGCAAAGGGAGGCGAGAGGAGCTCGAAGAGGGGGCGTGGGAAGTGAGAGAGGGAAGGGGGGCGGAAGGAGCGGGGGCCGCGGATCCAGGAGGGGGTGCGGGGCCCGCGACGAGGAGGCTGGGGGCCCAGTGGAGAGGGGCGAGGAGCCCAGGGAGCTGCGGCGCAGCGGGGCGAGGCGGAGGGGCGCGGGGCGAGGGCGCCGGGAGGGACGCGCAGAGCCGTGGAGAGGGGCGTGCAGCTTCGGGCGGGGGCAGAAGGGGTGCAGGAGAGAAAGGGGGCGTGGGGGGTTGGTGGGGCGCGGGCGGCGGCGCTGGCGGGACGCGGGCAGCGCGGAGCCCACAGCGCCGGGGCTGACCGCCTCTTCCTGGGTCTCGGCGCGGGCAACGGCGGGGCTGGGGACGCGGCTGCGAGCGCCACCTCCTCTGCTCGGGCTGCGGCTCCGGGTCACCCGAGCTGCGGGAAAATCAAATCTACCCTAAACCGCCGCCTCCCGCCACCCGGGCCGAGCTGCTAACTGGGCGGTGAGCGCCGGAGGGGGCTCCCGCAGGGGCCGGGGCGGGGCCGCGGGCGGGGTCTGCGCGCCGGGTGAGTGTGTGTGTCAGCGTGTCTGTGTGTGCGCGCGCGTGGCAGGCGTGGGGACGCGGCTCCAGAGGCTGGGAGCCTGGGCGTTGTGGGGGGACAGCCTGAGATGGTCCTGGCCGTGCGCGTCTCCATCTGCGCGGATCCCCCACTCCCCCACCTCCTCATGGGGGCTCGACCTGAGTGGGGGTAGGGAGAGGGATGTGTGAACCGAGGGGCACCTGTTTGAGGCGGTTCTAAGCTGGGGGGGTGGGGGGCGCGACCGGTAGAGGGGGGACATGTACAAAAGAGACCCCATACACATACCCAAAGTGTGGGGAGTTCTCTGCCGAGTGTGCCCCCACGTGAGGGGTGTGGGGGCGACCCCAGAGCCCTGAGGAGCCGCCTCGGTTTTCTAGTGAGGGCCTAGAAGGGGTCGGTGCCTGGGCTCGTCCCCATCGCCTCTGGCTCCTGCCGGGCCTGGCCACGCCGATCAGCCACCTAAGCCACGCGCCAGCGCCCTCCCCATCCCTGGCCCTTCGTGACCACACGCCTGATCCAGCCCCGCGTCTAGAAGCTTCCTCCACCAGACTGAGAGGGCGGCCTGAGCTCCACCGGCTTCTAAGCCACAAGCACGGAGTAGGTGCCTGCTACGCATGGGGCTCTGATCCCTGCCCTGGGAGCGAGGGGGACATTGAGGCACCTCTCAGGCGTCTCCCCTCCCCAGCCGAGCCCCACCCTGCTCCAGCTCGCCCTTACGGGCCTGGGGCCGCTGCGCTGTGGCCAATTCTCTGGGCTGAGCTGGCGAACTCGTCTCCGGAAAATCCCCTGCAGCCCCTGCTCAGCCTGGGCCTAAGCTTTGCGGAGACTGAGCCCTCTCCGCCGCCCACCTGCCGTGCCCCTAGGCCGCGAGTGGGGCGGGGCCGGGGAGTCCTGGAGCCCGAGGCTGGACCTGGAAAAGCCACGCGCCCTGGGTCTTTGCTCTCGCAAAGACCCTCAGCTGGTTCGTGGAGTCAGTTTCCCGGACCATCGGATACAGCCACAGTCAAAGATAAAGATAAGAACACATTCCTAAGCCTGGGTTAAGTGTTTTCCTTTTACCCATGGCATGGTACTGGCTGGACTCAGTTCCGCCACCTGAGACGGACCCCACGGCGCAGAGGCGCTGGCATTCTCGGGGCAGTGACGGCACAGCTGGGAGGGAAGGCCCCACTGCGGTCTCGGCCCGAGGCCCGCCCTACTAGAATAATTTGGGCCTCCTTCCCTGAGGGATACAAAACTAGACTTGGATTCTCTCTGTTTTTCACACCCCTACCTCCACAGACCTGTCCTAGACACTGCTCCAAACCCACTTGTGGACTATATTACTCATTCCTTCCACTAGTATTTATTGAGTGTCTGCTGTGTTCTTGGCCTGTGATAGGGCCACTTGGGAAACTTCCTTGAGAACAATGATAACCACCATTATATTTTCAAAGAGCCTACACTGGGCCAGACATGCACAGATTTAAGTTCTCGAAGTAATTATAGGTGGGAGGTATTATTATCTACATTTAATAAATAAGGAAGCTAGTGCCCAGAGAAGCTAAGTAGCTTGCCAGTGATCACCCAGATGGGAACTTGGCAGTGTGAGAATTTTAACCCAGGCCATTTGAAAACAAAGCCTGACTCTGAACAAGAGACTTGAATGCCTCTTTGGATGGGGCCAGATAATTGAGCAACTTAAAAGCCGTTTATGACATCAGGCCCTGCTGGGGATGGCTATAATAGGGAGCCATTGCAGGTTGTTCAGGTAAGTGGTGGACTCTTTCTAGAAAGATTCTCAACTTGTCTCTCCCTCCAGCTCCCTTGGTCATTGCACTTGCCCTGCTGGTTCTTCAGCAAGAAATTGTATTAGGTACCTGCTCTGTGCCAGGCACTGTCCTAAGCTCAGAGAATAAAGACCCAAAAAGAGCAGTATTTGTCCCCAAAGAGTTCCCAGACTCCTCGGTGCCCTAGGACATGCAGAATGGGCCAGCCCCAATGCAACATGAGGAGTGCCTTTGAGATGTTAAGGGCCCTTGGAATAGATAAGCACGACCTGTAATGACTCTGTCCCAGGAGTGGGAACAAGGGATAGTCAAGGGAAACTAGAAACATGAGGTTACGTTGAAAAGGACAATGAAGATGATGTCTGTTTGGTTTTCCTAACAAGCAGACCCTGAGAGAAAGATTTGAATGGAAATAATGCATTTCAGAGATTAAGAACACACTATGTGAGGAGTGTGGTGGTGAGACAGGGAAGGCATCCAGCAGCTGGTTTGCCAAGCCAGTTATCGCTGTGGACAACCAGGGCTCTTCCCCACGGAGGATGGGACCTTGTTCAAACTTAGCCTGCCAGAATGGTGAGGGAGCAGGGTGCGTAGACACCAACTGAAGTCAGTCACTGGTTCAGTGGCTGAGGGCCGCCTCTGGAGGGCATCCATTCCCTGGGACCTCTGGCCTGACCAGCACAGAGTGGCAATGCAGGTTCCTGGAACCAGAGAAAACTTCAGGCACACATGCAAGCACTGGCAGTTGGCGATGGGCTGCAGCACTGAGAAGAGGGAACGGTTAGAGCATCGACAGGACAGTGGCTGCTGCAGATGACGGACTTCTGCCTGGAGGACAAGGCTGACAGGCGCTTCTGGCACAGGCCCAGCATGATAAGGGTCAGGGGGCTGTGTTTTGGGACTCTGGTCTGGCTGAAGCCACGGTGAGGTCACAGAGAGAGAATATGAGGCCAAGAGGTGAGGGACCATAGGCCTTGACCTCTTCTAGGCACAGAAGCTTTTCAGAAGGGGACACAAGGCAGGCTGATCTGAGGGATACTCCTCACCTATGTGGTCAACCAGTGAGCCCCAGAACACAAAACTTGCTGATCAGGCCCGGGGCAAAATGTTCACAGTCCCTGCTCAAATAAATTGCTCATGGTTCAAAAGCAGCCCAGGGGTGCTCCCACTGGATGGGTCATTTCTCCTTTGAGGGATGTAACTGAGGTCCCCAGAGATGTCCAGAGAAGTCAGCAGGTGCTGCAGCCAGATTAGAACTAGCCATGGCCCTGGCCCACGCCGCCATGTAACCAATATTCAGCCCTTGATTAAGAACTGTGAACACGGAATGGGCCATGCCCAGAAGATCTGGAATAATCAGCATCAGCATTTTGCCTTTGCCATCTAAGACTGCAAACATGCTCTCGTCTGACCTTAACCGTGGTGTTAATGACGGCCGAGCAATTTTGAGAAGCAACTCTCAGCATTGATAAGGAGAGGAAAAGCACCACAGGGCTTCGGAGGCAGAGCTCCTCACAGAGGCAGCTGTGCCCTCCCTGCCAAGGCTCCATGTAAACACTGAATTTAGAGCCTCCTGTTTAAAGCCGGGGGTGGGGGGGGGGGGAATGGTAGGTGAAAAGGGACAGAGAAGATGAGAAGAGGAAACGTGCATGGGAGAGGGAAGTGGGGGCTGCCCCTACTGCACCTTAGAACAAACTAGGAGAAAAGGTCTTCTTTACTCTGGGTAAATGCAACCGTAAGCCAGCCAGGGCACAAGACTTACGGAGCAGAGTGTGGGTTAGTACTGAGCCTCCACTTACTCCTTTGGCAGGGTGTCCTCGTGCAGTGAATACCCTGCCCCACCATACATGGCAGCCCTGGAGAGAGAAGGAAATATAGAGGGCATGACAGGAACCTGAAACCACCATGATAGTAAGGAAGTGAGTGGGATGTGGTGTCTGATTCCATCCATTAATAGAAATGCTAGAAGGGGCTTGGTTGGAGACCATCTAAGTTAAATTAAACCCACCCTTTTACTAAAACGCTTAGAGGGCGGAGAGTGATACACTCAACGATCACCCGTCTCTTCGCTTGATAAGAAACTCCACTAATAACAGCAAGGTCAGGTACCCAAGAGCAGTGACCACCTAACTAAGAAGGGATGGGGAGAAGCCACATTCTGTTGGGTAGAAGAAGAGGCAACAGCCCACCATGTCTCCAAGCCTCCAGCCCCCATTCCTCCTGGAGGATGGCAGCCTTGCTGCCAGATGCCCCACCATCCCAACCAAAAGCCCACACTGGCCCTTCCTTCTCCCAGGTCATAGTGCCAGCTAGCTCTGTCCATGTTCCATCTGGACAAAGGGAAGCCCGGGGGCCCTCCTGCCGGCCCTGCAGCCTTTCCTTCCACTAGAATCCACACTGTCCTGCCCCACCCTGGCATCCGTCTGCAGCCCAGTGGGCACTGACTTCCTCTTGCACTTCTCATGCCCTCCTTTTCCTTCCAGACGCTCATGCTTTTCCAAGAGAGAGAGGCCTGTTTGCCCTTACAGTCCAGCTACTGGACTATTCACGCTGTCCAGGGGATACATCGGAACCAAAGTCAGGTTGTACCACTTCTCTGCTTGAGACCATCCCCTGGCTCCCATCTCACTCTGCAACTTACTGGGCGACAGGCTCTGTCCCCCAACCCCTTTTCCTGACCTCTCCTACTTAATCACGTCTTTCTCTGCCCCTCACTGGCCCCACTCCAGCCGCACTGGCCTCATGGGCCCTGCAGGCTCCGGTCTCAGGGCCTTGGTACCTGCTGTTCCCTTAGCCTGGAATGCTTGCCGCTGGGACCCTCAGGTCTCTGCCCACATCACCTAACACAGGGTCTTGTTACTCTTGTCCTCCTAATCCTCCTTTATTTTCCCTCACAGCATTATTCCTGTCTATTTCCTCACTAGAGCCCAGGTTTATGCAGGCAAGGATTTTGTCTTATTCACTGTTGCATTACCAGTTCCTAAGACAGTGCCTGACACACACATAGTATGTTCTCAATTTGTTAAACAGCTAAGTGAAAAATCCACTGCCCCAGAGACATGGACTCTTTTGTAACAAACCTTCAAACAGGGCCTGAGTCCCTGTCCCCCGAACCCGATGTCTCATCTAGCCTTCTGTCCAGAAAACATTTATTGAGCAACTGTTATGAATTCAGTTGTTGAATTGACAACTATCAGATAGAGAACCTTTGGGCCCTCTTGGCCAGAACCATGGAGAAGAGAAGGGAAGGGATTCTTATAAATTTATTTTTGCTTACTGAGACCTTCCATGTAATAAGCACAGCAGTGAGAACTTGATATGGGCACACGTTTAATCCTCACAGCAAGCCCATTTATGCAACCTTTGCTTCTCCGTGCCAGGAGCTCTGCTAGGTGAACTGGGGATAGAGATGAGGGAGACCCAGTCTTCTCAAAAGCTCTGTCCAGTGGAGTGGAGCACTCATTTTGAGTTTATCTTCTAGGAATCTGTAGAATAATGGATTACCTGCTCCATTTTATAGATAAGGAAATTAAAGTCTGAAGTAGCTCAGTAACTTAACTTGCCCAGGCTCACAAAGGTAAGTAAGTGGTAGAGACGGGATGCAAACCCAGGACTCTGCGGGTCCAAGGCCCCTGTATGTGCCCAATACCTTGCTGCCTCATTCCAGTCCTGACTCGGGGCCCGTCCGGGAGCCTCAGTGTCTGCCAACATGGCCAAGGTCCCCACCCTCACAGGTCCACAGGGCCCAGTCCAGCACCGCCTGGTCTGTGCTTGGGGCCTTAACCCTTCCACTTTCCACTGGGTTCAACACAGACATCAGAGCTTGCCACTTCCCCCTCCCCCGCCCCTCATTTAACCCAGTATTTAGCTCAGTATTGTTAGTTGTGGTTAGAAACCTCCGTGCTGCTAAGGACTTTAAAGATAATCCAACTCACCTAGATTTTATATATCTGGAAACTGAGCCCTAAAGAGGGGAAAGAAATTCACTCAAGGTTGTTTTGCCAAGAAGCAGCAACTGCAGATAAAAGTGAACAGCAGCTCTCACTAAAATCAGTTTCCTGGATCCTTTCTTCTCTCACTGCAGCTTTTCAAGGGATGGTTCCCCTTAAATTACTACTAATTGATAAATGCCTATGTGCCATCTCTAGACCCTCCAGAACAAGGGCAGAGGTGACCATATATCTCCCCATTCCCACCATCTGGCTTTTTCACCCAACCAGAACCAGCTGCACCAGCCGCCCTGGCCTTTTCTGCTGCCATTTCCTCTCTGCCAGGCCTCGACTCCACCCCCTCACCGTACCCTCTCTCCCAAGGAGCTAGCCTGAATTCTCCCAACCTGACTGCATTCCTCCTTCTACTGAACCCCCGAAACACTTCTCTTAGGTGGATTTTTTTTTCTCCTCTTCCCCCCATCAGGGGGTATGCCCTGAAGACCTTTGTCCTTGGACCTTAGTCCTCCAAAGCCTGGCCTTTTCCAGGCCTCAGTCTCCCTCTTTTAGCTGGATTTAATTACATCTGAATACATTATACCCCCCAGTCAGCTAGTCTGCTCTTGGGCCTCCTCAACTCTCTCTCCACTTGATGTAAAACCATTTCCTCTTGTTTGAGCACCTTGGGAAATGGAGAATGAGTCCTCACATTTCTTCAGGAGCTTAAAAGCAAACTGTGTCCTTCCCTGAAAGCCCAGCCTCCCACCAGTATACTTGATGCCTTCCTGATTGGCCTGCTTCAGGCCTGGGTGCGGATGGAACAGCGGAATTTTCACCTGGGAGGCCTTGATCGATTCCATTCCCCAAAACCCCTCTCATTTCTTCCCTGCCACAGCTGCTGTGGGACCTAGGTCTCAGGACTCTCTGCCCCTCCCCAACTCTGGCCGATGGGAGGAAGTCAGAGGTCAGGGGCTGTCATTTCACGCCAGTCCTCAGGGTCTGTCACCACTGCTTCTTAGTATCTCCCCTGGCTGTACCCACTGAAAAGCCACTGTGGGTGAAACACTTTTTTTTAAAGCTCTAAAATCATTTTCATGCCAAGCTGCCTGCATTTGCCTGCCTGGCTGCCGAAGAAAATGGAAATGTGCACAAAATGCCACCAGCCTGGCTTTGCGCAGAAGCTGAAGTCCTGGCGGCCCTGGCCCTGGAGCTCGCCTGCATCTCCAGGCACCTGCCGCGACTTCCCTGGGCTTCATTAACTCTGGGCCTTGCACCGGAATGGGGAGCTCATCAGACACACTTCACATATTGCCTTCTCCACCCCTGGCTAAGAAAAGTTGCCCTGATTACAGGAAGTATGTGTTCCCCAGTTCTCTGATAATTCTATCGGGAGCCAGGGCGAGGCTCAGGTGTCAGGCTGCGGGAGCTGCTGCTGGCTGACAGCTTCTCGGAGGCTGTCTGCCCGCCTGCCTGGGGGCAAGAGGCAGAGTGCTGGTGAGGTCTCTCAGTTCATGTTGTGACCTTGAACCCCTCCCTGTACCTCTGCGTCTCAGGTTCCCACAGCTTAAAAAATGGGCCTAATAATACCCATACCACCTTCCCCTCCAAGTGGGTATGAGATGAGGATATGCTGGGAGTTACCTGGAAGAAAAATACCATCAGAAAATTGATCAAGTTTAGACCAGAGGGACCCCTCTGGTTTGGGCTCTTTGTTCTACAAACGAAAAAACTGGGACTTGGGGAAGATTGTCAAGGTCACACAGTGATCTGGCTTCAAGACCAGTTTCCATATTTTTTCAGCTGGAGGAAGGAGCCGTCCCGGTGGGAGTTTAGGGTATGACGGAAGGCAACAGCAGTCCCCGAACTTGCAGCTCAGCCCTGCCACGTGGAGCCTTCATCCGTGAAATGGACCCATCTATAAAATGGACATCATGCTGCCTTGTGCACAGGCCTTCAGAGGATTAAATGGAATAATATATGTAAACTCCTGGCCCTTGGTATGTTCCTCAAACACAAGGTCCTTTCCTTCTCTGGTTTTATCTCTAACAGCATCACAAATACTTTAAAAAGGGAAGCACCAAGGAAACATTTTCTCTTAGAGCTAAATGTTGCCAAAAAGACAGTTGTGAACCTTGGATTCCCTTTCCCTTGGGGACTTTTCTTATACAGTGAATGTGAAATGGCCATTTTCCCCGTCAGTGTAATGAGGAAGCAGAAATATTGCTTCTTCCCCCTCCCCCGCTGCTGCGGCTGTGCAGAGCTTCTTCACAGGTACCCGGCTTGCAGCTTCTAATGGAGCTGCGGCCAGATCCTCATGGAGAGGAAAGTGATTTCTATGTGATTAGCTGAGTGGTGAGGCTAATACAGTTATGATCCAATAAACACACTGATTAGAGCCATTTGTGCTCCTTCCCTCCCTCCATCCCTCCTGCTGGGCCTTGGCAGGCCTGGCTCAGGCTCTGCTCGGAAGGACCTTGGAGACAGCTAAGGCTGGGGTCTCACGGCCAGCTTGGCATGGGGACCCCCTAGGACGGGGCAGTAGGTTTCACAGCCTGCCTGTGAGGCAGATTTGGTTCTAACCCCTGCTTTCCCACATCATCTTTCTTTCACCTCATCTACCTCCTTTGCATGTCAAACGAGGAGGTAAAAGGGCTGAACTGGGGTTCAGAAGGTCCCGGTCCAAGTCTTAGCCCTGCCTTTTACTAGCCATGCAATCCTGGGGTCATTGTTCCATCTGTTCATCGCTCTGTACAAGGCGTTTGTACCTGCTCTCAGTCTTCAGTTTGCTTACCTGCATACGGACACAATGCCAACCTCAGAGGCTGGTTTGGGGAATCAAGAGAAAAAATATATATAAGGTTCCTCAAACCACGGACCAGAGAAAGGGCAACAATAACTTTTCGTTTTCTTCTAAGGCTCCTTTCTGGTTGACTATCTCTGATTCCATGAAAATATTTGCTGTTGCTGGGCAGAAAAAAAGGGGCTCCCAAACTACTTGAACTACTTGTTGAATAAAGGAATTCAACTGTACAGTGAAATATTAAGCAGCTTAGAGGGAACGGTCTCCCTGTGAGGAGGCATGCTATCGTTCAGGCCCTGGTCACAAGGGCTCCTCCCACCTTACTAGGAATGGAGGCTTCTCCTCCATCCAGGGCAGAAGATAGGAAAGGTGGCTGGTTGGACTTGCTGACAGAGTCACCCTGTCAGTTCAGTGCCAGGCTGACATCTCAACTCTGGGCCCTCGCAGACAGAGCAATGGCTGATTTTCTACCTCCAAGGGGTGGCAGGCCTGGCTTGGAATCATGGGAGGGATTGGGAGACTTCTACCCCTCAAAGCTGTAAGGATAAACTGTATTCATAGTGGCCTCTAGTGGCAAATTTCCATAATACCGTACTAACTGGAAATTGGCAGCTGAAGGAATCTTCTCAGAATGACCTAGATTTAGAAATTTAGGGTTAAAAACCACCTAGTTCTGATCTTTGCTCAATGAAGAAAGAAACCAAATTCCAAGGTAAAGTGATTCACCCATGTTCACACAAAAACCTGACATCTCTCTGTCCTCCAACTGGCCATCTGTTGGTTTCAGATGCAGTTAGGGATCATGGATTACCCATTTGGAAGAACAGAGGAGGAGCCAATTTCTAAACCAGACCAAGCCAGCCTTAGAGCAAGACCTTAACTTGTTTTCTTCCCCTGCACTTTGCTTCTCTCTTATCTGTAAAAGAATGTTGCTAAAAAATCCTCTATCCTGACATTTACCTAAAGAATTGTAATCTACTATATAGCAACAGGGCTCTGAGGCCATGAAGTGATTTGTAGGCAGTAAACTCTGCCACTTAAACAAATGTTCTTTTCAATGTTTCCTCCTCCACATGTTGCAAGAATGTAGTGCCAGAAAGGGCCATAGTGACGGCTCAGATTGGCTTGAGGATCTGGGGATAGGAATCCTTCCTCTTCTGCAGGGAGAGCTATTTTGACATATTCTGGAGACACAATCCAAAAATAAATCAAGCTGAGGACTTCCCAGAGGGCTTAGTGGAAAGGCTTTGCTGCTACACGAGTTGAAGCCTGTGTTTGGAGACGGGGTAAAGCGGTTTCTGCAGGCGGATCTCAATCTTTTCCTGAGAGAGAACAATTTTTTATTTGATTCATTCAGCAGCAACTTCAAAGAACTGCATTAGGTGCTAAGGGGACACATAGAGGAGAATAAGACATGGTCTTTGCTCTCAGAGGTGGGCCCGGAGGGGGGCAGAGGTCAGGCTGCTGATATGTCTGGATGAAGGGGTGGGAGAGGTATGTGGTGGCTTCCAGGGCCACTGGTAATAATAGCTGTTTTCTAAATGCTGGTCCCTGTTACAGCTCATTTTATCTTCACTCTAGCCTTACGAGGTTAGGACCGTTATCCTCATTTTATGGCTGAGGAAACTAAAAAACAGAGAAATTAAGAAACTATCAGGCTGCTGATAAACAGTGAAGCTGGCATCTGAACCCCGGCAGGCTTGTTCCAGAGCCCTCGTCCTTCAATGTCGTAATTGCTGGTTATCTCCCCCGCATTCTCTGTGATGCGTACTAACTGAACCGTCTTCCCTACTCCTGGGCCCACACCGCATCTCAGGGCCACACGCCACGGCCCGGCATCCACGGTATACTGAAGTGGGAATGGAAGGCAGGCCGGAGAGCCCAGCCTTAGCAGCCAAAGCCAAAGCAATTAAAGCTCATCCTGGCTTTGAAGTCTCTTCACTCTTCCAAGACCATCCCTGGTCTAGCAGGAGGAAGATCAGGTCCTGGTCCTGACTGGCCCATGCTCTTAGGAACCACCCCTCCCGCCCCCAATTTCATGTTAGACAAACCTGACCTCTAGGATCTCACCACCCAAAGTGTGGTATCCAAACCAGCGGTCACCGCCTCCTGGGAGCTTCAAGAAATGCAGAATCTGGATGGATGCTGACGCCGGATCTCCTTGCTAACAGACTCCCCAGTGGTCTTTGTGTGGTACACTGAGAGAAACCCTGGGCCAGGGCCCTTGGGACCATACCATGCACTTTAGAGTCTGGGTGCCAAACTTCTTACCCACCTGAAGAACTCTTGTTTGAAGACTTCCTTCATTGGTTTGTCTACTCACAATTTCAAGCCTTCTCTAAAAGTCTAGAACTTCCTACTCTTCCCACTGAAGCTGAACTTCTCTCATCCCTTGATGAGCTCCAACAGTCCCACACCTACCTTCATGAATCTCCCTCCAACTTACAAAGTCGTCTTTGCCTTCTCATCAGCTCCCCTCACCTCAATCTGAGATGTGACTGGCAGGGGCTGTCAGTGCCCTAGCACACCCACGTTTATGAGACTTCTCCTAACTACTTACCCTGAGAGGGTGTGTTGACATTCAAAGGACAAGAGGATTACCTAGGATTCCCTGTAAACAAGCTTTCCTTACATAGAAACAGAAATTTCTAAATCTCTGGCTAACTGGCAGTATCTTTAAAAATTGTGAAACAATTCGAGTTTCACTCTTTGAGGTCACATCCTTTATGAAAATCGGTCCACGCTCATGTGTGAGATCACCTTGGCACGAAACAGCGTGCTTCCCCAGAAACAGGGAAGCGTGCCTGTGCCGCTCTCCTCCCGTGTGTGCTCACAACCTTCTCTCCTTCTCGAGGCAGCGATAACAGGATAACAGGTTTCCACCACTCCTGTGACCTGGATGAAAGTGGGATTTCCAGGATTCTAATTCTGGGAGATAACTGGATGAGTGTGTCATTCTTTGCTCCTAGAGGTGGATCCAGTTATGTTTGCCCAGTTCAGGCTTAAATAAATGTATTTCTAACTTCCCAGAACAGTATTTTGCACCCCAAAAACATGTCTGGGAAGTTACAGTCACTTACATAGTTTGTTGTTGGGTTTTCCTTTTTTGTTGAGAGAAAAGAGAGAAGGACGGAGAATGGCTGAACATGGGCAACGCTTGTGGAAAAGAACCCTGTTTGGTCATTCCATGGAGCAAATCACCATTTCCAAAATTTATAGAGTGCTAAGGAAACATATTCAAGCTACCAGTTTAAGAAAGCAAACATTACAACACATACTGCCTCTGATGATATAGGCAGGTGTATCTCTTGCAAGTCTGAGGGATGGTTTAAGTCTCTCAGCACATCCAACCTGGTCAATCTACAAGGATCTCCTCCTCACTTGGAAATGTTAATGGAGATCACAACTTCTTTCGTTGGTTCTGCCTTTTTAAAGTCAGACTTGTTCTTGAATGGGAGAAGTCCACTGGACATCCACAAACCTAAAATGATGTGGAATCTTAAAGATGATACTACCTGAGATAGTTCAGAGACTAAAATGGCTAATAGAATCTCCTACAATATTTAAAATCAGACCTCAGCAAAGATTTCAACCAATGGCATTTTATTTAGGAAGTTTCTATGTATTACATAGGTATTAACTTCCTTTCTCTCATCACCCCCACCTCATAAAAAAATCAAAAAAATTAAAAAAAAATAAAATCTGTTAGTTTCTCTAAAGTCTTAGGTTTACAAAAACTTAAGTGGTACTTCTCCTTTATGAGAATACTATTTGTTTGTTTGTTTTAAGGAGAATTCATAGCCTGTCTTTACGCTTACTACAGATTTCTACTCCTTCCTGGGAAAAAAATGGTCAATGTTTCTGCTTCCTTTAATAAATTCATTTCTTGATTATTACACATTATCATTCCCCACTTGGCACCTTCTTAGAAACTTGATTGTTGGATGCATTTTTCATTTGGCAAAAATCCAATGTGGCTTTGTGTAGGATGTCTAAGTGTCAGAAACAGCAGCGTTGATGTTCTGGTTTTGAGAGGGAAAAAACATAGAAAGATGCAGACATTCCCGGGAAGAACAAATGTAGGAAACTGAAACAGGGTGTGCAGAGTTCAGAAGGCTGACAGACACTACTTGGTTTTGAATTCTGTGGCCGTCAGCCACCAAAGACTGCAGTGTAGGCCCAGAATATAAATCTTTGCAGAAAGAAGTTTGGTTGGACACTGAGAAATGACAGAGTTTGCTTCATTTTGTTCCAAGTGTATGAGGGCAGATACACACGTGAAGGAGCGGTGTGGGTTGTCTGCAGGGGGCAGCAACCTGTGTATATTCATGCATGGGCATTTCTGCAAATGCTCTGTCCACCTAGGCTCAGGGAGATGTAAACAGAAGCATTCTATTAAAATATATTTCCATCTCTAACTCACTCAAGACCCCAGGCCTCCTTAGCTCCATGATTTGAAAGGCCAAAATGAAGTTCAGAGTTATTTGTCATTGTAGGTCATCTGGAAGCTGGTTGACTGGGCCGTCTCAGAAGACCTGGTGTGCCCACGAGAGCAGCAAGACTACCCAGAAGGGTATGCCTTGATGATCTTCACGTCATCCACAGGGCGGTCCTGGGAATTTGTTTCCACCATTCCCACTCGATTCACCATTCCTATACCCTGGCACACACGGCCAAAAATTGTGTGTTTGCCGTCAAGCCACTGGGTGGGAGCTAGTGTCACAAAGAACTGGCTGCCATTGGTATCTGGCCCTGCATTGGCCATTGCAAGAATTCCAGCCCCTGGTAGGAAAAAGGAAGAGAGGAAAGAGTATGAATAACCCCCACAGCTCTAATCTGGAGCTACTGCACCACTTTAGGGATGAAAAGAAGCCAGAATTCATTCTTGCCTCTATCATCAACTACTCCACCCAGACAACCTCCCCTCAGGGCAGGCTCTCTGCCTTTGCACAAAGCCCATTAACTGCACCACCCTGATGACCTCATCTTCACCTACCCTCCAGCCTGTCCATGAGGATGTTCACTAATCACTGGACTGTGCTCCCAATTACCCTAAAAAACTCCATCAAGGTCTCCTGCTTCTTTGAGGAAGCTTTTGTTTTCATATTGTTATTTTATAAGAGCAACATTCAACGAGTAGAGTCTAGAACACTCAGACCAGCATTCTAAATCACTCAGGACTCTGAGAGAGACGCCACTCTCTCTCATCCTCCAGGGCTCTCTGTGGCGCCGCAGCTGGGCAGCTACATGGCACCATGCCACCGTGTCTGGCATTCACCTTGAATCACAACCAAAAGAATGAACTTTTAAAATCTACTCTCCTGCCCTGAGCAGTGTGGCTCAGTTGGTTGGGTGTCAACCCACAAAGAAAAAGGTCACCAATTTGACTCCCAATCAGGGCACACTGCCTGGATTGTGGGTTTGGTCCCTGGTCAGGGCATGTGTGAGAGGCAACCAATCAATGTCTTTCTCTCACATCAACGTTTCTTCCCCCCTCTTTCTCCTTTCCTTCCACTCTCTCTAAAAATAAATAACATCTTTAAAAATTACTCTCCCTTCCCACCCACTCCAGCTAGATGATATATTTACCAGTGAATTTCAGGTCTGGATGAAGTTCATCTTCAAATTGCTTGCCATAGATAGATGCCCCACCTCGACCTGCCACATTAGAAGAAGAGAAACCAATCAGCCAGTCCCACATTCTTCTCACAGCAAGAACTATGGGCCAGGGTTAAAGGATTTTTTGGAGTACAAGAAGGGAAAAGGCAGTGAGCACGCCACGCCCCCGGCTAGGTATGCTGCAACTACACAGCCCAGCAGCAGAATCAAGCACTGACACGGCATTCAAATCATTGATTTCATTCAGGTAAGACATTTCTTTTCAAAATAACACCAAGAGTGGTTTTTTGTGGGTTGTTTTTTCTTATTAAAGTAATACATGCTTGCTGTCAAGAATATAGAAAACACAGAATGCTATCAAAAGAACATTAAAGTCTCCTGTAATCTAACCATCTACAGATAACCACCATTTATAGTTTGATGTGTTAAGAGGTTTCTTAATTTTTAAAACATTTTTATGAGTATTTTAGACAGCAGTGCCACAGGCCCTAACCCTGCTGCCTATCACAGATGCTGCTAATCAGTCAGCATTCTTCGCTGCTGAGCTTAGATTTGCCCCGGGATCCTAACCAACCCAGAACTCCAGGCAGACATTTTTAATGGACCAGAGATGAAACCTATTTGCTGTCCTTCCCCTAGATGAAGGAAAATAAAATTCATTTAACTCAAAGCTTATGGAGAAATGGGGACAGTGGTAAGTGGCAATGTGGCAGAAAGGAGAGGCAGTGTATTGTAAGAATATGAAGAAACATGAGAGTGGGAATGATTTGCTAGCAACATTGTTGACACAGATTATTTTTATTATATGCACAAGAGCTTGGTGCTGTGCTGGGCACCCAGATGTTGTTGTTAGAGCAAAACGATACATTCATTTATTTAGTCAACCATATGCATTGTTGAAGTACTTTGGTTTCTCCAAATTGACCAGCCAAGACAAACTGCCTAGAATAAAGTGAACACTGGCTTTACCAGATTACTCTGCCTGCCTGGCAGCCAGAAAACAGCCCAGATGCAGGGAGCTCACCTCCTTTTGTATAGTCTGCTGTGAAAATAGCATGTTAAAGCACCATGTCCACCCCCGGAGGCCCCTGGGCCTGGGCTGTAGTGTTTCCATGATAGAAATTCTTTGCTTCACCTTTTAGGGTGCTCCACCACAGGCAGCCTGTCACAGCCCCTGGCTCTTTGCAAAGAAGAATCGGGATGAATCCTAAAAGACTCAGAGGAAACCTCCCACCTGGCCCACTCTTATACTTCTGGAAAATTACTGAATTACAAAAACTATGTAAAAAATCATTCAAAAAATTCTAACCTGCCAGTATACCTGCAAACCAATCTTTGCTCTCTCTGACTACAGGTTCCTGTCTGAGGTCTTTTTAGTTGGGGGGGACGGGGGGCCGGGGGGGCGGAGGAGCCAGGGCGGTGTGATTAGTAGAAATGCTAGGGCTGAAGATGAGAGAGGACTCAGAGGGCTGTGGAGGCACTGAGGTCAAGCCTACATCCAAGGCCTCCAGTGAGCAAGCTGGGGATGAAGTTCAGGTCCACGCCATGAGCTGAGCCTTGGAAGTGTGGTCCCTGGAAGCTGAGGGCTGCCAGAATGAAACCTCAAGGCCACTGAACCCATCACATAAATGGCAACAAGCAAGAAGAGGATTTCAGGAGTCACAGGTGAAGCCTGGGTGTTAAGCCACCAGGAGGAGATGAGGCCCTTTTTTACACACTAGGCATAGTTTAACCTACTGCTACTAGTTTGGGCATCTGCAGCACCATTTACTCACAATATACTATCTTTCCATAACCTAGTTTGACTCAGTAGAAGTTTGTAGCAAAATGTCAGCAAGACAAATAATTCCAATCAAAACATTCCTTTGGGCATGTGGAATAAGGGAGTGCTGGTAGGGGGACAGAGAGTGATTAAAGAGGCCTCTGGTGCAGAGCAGGCTACCCAGATGCTAATGATTACTTACAGAGCTGACACTTTGGAAGCACTGCTGTTAAAAACTTGCTATGTGTCTGGTCTAATACAGATAGAACAGAGACAGGCACAGTCCTGTTTCCCTGGTTCCTAAACTGTATTCTCAACATTCTTTTATTCTCTGTCTTCTCCTTTAAACGTTTATTCAATGTATTTAATATTTCAGACATACATAAGATGCAACTAATATGACAAACAACTGTATACCTTTGCCTCAAGAAATACAGTGTGGCAAGTCCATCAAAGACCCCATGCATACACACCCTGCAACCCTCCCCAACCTACTCTCCCAAGAGCTAAACTGCTTCAGAGAATCACATTTTCTTCTCAGGTAACCACTAACTGACCAGGAGCTTGTCGTTTCCATGCATTTTCTTTTTTACTACATAAGTATGCATCCCTAAAAAATATATTATTGTTTTGCATGTTTTGGGGTTTATATAAATGTATTACATTCTACGTATTCCTCTGCAATTAGCTTTTTTTCTGTTCACCACGGTGATAGTCATCCACTTTGTTCCATGCAGTTTCCTTGAATGGCAAACAAGAATAGTAGGATTTCTGTCTCATAGGACTGTTATAGGAATTAAATGAGATAATGCAAAGAAACCATGAAGTCAGGATAT
The DNA here is from genome assembly GCF_021234165.1 of Pteronotus mesoamericanus. Taxonomy (NCBI): domain Eukaryota; kingdom Metazoa; phylum Chordata; class Mammalia; order Chiroptera; family Mormoopidae; genus Pteronotus; species Pteronotus mesoamericanus. Next base: position 6,859,631 of record NW_026555085.1, read on the forward strand.
AACACGAAGCAAACACAGTGGTATCTGCAATGACGAGCTTCTTTTAACTGAGAGAACCTGAGCATTTTCCATGAGAAGCAACTATGTGTTGTGACCCTGGGTTTATTCCAGTTCCTCTCCTCAAACCTCCGACACTCCCTCACCATGGATAACTTTCCTTATTTCACTGAGAAAAAGGCAGAAGAGATCTTCCACATGTTCTTAGCAACAAATCCACTTCTCTTCTTATATCTCTACCCATTTACCTTCCTTCCTCCCTTATTAATACAGTAGGAGTAAATTGTTCTTATAACTATCTTACCACTACGTACTTAATGAATCCTTTTTACCTTCAAGGAACTTTGCAATTACAATTTTCCCATCTTCTTTAAGAATTTTTCTTTCTAATAGATCATTCCACCAGCAAAAAAAACATGGTATGTATATTTCCCGTCTTAAAAAAAAACCACAAAACTCCATCTCCTAGTGTCTCTCTCTGTTTTTGCATTTCATTCACAGAAAAACCCCTCAAAAAGACTGTCGACATGGTGTCTCTGCTTCCTCTCCTGCCTCTTGAACGCTTTCCATTAGACTTTGGTCTTCATCATTCCAATGGAAGTGGTTCTGTCAAGGTCATCAGTGACCCCCATGTCATTAAACCCAATGGCCAATCCTCAGGCCTCACCTTGCTTAATCCATAAGCAACAACACCTGACAGTTGATGTCACCCTTCTTGAAATCCCAGCTTACTGACAGCTCCTCATTTTCCTCTGCTGGTGCCTTCTCTTCTTCCAGCTCTCCTTTCACAGGGGCTACACCTGCATTGATGTGTGAAGACTCACCCCTCCTCCCTCACCCCTTTGTCATCCAGGTGTTACCCTAATAAAGCTCTTCAAAGTCTAACTCTGTTTTGGCATCTGCTTCCCAGAGGACCAGAGTTCATAGAACCACTATCACTCTATTCCAAACTGTAAGTTCTAGCTTTCACAACAACAACCGCTTTCAGCTGGTCTCCTTGTTTCCAGCTTTGCCTCTCCCTTTCCACACCAGTCTATTCTCCACCTGGAGGCCAGAGGGATCCTTTTAAAACAAGTCACACTGTGGCAGTCCTCTGTCAAAATCCTTCAGTAACATTTCATCACACTTCGGACAATCCAAAGTCTCCACCACGACTTACAAGACTCTCCACGATTTAGGACGCTGCTGTCCTGCTAAGTCATCTCCTGCCACTCTCCCCCTCACTCACCTGGCTCCAGCCACACTGTCCTCTGTGCTGTTTCTTGCTGAGCGCACTCTGGGCTGAGGCCTCTGACTGCTGTCCCCTCAGGACTGTCCTAGCCCCTCACAGCCTCAGGGCTGACTACTTCACTTTGTTTAGAATTCTGCTTAAATGCCACCTTATCAGAGAGGTCTTCCCTAATCACACTGTCCAAAACTGCACCTTGCTCACTCTCTATCCCAGTGGTTCTCAACCAGGGGAGACTTTGCCCCCTGGGGAATCAGACAATATGCGGGGACATTTTTGGTTGTCACACTGAGGATTTCTACTGGCATCTAGAGGGTGAGGTCAGAGATGCAGCTAAACACCCTACAATGCACCGGATGGCCCCCCACAGCAAAGAACTGTTCAGCCCAAAATGTCAGTGGTGTCAAGGTTGCGAATCCCTGCTCCATCCTGACATACATTATTTCTCCCATGTCATCTGTCACGACCTGACACATTATATAGTCACTTGGTTATTGCCTGTCTTTCCCCCTGGAATGACAGCACCACAAGGGCTTCCTCATTCACTGCTGTATCCTCAGTTCTCAGAACAGTGTCTGGACCACCGCAGGAGTCTAACAAACATCTGTTAAATGAACTAACAGCACAAATAAATAACAACCACAGTTTAGTGAGCTCCTATTGTGTCAAGCCTGTCTAACCACTTTATGAAGACAGCTCATTTACTAATCACAACACCCCCATGAGGTGCATATAACCACACTCCTCCTTCATAGATAAGAAGGCTCAGCAAGGTTACATAACTTGCCTACATTTAATAAGTGTTCCTGTGAAGCCAAGATTCAACCCCAAGCCCACCAGGCCACAAACCCTGCTGTCCACCCCCATACTACACTACCTTGCCATATCCCATGGCTGGATTAAATTTCCTCACACCCTTTTCTTATCTCAGACTCAAGAGTTCCAAATGGTCCTTGAAAGATGCTAAATCAAGAACTCCTGGTTGGGGGGCAAGATTGGGGGGTCCTCCATGAACCGGCCTTCTCTAACCCCCCATGCTATCTCCTACTACTCTGTACTCTGCCCCCAAATTCTCCTTTACTGTCGCCTGAACGTGCAGTTCAGGGGCCTCAGAAATCACATCTTGCGCATTTGACCCAGACATGGAGAGGTGGCAGCGCAAGTCCAGCAGGCGAGGTGTGACACCTGGGGTGGCCTTCAGCACCCTACATGCCTCTGTCACTTGTATCTCCGTTCTGTATTCCTTCTTCTTCCCAAATCCAAAATGCCTTTCCCTGACCTCCCAAGAGTTAAAATCTTACATTCCTTCAAGGCCTACCTCAGATTATGCTGCCTTTCTAATCTAATCCCACTCCCCTTCACTTTTTCTCATTATTAATTATTCCAACCTCTGTTATATAATATTCCATAGCATGCCACCATATATTTGCATATTGATTACATTATTACTTTCTAGATATTTCCTACAATGAGTATCTTATCTTCCTGGCAGTGCTAGGAGCTCGGCAAGGAAAAGAAAAATGCTTTGGCTCCCAATGCTTAAGTGCCCCTCAACAGGGGTACTTTGGAGAGCACAAGGTACCAAGCTGACTCTTAGCAAATATTCATCAAATGAATAAAATTAACAATGAGCTTGCTCTTCAACATGTTACATTTCAGGTGTTCCTAGGGAAAGAGGAGGGATGAAAGCAGGTGAGGGTGACACACAGCCTAATCAGCATGTCATCAGTCACTGCAATCACGGCGGCCAGCAAGCACTGCGAGGCAAAGGGCAGGGCAGGAGGAGCGAAGGGAAGCGCTGCACAGTATGTCTGGTTTTACGGGGAGCAGAGGAATACAAGTTTGTAAAAGCAGATAAAGACATTCAGAGGCCTAAGTAAAGAGTCAACATAAAGTAAAAATTTAAAAGAAAAAAATGATTTAAAATAAAGCAGGACGTCAAAGGGTATTTGAATTGAGAAAACATCTGAAAAAAAATGTATCAGAAAGATGCTGGAAAGAATAGGTGCATCAGCCTGAGGGATAGTTGGGGATGGAAGTAGTACACTGACTTGCTGAAGAGCCCGGCACGCCAAATGCTGCACATCTGAGATGTTTAGCAAAAAATGTACTGTATCACCTAATCAGCTAGCAGTTCATACTAGTGACATGGAAGGACCTAACTTTTGTTTGCCTTCAGCCACAGACCTGTCAGCAGGATGAGCTCAATCATTCCTTATACTTGAGGTTGGATGCAATTATTTTAAAATCTTTTGAGGGATTCAATTTCACTAAAATTAAACATGAAAATGTAACACTATGAAGGACTCAGAACAATTACAGAAATACAGGGAAGCTCTGGCATGAGCAACTCACATGTGAGTCGCTTCCAATTCTTTTATACTAATCATGGACTCTCTCAGCTCACTTAATTCATAACTGGAGTTACGAATTAAAATTTTACCTCACAGAAACAATGAGAGAGAGGAAGACAACAAGAAAAAAGTACATGAAAGTGCTGGTGGGACACTTTCAGATAAAGAAAGTGGACTCTTCCTCCCCTAATACCTGATGAAGCAAACAGAAGAAATTCAAATTTAGAAAACAAAAACTTCACCAGCATCAACCAAATAAGAAAAAGGAATCAAACTTTACTTCAAAAATTCTGAAGAGTCAACCAGGAAAGAAACAGAAGATTCATCCTCTTGTACTCCCTGAAAGTTGTAACCAGGAAAGGATGAGTCACCCAGAGAACCCTCACAAATACCCTCCAATTTTGAGAAGCCAACAGAGGAAGTGAGTGAGTAGTCCTGAAAAAGTGAAGGAGAGGTCCTCCTATACCACAGGTGCTCAGGAGTGGCAGGGTGCGCTCCCAGCACTGGCCGCCTTGGCGGGCGGGGGGAGCACGGGGTTCGTTCCCGGGCCGCCTCAGGAACTATGTCGGGGAGAAAACGCAATCCAAAAAGGACTCTGTAGCTGTCTCAAGCTACTGATACTTTAATAAAAATAAGAATCCAGTAAAACAAGTTCAAAGACAAGATAATAAATCAACAGAGTAAAGGAAAAAGATTACAGAGCTAAGGAAACAGATTTAGAGCCAAATGACACCAATACAGCACTAATAAATCAGAGCAGTGAAGAACAGAATAGACATGGCTAAAAATTGAACAAGGGACAGAATAAAGGTCTGAAATTACTTCAGTGGATGCAGGGAAAAATGGAAAACACCCTCTCAAGACACTCAAAAGAAATATGATAGATATGGAAGGCAAAGGTAATGAAACAAAGAATTAGTTTCCTGAAATAGAAAATCCAATAAGCATAACAGAAAATATTCATAAATACAAATCAAAAAATTTTTCCTGAATTAAAGGAAGAAGTCAATCTCATCTCAGTATTCTCCAAAGCCATCAAAATCAGAAGGTGCTGGAACAGAAATGTTTAAAAAGATCTGAGGAAATGAGTGCACCCTGAGAACAGCATGCCTAATCAGGGTCTTTTTCAAGTACAAGGGCAACAGGCAGAAATTCTCAAACATGATTGAGTTCAAAAATATAACAGCCTCCAGCCCTTGCACTAAAAACCATTCAGAAAGAAATTCTGCTGGCTAGTGTTTGCGAAGAGAAAAGCCTGGTGGTGAGCACTGAGCCCTCTGAAACGCAGACCCCATCCTGTCGCTGCAGGAGTCATGGGTGGAGAAGGGAAAAGGCCATAAACTGACAAGAAAAAATATAACTGACAACAAAAATTGGCAGTGAGGAAGACAGGATAAGTGTAAGATCACTGAAAATACATATATATTTTTATATACATATAAATACATATACAAGCCCGTGATTCTCATCACCTTCTCTACTATTAGCCTTGTCCAACCACACTGGTCTCTGTTCCCGTTCCTGGCACAGGGCTCCTAAAACCTTGGGAAATTCCTTAGTGATAAGAGCACTAGGAACATCTTTTGTTCTAATGAGGTGTGTCTGGGTAGGTTCCACCAGAAAGACCAGCCCATGATTAGAAGCCTGGAATTTCGGGCACCCCCCACCCCGGGAACCACAACCGCCACTTCTTCAGAGGGAAGAAAGGCTGGGAATGGAGTTAATAACAGATCATGCCTCCAGGAGGAACCTCCATAAAATCCCAATAGAACAGGGTTCAGAGAGCTTCCAGGTGGATGACCACCTCTACGCCAGGAAAGTGACACATTCCACCTCAAGAGGGACAGAATCTCTGGCACTCGGGACCCTCCCAGACCTCTCCCTATGCATCTCTTTATCTGTATCCTTTATCATTATCCTTCAACAAATGGTAATGTGGGTGTTTCCCTGAGTTCTGTGAGCCACTCTGGCAAAGTAATCAAACCCCAGGAGAAGGTCATTGGAACCTTCCATCTATAGCCAGTTGGCCAGAAGCACAAATACTTGTACGTGTGTATGTGTCTGAGTGAGTGACGGAGGCAGTGTGGTGGGCCTGAGCCCGTAACCATCTCCAACTTAAATTGTAGGACTCAGCTGGTATCACAGAGAATTGCTTGTTGTGGGGAAAAAAACCTCCTTACTTTTGGTGACTACAAGTAACAGAGTGATTGTTCTAAGTATGTATAAGTAAGGAGAAGCACAGGAGGGAAGAGCTGGGTTTTCCCCAACACCAGAAGTAGGCAAAACAGAGTTTTTCCTAAACAATAGAGAGGGGTAGATGTTATACTACTAATTGCCTCATCTCTCATAGAAGGAAGTCAATTTTTTTTGTTAAACATATACAAAATGAAACACAATACTTTATGTTTAAAAAGCACTAGCATGCAGGACACACCCTATCTTTTAATAAATTATTTCCATTTAGTTAGTTGTTCATCCATTCATCCATTTAACTAGGTATCTGAAAAGAAAGGGGTCTAGAAGAATGGCTACCAGAAGTTAACACTGGTCATTTCTGAGAGGTGGGGTATTGGGGGAATCATTAATGGTGGTTAGGAATCTTTGGGAGGTATACTTATGAGTGACTTTTTTTCTTTTTTTTCTACTTTCCTATATATCTACATTTTGAAATGTGTCCATATATCTTGAAAAAATTGAATGCCTCTGGTCGTAAAAGGATAAATGAAGGACAATTGAGAATGAAAAAGAAGAATAAGACTGAGAAAAGACTTTGCCACAGAGAAAGCCAAACTATTTAAAGGCAGACAAGGAAGAACAGGAGTTTGCAGAGAGAAAATGCAGACTGAGAAGTAATGGCCCTTAAAACTAATAAATGTTATTAGCATCTCAGTAATAAATCTAAATCTCATCTAAATGATGACAACTCCCAAATTCATACCTCCATCCCAGATCCTTCCATGAACTGCCACATTCATATCCTGTTACTTATTCAGCATCTGTACCTGAAGATCTGACAAGTATTTCAAACATAATGTGTCCAAAACCAAAAACAAATTCTTAATCTTCCCCCTCCAAACAAGCTCCTCTCTTAACCTTCCCCACTTCACTAAAATCAAGTCAAAAATTTTGAAGTCCTCCTTCATTATCTCTCTCCCTCTCAAACCTACTCACCCCCACCCAATCCAATCTCAGCAAATCCCACTGGCTCTATTTCCATATGCCAGAGAAACATGAATTGGTTGCCTCTTGCACGCCCGCAACTGGGGACCTGACCCATAACCCAGGCACGTGCCCTGACCGGGAATTTAACCAGTGATGTTCGGGTTCGCAGGCTGGTGCTCAATCCACTGACCCACACCAGCCAGGGCACTCACTGGCTCTATTTCTATCAAAACCTAACCTCAATCCTGTGACTTCTCACCACCTTCTCTACTATTAGCCTTGTCCAACCACATAGGTCTAGCCTGGATGACTAGAGCAGCCCTCTAACAGGTTCCCAGCTCTCTTGCCCCTACATCTGTTCTCCAAACAGCAGCCAGAGTGAGCTTTTTAAAGCATACGTCAGATTGTGTCACTTCTTTGCTCAAAACTTTCTATTGGCTCCCACGTTATTCAGAATAAAACCCACAATCTTTGCTGTGCCCTACAAGATCCTACATGATCTCCTACACGGGCTCCTGCCTCGCAGCCTCTGGGCCTGCTCTTTCCTCCACTCATAAGGTTCATTCCCTCACTTCATTCAGATCTCTGCTCCATTAATAACACCTACTCAGAGAAAACTTCCCTGACCTATTAAAAATTGCACCCCCACATCCTTTCTCTGTTTTATTGGGAGCAGGAAGTTTTTTTCTTTGTTCATAGCTGTATCCAAGAGCTTAGAAAAGTATCTGACATAAAGTTCATTATTTGTTAAACGAATGAATTAATCAAAGAACCCAGTATTCTATTTTTCTCACAACACTGTAAATGTCTTCCTTTACTTCTGATTTTCAGACTACTCTATATATTGCTATAATTCAGGCAAATGTTATTTGCTCTTAGTAAGCAATACGTGTGTGTTTGGGGGTGGTGGGGGGCGTATTTGAGGGAAGGCAAGAATAGTCCCCAGAATCACTAACCCTGTCCCTGGTAAGTGGAAGACAGCCCAGGCTGCCTTACATCAGCTACAACAGAATCAAACTTCAGAAACTAATGTTGGCTTTACTGTACCTGTCCCTGTTGGGTCACCCCCCTGGATCATGAAGTCTTTGATGATTCTGTGGAATTTGGTGCCATTGTAATAACCTCGACGAGCCAACTCAGCGAAGTTCTTACAGGTCTTTGGAGCATGCTTCCAGTACAGCTCCAGCACAACGATCCCCATGCTGCGGGAGGAAGGGGGCAGTAGAGCTCTGGTCAAGAACGAGGTCACAGGGAATAGGAATAATATGGGAGTTCTCCCGGACTTTTCATTTTCAAGCTTTTAAGTCATAAAATTACGATAAACACCAGATTTCATGCTCAGCAAAGGAAAACAACACAAGGCAAACAGCATAAACATAGTCATTGCCTCTGTGCAAAACATGCAGAGGCCTTCGGTACTTCTTTTAAGCAACGTAACTGTGGACAACTAAGAATTTTAACTGTATACATAAAAATTCACTGATCATCAAAAACTACTATAACCAACCTCCAAATTAGGAAAGAAAATCTTATACTTAATTTGTAATTTTTTAAAAGGAAGATACTAAACTATCAGGAATTCATACTTATCTACATACACACATGAGTTTCTGAGTGGGGGTAGAAACTGGGTAAATGGGAAGACAGGAAGGTTTTCAATGAATATCTTTTTAAACTTTATATTTTTGAATCATACAAATATATTTCCTGTCATAAAAAAAATTTAATGGAAAAAAAAGATAGTTTGTGTGTATTAGGAAGGGCTGCAACAAAGGCAAAACCTGACTACTTCAAACCTTTGTACCTGCCCAATGTGATGAACGCCCCACCCCCCACCAAGTTCTGCTTAGGAAAAGAAGGAAAGGATGCAGGCCAGGTGCCTTCCCCTCTCCATCACTCACTTAGACTTTAAACTTCAAGAATGTGAGAACGGAGTCAGCTCTATATAGCCTGAATACCTAGTGCCAAGCACAGGGTGAGTTAACACTCTATAAATACTATAGATACTTCTTGGAAACTGTGACTTCTAGCGAAACAATGTATAATGAAGCCAATTTTACCACAGGCTAACTGATACAAACAAGAGTTAAGTTCCTGTGGCATACTTCTGGTCTTAAAAACATCGCCTGGCTTCTAAATAAAGCCCCCCAAACACTTGTAATATTTTACATTGAAATAAATACGAGCTATACATCCTTTTAAGAAAGATTAATAAAAACAAGTTAAGATAATTAATTTCCAACCTGCTTATTCCAGTTCACGTTCTGGGGTGCTAGAGTATTATCCTAGCTGCTCAGTGCGCAAGGCAGGAATGAAACCTGGACAGGACACCCTTCCATCCAGGGCACAGTCACACACATCATCATTCAGACTGGGAAAACTGAGACACACAAATTCACCTAATATGAACATTTTTGGGATGTAGCAGGAAACTGGAGCATCTGGAGAAAACCCGCGCAGATATGGGGAGGACATACAAACTCCAGACAGTGGCCCTGGATAGGAATCTTTGGGTTTTTTTCTTTCTCATTGTTATAACAGAAGCACACTGAAATAAAACTTTATTCAAGGACCTACTGTATATGGGGTATTTGCCAGAACATAGCTTTCTACTGGCAATTTATCCTTCACATTAATAGTAATGAACAGAGATGAACAATTACTCTGTGCAAGGCACAGTTAGGTGCTTTTTCCCTTCGTGGTGGATATTTTTTAAAAATACAGTTAACAACTTTAGATGGCAATCAGAAAGCACCTGTACAAATTTTAAACGTGCATACTTTTTGACAGCAATTTCAACTTCTAAGTATCTATTCTATAGAAAAGCTTACTGAAGTGCTTGAGAATACAATGTGTGCAAGGATGTTCATTCTAATTATTTGTTGTAACAAAAAACAAGAAGCAAATTGGATGGCCATCAAGGAGGGAATGACTAAATATGACATATCCATACCACGGAAGGCTGCATATATTAATGAGTGAAAGAAAATTACAGGAAAAAAACATAGATACAGTATGATCATATGATCTTATTTTTGTTTAAAAAAAAATAGAGTATAGCCCTGACTAGCATGGATCAGTTGGTTGTGCATCGTCCCACGAGGCGAAACATTGCTGGTTCAATTCCTGGTCAGGGCACATGCCTGGGCTGTGTGTTCAGTCCAAAGTTGGACTGCATGCAAAAGACAACAGATAGATGTTTTTCTCACGCATGGATGTTTCTCTGCCTCTCTTTCCTCGCCCCCTCTCTAAGAATAAATAAAATCTAAAAAAAGAAAAAAAGAATATAAAAGATGTTTATGTGTACATAGAAGAAGACCTGGAAGATAATTCAACAAACTACACTATTAAAAGTGTTTTTACGGGAGGGATGGCTTTCAGTGCTTATTCTATACACATCTACACTTCTTGGGTGTAAATTTCAACTTACTTTGTAGTTCAAAAAAAAATGTTAACAAGTGAGTTCAGAAATTACTTTCAAGTGGTGCCTTAAGTAGAATTTTGCCACATAAGGTAGGAAAAATGGTCTGGGAGCAAAACCAGCATCTGAGAGAACTGTGTGCGGTGAAAAGCACCATAGACAAGAACAGAAAAAAGGCAGAGAGATGGTGGCTGGCTACTCATGGGGGACCGGCAGGTGTAGCCAGAGAGGTTAAGAAAAGGCCAAGTGAAGAATATCACTTGAATGACAGATTACTAAAAAAGTTTTAAAACTACTATAAAAGTTTTAGTTTTATAGTGTTGTAAAAGTAAGAAGTTACTTAATTTGTAAATCACTGAACTTTTTTCAAAGAGGCAATGAAATGAATGAAGCTAAGGAACCTAGAGCGTGAGGCAGACATATCAGGCTTCAAGTAAGGTTTCCTTCCTTACCGTGTGGCTTTGGTCAAGCCATTTAATCTGTAAGTTTTGAAATTTCACTTCTAAAATGGGAAGAAAGTGGAGTAATACCTACATAATTTCGGTTGCTAGAAGGATTAAACTAAATGTGCTGCTGGTTGGTGTTCGGTTATATCACATTTGATAGTGGGGGAAATGTGCTTCTTCCTGTGTTCTAAAAATTTGTTTATAAACTGTAGTACTTACGACGTTAAAACAGTGCTACTTATCACGCCGATACTTTTACAGCTTTTCTCCTTCACTCTAGTAAGCTCCTAAAGGCAAGGCTGTGTGTTTTATCCATCTCTGCATCCTCAGATGCCAGATTCTACGTGCCCAGCCAGAAAGAATGGATGAGCGGAGAGGCCAGAGGAGGGCAATCAGGCAGCTGTCGCTAAGGTCTCAGCGCGAGTCAGTGCGTTGTTCGGCTGCTGGCGGTGACGGTCCACACTCAGCCCTCACGGCCGCCGCTCCAAGCTTCCCCACGAGGCAGGAGAGCCCACCGGGAACCCAGCCCCGCGGCGAAGCCCGGGCTCCGCGTCGCCTCCGCCAGCGCAGTCCCAGAGGCCCGATCCCCCTCACCTGGTCTCCAAGTATACGTTGGGCGGTTGCCAGGAGTCCGGGGGGATTGCCGCCATAACGGAGCCGGCGGAATCTTTCTCTAGCAATTGCTACTTCCGGCGTCGATTCGCTGGGGACCCAACAGTGCAACGTACACTTCCGGCCCTCTCCTTTCAACCCTTGCAATACCAGTATTTCTCAATTCACCAATATTTGGAGAATTGCGAAAAGAAAGAGGAAGGGTCCCACCTGCAAGGTCGGGCAGCTGGGGTGCGCGGCGAAAACAGGCTGATCACAAAGAGGAAAAAAAATGCAAGTTTCCTTGGAGGTGGTCTCCGTATGGAGCTACCGCACCACTGTCCGGACGCCTGATTGGTTCGTTTAGGCGTGGAAGGCGGGAACAGCCAGCAAATATACACTCCGATTGGAGTTCTGTTCTTTCAATTCCAAGAATTTCCTAGCCCCACAACAAGGCAAAGGGACCTTAAGAAAAGGAAGAGAATGAAAAGGAATAGAGGTGAGAGATACCAGGAACTAGCTTTGACAAGGCTCTGTATAATTTATATAGCACCCATACTTTATTATCATATGTACTGTAAAAGTAAATGTTTTTATTCTCTCTTTTTTTTTTTTTGGTTAGAATGAGCTTTCGAAAACCTCGAATGTAATAATCAGTTTCCTCTGTAAAATTTCCCAGTTGGTGTTTAATGATGTGTAAGTCCTGCATGGTGAGGGGGACCTCGACCCTTGACCCGGCCCTGCGGCCTGCCCGCTTCCTGCAATGGGCACAACCCGGAAGGCTGTCCCAGTCGCGGAGCACTGGGAGTCAGCCGGGGGTGTGCAGGGGCAGGTGCTGGATCATGAGTCTTTGGGTACGTGGGGTCTGGCGTTTTCTCCCGACACTCTCTGTGGAGTCCGCGGTTGAGCCCTCAGTCTTAGGTCGGGCCTTCTGGGTGATCTGCCAAAACTGCTGGGTCTTTTTTACATCCCTGGCATAGTCCCCGGTCGTTTCTTAAAGCCATGAATGACTGCACGTAGGGAACCTCAGTCCACTTGCCCGGTCGGCAGCAGAAGAGGTCTAATTGAAGGGTAGTATTGTAATTTAGACTGCCGTTTTCTGGCCAGACTTCCTGGTCTTCTAACTTGTATTGCAGCCAGGCAGTGTCACAAAAGAAGGCTAATCTTTTTCTTTTTAGGGTTTGGAGTCAAACCTGTCCCAATTCTTAAGGCTGCATCCATGGGCAAGTCTTGAGGTATGGAGTTTTGATTTGCCATAAGAGTACTGATCCAAGTCACTGCACCAAAAAATATCACCGGATCAGCGGTGGTGTTCTGAAGTCCTCGGTTCTTCTCTCCTCCAAGGAAAGAATTCAGTTGGGAGACACACGTTGGCCAAAGCAACAAGTTTATTAGAAAGGAGGAGAGGCCACTTGGGAGATATCAGAGCAGGTGACCCAGACGGAACTGAGTGCCTGTTATTCTCAGTTTTCAGATGTTAAAACTGAGACTCAGCAGTTAGATGGCTTGTTTATTTGTCCATAGACATACAGCAAAGCCAAGCCTCCAAACTCCAAAGGCCAAGATGTTAGGGAGAGAGGGAATGGTCTGGAAGAAAATGAGAGATAAGGAAAGGGAGAGACAACGGAATGAAGATGAAAGGGATCAAGGCTAGAGCAATGTCTGGAGCGACCTGCTGGGATAGATAGTGCTCTAAGTTTGTTAGTAGGGTTTGCTCGGAGTCAAAGGAGGAGAAGCAAAGTACAGGCACTGCGAGAAAGTTTGGATGGAGGACAAGGACAAAATGTGGTAAAAATATAGTAAATGCTATGCACACCGCTTAATAATGATGATAAATAATAATAATGAACACCGCTGACTTTGCACCAGGCATGCAGCTAAGCACTGTTGTGTACTTTCACCTTGTTAAAATCCAACGCAAATGGAGAGCCGACTTGAAAATTTCCTGAGCAGACAAACCAGTTTAGTCATACAAGCAAAACTTGGGCCAGTTCTTGTTAATGCCTCTGAAAATCATAAACAGAACTTAAACTCTTCCCCAAAATTGATGTGAGCTAACCACTTTTAACCTATTTTCTATCACTAGGAAAACTAATTTTATAACCAATCACTGTGAAGAATAAACAGCCACTGCCTCCTCACTAGGTAAGCTGTTTTATAGCAACATCTCTGAGCCTCATTCCCTAATCCGTTTGAGTGCTCACAGTTTGCAAACTGGTTTTTTTTGTTGCTGTTATTCTTTGGTTTTGGTTTTGTTTTTTTATTGTTGTTGTTTTTTTCACAATAAACTTTTGCTAATTATTATTTTAGTGATCCAGTTGTTTTACTTCCACTATTTCTGAACTTTTGACAACATTTAAGCTTCAAAACTCCATGAGGTAAACATTATTATTCCCCTTTTGCTTTGAGGAAACAGATTAATAACTCGCTCAAAGTACCACAGCTGTGAGTCTGTGCTTTAAGCACAGCTCAATCCTAGTTTCCTTAATTGTCCAGTGGGAATAAGCTTATACAGGTTGTAAAGATCAAACTAGACAGCAAGCTCCTTGAGTAAGGCATTGGGCCTTCTGCATCTCTGTGCCCTCCTCAGAGAATACTGAGCATAGGGTACTGAGAGTTTGCTGAATGAATAGTGGACATAAAACAATGTTTTAAACTGATCAGTGCTGTGCTAATGTAAGGTATAATTAATATTAAACCTCCCACAGGCTTGTGTTCATGCCCTCTTTATGACCTTTGAGCTGGAAGGAAAAGTTTTTTATTATTGGTTTATTATGTCTTTGTTATTTAAGTAGCCTTTTTCTGGATCTTTCATATTTTTTTTAAAGGTTTTATTTATTTATTTTTAGAGAGAGGAGAAGGGAGGAGAAGAGAGAGAAACATCAATGTGTGGTTGCTTCTTGCGCGACCCCTACTGAGGGCCCAGTCTACAACCCAGGCGTGAGACTGGGAATTGAACAGGCAGCCCTTTGGTTCGCAGGCTGGCGCTCAATCCACTGAGCCACACCAGCCAGGGCTAGATCTTTTGTAGTTTCTTACTATATATTTTGAGAGGGTTAGGACACAGTGAAGATGCCTTGGGATTTTACTCAAGAACAAAAACAGTGGGCCTTGGCCAGGTAGCTCAGTTGCTTAGAGCATCATATCAATATGCCAAGGATGCAGGTTTGATCCCTGTTCATGGCACATACAAGAGTCAACCAATGAATGCATAAATAAGGGGAACAACAAATCAATGGTTTCTCTCTCATGTGCACGCGCACTCTCCTCCCATTCGTCTCTCTAAAATCGATAAATAAACATTTTAAAAAAGAGAATGAGACAGTATCTCTCTGTCTCATTCCAAAATCCTTCCTCAATAGGCTCGTTTGTTGACCTTTTTGTCCCCAAGAAAACATTGAGTGTCAGTGACTTCAGGAAGGAGTTGACAAAACAAACAAACTTGTATTTACTTTATTCTGTATCTAAGCTTACTGTATCTTCTCAGTAAATGTCTTTTATTTAAAAAAATTGTAAACTTTCAGAGAAGCATCAATTTTCAGGTCAGAAACCTTAAGATCATACTTTCTCTCTGATTCCTATAAGGGATGCATCATCAAGACCTGTCAATTCTTTTTCCAAAGATCCCCAAATTGTATCCCTTCTTTCCCATTCCCACTTCTGTTTCAGACCTTTAACACCAGGATTATTTCAGAAGCCCCTTGCCTGGGTTCCCTGCCTCTGAATTTTCCCCACTAATCCATCCTATACACATACAGCAGCCAAAGCCGTCCTCCTGAAATTTGTTATAGTATGTCACTTTGTTATGAAGTGTTAAGTAGTTTCCCTTTACCTATTAAAATAAAGTCCCACACCACTTGACTTGGGATTTAAAGGCCAATCACAATTGGCTTCCTCACTGACTTCTCTGGTTTGATTTCCTATCATTTTATCCATGCCTTATATAGGCCACCAACATTCCCACTCCCAGGCCTTTGCTAAAGCTGTTGTCTTTCCTTGCAATGCTTCCCAAACCTTGCCTGTGCCTTCGTCCCTGCTCCTTCCTGACTCTTCCTGTCTACTAGGGCTTTCTTCCCTTCTCCCTTCTTGGTCTTTAATTCTGTGGTGCCTTCCGTTGTTGTCTAACTGCTTGTGTCAGATTCTTTTCTCTCCGAATAAAATGTTCAGAGCCCATGTTAGGGACCATGTCCTAGTTCACCTCAGTTCAATATACACACAGGGCCTGTTCCAGACCAGAACCTAAACACAAAGAGTCTCCAACGGCTGAGAGGAGCTAAGGCACCAACCCACAAACAAGCAGTTGTGTCACACAGGGTTCTATTACCTGGAAACTTTGTCAAGGATTTTCTAAATCTCAAGAGAAAAACCAACACTAAATAAATGAGATTTACCCATCACTTCTTTCCTCATCCTCCCCTCTAAACCAGTTCCTCCTTTGATGTCTTAAGTCACTATTTTCCTGCTCACCAGATGCCTCTCTTTTAAAAAATATTTTATTTATTTATATTTAGGGAGAGGGGAAGTCAGGCAGAAAAGGAGAGAAACGTCAATGTGCGAGAAGCACATTGATCAGTTGCCTCTCACATGCCCCCCAGACAGCCCGGCAACCCAGGGATATGCCCTAACCAGGAATCACACTGGCACTCGTCCATTCTGCCGGATGATGCCCAACCCACTGAGCCACACGAGTCCCTCAGCCACATCCCCACACGCATGACAGGTCACCAAGCACTTTCACACTCATGATCTTTTCGCAGTCTACACTGACCAAGCTTTGAGTGGAAGGCTCTGAGTGACTGACATGAGGAGCAATCCGCCTCAGAGCCCACCAGGATTTATTGTGTCCTAGAACTCGAGCCTTTCTCCTGCTGTCTTCTTCCAAGCCTTTCCTACTAAATGGCAGACTTTCTGATCTGTTCTACATGGGAGATGTTTCTTAAGTGGATTCTCATCCTCCCATTCCTTTTACCTAGACCATCAAAGTTGTTTTTCCCTTGAACTTTCCAAAGTTAATGTTTCCTTTTCCAATCTAGCCTTCACCCTCCACGGGATGCGTCTGTCGTTAGCAGAGCTCTGATCATGTCACACCCTTGTTCAAAAACCTGTAGTGGCTCCCCGTTGCCTACAGATTAAAGTTCTAACATTCAAGACTTTCCTGACTATGCAAGAGTGATCTTTAAAGATTGTTTTTTCTCCTATGAGTAGCCTTGGCCTCAGCCAGATAGACTGACGTACCACATTCCCAGAATGTGCACATGTCTTCCCTCCTTCTGAATCTTCTCACTCTTATATCTGGTGCCTGAAATGTTAGTTTTCAAGCTCCAATGTCTGAATCCTTACTGGCCATCTCCAAGCTCACTTTCTTCCTCACTATCTTGGCACACCTTCCAGCCAACAGGCACTGAGGAACATAGAGATGGGTCACATGCACTGTGCTCAGCCTCAAAGGAATTCATATTCTAGGAGCGAAAGACAAACTCACAGCTACAGGAGAGTGATAAGAGAACTGTAATAAGGAAGCCCACAGTGCTTCCTGAGCTCTGGTTGTTTCAGAGCTGGTTTTAGGTGGTCAGAGATTTCTCTGGGAGTGATAACCTGAGCTGAGATCTGGAAAATGTTGGAGCAAGGAGAAGTTTCTTTGAAGATTTGGAGAATTATAAAAAGCCTGGGAAGTCAAAGATTTCTTGGGCTGTAATGGAGTTGAGTGTAAGGGAATTATAAGGGACCTTGTTTCTGAGAGCACTAGGGACTTGTGAAATGACAGAATCGAATTTGTACATCGGACGTGTCACTCAGGCTATAGTATGGAGAGTGATAGGAAGGGCCAGAAAGACATGGGCTTTTTAGGACATCTGAAGGCCCCAGAGGACTTTTTCTTAAGTAAAAGTTTAAATTGAGGTATAACATACATCCACAAAAGTGGGCAGGTACTAAGTGTGACAGTTCAATTAATTATTACAAATTAAACCCACCTGTGTAACCACCATCAACTAAAAAGTTTCCAGCTCCACAGAAGCACCCCCATCAATCAGTGCCCCTCCTCACTCCCCAAAGGTAACTACTTTCTAAATTCATAGATTAGTCTAAAATTAGTTCCCTGATTTTAAAATTTATATAAATGGAGTCCTAAAGTATTTTTATGTCTGGCTTCTTTTGTGTAAGATGTTTGTGAGATATATCCATGTTGTTGTATGTAGTGGACATTGTTTCATTCTTTTCAGGGCTGTGTAATATTCTGTGACATGAATATACTACAATATATTTATTCTATTGGCATTTGGGATGTTTTCATACTGTGGGTGTTACAAATAATGATGTTATTAATATTCTTGTATGCACCTTTTGCACTTGTACATGAATTTTGGGGGGTATATACCTAGAAGTAGAATTGCTGAGTAATAGTCTAAGTGTGTATTATAATTTAGTAGTCAAGATCAGATTGTTTTCTAAAGTGGCTATAGAAATTTACAGTCCTACCAGCAGTGTGTGAGTTGCTGTTGCTTTGCTCTCTTGCCAACACTTGGTGTTGCCAGTCTTTTTCATTAAGCAATTCTGGAGCCTGTATATTATCATAGTGATCACTTACCTGACAATTAATGACTAATGAAATTGAACATTTTTTCATATGAGTATTTGATGTTTAGATATCCTCTTTTGTGATATCATCTATTCGTATTCAAATCTTCAGCCCATTTTCCTGTTTGGCTCTTTTTTTTTTTTTTTTTTAATTTGCAGAGTTCTTATCTATCCTGGACACAACCTTTTTGTTGGTTTCTTTTACTCTGCAGCCTGCCTTTTCATTCTCTTCATTGCATCTTGATGATCAGAGATTTCTAATTTTAATGTAGTCCAATGTATCAATTTTATCTCTTACAGAACATCTCACTTCAGACTAGCCACATTTCAAGCATTCAGTAGTCACTTGCATGGTAACAGTATTGGACAGAGCTGTTTTAAAGTTTTGTTTTGTTTTTCTCATACAGATCTACAATACACATAGAATTTATTTTGGTATATGGTGTGAGATAGGAGTCGTTTCATTTTTTTCCTATATGGATATACAGCTGACCCAGAACCATTTACTGAAAGTATTATTCTTTCCTCACTCCCCTGTTACATCTCTTTGTCATGAAGCAAGTATCCAAATATGAGTGGTTCTGTTTTTGGTTTCTCTGCCTATTCCTGCACCAATATTACACGGCTTTTGTAGCTGTAGCTTTATTAGTCTGAACCCAGTAGCTTTTTTTTTTTTTTTTGCAGACCTCTTGTAGAAAGCAGTTTAGATCTTTAGCACTAAAGACAAGGCAAGGTAAGTAGCGTGGGTTCAAATCGTGACCCCACCACTCTTTATATACTGTATGCAATCTCAACGAGTTAACCTTTCCATAAACCTCAGCTTGAGAAAAAATGTGGGGCAGTTTTTTCCATAGGGTTGTTGGGACAGCTTCACGAATATAAAATGCTTTGTAATGTACGGCACAGAGTAAGCTCTCAAAAAATACTGAGTGAGCCATGTAAATTTGACTTATCTCTTTGTTGGTCATTCTATTTTTTTAGACAAGGAGCTCCCGAAGGTAAGGGCTTGCCCTCTATTTACGTATCCCTTTCCCGCCTACCCCTTAATGCCTATCATGGTGCCTGGCATGCAGTAGAGGGCTCAATTGCTTGTTGAATTGATCAGTTTAGGTACCTAGTCTGTGTTAGTGGAGGTAGAGCAAAGATCCTGCAAGGACTGGGAAGCACTGAGAAAGAAGAATTGAACACTAGGAGGAGCGAGAACCTATGCATGCCCTCCAGATATCACAAGGGTTCCCACCCGCACTCCCGACAACCCGCGTTCCGTTTTTGGCGGAAGCGCAGGTCTGAGAGCAATAGCTACCCCGGAGCCTGCGGTATCGCCCGTAGCGTGAGTGTTGCTTCCGGGTTGCGCGCCCGGAAGCAGGAAGTCGTCGACTCCTCTTCCTCGCCCTGCGGCTGCTGTCCCGAGGCGGGAGGGCCCAAGGGGGCGCGGGCCCTGCAAGTGAGTGACTGGGGCCCGAGGCCGGGAGGGGGAGGTCGCTCCTTGACAGCGTCGCTGCCACGTCCGTTTGTGACATCTTCGCGCAGCCCCTCCCCTGCCGCCATGTCCACCTCGTCCCTGTGCTGACACGTTTTTTGAACCTCTGTACTTCTGCAGGCTGATAACATCCCCCCGCAACTCTCCCGGGGTCGACTCCCTTAAGACATCTCCCCTGTTTTCCTTAATTCTCCCTGGAAGAGCAAAGCGAGGCCGACCGTACTTGTTTCGCAGGCACCACCTCAGTGTCCAAAACATGGGAAGTGCTAGCGAAGTTTAGGTTTCACTGCCCTTTTGACAGATTTCTATTTTTTTGTATATTGAGAATAGAGTCTCTGACCCCCTCCGAAACATCTTTCTAGTCGTTAAAGAGAGTGTGTGTGTGGACTTGGTATGTGATAAACATGGCATTTGGATTTAGAAAGGGGTATGACTTGGTGTATTGACTTGAAAAAATGAGCTGTTTGTAATTGCCTTTTAGTACAAGGAAATTTGCCTTCTTCATTCCATAGTGTTTGAAGACCAGTAACCTTACAAGCCACACTTTTTCTGCTCTAAAGGCCCACATAGCCTTGGTATTCACAAATATACTTATTTTACCATACCCTTTTAACAGAGACTACCCTGAGGTATTATGACTTTATTTTGTTGCTCATTTGGTGGTTCCCATGGTGGAATCATGTATGAATATCTCTTCGTTAATAAATTTGAGTTACCACAATTTCTCTCTAAGGAACAACATGCTTTAACCTAAATTCAACTTTGAAATTGTGAGGGTTATAATATAAAATATAAAGTAATATTTTTCCTCCCATCTTCTAAGTACTAGATGGGCTAATAATCAGATTAACAGAAGAAAACCAAAATGTTAGTACCTGTGCACAGGGAATTCACATAAGCATGAAATTCCCAAAGACAGTGTGGCAAACGGGCAATTTGCCTTTGCACATACTGCACTTCGGACAAAGGAGAAGTGCGAGTGGAATCTTAAATTTAGAAAGTGAGACTAAGCGATTTACAAGTAACTGAGGAAGAGTGGAATACACTTGGCAGGTAAATTTTTGCTAGGCAACTTAGAAAACAGTTTATGGTGGTTGGTGGAAGGGATTGGCTCCTGCTTGAAGTCTCCCTGTCTAAAGCTAAGGTGATTATGTTAAGGTTTCCTTCCTGACACAAGTTTTTCCATCTGACTCTTTTAGGTAGGAAAGTGGGGGAGGGTCAAAGGTGCTTTGAGTCTTTACGAACTTAAAATTAATATACCAAAAGGTAACTTTAGGGTGGCAAAACTTGGTCCCTTTCACTACACTGAAGTTTTGACTGAAGTTCTCATAGCCCAACTTCCATACCAGAGAGAGACCTTGGTTGCCCTGTTAGGCCATTTCCGCATTGCACCAAAACAATTTTCAAGACCCAGGTTTAATCCCTGTTCCTTCACAGTACCTAACAACACCACAGAGAACGTTCAGTATAAGGTTCCTGACCTGCTCACCTAAACCTTCATTAGGCTAATGTATTTTTTTAAAAATTGGAAAATAGAAAGTAAAATGAATAAAGCATTAGTTAATTAAATTAGTTTGGGAACAGAATGATCACTTTAGGTCCTTTGTGTAAATTTGTTCCATAAACAACAATGAGGTTCCATATCTCTTAGGTGAATCTGCATGTCTGTTAGTTTCTTGTGTTGTTATTGTCTCTATCTCTGCTTTCAAGAAAAAGTTTAGTGTGTGTGTGAGAGAGAGAGAGAGAGACAAGAAGATAGATGTAATACAAAAATGACAGAGTTGTGTTTAAAGTTTAAAGTTGAAAGTTTAAAAATCAATGTTGGAAGAGAGAGTTCAGTCATTGGACAAAACACTGGGGGCTAGGCTCTGTAGGCAGAGGGAATTATATGTACAAATGCAGAAAGATGTGAAACATGTCAGTGAAGAATGTGAAGAGGGAATGGGAAATGAGACTGAATAGGTAGGCAGTGACCACATTTTAAAGGGCCATGCTAAGTAATTTGGACTTAGTCTTATAACAATTAGTAAGTATTTAATTTGCATTGGGACCAATGTTTTACATACGTCATTTTATAACTCCCTAACATCACTGTTGGAAAGGCATACATATTCCAACTTTATAAATGAAAACTATGGGGCTTGGAGAACTTAAGTACTGGCTCCTGGCCACACAGTAGATGGAGAATCTGGTATTTCATTCAGCTTTTTCCAACTCCAGTGGCTGTATTCTTAACCACCATGCTGAATTGTTCCCCCGAAGGACATGTAGAATCAAGGAAGGAGCTTTAAATAGATGAGAAATGTGAACCAATTTGTGTTTCAGAAAAATAACTTGTGCAGAAGATCAAGGGTGGATTAGCTAAAAGGAGATAACCTGAAAGTGTAGAGATTAAATACATCTCTGCAGTGGTCCATTGGAGAGATGTTTAGGGCCTTAACTGCCATTAATGAAGAGCTAAAGAGGAGGTGATGAATGTGAGAACAATAGAGGAGGTAGAGAACTGGTGATTTAGTGATTGATTTATTGGTGGGGACAAGGAAGGAGGAAGAGAGGTTTTAAATTTGGAGAACTGGTGTTTCTATTAAGACAAGGAACGTGTTTGGAGAAATCAGTTGCAGAGGAAAAATAATAAGTTAGTTATGGACACATTACATATAGGGGACTATAGGAAATTTGGGTCTCGAGTTTGGGAGAGTTTTCTAGACTGGAGAAGAGATTTGGGACTCACTAATAGCTTGTTGTTAAAGCCATGAAGGGAAGAGAAGGTCAAGGACAGCTGCGATTAACACCAACATTCAGGGACGTAGACTCTAGGAAGAGAACAAGAGAATTATGCCAAGGTTTCAAAGCACTTGCTAGAGATACTGGGTAGCCACGGCAGCTGTTGCAGAGAGGTCAGGTAAATCGATAACTGAAAAAACGTCCTTTGGACGTGTCATGGAGAAAGCCATTGGTGGCCTTAGTGAAAGTGGAGAAAGTAGAGCAGAAAGTGGAGTTGTGAGGAGAACAGAAATGATTTTGACTGGTTAATAAATGAACGGAGACTGAAGAAATAAGATGAAGTGGTGGGGTTTTTTTGTTTGGTTTTGTTTTTTGAGCTTGGCTTCAAAGGGAGAATAGAGTGCA
The DNA here is from genome assembly GCF_021234165.1 of Pteronotus mesoamericanus. Taxonomy (NCBI): domain Eukaryota; kingdom Metazoa; phylum Chordata; class Mammalia; order Chiroptera; family Mormoopidae; genus Pteronotus; species Pteronotus mesoamericanus. Next base: position 6,882,015 of record NW_026555085.1, read on the forward strand.
TGCACTGGAAGTCTAAAGAGGAAGCATTATTATTTTTTAAATAGTGGAAAATGGAAAAGATGAGGATAGGAGTAAGTAGATACAAGTTTTAAAATGTGGGGGCTACTGCTTCAAAGATGTCAATGTCATAAAAGAAAAAGAAAAAGAAAAAAAACAGACTCTGTCCTAGATTTGAGTAAAACAAAGAGGCCCAACAGCTAACTGTGATGTATGGCACATTCGTTGGGTCCTAGATTTCTAAAAAGGAATATGGGCCCTGGTAGGGTAGCTCATTTGGTTAGAGCATTGTCCTGATATGCCAAGGTTGCAGGTTCAATCCTGGGTCAGGGCATGTACAAGAATCAACCAATGAATGCATAAATAAGTGGAACAACAAATCTGTGTTTCTCTCTCTCCCTTTCTCTCTTTAAAATCAGTTCTTTTAAAACAGCAATAGGGCCTTTTTGAGGGGACAGGGAAACTTGACTATGGACTGGACAGTAGGTAACAGAATTATTCATTTTAATAGTTATGATAATCATGCCTAATGTTGTGTATAATGATGTCCGTATTCTTAGGAGATGCATGCTGAAACATTTTGAGGTGACTTTGTGATGTGTTACAACTAACTTTCGAATGGTTCTGGTAAAAACAGAGACAGACAGAAAGCAAAAATGGCCATATGTTAACAATTGGTGAATCTAAGGATATACAGATGTTCATTGTACTCTTTCAGTTTTTCTGGAGGCTTGAAATTTTCAACATAAAAAGTTGGGAAAATAATGAAGAGGCATATTTTCAGAGAGTGAAGAAAGTCCCAGACTCTTCAAATCTCATTGGGCAGAGATGACCAGAAAGGGGACCATTAGATTCAAGTGATGATAAGAGTAAAAAATTAGAATTCTCTCAATTGTAAAGTTTAAGTACTTACTGCAGTATTAAATTGCCACTCTTTTAAGCTATGTTTTATCAATTTTTTTCTTTAAATATGTCTGTTATTTCTTAGTGGTTTTTATTATAACCCAAAGACCACATTTTCCTCCCCATAGTAGACTCTATCTTCAATTAATGGTAATCATTGGACAAAGTATAATGGAATATATTATAACACTAAAGAATGGGTTATTATACTACATAGGTAGCATAATACTAAAGAACCTAGTAGTAGAAAAACAAAATTTAATATTTCTATGGATATTGCTCCCATTGTTGAAGATTGGGACATATTTAGATGGGCTTTTGAAACTTTATTTCTCAACTATCGTGTTTCCCCTTTCACGTTTTATCTAGATGAATCAGCATTGCTGAGCTGGTGTAGCTGTTTAGTTTGGGAAGCTGAGAACCTACAGACTTTTGTTGTATCAGCATTTAGGACATATTTATATCACTAGAGGAATTCTATATTAAAGAGGGCAGAGAAGTTTACATTTATTCTGACCTCTTAACCTGTTTCTGACTGGACATTTTTATTGTCAAGTTTTATTAGAGTCATTCTATTACACCTTTGTTCTGTTTTTTTCCTAGATTTAGACCCAGAAGGAACTGTGGAGAACATTTCCTTAGAGCTCTCAGTTTCTCCCTCTTACTTTTGAAGTACCCCTTCAAAAGTGCACAGCCCCCTGGCTTACACCCCCTCCCCCCTTCCAGGCCTCTCTTGAAACCAGGACTTAGCTGTCTCAGCACTCTTTTAGCCTTTTGAGCAGGACAGTTCTTTGTTGTGGGGTCTGTCCTGTGCATTGTAGAATGTTTAGTCTTTACCCACTAGATGCCAGTAGTACCCCCTCAGTTTTGACAATCAGAAATATCCTAAGATATTACCAAATCTTCCCTGGGGAGCAGAATCACCCCTATTTGAAAACTGTGCTAAAGCAGTGTCTCCTAGTTGGAGGTGTTCCTCTGGTGAGCGGGGAAGAGATTTGAACCTTCTCCCAGCGGTTCTGACAGTTCAACATGTCCAGGGTGGTGCATACATGTACCCTGATTTTTGTAATGCTGCTAGTGGTCCTCCCTATACCCTTGCAGGTATAAGCCACTGTTAAGAGTCAAACTCACTCTCAGAACTTCCCTCTGTGGCAAAGCTCATTTCTGCCGGAGTTGGACCTGCTTTCTGGAGGCAAAAGGATTGCAACAAGCCTCAGCTGATTTCACTCAGTCCCCACATACCTGATGCTTAGCCATGACTTTATGTTTGATTTTTTTTTTAAAGGACATGATTTTATTTTTATACAAATTCTTCTGTCTGAGGGCTGACTTTCACTAGATCGCAGGGAGGGAGCTGCCCTGGTAGTATGAAACCAACCTAGGGGGACAAGATTTTTGTTGTTTAACATCGTATCCACTAGGTGCCAGTAGTGCCCCTCAAGTATTACAGTCAAAAATGTCTGCAGACTTTCCAAAGGTTCCTGGGGGACAGAATTGCCCCTTGTTGAGAACCACTGACCTTATTAAAGGCAAAAGGAGGGCTTATTATCAAGACCCCCGCGTGCTCTTAGAAATTTCACTAAATTATCAGTTGCTACCTTTCTAATAACTTGGGAATGTTAGAATATCAGGGAAGAAGGATGCACAGCTTGCAAAAATATATTCAGTATCATAATGTCATTGTATACTTGGATTATAAAAAAAGAAACTGTTGTTTTTGGAATTTAAACTAGGAGTTTAATGAGATTTTTATGTGTATCAAAAGTGGGTAGAGGTTTACAGAAGTTTTAATTAAAACAGTCATCCAAAAAAAAAATGATAGGTGCTCCTCCTTTTAGCCTCACCAGCACTGTGCTGGTGTTCTCCTCTGCCTCGGCGATATATGTGGCCCACTGCCCAATTTCAAAAATTTTACTGGATTTTTTTTCTACAATCCCCTCTGCTCTCTTCTGTTCCTCTACTGGGTTTTAATGGATTTTGACTGGGTATTGTTGGATAATTTATTGTAGTGTACTTAAATGAACATTATTCCTGCTTGCTTGCTTAGAATATATTTGTTAATTTAATAGGAAAAAATCTATCTCTGGAATCATTAGTCACAAAACCAAGATGTGAAAACTGTTGTAATAAGTTAATCACTTTATTCTTTTTCCAGAAATCACTGTAGTTGGTAACTTTCCAGTTCTCAGCCGCTCAGTTGTGATAATCAAGGGACACTGCATTGTGGTTTCAGAACTGCCAGCTCAGAATAGGAAAATACTTGGTAAGGAAGTCAGCATGTATACAGGTTAAAAGCACCAACCCTGAATTCACACTTGGGTTCACGTCCTGGGGAGTAATGAAACCTTTCTGAGCCTTAGTTTCAGCGTCTGTGAAATGGGATTAATCACACCTACTTTATGAGATTGCTGTAATGAATTCACTGAGATAATGTTTCTAGAGAGCTTAGCACAGTACATGACACGCAGGATGGCATAACTGAAAATGATAATATAGAAATGCAACTGGACATAAGCCTTTAGTTTCTAATGAATTGACTTTGTTCTACTTGCTGAAGTGTCCATAGACTGTTAAAACTTTAGAGCTAGAAGACTTCAAAACCTTCTGGTTCAATCGTCTGATTTTGGGGTTGAAGAAATAGACCAAATAACTTAGCAGAATCACAACAATGTATTATAATAAATGCCACAACAGGGGTAAGTTTAAATTATATAAATACACATTTAAAGAAGTCTTTATTGAGGTGTAATCTATATGCCAAAAAATTCACCCACTTAAAATGCACAATTTAGAGCATTTGAGATCCTTCTCCCCCAGAAGGTGTTGTCTTTTTGGCTCAAATAAACTTATGAAAATTCTCTAAAAAAAATAAAAAGCACAATTCAGTGTTTTTTTAGTATATTCACAAAGTTGTGCAACCATCACCACAATTTAAGTTTGGAACATTTTTGTCACTCTAGAAAGAAACCCTGTAGCTATTAACAGTTATTTCCCATTCCTCCCCACCCTCTCCTCTAGACAACCACTAATTACTGTACTTTTTGTCCCTAAAGATATGCTTATTTTTCACTTTTTATATAAATGCAGTCATATAACATGTGGTTTTTTAATGACACTAACTTTAAGGACAGAGCTTGGGGAAAGGATGTATCCCCTTGAGTGTGTGGTGTTCCTCCTTCCCTCCCTCAGTTCCTCAAAGTCTAGATGACCTGACATTAGAAGGCTGAGTCTGATTTAATCGCATTCATTAAAAGCTCTCTAGGTGATTCTAAAGTGGAGGCATGCTTCAGAACTAGTGAGCTCTAAGGTTTATAGTCACAAAGAGGACCAAACAGGCGTCATTAGGAGGTGCTGTTGTGAGAGAGAGATGCTGAAGTATGCTGGCTTGTGGCATTTCAGGCCTCCTTGTCTCTGCCAGACCTACATGACTGTTTTCCTCTGCTCTACAGCTGGCAGCATCTCCTCACTGAAAAATAGTTTTAACATGTCAGTGGTTTTTGAGATTAGAAGTACTTTGGGGATGAAGTATGTGAAATAATAGGACTTTCTGCATTTAAAAATAAAAGAGAGAGAAGAGAGCGTAAGTCCCAAATACTGTTTTTCCTACTATAAATGAAGAAAAATAATATTCTGTAACAAAGGCACTTTTTAAAAAGAACTAAGTTCATTTTACATATGATATCGAGAGAATTCTTGCCATTTTACCTTTGATTCTATAGCCACCTTGAAACTATTTGTCTTTAAAATAACTATGAGAAGGAATTGGATCTTGAAATTAGTTATAGATCTTTGGTCTTTTCAGTATGTAAAATACAAATGAAATGCCCTTTATTGTTTAAAATTGTATTTGCGGAAAAGCATGAAGACTGCAGCCTACAAGGCCTGAAGATCTCCCATGCCGTGGTTTTTGTGTTGCTTGAAATCTTTGTTCTGCCAAGAACAAAGCGAATCAGCATGTTCCTCACACCTTGCCTTCAGTGATCCATTCCTCCTCTTGTGTTGCTAAAAGTTCTGATGAGAAAATTCTGAGATGTTCTAAACTAAATTACAGCGGCCCAGGCCAGACAGTGAAAGAGCAGAATTGCTAGTCTGTTAATTCCTGGGGGTCAGCTAGCAAAAGACTGTTCACATTTTTTCCAGTGCCTGTTGGAATTTCGATTAATTTCCTGGTGGCTATGAGCACAGATGATTTTAGTCAGGCACCCTGAAACTCCAGGGGCCTCCGCTTGTCGTTTTCGGACTGCTGCCGTGGCCAGTCTACAGGACATTTCTTTATGTGGGCTCTGCCCCTGTCCCAGAGTTGGCCCCACTTCCTGTTCTCCCATCCCTTCACCCACAGCCAGTGTCAGGTCTTTTTTTCTTTCTTCCCCCTTGCCTGATGTATAAAAACGCTTGCAGAACTCTGGGATGATAGACATGTTGTCTTTTCTACCTAGCCATGCTGCTGGTAGTTTAAACTCCTTGCCCCAAGACCGGTCTTGTTTTTTGGCTGGCATTTTTGTCTCAATAAAACCTTACTTACAAAAAGACTTTAAGCCTTGGAAGTTAAATTTTTTTGTTTCACCGGTCTCTCTGGTATAAGTGTGTGTGTGTGGGGGGGTGGGATTGATCAACAACATTCTCTGTATTCTGTTTCTTTTTATTTTAGTAAATTACCCATAGAAGATCTTTCATGATAAGTTTCAGAAATTATTTGCAATGGCACTAGTGAATCACGGTCCTGTTAGAGATTTATGATGCTCTAGGCCAGTGTGCCTCAAAGTGTTTGGGACCCAGCGCTGGTCTGTAAACCATTTGTTGCTAGCCTACACTTAAGTCACACTTAAAAACTTGTGTAGCAGACATTGTCGTACGTATTCATTGTGTTTTATAAAAGTATTGGCCTGCAGTGGATTGGGGAAAGCACAGAACCTCTTGCACATGAATGGTCAAGAAGCACTGTTTGAAAGCAAGTAGCTTTGAGAAGAAAGTACTTTAAAGAAGCCATCTTTCTTTTCACATTTGTTTTCTCTCTCTCAGGGATTTTTCTTTGGAAGACATGGATCTTGCTGCTAATGAGATCAGCATTTATGACAAACTTGCAGAGACTGTTGATTTTGTGAGACAGACAGGCCATCAATGTGGCATGTCAGAGAAGGCAATTGAAAAATTTGTCAGACAGCTGCTGGAAAAGAATGAACCTCAGAGGGGGCCACCCCAGTATCCTCTCCTTATAGCTGTGTGTAAGGTAAAAATGTGTTCTGACTTGGAAAAACTTAGATGGAGCACAAATTCCTCAACTTTCTCCACAAATATTATGACTGATTCCACCATAGAACCTTGGTTTTTCTATGAATAAGTTGACCTTCACTCTTGTTACCGTGTATTACTAGGAAATTTGACTATTTTGTTCAATGTCCTAGATGAAAGCTGTGTATTTATAGTTAAACTCTATTTGGGTATATTTTTAATGGTGTACTTACTGCCCAGTTATATGATAGAAGCTTGGTGAGCCTTGTAGTCCTAATGGTTCTCAAACTTTAAATGCTTTCAGAAGTGAATATAAATGGCTTGCTTAAGAAATGGGTTAGTTCATAAAGCACATTGGAAATAGCAGAAGGGGCCTGTTCTTTTATTGGCATTAAAGTACTTTGTTTTATCCTGGGGCAAGCACTAATCGTTTTCCTGTCTTTCCCTGTAGGTCATCGGAACCTTGGGATTAATCTTGCTCACTGCCTACCTTGTGATTCAACCTTTCAGCCCATCACCACCTGAACCAGTGCTTTCTGGAGCTCACACCTGGCGCACACTCATCCACCACATCCGGCTAATGTCCTTGCCCATTGCCAAGAAGTATATGTCAGAGAATAAAGGAGTTCCTCTGCATGGTCGTGACGAATACAGATCCTTTCCAGGTAGATGCTGCATTACTACTTACGAGATACAGCCTTCTTGACAATGCTGTATATGACGGGAAAGGAAATAACATTTATAGACATCTAATGAGAGATACTTTTCCTATATTGTATCATTTAATTCAGCCCTTACTAAAACTCTATGGGATTGGTTTATTTTCCTCATTTTGCACATTAAGAAACTAAGGCTCAGAGAGATTAAGAGACTTGCCCAAAAAACATATCCGATGGAGCCAAAATCAAACCTTGATTCCAACACACACGTGGTGGGGATGAGTGTTTTTATTCATAGGAATGATTTGAATGTATCTTTTCTACCTTTTTTCTTTCCTGTGATCCCAATCCATAATAGATATTTTAATAAGTAGCTATTGATTTGCTGAAAGCTCCTGAGTTCAGCTTGCTTTTAATCAGATCCTCTAACAGTACATAGCCTGTTGGGCTAGGTTTTTGTCTTAGTATCTCTCGCTCTTTAAATTTGGTCTTTTCTCTCTGTCTCACAGTGTACTTATTTAGTGCTCCTAAGTGTACAATTCTGCCAATAATTTGAATTTAAGAAACATTTAAATTTGGTAACATTACATCAGTGACAGCATAGGAATTCCTAGTCTGACAGATCCTTTGAGGAGGTTCCTTTGAGAATGGTGAAACATGTGGTAAGGCTTGAAATTTACTTTTTTGAGAGAGACTAGAAGGATATTATTTGGGAATTTTAATTTTTTGGTGGTCTTAACCTTATTTGCCCATGTGAAGGAATGTGTAAATTAGTATCACAAACGGATTGCGAAACTTCTGTGTAACCATGAAACCTTGAGAACCAGAATAACTGTTTATCTTCAGAAGAAATTTACTAGTTGAAGCTAAGCTTTATACTCATAATGCCAGTGTTCAATCGAAGACCTAATCAGTTGTAAAAATCATCACTTGGCTTGGGGCTCCTTTGAAAAGTTTTGTTGTACACTTGAGGAAATCATGGAGAGAGTTCCCAAATTATATCAAAATCAGAGGAAGAGAACATCGTAAGTCAGTCAGCCTTGTCAGTTTTTTGTGTTTAATTAGAGTTTTTAATTCCAAATATAACTTCCTGTTTTAATTGGGAAAGTTGTTGAAAATTCATCATCAAAGCTCAAAAAAATTGAAGTTTCCAGCTCCTATCAGGAAGGTTCAGAGCACGTAGAGGAAAGAGGCAGAGAACCCTCGGTGAGGTCAGCCTGAGCTGTTCCTCAGACGTACCCAGCTCCTTTCCTCCCCCTCACTGGCTCTGGAAAGGCATCTTCTGCTCTTTAGCACCTGAGAGGAAGTCAGTGATTTTTAAGGCCAGTTGATGATGGCACTTACTTTCTGTTTCCCTGTTCAAAAAGTAAATCTTCATAGGCTGTTGAGTTTAGAAATACTGGGTTTGTCAAAAAGTTTGTTTAGTTTTTTTCCATAAGATGGCTGTAGTTTTGCTTAGTAGTCTTTACTTCATTTGAAACAATTTTGTTAGGTTGTACTGTGACAGCTGTCATATCAGCATGCATTAAAAAAATTGATGAATTTTTTATGTAGCCATTTTAATATTGAAAATAGAAGAAAATAAGCAATATTTTTGGCATATTATGCTTTATTATTTCAAGAAAGGTAAAAACATAACTAAAATGCAAAGAAAGATTTGTGCAGTGTATGGAGAAGGTGCTGTGACTGATGAAACATGTCAAAAGTGGTATGCAAGTTTTTGCGCTGGAGATTTGTCACTGGATGATGCTCCACAGTTGGGCAGACCAGTCAAAGTTGATAGTGATCAAATCGAGGCGTTACTTAAAAACAATCATTATACCACATGGGAGATAGCCGACATACTCAAAATATCCAAATCAATCAAGTTATTGGTGAAAGTGAAAAATGTGTCTTATTTTACGGAAAAAAACCATATAGACTTTTTGGCCAACCCAATAATAAAATGGGCAATGACTGCTCACTTTCAAAATTGGAGTTTAAAAATTCAAGGAATATCAGTGTCTTGTCAACAAGCCTGATTTTTTTGGTCCACTCCAAATAAATATTTGCCTTGCAGATGGAAATAAAATGAGTTCTTGGGAGTTCAGTTATAAAGAGGAGGCATTGGAAAGGTGTGGTTTTAGCTCTTAAATGTTTTTTGATTCTATTCAAGGGCTGTTTTTACTTGTAATGTAGATATTGACACCCCATATTTTCCTATGTGCGATAATTCTGGGAACCCGTAGACATATGAAGCTACAGCATTGGCATAACATTTGGGAAAAAGCTTAAGAATGCATCATGATATAAGGAATAAAAAGAAATATGTTGGGGAGAATTGATTTAAGAGGGCCAGGAAAGTAAAAAGCTAAATTGTCATTCCTAATGTCATGGTACCAGTTCGGATTACTTAGCAGTACCTTTAAAGTGAATGTAGAGGAGAATGCTGTGGCAGAGTCAGCTCCCAAAGGAAAGCCCTGGACTGTCTTGTTTCCTTGAGGGCCGGCTTGTCTAGTGTTCCCTGGAGACATCTGACGCTCCTTGTAGTGGCACTTTGGGAATGATGGCAGAGCAACAGGAGCAGTGGCAATGTACCAGAGGCTCTACCAACAAAGGCAGTAGGTTTCCTCCTGACCACGGGTAGTTTTCCCTCTTGACTCTACCCAGGAAACAGAAGGCAACAGAAATGAGGTTCTTTCTCTAGGTTTCAGCCTTGGGCAGGAACCCTGTCCCTAAATCCTCTTGACGAGCATGAAGTGACCTATACTGAGTCATGTAAACATCCCTCTTGGCAGCAGGAAATAGACAAGATGACACTTATTTAGTACTTACCACATGCCAGGCCCTGTTTGAAGGGCTTTCCATATATTGGCTAATCTTCACAATATTCCTATGAGGTAGGTTCTTGTTTTATGCCTATTTTACAGACAAAGTCACTGAGGTACATTGAGATTAGGTCACTTGCCCAAGGTCCCAAGGCTAGTTAAGTAATGGAACCATGATATGAACCCAGGCAGCCCATCTTCAGAGCTTGAGCCTTTAATCCCTGATGTGAGTAGTTTGTAGCTACACAGTACCTGAAGAATAAGTTAAGTTTGCTTCGGGAATTCTACACTCCCTCTTCCTTAGGTCACCAGACACTTTCTATCTCAGCCCCCTAAACCCCAAAGAAAAGGTCCTTTCTGCTGGTACTGCAAGTCCAAAGATAAGCAGTCCTCCAAGCTATTGGTCCTTTAGAATTTTCCTGTATTAGTCTTTTCCTAGGTACTCAGCCCAGCTTATCTTCCTCCCTGTCTGCGTTGTCATAGGTAATATTTGATTTATTGTTTGACTTAATCCCTTCACTCACTAACCCATAGTTTTAGTCCCCCCTTCATATTTTTAGTTCCCCGCCCCCACACACACACCTTATACCTTTATGTCCACTTCGACCCTGCCAGCAGCCATCCTCTTGGCTTTCACCCTTCCATGGAATTGCTGAGTCTTAGAGCTAAAAAGAAACTGACCTAGTACGTACCCCAAACTCTATAAAGAGGACATTGAGGCCAGGAGAGGTAAATTAACTTGCTTACCCGGCTAAAAGTGGCAAACTAGCCCTTGAACCTTATTTTCTTAACTCTAGTGTAGCATTCTTTCCATTGTACCACACTTAAACTACCTGCTGTCTCCTCCCTCAGCCAAGCCAGATTGCAGCCTTTTAGGCTTGGTTATTTTGTTTACTTTGGGCATTTACAATTTTTACTTATCACACCATTTATACTGAGGAGGCCTGGGATAGTTCTCACACACAAGGAGAAGGTGCATCTCTGAATCTGCACTGCATAATTGGAACTTTATGCATCCATGAACTCTCAAGATAAGGTTGAAACATCAAGGAGTGTTGGGAGTAGCAGAGCATTTGTTGACTTAGAACTTGAGGACCTAATCAGACTTAGAGTCTAGGCCAGCGCCCAAAGATGAAATGCTTGGATCTCAGGCAATGCCTACTCTTTCATTTTCAAGTAAAAGAATAAGGCGTTCCTTGAGGTAATAATACCAGCTCTGTCAGGCATTACTGTACATCAGGCACTGTGCCATGTCTTTTCCCAGTCTTCACAACAGTCACACAGGGTAGTTACTGTTTTTGTGTTCCTTTCAAAGATGAGGAAACTGATATGCCAATGGCATTGATTAACTTACCTAAAGCTTCACATTTAGAGACATTTTTATACAAGGAGAACTCACACAAATAGATGAACTCTGTGATTTGGTGTGTTTCAAACAACGCTGCTTCCTGAAGGCAAGGCTGTTGGCAAGATGTTTTCTTGGATTTACTCCACAACTGTGATAAAAATGGCTGTGGGTATCCTGCCACTCATGCAGGGGGCCTGGGCAAGGGCGCCTTCACTGTCAGCACTGCATCCCTACCTCACACCTAGGATTCTAGAAGAGGTGCTAAGGAAACAGGCTGCTATAGAATAGCCTGATTAAATACTGAGCATGCACCAGTGAAAGTCACAGAAACTTTGTCGTGGGCTTTGCAGGCTTTTCTAAGGTACATTTGTAATATAAGAAATGTAAAGAAATTATATTTAATCTTTATTTTGAGGTTTTTCCAAATTCAGACTACTCATTTGATTTTTCTCCCCATGGACTTAATCCTGTTGTTAAAGCATCTGAAAAGTCATGGTTCCCTCCCTCCCTCCCTCCCTCCCTTCCATTCTTCCATTCTTCCTTCCGTCTATCCATCCATGCAATGAATGTGTATTGAGACCCCATTGTATGCCAGGCACTGTTCTCAGCAGAGCAGTGAACAACACACAGTCCTCCTCTTGTAGAGCTAGCCTTGGCTTTGTGCCTTTCTTTCCTGTTCTTTTTACCCAGAGGCAGTTTTTCATCCTGGAAATAAATCTTTTTTTTTTTCTTTTCACTTTTCTCCAAATTAATAATCAGTGTAAAAATTCTCCACTCAGAATTCCAGGACATGTTATGGTTGTGCACAGCAAGCGAGCCTAAGTGCTTTTTCTTTATAAGTAACTCTCAGGCACTAGGAAGCTGCCTGACAGGCCTTGGTCCACCTCTTTTCTGCAGAATGCCTGACTTGCAGCAGAGGCTGGGAGATTATTGTTTCTGCCTTCAGAAGGGTAGGAGGTTACAGTTTCTGCCTTTCTTAACTTTTGAGGTTATATTTTGTCTCAGAGACTGTTTTTGACATCTCAAGCAGTGAAATGTTTCCAACTCATGATGAGAATTTGGAATATAGGTCATGAGTTTTATTGAACTCTTGTATGTGGCTTTTCATTTGTCTGTTATACCTTTTTTAAAAAAATATAAAATAGCTGGTATAAGGAGGATACCTGGAGTAAAGAAGCCTTGGAAATTAAAAGAAAGTTAGGAAGTTACTAGCCAGCTTCCACTGGCTTTACCTGGTGCTGCAGGAAAAGTGGATAGGAACGGAAGTGAGATGCAGCATGGCTGGTAGAGAAGCAGAGCTGTGGATCCGAGTGGCATGGGATTGTCTGCCGAGTGCTCTTGGCTACTTTCCAGGGTCGTACTTGGTCACTCTTTTGTGTGGTGGCTCCGGCCAGCAGTACATAGGTCGGATAACACCATTTCAGATAGATGGAGGCCAAGTTGGAGTCTGGGCGCTTCTCCCTTCACTGTTAGAGATTCTGTGGCAAGGAGGGGAAGAGCCCCAACTGTCCCCAGCACCCAGACACCTTACTCCCAGGCTGTCCCTCAGTCCCTTCCCACACAATAGAAGCACATTCTTTATCCACCTTGGTGATCTCAAGGTTGCGGAGAAATCGAAAGTAGCTCTTCTTCCTGAAGTCTGGGCTCCCCTAATTCAGGTGGATGGCATAAGCTACCCCACTCCAGTGATGCTTTTTCCTCGTTGCTTCCCCTCTTCCTTCGCTGGCCGCCAGCCTGGCCTCAGTGCCTCTGGTCTTGCCTTCTGAGGTGACTAAACTCTACATTTCAAAGTTGATATTCTCAGCCTAAGTTTTCGTGGTCTCCAAAGAGATTTTTATTTGGAAAAATGCATAAAACGCTTACATTCAAAGGCAATAAAGAGGTGTAAGATTTTTATTTTAAAAAATAATACTTTTAATAAAGTAAAATTTCTTAATCACTCTAACTCCTCCACTCAAGTGACCACTGGTAAGAATTTATATACATCCTTGAGTTTTTCCATGGCTGTACAGATAAATACACTTAATATACAGGTGTGGGCAAAAGTAGGTTTAAAGTTGTAATACAAATAATACATATTTATTACTAATAAATAATAATGCATGAATAAACTGGGTTTCCCATGCTCAGAATACTTTTTGGTTCACACCGGAAAAGGCTTATGGACATATTTTTAGCTAGATACTTTAGTTTCTTTTTTTTTTAATTTTTATTTATTTGTTTTACAGAGAGAGAGAGAGGAAAAACATCGATTTGTTACTCCACTTATTTATGTATTCATTGATTGATTCCTGTATGTGTCCAAAGAGGATCAAACTCACAACCTCGACATCAGGACAATGCTCTAACCACTGAATTCCCTGCCAGGACCCATATTAGTTTCTAAGGCTTCCATAACAAAGTACCACAGGCTAGGTGGCTTAAAACCATAGAAATACATTATCTCACAGTTCTGAAGGCTAGAAGTCCAAAAGCAAGGTGTCACTAGATCTATACTCCCTCTTAAAGGTTCTAGAGAAGAATCCTTCTTTACCTCTTCCAGCTTCTGGTGGTTGCCAGCAATCCTTGGCATTCCTTAGCTGTGGTAGCATATCTCCAATCTCTGCCCCGTCTTTATGTGGCCATCCTCCCTCTGTGTGTATATCTCTGCTTGCCCTCTCTTCTCCTTACAAGGACAACATTTAGATTGGATGTAGGGTCCACCCTACTTCAATATGACCTCACGTTAATTAATTACATCTGCAAAGACTCTATTTCCAAATATGGTTACATTCTGAAGTTCTAGAAGGACATGTATTTAGGGGAAACACTATTTAACCCAGTAGACACATTTTTTCGGGATTTCATATTGTTTTATTCTGTGAATATCCCATAACTAAGCAGTTTCTAGTTTTTTTGCTATTGTAAAAAATATACCTGGGACATTCACATACACTTATCTTTATATACATACACTAATGTTTCTGTAAGGTGGATTCTTGGAAGTAGAGTAGCTGAATCAAAGGGCATGCACAGTTAAAATTTTAATAAATACTAACTACTGGTATTGATTACCTTGGCTGGTGTGGTTCAGTGGATTGAATGCCAGCCTGCCAACCAAAGGGTCGCTGGTTCGATACCCAGTCTAGGGCACATGCCTGGGTTGTGGGCCAGGTCCCCAGTAGGGGGCACATGAGAGGTAACCACACATTGATATTTCTCTCCCTCTCTCCCTCCCTTCCCCTCTATAAAAATAAATAAATACTAACTACCAAACTGTCTTCATAAACTTGTATATGTTGATCATCAACACTAGATATTGTCATTGTTTTGCCAATTAGAAAACTGAAGAATGGTATCTAACTTTAAGTTGCATTTCTTTGATTATTAGAGGTGTTGGATGTCTTTTTATATATTTATAGGTCTTTATAATTATTTTTCTATGGCTTATGCGTTCACATTCTTTTCCCATTTAAAATTTGTTTTATCAAATAGGAGTTCATTATATATTAGATATATTAATTCTTTGCCTCTTATATGCAAATACTGGTTGAATCCATTCATTTTGTTTTTCTATGGCATCTTGGTTTATGCCTTACTTAAGCCTTTTTTGCTCCCCAAATTATAAATATCATACCATATTTTCTAATTATTTTATTTTAAAATTTTGTTTTCTCCATTTATATCTTTAATTTATCTAGAATTTATTTCATTGTATAGTGGAAGGTAAAGATTAAGCTTTATTTTCTTCCAAATAGATGGCTACTTGTCCCAATATAATTTATTGAATCCATCCATCCTTCAGTGAATTAAGATTCACCTTTATCATGAATTATATATTCATTTATATGCTAGTATTCTGAATCTCTTGCCACATCCTTTATTCTGTTTTATTAAGCTTTTTGTCTGTTCCTTTATAAGAACCTACAGTCGGTTCTCAATTATTTGCTGTAGTTATGTTCTGTAAAGTCCATGCAAATACTGAATTAGTGAATGCTCACCCATTGCCCCTTGGGGAAATAGAGTTAGGTTCCTGAGAGCCTCTGGCCACATCATCATCAACTGATCAGTACATGACCCTGTTTTATGTATGTTTCTGTTTAAAGACACCTGATTTATATAAAATATAATATAATATTTTATATTATTGATTCATCAACATTGAACTCAGTCAACAGCACTACAACTCATGCCTGAACAAAGTTCATCTAACACTTGCATGTTTCTCTGTAAGGCACAACACAGCCTTGTATTTAGGGACACTTGGCAGTACTGTAGCACTTGGATCAGGGACCATTTTTTTATATTATTATTATTGTTACAAATTATTTCTTAGACAGTTTTAGGTTCATAGCAAAATTGAGCCAGAAGTACAAAGAGTTCCCCTAATATTCCCTCTTTCCCACAAATGCACAGGCATTTGAAACAGCAAAATCACTGACAAAAATGCAGAAAATGTGGCACTAAATAGATAGTGAAAAGGACACTTGTTTATAATGGGAGAGGTGGAACAGAAGGCAGTACATGGCCTGCTTCTGCCTCTGCTGGGATTTGCTGCTCTGCACCTATGTGGATGACTCTCAAGCCACTGGAGTATTGCTTTGGGGTTACAGATACATTTTAGGGAGTAGGCGATAGGAATCTGTGAATACTGAGGATTGACTCTAAATAACTATTTTAATTATAATAGCTTATAGAATGTTGCTGTATTTTTACATCTGGTAAACCCATTCCCTCATAATTTTTTGTTTTTCAACACAATGGTGGAAAGAAGGGGAAGGGACTAAACAAAGAAAATGTATGAATGGCCCATGGACATGGACAACAGAGTGGGAATTGACTGTGGGAGCGGGGGATTGGGGTGGGATGGGTGGAGGGGGCAGAGGGGGAAAAATTGACACAACTGTAATAGAATAAACATGATTAAATATTTAAAAATAAATAAATTAAAAAAACAAAAAAAGAATTTGTTGTCTACAACTCTTATGATTCAATAATAAAAAGACAAAATAATACAGTTAACAATAAGCAAAAGATTTAAATAGACATTTCTCCAAAAAACATAACTAATATGCATATGAAAAGATGCTCAACATCATTAGCCAGCAAGGAAATGTAAATCAAAACCACAGTGAGAAGCCACTTCAAACCCATGATGATGGCTATAATAAAAAGATAGACAATAAGAAGTGTTGACAAGGATGTAGAAAAATTGGAACCTTCATCCGTTGTTGATGGGAATGTAAAATAGCACAGCTGCTTTGGAACACAGTTTGGCAGGTCCTCAAAAAGTTAAACAGAGTTAGCAAATGACCTAGTAATTCCACTCCTAGGTATGTACACGAGAGAACTGAAAACATGCCCACCCAAAAACTTGCACACAAATGTTTTTGGTAGCATTATTTAGAATAGCCCCAAAGTTAGAAACAACCCAAATACCCAGCAACTTATGAATGAATAAAGAAAATGGAGTATATCCATATAATGGAATGTTACTTGGCAATAGAAATGAATATTATTAATTCATAAACATTGAACTTAGTTATAATAGAAATGAAGAGCTGATACATGCTATAACATGGATGAACCCAAAACATTCTAAGTTTAAAAAGTCAGACACAAAAGACCCTATATTGTATGATTCCATTTATATGAAATACCAGAATAGGCAATGCATGCTCAGGGCTGGTGGGAGAGGGGTTGGAATGGGAAGGGGCTGCTAATAGGCCCAGAGTTTCTTTTTAGAGTGATAAAAATGTTTTCAACTTAGATTATGGTCCTAGTTATACACTATGAATATACTAAAAACCGCTGAATTGTGCACTTGGAATGCATTTTATGGTGTGTGAATTAATCTCAATAAAGCTGGGTTTTTTCCATGCAATATCTACACAGAGAAAGCAAAACAATGCTCTTTCCCTCCAGTCGTGCCCTCCTCCTGCCCAGAATGCCATGACACATCTTCAGGTATTCTGTCTTCTTTGTTAGTGCTCCCTTGGGTGAGGAGCCCTGGCAACGTCAGCCAAGCAGACGTTCTTGGAAGTGCTGCTGAGGTCTCTAGATTGTGCCATCGCTGCCCCTGGAATCACCTCTTTCTTCCCAAGCCCTCTGCCTCAGTTTAGACTCTCATTATATCTCACCTCTCATCACAATACAGTCCTCTCCTCGCCCGCGAAAAAAAGGACAAAACCAAAATACAACCAGGCCTTCTTCCCAGCTTCTCTCTCTAGGACACCTAGTCACAACCCAGAACAACCTTCCTGAAGCATCATGAAATCCCTACTCAAAGGCCCTTGATGATTCCTTGTTTTGCTCTCAGTAGAGTTGTAAGTGCTCCGAGCCCTTGAGGCCCTTATTAGCACCATCAGCGACGTCCCCCTCCCTCCCTTGCCCTACAAAACTGCCCCAAGTCCTTTGTGCTCTTACCCGCCACGCTCTGTTGCCTTGGTAATTCCTATTGCCTCTCACTCTCAGTTTGCTTATCTGTAAAATGAGAGTAGTGATGCCTCCTCAATAATTATATGGTAAAAAGTAAACTGTAGAGCACATGAAAATGACTAGCGTGGGGCCTGGCCCTTAGCACATGTGTTCCCTTTCTCCTTCTTCCCTCACAAATACTTTGGAAACTGAAATGCTGTATAATTATAACGTTGTTATGATTATGTATGCCTCATTGTATGTCCATTACCCAGAGTTCTTGTATTTTGGCAAGGATTCATCATATTTGGCCTCTAATAAGGAACATTTAAAAATACTTAAGAAAAAAAAGGTATAGCTTTGCAGCCTCAGAGTGCCACTGAACAGGTGCCACTGAAGGATTTTCTGCTTCCCCCGGGGGCTCATGGTGAGCAGTGTGGGACAGAGGGCCTTCTCAGGTAAGGGTACAGTGGGCCTCGGGTGGTTGATCTACCTACCCACCGGCCGAGACAGGTGAGAAGTAGGTGGCAGCTTCCTCAAGGAAACACAGGTTCTATCTGCCAGAAATGGAGGGAGCTTAGGAGACTTGCTCAGAACAAACAGGCTTTCCTTGATTGGATTCTCTCCACCCTAATGGTGCTGTAAGAAAACTAGGAAGAAGCGCTTGCTGCCAACTACAGTAAATATTTTGTGGTTGAGAGTCAGTTTCCAAGTGTGTTTGTTGATTTACAGGATTGACCTCACGTTTTAGCCACATTTGGTTGTCTGTTTTCTTTTGTTCTAGGCTCTCTTCTGATTTGGTTTCCATTGGGTTTTAATGAGAAACCATCCGGTGAAACACTTAGGATTCAAATTAGAGTTTATCACAAACACGTATCTAACCCAGAACACACATAAAACCCAGAATGGAACAAAAAGCAAGTAAGAAATAGTACAGTAACGTTATAAACAGAATATACCAGGGGGAAGGAATAGGGGGAAACAGAGAAGGGCTGCACAGAAACAGATTCAACCCCTCAGACAGGGACCAATGAGGGAAAGGTGTCGGGGAGCTGGCCAGTACTCACTTCAGGGTCTGAGGGGGCATTCTTCCTTTTCTGACCAGCCTGCAGTTCTTGGGGATAGAAACCATGGCCAGTAGCCCCTGCCACCTTCTGAGCTGGGATACAGCACAGTCTAATGGGTGGATACAATTCATTTTACTCCAAAGATGAGCCCCTGAAAAGTCCTGTCTACTCTCCATCCTTTCTCTCTGCACCCTTTTCTCACTCTTCCTTCCCAGAGTCACCCTGGCCTCCACTTGGGCTTGTGACCCTAGGATCTAGGCCCTTACCCCAAGTGCTGGAAAAGATGCGCAGTGGGACTCGTCACTGATGGCGGCACCCCCCTTTCTCCCTGCCCCTCCCCCATATGCTGTAGACTGTTCAGGTGTGTGGGTCACAGGTTAGAAAACGGTGGAAGAACTACATCTCCAACCCCAGGTCACTGAATAGCTTCTCCAACTGTTTGACTTTATTTGTTGCCTTGACTTAGGAGATGCATGTACATGGTAAAAAATATTTTCCATAAAGTGTAGAAGAGTCTACAGAGAGAAGTACCTCTTTTTCCTACCCTGTCCCCTGCACGCTCTGCTCCCTCCTCAGAGGCTACTTATTACATATGTACCTTTTCATAGGTCACCAGTGCTTGTCATTGTTCGCTTTTAAAATTATTATTATATCTTTCCTTTCTACTTCATTGCCAGGACTATTGAATTTACTCTCTCTGTTCTTTCTGCATCTGCTTCCTTTGTATCCCTCCCTCTCTCAGATATTGACCCCTGGTGGATAAATGACCGTGAGCAGAATGAGTCGGACCTCATCCCTGACAACTGCACTGGTTGTGCCCAGAAATTACCTCTGAGGGTAATGCTCCTGGAAGATGCCCCAAAGACATTTGAGAGACTCCATCCTCTGGTGATCAAGGTGAGCAAGAAGCCCAATTCTCCCACAGACTGATTACCCATTTATCCTCACTGGTTTGTTTGTTTGTTTGTTTGTTTTTGGTTTTTTTCATTGCTTTTAGCGAGGGGTAGGAGAAGAAGGACAGAGAGAGAGAGAGAAACATTAATTGTTGGTTTCCCTCTTGTATGCATCCCTATCAGGGATCAAACCCACCACCTGGGTCTGTGCTCTGCCGCAGAACTGAAACCCCGACCTTGTGATCTATGGGCAGCTCTCCAACCAATTGAGCCACACCAGCCAGGGCTGACAACCCGTTTAATGGCTAGAAACTATCCAGCTCTATGACATTCCTGATAAGTAATTCTTTGTTGTTTTGCATTGTTTTTATTTTCTTCTGAGTCAAGACTGAAAGGCCCCTGTTGTCTGAGGAGCTTCAGCATTTTTTGTGCCAGTACCCTGAGGTGACAGAAGGCTTCACAGAAGGGGTTTTCACCAAGTGGTGGCGCTGCTTTCCTCAGCGGTGGTTCCCATTTCCTTATCCATGGTGAGTGAAAAGAGGCTGTAACCTGTGTGTGTGTATAGAAAGGGGCAGACCAAATGTCAAAACTGTGCCCAGCACTGTGCAGGCACTTTTCAGTCTACCTTTCAAGTCAAATGATACTCAGGAGCTCACTGTGGACCTGCCAATGATGAGAGAGATAAAGGGACAAGTGGAAGAGTTGTGTCAAGAGGAGTGCCACCATGAGTGGATGCCAAGATCGCCTAATAGAGTTATAATTTATTTCTAAGTATGTGTTTAGCATTTATGTTTATGCAGCACGCGTCCTGCGTGTTGAGAGCTGATGAGAGAGCATGAAGAATGGAAGACTTAATTTCCTTGCACTTGTTTGTGCCAAGCAACACGCGTTGGTGCTTAATGTCTGTTGCTTAGTGATGATGCTCAGGAAAGCTCTGGAAAATAGGAATTATGACTGTCACTTTTCAGATCAGAAAAATGGGAATCAGAGAGGTTAAGTACCTTGTTTAATGTCACCCAGCCAGGGTTGAAACTCAAGTTTGTCTACCTGTTCATGTCCATATCCTATAGAAGACATGGTCCATTTTTTGGGGGTGTTCTTTAGAAAGAAAAGGAAAGCCGATTTCTACCTAGGACCATCCCAAAAGAGAATTTAAAACTCGCTCTTTCAGGTTTTTTGTTGGATAACTACTTGATGCTTCGGCCTTCCTTTAAATTGGCTATTTCTTTTTATGGTCAGATAACTCAGTTTAACAAGCTAGTCAGGCTTGCCACTGCATGTTGCTCTGTCTCAGAAGAAGGTTCATGATTTTTACTGCCTCCTCTTCCCTTTGTATCTTCTTCCACTTGGCTTGTTATTACTTCAGTCTTTTTTCCAAGACAGAATGAATGAATTGTTTCTTTCCTTCCTCTATATGTTGTTTTAGCTGGACTTTATAAACACCCACCCACATGGACAAATCTTGGCTAAAGAGTTTATGTTACAATTAATGGATCTGGTGTGACTATTCTTCATGGACCTAATACTTAAGATATTGTCCTGATATTTTTCTGTCTTTCCCCACCACCCACAGCTTTCCCATCCTTGCTCAGCTCTGTTAGCTATGGTGGCTGGCTTGCCCAGTTTAAATACTTTTTTCTCTTTCAAACCTTTGTAGGACAAGACCTCTGAACAGATCACACATTTTACGTGAGCTTTTCCCTGTTTTCACGTACCTCCCATTTCCAAAAGATGCCTCCTTGAAAAAGTGCTTCTTTCTTCAAGCAATACCTCTCGTGGGGACTAAGGTAGGAAATTTCAAAAGGACTACAATCCAGAATTTTCCTCATCTGGGACCTTGGCCAATGTCATAATCAAGGCCTTCCCTGCACATCAACTCAGAGGGTGAATTGAAGGGACACCCACATAATCTAAGTTTCCTCCTCTTGCTAGCGGGGAGACCTGCAGGGGCCTGACTCCTTTAGGAAGGTATGCCTGCGGAGAGTCTAGTTACCTTGTCAGCCTGCCTCCTGCAAGCCGCTTTTCTCCATTCAAGTGTGTAGAATCCTAAATTTTGAAGGGACCTGAGCAAGCAGTTAGTCTGACTTCTCTCCTTCAAAGTAGAAAGCTTGCAAGCTATAAATGAATGGTATGTAAATGAATAGTCCAATTTACTCATTTTGTAGATGAGGAAACTGAGTCCCAGACAGATTAAATGATTTATTTACCCAGTGACACGGCAAGTCAATAGGAGGGCTCTCCCCTATCCTCACTCCCGAAATAAATTTATTCCCCAGAAATAAATGAGGAACTTCAGGTAGGCAGTTGGAAAAGCAAAGGCTTGAGAGCATGGAGAGGTTTTGGGACTAACGGGCTGCCAGGCACGTGCCTGAGGCAGGCAGCCCAGTGTAGGTGGCTGTGCTCTTCACAGAAGCCTGGGGCCAAGGACCCAGAGCCTGCATTTTACTTCTCTGCAGCCAGTGGACTCAGCAAAGCTTTTCTGTGTTTGTGTGTGCTTACTTTTTTCTGAATTGCTCTTTTGTTGAGTCTCGTTCCTGAGGAAAGTTTTTGAGCCTAGATCGGTTTGAAAGAATTAAGAACAGGAATTTTTACTTTGTAAAAAATTAAATTTCCCAGACTTGTGGCCCCTACCAACTCTGGGTGTGTCTTCAACCTCCTGATACTATTGGCGTCAAATTTGCTGAATCATGTTAATGGAATTTTAAAGCCTAGAAAAACAATTTTGTCTAGAACTAAGAACTGTCTGCCAGCAGCAGGGTGGAGGTGCTGGGCTCTTCCTCAGATTTTAAAGAAGTTTATCCTGCTGTCCCTGGCTAGGACCCGGGGCCCTAGTATGATTTCATCTTCATAATTATAATATAACTCTGGGTGAGGGCCTTTATCTTAATTTTCCCACTTGAATCTGAAGTTAGTTTCACCAGTCTGCTTAACAGGTACATCAAGGAGCTCAGCCAAAGGGGTAAATACAAAGTTACTCAGATGCTTATCGAAGTCATCTTGTTGTGGTTCTCAAACTGTTTTGGGAAGGGGAGTGGCCCAAACAGGCAGAAATCCTGAGAATCTGGTTTTTTAGAGCATCTGTTTTCCTCCCTTGTCCAAGCTCTCCACGGCTGTGTTACTCCACCCTGTTATCTATGTTTCTGGGCCCTGGACTCTGGTAAAGTCACAAGTCTAGGGGCTCAGGATCCAAGAGGCAGCGTTGGGCTACAGAAGTGGGGATTCAGTTATTAAGAGGCACTGGGGGAAGAGGCGAGGGGCTCCAAGGCCCACTTCACCCACTCCACATTGTTGCCTATGGCTGGCCTGCTCCCTCATGACGTTTGTTTCTTTCCATCCTTGGTATGGAGGAACATAGCCCTTCCCCCATCAGGCTTATGTGAAAAGAACTAACTTGGTTTTGGTCTTCTGGAATTTTTTTCAAGACTGCAGATATCTGGACTTCTGCTGGTACCAGTCAGTTGCAGGCAGTTCAAGACACCAGTCCTCCCCAGTCCTCTTCCGATCACTGCAGCAACAGTTGAAATGGCTCTCGTGTGGCCATGGAATCAGAGTCATGGCCAGAGCCTGTGGGAGCAACAGGGAGACCAGGGTTCCGGACAGGAAAAGATGGAGCCAGAACCCAAGACTCTCGAGGCCCCAAGTAGTGAAGAGAAAACCAGGATGTGGCCCAGGGAGTCAGATTTCTGATCCCTGCTTTATGTGGGCACATAAAGGGTTTGCCGGAAGGGCAGAGCCTGAGAGGGAGGCCTGTGGGTTCTCTCTAACTAGGAAGGAAGAGAAGCCTGAGCAAAATCAACCTGTGTCTTTATCCTTTCTCCCTGTCCCAGCCCAATGCCAGGGTTCACAGCTGTGCCTGGCACACAGCACTTGCCCTTCATGCCTGTGGGTGGCAGTAGTACTCCCTCAGAAGTGCAGTGGTTGCCTCCGCAGGTGCGTACCCTGGTTGTCTCCTTAATGTTCAAAATCAGAGGCCAACCCTGCAATCATGAGCTGTTAATCAGTAGCATGACGACATATCTGCTCACCTGAGTCTTGCCAGAAAGTGTAAACCTGACCTTGCCTCTGTTCAATTCTTATCAAAACTCTGGCAGTAAGAAAGAATATTCCATGGAACACTGCCCAAAGGATATGTAGACATCTGTTAGTTTAAAAGTCTGAATCAAATCAGACCTTGGAAGACTGCATTCTTAGACCAACGTGTGTTGGCCTTTGCTAGACTTTTGTTAAGTTGCAATGAGATATTTTGCCTTTGGCCTACTTTGAAGCAGTGGCTAGAAATAGTTGTGAAGTATGAAGTTCGTGCATTTTCTACCACAGGGCTGTTGTCGAGGATGTCATCCACTAAATCACAGTGTCTTGTTAGGAGCTATTACAAGAGATTTTTACTCTGCTCTCAATACTGGGAGATGAGCCATGCTTTGGAGAAACTAACTCGTTTTTGTCTTTTGGACATAATTGTGAATTGTGTTATTGGTTCTATTTTCCTTTTTGCTTAGGCTCCTAGGAAACTCAGAGCTACATGTGTATGGATTTTTGTATATTAATTTCCCACACCCCTGGGTTTTATTGTTTTCTTTTCCTTTTTTTTTCTCCCCCCCCCCCCCCCATTTTTTCCTCCAGATGTATAGGATGCATGACCTGTTTACCATTGGCAGTGGTGAAGCCATGTTGCAGCTCATCCCCCCCTCCCAGTGCCGAAGACACTGCCATTCCATGGCAATGCCACTAGAGCCAGGGGATATCGGTAGGTGGGGCCCAGGAGGGCAAGGTCAGCCCCCGGGTCTTTTTATTCTTTACTCAAAAATATTGTAAGAATTAAATACGTCCTTCCCAAAGATCAGTTAAGTAGAGTCAAAAATATCATTTTTTAATTAGAGTCAATATTTATGCTTACATGGAACAACAAATGAGAAAGTGGGGCAGCGGAAAATGTCTTGTTGTATAAACATTTAGAACATGTGGGTCCAAGTTAGGATTACGGAAGATATTTAGAGCAATCCTTTATTTTAAAAATGATGAGATTAAGACCCAGAAAGGAGAGGTGACCATTCCAAGACCCTACCATGTGTTAAGCAAAGCTTCAAGTCTTAAGTGTCTAGTTTAACAGAGTCAAACCAGGGGAGGTACAATTCTAGATTTGAAGAAATTCATTTTTCTAATAAAACAATGCAAGCAGCATGTATGGGCACCAGCCACACAAGGAAATAGCTACCTTCCGTGTGGGTCCCACAGCCAAGTCACAGTCTCAGTCATAACTCACCCTTGGCTCCATGATTTCCCAACTCTGACTTGTTCTGTGCATTATGTTCTAAAAATCTGTTCCAGAGAAAGAGCTTTCAGTCAACTGCTGTCAGTAGCAATCAGTTTGACTCAGAGTTTTCTTGGCAGAACAAATAAATTAGCAAGCCTTACCATTGCCCTCCTTGTTTTTCCTGCCTGGAGTCCCTGGCAGAGCCCAGACTGATTTTCCATTTAACTTCTTTTAATTTACCTATCCAGAAAACCCCAATCCCTAGAAACCTCTCACCTCATTTGGAAGGAGGGTGCAGACCACAAACTGTGCCAGGGTTTAATCCAAGTTACATAACTTTTATTTCAGTTTAGAAATGAAAAAATAAAAATGCACAAAGTAAGCATTGACTGATAATGGAGCACAGCTGGCCTGGCTCTTGGGAATTAATGCATAAAAGGAGATTCTTGTGTAGAAATTGTTCTGAACCTATTTTTCTGTAGTGGAGTCACCCTTCAGTGAGCTGTGACTGCTACACAAGCCTGTGCGGCATTTGGGGTTGGAAGTATGTAGTTGCACATGAAGAAGTTTCTGTCTTGTGTTCTACAAATGCCTGACAGTTCGGACAACTACAGAAACGCCTTAGTTACCCAAATTCCTATTTTCCAGCTCCCACAAGCATCTAGAATGCCAATTATAGAATTAGAGGAAAAGAAAAAAATGAGTGACTGGCTGTGATCAGAGAAGCTTTGAGCATCAAAGTCCAGTGGGGATAGTCCAGAACAGCCTAAAACTCCAGAGCCGTGCTCTGACTGGCCAGCCTGCAGACCAGAAGGAAAGGAGCCCTGTGGTTGGCAGTGTCCACGAAAGGCCAACCATGTGACAGGAATGTAGAGAAGGGACAGGAGGCAGAAGAGAACGAGAGGAAGAGGGCAAGTCCAGGGGAAGGACAGGGGAGAACAGTGGGCACCTGAGCAGTTGCAGGAACAGAGGCGATGGCTGCGGCTGCCTCAGTTACAAACACGGACAGGAAAGCAGACCCGACAGCGGAGGAGAGCCGTTCAGTGGTTACGGACTCATGGCATCTTGAGCATCTCAGGGACCCTTAAGAATGGCAGTGTGCAAGCAAGTTCTTTATTTTTTGACAAAATAAGCATTGCCCTGTGAAGTTTGAGGGGAAGGAGACAAGGTTACAGACCACCACAAACCTGTGATAGGGGGCATTTTCAAGAGTGATGATCGACCAGGCGCTGGTGAGCCCTCACAGCTGCCGAAACTGTGCAGTCACTGCTCGTAGTGACCTTTCTTGAGTCACCAGGTAGAGGCTAAATTCTGTTCAGTGCTCTCCATTTAAAGACGAATAGGATGTATCATACCCTAGAAAAATTTCCATCAAGAGATTATTGAAGTGCTAAAGGTTTTAGCCCATTTAAATGATACAGACAGTCTTTCCTAAACAGGTCTTCAGATCATGCATGACGCCGGAGGCGGGAACAGGAGCTCTTCGGCAAACAGGGCTCCTTGGGTCAATTGACTTTGGGACACACTTGCCTTACCGATACATAGTGTACATTAGTGTACAAAAGGCTCTGAAAAGCCTCAGAAGACCTAGTGTTCCTCTAAACTTACTTGGCCATGGAACCCATTTTCCTCGGACTATCTTACAGGATGTTGTTTACATAACACAGTTTGGGAAATGGGGGGTTTGGTCAATCTGGATGTTTTGCAATGAGGCCGTGTTGTAGATAACCTCAGGGAAATTGGATAGGGGTCCTCCCCATGCACTAGTACTCAACCTGTCTTCTTGCTGAAAAAGATGAGATCAGTCTGAGAATAGATGCCCAACACCAGGTTATCTAGAGCATCCTGCCTTTGTAAACCCGCTGAATTGTAATTGATAGTGACCCAGGTGTGGGTCGGTGATGAAGCATTTTGGTTCAAAGTGGTTTCTGTTGGGTGTCAGGTTACAGAGAAGACTGATAATAACTGGGAATATTTATGCAAGAAAGAGCTAAAGACCTTCAGAGCAAGATTTGCCTGACTTTGCAGATGTGCCCTGAGGGTGACTCTGGCAGACCGGGCTTGCTCATGCCCACAGGTGTGCCTGGTCCCTGACGTTCACATGCTTTCCTGTTGCTGTTTCCCTTCAAGGTTATGCTGGTGCTGTCCACTGGAAGGTCTACATTGTAGCCAGAGGGGTCCAGCCTTTGGTCATCTGCGATGCAACCACCCTCTCAGAAGAGTAGGAGACAGGACTGTGTAGAGGAACAGCTTTGAAAACTGAAGACCAGATTGAAAGGAGGAAATAAAACAATGAAACCACTTTGCAGGGGTTGGTTACTCAGTTCCCTGCCCTGTGCATGCGTATGTGAGCCAGTTGTGTGCCGGAGCCCAGGGCCGGAGCCCAGCCCTCCAGCCTCTGGGCCAGGACTTTGCCAACACCTGTCTGTGAGAGACTGCGCTCCTCCAGGTCTTTTGGCCTCACAGCCTTGAGGCCGCCCTTCAGTCAGGGAGCAGGATGGTGCCTTCCCTCACTTGCAAGGCATGATCCCCTCTGCTGGTCCCCTGGTCACAGAGAAGGCAACCAGCTGGTCCTGACTTCAGAGCCATCCTTCAGCAGATGGGTCTCCGTGTCCCGTCTTCCTGGCCACACCACCCTGCACTTTTTTAGGAAAGCTACGACTGCTGATTAAAGAAGTCATTGTCGTTTCCCAAACAGAATGGGATCTGGAACCACTGAAACAAAGATCAGATAACCTCAAATTGCACTCAAGAAGTGAACTTCTTTCGCAGCATCCATGGCTCTC
Organism: Pteronotus mesoamericanus; assembly: GCF_021234165.1. Taxonomy (NCBI): domain Eukaryota; kingdom Metazoa; phylum Chordata; class Mammalia; order Chiroptera; family Mormoopidae; genus Pteronotus; species Pteronotus mesoamericanus. The sequence continues at coordinate 6,909,351 of NW_026555085.1, forward strand.
AGAGTCTCAGTGATGCCAGGCTGGGGTCTGATTATAATTGAGATGTTACTCCTAAAGTAATGCCTTTCTCCATTTTACCTTTTGGTTCTTTTGCCTCCCCCGCCCCAACCCCTGCCAGTCTGAACTCCTTCCCGTCTCCCTTGGCTCTCTGGCTCGTTTCTGGGCACTTAGACTCCTGGTCCTTCTCCCTTGGCTGGGCCAGGGCCCTTTGCAGCTGAGGCATTGTCATTCTGTTAACTGTGTTGCTTTTACCAAGTGTCTTCAGAGGGGGATGAGTTAGATGCTGGCCTGGGAGAGGGTGCCTCCCTGGTTTGATCTTTAGGGTCTGACTTTGTGGAGGGAAGATGTTTTACAGATGTGTCAGGCTGATGTAATGTGGTTGGGGAAGGAACTCCAGACCCCAAGTGTTTGCCAGCTGGGTGTGTAACTATGCGATCCTCTGTCTTACAATGATCTCTCTCTTTGTATGGGAAAAAAGGTGAGGTTTTTATTTTTTGTAACAATATAAAGCTGTATTCTTTTGATTGGGTAGTTCACTATGCTCAGTGTTTCCCTGAAGTGCTTTTAGTGTGTTAATCAAATCATGTAAATTAGGATGCTCTTTTCTTGTTTTCTTTTTTTCCTTTATTGATTACTGCTAGGTACCTGGCCTCTGGTCATGCTGTCATCAAGATGAAGAAAAAACGAAGCACACTGTGGCCCCTACTTCTGAATGGCAGCGATTGAATGGATACAGGAGGTGTCAGAGTTACGGACCAGGGGTGGACGGCAGAGAGGGAAGTGGGTGTGACTCCTTGCAGGATCCTCTTCATCTTGGGAGCACCCCTGCCTCTGTCCCCAGGCCCTTTCTCTCTTTGCATCTCCTGGGCAGCAGTGGGGAACACTAAGCACTTGAACCACATGTTTATGGGCCTGTAAAGGACAAGCAGGGTTCACAAAGCTCAGGGTGGAAACACTCAGAGCCTCCTCCGCAGGCTTGAATGAAACCAGGATGAGCTGTACCTGAGGGAATTATTCCGTGAAAACATCAGCGCCTTGTGTTGATTAATGCAGCAAAAACTTTTTGTGCACATAAGAGTCACGCTTGCTAAGCAGTTATGATTTAGGAGGTTTTGAATCAGAGGGATCACTTAGAGGCCAGCTTTGTGCAGGCGTTCAGGACTTTGCCACAACCTTATTCCTGCTGCACAAGGGGAGGAAGGATTATATGTAAACAAGTTCCTGTTTTTTTAAGATTTTATTTATTTACCTCTAGAGAGAGGGAAAGAGAGGGAGAAAGAAAGGGAGAGAAACATCGATGTGTGACAGAAACGTGGATAGATTGCCTCTCACATGAATCCTGACCCACATGAATCCAGGTCCACAACCCAAGCATGTGCCCTGATTGGAAATCGAACCCATCACCCTTTGCTTTTCAGAACAGCAACCAGCCAACTGAGCCACACTGCTCAGGGCTGTAAACAAGTTCTTCAGAGGCCACTCAGTTTTCCTAAATTAGGCCCTGTGGGTTAAAAAACGAGAGGCTTCCTTAAGAGCAAAGCAACTGTTTTAATCATTAAGATTTCTGTTTCATTATTATGAATTACCTTGCGTTCCTTCCCCATTTTACTGCTGCTCTTCACACCTTAAATGTTCATAAAATATCAATTTCAGTTCAAAACTTTGAAAACTAAGAAACCTTTGCATGTGTTGATGTTCCGAGGCGCCCCCTGGGAAGTCCTCTCAGCCCCTGTCAACAAAGAATGGTATGGCTGCTGATAAGAGACCTGTGCATGTGCTATTCATTTTATTAAAATCTGTCCAGTTGAGAATTGAATGTAGATTTATGTTAGAGGAGAAATTCTCCAGAGAGGGTTTCCTGTTTTTAATTACTAAATACATAGAAATAATTTACCTTCTTCACATGCTAACTCTGGTAAGCTGATTCTGCAGTGACCAGTCCTACAGGAATGGCTCGCAGGTGCCAAGCCAACCTCTGGTTATCCGAGGCTTTGTGTGCGTGTGCCCCTTGGTTTTCCTTGCTCACCTCGCTCTCAGCTCCTCCAAGGAAAGAGCAGAAGGCCCTCCACATGACCCGGTGTGGGAAGGAGGGTCATCTAATGAGGCAGGGCCGGGGGGATGTTGGGACTACCTAACCAGCTCCTACCTCCACCGCCACACTAAGGACAAAACCACAGGGCTCTAGGAAGAGGGACTTGGCTCACAAGTTTGTGGAGTGTTTGCTAAGAGATGACCTGACTTCCACATGTGGGTTAGGTTTACTTTCTTGTAGGTTGCCAGAGCACAGACTCATATCCCCAGAAATCAGCTCTCTGGGGAGAAAGGCAGCTTTGGCACCACGTGAAGCATTTACATCCAGATGGCCTGAGGTCTCAGGAGTCAAGTATTGGACAGCACACCTGTTCTGGCTTATGAGAAAAGGGGGGGGGGGCTTATCCTTTTTCCATTCCTATTTTTGTTTTAGGGAAGGGAGAAAGGACTTTAATAATTTATGAAAACAAAATCTACCTATTTGGCAGTATATAAAACAGTCTAAATAGGCCGACTCTACCTTTTTTTTTTTTTTTTAAGAGAAAGGAATAATAACATTTGTGTAGTCCGTGGTCTCTTTTAATCTTTATTCAGTCCTGTAAAGTAGGTATTAGGTCCTCATTTTAAAAATAAAGAAACCTGGGCTTAGAACAGTTAAGTGCTGGTGGGGAGGTTTTTGGTTCCTCAGCATATTATTTTGCTGCCTCAGCACAGTGCGGTGGCCAGAACAAAGGTGGTGTGCTCAACTCCAGTGAGCCCTCATTGGGGCAGGAGGGCCTAGGAATAGGGTCAGCAAGCCACGAACTCTTCAAGATTTGTTTTTAAAACTATTTTGGACAGAAATGGAGGAGAGAATCTAACCAGAGGGCTCTTATAGAAAGGCTCACTTTTTCCCTCCCCTTTGAAGACCCTCTAAGGGAGCGTGTGGCTGGAACACGCTTGTGTCCAGCCATTTTCTCGACACTCCATGTTTCCAGATGTGTGACCAGAAGAGGGATTCTGCCCATTTCCAGTTGTGGGTCCCCTTGGAGTTTACATCACTTGTTTTTCAGTTCTCCGTTTTCTATTCCTTTCTTCAAAAATCCAGCATAGGCCTCAGTGCAGGAACAATTATTTTAACAAAATCTCAAGCTCCGTAGCTGCAGGTGATGACCTCAGTCATTTTAAGATAGTCTGGATGAGTTTGCTCATTAACTAGTGGCTTCCATAGTGAACATTAAAAACCCAGAGTAGATGTTCACTTCTCATCTAATCCTCGCCCAGCAGAAAAAGCCAAGTTTTAGGAGAAAGAGAGAAAGCTGCATGTCTGGTTGCGTGGACAGAGACGATCTTGTCTACATTTTGTGAATCAGTTATTAAACAGAGGGGTCTTTTGGGCTTTGAGTTCTCCTAGCGATAGAAGAGGAACTCTCCTAAGTTCGTAAGTTCCACATTCGCTAACTTCTAATGATGACCCATCACCCACTAATCCACTGAAGGAAGGGAGTGCCGGAGATGAGTTTTGAAATAGGTGGAGATCCTCTCCATGTCTGGACCGTCACATACGGTGTACAGAGTCGATGCATGTCAGGGCCAGGAGGCCAGGAGGGTGAGTGCTTATGGAGATAGCCCTGTAGCAAATGAAAAATGGGGGCTCTGGGAACGTGCTGTGTCACCATGGGCATGTGTGTCCCTGGCTGCCTCACCTGATAGCAGCTTCTTCCACAGAAGCATCTCAGAGAAGATGGACGGGTGCTCCTTCTCATGCACCACCTTCAAGTCCACCCACCCCGGACACAGTGTGGCTTTAAGTGATGGCCTTGGCTGGATACCCTCCAGCCAGTGTGTTTGTTATCCGCATCCCGCAGTGTCTGCTTTCCCTGCCCTGCATAATTTAAGCATTAGAGCTAAATACATCTGTCATTTTCCTTTCTCTGGAGACGTGGAGTCCAGAGCTTTTCAGGGGAGTGGAAAGAAGAAATGTTACGTAACTCCAAGCCGAGGCCTGGAACTGTCCAGACATGGTGGGGCTGGCCCGGAGGCTGCTCCTCCTGCACTTAGTGTGTCTGTCATCGATCCAGGACTGAGCCCCAGCTGCAAGCCCTGCGCAGAGAAGGGAAACTAACTTCCACTTTCAAATAGAAATTGACACGTGGGGACATCTACTTTGTGCCACACTTAATTTACCTCATTACTCCTCACAACTCTGCGGGGTAGACGAGGCCGTCCTGTGAAGCCACCATAACTCACAATTCAGCAGTGTCCCAGCCTCCAAACTTCAACCCTTTGGAGCACATGCAACCTTTTCAGAAATAAATGGTCGCTTATCTGTGAAGTGATGACAGGATAGACAGACACGTGGCATTCCAAGAGGGAACCCCCAGTCTCATCATCAGCAACGTTCCCTCCAAACTTCATTCTACAGTCTCACCCTCAGAAAAATGCTGTCTGTGGTCTCTTCCTCCTGCCTCCTACGGGAAGGTCAGTAACAGGCCAGGGATGGGTGGGGAGAGGGGAAAGACTGGAGAGGCACAAGTAAGCCAAGAACTCTACTCCGCCTCTTCCCTGCTGTGATCATAGACAGGGACCGGCCAGCTGCCAGCGTGGACGCCTGAGTGGTCCCACTGAGCAGAGGACAGACACCTGCCCCAACCACACATGCTCTGAATGAGCTAAGCTGTTAATATGTGTTTAGTGCAGAATGTGACTGTAACTTAATGTACTGCGAACTTGTAAAGACTTCCCCCATGTGAAGAATGTATGTATATTAAAGTTTCATGTAACAAAGTTTTTACTTTTTGCAATTAAAAGTGTGTATGTTGGTTGATAACTTTCCTATACTTGTCATTCTTTAATTTCCAGCTTTCACTTTTCCCATAACTCAGGAGACCCAGCTGCATCCTATTCATGAGGCAGGCCTTCGGGGCTCTTGTGTGGGCCTCCCGGTCACCTGTCCCATCTGACCATGGTCCTCTCTAATGTTCTCACCCAGGTTTATACTCACTTGCATCCACAGGCCCTTCTTTTATCACTATTCCAGGCCTTTGCCCACCATAGCTACTGATCTGCTGTTCCCATGAATTCTCAAATGTCTGTCCTCCTGTTAATACCAGAGTTTAAAGGAGATCCTGGGTGCCTTTTTTCTGCTCTCCTGCTGGCTGCATGTGGCCCAGATGCCCTCACAGTGTCTCCTTGCCCGTGTCTTGGGTTCTCACAGGAGGACAGCCGAGGCCCTTGCTGGTTCACCCCAGCTGCCACCAGATAAGGGCCACTCTCAACACTCAATGTAGATTTGACATAAGTCCTCTTTGTGTCACTTCTTTTTGGAATTTTCTACCTAATTTAATATAAACGCATGCATATAACCATGTCTTAAATAGTGTTTAGTGTCCTGTTTTATTTTCCTTCATTACTTGCTGTACCTTCCTCACTCTCCCCCCAGTGCTCCTCCCCTTCCCCGTGTGCGGTAAATGTAATGTATACACAGCCGTACTCTATGTCTTTCCAGTTTCTTCCATGCTCTCATATCATAATCATATATCAGAAGGTTTTTGTCATTGCTTTACTAAAAGTGGGATCATATTACAAGAAGCACTTCACGTTTCTTTCTTTTTGTTTTTATTTTTTTATTGTTCAAGTACAGTTGTCTCCATTTTCCTGCCACCACTATCCCCTGCCCCACCCACCCCTACCTCCCACCCTCAATCCTTCCCCTTTTTGGGGAAGGGTCCTTTATACAGGTTCCTTCATTTGACCCTTCCACTCTTTTCCCCGTTCCTCCCCTCCCTTCTCCCCTCTGGTTACTGTCGGTTTGTTTTTTTCTTTCAATGTTGCTGGTTATATTTTTCTTGCTTGTTTGTTTTGTTGATTAGGTTCCACTTACAGGTGAGATCATATAGTATTTGTCTTTCACTGGCTGGCTTATTTCACTTAGCGTAATACTCTCCAGTTTCATCCATGCTGTCGCAAAGGGTAAGAGTTCCTTCTTTCTTTCTGCTGCATCGTTTTCCATTGTGTAAATGTACCATAGGTTTTTTTATCCACCGATTTATTGATGGTTGCTTCCGATACTTGGCTATTTTAAATTGTGCTGCTATGAACATTGGGGTGCATAGGTTCTTTTGAGTTGGTGTTTCAAGATTCTTAGGGTATAATTCCAGCAGTGGAATTACTGGGTCAAAAGTTCCATTTTTAGCTTTTTGAGGAAATTCCAAACTGTTTTCCACAGTGGCTGCACCAGCCTACATCCCACCAACAGTGTACTAGGGTTCCATTTTCCCCACAACCTCGCCAGCACCTGTTTGTTGTTTTGTTTATGATGGCCATTCTGACTAGTGTGAAGTGGTATCTCATTGTGGTTTTAATTTGCATTTCTCTCATGGCTAGTGATGTTGAGCATCTTTTCCTATGTCTCTGTGCCCTGTGTATGTTCTCCTTGGGGAGGTGTCTGTTCAGGTCGTTTGCCTATTTTTTAATTGGATTGTTTGTCTTCCTGGAATGGAGTCTTGTGAGTTCTTTGTATATTTTGGAAATCAAACCCTTGTCCGAGGTATCATTGGCAAATATATTTTCCAATACAGTTGGTTCCCTTTTCATTTTGCTGATGTTTTCTTTAGCCATGCAGAAGCTTCTTACTTGTGATGAAGTCCCATTTGTTTGCTCTAGGGGACATATCAGTGAAAATATTGCTGCACGGAATATCTGAGAGTTTCCTGCCTATGTTCTCCCCTAGGACTTCTATGGTGTTGTGACTTATATTTAAGTTTTTTATACATCTTGAGTTTATTTTTGTGTATGTTGTAAGCTGGTGGTCAGATTTCATTTTCTTGCATGTAGCTGTCCAGATCTCTCAACACCATTTGTTGAAGAGCCTGTTTTTACTCCATTTTATACTTCTGCCCGCTTTGTCAAATACTAATTGACCATAGAGACATGGGTTTATTTCTGGATTCTCTATTCTGTTCCATTAATTGATGTGTTTGTTCTTATGCCAGTACCAGACTGCTTTGATTACAGTGGACTTGTAATACAGTTTGATGTCAGGTATTGTGATCTCTCCTACTTTGTTCTTCTTTCTCAAAATTGCTACAGCTATTCAGGGTTGTTTATGGTTCCATATAAATTTTTTAAATGTTTGTTTTATATCTGTGAAATATGTCATTGGTATTTTAATAGGGATTGTATTAAATCTATAAATTGCTTTGGGCAGTATGGACATTTTGATGATGTTAATTCTTCCACTCCATGAACATGGTATATGCTTCCATTTATTTGTGTCTTCCTTAACTTCTTTCATCAGTGTTGTGTAGTTTTCTGAGTACAGGTCTTTTACCTCCTTGGTTAAGTTTATTCCTAGGTACTTTATTTTTCTTGTTGCTATAGCGAATGGGATTTTTTTTCCTGATTGCTGATTCTGATATTTCATTGTACAAAAATGCCTTGAATTTCTGAATATTGACTTTGTATCCTGCTGTTTTGCCAAATTCACTTATTAGGTTGAGTAGTTTTTTGGTGGAATCTATAGGGTTTTCTATGCACATTGTCATGTCATCTTCAAACAATGACACTTTTACTTACTCCTTTCCGATTTGGATGTCTTTCATTTCTTTTTCTTGTCTGATTGCTGTGGCTAGGACTTCCAATACTGTGTTGAATAGAAGTGGTGAAAGTGGACAACCATGTCTTGTTCTTGATTTTAGGGGGAAAGCTTTTAGTTTTTGCCCGTTGAGTATGATGTTGGCTGTAGGTTTTTCATATATGGCCTTTATTACATTGAGGTATGCTCCTTCTACTCCCACTTTGCTGAGTGTTTTTATCATAAATGGGTGCTGGATTTTGTCAAATGCTTCTTCCACATCTATTGATATGATCATGTGATTTTTGTCTTTCCTTTTGTTTATGTGATATATAACATTTATTGATTTGTGAATATTGAACCATCCTTGCATGCCTGGAATGAATCCCACTTGATCATGGAGTATTATCTTTTTAATGTATTGCTGGATGTGGTTTGCCAATATTTTGTTGAGGATTTTAGTATCTATGTTCATCAGCAATATTGGCCTGTAGTGTACTTTCTTTGTTGTATCTTTTATCTGGTTTTGGGATTAGGATGATCCTGGCCTCCTAAAAAGAGTTTGGGAGTCTTCCTTCTTCTTTGATTTTTTTTTTTTTTTTTTGGAGTAGTCTGAGAGGGACTGTTTCTTGCTCTTCTTACTCAGTACCTCACAGAGTTCAAACCACCTGGCATAGGTCTAATTCATTCATTTTAATGGCTAATAGTCCTTGGTGTGGATATGCCATTATTTATTCAACTGTTCTCATTGATAAGTCACATCCTGTTAAATTATTATTTGGATTATAAGTCAAGAAGTCTGGACTTAATTTTAAAAATGTTTGTCCATGCAAAGCTGCCTGTTTTCAGTGCCCATTTTTCTCAGCCCCTCTATAGCACTTGACACTGGCTTGTGGAAAACATCTCCCTTTCTTGGCTTCTGTGAGACTCACTACTCCCTCCTTGAACCTCTCTTTTCTGCTTCTGCCTCCTTTGTAGAACCTTCTGCCTGTCTCTGAAACATTGAAACAGGCTTGGATACATGGAACAAAATGACAGCTGTCAGAGGGGAGAGAGTGGGAGGGAACTGGATGGAAGGCGAGGGGGTTAACCAAAGAACATTTATAAGTAACACACGGACACAGACAACAGAGTGCTGGTAGCCAGAGGGGACTCTCCTAGTCTGCCCTTGGGCTCTCCTTTCTCTCTTTCTGGGAGATCTCAACTCTGCTTTGCCTGAACTCTAATCCTTAAATGCAAGTGTCAGGAGCCCTTGTCCACCGTTCTCTCCTAACATACCTCTAATTCACCATGCTCAAAATGGCTGCGGCAGCCTCCAAGGGCTCATGTCTTTTCTCTCAGCCTGTATTTCTGATCTGGACCAAGCTCTGGCTAACTCTTGTTGCATATTCAGTCCCACTGCTGCTGTCTCAGTTTAGAACCTTGCTGTTTCACTCCTAGACTGCCAGTAATTGCCTAATTGGTTCCTCATGCATGTCCTGTCATCACAGTTCACCACCCACATAGCTGCCACGGTGGTCATTCTAAAGCACAAGTCACCTAACTTCCTTGCGCAACACTCCTCAATGACTTTGTTGCCCACAGGGTAAGTCCCGGCTGGGCCCTCCAGCCTCATTCCACTGCTTACCTTTGCTTTGTCTCCACGTGGACTGTGCACCCCCTGCCAGTGCAATTCCTGGGAAGAACCAGGCTGGTTTTTCTTTTTTAGAAAATTTTTTATTGAATTTATTGGGGTGACGCTAGTTCACAAAACCTTACAGGTTTCAAGTATAGAACTCAATAAAACATCATGTGCACACTGCATTGTGCACTCATTCTCAAAGCAAAGACTGTCCCCATTTTCCCCACCTTTGCCCACCTCCACTCAGCCCCCACACTGCTTCCCCTCTGGCTATCAGCACTCTGTTGTCTGTGTCCGTGTGTTACTTATAAATGTTCTTTGGTTAACCCCCTCACCTTCCATCCAGTTCCCTCCCACTCTCTCCCCTCTGACAGCTGTCATTCTGTTCCATGTATCCAAGCCTGTTTCAATTTTGTTCTTCAGTTTACTTTATTCATTGGGTCCCACATATAAGTGAGATCATATGGTATTTGTTTTTCTCCAACTGGCTTATTTCACTTACCATAATAATCTCCAAGTTTTAGAGCAATATTAAGTTCACAGCAAAATTGAGCAGAAGGCACAGAGTTCCCATTTACACCCATTGCACAGCTCTGCCACTATTGATGTCCTGCACCAGAGTGGAACATTTGTTATAACTGACCTACATTGACACATCATTCTCAAAGTCCACAGCTAACACCAGGTTTTGCTCTTGGTGTACAAATGTATAATGACATGCATCTGCCACTCTAGTATCATACAGAGTAACTTCACTGCCCTAAAAATTCTCTGGGCTCAGCCTACTCATCCTTCCCTCCCTGCTAACTCCTGGCAAAAATTGATCGTTTTACTGTTTCCATAGCTTTGCCTTTTCTAGAATGTATCGTTGGAGTCATACAGTAGGTAGCCTTTTCAGATTGGCTTCCTTCATTCAGTGGTATGCATTTAAGGTTCCTCCATGTCTTTCATGGCTCGATAGCTCATTTCTTTTTAGCACTGAAGGATATTCCATTGTCTGGATGTATCACAGTTCATTTGTCCATTCATCTACTAAAATACATTTTGGTTGCTTCTAAGTTTTGGCAATTATGAATAAAGCTATAAAAATTCATGTGAATTTTTTTGTGTTGATATAGTTTTCAACTCCCTTGGGTAAATAGCCAAAGAAGTTTGGTTGCTGGATTGTATGGCAAGAATATATTTAGTTTTGTAAGATATCACCAAACTCTTCCAAATGGCTGCACCATTTTGTGTTACCATCAGTAATGAATGAGGGTTCCTGTTGCTCCATATCCTTACCAGCATTTGGTGGTGTCGGTGTTCTGGATTTTGGCCATTCTAATAGGTGTGTGTCTCATTGCTTTAATTTGCTCTCCCCTATGACATATGATGTTGAACATCCTTTCGTATGCTTACATGCCATCTGTGTATCTTCTTCAGTGAGGTGTCTGGTCAGATCCTTGACCCATTTGGTAATTAGGTCGTTTGTTTTCTTATTGTTCAATTTTAAGGGTTCTTCATATATTTTGGAAAAATACTCCTTTATCAGATGTATTTTTTATAAATGTTTTCTCCCGGTCAGTGTCTTGTCTTTGCAATACCTACAGAAGTTTTAAATTTTAATAAAGTCCAACTTATCAATTGTTTCTTTCATGGATCGTGCCTCTGGTGTTGTACCCAAAAAAGGGTCTCCATACCCGAGGTCATCTAGGTTTTCTCCTATGTTATCCTCTAGGAGTTTTATAGTTTTGCATTTTACATTTAGGTCAATGATCCATTTTGAGTTAATTTTTATGAAGAGTATAAGGTCTGTGTCTAGATTCATCTTTTTTTGCAGGTGGATATCCAGTAGTTTCATCACCATTTGTTGAAAAAACTATCTTTACTCTGTTGTATTGTCTTTGTTTCTTTGTCAAAGGTCAGTTGACTCTATTTATGTGGGTCTTCTTCTGGGCTCTCTGTTCTGTTATGTTGACCTTGAAGTTGGGTAGCGTCAGTTCTCCAATTTCATTGTTCTCCAGTAATGTGCTGATTGTTCTGGGTCCTTTACCTCTTCATGTTAACTTTAGAATCAGTTTGTTGATATTCACAAAATAGCTTGCTGGAGTTTTGATTGGCATTGTGCTGAATCTATAGATCAAATTGCATCTAGGTTGTTTTTAATTAGAAGTTACAATTCCTATCCCACAATAATATTTTTGGACTTTACTATGTCCTTTCTGTTTAGTTTGAATTTCATTTTATTAGTGCACATTCCTCCAACATTACATGTCCTTTACTCTTCCTTAATAAATCAAACTGATAAGCCCCTAGATACCATGTTGAAGACAGATATTTTCACCAATCCTACTTTTTTCAGAATAATGACATTTTTGTAAAACGATAAATTATTCTTACAAGAACTGAAGACAGTTTGATTGAGCTTATGAAAACATCCACTCAGAGATAACTACTAACATTAGGTGAACAGAATTCTAGTCATCTCTAGGACGTATCTAGCTAAAAGGCTAAATAGAAATGCTTTGATTAAAATGGGACCGGTCATGCTATTTTAAAGAACAAAAGTACTAAATCAATTTTATGTCAATCTAACAAAGAAAAAGAAATATTAGTTCCTAAAAGATCTCTCTGACTTTAAGATTGTGAGAAACATTATGAAACTGGAAGTGTTCTTAATAAGATTTACTTTTGAGATGACATGGTTTAAGGGGCTGGAGATGAGGAAATTGCTCTTTTTTCCTGCCTTATCTCTTCCTCTACTTCCCAATTTGTATATTATACCAATATTGATATTGACAACATCTATGCATTTTCTTCTCTGAAACCATAATTCTCATGGTTATTTAGCCTTCATTTTACATTTAAACTGACTTATGACTCATTACTTTTGCCATCACATCTTCATTCCTGATTTGTTTTTAAACTCTTGGTTGGCTGAATTTTATCATTAAGTTTTTCAAGGATGGTTCATGAAAGCTGTATTTTCTGTGTTTGAGAATGTTTCTGTGGTCTTTATACTTGAATGTAACTTGGCTGAATAAAATATTCTTGCAACACACTTTCTTTTGCTTAGCACTTTGGAGGCATTTCTCCATTGCTATTTGGCAGCATGGACTGTTGGTCGGGACAAGACAGGCCAGCCTGACATTCCCCTTTAAAATGAACGAGATTCTCTTTTTTTCCTGTCTTCTTTTAAAAAGAAATCTATATGCCTGAAGAATTCTTTTCCTGTTCTTCATAAGTTTTTCCTGGAACAAGGTACGTTCTTTTGAGTTGCAGTTCTATTCTTCATTCTCACAAAGATGTCTTATATTTTTTTATGAATACTTTCCTTTTTCCTCCATTTTTTTTTAATTTTTATTTCTTTATTTTTAGAGAGGGGGAGGGAGGAAAAGAAGGAAAGAAATATCAATGTGTGGTTGCCTCTCATGTGCCCCCTACTGGGGACCTTTCCTGCAACCCAGGCATGTGCCCTGACTGGGAATCAAACTGGTGACCCTTTGGTTAACAGGCTGGCTTTCAATCCACTGAGCCGCACCAACCAGGGCACTTTTTTCCTGCATTTGTTGAATTCTCTGTTTCAGATTCTATATTCCTTTGTTTCTTTGTCTTTATCTTTTATGACTATTGTCTTCTCTTTTTAATACTTGTCTTTTTTTTCATTTGCCATGATTATCTCAAAGCTTCCCTCTCTGTTAATTTATTTTTCAGCCCTATTTATTCAGTTTCTTGTTATTTCTAATGTATTAGTTTTATAAAGAACCCTCCGTTTGTTCCCTTTTTATCTCATTCTGTCCTTTCATCTTTGCTTTTACTTTTTTTGAATGCATGTGGTTGTTAAATTTTTTTGTATCCCAAAATGCTACAGGGATTTTTTTTTTTTCTGTTCTTTGGATTAGATTTTCTTCTAGACTTGGTTTTCATCAATCACATGCATGTTCCTTCCTTTTATTTTTTTCCTCATGTTTGTGTAGCTATCATGCCACTTCTTTTCAGCATATTGGGCTTAATGAGGCAGCTCTGGCCAGACCTTTTGTTTACTTCTGTATAGTCAGGGTATATTCTCAATTCTAACAGTATACACACCACTAAGATTTAATAAATGTTAATATTTTATCATACTAACGAAGTATTGATTTATGAAATTCATTTAGTACAGGCATATCTCGGAGATATTGCAGGTCCTATTCCAGACCACCGCAATAAAGTGAGTATGGCAATGAAGTGAGTCATAATCTTTTTGCTGGTGGAGGGTCTTGCCTTCCATTTGTAAAAAAATACAGCCCTGCCTGCCAACCAAAGGGTCACCAGTTTGATTCCCAGTCAGGGCACACACCTGGGTCACAGGTCAGGTTCCCAGTGGGGGGCCTTTGAGAGGCAACCAGACATTGATGTTTCTCTCCCTTCTTTCCCCTCTCTCTAAAAATAAATAAATAAAATCTTTTAAAAAAATACAAAGAACAAAACCACAACACTTGTGAAGCTCACTAAAGCTCAGCACAATAAAAAAAAACTGTCTTACTGCTGCCTGGACTTGCCACCAAAGCCCCATCTTTGCTCTTTCATACCTGAAGCTTCTCCCCACCAGGTAGACAGCTGAGACCTTCCCTACTTCCCTTCCCGACCTTGAGTTAACTTTCTCCTCCTTCACTCTATCCTAATCAGAAACTCATATTTTCTCAACTGCCTACCATATTCCGTCTTCTCTTGTTTAAAAAAAAAAAATCCTTATTTTCTACCCTCACCTAGAGAAAGTACTGAAAACCAAGTTAATGAAAACTTATTAAGTATAAAAAAAATACAGTCTTAATCTAAAAACCAACTGAATAAGCCCTTCCTTTCTAATCACCCAGGCAGATGCCCACACTCAGGGCCTCCGTGCTGCTCAGGAGCCTGTCTCTGAAGCGGGAGGGCTGGGCGTTCAGGGAGAATCCCAGTTCTGGCTCACTGACGGAGGGGCTGTGCGAAGGCCTGTGACTCCTCTGGTTTCAGTTGTGTCACCCCTAAATCAGTGTGCTAATCCGCCTTCAGAGGGTTAGATTAAGATACCTGAGAGCAGATACTCAGTGTGTATTCCCTTTTCCTCAGCCTGTTGTTTCCTCTGTCACAGTTAACTTCTTCTTTTTTTTAAACCCTCACCTGAAGATATGTTTATTAATTTTAGAGAGAGAGAAACATCGATATGAGAGAGAAACATCTTTTGGTTGACTCCCAAACTGTTACCAAACAAAAGGACCCATGGGGGGTGCCCAGATATGGAAGATACTGAGATATCACGGAAACAATGACACCCTCCTTCCACGGGACCCCTCGGTTGTGGGTCCTTTGCCTGCCACCCTTGGAATTATGGCTCTGAATGGCAGAGTTTGGTGAAAAGAAAAGGAACTATTTATTCACAAGTTTTACAGGTTTGATTAATGGCTAAATGTCACCCTTAAACCTCAAAATCCCTTCAGAACAACCACCAACACACACACTGTCCTGCCTTCCCCCCTTTGCCCAGTCAGGCCAGTCAGGGGTACCGTCCTTCAGAAGAAAAAGAACAGAAGTCCAGGGCTCGGCTAGGCAGGCCTCTCGCGGGTCTCAGCACCATCCACTGCGTTGCCGCGATCTCCAGCTCTTAATCCATAACCATGTGGCACCTTCTCATGGCCCACTAGCAAGAGTCCTTTCTCCCCTCTTTCTTCCCGCATGGTCTTCACACTGTTCCCCAGAGTCTGTGTCCCTTTGTCTCTCCTGCAGGACCCTGTCTCTCCTCCTTCTCTCCCAGTTACATTCTCTCCCAGTTACATTCTGTATTTTGTCTTTTAAACCTTCCTGATTAACTTTGGTGATACGCCAAATAATCCTCTTTGCAAAGGAGGAACAAAGCTATCCTGTTATTGACCTGCAAACTGACATCTCAATGGCCCTACTCAAGGCTCCCATCCCCCATGGCGGCCCGCCCTGGGGTGGGGAATATATTTTTCTTGGACACCCCAATCTCTGGACCCCGTTACAAATACACTTTGAGGGGGCCCTGGCTGTGCCCCGTTATAATACGCCCCCCCAAACAGGGATCAAACCTGCAACACAGGTATCTGTCCTGACTGGGAATCAAACCCACAACCTTTTGGTGTATGGAACAATGCTCCAACTGACTGAGCCATGGTTAACTCCTGCCTTTCACTGTTCAGGCCTCCTCCAGCCTCCAGAGCCATAGTAATTACCAAGGTCAGACTTAAAGATTCTCTGGCCACTTCCCTGCTTTTTTATGAATAGGTGAGAAAACTGAGGCCTGTAGTTGGTGGCTAACTCAGGAGTAGAAGAGCCCATCCAGTGCTCTTGACCACCAGTCCTTCTAAGTGTATGGAAATTCTATCTCTCCCCTTGGCTCCCCTTAACCCAGATGCATCCTGAACCCTCTGTAAAACTCACCTAAAGGATATCGTCTCACAACCTTGCACCAAACTCAACCTTCATCCTGGTCACTGACTCACAGCATTTAATGCTTTCCTTCACTCTGTCTGGCCTGGGTTTAAGGGACAAAGGCAAAGCTCATTCTTTTCAGCTAAACCCATCCCCAGCTCCTTCTGGAGGCTGGCCCCTTCCACATTCTGTCAGAGGCTCTCTGCTTCCCTCCTGCTCTCTGGTTCCCTCAGGCAGCTCATAGGGATGGAGGGGGCCGCATTCTCCTTCCATCCATACAGATCCCTCCCTGGCTCAGGACAACACTACACAGCACAATCAGGAGGCCTCATTATGGTATAACTGTCTTGGTCCGGTTATACCTCTTGTCCCAGGCACTCTCACCCCTGCCCGAGCCCCAGTGCCCAGCAGCTCTGCCCCCTGCCAACCTCCAGGCCTCTCAGGTCCAGAGCTAGGCAAAGCACCAAAGGCTGTGCTAGGCTTCTGTCCAGATGGTCAGCTTTAGTCTCTCATGGTTACAGGAAGGAACATGATCCCAGCCCCTTGAGGTTTAATAATCTTGTTGAGGAAACACAGGGAGCAAGTGTAAGGTGCATTTTAAGAACTAAACAGAGAAATAAACCATATAAATAGCAAATGAATTGGAACAGATATGCAAAGTCACCTGAAAAAATGTTCCCCAGACTTGATGAAATCAGAATGGAGATGTGACACAAAGAAACATTAAAGACTGTCCCAATCCAAAGGTAGAGAAAGTGGCCACCAATGGAAGCCCAGAAAAGGAGGAGCCCTGAGGCAGAGGCTGGCAGTACCCATCTGATTGTGGAGACAGTGCCCCTCAGGTGGGGACACCACTGACCTTTACCACACTTCTGTGGATCCCCAAGCTTCATCCGTGCTAAGCTGCAAGGGGAATGCAGAGAGCTGGGCACTGGGGCAGACTGGAGTGAGCAGCAAAAGCCAGGCTGTCGGCTCCGTATGGGCAGGCTTTTCATGAGCATTTCCTGAACAAATGCTGCAGAATGAAACTACCCCAGAGAAAAGAGGCTTAGAGGCCTAAGCTGGGGCCTCAAAGATATTACTGTATTAAGTGGAGGAGGGGCAGGAAGGTAGACATTCCAGAGTGATGGGATGGGTTCTTTACATGGAAAATGAAGGAGAGTTCCAGTCAAGATGGTAGCGCAGGCAGACACGGCTTGCCTCTTCACACAACCACATCAAAATTATAACTAAAATACAGGACAACTATCACTCAGGAATGTCAGAAATCAAGATGAATGGAAGTCTGACAACTATAGAATTAAAGAAACCACATCCATCCAGACTGGTAGGAGGAGTGCAGACGTGGAAACAGGCTGGTCCCACACCCACATGGATAAAAATTTGGGAGGGATCTCTTGGGAGAAAGAAGTCCCAGACCCATACCCAGTCCCCCAGCCCAGGGTTCCAGTGCCAGGAGGATGAGTCCCCGCAACTTCTGGCTGCAAGAACCAATGGGGATTGAGTTGGTGGAAGAAACTTCTAGAGCTCCAAACAGTTCCTCTTAAAGAGCCCACACACGGACTCACTTACTTAGACTGACTCCCTCTGAGCTCCAGCACCAGGGTAGCATCTTGAAAGGCACCAGTGGCATACAGGGAGAAACTGAAGTGTCTGGTATCAAGGTGAGCAGGGGCCATTGTTTCTTTACTAAACCTTCCCCCCACAGAGCCAACAAGCTGGTGCCCATCTGAGACTCCATCAACCTGGCTAACACTGTTTGATCTGCCTTGGAGATACTCAGAGGCTCTGCCCCACCCAATGTATGGGCCCACCCAAGCTACTCCTACAAAAAATGGCTGGTCTTGGCTTCTAAATCCTATCAAACAAGCAACAGCTGGCTTCAGAAGGTCCTAGAGGCAGCCAGATTAGATTTACAGCTTGGCTTCACCTGGGAATCTCCAAGCTCAGCACAAGTAGTACCCATCTCAGATGGCTTTATGGCTTAGGCAGAGTGCCCGGGGCAAATCACAGGTTGGGGCTGACCTTGGCCTGCACCACCTGGGAAACCCCAGGGCCAGTGCACCCAGTGGACAGCTACAGACCACTTTGAAGCACCACCATCCTGTCCCTGCATAGCTGATCCTCCATGGAGAGCAGAAGTGGATGGTAAGTGGTCACAGCCAGTCCTTGCAACTGACTGGCCTAGGTAAATCCCTCCCATTGATTAGCCAACAGCATCCAAAGCTCAACTACAGGAGGATGCTGTTGGTAGATCCACACAAAGGGCACACCTCAAGTACCCAGCTTAGGTGATAGCGGAGACTGTGCCACTGGACCCTACAGGACACCTAATACATTAGGCCACATTAACAAGACACAGAATCAAAGCAGCTCTACCTAATATATAGAAACAAACACAGGGAGACTGCCAAAATGAGGAGACAAAGTAACATGGCCCAAATGAAAGAATAGATCAAAACTCCAGAAAAAGAGCTAAATGAAATAGAGATAAGCAATCTATCAGATGCAGAGTTCAAAACACTGTTTATAAGGATGCTCAGGGACCTTAGTGATCACCTCAACAGCATAAAAAAGACCCAGTCAGAAATGAAGGATACACTAATCAAAATAAAGAACAATTTACAGGGAAACAACAGTAGAGTGGATGAAACCAAAAATCATATCAATGATTTGGAACATAAGGAAGCAAAAAACAACCACACAGAACAACAAGAAGAAAAAAGAATCCAAAAAAAATAAGGATAGTATAAACAGCCTCTGAGACAACTTCAAGAGCTCCAACATTTGCCTCATAAAGGTGCCAGAAGGAGAAGAGAAAGAGCAAGACATTGGACATGTACCTAAAAAAAAAAAAAAAAAAAGGTGAAAAAAACCTTCCCTAATTTGGTGAAGGAAATATACATGCAAATCTAGGAAGCGCAGAGAGTCCCAAACAAGATGGATACAAAGAAGCCCACTCCAATACACATCATAATTAAAATGCCAAAGGTTAAAAATAAAGAGAGACTCATAAAAGCAGCAAGAGAAAAGAAGTTAGTTACCAGAAGGTTGCCAGATGGAAGAAGGGGCAAGGGGGACAATGAGTGAAGAGGTGAGGGGATTAAAAAGTATAAATAGATAGTTACAGAATAGCCTTGGGGATGTAAAGTACAGTATAGGAAGTAGAGTAGCCAAAGAACTTATACATATGACTCATGCACATGAACAATGGTGTGGGGATTGCCTGAGGGAGTGGGGAATGCAGGGTGGAGGGGAGCAAAGGGGGAAAAATCTGGACAACTGTAACAACAATCAATAAAATATAATTTTTTAAAAAAAGAGAAAATGAAGGAACAGAGGTAGGAACAGCATGATATGTGCAGAGAACCAGAAGAAGGTTGACAAATAAATACAGGCAGTCAATGGGGTAGGGCCTAGCTGTGGGGGCTTGGGGTCCAAGTAGAGGAGTTGAGATCAGATATGATAGAAATGGGAAATATGGTGTTCCTGAGCAGTAAAGATGCTGGGTGAAAGTGGTGTTTGAGGGTCATCAGACAGGCTGGGTGAGCCAACGGACACCAGGAGAGAAACAGTGTGTGGACAACAGAGACCTGGGCCAGGCAGGCAGATAGGAAGGTAAAAATATCCCAGGCTCAGGGCCACTAGAAATGAAGAAGTTGGGAAAGACGGGCAGAGATATGCACAAAAAGGATGGTCACAGCATCATTTGTATTAGCAAACGTCCATGAGTAACAAAATGAACAAAAAATAGCTATATATTTGTACAGTAGAATGCTGTTCAGCAGGGAAAATGAGCTGAATAACTCCAGATGCCTCAGCATCAAGGAACCTTGGAAGGAAGGAGGGAAGGAAGGAGGGAAGGAAGGAAGGAAGGAAGGAAGGAAGGAAGGAAGGAAGGAAGGAAGGAAGGAAGGAAGGAAGGAAAGGAGGGAGGGAGGGAGGGAAGAGGGAGGGAAAGAAGGAAGAGAAAACCCAGTTTTAGAGGGATCAAGCTCATGCTGTCCAATGCAGTAACCGCTAGCCACATGTAGCTGTTCAAACTTAATTAAAAAATGCAATCCCACCCTGGTCTGGTAGTCCAGTTGGTTGGAACGTCATCCTGTACACCAAAGGATTGTAGATTCAATTCCCGGTCAGGACACATAGCTAGATTACGGGTTCCATCCCTGGTCAGGGCACGTATGAGAAGCAACTGACCAATGTTTTTCAAATTGATGTTTCTCTCTCCGCCGTCTTACTGTCTCTCTAAAATCAATAAGCATATCCTCAGGTGAGGACTTCAAAAAAAAAAATGCAGTCCCTTAATCACAATGGCCACATTTCAAGGCTTGATGACCACATGAAGTTAGTGGCTACTGTATTGGACAGCATAGATGAAGAGCATTTCCACCATCACCAGAGTTCCTTTGGACAGCACTGATTTTTTAAAAATATATTTTATTGATTGTGTTATTACAGTTTTCCCAATTTTTCCCCCTTTGCCCCCTTCTACCTGGTACGCCGCATTCCCTCTGGCAATCCGTCCCCTTAGTTCAAGTCCATGGGTCATGCATAGAAGTTCTTTGGCTTCTCCATTTCCTATATTATTCTTAACATCCCCTGTCTATTTTGTTCCTCTCAATTATGCTTCTTAATCCCTGCTCCTTTTCGACTATTCTCTCCCTCCCCCCTCCCAGCTGATAACCCTCCAAATGATCTCCGCATCTATGATTCTGTTCCTGTTCTGGTTGTTTGCTTTGTTTGTTTTGTTTTAGTTCAGTTGTTGATAGTTGTGAATTTGTTGCTTTTTTAATGTTCATGGTTTTGATCTTCTTTTTCTTAAATAAGTCCCTTTAACATTTCATTTAATAATAGCTTGGTGATGATGAACTCCTTTAGCTTTACCTTGTCTGGGAAGCACTTTATCTGCCCTTGCATTCTAAATGATAGCTTTGCTGGATAAAGTAATCTAGGTTGTAGGTCTTTGCTTTTTATCACTTTGAATACTTCTTGCCAGTCTCTTCCAGCCTGAAAAGTTTGTTTTGAGAAATCAGCTGACAGTCTTGTAGGAACACCTTTGTAGGTAATTATCTACTTTTAAGATTCTCTCTTTATCTTTAATTTTAGACATTTTCATTATGATGTATCTTGGGGTGGTTCTCTTTGTGTCCATCTTGTTTGGGACTCTCTATGCTTCTGGACTTGTATGTCTATTTCCTTCACCAAATTAGGGAGGTTTTCTTCATTATTTTTTCAAATACGTTTTCAATTTCTTGTTCTCTCTCTTCTCCTTCTGGCATCTCTATGATTTGAATGTTGGTGCATTTGAAGTTGTCCCAGAGGTTTCTTACTCTATCCTCATATTTTTAAAATTCTTTTTTCTTCTTGCTGTTATGATTGAATGTTTTTTTCCCTTGTGTTCCAAATCATTGATGTGATTCTCAGCTTCATCCACTCCATTGTTGATTTCCTGAAAAATTTTTCTTTATTTCACTTAGTGTAACCTTCATTTCTGCCTGGGGCTTCTTTATGCTGTTGAAGTACCCAATGAGTTCCTTAAACATCCTAATAACCAGAGTTTTGAACTCTGCATCTGTTAGATTGTGTATCTCCATTTTGCTTAGTTCTTTTTCTGGAGTTTTGTTCTGTTCTTTCATTTGGGCCATGTTTCTTTGTCTCCTTATTTTGGCAGCCTCCCTGTGTTTGTTTCTATGTATTAGGTTGAACTGCTTTGACTCCCTGTCTTAGTAGTGTGGCCTGTTGTAGAAATATGCACCTGTAAGTTGGATGGGGCGGAGCCTTAGGTAATCACCAGGACAGGGCAACCCGCATGAACTAGGTTGTTGGAGACTCAGTTATGGTGTTGCTGCTCTGTGGCTCTGTGTAGGGGAGTGCTCAGAAAAGGATCAATGGCCACTGTCTGATCTCTGGAGTTTTGTCTGGGAGAAAGCTGTCCCCTGATACTTGCCCTGATGCCAGACACT
Organism: Pteronotus mesoamericanus; assembly: GCF_021234165.1. Taxonomy (NCBI): domain Eukaryota; kingdom Metazoa; phylum Chordata; class Mammalia; order Chiroptera; family Mormoopidae; genus Pteronotus; species Pteronotus mesoamericanus. Next base: position 6,930,913 of record NW_026555085.1, read on the forward strand.
TCAGTTCCTCCCCATATGCCACTGGTGCTTTTCCAGCTGCTGCCCTGGTGCTGGAGCCCACAGGGAGTGAGTCTGCATAAGTCCTAAGTCTGCTGCAGGCCCTTTAAGAGGAGATGCCTGAGAATCCTGTAGTGTCTTCCATTACCTCAAACTCCACTGGTCTGCACAGCCAGAAGTTATGGGGATTTACCTTTCTGGCACTGGAACCCTGGGATGGGTGGTCTGTTTTGGGGCTGGGAGTCCTCACTTCTGAGGTACACCTCCCAATTTTTATCTACAACATGTAGGTGTGGAACCACCCATTCCGTATCTCTACTCCTCCTACCTGTCTGGATGAATGTGACCTGTTTAATTCCTTGGTCATTGGACTTCCATATAGCTCAATTTTCTGACAATTCTGGGTGATAGTTGTTTGTAGTTTAGTTGTAATTTTTGCTGTGTTTACCTCTGATATTTTAAAACATACAAAATATGATGTGTGTAAATACAGAGTGTGGCGCAAAAGTATGATGGAAATCATGCATATTTCAAACAAGTTCAGACAGCAGTTATGTCTGGGAAGCAAGTTTTCAGGAGTAGAGAAGAATGTTGGGGGCTTCCATGTTTTTTCTCTGAAGGCAGGTGGTGGCTACATGAGCACTTTTATATTATCAGCTAAACTTTTATACACAAAAATCATTTCATAATAAGTACATTTTTAAAGATAGGCTGGATACAAGGGACACTGTGATGGAGATTGAATATAGGACAGGCGGGAGGCCAAAAGGGCTTGGATTTTTTGTCGGGGAGATATCTGAACTTCCCCACCCTGGTACCCACGCGGTCCCACATGTGCCATTCAGCTGCTCCCTCGTCGCCACCACCATCTTATGTTCTCATAGACACTCTTCTCTGTTCTTCGTTGCCATGGTTACCTGGCCTTCGGCCAGCTATGCCGGGGTCAGGCACAAACACCCACACAGGCCGGCCTCCTGCTGGTCGCACAGCATTTTGGATGTCCCTCTTGCTTGCCCAGCCACTGCCCCCACATTCTGACCCCATGTCCCTTCCCACAGATGACTCCACACCAGCTCCAAAACTAAGCCTGGCCCCACACGCCTAAAGAAGGCCACTTATGTCCCATGAGCATCCCAGAGAGGCTTGGGACAGCTGTGCCCTGTCAGGATTTTGTACCAGGGAGCCAGCAGCACAGGGGCGGTCTGGGCCAGGCACCCAGCCCTGCTTAGGCCAAGGAGCTCCTGGCTGCAGACTCTGGGCTTTGGCTGAGTTTGGCATTTCAAGGGGCAGAAGGAGCCTCTGGTTATGATTTAGGGGTAGGCCCTTCTCTATAGGGCAATACATTGTACCCTCCACCCACCGCCCGTGGAGGTGATGCCCTCTCCGCAGAGTCCCTCAGTCCTTATTCTGGGAGCCGTAAGACCCCAGACCAGGAGATGAGCAATGCAAGTCAGCCCTGCTGGGGCACCTGGTAGCCCCCCCGCTGGCCCCTGCCTCCTTCCACCTGTGCGGCACAGCTACTACCTTTATCCAGTGCTAAGAGTTTGACATTCACTCTACAGAAACACCCCAGCACTTCTCTAAGGTAGATGGTTCATATCCCATTTTACATTAAGAACAAAGCGAGGTTTAAAGGGCAAATGATTTGTTCAGCTAGTGAATGACAGGATTGGAGCCTGGATAGGTCTAACCTGCTTCCTCCTCTGAACTCTCTTGACCTGCTTTTTCCCCTCCCTTCCTCTGGCTCTCATTGGCCTCCCTGTCCTTTCTCATCCTCCCAGCCTCTCTCTGCCCCTCCCTCCTCTGCTCCTCTCTCTTTAACTCATCTCCTACCTCCCCCGCCTCCTGTCCTTCCCCTACCCAGAAACATAAAGGTGGGCTTTAGGGGCAGATACTATGGCTTCCAGCAGAGTGAGTCCCGTGCCCTCAGGAACACGGGCCTGCCCACTCTCAGGAGCCAGCTGTCCCCTTCCATGGTGGCTCCCTTCTCCCGAGGCACCCCCCCCCCATACACAATCTTAGGGGAAAGACTGTGCGGAGAGGGGTCCTTGGAACTGCTCCAGGGAGAAAGAACTTGGAAGGGCTTACAAGGTTGCCATGAACAGGTGTCACTTCTACTTTGAGGCAAGAGTGACAGGAAGGAGATGTTGGGGGTCATAGGGTGACAGGGGTGAGGAGAGGCAAAGGCAGGGAAAAACTCCACAAAGCAGGGCAGTGTGGAGCTCTGCAGGGTAAAATGAGAGATGCCTCTACTGCCCTGAGGCCCCACACGCATGCAGCACGATGGCAGCGATGCTTAGCCTTGGGGCGGGGCCAGTCCCGGATGGCTCCCTGCGTCTTTACTTCCCAGCAATGCTGCAAAGTAGGAGCCTGGAGAGGTTCAGACCTGCCCAGGTGGCCACAACAGGCTGCAGGTGTCGCCCCCCGTTGCTTAGGGCTGAAGAGAGTAAGAATCAAGATGAGAGAAACCTTGTGAGGGGCAATGCTTTGAATCGAGACAAGAACAGGAGAAGGGCACAGAGATGGGTGGTTGCAGCTGCCTGAAACGCGGGTCTGGAAAACCAGGAGGGCACTTTCCAGGTGAGGGGTGGCCAGGTGCAGGGGAAGCAGCACAGGCCACATGGGTATGCGCAAAGGAGGCCCGGGTCAGAACCATCTATTTTCAGCATTTTGACTGGTCCTAATGCTGTCTGAGGCACTTGTCTGTTCTTTAAAATGCTCTCTGTGTTGTTCTTACTGGCTGCAACTCCAGGTTTGGAGTTCACTTGTGGTGGAACTAAAATAAAGTTTTGTGGTGACTTTTAAATACTTAAGTGGCTGGGACTGCAAAAGCCAAGATTCTGGGGCGGGGGTGTGGAGGGCGGGGGCGGGTTGGATGCAGTGCGAGTGACCTTTTGTTTCCATGATAACACAGAATGTGGCAGCCCATAATGTGGCCTGACCCTGACATCTAAAATCTAACAAAAGAGGGAGCTGAGGTACAATGGTGAGCATGGTGACTAAGGAAAAAATATCTACGGTCTAAGGAAAAGCCTTGTGCCCAAAGCTGAGTGATTCAGAGGTGTCTCCAAGACCCCAAATGGTTACTAACCTGACGCCTAACCCTGGGAACCAGCTGTGTGAATGCTCTGTAACCATTGAAAGTGGTAGTAAAGATAAGGGGCAAGTTGGAGAAGTTATTTATGATAAATGATCTGGGGAAAAAGTCAGGACCCAATGCTAACCATGTGCTATTGTTTCATTAAGGATGGGAAAAGAAAAGATACTAGGATTGCACTTCTCAGACTATCAGTGGAGAAGGACCAATTTGTGGAGAAGGACCAATTTGTTTTTGTAAGATGTCCAGTCCATCAAAAAGCCGACAATTTATAAAGTATCATAAAAATAAATGACAAGCATATATCCATCGAAGGACTATTATGTAAAATATCTTAAAAATTCAAAACTCAACAATAAAAAAACCCAACAAAACAAACCAATTAGAAACGAACAAAAGTCACGAACAGACACTTCACTGGAGAGGACAGTAATTACCTGAGCACATGAAAAATGTTCACTGTCATTATCCACTAGAAGATGCAAATTAAACCACAGGGACCTCTGCCTGCACACCTATTGCAATGGCTGCATCAGTTTCCTAGTGCTGCGTAAAATAACCACAAATAGAGTGTATTAAAACTATGGAAATTTATTCTCCCACAGTTCTGAAGGCCAGGAGTCTGAAATCAAGGTGTGGGCAGTGCCATGCTCCCTCCAAAGGCTCTAGGGAAGAATCCTTCCTTGCCTCTCCCCCTTTCTTGAGGCTGCCAGCAATCCTCACGCTCCTTGACATGCAGCTGTATCACTCCAGTCCCTGCCTCCGGGGCCACATGGCCCTCTCCCCTGTGTGTCTGTACCTTCACAATGGCCTTCTTATAAAAACACCAGTCATTGGATTTAAAACCCACCCTTAATCCAGTATAATTTACCCTTATCTTGATTATATCTGTAAAGACCCTATTTCCAAGTAGGGTCACACTCATAGGCATTAGGGGTTAGGACTTGAACATACCTTTAAGGGGGACATAATTCAACCCCAAAACAGGAATAAACACAAATGCCAGCAAGGATGTGAAGGAACTAGACCTCACATAGTTTACAGCTGGAGAGGAGTTTGCAGTTTACTGTATGGCCCAGCAATCACATTCTTAGCATTTGTCTCAGAGAAACATTTGTCTCAGGTCCCAGTGGTGCATGCTCGAGAGGCAGCCACGTATTGATGTTTCTCTCCCTCTCTTTCTCCCTCCCTTCCCCCTTCTAAAAATAAATAAATAAAATCTTAAAAAAAAAATACTAGAGGTGGAATTCTGCCCCACCCCCAACCTTTGTCTCGGTTTTTGTGGTGGAGTTCTACTGCTGTTCAAAATGGAACTTGATCTCAAATACATAGCTAATATTCAAAAGAAAATACAATTTCCTTTGAGCCCTAATTTATAGAGAAAAACACAATTGATGTCAACCACAGCCAGTTCTCCATGTACCTGATTCTGCTCTCCCCCTCCCTTTCCCGCTCCATTAACTCCATGTCTTCCATTGCTTGCGCCTCTGTCAGCTTGCCTTCAACCACCTTCTCTTCATACTGGCAGGTCCCAGGTTCTGATCCCAGCACCGTCACCACTCCAGGACTCCCCACCCCCACCCCTGCAATGTTAGAAAAATCACTTTACCTCCCTGCGCGTCAGTTTCCTTGTGGGGTGATTAGGAGACCCACCTCAGAGCTGTCATGAGGAGTAGCTGAGATCACCCACGTGGTGAGGGAAGGGGCACATGCAGAGCAGGGCTCTCTGGCTGTACACCCTTGGTCCCCAAACACTCTTGCTGGCTCTGGTCTTAACCAGACTTCATTCCCAGCTCACCCTCCCCTCTCAGGTAAACCAGGCTCCTCCTTCTCTGCCTCCCCAGTCCACACACCCCTGCGCCAGCTACCACAGCACTCCTGCGCCTCAGAGGTGTGTCCTCCTCTCCCAGCTTCCAGCCTCTGCTGCAGCTTGAGGCCCTGTAAACTCTCCCCCTATTATAATAGTAACAATGAATACATTCCTATTGGCTGACTCAATGAGCACTTAGTATGTGCCAGGCACTTTCCCAAGCTCTACCCATGTACTACTAACTTGTTTAATGCTCTCAGCCACCCTATGAGATAGGTTCTGTTCTCAGCCTAATTTACAGATGAGGAAACTGAGGCCAGAAGGCAGGGAAATAACTTGCCCCAAACCACCCAGCTGGTAAGCCCACGCTCTTATCCACAACACTATATACTGGGTGGGTCTGCTGCTTCATGACAGCAAAGACTGGGTCTGTCCTTTCACCCAGCTCAGCACCTGGCACAATGGAGTTCTGAAAACCTTTACTAAATGAATGAGTGAAGGAATGAATGCTGTCCGTTGTGCTAAGCCTGCAAAGTTATTTTTCCCTGCTGTAGAGAAGCCAGACATAGGCCATGGGGGCGACCATGCCAGGGCAGCTTATATGCCAGAGACTGCCCTGCCCAGGGGCCGTCTGAGAACTGTGTCCTTCCCACTGCCGAGTCCAGCGCCTCCCAGGCCAGGTCTTCAGAGCTTTAACTCCCTGGGGAGTCCACGTTTTCTTCTAAGTCTTTTATTTCAACCTCCAGGCCAAGCTATCAGGGATTCAGCAAGTATTGTCCACAGAGGAAAAAGATCCATCTCACAGCTTCAGCAGCTAAACACTCTGGGAAGCTGCCCAGTGGCCTGGGCTCTAGATCTAATCTGCTCTCTCTTAGCCCTCTCTCCTCCACTCTGAGTTTTTCCATGTTATCTTCTCCCCCTCCCCATAAACTAACTCATTTTCCTGAACTCTTCTATTTCTTTCCCACGCAACACTCCACTCTCCCTAAGTCTTTCTTTTCCCTTTTTCAGCTATTCATTTATTTCCTTAATCATTTCAAATATAGTTATTTGAAAGGGAAAATAACTATAAGGCTTCCAGATTGTTCTATTATCTCATGTTTTGGAGACGGAAGTCCTCCCGTTTTGTTATATGCTATTGCTCACGGTAGCTCAGTTCCTTGTGTGCTTTATAATTTCTGACTGTGAGCTAAAACCTGAGGATCTTTTTCCTCTCATGGACGGCCCGAGTGGCCTGGGTTATGAAAGCTCCCTCCTGCTGAAACCCGCCACCCCGCCACTGCTCAATTCACCTCACACTGGACCAGCTGAAGAACCCCCAAGTTGTTGTTGTTATAATAAAATATATATAACAAAATTTACTATCTTAACCATTTTATGTGCACAGTTCAGTGGTATTAAATACATTCACACTGTTGGGCAACCATCATCACCACCCATTCATCTTCACCAGGACTTCTTCATCTTCCCAAACTGAAATTCTGCACCTATTTAAAAAGAAGCTCATTTCCCTCTCCTCCAACCCCAGGAAACCACTGTTCTTCTTTCTATCTCTATGACTTTGACTACTCAAGGTCATCCTATAAGTGGAATCATAGAATATTTGTCCTTTTGTGCCTGTCTCATTTTACATAGTATAATTGTCTTCAGGTTTCATCGGTGTTGCAGCATGTGTCAGAATCTCCTTCCTTTTAAAGTTTGAATAAGTCCTGGCTGGTGTGGCTCAGTGGATTGAGTGCCGGCTTGCAAACTAAGAGATCGCTGTTTCAATTCCCAGTCAGGGCACATGCCTGGGTTGCAGGTCCGGTCCCCAGCAGGGGGCCTTGTGAGAGGCAACCAAACATTGATGTTTCTCTCCCTTTTTCTCCCTCCCTTCCCTTCTCTCTAAAAATAAGTAAAATTTTTAAAAAATCTAAATAATATTCCACTGTGTGTATATACCACCTTTTGTTTATCCATTCGTTCACTGATGAAAATTTGCATTCTTTCCACCTTTTGGCTATTGTGAATAGTGCTGCTGTGAACATTGGCGTACAAATATCTCTCCAAATCTCTCCATTAAATTCTTTGGGTATATACCCAGAAGTGGAATTACTTGATCAGGGGGTAATTGTATTTAATTATTTGAGGAACCATACTATTTTCCACAGTGGCTGCACCATTTTATATTCCCAGCAACAATTCACAAGAGTTTCGATTTCATTATATCCTTGTCAACACCTGCTGATTCCTGGGTTGTGTTTTGGTTTTTTATAATAGTCACCCTAATGGGTGTGAAGTGATATCTATTTCACTGTGGTTTTGACTAGTGACATTGTGCATCCTTTTCATATGCTTTTTGGCCATTTGTATGTCTTCTTTGGAGAAATGTCAATTCCAGTCCTTTGCCCAGTTTTTAATCAGGCTGTTTGGCTTTTCTGTTGTTGAATTATAGGAGCTCTTAATATAATCTGGAGATTAATCCCATATCAGATATATTATTTGAAAATATTTTCTCCCATTGCATGAATTGCCTTTCACTCTGTTCATTGCATCCTTTGAGACATTAAATTTTTTAAGTCCAATTTATCTATATTTTCCTCTGTTGTCTATGCTTTTGACGTCATATCTAACAAATGTTTGCCAAATACAATGTTATAAAGCTTTTCCCCTGTGTCTCCTTCTAAGAGTTTTGTAGATTTAACTCTTATGTGTAGGTCTTTGATCATTGTGGGTGCTTTTTATAGATGGTATTAAGAAAGGGTCCAACTTCACTCTTTTGCCTGTGGGTATTCAGTTTTCACAACACAATTTGTTGAAAAGACTGTCCTTAATTGGTCTTTGCCAATACACTGTTTTGATTACTGTAGCTTTGTAGTAAGTTTTGAAATCAAGAAGTGTGAGACATCCAACTTTGCTTTTCTTTCTCAAGATTATTCTGGCCATTTGGGGTTTCTTGAGATTTCACGTGATTTTGGGGAGTGCATTATTTTTATTTCTGCAAAAAATCATCATTTGGATTTTGATAGGGATTCCATTGAATCTATAGTGCTTTGGTCAGTATTAAAATTTCTAACCCATAAACATGGGATGTCTTTCCACTTATTTTTGTCTCCTTTAATTTCTTTCAGCAATGTTTTGTACTTTTTAATGTATAAGTTTTTGCTTCCTTGGTCCAGTTTACTTCTAAATATTTTATTCTTTTTATTGCTATTATAAATGAAAATTTTTAATAATATATTTCTCCCAACTTCTAATGGCTTTATTTTTTTTTTAATTGATTTTTAGAGAAAGAGGAAGGGAGTCAGGTAGAGAGAGAGAGAAAGAGACATCAATTTGTTGTTGTTCACGTGCCCTGGCTGGGCATCAAATCTGCAACCTTAGCATATAGAGGCAACACTAACCAACTGAGCTACCCAGCTTGGGCTGGAATTATTTTGTTTTTGGGTTGTTCATCATTATGTATAAAAACACAACTTACTTTGTGGGCTGATTTTGTATTGTGAAACTTAGCTGAATTTTTAAATCAGTTCCAATAGTTTAGTTTGTTTTCAAATCCAGGTTATTTTGTTTTTTTCTTTTGCTTTTACTCAGAGACCAGAGCTGTGACAGGTTTTCTTGCCATCTTCCAAAGCCAATAAGCAGGTCCCCATTCACTGAGAGTGCAGGCTTCAAGGTTCCCAGCTGAAACCAACAGTACTGGTTCCAGCTGCCTCATGAAGGCCCAGACCTCACTGCGCGGTCATTACAGTGCAAGCGCTTGACCTCTGGGCTCCTTTCCCTTCCAATACCTTCCCCTCAGAGCTTCTGCTGCATCAGCTCACCCACCCCTCTGCTTTTCTGCTCTCTTGATTTCAAAAACAGGCACATTCCATTTTCTACATATTCAGAGCAGTAGTGGTTCCAGCATCCCACTTCCGAATGAGCACCTCAAGCACATGCATTCACAGAGGGCACATGAAAGTCAAAAGTTTATCCATAGTGGATAAATTTATCCATTGCCCTAGTACAGGAAACAGCTCAAGTGGGAAACACCTCAGTCCCTCCTCCAAAAGCAAGAGTCCTGCCTCCGCATGGTGCTGGGAGCAGGCCATGTTCGCACCCTGTGGGTGGGTGGTGTCTACTGTTACTGAGGGCCTGCTATGTGCCAGATACTGTACTGGGTGCTTGATATACATTCCATCTCATTTAACCCTCCTTCCAGCACTATGAAGTAGGTATTATTATTGTCCCTGATTCAGCTGAGAAAATTGCCAAAAACACAGCTAGCAAAGAAGCAGAACCAAGATTCAGACTTAGTTTGGCTCAGCCTGTACCAGATACATCTCGTGTTCTCCATCCTTCCACAAGTTATCTCTACCTTTTTCTCCTGTCCAGTCCTCTGGGGATGGGGTCCATGTGGTTTCCTTCCTCTTATCTGCCTTCAGCACCCAGCGGGTGTGACCTCTGCGGAGGTTGCCGTGCTTTTGCCCCCGGAGGACCTGTCCACTACTTGGGAGGGGCTGCGGCACTCACACAGCTCTTGGCCTGAGCCCCTGTTACTGCGAGAAAGGAGGCTTTTGCCAAGGACTCGGAGGGGAGTTCCATGCTGGGAGTGAACTTGACTCCAGTCAGGCCACCCAGCCCTCCCCGAGACATTGTGTGAGCCTGGATCAGCCTCCAGACAGCCCCTCCCGCCGTCCCAGCCAGGGTGGTGCTTGTATGGGAGGGACTTTAAATCCAGCTGCCAGACCCCTGGGCGGGAGAGGCAGAGAGGGCTGCCACCATGCACAGCACCCGCTGTCTCCTGGAGCTTCTGCTGCCACCATTGCTATTGCTGGTGGCCACCACAGGCCTCGCCAGAGCCCTTGATGATGATGAGAGACATGCGATGGTCAAGCTGCACAACTTCTACCGTGCCCAGGTGTCCCCGTCGGCCGCCAACATGCTGCAAATGGTGAGTGTGGCCAGAGGCACTCGCCTGCCAGGATTGAAGGGGAGCTGAGCAGGGCCCTCCACCGGTCCCTCCCAGCCCTTAGCCGGAGCCATCACAGAGGCTCACCTCTCAGGTCAGTGACAGAGTCTCTGAAAGTGTATGATTCACAGGTCTTCATAAACAGCCCCCTTATACAGATGAGGAAACAGGCTCAGAGGGACAGACTGGTCCTTCAAGGGCTTGTAGATCACTCAGCTGATAGAGCCAGGCCTCGACGCCCCAGTTTCCCACTCCAATGACCCTTTCCATCACTTCCTTAAATGCATGTGCCCCTGGGAGGGGGAACATCTTGGTGACAACAGTCTTTTAGATGCCTTCCTAGGAGACAACAAGAGAAAATGGGGCAGCAGGATGGGTCTGGGCACCTGGGGTAGGAGGGAGGTGCTGAGGACGCGGGGTGAGCACAGGAAGCAGAAGCAGAAGCAGAGAGAACTCTGGACCACAGAGTTCAAACCTGTCTTGGTCACCGGTCAGTCCCGTGAGTTAGGGTGAGCTCCTTAACCTAGTGAGGACCCTCGGTTCCTCATCTGTAAAGTGGGGTTATAATTAGAGTTACATATCTATATTAACATAATTGCAGTTACATATATATCAGTATATATCTATAAATCTCATAGATATAATATTGAGTGGGGGGAATGAAATCTCAAATATATATGTATATATTTGTATGTATATAGAGTAGGATACACTTTCATTAAGTTTGAAAATATAAAAAATACTACTATATACAGGTAGTGACACATGCTGAAGCCATGAACGTACATGGACATGCCTACAGATGACAGAAGCCAGAGGCCGGGTGATGGTGACTTCTGTCAGGGAGGGAGAGTTATCTGATGGCAGGTTTAGGGGCAGGATGTCTGTGGCCAGGATTAAAAGAGGTAAAGTGGGAAATTCACCCCTTCCTGCCCTCTCTGAGGGTTGCGCTGGCCCATCCCCTCCAGTCACCCTCAGGTGGCCTGGAAGGATGACGAGCAGTGTCCAGGGGACCACACCCGGTGCCTGAAGACCAGGTTGTACCTGGGGAAGGCAGCAGTGAGTCTGGAGGTCCAAGACTAGAGTTTTAACAGCTATGTCCACCCTGGCGAAGTGACTCTGATGTGCCCCTTTAATGTCAAAGGTTTCTGTTTCCTGACTTGTCATGTGGGGCTCAGATAGGGTGACATATAAGAAAGATCTTGGAGGGGCTCTACAAACACACACAGCACACACACAGCCACTCAAGCCCTGTCGGCCTGGGCAACCAGGGACAGCGGTCACGAACCAGGAGCCCAGTACCAGCTCTGCCAACAAATTCCCGATTGAGTTCTAGAATGCATTGTTGGGGCTCAGTTTCCCCTTCTGTAGCTTCTTAATGTCTTAGAGCCTTGCTGGCTGAGGCTGGGGGCTACACAGGCTGGGAGCTGCCTCGCCTACAGAATGAGCCTCAGGGAGAAGCAACACTCTGGAAATCAGTGTGGGTACTGAGGGGGTGGCTGCTACCTGGTGGGAACAAGGCTTCGCTGCAACCTCAGCAGTAGTAAATGCAGAGACTTTGGAGCCAGATGGCCTGGGTTCAAATCTTAACTTTGCCATTCATTAGCTGTGTGACCTCAGCCAAATTATTCAACTTCTCTGTGTCTCAGCTTCCTCATCTGTAAATTGGGGAGGATAACAACTCCCTTGAAGGGTGGTTGTAAGGATTAAGTGAGTGAATATGTTGAAAGCACTTGGAAGAGTACCTGAGGATTAATAAGTCCTCAAAAAGCGTTTGATTAAGAAGAGGGAGCCGATCCTGGGTGAGGCAGGTGGGGGTTTTCGTGGACTCTTCACTCTCCCTCAGTCCACATCTCATCATCTCCACTTTTACCTCCCAGAAGCTTCGGTTTTCTTTGAATCCTACTCCCACCCCCATCTCTTTGGTACAAACCTGGTTCAGTCTTTCCTTTCTTTTCAAAAGAACTCCTAGAACAGCCTCTACCTGCTTCCGCAGGCTCTGGCCTCTACTACCAGCATAAATGATCCAGCACACAGGCCTGATCCTCCGGGCTCAAAACCCTTCACTGGCTCCCACCGGCTCCCTCGTGCCTTAGGGGAAAGCTTCAACTCCTGAGAAGGTTCTCTCTGTGTGTCAGGCCCCTGCCTGCCTCTCTAGCCTCCTGTGCTGCCCCCTTTCTCCTTCACTAACTGCTTGTCTTTCCCCCAGCCAAAACATTGCTTCTCACCGCCATGCCTTCGCTCAGGCAACACCTTCTGCTCAGGACGCCTCTTCCCTCTCCACCTAGCCAATGCCTTATCTTTTAACACTTAGCTTACCGTCTCCTGCTCCATCTTCAGGCTGGGCTAAATAGCCCTCTTTGGTGCCTCTATAATACCCACTGCATACCTGTCATTTACTACGTGATGACCCAATTAATGGCTTATGATAATGTGAATCTGGGCTTCTTGCTCCTTGTTTCCTCGGGGCTGGCATCGTGCCCTAGACTGTTGAATGAATGAATGAGTTAGTGAGTGAGTGAATGAATGGACTTGTTGTCACATGGTGACCATGTGGCCAGTGTGGGTGGGTGCTGTGATTCCTGAAACTCCTCAAGTGTCTCTGAATGACTGAGAAGCCTTAAGACCCAAAGCAATGATTCTCTAATAGTGGCACCCCAGACAGCTAGTCAGGATGGAAATGACAGCCAGGCTATGCAGTGGGGGTCACTTTAAGCAGGGCTCTGTCTCAGTCATCAACAGTTGACAAATATCTGTTGGGCACATGTTGTGTGCCAGCGCTGTGCCAGGCAGCGGGGCTATGTCACAGCCCTACCCTGAAGGAGTTTACCGTCTAGTCTGGAGTCCAGCAGGGCATCCAGACACTCTCATCCTCATCCCAGCCCCTTTACCGCTTTCTAGCTCCCATTACTGCCAGAGTGTGACAGAACCTCAGGCACCAGTGTTTTGGGACAAAAAAGCCCAGAGAGAGAGAGGGATTCACCCCCAGTCACAGCACTGGGGCTGTTCCAGCCCAGTACTCCCATCCACACCCCAGGCAGCTGCTACTGAGAACCTGGCATGGCTAGGGAGTGGGTGTGGACACGCAGCCCCCTCCCCTCAGAGTCACCCAAGCCCTTGGTGCTTTATGGGCTGCCTGGCTCCCACAGCTGGATGGGTCTTCAGAGGGTGGAGCAAGAGTTTCCGCCAGGCAATCTGTTTCCAGGAGAGGCCAGGACAAAGTTTAATGGGATCCAGGCCTCCTTCCTCAACCCTTTGGTCAGATGCCTTGTTAACCCGTCTTCCCATGCATGCGCCTGCCTCCCCAGCCAGCGTTGCAGAACCTCAGAGGCCCCCAACCTAAAATGCTATCCTCCTGCTGTCTCACCTCAGGTCCCCACTGGACAGCGCTGTCTTTGGGATTGGACAGCTCTTTGGGCCACCAAATCTCTTTAAAGAGGCCTCTCAGTGAGAGTCACATAGAGACACTATTTTTTGGGGGGGGGAAGTTGTCAGTTGAGAAGAAGTGAGAGTCCTTGGGAGGAGCACTCAGGAGGGGAGCCTGCAGCTGGTAAAGCCATGGAGGCTGGGCTATCCCAAGGGGAGAGTGGGAGCTGAGACGGGAGTGCTGACCCCAAGTCACAGGTAAGTATGACGGGTGCGGGGTGGGGTGGGCAGGGGAATAGCTGAAAACAATCCAACATCTCGCTGACGTCCTGTGGTCTTCAGTGAAGTTGAGGCAGCCCTGGGAAGTAGGCAGGGTATCGCTGCCTGCCTTTCACTTAGATATTAATATTAATTAATAATAATGTTACCACAAATACCTCATTTCCTTCTCCCAGCACCCTATGAGAATTCAGAAAGGCTAGGCAATCTGTCCAAAATCACACAGCTGGTGAATGGTCCCAAATTTGGCTAACTTCACAGCCTCCCCGCAGAAGCACCCTCTGACCTTCCCACAGAAGCCCACCAGGAGCAGAGGCCTATTCCAGATCACAGCAGAGTCACTCAGCTAACGAGGGACTCCCGTTTCTGTCCAGAACTGTGGGCATCTTTATCTTCCTCTCCCAACCCCTCTTTCACCTTCGCTGAGCCTGAGGTGGCCTCACCTTCCTCCCCGCAGAGGTGGGACGAAGAGCTGGCCACCTTCGCCAAGGCCTACGCTAAGCAGTGCGTGTGGGGCCACAACAAGGAGCGCGGGCGGCGCGGTGAGAACCTGTTCGCCATCACTGACGAGGGCATGGACGTGCCGCGGGCGGTGGAGGAGTGGTACGTGGAGCGGGAGCACTACAACCTCAGCACTGCCACTTGTGACCCGGGCCAGATGTGCGGCCACTACACGCAGGTGCGGTGCGAGGCCGGCCTGGGGGGCGCTGGCGGGCGGGGAGGGCTGCAAGGGCAGGGGGCGGCCCCACAGGAGCAGTGGGCGGGGCGGGGCCACCAGTCCCATCGCCTCCTGCGAGTGTCCTAGTCCACACACTCTAAGCCCCTTTAGATCCTTCATAAAAATCATCTCTCCACAGTTATCAGTGGTTGTCTAGGCCTCTGACGACTTCGTCTTCTCAAACTGACTAATCCATTTTCAGCTTACTCGTTAAAAACCACAATCTGAAAACCTAGTCTGCCCCTCTCGGTCTCCTGGTACTGCGGAGGCCTAAGCTAGGTGTCTCAGAGCCCGTTTCCCCCTGAACGGCAGTTGTAGTTATCCTATGAGACGATCCTGACCAAGCGCTAAGCAGTCCTGTCCTCTGGCTTAAGTTATGCCGAGCTTTTGCTCCAGCAAAAGCGTTTGTAAGTAAGCGTTTCCCGTCTGCCTTCTCTTTCACTGCCCTTTTTCTGTCATTTCTCATAGTGTCTAAGTTGCTGCTTCTAATCTGCCAAGGACAAATAAAGCAAATAAACAATTTTGTTTATTTAATTTTTCTTTTTCTTTTAAAAACTTTGTGTAAGTAAGAGCAAATTGTCCCTAAGGGAGGGTTTCAGGGGGTCTTCTGAGAGCAGCCACTTCGTGCTTATGTCAGGGTTCTCGTTGCAGTTTGGAAGTTTGAGTTTGCAGATAAGAGGTGTAAGGGTGTGTGTGTGGCGGGGCGAGGGGTTAACATTAGTGTTACTGAATTCTTCTTTTCCTCTTCCTAATGCTTATTTGTTGTTCAACAATAACACAAAGACAAGTTTTTTTTTAAGACAAAAATAAGCCAACTGTCTTCCCACCCATATCCACCAATTCGATTTTCCAGTGCCTCATTTGAAGGGTATTTTTAGTGCTGATTTTTAAGGCAGGAAATCCCAACATCACCCGCTCAGATCAGGAAGTTGTGAGGGTGCAGCAGCCCTCCCTCTCCACTTCTCTCTGTACCCTGCTACCTGTCACACTCCCCTCCCCACCCCCGTCCTCCACAGGGATTCCTGGCAGTGCCCAGCAGAAGTGGCTCTGCCCAGCCTCCACCCTAGGGTTCTCTAGGGCCGAGTGGACATATACTCAGTCATTTCTGCTGGGAGATGTTCAACAACGGGGGGCCCTCAGCTGATTTAAGCAGAAAGATCCCAGTCCTGGAGTGTGTGCAGTATTAATAGACAACAGCCTGAGCCTGATCTCACAGCAAAAACTGGACTCGGTTTGTGAGACTCCTGGGCAGTCTGGGCCTAGAAATAGCTAGGGGAGGCTACTGGTCTCAGCCCACGGTAGTGCACAAAGACTCTTTTGACGTTTTAAATTTTATACTTAAGATACAACTCTTTCTAGCAGCTAGGAGACCCACACTTAGAGATGGCAGAGCAGGTCCCTGCTTACTTGAGATTTGGGAAAGTTCCACTTCCAAAATGGTTCCTCCTGTTCCCTTCCTTGGATTTTGCTTGTTGCTGATGTTTAAGATTCTCCCATTGGTTTCCTTTGGAAATACACCTTGTTTAAAATGCAAAAGCCTCTAGGAACAGCCTGAAGGAAGAATTCATGAGAATATATCAAAATGGAAGGTTTTCAGAGGCAGAGAGGCCTGGTGAAATAGTGGTTGGCAGGGGAGAGCAGTCTGTTCAAGACAAATTCCCCTCCCCGCCCACTCCCACCCCTTGAGCTCCCTGTTCAATGTATGTCCTCAGGATCTTGGATCTTATAGGCTGTAAGGATTGCTCCTCTCCCCACCTGTAGAAGGCTAGTACAGAGACACAGTACCTGGGGGCTGTGCCAATCACACCGAACTGTTGGGTTTGCCCTCCTTCAGGTGGTCTGGGCCAAGACTGAGAAGATTGGCTGTGGCTCCCACTTTTGTGAGACGATCCAAGGGATTGAAGAGACCAATATCCATTTGCTGGTTTGCAACTATGAGCCCCCGTGAGTCCGAGGGAGCCCTACTGGTGGTCAGAGTCAAAGGGAAACTGGGTTATACACAGTCTAAGGGTGTGGGAGGGGGATAACCTGGAGCCTGTGCCCTTATACCCTCTGGGGAGCTGCGAGGGCACCTATAGGAGCCTACTCTTGTAGACCCAGCACGTTAGTTGGGGGCAAGTAAGAGCCAGGGCCACTCCCGCTGTAGGTGTGTGTCTGAGGGTCGGGGCGTCGCTCAAGACCTCCCCACCCCTAGCATCTTCCTGGCCTCCTGCAGGGGCAACGTGAAGGGGCAGAGGCCCTACCAGGAGGGGACCCCGTGTTCCCAATGTCCCTCTGGCTACAGCTGCGAGAACTCCCTCTGTGGTGAGTTGGGGATGGGGTGGGGAGGGAGAGGAAAGATAGGGAAGGGACACCAACCAGGTGGTCGGGAGGCTCTTGTGGCTTCTGAGCGATGCATGGACAGGGGAGGGGTTGATGGGACGCGACCTCCAGGGGCCCTCGGAGGTCCCACCCCATCCGGGTTCCCAAGCCCGTTTTGCCCTCCTTTCGCAGCCACTTTGGCGTCCAGTCATCCCAAGTGAGTGGATTTCAACCTTCCAAGCAGAAGGCAGCAGAGTCGGGAGCCGCGCGTGGGCGTGGGTCAGGCGGGGAAGTGGGAAGCCTGAGTGGGCAGGGCCTATTGGTGGGCGTGGTCAGAAGGACTCCAGTTGGCGTATTAGGAACTGGAATCCAGCTGGAGAAGAGCCCTGAAAAAGTGGAAGTGCAAGAGCAGGGAGGACTTGAACAAGGAGGTGGATAGAGGAACAACTGTGTCAATCAGAAGAAATAACATATTATCAATGAGGGACATATTCGCTGGAGGGGGTGTATATGTGTGTGTCTTTGTGGGATATTTGGTTGCCTCACCTTGACTGCGGTGGGGTGAAAGATACGGGGTCCTGCTTGAAGCGCTAATGTCCGGCCTTGTTTCTCTTAGCAGAACCCATCAGAGGCTCGGAGGAGGCTCAAGAGTTGCCTCACCTGGTAACTGAGACCCCATCTTCCCTGGCAACTGAAGCCTCAGGCTCTAGGAAAGGGGGTAGCTCTTCTTCCCTAGCAAGAGAAACACCATCCTTCTTGGTAACAGAGGTCTCGGGCTCCCTGACAACCAAGGCTCTACCTGCTGTAGAGACCAAGGCCCCATCTTCCCTGGCAACGGAAGGCACCCCCTCCATGGCAACCGAAGTTCCCCCTTCCTTAACTAGTGAGGTCCCTTGGTCTTTGCAAACTCAGAGCCCGTTCTCCTTGGATGAGGGGCCAGCTACCTCCCCCAAGTTGACCCATGGTCCCATCTCCAAATCGGTAGACAAAGAGGCCAGTGAGACCACAATGCCCTCCAGGAGCCCAGAGAGTTCTGTGCACCTCAAGGTGTCCCTGACAGGGACACAAGAGCTGCTACCCAGCTCCCAGAGGGAGGGCAAGGATGAGGCCGAGTTGCCTTCTTCCAGGGAGGTCTTGGTTTCAGCTTTTCCAACCCAGGCTGAGCCAGGTGAGCCACATGCCACCCTGGACCACACGGGGCACACCTTCTCCAAGTCCCTGCCCAACTTCCCCAATACCTCTGCCACCGCTAATGCCATGGGCGGACGAATCCTGGCACTGCAGTCATCCTTTCCAGGTAAGGCCTCTAGTGTTCTACCTTCCCTCCTGACTCCAGATTGTCAACACTGTCTCCAACATAGGTGGTCAGGGCATAGGGAACATGTACCCTCTGAATAGGAGCTTGCTCCCTGAGTGCTGGGGCCCTCCTTGCATGCCTGGTGGAATGAGTGGGGGCTCAGGCAGAACTATCTCCAGGCTGAGGCAAACCTTCTCCCTCCCTACAGGTACAGAGGATCCTGTAAAGCCTGAAATCCATTCAGGGATGAACTCGGGCCCTGGTCGCATCTGGGGCCCTCTCCTGAGTCTACTGCTACTGCCACCCCTAGCGCTGGTTGGAATCTTCTGAATTTCACTCAAAGGCAAGGCCTGGTGGGGGGACCCTGGCCTCATGCTCACTCTGGATTGTTTTTCTCCAAGAGACCCCAGCTTCCTGGACAAGTCCTGCTCTGTGGCCCAGCAGCCCCCTCACGCCAGCTTCCGGCTGGACTCCATGCCAGTGCCAGTCCCTGGCACTGTCTCGGGAATGCCTCTGCCTCTGGGGTAGCCCACCCCTCAGCACGCTGCAGGCTGTTCTGAGCAGTGTTCCTATGGCCATGGTCCTGCTCTTCTAGGGACAGAAGATCTCAGGGCTCCCCAGGAACCCCTTGGACCCTACCAGCCCCTGGCCTCTTCCTGGAGTCCTGGGATGTTCCCAGGCATGCCTTCCCAGGGTGAGGTCAGCTGTCCTCTGTCGCCTCCCCACCCTGTCCCCAGCCCCCCTAACAAGATGCTTCTTGGCTGAGAGCCCTCTGGGAGGGAAAATCTGCAGGGCCTGTGGCTCACCCAGACGTCTTGGCCTGGCTGGCAGAGAGCTCAGGCTGCCACCTGATAACCGCACATCTGGTCTGGACGCCTCCTGCCCCTCCTGTGTCAGTCCATGTGGGTAGGTGGGGATTCTGGGGTATCCCTGCGTGCCTGGCCTGGGGCTGTCTATCTACGCAAGGTAGGGGGTTCTCCCTCAGTGCCTGCCTCTCCCTGGACTTGCTGTGTAGCCGGTGGGGGTGGGGTAGGTGTGAGGGGCAGAGCAACAAGCCCCACCTGGTGGGGTCCTGTGGGTGGGAGGGCAGAGACCAGGAAAGGGAAGCAGCCCCAACCCCTGAAGTGTAAGAGCACCCATAGTCTCCATTCTTGCGAGGAGAGGGTGGCCCTGAAGAGGCTGAACACTTCCTCCTACCAACCTGTAGCACCTGTTCCTTCTCTCTCACATTCCCTCTATTTCCAAATAACTCCATTTAGTTCTTTGGAGCACCCTTTCTTACCTTCCTATAACCTATCCCCCACTCCAAGTCTTCAGGTTGCTCGCACGGAGGGAAAAGGGCCAAGGGAAAGCAAGGGTGCTGGGCTGACTCTCCCAGCTCCAAGTCACCAGCAGGGCCAAACTGGTTTTGGGGCCCAGGGTCGAGGAGGAGCATGACAACCTCTTTCACAGGAGCGCTGCTACCCAGGCCCACCTGGAACACAAGGTCAGAAATGTAGCTCACACATGGCTTTGCTAACCTTAGTATTGGAGGGGTCTTGGGAAAGATTCTGGAGACACCTCCCCTTCCAACACTCCGCCAGGGGAGCACAGCAGGATTGTCCACAAGTGCTGTGGGGCAGAAGAGCACAAGTGTGTGTGTGTAGGGAAAGCAATAGTAGACAAATGAGGGTGACTTGGGACCAGGCTGGGGTTGGTGAAGAGCAGAGTTACTGTCTCTAGGCCAAAGCAGTGTGAGCAGTTAAACAGGAAGCATCCAAATCAGGCCAGGGCTGCACACCTTCCAGATATGTATATGATATAATGTATCTCTATTAAGATAGAGCTCATATGACATTAAATTTACTCATTTAAATGGTAACCTTCAAGCCCTGACTGGTGTGGCTCAGTGGGTTAGGCATCATCTTGCAAAACAAAAGGTCACTGGTTCAATTCCTGATCAGGACACATGCCTGGGTTGCAGGCTCGGTCCCCAGTTGGGGGTACTTGCAAGAAGCAACTGATCCATGTTTCTCTTTCCACATCAGTGTTTCTCTCCCTCTTTCTCCCTACCTTCCCTTCCCTCTACAAATAAATTGTATCACTCAATGGTTTTAAGTGTGTCACAGGGTTATGCAGCTATCAGACATGGTCAACTTTGAAACATTTTTATCCCCCCAGAAAGAAACACCATACATTAGCAGTCACTCCTTCTCCTTCCAACTCTCCCTCCCCTTCTCAACATTTTCTCATTCTGTCGGTTGTCTTTTTAATTTTTGTTAATGATACACATCTTTTGAACACAAGTTTTAAATTTTGACAATGTCCAATTTATCAATTTAATGTTATGACTAAGAAACCAGGGCCTAATCCAAGGTCACAAAGTCTTATGCCTTTATGTTTTCTTCTAAGAGTTTTCTAGTTATATACTTTTAAATCTGATACATTTTTAGTTTTCGTATGTGGTATAAAATGGAATCCAACTTCATCCTTATGCATGTACATGTCCCATTGTCCCAGCACCTTTTGTTGAAGATTATTCTCCCCCCATCTAATTGTCATTACCACTGTCAAAATCAGTTGGCCATAAAAGCCGTTTGTTTCTGGACTCAATCCTACCCCATTGGCCCGTATGCCTATCTTTATGCCAGTGCCACACCATTACTGTAGCTTTGCAGTTAAGTTTTTAAATCAGGAAGTGCAAGTCCTCCAACTTTACTCTTTTTCAAGACTGTTTAGGCTATTCTGGGCCCCTTGAATTTCCATATTAATTTTAGTATCAGCCTGTCAAATTTCTGCAGTCAGCTGAGGTTTTAATAGTGTGTGTAATCTGTCATCTTAACTATGTTACTTACGCCTTCCAATCCATGAGCAGGGGATGTGTTTCTATTCATTTAGGCCTTCTTTAATTTTAACAATGTTTTAGTTTTCAGTGTTAAGTTTTTCTTTTGTTAAATTTGTTCATCAGTACTTTGTTATTTTTGATGCTGTTGTAAATAAAATTATTTTCATTTTTCCCTTTGTTTAATTGCAAGTGTATAGAAATACCATTGCTCTTTGTATAAAGATTCTGAATCCTACAACTTTGCTGAATTATAGAAGTATTTTTAGTGGATTCCTTAGGATTTTTTACACATAAGATCGATCATATTATTGACAGAGATAGTTTTACTTCTTCCTTTCTGATCCAGGTAATTTTTTTTCCTTGCCTAATTGCACTGGCTAGTCCCTCTAGTGCAATGCTAAGCAGCAGCAAGAGCAACCATCTTTTTCTTGTTCCTGATCTTAGGGGAAAACATTAGGTCTTCCACCATTCAGTGTTACTTGTGGGCTTTTCATACTTACCAGGTTATATCATTGATCAGGTTGAGGCTGTTCTCTATTCTTAGGTTTCTGGATTTTTTATTTTAAATCATGAAGGGTATGGAATTCTGCCAATTACTTTTTTGGTGTCTACTGAGGTGATCCTATGGCTTTTGTTCTGTATCTGTGGATAAAAGTGCATTATGCTGATTTCCAGATGTTGGTCCAAATTGTGTTCCTGTTTTCTTACACTGCCTCCTGGGTCCCATGAGGCGTTCAGCTGTGGAAGCCCCTGGGCACTGCAGAACTGTGGCGGCCCAAGCCCTATTCCCTAGTTTTCGAGTGGACCCTGCCTCCTGTGAAGCACACCTGTGGTCAGCCCTCAGGAAAACTGTCACATGAGGGAACCTATCCAAGACCAGGAGCAGGGACCTCTTTAGAAGCTTATTTGGGGGGAAATAACATGTTGTTCCACACAGTCAAGCCAGCCTGTGACAAATGGGCAGGGAGGGGATGTGTCAGCACAGGCCCATGAGGACACGATGGGCGGGTATGTTCAGAGGGCAGGGGGCCAGCACTCGGGCCTCTCGTATCAGGGCGGGGAGGGGTCAGCTCCAGCACCATGCTACACGGCCCCCAGGCATCTGGGGAACAGCGTATCAAGAGGGACTCCAGTGGGGGCCCAGCACAAGATTCCTCTGCCACCTCAGGCTTTATTACAGGGGGTCCCAAAAGGGCTGTCACAGGCTTTTTCCAGCCTTGTCCATCAGAATTAAGTGTTCCAGGAAGCAAGGAGGGTGACTGGCTTCCCAAAACATTCCTGCTTCCATCACCCCTCCTTTTGCTGACAGCTCAGCTTCTCTCCTGACCAACCTCCTCTGTCAAAATGTGGACCTTGTCATTTTAGTCTCCTTGCCTGACAGGGAACATGCCAGGTGCTCAGAGGGCAGGTGAGGCCTCAGCCCTCAAAGGCTGAGGGAACCAGGGAACAAAGGGAGCCTTTACACAATACGTGCACCTAAATATTGAGGTGAAAATTTGCTTTAGAAGTTAGGGGTAAAACCTGAACTCAGCTCAATTAAAAATATAGAGGGAGGGGCCCTTCAGGGCAAGCTCAACACAGGACTGCAGAGAGGCAAGCAGCGCTAAATCTGGGGGACCTTAGGAAGTAATCAGCACAGACATAGGATTTGAATGCGGAGCAACAAGAAGAAAAGTTACCTCTAACAGTGGCCACTGTTATGGGAAGCCACCCTGGGCTGTAGAAAGGCAAAAGGCTGTGAGGCACACTCATCCCTGAAGGGCCTTCCTTCTCTACAAGAATGATGGTGGCAGGGCCTGGCCCACTCACCTAGCCACATACTCCCCTGTCCTGCTACTTTAGCTATCAGAGGTGAGTACAAGAACTAAGCGGCCTCAGCCAATGTACATTTATAAGGACCCCCACTGAGGCACTTCCATGTGTTCTTGGGGAATAAGGATCCCTTAGAAACTGCTCTTGAGTCAACTGTTACTAGGCCACTGGGGAAAGCCAGTTCTGCAAAAGCGTCCAGGGGCCTTGCCAGGGGGTGACCCCATCCTCCTCCGTCAGGAAGCATGACCAAAGTCACCAGACTGCAATGTTAGAGCAAGGGCAAAGAAAAACCCACAGGAACCTAGCTGGACTTCACAGGAATTCAAATCGCATTAGATGGAAGCCCATGATCTCCAGGACAGGACGTTTTATTTGTAAGTTTTGCCTGTTTATAGAACCCGGCGTTTGGCAGAAGTGACTGGAGGGGCGCTCTGCCTTTTCTAGAGAAGGCAGAGCTTGGTGCTTATGCTGGTCCCATGCCGGCCCCTTCTGTAATCTTGTAACCACTGCACCGAAAGACTCAGTAAAAACTGCAAACGCTGGACAGTGCAGAGAAGACAGTTAGGGGTTTGGGTGGAACATTTTCTGAAGATGAGAAGCCTGTCTCTCTGGTGACAGGTCCATGCACTACTTGTTGATCTGTGAACTGGCATCTCATCATGGTCTGATTGTGAAAATCGTCCAGTCTCCCTGCCCCCCAATCCAGGCTGATCTGCACTGAGCCTGGCACTTCTCATCCCAGGCTGAGCTGCTCCAGCCCTGTGGCTCCACAGCCCGTCCTCACACAAACACCAACGACTGGGAAAGGCTGCAGTTTTTAAGCTCATCAAAATAAGAGATTTCCCACACAACTCCAAATCACCACCAGTACATTTATTTGAGGGAGGAAGGGTCAAATCTTATCAGGAACTTTTAAACTGGGTAGGACTATAGACAATGATCTTCCTAACTTCTGGGTGTGCACAACTGCACAGGTAACTAGATCCTGCATACGAGGCATCACCATTAAACCGATGAGCATTTGATGAGGGGACACATTGTGAGCGGCTACATGATTTCCCATTCAGAAGGTGCTGCCTTTGTATCAGAAAAGTAGTGTTGAGGGAAACAAAGGCAGAACCCAGCAATTGCTCCCTAGCACAGGCCTGGACATGATGGTGGCCTCGTGAAAAGGGATCACGCCCTATTTACAAGCAGGAGCAGTGCTCCCAGCTGAGCTGCAAGGTGAGAGCTGGGGCTGACCGGGGTGTGAGGGGGGTGGGATCTGACACCATGAGCCTCTGCCCATCCAACCTGGGCCTCCACAAGCCATTCTCTGGCCCCCTGCACACAACAGACTTAGCAAATCTGTGAAGGGGGTTCTGCCCCAGTCCCTCAGCCCTGCCCCACCTTCCCCAGGTCTAACAGATGACCAGTTACTGGGCACAGCCTCACCCCCACCCAACCCCCCGTTTCTGGACAGACATGTGGCAAACATGGACGCTGAAGCCCAGCTGGGCAGGAGCACATCTAGATGTTGCTGGGTTGAAGTTGTCTTACAAGTGCCCACGATGAACAGGCCTCACCCACAGTGGCCAGGCTGAGACAGCATGTGTTTAGTGATTCAGGTTACTCCAGGGCAAAGCACGATCCTGATGACACCCGGCGGAAAAGAAGGCTGGAGCCGCGGAAGAGCTGGCCCTGGATTGAAAGGAACAGTCAGGTCAGTCAGTCAAAGGGGAGGCCAACCTTCACATCCTACCCCAGAGCAAGGCCGGCATAAAGCAAAGAAGGCTCCAGCAGCTCAGGGAGCCCAGGGTCGGGGTGGAGGGCCTAGGCTTGCATTCCAGAATGGCAGGGTCGCAGCCTGCCCTGTGCTTAAGTGGTTCACGTCATACCGCAAGGTGTCCAATGTGGATAGGCTACTTGGTAGGCACCCCGCAAAGAGGAGGGTACTGGGGAGTACTGCTCATTTGGCTTCAGAGCCCAAGTGGTCCAGGCCTCCTCCAATGCCTACAGGATGTGATGCATGTAGAACAGACCGGAGTCGCGGGGAAGAACTGCACCCTTCTCTTGCCTCACTGCTTCCCTCCTATCTGTCCTCTTCTTAACCCGAGGCCAGTCAGTTCAATGGCTGCTCCCAGGCCACTGCCCCATTTTACAAGGCAAATGCAAGCCTAGGAAAAGGCAACACTCTGCCCTGGACACCAGGACCCTTGAACCCTGGGTCCTGGAGCTCCAGCCAGCCGGAAGGTGCTTGGGCATAGGACATAAAACCCCAAGAATGGCCCCCTCACCGGGCTCACCATGTGGCCCAGCTCAACCCTCACGCTCTCCTGGGCACCAGGATGTCCAGCAGGAGGGCTCGGCCTCCAGCAGCCAGCTGCCTGGCAGCAGTTGGTCTCAATTCCATGACTGCATCTCCAGCCCTGTTACTCAAGGACTAAGACGGGTTCTTGGGCTTCGCCACCTCCCCATGGCTCCCTCATACTTGTTCCAAGAGTCTTTAAGAGTTGAAGGAAAGGGGACCTTTTCTCATGTAAATTTTTAAGTAAACTCAGATCTAACTACCTCAAATCTTTCCTAAAATATAGTAAAAAGTCAACTTCAATGCCTTAAAGCAAGTCTACATCCTCTTTATCCTCCCAACTCACAGCACTGGAATCCATGACAACCTTTTATCTTTCCACTCAATGAAATGCCCACAAAACCATCTCATGTGCTCCATGTGTGGGAACAGGAAAAACCTCCTCCTCCGGGAGCCTGCTTACCTGCACACTCAGGTACTTCCAGCAGTGAATCCAGGATTTGAACACTGGGGAGTAGGGGGGGAGCCCAGCCTGCAGCCTGCCAGGGAAGGAGAACATGTGAGAAACCCAGAGAACACGGAAGCTGATCAGCCAGGGAAAAGGAGACCTCGTGAAGGAATGGCTTGGAGCTGCCACCACCCACATCCTGAACCAGTCATCCCAAGGGGGCGCAGTGAACCCCGGAGGAAGCCAGGGTGCTCAGTGGGATGAATCCACACAGCCCTGGTGGGAGGGGGCAGAGAGCTGGATGAGCTCAGCTAGATCCCCACAGCAGCCCTAGCAGACTGCCTGGTGGAGGGGCGCACACGTACCCACAGTTGTTCACAGCCATGAGGTCGCCGACCAGCAGGAAGGGGTAGGTCAGCATGCTCACTGCAATCTGAAACCCAGGGAGACCTGAGTGTCCGCGGCCCCCTCACCAGCACCACCCCCCAGGTCCCAGGGAGCAAGGACTCGCTGTGCTAATACCCTACATTATGGCCATTCTCTCCAAAGCACCTCCTGCCCCGAGGCCCACAGGGCAGTGGGAAGGGCAGCTGGCTTGACTTACCCCCATCACAAATTTGGTATAGCTCCGGATGGCCAGGGCCTGGCTGAACTAAAGAGACAGAAAGGAAGACTGGTTTGCCACAGACACCTCAGAATGCAGACATCAGATATGCACACCCCCGCCCCGCTGCCTGGTCTGTAGTCCTTTCACCCCATCCTCCTCTGCCCTGGCCTCACACACACTCTGCACACACTATGTTCCTTTCTGGGCCTGCCAGCAGCTTCCATGACCTTGTAGCAGAGCCAAGAGAAGATGCGGGAGGCAGGAGTTGGATAACCGGACTGAAGGACATCCATGACCTGGCTGGGGATGGTGAGCAGCAGACGTGAAGGCCAGGCGAGTGGCGTCCCTGGCTGCTGGCCTGCGTAACCACGCTGAGCTGCGAGCTCCAAGGGCTTGGCCTGCATCTGTCTTGATTAATGTTCAAGGCTTGGCAGCCACCTCAACTACCCAGGCACAAAATCCTAGTCTTGTAGCAAAATGGGAGGGGAAAGTCTGGGCTTCCTATCATCTTCTACCTCAGCAAGCTCTCGCCCCCTTCACACCCCACCTCCTAAAGCCCACTTGGCCCATGGAAGGGGCTACCTATTCCTGAGCTTCCTATGGTGTGAACATTCCACCAGATGGATACCCTGCAACCTTGGGTGCAGGTCTGATCAGCCCTCTGACTGAGTGGCAGCTTCAGCTCAGTCTTTAAACCATACACAGAAAAGCACTGAAAAATACTTTCAATGGAGCTGTGGACTGCTGCTGTTGGTGACGTTAGGTGCAGCAGTCCCTGTTCAAACACCTGCCCACCTAGGCAGGGGGAAACCAATCAGCTGGGGACACTCCCCTACCCCAAGACACCCCAGCTGTCCCCGCCTGGCTCTGTGTGATTGCAGCAGCTCTCCCATCCAAGAGGCCCCTGAGAAAGGGCAGGGCCATGGCTACTGTAACTACAGATGGGAGCTGGCCTCTACAGAGCCACTTGAATTTGTTCACATTGAAAGGCCAGGAAGACCCACCTACCCAAGTCAAATAGGCTGACAATTTCCCTGAGCAGAGGCTCTTGGCAGGGATGGGGCCCTCCTTGCCACAGACATGTGCCCAGACACACACACACAACTTCCCAGACATAGACACATGTAGACTATGACACACATGAACCTCCCCCCAGCTGGGCTGGTGATTCTGGCAGGCAGGTTCCTAACTCCCCCTCACCTTCCTCGCTGAGGTTGGCAATCTGCTGTTACAATGACTGGCTACCAGAAATCCCCCACCCATCACTGTTCCCCAACTCTCCTCTTGATTCAGGCAGAACCAGCCAACTCATCATGTCCCTGGATGCGTTTCTTCAACAGCGCCTTTTAGAAGGACCACGGCCTCCCTGTGACTGACCCAACCTGCAGAGAGGTCTGTGCACAACAGGCCGTGTAGGCTGCTGCTAACAAAATAGTGGGGTACTCCTGGGTAGTGCACTTCCTAGCTGATTTGAAAAACCTCAAGGAGGAAAGCACCCCGTCTGGCACAGTAAAATATCTAGTCCCTGCCTTGTCAATTCCCAGCCAAGTGCCTCTAGAGAGCCCTTTAATTTCTGGGTCCCAATTTTTCTATCTGTGAAACAGGATGGTATATCTGCCCTGTTCCATTTACAAGAGGGACAATGTCAGGATCAAATGTTATAATGTCCACAAAAGGATTTTAAAAGTATAAAATAAGGAGCAAAAGTTGAAGTGTTGTTAGCTCATCTATCTTCTGTTTCCTGATCTCTAGTTGGGTCCCAAGTCAAACCAGCCTTGGATAAGCTGGGATCTGTCTTATTTCTAAATCTGCCCAGGACGGGCATTCCATAAACTCCTCCTGGTTTCCTGTCTGGAGGGAAAGCCGACCTGGAGATGACCAGAGGGCCTCTTCTTAGACCACATCCCCAGAGGCCCTCCCTAGCCCTTGGGACCTGGCGTTCAGAATCCCAGAGTCCTTGAGTCTGCCCCAGACCCTGGGCACCAGCAGTACATGGAAAGATGGACAAGTCCTTGTTCCAACCAACCTGGGAACCTGGATTCTGGTCGTTTCCCAGCCCCCCTGGGGTGTCACTCACGCTGTCATCCACCAGGTAGGCATTGATGAAGTGGGCCAGCAGGTTACAACCCCACAAGAAAACCACATCTCCCAGGAGGTGAGGGATTAAGCCACTAAAAAACAAGGTGAGCAAAGATGAGCTGGGGAGGGAAGAAGAATCTTTCCTGGGGGCTCCACATGCTGGAAGCAGAATGTTCCAAGCTCTGAACTTCAGCATCCAACACCTCAGGCAGGAGGCCCGCAGGGCCCTGTGGGTCAGTAGCTACCCACACCAGGAAGGCAGCATTCCTTTCTCCAGGGGTGGGTTTCTACGCCACATGTGACATCACAGATTGGTTTACGGTTTTACAAGCAGTTTTCAAACCATACAAGCCAGGCCTGAGGATGTGAATGCTACTATACCTGGGATTTTCCAAGCACATTATGAAAGAGTGCCTACATGTTGGTAGTTTTCTCGTGGCCTCTTTATCTAATCAACTCTCACAAAACACTTTGCTCAATGCATCTGTTGTCCTCACCCCTTGCAATGTTCTAATGAAGACATTCCATGCAAGCCTTTACAAGGAGGACTGACTTTTAAAGTGGTAGCATTTGTGATAAACACCTCTGCCAAAAGATGTGGGAGGTTCCCCCAAAATACAGTGCTGAGGACAAAAAGCCAGAGTGAGACCAGTGGGTCCTGTGGGCAATGTATGGATTTTTAATATGCTTATTTACTTGTTTAGATATGGAATGACTTGAAAAGGTTTCCAGAAGAATGGCTCTCTTGGGAGGGGGAGCTGAATTGTGACTTTTGAATTTTTAAAAATCTTATTTCAAAATATTTAAAAAGTTCAAAAACAATATGCAACACATCTATGTTATGAGGAATATTAATAAACGCTCATGAATGCAATTTCTTAATCATGTTACTTCCACCTGTGCTCAGACTGACTTTCCACACATACCTTGTAGCACCTACACGTACTGCCTGTTCCACATAACACATTAAGAAATGGACAACCCAATGGTTAAGCCAATGGGAATGCTATTCACATGCCAGAATAAAACTTTACAATGAATGTGGAAAATGCCAGAGGTGGTGAGGTATAGTGTTTTAAAGTCTGATGTACCAGTCATATGGGCAAATATTTACTCATATATGTATACATGTATATATGCGTGTGTGTACATACACACAAAGAAACACACATATAAGTATGTGTGTATATAAATCAAGATTTTCCAACTTGGGCGCTATCGGTACTTAGGGCTGAAGAGTTCTTTGTTGTAGGGGCTGATCTCTGCACTGTGGGATGTCTGGCAGTATCCCTGGTCTCTACCCACTAGACACCAGTTGTGACAACCAAAAGATGTCTCCAGACAGTAGCAATGTCCCTTGGGGGGAAAAATCACCTCCTGATGAGAAATACACACAACCATAGTCGTTTCTGGATTAAATGAGAGTTCAGAAATAAAAACACTGGCCCACTATAAAGCCACAACATGAGTTAATAGACAGCCCATGTTTAGCATGTACATGTTACTGCCTAGACCTTTAAAGACAAAGCAAATGACACTTGTTAGGCCTGCTTTTGGGTTCCATTTGTGGATTATTCTGTCGGGACAGTCTTTTCGTTATGCGTTTTCGTTATAGGTGAAGCAAGGCAGGTGAGATATGGACAAGGAGCGCGGGGTTCTGTGGCCCTTGGGAGATCATGTGTCCTGTTGACAGGTGCTCTACACAATACACAAACACAGGCCCAGTGGGGCCCGGCTTCCTGACTTCTCAAGAGAAACCAAAAATATGAATTGTTATGTTAAATGTCCTAAATGTTAAATGTGAAGAGCTAATTTGTCAGAAACGCTGTTAAACCGAACCCATCAGCTGGAGTCAGCCTGTTGGTTGTCAGTGTTCGACCCCCCAGTCCATGTCACCAATTTTCAGTTACTTTTCAGCAGCAAAACCAAGGACGATGGAGTGCCCTAGCTCACATCCAGCCCCATGCCCTCCCCGGCCCTGGGGCAAGTGGATGCGGCCTTCGGGCTCAGTCCGGTCAGTACCAGAGAAACAGTACCATCTTTGGGTGAGCCATGATCTGGAAAGGGCAGGGCAGCGTTGGTCCGATGATCCGGAGCTCATACACACTGTGAAAGTGCAGCTACTCGGGCGGGGGCAGGGCCTGTGGTTAGTCTGAGGCCAGCAGCTGCGGCCTGAGAGGTTGAGAGTGAGGCTGTTAGTAGAGCCAGATTTGCAGTGTATAAACTCACGTACACAAAGAATCCCAGCAGCCCCTCCTCCTTGAAAATCTTCCCAATGGAGCTCAGCACGCCACTGTGAAGAAAGCAAGACAGAAATAGAGGTCACCTGGTCACCTGGAACAGCCCACCCCTCACCTCCTCACCCCTGCTGAGCCATCCAGTCCTAGCTGGGAGGGGCAGGGACAATTCTGTTAACCAGGCAGAACCCAGTGGAGAAGATTAGAAATAGAAAGCTCTGGCCTGGGGATGGGGGCACTTCCTAGTTCATGGAGACCGGAGAAACCCTACCACCACCACCGCCGCCACCACCACCAGAACCAGAACCCTAGCAGTCAGCAACCACTGTTCTCCGTGGTTCTGGAATTTAGAAATAACCCTTCCAAACCTGGGCTGTTGCACCATGACGGGTGCTTCTCCTACTTGGCCCTAGTGCTTATCTCTGCCCGAACAACCTTTGGGCAGAGAAGCCTGCCTGACTGACAGAGTGAGAGCAGGTGGAGTGGCAAGTGGTGAGAACCACCTTTCCAGAAGACAGAGGAGGAGCACAGGGCCCTGTAGCAGGAGGCCCTGGAATTAGACCGCCCAGAAACAGCCTGGGAAAAAGCAACTGGCTACCCCCAGCAGGGAGCTTAGGGACGAGTGCCCTGGTTACCACATCTTGTAGGAGACCAGAGAATGGGCTCCGAGGTGTGACAGGCAAAGGAGACTCAAGAGCAACCTCCGTGATCTGTGGCTAGCGATGCCAAGTGGCCTGTCCTTTATGAAGCTCTGCAAAGCCTAAGTGCAGTGGTGGCCTAGGAGAGAGAAAGGCGGTGGGAGCCAAAGCCCTGGCTAGTGCTGGTCCCAGGACACCGAGCCCTGCCAGGCCCCACTACCTTTCTTCTCAGGACAGTGGCTTGGCCACTCCTGGTCCCGTCTGCAAACCTCACACGTGGGTCTAGGGAAATGGGCCAATTTCCCATTAGTGAACCCAAAATGAGGCCCCATAGCAACTGAACTTCCTGGAGCAGTGGCCCCACAGGACAGCCGCAGAAAACAACTGAAGCCGGGGAACGAGAATCTTAGAGAGGAAGGGTAACGGGCATGTCCTCCTATCACATGCCTCTGGTCCTGGACGGAACATCAGAGGGGCAGGGAGGGCATAACTGCCACATGGAAGGCCTGTGTCAACATACCTATTCCCCCTGTAGCGCCCCCACGCAGTGTCAAACACGCAGGCGCAGGGTAAGTATTTGTTAATCAACTGAGGCGGACAGAGGAGGAAACGAGCTGTAAGCCAGGTGCTATGACAGCTGGAGAAATCGTGAGGGCACAATCTAGGGAGTCCAGGAGAGGGGCCTGGCTCAGTCTGGTTCCAGGACTCCTAATCCAAGCCAACTCCAATCCCACTCACCCCCTCTGCAGGGCACCCAGGCTTGTACCGGGCCGCTCGAACAAGAGACACAGAGAAAATGTCCCTGGACACAGACTAGGGAAACCACTACCATGTTCCCCTGAAGTCAGCACATTAGAACTAGGCCAGAAAAGGGGCAGTAACTGACCCAACACAGCCTGTCCTGGCAGACTCTGCATGGCGACGAGGCCACACCTATCTGTCCCAAGAATTACCCACCTGTACTTGGCTTCCCGTCCCACAAACTGAACCATGCAGCGCATTGAGATGACTGGGGAAAAAGAAAACACAGGTGACATGAGGCAAACACACACAAAGCCCATGACGGCCCAGCGGTGGGGTGCCCGCTGTAGTGGCCACTGCACAACACAGCCCGCGTCAGAGAGCGGGACGGCAGGAGGGCCTCTGGGCTTCCCCGTCACACCCCACAACCCTAGCATCCCACTTCCTCTGCCTGGGGGGAGCCCCAGCTCCCTTTGGACAGGACTCCTGGCATGTATATGTTACTAGACCTTTAAAGGCAAAGCAAATGATACTTGTTAGGCCCAGCTTTTGGGTTCTATTTGTAGATTATTCTGTCTAAACAGTCTTTTCAGTATGCGTTTTCTTTATAGGTAAAGTAAGGTGGGTGAGAGACACCAAAGAAGGTGTCTCTCCCCAGTGGGGTTGCCATGGAATACGCCTACCCCGCTGCCCAGCTAGAGTCCGCCAGGGGCCATCCCACGGCTGTGCTGCAGTCTCCAGGGGGGCTGCTCACCGTGCAGGGGGTGGGCCAGCATGCGGGACACGCACTGCATCATCATCTCGTAGGAGGTCTGCGAGAGAGCAGAGGGGGACACTCGGTTCGGCCTGTCTCTGGAGCAGGCACTCCTGGAGAGCCAAGAGTGACGAACAACCTGTGATTCCGCAGCTCCCATGTGGGCGCAGTCTACCTTAGATGGCCCCACTTGTCGACCCAATTCCCTCCACCCAGGAGTGCTGCTGGGTCCCAGCCCAAGCCCTGTGACGGCTAAAGGCTTTCTTGAGAGTCCCCATGTGTCCACAATGGGACTCCTTCTACGTCCCCCTCCTATGCAAGCACGAGGACCCGACTCTTGAGACTCTTCAGTGACCTGCCCAACTCGGCAATGAGAAATAACCCGACTCCCCTCCAAGGTCCTCACCCTCTCCAATTCGAATACCCACCTCTTTCACCACTTTCCTCAGAGAAGTCTTCATGTCATCCTTATTGGATACCTGCTCAATCTCATCCGGAGGGAAAACCTGAGACACAAAGAAACAGGAGGGCCAAAAGCAAAATACAGCTATGGCTCTTAAATGTAACTCATGGGGCAGAGACGGTAGGAAGCAGCTTCTACAACTTTCTCTGGAGTGATCATTAGCTGAGCCAGTATCAGGTAACCCCTAGGGCTGGACCTCAGGGGAAAAAGGCCCTGCCTGGTATCACAGCTGTGGACTGTGGGGGCGGGAGCCTTCCCAAGGAGTCTCAGAGTTGGGCCACCAGGGTTTGGAGCCTGGTGATAGTGGTGGGGTAGAGGCCCAACCAATCTGGGAATGGAGCAGCTGGACCAGGGCACATGGCTGCTTCTGGGGCGGCAGGGAGCTCAGGGAAACCTTGACTTTGCCCAGGGCTCACCTTCTTCATGCTGCCCCGAGTCACGGTGGAGAGGGCATTGGACATCAGCCGGGGGCTCAGGCCTCGGAAGAGCCCTATCTTCCCATCCACTTGCACAATGTACTTGGCTATAAGGAAGCAGAGGTGGTGGTGTCACGCCCAGCCCAGACACCCACTCCTGAGAAGCACTCACACCCTGACCAGGTGCCTGTCCCTCAGTACATGCTGCCGTCAGTCACAGAGGGGAGCATCTGTCCAGGACCCTGGAAGTGATTAGGCCCCACCCCCAATTTCTTCTCTAGTCCCTGTTCCTTTGTGTAAAAGCCTTCAAAACACATTTTTGACAAACAAGATCACACATTTCCTTTTTTTAGCTTTGAAGTAACTACTTGGCAAACTCAGGTGCAGTTTTTTTTTTAACTCAGCAACTTTAGTGCTGCAACCCAGAAACCAATTCTGTTGTTTATTAAAAAATATGTTTTTGGGGGGGAAGAAAAAAAGGAATACTGCAGAGTTCCCACATCAGTAATAAAGTTTGCAACCTAAGGAAGGAAAAAAGAAAAAGGAAGGACTCCCGGAAGAAAGGCTCCGAAGAGTCCGCTGAGCGTGCCCCGGAAGGGCGTCCCCACCGTCACTGCACTTTGCCCAGGACCCCACCTGGCACCTGTTGGCATTTATTTATTATCTAAAGATTGTATTTATTTTTAGAGAGAGGAAAGGAAGGAAAGAGAAATGTTGATGTGAGAGAGACATTGATCAGTTGCTCTCACACAGGCCCCAGCAGGGGACGAATCCAATCCACAGCCTAGGCATGGGCCTAACCAGGAATTGAACCGGCAACCTTTCGCTTTGCAGGACAACATTCAACCAACTGAGCCACGCCGGTCAGGGCACTGGTTAGCATTTATTCATCAATTGGGAAGGCGGGGAGGGGGACACAAGCAGAGAAGTAACCAAAACAGAGGCCCCGATGAACTACTTCACAGAAAAAACTTAAGCAGCCTGGGGAGCTAGGCCCTACTGGTGAGTCAGTGTTTTTTCATTAGGGTCTCTGAAAAGATCACTTTTTTAATGTTTTTTTTTATGTAATATCAGCTTTTGAGCTATGTTCAAAAGGCTATGTATTTTTCTGCATACTAGGAAGCTGACAGAACATTCTCTCAGACAATGCGCTCCCCCTCATACCCATGACTTTAGCTCTCCGGCACCGCTCAGTGGCAGGAACCAGCATGTCAGGCCTTTCTTTCTGCAGCACGTCTGCCAACCCAGCAACCCAATGTCGCTGCCAGCTCGGGCTTTTACTGGGCCCCAGAGCACCTGTTACCTGCCTACTCGACTTCCTGAGATGGGTGGGGCTGGGAAGAGAGGAGTGGAAGGTGAGAGGACACTGGATGATGTGGCAAGAGGCCCTGCTTCACAGTGAACAGGCAGAAGGCAGGCTTATTTTGGGGGAGGGGAGCCCCACTCAGTAAAAGGGAGAGCAGGGAGGGTAAAGCCAGAGTGTAATCTCTAGAGAGACACTTAACCTCTTTCTATCCAAATTGCCCACCAGTGAAAAAGGAATTAAAGATCCCTATTTCTCCCCACCTCAGAGAGGAAGTATAAACAAGTGAGAGCAGAGAAAAGCATGCCAAAAACAGAGGCCAAGGGGCCCCGTGGCTGGCCAGGGAGTCCCTCATTACAGGGGGTTTTCTCGGGTCCCAGGAAAACTCTCCAGGAAGTTCTTTTCATTACAACCTCACCATGACACGGGAAGGAGCGGATGCTGTCCAGACAGGCTCCAGACATGCAGACAGTCGAGCCCTCTCCCCGATGGAAGAGCCGCATGGTGTCTGGAAACACCCAATAGGCAACTCTTACAACATCTGGACTGAAACACTTATGTAAACTGGGGTGGAGGAAGCACCTCAGAACTCTGGTCATCTTTGCAGAGGCAGTAAAGTGAGTCAAGACCCCTCTAACCTGAGTCCTTTCGGGAATGATTGTGTAACGTGAGCAAAGCCGGTCTGGGTCCTACCGTGAGTCCCCCACATGGCTGGAGCATGCCTAGCACAGTCAGAGAAACTACCTCGGAGGGGCTGGCAGCCGGCTGCCCACAGATCCAGTGCTGGCTGTGTCCACCAGCCTCGCTCTACTTCAAGAGGGTGCCTTTCTAATGCTGACGTCCCCTCTCCCACAGTGTCAATCTTTAAATAAAAACAAGTATGAACACATTTCCCCATAAAATGACATGTTCCACCTGGCCCTAAACTGTATTCAATAACATGGTGGCGAGACTGAAAGAGAAACATCACATCAGATTCCGCCAAAAGTGTGTGAAGTGAAAAAAAGAGTATGACAGGAGGCGAAGCCCTGAGTTATTCAGTAGAAAGAGACTTTCAGAGAACATTTGGAGTGACCACACAGGTAAGAGCAGAGGTAGAGGAAGCATGAGGGGATCAGGCTGGCTGTGAACATGGACAACAAAGGCACATTTAAAGAAAGTCCCCGTCATGATCAACCTGTGAGGGTAGGGACTGGGGGGTGGATAGCGATGGAGGACTTGAAAAGACCTTGGGCAGCTGGCGCCCATGGGCCAGAGGGTGAGCAGGAGAGGCAGCCAGGCAGGCTTTCCTGGCACCAGGCAAGTTCCACTGTGTTGGCATGTTGGTGGAGGGACCTCCAGACAGGCAGAGCTGCTTGGAGCAGGGAGGAGGCGCATGAAAGGCCAGGCAGTGAGACGCGGGCGTGGCTGTGCAGAGGGCCCGCGGGGCCAGGACACCGAGGCAGCCTGCCCGAGCTCATGGAGCTGGCTGGGGTGCTCCACAGGGGAGGCTGCGACTCACCGCTCGCTCGTGGGTCCATACCCAGCAGGTAGGGATACCAGAAGGAGCTGGCACCGTGCCTGGGGAACACGAGGAAAAGAACCAAGGAAAAGACCTACGAGGTGCCAACAGGCCTCCTGCTAAGAGGAGCGGGAGAGCAGGAAAGCTAGTATCAGGGTTGGCTGCTCAGAAGGCAAAAGGACTCCCCCTCCCCACCCACTCCAGGCACAACCTGGAGGCAGGATGATAAGGGCCAGCGTCCTGACTCGTCCCTCCTTCTAGCACCTGTCTGCCCCCTCACCCCACCTGAGGCAGAGGCGCTAGACCACAGCTGCATCGTTCACCTGCTCTGCCCCAACAGCCTGGTGCCTCTGGCCACACTCCAGGATCTCCTCTGCCATGCCAGCTCTGATGCTGGGTGCCTTGCTGCCCATGGTGTCCCCAGGGCCAGCTGGACCTGCTCCCCATTTGATGCTTCTTTTTTGTCAGCATGGGCTTTCCTGCCTAGGTAGCACACTCACCGTAGGTGAAGAAGCTCGGCAGATAGAGGACCTTCCTCCCCAGCACATTGGTCCCAATGGTGGGGGGCATCGGCTCATGACCCACCTTCAGAATCAACATATACAAAAGGAAGGTCAGATTCTACTGCTGGTTCAATCTCGCTGCTTTTCATCTTCTCAGGCCTCTAACTCTTTCCCACAAGTTCTAATGCTGTTTCTGTTGATACCCATTAGCATCATGGAATCTCCCAATGAACAGAAATGTCTAGTCCCAAACACTGCCCATACCACAATCTAAGTCACCTCCATTCCCCGATGTTGTTACCTTCAAATTCCAGATATTCCCAGGGCAACACCTCCCATTTTCGTGTACTTTAAACGCCATGTTCATCTCAATAAATCTCAGATGAACTCAGAATTAACTCAGATAAATCTCAAGAGTGAATTCTCATATCCAGGTTAAAAACTTCAGTAGTCTCAATCCTAAACGTGGCAACACCAAAATCTCAGACCCAAAGACAGCTCAGTTCAAAAAACCCATTCCAAAATTCACCCCACACTCAAATTTCTTACTATACCCACAAAAGATACAAATCTGTCCCTCTCACTCCCTGGCAGAACAAACTTCCCTCAAATCCCAGTTGCTCCTCAAACTATTCCTCAGCTGTGTTCTAATCCCAGTCACCTATATCCTTGTGACAGAATATCCCATTTGTGGGGCGATGGTCACTCTTGCTGTGTAAATGCTGGTTATATCTGTGAAACTCATGGGTGAGTGAAGAACCAAGCCGTCCATACCTGGTGAGCACGGGGGAGGTCTCTCTGAGGGGTGAGGCCATTTCTTATGCTGCCAATGAATGGCAGGCTCTCTCTGCTGCCAGGCAGGAGGCAAGGGGTCTAGGAGACCAGCACCTAAGTGGGGTGTGAGAAGTCTCCTTCATTGACAGGGGACAGCAGCCCTCTCCCTAAGAGCAGGCCAGGTGAGCCCATGAACCAGAGTAGCAACTGCTGAATGTGGAAAGCAGAACTGGCAGGGTTGGGAAGCTCTGCCTTAAAAACTGGACTAGGTATGCTTCTAGTGCTTTCCTGGCTCAATTTTCTTTCTTCTTTGGCTTAGTGTTTTTGAAAGTTGACCCTATCCCTGTGGATGTGATTCTGAGCTACCTGACAGATTACTGATGGTAAATTAAGAAACCCCCTCTGGATCATGACCTTCTTTAAAGAAATTCTATCTCAGAGGAGTTGGAGAAACAGGATGTGCCAGCTGACCTGAGCAGTCAGCCCTCCCCTTCTAGACCTTTCCCCTTCTGGGTGAAAAGCTCAAAGGGTCTGAGTTTTGCATTGTTTTTCTTCTCTACATACGCAAAGTTCTCTTCATCACTGTCACTCCAAGTCTGAGCTACTGCTTTTTTACTGTCTCATCCAGTCCAGTCACAATTTGGGAGTCCTACTGATTCCAATTGCACCCCTTAATCTATTGTGTCCCTTTGCCCCATAGCTCCCAAATTTAATGAGTCTATATTTTTAACTTCCACCCAGGTTATCAAATGCACACTAGTCACATTTCACCCCATTCTCCTTGCCCTCAAGTTTTCATTAGTTGTGCCCAAGTCATACCAACCCAATTTCACACCCAAATCTGTTAACCCAATCCAAAACTGTGGCTCTGTATCAGATTCTGGCAAAGCCAGCTCATCACCCTCAAATCTCCAAATCCTAAAACCTAACACCTATGAGCCCTGACCTGAGGCACTGCATTCTTATTTACCTAACCCAGACAGCCCCAAATCTGCCACTTCAGTCCTGCTACCCACCCCAAACTGGTATCTGCCTCCTTACAAAATGATACTCTGATTCCCAAGCTATAGCCATTAAGATTTCACCCTAAAATATATTATGCTCTGCATGACCTGAGTTCAAATGGGATAGGCCACCTGTCGTCCCAACTGGGTTCAGGCTTCGTTACCCCCCCACCATCCAGTTCTTCTCACCCTTTTGTCTCCCTTCTTTCCCCAATCCCCCCTTCTCCCTCATTCCCAATTCTCTCTTCAAATCACCCTTATTTCAATTTTCTTCTCAAACCTGTAAACCAAATCTTCAATGGTCCAAATGATGAAGCCACTTTCCACTTCCTTCCCATGGAGCCCCCATTCCTATATTCCAGCACCCTCCACTCCTCAGACCCTCCTACCTGCCACCCTAAAATCCAAGACCGCACCCCATCTCATTCCATCAGCCAAGAAACTCAATTCCTAGTATCCTTACTTCACATCTCAGGTGCCCATTTCTCTCCTAAACCTTTAATCTCTATTGCTGTAAATACAACCCTAATTCTGTAAGTAGAGCAGCCCTCACTCCCAAATCACAACTAAACTCCTGTCTTGACCTTCCCAGCCATTTCCAAATCTCAGTCACAGTTAGATTTCAGTCAGGCATCCTGATGTTCCCGAATCTCCTTATTCCTTGTCATATTCCTGGTCACATCCCCATTCCTCAGATTTCAATTGCTCCCACTCAAATCCCTCTCATTCCAATTGTATCTCCCACTCTGTCAGCACAATTATAAAGACAGTAAATCTGACACCCATTTGCCTCAATTTAAATCAAAATTCAAATCTTGGTTGGGTCTCCATCTCAATGTTTACCCCTCACTGCCCACTTTTTTCCACTGGAAAATTCCAGGCGCAACTGTTCAGTCATCAATTCAGGCCTGAGCCACCCCTATCTAAACCCTGCCGTCTCCAGCACCCCTCCCCCAATTCTGCCAAATGCACTCTCCAACCCATCTCTTTCCAACTCAATCCCTCCCTTTCTCAAGAAGCCTGCTTCATCTGTAAGGCATTGTTGCCCACCACCGACATATCCAGGGCACCTGCATGGCACCGTTCCAGAGGCATCCCTACCTTGACCTCAGTTTTTGCCAGCCTGTCTCTATCCTGTCACTCTATGTCCCAACTACCCCTTCTTCCCGATTCCAACACTTTCAAATCCCTTCAGCCCACCTCCCCAGGTACAAGGGCTGTGATTCCCATCTCCCGACCCCAACCGGACTTCTATTTTCTCCTCCAAATGCGTCATGCCTTTCCCCCAAAAGCCTCCTCTCCTCGCTTCTCTCTCCAGACAAAACGCCACCAGTCCCCACCCCCACTGCATCGCCCTACCTCTCCCCCTACAACGCGTCACCCTGTCCCCTCCTCCCACCAAATCTGTCGTCGCCATCAGATCCAGAGCCCCCATTTCCTGCTAACCGAAAGCTCTCCTCTGCTAAATCCTCTGCCTTCACCCTCTTCCAGCCAATTCCCTCACTATTAATTCCACTGACCCCATCCCCTCCTTCCTGGAATCTGATGCCCTTTCTCCTCTCCTAAATTTTTGGCCCTAGCCCCCTGTCCTTTGTTTTACCAAACCGCTTTAAATCTATCCCTACCAAATTCTGAGCTCTTGCTCCTCTCTACCCTAAGTATGTGCTCATCTTCTAAATACTTTGCCTTGGCCCCAAATCCTCCTCCTCCCCACACATTCGCCAAAACTTCCCGCCTCTCCCCCAATTCTGTTGCTTCTTTACTCCAAAATGATGCCCCTTCATTCCTATTCCAAGTTCATCGCCTCTATTCTTTCATCCCTAAAACCCGTTTCTCTATCCCATCGCCCTCTCCTTGCACCCCCAAATCCCTTTTTCCTTCCATCCTTTCTCAAATCTGTCGCTTCGAACCCTTCGCCCTCTCTTGCACCCCCAAACCTGTGCCCCCTGTATCCCCCAACTCCTCCCCGCTTTCCTCCTCTCCTATTCCTTCGGCCCACCAAAACCTCTGTCTCTACCGTTCTCCCCAAATCCGTCGCCATCGACTCTTCCGACCCAATATGTCCAAATCGAGGCCTGTCACCTCCACAGGAGCAGCCACCTCCCTACGGTGCCTCCGGCCCCCCACCTGGATGAGCAGTTTCACGTAGAGCAGCGGGTGGCTGAGCGCCGTCACGCCCGCGCCCAACGCCACGAAAAGAGCCTCGGTGGTCGGGGCGTTGTCCCCGGAGCCCAAGCCCCCGGACGAGCCATCCATCCTGCGAGCCGAGGGCTGCGCCGCAGGCCGAGGGTGGCGCGGGTGTGCGCGGTGCGCGGGCGGTGGGTCACGAGCCCGGGCCTCGACCCCCGCTGCAGCTCCGCCGCGAGCTCCGGCTCCCGCTCCAGCTCCCGCCATCCCCGCGGCACCGCCGCGAGCCCAAGGTGCCACTTCCGGGTCCGAGGCCCCCATGGCGCCTGGCGGCGAGGTCACTCCCTGTCACGTGACGGACGGCGCCCCGCCCCTCGCTGGCGTCTGGAGCCCGGCTCAGCTGCACAACTCCGCGGCCGTGGGGGAGCGTGGGAGGGTGACGAGGTGGGTGGTACGTGCTTGATACGGCCCACGCACCACCCCCCCACCCCGTGCCCCAGCCTGCAGAGTTGGGACCTGGCACCAGCCTGGGTAGCTGGCCTAGGGGCAGTAGTCGCAGGCGACCGGAGTCGCGGGCTTGGTGCCTACGTAGGCCTCCGCAGGCTAAGGTGCCCGCCTGAGAAGCCCGGAGAGCGGCGGGGGCGGGGCTTGGAGGCTCCGTAAGCCAAACGACCCCAGCACGGTCTGCGGCATTTTTAAGCCCCCTCCCCGGCTTCGAGAGTTTTCTCCGCAGTTCTGTGCCCGCCTCTTTGCGGCCCAGATCCCAGGCAGAGTACCCTGCGAGACCTCCTGCTGCAGGGCGACCCCTCTGCGGTCTCCAGATCCCTTTACCCCTTCAGCTTCCCCACCAGACCAGACCCAGTCGCCCCTCGGCGATGCGACCAGCTTCCTTTGCACTTGGGCTTTGGCGAACGCCAGCCATTAGAGCCCAAGGTTAGGAAATGTGTTTTGCTCTAAAAGTACTTGGCTAATCGCCCTCACTAGAAAGAGGGGAAGGGGGGCGCTGTTTAATTAGTCGTTCAATGTGAGCATACGCAGGCACCGTGCCTGCTATGTGTCCGCCATCTAATCTTTAGTTAATAAAAATGAATAGTAGTAAGTGATCCTAAAGTAGCACTTAACTTAGTGCTAGACACATTTATAGGTGCTTTGCACCATGTTAACTTCAGTATAATCCTCGCAACAACCTGGGGAGGAAGGTATAACTAGCCCTCTGTTAACATTTTGTTCAATTTCGTTTGTTTATGTTACAATGTTGAGCTTTGATGAGATGCGTGGGGACTTACGTCATGTTTATATCAATTGGCCTTTAGTAAAATCGGTTTTGTTATAGGTTTAATGGAGGACCTACTGAATTTATTATGGAAAATACCCTGTTCCTGTTTGTAAACATGCTCACCCCTGCGATGACACCTAGAACCGTGCCCTGCTGCTTGTAAAGGTGCTTCAGTAAAAGTTTCTGTTTAAATGGAAAGGAATCGAGTAACCCAGAGTCTGCAGGAACAATGGGGCACCTGGCCCCTCTGCCTATACTTATCCTGTGTTCATTATGAGAAAGTTCTTTAGAATAGACCTCTGCCCTTTTTTTTTTTCAAGATTTTATTTATTTTTTTAGAGAGGGGAAAGGGAGGGAGAAAGAGAGAGAAACACTGAAAACATCTAGCCCATACGCATGCCCCCAGTTGGGTACCTGGCCTGCAACCCAGGCATGTGCCCTGACCACCAGGAATCGAATCAGCGACCTTTCTGTTTGCGGAGACTACACCCAACCCACCGAGCCACACCAGTCAGAGCAACATCTGCCTTCTGACCACGTAGTCCAGGTTTCTTGCATTCTGCCCTTCCCAACTTCTTGCCCTACCCCTTGAAAACCCCCTTCCCCCTTGCCAGTCTTGACAAATATTCTATACATCTTCCACATCCAAATCTTGACAGTCTGCTTCCCTCCCTCCTTCCCTTTCGCCCTGACGCTGGCTTCCCTAACCTAGATATGTACTGGTCTAAATCACTGCAAACCCCTTAGTCCTTTTAGGTTACTGTGTTTTCTTCTTTAAACACAACTTTCATTAAACCTACCTCTTGCCCCAGGAGCACTTTAAATGACTTCCTTTCACCTGGGTTCTGATTTAGCTTTCCCAGCAGGGACCTTAAAGTGAAGTTCATCCACAGCCTCGTTTATTGATAACATTACAGCAGCACATTAACTCTCCACCCAGAAGTCGGATTTCTGAAACTTCCTCACACAAACCTTTTCCTTCTGGGGATTCACCTCCCCATTTTTCCTCAGCTGTTTTTCATTCTGACCTTGTCTCTAGGTCCAATTATTAGCCCTTTCACTTTCTCTGCCTTACATGGTCACCTAACTTTTTGTGTATATTTGGTCCTTTCAGACAGTGGTTCCATGTAAGGCAGCTGCATTGTTTTGTCTTGCATCATTTTGTATCTTCCACGCCAAATATGGGGATATAGTAAATGTTCAGTAAATTGTTTTTAAGTGATTGAATAATTTCTCTAAGCAAAGAAATTAAAGTAAAAATATGTCAGTTCAAGCAGTTAGACACCCCCCTCATCCCCCTGCCGCCCCAGGAAACCAGACAGAAGCAAATGTAAAACTGCACCATGGCTATAGTTCCACAACCCAGGGCTCGTAGTAACACCAAGAGAAAGAAAAAAAAAAAATTACAGACCACTCAGAAACACACTCCATAATGACAGTGAGTGGGCAAAACAGGAATTACTACTCCTGGGAACTTCACGTAATACAGCAATCTGAAAGAAACTTTAAGGGAGAAAATACAGTTTCATAGGGAGGCAAAGATAAAGAATAAAAAATACTAGGAAAAAAAGAAAAGAACAGTGTGAAAAAAAGAACGGGTGTATTTGCAAAGGAATCAGATCACCTAGAAATGGAAAACATACTCACTGAAATGAGTGAATGAAAGAAAATCTTGCCCAGAATTTACTGAGCAACTGGCAGCAAGTACGTACTTAGAGCAGTTATCTCCGGGCTGGTTAGTGCCCCCCTGTGGTCCCGTTCGGTCTGCAGTCTCCACCAGAGCGCTCGCCACCGTGCTGTGGCTGCTTGTCGGTCTCCCCTGTTAGAGTGTAAGTTCTCTGAGCCCAGGGGCTGTCTTGTTCATAGTTGGCACGGTATGAATATGGCAGGAAGCCACTAAACATTTCCTAAAAAATACAT
This sequence comes from Pteronotus mesoamericanus, assembly GCF_021234165.1. NCBI lineage: Eukaryota > Metazoa > Chordata > Mammalia > Chiroptera > Mormoopidae > Pteronotus > Pteronotus mesoamericanus. The sequence goes on from NW_026555085.1 coordinate 6,974,425, forward strand.
GAAAAGAAAAAATACTTTTAACAAATTATTTGTTGTAACACCACTGACAGAATGAGAACTTAAGCGAGACTCATATGCCCCAAAGTAGGATCCAATAAATAGCAGAAAATTAACAAGAAGTAAGACTCTTAGAGACTTCAAGAATTGCCAAACACATAAACCACCAGTCCCTGGAATTCTGTGGGAAAACCAATGAAAAGAGAATAAATACCAAATAATAAGTACCCACTATTGCAACTAAACTGACACCACACTGATCAGATCAGGAGTGAACTTGAGGTGGTGAGGCCAAGGTCAGCATGAGAGTTCAGGCCTCACGCTGGAACAGGCGAGGCACAGCAGGTATCAGAAGAATTTACCCTGGTGTAAAGCCTGGATGTGGGCTCCCTGTTTAGCAGTTCTGGGTGAAAACATTCTGGCTGCTGCCTCTGTTCACTTGTTGGCCTGGGTGTGGGTAGGAAGCACTGGCCTCCCTTCTGTCCTGAACTCCTGTGGTCCCATACTCAGACATCAACCCTACGCAGAGACCAAGCTTCAAAAGGAGCCAACTTTAGGTTCTGGCATCCTTGCCCCTACCATTCCCCACCCTTCCCAAAGGCACATAAGATTCTACCAGCAGTTTTAAGATTAAATTTGACCAGCTATCCCATGTTCTGGGGTTCTTCTGCTAAGTGAAGTGAGGCATGCCTGTGCAGGTGCCCAGGTTCTGCCAGACACGGTTGCTGCTGGCTTTACAAGTATTAAGGCCATTATTACAATATGAGGCCAGGGCTATGATGATCATCTTCATTCCACAGATGAGGAAACAGAGACCTAAAGTTAAGTAACTTGTCTAGGGTCACACAGTTAATAGAAGGCAGAGCCAGGATTCAGACCCAGATTTGCCTGAGTGCAACACCTCACACCCTTAAATGGAAATGAAAGACAAAAAATGGACAGGTGTCCAGGGTGATGATCCTGGGCCTCCAGGGGCTGCTGCCAGGTGGACCAGTCACTTCAAGATTATTAATGGCACAAAGGCCTTCTTGATGCACAGCCCATGAAGAAAGCAAGATTCCAGCAGCTGTCACACACGCCCTGTTGGCCCCCATCCATCGGTTCAAACTCAATGCGGGCGCCATGCACTAGTGAGCCAGATGGCGGCCTGATGCCAGCCTCACTCTGGTCTTCCTCTTCCACGTCTTCATACCTCCTGTGGAGACAGCACCTCCTTGAAAGCTCATCACTTTCCCTGGAGACTACGCTCTCTGCAGGCCTAGTCCAACCTTGGGAGCTCCGCGGTTGCAGGGCATATACACAAATCAACCAATGAATGCATCAATAAGTGGAATAACAAAATTGATGTTTCTCTCTCTCTCTCAAATCAATACATTTTTTAAAAAACTATTAAAAAAAGAAGCATTCCAGGCACAAAAGAGCACCTATTTTGTGGTTCCGTTTATGTAAAGTTCTAAGGTGGGCAGAGTTAATCTGTGGGGGTGACAGTCAGCACAGCAGCTGCCTATGATGAAGCAATGACTAGACAGAAGCATGAAGAACTTTCTAGGGGATGAAGGCATTCTTCATCTTGATTGGGGTGGTAGTCATGTGAGTGGAGGCACTAACAAAAGCTCAACAAACCGTACTCTCAAAATCTGGGCATTTTATTGTATGACCATTATTCCTTAATTATGGAAAATATATTTTAGAACTAATATTTTTGTTGCTTTCTCTGAGTGGGTATCTAGGGATTTTAAAGGGAAAGTTCTGTCCAAATGCCTACTGCACACAGCCATATGGATTCTTACACAGCTATAAAGATGCACCTACCCCCTTCTCTACTGATTCCCTGCCGGCCCTTGGCAGAGTCTGAATCCTCCTATGTAGTGGTGTGCTGGAATTAAACACTTACCAAAGTGTTTAATAACTGTTTCTCCAGGAAAAACAAATTCTGATTTGTAGCACTTGCTGATTCATGTGCTATAAATGTTCTCATCATGTCTGACTTCACGCTGCTGATGTGATGTCATGGAGCGTGGGGTGGGGAAGAAACGGGCACAATTGACTTTTGCACAACAGTAGAGACTGGCTCCAGCACACCACTGCGACAAGCCTTATTTCAAAGCTTTGAGGCGTCTTGGCAGAGCTGAGGGAGTAGCAGTTAAGCAGCATGTGGCTCTGAAGAGAGCAGCCATTTCCTATTAGCTTGAATGTGAAAGATGGTGGGAAGAGAGGGACCCTGCCCTAAAATGGTGAAGAACTGACCCCAACGTCAGAGGGGTCGACCTTGCATGATATGGCAGTTTGGCAACTGTGTAACTGAGGTTAGCAACCCGTTGGCAGCATTAGTATTTGTCAGTGAAAAATATGGTTTATTTTATTAAAATTTTCTGAATTCTAATTTCTCCTGGGAACAAAGAAGAAAACCTGGCACTGCAGGGCCTGCATTCCCCCCTCACAAGAGCAGGTGAGAGCAACCCTAGCTGGTCTGGCTCAGTGGGTTAAGTGCCGGCCTGCAAACCAAAGGGTCACCCAAAGGGTTGCTGGTTCGATTCCCAGTCAGGGCACATGCCTGGGTTGTGCGCAAGTCCCCGATAGGGGGTGCACAAGAGGCAACCACACATAGATGTTTCTCTCCCTCTCTTTCTCCACCCCTTCTCATCTCTATAAATAAATAAATAAAATATTTTTTTAAAAAAAGAAGAGCAGATCAGAGCAGAGTAAGTAAAGCTGCCCCAGGAGGAGCTGTGCCAGGAGAAGAACATGGATTCTCCACCCATCTCCACATCTCAACAATACACCTGAACTGCAACCAGCTGCGTTACCTGCATGTTGGCATTTGAGTTTGTAAATCCTGGTTTTACTGGGCCATCTCTCAGAATTTGTTTGCCTTCTGGTAGAACAGTGCATGTGGTGTGAACCTGCTGGGTGAACTGAAGAATATCTATGCACACCCATAATTCCACCAGTTGGAGAAACCAGATTTGACATCCTAGGGTACCCATGCTCACTCTGGGTGCTCCGGGGACACTAAGGGACAACAGAACCAGGCCGGGACATTGTCCAGACCTCTCATTCTCAATCCTGGTTGAATATGCACTGAAGCACTGGATTAAAAAAAAAAAAAAATAGAGCCCAGGCCTCAACCCAGACAGTTGACTAAGAATCTCTGATAGAGTCTGAAAATAAAATGTTTTAGAGACACCCTACTGATGATGACTGTAATGTGCGCCTTCTTTTTAAAATTTTTATTATTTATTTAGTTAGTTATTATCCTCACTGGAAGACACTTTCTCATTGCCTTTAAAAAGAGAGGAAGAGAGAGAGGGAAACATCGATGTGAGAGAAAAGCATTGACCAGCTACCCCGAATGCACTCAGACCAGGGATTGTTGGCACCCAGACTGGAGATCAAACCCGCAACCCAGGTTTCGAGAAATCCAGTCCAGAAATAAAACTTACAACCTTTCAGTTATGGGATAACATCCAACCAACTGCGCCACACTGGCTGGAGCTATTCTTATTTTTACTTTTATTTCATTTTCCCCACTTAAGGTGTTTTTTTCCTTGTAATAAGGGAGAAGTCGCAGGGAGGATCAGTGTGAATTCTCATCCCGCCCCAGGCTGCAGTTCCCATTCCTGCCTCTAACAAAGTGGTAAGGCAATAAAAGAGGTATGGCTTGCTCCCTCCCACCCGGGTCGGGACCAGGTGAAGCCAAATCCTGTCCAAGAGACAATGGCTGGGGGCTCCAGCAGGGACCAGAGCAGAATGAACTTTGGCTCACAGTAAAGCTGGGCACACTGGACCTTCTGCCCTGTGAGAGCTCAGGAGGGACAGAGAGTGAGAATTCCCCTGATTCCTTCAATTAATATTTATTAAGCACCCACTATGTGGCAGGTGCTGTTGTAGATGTATATGTAGGGGTATAGCAGTAAGTGAACTAGACAAAAATTAAGCACCCACTATGTGGCAGGTGCTGTTGTAGATGTAGATGTAGGGGTATAGCAGTAAGTGAACTAGACAAAAACGCCTGCTTTCATGGAACTGGCATTCTAATGGAGAAGACAAACAACATAATGAAGAAATTAGTATATCAGAAAGTGATAAGTGAGAAAAATAAGGTAGGGAGGAGGACTGGGAAGGTGTTACGATTTGGGAAGTAGATGATGTGAGAAAAGGCCTTGGTGAGAAGGTGACATTTAAGTAAAGGTGAGAGGTTAAGCCATGCAGTTATCTGGCAGAAGAGAGTTCTAGTTAGGAATGGCAAATGCAAAGGCCCTGAGGTCGAAGTTTGTCTGGTAGGTGGGAGAGCAGAAAGGAGGCCAAGTATCCAGAGCAGAATGAGTGAGGGGCAACTGGTGGAAATGAGGCCAGGGAGTTGGGCCTTGAGGCCATTGGCTGTGGACTTACCTATCACACCTAGAAAGAAACTAGATATATCCCTAATGTAGACCACAGGAAGGTAGACTTCAAAAAGTGGGGGGAAACTGAGGTTAGAGGAGTGACCATTCAGCCAACACATCTTTTTGATTTGCCCTGTGGGGGACGGTGAGGGGAGAGGTGGTGGCTCACTCACACCGAGCCCCGAGGGTGGGAAACTGAAGAGTGTGCTCCAGCTCAAGGGGCCGGGACCTAGGGGAGGAGAGAGGGCCGGACCCTGATGGAACCTGGTCAGAGTAGACGGTGAGGTTGGGGGACAACACCAAAGCCAAACTCAAGAGAGGGCAGAAGATGGAGGAAAGAAAACGCTTCACTCTCCCACAAACCCTCTGCTCCCTACTCACAAAAGATTTGTGGAGGACCTACTATATAATACATGGCAGCACTGTGCTAACATCTGGGGACACAGAAACAAATAAGCCAAGGCCCTGCCCTCTCAGGGTCTTAACGAGGACTAAGGCTCCGGGCAAGGTTTACGAATATTGTTTGTCATAATTCTCTAAATTCTGAACACAGGAGCTACTTGTTGAAAGAAAAAGAAGGAAGGGAGAAACCTAGCAGGCAGGAAGGAAGGAAGCATGCAGCTCTACCATGGGGAACTGGATTTTAGTGGGCTTCTGAGTGACCGGTTACATAACAGCCCTCCCGGAAATATGTGATAGAGGAGCTTAGCAAAGGTGCGTTAATGTGGAATGGCAGGCAGAGAATAACTCCTGCCTTTGTGTGGGAACATGGGAAGAGGTGGCTCAGACTGGGAGGTGGGTCATGGGAGTAAGGTCAGCAATGGGCAGGGCAGCTGACTGTGCAGGACAATGGCTCTCCAATTGGAACCTGTGGATCGCCTCCAAGCTGCTCATGTTTCTCTGTGCACTGCTGTGGAGGCCCCAGTGGTCTTGGAGAAAGGCCCACAGCTGTTTGGAACCTGACCTGAGGGGGAGCGGGGTAAGCCCTGCCTGTCAGCCGAGTGCTAGTGCTCTCTCAGCGCTTTCTCAGGAGCGGCCTGGCACCATTCCCAGGCCCTGGCCTTGCCTTGCTGGCTCCCTTCTGGCGCCTTCCTGCCCAGACCCTGGCACCGGCTCAGCGGGGCCCTCTCTCATCCCCAGAAACACATCCGTCGCTCTGCCCCCTCCCAGTCTGGGGAAGGGGCGGGGGAGCGGGGCGTATTGCTCTTGCTTGCTGCACATTGGCTGGCTGTTAGTTCAGCCCCGCTGCTATTTCACAGACTCCACATGCCGCCCCTCCTCTTCATTCCCGGTTTCCCAGGACACCTCCCTCAGCCCCACCTGCTGTCTGCCTCTGGTGACCTTGAGTCCTTCCTGAATAGTGGGGCGGATGCCAGGGCCTGGTGCAAGCCTTGCCCAATTTCTGAGAATGCCAACTTTGAAACTAGAGCGTTCACACTCCGCCAAAGAAAAAAGCTGTTTACGTTCTTCACTGACGTCCTCAGGCCACCCACGTCAGGACTGACACATTTGCTGTCTTGTCTTTCTGCTGTCTTTGCACCCCTGAGGGAAGCGCTGCCTTGATGGCCAGCCCTTGGCTAATGTTGAGGAAGGTTGATTTTTGCCTCCCTGTGTTCCTCATAGAGAAGCATGGCTCTGAGTAGTTGCAGCCCTCCGACTGACAATACAAGTTAAGAACACCCAGACCACTAAAGGGCAGGGACATACAGAAGCCAAAATCTGGGAAGCTTCCTGGAAAAAGTCAAGGGCAGGAAGGTAGGAAGCCTTCAGGCTGGACCCAGACCCTCAGAAGGAGCAGTGGCAGTGGCAGCCACCAGCCCAGCCCTCCCAGGAAATAGCCTCTGCAAACAGAGTGCACCAACAGGACAGACTGCACCAGAGGGACCGAATGGAGAAACTCTGGCTATTTGGGCGAGGGAACAGGCCTGTCTAGTCTGTGAGGGAGGCTAGCTTTTTTCAGCCTCCTGCCTCCAAGTCAGGGACTGGTGACAGTTGCCCACTACTCCCATTGGCACTGGTGGTGTGGCCTCTGCTCACATGGGACTACCCAGACAACCCCTGCCAGGGCCTCCTGAGGACCAGCGGGGAGTAGGAGCTGAGGGGGAAAGAGGAGGCTGTGAGGTGGGCATGGGGGGTGGTTGGCAAGGGCTACACCAGCTCCAGGAACAAGTTTTAGCCGGCTGCCTGCATCTTCTCTGGAACCATGTCATTCCTTGCTCACAGGCCTATGTGTCACAGGCCATTAAGCTCTGGCAGGTGCTGTGCTTGGCTGAGGCTGGGGCCAGGCAGGCAGTGGAGGCTAGGGGCAAGGGGGAGCCTAGGGAGCAAGCCAGGCCAGCCTTTCTTCTCCTGGGCCTTGGCTTACGGGAGATAAATGCTCCTCTGGGGAGTCCTCGCTCTCCCCTGAAAAAGTTACACCTCACTAACCCCTGCACACACTCACACCACACCCACATCACACAAATACCACATACACACCATAGTATACCACACACACCACACATCCCACACACACACACCACATACTTACAGCACATATGCATACCACATATATACCATACACACAAACACACACACCACGCAGACCACATATGCCACTCCCATATCACAAACACACTCATACAACACATATATACCATGCATGCACAAACATACATAGACAAACATACATACCCCACACATACCACTTACAGGTACACATACTACATAAACACACATCACACACACACACACACCACATGCCATATGGACATACACTTAAACCGCACACTCATAGCATCCAGGCCCCATATTTTGACACTTCCTCCCTGGCAGCCCCCAAATGCCTGCTGCTGCCCCAGGTTCTCAGGGAGAGGCCTTCTGGGTGCCCCCAGTGTGCACACAAAGCCCCCTTTGCATTGCAGGGCAATGATTTCAGCCCAGCCAGCCAGCCAGCCACTGACTGCCTAGCCCTATAGTTTGTGCGTGGTCCTCTCTTTTCCCCCTTCCCTTCTTCCCTCTCTCCTTATTTCTCCGCATCTGTGCTGCAAGGAACTGAGCTCTTCAATCCTCCTCAGGGCTTGAAAGAAGTGAAGAGGGGAGAAAGCATGAGACTCATCCATGCCAAGGACCTCAACAGCCCTGAAGTGGAGACATTGCCCCCATTCAGAGGGACAGGAGTTCACGCCCATTTGACCAGAGGCTCCTCTGCTTAAAATTCTGTACTCGCTCTCCTTACCTGGCAGGCACCTCAACTCAGCAGACAAAGCCTGCCAGGAGCAGGCTCCTAGGCCCCCTCAGCCCATGTCCCGCCATTCCTCAGCCCCTGGACACCCTGATGTGCTGGTCTGCCTGCTCTTCTCCCTGGTCTTGCCCTGGTTTCTCAAGTCCACACCGCTGAGTGCATGCTGTTCCTTCTGCTTTGAATGCCTTTTCTTATTTTGTCCACCTGGAGAGTTAATTAAGCCTTTATCCTTCAGGTTGCTTCTGCTAGGAAGCTTTCCTTCATGGCACTCTCTGTTCTCTGGAGGCTGCGGTGTCCCTTCTTTGGGTGTTCACAACTCCCTTTTCAAAGCATTTCCCACATCATATTTTCATAGTTAACAGGTCCATCTTCCTCATTACATTGTGACCCAAGGGGCAGGGGACCGTGATTAACCCATAACATCTACCATAATGCTGACACATACGAGGTGTTCAAGAATACTTGTCAACTAAATGTATGATGTAATGAATGGGGCAGAAGCAATGAACGTAAGCAGAGAGGAGCACCAGGTCTCTGAGGAAGGAAAGGAATTTACAGCAGTGGATATCAAGGGAGGCTTCCTGGAGGAAGTGAACATGCTGTTGACATGGTATAGAACTGATTAGCAAAGGAACTGATTGGTCAAGCCAGGGGGGAGCCATGGGAAAGATCTTCTGCAGGGAATAGAAATGTTTGTAGCCAACAGTCACTGAGCACCTACTCTGTACCAGGCCTTCCTCTAAACCCTGACACGTTATTATCCCTTTTAATCATCACGGTACCACAGGAGGTTGGCACTGTAATTATCCCCATTTCACAGACAAGGAAAGTGAAGTTCAGTTACTGGTCCAAGGCATATAGGTCAGATTTTTTTTTAAATGTTTTATTGTTTATGATATTACAGTGGTTCAATTTTTCCGCTTTGCCTCCTTCCACCCAGCCGCCACCACTCCCTGAGGCAGTCCCACACCGTTGTCGCTGGCCGTGATTATGCGTGTATATTCTCTGGCTAATCCCATCACCTCCTTTCAGCCAGTCACCACTCCCTCTCCCTTCCTACAGCAGTCAGTCTGTTCCATATCTCTATGCTTCTGATTTTATTTTGCTCATTGGCTTATTTTGTTGAATAGATTCCACATGTAAGTGAAATCATAGTTGTCTTTCTCTGACTGTTTTTTTTTTCACTTAGCATAATTATCTCCAGGCCCATCCATGCTGTTGCAAAAGGTAAGAGCTCTTCTTTTTCACTGATGCATAGTATTCCAGTGTATAAATGTACCGTAGGTTTTTTTATCCACTCATCTACTGATGGGCACTACAACTGTTTCCAGATCATGGCTATTGTAAATAATACTGCTATGAACATAGAGGTGTATATATTATTTTGAATTGGTGTTTCAGGATTCTTAGGATATATTCCCAGAAGTGGAACTACTAGGTCAAAAGGCAGTTTCATTTTTTACTTTTTGAGGAAGCTCCATACCATTTCCCTTAGTGGCTGCACCAATCTGCATTCCCACCAACAGTGCATTAGGGTTCCCTTTTCTCTACATCCTCGCCAGCACTTGTTGTTTATTGATTGATTGATAATAGCCATTCTGACAGGTATGAGTTGATATCTCATTGTGGTTTTAATTTGTATCTCTCTGATGGCTAGTGATGTTGAGCATTTTTTCATATGTCTATGGGCCGTCTGTATGTCCTCCTTGGAGAAGTGTCTGCTCAGGTCCTTTGCCCATTTTTCAAATTGGATTGTTTGTCTTTCTGATGTTGCGTCACGTGAGTTCTTTATATACTTTGGAGATTAAACCCTTGTCTGATGTATCATTGGTAAATATGTTCTCCCATACAGGGGATTCCCTTTTCATTTTGAGGATGGTTTCTTTAGCTGTGCAGAAGCTTTTTAATTTGATGTTTATTTTTTTATTTGTTTTCCTTGCTCTAGTTGATATATTGGTGAAAATATTGCTACACAAGATATCTGAAATTTTAATGTCTATGTTTTCCTCTAGGATTTTTATGGTGTCGCAACTTGTATTTAAGTCTTCTATCCATTTTGAATTTATTCCAGTGTATGGTGTAAGTTGGTATTCTAGTTTCATTTTTTAGCATGAACCAGTCCAGTTTTCCCAACACAATTTATTGAAGAGACTATCTTTACTCCATTGTATGCTCTTGCCTCCTTTGTCAAATATTAATTGACCATAAAGACATGGGGTATTTCTGTGCTCTCTATTCTGTTACAATGATCTATGCATCTGTTATTATACCAGAATGTTTTGATTATAGTGGCCTTATAGATATCTGGTATTGTGATTCCTCCAACTTTGTTCTTCTTTCTCAAGATTATTGAGGCTATGCAGGACATTTTTTGGTCCATGTAAATTTTTGGAATATTTGTTTCAGATCTGTGAAATGTGCTATTGGTATTTTAATAGGAACTGCATTGAATTTATGGATTGTTTTGTGTAGTATAGACATTTTAATGATGTTAATTCTTCATGGGCACAATATGTGCTTCCACTTATTTGTATATTCCTCAATTTCTTTCTTCAGTGTCCTATAGTTTTCAGAGTGCAAGTCTTTTACCTCCTTGGTTAAATTTATTCCTATTGCAAATAGTAAATGAGATTGTTGCAATAGTAAATGGGATTGTTTTCTTAGTTCATTATTGTTGTATAAAAATGCCATAGATTTCTGAGTATTGATTTTGTATCCTGCTATTTTGCTGAATTCATTTACTAGGTCTAGTGGGTTTTTTGTGGAGTCTGTAGAGTTTATGTACACTATCATGTTATCTGCAAATAATGACAGTTTTACTTTCTTCTTTCATATTTTGATGCCTTTTATTTCTTCTTCTTGTCTGATCGCTGTGGCTAGGACTTCCAGTACTACGTTGAATAAAGAGGGGTGAAAACAGACATCCTTGTCTTGTTCCTGATCTTAAGGGAAACGCTTTTAGTTTTTGCTCATTGAGTATGATGTTGGCCTTAGGTTTTTCATATATAGACTTTATTATATTGAGGTATGACCCCTTTATTATCACTTTGCTGAGAGTTTTTATCATATAGATCAGATTTGATGAGAGAAATAGAAGAACCAGAGTGAGACAGACTGTGAGATTTTATCTTATACAGTGGGGAAGCTACTTAAAGAATTGATACTTGTGAGTTTACAATCGTCAGGGCAGGCAATGGGGTAGGAAAGATGGACGTGAAGTTGGGGGAACAACAATGATCTGAACCAGTGAGGAAGAGCTGGGGCTCTTAAGGATGAACAGGAAACCACCTCCAAGCGGCCCACTTCAGCGACACAGGTGACCTGCAAAAGAAACCACACTCCCTGTCCTGGAGCTAAACATGCACTTGGCCCCAGGAGATAGACAAGCTAAAGCGGAGATTCGTTGAGAGCCCAGAAGCCTACATCCACCTGTGTGAAGTGCCGCTGCCCTGGAGCCCCACACCCACCTCGAGAGCCACCACAGCTGCTTCATCCCCTCCTGGGACCTTGGCCAACTTGCAGGAAAGGGCAGTCTGAAACTGGTTCGGCTTAGCTCAGCTGACAGAGCACAGAGCTACCACTTTAGGTCACAATGGAGACCTGGGGCAGGGGAGTTGGGTCTGAGAAAAAAATGGCTGTGAGAGTTGATCAGAGCCAGACCAGGAATTTGGGAACCCTCCCGTGGGATCCTGGGCTGGTTTTAGATACTGTGTGTTAAGTTGGAAGTGAAGGTGGAACGTGTCCCTGGCGATGTCCTAAAGGTGTTGGGCATACTCAGTCTGGGGCAGGAGGACAGGAAACTTGGGATAGATTCTGAATTCGGTGTGTGTGAAGTAAGAGACCAGAGGCTGTGGCTGAGCCTCAGGTGATGTCTGCAGGTGAGGGGCAAATCAGGCAGAAAGGCTGGCAGAACTGTGAGGGGCCAAGGTCAGAGAGATGGGGCCACAGGGAGGTAGAGCCCTGGAAGATTGTTTGGGGACGTGGCCATTTTGGCCCTCCTTCCTGGGCAGATGCGGCTTTGATGGTGCCCATGTCGTATTCAGAGTTGGGGTATTAGGTGGCCTCCCGCAGGGACCTCTATCCAGTCTTCTGCCTCCGTGTGAGGGGCCGGTCCTGCTGTTCAGGCTCAGACCCTGCTCTGAAAGCTCGGGCACTGGAGGCTAAAGTGTGCCATAAGCCTCTGCGCTCAAGGTGTGACATTTGTCCACTCCACATGCCTTCTGAGGTCCCATTGTGTGCGGGACACTGGGCTGGGCTGGGGACCAGCCAGGAAGCATGTGTGCCTGGGCCCTGCCTGCGGGGAGCCAGGGTGCAGGCTAGTGAGGCGGAAGAGGAAACTGGGCGCTACAGTTGAGAGCACCCAGGGAGGAGGCCCCTCAGACCTGGGAGGGCATCCGGAAAGAAGTGGTATTTGTGTATGAATCTGGTCAAGCCCCTAGATCTAACTGTCATGAACAGGAAATCCAAGCATCTGACCATCATGAACAGGAAATCCAGGAACTGGCGCTGTCAGCATCCTGAAAGAGGAACCTGTTCGTTCAGCAAGCAGTGTCCTCTCAGCTGTACTGTGCAGGGAAACAAAAAGAGCGAGTGCACCTGTGGATGAAAGGAGAGTTAGTAGACGGGACAGATCATTGTGATATGTGGGCCTTGTCTGAATCCTGAGTTTTTTAAAATGATGATGAATTACTCTGCTCAGGTTGCCATAGCAAAATACCAGACTGAGAAGCTTAAAAACAACAGAACTTATGTCTCAAGTTCTGGAAGCTTGAAGTGCCAGATCAAGGTCTGACAAAGTTCCATTTCCAGGAAGGGGTCACTTCCTGCTTCCATTGTCACTTATCCTCACATGGCCTTTCCTCAGAGCCATGCCGGGGTGGGGATACAGAGGTGTGGAGGGAGAGCTCACTTCCTCTTCTTACAAGGCCACCAGGCCTATCAGATTAGGAGCCCACTCTTAGGACCTCATTTAACCTGAATTACCTCCCAAAGGCCCTTTTTCAAGATATAGTCACACTGGGAGTCAGGGCTTAAATATGTGAATTTGGGGGACACAACTCAGTCCATAGCAGATGGTATTCATAAGTGGTTGGCTCTTTGAATGCTGACTTGCTATTTGATTGTATTGAGAAACTATTGCTAAATATCTCTGAGTTATGATAATGGTGATATTGTTTCATATATATACATATCATGTACAGTTGACTCCTGAATAATGTGCGGGTAAGGTGTCCTGACCTCCCACACAGCTGAAAATCCAAATGTAATTTAAGTTGGCCCTCCACATAAATGATGGAAAATAGAGTTGAACCTTGAATAAAGTGGGTTTGATCTGCGAGGGTCATTTGAACTGTGTTTAATTGAAACTATCTGTGTATAAGTGGACCAGTGCCATTCAAACATGCATTGTTCAAGGGTCAACTATATAGAACATGTATAAAATATATGTATGTGTGCATATATAGAATGCATTACCATTATATGTATTTGTGTGAGTAAGTGGCTTGTGTATACGTCTTTCAGGTGCACAGGAAATATTTATGGGTGAAATCATCTGATGTCTGGGATTTGCTTCAAATGATGTGGGAAATGGGAGTGAATGTGGCTGCATGTGCAGCAGGACTGGCTACGAGTTGATAGTGGCTGGGTCTGGGTTATAGCTTCACTGGGGTGCCTTATATTATTCCATAATAAAAAGTTAAAACAAAAAGTGAGGAGGATCCGTAAACTTTACGGTGGGGGAGGGGACAGGCATCTGCTGGCAGGAACTGTTCCGGAGAAGCTCTGAGAGAGTGAGCTGTTGGTGTGTGGGCCCCGGTGGTTCAAAGCTGTGCCCTGCACTTTGTGTACCGAGTCCCTGCCCTGCAGGACAAAGACCAGTCCCAACAGAAGGCCTTGGCTCAGGAAGAAAGAAACCAGAAACCAGTGGGAGGGCCCCAAAAGGCCTAAGAGGCTTGAAGAAAGGAGTGGAGGCGGTGGCTGTTTGTGCTAGAAAGGCTGGAAGACCAGGTGGTAGAGGAGACATCAGGCAGAGGCAACCCCGCATGCTAGGAGCAGGGGAGCCTGAGGATGGAGCAGTCAGAACGTGGTCATCGAGGCTCCCAACTGAATCTTTGCTGAAACTGTAGGACATTCACCTTTGCTTTGCTTTGGAAACATGACTTCTGTTGTGTTCTTACTGGGTAACTTTGAGCAAATTACTTAACCTCTCTGATCCTCACTTTTTTCTTCTGTAAACTGGAAGTAGTAAGAGGACCCACCTCATAGACTGTTATGGGATTAAATGAGAAAATACTTGTAAAATACTAAAGTGTGTGTGTTAGCTATTATTATCACCAGAGTTTCAGGGAGGAAGCTGCCCTCCCCTGGGGTGATGAGGTGGAAACAGCAGCCATTAAAATGAGAGTACCCTGTGGGGAGGTGAGAACACCATGTACTCCTCCCTGCCAGTCCTTTACATGCTTGTGGTTATTTTTAATTAAAAAAAAAAAAAGTCTGTTTTCTTACAGTAGTGAACAAGGTCAGAAGCAGAAAAAAAGTTGTTGAGAGAGGACCAAGTAGAAGCCACTGGACCCTGTGAGAGAGAAAGCATGGTTGGCCAGAGATGCTCTGGCCAATAATCCAGCCAAGGGCCCAGCTCCAGAAACTACCTCTGGGCCCCATTGGCCCCCTGTTGTGTGCTTTCTGGAAGTGGAGGTCTACAGGAGTGAAAGGTAAGCCCCTGGGAGGGGGAGTGGGACCGAGCAAGTTCCTCCCCCTTCAGGGAGCACCAGCCTTTCCCCTTCAAGGCTGTGGCTCTGGAACCACTTCCTCCTTCTTCACTCTGAAGCCAGGAGCAGGCCTGGGGAGCTCTCCCGAAAGACAGGAGCAGATTCCCGATGCTTTAGCCCACCTGTGACCCCTGGTGGGGGTGGCTGAGCGTGCTGGCTGGAGGCCTCTCGCCCTGCCTCAGGCGACCCTGGAAGCCTGTAGGATGGAGGGGGCAAGGAAGGAAAATCTGGCCTCCGTGTCCAGTCTGGTGACTATATTTGAGAACAACAGGTACGGGGTGGTGGGGATGGGAAGGATCACCATGGCCAACCAGCAGCCTCCCTTCAGCTCCTCCGCCCACCCTGGGACCCTGGGCAGCACAGGCTGAGGAAGAGGACCAGGGCCGCCTTGAGCCCTCAGTGAGCAGCCCTCTCTCTGGGTCCTGTCCCGGACACCCCCTCCTGACTGGGCAGTGTCACGTCGCTTGGTCATGGGTTCCTCAGAGCACAGGAGAATGTTGTTCAGGCACTAAGGAGCTTAGTAGGGATGAGAGTGTGTGTTAATGTGTTGAGGAGAGTCTAGGTGTGCGTAATTTTAAGTAAGAGTGAGCTGCAGAACTCCACCCACTGCCCCTCCAGCAGAAATTAGAGCTAATACTTATGAAACACTTACTCCTTATGACTAGAATAACCATATAATTTATCTCTCAAACCAGGACATGCTTGATGCTGAATATGAATGCCATTAATTTTTTTGGTGGGGTGGGCAATAGGAAAATCTGAGGCTGTGTCAGGCAAACCAGGGTGTATGGTCTGCTTACCTTTGGGGCACTGTTCTAAGTGTATTTTGGTACTTCGTCTAATCATCTAAGAGCCTAATGGGGGCAGGGGGAGGTTCTGTTTCTATTCTCATCTTATAGATGAGCAAATAAAAGCACAGGGAGGTGGGGAGGCTTTAAGTGCTTTAAGTTTGATGGCAATGGGTGATTCCGTCTGAAGGAGCTTCCGTCTGAAGGAGAAAGGCTGGGTCAGATGTGTGGAGGTCATTGGTGGCTTTGTCAGGGGTGGTGCATGTGTGCGTGCATGCGTGTGACACTAATCCACTCTGCAGGCATGACAGGGACTGTCACAGGTGGGTTCTCCGGAAATAGGCTCCGAGGCAGAGATTTACTTCAGGAGCTTTCTGGAGGAATGCAGCATGGGGCAGAGGGACAAGCTGCACTGCTATGCACTTGCAAAAGAGGTTCCAGCCTGGCTCAGGGAGCTCCGAACTGGGCTGCCCCTCAGGTTGTTCCAGTTGAGCAAGGGCTGAGTCTTTTTACCCCACATGCACTAGTCATTGGATGTGGACTTAACCTTGGGTGAGGCACCTCTCTTCCAGGAGGGCAATTCCCAGACAGGAACCCAGGCAACAGCCCATCAGCCACCAGGGTAACACAGCACAGCGTCGCACAGGAATTGTAGCAGATGTGGGAGCCTAAAGAATGATTCCTGTCAGGGAGATTTTTATTTTCCGATGCTAAGCTCATGGAATTAGCACGATGCCAGCTCATGGACAACAGATATCCTGGGAGGGACCCAGATTCTTGCTGAGGGCACTCAGAGCAGACTAAGCCTCCAGTGGGCTTCCCGGCGGAAGTGGCATAGATGTGGACCTAGAGGGCAGCTCAACTTTCTGAACCCGGTGACCTCACCCTGCCTCTCCCAGGGTCCTTCGCCAAGCACATTCTGTTCAGCACCGAGGACAGCTCTAGGAGGCCCCTTCCAGGCCCAAGGAAGAGTTGGAGAGCTGGCCTCGCCCATCCCAGCGCTCCAGGCATCCCAGTGGAGACCTTCAGCATGTGTGTCCTGCCCAGCAACATTCCTAGCGGGAGGGGGCAGCCCTCAAACCAGAATGCAGTCAGAGCAGGCCCTGTCAAGAGGGTGAAAGCCTCCCTTTACTGTGTGAGGGGCCCCATGCCAGCTGCCTGGGCCTGGGCTTTCTTGCAAGGTCTTCCAGCACTTTTGCTGATCTGAAACTGAGGGGCGAAGAGGAAAGAGAAGCTGGCTTGGGGCACTTGGAGAGAAATGCAGAAGCTGAAACCACATGTAGAACAGAAAGCTTGAGGCCCAGCTGCTTCCATGAACTGTAGACACACAGGCTGAGGAACCAGGCACTGGGGCACTAGAGAGGGATGGGAGAGCCTGTGAGGGGCCATCGGGGCTGGGTCCCCATCCTCTCTCTGCTACAAATCAGCTGTGTGACTTGGGACAGGTCGCATTGACTCTCTGGACCTATTTCTCCTTGACTTCAATGGGGAAGGGCAGTTTGGGGTGAAGGCTCAGGAGCCAGCCTGCCTGATCTGAGTCTCACCTCTGCCACCCCCTGGCTGAAAGTGACTTATCCTCTCTGGACCCCACTTTCCTTAGGTGAAAAGTGGGGGTAACAAAACTTTCACAGAATCTTGGAGATTTTGTACCTGGCAGGTTGCGCATTTCCCAGCCTGTCTTTCTCTAAAGGATGCCTCTGCTGTCCTCACAAGACTTTCCACAGCAAGGGGAAAGGGATACTGCCCAAATCGTTGGAGATATTCTGCGAGGGTGGCCTCTGTTATCTAAAGAATTTAACTGGCCTGCAGACCCAGCAGGTAGAGTGACAGAGCTCTACCAAGACCCACCGCTGGGGGTACAGGGAAACTGCTCCCAGACTGGCCTTCTCCCCCAGCCCCACTACAGGTATGTGGGGCACAGCTCGCGCTGAAAAACCTCAGCGTCAGCAGCTCTACCATTCCTTCACAGCGTTCTATGACTCCCACCTTCCCTCGGTGTTTCAGTTACTAAGGTTCTAAGGCTTTCCCTGCTGCAAAGACTAAAAGCAGGGGTGAGGTCCTCAGGTGAGAGTGATTGGCGGCCAGGGGTTTGAGGCACTTCAAAGCCTCTGTGTGTGCTCCTGGCTGCATTTTAAACAGGGAAGTACGTAGTTCCCCAGAGAACAAACACAGTTCGTGCTGACTCATTTTGAAGACTGGAGTTCCCTCAAGAAAGTATTGGGAGGGAAGTGGATGTTTTACTTAACAAATTCCTGCTGAGGGCCCGGGGGCGCTCAGGGGCCACAGCACCCTTGTGATTTGCATTAATCACCCTGAAATCCTGACCAGGGAGGTGCTATTCTTTTCCCCACTCCACAGACAGGAAACCCTCAGGCATGCTCTCTTCCCAGGATGCACGGAGCAGAGCCTGGAGCCCACACGCTGGAGGCCAAGCATCACCGCCCTGCGTGCAGCCCTCCCCCACCTGCTGGACCATGGGAGAAGCCCAGCGCAGAGGAGGCCCTGGGCTCTGGGCCCAGGACGGTCAGCAGGAGGTACCTGAGCTCCCTGAAGAACAAGCTGTCCAGTGAGGCCTGGAGAAAATCCTACCTGCCCAAGACCTGCTCCGGGCCAGGGACACAGGTGCCTGAAGGCTGGGGTAGAAGTGGGGAGCTGGGCGTCCCTGCACTGACCTCCTCTCCACACACTCTTCCAGGCAGAGCCCACACTCCCCCAGCTGGAAGCTAAATTCTCCCCGTTGAAGGCTTTTGATGAAGTGACTAGCGTGCACCCCACTGCCGGTATTGTTTCACATATCCCTCAGGGTAGGAGTCTTTTAGGCAAGGAAATGCAAACTCAGATAGTTTAAGGAACACAGCTTGGGACAGTCTCCACTTATAAACCAGGTACTCATTCCAGGTGTGGCCTAGTTTACCCACTGAAGGAAGCACCAATCCCAACTAGAAATGGAGGTTGGTACTAATTCCTGCCCTTAGATGGGTCCTGGGAAGGTCACTTCCTTTCTCTGGGTTTCACTTTCCTTGTCTGTGCAGTTCAAAGGTTAGGCTGCACGATACTTGGACCTGAAGCCAGGCTGTCAGGGATCATGTCCCAGCTCTTCTGCTTACTGTGTGACCTTGGACAAGTCACTTTAACCTCTTTGGATGATCATAATAGAATGTTTTGGTTATTAATTGCTACATAACAAACCACCCCACAATGCCATAGCCAAATGCAATTCATTATGTCTTACAATTTTCTGGGTTGACTGGAATACTATTGGTTGGTTTTTCTTTTATTTTTTTAAACAGTTATTTATTTATTTATTGTCTTAGAGAGAGGGGAAGGGAGAGAGAAAGGGAGGGAAAGAGACATCGATGCGTGAGAGAAACATCAATCGGTTGCCTCTTGTACACACCCTGCTCCGGGACTGAACCCACAACCCAGGCACGTGCCCCAACTGGGAATTGAACCAGTGACCTTTCACTTTGCAGGACAACACCCAACCAGCTGAGCCGCATTGGTCAGGGGTGGGTGGTTTTTGTGTTGGTCTCACTTGAGGGTTTGTCCTAGTCAGCTAGGGCTGCCATAAGAAAATACCACAGACTAGGTAATTTAAGCAACAGATTTATTTTCTCACAGTTCTGGAGACTGGAAGTCCAAGATCAAGGTACTGGCAGGGTTGGTTTCTGGTGAAGCTTCTCTCCTTGGCTTGCAAATGGCTCACATGGTCTTTTTTCTGTGCACAGTTTTCCTGGTGTCACTTCCTCTTCTTATAAAAACACCAGTGGATTAGGACCCTAACCTTAAGACTTCAATTAAACTTAACTACCTCCTTAAAAACCTGTCTCTAAACACAGTCACATCAGAGGTTAGGGCTTCCACATAAGAATTTGAGGGAGACACAGCTTAGTCCACGACAGGGTCTTTCACACGGTTGCAGTCAGAGGCCCCAAAAGCTCAGCCCTCCAGCCGGGACAGCCGAAGGCTGGGTTCAGCTGGAAGGCAGCACGGCCAGGAGTCGCAGGGCATCTCCTCTCCGCGAGGTCTCTCCATCAGGGCAACCAGACCTTCAGACAGGGTGGGTCAAGGATCCCAAGAGAGCACAGGCAGAAGCTTCCAGGCCATTTGGGGCTTTGGCACAGCCTCACTTCTGCCCTATTCTCTCAGTTAAAGGGAGACCAGCCCAGATGTACTATGGGAAAGCTTGAATGCTGGGAGGTATGTTTCACAGGGGCATCTTTGGAGACCATGCCCCAGGTCCCCATCAGAGGAGACCAAAGCTCTCCCTCTCGTTCTCCCCCAAACCCGCTGCAGGAGCCTGAGGAGAAGAGAATCATCCAGGAGCTGCTGGAGACGGAGCAGGCCTACGTGGCACGACTCCACCTGCTAGACCAGGCCAGTGGCTAGGATGCCCCAACCTGAGCCCCAGTACCTGGGTCTCCCCACCTCACCCCTGCTTTCCCTCCCTACCCACCTCACCAGAGCTGAGAGTTAGGGCCCCTGGATTTGACTCTGGGAAGCCTGAGTCCTCTAACCCCGTGGGCGACAGCTGGGGCAGAAATCAGGAATAGCCCTTTAGCGCCACTCCCCATTCCAACCGTGAGGCCTGGCCTCACCTGCGCAGAGTACACACCTGCCAGTCCTCCCGGGCCCCACACGGCCTCCTCATCTGTCATCCCAAGGCAGACGTCCTCACCGTTAGCACTCCCTCACACCTTCTTACGGAGCCCCAAGGCTAAAGGGTTAAATCGCTGAACATCAGCAGAGGAATCTTTAGCTCGACAAAGTCTAAGGCCCGGACAAACCCCGGACTGGCCCATTTCTGACGTTCATCAGCTGCCAGCCTTTGACCAGGTCCTTGAATCTCTAGGGCAGGATTTGCCCATCTGTAAAGTGGCCAGAATACAATCTTCTCTGCCTATGTCTTCTGGGGTTGTTATGAGGATGATGGGAGGTTAGGAAGGTGAAAGCATTCAAAGCTGGGAGCTTGACCCTGGGGCTGTGCTTGTGCCCCCTTGGTTGCTCTGGGTGGCTCCCCCTCTGCCGCAGGCCCAGTGACCCTGGGGTGGCTGCAGGTGTTCTTCCAGGAGCTGCTGGAGGAGGCCCGCAACAGCAAGGCCTTCCCCGAGGACGTGGTCAGGCTCATCTTCTCCAACATCTCCTCCATCTACCAGTTCCATGCACAGTTCTTCCTCCCAGAGCTGCAGCGGCGGCTGGATGACTGGTGAGGTCCCCCAGGAGCCCGAGACCCTTGGCTGCAGCCCCAGCCAGATCGGGGTGCAGCCCCCAGGGCACTTGTTGTGTGGCCATGACAGTCTCCTGTTCAGGGCTGTCTACAGAGCAAGGGGCTGGATGAATGAGCCCTGGGATGAATGTGAGTGTGTGAGTGTGTGAGTGTGTGTGTGTGTGTGTGTGTGTGTGTGTGTGTCCTGGGAAGGGGATGGATCAGGTCCTGTTAGGCTGGGTGACTTCGGCAGCTGTACTGAGGGCTTCCTACGTGCCTGGCTATGGCCTTTACACCTGTTAACTCAATCTTCATATCAGCGTCCTGGGTGATGATGGCATTGTGGTTATGCAAGAAACTCTTTGTTTTCAGAAATGATCATTAAAGTATTTAGTGGAAAAATTATTTGTTTTATGTATTTTGCCAAAGAAATGCCACAGTGTCTGGGATGTCCTTTAAAATTCTTCAGCAAAAGGAATGTTAGTAATTGTTAAATCCAGTGATGAATATACAGGAGTTCATTGTTATATTTTTTTTTACTTTTGTTTGCTTAAAAGTTTTCATAATATGTATTTTTTAAAGACAACCCTGTGAGGTCACCTACCATCATTTTCATTTTTTCCAGATGAGAAAATTGAAGTATGTAGAGGTTAGTTGACTTGCCCATGAACACACAGCTAGAGTAAGTGGTGCAGCTAGGAATCAAACTCAGGCAGTCAGCTCCTTACCACTCTGCTCTAACAGGCTCTGGGCTGAGCGACCTTTAGGCCCTACTACAGGATGGTCCTGGATATGTTCTTACCACTCTGAGTCTCAATTTCCTCATGTTTAAGATGGGCCAAGGACTGTTCTGCCTGCAGAGAATTGAATGAATTGAGACGTGCAGTGCTTGGCATGTGGTCCTCGTTATTGTCACGAGAGCAAGTATCAGTTGGTTACTGAACACCTGTCCTGGGCACAACATGGTGCTGGGCCTTTGGGGGAGCCCAATTTGTGGGAAAGAAAAGCATCCGACCTCACACACATAAGAGAGGAAGACATGCCCCCCATGACTGCATCCAGAAATGCAGTGGAAAGGCTATTTTGGGGGTTTCATGGAGGCTGGCCTAACCCCAGTCTGCCTGGAAGCAAGAGGAGGGCTTCAGGCCAAGAACAATACCTGAGTGCCCCTCCTGCAGGACAGCCACCCCCCGAATCGGTGACGTGATCCAGAAACTGGCCCCCTTCCTGAAGATGTACAGTGAGTATGTCAAGAACTTTGAGCGAGCCGCTGAGCTGCTGGCCATCTGGACTGACAAGTCTCCTCCCTTCCAAGAGGTTCTCACTCGAATTCAGGTGAGGTTGGGGTCGGGGCCGAGCAGAGCCTGCACTGCCACCCCCATGTGCAGTGGCTCAGTTTCCCCAGTGTTTTGGGTCATCTTCCAGGGTCAGTGCTTCCATGAATTCCCCCACCCCTCCCTGCTCTCACCCCACACTATTCCTCCCCTGTGGCTCCCCAAGAGCAGCAAGGCCTCAGGCAGCCTGACCCTGCAGCACCACATGCTGGAACCTGTGCAGAGAATCCCACGCTATGAGCTGCTGCTCAAGGAATATGTCCAGAAGCTGCCAGACCAGTCCCCGGACCGGGCTGATGCCCAGAGTGAGGACACCCCCAGGGGACCCAGGGGGTTGGGGAGGCCTAGGCTGTTCCCACATATTCAATGAGCACCTGCTAGAATGGTTATAATGAGCATCAGCCCTCAACTTCGATTGTTGGTACTTGGTAGACATCATCTTTACCATTAGCCATTTTTTACAGACAAGGACACTAAGGCCCAGAGAGGTTACTAGTAAGTGACTGGCTCAAGGTTACACAGCCAGAGCCCTGGAGCCCTGGCTGGTGTGGCTCAGAGGATTGAGCCCTGGCCTGCAAAGCAAAGGGTTGTCTGTTCTATTCCCTGTCAGGGCACATGCCTGAGTTGTGGGCCAGATCCCCAGTAGGGGGCGCTTGAGAGGCAACCACACATTAATGTTTCTCTCCCTCTCTTTCTCCCTCCCTTACCCTCTCTAAAAATATCTTTAAAAATAAATAAATAAAATCTTTAAAAACAAAGAGCCTACACAGCCAGAAAGGAGCAGAGCTGGGATTTGAAGCCATGCCTATAGGAGGCTAAAGCCTATGCCTTTCCGCACCCTCTGGGTCCGGCTTGGTTACGGGAGCCGTGAGAGACACAGAAGCACAATGCCTACGCTCTGTCTTCCTGTGGCTTCCAGTCTCTCCACCCAGGGGAGGAGGTGGCCCCTGTCATCCAGGCACCTCCTGTGCTGGGCTGCACAAGCAGGACAGCTCCAGGGGGTGCTCGTGGCAGGCCCCAGGCTACTTTGTCAAGCCTCAGGGACCTCCTGCCTCAGCCACTAGCCCCAGATTTTCAGGGGATAACTATGGTTCTACTCCCCCACCCCTTCAGAAGCCCTTGACATGATCTTCTCAGCTGCGCAACACTCCAATGCAGCCATCACGGAGATGGTGAGCAGCCCAGCCCCCAGGGCAGAGAGTGGGAGCATGGCGGGGCGGGGGCGGGGGGGCGGGCTGTCGCCTCCACCCTGTCGCTCTCAGCCTGCCCAGGTCTCTGCATCTGCTCATCCCCTGATCCCTGTCACTGGCCGCACAGCCCCTCACCCCCTCACACCCTGCCCCTGTCCACACAAAGCAGACTTTCTCGAAGGAGGCGGGCCCTGCCTGTCCTTGCCTGAAGGTACGCCCCTGTCCCTAGGAACGCCTGCAGGACCTGTGGGAAGTATACCAGCGACTGGGCCTTGAAGATGACATAGTGGACCCCTCCAACACCCTGCTCCGCGAGGGCCCCGTCCTCAAGATCTCCTTCCGCCGAAGAGACCCCGTGGAGCGATACCTTTTCTTGGTAGGGGGAAGCTGGGGGGTCCACTGTCCTGGGCAGGGAATTCATGAGTGACACTGCCCAGGTCGCGCCTGCCTGGATCTACCCGGTGCTGCAGAGAGAAGCAGGAAGAGCCTGCTTCTCTGTCCTCCTCTGCTTTGGCACCTGGCTGACTCTGCACTGGTGCTGCCTCCAGCCCTCAGGGATTTCCAGACGAGGGGTTTCCCATAAATGCCCTAGGAAGCCACAGGGTAGGCATTTGAACCCCGTCCATTTGGCTCCAAAGCCTGTGGCATTATTTGTGCCCTAGGAGTGCACAGCAGGAGAGATTTAAGTTAGCTACTAGGAAGAACTGCCTGGGTTTGCACTGAAGAAGCCAGGGGTCTCCTGGAGATCTGGAAACTGGTCCCGCCTGGTGGTCAGGAGGAGGGAGCTACCCTTGCATAAGCCTCTGTCCCTCTGAGCGCCCGTGAGAAAGACCTCATAGGTCTCTGAGCTCTGCCTTGGTCCCTGGATGCCCATAGGTAGGGCAACCCTGCAGTGACATCCTACTTGAACTGGGGCCAGATAACCCCTTCCTTGCAACCTGTGGCATCCTGGGAGCTGGCCCAGAGTGTGGCGAGAGGGACAGGAGACCAGTGGTGCTGGGCCCCCTCAGGGGGGCCCACCTGACCACCTCCCTGCCCCGCTACTGCACACACGTTTATGTTGTGTCTCCTGCAGTTCAACAACATGCTGCTCTACTGCGTGCCCAGGGTCATCCAGGTGGGTGCCCAGTTCCAGGTGAGGACTCGCATCGACGTGGCCGGGATGAAGGTGAGCAGCGCTCCAACCACTGTCAGGCTTCACCCCGAGGGTGGGCCCAAGTATGGGATGAAGCAAGATGTGCCGACTTGGGTTCGCAGTCCAGGAACCCAGGCCTGGCAGGGCTTGAACCAACGTGGACACAGAGGTGTTAGGGGTTAGAGCTGTTCCGTCTGGGCTCCCAGCCTTCCTGCCCAGGGCCTTTCCGAGCCCCCAGAGGCGTTTGGGGCGCCCGCTCCAGCCTGGCCCCACTCGGCTTTCCCTACCATCTACACCAGTGCTTCTAAAACATGCGTACAGGCAGGAGTCCCCAGCAGGGACTTGTTAAAATTGCAGGTTCTGACTCAGTAGGTCTGGGGGATCCTGAGATTCTGCATTTCTGGCCAGCTCCCGGGCAATGCTGACACTGCAGATCCACAGGCCACACTTGAGTAGGAAGCGTCTACACTGTCATCTCCCCATGCAGAGATGGCCACAGCCGTCCCTAACGGTGCCCACTGACTGGGCGGTCACCATGGGTTGGGCCCTGCATCATCAGACCCTCATAACAGCCCTGTGATGTCAGGGCTCTTATTAACCCGTCTGTTTGGGTATTTTTAATCTTTTAAAAATAATAAGTGCATCACTTTAAAAATATAGATAATACATGTTCCAAAATCAAACAATATAAATATATATACAATGCAAAGTCTCCTCCCCACTGCATCCCCTAGATCTGCTTCTTGGGGGCAGCCTTGGCTTTCTTGGGAGGACTTCCAGAGGTATCTTTTTGTACACAGACTAACTCTATATTTTCGCTTTCTTTTGTTTCACATAAACAGTGAAACTGTTTTTCATGTACACTATTCTGCACTTTGCTTTTTTGACTCACGGGAGTGATCTGGAGATTGCGGTGCGTCAGCACAGCAGGAGGTCGTCTTCCCTTTGCTCAGCTGCACAGGCTCCCAGGTGTGGGTGTGCCGTGGTTCACTCTGCCAGGCCTCCACTCAGGCTGTTTTCAGTTGTCAGTCTCTGCAAATGAGTTGAGTGACTGTGTTCAGTTTGCCTGTGTGTGAGTATATCTGTACTTAATGCTATTTTTAAAAAGATTTTATTAATTTATTTTTAGAGAGGAGGAGGGAGGAAGAAAGAGCAGGAGAGAAACATCAATGTGTGGATGCCTCTTGCACGCCCCCTACTGGGGGCCTGGCTGACAACCCAGGCATGTGCCCTGACTAGAAATCGAACCAGTGACCCTTTGGTTCACAGGTGGGCACTCAGCCCACTGAGCCACACCAGCCAGGGCTAATTCTATTTTTAAAATAAGTAAATAAACTCTGATACATCCAGACAATGGAATACTATTCAGTGATAAAAAGAAATGAGCTATCAATCCTAAATGCATATTACTAAGTGAAAGAAGCCAATCTGAAAAAGCTACATACTGCATGACACCAACTATATGACATTCTGGAAAAGGCAAAACAATGGAGACAGTAAAAAGATTGGTGGTTGCCAGGTGTTGGGGGAGAGAGAGGGATGAATAGACAGAGCACAGAGGATTTTTAGAGCAGGGAACGATTTTGTATATTATAATGGTATATACATGTCATTATACATTCTTCCAAACCCACAAAATATACAATGCCAAGCATGAACCCTGATGTAAACTATGAACCTTGGGTGATAATGACGTGAGGTTCGTCGGTTTTAATGAACGCTCCATTCTGTTGGAGGGGCGTTGATAATAGGGGAAGTTATGCATGTGTAAAGGCAGAGAAATCTCTACCTCTCTCTCAATTTTACTGTGAACTTAAAACTGCTCCAAAAAAATTTGTCTTAAAAAAAATAAAGAAATGAAAGCCCATAAAGATTAAGTAACTTGCTTGGAGTCAAACCAGGGTTGAAGATTCCTGTATAACCCAGTCCAGAGCCCCTGTACCTAATACCATACTACATGGACTCCCACTAAGGCTTCACCCCAGAGGGATGAAGCATAGGGCGGGACTGCGGCTCAGTGGAAGAGATGGTGGGGGACCTTCTTGGTCACTCCTCTCTGATCCTCCTGAGTACAGGTGTGTCCAGAGGGCTGGGGCTGGATGAAGGATGTGCAAGCTCTTTTTTTAATAAATTTTTCAATGACTGTTTATGTTCAATATTATTTTAGAACTTGTATTAGTTTCAGGTGTACAGCATAGTGGTTAGACAATCATAAACTTTACAAAGTGTTCTCAATATTTTTGGTACCTATCTGGCACCATCCATAATGCTTACAATATTATTGGCTATATCCCCTATGCTGTACTTTACATCCCTATGACTATTTTGTCAATAACCACCAATTGGTACTTAATCCCTTCACCTCTTTCTCCCTGTCCCCCAACCTCCTCCCCTCTGGCAACCATCAGTCTATTCTCTGTATCTATGAGTCTGTTTCAATTTTGTTTGGTCATTTATTTTGTTCTTTAGATTTCACATGTAAGTGAAGTTATATGGTATTTTTCTTTCTCTTCACTTAGTATAAGACACTCTAGGTCTACCCATGCTGTGGCAAATGGTGAAATTTCATTCTTTTTTATTGCCCTCGTATATATGTATCACAACTTTTTTTATTCACTCATCTACTGATGAGCACTTGGGCTGCTTCTGTGTCTTGGCTTTTATAAATAACACCGCAATGGACATAGCGATGTGCATATTCTTTGGAATTAGTGTTTTGGCTTTTGTCAGATATTTACCCAGGAGTGGAATTTCTGGGTCATAAGACAGTTCCATTTTTAATTTTTTGAGATATCTCCATACTGCTTTCCAATCTGCATTTCCACTAACAAATACACAAGGGTTGTCTTTTCTCTACATCCTTGTCAACATGTTGTTTGTTGTTTTATTGGTGATAGCCATTCTGACAGGTGTTAGGTGATAGCTAATTGTGGTTTTAATTTGCGTTTCTCTGGTGATTAGTGACATTGAGCATTTTTTCATATGTCTGTTGACCATCTGTGTGTCCTCTTTGGAGAGGTGTCTGTTTGGGCCCTCTGCCCATTTTTTCATTGGATTTTTTTTTTCATTTTGTTGATAGTTTCCTTTGCTCTACAAAAACTTTTTAGTTTGATGTAGTTTCATTTGTTTATTTTTTCTTTTGTTTCCCTTGTCTGAGGAGATATGAGATCAGAGAAAATATTACTAAGAGAGATGTCAGAGACATTACTGCCTATGTTTTCTTCTAGGAGTTTTATGGTTTCAAGTGTTACATTTGTCATTCATTCATTTTGAGTTTATTCTTGTACAGTGTAAGAAGGAGGTCTAGTTTCATTTTTTGCATATATCTGTCCAATTTTCCCAACACCATTTATTGAATAGACTATCTTTACTCCATTGTATGTTCTTGCCTCCTTTGTCATATATTAATTGACCATATAGGCATGAGTTTATTTCCAGGCTCTCTCTTCTGTTATTGATTTATGTCTATTTTTATTCCAGTACCATGCTGTTTTAATTATTATAGCCTTGTAGTATAGTTTGATATCAGGTAGCATGACATCATCAACTTTGTTCTTTTTCAAGATTGCTGTGGCCATTGGGGGTCTTTTATGATTTTATATAAATTTCTGGTTTGTTCTAGTTCTATCAAACATACCATTGGTATTTTGATGGGAGTTGCATTGAATCTATAGATTTGGGTAGCATGGACATTTTAATGATGTTAATTCTTCCTACCCATGAGCACGCTATGTGCTTCTATTTATTTATGTCTTCTTCAGTTTTTTCTTCAGTGTCTTATAATTTTCTGAGTACAGGTAGTACAGGTCTACCTCCTTGGTTGAATTTATTCCTAGGTATTTTTGATGCAATTTTAAATGGGATTGCTTTCTTAGTTTTCCTTTTTTGATAGTTCATTATCAGTGTATAAAAATGCAACTGATTTCTGAATATTTATTTCATATTCTGCTCCTTTACCAAATTCATTTACCAGTTCTAGTAGTTTTTGGGTGGAATCTTTAGGGTTCTCTAGATACAGTATCATGTCATCTACAAATAATGACAGTGTTACTTCTTCCTTTCCAACTTAGATGTTTTTTATTTCTTCTTCTTCTCTGATTGCTGTGGCTAAGACTTCTAGTACTATATTGAATAAGAGTGGTGAAAGCAGACATCCCTGTCTGGTTCCTGATCATAAGAGAAACATTTTAGTTTCCCCCCCGCTGCATATGATGTTAGTTATGTGTTTGTCACATATGGCCTTTATTATTTTGGGGTATACTCCCTCTATTCCCACTTTGCTGAGAGGTTTTATTATAAATGGGTGCTGGATTTTGTCAAATGCTTTTTCTGCATCTATTGATATGATCCTACAATTTTTATCTTTCATTTTGTTTATGTGGTGTATCATATTAATTAATTTGCAAATATTGTACCATTGCCTCCCTGGAATAAATCCCACTTGATGATGGCATATGATCTTTTGAATGTATTGCTGAATCTGGTTTGCTAATATTTTGTTGAGGATTTTTGCATCAACATTCATCAGGGATATTGGTGTATAATTTTCTTTCTTTGAGTGTCTTTATCTGGTTTTGGAATTAGGATAATGGTGGTGCATGTGCAGGCTTGTATTTCTGGGAGACTTGGTGAGTGGGACTGAGAAAGGCAGGTTTATGAGGAGTTAGTTATATAGACAGACAGATAGAGATAGGCAGCCCTGTCTTAGGACTGGCAGAAACCCATGCATAGAGAAGAAGAGGCAGAGATCGACAGATAGAAAAGCCAAGAAATATGGAAGCTAAAACAGAGTTATCAGAAAAAATACATAAAGATGGGGCTGAGAGTGTCAGACACTTAAGGCGCATAGGCCCAATGTGTGTTGGGTTCCTGGAGTCTCTAGGGTTCTCTAGATACAATATCATGTCATCTACAAATAGTCCCAGTGAGTATGTTCGCTGCAGGGCCTGCTTAGTGCTCCAGAGGTCACACAGCACCCTCTCCTGGATGGCAGGGCCTGGAAGGTGGAGAGTGGTGTCTGCACCCGTGTCTGCATGGGAACCATTTTCTGTGTCTGAGGTTTGGAGGCAGACCTGGCCTTCGACCACCATGACATTTCCCACTGGCCTATGAGCCCCTGGACTCTTCTTTCCTGGGTTTCAGGGAGGCCTAGTTCTCAGCAGCTGATTCTCCCAAGGTCTGACTTGGTCCTAATGCTGTGCCATCCCATGCAGTGCCAACCTGGGAAGAAGGAAGGGATGTGAGACACACCCAGGGTCTCCATGTGCAACTGTGCAGGTTGTGCACTGCACAAGCACACCTACCTCATCCAACACACCCATGGATGGTATGGTCACAACTCTCATTGTCCAGCAGAGGGCAGTCAAGTGTCTTGCCCAGCAACACCTGACTATTATGCCAGTTTGCCAACAGATGTCAGTAAGGAGTTCTGAGGAATGGTGTCTTTTGCTAATTGGCACAAAGGCACTGTATGGGCTAGCAGGGACCTGAACCACCCCAGACTTGGGCATTCAGGAAAGTGTCTTCTAGAAACCTTCATCCTGTCTCTCTGCAGAGGTAGGTGGTCCTGGACCTCCAGGTCAGCAGCTACCCCATTGCTATTAGAAGTATCATATTTCTTTCTATCTCTGGACTCCAAACCTTAGATTTCTCCCTTCTTTTCCCTCTCCTCCCTCACCCAATTAGTCATGAAATTTTGCCAGATTTCCTAATATTGTTCCTCATGTAGAAACCTCTTCTCCCTCCCCAAGTGCAGGCAGACCTCCGCCATTTAGGGTATCACTTCCAAGCTGGCCTCTGGGGTACTGGTTTGCCCCATTTCCCTCGGATCCAGCCCTTTGACCCTGACACTCAGCTGCAGGAGTGACTTCCCAAACACCTCTTTCCACATGAGTGTCTCCATTTATAAAGCCTCAGAGCTTCCCTATTGCCAAGAATGTTGAATCCAAATCACATCAGGCCATTACAGAGTGGGGCAGGCTGGTTTCACAGGCCTGATAGGTAGACTAGGCCTAGCGTAAAGAAGGGTGTTCCCAGAGTCCATGCTTTCTGGGATGTGGTGGGTCACCCTGAAAGTCATCACACATGGCAGGTCACATGTGGCAGGTCACATGTGGCAGGGGGCCAGCAGAAGGGCTCAAGTGTCACATGGAGTCAATGACAACAAAATTCCCCCATGCCAGGATTCTTGGGCTCTAAGTTTGTGTCTTAGCTTCCCATTGTGACTCTCCACACTACCTGGGAGAAGTCTGTGTTTACAGGATGCTGGGGATGAGTGGAAACAGATATTCTTCCATTTTACCCTTGGGGGCCAAAGACCTGAGTTTTAATCCTCATTCTGCCATTCAGGTGCTGTGTGACCTCAGGCAGGTCTCTTGCCCTCTCTGAGTCCCCATTTCCTCATCTCCTAGATGAGGGTGATATCTACCTGACAAGATTGCTGTGAAGATTTTCTTTAACTTTTTATGAACATTTTGACTGAGAAAATAGAACCCCCATATACTCATCACCTGGCTTCCACAATTGCCAACTCAAAGCCAGTCTTGTTTCCTCAGCATTTCCCTTCTTAATTCCTTTGTATCACTGGATTATTTCAAAGTAAATCCCAGTCACATAATTATTTCACCTGTAAGTACTTCAACATGTCTGTCAGAGATAAGAAATCTTTTGGGTTTTTGCCCTAAAAGATGACAACAGTACTATTATCACATCAGACATATGGATAACAATTATTTAGTAACATTAAGATTCTTCGGTTTTCCTTGACTGTCTCATAAATGTCTTCGCACGGCTGATATGTTTGAATCATTTGTGACATGCTCCTTACATCCCTTTTAATCCACTCCACTTTCATCTCCTACTTTTTTTCTCCTTTATTTATTGAAAAAATCAGATCATTTCTCTGGTAGAGGTTTCATAGTCTGGATTTTGCTGACTGCACCCCTATGGTGTCATTTAACATGTCCCATGGCCTCACATATTTCTTGTAAACTGGTGGATAACCCAGAGACCCCACCAGATTCAGCTATGCAGGAAGCTGTAGCTGGAGAGAGACACTGTCTGTGGGGGGCACATCATGGCTTTTAAGTGATAGGATTGATCAGTGGGTTTAGCAGTTGTGCAGATCGAACGAGAACACGTATGGAGAGCCCTGGACTCAGATCAGTGGCTGTCACATGGTAAGCTCTCTCTGACTGGCAGCTCACATAATGGCCGCGGGCCCCTGTGGCATTCTGGGCAAGAGGATGGTGAAGGACAAGAAGGACTTGATTGCCCAACTCATGGATCTCTTTGAGGGTGGATCTCTATGATCTATGAACTGAGTAATCAATTCCTTCATTCACTGTATGGGGTAAAGCAGCAATTTTCAACTGGTGTGCTGCAAGAATTTTTAAAACATGCAGTACCTGACTATTTAGCCAGGGCACTGACCACCTTTTCCTTAGAGTGTCAAATTAAAAAATGACAACAGCCAACACAACATAGCCATCCAATGCAAATGAATCAAAATTATACCTATTTTTTGTTAGATTGGCAAAAACATATATTTTTTTTGGTATGCTGCAGGATGTTAGTAATTTATGTGTGCCATAAGATGAAAAACATGGAAAATCGCTGGGGCAGAGGGTCTTACTGTAGGCCTTAGGTCTGCTCTTGCAAAAGCTGTGTCCCCAAACCCAATTGGTGACCCAGTTTTCATATCTGGTGAAGCATTTGTCAGGAACTGTCACCCCGACTACCACTGGGCCGATTCAGCTGCTGCTAAAATTCCAGGAGCCCCAAGCGCCACTTTTGTAGAGCAAGGCCCAGTGTAGGTGCATTTGCTTGGGAATAGGGAGGTGGTGAACAAGCTCCCTATCCTTGTCCCAGGAGTTTGAATTGTCCCTTGGGCACATTCCATCTCCTTCCCTCCCACAGCGCCTGGGGACGGTCGGGACAAGTCTGAACGGCCTCCATCCTCTTTCTGAGCAGGTGCGGGAGCTGACTGACGCGGAGTTCCCACACTCCTTCCTGGTGTCCGGGAAGCAGCGCACCTTGGAGCTTCAAGCCCGGTAGGCGTCGGGCTAGGGGCGGGGAGGCGAAAAACTGGGAGGGGCCGCTTCCCTAACACCAGTGTTCACTTTCCGAGCAGGTCCCAGGAGGAAATGATTTCCTGGATGCAGGTATCAGACCAATCCAGGGCCCCTAGGATTCTAGCCACCCCGCCCTGCGCCCAAGCTGAGAGGGAGAGAGGGCTGTATGCTTGTATGGGGGTGGGGGTTGTGTGCACGGGCGCGCCTTCCCATGCCTAGCTCGCCCTGCTCTTCCTCAGGAGGCGGCGGTTTGGAGACACACCTGAGTCCAAATCTTCCTCTCTTTCTCACTGTCTAACTGGGTGGCCTGGGACAAATCACTTAATATCCCTGAGCGTCAGTTTTCACATCTGTAATCTGGGGGTAATGGTCTCTCTTCCTTAAGTCAGCCAGTGTGTGCTGAGAATCCAGTGCCTGGCACCCAGCAGGCTTTCAGCAGTGTTTGTTGAACGTGTGGATGGATGGACAGATGAACAAGCTCCCCCTGCCACCCCTTTAACCACCTCCCTGTGCCCCTGCCCAGGCCTGCCAAGCAGCCATCGACCAAATTGAGAAGCGGAATGAAACCTTCAAGGCTGCGGTCCAGGGCCCTGAGGGAGATGTCCAGGGGCAGGAGGTAAATGAAGACTTTTTGTTCCTCCCTGGAGACTCACAGAGCTTGAAGGGACCAGGGAAGCCCAGCCACCTACCCCAACATCAGCCTACTCAGAGACTCAATGCCGAAGTTTCCCCATTCACAAACAATTTCTAAGGGAACCTGCATACACCTAGCTGCCGGAAGGACTTTGCGACTATACAGCCCTGGCTGTAGGGGTGTTGCAGGTTCGGGGTTTAAAGTGCCTGAGAAATGTAAGACCTGGGGAAGGTGGAGGCAGGAGAGATGGGGTCAGGGAGAGTGTCTATGACTAGATTTCGAATCTAACCTCTGAACTCCGGCTTGCGGGGCGTTTCTGCTGAGTCACTTAACCCCTCTGGGCCTCAGTTTGCTCACCTGTAAAACAGGAATGATAGTCACCGACCTACCATATGGCCTTCATCAGTTCAGTCAGGGCCATGTGGAAGACAAGGGGAAGCACCAAGCACAGAACCCTGCCACAGGCAGGCGGGGAGGGGCCCCAGCGCTCAGGGAGTGGGCAAAAGAGGGTCCTGAAGTGCCCGCCCTGCTGCCCCACAGCCGCAGTCTGAGGAGCTGGGCCTGCGGGCGCCACAGTGGGTCCGGGACAAGATGGTGACCATGTGCATGCGGTGCCAGGAGCCCTTCAATGCCCTGACGCGCCGTCGCCACCACTGCCGGGCCTGCGGCTATGTGAGTACCCGTGCCAGACCCCCGCCTCCCTGCCCGCGCGGCCTGCTTGGAACCTGTGCAGCCCAGGAGCGCTGGCAGGAGCTCTGTGCCAGGTTTTTGAGCTGCCTCATCGGGACCTCATAATGCCCACCTGTGAAGCAGGACCTGCATTATCCCCATTTTACAGATGGGAAGGTGAGGCTCAGAGAGTCTAACCAACTTGCTCAGGACACTCCTCAAGGTGACCCTATTAATTCACCTGCTTTCTTTCTGCCATCTCCCAAGGCCCCCAGACCCAGCACCAGGAATGGCCTCCAGTTTCAGGGTGACGGTCATGCAAACCCCTCAGCCCCTCTCCAGCCTTGCACTCACCACTTCATCAGTCCCATGCCTGTTACACACGACCCTCGTTGTCCTCTTCCTGATTGACCTCGACGAACTGTGCTCTCCTCTTCTTTGCAAGAGCTCAGTGCTCCAGCACCTGATTAGTTCTGTTGCTAAATCTGCCCACCAGGTTCAGGCTTCAGTTTCCGCACCTGTACAATGGGGGTTTTGATACCTACCTCCAGGGTGGCAGCGAGGACTCAATAAAAGAAGGTGCACCCTTCCCTCTCCTCCTCCTTTCCTTCCCCCTCCTGAGAGCTCATTCAGAGGAGCAAGTCACCAGCTGACTGAGGAAGGGACCTGTCCACTCCAGGCCAAGCTTGCTTGGCTTTTTAACCACCTGCTGCACTTGCGCTGTTCTCTGCTGACATAACAACTCCCTCCCTTTACTCTGCAAGCGGAGAAGCCCTTATGACCTTAGTGTTGAATGAATTCTGGGGGACAGGGACCAGCTGGGCAGGTTAGGTCAAGGAGGTGTCCCCATATTGTGTTAAAATGCAATAAGGATACAGAGTAAATGTCTAGGACTGGGGACACACCTATATTGAGATTTAAGTGATGAGTTATATCCTGGATCTGGGATTAGCTACTGTTCTTGGTGATTTATGTCTGTAAAGAAGACTTGAGTTCATTTACACGTGTGACTTAGTAATGTAGTTCCTAAAAAATATTTAAATAGTTAAGAAATATAAAAAGCCACAAGAATAATATAGCAATCTGGAAAGCAGGTGCATGGAAGAAATAAAATATTCTGACAACAACTAAATTAAATATATGGTCCTGGATTGGATCCTAAATTGGAAAACAAAACCAGCTACAGAAGTCGTTATTGGGACCATTGGTGGAAATTTGATTATAAGCCATGTGCAAATAATAGTATTGTATCAACATTAAATTTCCTGAGTGTGAGCATTGTGTATAGACAAGAGAATGTTCTTGTTCCTAGGAGGCACCAGATATATATTTAAGGATGAGATTTCATGATGACTATAATTTATACTCAAATGGTTTAGAAAAAATAAAATACAGAAAGAGATAAAGCAAGTGCAGCAAAAATATTAACAATTGGGGAATTGAGTGGTGGTAGGGTGTCCCTGTATTATTCTTTGAACTTGTCTGCAGGTTTGAAATTTTTCAACATAAAAAGTTGGTGGAGCAGAAAAGAAATACTAATAATATTTTTAAAATTTTAAAAATGCTCCCAAGGTAGGCAATGTCCCCTCTGTGAAGACATGAGGTGTCCTTGGCCCGATTTAGGGGTATCTTCTGCCCATGCATACCTTTGTAGTTTGTGAGTCATCCTTTCGGTGGTTTGGTGCCCAGTTTCTGTCTCCCACTTGCCAGATGGGAATCCTGGTGAGGGTGGGGCAGGCGCGGGCCTTCTCCTGTGGGGCCCTCCCAGTCACGTGCTGTGCTGGGCACACCCAGGAGCTCACCGATGAACAGCCCTTTCCCGTTGTCTCTATCTCTTGCTCTCATTTCCAAGCCCATCTCCTGGACTCACAGCGACAGCCCTGTCTCCCAGGAAGTCATGTCCTGCAGCACCCCATGTTTCTTTTCAAGTCTTTTCATGACTCCTTTACCAGGTCTCCCCAGCACAATCCATGTCGGCCTTCTTGGGGGCTTTCCATGGTGGGCTGGAGGTGGGCCCACGCCACAGAGAGTGCTCCCTGTGAGGCTCGAGAGGATAAAGGCCCCGGGGCTGTGCCGCTGGTGGGCTGCTGGGAGAGTCTGGTGAGATGGTAGAGGGGACAGAGAGCACTCGGAGAAGTGAATCAGATATGATGGGTGTGTGCAGGGCCAGCCCCTGGGATTAACAGCTGCCTTCACTGAAGGGGAATCTGCAGGGGAGAAAAGTCGAGGGACCTGCAGAGGGGG
Source organism: Pteronotus mesoamericanus (assembly GCF_021234165.1). NCBI lineage: Eukaryota > Metazoa > Chordata > Mammalia > Chiroptera > Mormoopidae > Pteronotus > Pteronotus mesoamericanus. Next base: position 7,010,072 of record NW_026555085.1, read on the forward strand.
CTGGGTGTCAGCCCCCAGCTGGGGAAGCCCAGAGCATGAGCTCACCTCCTGCATCTTGGCCTCCAGGCAGCTGGCTCCCTGCCAGCCCAGGGGACTGCCGCTCTCTGCCTGCTTTCCTCTCCTGAATCTTGCTCTTTCTCCCTCTTGCCCCTGGTTGCTCTCACACCCCCACCCAGCCAGGGCACAAACACGGCCCTCCCCTGCCTCAGTGGAGGCCCCAAGCCCCTGCTGTCCCTCCTCCCTCAGGTGGTGTGTGCCAGGTGCTCCGACTACCGGGCTGAGCTCAAATATGATGACAACAGGCCCAACCGAGTCTGCTTGGACTGCTACACATTCCTCACCGGAAACGTGCTCCCCGAGGACAAAGATGACAGGAGGCGGGGCATCCTGGAGGTGAGGGCCACTCTCCCCCCATCGGCAAGTGTCTGTAGGACTCCCACCAAGGGCGGGCTCTGTCCTAGGTGCTGAGGAAGAGCCAGGGCCGCACCCTCCCTCCTCTCTCTACCCACAGACACCCCTTCGTCTCCTCCCCGCAAAGAGCTGGGCCTGTCGTCAAAGGAAAGCAACTTTTGACTCCAGGCTATCGTCCAGGCTCTTCCACCGCCCCTCTGGGTTCCCATCCAGCAATGGCACAGCCCCCCTGGACAGCCTTTGTTCACATTCCCATCCCCTGCCCCATAGTCCTAGGAGGTGGAGAGAGCGCCTGGTACCAATTCCATATTACAGATGGGGAAACGGAGGCTCTAGGTCTGGGTCCCACTGCTGGAAAGAGGTAGACTGGAGACCGCATTCTAACCAGAAGGGACTTTAGGGACCTATGCCATGGAGGCCCAGGCCCAGAGAAGCGACACGCCCAAGGTCACCCTGTGAGCTGGGGGCCGGCTCTCTGACCTTGCCACAGATGTCCTCTCTGCTGCCCTTGGGGCCTGACTGAGCCACTTTTCTCCCCACAGGCACTCCCCAGGCTGCTCCCTCGCTGCTGGTTAGCTCCTATGAGGCACTAGCTGGGCTACAAATATAATGTGACCCAGCCCAGATGCTGGTTACCACTGCCCTCTGCCCCTCACTCATTCAAGGCCAGGGGGCCATCCCACTGTCTCTGGGAGGTGGGAGAAGACCCCAGCCTGTTGTAGCTGTACATGGCTCCCAGGTTTCAAGTTGGTCCCTTTCCATGGGCATCTACCTGCTTTCCGATCATCCCCATTTTTCTAGGTCCAGCCCCTGCTCACTACCTTTGCTGACCATTAGGCAACACAGCCTGCTCCTGGAGAGAGGGGATGGTCAGCCCCTTCTCAGGCCCCAGTTGTGTTCCCTGGGGGAACTTTCAGGTGATAAGCTCTCCCAGCACCTGCCCCAAGTTCAGGCTGGCCAGGGTTTGACGGCACCTCTGCCAGCTTTGCGAACACAGCCTCATGATGGGACCTCTCTGAGCCTCAGGGACAAATAACCCTTTTTGCAGGGTTGCTGCAAGGATTAGAAATAGTGATTGTCAGGCTCCCAGACCAATGTCTGTCACCTCGTGTGTGCCCTGTTCTCTGGTTTTAGAAAGGGTCCGCGTCGGGGTCTGAGCAGAACCTCATGTGCAGCTTCCTGCAGCTCACTGGGGACAAGTGGGGCAAGAGCAGCACCCGGAGCTGGTGTGTGATCCCCCGGGACGACCCCCTCGTGCTCTATGTCTATGCTGCCCCTCAGGTAATGCCTTCGCCTGCCCGCTCCAGGCCCTGGCCTTCTCACAGCGTGTGGGGATGGGGGAGGGGGAGTATTGTTGGCCCCATTATCTCGGATGCAGAAACCGAGGCCCAATGAGAACATAGTTGTCTGGAGTCACAGGATCAGTGGCTTTCAAAGTTGGGCCCAGGCTCCAGGGCACAACTGCTTTTTCCTCAGCGCTCAGCCAATTCCTGCCCTGATGCCCTTCCGTGAGCCCTCCTGCCTCAGGGGCGTATGGGAAGTGGGAGGCAGGTGTGTGGCTGTGACCCCCAGATGACTCTCTGAGGTGGTGGGGCTGAAGGGGAGGACAGCGGCCCATGGCTCTCCCCTCCCTCTCAGGACATGCGGGCGCACACCTCCATCCCCCTGCTGGGCTACCAGGTGACCACCGGACCCCAGGGGGACCCCCGGGTCTTCCAGCTGCAACAGTCAGGCCAACTCTACACGTTCAAAGCCGAAACCGAGGAGCTGAAGGGCCGCTGGGTGAAAGCCATGGAGCGGGCAGCCAGTGGCTGGAGTCCTGGGGAACCTGGTGACGGGGACCTGTCTGACTGAGCCCAGCCAGCTGTTCCCCTCAGAGCCTGGCTCCCGCCGCGGGCTGCCCCTGTGGCCGCTGCAGCCCCCCGCCCAAGCTGAGCTTTCCACGGTTGATTTCTGGTCATCTGCACCCAGACCGTGTGTCCTTTGGGAAGACAGCGTGGTGGCCAAGTGTCCTGGTTTACCCAGGGTTGAGGGGATTCCTGGGACATGGGACTTTCTGTGGTAAAACCAGGACAGTCCCAGGTCACCCATGACTGTTGGTCACCAGTGTGGTACTCACCCTGGGCTGCACATCAGCACCACCTGAGATCTTTAAAATATGCCCATGAAAATATATAAATAAATAAAATAAAAATAAAATATATAAATAAATGAACTAAAACTACTAATGCCTGTAGCCGTCACCAAAGATTTCTGATTTAATTGGTCTGGGGTTGGGGAGGCATGGGCGTGTCTCAGGAGCACCCACATGAGTCTAATGTGCAGCTTGGGTTACCCAGGGGAAGAAGAAAGAGGGCAAACGGCCACTGGTTGAGCACCTGCCAAGTGCCAGGCATGATAATAAAAAGAAAATAGTAAGAAACATCTGCTGGGCCAGGCATTGTGCTAGGTACTTGACACGGATTATCTCATTTTACCCTCAGGAGTTATAACCCCGTTTTCCAGACGGGACACTGAGTCTTAGAGTGGCTTAATCATTGGCTCAAGGTCACACCGCTGGTGGATGCCAGGGCCAGGCTTTAACTTGGCACATTAAGGTCAGAACTCTGTCAGGTAGCACAGCAGTAGTGCAAGCAAAGAGGGGAGTCGAGTGGAAAAGGAGAAGGGGGGAAGGAGTGAAGAAAAGGCGGGGAAGACAGGAGGGAGGAGGAGGAGAGGAGGGCAGGTACCTCTCTTAGGCCCCCTGGCTGGTGGTGAGGTTGCTTTTTCATAAGGAACCACCAGGGGGAGGCAGTGGTCAGCAAGCTGCACGCTGTGGCCCCAGCCTGGGCCCTGACACCCTAAGTCACTTCCATCAGGTCCAGACACTGTCAGGCTCTGCCCTTCAAGAAGGCAAACGGACAAGCCATAGATCTTTGCCTGCTTCCAGGCCCAGCAGTACGCCCGCCCCCAACCTGAGGCTACCGCCTCCTGCAGGGTGTTTTTAATGCCCAAGAAAACCTCATTGGCACAATCTCTGGGAACCGGGCTGGCCAGGGGTTCATCCCTTCATTCATCGAGTATTTGTCGACCATCTTCAATGAGCCTCCTGCAGTTTTTATACTGGGGATACAGGAGCCAACAAGACAGACAAAAAGTTCGGCCTCCATGGAGTTGATATTCTAGTGGGGGAGATAATCAACAAATAAGTATGTAAAATGTAGAGCATATCCGTGTGTGTAAGTGCTTAAATATGGTGATGAACCATCCTGGACTTTCCTAGTTTTACAACCAAAGTCTCAAGTCCCAGGAAACCCTGCAGTTCCAGACAAACCAGGATGGTTGGTCACCCTAGTGAAAGAAAAAAAAAAGCAAGAAGGGGAATGAGGGAGAATGAGATGTGTGTGAGTGTGTGTGTGTGTGTGTGTGTATGTGTGTGTGTGTGTGTGTGTGTGTTTAAAAGGAAAATCATAGAAGGCCTCACTGTAGGTTGCTGTTTGAAAACAACCACAAGGAAGGAAGGGAGCTATGCAGACATCTGGGGGAAGAGCATTCCAGGTGGCGGGAGTGGCAGGTGCAAAGGTCAGGCGGTGGGAGCCTGCCTGGTGTCTGCAAAGAACAGTGAGGGGGTGAGCGCAGCTGGGTCAGAGGAGAAGGAACGTGATCATAGGAGAAGATGTTAATCACCAATAATCTAAGGCATATGGGAGGCCTTCAGAGGCCTGAGTGAGAGCAGGAGTCACTGGAGGTATCTGATTCGTTTTAACAAACCCTCCCCTGCTTGTTGCAATAAATAGACTGAAGGGGGTGAGGGTGGACGCAGTTTACAGGCTACTGCAACAATCCAGGTGAGACAGGTGATGGCTTACGTCAGGGTTGGAGCAGTGAAGGTGGTGGGAAGGGACAACATTCTGGGTTGATTTTGAAAGTAGATGGGAGAGATTCCTTTACAGAGTGAGTGTAGTGGGAAAGGAGGAGCCAGCAGTGACATGGGGCCTCTGGCCTGAGAGCGTGGAGACGAGCTGCCTCTGACTGAGATGGGAGACCGCGGAAGGGCAGGCTGCGAGCAGCAGCGCACCGGGAGCTCTGCCCTGACTAAGTTAGAGCTGAGCTGCCCCGCGGTCATGGCCCTCAGTGGGTGCCTGCACTCAGGCACCGGGTCTGAGCTGGGAAGTTGATGAGGGAGCTCTGGTCCCAGAGATGAGGTTTAAAGTGTGTGTGAGATGGAAGGAAGAGGTCAAAAGACCAAGTCCTGTGCACCCCAACATTTTAAATGTGCATGTGCCAAAATTCTAACTACACTCACTCCAACATTCTAGTTACACTCATCCAACATCCTAGTTACATGCTCCCCAACATTCTAGCTACACTCATCCTGACATTCTAGCTACACTCGCCCCAACATCCTAGCTACGCTCACCCCAACATCCTAGCAACACGTACCCTGATATTCTAACCCTGCAGTTACAATTCTGAGAATTTACCCAATGAAATAATAGGCCAGTGTGACAAGACTAGAGCACATTGTTTACAACAGTCCCCTGCATTGGAGACTGCCTAAATATCCATCCAAAGGAGACTCATTAAGTGAACTTATACCTAAGGAGAGTCAGGTCCTAGGAACCTCGGCTGCATCCAGTCACAGAGAATGCGTGGCTGTTCAAGGACTTTAATGTGCTGGCGTACGAAGGTGAGTAGTAACCGCAGAAGGGGCTGATATTTTTAATCACTCATTGTGTCAAGCCCTGCAATGAGGACTTGGTGGAGATTATTTCATTTAATCCTTCATAACATTAGAAGTAGACACTTTGTTCAGAACCTCATTGTACAGATGAGGAAGCTGAGGCATTGGTGATCGAGTAATTTGCTTGCGGTCACGTAACGCAGAAAGAGAGGGTGTCCCAAACCTGTGTGCTGAGGAATTTCTCTGCTTCTGCCCCATCTACAGAGGCACGCACTCACTGCAGAAGTGGTGGTTTTGCTTTCTTCTTTAGATCCTCTGTGGTATTTGAATTTCTTTTCAATATCTTGTATTCTGTAATCACAAGAACAAAAGTGCCTTTCCCGCATTAGGGGGAAGATAAAGGAAGAACAAAGGAAAACTCACCTGCCCCACCCAGGAGGCCTGACCAGCCACCACTTGAGGTGAGTAAAGCATCAGTGCCAGAGCCAGAGGCTGTGTGTCCCAGGGGCAGCTGGGAAGCACCCAGTGGGAATGGCTTCTTATTCCACCTCTGAGTGTGGAGACATGAGAACGAGAAGTGACCAGGGGTAGAGAAGAGCACGGACTTGGCAGTACCCAGGGTCTCCCTGGAGAGGAGAGCCGTGGACACTGAAACTGTGCCGTCCTCAAGACCCGTCTCCTGGGAGCTGAAAGGGGCCTGTGTGACCCGGGGGAGCCCCAGCCTTTCCTGGCAGCACCTCCCTGGATTCACTCTTCCAGAGACACTGTGCGTCCCAGGCTCAGGCTGCATCAGGCAGCAGAGACTCCAAGGGCCTCAAAATTTTACTACTCAAAGTCCTTACTTCTAAAAGGCTGGAGGCTCCCCAACAACCTGGTGTCTGCCCCTGGAGGGGGAGCTGGGTGTGGCAGGGAGGAAGGAAAGCCGGCAGATGCCAGGGTGGAGCGCCTCTCGGGGACCCAAGTCAGCTGGAAGACCTTGCCTCTCCCTGCCTTCCCTCCTGGGAACCTCCCTTCCCAGGAGCTACTCTTGTTGCTGGCGCACTGGGGCTCTGGGGCTTCATTCATTCATTCATTCATTCATTCATTTCTTCCCATGTTCATTCCCATTGCTAGCTTTGAGTATTACTATACAGGGAGCTCTCCGCAGACATCATCTCATTTCCTTCCGTAACAGCCTTTTGACATCAGTTCAAGGGTTCATGTTTTACAAATGAGACAGGTAAAAACAAGCAAAGCTAAATATCTTGTCCATGGCCTCCCTTCCTGTAAGTGATGAACCAAGATTCAAACTCAGGCCTGTCTGCTTCCAAAATGTTGCCCCAACCAGCACTGGGGGGCAGCATCTTCCAGTAGTTAGTGGTCCAGGCCCCCAGGCAGCTCTGCCGCTTACTGGCTAAGTTGTCTTGGGCAAGAAAGACTTCACTACTCTGTGCCCAGGTTTCCTCACCTGTCAAAGGGGGATAACCGCATCCTACCTCCCTGGGGACAGGGTGGGGGCATCAAGTGAATGAATACGTGTCCAGCACTGAGAACAGAGGCAGCCCCACGTGATTATTCCTGGTGTTCACTGGCCAGCTCTTTGACACCATTCAGTCTACCTCCACGTGCTGCAATGCACATATTTAGGGGGGTATCTAGGGAATACAGAGTTGAATAAATCACAGTCCCAACTGTTAGCGAGCGCGGCATCTAGGTCATTAGAATCACCTGGGAAGCCTTTGAAAAACTCCCAATGCCCAGGCTGTGCCCCGAGCCCATTAAATCAGAACCCGCTCTTTAGGCCGGGACAGTGGCATCAGCTTTTTAAAGCTCACCAGTGATTCTGATGGACAGCCCCCTCAGAAAGGGCAGGACCAGTTCAGCCCGAGAACCCTGGCTCTGGTCCCCAAGTGTCCCCACAGGGTTTAGTCTGAGTTGAGGTATGGGAATTGGCCTTAGTAAGGTGCTAAATGAATTAGGTTTATGAAGGAATAATTTACATAGAGTAAAACCCACACTTTATGCAGTATAGTTCTGTGAATTTGGGCAAAAGTCACATAACCACCATCACAATCAACACATAGAACAGTTCCATCCCCTCCGAAGTGCTGTCCCTTTGTTGTCATCCTCTCCTTCCCTCTCCTCGCCAGCCCCTGTACCCTGGCAACCATTGATCTGTTTTCTCACCTATAGTTTCCACATATATGGAATCATGTAGTATGTGGTCTTTTGAGTCTGGCTTCTTTTACTCAGCATCGTGTATTTGAGACTCATCCACGTTGTATGTGTTGGTCTTTGTCCTTTTTCATCGCTGTGTAGTTCTCCCTTGTGTGGGTTTACCACATTTTACCCATTCAGCAGCTGAAGGACATTTGGGTTATTTCCATTTTGAGCAATTATGAATAATGCCACTATGAACTATAAGCATTCATGTTCAGGCTTTGTGTGAGCATACATTTTTTTGAAAAGATTTTATTTATCCTGCTGGGAGAGGGTCGCGGAGCGCCTGTACCTGGACGGGGATGGGGTGCTATCCGCGCTTGCCCAGGGGACTCCACATTGAGATTCTCTCAAAGCCACAGGGAAAATGGTGGGAAATTCATCATTGCCATTGCCAGACAGATCGATTTGTGGCCTTGTTCTTTTCTTAAGCTCCCAATTTGGCTTCATACTATATCTCATGAGGGCTTTTATTCCTGAATCTTGGCTAAACACCTTAAGCTTAGCCTATTGGCCTCAAAATAGGGAAGCCAGTAAGAAATATTTGTGACCTAGAACTGCAGAAAGGCTCAGAAGTCGGATATACCAGGTATTGGGTAGTTGCATTGCCCATCTACCTCCTCATCACTGTAGTAATCGCGTATGTACTCTTATTTGGAGTAAACGAGATGAGTACCTTGCCACTCAGCTCCACTCGTGCAACCACGGGTAACTATGCGAAAAACCAACAGCAGAAGAAATACCAAGAAGAGGCCATCCCAGCATTAAGAGATATTCCTATCAGTGAAGTAAACCAAATGTTCTGTCTTAAAGCCAAAGAACTTTATACCAAAAACTGAATTGAATTTAGACTACCTTCAAACATTTATTATGTTTTGACATAATAATTTGGACCATAATTACCTGTCTTGTTAATACCTGGCATTGAAATATTTTGAAAAATGTCAGAAGAAAGATTTTATTTATTTTCAGAGAGAGGGGAAGGGAGGGAGAAAGAGAGGGAGGGAAACATCGATGTGCATGCAAGAGAAACTTCAATCAGTCGTCTCTCACATGCTCCCAACTGGGGGCCTGGCCCTCAACCCAGGCATGTTCCCTGACCAGGAATCAACTGGTGACCTTTTGGTTTCCAGGACGCACCCAACCCACTGAGCCACACCAGTCAGGGCGTGAGCATGCATTTTTATTTCTCTAGGGCAAATATCTAGTATTGGACTACTAGATCATATGGTAAGTGTATGATTAACTTTCTCAGGACTGCCGAGCTGTCTTCCAGGGTGGCTGTACCATTTTGCATTCACATCAGCAATGAGGAGCATTCCCATTGCTCGCATCCTTGCAAGCAAATTAGTGGATTATTAGTAAATGGTTCAATTTTAATTTTCTCTTTTGCCTCTCAGAAGGTTTCTTTGTCTGCCTCAGTGATACCAGTATGTGTGGCACACAGCAGGGTCCTGGTTGCAGGAGACTTGGTGTGTCTTCTCTTCCTCTGTCCTCCACTGGGCTCTTATTTTTCAAGCTTTCGGGGACACTGGGCACCTCTCCCCTTCTGTCGCTATCACTATGCCCAGATACAGAGGGCACGGGGTTCACCCCAGCAGGGTTCCAACACTCAGATCCAGACCAGCACTGGAATAAGTACATTATAATGGAGGCCAATTGGAAATTATGCTTCACTTTACAGAAACTGGCTTAAGTAAACTTTTCAGAAACACATCCACTTTTGTGGAGCAAGGCAATAAATGCTCGTCTGACTTTTTTTAAAAAACATAATTTTTAATATATTTAATTTTTTTCATTAAAAGACATTACTTTCTGCCAAGACACATAGTTAAATTTAGTCTATGTTTTCATAAATATTTAGGCCCTAATTCAAACATGATGTAAGTCACTTTAAAATGTATTTGTTGAAAAATCATATTTTATGTTACATAATTAACTTAAAATAAATTAAACATTTTAATGTTACTTGTTAAATGGTAAAAAGATGACTGTTTTTCTTGATTTATTATAAATATTAAATATGGTAATAAAACCTTCTTTAGTACATAAAAAAAGACATCACTTCCTTGAAAGTATAACAGAGTGCACAGACCTTAAGTATATGGTTCGATGGCTTTTCATGTGTTCACCCACGTAACCACCATCAGACCAAGACCCAGAACATTTCCAGCACCCTGGAGAGTCCCTTCTACTCCCACAATATTGATTTCTTTTTGTTAAAAAATTCAAAAAGTGCACAAGGTAAACTGAAAAATCTCCCTCCCATCCTGGTGTCAGACACCCATTTTTTCCCCCCGAGTCCTTATTACTGTTTCCTTATAGGTACTTTCGAAAAAAAGGAGGTAGGTACACACACACACACACACACACATATCGTGTGTTACGTTATATTTTATATTTTCTCCCCTTTTTACACAAGAAGTAGTTAACTATACAATTGTTGTATACCTTGTTTCTTAAATTAATTCATCTTAAAACACTAGACTCATTTTAATAATTAGCAAATTAATATCTTTACCAAAAAGCTGCCCCTTAACAGAAAACTTGGTTTATAAAGAAACCCAAATTTTATGCTCTGCCTTTAGACCTCTGAGGGTCCTCAGGCAGCAAGTTCTGCTGCTACATCAAAAAATGCAATTCAATTAGGAAAATGTGGTTCATGTAACTTTTCAACAGCCCACCCAATAAAGCATTCTGTGAGATTGTTGTACTGGTATTATCTTTTCCTTTTATTGCTCTATGCAATAACAACATCATGGGTTTATATTCTCAATAACGCATGAGCTCTAAAGGACAGGTGTGAGAGACCAAAAAAAGTGACTAAAATTTGGAGCACAAATTGTATAATTGCTCAAAGTCCTGAATTACTGGAGCTTACTGGTTGGGGTAAATAAGAAGGGAGAGAAATGTTTTGCCCTTTCAGGTGGTCTAAGCAGTTTTCCTGGGAAATGGGTCAAGAGAATGAACTTCCCCAAAGAGAGAGCGGCCCTGCCAGAGGTCAGCTGGGAGGGCTGGGCTGCGCTGTGAGTTCCAGGAAGCAGGGCGAGGCCAGCCAGGAGCAGGAAGGCTTAAAGGATAATCCAAATCAAAGTCCTCAGATGCATCAGCAAGACCAAAGGGCATAAACAGGGCCCCAGACCAGAGACACAGCCAACCCACAGAGCTTCTGAGCGGGATTGGATGAGAATGGAGTTAGGAACAAGTTGGGAGGCACCAGGTCATTGCCAAGAGTAAAGTTAAAGTTCATTGGTCTATGGGTGCATGTATGGGGCATGTTGACTCAGCAAATGAACTTTGTACACCATCCTCATGGAGAATTCATGCAATAATGGCCCCTAATAGAATTATCCCCACCCCTGTGTCCTTGCTCCTTCGCAATGGACTTTATTATTTCTGCTATCACATGGTGGAATCTATGTCACTTCCCCTGGAGTCTGGGTTGGCTTTGTGACTTGCTTTGAATTATGGGATGTGGCAGAAGTGCTATGCAACTTCTGAAGCTGGGCTCTCTTTTGGGATGATTCCATCATCATGTAAAGAAGCCCAGCATGGAAGACCACACAGAGAGCAAGGCCTAGGCCTCTCAGCCAAGCCAAGCTGTCATGGCAGACTGCAGCTGCATAAATAAGACAAGCAGCGGAACCATCCAGCCAACTCACAGACCTGTGAGAAATGATAGATCCTTGTGTTAAGCCATTAAGTTCAAGGATAGCTTGTTATACAGCAACAGATAACTGATACATTTCTATACCCTATAAATTGCTGCCTGGTCCACAAATGGTCTTTCATGTTAGGAAAGTTCAGAACTATGAGACCCAAAGTTACAAATATCTTATGTGTTAATAATTGTATTCTCCAGAACCCTTTCATGTATACTCTCTAATTTAATTGTCATGACAATACAATGAGGAAGAGGAAGAGGGAATGTGGTATATTTCTCTTAAATGGATGAGAAAACTGAGGCACAGAAAGATATGGGATTGTCCCCTAACTGCTCAGCAAGTCAGTAGGGATGCTATTATGGACTGAATTGTATCCCCTCAAATTCATATGTTGAAGCCTTAACCCGTCTTGTTACTATATTTAGAGACAGGGCCCTTAAAGAGATAATCAAGGTTAGATGAGGTCAGAAGAGTAGGCATTAATCTAAGAGGGCATGCACAGATGAAAGGCCATGTGAATACATAGCAAGAAATTATGTCTGCTAGCCAAGGAGAGATACCTCAGGAGAAGCCACACCTGTTCACACCTGGACTTCCAGGCTCCAGAATGATAAGAAACTAAGTTTCTGTTGTTTAAGACACCCAGTTTGTGGTGGTTTGTCATGGAAGCAAACAAGTACAGATACAGATCTATCAAATTTAGGTCTTCTACTTTTTTTAGAAGGAATTTTCTTAAGACATTGAGATACCATTTCTTGCGTAACAAATTGGCAAAGGATTTTGAAAGATAAACTTGGTAGTAGTAAGGATGTGGAGATACAGACTTTCTCAATCACCGCTGGTGAGAATCTAAATTGGTACAACTTTCTAGAGGGAATTGGTAATAGAAATGAAAGGTCTTAAAGTGTACTTACCATTGTTTTTTCATAATAGCAAAATATTGGCAATGACTGATGGCAGGTCGTATTTCCTAAAGATGGAAGCACCACTATATCCTATTTCCATGCTCGCCTTGACATGTGATGCTGGCACTCCTCCACTGAGAGGCAGCATCTATTCCCTCCCCCCGAACCTGGATAGACCTTTGTTGTTGCCACAAGCAAGAGAAGCCAAGGCGTGTGACTTCCAAGGCTAGCTACCATCTTGGCCCCTTGGATAACTCACACTGTGAAATCCAGCGTCCAGGCCATGAGGACGCCTACCCAGCTCTGCGGAGAGATCTGTGCGCAGCGGAACCGAGGCCCCCAGCCCCCAGCCAGCCCCAACAGGCCCCACTGTGAGTGTGTGAACTTAGAAACTGATCTTCCAGTCCCAGGTGGCTGCAGCCCCATAGAGACCCCAAGCGAGAACTGTCCCGCTGAATCCTTCTCAAATTTCTGACCAACAGAAAGAAATAAATTTGTCTTGATCTTTTATGTTATTACATTTTGGAGTAATTTGTTACACAGCCATATATAATTAACATGCAACCTATATGCCCATCAATAGTGAACTATTTAAATATATTACAGTATGTACTTACAATGAAACACTGTGCAGCTGTTTAAAAAAAATGAAGAAGTTTTTTATGTGCTGACATGGAAAGTTCTCCAAAAGAATTTGTTAAGTGAAAACTGCAAAGTGCAGAGTAGTATATAGAGGGTACTAACTACCATTTATGAAAAAAAGTATGTGTATACATATAGTCATTTATATGTACATATGCATAGTTATGGAGAATATATTCTCTCTCTCTCTCTCTCCACACACACACACACAAACACACACACACACTATCTGTGGGAAGAATGTAAGATGTTGGTAACAGTGATTCCCTCTGGGGAGGGATCAGAGGTGGGGAGATGACTTTTCAAGTTTGACCCTTAGGAAATAAAGTTTAAAAGTTTTAACTATTGCTTCCTCTTCAGTTGAAGCATTCAGTTCAAGAAGATATTTTACTTCTAGGCATGTATAATTAGTAAATAATCATGACAAAGATTTAGCTCTGAGAAATTATGAAGTGTTATGGTATAATCTTATCTTTAAAGTAAATTTTATCACATAAATGGAGATGGAGATGGTGATGGAGGTTAAGACACACAGAAAAATACAGAGAGATATAGAGACCAAAACGTTAACAATAATTATCTCTGCCAGGTCAGATTATCTTCAATTTTGTTTTCTTCTGTTCCAAGTTTTCAACAATAAGTGAGTTACTTTTGTAAAAACACAAATGCTAAAAGTGTGTCTCTTTTTAAAAAGATTGAGGGATGATCCTATAGATAGCAGCTCCAGGTAGAGAATTTGAAACTTTGTTTTTAAAGACAGCAGTTTTCAAGGACAAAGGCAACCAGACCGTTACTGTTGGGTGGAGAGAGCTGCTCGCCCAGCCTTTTGGTCACAATGCTGACCCCCTCCCAGCCCGCTGGCCAGTGGGGGCCGTGTCCAGAGGCTGCATCCTGAACTCCCCCTAATCCGAACTGGTAGGCAGGGGAGGCCCCAGGGAATTAATTCAGGAAGGAGGCCAGCTCTGAGGGGTGGTCTTGGGACCAGTCTCCAACCTGCACTTCCAAAGCAGGCACACCGTCCTCCCTTCCACTGCAGGCCAAGAAAATCACCAAGCGTTACGGGCTGAACTGTGTCCCCCAAAATTCATGTGTTGACATCCCTAGTACCTCCGAATGTGGCTGTATTTGGAGATAGGGCCTTTAAAGAGGTCATTAAGGTAAAGTGCGGCACTAAGGTGGGCCCGAATCCAGGAGGCCCTTATAAGAAAAGGAGATTAGGACACAGACAGGCCCAAAGAAAAGGCCCCAGGAAGGCAAAGAGGAGAGAGGCCTCACAAAAACCAACCCTGCCAAGGCTTTGACCTCAGACTTCCAGCCTCCAGGACTGTGGGAAAATAAATTTCTGTTGTTTAAGCCACCCAAATAGTGGTACTCTGTTATGGCAACTCAAACAAATGAATACACCAAGTTTCCCAGAGATACACGTTTACAAAAAATTGAGAAAATGTCCATTGTCCACAGCAAAGACTATCATCTTCTGTGGTGGCTCTGAGATGTGGAGCTGATGGTTGTGGGGCCCTTGGGTCCCCTTATCTGCCGGTGCCATCGCTGCAGACCGTCGATCAGCATGCCTGGGCCCTGCCCCGGAGGCTGAGAAATGACCCCATTGCCTGTCCAGCCTGAGGCGCGCCCAGGACTCTGCAGGTGATGTGGCCGCCAGCTCTCTGTCAAGACGGCAGCCCAGCCCTGAGGCCCCTGGCGGGTCTCTCCAGTCCCCTCCTCAGGGACCGCCTGGGACTCTGACACTCTTCTCAGAGATGGCCTTACCTGCCCCATCTCTATCCCCAGAGATTCTGACTGCTAAACTTCACCCCACTGTGCCTTCAGACTCAAAAATGGTCGCTGGTCTGGAGGCACCCCCTGTCTCCATACTCCCAGGACTGCCTTTGTGGGGCTGAAAGGCCCTGGGCATTCTTACCCTCAGAGACCACCTCCCTCAAAGGCATTCAAATGAACCCATACGCCACATCACATATACTTTACATAAACTATAGGAGTTGAGTTGTAATTGCCTAGTCAACGTTTTGCAGACATTGAACCATTTCATCTTTGTTATAGTATACTTTTCTAACGTTGGAGCTACCGGTGATCCCCACTCTGGCTCAGGTGTTTCCATGGGTGTTTGAAAAGCTGGCTGACTCCAGGCATCGCAGCCGTGAACCCAGCTGCGGGCCATCCCCAGGGCTCCTTCCCAGGAGGCCCAGTGTGCACGGGGTGTGCCTGACCCAAGAGGAGCCCACCAAGCACCCAGTGACCAGTTGCGGTGCCCCAATCCCTTTTAGGTGCCATTAAAGACCCTATGGCAGAACTTCCCCACCCCAACTTGCCCGTTGGCCAGTTCATACCTTCTCTTGCTTCTAGCAAATTTCCCACAAGGCCAGAGAAGCCAAGGGCTGGGCGGTCCTTATCCATCACAGAATTCAACCCTTCTCCCCATTACAGAGATGGAAAAACTGAGGTCCAGAGAAAGGAGGGTCTCCTTCAGGAGCACCCATGAATTTTTGTGGAACTGGAATGCAGAACTCTGTACTAGGCTGAGACTGAGATTTTGAGATTTCTCAGAAGGAACCCTTGAAACAGAGTGTTTCCATTCTTCTCTGTCCATTGACACCCCCAGGTTTATTGTACCCCAAGCCAGTGGTCTTCTTCTGGCCTCGCTGTCTCTGTAACACCCCCACCCTGGGACCCTGGGGAAGGCTGGAAGTTTGCCTCAGGTGCTGAATGTCCAGGGTTGCCAGATACAAAACAGGATGTCCAGTTAAATTTGAATTTCAGATAAACAACAATTTTTATTTATTTATTTTTTTTTAGTATAAGGATATCCTAAATGTTGCTTTCTGCAATTCAACTTTAACTGGGTGTTCTGTGTGTTTATTTCTGAACCTGGCCACCCTCCTAGTGTCCCCTGTCCCCTTCACCCGGCAGCTGTGAGGTTTCCTGCCACCTCAACAGTGCATGAGTCACAGTTGTGGACCTCTAGGCAAATGTTTTTGAACGGAACAGCATCATGGCTTAGGGAAATCCCCCCACTGTCCCCATAACGCATGTGTTGGCAACGCAGAAGCTCTGAAACAATGCTGTGAGAGGAAAATAGAAGAGGCGAGGGGAGTTCCTAACGCCTTGGAGTGGCTTTAGCTTGTTTGCTGTCTGTCTCCCAGGGAAGTACAGCTGTTTCAAGATTGTGGGGATATCAGGACCAGACCTTCCCAACCACTCCTCTGAGGGGCAGATATTCTTCCTTCCCTGCCTTTCTGAGAAAGTGTCTACTGGGAAGAAGGGGCTGGTGGGCTGTGTGAGCTGGGCAGGGTGCTTGACCTGGGGGATAACGACCGTGTCTTCACCATGGCACCGTTGCGGGGATCATAGGAGGAAACGGATGCGAAATGCTTGGCAGGGTGCCTGGTACACTATAAGCACTTACTGTCAAGGGTGACCGCTGTTACAGTGTGAGGGCTTTTTCTTTATCACCGAGCCGAGGGGTCTTCCTGAGAAGGTACATTCTCAGTTCTCTGGGCTCCCAAAACTTGTCCTCAAGAAGCTCCGGGCTTCCAAAATGGGCATGTCCCCTGAACGGAAATCTGCATTAAGTCAGTGTCACCTGTCAGTTCCTCTTTGGGTTAGATTTTCAGTCACGCAGCAGAGCCCTGAGGAGCAGGACTCTGAAGCCATTGGCTTTGCGGCCTGAGGAAGCACATTTTTTACCTGGGATGTCTCTGAGAGCAGGAAGACCATGTTGAGGGAAGGGGCCTGCTGATGGGGTCGGTGGGTTTCGTGTCCCTGGGTGTGGGAAAGGGCCCGCAAAACGCACTCATCTCATTTCTTCTTCTGGAATGTCCATTATGGGACTGAGCTTCGGTTGGAACTGAGGAGGGGAAGCCCCTGAAGTTGCAGTTTTCCCCCCTAACACCTGGCTCTGCCAAGGGCCCTGGGTTGGGACACTCCAGCTTCTTAGAAAGAAACTGAAAGCACTTAGGAGAAACTCCACCACTTCCCCTTCCTCAATAAGAGGAACTTGGAGTTGCCCTTACAGGAAAGTCTTGGTGGGGCTTCTCGGAAACAGCCACCGCCACTCTACTGAGGAAAACCGCAGGCCGGAGGCCAGGCCAGGGGCCGGACTGGTGGAGAACCAGCCATTGACAGAGCCATGGCCTTCTGCTCAGCTCACAGATGCAGACGGAACTGCGAAGCTGCCAACATTTTCTCTTCAGCACCACTCGCCACCTCCTCTTCGGGAAGTCTTTATGTGCTCTCCTCCCTCTCAGCTGCCCAGAGTGCCCTCCCTTCTCCTCCCCCACTCCCTCACCAGCGTTGTCCTCCTGTCAGTGGTCTGGACCCCTTACTCTATTCGCCGCCTGCCAATACTCACCCATCCAGCTCCCACCCCCTCAGAGAGGCACTGACTCTCCAGTAGGCACAGGGGGCTCTGTTTTGGCATAGGTCCCATCCTCTGAACTGTCTCGGATGACCTAGTGAGTTGAAAAGAGGGCATCTTCTGGGCACCCAAGGATGCCTGATCTAATGGTGACTGCTGGGTGCTTCGCTCCTAGACTGGATGCAGGCTCACTTCTCTCTGGGCACTGGGGGTGGTTCACCCCATCCCAGACACATCCATGGGCGGCTCACACAGCAAGATGAAACAGTGCCCAGGGACAAAACACACGTGAGGTTAACCCCAGAAGGGGCTAAGACACTCATGTTTCAAGCCTTGGTACAAATGTGTCCGTGTGGCATGCACTAGGATATGGCCACTGCACTCTCCTGCTGAAAACCTTCCATGGCTCCCTACTGCCTTCAGGGACTCCACAGTCCAGGTATAAGACCCTCTGCTACAGGTCCCAGCCCTCTTCTCTAGCTTCCACTCTGGGCTTTGCTCGGAGGACCCTCTGCCTCTTTCACCTGGCCACCTCTTGCTCACATGGTAAGACCCAGTGGGGCATGGATTTGCTGGGGGAGGCTTCCCTGCTCCCACTACCAGTCCAGATGGGTTAGGGGGTGTCTCCATGACCTCACCGGGTGCATCCCTCACTAGGTGCATCTCTTACCCACATCGCCTTGTGATTCCTAGTCTCTTGACCATCACCCAGCATTTAGGCCCCCAAGGGGCAGCAATTGTGGGTTTGACGTATCTTAATGAACATGTGATGAGGGAATAAATGAGTGAATTTATTCCATCTGCCAGGCCATGTGTCTGAGATCCCCACGTGCCCGCAGGCCCAGACATCCACGTGTGGCTGGGTATGCCCACGTGCAGTGGGCGGAGGCCTGCGCTAGGCTGCCGTGGTGTTCCTGAGGTGTGTCTGTGGGTCCCTGCATTTACCCACCAGCATCACTGACAATTTTAGACAGCAGGTGGCGCTGCACCCCTCCTCTGGTATGTGTCCATCCTGAAGGACCACTGTCGTTACTGGAGGGGCCTCAGCCAGCACACAGAGCCTGCCTCCTTCCCACAAAGGGCCGGGGCTACCTGGGTCTCATGGAGAATCAGTCTGGTTTTCCGACTGAGCAGCCCGGGCTCTGACCCCGCAGTACACAAATGTCCGTTCAACCCATGCCCATGGCACTCTGTATGCCCAACACCCAACTGCTCCCCACAGGAGACCCTGAAGTCCAGGCAGCTGCAGAGCACAGAAGTTAAAAGCACGTGCTCAGAGTTCCAGCTCTGCCTCTGACTGGCTGTGTGACCTTGGGCAAATCCCTTAACCTCTCTGAGCTTGTTTCTATGTCTATTAAATTGGGATCATGGCAATCTGTAAAAAGAAATAACCCACATAAAACATGGACCACAGTAGGGCTGTACCATGCATAGGGCAGTGATTCTCAAACTGTAGCCCTGGAAGGTTCATTAAAGGACAAGGTGCTGGGCCCCACCTCCAAAACTTCAGATTCTGTGGGTGGTCTGTGAATTTGCATTTCTACCGAGTTCCTGGGTGGTGCTGACACTGTCAATCTGGGGACCACGCTTTGAGAACCTCTGGTGATGGGATGCTCATAGTCATCAGGGGAGACACACAGGGGTATACACATGGCACAAAAGTAGCAGGCTTCCCTGGAGATGTAATGGAAGCAGAGGCCCAAGGAGGGGGACCCGCACCCCCGCGGCCTGAGGAGAAAGAGGGGCCTCAGCTCTCTCCCGCCAGAACTCCCAGCCCCGCCCCCTGGGCAGCCCTGTGGGAGGAGGTGAGCCCAGCTCAGCACTGGCTGGCAGGGCACCAGGCCTGCCTCCCTCCACGTGGCCGCCGCCTTTCCCTGGAAGGGATGGGTCTCTGCTTTTCCTTTCTGGCTTGGCCTCTGCTGTGCTTCCTCGGTTTCTGGGAACTCACGTTTACTTTCCCTTTCTTTTTTAATCAAATTATCACAAGGGTAATGCACGTTCATCTTAAAGCATTAATACAAGGCAGCAAAGTATAATGAAGAAAATAGCAATCCAAGAGTCAGTCCCTCAGAGATCATCACTGTCTATTTCTTCCCTCGTATATCTGTCTTGAGTGCAATATTGCATCCACTTGCATAAGTGTTGTCCTATGACATTTGAACTCTGAGGACATAGGAATTAAGGTGTAGCGCAACTATCTAAATGAAGGTCTTTTTATATTAATGTTTATTGATTTTAAAGACTGCATTTATTTGTTTTTAGAGAAAGGGGAAGAGAGGGAGAAAAACATGGATGTGTGAGAGATACATCAACCTGTTGCCTCTCACATGCCTCCGACTGGAGACGCTGCCAGCAACCCAGGCATGTGCCCTGACTGGGAATCGAACTGGAGACCCTTCAGTTCACAGGCTGGCACTCAATCCACTGAGCCACACCAGCCAGGGATATGTTTATTGATTTTAAAGAGAGAGGAAGGGAGAGAGAGAGAAAGATCAATGTGAGAGAGAAACATGAATCAGTTGCCTCCTGCATGCACCCCAGCAAGGGAACAAACCTGAAACTTAGGCATGTGCCCTAAGAATCGAACCCAAAACCTTCTGGTGGTGTATGGGATACGCTCTGAACAACTGAGCCAACCAGCCATGGCTACATAGTAGGTCTTGATGCATGAAGGCCTGTCTGCATTTCAGATGACTTCCCCAGAGGAACTTCTTAGAAAGAGACTCACTAGGTCAAAGTGTATAAAAAGTAAACACTTAGGGAAATATTAACAAAACAAATGTAAGATCTATATACCGAGAACTTCAGAACAATGTTTTTAAAGGGTCTGAATAAATGAAGAAACATATCATGTTCATGGATCAGAAAACTCAATGTTTTTAAGTGGTAATTGCATCCAGATTGATCAGTCCTTATCATGTAGAAATCAGCAAGTTAATATGTATGGTGTCAGATGAGTACTCGGCTCTTCAGGGTGATCATTTCGTAAGTTATATAAATGTCCACTTCCTATGTTGTACACCTGAAACTAATATAGTATTATATGTTAACTATCATTGAAAAAAATGTTTAATTTTTTAAATCCTAAAATGTATATGAAAATGCAAAAGACCTAGAATAGCCAACATAAGTTTGGAAAAAAAATGGAAGGATTCACATTATCTTATTTCAAAATTTTCTTTCAAAAACAGTAATGAAGAAAGGGTGATAATGGCATAAGGATAGACATATTGATCAATGGAACAGAATAGAGACTACAGAAATATTTATTTTAAAAAACATGGATTGAGGCAGGGAGGTAGTGGTAGGGGACCAGACGAAAGCGGTGGTGGGTAAATGGAGAGAAATGTGTTTGAAAAAAATTTTTTAAAGAATTAAATAATTTTTTTTAAAAGACTAAAAAAATAGAAAAGAAAAGACTCAACACATATGAACAAACTGCTTCCCAAAAAGGTTGTGCAGTTCAAAGTACCAGCCAGGGTGGAAAGGTCAGGGCAGCCGCGGGGCCCATTTCCTAACATCTGAGATGAACCGGGGAGGCACGCAGGCGGCCACAGGGAGGGAAGGGGCGCCCAGCGCTCTCCAAGTGTCACGCATTCCTGGGCAGTCGTGCCCTTGCCACTCTCCAGGCCAGATATGTCCTGGGCAGAGCTGCCCCCCTGTTCTTGGAGACATCTTGACCCCCTCACTTTTCCTCATGTCTCATGTCCGGTCTGTGTGCAAATGCCATTGGGCTACCTTGAAACACATCTCAGATGTGGCCACTCTTCCACCACCAACCTAGCCCGCCTCTGCCTGGGTGACTCGGCAGCCCCTCATCACCTCCCTACCTCCTCCTTCCCTGACCCCATGAGAGTCTGTTCTCCACAGTAGCCAGGGGGAGTCTTTTTAAAACATAGGTCAAGTCAGTGCCCAGCTCAAAACCCTCCGATGGCGCCCGTCTCACTTGGGATGGTGGGGGAGCAAAGACCTTACTATGACCTGCAAGGCCGTTAGGACATGTGTCTCCCCCATTACTGTCCTGACCTCACTTTCTACTACTCTCTCCCTTACCTACTCAGCTCCCCGGTGCTCAGATCATCCAAGTACACTCCTGCCCCCTGAACCTTGGTTTCATCACCTATAAAACGGGCATAATGATACCTGTGCTGCTGGCACTGCAGGGGTCGAGGGGGGGTTAAATGACAAATATAAGTCAGCAAAGCACAAGGGCAACCCTGCGCAAGCTGCAGCCTCTGTACGAGGCTTTACCCAAAACTCACCCTCGCCTACCCCCACTCCCTTCTCCGAGCGCCCCTAGACTGTGCGCCCTCGAATCAGAGGCCGGGCCTCATCGTCGCTGCGTCCACCCATCAGGCACTGTGCCTGGCAGCTGGGCAGTGCCCCTTGGACATCTGATAACTGATAAACAAATAGAGTTGTTGAAAGCTGTAGACGGTTACTATGATACAAATACATAAGGGTGGGGAATTCAGAGCGGGACGGAGGGGCTAGGCTGAGCCACCCCAGCTCGGGGCTCTTCGGGCTCTGGGGCAGAGGGCCTGCTGGGGCCTCGAGGACGCCAACCTGAGACACATGCAGGGAGGAATGTGGGACTGACCTTGTTCACTCTGGGACAGGACCTGGCCAGCTTCCTCCCCAACGTCTGCCGCATCAGCCACATCTTCTGGGCTGCGGGTGGAGGCCTGGCTACCCACCTGCATTCCTCGCCGTGTCTACCCATGATCTCATCCCAGTCTGGTAGCTGCCCACAGGGCAGAAGGCTTTGCTGGACTCTGCAAATGAGGAAACGGAGTCTCAGAGGAACTGATGCCCTGTCCCGATGGCACTCTGGTGGGCCCGAGGCCCCAGTGGGGCAGGGGGAATGTGGTCATGAAGGCTACTTCATATGGTCCAGTCGGGCCTTAGAAGCCCCGGCGATCCACCCTGGCCACTGTGGCTCTGCTGGTCGGGTGTGGTCCCACAGACTGAAAAGTCACAGGTTCGATTCCTGGTCAGGGCACATGCCTGGGTTTCAGGTTCAGTCCTCAGTTGGGGTGCCTATGAAAGACAACCAATCGATGTTTCTCTTTCACATCCATGTTTCTCTCCCTCTTTCTCTCTCCCTCCCCCTCTCTCCAGAAAATCAAGAAGGCTGTCCTAAGTGAGGTTAAAAAACAAACCAACCAACCATTGATCCTATCCCCACTCTTAACAAATTCTGGTCTGCCCAGCTGCCTTCCCTCTGCAGGCTCAGTGACCCAGACAGGGCTAGCTGACAAACAGGCCCTGCCCGGGAGGGGCGTGGGACGCAGTGAGTGAAACTCCTTTTAGGAAGGAACTCCTCTCTGAGCCAAGGCTGAGAAACCAGCATCTTGCCAAGACCTGGGGGCGGGGGAGCCCAGGTGAGCCGACTCAGTCCTCAGGAATGGGTGGAGTCTTGAGGGGAAGCGGGCACTTCCTCCTGCCCCAGCCCAGGGTCCTGTTCAATCCTCATTGAGGAGTTTCCTGGCGACAGGCAGTGACCTGCCGGCCGCCTGTGTGGGAAGCAGCTTGGCGTGGCCCTCACCATCTCATTAGCAGTGATTCACCCAGGACTCACCTGGCTGTCAGGGACCTGTCCCACGGCCCGCCAGAACCAGCTCTGCCGGCCCCCTGGGAGGGGGTGGACTCTACTTCAACACTCCATCCTCCCTAGCATCCAGGGCCAAGCCTGCCTGGCACACAGTCAGAACTCAGAACTCATTCATTCAACCAGCAAGTTTGGTTGAGCACCTATCGTATGCCAGGCACTGTGCTAGGTGCTAGGGGTACAGGGTAAACCAGGCAGACCCAAATACCTGCTCTCTTGGAACATACATTCTCATGTGGAAAGACAGACAGCAAACAAATAAGTGAATCATAGAAGCTCTTGAGGATGGTGAGTGCGATGAAGAAAAATAAAGCAAGAAGGAGTGTGAGATAAGGGTTGCAATTTTATTTTTATGTATCTATTTTTAATTTATTTGAGAGAAAGGACGAGAGAGAGAGAGAGAAACATTGATTTGTTGTTCCACTTATTTACGCATTCATTTGTTGCGTCTTGTACGTGCCCCCCACTAGAGACTGAACCTGAAAGCTTGGGGTATTGGGACGACACTGTAACCAACTGAGCTACCCGGCCAGGACTGATGGGTTGCAATTTTAAATAGGGTGTTTGGGTGGACCTCTCTGAGGAAATATTTGGGCAAAATCTGATGAAGATGAAGATGAAGAAGGGAGCTGCACAAAAAAGGGAGGGAAAATGTGTACCAGGAACAGCAAATGCAAAGGACCTGGGGTAGGAATGCAGGGGCCAGCTATTCAAGGACCAGCAACTCCTTGTAGAGCACTCCAACTCCAGTAGAGCAGCAGCAATGCTGGCCAAGGGGAGAGCAGTGGAAAATAGGGTCAAAGAGGAGGGGGTAGTCTAGACCATGCAGGGGCATAAGGGCCTTTGTAAGAACTGCAGCTTTTATTAGGCTGAATTTTGTCAGAATACTCCCAAATGCCCCTGAGGAACCTGAGACAGGTTCCTCAGGCTTCTTCTGCCTGGCTCAGAGCTCAGAGAGCTAAGTCTAGGGTCAGGGGAGGGTCAGGTTTTCACCGGGGAGGGTCTGGAAGGATGAATTTGTGGAGCAGAGGGCTGCCGCGTGCGCAAGATGTGTGACGAGGAAGGTGCCAGTTGGGGAAACAGGTACCTACCTACCGTACAGGGATGCTGTGGAAAGGGGGGGGGGGAGTAGAGGCTGAAAAAGGAACGTGGGACTGGTAAGAGAGAGTCTTGCCCAGTGGTCTCCCTCCCCAAAGCCTGTCCTTCCAGACTCATCAGGGACAGATCAAATACTCTTTTCCAACCTCTCTTCCCTCTGCCTGGGAACCCCTGCTGTTCTTTGCCTGGTGAATTCCCACTCGTCCTCCATGAAGTGGCCTCTGAATCTGCAGAGCTGGGGCTTCTCCATGGGCCCAGCCTGCCCCCGCTGAAGCATTTTCACACTGGATCACATATGCCCACTGAGGGTCTCGCTTCTCCATGAGACCCTGGCTGTGGACCACACTGGGCTTCCCTCACCTCTACATCCTCAGAACGTGACACAGATTAGGTGCTGACACGGACGAGTGAATGAACAAATTCGCCAGGATTTGGACGTCTCAGAGGGTTTGGAACAGAGTAAAAAGATCCGATTCGCACTTTGAGAAGATGACTCTCACTCTGTGTGTGTTGGGGTGAGGGGATTGGAGGAGGGTGACAGTGAAGGGGCCAATGGTCCAAGCAGGAGCAAGCAAGACGTGAGGAAGCACAGAGCCACGGTGCCCGCTGCTGGGAGCGAGAGGAGGGGCAAGAGCTGGGAGCGGGTTTTGGAAGAAACATCAACTGGATATCAATACCAGGCCTGGGGTAAGGAGGAAGAAGGAGTGGAAGGTGAGGTCCAACCTTCCCTCTTTTATTTTGTGTCCTTCTTCTACCCTGCCCACAGACAGATATCACTTACTCACACAAGATAGCACAGTGGTTACGAGCACAGGCTTTGGAGCCCAGCTCTAGGTTCCAATCCCCTTCCCACCACATACTTGCCATGTGACATTGGGAAAGGTTTACTCGACCTCTCTGTTCCTCGGTTTACTCATCTGTAAGGCAAGGATGACAACTGAGGGTTAGTTACTGCATTTTATTGATTCTAAGATTCCCTTTTTAACAGTTCTGAAATCAGGTGAGTCTTAAAATCAATGACATGTCATGCATTCTTTAGTGGTACATAAATAATGGTACATCTGAAGACTGATGGAGCCTTAGATTTGAGGAGACACGAAATCCGTGGGGAAACCAGTGCCTGGTGTGTTGTGAGGACTGAATAAATGTTAGCTATGTTATACTGTCATTATTTGCTCTCTGGAGCATGAAGTAACAAATGCCCCAACAGAATAGAGAGATAAATATACTTTGGAGCTAAAAGAGAAAAGGAGCTAATTCATAAATAGATATAAAGGCAAAAAATTTTAATAATTTCCCCACAAAAAAAACACCCGAAGCCTAATGCTTCCTCTGAAAGATCCCATTGAATTTTGCCAAAGTTCCAGGAAAAACTTGAGAAATTCCTCCGCTTCAGTGGGGCCAGGACTCCTGGCTCCCTGACCAGCAGGGGGAAGCAGGGCATGTCCCCAGTGACTGGGGGTGTTCCCTGTGTCCTTGCGAATTTCCCTGAGTCACCATTACTCACTGCCCACAATCAGGGCTCTGCTACCTTCTGACCAGGAGACCGATGCCCTGGGATCAAGGGTCAGACTCAAACAAAAGTGTGATTATAGTGTGTTCAGCACAGGCTGCTGCTCAGGAGAGGAGGGTGACCCCCGCTGGCGTCTTATTTTTGGCCTCCTTCCTGGGTTGCGTTCCTGCCTACTGATTTGGCAAATCCTGGGCGACTCGCCTTGTTTTCTCTCCTCACTTAAATACATGTCTGGAAAAAGCCTCCACCCCCACAGACCCTGCTGCGTGTGGAAACGGTGACAGGCTTGGAGGAGGAGGAGAAACTGGGTGGCTGGTTCACGGAGCCTTCCTGTGGATGAGGAAAGAAGAGTTGGCCCAGGCCGGCACTCTGCGGTGCTGCCGCTGGGGCCAGCGACACAGCCATGGGCCAGTCCTGGGTCCTTTTGGGCTCAGCCAGGGGACCCACCCCAGCCCTTATGCTCTCCTGCTCTGACTGTATTGACAAAAGACCAACTTGGCCACTCTTGCCCTGTCCGGCTCCCAGACGCCTCTGGTGACAGGAGCAGGGTCACCCCTGGGGTTGGGAGGCCGTGAGCCTGAACACACAGGAATGTGATCGCACCCAGGCAGCAGACACACGCTGGACTGACTATGGAAGGGGGGCTGAAAACAGCCCCCAGCAGTGCGCCTGCTCCTGTGAGCTCTCAGCTGGATAGGAGGCAGGGAAATTGTGCCCAGGACACTCTTCCAGGGAAAATGAGGGACCAAGGGTCAGCAGTGGGTCTCTTGGGAGGCCTTTTGGGCAGAAACACTGTCCTCTCTCCTGGCCCCAAGACACCAGGCCAGCGTTCTTCCAGAGCCACAGACCACCCTTGCCACCACCGCTGCCCTCGGCCCGATGGCATCTCCGTCCAGAATGCTAAGCCAGAGAAGACCTGTCTGCTCATGAGCTGCATGGAGCCTATTCTTGGGGCTGGGAGACACCCAGGTGGGTTCGAAGCCTCAGGACGCCCCCTTCCATCTGCACTGGGAAGATGGACTGACGGAATGCCGGGCTTCTCTCAATCCCAAGGGCCCCAGGAGTCCAGGAAAACAGGGCAGACATCAAGAGGGGGCTGGAAGCAAGCAATGCCTGCTCTCCACCAGCTCTGCCATGCTTGGCTCAGAACCACCTTTATTTTACATCAAGGCACTTTGCAAATGCAGCTGCAAGCTTCTAACTCCATGGACAGCCCTGCTCCCCAACCTTCCCCATCTCAGCATTAGAATGAGCTAGTTCCTTGTCCATTAAATATGACTTCCTAAATTCAGGGCTGGTCTAAGTCACCCTTAATCTCCAGCCCCCAGCAGAGTGCTGGCCCATAGTAGGCATGTCATGAACATTTGTTGCATGAAAGCACTGTGTGATGCCTCACCAATGCCTGTGTCAACCTGGGGAGACAGGCATTATCATCCCTATTTATCATCCCATTTTAAAGATGAAAGACGAGGCTAACAGCCTCATCTGTGGTCCCACAGTTGATAAGTAGCAGGTTGAGGTTTTTAACCAAGGTCTGCATGCTTACAAGGGGTGCTTTAATGAGCAACAGCTGTTTGATAAACTATACTGATCACAACAATGCACAGTTTGCATTTTTTGTTCCCATTTTATAGATAAGGAAACTGAGGCTCAGAGAGTCTCCATAGCTTGCCCAAGACCACACAGTGGTGGAGCCTGGTTGGGTTTCACTCTGGGTCTCCTGACTTTACAAGCCATGATCTAACCACTGCGCCCACTGGGAAACGCTGTGAACCCTGCTCAACTGCTCCCTTAACAGTCGACTGGTGCCTTCTTTCTGCGGAGCCTCCTGTCTGGAATTTTCTCTTGCTTGTCTCTTTCTCCTGGGCAGCATCTGAGGTTTCAATCCAGCTTCCCAAGTGCAAGGACCTCCTTTAGCTATATAGCACCCAGTGCAGGCCGCCTCTTTACTTGGTCCTCAGTTGTGCCTTGAGGCCCTTTCCCTAAGTCTGTTACAGAGCCAAACAGCCCTGGCTTTAAACTTCCCAGCAATTTCTGCCCCAAACGTAACCTCGGGGAGAGGTGTCATAAGCAAGATAACAGTGTGATGGGAGGCCACTGCGAAGGGTGTCAGTGACCACAGAGAAAATCTGGCCGCCCTGGTAAGTGCCTTTTTTTCTTGGTGGTATCTTTTCAGCCAAAGCAAATATAGTGGCAGACTTGGCCTGCCTTTGCAGCTCCTGTGCCCTCTCCAGACACAGGCCATGGGTGGACAGCTATCCGCAGGTCGAAAGCGCTGACGCCCTGCCTTGCTTTGCTGGGCTCTGCAAGGATCACAGAGAAAACACCCTCCTTTGACCAAATGCTGAGCCAATCCCATAATCAGACTCATTAGGAGCATTGCTGGAGTGGTGAGAACAAGCTTCAATAGTTTTACAAAAATAGACCCTGTTTACCTCACCCTCATTAGGATGGCTACTCTTTTTAAAAAAATAAAAGTGTTGACAAGGATGTAAAGAAATTGGGGCTATTGTGCACCACTGGTAGGATTATAAAATGCTGCAACTGGAAAACAGTATGGCAGTTCCTCAGAAAATAAAAAATAGAACTACCATATGATCCAGCAATCCCACTTCTAGATATATATCCAGAAGAATTAGTCCTGGCTGGTGTAGCTCAGAGGATTGAGTGCTGGCCTGCGAGCCAAAAGGCTGCCAGTTCGATTCCCGGTTAGGCCCATGCCTGGGTTGTGGGTCAGGTCCCAATTTGGGGGTGTGTGAAAGGCAACTGATCGATAAATCTCTCGCACATTGCTGTTTCTTTCCCTCTCTTCCTCCCTTCTCCTCTCTCTAAAAGTAAATAAATAAAATCTTAAAAATAAAATTAAAAGCAAAGTCTCAAAGGGATATTTGCACACTCATGTTCATTACAGTGTTATCTACAATTCCATCAAAAGGTGGAAGTAATCTAAGTGTCCATTGAAGATGAATAAATAAATAAAATATGGTCTATACATACAATGGAATATTACTCAACCTTAAAAAGGAAGGAAATCCTGTTAAATGCTACAACGTAGATGAACTTTGAGGACATTATGCTAAGTGAAATAAGCCAGATGCAAAAGGACAAATTTATTGCATGATTCCACTTGTAAGAGGTAACTAAAGTGGTCAAGTTCATAGAAACAGAAAGTAGAATGGTGGTTACTGAGAACTTGGTGGAGGGGGAAATGGGGAATTATTATTTAATGGATATAGACTTTTTGTTTTGCATGATAAAAAATGTTACAGAGATATATTGCGTAACAATGTGAATACACTTAATACTACTGAACTGTTTACACTTAAAAATGGTTAAGATGGTGTGTTTTATGTTTTTTACCATAATTTAAGATAAAGTTTTTAAAAAGGGGGAACCTTGTTGAGTTCCTCACTTTAGAGGTATTTATAATATTGTCCAAGGTAGTTATATGCATTATTTTCTTTAATTCTCACCACGATTTAATGTGGTAGCCATCACAATTTTTTTTCCCCACATCCTGGGAAACTGAGGCCCAGTGAAAGAAAATGACTTGGAGGCTCAGGGAACTTAGGGAGGGGAAAAGCTCCAATCTGTACTCAGGTTTGTCTGCCTCAGAACTAGAGGCGCCTGCCTCGCCCCTCCCCCACGGGGCCGGCTGAGGATCTCCTAATTGAGGCTCCCAATCACTGACAGAAAGAAAATGAACTTTTAATGTGAGTGCTCCATTTCCCCAATTGAGCACAAGTTCCTTAGTGACAAGCCATATGCACCTTCTATTTCTTGACTTGCTTGGGGAATTGAGCTGAGTACTGAGCACGCGTAGTGAGTGAGTAACCAACACTTGAGAACGAGTTGGGGTTTTTTTTTTTAAACTTTTCAAAATGCCAGAATGGGTTTTCACAGAAAATACCAGTTAAGCACTTTCAGCTCACAAAGCGTTTTCACATACATTAACCTATTTGCTCCTCATGGAGTCCCTGGATAAAAGATCATTTTCATCTCCATTTTACAGATGAGGGAAGCGCAGCTCAGAGGGACGTGTTCAGAGTCCCACAGCTGGGATTACCTTACAGGAAGCACAACTTGACAGGTGTCTCAGGACCCCAAGTCTGTGATGCTTTGGCAGGTGGCCTCATAAGGCTAGGGCTGGGCAGGCTGTCTTGCCCAGCGTTCTCTGTGGATCTTAGGCTATGCTCACCTGCTGACTGAGAGGGTGAGCGCTGAACTATCTCCAAGGTCAAGTAAACTCCTGACAGCCCCTGTCAAGGCTGGAGGCTCCGCTCCTTGAGGCTGCAATTGCAGCCTTGAATTCTCAGCCAAGTACCATGTGGCCGTGAGCAAAATGCCTGGGCAGTCTCAGCCCCAGGAAAGCACTGGTCAGAAGGGGTCAGGCTGGAGCCCAGCTAAGCAGGGAGGCCTGGCATTTGGCAGAGGTTGGGGAGGCACAGATGGGGTCAAACTTGGGGAAACAGCTAAGACCGTGAACTCAAAATGAGTTGACCAGGCCTGCTGCCCTGAGGTCAGAGATTTGCTCAGAGGGGCCAGGGTGGCAGAGTAGAGGGTCAAGGCTGCTTGCTCTCTGCCTTGTTTCCCACCCGCTGCCAAGTGTGGGCAGCTTCGAGCCCAAGGATTCTGGCCCTAGAGTGAGGGTGGTCGGCGATCTGCAGGTGGAAACAGCAGGGTGGCCACCCAGCGGCCAGCCACATGTTTGGTCCTTTCATTATGACATTTTTCTCCTGATTACAAAGGTATCTTGTGTTCACAATAAAAAAATTGAAGACTACCAAAAACCCACATACCAGCGATGCTCTCTTTTTTAACTGTTTAAAAGACAAAGTTAAAAGGCAAATGCCCTCATCTCCCCGCTCCCACCTCTCCCCTCCCCAACACTCCCAAAGGTCATCAATAGGGACAGTCTGATGGTGTTTGTTAAGGCTCCTTCTCTCTCCTTCTCTTCCCTTTGGAAGGAAAGTGCAGTGATTTTCCCTGAAGGGAAACAAAAACTCGGTCACTGCTATAACTGAAAACATAAATGTTCATTTCACTCCAACTCCTTTTAATATGTTGGCGACGAGGTGATCTGCCTGGGAAGTGTCCTGGCTCTGTCCACTCTGGACACTCCTGCCTCCCTGCCCTCTGGCCACCTTTCCAGCCCCCGCGGGGAATACCGGAGAAGGGCGCCCGTTGCCCTCCACTCCTCCCCATTAGGTTGCGTCCCACCAGTGGGACGTCGGGCCTTTATTTATTTATTTATTTTTAGAGAGGGGGAAGAGGGGGAAAGAGAGGAAGGGACAGATCGATGTAAGAGGCAAATATCAACTGGTTGCCTCTTAAACGTGCAACTGAGGACCTGACCCTCAACCCAGGCGTGCACACTGACCAGAAATCAAAGTGGCAACCTTCAGCTTTACAGGACAACACCCAATGAGCTGGGCCACACCAGGCAGGGCTGAATGTCAGACCTTTAATGAAAAACTTCGTTTTCCTAGAAAATACAGCTCTCCCTCATAGGAACTGTGAATCTTCAAGTGTGGAGAAGAGAAATGAGTTATAAGTTTCTTTTCTGAGGACAGGGTTTAGGTGGTTGGTTGTTTTTTAATGATATTTATCTTTTTTTCCTGATTGTAAAAATAGTATATTTGTTGTTGAAAATGTAGAAAAAAGAGAAGAGCATAAATAAGAAAACAAAATTTGCTCGTAAAATATCACCCATAGATAACCTCTACTAACATTTTTTTACATAGAAACCTTCTAGTCTTTCTCCTATGTAAATGACTACGTATAGATGAATGCACACAAACCTGTTCACATACAATAATGCCAAATTAGCACTTTACTGTTATACCATGTCATTAATATTCTTTGATCAGTAACTCTTAATGCATACATGCACACTGTCATTTAAATACACCAAATATTGGAAACTAGTCACCCCACTGCTGGACATGTAAGCAGGCTCTAACTCTTCTCTACTATGTCCAATGCTGCAATGACCACCCTGCATGCAGGTTTTAATCATGGGATTGGGGAGCACACACAGGGATGCTAGAGCCTGGGGGCAGGGCTCATTGAGAAGACAGTGCCATCCTCCAGAGAAACCTGCAGAACATGGCGACAGGGGACACCCCGCCTTCCCAGATTGCACAGTGTGGCCTGTGGCTGGCCCCTCCTGAGTGGCACAGGAGACATGACAGGCAGCTGCTGCTTGCTGGCCAGATGAACTGCCTTGACAAAGTCCTCCCTCTGTAACAGTAGCTCGCATTCTGCCGTGGACTGTGTGCACTGCCCTCCCCGAGGGCACCTGTGCCCTCAGGCCCCATAGGCGCAGCCTTGTGCTCCTGGGCACAGGAGCCCACTCTCTGGCCACAGTGACCCAGGCCAAGGTTTGGCCTGACACACAGGCAGCCTTTACAGGCTGGATATGCTTAAAGGGTACAGAGGAGGGGTAGCACAGCATTAAAACCTGCCCTGGGGGGACCTTCTGTATTGAACAGTGGCTTACCATGCCAGCTCTCTCTCACCAGGACACTCGAAACAGAGGACCATTAAGGGGGCAGAAGGCAAGGACTACGTGAGGAGGAGGTAGCAAGCATAAGCCAGGAAGCAGCAGAAGACATGATGCAGAGAGTCTATTATCGCAGAGAGTCTATAATTGCAGAGAGTCTATAATCGGGTTTGGCGTGAGCATCCAAGGGCTCCAGCGCGAGGGTCCAGCTGTCCTGAAGGGCTGCTCTCTGTCTGATGAGACCCCTGCCAGTCTTCCTACCTTCCCAGCACAACCTTAGCCACAACCTTAAAGCCTCGTCTCTGGAAGTAACCAGAGTGGGCTGGTGTTCCCTGCAACCTGCTGGAGTCTCACTGCACACGTGTGAACAGCACTTTACAGTTTACGTGGTACTGTCCCAGGCATTCTCTTATCGCAACCATGGGAGGGTGGAAGGATTATCCCCATTTTACAGATGGGGAAACTGATGTTTAGAGAGGATATGAGTGCGCTGGCAGGTCACAGCCAGGCTCGCCGACCCCAGGCTGTTCTCGCCGCAGATGTCCTCGCTGCGCTGCAGCACCGCTGTTACTAGCCCTCTCTGTCTGAAGGGGGGGTAGGCTTCCTGTGTTGCATCTTGTCTACTCAGTTTGATGTTGTGATGGATGAGGACTGGGCTTGCAGGTTTTCTCTTGCATAGCGCCCAGTGCTTGTGAGCATACAGTAGGTGCTCAGTAGATGCTCACAGTTCCTAATGCAGTTTTCAAAATTCAGAGGCCCACGTCCCACCTCAGAGTACAGAGTAAGGCTCCAGGCAGCTTTGAAAAACTCCCCTGGAAGTCCGATCACATTCCAGTTTGTAAATCAGATATAAAGGGTGCCTAGCCAATTCCTTCGACTCTCAAAAACACAGCCATGAACCAGGAAATAAGCAAAAACATGTAAATGAGCAATAAACTGAATCTCATAAATTCCATGTGCAAAACCTAAAGCTTGCTTGTCTTAAGGAAACTCTCTAGCCTCACTCTGCACCTGTAAACCCTTTGCACAGAATTCTAACAAGGTTGGTCACTGGTTTCTCGGTTCACAGTGTATTAGAAGCATGCATGGGAACAGCTATGAGAAACTGAAAGCTGGTGGTTTGAGAATTAATATTTTAGAACACAGTTCAGTCCTCAATGCCATCAATAGATTCTGCAACTTTAAGTGAAACAACATATAAACAAGAGTTAAGTGCCTATGACATCTCACCAATGTTATAACAAAATGACATTGAACATCATGATGCTATTCGGGGACCTGCTGTGGTTACAAACATCAGTAATAATAATAGTGCCCTGAGTTACCAAGAAAAGGTTAAATTATATACAGCAGGGAGATATACAATCCAGTTTAGAAAGAGCTCCTGAAGAAAATGGGTTTGAGTGTTTAAAGGGAAGAGTTGCAGCTACCCTGAAAATTCACCATGTACTACAAAGGAGCCCAGCCCTCACCCCAGTGCTCTGCTGTTGCCAGCCCTGCCTGCAATGATTGGCTCACCACACTGCTCTGACAGGTTCCATCTCTCCGACTTGTGTATTGTGTAGTAGTTAACAGCATGAACTCTTGGAACCAGGCTCACCCAGTTGAAATCCTGGCTCTGTGTCTTCTGAGCTGTGTGACCTTGGCCAAGTTACTTAACCTCTCTGTGCCTGTTTCTTTATCTGTCAAATGAGGATAATAACTGCACCCACCTCTGGATCAGGTGATAGAGCGCTCTTGTACATGAGAATGATGACAACAGGGACTGAGTCTTTAAAAAAAAAAAATTATTGGTTTTAGAGAGAGAGGAAAGGAAGAGAGAAACATCAACGTGAGAAAGGAACATTGATTGGTTGCCTCCAGTACGTGCCCCGACCCAGCATTGAACCCGTGACCTAGGTATGTGCCCTGACTGGGGATCAAAGCTGCAACCTTCTGGTGTACGGGACACACTCCAATCAACTGTTCACACCAGCCAGGGCAAGGATTGAGTCTTATTCAACTCTGTATCTCCACTTGTCTCTAGCCCCTTACTCCTCAAAATGGGGTCCCATAGTAACTGAGAGTTTGTTGGGAATACAACATATCACCCCCAGGACAATTGAATCCGAACCAAAATCCATAAGATTTTGTGTGCACATTGAGAAGCCCTGAATGAATACTGCCAAATGAGACATTATTGTGCACACATGTTCCAGGGGCATCGGAAGGACAGAGGACGGGGCAGGGGGGTAGTTCATGAGGAAAGAAGGGGAACTCGGTACGGAGGAGAGATGAAGCGGGGGGAGCTGGGCACTCACAAGTACTTGGTTTGGCCACTTTCCCATCTGTATAACCTTGGGCCCCATTTGTGCACTGGAGAGGCTAATGCTCACCTCCCAAGGCTGGGAGTAGGATGAGCAATAAGGACCTAGAGGGCCTGCACTGGGCGGGCGGTGTAGGCTGCCATTGCTGCAGGCTCACTGCCTCGCCCGAAGCCCTGAGGTCAGACGTGCTGGGTTTTCAGAGCTTTCTGTCTTTCAGAACAGTCACATGATGCATGTGCTGACACTACGGGACACCCCAGCAGGGTCTGGGGCCGCACCCTTAATTAAACACAGCAAAGTTTCTGCGGCAAAACGTATGAGCAGTATGAGACATGGTAAAGCCTTTAAATAACCTTACATCAGGGCAGACCAGATTTGTGGCCAAATGAGTTTATATCCAACTTATTTTTAAAAGTCTGGTGTTTAGCGTGTTTGGAGTTCAGAATTACAGACAAGGGAATGTGAACCTGGATGACAAAGGAGGAGTGGCAGCCCTGGTGGGAACAGTGAGGACAGCCTGCCAGGCTTGGCGGGGGGTGCGGGGGAGGGCTGAGCGGCTGTTCACCTGCAAGGGCAAGTCCACAGGCAGGAGGAGAGGGCAGAAAGCGAGCCACCAGAGGCCTTGGACACACACAGACAGTAGGGAACCATCAAGGTTAGGGCCTGAGCAGGAGTGGGACCTAATCGAGGACCGAGTGACAGATTGGTCAGACTGGCAAAGAGGAAGAGGGCATTCGGAATTACCCCTTGGCACCACTTGAATTTCCCAGCCTGGAAGGTAGAGGGGACTCACCCCTACTCCCACCCACCACACTCCACCCCCTCCCAAAACACCCACGAGAAAGATTTTAATATTCTCTTGGACTGTCCGCGACAGTCCATATAGTTTTACGAATTACACAGGCACATGCGAAATTATCATAATATCAACAAAAATAAACATAATTATAGTTTTACTGTGTAGTGGGTGCCACGAACATGGCTCTAGCTCTTACAACACCCTATAAGGTATGAATTATTGCTCCATTTTACGGAGGAGGACACTGAAGTCACCTGAGAAAGTCCAGGGTCACATGGCTGAATCATCTAGTGCTGGTGTCAGAGTGCCTTCCATTAAATCATACGCTTGGCAAGAGCTCACTCAGGGGACAATGGGGGTCAAGGTGAGAAAGCAACAGCGGAGGGCTGAGAACAGGAGAGAGCGTGTCCTGCAGCCTGAGAGATCCCTGGGTCAGACTCTGGCTCTGTCTTCAACCTTTCCGAATCCTTATTATGTTTTGGACGTATTTCTTGTAAGCCCCGGAGAGTCGGGATTTGTCCTCTAACCATTCTGACTATTATTTCTGAGGTTATTCATCTTTCCGTTTGGATCCACCCTCCATATTTTGAGAATTAAGTGAACATATTACACGCATGTGCGCGCACACACGTGCGCGCGCGTGTGTGTTTTGTACCACTAGTGAGAGCTTGAGATGATCTTATAAAAACAAGAGTTTTGGCTGTGGCTGGTATGGCTCAGTGGATTGAGTGCTGGCCTGTGGACTGCAAGGTTGGGGGTTCGATTCCCAGTCAGAGCACATGCCTGGGTTGAGGGCTGGTCCCCAGTTGGGGGCATGTGAGAGGCATCTGATTGATGTTCCTTTCTCTCTAAAAATAAATAAAGTATTTTTTTAAAAAAACAAACAAACCAAGAGTTTTGGAGTTAGGCCTGGGTGGGAGCCCTGGCTCCAGCACCTTCCAGCTGTGTGCTCATTCCTAGCTACTTTTCCCTGAGTCTCAGTTTCCCGGTCTATAAAGTGTGAGTGATGGAACCCATTCACAGCTCACTGTGACACTTCAGTGAGCTAATGGATGCCAAGCGCCCTGTCCAGGGCTTGGCACAGAGAAGGGGCTCAATGAATGTTCCCCTCCCCTTTCTGCTTTTGCCTCTCTGCTTCCCGGAAGAGTTGGCCCGGGATAGAGGCTGCTCAAGAGTCCAGCTGCACAGCTGGGCTTGACCATAGTAAACCTTCCCAGAAGGAATCCTTCTGGAATGAGATGTTCCCAGGGAACGGCAAGTCTGTAGCATCATTGGTGGACAGTACAGCCTCAGTCTGGGAAGTGGGAGGCTGTTGGGAAATGATACTAAAATAGGGGAGGGAAATGGGTTGTATTAATCAGTATCCCAGGAGAGCCCAGGGCAGGGGGGAGGGTTCCCAACAGTGTGTGTGTCCTCAGCCCTGTAAGAGAAGGGGGCCTGCCCGGAGAGTGACAGCCCCCTACTCCTGGGAGGCAGGTGTGTCCTCTTGGAGAACAGAGCGGTGACTCACCAGACTGCCACAGCTCGTTATAAATATCCCCTGAGACACCTAACTCCCTCAGCCCTGATTCTATATTAGCACAAGTGGCGCCCCATAATTCCATAATTAATTAGGTTTCCTAGGCACCTTGCAACTGGGAGAGGGTGTCCCAACCTGTGGTCAAAAATAGTACTAACTACATGGCAGGCCCCCCTACCCCCATTGTGAATAGAAAAATAAGTTCTCTTTCTCTTTCTTATCTATTTACTTATTAACAAATCAGAATTGGGTGAATTTTGAGAAGTGAGGGCTAGCCAAATGTCCCCTATTTGAATAATTCTAAGTTATCCTAGATGGACCCAAGTAACCTAAACCAACTTCCATCTCATTTATTTAACCCATTTGGGGAAACTGAGACCCAGGGAGGAAACAAGCACCCAGACCTCAAAATGAAACAAGGTGGCTGGGGAGGAACTCAGGGCTCCTGCCTTTCTCTTGCTTCAACTCTCAGAGTCGCGGGTTTCTCACCTGTGCACAGAGGTAACAACAGTGCCTGCTCTGAAGACTGTCCAAAGCACCGAATGCAAGAGGGGGAAGCGGGTGATGTGGTGGGAGTCCAGCACACGGTTGGGCTAAGAAAGATGGCGTCCTTCCATCTGGAACCTCCCCCTGGTTTTCTCTCCCCAGACCAACACCTTTCTCTGCCTCCTTCCATTGCATCTGGCAGTACATGGGTACAAGAGTCTTCGTAAC
Organism: Pteronotus mesoamericanus; assembly: GCF_021234165.1. Lineage (NCBI taxonomy): Eukaryota > Metazoa > Chordata > Mammalia > Chiroptera > Mormoopidae > Pteronotus > Pteronotus mesoamericanus. The sequence goes on from NW_026555085.1 coordinate 7,046,994, forward strand.
ATGATTGGAAACTAATTTTACCAGCAGTAACTCTAAGCTTTAATAATCACATTAGAACCCTGGCCCACCCCCTGAGGGGGGAATGAACCCACAGCCCGAACCCATATGCCCTGATCAGGAAGTGAACAAGTAACCTTCTGCATTCCTGGATGACGCCCAACCAGCTGAGCCACGCTGGCCAGGGAATACAGGATCTCTTTTAACTCTTCAAATCTGAGCTGCCCAGTAGTGTAGCCACTAGCCATGTGCAGTTATTGAGCATTTGAAAACTGGCTAGTACCACTGGAGGAACTGATTTTTTTATTTAATTTAACATAAAATTTTAAAATTTATACTCAATTCAATTATTAGAAAACTTTTATATATGTTTAGAACAACTTGAGTATGTGAATCTATTGTTTTAACTGAAATTATGAGGAAACCTAACTACGGATCAAGAATTTCCAATGACAAAAAAAAAATTTCCAATGAAAATTTAATGTCTAAACTGAGATGCACTGTGAGTAAAATCCACACTGATTTCAAAGACTTAGTATAAAAAAATGTAAAAATCTCATTCATACTGTATTTTATATTGATTAATGCTGACATGTCAATATTTGGACATATCGAGTTAAAATATATTATTAAAATCAATCTTACTTGTTTCTTTTTACTTTGTTAATGTAGTTAATAGAAAATTTTAAGTTACATATGTTTTGGGACAACTGGTAAAATCTAAATAAAGTCCATTGGTTGATAATATTGTGTCAATGTTCATCTTTTAGTTTTGGCAAATGTACTGGGTTATGCAAGATGCCAACCTTAGGAGCAGCTGGGCGAAGGGATTACTGGAACTCACTGTTCAATCTTCACAACTTTCCTATAAATCTAAAAGGATTCCAGAATGAAAAACATAAAATCCCTCACGTTAACTTATAATTATATTATATATATTTCTGTTGGGGAAATATATAATACTATTACTTTATATTTCTCTTTTTTTAAGATTTTATTCATTTTTAGAGAGAGGAGAAGGGAGGGAGAAAGAGAGGAAGAGAAACGTCGATGTGCAATTGCCACTTGCATGCCCCCAACCATTCCCACAGCCCAGGCACGTGCCCTGACTGGGAATCAAACTAGCAACCTTTTGATTCACAGGCCAGCACTCACTCCACTGAGCCACATCAGCCAGGGCCTGTTACTGTATATTTCTATCACACAGCTTAAAACAGTCCTCCAAGAAATATTACCCTCCTCTTGCAGATGAGGAAACTGGTGCTGAGTTGGTGAGCAGCTTGATTTTGAACGGTCTGTTGAGTTGAAGTCCTGAGCTTTCTGCTGTTCTCCTTGGCTTCTGCTTTTACAGCTGGCCCCCACCAGATATTTCTGAGAATTCTTCGGAGGGTGCTAGTGTGGGTGTGCGGACCCATGAGTAAGCCACTTGCTGTGGGGGTGGGGCTGGTGGGCGGGGAGGAGGCAGGCAATCTGTGGGTTCCTGTGATAACCCAGACCCTCCAGGGTGGAGCCAGGCAAGGTCGGAGGCAGCAGGACAAAGGGGAGAGGCAGGGCTGAATCTATAGGCTGCGCTTTTTATTGACTGACCATTTTCAGGAGCTTCTGCTGATGCCTCAAGGAAAAAATGGGCAAGGCTGCTAAAAGCCGTAGAGGAACAGTCCCCAAAGAGGATGAATGATGGCACCACCTCGGGGGGAGAGCAGGGATCTGGGCTTGCAGATGTAAGGAAAAGGCCTTGGGAATGCTCCGTTTCCAACATGCTTTACTGCCCGTCTGTTCTCTCTTCTATCAGAGGTAGAAGACCTTGACTCCTATCCTAACCTGCGGCCCCATGGGCCGGTGCCCTCAAGCCTAGGTACTCTGTTCTTGTCCACTCCTTTTCTGCAGCAGCCCCGAAGCAGCTTTCTGCTCCCAGCCCTGACAGGCCCCCAGGCCCCAGCCCCAGACCTTCCTGAGGGCAAAAGCACTGTGCCTGGAATCCAGAACCCCTGCCTCCCTTGCAGGCCTAAGCCCCTCATCCTGGGAGACCTGTGAGGCCTCAGGCTCCCCAGCCAGCGAGGGCGCTGCTCTGCTGGACTCCCAGGGCCGGGGCGGCCCTGCAGGCGGTGCACTGTCTGCCTGTCTGCGGCCTGCCGCCCACCACCTTCCCTCTTCCAGACGCCTCGGAGCGGAGCGCCGGGCGGCCCTGTCCTGACGTGCCCCTTCCCCTTTGCTGCCCTGCCGCGCACTCCGCCTCGCGGCGGCCAGATGTGCCGGCTTTGGTGCTGGCGGCTCGTAACGAGGTCCAGATGTGCGGCGGGCCCGGGCCTGGGCCGGCGGCGGCTACCAAAGGAGAGGGAGGCCCTGGGAGGGTGCAGCTGGACGCCGCGGTGCCGCAGGAGGAATGCACTGGGAAGGATTCCCACTGGACCGCGAGCTCGGACGTCTCTGCCTAAATAAGGACCTGGCCTCTCCGCCAGCCAGCGAGCCGGAGGCCCAACTCCTCCTGGTGCAGCAGCGCCGAGGGTGTGCCTTCAGCAGTCTCTCAATCCCTTTCTTAGCAGTTTTGTATTTTACTCATTATGAAAGTTAAACACAGTAATGAAAGGCAGTTTAGAAAACCCAAGTGAGCTAAAAGATAAAAACAAAGAAAGACGAAATAAAAATCACCTCTATTCCACCTCCCCAGCCACCATGGAAGTTCTGAGATGCATCCTGCTAGAACTTCTCAAATACAAATATATACATAAGTAGGTGTATTCATTTAAACCATGCTACAAAGACTCTCGGCAACTGCGGTTTTCACTCAGCCCTTCCCACGCAAGTCTGCCAGGCCAGTGTTCCCCAGACCGGTCTCACAGAATGACAGGTCCATTTTGCTATTAACAGGGGTGTCTTTCCCCACCTATTTGGGATGCCCTGGCTTATGCCAACTTACATGGGCTTCTTTCCTGAAGGACCTCTCAGAGTCTTTAATTTAGTAATGTGCATTCTGAATCATCAAGAGGAGACTGGCGTTTCCTACACATATTTCGCAGTGAAATTCCTGGAGGGATCCTCTTGAGGCTTAGGTCTGTGGAGGGAGCATCACATAGAAAAGGCTCTCCTCCAACACTCGTCATATGGCTGCGTAAAAACCATGTGTGTACACCACAGTTTATTTCAGCATCCCTCAATTATGGCTACTTTCGATGCACTGCTACTCTAAAGGACTCTGTGAGAACCATCCCTGCACTTCCCCGCACTGTACAGAAGCATTCCAAGCAAAAATGACCTGACCTATGCGACAGGTCATTTTTAACTCGCAGGTTCTGGGGGCCCTGTGGCTCTTGACCCCGCTCCTTCTCTATCCTCTTTGTGGGTGGTAAAGGGTTTACCCCACTACCACAAAAGGGAGCATTGGAGAGCAGGAGGAGTTGGGTCTGCAAGCCTTTAACTTATGCATTTCTTGAGCACTGGTACTCATTGGGCCTTGGGGATTGCAATGAAAAATAACTTTTCTTGGACTATAAATAACACTGTAATGAACATCTGGGAGCAACTATTATTTTTCAAAGAACTGTTGCAAGCAGAGCATAAAACCACATTTGAGGTGCAGAGAACACCTTCACCCAAAAGGCCATACAGCCCCATGGTACCCCAGGGTGCCTAAAACATAGAGTGAGTCTATACAATCACTAACATGCTGCTGCTTAAAGTGCTGGGTGAAGGCCCCCTCTCTGGGAATACAATAAGCCTGACAAAAACACAGTCCAGTGGGGAAAAGGAAAGGAAAGGTCAAGTCGAGGAACATATAGCAAGGACTCATGGAAAAGAAAAAAAAGATGAAATAAAATTTTTAAAAAACCCACAGTCCAGCCCTGTGCAAGTCTTGTCATTTATACCTTCTGCCATGTTATTTCCTTTGGTTCTCACAACACTCTGTGAGGTAGTGGGGCATAGACTTTTTAAGCCCATTCCACAGATGAGGAAACTGAGCATCAAGGCAGAGGACTTGTCCAACATCATATCACTAAGTTATGCAGAGGAACTAGGCCCAACAACATGAGTCCATGCTTCTGATCAACACATCACTGTGGTAGCTGACTGCCTTTACATGGGTTTTATGGAGATGAGACATAGGACCTGGGTGTTTGATGGGAGACGGGGGAAAGATCCCCAAAGGAAGCAGGTTTTACTCATTTTTGTATCCCCAGTGCCAGGCACAAAGTAGGTGTTTCACACAGACTCCTAAATTGAAGACATACCCTCCCCCACACCCCTACCCCTCGACTATCTCCTGGCCTCAACCCTGCGTGGGGGGCTTTGCAGGTATTGTTATCTCGGCTCCCCTCCTGCTCATCCTAATCTTAATCCTTGCTTCTCTCCCCCGCTTCTCCCTGCCTGACTCTGTCTGCTCGCCCCTTCCTGCCGCCTCCCTCCACAGTCACTGAGTCTCTTATCAGAATCCCAAGTCCCTTAGACGCCCAGGGCTACAGCAAGGGGCTATAACTCAGCACGACTTTGACCTTCTAAATGGACTCTGAACCTTATATGTGTAGCAGATGTCTTAAGAATCTAAGCAAAGATAGGGATCCCAGAAAAATGCCCTAATGCACATGTACACAACAAAATGTGCCTTCAGTGTCAGGAGTTCATGGTGGCCCTCTGATAACCCAGCCAAGAGAGCCGGCTTCTGGTGGCCCCAGCTCGGCACCAGCTCAGCACCCGCGCAGCACCCGCTGCAGCGGAGGCAGCTGTGTTCTGTGACCTTCTATCAGCACTAGAAACTCATGCTACCCAGTAAATTTGCCTCTCACAGAGCTGACGGCTTGTGGGGAACTAACAGGTTCAACAATTCCTTACTCTTAGTTTCAAAATCCCCAAACCTCTGAAAAACTGCATGACAAAATCATTTCTACCATAAGGCATTTGACTGCAAAGCCTGACCTGATGTGAACTCATCTGGCAGCAAAACAAAAACAAAAACAAAAACCCTCCAAAAAAAAAACCGACCTCAACTGAGGTGATGCTATTTGCAGCCTCTATTTACAACATTTGGCATGTGAATATTCATAGACTTTGCTCAGAAATGTTTCTGTTTACCAGGCACTGCCCCAGGCTCTGCCAGAGGTAGTTTATTAGAGACAGTGAGAGTGAGCTCATCAGGGCCCTTTTCTAAACTCCTAAAAATTCTGACTTCTCCAACCTGCCTGGCCCAATGGCTTTGGGTAAAGGAGGATGGATGTCTATTTATAAGATTTCTTCTTAAAAAGTTCATGGGCTCATGGGTGAAAGAGCCAGACACACAGCGTATCTAAGATATGGCCCCATATATGTGAAGTTTAAGAAAAGGCAAAACGAAGTGACAGTGGTAGAAAGCAGGGGATGGACGCTGACCAAGGAGCTGGAAATGTTCTGTATCCCCACCTGAGTGGAGGTTACTCAGGTACTTACACACGTAAAAATTCACCAAGCTCTACCTTCAAGATTAGTGTACTTTCCTGTAGTGTGTTATGCCTCAAAATAAAAGTAAAAGTAAAATTTATTTCTCTGGCTGGTGTGGCTCAGTGGACTGAGCACTGGCCTACAAACCAAAAGGCTGCCAGTTTGATTCCCAGTCAGGGCACATGCCTGGGCTGCGGGCCAGGTCCCCAGTTGGGGGCGTGCAAGAGGCAACAATTGACATTTTTCTCCCTTTCTCCCTCCGTGAAAATAAATAAATAAAATCTTTTTAAAAATTTATTTATTATTTCAAATTAAGCAACAAGAAGCTTCTCCTCTTGAAACCTTACCTCACCCTGTGATGTCTTTGAACTACCAAGCTTAAATTAAAATCATCTTAATATACGTTTGACTTGTCTTTAATCCCAAGAAATGAGTTTAGCATAAAAATCAAATTGAGCAAGTGTTTTTAAAACTCGGATTTGTCCTCAAAAGGAACCCATCCCTGAGCATATCATTGCTTTGAAAGTGCGGCGGAAAACATGAAGGCCTGGCTCCCTTCGGCAACAACCTTTCCACGCACGTCGCCCGCAGGGGAGGATGTTGCCTGGCCCTGCCGCCTCTGGCTTGGCCGCTCAAAACAAACCAGCGGGCGGTGAGCACAGACCCAAGTCTGGCATCCTACCCGTGGTGATGCAAGTCAGAACTTGCACCCAGCCAACAATATCCTTTAATTGCATCTGATTAGCTGGAATTTGGAATTTGTACCTCAGAACAGAAGGGCACAGGGGATTCCTTGATTAAACAGGTCAGATAACCATATATTGCTAAGAGGAACAAAGAGCTTCTTTCCTGTAGCTCTCTCATTGCTCAACATCTGACTGCCCCCGGCCTTGGCCTTTGCCACTCACTCCCACAGCATACCCACCTCCGCTTCCCCTCCCACTTCCTATCTGGGACCTGGAGCCCAGCCCACTAGGGCCTGGCTTCTCTCTGCTACTCCACTCGTGACAATGACTGGTTCAGCCCACACGCCAACCTTCACATCTCTGGCTAGAAAGAAGGCACTGGTCTGATGGCCTCAGGCTGTCCTCAGCTGCCTCAGATCCTTTTAGGAACAAGTCAGGTATAAACAAACAAACCTGACCTACTTGGGCCTTTTCCTCATCTTTCTAGGGCAATACAAGTGTCTGTGCTGATGGAATGTTCTATATCTGTGTTGTCTCATGTGGTAGCCACTAGCTACATGTGGCTTTTGAACAACTGATATGTGGCCACATGGGACTTAGGAACTAAAATTTTAATTTTAAAAAAATGTTAACTTAAGTTTACATATTGTATATAACTAGTGCCTACCATATTGGACAGCACAGCTCTAGAGGGAGGGGTTGGGGGCCTAAAACTCCTGTAACCTGGCTCACTGGCCAGGAATCTCAGAAGAATGTTCTGTCTGATCTTCGAAGGTACTCAGCCCTCGTCTCTCCAGCTTCCAGGTCTGTCTTCTTTCAGAATAATAACTAGGAGCATTTGTTGAGCCCTACGGTGTGTAAAACGCTTTGCAAATGTGACCCAGATATATTGTATCAGGTCACCTCAGGCCTACGACAGAATTCAGAAGAAGGTCAGGATTCCAACAGTTTGGAAAACAACACAGATCTTTCCTAAAAACCTTCTGAGGACACACAAAAGGAAAAACATATCAACATAACAGACGGACTTTTTATCGACCAAGTCCCTCGTCTCGGTCCAGCTGCACCACCTTTCTCCCCCCACCACACACACCCTCCTTCTCCCACACCCAGGAGCGGTTCTGCTGGCTTCCTCCCTCCCTCTTCACCTTTTCTTATTTAAAGACATTTGATCCACTCTGGGCTTTGCTTTGCCTACCTCACCCGAAACTGCATCCTGGAAGGCCAGCCTTCCTCTGTGGTGCGGTAAAGACAAAAGTGACAAACACCTGGCGTGTACCTTCTTTCCGTCATCCCTATTACACAAGGTTGCTATTATTCCCAGTTTACACAAGAGGAAACTGAGGCACAGAACAGTCAAGGGCACAGTGACAATGAATGGAAAAATCAGGATGCAAACCGAGAGGTGTAAGAACCCTAGGACAATGAAGGGTCTTTCCAAACTTTCTCCTCAAAACTCATCTGTCCAGTGTGCTATGCCACCTGTGCCCACTCTCACCATAAGCCCAGTACGAATAATGGCTGACAAGCAAACCCACCCACGTTGACTTAACATGCTAGCTATAGAGTTCCTGGGTCACCACACCCTCAGGAAATTGTTCATTTTAACCAAGAGTCAAAGGCTTGACCCCAAGGTAGTGACTCATTGAGGATCTCAAATCCCAGTCCTTCAGCCTGGGCTTCAAGGCTCACCAGGGCTGCAGAGCCTCCACTCCAGCCTGACAAGGCCAACCTGCTCTGCAGCTCATCTTGCCTCAGCTGTCCACAGACCCAGGCCAGGCCTTCCCCACCAAATAAACATAACACCTAATAGACCATTTTAACCATTTTCAGGCATACAGTTCTGTGTTTTAAGGCACATTGTCCTGCAGCCATCACCACCATTCATCCAGGTGACTATTCTACACATCAAATGCAAATGGAATCATAGAATATTTGATTGTCTGTATGGCTTATGTCACTGAGCATAATGTTTTCAAGGTTCATCGTGTTGTAGCATGTGTCAGAACTTCATTCCTTTTAAAGGCTGAATAATATTCCATTGAATAGATATACTATATTTTCTTTATCCATTCATCCGTCAGTAGATGCTTGGGCTGTTCCCACCTTTTGGCTATTATGAAGAATGTTGCTATGAACAAGGGTGTACAAATACCTGTTTGACTCCCCTTTCAGTTCTTTTGTGTATACACCCAGAAGTGGGATTATGGGATCATGTGATAGTTCTATGTCTAATTTTTTGCAGAACCATTCTATTTTTCACAGCTGCTGCTCTATTTACCCGCGTCCCCGTTCTCCTCTGAGAGCCTCTACAATAACCAGCCTATTAACCATCACACTTAAAAATGTAGGGTCGAACTCATTGCTTCCCACCCAAGGAGTGCAGATCAATCTGGAAAAAACGTAATGGCGGTATGCCATGGAGCTGGTTTTAACCTGGCCCATTTCAATGTTTGCATTAGAAATTCCAGTAAAGGTGTATAGCCCTGCTAATCAAATATAGAGATGTTATGAGAGGCCTGGCATACACAGACAGATTTCAAAATACTGTGCCAGGCAAGAGTGATGGAGCTATAAAATTAGCTTTTTTCTTTTTAAAGAGATTGTGATTGTTTTTAAATATTTTTACTTTTTATTGATTCCAGAGAGAGGGAAAGGGAGGGAGGAAGAGAGGGAGAGAAACATCGATGTGAGAAAAAAACATCAATTGGTTGCCTCCTGCATGCACCCCAACTTGGAGTTGGACATGCAACCTGGACATGTGCACTGACAGGGAATCGATCGATCCTGCAATCTTTTGGTTTGCAGGATGATGCCCAACCAGCTGAGCCACTCCAGCCAGGGCCTTTTAAAATATATACATATTTTTTATTATTATATATAATATATTCTATATATTATTATATACAGTGTTTACTGATTTTAGAGAGAGAGAAAGGGGAGGAGAGAGAGGGAGAGACATCGAGGTGAGAGAGAAACATCAATCTGTTGCCTTCCATATGTTCCTTGACCCAATCAAAACTGCAACCTTGACACAATTCACGTTATAGTTGGAGGAGACCTGGCTTGTCACCATTCATGACATCAAGATCTTAGAATTGCTGCTGAACTTAAAGGACAACGATATAGCTCCTTAAAAAGCTCACATAACCTTGGGCTCCATCAATAGGAACGTAGTGACCAAATCAAAGAAGCTAGTTGTTGCGCTGTGCACACCAATCAGTAATATTGAGAAGATGTGGTCAGTTTCAGATATCAGATTTTCTTAAAATAGCCTCTTTTGAGAGATCACTAACATCCAATACCTGGGTACATGTTTAAAGTATACATACGATGAGTTTTGACATACATATAAACCTGTGAAACTGCCACCAGAATCAAGTGACCATAACCACCACCCTACAAAATTTCCTTGTGCCCTTCATAATCTTTTCTCCTGCTCCTCTTTACCTGTGTAACCCAAGTGAACACTGAGGTGTTTTCTGGCACTATCCATAAGTTTGCATTTTTAAGAGTTATATGTAAATGAAGCCATCCAGCATAAGCTCTTATTATTTTTCAGCTGGCTTCTTTTTACTCAGTATAATTATTTTGAAATTCATCAATGTTGTTAAGTACATCAGTAGGTTTTGTTTTGGTTTGGTTTTTGTTTGTTTTTGCTGAGTAGTATTCTCTTTCATCAATTTGCCACAGTTTGTTTATCCACTCACTGCTGATGGACATTTGGGTTGTTTTCTGATCTTATTACAAATAAAGCTGCTATGAACATTTGCCTTCAAATGGACATATGCTTTCATTTATCTTGGGTAAATATCTTGGAGTTGAATGGCTAGGTTGTAGGAAAGATGTACGTTTAACTTTTTAAGAAACTCTCAATTCTTTTCCAAAGTGTCTGTACCATTTTACATTCCCACCAGCAGTTGGAGAGTTCCAGTTGTCCACATCCTTGTCAGTATTTGGTATAGTCAGTTTTTATAATTCCAGCCATTCTAGTAAGTGTGTATGGACCAGGTGTCACTTTTGAAAGGGTCATATTACAACCCAAAAAGTGTATGGAAGAAAACACTAGAAGTAGAAGGATCTGGAACCAGGACCCACAGAGATGGTTTGGAAAAAGATGATTCTCTTAAATACCTGGAAAGGGATTACATTTCTGTGTTGTTTTAAAAGATGCACTACAGCCAAACGGAAAAGCCTCATCCAAGGACCTTCTGATACAGCCTCACGAAGTCAGGGTGGGTTTTTGAGGAACTGAGATCTGTCATTAGAAGTGTTCAAGCAGCAGGATTTGGAGGACTCCCTTCTCAGGGATAGTCAATACAATTCCATTCATATCAGTTGAACACCTACTATGCACTGTGATCAAACAAGGGTGAGAGGATACAAATGCTAGCACGCCTTTGTCTAAATAATATCATGTGATTAGGACTCTGGTAAAGGTATGTGGAAGGCTGATGGGAGGGAGAGGGAGTGGAGTTTCTCAGAGGAGGCACCATTGACCTGAGTCTCCGAAATGCAGCAGGGTGCTGTGAAAGAGTTCCGAAGCAGGATGGGAGTTCAGACTAAATGATCTTCCAGTTTCTGTTCTAAGATTCTAAGATTAAGCTGCGTAAAACAAATAAAAATAAAAATAAAGTTTTTTTTAAAACCCTGCAAGTTCATCAGTAGGGGACTGGCAATATAAATTATTTCATTTTTTTAAATAAATTTTATTTATTTATTTTAGAGACAGGTAAAAAGAGGGAGGAGGAGAAAAACATTGATCAGTTGCCTCTCGAACATGCCCTGATAGGGGAATGAACCTGCAAGCCAGGCACGTGCCCTGACAGGGAATGGAACCAGTGACATTTTGCTCTGTGGGGTGACACCCAACCAACTGAGCCATGCTGGCCTGTGCTGAGTTTCATTCTTAAAGTGGAGTAATATTCAGCTGAAATATAACTAACAGCTTCATATATTGATATAAAATGGTCTCCAAGATATAGTAAGTGAAAAAAGCAAGGTCTAGATGCTATGTATTGTGGGTTACCATTTGAATTTTTAAAAAGAGGTCTGTAAGAACACACACACACACACACACACACACACACACACTTTCATTTGCATAAGATCTCAGATCTTTAGCCCAGTAACTTCGGCTGCCTTTGAGGAGGAAGTGACTGGGAGGCAGGTGTGGGAAAGAAACTACCTGACATACCCTTCTATATCCTTAGAATTTTAATTGTGTAAGTTAATTGCCTATTAAAAATTAAATAAATAAAATGACAAACATTAAAACACCTGTCTATTTCCACATATTTTTCTAGAGTGCCTTCCTTAGCCTTTTCCTGTGTCTACCTCCCTCCATTGAACCAGGCTTGTGGGGAAATCTTCCCCCCAGAAAAGGACCCCTCAGGGAGCTTGTATCTCCTCCTCCCTCCCTCCCTCAGGCATGCAGCGTCTGGACCAGTGTTTCCCAAACACTGATGTGCACTACTGTAATCCACTTGGTATGTTGTAAAACTTTAGGTTCTGATTCAGTAGCCTAGGGTGGGTCTTGAGGTTCTACATTTTTTAACCAGCTCCCAGATAGGCCACTGCTGCCCGGCTGGGAGCACACTCTAAGGACTAGAGCTCTGTGTGCTCTCTGTGGGGCTCATGCATTAAGCACTGACACGTTTGAGAAGCTGCCCTGCTTCTGAGACGAAGAGGGAATGTGATGGTAGAGATGCTGGCCGAGTGAGGCACGTTTATGTCAGGTCTGCTCTGAGTCTCTCAGCACTGGCGACAGTGTGGGAACCACTGACCGCTGCCCCTGGTTTCCATTCCCATCTACCACTGTTTGGGGGGAACCTAGACTAACTCCACCCCTACCTGCAGCGGTCTCCACCACAGGGGCGTGGAGAGGAGGTGCGCTGGGTTCCAGCACTGAGCGCTGCTGCAGGCCAGCCTGCCTAGACTTCGCCAGCCAGAGAAACGCCTTTCTTACCTCTGATGGGCTAACGGTGGTTGTGGGCCACTCCCTTTCAAGCCCTCCCTGAAAATTCAGAAGCCAAACCAAACCTCCCACAGAAAATGAAGCCAGGCAGCGCTTGGCACAGCCTTTCTCCCTGGGTGAAAAGCAGATGTCTTGGATCCAGGTGTGGCCGGACCACCTGCTCTGGCCTTCCAGCGGCGGTCTCCTCACTCACCCAGGATGAGAGCTGACCCACCAACGTGGAAGTCGAACTGCTAAACATCCCCACCGCACCCCTTGCCCCAGGGGACAGGGTAGTTTTCCAGGCCACACCCGTGGGTCTCCCTGATGAGGCATTTTTCTGTATGACAAAACCCTGCTCTTGGCCCGTGGGCAGAGAGAAATGAGTGTGGTGCAAGCTCTGGAGGAAAACCAATAGGCATGTCCCCTCAGAGCTGACACCACCCCTGGCTGGAGCAGCCCCTCACTCCAGGGACCACGGGAGGAATACCAGGAAAGGCACCCCCACCCTCCACCTCATCCTCACCCTCCTATGACCAGGCCTGAAATCGCACCCTACACATTCATTCTTATGGGATGAGAAACTGCATCTCTTGAAATGCTCCCATGCACAGGAGAGGGCATACATTAAGCTGCTATCAGGCCTCTACAGCTTAATGTGAATTAGTTGATCAGTTCTGGAATGTGACACCTGGAATGGGCTTAGTCCAATGCCTCTTTTGACAAGTGAGGAAAACTGAAGCCCAGAGCCGAGGCAACTGGATCAAGGTCAGGCAGCAAGGCGGTGGCCTAGTCAAAAGCAGGAAGAGACAAGGGAAGGAATGTACACAGGCGAGAGTGTGGTGAGGAGGAAAGTCCCGATATAATCAAGAGGAGCAGGGGGCATCTTCAAGCTTGACGCTGTATGGACTCACTCAGAGCCATAGCCACTCCCCCTCCCCAACTCTTCAGCAGAAAATGTCTTTGAAGTCTCCGGTTTTATCTTAAAGTTCATTCAAATGCAACATTCCACTCCAGAAAACATTCTGGTTTGTTTTCACATTAAAGTATTAGTGAGATTTAGTCAGATACTATTTTCCACTTACCAGATAGGCTGAGATCAAAGTGTATGTTTCTGGGGGGAGAACTTGGATGGCTGGAACAGGGTTGAGGAGACTTCTCACTGTACGCTCCTTTGTATCTTTAAAAATTTTGTGTCCTCTGCAAATATTGCATTGTCAAAAAAAATTAATAAAATTTAAACTTAAGATGTAGGTGGTGGGTTGTGGTATGAGAAAACAGGACCTCTTGTTCTGATTGGACAGAATGCTAACAGCTGCATGTAAGACAGTTACGATATTTCTCCAAATGTTAAATTTGCACACCTTTAACCTAACGATGCCTGGTCCACTCTTGGGGGAAATAACGCCCAAGCACAGTCACCGCTACGTTATTTGTGCTGACCCTGGGAGGCGGGCCTGAGCATCCAACCACTGTCTTTAGAGGCCTTGCCGACTCTGACCAAAGACCAAGACCTAGTTTTCCGACTTTTCAGTCTGGTGATCTTCTCATACCACCTCTTCATGAATTGCTTAAAGGATAATAGTAAGATAATAACAACAGCTGATGCCTACAGAGTGCTGGATTTGTGCCTGGTTCTGTTATGCAGACCAAACTCCTTCAGTTCTCACAACCGCTGCATGAACTAGCTACTGTTCTCATCAGCCACGAGTGATAAGCAAGAACACTAGGGCGCCTTAGTGCAAACCTTGCCCAAGGTCACACTCATTACCCTACCAAGTGGCAGAGAGAAGATTTGAATCAGGGGCCACGCAACAGCACGTGTACGTGTATTAGCTACCATTTCTTAAGCAACTTCTGTGTGCTCAGCCTCCGCGCCAGTCACTGCGGTGCGTTAACGAGGTCATCTCCACAGTGCTGTGCTGAGTGCAGGAGGCGGTGGGGATGACAGGTGTCACCGAGGGAACTAAAGGAGGAAACAGAAGACACATCCCTGCCCTTACAGAGCTGACAATTTGTGTAGGAAGATGACAACAACAATCCTGACATTTGTGTAACACTTCAGTTTTCAAAACCCTTTCATTATCTCATTTAATCTTCTTGACAATCCTGCCAAATAATTTTCATTATTTCTGCTTCAGGATGAGGAAACCAAAGCTCTCCAAGTCACACGTGGCTGCCTCCAAGGTCATCCAGCCAGCCACAGGGGTGGGGCTGCAACGGGACCTCAGGTCTCCTGACTCCCTGTCTGCTAAAGGGGAATGACACGGCGCCTGACAGCCCAGCTCAGTGGTTTCCAACCTGCTTAACGCAAAGCCTCCTTTTCCCTTTGGAAATGGTTGCAATCCTGCAGATTGGAGGACTTACTTTGGGTTTTAGTCAACTGGGCCAATTCATAGTGGGAAAATGACCAGGGCTTCAGCACAGTTGCAACGAAGATGCAGTTTTGCCCCAGACATTACTTACACAGTCGGCAGGCAATACTGGAGTACAAGTAGACAGAGACTCCTTGCAATAACCCTGCAGCCCTTGGGCAGGTAAAAACATGCTGAGGCCATACTGCCAGAGCAGTTCATAGAACCCATCTCCAAAGTCCACCTTCTCCAAAACGGCATGGGGGGCGGCGGGGAAGGGCGCCAAAAGTGGATGGGATTGGCAAAGAGTTGAGTGGAAGAATCACGGGGAGCAAAGGAGCATGGCCAAGGGAAACAGGTCTGCAGGGAAGGCCAACGGGTGTGTGGGTATATATGCATTTCTTAGGGAGGGAAAGGTTGATTTTAGATGCCCAAAAGCCATTTGAGCAGCTGGGGTAAGAAGTAAGCGAGAAGTGGGAAGATTGGTCCAGAGGGGAGGTAATGCAAGTTAAAACCTTTTATGTTGTGTCTCTGGGGTCAGATCTGTTTTGTAATTTGGAGTATTTTACTTTTGAGAAAGCAACACACTGCCTGTACCACATATTTATGTATTTATTTATTTATTTATTTATTTATTTATTTATAGAGAGGGAAGGGCTGGGGGAGGGGGAGAAACATCAATTTTTTGTTCCACTTATTGATATATTCATTGGTTGGTTCTCATATGTGCCCTGACTAGTGATCGAACCTGTAACCTCGGCATAGGAGGATGACGCTCTAACAACTGTGAGCTACCCGGTCAGGGCGAGTACACCACATATTCTGTAATGTCCCCAGCAGGATGTGGTCAGCATTCTATATTCAAACACATTAATATTTCTGCAATGAAGTCTATGGATCACCACCATTGGTGGAGGTATAGAAAGATGACAAATGACCTTGTATTAGTACAGGACAGGTTTTGTTGCCAAAGGTATTTTGTTTTTAGGCTTTTGAACTCGTAGATAAAGAGATTGGGACTTAAGGTGCCATTTTGGGCCAGCTTGCCATATGCTAGGTGATACTCTAAACTTATCTTCATGCATTATCTCATTTAATCTTATGTCAGCACTATGATGAGGTCATTAATAGTTGAGAAAACTGAGGCTCAGAGATGTTGAGTGACTTGTCCGAGGTCACTCAGCTGGTCAGTGGCAGGGCTGGGATTGCATCCCAAGTACCCACAACTCCAAAGCCAGTCAGTCTTTCCACACAGCCTGGGGAGGAAAAACCCATTCCGCCAACCTCAAAATTTTGCTTAGGTCACCGCTCTCCCACACTGAAATTACCCTTCGAGAAACAAAGAACGCAACTGAAGTCCTAGGCTGGAGTTGTGGGTTCTCACCTGTTATTGAGTGGCCGTCCCCTGCACCATACCGTTCCCCTGTACACCCATGTCGAGCCGAACAGGAAAGGCAGCTGCTCCATGCCCTGGCCTGTGTAGAAGGCCTCCGCACCTGGTGACCGCTCACTCACCTTCCAGAATCCACCCCAAGCAGCGTGGAGCAGCAGTTAGGCTCATGGCCATTAGAGCCCAGAGGCCTGGGTGCACATCCCAGCTCTGCAGCGCCCCTGTAAGATATTTAACCTCTCAAGGCTTTAGCTTCCTCATTTGTAGAATGGGAATAATAAAGTACAACTTGCCTTGTTGCTGTTGAGAAGATTAAATGAATGAGCGTGCTAAAAACTGAGAACAGCCCTGGCCAGGCAGTTCAGTTGGCTAGAGCATTGCCCCAATATGCCAAGGTTGCAGATTCAATCCCTGGTCAGAACACATGCAAGTAGCAACCAATAAATGCATTAATAAGTGGAACAACAAACAGATGTTTCTCTCTCACTCTTCCTCTCTCTTTCTAAAATGAATTAATAAAAAAAAATTTTTTAATCCCTGAGAACAAAGCCATCTTAAAATAAACACTTGATATTGTTCCCATGAAAAAGCCTTTCTCCCCTAACCAATCACTCTCTTCCCTGCCCTGCACACATGGCTCCCTGAGCTTTTCTACCATTTTTCCCCCCCATTTATTTGCCTTTATATGTTTGTTTCTATTAAACTGTAATACCTGGCATCAAGCGCTGAATGAAGAAATGAAGAAAGGAAGGAATAGGGGCTCTGCCTTCAAAAGCTTAAAATTTTACTATGGAGAAAGGCATCAAGGTCAAAAGAAACGTATCTACAGGTGTACCATAAAATCCTACTTTCCACAAAGCTCTAGAGAATGGGGTTTGCAAAATGCACATAAGTTGCCATCCCAAGCTCCATGGAGCTGACAGTCTATGCTGGATGATGGGACGCGATACCCACGTGAAAATAGCTGCAGAACAAGGCTGTCGCACTTGCTGGCCAAGGGATAGTCAGTGCCACAGGAAGTCCAGAGCTGGGAGAGGTCAGAACAATATGGGATGAGTCACAAATATGTGTGTCATCCTTGCTCAAGGTAAAATAGGATTGTTGGGAAACGGTAGGAACAATGTCACAAGGCAGGATGAGCCAAGGGCATGCTCTCTGAGTGGCAGGCACTGCCTTGGGTGTGGGGCCAGGGCAGGCTTGGTGAGACAGCGGGATCTGAGTCCAGGCTCAGGGCGAGCTCATACTGGCTGAGAGCTCTTGGAGTTCAGAGTGGGCTTCTAGCTTCCCTGTTCTGACCTCCCACTGAACTGTGAGCTCTTCTAGATCTGGGTTTCTGGTGAGTTTATCATCACGCAAGATATTCACTTTCATTATAAAAAACAAAAAAGAAGGGGGAGGAGGATGAGAGAAGGAAAAAATACAGAGAACCAAAGAGACAAAATAACCTATAATCCCATCTCAAAAAATCACTCAGTATTTTGGTGCCTGCCCACCCACACACTCATCCATCCTGTATGGACCCACCCACCCTTCAACCTATCCATCCATCCATCCATCCATCCATCCATCCATCCATCCATCCATCTGTATCAGTTCTTAGTTGCAAACAACAGAATCCATTCTAACCGAAAAGGAACTTATTTTTAAAATATTAAGGGGCTCACAGAATCCAGAAGGGAAGACAGGCACAGAGGCTCAGTATTCAGGGGGGACGTCCAGACCACCCAGAGATACTTTGCCAGACAAGCCACCATGGCAGTTATCCATCGGCAACGTGCCTCACCCTGCCCCATTCAACAACGGTGGAAATTGGATCCCAAGACATCCCTCTCATTGCCCTAAAGGCCAGATGCTGCCTGCGGCCTGCTTCCTCATGATAACTGTTTCCTTAGTTGCTCCCTTCCAAATCAAAATCTCATGTGGGTGGAACCTAGGTTGCATGCCTACCTTAGTTGCAAGGGAACATGGGAAAGAAAGCACATTTCCAGCCTTGACTTTGGGGAAGTGGAATTTAGGAGGTGGGGGAAAACCACAAATTCAAAGATACTGCTGACCACGAAGCCTGGCAAACATCCCCTTTACTATGCAGTGTATTTCTCCATACCAGTGGGATCATTCTCTGAATCTCCAGTGCCTGGCACACAGTAGGCACTCAATACGTGAAGAAGAAAAGGGAGAAAGAGAAGGCTGAATGAAGACTTTACATTTGAGTCTGCAAGACTCCCAAGGCCTCCGTGGGGTATGAGGGAAGGGGACTCCCCTGCCCAGCACAGCAGCACAAAGCTGGCCTCCCGCCCCCATGAGACACGCTCGCCACTGCCCCATGGCCGCATCTGCACCACATGGAATGCTGTGTCCTGGGTACTCACTCACTTTCTCCGTACCTCACCTGTTGGCTTAATGTTACTCAGGCTGTCACCGAATCTCCTCCCCTCCCCAGTCCCAGAGTTTTGTGAGGTTTTAGTTTCTGAAGGTAAATTCGGAAGAGTCGCTGTAAAGGCGGTGCTAGAGGCTTTCCAGGGTGACCAAGATCACTGGCACTACATCCAAGCGGATCTGTTAAAATCCGTCTTGTTCTTCATGGTCCAGGTGTGCCACCACAAAATTTTAAAGTGCCTTTTAGAAGTTTATGCTGTAATTTAATTGGTAAGAGGCAAGATACGGACAGACCTGAAATGACAAGGACCTCTCTTGCTGCCAAATGAGCTAGACAAATGTCTGTGCTCCCAGGGTTTGGGACTGGCCAGGTCAGCCTAGGCTGGAGGAGAGGAAGCAAGCTGCTGAGAAGTGGGTGTGGAGGGATGGTGGCAAACCTGCATTCTTCCCTAACCCCTCTAAAGCAGGTCAGGCCCCATATCTCAAATTCCAATAGCATCAGGTACCCCTTCTTATCATAGCTGAATTTCATTTTGGTAATTATCTGATCAACGTCTGCCTCCTCCATTCCACAATGAGCTTGCCCCATTTTGCCCTAAGAAGGCGCTGGGTGGAGGCTGGAGAGGATCCGGTCAGGGCGAGGCTGCTGGGAGGGTGAGGCCGAGACCCAGCACAAAGAGAGTCCGCAGCCGCCACCGCCCGCGCCCCCCACCCCCACCCACACACACCCCTTTCCCCCGGGAGGAGCAGCTGATGTGTTTGTGGAGTGTTCCAATCCAATTAGCGGCCTCCCCTGCTCCAAGGAGGGGCCCAAGCCACCACTCCTTTCCCTGAGGTGGAGGCGGAGTGGGGAGGGGCTGCAGAGAGGTCTGAACACCCTGACCCAGCTCCTGGCAGCCTGGCTGGCTCGCCAGGCCACCGCATCACAGAGGCTGCTATGACAGCGCCCGTTTCTAGGCGACTGTTCTGGGGAATGGCCTGTTTTGGCAACCAAAGGGCCCCAGGGTGAGGGGGGATCGCAGGCCGCCCTGTCATTTGCATAGCAACCCCCCTTCCCCTTGGAGCTGCGAGCTACGCTGCTTAGGCTCCGGCCTCAGGCGGGCAGATAGCCTGGGCCGTGGCTTCAGCCCCAACCCCAGGCCTTCACTACGCTGTCACCGCCTTATTGCCACAGTCCTACCGCCCGGGCAGGTGAAGGAAGGCTGCTCTCTGAGCGAGGACATTTCTGGAAAGGCTGGCGCCCTAGGGAGGTGGGGAAATGATGCTTGGGGACAAAACACAGAAATGGGGGAGGGAGGATGAAATATAATCTTTTCCAAACCAGAGTCAAAGTCACATGGCTTGGTAGCATCAAAATGCATTCTGGAAGACGTGGTTGGCTCACTAAGTGTTGATTTAGGTGAACCCTCAGCTAAGCCCTAGGAGGTACTCGGAAAATGTCTTCTGGATCATTAACTTGCAAGTGTTTGTCTGAATTTGGAAATGGGTAGACCTGGAAAAAAAAATATTTCTAACCTAGAAAAATCATGCAGTGATATTCTTAGGAAATATTTTCAAATACTTGCAGGAGGGACTTGGTGACATGGTATTATCTGAATTTCAGAAGAAAATGTAGGAGAAAATAAACAGCAATAGCTCCTGGGAGCCCCTCTATCCTGCACACGCCCACCCCACCCCAACCACACCTGCCAGCTTGAGTCCGTGATGCCAGCTGAGATACCAGGCTCACTACAGTCGGAATGGCATTAGCTGCCCAAGGACACATGCCCTGGACTGGAACCTGAGAAGGAGGTTGGGCAGGGGCAGGTCACCCCAGCTGAGCGATCACATTCCCTGGCAGCTGTCCAAGGGGCAGCTCCGGCTGCACCTGTTTGTGGGGCGATTTGCTTTTATCAGTATTGACACAGCAGCAGGGCCAGGGAATAGCATAGTAATAAATAAGTGAGGGGGGGGGTGGGGAAAGGCCAGAGCCAGTGAGGCGAGGCAAAAATGCTGAGGTCTTTTTTTGCTTGTTGTATGTCAGCGTATTCAATCCAGTTTCCCCACCCCTGAAATCTCTGAGGATCATGGAGCAGGCTTGGCATGGGAGCTCTGGGTCTTAAAGAGATAGAATTGCAGAGTCGGAAGCACCTTAAGATCCTTTTGTGCCAGGTGCCCCTACCCAATGATCTCAAGGTTACTTGGTATCCTCACCTGCCACTTTTGATTTGTCAGGAATCTCAGCAGGAAGGGAGTTCCTTCCTCTCTCTGCCAAGTTTCAGCATCAGGGAGACAGTATAATTAAAGTGCATGTTTTGGAGTTCATCAAACCTAAGATCAAATCCTGGCCCTGTCTAGCTGTGTGATTTTGGATATCTTAACTCACCACTCTGAGCCTTCCAAAAATGGAGAAAATAGTATTATCTATTTTTGCAAGGTTGCAAGAGATGATAGAGGCAAAGGCCTAGAATAATTCCTCAGCATATGTTCATTCGGTGGCCATTATTACCTATCAGCAGCCCCTTGGGTCTCTTTTGAGGCTTTGGAGATAATGTGAAAAAAACCCAAAAAACAAAAAACAAAAATTAAACAACGCCCTTCTCCCCCCGCCCCCCAAACACACACACACACACAGAACACCTGAAGAAACTGATCTGTTCCAGAAATGAGAAAGGGGAAGCAAGAACTTGACACGCTCTTTGTCCCGTGAACAGGGCCAAACATGACCTCTTGGCTTCTCAGTCTTGTTTCTAGTCTCTGAGGGCTGTAAGCCAGCCCACCTCTGTTCTCGTGCAGTGTGGTGCGGTAAATGGGATGCAAGCAAACCTGATCATCAGAGGCCACTTGACCAAACCCAGAGATAAACTGTACTTGTAAAAATTACTTTCAATGAATCACTGCCATGTTTTAGGCTAGTGTAGCAGTTAAGAAGGTGGGAGCTGTCAGACCACTGGACTCTAACCCCAGCTTCAGCATCTACTAGGCCTGTGCTTGTGGCAGGTCACTCAACCTCCATGAGCCTGACTTTCCTTATCTGTAAAATGGCCATCATAATGCCCTATACGCTTCTTGTGAGGACATAATGCATAAAAAGCATGTAGTGAGTGCCTGACATAGAGAAAGTGCTTAATCAAGTCAGTACTTGTGGTCACTGCTGTTAGATGAATGAGGCCATGGACTGTGTCATATTCATCCCTATATCCCCAGGTCCACAAACAAAGGCTGGCATTTGGTAGGATACAGTAGTGTTTGATGAATGAATGAATGGCAAGGCCCCTGCCCTCAAAAAGTTAGATCTACCCAGGAAATGTAAGACATAAACTGCCAATGCACTCACATGTAGGAGTCAGCAGAGGGTTAAAAGCCATCCTGCCAGTCCCCAAGCCCCAGAAGCAGACAGTCCCTTTGATCCCTCAGTTTCATCTATCCAGGATGCTTTCAAGAGAGGAAAACAGGAAGTATCCCTGATAGCCCAGCTTGCTCTGCTTTCTTTTTTAATGAGGGGGGTGGGAGGAAAATGGTCCTTTGGGTCACATTTTGCCAGGAAATCAGCCTTCCTCCTTTCAAATGCTGGGGCTTCCAATGGGACAGATGAATAGCTTCTTGCTCAATGCAGGGAGAAAGACTGGTCCGGAAATGGCAAGGCTGACAGGTTGGGGTTCCTTCGCGGACAGCAATACAGTTACTGGACTGCAGGTGTTTGTAGAGCATGTGGCCCTTTGCATTCACTCACTCACTGTCAACTATATGCCAACGTTGGGCTGGACTTTGGGGTATGACTCAGTGCCTAGTGTCCAGGATATGAACAGTCCAAAGACAAAGGACAGTGAGCTCAGAGCAGATGGGCTGAACACAGTAAAAGTAAGAATGCTCTGAACAGCAGATACGAGAAAGCAGTTGTATGAAAGAAAAAAAGCAGAGGATAAAAGAAAAAACCTGGAGAAGCATAAGTACAGAGGGAAGAAAAGTGAGCTTCTGAGAATTTGCAGCCAGCGTAGTAGCAAAGGCCTCCCAATAGATAACCGGGCACAGAGCACAGGCAGAAAACCATAACCTCCAGGGACACATGGGGTGGCAGAAGGGGACAGAAGCAGGAAGGAAGGTAAGAGCTTAGACTGCAAATCTGACTCTGACCTCACCAGCCGGGGAAATAAACCCAGTACGCTAAACTCACATTTCTGTTTAATAATGTCAGTCATACATTTTTCGATGACAGACATGAGAGAACTTTCTAGGAAAGTGGAAATATTCTATATCGTGATAGATGTTTAGTTTACATGGGCACATCCATTTGTCAATATCACACAGTTAAGATTCCTGCATTTGGATGCTTATAAATTTTCCCTAAAAAAGAACTCTACAAATAATCACCCAGGGGGAGGGGTGGAGGTAGGGATGAAACAAGACGACTGCAGAGGTCCCCGAAGGGTCTGGGGGGAGTTCATTATATTGTCTTGTTGAGTTTAAAATTTGTTCCAAATTTTTCATAAAGAAGTTTTTAGAAAACTGCCCATAGTGTGTCACCGTTGTCCTCAAGCAAGTTCCTTTCAGGTTAT
The DNA here is from genome assembly GCF_021234165.1 of Pteronotus mesoamericanus. NCBI lineage: Eukaryota > Metazoa > Chordata > Mammalia > Chiroptera > Mormoopidae > Pteronotus > Pteronotus mesoamericanus. The sequence continues at coordinate 7,069,694 of NW_026555085.1, forward strand.
CAGGAAGGCAGCTGAGACATTATCTAATTCAGTCTTCCTGTTACAGATGAGGAAATAGAGGTGCACCTTGACTTGTTCAAGGTGCTCTGAGATATTAGTGGCAGAGCCGAGGCTGGAATCTCAGGCAGGAACAGCGCCCTTTTGACCTTTCAACTCTCACCTACTCATGGGGAGTCTGCTGGAATTGGCCCTTTACTCTGGGTTGCCTTTCCAACCCCTAGGCCCAGGTTTTGATGTGCAGGGAGGTTGTGTGAGGTGGAGGGGGTCTCTAAGCTGCAAACTACTTCGTTCTCCACTGTTTTCATTCTGAAAGGTGTGGGGACACACATAAGAATCTTTTCTCCCACCTTCTAAGTTCTAGATGGGCTAGTAATCAAATCAACATGAGACAGATTAACAGGAGAAAATGTCCAAAATGTATTATAGATGCACATGTGTGGGTGCCATAGATATGAAACCCAAAGACTTGTAGTGCATTTGAGGCTTGTATGTCATTTTGGGCAAAGGAAAACGGGTACAGGGGCCTGGGATTTCAACCCAAAGCGAGTAATTCACAGGTAGATGAGAAGGAACGAACATCGTGGTAAACAAATTTCTGCTGGGCCCTCTGGAGACAGTGAGGCAGAGGGCAGGCTAGCAGACTTGCCTGCATCCTTCCTGTCTGCCACACTCACTTCATACACGTGAAGGTGCATGTGCTCAGGCTACCTTCCTGGAGCACTTCTTCTGTCTCAGTTCCCTTAGGCAGGTAAGGTGGGCGGGGGAGGAGGGGCAGGGGGAGCATCCAAGTTTCTTTCTGAGTCTTTTTTTCTTAATAGCCAGCTTAAATCAATATCCCAAAAGGCACATTTTGGGGCAGCAAAACTTTGTTCCCCCTTCAAAGGTAATCCTGAGCTTGCAGAGATTCAGTTAGGTCCCCTGGCTGCCACTTTCAAAGGCAGAAAAGGAAACCCACACAATTAAAGATTTCCATTAACTACAAGTTATGGGGACTTGGGTTCTATTAGTTTGCTCATTTTACGACGGGAGGAAGGAGAGGCACAGAGACCCTTAGACAACCTGCCTAAGGTCAAACAGCTGGTGAGGGCAGAGCTGGGACTCCAAGTCTGGCCATCCTGGGAGGGAGGGCCACAGCTCCATACTAGGGCTGAGGGGCTAAGGGGCTGAGGAGACGCCCTGTCACCCGGGCCCCCGACCCACTGTCAGGAGACATGGATTCCAGCTGCAGTTCAGCTGTTTATGAGCCATGTGACCTGTGTTGTGTCACGTCACCTCTTGGAGCTTCAGTCTCTTCAGCTGTACAAGGGTGATAGTAAAACCTGCTCCACCTACTTCACGGGGAGGAGGGGAGGAGTCCATGAAATCACTGTTATTGCAAGTGCTTTAAAACAGCTGCAAGGGGCGACAGAAATAGAGATCATGATTATTTCTTCAGACAAACGTGCCTATCACATAGCACCCTCTGCACTCCAGTTGCGGGAGTCAGAAGCCGGCTTGTGTGCCTCTTCAAGCATTGTTTTGGTGGGAAGGGGGAAGAGAGGCCTCACAGACTGTACCTGCTTAAGTATTCCCCAAACACCTTAGAGCATTGGCTTCAGGTTCTATTCTAGGCCCCAATTGCAGCAGGGCCTCTTTCTCCTGTTTGTCGTAAAACAAACAGGCTTTCAGCTACTTGCGCAGGACTTAACTAGCGATCAGCCAGAAAGATAAGTGGATCACGTTCAACAAGCTCACATGGGAATAATTTGTACCCAAGAGCCGTTTATAATTTATATTTTTGCGTCCAGAGAGCTGTCTTTGTGGTGACTAGAGATGCAGTCTCCCCATACTGTACACCCCCTTCTGTCCGGGACTGAGATAACAGAAACAGGAGACTGAGCCGTGGGCATGAAATCACAGTCAAATGCGTGAATAGCTCATTCTTATTATAAGACTACACAAATTTGAGGACAGGACCTCTTTCAGTTTCCCTGTTCTGTATAACCCCTGCCCCTACTCCCTTACCTTGCATATCTGTAGCACTTAGCACAAAAGCACTGGGAATGTTTGTGAAATGAATGGAATTAGGGGAAAGAAAGTACAGTGGTTTTGCAAGTTTCCTAGAGGTCAAGGCAAAGCCTGGCATGTGGCTCTTCCATGGGACAAGCGCAATGTGCCTCTTAGGTTTCCGCTCCTGGAACCTCATTGTCCGCTCTTCAGGCTGCGTCCAACTCTATCAAACCTGAGAGGGACCATATTTCCAAATCCCGAACAGGGAAAGAAGGCTTGACAGAATATTTGGAACAAGAAACCAATATTCCAAAGGGGTTTGTGCTCTTCTGTTTGCACTTGGATTTATAAAACCCTCCTTGTGAATTTTGGCAGATTTTTCCCAACCCAATTCGCAGGTTTACAGCTTTCCTTACAGTGACTAAGTTGACTCCTAAATACATCCAGGGAGAGTCCTTGAACTCATCAGTAGACCTTCAAATAAACTCACCTGGTAGGTTATTGGTCCTATTCTGAAGCTTGCCCATTTCTTCATTTCCCTCTTCTAATGCCCTTCCTAGAGTCCACTAGGCTGGCTGCCCACTACGCGGAGCACAGGTGGGGCGAGTGGCTGAGTATGGTCACTGGGCAAGGCAGGGGGAGGCTTGGGGCCTGATTCCAACTCTGCATTTAATCCACCGTATGTCCTGGGGCGGGTGTCTACTCTCTGGGTCTCATCTGTAAAGTGGAGAGAGTTGGTGGGGGAAGCCCAGACTCAAAGTACTAATGACCTCTTGCAATTTAAGCAGCCGGCAAGTCATGGGATGTGAGAATTGGCTTTCCCTCCTGCAGCTGGGGATAAACTGTCCGGGCTCCTATCTAGGGCAAACACCTTCATGGCCACTGCACCTCCTCCCCTCCTCCCCCAGCAGCGCTCTCTCCTGCGGCATAGTTTTCCCCTGTTTGCTGAATCATTCACATCCGTATATAACTGTATATAAATATGCTATCATTTTACCCATCTTTTTAAAAAGTCTCTCTTGACCTTACTTCCCCTCCAGCTTCTCTCTCAAACGCAGTTCAGTCCCTCCACAACTCCACCCAGACTGCCCTTCGGTAAGGTCACCAGCTCCCTTCATAGCTCCCTCCACAGTGGCCAAGCCCAATGGTCACTGCTGACTCTTCCTCTTGACTGCGCAGCGAGGATCAACTGATTACTTCTTCCCTGAAACACATTTCCACCCTCTTCCTCTGCCCACCCCGCCCCCACCAGTTTCCACAACGCTGCATTCTCTCAGTTATTTTTCAGGCTCTCTTTGGTAGGTTCTCAAGTCCTTTGCCTATAGATCCTGGGGGAGTGGCAGGGCTTAGTCCTTGGAACTCTTCCTGACCTTCATTAATCCTTTGGTGATCTCATGCAGTCCCATGGAGTTAAATGCCACTGATCTTAGCCTAGGTCCCCCTAGAAACAGAACTTTAATAAAACATTAGAATGCAGATAGTTTATACAGGAATGAAATTCTAGAGAGCAGAAATGAGGGGCAGGGTAAGAAAAACAGAGAAGAAAGGGAAACCAATTCAAGGATGCATTACTGAGCTAACTACCACAATGGGATACTGATGCTCCGCAGAACCTCCCAAGGAGATTCAGACTCTTTATCAAGGATCGAAAGGGGATCACAATTACCCATCAGCTTCCACTCACTCTTCTGTAAGGGTAGCCCCATGAGCATCAACGCCCCCCTCCCCCACCACCCCTCGCCCAAGAGTTCTGAGTTATCCATAGGCCAGTGCTGAGTGAGTTCCCACCCTTGTCCTATAGACAGCTTGGCCAGGAAGCAGGAAGTACACGGAGCAGGCAGGGGGGAAGCACTTTCAGCTTGTAGCTGTTGCCGGTCTAGACAACGTCAGCTGCATTACATCAGCTGGAGGAAGAAACGGGGTCAAGGGGATTGAAAGCAGTGCTCAAGAGTGCCCAATGCATTGCCTATACCTTGATGGCTTGGAGACTTATATCTCCAGACTGGATCTCCCCTCTTTAACCCTTAGACACATATACTCACCTGAGTATCCCTATTTCCACTTGGTTTCCTCCTCAAAACCTGCTCTTGTCATTGTCTTCCCATCTTAGTTAATAACAACTCTATCTTTCTAGATGGCCCTCCTTCCAAGCCAAAAACCTTGAGTCTGCTCCTCATATGCACACAATCCCTTAGTAAATTATGCTGGTCTCACCTTCAAAATATACCTAAAATCTGACCACTTCTCATCTCCTCTATTCTTTGTCCAGGCCACACCACCAGCACCCGTCTGGATTGCTGCAATTACCCCCTCGTTGGTCTACCTGCTCACTTGCTGGTCCTATTATGGTCTTTTCTCCACCAGCAGCCAGTGAGCCTTTTACAAAATCAGTCAGATAATATCACTCCTCAGTATTTCCATTTCTGCTTCCCTGCTTTATGTATTTACTTTGTCTGCTGTCTCTTTCTACTAGAACGAGGGCAGGGAGTTTTGTCTATTTTAATTCCACTACCCAGAAGAGTGCCTGGTGCTTGGCACTCTTGTTGTCTAGAGGCCTTCTGGTTTGAGCCCCCACCCTTTACAGATGAGGAAACTGTAGCCCAAAGATATGGCCATACCAATTAATATGGTGAGGACTTCTTGATACGCCCGTACTGGTGACTGGCCAGTCACCAGAACTGATGACTGGTCTCCATTCTCAGCAACATTAATTGTTAGTTATTATGATGGATGTTGACCATCTAGCCAGTCTGAATGGTAGTTTGTAGTCGGGCTCAAATACACTCCATAACAAAATCAATAGAGAACAATTTCAAGGCCATGGAAGCATAAGTGATCCATGATCGCATGATAGAAAGGGAACAAGCAGGAATGGAGGGGACTCAAGGTGAGGGGAGAGTCTCTGGGGTGTATTGAGAGATGCACAACACTGAGATCCCTGTAGGTGAAAGTGAGTATTTCAGGTGTGTGGGTAGCAGGAATGAGCAGACAAAGTTACTAACCCCTACCATATACCATTGTCTGCCCCTCGCTTCAGTGGAGTGTACTGGCAAGGATGGGATGGCATTGGGTTTGATCTGGAGGGCTGAGTTCTACTTAGCGAAGTTACTCAACGTCTCTGAACCTTGATTTCCTCACCTACAAAATGAGGAAGATGAACTCTACCACAGTGAGTTGTGAGGGTTATATGAAATAACATGACGAATTGCTTAGTAGAGTGACACAGACAAGCAATAAGTAGTACTAGGGTTATTCCTATGATTCCTTGACCAGATCATAGAAATGTGCAGCAATAAGTGTCTGAGCCAATCAGGGGAAAGTTACAGCTGGCCAGAGGTCTGTAATGAGGAATAGTAAAATGCAGTGGCCAGGTAATGGGGGCACAGAATGCCAAGCTGAAGTTTTGGTACTATGAAGTTACTAAAGGACCTTGACCAGGGAACACACAGAACACTCAGCACCCTGGCTGGTGTGGCTCAGTGGGCTGAGCACCAGAACTATGAACCTAAAGGTCACCAGTTTAATTCGCAGTCAAGGCACATGCCTGGGTTGCAGGCCAGGTCCCCAGTTGGGGGTTTACAAGAGGCAACTGACTGATGTATCTCTCACACATTGATGTTTCCCTCCCTCTCTTCCTCCCTCCCTTCCCCTCCATCCAAAAATCAATAAGTAAACCCAACAGTCTTAAGACCAATGGGAAGCAACAGCCTGCCATTACCCAGCCCATCCTCAGGTCCCTGCACATGTCCCCATCACTGCTCTTTTTTTGTCCCATTGCAGGGACCTCTTTCAAGTCTTTGTATCCCCTGGAATAACCCAGAGTGACCACTAAAGCAAAAATTCATGTGTGCAATGATGAAAGCCTGAGTGGGAATAGGGGCAGTGAGGATGGCAGAGGCAGTTCTGGGTCCTTGGGTAATTTTCGATCTTTTTGTGTACAAAGTGGTGTGCATGTCAGGAATGGAGGCAGATAGTCCATGAGGTAACAGATGTGAAGCATGCTGAGCACTGAAAAGCTTTGAACCCAAAAAAGTTGAGCCTGGAGGTGTTGTTTGCCCGCTCGGAGGCTCACTTTAATCTAGAAAATGGAGGTGACAATGCCGGCTCAACCTTCCATGGTTGTTGAAAGATCTGTGGGAGCTAAAAAAATATTAATACTTTTCCTCTTCTAAATTATTCTAGCTGGACTATCAAATCAACAGAGAGATTAACAGAAGAAATTCAAAGTTTAATACATGTGCATGGGGAATTCACATAGGCATAAAAATAGGCAAGGACAGTGAGGCAACATTGGATACATAAGACATTTTGGACAAAAGGGGAAAAGAGGGAACAGGGTATTAGATTTCAGAAGTGAGTGGGCGATTTACAGGGAGTTGAGGGAGAGTCGAACACACATGGCAGGAAAATCCTTGCTAGGCAACTCGAATGATGGAACACAGGAGTTTCTAGCTAGTAGGTCCTGGCCTGAAGCCCTCTTGTTTCCCATACTTAATTTAAGTCAGGCTAAGGCAGCATCCTAAGACCTCCTTCTTGGAACAGACTTCTCTGTCTGAATCTCTTGGGCAGAAAAGGGAGGCTCGAAAACTTTCTTTTTGAACCTTCTGTTTCTTAATAAATAGCTTACAATCAATATCCCAAAAAGCAACTTCAGGGTGGCAGAATTTTGGTCCCTTCTGATCAAATAGAGTGTGGATATTCAAATGATTTAGAAAGTGTCGACTGTTTTAAAAAGATAAAGCGGTGTTAATAATATGGTTATGATATTTTCCCCATCCTATTTAATTCTTTGAAAGCTCAAACTAACTCACTTCACAAACACTTACACAGGTTTTTTCCTCCTCTATTAAAAGCAGATACGATGATCCCGGAGACCAGGTGAAAGTGAAGGGTGATTGGTGGGGTCACAGCTCCTGTGCCTGGGGCAGCAGAGAACCAGCGGACCCTTCGACCCCCAGGTGAAGTTCCTTCCTGAGGGATACCCTGCTTCTTTGCAGGGCTGTCTACCGCAAAGTGTCCCACCCCTCAGCCAGGGAATAAAGCAGAAGGTTGCCCATGTGAATATTAAATTGTAAATTACCACAAGGGGGATTAGAGCAGAGATGAGAAGGACATTCTCTTAAAGAGATTCAGTGGCTCCAGAGGACTCCGTTGGACGAGACTGAAGGCATTTTGGCATCATGGGGATGGGAAGGGCTGCTAAAACTGCAAGCTCTCAGGGCCCACCCCGGACCTACCAAAACCTGAATCTGTATTTAACAAGATCCCCAGGTGAAAAAGAAGAGAGAAAGAGAGAGAGATCCCCAGGTGGTTCCTGTGCAGATTAAAATTGTAAGCCATCCCATAAAGGGAGGGTCAAGGGCAAGGGAGAGGTGGAGTTACAAAGGCTCGTTTGACAGAGCACGGTCAAGGCCCAGAGGAGGGGTCTTGGCCCAAAGACTTGGAGTATTAAGGTCCCAGGGGCAAGGTCATCCCCACTGTGGAGATGGGTGAGTCTGGCTATCCAGCCTGATTTGCCTAAGCTTCCAAGTCATCTGACCATTCCTTGCAAAAAGCCTGTGCACTCCAAACACTGCTCCAGTTACCACTTGGTTTCTGCCCATAGGATATAATGTGCCAACCATATTGGCACAAAGATTCGGGTCCACCTGACAGACATTTTTGTTTTTGCAAACTAAATAAATAGTCCTGTCTGGGTAGCTTCCTTGGTTGAAGCGTCATCCCAGTGCACCAAGGTTGCAGGTTCGATCTCCAGTCAGGGCACATGCACGGCACATCGATGTTCCATTCTCTCTCTCCCCGCCCCCTAACCCCATCTCCCTTCCCCTCTATCTCTAAAATTAATTAAAAATAAATAAATGGCACTCTTATTTTATATACTAATCAAACAAAATCAGATGAAGTCCTGCTTCTGGACTATGGTAAATTAACCAGAGTGACAATTAGATGGCCCTGTCCTGAGACGGTCCTGCCAGCTAGCAGGTGATTTCCAACTAACCATCCCTCATGTCTGTACCCTCCTCTATCTCTGAATTTCTAGCTATAGCATGTAATTTGACTCCGTTTCTCCTCTGGCTTCACGGTTCTCAATTTTGTGCTACCAGTTGGTAAGTTCCCTGAGGACAGCCAAGGTCTGTTAACTGAAAATATACTTGTTGAAAGGATCAATCATCTGCTGTGAAGTTAAACCCAGAAAGGAAAGTGAGTTTCTGCAATGAAAAGAAACCAGTATTTCCCTGAGGTTTTGATACTGAAGCAAACAAACAAACAAACAAACAGGAAGCAAATTATATATGGTCGAATAAGGGAATAGTGGAGTGAATCACAGTATATATATACATCTACTCAACACAATGCTATGCATCTTTATACAGGCCCTGTAGATTATGTGTAGTAATCTGGAAAATAATAATATATATTCTGTGACAGCAGTCGCAGAAATCCCAGCAGGAAACAGTTGGCACAATCAAAATTGAGAAATTTTAAGGAAGTTTAATAAAGGAGCTATTTACAAAGGTGTGTGCAGCATTGGGAAAAAACATCAAAGAGGGAAGTTGTGACCACTTCCAGGCTGGGTCCGAAAGGGCAGGTGAAGCCCGACTGGGACAAGGAGAGAAAACTAATGGAGTGGGTCCCCAGTCAGGGGCTATGACCGTCAATGGAAGGACTCAGCTAGTCTTCGGTGATCAGGAAGGGAGAGGGGAGAGGAAGACATAGTTCTCAAACCCAACCAGAGGGCAAGGGAGCACACAGCAGCCTCCTGGAGCACAGAGCAGGTGAAGGTAGTGGGTAAGAAACCTGCAGGGGCAAACAGAAGCTATGGCGGTGGGGGGGCGGGGGGGGGGACATATACCAGGATGCAAAATCCTAAGTATACTACAGAGATGTTAAAATATATATACATTTGGGGGAAAAAGGTCAATGGGAAATCTAGCCAAAAGGCAATTATTATTGTGTGAAGGTGTTGGGGAGTGGTTTGGGGATTTTGGTGAGATGCAGAGTTGTTGATTTTCAATTATTGATAATGTGGCTATGTTGCTTTCCTAATAAAACACAATCTATGAAGCAAGATGAGGAAGTACTTGAGGGAGGAGGTGGAGCTGCATAAGTCTCCCCTTCCCTTACTCCAAGGCAGTCCCCTGAGGCACCTTCTGGTCTTTCCAATGACTTCATTGTACAAAAGGGGAAATGACTTGTTCAAAGTCATAAACCAGGTTAGTGGCAAGCTAGGAGGAAATCTGGATTCACCCCCCCCCGCCACCCCATGCAAGCACGCATGCACACAGGTTTCCAAACTGCCCTGACCTCTCCAATCCGTGCTACCCTGCCTCGCTCTCCTCTCCACTCACTCCTTCCCTTTTTCTCTTCTGCTGCTAATCCTAAAGCTACCCTGACCTGAAGCCTCCAAACAGCCTCACATCCTTAATCTCAGTGTCTGAACGATAAGTCCTGCAGGATAGTTCGGTCCATTCAAGCCCTTTACACTCTCCTTTGAGTTAGCTGGGTGGTCGCTTCCGCCAAAGCAAAGGCTGCTGGCCCTTCCTCCCTTCCTTAGCATTCCTCCAGGACTTCCCAGGAGCCAGGCATTCGCCTCCAAAACAATATCCAGATATGACGAGGCCCTCCCAACCTCCTTTCAGGGCCAGATCATAAAATAAAGCTGTGTGGGCCTTGCACCCCAGGACAGAATCCTTTGTCTGGGTTGGAAACAGCCTGAAAAGATGAAAGGACTTTCCACTCTGACCTCTTCACCTCTTGTTATCTCGTGCCCACTCCCCTCGGCCTCTCTGAAGCGGACAGCAGCATTTTCCCATGGTCATTGGGGTTAACAGCGTCTTAGCAGCTAGCAGAGGAAAGAATGTGAAGAATGTACCTGCCTAAGGGGCGATTATTTTCATCAAGGACAGGCTGAAATGGATAATGAGGTCAAAAACAAATGCCATCCCTTTCTCAAAGGACTCTAAAGAGAGGCTATTAGATATAGTTCATTAGTTGGGGGGAGGGGTGCAGGATAGAGAGCTATGTTTTAGACTGCTGCTGGAAGAGAGATGAAGGCATTTTGCCAAGTTTAGATATCTCTTCAAGTCAGTAGGGGCTAAGTTTAGATTCAGATTCAAGATTTTACATATCTGAATTTCATTCAGGTACAGGCAACAAGTGATATCCTGCACTCAAGGCGAAGATTTGGAAGAGAAGGTAAGATAACGACACAGGTGGAGGCCATGTTAAAAACAACAACAACTAAAACCCACCTACTAACAGAAAATCGGATTTGGAAAACTGAAGAATTAGAGTTTACATGTAAATATATACTTATCATGTATTACTCTCTTTATAAATGTCCCCTCTTTGTTATCATCATCACCGTACTTCGGCAACTTACCCCCACCCCTCACCCCCAGGCTTTAGCACAACTTGCAAACTGGAATTCTGCTTCTAAACACTTTCCCTTCCGATTCTTCCTGCATCCAACACAGGTTAATCTTAAACTGAGCACACTCACACCGTATTCCAAAACCGTCACAGCTCACAGAGGCAGAAGGTGAGAAGGCAGGGCAGACACTCCTTTCCTGTCCCTTTTTCTTTATATCATCGTAAAATGAAGTTCGAACTCTCTCAATGGCATTTGAGGTTCTCCAAAGCCTGAATCTAATTAACTTCCAATCTGTAACATACCCCATTAACTGCTCTCCCCGCCCAAACATATATTTAGAAGACCACTTTCCAGTAGTAATCCAACTTGGCTAACTTGATTTCAAGGTAGATACCTTTTGCAGTAGCAGTGGCACAATGAACTCTTCTTAGAATGTTTCATTTCTTCTTTAAGTTTAATATTCTCATGAAAAGAGAAAAGGAACTTTTAAAAAAAAAAAGGAACTTCAGGCTCAGTTCAGTTTATGCAGAATTGTTTGCTGACCTTCCAGAGCGCCCCATCAGACAGGAGAAGGCCTGGGTATACACGCACAAACACATGACTGAGAAAAAACATACCTCTTAAGAGAAATCTACAAAGAAAAGGGAAACAGGGAATGTAGAGCGTAATAATTAAGAGAGTAGGTGCTTCCGAAGCTAGCTAATATCTTCTCTGTAAGGCTTAGTTTCCCCACCTGTAAAATGGTGTTGATAATACCTACATCTTCAGATTGTTGTAAAAAGGGGATGCGAGTAAATTACTTAGCAGACTGCCTGGCACATAGTAAGGTCTATAAATGTTAGCTTTGGTGTCGATGCTAGAGACCGATACCTGCAAAAGCTGTTCTTTGCCAGCTCTCTGTCAAGCTAGACTCCAAGTTCCCTGGTCAGTTGTGCTCACTCAGGCTTTTGTTAGACCTTTGCTCTAACTCCTCTCTGGGTTTGAAATGTACTCTTCTTATCTCAAGACCACTCAAAGGACACCTTCCCAGTGAGACCTTCCCAAACCAGCTTTTTAACCCCCTCCCCTGCCACCCAGCAAAATTAATTCCTCATTCCATTAAGGAACCATAGCTCTAGGATAGCATTTTTCATATCATATAGTAATGGCTTGCTTATATATTGGTCTCTGGATTTAGAATATTAACTTCTTGAGTATTCATTTTGGAATTTCCAGCATCCAACACAGTCTCAGATCCTACTCAAAAGGAATGGCTGGTCCCCGAGGGTGTCTGCATGGCTTCACACCAACTCCGACCCACCTAACCTCTCAGACCTCAGACCCTTGCCCACACTTGTTTGAGAAGAATCACCACTCCGGGTAGATTCCTGGGATCTAACAATGTAGGAACAAAATGATAACTGATTACTTTGATTTTGTCCAGTAGTCATAAAAGACACAAATTGTCCTGGTTCTTCTCCTTCTGCCAAGCCCAATCGCAAGTATTCATTGTAAGAGAAGGGGTCAAATTCAAGGGTACAGTCTGTGGTCTCAGAATAGGATGAAGGTATCAAACCTCACAAGAACAGAGCCAATGACCTACGTTTCATCAGTACCTGTTACACCCAAGCCCACAGCCAGAGCTTTGGGGCTGCCAGAGAGGTGATGCACGGGGCAGTTTGAAAGAGGTAATGTAAGGAACAAACCTGGTCTCCAGTCAGATTTGAGTCACTTCAGGGACTCACCACTCCTTAGCCATGGGAGCATGCAAGTTTGTAAGTCTCTGAGACTTGTTTCTTCATCTACATTCTGGGGATGATAACCTAAGTCGGAAGACAGAGGTAGGAAGAATCATTGTGACAATGTAAAGTACTGTCGACCAGAAAAAGAGGGTTCTATGGACAGTAACCTCACAGGATGATGTGATCGTGAGTTCCTGACTGGGCAAGTCATGGTGCGTAGCAACGCCCCAGGCCTCCAACTTCTTCAGTGAAAGGTTTTAAGCCAGCCCTGTCCATTGTTCTTGTGCATTTAGGTTAACACACCTTTAAAATATCAGAAGTAGTAGCCTTTTGAAAGATGTATTAACCCTCAAGAGAGCACATAATCTTAACTATCCTGCAATCCAATCCCCACCTTGCTTTCTCTCACCTCCATGTAATTTTTATGTTTCCTTAATTTCAAACGCGTAAGAGAAACTGCGAAACTTATTCTCCACAGCATTTGAGATCTTGTTCCTCAGTATATGTCATCAGTTTGGCTCAGATAAACTCTCATAAAAATTTTCTACAGATTTGGATGTTTCTTATGTGGACAGTATTCAGTACCCTGCACACAGTGATTCCTCAGTAAAGGTAGTGGGATGCTACAGATATACAAGCAGGAGAAACAGTGGTCCTTAAATGAGCAGAAATTAGGGAATGTGTGTCTGTGGGCTGGGAAGGGAGGGAAAAGAGGAGGATGGCTGCTCCAAGATGAACGTTGACCTCCAAAGGCAAGGACGGTGCCGGGGGGTGGGGAGGACTGAAGTGAAGGGGAGGGTATCAAAGATGATGAAATCAGCTATGTGCCCAATCTTTGTAGCCATGAACCCTGCCTCGTCCAGGGCCCCAGCTCCATTAGAGTCACTAGGATCCCCCAAGAGACCTAGGAGAGTCCCTCAATTTCTATTTTACACTTTAAGATCTATAGTCTTAAATCTTGGATATCATTAAATCCCACCGTGTCATTTTATTAGTGAAGGAACTGAGGCCCCAACAGAAACTTGCCCAAGGTCATTGCTCTAGTCCTACCTCTGCCGCTACTGTGCCCTGAGGCCTTGGGCAAGTCATTTCATCTCTCAGTCTCTCAGAGCCTGAGGTATTTGAATGAGGGGCTTGCCGTATTTAGAGATCTAGGGCTCCTTCCACCACTCGAGTTTCCCCATTAGATTCCTCACTGTTCCCCCCCACCCCCACCCCACCCCTGCACACACACACTCATATCACACGGAAAAATTAAGAAAGAGCATATTTGGGTAACTTTTGAGCTCAATTTAAATGGAGTGCAAGTTTTCACCAGGGGTGAGGACAAGCGGAGTGGGGTCAGGCAGAAATCTGTGGGCAGGGCCGTGGCTGGTGGCGCCTGCTCGGTGTGCCCAGCCACTGTGATCACGTCACTGCAGGGCTCCTAAGAGCTGGCAGCGCCCCGGCGATAAATAAGGCCAGCGATAGCACCTTACATGGCCATCCCGGGGATTACGCAGACTGCTGGAGGACTTGGAGCAAGTGCCCGTCACCTGCTGCCGCCACAAGTGTGCCTGGGCTTCGGCAGTCCCATCTTGTGACTGAGGAATTTTTAAATGGAAGCTCTGAACTCACAAAGAAGAAAATGTCTCTCTGATGTCACACAGTTGCTGCCAATTCATCAGCTCAAGCTAAAGGTCAGAGAGGGGGAAGCCACCTCTCCAGGGTCCCGCGCTGGCTCCTGAGATGGGGCTTCCCTTCCAGCAGGCTTCACGCCAGCCACCCGGGCCAGCGTGGAAGCCAAGCTGAGGGCCGAGTGCATATCCAGGGCATGCACGGAGGCGGCCCTGACACCACGGCGCCGCTTCTGCCTTCCCTCCGCACATTAACCAGTTCATCCCCCAGCCATCTACCGCCGCCCGCTCTCTTCCGCAGCCAGCCAGGACCTCCCCCTGAAACCTAGATAGAACGCTCTGAGAGTCCTGCCCTGGGACCGCTTCAGGGATAAAACCAAATTGCATAGACTTTCTTTTGGTGTTTTAATAACTAAATGAAGGAGTCAAAGAGCAGAGACTAGAAGTGCCGCTGCCTAGACTGATAGCCTGCTTTCTAGTAGTGTGATATTTTCACCTTATTTAATACCTCCCTGAGCCTGCTTCCTGACACCTGGAAGGTGAGGATAGTAAGAATACTTACCTCGTAGTGTCTTCCTGAGGACTCAGTTGGAAGCACTGAGAACCTGGCACGTCCCCGTGCTCAATAAATGTCAGCTTGGAACCAACACTCACAACTATAACTGCACAAGTTACTTAATCCTCAAGTGTTCATTTCCTCATTTGTGCAATGGAGACAGGCACTTTGAATTGACAGGGTCGCTGTGAGGATTCAGTGAGAATGAATATAAATCAATGAACAAAGCACCTACCAATGGAAAACAAATGCTGGCTTCTGAGACGCTCATCTCCATCGATCGAACTGTGATCTGGAGGGAAGGCCCAACGTATTCATTGCAAAGCGGGCAGAGTGCTTGGTCCTCTACAACTCACAATCCAGAGTTAGAGATGAGCCTGATAAAAAAACATGCTTGTGGTCAGCATGCACACAGAAAAAATACCTTTCTAAAATCAGTTTTAGAGGGAGACAGTTCTCAATTCTGGCCTAGGTGTCCAAGGAGGAGAGATACAAGAAAAAAGTTACATGGGTGAGAGAGAAAGGATTAGCTGCTGTGACTGCAGGGAGGCAGTAGATGGAAAATAAAGTAATGTCAAGGAGGAGGAGGAAGCTGACATAACTGAGGAGTGAGAGAGCAGGGGATTTCTCTAATATTGGAAGAAAAAAAACCCACAGTCTAGTTCTCCGCCTCAGATGTAGAGAGCTGACCTGGAAAGACAATGGCAACAGCTACCACCGCCTGGTCAGAGCGGCTCCCGGTGCCTGACCTGTGCTGCCTCCGGACCTCCTTGTTGGGCACCCTGGGCGCCCCCCAAACACGCTCTCCTGCACTCATTGACTAAAGATCACCCCTCACATCCCATCTGCTCTCAGCCCTGCCTCTCCTTGCTCCCTGGTCCCCTCATCCCGTCCTGCACAGCGAAGTTCTAGATGAAGTTCTGATAAGGGTAAAGGTGAGGTTTTCTTCTGGGCTCCCCTCATCCCCTCCTCTCACCCAAACAGGTGAGCCCTGATAGGAGACACCTCATTCCCTGGGTTAACCCCTCCTCAGCCTCTCCTCACAAGTCTCCCCTCTTACCCGTAAGACAAAGGTGTGCAAGGATCTGGTTTTATCTTTCAGGGGGCATTAATATTTTAATGACAAGATGTAGAGATTCCACACAAATATATCATATTCTGTAAACATTCTTGGGACTTGCCTACTTGCCAGGCACCATACTAGGCCCTTCTACTCTCTCCTGTGGGCTGGGCCATCAGCTTTCCAGATGCTTCACATGAGGATCTTGGAGAATCATAGTGCCTGAGTCTCCACACCCTTCTGCCCTCAAATGCAGGCAACAACGAAGTGAGGGGAGATTTTTCTTCCAATTCCCACACATGCTTTTCTCTTTCTGCTTCCACTGGCACCTCACCTCTGCCCTGCCTTGTCACTTGTACCTTATTCACAAAATCTCCTGCCTTGACCCTTGCCTCCCTCCAACCTGTCCTGCACAACAGCCTCATTGTCGTAAAGCCCCCTTCATCACATTATTCCCTCCCCAGCTGCAAACTGTGCCCCTCCCCCCGCCCCCCCCATTTCATTCGACATCTTCCATAACCCTGCCCTAACTCTCTGGAATGGGATACATTCATAGAGCCTGCTTTACCTGTGAAAGGGGTTTCAAGGAGGGAAGGAGGGGGCCCAGGGGGCCCATCTGACTGGAGGGATATATGCACAGAAGGCTCTGGTGCCATGTGGCTGGGGCAAAAATCTGAATCGTAGTCAATGAGAGCAGCCAAATTCCTATCTGGGAAATCAGGGCAGTCTGAAGGGTGAGGCCAAGCTGTAAACAGAATGAGTAATGAGGTCAGAAGCTGGTGGGGACCAGAATCATGTCTAGATGCAGTTCAAGGAAACGGAAATGGTACAGGACTGAGGCTGTGAATTGAATTACAAGAAGGTATTGGAGACCTGCTATGCTGCTCTACATGGGGATGAGGGTAGAAGGCACAGCCTGTGAAAGCTTCCTTTCTTTTGGCTTTGCTCTGGTTTTTCACGTCTGTGAAATGTCGTCTTCCCTCCCGCCTAGGATTTCACGCCGTCCACGTGGCCCCAGCACTGCTGAGTGACTTGTCCAAGGGTGCAAAGTAGTGGATGTGGAAACACCTCCCACCAACAGAGGACGTGCTAAGGAGGCAAGATAAGTTTATGTTCATAGATTGGCAAATGAGTTCACAGCTCCATGTCTCAGATTCCTCATCTGTAAAGTGAGGATAATAACCACACTATTGCATAATAGAGTTATATAATAACACTACTATGAGGATTCGCCAAGCAAATATTTGTGAAATGCTTAGAACAGTGCTTGGCACATAGTAAACGCTGTGTAAGTGTTAGTTAAATAAAAATACGGTGCCCAGCTGGTAAATAGGGCCAATACTCAAAGTCAGTGCTAATTTTAACACTCGAGCCTTCAGATACTTCACCACGAAGGTCAGCGGCAGGTTATGATGGACTAAGCTAACTATAGGACTTTTAAAAACTAATTTTCATTTCAACTAAGAATAGAAAAACACGCTGTTGGCTTATTTTACTTGGGCACACAGGAAATATCACTTGAGTTACTAGCCTTACCTGCTCTTAGGAAACCACTAAGAAATCCAGAAGGACCAGTTCAAATAATAGTCCCTCTCCTAAATTTATTAGACTTTGCAAAAAACATAAAAACAAAAAACGCTTCACATTTAGAAAATGACTTAGGGTGTTAGGAAAGAACAGCAGGGATTAGGGAAGTTCAGTTGAGTCTGGCTAGGTTCAGAGACTTTTGTTGAAAGTGTAGCTGAGAGCAAATAATTCAAAGAGGAGGAAATATTCTAATATTTATTTATTTATTCATTTATTTTTTTACAAACTGCTGGGGGGGGTATTTGGAAAGGAGAGAAATGAGAGGGGGAATGTGATTATATGGTTTGTAAAATGATTTAAAAATGGACATGGTGTACTTTAGTCAGTAGCAATTCAAAGAAGATAATGCAAAAGTCTGTTTGCTCCAGCCACCTACCAACCAGAAATCTCTATTACTGAACCTTTCACGAGACTACAGTCTGGCACTAATAGGTGTTTGAAAACGATGACCCTGGTAGACTGTAAAATCCTAAACAGCTTTTGAAACAGCAGAAAAAAGAATAAATGAAGCTTGGTATGGTTTGCGACAAGTGTATTTTATTGTATCCTAATTTTTCAAAAACCAGACACAGTTTTGTCACTTGTAGTTATGTGGTAATCTATAAGCCATATAATAAATTTCTACCCATCCTATTAGAACAATACATCGCCTGATTATGGTTGGTATCAGGGTTTAATAAATAATCTTTCTCTCTAAACATGTTTTCCCATCCTCTCTCCTATAGGCCCATCTCTGCAAGAGCAGGATTTCATTTTTGATCTGAATTTGACTCCCACATTTTTATTCTCCCCTAAAGAAAGGGTGTCCCTGGCCTAGGAACCACTTAGCTTTCCCCGCACAAGTTTCACACTTCTGTTTCAGGCTCGGGGTGGAGGTTCTGGGGTGGGTGTTCTCTTTTTTCCTAACAGTCAAGAAGGAACAACACTTGCCTGAGTAGAGTTTTCTCAATATCGGTAAATGCCTCCCTTGGGAGGAAAGGTCCTTGGAGAGCAAGGCCAGTGACAGTTGCATGGTGTGGAGCACGTGGCTTCACCAGAACAGAAGAAGAGCCAGGATGCCCCAGACACAGGCAAAACTCAGAGTGTGCCCCCAGGGTCCCAGGATCCCTTGCCCACGTAGGAGGTTCTCCCGCCTTTTCTAATTACCTTCCCATTCCTTTCATTCCCCTTCTCAGCCCGCACTTCAGGGCTCTGCATACCACAGAGGTCAGACACAAATAAAATCCATACATGGACTCCACTCTCGGGTCACAGAATCGGTTAACAACTCAGACTGAGGAGGGCCCACTCCCACCTCCCTTCCTCACCACGAAATCTCTGCTTGTAAACACCAGTCACTTAGTAACACCCTACATCAGTCGCCTTTGAGCTATTATTCATCACAGACTAACCTTAAACCAACTTCATCTTCACCGGCCTGCCCCCAGAGGAGAGGAAATTCCACAGCCCTGACGTGATGGGAAACGTGATCTGCACGCCCCAGCACTCTCTTTCTCACTCGCCCCAGCCAGTTCCCAAACTGGGTTTCCCTGGCCCCTGTCGGCCAGGCCTTGTCCCGGCCCCCTTCCCACTCCCCACTCTTTGCCCTCTCCATTTTACACACTGTAACCTGATAGGCTGGAAATGCAGCTTCTTTCATCTTCCATTTCCCACATTCTGAAAATCCGAGGAGAGGGAGCCCACCCAGATCAAGGAATTCCGAGTATGTGCATCCCCTCCTCCTATAACTCCATTCACAAAGCAGATTACTCACTGCCCGGGCTCCAGGGCAGCCCTGCTCCCCACTCCCTTGCCACCTCTGAACAATTTACTTATTTCATCCCCTCACTCCTCACGCACACAAAAGCCTAAGTCTGCATGCCCAGAACCAAACATGAACTTTTCCTTGGACTCTGATCCTAAGGAATGCTTTCAAATGCCACTCTGATTGGGACTGCATCGGACAGGAGGTCCTGCCGACCTCCTGTGCCCTCCTTAGGATTTCTAGCTGAGAGGGCTCAGGGAAGGTGTTTTGTTGGATCGGGGAAAGATAGAAATGTAACATGTGATGTTTCAAAGACACCGGCTCATGTCTTTGGGAAAGATCACGGGTTATTCTAACCCAGAGACATTTTTCTCCGAAAGAAATTGTTTTGAAGCCAGAGGAAAAGATGCTCACTTAAGGGTAAAGACGGAAAACGTGTGTGTAGAGAGAGGTTCTGGTAAAAAAAAAAAAGAAAAAAAAATTTACTGGTAACTCTGTTAATTTCTTGAGCAGAAATATCCTATTATAGTTTTTCACTAACTGCAAATCAGTGATTACAAAACATGCCCGGGTCAGTTCTTTAGTTGCCTTGTCCTGAGTTCTGTCAGTGACTGGAAAACTGAGGTCAGGGACAGCTTCTCTGACCCTAACCTCAAAGATTAGGGTACCCCCAAACACCCCCTCTCATTAAGGATGATAAACCATCTTATCCATCCTTCAGGGAGGGTGTGAAAGCTGTTTTGAATCTGTTCCAGCTCTAGGATAATCAGTCCCTGAGTTCACTCGTCACTGTGTGAAACAGGATTTCCCCGATTAAAGAATGCTCCCTAGTCCTGATATTAGGGTGTATATTTAATAGATCATTAATCTACATGGTTTTTGCAACTCAGGATAGTTAGCTAACTTGCTCAATTAGCATGGGACCAAAATATACTAAAGTCTGGGCACATGTTAGTACACCAGGTCAAGAAGTCTCATGGAGCCCTGTGTGGTGTGGCTCAGTGGATTGAGCATCAGCCTGAGAACTGAGGTGTCACCGGTTCAACTCCCAGACTGGGCACATGCCTGGGCTGTGAGCCAGGTCTCCAGCTGGCAACTGATCAGTGTTCCTTTCGCACATCGATGTTTCTCTCCCTCTCTTTCTCCCACCCTTCTCCTCTGTCTACAAATAAAGAAATAAAATCTTTAAAAGAATAAAAAAAAAGAAGAAGTCTCATGGAATTAATTCCAGGAAGAATTTAAGAGGCCTGAGCCGGAAGATGCAGATAAGAAATAACAGACTAAAGCAAAATAACTACATGACAGTGCCTCAGATCATCCCTGGGCCTCAGTTTCCTTATCTGTAAAATACAAATCCTCGCTAATCAAAGTGTGATCCCCAAATGGCAGCAAGGCTTCACCTGGGAGCTCTCTAGAAATGCAGAATTTCAAGCCCCACCACAACTACTGCGTAGAAACAGGATCCCCAGGTGATTCCTGTGCACGTTCCAATTTGAGATGCTCTGGCCTACACTGGGGATCTCTAAGGTCCTCTTTGGAGTTCTGAAATTGGCTGATCTCATTAAGTGGTTTCCAAGGAAGTTTTCCTTCTTTGATAAATTATTTTCTTTCTTTCTTCTGCACATCCTTCTTTCCTTCTTGGCACGTCCCATCTCCCCTGCCAAGAAACTCAAGTTTCAATAGGTATTGGATTTGCATGAGGAACTAGTTTAAAATACAGATTCTGGAACCCAATCAAGAAACACGCAGGGTAGGATGGGAGAGGATGGGGTAGGATGGGATTGGGGCCAGAACATCTGCATCTCAGCTGGTTTCCTCCCACTGTTCTACAGATTATGGTCTCCAGATTACATTTTCTTTCCTTTAACTTTTTACTACAAAAAATTTCAGACATGAAAAATAAACAAAAGAGTAATAATGAGCAATCATGTTTCAATACCCAGCTTCAACAAATCAACACAAGGCCAATTTTGTTTCACTTAGATTATATTTTTGAAAAAAACTTCATACCTATACCCTCCCAATCTCTTTGCTTCCCTTCATCTAACAGCTTCTAATCCTTTAGTAAGACTCAACTTGTTCTTGAGGGCAAGAGATGGGTCCTATTGTCTTGGAATCCCCAGTACCAACACTGCCTGGCACACTTAGGCACACGGTAAATGAATACACTAGTACATTTAAAAGAACGTTAGTAGTAAAACAAATTATTATTTCCTTGGATGGTTTAAACTGGAGGTAAACAAGATTATCTGATCTCTCATTTTTTCAATTCTTTGCCTGTGATTCCTTTTTCAGTTAAAGAAATTAAGGCATCAAAATGCATTTTACCAAGTGAGAGAATTGGGAAAACTTTTCCAAAGGGCTGAGTTTACATTCCTTTCCTTCTGGTCATAACATTTTACAAAAGGTTTTGTGTCTGCGGGTGTGTGGTAAGAGGGGAGGTAGGAAAATACCTCACGGGAAGGAGGATATTGTCTCATGGCCTTTGTTTTAGTCTTTAACCTAGTAATCTCTTAAAGCTCCTGTGGTATTCAGAATATCCTGTGTGGGGCAAGGTCTTCCCACAGTTGTGAGAGGAATTCAAGTCTACTAAGTGGGCAGAACTCTGATATTCCAAAGGCAGAATCCTGCCCTTTTCACCCATTTGCTAATTATAAAGGCGAAATCTGAGAATTTGGGTGAGTATGCTAAATAATAGGAGGGTAAGTGAGGGAACGCAGGACCAAACTGAGAAAAGAACTCAGCAGTTCCGAAACTCAGCACAACAATCAAGGGAGAAAGCAGTAATTAGGCCTGATTATCATGCAAGGCAGCCCCGGTGAAATTGGAATGTAGCCTGAGAGACGAAAGCCTGGATGGAGAGTTTGCTGTGCTGGAGACAGGCTTTGATGTCTGCAGGGAAGGTTGGGTTTCATTCAGCCACCCAACCAACCAACCAACCAACCCCCAAAAAAAAGAAAGAAAGAAAGAAAGAAAAAAAAGAAAAAAGAAAAGAAAGAAAGAAAGAAAGAAAGAAAAAGAAAGTTGCAGGAGCAATATGAAACCTTCTAAAATACAGCAGACGGCAAGCTGAAGTGGCTGGGTGCGAGGTCTCCTCGTGACTGTGTGTGTGTGGGTGTACACTTATGTGACACTTTTCTCAGATTGACCGCTCTCACCTCTTGGATCTGTCAGAAGACAGGAAGAGAGTGAGGAGCACACGCTCAACTATTGACTCACCAACGTTGGCTTAGCAGATTCTTGTGACAAGGGCGAAAGCATCTAAGCTCGGGGCAGCTTTTTTACCTGCTGTGGGAAGAAAGCAAAGGAAATGGAGGTAAATTTCTCTGTGTCCCAGAGAGGCCCAGAACTGGGATCCCAGATGCAGATGCAGTGATATGAGGCTGCCAGCTCCCACAGCTTTTATACCAACTGATGTAGGAAAAAGAAAATGAGCCAAAAAAGTAGGTTAATCTCTCAGAGAAACACAAAATAGATAGAAGGTAGCATTTTCACACCTTTCATTCTTTAATTGCTTCAATCCCAGAGCTGTGAAGCACAAGGAATTCCTTACCTCTCTCAACCTCTTAGGTGTATCACCAGTTCTAATATATTGTTTTTGTGTCTGAGCTAATTGCTCAGCAAGGTGCACTCCCAAAACCTATCCACAACTTTCACTTCCATGCATGGGAGTTTCTGTATGACTTGGTTTTGGGAGACAATCAACTTTTTTTTTTTTTTTTTGACAATCAATTTTTCACTAAATCACTGACAGGAAAACAATAGTCAAGTTGGTAGTAAGATGCTATCATGTTATTATTTTACTTATTCACAGGGTGCTTACCATAGGAGGTAAGATGTGTAATCTTGATTTCACAATAAGAAAGCCCATGAAAACACAAAAATCTCACATGGGAGACTGAACGCAATTTCTATTTCTTAGAGATTACAAAAATAACACCCACTCACCACTATGTTATATCACCCAGATGTATGATTCAACATTTCTTTTCAAAAGGGATGAAGTAAATTGTTGATCAAATTATCTTGAAGGAAATAAAATAGCATTTATTGTATATCCAACACATCACTTCTTGGGTTTATCTCAACCGTTTCTTCTGTGTTTGCTATGAACCAGTCATCCATAGAATCTACTAATGTCTGCTGTGATTTCACCTGTACCGCTGTTTACTCATAAGACCTGTATAAAATAATAATGACATGTATTTACTATAAAGCAAAGAGCCCATGGAATAACCAAAGATGCAAATCTCCTATTGCATGTATCATTACTGATATTGCTATTATACTTCAGAAATTGTGTGAGTAAAGAATGAAGTTTTGGTGTAATCTGTTCCTTTTTTTCCCCAGTGTCACTTGATTTAGGAGAAACTCTACTTAATCTCTTCTATAAAATTCCCTGAAATTACTCCTGTAGGGTGCAGAATGAATGTAGGATAAATAAAATTGCACAACATTGAAAGTACCCTTTCAGATGCCTTATTTTGTATAACATTTGAAAATGAATTGTGGAGTTTTGTTTTTACTCAGCAAAAAACAAAAAAGGGGGGGAGGAAGAGGAAAAAAAGAATCTTAACAGCTGTGTATTTTTAAAAAATAATGAGAAAATACCATTTCCCAGAATTTCCAGTAAAACCCGTAAGATTTAGGCAGTTCATCCCTCAAGTATGTGTGGGATGCTGGGAGCTCCCTGGCTTTTCCAGACAACCCTACCCTCACCCCCACCCCTAAAAACACTACCCGTGAAAAAACAAAAGCAGATGGGCTGCATCTGAACGAGTCAAACTCCCCAGGGGCCAGAGCTCTCTGCTCTAAATGCTAATAGAATGAGTAATCAGAAACCTACATTTGGTAAATTATTTATCTTATCTTTGGAACTCAGCAAAGCATTGAAGATAGCAACTTCTGTACAAAGATGTTGTTGGTCAAGAACTCCAGCTGGAATTTGTACTTTTACTAGAAAAGGGAAAAGTTCAGAGAGCAGTGTGGCTCATGAAGCAATAATTTTTTAAAAAATGACCAAAGGCAAAGCCAAGGAAAACTGACTTCCCAGTTCTGTGGAACAGGTCTGGTTCATGTTTTGTCTAATGGGCCTTATGTTCCAGCCATATTAGGGTAATGGCAAAGCAAACCAATAGATAATAAGGATCCCTGAAGAGTTGGGCAGAGGTTCCCGCACTCCCCATCTCCACCGTTCCCTTGCAAAGGGCAGCAAAGGGCAGCCAGCCAAAGTAACCGGCGAAGCGGTGGTTCTGAAACTTGAGCTTCCGTCATCAGAATCGCCCTGAGGCCTAGTTAAAAACTGGATTGGGGGGCGGAAGGTAGGGGGAGTCACCCTCAGAATTTCTAGCTGTAGCCTCGCAGGGGCAGGGCCTGATAACTTGGATCTCTGCATTTCAAACAGGTCCTCAGGAACTGCTTTTGCTACTTCGGGGACCACACTTTGAGAACCACTGGCCTGGACAGAGGGGTCTTCCTACAATTTGATTTGGTTTCTATAGAATCTAAGCACCCTGCCTCAGGTTGAAGTATGGAGATTTGGAAGTTTAAGGGCTGCCACTGGAATTTTGACAGTGGAATTAGGCCTAGAAATGAATCTTAACACTTTCATCAATTTTACGAAAAATATTAACCATCCGTGGTTAACATTATACTTATAGCACATTCACATACTTTGTGTCCCCCACAGTCCCTAACACTTTTGAGTTCAATAGAAAAAGCAAATAAAAAGGTAAAGGTTTCATTTAACTAAAAATTATTGTATAAGTCACATTCACATTCATAGACACATTAAAATGTTTGTTTTGCCTCTCTACAACTTCATTAGTTTGTCCAAATTGTGAACTCAACTTTGACAAATTGAACTGCGAAATAAGAGGAACCCAAACGATTCCTTTTCCTTTGCTTCTGTGGGGGCTAAACAAATAACAACACTTTTTTTCTCCTACCTACTAAGTTCTTCTAGCTGGGCTAATAATCAAATTAAAGGGATGGACTAATGGGAGAAAATCAAATTTTAATACATGGGGATGGGGAAGTCACATAAGAATAAAAATTCCAAAGACTGACAAAAGTGGGTATAAATGTCATTTTGGGCAAAGCAGAAAAGGCAGGGAATAGGGTCATCGAGTCCGAAAGTGAAAATGGGCTATTTGCAGGTAATTGAAGAAGAGCAAAAAACACATGGCAGGTAAATTTTTGCTGGGCAACCCAGAAAACAATGGGACACAAGGGAATTTAGTCGACAGGCTCCTGCTTGGAGTCTTCCTGTCTAAAGCTAAGGCGGTTACGTTAAGGTTCTCTTCCTGGTGCAGGTTTTCCCACCTGAATCTCATGGGCAGGAAAAGCGGGGAAGAGGTCAAAAGTTCTTTCTGATTCTTTTGTTTCTTAATAACCAGCTTAAAAATCAATATCCCAAAAGGCAGCTTCAGGGTAAGAAAACTTTGGCCCTCTTCTCTTTTTTCCTTCAAACCACAAATATATTTAGAGTACAAGGCAGGATATTGAATCTAAGGGAAGATGAGACCAAACAATACAACCACATGAGTTAGAGAAATTCCCCAGCAAGTGTGGTGACCAGGGAATGCTCTTACAGAAGGTGGCACTTGAACTGGCTCCGTCAAAATCCTTCCATGGCTTCCTGTCACCCTTCAGGTAAAAGTCATAGTTATCAGAATGGCACACACAGGTCTTAGTGATCACCTACAGTTACCTGTTCAGTTGAATTTCTCTCCACCCCTTTTTCACCACAGGGCCATACTCGTCCCAAAGTAAAAATCTGTGATTTATGTGAATTCACATGTAATGCAATTGACAATCCTCTGCCAAGCACGTGCTGCCTTTCTCAAATACAAGCAGAGTGAAGATCTCTTCGGACGGGGTGTGGTGGTGGGGTGACTGGGAAATGACTGTCCCGTAATTACCTGAGCTCCATTTCAGGAGCAGTCAGTTGTTTACATAGTGAGTTTTCCTATCCTTGTTTTCTGTGCTTTTTGTGACAGCACAGACCCAACTGAAAAATAACCATTTTTCTTTAATGTCCCAAGAATGTGACCTTTTCTCCTATTTTTTGCTTACAGGATTTTGGGGCCTTGCTACCATATGATGGGTTTTTCTGTCCATGCAAATTTGTGCCTCTTGGTGTTTGCACATGCCTGTCCTTCTTGCTGAGATTTGAATTTCCCTATCCTGTCTTTTGGCTGTCAATTCCTCTCTTCCTATTTATGTTTCAAGACCACATCAGGTGCTACCTCCTCTCTGAAGCCTTCCTTGACCCAGAGATCAGATTGAGAGGGTGTCATAGCTTGTTTTGCATACTCTGTCCTGACTCTAATGCTGTAGAATAAGTGTTAAACTGTGTGAGAGGTGCTCATTAAATGTTTGTGAAGAAAGGAGCCAAAATGGAGAGACAACTTATAAGCAAAGAGAGATGGGAAATTGCAAGAGATAACTTATAAGCAAAGAGGGATGGGAAATTGCAAGTCTCACTCTGGGGACAGCAAGTTCTGTCCTGCCTTTACCCTCTCCTCGCACTCATAGGGAAAGAAAGACAGGCAAGTGTGAGCAGAAGACCTCAGAAGAGCTGCTTATATCCTCATCGGTAAAACTGCGGTAATGACAGTACCTGCCTCACAGAGTAGCACAGAAGGATATATTATTACGAGGCACTTGGAACTCTTCTTGGCACGTAGAAAGGGCTCAGTAATGTTAGCCATTATTTGTTATATTAGATTAATTTCATGTGTTTATGGGGGAGTCATACAACTTGCTAAGGTACCTGAGTAAGTAATTGGGATCAAGCCTATTACCCAAATTTAGAGCCAAGATATCTGAAAGACATAGGTGGCCCTCTGGGGCTTTTCTGTTACTGGTGAGTCTAACAGTTGAACAGCTGAGCAGTACTGAGATCTCCTGGGACTGAGGCTACTGCAAAGATGGGGGAAGCCGGGGTGCATGAGCACTGTCTCTATATCAGAATGATTCATGGAGAGAAGTAGCTTTGTTCTCCAGAAGGCATCATTAATGGAAACCAATGGAAGAGAAGTTACTAACAAATTTTAATTTATCATTTAAAAGCTTCCAAGTAAGTGTAGTTGTATGGAACAGGCTGCCTCATGAGGTAGTAAACTCCTTTTTAGTAGTGGTAATCAGGGCCTGGATAATTAAAATGGATATTCTAGGACCTTCAGCTTTAAGGTTCTTGATTATGAAATACAGAAGACTGTTAAGCTTCTGTTACAGTCATGAACTTGGAAGTTCAAAGGCTTCAAATCCCAGAATTGCTTTTAACTGTGAGATAGTCACTTAACCTATCTTTGCCTCCGTTTCCTCATCAGAAATAGTGATAACAACCCCTATTTCCCTCAGTATCAGAGGGTTAGATCTCTTAAAATATGTAAATTTTAGTCCTGGCCGGGTGGCTCAGTTCGTCAGATCATCAACCCAATACACCAAGGTTGATAGTTCCATCCCCAGTCAGGGCACATACAAGAGCCAAACAATGAATGCATAAGTAAATGAAACAACGAATTGACGTTTCTTTCTCCCCCATCTCTATCCCTAAAATCAGTCAATAAAAAAAAATGTAAATACTTTAGCACAGTTACTGTCATTGACACCAGATAAAGGGCAGCTATTTTTATCAGGTTCAATGCTCTCTCATGTGTTTGCTCAAATAAATTCGTATAGATGTCTAGGATCTTTTCACCTGTAAAGCTTAACTCTCTAGTACCAGCCCTTTCTCAGTGTTTGCATGTTCCAGCTCACTCATTTTGGTTAGTCTAGGCACCAGTCACTCATCCATCCCCAGAGATTAGGTAGAGAACATTTTACCTCTAAGCCCAGGGAGTATGTGCTTTCTGGGTAGGTTCCAGAGTAAATGCCCTTTTCCTTTAAGTGACAGAAATAGTCCAGTCACTGCTTCCAAGCTCTGTTAAGAAGAGGAACAGACTTGCTTCCTCTAATGTCCCCTGAGTGCTGATAACTGGATGCCAAGGAGTTGGCCAGATCATGTGGGATAGGCAGCTGTCTCCTTGGTGTAATTTGAGGGGTTTGAGGAAATCCCCCTACTTAAATATCTTTCTCCAATGGCCAGGACACATGCCTTAGTCTTCACAATAAGATGCTGCTGAAATGCAGTTGTTATCCAGGAGTGGACTCCCATTCAGCCATTAGCAGTCATTAGCACCTCAGTTTAAATTAATTTATCAGATGAGTTGATTGAGTACAGTCCCAAACATAAGCAGCCACAAATAAGTTTTAATGAGGGGAGCTGATTCCAAAGGATTAGAAGTCTGGGACACCGGTCCACTCAGGTGAGGGGCTGTGAGGATGGTCAGAACAGTTTGGGTACAGCAGGGAGGGCTCGGTCCCAGTCGGGAGAGGGGACGTACGCAGTGGGTCGGAGAGGCTGTGAGCCCTGTTCCAGGATTTCTGTAGTTTGAATACCACTATAATTGAAGACATTTGTAAAAATAACACTTTTCCCTCCTTTGAGGTTATTTTCTTCGGTTATTTTCCCAAAGTGAAATTCCCAGATTGAAATTAAAGTTTTTATCGCACAATGCCAAAATGGTATAGAACCATGAGTTTAGTGTAAGTATACTTGGGTTGAAATCCAATCGAGTCTTTGCGTAATTTTTATAATTGTCCTTGCAGAAAGCCATTCATTCTTTCATTCAACCAAAAGTTGTTGAACTACTAGTAAGTGCGAGGTACTACATTAAGCTCATGGACACAAGACAAAATCGGCACTCCCTGCCTTCATACAGTCTAACTACTCATCAACTTGAGATAATTTAACCATTCTTAGGTGTTGCATCTTGCAGAGTGAAGAATCGGTCTACATTCCTGACATTCATATTCTTCTTTTCCCTTTGACTCTTCAATTCTTTTCTCCTACAAAATTCTTACTCTGTCATTTAATAAACTCTTTTAAAATGTCATTAGAGTAGTATGTTTGTTGAACTGTCACAAGCATTTAAGTAAAATTTTGCTCTAATTCCATCTTCTCTTGAAGGCTAATCTGAATAATTTGGTTAATTATCATTTTTAAGTCACCAGATACTGAGTGGCAATGTTATACTTGCCAATTATTGCTATGTCTAGGAGGGAGCTATGATTAGCCCCAAATTACAAAGAAGGAAGCTGAGCCTTTAGAGTTTAAGATTACGTAACTTCTAAGTGGCTAAGTCAGGATTCAAACCCACCTCTGTCTGACTCCAAAATCTGTGCTCATATTGAACATGGAAGAGTAATTCCTTAAATAAACACTTTAATGGTTAACATCCATTGGTGGTTGTAGAGTCATCTGAACATAGGATTACCTTGTCATGGGCTTAGATGGGAATTCACGGATTTCAGAGACGGTATTTTTATAAAAATTTTTGCAAAGTAAATTTATTTGCCAGGACTGTCATAACAAATTACCACAGTCTGGTAGTTTAAACAATGGAAATTTATTTTTCTCACAATTCTGGGGACTATCAGTTAGAGATCAAGGTGTCAGCAGGGCGGGTTTCTTCTGAAGCCTCTCTTCTTGGCTTGTAAATGACGACCTTTTCTTAGTCTTCACACAGTCTTCCCTTTGTGCCTATAACTTTATCTCCCTTTCTTATAAGGACACCAGTCATATTGGATTAGGACCCACCCATACGACCTTATTTTACCTTAAGTACCCCTTTCAAAAAAGTACCCCTATTTCCAAATACACATTCTGAGGTATGTTGGGAAGGGTTAGATCTAAACATAGGAACTTTGGGGTGGGGGAGACATTATTCAGCCCATAACATAAAGTGAACTTAACGGTGCTGATCATTACCTGAAGGGAGTTGGCTACTGCGATGCTTTGCCTTACCATGTTCACTTTTATACTTGTCAGGAATATTGGTGAACATCCACTGTTCAAGGCTTGGTACCAAGCCAGGGAAACAAAAACTGTGGCAGACATGGTCCCCATCTTCAAAAACTCACAGTCTCTCTGGAGGGCCATTTAGAGAGACCAGAGGTTCTCAAGCTCAAAAGCACATCAGTGTCACCCAGTGGGCTTGTTAAAACACAGATCACTAGGCCCCACCCCTAGAGTGTCTGATTCAGTGGGTCTAGAGCGGGCCCAAGAATTTGCATTTCTAGCAAGTTTCCAGGTGCTGCTAGTCTGGAGACCACACACTTTCAGAACTAGCAAGCTGTACATATCAAGATCACATGTGGCGTGTATGATTGAGGTAACACAGGTGCTTGGAGAGCACAGAGCGGGGGCCATTTTCTGTTTTCACGCTAAAGCAGCTGAACAGACAATTGGGAAAGTCCCTTTGCACCTGAAAATTCCCCAGAAAAAGTTTTAGCATTTAGACCTTGACTTTGTAAACATATTATGGTAAGAAGCAATGCATTGTCTATACCATTAACTTGCTATTTGGCAAATACTGCCTTTATTACTAATTCTATCTATATAAGAAAACAGAAGGCCTAGAGTAGCAATAAATTATGGGTTGTACCCTTGATCTGAAAATGCTGTGGAAACTCCGTCAAATCATTTTCTGTCCCTGATATTTGGTTTTGGTCATCTATAAAACTAAAGAGATTAGATGAGAAGATCTAGCTCAGTCTTTATGATTCTATATATCTTGTCTTATCAGGATAAAAAAAGATCCTTAAGCAGGAACTAGGACCATGTCTTTTGCCTCTATGTATCCCCGTGGTACTTAACATAGTACTTTAAACATAGTAGCTCTTTAGCAAATGTTTATTGATTAATCGACTGAATTAGTCAATACCAGTGCAAGACACAAGAGATTCTTGGCTCACTGCTTTAAAGATTATAACTTCACCTCACCCTAAGGATAACCCTTACCCCACATGTTTAGCTGCCAGAATCTCTCACTTTCAGCAGCCATTCCTCTTTGCCACCACTCACTCACACAGTTAACTTTTTTTATTATTATTATTAATTTGAGAGAGAGAGGAAAGCGAGGGAAGGGGGGGGGACATCGATTTGTTGTTCCACTTATTTCTTCATTCATTGGTTGTTTCTTGTATGTGCCCTGACCAGGGATATTACCTGCCACCATTGAGTATGGGGACGATACTGTAACCAACCGAGCTACCCGGCCAAGTCACACTGTTAACTTTCAGCATTGTTCCAATCCCCATTCATTTCTCTTGGGCACAATACTGAAGGAAATTATCCAGGAACTCTATTGTCTTTCCATTCATTACCTTGCTTCCTGATTTTATTTAATGTGGTTTGTGGCTCTCTGTGCTCCAAGTGTGACCTCTAACACACAAATAGCTACTCCACAAAGTGTTTATCTCTTAATCAGTGTATGTTTCATGAATTAGGGCTTGTGCCTCTCTCACCTGTGGACCTTTGGCAAGTTATTTACCTTCCTGGGTAGAATAATAATTAAGAGGATTAAAGAAAAAATATATGTGCCATATGAATATATATCTTATATAATATGTTGCCATATTATATGGCACATAATGTGATTAGAATAGTGCTTAGAGCATAGTAAATGCTCAATTAATGGATTTTTTTTTTTAATGAAACGCTTTACTAATTCATATGTCATCCTTTTGCAGGAGTCATGCTAATTTTCTCCGTATTGTTCTAATTTTAGTATATGTGCTGCCAAAGCAAGCACAGATATTATTTCTGTGTATTAGACAATACCTACTTCTCTAAGCATTTGGCCTAGAAATCTGGCAATCTTAATTTATAAAAGTGCTTTTCTGATAAAGGCAACATTTTGCTCTGAAGTCTGTATTGAATATTGAAAGAGCAAAACAGCCATCTATTTTTTCATTATAATGTAAGTGGCAGGGGCAAAGATTAATGCAGGGGACATTCACAGGATCTTAGACATCTTCTTATATTTAATTTAATTCAGTTTTTAAAAAAAATCATCTGTTTAGTACTTCGCAAAGGGAGCTATGTAGTCTTTAAAAATTTACAATACAGTCTGCACTTGAAGAGCTTATGGTCACATTCATGGGAAACACTCAGTTAATGCTTGCTGTTCTTAAAGATGCTGCCATGATGACAGTGAACACTTATGTAACCAAAGAATATGACTGTCTCACATTGCTAGCACAAACAATTGTTGTGAGTTCAAAAACTATTGTCTGCAGTGATCAGGGAAAGCTACCAGAAGTCCAAATGGCTTTGAGTTGGTGTGAAATGTCAAACTGAACTTGGGAATATGTAAGTTATTTGGGCTAAAGTTTGTCATCTGTGTTGTCTTCACAGCCCTTGACAAGAGGGCTGGCTATTTGCCAATATAACTTTCATTCATAAGAGTGACTTCGGAGCTAACTCTGGTGACTGCCAACAATACATTTGATTTTCATCTAGTGAGTGGGTGTCTCGTAGATGAAATAGCATCACTGAACACAGAAGCAAGCTTAACTTACTTCTTATAAAGAACACAGCCCTCTAGTTGTCCAGAGTGAGCAAGATTGTACTTAGAAATTCAAAAAATCTTTGACAAAGTAATACATTAAAGGCCATAAAAAGTGGTTCCGTATTTGTAGTATGGTTGTTCTAGTTCTGGCTGTGGTGAGTTGTCAATGTTTGTTTTAGCAGCAGCAACACCCAACCTAAAAGGAGAACTAAAACAGAGTTGGAAAGAGGAAGTATATGATGAAAATATAAAGTAAGCTTTCCAATTTGTTGAGTGGATTTCATCCAATCGTGTTAATGCATGTCTTTGTCATTTGAATCTTAAGCTACCATTACTAAACCATAAGCTTCAAGAGATGACTTGAATAGAGAACCTGCCTACTTTTTTCTTCAATGAAGACTGCAATGAAATCTGCCATCTTTTTCATCTCTTTCCTTCACCTTCTGCATCATGACATCAGGAGGTCCCATTGGTTTGTCTCTCCGGCTTTTGTGCTTTTGATTTATTTAAGGAAACACTTTTTCTTTTGTTTTATTGAGAGGTAATTGACATACAACACTGATTAAGGTGTATAACATATCGTTTGATTTACATTTATTGTGAAACGATTACCACAATATGGTTAGTTAACATCCATCATCTCATATAGACATTAAAAAAATGTTTTGTAATGAGACCTCTCAGGATCTACATTCTTAATAACTTTCAAGTATACCATACAGCAGTGTAAATATACTCACCATGTTGTATATCACATCCCCAGGACTTTTCTTATAATTGGAAGTTTGTACTTCTTGATCACTTTCATAAATTCCCCCACCGTCTCTCCAGTAAGAGATCACAATTCTGATCTCTTTTCCTGAGTTTGTTTTGTGTTTAGATTCCACATATAAGCGAGACCATACAATGTTTGTCTTTCTCTGACTTATTTCACTTAGAACAATGCTCTCAAGGTCCATTCATGTTGCTGTGAATGGTAGGAATTCCTTCTTTTTTTATGGCTGCATAATAATCCATTTTCTAAACATAACACAAATTTTTTGTCTAGACATCCATAGATGGACACTTATGTTGTTTCCATGTCTTGCTGTAGCTAAAGAAACTTTTATTCATTCATTTCCCATGGATTGAGGAATACAAAGACCATACTACAAAGCATCTTTTGCTTCTCTCCCCATTCTCTCTCTCCTTTTTACCTATTCATCTCTTACTCATCCTTTAAGATCCATGTTAAGTTCTGCATCTTCCATGGAACCTTCTCTAAGTTCTTCGGCCTCCTCTGAACACTGTTCTTGTGGATAATAATCTCAGTTAGAACCTAAGTCAGTTGACAAGGTAATCATAGAATACCGTGTTAAATTCCTTAAACTTATCTTGTGTCCCTTGGAAAAGCAGAATGCCAGGGTGGGTAGGAGACAGCTCTGTCACTTAACTATGTAGCCTTGAGCAAATTGCTTCTATTTATCTGCAAACCTGGAAGATAGCAAAACTGCCCACATCATAGGCTTTAGATGAGGGTTCATATAAAGTGCTTAGAAAAATGCCTAGCACATTTTTGATGCTCAGTGTTGGCTGCTATCGTAGTGTCTCTTTTGTCCCTTTCGCCCAACCCATTTTTAGCACTCAGCCTTTATGTTCAATGAAAGGATGGTTTCTGCCGTCACTACATTTATAATTTAGTTGTAGAGGCTATGCAAATACAGAAAAGTAAGGCTGTGTACTATTAAGACAAATTAGATACACAATAAACAAATGTTTTTATTAGCATCTTTTTAGGGCCTGGCAAGATGTTCTACATAATCTTTTTGAGCAATTTCTTTCCCTTTTACCTAGATGCACTTTGTGGCTTTTCAAATCTACATCAGCAATTTTATTTTGCTTTTTAAAAATGGCAGACAATCCCCTCACCAACTCCCAACCATATGACATCCTTTCTATTCCTCTCTCTCTCAGAGTTTTTGTTCACATGCCTGGTCTTTTGGATCTGAGGCATAGAACTTCCTAGTCTCCTAACAGGATATTTTATAACAGTCTCTAGGCTTCCTTTAGCCTTAATAAATTCTAAACTACTCATTTTCATTTTTACCTATCCACTAATACTCAGGAACTATAAAATCTTTGTGTACAGTGCCTTCAGTGAATATTGATTATTTTAGTTCAAATTGTCAGCACTGAATGTGTAAAATTCCAAAAATAAATCCAGGTTATTTTTATTAAAAAAATGAATTGGTAATGAATTTAAATATACATTACTGGGTAATATAAACACTTTCTCCAACTTTGCATAGGAAACTGAAAGCTGACTAAAAGAGATTTATAAACTTCAAACAAATGTCACATGTTATCAAGGACAAGAACCAGTTCTGACTTGACTACATAGAGACCCTGACTATTCTGAAATTGACACTCTGGATTTCCTAGCTGTTCACCACTGCCACAATTATTACAACGTAAAATGGAAGGCTTTAGTTTTTCTAAAGTTAAGACTATTTCATGTCTTACAGAGGTAGATTTTCACATATATTCCACATATGAAATATATGTGAAATTTAACATTTTCGAAACAATCTTAACTGTTGAGGTCATTGGAAATATTTTAAGGTCAGAAAGAAGTGTACTGCAGCTGGCTTTCTCCAAAATTTCCCCTTTTGATTTCACCAAACAAGGAGAGAGTAAAATAAAAAATGATGATGAATTTTTCAAAATTAAACTTTAGAAATGCAGTATTTCTTTCTTTTCTTTTCTTTTTCTTTTTTTTTTTAAGGAGAGACTAAGAGATGCAGACCCAAATGATTTTCACCTGCTTAACTGCAAATAACTTATAGAGAAAGCTGTAAGGCAGGTCCTGGAATAAGGTTGTTTGGTTCAATGTTGTTGTATTACAATGTTGAGAAGCCCTAGAAACTTAACTCTTTTAGCCTATGATAAAATTGGTTTTGTTATGCAGACCTTTTGCTGCAGTTCCATGACAATAAGTGAGGACTTTAAAGTATAGACCTACTTATATAAATGTATCAACTAGATTCAGTTAAAAAAAAAAAGTGTACAGGCACACCTTTCAAACCCAATTCTAAACTTCTGTGACTAAAAAAATTGCTGAAGTCATTCCTTTGACAATGGCTTGATTAAATACATAGCAGGTAGAATATGGAATCCACCTAAGGATTCATTTGGCTATTGCTTAAATTAACATTAACATTCTCCCCTTTCCAGAGAATTGTTAGTATAATTGGGGCCTTTATCTTTCCCAAAGCACTTGTCATACAGTAATTAGTGTGATTTTTCTGATTCTTTGAAACAGCACAAATAGTGTTTGCTTTTATTAAACTACATTTTGATGAAACAAAACATCAAATTCCCTACATTCAAAAAGAAACTTTTACCCCAAAACATACTTGAATATTTCATAATTATCTTTATAAGTGGTTTTAAGTAAATAAAAGCTCTTTACCAAGTAAGGTCCAGGTTTTGTAACTTCCAGCTGTGAAGTAACACAAGAATTACTTTAGCTCTAATTATTTAGGCCTACAAAGATCTAGAGAAAGTGAAAGAGGTTGAACTTGATTTAACATATACAACTATTTCTAATCCAGATGATTAAAATCAAACTATTCTGAAATATTTATCCTGGAATCTCCAAGGTGCAAGACCATTCTAAAATTCTTCCTTTTCATCATCATTGTCATAATCACCATCAGCATTATTGTCATATAGCCAATATTTATGTTTACTTTGTGCTAAGCTATGCACACAATTCTGCTTTACACCCAGAATTTTATTTGCTCCTTACAACAGCCCTATGAGGTAGGTGCCATTATTATCTCCATTCAGAGTCTAAAGCTTAGAACGTTTAATAACCTGAATATCACATAACTAGTAGGTGCCAGATCCCAGATTTGAAAGCAAGCTAACTTAAAGTCTTTGCTTTTAAACTTTATTTTGCCTAAGCCCACTTAGTTAACTCAAATTTGATACGAATTGACTTTAATCATGACACTTTTGTTCGGACCTATTTTGGTCTTCCCCTTTATCATCAAATGTTAAAGTACCTTATATGTTCAAGTAATAGGAAGACAAGATATAAATAATTGAAAATTTAATTAACACAGATTAAAAAAATAAAACCCATATATTACATTATTGTGATGGAGTGGACAGTATATGAATGCTTGGAGCTTGTTGAGCGATCTGGGTGGAACTACAATTGTTTCCTGTTGTAAAGGCTTTAAATAAAAGTGAAGAGGTAAGGGCATTCTCAGAACAGGTTGACTGCTTCTGTGAAGGCGGAAAGTCTGGAAAGTGCCAGGTGAACGCAAACAAGTGGGGAGATTCTACTAGGGCTTGAGAAAAGAAAGGGAGGGTAGAGGAGTTGGAGGTGGGGGTTACAAACATTTACGATTGATGTCTTACTCAGTACTCTGATTTAGACCCTGATAAGAGGAATCTTTGAATCCTTGGGAGTTGAACTTGGGTCATTTCATCCCTTTTTCCTTTCTCTGTTGTATAACCCGGTGTCATTCTACTTATGTTTCGTTGTCCTCTCTGTAAAAAGGGAATGATTCTTGTTCTTTTGGTTTCTCCTAGTCATCAAAAATGAATCTATTGGCCTTGGCTGGGTTGCTCAGTTGGTTAGCGCATCCTCCCAAATACACCAACATTGTGGGTTCAATCCCCGGTCAGGACACATAAAAGAATCAACCAATGAGTGCATAAATAAGTGGAACAACAAATCGACGTTTCTCTGTATCTCTTCCTCGCTCTCTAAAATCAATCAATACATTTAAAAATTTTTTTAAATGAATTAGGCCACAGTACACAAACAAAAGGAAAATATGTAATATTTTATAGGATAAATTTTAGAAGCTGTAAAATATCTGGGCATCTTTATAAATTAAGCACTGTAGAAAACTTCATGAAACTTCTAAATTCATTAATGACTTGCAGGTATACGATTTTCAAATCTCCTTATTTTTTCCTTTTAAGTGGCAGGAACTTGAAAACAATTAAAATGGGACATAGTTAGCTTTCAGTTACTTAAGCCAATGACAATTCAATTTATGGATTACATATAATTTTAATTTGCTCATTTCACACGTCGTTATCAACTCTACATGAGGTTTAAAAGAAGGTCGAATCGTCTGTTTTCCATGTTATTTCCTTACGGCGCAGGGAGAGGGGGGATTTCCTCTGAGACAAGACAGGGGAAGCCAGTAATTGCTGGCATTGCCCGACTGGTAACATGATGATGAAAAGGCGAATATACGTGAAAACTGATTAAATCAAGTGCGGCCTCCCACCCGGGTTTTAGATGAGCAATTTTCCTGTCTCCCGCCCTCACCCAAGGGGCTGAGACAGCAGCTAGCATCACAATACTAAATTTGTTTCGTGATTTCCTCTTTACCGGGTACTGTGTCATACCACTTCTTAGGAATCAGGATTCCTTCCAGCACTTATAAAATAAAAATCCTGAGAATCTGGGGGCTGCTGTTTCTCACTGGCTGTGACATTCAGGATCTGGACCCCTCCGCCCAACAAGCGGAGTTCTCCCGCAGCTTTATTCCCGGCCTGTGCCACCTCCACTCCCTCCGCGAAAACGCCGTGACTCATGTCTTTCAGATCCTTCTCCCCCCACGCGCCCCCAACACACCAACCCGCGAGGATCCAACCCGAGCCCACAGCGCTCGTCAACCCGCCCAGGCCGACTTGGAGGTCTTGGGGCTGAGTCACACAGAAAGACCACCCTCGTCGGCTTCCCCACACACAGAGTCCCTCACACCCCGACGCGTCGGCAGCCGGGCCTCTCCGCCCGACACACCAACGCCTGCCGTCTCTGCGCAACTTGTTATGCTCCAGCTCGAGCCCTTGACCCAAAAACCTCAGAGAAAGAAAGCCGCAGAGCCGGCCTCGGGCGGCCTTTGAAGGCTTTGTTATTGTTTGGGTTTGAATCGATACGCCCCTCCCCATCCTTCCTCCCTGGCAGTCAACACCCAGCTCCCGCCTCCCTCAGGCCCCGCGCCCCTCCCCCTCCATTTTGGCGCCTTTTCCTTCCCGCCACGTCGTGGCGGCGTAGAAACCATTCTGACCGGGAGAACAGGGCGGGGCGTAGGCGGGGCGTGCCGCGCTATGCAGATCATCGGCTTCTGGTTTGCTGGAGAGGCGCTGGCGGGGGCGGGGCCGGGGCGCGGCGACGGAGCGCGCGGGGCGGGGAGCAAGGGGAGTCTCCCTGGCCCGCCGCTTCCCTACCCCCTCTCTTCCCTCTGTCAGCTTGGCCACCAGGCTCCCCGCCTAGGCCTCCCGGAGAGGCCCCGCCCTATCCCCGCCCGCCAGCGCGCCCCCCACCCCCTCGGCAAGCGCGCTCCGCCCCCTTTACTCCTGGCGGCTGGGCGAGCCCGGCGTCTGCTGCAGCGGCCGCGGTGGCGGAGAAGGCCCGAGAAGACTTGGCGTCAGCGACGGTGACGGTGGTGGGACCGGCAGCAGCACTAGCTACAAGCCCCCTCTACCGCGGCCCTGCCGCACGAGTCCCACGAGCCGCCCACCCCGTCGCCCTTGCCTCTGCCTGACCCCGCCGGTGGGTCCACCAGTCGCCAACCCCGGCAGCGCCCCCAGTTGTCCTCCGACTCGCCCTCGGCCTTCCGCGCCTGCCGCAGTCACAGCCGCATCGCCAACCGCAGCCTCAGCCCCAGCTGTAGGCACAGCCCCCGGCACTGCCCCAGCCCCGGCTCCCACTGCAGCGCTTCCAGACGCATAACCCTACGCCGACACCCTGAAGGTTGGGATGCTCTTGTCCAAAATCAACTCGCTTGCCCACCTGCGCGCCGCGCCCTGCAACGACCTGCACGCCACCAAACTGGCGCCCGGTGAGTGCCCTGTTAACTCGGGGATGATGGAGGGAGGCTGGACCCCAGGTTTGGAACTCGGGGCTCGCGGACCGGTACTAAGTCCCTTGTGTCTCTCCCTTTTCTAGGCAAGGAGAAGGAGCCGCTGGAGTCGCAGTACCAGGTGGGCCCGCTGCTGGGCAGCGGCGGATTCGGCTCCGTCTACTCCGGCATCCGGGTCGCCGACAACTTGCCGGTGAGCGGGCGCCCCGCCGTGGGGAGGGCGCGCCGGGCGCCGGGCGGGCGGCGGGGGTGTGCACGCTGCGTTTTGGCCCCAGCGAGGGGAACTAACGTAGGTTCTCCTGGGGTAATTTCCAGGTGGCCATCAAGCACGTGGAGAAGGATCGGATTTCCGACTGGGGAGAGTTGGTGAGTGCCCTGGAGGGAGCGACCCCCAGGATGGGTGGGGTGGGGGCGCTCTCCGACTCCCGCCCTAACGCAGCCTCCTGATCCCCGCAGCCCAATGGAACACGAGTGCCCATGGAAGTGGTCCTGCTGAAGAAGGTGAGCTCGGGCTTCTCCGGCGTCATTAGGCTCCTGGACTGGTTCGAGAGGCCCGACAGTTTCGTCCTTATCCTGGAGAGGCCCGAGCCGGTGCAAGACCTTTTCGACTTTATCACAGAGAGAGGGGCCCTGCAGGAGGAGCTGGCCCGCAGCTTCTTCTGGCAGGTGCTGGAGGCCGTGCGGCACTGCCACAACTGCGGAGTGCTCCACCGCGATATCAAGGACGAGAACATCCTCATCGACCTCAATCGCGGCGAGCTTAAGCTCATCGACTTCGGGTCGGGGGCGCTGCTCAAGGACACCGTTTACACGGACTTTGATGGTGAGCCAGGCTTGGGAGGGAGCTGCTCGGGAGGGAGCTGCCCAGGTGACTCGGCCTAGCCTGGAGGCCTCGGGCCAGTTTCTCTCTTCGGCCCTTTGTAAAGGTCATCGGGCCGCCTGGCTCCATGATTTCAGGGGTGGGGCGAAGAGAGCTTCCCAGCGTAGTAAAGCCCGGGGATTTCTAGCCAGCTGAACCTGTAATGTTTCTGGCACGATTTTATTTTTTTTTAAAGTGGAATTCAGCGGGTTCCAAGCTTTCCCGATGAAAAAGAGGTTGTGGGCAACCGGCCGTAGCCCAGATTTCTGAAGTCTGACCCAGTTTCCCCGCCAGTAAAAGGGTGGGAGGGGGAAGAGGGAGGAGAGAGCGGGAGAGAGAAAAATTGATGCCAGTTTTGTAATTTTTGTTTTGCTTTTATAAGAGTTTAGTTTTCTGTAAGGTAGTTTTTAGGGTTGCAGTTTTTCCTCCCCTTTGATCTAGGGACGGATAAGGAATAGAAACAGTAGTTTCACTAAATAATTCATTTTGTTGATTTTTTTTCCGTGTTGTGGGTGAGGATTTGGGTTTGAATGTTGTGAAATAAGATCTCTCGCTGGTTTGAAAATTAGTTGGTTGTCTCGGAAGACAGGATGAAAACCTATCTAGGGAGGGGCTTGGACAGAAAAGATGGAGTGGAGAGAGAGCCTAAGATCAAAGCAAAATAGGGTGGGTCATCTGAGCAGCTTAACCTAACAGAACGACAGCCTTTCAAAACTTGTGACGGGGGCTTGTGGTTTGTGTTTATTTGCCCTTGGAGGACGCTGGGTTGGGCTGCAATTTTTTTTTTTTTTTTTTTTTGTATTTAACAGTTAATGGCTGGCCGGATCCTCCCATGTTTTTTCTTTCGAGTCTTTGCTGCCCCCTGGTGAGCACCAGAGGGGTGACCCCTACTTTTTTTTTACAACCCAAAGTTTGTAAACAGGAATCACGTGGTCTGAAACCAGCTCTGCCGCTTGGGCTACCTTTCTAGTGTGAGGAGGAAAGGGTATGGGTCTCTGCCCCAGCCCTCCGAGGGCGGGGAGGAAGGGCTCACAGAGGGCACCCTGACTTAAGATACTGTACTAGTGTCTTCACCTGTATCACATCTGAGATGAGAATCTCACCCTGGCTCCTGGGCAACCTTTAAGGCAGTTTAAGGTTAGTCTAGGATAGCTCATCTGATAATACATTCATCCCTTCATCCCATGGTGGGTGGTCCTGCCACATACAGGGTTCAGGCTTTGGGTCTGTATCCGGCCTTTTTTGTTTCTTGGAGCAGTTTGTCAAGAATTTTTCATTTTATGGTTTAGGCTGGTAGAGAGGTGGGTAATGCTTTGGGTTGGAGAGATGCCATAAGCCGCTTATCCACCCTTTTAGCTTGTGGGGGGAGGGCGGAATGGAGTTCACCCAGCTGCAGAGGGGAGGAGTGCCTTTTTTGTTGTTGTTGTTACTCAGCATACCATTCAGTTGCTTTGTGCTTTATTTTTGCTAAAAGCATGTTTTTTCTTCCTCTCCACCCCCCCCCCCCCCGCCCGCCCCGCTGGCTTACAGGGACCCGGGTATATAGTCCTCCAGAGTGGATCCGCTACCATCGCTACCACGGCAGGTCGGCAGCTGTCTGGTCTCTGGGGATCCTGCTGTATGATATGGTCTGCGGAGATATTCCTTTTGAGCATGACGAGGAGATCATCAGGGGCCAAGTTTTCTTCAGGCAGAGGGTTTCTTCAGGTAACTTCTGGGAAGACATTTATTGAGAAGCAAGAATCACAAGGCTGTTAGTCAGTGGGCCACCTTTGAATTCTGGAGAGCTTCACTCTCCAGGAGATGCCAGCCAGCTTGCGGCTTAACAGAATCCTAGGGCAGTGATTCACCCTTGAGAGCTGACTCCCAGGAAGCAGAATGGTTTGCAGTTGAGAATTCCTTGAGAGGTCAGGAAGAGCAGGTGTGAGAATATTAAGAAAAGACCATCTAGTTTCGCTGATAGGCTTTTTTAAAGTACCAACAGAATCATCCTGATTCCCTCAATGCCTGGCTGTTTTGCCAGGGAGTAAAAAGTCGAGGGCTTTTTCGAGCTTGCTTTCTTTAGGCTGTAAATACTGCAGTTCCAGTGACCTCACTGTGGGTGGTGTTCATATTTGTAAGTTGGTAGGTGAATTGAATCACTTCATGCTCGCTGATGCCACATCAAAATCCTTTGTCATCATCCTTCCTATTTCTGGTGAGTGGGTGTCATGAGAAAGGCCCAGCTATTGAAGTTTGAAAACCACAGGTGTAAGAGGGCAGCTGTTTTTCTCGCTGAAAGCAGACTGGAGGATCCAGATGTTAATACATTCCCATCAAAGAATGAGTTAGAAAGTATATGGTCTCTGGACCCCAGACTTGTGGGCCCCTGGGAGGCAAATTGGGAAGGTCTTTGTATTACAAAAACAAGTTGAGTCATTCATAACCTTTCTTGTGTTCTGCAGAGTGTCAACATCTCATTAGATGGTGCTTGTCCCTGAGACCATCAGATCGGCCTTCCTTTGAAGAAATCCAGAATCACCCATGGATGCAAGATGTCCTCCTGCCCCAGGAAACCGCTGAGATCCATCTCCACAGCCTCTCGCCGGGGCCCAGCAAATAGCAGCTTTTCCAGCAGGTCCTCCCCTCCTGCCAGACCCTCCAGGGAGGGGAAACTTCTGTACCAGTGACATTGCTCACCAAGCAGGACAGTGCTTGATACAGGAACAACATTTACAACTCATTCCAGACCCCAGGCCCCTGGAGGATACCTCCAGCAGGGGGGAAGAAATTCCTCTCCCGGCGTCCTAGGCCTCAATTCCTCGTAGATGCTCTCCTCCTAGAGGTCCAGCCAGCATTGCTGGGCTCTGCAGAATCCCCGGGGGGTGGGTGGGAGTGGGTCAGAACCCTGCCATGGAACTGTTCCCTTCATCACGAGTTCTGCTGAATGCCGCAATGGGTCGGGTTGGGGGGAAATGGGTTGGGGTGGGATAGGACTAGCACCATTTTAAGTCCCTGTCACCTCTTCCGACTCTTCTGAGTGCCTTCTGTGGGGACTCCGGCTGTGCTGGGAGAAATACTTGAACTTGCCTCTTTTACCTGCTGCTTCTCCAAAAATCTGCCTGGGTTTGGTTCCCTATTTTTCTCTCCCCCCTCCCCCCTTCCCCATCCTTCATATGAAAGGTGCCATGGAAGAGGCTACAGGGCCAAACGCTGAGCCACCTGCCCTTTTTCTGGTCTTCCTTTTTGGTTTTTACTTAACTGTTTCAAAGCCAAGACCTCACACACAAAATGCACAAACAATGCAAATCAACAGAAAAACTGTAAATGTGTGTACAGTGGGCATGGTAGTGTACAAAAGGATTGTAGTTGATCTAATTTTTTTAAATTTTGCCTTTAAGTTATTTTTACTTGGTTTTTTTTTGTTTTTTTGTTTTTTTGTTTTTTTTCCTGGAAAGATGCGCATTCTAACCTGGAGGTCAACGTTATGTATTTATTTATTTATTTATTTGGTTCCCTTCCAGCTCCAAGCTTCCACGGCTGCCGCCATAGTTTTCTTTCATCCTTTTCTTCCTCTGACTTGGGGACCTTTGGTGGGGGGGTGCTACAACATTTGCTCTGTTCTTAGGGTGATGGGACTCAGGCGGGATAGCTGCTGCAGCTCCCTACTGCTGTGGGGTCCCTCCCGCCTGCTTGTCCCAGTGGGATGGGTTCCTTGGGTGATGGGGGAGGGGCATTGCTGACTAGTGTATATAGGATAGATGTATGAAAACCAGTTCTGGGTGGTGTGCCTTCCGGATCCTCTCTGGGGCTGTGTTTTGAGCAGCATGTAGCCTGCTGGTTTTATCTGAGTGAAATACTGTACAGGGGAATAAAGAGATCTTATTTTTTTTTTTTTTATACTTGGCGTTTTTTGAATAAAACCTTTTATCTTAACTTGTGGCTTCTAAGTGTTGTCCATGCAGAGACATGCTAATGTGCATTTATTGCCCACTTGGTAAGTGCCAAAATCCTATCCTGGGAGGCAAAATGGAACTTGCAGCCTGAAGCAGTTTCTTTCAGTGGGGCTTCTGGGGTAATCACTTTCCTGAAGTGAATGTACAGACAAAGGTT
Source organism: Pteronotus mesoamericanus (assembly GCF_021234165.1). Lineage (NCBI taxonomy): Eukaryota > Metazoa > Chordata > Mammalia > Chiroptera > Mormoopidae > Pteronotus > Pteronotus mesoamericanus. Next base: position 7,113,573 of record NW_026555085.1, read on the forward strand.
AGGGAGGCCTTATGTGGACAAGATTGGCTTGAGGGGCCCAGTGAAATCCCAATCTGTTCCTAATGGAAGTTCTAGAGCTTCACTAATAACAGCATGTGTGGCTATTTCCCAGTTCACATTTCATGACATAGCTACTTGTGACTAGTGGCCCTGGAAATACATCATTGCAGAAAGTTCTATTGAACAGCTGAGCGATCAAATAGTCTATTAAACAGTTGCTTTTTTAACTGTCCCACTAGTAGAACTTGGAGCATGTAGCCTTGGTACACATTACATTTATTGAAGAAACTACTCATATTCACTCTGTTGACTGATTCAAGTTTCCTTCATATTTAGTGTGGGGTTTTGTCATGAGCAATAGCAGATGAATGGAAATGTGTTTTTTGACTTAGGGTTTTCCCCTCCAATGTGCTTGACAACAGGTTAATAAAGGCAGTAAGTGAAATGTTAGCTACCATTTTCTTACCCCTAGTTGGGATGATTAGTATTCTTACTATGTAGTTTCTTTGCAGGAATCTGTTTAGGCCCCTTTTTCATTTCTTGAGTTTAGTTTAAATTGTATGGTAAAACTCATGGCCTGAATATAGCCTGAGATGCTGAAAGCACATACAATTTGCATATTAAGTTTTAGTAAAGGTTGGTTTCTTGTTTACGAGCATTGCAGATCTAACATTCTTCCCTGTGGGTCATCTTGTTCTCTCCCCTTAGTGTGTACACACACCCTTTGGACATTGGCCAGGATGATGTCAAGTTGCTTGAGGGTCCAAGCTGCAATGCCCACCACTCATTGTCTACCCATGAGCTTGGCCTAGATCCCAAACCCTAGCTAGCTCTGCTCATGTGGCTGAGGGAGAGGAAGGAAGGATTTCTTGTTTCTGGGGGCTGATTTTCTGAGTTCCTCTTTTCCCTTCCACCCTCACCCCAACACACAAACTACCAGCCTCTTGGAGCATGAGGTTTGCGTGCCTCATCCTTTCCAGTAAAGTTGACATGTGAACAATTAAAAGTTGCTCCAAATTTGTAATGAAATCTAGCAAAGCTCTAACCTTGTTTCCCTTAAAGTGAGTTTCTGGCAGTTTCCCCATCCACTACTGAGACTACTAGGGGCTATGGAAGATGGTGTCTCTGAAGAAATACATACTGTGCTCATATCAGGTGCAAAATACTAGGGGTTGTATGGGGAGGATGAAAGATGATATTTAATCTCTTCTCATGGGTAGTTTAAAATCTAGTGCGGAAAGGGATTCAGATAACTAATATGACTGTGGCCATGAGGATACAGAGGGAGCAGTCACCTTGGGAATTGGGCTTGGCATTTGATTCCTACCATCATCTCTTACCTGGATGACTTGGGCAAGCTGTCACACTCTCTGAGACTAATCCCTAAATAGAGATATTCCCAGAATGTATTATTAGGAAGATCTGAGTTAAATAATGGGAAGATTGAGTTTAAAAATGAATACTGCCCTGGCTGGTGTGGCTCAGTGCTAGTCTGTGAACTGAAAGGTCGCCAGTTCGATTCCCAGTCAGGGCACATGCCTGGGTTGTGGGCGAGGTCCCCAGTTGGGGGCGTGTGAGAGGCAATCGATTGATGTATCTCTCGCACATTAATGTTTCTCTCTCTCTCTTCCTCCCTTTCTTCCCCTCTCTCTAAAAATAAATAAATGAAATCTTTTTAAAAAATGAATATACTTTCATGCAAACGAATGCTATTGCCTGCTTATGGATGCAGATATATATGCAGTAAAAGTATTAAGGCGCACAGGGCAATAAAGTCCCAGAGTCAGGATAGTGGTGATTACTTGTGGGGAGGAGGATGAGAGGTTGTGATTTTGGGAGGGGTAACTGTTTGGGCAATGCTTCATTTCATAAGCCAGACGGTAAAGACTAAGGTGTTTGCGTTTCAAAAAAAAGATTTATTGAATGTATTGGGGTGACATTTGTTAATAAAGTTATATAGGTTTCAGGTGTACAATTCTATAATACATCATCTGTATATTGTATTGTGTGTTCACCACCCAAAGTCAAATCTCCTTCCATCACCATTTATCCCCCCTTAACCTTCTTCTACCACCCCCACCCTACATTATTCTTTACAGCTTTTCATTTACCTTAAATATTTCATGATAAAATTTAAAAAGCAATGAACAAATTAGTTATCACATAGGAGACAGTGCCTACTTGGCTCAGATGATCTGGGAAAGTTTCAAAGAAAAGGTAACATTCGACTGGACTTTGAAGAATGAGTCTCAGTTTTTTCACCTGTAAACTGAACGTGCATCGAGCAGAGAAATCCAGAGGGGCTAATGTTTTCTCCCCATTAGATCAGCGATCAGCACAGAACAGCCTGATGACCCAGTGGTGCACTCCACCTGGTTTTGTAGGGCCTGCAAACAAAGACTGGGTTTTCCATCTTGAAATAGTAGGAAAATTTCAAATAAATATTACTTTGTAACACATGAAGATTATATAAATTTCAACTGTCAGTGTTCATAAATAAAGCTCATCCAGTTATGAATCGTCCATGGCTGCTTTAGCGTTGCAATGGCAGAGTTGAGTAGTTGTGACGTTATGGCTGGCAAAACCAAAAATATTTACCATGCAGCCCTTTACAGAAAAAAATTGCTAACTCCTGCACTAGACCATGGTCTCTCTGATTCATCTGCATCGTTGTTTTTTTTTTTTTTTTTTAATTTATTTATTCATTTTTACAGAGGGGAAGGAAGGGAGAAAGAGAGGGAGAGGGGGAGAAACATGAATGTGAGAGAGAAACATTGATCATAACTAAGGACCTGACCTGCAACCTGGGCATGAGCCACGACCAGGAATCAAACCGGTGACCTTTAGGCTTGCCTGATGATGCCCAACTGATTGAGCCATACCAGGCAGGGCATTTGCATCTTTCTTAACACTTAGCAACAATAGCTAACACTCATTTAGTACCTACTATGTGCCCAGCTTTGCATGTATTAACTTAATCTCATGACAAAGGTCCATGAGGTAGATGCCATGATTTATCTCCATTTTATAGATGGGGAAGACCGAGGTGAAGAGCAGTTAATTCCCATGTCAAAGATCACACACCTAAGAAATGGCTGAGTAAGAATTTGGACCCAGCCATTCCATGCTCATTATCACTCTGCTAAACTGCCTCTCGATAAATATATTTGTGTGGAGTATTCACCTCAAGTTTCCTTCAGGGCTCAGGATCTGGAGGGCAAGGTAGTTTTTGCCTAGACTCCAGAAAGCAGAGTTAGCAGTTCTATTCTGTGGAAGTATTCATTATTGGCTCTTTGAGCTACCCTTCACTTGGGCCTTGGTGAGGAGGAAGAGGTGGAGGCTGACGGTAAAGGGAGGAGACAAGAGACAAGGGGGAGGGGTGATTGGGGTGGAGCAAGGGCACATTTCTTGTAAATGTTGCTCAGCTCCCTCAACCGCTCTGCTGGTTCTTGGAAACCCTTACCACAAAGGACCTATCGAGACTAGTGTTATAGTAGATATGGCCTCATCCCCCAGTTCATTTCCTGCCCAGCCTTGTACTAGTAACCCCGATTGCCAAGAGGAAGGTTACAGTGACCCCTCAGCATTGCTGTGGGAGGAAGTACAAAAATAAGCAGAACTAGGGTCAAGCTGAGAGGGCAGGCTTTATTTTTATTTATTCTAACAGGACATCCGATGTACAGAATTGGATTAATCATAACCCTTGTTTCCTAATACGTTCTCATCCCTGGTCCAAGCATGGCCTGCTGATATTATGTTGGATGGTGAGTTTACCACTAACTCATGAAGCAGGCATTGATAATGACATCCGTCTATTGTTATGATCCTCTCTTAGTCCATTTCTTGCTACTACTTGATATAACCTGCTGTCTTAAATTTTGTTTAACGTTCTCTTATATTTCTTTAAAAAGCTTTAATCTTATAAGCATGTGTTTCTAAAATATGTAGTGTTTAGTTTTAGTTCTTGAACTTTAAATAGCCTGATGCATGCATGTAGTGATCTGGAGCTTGTGCTTTTTTTTTTTTTTTTAAGATTGTATTTATTTTTTAGAGAATGGGGAAGGGAGGGAGAAAGAGAGGGAGAGAAACATTGATCGGTTGCCTCTCATGCACCCACAACTGGAGACCTAGTCAGTGACCCAAGCATGTGCCCTGACTGGGAATCGAACTGGCGACCTTTCAGTTCACAGGCCAGCACTCAATCCACTGAGCCACACCAGCCAGGGCTGGAGCTTGCTCTTTTCATTCAACATTATGTTATAAAGAATCATGCGTGTTGTAGTGCTGGGTCCATTTTCACTCTGGAACATTCCATGATATGGACAGGCATTTGGGTTGTGGCCGATGGAGGCCAGTCTTTAGGGACCCCCTGGGTTAAGTTGCTTAGGAGGTCAGCATGCCCAGCAAGGTGAAGCCCTTGCCCAGTACCACAGTGTGAGAGGTAGTGACCATGTATGTAGCTGTCCCAGATTTGTCCTTGGAGCACCATGCCAAAAACGCTGAGAACTCCTTTTCCATATGCGAGTAGACAGAAGCACGCTTTTCTCATCTGCCCCCTTCAGGGTTCAATGAGATGCCAGCAAACAAACAAGTGTCACAGCAAAGCAAAATGCAATTGCACGAGCTCCCAGTGAGACCCATAGCTTTGGCAGTGACTGTTGTGTATGGGCTGTGGTGTGGAGATGTTAGTGTATGTGTGGTTGTGTCTGATGTGGTGGAGATGATGATATGGCGTGATGGTGTGTGTATGTGTGCACATATTGTATCTTTGGTGAGTGTGGTGAAGCAGGGCAGTATATACATATATGTTCATGCGTGTATCAGCGTGCACATAGTAGTATAGTGGGTGTGGGTGTTGCATACATGTATGGATGTGTATATGCTACTGTACACACATACTCATTCTTGGAGTTACTACCTGTTAACCCCACCTGGACTAGAGTCCTATTTCTTCACTTCACGACTTGGCTGTCTCCTTTTCCTACCTCTGCCCTGATTCTCATCTCTGCCTCACTGCCTTCTCTCAGCTCCCACGTCTTATCTTCTTCCTGATCTCCAACCCAGATTCCTCCTCCCATAACCGCCCACCCAATTCCCTTCATTCCTTTTCACAGTTCCTTCCTCCAGGTGGCCCACCCCAAATGACCTTTGAGCTCTTACCCTTAATTTGACTTTGCAAGCCTCATGAAACTGTTGGGCCAGCCCTCCCTGAAACTCCTCCCCTAGTTTCATGACCCTTGGTTTGCCTTCAACTTCTCTGCGTCTTAGTCCCAAGCCCTCTAGCAGGCAACAGCACTCTCAGATTGGGTAAAGTGAGGAGAGTGTGAAAAAGAGCTCTTTACGAAGGTGTGGGGCAGGTGCTGGGAAACCACCAGGGGCAGTGCTGTATCTTGGGGCTAACAGCCAGAGGGGTGGAGGAGGGGGCGGCAGACGGAACCTCAGGTGTGGAGAAGCCTGCTTGATGAGACCTCTGACCTTCTTCCCAGAGGAGCAGCCAGCCTGTGGTAACCCCAGGGAGCAGGCCAGAGGAATAAATTCCCTGGCCTTTTTTCTCACCCTCTGATCTCCTCCCAACTGGTGTGAGACAGTCCCCCAGGTCAGCCTCTCAGGACCCAGAGCAAGATGGGGAAGGGCAGGGCGTGACTCTGCAGAGACAAAGGGAAGACGCTGATCACAGACTGCAGGTTTCCTCTCTCTACCCAGCTCTCCTGACCATCTTCTCCATTATGATTTCCACAACTCCAGCACAGACTCTTTCCTGGACTCCAGGCTTGGGGATCGGTAGCCTCCTGGGTCCCCCTGTCCAGGGTCTCCCGGGAGCCCAGTAACTGAGTGTCACTAGTGCGCCTGCAGGGCTCATGAAGTTCCTGAGAGACACAGATGCATGCCCACATAATTTTAAGTGCAAACAGTTTGTTTTTTTGTAAAAAAATGACACATGCTTTTTAGTAAAAATACTGGTATAAAGTAAATTAAAGTTATGTGATGCAATGTTATCACACCAGAGAGAAATACTCTTAGCACATCCATATAGATCATATTTTTATGCACATATTTTCTTTATATAATTTCATAGAACAGAGCCATATTTTTGTAAACTGCTCCCCCAATTTAAAACACTCAATTTAACAATATGCCATTGAAATGTTTCCATTTCAAGAACTATGGGTAAAAAATCATCTTGATATGACCATAATACAGATGTACATTATTCATTTGTGTAATTTCCAATTTTCTACAATTTCTACAATTTTCTACAATTTTCATTGTATGAAATATTCTGTTACCAGATAGGGCTTTGGGCAGAGGTTAATTGTTGCCTTTCCAATATCCATTCTCCTTTTCTCCCTTGGTAACAGAACTTCTGATTTTTAGTTGGTCATATGATTTTCCTTACGAATAAAGACTAAGTTCCTCATATTCCCTTGCAGCTAGCTGTGGAGATATGACGAAGTTATGCTCAATGAAATATAAGTGTTGTGGGAGCAGATTCCAGAAAAATTTCTTAAGACAGCTGGCAGGCGCCCTTGACCCAGAGAGCGAAGAATGAGTTCTGTGAGGAGAGGGCCAAGAGGGCGGTTAGGGTGGTAAGGAAACGTGAGCAAACAAGAGTGAGAAGTCCCTTTGGCCACTCCAAGCCCTCATCACTCTCACATTGTTTTGTGACAAGTTTCTAATTTCACCAGAAAAATATTTTCCTTCTTTAAGTTTGTGATTTTTGGAAAAACATGTGGCACGTTTAAATATACTTTCGTTGTGTCTTGGTCCCCATGTCCTCCATAACACGCCTCTCCAACTTTATAATACAAATCAGTTAAAAAATAAGATTTGATATCAATTTAAGTATCATTTATTTGCATCAATCCATGGGAGAAATTATATGATGATATGAATAATCTTAAATGAAAAAGAACTTAAAATGAATATTTGACTCTGAAATGAGTTCCTTTATTATTATTATTATTATATGTTGAATTTAGAGAGAGGGAGGGAGAGACGAAGAGGGAAACATGGATTTGTTGTTCTACTTATTTATTCGTTGGTGGCCTTATTTATTTATTTACTATTTTTTAATCCTCACCCAAGGATATGTTTGTTTATTTATTATTATTTAAAAAATTCTCACTTAAGACATGTTAATTTATTTAAGAGAGAGAGGAAGGGAGAGAAAGAGTCAGAGGGAGAGAAATAAACATCAATTTCTTGTCCCACTTATTTATGCATTCATTGGTTGCTAGTATGTGCCCTGACTGGGGATTGAACCCACAACCTTGGTGTATCTGGACAATTCTCTAACCAGCTCTGCTACCCGACCAGGGCTGAAATGAGTTCCTTAGTTGAATATGTTTTCATTGATGAAGAAAGAGAATAAACTTTTTTTAAATTTAAATTATTTATTTATTTATTTTTAGAGAGAGGAGAAGGGAGGGAGAAAGAGAGGGAGAGAAACATTGATGTGAGAGAGAAACATTAATCGGTTGCCTCTTGTATGCACCCCAGCCAGGGATTGAACTCACAACTCAGACGTGTGCCCTGACCAGGAATCGAACCAGCGACCCTTCTCCTTGCAGGATAACTCCCAACCAATTGAGCCACACCAGTTAGGGCTAAACTTTTTTTTTAAACTAACTTTATTTAGGGATCATTCACTGGGTAGCATTTTAAGTGCACTATTTGATGTGCTTTGACAATTGTACACACCTATGTATCACTGTTAAGCTATAGAGCATTTCTATCACCACCAAAGGTTTCTGAGGTCCTGTGCAATCTCCCCAAGCCAACCCCTCCAGCACCAGACAACCACTGATCCACTTTCTGTCATTACAGATTAGTTTTGTTCATTCTAGAATTTCATTTAAATGGTGTCATACAACATGGGATCATTTTTGAGACCGACCATTTATTGAGTGCCTACCATGTGACAGGTATTTTACAAGTGTACAATCATTTCCCCTTTTAAAATGAGAAAACCAGCCCTGGCTGCAGTGACTCAGTGGGCTGAGCCTCGGCCTGTGAACCAAAGGGTCGCTGGTTGATTACCAAGCAAGGCATATGCCTGGATTGCAGGCCAGGTCCCCAGTAGGGGGCGCAAGAAAGCAACCACGTTGCTGTTTCTCTCCCTCTCTTCCTCCCTCCCTTCCCCTCTGTCTAAAAAAATAATTAAAATCTTTTTAAAAAATAAAAATAAATAAAAATGGGAAAACCAGATTCAGAAATTCAATAATTTACCAAGGTCACATGGTTAGTGAGAGGCAGAGTAGAATTCTAATTTTATCTCTCTCCAAGTTTAAGGTCTTTCTTTATACCTGGCACTGTTTCTGCCCTTGGTTTTGTGTAAGCCCTAAAAGATGAATATTGTAGGGGCAGATGTGAAGTCCAGGTTTACAGTCTTATGAAAAGGTGAGAATAAGGCACATGGAACACCTGGAGAACAGATGAGAGGATACATAAAAATATGTTGTCTGCTTTGTACTGACAAATAGGGACTGGAAACCTAAGAAGAAAATGTCAGCAGAATGCGTCAGGGCAGATTCTCAGGAGGCAGGATTATCCATTATTGCCCTAGGTATTTCCTTCCAACAAAATCATGGAGCTGGGTTGGGAACATCTGACTCAGAGGGGTCTGGATCTCAGGTCTTCATCCTTCCTGCCTGGTCAAATCCATGTTGGAATCTGAAGTTTAGAAAGTCATTATTTAATAAGGCAAACACAGACTCAGTCTCCAAATCCCAGAACAGTAGCACTAGGAGGGCAGCTGAGATGCTCCAAGGAGTTTAAGAACAAGCAAAAGAAAAACAGACAATTCTCCAGCCTCTATAGGGTAGGTCATGTTTATAAAGTATGTTTATCATTTGTTTGAAATTCAACACATCTTCCCAGAGAAACCACATTACAAGTGGAGGTTGGGCTCTCAGATCCACACTCAAATGCTGAGTTAATGCTGAGGTGGCTGAAATACCATACAGTTGCTATGAAAACAATACTGTGGCAGTTCTAGAACTCAGACAAAACCGTAGACTGTGAACTCATAGACAACTTGAGTTGTTGTCTAGACCTCCCTCCTATCTGCCTCAGGGATCGGCTCCAACATATCCCTTGGCATTCTGACTTAGCCAAGTCCACCCCCACTTGCAAGATAGAAAATTCTTCCTGGTTTCAAGCTGAAGTTTGTCTTCTGCTACCTTCCCTTCCTTGGTCCTAGCTTTACCCTCTGATTCTACATGAATCTGGTCACTCTCCCATGTGACAAGTCTTCAAGAGTTGATGGGTATTCATTTTACTATTTTTTAAAACTTTTCTGTGTGTTTGAAATTTTTCATAATAAAGTTGCAAGACATTTGTGAAAAAAAATGTTCAAGTGCCTGTCACCTCAGCATTTTCTCTCTAAAACTTACAAGGATGAATAGTAATCAGGAAAAATGATCAACCTACTTGAAAATAATGTGACCACAAAATACCCAACACAAATCAGACATCTGTCAGCACAAGAAAAACGGCAGACGAGCCAGCCAGCTTCTTCTCCACTGAGATGAATGATAGAAGCCTAAGACAAAACCTTTTTTTCTAGGACGTTGTAAGGAATATTTGAGACTATTTCAAAGAAAGTATAGGGTGGGCCAGGCCCATAGAAAATGCTACTAAATACAGTCAATAGTCATCATTCACAGTATTCATGTTCTATAAAGTTGCTGCAAACACTTGAATTAGTGAATACTGAATCACTGCTCTTGGGGGAAAGATGGGGTCAGGTTCCTGTGAACCTCTGGTTCGCAAACATTTTATGTGTGTTTCTCTTTAAAGACATCTTGTTTAATGGATATACAGTAAGCCCTCACAGTAAGTTGATGATAGTGAATGTTCTGTGATTTTGGTGAAATGACATATGAAGAAGCCAATTTTACCATAGGGTAATTGATATAAACAAGGGTTAAGTTCCTACAGCTGCTCATCAGCATTACAATGAAATGATGTTGAACAAAGCATTATTCAAGGACCTGCTGTATTATTGACTCACTCACATTGAACTCATGGCCAATAGCCTTGTAACTCAGACCCAAGGGAAGCTTACCTATCACCTGTATTTTCTCTGTAAGGCATGCCACAATCTTCCTGCTTTTAGAATACTAGACAGCATTTCAACACTACATTTGAGGGCCGTGTTAAACAGCAAAGTCACCGACAAAAAGCACAAAAATGTGAAAAACATGACAAAAAAAGACACTTGTTTAGAAAGCTGGGACAGAAAGACAGAGAAAACAAGCCCTAGATGGGTAGCTCAGTTTGTTAGACCATCATTCTGATACGCCAAGGCTGTATACAAGAAGCAACTGATGAATGCTTCAGTAAGTGAAACAGCAAATCTATGGTTCTCTATCTCTCCCTCCCCACCCTCCATTTCTCCTTCCTTCTTCTCATTCTCTAAAATCAATAAATAAAATTTAAAAAAAAAAGGAGGCGGCAGAGAAAGCATTGCTTTGTTCCACCTTATTCCACTTGGCAATGATGGACAAGTCACGTGCTTTGGGTGACTCAAGTTTTCGATGCTTTGCACATGTCTGCAATGACCAGGAAAGCACTGTGAGTATTGATTGTGGGATCACAAATAAATTTTAGTGAGAAGGTAAATTCAGAAATATAGAATCTGTGAATAATAACGATAATTGTCCTCTTGATTATGGAGGTTTTTTGTTTTTGAGGGTTTTTTTCATTCGTTTGTTTTTGTTTTTTAAAAAACCTTTCTTTCATATACTTTTATTTTTTTTGGAGAATCACGAAGTAGGCAAGGTAGATGATCTTACCCCTGTTCTATAGATGTTTGGGGTGACAAGACCAAAACCAGGACTTTAACCTCCTGTTCCAGGACTTGTCCACTACAAGTGGGTTTTTGTTCCAGTTACCATAAAGTGTGATTATTCAAGCCTACCCAGCTGCTACTCAATTTTTAACTCTTTGTTTCCAGTCATCTAGACATTCAGTTAAGGAAGTGATTTTTTTATGCAAGTATTTACATCATTATGGTTTCCTGGATATTTATTTTATTCTATGGGTTATAAAATCCAATATGACTGTTGCTCACTGTGTTGCTCAGGCTGTACCGGCTTTGGCCATTGGGAGTGCCTTCAGGTTGGTTCCTGGTCCAGGTTGGTTTTTGGTGGGCTCCCATTCTTTTCTCGGCACTTTCCTACTTCCTGACACTGCAAGATGCCCCAGATTCATCCTGTGTTTTACCTCCCCAAGCCCAGAATCAACCACTTCTCCAGAGTACCTTAGGCCCTTTTAATGAAGAATGGCACTTAAAAACCAAATCTGAGATCTGGTTGTGCTCGTTGCTGCTGGACTGTCACTGCTCCTACACCCTCTCAGGGGTCAGAGCCAGGAAGTATGTGTATATATACTCATCTCTGCATGAAAATAGTTCTATATTTACTTCAGTATCTATTCATGATACCAGTTAAGGAGCTTTTTATGAAGGATTTTCTATGTTTTTTACAGCCTAGCATGTAGTAGGTTTACAAAAAATATTTGCTAAATTGAATTGAACTCATTAGAAAATTAGGGGAACAATGTGGTGCGGAAAAGTGTCCGGGGATTGAAAGAAAGAACAGATAATTGAGTCTTTGTCAACTGGTGACACTGAAGGGGCCTGGCCTTGGGTTCAGAGATCAAGGTTCAAGGACCAGCTCTTGCCACTGAGCCCCAGGACCTTGAATCAGTTACCTAACCCCTATGGGCCTAAGTTTCCCATCCATAAGAAGAAGGACTAACTGGGCTAAGTGATCCTTAAGATTCCTTTCAGTTTAGGAGTACAAATCTAATCATATCACTCACTTGCTATAAGTATCTTTTAAGGGCAGGCAGTTTCTCTATTTTTTTCTAAGTACAATCCACAGTAAAAAATATAATTTACAGCATGAGCTGGTATGTTTGTGAGTATAACATTTACAAGGTCTGTCTGGAAAAAGTCCAACCATTGTTAATATAATAAGAACAGTTTGTGTGACATTAGTGTAACCTGGCAGCCAAGGAGAATGGAGCAGAGTGTGCTTGTGTGAACAATGACAATTTCACTGATTTCACTCTACCAGTCAGTGGGGACAGTAGATGCTGTTGAGTGAGCATATGAACTGTGTGGCTGTTGCATTCAAGATGACTGAGTGACTCAAGCAATGAATCTGCATCAAATTTTTGCCTTAACCTTGAACATTCCTCCACAGAAACTATTTGGATGATTCAGAAGGCTGCAGCTATGGGTACTGGTGATTGGCAGCTTCATCATGACAATATGCCTGCTCATGCATCACATCTTATGCAGAGTTTTTTGGCAAAAGATCAAATCACCCAAGTGACTCAGCTCCCCTACAGCCCAAATTTGGCTCCCTGCTACTTCTGGCCTTTCCCAAAACTAAAATCACCTTTGAAAGAGAAGGGGCTTCAGACCACCGACAAGATTCAGGAAAATACAATGGGGCAGCTGATGGCAATTGGGAGAACTGTGTGAGGTCCTAAGGTACCTTCTTTGTAGGGGACTGAAGTATCATTGTCCTTAGTACAATGTTCCTTGTATCTTGTATCTTCTTCAATAGAAGTTTCTTTTTTTCACGTTACATGGTTGGATACTTTCTGGACAGACCTCGTATATGTACATGAAAATGTGTGTGTGTGTATTAGAGAATGGTCTGAGATAATGAAACAGAAATGTGTGTCTTTTTAAAAAAAAATCCTCACCCAAAGATATTTTTATTGATTTTAGAGAGAGAAAGGGAGAGAAAGAGAGAGAAACATTGGTGTGAGAGAAAAACATTTATTGGTCACCTCCTGTACACACCCTGACTGGTATGTGTCTTGACCAGGTGTTGAACCTGCAACCTTTTTGTGTAAAGGATGATGCTCCAACCAACTGAGCCATCCAGCCAGGGTGTAAGCATGTCTTAAGTAAAATAGAAGTTAACCTTTCTTCCATATAACTTGTCTTCTCTTTTGTAGTCTGGGAGTGTGCTTTTCAAGGCTCTAACACCATCAATACACAGCTTCCAAGTCTGAGCCCAAGGTGACAGCTCCAGTTCCTACTGTCATGTCTATATCCCAGCCAATGGGAAAAGGGAAAGGCACAAAGGAGAGCAGGCCATTCCTTTTAGGAGCAGAACCCAGAAGTGGCTCAACAACTTCTGCTTCTACTCAATTGTCCAGAAGTCAGTCACGTAGCCACACCTGACTGCAAAAGAGGCTAGAATATATAGTCTCTAGCTGGGAAGCCATGTACCAACACTTGGGGATCTGTTATTAAATGAAGAGAGGAGATGCCCTGGCTGGGCAGATCAGTTGGTTAGAGTGTTCTCCTGATACACCAAGGTTGCAGGTTCAATCTCCAGTCAGGACACATACAAGAAGCAACCAATGAATACATAATTAAATGGAAAAACAAATCGATGTTTCTCTCTCTCTCTCTCTCTCTCCCCCCTTCTTCCTTCCTCCTTCTCTCTAAAATTAATAAATAAAACTTTATTTTATTTCATTTAAAAATGTTATTTATTCTTTTTAGAGAGATGAGAGGGAGAAACAGGGAGAAAAAAATTGATGTGATAGAGAAACATCCATCGGTTGCCTCTTGCATGCCCCCAGCTGGGGACCTGGCCCAAAACCCGGGCATGTGCTCTGACTGGGAATCGAACCAGCAACTCTTTCAGTCCACAGGCTGGTGCTCAGTCCACAGAACCTCACCAGCCAGGGCAATAAATAACATTAAAAAAAAAAATGAACAGAGGAGAATGGGTTGATGGAACACTGCCACAATATATAAAACTGAAACAACATTTGCACAAAATTGTACTTACTCTTAATACAAAAGTACTGGGTTTCTCTATTTTCTCTTAGTCTATTTCATTCCATTTCTTTTTCATTTTTAAACAACTGGTCTTGACCTACTAAGATGACTTCACCACACTTGAATGGGTTGCAATCCTCATGCTGAAAAATATTTTCCCATGGCAAAGTGCAGAGTTGTCCTTGGCACAGCACAGTGGTATCTTCAAGACAGGGCCACTGCTCGCTCTGCAGCCTCCTTGCTGGCTGCCGCCCCCAGCACTGCAGAATCCATTGAGCTCCCACGTCCCAGACTCACCATGGTGTTCCCTCCATCTGGGATGCCTTCTGTCCCCCTTTACCTCCCCTATCTCCACCCAAACTATTGGCCTGGCAAACCATCTTCATTTTTCAAAGCCCAACTTGTGCGTCCCCTCTAATAAGCCTGTTCTTACTCCTAAGTCACCTACAATGTTGATCCTCTCCTTGGTGCTGAACCCCTTAATGTCCCATATCCCAGTTTATGTTCTTAGCTGTCATCTTTCCCTCCTACTCTGTGAGCCCCTCAAGGGCAGAAAAACAGGTCTCATCTACCTCTCTATCACCAGGACCTTTCTCAAGGCTCAGCACAAAGTCCAGGTCCAATGCACGTTTGTTGAGTTGACCAGATGGGCCATTTCTTTTGGAGGAGGGGAAGCCTGCCCCGATTACCTTAGGCAGAGTCACTTCTACCTCTGCTTTGCTCTCCTAATGCTTTCCTTGAGCCTCATACACTGCCTGACTGTGATTAACTAATTGAAGGGCCCTGGAGCTGGGTTGCCTGGGTTCAAATCCCAGCGGTGCCACTTTGTATGTGACTCTAGAAAAGTGACTTAAACTTCCCCAGCCACAGCTTTCTCATCTATAAAGTGGGGGAAATAATACAATTTATTTCATAGGGAATTAAATTAGTTCACTCATTTGAAGCAGTACCTAGCAAACACTCAATCGGCGCTAGTTATTAGTGGCTATTTTCTTTCTGGCAGGAGGATGGCCTCTGCCTCACTCCTACTGTCCTCAATTCACCCCCTCATCCAGCCTCTAGGACCACAGCTGCAAGGGAGTCAGGAACATTTGGTTCAGGAAGATGCATTGGAGGGGCTGCGAAGGATGCTGGATCTGTCAACCCACCACATTCCCCATGCCCCTCCTCACTCTGCTCTAGTCACTGGCCTTCTGACTATTCTTTGATCACAGCAAACTTGTTCCCACTGCTTGGAACTTTGCATTTGCTGTTCCCTCTGCTCAGAATGCCCTTCCCACAGAGCTTCACAGTCCTGGCAGAGTTTCACCTCCCCAGAGAGGCATTTCTTATCCAAAGGCCTCCTAGATGCCCCCTCTACTGGGTCTTGGGCCTGCTTCTGAAACAACCAATCACAAGAGGCTGGAATTATTAGAAATGGCTGTCTCACTATCTGGAATAAAACTATATTGTATCACCTTGTTTCCTTTTCTTCTTTGCACCTATCAGCAGCTGAAATTATGATATATTCTTGGATATTCCCTTATTTATAACTTGTCTTCCTTGTTTAGAATATAAGTTTCATGAGGGCAGAAACTTTATCTGTTTTATTTACCCCTGTAGCTCTAATATCTAGAACAGGGCCTGATGTATAGCATGCGCTCAATAAACATTTGTTAAATGAATCACTGAGAAATAGAGATAGTACAGCACTTTGAACTTACCTCTGTTACTTAATTTATTATACGATATTGTAATTACTCCCTTCTTAATTCAAGACTAAGACTGCATCCTATTTTTCTTTGTTTTTCATTTGTTTGTTTTGCCTCACTTCTTACAACAATGCCCAGCAAATACTTGGCAAGACATGCATTTTGATAAATGAATAAATGAAAGAAAGAAGGCATGAATGCACATGTTTATGAAGCATAAGTATGTCCCAGGATGTCAGAGGAGGGGGAAGGAGGGTGGTTATTGCACAAAGGTGATCAAATGCTAAATAAAATAATCTAATCGTGCCAAATAATGCAATAAATCCTTGGATGGGAGGTTGGGGCAGGTGGGGGGAGGCTGAGGTCAGGGTAGCTGGCAGCAGGTTCAGTCAGAGCAGAGGAGGATGCAAGGAGCTGGGAAATCTTGAAAAGGAGCCGCCAAGCCCTAGTCAGTGTGGTTCAGTTGATTGGGCCTCGTTCCCACAAAGAGACAGGTCGCTGGTTCTATTCCCATTAGGGCACGTGCCTTGGTCGTGTGTTTGGTCCCTGGTCCAGGTATATGCCTAGGTTGTGGGTTTGGTTCCCAACTGGGGTGTGTACAAGAGGCAACTGATCGTTGTTTCTCTCCCACATCAATGTTTCCCTCCCTCTCACTCTCCCTAATAAATAATTAATTTAAAAAAAGAAGAAAAAGAGTTACCAAGTATCTCTTTGCAGATTTGATAGAATCTTTAGTTGCCTGGGCGCTTCTTACAACTACTGCTCCCAAACCTTCTGAAAAGGATCCTTTGTCCCCCTACACTCTGTTTGAGAAGGAAGAGGGCTTCAAGTTCCTCTCTCCAGTTCATTCATAAAATACATCTTGTCAGTGTCACGCTCTTAGGGTGAGAATAAAACCAACATTCCCCTTTAAGTAAAATGTATTTTAGTGTTGCCCCTCATGGAATATATTTTTGAAGGAAAAAGACATTTTTGGGAGGAGGCAGAAGGAGATTTTGAAACAAAAATGTGACTTTTTTGAACCTTTAATATGTAAGTTATTTCTGATAATCACCAAATAGCTGTTTAACTCAGCCTTTTATATATACACAAAATGCAAACACATACATACACAAATACACACACAAAACCAATGTATGCAAATAGAAACATCCATATTCACAAACCCAGGTATACAAACACACGCAGTCATGTGCACAAACACGCGCGCGCGCGCACACGCCCTTGTTTAGGAAACAAAATTAATGCAGTCAGAAGGCATTTGTAAAGCCTCTTTCCCAGGGAAGAAAATCATAATTTATTTATGAAAAACAGTTTAAGCATTTAAACAAGTTTCTGTTTCACTGGTGATTGGCGCAAGGACAAAGGCAAGGGGAAGGAAGCCGAGGAGCTTTCTCACAAGCGGCTGGCCTCCGTGAGAGCTATCCGGACAGTCAGGGGCCCGGGGACGGGCTCTCAGGGGCCTTCGGGAACCACTTGTTGGGTAGGCAAATTGACTGGGGGAAAAAGAGCGAAGCATCAGTCCCGATGTACAGACCAATAGTCAGACAAGACCAAAGCAAGAAAAAAGAGGGCTTCAAAGGCCGAGAGTAGTAGCCGTTGATGGCTGAAGGGAGTTTTGGGGGGAAGACAGCAGGGAAAATGGAGATCTGAGGCCGTGAGGAAAGAGAAGTAAAACAGACAAACATTTGCACATCTTGAAACCAGTGGGAGAAGTCAACACAGAATGAAGTCTGTCCTCTGTGGACATGCTGCTAGAAGAAATTTTGAGTACCTGGGGAGAGCAGTGAGATGGGAAAGAAAGATGCTCAAAATAGCAGCGGCCACTGAGAAGGCCGTGGGAAAAGGGAAGACCCTCTTCTCTCTGGGGAAGTTCACGCCCGCTTGCTTTCCTTTGACACCATCTTCCCCTGAACAGAGCCCCTTCCTTCACCCCAGGTGGAAACGACAGATGAGAGCTTAACAGTGTGACTATCCCAGGAGTATTTGCACCTTCTCCAGCTCCCACATTTCTATTTCCTCCCCTCCCTTCTCAGAGCTAAATGATACTCTCTTCTAGGACTCAGCCTAAAGGTCCCCTCCTCCTGGAAGACTTCCCTGACTTCTATTCTCCAAGGACTGGGACTTGTTCTGCGGCTCCCAGCACCCATCATACTGGGTGTAAACGGCCCTGAGTGATCCAGCCCCTCAGTGGTCTGGGAGCCCCTGGAATGTGGTCTGTGCCATGCTTTCCTGTGTATTCCATACTTCCTAGCTCAGGATGTACAAACCCAGTGAGGAAAGGGAGGAAGGCTGGAACTCTTCATTCACAGGCACGGGTAACAGCTCTCAGAGTATTGTCCTTCCCAGGGGCTCCTGTATTGTTCCAAAGGTTTGTTTTAGGCTTGGTGAGGGAGCGCTGGGTTGTGAGGTGGTGTTTCTGGTGTCAGCAGCTGTTGCAAGGGAAAAGGATTAAGGAAGGGGAAAGGGACAAGAAAGCTGCAACCAGGTCCTCTGTGGATATTTTACCACCTTTACAGTGTTCACCAAAAACTCCAGAAATGAGTGAGAGAAGAGGGATCAGGAAGGGGAGGCTGAAGAGCAGCAGGAATCTGCCCGTCACCAGCCCATCCACCGTAGCCACCATTTGGAACACAAGGAAAAACAGACCATTCAGTTCTGCTGAGGGTTTATGTCCGTTCAGTCCACAAACACTTTTTGAGTGTCCCTTACATGCCGGGCATTGTTTTAGGTATGGGAAAACAGCAATGGAGAAATATGGTGCTCATGTTTTGGGGGGATGGAGAGGTAAGTCAGGTGATAGGAGGGTGGGGAGGGGCTGTTTCACACAGGTTGGTAGGAAGGTCTCTCTGGTGACTTTTGAGCAGATGTCTGAAAGAAACAAAAGAGGAAGCCAGTCGTTGGTTATTCAGAGTAAGAATATTCCAGGCTAAAGGCATAGCATGTGCAAAAGCCCTGAGGCAGGCATGTGCCAGGTGTGTAAGAGGAACTGCAGGACGTCAGTGTGGCTGGAAAAGAGGGACAAAGTGGTTTGAAAGGAGATTGGAGGGATGATAGGGAACTAGATCACTTAGCACCTAGAGTGACATGGCAAGCACTCCGGGTTTTACCCTGAGTGTGGTGGAGAGGATTGGTAGAACATGAGGAGAAGACAGACACAGTCTGACTAAGGGCTCAGCAGGATTCCATTGGCTCTTGGGTGGAGAACTGACATAGAGTGGACAAGGGTGGTGTTGGGGAGACAGTACATTGTTGCTGCAATAGCCTGGGCGAAAGACCGTGATGGCTTAGGCTAGGGTGGGGGCAGCAGAGGTGATGGGAAGCAGTAGATCTGGATCTGTATTGAAGATGAAGCTGATAGGGTTTGTTGGGGGCCCAGGCTACATTGAAGGGGAGGTGATGAGTGTGCAGGGATCGTTGGGAGCCGTGTTCAAAGAGCCTGCTACAGCAGGAAGCATCCTGATCAAATGCACAGTTCGGGGCAGAGGTCCAGGCTGCAGTTGTCGTATGGAGATTATTGTAATGGGTCTGGGTCAGAGCTGGAAGTGACTGAAACAGAGGAGAGAAGGGGACCAGGGACTGAAGCTGGAGCACTGCAGAAGCAATGGAGGGTGAGGGCAGCCCTGGTGTCTGGGGCCAAGAGAAGAGACTGTTTGCAAAACAGGGAGGGATCGACTGGGCAAAAGCCACAAAGAGGTCCTGCAAGAGAAGGCCGAGAACTGAACCTGGGGTTAGGCAATGTGGAGATCACCTTCCCAAGAGCAGTCTCAGTGGAGTGAAGTGGGTTCTAGACAGAATGGGAGGCCAGGAAGTGGAGGCAGAAGCAAACAACACGTTGGAGAAGTAAAGGAGTAAAGGGGCACCAGCCTTGTATCTGAGCACCTTAAGTTGTCCCGCATCAGGCAGCTCATAATTCTGCCCTCCCTCCACCTCTTCTCTACACAGGTCTCCTGTCTCCCAGTCTCCCATCACCGCCCCAGCTGGGATGGGGGAGCAGAACCCTGAAGTCAGCTCAGGTTTTATTTTTTGTTTGTGGTAACAAGTTACAACCAGTCAGGGTACGCCTTGCGAGAATAGTGCAGGGACTCACTCTCAGGCCTCGGTCATCAGCCTGAAGTTTCTTAAATGCTAAATCAGCCACCTCTACGGATCTGGCCACGGCTGCAAACTGCCCCAGGCAAAAGTTTGTTGCTGACTTCCATCTGGTGGTCATTTTGGGAACTGGCCTGGGTCCAAAGCCATCATGAGGTGGTGAGAAGAGTTGAGAGGGAAATGTTAGAATAGCACTAGGCACTCTTTAAGTGTTCAATTAAAATGGGCTACTATCATTATGCTTATGGTTCAGGGGAGTGTGGTCAAAACGTTGAACTCCCAGTACTTTTTGAAGGAAAAAGAAATATCCTAAAAGGAGGTACTCCCACCTCTTTTTCTTTTTCTTTTTCTCTTTTTTAAAAATCTTAGTAAGAGTCTTTCAGGAGACCAAATAAGAAGTTTGTGTATGAAGTCAGATGATCTAGATTCAAATCTTTCTTTTACTACTATGTGACCTAGATCACATCACTGAAGTGTCTTGAGTCTCAGTTTCATCAAACTATAAAATGGAAATATTAGGATTAAAACCATACAAGGTAGTGATGCCCTGGCTGGTGTGGCTCAGTGGATTGCATGTTGGCCTGCGAACCAAGGGGTTCCATTCCCAGTCAGGGCACATGCCTGGGTTGCAGGTTAGGTCCCCAGCAGCGGGCACACGAGAGACAACCACACACTGATGTTTCTCTCCCTCTCTTTTTCCCTCCCTTCCCCTCTCTCTAGAAATAAATAAAATCTTAAAAACAAACAAACAAACAAACAAAAACCACTATAGAAGGCAGTGAATGTATGAATGTAAAGAGCTCTCAGAAAAGATGTTCTTCATTAAGATGTTCTTCATTAGTTAACAGTAGTGATATCCCAGCTCTCAATGCTGGCCGTATTGCTTTAAAATAATGGTTCTCAACTGGGGGCAATTTTGCCCCCTAGGGAATATCTGGCAATGACATATTTTTTAAAAATTTTTATTTATTGATTTTTTTTGAGAGAGAGAGGAAGGGAGAGAGAGAGAGAATCATTGGTTTGCTGTTCCACTTATTTATACATTCATTGATTGACTCTTATATGTGCTTTGACTGGGGATTGAACCCACAACCTTGATGTATCAGGACAATGCTCTAACCAACAGAGCTATGTGTCCAGGGTGGCAATGAGATGTTTTTGATTATCACAAGGGTCGGGGGGGATGCTAGTGGCACCTAGTGGTCGTAGGCCAGGGATGCTGTTAAACAAATTGCAATGCATAGAATAGCCCTCTATAAGACAGAATTATCCAGTCCAAAATGTTAATAGAGCTTAAACTGAGAAACTTTGGAGCTTTCTTTTTAAGTTTTAAACTGATAATTCTTTTTTTAAAATTATATTTTATTGATTATGCTATTAGAGTTTTCCCAGTTTTTCCCTCTTTGTCCCCCTCCACCCAGCACAGCACACTCCCCCAGGCAATCCCCACACCATTGTTCATGCCCATGGGTTGTGTGGATAAGTTCTTTGGATACTCTGATTCCTATACTGTACTTTACATCCCCATGGCTATTTTGTAACTACCTATTTGTACTTTTTTAAAAAATATATTTTATCGATTATGCTATTATAGTTGTCCCATTTTTTTTTCTCCTCTTTATTCCCCTCCATCCTAGACTCCCCTTCCACCAGGATCCCCATCCCCATTTGTTCATGTCCAGGGTCATACACATAAGTTCTTTGGCTTCTCCATTTCCTATATTATTCTTAAACTTCCCCTGTTTATTTTGTACCTACTATTTATGCTTCTTATTCCCTGTACCTTTTCCCCCGTTCTCCCCCCTGCCCCTCCTCTCTGATCTCCATTTCTGTGATTCTGTTCCCATTCTAGTTGTTTGCTTAGTTTTTTTTGTTTTTTGTTTTTTTAGGTTCAGTTGTTGATAGTTGTGAGTTTGTTATCATTTTCTTGTTCATAGTTTTTGATCTTCTTCTTTTTCTTAGATAAGTACCTTTAACATTTCATATAATAAGGGCTTGGCAATGATGAGTTCCCTTAACTTTACCTTATCTGGGAACCACTTTATCTGCCCTCCCATTCTAAATGATAGCTTTCCTGAATAGAGTAATCTTGCATGTAGGCGCTTACCTTTCATGACTTTGAATACTTCTTTCCAGCCCCTTCTTGCTTGCAAGGTTTCTTTTGAGAAATCAACTGATAGTCTTCTGGGAACTCCTTTGTAGGTGACTGCCTACTTTTCCCTTGTTTCTTTTAAGGTTCTCTCCTTATCTTTAATCTTGGGTAACTTAATTATGATGTGCCTTGGTGTGTGCTTCCTGGGGTCCACCTTCTTTGGGACTCTGAGCTTCCTGGATCTCCTGGGGATCTATTTCCTTAGCCAGATTGGGGAAGTTCTCCTTCATTATTTTTTCAAACAAGTTTTCAATTTCTTGTTCTTTCTCTTCTCCTTCTGGCACCCCTATGATTCAGATGTTGGAACGTTTAAAGTTGTCCCAGAGGTTCCTTAGTCTCTCCTCACTTTTTTGAATTCATGTACCTTCATTCTGTTCTGGTTGACTGTTTATTTCTTCCTTCTGCTCCAAATTGTTGATTTGAGTCCCAGTTTCCTACTCTTCACTGTTGATTCCCTGTATATTTTTCTTTATTTTACTTTGCATAGCCTTCACTTTTTCCTCCATTTTGTGACCCCACTCCATCATTTCTGTGAGCATCGTGATTACCAGTGTTTTGAACTGTGTGCATCTGACAGGTTGACTGTCTTTTTTTCGCTTAGTTCTATTTTTGGAGCTTTGATCTGTTCTTTCATTTAGGCCATATTTCTTTGTCTTGGTGCTCCTGTTACGTTGTAAGGGGTGGAGCCTTAGGTATTCACCAGGGCGGGGCAAGCCAGGTCTCTCTGTTGTGGCGCTGTCTGTGGGGGAGGGGTCAGAGAGGGAGCAATGCTGCTTGCTCGGCTCCCAGCTGGTTTTCAGTCACTTCCCCTGCTACCCACAAACAAATTGGACCCTTCTAGTGCTGATTCCCAGGTGGGTGGGTTGTGTACGTTCTAGGATCCTGTGGCTCTCTCCATCGGACTCTCCTGTGAGACTGAGAGTTTCTTCCGCTGCCGCAACCCCCACAGGTTTTTACATCCAAAGGTTTCGAGGCTTTCTTTTCCTGTACTGGAACCCTGGATTATGTGGTCTGTCTTGCTCCCCAGCTGTTCTTCCTGGTTTATCCGCATGCAGATGTGGGACCACCAGGTCCATCAGCTACCACCTTGCTGTGTGTCCTCTCCATACTGGCTGCCTGTATCTGCATCCCCTACTGGTCTGGATGAAGGTTTCTTCTTTAGCTCTTTGGTTGTCAGACTTCCATACAGTTCGATTTTCTGGCAGATCTGGTTGTTTTTAGTCGTTAAATTTTTTGTTGTCCTTCTTTTGGTTGTGTGAGGAGGCAAAGTATATCTACCTATGCTTCCATCTTGGCCAGAAATCTGGAGCTTTCTTGAATGGGTATTCTTTTTGCCATGTTAAAAACCAGCATGAGGAAGTGCTTTTTGAAAAGTACGAGGGAAGCAGAGTGATGCTTGATGCTGGAAAGGGGTTCTTGCAATGGTCACATGCAGGAGCAAAGAGAGGCTCCATATGACCATGCTCTCCAGAGTGACAGCTACAAGCCAGCCGAATGTGGCTACTGACATCAAAATGAAAGAAAACGTTGAAAAATCCTGGGTTGTAAGAGTCACACTTCAAGCATTCTGGAGCTACATGTAGCTAGAGGACAGCACAGAGACAGAACATTTCTATCAGCATAGAAAGTTCTGTCAGATATAACCAGGCATCTGTGGGCAACCCACATGAGAAAAACTAGAAACTAAGGACATACAGAGAGGAGGAGACCATAAGAGACAACAGTATGCACCACTGAGATGGCTAGGTAAGTACACATATAATTCAATGCTAAAACAAGTCACAAACACACACATGCATAATAATTGATTGATGCAACCCTCCCCCACACCAAGAATCACTCTTAAATGCATAAAACTCAAGAACCCTGAAAAGGCAAGCAGAGCCAATAGAAGGCAGGTAGGGAAAGGGGGGTTCCATTGTTGGGGAGCACTGTCCTCTCTCTCTCCTTCCTGGCTCTGTTCAGTTTATCTTGCGGTACATCATCCCTGGCCCAACAGATGGCCACGAGTCGACTGTACTGATGGACGAGTGCCTGCGGCGGCTTATCTTGCTTAAAGTCTTGGGGTCCTTATAAAGGGTGTATGTATACTTGATGATAAAGGGCAGACAGGAGAAGTGCAGGAACATACGGGAGATTTGGAAGATCAAGTGCAGGTAACCCAGCTCCTTGAACTGCTCTTTGATGATCCCATTGGTGAGCAGGACCATGGAGAAGCTGGTGAGCTCATAGGTGGCAATCCATATGGCATAACACAGCAATCCCATGTATTTGTTCACGTGGATGCAGTACAGGAGCAAGGAGCTGACGATGATGGTGATGGTGGATAGGCTAATGCTGATGTTCTTTTTGTTGGTCAAGATCCAGGAGGCTATCCCATACTTTATGTCCATGTAGATGTCAAACTTGTCCTCGTAGCCAAGGAACACAACCTCGTTCAAGTCTAAGATGAGGAACTGGATGGTGTTGAGGATAGAGAAGGTGCCCGCCAAACGGGAGAACATCTTGTCATTCATTTTATACTTGTTTTACCAGAGCATCTCCTGCAGGGGAAAAAAAAATCATGGAGCTATATGACAAGATGGCAGAGCCAGCCCTAGACATATTCCCCCCAAACACTAGAGGTAAATGGGGAGCTGAGAGTACCAATGGTACATGGACAGGCTACAGGTTGGATGGGGATGGACGTCTGGTCCTTGCTCTGACCTAACTAGCTATCGGTGACCACATCATTGGGATGGGACATCAGTGGTCTGAGATGCTCCTCAGGAAGCTTCCAGCTCTGCTCTTCCAGCTCCTGCTGTGCTTTAAGGTGGCAAAAAGTGTGTTGCTATTGGGGTCAGGCTGTGGGAATTAGGAAACTCCTGTATCTGGAATAATGATTGAGTCAGTTCTGGGCTCCCCTCTGGGATGTTTGTTTCTCTGAGGTCAGAAAACTAGCATGGCCCCTAAGGGCCTGGAATCAGGCCTGTCCCTCCGCAGAATGCCCTGTCTTTCCTTCCAATGCCTCACTAATGGCATTTCCCCACTTTACTCCCTGAGTCTGATTCAGTGTTGTTCGAAGTCAGAATTCAACCAGCAGTGAGTGGAATGGGGGAAGGTTTGTGGATCTAACTTACTACCTTCTCTGCCCAAGACGAAGGTATCTCAAGAATAAGCCACCATCACAGAGCCAAAGACCCAGCAGGCCAATGTCCAGCTGCAGCATATGTCAAACCTGAGCTCTAGAGGCTGGCTCCAGCCTTGGGGACATGCCCAGAGCCCAAGCCGACCCTGCTGAAGTCACGTTTATTACAGAGGACCCGAGGCTGGGGTGACCTGGGCCCACTGCAAATGTCTCTTCCAGTCCATATCACCTTCTTACCAGCTCCCAGTTCAGAGAATTCCAGAGCAAAGCTCCAAAATTCCTCTTCTTCTCTCAGCACACTGGTGAGCTACCACTGTGAGGGGAGAAGAAAGGGAAACAGTCACACATGAGGGGAATGTATGCAGTCCTCAGGCTGATATGTTTCTGAGGGTTGGAAACCTGATGTGGTCTATTTCTGAGGTGATTGGAACAGTGCTCCTGTTCAGTCCTGTCAGAGCAGAGACAGGCTGCCATAAACCTCCCTCTAGCCTTCTCATTCACCACTCACCCTATCAATTGCAAATATTCTTTTCTTTCTTTAATTTTGGCTAGTAGCAAATTTTTTAAAAAATTTAGATTTTATTTATTTATTTTTTTAGAGAGAGTGGAAAGGAGAGAAGAGAAACATCAATGTGTGATTGCCTCTCGCATGCCCCCTACTGGGGACCTGGCCCACAACCCAGGCATGTGCACTAACTGGGAATCGAACTGGCAAGCCTTTGGTTCTCAGGCTGGCACTCAATGCACTGAGCCACAGTAGCCAGGGCAGTAGCAACTTTTTTATCATGACAAAATACACATAACAAATTTTACCATTTCCCCCTTTTTGAGTGTACAATTAAATGGCATTCATTACATTCACACTGTTGTGTAACCATTACCACCACCCATCTCCAGGTTTTTTTATATTCCCCAAGAAAAACTTTATTCTCATCAAACAGACTCACCACTTCCCCCTCCCCCAGACCCTGTTAACCACCATTTCTCTTTCTGTCTTTATGAATTTTACTATGCTAAGTAACTCATGTAAGTGGAATCATACAGTCTTTATCTTTTAGTGTCTGGCTTATTTCATTTAGTATAATATTTTCAAGGTTCATCTCAGATATTCTCACATCATATTCCCAATTATCCTCCCACTCTGTGTGACTCCAAAGTTTAGTTCTTGCTTGGTGCACAAACCTCTCACTGCACCCAGGCCCTGAAGTGGGGTGGGAGAGACAGTGTGCTGGCCTGTGGATAGCTGCATTGATACTTTCCTGTCCTCACTAACTAATCCACACCTCACCCCTGCTCACAGGGCAGCTTCCAGGGAAGCTCTCCTGCACCAGCCCCAAATAGGGCCCCAAACCACACGGCCTCATTACTGTGGTTTAAGCCTGTGTTGCAGATTTCAGACAGTGTCTTTATTAATCCCATCATTTTCTCATCCCTGCTGCCCTAGCCTTGATTTTGGCCCCGTCACCTCCCTCCTGGGTCACTGTAATAACCACTTAACTTCTCCTTCTGCTTCCTATTGTGCTCCTCTGTGCATTCATTCAACATTCAGTCATCAAACATGTATTGAGCATCTACTATGTGCTGGGTTACTGAACTTGGTACTGGAGATACACAGGTAAACGCTCTAGTAAGGAAGCTAGATAAATAAGAAACAAATAAGTAAAATGAAATTTTTTTAAGGAAAAGAAAACTTAAAACTTACAACGCAATATGGCAAATGCTGTGGAGGAGGTGGTCCAGTGTCCTCAAGATCTAATAAGATCTAACCCAGAATGTGAATCAGGAGATTTTCTGGAGGAGGCCCACTTGAGCTTGTGTCTTAAAGGATGTGGGTTTTTTGTTTGTTTGGTTTGGTTTGGTTTTTTAACTACTCAGTCTTTTTATTATAGTACATGGGCTGGGACTGATGGAATGGGGTGGATGTGGGCAACCATTGCCCAGATTAGCACTGGATGCCCATCCCAATAGCCATGAACATGTTAAAGGTAACTCCACTCTGTATCATGGTTTCACTGACGCCTTGGTTCCCGATGCCCCCCATCTACTCCTGACCCTGCATTCCAATCCCGAGACAGGAAAAGGTATCAAGAAGCGCCCCAGTCACCATGCCCATAGAGCAACCCATCACAAAGCCCATCTTCACATAGTCAAAGCAACTTGGCTGGGACTATTCATGGGGACCCTTGGCCACCAGCATCTCACTCATGGCCTAGGTAGCTCAGCTGTGTGTCTCACATAGAGCGTGGAGTGCAAGGATGTGGCTATTAACTGTGCAGAAGAGGGAGCAACTTCACCGCCAGCAAAGTGTACAACATCCAGGTAGGATCATAAACAGGCAAAGCCATTTTGAAAATAGCAATTTTGGTGTAGACTGAGCAGAGGGGTAGGCTACATGGGTTGGCAGGGGCCAGAGAAAAGAAGGGGCCTTACCTGCCAACTGCCACCTGCCATAAGAAAGGCAATGGGGAGACCTGGATGGGTCTTGATGGTGTGTATGTGAGAGACAGGACCTGATTTGCATTTTAGAAAAATATTTCTTGCTGCTGTGGGGACTATGAGTCAGAAAGGAGGCAAAGTGGAGGCAGAACAGTTGAGAAACTGGTATAGAAAATGAGGTAAAGCAAGACAACAGAGGGATGTTGGGGGGAGTGACTTTGCATTTGGGGATTGGGGCTGTGGAAGAAGGAGTCTGGAAAGAGTTCCTGGGTGGAGGGTGGTCCATTTACTGAGGTGGGGAGCATGGAGACAGAAGTACACTTAGGATGGGGGTGGAGAAGATGATGGGGACAGCTTTGGAAATGGTGAGCCCGAGTTCCCCAGGGACTTCCAAATAGCCACATCTACTGAGAAGTCACTTCCATCAACCTAGAACTCAGAGGGAATCTGAGCCTTTGCAGGATATAGGATTCTTGGTTAACAGTGTGTTTTTGAAAGCACTCTAAATAGGTTATCCTGCCACTTGGCTTCCATTGCTTTTGCTGAGAAATCAGTTGTTAATCTTACTGGGATTCTCTTATAAGTGACGAGTCACTTTTCTCTTGCTGCTTTCAACATTTTCTTCTCTTTGACTTGAACACTTTTACTATGCAGTGTCTGGTTGTGGGGCCTTTGCATTTATCCTAGTTGGAGTTTGTTAAGCTTACTGGTTATGGGCTAGAGTTTTTCAATGAATTGGGAAGTTTTCAATCATTATTTCTTCAAATACATTTTTCTGTTCATTTCTCTCCTCTCCTTCCAATACTACCTTTTTGCATATTTTGGTTGGTGCTTAACAATGTCCCATATTTCTCTGAGGCTCTACTTATTTTGCATCTTTTTTCTCTGTTCTTTTTTTTAATAAAAAAGAAAAAATATATTTCTTCCACACCATATCTTTTTTTAATTTTTATTTTTTTTACATTTATGAATCATGTTTATTCTATTACAGTTGTCTCAATTTTTACCCCTTTACCCCCTTCCACCCATCCCACCCCCATCCCCTGCTCCCATAGTCAATTCCCACTATGTTGTCCATGTCCATGGGTCATTCATAGATGTTCTTTGTCTAGTCCCTTCCCTTTCTTTCCACCATTGTCCTCTTTCCCCATCCTCTCTGGTCACTTTAAGTCTGTTCCATGTTTCCATGCCTGTGGTTTATTTTGTTTGTTAGTTTATTTTGTTGAATAGAGTCCACTTATAGGAGAGATCATATGGTATTTGTCTTTCATCAACTGGCTTATTTCACGTAGCTTAATATTCTCCAGTTTCATCCATGTTGTTGCAGAAGGTAGGAGTTCCATATCTCTCTCTCTTTCTCTTTTTATTTCTTTCTTTCTTAAATGCAGATTGATTTTATTTTTTTAATGTCAAAGTTAATTATAAAATATTTTAAAACATTAAAACTATTATAAAGCCTCAGCAATTAAACCAACGTGACACCAGCATAGAAATAATCAATTAGATCAATGAAATATAATGAGCATTCTAGAGACAAATGTATATATCTAACAATATAATATATGATTAAGTTTATATTTCAAATCAATGGGGAAAATAAGGCTTATTCAACAAATAAGGTGCATGGACCACTATTACTTGAAATAAAACAAATATAGAACCCTATTTCACACATTATACAAGAAATATTTAGATGAGTTAAAAATCAATATGTAGAATCTAAGGAGTTTTACAAGAAAATAGAACTAATATTTTTTCATGACCTGAAGTAAAATATTCAACCCAAGAAGCTATAAATATTGACAATATGATTGTATTAAACATTTAAGACTATACAGTAATATACATATAAAAAAAGTTAAAGGACAAGGAATAGAATAGGAAAGTACTTGCAACACATCTAGAAAGGAGTTAATAAGAGGGGGTTTTTTTGTTCATTTTTTTTAGGGAAAAAAAGTTCTACAAACCTTTAATCGATAAATGGATAAAGAATACCAACACAAACAGATTTTCACAAACAGATTAATGAATACCAACACAAACAGATTGTCACAAACAGATTAATGAGTATTAAAATATTGGTAATATCAAGTATTGGCAACTCTGAAAGGAACTGGGTATTCATAGAAACTTTTTCTTCATCTTAAAGCAATCCCTTTAGCATATTTTGGTTTGGTAGAGGTGTATTCTTTTAGCCTTCTTTTGTCTGGGAAACTGCTTATTTTGCCTTCCATTTTAATAGAGAGCTTTGTTGGGTAGAGCAGTCTTGGTTGCAGAACTTTGCTTTTCATGACTTAGAATATTTCTTGCCATTCCCTTCTGGCTTGCAGCATTTCTGGTTTGAGAAGTCAGCTGCTAGCCATATCTGGGCTCCCTTATATGTTACTACTTCTTTCTCTCTTGCTCGCTTTAGGATTCTGTTTGTCTTTGATAGTTGCCATTTTAATGAGGATGTGTCTTGGAGTGGGCCTCATTGGGTTCCTCTTGAATGGGACCCTCTGTGCTTCCTGGACTTGTGTGACTTTTTCTCTCCTCCAATTAGGGAAGTTTTCCATCATCACTTTTTCAAACAGGTTCTCTATCCCTTCCTCATCCTCTTCTCCGTCTGGTATCCCTATTATACAGACATTATTACATTTCAGGTTGTCCTGCATTTCCCTAATGCCTCTTCATCCTTTTTGAGGTGTTTTTTTTTTTTTATTTTCTTGTTCTTTCTGGGAGCTTTTACCTACCTTGTCCTCCAGCTCGCTGATTCGGTCCTCAGCTTCATCTAGCCTGATTTTGATTCCTTCTCCTGTGTTCCTCAATTCAGAAATTGTATTCTTCATTTCTTCTTGTCTCTTATTGATAGTTTCTATGTCCTTTTTCATGCTGATATAGTTTGCAGTAAGTTCCTTGTTGTTTCCCTGTAGTTTTTGGTAATTCTCTCTGAGCTCACTGAGCTCATTGAGCTTCCTTAGGACTGTTGTTTGGAACTCAGTATCTGATAGTTTATTTGCCTCTATTTCATTTAGTTCTCTTTCTGGGGATTCCTCCTTTCCCTTCATGTGGGGGATATTTTTTTGTCTTCCCATTATTTGTGAAACTCTTCTCATTTGCTTCTGATTCTTAAGTTGATGTGTCTTGGTTTCCTGACTTCGTAGTGTGAACTTCTCGGGTTGGAGACCGCTGTTTTTACTTTCTGGTTCTGCCTCTCATGATGTCAGATGTTGTCCCTGTCTGACCTTAGGCAGTCTGTTCAAGACTTCCAGGAATCTACTGTTAGTGGCTCTCTCCTTCAGCTGTTAATCTAGTCACTCTGCACTCAGCAGGTCACCTTAGACAGCTCATGGCGGGGGGCGGGGGGCGGGGGGAGCCCTTCCTGGGGGTGGGGTTATTGGGTCCTCTCCCACTGCTGCCATTTGGAGGAGGAGTCCGCACTGGGGTCCTGCCGGCTACTCTCTCCGTTCTCTCCCCAAAGCCACCATCCCCAGTCTCTCCTCAAGTGTCTCCAGACCTCTCTGTGTCCCCTTTAGCCAGGGATCTACTGTCTGTGGCTGCCACTCTGCATTCAGCAGGTGGCTTAGACAGCACAAGGTGGGGTGGAATCCCGCTTGAGGGTGGGGCTATTGGGTCCTTTGATGCTGGTGATGTTCAGGGGGCGTGGTCTCTGCCTGAGCAAGATGGCTGCTGCCACATGGGGGATGAATCAGCACCCAGATCACCCCCAGCTACTCTCTCAGTTCTCTCCCCAAAGCCTCCTTCCTCAGTCTCTCTTCAGTGTCTCTAGCCCACTCTGCTCTCACCTTTGCCAGAGACCACGGTAAGTGGCTGCAAATAAAAATTTATGCGTTGGTCCTTTAAACAGTTCTTTGCGTCTCCAGCCGCCTAGCTCTGGCAGAGAGCAACCCTGCCACTTTTCGCAGCTGGCTGTTTTCTCTGTACTTTTTAGGCTCTGGTGCTGTTGGCTAGAGATCCCCGCTTTTGGTTTAGACCCCACTCTTCTCAGGGGGATCCAACTGGCCATTTTAGTACCCTTCTGGTGATGCCACCCGTGGGTGCCCCACCTGCCTTCTCGAGTCTCTTACTGCACTCCTTACCAGTTAGATTGTGCTAAAGCCAATTCTTCTGTCTCCGAGGTTACAAGGCTCCTGTCTTGATACTGTTCAGTTGTTTGTTCCAGGTGATTTCTCCAGAATTTAGTTCTAATTCCAAGTTGGTCCTGGGAGGAAGTCAGTGTGACTTCCACTTACTTCTCTGCCATCTTCTCCACACTCTTTTGCCTGTTCTTAAGATTGCATAATCTCTGTTACATACGTTCAATTTTACTAATTCTTTCCTCTGCCAGTTCAAATCTACTGTTGAGCTTCTCTAGTTATTACTTCATTTCAGTTATTGTACTTTTCAACTCAATAATTTCCATATGAGCCCTGGCCAGGTGGCCCAATTGGTGGGAGTATCATCCCATACACCAAAAAGTTGCAGGTTTGATTCTCAGTCAGGGTGCGTACCTAAGTTGCGGGTTTGATCCCCATGTATGGGGGTATGTATGTTTCCCTCTCATACTGATGTTTCTCTCTTTCTCTCTCTCCCTTCCTCTTTTAAAAATCAATTTAAAAAATATATCCTCAAGTGAGGGTTAAAAAAATTAAAAGTCAAAGAATTTCCATTGGTTCTTTTTATGTAATTCGTATCTCCTTATTGACATTTTCTACTTGATGTGATATTGCCATTATATTTTTCTTTACTCCTTTTAATCATGGTTTCCTTTAGTTTTTGAAATGTATTTGTAATGGCCATTTTAAAGACTTTTTCTTTTCAATCAAATATCCTGTCACTCTCACCGGCGGTTTCTGTTACCTGCTTCCGGCCCCCCCCGCCCCCGGTGTATGGGTCATACCTTCTTTGCATGTCTTTAATTTTTTGTTTTTGCTGTTGGAAACTGGGCATTTTAGATAATATATTGTAGCAACTCTACTGAGGCATCCCAACCATCCACCAGGCTTATTATTGTTATTTGCTTATTTACTTGTTTAGTAAATGGCTGGATTATTTTGGTAATTAAATTGCCCCCCTTCCCAACCCAATACTGCACAGTGTGAAGCCTCTGATCTTGTTTCTAAGAGAGGTGAATTTTTGGGCCCACACTCTAGGATGATAGTGGTTTTGGCAGATCGGTAACTGCTGACTGATTGCTCTATTGTTCTCAATAATGTCCTGGAGGGTAAATTGCTCTACAGACAAATCCAATCAAGTTTGGGCTCCTTTGAAAGAATAGTTACAAAAGTCAATGTTTGATATTTGTTCTGCTACGAGGAGGGCTTCTCCCAGTTGTTTCTTTCCTGTTATCTCCTGAAACCTAGCAGCCTGCAATTTAGCCTGTATCTTCATTGGATCTGCAAATCTCCCAATTGCTTTCTGCCACAACCTTCATTATTTTTTAGAGTGACTTTAGGCTTAAACTTGTCCTTGCTTTGCTGTAAATGAAGCAAATTCCTTTGGGAAGAAATTGCAAACTACCTGTTTTATGGCCTACTTCTTCCATGCCCCAGCCAAAATTTCTGGGCCAGGACTCTGGAACTGTGAGTGGAGACAGTTTTCTGCTTCTATCTTAGTGACACCCCAGCTTTAGAATTTGAGTGCTCTTTGAGGGAGACAAGACAGTAGCTTGAGGCCTTCTTGGATTGCCTCCCCTGTCATTGCTACCACCACCTTACAAACTGGGGCACAGGCAATTGGGACCCCCGCACTTTCAGTGGTGCCATATCCAGCCTAGTGCCTCTATCCCATGAGTGGGGGCTGGACAACAAAACAGAGCCTCCATGTTTTAGCTTCAGCGCTGGGTACCTGGGGCTAGGGGAAGAAATGCCAATGTTCTGCTCCTCCTGGGTAAGAAAACCCTGACTGGGGGACCAGAGGGAGAGAGCCCATGTCCTTGGCTGCACTAGTCTGGAGTAGAGAGTTTCTGCCTGGTTGAGCCGGGAGAGGGGAGGGAGGAAGTGGTCTTGGTTCAAAACCTAAGAATCTCACTTTTCTTACAAAATCTTCTTTGACTTTTTTGAATAGATGTTTCTTCATTTGCTGTATGCCCTTAGAACCATTTCCAGATGGGGTGTGTGTGTGTGTGTGTTTTAATAATTTTCACCAGGAAGCAGGTCCATGGAACAGCTTGTGCTGTCACACCAAAAGTTGATCTCCCACAGTGTTTGTTGACATACATTTGCCTTTTTAAAAAATGTAATATTGCAATATGTGTCCATCTGAATGCCAATTGAAACGTAAATTTGGAGAGAGGACCAAAAGAAGAAAAATGGAGAGTCAGAACTGGGGATTTCCTGCTTCCTCAGAGTAAACCTTTCTCCTCCAGGGAACATGAAACTAAGAGTCTCCACCAGACACTCCAAATGTCTCTTGGGTAATGAACATTAGGAACTTCTCATTGAGGTAGGAATTGGCAATGGGAACAATGTTACACATTCTTGGCTTCCAAAGCATATGCTGTGACTGTCACTACAGTGGCACTGAGAATTGCAGTCCTGTGAGAAGGTATGTTAGGATCACAAACCTCTCACAGAGGCTGACTGTCCCCTCCCCCACTGGCACACCACAATGTGCTTCCAGTCCAGGCCGCAGGAAGGAATCCCATGAGTCTTTTCCCATTGCAGTCAAAGAGGCAGAGTCTTGTTAGGGTAGCACCACGGTTAGGAGTATTACCTTTGCAGCCAGACAACAAAAACTCAAATCTTAATAAGGGATGTGATTGAGCGTTTAAACCTCACTTTGTCTTAGGCTCATCCATGTGAAAAAAATGAAGATCTCAGCCTTGATTGGTATGGCTCAGTTGGTTGGGCATTGTCCAGCAAAAAGAAAGGTCACTGGGTTGATGATCAGGGCACATGCCTGGGTTGTGAGCATGTGAGAGGCAACTGAGATCGACATTTCTCTCCCACATCAATGTTTCTCTCCCTTTCTCCCTCCTTTCCCCTCTCTGCTTTGCATTGTGACTTTCACTGTGTTTCTCACCTTCTGACTCCGACTCTGTCAGCATCTCATTTTTTTTAACCCAAAAGAATGCAAAGCCTCTTATAATTTTGTCAATTATACCTCAATATAGCCATAAAAAAAAGGCAGCAAAGCCCAGCGAACTCTAGTGGCTATGAATTTTGATATATCATGAATGTTTTGTGGAATATTGCCTTGTCTCTTTGTCACATTAAAATCATACTTATCTTTCAAGGCGTATCATGTCTTGTCTCCTTGTTGAAGTCATTTGTAACTACTGCAACCCTGACTTCTTAGGCACACTTCTTCTCACAACCCCTCAGTAACTTCTATAGCAGTTATAATTTATTTTATTCACCTTAGCTTTCACAATCAGAATATTATAATTCTCCCCCCTTTTAGAAGGAAATATCTGAAATTAGAAATACAAATCCCCCTTTAAGAAAAGAATCAATGTGGATTAAGGAAAAACTATGAAAGAACATCTTGTACTTTTTAGTTATCTTGTACTTTTTATTTATTTATTGCACTGTGGTAAAGGCTGTCTACTCCAGAACATTTACAACACCTTGTGAGGTACAAAACCCCTAAATTTCCTAGTTGGGCTAAAATCAAGCCTCTTTGTTCATTTTTTCATTGCACTATACTTTCTTCCTTCTCTTGAGTTTTCAGTTACCTGAAGGCTTTTGACATATATGGCCCAAGAAAATAAAAAATCTACCAAAAGTATACGGAGCTGTCCTTGACTGGTGTGGCTCAGTTGGTTGATTGTCATCCCACGAAGTGAAATGTCACTGGTGGTTCTATTCCTGGTCATGGCACATGTCTGGGTTGTGGGTTTGATCCCTGGTTGGGGGTCTATGAGAGGCAACCAGTTGAATCTTCCTCTCTCCCTCTATCGCTGTCTCTCACCCTCTCTCCCTCTATCCCCCTCTCTCTAAAAATAAATAAAATTCTAATACATTAAAATCTTTTATATATATCTCTATATATAAAAGTTCATATGATATATATATGAACTACTATATATATATATATCATAGTTCAGTATACTTTTAAAAAAGATTTTATTTATTTTTAGAGATGGGAGGAGAGGGAGGGGAACATTGATGTTCAAGAGATACATTGATTGATTGCTTCTCACACTCCCCCAACTGGGGACCTGGCCTGCAGCCGAGGTATGTGCCCTGACTAGGGAATTGAACCAACGACATCTAGGTTTGCATGCTGGCACACAATCCATGAGCCACACCAGCCAGGGCCTTCTATTTATATTTTTAATTTAATCTTTATTGTATTTTTCCTCTATGTTTCTCTCTTTTAGAATGTAATTCCTAAACTCTGGTTTGCATGATGTCAGTGTTTGTGAAACATATCTTAGGTAATTTCAAAAAGTTATAAAATGTGGCTAGCAGAGAAGATAGTTATAGTTCATAAAATGTTTGTGCTGTCAATCACCTATACCTTAAGGTATAAATAAATGTATGATAAACTCAATAATTTATATTTTTCTTTTTTCTTTGACTTTTTTCTGTTCCCACCTTGGGCTGGGGTTTTGTTTTACTACCAATATAAACTGAATATACACTTCTAATTCTTTGCAAGACAGAGTTATGGGAACCAGATTTACTGTCCTACCCAATAAAAACAAAAATGCATAAAATATGTGAAAATTACTAAAAAGCAGTCAATGAAGGATATTGCTCTCCAAGATACAGGAAACAAAGGAAGTGAGCTCTATGATTACTCCAGATTAACACCTTATAAGAATTTTCAGGCTGCAGTGTAGGGAGGAAGAATCCAGGAATGGTCCCAAGTTCAAAAGAGGGATCTGAGAGTCTGGGGAGACCAAGGCTTCTAGAGTTCACAGGACAAAGTAAAAGAGAGGAGAGAGATGCACAGAGAACTCTGGTGATGTGCAGAGGGTCCCTTTTGAGCATTCAACTGAATAATGATAATCATGGATATGGGAGCAAACTACCTCAAACTGGGGAAAGAATCACTCAAAAGGATTAAAGGAAACAATCTTTAGTCTAGTGCTCAGACAGGGACAGAAATAGTGTTTTTTCTTACCAAGCAGACTGTAAAACTTCATGATTCATGGAGAGTTATGCATAGTACACAAAAAGATCTTGCCTACTAGTGGGAATAATTAGCTCTAGACTGTCCACTGTATCAGTCCTAACAAATATTAAAAGCAAGGCCTGAAAAGATAAAGATGTCTCCAACGAACTTAACTGTATCACAGAACAAAGCTCTCTTGAAGGATATGTATAGGAATACAAAAAATATCCAATATACAACAAGGCAGACACCACAATGTCTAGCATCTGATAACAAAATTAGCCAACAGCTCTGAGAGTGTGGCTCAGTTGATTGGGCATCATCCTGCAAAGCGAAAAGTTGCTGGTTTGATTCTCAGTCAGGGCACATCCCTGGGCTGCAGGTTCAGTCTCCCACTGGGGCATGGCCCCCTCCCCAGTCGGGGTGTGCTCCTCAGTTAGGGTGTGTCTAAGAGTCAACTGTTAGATGTTTCTTTCTCTTATACGCTCTCACATCAATGTTTCTCACCCTCTCTTCTCTTTTCTCTAATAATAAATAAATAAAATCTTTAAAATCATTGATTTGAGTCCTGGTTTCCTCCCCTTCACCATTGGTTCCCTGTATGTTTTTATTTCACTTTGCACAGCCTTCACTTCTTCCTCTATTTTGCAACCATACTCAACCATTTCTTTGAGCATGCCAACTACTAGTGGTTTGAACTCTGCACCTGATAGATTGGCTATCTCTTTGTCACTTAGCTCTTCTTTTGGAGTTTTGATCTGTTCTTTCATTTGGGCCATATTTCTTTGTCTCAGTGCACTTGTTATGTTGTAAGGGGCAGAGTCTTAGGTATTTGACAGGGCAGGGCAACTTGCTTTGCTGTGTTGTGATGCTGTATGTGGGGGACGGGTCAGAGAAGGAACAATGCAGCTTGCACAGCTCTCCCCCACCCACCCCACTTTCAGTCACTTCCCCTGCTACCCACATGCAAATTGAGCTTTTGGTGCTGGTTTCTGGGTGGGGTGGGTCTGTGTACGTTCTAGGACGCCATGGGTCTCTGCAATGAACTTTCCTGTGGGGCTGGGAGTTTCTCCCACCACAGCAACCCCCATAGGTGTTTACTACCAGTGGTCTTGAGGCTCTAGTTTCCTGCACTGCTATCCTGGGTTTTGCGGTCTGTGTGGCTCCCCAGTTGTTCCTTCCAGCTTATCTGTACGTGAATGTGGGATACGCCAGTCTGCCAGCCACCACCTTGCCTGCCCGGTCTGCCATTACCATATGTCCTCTCCACCCTGGCTGCTCAACTCCTCCCCTCCTACCGGTCTGGATGAATGTTTCTTCTTTACTCCTTGGTTGTCAGACTTCCATACAGTTCAATTTTCTGGCAGTTCTGGTTGTTCTTTGTTTTTAAATTGGTTATTACCCTTCTTTTGGTTGTGTGAGGAAGCAAAGTGTATCTGTCTATGCCTCTATCTTGGCTGGAAGTGTCAAGAAGACCCTTTAACATTTCATATAATGCTGGTTTGGTGGTGATGTATTCCTTTAGCTTTTTTTTTCCTCCTGTCTGGAAAGCTCTTTATCTGTCCTTCAATTCTAAATGATAGCTTTACTGTGTAAAGTAATCTTGGTTGTAGGTCCTTGCTTTTCAATACTTTGGAAATTCCTTTCCAATCTCTTCAAGCCTGCAAAGTTTCTTTTGAAAGAACAGTTGACAGTCT
The DNA here is from genome assembly GCF_021234165.1 of Pteronotus mesoamericanus. NCBI lineage: Eukaryota > Metazoa > Chordata > Mammalia > Chiroptera > Mormoopidae > Pteronotus > Pteronotus mesoamericanus. Next base: position 7,151,635 of record NW_026555085.1, read on the forward strand.
TATTGGGACTTTCTTATAGGCAACTAACTGCTTTTCTCTTGCTGTTTTTAAGATTCTCTCTTTGTCTTTAATCTTTGGCATTTTAATAATGATGTGTCTTGGGGTAGGTCTCTTTGGGTTCATCTTGTTTGGGACTCTGTGCTTCCTGGACTTATATATCTTTTTCCTTCACCAAATTAGGGAAGTTTTCTTTCATTATTTTTTCAAGTAAGTTTTCAGTTTCTTGCCCTTTCTCCTCTCCTTTCAGGGCCCCTATGATTCAACTGTTGGAACGCTTGAAGACGTCCCTTAGGCTCCTTAGCCTATCCTCATATTTTTGGATTCTTTTTTCTTGCTGTTCTGATTGGGTGTTTTTTTTCTTTTTTATATTCAAAATCAGTGATTTAATTCTCATCTTCACCCACTGTACTGTTGATTCTCTGTAAATAATTCTTTATTTTAATTAGTGGGTCATTCACTTCCAGATGGTTTTTTTTTATGGATTCCATGCCCTTTTTTATGCTGTTGAAGTTCTCACTAGGTTCATTGAACATCCTTATAACCAGTGTTTTGAACTCTGCATCAGATAGCTTGCTTGTCTCCATTTTGTTTAGTTGTTTTTCTGGATTTGGTTCTGTTCTTTCATCTGGGCTATGTTTCTTTGTCTCCTCGTTTTGGCAGCCTCCTTCTGTTTGTTCTTATGTTTCAGGTAGAGTTGCTACATCTCTCAGGCTTGGTACAGTAGCCTAATTAAGTAGATGTCCTGTAGGGTCCAGTGGCACAGCCTCTTTTGATACCCAGGCTGGGTACTCATGGTGCACCCACTCTGTGGGCTGTGTACATCCTCCTGTTGTAGTACATCCTCCTCTTGATTACTGTTGGCACATCCAGGATCAGCCATTGCCTGTATTCTGTTCACGGTCACACAGTATAAGCTACATTGAATTTATAGATCACTTTAAGTAGTATTGCCATCTTAACAATATGTCTTCCAATCAATGTACACTGGATGTCTCTCCATTTATTTGTGTCTTTTTAAGGTACAATATTTTCTAGTTTTCAGTGTACATGTACATGTCTTGCAAGTCTTTCAACTCCTTGGTTAAGTTTATTCCTAAGTATTTTATTCTTTTAAAAAATTGTTATGAGTTTATTTAAGTCAAACTGATAACATAAGCTGAGGAGTAAGATCTAAATATTCCCAAGAATAATGATTTCACAGCTTTTTTATTCATTGAAATTAAGAAGGGAACATAAAGGAGGTTACATGGAGATAAGAGAAAGCAAGGCAGGGATTGGATTACAGGGTAGTTAACAAGATTATGTGTTCTCTTGAGGGTGCTGATTTCCTGCACAGAAACAATGGGTAAGACTGGCTTAAGGCAAAGATAAAGTCTTTTAGTAAAGCAATCATAGGCCTGGGATGTGACTACTCACCAGGACCTGCCCGGTTATGAATTTATGATCCAATCATGTTGTGAGAGTACTTTCCATAGAACCCCTTTTTTTGTCCACAGTTCCCCTTTTTGGTCATAAATCAATCTAAGGGATGCATTGATGACTAATCTTTTGGTCAGAGGGTGTTGTCGCACAATGTTAAGAAGGCTCGTTCCTAGGAGTCCCAGTATCAATGTTGTCTTGTTGACCACGGGGATGAGGTAATACTGAAACCAGGGGATCTGAGTTGAGGCCAAATTTTTCCTTAAAAGGGAAGGACAAATAAATGGAAGGCATTCAGGTACTTATGGCCTTCATTATTAAAAACAAACAAACAAACAAACAAAACACTGGATCATTTCTATCCTGTAAATTATCATAATCCAAGTTTTGCCTTCAGTCTAATTTTTCTGTGTTTGGTGTCTAGCCATGACACATTACATTTAGCCATGAAAAGAGTATTAACAGTTATCTTATAAATGTTTAGAAACTATAAACAGTTGGACTACATAGAAAATCCCAAAGAACCTGTATAACTATTATTATGACTAACATCATTAGCAGACTAGTAAAGACAGTGCATAGATATATGGTCTTTGTTGATGTCCTAGGATAGTTATCTACTTCTGGTGTTGGTGCTTCTCATCCTCAAGTTTTTGATGTCCATAGATGGGGTAGATGTCCGCTTGTGGATAGGTGCCTGATAAGGTCTCTTCCAATGTGGTTGGAGAGTGTCTTTTATTTATGTTCTTTCCAATAAACATAATCTCCAAGGGCAGTCAATGATCTTTAAAGTCTTTGTCTCCTGGGAGCTCTCTGTGAAAGAAAATGGCTACCAACTTGGCAGTGTCTTAAAGTGACTCTATCAAACTTTGGCAATGGTGTAAGATGCCTCCTTTCAATAATATCAGCTAAATTCCTTCATCTAAATCCAACTTAAATGCACTGTGATACATAAAGAAATGCAAAACCAAAAAATGGGAAGCGGGAGCAGAGAGGAACCAAATGACCATCTCAGGTTTCCTGTAGCCCTGACTATTTGTTTAATTTACAACCATTGTTTATTCATTCAATATACACTAGAAATATTCCTACATATAATCCAAGATTTTAAGTCTTAAAACCACAATGTCTAATGAAATCTAAGATGTAATAAATTTGCTAATCCTTCAGCTTTGACATTTACCCTCTAAAAACATTTTCCATAGACATAAAAGTCAATTATTAAGATGGACTTATTTTTGTAAAACCCAGACAAAATAAAGACATGTCTCCTTTACTTAAAGCAACAAACTTAAGCTAGTGACCTTGAAAAACATTTGAGTTAGTTTCTATATTTCTGAGAATTTTAGAATACCCAGCTCTTAGAAATGCTTGCCTTTCTAAGGGCCCATATCTGAGACTCCCATCAACTTGGCACACACAGTTTGCACCACCCTGGTAATCCCCTGAGGCCCTGCCCCACCCAACTTTCAGGCCCACTCAAGCTGTTTCCAGTGGCTTATCCATAGGAATAGCTCGTCTTGGCCCATGCTTCAGATTCTCCTAAATTCTCTCAAACAAGAAACGACTGGATTCAGTGAGCCAGTAGGTCTCACTAAGTTGCTCCAGGCCTGGCACTAGCAGCAGCTGGCCTTGGTTCACAGCTTGGTCTCACCGGGCACTACCAAGCCCAGCACAAGTAGCAGCCATACGCAGGCCACTTTGTAGCTTATGCTGTGTGACCGTGAAAAAAAAATCCCCATCAAAACCTAATAGCATTTTTTCAAGAAATAGAAATAGTCATCCTAAAATTTATATAGGATTTCAAGGGACCTCAAGGAGCCAAAACAATCTAAAAAAAGATGAACAAAGTTGAAGGTCTCAGATTTCTTGGTTTCAAAACATGTAACAACACTATAGTAATCAAATAGGGTGAATGTCTAGCATAAAGGCAGACAATGGAATAGAACAGAGCCCAAATATAAACTCTTACATATATGGTGTTATGGAGAAGATTGTATCTCCAAAATTCATATGTTGATGCCTTAACCTCCAATGTGACTGTATTGGACACAGGGCCTTTAGGGAAATCATAAAACTTAAATGAAGTCATAGAAATTAGATTCTAAGCCTATAGGGTTGATGTGTCCTTATAGGAAGAGGAAGAGAAACCAGAGAGCTCTTTCTCTTTCCATCTATGCACAGAAGAAGGGTCATGTGAGGACACAGAGAAGGTGGCCATGTGCAAGTCGGGAAGACAGCTTTCATCATAAACTGAATTTGCTTTCACCTTGATCCTGGATTTCTAGCTTTCAGAACTGTGAGAAAATAAATGCCTCTTGTTTAAACCACCCAGTCTGTGGTATTTTGTTACAGTAGCTTGTGTAGACTAAGACATATGGTCAAACAATTTTCAACAAGGGTGAAAAAATCATTCAATGGAGGAAAAGACAGTCTTTTCAACAAATGGTGATGGGAAAACTGGATATCCACGTGCAAAAAAAAGAAAAAAATGTTAAACCCTTTATAACACATAAAAATTAACTCAAAATGGGTCAAAGACTTAAAGTAAGAGTTACAATATAAAACTTTTAGAAGAAAATATAGAGGAAAAGCTTCATGGCATTGAATTTGGGAATGATATTTTTGGATATAACATCAAAAGCAAAGACAACAATAACCACAAAAGAAAAAAATATGTAAATTGGACCAGATAAAAATTTAAAACTTCTGTGCATCAAAGGACAGAGTTAATAGAGTGAAAAGACAAACAATAGATCAGGAAAAATACTTGCAAGTCAAATATATGATAATGGTTAATATTCAGAATATAAGGGGGGACCCCCCAAACATGGAATTATCTTCTGGAAGGCAGGTCCCCTGTAGTACAGGCTTCCCCTGCTAGATGAGTGTTCTCTGAACCCATCTGTATCAGTGTACCAGCTGGCATTGTTGTGAGAGGCTATGTTCAGCTTCTATGAAATTTTTCTTGGAGACTCTTTCAACACATTTGCGCATTTCATGATGGATGAACACACCTGCACACACTGAGCTGAGTGTTGAGCAGTTTTTGAACAAAAATGGCATGACCTCCATACCCTATCCTTCCTATTCATCCGATCTCACCCCAAACGACATTTTCTTTGTTTCCCCAGGTGAAAAAAGTCCTCAAAGGGAAACATTTTGTCGATGTGGAAGAAGTGAAACAAAAAACAGCAGAAGCACTGAAAGGCATCAAAATCAATGAGTTCAAAAACTGTTTTGAGCAGTGGGAAAAAAGTCTCAGGTGTACTGCATCAAATGGAGAGCACTTTGAAGATGACTGATGTTTAAATATAAATATACATTTTTTATAAACTAATTCCATTTTTGGGGGGGCCCCTCACATATAAAAAACTCCTACAACTCAACAACAACAAAACAACCTGATTTTAAAATAAGCAAAAGATTTGAATAGATATTTCTCCAAAGGAGATATACAAATGACTAATAGACACATAAAAAGAGGCTCAACATCACTAACCATTCAAGAAACACAAATAAAAAACACAATGGGACACCACCTCATACCCAGTAGGACAGTACTATGAAATAACAAAATGATAACTGCTGAGGAGGATGTAGAGAAACTGGAAATTTTGGAAATGTAAAATAGTACTGCTGTAGTGAAAAACAGTATGGCAGTTCCTCAAAAACTAAAAATAAATTATTGTGATCCAGCAAATCCACTTTTGGGTATATACCCAAAAGAATTGAAAGCAGATTCCCTAAAAGATATTTGTATAACCATGCTCATAGTCAAAAGGTAGAAGCAACCCAAATGTTCATCAACAGATAAATGGATAAATAAAATGTAATATATACATATAAGCCCTGGCCGGGGATATCAGTTGGTTAGAGCATCATCCCGATACACCAACGTTGCAGGTTCAATCCCCTGTTAGGGCACATACAAAAATCAACCACTGAATGCATAAATGGAATAACAAATCAGTGTTTCTCTCTCTCTCTCTCCTTCCCTCCCTCCCTTCCACTCTCTAAAGTCAATAAATTTTTAAAAACATATATAGCTTCTTGGCCTTTTGGCTAAGATTAAGTGTAAAACAAACGTTGTATGTGCCTATAATGGAATATCACTCAGCCTTAAAAAGGAAAGAAACTCTGAGCCATGACATAATGTAGATGAACCTTACAGAGGTGTCCAAACTTTTGGCATCTCTGGACCACAATGGAAAAAGAAGAGTTGTCTTGGGCCACATATTAAATACACAAACACTAACAAAAAATGACGAGCAAAGAATAAGTTTTAAGTAAATTTACAATTTTGTGTTGGACTCTGCATTCATGACCATCCTGGGCTGCATGTGGCCTGCAGACTGCAAGTGGACACTCCTGAGGCTGTTAAATAAGAGAAGCCAGTAAAAAAAGACAGATGCTGTTTGATTCCACTTATATAAAGTACCTAAAGTAGTCAATTCATAGAGAGAGAAAGCAGAATGGTGGTCGACAAGGACTGTGGAAAGAAGAAAATGGGGAGCTGTTGTTTAATAGGTATAGAGTTTCAGTTTCACTTTTGCCAGATGAAAAGAAGAGATGGGAATGAAAGTCAAAGGGGTGGGCAAAAATGGTGAAGGGATTAAGAAGTACAAATTGGTAGTTACAGAATAGTCATGGGGATGTAAAGTACAGCACAGGGAAGAGAATATCCAAAAAACATATATGCATGACTCACAGACATGGTCAATGATGTGGGGAGTGCCTGGGGGAGTTGGGAGCTGGATGGAGGGGGACAAGGGGAAAAATTGGGACTACTGTAATAGCATAAACAATAAAATATAATTAAAAAATAAAAATAGATTTAAAAAGAAGAGTTCTGGCGAGCTATTGCACAACACTGTAGATGTACTTCAAACACTACTAACTCTACACTTAAAAATGGTTATAATGGTAAGTTTTGTTGTTATGTATATTTTACTACGATTACAAAATTAAAAATTTAATTCTTAAATATTAAAGTGGAGTAATTTTTTCATACATAGAAAAGCCAAAATAACCCATCATCAGTAGACTCACACTACAAGAAATGCTAAAGAAGTCCTTTGGGCGAAAGAAAAATGGTATCAGATAGAAACTGCATCCATACAAAGGAATGTACAGCATGGAATGGTAAAAGCATAGGTAAATATGGTATTTTTTCTTGTCATTTAGAGCTCTTTAAAAGATAATTTAAGCAAAAATAACAATGTAGGCTGAGGTTTATAACATATAAAAGCAAAATGTATGATAACAATAGCATAAATAAAGGAAAATTGTAAATTTACTATTGTAAGATTTTTATACTATATATAAAGTGGCCAATATCACTTGAAGGTAGACTCTGATAAGTTAATGATGTATACTATAAACTCTAAAACAATCATTAAAATAACAGAACCAAGAATTATATATAATAAGGTCACAAAGGAGATAAAATGAAACTATAAGAGATATTAAATTAATCCAAAAGAAAGGAGAAAAAGATAGGAAAAAATCCCCAAAGAACAGATGGGACAAATAGAAAACAAATAACAAGATGACCACTAAATGTAAATGACCTAAATATTCCAATTAAAAGTTTGTTAGATTGAATTAAAAAAAAGCAAGACCCAAATATATACTGCCTATAATAAACATAATATTTATTTATTTACTTATTCCTTGCCTAGGGATATTTTTTCATTGATTTGAGAGAGAGAGAGAGAGAGAGAGAAGCATAGATGTGAGAGAGAAACATTGGTCGGTTGCCTTCCGCATGCACCCAGATGGGGATCAAATTGGCAACAATTTGGTGTATAAGACAATGCTCCAACTAACTGAGACCAGCCAGGATTATAATAAGCATACTTTAAATATGAAGACATAAATTAGTTAAAGATAAAAGATGGGAAAGATATATCATGTCAACATAAATCAAAAGAATTCTGGAGTGACTGCATTGATATCATACAAAGAAAATTTCAGGGCAAAGAATAATCTCCAACTTATAGAACATGATTTTTCAGTGAAAAGGGGTCAATTCATCAGAATGATATAACAATTTTAAATATTTATGTACCCAATATAGAATTTCAAAATACATAAAGCAAAAAATGGATAGAATTACAAAGAGAAATAGAGGAATCCACAATTACAGTCAGAAATTTTAATACCTCTCTTTCAGTAGTTAATAGAATAGACAGAAAATTAGAAAAAACATTACTTGGAATATCAAGGGGATCACTTTGTAAAGTATATGATTGTCTAACCACTGTGCTATACACCTGAAACTAAAAATAATGTTGAATGTAAACTGTAATTTAAAATAAAATAAATAAAATAAAAAGAAATTAGATTTGAAGAATACTATTAACTAACTTAATCTAATTGACATTTATAGAACACTGTACCCAGCACTAGCTGAATAAGCACTTTCCAGATACATATGGAAGATTTATCAAGATAGAACATATTCTGAACCATAAAACTATTTTAAATAAATTTAAAACGATTTAGAGAACACAATGTGTATTTTCTGATAATACTAAAATTAAATTAGGAATCAATAACAGAAAGACTTCTGCAAAACCTCCAAATACTGGAACAAAGTAACTCATTGATAAATAACTCATAGATCAAAGAATTCAAGAGGAAAGTAGAAAGCATTTTTAATTGACTAAAAATGAAAGCACAACATATGAAAATTTGGGTGATGCCATTAAAGCAGCACTTAGAAGAAATTTTATAGCACTAAGTGTCTATATTAGAAATAAGAAAGATCTTGCCCTGGCCAGGTGGCTCAGTTGTCTGGAGTGTCATCTCATACACCAAAGAATTGTGGGTTTTTTTGATCTCCAGTTGGGGCACATGAGGGAAGCTACTGATTGACGTTTCTCTCTTACATTGATAATTGTCTTTCTCTCCCCTTCTTCCTCTTCCTCTCTCTGCAATCAATAAGCATATCCTCAGGTGAGGATTTAAAAAAAAAAAAGGTCTTCAATCAATGACCTTAGCTTCTACCTTAATTAAGAAAGTATAAAGGGAAGAGCAAATTTAACTCAAAGTAAGTTGAAGAAAATAATAAAGATCAGAGCAGAAATCAATGGAGACATAAGATGGAAAAAGAATAGATAAAAATCAATGAAACCAAAAACTTGTTTAATCAAAACCTTATAAATGTCTAGTCAGGCTGATCAGAAAAAAGAAAACACAAATGAACATCTGGAATGAAGAGTAATTTCACTACACATTCTATAGATATTAAAAAGATAACAAGAGAATAATATGAACAGCTTAATGGCAATGAACTTGGCAACTTAGATAAAATGGACACATTTTTTTAAAATTTTTTTTTTTTTTTTTTTTTTTAGAGAGAGGGGAAGAGAGGGAGAAAGAAAGGGAGAGAGACATTAATGTGTGAGATAGATCTATCGGTTGCCTTTTGCATGTCCCCAACAGGGGACCTGGCCCACAACACAGGCATGTGCCCTGACTGGGCATCAAACCAGCAACCTTTCAGTTTGCAGGCTGGCTCTCAATCCACTGAGCCACACCAGCCAGCGCAAAAAGGGCAAATTTTTTGAATGACACAAACTACTAAAGCTTACCAAGAAGAAACAGGTAACCTCAATAATACCGTGTTTGTTTTTTTTAAATTGATTTTGTAGTTAAAAACTTCCCATTAAAAATTCCAGGTAAAGAGGGCTTCAGTGCTGAATCCTATCAAACGTTTAGGGGAGAACTAAATACCAATTATACACAAACTCTTAAGAAAAATTGAAAAGGAAGAAATGCTTCTCTCTATGAAGTAAGCATTACTGTGATATCAAAACCTAATGAAGACATTACAAGAAAAGAAAACTACAGAAAAATATCCCCCAGGAACATAGATGTAAAAATTTTAAACAAAATTTAACAAATCTAACCCAAAAATACATTTTAAAAAAGAATTATATATCACAAACAAGTAGAGTTTTTTCCAGAAATATAACTGGTTTAACACATGAAAATCTATCAAAGTAATTTACCATATTAATAATCTAAAAAAAATAAAGAGCACATAATCATCTCAATACATGTAGAAAAATATTGACAATATGCAATTTTTATTGCAATACTTCCTTAACCTGATATAGGACATCTATGAAAAACCTACAGCTAATGCCCTACTTAATGGAGAAAGACTGAGTGTTTTCCATCTAAAATCAGGAACAAGACAATAATGTTCCTTCTCACTACTTCTACTCAACATTATACTAGAGGTGCTGGCAATTGCAATAGGGCAAGAACAGGGAGAAGTAAAACTCTTTATTTGCAGACACCATGATTGACTGGGCAGAAAATCTGAAGGAATCTACAAAATATTACTTGACATAATACATGAGTTTAGCAGTGTTGCAGAAAAGATTGATATACAAAAATACATATTTCTGTGTATTATAAACAAACAATTGGAACTAAAATTTAACAAATAATGCCATTTAGAATAACAAAAATACTTAGAGATCTATCTGAAAAGGATGTGAAAGACTTATATATTGAAAACTACAAAATATTGTTGAAAGAAGACAAATTAAAAAAGACAAATGAAGAGAAATACAATTGTCATGGGTTAGAAGACTCAATATTGGTAAGAGGTCAATTCTCCCCAAAATGATTTATAGATTCGATGTAATCCTGATTAAAATTTCAGCAGATTTTTTTCTTCTGAAGATTTTATTTTTAGAGAAAGGGAAAGGAGGGAGAAAGAGAGGGAGAGAAACATCGATATGTGAGAGATACATCAATCAGTTGCCTCTCTCATGCCCCCAGCTGAGGACCTGGCCCACAACCCAGGCATGTGTCCTGACTGAAAATTGAACCTTCGACCTTTCAGTTCACAGGCCAGCACTCAATTCATGGAGCCACACCAGCCAGGGCTTGGAAGATTTTTTTTTTAAACAGAAATGTTAAGCTGATTCTAAAGTTCATATGGAAATGCAGTGAACCTAGAATAGTCAAAACAATTTTGGAAAAAAACAAAGATGGAGAAATATTATTTAAAGACTTATTACAAAGTTAACATAGTCAAGACAGGGTCACATTGGCATAAACATAGACAAATAGTTCAATGGAATAAAACAGAGTCCAGAAATAGGTATGTATGAGTATATAAAGTCAATTCAGTAGAGAAAAGATAATCTTTTCAAGAATTAATGTTGGAACAATTAGATATCCAAGGGCAGAAAAGTAAACTTTGATCTACATCTGTCACCACATATAAAAAATAACAAAAGGGATTATATATCTAAGTTTAAAACTTAAAACTATGACTTCTGAGGAAAACATTGGAAAAAACCTTCATGACCTTGAGTTAGGCAAAGATTTCCTAAATATATGACCAAAAGTGTGACCCATAAGAGAATAAATTAATAAATCAGACTTCATTGAAATAAAAACTTGCTGCTCTTCAAAAGATACTGTAAAGTGAATGAAGAGACAAGGCACAAAGTGGAAAAATATTTACAAATCATATAGATGATAAAGGACTTGTATTCAGAAAATGTAAAGAACATCACAAGCTCAACAATAAAAAAATTTTTTTTCAATGGGCAAAAGATTTGAATATTTTACCAAAAAAGATATAAGGATGCTAAATAAGCACATGAAAAGATGCTCAACATCATTTATCATTAGTGAAATATAAGTTAAAGCTGCAATGAAATACCACTATATACCTATTAGAATGGCTAAAATCCAAAACTTGTGCATACTAAGTGCTAACATGGATGTGGAGGAACTGGAATTCTCATATACAGCCACTGGACTATAAAACAGTATAGCCACTCTAAAAAAAAAATTCCAGTTTCTTAAAAAAGTTAAAGTGATATTTACCTGACATAAGTGAAATTATAAATACATACAAAGTCTTGTGCACAAATGTTTATAGTGTTCTTATTCATAATTGCCCCAAACTGCAAATCAATAGACGACTTTCTATGGGCAAATAGATTTATAAAACTGGTACATTCATGCCATGGCATCCTACTCAGCAATAAAGAATAAACTATTAATACATATAATAACACAGATGAACCTTATAGGCATTAGGCTAAGTGAAAGAAACCAGACAAAAAAAGAGTAATACTGTATGAGTCCACTTATGCAAAACTCTAGAAAATGCAAATTAATATATGGTAAGAGAAAATCAGTACCTTGTGATGGGAGTGGCAGGGTACAGACAGTGGGGAAGCAGGGATTATGAGGAAACTTTTGGAGGTAATGCATATCATATGTTCATGAATTCAGTCGCAGAGATGGTTTCACTGGGATATGTTAATGTCAAATTGTACATGTTAAGCATCATGTGTTATTATATGTCAATTATGCCTCAAGAAAGCTATTAAATAAACAAACAAACAATGTAATGTCTAATGTTTGAAGTAGAGGTTTGCTCAATTTTTCTTCTATCCTGGCTTAAGCTGCTCCTGACAGTTTCTGAATCTAATAAATACAGTGACGTTTGTTGATCCACGATAATGTGTAATCTTGTACTGTCTTATATGGTTGGCTAATTGATTCATAAACAGTGGTTTATTTTCTCCCACTAACCTGCAAAATCCTCAAGGTCAGGCCTCATATCTTTTATTTTTTGCATCCTCCTATAGTGTCCAGACACAGAAAAGTTTAACAAATACCTTTTGATTAACTGTCTTTTGTGTTATTTGACACATTTATTTAGTATATTATTTGACAAATTTAGAAAGGACAGAACTCAAGATAGAAAAGGAAAAATGATTTTTCTCTATTTTTATTTTTACTTATATGGAATATAGCATAGAGGACATAGGGAGAAAAACCATAGCACAAAGCCACCCCAAGGCATCAACAGTATCTTTTGTGCTTCGACAATCTGAGATATACAGATTTGCCTGTCCCAGTGTTAAGTTAGAGAACTGTGGGTTGAAGGTGAATGAAGACATACCAAGAAGAACGAATTGCCAGACTGCAATTCAGCTTCATATCATTTTCTTGCCCTCTTCATTTTGCCTGATAAGGTGGTATTGACCAGAAAAAGGAGCAACTCAAGGAGTGCTTGATAAATAACAATGAACTTCAACTAAATATCCTCAATGAGCAAGATGTTCCAGTTAGGACCCTAATCACATTTTTCTTCACTTTCTCTGGAAAGTGTGGCAGTAGGGTCTCTAGCTGCTGAACAGACCAGCAAGAGCGAAGAGATGGAAACAGAACTACCATGAGAACCTGGGAGGCTTGCCTCTCAGGAGAGAAAAAGGGCCAACATTATTCATTATAGTGGCGGGCAAAGTGGGTTATCTTTGATTTCCGCCGTAGGAAATCTCTGTTGCCTACAGACATACGTGTGTTGTAGGAAATGATATTGCCCTGGCTTTTACTTTTGTAGATTATCTGGGCATAAGTCATGACAAAGAACATCCAGAAACAATGCATAAATATACGGGACACCAAGCCAAACCAGCGGATGACTCTGACCTCTCCAATGCTCGTGCCACTGTTGGTGAGGATTTGCACTACAATGTTCATAGCTTCATAGAAAAGGATCCAGATGATGTAGATCACCAAGCCCCTGTACTTCTGGGCATATACTGAGTATAGCAGCAAGCAGCTGATGATGCTGGTGATGCAAGACAGGAAGAGGACAATATTCCAACTCCAACAGATGATGAACTGACTTATCAGATTATTCACACTCTTGGCCCTTTGGTTAATCTCAGTGCAATCGCTGCTCTTCATGTGCTTCTGCTCAAAGATGAGGTACATGCACGTGGCTATGATGGTAAACACCCCTGATAACACAGTGCCTGTTTTGGCAGTCATCCCACACCAGCGTTTCTGTTTCATGCCAAGACATCCTGTGAAGACAAACAATATAAAGGAGAATTCTGGTTCCTGCTAATGTGGTAAATTACCAGAGTTTCTGCCTCCTTTCCCAAAGGAGAAACAACAGAGAGAAATATGGAAACTAGGACATAACTTTGGGAAGACAGAGACTGTTCAAAATTGATTGGCAGTGTGAGTGAGGATGGGGGAGGAGTGGGGATGCAGTCCAGTGGCAGGGAGCAGATAAATTAGAGAAGTGCCTCTCAAGCTTGGCTTCACATAAGAATCACTGAAAGTACCCAGGCCCAAGCCCTACCCCAAGCCAATTAGAATAGTCGCTGGTGGGACCCAAAACATCAGCATTTTTCAAAACTTCCTAATGATTTTTCATATGTAGCCAGAATTGGAAAACACAGAGCCAAAAAAAAAAGTAGTTTAAATTAAATTCCTGTCTCTCCTAACATTGCCTTGGGCAACCATTGCTGCCCCCTGATGGGGAAAATTGGCTACACTTGTCCAAATCTTGAGTGCAGGTGTCCTGAGGAGAAAAATCAGGGCAGCAGCATAGTCCCGCTCTGGTGAGAAGTTGATGAAAACTGGTGGCTCTGAGCAATCATCTCACCACTATGTATCAAAACTTAAGGAATACAATGAAAGGTGTACTTTAAGGGAAATTTAGAGCCTTAGGGCAGAATAACCTTATAATAGAAAAGAAAAAGTAATAAGGAGCTTAGTGTCCAACTCAAGAAGTTAGGGGGAAAAAATTAATAAGAAGAACAACAAAAAGTAGGGGGAAGAAAATAAATAGAACAGAAATCAATGAAAAGCAAATGTAAAAGTAGAGGGATTTCTGATTGGTTAGATTATTGGAGCCAACTTGCTGCTAAAAACAACAAAAAAATGTTGAATAAAATAGATTTAAAATATTCTTGGAAGTACAGAAGTGCTGAGAGGGTAGAAGGTAAGAGGTCAGAAACCAAAGTCCATAGGAGTTTAAGAACTGGGACAGGTAAGCAAGTAAGGAAGTCAATTTTGTTCTGAGAATATTTTCAGTCTGGCCAAATTTGAATTTCAATTGTGAGAGAGCTCTGTAAAGTAAGAAGAAATGAAGTCAAAGCTCAGGGTCCACCAAGAAGGGGATTGTATTCAAAAGTGCTCCCTTTTTAGTCGTGGCTCCCCAAAGGGCTATGACTAAAGGTGAATCAGAAGTAAACCTGCCCCACAGTTTTCTCCCTGAGACTCCAGGAAAGTTAATTTAGGAGTACACTGAATGTATGGGCGTGGGGGTACTCTCCTCAAGACTTTGTAACCATAGCTAGGCTTTTTGTAGATTTGTTGCCCAAATTACATGAAATCCTGAACTGAAAGTACCTCTAAGTGCCTAGTCGAAGCAAACTCAAAGCCTTTCTGTAAGAATGCACATTTATGTTGGTCCTCAAAGAATCTACGTCAGTAATTTTTCAGAGACAATGACTAGTGTACAGTAAAAAATAATCAAGCACACAAGAACAAGGCATTATGAGAACCAGCAGATGTAAAAACAGAGCTGCAATAATACCAGATTATGAGACAACTATGATTATTACTTTCTGCATTACTTGAAATTTTTATTCTAGTAATCTTTTATTTATTTGTATTTATTTTTAGAGAGAGGGGAAGGGAGGAAGAGAGGGAGAGAAACATCAGTGTGTGGTTACTTCTCACACACCCCTCACTGGGGACCTGGCCCACAATCCACGCAGGTGCCCTGACTGGGAATTGAACTGGCAATCTTTCGCTTTGCAGCCTGGTGCTCTATCTACTGAGCCACACCAACCAGGGCTTATTTTGTTTTTAATTGTGGTAAAATACATATAACATTAAATTTACCATATTAACCATTTTTAAGTTTACAGCTTAACAATGTTACTTATATTTATACTGTTGTACAGCCAATCTCCAGAACTTTTTCTTCTTGCAAAACTGAAATTCTATATCCATTGATCAATTCCCTATTTTTCATTCCCACTGCCTCTGGCAATCACCATTCTATTTTCTGATTCTATGAATTTTATTACTCTGGATATGATAAATGATATGCTATATCCAGAGTATAATACAGTATTTCCATTTGTCTTTTTGTGACTGCTTATATCACTTAACATAAAGTCCTCAGGTTCATTTATATTGTAACATGTGTCGGAATTTCCTTTCATACTACATTTATACAAATAAAAAACAATATTGAAAATATATGTAGGAACAGGAAACTATAGAAAATAACCTAGCATATTTGAAAGAGAACCAAATAGAATTTCTAGAGATGGAAAACTCAATAACTGAAATTAAAAATTTAGTAGGCATAGAGGGCAGGGTAAAGGTAGGTTTAGAGTTGTTCACATGGAAAATAATACAATATTTAATAAATAATTATTTATTATTAAATAATAATACAAGAATAAACTGTTTCATGTACTCACAACTGTAAACCTACTTTTGCCACACCATGTATTTGGTAGATTGGATACAGACAAAGTGATAATTACTTGATCAAAGGATAGGTCAGGAGAAATCATCAGAATTTGGCACAGAGAAACAAAAAGATGGAAAATATCAATGAGACATTAAGAGACATAAAGAGTATAGTATGTTCTGACAAGAGAGAGAAAGTGATGGAGAGAGAGAGAGGAGGTTGGAAGGAAAGAGAATAGGGTAGCATATTTGAAGAGAAAAAGGCTGAGGATTTGCGCAACTGGAGAAAAACACCAACCCACAGATACAAGAACCCTAACTGATTGCTAGGATAAAGAAAAGGAAATTTATACGTAGACATATGATACTCATTCTGTTGAAACAGGTAGCAGACTTCCTGTTCCTTAAAATTCTCATAACATTTTTGGGTTCCCATTGGTCTATCTATGGCAAAGACTGTTAATTGTCTCCCAACATCCATTTCTATCCTCTGACTTTTTGTTGTAGCTAGACACGTAGCCACTGGGCTAATGACTACATTTCCCAGATCTCCTTTGCAGCTTTATGTGGCCATGTGACCAATGAGATATGTCATGTGTGCCACTTTACAGTCTTATACCTGAAAGATTAGGAGTGCTCTCATCTTCTTTTTTTCCCCCTTCCTGATTCTTGGCCATGACCAGAACTGATCTTTGACCCAGACTCAGAAGCCCTTGTTGCATATAGTAAATACCCTATTAGCCATGGATCACTGTTACTTGATAGAGAAATAATTCCTACTATATATAAGTCACTTATTTTGGAATTCCTTTATTACAATGACTTAGCCTGTACCATAATATATCTTCACTTCACTTCATTGAATTTAAACCCAATGAGGACTAGTGATCTATTGGGATCTAGCACCTCCCTTGACTTTACCCTTTTAAAAGCAGGTTCTCCCTGTCTATATGTTTATTTCACTGGATCTATGGTTCTCCTCACCATCTCCTTAAAAAGAGATGTCCCCCTTTAATATACGGGTCACTATTGTCTTCATAGTTAAACTGGTAATAAATTATATATTGTCTTGTGACATCTTTATATTGTTTTAAATTGTTATTAAATATTTTATACTTATAATAATTATCCTAATGGTCACCAATGGGGCACTAGAGCTAGAGAAGTTAATTAATTTTGCCTAAGACTGTAAATCTGGTCAGTGGCAAAGTCAGGATTTTAACCTACATCTGTCTGACTCTAAAACCAATCTTAACACTCACCTACTTGTGCCTTGTCTGCCCCAGAGATCTGTGAGCTCAGTGAGCCCAGATGTTCCACCCATCCCATAGTTGCTAACAGACAGCCTTGATTAGAGGAGGGCTTTGACTAGAGCAGGATCTGGATAAATATTGGCAATTCTTCCCCTACCATCTCTCATCTGAGTCACTTGTTCTTTGTAACTCTGAGAGCCATTATGTTCCTCTCTCCTTTTTCTCCCTTTCTCTTCCAGCTTTTCTCTTCTTCCCCTCCCTCCCTGTCTTCTTCCCTCCTACAGAGTAAAACTGAGTGTGTACTCTTGATGGTTCTAAGAGAAGGTGATGGTCTTTAACCTGGGAAAATAGAAAGGACTAGAAAATTCAAGGAGCAAAAATTTGCAAGATGGCCCTCAAGATGTTCTGTTTGAACAGCATCCTCTTTTAAAGGAAGTTGAATTAAAATGCTTTCAGGTAGAGTATTTTATTTGTGACTTTTTAAATCTTAACATTGCCTTTTTTCCCTATATAGTTCTCTCTCAAGTTACATACTAAATCAATAGAAATTATGCTTTAATTTTGCAAATTAAATATTTACTTCTTGGGATTACACCAAATGAAATGAGGTAACAATAATAATAATAATGTACCTGTGTGTGGCACCAGGGGTCAGGCTGCAGTACCAGAACACATGCTTGTGCATAACTGGGGCTGACTGCTCCCCACAAGCAGCTCTTTTAAGCACAAGAAACATGGTGGGGAAAATAATAATAGTAATAATAAACATTTACTAAAAACTCACTCTGTGCTGGGCATTGTGCTGGAGTTTCACAATAATTTTTTGAGTGTAGCTATACTCGTATTGTAGTATATGCTTATTTTCTTGTTGATAGCGAGGGAAGGGGGTATATTTGTACTGTTTTCATATTCCAACTCCCAGATGTTGATTTTTCCTTGTCAGGAGAAGAATCACTCACAGTTACTGACAACCATTCAGCATTTAGCTCCAAACCAGGGGGTTGTTCTGCTAATTTTATGATTCTTCAATAGGATTTTGAAGGATCCCAAGTAACCTTCAATTTTAGTAGTAACTTTATTTTATTATTTGGCTCATTCTAAGTTAAAGGCACCTGTAGATTTAATTTCTAGTACTTTTCCTTAAGTTGTCGATTTCTTTGGTTGGTTGTCTTTTTTTTTTTTCTGTTGCTGCTGTAATAAATTACCACAAATTTAGCAGTTTAAAATAACACAAACATTATCTCAAAGTTCTGTGGGTCAGAAGTCTAGACTGCTTCAAGACTCAGCTAGTTTCTCTGCTTCAGGTTTCACATGACAGATATCAAGGTGTCATTGGCTGCCTGGGTTCTTTTGGGGAGGTTATGGGGAAGAATCTGCTTCCAAGTTCTTTCAGTTCCTTGTAGTTGTAGGACTGAGGTTCCCATTTCCTTGCTGAATGTTAGCTGAGGGCTGCCCTGTGCCCCTAGAGGCCTCCCTTCAGTCCTTGCCCATGGGCTCCCAGAGCCTGTGCACCAAATTCTTCTCATGCTTGGAATTTCTATGACTTCTGATTCTAGCTAAAGAGAATTCTCTTCATGTGATTAATTTGGTACAGCTAGGAAATCAGGGTACTCACATTATCTTTAGATTTTTCACCTTAATTACATCTGCCAAGTCCTTTGCCATATTCATAGTGTGATATGAAGGAACAAGGGTCAAAGGGCCTATTAGGGGCTGAACTGTGGCCCACCCCCAACACCAATTTATGCACTGAAGTTTTAACTTCCAGTACCTTGTGACTGGGAGGGTCTTTAAAGAGGTAATTAAATTAAAATTAGGTCATTAGAGTGGGCTCTAACCCAATATGACTGGTCTCCTTATAAGCAGAGATTATTAGGACACAGGCACACACAGAAGGAAGACCATGTGAAGACCAGTAAAAGATGGTCATCTAAAACCAAGAAGAGAGGTCTCAGGAGAAATTAGCTCTGCCAAACCCTTAATCCAGAACTTTTAGCCTCCAGAATAGTGAGAAAATAAATTTCTGTTGTTTAAGCCACCCAGTATGTTGTATTTTGTTATCGCAGTTCTAGCAAACTAATACAGGGGCCCAAATTCTGCTGACCACAGTCATAAATTGCCCTAGATTTCTTCTTTGGATTTGGGTAAACTGCCTATCTACAACTGGGGTGTTTTCTTACAAAACTTTTGGCATCTTCTCTTGGCTTCCAATGGCTAAATCACCTTGTTCTCCTTCCAATCTCTGGCAGTTCCTTCTCAAAATCCCTTGCTAGCTTTCTGCTGCTTATTCTTTTTGAATTCTTTTTTTTTTAAATTTAGCCCTGGCTGGTGTGGCTCAGTGGATTGAGCATCAGCCTGCAAACCAAAGGGTTGCTGGTTTGATTCCCAGTCAGTACACATGCCTGGGTTGCCGGCCAGGTCCCCAGTAAGGGGTGGGTGAGAGGCAACCACACATTCATGTTTCTCTCCCTCTCTTTCTCCCTCCTTTTCCTTCTGTCTAAAAATAAGTAAATAAAATCTTTAACAATTTCAAAAAATTTATTGATGAGAAAGAGGTAGAGAAACATCAACTTGTTGTTTCACTTATTTATGAATTCATTGGTTAATTCTTGTATGTCCCTTGACCAGGGGTCGAACAAGCAACATTGGCATATGGGGATGATGCTCTAACAAACTGAGTCATCTGACCAGGGCTTGCTTATTCTTAAATGTTAGTCTCCCTCTATACACAAACGAAAGCACTCTTCTCATTTTATACTCTCTCCCTAGGTAACTTCCCTTATTCCTATGGTTCAGTTGTCATCTACGCTGATGACTCCCAAATCCAGACTGTCTTCTAGTTAGAGATTCAAATCTGCATATTCAACAATTCTGCCTTCATTTGGGAACTTTTTGAACTGTTCAAATGCAACATGTCTCAAACTGACCTTACAATTTCTCCCATCCCCACTCCAATCTGCTTTATTCCAGTGTTTCTTATTTCAGTAAATAATCAATATCATCTACCCATTTCCCCATGTATCTCCCTCTCTCTCATCCTGTACCCCGCAAAACACTCACTAGTTTCATCTACTCTTCCCCCATATATACCTTAAATCAGATATTGCTTTTACCATCTCTACTGCCACCACCATAATTCAATTACCATTATGTCTCATCTGAATTACTGCAACTAACACATCTTGTAAAGCTCCTGCCTTCACACAGGCATGAATGATGATACAGCTATGATGGGGGTTTGGGAGAAATAGTAGCAGAGATGTGTGTAGAGGATAAGAAGTCCTCATCCATCAGGATGAGAAAGTCAGTTGAAAATGTCTAAAAATGATTTCTCAAGAAATATTTTTTTAAAGTATAATTTAGAAATTAAAGGATAATAGGAAGGGAAATAGAATTGAAGGTGGTAGCCTGTGGGAAGTATGACTGGGATAGGGAGAAGGAGCCAAGAGCCACTGTTTTTATTATAAACTTTTAAGCATTATTACTACACATACATACAATTTAAAAAAATAGATTTTTGAAAATATATTATTTCTTGAGTTCCTAATAAATTGAGATATTCAGATAAATCCCACTGGCTGCCTTTATGCTGGTGTAGCTTTCTCTTTTTAAAAAAATATATTTTATTGATTATGCTATTACAGTTGTCCCAATTTCTTCCCCTTTGCCCCCCTCCACCTGGTACCCCCTTTCCCTCCAGCAATCCCCCTCTTAGCTAATTGTCCATAGGTCATGCATATAAGTACTTGGCTACTCCATTTCCTATACTGTTCTTAACATTCCCCTGTCTATTTAGTACCTACCAATTTGTACTTCTTAATCCCTGCACCTTTCTCCCAATTCTCCCCTTTCCCTCTTCCAACTGATAACCCTCCAAATGATCTCCATACCTATGATTCTGTTTCTGTTCTGTTTGTTCACTCAGTTTATTTTTTAGATTAAATTGCTGATAGTTGTGAATTTATTGCCATTTTAATGTTCATAGTTTTGATCTTCTTCTTTCTCTTCAATAAGCCCCTTTAACATTTCATATAATAAGGGCTTGGTGATGATGAACTCCCTTAGATTTACCTTGTCTGGGAAGCACTTTATCTGCCTTTCAATTCTAAATGATAGCTTTCCTGGATAAAATAATCTAGGTTGTAGGTCCCTGCTTTTCATCACTTTGAGTACTTCTTGCCAGTCCCTTCTAGCCTGCAAAGTTTCTTTTGAGAGATCAGCTGACAGTCTAATGGGAACTTCCCTATATGTAACTAACTTCTTTTCTCTTACTGCTATTAAGATTCTCTCTTTATCTTTAAACTTTGGCATTTTAATTATGATATGTCTTGTGGTGGGCCTCTTTTGGTTCATCTTGTTTGAGACTTTCTGTGCTATCTGAACTTGTATATCTATTTCCTTCATCAAATTAGGGAAGTTTTCTTTCATTATATTTTCAGATAAGTTTTCAAGTTCTTGCTCTTTCTCTGCTTCTTTCAGGACCTCTGTAATTCAAATGTTGGTACGTTTGAAGTCATCCCAGAGGCTCCTTAGCTTATCCTCATTTTTTAAATTCTTTTTTGTTCTTGCTGTTCTGACTGAATGTTTTTTGCCCCTTATGCTCCAAATCATTGATTTGATTCTTAGCTTCACCCATTGTACTGTTGGTTCCCTGTAACTTTTTCTTTACTTCACTTAGTGTAAACTTTGTTTCTACCTGGGTCTTTTTTATGCTGTTGAAGTACCGAATGAATTCTTTGAGCATCCTAATAAGCAGTGTTTTGAACTCTGCATCTGATAGATCGCTTATCTCCATTTTGTTTAGTTCTTTTTCTGGAGTTTTGTTCTGTTCTTTCATTTGGGCCATGTTTCTTTGTCTCCTCATCATGGCAGCCTCCCTGTGTTTTTTTTTTTGTGTGTATTAAGTAGAGTTGCTTTGACTCCCTGTCTTAGTAATGTAGCCTATTGTATAAAAGCACACTGGTAAGTTGGATGGGGTGGAGCCTTGGATAATTGCCAGGGTGGGGCAACTGGTTTCACCACTTTCTGGCTCTGTGTGGGGGAGGGCTCAGGGAAGGGACAATGCTGCTGCCTGGATTCTGGAGTTTTGTCCTGGAGGAAGCTGTCCCCCAGCACTCGCCCTGATGCCAGACACTTTACTTCCTCCCAATGTGCCCCTGGTACCCTTCTAGCTGTTGCCCTGCTGCTAAAGCCCAAAGGGAGTGACTCTGCGTAAGTCTTCAGTCCATTGTGGCGACCTTTAAGAGGAGATTCCTGAAAATCTTGGAGTTTCTTCTGCCACTCCTACCCCCACTGGTTTTTACAGCCAGAAGTTATGGTGACTTATCTTCCTGGTGCTGGAATCCTGGGCTGAGTGGTATGGGACTTGGATCCATCACTCCTGAGGTATCTCTCTTGATTTTTATCTACCACATGTGGATGTGGGACCACCTGTTCCATGTCTCCATATATCCATGCCTCTCCTCACATCTCCACATCTCTGCTCCTCCTATCCATCTAGATGAATGTGGCTTCTTTAATTCCTTGCTTGTAGTACTTCCATACAGCTTGATTTTCTGATTATTGTGGGTGATATTTGTTTTGTAGTCTAGTTATAACTTTTGTTGTGGTTGTTCAAGAAGGTGTGCTGTGTTTACCTATGCCTCCATCTTGACCAGAAGTTCTGGTGTAGGTTTCTTTAATGCAGTACCTCCTTAGCTTCAGAAATGGTTAAATCTGGCCTCATGGAAAGACAGGTGGATAACTCTATCCTAATCTAAACCAAGAGCTAAGTGTTATCATAAAAAATAGTTGGTGATAGTGTAAAGTCTTTTTTATTTATTCTTGAAATTGTCTTTTTTTAAAGTGTATTTTATTGATTATGCTATTAGAGTTGTCCCAGTTTTTTTCTCCCCTTTATACCCTTCCACTCTGCACCCCACTCCTACCAACATTTCCCCTCCCCCTGGCTTATTTCATGTCCATGAGTCGTACATGTAAGTTCTTTGGCTTCTCCATTTCCTACACTACTTTTAACCTCCCCCTGTCTATTTTGTACCTACCAATTATGCTTCTTATTTCCTGTACCTTTTCTCCCCTTCCTGCTGATAACTCTCCATGTGATCTCCATTTCCGTGATTCTGTTCCTGTTCTAATTGTTCACTTAGTTCATTTGGGGTATTTTTAGGTTCAGTTGTTGATTAGTTGAGTTTGTTGTCATTTTACTGTTCATAATTTTGATCTTCTTCTTTTTCTTAGATAAGTCCCTTTAACATTTCCTATAATAAGGGCTTGGTAATGATGAACTCCTTTAACTTCACCTTATCTGGGAGCCACTTTTTCTGCCCTTCCATTCTATGATAGTTTTGCTGGATAGAGTAATTTTCCATGTAGGCCCTTGGCTTTCATGTCTTCAAATACTTCTTTCCAGCCCCTTCTTGTCTGCAAGGTTTCTTCTGAGAAATCAGCTGATAGTCTTATGGGAACTCCTTTGCAGGTAACTCTCTCCTTTTTCTCTTGCTGCTTTTAAGATTCTCTCCTTATCTTTAATCTTGGGTAATGTAATTATGATATGTCTTGGTGTGTTTTTCCTTGGACCCAACTTCTTTGGGACTCTCTGAGCTTCCTGGACTTGCAAGTCTCTTTCCTTTGCCAGATTGGGGAAGTTTTCCTTCATTATTTCTTCAAATAAGTGTTCAATTTCTTGCCCTTCCTCTTCTCCTTCTGGCACTGCTATGATTGAGACGTTGGAATGTTTAAAGTTGTCCTGGAGATTCCTAAGCCTCTCCTCACTTTTTTGAATTCTTGTTTCTTCATTCTATTCTGGTTGAATGTTTATTTCTTCCTTCTTCTCCAAATCGTTGATTTGAGTCCCAGTTTCCTTCCTTTCACTGTTGGTTCCCTGTATATTTTTCTTTCTTTCACTTTGCATAGCCTTCACTTTTTCCTCCATTTTGCGACCATACTCAACCATCCTGATTACCAGTGTTTTGAACTCTGCATCTGGTAGGTTGGCTATCTCTTCCTCGCTTAGTTGTATTTTTTCTGGAGTTTTGATCTGTTCTTTCATTTGGGCCATATTTCTTTGTCTCAGTGCACCTGTTATGTTAAGGGGCAGAGCCTTAGGTGTTCACCAGGACAAGACCACTTTGCTGTGTTGTGGCACTGTTATGTGGGGGAGGGGTCAGAGAGGGAACTATGCCGCTTGCTCAGCTCTTGCTCTACTTTCAGTCACTTTCCCTGCTATCCACAAGCAAATCAGGCCCTTCTGGTGATGATTCCCAGTTTGTCTCCATTCTGGGACCCTTTGGGTTTCTCCAACGAACTCTCCTGTGAGGATGGGAGTTTTTACTGCTGCTGTAACCACCACAGGTTTTTACAGCCAGAGGTTTTTCTCCTTTTCCCACACTGGAACCCTGAGTTGCATGGTCTGTCTCGCTCCCTAGTTGTTCCTCCCAGTTTATCCGAATGCAAATGTGGGACTACCTGGTCTTCCAGCCACCACCTTGCCTGCCCTGTCCTCCCGCACTGCCTTGCACATGTCCTCTCTGCCCTGTCTGTCCATCTCCACTCCTCCTACCAGTCTGGATGAATGTTTCTTCTTTAACTCCTTGGCCGTCAGTCTTCCATATAGTTTGATTTTCTGGTAGTTCTGGTTGTTTTTTGTTTTTAAATTGGTTGTTGTCCTTCTTTTGGTTGTGGGAGGAAGCAAAGAGTATCTACTTATGCTTTCATCTTGGCCGGAAGTCTCTATTTTTGAAATTTTCTGGAAAAGGTACACTATTTCAAATATTACAACTGTTTTAAATTAAAGATATCTCTATGTAAAATTTAAATAAATACTAGAAAAATAAAAAATTAATATAACAAAATACTGTATTATAAAAGAAAAAGTTGATTTTTATTCTTTCACTTCACTTTAACATCAACCTTTTGAACTCAATAAAAGTGTATAATGTTTATTTAACAATATTCTTTGGCTTTAGGTCCTGAACTAAACTTTTATCTTAGTCAGGAAGGTCTCATTTAACAATGTGCAGATCCATTTAGTTCTTTCCAGTGACTTATGTTTAGGGCTGGCATGGACGTGTGTATTTTTTTTTGGAAGCACTGTACTCCCAGGTTCAATCCCAATGTTGGGGAGAGAGTTAGTTATGCTGTGAGCCATCAAGGGTATCCTGAAAATGCAAGGGGAGAAAGAGATTTTATACAATTGTAAGGGAAGTGTCAAAGTTGAGAACAACAAATTTTCATATCAAATGGTCAGAGTTCAAAACTTGGCTTCCCTGTTTTCTATTTATTTATTCTCAGCAGACCTCAGCTTTCATATCTTTAAATTGGATGTACCATTACTCGGCAATAAAAAAGAATGAAATCTTATTGTTTACGACAACATGAATGGTCCAGAGGTATTATGCTAAGTGAAATAAGTCAAGCAGAGAGAAAGATAAATACCATGTGATTTCACTTGTATGTGGACTATTAAAAAAAACAAAATTAATGAATAAGCAAAACAAAATAAAAATAAACACATATATACAGAGATAGAGAACAAGCTGATGATTGCCAAAAGGGACAAGGGAAGGGGAATGGGTGAAATAAAGCTTTTTTTTTTTTAAAGGAACAGATAAGACAAGTAGAAAACAAATAGTAAGTTAGCAAAGTGGTAGATTTAAATTCAACGATATCAGTAATTACATAAAGTGTAAATGTTCTGAACATGCCACTTACAAGACAAATGTGTCAAATATAATTTTAAAAATCTCAAACACAGTTTAAATATAGAGATACAAATAGATTAAAGTACAAAGGTGGGATAAAATATTCTATGCCAAAACTAGTACAAAGAAAACTGAACTGGCTTTATTAAAATGAAAAATAAATGTATTTAGGAGATATATTACCAGAAATGAAGTTGTATGTTTTCAAGTAATAAAGGGGTCAAATTATCAAACGGAAGTATCAGTCTTAAACTTGCATGATATGATCGCAGAATTTTTAAAAATAAAAATAAATTGGGTGTATCAGTTACTATGTTTTATTAATTTTATAATTTGCATAACAAATTACCATTCCAAAACATAGTTGCATAAGACAACCATTTATTATGCACATGGATTTTGTGGGTGAGGACTTTATATGCAACAGAGCAGATTAACTTAACACTGTGTGATGAAGAATTTGGACAGAGCATGTCCAGCATGACTTGTCAGCACTCATGAATTCTGGGGCCCTTTCCTGGAAAACTCACTTGTCTGGCAGTTGCTGCTGGCCCAGTTGGGGGCCTCAGTTCCTCCCCATGTAGAATTGTCATGTGGTCTCTTTGTGGGGGCTCATGGCTTTCCCTGAGTAAATATCCCCATGAGAGTGAGGCAATGGAAGCTATATTGCCTTTTCTTAATTTAACCTGAGAAGTCCCACCACATTGCTTCTATTGCAGTTGATCCTTTTTATTAATTTAAATATTTTATTTATTTTATTTTATAGAGAGAAATGAAGTGAGAAGGAAAGGAACATTGATGTGTGAGAGAAACATTGTTTGACTGCCTCTTGCAGGCCCCTAACTGGGGACCTGGCCTGCAAGCCAGGCATATGCCCTGCCTGGGAATTGAATCAACAACCTTTCAGTTTGCAGACTGGTGCTCAAGCCTCTGAGCCACACCAGCCAGGGTTGCAGTTGATTCTTTAGTCACCAAGGCCAACCCATAATCAAGGGGAGAGCAATTAGATTCTGCCTTTTGTTAAAGAATTTGCTGAGGTGCCTGAGATTCTTGTTATTCCAGTGGTCATGACCCAAGTTCCCACATTTGCCAGGTTGACCAGAGAATCATAAATGATCTGTTAACCTAAAAATAAAAGGTTTTTCAAAGTGAGAGGCAACAAGCATTTATTGAGATCAATAATAATAGCTATTTAGGGCACACTAATTCAGGCAGAGAGGCAAAAGTTGTTTCAATTAAGACACAGAAGCAATGGTATCTATGAGAAAGGAAAGGGAACAATTACATCAATAGAAGGAAGGCATTTCTATTGGTGCAAATAACATAACACAGTGATGGTAATTCAAAACGAAGTTTTTAATATTCAGTCCAGTAGTCATAATAACTGCTTTCTTGTCATCTTTGTAAACAATTTTTTTTTTTGCAAGGCACAAGTTTGCTTGGGCCCAATGCAAAGGTTATTTTGCCCTGTTTTAACATTCCAAAGATTTGAGGTGTAAGAAGTGCATGGTCAAGCTCCATTTTATAGTGGCTCTGTTTACATTATTGTTTACTGATCATAACAAGGAAATACTCAACAATGAACTACATTCCCCACTTCCCCTCCAATATTCCTCTAGTCTAAAACCACAGGGTCTCCATGTGCCATAAGCCCATCATTGATTTGATGGTCAGCCTCTCTTGTAGCCCAGGATAAGTAACTGAAAAGAGAAAGCAAATCATTTGTAAAATGCGATTGCAAGACTTGCAGAAGAGGCAGGATATCATGCAGCCATCATAAAGAATGTAGGAAAAACTGCTTGAATCACAAGAAACTATGAACAAACATAGATGTGACAAAGTGAGACCAATTAATAACTAGAAAAAAATCATAAATATGTAATAGGTATTTCAATAAAGAATGGTTTGAGAATGAATAAACTGCTACATATTCACACAGTGGGATTTCAAATAGTTGTTAGAATGACCATAGCAACACACAACAATATGAATGAGTCTTAGCAGTGTAATAAGAAGTGGAGAAAAGTACCAAAAGAAGATAATAGAGTTAAAAACAACCATAGATATATAATAAACATACATACACACTTTTTAGGACTACATATAGATGTAATAAAACTCTAAAACTGTATAAGAAAACTACATAAGAAAAGTAAAGAAATGATGAACTTAAAATTCTGGATGATGATCACCTTGGGCCAGGGAGGACCATGAAATGGGTTGGGTGGACAGTCAGATCTGAATTACTGAAAAAAATCCTCACTTTATTGTGGGTGGAAGATTTGAGGATAGCTATAACATTATTAAAAATAACTTATACTTAACTGAAAGTCCTAGACACAGCAATCACACAGGAAGAAGAAATAAAAGGCATCCAAATTAGAAAGGAAGAAGTAAAATTGTCATTATTTGCAGATGACATGATATTGTTTATATAGAACCCTGAAGATTCTACTAAAAAACTACTGGAACTCATAAATGAATTCAGTAAAGTAGCAGGATACAACATATATATCCAGAAAGCAGTTGCATTTCTATACACCAATAATGAACTATTGGAAAGGGAAACTAAGAAAATAATCCCATTTACAATTGCATCAAAAAATACGTAGGAATAAATTTAACTGAAGATGTAAAAGAGTAATTATACTTAGAAAATTATTTTAAGACAGAGAAGAAAGAAATTGAAGAAGATACACATAAGTGGAAGCACATACTGTGTTCATTGATAGGAAGAATTAACATCATTAGTATGTCCATACTACCCAAAGCAATCTATAGATTCAACACAATTCCTATCAAGATACCAATGGTGGGTTTTACTATCAACTTCTGGTCATGATGGTGGCATAGGTAGTCATGGCTTACCAACTCCCACAAACATATCAAAAGTACAACTAAAGTATATAACAACCATCATTCAGAATCATTGGAAATCGAGTGGGATAGAAGTCTAACAACTATGGAATTAGAGAAATCACATCTATCCAAACTGGTAGGAGGTACGAGATGCAGAATGACCTGGTTTCACATCCAGATGTGATAGATTAAAATTCAGCGGGGGATATCTCTGGAGCAAGGCATCTCAGCCCCACACCAGGCCTCCCAGCCCAGGGTTCCAGTGCCAGGAAAATAAGTTCCCATAACTTCTGGCTGCAACAATCAGCAGCAATTGAGTTGGTGGAAGAAACAAAGCAGTTCCCCTTAAAACACCCCCACACAGATTTACTCAGACTCATTCCTTCTGAGTTTCAGTACTCAGGTAACAGGTTGAAAGGTATCAGTGGCATACAGGGAGGAACTGAAGTGTCTGGCACCAAGGCAAGAGCTGGGAGATAGCTTTTTCCCAGACAGAAAGTTGGGCAGAGTCCATTATCCCTTTTCAAAACCCTTCCTCCACAGAGACACAGAGCTCAGGCGAGTGCCATATCTGAGACTCTATTAACCTGGCCAACACTGTGTGTCCCATCCCGGAGATCCCCTGAGACTCCACACCACCCACCTATGGGCCCACCCAAGCTGTTAACAGTGATTTTTTCATATGAATGGCTAGCTTTGTCTCATGCTTCACAACTTCCTAGATCCTATCAAATAAGCAACAGCCAGCTTCAGTAAGCTTACAGCACCCATACCTCTTGTTAAGTGGCTCCAGGCCAGGCATTAGCAGCAGCCAGCCTAGACACACAGCTTGGCTTTGGCTGGGAATCTCCAAGCCCAGCACAAGTAGTATCCATCTCAGGTTGCTTTATAGGTCATGCAGAGTGGCTCCGGGCAGACCACACGTTGGTGCTGAGCTTGGTCTGAATTAGTCAAGAAATTCCAGAGTCTGCACACAGAGTGGACAGCTACAGACCACGTCAGAGCACCACCACCCTGCCTTTGCACAGCTGACCCTCCACAGTCATTGGAGGTCAGTGGCCTGTGGTCACAGCCAGTCCTTGAACCTAACTGGCCTGGCTAAATCTCTCCCATTGACCTGCCAAAAGTAATCAAGGCTCAACTACAAGAGGAGGGTGTACTCAGCCCACACGAAGGGTATGCCTTGAGTACCCAGCTTGGGTGGTAGGGGAGGCTGTGCACCTGGACCCTACAGGACACCTACTACATTAGGCCACACTACCGAGATAGGGAGTCATAGCAGCTCTACCTTATACATAGAAAAAAACACAGAGAGGCTGCCAAAATGAGAAGACAAAGAACAAGGCCCAAATGAAAGAACAAATCAAAACTCCAGAAAAAGAACTAAAGGGAGATAAGCAATCTATCAGATGCAGAGTTTAAAACACTAGTTATAGGGATGTTCAAGGAACTCAGTGAGGACTTCAACAGCATAAAAAAGACCCAGTCAGAAATGAAGGATACACTAATTGAAATAAAGAATAATTACAGGGAAACAACAGTAGAGTGGATGAAGCCAAGAATCAAATAGATGATTTGGAGCACAAGGAAGCAAAACACAACCAATCAGAGCAACAAGAAGAAAAAAGAATCCCTAAAAAACAAGGATAGGCTTAGGAGCTGCTGGGACAAATTCAAGCATTCCAACATTCAAATCATAGGGGAGCCAGAAGGAGAAGAGACAGAGCAAGAAATTGGAAATCTGTTTCAAAAAATAAAGAAAGAACACTTCCCTAATCTGGTGAATGAAATAGATATGCAAGTCCAGGGAGTACAGAAAGTCCCAAACGAGATGGACCCAAGAAGCCCCCTCCAAGACTCATCATAATTAAAATGCCAAAGATTAAAGGTAAGGAGAGATTGTTTTTAAAAGATTTTATTTATTTACTTTTAGAGAGTGTGGAAGGGAGAGAAAAAGAGAGAAAAACATCAGTGTGTGAGAGATACATTGATTGGTTGCCTCTCTCATGCCCCCAACTGGGGACCTGGTCTGCAACCCAGGCATGTGCCCTGACTGGAAATTGAATCAGCAATCTTTTGGTTCAAAGGCCAGTACTCAATCCACTGAGCCACATCAGCCAGGGCTAAAGAGAGAATCTTAAAAGCAGCAAGAGAAAAGAAGTTAGTTACATACAGGGAAGTTCCCATTAGACTGTTAGCTGAGCTCTCAAAAGAAACTTTGCAGGCTAGAAGGGACTGGCAGAAGTATTCAAAGTGATGAAAAGCAGGGACCTACAACCTAGATTATTTTATCCAGGAAAGCTATCATTTAGAATTGAAAGGCAGATAAAGTGCTTCCCAGACAAGGTAAATCTAAGGGAGTTCATCATCACCAAGCCCTTATTATATGAAATGATAAAGGGGCTTATTGAAGAGAAAGAAGAAGATCACAACTATGAACATTAAAATGGCAATAACTTCACAACAATCAACAGTTGAACCTAAAAAACAAATTAAGCAAACAAGAAGTACAGAGGCAGAATCATAGATATGGAGAATATTTTGATGGTTGCTAGATTTGAGGGGGGTGTGGGGAATGAGTGAAGAGGTGAGGGGGTGAAGAAGTACAAATATGTAGTTATAGAATAGTCATGGGGATGTAAAGTACAGTACAGGAAATGGAGTAGCCAATAACTTATATGCATGACCCATGGACATGAATGGTGCAGTATCTGCCTGAGGGAGCGGGGAATGGTGGGTGGAGCAGGGCACAGGGAGAAAAATTGGGACAACTGTAATAGCATAATAAATAAAATATAATTTAAAAAAGATACCAATGGCATATTTCACAGAACTAGAACAATATTCCAAAAAGTTATATAGAATCACAAAGGACCCCGAATAGCAACAGCAATCTTGGAAAGAAGAACAAAGTTGGAGGAATCATGCTACCTAATATCAAACTTACTACAAGACCATTGTAATCAAAATAGCATGGTACTGGCATAAGAACAGACATGTGGATCAATGGAACAGAATAGAGAGCCCAGAAATAAACCCATTCCTATGTGGTCAATTAATATTTAACAAAGAAGGCAAAAACATACAATGGGGTAAAGATAATCTACTCAATAAATGGTGTTGGAAAAATCTAACAGATATATGTAAAAAAAATGAAACTAGACCTTCTTATATCATGCACAAGAATAAACGCAAAACAGATTAAAGACTTGAATGTTAGACTCAAAACCATAAAAATCCTAGAAGAAAACATAGGCAGTAAAATCTTAGACATTTCTTATAATATTTTTTTTTGCCTTGGGCAAAGAAAACAAAAGAAAAAACAAACAAATTGACTATATCAAACTAAAAAGATTTTCCACAGCAAAGGAAACTATCGACAAAATGAAGACAACCCACTGAATGGGAGAACATATTCAGCAAAAGTAAGTGGTTAATATCCAAAGTTCATATAAGACATGTACAACTCAATATCAAAAAAATGGGCAAAGGACCTGAATAAACACTTCTGCAAAGAGCACATACAGATGGCAAACAGGCATATGAAAAGATGCTCAATGATATTAATCATAAGAGAAATGCAAATGAAAACCACAACAAGCTATCATTCACACCAGTCAGAATGGCTATCATCAATAAATCAACAAACAATAAGTATTGGTGAGGATATGGAGAAAAGGGAACCCTTGTACACTATTGGTAGGAATGCAAATTGGTACAGCCACTGTGGAAAGCAGTATGGAGTTACCTCAGAAAATTAAAAATGGAACTGACTTACTGCTCAGTAATTCCACTTCTGGGAATTTATCTGAAGAAACCCAAGACACTAATTTTTAAAAAAATGCACCCCTATGTCATTATAGCATTATTTATAATAGCCAAGATCTGGAAGCAACCCATGTGTCCATCAGTAGGTCAGCAGATAAAAAAGCTGTGGTATATTTACATAATGGAATACTACCTGGACATAGAAAAGAAGGAAATCTTACCTTTTGTGACTGCATGGATAGACCTGGAGAGTATTATGCTAAGTGAATAAGGCAATCAGAAAAAGACAGGTACCATGTGATTTCACTGACATGTGGAATCTACTGAACAAAAGAAACTGACAAACAAAATAGGAACAGACTCATAGATACAGAGAACAAACTGACAGCTGTTGGGGGTGAGGTGGTGAAAAAGGTGAAGGGATTAAGAAAAAAAAAACAAACCCTCATAGACAGACAGTAGTATGGTGATTACCAGAGGGTAAAGGAGTAGAGGGATGTTGAAGAGCGTAAAAGTGGGATAAATGGTGACTGAGGAAGACTTGATCTGGAGTGGTGAACACACAATACAAGATAGAGATGATGTGTGATAGCATCTTACCCCTGAAACCTATATAATTTTATCAACCAGTAACACCCCAATAAAGTTAAATAAAAAATTAAATAAATAAAAATAACTGATACTTAAAAAGTAAATAACAGAAAGCCATGCACAGAGCAATGAGGAATATGTCATGCACCAAGGATTACAATAAATCCAATTATAAGTAGATGAGGTACAATAGAAAATAAAATAAAAACAAGATAATAAGACCATTTACTCATAAAATTGCTGTGAGGATGAAATGAGTTATATATTTAAAACATTCATAATAGTGCCTGGAATACTGTGCTCTATAAGTATTTTTGCTATCATTATTTTTACTTTGTGCCAAGGGGCAACTACTATTTATTATGCATGGTAAACTACTGTTTATTAAGCTGTGTTGCAGCAGACACTTTTAGCTTCCTTCTCAATACCGAGTTCCTCGCTCTTTGCTAACAGATGTCTGCTTTTCTTCAGGATGATTTTTTTTCATAACAATTTTTTTTCATAACAAAAAAACCTGGCAGTCGCAGTCTAGCACTTGGACATTGGCCTCTGAGGAACATATCTCTGTGGCTAAGAAGAGGTAGGATAGGAAACGGGTTGTTTTTTGTTTTTTTTTACCCTTTAAGTATATTGGACTCCCCCCCCCCGCCATCAAATATTGTATTAGTTAGCCCTGGCCAGTGTGGCTTAGTTGGTAGGAACGTCGTCCCATAGACCAAAAGGCTGTGGATTTGGTTCTTAGTCAGGGCAAATACTCAAGTTGCGGGTTTTGATCCCTGGTTGAGGCAACCGATCAATGTTTCTCTGTTACATCAATATTTCTCTCTCTCTGTGTCTCTCCGCCCCCTCTCTCCTTTCCTCCCTCCTTTCCTCTCTCTCTAAAAGCAATGAAAATGTATTATTTATTTATTGTTTAACAAATTACCTTAAATATTAGAAGCTTATGATCACAAGTATTTTTTGTATCATAGTTTCTGGGAGTAGCTTAGCTGGGTGGTTCTGGCTTAGAGTGTCTCAAGTGGCAGTCCAGCTGTTGGCTGAGATTGCAGTCATCCCAATGCTCTACGGGGAAGGAGATCCTCATCCAAGCTCACTCATATTGCTGAGAGCAGGAAATCTCTTGCTAGCTCTTGGTTAAATACCTCAGTTCCTCACCTTGGGACCTTTCCATAGGCTATTTGAGTGTCCTCAAAACATGGCAGCTGGCATTCCCCAGAGCAAGTGATTTAGAAGTGAGAGATCAAAATGGAAGCTGCAGTATATTTTATAACCCTACCTCAGAAGTGACATACATCATTTCAGGTGCATTTGATTGGTCACACACACCAACCCCAAAGGGGACTAGGGGGAGTGGGCTACACAAGGGTGTAAATACCAGGAGGTGGGGATCACTGAGGGTTAACTTGGAGGCTAGCTGTCTGTTTTAGCACATAACTTGTCACCATTTGGTATTATTATTTTAAAATTATATTCTAGTTTGATTTATTCTTCCCATTTAAGCTATGTAGTAAGTTAAAAAAATCATATTTTAATTTTTGCATCTTCATGATTACTCCTAAGTTTGAATATTTCAAAAGTATTTGTTAACCAGCTTTATTGTCCCTTTTACAAGTTATGTCCTTTACCTAATATGTTCATGTATTAGGACATTACTGATTTTTTCAATTTGTATGAGTTCCTTATATAATAAAGGAATTATTCTTTGTCAGAAAAGAAAAAATAGAGCCTTCTGTCTACATGAAGGGGAGTGTTGAGACCCTGAAGTCCTCAGTGTCAGAGCTGCAGGGAGGGAGCAGGATTTCAAAAGGGATGTCAGAGTATTGAACTGGGGAGGGTCTGGACCCCAAGTATGAGGAACTCCCCCATAGCTAAACTTGAGTCTGTCTTCTCTGAGTCTTCTTTTAGAAGAAGCCCCAAACTTGGACCCTGTCCTTGGTTGGCTTAGTCCAGTTTTAGCAAGAATTTTGCTGAGTGAGTGGAATGAAAATTGCCATCCTTGTTATCTCCTCATTCTGGCCTGCCTTCAGCAAGCATCCCCATTCTAGCCTTCATGTTTCCTTTTAGTAATTTTCCATCCCCTTATCTCCACAGTGCTACTTAGTTATAACTCTCCATTTGTCCTTATTCAGAGTTGGGCCTGATTTCTCTCCACTACTAAAAAACCTCCATTGCGCAGTCCCCCTTAAATAAAGTCATTCTTACAGTTGCCCTGGCTGGTGTGGCTCAGTGGACTGAGTGCTGACCTGTGAACCAAAGGCTCACTGGTTAGATTCCAGTCAGGGCACATGCCTGGGTTGCAGGCCAGGTCCCCAGAAGGGGGTGCGCTAAAGGCAACCACGCATTGATATTTCTCTTCCTCTCTTTCTCCCTCCTTTCCCCTCCTTTTAAAAATAAATAACATTTAAAAAAACAAATGAAGTCATTCTTAGCATCTTTAACAAGAGTCATGACTAATGTTTTCTCTAACACCCTCCAACCTCAGTATAGATACCTACAACTCATGCGGGTCTAGAAGCATGAACTGGTGGGCTTTCATGTGGCATCTGTCAGCACCCCCATGATGGCCATGTGAGAGAGGCTGGCCCCTGTTTCTGGCACTAGGTTCTACATCTGGATTCAGAGGCATCCCTGAGAGCCAGAGGCACCCCAGCGATAACAGAGATTGGATTTCCTTCTAACCTGGCAGTATCAGGCCAATTTAATTAGCTTTGCTTTTTTTTTTTAAATGAAAATGGATACTTAGAAAACACACACTCACTCACACACACACACACACACACACACACGCACACACAGAGTCTGTCAGGAAAAAGTCTAGCCATTGTTAATATAACGAGACTGGTTTGCGTGACATCAATGAAACCTGGCAGCCAAGGAGAGTGATTGAAATGTGCATGTGTGAACAATGATGACTTCACTGTACTAGTCAGTGGGGGCAGTAGACACCATGGAGTAAGCATGTGTACTGTGTGGCTGTCACGTTCAAAATGACTGGGTGAGTAGAGCAATGAATCTGTATCAAATTTTGCGTTAAGCTTGAATAGTCCTCCACGGAACTATTTTGATGATTCAGAAGGCGTTCAGGGATGATGCAATGAGTGCAGCACAAATAAAAATGTGGCGCAAATGCTTCAAAGATGGTTGAGAATAAAGTGATTCACATTCTGGAAAACCTGCAACAAGCAGAACACCTGAGAATGTTGAATCTGTATGGGCTGCAATCAATAAACATCAGTGACTGACAGTGTGAGGACTAGAAGCTGATCTGGGGATTCCAAAAACTACTGTGTCCAATGTTTTCATGCAGGATCTTGGCATGAAACATTTCACGGCAAAATTTGTTCCACAGCTTCCGCTACCAAAGCAGAAGGAATACCATATTTGCAGTTGTTAATGATTGGATTCAAACTGCTACCAATGAAATGGATTTCCTCAAGAAGGTTATAACTTTGAAAGGGACTGAGGTGTCGTTGTCTTATATACAACGTTCCTGGGATCTTTTATCTTCTTCAATAAATGCCTCTATTTTTCATAGCGAATGGCTGGATACTTTCTGGACAGACTTTGTAGATATTTGAGTTTTTAGAGACATATATTCTATATTTCCTGGTAAAACATCCATCAACTTACTAGGAAGCTACTAAGATAATTTATGATGTCTTCTCACATCCTTTTCTTTGGCTTTGTATACCACAATATGAATTTGTACCATTATTGAACACTCTAATGCAAGATGTGGCTTTAATATTTTATGTTTTTTTTTAATAATGTAAAATCTGATTCAGCCCTCTTTCCTCAAGGAGTAAGAGAGAATTTCTATTTCAATCAGTATTTTTTTCACTCCCTATTTCCCCTATCCCTTGCTGGAGTCACATAGAACTCCCAAGTTCACCAAATCTTGGAAGCTCAGGGAAGAGCCTGGTCTTCAGGCTGGTGTTATCACTATGAGAAGCTTCCTGTCCAAGCTTCAGTTGTTCCACTACTGATAGCTTTAAAGGCTGTGGCTTAGAGCTCAGTTTGCATGTCCATGCAGCTAACCCATTAGACATCCTATCCCTCCAGGGTTTGGAAGGGAGTCAAACACACAGGCCCCAGTATAGGTAGAACCAGATACCTCCCCGTTCCTTTACGGACAGGGAAATCCCACTTGCTGTTGGGATCCATTCCCTTCTCCTTCAACTTTTCAAGTCAACATCCCCCATCCACCCACCTAATCTAGATCTCTGACTTTGAGAGCCTAGATTGTCCAAAAGAGAAAGTCTCTTAACTCTCTGAAGGGGGAAGAGATGGGCAGTCCTTTTAAACCTACAAAGAGAAAATCCCTGTAATGCTTTGGTAGTGGATCAGCTGACAAGCAGGGAAGCTGGCCCCAATTTTGAATGAGATCATTCTGACAGTAAATCACACTACTGCATACAAAAGCCTCATGATCTGACTCTGATCCAACTTTCCAGGGGTGTCTCTGAACATTCCTTCACATGTATACAATGTTCTCACATGTTCAAATATTTTTAAGTGTATTTTATTGATTATGCTATTACAGTTGTCCCAGTTTTTT
This sequence comes from Pteronotus mesoamericanus, assembly GCF_021234165.1. Classification (NCBI taxonomy): domain Eukaryota; kingdom Metazoa; phylum Chordata; class Mammalia; order Chiroptera; family Mormoopidae; genus Pteronotus; species Pteronotus mesoamericanus. Next base: position 7,189,068 of record NW_026555085.1, read on the forward strand.
CTCCCCTTTATTCCCCTCTGCCCTGGACTCCCTTTCCACCAGCATTCTCCTCCCCGCCTTAGGTCATATCCATGTGTCATACATGTAAGTTCTTTGGCTTCTTCATTTCTTACACTATTTTTTAACCTCCCCCTGTCTATTTTGTACCTACCAATTATGCTTCTTATTTCCTGTACCTTCTCTCCCCTTCCTGCTGATAACTCTCCATGTGATCTCCATTTCTGTGATTCTGTTCCTGTTCTAATTGTTCACTTAGTTCATTTGGGGTTTTTTTAGGTTCAGTTGTTGATTAGTTGAGTTTGTTGTCATTTTACTGTTCATAATTTTGATCTTCTTCTTTTTCTTAGATAAGTCCCTTTAACATTTCCTATAATAAGGGCTTGGTAATGATGAACTCCTTTAACTTCACCTTATCTGGGAGCCACTTTTTCTGCCCTTCCATTCTATGATAGTTTTGCTGGATAGAGTAATTTTCCATGTAGGCCCTTGGCTTTCATGTCTTCAAATACTTCTTTCCAGCCCCTTCTTGTCTGCAAGGTTTCTTCTGAGAAATCAGCTGATAGTCTTATGGGAACTCCTTTGCAGGTAACTCTCTCCTTTTTCTCTTGCTGCTTTTAAGATTCTCTCCTTATCTTTAATCTTGGGTAATGTAATTATGATATGTCTTGGTGTGTTTTTCCTTGGACCCAACTTCTTTGGGACTCTCTGAGCTTCCTGGACTTGCAAGTCTCTTTCCTTTGCCAGATTGGGGAAGTTTTCCTTCATTATTTCTTCAAATAAGTGTTCAATTTCTTGCCCTTCCTCTTCTCCTTCTGGCACTGCTATGATTGAGACGTTGGAATGTTTAAAGTTGTCCTGGAGATTCCTAAGCCTCTCCTCACTTTTTTGAATTCTTGTTTCTTCATTCTATTCTGGTTGAATGTTTATTTCTTCCTTCTTCTCCAAATCGTTGATTTGAGTCCCAGTTTCCTTCCTTTCACTGTTGGTTCCCTGTATATTTTTCTTTCTTTCACTTTGCATAGCCTTCACTTTTTCCTCCATTTTGCGACCATACTCAACCATCCTGATTACCAGTGTTTTGAACTCTGCATCTGGTAGGTTGGCTATCTCTTCCTCACTTAGTTGTATTTTTTCTAGAGTTTTGATCTGTTCTTTCATTTGGGCCATATTTCTTTGTCTCAGTGCACCTATTATGTTAAGGGGCGGAGCCTTAGGTGTTCACCAGGACAGGGCAACCCACTTTGCTGTGTTGTGGTGCCGTATGTGGGGGAGGGGTCAGAGAGAGAACAATGCTGCTTGCTCCACTCTTGTCCCACCTTCCATCACTTTCCCCACTTCCCACAAGTGAATTGGCCCTTCTGGTGCTGATTCCTGGGCAGGTTGGTGAGTGTGCATTTTAGGACTGCATGGGTCCCTTCAGCAGACTCTCCTATGAGACTGGGAGTTTCTCCCACCAGTTTTGAGGCTTTCTTTTCCCACAGTGGGACGCTGGGTTATGTGTTCTGTCTCACTCCCCTGTTTTTCTCCCCAGCTTATCTGCACGCAAATGTGGGACCACCCAGTCTGCCACCTTGTCGTGCATCCTCTCTATCCTGGCTGCCCATCTCCTCCCCTCCTACCAGTGTGGATGAATGATTCTTCTTTAACTCCTTGGTTGTCAGACTTCTATACAGTTCAGTTTTCTGGCAGTTCTGTTTTTTTTTTTTAATTTGTTGTCCTTCTTTCAGTTGTGTGAGGAAGCGAAGTGTATCTACCTACACCTCCATCTTGGCCAGAATATTCAAATATTTTTTTTGCCCCTTCTCCAGCTGGCTATCCCCTCCCCCTCCCTTAAAGTCATCTGAATCCTCAAAAAGGTGTCAGGGCTCTTGGTTGGCATCTGTAATTCTTTTGGCCTTTCTTTTTGTGTGCAGTCCTAAGCTGAATGCAATAGTGCCTCATACCAGTATTCCAAGCAGGAGTATACCAGGAAGCTCTCCTCCATGTTTATCTTTTTCATAGGAGGGAAACCATTTTCCAGAACCCCTCCCAACAGTCTTCCCCTCTCAGCTCATTGGTCAGAACTGGTCCTCAGGGCTACCCAGAGCTGCAGGGAGGCTTGGGAAGCAAGTTCCCGGGAAAGCCGAGCAGAACTGCCATACCAATTTAGACAAATAATGATTTATGCCCAGACTGGGAACACATTTGCCTTACCTCTCTAAAAAATGATTCCCCTTAACAAGGAAAGAGGAGAGAAATGGCTACTAAAAGCTTACAGTAGAGATATTGTTCCATTAATTATCCCTTCTGCTTCATTAACATGGCAGGAACTACTACTATCTGTTTGCCCCTTCCTCCACAGAAGCAGAGTTATTAAATTCACACACGGTTGGCCAGAATGTTTGCCTTTACCAAACTCCCTTGCAGCTGAGTGTGGCCACGTGACTAATTTCTAAGAATGGGTTGAAAGGGGAATAAATAAATGTAACCACCAAGTAGTATGTAGAAAGTCATATCCTCCCTTCCTCTCATCCCGATGGCTGAAATGCGGATGTTGTGGGAAAATGTTTTGGACCAACTGGATGAGGACATGATGGAATTTAGAGACAAGTTGTCTAGGCTCCTGAAAATTTCACAGAGCAGAACTGCCAGGCTAGTATAGCTCTTATACGAGAAAAACTGTAAACTTCTATCATGTTTAAAACACTTATTTTGCCACCACTCTTATATCCTTATGAATACAACTCCTTCCAATGCTCTGATGATAAGCATGCTAAATTTTCTCCTACCCCAAGCAATCTCTCCTTTGACCCTGTGTTTCTTCTAATTTACCTTTCTTCTAAGTGTGTTAGAGCAAGCAACAAACTCCTGGATGATTCAAGTAGAAAAAGCAGCTTATAGGCTTGTGGAAAGGGCTAGAGACACATCAGTTATCTGTTGCCACAGTAATGCCACATTAACAACCACAAGAAAACCTCAGTGACATTTCACATGAACAGTATTTAGTTCACAGGTCTGTGGGGTTCAGCTTATATGGGCTGTGCTGAGCTGGGCTGATCTCAGCTGGACTCACTTGAATGTCTGGGGTCAACTGTTGGTTGGCTAGAGAGCTCTGTTGATTTTGGCTGAGCTCATTCATATGTCTGAAGCTCTGCTGGCTGTTGGCTGACTATGATGGCCTCAGCTGGGATAACTCAGGGAGACTTGGCCTAGTGCCACATGACTCTCATCATCCAACAGGACAGCCAAGGCACGTTCTAATGGCAATGGCAGAGGACAAGACAGTGAAAGTGCTATAGATTGAAGTGTGCTTCCCCAAAAGTCATATGTGGAAAACCTAATGGTGATGGTGTTAGAAAGTGGGGCCATTGGGAAGTGATTAGGTCACAAGGGTGGAACCCTCATGAATGAAATTAGTGTTCTTATAAAAAAGGTCCCAGAGAGATTTCTTGCTCCTTCCACCATGTAAGGACACAATGAGAAGTCAGCAGTCTGCAACCTGAAGAAAGCCTTTACCAGAAACCAACCATGCTGGCACCCTGGTCTTGGACTTCCAGCCTCCAGATCTGTGAGAAATAAATTTCTATTGTTTACAAGCCACCCAGACAGTGGTATTTTGTTGCAGCAGCCCAAACACACTAAGACAAAGAGAAGCCCGATTACACAAGTGCTTTTCAAGCCTCTGCTTGTGTAAACAATTGGATATTTGCTAACATTCATTGACCAAAGCAAGTCACAAGAGTGAGTCCAGAGTCAATATAGGAAGGTCTGACAAGATAGCACAGATGCAGGGAGAGGTGAAGTATTGAGGCCACTAATGCACTCAATCTACCACTCCACATTTAGAGGTTTTGCTTGCAGGCCAGTAGCCAACATCACACCACAGAGATGGGCCACTGAAGACACTGTTACTGCCACTGAGGAGCATATAACTCCATAGTTACTCCACGAGACCCTTCAGGACCAGACCCTGGGTGTTGCTGCCAAGACTAGCACTGCCCACCAAAGGAATGGATTTTTTTCTGCCTCTGCTTCTTTCCATTACAAGCTCCTTCTGATTCAAAGTCTAGATTGAGCAGATTTTATTAGCAAGTCTATGACAAGTGCACATGACTAAGTTCATAAGAAGAGTGGGAAAGTGAGGGAGGAGCTGGCATTTTTAGCTAGAATACTGGGAGGTAGGCTCCTTTTCCTACAAAGTTTCACAGAGTAGAAAATAGTCCATACATGGAAAAGGGGCTTATGCCATGGGAAGTTAAAAAGCCAGAGCAGAACAAGAGTGAGGAGAAGGAGGAAGAGAAAGAGGAATATACTAGCCTCTCATTCTCTTCACAGCTAAACTTAAGTACTCCTAGCTCACTTCTGTAGTAATTAGTTATTGGTACAGTAATAATGAAAAATTCAGTTGTTTACAACCACAATCATCTATTTTTCTCACTCATGCTTCAGGCTGCCGGATGGTTAGGTTTGGTTCCAGGCTTCAATTGGGTGTTTGCTCCATGCATCTCTTGTCCTACTTGGACCAGCAGCTCCCCAGGGTTTGTTCTCATGGTAAATGGTAGGAATGCAAGAGAATGAGTGGAAACATGTGATACCTTTTAAGACACATCACTTTTGCTCGCATTCCATTGGCTAGAAGTAGTCTAGCAGGATAATATATTCCATCCATTTTCATGTACTGCAAGGCTATAGGGCAAGAGGGAGTGAAGAAGTGGGAAGAATAACTCAGTCAATCACAACTCTTCATCTGGCTTCCGACCTTGCTGAGCCCTGCTCCAATATCTCCTGCATCTCATTCTTTATTCCCTTTGTTCTATCATATAGACCTGCTTATGGTTTATTTTAATTTGGATTCTCCCAGAAGCTGATCCTGAGACAAGGATTTGAATGCAAGTAGTTTATTTGGGAGGTGATGAAAACACCAGTAGAGAAGAGATGGAAAGTGATACAGGAAAGGAAGACAGCCCATAATGGGTGAGCTATTAAGCCAATGACCACAGTGGACAATAGGAACTTAATGCCTAAAGAAACTCTCATGAACACATGCATCAGAATTATCCCACCTGAGGGGTGAAGGAACTAAGGTATTTACACATCAACTCCTCAGAGTCATTGGTTGAGGGCTGCTTCCAGGAGGAATTAATTTTTAAGCACTTCTAGTATGCCGTAAGTGTGGGAAGCATGGCCTTCTGCAGTTCTGGGGGTTGGGGGAAGATCTTGCCTTCTGGAAAAGGAGCGACAGGGGGAGGTTGAGGGATATGGGTAAGGCACTGACAGCGTCTCTTATGTGGTTTCTTAAATATGACTTCTCTTGTCAACTCCCATATTTCCATAAATGTGTCAGCCTTCTACCTAGAATGCTTTTCCCTCCCTGTCTACCTGGTAAACTCCTGCTCATCTTTCAAACCTTTCCCAGCTTCCTAAACAGAGAGGACCATGTCTAACTCTGTGTGTTATAAAGATGCAATACATATCTCTATTTTTTAATCACTTATTATACTGCTTTACTTACTAGCCTGACTTCTCTACTAGATTATTATACTTGTTAAGGACAGGGGCTGCAAGTTTACAGATCTTAATATAGTTTGGCACCTGGAATATAACAGATGCTCAACAAAGCTAGTTAGATGGAAGCATTAATTTCTGTCTATAGAGTGTATTAGCAATCTGGTAAAGTGCCTCAACCTGAGGTGAAATCATAACAGTTTTTATGCCCCTTTATCATCTCCAGTTATTCTCCTTCCTTTGTTCACCCGGTATCCTGCTCTTCTCACTCCCTATCCTCATATCAAAATCTGCTCTCAGATGCCCCCACTTTTCCCCCAGATATCAAAGGAGCACAAAACCAAGAGATAGGAAACTTGTTGATCTTTGCTACTGACTAGCTTGGTCCTTAGGCAAGTTTTTTCCTGTCTGAGTTTTAAACTCCTCATTTGTAAAACGATCTTGAATGTCCCTGCCAATTATTAAGGGGGTCTGTAAGAATATCTCTAGAAGGATGACATGCAGCAACAGTGAAGAGAAAATGGATGGCTATGAGCCAAGGATGTGAGGGAGACCAACTTTTTCTTTATATCTTATATTTCCTAGGACTGCTGAAACAAATTGCCACAAATTTGGTGGCATAAAACAACAGAAATTTGTTCTCTCACAGATGTGGAAGCTGGAATACCAAAATAAAAGTGTTGGCTGGGTCATACTCCCTCTAAAGGCTTTTGGGGAGAATCTTTCCTTGCCTCTTCCAGGTTCTGGTGGCTTCAGGCATTCCTTGACTGTGGCTTCATCACTCCAGTCTCTGCCTTCATGGTTGCCTTGCCTTCTCCTCTTCTGCCTGTATCTTCTCTCTTATAAGGATGCCTGTTACTGGATTTATGGTCCAACCCAGTAAACCAGGATGACCTTATCTCAAAATCCTTAGCTTAATTATCTCTAGAAAGACCCTTTTCCCCAATGAGTTAATATTCACAGGTTTCAGGGATTTGGATGTGGAGATATCTTTTTTCAAAGATTTTTATTTATTTATTTTTAGAGAGAGGGGAAGGGATGGAGAAAGAGAGAGTGTGAAACATCAGCATGAGAGAGAAATACCTATCAGTTGTCTCTCATATGCATCCCAACTGGGGACCGACCTGGTAACCCAGGCATGTGCCCAGACCAGGAATTGAACCTGGTGACCTTTCGCTTTGCAGGACAATAATACCCAATCAACTCAGCTACACAGGTCAGGGCTGGATGTGGACACATCTTTTTTTTTTTTTTGGTTGGGGGGGTCACCATCCAACCTACTACATATCTATTTGTACATTTTGATTAAGTATCATGTATAAATTTATGAAAGAAAGGAAGGAAAGAAAGAAAAAAGACTCATATGACTGAACAGGTATTCAAGTTTCTACTTTTCTGTCTCATGTTCAACCCAATTTTGTTCTTATTGAATCTGGCTCTGAAATATTACCTCCTGCCCCAATTATTATTTACTGTTGAAATCATGGTCTAGGAAATGAAAATGGAACTCTCATCCCATGGGGGTGGAAGAGGAAATAGTAAAACCACTTTGAAAAACAAGTGACTATTATTTTGCAAAGTTGAACATATGCATATACTCCAGATCAGCAATTCCAATCCTACCTCAATATCCTGGAAAAACTTTTCTACTTGTCCACTTAGTCAGGAAACATAGATAAGAATGTTCATAACAGCAGAGTTTCCAGTAGCACAAAATGTGAAACAACGAATGCCAATCAGCAGTAACGCAGATAAGCTGTGCTATTTCTACAATGGAATATTATACAGCAGTGAAAATCAATGAACTATAGCTACACTCATTGATATGGTTAAATCTTAACACCATACCATTGTCTGAAAGAAGTAAGAAACAGAATAGATACAATACAATATCACTAATATAAATGGTATATTATTTATGGTTACAAACATAGTTGAAAAAGCATAAAGAGAAACAAGAAGATGATTAACATAAAGTTCTGCATACTGATTACATGTGAAGTGGGGAGAAAGGGGAATGCCCATAGGAAGGAACCTCCAAGAAGCTCTAAAGTACTGGTGATATCCTATCGTATAGTGTGGGGTGTAGGAACATGACAGTGCAAATGTTGTTATTATTCATTGACTGTACATATTAGTTTTGTTCTACATCTTTAAAAAAATTTATTAAAGTTATTGGGGTGACATTGGTTAATAGGATATGATCTATATATTGTACTGTGTGTCCACCGCTCAAAGTCAAATCATCTTCCATCGCCGTATGTTTGGCTATACATATTAGTTTTATATATTATTTAGGTGTGTATGATATATGTAACATCCTATGAGGAAAAACTGCTATAGGTTAAGGATATAGAGCAATAGAAACTCTCACCAATTGCCATGAGGGTGAATATTAATGGGAAAAAACATCTTGGAGGACATTTTGCAGTATCTTGTAAAGTGGAAGTTGTGTATGTTCTATGACCTAGCAATGTCTTTTCTAGGTATTCCTCGGTGCCTTAAAAAAAGTGGTTTTCAAACTTACCAAAAACAAAAACCCCTCTCTTATTAAGAAATATACTTGCCCTGGCTAGTGTGGCTCAGTTGGTTGGAGCATTGTCCCACAAACTGAAAGACCACAGGTTCGATTCCCGTTTAGGGCATGTGCCTAGGTTGCAGGTTCACTCCCTGGAAACGGTGCATATGAGAGGCAACTGATTGATGTTTCTCTCTCACATTAATGTTTCTCTCTCTCTCTCTCTCTCTCTCCCTCCCTCCCTTTCCCTCTCTCTAAAATCAATAAGCATGTCCTTGGGTGAGGATTAAAAAAAGAAATATACTTTACATTACAACTAGATACACATACACACAAAGACACATACACACAAATATATAAGTGTATATAAAGTTGAAACAAAAATTTTGCAGAACAATGCTTATCCACACTACATGCAACAATATTCTGATCTTTTTCTATTTCTGCCTATTCTATAGTTGAAGGGACCAGCCTTTAAATTTATTTCAATTCTCCAATAGTTGACAAACTGTATTTTGAAAAAGGCTGCATTTTGCACATGGTAATGTATAAAAGAGTGTCAACTGAGAACTGTTTGAAATAAAATAACTGGACGTGACAATCAAGGTCTATTCACATAGTGGAATGCTATATTGCATTTAAGTTAAGTAAACTAAAGTTCTATGTATCAACAGAATGCTGAGTGAAAAAAGCCAGTTGCTGAAGCATATGTACAGTGTGATGCTACTTTAAAGTTTCAAAACATGAAAAACATGTTGTTTATGGATATACACATATGTCATAAAAGTCTACAACATGCATGAGAATGTTGAGCACATAAATTAGGATTGAAGCTTGCACGGGACGGGGGGGAAGGGGATCAAGGAGGGGCAAAAGGGGTCATTTGTATCATAAGGTTTTTTGTTTCTTAACCTTATTCTTATATGTTATTTATTCTTCATTCTTTAGGGGTTGGCAGACTGCCACCTTTGAGCCAAATCTGTTTTTGTATGGCCTATTAGCTAAGAATGTTTTTTTCGTATTTTAATTGTTGAAAAAAATTGAAATAAGAATACTTCATGAGATGTGAAAATTACATAAAATTTTCATGTCCACCAATAACGTTTCATTGGATCACAGGGCACCAGTTTATTTTCATATTGTTTATGGTTGCTTTCATGCTACAAAGCAGAGTTGAGTAGCTGTAAAAGAGGTTGTACAGCCTGCAGAGCTGACAGTATTTACAATCTCACCCTTTATAGAAAAAGTTTGACAGCTCCTGGTTTATTGTGTCACATATAGTTCATAATAATTTAAAAAATAGTAGCATTAAAGAAAAATTCCAGAAATAAAAAGATGTGTAATTCTACCACCTTACAAAATTTGCTTAACTTTTTCATGTTTTCTTCTTTGACAAAATCCATATATTTTTACTGAAATTAAGCAAAAACATTGTGCATTCTCCTCCCTCCCCACCCCCATACATCTGTTCATAAACTTTGTTGATGTGCTATGTAGCATTCAAATGTACACATTCTAATGGTATAGCATGATTCAAGCTTACAAACTACACACCATAACTGGTGTGACTACCTCTTCATGTTTAAATCTTTATATTCTTTTCATTTCCATTTATTACTGGTTATGAGGCAAGGAACATCTTCATAAACAGAGCTTCACCCCCTTACTTTTGACTTATTTTCTTAGAATAAATGCCTAAGCAAGAAATTCTTAATCTTTTCTCTGCTTGCCCACACCCCCAACTCTCTCTGCTTCCTCTCTTTACTCCAATAACGACTTTCTTCATCAGTCTTTTTGCTTATCCTTTGCCTGCTATCATACAAGTGATCTCTCTCACTTGGCTCTATTAAAAAAAAGCTCTTTTGCTCTTAGATCCCAGATTGACCCATCCCTTACAGTGCGTTGTGAGAGCTGCTTCTTGCTCTAATTTCTTAATCCTTTCTCTCACCACAGGGTTCACTCCACTCCTTTGCTGAGGTTAAAGTCTGCCAGTAACTAAGGAACTGTTGGTAACTAAGTCCAAAGGTTTTTTTCTTGATTTCTATCTTTCCCATGGAGCTACTGCTCTGAAATGTCCTCCCTACTGTTCTTCAGGCCTTTCTTTTTCTGCATGTCTCAGGGTTTATCTCTTCCACAGAACTTTCTCTAAGAATTGGAATACACCCTCCTTTTTTGAGTCCAGTTCAACCCAAGCATAGCTCGTCCCCTTCACTCTACTTTGCCCTAATCTAAGTTGTTTTACTCTCCTTTGAATTAATATGAAGTTAAGGAAGGAAAAGTAATAACTTGAAAGCAGACGACATTGAGAATCTTCTACTTAAAATTTAAAAATAATCAAACCTTTGAGATAAATTCAAGGATAACGGGCCATGCTGTTCTAGTAACAGAAGATCTACCAAGTGAGGTCCACGTATCAGCAGTCACACCTGGAGCTGTTGGAAATGCAGAACTGTAGGCTCTACCCCATACTGAATAAGAACATAGGCTTTTAACATGACATCCAGGTGACTGACATGCACATTAAAGTATGAGAATCACTAGTCTAGTGATCCAGTAAATGCCTGCCTCTATAGCTTCCACCTAAAATACTTCAAGGACCACTTGAAAACCTCAAATCAATGAAGTTTACCTCTAGGGAGGCAGGGTTTGGTGTGAGGGTGATCTGGCTATCACAGCTAACACCACTTTGATGAACAGGGTTAATTCGATTCACTTCTTGGTTAGGTGGATGGCTTCTTTCCGTCATCATTCTAGGTACAGGTTCATTCCTCTAAAGCTGCAAAGGGACTTGAAAATGACAATCTTTCCCAAGAAAGGAAGACTATTCTTCAACTAAGAGTATAGGCAAGCTTTTAGAATCTTTGGTAAAGTGGATAGATACATCTTACTGGGGGTTTGAAAACATTTTCTATCATCTTTTTCAACAACAACAACAAAAAAAATGGATAGGAACAACATAGAACCAAAAGACAACAATAGTTTATGTTCTTCATTCTCTCACTCAATATATATCCAGCACCTACCATATGCCAAGCATTATGCTAGGTTCTGGAGTTACAGCAGAGAACAAAACAGACAAAACCCCTGCCATAGTGAAGTTTATGTTCTAAGGGATGGAGATGGACAATACACAAATATGTAATATAGCAAGCTAAAAGCAAGCAAGCAAACAAACAAACAAACCAGAGTGGCGGAGCCCACTATTAAAGATAAGTGGTCAGGGAAGAACTCTCCAAAGTGAGGACATTTGGGAATATACCTGAATAAAATGAAATCAGCCAGGTATTTAGGGGAAAAGAATTCCAAGCAGAGGAAATGGCTAATGCATTAGGTAGGTAGGAACATACTTGAAGGGCTTATGGAACAGCAAAAGGCCAATAAGCATGGTTGGAACAGATAGATTAAGCAAGGAAGAGGCTGGAAACGGATCATTTAGGGTCTTTAAGCAGCTTGGATTTTATGCGAAGTGTGATGGAGCCATTTCAAGGCATTGGGCCCAGAGAAGTGATGTAATCCGACCGACAATTTAAGAGGCTCTCTCTAGCTGCTGTGTGGGGAATAGACTATAAGTGGGCAGGAGTGGAAGCGGAGAAGCCAAATAGGAGGTTGCTGTAAGGATGTTGGTTGGTTTAGATTTGGGTGGTCATGGTGGTGCTGGTGGTAAGAAAGGTTCCAACAATCTCAACTTCCCTAATAAAGACAATTTAATAAGTTATTATTAGATGACTGGAGTAAATTTTTAAATTTTTGGATAGGAAACTGGCTTAGATATAGAAAACAAAGACCAGGAATAATAGGGCTTATTTGGGCTGAACAATGTTAAGAGCTTCCCTAGGAGATCCGTGTTACTTAACATTTATTAAACAAGGAAAAGGAACACTGAGACACTTCTCAGTACACAAATTATACTCTGTTTTCCATGTGTGAAATATCAAGTTAATAGGGAATTCTTCTGGAACATTTCTAAAGCTATGTGAGTAGGATAGAAAGTGACAGGTGACACGCCACATAGACAAGTGTAAGATAGCTCACATAGGGGGAGAAAACTCAGAAGATACTTTTAAGATAATGAACTCTGAACTGCTGGTTGCAACCAAGGAAAGGGATACAGAAGTCGCTATATATTATTTCTTTAAGACATCAGCTCTTGTAAAGTCCAAAATGCCAGCAAAAGTTCTGTCTGTCCAGAATAAAGACAAAACATCGGCTTTAACAAAACCTCAGGAAAGCTCTCATGGAGTTCAGTATTGGTCAAGAGAAAGAAATGCAGCTAAAATGATGATAAGATTAAAAGGATAAGAGGGGCTCTTGTGTGATGGATTAAATGCCCATTAAAGTTGACTACCTGAGACAAGATAAGATGAAATCTATAAAAGCATGAAAGGTTCAGAGAAAAAAAATAGCCCCTTTTATAAAAATCCCATGATTGTGAAATTAGGGGGCAAAAGAAGCTTGAAAATGGGAGTAATGTCTATGTAGAAAGAGACCATTGGAGGGCACATAAAATTAGTCATTCTTTAGACAGGGGGTCCTTAAGTATTCTCCAGTATATAAAAGGATATGTGGTAGCAGTAAACAGCAGTGGGAGCCAACAAGCCCACCTCAACAGTCCCTTGTTGGGATGAAAACTACTCTGGACTGGTATGTGCTTCCTGTCCACTCCCATAATCACTGTGGCATACAACCACAGAAACACAAAAAGAGAAAAAAACAAAACAAAAACAAAAAACAAACAAAAAAACTCCCCACAGTCAAGACATTCAAAGGATTCAAAATGCTCACGTTAAATCTCATTCTGAGTCAAAGTGGACTGAAAATATATTCAAGAATGAAAGATTTATAATAGATTAATAAGAGGAATTAAGTCTGTTTGGGGGAATATCCTTAGTCTTTGTGATTCATACCATGGCGATATATTATGTCCTTGCAAGAAACATTACTTGGTAGTCTGAACTAGATGAATAAAATAACATTTCTTAAATATTGTTTGCCAGCATATGGTTCTCATAGTCAGAAAATGACAGTTATTGGTTGAAACGGATCAGATTATTTGAACTTCACTCACAGTACAAGTCCTTCAACAGTGTTCATTTAACAGAGGAGAGAACCAACTGTTATTCATGGGTTGAACAGTTATCAAGCCTGGGCTATAGGATCCCTATTGATCTTCTTTCACAGATTTCAATCAAACCAACAAAAAAACCAACCAAACAACCAACCAACCAACCAACCAACCAACCAACCAACCAACCAAACAAAAAAAACTGGATCTAGATGAAAAGGGAAAGCAGAGAGTAATAACCAGAGCATCGTTGAGTTACGAGATGTTATAAATGGGCTGCACACAACATATGGGCCCTTACGTTTAGGTCAAGATCTGTGTATATAATACATATGTTCTCTTTAAAAAAAAAAATTATATGTGAGAGTCTCTTTCCCCACCCCGGCCAAAGGAAACACTACCCTTCACTACTTCCCATAGGTCCTTTACCGGTTTCTTCCCCTCTCTGGTATGAGGAACTTTCAGCCCCGCCTCTTTGCTGTCCAAGCACTACCTCCCAGTCTACCTGTGTGCCCAGCTCTTGACGTTACTGTTCGGCTTCAGCGGCCTGCAGGATTCCGGCTCCTGATTGGTTCGTCTGACCACAGCCTGGCAGTCCACCAATGACAGCGGCGCTGGATTGGGGGGGACTGCCCACATCCAAGATGGCGCTTCCAGGAGCTGGGAGCCGTTGACCGGCAGCCGGGAAGCGGCCTGGATTGGCCTTCCGATCGCAGGGTCCTGGGGGCATCTCGCTGAGTACCCCCCTGGCCCTCCCAGAAGGCCTTTCCTGGGCCAGAGCAATGGCCGCCGAGAATAGCAAGCAATTTTGGAAGAGGAGCGCCAAGCTGCCGGGGAGGTGAGCCTAGGGCGCTGAGACTGGAAGAGGGAATTGGACAAACCCTTCCAAATCCTAAGCTCTAAATCCCGCGGGCCTGGGGCGCCACCGACCCCCAGGAGGCTATTTTCGGCAACCTGGGCTGGGGGAGTTGGGACTGCTTGGTGGTGGCAGGGCGGCTGTCAAGCAGAGGAGCAGGCAGCGAGCTTTGGCGATGGCTGAGGGAGAGACTAGAGTCTGGGGGCGGAGGGCTCTGGAGGGGTTGCTCTCATCTGGGAGGTGGCCAGAGTCCGGGCGTGAGGGACAGTGGAGTTGGGTGAGTATCCAGTGTATGTCCTGGGTTAGGAGGGCCATCCCCGGGGCTGCTTCTCACTTTAAACAGAACTCCCTCATGGGGGTCTCCATCACGCACAGGTGGTTGTTCGCGCGAGGTTGGCCCCTTCCCTTGCTACCCCAGCTCAGCACGTACCGAATATTTTTTTTCCTGGATTCCCTCAAGGCTCTGCTGGGAGCTTGGGGCTGTCTGCGGGGGTAACAGGAAAAGTGATGAAAATTCTCAAGTTTGACATTATTTCATCTTGAGTTGGCCTTTTCCCATTATCGAGGTTATTTCTTTAGCATTTCATAAGGATTTGTTCAACCCCAAGCGACTCCTAACCCCCATACGTTGTGATGTTCTTTTTGTGCAAAATTTTTTTCCATGCACTAATTTTTTTTCATTCCTCTGTTTTCTGGTTGGAGAGCAGACCTTCTAAGCTACTTTTTCTTGCTGTATGCTTGGCAGTTGTACACCCATCAATCTGTTCTTGGTTTACAGTTTCGATTTGGTTTGGGCAGAGTCCTGACAAGTGTAAGAACGAATGTATGTTTCAGTTGTGAATATAAGGTTTCTGCCAGCTAGATTCTACTTGGTGATGAAATTCATGTTTGGTTGTGCCCCACATGCTACCTTTCCTAATTGAGTCTGGGATAATCCATTGAACTACGGCATGTGTGTGTGCGTACATGTGTATGTAAACTGTATCTAGCAAAGAAGATCAGTGGTGACTATATAGCAGTCTTATTTTATTTAGGATCCTATTAGACATATGGAGGATAGAGTGGGAGTCAACTTTTAGTAATACAGATTAAAATAATGAAAAGGAATGCAGAGATAGCTTAAAATTAAAGTTCTTTGGAGTTACAGTGTTAATATTAATGCTAAAGACTTTTACATTCTTAGATAAACACCACTTCCTGCCAACTGATTCCTTTTCCTTCCTGGTCTAGTGAGCTCTCCAGTCTCACTAACTGGTGTTCACTGGGGTTTTCCATAATGAGATCATTACATTTTGACATCCTAAGGTTATAAGCAGAATCAATGGGAAAACTGTTAGATCAGGAAGCAGTATATGAGGTATGGGGCATGGCATGCTATTTTGTGCCTATTGACTGCTGGTTGTTATTAACAATCTTCTGTTTTCTTTATTTCCTCTTTGGTGACAATCTTTTGTTTACTTTATTTCTTCTTTGAGACTATAGGAACAATCACCTTTTCAAAGCACTACTTTTGTAAGATAGGAAAGGGGTGGCTTCTTAAGTTTCTTCAAGTTTTTCATTTTGAAGAGGAGTATAGAGGGATAGAGAAGAGATCATTTGAGTTCAGAAAGACTTGGGTTTTTATTTGTTTTTGTTTTTTAAAAATTTAATCTTTATTGTATTTTCTCCATTATCATTTAGCTCCTTAATACTCCCCTCCCCCAAGAACTCATCACACTGTTGTCCATGTACATGAGTCCTTTTTCCTTTTTGCTCGGTTCCTCCACCCTGACCTCCCCTCCCAACTAGCTGTCATCTGCTCTCCATCTAAGAGCCCATCTCTGTTTTGCTTGTCACATCATTTTGTCCATTAGATTCCACATATGAGTGAACTCATAGGGTATTTGTCTTTCTCTGAGTGGCTTATTTCACTTAGCATAATGTTCTCCAGATCCATCCATCCATAGTGTTGAAAAGGGTAACATTTTCTTCTTTTTTAAGACCGACTAGTATTCTATTGTGTAAATGTCCCATGTTTTATCCACTCACCTGTTGATGAACACTTGGGCTGTTTCCATATCTTGGTGATTGTAAAGAACACTGCAGTGAACACAGGGGTGCTTATGTTCTTTTGAATTAGTGTTTTGGGTTTCTTCAAATATAATTCCAGAAGTGGGATCGCTGGGTCAAAAGACAGATCCGTCTTTAAATTTTTGAGGTATCTCCATACTGCTTCCCACAGTGGCTGCACCAGTTTGCATTCCCACCAACAGTGCAAAAGCATTCTCCTTTCTTCATATCTTCGCCAGCACTTGTTGTTTGGGGTTTTTATTTAGACCCTCTTACCTGCGTGCTCAAGGACAAGATTTGCTCAATCTCTCTAGGCCTCAGTTTCCTTATCTATGAAAGAAAGATTAAAATACTTTCCTCAGAGTGACTATGAAGACTGAATTAAACATCCTATTTGTAAAGAGCCAAGGACAGTATTTATTTAGCACATTATACAATAGTTGCTCAATAAGTACTAGTTATTAGTATTACTGTTATTATTAGAGCAAGTAAATATTTAAAAGAATGTTTCACAGATCCTTACCCCAGTACTAGTATTAATGTTCATTGTTTATCTTAAGGCATTAAAATATTGCCACAATTCAACTAGTTTTTAGTACTTGCTTATTAAAGGGATGTAGTGTTTTTAGCAGGGAAGCCCCAGGAGCCCCTGGTTACTTACTTTCAGATAGTAAGTGTTTTGATTTAAGCACAATGTTAGAGCATTTTCTCAAGAATAGAATTTTTGCGTTTGTACTCTTCAGATTTTAGTGAAGAAAAACTTTCTCCTGGGTGGTAAAATGACATAAATGACTATGTCTAGATCCATTACAACCTAGAAGTGAAACTAGTTTATTTTTCTTTGCAAATTGAAAGGTAAAAGTTCAAAGCAATGGCAGATTACTTTCAGTGTCTTTGATCATGATCTAGCACTTTAATAACAACAAATAAGAATTTTATTTAGTAAAATAACCTAAGTTCATAATGAATTAAACATCCTTTTTAAAAAAAATAACGTTACTGAGATATAATTCACGTCCCATCAAAATTCACCCACTGTTCAGTACGTATTTAGTTTATTCATCTGGAGTATAGATGGTTTTGTATAACCATCCCCACTAATTTCAGAACATTTTTATTTATTTATTTTCAGAGAGAGGGGAAGGGAGAGAGAAAGAGAGGGAGAGGAACAGCACTGTGCAAGAGATACATCGATCGGTTGCTTCTCGCATTCCCTCAACTGGGGACCTGACCCATAACCTAGGCGTGTACCCTGACCAGGAATCGAACCAGCAACATTTTGGTTCTCAGGTTGGCACTGAGCCACACCAGCCAGGGCTAATTTCAGAACATTTTTATTACCCCAAAAAGAAAACCCATATCTGTTGGTAGTTACTTGCCATCCCCTGCCCCTGGCAACCACTAATCTTTTTGTTTGTATAGATTTACCTATTCTGGGCATTTCATATACATGGAATAATGTGATATGAGAAGTTTTTTTGTTTCTTTTATTAAGCATGTTTTCAAGGCTCATCATGTTGTATCATGTATCAGTATTTCATTCCTTTATGGCTAAACAATATTCTGTTGTATGAATATACCTCATTTTGTTCATTCATCAGTTGATGGACGTCTGAGTTGTTTCCACTTTTGGGCTTTTATGAATAATGCTATGAAATTCACAGGCAGGTGTTTGTGTGGATGTAGGTTTCCCATTCTTTTGAGTATATATAGGAGTGGAATTGCTGGGTCATGTGGTAACTTGATGAAATTAAAAATCCTTTTAAGTTCTCTCAGTTATTCATAAGAGACCAATCTACTTAATACATCAGACAGTCCTTCTATGAATGCCTAGGAAGATAGGAGGTGGTATGTACCATGTGGAAACTTGCAGCTAGTAGATAAGTAATAAATCCTGGAGGTCTAATGAACAGCATAGTGATCATGGTCAACAAAACTTTGAAGTTGCTAAGAGACTAGATCTTAATTGTTCTCATCACACACACAAAAAGAAATAATTATGTGACTTATTAATTATGTAGTAATTATATGATAGAGGTGTTAACTAACACTTTGGTGATAATCAGTTGCAATATATAAATGTATCAAGCCAGTTAGAACTTCTGGCCAAGATGGAGGGGTAGGTAGATACACTTTGCCTCCTTGCACAACCAAAAGAAGGACAGCAAATTTAAAAACAAGAAATAACCAGAACTGCCAGAAAATTGGAACTATATGGAAGTCAGACAACCAAGGAGTTAAAGAAGAAACATTCATCCAGACTGGTAGGAGGGGAGGAGTCGAGCAGCAGGGGAGAAGAGGACGCATGGCAAGGTGGCATCTGGAGGACCAGGCAGGTGAGGCGGCGGTGGCTGGCAGACCAGGCAGTCCAACATTTGCATGTCGGGGGAGGAACACCTGGGGAACGAGACATACCATGCAATCGAGGGTTACAATGTGGGGAAAGAAAGCCTCAAAACCTCTTGCTATAAAATCTTGTGGAGGATATGGCAGCAGGAGAAACTCCCAGTCTCATAAGAGAGTCGTTGGAGAGACCCATAGATTCCTAGAACGTACACAAACCCAGTCACCCAGGAATCAGCATTAGAAGGGCCCAATTTGCTGGTGGGTAGCAGGGGAAGTGAACGAAAGGCCACTGCAAGTGGCATTGTTCCCTCTCCAACCCCCCCCCCCCCACAGCGTCATAACAGCAACCTGGGTTGTCCTGCCCTGGTGAATACCTAAGACTCTGACCCTTACAATGCAGGGGGCACGCTGAGACAAGGAAATATGGCCCAAATGAAAGAACAGATCAAAGCTCCAAAATAAAACTAAACAGTGAAGAGTAGCCAACCTATCAGATGCGGAGTTCAAAACACTGGTAATCAGGATGCTCACAGAAATGGTTGAGTATGGTTGCAAAATGGAGGAAAAAGTGATGGTTATAGAAAGTGAAATAAAGAAAAATATACAGGGAACCAACAGTAAAAGGAAGGAGACCGGGATTCAAATCAATCATTTGTAGCAGAAGAAAGAGATAAGCATTCAACCAGAACAGAATGAAGAAACAAGAATTTAAAAAAATGAGAAGCTTAGGAACCTCTGGGACAACTTTAAAGGTTCTAACATCTGAATCATAGGGGTGCCGGAATGAGAAGAGGAAGGGCAAGAAATTGAAAACTTATTTGAACAAATAATAAAAGACAACTTCCCCAATCTGGCGAAGGAAATAGACTCCCAGGAGATCCAGGAAGCTCAGAGAGTCAGTTCCAAAGAAGTTGGACCCCAGAAAGCACACACCAAGGCACATCATAATTACATTACCCAAGATTAGAGATAAGGAGAGAATCTTAAAAGCAGCAAGAGAAAAGGAAAGAGTTACCCACAAAGGAGTTCTCATAAGACTGTCATCTGATTTCTCAAAAGAAACCTTGCAGACAAGAAGGGGCTGGAAAGAAGTATTCAAAGTCATGAAAGGCAAGGACCTACATGCAAGATTACTCTATCCAGGAAAGCTATCATTTAGAATTGAAGGGCAGAAAAAGTGGTTCCCAGATAAGGTAAAGTTAAAGGAACTCATCATTGCCAAGCCCTTATTATAAGAAATGTTAAAGGGACTTATCTAAGAAAAAAGATGATCAAAAAACTATGAACAGTAAAATGACAACAAACTCACAACTACCACCAACTGAACCTAAAAACAAACAAAAACAAACTAAGCAAACAATTAGAACAGGAACAGAATCACAGAAATGGAGATCAGAGAGTAGGGGGAGGGAGGAGAACAGGGGAAAACGTACGGGGAATACGAAGCATAGATAGTAGGTACAAAATAGACCGGGGGAGGTAAGAATAGTATAGGAAATGGAGAAGCCAAAGAACATATATGTATGACCCATGGACGTGAACTAAGGGGGGAGGGGTGCTGGTGGAAGGGAATAAAGGGGAGAAAAAAATGAGACAACTATAATAGCATAATCAATAAAATATATATTTAAAAAATGTGTCAAGCCAACACATTGTACACCTTAAGTTTTCACAGTTTATGTCAGTTATATCTAAAAAAAAGAAAGAGAGAAAAAGAGAGAGACAGAGAAAGAGAGAAAGGAAGGAAGGAAGGAAGGAAGGAAGGAAGGAAGGAAGGAAGGAAGGAAGGAAGGAAGGAAGGAAGAAAAAGAAAGAAAAGAAAAGAAAGATGCAGGCTTTGGAACCTGATTGCCTGGTTTCAGATCCAAGCTCTGCTACTTTCTAGCTGTGTGACCTTGGGTTAGTTACTTAACCTCTCTGTGCCTGAGTCTCTTCATCTATAAAATGGGAACAGAGTATCTAACCCATAAGGCTGTTATGAGGGTTAAATGATATAATGCATAGAAAGTACATAGGTACTCAGTAATATTAGCTGTTAGGAAAATGATAGTTGTAAGCACCAAATCTCCTATTTTTATTTGTTCCTTCCCCCTTTTTTAGTTTCTAAAACTGGCATTGAAAAAATTTGATCAGCGGTGTCTATGGAGCCTCCAATGAGTACTGGGTGGGAAAGGAATACTATCCATTGTTAACTAGGCGGAGGGTTTATGGAGGCACAAAGAAGGCTAATGTGGGACAGCTGTGGTGTCAGGTGTTCTTTAGCTGTGGGAAGTGTGATTTTGAGCAGTGGTTTTCAAACTTTAGTGAGTCTCCAGGAGGACTTCTTAAAATAGAGATTTCCAGGCCCCAGTTCCAGAGTTTCAGATTCAGAAGTTGTAAGGACCTGAGAAGCTGAGCTTTTAAGAAGTTCCCAAGTGATACTGCTGCTGCTAATATGGGGGCTGCACTTTAACTACCACTGAGAAAAGAGTCCTGAATTGATTGAAAGAAACCTGAGTTCTAGTGCTGGGGGCTTTTGCCATAAGGATCTTGAATAATTAATGCGTCTCACACTTAACACATCTAAACAGAACTCTTGATTTCCATATCTGTCTACTCCTGCAAAGCTATTCTTTCAATCTCACTTAATGGCCCCACCATTCACCAAGTTCCTCAGACCCAAAATCCCAATGTTTCTGATTCTTCTCTTTCTCTTCTTGCTGCATCCAATTCTTCAGCAAGTCCTGTTAGCTCTTCAAGTATATCCCAAATCTGAGCTGTTTTCACCACTTGTATCTCTACTACTATGAGTCCGTCTGAGTCCTCTCTTGCCTAGACTACAGCTCTAGCCTCCTAGTTGGTTTTCTTTCCTCTTCTTGCCCTTCTACAGACCTCTCATTTGTAGTTAGAATCAAGTCCAAAGTCTCTGAGTCTTCCAGGCCCTTCATAGTTGGAAAGATAGGCCAAGTTATAGACTTTGATCTTTATCCCAAGAGCAGTGAGATGCCATTAGAAGGTTAATGGAAGCTGAGGCATGGTCAGATTTGCATTTATAAAAATATCATTTCTAGCCGCCCTGAGGAAAATGGCTTTCAACATCTAGGAATGTGGACCCATAGTTGCTGTTTTGGGTGGGTGAATTCTGAGTTGTATTTGGACTGTAGGATGTTTTACATCTCTGGCCCTTGCTCACTGAATGACAGGAAGGCCACCAGTTACTGGGACAATTACCCTTCCGCCCAGGTGGGGGTGCTTTGATGGTCTTTTCTGTCTTGGAAAGTAGAGACTTGCTGGTGCTGCTCAACATCTAGGTGTCATGAAACCGTAGAATTTTATATAGAATTGATTCTTGAGCCCACTGCCAGTGAGGAAGCTGTGGCCAGAGAAGGGTGATGACTTTCCACAAATCACACTGCAGATTTCTTGACTTCCAGTTCATGCTCTCTCTACTACTGCTTCCCTCTTCCCCCTTCCCTAATCTTTGCTATGATTAAGACACCCTCTGTCAAAGCACCTCATCCAGTCCAAGGATGTGGACACCTCCAATGACAAGATGTAGATGAGACTTGGAATAGGAGAGACAAGTGTGAGACAGAGCCTGGCTCATGTCCCACATTCTTATCTCCAATCAGGCTGGTAAGGGCTTCTCCCTCTTTTTAAACAAAGGTGTTTATTAAAGTCAAGGAACTCTTTAGAATTAAATGAAGTTGAGGAAAGTGTCTAATCACTTGACTTATATAGGAGCCTTCTCTGTTATTTGGTTATTTTTCATAACATTAATGAATCTGATAGTAGATTCGGTGTAATGGTCCTAGCCTGTCTGGGCAGGTACATTACAGCCTGTTCTTAGCTTTACTGATAAAGTCAGTGAAAATACTAAATTATCACTGAAACAGCATAGATCCCCGTCTGGAAGAGTTCCATCAAGTGAGTATGTGAACTTGTATCAGTTGCCAACATGTTTGGTTTTAAATTGGATAGCTCTAGTCCCATATTTGCTTTAGCTCCTTTGTCAGCACCAAGCAAAACACCTATCTGTTGATTTTTCCTACCAAAGTTTTTGCATTGCTCCAGCTACTTAAACTAGCTATGTCAATACATTCTGTGGTGTTGGTTTTATTAAAGAAAATGACAGAAGTTGACCGGGATTTTCACTCCTTTTTTTTCTCTGTTGCAGCACATCCTGTGCATTCTTTTCTCTGCATAGGCAATGTGATTTCTCTGAGAGGCAGTGTGTTAGCCTCTAGTTTTTAGGTCTGGCAAAACAAGAGTCAGCTTAAAACAGACCTGGATTTTGTAGAGTTCCAATCTTTACTCACTAAGTTTTAAGTGTTTGCTGGTGTGTTGCCCTCTGCTAGGTGGTGAGGAGATTACAAAGACATGCATCTCCAGCGCTCTTTAGGAGCTGAAAATCGGCTTGGCACAGTGGCTTCCCCTGGTGAGAATGCTGTTTATTAGTGACTTTCAGTGACTTTCTGGGTTTTCCACTAAGCATATGTTACCTTTGTAATCAGAAAAACTTAAATGTGGAGCTGGGTGAAAACACATTGTTGAGTGAGAGAAGCCAGCTATAGAACGACATGTACAGTATGCAGTCTTTTATGTGAAGTTTTAAGGATTTTATTTATATATTTTTAGACAGAGGGGAAAGGAGGGAGAAAGGGAGGGATATAACATCAGCGTGTGGTTGCTTCTCACGCACCCCCCTGCCAGGGGTCTGGCCTGCAACCCAGGCATGTGTCCTAACTGGGAATCAAACTGACAACCTTTTGGTTCACAGGCCAGCGTTCAGTCCACTGAGCCATCCTAGCCAGGGCTATGTGAAGTTTTAAAACATTTAGAAAGTATTATATGTTGTTTATGGATATATAAATGTATGTAAAAGTATAAAGGCAGATGGGGAGGATTTCATCCCTACTTTAGGACAGTGGTTATCTCAATGGAAGGGAAATAGGACTGACTCTGCCACTGGGACTTCAGTATTCTCTCTTTAATGCTTTAATTTCTTTAAAAAGGAAATATGACAAATGTTAACATTTGTTAAATCAGAGCAGTGGGTATTCATGGATCTTGTTACAGTTTTCTCTGTATTTTTGTGTTTGAAACTTTGAATTAAATGGTTTTTTAATACTTTTTGGAGATGTTTTTTAAATTTGTGTTGGGGAGATGGAATAGCTAGCCATGAAATTAAGTAATATTTAAGGTTGCATTTATGATTTAGAGCCAAAAAAAGTAATATATACAATGTAATGCCATTTATATAGTTTTAAAAACATGCAAAAAATACTATACATAGAAAATAAAATCATAAAAACAAAGAATGAGTGAAAAATGCCAGATTTAATAAAATGGCTTCCTAGGAAGGAAGGGAGGGGTCTGCTGAGGCTTCAACCGTAAGATCTTAAAGCTTACGTAGGTGTTGAACTTAAAAGAACCTTGTATTATGATCTAAATCTAGTCTATTTTTTAAAAGCAATATAAGCCCTGATTTATGTGTTTAGGGAATCAGAGAAGACATTGGTTAGTGGATGCTGGTGTAAGGTCAGAGAAAGTCTCCTGGTGAGGGAGTTTGAGGGGTGTGGAATGTGAATGGAATGTTTCAGGATGGATACAATTTTGAACAGGGAGTAGGGCAAAGAGCCTGATTGAGTAACTTAGGTGTATTTGGAAGGTGGAGTGGAGACAAGGATGCTCTAGAGTTGAGTTTGGATTGGGAGGAATAGAGATGGTATAGGTGAATTTTAAATGCC
This sequence comes from Pteronotus mesoamericanus, assembly GCF_021234165.1. Classification (NCBI taxonomy): domain Eukaryota; kingdom Metazoa; phylum Chordata; class Mammalia; order Chiroptera; family Mormoopidae; genus Pteronotus; species Pteronotus mesoamericanus. The sequence continues at coordinate 7,213,112 of NW_026555085.1, forward strand.
AGGAAACTGAGCATCTTAATCTCCAGGATTTTATTCTGTCTTCATTTAATCTCCATGATGATCTCGGTTTCTCTTCCTTTTCTAACTTCTTGCCTGTCCTTTTTGAGATTCAATACACTGATTAATTATACAGAATGTTCCAGGAAGAGGTAAAGCACTGTTTGGTCCAAGAATATGTTAACAAATTCTGTTTGGGCTCTGATACCTTTGCAGATGAAGGCCATCATTTATCTTGGCCTTTCTGGCTGTGCCAGCACACTCGGCTGACATCTTTAAAGAACAGTGCACTATGATTTTAAATTTTCTTTCCTGGAAAGTAATTGATGGTCTTTGGCCCTTAAACCTACATAATTGAGATTGCCTTTTTTTTTTTTTTTTTGATAGATTACCGGAATGTGGTAATACTCTTTTAACGAGAGAAGCTAAGGATCTAAAAATAGGAGGTGTCTTGTTTTTCTACGCAACATCACCTAATTTGACTGGCCTGTTGACATCCTCCTGAAATTTATTCTCTGATCTTTATATTGTACTACAAAGAGGCTTGTGAATTGGAGAGTTCACGTGTACTCATCTTAGCATATTTGCAAGTATTAAAAGGCAAATCAGTGGCCATTTGATGTTTTTGTTTGTTTTAATTTTTTTGTTTAAGGCTTTTCTCTGTAAGCTAAACTTTCACATTACTCTTTGATCCCTCTTATTTTCTCTCTCCTTTCCTCTGCTGAAGACACTGTAAACACATTAAAGTCACATTGTTTGTATTTCTGTAGTTGTCTATGGAATGGTTTGTTTACAGGGAAGTTTAGAGAGTAGAGATTTTTCTAGCTAAAAAGGTAGGGGACGTATCCGTAACTAAAAAGTTGTGCACAAGAACGTTGCTTCCGGAATCTTCGTAAAAATCAATGTGAAAATGATTGAATTGGCTACATTTTTATTTAAAAGCAACTTTAAGGTCGCTTGTGTTATGTCAAATAAGACACATAGTAAACTTGTATTTTCTAAATGTTGGGTAAGGAATAAATTACAAAAATGGGAGGGAGATAGAAAACCATTCCTTGGGCACTGAGTGTGTGCTGGGTAGCATTCTAACATTTGCAAATCTACCACTGCTAGTATTATCACCCAGGAATTGTGTTAAAAGGGCTTTTTACACATTGTTCCATTTATACCTCCCAACCCTCTTAAGATTACTTAATTTACTTCTAAAAAGGTGATAGATGCACATGGTACTAATTCAGAAAGATACAAAAAGGTTGGCAGTAAAAACTAAATTTCTTTGCAGCCGGGTCTTCCAGCCATCTGGTTCCTTTCCAAACCACTTGTTACTGGTGTCTTGTGTATTCTTTCAGAGATATCTTATAAGTGCGTAGATATAATTATATATGCATATGTAGATATGTTTATTTTAGTTTTTTACAGAAACGGTGGCATATCATGCATACAGTTCTACATTTTTTTTCAATGAATGTTTTAGAGTTTGTTTCATGTTGGTGGATATAGAACTGCTTCATTCTTTTTAACAGGTGTATTGTAATTTATTTAACCAGTCCCCTGTTAATAATAATACTTTTTCTTTGAATAGGTAAGTGCAGCCCATGACATTTATTGGAATGATTAGTATATTTAGATTTAGTTCTATTTTCAATATTTTCTTTAAAAAATGTTTCACTATAAGGACTGTACTTGCTTTTGGAGGTGGATGTGCATGTATGTATTTTGTTAATTTGGAAGGCTTACCCTTTTATTTTAGTGATTATGTTTATAAGTATAACTTTATACTATGTTTCTTCAGATAATACTTGTTGGCTCCCTAACATGAACAATGATGAAATGAGTAGTTACATTTCCTGCCCTCTCCCCACCTCATTTTAATTGGCTATATTATTCTTCTTAGGTTTATTTTATATCTTAAAACGTACTTAGGTCTCTATTACGTGAGCTATCAGCCTTTAATGTCTTTTGAGCCTTGTTGGTAAAAGATGAGGAAATCAATGTACATACTTACATAATTTGCCAAATACATTATTTTAACATTTTTTTGTATATAATGGCAATATATACTTTTAAATTTTATTTTTCAATTACTGTTGACATTTGATATTATTTTATATTAGTTTCAGATGTATGACATAATGGTTAGACAAGCATATAATTTATAAAGTGATTCCCCTGGTATTTCAAATACCATACTTTGTTATTAAAATATTATTGACCGTATCCCCTGTGCTGTATTTTATATCCCCTTGACAAGCCCATAACTACCCATTTGTACTTCTGAATCCCTTCACCTTTTTCACCGCTCCTTCAGCCCCTTCCCCTCTGGCAACCATCACTTTGCTGTATCTACATTTCTTTTCTGTCTTGTTAGTTCACTAATTTTGTTGTTTAGATTCCACATGTAAGTAAAATCATGGTATTTGTCCTTCTCTGACATATTTCACTGAGCGTATTACTGTCTAGGTCCATCCGTGCCACTGCAAATGGTAAGATTTCATTTGTTTTTATGGCCAAGTATTATTCCATTATAGATATGTACCACAACTTCTTTATCCACTCATCTGTTGATGGGCACTTGGGTTGCTTGCATATCTTGGCTGTTGTAAATAATGCTGCAATGCACATAAATCTTTTTGAATTTGTATTTTGGGGTTTCTTCAGATATGTACCCAGAAATGGACTTGCTGGATTATAAAGCAGTTCCATTTTTACTTTTTTGAGGAACGTTCACACTGCTTTCCACAGTGGTTGCACCAATCTGCATTCCCACCACCAGTGCATGAGCAGTCCCTTTTCTCTATCCTCACCACCACTTGTTTCTTATTTATTGGTGATGGCCATTCTGACAGTTGTGAGGTGATATCTCATATGGTTTTAATTTGCATTTCTTTTATGATTCGTGACGTTCATCACATTTTCATATGTCCATTTGGCGATCTGTATGTCCTCTTTGGAGAAGTGCCTGTTCGGACCCTCTGCTCATTTTTTAATGGGATAGTTTGTTTTTGGTTACATTTTCTTCTGTAACCATAAAGCCTCAAATTTAAAATTTGTCTTAAAGTTAAATGAATTAAATGCTCTCCACTACTCTTTTTGCCACTGTTTCTACATTTATCTCATTAATTGAAGTTTTCCTTCTAGTACCCATATTCCCTGAGTTCTTACATGTAGAAACATATTTTCTATCACCTTTGTACTTAGATAGCAGTTTGGCTTGGTACATAATTATTCTTGGGTCACCTTTGTGTGTGTGTGAACTATTACAGAAAAGAAACAATTGTGTGGTATGATAACTTGATAATCACAATCTGAACACCCCACAAGTGTCCCCATGTGTCCGTTCTTTATCACACCTCCCTACTTCCGCAGAGACAACGACATTCTTTCAGGTCAATCACTCTTTGCTTTCTTTATGATGTTACCACTACGGATGCATGCCTAAATAAGAGAAATCAATTTTGCCAGTTTTTTAAGTGTTTTTTTAAAATTGTTGACACAGTAACAGATGTCCCCCACTTTTCCCCCTGACTTTGCCCACCTCCACCCAGACCTTGTCCTCCCTTCCCTCTGGCCCTTACCGCACTGTTGTCTGTGTCCATGGGCTATGCATATACGTTCTTTGGCTAATCTCCCTCCCTCCCTGCCTCCCTGAAACATTTTCTTTTAAGATTATTTATTTATTTTTAGACAGAGGGGAAGGGAGGGAGAAAGATAGGGAGAGAAACATCAATGTATCATTGCCTCTCACCGTGCCCCTTACTTGGGACCTGGCCCGCAACCCAGGCATGTGCTTTGACTGGGAATCGAACCAGCGGCCCTTTGGTTTGTAGGCTGGGGCTAAATCTATGGAGCCATATTAGCCAGGGCTCTCTTCACCTTATTCCTCCAGTCCACATCCCTTGCCAGTTTTTGAGGTGTATATAAATAGAATCATACAGTGTTTACTCTTTCATCCTTCACTTCTTTTATGTGCAACATGACATTTCTAAGATTCATTCACATTGTTACTTACAGTTCTACTTATATTTATGTTGTTGTATAGTATTCTGTTATATGAATATATTAGTTTGTTTCTTGATGGACTCTTGGGTTATCTCTGTTTTGGGGCTAAAAGGAGGCATAATGTTATGAATAGTTTTATGTATGTCTCCTGGTACATCTCTCTCCCTCCCCCTCCCTCCGTCTCCCTCTCCCTCTCCCTCTCCCCCTCCCCCGCCCCTCCCCTTCCCCCTCCCCCTCCCCTTCCCCCTTCCCCTCCCCCTCCCTCATATTTGAGAGTGAAAATACTAGGTCTTAGGCTATATACATTTTGTGTTTCCTAGCTATGGCCAAACTGTTTTTTGAAGTGGGTTGTATTACTTTATATCCCCACCAGCAATCTGTGAGAGTTCTTTGGGTCACCTTCCCTTGATATGTAGCATTGTTCCTTGTCTTTGAGCCCAAATGACCCTTTGGGTAGGTGGTATTGTACTTCTGTTTTACAGATGAGAAAACAGGTTCAAAGTGGTCAAGTAATTTGGTACAAATTTATAGAGGTAGTGGATGCCACAACTGACATGTGAGCTCTGCTTTTCAGCGTTAAAGTCTATTATCTTTACATGCTATCTTTTTAACACGTAAGACTTCCTCATACCAGATAAGGCACTGAAACTTCACCAGGGAAGGTGGTTATTGTCTGGCTTTTTTTTTTAAAGAGTAGGTTGCTGTCTTTTGGGGCTGGATTGGATATAGTTGTTCATGGAGGTGATCTATTTCTCAAAGTCCCTTCAAATTTTCGATGTAGATGGTACCCAACATACTTAGTGTCCTGACAATTTACTTCTCTTGCTTTTAGCATCCAGCCTGTGTATGGAGCACAGCACCCTCCTCTGGACCCTCGGCTCACCAAAAAGTAAGTCAAGTTGTTGTTCCTTTACTTTTTAAAAAATTATATTTTATTGAGTATGTTATTACAGTTGTCCCAATTTTTCCCCCTTTGCCCCCGCTCCACCCAGCATTCCCCACTCCCTCAGGCAATCCCTACACCATTGTTCACGTCCATGGGCCATGTGTATAAGTTCTTTGACTACTCCATTTCCTATACTGTACTTTATGTCCCCATGACTATTCTGTAACTACCTATTTGTACTTCTTAATCCCCTGACCTCTTCACCCATTCTGCCCTCCCCCTTCCATCTGGGAACCATCAAAACCCTCTCCATATCCATGATTATTTCTCTGTTCTTGTTTGCTTAGTTGGTTTTTTAGATTCAGTTGTTGAAAGATAGGTATTTATTGCCATCTTATTGTTCATAGTTTTGATCTTCTTTTTCTTAAATAAGTTCCTTTAATATTTCATACAATAATGGCTTGGTGATCATGAATTCCTTTAGTTTTTCCCTGTATGAGAAGGTCTTTATCTGCCCTTTGATTCTAAATCATAGCTTTGCTGGGTAGGACAATCTTGGCTGTAGGTCCCTGCTTTTTATGACTTTGAATATGCCTTGCCAATCCCTTCTAGTCTGCAAAGTTTCTTTTGAGAAATCAACTGGCAGTCTTATGGGAACTCCCCTGTTGGTAACTTTACCTCTTTTCTCTTGCTGCTTTTAAGATTCTTTCTTTAACCTTTGGCATTTTAATTATGATGCGTCTTGGAGTGGGGCTCTTTGCAGCCATCTTGTTTGGGACTCTGCTTCCTGGACTTTCATGTCTGTTTCCTTTACCAAATTAGGGAAGTTTTCTTTCATTACTTCTTCAAATAGATTTCCAATTTCTTGTTCTTTCTCTTCTTCTGGCACCCCTATGACACAAATGTTGCAATGTTTGAAGTTGTCTCAGAGGCTGCTTACACTATCTTCATTTTTTTTGGATTCTCTTTTCTTCTTATTGTTCTGATTGGTTGTTTTATGCTTCCTTATGTCCCAAATCATTGATTTGATTCTCAGCTTCATCCACTCTACTGTTGTTTCCCTGTAAATTGTTCTTTATTTCAATTAGTGTATCCTTCATTTCTGACTGGATCTTTTTTATACTGTTGAGGTCCCCACTAAGTTTCTTGAGCATCCTTGTAACTAGTGTTTTTTTTTTAAATTTTATTTTAATTTATTTTTTCAAATACATTTGCCTCTGTCTACCCCCCACCACTTTCCCTTGCCCCCTTCCTCCTTCCCTCCCTCAGCTCTTCCCCTTTGGTTTTGTCCATGAGTCCTTACTATATGTTCCTTGACTTTCCCCTTCCCTTCCTTTTCCCCGCCCCCCCCCCTTCCCTCTTGTCTCTGTTGATTTCTTTTCCTTTCAGTGTTGCTGGTCATATTTTCCTTGCATCTTTGTATTGTTGGTTAGGTTCCACTTATAGGTGAGATCATATGGTATTTGTCTTTCGCCCCCTGGCTTATTTCGCTTAGCATAATGCTCTCCAGTTCCATTCATGCTGTCGCGAAGTTTAGTAGTTCTTTTTTTCTTTCTGCTGCGTAGAATTCCATTGTGTATATGTACCATAAGTTTTTGATCCAATCATCTACTGATGGGCATTTAGGTTGCTTCCAACACTCGGCTATTGTAAATTTTGCTGCTATGAACATTGGGGTGCATAGGTTCTTTTGTATTCTTAGGCATTTTGGTATTCTTAGGGTATAGTCCCAGCAGGTGAATCACTGGATCAAAAGGCAGTTCCCTTTTCAGCTTTTTGAGGAAATTCCACACTGCTTTCCACAGTGGCTGCACCAGTCTGCATTCCCACCAACAGTGGACTAGGGTTCCCTTTTCTCCACAGCCTCGCCAGCACCTGTTGTTTGTTGATCTGTTTATGATGGCCATTCTGATCGGTGGGAGGTGGTACCTCATGGTGGTTTTGATCTGCATTTCTCTGATGGCTAGTGATGCCGAGCATCCTTTCAAATGCCTCTGGGCCCTCTGTATCTCCTCCTTGGAAAAGCGTCTGCCCAGGCCCTTTGCCCATTTTTTGATTGGATCATTTGTCTTCTTGGAGTTGAGTCGAGTGAGTTCTTTATATATCTTGGAGATCAAACCTCTATCTGATGTATCATTAGCAAATATATTTTCCCATATGGTTGGCTCCCTTTTCATTTTGCTGATGTTTTCTTTTGCCGTGCAGAAGCTTCTTATTTTGATGAGGTCCCACTTGTTTATTCTTTCCTTTATGCCCCTTGCTTTAGGAGACATATCAGTGAAAAAATTGCTGCGTGGGATATCTGAGAGTTTCCTGCCAATGTTCTCCTCTAGGACTTTGATGGTGTTGCGACTTATATTTAAGTCTTTTATCCACCTTGAGTTTCTTTTCGTGTATGGTGTCAGCTGATGATCCAATTTCAATTTTTTGCATGTAGCCATCCAGCTCTCCCAACACCATTTGTTGAAGAGGCTATTATTGCTCCATTTTATACTTCTGCCCCCTTTGTCAAATATTAGATGTCCATAGAGACCTGGGCTTATTTCTGGGCTTTCTATTCTGTTCCACTGGTCTATGGGTCTGTTCTTGTGCCAGTACCAGATTGTTTTGAGTATAGTGGCTTTGTAGTAGAGTTTGATGTCCAATATTGTGATCCCTCCTACTTTGTTTTTCTTTCTCAAAATTGCTGCGGCTATTCGGGGTCGTTTATGGTTCCATATAAATTTTTGAAATGCCTGTTCTATTTCTGTGAAATGTGTCATTGGTATCTTAATAGGGATTGCGTTGAATCTATAAATTGCTTTGGGTAGTATGGACATTTTGATGATATTAATTCTTCCAATCCATGAGCACGGTATATACTTCCATTTATTTGTGTCTTCCTTAATTTCTTTCTTTAATATTGTATAGTTTTCTGCATACAGGTCTTTTACGTCTTTGGTTAAATTTATGCCTAGGTACTTTATTTTTCTTCTTGCTATATCAAATGGTATTTTTTTTCTGATTTCTTCTTCTTCTATTGCATTGCTGGTGTACAAAAATGCCTTTGATTTCTGAATATTGACTTTGTATCCTGCTGTTTTGCCAAATTCACTTATTAGGTAGGTTGAGGAGTTTTTTGGTATAGTCCACAGGGTTCTCTATGTACACTATCATGTCATCTGCAAACAATGATAGCTTTACTTCCTCCTTTCCTATTTGGATGCCTTTTATTTCTTTCTCTTGTCTGACCGCTGTGGCTAGGACTTCCAATATGATGTTGAAAAGAAGCACTGAGAATGGACATCCTTGTCGTGTTCCCGATCTTAGTGGGAAAGCTTTCAGTTTTTGCCTGTTAAGTATTACATTGGCTGTAGGTTTTTCATAGATGACCTTTATTATGTTGAGGAATGCCCCATTTATTCCCATTTTGCTGAGTGTTTTGATCATAAATGGGTGCTGTACCTTATCGAATGCTTTTTCTGCATCTATCGAGATGATCATGTGGTTTTTGTCTTGTCTTTTATTTATGTGATGTATCACGTTTACTGATTTTTGTATATTGAACCATCCCTGCATGCCTGGGATGAATCCCACTTGATTGTGGTGGATAATCTTTTTAATGTATTGCTGGATGCGGTTTGCCAATATTTTGTTGAGGATTTTAGCATCTATGTTCATCAGCGAAATTGGCCTATCGTTTTCTTTCTTTGTAGGGTCTTCATCTGGTTTTGGGATCAGGGTGATGCTGGCCTCATAGAAAGAGTCTGGGAGTCTTCCCTCCTCTTGGATTTTTTGGAATAGTCTGAGAAGGACAGGGGTTAGCTCTTCCTTAAATGTTTTGTAAAATTCTCCTGTGAAACCGTCCGGCCCTGGGCTTTTGTGTGCCAGGAGTTTCTTGATTACTGCTTCAATTTCCCCAGCTGTTATCGGTTAGCAAATGGGCATGAGAAAAAGGCTGGGGTTGCCATACTTGTATCAGACAAAGTAGATTTCAAAGCAAAGGCCATAAAAAGAGACCCAGAGGGGCACTTTATAATACTTAAAGGAAGAATCTATCAAGAGGACATCAACATTGTAAACTTATATGCTCCCAATAGAGGAGCCCCCAAGTTTATAAGGAAATTGTTGGATGACTTCAAAAAAGATATAGACAGCAACACACTGATAGGGGATTTCAGCACCCCACTGTCAAAAATGGACAGATCTTCCAAACAAAACATTAATAAACATATTGTGGCGCTGAATGACACACTGAATCAAAGAGACTTAACTGACATATATAGAACCTTACATCCCAAAGAAGAAAAATACACATTCTTTTCAAATGCTCATGGCAGTTTTTCAAAGATAGACCACATGATAGGACACAAAGCAAACCTCAGCAAATTCAGGAAAATTGAAATAATACCAAACTTTTTCTCAGACCACAAGGGCTTGAAACTGGAAATCAACCTCAAAGAGAAACTTCAAAAACTTGCAAACTCATGGAGACTGAACAGTAGACTATTAAACAATGAATGGGTCAATAATGAGATAAGAGAAGAAATGAAAAAATTTCTGGAAACAAATGAAAATGAACAGACAACAGTCCAAAACCTATGGGACACAGCAAAGGCAGTCCTGAGAGGGAAGTTCATAGCAATACAGGCCTACCTAAAAAAGATAGAAACATTTCAAATAAAAGACCTAACATTACAACTCCAAGAGCTGGAGAAACAACAACAAATAAATTCCAGAACAAGTAGAAGGAAGGAAATAGTCAAGATTAGAGCAGAACTGAATGACATAGAGACAAAAAGGACAATTCAGAGGATCAACCAATCCAGAAGCTGGTTCTTTGAAAAGATAAATAAAATTGACAAGACTTTAAGCAGACTCATCAAGAATAAAAGGGAGAGGACCCAAATTAATATATCAGAAATGAAAGAGGAGAAATAACAACTGATACCACAGAAATACAAAGGATCGTCAGAAACTACTATGAACAATTATATGCCAAGAAATTTAAAAATCTTGATGAAATGGACAAATTTTTTAAAAAGTATAATCTTCCAGCACTGAAGGAGGAAGAAACAGAAAGCTTGAACAGACCGATAACCAGTGTTTTGAACTCCGCATCTGATAGTTTGCTTATCTCCCTTTTCTTTACTTCTTTTTCTGGAGTTTTCATCTGTTCTCTCATTTGAGCCATGTTTTCCTTTTCTCCTCATTTTAGCAGCCTCCGTGTGTTTGTTTCTATGTATTAGGTAGAGCTGCTATCACTCCCTGTCTCGGTAGTGTGACCTAATGTGGTAGGTGTCCTGGAGGGTCCAGTGGCACAGCCTCCCCTATCATCCAGGCTGGGTACTGGAGGTGCACCCTTCGTGTGGGCTGAGTACACCCTCCTCTTATAGTTGAGCCTTGATTGCTGTTTGCAGGTCAATGGGAGGGATTTAGCCAGGCCAGTCAGCTGCAAGGACTGGCTGTGACCACTTACCACCAACCACCACCCTCCATGGAGTATCAGCTGTGCAGGGACAGGGCAGTGGTACTCCAATGTGGTCTGTAGTCCACTGTGTGTACAGGCTCTGGTGTTTCCCAGGTGGTGCAAGCCAGTTTCAGCCCTGACCTGTGTTTTGTCCAGAGCCACCCTGCCTGGGCTATAAAGCAATTTGAGATGGCTGTTACTTGTGCTGGGCTTGGAGATTCCCAGGTGAAGCCAGGCTATGAATCTAGGCTGGCTGCTGCTAGTGCCGGGCCTTGGGGCCACTTAGCAAGAGGTATCAGGACTGGAGGCTCACAGAGGCTGGCTGTTGCTTGTTTGAAAGGATTCAGGAAATTGTGAAGCGTGAGACAAGACCAACCATTCATACAGAAAAGTCTCTGTTAACAATGTGGGGAGGACAGAGTCTCAGGTGATTTCCAGGGTGGTACAAAAGGTGTTAGCCAGGTTAATGGAGTCTCAGATATGCCACCTGATAGCTCTGTGGCTGTGTGGGGGAAGGGTTTAGAAAAGGCCTCTGCCCACCTTTCTTTGTGGGCAAAAGCTGCCCTCAGCTCTTGCCTTGATGTTAGACTCTTCAGGTCCTCCCTCTATGCCACTGGTGCCTTTCAGGCTGCCGTCCCAGTGCTGGAGCTCAGAGGGAGCGAGCCTGGGTAAGTCCGTGTCAGGGTTCTATAAGAGGAACTGCTTGGGATTGTAGAAATTTCTTCCACTGACTCAGTCCCCACTGGTTTTTGCAGCCAGAAGTTTTGGGGATTTCTCTTTCTGGCACTGGATCTCTGGGCTCAGGGGGCCTGGTGTGGGGATGAGATTCCTTGCTCCCAGGATATCCCTCCTGAATTTTTATCTACCACATGTGGATATGGGACCAGCCCATTCTGCTTCTCTGCCCCTCCTACCAGTCTGGATGAATGTGGTTTCTTTAATCTGTAGTTGTCAGACTTCCATTCAACTTGACTTCTGATGGTTCTGTGTGATGGTTATTCTATAATTTTGTTGCAATTTTGATATGGTTGTGTAAGGAGGCGAGCTGTGTTTACCTGTGCTGCCATCTTGACTAGAAGTCTGTTTTCCCTTTCATGTGGGTACTTCTTCCACCACCCCCAAGCCTTCCCCTACTTTGTTGAAATGACAGGTTCCACTTTGACCTTTCTACCTTCTCTGCTCTGGAAATAATCTTATCTCTAAACAGTCCATTAGTAAGTGGGAAATTAACTCACTTCAAAGATTTTTTTTTTTTCTACACAGGAAGTGGATATTTGTAGGCTTTGGTGTTGGATTCTCTGTCATGGTGGAAAGGTCTTTATTGTTTAATTGTTGTTGTGAAATTGGATGATTGAGGACCTCCTTTGAGCAAGAGACCTGGTTTCTGGGGATTATTGCTCTTGAATGTAGACAGGTCTGCCATCTTTTCTTCACTTTTACCCTGAGAATTAGGGCACATAGAATATAACTGCAGAGCTAGCTTTCTTCAGGTCCTCTTTCTCTTTGACACACTCAAGGAAGCCCAGCCACACAATACAGCTAAAAGCTCCCTGGAAGCTATTTCTCTAGTAAAATTTTAATAAATTATTTTCAAACACAACAGAGACCCTAGCTAAATCTATACCCCTAATTAGCACTTTATCACAACTTTCTCTAGTGGGCCATCACTCAGCCACAATGAGGAGATGGGTCATATCTCAGATTTTCTAAGAACTTTGACCTTTCTCTATCTTTGGATATATTTAATCTTATAGACTTATTTCTATGAGCTGTAGCTTATAATGAAAGCTGAATGATTTGCGAGGTGCAGGAAACCTAGGTTCTCATCCTCCTGGGGCCTGTGTAATAATATCCACCCTTTCTTCACAGTCAATGGGAAGGTAAAGATAACGTACAATAAAGTATTTAAAGTACCTAGAAAATGCATCTATCAAATATCCATTATCGATATTTTAATATTTTTAAAATAACTTAGCTCAATGTGTGGTGAACTTTCTATAATTCTACCAACTCATTCTTTTTGCAATTTGGCCAGTATGTAGAAGGTACAGCTTTACTTTGGAAGTATGACTACTGTTCTTTTCTGTAAGATGCACAACTTTTATATCAGAAACCACTAGACTATAAGCTCTTTGAGGGCAGGGACTTTGTTTTGTTCACCACTACACTCTTAGTATCTGGAATAGCATGTGGACATAGTAGGCACTGGGTAAACATTTATGGAGTGAAGAATGTAATCTTTTATTTACTTAGACAGTGGGCTTTTCTTTAATGTTTCTTACTTTGTAGCTTCTATTAGCTCTTCTTAAGGAGAGCATGCTTACTCCCCTATCATCCAAGCTGGGTACTGGAGGTACACCCTTTGTGTGGACTGAGTACACCATCCTCTTATAGTTGAGCCTTGATTGCTGTTTGCAGGTCAATGGGAGGGATTTAGCCAGGCCAGTCAGCTGCAAGGACTGGCTGTGACCACTTACCACCAACCACCACCCTCCATGGAGTATCAGCTGTGCAGGGACAGGGCAGTGGTACTCCAATGTGGTCTGTAGTCCACTGTGTGTACAGGCTCTGGTGTTTCCCAGGTGGTGCAAGCCAGTTTCAGCCCTGCATACTTAAAGGGGAGATTTGTGTGATATTTCCATTAAGTAGAATGAATTCTGTTTCCTGGTTTCACCAACAACAGACTATCTGGTCACTTGGCTAGTATAGCAGGAGCTGTTGATTGCCTACCCAAGAGTCTCCCCAGCCCTGCTCCTTCCTTGCTTAATAAACTTAATATTATTTAGCTATATTAATCAGGTGATGGTGTACTTAGAGGATTAGTTTAGACCTTTTACAATAATTCCTTGGTAATCGCAGTGACTGATCTATGGTGAGCTCATCTCATGGATTCGGGCCTATGAGACATAAAAAGATCGCCTGAGTGCAGAGTCTCAGAAAGATTTTTTTGATCAGAGAGATCATTTTGTGCAAAAAGCCTCTTTTTTGCCTCCATTCACATTTCCTGCTTTTGAATTGTGATAGTGTGAAATTCAGATGCTGAAAACTGTAGCAACTAATTTGTAACCTGAGGGAAAGACCAAGAGAATTGCAGAGACACCAACCAGCTCAGTGTCCTGACATCATGGTCTTTACAATTTAAGCATCATAGCTGAGAATTCAGTTCCTTATAGCTAGTTTGTTCACAGCCAAGATTTATTGATTGGTAATTGTTCCATGCTAGCATATTTTATAGTGACCTTTGATAAATAATGGTTCACATATAAATCTATCTACCCATATTTAAGGTAGTAGGTGTAGTATCCCATTTTATGCTTGAGTTAAAGTCACCATACCTTGTCTACACCTGTCAACAACAGAGTTTCTCTGACTGTACAGGTCTTACAATATTACCATATCCCAAACTGCCACGACCAGCTTTATATACTCTTGTTTTCCCACCTGTTAAAAAATATAAAACCATGACTGTTTTCACTGATCATTCAGCAGAATTTCAATCACTTTCAGTAGAGGTAATCACTTAGCTTTGCAATTTAGAAGGACTATAATTGTCACTAAATAAATTGTGTCTCATTTCATGCACATAGTGATTTGGTATTAATAGTCTACAACATGGAACAATATCTAGGTTTGCACTGGACCGTTTTATAATTCCAGATTGTTACTATAAAATATTTATTGCCCTTATTTTATACCTTTGTTGGGACATTTTTATTACTTTCTCTGCTACAGGATTATCGTTCCACTTCAGACCATTGTTAATTACTATGTGGTTAATCCCCATCACAGCAGAAACTTTACATTGGGTCTTCAATCATCTAAACTATGCAAGCAAGCAAGTCATTCCCCATCTGTGTATACTGACTTCAATTTGCCAAATTATTACCATTAGTGATGATATTGCCTGCAATAATTTTCATAGCTCAGGTAAAACTAGTATTATTGCAAAGCAGCCCCATTAGCAACTTGATGATATGAAAAGCTTCTAAATTTATTGTTTTCTGAGTTGATATCCTCATTCCAAGTTATAAGGCTTGTTCACGTGAAGCCACACTAGCTACTGTGAGGACTGAATTCATGTGACTGTTACAGAATTCCCCACTTGCTTCACATCCCTTACCAATGTCAAATATTTTTCTAAACAAATTTGTGTCATATGTCTATTGAGTGAACAGCCGTATCAGTAAAACAGTGTAGTATTAGTCAAATTACAGAATGATTAATCTTTTGTTTTCTAACCAGTATAACCTGTAGTCATCTTTTTTCAAAATATCTGTAGGTGTTTGTGTTAACATTTAAGTTATTATTCACCAAACAACTAAGTTTCTCTCAATGTGCCATTTATTGTGTTTTTGTGGGGTTTTAGTTTCACCGGCACTTCCTGAATCCCCGCCTCTTTTTTTTTACCACTTCCCACCTCCATGATCTTGGGCAAATAACCTCTTGGAGCCTTAGTCTACTCATCCATAAAATAGAAATAATAAGACTCAGGTAATGGGGTTGTTGTGAGGATTAAATGAATATCTGTGAAAGTGCTTTTTAAACTCTAATTTGGCATAGAGTTGTGAGGAGGTATGGTGAAAATGTGTATCCGAGGCCAGTTTTTGTTGTAACTTTATATAGTTCTGCTTAAATAATCTTGGACTTCAGGTCACACTGTGGCATTATTGTATCTTGGGTTAGGTATAAGTTAGTTGGGACCATGTTAAAATGAAGCACCCCAAGCTAGAATTACCTGAATTGATTTTTTTTTTTTTTTTTTTTTTTTTTACTGGGACTACTGGGGTTAAAAGGGAAGAGAGACATTTTCCTCCCAAGGACCACATGCCTCAGTGTGACTTTCCTTTCTGGTTACCAACATACACAGCCTATTCTATGCAGATAGGAAGTTAATTCCTACAAGACTAGAGAGTTAGGACTGTTGGCCACGCACACTTGGAGATGTCATAGCTCTGCTGTTGTGTGCTCAGTTTGCATGGCAACTCCTCTTCCCAGGCTGCTGATCCTACCAGGCCTCAAGCCTCCCCTCCAGTTTTTCTAGATAGAGTGGTTAGAGAACCTGTAGGCTCTGCATTCAGATGGACCTAGATTTGAGCCCTGACCTTGCTGCCTGCCCGTGACCTCAGTCAGCCTCAGTTTCCTCATCTGTAAATGGGAATAATAATAATAGCACTTATAGACTTATGAATTAGCATTAATAAGGAAATGGGTATATGTAAATATTGCACAGAGCCTGGCTTCTAGTAAATAGCCAATAAATGTTAACTATTATATACATATGAATTTATATTACCCCCACTGAAGAGAACAAAATTAATAAACATAGGTAGTTTTCAGAGCCTTAGATCTCCCATCGTTGTCACTGTCTCTAGATTTTTCTGCTTTCTCTCAGCAGTACACCAGGTACCTTCACTCTCTCATTCATTGATGGGACTCCCGCCACTCCAGGCGATATCAGCCTCTTCCTCCACAAAGACCTCTTTTCTCAGGACAGCGCTGACTTTTTTAACTGGTTAGTTGAATTTTGGGTTTTATGGGTTAGGTATCCCTAAAATAATTTCTAGCAGCCTAAAAATGGTCTGCTTTGAATCTCTCTGGTCTTTCTGTCACAGAGAATGACAACCTTTCCTCCCTTCTTTCCTTCTCATTGTGTGGGAATATGTCCTCCCAGTTTCTATGTGCAAAGCCTTTATTTGAGTAAATTCCAATTCTTAATCTAGTTCACTTATATTGAATCTTCATCTGTTTCAAAAAATATAATGAAGTACTTTAAATACATAAAAAGGTGTTAAGAAATATATAGCAAACACACATGTTCCCAGCAGTCAGTTAATTTACTTCCTTCATTTGTAGAGTAAGCTCAGTGTGTTCATCCCTCAGCATGACTCATCTATTGGTGTAGAGTTGTAATCCAATCCAGGGTGTGCATCTGCTGTACCCAAAGTTAGACTACCAGCATCCAGTCCATTCTTTGACCTGAGTTAAAATGCAGCTTCTTGATTTGATAGTTTATTTAAAGAATTCTCAAAATATCAAGAGGGTATTTAGGAAACCTGAACCAAAAAACAGTAGTTAATCTTGAGATCCAAAGTATTCATATCAAGTTGTTGGATTTATTAAGTGCAATCTCAAGTTACGTTTAGCCTCCAAGTGGAAAACAACAATAATAACCATGACTCCTATGCAGTATTTTATTGATTACAGATCTTTCATATACATCTGGCATTTTGTTCTTGACAGTGAAGCCTCTGCAGTGTGTACGACAGGTCGTGGACCTTGGGCCTCTTTTACAGAGGAGAAGCAGTCATAGTGATGAGTCCAGAACATGAAGCCCCGGCAGACCTGCAGAGGAGCACTTTGCCTTCTGGCTCAAGTGGATTTTTAAAAAAATTTTTTTAAAGATTTTATTTATTTATCTTTAGAGAGACTAGAAATGAGGGAGAAAGAGATGGAGAGAAACATCAATGTATGGTTTCCTCTTGCGTACCCCTAACTGGGGACATGGCCTGCAACCCAGGCATGTGCCCTGACCTGAAATCGCACCAGTGATCCTTTGGTTTGCAGGCCAGCACTCAATCTACACCAGCCAGGGCTCAAGTGGAATTTTGACATGCAGATATTTGCACTGCATTACCTCAGTTTTATTTTCTTTGATTTGGGCTCTTGTTCATTTCCAAGTATTTATTCAGTAGGTTTATAATTATTCTTACTTTGGGTTTGACAAAAGCTGACAAAACATTTTCCATTGAATAATAAAAATAATACACTCAGTTTAGAAAATACGAATAATTCAGGGAAGTATAAAAATGAAATTAAATATCACCTGTAATTCCACAGCCCAAGAGATAAGCACTGTTAACATTTTGATGTATTTTCTTCCTGATCTTTTCTGTGCATATAGTTGTTAAAAATAGACCATTAAAAATATATAATTTTGGTTTCAATTTTTACTTTCTTCAGATTGTTCTCAAGATGTGATTTTCACTGGCAGTATAACATTCCATTTGGTGGCTGAACCATAATTTAACCTGTCATTTCCAATTTCTAGATGTTTATGTTATTTCCAGTTTTTAACCAAAATAAATAATACCAGTAACTGTTTTAGATCAATTATGTTTGGCTTTCTGATTATATTCTTATGGTCAGAGAAGATGAGCTTTTTTGTGTGGTGATTGAGAGTATGTTTATGAAGGCTGGGGACAGTGAAACAAGGAAGGACTAAGGATAGAAGAAGCAACTGGAGAGACCTGGGCGGGGCTGCTTTGTCTCTAGAAATGTTATAGGAAAGAAATGAGCCGAGGCGAGCATGCTTTGGCTCACTGGGAAGTCAGAGAAAAGGGGATCTATAGACAGGTTTAGGGGGTAGCCCAATGAGCTGCCGCTGCCCATTGCTCCCCTGGTTGCAAGTCTTGTGAGGACCCTTAGAATTTAGTAGATGCATGCCTATGGGGGAAAAAAAGTGGGCAGGGGAAAGCACAGGCTTGCTCCCTGGAGGGAGAGTGCCAAGATGATGAACGATTTTAAGGCTTATGGTGTATATGTTTCCAGATTATTTTCCCGAAGTTTGTGCAGTATACACCCCCACCTGCAACAGACCATTAAAAATATATTAGAGAGCTGGTCTCACTACACTCTGGCCAGTTGAAGAGAATACATCTTTAAATCTTTGCTAATTTAGTGGGTGGAAACTGATATCTTGTTTTCATCACATTTGAGCTGTTACATCTTGTAATGTGTTCTCTCTTGTATTCATGTGATCTATTTTCCTTTACTCTTTGTAAACTAGTTTTGAAACTAGTTTTTGAAAATAATTCCTCAGTGATACCTGACTCCTTTTTTGGTGTTAATTATAGGGACATTCTGATGAGCTGTATGAGTTATCAGTCTGCATTTATCAATGTTAATGACAATTATCTTTCAGAATAAGAATTGGACTCATCTAGGAAGATGGGATGGATTATTAGACCACACATCTCCACCCAAAGGAAGAAACATCTCTTGGAAGTGAGGGAACTTCAGCTCCTCTGGTAGAGCCTTTTCACTCTAGAGTTGCCCTGCCTTCCTGGGGGAAGCAGGCAGGCATTTTAATGTTTTTACCGATTGCATCCCAGTCCCCAGGTGTACACCAGGCAGTGCCCTCTGCTTCCCTGGTTGGGGTATGAGAGATGCCAGATAAGACTGAGTTAGAAATGCCCTGACCACACAGTCCCCTGAAACTGACATAAGAGGAAAAGTTCAGGGAAGTAGGGATGATATACACAGCTCTTACAAATAGGCTCTCTTTCTTCAATGAGTTAATCTAGTGTTCCCCAAATCTTCAGTTGGTTTTTTTTTTCTATTTTTTATACTGTTACTTTACTAAATACATTTTTTAAATTTAGTCTTTATTGTATTTTTTCCATTACTGTTTGATCCCCTTATAACCCTCTTCCCCCAGCAATCACCACACTTTTGTCCATATCCATGAGTCCTCTTTCCTTTTTGCTTAATCCCTCCACCCTCTTACCTGGCCCCACTAGCTGTCATCTTGCTCTCCATCTATGAGTCTGTTCCCCATTTCTCTTGTTTGTTCAGTTTGTTCATTAGATTCCTCATATAAGTGAAAGAGTACTGTATTTGTCATTCTCTGACTGCCTTATTTCACTTAGCATAATGTTCTCCAGATCCATCCATGCTGTTGCACAGGGTACAATTTTTTTCTTTTTTGTAGCCTAGTAGTATTCCATTTTGTAAATGCCCTATAGTTGTTTTAATCACTCATCTATTGATGGGCACTTGGACTGCTTTTATATCTTGACAATTGTAAATATAAATAGGGGTGCTTCTGTTCTTTCAAATTAGGGTTCCTTCAGATACATTCCCAAAAGTGGGATTGCTGGGTCAAAAGGCAGATCCATTTTAAATTTTTTGAGGTATCTCCATAGTGCTTCAACAGTGGCTGCACCAGTCTGCATTCACACCAACGGTGCAAAAGCATTCCCCTTTTTCCACATCCTCACCAGCATTTGATGTTTATTGATTTATTGATGATAGCCATTCTGACAGATGTGAGATGGTATCTCATGGTGGTTTTAATTTGCATTTCTCTGATGATTAGTGATGTTGAGTATCTTTTCACATGTCTCTTGGCCATCTGTATGTCCTCTTTGGAGAAGTATCTGTTCAGGTCCTTTGCTCATTTTTAACTGGGTTGTTTGTTTTTTTGGTGTTGAGTTTTGTAAGTTCTTTATACATTTTGGATAGTAACCCCTTATCAGATGTATCAGTGAATATGTTCTCCCATTCTGTGGGTTGTGTTTTTATTTTGTTGATGATTTCCTTTGCTGTGCAAAAACTTTGTAGTTTGATGTAGTCCAATTTGTTTATTTTTTTCTTTTGTTTCCTTTGCCTGGGGAGATATACTCAATAAAAAATTGCTGCGAGCAATGTCCAAGATTTGCTGCCTATGTTTTCTTCTAGGATTTTTATTGTTTCAGGTCTAACATTTAAGTCTTTGATCCATTTTGAATTCATTCTTTTGTGTGGTATAAGAAGGTGGTCTACTTTCATTTTTCTGCACATATCTGTCGTTTCCCATCACTATTTATTGAATAAACTATCTTTAGCCCATTGTATGTGCTTGTGTCTGAAAGTCCTAGCTACAGCAATCAGACATGAAGAAGAAATAAAAGACATCCCAATTGGAAAGGAAGAAGTAAAACTGTCTTTATTTGCAGATGACATGATATTTGTAGATAGAGAACCCCAAAGATTCCACCAAGAAACTATTAGCAATGATATTGAATTCAGCAAAGTAGCTGGATACAAAATTAATATTAGAAATTAGTTGCATTTTTCTATGCCAGTAACAAATTAACAGAAAGGGAAAATAAGAAAACGGTCTCATTCACAATTGCTTCAAAAAGAATAAAATTCCTAGGAATAAACCTAACCAAAGATGTGAAAGACCTGTACTCAGAAAATTATATGACACTGAAGAAAGAAATTGAAGAAGATACGAATAAGTGGAAGCACATACAGTGTTCATGGATAGGAAGAATTAACATCATAAAAATGTCCATATTATCCAAAGCAATTTATAGATTCAATGCAATTCTTATCAAGATTCCAATGACATATTTCACAGAACTAGAACAAATATTTCACAAATTTATGTGGAGCCATAAAAGGCCCCACATAGCAACAGTGATCCTGAGAAAGAAGAACAAAGTTGGAGGAATGATGCTACCTAATATCAAACTATACTATAAGGCCATAGTAGTCAAAACAGCATGGTACTGGCATAAAAACAGACATATAGATCAATGGAACAGAATAGAAAGCCCAGAAATACACCAAATGCATTTTAAAAACCTCATTTTATTTACACAATTAGATTTGTTTTTAAACATAAACCTTATCACTTCTATAAATGAAAAACCAATACCATTTGCCAAAAATAGAAAGTAATCTTAAAAAAAAAACAGTGAAAAACTAAAACAACCTTATTAATTAAATTCTAAGTCAGGTCCTATTGCTTACAAATATGTCGGTCCTGAGGCTGTGCTCATTTTTGTTAAAAAATGGTCTTATAGACAGAGTGGCACCAAACTGAGACTGTCTCCTCATTGGCTAGCAGGACTTTAACAGGATAAAAAAAGGACAACTTGTTCATTTTGGAACTCAATATTTAATGCTACATACGGTCTAACTAAAGTTACCTCCTCTTCTACCAGTAGTTTATGGCCTAAGGAGCAGTTAAGGCTATGCTGCCATAATAGGTTAAGCCTGGAATTTCTGTGGATTGATACACTAAGGTTTGTTTCACGCTCATACTACATGTGCCGAGTGGGATTGGGTGGCAGTGGAGGGCAGGCTGTGCTCTAGTACTCACCTGTTACCCAGGCTGAGGGAGGCACCACCATCTGGATCCTCACCCTTTACCACAGTAGAAGAAAGTTTATAGAGAACTCACACCTTTTCTTTTATACTTGGACTTGGAAGTGATTGTCTCACTTCTCAGCCCGCTGACGAGAGCTAGTCATGTAGTCTCGCTTAAGTGCCTGGCAGCTGGGAAGTATAGAGCAGCACATCAAATAGTTGGTGAGCATTGCTGTCTTTGCTACATCTGTCTACAGCATAGGGCTGGTCTAGGTGCATATAGATGAGGAACAGATAATGGGTATTTTTTGTCTGAAGCAGATAGTGATTGTGTATGAGATTGTCTGTAATACTGTTAATATCACATTAAACAAGTGGTGAGATGTGTCAGACCATTCTTTGGTAATGGTGTCTCCTTTCTTAAAGCTTTATTAAAGAGCGATCAAAAGTCAACACAGTTCCTCTGAAGAATAAGAAGGCCTCCAGTTTTCATGAGTTTGCCCGGAATACCAGTGATGCTTGGGACATTGGTGATGATGAGGAAGAGGACTTTTCCTCCCCTTCTTTCCAAACTCTGAACTCAAAAGTTGCTTTGGCAACTGCAGCCCAAGTCCTGGAAAACCACAGCAAGCTGAGGGTGAAACCAGAACGATCCCAGTCAACAACATCTGACGTTCCTGCCAGCTACAAGGTCATAAAGTCCAGCAGTGATGCCCAGCTGTCCAGAAATTCCAGTAAGTCCATCCCACTTCCTCCATAGCTCTGCCTTTTCAGCAGAGTACATTTTACATAAAAACATTTTTTACTTAGGGCATCACTCACATTTTTCCATTGGGTGGTAAATAATCAAGCTCAAGCCTAAGGTATGACATCAGTGAGCCTAACTGGTCGTAAGCTGTACCTGCTTCTCCCACCTTGATGGCTGCCTGGCTCTGCAACCTGGAGCTTCACCTCCTGACACCCAGGTGTTGCCTGCAAATCTCTTTTTTCTTTCCCTATGCTGGAATCCAAAACTTTTGTAGTTTGTTTGCTTCACATTGCTTTAGGGCTGGTCAGATTAAAGACTATTGACTAATGTATCTAAGGTTATTAGCCGTATTCCACAAACGTTTGGTTCTGTTACTTGGCCTCCTCAGCCTTGGGGAACAGCCACAAGCATAAGGTTGTCTCTCCTCTTGCTGAGGCACGGAGCAGCATGTATGCAAAGGCCCTGTGTCACAGTGCCCTGCCTGTCAGGTTGGGGGAGCAGGGGGAGATCCCCTGATGTGTCTCTTCAAGAGGCTGCAATAACTGGTTGAGGTGATGGTGGCTTTATCAGATATTCAGGGACTCTCAGTGTATACTTTTAAACATGTAGTGCTATATTAAATGTTGCCTTAGAGGGTTTTTTGGAAGCCACTTATTCTGAGCTGGAGAGGGAAATGCTGTCCTTCTAGTGAAAGTTAAAACAACAGCCTGGTGAAGGGTGAAAAGGAAGTAGAAGAATGTCAGAGCCCTGGAGTGGGTCTTGGCATGTGTTCTAAGAGAACTTCTTTCACAGCTTCAGACTAAACGTGTGGTCATGAAATTAGGATGGAAAGCCTTTGATATCATTCCACCGTCACTTTCTATCTCTGGTTCAGGCCCCAGCTTGAAGCTCTGGTGCCATGTGCAGGCCAGCATTTAGTGTTGATTCACCAGGGGCCACAGTACAGACAGTGTCTCTGCACTGTGATTGAGGGTCTCCAGTGTGAGGAAGACCCCTCCATGATCTCTAATGAGCTGCCCCTGTGCAGCCAGGACCACCTAGAGCCTTCCCTTGATGAGGCTCCCGCCTGTGAGTATCAGTCTGCCAGTCACTGCTGTCAGATGTGCACATGGGCCTCAGCGCTGTAATGTGTGTTCTGCATTTTCTAGGCCTCATATTACACTAGGCATCCCGGCCAGGTACCCTGTGGCACTTGTTTCTATAAACCTGCTAGTTGTGCTGGTAGTCACTGTTTAATTCTTGCTGTGACTAATACTTTTTAAGGTCTCAATAGGTAAAAAATATGAAACAGTCATGAAAGGGCAGTCAGAATTTACAACTGAGTTTTGTTTGGGGTATTAAAATAAATAAGAGTTTTGGAGTCAGAACAATCTAGGGTGGCTCCTTGCCTCTCCCTTGAAAATTAGTTAACCTTTTTGAGCTGTAGTTTCCTTATCTGTAGGATAGTAATAAATTAATAAATTCCCACCACGTGTTGTTAGGATCAAAGGAGAAATATGTAAATGTGACCAGCACTCAATAAATGTTAGTCCTATACTGCTCATTTCTCCTCTTACCATCTAGTGTAGAGTTGTCTAGAACCAGACATAGAATTCAGCTTGTATCTGTGTTCCTGTTATTTTAGTTGTATCTGAGCAGAATTAAAAGCTGGTTCATTTGGTGAGACACGTGGAGCACAAAGGAGCTGCAGCCACGAAAAGTGGGATTGCTTTAGGCCAGAGCTTCTCACCCTGTGCAGGGCACACTGTGGGCCAAGAACAGGTTAGAGTTGGGCCAGGGATACTGACCTTCCCAGCTCTTGGGGCAGCTGAGTAGGGCTGGGGATTCAGGAGAGCAGCCACCTCCTTGTACTGCAGCGTGCTTTATAGTGTCATTTCCTATGTGCTCTGTGACGTGCATAGAGAAGGTGAATGTGGCCTCAGACTCTGTTGCCCCCAAACTCATTATTAGGCACCAAGAAGAGTTCCAGGTTGGGTTAGAAAGAAAACATTTTATTGCCCTCTGGAGTCACCAAAAGAGTTGTCAAAGTTGCTGCAGCATCCAAATCTCTGTTAGCACATAAGGTGCCTTATATGTATGATCAAAAACACAGCCTGTCATCCGGGCAGGAGAGCAGAGCACAGTCGGGTTTCCAACCCTGCTGCCCCTCAGCTGGACACCTCCGGCAGCCCACATACCATGCAGCTGTGGCTTATGGAGGAGACTGTACTGAACAGTCAGGTTTAAGGTTTCTCAGAATCCATGCTCTTCACATAGCCTGTCTCTTTCTCTTTCATATTATCTCAGGTGATACATGCCTGAGGAATGCACTCCACAAACAGCAGTCACTTCCTCTTCGACCCATCATCCCCCTTGTAGCCCGGATCTCAGACCAGAATGCTTCTGGGGCACCTCCGATGACTGTCCGAGAGAAAACCCGCCTAGAAAAATTCCGTCAGCTTCTCTCCAGCCACAACACTGACTTAGGTAAGTCTCTGTGAGCTCTGGGCAAGAGAGGACCTCTTGGTGACTGGAATTCTCTGAGACCTGGAAGCTATTGCTCTTTATTCTTCCTTCTTTTACTTTTCCAGCATCTCCTGATCTGGTGCCCATTGCAGTGACATGCAGGTATCAAGTCAGAAGTATGTTACTAGAAATTAGGGACCAAATTAGGTGGGACTGGATTCTGTGGCCTGTAGACCATAGTGCAATTATTCTGGCTTTGGTCTCCCCACCTCAAGGCGATTATTGAAATCCACACCTACTGGTCTTTCTCTTCCCCTCTAACTCTAACCTCTAGCTGACTAGATCCCTACTGTAGAACTATGTCCTTGGCACTTTGCTGCTCAGGGCTGTTGTTTTGGGCTTTATCCCTGTGCTTATTAGTAGCTGGTGACGGTGGTTTTGGTGATGGTGGTGATCATCTTACTTGAATGGTGGGAGGCATCAGACAGTGCTGGCTGAGGTTTGTTTTAGGTTATGGGAAGAGCTAAACGAAGCTGTTATCTGTTTACAGATGAGCTGAGAAAGTGTAGCTGGCCAGGGGTTCCCAGGGAGGTTCGACCTGTAACCTGGAGACTCCTGTCGGTGAGTTCTACCCACTGTGTAGAGAAGCATGAGCCTCACACAGCCCTTCTTACTTGATGAGGTTAGTTCAAGCACATTAGTCTTAACTCCATAGACTTCTCTAGTCCTACTGGGTATGACACAAATGTGGGACTATAGTCCTATTTCTGTATATAAAGAAACACATTCTGGAGAGTTTATTCCCACACAGGTAGAAGAGCACAAGTTGGTACCCTTAGTCACAATCTCACATTCTTAACACCAGAGAGGAAGACTATAGTGAGGTGCAGTGGTCCCAGTGCAAGTCCACAGTCCCTGTGCTTACCCCTTTTTCAGTAGGAATAACCAAAGTGCCTGAAATCCACTTTGCAACTGCAAAGAGTTGATGAATGGGTCTCCCTCGGAAGCCTGCATAGGCCCACTTTCACTGAGTGCAGGGCACTCTCCAGCCACTGTGATAGGAATACTTGGATTCTCTGAGCCTGTAAAATTCATTCATTCACCTAGCAAAGATTTTTATTGAGGACCTGCTATTTGCCAGGCACGGTGTCGGGTCCTGGGAGGGTATACAAAAATGAATCAACCACTTTCTGCCTGCAGGCACTCCCTATGGAATATATTGCATAAATGTTCGTGAGAGGAAGGGTCTCTCTCTTGACTGCTCCCCACCCTGAGTCCTACAACCATGAGTCATTGCCTCTGGCACTCTTAATAAGTTCAAATGCTATGAAGAGTAGATTTGATGAGAACCGAAAGAGAGCAGGAGATGTAAGAATTGAGAGTAGGATCTAGATGAGGGATAAGAATGAAAGCTGGCCTGGAGCTTTGGCTGGGAGGGGGCTGCTGCCAGAAGTTCTATGTGTGGACATTGCAGCTACTATGTCGCATATTCCATTCAGCTTCCCATGCTGTTAGTTCCAAATGTTTCTGTGGCCGAGAAGGGGTAACCAACCAGTACACACTTACATTGCACATCACTGAGATGTGCTGTGGAGACAGGCGTCTCCCGCGATTTTCAGAAGTATTGTCTTGCACACTCACAGCCTTCAGAGGTTTTGACTTGAGTCCAGTTCCCTCCGACTGACCTACATTCACTGCTCAATGTGCCAGCTGTGGGAGCTCTGGGGTGCTCACCAGCAGTACAAGCTCCAAGCGCAGCACAGGGCTACAAGAGTACATAACCCTGGGAACGCTGGCCTTGGTTCATCTACCTTCATGTGGATCTCATTGAATGAGGAAGGAGAGGGCAGATTCTGGGTGGCCAAAACCAAAATAGGATCTACCCTTGTTCCCTTGGCAGTTTTCCTCCCATTCTTTTGATAGTTTCCAAGCCACTGCTCAGGCTGAAATAAAAATTAAGGATTCATCCAACCATTATCTGTCCCCATCTGACTAGCAGTCCTGTCTATAGGGCTATCTCCCAGCCAACAAGGAGAGAAGGAAGTTGACCCTGCAGCGGAAGCGGGAAGAATATTTTGGCTTCATCGAGCAGTATTATGACTCTCGAAATGAGGAACATCACCAGGACACGTACAGACAGGTACAGTCATCACCTGCTGCCCTTTTGCTTACTTGTCATATAATCTTACGGTATGTACACATGGGAGTACTATCAGGAACAGGTTTTCCAAGTCTTTAGGCTATGGTGTGCTGGTTAGGAATTAAATTTATTCCTGGGAGTATGCAGAGTAGATTTTGGGGGGTCTAGAAAAAAAACTTTATTCCCATAACTGCTTTCCCTCTTTCTAATTCAGTAGCTCTAATTTTAGCCATTTAGAATAGATTTTTCCTCCTGGCCAGTGGCAGTGCTTCTCAAATTTAATGTATATACAAATCACTTAGGATTTTGATGAAATCCCACATCAGAATTGTAATGAAATGTAAATTCTAGTTCAGTAGGTCTGGGGTGAGACCTTCACATCTAATAAGCTTCCAGGTGATGGCAACACTGTGTTCCACAGACCTCACTGTTGAGTACTAAGGGGATGGGACCCAAGATGCGAGATGTGTTCCCTCAGGGTGGTCCAGTCCTTCAGGACTGTGACATTGTGCCTCTTCAGCCCCCATGTCTGTTGGTCTGTCTGCAGGAGCTGTCATCATCGGCAGCCTCGGCAGGGAGTGTTCCATCATTACAAATAGTGGTCCTCACAGCCTGCAGGAAGGTGGAGCAGGGGGGCAGGGTGGAGATGAGTCCTTCAGGACTGTGACATTGTGCCTCTTCAGCCCCCATGTCTGTTGGTCTGTCTGCAGGAGCTGTCATCATCGGCAGCCTCGGCAGGGAGTGTTCCATCATTACAAATAGTGGTCCCCACAGCCTGCAGGAAGGTGGAGCAGGGGGGCAGGGTGGAGATGAGGTGGTTGCAAAAGAGGAGAAAAGACTGGGAGAAGCAGTTGTCGGCAACAATCCCTAAGAACTGAAGTACACTCTGCCACTGCTGACGTAGTCCTTACGATTCCTAGACTTGGGGAATCCCAAGGCCAAAGCCAACTGTAATGACCTCTTTGGTAACAGAAGTCAGAACTTTCAGTGCCAGTTACTGAAGGTCAGCTCCCCCTGGTGTTGCCCCTCTTCTTATACATCATGACTTCATGAGCAGATCCTTCTTGGTTCCTTATTCTGGCACATTTTTGCAGCAGTCAGAGCTCTTTTAGTTCCTAGAAACTGTTGAGTTAGATTCGGAAAAAGGGGTACACATTTTGATCATACCTACTAAAGAAGTACCAGTTCAGGGTGAAACAGACTTCAGAGCAATAGGGAAAAGCAGGTGATTCTCTTAGGTTGTAATGCCTGTTGCTTTTTGAGATAAGTGGGGTTTTTAGTGGGGAGGTTTCCTCACTGTTAAATAAGCTGCTGCTATCATGGAAACATATTCCAGATGTACAGGTAGGCTTACCTATACTTTTTTTGTAATCAATTAGTTCTTTCTAAAGATAAATTGTGCTCTCACTCTTACTCCCTTGATCCTAATTCTTACTAAGAAAATAACTTCTCAAGAGAACAAATTTGCATTTGTGTTTTTGGCCATGGCTTCTCTTTTTCAGATCCACATTGACATTCCAAGGACGAATCCTCTCATTCCATTGTTCCAGCAACCACTTGTACAGGAGGTGAGGGAAATAGTTAACATTCTTGGCCCTTCTCTCCTCATACCTTTGTGGGACCTATTCTGCATGGATGAGTGCTGGAGCCTTCCCTCCAATCACTGGCAGGTTTATAGCTAATTGTGATAATATCTGTATGCAGCTAGCTATGGAGCTTTGGCCCCTTCAGAGAACTTTCTTGTGCATTCTTATATGACCCTCATAATAAACCTGTGGGCAGAGTAGTGCTGGTATTTTAAGGGACTTGCCTAGAGTCTTGAGGATACCTGGTGACAGAATGAGCACTAGAGCCCACATCTTAGAATTTCTAGACCTGTGTTTGCTGTACTTTTTCATGCTGGAATAATGACTTTTTAAAAATTGTTCAAATATATGTAACAAAATTTATCATTTTAACCAACTTTAAGTGTACAGTTCAGTGATACTAAGTGCAATAAACAATAACTATGTATTCCCTAGCAACCACCATTCTACTTTCTTTCTCTATGAATTTGACTACTCTTGGTACCTCAGATAAGTAGGATCATACAATATTTGTTCTTTTGTGTCTAGCTTATTTCACTTAGCAGAAATATCTTCAGGGTTCATCCATGTAATAGTGTGTGTCAGAATTTCCTTCCTTTTTAAGTCTGAATCATATTTAATTTTAAATATATATGTACATATATATATATATTTTTTTTTTATTTTTTACATATTGTTGATCCAGTCATCTATCAGTGGACAGTTGGGTTGTTTCCACCTTTTGGTATTGTGAAAAATGCTCCTATATAAACATGGGCAGGCAAATATCTGTTTGAGTCCCTGTTTTAAATTCTGGATATATATCCAGAAATTGAGTTAGTAGTGATACTTTGAGACCTAACTAATTAGTGAAGCACATGGAAGGTCTCAGTGGGACTGTTGTCTTTTACCCAAGCAGTAACTGTGAACTCCTGGAGATTAAGCATTGCCTTTGCAGCTTCACAGTCTCTAGGGCACTGGGTTTAAGTGATCTTTGAGTTGCACTTTCAGGTATCCTCATAATAAGGAAGGATGGTGGGAAAAATGCTCAAAATAATTTATATTGACTTTAGATTATGTTCCTAATTCTGTTTAATTATAGATGTCTGCTGGGGAGATCCCTCATGACTTGCCATTAGCATAAAGAAGATTTGAGGGTGGCACCATTATTTTGCCTGTACTAGTCAGCTCAGAGGAAGCTAAAAACCCATTCAAGATCCCTTTGTGTCACCGTCCAGTTTCCTACACCTGACACAGACCTGCTTATTCCTCATTTTGACCTGGATATGTTCATATATTTATACCTGTGCATGTTTACTCTAAACTTAGAGGCAGAGAAAGTAATTTGTTTAAAAGGCTTCTCGTATTAATGGAACCTGAAAATCAGACTGTAGGCTTTTCAGTTTTTCTCAAATTGCTGCTCTGTCTAGCAGGCTGCGGTACCCCTAAAGAGAGCAAAATGCTAACTAAGGAGTAGAGAATTGAATAACCCTGAATATTGAAAGACTTGCTTTGCAAACCTGAAAGGTAGTTCAGCATTAACTATAGAAGTCAGAGTTACCCACACTGCTAGAAGTATAGAAAAACCCTCAGGTATTCTCCTCGCCTCTCCTCTCTGCAAGGCCAGATTATTCCAGACATTTTTCTGTAGTGAAGATTCCGTGGTCTCCAGCGGTAACCAGGTTTGGTACTGTTCAAATTCCATCTCTTTGTCATTTTCATTTGTATAGCATGAGCACGTATGCGCTGCCCCACCCTTGCTATAGAGGGTTTATTGCAGGTCCTGATTGTGAATGGCTAGTCATTGGCCATTGTTAAAGCCAGTCATCAAGGATTTGTATATTCACAAGGGGCTGAGATTGTGGAGTAGAGGCTCTGGTAAGTCCTTCAGAAGGACTGACCTGAAGGAACTTTTAACAGAGACATCCAGACAGATGCAGGCCACAGGAGATGTGAGGAGACAGTGGCATAGAGAATCCTTGGGATCTTCCTGAACTTGGTGCATCTGGCCTGACCTACAGTTTCAAGGGAGGGAGGGTTTAGCAGCAGAGAGGAAAGAATGTAGGCAAGCCCCCATTACAGGGTTCAGTCTAACACAAATGAGGACACCCTGCCCTTCCCTCAGCCCCAGGGAACAAGTGGGCAAGTCTAGTGGGGGCAGAGAGGCCAGCTCCTTCCAGACAGCTTTGTTCTTATGGCTTGGAAGTGCAGGAGTGTTGATAGTGGGAATGTTTCTCAGTGCTCTGCCAGCTGGAAGGAGCTGGGAAATGTCCTTTATTGTGTCTTTAGATTCTCCTCTTTACTCCTACACTAGCTAATCAATCTCAAACCATACAACCGTTTCTTTTTTACTGTTCTCCCTGGAAGCTTTTCTTTCTCTCCACCTGACTTCTGAGAAGGCCTCTTCATTCTGCCCCCAGAGCCAACATTTTGGGGCTCTGCAAGCCCATGTGCTATGGTGGCCCTGTAATTCCTGTCCCTCTACACATCACCAACACCTCTGTCACCCTCTGCGTGGTTCACAGAGACATGAGCAGTTCATGTCGAGTCCAGGAGTTGTGGTCAGCGGGCTGAAGCAAGGGAATGGGGAAAACGCTCAGAGGGCCTAATGAAAGCAGAGGGAAGTGTAGCTGAATGGGACAGGGCCACAGAAGCTTTTCCATGGAGGCCCTGGCTGATTTCTCCTTTCTTTTTTTTAAAAAAGATTTTATTTATTTATTTTTAGAGAGAGGGGAAGGGAGGGAGAGAAGCGTCAATGTGTGGTTGCCTCTTGCGTGCCCCCTGCTGTAGACCCGGCCCGCAACTCAGGCATGTGCCCTGACTGAGAATCTAACCAGTGACTCTTGGGTTCGCAGGCCAGCACTCAGTCCACTGAGCCACACCAGCCAGGGCAAGATTTCTTTTTCTCAGATTCCCAGCTGCAAGAGTCCTTGGGTTTGGTTTATTTAACTTGCTATCCCTAGCCAATGTCTGGGTTGCATCCTGATATATGAAGTGACTTCCTGCATTTATCGTCTATCACTAGATCTTTTTCTGTCTCAGCAGGGAGGATGGGGAGGGTGGTAGAGAAGGTATTTCCTATCTACATCCTGTAGTGACAAAAAAGATTTGGAAAAGTATCAGAACTTAGCTGTTCAGATACTTGCTCCTGGAACTAGAGAAACAGTATCTTAAATGACATCCTGAATCAGTGACATGCATTGCAAACCTTTTTCTTGAGCCATTGTATCGTCATCCTTTTCCTTTTCCTAATTTTATATCATGGTGGCTAGACACTGAAAAGATAAAGGGCAAGGAGTATCTACATCTGCTTAAAAACAACTAGTGTCTTAGAAACTTCTTATATTTCTATACTTTATCTCATAGTATTAAAATATTTTTCCTAAAAATTTTACAGCAGCCCTGAGATGAATTGTGAGGTAGGTAAACAGAGGGAGGGAATGTATCCCCATAGTTTAACAGTTATGTCTTCTTTCCTTCTTTCCTAGATCTTCGAAAGAATTCTATTTATTTGGGCCATCCGACACCCTGCCAGTGGGTATGTCCAGGGAATTAATGACCTGGTCACTCCGTTCTTTGTCGTCTTCCTATCAGAATATGTGGGTAAGAAGCATGAGTACCAAGTTGAACAAGCTGTTCTTTCTTATCTTCAGTCTGTTTGTTTTTCCTGAGTGCAGCCAGTAGGCATGTCTTGCTAAGAAAGGATAGTGACTTTAGAGTGCTATGCCTATTTTCACAACAGTGGAAGCTTGGAATTTATCTCTTGAGGTGATCTCAAACCTCACCTAAAAAGACCTGCTTTGTCATAAGAATGACTGAATTGATATCTTATGTTCTGCTGTAAACAGATGATTTGATGGTTTATTTGAGGTCATTTTAGGATTATTTTGAACTGGTGTGAAACACAGGCCCTCATCCATGAATGCTGGAATTTTAGATTGTACAGTATATCAGGCCTTCCCACTTTAGTTCACATGCTGTCTCTCAGTAGCAGGATGTGGACCTGTACAGGGGGAAAGGTTGTGGCACCAGAATCCAGGTCACACTGGGGGCAGTGGGGTGGACCAAGGAGAGCCCCAGCACCTTGATTTCTTCCCCTTCTCCTTCACCTCTTACCCTGTTGGGCTCTTGTCACTTTGAGTGGAGTAGATGTCACTGTGGTAGCTAGGTTTTCATGCAGCCTCAGCTTCCTTCCCTGGCCAGGCCTAAATTAGGCAGTCTTGAAGGGCTTTGAAGATCTTCCATCGTTTTTTGGTTTTCTTAATCACTTGTGCTAAGAAATTTAAAGGAAAACTCATCTGTCACACCTCATGTTTTCTTGTTAAAGAGAAGCTCATGTGAGAATCAACATTGAAAAGGGTCTTAGAAAACCAACCATCTGATCTCCTCACTTCACTGATGGGTTGTAAGATTCTCTACCTTCTTATTAGTGGCAGGGCTAGGGCTAGAACCTTTTTCTTTAGACTTGGGGGTCGGGGGTTAGATTTTATGGTTTTTGGAGGAAGCCATTGCAGAGGGGTAGGAGGGCAACGAGAAGTGGACCAGAGTAGAGACCCTTGGCAGGGCCAGGCTAAGAAATGTCTCACTTGATTCATCCCATTCAGGTTTTCTGATGGGGCTTAAAGGGATGGTGTTTTGGTCTTCCATAGGCAGTCTCAAAAAGTAAGACCACTGAATGGCATCATCCTGGTTCCCCTTAAGTGGAATCAACCAGGGCAGACCTTGGAGTAAGGGTGGAAGGTCGCTCTTGCCCACTCTGTCAGGTGACCCCACGCAAAAGTGAGACTAGTAAAAATTCAGCTACTGGAAACATATAAATAAAGCTTTTGTTAGAGGACTTTTCATTTTCCCCTCACATCAATAGGTCAACTTTTAGAGGGGGCTTAATTTTGTGTGTTTAATTTCATTAAGAGCAGTGCAGCTGATCTATTGGAATTTTTTTTTTTTTTGGCTGTTGCCTGCAATAGCACTTTTCTAAAATAGTATTAAAGGATGAGCCTAGAAAGGTATTAATCCATTCATTAATCTACATTTGAAGTCTAAATGCTGGCATAAAATCTTAGTGACAGTACTATGACAATTAAAAGCAGTTCCATTTGGATATTTAATTATATTGTTAACTTCCATTTATATTTTGTACCCAAATTTCCTTTATTTTCTCCAGGTGTCCATCCCATTATTGCCTCAACCCCATCTGTACCACCACTTATGGTTCCTTTCTTTGATAGACAGGACTGCATTCTGGTCTTGCTTCTTGGTTAGCGAGCCCCACCTGCTGACCAGTGAGAGCGCTGCTGACCCACAGTGCTTGCGCGGTGCAGTGCGGGCTTCCCGTGGCAGGCCTTCTGGAGCACCCATGTCATCACTGCCGCAGACCGCAGAGCGCCTTCTCCTAGACCTAGGAAGGTGGCACCCAGTCATTTTTTACAAAAAGTTTAACCATGTTGCATTTCAAACGTATGTAAAAATAGAAAAAAATAATACTAAAAACCCTTTATACTTATCACCCAACTTCAACAGCCAATCTTGTTTCATCTATACCTCTATTCATTCTCCATTCCCTCAGCTTTGAACATTATTTAGAGCTAATCAAGCATCACATCATTTCATCCATAAATATTTCCATATGTATCTCTAGAACATAATGATTGAAGAAACCCACAGCCATAATGCAATTATTACATCTAAAAAGCTCCTTAATATAATGTCATATACAACAGTATTTAAATTTTCTTGATTCTCATAAACATATTTAACAATATGAATCAGGGTCCAAATTAGGTCCACACATTCTAATTTGTTGATACAGCTCATCAGTTCCCATTTGTCTCTCTTTCCCTTAGGACTTTGTGTAGTGTTAGCCCTTGTTTTTCCTATTTTCAACCTAAGGCTTTGCTATACCAAGCAGTAATATCACCCTGATTTTTAAACCATTTTACCATTTGCAAAGTACTTTGACAGAACTGATTTCATTTACTAGGCCCCAATATCTCTTTAAAGTAAGTATATCAACGCATTTCACAGGTGAGAAATCCAAGGCTCAGAGGTTTAATGAGCTTTTAAAACTCAGACCCTGGTCTTTTGACGTCAATATCCGTGCTCTTTGTATTACTTGGTGGTGTCCCATCTCAGATCCTTGTCCTTGGACCTCTAATGGCTCCCTCTGCTCCATTCTCTGCTCCAAAGCAGGTAACAAGCATATTTCATATTGCTCCTTGCCTTAAAAAAATTGTAGAAGTACATGCTACTTAAAAAAAAATCAAAATAATTTATAAGTGGTATTACTGTCCTTCCCCATGACCCCCAACCCCCCGAGATTACTACTACTATTGACTTTTTGGTGTATATTCTTCCAGACCTTTCCCTGCCTGTGGATAGACCTGCATATATTATTTTTCTTTGTTGTGTTAGGAAAAATGGAATCAAACTATCTGTACTTTTCTATATCCTGCTTGTTTTTGTTCACAGA
The DNA here is from genome assembly GCF_021234165.1 of Pteronotus mesoamericanus. Taxonomy (NCBI): domain Eukaryota; kingdom Metazoa; phylum Chordata; class Mammalia; order Chiroptera; family Mormoopidae; genus Pteronotus; species Pteronotus mesoamericanus. The sequence continues at coordinate 7,247,670 of NW_026555085.1, forward strand.
TGTCACGGCCACCTTTCAGGTCTGGACACACAGATCTACCCTACCTTATCATTTTCAGCAATTACATTTATTTTCATAATAAGACTTTACTATAGTTTAACAGTTCTATAAAATGACATTTAAATTGTCTACAACTTTTAGCTATTATAAATAACGTTGAATATTCTTCTACATACCTTCTTGTGCATTTGAATCAAAATATGTATCTCTCTGAATGAGAGTCTCTGAAAGTCAAATTGCTAGTCCCAAGAGCGTGCCAAGTAGGTACTATTAAGCTATACTCCAAAAAAGTTTATACCAGTTTATACTCTAACCACTGATGTTTGAGTGTACATTTCTTCACATCTTAGCAAAACTGGGCCTCTTAGTCCAGTTGTGTTCACCAGTCTGGCACATGTACCACCATGATTTGTGTTTCCATATTTATTTCCACTTGCTCATCAGTGAGGTGGTTTTATCTTTTCTTATGTGTATTGGTGTTTGTTTCTTTGTGATCTGCTTGTTCAAATCTCCTAGCTATTTTTTCTATTGGATATTTGGTCTTGTTTTGTAAGAGGTTTTTCTCGATCACATATATTTATTCTTCATCTGGTCTGTGTTAATAATACGAGGTTGAGCCACATGAAATTGCTAATATTCTACCATTTTTGACCTCTCCCCACAGGAATTTTATATGGTTCAACCTAATATTTCTTTCTTCCAGATCATTTGTCTTTTTAAATTTGTGTATTATATCTCTTTATATAGAACTTCCTAATTTTTACATAGTCAAATCTTTCCATTTGACAAGTATTTATTGAGCTCCTACTATGTGCCAGGGATAGAGTGACTAAAATGACAGACTTGGGCCCTGCCCTGTTGTTCCTCCCATCTAGTAGGGGAGGGTCGACAAACAAGTAAACAAGTCATTGCAAAGTGTAAGGAAGACAAAGAGAAAACGTCTCCTCCTTTATGGCTTTTGGATTTGGTATCTTGCTTAGGAAGTCTTTCCTTCCCCACCCCGATATTGAAAAATACTCTCCCGTGTTTTCTTTTACTACTCTTGTGGGTTTGGATTTACATTTAGCTTTTCTTTTCTTTTTAAGATTTTATTTATTTACTTTTAGCAAGAGGGGAAGGGAGAGAGAAAGAAACATCAATGTGGGAGAGAAATGTCAATTGGTTGCCTCTCACACACGCCTGGACCAGGGACCAAATACTCAAGGGCCCTAACCAGGAATCGAAAAAGCAACATTTCGCTTTGTGGGAAGACGCCCGACCAACTAAGCCACACCAGTCAGGGCTACATTTAGCTTTTTAAATTTCACTAGTAAATTTATTTTCCTGTGTGGTGGGGGTTGAGATTTTTAAGTTACTGTTCCAAATGGATAGTTCATTGCTTCAACACCATTTATAAATAGTGCATCCTTTCATCACTGCTGTGAAATCCCTCTTCATAATATAACATAAATTCCTTTATTACATAGTTCTACTTATTTCTTTCCAATTTATCTCCATTTCTATGCAAGTACCTCATGGGTTGGATTTTTGAGGTTTATAATATGTTTTATTATTCCAGGGCTAGTCTCTCTTATCACCATTTCTAAAAAATTGTCTTGGCTCTTCTTCCAGATAAACTTTAGAATTAACTTGCTAAATTCAGGAGGTAGAGAACTCTAGAATTTTTACTGGGGTTGCAATAAATTTATAAATTAAGTTTTGTGGGAAGTTGTTTTGGGTAGCAGCTTTATTGAGATATAATTCATATACCATACAGTTCATCCATTTAAAATATACAGCTCAAGCCCTGACCAGTGTGGCTCAGTTGATTGGAGCATCGTCCCATAAACCAAAAGGTTGTGGGTTCAGTTCCCAGTCAGGGCGCATGCCTGGGTTGTGGATTTGGTCCCAGGTTAGAGAGCATGCAAGAGGCAACCGATTCATGTTTCTCTCTCACATTGATGTTTCACTCCCTGCCCCCCGCCTTCCTATCCCTCTCTCTAAAATCAATAAGCATGTCCTCAGATGAGGATAAACATAAATCAGATATTTAAAATATACAATTTAATAGTTTTCAGTGTTTCTAATAGAGTTGTGGAACCCATCACTACAATATTACCCCCACCCCCGAAAGGAACCTTGTACTCCTTGGCCATCAGCTCCAAGTTCACCTTCACCTCTACCCCTAGGGAACTGCTAATCTACTTTATGTGTTTGGATTTGCCTTTTCTGAACTTTTCATAAAAATGGAATCATACAATATTTGGTAGTTTGTGTCTGGCTTCTTTCACTTAGAATATTCTTTATGTTTAATTCATTTTTATTATCAGACTGTGTCTTCTAAACATAATCATTACACAGCAGTTCTAACAAGAAAACCTAAGGGTAAGCTCTGACTTAGTCTTTAAAAGACAAGTTTGGGATTTAATATCCTAGTAGATGAAAGTTCAGCTCTTATTATTATCATTAAAACAGAGTACATAGTATTTACTCTATTGAATATTTTTGTAAGGTAAAGACAGATAAATCTCCCTAGGCCATGACATTTTAGGACAATGTTAATGCTTTATTTACTAATTTGTTCCTTAAGCTCAGTGATTCTTTGCATCCAAGTGAGATACTCTGCTGAACAACAGGCCACCTCTTAAATATGCACAGTCTTCTAGAGCACACAGGGTATGGATAAAACATCAGTAATAGACACTTACAAGTCATAGCAAGACTGGTTTAGCCCTATCCAGATGTCTAACCTAAGAGCATGGTTATCAGTCTCTAATTGGAGGAATAACAACAAAATAATAATGGCTATGGTTTATTTATTTACCTATGAATGCTTACCATATATGGGCTAAAGCCCCGTTAATCATTATTCTATTTAATCCTCACAATGCTCCTGTGAAGTAGGTACTTTCATTATCCCCATTTTATAGATAAACAAGCTGAAGATTAGAGAGGTTAAATAATTTGCCAAGGTCAGATGACCAAAAAGTTAGCATATTTTTGCATTTCATCTATGTTGTAGCATGTGTCGGGTCTTCATTCCTTTTTATTCAATAATATTTAATTGTACAGATATACCACACTTTATCTGCTCATCGGTTGATGGATATAAATTAAGTTTCAAAGAAACAAAGCATGCAGGCTTCTCTCTAGCCCCAAGGCCTTTCTTGAACATAGATATAACATTGTGGTCTCCAAGAATAATTCTCTTGCCTGAGTAATAGTCCTTCTTTTAGCCCCTTCTCTAATGGTGCCATATCCTAATAAAGGCAGCTACTGTAAAAGGTTTTTGCTATGACTCTTTGATATGACACTCCCTAGTTCAGGAGGCCTCAGGTATTCTTTGCTCAGGGAATAGGCCAAGCAGTTGCCCTCGGTGTCCTGGGCAGCTATCACCAGGCAGCCTCACCCCACCGACCCCTCTTAGTGAGCTATAGTATGGAGGATCTGTCCCCCTGGAGCTATGGGACCCATATGCCACCTGGACATTGTTCGGCCTTTCTCCTACATCCTACCCCATCTATTCTCTATCACCTTTATAAACTAGTACGTGAGCTTGCTTCATGCTTTGTGTCATATTTTTTGTAAAATAATAGAAAATGGATCCAGACTTTCCCCTGAGTTGAGAGAGAAGTTGTCCATACTAGCCTAGCCCCCAAGTAGCTTGTTTATCCGCTGAAGCCAGCTGCTCATGTAGAAGTGGGTCCTCTGTGGATAAGCCTGCTGTGTCTGGGTCCAGGGGTAACAGGGCCAGAGGGTCACCCCTAGGGAGAGACAGTTTCTGGACTATGATCTCTGAGACTGCAAAATCCTAGTCTCTATTCTCCAAAATCTCTGGGTTTAGATGATACTATTATTATTAAGTATTTTATTTATTTATTTTTTAGACAGGGGAAGGGACGGAGAAGGAGAGAGAGAACCATTTATATGAGAGAAAAACATTAGTTGGTTGCCTCTCATACACACCCCAACTGGGGACCAAACATGCAACCCAGGCATGTGCCCTGACGAGGAATCAAACCAGTGACATTTTGCTTTCTGGGACAATACCCAACCAACCCAGTCACACCTGTCAGAGCTTAGGCAATGTTATTGATCCAGCTTTGAACACATTGAGGTCAAATGTAATTGATAGTGAGGTCATCCCTAAAATAAACTGCTGATCAGCAACTACTTAAGTGATGCATATGAGGAAGTCATATAAAAGAATGGGGCTCGGGACATGTCCTGTTTTCAGAAGAGGAGTGGTGCCTGGTGATTTCTTTCATCACCAGTGAAATACTAGTATCAAATAACTCCCTCTTTTCTGCACACAGCAGTACAGTAGGATTTTCATTTCAGGTTCTATTTAGAATCACAACAGTACCAGAAATATCTAAAAGGAAGACTTTCCAGTACATCTAATTCATGCATACAGTTCCCTATGTGACATGTCCACTTGTCATAGATGATCAGCAAAGAAGGGCTTCATGTGACAGGAAATCCCAAACACCTTAAGTACCTTAAGCAAGAGAAAAAAGCTCATTTCTTTCAGCATTAAAACTCCAGAGGTAAGTAGTAGAGGGCTTATATTCTGCTCCCAGATATCAGGGGCCCAGGCTCCTTCCTCTTGCTGTTCTACCATTCTCAGCATGTGGCTGCCTTCTTGTGATCCAATGTAGCTGTGAGTTCTAGCCATCACAGCTGTATTCCAGCAAGTGAGGAGGTGGAAAGGGAGAAAGGCATACTCCTTCCATTTAAGGACACTTCCAAAGTACATGATGCTTGGGTTCAAATCTCTTTTGTCTGAATTTAGTCTTAATGGCCATAACTACCTGCAAGTGAGGCTGAAAACAGTTTGTATCCCAGGCAGCCAGTACCCTTAGGGGTCCTGTCACCAAGGAAGAAGGGGGAACAGTCATTTGTAGACAACTGGCAGTCCTTGCTACCGCATGGCTCCTGAGACTCATTGTTTGACTCCTCTCCTCCCTGTACGTAGCTACCCCTTTGCCTCATCTAGCAGCATTTCCAGTCACTTCATGTTAAGAATGGTTCATGATTCCTTTTTCTCACTCTTTCATATCCAGTCAGTTACAAAGCTCTGGTGGTTTTATGTCCTAAATATTTCTTGAATCTGTTTCTGTCTCCATCCCATGACTGCCCTAGGTCAGGCCCGAATTGCTGAAATGGCCAAGAATGTCTTCCCACCTCCAGTTTCATCCCCTTCAAACCTATCTTCCACACCATTTAAACACAGACTTGTCGATTCAGCTCCTCCGCCTGAAACTCTTCAGTAGCATCTCATCAACTGCAGCTTAAAATGTCTAGGCTCTTACCCTGCATTGACGTTTTTAATCAGAAGCCTTGTTCTGCACCATCTTTGTATCCTCTAGACTAATCCTTGTGCATCCTTTAAGACTTCCCTTCCTCCTGGAAACCTTCCCTGAGACTTCTCCCGGACCTCGCCACCCCAGCAGTACTCTTTCCATAATCCTGTACATTTTGTTTGTAGCACTTTACTACAATACAAATTTTTATTTGTGTTTCCCTCGTGCACTCTGCTACCAGACTGTATGATTCTTTGAAGCCAGAGACTATTTTATACATTTTTATATTCCCAGTGCCTTCATTTTCATGTCCAAAATACACATTCCATACATCTAGATAAATGAGAGAATAAAAAGTTTGTGATAACTTTACAAGATATCCAGGAATGAGTATGGCTTTACTGGGCTTGGCCACTGGAGGGCAGTGAATTACATATAGTGTTCTGATACTATGCTGAGGTAGCCAAAAGTTCCGTCTCTTCTGAGGGATGGAGATGGAGAACCATCATTCCTCAGCAAGTATTTATCTAGGCACTGCTCTAGGCACTGGGGATAAAACCATAGACAGAGTAGGTAAAAATCTGTGCCTTTTACTTCTAGTTATTCAAAGAAAATGAAAGCTTATCCTCCCTGACAGGTTGTGCAAGAATATTCACATCGACAAAAATTATAAACAACCTAAATATCTGTATGAATGAATAATCATACAGTGGAAAAAGTACTCAGCAATAAGAAAGGACAAATTACTGATAAAGAAAACAATATGGAAGAAACCGCTTCAAAAATCATTATGTTGAGGAACTTCCGGCCAAGAAAGAGGCTTAGGTAGGTAACATGCTTTGCCTCCTCACACAACCAAAAGAAGGATAACAACCAATTTAAAAACAACCAGAACTGCCAGGAGATTGAACAGTATGGAAGTCTGACAACCAAGGAGTTAAAGAAGAAACATTCATCCAGACTGGTAGGAGAGGTGGAGATGGGCAGCCAGGGCAGTAAGGTGGCAGCTGGTGGACCTGGTGGATCTGGTGGTCCCACATTCATATACATATAAAAACCAGGAGGAACAACTGGGACACGAGACAGACCATGCAACCCAGGGCTCCAGTGCCAGGAAAATAAAGCCTCAGAACTTCTGGTTGTAAAAACCAGTAGGGGCTGAGGCAGCAGGAGAAACTGCCAGTATCTCAGGAGAGTCCACTGGAGGGGCCACAGGGTCCTAGAACATACATAAGCCTACCCACCCAGGAATCAGCAAAAGGGCAGCACCATGTAGGGCGCCATTTGCTTGTGGGAAACAGCGGAAGTGACTGAAAGCAGGATGAGAGCCGAGCAAGCAGCATTGTTCCCTCTCTGACCCCTTCTCATAACCTCTGGGTGTAGACCTGTGGTGGTTGCAACAGTGGAAGAAACTGATGGTCTCTCAGGGCAATCCTTTTGAGGGGCCTACAGGGTCCTAGAATGTACACAAGCCCACCCACTAAGGGAATCAGAACCAGGGCAGCAACTGGAAGGACAGCAGTTGTTTGCAGGAAGTGGGAGAAGTGACTGAAAGCAGAGCAAGAGCTGAGCAAGTGGTATTGTTTCCTTTTTGGCCCCTCCCTCACATACAGTGCCATAACAGCGAACCAGGTTGCCCTGCCCTGGAAAATACCTAAGGCTCTCCCACTTACAATATAACAGGTGCGCCAAGACAAAGAAATATGACCCAAATGAAAGAATAGATCAAAACTCCAGAAAAAGAACTAAGTGATGAGGAAATAGCCAGCCAATCAGATGTAGAGTTCAAAACGCTGGTAATCAGGATGCTCACAGAAATGACTGAGTTACAGTTGCAAAGTAAAGGAAGAAGGGAAGACTATAAACAACGAAATAAAAATATACAAGGAACCAACAGTGAAATGAAGGAAACTGGGACTCAAATCAGCGATTTGGAACAAAAGGAAGAAATAAACATTCAACTGGAACAGAATGAAGAAACAAGAATTCAAAAAAATGAGGAGAGACTTAGGAACCTCTGAACATACCAACTTCCCAATCATAGGGGTGCCAGAAGGAGAAGAGAAAGAGGAAGAAATTGAAAATGTATTTGAAAAAAGAATCAAAGAAAACTTCCCCAGTCTGGTGAAGAAAATAGACTTGCAAGTCCAGGAAGCTCAGAAGAGTCCCAAAGAAGTTGGACCCAAGGAGAAACACACCAAGACACAGCATAATTACATTACCCAAGATTAAAGGCAAAGAGAGAATCTTAAAAAGCAGCAAGAGAAAAGGAGAGAGTTACCTACAAAGGAGTTCCCATAAGACTATCAGCTGATTTCTCAAAAGAAACCTTGCAGGCAAGAAGGGGCTGGAAAGAAGTATTCAAAGTGATGAAAGGCAAGGACCTACACACAAGATTACTCTATCCCCGCAAAGCTGTCATTTAGAATGGAAGGGCAGATGAAGTGCTTCCCAGATAAGGTGAAGCTAAAAAAGTTCACCTTTACAAGCCCTTATTATAGGAAATGTTAAAGGGACTTATCTAAGAAAAAGAAGAAGATCAAAACTGTGGACAGTAAAACCTGGGGTCCTATAGCCAGTGCCAAGAGACCAAGTTAACCAGCAGCCACTAATATTTGCTAAATAAAAGTAATACAGAAATCTGGAAAGTAGAGAAAATGTTGTGGTATGTTGGTTTTTAAAATTAATTTTACCCAGGGTATCATGACACACATAATACCCAGCCAACCCCACACTGAGTAATGTATAGCCAGAGTTCATGTGTCATTCTGAGTTAATACTTAGCTTTTAGTTACTACCCTGATTGACAGGCAAAGTGTCAGGTAGGGTTCAATGGTCATCTGCTTCTCTGTGTTTAAAACAGTACGTCTCTTCCCACACAGTTTAGAACATGGACCCTCTGGGTCTCTGTTCTGTAGGTACCTCAGAAGAAGTCTTTTCTCTGACCTCGTCCCTGGGAGAGACTAGCTCTGCTACTCTCCCATCTCTGTGGTGGTTTGACTTTCCTGAGGTTAGCCGAGGGGGCCCTCTGTGCTCTCCATACTAAGGTTTTCAGTGGAGTCCTTGTCTTAGCTGCTACCATCAAATACCTGCCTGAAATTACTAAGTGAATAATTTCCAGCAATACATTTTAATGGCACTTGAACCACGTAAGAATTATTACATACAGGTAATTAGATGAATTCCTCAATACTTTTCTTAAAATTGTGTTTTTTGGATGAAAAACTTAAGTTTCTGTTTTATGAGGTTCTTTAGATGTAAGACTGAAAAAAATTGTATTTCCCTTTTCTCAATTCGTTTACTTTTGTGATAAAAAAAAAAGTAAGGTATTTTTATGACTATAGTTTAAAAACAAACAAAGACAAGAACCCGATAAGTCAGAGCCATCTGCATCTGGTGCCTGGAACCCTCTCATGCCTTCCAGTCAGGCTACGTCCTTCTGACCCAGAAAATCCTGGGAAATGCCTAGAGCAGTGAATGACAATTAACTCTTGTCAGTTTAGGCAAAACCCAAAGCTGTTGAGGAGTTCTTGAGGCACATGTGAGGCTGATTTTAGGCCCAGGACTTGGAGTTCTCAGAAAAATACACTTGACAGGAGCCAAGACTCAACAACATTTTAACAGCTTATGAGCATAATGGGCATGTTTCTGTCAAGCTGAGAGTGGGCAATTTGATTTTTATATGGAGCTTTGGGTTTTCTCTTTTTGGATGCTTTGCCTCCTAAAATAGCCATAAAAATATCCTTTAAAATCTCTTTCCCTCTAGTCTGAGTCCTTGGCTGCTGCATGTCTGTAAGGACAACTGAAGACACTGTCCTCATTCGAGACTATGTTGCTGGCATAGTTTTGCATCCCAGCTCAATTACATGTTGAATTTTCTCAAGTGGAACATTTAATGATCCTTCTGAACAGACTTTTTATGCTGAATGAGCCCCTTTCAAAGAGTATTTGGGTCTCCCTATCTCTGTTGCTTTTTGCTGGTGCACTCAGCTCACAGTTTTTTTTACTGAATATATGAATTTTATTCTCCCTGCAGTCAGAACACTAGAACTAAACTCTCTTCCCTCTCTCTGAAGTGCTGGTAAATTGTTCCCCCATCTTCGAAAGCAAGGACAGGCCTGGCACAGGGGTAGAATGTAGGAAAACAACAGCCCCCAAATCAGTGCCCCCTAAGAGGTCTCAGCATGTTGTCTCTTGGTCCCCTTGCTCCCTGGACAGGCAGCTAAATATTTGAAATTGGTACAGTTACTGAGAGTGGCATCTTACCAACCTAAGACCCCACGTTGTTGTATCTTCTCCTTAAGGCCAAGTGGTAGAAATGGAAACTAAAAATTGACTCCTTTTTAAGGTACATTCTGGAATTATGTTGAGTTTGGCTGCAAATGACAGGAATCCAAAATAACTGAGGCTCTGAAAGCAACAAATGAACAAACAAGAAAGACAAAAACCCATAGACACAGACAACAGTGTGGTGGTTAACAGAGGGAAGGGTGATGGGAGGCAGTAAAGGGGAAAGCGGGTCAGATATATGGTGATGGAAGATCTGACTTTGGATGGTGGGCACACAATGCAATATACACATCATGTGTCACAGAAATCCACACTTGAAACCTATGGAATCTTATTAACCAATGTCATCACAATACATTTAATTTTTAAAAGAGGGCTGACACAAGAAAGGAGTTTATTTATTCCTCATTTAATAACAATAATACTAGCTGACATTTGCATAATGCTTATTTTGTGCCAGGCACTGTTAGCATTTTTTATATATTAACTTATTTAATCCTTATCTTATGACAGTGGTAGGAAATGACCACTTAAACAGATGAGGAATTTCAAGGCTCAGAAGATAAAGTGATTTGCCCAAAGCTGCATAGCTAGTGATTGAGGGAGTCAGGATTTGAGCTACACAGTCTGGCTCCAGAGTCTATGCTCTTCATCACATGCTATTCTGTCTGACAAAAAGCCACAAGTCACCAGGGCTAATATGGCAGCTGTGTGCCCATTGTTCTCAGAGACCCAGGCTCGCTCTTCTTTCTTACTCTGCTACATGCGGTTTCCATTCCCAGTGACATTTCCACAGCAATGTTCTGGAACTGTAGAATGCCTAAGGTGGAAAAGACCCTTCAAGTGATTATGGAACACTGGATCTTCCTCTGAGCATGTGTATGAGTCTTTTTGCCCTGAGCCTTCCTTTTGGGTTTCACTTTTTTCTTAGAAGGCTGTTCTCTTGAATAGGGAGCATTGTGTGGGTTGGTTTGTGTGAGCAGCTGTGCTCACTAGAAAGGAAATGGCATTCTTTCCTCATGCACTGCTGTGGGCCTGGTCCTGGGCAGTGGTCTGGCAGTACCTGTGGCCCAGGGCAGTTCTCGTACTGGGGAAAGGGAAAATTTTTCGAGGCATGTTTGTGGTAGTGGGAGTTGGAGGCACCTGTGTATCTGTGCCTGGGGAACTGCTAGGTAAAGTGGGAGGTGGCACACGTGGGGCAGTGAACTAGAAGTGTGTACAGCCGCATGCACAGAGCTTAGAGAAGTAATACAAAGCAAGAAGAAAAAGAAAGTTCTGAGCTGGGTCTCAGAGCTCACTATCATTTAACTAAATCAATAGTATTTTTATGGCCGCCCCCCAGAAAACACTGCATAGTAAGTGTTTAAGTTAGGAAAAAAGAAAGATGATATTTCTAGGAAGGTTTTTTTTCCCCTCAGTATAATTTCTCAAATGGACCTTTACATACTATCTGCAGCATTAGTTTTTGCAAGCTTTGTGTTGTTTTAGAAAAACTTCTTTATTCTTTTTTTTGGTGTGTGTGATAAAAGGCAGGTGTAGTCAACTGTAGCTCTTTATTTCGTAAAACAAAATACATTTTTTCCCCTGACTATAAAATTATACTTATTGTCAAAATTTTGAAAAGTCTAATAAAACTTAAAGAAAATAAAAATCCTTTATCCCTACCATCTGAGGAATGAGCCCTGTAAACCTTATGATGTATTTTGTCTTTCCACTGTGCTTATGTAAACACACATAAGTACAGTAGTTGAGAGTATACTGTAAATAATTGTGAACCTTGTTTTTTTCCCTTAACACAGTGACATAGTTTTCCATGTTATTACAAATTCCTAATAAACTACATCTAAAACTGTATGGTACCTACTGTGTGCCAGGCCCTGTCGGTAGCATTTTACATGTATTAACATATATTTACCTGTGTCTGAACTTCAAGTTGGACTTCTAGGTTGTTTCCAGGGTTATAGGTTTTCTGATAAAACATTCCCCCTTCCCCAAAAGGGTTTTTACAGCTCTTGATGTCCATTTAAACATGTTTATACAAGAGGAGAATCTGAGAGTTGTTATTACATGTCTTGAGGAGGTTCAGTTGTAGGTCTTGGTAGTAATTCTCATAAATGAAAGGGCTGGATTCTGAATACATTTTGTCAGATGCCTGTCTCTCTGCAGCACCAGGGACTGCAGTAAATTTCTTGTTTTCAAAACGGGGCTTACGAGTCTAAGGAGAAGAAGCCACCTTTGGCACAGAACTCAAGGGCCTAAATGTTCCCTTGTGTGACCTCTGACAGACATGCAGGAGCCTGTGGGTTGAGGTGGCCTGTCCTCTCAGGTCAAGGAGAGCCTTTCTTAGTACTTCTACCTCTCTGCAGCAGGAAGGAAACATCATATGGCCTTTTCCTCCTTCGGATTTCTAGAGGACTCCTTATGTTCTTGCCACTGGCCTGTCTCAGACTAGATGGATGACTTCTCACTCCTATTACTTAGTGCGGGATTTCCATGAGAGCTAATTGATGGTCCTCTTTAAAAGAGGTCCCATGCCCTGACTGGTGTGATTCAGTGGGTTGGGCATCATCCCACAAAGCAAAAGGCTCGACAGTTTAATTCCCGGTCAGGGCATGTGCCTGGGTTGTGTGTTCACTTCCCGGTTGGGCCACATGCAAGAAGCAACTGACAGATGTTTCTCTCTCATGTTGATGTTTCTCTCCTGCCCTCCCTTCCCCTAAGCAGATTTACCTCTCAATGGAGAATTTCTTACAACTTCTCAAATGACTTTCCATAAGGCTAGGTCCTTTATGAATCCCCAAGATGAGGATATGTACTGCAGCATTGCTCAACCATGTTTATCCATGGAACCCCCTTTTTTTTTCAGTACCCTTCAGGACTGATGTTTTACACGGCCATCTTAGGAACTTAGGAACTACTAACTCATTGAAATTAAACCCTAGCAGCTACCACAGGTTTGGTCTGTCTTCACACGCTTGTCATCATTTCTGAGTGGTGAGGCCGTGGGTCTGCCTAGTCAGAAATTAGGGATTCCACCTTTAAAAATGAGCTATGGGGGCTAACAGATCCCAGCTGCTCTCACTACATATGAGTGTGCTAGACAGCTCGCTGAATTTCTGAAATCAAATTTTCCAGACCGTGTCCAGGGGGCTGGGTGTATAGCTCATTGAACAAGAGGCCTGAAGTGTCTTTTTCTAAAACGAAATGAACAGATGCAGGGGAAGAGAAAGATATTTTGGACCCAGCAAACTTGGTGTGAAAAATGGCCTGTTCAGTGTTGTAAGGAGTTTGTTAAGAACTCTCCTGGGTTTCGCTTGCCCACCTGAAAGGGGAGCAGGGCAGGCCCTGTTCCTTGTCATGAGGTTAGCCTGGCTCTCTCATGGCCCAATGGGCCCCACTAAGGATACTAGACTCCATCTTTCTCCATTTTTTAGAGAAGACCTCTGGACCTTCTTCACCTTTTCTTTTACAGAAGAGGATGTGGAGAACTTTGATGTGACCAATTTGTCTCAGGACATGCTACGAAGCATTGAAGCTGACAGCTTTTGGTGCATGAGCAAGCTGCTGGATGGCATCCAGGTGAGCTGGTTCTGTCCTTGTGGGTTGTCCGGGTCCAGGGCTTCCTGCAGGCCTTTGAGTTCCTTACTGCTCTTCTGTATCAGACAGCACCCCCACCCGGCATGGCGCCTCCCCTTGTTGGTCCATCCACCTCTGCCTCTTTCATTTGCTTTACAACTTTCAGCAGGCAATGGTCTGGCGTCCCCTGGAGTTGCAGGCAGTCTCCATGTTGCCCTGGCTTTGACGTAAGAGTGCACTCCTTCCTTCCTTCCACTATGCACCCAGGCCATATCATTTGCCTCTGCAAGAGAACAGCTCTGTTAGGCTCTCCCATACCCTGGTGTTCTGGAGATTCCTTTGTTCCTTCAAATACTGCCACCAGCTTTGGAAAAACAGCTTGCGCTTTTAAACATATTTCTGTGAACTCGAGGGGTGGTAGCATGACTGTTTGGAGTCCCTGTTTATCCTGGACTCTGTGTCATTGGCAGGATAACTATACCTTTGCACAACCGGGGATCCAGAAGAAGGTCAAGGCGCTGGAAGAGCTTGTCAGCCGGATTGATGGTAGGTCCAGAGGACTGGGGGTTCTCTAGCAATAGCACAGTATGATTCTGATGGAAGCAAGTGATGCTGTGGGTGCCCCTGTCAGCCCTCTTCCCAGCCGCGACCCTTCCTGATTTACTCTCTGCTGTTGGTGGCCCCAGCATCCTTTCAAATCTCAACAGGAAGGTGAGGTGAGAACTCTGCTCTTATTTCAAATTCTTTTTTCTCCTTAGTTTTCTGTCACCAAGTTCTATCGATTCTCCTTCAGCATCTCTCCCCAGATTCACCCTTTCTGCTCTATTTTCCTAGCCACTGCTCTGGGCCAGCCATGCCTCCTCCAAACCTTTCCTCTTCCAACTTTCCCTCACACGATGGCATCTTTCTTAAGCATTGTTCTGGTCACACCGCCCTTCTGCTCTGAAACCTCCTGAGGCTCTCCATTGTTTTCAGCATCAACTCTGTAGTTTGACCTTGTCCTTCAAGTAATGATGGAACTCAGGACTTCTGGGCTTGACACAGAGTCCTCAAGTCTGGCTGATACCCCAGCAGGACTTCCCATAGCTACCATGACCTGTTTGGGTGGCTCTTCCTGAAGCAAAATGTCTTGAAATAACAGGAGCGTTATAGTAATTCCTTGGCTCTGGCTTGGAATCATGGAACATTAGAACTAAAAGGCAACTCAGAGCCAAAGGACTTATAGGCATGACCTATGGACATGAACAGTGCGGCGGGGAGAGGGGGGTTGCCTGAGGGAGTAGGGGGCCCTGGGTGGAGGGAGGCAAAGGGGGCGGCTGTAATAGCATAATCAGTAAAATACAATAGTAATATAAAAAAGCAATTCAGGAGATCCTACTAATGCCTGATGAAGAAAATGAGGCCCAGGGAGAGACATCAGAGTTAGGTTTTATTCAAGAACTCATAGAATCTAACAGCAAGGTCTATTATGTGGGATCGGCAGCACCAGTTAAGTTGTAACGTTTCCTTAGGACTTCACCAGTTACTACACCAACTAATCTCATTTCCTGGTTTTCCCAGTCATGGATTTCCTGCTTTAGCTAAGTATTGTTTCCATCCCATACAGAAATTGTATATCTTTCTCTCTTCTTCCCCAGGTTCTCTTTTCATGAAAACCTCCCCTGATTTGTTCCACTCACTTCAGCTTCCTTTTATGACTTAGGATTTCAGTCTTCCACTTTCATTTGCTTATTTTTAGTTGTTTCCTTTACATACTACGTGGGATTTTTTTCTCTTATCACCCTGACCCAGCTGTTAGCCCCAGGGCAGGGCCCTAATTTAGGCCTCTTGCGTCCCTCACCTGGATTCTGGTGCTGGGCGCGTGCTGCCAGAGACCGGACTGCTGCGCTGGCTGGCAGAGAGCCGAGGCCAAGGTTTCTGCCACTGGCTGCCCTAGCCTTGTTTTTTCTGCCCTCACATATAGATGATTAAAAACAGGCATATACTTTAGGAAAGTGGGTTTTTTAAATGTATGTATCTTTATCCTTTGCATTATAGAAGTAATACTTATTACAGAAATTTAAACAGTTCAGAAAAACACAAAATAAAATAAAAATTCTCCCCTTTCCTTAAATTCTACCCACCAGAAATAACCATTGTTAATAGTTATTCTTTCAAAAATTGTATTAAGTATTTACCACATGCAGGTGCTATTATAAGTAAGCACTTTCATTTTCTCATTTTACCCTCTCTCAAACTTTCCAAGGTATGGGTGATTATCCCCCTTTTATAGGTTAGGAAATTGAGGAGGATAATGATGTAAAAAATTCTGTTAAGTATTATTTGAAGGACTGTCATGTAGAATAGGGATCGGGTTTGTTTTGGGGTTGTTCCAGAATATCACACAAACACCAAGGGGTGGGAGTTAAGGGAGCTAGTTTCTGTTGAATGTGGCAAAGCACTTTCTGGTGAATCGCTTAATACTTCAGCGGAAGAGGCTGCCCTTGAGTGGAGTCAGTGAACCTCTTTCAGTGGCAGGGCTTAAGTCCCTGCTGGCTGCCATCTGTCGGGAATGCTGAGGAGGAAATCCTCACCGGCGGGAGGGTGGCCAAGGTGACCCTCAGTTCTTCTCCATTCTGGCTCCTTCTTTGATGAGTAAGGTCAGACAGCCAGGTGAACCTTATGTCCCCTGTTTTGTGGCTAGAGCAGCCCTGCGAAGGAAAAGAGACACCTAGACCATTACTTTGGGATATAAAAATACTTCCTTGTGCAGTGTTGCTGTGACATGGCAGAATCAAGCATGCTGGGCAGTCAGTGCTGGCGTGGCCCCCCCATCTGGCTGGGGGTAGGTGGGGAAGAAATGGTAACTGCCTTTTTGGCTCATGGGACTTTTTCAGGGTCTGATCCACCACGTTGTGCTTCCGGGGCCAATGACACTTCCTGTTTCAGAACAGGTACATAATCACTTCAGGAGGTACGAGGTTGAATACCTACAGTTTGCCTTTCGTTGGATGAACAACCTGCTTATGCGGGAGCTTCCCCTTCGCTGCACCATCCGCCTGTGGGACACGTACCAGGTATAAAGCGATCCCCTGCCCTCTCCATGCCCGGCTGTCTCTGGGGTGCCCTCTCCCTGCCCTGGTATAGAGTGGAGCTGCTTGAAGTTCCCCTACTTCCTTTCTCCTTGTGTGTCTGCCTCGGCATCACAGCAAGGCCTCTGCTGTGTCTTTCGAGGCCTCCGTTTGCCCGGCTGTGAAAGGGATGCTGTGCCACGTTCCCACCTTGCAAATGGATTGGACCCAACAGGACTAGGCCCGCTGCTGGTCGGGGCTTGGAGACCTAACTCTGTTCTTTGCCTTCCCAGTCTGAACCAGAAGGGTTCTCCCACTTCCATCTCTATGTGTGTGCAGCCTTCTTGATCAAGTGGAGAAAAGAGATCTTGGATGAGGAGGACTTCCAGGTGAGCGGACAGGAGCTTAGCCTGGACTGGGGCTGGGCATCAGAATGGGAGCTGTCTCATTAATGGGCTGAACAGACAGAAGGTGCCACAGCAGGTCCCTGGCTTGGAAGAAGGAAGGAGAAGGGGTGCTCAGAAGAGGTTGCCCCCCTCACTCGGCAGGCAGTCCTGGGAACCTAGAGCTCTTCAGAATGAAAAGGTCTTAGTGCCTGAAAGGCTGCTGCAGGCCTGGGCAGCCCTAAGAGACCGCTCATTCATTCACTCACGAGCATTTTTTCAGTGCCACCTGCTGGGCACTGTTGAAGGCATAGGATATGTTTTGAAAAGTAAAACAGATAGATATCTCTGTTCTCATAGAACTTACATACTATTGAATAGTTGGGGAGGGATTTATAATAAGCAAAAGCATAGTAAATTAAAAAGAATTTTAGAGGGTGGTAAGAAAATTTTTCTAATGTGGAGCAGAATAAAGGGATTATTAGTTGGTAGTGGAGGGGTAGGTTGCAATTTCAAATGAAGTCATCATGATAGGGTCACTGCAAAGGTGACATTGAGCGAAGGCTTGGGGAAGGCGAGGAAGTCAGTCATACAGTCATCTGCAGAAGAGTCCAGGCAGAGGGAACAGCCAGTGCCAAGGCCATAAAGCAGTAGCACACCTGCTGTTTAAGGAATCATGATGAGAGCCCGTGTGTCCTGGAGCAGAGTGGCTCAGAGAATGAGTAGGAAGAGGGGAGGCCAGAAAACTCACAGAAGACTTTGTAGACACTGTAAAGTCTTTGGCTTTTTCTCTAAGTGGAAGGGGAGCTGTAAGTGGGTCTTGAGCAGAGGAGGGACACGATCTGACATATTTTTAAAGGATCACTCACTTCTATGTAGACTGTGGGTGTGGGCAAGGATGGACTTGGGAGACTACTGTAGTCCTCCAGGTGGGACAGGAAGGTGGCTTGGACCTGGATGGTGGCAGTAGAGGTGTGACTGGTGGCAGATCTTGGATATATTTTGTAAGTAGAGCCAACAGGAATTCCTGTTGAATTGGGTATAAAGCCTAACAGAAAGGGGTGAGTCAGAATGACTTCACAGTTTATGAGAAGGCTGCAGGAGGAGCAGGTGTACAGAGGAAGATCTGGAGTCCAATTTTGGGCATGTTCAATTTTAATTACTGTCAGACATCCAGATGGAGAGGTAGAGTAGACAGATAAATCTCATGTGTCTGAAGTTTGAAAGAGAAGTCTGGACTAGATGTACATGTTTAGGACTGTTCAGCTATTACTCCTTAAAGCCAAGATAGTGGATGAGATCCCTAAGGAAGTGAGTGCAGAGGGATAGATGAGGACCAGGCCTGAACCCTGGCACATGAGGAGGCCAGTGAGAAGAGGGAGATGGAGCAAAGGAAGCAGAGGGGGTGACCTGTGAGTGCAGCATCCTGGAAGCCTCGGGAGGATGAATGGCAATTGTTAGGTGGTAGAATGCCAGGCAGCTGCTCCGGGAGGCTTGGGGACAGGGAAATGGGTCTGAGGAGAGAGATTGCCAGGGTCTGTAGTCTGCAGAGAGAAAGGACTGGAGGCTGTTCACGGTCGTTATCTCTGGAGACAGTGGTGAGCTTTTGTTTTTCTGCTTTGTACATTTCTGAACTAAGGATTTTTCTTCCAAATGGGCATCTATTTTTTTTTAAAGCAGGGGGAAGAAAGCCAGAGAAGGCTGAGTTGTTTTTCCAAGATCTAACTAGACCTTAGGAAATAACATAGGTGTTCTCCAGAGCAGCAGCATTTCCATGTGACCCCGGAAGAGGACCACTTCATAACTGGTTTTAGGTGGACAGAAACTTGCTCAGCAGGTAGATGGAAAGACAGGCCCCAACCTGCCCAAGTAAGGGCTTTGGAAGAAAAAGGGAAGAGTGAGCCTCTGCGAATAGATGCTAGCTGTGGTGTAAAGGCCGCAGGCAGCTGATAAAGAGCCACAGCTTCTGCCGACAAGCAGCGTATGTGACATCCCAGGATAAATGAGCACAAGGGGCTGCCAATGGCCGCGTGCTGGGGTGAGCTATCAGTTCTGATGATGTGGTTGAAGTGGAGCAGGATACTGAGAGGGTGAGATTTAATTTAGTTACCATGGGCCAGGCTCAGGGGGCCTTGTCATATGTGATAAAAGTGCTTCCCCGATTAGCTCAGGGACATAGAGGAGATTCCAGGAATGGCTTTTAGTGATTCACAATATTGACAGAGCATAGGATAATAGTCTACGACTTTACAACTGTGTTAGACATAGAGATGTTCTTCCTGGATAGCATATTCGATCTTCTGATGGATTTTAGGTCTTTCTGCAATAATCCATAGAATAATAATGGAGCTTTTTGGCTGCTGCTTTGTATAACACTGCAGTCCTACTCAGAGAGGAGTCTCACCTCTTTCTTTTAAACAAAATAGGACAGGCAATGAAATTGGGTAATCTACAAAGCTCCTCCCAGCCCCACAGTTCCATAATTCTGTGAATAATAAAAGAAAAAAAATGGGTCTGGCTATGTTAGGATAGACAGGAGGTATCCTTTAGGAGGCACAAGCGTGGCATAGGGCACAAGAGCATTGTGTCAGATGGTGAGATACAGACCCATGACCTCTGCAGAGTAAAGGGCCTCTTGTAATCAAATCACTGCAAAGGAAGCTCTGTGAATGAATGCAAGTATCCAGGAGAGCCAAGAAGGCCCAGCCTGGGAGAGAGAAGTTTTAGGGCTAAAAGCTGCAGTGACTTGAAGGAAAACCAGATGAAGTCACTGCAGAGGTAAAAGTTGGAGTTGTGGCGGTTTAAGCAGACCAACCCTTTATCACCCTTAAACAGCAGGAAGGAGAGCCAGCTGTGAGGGGAGCCAGTGGAAAGTGTCAGGAAGCAGCAATACTCCCCCTAAAGCTCTGTGCAGAACAGAGCATTATTAAGCCACAGTCTCTGGAGCTGGTCTGCTTGGGGTCAAATCCTAGTTCTGCTGCTTTTCTAGATGTGCAAACTTAAGAAGTAAAGTGGCACTTGATACCTCAGTTTTCTTACCTGTAAAATGAGGTTAAGAGTACCTGCCTTCTAGGGCTATTATGAGGATTATACAAATTAATACACGTGACTTGGTTAGAATGGTGAACTGTGCTTTAGCCCTCAAAACAGTGAGGGCTCCCTGTAGTATACTTGTGAGTATGGGAAGCAGTGAAGTGAAGACAGAGTTAAGAAACTCAAGTCTAAGTGCATTTTAGCTTAACCTGAGTAAACCATGCTTGGCTAACCCTGGGTGAAACTGCCAAGCTGGATGAACAAATGGGACTGGAGACGAAGTGTCAGAAGGTGTAGGGGCAAAGGGCAGTGCTCCAGCTGTGGCCAGAGCCCCCATGATGGGCACTTGCTTCTCCCTGGCCAAGCAGTTGCCTGGCAGCTGGAACCAAAACTTGACAATAGGAGGATCGCATTAAACAGGCTTCCTTCTTGAGGCCTCTGAGCATGGGAACCTGAGGCATGTCTGTGTACAGGTGCCAGAGGATCAGAATGGTCTGGTCTTCAGGGTCATGGGATGCTTGAAATGAGAACTTCCAGCAGAGCTGGGCCACCCTCTTTCATGGCAGAGGTGGCCCCGTCACTTGTGGCCCTCAGCTTGGGCTGGTGTCATAGAATAATGATGGTAATGTTAGGTTACATTTTATGAGATTGTTTTTATAGGTCAAAATGGTCAAATACTGGCAGTTTCATAAGGTTCAATCTAATAACTAATCCTTAGCACTTCTAATGTACCAGGCACTGTTCTAAATACTTACTTGTGTTAATTCTTTTAATCCTTGAATGATCCCACAAGGTGGGCCATAGTTACTACCCCCATTTTACATATGGAGAAATTGAGTCACAGTAGGATTAAGTAACTAGGACAAGGTCACCCAGGGAATAAGTGATAGAGACCTGGACTCCACGCTGACATGATAGCTGCTCACAGGCAGGGATCTGCGTTGTCGTCCTCCCGCTCCCCCCTACTCCCTCCTTCCCTCCCTCCCTCCCTCTCTGCCTCCTCTCCTCCCGCCCCCCTCACCTTCCCTTCTCAAGATTTCCCCTACCCTCTCACCACTCCTTCCTTCTTACATTACTATCAGGATTTCTTCTCATGAAGTAAATGTTTAACGAAATTTGGTGGTTTTAAAACTGAAAAAGAAGTCCTCCAAGGTCCTGCTTTTGATCTTCCAATATTCTAGCCCCTGGGTTTTTCGCCTTCCATTGCCAGGAGGACCAGTGACATCCTGATGCCCTTTCATGCTTTGCCACCCAGGACTCTCAAAAGCACCCTGCACATGTCTCTGTGGGAAGGAGGGGCTCTGACGATCACCTCAGCTGACTGGGCACTGGAGCAGGTTGCTGGAGCAGACGGCTCTGGGCCTCTGCCTGTGGAGTCTCAGGCCCTGCCCTGAGAGAGCTGAGGGCTTTAGAGCCACCTGCGGGCTCAGGGGACTGAGGGTCAGACTCAGGAAGGGCCAGGGGAGGAGGGATTCCTATCAAACCAGGTTTTTAAAAGGGTTTGTGTCTATTTGTCTCTCTCCCTCTTAATTTCCTAATTTGAAAGAATTTTACAATTACAAAAATGTTGTAAAAATACTGCAGAGATCCCATGTACCTCACCCATACCAACTGAATATTATGTCTTACATATAGTGCCTCAGTTAACCAGCAATTGTGCATTGATAAGATGCTATTAATTTGTAGATTTTACCAGGGTTTTTTGTTTTGGTTTTTTTTTTTTGGATTTTACCAGTTTTTGCATTAGTGTCCTTTTTCTGGACTGGGATCCTTATCTGGGATAGTTCCTCAGTCTTTCCTTGTCTTTCATGATAAGGAAAATTCTCAAAATTTTTGAAGAGTATGGATTAGTTCTTTTGTAGAATGTCTCTTAATTTAGGGCTCTTTGGCATATAGCTGGTATGAATGAATCAAAGTTATTCCTATTTTTTTGGTCATATCAGCAAAAATATATTTTTTGGTGTGTCTCAGAATTGTAGTAATTAGTTTATGTGTGCCATGAGATGAAAAAGGTTGTAAATCACTAGTTTAGTTGGGTCTACCAGGCCTCCCCACTGAAAAGTTACTATTTTCCTCTTGGTAATTAATAAGTATCTTCTGGGAAGGCATTTGAGACTATGTAGTAACGCTGTTTCTCATCATTCTTTTACCTGCTAATTTTAATATCTGTTAATAGCTCTTGCCTATAACAAGCATTACTGTGATGTTTGCCTAAATAGTGATTTTCTATTTTCATCATTCCTTCCACATTCATTAATTGGCATTCAACTCTAAGGAAAAGCTTTTCCTTCTCTCCCATTTATTTATTCAAGTATTCATATCAATATAAGATTCATGGGTATTTATTTTACTTTATGGGTTTCCCAACACTGTCATTATTTATTTTGCTCTTCAAATTGTCCATCTTTGGGCCTTGGGTGCTCCTTTAAGTTGGTTCTGGTGTCTTTTTGACCTCATTAATATGTAAATACATCCTTACTTTCTGGTACCACAGGATTTATCCTGTTAGTTTCTTTGTTCCAGCCTTGGAATCAACTATTTCTCCAAGGAGCCCTGGTTAAGCCAGTTTTTTGCCACTAAAAAATATTTAGAGGTCTCATGATAACTTTGGGAATAAGATGGTAAGAGAGCATTTATGTGAAATCCAAGAACAGGCAACCACTAACTGGTGCTGTGGGTCAGGTCAGTGGTTGGTGGGGCGTATTGACTGGGAGGGACATGAGTCTTCTAGGGCACAGGAGTGTTCTTCGTCTTGATCGGGTGGGTGCGACATATATAAAAAGTCATTCAGCTGTATTTAGATTTGTGTAGTTACTATATGTTTTTGCATTTAAAAGGGGTTTTCATTTCATTTTGTTTTGTTTTTAAGGCCAACAGTAGAGTGCATGATAGGAGAAGGGTACATGATCCAGTTTGTCCAGAAGCCACCAGTGAAAGGTTGGGAGGAAAGTGAATGGGGGAGGAAAATGCAGCAGCACTAAAATCCATCTATCAAATAGACAGTTGACCCTGTAAAAATTCCCCAAATCAAAATGGATAAAAACTTCCTTTTTCACAGGGAAAGGCAGTAAATGATTGTATTGAATACTTATATTTTGGTAGTGAGGAACTTGATATTATTGGCAGCTTAGGGATCTAAGGGAAAAGTGTGACTACTAGGATTCAGGGCTGACAGTCACAGAACTAGTTGGCTGTCAGGATTGTGGCTGTGCAAGAGATAGTGCCACACTGAGTGTGTTAGGGACAGGAGCAGTGATGGTGGGCAACCTTCCTGGCTAAAGGGAAGCTCTCATGGTGATCAGATAGAGTGATGTTGGCCTTGGAATGAGCACTTTATTTCATAACCAGCAGCGCCTCCATGAACAGTTGTGCGCTGCTGAGAGAGGAAGTAGGGGCTCCTCTCCCCGCTCCGTGAGCCTGAAGAATGTTGTCAAGGCTGTTGTGGGTCCTAAAAATAGAAGGCAAGCAAAGGGAACCCTCCAGGGAATGAGGCTGAGCCTGTGAGAACTGAGAGGCCTGGTGTCCCCACTCTGATGTAAGACCACACCAGAAGCAAGACTTTCTCAGCGCCTGCCCTGGGCCCACACTTTCTAAGTGCTTTCTGATGGTGAACTAGAGGGAGGACATTGCAGCCGTGGCCAGCCTGACAGAGGAACTGCCGTGTATTGCTGAAGGGTAAGAGGTTGAGGTGTTGGGGAGGGAAGAGGCAGAGAGAGGGCAGTGCGGTTGGAGTGTCAGAAGAGGTATGGGGAAGTGCTGGTTGCCAGGACTGGTTTTGAGAAGACCATGAGAAGGAGATAGAGCTTGATTCTAAAACAGAGGGAAACTTTTACCCCCTTCGATGGTCACGTCAACAGCCCCAGCCCTAAAGCCCGGCCCAGTGATGCTTGGGCCTGACATGCAACGGTCAGCTCTTTGGAAATGGAATGAAGAGGGATGCCTTGGTCCCACCCCAGAATCCAGCTGAGTCTCAGGGGTCTCTTCCCCAGTGTCAAGTAACAAAATCACAGCAATGAGAGTGGACTTGCAGCTCCCACCCTCTGGCCAAGGCTAAGCCTGGACTGTTAAATGAGAGTGGGGAATCCACAGAATTAGGTCACTGGAAAACATGTTTTTATTCCTAGCACCTGGAGTACACCATTGAAGCAGGTATGGGACTCAGACTTTGGGGGAAACTTCCCCATGTCAAACCCAGAAAGAAAATCTTAGTAAGTTCTGTGAGTGAGCTTGGCAGGCCTTCTGTGGTCAGTACACCACCACAGAATACAACCAAACAAAAGGACTTGCTGGGAGGGAGAGGGAAATTCCACCAAAAATCAAGAATCCAATGTACGTTTAGAGCACAAGCTATGCCAAATTGTGGGGACGTAGCAAAACAGTGCCTGTGAAATCTGTACCAGTGGTTCTGTGATGGTGGGTGGTGGTGGGGTTGGGACGGCCTCCTGGAGAACGCTCACCTGCTCACCTTTGCGCACTGGGGGAGTGGCTGTGACCGTGGGTGAAGAGGACAAGCCGATCCCTGGCAGCACTGGCGCATGCGCAAGGGCTTCGATCTGATCTACTCCGTCGATGCGCACCCACGGACACTGAAAGAACTGAATGTAGTAAAGCAAGGCCAGGTTCAGGTGAGCAAGCCGAGTCCACAGTGGCCAAAGCCTTCACACCCACCGTCATCACTGTAGCATGGTCGCCCTTATTGGCCCATCCATCAAGGTCATCAAGGCCCATCAAGGTCAAGCTTCTGTGAACCTTCCCCCGTATTTCAAGATGCACATTACCCAGGGACCCATGCCTCCAAGCATGCAGTACACAAGAAGCATATGGATAAGGGGCAGGTGACAGAGGCCCTCAAGAACGGCCAAGAACGGCTGGAGGTTGCAGACGTGCCTGTTGGCCCACTCTGGAGCTGGCTTTAGTCCCCAGCCCCACCCAGGACTCACTGCCTTGTTTTCTTGAATCACTGATGATGAGAAACTGACATTTTGCATCTTATAATAAACCCCTAATTTATACTTTTTAAAAAAAGATTTGTATAGAATAAGAAACCCCCAGGTACTCTGGAAATTGTTTGACTATAACAATGTATCCAGGAAAAGTGTGCCCAAATCAGAACAGTCACCTGAGCAAATGCCTGGTCACCCTACAGTCTAAATAAAGGCATCTTGGGACAGCATCTGTGAGAGCCTAGAAAAGCCGGGGGACCCCACAGAGATGCCAGGGCTGGTGCCAATAAGGCCACAGGTGCCTCGGGTGATTTCGAGGGGGCTGCAAGGACCAATAATCAACATTCCTTTAACTACAGTGATCAGGAATCAACAAGGAAGTCACTGGAACCAGCTGATGACTCTGACCCAAAGTAGCAGCTGATCGTAGAATCCTTTGCTTTCATCTTACTGAAGACGACCTTGGAGGAATTCCCACTCTGAAAGTGTCTTTTGTGAGAGACAGGTCAGAGTTATTAAATGAAACAGTGTTAAGCCCATGGGATATTCCAGGCTTAAATAACAAACTAAATGTAAATACATCCCTTGAACCAGATGGCATCCACCCACCACTTCTGCAGGATCTCAAGGGTGGGATCGTGGAATGTTGTCCAAATGCAGATCCCATCTTCACAGATATCCAGTAAATTGCCAGTTTGAATCCTGCCCAGAAGAAAGGTTCAGGGAGAGCCCTGGGAACTGAAGACATGCAGAAAGCAGGCTGGTGTGAGAAAGGACACAATTCCTAGACATGTAAACAAAACAAGCCATTGAGGGGGACTCAGCATGGGTTTCTCTGAGGGGGAACTTGCCAAATGCAGTGGGTACTTTGAGGCTAGGGAAACCAATGCAGAAACTTGGCTCTTAAACAGTTTACGTAAAGGAGATGTTTTTGTAAATTGAAATCAAAGGAATTGTTTTGCTACCTCACTCAAAACAGGAAAGATTTGTTTTAAAGTAGATATTTGACTAAGAAAGTATTTTTACATGCCTGAATACACTTTACATTTACAAATAATGTTCTAGTATTGCTAACTGATTCTACATGCAGTATCCTATGTAATAATATATATTTTATGTGGTCTTAAGTTCTTTTGCTGTCAGTTAGTATATGCCCTGTCTTTGGTTATATTTGGCTCTTATCACTGAGTAAAATTAATCACCTCTTCCAGATTTCCTTCAGACAGCCTCTCCTATGACTTCTTTTCTTTCTGTTCCTTCTGCATTATGCCCTAGTTTTCTTCTCATTCCAAGGCAGACAGTACATAGAATAGTGGTTATGAGTACAAGTTCTCACTCATAGATTGCAGCACTACTTAGTGACCCTGGGCAAATTCCTTAACCTCTCTGTGCCTGAATTTCTTCATCTGTAAAATGGACCTAATATGTATCATAGAGTTGATATGATAATTAAATGTGTTAATACAGAGTACACATGAAGCATATAGGGCTCTGTCTGGTATCGGGGAAGTGCTTAATAAATGATACTACCATTATAATGATTATTAGCCTTAATCTCTCCCTCTCCATCAACTCTTCCATCTGTTGGACATTCTCTAATGTGTTTTCCCTGGACCTTTAACTTACCAAAGTTCTCTTTGCTTATTACCTACTATCCCTTCTCCCTTTGCTCCTTATCTAGGAACAATTGTCTTCACCCTCCTCCCCCATACACGCAAGGGTCAAAGTCCTCCTCTGCCGTTTTTCTTTTCCTCTGTGATCTGTGGATTCTCAGCAGGTCCTCTGCCAGGCCCTGTTCTACAATTTCAGCCATTTCCAGCTTTTGATCTGTGAAAGCCATCGCCCCTTTACGTTGATTCGGAACCCTCTCTTTTGCTTGCCCCACAAGCTGTCTTCTCACAACTATGGTGTTTCATCTGACTGCACATCTACTTAGTGCTCCCATGAGCTGGCTTTATAACTGTTCCATCATTCTCTGCCCAGGAGGTGTCTTTTCTCTGCCCCTGGATAAAAGCACCTGACTTGTGCCTAACACCTTCTTCCCTCATCTATGAATATTCGGTTTCTACCTCTTTATCTCTCTCAAATTTATCAACGTGTTGGGCCGGTTTTCCACTGTTACAGCACTACGATAGGGGAGTGCATTCCTAAGCATAGCCAGCAGGTGGCAGAGTGGTTCCTCACACCTAAACCTCACTGCCTTTGGGGAAGGTGGGGAGGGTAACTTGGCTGGAGGTGGAATTATTTCCAGGCTTCTGGGAAGTTTCTAGCAAGGCTAGAAAAATTGGAAATTACAGGTAGATCCTATCCCAGCAAAGAATATTCTCTTCTAGAAAGGTCACCCCTTTGTTGCTTAAAAAAAAAATCAACTATGCATATGTAACCATTATAGAAAAATTAGAAAATACCAATATGTAGAAAGAAAATTAAGTACCTGAAATCTTACCACACAAAGGTGATATATTTCCTTCCAGATACTTAATTATGCAAATCTATATGAATAAATACATATTGTATGTATGTTACAGTTAATGGAATCATTTTGTATACTTCGTTTTATAACTTCTCTTTATCACTTTACAAAATATAGTAGATGTTTTGTAATGTCAAAAAGTATAAATATACATCATTTCTCCTATTTTTATACATACTACATGAGTACATGCTTGTGCAAAAATTTTTAAAAACATTAAAATAATAACTTTGCTGCAGGGTATTTTGTTTTACAGATTTACCTTAATTTATCTAATGAAAGGTCACTCTCTGTGTGACATTTGTATATTTCCTTCCTTGGGATCTCAAGTGTGCTTCTATTCCATCAAGAGCTTTTTAGTACTAATAGTGGTAACCCCAAACTTCGTTGCCTGTTGGAATCATTGGAGACATTTGTGAAAGGTGTGGGTTGCCAGATTCCATCCCAAGTCTTTAGAATCCAAAACTCCAGAAACGAGCCTTGCACCCATGTGTTTCTAAGAGTTCCTGCATTTGGTTAAGCTCTTGCAGCCTGACAGTGCTGGCAAGTGGGATGATCACTAGAAGTCTTAAGGATCTCATTGAGTCTCCAGGGCCCTGAAATCTTCTTACTTATGTTCTAGATGAGTCTAAGCAAATATCATGCCTTCAGCTCCCCTTCTATGGAAGGCAGGGACTGGTTCTGAGTTAATAAGGTATGTCCTCAAGAAATAGGATAGCAACTTGACCTCACCCAATGAGTTTATTGAAAGTGGGAATGAGATTCTATGACAACAAAAAGGAATTTAAACAAAAAAGAGAAAGTTTCCCAAAGAATGATTATGTTAAAAAATTAGTATTGGTGTTAATGTGGATACTTGAGTGTTCTATTAGACTCTGGAGAGAAGTATAAGAGTTCTTGTTATCTATGGTGTGAATCAAGAGAAGAACAAGCTACAAAAAAGAGCACGGAACTTTAACCTAGTGTCCACATTTAGAAGTCAGGAGAACCCTGGGTGTGAATGGAAAAAAACAATTGCAGTATTATTTTCATTGACCCTTAATTCAAAATTAGCATTTTCTACAATAATGAGTGTAGGCAACAAAGCACAGTAATGTTAGTAGTACCTGTCTTTGTCACTAATTGTAACATTATGTTCATTACTGCTTTGAAATTATGGTAGTTATTTAATCTGCCATTAGATCTTGTTATAGAATATATCAATAAGTACATGCACTGTAATATCACATTTGTTTTAAAAATATTTTTATAACTATGTTTCAGATAACTATGAGATATGTTTCTGTTCAACTGGTTTCCTTTGCAATTCTATGTCTTTTATTTTATGTATTTAAAACCATTATTCTGAGATAGCCAAAGTCTGAGGTACAGAAAAGGTTAAGTCCTCTGTAACAGAGTCAGAGTCTGCCAAAGTTAGAATGAAAGTTGACTCTCTGAGGAGAGTTCTGACAGGAAAAGAGAATACCTTTTCCAGTTTGGGTGGAGGTGGGGGACATTCAGGGGAAGGCACAGGAAGCAGAAGAGGAGTCAAAGGGACCAGAGGTCAAGAGTTCATGGGGGAAGGTATTGTATTCTAAAGACAACATATTAACAAAATGATGGGGAGAGATGGGTGAATAGAGAAGGACATAGACTTACTCATTAAGTTCTTCCAGTGGGCTCACCACCATTTTGACTGAAGGCTCTTAGTTCTAGTCTTAGAGATATCAGGGATGGGAGTTACAATTAACAAAATTTATTTAATGAGAATATTCAGTGTTGACAAAGAGCTCGGGAAAATGAGCTTTTTAAAAATGTATGTATGTATGTATGTATGTATGTATGTATTTTTAGAGAGGGGTAAGGGAGGGAGAAATGGAGAGAAACATCAATCAGTTGCTTCTTGCACGTTCCCGACCAGGGATGTCACCCGAAACCCAGGCATGTGCCCTGACTGGGAATTGAACCAGTGACCTTTTGCTTTGTGGGAGGGTGCTCAACTAACAGCCATACCAGTCAGGGTGGAAAATGAGCATTTTTCTGGAATGCATTTTCTGGATGAGTATTAAATACTGTAAAATGTTCATGCCCTTTCACACAGTAATTTCATTGCTAGGAATTTAGCCCAAGGAAATAATCTAAAATATGGCTTTATGCACCAGGCTGTTCATTATAATTATAGTGAAAAACCAGAAATAATCAAGTGCTCAAAACAGTCAGATGTAAAATAAAGTATGATACATCTGCATGGAAAATTGTTTGGCCATTGAGAATGCATACAAGGAGCTTTTAATATTAAAGAAAATGCTTATGATAAAATGCTAAATAGATTAAAAGTTATATAGAGAAAATATTTTAACTGTGTAAAAGGTGGTAGAAAAAGAACTAGAAGGAAATATACCAAAACATTTTTTTTAAATCTTCCTCTTGATTATGAAGTTATAAGTATTTTTATTTTCTGCCTTTTTTTACTTTTTACTAAACAAAACTTCCACAAAATGTGTATTACTCAGGGAAAAAAGTGTTCTGTCACAAGTAGCATACAAGGACTTTATTGTAAAAGTTGAAAACAAAGGGCTTGAAAGGTATAGAAGTGTAATTAGAAAGTGAAAGTCTCCTATCATGAAAAGTAACCACTGTTGACAGTGTACCACCTAGCCACCTAAAGTTTTTATGTGCATATGTGCATATATAAATTATAAATACATTGTTTTCCCATTTACCTAAGTGATATCATATTACGCATATTTTCCTGCAACTTACTATTGTTTTTATCCTAAAAATGTCTTAGATATCTTACCACCTTGTCACATGGAGTCCTGTCTTATTTGTTATAGGTGCTGCCTTGTATTTCATGATACAAATAACCATGGTTTATCTTACTATTCTCATATTCACGGAGGCTTCTCTAGTGTGATTTCCCACTATTTGAAGCAGTGATGCAGTGAATATTTTTGTTACAGGAGTGTGAATATTTCCCAAGGAGAGGGACATAGACGTAGACAGGATCAAACACCATGTACATTGCTGATTTTGATAGACATGACCTGTATTGGTTAAGACCATAAAAATGTGTGTCCTATAACCAAGATGACACACTAAGTTTTCAAAATTATATGTAATCAAATCTGTCAGTCTGTTTATGGCTCTGGGGTTTGTGTCTTGCTACTATTACTTTTTAAGTTATTTTTTATTGTTATTCTATTACAGTTGTCCCAGTTTTTCCCCTTTTTGCCCTCCTCCGCCCATCCTACCCCTCCTCCCACAGTCAAACCCCACTCTGTTGTCCATGTCGATGGGTCGTTCATACGTGTTCTTTGACTAGTCTCTTCCCCTTCTTTCCACCATCATCCCCCGACCCCGGTCACTGTCAGTCTGTTCCATGTTTCATGCCTGTGGTTCTATTTTATTCGTCATTTTATTTTATTCATTAGACTCTTCTTCTAAGTGAGATCATATGGCATTTATCTTTCACAAACTGGCTTATTTCACTTAGCGTAATAGTCTCCAGTTCCATCCATGCTGGTGCAAAAGGTAGGAGTTCTTTCTTTCTGCTTTGTAGTATTCCATTCTGTAAATGCACCACAGATTTTGTTATCCACTCATTTACTGAGGGGCACTTAAGCTGTTTCCAGCGCTTGGCTTTTGTAAATAGCACTGCTATGGACATAGGGATGCCTAAGTTCTTTTGAATTGGTATTTTGGGATTCTTAGGGTATATCCCCAGCAGTGGAATCAATGGGTCAAAAGGCCCATTTATAATTTTTTGAGGAAGTTCCATAATGCTTTCCACAGTGGCTGCACCAGTCTGCATTCCCACCAACGGTGCACTAGGGTTCCCTTTTCTCCACATCCTCGCCAGCACTTGTTTGTTGATTTACTAATGATGGCCATTCTTACTGGTGTGAGGTGTTAACTCACTGTGGTTTTAATTTGGTCTCTCTGATGGATAGTGATGTCGAGCATCTTTTCATACGTCTCTGGGCCCTCTGTATGCCCTCCTTGGAGAAGGGATTATTCAGGTCCTTTGCCCACTTTTTAATTGGATTGTTTGTCTTCCTGGTGTTGAGTCGTATGAAATCATATATTTTGGAGATTAAATCTTGTCCGATGTATCATTGTCTGATGTATTGTTGGGAAATATGTTCTCCCATACAGTTGGTTTCCTTTTCATTTTGATGATGGTTTCTTTAGCCATGCAGAAGCTTTTTCATTTGATATAGACCCATTTGTTTGTTTTTTCCTTTATTTCCCATGCCCTTGGAGGTACATCAGCAAAAATACTCCTTTGTGGGATATCTGAAATGTTTCTGCCTACGTTTTCCTCTAGGACTGTTATAGTGTTGTGACTTATATTTAAGTCTTTTATCCATTTTGAGTTTATTCTCATGTATGGCATAAATTGGTGCTCTAGTTTCATTTTTTTTTTTTGCATGTACCAGTCCATTTCTCCCACTGCCAATTATTGAATAGGCTATTTTTATCCCATTGTATGCTTATACCCCCTTTGTCAAATATTAATTGACCATAGAGACTTGGGTGTATTTCTGGGCTCTCTATTCTGTTCCATTGATCTGTCTGTCTGTTCTTATGCCAGTACCAGACTGTTTTGATTACAGTGGACTTGTAATATAGTTTGATATCGGGTATTGTAATTCCCTCCTACTTTGTTCTTCTTTCTCAAGATTGCTGAGGCTACTCAGGGGCTTTTTTGCTCCATATATATTTTTGAAATATTTATTCTGAATCTGTGAAATATGCCATTGGTATTTTAATAGAAATTGCATTGACTCTATAGATGGCTTTGGGTAGTACAGACATTTTGATGATATTAATTCTTCCAATCCATGAACACGGTGTATGCTTCCACTTAATTGTGTCTTCCTTAATTTCTTTCTTCAGTGTTCTATAGTTTTATGAATACAGGTCTTTTACCTCCTTGGTTAAATTTATTCATAGGTACTTTATTTTTCTTGTTGCTATAGTAAATGAGATTCTTTCTTAGTTTCTCTTCTGATATTTCATTGTTGGTGTACAAAAGTACCATCGATTTCTTTTTTTAATTTTAATTTTTACTTTTGAGTCATATTTTTTCTATCACAGTTGTCTCAATTTCCCCCCCTTTGCCCTCCTCCACTCATCCCACTCCCACCCGCTGCCCCCACAGTCAATTCCCACTCTCTTATCCACGGGTCATCCATACATGTTCTTTGTCTTTTCCCTTCTCCTTCTTTACACCATTGTCCTCCTTCCCCATCCCCTGTGGTCACTTTCAGTCTGCTCCATGTTTCCATGCCTGTGGTTTATTTTGTTTGTTAGTTTATTTTGTTGAATAGATTCCACTTATAGGTGAGATCATATGGTATTTGTCTTTCATGACTGGCTTATTTCACTTAGCATAATATTCTCCAGTTCTATCCATGTATTTGCAAAAGGTAGGAGTTTCTTCTTTCTTTCTTTCTTTTTTTAAAATGCAAATTGATTTTATATTTTTATTTTTTAAATGTCAAAATCCGTTATAAAATATTTAAAAATCTAAATCCATTATAAAGTCTCAGCATTTAAGACAACATGACACCAGCACAGAAATAATCAAGTAGATCAATGAAATAAAATGAGCATTTAAGAAACAAACATGTATCTCTCTTTAACAATGTAATAAATTGATATTTCATATCAGTGGGGAAAAGAAGGCTTATTCAACAAATAAGGTGGATGAACCACTATTACTTGAAATAAAACAAATATAGAGCCCTATTTCACACATGATACAAGAAATATTCAGGTGAGATGAAAATCAATATGTAAAATCTAAGGAGTTTTAGGAGAAAATACAAAGTAATATTTTTCTTACCTTGAAGTAAAACATTCAACCCCAGAAGCTATAAAGTAAAATATTGACAATATGACTATATTAAGCATTTAAGACTATACAGTAATATACACATAAAAAAAGTTAAAGGACAACTAATAGAATAGGAAAGTATTTGGAACACATCTAAAAAAGGGTTAATCGTTTTGTTGGGTTTTTTTTTAGGGAAAAGAATTCTACAAACATTTAGTCAAAAAATGGATAAAGAATACCAAAAAGTCACTTAAAGCTTTTTTAAAAGAAATAAGCAAGAAATATACAAAAACAGGTTTAGTTTCAACCAATAATATTCAAGTAACAATTAAAATAACACATCATTGTCATGATCAGATTAATACGTATTAAAAAATATTGGTAATATCAAGTATTGGCAACTGTGAAAAGAACTGGGTATTCACGGACTCTTTTTCTTCATCTTAAAGCAGTCCCTTTAGCAATTTTGCAATGTGGGTTTGCTGGAGGTGTATTCTTTTAGCCTCCTTTTGTCTGGGAAACTGCTTATTTTGCCTTCCATTTGAATTGAGAGCCTTGTTGGGTAGAGCAGTGTTGGTTGCAGAACTTTGCTTTTCATGACTTGAAATATTTCTTGCCATCCCCTTCTGGCTTGTAGTGTTTCTGTTGAGAAGTCAGCTGCTAGCCGTATCAGGGCTCCCTTGTATGTTACTACCTGTTTCTCCATTACTGCCTTTAGGATTCTCTGTTTGTCTTTGATATTTGCCATTTTAATGATGATGTGTCTTGAAGTGGGCTTCATTGGGTTCCTCTGTGCTTCCTGGACATGTGTGACTTTTTCTTTCCTCTAATTAGGGAAGTTTTCCATCATTACTTTTTCAAACAGGCTCTCTATCCCTTCCTCCTCTTCTCCTTCTGGTATCCCTAGTATACGGATATTGTTAGGTTTCGGGTTGTCCTGCATTTCTCTAAACACCTCTTCATTCTTTTTTAGTCTTTTTTCATTTTCTTGCTTTTTCTGGGAGCTTTTTTCTATCTGGTCCTCCAGCTCACTGATAAGATCCTCTGCTTCATCTAGCCAGCTTTTGATTCCTTCTACTGTGTTCTTCATTTCCTCTTGTCTCTTATTGATAGTTTCTGTGTCCTTTTTCATGCTGATATAGTTTGCAGTAAGTTCCTTGTCGTTTCCCTGTAGTTTTTTGTAATTCTCTCTGAGCTCATTGAGCTCATTGAGCTTCCTTAGAGCAATTCTTTTGAACTCAGTATCTGATAGTTTACTTGTTTCTATTTCATTTAGTTCTCTTTCTGGGGATTCCTCCTTTCCCTTCAACTGGGGGGTGTTTCTTTGTCTTCCCATTATTTGTGAGACTTCTTTTTTGCTTCTGCTTCTTAAATTAATGTCTTGATTTCCTGACTTTGTGGTCTGAACTTCTATGGTAGGGGACTGCTGTTTTTTCTTTTTGGATCTGCCTCTGATGGTGTCAGATGTTGATCCTTTCTGACCTTAGGCAGTCTATTCGAGACTTCAGAAATCTACTGTCTGTGGCTGTCTGCTTCGGTTGTTAATCTGGTCACGCTGCACTCAGCAGTCAGGCTTAGGCATCACAGGGTGGGGCAGAGTCCCTCCTGGGGGCAGGGTTAGTCGGTCCTCTCAGGCTGCTGCCGCTCAGGGGAGTGGTGTACTGAGCAAGATGGTTGCTGCTGCATGGGGGATGAGTCAGCACCGGGATCCTGCCAGCTACTCTCTCAGTTCTCTCCCCAAAGCTGCCTTCCCCAGTCTCTTCTCGGGCAGCTCCAGCCCACACTGCCCCTACCTTTGCCGGAGACCAGAGTAAGTGACTGCAAATAAAAATTTATGCTTTGGCTCTTTAAAAGGCTCTTTGCTTCTCCAACCGCCTATCTCAGGCAGAGAACAATCCTGCCACCTTTCACAGCTGGCTGTTATCTGTGTACTTTTTGGGCTCTGGTGCTGTAGGCTGGAGATCCCCACTTATGGTTTAGACCTTGCTCTTCTCAGGGAGATCAAACTGGCTGTTTCAGTATCCTTCTGGCGCTGCCACCTGTGGGCTCCCTGTCCACCTTCTCAAGTCTTTACCACACCCCTTACCAGTTAGGTTGTGCTAAAGCTGATTCTTCTGTCTGTCCAAGGTTATAAGGCTCCTTTCTCATTATTGCTCAGTTGTTTGTTCCCGGTGATTTCTCCACAATTTAGTTGTAATTCCAGATTGGTCCTGGGAGGAGGTCAGTGTGACTTCCATTCACTCCTCTGCCATCTTGATTTCTCTCCCCAATTTCTGAATATTGACTTTGTATCCCACTATTTTGCCAAATTCACTTATTAGGTCAACTAGTTTTTTTGGTGGACACTGTAGGGTTTTCTGTGTACACTATCATGTCACCTGCAAATAATGACAGTTTTACTTCCTCCTTTCCAATTTGAATGCCTTTATTTCTTTTTCTGTCTGATCACTGTGGCTAAAACTTCAGTACTATGTTGAATAAGAATGGTGAAAGTGGACACTGTTGTCTTATTCCTGATCTTAAGGGGAGAACTTTTGGTTTTTGCCCTTTAGCATCTCTTGCAATGCTGACTTGGTGGAGATGTACTCTTTCAGCCTTCTTTTGTCTAGGAACCTCTTTAAAATGAGAGCCTTGCTAGAAAGAGTAGTCTTGGTTGTAGGTCCTTGCTTTCTGTTACCTGGAATATTTTGTGCTAGCCCCTTCCAGCTTGTATTGTTGGCTGTAGGTTTCTCATTTATGGCTTTTATTACATTGAGGTGTGCTCCCTCTGTTCCCACTTTGCTGAGTGTTTTTTATCATAAATGGGTGCTGGATTTTAACAAATGCTTTTTCAGCATCTATTTATATGACAATGTGATTTTTGTTCTTCATTTTGTTTATGTGGTGTATTACATTTATCAATTTGCAAATAGTGTACCGTCCTTGCATATCCCACTTAATAATGGTGTATGATCATTTTAATGTATTGCTGGATCTGGATTGCCAATATTTTGTTGAGGATTTTAGCATCCATGTTCATCAGAGATACTGGTCTGTAGTTTTCTTTCTTTGTTGTGTCTTTACCTGGTTTTGGAATTAGGATGATACTGGCCTCATATAAAAGTTTGGGAGTCTTCCCTCTTTTGAAATTTTTGAAATAGTTTGAGAAGGATAGGAGTTTAGTTCTTCCTTAAATATTTGGTAAAATTCACCTGTGAAGCCATCTGGTCCAGGGCTTTTGTGTGCCAGGAGTTTTTTGATTACTGCTTCAATTTCACTAGTTGTTATTGGTCTATCCAGGCTTTCTTTTGCTTCTTAATTCAGTTTTGGACAATTGTGTTTCTAGAAATTTGTTCATTTTACCCAGGTTGCCCAATTTCTTGGCATATAGTTGTTCATAATAATATCTTACAATCTTTTGTATTTCTGTGGTATCAGTTGTAACTTCTTTCATTTCGGATTTTATTTATTTGGGTCCTCTTTTTTTTTTCTTGATGAGTCTGGCTGAAGGTTTGTCAATTTTGTTTATCTTTTTAAAGAAGCAACTCCTGGATTTGTTGACCCTTTGAATTGTTCTTTTAATCTCTATGTCATTTAATTCCACTCTGATCTTGATTATTTCCTTCCTTCTGCTCTGGGCTTTGTTTTTTGTTGTCCCTCTAGTTTTTGTAGATGTTAGGTTAGATTGTTTATTTGCGATTTTTCAGTCTTCTTTAGGTATTGCTATGAGCTTCCCTCAGTATTGCCTTTGCTGTGTCCCATAGGTTTTGGGTTGTTGTGTGTTCATTTTCATTTGTTTCCCAATACTTTTTTAGTTCTTCTTTGATCTCATTGTTGACCCATTCATTATTTAAAAACATATCATTCAGTCTCCATGTATTTGAATGTTTTTGAGTTTCTTCCTTGGGGTTTGTTTCTGGATTCAGTCCCTTATGATCTGAGCACATGCTTAATATGATTTCAATGTTCTTGAATTTGTTGAGGCTTGTTTTGTGTCTTACCATGTAGTCTATCTTTGAAAATATTCTATGTGCTTTTAAAAAGAATGTATATTTTGCTCCTTTGGGACAAAAGTTTATATATCAATTAAGACCACTTGGCCTAGAGTGTCATTCAGTGCCACAATATCCTAGTTGATTCTGTGTTTGGAAGATCTGTCCATCATTGACAGTGGGGTGTTAAAATTCCTTACGAGGACTGTGTTGTTGTCAGTATCTTTCTTGAAGTCCTCCGAGATTTTCTTTATATATTTATGTGTTCCTACATTGGGTGCATAATATATTTACAAGAGTTATATCCTCCTGTTGGACTACTCCCTGAAGTATTATGTAGTGACCTTCTTTGTCCCTTTTTATGGTCTTTGTTTTGAAGTCTATTTTGTCTGCTGTAAGTGTTGGTACCCCTGCTTTCTTTTCATGTCCGTTTGCTTGGAATGTTTTTTTCCATCCCTTCACTTTCAACCTGTGTAGACCTTTTGTTCTGAGGTAGGTCTCTCGTAGACAGCGTATATGCAGGTCATGTTTTCTTATCTATTCAGCTACCCTATGTCTTTTGATTGGAGCATTTAATGCAGTTAAGTTTAAGGTTATTATTGATAGGTACTTATTCATTGCCTTTTTTTCCATACCTGTGTTTCTTTCTCTCTCTCCTTTTTATAGCAGTCCGTTTAGCATCTCTTGCAATGCTGACTTGGTGGAGATGTACTCTTTCAGCCTTCTTTTGTCTAGGAACCTCTTTATTTTGACTCTCCTTTTAAATGAGAGCCTTGCTAGAAAGAGTAGTCTTGGTTGTAGGTCCTTGCTTTCTATTACTTGGAATATTTTGTGCTAGCCCCTTCTGGCTTGTGTTGTTTCTGTTGAGAGATCTCCTGATTGCCTTATCAGAGCTCCCTTGTACGTTACTGACTGTTTCTCTCTTGCTGCCTTTAAGATTTTCTCTTTGTCTTTAAAATTTGCCATTTTAATTATTATGTGTCTTGGAGTAGGCTTCTTTGGGTTCATCTTGATTGGGACCCTCTGTGCTTCCTGAACTTGTATGACTTTTTACTTTTACCAAGTTAGGAAAGTTTTCTGTCATTACTTTGTCAAACAGGTTTTCTATCCATTGTTCCTTTTCTTCTCCTTCTGATATTCCTGTGATGTGAATGTTGTTGCATTTCATTTTGCCCTGAAGTTCCCTTAAACTATCCTTGTTCTTTTTTAGTCTTTTTTTTGTTTTGTTGCTCTGACTGGGTATTTTTTTCTAACTTGTCTTCCAGCTCACTGATTTGGTCATCTGCTTCTTCTAGCCTGCTTTTAATTCCTTCTAGTGTATTTTTAATTTCAGATATTGTATTCTTCATTTCTTCTCGTTCTTATCATAGTTTCTATGTACTTTTTCATGCTGCTAAAGTTCTTACTGAGTTCCTTGTAGCTCCCATAAAGTTCCTCGTAGTACTCACTGAGTTCCTTGAGTATCCTTATAACCATTATTTTGAATTTTATGTCTGAGAGATTGCTTGCCTCAATTTCATTTAGCTATTTTTTTCCTGGGGATTCCTCCTTTCTTTTTGTTTGGAGGTTATTTCCTTGTTGCCCCATTTTAGGTGCCTCTTTTTGTTTGTTTCTGCCTCTTAGGTTTCTCTGCTCTGATGACTGTCTGTCTTCATGGAGTGGACTTCTGTGGTAGGAGTTCTGTGGGACTCAGTGGTGCAGTCTCTTTGACCTCCTGATCTGTATGCTATAGGGTTGCCCCTTACTCAGTTTATGTGGGCTCAGTCTTACTCAGTCTTGTTGTTCTTGGGCTTTGATTATTGATGGCCCATTTGTTGGTGGGTTCTCCCCTCCAGCCAGCTGACTGGGAGTCACAACCCCTGCCATGTCTTGTATGCGCCCATTGTGAAGCACCTTCTGTCCTCCTTGGCTTCCAAACTTCATATGAGCTAAGATTTCATTAAATGATCAGTTTATTTGTTGGCAGATCAGCCGAGTATCTGAGTTGGGGGCAAGAGCAAGTAGACCCAGCTTCCACCTACCTGGCCCCCATCTTTTCTCTCTACTATTACCTTTTTAATCAGAAAAGTATAAGGGTATTCAGTTCAGAAAGAGAGACAGAAAAAGAATTTGAAGCAGCAGCAATAATAGTATGAGTAACTAAACTACAAAGATAACCTAAAATGTTGTTTCACAGTTATTTTTAATTCTAACATCCTTTTTAATAGTCGGTCTCCATGGAGCTGTTTGAGGGACCTGTGCTTTGAAAACTGAATAGGATTTAGATAGATGGTGGAAAAAAGAGGTGTTCCAAATAAAAGGAACAACATAAATTAAACCATGGAGGCAGAAGTAAATCTAGTGAAGTGGACTTGGCTGGATGAGGCATGTACACTGGAAAAAGTAGGAAATAAGCTGGACATGTCGGTTGAGGATGGTCTTTGGAGAACACAGCAGAGGATAAATAGGGTGATTACAAGTAACATTGGTATTTTGAGAAAAATGTCAAAAGGAGAATGATACGTAGCAGTCTCCAATAAAGTTTTTTTTTAAGGAAGCATATTAAGTTACTAACAAAGGGGAAATTGTTGAGCAAATTAGGGTTTTGACACATGACAGAATACTAATATTGAATATAATCATTTTTGAAGGCTACATGGAAAAATATGAAAATTATGGGTAAAAAATTATTTGAAAGCACATAAAATTCTAATTATTACAACTATTAAAAGAAATGTGCATGTGAAAAGACTAAAAAGGAATTAAAAATTAAGAGATTTGAAAACGAGTGATTATTTTTCTTTTTTGAATATCCTTATTATTGTTGTCATTCTCTATAATACTTTTAAAGAGGTAAGTGTTAGTAGATCAGAGAATTAGCATAGGCTTTTCAAGGCTTTCTGGAGGCAAACTAGGGGCTGAGGGCCACGTGCTGCTGGGAGGAAGGAGGCCTTACACTTTGGGATGTGTGACCCAAGAGAATGGGGCCCCATTCCAGGGCCCGCTGGTCCTTTGCTCTGCAGTCCTGAGATGAGGAAAAGTCCTTTCTTGCCTTCCAGGGTCTCCTCATGCTGCTACAAAACCTACCTACGATACACTGGGGCAACGAAGAGATTGGGCTGCTGCTCGCCGAGGCGTACAGACTCAAGTATATGTTTGCCGACGCCCCCAATCACTACCGCCGATAGGTGCTGTCTCCTCTTGGGGACCCAGACTGCCCCCACCTCAGATGGTGATCTGATCACTGTGGACACTGTGCGAGCTGTGGACCCCGGCCAGGAGCCATTCCTGCTGTAGAAAGCTCACATCCGCCGCCCAGGTCTTAACTTTTCGGCGTGCCTATCCACCATTTCATGTCTCCAGTGGGTCTCCTGGACCACTGTCAGTATTCCATGCCACGTGGATGGGCCCAGCTCTGGGAGAGGACTGAAAAGGAGGTACAGGGTTGTCTGCCCCTTTAAAAGAAACTGGACAAATGAAGGGGAAGGCTCAGGGTCTTAACTCACATTGTCCCTCCATGGACTAGCTGTCTCTTGCCTCCCAGCTCCAACTGATACTGTTGCTTTTTGTGACGTGGTTTGATTTGATCACAGGTCAGAAACGCCTTATGTTTTCAAAATACTCCTGGCCCCTCTCCCCTGTTCCCAGTTCCTAGCCCTTTTACCTTCTGCCCTGGTCGGAGCCAGTGAGGGGCAGCTTTTTAAGACCATTGTTCTCAGACGGAGGAGGCACTGATGCTTATAACTCTGGGAAGAGGCCTGCACCCAAGGGCTAGGGATTTTATTTTTCCTTTGTCACCAGTATGTGAATGTGCATTTGTGTGCATGGGTGGGTATACACACCCAACATTTAGCTACATGTCTGAATCTCTCTGTCCAGAATAGCCCCCTCAGCTGGGAAAGGCCCCAGTGACTAAGTGTACAAGTGTCCCTTGAGAAGGATCAGGGCACGGGAGGGAGGAGGGGCTTTTTACCTCTCCCAATCCTTTTTCCATGATGACCCACTCCAAGATATTATGTGTAAATTGTGTTATTATGTATATGGGTAAAGATGTACAAATATATGTCCTGTTTGTAGCAGATATGATTTTTATATTTATAACGTGCATCAACATGTGAAAGCAATCCAGGTCACTAGCACAGGTGAAGTTGCCAGGGAGGTAGCTTCAGCACCTCCAGGTTGGTCTTTGGTTGCCCTCCTGTGAGGGAAGTGCATGGGTGTCTGTCAGCATGAGCGTCACTGAGCAGATGCAGCTGCTTTGAAACCAGCGGCAGCCATCCCAAACATCAGTGTCTCAGAGTTTTTCTTCCGCTCCCTCCCCTCCTGCTCTGGAGCTTGGTGGAGCACCTGCCCTGCTCCTTCCCGTCTTCAGACAGAGCTCCCCACCCTCCACCCCTAGCAGCCTCCCAGAGAGAGGATCACAAAGGCAGAAGCCCTTCTGCATGTTTTTAGCCCTTGCCTTTCCCCCAGAATCTGAGGAGGGCTTTTGTTTTTACATTTTTAAGTCAGCATTGTATTCAAGCTAGAAGCTGTGACTGACTCTCAGTGCCAAGAAAAGGGGTTTCCCATGTGTCCCTGAGGTTTGGGGCTCTTCTCAGAGAAAGGCATCCAGTGTCCCCCGCTATTCTGATCATACCTCACCCAGCTCATGAGCTGTGTGACGATGATCGATTTTTTGTGTTTGGTAGTGGAGAAGTGGGGGATGGTGGCAAGCAGCTGTCATCTTCTTGAGAAGCCAGGCCATGTCCCCAGTGGGTGACACCCTTGAGTTTCTGTCAGCGGAGCTCCTCCACGCAGGCATGTTATATTTCTCATCGGGAGCTGTTTCTCAGGCATTCTTCCTAACCCTGCGCCTCCTCTTCAGTGTGCCTCAGTCTCCTCCTCAGAGAGGGCTCGTGACCTGTCCTCGGCTGGACTGAAGAAAGACATTTGTGTTCCCAAATGGTGGTTTTATTTTTTTAGTTTTTATGTTTGTATGGGAAATTGTGGATAAAGTGAAAGAATTGTAAATAAATAGTGTACTTCCTCCTCCACTGCTGGTTTTCCTCCCATGGATTTGTATAACCTGGAACCTAAGGCATCTCTTTTTTCAGGTTTTTCCTGTTAATACTAGTGAGTCCGGGAACAAGCCTTCTGTAAGGTGAGCAGGGATCAACAGAAGATCAAAAGGCGGCCTCAGAGGACGTCAGCAGACCCTCGTGGAGCACCGTCTGTGTGAAGGAAACTGGAAACCATGAAAATGAGTGGCAACATGGTGCCTAATAGCTGACAGAGCACCTTGCCACATGCCAAACACTGGGATAAGCACTTTCCATGAATTGATTTATTAGAAAGGAGTATATAATGTAATGGAGGTTAGAAAACAGACTAGAATTTTAGTGCTGGACTAGATATCTAGGTCAACACCGTCATTGTCCAACCCAAGACCAAGTCCAGAGGATAGGCCTCTGGCTTGCCTGCATGGTGTTTTTCCCAACAAACCATGTAGAACTAAAATGTGTTCAAAGAATGACCCTCCCTTAAGGGTCTTCATTAAGCCTTTTTTGGTGGTTGGTTGGTTTTTCTCCTAGTAACCTGACTCAATAAAGGCAGCTGACTGCAGTTTTATCTACAGTATAGACTGGAATGGTTTCTTCACCTGAAACTGCTTCCCAGGATGCACTTGAGAGTGTTTCTTGGTTTTAGTCATTAGGAT
Organism: Pteronotus mesoamericanus; assembly: GCF_021234165.1. Classification (NCBI taxonomy): domain Eukaryota; kingdom Metazoa; phylum Chordata; class Mammalia; order Chiroptera; family Mormoopidae; genus Pteronotus; species Pteronotus mesoamericanus. Next base: position 7,290,172 of record NW_026555085.1, read on the forward strand.
TAAGTTCAGCACCTGTAACTGAAACCAAAAATAACTGGCTCACACAACGTGGGGATTTACTTCTCCCTCACATAGATGTCCAAAAGTAGGCAACCCAGAGCTAGTATGATGAGTGTTTCTCAAAGACTGTAATTCTTCTCTAGGTCTTCATGGTCAAGACGACAACTAGCACTCCAGCTACTACATCCACTTTCCAAGAAACAGGATGGATTAAAGAAGGGACAAAGGAAAAAGAATGAAGGATACGTACCAGCAGTGTTTTAAGGAAGGTTCTAGGAAGCTGTCCCATAATATCTCCTCTTACAGCTCACAGGTCAAAACTCAGTCCCATGGTAGGTCACCCCTAGTTGCAAGGGAAGTTGGGGGATTAGTCAGTTCCAGGCAGCCATATACCTTGGCTCAAAACCAGGATTCTGTTACTATGGAGGAAGGGGAGAACAGATATTAGGATTCAGGTAGCAATCGCTGCAATAAGAATTTAAGAAAATGAGTTGAAAATAGAGACCAGACTTTTCCTATAAGCATATAGAAGGGATTTGACTTTGAAATTCAAGTAACTGTTCACAGTTAACCTTGGAATTTAAGCATTGTCGTAAAGCGCAGGCAGTATTTCAACTTGACATTATTTGGCCTTGAGGCCATTAGTTGTACCTGAGGCTGGTAGAAAAAATAATCTGAATTACTCTTCATTCAAAATTCTGTTTTTCATTTATGTAGGAAGTCAAGCATTCTTCTGAAATATGTTTGATCATGATTAGAAAATTGATAAAAACTTTCCATTTCTAATTCTGGCATACTCTGACCTACCACCGATCCAATGTTTCTGTAATCTAAATCTCTATACAGTTCTACTTAAATAGGCCCTACATCAGCTTTTATTCATCTGTGAAGTAAAATTACTCAAATAGTGACCTCATTTGCTTCTTGCAGCAAGAGCCTCTTGCTTAAAGTATTTGGCTTGTTTTTTGGATTGACTTTGTATGTCCAGTATCTTTATAAAGCTTTAAGAATGGAGTCGGAAACTAAGCCCTAGTAACTGAGCCCTTGATACCTCTTCTTGGGACTTCTGAAACTCAGTTCTCAGCTGGAAATTCTCTGAAGGTGAAATGAAGGTTCAGTGACCACCAAACCAAGAAGATATCTTGAGACCAAAAAATGTAGCAGGCAATTATGGGTAATCCAAAATTATAACAATTTATTATAGAATAAGTTACTTACAATAGTTACCATAAGTGTTTTATAGTATAGCTGGACTACTAATGGTCGACACGACAAAGGGACGATACTTCCTCGTGGTCTTATGATGGATATTTGCTTACAATTGACACAACCACCTAGTTTGATGTTTATCTCTGTTGCTATGCCATTCTGGTTTCTTACCGACAGGATTCTTTATGGTTACATTGTGTAAATTTACAGGACACAACTAATCTTTATGAGGCTTTGGTGCTGGCTGGACTGGTTAGGTCAGATTCAGAACACCGAAATTCGAAAGAAACCAGGGGGCACATGAGGATGGAGTCAGCTGTGTTTACATCTGCGTCTCTGCAGAGTTTAGAGGCTGCCACAGGCACCAGAGGATTTTAGATTCTTGAGGAAAAAGACAAAGTTAACACAGAATCAGAACAGTTTACAGTCTATGTACAGCTAGTATCACTTCAAGTAAAATGTAGAAGCCTTACAACCATATAGACCCTTTTACCCTCCCCCTTTTACATTATAGTTGTTTTATGAATTATGTGGACATACACTGAAAACCTGACCAGGTACTCTTACAATTTTTGCTCTCATTAGTTACACATATTTAAAAGAACTTAAGAGAATACATTCTCCACTTATGTTTCTCCTTCATTTCCTAAGCTTTCCTCTGCTGTTATTTTCCTTCAAAAAACTTTCTTGATCATTTCTCATATAGCAGGTATGCTAACCATTCTCTTCATTTTCCTTATTCTGAGAATTGTCTTTACTTTGCCTTTATCCCTTCATATATTTTCTCTGGATATAGTTATTTTCCTCTGGCACTTTAAGGATGTTTCACTATCTTCTTCCTTCCACAGTTTCTGATGAGAAATCCAGAGTCATCAAGATCATTGTTCTATGGTCATCATTTTTCTCACACTGCTTTTCTAAGAAAATGTGGCAAAATTTGCCATGGTAATCATTTTTAAACATACAGTTCAGTAATGTTAAGTACATTCACATTGTTTGCAACTATCACCACCACCTCCAGAACTCATCTTACAAAACTGAAACTCTGTACTAATTAAACAGCAGCTCCCTATTTTCCCCTACCCCCAGCCCTGACAATTGCCCTTCCACTTTATGTGTCCATGAATTTGACCACTTTAGGTCCCTCATATAAATGGAATCATACAGTATTTGTTTTTTTGTGTCTGGCTTATTTTGTTTAACATATGTTCTCAAGGTTCATCCATGTTGTCACATATATCAGAGTTTTTTAAGGCTGGATAATATTCTATCGTATGTATATATCACATTTTGGTTTTCCATTTATCTGTTAATGGTCAGTTGGCTTACTTCTACTTTTGGCTATTGTGAATAATGCTACTAAGACCATGGGTATACAAATATCTCTTTGAGACCCTGCTTTCAGTCCTTTTGGGTGTATAGCCAGAAGTCTACATGCTGAATCATGTTAATTCTATTTTTAATAATCTGAAGAACCACCATATTTTTTCTCAGACCACTTTTAAGATTTTTTTTTCCTTTGGGTTTCAGAAGTTTGATTATATGTCTTGAGTGTGGGTTGTATTACTTTTTGTGTGTTTGTTTTGGAGGGTTTTTGTTTGTTTTGCATTTAGGGTTCACTGAATTTCTTAAATCTGTAATTTTTGTCTTTCACCAAAGTTTGAGAAGCTTTTAGCTATTATTTCCTCAAATACGTACTTTTTTTTCCTGCAACAATCTCTTATTGCTCCCTTGGGACTCCAATGATATGAAAGTTGGACCCACAGTCCCTAAGTCTGTGTTCATTATTTCTTCAGTCTTTTTTCCCCATTCTTCAGATTATTTTCTCTTCATCTATCTTCCAAGTTCATTAACTCCTTTTCTGTTATTCCATTTACTGTTAAACCCATACAGTGATTTTTAAATTTTAAATATTGATCAACTATTTCCATTTTCCTTCATTTCAAGTGTGTTTACTTTTACCTCATGAAGCATAATTATAATATGTGTTTTAAATCTTTGTTTGATAATTCCAGTCTGGATCATATTGGGGTTGGCATCTTTCTATCATCTTGTCTCATTAAAATTGATCACAAACTTTCTATCATCTTGTCTCATTAAAATTGATCACATCCTGGAAATTTTTAGTATAATGGGTGAGACTCTGGATCTTATTAAAACCCTCTAGAACAGGGGTCAGCGAACTATGGCCTTCAGGCTATTATTATAAATAAAGTTTCATTGTCCCAGGTTTTGGCATCAGAAAAAGTTTTATTGGAACTCCACCATGCCCATTTGTTTACATATTGTCCATGGCTGCTTTGCACAACAGCAGAAATGAATAGTCGTGATAGGGCATATGGCTTTATATTTACTACCTGACCCTTTATGAAATGTTTTCTGACCGCTGCTCTAGAAAGTGTTGACTTTGTTTTGTTTGAGCAGTCAGTCGGTCCTGTTCAAACTGCAAGCTCTGTCTCATCTTCTATGGGCCACTATTCCAATGCCATTTTAGTTTTCAGAGGCTTTGCTATGCTGCTTTGGATTTGTTTTGACCATGAAAAACTTGTGCAATGTCATACACAGAATTAGGGGATCCCTTCTCTAGCTGGCTTCTCTCTGGGATTCCCCCTGCAGTCTGGCTCACAGGTGCTGTGTTTCCTCATCAACTAGCCAGAATGATATTGTCTCTCTTGAAATTTCTGCCTGTAACCGCTGCCAACACGGCTCCATAATTGAGGCCTTCCCTTGACACAGGCCTGGGAGAGAGAGAAAAAATTTCAATTGTAATTTGCCCTCCCAACTTTCTGGCTTGCGTGGACTCTTTCCCCCAAGTCCTCTGGTAAGACAGATGGGTTTGTGACATAATAAGAAATGCATGCTTGGTCTCTGCCCTCAGTTCCTGACATAGAGCTCCTAAAACCCTTGGGATTTCCTGAGAGATAGGGGTGACTCTTGGCAAGTTCCTGGACTGTTTCAGGATTGGGGTGGTCAACAAAAGACCAAACCACGATCAGAAAAAGCTGGAAATTATCAGGTCTACCCCACCCCCATCCTCAGAGGAGGAAAGAAGGGTTGGCGATGGAGTTAATAATCAGTTGTGCCTATGTGATGAAGCTTCCATTCAAAAACCTCTTACCGAAAAGAGGTTCAGAGAGCCTCTGGGGTGGTGGACACGCCCATGTGCCGGGAGGGTGGTGCGTGCTGACTGCACAGGCACAGAGCTCCTGTGTGCAGACCTCCCAGGCCTCGCCCTGCACACCTCTTCATCTGGCTGTTCCTCCATAATAAACCAGTAAATGTGCTTCCCTGAGTCCTATGAGCTGTTGGAGCAAATTATCCAACCTGAGGAAGGGGTTATGGGAACCCCCAATTTATAGCCAGTTGGTCAGAAGTACAGGTGACACCCTGAGACTTGCGACTGGCACCGACGGGGGGAAGTCGTGTGGGACTGTCCTATGGGGTCTGCACTAACTCCAGGTAGTTAGTGTCAAAATTGAACTGCAGGACAGTTGGTCTCCGGGAGAGTTAGAGAATTGGTTGGTGTGGAAAACACAAACACACACAGATACACACTCATATTTGGTGTCAGAAGTGTTGTGAGTAGAGTAGAAGAAACAAGAGTTGTTTCCTTTCAGGCTTTTTCCCTGCCAGTTTTTGCTGCCTCTGCTACTGTGAAGCTCCCCACCTAGGGCCCACCCTCAGGTCAAAGCTGTGAGTGAAAAGAAGAAAACCTTTTGAGAAATTCACCCTTCACATATAGCTTCCTCAAGTTTTGGCTCCCCCTGCCCACATTTGCCTGCTTGTTTATTTTTCAGAGTTCTCTGGTAGTTGTATTTTGACCAGAATTTTTCATTGTTTTTAGTGGCAGAGAGAGGCTGCAGTGAGCTCACTCCATCTTGTCTAGCACCAGAGATTCTCCAAACATTTTTGACCACAACCTACAGTAAAAAAAGAAAACACCAAAAAAAACCCCCACATTTTACTTTGAGCCCAGCACACAGACAAACAGGCACACATAAATATGAGCAACATTTCACAAACAGTGCTTGCCCTCACTATGTGCAATGGCCTGACACGTTCTGTGGTATTCCATTTTTCAAAAGTGCTAGTCAACAGTTATTACTGCATGTGAACCAGAGTTTGAAAAACACAGCTCTAAACATTATTACTGAAATGGGAGAGAGAAGCTTGCTACTAGCTGAAATAAACATAAGCACATCTCAACAAATCCTGAATAATAAACACTGGAGCTGATAGTGCAGTAAATGTGTGAGTCAGAAAAATGTGATGAGAATTGTATTATAACCTTAGATTATAGAACTCAAGTTTCTCCACGTGAGAAACACTCCCGCTTCCCCAGCCCCTTCCTTAGTTCTGGACAAAGGTAAATTAAGTTAGGGATATTTATGGTCTTTGTAGTCCAAAAAGAGCCGACTCAAATTGTAAGTCACCCCAAGCCTAATTTTATATTAGGCACTTGGTTCCATGTATTATGTGTAAAAATAAACTGAAGCCTACTCGGCAGTGAGAAGAAAACAAGTAAGTAATTATTGATGCCTAATTCCCACTGCCTTCTTTCTCCCTTTCCTGCCTCCTTCCCTCCCTCTTTCCTCCTCCGCCTCCTCAGTAAAATCTGATGGGTAATAAATATTTGAACTGTATACTAATGCTTGGCAAGTTAAAGGATGTGAATGCTTAAAGAAACAGCTAGGGCCCCAACCAACAAGGGATTAGGTGGTTTCCTGCAGGACTAATTTCAAGTACCTCTAAAACATTCATCTTAATTACTGCTTACAGATACCTCCAGAATATAATAAACTTGATGAGTTATTATAGGTACTTCTAAAAAATAATAAACTTGATTAAAGGTACCAGAAATATCTTTCTGACTCTATACTTGAAATCCTATGTTTACATAAAATAGCATTTAATACACAATCTGTCCAAAGCAGATGGTCCCTTTTCCCCTCCTCGCCTACTTCTGTTTTTCTAAAACATTTCCCATTAAATAAAAGACATATTTCCCTGATTCCTTCAGCATAGAGTCTTAATTTGGGTATGGGTGGGGAAGAGATGGTGGTAGAATAAATGAATAAGAGAAAAGGTAGAGTGAGTGAGAATGTAGAGCCATAAGCCCTACCTCCCCACCCCCCACAACACACACACACCCACACACACATGCTAAGGCTGGATCACCCCATCTGGGATTTTACCTCCCCCTAATCACCCTGAGTCCAGAGAATCCATCTGTGCCTCGCTGCCCACCCTACCCCAAAGATGAATAGCAATGCAGTAATGTATCGAAAAGTTGGCCTGTGATCTCAAGATTAAAGAGTACTTAGGGAGAAATAACAGGACTGCTTGAGATCCTACATCAAGACCTCTTTCTTCTCTGTTCAACCTTTTGAAAACGTAATGAAAAAGTTCCACCTTACCCTTATGGAACCTCACATGGGAAATCACACTTCAAATCCGTTGGCAGAGCTATGCCCCCAAAGTGGATTGGCCCTTGCTCACCAAGAAAACTGTTTGGTTTATACAGTTTGAAAAACACATCTTGCTTAGAGATGGGTGATAAGAGAATCTAAAATTGAATGAAGGGATTTCTACTCTATAACTTCACCAACTTAAAGAAGGGAAACACCTTGCACTCACATCTCTTAGACAAGAGAATATAGAAAAGTCAGGAAGATGGAGTTTATGCCTACAGAAGGTGGCTTCTGCAGAAGCTGACACTCCATTCTTCTACCACAGTAGCTAACAATTATTGGGTACTTACTATGTATCAAGCATAGAATTAACCATATTAATCCTGATAACAATCCTATAAGTTAAGTGCTATCCTTATCATCATCCTCATCTTACAAATGAGGATACTGAGGCTTGGGGAGGTCAACTAACTTGCTCAAGTAACTTACTAAGTAGCAGAGCAAGAATCTGAGCTCAGGCAACCTGGCTCCAGACTCCACATGCCTCACTACCGCGCTGCAGTGGCCTCCAGCCTACCGCTGACTTGGGTAAGGGCTAGCCTCACGCGAAACCACAGAGCAAGCAAAATGTGATCCCTTGTACCTCATCCTTTTACCCCACCTCTATTCTAGGGAGATAGAAAGGAAATGGGAGAGAAAGGGAAAGCTTTGTCATGATTATCATTTTAATTCTTTAACTTGAGTTCTAAAGTCTTCCAGAGACAGCCAACTGCCCCCCAAAATTCATGCTTCCTTTTCCATAGTATAGAGTTGTTTCTGGGAACTGGCTGATCTACATCTCCCAACCCTCCTTGGATCTAGGTGGGGTTGTGTGACTAGTTCTCTCCAATAAAATGTGAACAGCAGAAATATAAGTCATATCTGGGACAAGACAGTTAAAAAGTAGCTGTGCTTTTTCCCTCTTTTGCTTTCTGGATGCAAAAGACTCCAAGCCCTGGAGAACAGAGGAGCTGCAGATGGCAGTGGTCCCAGTTCCTGAATGACTTAATGGAAGGCTGTCCACCAACCAGAAACACTGCACTGAATAATTATGTGAGCAAGAAATAAACTTCCACTGTGTTAACCACTGAAATTTGGGGCTTGTACATTACAGCAGCTAGTATTACCCTAATATTAAAGCAGACAACCAATTCAAGAGCCCCCTACCCCACTTTTCCTGTTCCAGTTCTTTATTACTGCATAACACACTATCCCCAGTTGTTTAACATAACCATTGTATCATGCTCACAGACTCGGTGGGTCAAGAACTCAGAAGGGGCACGACAGGGATGACTTGAATCTACCCCGCAATGTCTGGGTCTCAGCTGGAAAGACTCAAAGGCTGGGGTGACGCATGGTCAGGGGACTAATATCATCTAGGAGCACCTTCATTCCCATGTCTGGTACTTGATGCTGGATGAAGTTGGGACCACAGTTGGAACTGTTGGCCAGAACATCTACATGTGGCCTTTTCATGTGTACTTTCCACTTCCTCATGGTGACTGGGTTCTAACAGCATCCCAAAAAGTCCAGGGAGAAGCCATATCACATTTTTTTAAAAATAAAATGTTATTTTGAAGATTTTTATTTATTTTTAGAGGGGAAGGCAAGGATAAAGAGTGAGAGAAACATCGATGTGCAAGAGAAACATCAGTTGGTTGCCTATCACACACCCACCATCCAGGGACCTGGCCCACAACCCAGGCACATGCCCTGACTGGGAATTGAACCAGTGATCTTTTAGTTCACAGGCCAGTGCTCGATTCACTGAGCCACACCAGCCAGGGCAGCTGTATCACCTTTAATAAATGGTGCAGCATAATTTCTCCTGGAATCATATACCCACCTAGATTCAAGGGAAAGAAAGATAGACACCATCTTAAAATGTAAGGAATGTCAAGTCACATTGTAAGAGCATGTATGATGGGTCATCTTGTAATTATCTGGAAGATAATCTGCCACATTTACTTTGCATATTTACCTCCCTCTTTCCTTTTCTTCTTGCCCTGTGCTTCCTCCTCTTGTTTTCCTTTCCCACTTCCCAGCTCCTTCTAACATTCTTCAGCTCCGTTCAATTAACATTGGTTGAGTATATGCAACGAGACATGTCATATCCACAAATACTGGCAACACTCTATTTCCTTTCCTGCATCCTGCTCTCCTTCCCTGGGGTATGGCCATTCCAGCATAGAGACCACAGCTAGACTGTGATGAATGCTGCATTTGGGGGTAGATAGATCTAGGCTCACAACCCTGGCTTTAGTTCCTTGCACTGCCAGTTACTAGTAGAGTTTCATTCATTCATCCCTTCAATAAAAATGTCAGGAATACAATAGAAAACAAGACATAACCCTTAAGAAGCTCTTGGTATGGAGACCTTGGGCAACCCAGTAGTCTCAGGTTTCACCTAGGTAAATAGGATTATCTTGCAGGACTTGGCAGTGAAGATTAAGTAAGGGGATCAAAACTAGTAGGTGTGGTGGCCCTTCAGCTACTTGTCTGGCTGCTTTATCAACAGTTTGGTTTCCCTGGCTCATTTGGGAACCCTCCCTTTGGTGTCTCGTGTCTAGGGTATGTATATGGCAACCTGGTCTGGTAGAGTCACTGCCTCTGGCAATTGTAAAATCTCTTCTGCATGTTTAACATCCTGTTCTCTGAGGTTAAGAGTCCTCTCTACAGATTGCTCCTTGGGTACAGACTACCATGAAGGCATGTTTGGAGCCCACATAGATGTTGACCTTCTTTCCCTGAGACAGCACTAATGCTCTCCTGAGGGCTACCAGTTCAGCCTTCTGTGCTGAGGTTTCCGGCACAAGGGCTTGGGCTTCTACTACTGAGTACCCAGTTCATCATTGGCCATTTTCCATGAAGCTGCTCCCATCTGTGTACAGCTCCCAGTCTGGTGCCGCCAGTGGGTGATCCGGTAGATCAGGCCTGCTTGAATAAACTTGGTCAATGATTCCAAAGTGTCATGCTGGAGAGCTAAGTCTCCCTCCATGTCTGGGAGCAAGGTGGCCAGATTCAAAGTTGTGATAGTCTGCAAGGTAACATTTGGGTTGTCCAACAGAATGGCACGGTATTTTCCTTTGCACCCTGCTGTCAACCAATACCCTCCTTTCTGTTCCAACAGTGTCAAGACCTGGTGTGGTACCAATACCATAGTAGACTGTCGCAAAGTGAACTTCTCAGCTTCCTATAAGGTGTCACAGGTAGCTGCTACTGCCAGAGGCATGGCGGCTACCCCTTTGTTGTGTGATCCAGCTTCTTTGAAAGACAAGCTATGGGTCTGGGAATGTTTCCGAGTCTGAGTTAGTAACCCCAGTTCAATCCTTGCCTTTCATGAATGCACAATTTGAAAGGCTTCTGTAAATTGGGCAATCCTAGTGCGGGAGCTGAAACTAGCTTTTCCTTCAAGATATGAAATGCGATCTGACAATCTTTTGTCAATTCAAAAAGTTCAGTCCTTTCAAAGAATTGTACAGTGCTTTTGCTCTAAGTCCAAAGTTTGGAATTCCAGTTTGGCAGAACCCTGTAATCTCTAAGAACCCATGAAGCTGCCTTCAGTTCTCTAGGGTTTTTAGTGTAGCAATGGCTTGCTTTCTATCTGCCATCAAGCTCCTAGTACCCTGTTTCAGTTGAAATCCCACGTATGCCACCTCCTGTTTGCCAAGCTGGACTTCGTGAGGCAACACATTATAGCCCCTTTTTGCCAAATGATTTAGAACTGTGATGGTGCTGAGCAAACACTCCTAGTAGGTGTTGCTAGCTATCAATATGTCATCTATGTATTGCAGAAGAACTGATCTCAGTTGAATATCCCTTAAGTCCTTTGGTAATACCTCACCAAATATAGTTAGGGAGTTCTTAAATCCTTGTGGCAACACAGTCCAGCAGTATTGGAGCATGGCTTTTGTTTCTGGGTCCTGCCTTTCAAAGGTGAACACTAATTGAGTCTGTTCATAGATCTCAAGTGGGAAGAGTTTACCTCTGGGACCTTCCAGGCAGTTCAGGAGCACCTGGACCTGGAGAGCATGTTCCAGTGGGGCCTCTGCACATAGTTGCCGCTTTTCAGGAGAAAAAGTTATTTGTGTGTGCAATTTGCAAAGTAAATCTCAGCCCAGCAATGGAGTGGGACAATCTGGCATGTAGAGAAAACTATGTACAATCCTCTGGCCCCCATGTTGGCATTCTAGAGGGTGAAGGAACACCTGTTTTTACAACTGTCCAGTCACTCCAGTGACCATTACTGCATCCAAACTTTTCTTAGTTAATTTTGTATTCAACACCAAATGTGTAGCTCCCATGTCTACAAGGATATTAACTTGTTCATTCCCCACATTAACTGTACCCAGGGCTCCCAAAATAGTCCTAAATCAGGAGCTGTCCAAGGGAGCCCCTGGGCCTCCTCATTCGTTTTAGCATTTCTCAGTGAGGGTTTTCATTTCTATTTTCCTTTTTGGACTTTGGGCACTCCTTTCTCCAATGTCCCTCCTCCTTGCACTTTGGCACCTAGTGGGTCTCTCTTTTTCCCCTTAGGGTCCTGCCTCTTTTTCTGATCTTGCCACCCTATTTCTAAGAACACCATGGCCTGTTTTATCTTCCTTGCTTTCTAGGTGCTGTAAACATTAAAGGCTACCTCTACCAGCTGAGAGGGATTCATTCCCAATGCCCCACCTAACTTCTGGAGTTTCCTTCTAATATCCAGGGCACTTTATCCAATAAGGTCATGTTCACCATTCACACATTCTCTGATGCCTGCGGATCAGCATCGATGTGCCTGAGAGATCTTCTCTGAAAATTCAGGGAGAAGGGTCTTCCTCATCTGGCTTTTGCTGAAGTGCCTGTATCATATCTAGGCTCATTTGTTTGGGCACCCCTTTCTTAAGCCCTTTCCAGCATGCACTTCCTATACTGTTCCAGGAGGGCTTGGCCCCCACCATTGCCCCAGCTGTGTTAGGGAGTCCCATTGGGATTCTCTTGGTGGAGATGTTGGGCCTCATCATTTGCCTTATTTATAACCAGCCATCTCTCATCTGCAGTTAGCAAGATGTTAAGGAGAGCCTGTACATCTGCCCAGTTTGGATGGTAAGTGGCAAAAATGGAGGCAATAACACCTGCCATTCTCTGAGGATCCTCCCTGTAGGAGAGGTTGGAATTCTTCCAATTCAGTAAGTCTAAAGAATGGAGTATGGGCCCAACAGTACCCAGTGGGCTGGCCTTCCGCATATAGGGCACTGCCTCAAAGGGAACTGCCTTGCTCCAGATGGGGATGCTCCTTGGCCAGATTGGGTGCCGTGACAGTTCTTCAAGGGGGAGACCTGTCCCTCATCATACAGGGGTAGAGCCATTGGCTCTGTGGGCCTCACTGCAGGAGTAGTTAGCGGAGGGGCTGGTGATGGGGAAGGTCTTCCTGCCTCCGACCCTGAGTGCCCAGGGTTTAGGGCATTGATGATGTTTATTTTCTCATCCTCCTTTTCTCCTTGTGTCTTACTGTCAGGGGTGTGTTTTAAGGCCATTTTCCTTATCTGTGTCATCAAGCGGTTCTCTGTCCCTGGCAAAACCCTATTATGCAACAACATAAATGCATTGACATAACAGATTTCATCCCATCTGCCTAATTGTTGGCAGTGCTCTTCCAAGTGCATAATCATACAGTAATCCTAGGAACCATCCATGGGCCACCTTTCCCCACAATCCAAAACATAGATAGCCCACACAGTATTACAGTAATAAATCAGTACCTCCTTGGACATTGGATAATGGCAGTACATGCTCCAGTCCACCAAAGTCCTACCCAGTGGGCTCCCCTCCAGGAGCCAGCACAGAACTGTCTTTACTGGCCCAGAGATACAGGCCTAAAGCTGTGACTGAAATAATGCAGGCAAACTGTGAACATATAAACAAAACTTGAACCCACAACTCCATCTCACAAGCAGGTTTTGGGGTCTTACCTTCTGCCAACTGGTGCTGCAAATTGTGGCCTCCAAACCTTGGATGTGCCTCACCCAATCCTAGCCACATGGTCTTCCTCAGCCAGTCCTAACCAGGACCATAGTTTGCAACCCAAAATTCAGGTGACCCTTCCCCCTTCTTAGGGTCTGCCCCCTTCCCAGACTCATTTCTTTTCCACCTGCCAGATGTGTTTAAGTGGCCAATGCCTCTAGTGGGCATGCAGAGGATTTCCCAGCAACTGGAAAACTCACATTCCCACTCCTCGGGAGGTCGCCCTGCCACCAGCAGCTAGGGTCCTGGTGGAGTTGCCATTCACTGTTACGGAACCCAACCAGTGTGTGTGTGTGTGTGTGTGTGTGTGTGTGTGTGTCTTGGGGGAGGGGGAGGTTACTGCTTGCAGAATGCAGACTTTGACAAAAGAATCTAACTGTATGAATTTCAGTCAAGATGGTGATGTAGGCAGACGTGGTTTGCCTCTTTGCACAACCACATCAAAATTACAACTAAAATATAGACCACCATCACTCGGGAACAACAGAACTCAAGCAGAATGGAAGTCTGACAACTATGGCATTGAAGAAACCACATCTATCCAGACTGGTAGGAGGGGCGCAGATGCAGAATGGGCTGGATGCACACCCATGTGGATAAAAATTCGGGAGGGATATCTTGGGAGCAAGGGGTCCCAGACCCACACCAGGCCTCCCAGCCCATGGTTCCAGAGCCAGGAAAATAAGTACACACACCTTCTGGCTGTGAAAACCAGAGGAGATTGAGTAGGTGGAAGAGGGTGCTGGAGCCCTACGCAGTTCCACTTGGGGAACCCACACATGGATTCACCTACTCAGACTCACTCTTTCTGAGCTCTAGCACCAGGGTGGCAGCTTGAAAGGCACCAGTGGTATACAGGGAGAGACTGAAGTGTCTAGCATTGGGGCAAGCAGAGGCCTTTGTCCCTTTGCTGAGCCCTCCCCAACAGGGCCAGTAGGCTGGTGCCATATCTGAGACTCGATCAACCTGGCTAACATTGTGTGGCCCACCTGGAGATTCCCAGAGGCTCTACTCCACCCAATTTACAGGACTACCCAAGCTGCTTTTCCATATGAATGGCTGGTCTTGGCTCCTAATAGGAATCAAACAAGCAATAGCTGGCTTCAGTGAGCCCTAGAGGCAGCCTAATTAGGGTCACAGCTTGGCTTCACCTGGGAATCTCCAAGCCCAGCACAAGTAGCAGCCATCTCAGATTGCTTTGTAGCTCAGGCAGGGTGGCCCCAAGAAAAACACAGGTGGAGACTGACCTTGGCCTGCACCACCCAGGAAACCTCAGGGCCAGTGCACCCAGTGGATAGATACAGACCACGTCTGAGCACCACCACCCTGCCCCTGCACAGCTGATCTTTCACAGAGGGCAGAGGTTGGTGGTCAGTGGTTACAGCCAGTCTTGGGAGTTGACTGGCCAGGATAAATCCCTCCCATTGATCCGCCAACAGTAACCATGGCTCAACTATAAGAGGAGGGTATACTCAGCCCACACAGAGCATGCACCTTGAGTGCCCATCTTGGGAATAGGGGAGGCTGTGCCACTGAACGCTACAGGACAACAAATATGTTAAGACACACTAACAAGACACAGAGTCAAAGCAGCTCTACCTAGTACATAGAAACAAACACAGGGAGACTGCCAAAGTGAGGAGACAAAGAAACAGCTCAAATGAAGCAACAGATCAAAACTCTAGAAAAAGAGCTAAACAGAATGGAAATAACCAATCTATCCAATGCAGAGCTCAAAACACTATAAGATGCTCATGGAACTTAGTGAGGACCTCAGCAGCATAAAAAAGGCCCAGTCAAAAACAAAAGATACACTAATTGAAATAACAATTTACAGGGAAACAACAGCACAATGGATGAAGCCGAGAATCAAATCAATAACTTGGAACGTAAGGAAGCAAAAAACATGCCAAACAACAAGAAGAAAAAAGATTCCAAAATAATGAGGATAGTATAAACAGCCTCTGGGACAACTTCAAGAGGTCCAACAATTGCCTCATAGGGGTGCTAGAAGGAGAAAAGAAAGAACGAGAAAGTGGAGAAAAATAGTGAAAGAAATCTTCCCTAATTTGGTGAAGGAAATAGACATGCAAAGCCAGGAAGCACAGAGAATCTCAATTATGATGGATGCAAAGAGACCCACTCCAAGACACATCATTATTAAAAGATCAAAGGTTTAAGATAAAGAGAGGCTCATAAAAGCAGCAAGAGAAAAGAGACAGCCTAGAAGTAATTGACATTCTTTGTCAGCTGAGACAGCCTAGAAGCAATGACATTCCATTGGCCACAAGCATACCTAGTACCAAGATCTTTATTTCTAATACCATTTTTCAATAAAACAAACCTAAGATCCTTGGAGAAATGGCTGATTCTAGATCTAAAATATCTTGCACCAGAAATTAAGCAAGTGCTCAATAAAACACATAATGGGAGTTGTGTCATGGGACAGTGTAGCTAAAGTAGGAATAATCTGAGTAACAAAATAAAGTGGTATTGGGTTATATCTCAAAGTATAAGATAAGTATCCATGAGTCCATATTGATATAAATAAATGACTCAATAAATAAATGGGGGAAAAGAGACAAATCTGTGCAGAAAAATTACCAATAACTAATATGGATAATCTGACCTTAAGGAAGTAGAGCAAAACTCCCCACTCTTTAAGTGTGGGCTGTGCATAATGACTTCCTTTCAAAGAGCACACTACAGGAAAGAGGGGAAAGAGTAACTACACTACCTAAGTTACATGATCAAGATTAACATCAGCAGTGATAATTCGTGCTGACAGCTTATATCCTTAATATGATCTGGTGAGAATGGCATTTTATCTTTGTGGTCTTCCTAACACCTATAACCCCAGTCTAATAATAAGAAAAAATGTCAGAGACATCCCAGTTGAGGGACATTTTACAAAATACTGGGCCAGTACTCTTCAAAGTTATTAAAAACAAGAAAAGTCTGAGATCCTATCACAGACAGGAAGAGCCTAAGGAGCCTAAAGTAACATCAGGATGGCTTCCAGGCACACCTGCTGTTCCTGGGACAGAACACTAAGGTGGGGTATATGCACTGACAGAAACCCATCCAAAGCTTAGGGAAGTGTCTGTCTGAGGGTGCAGTTATGGCACTCACCAAGTTTTCTTATCCTTTGTGACACCACAAGCTGAAATTCTTGACCTGACAGTGCCACACAGATAACACACTCCGGACTTGGGTTATAGCGGTGGTTAGAAAAGTAGGTTCTAGAAACAGATTTCAGTTGGCATCCTACTCCACCATTTAATTTTTGCTTTGGGAAGATTTCCTAAGCTTCTCTGTGCCTCTTTTCTTATCATCCATAAAGTATTGATAGGAATTATTATTGTAACCCCCATCATCATATTGTTGGTGAGGAGCAAGCAAATAAGATAAAGCATGTTGGGAGTTTTGGCCCAGAACCTTAGCACTTAGATTTCAATAAATTTACTGATGTTAGGCATTTACTAATGTACTTTGTATGCTTTTTAAAATATATGTATTTTCTCCCAACAGAATTTATGAAAATTGTTAACCAGGTGTTGGAAAATTGAAATGACAAAAGGGAGCATTGAGTTATCACAGAAGTACTCACTGTAGGGAGCAGCTACCACACTACGTTGGAGAATCAAATGAAGACGTTTGAGATGTTTTTTGTTTTGTTTTTAAATTAACAGCTTTATTGAGGATAACTTACATATCATAAAATTCATCCACTGGTAGTGTATGTATGGTTCAATGACTTTTTAGTAAATGTATACAACTGTGTAGTCATAACTACAATCCAGTTTTAGAAAATTTCTAGCATCTTCCAAAATTTTCTCAAGCCTATCTGCATTCCATACTGGCTCCCACACATAGCCCCAAGTAACTGATTTCTGCCTCGATAGACTTGCTGAGTATAAGTTTCATTTTTTAAAAATCCATTAGTAAAAAGTCATGCAAAATAGATGCTATTTAGGAACAGACTTAACATTTGAAAACTATAACAAGTTTATTTTACTTTTTAAAAGACTTTATTTGTAGAGAAAAGGGAGGGAGGGAGAGATAAATCAATGTGTGGTTGCCTCTGGAGTCTCGCCCCCCCCCCGCCCCCCGGGGACCTGGCCTGCAACCCAGGCGTGTGCCCTGCCTGGGAATCAAACCCGCGACCCTGTGGTTTGCAGGCTGGCAGTCAATTCACTGAGCCACACCAGGAAGAGCAATAACAAGTTTAAAGTTGTGTAAAGGTTGGCTATAGTTTTATGGAGACCGTCATGAAGCAAAATGTAAAAAAAAAAAAAAAGTTCCCAGTTTAGGGCGGTTAGGACTGGGGAGATACTTGTAGAAATGGTGAGGAGGGTATGACACGAGTGTTAGGTTACCTCGTCGACCCGGACTCCACCTGGGGCTAGTGAGCCGCACACCTGCGCGAGCCCCACGCCTCCCTTTCTCGCGCAGGCGCAGTGACTTCGCTTGCCGGCGGGCGGGGCGCGGAGCCCGAGCCAGAGCTCGCGTCGAGCGGGGTGCGATTGCTTCTGTCTGTTGTGTAGTTATGTTGTCAAAGAAGCGAAGAGGCGGCGGGAACCCGGGTCGGGGTCTGGCTCAGTGCTGGTTATAGTGGGCTATGGGGGAGCCCGGCTCCTTGGTTCCGAGGGACCGCCCCGGAGGCCGGAGCTGGTGCTTGAGGCGCGTGGGGATGGACGCCGGGTGGCTCCTGCTGGAGGATGGAAACGAGGTGAGCGGGAGGCCTCGAAGGTTGGGAGTTAGAAGTAGCCGGGCCTGGAGGGGGCCGAGGCGCCCGAGCCCGAGGGCTAAATGGAAAAGACGGGGTGGGAGGGAGGAAGAGGAGAGAGACGCGAGGGGCCTGGCGGAGGGAAGGGCGAAAGGAGTTCTGGTGCGAGCGGTTGTGGGGGGAAGGGCCTCGGGTGGGAGGTGTTTGTGGGAAGTAGTGACCGTGTGGGAGAAAAGACGGGCCTCAATGGCGAGCTGGGAAGTCCGGTTGCAGGAAGGAGCCGGGTAGAGGCGGGTGTAGGGGACGTGAGGAGCAGCTGGGGTTTCGAGGAGACGGAGGCAACTGGTCTGGGAGGGAAGGGGGCAGTCCCAGTTTGGGTCGCGCGGAGCCGTGCGGAGCCCAACCTAGACGGAGAGCGTGAACTTTCTAGAGTTTATTTTGAAAACGGTTGTGAGTTTTGGGTCAAAATACTCAAACTTTAATGTAAAAATGCCTCCCTTTCCAGCTCTTGAGGAAAATAGGCACTGTGGGGTGGGCCACATTGATCCTGTGAGTCTCAGTACTGCCAAACGGCATCCCCTGAGCTGGGTGGGGAGTAGGGATGGAGAAATATAGGGGCTGCTTATATTGTTTTTCAGTGCGGTCATAAATGCAAAAAACAGAGGAAAGGTGAGACAGTTTCTTTTGAGGGACGTTTGGAATGGGGTGGTGGTTCCAGAAAAGGGCGATGGAAGAGGAAGGAGGGAGAGTTAAAAGAGTGCAGTCAGCTTGCGGCGAGCTGGATTTGGGACCAGCTGGTTGTGACCCGGAACCATTTGGGTTTGGTAAATAATTTGTATGAAAGATGAAGAAGTCTTTTATTATTATGTATGTATGTTTGATTAGATTTTTCTTATAAACTATATAGTCTCAATTCAGTCTCCCACGTATTTGTTGAGTACTTACATTGTTTAGTGTACTATAAGGGAGCCAAAGAAAAACTTCTGCCCTCAAAGAGTTTATGGTTTGACTGTGGAAAGAGGATTTTATACACAATGAAGCAGTCTGAGAACATTAAGGCAGGCTGTATAATCAAGTGCCAAGATGTGGATTATTTAGTGATATCTTAGAGCAGTGGTTCCTCAATTCAGAAGAGGGACTCGGGTCTAGCCTTAACTGCTGCTAAATTAAATGGTTATAAAGGGTTATAAAGGGTTATTTGTTTGCTGTGATTTGAAGAACATCGGGAAGACACCTCTGCCCCGACATCTCTCTTTGCCTCCAGGTGTCAGTGCATAAAAGTCTGCATTAGGCATTCATTCTTTCAGTGAGCAAGCATTTGCCTTTCCTTGCACTGCCCATTCCAGAATTATACACCTTTGGAAAGTTTCACAAATGAAGATACTAACCCTTGAGTAATAGTAATTATATTTTGTATAGAGTTTGCACTTTCACATAATTGCCTAATCTGAGCCCTTACACATATACTGTATTCCCACACACAACCCTCTAAGGTACTTAGAGGTCAAGTGTTAACTCATTCTTCATAATAAATTGCTGTGGATTAATTTATTACTTCTGAATAGCTTGGTAACACTATGAGTCTTGGGAGGAGGGGAGGACAGAAAGAATTAAAACATTGGCATCAAGGACTAAAAACCTTTTCTATACATATTTTAAACTGTTGGATAATTTTGACTGGGGAGAAACCCACAAAAACCAGAGGGAATGGTGAAACACATGGGAGGATTGGCCTGCCTCACTCCTGGTGTGGTGGAGAGGTCTGCCAGGCTGGGCTGTATGCAGAGTTGGGGATCCTAGGAAGTAGTTGGAGCATAGCCTGCAGTGTGTATGAAGAGAGACCTGAATCAAAGCCAAGAGATGAAGTCCTACTTATTGTAATGGTCCCAAACCATAGTGCAAGCTGATGTGCACGTAATTTGAAAGAGGTATGCTGATATCATTTGATTATAACAGAGTAATATCAGTTTCCTGTCCTCCCAGTTCACCTCATAGTCTTAGATTTCAAAGATAAAATAATAAAACAAGGTTCCTCTCATTTCACTGTAGGGAGTACTGTAGTAAATTGTCTGTCTGAATGTGTCTTTAAATTTCTTAGAGAGTTTTCTGAAGAAAAGTTGCAAATTAGCTAGTTTCCTGGCCCTGTAAGTATTTAGGCCTTTGGGAAAAGCCATAGTATCTTCATTTTCTCCCTTTTTCTTCTCTTGTGTTTCGTTTACATGAAACTTTTTGCACTAAGAGAGTTGGAAAAAGGGAAAGGATGGTTCTAGAATATTTGCTGGTCTTCTGGGAAACAGTAGGCATCATTCCCAGGAGGAAAGGGATAGGATTAGAGAAGGTACTTAAGGACAAGATGATCTTATAGACCAATGATGTCAGTTCAGCAAGCTTAAAGTCTTGCAGAATTGTACAGCAAATGGAAAGAACCCCAACCTATGAGTTCGTGGTTTGTTGGCACTCAGTTCCCATGGGAAATTTAGTTTTGTGTTAACAAATGGTGCTGGGATATTCGGATAAGCTCACTGCAGACTGTTGAGCTGTGGTTTACTAACGTAAATTTTAGGACCAGACAGTGAAGGGAAGGACAAAAAAAAGTGTTTCCTTTCTTTTCTAGATCCATAGTCTGTAGGAGGCAATTTCAGAAAAAGGCACTCTCTCCCTCTTCTGTAATACTTTTCCCAGGCTACTCACAATGGCAGACTGGCTGTCTCCCCTTAACTGTTAAAACTGATCATAGAATACTTCCTTTATTGGAACTAAAGCTACCTAAATGGAAATTTCTGCTGAATATGGATGACAGATAAGCCCTTAAATAGTCCATTTTTAAAGATACACACACACACAAATTCAGAGGAACTTCCATAGGTAATGGAATTTTTGGCAATTTATATATGTAAAAATCCAGAGGAATATATAGAAAATATATATATAAATAAATTCAGAGGAACTTCCATAGTTAATGGAATTTTTGGCAATTTATATATGTAAAAATTCAGAGGAATATATAGAAAATATATATATATAAATAAATTCAGAGGAACTTTCATAGTTAATGGAATTTTTGGCAAACTGTCAAAGAACTAAAAAACTTTAGACTTGGGGTTTTGGTAGAGGTGGTCACCACAGAATTTTAAAGGGGAACAAATCAGATTGTAAGAGTTCCTGGCTGCTTGCTGATCCATAGTTTTCAGTGGTAATAACCCAGTTTCCAACTTATGCCCTAAAAAAGACCTCTTAGAACCTGGGAGGACTCATAAGCAAGATCTCTTCATTTATTCACATATATCTATCTACTGAGCACCATGCCAGGCACAGAAATACAGTGGTACACGAGACAGATAAGGTCCCTGCTCATGAAATTTATCTTCTAGTAGGAGGGAGACAGAAATAAACAAGTTAGTTTTGTCTTGTGATAAGTCTGTACTAGTAACATAAAGAATGCAATGGGGTAAGACAGAGGAGTAGAGAGCAGGCAGCAATTTTAAATAGGGTCATCAGGATAGGCCTCTGAGGAGGTGAAACTTGAAAGATGAGAAGGAGCCCATGTAAATGCCTGAGAAAAGAATGTTCTAAGTAGAGAAAACAGGTGAAAAGACCTTCATGTAGCAGTGAGTGTTTTTGATCATAGCATAAGACTAAAAAGGTGAGGGGTTTCAGAAATGCAGGGTCTTATAGGAAGAAGTTTGGATCATTGGAGAATATTAAGGAGAGAAGGGGAATGATCTGATTTAAAGTTTTTATATTACCACTCCAGTTGCTCTGTGAAGAATAAAGTTTAGGAGGACCAGCACAGGAGCAAAAACAGCATAACTGGAGGAAGCCAGGCTGTCTTTTCCCCAAGGATATGTTTATTGATTTTTGAGGAAGAGTGTGGGGCAGAGAGGAGAGAGAAAGAAAGAAACATCAATGTCAGAGGGAAGCATCAGTTGGTTGCCTCCTGTATGCACCCCAACCAGGGATCAAACCTACAACCTAGGTATGTGTCCTGACCAGGAATTGGACCTGTGACCCTTTAGTGTATGGGTATGACGCTCCAACCAACTGGGCCACCCACGCAGAGTGGAAGCCAGGTTGTTTTGACTATGGTATTGGCCATAGAGATAGAAGGGAAGAGATTTAGGACATACTAAATTACAGCCAGTAAAATTTGCTGATGACTTGAATGTGGGGTGAGGGACAGAAGAATCAAAAATGGCTCCTGAGTTTTAGGCTAAGCAGATGGTCGGATGATATTGTCAGTTACTGAGATGACAGTCTGTAGAGGAAGACTAGATCAGGGCAGGGAGAGTCATGTGGGCTTTGAAGGACTGAGGAGGACAGGGATGGTCCTGAAAGATTTTCAAAAGGAGCAAAGAAGGCAGTTTTTAGAAAACTACAGATCATTTGTAATGTTCCCAGGTAAGGTTGTGGTGTGGGCCATTAAAGAGGTGGCTTGTGCACCAAGAAGAGCAAGCAGAGAACTCTAAGATTTGGATCTCAGAAGAATTTCAATTTTCTTCCTTGACAGGGTTATTATTATGAACTAGACCAGTCCATCAGGAAAGTATGTTAGATGTGAATTTGTGCTTCTTTGTAACCTTTTCCAGGGGCTCCCATGCTGCCCTTATGGATAAGATGGAAAATATGGACTCGAAGCAAAGACTTTGGTTGAATTTACAACTGGTTAAAGGGTGTATCCAGAATATTGTGATAGAATGTTTACTAGGCTTTCCTGAGAGCTTTGCCTTTGGCTACATCCTCTTTCAATCTTGTATCTATGTCTTGAATGAAGGTACAGAGGGCATCATATCAGTTTGGTGGGTGACTCAAAGTTGGAAGGAGTAATGAGTATGTCTGATGGCAGATTAAAAATTCATAAAGGTCTTGGCAAGCTCATATGATAGGCTGAGCTAACAAGATGAAGTTTAATAGGAATCAATGTAAGGTCTTGCACTTGAATCCAAATTTACCAACTATCAAGTATAGGACAGAAGACACATGACTTAACATAGCAATTCTTGGAGGAGGGTCAGACCAAGAAATATAATCATTCCTAAGTCTGAGGATATAGTGGTAGTGTGACAGAACTGCTGTGAAAGCAAATGCAATTTATACGCTCCGGGGATAGTATTTAGAACTGGGAAAGTAATACTTGGATTCAACTGTGTAATAGAAACTAAGTTTATTTTTCTTACTGTGGCATCCAGGATAGCAAAGACCCATTAGGATAGTGAAGAGACTCAAACTTAGGCCATAAGAGATAGGTTGAAGTAACTGGGGACATAGGGCCAAGAAAAGAGAAGACTTGGTAGACACTATAGCACCCATGTGGGAGGCGAATTGTAGATTTTCTGATGATGTCATGGCAGAGCCAGGGCCAATGGATGGAATTTATAGTGAGAAAGATGTTAAGTCAGAGCCATTAAAAAATTGGATGAATTGTCTTATATAGAGGCCATAGCTCTTGGCAGTGTTTAAGACTGGTTGATGAGGGTGTGCAGAAAGAATTCCTCAGTCTCATGACTTTTTAGGGTCCTACCAACCCTGACTTTCCATGAGTAAATCCATTCACCTGTCTCTTCTTGTCACAACTTCTTGCCTTTTTTCACCTGGTGGCTTCCATGGCAGCCAAAGGAGGAGATTGCTGAGGAGCTGTGTGGGTTTCATGGGAGTCTAGTTTCGTAAGTCAGGACATGTGTTTGACAAGATTGTAAACCTTTTTATCAGCACAATGGCTGCTGGTGTCTCTTACATTGTTGTTGTCTTCTAGGTGACTTTAGGACGAGGACTTGGCGTTACATACCAACTGGTATCAAAAATCTGCCCTCTGATGATTTCCCGAAACCACTGTGTTTTGAAGCAGAACACTGAGGGCCAGTGGACAATTATGGACAACAAGGTACAGAAATCCATAGACACCTAATGATTTTTATGGAATTTTTGTTTATTTTTAAATTGTTTTTTGTGTGTATGTAGGTAATACATGGATCACAATTTAAAGATTCAAAAATAAATCGTCTCACCTAACTACCCAGTTGTTTTCCCCAGAGACAACCACTTCTGCATGCTACCAGAGATTAGATTATGTCAAAATAATTTCAAAGGATTTAAAGTTAGTTACTCTGGGAACACCTGAATTGCGGCAGTGGATCTTGTTTCAGAAACGAGACTAAGTTATTGTGGGCATTGACCCTTTGTAACTTGAAGGTCCAGGAACCTTGGGAATCTCCTGAAGATTCTGGGATACACCTGTGGTTCGGGGCATGGGTAGGAGGGAGGAGCTGAGTTTACTGCCCCTAGTTCCTTCCCCTCCCTACTCCTTTCAATCAGGGCAAACCATCTCCCTCCTTTTTAAATCTGTTTCATGTATTGGTGTTCTGACGAACATTACCTTTGAATAAAGGGTTTTTCTGCTTTAAAATTTTGAAAAGTATGAATACTAAGGGAGGTGAAATAGTGTATAAAGCCTAGAAATTAGGAAGTACCTAAAGTACAGATATTCAAGCATCCAGGGATACAGTGAAAGTAAAGAATATGAGGTGAGAGTAATTCTAATGTAGGCATTTAAGGATTAGGAAGTATAAAATGTCTTCAGACACCGTTTTAAACCACTCTGGTTGGAAGGATTTTAAAGGTAACTGCTAGAAGGAAATATATTGACATGGTTCTGAGATGAATTTCTTTCTACATGTGGGGAGGGTTACTCCTACACCACCAAGCAGTGCTGGGGACACCAGCTGGGTGTCCTACAATTCTGACACTAGCTACCTGGAGATAGCATCAGATCCCACAGGTAAAAGGCTCAGTCCCACAAGACCACCCTCCACTTCAGACCCCCATTGCACCTGTGCTTCTGATCAACCAACCACCCATAGATTAGAGGTTCCAAGGACCCCTTCCTTGGATTTCAGATGCCAGTTGCAAGTACAGATTGTTACTTGTACCTCTGATCAACTGGTTATAAATCAGAGGTTCCCATGACCTCCTACACCTTTGGATTCAATTAATTAGCTAGAGTGACTCACAGAACTCAAGGAAACATTTAGTTACATTTACAAGTTTATTATAAAAGGATAGAAGGGCTTCTGGTCAAGGTGGTGGCATGCATAAATGCAGTACTCGCATCCTCCCATAACCACATCAGAATTATGACTACAGTGCAGAGCAACCGTCATTTGGAACCACCTGAAATCTAGCTGAATGGAAGTCCTACAATTAAGTATATACAGAAGAAGTCACAGCAAGACTGGTATAAGAGGGACGGATACAGAACGGGCTGGTCCCATACCCACATGTGGTGGTTTAAAATCGGGAGGGATACCTTGGCTGTGGAAGTTCCCCCTGAGGAGTGAGGGGTCCCAGCCCCGTACCAATCCCCCCAGCCCAGAGTTCCAGTACCAGGAAGAGACGTCCCCATAATTTCTGGCAGTGAAAACCAGTGCGGATTGTGGCCGAGTGAGGCATAAGGCTGCTAGGGTTCCAGGCAGTTCCTCTTAAAGGGCCCACACACAGACTTACTCTCACTTGCTCTCTTGGAGCTCCAGCATTGGGACAGCAGCTTGGAGGGCACCAGAGATATACAGGGAGAAACTGAGTTCAGTTCCCTGA
The DNA here is from genome assembly GCF_021234165.1 of Pteronotus mesoamericanus. Taxonomy (NCBI): domain Eukaryota; kingdom Metazoa; phylum Chordata; class Mammalia; order Chiroptera; family Mormoopidae; genus Pteronotus; species Pteronotus mesoamericanus. The sequence goes on from NW_026555085.1 coordinate 7,315,150, forward strand.
TAACTAATATCAGAGTGAGAGCTGGAGGGGCAGCTTTCTCCCAAACAGAAGTGTGGGCAGAGGCCATTATTCCTTTTTTGAGCCCTTCCCCAACCAAGTTTGTACGTGGGACCCATATCTGAGTCTCCATTAACCTGGCTATCAAGTGCTTGCTCACCTGCCTTGGCGATTCTGAGGCCCTGCCCCACTAATTTGCAGGCCCACCCAAGCTGTTTCCAGTGGTTTTTCCACTGTCTTGGCTCGTGCTTCAGACTTTTCTAAAACCTCTCAAACATCTAGCCTTGCTGTGCCGTGTACCTCTTGCTAGATGGCCCCAGGCTTGGCACTAGTGGCAGCTGGCCTTGGTTTGCAGCTTGGCCTCTCCTGGGCATCTCCAAGCCCAGCATAAGTGGCATTCATCTGCACATTGCTTTGTAGCTCATGCCAGATGTCCCCTGGCAGAACACAGGCAGTGGCTGACCTTGACCTGCACCTCCTGGGAGGCCCCAGAGCCAGCGTTCTTGGAGGACAGCTTCAGACCATGTCAAAACACCACCCAACCACCTCCACAAATGACACACTCAAGGGACAGACTCAGTGGGCAACAGAGTCCCACTGAAGTAAGTCCTTCTCCATAGGGTTGGTCCTCCACAATGGTCACAACCAATCCTCAACAATGGTCACAGCTAGTCTCTGCAGCTGATCATCCTGGGGGTAAATCCCTCCCATTGACATGCCACCAGCAATCCAGGCTCAACTAAGAGAAGTGTGTACACAGCCCACACGGGGGGGCAGGAAGTGGCACACCTAGAACACCCAGCTTGGGTGATCAGTGAGACTGTGCCATTGGACCCTACAGGACACCTACTACATACAGCCCAAGCCCGGGAGGCGTAGCAGCTCTACCTAATACATAGAAACAAAGACAGGGAGGCAACCAAAATGAGGAGACAAAGAAACATGACCCAAATGAAAGAACAGAACAAAATGCCAGAGAAAAAACTAGACAAAATGGAGACAACCAACCTACTAGATGAAGAGTTCAAAACACTGGTTATAAGGATGCTCAATGGACTTAGGGGAAAAGGAGATTAACTTAGAACTTCAGCATAAAAAAAGGACATGGAAACCATAAAAAAAAACCAGTCAGAAATGAAGGCTACACTAACTGAAATGAAGAATAATTGACAGGGAATCAACTGTAGAGTACATGAAACCAAGAATCAAATCAGTGATTTGGAATATAAGGAAGCAAAAAACACCTAATTGGAACAGCAAGAAGAAAAAAGAATCCAAGAAAATGAGGATAGTATAAGAAACTCTGGGACAGCTTTAAGCATGCCAACATTTGCATCATGAGGGTGCCTAAAGGAGAAGAGAGCAGAAATTAAAAACCTATTTGAAAAAATAATGACAGAAAGCTTCTCTAACCTGGTGAAGGATATAGATGTACAAGTCCAGGAAGCACAGAAAGTCCCAAACAAGATGAATACAAAGAGGCCCATATCAAGACATGTGATAAATCAAATGCCAAAGGTTGAGGACAAAGAGAGAATCTTAAAAGCAGCAAGAGAAAAGCAGTTTCTGCTTTTCTACAAGGGAGCCCCCATAAGACTGTCAGCTACTTTCTCAATGGAAACTTTGCAGGACAGAAAAAATTGGCAAGAAATATTGAAAGTGATGAAAAGCAAGGACCTACAACCAAAATTACTCTACCCAGCAAAGCTATCATTTAGAATAGAAAGACATATAAAGAGCTTCCCAGACAAGGGAAGGCTAAAGGAGTTAATCACCACCGAACTTTATTATAGGAAATGTTAAAGAGTCTTCTTTTTAAAAAAAAAAACCCACAGGATTTTATTTATTTATTTTTAGAGAGAGAGGAAGGGAGGGAGGGAGAAAAAGAGGGAGAGAAACATTGATTGGTTGCCTCTCACACTTCCGCAACAGGTGCCTTGACTGGGAATGGAACTGCCCAGCTTTCGGTTTGCAGGATGATGCCCAGTCCACTGAGCACACCAGTTAGGGCTAAAGGGTCTTTAAGAAAAAGGAAGAAAAAAGATCAGAAGTATGAACAATGAAATTTTAGTAAATACACATCTATTAACATTTGAATCTAAAAAACAAAATAAATGAACAAGCAGAACAGAAACAGACTCATATGACATTTTGATAGTTGCCAAATTGGAGAAGGGTTAGGGGATGGGTGAAAAAGATGAAGGATTTAAGAAGTACAGATTGGCTGTTACAAAATAGTCATGGTGATATAAAGTACAGCGTAGGGAATATAGTCAGTAATATTCTAATAACCATGTATGGTGTCAAATGGGTACAAGATTTATCAGGATGATCACTTAGTAAGCTATATAATGTCTAATCATTGGGTTGTACACCTGAAACTAATATAATAATGTCAGCTGTAATTGAAAAAATAAAAAATGATTTAAAAAAGTTTTTTAAATAAAGGGATAGGATAAAGGATGCAGATGAACATCCAGTTGGAAGAGATGTTTAGTGTGAGGTATGTGGAAAGGGGCATGGAATTTTCATGCCCTGTCTAGGTGCAACACTCTCCCAGCACACCCATGTGTTCACCAACTCAGAAGCTCTTAGAACTTGTTCTTTTTTTGTTTGTTTTAATGGAGACTTCACTACAGAGGCATGATTGATTGAATCTTTGGCCATTGGTGATGAATTCAACCTGCAGCCCCTTCCCTCCCAATAGATCAAGGGGTGGGACTTACAGTTCCAGCCCCCTAGCAACCAGCCCTCATCCTTAGTTGACCTGGGGACAGTCCCAAAGTCACCTCATTAACATAAAAAAAGACACCATGCTCTCTGTCACTTATTAGGAAATTCCAAGAGTTTTAGAAGCTCTGTGCTAGAAATGGGGATGCAGTCCAAATATATGCTTATTATAATTCACAGTATCACAGGTATCCTGCACGCCTGCCCAGCAGCCTCATTTTTCATGCATAAAACTGGTAGATTTAAGCTCTTGGAGAAAGTACTTCCTTGCACTAGGATTAAGTTGAGTTGGCACTGTGTTGGAGAGGCTAAGTAAATCGGTTCAGTACCCTTGGCAAGGCCCCATGAGAAAAGAAATTGGCCCTGAAAAGGGAACTTAGAGATGATGTAGTTTAACCCCTTTTGGGAACAGATGAACCTGAGGCCCAAAGAGATAAACTGACTTGCTCAAGGCCTTCAACATAACTGGTTGAGTGAGTGAATAAGTCAGGGCTCAAACTCAAATAAGTCTCCCTACTATACCCCATTGTCAAATACCAGTAAAGGACTCAAGCAGTTTGCTGTACTGGCTGTGTGGTTTTAAAAAAATTAATTATGCATATTTAAGACATAGCTGCGAAATTTTAAAGCCCCTGCAATAGCTTGTTTAAAGCCCCTGCAATAGCTGCCATAGCAACACCTTAGGGAAGGATGTTTTTCTCATCCGAGTTGACTATTTATTAACGGTTACAGTATTACAGAATCGAGTTGTTTGCTGCTTCCTTCTTTGATAATGTGCAACATAAATGTGTTCCATTTATGGTATAGCAGATTTTGAGAGGTTGGGAAGCCACCAGCTGACTGACTTTAGTGTTCCTTGAACATCAAACTCAGGGACTCAGAGACAGCCCGTGCCAACAATGGGTCATGGCAGGGCTCCCCAGGTTGCTCTCCAGTATTTGCCTTGCACCCTTTCTTCTAGGGCTGTTATCATCGGACTCCTCTCTTGGATCTCAGACAGATAAGATAGAAAAAGGGTAGACGCCTGATTCTGCCAAGTCTTTTCTGGTTTAAGTCTCTTAGCTTTGATTCAGTTTGTGAGGTGATTGAGTTTTGAGAGAAGCTATGACTGGATTGTTTAATGGAACAACTATTCTTACAGGTAAGCCGCTCCCTTCGCTTTTTTTTTTTTTCTTACCAGATGCTCCTTTTCTCTCTGGCATGATGCCTTACCAGCCTCTCCTGATGAAGGATTTAAATTTCAGTGCAGGATATTATTGTTATGGTCCTATCTGAAGTCATTTGCCAAGTCTTTTTAAGAGGTGATATTAGTAATAACTCAAAACTCAGAACTACATTTCTCCTTCAAAAAATGGTCTCTCTCACATGCTGCGATGGCCAGAAAGGGAATGCTGAAGGACAGATACAAATAATGCAACAAATGCAATTTTGGTTTAAAATTGAGTTAGAAAAAAACCCAACTTTGAAGGACTGCTTATTCTGTACACAAACATGCGGATGGGGCCCTGGCCAGATGCCCTAGTGGGTTGGAGCGTTGTCCTGTGCATCAAAAGGTTGTGGGTTCCATTCCCAGTCAGGGCAAATACAGGAGGCAACTGATCTATGTTTCTCTCTCACACTGATGTTTCTTTGTTTCTCTCTCTCTCTCCCTGCCCCCTTTCCTCTCTCTCTAAAATCAATTTTTAAAAAAATACATGCAGATTGCTGTAGTTGTGTAGATTTTGGTTCATTGAGTGGCTCTATGTATTGGTATCCAGCTGTTTCAGAAAATTTGTTGTTTCAAAGTCACAATCTGAAATGCTTTGGTGGGTGTGCTTATCTCCAGTCCGAGAGGCTCAAACAAGTCACTTGAGCCGTTCCCATTCTTCCCCTTCTATCATATTTTATTCTCCCATTCCTAGGTGATTCCCACCTTTGTCCTGTTTAAAGTCTATGGTGAGTTATATTATGTGAACAAACCTTGTTGCTTGGGACAGTTCAGCTTCTGGTGTTTCAGCAGCTAGAGCAGTGATGCTCAACCCTGTTTGCAGTTTTTGCCCTTACCTAGGATACTTTTAAAACATACTGATGGTGGCCTTGGCTGGGTATAGTTCAGCTGGTTAGAGCTTCACCCCTATAAGCCAAGGTTGCATGTTCAGTCCTCTATCAGGGCACATACAAGAAACAGCCAATGAATGCATAAATGAGTGGAACGACAAATTGATGTTTCTCTCTCTCTCTTCCTCCCTGCCACAATCTTCCCTCCCCTTCTTCCCTTTTCCCTCTCTCTTTAAAATCAATGAATTTAAAAAAAAAATGGAAGAAAAGAAAGGCTTGAACAGAGTTTAATTTATTTAAACCATTGCATTTGAGATCATATCCTGGCCAGTACTTGATTGTTCTTATACAGCCATGGTATTTTCTGTAGTCACCTTGTGAACAGACCTGACTCAGGGCTGTGGTCTAAATCATACCACTAGGTGTCACCAGGAAGTGATGAATGGGTAAACATAGAAGGATCCTAGGATAAACGTGATGGGAAAAACTTGAGAGCTTATTTTTCAGGTCTAAAGGGCCCTGAAGGAGGCAAGTTAGTACAGAGGATCTAGTGGAAAGCTGCAGTATGTCTTGAAAGTTTGCCCCAGCTTATCCCTGTTCTCTCTAGTCTTGGGCTGCTTCTGTAACCTTCTTTCTTTCTTTCTTTAACCTTATTTTTGCCTTTGACATTTTTCTGACATGTCTGTATCAAGGCATTAGGTTGCCTTCTATGTCATATTACTTTTCCTGAAACCTTTTTCCTATGTATAATCAATCTTCATATAAAACTGTTTTCAAATAAATGTTCCTGACCTCCAACCCCCTCCTTTGTATTTTCCCATGTGTTGTCCACAGAACTGATCACTCCTCATAGTTTCTCAGGCTGAATATGAACAGGATGGTTGGAAGAAGTTTAGTCAGATAAGCCAGGATAGGCCCAGGGCAGTGGGTTAAAGCCAGTCTTTCTGTAAATATCTAAATAGATCTATGCCCAGCTTTTCTTCCCTCTCCCCACTCAAGCCAAATGACATAAAACCAGAAACAAGGGCCCAATACCAAAACAGAGTTGAGCTCCAATCTCTACTCTCCTTCATCCTCTCTGCCTTGTGGTCAAGCACCCATTGTTTACATTGGGTTGACCGGGTAATTTTTATAGCTAAAAGTAGGTAGCTATAGTTACCAACATAAACACGAGTCTTAGTACCAGTTCAGCTGTGAGCTTCATGTCTGGCCTATCCCCTAAAGTTAAGTACTTGATATTGGTTAAAACAACCACTGGTTTCTTTAGACTCTAAACTCTGCATTTGTTTCAAGTGCTTTAGAACCCATTATCCCCATTTAGAATCTCTTAGCTAGCCCAGCTTCCCATAATATTCCATTGCATTTATACGCTGTGCTATGTGCTCACATTTGCATATATGTGCCCTTGTGTTTTGCTTTCCACAGCTGCTAAAACTTGTTTTCATATCTTTCAATTTTGCACTTGGTATATTTACCTTGAAAGATGCTGAGCATAGAATTGAAGTGATTGTTGATAAACCAAGCCAGAGCATAATAATAGAGAACACTTAATATAATGCCCACTATGCGCCAAGCACTTTTCTAAGTACATTACGTCTGTAGTTTTGTTAAATCCACACAAACACCATGAGGGAGAGACTGTTACTATTTTCTGTTTTAGAGATGTGGTAACTGGGGCATAGAGAGGTTAAGAAACTTGCCCATAGTCACACAGCTATTAAGTGATGGAGCCAGATTACACTCAGGCAGTCTGACTCCAGGCTCCATGCTCTTAACCCCTAAACTATGGTTTAGTTAAAACCATAAGTAAATGTACATCAAGAATTTATTATACGTGAGCCACTGTGCTAGGTGTTTTTACCTGCTTTTCCTCATTTATTCCTCACAGGAATCATAGAGGTAGGTACTGTACTATGCCTATTTTACAGACAGAAGTGAGGCACAGAGAGGTTAAATAAATTGTTGAAAGCCATGCAACAATAAGCCCAAAGCAGTACAGTAGGTTAAGAACCCAAGTCTGAGTCTGGAGCTCTAGCTCTTAACCACTCTGTTCTATTGCCCATGGACCTCTGGTGCTATTAACTGGGTCAGGTTCCACCTGCAGTTTGGCCCCAGGACAAGTACTGGTACTCTCTCTTTTGGTTTATGTGTACTGGAAAGTGCTCTGCTCATTTACCAATGTGCTCAGGGGGCACATCCAGAGATAATGTCTGCTTGACTTTCCTGGTCACGCCTACCTTTGAACCTCATCAATAGATGCTACTTTCTTTACTAATAGCAATTTTTTTTTTTTTGGTCCTGGGCCATTGCTTCCAGTTTAAGTCAATAGGAGCTATTAAATTTCTGTTTCTTTCAATGCTACTGCATTTAATTGAGTAATTCATCCACCAGTAGTAAGATGATTCTTGCCTGTTATATAGGCAGTTCTCTGTGGAGGCATGAATGTGAAATATAGGTAGAAAGCCAAAGTGCTGTTTGAAGAATGCTGTTTCTAAGGATGGTGGTTTATGAACCTTTCTTTTCTATTCTCAAGGGTTTTCCTTTTGAAAAGGCAGAAGGTTTGCAGCAGCAGGGGAGACATTCCATTAAGAGGAGGAAAATCATGAAGCTTATTTTGTCTTTCTTTTCCTTTTCCCAGAGCCTGAATGGTGTTTGGCTGAACAAAGTACGTCTAGAACCTTTAGAGGTCTATCTTATTCATAAGGGAGACCACATCCAACTTGGGGTGCCTCTGGAAAATAAGGAGAATGCAGAGTATGAATATGAAGTTACTGAAGAAGACTGGGAGAAGATATATCCTTATCTTGCCCCAACAAGTGACCAGTTAATGGAAAAAAATAAGAGCTTGAGAACTAAAAGGAAGTGTAATTTGGATGAATTAGAGGCTCCTGAAGCTGAAGGCCCCTCACATTTGAAATCCAAAATAAGTAGAATGTCTTGTGAACCTGGTCAACCACTGACATCACATGGGAAAGGTGAAATGGCCAGTCAACCCCCTGAATATGTGGAACCTAAGCTGACTTCTCTTGAGCCAAGTGAGAACATCCTCGGGGCTCATGTTTACTCTGGCCCTGCCAAAGTCCTGGAGCCTCATCATGAGGAGCAGAAAGCCTCAAACCCATTAGTATCTCAGAGTAGGTTGGAGCTGTTTAAGGTGACCATGTCTAGGATTCTGAAGCTCAAAACACAGATGCAGGAGAAACAGGAAGCTGTTCTGAATGAGAAAAAGCAGACCCAAAAAGGGGACTCAAAGAATATTGTGCAAATGGAGCAGGAATTGCAGGACTTACAGTCACAGCTTTGTGCAGAGCAGGCCCAGCAGCAGGCCAGAGTGGAGCAGCTAGAGAAGACTTTCCAGGAAGAGCAGCAGTATCTCCAGGTACCACCCGGGAGAGTAGGACAAGAGGGCCTCTCAGGGGTGGGCAGGTCCTTTGTGAACCTTTGACTAGAGCTCTGTTTCTGGGTCAGGGACCAAATGCTGTGCACCAGGGATAGGAGATGGAATGGGACCAGAAAACTTTGAGGTAAGAGAAGGGGTTTAATCAAAGGTTAAGGCTTTAGCATGATGATGAGTTCAAGAGCCAAAGTTGGGGTGCCAGCATGGAGTAAGGTGATGGGCATTGCCAGCCTCAGGATGTAACTGATCTCAGGATGTAAAGTTGAGGCATCTCAGAACGGAGGTAAATTCAGCAAGAAGTTGGATGAAGGTCAAGATGCCACAAAACCAGAGTACACTCAGTTTAAACCAATAGTTGTCCTCATGAGTTATTTTCCTTTGCTCTGTGGTCAAAGTCAAATCATTTAGCCCTAAGGCAGGTACAGGTCAGCTAGTTATTCTGCCCTTGATGTACCTGGCAACTTGTTAGCTCTGTAGCTAACTTAGGAAGTGGGAGCCTACAAAGGCAGAAAAGGCTTTTCTTTCTTTCCTGAGCAGCCAGCATGGGAGGGGACAGGTACACCATGACTCAATTGTAGGGTTGAATTATAAGCCACCTTCCACGGTACCTTTAGTGGGAAGGTCAAATAATGACTCTCTTAGCTGTTTCAAGATAAGGCCAGATGTGTCCCCACCTGTAAGTCATTTTCTTAGACGGCAAGCTTTTGCACAAAGCTTCCAGCCTGATTCAGGTCCTTGCTTAAAATGTCAGTTCCCATTTGGCAAGAGCCACATGTTTTACTGCCACCTTCTTGCTCAGGTAATAGTGAATGTCAAGAATTCCCCACTGTTGACCTAGAACAGTGATTTTTCAACCTTTTTCATCTTGTGGCACACACAAACTAATTACTAAAATTCTGTGGCACACCAAAAATATTTTTTTGCCAATCTGACAAAAAAAAAAAGGCATAATTTTGATTCATTTACACTAGACGACTATTTTTGTGTTGGCTGTTGTCATTTTTTTTTTTTTTTTAATTTTACAGCCTAATGGAAAAGAGGTCAGTGACTCTAACTAAATAGACAGGTATTGCATGTTTTAAAAATTCTTGCAGCACACCAGTGTGCCACGGCACACCAGTTAAATATTCTTGACTTAGAACTAAAATGGGCCAATTAGGATTGACATGAATAAGCTTTTAGCTTTTGTTTACTTTATTCAGGGTAGGTAACAACCAGTAGTGTTTGCTTATTTCTGAATAATTTATAAATTTCATGGATTAAAAAGATCTTTCTAAGGGGATACACTGCTCATATGTACCTTTTTGCTTCCCTATCTAGCCAGGGCCAGTTCTTGAACTCATGTTGGAGGGGCCAGTGGAGGAATTATAGCCTAAGCTCAGGCAAGGTGGGAGGAGGAGCAGTTTATGGGTTGGAAGTGGTAAAGAGACTCAGCTTGAGAGACAGAGGGTGCCAGAATCAAGGGGAGAAACATGGAGGAGCTCATGAGTGCCAGCCTGGGGGATTTCACCTGTGTTTAGATAGTTGGTCACTCAGAACCTTTCAACTTATCTTGTTTTGGGAGTAACAGCATTTGTGGTAAAGGAGAATTAGCCCAGAGTTTCTCCAGAACAGCCTGAGTGGTGCTTAAAAGTGAGAGCCCTGAGGTGAGCAGTATTTGAGCAGTTAACTCTCCTTAAATCCCTTACTGCCAACAGCTTGAAGTAAAATGGGAAATTCTCCATCTGCTTCCTGCCCCTTGTTTCCAGATGCTCATGCTAGCTGGTCTGCTCTGCTTGTTGCTGGATTTTTGTTTCTTTTTTTCTCTGCTGGCTGGGAAAGCTTCGACTTTGTTTTTGTATTTGTAGGGTTTGGAGAAAGGACAAGGAGAAGAGGACCTGAAGCAACAGCTGGCCCAGGCTCTGCAGGAGGTAACTGATCCCTTGCCATTGTGGGCTGTGGAGTGAGGGGCAGACAGGCTTTGCGTGGCCACTGGCTGCCTCTGCTGCTTAGTGCACACCTCTGTGGCATCTCCAGTGTCTGTAGATAGAGCAGGTGGCAGCTGCTCACACCATCAGGGTGGAGACTGGAGCCTCACAGACGTGCTAGACCTCAGCATGAAAACTTACATCTTCATCTTAGCAGAAGCTGCTCTAGTGAAGATGGAGTGGATCCTGTAGCAATTAGGAGGCTCTGGGGAAGTGGCCGCATTTCCAGAAAGGTGAGGGCAGCAGAAGGGAATTGCAAGCTGTGACTTGGCCACCACCAAGACCTGCAAGGGCTTCTAAACCCTCACCGCTCCTGAGCTGAAGCCATTCAAAAACCATGTGAGAATGTTCCAGTTAAGCATTTTAGGTCAGGTCGAGAATGCACAGTTTAACAGTCAGCAAAACATTGATTTACCGAAAGGGCAGGGCTCACAGGAATAAAATTCTCCTAAAAGATAGCCTGTCATCTATTTTGTTTAACTGACTGCTTCTCTCATCTGATTATTTTTATAAACTTTTTTGCATTATTAAAACCTGCTTTGTCTTCCCTCTTTAATGCATTAAAATTAGTAGTTTCATAGAAGTTTAGTCAGGTTAGTGGTATGGTTCATATCTCCTTGAAAAAATTGAGCCATTACATTAGAATTCGTTTAGGGTAATTTATCCTTACACTTCTTTTATTGCATACGTACCTCCCAAACTTCTTAGAGTGTGAACAGTCACATATTATTAAAAGCTTGGGAGGTACCTGCCTTCATTTCCTTTAGGGGTACAGAAACAGCTTTGGAAAGAACTTGGTGAAAATGAATTAAATCTTTTTGAAATTTTATTTTCTAGGGTAGGAGGGTAGGCATGTTTCCCATTTAGAGTACTATTAAATTAATTGGGAAAGAGTAAGGTTCTGCTACTTGGAAATCCCTAAGGGATCACTGAGTTCTCTACACCGACAACTTCTCACCCTCTCCTGAGACAGACAGGAGAACACACTATCATTTAGCATGAGGTACTTGGCCAGTCTCTATTCACTAGCCTAAAATGGGATACTTTGGGTCATAGTTCTATAACAACACCCCCCGAAGGATGTACTACTCTCTCAACTGAGACATGGTTGTATTTTGGTCCACCCTCGTGGTCTCTCGCTATTCCTTTTCATTTACCAGACAGACCATTATAACAATATGCATTTACCTGGAGCTTAAAAGTTTTTCTGAATGCTTTCGTATCTTATTTTATTGTTAACACTGATGTGGGAGGGGGCTCCTGTTTTCCCATTTTATAGATGAGAAAGTTAAGACACATACATCTAATGAGTAGTCAGGATGAATGAATACCCAGGCCTTCTGATGTAACTGCTTTTCTCAGGAGACTACATGTTTCAAAATTTGTTTCTTGATTTGTTTCTTGAGTAGTCTCTTCAGAAATACTTACCTTTACTCAACCTTCTTTTAAAAAAGGATTTGAGGTGAGATTTAAAGTATAAGTAAGCTGTACTTAAGCATGAGGCAGCTCAGAAGTTCTATTTCATGGAAGTGGAACCCCTTGACATCTGTGTAGGCAATCAGTCACAATGAATGAGCTGCGAGCCCTTGGGCCTGCCTGGTTGCAGAACACACAGGCAGTGTGTAGGCAGCATTGCCTTGTGAGCATGTTGTGTGTGATTTGTGGAGTAAATAGGTTTAAGGTCTCTTATTTCAATGAGAATGATTATCTAGTTGCCCTGAATCCTATTTCTCCCTGGTTATTTCTTAGAAGCCACTGCTAGTGCTGGGTAGCCTCAGAGTTACCTACTAGTTCTTGAGCATTGGATCTTAGAATCACTTGGACAGCTTTTTTAAAAATGCACATTCCTTGACACCAAGTGCAACCTACAGAATCATACTCTCTGGATGGCAGTTCTTTAGTTGATATAGATGGCCATGGAGGTTGGGTTCTTTCCAGAGGGATTAATAGATTTGATGGTCTCCCTCCCTTCCCGGACAAAAAAAAGTATCAGGTAAGTGAGCTGTCCTGATGGAACAAAGGCATTTTTTTTGAAATTGCCAGTCCATTGATCCCTTGAACGAATACAACTGATGGAGGGACAGAGCAGGCATATGCAGCTTAAAAGGGAGATGCAATGTTGCTCATCTTGAGTGTGTATCTGCTATGTTCCTGCAGCATCGGGCTCTAATGGAAGAGCTAAATCGCAGCAGGAAGGACTTTGAAGCCATCCTTCAAGCCAAGAACAAAGAATTGGAGCAGACCAAGGTACTAGCAAGAAGATGAAGGTTTAGAATTTGGTTAGTACATGCAACTCAGCATTTTCAACAGTGCAAGGGTTGCTATGGTGAATGGAGAGCGAGAATATGGCTGTTCTTGGCCTCGAGGGAAATAATGTGTAAAATTATTCAGGCCTATAGAAGGTTCTGCCTGTAAGACAACGTCTGTTTCCTCATTCAGAAGCAAAATGCTAGGGATAAGACACTCATCCTGCAGTCTAGTCCATTGTCTATTGCAGATGCTCCTTCAGTGCATCCCACTGACATAGGCTGTGGAGTGGTGTAGTCAAAATGAACAGTAGTTCATCCTCGAGCATTTATGAAATTATTTCCCACATCAAATCATTGGAACTCTTAAATTAGGGATTATACACTCAAATGCTCACCGAAGTCAGACTGATAATGGAATTGAGTAAAGTGTCCTGTGAGGACAGAGGCTCATGGGAAAGTGGTCTTCGCCCCCCTGCATCCCCCGCACCCTAAGAGGCAGCTCTTCTTTGCTGCAGTCAGTTGTTGCCATGCAGAAATGCAAGCCCAGTGTTGTCAGATATTCTGAGTTTTCCAAAGAAGATGGAAATCCAAATGTTTGCATAAAATATCCCAATTTTCAAATATTGGAAACAAATTCAGTTTTTTGTTTTGTTTTTCAATACTGTAAGGGCCAAACTAAACAAGTCTCTAGGCTGGATCCAGTCCACAGGCCATCAGTTTATAACCCCTGACCTGAAATTAATGCCTTGGTCTGACTGCCTCTCTCATCACATACAGATCTGGAGCAGAGTACAGAAAGGAGGAGACTCTTTTTCATTGGTTTGGTATCCTTATCCTCTGTTTAAATCATGTAGAACCTTCTTTCCCAACCCCCAAGAAGCCACCATATTTTCTTTAAACCAGCAATTAATAAGTTCTAATTAATAATTAGAAATGGGTTCAAACCTTCCTCAGGCCATAAGCAGTCTGTCTTTGCTTTGATTAGGAAAGAAAATAAAAGATGAAAAACAAAAAATACATCAACTCTATACCCTAAATGTCATTTCCTTTCTCCCTCAGAGGCTCCTGATACTTTTGTGGGGGGGGGGTGGTAATAAGGCACTAACTTAAATAAATGTCTGCTTCAAGGGAGCACACCTAAGATTGTCCCTAAAAAGTTTGTCCTAAATCATCCTGGTCTTTTGGAGAAAGCACAGGGAACTTGTACTGCAGACATCTGCAGGAGTGGGAAGTGGCAAACAGAGTTTGGGGCCTGAAGATTCTTCAGGAGGCCACTGTTCAGCCTCCAGGGAATATAGGAGTTATCCCTATTTTATAAAAGAGGCGGCTACAAAGAGCATAGGGGACTTTACATGCTAATTCAAGCTTCCTGCCTTTATGGACTACTCTTTATGCCTTCTTTTTTGTCCAGTGAGTTCTTGGTTTTTGGGATGATGCTATATAACCTCTGAACTTCAGTTCGCTATGGGATACTTAATGTCTCATTCTAGAAGGTCTTGGGTGGGTGGTGTGGTTAGTACGCTACCTTAAGTTTTTCCCATTTGGTTAATTTGGGGAAGGAGACAAAAACTACAATACAAATACTGAAAAAGCAGAGAGGGAAGAAAGGAAATCAGTGCCCTACTTTAGAAATCATTTCTGAGAAACAGTACCCCCTGGGGAAAGTGCTTTATTCCTTGTGTTGCTCCGCCAGGATGAATTTTTAATTTAGACTCCTTCTGAATTCTATTCCAGAAGATTAATTCTGCTCCCTGTCCTGTTTTGCATTCTTGTTGGTTCTTATGAATGACAGCCAGGGTTGTGTGTCTTTGCAGGAAGAGAAGGAGAAGGTACAAGCACAGAAGGAAGAAGTTCTTAGCCACATGAACGATGTGCTAGAGAATGAGCTCCAGTGTATTATTTGCTCAGAATACTTCATTGAGGTAATTATGAACATTATGATCGGTGGCTTATGGGAGCCTTGTCACTCTCCCAATCCTGAATGGAGGCTCAGCTATACAGGCTGCTTCTGCTCTACGGGACCATTCTGAAGAGCTTTTCTTGCAAAAAGTCCTTGTAGCTATTTGACTACAAGTGACCTTTAGAGGTGGCCACTTGTTATTTGTTTTCGTACAGTCTTCTTTAACTTTACTTTCCTTTTTCTTATTTCATTTGTTCTTGAGTATGTATTTGATATAATCAATATTTTTAGCTGCAGTAAAGCCTTTATCTTTGTTGTTGGGGAGGAAACAGGGCCACCTGGCATTAGATTTTTGAAGTACCAGAATAAAGCTGCTCAATAAATCTACTCTTTCTTTACTCTGAATGGGCACGGTGCTGAGAGTGGGTGTGTAGTGCAGCCTTTGAACAGGGTGGTAAATGTCATTGATGTGGGTCACTGGGAATTCAGCACACAAGTGGAACATAGTTCAGGGACTTGTAGGCTCCTTACGAAAATGAAACCTCTCCTAGATTACCATTGGTTATCCTGTCATTTTTGCACAGACTCTTATTTTTCAAAAATTCTACCATTTGTGACCAGTTCATCTTACACCACAAGTTAAATTCAAGCTGTTAAATGACAGTGCTTTTCAGATTCCTTTACAAAGGAAAATGCGTGCTGACACTGCTTCCTTTTTTTTTCTTTTTTCTTTTTCTTTTTTTTTTTGGTGGTCTTTTTTTTTTTTTTTTTTTTTTTTTTTGGTGGTCTTTAGGAGGTTGAGTCCATTAGCCTCCTGAAAATCTCTCCTGAGCAGACCTGTTTCTTTTGCTCTGGATCCACTTAGACTTCAGGCCAAAAATTTCTCCCATAATTTCTATTCATGTAATTTCCTACTTAGGAGAAACTCAGTTAGTGTTGTTTTGACAAGGCTTACAGACTCTACTGGATGAAGACAAGGAAAGGGGGCTTGGAACAGGTGATGAGTTAGCCAACCTGGAGCGTCTGCACAGACAGACAAGAAAGACAGCTTGCCCTGTGCTTTGTTTACTGCATACCACATGATCTTTCCTACTGGTCACCTCTTAAAGTCAGGGTTGGAAAAAGATTCCATTTTAATCAGGTAGGTGTTTAGTCATGTTTATAAGAATTTACCTCCTATAGTGAACAGAATGTTTCCTAGTCGACTTTCTGGGCTCAACTTGGCATTTGGAAAATAAATGATTTCTATGTTGTTTTCAACTGCTATCCTAAAAGCAGGAATGAAGACTTCGGAGCCTCAGAAAAAGTTGTATCTTAGGGGATGTACATAAACAGGAGTAATGAAGACAATGGTTTATATTCTTATTCTTGGGAATGAAAAGCACCCTGGCAGAAATCTGGGTGTACTTGGAAGAGCCCCTCAAACAACATGGCTCCTTCTGCTTTCTCTCTTCTCATAGGCTTATTTACTTAGGGGTTCAGGCATTGTCAGTGAACCCATTACATTTTTTCCATTTTCTTTCTTTTTTTCCCCAGGCTTTTTAGTTGCCTTTTAGATTTATTTTACTTTTTTGGTTTCTTTTGAGTAGAGATGATGCCTCCTACCATTCTATATACTGAGTTTTCAATGTGCGTTTCCTTTATTAAATATAGGTATATTAAAATTGAGGTTCTGATTTGCCATTAACAAGGCGTATATTTGTTTTTCATAAGAGAGTTAGTGATGTATTTGTACCAAACATTCACACAATTACTAATCCTACCTGTGTCCAAAGGCATTTGTTTGTGAAATATGTTGGCAATGGCCTTGCTGGTGGAATAGAACAGACCAGTCAGCCTACCTGGGGCCTGAGTTTATGAACTTTGAGAAAGAAAATAAATCATCTAATTTGAAGCTTAAAATTTCCCATCCCCAAGGGTGATTCTGGTACCTATCTCTAGATAGGGTATGGTTAAATATCCACTTCGCCTTGCCTAGCTTTTAGATCACAGCCACCTTAGGAAAGTAAGCAGGACAATTTTGATGTGTGTGTTCACATTCCTGTTGCAGGCTGTCACCTTGAACTGTGCCCATAGTTTCTGCTCCTTCTGTATCAATGAATGGATGAAGCGGAAGGTAGAATGCCCCATTTGTCGGAAGGACATCAAGTCCAAAACCCCCTCCCTGGTTCTGGACAATTGCATTAGTAAGATGGTAGATAATCTGAGTTCAGAAGTAAAAGAACGACGAATTGACTTAATTAAGGGACGAAAAGGTGAGTGGGTATGAACAAGATGGTGAGTGCCCTCAACGAAGTACTTATAAACTTTGGCAGATTTTTTTGGTTGGGGAAGAGAGTCAGACGAAAGATTCTGGAGCTAAAGAAGAAGTGGAAGAAATGGGAGAAAGTAAAAGGAGTTAAAGATGATGAATGTGTGAGCCCTGGCCAGGTAGCTCAGTCCATTTGAGTGTCATTCTGATACGCCAAGGTTGTGGGTGTGATCCCTGGTCAGGGCACATACAAGAAGCAGCCAATGAATGCGTAAATGAGGGAACAACAATCAATCTCTCTCTCTCTGTCTCTCTCCTTTCTCCTCCCTCCTCCTCTCCCCCTTCCTCTCTCTCTCTCTCAAAAAGGAAAAACAGTGAGTGTGAGAAAGAGTTGAAGTAGAATTAACTAAGTTGCTTGAGCAGCAAGAAGAGGGAGGCTTAAGTGTATGTGCCTTGGTTACGGGGGTAAAAAGAAAGATATGATTAGAAACACATAGACAGTTTGCTGTACTGATGACTAGACAGTGCTGCTGTTCAAGACAGTTTAGTTGCTGTCCAGGTGTTGTAAAACCCTTGAGTCGGATATACAATCAGTTGTAAACTGGATGCATATAAGTCAGACATTCACAACTGAATGCTTGAAGAAAACACATATACAGATTCTCTCTTTACAGGGCACAGCTTAATCACACAAATTGGGCATAGTGTTAAACCAAAGAGAGATCAATTTAATCCTACTGTGTCATCATTGGGGATCCTAATATATTTACCAGCAAGTTTCCCAGTTGGAGGGAATTTGGATAAAGAGATTGGGGTAGGGGTGGGTGAGTTTCCTTAACAAACCATACTTCCATAGTGAATATCTGCTTATTCAACTAAGTGATCTCCTCACACCAGCAGCCTGCTGTGTTGAGGGTTGTAGAGCTACTCTGCTTAAGACTTGAATGTCCTTGTGGCAAAAGGACATGTCCTGGGGCAAAGCAGAAGGAACTTAATGGTTAGGAAGGGTTGGTAATTGAGTAGGGATTAGAGTCCGTAGAAGCAGGGTATATTTGATTATAACATTAAGCCCCTTTAATAATCTAGTATAGCACTACCTTCTGAAAAAGCTTCAGATCCAAAGTGCTGTGATAGCCGCTGGCTGCACATAAAGACACCTGTCAGAAAAGAACCAGAAGCTTGCTGCCTTTGCAGGTATTTCCCACCACCTGCCCATTGGTAATATGTGTCTTTGGATGTATCTTTCCCTAATTTCAGAGAAGCTGAAGGCTTTAAAGCCACACTGCTAACAATAGGATCTTCTGTCCACTACCTCCTTTTTCCTAACCCTTCAGGAGATATCTGCCACTTTGAGTAGGGCCAGGAATCTGATGCTAATTTGCGAGTGGCTGTGGTTTGAAAATGGCCCTCAGTTGGTCAGCCAGGGCAGAGGCAGTAAGCTTGTCACAGAGCCAGTGGTGCAGGTGCTGAACAGAGAGTATATTTGAGCCTTTTATACTCAAGGAAGACATTCTGACCTGAAGGAGGATGGGGTGGCCCTCAGGTGGTTCTTTAGAAACAAAGTGTTTTACTCTGTTTTGACAGCTATGTGTTGTTGGGTTTTATGACTAGTTTTGAGCTCCCAGAGATTTTTTACCTCCCATGAGCCACTTGATTCTGGTAGAATCCCATTGCTCTTCCTCTCTGCCTCCCATCATGCCATAAGCAGTTATAGGAACACTATACCGCGGACCAGGATAAGATGGTAAATCAGGCATTATCTCAGCTCTTGTAGTACTCCTTGTCTATGGAGGGATAGAAAGGGAAGTAGGTGGTGTGACAAGTTCCACAACAGGGTTCTAAAAAACTGCAGAGAAGGGGACACTCAATTTGGCTGGGGCAGGTGGAGGTATCGGGGAAAGCTTCACAGAAGAAGAGCCTTTTGAAGTGAGTCTTAAAGCTTCCCTAAGGGGTAGCTTTCCAAGCAGAGGAATCAGCACAAGCAAAGCACAGAGGTGTGAGCGGCAATGATTTGTTCCTAACAGTAACCCCTTGTGGACCACTTAGATAGAGCATCTACATGGTGCCAGAGTAGCATGAAGATAGCCACAGCTTAGGGAGTGTAAGCTATGGCATTGTGAATGCCTTCTGTTTCTTTCCTCCTTTCTGAGAGGAACAGGGGCCTGGGAACCCAGATATAACCAAGGTCTGCCTTTGAGCTCAAGTGTGCTGGGACTGTGTAGGCATAGGAACACCAAGTACTTTCTTTGCCCAGCACATTGGCGAGGTTTCTTCTCACAAGTCCAAGGTCAGTAGGTGGTTTCATGCAGCATTGGAAAGGGAAAGAATATCAAACTCCTTTTTCTCTCCAAAGGCTAGAGGGTGCCTCTGCCTTTTTGGTAACACTAGGAACCTGCACAGTCAGCCAAATCAGCCTGCCTGTCGCAGTCATTGGCTGAGACCATTCTGGCACCAGTTTCAGTTTCTGCAGTTATCACACTGAGTGCAGCTTTTACGTTTTCTCTAGAGACAGACAGAAGGTTCCATGGCCCGATTTAGGGAAACATGTGCCAGAGCCATCATCAGCTTCACTGGTCTGCAGTGTGGGATTTAGAGAAAATTCTCAGTTCAAATACCAGCCTTTCTTGCCAATTGAAAGCTGGTTTAATCCCCAGTGCATCAGAATTTTAAAAAGGACCACACTTACGATCTGGGAACTAGGGTTGGCAAGTCTATAATTGTCATAGTTTTGATGCTGTGGCAGGGCTGTTTTCCTCCTGGCAGGGTTGCTCTGAGCATGTGTTCAGAGAAGGACACTTCCCTGTTTATGGCTGCATGGGCTCTGATCCCAGCAAGAGCAGCCCCAGGTAGGCTTCCCTGGTTGGTGGTGGTGTCTTCAAGTTCCATGTCCGGTGGGAGGTGTAATGCCTCATGACTGATTAACCGTTGATTCCTTGTGAACTCTGGGAGGCCAGATTATAGAGGTGAGGAGGAAAATGTTAGGATGCGTAATCCAGGTTGAAGAAAGAGTGCTCTGGAGCTGGGGCAGGTAAGGAACATCCAGTAAATGCTTGCTGCATTAGTAATTACAATTCTCTGGGATACTGATGTAAGAGTTTTCCTAGGGGAAGACATTTATCCACTGTAGAGGCTTTCCCTCTGGAGCCAGTGAGGTGCTGGAGCAGTCTCTGTCAGCTGCTTCAGCTCCCCTGTTTGTTCTGTTCTTCTTAAATGTTGGTTGGTTAACAGCAGTTGGTTGGTTAACATTCTCATTTTTAGCTTTTAACTAGCAATTTCTTTGGGTTGTGCTCAGAAAAGAAGCAACAAATAATCTAGAAATAAAATCTTGTTGGTCCTTTATAGCAGAGATTTCCAATCCATGGGCTTCTTCAAACTGCATACCCCAGCTCCCTTGGTACTCTACTAGTGAGTCGAGGCTGCTAGTCAGAAGTGTGCCGTGGCCTGCAGGTGTGCTGCGGGGGGAGCCAGGTTCATGAATCACACCTTCCCTGAATTTGTGGGACATGCCCCTCCAGAGGTTGGGGGTCTCTAGGAAGATTGGCCCATGTCAGACCACATGGCCTGTGGTTCTTGCCTGCTTCCTGCAGAATATCAGGCAGTGATTCAGACATGAGAAACTGGCGGTCTCTGAAGAGAGTACCTGCCTGCCTCGGGGAAGGCTGTCCCCGATGTTGCCATCATCCCTCGCTGAAAGACAGAGCTGGCGAAAGGAGCATGTGGGGAATGTCAGCAGTAACAGTGTTGGCAGGTTGAGTCATCCAGAGAGAATACTATGGGCATGTACTTTTAATCACCTCGGGAATCGAGAGGGTCACGTGCAGGATGTCAGCATGGCACGGGACAGTGTTTGTCAAAGGGACAACTGTTCTCACCAAGGGCAGCTTGGGGCTTGGGGCGGGGGTGTCCTCATGGATGCATACAAACAGTGTATAACATTGCACTTTTTACAAATTTTGACTTTAAAAAATGTGTCCTTCACAAAATTGTCATGGGATAGAAAACTAGCAGACTTATTACTAGAAGCTTTTTTTGTAATAGTCCAAAACCGCCCTCCATTTTTGCCCCTCCTTTTCTCCTTCCCTTCTCTTCTTTTGTCTCCTATTTTTCTTCCTTTCCCTGTCCCTCAAGTGGAATCTCCCTGAGCATTCTGATTGACATCTCAGAATGCACACCTGGAAGCGACAAGGGCAGCACAGAACTGTCCACTCAGCGGGGAAGGGACTGTGATCTTAGAAGTTAGCTTCTAAGATTAATTGGAATATGTGGAGTAGCCACCCAGAAAGCCCTAGAACCTCGAATTTCTGTCTTTTTAAAAATTTTTTAACTTTTTTATTTTTAAAAATATTGTATTGGTTATGCTATTACAGTTGTCACAATTTTTCCCCCTTTGCCCCCCTCCACCCAACCTCTCCCACTGCCTCAAACAATTCCCACACTTTGTCCATGTCCATGGGTCATGCATATATGTAGAACCTCAAATTTCTTGTTGACTCTGTAGTCCTTGAGATGTGGGGGTCAAAAGCCTGTTCTGACTAGTGCTCTGTGGTGGTGTGTCTTCTCTCCTTCGCCAAAAGCTACCACTGCACCACAGCCCCGGGCAGGTTTTCACAGCTTAGGAGATTGGCCTTCCTAGGGTAATGACGCCGTAGTGCACTCCAAATGCACACATGGCTGGGTTGGAGGGAACCATGCCATCCACGCCAGGGTGAGCGGCCCATGGCTGACGTGTCTGCGGAGTCCAGGACTCTGGTGAGTGCGAACCCCACCCCCCACCCACGTGGTACTAAGGGCAAGATGCGTACTTGCCCAGGTGAGCCCCTACCAGCTGGAGAGAAGGCCTGGGAGGAACAGGAGCACACGCTCGAGCTGCAGCAGAAGTGTGAGCAGCTGGTCATCTTGGGAGGTGCCCAGCAGGAGGGACTTCAGAACTTCAGACCCCTTGTTGCTATTTTCCACAGAATTTTCTCCTGGCTCTTTTGTTTTTGGTTTTTTTGTAGTGATAAAACAGAGTTTCCCAAAAATATGGGTGCTCATTATACATGGCAATATATGGTACTTCCAGGAACTTCTTATTGTAGAAGACCACTTATGTAAATATAGAGTAGTGTCATTCACCAAAGCAGCTTTTCCTTGAGAGTGTCTTGGTTCCTGCACTTAGCACTAGATGTACACCAGGTAATTTTAGAGCAAGCTCAAATAAGTTGGTATTCTAGATTTCCATGAATTAGTCGTGGAAATCTTTTTTCCTCTTTTTCCCTCTCCCATAGAATTGGGTACATCACCATTGAGGCTTCTCTGTATCCGCCTCAATGTATTCTCTGTAAATCCTGTATTCTCTGGATTTATATCTTGTCCAAGTGCCTGTTACTGTGGTTCTTAAGAGACCTGATAGGACTAGAAATGCTTCTATTCCTGATTAGGGCTTCTGCTTGAACTGCTTTCTGCTTTCCTACCCTGGAGAGTTTGGACCTCTTTTACAGTTGGCCCCTGAAGAGTAAACCAGAATCAGCACCGAAGAAACATCTGCTTCCTTTCTCTGGGCCTGTCCTTTTTCTCTGTACCTACCTAGTGTCAGGTGCAGGGGAATAAAAGCGGATGGGGCACGTGCGACCCCTGCCCTCGTGGAACTTTCGGTCTAGATGCAGGGCCTAGGCCGGCTGTGGTGACATGCTGTAACAGGAGGGATGAAAGGTGCTAGGCAGGGGTCAAGGGCAGGCAGAGAAGTGAAGGGAAGTCAAAGGGAGGTGGGTGCATAGTGTAGGTAGAAATGCCAAAAGCAAGAAGGCAGGAGAGGTTTGGGGGCTGAAAAAAGTACAGAGTGATGGGGTTTTAGGTGCAAGGCAACGTGTTGAGCAGTGAGGCTGGAAAAGCAGGCAGGACTGGATCATGAAGTCTTCTAGATTGTCAAAGATTTAGACTGGGAGCTGTGGAAAAACTATGCAAGAGTTTAAGTGGAGATGTGACCATTCATGTTTGTATTTTTCTGGATAGGTTAATGTAGCTGCAGTGGAGATAACATGGTGATGGGAACAAGAACAGAGGCAGCAGCCCTGGCCAGGGGTAATGGCTGGGTTAGAGAAGTAGCAGCGGGGATGGAGAGGGTGAATGGACTTGAGCAGGTGTTTAGGGGATAGAACCTACAAGTTTGTGGAGCTGGTTTGCTGTGAGGAATGAAGGCGCTCAGAGTTGCGGATCACTTCTGGTTTCTGTCAGGCAGCTGGGTGGATGATAGTGCGTTCACTGAAATAAGGAGCAGGTTGTCCTGGAGATAAGTTTAGTTTTAGACTCAAGTTGTTTAGATAGCCTAAAGTAAGTTGAGAGCTCTCAAGGGTATTGAAATATGTGGACCTGGTGCCCAGAAAATACTAGATTTGGGGATCCTCTCTGTGAGTCGTAAGAGCCAAAGGTCAAGACTCTGTCCCTGAGAAACATAGACACGGAAGGGCCAGGTAGTGGAAAAGGAGTATACAGGGCAGACCTGGAGGAGTGGCCGAAGGGAGATGGAGAAAGGGAGGTGTGGACAGGTGACAAAAGACATCAGAATGGTGTGCTCTGAGCCTTCCTGACCACACCCCTGTCTGTGGTCGCCCCTTATTACTTTCTAGACACCTCCGTATTTATTTCTTTCAAATACTTACAAGACTGAAATTGTATTTGTTAGTGTGTTCTTGCCCCTCAATTTATAAACTTGAGGGCAGGGGTTTTATCTTCTTGTATGTAGTATTCTCAGGGCCTAGAAGAATATTTGGTAGGTGTTCAGTAAGTGCACATTTGTGAGTGGTTATGAATGGAGGGGTTGGCAGTGTGAAATGCTGCTGATAAGGTAAGGATAAAAAATGCCCTTTAGATGTAGCAGGTGTATGGGACATTGATGATTTTGCCTAGGACAAGTTGACGGGGGGTGGAGTTTGCAGTGAATCAGAATGAGTAAGAAGTGAAGGAGTAGACAAGAGTAAGAATAGACAAGGTCATCAAGAAATTTGGCTACGATTGTGGGGAGCAGCACCTAAGAAGGCTATTGTTGGAGGAGGAAGTCAGGGTAAAGGAATTTTTCATTTTGGTTTTTTAAATATATTTTTTATTTATTAATTTTGGGGGGGGGGGAGTGGGGGAGAGAATGAGACATTGATTTGTGTTGTTCCATTTAGTTATGCATTCATTGGTGGTTTCTTGTATGTGCCCTGACCAGGTATCAAACCAGTAACCTTAGCATATTGGGATGATGCTCTTATCAACTGAGCTATCTGGCCAAGGCTTATTTTGTTTTTTAAAGACATGAGAGATTTGAGCATGTTCAGTTGCTGATTGGAAGGAGCCTGTAGAGAAAGATGCTGGGAAGTGAGATAGTGGATGGGGCACAGCTCTAGGAAGGTAGGGGAGGGGAACGAATGCCGAGAGCACAGATGGAGGAATTAGGCTTTAAAAGCAGGAGGCTGCATCCTCTGTTCCCAGAGGAAAGAGAATAATGTGGCAGGGCGGGCAAGGAAATGTGCTTGAGGGGAGTCAAGAGAATTTCATTCTTGTGACTTCTGCATTTTTCTGTGAACCCTCGGGTGAAGCCCTTAGCTGAGCGGAAGGGAGCCTCACACGGTTCTCCCAGCTCACCAAGGCTGGCGGCATGCCCCGCCCCAAGGCATCCCGCCTCAGCCACCTCCCAGAACTGGGAGAAAAGTAGCTTTTATTACTCTCTCAATCCTCCTACCAATGTGTTCCAGACCTCAGTCTCAGGGAAGGGGACGGTTTCCTTGGTGGCTTTATTGTGCCTTAGTGTAGCCAGGATGCCTGCTTCTCCAGGATCAAGGAAGCAGAAGCTGTTGAAAAAGACTGGAGGCCAATAAATAGCCCCTCCGACTGCCTCCCTCTCTGGACATTAGAGGAACTCCCACCTCTCCTTGCCAATCACTGTGGGTGCAATTTGCTCTTTCCTTCAACGTATATTTATAGAGGGCCACCTTTGTGTCAGTCACATTTAGGTACAAGGAATAGAAAGGAAAGTGAAAATCTAATAAGTTAGTTGTGATTATTACTGTGGAGGAAAAGAAGAGCAAGAAGGGTCAGTAGTAATGGGAGATCTTTGGCAGTTTTTGATGGGGTAGTCAAGAAAGGCAGCACCAGGAAGATAACATTTGAGTAGAGCTCCACAGGAAGAGGCCATGCTGCACCCGGGGAAACAGTGTCCCACGCAGAGGGAATAGGAGCGGGGAACATGCTTGGTGTGTTGGATGAACAGCAAGGAGGCCAGTGTGGCTACAGTGGAGTGAGTGACTAGGGAGGAGAAGGGGGTGAGGTGAGGAGGTTGGGCAGGAGGCAGGTTGTGTGGGGCCTCCCAGGCCTTTGGAAGGACCTTTCCTTGAACTCTTACTCTGGGAGAAGCAAGGAGCAGGCTTTGAGCAGAGTGACGTGATCTGACCTGTTTTCTCATTACCGTGGCTACTGTGTGAGGAAAAGACTGAGGGTGGCAGCAGGTAGGCCAGAGAAGGGACATGCAGGCTCCTCTTTTATTTCTCTTTTCTTTTTCTCCAAAGCAAAGAGACTGTTGTGAAGACTGTGCTGCAAGGGCCTTTAAAAGACTGCTAGGCAATGGAAGCTTGGGGTGGTCTGGAGGATTCTCCATGGACCGGCCTTGGGCTGCGCTGAGGCAGAGCGTGGAAGAACCGCGTGGGACAGAGTCTGAGTTGGGAAGCTCTCCATCACGAGCCTCCCATGCAGGGCAGCCCCGCTGCCACCATTGCCTAAAGGACAGTGGCACTCACCACCCGACGGAGTCAGGGTACTTAACAGACTCTGCCTCACGACATGTTAAATGGTTATATAGTTCTGTTTGCTTTTTAAATTTATTGTTGTTTTTGTTATTGTTTTGGTATCTCTGAAGCACCTCTGTTGACATTTGTCCTGGACAGCTTGAATGTACCCCTATGACTGCCCCTGAAAGTTAAGGCAGCGTCTGAGAGGATGGAATACCTCTTTGTGAAAACAAGATGTCATTTTCTGGAAATAAAATGTAAAATTTAATAGTTGCTCAGCTGGACTTTAGTGTATTTGTATTTGTCTTCCTTCCCTTCTAGCTCCCAGACAGTCTTACAAGTAAACACTGGCAGCTTATAAACTGCAACCAAGAAAGTGACTGAATCAGGTGACAGACTCAAGTGAACATCAGCCTTGGAAGCCAAGCCCAAGGTTATTACCATAGCAGATGGGCGCTGTTAAGCCCCTGACCATTGTGTTTCCTTTTCATTCCAAAGGTGGGTCACTGCTTACCTGGTTTCAGGAGGAGCGGATTCCCTTCTTCAGCTGGGGTTTGGAAGTAGTTTCCAAGTCTGTTTTACCAAATGTCAGAAAACTTGGACAATAATTTCATGCGTGTGCTTTTTAAAAAAAAATTAAAAGTCATCTCTCTTGCAACTTCCTAAACAGAAAGAAAACTAGATTGATTGGGAGACAGGAGCTTGGTATTCTTAGGTACCAGGGATGAATGAGATTGAGGGACAATGCAGGAAGTTCAAGAGTAGTCATTTGAAACAAGCTCTCTGGTAGGATTGTGAACTGTATTATGACATTCAATGATTTGCTTCTAGGTGGAAAGATATGTTTCCTTTATCTTTTTATGCCTACCTGGAGAATCATTCTTTGTATTTTTCATAATGGAGTCAAAGCTATTGACTCGCCAACTTTTTAGGATGGTTGGTTTTTCCCTTTGTTGAATATGCAGTTAAATTGTGATCCTGGAGTCTCTAGTCTTCATATCTGTCTTTCTTACAGTGTGTACTAATTGAAATACTAGTGTGGTCAAGGAATAAGTAAATGTAGAAAACAATACTTTAAAAATATCTATCATAACCACATCAGAAAAATGCTGGGGAAACAAAGAAAGAAAAGATTATTTCCATCTTAATGTGATAATCTCCTGTTTATCCTATACATGTGTTTTGTTTTATGATTGCATGAGCATATATAAATTTTTACTTATTCATTATTTTTTAGTTCATATATCATAATCACTTTTAGAAGAGTACAAATACACATTTTTAAATTTTTTATAAGAATTTTTTTAAGCCAAACTGACAAAATATTCCAGGGGGCAAGATCTCAAATGCTCCCCAGATAAGTTTTTTTTGACTAGGTAATATGACCACATGGTGTGAAATCCAAAGGTACGAGAGGACCTAAATTGAAAAGCCTGTCGCTCTTGTCCCCATTGACCACTTCCCTGCACAGGCAATGAATGAGTGTTCCCAGCTCTCCGTGTGTCCTTCCAGAGATCCTCCCTCTGTATATAAACAGAGACACATAGGTGGTCGTTTTCTTTCTTTTGCACAAATGATAATAAACTACACTATTCTGTCCCTGGCTTTTAGTGATAGTTCCATGTCAGTACATAAGGAACTTCCTCTTTCTTTGTTACAGCTGCCAATTATTCCACTGTGTGTTGGTAACAAAATTTGTCTTTCCAGTCTGTGATCTAGGTTGCTTCAAACCTTTTACTCTTTCTTTTTTTCATACAGCCTCAAAGTTCTATTAAATCTCAGAATACATACTTTTATGTATGTAAATACATAAGATAGATAAGTAATTGATTATGCTATCACAGTTGTCCCGGGGTTTTTTCCTTTCCTTTATTCCCCATCACCCTCTACACCGCCCCACCCTCCAGCATTCCCCCTCTTAGTTCATGTCCATGGGTCATACACATAAGTTCTTTGGCTTCTCCATTTGCTATACTATTCTTAACCTCCCCCTGCCTATTTTGTACCTACTATTTATGCTGCTTATTCCCTTTACTGTTTCCCCCATTCTTCCCTCTCCCCCTTCTTTCTGATCTCCATTTCTGTGATTCTGTTCCTGTCCTAGTTGTGTGCTAAGTTTGTTTTTGTTTTTGTTTTAGGTTCAGTTGATAGCTGTGAGTTTGTTGTCATTTTACTGTTCATAGTTTCGATCTTCTTCTTTTTCTTAGATAAGTCCCTTTAACATTTCATATAATAAGGGCTTGGTGATGATGAACTCCTTGAACTTTACCTTCTCTGGAAAGCACTTTATCTGCCCTTCCATTCTAAATGATAGCTTTGCTGGAGAGAGGAATCTTGGAGGTAGGTCCTTGTCTTTCATGACTTCAAATACTTCTTTCCAGCCCCTTCTTGCCTGCAAGGTTTCTTTTGAGAAATCAGCTGATAGTCTTATGGCAACTCCTTTGTAGGTAACTCGCTCCTTTTCTCTTGTTGATTTTAAGATTCTCTCCTTATCTTTAATCTTGGGTAACTTAATTATGATGTGCCTTTGTGTGTGCTTCCTTGGGTCCAACTTCTTTGGGACTCTGAGCTTCCTGGATCTCCTGGAAGTCTATTTCCTTCACCAGATTGGGGAAGTTCTCCATTATTTTTTCAAAGAAGTTTTCAATTTCTTTTGCGTCCTCTTCTCCTTCTGGCACCCTTGTGATTCAGATGCTGGAGTGTTTAAAGTTATCCCAGAGGTTCCTAAGCCTCTCCTCATATTTCCGAATTCTTGTTTCTTCATTCTGTTCTGGTTGAGTGTTTATCTCTTCCTTCTGCTCCCAATCGTTGATTTGAGTCCTGGTTTCCTTCCCTTTACTGTTGGTTCCCTGTTCATTTTTCTTTATTTCACTTTGCATAGCCTTTGCTTTTTCTTCCATTTTGCGACCATACTCAATCAATTCAGTGAGCATCCAGATTACCAGTGTTTTGAACTGTGCATCTGATAGGTTGGCTATCTGTTCATCGCTTAGTTTTATTTTTGGAGCTTTGATCTGTTCTTTCATTTGGGCCATATTTCTTTGTATCAGCAAGTCTGTTACTTTGGAAGGGGCAGAACCTTATGTATTCACCAGGGCAGGACAACCCAGGCTGCTGCATTGTGACACTGGGGGGGAGGGAACAGTGCCGCTTGCTTGGCTCTCGATGGCTTTCAGTCACTTCCCCTGCTACCCACAAGCAAATTGGGCCCTTCTGGTGCTGATCCCCATGTGGGTGGGTTTGTGTAGGTTCTAGGACCCTGTGGGTCTCCAACGAACTCTCCTGTGAGGCTGAGAGTTTTTCCCGCTGCTGCAACCTCCACAGGTTTTTACCTCCAGAGGTTTTGGGGCTTGCTTTTCCTGCACTGGAACCCTGGATTGCATGGTCTGTCTTGCTGTCCAGCTGTTCCTCTGGTTTATCTGCATACAAATGTGGGACCGCCCAGTCTGCCAGCTGCTGCCTCACCTGCCCAGTCCTCCAGCTGACGCCTTGCCACGTGTCCTCTCTGCCTGGCTTCCCGTCTCCACTCCTCCTACCTGTCTGGATGAATGTTTATTCTTTAACTCCTTGGTTGTCGGACTTCCATACAGTTCAATTTTCTGGCAGTTCCAGTTATTTTTTGTTTTTAAATTTGTTGTTGTCCTTCAAAAGAAGGTTGTGTGAGGGGGGCAAAGTGTATCTACCTATGCCTCCATCTTGGCCGGAAGTCTCTAAATCTCCGAATATATACTTTTAAGTAAAACAACAAAAATGACAATGACAAAAATATATAAAATCCATAAAGTGAAGAAGAAAAAAGGAAAACTGGAAATCCACATTCTGGGGGTTCTCTATTTAAATCTAAGAGCCTCACATCTGTTTCTTTAAAAAATATTTATGGATATAACTTTCTAAATGTTTGTTAGTACTAGTGTTGTAAGTCTGGTTCCACAATAATCTATAATGTAATCACTTCCATCTGAAGGTCTAACAATCTGCACTGAAGTCAGAATGAAGTCCACTAGGCTTCCCACTCCATACAACCTTGCAGTGCAAAACTCCAGTGAACCCAAGGCAGAGTGTCCAGGGAAAAATCAATCTGCTCCCAGCCATCCAAGAAAAAGACAGTACAGCTGCCACTTTGTATGACTAGCCATATACATTTTGACAAGATATGGTCTTGAGAAAATTAACTTCAAAATATGTTTCATTGCCCCTGAAACTCCGTACAAGTTATATTGGGTGCTGGAAAACAGAACTGTGAAAACATGGCTTTTATAATTGTAAGGTTAAGTGGCTCTTATGTAACATTGTTTATTCTTTAGATATTTACATATATATTGCCCTACTTTGAAGTCCTCACACTTGTGTCCCTTTGCCCCCAGTGGAAGTGGCGGCAAGCCTCCAAGCTCCCGTGGTGACTGAAACAAGCCCCAGGGCACCCCTATTGTGGACCAGTGCATCCCACTTTTTATGAAACAATGCTGCAGCGAACACCCTTATATTCAAACATCCACAATTAGAGGAAAGATTCTCAACTCCAAAAGCCTGAAAACCTTCTGTGGAGACGGATTTCACAGACTGACCATCTTCTCCCTGGATGGCCGGACACAGCGACTTGCAGCTTCTCCCTTCAGAACACATTTCTCTCAAGGGTGCCACACAGGTTAAGAA
Source organism: Pteronotus mesoamericanus (assembly GCF_021234165.1). Taxonomy (NCBI): domain Eukaryota; kingdom Metazoa; phylum Chordata; class Mammalia; order Chiroptera; family Mormoopidae; genus Pteronotus; species Pteronotus mesoamericanus. The sequence continues at coordinate 7,345,075 of NW_026555085.1, forward strand.
AGTGAGCTCTTAAATACAGACTTAAAAAAAAAAAAGAAAACTTTTAAAATTCAGAGTGCTGGGGTTTGCATCCCAGCCCTGCCATTTGTAACTGTGTGACATTGGGCAAATTAATCAACCTCTCTGAGCCTCAGTTTCTTCATCTCTGAAATACCCTAATGTGAGAGCTTATATAATTTTTCCCGTCACTGCACTGCTCACAAACAGAGATTTGAGTGTTCTATTTTTAAAAGACACAAACCAAAAATTAACCCAAACTTTTGCATTATTTCTCTGAGCTACAGTATGTTCTTTCCCTGGAGAGATATCTGATATTAAATATCATCTACATTTTGCTTGCCTAGAAAAATACATGGTAACTTTTCTGCCTTGCAGCACCAAACCACAGTATAGCTGAGCCCCACCGCTGTGCAAACTGGCTCTAATTAGAGGCCTGTTCTCTAAACAGGGCTCGGAGAAACTGGTAAAGAGGGGATGTTTCACATTCTGGCTTTATTAAGCAGATGAATGTAGCCAGCTAGCTCTGTGAAGTGCTTTGCAGTGAGTGGCAGGTGTCCCATATCCATCTGATTACGTTAACCTAGAAAGGGCTCATACTCTGCCTCTAGGCGAGCTTCATCCCAGCAATCAGACTGCACCAGGGCAGGGACTTTGCCCTTTGTGGGTTGGATAGCTGGATACCTGTCCTCTGTTCCTCTGATTGGAAGCTGCTGTTTTTATAAAAAGACCTAAATCCCCTCATTATCTCCAGCTCTTCTCTTTTACTACTTTTTCCTCCTCTGTGAACAGTGACCCAGGCAGTCGCCATAGCTGCAAGAGTGCCTGGGATGGGCAGCTCCCTCCAGCTACCTGTTTGCTTTTTACAGCCTGACCCCTGAGAGAATCCCGCCACTTCTTACCTAGGATAACCTAGGAACTCAGTGGTGCCCTAGTTTTAAGAGGAGGAACTTGCACTGTGGTCCTAACCTAAAGAGATTAGCAGAACCCTGGAATTACTGTCCCTTACCCAGAAATGCAAGCTTGTTCACAGGTGCAAGGGCCTGACTTGAGCAGCCTGCCACTGCGGTTACAGCAGCCCAAGGGCTTGCTCTTCTGAACACCAGTTAGCGTCTTTCAAAGACAGAAAGCTTCCCCTGTACTCAACGCTTCCTGATTTTTCCCATAAATGGAAATTCAGGCAAAAGGATTAGGGATTCCTGGGGAGACGATGGAGCCTTGTGTTGATGGAAAATAATGAACTGCTAGGTGCTGCTGATTCTGCAGTTTAGAAGAGCATATGAATCCTAAGAAAGGGCTGGGCCTGCGGTGGGTACTCAATAGATACTCAGATTCAGCATCCCCCAACAGTGCCCACCAACGGTTATCCGAGTTCATTAATTCCTAAGCAACATTTTCTGCTTGCTGTGGCTTTAGCGAAGTCTAACCCCGATTCCCACCTCAGACCCAGTTTCTAGGCCCAGCATCCCTGCTGTCCACTTCCCTTCGGGTCTGTGAATGCTTTAATCTGGCGTGCCTTTTTTTGTCCCCAGATTTGGCCACAGAATTAGTGGCCAAATCCTGAATTCTAGATGTTTCCAACAAAATTAATTCAGCAATAGTTTTTGGATGCCCATTCTTTACTAGGTGTTTAGGGTATGGCACCTAACGAAGCAAAAAAAGGTGTTGAACCTACATTCTACTAAGGGGTCAAAAATCAAAACTTCCCACAAAGATTTTATTAGATTCTCTGGGGGTGGTTTAGCAGTATATCCTCACATTTATAAACTCCAGGCAGAGCCTGTAGGCTGTACAGGGCCACACCAAGATATAAAGCTAGCATTTCACACCTCCAAGACCTGGGTTGCCGGAGCCTTCTTGGTTTGCTGCTCCTTTTACCTCCCCTTAGGATGTAGGGACCAGCTCTTTGGAGATCAAGCTCTCCCGGGCCTCTACCCAGCCCCTGCCAGGGGCCTTCAAGGCATCTCTGAAGCAAGTCTGGGCTTTAAGCAGGGAGGATATGCCCTGAAAGTCCCCTCAGCACCACACAAGAACACCGCAGTCCTGGGTAGACAAGCACCCAGGAGCACTAGAACACTAAGGGAGCCCCAGGTGACACTGCTTCAGTGTCACCAGGCAGATATAGTCAGGTGTTTCTGAAGTGAATATTGACAGCAAACTTAACCTGGTAATGGATGGGACTGGACAGGTTTTCAGGACATTCTAAAGCAAAGAGGTTTGTCACACTTTTGACCCATTCTCTTCCCTTCAAAAGCTCTGGTAAGACCAGGACAGGGAATGCTCCAGAAGGTAAAGGAGGTAAGAACAAGAGAGAATGGAAGGCTCTCTCTGAAATATTAGGGTGGAGAGAGAGAACTGCATCCTTAACCTCGCCCTCTTCAGGTGACCTGTCTTATAAGGAGCTTCCTGAGAGAATACATACCACACGTCTTGAAATCCAGGCCTTGGACAGAATGCACAAGTACTCAGGCTTTCCTCCCCTCTTCTCAAAGTCTTTCAGTAGCTCTCTAAATACTGCCCTGGCCATTGCTCTTTCCCTCCCTAATCCATTTTTCCACACCGTATCCCAAGGTGGCTTTCTGAAATATATGTGAGATCATGTCTCAGCCGCCTTTGTCTCTTTTTGAGTCATAAACAAATAACTTACAATTTCTAAACCTCAGTTTCCTCATCTGTAAAATGGGGGAAATAATAACTATCTCATGGAGTTTATTGTGAAGATTAAATGAAACTGTAGCATAGTGCCTGGCACATGGCAAGAGCTCATCAAATATTCGCTATTTACATTATTGACATTGGAGAGAACTTAAATCGACCAATTTGCAGAATAGCCACATAGTCTAGAGGTTATGAGCATTGCCTGGGAGTCAGACATACCTGGGTTTGAATTCCAGCTCTGTCTTTACCACACATATGAGCTCAGGCAAGTCAATTAATCTATCTTCTGGTTTCCTTTCCAGAAAAGAATAAAATCTTTCTTCCCAGGGCTTTTTGTTAGGGTGAAATGAAATAATGTATGCACATCAGAATTAGGTTTTGCTAATACAGGGCCCTAAACACCGTCCCCCCACCCAAGCAAGAAGCTGAAGGGAGGCTCTATTGTTATTAAGGGCTCAAGTTCTTTCTCTCTTACCATCCTTAGTGGTTGCCTAATAATCCAAGACAGCAGCTATATTTGAAGTTTTAACACTCCCCAGAAGCTTTGCCTAACAATTTCTACTTATATAGCATTGGCCGGAACACAGTATATGGCAACACCTAGCTGCAAGGGAGGCTGGGGTTATAGTTTTTCAGCCTGAAAAACTGCCATCAAGAATGAAATAGGTTTCGTTAAGTAAGTAAGCCTTCTGCCAAAAGGCACATGAGTGAACTTGGAAGTGGATCTTTCAGTGCAGGCAAGCCTTAGTCCTGGCCAACAGCTTGACTTCAATCTCATGAGAGACCTTGAGTCAGTAACCACTGAGATAAGCCACTTCCAGATTCCTCACCCTCAGAAACTGTGTGAGATAATAAGCATTGTTTTAAGCTACTGAATTTGGGAGCAATATGTTATGCAGCAATAGATAACTAATACAATGGACAAAAACCCCCAGTAATATTAGTATTATCTGTGACTTTGTCACCAATAGAAACTGTACACATTTTCATAACACATTAAAATTGCTATAGATATTTCAAAATATTATTTATACTCATAATTACTTCTGACTTACAGTATTATTAGATCTACTACTAGATTATACATGACTGCAGGCCCCATCCACTTCCATTTATGTGATATAGCTGGCTAGCTATTGGGTAACTCTACACTTAGTAGTTGGTGTTTCTCACCTTGATAACTCAGTTATCTTTGTGGCTTTCCAGAAATTTCTATCAAATATTATTTATTTATCAAACAAACAAACAAAAGAGGGCAAATTGTTTCCATTGTTGGTTCAAGTTTTGTGAGCCAACGATTCAAATGAGAATTCTTAACTCTCAATTAGGCAGCTTGCCCTTCTGTAACATGAACAAGTGTGATGTCTAGAGGGTGAACTAGGCAGTTGCAAACATGTCTGTGGTTGAGGTAACAGTTACAGGATGTTATGTAAGTTAATTTGTTTTTTAATAACACGTGATACAGGTCATTAGAGAGTTAACAATTTCCGTGAGTAGCAGAGGTTCTTTTACTTTTCCCCTTAAACTCCCTTTTTGTACATTGTCCATATTTTGAAGTAAAGGCATGAACACACAATATATTGCATAGATAGTATATGTCTATTATTTTTCCTTGGAATATACTAAGCATTTAAAATAATAAAACTGAAAGCAGAACTCCCAAGTATGCCCAAGTGAAGGGAACAACATAACTTTTCCTCAAGAATAAACTAGTGACAAAGTAACAGCTGACAAAAGAGAAATATTGGAAAAAATAACCATTTTAGTCCCCCAGAACCAAACAAAATCATACAACAATTTGAGAAGCATTTATGCTTGAAAAGCTGCTGAACTTCAGGTAAGAATGATGGGATTTTGTGGCACAGTGGCCCGTGGCTGCTCCATCACACTCCTCCTCTGCTTATCTGACACAGAGGTTCTAAATTTGGGGACATTCAGGACCAGCAACTTCTCTGCTGGGACCAATTGGGGCTCACTCAGTTCAAAGCAGAGGACAGTGACATTCTCATAGGCAGGCAAGTGAGGAGGGCCAATGGCTCTACTAGCTTGAGGTTGTAGTCTTGGGTCACATGAGTTCCCAGCAGAGGTTGCATGCATGCCCTGAGGAGACCAGAAAGGGCTCAAGTTGGCTCCACACTCCTGACCAACACTGAGGTTATATGTATGTGCAAAGGAGATACAAAAGGGCCCAACAGAAAGTAAATTCAGGATAAGATTTGAAAATGGCCTAAACTTTTAAAGTACTCCCCTACCCATACATAGACCTATATCAGTGGAGGACGGAAGACCTACTGGCTTGAGGTAGTTGAACAGTGGCTGACCACTAAGCTACACAGGTAGGGGACAAAGAAACAAAAATAAGAATAAAAATAACAAAAGAGAACAGAGACATCAACAGGTGCACACTGCAGGAGAGGCAGATTTCATGGACTTAGTCCAGACAAGTTATTAAGTAGAGAAATAATAAAAACAATTACAATAACAATAACCTGTGAGGGGAGGGAATTAGAATCCAGCATTGTTAACAAGATATCATCTAAAATGTTTAATTTTTCAACAACAACAAAAAAATACTCAAAGAAATACTGAAGAGGAAAAAAGCAGTTAATATAAACTGACTCTGAGTGACCACAGAGATGAACTTAGCAGGCAAAGACTTCAAAGAGGATATTATATTTATGTTCTAAGAACTAAAGGAAATTATGTTTAAAGAAGTAAAAGAAAGTATGACAACAATGAATCAACAATGGAGATTCTCAATAAGGTGAAAGATCTTGTTTGTTTGTTTTTAAAAAAGGACCAAAGGATATTCTGGAATTCAAGAATATACCCAATAAATTTAAGTAAAAAAAATAATAAAGAAAGAAAGAAACAAAGAAGGAACGAAAGAGAGAACGCAGTACAGTTAACCCTCTAACTTTATTTTCACTCCACAGTTGGTAATCCCTGCGCACATGGGGCCAATTTATAAATTATACATGGATTTTCAAGTGCATGGCTGGCTGGCACCCCTTGTCCCTGTGTTGTTCTGCATTAATTGTAATGACTGAAAACAATCTATACCTTTAATTAAATCACTATCCAAATCCCAACAACATTCTCTTCTTCAGAAATAAACCCATCATAAAGTTCATCAAAATCTCAAGGGACCCCATAGCCAAAATAATCTTGGAAAAGAAAAACAAATGAAAGGGTTCACACTTTTTGCTTCAAAATTTACTACAAAGCTACAGTGAGCAAAACAGTGTGATACTGGCATAAAGAAAGACATACAGATCAATGGAATAGAATAGAAAACCCAGAAATAAATTCTTGCACATATGACCAAATAATTTTCTTAAAATATTTTTTAATTTTTAAATTGGAGTTGATGTACATTATTACCTTACTTTTGAGTGTACAACCCAGTGATTAGGCATTTATATAACTTACAAAATGATCACCCCGATAAATCTAGTACCCATCTGACACTATACATAGTTATCACAATATTATTGACTGTATTTTACATCCTTGTGACTATCCTGTAACTACCAATTTGTACTTCTTAATTTGTTCACCTTTGCACCCATCCTCCAAGCCCCCTCCCATCTGGCAATTGTTAAAATGTTTGTCAAGGGCTCAGTGGCACAGCCTCCCAAGTTACCAGAGATAAGTGCTCCAAGTGTGCCACCCCCGCAGCCCCCATTGTGGGCTGTATGCACTCTGCTGTTATAGGTGAGCCTCAATTACTATTAGCACATCAGTGGGATGGATTAACCCACAGGCTGATTGGCTGCAAGGACTGCCTGTGACCATAGAGGAGGAGCTGCTGTGCAGGGGCCGACCCCGTGGAGCAGGACTCACTTCAGTGGGACTCTGGTGCTTGATGAGCTTCTCCTTGAATGTCTCACTTATTGGTATGGCTGGGTGGTGCTCTGGCATGGTCTGAAGCTGTCCACCAGGTGTGCTGGCTTTGGGGCCTCCCAGGAGGTGCAGCCAAGATCAGCCACCACCTCGGTCCTGCTCAGGGCCACCTGGAATGAGCCACAATGCAACCTGCAGATTACTGCTACTTGGTTGGGCTTGGAGGTGCCTGGGGAGAGGCCAGGCTGAAAACGAATGGCCAAATGATTTTTGTCAAGGATGAACAATGTCATTCAATGAAGAAACAGTGTTGGGAAAACTGGATATCCATGTTCAAAAGAATGAAGTTGGATCCTTATCTTACACCATCTGCAAAAATGGACTCAAAATGGAATCAAGGCCAAAATGTAAGAGCTAACACTATAACACTCTTGAAAGAAAAAAAACGGGAGAATCTTCATGACATTGAATTTAGCAATGAGTGATTTCTTGGATATGACACCAAAAACAAAGGCAACAAAACAGAAGATAGGTTTATTAGACTTTGTAAAAATTAAAGCCTTTAACCCTAGCTTGTATGGCTCAGTGGATTGAGTGCCAGCCTGTGAGCAAAAAGGTTGCTCATTCAATTCCCAGTCAAGTCACATGTCTGAGTTGAGGGCCTGGTCCCCAGTTAGGGGCAAGCGAGAGGCAACCTATTGATGTCTCTATTACACATCAATGTTTCTCTCCCTAAATAAATAAATAAAATCTTTAAAAAAAATTAAAACCTTAAGTGTATCAAAGAACACTATCAACATAGTTAAAAGGTAATGTATTAATTTGGAAAAAATATTTTTAAATCATATATCTGAGAAAGAAGTAAGATCCAAAATATATAAAGAACTTCTACAACTCAACAACAAAGAAATTAAATAACCCGATTCAAAAACGGGCAAAAGACTTGAATTGGCGTTTCACCAAAGAAGGTAATGGGCAATAAGCATATTAAGAAAAATCACTAATCATTAGGGAAATGCAAATAAGAATAGTGAGGTTGAGATATCACTTTACACCCATGAAGATGGCTGCTATAGAAAAACACACACACACAAACACACACACCACAAAATCCCTCAGAAAAATACCAAGTACTAGTAAGAATGTGGAGAAATTGGAACCTTTGTGCATTGCTGCTGGGGATGTCAAATGGTACAGCTCCTCTGAAAAACGCTATGGCAGTTACTAAAAATATTAAACATAAAATTATCATATGATCCAGTAATTCCCCTCTGGGTAAAGACCCCAAAGAATTGAAAGCAGGTACAAAAAAAGATACATATACACATATTTTCACATAAGTTTATTCATGATAACCAAAAGATGGAAGCAATCTGAGTGCCCATTGATGGGTTAATGGATAAACAAAATGTGGCTTATACATTTAACGGAATGTTATTCAATCTTAAAAAGGGAGGAAATTCTGACACATGCTACAACATAAATGAACCTTGAAGACATTATGCTAAGCAAAGATAGCCGATCACAAAATGACAACTATTGTATAATTACACTATTTTGACTACCTAGAATAGGCAAATTCATAGGGATAGAATGTAGAATGGTGGTTTTAAGGACTGAGGGGAGGGTAGAGTGAATTTTTGTTTAACAAGTATCATAGTTTCAGTTTGGGAAGAAGAAAAGTTCTGATGGTTGCACAACAATGTAAATGCACTTAATGCCACTGAACTATACATTTAAAAAGGGTTAAAATGGGCCCTGGCTGGTGTGGCTCAGTGGGTTGAGAGCCGGCCCGTGAACCAAAGGGTTGCTGGTTCAATTCCCAGTCAGGGCACATGCCTGGGTTGCAGGCCAGGTCCCCAGTAGGGGGCATGAGAGAGGCAACCACACATTGATGTTTCTCTCCCTCCCTTGCCTTCTCTATAAATACATACATACATACATAGATAAAATAAAAAGGAAAAAAGCTTTCAAAGCAAATATTTAAAAAATAAAAATGGTTAAAATGGTAAATTATATGTTATGTATGTTTTACCACAAAAAGGACAACTAAATTAAAAATTCATTAGAAGGGCTTAGCAGAAGATTCTAAATGACAGAAAAAAGAATCTGTGAACTTGAATCAAATAAGTAGAAATTAGCCAGTCTGAAGATTGAAGAAGAATGAACAGTACTCAGAGACTTGTGGGACAACACCAAGCATACTAACATATGCCTAGCAGTTGTATCCAAAGGGGAGGAGAGAAAGAGAGAAAGATTGGCTTTTTAAAAAAATAATGGTCAAAAGCTTTTATATCTGATGAAAACATGTGTCTATATAACCAACAATACAACAGACCTAAAGATTAATACAAAGAGATCTGCGCCTAGATGCCTCATTATCTAATTGTTGAAAAACAAAGAGAAAACTTAAAAGCAACAATAGAAAACTGACATGTACAAGAGGAAAATGTATTAATACAATACGCTGACTTCTCATCTGAAACCTTGGAGGCCAGAAGACGGTGGAATGACATGTTCAGTGTGCTGAATGAAAATTTCTAGATTCAGCAAAACTACCCTTCAATAGTGAAAGTAAAGTAAATTCTTAGATAAAGATAGAAGATTTGTTGCTATCAGAGTTGCCTTATAAGATATGCTAAAGGAATTCTTTTAGACTAAAAGGAAATGACCCCATAAAATGACTCAAATTCACAGGAAGAAAGGAGGAGCACCAGAAATGGTAAATATCTAAGTTGATGTGACTCCATAAACATATTTTTGCTCATTTCTTAACTATCTTAAAAACATAAGATTATATAAAGCAATTATTATAACACTGTGTTACTGTGTGACATAATATTATGTATGCTAAAACTGTGGGAAAAAAAACTGTCACTGATATAAAAAACAGGAGCCATTTTTTCTAGGAAGGTAGAGAAAGCCATTCAATGTCATGTGCAATAATAGCCAGATTCTTGGAAGGTTACAAGTCTTGAGCTACTGATGCTAGAATCCATATTCTATCTGAGGACTAAAGGTCATTAAAGGTGATAAAGCCAGATAAAGTATAAAATTTGTCTTGTTTTATAATATACACATTTTTTTATCCTCACCTGAGGGTATGCTTATTGATTTTAGAGAGGGGGAAAGGAGGGAGAGAGAGAGAGGGAGAGAAACATTGGGGAGAGAGAGAAACATCAGAAAGGGAGAGAAACATTGATGCGAGAAACATCGATGGGTTGCCTCTCACACACATCCAGACAGGAGACCAAACCTGCAACCTAGGCATGTGCCCTGACCAGGAATTGAGCCCATGACCTTTCGGTTTATGGGATGATGCCCCAACCAACGGAGCCTCCTGGCCAGGGCTATATATTTCTTGAATATTTTATTTAGCATACTAATTACTTATTTTTCTGTAGATTAATAAAAACAATGAAAAAAACCATAAAAAAGCAAGCTTCAAAAATGTCACTTTGATCATTATAATAAATAACATTAGTAAAATATAATGACCTAATGCTATTATAGCCATACACACACACACACACACACACACACGTTAGGGAGAATTTTTCCTTCTTACTTACAATAGAATGTCAACCACTAAAGTCAGAAAGAATGATGGTATTAGAAAGCCACAACTGAGTAGATGTCACAGTAAAAATTGGTTCAGGCAAGAGTCATCACTGAATGCTGAAACTAGTTGGTACAACTTTAATGAAGTGCAGAACATTTACATAGTTTCAAAATACTTATTATTTGCAAAGGGAAAAAATAGTAAGTTTACAGTGGAGGAACTTGATAGACACACTCTTAAACAGGTGACCCAAATTACCATCACTACTAATAGTACAAACTGACTTATTCCCCGGCCCCATAAGAGGGACACAGTATCATTTCTTTGGTACCCTTGACAAAAGTATATAACTGCAATTTAATTATGAAGAAACAATAGGCAAATTGAAATTGCTGAGCATTCTACAAAATAACTCTTTTAAAATGTCAAGGTTATGAATGACAAAGATTTATTTTTTTAAATTTTAAATCATGTTTATTCTATTACAGTTGTCTCAATTTTACCCCCTTTACCCCCCTCCACCCTTCCCACCCCCATCCCCCACTTCCACAGTCAGTTCCCACTCTGTTGTCCATGTCCGTGTCCATACGTGTTCTTTGTCTAGTCCCTTCTCCTTCTTTTCCCCATTGTCCTCTTTCCCCATCCCCTCTAGTCACTTTCGGTCTGCTCCATGTTTCCATGCCTGTGGTTTATTTTGTTCATTAGTTTATTTTGTTGACTATAGTCCACTTATAGGTGAGATCATACAGTATTTGTCTTTCACCAACTGCCTTATTTCACTTAGCTTAATACTCTCCAGTTCCATCCATGTTGTCGCAAATGGTAGGAGTTCCATCTCTCTCTCTCTCTTTCTTTCTTTCTTAAATGCAGATTGATTTTATTTATTTTTTTACTGTCAAGGTTAATTATAAAATATTAAAAAATTTAAAACCATTATAAAGCCTTAGCAATTAAACCAACATGAAACCAGCACAGAAATAATCAAGTAGATCAATGAAATATAATGAACATTGTAGAGACAGACATATCTATCTAACAATGTAATATATGATTAAGTTGATATTTCAAATCAATGGGTAAAATAGGCTTATTCAACAAATAAGGTGCATGGACCACTATTACTTGAAATAAAACAAATATAGATCCCTATTTCACACATGATACAAGAAATATTCAGGTGAGTTAAAAATCAATATGTAGAATCTAAGGAGTTTTAAGAGAAAATACAAACTAACATTTTTCTTATCCTGAAGTAACATATTCAAACCCAGAAGCTATAAAATAAAATATTGATAATATGACTATATTAAACATTTAAGACTGTACAGTAATATGCATATAAAAAAGTTAAAGGACAAGTAATAGTATAGGAAAGTATTTGCCACACATCTAAAAAAGGGTTAATGGTTTGTTTTGGTTTTTTTAGGGAAACAATTCTACAAACATTTAATCAAAAATGGATAAAGAATACCAAACAGTCATTTAAAGCTTTTTAAAAATAATGGAAATAGGCAAGAAATATACAAAAACAGGTTTAGTTTCAACCAATAATATTCAAGTAACAATTAAAATAATACATCATTGTCACAGTCAGATTAATATGTATTAAAAATATTGGTAATATCAAGTATTGGCAACTGTGAAAGGAACTGGGTACTCACAGACTCTTTTTCTTCATCTTAAAGCAGTCCCTTTAGCATATTTTGCAGTGCTGGTTTGGTGGAGGTGTATTCTTTTAACATTCTTTTGTTTGGGAAATTCCTTATTTTGCCTTCCATTTTAATTGAGAGCCTTGCTGGATAGAACAGTCTTGGATGCAGGCCTTCGCTTTTCATGATTTGGAATATTTCTTGCCATTCTCTTCTGGCTTGCAGTGTTTCTGTTGAGAAGTCAGCTGTCAGGTTGTCCTGCATTTCCCTAAGTGCCTCTTCATTCTTTTTGAGTCTTTTTTCATTTTCTTGCTCTTTCTGGGAGCTTTTATCTACCTTATCCTCCAGCTCACTGATTTGATCCTCGGCTTCCTCTAGCCTGCTTTTGATTCCTTTTACTGTGTTCTTCAATTCAGAAATTGTATTCTTCATCTCCTCTTGTCTCTTTTTGATAGTTTCTATGTCCTTTTTCATGCTGATATAGTTTGCAGTAAGTTCCTCGTCGTTTCCCTGTAGTTTTTGGTAATTCTCTCTGAGCTCACTGAGCTCATTGAGCTTCCTTAGAAATGTTGTTTAGAACTCAAAACTCAATATCTAATAGTTTACTTGCCTCTATTTCATTTAGTTCTCTTTCTGGGGATTCCTTCTTTCCCTTTGAGTGGGGGATATTTCTTTGCCTTCCCATTATTTGTGAGACTCTTCTCTTTTGCTTCTGCTTCTTAAGTTGACCTGTCTTGATTTCCTGACTTTGCGGTATGAACTTCTGTGGTAGGAGACAGCTGTTTATACTTTCTGGATCTGCCTCTGATGATGTCTGATGTTGTCCCTGTCTGATCTTTGGCAGTCTGTTTGAGACTTCTAGGAATCTACTATTTGTGGCTGTCTCCTTTAGCTGTTAATCTAGTCACTCTGCACTCGGCAGCCTGCCTTAGACAGCTCAGGGCAGGGCAGAGTCCCTCCTGGGGGTGGGGTTATTGGGTCTTCTCATGCTGCTGTATGGGGGAGGAGTCAGCACTGGGATCCCACTAAGTACTCTCTCCGTTCTCTCCCCAATGCCTCTGTCCCCAGTATCTTCAAGTGTCTCCAGACAACTCTATGCCCCCTTTAGCCAGAGATCTAGTAAGGCTGCCTATGGCATAGATCTACTATCTATGGCTGCCACTCTACATTCAGCAGGTGGCTTAGACACCACAGGGCAGGGCAGAATCCCACCTGGTGGCAGGGCTATTGAGTCCTCTGAGGCTGCTGCCACTCAGGGGTAGTGGTTTCTGCCTGAGCAAGATGGTTGCTGCTGCATGGGGGATGAGTCAGCACCAAAATCCCACCAACTACTCTCTCAGTTCTCTCCCCAAATCCTCCTTCCCCAGAGTTTTCTCAGGCATCTCTAGCCCAGTCTGCTCCCGCCTTGGCCAAAGACCAGGGTAAGTGGCTGCAAATAAAAATTTATGCATTGGCCCTTTAAATGGCTCTTTGCATCTCCAGCCGCCTATCTCTGGCAGTGAGCATCCCTGCCACTTTTCGCAGCTGGGTGTTTTCTGTGTACTTTTTGGGCTCTGGTGCTGTAGACTGGAAATCCTCGCTTTTGGTTCAGACCCCTCTCTTCTTAGGGGGATCCAACTGGCCCTTTCAATATCCTCCTGGTGCTGCTGCCCCTGGGTGCCCCACCTGCCTTCTTGAGTCTCTACCATATTCCTTACCAGTTGGGTTGTACTAAAGCTGATTCTTCTGTCTCCAAGGTTATAAGGCTCCTTTATCACTATTGTTCAGTTGTTTGTTCCAGGTGATTTCTCCACAATTTATTTGTAATTCCAGGTTGGTCCTGGGAGGAGGTCAGTGTGACTTCTACTCACTGCTCTGCCATCTTGATTGTTCTGACAAAGATTTAGAAACTATTCCAATTAAAGAAGACTAAAGAGACATTACATAATTTAATTATGACACTGGATTTGTCCCTGGACCAGAAATTTTCTCATTTTAATGAAGTATAATTGACAAATAAAACTGTAATATATTTAAAATGTCTAACATGATGATTTGATATACATATATATTGTGAAAGGATTCCCTCTCATTGAGTTAATTAACACATTCATCACCTCATATATTTATCTTCTTATGTGTGTGAAAACATTTAAATTCTACTCTCTTAGTAAATTTTAATTATACAATGCAGTTATCAACTAGAGTCACCATGTTATACATTAGATCCACAGACTTTATTCATCTTATGACTGAAAGTTTGTATCCTTTTTCTAACCTCTCTCTATATATCCCACCTCCCAGCCCCTGGCAATGTCTTTTCTATTTGGTTTGTATGAATTCAACTTTTCATTTTTTTCAGATTCCAAATGTAGCATTTGCCTTTCCTTGTCTGTCTTATTTCACTTAGCATAATGCCCTCCAGTGTCGTCCATGTTGTTGCAAATCACAGTATTTTTTCTTCTTTTAAGCCTGAATAATGGTCATGTATATAAACACACACACACACACACACACACACACACACACACACATACATACAAGGGCAAAACTGGGTTTACAGTTGTTTGCATGGATAATAATACCATTATTAAAAATAACAATAGAATAATAAATTGTGTTTTGCATACCTGCAAAAATTCATCCAAAAATTATTTACTACAAGGGACATTTAAAGACAATTGGTTAAATATTAATAACATCTGCTGATTAAATTATGTCAATGTTAACTTCCTGATTTCTATCCTTTGTTCTTATGAAACAATTAAGTATTTAGGGCTGAAGAGCTATCATACTTGCAATATACTTTCAAGTGGTTCATAAAAACAATATGTATTTATACAGAGAGATGAATGTGTATGTGTGTGAAATGATAATAGAACTATATATATGTAGAAATATGTGTGTAAAGAGAGAAAATGATGAAGTGAATGAGGTAAAATGTTAACAATTGGGGAACCTAGCCAAGGGTATATGGGAATTCTTTGTAGTATTTTTGCAACTTTTCTACAAGTCTGAAATTATGTCAAAATAAATTAAGTAAATTGAATCAAATGTTTTATTTTAGCTTTATTTTTCATCTTTTTATAAATTCAACTTAAAAGGAAATGTCAAAGAAAAGGACAAATGGTGAAAACCAAGTATTAAATTTTTTCACTTGTGTTATTGAATGTGATGGAACGCAAAAGCCATAGTGGTGTGTGGGTGTGTGTGTGTGTAAAAATTAATGTGAATTGAAGTATGGTATCAGAAAAATTGAAAGAGCATCTCATATCTGCCCATCCTGAAAGAGCATCTATATAAGATGTGTCTCTCCACCCATCTCTCAATGTCTTCAGCTCCCTCTTTTTGTTTCCTGTACACACGCTGATGCCATTAAGAAGAATTCTTATTTTGTAAGTCCTTTTGAAACTACAAAGGCTGCGGACATTTTGGAAACAATAAAAATATTTTTTGCCAAGTAAAACTTTGGAAAGAAAACCTTCATCTATTGTATGGAGGAAGCCCCTGAGGTGCTTGGCAACTCATCTAGTCTTGATATTTAAAGAAAAAGGAAACTCTTTGCGTGACACTCTTAACACTGACAGCAAGGATTTTTCTTATAGCCCTGGAAAAGAAGTTTTGTCAACAAACCTAAATGTCATCAACTTTATTAGAGGCAGATCTTGACTCAAATGCATTTGTAAAATTTTTGTACAGATGTGAGAACCACACATGAATTCCATCTCTCCCATACAGAAGTTTGCTGGCCTTCAGGAGGACTTGCCTTCAAATTGCTTTTCAAACTAAGGACAGAAGTTTTACTTCAACTGAAAATTTAAAAAGAAACAAAGAAAATCCACTCTTGAGACATTATGAGAAAAGGAACTTTATCCATACATTGGTTTACTTGGCATATGCTTTTATCCATGTGAATGAGTTAAACATTTCAGTTCAGTGTTATGAAGTCAACATTATAGATACTTCTTAAAAATTAAAAACATTTTTGGTTAAGTGATGGATAAGAAAAAAACTGGAGTATATGCTTTTCTAAAATGGAGTTGTAGTGCAAAACTGTCAGTTTCTTTGGAAAGAAAAATCTGCAAATTTCTGGATCATTTCAGAAGTCTTTCAAAACTTATTTCTGTCTTGATGGCTTCTAAGCTGAAGCATAGATATGCAACTCATTTCTTTTTTATATAACTGAGTAAATAAAGATAAGATGTTGAGCTAACTGAAGAATGAATTCATTAATCTTCATTCATTTATTGGGGAGTAACAACCTATTTGAAGAACTCTGGTATTCCTTGAGAAAGGATTATTCTTGCCTTGATTAAAAAGAACTCTAGAAGCTTTAATCCCATTTGCAACAATAGATCTTTATGAATCTATAAATGGGGATTTTCAACATTGACCATCAAAATAAAAATTAAAAGTTTATTAAATGTCCAACAAAACATGCATGTCAAAGACCATCTCACAATTTGGTCTCTTATTTAAGTTAAATATCAGCTTTTTCAGTTATTTTACTCATATATATGATAATCTTTTTAATGAGGTAAATTTCTCATCCAGTGAAGTTGTTACAGAACAGAAAGCATTTGTACACCCAGCACTAGTGGAGCCAAACACTAAACACCAAGAATAGCAGTAAAGAAATATTGGCTATTTTATTGTGAATGGCACCACCAAGAAGAATGGGAAGCTAATGCTCAAAAGCCTGAACTCCCTGATCCAGGGTTCTGGATGACTTTTTAAGGGTATATGGAGAAGAGGTATACAGAAGCTCTAGTAGGGCAAGTTTTAATTGGAGAACCTTCGAACTTGGTTTACCATAATGCATTATGGTAAAAAGCATTAGCACTGGATCTTTTTGGACAATGGACCTTCTGCTTCTGAAAGATTTCCAGTGTGAAAGTTCCAGAAAGTTCCAGATATGTTCTGGTCGTGTGTGTGTGTGAGTGTGTGTGTGTGTGTGTGTGTGTGTGTGTGTGTGTGTGGTAGGATGAGACTTTGGTCCCAGGTGAAGGTGGAGGTCAAATTCTATCCTCTGGGTATGCTTTGACTGCATGACATGCGTATTTGGTCTGTTGTCTCTGAAAAGCAATCAGTATCAGGAAACAGGATAGCACTATTTTGAGCCAGTTCTGCAGTTACAAAATCACAGATGATAAGAGGACAGTTCCATGAATTTTAAAACAGTTCCATGAGTTTTGACAATGTATGTACCTGGTAACCGTCAAATCAGTCAAGATAGAAAATGTTTCCAGTACCCCAGAAATTCCCTTACAACATTTTTAGTCTGTCCTATAGCCAAACACTGTTGTGAAATCCCTATAGATTAGTTTTGACTGTTCTTGAACTTTATATAAATGGAATCATAGAATATGTACTCTCCTGTGCTTGGTTTCTTTTGTAGATATTAC
The DNA here is from genome assembly GCF_021234165.1 of Pteronotus mesoamericanus. NCBI lineage: Eukaryota > Metazoa > Chordata > Mammalia > Chiroptera > Mormoopidae > Pteronotus > Pteronotus mesoamericanus. The sequence goes on from NW_026555085.1 coordinate 7,362,171, forward strand.
ATTTTTAAAATATATTGTTGTTGATTATGCTAACAGTTTTCCCAGTTTTCCCCCTTTGTTCCCCTTCACCTGGAACCCCCATTCCCTCCAGTAATCTCCCTCTTAGTTCATGTCCATGAGTCATATATATAAGTTCTTCAGCTTCTCCATTTCCTGCACTATTCTTAACATCCCCCTGTCTATCTTTTACCTACCATTTATGCTTTTTTAAAAAAACCTCTGATATTTTAGTTTATTTTTAAAATTTTTTCATTTATTTTTCTTTATTTTTTAAAATGTATTTATTTATTTTTCAAATGCATTTGTCTCCATTTTCCCACCACCACTTTCCCTTGCTCCACACACCCACACCTCCCACCTTCAATCCTTCCCTGTTTCGGCTTTGTCCATGGGCCCTTTACACGTGTTCCCTGACTTGATCCTTCCTCTTCTTTTTCCCATTACCCACCTCCCTCCTTTCCTCTCATTACTGTTGGCTTGTTTTTTCTTTCAATATTGTTGCTTATATTTTTCTTGCTTGTTTGTTTTGTTGATCAATTTCTACTTATAGGTGAGATCATATGGTATTTGTCTTTCACCCCCTGGCCTATTTTGCTTAGCACAGTGCTCTCCAGTTCCATCCATGCTGTTGCAAAGGGTAGTAGCTCTTTTTTTCTGCTGTGTAGTATTCCATTGTGTAAATGTACCATAGTTTTTTGATCCACTCATTTATTGATCCATTTATGCTTCTTAATTGCTGTACCTTCTTCCCCATTCTTCTCGTTCCTCCTCCCCACTGATAACACCTGAAATGATCTCCATATCTATGATTTTTTTCCTGTTCTGATTGTTTGCTTTCTTTAGATTCAGTTGTTGATAGTTGTGGATTTGTTGCCATTTTAATGTTCATAGTTTTGATCTTCTTTTTCTTAAATAAGTCCCTTTAATATTTCATATACTAATGGCTCGGTGATGATGAACTCCTTTAGCTTTACCTAGTCTAGGAGCCACTTTATCTGCTCTTCCATTCTAAATGATACCTTTGGTAGATAGAGTAAACTAGGTTGTAGGTCCTTGCTTTTCATCTCTTTCAACACTTCCTGCCAGTCTCCTCTAGTTGGCAAAGTTTCTTTTGAGAATTCACCTAACACTCTTAAGGGAACTCCTTTGCAGGTAACTCGCTGCTTTTTTCAGGCTGCTTTTAAGATTCTCTCTTTATCGCTAATCTTTGGCATTTTCATTATGATGTGTCTTGGTGTGCTCCTCTTTGGGTCCAAATTGTTCAGGACTTTGTGCTTCCTGGACTTGCATGTCAATTTCCTTCACCAAATTAGGGATGTTTTCTTTCATTATTTTTTCAAATAAGTTTTCTATTCCTTGCTTTTCCTCTTCTTGTTCTGGTATCTGTATGATTCAGATGTTGGTACATTTGGAGATGTCCTAGAGGTTCCTTATACTATTCTCATTTAAAAAATTTTTTTTTCTTCTTGCTGTTATGGTTGGATACTTTTTTCTCCTTATAATCCAAATTTTTGATTTGAAACCCAGCTTCATCCCCTCCATTGTTGGTTCACTGTAGATTTTCCCTTATTTCACTTAGTGTAAATTTCATTTCTTCCAGGGTCTTTTTTACGTTGTTGCTGTATTCCATGAGTTCTTCGAGTATCCTGATTACCAGTGTTTTGAACCCTGAATCTGATAGGTTGGCTATCTCCTCATCGCTTAGCTCTTTTTCTGGAGTTTTGCGCTGTTCTTTCATTTGTGCCATATTTCTTTGGGCGCGCATCTTATGTTGTAAGGGGTTGGAGCCTTAGGTATTTTACCCTAGCGGGGCAACCCACTTTGCTGTGTTGTGGCGCAGTATGTGGGGGAGGGGTCAGAAGGGAACAATGCAGCTTGCTTGGCTCTCACCCTGCTTTCAGTTACTTCCCCTCCCACCCACAAGTGTCTAAGGCCCTTCTGGTGCTGCTTCCCAGATGGGTGGGTTTTTGTACTTTTTAGGATCCTGTGGGTCCCTCCAATGGACTCTCCTGTGAGGCTGGGAGTTTCTGCCGCTGCCTGCAACCCCCATGGGTTTTTATAGCTAGAGGTTTTGAGGTTTTATTGCCCCCCACTGGAATCCTGGGTTGCGAGGTCTGTCTTGCTCCCCAGTTGTTCCTCCCAGCTTATCCGCACATGAAAGTGCGACCTCCTGGTCTGCCAGCTGCCACCTCCCCTGCCCCTGTCCACCAGCTGCCGCCTTGCCATGAGTCCTCTCCACCCCAGCTGCCTGTCTCCGCCCCTCCTATTAGTCTGGATGAATGTTTCTTCCTTAACTCCTTGGTTATCAGACTTCTACACAGTTTGATTTTCTGGCAGTTCTGGTTGTTTTTTGTTTTTAAATTGGTTGTCCTTCTCTTGGTTGTGCAAGGAAGCAAAGCATATCTACCTACACCCCTATCTTGGCTGGTCATTGATCTATTCTTTGTCCCTATAGTTTTTTCTTTTCCAGAAGGTCATATTGATGGAATTATATAGTGTGTAATCATTGGAGCTTTTATTTTTATTATTTCCTCCCTATGCTTACTTATTTACTCTTCCTTTTCTAGTTTCTTAAGGTAGAAGTTTTGATTGTTGAATTGTGACCTTTCTTCTTTTCTGATAGAATCATTTGATGCAATAAAATTCACCTTTAAGCATGACATAGCTGCATCCTACAAATTTTGATGTGTTGTATTTTCATTTTAATTTTTTAAAAAATATTATCTCATTTCCACTGAGATTTTTTTGACTCATGATTATTTTTAAAAATTAAAATAATTTCCAATTACTTGGAGATTTTTTAAATTTATCTTTCTGTTATTGATTTCTACCTTAATGTTATATAGTCAGAGAAATTTGTATTATTTCAATTATTTTAAATTTATTAGATTTGTTTTATGATTCAGGATGGTCTATCTTGGTACGCATGTGTACTTGAAAAGAATTTGTATTTTGCTCTTATTGGATAAGTGTTCTATATTGTCAATTAGATACAGTTGGTTGATGATATTGTTCAATTTGTCTATATCCTTGCTGATTTTTTGTCTATCGCTACAATGGTTACTGAGAGATGAGTTTTGAACTCTTCAATCATAATTGTGTAGCTGTTCATTCTCCCTTTCATTTCTATCAGTTTTCATTTTTATTTTGAAGTTCTGTTATTAGGTACACACATAGTGAGGATTTTTATAGCTTCTTGGTGAATCCTTTTATTATAATGCAATGCCTCTCTTTATCCTTGATAATTTTCCTCACCCTGACACTACTTTGACTGATATTATTGTAGAAATTTCTGCTTTATTTTGATGAGTGTTTTCTTGGTATATAATTTTTTAATCTTTTTCATTCTAACTGACATATACCTTTACACAGGGGTGGGAAAAATAGGTTTACAGTTGTAAGTATGCAAAAACAGAGTTTATTCTTGTAGTATTATTCATTAACCATTGTATTATTCATTATTATTAACCTACTTTTGCCTACTGTATTTAGTGGGTTTTTACAGACAGTATATAGTTGGTTCCTGATTTTTTTAAAAAATGTTTTATTTATTTATTTTTAGAGAAGGGAGAAGAGGGAGAGAGGAACATCAATGTGTGAGAGATACATCTATCAGTTGCCTCTCACATGCCCCCAGTTAGGGATCTGGCCCATAACCCAGCATGTGCCCCAACTGGGAGTTGACCTGGAATCAAACAGGTGACCTTTTTGGTCATGGGCCTGTCCTCAATCCACTGAGGCACACCAGCCAGGGCTGGTTCCTGATTTTTAAAAGTCTTTTCTGTCAATCTGTCTTTTAATTGATATGTTTAGACCACTAATATTTAATATAGTTATTCATATGTTTGGATTTATGTTCATCATTTTATGTCTTATTTTCTCTTTGTTCACTTTGTTTATAATACTTATGTTTCTTCTTTCCTGACTTCTTTTGGATTATAAAAAACTTTAAAATATTCCATTTTATCTAGTGAGTTTTTTACTCTATCTCTTTGAACAGCTTTAAATATTCATATGATTTGTTTTTTAAATAAGAAATAAAAATTTATCTTTTCAAGCTGCTACTAAGTTGGTTTTCTGATTAGGACACAAGGATGAGTATGTGAGGCAATACGAGATAGAGTGCTCTGCATGTAATTTTTTACTCTTTTTCATTTGCCTACTCCCAAAATGAATTTGAGAGAATATTTACTATATATTTCTTTGTGTAGATTCCATTTATTGTCTAGTGTCCTTTCTTTAGCTTGAAAAACTCCTTTCAGTATTTCTTTTTGTTGTTCTTGGGCCACAGGTTTTACTTTATTCCATTTTACATTCAATATTATTTATTATAATAGTTTCAAGTGTATAACAGAGTGGTTAGACAATCATATACTTTACAAACTGTCCCTCCTGATATTTCAAGTACCCACCTAGCACTGTATGTAATTATTACAATATTATTGACTATAGCCCTTGCTGTTGTGGCTCAGTAAATTGAGTGCTGGCCTGCAAACCAAAGGGTCGCTGGTTCAATTCCCAGTCAGGGTACATGCCTGGGTTGCAGGCCAAGTCCCTAGTAAGGGGCACATGAGAGACAACCACACATGGATGTTTCTCTCCCTCTGTTTCTCCTTCCCTTCCCCTCTATCTAAAAATAAATAAAATCTTGAAAAAAATTATTGACTATATTCCCTATGTTGTATTTTACATGCCTATTACTATTTTGAGACTTCCAACTTGTATTTCTTAGTCCCTTCACCTTTTTCATCCAGCTCCTTAACCCCTCTTCCCTCTGACAACCATCAGTCTGTCTCTGTACCTATGAGTCTTTTTCTATTTTGTTTGTTTATTTTGCTCTTTGATTCCATATGCAAGTAAAATCACATGTTATTTGTCTTTCTCTGTCTGACTTATTTCACTTAGCATAACACTCTTTAGGTCCATCCACACTGTCACAAATGATGAGATTTCATTCTTTTTATGGCTGAATAATATTCCATTGTATATGTGTACCACAACTTCTTTATCCACTCATCTATTGATGGACACTTAGGTTAATTCCATATCTTGGCTACTGTAAACAACATTGTAATGAACATAGGATGCACATTCTTTTAAATTAGTGTTTTGGTTTTCCTTGGGTATATACCCAGAAGTGGAATCACTGTCATAAGGTATTTCCATTTTTAATTTTTTGAGGAAACTCCATACTGTTTTCTGTCATGGCTATACCAATCTGTGTTCCAGCCAACAGTGTATGAGGGTTCCCTTTTCCCTACATCCTCAGCAACACTTGTCCTTTCAGTATTTCTTGTAAGGCAGATGTGTTAATGACAAATACTATGTTTTTGTTTATCTGGAAATGTATTGATTTTTTTTCTTCATTCACCTCCTCCCTCTAGTTTCTTTTCATTGCTTTTTTCCCCAGGACAGTTTCTCTGGATATAGAATTTTTGGTTGACAGTGTTTTTTTCTTTCAGCTCTTTGAATGTCATCCTACTGCCTTCTGGCCTCCATGATGAGAAGTGAGCTGTTAATCTTATTGAGGACCCATTATGACTCCATTTAACCTTAATTACCTCTTTCCATTATTTACATTATCTCCAAATATAGTCACATTGGGAGTGGACTTCAACATATGAATTTTGTGGGGTACACAATTCAGTCCATAGCAAGTCCCTATACTAAAATTTTCATATCAGTTATTATATTTTTTCAAGTTTAGAATTTCTATTTGATTCTTTAAAAAATAATTTCTGTTTCTTTATTGATGTTCTCTATTTGGTGAGACATTGTCATCGCATTTTCTTTTAACTCTTTTGAAAAAGATTTTACTTATTTATTTTTTAGAGAGAGGGGAGAGGAGGGAGAAAGAGAGGGAGAGAAACAGCAATGCAAGAAACGTTGATTGGTTGCCTCTTGTATGCGCAATGACCAGGGACCGAACCCACAACCTAGGCATGTGTCCTGACCAGAAATCGAACCAGCAACCTTTTGCTTTGCAGGACAACACCCAACCAATTGAGCCACACTGTTCAGGGCTCTTTTAATTTTTTAGATATAGTTTTCTTTAATTCTTTAAACACATTATAATTACTAAATTAAAACCAGTGTCTACTAGGCTCAGTTTCTAGGCTTCCTCAGGCATAGCTTCTGTTGACTGTTCCTCTCACCCCCTTCCTATGTCTGGAGCATATTTTATCATTCATTTCTTAGTGTGTTAAAAACTGAATATTTAAAATAATGTGGAAATCACAGATATAAGATGCTCCCCAGTAATCAGTGGAGCAGTAGACAGAGGTCAGCAAGGATATACAAAAACTGAACAACATCATCTATCAGCTAGATCTAATTGACAGTTGTAGAACACTTCACTCAACAATAGCAGAACACACATTCTTTTCAAATACAGTTTGGTTTTGTTGCTGTTTTTTAATGATTTCCCTGAACTAATTCTGTAAAGTCTATATTCTTTGTCATGCATGGCAATTGAAGTTTCTGCTTGGTTAGCTTAATGATCAACTAATGACTAGACAGATTCCCTTGGATACCTCAAACTAATAAATTTCCTTGCCTTCATCAAGAGTCTGTGTGACTTCAATGCTCTGACAAGCTGTTTACAACTCTGCCTTTGTCTTGTATAGAGCCTCAAAGTCAGTCAGAGGTGAGAGATTAGGGCCTCCTCAGGTCTTTCCTGGGCATGTGCATAGCCCTGCACTTTCATGTGGCCTTCTAAGTACCTAGGAATATTCTGGAGCTTTTCAGAAACCCCAAAGGGCAACTTATTCCCAGATATTTCTTTTAAGGCTTTTGTTAGCTCAAGTTGGTAATGCTGCCTCAGACAGGTGCAATATTAAACAACTGCCACTGATTATTTTTGATGATGCCTTTCAAATAACACTGTTTGCACAAAAGTAACCCCTGAGTCAGGTAAAATAAAGACATGCTCTGAGAATGGTGCTTTTAAGATGAGCCTCCAGACAGGTCAAATAGTGACATGTCTTGGGGAAGGCATTGGAGGAGTTCCAAGCCTGTTTTGTCTCCTTTAGTGGCTGCTAGGCTACTGCTTTTTTAAGCTACCATCATCGCAAGGTTGTTGGCTTTAAGTCTACTACAGAGCTAGTGATAAGGAGACAGGATTGAGGCAAGTTAAATGCCACAAAGCTCACTGTTCTTACTGAGACCATTTTTCTTGAAGAAACACTCCCTAGGTTGCTGCAAGTCTTTGTTTTATTTTCAGAGTTCAAAAAAAGTTGATTTTTGACAATTTTGCCTATTTTTTCATTTCTTTTATGGAGAATTGTATTTCAGAGGTCTTTACTCTGACATTCTAGAAGTTGGAGTTCCTAAATTGTTTTTAAAGAGGTTACTCTAGGGATTTCAATACAGGCATAACTCAGAGATTTTGTGGGTTTGTTTCCAGATCACCACAATAGAGAAAGTCATAACCTTTCTGCTGATGGAGAGTCTTGCCTTCACTTTGTAAAAAACACAACATTTGTGAAGCGCAATAAAGCAAAGTGCAATAAAATGAGGTATGCCTATATATATATAAATAACTTTTCACAGTCTATTTAGAATTAATATTTTACTACTTTTTTAAGTGCAATGTAGAAACCTTAACACCTTATAGGTTCTTTTGTCCTATCCCATTTGTGGTAGTTGTTAAATATAGTACATCTACACATACTGAAAATTCCATCAGACAGTGTTTATGTTTATAGACACACACACACACATACACATACATGGATTTTATTTATTTATTTTTGGAAAGAGAGAAAGAGAGAGAAAAAATGGAGAGAAACATCGATGTGAGAGAGCAGCATCAATGGGTTGCCTCTCATATACTCTTGGACAAGTGACCAAACCAGGCATGATGCCCTGACCAAAATCAACCAGCAACCTTTCACTTTGCGGGACAACAACCAATAGCTGAGCCATACCAGTCAGGGCCAGTGTTATATTTTTTGCTTTTTGCTGTCATATATATTTTAAAGAACTTAAGAGGAGAAATATATTATTGTTCTTTCTTAATTCTAGACATTTCTGATGTGAAATCCATCATCATTGTATTTGTTCTGTCCTTATATAAGATGCATAGTTTTTCTCTATCTTTTTTAAGATTTTTTTGCTTTCAGTTTTCAGCAGTTTGGTTATTATAGGTTTGGGAATCGATTTATTTGAGTTTTCCCTGTTTGGAGATGTCTGAACTTCTTAAATCTGTAAGTTTATGTCTTTTGCCAACTTTTGGAATTTTTGAAGAATTATTTCTTTAAATATTTTATCTGCATCAAATATATTTTCTTTCTCTTTTCCTTCTGAAACTCTGATGACCTGAGTGTTAGACATTTAGGTTTCCCCCCACAGGTCCTTGAAGCTCTTTTCAATTTTCCTTCTCTTTGTTGCTGATATTTGATACTTTCCATTGATTTATCTTCAAATTCAGTGATTCTCCCTTTGCATCTCCATTCTGCTCTTGAGTCCATCTAGTGAAATTTTTGCTTCTGTAACTATATTTTTCAATTCTAAAATTCCCATTTGGTTTTTTTAATACTTTTTCTTTTGATTCATTTTAAGAGTTTTCACTTCTTCTTGGATTATGATTATAACAGCTGTTTCTTTTCTGGTTGTGGTAAAAAAAAAACACAAACAACCCAGGTAACATAAAATTTACCATCTTAACCATTTAAAGTGTTGGCTATGTTTATATTCTTGTCTAACATATCTTTAGAAACTCATTATCTCTTTTAAAATTGATTTGAGAGAGAGAGGGGGAGGGGGTCAAGAGAGAAAGCAAGAGAGAGATTCTATTTGTTTATCCTCTTATAAACCCTTGACCTTGGTATACAGAACAACTCTCTAACCAACCTAGCTACCTGGCCAGGGCAGACACTCTTTATCTTACAAAACTGAAACTCTATGACAATGGAACAATAGCTTCCCATTTTCCCCTCCTTTCAGTCATAAGGAAATACAATTCTACTTTCTATGATTTTTTACTACTATAGATAACTCATATGAGTGTAATGAAACCATATTTTTCTTTTCATGACTGGCTTATTTCACTTAGCATAATGTTCTGAAGGTTCATCTTTGTTATGCCATGTAACAGGAGTTCTCACTTTTTTAAGGCCAAAATATATTTTGGCCTCATACATTCATCCACTGGACACTTGGGTTGTTTGTATGTCTTGGCTATTGTGAATAATGCTGCATTTAACATCGTGTACAAATATCTCTTTGAGATCCTGCTTTTGATTTTTTTAATATATACCCAGAAGTGAAATTGCTGGATCATAAGGTAACTCTGTGTTCCAATTTCTCCACATCCTCACAAACCCTTGTTATTTTCTTTCTTTTTTTTTTTTTTTTTTAGTGGCCATCCTAAACATATAAGGTGACATCTCATTGACATTTGGATTTGCATTTCTTTAATGACTTGTGATATTGAGCACATGTCCTTATGCTTGTTGGCAATTTGAATATCTTCTTTGGGGAATGTCTATTCAAGTCTTTTGTCTGTTTACAAATTGGGATATTTGATTTTGCTCTTATTTTTGTTGTATAATAGCTGTTATCAAAACATTTGTCTCTTGCCCTGGCTGGGGTTGCTCAGTGGATTGAGTGCTACCCTGCAACTGAAAGGTCGCTGCTTCAATTCCCGGCCAGGGCATGTGCCTTGGTTGCCGGCCAGGTCTGCAGTTGGGGGTGTGCAAGAAGCAACCGATCAATGTTTCTCGCCCTCCCTTCTCCACTTTCTAAAAATAAGTATATAAAATATTTTAAAAAACATTTGTCTCTTGCAGGAGACAAGGTTAATATATAAAGGTCAATCATTTTCTCATATGCCAGCAGTGAACAAGTGGAGTTTGAAATAAAAAACAATACTATTTACATTAGCAACCATAAAAATGCAATATTTAGGTATAAATATAAAAAATGTGTATAAGATCTGCATGAGGAAGACTACAAGACTCTGGAGAATGAAACTGAAAATTAAATAAATGGAGAGAACTTCCATATTCATGGATAGGAAGACTCAATATTGTCAAGATGTCAAGCCTTTCCAAATGCATTTACAGATTTAATGCAATCCCAGTCAACAGCCCAGCAAGTTATTTTGTGAATATAGACAAAGTGATTCTAAAGTTGATACGAAGTCACAAAGGACCCAGAATAACCAGCATGTTATTGAAGAAGAACAAAGTTGGAGGACTGACACTACCCAACTTCAAGATTTACTATTAAGCTATAGTGATTAAGACAGTGTGGTATTAACAAAAGAATAGGTAAATAGATCAATAGAACAGAAAAGAGAGCCCAGGAATAGACTCTCATAAATTTAGTCAACTGATCTATTTTTTAATCCTCTCCCAAGTATATTTTAATTGATTTTTAGAGAAAGAGAGAGAAACATTGATGTGAAAGAGAAAAATCAATGTAAAAGAGAAACACTGTTCAGTAGCCTCCCGTATGCACCGTGACCAGAGATTGAACCCACAACCCTTTGGTGCATGGGACAATGCTCCAACCAAACCACCTGGCCAGGGCAGTCAACTGATCATTGACAAAGGAGGAAAGGCAACACAATTGAACAAAGATAGTCTTTTCAACACATGGTGCTAGAATAACTGGACATCCACATTAAAAAAATTAGTCTAGACACAACCTATCCCAAAATTTAACTCACCCTTCACAAAAATGGGTAACAAACCTAAATATAAAAGACAAAACTATAAAACTCCTAGAAGAGAATGAGGAGAAAGCCTAGATGACCTTGGGTATGGTGATGACTTTTTAGGTAAAACACTAAAGGTAGGATCCATGAAAGAAATAATTTATACTCTAGACATTATTAAAATTAAAAACTTGTGCTCTGTGAAACACTATGTCAAGAGAGTAAGAAGACAAGTTAAAGAATGGGAGAAAATATTTGCAAAAGATGCATTATAAATGATTTCCCCAAAAATATATAAAGAGCTCTTAGAACTTAACAATAAAATATCAAACAATCCAATAAAAAAATGGGCCAAAGGACTTAACAAACACCTCACCAAAGATGAAAATATATTTCATATCATATGTCATCAGGGAAATGCAAATTAAAAAGGCAATGAGATACCACTACATATCTTTTAGAATGGCAAAAATCCAGACTACTGACAACATAAAGTGCTCCCTGAGGATGTGAAACAACAGGAACTCTCATGTACTGCTGGTGGGAATGTGAGATGGTACAACCACTTTGGAAAATAGTTTGGCAGTTTCTTATAAAACAAGGCATAGTCTTACCATACAATCCAGCAATTGTGCTCCTTGGTATTTACCCCGAAGAGTTGAAAACATGTCCACACAAAATCTGCCCATGGATTTTTTTAATTGATTAATTAGAGAGAGAGAACATCAATTTTTTGTTTCACTTAATTATGCATTCATTGGTTGATGGTTGTATGTGCTCTGATTGGGAATTGAACCAGCAACCTTGGCATATCCAGAGGACACTCTAACCAACTGAACTACCTGGCCAGGGTCAGTAGCAACTTTATTCATAACTGCTAAACTTGGAAGCAACTAAAATATCCTTCAGTATATGAATGGATAAAGAAACTATGGGACATCCAGACAACAGAATATTATTCAGTGCTAAAAGGAAATGAGCTATCAAGCCATGAAAAGACATGGAGGAACTTTAAGTACACATTTCTAACTGAAAGGGGGCAACCTGCACAAGCTACCTGTTATGTGATTCCAATTGTACGGCATTCAAGAAAAGACAAAACTGAGGAGACAATAAAAAGATCGATGGTTTCCAGGGGTTCAGAAGGGGGAGGGATAAATGGGCAGAGCACAGAGGATTTTTAGGGCAGTGAAGTCTCTGTATGAAACTACAATAGTGGATACATGTCATTATACATTTATCCAAACACATAGAACGTGCAAGCACAAACTGTAATGTAAACTATGGACTTTGGGTGATAATGATATGTCAATGTAGGTTAATCAGTTGTAATATATGTACCATTCTGATGGCGGATGTTGATAATGAGGGAGGCTGTGCACGTGTGAGGGCAGAGAGTATATGGGAAATCTCTCTACTATCCCCTCAATTTTGTTGTGAACCTTAAACTGCTGTAAAAAGATTATCTTAATAAAAACAAACAAAAAAAGCCATGCACCTGATAATTCCAATATATGTGTCCTCACAAGGTTAGAATCTGTTGTTTTTCATTTACCTTAAAAAAAGGAATTAAGAAGTCCAAATTGGCAGTTACAAAATAGTGCCAGGAATGTAAAGTACAGTTTAGGGAATATAGTCAATAACATTACAATAACTATATATGGTGTCTATTATATGGTAACTCTAATATTATATAACTATATATATAGGTGAGTACCCGACTTATCAGAGAGATCACTTCGTAAAGTATATAAATGTCAAACCACTATGTTGAACACCTGAAACGAATACTATATTGAAAAAAAACATTGAACATTTCCCAGTTCTTTGTATATTGAGTAATTTTAGGTTTTATCTTGGACACTTTGAAAATAACGTTATGCGACTTTGGGTCTTGTTTAAATCCTGTAGAGAACTAATTTTTTGGTGGGTTTTGTTTATTTGTTTGTTTCAACAGGGAACTGACCCAATTAGGTCAAGCCACAAATTCCTCCCTACGTTCTGTGGGTTGTGGTTATAATGGAGTGTGAAATTTGCTACCACTGCTACCTTGTGATTGCCTAAGGACTGGGGGGAAAGTGATCATCAGAGAAATAAAACAAAAGAAAAACCGTGGGATTTCCCCCCTTGTCTCTGACTGGTGAAGTCCTCTTTCTTGCTTCTGGGATGACAAAGAGAAGACTTCTCTCAGAGCTTCCTGTTTGCGCCTGTAGCACAGCCTCAGGTTTCACGCTGTTCTTCAGACTGGGCTTGGATATATGAGAGGTGGACAATTTGGGAAACTTACCCCTGATTTGGTGATTGTTTGACTTCCAGTTTCCTTCCCCAATAATCCTGCTACCATTTACTTTTCAGAATCCTCACGTAGGTGTTCCATACATTGTGCCTGGGTTTTAAATTGCATGCAGTGGGAGAAATGGGATAGAATATGTGTTCTCTACTTTGACAGGAATTAGAATCTTCTGTTTTTCTTTTTATTATTGGGTATTAGATATTTTGTGGTGTAGGTAAATTGTCAGATATATGTATTGTGGACATTTTTCTCTTAGTTTGTGGTTTGCCTATTTAATTTTTTAATGGTGTCTTTTGATGAGCAGACACCTTTTATCTTGATAAAGTCTACATTAAATTTTTTCTCCTGACTAATGCTCTCTGGGTTTTGTGTATAAAATCTTTGTTTATTTCAAGCCTGCAAAGATATTCTCCAATGTTCACTTTTTTCCTGTTTTATTGAAAAATAATTGGTATATAACATTGTATTAGTTTAAGGTGTACAACATAATGATTTGTATATTTGTATGTATATACTGGGAAATGATTAACAATACACTTAGATAACATTCATCATCTCATATAGTTACAATTTTTTGTCTTGTAATGAGGACTTTTAAGATCTACTCTTAGAAACTTTCAAATACAGAATGTACAATGCCTATGTTGTTAACTATAGACATCTTTGTTTTCTTTTATAAGCCTTATTATTTTAGCTCTTATTTTTAAGACTGATCCATTTTTACTTAATTTTACATATGGTGTAAGATAGGAATTAAAGTTTACTTTTCCCCCATATATTTATCTGGTTGTTACTGTTCTCTGTGTTGGATTCACTCATATATATTAAAAAATAAACTTTAACTTTTTTATATTTTAAATGTACTTTAATATTCAATGTTTTACATTAAAATTAAAAACAAATCACACAATTTGTTAGATATGTTCATTGCATTTCAATATAATCGATTCCTTTGTCATTCTGTACATTTTATTTTATGTCCTTCAAACTGTTATTTTGAGAATGGTCCCATAAACTTTATAAGATTACCAAAAGCGTCCAGTGCACAACACATGTGAAAAAGCCCAGTTGAGATGGAAAAACACTCAGCTTTAGAACCAAAGAGACCTGATTTTAAATGCTCATTTGTTGCTTTCTAGTTCTGTGAATTTGGGCACATCACTTAATCTTCATTCATTTTCCAAACTTCCGCAGGTTCAGTAAATGTCTATAGAGCACCTCCTACCAGCCGCTGTACTAAAGATTTAATACAGACACACAGACGTAACCCTTCTTCTACCCAGTTTAAAACAGGGCAGGGGAGGCAGATGAGTGAACCGGCCATCACACAATTCTGTGGTGAGTGCTTTGATTGAGAAATGATGGAGTGCTCAGGGGTGGGACTCACAACCCAGACTTGTGGGGTCAGGAAAGATTTCCAGATGTAAGGACACTGAACTAAGTAGACATTGGCCAAGCAAAGAGGAGGGAGGATTGATCCAGGCAGTGGAATGAACCCTTAATAGATATCGCATGGTTGACGAGAGAAAATCAGGAAAGGGAGAAGGAAGGGACCGGTAGCCCGAGGCATTACTGCAGAAGGGGTCAGATTCGAAGTTCTTGTAGTCATCTTAAGGACATTAGCTTCATCCTAAGAGAAATGGTAAGCCATTGATGGGTTTTAATCATTGACAGATTGTGGCAGGATCAGAATAAAAAGAAAATTTAAATTATGTTGGTTTTATAGAGAATATACTAGAGCAAAGATTTTCAACCATTTTATTTCATGGCACACATAAACTAATTACTAAAATTCTTTCGCACATCAAAAAATAGATGTTTTGCCGATCTGACAAAAAAAAGTATAATATTCACACCAGATTGTTATTGTTGTGTTGGCGGTTGTCATGCTTTTATTTGACACTTTAAGGGAAAAGAGGTCAGTGCCCCCTGACTAGTCAGGTATTGCATGTTTTAAAAACTCTTGCAGCACCTCAGTTGAAAATCACATTAGAGGGATCATGACTGGAGACAGGCACAATGAGTTGAAAATAATTGGAGAAATCCAAGTGAGAGAGAGCAGTGGCAACGGGTGGGAGAAGAATGAATTTGAGTAATTAGGAGATAAACTCAAGTAGACCGTGGAGACTGTAACATGAGGGAGATGGAACCTCTTCAGATTTCTGCTTGGACCAGCAGAATGAATGATAGTGCCATTCACTGGGAAAAGAGTAGGCCTATTGGAGAACATAAGGTCATATTTGCATTTTGGGGGTGAGTGACTGATGTCTTGCATATTTATGGCCATATTGGCCTGGAAATTGCACGAGAAGTTTGGGATGGGAAGCGATCTGTGTCCACGTGGTAAGTTGCCAAAGACAGTATTCCTTCTATTTTTCTGACATTCGTTCAACCTCTTTTGGGGATGTATTATGTGGTGTATATTGGGGCTATATCAGTGAACAGGAAGACTGGGTCTCTGCCCTCACCCAGTTTACCGGCTACCTCTTTAAATTTGTTAATCTGTAAAATGAATACAATGAGATTAAGTAAAATGAGGTGAGGTAACGGCATCTGGCCCTTTTACTTTTCGTCTTTCATCCCCAGAGCCGGAAGAGGAGATACTAAGTTACTTTTGCTTCTGTATCCTTTCCCGGCTGGCTTTTCTGCGCAGGCGCCCTGGGCCGCACCGGTTAGGGATTGGGCGGGCCAAAATCCTAGAGGTCTTCCCTGGGGGCCAGGACCCAGGCGGGCGAAGGGAGCGACTTGTCTTGTGACGTCATCAAACTGCGCTCCCCGTAGGGCGGGACCTAAGCGCGACAGCGCGGCCGGCGCCCCTGGACTGGCTTGGGAAACGAAAGTGAGGGAGGAGCTGACGGCTCTGGCAGCAGCAGGGCCAGGCCCGGTGGCGGCGGCGGCATTGGTAGCCTGACCACCCCCCCTCTCCGCTCCCTGGCAGCTTGCCCTCTCCCCTCAGTGTGAGTGCCGACGCGCGGCCCCGGGGGGAGCGAGCGGGCGGGCGCGCGGGCTCAGCATCCTCCTCTCCACCGCCGCCTCGCCTCACCAACCCGCGTGCGGTCTTGACCCTCACCGCCTCCTAGTTCTCTCTTTCCTCCTCCCTTCCCCCCACCCCCACCCCCACCCCACTCCTCCAGCGCCCGGGAGCCCGAGCTGCCGCTGACTTCGTCTCTGCGCACACATTCACACACTCACGTTATCTTCAAATGAGAAGACTGGTCCGGGGAGACGGGACCTCATTTTTGCCTCTCTATGGATAGGGGTGGCAGTGCGAAACAGAGGCCCAGGGAGAGAAGACTGGAGCGGGGGTTATGAAGCCCTTCGCTGGGGAAGCAGCGGTTAGAACCATGCCTTCTACTTAGGAGTTCCCTGCCAGAGCACATTTGGGCCTGTGTGGGTCACTTGATCTGGGCACTAGTTACCCGTAAGGCCTTACCCTCTCGGTCTTCAGTTTTTTTCCAGTGGAAAAATGAGAGGGTTGGATGAGATGATTTGGAAGGCTCTAATCTAAGGTGGTTTGGAGAGGAGCGCCAGCATCTCCTGCCTTTCACACAACTATTTCTTTGCCTCTTCTTGCACCCACCCCCAACACTGTCCCCATTGAGTTTCCCTTGCCTCCAGCTTCCCCCAATGTCGCTAAGAACCAGAGGGATCTTTTGCTTTTGTTAGGGACCTTTTTGGGGAGGGCATTTAAGACGAGTTTAAAGTGAAATTGGCTCACCTTGGTCTTGTTTTCTGTTAAGTGTCTTCCGTTCTTCCTGCGGCCCCAGGATAGCCCCTGCCTGTGCATCTTTAGGAAGGATGAGATTATGCATTGGTTTGACCTTCTCATCTTAGAGTTGGAGAAAAGTGAAACGTGATACAGGGTTCTGTAAGGTTTAGGGGATCAGTGGTATCTTTGGATTTTACTGCTCTCCTGCTGCTATTACCCATACTCTAACATAAGCATGTTCTTTTGCCCCTGAACCTCCCCTTCCCCAAGGATTGCAGCCCAGCTGGTCACCCACCTGTTTGCAGCTACGTTCTGAGTCCTCTTACAGCCAATCAGTTGTGTATAAACCACACTGTATTCACTACTACTCTTGCTTGCTCTTTAACTTGGTAATTTCTTAAGATTTCAGGGTCTTCATAATCTTTTCGTTTCATCTCATTTTTTTTTTTTCCTCATGCTTCTCATGTACCTACCCATGGGCATACATAATGGTGGCATGGGGCCTACATGTTTTTATTCTTTTTTTTCTTTTTTTTTTTGTGGAGCTGGTTTCCTGTTCTTAAAATAACTGCTTTTGTACTTGAGTCCTATACTGTGGCTATCTCCAGTTCTGATAACTTTACCACTCTTTTATTTCCTCAGTCTTGACTTAATCACTGCTTCCATTCCTTACTCTGGTGAAAAACTTTTCCAATTTTTTTCATGTTTTCAAACATCCTGAAATAAACCAAAAGCCAGTACTTGTATCATATTATGTAATATCTTAATTATCTTGGTAAAATAATAATAGTGATGGAACAATCATTCTGAGATGGTCCCTTTACCTTGGAAAAATTGGTTAATATTCATTTGGTTTCATAATAAATTTCCAGTGTACATTGTTGTTACACATGGCCAATGTTGCATTAAAAAGTATAGAATAACAAGTTACCAAGACTTTTCCCCCTGTGGTGTTGGATCCATGACTTTTTGGTATCCGCCACCAGTGGCCCAGAGGCCTCTGAATCTGTAACACATTTTCCAATGAAACTAACAGCTAACAGCTATTTTTGAAAACAAGAGCTTGGTTAGCATCCTTACTGGACCTCTTTGAGGAAGAGGTTATTAAAGTGCCGGCACTGAAAGGTTTTGGAGTTGCCAAATCCCATCCCATTTATGGTTTATACTTCAGAATCCCTGCTCTGATCCTAGTGACTCTGACATGAGCAGCCAATTGTCTGGATTTATGGTTGCAGTAACAATGAAGAGGAGAAATGATCCAGAATGCATTGCCCCTATCAAGAAACAGAAGAAAAGAGTTGCAGAACTTGCCCTGAATCTCAGCTCTACGTCTGATGACGAACCTCCCTCCTCTGTCAATCATGCAGCAAAAGGTATGCTTGCCTGTGTGATCTGAGGCCACTGATGACCTGGTTCTTTGAATTCTTGGAGCCTGAATTGGGCAGCTTACAGTCCACTGCTCCTTGAGGAAAATTAGGCAAATTCTGCAGAGATATGTTGGCTGTAGACTCTCTTCCCTTTCTTGCCATTCTCCTAATAGGAGTGGGGGACTTGTTTTAAATAAAAATTGGAATTGTTACAAAAGTGCGTTAGTTCTGTTGCTGGTCCTTCAATAGGTGGCACTCTTTTGCTGCCATAAACCAGGTGGAAGTACAGGCATACCTTGGAGATACTGCAAGTTTGGTTCCAGACCACCGCAATAAAATGAGTTGTGATCATTTTACTGGTGGAGGGTCTTGCGTTCAATTTGTATAAAACGCAACATCTGTAAAGTGCAATAAAATGAAGATTGTGTGTAGTAGTGAGCATTGAGTGTCCTATGCTCTTAATAGTTGATAATGATCCTGAGGCTCTTTGCTGCAGTGATTTGGCCTAGTTCCCCTTAGATTTTTGCATTGTTTTCTCAATTTCTTCAGCAGGAATTGGAACATCCCTGTATTCACTGTTTACATTAAGTTCATAGGATTTTGCTGATTTGGTTGAAAGTAGCATTTGCTTTGTCTCTTTTTTAGGGTTATGGCCATTCAGTTTCTACAGATGCTCTCTGTGAGAAATTGTGAAGTACCTAGGAGTTTGCCCCAAGTACCAAGCAATTAATAGTGGTTCCATTTGCATTTATCTTAACTTACTAGTTGTATTAGTTTCCTATAACTGCTGTAATAAATTACAAACTGGGTGGCTTAAAACAACAATTTCATTCTTTACTGTTCTATAGGCCAGAAGTCTGAAATCAAGGTGTCAGCAGGGCCAAACTTCCTCCTAAGGCTCTTGGGAAGGATGCTTTTTTCCCCTCTTCTAGCTTCTGGTGGTTGCCAGCAGTGCTTGCTGTTTCTTGCCTTATAGTAGCATAACTCCAGTCTCTGCCTCTGTTTGTGTTCAAATTTCCCTCTTCCTATAAGGACATCATCATTGGATTAGGGCCCACTGTAATATAGTATGGCCTCATTTAATTTGATTACATCTGCAAAGATCCTATTTCATATCCCCAGTGCTAGGTGACACGACCTTTTGGGAGATACTATTTAACTAGCATTTTGGCTCATTTGCTAGGTCGCTGGTAAATTGGAATAAAATTTGGTAACAGATTGGTAACTGTAAGAAAGTGAAACATCCTTTGAGGGTGGTAGAAAATACAGTTTATGCCTGAGTGGTGGGCTAATTGAAGAGCAGTTTACTCTTTAGCTGTACTGAGAAGCTGGTCCAGAGAGGAGACGCTTGGCAGGTGTTACAGCCAGTGAAGCATTTCATGTGACTGTGGTCCTGGCTGGATAAGAGACTCTCTTATAAACTTGTTTTGTGGAGAGATGTGTGCCTTGAAAGTTGTCATAGGTGAATTTCAGGGTAGGTGAGAAGAGCTGTATGTTACTGAGGTTACTAAATGGGAAGGTAAAGAACATATTGGGTGCACTTGTCCTAGGGACTATTGAGGGAATGGAGTTTTGGTTCTCATCTGGGATTTGAGCAGCTTGGTGAAGATAGAGGGCCTCCTTGGTTGGAGCTCAGGGGTATTAGGAGAGAGAGGCCTACAAGGGAAAAAGGGAGAGCAAATGAGGGGGAATCCGTGGCACTCAGGTGGTGGCAGTATCTATTTCCAAGTGGATCTTGGGGAACATTTGCTCTCAAGTAACAGCCCTTTGAAGTAACGAGAGGACATCTTCCAGGTAGAGGAAGGTAAGTGTGTATGGTTAAGGCTCTTTCAAGGGAACCAGTCTAATTTAAATTTCAAGCTTTCAAAATTGTGACTTTGAATTGAGATTATCTCCCTCCCCCTCATAGACCCCCTTTGATTGTACCAAATAGCTTTAACCTTTTCTGTAAGTAGCACCATATGACTCAGGATTGACTATTGCTGTGGTGCGTACAGAATGGAAATCTGGAGGTGGCTGGTACCTTGTATGCTTTTGGCAATAGGCCATTGGTCCCTTTCATTTGCAGAAAATGAGGCAGGAGGCAGAGGCAAGCAAACATTGCTAGATTTCCCTGGGTCAGCTTATTTTAGTAAGGGGCAGTGCCACATTGACACAAAAACTCTGAGGGCTGGAATCTAATGTCTTCATCAGCAAGATTGCTCCCTGTGCCACCCCGGGCCCTCAGCCCTATGCCTGCCATGGAATAAATGTTAAGTAAATATTTACTGAAAAATTGATAGAAGGCAACAGTAGTATCTTTTCGAAGAAGCTTAAAATGCTGCTCCTCTTTCATTTTGCCTGTCCCTCTTCCAGTCTACAGAAGGTCATTTCATTAAGTACTTATAAGCATTTATGTCATTTCTGTTCTGTGTTGGCTCCTCTAAGGCATCCCCTGGACAGTGTGCCCTGGTAGTTTACTGTCTCACCAGAAACTATTATGCATAGCCAATTAAGTCATAGCTTTAAAGCATGTGTGTTTCCTTTTGTCCAACCACTTCTGCCTGGACATACTGTTCAAAAGGATGATTGAAAAATGCTCTTTAGGGCCTACAATTAGAAAAATAAAAAAAGCAGTGGTTACTATTTCTGCCTGTCTGGGCTTTGTTTGTGCTGCTGCTGCTAGATCAATGTGATGACTCATTAGTAGATTTATTTAGTTTAATCAATTTGTTTATTTTACATTATTGACAAGGTGGCTGTATTGCTGGGTTAGAAACTGACATCTGACCAGAGTAAAGAAGAAAAAGGGATGTTTTTATGGCTGCTGTAGTATCATGTGATTTTTGTTTTGTTTTGTTTTTTATTTTTTATTATTTTAAGAGGTGTTTGAGGGCATTTTCAAGCCTAAGTAAACTCTTGGAAATGTGTTATTAAATAATAACCTTTTGAAGTAAGGAGAGAGAGAGATGGAGGTCATTTTTCATTTTGTTCTTTTTGGTTGTTTCTCACAGGGAAACTGTGGTGTAGACCCCAAGACAATTTCCTTTTCTCCTTAGCTGTGCATCCAGTCTGGGCTCTAGGCTCTCCCACAGGGTGTTGCTTTGGAAGTTGCCAGGGTCCTTCACTGGCATCACACTAAAAGTGCCTTCCCCCTACCAGGTTTAATTCTTCCCTGAATAGGCTATTTTCCCTGAAACACCATTGCTTTCCTGTCAGTCCAGATTCATGACCTTAATCAACAACTTCCTTTATCAGTATCTGCTTAAATTGTTCTAATGAGTTACCGTTTGTCTGCCATGATGGAGAAATTGAGTCTTTAAAGAGGAGTGAGTACATTCCACAGCAACTGTTAGGCATGATGGGATGTTTGTTAAAGTCCATAGTTTATTCTTCTGTATCTGTGCTGCCTAACTTGGCCACTAGTCGTTGCATCCACCCCTACTGGTGTGTGGTCACTGTCATTTCTAATCTTGGCATGTTGGTCCTACTGTTCTCTTACAATGTGAACAAGTTTGCCAGTAGCTGGGAAACCTCTGATTCTTCTGTACAGCTAACCTTTCTTCTTTAAAACGACTTAAGAGTAAGGACATCTTTCAGGTAGAGAGGAAATCTTAAATGAAAACTCTAAATGTTTTGGGTTCTCTGGTAGGTTCTGGAAGGGGCACTCCTAGGGAGGTGAATGGGAATGCCACCCAGCCTTGACAAATTCTTAATGAAACTAATGATTTTAATAGACTGACCTTATTACTCCCCTTAATTTATATCCTCATTACAAGAGGGTCTGTTCAATCTTTGCTACATTTTCATCAGTCTTGGGAGGCTTAACCTCCTCTTCAGTTTCTGCTGCAGCCCTGACAGTTGTCATCTTTTTATCTGAAAAGAGTGGCCCCAAAGGTCCAGGGGTAAAACTGAGGAGTGGCTGTTACAGCCTGGGGAACTTTGTCTTAAATCATGTCAGGCTAAGAATTGGCTTCAAAATACCACATGAAATAAGGGAGAAATAAGGTTTATCTGTTTATCCATTACACTTCTTGATCTCACAAAGAAATGTCTAGTCATGCGGTATTTTTGCTTCCATCAGCCTCACTCTCAGAACCTGGGCAGGTCACCTGTACATTAGGTGACACCTGGGGAAGAGGAATGGAGTGGAAATATCTTTGTACCAGAGTCTGGTGTTGGAATTTTGCACCAGAGTCATGACTGATTTGCCTGATGAACCTTCCACCCAAATGTGGTTTTTTCTGTCACGTTGGTCCAAAAATGTTTTGAAGACAAAGAAAAGAAATGATCTCTCTCTCTCTCTCTCTCTCTCTCTCTCTCTCTCTCTGAGATCTGAGGGTGACAGAAACCCTGCATGCTCAGGAATGATATTCATACCATTGATGGATGCCCATTAATGGGTCTTCAAGCAAACCTAATATCCTGGCAGCTCCCTAGAGCTGGACCAAGTGCACATTCTCCTTTGAGAACACCAGGTTTTCCCAACCTTTTCATAGATAGACCTATGATCCCCAGATAGCTGGGGAAAGGAATAATAACTGATTTAACACTATAGCTTCTGGTTAGTCAGGATCCTGGACCCCTGAGCTACCCAGAAGGAAACTTTCGAGCCTGAGGAGGGAGCTGCACACATTCCTGGCACCACCTCTTTCTGCACTAAGCAGTACAGTTTGAAGGCATGGAAGCAACTGAGTGAAGAGAATCTGCACCTTTGGAAGGGTGGTTCTTTAGCATGTGGGCACTCGGTTGCAGAGCACCTCTCTTCTTGTTGGAGATAATAGATGAAAGGTCCAAGCTTAGTCTTCAGCCATTCAGAAGGTCTTTTCCCTCGATCTGCTATCCTCTGACTATATCTCCGGAAAGGAACCAAACTCTTCCCAAGGCTTGGAATGGTACTTTCTCAATAGCTTTATATTTTTTACCCTAATTTTCAAACTAATATATTCTTATTTCTCCCATTGAAAAGCAGGAAAGTGCGAAACAAAATAAATACCACTTCACTTCTCAGTTTCCATGGTTACTCGCTGTTAATTTTCTGGGTCTTTCCTTATGAGTGGCACTCTGGCACTCTGTGATGTATGCTGCATTGGTCCAGGTAAACAAGTCAGCTTCTTCTTAAGGGAACTAGATAGCTACCTTAAGGGAAAGGGGCAGATTTGGTGCCTCTTTTACACAGTATTCTCAACTAAAATTCCTCCTTGCTAACTGCTTAGGAGCCAGGATTTTGATTTTTAAGTTTATTCTGATTTTTTCACACATATTCACCTTTAGGTTTGCAAAATATTATATCTTTTAAAAATGTCTATTTATCTTACCTATTAGATTTTAAAGCTTTTTTAGGGTTGTTATTTTTGAATAGTACTTCATTGTATATAAGCATACACCTTTTATAGAACTGGTCTTGAACCAAAGTTGTTGTCTGATCTATTAAACAATATCAATAATAATTAATATAGCCTAAGTAGAACCCAATTCTCTTTCAGGATATAGGTATTCCATACTCATGCTTAAATTTTTTTGTTGGTGTTTTATCTTTAAAAATTTTTTAAGCACTTCATTTCTTTTTAGAGCAGTTTAAGGTTCACAGCAACATTGAGAGGAAAGTACAAAGGTATCTCCTACGCCCCTTGCCTCTACACATGCATATCCTTCCCTACTATCAACATACTTCACCAGAGTGGAACATTTGTTACAATTGATGAACCATCATTGACACACCATTATCATCCAGAGCACATAGTTTACATTAGGATTCCATCTTGGGGTTGTGTATTCTGAGTTTGAACAAATGTAATGACATGTGTCCTTATGCTTCTGAGGGCTGAATGTTTTGCACTACTTGTGTGAGGTATTGTACGAGGAAGTATCTTAAGGAGCTGTACATTTGGTAGGTGCTTAGAAAAGATGGCAACTGGATGAGAGTCCCTTAAATTTACTACAGTGAGTATGTAATTTATGTTAAGTAGAAATCCCCAGTCCAGCTGTGGGAGGTAGAAAGTTGTCTGATCTTCAGGACTGGCTCTCAGTGCTGTGCTGATGGTGTGAATACTGGTGCTGCTCGAGCCCAGTGGAAGGGAGAATCAGGCCTGGGGTGCAGGGGAAGGCTTCACTGCTCTCGAATGTCAGCCCTTTGCAAGTTTGTGTTCTCGTAGGGAATGGATGGATCAGTACACAGGAGTTAGGATGCCATGCTCATGCATATGGTCTTGGTCTTCTACTCATTTGACAATGTCTATGAGTGATTTCATTCCAATACATAGAGCAAAGGATCCCAAATTTGCTTGGGTCTTGGACCCTTAATGCAACCTTAACTTTTTTCGCCATGTTCCTAGGCCAAAAGAAATACCTAGCAGTTCAGTTTATTAAGTATTTAGGTCTAAATAATAAGCATTTATGTCCTTACAACTAATAGATGTTTGAAAGAACAATACATGTAAGTTGAAAAAATTTTATTCTTAAATAAGCACAACAACATTAATGAGTTATGTATATATATCTCATTGGGATCAGATTGAACACCACTACCCTCATTTCCTATTCTGCATTTCTCCTTGCTTGTAATTTACACCATTTTCAATGGGAATGTACAGAAATTTAAGCAAATTTTTGAGATACTGTCTACTTTAAAATTGGGGTGGGTTTGTCTGAGAAATTATCTGAGTAAAACTACATTGGATTGAAATAGCTTTCAAGTTAAAAGACTCATGTCTGTAAATGAGAGGGAAGGAGCCAGTCACAATAAATGTCTAGGCTGGATCTTCCCACTTTTGTCCAGGAGACGTATAACCCACCACTTCTGACAGCTGCTAAGGTAGGTCTTATTTGGGGTCCTTTGGCAACAAGGTTGTTGGCAATGAAGATAATGGCTTAGCTCACTCAGGTCACCAGCTCCCTCCAGCAGCTCCGCTACTCTCTCTGCCTCAGTTGGTGCTGCTGCCTGAGCATCTCCCTTTTCTCTGGCCTTCATCTCTTTCCTCCTCTCCCTTCTCTTTTTCCTTCCTCCTTCTTTCCCCTTCCCCTTCTCTTCTCCCTTGCTCTTTCCCCTGCCGTCCCCTTGTGAGCCAACTCTTCTCTGGGGCTGTGCTGCAGACCAACCCTCTTACCTGTACATTTGAAGGACCATGAAAACAAAGGAAACTAGATTAAACAATCAGAAACTGTTAATCTGACAATTATATCTTCAATAAATACATTTTATGTTTAGCAGTGTCCTTTCAATATGCTATTTCATTTCCTCTTCAAACAATCCTATGAGGAAGGTATTATCATCATAGTTTGTAGGGGAAGAAATTGAAAGGATGAGAAAAGGAAAATAGATATTTTTGAGTCCCCTTTGTGTGTCAGGTACCATTGTAAACTTTTAGTGACTTGCCTAAGATTACACTGTTAGTGAGAAGGAAAGAATACATTTGACCCTAGGTCATTTAATGAACTTTGTGTGTACAATGCATATACTGAACACTAGTTGAAAAAATGAAATTGATTCTAGAGGCTCTTTTGTGCTATACATGCCTAAATATTTTCTTTTTTTCTTTTCTAGTATCTACCACAAGCCTCAGTGGGTCTGACAGTGACACCGAGGGGAAGCAACGCGGCTCTGACTCTTTTAATGATGCATTCAAAGCAGACTCTCTTGTGGCGGGAACTTCTTCTCGCTATTCCATGTATAACAGCGTCTCCCAGAAGCTTATGGTATGTCTGCGCTTGGGATGGGTTTCTAAAGCTCCACCAACAGAGGGATAAAGGGGAAGTTGTATTGGTATGAAAAGAAGAAATGCGATTACATGAGTTTTCCCTTTGCTTTTCAGCCACTGAAATTTAGCAGAGTATTCTTTACCCCTTTCTTTACAGAGGTATTGATCACATTGAAGTAATCTATGGATAGTGGCTGCCTAGGCCTGCTTTTCCTGTCCCATTCAGAGCTGTGTCACCCTTTGGTCTTCTGATTAATGAATTCTTGTTAGGAGTATTCATACTGTGAATTTTTGCTCTAGTGAATGATCTCAAAAGAAATGGATAAAATCCTGCTCACTCGCGGGCGCCTAAAGTAAATGGGAATAGTACAGTCTTATGTATTGCTTCCAAAGGAAGGCCCAGTTCTTCTTCCCAGTTTCCATACACCATTGATACAACACAAGAAGGAAGATGAATAGGAAGACCTGCTTTGTTCCCTCATCAAACTTGAGTATATGTACAAAGGTTAGAGAAATCCAAGTTTGCCTTATGTATAGCTTCAAGAATATTATACTCTTCCATTTTCTGTTGGATTCATTAAGAATGAGAACTGCCATTTCTGAAGTCATAGTCTGGATTGTAGTTTGCGTGCCATAAACTTTGGGGAAGTAAAGGTGGGGAAGGCTGTGACTTAGCGTCTGACCTGGAGAAAAATTTATTGCTACTATAGGAATTCCATCCAGCTCTTGAGCTGGCAGTGCCCTTTCCAGAGAGGATACAGAGACCCTTTAGGGGAAATCAGATCTTCCTAGGATTGGAGTCCTTTTATTAGATAAGGCTCTATAGGGCTTGGGATTCAGGTCTCTGATTTGGGGGGTATAAAAGTGGGGCAACCCCCACTGGAGTTCAATGTGAGCTTATAGGCAGTGGTGACATTTTTAAAAAATGATTCTAGTTCTGGCCAAGGTGGAGGTGTAGGTAGAACTGCTTCACCTCCTCACACAATCAAAAGAAGGATAACAACCAATTAAAAACAATAAACAACCAGAACTGCCAGAATAGCAAACTGTACGGAACTCTAACAACGAAAGAGTTAAAGAAACATTCATCCAGACTGGTAGGAGGGACGGAGACAAGCAGCTGGCCTGGCAGCAAGGCTGCAGATCACTTGGGCAAGGAAGGGCTGGCTGACCGAGAAATTAAAGACTCAGAACCTCTAGATGTAAAATACTGTGGGTGTTGTGAAGGCAGGAGAAATTCCCAGTGTCACAGGAGAGTTCATTGGAAAGTGGGATGAAAGCAGAGCAAGGGAAGCATTGTTCCCTTTCTGACCCCTCCCCTACAGACGTCATCACAACAAAGTAAAGAGGGTTGCCCTGCCTTGTCAAATACTTAAGGCTCTGCCCCCTTACAGCATCACAGATGCACAAAGAAATATGACCCAAAAGAAATAACAGATCAAAACTCCAGAAAAAGAGCTAAGCGACGAGGAGATAGCCAACCTTATCAGATGCAGAGTTCAAAACACTGGTAATCAGTATGCTCACAGAATTGTTCGAGCTCAGTCGCAAAATGAAGGAAGAAATGAAGGCTACACAAAGTGAAATAAAGCAAAATATACAGGGAAACAACAGCGAAGAGAAGGAAACTGGGACTCAAATCAACGATTTAGAACAAAAGGAAGAAATATCCAACTGGAACAGACTGAAGAAACAAGAATTCAAAAAAGTGAGGAGATGCTTAGGAACCTCTGGGACAACTTTAAGCGCTCTGACATCCAAATCGTAGGAGTGCCAGAAGGAGAAGAGAAAGAGCAAGAAATTGAAAACTTATTTGAAGAAATAATGAAGGAAAACTTCCCCAACCCGGTGAAGGAAATAGACTTCCAGGAAGTCCAGGAAGCTCAGAGAGTCCCAAAGAAATTGGACCCAAGGAGGAACACTCCAAGGCACATATTTAGAATGGAAGGGCAGATAAATTGGTTCCCAGATAAGGTAAAGTTAAAGGAGTTCATCATCACCAAGCCCTTATATGAAATGTTAAAGGGACTTATCTGGTAGAAGAAGATCAAAACTATGAACAGTAAAATGACAACAAATTTATAACTATCGACAACTGAACCTAAAAAAACCAAAAACTAAGCAAACAACCAGAACAGGAACAGAATCACAGAAATGGAGATTACATGGAGGGTTAACAGCAGGGAGAGGGAGGGGAAGAATGAGGGGAAAGGTACAGGGAACAAGAAGTATAATTGATACGCATAAAACAGACAGGGGGTGGTGGTTAAGAGTAGTATAGGAGATAGAAAAGCCAAAGAACTTATAAGTACAGCCCATGGACATGAACTAAGAGAGGAGGAATGCTGGAGTGAGAGGGTGCAGGGCAGAGGGGGATAAAGGGGAGAAAAAAATTAGGGCAATTGTAATAGCATAATCAATAATATATACTTAAAAAAATGATTCTGTTCAGGATCTTATAGTACCTCCCATAAAACTCAGTTTTATATGAAGCGATTTTTCAGTTAATCTTTTGATTTGGGCACCTGTAAGCCCTCATTGTCCTTGCCTAGTAAGGCAGTTTGACTAGCTGAGGTAAGGCAGAAGTAGCCACTTGAAGTGGTTCCATTTTAAATTAAGTTCTCTTTATCAGCTCTACTATAGGTCTACTTGTCTCTCACTCAGACACATTAGCTGGAAGGGTAGTTGTGCAAATGTCCAATGACATTCGTTAGGTGCCCTTGTACTTTTAATTATAGCTGTGAGGTCCCTTCTCATTTATCCAGCTTCTGGCTGCCCTAGACTTTCATCTCCAGAACAGACAGCCTCTGGGCCCAAAGTTAAACTACAGTTATTTACTAATGCCTCTTTTCCTTTATAAGGCTAGAAGAAAAAATTTAGATCTTTTCTATATTTCTTAGGGTTCAGCATAGTATCTGGAAGGGGGCTAAATAAATGTCTGTTTATTTGTATAAATGCTCCATTACTTCTCTCTTTCAGGCCAAGATGGGCTTCAAGGAAGGTGAAGGATTGGGTAAACACAACCAGGGTCGGAAGGACATTGTTGAAGCCTCTAATCAGAAAGGTCGAAGAGGCTTGGGTCTGACTTTGCAAGGCTTTGACCAGGAGTTGAATGTGGACTGGCGAGATGAGCCGGAGGTAACTGGTGTGGGGAGGAGGAGGCAGGAGAGCCACTTGCGGTTTTGGGTACATGTCTTTAAGTATTCATATTAACAAACTAGAAGTCTCCAGAGGCAGTATGATCAGGGATGTCCACAATAGAAAACAAGACTGGGGGAGAGGGAAATGATAGGATGTGGATTTATTTCCTGTTGCTTCACATAGGACTATCTAAGAACCGTGGGTAGAAGGTGCTGGAAGGCAGAGCTTGCTTCCACAAACAGCTTTCTACTAGTGACTGAGATACCTCACAAGGTAGTGAGTTCCCTCTGCTGAAAGGGTTCAGTGGCTGAACAAGGACCCAGTCTTCCATTGTGTGAGTCACTGGGTGAGGTGCCCTCTAAAGTCCTTGTACCTTCACGGGCTTATGACATCCTGGTTCTAAACAGGTGTTTGTTTATGCCTTATGGCTTTTTTATTGTGGGTTTAGTCTGCTTACCTACTTGGGTACCCGTTTATTTTGATCCTGAATACCAAAAGATACCCTTATTCCTTTTCATGGCACAGGTATTGTTGAGATTTTATTCATTTATTTATGTCTTTCTTTATGCCACAAAGGATTTGAAGTAGGTATAATAAAAACCCCTAAGAATAATGATGAAATATTATCATTATGGAGTTGAAACTAGAGAAAATAGAAAACAAATGACTAGTCTTCTACATAGTTGCTGTAATTTAGCTTCAGATGTGGCTCTGAACTCTGGAGAATTGATATTTTATTTGTCTCTTTGATGTTGCAGTTCAGGAAAAACTCCCATGAACCTGTGCCTGATAAAAGCCTAGTACTGCTTCAGAGTAAGAAGCCAACAAGCCCAGAGCTAATGGGTTCTGGGGAAGAGGGTAGTCCTACTGTGATGCCTTGTGGTTGTGAGGAGATGAGACCAGCAGAATAACAGATAAGACAGGGCAGAATAGGGTAAATATTTGTAGTTGGGTGCTAGGTGTAGGTTTTTACTTCAGAAATATATGGTGCTTTCTGTGTCCTCATTTGTGTGAAAACAAGTAGAGTGCTGATCCTCTCAGTGGGACAGAATTAGATCTAACTTTGCTAAACTTGAAACGCAACATTTGCTCATAAATGTCTGTTTTTAATGGAGACAGGCTATTGAAATTCCTTTTTGAGCCAAGGTTGTCCTAATCACCATCTACCATATAACTCAGTTTTTCCATTACAAAAGATGCCCTATCTTTGGATTAAGAGTTTCACTTAACTATTAGGTGGTGGCCACTTCTTTGAGGTGGAAGAGTCTGGGTGGTCTGAGGTTGACTTTCCCATCCCTGGAGTCACTATAGGGAAAGTACTCAGTGACTTCTGTAGC
Organism: Pteronotus mesoamericanus; assembly: GCF_021234165.1. Taxonomy (NCBI): domain Eukaryota; kingdom Metazoa; phylum Chordata; class Mammalia; order Chiroptera; family Mormoopidae; genus Pteronotus; species Pteronotus mesoamericanus. Next base: position 7,392,357 of record NW_026555085.1, read on the forward strand.
TCAGCAATGGAGAGTGTAAGGTTGGACACTTTGGACAAAAGTCTACTTTGCAGGTAGCCTTATAGTTAAACTTCCATGGGGGAGTTTGAGTCTGCTTTTTTCCTCCGAAGTGGTATGTATCCAAAATGTATATGAACTTTTTAAAAAAGAGTTTATAAGTCAAAACCATTTATGCTTAAAGGTGATGGACTTGACCAAGGACAGAAGCCATGATTCATTGCCAGCTTCATTGACAAAAGGCTTCAGTAATTTTTCTTTTAAATTTTTTCTCTGTTGATGGTGGTTGCCCTAGAGACCTTGGTTTGTGGTACCATTTTATGCCTTTCAGAGCATGTAGTACTACCTTAACCACATTGCTTCAATTTGCAAGGGTGAGTCTCTTCTCCACACTTGCTCAGGAAGGGAATGTGTAAAGCTGCTGTGCAGGTTAGCCACCTATTTAGGTTTCTTAATCCATGTCTTTCTAGCCCAGTGAACTTAACCCTGGCTGCACATTAGACTCATCTGGGGACTTCTAAAATCGTACTTAAACACAGTCCCCACCTCAAACCAACAGAATCATATACTCTGGAGGTAGGCCCCAGGCATCAGTTTTTTCTAAAATGACTGCAGATGATCCTGATGTATAGCCAGGTTGAAAACCACTGATTTAGTTTGGTAAGGAAAGTAAGTAAGTAAAAAATTGAGAGGAAGCACTACATTAGAGTAGTGCCCTACCCTATCTTGGAATGAATCGATGAGGAATCCTGTTTATTTTGTACGTAACATTTCAAAAGGCACCAGGAGGTAAGACTACTGCTTTGTATCTTCCTGATGCAATTACCTTATCACAGACACATACTCTGTGTGTACTTCTCTGTATCCCCACTGTCTCTTGTGTTCTTTTAACTCTACTTTGTGAGCACATACTTCGTAGTAGTTACTCATCAAAAATATTAAAACAAATCAAATGCACTTTGAAGGTTTGGGAAGTTTCTAGGGATCAAATGAGAATTGGAAATGGCCTTCAGAAGTTAAACTTTACAATTCTAGCTCTCAATTCTCATGTCTGACCACTGCCTTTGGCTTCACCTTCCCAGACCCTTCCCCCTCTATGGGTCCCTTTTGATTGTTTTGGGGAAGCCTTGATGAGTTAGGGCATAGTCCTGAAGGCCAGTTTTACCTGACTAACTTGCCTGTATCTTTTGTTTACAGCCCAGTGCCTGTGAGCAGGTGTCATGGTTCCCAGAATGTACCACTGAAATTCCTGACACTCAGGAAATGAGTGATTGGATGGTTGTGGGAAAGGTAGGATTTCAGGAAAATGTACACTGAAATTGTTGGCACTTATCTCCTGACTTTTCTGCTCTCCCAAGTTGGCACGTATGTATTCATGCTCACTTGTGAAAAATTTGAATCTGACCATTCTGGCAGGAATAAAACTGTGTCAAGAGGGTGTACCAAGCGCTTTATAGATATGCCCCTAGAAGATGTGGCAGACAGGGTTTGTTTGTTTTTTCCTCCTAGTCGTCTGACTTGCAAGACAACACAAAATGCATAACTTCTTTTTTTCCTTATGGATTTTTTTGAGTAGTTGATTATACATCTGTGTATATTCTGGTCACTGCTGGGCACTGTTCCAGGTAGATGAAAAGACACTGTACCTGTCCTCAGAAAGTAATTGAGGGTGTTAGAGAGGGAGTTTGTTTAATATCCCCCTGGAAAATTTTAAGGATAAAGTAGATAGCTACTAAATCAGTATGGTCTAGAGAGCAGTTCCTAAAGTGTGGGGGCCCCCAGGGATCTCCAAGACACTTCCAGGGGGTACCTACAAGGTCAAAGTTATTTTCATAATGATACTGAAATGTTTTTTCAACTCATTCTCTCACAAAGTGTCCAGTAGAGTTTTCCAGAGGCTATGACATGATATCACAGCCAATTGAGTGCAAACACAAATAGGAATAATCTAGGTGTCTTCTATTCAGCTTGATACTAAGAGATTTACAAAACTGGAAAACAGTGCTATTCTTCTCACCAAATTATTTTTGGAAATGTAATTACTTTTCATAAAAATATGTTAATTATATTAACATTGTTCTTTTAAATGGAATATTTATAAATTTTCTCAGTTTTAATTTCTAATAATAAATTGAGTATATACATATATACATAAAAGCAAGCTCTTTGGGATCTTCAGTGATTTTTGAAGAGTATAAAACATGAAAACCACAAGTCTGAGCACCATTGGTTTAGAAGTAGCTACACTCAGGCATGAGGTTGGACTCTACATCCCTGTGAGACTCTCTGAGCCCTTGTTTACTGTGATGCTACCAGGTCAGTGCCTAGTGTCCTGCAGTCATACTCATCACAGAGCAAGAGGCTTACTGGATGAAGTACCGGCTCCTGTCTTTGGGGCAGTCCCCATCTTTCTGCCTCCATGCCCTAAGGACAGACATCTTGAATGTCTTTTTCCTGTTTGCTTTTCTCAGCCTCAGCATTCATGAGTCTTGTATCCATATGGTGCTCTAGTCACAGCACCCAAGGGACTGCTCCATCTCATAGCCATCTGGAGTATAGCCAGAGGGATTTAGGATTTTCTTGTTCTTGCCCCCTCAGTGATTGATGTTCTTCGCAGGGACTCAAGCCTCTTCTCTACTCACTCAGAATCCTAGTTTCTCCTTTCATCCCCCCAAGTGCAGTCACACATGGTCATTATTGATTGTTTTCTTTTCCCTGTAGAGAAAGAAGATTATTGAAGATGAAACAGAGTTTTGTGGGGAAGACTTGCTTCACAGTGTGCTGCAGTGTAAGGTAAGGCCTTGTGGCTAGAGCTGGAGTTGAAAACTCTGTGGTGGGCTATGCTCGGCTCTTCTAGTTCTTTTAAGTCAGCTGTGGGTGGCTGAAGTTTAGCTAATATTTTCCTGGAGATCAAGATGTGTAGCTTGTATATTTCTCCAAGTTGTCTTTCTTTTCTGGTGACTGTCCTGCCTTGTAGTGAGTGTTGTGCTGTCCGTGTGGTCAGTAGCCTGGAACGGATCCACTTAACCTCAGTGGGTCGGTCCATTATAATCTTGGGGGAGCCTGGTACAGTGAAAGGTTTGGAATCATTCTTTAGTATCAGATAGACCTGAATTCAAATCCTAGTTTCACAACATTTTTTTGCTCTGTGACCTTGGGTCAGTTGCTTTAGCTTCCCTGAGTTTTCGTTTCCTCGTCTGTAAGAGAGGGAGAAAATACTTCCCCAGGTTGCTGTGAGGATCAATGAAATATTGGGTGTGAGGCTCCTAACATGCTGGGCGAATATTAGCCTTCCCTTGATATCTTGTGGCCTGAGTTTTGGGCCAGGAAGTGCATTGCTTGGGACAGAATGAGCCAGGGAAACTGAGGAGGAAATGGGTTGAAGAAGCAGTAAAGCCTCAGACCAGCCTCACAGAGCTCATTTTTTTTGATAGGCAGAGGGTTGGGAATATCCTTACAGTGACTGGTGCTCATGTGAAGTGAGGCTTTTTTTTTTTTTCAGAGAGGAAATAGGAGAATGGAGAAGGGATCCCTACTGTGTGGTAGGTGCCATCCAGAAACCCTGGCCTTGGTTTGTCTACTCTCAGTGAGCCCCAGTCAAGAGAGCCTTGGTATGAGAACTCTGGTCCCTTGGGCAGTTGCTGCTGGAGTGGAGAAACATTTGCTGTGAGGATTAGCAATGCCAAGAGGTGGGCCTGTGCATAACCACAGGTGCCATTCATTAACCACTTAGCATGTGCCAGGGATGTGTTTATGTTTTATTTTTTCCCATTTTACCAGTGATGTAGTTGAGGGTCAGAGTGATTGAGTAACTTGTCTAGGGTCACACAACTGGTCATTTTCAAGCTGGGATACGGCAGGAGCCTTGCTCTTTGGCGGGCTGCTTGTTGGGCTCCTCCAGTTCTTAAGAGCCCTGTCCCATTCCGGAGGGTGATGCTCACCTTGAGGTCCTGATTCTCTTTGGGCAGAGTGTGTTTGATGTCCTGGACGGGGAGGAGATGCGCCGAGCTCGGACCCGGGCCAATCCCTACGAGATGATCCGAGGAGTCTTCTTCCTGAACAGGTTTGCTCACATTTCCCTCCCCTCCCCTGACATGTGCACCTTTCTGCCTCTTCTTTGAACTTCAGCTTTCTATACGTCTGGTACTGAGTTGAGTTTCTCTGTCTGTCTTTGTTGTAGGGCGGCAATGAAGATGGCTAACATGGATTTTGTGTTTGATCGCATTTTTACAAATCCACGGGATTCTTGTGGGGTGAGAACAAGTTTCTTCTTCTTAATTCATAGTGTTAAATGGGCTTAAGCTTCAGTTGCTCAGAAATTGCCATTTGTGCAATGCAGTTAGTTATTCCTGCTATGTGCTAGAGATACACACTTTGTGTTAGAGATTTTGCTTTGAGCTCCTCCGATGGGGCCCCAGAGTGCTTTCTGTGGTTCCAGGAGTGCCCCAATAAACATTGTCTTTAGGGCTTCAGGTCTGGAGTCCGAGCCCCCAACTCTGCAGATCCTGTTGCTCACTCCAGGTGGAGGTGGGAAGGGCTAGCAGCAGTGGGGAGAGGACATTCCTGGGCAGAATCAGCAGCTGTGGCCTCTAAAGGCCCAGGAACAAGTAGGTGAGGCCACGAGTTAGAGCATGGGCCCGCCTCCTGCATTTATTAAACATGTATTTATCCAAACCCTACTTTGTGCCAGTCATGGTGCTAGGCACCAGGAATATAATTTAGAATGAGATAGATGTGATTCCTTTCCCCATGGCACTTAGGTTCTGGACATTCTGGTGGACTTGAGAGCTGGTAAGAGTGCAGGGTTGGGATATTTCTAAAGCCTTCTGTGCTTATTGACATGTGAGGCCCATTGTCACCAGGGTGCTTAAGCCTGCCTTCTTTCTACTGTGGATGAGATAAAGTAGAAGTGTGAGTGTGCAGTCCTTAGAGTGAGCTTATTTTCTAATTTGAAACTGTGACATCATCTGATTTGGGTGCTGTTTCTCGTATGAGAGGGGAGTGCTCTGGGAAATGTTTGAGAGTTGATTGAAATGTGGGCCTCTGGATTCTTCCGCTGATCCATTTAAAATCAGTGTCAGGGCTGTGTGAGGGAGGGGAGTAGAGCACTTACTGTCACAGGTGGTGTCACTTAAGGTCACACCTTCTTTGTATCTCAGCTGCCTGATCTCTGAAATTAGCCCTACTAACCTGTCAGAGGGCTGTAGGACCAAAAGGTTCTTAAGAGTTGTTCTAGCTCTCAGATCTGTGATTTCTGATGTGGCCATTTTCCCTTCCTACCTTTTAGAACAGGCTTTGACCCTTCTCAAGGCCAACGGTAGAGCAAAATGGTTTTCTATTCTGCTGCGTATCATTTCTCTGAACATACACCCTCTATGAGGATAGAATAAAGGAAATTTCATTCTAGCATTACCTTCTAGGTTTCAAAGCATTTTTATTCAGTTCTAGAAAGTTAAGTCTTTGCCTGTTTTTGCTTTACTCACCTTCCTTCCATTAGGCCCCTGGATTATCCACTCACTAAAGAAATTTCTTTTTCCAAGTTCTTTAATGTTTCCATTCCACCTACCTCACTGCATTCTCTATGCTTGCAAAACTGGCATGTAGACCCCTCCAGCTTTTAGTCATTTCTCTCTCCCAGGTCTCCCACCCCATTTTCTAGTACCAGCAGGCAGCACAAAAGGGCTCTTGGAATTAGCATCTTGAGAAAATTAGGTTGATACAATGTTGATTTAATTTTCTGAGCTCCAAATGATTTTAAACTCTTGCCTGGCGGAGGAGCTCTGTCAGGCTGATGGGAAGTCACAGCGTCCTTTTGGGCTTTTGAGTGAAAGTGCCTCCAGCAGCTGGTATCTGGTTATTGTCTTTTGCTGTCAGGAAAATGAAGCAGGCACCAGGCCATACCATTCAGGTCGAGGGTGAAGATGTTAGTTACATAGGAAAAGGCAGCCGTCTTTGTAACGCTTCAGGCAATGTCTTGACCTGAATTGAGTATTAGTGGCCATGGAGAATTGCCCTTTCAGGGATGTTTCTCTACACTCCACTATAAAAAGTGATTTCTTACCAGCCCCTAGTGTTTTCTTCTTCTTTTTCTTCTTCTTTTTTTTAAATTTCTTTTTCCCCTGAGGAACAGAGTGACAGCCAAGGCCAGCAGGCTTGGTATGTTTTTTAGGTGAGCAGAGATGCTCTGGAGCAGTTCCCAGAAAAGATGGGAGTGGCTGAAACCCCAGGCACACACCAGGTTTGCTAGGGTCTCTGCCTCTTGGATCTGGTGATCCAAGAAGACTAGTGAATGTGGAGGCAGAACGTGAAGCTTGGGGTGGTATGGAGAGGTTAGGGGTAGAAAATGGGAGAGGGAACATGACTCAGGGTTTTCCCTGTGCTTCTAGGTCTGCAGGTTGTGGTAAAAGTTGAAAAGAGACTAGGGTAGGAAAATAAAATTGTAAACAAGAATTGGGAGAGACAAAGGAAAGATGGAAATTTAGGTTCTTTGGGTATATGGAAGTATATTATAAACTATAACATTACGTGAGAAATATGTGTGCCTGGGGGTATTGTTGAGGTAAGAAAACATGTTTTGAAGTATAACAGGAGACAAAAACTGAATGTAGATATTTAAGTTTCAGTGCTGTCTCAGATGAAATGAGAGCACTTAGAAAGTGCCCAGTGAGGCTCTGGAAAGAGGAAAAAATGGAAAAAGACAGGATAGTTGAATATAATATCTTATGTTTGTTTAGTATTTTACAGTTTATAAATGTTTTTGACTTACGGTAATTTATTTAACCCTACAAGAGTCTTAAATAACCTACATTAGTCCCAGTTTACAGTTGAGGGAGCTCAGACATAAATTGTTAGCTTGCTCTTGGCTGCACAGCCAGAAGGTGGCAGAGGTGAGAACCCCAGCTGTCCTTTCTATGGCAAGACCTTCTGGCTATGGCCTGTGCGGGGCCCTATGTCTTGAAATCACAAAATGAGATCGTATTTATCATCTCTTTTTGGAGGTGCAATGCTTCTGTTGACTTATTCCCCTTTCTTCCCCTAGTCTTCTTTTGGGCCAGCTGCTCACCTGGAGAGGCTGGAGCCTGGGCCTGGGGCACTGGGGCACACCCTGTGGTAAAGAACAGTGTTTTCGCATTTTCCAGCCTGTGCAGGCCTTAAGTTTGTGACCCCTGCCTTAGTACCGCAGTGCTATCAGGAAAGTGCTACATAGTGTTATTGGCAAGCACCATTAGGTCTTTTTTTGTGTATGGGCAAATGAATATGATCCAAATATATGAACAGTTGATGGCTCAGGAGCAAAGAATGCTAGGGTGGAGTGGTAGGGAAGGGGAGAAAGAACTGATATGTCACAGCACACCTGGGTGGGCTTGACACAGGATGCCGAAGTTTGTTTTTAGCTAATTCACTTTTTCCAGAAACTTTTTCACCGTTTTGATAAAGCTAGATAACGATCATCAGAGGGAAGAAGACCCTTGTCACCTAGAAACAGACTGAATTGTGAACATTAGTTTTTCCATTTCTTTCTTATAACTGTTTTTCCTAAAGCTTTCAGATCTTTATCCAGCAGTTGTGGAACTCTGGAGAAGCACTCAGCCATGTCAAGCTGTAGAGAGTGAAGGCTGAGCTGCCTAAGCCCCTTCCTGCTGGGTATTCATCAGGGTCCTCCTCTGCCACCCACTCTAGAGCTCAACCTCTTGTAGATGGTACCTCCTCTCTGCTGTGGAGGGTGGGACAAGTAGAATTCCCCATCTAGGGACGAGGTATGTAAAAGAGAAGTGTAAACACAGAATACAGGCCAGTGCAGAATTCAGTGTAAATTTTAGATTGAGTTAAAGCTATCTGAAGTGGCCAAAACTATAACCCAATAAAAATTCAAATGATTATTGTAATATAGTTATTCCCGAGGTGGGTAGGTGTTCTGAGGGCTACCTCAGGGGAAGCTGCACACTGGTGTCTCCTTTTCCCTTTGTCTTGTCAGCTCCCAGCTGTGTGCCGTCTGAGGCCCACAGCTAGCAGAGGAGCAAAGGCAATAAGAAAGGGGTGTAAAAAAGGAGGAGACCACGTGTGCTGTGGTGTCTTGGATTGGATCCTGGAACAGAACAAGGACTCTAGTAAAATCTGAATCAAGTCTGGAGCTTAGTGAATAGTAGTGTACCAATGTTGATTTCTTAGTTTTGACAAATTAGCAATGTAAGATGTTAGTAAAACTGGAAAATAGAGAAAGGGTATATGAAAACTCTGTCTTTGCAACTTTTCTGTAAATATAAAATTATTCCAAAATAAAAAGTTAATTGAAAAGAAAGGAGCAGCCTAAGAGGAAGGGGAGTAGAGAAGCAGAGGCTGTGGTCTAGAAAAATAGGTGCTGTGGCTGAGATGGGGTGATGTCAGAACCTCCCCAGACTTGGGTTAGACAGGAAGACCCAAATCTAATAGTCATGCTGACTGGATCCTGATTTAGCTTTGTTCCATACCAGTTGGGAACAGGATGCTTTGTGTCTTGGCATCTCTTTTTCCCTATCTGTAATGCATCTATCCTGCTCAGTAGGACACTTGTAAGGCAGGATATGGTGAAGAAAAGATGCTGAGAAAAAATGCACACTCAGGTGCCCATTAAGATGTGTTTATGAGGAGTCTGAGCTAGGCCTGGTTGTGTGAAAGACATCAGGGGAATTTTGAGGTGGGGATGGGCAACTCCCAAGGGTAATGACCACAGAGATGCATTTCCAGGGTGTCATGGCCCTGGCGGGAACTCTGCATTGTGTCTGAAGAAAGGTTGATTTCACTCCCAGCCTTCTTCCTGCTTCCCATTGAGCCATCTTTTTTTCTCTTTCTCCCCTGTCTTCCACTTGCCTTTGCAGAAACCACTGGTGAAGGACCGGGAAGCTGAGCTTCTGTACTTTGCTGACGTCTGTGCAGGCCCAGGTGGCTTCTCGGAGTATGTTCTGTGGAGGAAGAAGTGGCATGCGAAGGGCTTTGGAATGACTTTGAAGGGCCCGAATGACTTTAAGCTGGAGGACTTTTACTCAGCCTCCAGTGAACTCTTTGAACCTTTCTACGGTAGGGACACAGAGGAGGGTACTAGGGGGTATGGGACAGTCCTCTGTGGGGACTTCAGGTCAATAGCAGCTGTTATCCACTTGCCACGTTTTCTTTCTGCAGTCTTTCAGCCTGCGGTTCCCAGCCCCACGGCATGAAGGTCTCAGTTCCCCGTGTCTGTCCCTTTTTACCCCAGGCCTGCGGGATACAGGTTAAACACTCCACTAGGCAAACTTTCATCCAAATGATATTCATTCCTCCTTTATTCTCTGTGGTGACAGGAGATAATGAAACTGCCTGATCTCCGGCAGAGAACTGGCAGGATTATTAACATAAAACCCCTATGCCCATCTCTAGCCCTGTGCGGGGATGTGGAAAGTACTGGTAACAGACAGCGCAGAAGCCTTGCAGCAGTCCCCTCCACTCTGTCTTGATTGTTGTGATTTGACAGCAGATTTTAAGTCTTTTCTTAACAGTCCTTATTAAAAAGTCGATATTGGTTCTGAAACATAGGTGCTTTAAACACAACTTTGGCCTTGAGGAGGAAAGCCCCCTGTTTCAGTTATTGATTCTTGGCTGGTTAACCCCTTTCCACCCCAGCTTTATTACATATAGCAGGGCCCTGTTTCTGCCTCCTTGTCCATTGCTGCAAGGCAGCTTTGCAGGAGGGGTCCTACAGAGAGTTGCTCCTCACAGGGGCTTTCTCCTGGACCTTGAGACCCACGTGGTACCTTTTCCACAGCCCCAGAGAGTTCTTGTCCCATCTCTTGGGATGCACAGGACCAGTGAGATTAATGTGACTCTTGTGTCCTGCCAGGTGAGGGTGGGATCGATGGAGATGGAGACATCACCCGCCCAGAGAACATCACTGCTTTCCGGAATTTTGTTCTGGATAACACGGATCGCAAGGGAGTCCACTTTCTGATGGCCGATGGGGTAGGTGATCTGCTCTTCATAAGCTGATGCTTTAGGCATTTATCACATTAGAGGCTTGAGAATTGTTTTTGTTTTGTTATGTTAGCCCTTTAGCTGCCCTGGAAGGTGCTAGCTCACTGTTCAGATAGTAGGAGATGTGTGATTTTTATTGTTACTCTTTTGTACATATTTTTCAATAACTTTATTAGGGCAGTGATGTTGTAGACATCTTTGCTTGGAGCAGGTGGCCCTTCTCAGCTCACTTCTTCAAAAGGCCTTGGTCAGCTGCGAGACTCAGCGAGGGGAGGACCATGACTAAGATGAATGAGGCAAAACTGGGAAGAGCATTTGTCACCTGAGTGCCGCTCCTGGCAGAGGCTGTCTATACATGGCCACTTCTAGGCCTCTGGATGGGCCGATAGATGATCACATAACCAAAGGCAGCAGCTTCAGGGAACCCACAGGAGGCTTTCGGTCAGTGGCTGGGCTAAAGTGAACATTCATGGATCCCTGTTCCTTGGGAAGCTGCTTGAAGTACAGAGAGGAGCCCACCACTGCTTTCTCAACTACTAGTCTGATGTGGCAGGTAGTCTTACGGAATGAGCCACCACTTAGTCTGGAGGAGGGACAGAGAATATGGCAGTTACTTCAGGGTCACATGGCTAGGGTTGAGAAAAGCCTCTGGAGCAACTTGGGTGGCCTTTCTAGTATTAGCTTGTGGAAAGATGAAGGAATGTGCAGGATGTCAGCATAGGCTCTGAGAGCATGTGCACAGCAGAGAACGACACAGACAGGCTAGGGGGCGGGCGCTGCTTTGGCTGAGGTGTGCTTCTGGCCCATTGCAGTCTGGCAGCTTAGAGCGGCATACTCGGGGACTGTTGTCTTCGGCAATGTAAACTGGTGACCTGGGCCGCTTTTTTTCTTATTTTTTGATTGACCCTATAAACAGGAATGCATTTTGAAGAACATCGATAAATTTAGAAGACATTGCTAAACATTTTTAAAAAGATTTTATTTGATTATTTGAGAGACAGAAAGAGAGGGGAAAAAGAGAGGGAGAGGATCATTGGTGTGTGAGAGGTCCAGTATGTCAATTGGTTGCCTCTCGAACAGCCCCCAACCAGGGATCCGGCCGGCAACCCAGGCATGTGGCCAGACCGGGAATTGAACCAGCAATCTTTCAGTTCACAGGCTGGCATTCGGTCCGCTGAGCCACACCAGCCAGAGTCCACTGAACAATGTTGATTTCTGTGTCATTTAGCTATTACCTTCATAGGACTGAGTCAGGGAAACCTGGCCTGGCTGGAGCCTGCTTAACGTGACAGCCTCATTTATTTTTTCAAAGTTTATTGTGTTAAAAAACACAGAACAGATTTACTATCTCAACCATTTTCAAGTATACAGTTCAGTCAGTTTTTAAGTGCACAGTTCAGTAGTGTTAAAAATATTAACATTATTCTGAAACAGATCTTCAGAATGTTTTGATTTTATGAAATTGAAACTGTGCCCATTAAACAACTGTCGTCTCCCCCTCTCCCAGCCCTCAGTCTCCTTTTCTTCTCTGTGAGCTTGGCTCTCTGCTCCCTGTGGGGCTCTCACAGGGAGGGAGACCACTCTAAAAACAGCAACATACATTCTTCGAACAAACACCCTGGCCAGAGACCCTGCCAGCTAGAGGGAGGAGCTTCATGGTCCCGGGACAGGGAAGTGGGTTTTATGAGTAAATCTTTGTTCAGCAGAGGAAGAGAGATCACTGAGTGTTAAGAGTTTTGCTAACTTTGCTTCTGTCACAAAACTGGGGCCTGATCAGCGGTCAGCACAGAGGCTGAGTGAGCTCCAAGCAGAGCATTCATGCCACATGTACTTCCTAGGTCTCTTCAGACTCAGTAGAGCATTGTTTCCCGTAGTTGGCCTGTGACTAGCCAGTGCTTTGCCTCTGTTCTGCCTCACTCTTCCCTTGGATTCTTAAGTGAGTGTTACAATGTTCTGGACCATCTCCTTGGAATACCAGACTTGGTACCACCCTCTTGGTGTGATAGAGCAAATGGCACTGGTCCAGGTGTCAGGCCTGGGTCCTATTTATAATGAACCATGTGTCCGTGACAAAATAATTCAAATGCTGAGCTGTATCTTTATCAGTCGGGTTGTGGAGATCAAGGAAAACACTTGAAGAAATCTTAGTGAAGATGAGATAGGAGTGTTTTTTCAGTCTTCTTCACTTCTGTTTCCCACCCCCTGTCCTTGTGCTCCCCTTTCAGGGCTTCTCTGTGGAGGGACAGGAGAACCTGCAAGAGATCCTGAGCAAGCAGCTGCTGCTCTGTCAGTTCCTCATGGCGCTCTCTGTTGTCCGAACAGGTGACACTTCCTCAGCTGTCTCCCCATCCCAGGGCCCACTAGAGGCCCTGATGGAAAAGAGTATACATAAGGGTTGGCTCAGAAGTTTAAAAAAGAAAAAAAAATCTATTTAATCAGTGACAGGTGGCTGAATGAGGCATTTAGGGAAGAAAGTGCCGTAGAATCCTCTTAAGTGCTCCCTAAAGCTAAGTCGACTCCTTAAATTGCCTCTGACTTTTAATGGACCCAGATTCTGAGTCCCTGACTTGGTCATATATACTCCCCAGGATTACCTTACTCACCTCCTGGGCTAGAACCCACTGCCTGCTATTGGTGTTTTCTCTCTAATCCAGGAGGCCACTTCATCTGTAAAACCTTTGACCTATTCACACCATTCAGCGTGGGGCTCATCTATCTGCTATACTGCTGCTTTGAACGAGTATGTCTATTTAAGCCGATTACCAGCCGTCCTGCTAACTCAGAAAGGTGAGGTTTTCCTCTCCATTTTAATCAGAGTAGTTGGCTAAATGTCAAAACATAAATCCTGGTGCATCTCTCTGGCATGTCCGCTCAGGCTATATTAAAAACCTTGACTTGAAAGAAGTGACTAAGCCAAGAGGAATCAGGATTTGGACCTTTCTGAGCCTGTGATATGCCAGCTCAGCCTCTGCCTCCTTTTTCACAAGCCTTATTCACCACACTTCTGTGGGGGATCCTTGGCTTGGCCCAGGAAGGAGAAGATGATGAATAGAAGGGACACCTGGAGAGACATGGGTTGGGACGGGGCAAGGGGACCGCCAGTCAGAAGCATCCCAGGCAGGACACAGTACCCATGCACAGTGTAAGAGAAGATGCAGCCAATCCAAATTTCTAGTTGGCTTGTTAAAAACACAAGATTTCTGAGCTCCATCCCTGGAAAGTGTAATTGATGAGTTTTTTAACTAAACAGAATCCCAAGGTGATGGTGATGCAGCTAGCCTGGCACAGGGCCCTTGAGAACCATGGCCGTAAAGAGTAGAAATACAGTCCAACATAAAAAGGAAGGATTTGAAGTGAACTTTTGCAGCACAGTCCGTGCTGTTCTTTGTGCATAGACTTAAGGCTGTTGAACTTCATGACCCAAAGGGTTTGGGGAGGAGGAATGTTGGCAGAAAGTCCTTGCTCATGGAATGACAGCTTTCTCCTGCCAGGTATGTGGTGTGCAAGGGCCTGAAGGTGGGCATAGATGACGTGCGGGATTACCTCTTCTCAGTCAATATTAAACTCAACCAGCTGCGAAACACTGATTCCGATGTCAACCTTGTGGTTCCTTTGGAAGTGATCAAGGGAGACCATGAATTTACTGACTACATGATACGGTCCAATGAGAGGTAAGCAAACCAGGTATTTTTTTGCTGGCACCACTAGGATAGGAGGGAAGACCAGAGAATGAAGGACTAAATGATTGGCTCTTGGTAGCACTTTGTCAGCCCTGAAAAATTGATGACTGTATTTGGTGTGCTTGTTCTTGGCCCTCTGGGACTTAGAGTACCTTGGGGACCCATCCTGCTCCCATGCCCTATCACAGGGGTGGCCAGTGGGAGCCTGGATGCAGCCTTGTCTTGTGTTCCTGGAGGCAGGAGTGATTTCCCTTTCATTGCTTCTGTTTGTAAAAGGCCATCATAGTGGTTGCCTTGTGAAGCCCCTGTTTGAAGGCAGGAGTTGGCTGGGAAAGAAGTACATGGCAGGCTTTGGAAGTTGCTGCTGCCATCGCCTTTGCCAGTTCATGAGTTCCCCAGATGGGTCATCTGAATGCTGCTGTTGTGGGTTTTTTTAAACCTTGTTTAATTGTTTTTCCTCCTCCCTGTTAGCAATAATGTAAAGTTCTGACAGTTGACTCAGTTTTTTAGGGGGGCAAGCATTAGAAAAAAGTTTTTTGCGGTAGGTCGGAGAGTTGTTAAAGAGCAACGAATCAGTGGAAGTGCTCTCTTGAGGAACTAAATAAAGTCATTTTATCCATTCATCTGCTAGTGGACATTTAGGTTGTTTCCGCATTTTGGCTATTGTGAATAATGCTGCAGTGAACATGGGGATGCTAATATTTTTTCAAGATCCCAATTTCAGTTATTTTGGATAAATACCCAGAAGAAGAATTGCTGGATCCTAATGGTATTTCTGTTTTTTTTCTTGCCTCATTGCACTTACTGGTTCCTCTCGTATGACGTTAAATCGAAGTGATGAGAGCAGACATCCTAGCCTTGTTCTTGATTTTAAGTGTAAAGTGTTTAAACAGTTAAATACGATGTTAGCTGTTGGTTTTTTGTCAATATGTCTTATCAGGTTGAAAAAGTTTTCTTCTATTCCTTGTTTGCTGAGAGTTTTTACCATGCCTAGATGTTTAATTTTGTCAAATACTTTTTATGTATCTATAAAAATTATTTTTCTTTTATTTCATTTATAGTGAATAATGTTGATGATTTCCAAATGGCAAACAAATTTTACATTTTTAGATTAAGTCGAGTTGGTCATGAGTTAATACTCTTATATGTTGCTATATTTGATTTGCTAGTATTTTATTAATGACTTTTGTGTCTATGATCATAAGGTATGTTAGTCTCTATGTCTGTATTCTTTTGAAGTTCTAATCTGGTTTAAATATATATGTATATTTAAATACTATAAATCTCTATTATCCTGTAATTCATACATAAAGACATGAAAAGAAAGGGAGTCTAAAATCAAGAAGCTAGAAAAGAAAAGCAAATTGAGCCCAAATTAAGAAGAATAAATTAATTATCCCTGACCAGTGTGGCTTGAGTGTGTGTTGTCCTGCAAAGTGAAAGGTTGTTGGTTCAGTTTCCACCTGCCTGGGTGTGGGCCAGGTCTCTCTTTGGGGTGTGTGTGAGAGGCACTGATTGCTGTTTCTCTCTTGCATTAATGCTTCTCTCCCTCTCTCCCTCCCTCCCTTCCCCTCTATCTGAAAATAAATAACTAACATTTTTTAAAAAGTTATTAATTTCTTTTTATTTATTTTATTTAATTACATATAGCATTTACCTATATCTATAATAACTTTCCCTTTAAGGACTGCCTAGCTAAATCTCCTACATTTTGATATGTTATCTTTTTTCGTCATTATAGCACTCAAAATATTTTTAAAATTTCCCTTACAATTTATTGACTATGTAGATGTGTGATATTTAATACCCAGATACTTTGGGATTTCCAAGATACCTATTAGATTTTGTCCATTTGTACTCAGAATATACTCTGTATGATTTTCATCCTTTGAAATTTATTGAGACTTTTTTTCTTGCCTATCATATGATCTATCCTGGTGAATATTCCAACTGCTATTGAGTATAGTGCTTTATGAATGTTAATTTGGTCAAGTTGGTTCATAGTGATTTTCAGATCTTACATATCTTAACTGATACTTGACTACATCTTCTGTTAGTAGCTAAAAGGAGGCCATTAAAGTCTTCAGTTATGATCATTCAATTATGATTTATTTCTTTAGTTTTGTTAGTTTTTCCTTCATGTATTTGGGGTCTTTGTTATTAGTAGGCACACACATTTAAGATTATTTTGTCTTCTTAATGAACTGACCTCTTGTCAGTATGATGTATCCTTCTTTATCTCTAGTGTTGAAATCTACTTTGTCTTGAAATCTACTTTGTCTGATACTAACGTAGCCACATAAGCTTTCTTTTGTTTAGTATTTACATGGTTTTTCTCTTTATGTACTTTTATTTTCAACTTGTGTTTGTATTTGTAAATAACACATGGTTGAGCCCTGGCTGCTGTGGCTTAGTGGGTTGGGCATCATCCCATGGACCAAAAGGTCACCAGTTCTCTTCCCCGTCAGGGCACATGCCTAGGTTGTGGTCCAGGTTCCCAGTCAGGGGCATGTTAGGGGCCACTGATTGATGTTTCTTGCGTTGATGTTTCTCTCACTTTCTTCCCCTCTTCCCCTCTCTCTGAAAATAAGTAAATAAAATCTTTTAAATAAATAACATATTGTTGGGTCTTACCTTTTTTATCTAGTGCAACAGTCTCTGTCTCTTTTTTTTAATCCTCACCTGAGGATATTTTATTGATTTTAGAGGGGAGGAGGGATATCAATCGGTTGCCTTCCTTATGTGCCCTGAATGTGCCCTGACTGGGCACCGGAAATCTTACGGTGCACGGGATGACACTTCAGCCAACTGAGCCCACCTGGCCAGGACCAGTGTTTACCTTTTAATTGGGGTGTTTAGTACATTTACATGGGTTGTAATTGTTGATATGTTTGGGTTTAAATCCTCTGTCTTGGTTGTTTGACTTGTGTTTATCCTGCCTTCTGTTTCTCTGTTCCTTTTTGGGGAAGCAAATTAAGTATTTTTTAGTAGTATTTCTTTTTCTTGGGTTTTTTCTTTTTGTGCTCTTTGTGTTATGTTTCAGTTGTTAACTCCAGAGATTACAATGCACATCTTTAATTTATCGTAGTTTATCTTCAAAAAATATTCTGCTGCTTCATGAACAGTGTAAGAACCTTACCAGATGTAAATGTGCTTTTATAATACTCCTTCCTTTGTGCTCTTGTTTCATAGAAAAATCTTACTTTACAGTGCCATTTTTTAAATTTTAAACAGTCTAGTCTTTTGTTTTTTATTTAAAAAATTTTTTTGTATATTGATTTGAGAAAGAAACATCAATTTGTTGTTCTGTTTATTCATGCATTCATTGGTTGATTCTTGTATGTGCTCTGACCAAGAGTCAAACCCACAACCTTGCCATATCAGGACAGTGCTCTAACCAACTGAGCTACCTGGCCAGTCTATGGTCTTTTAAAGAGATTTAAAGATATGTGTGTGTGTGTGTTTATTTATTTTTAAAGGTTCCTTGATATTTACTGACATACCCATTTTGATGTTCTTCCTTCCTTCCTGCAGAACCAGGTTTCTATTTGGAATCATTTCTCTTCAACCTAAAGAATTTCTTTTAGACTGTTTTTGTAGTGCAAGTCTGCTGGAGACTAATTCCCTCAGCTTTTGTCTTTTGAAAATGTTTTTATTTCCCTTTCACTTTTGACGGATAGATTTCAAAGTTGGCAATGTTTTTCCTTCAGCACTTTATAAAGATATTGTTCTCTGCTTTCCTTGGTTTTTGATGAGAAGTCAGCCAGTATTCTTACCATTATTTCCCTGTATGCCTGATTGCATGTATGATTTTCTCTTTATATTTTGTTTCCAGCATGTTGACAATGAGTTTTGTGTTTATATATGGTTTCTTTTTATTCTTTCTCTCTTTTTTTTTTTTAAGTATGAATTCTGCTTGGGGTTGTTTCTTTGACCTTGGGCCTATAGATTGCCTTCATTCATCAATTTGGGGAAATTCTTAGTTATTATCTTGTCATTATATTTGTCCTTTCTTTCCTTTGCTTCTGATATTCCAGTTATATTTATGTTAAACTGCTTGTTATTGGCCACAGAGCTCACATGCTCTGTTATGGTCTTTACTTTTTTCTCTATGTTTCACTTTGAGTTTCTGTCTGTCCTCAAGCTCACTGAGTCTTTCCTCTACTGTTTCCAGTCTGTGGATGAGCCCATCACAATCATCCTTCATCTCTAATATCCTGTTTTTCAAGTCTATAATTTTGCTTTTTATAAATATAGTTCTATATTTCTGCTGATATTCTCCATCTTCTTATGTATGTTATACGCCTTTTCCAGTCGATCCTTTAAGGTGTTTTTTCAGTTATTGTAAAGACAGCCTGATGGGCTGGCCCTTGGGGAACTGAACACCCTGCACCACAGGTTCCTGCCTCAGCCCAGCCTCTGGGAGCCTGGGTGGTAACTACACAAACCCTTTGGAGGCCCGGCATCTGGGGCCTCAGTGATACTTTCCACATCTAGACGTAGGCCTCT
This sequence comes from Pteronotus mesoamericanus, assembly GCF_021234165.1. Lineage (NCBI taxonomy): Eukaryota > Metazoa > Chordata > Mammalia > Chiroptera > Mormoopidae > Pteronotus > Pteronotus mesoamericanus. Next base: position 7,410,524 of record NW_026555085.1, read on the forward strand.
CTAAATTTTTACTTTCACCGGATACTACGCTTACCTGAATTAGCTCAAAGAACTTAGATTTCGGGTCTGAGGAAGAAGGAGCGACTTGAGTCTGGTCTGGGATCTTATTTCTGAAAAAACAGAAAGCAAAAAGCTTTGATTTTCAAATGTACTTTTTACCATCGCCTACATAGACTAACGTGTTTTTCAGTTACTGTCTCATAATTCCAACATTTGGACCATCTCTGGGTTTTATTCCATTGCACTGTTTTCTCTCTCATCAGTGGGTCACCTTTTCTTGCTTCTATCACGAGTCTCATATGTTTTTATTACATTGCAGACAGTGTATATAAAAGAAAAATGGAGACTAGAGTAGAAAGGGCAGCTGTTAGTGTAGGTGGGTTAAGTTGGTTTAGTCTGTAAACTAGGTCTGGGCTTTGTTGTTGCTTTAGTTAGAATCAGTTCACCATTGCTCTCACATTAGTAGGGATGGGATCAGAGCCTTCTTTTTAGCAGGACCTGAATGTATGAAGAGTCTGACTCATTTCTTCTAGTTTACCATCAGCCTTCAGCAGGCCCATGTAACTATACTTTGGGGTGTGGTTGAGGGGGTTCTCTTTCAACTCTTCAGCCTCTCCCCCAAATATAGATGGTCATTGCTCCTGCTAAACCTCACTGTCCTGTGTCTTTTGGAAATCTTTTTTGGGAATCCTTCTGAGATCAATTTTTTTTTCTTCTAGACACTGTAGTCTGCAGATCAAAGCTCTGGCCAAGATCCATGCCTTTGTTCAAGACACGTGAGTCTTGCCCAGATCCTAGAATTCCCCTACTTCAAGGGAGGATCTCTTCATTTTGCTCCTACCCCTGAGCTCTTTATTTCATTTCAACAAACATTTAAAAATTTGTTCCCTTTTATCTCCTACTCTGCTGTGGTCTGTGAAGGATGCCAGAGAAACATATGGTGTGAACCTTGCCCCCAAAGGCTTTATGATGTCTTTGGGAAGATAAGAGGATACAGGAAAACTTATTAAAAGTGTATCAGAGGGTGTAGAATACATCAGCCAGGAGACACAGAATAAAGAGTGATCAGGGAGGAAAAGTGGGACTGGTTAGGGGAAACCTCTGGTACGGGCAAGCATAAGCTAATTCGGCTTTCTGCCGCATAGCGACGTCCACTAGGATGGACTAACTGTGGCCTATGTCAGCAGAGGAGGAGCCAGAATGTACCCATGGGTAATTAGAGGAAGGGTGTTTGGGAGACCCTGACGTCTAGGTGGTCAGGAAGGTAGTGTCCTTTCCCTTTGTGGTGGTAAGGGGAGGTCATCCCAGTTTGTGTGCAGCTGAACTCCCGTCTTCAAGAGGCAGAGCCACGTGAGTGTGATGAGCACTCTGGGCTAATGGCAGCATGGCCTCTCTGTGTGCTCACACATTTCTGCATGTGGGCTTTTTCTCTCTGGGATTCTGAGGGGTGCACAGAGGCACACTCCTTGTACCCCACGGAGGTTTTAATCACTTGCTGGCTTCATTTTCCTAGGACCTTGAGTGAGCCTCGGCAGGCAGAGATCCGGAAACAGTGCCTTCGTCTTTGGGAGGTAAGCATCTTGACCCCAGCCCACTTTTTCTTCAGGGCAGGGAAGCTGTAGAGAAGAATAAGTTTGAGTCCCAGGTGTTTCACCTTAGGCTCTCCTGCCCCATGAAAATGTCTGCCTTCCCTCACATCATTCCGGAGCTGGAAGTCTCTCAGCATTGTTGGCTCTTACCTCCTTGGCCCTTTTACTGCCAGTTTGGCCGTGCAGCTGGGTCATAAAGGACAAGAGTTATGGGTAAACAGGTCTCACTTTGCTGCTGATTGTCCTAAGTAGCAACACTGACCACAGAGAGCCCCAGAGAAGGGGAAGTGGCACATGGGTGTTCTATCACAGGGCCTAAAAGGGAGTGGTAACCACATTATCCATCTCCACCCCCCTCTTTGAAGCCTCCTGTGCTTCATGCTGTTTCCTCTTCCCCAGTCTTCTGACTTGTCCCCTCGCCTACATAGACTAACTCAGCCTTGGTAAAAAGTACATTAAAAAATCAGAGCTCTTTGCTTTCTGTTTTCAGATCCCAGACCAGGCTCGAGTTGCTCCTTCTTCCTCAGACCCGAAATCTAAGTTCTTTGAGCTAATTCAGGTAAGTGTGGTATCTGGTGAAAGTAAAAATTTAGAGAGGCCTACGTCTAGATGTGGAAAGTATCACTGAGGCCCCAGATGCCTGGCCTCCAAAGGGTTTGTGTAGTTACCACCCAGGCTCCCAGAGGCTGGGCTGAGGCAGAAACCTGTGGTGCAGGGTGTTCAGTTCCCTAAGGGCCAGCCCATCAGGCTGTGTAAAGATTTTTCTCCGGAGATGTGTTGTGCTCAGCATTCCCGCTGCCCAGAGGATGGTGCAGACTGTCACTCTCTGGCGAGTTTAGGGTCCCATGATATTTGCCTGCAGGGGAGGGAGACATTAAATGTGGGATGATCTTGGACTGGGAAGCTGAGCAGAGGGCCAAGAGGGGCTGCCAGAGGAGCTTTGCAATGGGTCTGGCCTAACCCTAGGCTCCCTGACCTGTTTCTGGTAAGCTGGTCTTTGGATTTCTTCTGCCTTGTTTCTCTCCTACCACCTGACTTCCAGCTCTTCCCTGGGTTTCATTTAAATCTGGCCCAGATCATGCGCCATTGTGCTGGTTTTCAGAATGAGTTCAAAGCCTCAGAAGAAGAGCGTGTGCCCATTTTTCTGAATGGGGTAGAGACATCACTTAATTGCTCTCACATCAGCCGCTGGCGAGTCCTCGCCTTCAGTTTTATCGAAGGGTTGGCTTTTATATTCTGATGACATTTGCTTATAGCTCAGGTAAATCAGTCTGTCCTTGGAGACTTGGTTTTGTTTTCTCTCCCAGCCTCCCTAATAGGTCCTGAAGGAACACTCCAGACAGATGGAATTAGATCCCAGTTAGTGCTTGGTTAGGGAGAGCAGGGCTGCAGGGGATGGTTCAGAGAGCAAGTGCTTCCTGCCCTTTACCTCTCCCAGCCTGCCCCGACTCCTGTACAGGCACCCGTACTGAGCGCCTGTCCCTTCCCCCAACCCAGCCGTGTTTTCTCTGACCTGGGGCTGCAGGGCACTGAGATTGACATCTTCAGCTATAAGCCCACGCTGCTCACCTCCAAAACCTTGGAGAAGATCCGCCCAGTGCTCGACTACCGCTGCATGGTATCTGGAAGTGAGCAGAAGTTCCTCCTCGGCCTGGGGGTAAGTCTGCAGCTGGCTTCCTACCCAGCAAGGGGCGGCAGAACCTTGCCTTTTGTCTGTGGGAATCTAGACAGTTGCCTGCCAAACTCAGTGCATGTTCTCTTGGCACCAAGGAACTGGGGCTTTGACCCTAGAGAAGGTATTTCTTGAAAATTCCTTCCTTCCTTCCTTCCTCTGAGTTAGCCAAGTGTTTTCATTCATTCTTTCATTTATTAATGTATTTGCTTATTCATCTCTGTGCATTGCTAAAGGGAGTACTGCTTCTTTTGTCACATGGAGCTTCCAAGGCTGGTAGGATGCTCAGCAGGCTAATCCAGCTTGGGCCCATGTAACCGTTTATTTGCAACATCACCAGCACCCCATGTCATCCCTTCTTGCAAAGACTCTACCTGTCCTTAACTCTGGGCCCTTGGAATCTAAAATGAGCTGAAGGAAAGCCTTGGCAGTTCTGTGTGTTACTTGACTGGGTCATCTCAGTGCATCTAGGGTGTTGGTGGGTATTTTTTTAAGCTGCTGATTTAGTTTTTGACAAGGAATCATTGCTCTTTCTTTCCACTCTGACTTGTCTTTATAATTTTATTTCTTCTTCCTCACTTTCTCTGTGTCCTCTCACACTTTATTTTTTTTGTCTTTTCTCCTCTGCTTTCTGGACCCTTTACCCAACCCACCTCAGACATAAACACAAAGCTGGATCTTTTCTTGAGAACCACTATTCATGGACTTTGGTCTTTTGAATTATGCCCTGGGTCCATTCCCTACATCAGGACTGAGCTGATCTCTACTTCTCTTCCGCTTAAGCTATGGAAGACAACACTGTCTTATCACTGAAGTATATAACTGACTGATCTCTCCTAGACATTTTCTTCTGACATTTCCCAGCCCTATAAGCTTGTAGCCACCAACTAAAAGCCCTTTTAAAAACTGAACCTCTCACTTCTCAGACTCCATGCCCACCTGACCCAGCCTGTCTCTCTGCCTTTAGAAGTCACAGATCTACACGTGGGATGGACGCCAGTCAGACCGCTGGGTCAAGCTGGACCTGAAGACAGAGCTACCTCGGGACACCCTACTCTCTGTGGAGATTGTCCATGAGCTGAAAGGGGAGGTCAGAGGTGGTTCTGCTCACGTGCCCTGCCCCCTGCCAGCTAGGAACCTGGAGCACAGCTGAGTCTGGCCCTTTTTCCCCTGAGTTAACTGGGTTACATTGTATGTGGTGCTTGATAGGCCCAGGGCCAATTACCAGGGAAGACTTGGTAATTACTCCTTCTCCTTGAGCAGCTGCCATGGTATATTCAGGTAGGAAGGACCACAGTCTCCATATGTGAAGGAGGAGACCTCTGTCATCTCTGTGCATTGAAGGCCCTGGGGGGCTTGCTAGGTATTTTTCAGCTGTTGCTTTAGTTCTTGACGAGGGATCCCTTGGGAAAGAAGCAACTTTCTCACGAGCTTTGGCTATTAACAGCCATACAGAGGACTCTCAGAACAGTCAGTGGGAACAGTTGGCAAGAGTGGGAGGCCAGGCCCTTGGCTAGAGCACCATGGCAGCAGCTTCACTGGGTTTGAGATTCAAGGCGGCTTATTACCCAGAGTCTCAGATCTCTGCCTGCTCAGAAGCCTGGGCCAGGCTGGTGCTGAGAATCAGCAGGGAGGGAGGCAAGAGAAACGTCTTGTGTTTAGAGCCGCTCCCTTTCCTGGCCGTAGGTAGAATGGTGGGCAGAGTGGTCCCCAGGCCGATGCCTGGCAGTGTGGGCAGTTTACTTGTCCTTCTAGGGGAAGGCCCAGCGGAAAATTAGTGCGATCCACATCCTTGATGTCCTCGTGCTGAATGGCAGTGACGTGCGGGAGCAACACTTTAACCAGCGGTCTGACCTGGGCCCCGGGGGTGGGGACATGGGGTGGGCCAGGGCACCTCTATGGCAGCAGCCTCCGAGGCTTTGCCCCTCACCCAGGCCTTTTCTGCTTAAGGGCATCCTTAGAGTTTTCCTCCCCCACCCGTGGGCTGGTTTCCAGGGGCAGGGTGAGAACTTGGTGTTGGCACTTCAGACTTTGCTAGGGCTTGGGCCTTGCTGATCATAGATACCAGCACACTCCTATTTTGCCACAGCTGCTCAGATCACAGGTGGTATTTGTGTTAAGGTTGAGCAAGAGAGTAACCTTATAGGGAGAAGGAGGGTTTCTTCAAAGAACATGCCCTATGCTTGGGCGGTCCCATTTAAGTTGGTTCATCTGGATCCGACAACTCCCATAGAGGCACTTTTGTTGGAGGATGCATGCCTAATCAGTTGTTAAAGAAGAGGCAGGGCAAGAAGGAGGGATGTCGTGCACCACTGTGATGCTGATGTCACTCCTAAGTTGGGTCATCTGAGTGAGTGTACTGTGGTATCTGTGGTTTGGGGGGATGGAGCAAACATTTACAATAAGGATGATATTGAAGTTCTGGAGGAAGTGCCTGAGAGCAGCTGAAAGCACACTTCAGGAAAACCAACCAAGCTGTAGCAAAATGAGAGATCAGAGAGAGGGAGAGGGCACATGAAGACATAAGTGGAAAAGGGTAGGGTGATTTTCCTAGGGCACATGAGTGCTGCCTCTTGGAGCGGTTTTGCTGCGGATTCAAGAGTGTTCTCCCACTGGTGCTGTGAAAGTGCCCTGGGGCCAGCAGGGGTGCTGGTGGAGGCACCCTTGCTTGCGTCTAAGTGATTCTGTTTGCTTGTAGAATTCAGCTTGCTGAGAAATTTGTGAAGGCTGTTTCCAAGCCTAGTCGGCCTGACATGAATCCCATCAGGTGAGCATATCATCTCTCCTTCCCAAATCCCCTGTCCCCTCTGCTTCTTTCTGGTCAGTGTCTCCTTCCCCATCCTGTAGGGGATGGGAGGGCTCAGTGGAGAAGACCAGGCGAGGTTGGTGCTAGAGATGAGACTGCCCTTGATGAGCGATTTTTGGGGGCTGCTAGGTAGGTAACTTCTTCACCCCAGAGTAACTCCCCTTCTTGCCTGTCACGGTGGGCGAACCTCCACAGGAGAGTCATTCCTAGGGGCTAAGGTGTCCTCATTTAAGACGTCCTTCTGAGAGGTCACACACTCTGTGAGTCACACAGTCAGACTTGAAGATCATCAGCATGTAACCTGGCATTTTCATTTTTTTACAATGAGAAAGGGTCCTGAGGGAATGGGAGTTTTTGAAAAAGAGAAGGATAGTTTGAGGGAGTGGGATCCTTGCTGCTTGGGAAGAAGGCCAGGGTTTGCTGCCATATTAGGTTGTGTGAAAGTTCAGGATCCTGAGGGAGGGGAGGAGAGGAGGATGAGAAGTTAGGGAGCAGACAGGTGGAGAATAGACTTTTTTTAAAAGATTTTATTTATTTTTAGAGAAGGTAAGGAGAAAGGGAGAGAAACACACTGGTTGCCTCTAGTGCGCCCCCTACTGGGGACCTGGCCTGCAACCCAGGCATGTGCCCTGACTGAGTGGGGATTGAACTGGAAAGCTTTTGATTCTCAGGCCAGCACTCAATCCACTGAGCCACACCAGCTGGGGAGAATAGACTTCTCATTGCCGGGCTAAGGTCTGAAGTTATTACCTTGGGCTTCACATGACTAGAGACTGAGATGTCTATTTATATTTTATCAAAATCATTTTTATTCTTTTTTAATGTGAATTTAGTTAAAATTATATTCACTACTGAAAATACACTTTATAGGTGTCCTTTGGAAGTCTAAAAGTAATTTCTTCCTGTGCTTGCAAATATCCTGTCTACCTGGTCCTGAGAGGCAGCTCCCGGGCACTCTGCCTGTGGTCTGGTTGCTAGATCTCTGGGGACCTTCCCCAGTGGCAGTTCCCAGGGTGTGTTCAAGGGCCCCCAGAGGTGGAGGGCTGGGCATTACACAGGAGCCCTGCATCCTAGGTAGGAGTCCCCTGCTCCCTATGGTAACAGACCTATTATGACTATTTGGAAGTAACTCTGCTATGGAAATGCCCAAAATCCATGTAGTCAGATGTGGCCAAGAGCCTAGACCGTGTTGCTCTGGCCTCAGGGAACAGTGATGACACACTGGGGTGGTTTCTGGCAGAGACAGCTTTGTCTACAAGCCCTGCCACTTGCTTCCCGTCTTCCTTAACCACAGTTGCTCTCCCCAGTTGTCCTTGGGTAGGCCCAAGAGGGCTCTTGGCAGCTCTGGAACCTAGGGTTTGTCTGTGTAGGACAGCAGTGCGACAGGCTAGGGGGCAGAGGGCAAGGATAGGCACAGCCACCTGGCTACCAGCTGGTGCCTGGGCAAGAATGTCCCCTCAGGAAGCCCTTGTCTTCTCTCTGTCCCTCTCCCTGCAGGGTGAAAGAGGTGTACAGGCTGGAGGAAATGGAGAAGATTTTTGTCAGGTGCGTGAGTCAACCAGGGTAGCTCAGGATTTGAGAGGAGTTAAGATGGGGGCCATAGCAGTGTCCAGGAGTTGCTGGGGGTTTTTATGTAAAGGCAGTTTGGGGTGGGTGGTAAGTTGGCCCTGGCAAGCTGCCTTTACCCCTACCTCCCTTGCCTCGTGCAGTGTGGTTCCACTGCAGCCAGGAGCCCCCCGGCTGACAGCTGATTCAGCACCCTGTCAGGAGGGGAGCAGGCTGGTGTATGTCAGGCAGAAATACGGGCTCACTGATGCTATAATAGTTACGATTGTCCCTGCGAGGGGCAGAGCAGCAAGCTGCTTGAAACACTGTAAATCCCAGCTCCTGGTGCTGACAGAGAGATTGAGCCTGGAGGGTTAGGGGGGGCATAACTGCTTCTTTGGATTCTTAGCTGTGTGGAGTTTGCTCGGATCTCTCGGTCCATCCTGGGTGGGCGGTCCATCCTGGGTGGGCGCTGCTGTGGCCTCTGTTTTCAGTGCTTTCACGTTAACTCTTCACTGGCCACAGTGATGCCACGGGTGGTGGACTGAAGACCCAGTGGCACCCACAGTCTCAGATCTTACCCTCACTGGTCTCACCCCAAATCATAACAACAGCAATGTATCACGGACATCTGTTATCCCCCTGCCTCCATTACTTACTTGGTTGGGAGTTCAGAGCCTGAACCTGAGTTCTGAAGTCAGCACTGCACTTACTCACTTGCAGTGTGGCCTGGAGCAGGTCACTCATGTCTCTGCTTCAGCTTCTTATGTCGCACTGAGATAAAATACAGTGGTTGGTGTGATTTTTGATAGTAGCAAGAGACTAATGTTAGGGCTTTCTCTCTCTCTCATGCACACACTCACACTCCCTGTTCACACACCTACTTGGGGAACTCAGGTTAGAGATGAAGATCATCAAGGGCTCCAGTGGCACACCGAAGCTCAGCTACACAGGGCGCGACGACCGGCACTTCGTGCCCACTGGCCTCTACATCGTCAGGACAGTGAATGGTGCGTGATAAGTGACTGTTCCGTCCCTGGTCCTCTCAGTCAGAGAGTGATTGGCCCAGGGCCTGCTTAAGCCAGAGCTAAGGGTTCTCTACACAAATGGGGAGCAGCCAGGCTGGCATTTCTTTAAGATGCATGGGGGGCATGGGGATTGTGTGCCTTGAGCCACTTCTGTTCTTTGGTGGGTCCTGGTGGTTAGGCTGGGGCTGGGAAGAGAGGAACCCAACTCATACATGCGCATGGTGTCTTCGTGGCAGGAAGAGGATTTCTCAGTAGGTAGTGACAGATTCAGAAAGTTAGTCTTAGACATTTGCACCCCCTGTAGAATCCTCTCCTTAAGAGCCCTCTGGTTAACAGAGTCACGCTCCTTCTGCCAGGGTCCCAGAGATGTTGCCCTGATCCAGGCTGGCAGGACTAGGTGGGGTTGTTAATTATCTTAGTCATTCTTCTGGAGCCTCTTTGGGCTGGTGTGAAATCTGAATCTTCACAGGCTGGCCTCTGCCTGTACTTCGGGGAAGTGGAGGAAGGCACGCCCCTGCCTTGGCCTAACCTATTCCCCCATGGGTTTGTGTCCTCTCTGGGCTGCTTCTCCTTTCCCTCCTGTCAGAGCCATGGACTATGGGAATCAGCAAAAGCTCTAAGAGGAAGTTCTTCTACAACAAGAAAACCAGGACCTCTACCTATGAGCTCCCTGCAGACTCCATTGCCCCATTTCAGTAAGTAGCCCTCCTCCAAGCCTGCCTGTGCAGGGGCTCCCTTGAGCAAGGGCTGGGCTCCTCCCCACAAGGATGCAGAGGGTGGCCCCCTCCAGGGTGTGAAGGGCCCTACTTAGGCAGGGCATCTGCCCCACAGAGCAGCTTACATAACACTGGCCTGGTGGTGGGAACATGCTGAGTACCACAGCGCAGCCCCTCAAAACTCAGGGTCCCAAGTGTCCCTTCTCAGGACTCAGTGTCCATTTGCCAGGTTGCTGATCATAGGTTTCAACAGCTACCAGTAGTCCTAATGTGCCTAAAATGAGCCATTGACACTAGTTCCTGTCACCCCGCTAATCCTATCAGAATAGCACACATAGGTAAACCAGGAATGTCAGTGATTGTAGAAATCCAGTTGGATGCCATCAGCAAGCAGCCGCTGTTTGTTCAGAAAAGCTGGTTTTAGAAGGCGAGGAGGAGGAGCTGGAGCCTTTTGGAGTTTTGACTGCCAGAGGGAAGACCCCCCGCTAAGCCAGGTGTTCCCAACACTAGCCCCTGCACCTTCCCAGGCTGCACAGCAGGAAGTGAGTGGTGGGCAGGCTAGCACAGCTCTGCTGGCATTACAGCCTGAGCTCCGCCTCCTGTTACGCCCCCTGCCCCCTGGGTCTGTGGAAGTTGTCTCCCGTGAAACCAGTCCCTGGTGCCAAAAAGGCTGGGGACCGTTGCCTTAAGCCACAGTTGCCAGGAGTAGGGTGGTGGTCTCTACATCCTGCACCACCCGAGTGCAGCCCTCTGACCTCCTTTCTCCTTCCCAGCATCTGCTACTATGGCCGGCTCTTCTGGGAGTGGGGGGATGGCATCCGTGTGCATGACTCCCAGAAGCCCCAGGACCCAGAAAAGCTATCCAAGGAGGACGTCCTCTCCTTCATCCAGATGCACAGCGCCTGAGCGCCCAGGGACGCCCACTCCTGCTGAATGCCCTGTCGTTTGGAGTCAGTGTGCTCTGCCTGGGGCACACAGTACTGGTTCCTTCATCCTTGGAAAGGGACAGCAGCACAGTCACTGCAACTTGGCCATGAGGAGTGGGTGGTCTCCTCTCCATTTCCCCTGAAGAGCTCAGCGAGGGGCCTTCAGAGAACACTCACGGGTTCCTTCTGGGACACAGACTTGCCTCCCCAGAGACCTGCCTGGGAACTGTCTCCCCTGCCAGGAAAGATGCTGCTCCTATGGCAGGTTTGCAGTCAGGGCCCAGGGCATGTGGGGCTGGTGAAGGACATGTCAGAGAGCCCAGGGCTTTAGCTCTGCTGTTCTCTCCTGTATCCTGTAGACTCACTTTTCTGAGTTCCATGCACTGCCCTGAGGGCGGCCATGGCCCAGCTTTGCCCAACTTTTTATTGGGCCAACCCTGAGTGGGTGAAGGCCCACTGTCGTGAGCTGGCCAGGAGCAGCTACTGTACAAATCAAGGTTTTGTTTCTTTAAACTTGCTCTGTTTTGATGCCAAGTTGGAGAAGATTTTCTTGTCTCATCCCCTACCCTATCTCGGTCTTTCCTGGAGTTCTTCGCAGCCTAGACCTCTTGACAGTCCCGCAGGCCGGGAAGGGAGGTGTGTGGGCCCCATGTCCCTAATACCACATCAGGATGCAGGTAGCACTGCTTTTGGGAGTGGATGTGACTGCTTCCTTGGGTGATAGAGCCTTCCGGGGCCCTATCCCCTTTTTACCTGAATCTTGGGCGGCTCTAGAAGGGGAGCATCCTCGAAGCCCTGCCTTTTCTATGCCCCAGCAGCAGTGGCCCCACTGTAACAGATGGCACCTCTGTGGTGGGGTCGCACCCTGCCCTCTGGCAATTATGACACCCTCATTTGCCACAGCCACCTTGCTACCCTTCCCTCCTTTCCGCTCCAGTAGGGGGTACAGTCACTCTGTCATTTTATGGTCATTATCTTCTCTGGTGGTGGTGAAGGGGGAAGAGGGGAAGCTGGGCAGTAGCTTTGGGTGGTGGGGCACCTGTCAGAGATGTTTGTACAGGCTCCATAGGGCCCCATCCTAGTGCCAGACTGGTTTCCATGGAGATAGGGCACCGAGGCTTCCTGTGAGGTTGGAATTGGCTCCACATGGGTGGGGCAGGTCTCCAGCCAGCATCCAATCTCCCCTTCCCCCACTGGGTTGGCAGCAGCACTGCTAAAATGCTGTATTTCCACCCAGTTCTCGGTATGTCAGTGTGTCTTGCGAAATCTTGGATCATTAAAGATAAACATATTTTTAATGCCTGTGTGGCTCTGTGCTGGGGCTGCTGCAGGTTGTCCTCGGTACTTTGCGGTCTGGGACTGCCTTGGATAAAACGGCTTGGGCTGAAGGTGAAGGGGAAGAAGCTGTGCTGGAAGAGAGGATTTGTTTAATCAGGCCTTGCCCAAGCTCAGGGCTCCCAGAGCTGTTACTGGCTGCCAGAAAGGGGCCCAAGGAAGTCAGGAAATTATGCAGCTCCTGTTAGGAGCTGGGACTGGAGGATGAATGGACCTACAGCCCAGCAGGGTAGGGAGGCACTTTCCCCCTGAACACAAATCACGCAGCTCATGCTGGTGGTATTGTGACAACCCAGAATCAGTCTGTGTGACTAAAATAACACAGGTGTCAGACCAGTTAGTGCCACTAGACTAGAGGGAGAGGGAAGAGATGGTTTCACTGACCCCCCCAGCCAGCATCCCTCCTTCCTTCTGCACCGGGTGCTGTGCTTGGGGGTGGGGGACGTGCAGGTGCAGATGGCACCTCCCGCTCCATTCTAGGCTAGTGTCTTCACCAGTTCCATCACTGGTGCTGGTTTTCTCCTAGAGCCTGCCTGCACTTTGCTTGGCTCCTTCACCCTGGCCTCAAGGGTCCTTTCCTGAGCTCCCATGACAACTCCTTTCCTTTTTTACTTAATTGGTATGCTCTCAGCTCCCAAGTCATTCACCTTTTTGGTTGCCCTACACCGCTCTGCCTTGCTCTAGCCCCCCAGGTCCAGACTCCCGGGCCCTGTGCTGGGGGTAGGGTTGGAGATGTGCGCAGGGGCAGTATGAGATGTCTGTGTGTGTGGCTCCTGTCTCCCCATCAAATCGGCCCCACCTCTACTGCTTCTTCCTGCAAACCCCGCCTGATTTACTGGCCACTGTCACTATAAGTCTGCCTGGTCATTACCATGGCTCCTGTTGCCCACTCACTCCGCCAGACCTCACCAGCTTGCCTGCCTCTTGAAGACGGATTAACTCCTTGTGTCTGCGGGACTGCCACATGACCACTTCAAGTCCCCAAGTTGCCTTTTGCTGCATAAGCTACATTTTTTTTCTGCCACAACTACAGGCAGCGGCGCTGAGCAAGGCAGTGTGTTTGTTGGGGGCGGTGGACACATGGCACATTTCCCAAGCCCTAGAAATGGCTCCCAGTGTAGTTCTGACTTGGAGGGTGCTTTCTGCTGTCTCCTTATTCCCCACTTAAGCTAGGGGCTCACCTTCACAGCCCTGCTTCTCCTCTCTGAGTTCTAAGCTAAGAGCTTTCCCTTAACATCTCTTCCTTGATTCCTGAGTGCCCCCCGCCCCCCACCCCAAGCTGCAGTCGCACCATGACATTGACTAGCAGACAGGTGCATCCTGGGTGTTCTTTATTGCTTCTCCCTTGGGCTAGAGGAGGAGCCAGCACAAAGTCCTGGAGACCCAGGCCCCACAGCAGGACCGGGAGGCTGAACGGGCTGAGCCAACAGGAAGCCCTGCTGTAGTATCTGTGTGGGGCAGAAATGTCCCTGTACCTTGGTCCTCTTGAGGCCTGAAGGGCCTGCTTAGTTGTGACCAGGTTGCAGACTCTGGAGAAATCTCAGGCTCACATGGCCCAGTAGGCATAGATGAGGCTCAGAAGGATGAAGATGGCCACGGAGAGCAGCATGTTCTTCCGGTTCTCCTGCCGAAGCAACTTTAGTTCCTTTTCTGGGAGGATACAGGGTGTTGGGTAGTTTGGGTCCATCTTCTACTCTCATTTGCCTCTGCCTCTCTCGCAAATGGGCTCACGCGCTGCTAAGGGCAGAGGTGTTCCCTACCAGCCACTGCTTTATCTGTGAAAATGACTGTCCTTGCCCTGAAAAGTCCCAACACTCAGTGCTGCTCAACCATTTCTCTTCAAATGCAGTTGAAGCTGAGAATGGGATGAGTGAGGGGGTCACCCAAAAGGCTTCATGCGAAAGCCAAGCTATGTGGTGGCATGGCATCACCAGGTGAGTCCTCAGAACTATAACCTCAGCCTGGGTGGGCTCTGTGGTGCCCATCCTTTCAGTTTCTCAACCAGAAACTCTGAGAGCACCTGGGACCTCTTTGGTTCTGACGCTGGGGTAGGTACAGGGTAGAACCACACCACCATTGCTACCAGTCCCACCCTCTGCTGGATGCCCAGCCAATGAGTGAGGGATGCTAAGAGGAGGTGGTCTGTGCTATGAAGTAGTCGGGCTCATCTCTAGAGACCAGTTCCGACTCTACAGCCACACAGTCTTCATTCAACCCCAGGTGTGTGACAATTGCTAGGCTGGAGGGGGAACTGATATCCCACCTCTACCTGTGTGAGGGAGCAGGGAGACACCTGCAGACCAGACGGAGCCCAGGGCCCAGGCAGGCGTGTGTGTGTGCACATGAACTGTGCTTAGTGTTTTTTCAAAATGGCCCTCCTGGAAGGTTCCCTGCCATGTGGACTATTCTGGGCTGGTTCTTGCCAAATCTGGCTCCTGAGAGTAGAGCAGACAAGTCAAGGAGTCTCTGTGGACCATCCTTCTCCCAGGCCAGCAGGGCCAGAGTGGTGGAAGGGATGGTAATGGGCCCAGCAGCTGCCCTCCTTGCCCTGCCTGGGCTCCACCTGGCTCTGCGCCCAGCACCCAGAAGGTGGCAGCATTGCTCCACCCCTGTACCCCTTCCCAGCACCCAAGTGGGCGGCTCATCTTCCTTCACCATGGGCCCAGCAGCCCTCCCGCCACAGGGTTTTTCTCTAGGTGGAGTGGAGGTCTGGGAGGAGTGGGCAGGGAAAAGAGACCTCCCAAGTCTGGGTGGATGTGAGAACTTTTTCGGAGCCTGGCTACCACTGTACCCCTTCATTTCCAGGAAGACAGACCTACAGGCCACTCCATCTCCCTTGGAACAAAGGCACAAACCTGCTCTTCCAGGCTGCTAGGCCTGTAGTGTGTTCCTGCAGCCTCCGGGATCCCTGTCACCTTGTGGAGTCTCTGGGCTGCCCGCCCCTCCTGACTCTGGTACTGGAGGGTGGGGCTGTTAAGAGAAGGGAACTTTCTTACCATAGTTGGAGGCTTTGTTCATCAGGCTGTTTCTCTCCTTCTCCAGAGACTTCCTGTGAGGGGGAAGGAGTTTTACGCCTCAAGCCCTTTTCCTTCTTCCCACCAGAGGGGCAGCTGGCCTGCCAGGGCAGGTTGGACAAGGGCCCAGGTCTCTGGTGGCAGTTGGAGCGGGAACTAGAGGCTCAGGGCCTAGGCTAGACATGAAGGGCTGAAGGAGGGCAGGGTAGGGGGCAGAGGGCATCGGCAGGAGCATTTACCTGGCGTCTGGGCTCAGCTCCGCCCCACAGAGCCTGGAGTTCACAGCCTCTAGGTCCCTCTGACATTGTGACAGCTTCTCCTCCAGCCCATCAATCTGAAACATACAGCACACCAGCAGCTAGAGATGGGCAGCAGAGCCTTTCAACTTTCAGAATAGGATTTGGAGATGGGGAGGAGGAAGCCTCTAGGAGTCTTTTGGGACAGCCCCCCGCAACCCCTAACATTTGCTGTCCTCTACCTCCACATGGTACCCCCTGAGCCCCACTAGAAATAGTTGGGGGTGTTGTTCAGGATCTCACAGCTGCCCTGACCCAGTGGGCCAAATCATGAGTTGGGTACAGACAGGAAGAGCCCCTTAGTCACTGTCTCCCCAGCACATGCCTCAGTGGGGCCCCACAACAGGACTAACGAGAGCTTTGAACACGGCAGACGCCTGCCACACAGACGTATTCCGGAATGAAGTGAGATGCTTCAGGAAGGCCCTGCCTTTCCAATGCACTCCACACATGTGAGGGATGGGTGATTACACATCTAGGGGCAAAAACGCAGAGGTATTTTTCCCATTGATAACACTTTGTCTTAAAGTATTCTAAGTTGTAAGAAAATACATTTTTCCATGAGAATCAATAGAAAGTACTGTTTTAAAAAATGCAAAACACTTCTATTTCTTTCCGACTGGGTTCTAGAGTAAAAACATTGCCCATCATCAAGGTAGCTGTGACTTGTGGGCAAAATAACTTCTGAAGTTGCCAAAGGTATCGTTTTTCTTTGTTTTTATTATAATTTCAGAGATGTGTACTTGATAAAATAATTTGAATTGTGGGAAAATCTCACATAAAGTACTGGACAGGATCATCCAAGCCTGGTTCCTGGTATCATGCATTTGGCCTCAAAAGTTCATCTGTGTCCATCTGCTCCCAGGCATCTAACTGGCCACCCTTCTGGGCCTGGGCCTGCTTTTCTCGAACCACCGCCTACTGGCAGGAGCCTAGATTTCAGTGGGTGGGAAGGCCCAGAGGGCCCCAAAGTGCTCAATTTTCCATCTGACTTATCTCATTCTCACCACGTCCACAGGAGGGATAGCAAATATGACCTCTATTTCACAAGTGGAAGACAGGGTCCCCCAAACAGAATTACTTCTCCGAGGAGTCAAAGTGGAACACCCCTGTCTCCTTATTGGTCTCAGTCAGTTCTCTGCTCCAGTCCCTTCCAGAGTGACGCCTGAAGAGACGGTAACCAATGATTACAAATCCCAGAGTCCCAGGGAGGCGTTCTGGGGCCAGTGTCAGCATTGTACTTGAAGTCCCTGGGCCATCTGCCCTTCTCTCTGGTCAACACCTATCCCGGGGCAGCAACATTCCCTCATCCCAATGCCCGGCACAGGTAATGCACCATCTATTCCCCTCTCTGCAGCCCAGCCTGCTGCCAACTCCACCTCTGGAAGCAGGGCCCCGTGGGAGGGAGCAACTGCACAGGCTTGAGTTAATTGCCTGGTAATTTGTGTCATTTCTGTGCAAATGGGCACCAAAGGGATGACTGTCCTGGGAAACACCTCTAGCCAGGAGATGGGGCCTGTGCCTGGGGAGGTCAAAGACCATCCTAGAATAGGAGCTGTAGGAAAATGAGCTCTGGGGAGCCAGATTCCAGGAACAGCAGTAGCCTGACGCAATGGCTAGTGGAGCCAGGGAGCCCAAGCTGAGAGCAGCAGGTGCTTCAGGCTGCCACGTGACCCCCCCCTTTCACAGCAGCACCCCCAACACACAGAGCCCAGCCCATCAGAACCCCAAGACTTTGTTTCCATTCCACGGTGTAGAAACTCCAATCAGGGCACCAAATGCCATGCTGGGTCCCAAGCGAAAATTAATTCTTGAAGTTGCTCTACCTCCCCCTTGAGACCTCTCTACTAGAAGGGCACTGCCTCCTGTCCCCAGCAAATTAGTCAGTCCTCTCTTGAGGCTGAGCACAAACTCTGTCATTCCAGCTCTGTGTGTCCAAACCTCATCTTCCCAAACTCTGGGAGCCCCGAGGCAGATGGGATAAATCTGTAGCCTGGGGCTCAACTCTAGCCCAGATTGGCCCACTCCAGTCATGTATGTGACTTCCTGGCCCCTAGGGATGCCTGACTTTGTAGCTCCTGTCCTAGAAATCATGTTGGCCATTTGTCTCCTCTTTGTGGCCACAAGGCCTGGCCCACTGCAGTCTCTGCAGCCATGGAGTAGGTTTGGGCATAGCTGGGGCCAAGGAGATGGAGGCGGATTTAGGCCCCCTTTAACAACAGTCTCTGAAACCCGCTACTTGTGCCCACAGAAGCTGGAAGGAGAAAGAGAAGCAACTATACATGCACATAGATACGGACTTTGTGGATCACCCAGTGCAAGTATTAGTCCTAAGTTAGATTTCTCTCTGCCACCCCTTGGGCCAGGCCCTGGTTTGGATGTCATTCTGGGAAGGAAAAAGGTTGGGGATTTCCATCCCTAAACACCCCTAGAAGGCTACCAGGTGCCCAAACAAGCACTAACTGGCCCAGAGCAAGACCAGGAATTCATGCTAAGCAAACTCTGAATTGAGGTTGGCAAACCACAAGTGGCCAAGCCAACCAGCCACTGTGCTCTGGGCAGGGCCTATGGAGCTGGCAGCTAGAGGCCTTTCTCTGAACAAGCCCAATTTATCTGCAGTTCCACTGAATATCCCCACTTTCATTTACCACTTTTTAATGAGGCTCAAATAGACAAACACAAATCAAGGTTTTAGGGACTCAAGCTCTAGCCTCCCTATATGAATATTTATGTCCTGCTGACAGCTCTGATTCCCTTGTAAACACCGAATTCCCCCTCTTAATAACCCAGATGCTTGATGTGGGCTGAGTGAGGGGAGTTGAGACTGTCAGGTGGCTGGCTGGCCCTTCAGAAGGCCAGAAACCTGTCCTCAGAGGATGACCCAGCTGGCAAACACCCTACAGCATATGCTGAAGCAGAAGTGGACTCCCGAGCAGCTATAATGGTGCAAAGACTCCAGGTGACCTCCTGGCTGCAGAGAAGGCAAGGATGGAGGGTCAGGATTCATCTTTTAGTTGTGACTGGTGACTAGGGTCAGGAGTGGTGGCTACAGAGCAGAGCTGACAAGATAGGCCCAGAAATGAGGGAGGAGACCCAGACGTGGGCCTTAAAGGGAGCCTCTAGTTGGGTTTTCAGTCAACTCTCAATGACTCGCACGTGGATTATGCACTTTGCAAAATCCCCAGTGCCAACCTGTAGTCCTTAGTTTATTCTCTGCCAGCAGGCCGAAGGCAACAGAGAACAAGATGGCCAGGACCAGGAGAGAAGAGACAAGGGTTCGGATCTGAATAAGGGAACAAATGTCAGGAAGATTCTAGAAACATAAGGGTCAGAGCTGGGGAAAGCCTAAGTGCCTAGAAGCCTGAAATTGTGGCTCCTGCAGTGTGGTTGCACGGAGGGGGGCTGTAATCAGGTGCCTCAGCTTGTCGCGCTCTTGCCACATCCCTTAATCCTGTGCCTCAGTTTATTCATGTGTAAAGCAAAGATAATGTTTCATATTTAAAAGACTTGTGAGGATGATGTGACCAATATATGTAAGGTGCCTGAACAGTACCTAACACACATGGTAGTTCATTAAGTGTTTACTACCGTTATTATCAGAGAATAGTTTTCACTGGATCTTTGGGCAATAAAAAGAAAAAAGTTAATTTGTGGCAAGAATAAGAGAAGGAGCTAGAAGTAGGGGTGTGTGATGGACAGAAACCCCCCCCTGGTCACTGGCAGCCATCCTCTGACCCAGCGGATGGGTTCAGCAGGGGTGGGGGCCTGCAGGGCAGACCATCAGAACAGCATCCAGCTGGCTCAGGACATGGAATGCTAGGGACCTCAGGAGCGGCCTGGGGATGAGGTGGGCCTGAGGCTCAGGAGCCGGCACCAAGCTGTAGAGTCTGGGCCTACTGGAATCGAGGATGACAGGCCTAGAGCAGTGTCAAAGGGCAGAACACACTCAGGTGTGATCTGGGCAACCTGGGGAGACATGGAATGGCAGGTGGAGCTCGGGTTCAGCCACACCATGGCTCTATGGGGCCTGGTATCCAGCTAAGCTGGAAGCAGGAATGTGAAGTTCCAGGAGGCCCCATCAAAGAGATCCAGACAGCACCAGTGGGGAGAATTACACTCTGGAGGTCATGGAGGGCCCCAGGACTCCTGCCCAACATGCTGGATAGCGGGTCAATTAGCAGGAAGAGCATGCCAGGCCCAAGACTGGCTCCAGTGCTGAGATTTTCCTGGAGCTGTAGATGAGTAGCAATGCTGGCTATGACTGCCACAGGCCAACTGGTTACAGCCATGGTGGGGGCTGAGACAGGGAACTCATTCAGGCAGTGTGGGGGCAGACAGCAGTTGCCCCCAAAGTACAATAACATTAAGAAGTCCCCATACATTACATTTATATTCAGAAGACCAATGCCCATTTCTATACAGGGAAAATGAACACTTTAAGTCACTGACATGGCAGCAGGTACAGCACGGCTGCAAAGGAACCCAAAGAAGTCAAAAAGGCAGTGGTGTGTGGTGTGAGCTCCCTACAAGTTAGCAAACTATGCCTTCTTGCACCTCACAGAGCTGAGGACCTGCTAGGTGTTGTGTAAACTTGTGTGCAAGCAGTTCAAAGAACCAAGAAGTAGGTGATGACGTGCAGGGGGTCCTGGTGGGTAAGTCTATGATTTGACTCCGAGCCCAGCAGTGGCTAAAACCTGGCCTGAGTTGAGACAGAGAAGAGCCATGAGGGGAGGAGAAAGAAGGGGAAAAAAGGGTCCATAAGGTAGGGAGTGGGAAGGAGCATCCCTCAAGTAGGAGGGAGCCGAAGGTCTCAGGGAGGCCTGGAGCCAGGATCCAGGAAGTCAGTGCTGTAACAGGAAAGGCTCATGAGTAGTTCCATCGCAGAACACTGCATTTCGTATTCAAGCATGGACTGGGGAATTGGTGCCGGGCGGATAGCTTTGAGAGTGAGCAGAGGGGCAGGCTCGGTGAGAAGACCAAGGATCCTCCACAGGGGCGGGGAGGTTTCCTACAGAAGAATGTTAAGATCTGAAGTCAGCCTCACAGTCAAAGTCAGCATGGGCTGCGACCCCAGCAGCCAAAAGGAGCCATTGCTCCTGCTGGTAGGTACTAAGGGAAGAAAGGACTTCTTCATTTTCAGTCATCAGGGGCAAAGCCTTTCCCAGTGGTCTTCCAGGCCTCCCCCCTCAGAGGCAGGTCTGAGTGCTGTGTGCTCCATGTTGCTCCACTGGCAGCTCAGTAACCCTAAACCGGCTAAGCAAAATCCCCTCTGCCACCTGACTTGGGGAATAACACCTTAGAGCTTTAGGGAAGTCTCCCTGGGGTCCTATAAGCCATAAAACCACTGTGTTAAGAGAAACTGTAAAATCCGTCTCAAATCCCCATTGGGGCATCTTTTCAGGAGTATGGAGCCTCCTGGAATCAGAGTCCTCAATGAGACCTCTTTGGGGGCAAGAAACATGAGTGCTAGCTTATGTACAAACTGCCCAGCAGACTGGTCGGTGAGGTTAGGCTCCCTGGGGGTCAGCTCCAGGTCTGGCTGCTGCCAGGGCCTTACATGCAGCTTTTTATTCTGCCGACAAGAACAAGCCACAGGCTGTCACTCCCCTATTGAAGGTTCTCCTATTGAAGGTGGCAAAATTGTGCTCTCATGAGCATCTTGACAGCCTGGAAGATGGCTCCCTGCCTACTGCCTAAGGAGCCACTGTCTAGGGCCAGACTGCCTTCTGGGAACAGGCAGAGGCACCCTCAGGGCTTGGCACTCGGCTACTGCTTTCTAGTTTAGGAAGTTGTTCCTGGTCTTGCTGGCCTTGCTCTCAGGAGCTTTGCTTGTCAGCAAGTGACAGAAATGGCTGACTACGAGTTAACCTCGGGAGTCAGGCCATGGTTATAGGGCATGTATTGCACCTGCCTGGCCAGGCCTTTGCTGGGCACCAAGAACTAATAAAGAGCACAGTGTTAGAGTTCCTGAGCCCAACTCAAATCACTGGGTTTCACATGTGTGGATGGCACAGATTGGGTCAAAGCAGCCTCATGGAAGCTGAGAGTCCATGCAAAACTAAACCATGCCAGGAGCAGCCACCTCTTCTGTAGCGTGTGCTGTGTGCCGGGCACTGCTCTGGACTTGTCTCGGATGCCCTCATGCAATGCTCACAATAATCCTATGAATGAGTAGTACTATTAATATCCACACTTCACAGATAAGGAAACTCATGCCATAGAGATGAAGTAATTTGTCCTGTCACACAGCCAGTCCATGGGAGAGCCAGGCAGTCCGAGTCTGCCACCCCACATCAAGAAAGCAGAGAGCCACCAGCCCTGAGCCACTCTTGGCTCCTGGTCGCAACCTCTGCTCCTTATACCCCGGACTGGGCAGTTTGTGGGAAGGTCTATATCAACTCTACAAGGAAGGGACTGCCGCATTTTACAGAGGAGCGAACACCTGGCACAGAGATTTTAAGAAACTTCCCAAAGTCATGGAACTGGCAAGTGGCAGAAGTGGGTTCTGAATCTGGGTTTTTCTGCTCTGGAGCTTATGCTCTTTCTTTAAAATCCCTCATGAAAACATTCATGACAAAGAAGGATTGTGTGGAACAGTCATTCCAATCCCAAAGTCTATCTAAGCTTGCTGATCTGGCTTCAATAGATTCTCTACTCTGAATAATCTTGTACAAGGGCTTGGTCTCTGTCCACATAACGGATACTCTCTGTGAAGGAAGAACCTGATTGAAATCTGTTTGCTTGGAGACGGTGAGACATCTGTCCTCACATTGGAGGGAATCGCCCTCCAATCTCGGTTCCCAGACACGGTTCCCACAATTGCCTAAACTGCCAAAGCACCTTCCAAAATGCATATAAAACAGACCCAGTTTGCCCACTTCCACCTCCCCACCCCACTTTCCAGTGTGCAGGTGATGTTTTATTGAGTTGTATGCTTGAAACCTGTATGGTTTTATTAACCAATGTCACCCCAATAAATTCAATTAAAAAAAAACAACAACAAAAAACAGACTCAGTTTGGAGAAGGAAAATGGTGGGTTAGTGGGCCTGATAAGCCCTTCTTTCCCCAATGGGTATCAAAACCTTTCTTTTCACTTGTTAATTCACAGCCTAAGAGTGGTGTCAGTTGTTTCATGTGCAGTCCTAGCAGCCTGGGAACCGAATTTCTAGAAATCCACTCTTTTTCGCATATTAGGGAGGCCCCAGGATGTTTATTATAATGGGTACAGAAGCCAGACCGCCTGACTAGATGGTCTTTGGCAAAAGCACTGGGCTTTCCATCTGGGGCCGTTAGGGACACAGCCAAGTCACATGGGGGTCATGGGCCTCAATTTTTCAGGTGACTGGCTTCAAACCTCAAAGGGCTGGTTACTCTGACACTAATTAAGGGGTGTTTTTCTGTGCAGGAGGCTCATAGGGCTCTGTGGGGGCAGAAAAACCTCCACACATGGCTCCCCAAATCATCAGGCCCTGTGAGAAGTTCCTCTCCTGGGCTGCATACATGAAGACAGGAAACCTTTCCAGTTTTTAATCAATGAACAATTTTCGGGAAAAGTGGAGAATGCAGGTGCTTGTCATTTCTTTGGGGAGTCACCCTCGCCCTGGGTCAGAAGCGAGAGAGGCCCTGCTGAAGCCCATGCCGGCTCTGAGGCGTTTTGAGACCTTCCTGCCTGCAAAGCAGCTGCAAGGGGATGCGTGTCACTCTCTGCCTAAAGCCTTCATCTGTCCCTGGCCAGAATGTTGTTTGGAGTTTGTTTTCTCTTCTTTCCCCAAATATATTTTTTGGTAAATTAGCAAAAGCTTCTTCATCACTGAAAGGCTCAAAGCATTTTTCAAGAACTGGCATCCTCTCCGTGCCTTATGAATTCATTAATTAAGATGCTGGCAAACAGCCACTCCACACATGCTGACATCCAGCCGTGTTAGGTAATGAGGTTTTAGTCTCCTGACCCCCATCAAGTGGAGTGGAGCCAGGCACAGGCTGCCAAGAGAAATCACCTGCCCAATGGCAACCTGTCTCTGGAGTCTGGCAGCAGGTGAGGCTCATTTAATGGTCAGCGTTCCTTGAACGATCTCCGCATGTTGCAAGCCTTTCGCCCAGCCTCTGGCTGGGCAGCACCCCAGCAGGGCAGCATCCAACTGCCTGCTCCACTGCGGCCCCCTAACCTCTGACCAGCAAACCACTCAACTGGGCTCAGATGTCAGAGGCAAGGGTTCAAGTGCCTCCTCCAACCACTCAAGCCAATTCGGTAAATATTTATTGACAGTCCACTAAGCTGCTTCTAGTCCTTATCTCAGCAAATTGGTAGGCTCCTGTCAGCTTTGTGCAGTTGGCTCCAGAACGGAGACTTGTCTTCATCCAGACTTAGTGCTTATGCCCCTTCCTCCCCTCAGGGAGCTTACAGCAGTGGCTGACATTAGACAAATAATTTTAAGTGTCAAGGCTCCTTTCCCCTGGTGCTCATCACGTCTAGGCCATTTTCTCCTCTCAATCTACCACCTCAACTTAATCGTCACTGATCTTGGCCTCTTTTCCTGAGAAGGATTCCAGTAAATTTTAAATGACTCCCATTAACTTTTATTCCCTGTAGCAGACACTATTAGTTGGCCAGCACAGCACTAATTCCCAACCCCCTCCTTTGTCTTACTCCGTTACAGAAGTTAGAAAAGCTCAACAAATGCTTTGCCAGCTGCATTGCAACTAGGAGTGGTCATGAACCAGTTCCGGCCAATAAGATGTTCAGAAGTCAGTTGGGAGATTCCTGGGAGAGCTTATGCTTTGCTTATAAAGGGGCAAAGAGAGTTGTAGTTCCTTTCTCCTTCTTCCTCACTTAAAGTTGGACATGAGCCCTGGCTGATGCGGCTCAGTGGACTGCATGCCAGCCTGTGAACCAGAGCGTTGCTGTTTCGATTCCCAGTCAGGGCACATGCCTGGGTTGTGGGCCAGGTCCCCAGTAGGGGGCATGAGAGAGGCAACCACACATTGATATTTCCCTCTCTTTCTCCCTCCCTTCCCCTCTCTAAAAATAAATTTAAAAATCTTTAAAGTTACAGAAGTCATATGATGACTGGAACTTGGGCAGCTATCTTGTGACTATGAGGGAACAGCTTAGAGAATGCAGAAATACCAGCCCTTATATTGCTGAGCTTTTAAACCAATGCCACCAACCTCCAAATTTCCTGTTATGGGGAAAAAATTATACTCCTATTTGTTTAGATAACTGAGGTCAGTTTTCTGTAACTTGTAGCCAAAAGCTTTCCAAACTGATAGATTTTTGGGCTAAGAAACAGATCCAACCAAATGTCTCCTTTAAGATGTCCGCTAAGACACTGCACATCAACACAATTGGCTGTTGAAACATCTAAAGACGCCAAGTTGAATGGTCCAGCTTTGAAAGAAAAGGACGATGACCAAGTAACAGCTCATTATTATCAAGAGATTAAAAAACATAAACAGGTTTTACACCAGCCAAAATCCTATCACTTTAGACTGAAATGCAACCTTTCCCTCAGCCAGAATCCGCCTATCAGTTTAGACTGAAATACAACTTCTCCCCCCTCCCACACAACATTAAAATCAGTACCAGAGCTGGTGATTTCTCATCTGAATTGTAATTCTTTCTTGCTATTCAGAATTAACTCTCAGAAGCTAAAACTCACAGCCAACTCTGAGATCTCACAAGGTGGCAAATGAGTTGGATAAAAAGGTCTGGAGAGGAGCCATGCCTGGGGGAGGCTAGGAGGTGCCTTAGCTGTCCTGGGAGGCGACTGCCCAGTACAGCTGGCCTGAGCCAGCCCTTGGGGTGAGTGCTGTCTGCTCAGCAACTGCTTCGTTACAACAAGGGGAGACTGTTTGCAGGTGCTGAGATCACTCACTTGTGGGGGTTTTATTGCTCTCGTCAGATTAACAAACATTTTTGATTAAATCACCACTTCATTGGCTCTAAGCACACGACTTTTAATGAGGACAATATCTACTGCTACTGAGCATCAGTGCACATTCAATACTCAGACCTGCTGGGGCAACGGATGAACAAGGTGAGGAGACAGCCAGATGCCAAGCTTTTTCCAAGGCGCACAGTTACAGATCTCAAATTTTAGAATACCCAAGCAAAAAGTAACCTTAGAGATGAAGATGGCAAATGTAAACATCTATATTGGTATTGATTCATAAAAAATACATTGGCAAATGTAACCAGTATAAGGTGGTATGAGAGCTTATGTCCCACCAAATTCAAAACACTTTTAAAACCTGTGTCAGCCAAACAAAAAACTGTGATCTGTATTTGGACCATGTGAGTCTAGCCTCCGCCCCCGGTGAAGTTAAAGTCCTTCATGTTACAGATGAGGAAACTAAAGTCCAAACAAGGAGGCTGACTTAGCCATGATAAAAAAGGTTCAAAAGAACAACAAAGGACGCTAATAAGAAAGAGCACTGTTTGCTGATCATAACACCCCCAGGGCCATGTTAGGCACTTTAAATAGACTTCCTCATCTAATCCTCAAAACTACACTGTGAGGTAAGTTGCAATCTGTGTAGACTGTGGGTTGTCCACTAAAGCACACTAATCCCTTTTTCCACGCAATCAAGCTACATTTGGGCATGTGGCCTCCTAGCTGATGAATGCATTTCCCAGCCTCCCCCTGCAGTTAGTGAGACCTCGCTTCTTACCTCACATCTTTGCCAATGAAAAGTGGGCACTTTAGGCCCAAGACTCTTAAGACAGTAGGTGTGCTTCCTCCACTCTCTCTTTCCCTGCCAGTGGATACATCAATGGGGTGATGCCTGGTTTCATTCATGAGGTGCCAATAAGGTCCTAAGGGAAGGCAGAGGCACAAGATGGAAGAAATACAGCAGAAACACTATTGTCCCAGTACTCTAGACCAGGGGTTGGCAAACTATGGCCCGTGGGCCAAATATGGCCCATCATCCGTTTTGTAAATAAAGTTGTATTGGAACACAGCCACACCCATTAATTTACATACTGCCTATGGCTGCTTTTGTGCTAAGACAGCCTATCTGAGTACAGTTGATTCATGTTATTTGTGGAAATTATGTTCTATAAAGTTGCCACCAAAAATGAATTAGCAAATACTGAACCAGGTTAGGTTCCTGTGAGCCTCTGGTCACAACATTATTATCAACTGATCAATACAAAACCTTGTTTTGCATGTGTTTCTCTTTTAAAAGACCTAATATAATATATATCCTTGATTCATTAACACTGAACTCAACAGCACTATAACTCAGATCTGAACAAAGTCATACATGCACTCTCTGTGTAAGACACATGAAGCCTTCCTGCACTTGAAAAACTGGACAGCACTTCAGCACTACAATAGAGGGCCATTTTAAACAGCAAAATCCCCAGCAAAAAGCCCAATATTACAAAAAAGTGTGGCACTAAATAGACCATAAAAAGGACACTTATTTCCCATATAAGAACTAAAACAAGAAGGCAGAAAATTGCCTTGTTCAACCTTAGCGGGATATGTGAGCCTCAGATGACTCAAATTTTTTACTGCTTTGAGCCTGTCCATAAATTATTGCAAAAGCATTGAAGGTATTGATTTTGGGATTACAAATACATTTTAACAAGTAGACAAAGTCACAAATACAGACTCCATGAATAATGAGGATCAACTGTAGTTACAACAGAGCCTATATGGTCCATAAAGCCTAAATATTTACTATCTGATCCTTTACAGACTACATCTGTCCATCCCTGCTCTAGCATGTTAGAAAAAAACAAACAAAACTTTCTTGTTCTTGAAGCCACTGACTTTTGGGGTTTCTATTACAGCAGCTTATTGTGTCCTAATACAGACTATAAAGTCTACGCTCTTTCCACTACATAGTGCCTTCTCATTTTATCATCTATATGTTCTCTTTCAGAAGATTTATATTCCCATCAACTTTTTTTCCTACCAAGTAGGCTGATATTTCTCAAGGGTGTTACTTAAACCTCCTGCTGCAGCATGATGTGTGTAGCTTGTTAAAAACACAAATTCTTGCCATGGCCAGGTAGCTCAGTTGGTTAGAGCGTAGTCCCATTATGCAAAGGTTGTGGATTCAATCCTCAGTCAAGGCACATGCAAGAATCAGCCAGTGAACATGTAGATGAGCAGAAGAACAAACATGTTTCTCTTTCTCTAAATCAAAAAAATATTTGATCGATCAAAAAAAATTTTTTTTAATTATTTGGCTCTGGCTGGATAGTTCGGTTGGTTAGAGTGTCCTCCAAATATGCCAAGGTTGCAGGTTCGATACAAGTCAGGGCTCACAGAAGAATCAACCAATGAATGCATAAATAAGTGGAACAACAAGTCAGTGTATCTCTCGCTCTCAAATCAAAGAAAAAAAAAACCCCACAAGTGCTTTGTTAAAAATACACCCTCCCCACCCCCATATACACACCCAAGTCTTAATGAATTACTCCAGATTGGAGAGAATTCAACAACTCCCCATTGTAACAAGATTCTTAGTGCAGACTTAAGTTCGAGAAGCACTAAACTAGTACTAAGCTCAAGAAGACTATTACCTGTTTCTTGCAACCTCTAGGAGGTGATCTAAGGGAATTATAACACATCAGAAACAAGATGCACTAGAGCAGAGTTCTTAGGAACCGCGGCGCGAGCGCTCCTGTCGCCCGCCCCCTGCCCCATCCATCCACAGATGACCAGGGAAGCTCACCTGAGCTCCGCCTCCTGTCATCACCCCCGCCCCACCCCTTCTTCCACGAAATTGGTCCCTGGTGTCAAGAAGGCTGGAAACCGCCATACTAGAAGACAAATCACTTGGCTTGATTCTCAGCTCCTCTACTGCTTTAACCTCAGCTCTACTTGAAACCTCAGTTTCCTTATCTGTAAAAATCTCACAGGCTTATATTGAGGGTTAACTGAGAATGCAAACAAAGTAGCATATAGTCGCTGCTCAATATGCATCAATTTTCTTTCCCTTCCATATGCAGCAAAATATTTTTAAGCAGTTTGGGAACATCACCATTCCACAGTTCGCCACAAATTCCCACAGGTTCCCAAAGTAATTTTCAAGCTACAAGCTTCAGTACCTTAGAGGAAAAAATTGCCATCTCAGAGGAAGGTTAAGCCACTGCTAATACTCTAAACAATATGGGCTTTCTAATCTTTGGGGGTCTTTCATCTACAGGTCTTTACCCTCTGGGGTCCCCCTCAACCTCCGACTACCTGCCCCTTTAGGGGCCTCATTTAATGTCTCCCTTCAGGGCCTCCTTATTACCTTGTCCCGCCCCCTTTGAGGACTCCCGCTCACTTCCAAGTCTCTTCTCCTCTCGTGGTCCCCTCACCTCCGGTTCCCACCTATAGTACCTCCTCGGGCTCTCCAACCTTCGTATCCCTCCGGATACGCACACAGGGCCCCCTCACGTCCCTGGCTTCCTCTCCCAAACCCGCCTCGCCCTTGCTGCCTCCCTTAGGCCCCTCCTCCAACGTGCAGCCAGGCTGACCCACTACCCCGCCGCGGGGCTAGGCAACTAACGACGTGGCCCACTCCAACTTCTCTCACCTCTAGAGCGACGCCCAGATTCTCCCGCTTCTTTTTAGCCATATTATTTGCCCGGATCCCCCAGCCGTTATTGGACGCTCCCATTGGTGGCACCACGCATGCGCAAACAGTCGTGCTTCTCCCTTATTGGCCACAAGGCAGCAAGAGGTGGGGCTCCTGGTGGTCGAGGTTTTATTAAAGGGCGGGGGTCAGAGGGGCGCGGCCATGTTTGTAAGGGGCAGCCTCTAGTTTGAGACCTCAGCCTAGGAGCCGGGGAGACGCTAAATCACTAGATGCCGGCGGGGCGGGGCGAGGAATAATGCCCCACCCAGGAGTAGAGCTGCTTCTTTCCTTATTTATTCAAAGCCACCTTACAGCACCGAGAGACTTTTTTCCACCCCATTTTCTTCATTGCACTTATCTCTTTAGTAACCACCCTGCACACTTTGAGGCCAACCTGCACCTCCCCCACCCCACTCAAATCCTGCCCAGCCTTCAAAGCCCATCCTGAAGTACTGCTTTTGAGCCCCTTAGCCTTTGGGGATCTGATAATGAGCCTCTGTTGTTATTCCTCTTTTTTGTCTTCTGTTCTTATTCATTTTACTTGTTTTATTTTAAGAACAGCCCACAAACATCACAAAAAATCTAAAGCATCATCCTTTATTCTACCAGTCTTAACACCATTCCTGACTGTATTTCTGTGTATTACTCTCTACATTTCCTCCCCAACATATTTTATACTTTTGTCATCCTATTGTATAGTACACTGTAGACCCAGGTACTTTGAATGTTTTCACCTTGACCCCATGATAAAAGGTGTTATTCTGTATCAAGGCCCAGTTACCCGTATAACTAAAACTAAAATTTCCTGATAAACACCTTTACCATCTGTGGTGCACTCTGATATTTCCTACTCTAGCATTCTTTTTTTTTAAGTTGGTGGCAGGAGACTGACTAAGTTTATTTCATGATCCATTAATGGATTTTGAACTGCAATTTGTAAAACACTGTCATAGACATTTCCCTATGCTTTTGCAATCATCATTTGCGATGGCTGTATATGCCATCAATGAATACATCCCATTCTTGTATTGGACATTACCTCCAAATAATGGTAAAGCAAATATCTTTGCATATACTTAACTCTGTCTTTCTGAATTCTTTAAGATAAATTTGTACAAGTGGAATTATTGGGTCAAAGAATATGAGACTATAATTGAAGCCCCTTAGTTTCTGACCAGTCATCTCTCTGTTGGAGCCTGTTGTTTCTGTGTGTGAATAATGAACCTGACCCAGTGTTTGGGGAAAAAATGTTTTCAGATCCCTGTTCTCCTCTTGACAGAGTCATTGAATGATGGAGTTGGAGGAGGCCTAAGATATCACCTCTTCTGGTCGCCTGACTCAGGGCAGTAGAGGAAAAGTGGAGTAAATTCTGTCTGAACAGTAAGCAGGCTATTGAGCAGTTGTTCAGTGCAGATCTCAGCTCAACACCCAGTGCAGAAGAAACTTTTACTCAAGAACGTTGTCCAGCAACTGTCAATCAGCAACATTTATTGTTGGAACACTCCTCACAGTATTGGTCCCAATCCCAGAAAAACCAGACTTTGTGCTTCCCAATTATCACAGGCACCGGCCCAGGAGAGGTGAAAAAAGCAGAAAAAACACTGCATTCTTTTAGAAGTGGCTCCTTGTGCATTCATTTGGTGCCACGAAAAAGCCACGGAGATCTGGGTGAGTTTCATGTTGGTGCCTTGGCTTTCTCCCGTATTTCCCTATGAAGTAATGGGTGAGCTGTCACCCTTCTCCCTCAAGAGCCTCGGGTTTTCCAAACCAAACCTGTCCCCTAGTTCTCATAATGGGACCAATACTTGAAATGGGACCGGAATGAGAGCCCAACTGGGTTGTGTGAAAGGGAGACTTTTGGAATGAGACTGACCTGGATTCCAATCCCAGCTCTGCCATTTGGCAGCTATAGATTGGGGTCAAGGTACTCAAGTTAGCTGAGCCTTGGTTTCCATGTCTGTAGAACAAGCTGGTGGTGCCCGGCTTGTGGGGCTGTTGTGAAAATTACTAAGTGGTCAGTTCTGTGGCTTGTGAGTGACCAGGAGAGACTCAGGAGGACTGATGCTCCTGCTGCCAGTTTTTCATTTCTGGGTTTCGCTTAGCGACTGTTGCCATTTGTATTTGGATCATTGTTTTGATATTAGTTTCCATCAGCTCCGACACAATGGTAAAGCATGTGTTGTTAGGAGTTAGGGGCAAATACTTGGGTTGTTTCTCATTATCAAGAGTGCATAGTTCACTGCAAAAGGCAGCCCCCAAAACACACAAGTGTCTCTCCCTAGGGAGTAGATGCCCTTTCCACCTTTACCCATCCTCCCTGCTGAGACCATCAGTCATGGGTTTCATGTGCCCAGATGTTATGGACAGTGGTGACCCCTGTGGTACTGGGGAAGCTGAAAGGGCCCAGGTAAACTGCTAAGGTCCTTTCATCCCCATGGTACCTGTAAAGACCAGTTTTGATTGCCACTAGGGCTGTTTGCTGAGCCTGCTGCAGTTTGGCCTGGCTTTGTGCTGGAAATTCTGCCCACATGCAGATGGATTACTGTGGATCAGCTGTCTGTCTGTCTGTCTTTGTTCTTTAGTGAGCTGTGGTTCTGGACTTTCTATTTGAGAGTTTTAGAGCAAAGTGTTTAAGGCAAATAGAGCACTACACTGGCAGACTGGAGAGCTGGGCTTATTCCTGGGTAGGCCAGTTCTCACTGTGTGACCTTGGGCAGGTCAAGCCTCCTTTATGGCTCTCCATTTCCTTGTCTGTGAAATGGGCATAGTGGGGAGGACTAGAAATCTTAGACACCCTTGAATGCTGTTTTTAATGACTTTGTTATTTGTAAAGTGCCCAGACATAAGCACCCTTGTTGGCTATAAGGTAGACATATAAAATAAGAACCAATCCTAACCCTCAAGAACCTTTAATCTAGTTAGACAGACAGGCAGACAACCTGAAAAAGTAAATCCCAGACATCACATAATTAAATGCCGACTGTCTGATACTTACTGTCGATGAAGGAGCTCAGAGAAAAAGAGAACGCTCTGGGTGTTGCCGAGGCTATGGGTCCTGGAGGGAACCGAGATTGGCTTAGGTAAAGACGGAAAAGAGAGTGCCCCAGGCAGGAACCCGAGGGGCTTCCTGTGCTTCAGGGGCTCCCTTTTCAACAAAAGCAGTGTGTAGGCTAGCCACAACCCTGGCTGATCTGTCATGAGGACTCTTGAGTCGATTCTTCTATCCCTTGTCCCGTCCTGGGCTTGCCTGGCCTGCGGGGCCCAGGCCTGGACCTTCACAACTGCCCCAGGGGCATCTTCTCAGAGCGAGAGTGGGGAAGAGTGGAGTCATTCACTGTCAGAAACATTTCAGGGAGGAAATGAAAAATTCCATAGGTGGTTAAAAATGTAGTGGAGGCTGATTTATGTTTGAATTTTGTTCCAGGGCAGCAGATTATAGTCCAGGTTCTGAGGCAAAGTCAGTGCCTTTATGGCCTGTTTGGATCCGTTTTATGCCTTGGTGATTTTTATGTTTCAGCTTAGCCAAGATGCTGAAATTTTTTGTCCCATGTTTCACCGGGGAACTCCTGTACCACTCCTTCCCTCCACCTCACACAACCTCATTTTACCATAAAAAAAAAGAAAATAGAAGAGATGAAAGGGATGGCTTTGCTTGATATTTAATTGGTATCCAATTTTTAGCTAAATTAAATCAAATCACAAATAAATGATGAATTTACATGAGATCCTGAAGTAGATGTCAGGTAACATTATGAAAACAAAAGTACAGGAATCTAAATATTGTTGAATAAGCATATTCATAACATCTTGATATCCACAGTATCTTCTTGATGAGAAAACATATTTATTAAGTATTAGTGCCAAGATAAGCTATGTGATCTTTCCAGGCACACTGATACATTTTCACCTTATGGCTACAGCGCCTTTTGTAACAGATCATGCCTCCTACTTTTCTGTTCATGAGGAAGTTCCCATCTGAACTTGTTAAGGAATTTTGGGCGTAAGTTTCCATGTGCTAGCATTTTCCCTGGCTTTATTTTATTTTTCTATTCTTGTTTTCCCTTTGCCCTATCACTTTATTTTTATCCCACTGTCCTGTGTGCATTTTGATGAACTACCTCAAATCCTTTTCTGGGACACGCAGGAGTGTAATAAATCAGTTAAGTACATCCTGTGTTTGTAAATATGGCACTTCGTTCTTTCTAGAGCAATTTTCCCATCTGTCAGCTCTGCAGGTCCTCACACGGTTCTGTAGGGAATGTCAGGTGGGCTCAATTACTCCCCATTTTGCAGACAAGGAAGCTGAGGTATCTTCAAGTATAAAGCGCCTTATAAAAGAGGATAGACCCACCCCTCCACCTATATAGAAAACCACCTGAGCCCCTCTGGAGGAGACAAAAATATGAAACTTAACAGCTCATTAGGTGACTTTTTATTAGTAGATATGATTGACTAGGAGGAAACCAAGGCTGGGGTCACCAGTTAGAGAGGACACAAGTTGGGGTGACCACTGGCTTCACAGACTCCCCTGGAATCCATATCTGTGTTGCCATCTCTGCCCCCATCCCTCTTTTCTGATAACCGTTCTCACCGGTCATGAGTGGGTAGCATGTGATCCAAGCTGGACGGCCAATCACAGAACCACGCTCTTATTGGTTCAGAGGCCAGGACATACGATTTGAGCTGGGCCAATAAAAGTTCACTGAGATTTTAACTTTGTAGCTGGAAATGAAATCCCATCTCAGCTCTGGTTGCAAAGCTGTTGGGATGCAACCCTGGAACAGCTGGCAGCGGTGCTCCCTGCCGTGAGGAGAAGCTCCTGTGGGATGTGAGAGAAGGCAGGCAGCCTGCAAGGGCAGCAGCTTTGAGAGACGGTGAGAGAGAGTGCCCTGCAGATGTTTGGAGCTCAGGTTGCAGGTGCCTAACTTTTGCCCCTCCCAGGACGAAGGCCAATAAATCCCCTTTTTCTGAGTAAACTTGTTTGAGCTGGGGGTTTTTTCACTGATGGCCCAAAGATTTCTTAATTCATGTAATGTTTAAACAGACTTTTTTTCCCAGAGGGAATAAACCCCCAAATTCTGCTTCTCTGGAATCTAAGTTTGGGTCTCATAAGTCCATGAGTATGGAACTTTAATGCCTAATGCTTATCCAAGGGGGCTTGCATCCTAGGAAGCAATAATAACTACCACCCCATCATCATGCCATGCACCTCTTCATGGCTGAGCCATAAACAAAGGCAACAGAGCTTGTGGTATAGAGTATGGTACCTGTCTCTGTTGCTCATCAACTGTGTGACCTTAGGCACGTACTTAACCTCTGAGCCTGTTTTTTGTCATCTGTAAAATGGGAATAATAATAGTAGGTACCTCATAAAATTATTGTGTGGATTGTACAGAATAAAAATCTTAGCATACCATAAATGTAGTTCAGTTTATTTAACAATCAATAACCCTCAGCACTGCTATGAATGGAGCAGAACGAATATGCTCATATCTGTTTGGCCAATGCAGATTCTGACGTTCTGGAGGGGTTAAGTGACCCACCCGGGTCATATAATAAGTGAAAGAGTCTGGATTCTAGACATTGGATTCAAAACTGGGATCCTCTCCTTTGAACCATGTTTACCATAAGGCATTGTGCTGGCTATTTTCAGGAAGCCAACTTAACAGCTTATAAAGGTCACTATCTCTCCAGGGACAGAGCCCATTAGATTAGAGAAGCCAAATTCCACACAAAAGGCTGCTTGGTGGAGACAGAGGATTGGCACTAGAAAGATGCCCAGAGAAAAGCCTGCTTAAATTGGCTTCCTGGGGCACATGCAGCCAGTGTCTGTCTACCCTTCTCTCCCTCCTCTTCCTCACTGTCAGTTCCCAGAATCCACACAGCTCACAAATAAGAATTCTTGAAGATAGAATCAGAATGCGATGTAGAGATTGCTCTAGTTCATTCATTAATTCAACAAACATTTGTTAAACATCTAATATGCCAGGCATAGTAGATATAAAGGTAAACAAAACAAAGATCAAATCTCTCATTTTACGAAGGAGAACACTGAATCGCAGGAAGGAAGATGGCTTCGCTAAGGCCAACAGGGAATTAGTAATGTTGTTAGGTATCTTCTAGGGATATCTGCCTTGCTTACCACAGCCCTCCTTTTCCTGAGGTCTGTGTGATTGCACCTCCCTCCTCACAACTGATTGGACTTCAAGAAAACACATGACTGAAGCTAGGCCAATCAGATTTCATCTCCTAGGAATTTGACCCTGGAGTGAGATGCTGGTCTTAGCTGAGAGGAAAGCACAGAATGAATGCAAGGTCCTATCAGTAGTTCAAATCTTGGTTCAGTCCTTGAGTGTCCTACCCATCCCCTATGGTAGAGCTTTTCTCTTCATTTGAGGAGTTCTGAAGCTACAAAAAAATTCTTTTTCTTGAAACTAAAATAACCTAAACTACGACTGTGGCAGAGCTTGGATTAAAACCAAAGTCTCCTGGCTCTAGACCTGTTTTCTTTCTATCAGGCTGCCTGGCAGCAGAGATGCCCTTCTCAAGGATCTCTCAGAACTCTGACCTTTGGATTCGACCTTGGGTATCAAAACAAAACCACACCATCCAAAGAGGTTCTCAGCCCTTCAGGGAAGAAATCTCTGGGAGGTGCCAAGCTCCTTGATCTCTGAAGTAATTGCCTTGAGGTTGTGTGATGATTTTCAGAGTAGCAGCAGAGAATGGTGATTAAAAAGTTTAGGCCTTGAAGCCAGATTGGCTGAGTTCACACCAGTCCAGGTCTGCTACTCACTGGCTGTGTATCTTAGGAAAGTTGCTTTTCTCATTTTCCTCCTCTGATATTTGTTCCCATAGGGTTGTTGGAAGGCTCTAAATATGTGTAAAGTGCTTAGAACAGTGTGGAACAAATGCTAGCTGTTCACTATTGCCTGCTTTTTTTAGATTGCATTTGCCCACAAAACATTCCCGATCCTTAGCAGATTCACTTCTCTAGCTCCTGCTAGCCTCCTGAGATCCACCTGGGTCTGATCTCACTTTAGCATAAAAACAAGTACCATTCAAAGCCCAAGTGAGATGCCCATGTGAAAAGCAATGAGTCTCTGACTTTTCACCCACTTTGGTGTGTGTATTGTACCTGTGATGAGTTAGTTGTCTCAGCTTGTACCTTCCCCTAGGGCAGGAGGTGACCAGTTTGATTAAGGTTTCTCATCAAATCTTTATTCAACAATTA
Source organism: Pteronotus mesoamericanus (assembly GCF_021234165.1). Lineage (NCBI taxonomy): Eukaryota > Metazoa > Chordata > Mammalia > Chiroptera > Mormoopidae > Pteronotus > Pteronotus mesoamericanus. The sequence continues at coordinate 7,446,267 of NW_026555085.1, forward strand.
CCTACTAAGTGCCTGTTATATGCTGAGTTCTATACTGGGGCTGGAGGACCGGGGCTGTCTGTTTGGTGATGGACTAAAAGATAAATACAAAACCATGTTACCAGCACTGTAAGAGAGGTAAGCATAAGGAGGTCTGGGTGCATTGAAAATATGCATCTAATTCAGACTGGGGTGTTAGAGAAGGAGTTTCAGAGAAAGGGGAAAGATGAGCAAAAGTTAGACAGGCAATGCAATTTCACACCCATCGGATCAGCAGACATCTGACAGAACCAAGTGTTGATAAGGATGTGCAACCATGGAAACTGAGACACTGCTGTTGGAGGAGAGATTGGTACAAAACTTTGGAAAACAAATGGGCATTAACTAGAAAAGTTGTAAATGTACTGGTGCATCAGTTGACATATTGCAAGCATGCATTTTGTTGCAATACCAAAGAATTAGAAACAACTTAAATGTTCATTGCATTAGTTAGCTACTACTGTAATAATGCTGTGTAACAAATAATCCTAAAAAAAAAATCTCAGTGACATACAATAACACTTACTTCTTGCTCACAGAATTTTAGATTATCTGGGGTGATTCTGCTTAGGTTCACTCTGCTCCATGTGTCTCTCATTTGGGGACTCAGGCCAAAGAGACAACAATTTGCTGGGTCCATGCCCTTCTCTTAGCCAATGGCAGGACTGCAACAGGCCAAGCTAAACCATTCAAGTACATTAAAAACCTCTATTTGCATGCATCACATTCTCTAGCATTCTGTTGGTTAAATTCTGTTAGGCCAAACCCCAAAGTTAATGGGGCAGGGATATGTTCTCCAGCTTGCTGCCTGTTTCTGTAATTAAAACTACATTGTACCACGGTCACGTTTACTCATTTACATATTATCTATGGTTGCTTTCACACTGTAATGGCAGGGTTGAGTGGTTGCAACAGACTGTTGTGCCCACAAAGTTTAAAATATTTATTTGTCTGTTCCAGAAAAGTTTGCTGACCTCTGATCTAGAGCTACACATACCAACATGAATAAATCTCACAAACATAATGTATGAAAAAACAAGTTGCAGAAGAATGTAACCCGTATGATATTATTTACCTAAAGTTTATTGTATTTTTTTAAATCTTTATTTGTTGATTTTTCAAGAGAGAGGAGGGGGGAGAAAGAAGAGAGGAGAGAGAGAGAGAAAGAGAAAGAGAGACATCGATTTGTTGTTCCACTTATTTATGCATTTATTTGTTGCTAGTGTGTGCTCTGACCAGAGATCAAACCTGCAACCATGGCCTATTGGGATGACATTCTAACCAACTGTGTCACCCAGCCAGAGCTCCCCAAAGTTTAAAAATATTCATGATATTCAGGACAATACAATATATTGTTTAACTATCTAAACTGATGCTGTGTAAATTGTAAACATCATAAGAAGGATGATGATCATATCAATAATTGTAGAGATGGATGTGACTGGGGACAGGTGCTAGGGACCTTCTACTATTTGGTGATGTTTTATTTCTTAAGTTGAGTGATGATGGCAGTACAAGGGTATTAATTGCATTATTATTTATAGCGTTTATTAGGTCCTAAATATTTCATAATAGAAAAAAATGAGTTAAGACAGCACAGGAGATGGGTGAAGAGTATTCTGGGCCCAGGACCCAGGATGGAAAGATGACAGCATGAGGGAGACTAGAGTGACTGAAGCATGAAATGCATGGAGAAGGGGGAAACAAGGAGAAGAGGCTGGGGAGACAGGTGCAGTCTCTAGATTATTCTAAAAAGTTTGATTTCTTACCAAGGCAGAGAGGAGCTCTTGGGCAGTTCTGAGCTTGAATGGCATCATGATCAGATTTGTGTTTTAGAAGCATCAGCCTGGTTGCAGATGGTGAGGAGCAGAGCTGCAACACGGCCCTAGGACCCAGCACCTCCTGCCAGGTGCTTCACCCACCTTACTCTGCTTCCAGAGAGTGAAACTGGAGGCAGGAACCAGGGTAAGAGGCTGTGGCAGTGGTCCAGGGCTGAGCCAAAGCAGTCACAGTGAGGATGGAAAGGAGGCCACATTTTGAAGAGCCATGAAGAAGGTGATTTATAAAGGCATGTGGAGAGTAAGTGAGGGGGAGAATCGCAGAAGCCACCCATCTTTCTGTCTTGACCAATTGATGGTATTGCTATTCGCTGGGACAGGAAAGCCAGGCAGGTTTGCTGATGTGGGAAGAACAATGTGAGTCAATGGAGTGGTAGCCCTGGAGGGATTATAGATGAGGTGCGAGGGTGGGTGGTGGTTGAGGGAGCCTGAATGTCTTTGTTTTCTTTGTGCTACAAAAGGGGTGCAGTGGGGATGGGGATGGGTGTGGCCAGCACTGCCTATCACATAGCCCACAGCACCTCTCCTCCCTTGGTGGGAGAGCTCCGGTTTCCTCCAGGAATCAATGTGCTCAGCCCCAAGATGTCATAATTAGTACAAATCAATTATGACTATCTTTACCTCTCTGCCACTGATTGGCATAGGAGTAGACATGTGATTCTAATGGCCAGTGAGACGTAAGGGAGAGTCTGCTGGGTCTTCTGGGAACCTGTTTACCTCCATGATAAGAGACATGTGTGAGGAGAAAGTCTTCCTGTCCTTTCACTGTACCCATGTATTTTTCTCTGCCTGACTCTTTTATTTCTACTTGGGAAGCTGTTGGGAGGGAGCATTTCACTTGGAACTCCAGCAGCCATCTTGTCGCCATGAGGAGACACACTGAGGATGGGGAATGAAAGAACAGGAAGAGTCTTGGTCTTTGATGACATCTGTGAACTGTTAAACTAGCTTTGGGATCCACTACCTTCAGACACTTGTCTGGTACCAATGTATGTCCTTATGATTTGAGCCACTGACAGTTGGTTTTTCTGTTACTTGCAGCCAAGTGTACTCCAACTGGTATGTGGAATTTGAAATTTTGAAATAATTAAAGTTTGTTTAGAAAGAGGGAAACCAAACAGTGTGGAGGGGCCAGTTGAGGATGAGGATCTTATAGTAGCCTACCAGGTCCTCCATGCTGGATCCCCCACTTGCTCTCTGACTCCCCCTTATTATTCCCCCTTCTCACCCTACCCCAGCTGCACCGGCCTTTTGCTGTTGGTCAAACATGCCAGGCACATTCCCACCTCAGGGCCTTTGTATTTGCCATTGCCACTGCCTAGAATGCTCTCCCTCCAGATGCCTAAATGGCTTCCTCTCTCACCTCCTGCAGGTCTTTACTCAGTAGTCACTTTTTAATGAGATCTTCCCTCGTAGCTCTCTTCAGATGGTACCCCCTCCTAAGTCTTCCTTATTTGCCTTCTTTTTCCTGCATAGCATTTACTATATATTTTCTTTATTTATTTTGTTTATATTCTCTGTCCACCAGAATGTAGCTCCATTTTATTCATTGCTGTATCCCCCAGGGCCTGTAATAGTGAATGTAGATGTTCAATAAATATTTGTTGAATTAATGAATTTGTAGAGACCCCAGGACTGACAGGAAGTTGTTTTTTCTTGCCGACTTCAGCAGCCTAAAGGATAAAAGTAGTCCTAAGCCCGTGTTGGTTGGAGTACCATCCTGTAAACCAAAAGGTCACAGGTTCAATTCCCAATCAGGGCACGTGCTTAGGTTGTGGGTTCAGTTCCTGGTTGGGGTGTGTACGAGAAGCAACTGATCGATATTTCTCTCTCTCATGTGAGTGTGTCTCTCCCTCTTTCTCCCTGCCCCTCAGAAACAATGAAAAGATGGCCTTGGATAAGGACAAAATAAAAAATTTTTTAAGAATAAAAGCAAACTTCTAGATTGATTCAGGGACGGGGCTTTGCTCAGAGCAGGTGTCAGAAAGACAGCGAGAGGCGGGGCTTAGGAGGGCTTCTCTGGGGGAGGGTCTCTACGTCTGTGGTTATCAAGACACAAGGTGTGCTGTTTGAGAGCATGGACTCCAGGGCCTGTATCTGGCCCTTTCCTCCAGCTCCCCCCAGCACACAGGGATCTCCCTGCCCTGCCCTGCCCTGGGTGATGCTCCTGCTCCAGGCTCTGCCTTCCACCCTGGTGACTCATCTCCCCTCGAGTTCTGATTTAACAGTGTTGCTTAGCCATGCTCCCTGTCTCCTCCAGCCCAATTCCCCCCTTCTCGGAATCCCCGTGTGCTGAAACTGTTTCCCTTCCAGAGTCCTCAGTTGTTTCCTGTTTGTTTGATCTCCAACCCAGCCGCCAGCCTCCATCCATCCCTGCTTCAGGGCAGCCCCAAGGCTGGGCCCGAGGAGACACTCAGTAAGCCCTTAGGGAAAGGCCCTGTTATTTCAAGGAGACAGCATTTACAGACAAGTATTTCTTTTGGGTATTCCATAAAATGGCACTTGCCCACCATCCTCCATTTCTTCTGGGGAGGAACATATGCTTTCACACACGTTGTCACATTTACTCTTCCAAGAACCTCACTGAGTGGGTGCTATTATTGCCACTTTCCAGATGAGGACACTGTGGCCCAGAGAAATGTGGGAAGCTGCCTGGAGCTACACAGACTGGATGCAGAGAGGGGCCTGGGGGCTTCTGAGTTTTCCGAGGGAGGAGGGGGAGAAAACTCCCTTCCCCCTTCTCTGCCAGCTGCCTCCTCATTTCCCCTCATTCAGAGCCATAAACACCAGAACCCCCAGCTCTGGAGAGAAAGCCAGAACTTGATCTGTGTACTTGCAGTGAAAAAAGGCATGGGAACTCTTCCTCACGGGTTTGCTGGAGGCACCAGCATTTTCATCTATGGCCTCCTGTCTTCCTCGTGTCTCTTTGAGTTTGTAAGGGATCAGAGAGCCAGCATGCCCCCTTCCCACCTCCTTCCTGGATTCCCCTCCCTGGCGGTGGCTCAGGCCTACAGTTAGCTGGATCACTGCTTAGTTGCTCACCCTGCTCTGCCTGGGGGAAAGCTCAGACTTCTTCCTCTGACATTTCACGGCGCCTGGGTCCCCGTTCCCCCCCCCCCCCCCCGCCCCAGCTCCCTCCTCCAGTCTTGCTAACTTCTCACCACTCCCCTAGGGTTTTGTGAAGCTGGGCCGTGGTTCTCTCTGAGGGCCTGGGGCCAGACAGGCCTTTCCAAAACAGCCAGTCAGGACATTTCCGGTGCTCTGCAGGAGACCTTCCCTTGGTCCAGGTCTAGACCCCGCCTCTCAACACCCTGCTCCCTGGCATGGATGGCTGCCCTCTCTGAGGGCTCCAGTTTGAGGAAAAGCAGGGGAGTGAGGACAGGGAATTTATTACCTTAGTTCCCTACTTGCAGGGTCACCAGGGCTTGGCTGTTCCCTCTACCCACCGTTCCCCGCGGGCAGGCAGCCCTGTCCACGCTGCTGCCCTCTGCGGGCTCCCCCTCTCGTTAGCCCTGGAGGCTGCAATGCCCCTGTCGGCTTCCCTAACCCCTGCCTACACCTTTGGAAACAAACTATTAAACTCTCCTCACAGCATCCAGGGCGAGGCTGTCATCTCATTGCTCCCAGGCTCCTCAACAAATGGAGTACTGGCCACTTGAGAAAGAGCTGAATCCCCAACAGGAAGTAAGGACGAAGGGGGCTGCCTCAGAGAGCAGGACGACCTGACACCACTCCCTGCGTCGGTCTCTGGGTTGGAGGGACCCCTAGGGAGCCACAAATGGGAGTTCAGTCAACTTCCTCTCCTCATAAGGCAGCCTTTCTAAATGCCTGCTGCTTCCAGGCTTGTGGGGGGCGGGGGGGAGTCGGGGGCGGGGAGAGCAAACACTGAAAACTGCTGCCTTCACTTCTCCTAGGAAGAGGAAGACGGCCCTGATGGGCTCAGGCTCCAGGGCACCAACTGAACCACAAATGGACAGCATACTGTGCAGTAAACTATGATCTGCAAATATTTTGATCACATGCCCCTGTGGGTAAAACATTCTTGAGGATGTGCCTGTGTATCAGTCAGGGTCCCAGCAGGAAACAGATGTCACATTTAAATTAATCCAAGGAGGCTTATTTACAAAGGACTCTTTATAAAGGTGTGGGTATGGTAGAGCCTCAAGGGACGGTGCAGTGAGCAGAGCTGTGACCAGCCCTCAATCCACAAGGTGGGAATGAGTGGTTATCACAATTTGAAGGGAGGGAGCCAATCTGTGGGGAGCTTCCCAGCAAGGGACCCGCCACCAGAGGTGGCCCTGTAGGGAGGGAGCCAAGGGAATAAATTCCCTGATTGCACCTTCCCCCTTGCAGCCCTTCCATTAGCCAAACCCTACCAGAACCCACAGGGCAGGTGAGGGAGGGGGGCAAAGGAGTCCAGGGGATGAACAGGAGATATTCGGCTCCTATCTCTAGCAAATGTGTGTTTACTTATCAATAAATCTTAAACATGTTACTGAACAGAAATGGGGTTCTGCTGCCCACAGCCCATAGGCAATTCCGGAGGCACAGGTTTGGTTAAAAAGCAAAGGAGTCTTTTATTCAGAAGCGACACAATTTTGCAAGAATGGCAGGCTTCTACCTCAGAGCCCATCCCCTCTAGAACACCCAGAAAAATACCTGGCCACCCTCTGCCAGACCAGTCCTAGGCTGCACCCAGAGTTCCTTCACCCATTTAAAAATACCGTCCTTTGGGAAACTGCAGGCAGCTGCTACCTGATCATCCAGGAGGCCTAACTTGTTCCTGGTTGCGGGCCTCTTCAGGCTCCTTTCTGGAGTCTGTGCATGTGCAATCTGCGCCAGCAGCCACTGCTGCCCCTTCCAGTGCGGGGGAGCCCAGGGCCTGCCACCTGGCCATGCAGCTTCTAGGGTTTGCAAGGCCACGAGCACTCTGGCCCCCAACAGGGAGAGCAAGAGAAAGAAAAAGGCGCGTGTTTCTCACTTCCCTCTGTTTAAATCTACCAGTCCAAAATTCCTCGCACTCTGGAAAAAGTTCACCTCCCCAGCCAATCCACATCTTTTCCCAAGCTAGATTGGCAGGTCAGCACCGCCCTCTGCTGTTCTGTTCCCGAAGGGAGTAGGAGGGCTCCTCACCAGCCCTGCGCATGCCTCATGCAAGTGTCTCCTGCCGCGTCTCTGCTCAGAGCTGGCTGCCTCAGGCGTTTCCTGTGACCCCTCCCTCGCTTGGGGGCCTGGGAAGGCACTGGTATCATGCAGGCACGAGTTTGCTAATATGTATATTATAAAGTACACACAAAAAGAAAAATTGAGCCCTGGCTGGTATGGCTCAGCGGATTGAGCACTGGCCTGCCAAACAAAGGGTTGCCATTTCAATTCCCAGTCAGGGCACAAGCCTGGGTTTCGGTGGGGTCCCCAGTGGGGTGCACGAGGGGCAACCACACATTGATGTTTCTCTCCTTCTCTTTCTCTCTCCCTTCCCCTCTGTCTAAAAATAACTAAATAAAATCTTAGGAAAAAAGAAAAATTGAAAAGGATGAGGTAAAATAGATAGAAGTGGCACCCCAATAGGTTATTTCATGCCGCCTGGGGGTGTGGACTCTGCTCTGATGAAGACTGTATTAAAGGCCAATGTCCTTGAAGGAACATTTTTGGGGACGGAAATGTTATCTTGAACTGCATGGTGATTCTAAAGTGTACACGTATGTAAAATCTGATCAAGCTGTACATTTAGGATTAAAACATTTGGCTGTATGTAAACCACTGTATGCCTGGGCCCAGAGGGTTCCGACTTTTCTTCCATCATTAACCCAGGGGGCTGGAGCTGCCTATTGTGTCAGGGCTACTTCTCTCCCTTTCCTCTCTTCTCACTCTGTCCTCTGCTGTGCCCACACTGCTGCCCAGGGCACCTTCCTGCCAGAGGAGGCCCAGCCACCTTGTTCTCTCAGAATAACAATGAGTCACACTTGCGGAGCTCTTACAATAAGCTGGGCGTGGCTCTAGGCACTTACTATGTGTTAACTCATTCGATCCCCACAACTCTTTGAACATTGGTACTATTTTTAATTCCATTTTACAGATGAGGAAACTGAGGACAGAGAAGGAAGAGACTCACCCAAGGCCACACAGCTAGTTAGGAGTAGAACTAGAATTTGTCTCGGGGTCTGTGCTCTGACCCACAGCATGCAGCTTCCCTTGGCTTCAGGGAGAGGACTTGGGCCTATCCTCAAATGCCAGTACTTTCATAAGCTTTGACATTGTTCTGCGGGATAACAGAGCCATCAGAAGCTTTGCAGCACATGCATTTCATGATCAGAATACTCCAAGTGTCGAAGGTGTGTGGGACTGGCGTCTTTCTTCCCTTCTGAGGAGTGTTTGCTGAGAGATATTAGCAGCTTGACAAGACCCCTCCCGTGGCCGCAAAAGAAACAGTGGGTCCAGGCTCATTAGCAGCACGAGCCGTGGCAGCCAGACAGGGCAGCACTTACAAGGCCTGCTTCTCTGACTGCAGGCGCCGTTAGTGCCCACCCGGGAGAGAGAGCCACCCGGATGGGCCTCCAGGCAGCCTCGTGTCAGAATGCCCTGGGAAAACTGAACTCTGTCGCCTCACAAGACAGGTCATTTCCCTCCCCAGCCTCCCTGCCTTTACTGGAGCTGTTTTCTTGTTCCTTAGCTCTGTTGGTGTTGAAGTCTAGGCGGCCTGACAGCCTGGCAGACAGCCCAGAGGCCAGCGCCCCAGGCAGACACTTTCTGCCTTGTAATTCAGCCTCAGCAGCCTCTGCGATTGGGTGGCATTTGAGAGCACAAAAGAGAAGATGCAGGCATTCAGGAGGCCCTTTCACAAAAGGGCTCTGCAGGCCTCCTGGCTGAAGTCTCCTGAGGTCCAGCTCGAGTTTATTTTCAGCCATCCAGGCATTTCTGTTTGCTCCTGACCCTGGCCGTTGGGCACTGACGGGTGGGCCTCTGCTTCCCTGGGGGGAGGGGACTTGCTAGGAGATTTTTATCAGGGCCTCCCTGATTGGAGGGCTGGGTGCCCAGAGCTGAAGTTCTGGTCTTCCTTTGGCCCAGACACCCTACTTGCCTATTCTCTCACAAATGGGGCGATAGCAGTGACATCTGCGGGGGTCAGTCCCCTGCCACAGCGACCTGCATCCACCTGGTCTCACTCTTTGCAGGCGCCATGGAGGAATGGGCAGAAAGAAGCAGCTGCGTGTAACTGCAAGTCAGCATAGAGGGCCAACTCCCTTAATTGGTGCCTCCGGTGATTCAGGGCTGCTTTGTCACCCACATCATCACCCGTGGTACCCAGATCAAAGCTCCTTTGGCTGTGCACCAAGCCCTGCTCTCAGCAGGAAACACAGGACTGGAGCCAATGAGGACGACAGAAGACACTCAGTGGGAAGGCCTTTTCCTCTACAATAGTCTGGTCCCCCTACTGCTCCCTGCTGGCCTGGCCCCCAGTCTTGTTTCTAGCGGTGGGAGAAACAGGGGCTTTGAAAACTCCACCTGGAAACATGCACTGGTTCCCAGCATGCCCTGTGGCCGTCTGCTGTTGATTTGAAAGCCTTTTGCCCGGGTGTCCCAGTTCGGCTCAGCAGACAGCAGTATTTGCTTATTAATTTGTTTATTGATTTACTGGGCTGTACTTGGGGCTCCTCCTGGGAAGAATTCCAGACATGCAGGCTGTCCCAGATCCAGCCATCAGTTAGACTCAAGTTTGGACTTCAGATGCCACAAGGCCTGGAGCGGGCAGGACTTCAGTCAGGGCAAGCCCCAGACGGGATGCTGGGCAGGGCGGCGCGGCACTGAGGGCCTGCGGCCAGCTGGCGAGGAGGTGGGCTGGCAGCAGGAGCTCCAGGGACCCAGGCACCCTGAGCTGTGGGAACGGCGCCCCCTGGAGTTGTGCAGTGTGGCACTCCTACACACTGTGGTCCTCTCCCTGTGGATAGGTTATTACAGACTCATGGCCAGAGCAAGAGCAATGTACATCTCAGTTTCAGGAGCAGTTCTTCCACTCAGCGGTATTGAAGAGGCCTCTCTCCCTGAGGCAGGAGATGGAGAGCTGTCCAAGGTCTCTGGTGCCTGAAGGTGCTCGGATTCATGCCTTAGGATGGCTCTTCCAAACGTGCCAGGACTAAGGCAAAGGGTGTTCCTAATAATGATTTTCTCAGCTCTTGCATAATAATACTGTATTTTAGAAAATCTTTGAGGATGTCTATGGCTTTATGGCCTTTGGGAGGATGTTGACTACAGATGTAGTAGCAGAATGGGAGGGGGAGGGGAAAGGAAGGGAGGGCCATGATGTAGGAAGCAGTAGCATCTGAATTAAATTCTGTAGAATAAAATTCGGTCATGGATATGAAGATCTCTGACAGAGAACTAGTAAGAGCAAGGTGACTGTGAGTTTGGGCTTGGAGGTTACACAGACCAGGGGCAGGTCTTGGCTCCATCATTTATGAGCTGGGCAACCTTAGGCAAGTTACCACCTCTGTGCCTTATTTCATTTCTGAAATAAGAGTGAGCATGTCAACCTCAGAATTGATGCGAGGGCATCAATGGGATAATGTAAGAGATGCACTAATATATAGATGGTTGTTATCTCCCTATCATAGATGCAAGATTAGAGAGGTGGTGTTTCCTAATGGAAGTCTCACCCCTAAAGTGGAAGGAAGACCCATGCCCCCTTTTCAGACGTGCCTCTCTCTGACTGAGAGTACCTCCAAGAAGCCCACAGTGCTGTGAGGGTGTACAGGGTCTCAGGGGAGCACGGGGGCTGAGGAGTCCCACCGTCTGGGCCTCCCAGCCCAGCCCAGCCCAGCCATTCACTGCTGTCCAGCCTGGAGCAAGGGGTTTAACCCCCTGTGCCTGGTTTCTGCATCTGCAAAAGGAGATTGTCAAAGTACTTGCCTCAGGGGGTTGTTGTGAAGTTGACACATGTTAGACACCTGGTACCCAGCTTCTAAGTCTTCCTCCATACGGGGTTATAAACACGCGCACCTCGTCTCCCGTTATTCCTACCACATTCCTGTGCACACTGTGCTCAAACCCGGCCCCTCAGGCAGGGCTCCTTTGCCTTTGCACTTGTTCCTTAGCCAGGAATGCCCTTTCTCCCAGCCTTGGCCTGTGAAAGTCCTCATCAGAGTCTGGCTCCATTATTCTCGAAAACTATCCTTGGTCTCTCAGGACAAAGTCTCTCTCCCTCCCTCCTTTTATTTCTGTCTTCCCCTCAAACTCTCAGCGTACTCCTATGTCTCAGTTATAGCACCTACACCCCTCTCCCCCACTCTCACCGTCTTGAAAACTCCTTCCCATTCTCTGGGATTCACAAGGTGTGAGTGGCACTCCCTCCAGGAAGCCTTCTTGGATCCCTCTCCCCACCCCCACCCCCAACCACCACTGAGCTGTGGTTCTTCCTCCTCTGGGCTTTTGTCCCCAGTCCGCTGTGCGTATCCATTACTGCCGCACTTGGCACAGTTGGCCTGCTTTCTTGTGTGCCCCCTCCCCCAGCTGACTGGGAGCTTCCAGTGACAGAGTCTGTACTTGTTAGGATTGAAATGAGCTCCAGGTCACAGCAAACTACCCAATACTGCTTTATACCACTTAGAAGTTTTATTTCTTTCTCTCTTGAAAGTCTGGAGTCTACTGAGACTTCTACTATCTTGTAGCTCTGTGAGGGGTGACTTCTCTGACCAAGGTCCCCTCACAGTCCAACATAGCTGCTCCAATTCCACCGTTGCATCCACTTTCCTGTCAACTGGGGGAAGAGTGATAGCTATCTCTTAAGGAGAGTTCCAGAAGCTATCATTTGACACTTCCCATTACATTTTATTGATTAGAATGTAGTCAAATGGCTATGTCCAGCTGCAAGGGAGGCCAGGAAACATAGTCTTTATTCTGTTATTCAGGCCCATGTGACTGGTGAAAATTTCCAGGACTAGCAAAGAAAAGGAGAATGGAATGAAGACAACCAGCAGGCTCTGCCCAGGGCCCTGGCCTCCTTCATCCCTAAGTGGTGCCCTGACCACACTATAGCACATTTCTGGGCACATAGACAGACTCCTATAGACAGTCACAAGGTGTGTAAGTTTGCCTTGCCAACAGAACAGGTGTGTGGCAGCCTCTGATAGATCTGTGTGTTTACCTTCTCCACTTATTCAGAAATATCTCTTGATGTCTCCTATGCTATTCTAGGTACAGGAATAAAACAGTGACTAAAAGAGACAAAGTCTGCATTGAATGGTGTGTCTCAGTTGGGTGTTGTCCTGCAAAGCAGAAAGGTCACTGGTTCGATTCCCGGTCAGGGCACATGTCTGGGTTGCAGGTTCAGTCCCCAGTTAGGGGCATGCGGGAGGCAACCCATCAATGTTTCTCTCCCTCTGAGTAAATTAATTAAAAAAATAAATAAGAGAGACAGCTTATATTCCCAGTAGCTTCTATAGTGATAGGAAGCCCTGTCCTAAGTTCTTTCTGAAGACTAACTCACTTGAGACTGATACCCGCAGTAGTCATCTCTGTTGTACAGATGAGGAAACTGAGTCTAGGAAGATCAAGTGGCTTACCAAGTGGCTTGCCAAGGTCACACAGGTTAGAAGAGAGTGAGCTGGGCTTTAAGCCCAGGTGGTCTGGTTCCAAAGCCCCTCCTCTTAGCCTCTACCAGATATCACCTCTCAACATTTCGACACTATGTTACTTTTCCTGCACAGACTGTGCTTTGTCCTGTTTTCTGCACTTAACTGTGCCACAAATACGTTCTTGTAATTTTTGTAATCACCATTCGTGGTGGCCACATGGGGGTGGGCGGGACGGCGCAGGTGGTCTCCACGTATGAGGGGAAAGGAGAGCACTGTGGTCCCTGTGTGGGGGCAAGAAGGATCTGTGTGCATCTGACAGGGAGGGGCCTGCAGGCTTGGGTCACCTTTGCTTTTTATTCCTGTGAACACATCTGTCTTCCCAAACCCTTTCCTAGCCCAGGGGGTGGGCTCTGAAGGACGGCCAGCAGTACCAAAGGGAAGATGCCGGGGCTCACATCTCTCCACCTCCCCACTTCACCTGCCCCCCAGTCGTCCTCTCCTGTGCTTCAGGGAGCAGGACCAAAGAGAAGGGAGCGAATGCCCCCCACACACTTATTCACCAGGAGAATGCTACATTTTGTTGCAAGGACACTGGGATCAAGGAGGCCTGTCCCATGGCCCTGTATATCTGGCTAGTCAGTTGCAGGGTGGGGACTGAAGCTCTGCCGCTTGCATGGGGGGAGGGAGGGAGCAGAAAGTGGCTGTTCATTTTGCAGATGGGCACATCAAAGCCCAGATATTTGGTTAAGCTGTACCCAGGCCACAGGTTTCACAGTGAGTCAGGTGGAACTTGCGTCTTGGGAACTCCTGGTCCAGGGCAAGCCCATTAGACTCCACTTTTGGCCCCATAAGTTTGGTTTCTAAGACCCCTGAAACTTCAAAACCCCTGGTTAAACCTATGGAAGGCCCAGTAATCAGCCAGTGTTTGTGGCCGAGTCCTGGCAAGAACTGGGTGAAATGCTGTGGCGGGGGGGGGGGGGATGCAAAAGATTAAGTTGTGATTCTTATTTGGAGGCAATGGGGGGGGGGTGTTCCAACTGGGTTGGGGAAATGAGCTCTTAGAATTAGGAAACATATCTGACTTTCCATTCTTTCAATGTATAGTAATGCCCTTAAGTACCTACCCTGAGGTCCGGCGCGGACTGAAGCAATGAAGAAGCTTAATGGAAGAGGATTAGAACTGGACCTTAAGAAGTAGTAGGAATTAAACTCATACACAAAGGATGGAGAGATGGCAGGAGGGTAAGGGGTGCCACCTCGAGTAAAGGCACAGAGGCTGTTCTAAGGTGGCACATGCCAGGTACGATATGAGTGGGGTGGCCTTATGGGACAGCAGTGGGCAATGATGCTGGGAAGGGGCCAGACATTGGAGGGGTTTGAGAGAACAGCCAAGATATTTGAACTTATTTCTGAAATCCAAGGAAGGCAGCTCTTCAGCAAGGTGCCTCCAACCTCTCTCTTACATTCATGAAAGATACCCCTAATCAACCACTACACTCTCCCCTGCTGCGCCATGTGGGGCCTTAGAGTCTTTTTTAACCCAAAGTTCCAGGCTGCTCCTGCCTATCACTTGTAATGAGGAGCAAACTTATCTGCTCTGGGTAACTGGGAGCCACTGCAGGTTCTTGAGCAGAAGCATTTCAGAATGAGTTTTGTATTCCTGGAGCCTGTGTGGACTGCTTGCCATCATCCCAATCCGCTGTGAGTCACAACTCTGGTGGGGTTAGGCCTCTAAAGACCACAGGGCAATGGAGCATCTGTCTTCATCCCTGTAAACCCTCCTAGCGTGGGCTGGCCCCTCCGGGAAGGGCCCAGCTTATCTCATCATGGGAACTGATCTGAGAGAGAGGCAGTCACAGCATTTAGGTGAGATTGAATTCTGAACGAGGCCCTGGTTGGCTGCCCCCCTGCCGAGGGAGAGAGGAGGCCAGGTCAGGGCTGGGTGGGTGCCAGCACCGACCCAGATTTTAATTTAGTGAGTTGAAATGCACCTTTAAAATGCATTGAGGTCCAAACAAAACTCATCTGTCATGGTTTTCAGTGTGAGAGAAATCCATCCATCCACCACAAATATGTGCGTGTGTGCGTGTGTGTGTGTGTGTGTTTTCTTTCTCAAACGTAAGTATTGATTCTCTGTGACTGTAAACAGGCTATAAGAATGCTCTCAGGCATCCCTCCCTCTGATTTCAACCATGCAGATATGACTCTGAGATGACATTCCCCCTGTGGTTCTGGTCTGCTTGTCATTGCTAGGTGGGTGGGTGGGTGGGTGGGTGTGTGTGTGTGTGTGTGTGTGTGTGTGTGTGTGTGTGTATGTGTGTGTTGTGAGAAGCACAGGGACCAGAAAGGAGGAAATAAAAAGGAAATTATTCCATCTGCCCAGAGCTGCTATGGACACCGAGTGCAGGTGTCTGTCTGCTGTGGGTCTTGGAGGCTGGTGGATGGGGAGGGAACTCCGACACAGCTGGTGTGGGGAGCCGAGGGTTCCCTGGACCCGCCCCCCCACCTCCAAGCTTCAAGTTTACCCCCAGCTGGGGAGGTATGTTGATGATCCAGCTCCCCGCCCAGTGCCAGGCCCATAAGTGCCCTGGGTCCATGAGCAGCTGAGAGATATGTATATTCCCCTTTAATGTTGTTCAGGGTTCAATTTACCCAGTGGCCTGCTAGTAAATAAATAAGAAAACCAAACCTTTGACAGGGTGAAATATGGAGTTTTCCTCCTACATACCTGAGTAATATCTCAAACTTTTGTGACTCAGGAGGGCCAGCAGTGTTTGGTAAAAATAAATAAATAAATAAATACATTTTAAAAAGGAAAAGGAAACCATCTTTTTTCTTATGTTTGTCAACAGCTTTACAGCAAGTGGAGAATGCTCTATACAATGTGGCCCATGCACCATCCGTGCTAACGCCAGGTTCCCTGAGGTCCGTGGCTGTGTCTGAAGCCAGGCGAGTGTAACCTGCATAATTGTATCTCTGCAAAGGGGCCGTTTTCTATTGCCCAGAACCCATTACCCACCAAATCTCCTGATGCTAATCTCCCAGGCCTCCAAAATCTGAGCATTGGGGGTGGGGAGTTATTACACAAAAATTATTCAAATGCTTTGGCTTGGAACACAACGGGAGTTAAGGGGGAAAAAAAGGCAAATGAGAGAGAAGCTGTTACAGGCGAATGAGGCAGTAGGAGGGGAGACCAGGAAGGTGCAAGTGGCAACTCTGTATTCTGTTGTGTGTTTACCTAGAAAACCATGTTGAGAATTTCTGTGCCAAGTGTTGGGCAAGGCATAAGGAGAGGGGGTAACACTAACAACAGCAATGCAATCATGATAATAGGAGTAATACTGAGCATTTTCTAGGTGCTGGGTGCAGCGCTGAGCATATTATCTCAAAGTTGAATAGCCGAACTCCTTGTTGTGGGCCAGTTTACCATCTGGTGGAGGAGAGGGGAGCAGAATCAGCTGCCCACTGAAAATCCTTGGAGAGTTCTGCTTTTGAAGGGGCCAAGGAAATATGACAGAAGGAAAAGGGGACATTCAGGGCACAGAGAAAGACAGGGGACAGGAAGAGAGGGAAGGGTGGGGAGATGGCTGACCCCTAGAGTCTGAAATCACTAAAATATGCTTGACTTGGGATAGTGAACACACAATCCGATATACGGATAATGTATTATAGAATTGTACTCGTGTACCTGAAACCTATGTAATGTTATAGGGGTTAACCAATGTCACCCCAATAATTTCAATAAAAACAAAATAAAATGTGTGGCATGCAGATGAGGACTGGGGGACTTGGAATCCCCCAGCCCCAGGCACAGTTTTGAGAGGGAGGGAGAAGAGGGCTTTCGGATGGCTGCCTGGGAGCCGGGTTCGGTGGTAACCGGGGCCTTCTACATCTTGAGAGGAATCAATGAAGGCGACTGAGTGAAGTTGTTCCTTCGGTTGCAGGACAGGCTTCAGAGATGTGCCTCCCAGGGAGGGAGAGGGCACGGAGGGGTTGTGAGTGGAACCCAAGGAGCAGCAGCTGGAGGGAATTGGTGGGGACATGGCTGTTCTCAGAGGGCTCCTGTCTGAGGCCTGGTTGGAAGATAAACATTGACAGGAGATACCGGCAGCTGCCCAGGGCCCGAGGGTGTAAAAGGGATTTTGGCCTATAGACGCTGAGAACGTCCTATCCGGTGGTTCTCAGAGTGCAGTCCCTGAACCAGCAGCATCCCCAGCACCTGGATGCTAACTAGAAATGCACATTCCCAGGCCACCCCAGATTTAATGAATCACAATGCGGGGGGGCGGGGGGTGTTGGGTATGCACAGCAGCAATTTGTTTCGAACAAGCCCTCCAGGAGATTCTGATGCCATGCAGTCTGAAGAACCACTGCTCTAACCGACAGCTGTTCTTGTTCCCAGCCCCAGGCCCTACTCTTTTCTGCCACCGTCAAATCCTGTGCACAGCTCTACCGTGGCACACGCCACCCTGTCTTTAAAGTGTCACTATTTTTCTTTTCTCATCAGTGCTAAGTTCCATGAGGGGAGGGTAATGTTACGCTCCAATCAGAACCACCAGCTCTTGGCGCAGCTGGCAGAAAGGTGTGCAGTAAACCTTGTTATGAATGGATTGAAGGATAGATGTGAATGTTAGAGAGGCAGCTAAGTGATCTGGGCCCTGTGCCCTCACCACCCTGATTTATCCCGCTGTCCCCCTCAGCCAGCCTTCTAAACACCCCAAGCTTATTCTCATCCCACGGCCTTTGCATGGCCGTGCCTTCTCTCTGGAGTGCTCATTGCCCAGGTGGCCACACAGTGGGCTTCCTCTCACTTACCAGAGCTTGGCTCACACAGCACCTTCTCAGAAAGGCCTTCCTTGAGCACGCATCTAAAGCACTGCCTCCCATCCCGACTGGTGCAGTTCAGTGGTTTCAGCATTGTCCAGCAAACCGAAGGGTCGCCAGTTCAATTCCTCAATCCAGGCACGTGCTCTGGCAATCCAGGGCCGGGCTCTGATCAATGTTTCTCTCCTGCATTGATATTTCACTCCTTCTCTTTCTCTCTCCTTTCTCTTCTCTCTAAAAGTAAATAAAATCTTAAAAAAAAATAAAGCATCACCTCCCTCCCATTCTACTACCTTCTTGGTTGATTGGTTCATTGGTTTTCCTCTTCACGGCACTATAAAGAAGAGGAAATTTGGAGGGATCTTCCTCCACCATTTCCATATTTATGCTCCTCCAAATGTCTCTCCATATAAAAGAAAATCATCATTCATATAGGAATTGACATTACCTCAGTTTAAAAAAACTTTCTTATATTTATTTTGATTTTAAGTAAAATCACTGTGTGCGCTTAGGGAACCCAGGTTCAGGATGAGTTCCCTTCTGACCAGCTTGTTCTCTTTAAGTCCCTTTGGATGGATCGTCCGGAACAGCCATGGACCGAGCCCCTTTGATCCCGTCATGGTGGGAGTTGTAGGCTTAGAGCAAGATGGGCCCTGTAATCTGGGGTGTTTCATTTTGCAAGAAGAAAAACGGGCCACCCAGGAGGACGTAGAGATTGTGGATGAAGACTTCAACACATTCAGAGAAGTGGGGGGGCTGCTTTGGGGCAGGGCTGCCAGTTTCATTATGGATAATCCAGGAATGCTTCCTGCGTACCTGGGAATTTGTGCTGCACTGGGAAGATCTTAAAGAGACAAAGATGACTAATATAACTGTAATAATAGTTATTCTATTTAGTACTTGACCCATGCCAAACACTGTTCTAAAAATCATATTCATTGAATTCTTACAAGAACCCTATGTGGTGGTTGCTGTTTTCACCCCCATTTTACAGATGTGGAAATGGAGGTATAGAGACATGAAGTTACCTCTCCAAGGTACCCAGGTAGTAAGAGATTAGGGGAGGAAATCTGGTCTGACTCTCAACCATCACACTCCACGGCCTCTCCAATAATGGCATCAGCAGCTCTTTAAGCTGCTGTGCAGTTTCCCAAGCCTGCCCCACACCCTAGCTGGTTCTGAGTGCCTATGACGCAGCCAGGGCAGGCGTTTCATCTCCATTTCCTAGGCGAGGGTGCCGAAGTTGGTGAGATTAAGCAAACCACCTGAGGCTCCACAAAATAAGGGAGGCAGGAGTGGGACTCACATCCTTGCCACCAAACCTGGCCACCTGCCTGCAAGAAAACCTTTGGGATGTCTGACCTCCAACCAGTCAGAAAGCCCTGATCTGGGCAAGCAGAGGGCATTTGAGAAATGACATTGAGAGTCAGCAGGCAGGCAGCGTTCTGCTCCTCTCCCAGCCCACCCGCTCCCAGCCATAAGATATATATAGCACCAACGGAGAAATGAATCGTGTGTTTGTCTGCAGCCCCTTTCTGCAGATCCATCACAGAGCAGCGCTCGGTGCAGATTTTGCAAACAGCTTGAGATTACTGAATTAATTAGAATAAAATTAATCAGAACACCCACCACAAAGGAACCTGAGCGTGTGGCGCATGACTCGGGTGAGGGAGGAGGCTCGGCAGAGGCAGGGCAGCACGGGCTGCACGGGCTGCCCGCCCGGAGCCTGTTGGGGCAGGCCCAAGGCCGCTGCGGTGGGGCTCGGGCTCCTGTCCGCACTCTGGCAGCGCCTTCGCCCCCACGCCGGGCCTTGAAAAGGAGAGGACTCTGTCCCTTCGGTCCAGGCTTTACATTTTGTGGGGACTGAAGCTTGGGTCTGGTAAGAATGTTCACGGAGGTGATGAATGGGAGGGAGGGAGGAGGGCAAGAATCATGCAACCGATCAGCGGTCAGAAGACCTGCCTACATCTCTAAGCGTCATTATCCCATTCTCAGCTCTTGTAAGTTGCATGAAATAGACAACAGGTTAAGAGCATGGACCTTGGGCCAGAATGTCTTGGTTCAAAGCTTGGCTCTACCACTTACTAGCTGTGTGAGATTACTGTGTAATATGTAATGTCTCTGAATTTTAGTTTTCTTGTCTATTAAATGGGGATGATAGATGGGGATGATCTCCCTAATGGGGCTGGTATACGGCGAGTGTGATATATTATTATAGCTAACCGGTCAACAGGCCCTGTCCATCTTCCTTCAGCTTGGTTTTGCATTTCCTTTTTTCCTCCTGCTGCCACTATCTCATTCAGCCCTTCACACTTCATTCATTCATTCCATTAACATTTATGGAGCTCCCATTTTTACCTGACACTGGGGTACAAAGATAAGACCCACACACTGCTGTTAGGGTTTCCCGTCTAACAAATGGGTGTGGATGCACCAGGTCAAACTCCCAGGGCTCAGGGAATGCTTCCCAGAGAGCTTTCAGCTATAGTTTTCCAAGTACATGAGTCTGGGAAAGGCATTCCAAGCAGGGAAAAGGCATGGGAAAAGCACTGTCACCAGAGTTAGTGTCCTAAAACACCAATTTGATCAAGCCGTGTCCTGGCTCAAGAACCTGGTTAGCTCACTGGGGCCCATGTCATAGTCAGCATAAAGCCCTCTGCTTGCGTTTCAGGCTTCACCCCAGGCTTCTCCCCAGGCTTCTCACTTGCACACTGCTGTGCTCTCCCACTCTCAGAACACGCCTTCTTCGGCTGGGGCCTGTAATATTATAGGGTTGTCATGGAACGTAAATGATTATGTGTAAGCAGTAGGCGCTTAATAATTGAGCGGCCCCCCTCCCCCGCCACCACCATACAGTAATACACTAAGCAGTTTGGGCAGGTTCTCTTGGTTTAAGTGTGTGCAGGAGGCAGCACTGGGCCACGTTCAGAGCCCTGAGCCATGGCCTGGGGGTCAGCAGAGCAATTTCTAGTCTTGGCTTTGCCTCTCAGTGTCCCTGCCCCAAGTGGACCCTCCCTTTATTTCCTCCTCTACAGAAAAAAAGGTCCCAGAGTTTCTCAATAGGGGAGCTCTGGACATTTCCAGGGGAACAATTCTTTGTGAGACCCTCCCATGTAGGGTAGGACGATTTAGCATCCCAGTGGGCCACAAGGCTAAGAAGCAACAAGAATCATCTCCTCAACTTTTCCAACTTCTGCCTCCCTGCTCCAGGCAGAGACCCCCTTTTGAAAGGTGTTCATGAGGTTCTTTCCAGCTCTGGCCTTCTCTCAGTCCCTGGCGCCTCAATTATATATCTTGAGGGGAGCCTGCTTGTGCAACCCCCACAGTGACTAGAGTCCTTGAGGGGCACACGATGAAGCAGTAAACATGAAGTCAGTGAGAGCCTCCTGGGAGAAACTACCGCCCAGGAACCACACTGAGAAATTCCAAATCTGGCTCTGCCAGTTACTGGCTGTGTGATGCTGGGAAAACTTCTTAACCTCTCTGAGCTCTAACACTTGGCGATCTGTAAAATGAATGATGATGGTACAAGTGACCACCTCAGAGTACTACTTGGAAGGGTTAAATAAGGTAATGAATGTAAAGCACTTAGCACTTCATTGTTTGAGGACAGAGCTTGGCATGCAATTTAAATGTTCAATGAAAGGTTTATTGGGTCATTTTGGGCAAAATTGAATCTCTCTCAATTTTATCATCAAAGAAGGATAACAATATACAACCTCCTAGGGCTGCTGTGGATCCCAAATCAGCAAAGCACGTACATGCACAGTTGGCTCTCAGCAGGGCACACAACTCGTGAAAGTGTAAATGATTCACCATTTTTGGAGGTCAGTTTGGCAGCAGTCATCTCTAAAATTGCAAATGCACATATCTCTTGCCCCAGCAATTCCATCTCTAGCTATTTTTCCTATAGATATACCTCCAAGTGTTAAAATAACATAGTACAAGCTTGGTATTGGCAAACGTTTGGAAATCACTCAAATATCCATCCATTGGGGATTAGTTAAATCAATTATGGGACAAAAATGCACTGGAATACTAGACAGTTATAAAAAGGAACAAAGAAGTTCTTTATGACTCATACAGAAAGATCCCCAAGATACATTGGCCTGGGCGGCGGGGAGGTAGTGTGCTGTAATACCTCCATTTGTGTGCTTATCTACCGGAGAACAACTCTGGAAAGATTCACAGTGAATCAGCAACAGTGACTGTTGTGTTCAGTGCAGGGGGAAGTGGGGTGCAGGGATGGGAGGATGGCTTTTATGAATTTTCAACCATGTGCGTATAAAAGCCCGATGCCTAGTCAGTATAATGCCTGCCTTAAAACTTCAGGAACTATAGGAAGCCCAGGTCTGAAGTGAGATCTTCTCTTGGGGGATGGCAGTGAGGCTGGGCTCCTTCGCTTTCAGGCAATAGCCCATTCATTGCTCTCGATGGCAGCTCACACTTCCAGATGCGCAGAGGGGGCTCAGCTGGGGGCCAGGAAACACGGTGCCCCCTCAGGGCAGGCAGCAGCCCAGTCCATCCCTGGCACCTTGGGAGACCACTTTCCCCCCAGGGGCCCCACATGTTAGCACTTACACTGGTGCTATGATATCAAGAGCCTGATTGCTCTGCTCAGGGCTCCGCCACCTAAGAGCTCCGTGGGTGTCTGTGTGATTGGAAAAGGAGTCCTTGGGGGGCCTCTCGGTGGCTGCCAGCGAGGAATTTTCACAGATGGCCCTGGCCCTGTGCCCCTTTTCCCTGCTTGGAGCAAAGGCGCTGCCGCTGAGGCTCTGGAGGAACGAGGTGTCTGTGCCTGAAGCAGGATTCATCCTCTCAGAGGGAGAGGAGGGAGGCAGTGGAGACAGGGAGCCTTTGGAGTCAGACACACTTGGGTTCAACTCACAGCTCAGCCACTTACCTACTGTGTGATCTTGGGCAGGGCGCTTAACCTCTGTGGGCCTCAGTTTCCATACCTGGAACTTGGAACAATCACACTCACTTCACAAGTGAAGGTGACGTCTGTAAAGTGCATTGGCACAGAGTAACAAGCGAGGATTTGCGTGTGAGTTTACTTGGAGGGTGAACTCGGGAAGCACTGGGCAAGGGAGACAGGGAAGGGGGGAAGCCAGTAAAGAGTATGTTGGAGAGCAGTTACCACCCTGAGTCCTGGGCTCAATCCTGCTGCACCCCTGGGAGGCTGAAGAGCAAACCTCAGAGGGTACTGGGTTGTTTGTAGGTCAACTCCCAACCTTCATTGTTTGAGGACTGTTCTGGGCACTTAAACTCCTTCCACTTCCAGCCTGTCTGGAGTTCAAGGCAATCAGGCTCGGGGTAGGGAGTGGGGGGAATCAAACAAACTGTCAGGTAGAGAGACACAGGTGCTCGAAACTGGAGGAAGTCCACGAGCCACAAGTGGGACTCCTGAGTGCCGAGGGCATATGCCAAGGCCACCAATATCTCTGTCATAACTGCTTTAGCATAAGCTTGGCATTGTTTAAGCACTTTACAAATATTAACTCACTTAATCCTTAATACAACCCAATGAGGTAGATGACGATGCTGAGGCACAGAAAGGTTAAGTGAGTAGCCCAAGTTCACCCAGCTAGAAGGGGGACCCAGGATTTAAGCCGAGGAAGTCTGGTTTATTAGGTCTAAATGGACCTTAGAGACCACCTAAGTCAACCCCTTCATTTTGTGGTGAGAAAACTGAGGTCCAGAAGCGATTTGTCCAGAATCATAGAGCTAGCTAGTGACGGAGCCAGAGCTTGAACTTATACTTCCCATTCCCTCTCTGACACCCTCCCCCCATTCCTTCCCCCACCCTGGCCTTTTCTTCTCTGAGTTACCAGCCTCAGGTGGGCGTGTGCGGAAGGTGGCATTCTGCAGAGCGCTGGGTGCTGCAGTGCGGAAGCCAGGGGGCCATTCATCGGCTGGGAAGGCGGGCATGGCAAAATCAGATTATGATCTCTAAGATGCATGCTCTGAATCTCAAAATCAGCAAAGGAATCAGGACCCAGAGGAGACGTGTGTTGCCTGTCCCTGCTTTTTAACCCCAGGCTGGCAACAAAGAGGAAAAGAGGAGCTGGGCTCACTAGGGTGTGAAATTTCCTTTTTGTCTCCTGAGGTGGGGAGGGAGAGATGAAAAATTGTGATGTACCTCATGTGTAATTAAAGGCTCTAGAATTTTTTGAGGATTATGTTGCTCAAAGAGACGCAGGGAGCTCTGTGTGTTGTAGTTGAGCCCTGGCTGACGTGCCTCTAGATAGACTAAGGAGGTAAGCGGGGGCGGGGCGGGGGGCAGTTATGTGTGAGTGTGTGTGCACATGCATGCTCGCTTGGATCAAGACGAAATCACAACTGATAAGACATAAATTAACTCTTGCAGCTTTTTAGTCCTCAGAAAAACCAGAGCAGGGACTGGCTGTCCTTGCCCGGAGACAAGCTTCTAGGATCTTTACCCTTGAATTGCCAAGAGGCTTCCCTGCCAGACTCTCAGTGGGTTGCTGTAGACATCGCAGGCATGGTAAGAGTGACCACGCCCCACTTTGCCTAAGACTGTCCCAACGTTAGCACCGAAAGTCCTGCATCCTTGGACCCCTCTCAGTTCTGAGCAAATCAAAATGGTCCGTCACCCTATGCATGACCCTTCAGTCCCTACCCCTGCTAAGGCTAGACGAAGAGAGGCCCGTTGTATCAGAAGACTCGGTCTGTCCAGGATGAGGGAAGGGTCACAGGCAAGTGCAGGCCACCCAGCCAGCTGTTCAAATTCATCCCCAACTCTTGTCTTTGGTTCTCCTCGCCTTTATCCGACTGTTCCCTCGAGTTAGGTCACACTCCTGTCAGGAGCCCTTCTTACTAATAGAAGGGGTTCCATGATTCCCTCATGGGCCCGTGGAGCCTGGCTAGCAAGGAAGGAGCCTGGTATGGGGACAGTGTACGACAGGGACCAGAGACAGGCTGTGAGAATTGTGCACCCTGGGGAAGTCCCTTTCTATCTCTGGGCCCAGTTTCAAATGAGAGGGTTGGACGTGAAGATTTCTTCTTTTCTTTTCTTTTTTTGAAAGTGGAGGGAAGATTTATATTTAAATTATGAAAGTAAGGCAATTGTTTGTTGAAAAAGCTTAACAGTATAAAAATGTTAGCATGAGAGGTTAAAGTCCCTTTCTCCTTATCCCATGGGACAACCATGGTTAACAGTCTTTTTTATCTTCCCAGACATTTTCTATGCATATGCATATGCATGTGAGTATATGTAGCCTTTACTTAAAATGTAACACAATAAGATCATTCTCTATATGCTTTTCTGCAACTTGCTTTTTCTGTTGAACAATATATCCCAGACATCTTTCCAAATACATATGAACCTCCCTCATTCTTCCCAGCTGTGGAATGTTCTGCTGGAAGAATGCACTGGGACTTCTAATCAAGATGGCGGGATAGACAGACATGGCTTGCCTCTTCACACAACCACATCAAAATTACAACTACAATATAGAACAACCGTTACTCAGAACAGTCTGAAATTGAGTTGAATGGAAGTCTGACAACTACAGAATTAAAGAACCCACATCCATCCAAACTGAGCAGGCAAGCTGGTGCCACATATGAGACTCCATCAATCTGGATAACACTGTGTGACTGACCTTCGAGATCCCGAGACTCCACCTTACAGGCCCACCCAAGCTTCGTTTCCCTATGAATGGCTGGTCTTGGCTCATGCTTCAAAACTACCTAAATCCTCTCAAACATGCAACAGCTGGCCTCAGTGAGCCCCAGGCCTGGCTCTAGCAGCAACCAGCCTAGATTCACAGCTTGGCTTCACCTGGGAATCTCCAAGCCCAGCACAAGTAACAGCCACCTCAGATTGCTTTATAGCTGAGGCAGAGTGCACCTGCTCCAGACAAAACACAGGCAGTGGCTGACCTTGGCCTATACCACCTGGAAAACCCCAGGGCCATCACACCCAGCAGTTGGCTTGAGGCCACATTGGAGCACCACTACCTTGCCCCTGCACAGCTGATCCTCCATGAAGGGTGGAGTCAATCCCTGCAGCTGACTGGCCTGGGTAAATCCCTCCCATTGATCTGCCAACAACAACCAAGGCTCAACTACAAGAGGAGGATATACTCAGCCTACACAAAGGGTGCACCTCAAGTACCCAACTTGGGTGATAGGGGTGGCCGTGCCACTAAACCCTATAGGACTCCTACTACATTAGGCCACACTAGCAAGACACAGAGTCAAAGCAGCTTTATCTAATACATAGAAACAAACACAGGGAGGCTGCCAAAATGAGGAGACAAAGAAACATGGCCCAAATGAAAGAACAGATCAAAACTCCAGAAAAAGAGCTAAATGAAATGGAGATAAGCAATGTATCAGATGCAGAGTTTAAAACACTGGTTATAAGGATGCTTAGGGAACTTAGTGAGGACCTCAGTAGCATAAAAAAGATCCAGTCAGCAATGAAGGATACACTAACTGAAATAAAGAACAATTTACAGGGAAATAACAGTGGAGTGGATGAAGCAGAGAATCAAATCAATGATATGGAACATAAGATAACAAACAACAAGAAGAAAAGAAAACGAGGATAATATAAGCAGCCTCTGGGACAACTTCAAGAGGTCCAACATCTGCATCATAAGGGTGCCAGAAGAAGAGAAAGAGCAAGAAATTGGACATATACTTGAAAAAACAATGGAAGAAAACTTCCCTAATTTGGTGAAGGAAATAGACATGCAAGTCCAGGAAGCACGGAGGGTCCCAAACAAGATGGATGCAAAGAGGCCCTCTCAAAGACACATCATAATTAAAATGCCAAATGCTAAAGATAAAGAGAGATTCTTAAAAGCAGCAAGAGAAAAGAAATTAGTTATCTGCAGGGGAATTCCCATAAGACTTTCAGCTGATTTCTCAAAAGAATCTTTGCAGACTAAAAAGGATTGGCAAGACATATTCAAAGTCATGAAAAGCAGGGACCAACAGCCAAGATTGCTCTACCTGGCAAAGATATCATTTGACAAGCAGATAAAGAGCTTCCCAGACAAGAAAAAACTAAAAGAATTCATCATCACTAAACCATCATTATATGAAATGTTAAAGGGACTTATTTAGGAAAAAGGAGATCAAAACTATGAACAACAAAATGTCAAAAAATACATATCTATCAACAATCTAAAAAACATACTAAGCAAACAAGAAGACAAGAGACAGAATCATGGATACAGAGAGTGTTTTGATGGTTGCCAGATGGGAAAGGGGTGGGGGAAAATGGGTGAAGAAGTGAAGGGATTAAGAAGTACAAAGTAGTTACAGAATAGCCATGGGAATGTAAAGTACAGTATAGGGAATAGAGTAGCCAAAGAACTTACATGCATGGCCCATGCACATGAACAATGGAATGGGGGTTGCCTGAGGGAGTAGGGGGTGCTGCATGGAGGGGGGACAAAGGGAGAAGATCATGACAACTGTAATAGCATAATCAATTAAATATAATTTAAAAATATTGGCCATGGCTTGTTTAGCCAGAGCTGCTGGTTTCTAATGGCCCTTCTGGCCCTCAAGCCCACTGCCCAGCTAAAGATAAACAATCAGAGGGTGGGAAAGGGTTGGGGAATATCAACGGCTTGTCCAGACAAGGCTGGTGTATGTCACATCTCTTTACTGAGAGATGAAAATGGCTTGGAGAGGGGTGAGGAGGAATCTGGAGCTCCTGATCCTGACAATTAGGCGGGGGGCTGGGGGCATCTGAAGATGCACAAAACAGCCCCCGTGGCACCCGAGGCAGGGCCATAGACACAAAGCTTTCTGCTCATTCAATGTGAAGGGGCTGCAGGACCCGATAAGTTTTTCCATTTCTTTGTCTTTCCTGAGAGAAGCTCATGATTATCACCTTCTAGGTCACCAGGAGCGGAGACCCAGAGGGACAGCACGCAGCTCTTGCACTTCCAGCTGGCTCCCATCAAGAAGTTAGAAGGGAGCCTACAAATACATTTCCTGTTATCATCTCTCGGCGAGGCTGGAGGAGCCGAGGCAGGCAGCACACCCGTCAGGAGAACCTGGGCAGGAATATTAAATGTCCCGACGACTTTCTAGCGCAGAGCGGGGAGCGGTCTCCGCCCAGCTCGGTCCTAGGAGGGTCTGTCTGGAAGACGGTTGTGGAGCAGTCCCGGGGAGGACAGATCCTCCGGCTTGCTGCAGGGTCGGTCCAAATCGTAATGAAAACATCATCTCACTGTTGGAAGGGCGCCCCGACACACCGCCAGGGGCTGTCTCCGCTGCCTGGGAGAGGATGGGCGCAGCGCGCGGACACCCAACATCTGGCGGTGCGCGCCCAGCGATATCGCTTTCCTCCTGTCCGGGCATCCGTCTCGCAGGATCTAGATAGATAATACAATCTCTCAGCCCACACCCCATTTGCTAGGAGACAGCCTGGGGTTCTGAATTTTTTATGGCCTCAGTTAGCTTGGAGGAAATCCAGAGGTCAAAGCCGGCGCACACGCTCCAGTCACCTTGCCCGTCCGGGCGCGCAGCCTTTCCGAAACTGACTCACCCATGGGGCCCTAAATTACTGCGATTACACTGCAATTCGCGGCGCGATATTACTTTGATACACTACCTGCTGCAGCCGGGACTGGGAGGCGTGCATTATTTACCAGGGAGGCTGCTTGCGCTTCGCACTGCAGCCGCCAGCGCCCTGCGGGGGGTCCATCTTGTCCCCATAACCCCGCCCCCGCCCGCAGCCACCCTCTCTCTGAGTGACTGTTCCCTGCCTACGATAGGCCGGGAGAGGAAGGAGTGACGGCAGTGGCAGGTGGCGATGAGGTTGGAGGTGGTGGGTGGGAGAGGTGCGGAGTCCGCGGCTCCTTCTGCTTTTAAGGACACCCGCAGTCCCCTTTAGCTGGTCTGTAGGAGCCCTTGTCGCGTGCACCCTGGGAACAAGCCGGAGAGAGAGCCCAGGTCGCACAGCTGGCTCCGGCCCCTGGCCAGCTGCTGGCAGCCCATTCGCTCCTCGGCCTGGCTCGGCGATTCGGCCTTTCTGGGCCAGTGGCAGAGATGGAAGGAGATCAGGCTAAGCCCCTTCTCCCGGTCCCTGAAAGCTGAGTCTGCCACAGCTGAGGGCTGGGGGCCGGAGCTGGGCAGCCCACCTCTCTCCAGCGCCCCCATAACGGCGTGGCATCAACATCTAGATTGCAGGTTACTTCTGCTTTTATCCAAAGCGGTCCTTAAGGGAGATGGATTTCTGATTGAAATCCTGTCAATTGGTATTGAGGCTCCAAGGGCGCAGCATGAGCACACTTCTGGGGAAATTGCCCTGGGTCGGGGCGAAGGGGCGCGGCAGTGGCGGGACAGGAGCCCCAGACCCTGCTCTGCTGGGTCGGTATTGGTTGGTATGCTAGGATTCTTGAGAGAAACTCCGCTCTGCCCTTCCAGCTTCCGGGGATCGACGGACCCTGAAACCTCCGACGGGGACCTCCAGAGGTCGCTGCATCCAGTCTCTAGCAAGCAGGCTATGCGGTTACTGAACCCCAGGAGGGGACCCAAGACGGTGAGATTGGGGGTGAAAGAAGATGGTCTGCAGTGGATCATGGTGGTTGTCCAGATGTGCATTCATGGTGAACATTTCCCTTCCTTTTCTCCGGGGTTTACCAACAAACAGAGAGAGGTAACTGATCCCTGTAGAACATGCCTGGCTGAGGACAGTCCTGCTATTTGTGTTTGACAGAGGGCCTGCCCCAACCTTCTGAAGTGTGCCCAGGCTCCTGGTGATCTGCCTCCCCTCCTGGAGAGCGCCTTCTCCTCCAGCCCAGCCCTCTTGTCCCATCAGAGAGTAGCTGGGGAGCCCAGGGGAGGCATTTCTGACCATGCCCCGTCCCCCCCACCCCATCTCTCCATATCATCCTGAAAGTCCTTAATGTCAAGGCTCTGGAGTCCAGACTGAACCTTCCCCTCTAGCAGAACCTGACTTAAAATGCAAATTCACCTGGGGGGTGTAGGGAGGGAGTGAATCTCCACTACCTTCCAGTGGAGGAGTTTATCAGCCTGGCAGGCAGCTGGGGGAACTAGGTGTGAGGGGCTCCTAGAAGGAAGCAAAAGGCACAGCAGGGTGAGGATGACAGATGCCTACACTTCGCAGTTTCTTGGAGATAATGGGAGAG
This sequence comes from Pteronotus mesoamericanus, assembly GCF_021234165.1. NCBI lineage: Eukaryota > Metazoa > Chordata > Mammalia > Chiroptera > Mormoopidae > Pteronotus > Pteronotus mesoamericanus. The sequence continues at coordinate 7,475,661 of NW_026555085.1, forward strand.
AGCGTGGCATAAGGGAGAGACGCAGAGACCAGAGGGTAACACATTCCTGCTCTTCCAGAAAGGTCAGGAGCTCATTCTGCTTGCTCCTCCGGGGTCAGCAATGAACATATATATCATCTGTGGCCACTGTGGGACTTGTCTGAGATGAACGTATTTTTTAAAAAGGAATCCCAGCTGCTGCAGGAGCAGATGGTGCTGTGGGGCAGCCAAGGGCAGGGAAAGGGCACCAGCTTGCAAGTGGGGAGCCCCGTGGCTTTGCCCCACCCGTGCCCTCATCACCTGCGTGACTGTGGGCCAGTCACTCCCCGCTCTGGCCCAGGCTCCCTGGTGAAGAAGGAGCGGGTCCCCTGCAGTGAACTGAGTGAGCCGAGGCCTCGCTCCCCTGAGGTGGTGAGGATGGAACACTACCCTGGTCAGCAAGGAAGATTTATTTTCCTATTTATTTGTTTGTTCAGCTGCAGACAGTGGGGACGTCTTCCAGGCCTGCAGCAGCCACTGCTGTGCTCATCCTTCTCTGCTGTAGCTGTTTGCCTGACTAATTTATTTAGTGGCCTTCCTGGCTGTGGCTGGGTCCCTTCATCCTCCTGCCCTTTGCCTCTGGCCCCTCCCGTGTGGTTAACAGCTCTAGGTGCGGGGGCAGAGGAGACAAGAACATCCACCATCACTCATGACTCTTGGGTTTAGACAGGATCTTAAGGGCCACCTGGCCCAGCTGTCACCTGTTGCTTCTGGCTGTTCCTCAGAAGCTCCACCTCACAGTGGGAGGCTCACTGACTAATTCACTCTCTTAGAAAATTTACTCTTTTCTAGAACAAAAGTGTCATCCCCTCTGTCACCTCCCCTTAATTCTAGCTCTTCTTCTTGGGGCATCACATAGAAGGAGTCAATTCTATAGGAGTCACAGGACAGCCCTTCTGGTATTTCAGGGCCGCCATCTTGTACATACCCCACGCTGTCATCTTGGGGTGAACCCTGCCCAACGTCCTCACATGGCTGCCTCCAAATTGCCTCATGATCTTAGCTCTGGCAAGAACTGCTTGAGCTTCCAGTCTTGTGGCAGAGCCCCTGATTTTCAGGGAGCTCCCAGTCTGGGACATAGTCTCTCTAGGACCAAAAGCAATGAATAACAACATTACATGGGCATTTGGGGCTGTTGGACTTCCAACTGTCAGTTTCTAGGCTGCTGATGTAGAAACATTCTCAGAGGTGAGTGCGTTTAGCGAAGTCAACCAGGAAGAGGAATTTTCCAGTTCTCTCAGAAATTGCTGTCCTGTCCTTTCTCTGAGGGTGTGGGATCATCAGGTGCTCCAAGGGGGACTGGAGCCTGCTCTGGTGACCCCACCCTCCACCAGTGGGGAGAAAGAGACAAGTGGGAGAGAATGCTCTTCAATGTTCCACTCCCCCACCCAGCCATCCTGAGGGACAGGGACCCACTGGCTTTCATACCACAAATATACAGGGTCCACTGGGCATGTGACATGGGTGAAACTACCTCAGCATCTTAGACCCCAGAACACCCATGATTTCTGCTGCCACCTAGAAGGTGTTCCTGGAGGGGGTCTATCTTGACCGGCAGAGTGGGCATCCCTTCTAGTCCTCCTCCACCCACCCCCAGCGCTTACCTTATTGTTAACTCTGGAACTGTCTTTGAAATTATGGAGGACCATGTTGTCTCTTCCCTCAATGCCTCTTATGGTCCCCAAGGGGAGGTGAGTTGAGAGCACCAGATACACAAATACGCTGCGTGAAAGCCCTGTGGATTTGCAGTGCTGGTAAGAGAAGGAAATTAGCTGTAATACGCTGCTATCACCTTACCTGAAAGCCTCCAATACAGACTCTCAGAGGGGCTCCTGGACCCCTTCCTCCGCTCTCCCCCATCCTGGCCACTTCACTGGAGACCTGTCTTAATGTTCCCCTGCAGGATAGTGGTCTCCTTCCCACCTGGTCCTGTGACATCACTGGTGGGGATTATCAATATCCCCCAGACCTAGGAGGAAGGGAAGGAGGAGGAGGAGGAGGAGGCCACAGGCACACAAAGAAGTTGTTTCTGGCCTCTCCCTAAGCAATTTAGCTTGAATGGTAGGAGAAGCAGGTGGGAGTCAATTTTCATTCTCCCATAATTACTGGAAGAGAGTCTTCTTTGGAAGTTTCAGAGAGGTGAAAGTGATTCATTGCCCTTCAAATAAAAGGATCAGTAGGCATCTGGTCTTTCCTTTTCCTCTCCTGAGGAGAACCAAGGACTAAAATCCTTAAGTGACTACCCCCAGCAGCAGCTGCACTTAGGCAGAAAATAGACCCAGGCAGTAGACCTGGGTGATGGAAAGAGCTGGGTTTAATCCTCCTCTACCTGTCACCAACTAGCTGACAAGTTGGTCCACCACAATCTGGCCTCCACCTTCCTCTCTGGCTTCTAGTGCAAAGAACATCACTCAGTCATGTGGCAGAAGTGATATGATGTTCATTGAACGGAGTGGGTTAGAGTCTCCTGCTAACTTGCTGTGTGACCTCTGACAAGTCACCTAACCTCTCTGGGCTTCAGATTTTCTGTATATAAAAGTAGAACATTGAGATGAGTGTGGCACTCCTGGGAAGCAGGAGCGTTTTGTAACCGTGGCCCAGACACACTTTCCGCCATGTCCACCAACCAAAGTAATGTGCCGTTGGCTGCAGCCTCATTCACTGCTAATGTCACTACAAGGGAAGTTTTACATCCAGAGGAATCATCATGATTTTTCACAACTGTTATCTTCGTGATTTAAAACCTTGTCAATGAAATGGGCTCTTCACAATATATCTTTTTACTTCTTTAAAATTCACTTGGAGGGACAGGGAGATGTAGTGGTGAAGAACTTGAGCTTAGGGGTCTGACTCCTTGGAAGTGAATCCTGGCTTGGCCACTTACCAACTGTGTGATCTTGAGCATGTTCCTTAGCCCCTCTGTGCCTCAGTTTCCTCATCTAAAACAGGGAAAGTGATATATCACAAGGTTGTGACCTGAAGAGCTGCGACATAGTGAACGCATACCCGGTGAGTGTTGTGTATTGTTACTGTAACCACAGAATGCCTTTAACTGCTTCTCAAGGGAGGTGGGCTCTTTGTTTTTATCATGCTGGATCCCAAATTGTTTCTAGTGATCAATTGGAAACATATATTATCAGAAATCCCGAGGAACACCCACAAGATGATGTTTTAGGTATGCTTCCAGCTAGAGTTGGGGCTGGGAAGTGTGTATGTGTTCCTGGTTAATAGAATATTCTGGTTAATCCATTGCTTTTCGTTTCATTCCCTTTGTAGCTGAAAATTTATTTGAAATGCACAAATCCCTTTCCTTGCTTTAGATAGCAGAGTAATTAATATCCCTTTCTGTGGAGGCCTCAAGGTATTACTGGAAAGAGCCAGGCCAGGCTGTGAGAAGCCTGCAACTGCCTCTACCCCTGGCCTCTGCCTCTATCAGTGGAGTCATGGCACCGGAAGGGACTGAGGGTTTTCTCTCTCACAAGGCGAGATTAGGGCTCCAAGTGAACTTTGTAAACTGTGAAGCCCTGGGCACCCAAAAGTGTGCATCACCCTCACCAGGGAGCCCCAGGAAGTACATTTCCAGGGCAAGGAGTCCCCTCATTCTAGGCCACTTGAGGGGAGGCCCAGGAGATGGCTGGTCTAAGGGTGCCGGGTCTGACACTTCACCTCAAGGAATGGGATGTCGTTTTGTTCCTTTTTTATGTTCTTTTCTGATCTTCCTTTATCCTGAAGTCAAAACACAAATCCATGTGATGGACAGTCAACCGGAGCTGAGACTTCAGAGGCCGGATGTGTGCATAAAACATGTAGTACATGCATGTGGCGTCTACATGGGGCCCGGCCTTGGCCAACTGTTTCCAGGGTTCATCCCCATGTACGGTCAACGCCGCGTGCTTGTTGGGTGTAGATGTTCATCCACTGGACAAGATTTATGGAAAAACAGCCAGATGCCATTCTAGGGGCTGCAGAGAGAGAGTTGTGAATAGAACAATAAGGACTGTGTCTTCATGGAACCCACACGGAGGTGGAGAGAGACCAGCAGTAAAGAGAGAGCTAAAGAGGAAGGGGTCTAGGTTGCAATGAGTGTTGCAAAAGAAGTATTGTCCCGCGGGGATGTGTGGTGACTTAGGGGCCAGGGCACTTCCTTGGGCATGGTCAGGACAGGAGACATTCTGCTAAATAGACATCTTTATGTAACAGGTTGTCCTAAGTCTTTTCTCTTTAATAGAAACACTGCCATCACGCATAATAATAATGACAGTAGTTAACAATTACTGCGCACTGGCTGGTATGGTTTGCAGGAACTGATTCATCTAAGCTCCCTGGCTATCCCGTGATGATGGTATTATTACCCCCACTTTACAGATGAGAAAACTGAGGTACAGAGAGGTTAAAGAAGTTCCCTCAACATCACACAGCTAATGAGTGAAAGTAGCATTTGAGGGTCCTGCCGGATTTATGAATACTGTTATTTTGGGGGCTACAGTGTAAATATTTGAACAGCCACTTGCATAGTTACACTCGATCAAATAGACTTCATTCAATTTGACCCATTTTTGAAATGCATTTGGTAATTGTAGGTTTTGTTTCATTTTAGCGAACAGGGCCTCCGTTGGGAATTGGGGAGCTGGTGGTTCAGGGAGGTTTGTTGCTTCCAGGATGATAGAGGAATCACAAAGCCAAGGGATAAGGAAAGCTACAAAGGCTGTGGAGACCACTGGGCACTGGGCTCATTTACTGTGTAGATCTAGACAGTAAGTCCAGACAGGGCGTGAGCCGCCCAAAGGTGTGCATGCATGCACACACATCACACATATGCACACACGCATACACCACACTTTGGTTCCCCCTCGCCCCAGCCTCTTGCACATTTTCAGGAGCGTGCCAGATTCCATTAAGAGTAACACAGCACAGTGTTCAAACACCACTCTGGCCTATTCATCCAGGGACACCACAGCTTCGGAGGCAGCAAGCAGACCCATTTGTTACTATTTGCAAAGATGGTGTACGCCAAACATGGGCTTTCTGTAAACAAATTAAAAAGTAATAAAGTGGCCCCATCTGCATACTAGAGCACTGCACTTCCATTTTAATGAAGCTTGCTATCACAAGGCCATTTTGATGGCTTGTCAAACACGCTGCAGCCCGTGGCTAAACGTGGTAATGTGCCGCCGTTTGCGGGGCACAGGCCGTGTGCGGACGGGGCTGCTGAGGAACTGGCCTGCCCCCAGCCCATCTGCTACTCTAGGGAGACCTGACGACGGGGGCACAAAATACTGAAATATCAAGGTCGGATGTCACTGGGTAATTTACATGAGACACATGAACAGTAATAATAGTACAGTCATCCAGGGCCCCCTGCAGATGTCCAAGTCCCTTATATAAAATGACATAGTATTTGCATATAACCTATGAACATCCTCCCCTATTCTTTAAATCATCTTCAGATTGCTTATAATACCTAATACAATCTAAATGTTATGTAAATAGTTATAATGTATTGTTCAGGGTTCAACTAATCCCTGGTTAGTAGAATCTGAAGATGCTGAACCCGTGGATATGGAGGGCTGACTGTAATAATAGTTAATCAGTGTTTATCATGTTAGGGTGCTGAATATCTTCTGTCTGCTCCTCCAAATCCACTACCTGTTCTCTTACACCCTGTGGAGGCTCCTGTGACCTCCCCTGGCTGGCAATGCCTAATGAAAGGCACTACTAGGTGACAGAGAGGGGAGAGTGAGGCGAGACAGGTCTTTTGGGATTCAGTGGCTGCTTGCTCAGTGCTCGTGGTCCTCGTTTTGGCCTCTCTCCTACAGCACAGCCCTGTCTCCAGGCTCCCATGACTGCTTCCTCCTGGTGCCCCTCAGGGCCGAGGGTGCTAACAGCGCCTCCATTCTACCAGCCCCAGAATCCTACACTATCTCTTGTTTTTGTTTTAAATTGATTTGAGAGAGAGAAGAAGGGGGAGAGAGTGAGAGAATGAAAGAGAATGAGAGAGAGAAAGGGAAACATCTATGTGAGAGAGGATCATCAATTGGTTGCCTCTTGTACACAATAGGTTGCCTCTTGCACATGCCCTGACCAGGGCCAAACCCCCAACTCAGGCACGTGTCCTACCAGGAATCAAACTGGCAACCTTTCTCTTGGTGGGACTATACCCAATCGTGCAAGAGATAAGCTCTTAATCGCTGCCTCACCTGCTGGAAAGAAAGAGTGACTCTGGTCCTGTTCACCTTTAACCACCTTCAAGATTGGCCCAACTGTCACTCAATCATTAAACATGCAATTGTTAGCAAACATTTATGGAGCACCTACCATGAGGCAGACATGGTGCTAGGCACTGGGATTTAGCGATAAGCGGTAGTTCCTCCTTCTGGACGAGACCACAGCCTGGTTCCTTGGTCCCTCCATTCTTACCCTTTGCAGCAGATTAGCATCACCTGGGGAATTACAAAGAATCAATGTGCTGTCGCCCTACCAATTACATCAGGATCCCTGTTGGTGGAGCCTGGGCTTTTGTGTTTTAGGAAACTCCTCTGATGAGTCCAGTCAATGCCAAGGTTGAGGACTGGAGTCAGGGCCACATTCGAGTGCAACAGGGGGTCAAGAGAAGGTTGAGAGAATCTGCAGCTGAGCTGGTTGCAAACAGGGGCTGACCTTGGGGTCTCTGGGAAGATGGAGGATGGTAGGGGTGAGCCATCTGTGTTGAGGGGATAACTGGCTAGCATGTCTGTGATTATTCCAACAAACACGAGTTGGACAGCGACTCAAACTCAAGCAAAGATGGTCCTTGTGGCTCCCACAGCAAAGAAGCTTCCCTCTGGGGCTCCAAAGAGCGCTGGGCATCGGGAGCCATCCACACACCTCCCTGCCCCTGAGGCCAGGGACAGGTCTGTAAAAGCTGCCATCTGGTGCTGGGGGCAGGACCAGAGACTAGGGAACATCCCGGACCTGACCTCCGTCAGCCCCCACCATTAATACATGGCCTCTGCGTCTCTTGCCGAGTCTTTCCACTTCCTGCCAGTGCCTGTAATTCTCTGTCTTGATGCCCACTTACCCAGAAACGTGAAAGGCATTTTTGAGGACAGCAGTTCCCGCCTACCTGCAGTTTTGCTTTCTGTGGTTTCAGTTACCCTCGGTCAATTATGGTCTGAAAATATTAAATGTGAAATTCCAGAAATAAACAATTGATATGTTTTAAATGGTGTGCCATTCTGAGGAGCATGATGAAATTTCATGCTGGGGATGTGAATCACCCTTTTGTCACATGTATCCACAAGGTACTCAATACTGGCTCATTAGTCACTTAGCAGCCAACTAGGTTATCCGATAGGTTATGACAGAGAGAGAGAAAACATTCACATAACTTTATTTAACTATTCTATTTTATTTTATTGCTCTGTGTTATTTTTAGTTATTGTTCATCTCTTACTGTGCCTAATTTATAAATTAAACTTCATCATAAATGCATATGTATAAGGAAAAATTTAGTGTGTATATATGTAGAGAGAGACTGTCTCCAAATTATGATGGTTTAACTTAACAATTTTACAGCTTTATTATTGTGCAAAAGCAACATGCATTCTGGAGGAAGCATTCTTCAAATTCCTAATTTTAATCTTTTCCCAGGCTAGCAGTTTGCTGCAGGATACTCTCTCACAGTGCTGGACAGCGGCCGCTCTCCCCTCCCCCGCTGCCCCCCGTCCCCCCCCCCCCCCCACAGCCCTGTGACACTCTGTCGTGTACTGTGTGGCCAGCTCTGAGGCTATTGTGTTCTGAGCATGTTTAAGGTAAGCTAGGCTGATCTGTGGTGGTTGGTAGGTTAGGGGTATTAAATGCGTTTTCAACTTAATGATGGATTTATCAAGATGTAGCTGTGGAAGAGCATCTGTATAGAGTTCGGTATTACCCCCAGTTTAAAATATCCACTGAGAGACTTGGAACGTATCTCCACAGATAACGGGGGACTACGGTAAATGTAACACTCATCATTCCATCCCTAGAGCACCCATGAGGCCAAAGTCTTGTTGCAAAAGATTAATGAGGAGACACCCAGAGTGAGGACACGGCCCTGCCCTGTCTGAGGGGAGGTGTGGTCCCGTCCTCAGAGAGCCCCAGACTGAGGGGGCAGAACAGTGACCATTTCCCCTGAGAGCTGGAAGCCTGAGTAGGGACACAACACATGTGTGGGAACGTCACCTTTATGTACAGCCGGGACAAGATGCCTTCCTGTTGTGGCCCCAGCTGGGCTACTCCTGGTCAACAGAGTTTCCTTGTTCCTGCTCAGCAGTCACTTCCCCCTACAGCCGCGACCATACTCTCCCAATGGGGCCCATAGACCAATCCATCCAGGGGGCAGAGACCCTGAAGGGATGGTTGTGGCCTGAGGCCAGCCCTGTGAGGGGGGACGCCTGACAACAGATGAGGTCTCTTCATATTGTTTCTCCTTCGAGAGCAGAGCAGAAAGGGAAGAAGGTGGAGAGTGAGGGAGGGAGAGGCAGGAGCCAGGCCAGGCAGCCTCAGCCCAGACTTCCATCCCCTCCTCCAGAGGATCCCCTGCTTCTGTGGCTGTTCCTTGGGGACACCCCCTGCTCCCCACCTTGCCACTTGGGGCCTTCTCCCATTGTCCTGACCTGTTACTCATCAGATGCCTCCCCGACCCCCAGGGAGGCCTTGAGGCCCATCTGCCTCATTTTTTATGTCCAGGCCCCCCAAGGCCCATGGTGACGTCAGATGGACCCATTACCAGAAGCTGATAATGACAACTGAGCATTTAACATGTGCCTGGGGTCATTTGAAATCTTTATGTGTATTATTATTTCATCCTCACAACAGCACTGGGAGGTGGTTTCTATTAGTATCTCCAGTTTATAGATGAGGAGACAGGCATGGAGAGGGTAAGCAACTTGTCCAAGATGCAGAGCTGGTGAGCCGCAGAGCTGGTGAGCCCCAGAGCTCGGACCCAGGCTGCAGAGCCCTGCTGCCTGTCGGTAAAACATGCAGACCAACAAGGTGTAGATGTGAGACCAGGGCTTTGAGAGGTGGAGTTGAAGGAAGCAGGCCGCACTTTCGCGTCCCTGTGCCTAACAGAAGGAATCCAGCTAGAACTCGTTCCTGATTCTGTTTTCCTGTCCTTCTCCTGCCGAGAGACTGAGGATTTGGGGAACGAGGCCCCTCTGGCTTGGTACAGACCCAGAGCAGGGCTGTCTATAAATTACTTGTCCTCGGAGGCTGGCAGGTCCATCCGGCCCTGCGCAGATGGTGATCCAGGACAGGGACAGGAAACTGGAGCCACAATCGGCCTCCTCTCTGTTCTGTTCCTGGAGAGGAAAGTGAGTCATGCTGGCTTCAAGGTGGCCTGGAGTGGCCCAGGAGAAGTGGTCCATCCCTCCTCAGCCAGCTCCTGGGCTGTGCGCCCAGACCCCACCAGAAGGGCCACTCGTGGCTGGATCTACAGGAGGCTAAGCCACCACTCAGCCAGGCCTTCCCTGATGCTAGGATGTGCGCATTAGCTTGCTTAACCCTTACAACAGTGCTGTGTGATAGGGATGGTTTGTATCTGGTCTTAATGTAGGTTCCTTAAGAGAAGCGGAATCACATGCCTAAATTCACACAGTCATGCTAACCCCAGGGCCAGTGTCCTTGACCACTAGGCACTTGTCTTGCCCCCTGGTCCAGCCAGGCTGCACAGTTGCCTCCATGTCCTCTCTGAGTCTTCCGTCCCCCGTGGAAACAGAGCCCCGCCCAGAACCCCTGCCTCTGCGCCTGGAGTCCTGCTGCTTTTCACCCAGCTCTGCCCCCTGCTCCCATTCTTGCCTCACCAAGGGCCTGGTTGTGGCCTCTTCAGATGCCTGCCCCTGAGTCTGCAGGTGCCTGAGACAGGGGGCTAGCACAGTAGTTCAGAGCTTGGGCCCTGGAGTCACATTTTGGCCCCACTGCGTGGCCCTGGGTAAATGACCTAGCCTCTCTGGGCCTTAGTTTTCACACCTGCCAAGTAGGGCAATAAGCTCTGATGCAGTGGTGGCCCAGGGATCTTAATTTTAAAATTAGCTCCCCAGGTGTATCAGATGCCCACTGAAATCTGAAGCATCTGCAGGGGCTGGGGAGGGGAAGGTCATAGACCTGCTTGCATGAATCAGACCTGCTAACCTTAAGATCCTCTGACCTCTCACCCTTCAGGCTGAACCCCTCATGAGGAAAACCCTAGGAATCTGCCCTCCCTTCACAGTAGGGCCTCTGCGGGTTGTACCTGGTCACCCAAACCCCTCCTACGTGACCAGGAGCCCCTGGCATCCCCATCACAGCATGAGTCTCTCTCCTTAGGAAGCAGGCACAATGGGTCCCTCTGACCGGGCTGTGCAGGGGGACTGGGGGCACGTGTGAGAGTGCGTGTGTGTGCCCACGAGTCCGCGTGTCTGCACGTATCTCCGGGTCCGTGAGTGCACACACTCTCTGCAGCAGCCTCTTTCTGGAGACAAAGGGCTCGGTCTGGTGTTCCTGGTGTGAGTGGCAGCAGCTCCCTCCACTCTCAGATCGCCTCGGCCCCCCGGCACCCACACCCACAGCCTGCAGACCTGCTTCTGGTGTCTGTGCCCCTGGAGCTGAGACTACTTCTCCTGAACTATTTCCTGCCTGGGCTCTGGAGTGGCATCTTCATTTACTGCCTAATAGGCCAGCACAGGGCCACAGGCTGAGGCAGCAGAACCGGGGAACCCTGGAGGGTGTCCACGCTGGGGCCCTGGGAGCAAAGTGGAAGGGCTATAGAGTCTGCTTTTGACTTCTGCCCCCTGTCTGGTCCCATCTGTGTGACTTTGGAGCAAACAGTTGATTAATTGCTCTGTGCTTCTGTGTCATCGTCTTAAAAATGAGGACAGTAATAACTGCGTCATGAGGTTGTTGTGAGGACATGAGGAGTCCAGAGACCATGGTCTAGCTGGGGAGAGAGATTTATCACTAAATTATAATATAATATGGGAAGGACCAAACTGGTTGTAATAATAACAAAAATCAAGATTTATTGAGGGTTTGCTCAAGATTTATTGAGGGTTTACACACTGGGCTAAGCACTTTACAAGCCCCATTTACTCCCCACACCTATCCTATGAGGTGGCTTCTGTCATTATACCCATTTCACAGGTGATGACACTGAAGCCCAGAGAGGTAAAGTAACTTGCCCAAGGTCACACAGCCAGTAATGGCAGAGCTGAGATTTGAACCCAGGTCGTCAACCCTAACATCAGAAAAGACAGAGGAAGGTGGGGACCGTTCTGCCTGGATCCATGGGGATGGAGGACAGCAAAGGTCAGGAAGCCTGTTCAGGCCTCTGCTGTTTGGGCTGGGCTGGACATATCGCCAGAAGGCCAAGGATGAAGAAGAGCAAAAGCCGTGCTGAGCCCAATTCATCGCCCCTCCTCTGACCAGAAGTCGGCGGAGGGCCACCGCGAGGCCTGGTGAGATGGGCGTTGTCTCCTGTCATCAGGGCGGGCATCCCGGCAGGAGCATCCCTCTTTGCTGAGGAAATAAACCTGCCTTCTTATCCCCCTCCAGAGGGGTTATTTTCTTACTCCTCAGTTCTCCCGTCACCATAGCGCCAATAAGCTGCGTCTTTATGGCCAACAGCAGACACATTGAGCTGGTTAGGGACGCTCCCTCGCCTGGTGTTTGCCCAGCAGCTAAGAGGAGGCCTGGGCCCCATTCCCACTCCTCCTTTGCAGAGCTGAGTGGCTTCTTTCTTTTTTTAATAGTTCTACTTCAGGAGCTGAGTCCCCTAATCTCTTTTCCAATCTTTGGTTACAGCACTTTATTAATTCTATAGCCATATGGTGTGTAAAAGGTCTCCTGCTTCCTGGGAGTCTTGGCTGTGACGACAGACTCCTAGAAGGTACTGGCTGAATTGCAGGGGGCGGGGCGAGCCCAGATGCTTACTGAGAGCCCAGCCCACTACGTGCCAGGCACTGGGCACACAGTGGATATTGAATCCTTCCCAGTGACAACCCTAAGTGGTGCATGGCCTTGGGCTAGTTGCTTGGCCTCTGTGGGCCTCAGTTGCCTCGTCTGTAAATTGGGGATGATAATAGGACTCACCTCCCGGGACTGTTGATAGGAACAAATGAGTTGGTCCAAGCAATGCAACATAAAATAAACAGGGTCTCCACAGGCAAGCCCTGGATAGTGTTAGCTGTGATGATGGTGATGGGAAGGGCGATGATGGCTGAGGCTCAGGCGCCCGACAGTACTTGCCCAGGTCATAGAACCAGGACTCAGATCCAGGCCTCTCTGGCTTGTTTCCCTACACTGTTTTGACATGCAATCCAAGCCTTACAGAGCCTGGAGGGGTACAGCGGCTTCCCCGAGAGCACACAGCAGCAGGCCAGGAGGTGTGGGAAAGTGCCCTGCACAGGGGGCGGCTGGATTTAGAGTCCCAGAGCAGATATCACACACAAGGCACTTCCCTCTCTGGGCCTCAGTTCATTCATCTGTAAAATGGGTCAGGGAGTTGGTCACACTTGATGGACTGTAGAAGCACCTTCCTGTTCTACAGCTGAGTGGTTGAGGCTGCATTAAACCCCAGGGACTGTTGATGGCAGAGGGACCGTAAAGCTCAGCCAAGTTGAAACACGTGGTCTCAGAGCTATGTGCAGCCCACAGGCCCATTTTGTTCAGCTTGCAGAGTGTTTTATAAATTTACCCGGTCTGCTGTCTTGAAATAGGGTGTGGCCTCACACCGGGTCCCCTCACACACGTTCCTCTTTGGTCCTTGAGCTTGTTGAAACCCCTCATGGTTCAGAGTATAACAATAATTGTCGTTATTGTTGTTATGGCTGAGTTTATTGAGGTCTTCTGTGTCGGACCCTGTTCTAAGCCCTTCCATATGAACGGACTCATTTAGCCTTCGCGACACCACAGCCCGGTAAGTATCACGAACCCCGTTTTATAGATGAGGGACAGGAGGCCCAACATCCCCAGCAGGACCTAGGCCCAGACATGGAGTATAATTTGCCCAAACTGGCAAAACAATTTCTCTTGATTTGCTGTTGTGTGCTCTTTGCATATCTGAAACTAATACAAAAGAGTGTAAACTGTGGATTGAAAACTAAGATTTAAAAAATGCTGCTCCTCAGTGCAGCCAGTGCAGGCATTATCTCGGGGGGCTCCTTCTGGCCCTGCCCCTTGAGAAAGGGGATAGAGTAGGGAGACACGGGGTGACAGCAACCCCCACCCCAGTGTCTCCAGAGGTCCTCCACTCTGATGGCTGGAAAAGATCAAAACAGCGAGTTGAAAGTGAAAAGCCAGAGCATTTTCTTCCTAATTCCCTGTGCTCTTGAGGAAGGAGGCCCACGTGTTTGGGGAGCTTTCAAGTTGTCAGGGACAGAAACAGGACCCTTTCATGGCTCTTCCTCTGAGTTGCGGCCCTCAGTGCAAAGTGCTATTATTAGCTCTGCTATCTGCCAAACAGGCTTCCCCTCGAAGAAGTAATTAAATGCGTTATTTGGTGCAAAATAAAAGCACATATCTGCATATGCAGCCTCAGACACCATCACATTCTTTTTGAAATTTTTACAGTTGGGAAGTCTTGAGGCTACATAGAATCTAAATAAGATGATTAGCCCTGGGGGTGGGAGGCTGGAGGGCAGATGGCAGAGGGCAGCCCACCGAGGTCCTGGCAGTCAATAAGTGGTCTGCGGGTTTAAAGGCCGGAGGTGGGGGCTGTTGGGCAGCTGGAAGGACTGAGGTGACTGGGTGTGAGCCAGGCAGGGCTGGGCCGTGCCCCTTGGTGGCTTGGTGGAGGATAGGGATTAGAGGGTGTGGCCACCGGCCCCAGGGGACCTGCCCCCCGCCCACCATGGTATTGTCCTCTGGAGGCTCTGCCTCCTCTGAGCTGAAGCCTCCTCTCTAAATCTTATCCACCAGAGCCAGGAACTGGGCTTCTTTCAGCCTCCGTATCAAATCTGTTTCCTAACCCTGCTGGTTTGATTTACTAAATAGTCTCGAATCCATCTGCTTCTCTTGTCGGCTGGCCGCCAGGGCCTTGCTGTAGATCAGATGGAGTGTAGGGCAGTGGCAAACAGGGGTTTGAATCCTGACTCCGCCATTACTTGCTTGGTGACCTTGGACTAGGGTTGCCAGATTTAGCAAGTCAAAAATACAGGATGCCCATTTGAATTTCAGATGCAACATTTGGGACATGCTTTAAAAAATTCCTTGTTTATCTGAAATTCAAATTTAACTGCTCATTCTGTATTTTTATCTGGCAACTCTACCTTGGACAAACTCCTTAACTTCTCAGCTTCCTTCTCTATACAGCGGGGATAATAATAGTACCTACTGTATAGATGGTTCTGAGGGTTAAATGATTTAAAAATGTAAAATATTTAGAACAGGATGATAATAACCATCCTCAATTAGTGTTTTAGGAAGTGCTTCTTACATTGAAAAATGCCTTACAAAGGTGTTGATGTGTTATTTTTGTTGTATTTGCCCTCTCCCCCAACCTTATCAGAGCAAGCAAAGCAGCAAAGCCAGGTGGGAGGATGGAAGTTAGACCTAGGGGAACTTCCAGGCAGGAAGGGGTGGAATACCTGCAACAGGTAACAGGTAGGAGCAGTCCATATACTACCTTCCTGGGCCCTGGGGCTGGTAGTTAGTAAGGGGAGAGCAGTTAATCCATCCAGAAGGAAGGCAGGAGGGAGGTTATGAGCCTGGGAGGGCGTCTGCCAGCCTGCGCAGTCTCAGAAAGAGACACCGGTGCCAGAAGTCGGTGCGCTTGGCAACCGGGAGGAAGGAAAGAAGGACTGGCCACCTAGAAGCCTGGTTTAACTGCCCTTGGGAGGGTGGTCATTCATTCACTCAGCAAGCATCTACCAGGCAACAATTAAGCACCCAGGAGGGTAGGCGAGCTTGGGGTCAGTGTGCCCCCAGCACTCCTGATTGTGCCTATTGTCCGCAGAGAACGCTGCCGGCCAGGCCTCGGGCTGCTGTGAGGATCTGCTACATCTTCACTGCGTGGTGGCTCGGAGCCCTGAGGTGCTGCAGCTGGTAAGACCTGGGCTGGGGTGAGGGTGGTGGGTGGGGCCGGGCGCACAGACAACCCCCATCTCTCTGCAACAGTGAGAATGACTGAACTGTGACTGTACCAACCACGAGGAGTCACCACACAAACACCACCCGGTGGCCTAAAAGGAGCCAGACACAAAAGGATACATAACATGGAATCTATTCATGTAACAGAAACAGGCCCAACAACAGCTAATTGTATTGAGGGAGCACACAACTATAAAGAGAAGCAGGAAGTGATTGCCTGGGGGCTCAGGGTGGGGGTTGGGGAGCAGTCCACTGCGTTGTTGGGTGCTGGCCATGTTCCGGCCCTTGGCAGAGGTGGTGGCTACCCTAGCGTTTGCTTTAAAATAATTTGTTAAATGGAACATTTGTATCATGCCCTTTTCTGAATGTCAGATTTATTTTGCAATAAAAAAAAAAAAGGTATGGGGGGGGCCAGAGAGGTCTACCTCTTCTAGAGAAAGGCCTCCAGGGAAAAGTTGGAAACTGACCTCTCCTTGCCCCCAAAAGTTAGAAAGGGAAGCTGGAAAGCAAAGCTGGCCCATCCCCCTGGCGTGCTGTCCCTGGCCCTCTGTCCGGGGTCAGACTCATTAAGATTCCTTCTCAATTCTGCCCTCAGGGACCACTGAGGCAAGAGAAATCCACGAACCATGCAAGACGGCCGGCCGGGTGAGAGAGGAAGATTGAAAGGAAGGAGTGAGGGAGAGGAAGGACGGGTGAAAGAGACAGGGAGGGAGAGAGGGAGGAGGAGCAGAAATGGGAGAGAGACAGAGAGAGGAGGCAGGTGCGGATGGGGACCCCGGGTGCCTGGTCTCTGTTCCTTGCCAGTCCAGTTTAATAACTGCTTTTCAAGTCTGTCCCTGCCCCGCACGCCCCCACAGAAACAGAGATCATTATTAAAGACAGCGATCAGCTGCGGGGAAAGGGGGCACTTTTCATTAATCCCAGACCCAGTGCCTACCCTCCCCTGTTCCCCAGGAGGCTAGCCTCCACTCTGTCAGCCCCTACCTCGGGCTGTGCCAATGGCAGGTCCCTCTGCCTGTCTTTACCTTAACCCCCGGATAAGTAAGTAACATTTAAGGGCGAACTCTTCATTGAGCCATCCATAAAATTTACAAGCCCTCCAGCAGTGGATTGTATGGGGGCCTGCAAGGGGGGAGCATCACTCTCTAATGTCCTTTGGGGTAGGCATGTCAAGTGACACACGGTCCCTCATTAAGGCCCCCATGTGGACAGCGATGACGCAGCTGGAAAAGTAAAACAGTTTAGAAACCCATTCACTTTTCATTTCCCCAGTCACCCTCCTTGCCAAGAAAGCCGCTCCTGACAGGGCAGCTGGAATACGTGGTAGCCTTTAAATGCCTTATTTCCGTCCTCTCCTGGGTTCAAATCTAGGCTTCATCATCTTGGACTAAGACTCTCAGCCTCTCTGAGCTTCCATTTCTCCTTGTATAAAATGGGTCTCACAGTTTTTAGTTTTAGAAGGTTTTTGTGAAGAAGAGAACAAATCACACTTTGTAAAAGGCGTGGCCCAGAATAGCTGTCCAATAAATGCTGGCAGGGGAGGTAGAGCCTGGCCAGCGCTCCACCACAAACTCAGGGCCCCGTGGCCATGCTGTGGAGTTTTGGGCTGGGAAGCAGCTGCCTGGCCAGGAACCCCGTTTTTCAGACCCTTTGAATCTAAGTGAGGCCACATTCCCAGTTTTCACCAATGGAACGTGTGCAGGGCGTAACATGCCACTTCCAGGCAGAAAGACCAAGAATGGAGAGCGCCTTCCTGGGTGACTGACCCTGTCTGCGGGCTGAACAAGGCGGAGTCAGAGATCTTAAAAGGGAGCAGAGCCACCAGAGGGAGGGCACCTGGGCCCCAGCTGGCCATGCAGCAGGCCCCCCCAACAGCAACTCTTGGCTTTGGACTGGGACCAAGGAAGGAGCGAACTTCTATAGATCAGGCCACTGACGTGACGGGGTTTGCCTATTACAGAAGCTAGTATTGTCTCTTTTTCTTTTCTTTAAATCCCCTGCCCTCCCCCCTACCCTGCACCCATGTCTATCCCTGTCCATCCTTTACTCTGGGCCTTGTGGCCTGAAGTCCTGCTGTGCAACAGAGGCTGAATGAGGCTGTCTTGGCTGCCAGGCTGAGCGCGTGGTGAGGCCAAGTACAGTCCCAGCCTCAGTAGATGCTGACAGGATGGCCTGGCTGTCTAGGAACCTGGCTTAGTTGTACGGTCCTCTGGAAACTGGCTTATGGGGACCCCGGCCACACCAGACTTCAGAATCCCCCCTCCCCCACCCTCTAGATTGCTCAAGGCAAGAGGAGCCAAGAGCCATGGGAGCAGTTAGCCTCGGCCTCCAAATCCTCTCTCTCCCAGCTTTCCATCTCTATGGGCCCTCTTCCTGCTGCCCCCAAGGGCAGGGGAAGCCTCGTGAATTTCTACCATTTTCTGTGATATTTCCTTCTCCCAGGCTCTCAGCCCCTGCCTTGCTTCTTTTGACCTTGCCCCACCTCTTCCAGACTTTCTGGCTCTGTCCTCCACGGCCCAGCCCCTGACCCCCTAAGCAGATGCTGCTGCACAGACGCCTGTGTCCTCCTTGACCCTGAAGCACAGCAGTAGTCTCATCAGGGAGGTCACCTCCTGAGGGACAAGCTTTCTCTTTGTCTTCATCCTGGCAGCACATGAGGTCCCCAGAGGAGCAATGGCATGCTGGGTAAAAATCTCTCTGTGGCAGATCCACCTTCCTGGGAGCAGACAGACTTTCATGCTGGCTGTCCGCGGGCCGCCCTGTCATTCACGCCGGACGGCAAGTGGGATGCACTTTCCCTCCCCGCCCTTACCTCCGGGTCCCTGCCTCAATTATCCGTAGCCCTGAGCACACTTCTGCCCCTTGCCCCGCCTCCCGCAGCTCGGAGCCCCTCACCTCCTACTGCCAAATCATGACCCTGCCCTTTCTTCTGAGCTGACCCACATTCATTTCTCAAAAAAATTCTTTTTTAGAAAATGTTTAAAAAGTTTTGTATACAAGAAGTTAGCATTGTTTCTGCAGTCAGGTGGATGTCTTGCATGACCCATTCAAAGAAGATCACTTAGTCCAACTTAATGAAGACCATAACTTTTGCATACCAAGGGAAGCATTGATGGCATGTCTTGAAGCTTTATTTCCAGATCAGACCGCCTGTTTGAGCAGCTGTGGCAAGAGTGAGAACCCTGGCCAAATGTTCTTGGGTGGCTGCAATAGAGCTCCTGGTGACCCATCTTGTTTTCAAGGATGCAATGAGGCAACAGGCTGGAAGATTTCTTAGGCTCATCTCCCAGGCGCTGGTCCCCAGTCTCTTCTCCCTACAAGCAAGGGTTTACCTCTGATTATCCTGAGGAGGTGCTGGGGAGAGGAAATTGGAACAACCCCTTCGGACCAAGAGCTCTGCCTCTCATCATCTACCTGATCACAGGTAGGTAATTCACCTAGGGATTCTGACAGGCACAACCCAGCTCTCCCTGAACTCTGTCTGGGAGACAGACAGGCAGGCAGGCAGACAAGGGCAATGAAACGCTCCTGGGTACCTTGTGCTGTGAGGCCTGGAGGAGGAGTGGTCAGTTGCACTGAGGCAGGGGCCGGGCTCAAGAAAAGCTTTGCCAAGAAGGAGACTGGAGCTGGGCCTTGGCGGAGGGCTAGGACCCAGGCAGATGGAGGGAGGGGGCAGCAGGAGGGCGTTCCAGGCAGAAGGCACAGCATGAGCAACAGCAGGCAGCAGGCAGCAGGCAGCGAGCATTAAGTCTGAGGGGGAATGGCAGGAGATGGGGAGGAAGCAGGGGACAGGATGGGAGAGACTTGACAGTTCTGCTAAGGAGTCTAGACTTTTTTCTGAGGGTGGCAGGAGCCATCAAAGAGAGTTAAGCGCAGGAGTGACATGGTCAGATGTGCTGGTTTCCTCTGCTCCACAGTCCTCGAACGTCTATCCCAACACTTTCGCTGGGTTCCAGCCCCCAGTGTACTTAGAGTAAAGCCCACAGTCCACAGAGGGCTCGCCCTGCAGGCTCCTGCCCACCTGGCCTGTCTCAGTCCCGACACTCCCTGCTCATTGCTCCTGCCATGCGGGCTCTCCTTAGGGCTTGGCGTGAGTGACCCAGCTTGGCATCCCTGTTCCGTCCACCTGGGCCCCCTTTCTCCACTCCCACCCGTGACTTAGCCATTTCCCCTCTTAGTTGGCTCCTCCTCATCAGGAAGGTCTTGGTCACAATATCGCCCACCTGGAGAGACTCTGCTGAGCACGCAATTTAAAGACACCCCGTCGCTGTCATTCCCTCGTATATGAAGCTCTTTTCCTTTGCATCATTTGACCCAGTTTGTTGTATTATATTTGCCATTATTTGGAGTCTGTCTGCTCTACTAGGCTAAAACCTAGACTGGTTTTTGTCTCTCACTGGGCTCCGAGGCCTGGCACACAGCCTGGCACAGGTTCCACAGTCATTTGGTGCATGAATGCAGCTTAAACCTCTACCTAGACCCAGGGCTCCCTGAAGGCAGGAGCCTGCCTCTCTTTTCTGCCTGAGACCCCTCCACCTTGCCCCTCTCCCACCCCAGCTCTGTCCTCCCTCCAGGGTGGTCTCACCCTGCCACAGTGGGAGCAGGAGGAAGAGGTGGGGTGGCCGCAGCTGAGAATGTATTCACAGTTCAGTCCCAACAGGATCCTCCAAGTGACAGCGCAGCTGCTATTGAGCCCAACACTCAAGCACTAGCAGATCTCCAAGGAAACCCCTGCTGGTCCCCTAAGCTTACGTCTGGCCTCAAACACCGGCCGCCTGCTTGAAAAAGGCCACGTCTTCTCTCTATCTTTAAAGATAGCTCAGTGCCTGCTTTCAATGAAAGATAACGAGGCTCAAAAACCAGAGCTATATGGACACACACACACACACACACACACACACACACACCCTGTCTTGGCACATCCCTGCCTCCACCCTGGAGCTCAACCATCTTTTTTGTCTCTTTGCTCCTTTCTGCGTTCATCTCTCTGGCCCAGGCTCTGTGTCTCTGTTTCCACTTCTGTCTCTGTTTTTATCTCTGTCAATCTGCGTCTCTTTCCATCTGCCCCTGTCATTGGCTGTGCCTCTGCTTCTCTTTCTGCCACATTTTATGTCTCTTTTCTGCTTCTGTCTGTTGTCTGTTTCTCTACATCTCAGGTCCTGCCGGGTCTTTGTCTGCGCCTGCCTGTTCTCCCTTCATCTCCAGGTCCCCTGGGCCTCACCTCCCCGTCTCTGCAGCTCCGTAGCAGCAGCCCGCCTCTCCATGTACCACTAGCTCACTCTTAGTAAGCTTTCAAGGCAACTGCAGAAAGAAGAACAGGAGGGAGCAGGGAACTGGAAGCAAGTGGTGGGGTGTCAGCGTGAAGTAGCACTGAATAAACATGCAGCTGTCTCTCTTTCTCTCCTTGGCAGGAGGGAAGAAGCATGGGGCAGGGGAGGCAAGAAGAGTGGGGTAGAGGGGAGGCGGATGATGGGGCCCAGGTGGGAGAGCTGGGGCAGCAGAAGGAGCCTGAAATAAATGGGGAGGGAAGTTACAATGACCTCTAGCTCCCGGCAGAGAGATTTTGACCCTAATTGCTGTTAGCTGTCTGAGATATAAAAGAATAAAATGAGAAAGCCATGGGAAGAGTGGTGAGCGTGTGAGCACACACCTGTGTTAGCTGTGGTACTCACTATTTGTTGAAAAGTTCAGGGTCTCTGGCTTCCTTGGGTGGGGTCTTATGATCAGTCCCGGCCTATGAACAGAAAAGAAAAGGTCACCTCTGGGCAAAAGGATCGTGACAAGCAGTGTGAGACCTATCAGAGGTCATCTTTCCCTCTGGCACAGTGACCAGCAAGGTTTGAGCCAATGGCTTCTCCATCAGCCGGGGTCCTGGAGTGACTAGGATGAGCAGAGGGTGTGATGGACATGCAGCGTGAGCAAGGAGCCTTTGTGTTTTTGAACAGCTGGGATTTTGGAGTTGTTCATTAGTGAGGCATAACTTAGCCTATCCTGACTGGCTGATACAATGCATATGTTGGTGACTGTGTATAAGTCTATACGTAAGTATAAAGTGAGCAGGCACGTGTATGTGCCTATATATTTATGGTTTTATGTATGCAAGCATGCATGTTTATGGGTGTGTGTGAGGACAAATCTCTGCATTTTTGGTATACATCCAGCAGTAGGCAAAGAAGGAAAGCTTCCCTCTGCTGCCTTCTCACCTCCAGTTTCAGATAGACACACAAAGGGCCACATCTTGGTCCCAGCTTGCTTCCTCATCATATTCCCACCTTTAATCCACAAGTCTCCTCTTCCCAGCACTTCCCCCTCTTCTCTGTCTGAGCGCTCCTGGGGTGACTACTGCCCAGCACAATTTTCCTTTTCCCCACCTGCAGAGTAGTGGCTGGTTCTGGGATGGGCATGTGACCGGGGCCAGACCACTCAGGCACCTTGTCAAGGGTTTTGCTGCTGGAACTAGCAGGGAAGAGTGTCTCCTCCCTTTGGGGTGAGGGTAGATGTGGGGCTCCCTGTGCCATGGAAGAGCAGGGGGTAAGACAGAAGAAGCAGAGCTGAAAGCAAGAAACAGGTGGGGCCCGGATCCAGTGCCACCCGTCTCATGAGTTACATGGGTCAGACACTACCTTCCTGCTCACCAAGGCCGTGGAGCCTGATGGTTAGAGTGTGGGCTCCAGGGCTGACCTCTGCGGGTTGCATGACCCAGGCTCCCTACCCTCTGGCTTCAGGTTGGGCCCCAGCGATGGGGAGATTCACAGAAGATGGAGGGAGAGAGCGAGTGAGGCTGAGGTATTTAACCTCCTGACTTGCTCCCTGTGGAACTGCAGGGGGCTGGCTATGTCCCACCACACCAACTATAGGCCCTGTCTAGTGGCTCCTCCAGGTGGCTCTTCCTCCAGGTCTCCTGGGCCTGGCTTCCCTGTCACTAGACCTGAGCCTCACGACCCATTGTTGGTTTCCCTACACCCTTCGTACACCTTTGCACCTTGCCCACACTCTCATTAAACTCTCTCTGAATTACTCAATTAAATGTTCCTTGAGCTTCCTGCTAGACACTGATTATGAATAAGATGCTCAGCGCCAAGTCCGCGGGTCACTGGGTGTTTTTCTCACTGGCACTTTCTGCTGCATCCGACCTGGCACTACTCCCTCCCTCCTTCCTACACCAGCCCCCCTCCCCCCCTCCCCGACACAGTGCTCTTCCAACTTCCTTCTCTGACAGTTTCTTCTTGGCCTCTCTGACCCGGGCTCCTGCTCTTCTCTCTCCCCTGTCAGTCACCTCTACTTCCCCTTGGATTCCAGCCACCGCAGACATTGCTGCTCCATCCAGCCTTTGCCCATGGGGCTCAGGCCAGAGTGTCCAACTAACCCCTGGACAGCCAGTCTTTGCGCCATCAGGTACCTCAAATGCAACCTGCTCCAACCAGGACATCTCCCCTAAGCCTGCTCTTCCTCTTCTGTGACCTTTCAGAGGGCGGCACTGCCATTCACTCACACCCGGGCCAGGCACCCAGGAGTCAGCCCCGACTTCAAGTTTTCTCTTTCTCCATTCTCTTAGGTCCTGATGCTATGACCTCCGAAATAGTTCTTGACTCACCCCACTCCCCAAGCCAATCCTATGACCCCGGCGTGGTTCCCCTCGCTTACCCCCGCCCCCGGCTGTTGTAGCAGCCTCCTAACTGGCCACCCCATCTCCATACCCAATGCCTCCAATCCTCCCTCCACATTACAGATCTGAACCTGTCACTTCTTTGCTCAGAACCCTTCAGCAGCTCCCCACGGCAAGTGCCTTAGATAGAGAACAAGACCTCTGTGATCTCAGCCCTGCCTCTCTCTCCTGAAGTTCTTTCTGCTCCTGCTGAAGCATCATCCCAGCAACACAGAGCTGTCTCTGCTCCCCTCACATTCCAGGCCTGTCTGCCTGCGTGATGCGGTCCCTTCTGCCTGGGATTCCCCTCTGCCCCCTTTAACCTCTGGCCAATCCTGGACAGCCCCTACTACATCTTAAAAACAGTTTTTGTGTCCCTGTTGGGCAGAGGCAAAGTTGCCAGGTTATTTTTTTGATCTCAAGGGCAATGAACTGGAGGGGACATGTGAAAGGGGGTGGGGGAATCAGTCATTATTTGGAGGGGGAACTTGTACACGAAAACTGCCCTGCCTTTGACCACTTCGTGCGTGTGTCCCATACTCTTCCTCCATGACTGCTTTCCCTCACTCCTCAGGACTGAGAGTTCCCTGGCTTTGAGGGCAGCTACAACTCTGCAGTTTCCAGGCCGTGGTGCGTTGAGCTGGTCACTTAACCTCTATGTGCCTCCCTGGCTGGCCTCTCAGCAGAGGGCTCTGTGAGGCTCTGTGTTTCCAGGGCCCTGGGTTGGGGAATGAGCCGTTGCTGAGAACTCTGAAAGCACGCCTTAGAGGCAGCGGAGTCTGCCTGCTCTGGAGGGCTCGGGTCTGTGCCCGGGGGAACCTGCAGATACAACGAAACTGTCCGGGCAAGGGCCCCTCGTTCCAGCAGTGGGAGCTCCACCTCCAGGACTCGAGCCCTCCCGGAGGCCGCTGCGACTGGGGCCTGTGCTCTCGAGCACTCCTCTGTAGTCCTCGGCCATCCCTGCGGGAGACAGGGCTGGGCTGGAGCTGAGAGGGGGCGTCTATTCTCCTCTGTGTGTAGGGGGGAGGGAGAGGGTCGAGGCACTGCTGAGCGTGCTCAGAGGGTGATAGGCCCGTTACCCAGCTACGCCTAACCCTGGCTAGAGCTGACTAGGGTCTTATCTGCTAACCCCGCCCCTCCTCCACCCTTCTCCCAGGAGTTTACCTTGCCCTTTCCAGAAAAGTAGCTTCCCTCATTGTCTCTCCACGCCGTACCAGCTGACTCTGGAGAGGAACTGGGGTCGGAGAAGACCCTGAGGCTTGGGGAGAAGGAAGCAGGGGTGGTGAGAGGGAAATGGTTTAAAACAGGACGAGAGGGACAAGTCAGGGAGTGACATGGAAAAGGAGCAAACTGACTTGGGCAGCTCTGGAAGGCAGGCGGGCTTCAAAGGCTTGCGGCCCAGCAAGAAGCCTTTCTCCTGCCCTCCCTTGGGGGATTTTTAAACAGGGGCATTATTTATGAAGGAAAGGGGGAGTTGGGGGAAGTGGGGAGAGGTCACGTGGGCCCTGCCGTCATGGAAACAAACTCCCGCGCCGGACCCCTGGCGGGCCGCAGCCCCTCCCCACCCTTCTGCTCGGGTACTTCGGCGTGGGCGCCCCCCCGCGGCCACCAGCGGCGCAACACCCTGTTGTCCGGGCGGCACCCTGGAGCCCGCCCCTCTGTTCATCATCTTTTTGGCACATTGATTCATCAGCATACGTCCAGGCTCCTTCAGCTCACTCCCTCTGTCCTGCGACCTACCATGGACGCCTGGGCAGCAGCAGCAGTGTCTGTCCGTGGAAGGCTCTGGCTGTCCATTCGTTGCCTGTTGTTTTTTTTCTCTAGTCTCCATTCCCAGGAAGTCCTTCTCTGAGTATATCTCTGTGTCTTGTCTCGTAGGTCCTGCCTTTTATCTCTCCACCTATCTAGTATCAGGGCATCTATCGTGGATCCTGGATCAGTCCTTCCAGCTGTCCTATGTCTGTTGTTTCTGCAACTGTCTCCCTCCATCCATCTATATGTATCTACACATCTAATCCTGGGCACCCGCCTATACATCATGTGGGCCCCATTATCTATCATTTATCTGCATATGTATCATTCATGCCTCCAGCCATCTATTATCCATCACCTCTCCTGCCGCCCCTTTGATGTCCTGCACTCTGCTATGAGGTGGGGGTGGGGGAGATTAACGCTGCCAGGCCTGCCTTGCCCAGCTCCGGAGAACAAAGGCACCAAAGGGACTTGGAGGGAACAGAGAGGCCACTGGAGAGTAGTTAAGAGAGCTGGGGTCTCAGAGTTTAAAGAGGAGTGAAAAGACCTGGGGATGTGTCAGATGGGCTGTTCTGCTGGGAATTCTACTCATTGTCTCATTGTCCCTCTCTCCTGCTTCCCAAAAGAGGACATAGGTTTGATTTGCAGCAGGAGAGCTCTAGGCTAGACACCAGTGGGACTTATTGCTGAAAGGGTGCACACTCTGGAGGAAAGACTGCCTGTGAACACAGCATCTATATGGAGATGTTCTAGCCTCGTCAAGTCATGGAGTCACATAGAGAAGGAGATGGGCTGTGACTGAGGTCAAGAGGATGGACACACACACACACAACCCCCACACTCTTCTGGGATCAGAAGATTTCACAGTCAGAGGTGCTTTCCTTTGACTGAGGAATCGTTACTGACCCACACAGCACACATCTCCCTGGGGCTGGCGTCTCACGTTGGCTTTTATAAGCATCACTCCTCGTGTTGTTGATAATATTGCATCTTTTCCCCAGAGTCTGGTTTCTTGGAGGAACTGGTAGACCGTGGCTCCTTTGTGCCTCTGGTTTTCACACACCCTGTTTCTCAGTGTAAGGCTCCCTGCACCACCCCGCCTTGCCTCCCTGCATCTCCTCACAGACACACAAAAGCTGCAGAAAGGGAAGCAGGAGGGCCCTTGGACATCCGGGGCAAGGCTCCGTCATTTTTATTTCCGCGTCCCCACTTCTTAACATCTGGTAGGAAAGAGGCGTCATGCAAAGTCAGTCATAGGAATGAAACTTCACCCACACTTCTGCCCTGCCCAGGAGAGAACAGACAGGGTGTCAGGTGTCTCCTGCAGAGCCATCGTGCTCTCAGGCCACTTCTCTAGGCTCGGGACCTCCTGAGGTGGTCAGGAACCCCCTGTGAATGCAGGCCGGTGACAGTATTACTTTTGCAATCTTTTTTGGAGATTCGTGGCTTAAAGATGTCTGGGGCTGGGTTTCTGGCGGAGGCTGGTGTGAGGACCAGGTACCCTGTAGATGGTTTCTTAGCCCACCAACTTCAGACAAGGAGGAGGACACACCTGTTGTTTTTACTGAGCAGAAAGCTGAACAACTTGGCTCCATATGTTGCTTTGGCTTATGGGGTTGTTGGCACCTGAGTTTGCCAGGAGTGGGGGGCCTGCGGATGGGGAGGCAGGGGGTGTCTTCCCTAGGCCTCCCTTCTCACAGCTCCAAGGGTTAAAAAGCACTTAGCAGCAGCACATAATAAAGGCAAATGTAAGAGAAAGAATATCCTAAGGATTTAATAAACTGCAAACAAAATTATCACGATTCTTTTCCTAGCCAGTTGAGTTTTCAGTGATTAAGAAAATACAATTTCCTATAATTAAATCTTAACAAGAAATGTTATTAAAAACACTCTGTCCCAGCTCCTGTAATAATTGCATGCTCCCTTAGAACAGTAAACAGAATTAGACTTTGCAGCATACATGCTAATCCATGTGTCATTTTGATCAAATTTGTACTAATAACCTGTCTTCTTATTCAGAGATGGGGAAGGAAGGCAAGAGGGAGCCAGGCCCACAGGGTAATAGTGCACTCTGGTTGGGGGCGGAGTCAGGAGCGCTGGGTTTGGCTCCCATGATGATAAGTGTTGAATTTATTGAGCATGTATGATGTGCCTCTCTCTGTGCTAAGCATGTTAAATGTATAATTTCACTCACTTTTCACACAGCCTGGAACCATGGTTTCCCTCCTTTACAGACAAGGAGACTGGTGCTCAGATAAGCTTAGAAACTTGCTCAAGGGCACCCAGAGCTGGGTTAGAACCCTCGGAACCCCATGGAAAGCCTCAGGCAGACATTTCCCTTACACGCCTTTAAAGCCCCTGACTTTATCATGCAGTGCAGCCCTGGAGTGCGGCCTGGTCTTTCCTGGGGCCTGTGGTGCGCTGACTGGTGAGAACGTTCTCTGACTGTGAGAACTGGGCTGCCCTGCTTCTCAGAGGACTGATGGTAGCTGGGAGGAGGAACTTCTTCATCCTGGGAGGGGCAGGTGTGGGGACAAGAGAGACAACGGCATGTGCTTTGAGAAGTTTCTTCTCCTGTTGGAAAACCCAAAGGGTGGGGCAGGTCTTGTTGGGGGCCTAGGTGTGAGGGCAGAAGGCTGGTGTTTGAATGGCGCAGGGTGCCAGCTCTGCTAAAGGCCCTGGGGTACGGCGCAGAACATTCTAGCACAGTTAAGAGGGATCTGAGTTGGGTGTGGAGCCGTGGAGGTCAAAACTGCTCTTCCTTCATGTGCATGTGTATATGTGTGTGTGAATATGTACATAGGAAATGTGTGCTCATGTGTGGGTAGGTGTGTGAATGTGTATTTTGAGTGTGTATTCATGTGACTGTGAACATGTGTATGAGCGTGTAGGTGTGTAGTGTGGTTGTATGCAAAGCTACACGTGAATGTATGTCAGTGTATGAACTGCGTGAGTGGATGTGTGAGAAGGTGCTTGTGATTTCAATACATGCATATATATGTGTGTGATGTGTATGTGTGAGTGTGCAGGTATGTATAGGGGGGTGTGGGCATGTGTGTGGTCACACACACATGCACACATGCACACGTCTGCTCCTGGAGCTTGCCCCTTGAGGGGGGATGGAGCCTGCCCAGCATAGGGCTGCTGGCTCTTGTCCGGCTACTGTATCTCAATCTCTGCATCTTCGTTCATTGGAATTTATGCTCAGTTTCCATGCTCCCGCATGCACACAAGCACCAGTGCCTTTGCCTCTCACTCCCAGTCCACTAATTAGCTCTCCTAATTAAATTCCCGCTGGGATGGGAGGGGAGGGGCTTCACTTTCCCAGATTCTCTGGGGACCAGGTCAAGATTCTCTGGGCACCGGGTCATGCTGACCTGGAAGACTCCGTCAGCCCTTACTCCTCCTGCTCAGAGGAGCCCGAGTCCAGGAAGGAGGTTGAGGAGCAGGGGCCCCGTGTGTGGGTCTTTGTTCAGAGAACGCTTACAACCTATCAGCTCTGTGCCCAGCACTGTGCTGGGCACTGCGGGGTGGAAAGTGAGGATGACTATGAACAAGACAAACGGACTTCTCTATTTTTGAGCCTCCTTCTTTCAATCACTCCAATTTGGACTTGGGTCTCCTCCTCAGTACCGTCCCTCCTGCTCCCCCGGGCAGCAACCTGCCATCTTACCTCTCTTGCTTCCTTGCAGAGAGTTCTACTTTGCCAGTGGCCGAGTTCATTCCTCTGGCCTCCTTCCTGCTTATGGAAGTTTCAAACTGACTGGTATCTCCTCCAGAGAGCCCTCCGGGGCTGCTGGGTCTTCTCCCTTCTCTACACACCATTAGGTCTTAGCATATGTTTCCAGTTTTATAGGCATGTCCTGCCTCACTAATTAGAACTTAAACCCTTTGAAACCAGAGTCTGTGTCTTGTGCCTCTTCACACAGGGGCCAGTCGGATGTATAGCTGGTGGCTGCTGTAAGAATTTCTGTGTAATAAATGGAGGAAGAGGAAGATGGAGGAGATGGGGTTCCTGTTTGCTGTTCTTGCCCTTGGGGAGCTCCATGAGATGGAGGACACCAGTCCCCTGATCTCAGAGTGGACAGGCCATAGATGTCTTGCCTAACTTCTCCCTCCAAGCAAAACCTGTGATGGGAATTATTTGCAGGTAGGAGTAAGGCAGAAGGGCCAGACCCGCGAGGCCAGGAGAAAATGCCAGGCCCAGGTGAGGCCTGACCCACAGGGGACTCTGGAGCATGATCAGCAACACAGAGCTGGCCTCTGGGGCAAGGGACTGGCTTCTTATTACACCTCCTCCTACATCCAATCAGACAGCTATTGGCTGTGAGGAGCCCCGGATGCAGAGGGGGGAACCTCACAGACATCTGAGTGAGATGGCTCTGTTCTCCAGAAAAGGGGACAGCTGTGAGCCCTTAGCAGCTGAGGCCAGGCATATGGGCCTGAAAAGGGGGCCTGGGTGGGCACCAATAGCATCTTCTACACACCCAGAATGCCCTTCTTCATAGGTATGGTTTCTGAGCCTGTCCCAGAGGTGTGGTGAAGGGAGGACCGAAGGGACACCTTTCCCCAGTTGTCAGCATGTGGGGGCACCACAACAGTACCAGTCAGAAGAGTTTTTACCTTAATTTTGCACTGAATTACTCTCTTTCAAATGCATGAAATATTACACATTTATTTACATCTAGGTAAATTCTGCCCCATTACTTTGCCCCAGCCTCATTTGCCCTCAGCTGACCTTTACACAGACCTTTGTAAGGGACACTGCCCCCCTCCTCAGCCTCTGCTGTCCTTGTGCCATCTGTACCATGATCCTGTCCCCCAAGCCTTAGCTACAGTAGAGCTTTGTCCTGAAACAGTCTGAGAAGAGTTGGAGAAGCTAGGGTTTGGGGAAGGGGAAGCCACAAATAGGAGCAGGAATCTGTCGGAAAGAGGAGGGCAGAGCAGAGAGAAGACCAGGCAATGCAGAGAGATTGGCTGGGAGGAGGAGTGGCCCATCCAGAGCCTCGGCTGATCCTAGCACCCTGAGCACATCTGTAGTGCTCCCCCTGGGTTCCTGTGATATGCCAGACATTTCCTGGGGAAAAGTAAAAATGCCTGGGGCCAATAATGCTGATCACCTACCTGACACCATCAATCCTTCTTCCTTAGACTTTAGAATCCTGATTCTGTTGGGGCGAGGTGGGGGGCAACATGCTCAAGGAATTGGAACCTATCTGTAGCCCCAAGAAATGAAACATGGTTAGCTTAAGCCACCCCAGGTAATCCTGCCCACCTTTACTAGTGATTGGTTCAAGGGGGGCACATGACCCAATCTGGCCAGCAAGATGCAGGAGGAAGGCTGCTGGGTACAGGAGGCTTCTGTGAATAACTACTCCTTGATCAAAGGACATATGTAAGGAAGTGTGTACCTTCTTCCTGTCTTGAATGCAGCTCAGTAAGAATGTAACGCCAGACTTCTGGTCAAGATGGCAGCAGAGGCAGACGTGGCTCACCTCTTTGCACAACCATGTCAAAATTACAACTAAAATATAGAACAACCTTCACTCAGAACTGTCAGAAATCCAGTTGAATGGAAGTCTGACAACTTTGGAATTAAAGAAACCACATTCATCCAGACTGGTAGGAAGGGTGCAGACATAGAACAGGCTGGTGCCATGCCCACATGTGGTGGATAAAAATTTGGGAGGGATATCTTGGGAGCAAGGAGTCCCAGCCTCACACCAGGCTCCTTAGCCCAGTATTCTAGTGCCAGGAAGATAAGTCCCCACAACTTCTGGCTACAAAAACCAGCAGGGATTGAGTCAGTAGAAGAAACTTCTAGAGCCCTAAGCAGTTCCTCTTAGAGAATACTCACACGGACTTACTCAGACTCAATCCCTCTGAGCTCCAGCACCTTGAAAGGCATCAGTAGCATACAGGGAGGAACTGAAGTATCTGGCATCAAGGTAAGCAGAGGCCATTGTCCCTTACCTAAACCCTCTCCCCACAGAGCCACAGAGCTGACAAGATGGTGTCATATATGAGACTCTATCAACCTGGCTAATACTGTCTGACCTGCCTTGGAGATCCCCAGAGACTCT
The DNA here is from genome assembly GCF_021234165.1 of Pteronotus mesoamericanus. NCBI lineage: Eukaryota > Metazoa > Chordata > Mammalia > Chiroptera > Mormoopidae > Pteronotus > Pteronotus mesoamericanus. The sequence continues at coordinate 7,506,240 of NW_026555085.1, forward strand.
GCCTCACCCAACTTACGGGCCCATCCAAGCTGCTTTTCCATATGAATGGCTAGTCTTGTCTTACTCATTAAAACTTCCTAAATCCTCTCAAATAAGCAGCAACTGGCCTCAGTGAGCTTCATGCCTGGCACTAGCAGCAACCAGCCTAAATTCACAGTTTGGCTTCAAGATTCTCCTGGGAATCTCCAAGCCCAACATAAGTATCAGCCACCGCAGATTGCTTTATAGCTCAGGCAGGGTGGCCCCCCAGGCGAAACACAGGTGGAGGCTGACCTTGGTCTTCACCACCGGGGAAACCCCAGGGCCGGTGTACCTGTGAACTCCTACAGACCGCATTGAAGCACTAATACCCTGCCCCTGCACAGCTGATCCTCCATGAACGGTGGAGGTTTGTGGTAAGATGTCACAGCCAGTCCCTGCAGCTGACTGGCCTGGGTAAATCCCTCCCATTGATCTGCCAACAACAACCAAGGCTCAACTACAAGAGGAGGGGACTCAGCCCACACAAAGGATACGCCTCAAGTACCCAGCTTGGGTGATAAAGGCAACTGTGCCACTGGACCCTACAGAACACCTGCTACATTGGGCCACACTAACAAGACACAGAGTCAAAGCAGCTTTACCTAATACATAGAAACAAGCACAGGGAGGCTGCCAAAATGAGGAGACAAAGAAACATGGCCCAAATGAAAGAACAGATCAAAACTCCAGAAAAAGAGCTAAATGAAATGGAGATAAGCAATGTATCAGATGCAGAGTTTAAAACACTGGTTATAAGGATGCTTAGGGAACTTAGTGAGGACCTCAGTAGCATAAAAAAGATCCAGTCAGCAATGAAGGATACACTAACTGAAATAAAGAACAATTTACAGGGAAATAACAGTAGAGTGGATGAAGCTCAGGTCCAAATCAATAATTTGGAACATAAGGAAGAAAAAAAACAACCAATCAGAACAACAAGAAGAAAAAAGAATCCAAAAAATTTAGGATAGTATAAGCAGCCTCTGGGACAACTTTAAGAGGTCCAATATTCACATCATAGGGGTGCCAGAAGGAGAAAAGAAAGAGCAAGAAATTGGACATCTATTTGAAAAAATAATGAAAACAAAACTTCTCTAATTTGATGAAGGTAATAGACATGCAAGTCCAGGAAGCACAGAGAGTCCCAAACAAGATGGATGCAAAGAGGCCCTCTCAAAGACACATCATAATTAAAATGCCAAAGGTTAAAGATAAAGAGAGATTCTTAAAAGCAGCAAGAAACTAGAGGTTTCTTACCTACAGGGGAATTACCATAAGACAGTCAGCTGATTTCTCAAAAGAAACTTTGCAGACTAGAAGGGATTGGCAAGACATATTCAAAGTCATGAAAAGCAGGGACCTACAGCCAAGATTGCTCTACCCAGCAAAGATATTTAGAACCAAAGGTCAGATAAAGAGCTTCCCAGAAAAAAAACTAAAGGAATTAATCATCACTAAACCATCATTATATGAAATGTTAAAGGGACTTATTTAGGAAAAAGGAGATCAAAACTATGAACAATAAAATGGCAAAAAAATATGAATCTATCCACAATTGAATATAAAAAAACATACTAAGAAAACGGTAAGAACAGCAACAGAATCATGGATACAGAGAGCATTTTGATGGTTGCCAGATGGAAGGGCTGTGTGGGGGAACGGGTGAAGAGGTGAGGGGATTAAGAAGTACAAATAGGTAGTTACAGAATAGCCATGGGGATGTAAAGTACAGTATAGGAAATGGAATAGCCAAAGAATTTATATGCATAACACATGGACATGAACAATGGTGGGGGAATTCCCTGAGGGAGCGGGGGGGGGCGGGGGGGGGGGGGGGGGTGCTGCCTGGAAGGGAGACAAAGGGAGAAAATCAGGACAACTATAATAATATAATCAATAAAATATAATTTAAAAATATAAAAAATAGTTAAGTTCTATTTTTTAAAAAAAGAACATAGTGCCTGAAACTGTGGAAACCTAAGGATAAAAGTCAACCATCCTGAGGATGGAGAGGTGAAAATATGGAGAGAGCCTGGGTCCTCAGTGACACCACCAAACCACATCACTGAGCGGCTACACAACAGCGGGGCTGCTGCGAACAGACTTATATGCACCACAGTTTATTTTCTTTATTTATAAAAATAAAAAAAAATACAATTTATTTACGTCTTTATTGTTTAGGCTGTGTGTGTGCACCTGCATAAGCGTGTTTTGTCTGTGCCAGATGCTTTCCTGTCTGTCCAGATCCAATCTAGATCCTTTTCCATCCTCCTCTTTGCCTCAGATATTTGGCCAATAGGGAGCCCTGGCAAAAGACCAGAAAGGGAAGGATAGTGACATTGGGGTTATTTATGCTCCTACCTCTCTACCTGCAAGGTCACTTTGGGTTGGCTGAAGGTTACTGTTCCTGTCAAGGTGGCCTGTTCATGACTCTTCTCTGGGCTCCAGTAACATCTCCCACCCCCGGCCCCCGCCCCTCATCTCTTTGAGCTTTGGGTGGTGACAGCTCCACTGTCGCCATCCCTGGGTCTCTTCACTTACCCTTGTGGTCCCCTTACGCCTCACCCATACCTTTTAAATTAATCCCTTTGTAAGTAAGCCCTCCTCAAATTATCCTGACTGGAGTGTGCTATCTACTTGAGATCTTGACGAACACAGTTCTTGTAGCCACAAGAATTCTTAACTGATGTGACCCTTTATTCTTGAGCTAACTTGAGTGGGTCTGCTAATCAGAAGAGCCCAGCTGGAACTGCCTCTATGACGGCTGGCCTTTCAGGGCCTGCCTGGGCCCCTCCCGTGATGGCTGTTCACAGGTGTTGGCGGGGAGCACCCACATTGGAACTGGGCAGACTTGGCTGTGAATCCTATCAGTGCTGGTGTTCAGTTGTGTATCTCTCTCTGGGAAAGATACACAGCTTGCAGCATTGCTGTATGTTTTGGAGACAGTGTTTACCAAATGGCTATCTAGAAAAAAAGGGAATTTTTCAATATATCAATATATGTTTCAATATATCAGTGGAAATTTATGATATTGTGAAGTGCTTAAATCACAATGTTTGGCACTCACTAAAAATATTCCTAGGCATGTCAAAGTCAAGAGAAAAAGTAGACAGTAGAAACAGACCCACAAGTAATCCAGATATAAGTACTTTAAATAACTATGATTAATAAGTTCAAGTAACCAGGAGACAAAAAATAATTACAAATGGAATATTTCATCTTAAAACATATAAAAAATCAAATGGAAATTATGAAACTGAAAAATTAAGAACTTAATGGGTTTAACAGATTAGACACACAGAAAAGATTTTAACAGGTTGATAGAACATATCCAGACTGAAACAAAGACATAACACTGTGTTACCTTTGTATAAAGTGGGGAGGGTAAGAATATATGTTTTATTTGCAAACAAATATGGAAACTTTGGAATGATTAACAATTGGTTCCCATGTCCAGCTCAGATAAGAACAAGACTTTTTCCTGTAAACCTTTCTGTATTCTTTTGCTTTTGAGCCATGTGAATGTTTAATATATTAAAAATAAGCAAACAAAATAAACACCTCTCACTTAATTTTCAATAAACTATGGCTAGTTTCAATAATTTCTTTTTGAGGCTATCTATTTTGATAACTAGTTTAGTTTCTTATGTTAAACCTACCTTTCTATCACTTACAGGCATGATCCTTGCTTATCCCTAAAGAATGGCACAGTGCAAGTCTAATCATCTTTTCATGTGACAGCTATGTGGCTCTAAGCTATATGTGTTCCAGTTAAATATTCTCAGACATTTTGTTGTTCTCACCTGACATGGTTTCCAAGCTCTTCCATTTCTGGCATGTTTCTGCTGGACTGGTTGATGTTTGCCAGTGTACTTCTATGATGCCCAGGAGAGAACACAACAGGTGAGTTGGGTTCTCACCACGTTGGGACTGTCACCTTCCTTTGACCCAGTGGTTGTATTTTTTATAATGCAACCTAAGATGGAGTGGGCTTTTACACCTATCACATCAAGTGTTTGGCAACTGTTGAAGTGTTGACCAGCTAAAACCAGGTCTTTTTCAGCCATGCTTCTGTTGAACACCCCACCCTCTTCTGAATTTATGCAGATATTAAACATCGGATTACTTTTCCCCAATCTTTTTCATCTTTTTATATCTTAGCCGATCAAAACTGGACTCTGGCAGCTCTCAGTCCCAGGCAGTTTGGACAAGCACCTGATGAACAAACACTGCGATGTTTTTTATTGTGTCCCACAACCTCTTTCAAATTTATCCAACAGAGGATAGCTTCCCCTGACACAAAGGAAAACACCATTGTTTTTCTTTTGGGCTCATGGTTTTTCTCCTCTCTCTTAGGTAACTGATGATTCTGCAGTCACTTTTTTGGGTGACAGCTTTATTGAGATATAACTCATGCACCATAAAATTCACCCTTTTAAAGTGTACAATTCAGTGGTTTTAAGGATATTCATCAAGTTGTACAACTATCACCGCAATCAATTTTAGAATATTTTCAGCACCCAAAAAGAAACCCTGTACCATAGAAGTCACTTCCCATTTCCTTTCTCCACCTCATCCCCAGCCCCAGGCAACTGTTAATCTACCTTCTGTCTCTATGGATTTGCCTGTTCTGGACATTTCACGTAAATGGAATCATACAATATGCTGGCTTTTGTCCCTAGTTTCTCTTAGCACAGTGTTTCCAAGGTTCACCCGTGTTGTAGGATGTGCCAGTGTTTCATCCCCTTTTATGGCTGAATAACATTCCATTGTATGAACGTACCACATTTTTTTAATCCACTCATCAATGATGAACAATGGTGTTGTTTCTACTTTGGGGTTATTATGAATAATGATGCTATGAACATTTATGTACAGTTTTTTGTGTGCACATATGTTTTCATTTCTCTTGGGAACATACCTAGGAGTGGAATTGCTGGGTCAAATGGTAATTCTTTTTGAAGAGCTTCCAGACTTTTCCACAGCAGCTGTTCCATTTGACATTTTAAAAAAAGATTTTATTTATTTATTTATTTCTAGAGAGAGGGGATGGGAGGAAGAAAGGGAGAGAAACATCGATGTGAGAGGGAAACATCAATCGGTTGCTTCCTGCATGTGTCCCGAATGAGGACCGAACCCATAACCCAGGCATGTGCCCTAACCGGGAATCAACTGACAATATTTTGCTTTGCAGAATGAGGCCCAACCAACTGACCCACACCAGTCAGGGTCTATTTGACATTTGTACAAGCAATGCATGAGGGTTCCAATTTCTCCACATCCTTACCAACCCTTGTTTCATCTGTGTTTTATTATAGCCATCCTAGTGGGGATGGGATGGGGTCTGCCCCATAGCAAGAGCTCTCTCCAAAGTAACCCCTTCACCAGATCCTCTTTCCATAACTGTCCACTTTAGGTCCTTGACTTGGCTGATGGTGCTACAAATTATAAAACTGGTTCTTGAACATTTCTTTGACAAATTCTGTGTATAAGAACTGACTCTGGAATTTCACCTCTATTACATGTTGGTGACTCCATTGAAAATTCAGTTTTAATATCTTAGTTGTGCCCAACACATGACAGACACTTAATAATGGTCGCTTCTTCTCGCTAGAATCGTTTCCCCCAGCCACTGATAAAAACAGCAGGCAGATGGAGGACAGCTCTGCCTGGCCCACGCCCCCACCTAGTTCAGTAGATGGGACCTGGCGAAAAGTTGTGTTAGAGGCCTTGCCAAAGGCAGGGTGGGTGTGTCTTTGGCAATGACCTCATCTACCCAACTTCTAATGGATGTCCCTGTGGTGGCAAAATAAAATAGAATGGCATCAGGGCCGCCCTCCGGCTCCGCCACTAACTCACTGCAGAGCCCTGAAACATCCACCTTCCCCTCTGCGCATCTGCTGTCATGTTTTCAAAATATAAGGGAGGTCGGCTCTGATGAATGATAAAAATTTCAGCTTTAAAATATTGTCCAGTATACTTATTCTTTAAAAAATAAAAATGAACTTGACTCTTGCTTCTGGGAAGCAATCAGGCTTACAAGAAAGCCTGGACACAGACACAGGGCAGGAGTCAGGTTGTGGGAACAGGACCACAGACACAACACTATGAGGCTGCGCTGAGCAGAGCATGGGGCCAGCAATCCCGACGTGGGAGGTGGGTGGGCTCCACAGTCACACGGCCCCACTGGACCTCAGCTCCTCCATGGCTTGTAGGGCTCCTGGGTCTGGCCATCATCCACTGTTGGTGACACTCTGTCATCCAAAGGTAGGCTGCCCATACAGCTGAGGACTGGTTTTTACAATCTGGAATTGGTTGTCAATGTTTCCTTGCCGGGGGGTACCGCTCAGCTGCTGGTAAACTGTGGGGACCCATGGGGAGTGTGAGTGTATGTGTGTGCACATGTGTTGCTTCTGCCCTTCGTCCCAGACAGTTTTATTTACCTTGGACCTCACACTATTGCCCTTTGGGAGATGTCTCAATGGTTTCAGGATACCCATCCTGTAGGTCCCCAGTACTGCAGTCCACAGACCAGTTACAGAGATTGGAGGAGGTCATGACAGGGCCCCGCAGTGTCTGTCGCACTCAGCTCTACCCAGCATGGAAGGGCAGGAGTGCTGGACTGTGAGTCCAGAGGTTCTTCTCCTAGTCCTGGGTCCTGCCACTGATTTTCTTTGTGTGACTCAGGGACACTGTCCCCCTCTCTGGGTCTTTGTTTCCTCATCTGTGAAAGGAGAGGCTGGATTAGACTCATTCGTTCATTCATTCTGTAAGTATCCCTATGCACCTACTGTGTGCCAGGTATCATCTGAGCTCTGGGGAGACATCAGTGAACAAAAAAGACAAACATCCCTGCCCTTGCGGAGTTCATATTTCAGTGAAAAAAGAGCTGATAGAGACAAAAAGATGATTATGTTATACAATACATTTAAGGGTATGAATGCTGAAAAATAAAGCAGGGTAAGAGGGCTAAGAAATTCTGGATTGGAGTGCAGTTACAATTTTACATAAGGTTATAGAGGGTGACATGGGGTGAAAGACTGAAGGGGGTGAGGGAGGTATCTGGGGGAGGAGCATCCAGGCAGGGGTAAGTGCCCGTGCAAAGCCCCAGAGGCAGGAGTGCCCCCCTGTGTTTGAGGAGCCACCGAGAGGCCAGAGCAGCTGGAATGGAGTGAGCTAGGGGAAGGGGGGCGGGGCGTAAGGTCAGAGAGGAAACGAGGGGCTGGACAGCCGAGCTGGGAGCTCATTTTCACTCAGAGTGAGATGAGCAGCCCTCACGGGGGAGCTGAGGAGCAGAGGAGGGACATGACCTAACTCATGTTTTTAAAGAATCTATCTCAGGAAGCTGTATTGAAAGTAGGCCATAGGAGGTCATGGGCAGAAGCAGGGACTGGTGAGGAGGCTTCTGCAGCCCTCTGGGGCAGAGGCGATGGGGCTGGGCCAGGGGAAGGCAGCAGTGGAGGTGTGAGAAGTGGGTCGACTCTGGACAGATGCTGAAGGTAGAGCCTGTGGGATTTGCTGATGGACGGGCAGGGGTGTGAGAGACGGAGCAGAGTCAAGGAAGATATTTCCCAGTGTTTGCTCTGAGCATTGGGAAGCGTGCTGTTGACATTTACCAAGTAGGGGAAGATTCTGGGTGTGAGAGGTTTGTGGAGGAAAGACTACAGACTCAGTCTTGGACGCGCTGGGTTTGAAATGTCCATTAGACTTCCTAGTGGAGATGTGGAGCAGGCAGGCGCACACATGAACCTGGAGTTCAGGAGAGAGGTCTGAGTGGTGGCAGTAAATCTGGGTCATTGACAAAGAGATGGCAATTTTAGCAGGAGACTGCTGGGATCCCCGAAGAAGGGAGTGTAGATAGAGAGGAGGAAGGCATCAGCGACTGTGCCCAGCACTGGAATGCGCAGAGGTCTCAGGGAGGGGAGGACGGGGCGCAGGAGGGAAAGTGGAGGGAAGGGAGTACCACCCACTGGGCCTCTGTACCCCTGAGCCTCACTTTCTCATTGGCCGTGGGCCTGTCCCCACCTGATGGGCTCCTGACCTGCCCTCCAGGAGTCAGGTCAGAACTGCCCCTACTTAAACCACAGCTGGTGTCTCAGACCCTTAGGGTCGCCAGTAGCTCCTTCCGTCCCTCTCACCTACCCATTATGTGGGGCCCGCTCCCAAGCCTCACTTAAAGTCAGAGGGGCAAGTCCTGCTCCTCTGAGCTCTCAGCCTTCCTCAGCCCTTAGGACCCGCTCAATAAAACACACTCACACTCCCGTGTTCCTATGCACACACCCATACACACTTACATCAACATGCATATTCACACAGAACACGCTCACACATGCACACACATCCACATTCATATATACATTCACCTAAATGCACGCAGAGCTCTTCCTTTGGCTGGCATTTTCATTGGTGCCCTAGTCCACCTGTCCTTCTAGTCACGGCTTTCTGTGCTAACACTGTGTCCTGCCCCATCCCTCCCAAGTGTTTGTATAAAGTTCGCTGTTCACGTAGCCTCAGTCATGGAGAGGGGGGGTCCTCCATTTGAGAGGCCGGACTTAGCTCCTTCATGCTAAGTGGGGTCATTTAACCCCCTTACCTCAGCTTCCTCAGCTATACAATTGAGAATAAGACAAGCTCGTCACCTTACAAGGTGGTGGATTAAGTGAAATCACTTAGGTGGGAGATGTTGTCACCTGGATCAAGATGGGGAGAAGATGACAGGGAGGCACTCAGTGACTTCACAGGGCCACCTTTCCAAGGCCATTAACCTCAGTGACTTGGAGCATTTGGGAAACATTTTGTCCTGTGAAAACATCACCAAGGGCTGGTCCTGGCCTTCAGCTCACTCCAGACCCTCCAGTAACAGCCTTGTCTGTGCTTCCCTTCACGTGCCCTGATTGTACCCTGAGCCTCCGCCCCTTCTCCCTAGGGTGAGGGAATGAGTGGCACCCTCAAGTCCCAGCACTCAGTCCTTACCTGTGCAGCCAAAGTAGACTTGTGCCTGTCCACCCTCCGCCCAGGCTCAAGACTCAAGACAATCACGGGGACAGTGCAGTGCACACATGCACCGACAGGGTAGGGACCAGACTGGCTCCAGCCTGGCCCTCTCCTGAGGCCCCTCCCCCTGCCCTGTGCCCCTGTGAGTCAGTGCTCCCCGCTTCCCTAACACCCCCTGCCCTCCTGAACTAGCAGCATTTGTTCCTGCACTTTCTATCCAGAGCTGGGAAGGGCCTTAGAGGTGGTTTCCTCCCTGTCTTCTACTCTGTTTACGGGGAAGCTGCAGCCCAGAGACAGGAAGCAGCTTGCACAAAGCCGTGGGAGTTAATTAATCAGATAAACATCATCTAGGGAGGCCCATCTAGGGAACTCCCCATTCAGGGATTTCCCAAGGTACCTGGGCATCCACCGCAGATTTCTGCAGGGGCACTGGGCCAGCAGTCAGAGCTGGGGTCCAGCCCTGGCTCTGCCATAACTGGCCTGTGACTTTAGCCCCAGGGTTTCAGTTTTATCAGCTCTAAAATGGGCTTTTAAATTTCCCTTGCAGTTGAAAATACAAAAAAACAAAAAACAAAACAGTTGCTATTTGTGAAAATGTAGATTCTAAACCAGACCAGGCCCAAACCTCAGCTGGCTACTAATTAATGAATGACATAAAAACTAAAATATCTTCTAACAGTAAATTCAATCAGTAGAAATAAATTCAAATGGCACAAGCTGATGTTGGCTGGGCTGAGAGGAAACAGAAACGTGGTTCATAAATCCTCATGGCTCTGTTGTTTGGGCTGATGCTTGGGAGCCTGGTCCAGCAAAATGTAACACTGTTGGAGAGAACATTCTAGTCACACCCTTCAACCTGGCAGGTTATCACACATTGGGAAATAAATCTCAAGGAAATAACACAAATGGAGAAAAGCAATTTGCACTGATACAAAATGTGAAAAAATTAGAAAAGTTCCAAGCTGGTCACTAAAGCATGGAACTCATACGTGAATGAATACCATCTTATGCCACGGCATTGACTGCCAGTTGCTTCCTTAAAACCATCTCTCTTTCTGCATTAGAAAAACTAGCAGGGTACATGGCTTCCCAGAAAAAATATTTCCTTTTTCAACCTCCCCTGCAACTAGATGTGGCCTTGTGACCAAGTTCTGGCCAGTAAGATATAAACAGAACAGTCACATGTGACATGTCATTATAGAGAGGGAACATACTGCCCCACCCCATCCCTACAGTCCTCCTTCCTTCAGGATGGAATGCAGAGGTGATGGATGGAGTTTCTGCAGCCATCTCACCTTCAGCCATCTGGAGGCCGCGGTCTGCTGGGAACAGCAGAGTAACAGGAAGGAAGGAGCTTGGATGTCTCCTTATCATGAAGGCTTCATAGCTGCCAGGACTACCTACCTCTAGAATTTTTATTTGGGATATTGAAGAAAACTTGGGTGTTTGTGTCATTGCTAATTTGTGTTTTTTGTCCTTTGTAGCCAACTACATTCTCAGTGACGTACACACATAGGGAGAACACACTAACTGGAAAAGAAGAACATAAGAGTGGATGTTCTTCATGGATTACTATGTGAGCCATGTGTTGGGGCAGAGACCATGGTCGAGTGGGCAATCAGTCACCCCTAATAGTGTGATGGTGCCGACTGGATTTTTTTTCCTATAAAACGCTTTAGTTGCTAAATTAGTCAGAAGAGATTAGGTTATGCTGAGGTGACAAGGAACTCCTAAATCGCAAGGGCTTACAACAATCAGATTTAATTCTCACTTGTTTTTCATGTCCATCGTGGGTGGGCAGGAGGCTCTGCTCATCATGGCTTCTCAGGGAATCAGGCTGAAAGGGAAGCCGTGCCAGAGGGAGAGAGAGAACTTTGCAGGGTCTTGCACCAGAAATGAAATGCTCAGGCCTGGAAGGGACGCTTTCCTTTCTGCTCACAACTCATTGTCCCTGATCAGTCCCAGGACCCCACACACTCACTCACCCACCCACCTCCTCACCCTCAATGAGTCCTGAGAGTGCAATTCAACGACATGCCCAGAAGGTGGAGAGCCAGAAAAACTTGATTAATTGACTAATGACTATCACAGATGTGTAATGCAGAAACTTTAATAACACAAATATTTGTGAGATAATTTTTAGCCATTGTCCTTCTAGGAAAAAAAAAAAAAGCTCTGTTTCTATAAGGCTTTGTATTCCTGATTAGCATGTGAGCTCCTTGAGGGCAAGCAGTGTCCCTTTCTCCTTCATTAGCTATCACAGGTCTAGGCCCCCAGGAAACACGATAATAGGCAGTATCATCAGAACAATGGCACTGACATGCTCACAGTGTGCTGGGCACTGTGCATTCTGACCATGGCACTTGTTAACACACCAGACAAGGTTCTCTGCACCTTTTATGGATCAATGCATTGAATCCTCACACACACAAAAATAATTAACTGTGAGGTAGGCACTGTTATTATCCCCACCTGAAAGATAATAACAGTGAGGCACAGAGAGGTTAAGTGACTTGCCCAGATCACTGTTAGGTAGAGACAGAACCCGGATGCATCCTGTGACTCCAGAAGCTGTGCCATCCTGTGAGTCTTCCCAATGCTGGAGGGCAGGGACAGGGCAAGAAAAGACAAGCTCCCTGCCTCAAGGACCTCACAGTCCACTGTCTGCAGCAGGGCACCCTCAGTGGAGCCCCTGTGGTGGGCAGAATATGTCCCCAAATATGTCCACATCCTAATCCCCGGAACTCTTACCTCATTTGGTAATAGGGACTCTGTAGATGTTATTAAGTTAGGGATATTGAGATAGGGAGATTATCCTGGATTATCGAAGTGGGTCCAATGTCATCACTAGGGTCCTTATAAAGGAAAGAGAGAGACAGAAGAGTCAGAGACACAATGATGGAAGCAGAGGCTGGAGTGCCGTGGCCACAAGCCAAGGAAAACTGGCAGCCTGTAGAAGCATTCCTCAGGAAAGAATAGATTCTCCCCTGAGTCTCCAGAAGGAAGCAGCCCTGCTAAGACCTTGATTTTAATCCCTTAGATCTCACTTTGGACTCTTGACCTCCAGAAATGTAAAGGAATAAATATGTATTGTCAAGCCTCTGAGGTTTTGCGGTAATTTGTTATAACTGCAATGAGGAAACTAATAGCTCCTCCCAACCCCTCCATATCTCTTCACAAACACATAAACTTCTATATGCCCCCTCACTCCAGCCCCCTTTGTCTCCCTGGGCTGCAGGCTGAGAAAGAGTCAGGAGAGAGATGGAAAGGATTGTCCCACCCCAGTTACCTTGGCATGTGACCTGCATTGCCTTCCCTGTTCCCAGGGGTCCTGGGCAAATCCTGGCTCTGTCTCTAGAACAGGGCTCCCCACCCACGGTCTTCTGCATCAGTCTCCCCACCTGCTGGTTTCTCCTTTCTCCCACACCCAGGCTGGTTTCCTGTGATGCCCCAGGGCTGGTGCGCTGCCACATCCCCACTGGCCAGGCTCCATTGTCTCTTCAGAGCCACTAGGAGAAGGGTAGCGCGTGCCAGGCAGGGGGACAGAGCCATAGAGAGACACATCAGATGCCAGGCTGAGAGGTCGGCAGAGGTGAGGGGCAAGGGAGACAGGAATAGGCAAGCACAGAGATACAGTGAGTCAGAGCCAGGAGAGGAGAAGCAGGGGGAGGAACTAGGCAGCAGAGGCACACAGCAAGCACGTCTGTTTTCTTTATCCACAGCAAAAATGGCAGCATGTGCAGGCAAAGAGTAAGCAGACAACTGGTTTACCAGAGTGGGCTCAGGCACAAATTCCTGGTCCAATCACCTGTGGCAATGGCAACGGCTCCACTTAGCATAAAACTCATGCCCTTCCCATGACCTGCAAGGCCTAGCATGCTTTGGCCCCTAGGTCCACCCAGGCCTCATTTCATAGCCCCCACCCCTGCTCCGATGCCCAGTGTTCCAGCCACTCTGGCCTCAGAGACTGCTGACTGCTGCAAGCACATTCCCACCTCAAGGCCTGGCAGGCCCCTCCCCAGATGAACCTACGGCTCTTTCCCTTCTTCCATTCAGGTCTCTGTGCAGGTCACCTCCTTAGAGGGCTCTTCCCTGACTACCCTTCCAAGAACAGTGGTCCACTACATCACTCTGTAACTCAGTTTTTCTCCATGGCATTTATCACAACCTGATACTAGACCATATAGTGTCTGTCCAATTTGAACTTAATGTGACAGTGTGTCCTAGTGTCTCCATATTGTGCTGTCCAATCTAGTAGCCAGGAAGCCTGATGGCTATTTGCATTTGCATTTATATTAATTAAAGAATTAAATAAAATGTACAGCTCAGCTGCTCAGTGGCACTAGCCACATTTCCAGAGCTCAGGAACCTCATGTGGCTAGTGGCTACCAGACTACAGATAGAGAACATTCTCATCTTCCCAACTTTGTGTCAAGAATCAACAAATGTAAAGCAGGAAGCACAGTGCAAGGAGCTTTGCCAACACAAGTAACTTCCTATTGAGTAGGTCTAATTACGAGTCCCTGTTCCTCCTTGCCTTCCGGGGCTCATGGCTGTGTCTCCTGCCCTCCCTCAGTTCAGTAGGCTCCCTCCTGGATGCTCCCACCCTACCTTACTCACCTTCCTGAATGCACTTACTGGATCCTAACTGCTTCTCTGTGTGCCTTCCCACAGCCGAATGTACCTTTTATTTCTAATACCAGAGAAACCAGGAAGGCTTCAGTCAAGGTTGGGTCCCAGTGGAGTTTCCATCCAATGTTGGGCCCCAGGGGAGCCTGTATTCCCCTGGCATCCGCAGGTGCCATGCCTGGTCAGAGGAACCACGCCCCTCACCAGCCCAAGCTGGTGGAGCCAGGTGGCTGTATCCTGTGGTTGCTGGGGCAGCAGCTCAGAAAAAGACACTCCTCTCTGTCCCTTCGTCTTAATTGTCACGTGGCTTTCTCATGCAGTCTTAACATACAAGTCAATATGTGGCCTTTAAAACTGTGGTAAAGGCTCTGCTTTGGGGGATGCATATATATGCTCAGAGAAAGCCTTATGCTGCCCCATAGTGCATTGCTCCCTTCTTTGGACAGGCACTTCTACCCTTCCTACCTACCTCCATCTCTGTGGTCCTGGCCCAGGTAACAGGACTCCAGGTAGGGACAGAGGAGCAGGGCCCAGGGCCAGATGAAGATAGGAGAGAAGGCTCCAGGTAGACTATGCACCTCCGCATACCCTTGAACCCAGCCTGCTCTGGATTCTGGCCATCTGATCGAGCCTCCAGGACTGTGCAGGAAGCCACTCCTAGCGGTTCCCCTTGCCTTCAACGTCGCAGACACTTCCACCCAGAGCTGTTGGGGAGTGGGCTCCTTCCACTCCACCCTCACCCTGTGTGATGCCAATAGGGGGAGCAAGTCCTTACACAGCTTCCTGGCTGGGAGAAGTGCTCAAGGAGGGCCAGGAACGTGGATGCACACTCAGCACAGCCAAGTCCGGGAGCCTCTCCCTCCATTCTACTCCCTGCATGAGCTTAAGGAGTCAGAAGTTGCATTTTCCCAGAGAGATCATCTCACACAGTCTTCGGGAAGCTTCCGATTGGAAATCAGACTAAGCTCCCACCCTAGACACAGGTAGGGTTGGTGGGGGTTAGTGTGAGCCAGCGGAGGAGTGCTGGGGGGGGTTGGGGGGCCTCCCCCCGCTGGTAGCCCGAGATGCTGAGAGTGGGAGTGTGTGAGGCCCGTTGCCAGGCTGTCCTAAGCTCCTTAATAAAGACCCTCCACCATCCTCCACCCCCTTGGGCGTGGGCCTGGGCCTGGGGAAAGCACCCCACCCAACCCCTTCTTCCTAGAGAAGAGCCAGCACACTGGCTCATAGGACAATCTTATGGCTGCAGTTGGCTGGAGCGGGGAATGTCCTTCCTGTCACCAGAGCTTTGGCAGAAGAGCGCTCCTTTTCAGGTGGGCGCTCCTGGCGGGGGAGGGCGGGCTTCTTTGTGACATATGATAATTGTCTCCACCCCACTATAGTCCAGGACATTGGCAGAACAGGGTTTCACTAGGAACCCAGGCTGCAGTTCCATTAATTCTCGGGTGTCTTTGCTCAGCATGCCATAGCTGGACCGCAAAGTGAAAAAACCCTGGAGGCCTCTCCTTCCACAGAGGAGGCGGGTAGTTCAGAAGGTTCAGGGATGTGTCTGAGATCATGCAGCAAATTAGGGCTGAGTTTTCCTGCTGATCAAACCAGTGATTTGGGGCTTTGTAAGCATGCCTTGGAGCCTGAGTGTGTGTACTTGCTCTGGCATTTGCACATGTGGTGTGTGTGCTCGTTCGCATGGCTGCCCGGGTTCTCTTGTGTCATCAGGTCAGAAACCTGCCCTCTCCCTCCCCTCCTTCAGGAGCTGCTGGTCTGGCTGAAGTGGGGCCTTCACAATGGTTGCACTTCCTCCGAAGCTCCAAACACCCAAATGGGTGCTTGCCTGGGGAAGTGGACGTCTGCCTGTCTCCTGGCCACACAGCACCCAAACTCCCTATTTCTTCACAGAATCTCCCAAAGTGTGAGTCTGGACAGAGGGCAGAGTCCCAACCCATGCTGGGAGCCAAGGGGGTACTGATGGGCCCCCTCCCCTGGCCCAGAATCTGGGCTGTGGGCACAGAAACTGTCTTGGCCAGAAGGTGTTTTTGTCCAGGATTTTATCTTTTACATTAACAAAGAGTAAAATTGATTAATTTTAGGAGGGTACATAGTTCTATGAATTTTAACACATGTGTAGATTCATGCAACAGCCACCGCCACAATCAGGACATTGAACAGTTCCACCACCCCAAAAACTCCCTCATCCTCTCCCTTTGCCCAGGATCTTGACCTGGCGGGAGTGACACAGAGAAGTGGGGACCATTAAAATTGTTCACCAGGTGCCGGGGTTCAGACAGGCTGGTGGCCAGTGTCCAGAGGCAGCAGCCCTGCCTTAGCTGGGCTGTCTCTGGGTGACTCTGGCTGCCCCCACGCTGGCCTTCCCGCTGGCCAGCTCTCCGTGCCTGCTTCTCCAGCTGGCTCATCACTGCGAGGAGCTATGATATGCCCTTCCAATAAATCCCCTCCTACCTTGAGTTAGAGCTTTTTTGTTTTTTACAGTTTACAGTGTGATCCCTGATGAATTCAGGTGGGAGTCAGGCCTGGGAGAACAATTCCCCAGAGATGTACTAGGCCAGAGAGAAATGGAACCTCTGGGGATTTCCTAGGAAAGAGAGATGCTCTGTGTGCGCGCGCGTGTGTGTGTGTGTGTGTGTGTATGGGGGGGGAGGTTGATGCCCCGAGATAGAGCTTACCCTAGAAGCCACACACCCCTACAGCACAGTAGCCCCACTTTTCCCTTGCCTGGGTCTTCCATTCCCCTCCTCCATCTAAGCCTGGGGCCAGAGACAGAACCAGCTGCCTTCCCCTCAGCGAGGAAGAGGAGCCCCTGCTGGGAAAATCTGGGGGAGGGGGATTATTTTCAATTTGGGGCCCCCTGCAGGCTGGAGCAGGGGCAGCGTGGGGGGCTGCCCAGCTCCTCCTTCCCGAGGTTGGTGGGGGAAGGTTTCCATGGAAACAGCAGCTCTGGCATCTCCAGAGATTTGGGGAAAAACTGACTCTAAAAAATCACCATCTTCATTTCAGGGGGGAGGGCAGCATAGCTCCATGGAGAGGAGGGGAGCTTCAGGGCGAGAGGGTTCTGGAGGAAGAGCTGGTGTCCCCTCTGGCCCAGGTCTGCCCCCATCAGTTCCCGAAGCCCCCTCACTTGCACTCAAGCTCTCTCTGCATTTTCTTCTGCCCCACCTCCCTCGCTGCCACCTCACATGCCTCCCATTATCTCTCCACTCAGGCCCCCTCCCCTCCTCCTGGTGGGATAGAGCCCGGGCCCTGGCCTCCCTGTGCTCCTCAGCACCCCGCCCCTTGCAAGCCCCGCTCCTCCTCCTCACGCCCAGGCCCCGGGTCCCAGCCCCCAGCGCACTGCCCCCTCCGCAGGACAGCTTTGGGGAGAGAAAGAGACACAGGTGAGGCGACTCTTGCTGGGGACTTAATCAAAGTGTCCGCAGCTTCTCCTATTCCTGTCCCCTCCCTGGGGAGAGTTTGAAGTGGGGCAGGCACCAATCTGTGTGTGACCGATGGAGGGGCGGCGTTGAGCACGCCAGCTTCGAGGCGTGCACAGACATGAAATCAACTGGAACACTTGCCTTTAAAATGACTTTTCCAGCAGTTTTCTTCCCCGGCCAGCGTCCCCCATCTCTGTCAAGATCTTCCTAAATTTTTGGTGCAATAGTGGACTTTGCTAGCTTGTTCTGGAAAAAGAACTCAATCCCTATCCTTTCCATATCCAAACCCCATCCCACACAAATAGTCATTCATTCATTCATTCACTCATTCAATAATTATTAACTCTGCTTGTTTTGTGCCAGGTCCTGTTCTAGTGGTGCAGACACAGATAAGATGGAGGGTGGGGTGGGGAAGAAACAGACAAAAATCCCAGCCCTTGTGGTGATTAGACTTTGAAGGAGTGTGGGGAAGAGAGAGAGAACAAATAAATAAGTAAAACACATCCTATTTCAAATATGAGGAAATGATCTGGAAAAAATAAAGCAGGAAGAGAGATGCAGAACGTTTGTGTCAGGGCAAGGAGTGGGTGGCTTGCAATTCTTTATTATTTTTTAATTTTTCAATTACAGTTGACATTCAAAAATGTGTTAGTTTCAGGTATACAGTATAGTGGTTAGACATTTATATAACTTACAAAGTGGTCTCCCAGTAAGTCTAGTACTGGTGGGTTGCCACTTTAAATAAGGAGCTCAGGAAGGGTCTTACTGAAAGGAGGTGCTTGATAACGGCCGGCAGAGGATGAGAGTGCGCCACACAGATTTCCGAGGAAAGCACACTCTCAGCAGAAGGAGTAGCACATGCAAAGGCCCTGGAGTGGGGGTGTGCCTGGCGTTTGCAAAGGATAGCAAGGAGACCAGTGTGGCCGGAGTGGGGAGAGGAAAGGGGAGAGCAGTCGGAGATGCCGAGAGGCGTAATGGTGAGGAGTAGTGGGCAGGGTGCCTGGGACGGATGCTCTGGACCTTGTGGGCCATTTTTGCTACAGTAAGGCAAGGTAAGGTAAGGGTTTTTTTTTTTGCTAGAATATTAGACTCTTTATCTTTCAACGATAATTTGTGCACGCTATGGGGCTCTTAAGCTCAAGGGGGAAGGGCTATAAGGGTGGCCTGAGCCTTTCCGCATTGTAATCACCCCAGATGAAGAAGCATGGCCTGCACACCTGTGGTTACAACCCTGCTTAATTCCCTGTGCGCCGCCACCCCCACCCCCCCACTGTACCATTTGAACTTGGACTCTGAAAGCTCTATATGTGTGTGTCTCTTGACCACAACCCAGAGGCCAGGGGCTGTCCTAAGGCCACACAGACAGGCCCCCTGCCCACGGCTGGGCCTCTGCCTTTCCTTCTCTCCCTGCCCCCACTGGCACCTGCGCCATTGTGATGCTAGGCGCTGCAACAGCGTCTGTGTAATTACGGTGATGATTTCACAACACGTGGCTTTCCCTTCTCTTATCACCTCCCAGTGCGAAATAAACCGTTCAATAATTAATTGACAAAGATGAACTTGTTGTCCTCAGCTCAGCTGGGAGGGGGGGGTTGGACACAGCCTCTGCAGACAAATGATGTGAGAAGTAATTGCCCTAAGAGAGGAGGCGAGAGGTATTAAGATCAGATTTGCAAGGTCCCTTCCAAGAGCCAGTGGGCACGAGATGTTGGCAACTACTGGGATTTACGTTGCTAATTCATCACTAATTAATGCTCCAATTGGGCCTGACAGGAGGAGAAATAAATGCTGAGGCATCTTCAGAGATAGAGAGACAGAGACTGGGAACAGAGAGACAAAGAAGGGAGGGGACACACAATGGAACACTCAAGAGGGAGAGATGCTGGGGCAAGGACATGGGGCAGAGATGCTGAGACAGGATTCCAGGTCTAAGATCCCAACTGTGTGTGTGGCTCAGATAGGTCACTTCCCCTCTTTGGGCCTCAGTTTTGTGCAGGAGTCTCCCCTTATCTTCAGGAGATACATTCCAAGAAGCCTGGTAGGCACATGAAATCACATAGTATTGAACCCTATATATACTATGTTTTCTCCTATATGTACATACATATGATTAAGTTCAAGTTATAAATTAGACATAGCAAGAGGTTAACAGCAATAGCTAATAATAAAATAGAATAATGATAACAATATGCTGTAATAGAAGTTACATGGATGTGGTCTCTCTCTCTCTCAAAATACCCCATCGTGCCGCACTCATCCGACCTGTGACGATGTGGGACGGGCCAGAGCCTGCGGAGCACAGCGAAGCGGGGGAGGCGTCCGGCTGCTGCAGGAGTGACTTGAACACAGCGCTGTGGTACCACGACAGTCACTCTCGTAACTGAGACAACTACTGAGTGTCTTACAGGCAGGGAGCAGATACAGTGCGGATACTCTAGACAAAGGGATAATTCATGTCCCACGTGAGATGGAGCGGAAAGGCTCCACCACGCTACTCTGAACGGCGTGCGATTTAAAATGTACAAATTGTTTATTTCTTTATTTCTGGAATTTTTATTTAATCTTTCCCGGCTGCAGTTGACCACGGGTAACTGAAAATGCTGAAAGTCAAACAGTGGATGGGGGAACTACTACAGTCCATAAAGGGGGCCTGGGAAATGAAGTTTCTTGATCTGAAGTTTTTCTAGATCTGATAATGCCACCAGCCCTAATTTCAGGACACACCCCATGCATGTGTGAGTGTGTGTGTGTGTATGTGTGCATGTGTACATAGGCTTCATGGCTGCCCCCCCGGTAGAAGCCATCATTGTTTCTTGCCTGGATGTTTACAGCAGCTTCTCCTCGTCTTTCTATGGTCATCTCTCCACACAGCAGCCAGAGGCATCTTTTAAAACAAGCCCTTCCAAGCCCCCGATCTGTGCAAACCTTTTCATCTCACCCACAGTAAAAGTCAAAGCTGTGAGGCAGGTTCTGAAGTCCTGCACCATGTGGACACTCTTGCTCACCCTCTCCAGCCATATGGGCTTCCTTGCTGTTTCCAGAACATGCCGGCCTCTCTCACCTCAGGATTCTGCACTCACTATTCTTGGGGCCTGGAAAGTTTTCCCTCCGCATGACCATGTGCGTCACTCCTCCTCTCTGTTCAGGTCTCTGCTGGTCTCCTCACAGAGGCTTTCCTGGACCCCCCCGTAAATGATCAGCCCCTTTCCCCATTATCACAGCGCTCACCACCACCTGACTTCTCTGTTTCACATCCGTCGCTCCGCTCTGGAATGTCAGCGCCATGAGCAGAGACATTGTCTCTTTTGTCTAAGGCCGAATCCCTAACACCTGGGTCAGTGCTGGGCCCTGGTTGGATATTATTTCAGTGAATATTACTGACGGAACCCCAGGATTCTATTTCAGGGAAGGTTTGGAAGATGCAAGACACAGAGAAGACAAGAGTGGGGGTCGGGGCAGGACAGGACAGAGTTGGACGTCGGCCACGTGGGAGCTCTGTCCTTTGTTCCCTTGAAGGGGTCAGCAAAGGTGAGCAGGAACTGAGGACAAACTCAAGAATGACTCAGGACAAAGTGACACCTCCTGAACTCCAGGATGGCCTAGGCCTGTCCCCAAGCCTCTGGCCAGCTGGCTGCTGCTTTTCGTGGCACAGAAATGCCCTCCTGAGGCTGGCTCCTTCAGACGGCGCCTGGCCACAGCTTCAGTGTTCCTGGTGCCTCCCCCTAGTTTAAGAGGGGATGAGAAACCATCCAATTGCTTCACAATAGGGGCCAGTTAAGTAAAATGAAGTCTGTCAATAGACTGGAAAATTAGGCAGGCATTTAGCAGGCTGAAATGAGAATTCTGTCGATACCTGGAGCTGTGTATGAAATGCTGTCGTAAGATCCAAGGAGGCCCCTGCTTTGGAGACATGCATGGATTCACTCTTCCTGCTGCATTTATGGCACACCTGCCGTGCGCGCGGCACCTTGCTGTGCCCTGGGGCCCAGAGGTGGGGATGACTAACCCTGGCCCTCTCAGGACACACACAGCCGGGCCTGGAAACAAACATGCCCACCGCTGTGGCGGGGCATGCAGTCTGTTTCTAGGAGAGGGGAGGCCCAATACATCAAGTCTTGGACTGCTGCTTACTGGCTAGGAGCCTGGGCAAGCTCCCAACGGTGCTAGAAACTCTTCCCCCCTCACGGTGCTGGGGCAGTCCTCAGCTGAGCCCAGGGCCTACAGTAATACTGTAGGTCTTCTTTCAGTGATACTGCTGGTAATTACTGTCAGGACATGCAGGTTATTGGTTAGAAACACAGTTCTGGAGTCAGACATCCTGAGTCCATATCTTGGCTCTCCCATTTAACTAGCTTTAAGCTTCTTAGTTTCCCAAAGTGTAGACAAGGGTGAAAGCACCTAGCTTGTAGCACCCCAGGATTGCCTTAGCTCATCCTTGCAAGGAGCTTAGCTTTGGCCCGCGCACCCTGAGAACTCAGTGAGTGCCTTCGCTTTCTGGGGCTGCTGTCACAAAGTACCACAGGCTGAGAGTCCGAACAACCAAAATTTCTTCTCTCATATTCTGGGGGCTGGAAGTCTAAGATCAACCTTCGTTCCTTCTGAGGACCACGAGGGAGAATCTCTTCCA
Source organism: Pteronotus mesoamericanus (assembly GCF_021234165.1). NCBI lineage: Eukaryota > Metazoa > Chordata > Mammalia > Chiroptera > Mormoopidae > Pteronotus > Pteronotus mesoamericanus. Next base: position 7,527,936 of record NW_026555085.1, read on the forward strand.
GGCCTGCTCCTAGGTTCAAAGGGTTGGCGGACAATCTTTAGCTTTCCTCGTAGATGGTATTTTCACACCTTTTTCCCTCTGAGCGTGTCTCTTTCTCTTCACATGGCAGTTTTTATAAAGACACTAGACATACTGGATTAAGGGACCATCGTACTTCAGCATGACCTCATTTTAACTAATTATATCTGCAGCAACCATTTCTAAATGTCACATTCTGAGGTACTGGGAGGTTATGGCTTCAATATATAAATTTGGGGGACACGATTGAACTCCTAACAATGAGCGTCGGCAGTGGTTATTGAGGTCGGTGAAAGGGGGAGCGCACTTCCCCGGGAAGGTGGGGGAGAGCTTCCTGCAGCAGGTGTCTGGGTGCAGGTTAGAAGGTGAGGATGCATCCGAAAGGTGGGGACGGGGTGGGGAGGGAAAGGCCATTGCATGCTGAGGGCACGTATCCAAATGCAGCTCTCAGGGTCCCGAAGTAAGTCAGGCTGTTATAAACGGTTAGAAAGGTGGTTTTAGTGCATAAGGTTATTTTTGTACAGTCTAAAAATCAGGGACTTGAGTAGCTTTGAGAGAGGTTGCACATGGCCCTCAAGTTAGTCTGAATGACTTTCTCTTGAGAGTCTGACAGCTTTAAGTGGCCTCAAGGGGTGTGTGTGGGGGAAAGTTGGGAAAGAAGAGAGGCCTGGGCCAGGCTGGGCTGTTTGGGGGCATCAGAGAAGGACAGGACCCTAACCAGGAGGTCCTGAGAACAGAGCCTTCCCCTGACCCCCAAGCTGCAGCCCCCCACCATTGGAAAGACCTTTGGCAGTGTCCTAGTGACGGTGCTGTGACTGGCTATGGCAGAGATGGGTTGTCAGCACGGACTTGAGGTGAAAGGCAGTACTGAGGAGCAAGAGGGTGTGGGATCTGCTTGTCTTCCTTTCTGAGTAGCTTGGACCCTAGAGCCTGGCCTTCGTCAGGTGGGCTACCCAGGCAGCTCTGGGAAAGTCGCCCAGGCTGTTCCCCGCCCCCGACCCCACATCAGGGTGTGGAGCTTGGGCAGAATCCGGAGATCTTTGCTGACTCGTGTCTCTGAGGGTCAGACCTTCCGTTTGCAACATGGTAGGATGGGGCAGCCCTTCACAGGAGGGAGGTTCTCACAGGCACGTGCACACACATGAAGGAGGGAGATGTTTTCTTTCGTCCTCTCTCCTCCCCTTCTATTTCTGAGCTCAGATTCTTGCCCTTGAGAAGTCCCTTCAGCCGCTTCCCGCTTCAGCTCTGCGGGACGGCGGCCCCGGAGGTCTCAGGAGCGCTGACAAGGATAACATCATGGTCACTCCCAGGACCCTCCCCACAGTAATGTGGGTTCTCCGGCAGCACCCTTCTATTTATGCGTATTTTTCCTGCAGCCCCCCCCTTTCTCCAGTCCTCGGATGAGGCGAACGTCTCGGCACCCCCATGTCTGATGTAAACCAGGATGACCAGCCTCTGTGGTGCCCGCCGCGCCATCTTGGGCAAGCAGCTCCCTACCAGCCCCGCCTCCCCGGCTGCAAAATGTCTGATTATGTGTCCTGCCTGCTGCATAGAGACACTGGGAAATCCTATGTTGACCATCTGCAAAAAGCACTTTCTCCCCTGGGTCCAGTGGAAGGGCTCCATCTAGGAGATTACTCGCCAGCTGTGTGCATATTCCATTGTTCGCCCTTTGAAAATATGTTGAAATCTACCCACATTATAAGCACATTGGTTCTTCAATTCTCTAGCTAGGGATTTATCCTACGAACTGATTCTCCGTCTTTGATTGGGTTCTCTGGAAAGTGTCCCTGAGGCAGAGCTTTGTGCTCAGGACATAAACTGCAGCAGGTTCTTGAGAGGAGCTCCTGTCAAGGAGTGAGGGAGGCAGGATGGGCTCAAGAAGGAATTGAATGGCCACACCAACCCTTGGGGGGCTCTGGGCTGGGACAGCTTCAGTGATGTCCTAAATTGCGGTAAGGGGGTGCTTGTGGACAAGTCAGTGGATGTTTATGCCCTAGAGAGGGGTGTAGCCCCGGGTGAAGGTCAGCGGAGGGCAGTGTCTGAAGAGGCTTGTCACTGTGAGCTGTCAGCAGCCACTGCGCCGGCAGCCGGGGAGAGAGAGCCAGGTCCTGCAGGAGTCTGAGCAGTGCGTTGCAATATGCACTCCACTTGCTTATCTGAGAAGTGACATGTGCACGGTGATGTGCATTGTAGCAATTTATTTAGCAAAAGATTGGGCAATGTCTGTCCATAGAGACGTAGTTAACTAAATGATGGTACATCCACAAAATGGAATTCTATGCAGCCATAAAGACAGACAAAGCTATTAGAATACTCATGTGGAACAATCCCGCAGATGCAGTCTGATGTGATGAAAGTGATGTGAAAAACAGCATAAGAAGAGTGCCAGCATTTGCGTCAACATTGGGGAGCGGTGGGAATACTATGTAAACATAATTTTGCATAAGGGTAAAATATCTCTGGTAAGGTTTGTAAATACTGTGAACAGTGGGTGTTTCCAGACTGGGGACCTGGTGGCTGGGGTCAGCAGAGAGGAAGGCTTCACTGTATACCCTTTTATATCTTCTGAATATTGAAACATGTTATTATATTACCTATTTACATAAAATAAATTATTTACTTAATATGTGTGTGTGTGTGTGTGTGTGTGTATTCAATTAAAAAAAGAAATCCAATGAAGAGGTTTTAAAGAAGAAGGGATGGAACCTTTCAGAAGCCAAGTGCCAGGGCGACTATTTTGGAGGCCAGTGGAGGCCCAGCGGAGACCTTTCCCTTGCCGGGAACAGGTGGGTCAGTGGACCCAGTGAGAAGAGGCAGTGGGCCTCTCTCTCTGGATCTGTAAAGGCAGAGAGGCCTGCTGTGGAGGTTCTGACCAAGGCCAGCTCCTTACAGGTTGTGTGGCCTTGAGCAAGGCCATCTAAGCTCTCTGAGCCTCCGTTATCTCGCCTGTTAAGTGGGGACACTATCAAGTGCCAAACTGCAATGAAAAACAACACACTAAATGTACAGACAGATACAGAGATAGATATTTAAAAAATAATGTTGAATGTGGGGAAAAAAAGAACAGAATTAAGGTCTGTAGCACAATATCATTTATGGAAATTAGAAACATGTTCTCAGGCAAGCCAACACTACATGTTTAACAAAGATAGACATACATATTCATGGACATGCAGCAAGTGTGTCAGAATGTGCTCTGGGGTCAAGGAGAGAATGCGAGTGGGGGTCAGGGATGTAGAAGAGGAAAGAAAATGAAGACAGAGGGGGCCTTGCACATACCAATGAGAGTACATGTTAAGTCAAGGGGAATGATTTTGCTTGGCGTCTGAGGTCCCCACTGCAAATGATGACCACTGTACAGGGACATCTCAAGTGCTCCCTGAGAGAATCTCTGAGGTGTGTCTGAGCACAGAGTGGGTACTTAAGTAAATCTTTTAAAAGTCAGAATCCTTACATGGATGTTTTATTGCCTTGCTCTTCATGCTTTTCTGCTTCAACAGCAACACACAAGTCAACGGCTATGTGTGAACATTGGCACCGGGAAAATAAAAGCAACCACAGGCAGTGGGGAGCAAGGCCAGAATTTATTCCAGACCTACCTGTCCCCAAAGCCAAGATTCTTTTCTACAACACTGCGACATGGCCCTCAGGCTGTACCAGTGAAAATCCAGTCATTGACAGCTCACAGATGACAGAGGCTTGGGCCTTAGCGTTCTTGGAGCTGGCTGGAGAGACTGGGCATGCCTATCTTCAGGGGGCTGGCATTAGAAGAAGGCATGACACAAGGTCTGTCTTTTCTCCCTGGCTGCTTTTAGGATTTTCTTTTTCTGTTTGATGTTCTGCAAGAAAAGTGTCTCTGAATAGCCAAGGACCATCTTTAGGAAGCCAGTTAGAACCCACTGGTTTCTGAACCCACAAAATTTAGGCAGACTGGCCAAGTGGTCTAAGTGAGACCTTTTTGTATTTATCCTGTTTTTCATTGTGCTTTCTGTCTCTGTGGAAACACAATGGAAATGGAAAATTTCCAACCATTATTGTTTCAAATAATTCCTCTTCTCTGTTTCCTTTCTTCTGAGACTCCAATTAGTCTAACACAGTATTTTACCCCTCTCTCATATTTTATGTCTTTGGCTTGCTCTGCTGCAATCAAAGTTCAGTTTTTTGCTCTGGTCTCCGTTTCATTAATTTTTTCTTCAGCTAGATCTAATCCTCTGTTTGACACAGTCATTAATTTGGTTTTATTATGAGTGTATTCTGTCCTTTCAAAAAATCTGAATTGTTATTTTTCAGATCTTTGTTATCTTTGCCATTCTATTTTTAATTTTAAAAATATTTTATGCATAATTATTTTGTACAGTGTCTAATTATCTTAGTAGCTGAACTCCTAGGGAATTCACATCTGTTGCTTATGGTTTCTGCTAACTCTCACTTATGGTGGTTCATTTTCTTAAGTGTTTGATGAACTTTGATCATGAGGGGATTTTGTTATTGTTGTTGTTGGCTTTGTGTGTGTGTGTGTGTGTGTGTGTGTGTGTGTGTGCGTGCACGCGCGCCCCTAACGTTTTCCTCCAGACAGGATTTGAAATAGCTTTTGTTGGAAGCTGGGTGACACTGGCCACCTGAGTCCCTGCTTAAAGCAGGAGTGTCAGACTAGTTTCTCTGCCTTTTCTGCAGTTATTCTGTTGTAGAGCTACTATCAACGTGTTCCCTGAGAGGAGTCTTGAGGATTCCCCTGACTTCTCCCAAGCCCCACATTATTAAATACAGTTTATTATCCTGGAATCTGAACTAGGATCCAAGTGTTCTATAGAGAAAGGGTGCTTTGGAGTGTCTAGTCCATCATGTTCCTACTTGTGATGTGTCTAAATGAGAAGTCCAGGTTCAAGTAATATTATAGGGGTTCAGAGTGGGACAGCCAGTTACCAAGGACTCGGGAATGATGGGATGGGGTGGAGGTTGCCAGAAGAACAACGTCCCAGACATTCTCTCCCGGCAGGTAGTCTAGTCCAATAGATCTAAGGTGGGGCCTACAAATTTTAAACCCCCTTCCCACTTCATGTGACCCAGATGCTGACAGTGCAAGTCTCCTACAAGAAGCTCTGGCCTACAACACTCAAAAAAGACTTCATGGAGGGAGCTGGCTTTGACCAGAATCTTAAAGGGGCTCAGCTGAAGAAGGCAGACAAGAACAGGGAATAGACAGCCTAGTTTGTCCAGAATGCAGAGTCCAGTCAGCCGGAAAGTAGGAAAGTAGGAACCCCCAATGGTGAAGACCCTGAAATCTCAGACCTGGGATTTGGGGCTTTATCCTGCACAGTCCTGGGAACCACTGAAAGCTCTTGAGGGAGGAGATGCAGTGACAAGTGCAAAGTGGGATTTTAGGAAACAAAATCTGACAGCAGGAAGCTGGATGAACTATATTCCTGCAGTTACTGACTTACTATGGAGAATAATTAACTAAATCACACTGTTATTTTAACAGAGTGGTGGGAGTTATTTTAGAAAGAGGAACAGGGACTACCTAATTCTCAGTGTTCTGGGCTGTCAGCTCCTGGAGCCTGGGGGAGGGAACTGAACAGACAGATCAATGCGCCTTCCACAGGCCGCATGATCCCCCTGGCAGCACTGTGTGGATTTTGTGGGTATGGGGCTCAGCCGATCTTAACGGGACTCCTGAAGATGGACCTTGGCTACTAACATAAACGAGTGCATCGAGGCCCATGTCCCTGCCTTAGCCTCTGCAACCCCAGAGGGCAGGCAGCTGTCATGTCACTTGATGGAAGACCTGAAATACTGCCACCACAGTAAGGCACATGGTAACAGTTACACTGTAGTAATAGCTCACCATGAGTACATGATGGCTTTCAGCTTACCGGCTACTTCACTGACAGCATCACATTTAACCCCACAATAATCCCAAGTGGTGAGCTCTCTTCCCTCTCAAGTTCACCCATTTTTCTCCCTGGGCCTCTGAGCTTCAAAGAGTGGCTCACCAATCAGGACTGGTTAGAAATGTAAGATCTCGGGCCTTACATCAGACACTCTAGATCACATACACATTCAAACAGCCAAAGTCCTAGGCTCCATAGTCTTGAGGTCCCTCCTAATTCTGCTGAGTTTTTAGAAGCTGGCTTTAGCAATTATTATGAAGAAAGCTCCCAGATTTCTCCATCTAGCCTCAGAAAACTCTCATTTGGAGTGGAAAAGAGTTATAAAATGGGAAGGAGCAGCAGTCTGAGCCCGGGGGGGGGACTTCAGTCTGGAGTGGCAGGGAGCCCCCCAACCCATAAAATTGAGAGGCAAGTGGTCTGCCAGGGAGTGGCTGTGTTTCCAGGACCCTGCAGCTCCCTCCTTCCCAGATGTTCACTGGCTGCCTTTCTCTGACCCACCTCCCATATTAGCAGCCCAGGGCTAGCCAGACAGGCAGAAAAAGGCCCATTTGCCTGGCCACAAGGAGACCTAAGTGGACAATGACCCAGATGGCTAGAGATGTTGCTCATCTCCCATGCCAACTCGAAGTGCCTCAGCATCCTTGCGGCAGCAAGAGGCTGAGGGGTGTGTGTATTGTGTGTAAGGAAGATCACTGCCTCCCGAGAGAGAGGCCATGATCCCCACCCCCAGCAGGACTGTGGGCGTCATTGCCAGGCTCTCTTCAAACCCCGGAGCTGGCCCTGCACCACTCTGCCCTCAGCTCACTGCAGGACACCGCATTCCAGAAGAAGTTTGTGGGCTCAGAAGTTTGTTTCTGCTCCTCTGGGGGAAGGCTGGGGCACTTTTATCCATCAGTCCATCACCCCTTGAGGCCACTTTCCCACCCCCATCCCAACCATTATGTTCGCCTGTCCTTCCCAGGGACCCATGGGAGCCAGTGAGCTGTGCGATGAGAGAGGTGCCCTAGTAAGAGCAGCAAAAACTATGTCCCGGTAGCAGGGGTGTGGGAAGGCAGCACTCTTCCTCCCAGGTCCACGAGACCATCCTTGCCCCCTCACTCACCTCTGCAATAAGCACATACTGAGCGCCTCCATTATGCACCCAACCCAGTACTGGCCTCAAACATATCAGGCAGGGATGCAGCCACCCAGAAGACAGTTAGACATGAATGCCAGAGGATGGGAAACAATCTCAATATGCAGAAGTAGTGCGATGCCTACATAAAGCATGATACATACATGTTCTAGCTAACTATTGCTGAGTCCAAAACTTAGTGGCTTAAGACAACAGCGATCATTTATTTTTCCCACATATCTGCAATTTGGGCAGGGCTCAGCAAGGCAGCCGTGTGCTCTCTGTGGCACCAGTTGGGACAACTCGATTCAGTCTGGAGGAGTCACTTAAAAGTCACTTCTTCACCTGGCTGGCAAGCTGGTACTGGCCTTTGGTTAGGAGCTCAGCTGGGGCTGGTGTCCCAGGCTCCTGCTCGTCTCCACATGAACCTCTTCATGACCCCATGGGCTTCCTCAGAGCATGGTGGCTGGGTTTCAGGAAGGCAAGTTGGAATTTTTATGATTCATCATGTAATGTTTAGTGGCAGTTACAAATGTCAGCCCAGGTACTGGGAAGGGGGACTCAGATACCGCTTATTGATGGGGGAGTGGAGAGGTCCTACAATAGCTTATGAGGTGGGAGCTATTGTTCAGCCATTTTTGGAAAATACAACCTGCCACAAGCCATAATATGGAATCCCATACAATCATTAACAGATTTATATTATCGAATGGAAAAAACAAGTTATGAAACATTTATAAAAAAGAGAAATTCTTATGCATATTTATGAGAAAAAATCTTGGAAGGATATACACCGAAAAGCTAGCAGTAGTTTTTCCTCTGTGCTTTTTGCTTTGTTCTTTCTCTCTAATGCATTATCTAACTTTTTGTTTTTGAAACAGGCATGCATTATTTTCCTAATTAAAAAAATACAATCTATTTCTATGTTGAACAACAAATAACAACACAAAGGACATAATTAAGAAGTAAATGATATGAAACAAGTGAAGTGCCTAAACAGGAGGAGGAGGAAGTTCTTCATGCTGGACTTCTCGAAGGCTTTCATATTCTGATGTGCACCAGGAATCTACAAGGTGGGATTAAGTGATAAATCATTTTCCACTTTTATTTGACCAAGAAAGAGTGTGAGCAGTGTGTGCATAGGTGCACACATGGGGTACGTGGGTGCTGTGTGCGTATTGCAGTGCGCATGGGTGTTTTGTTGGATGCACAGGTGTGTGTGTTTATATACATGTGTGTCTGTGGGCATGGTGTGTGTGCTTGCTGTTACAAGCTGTGTGCGTGTTGTTGTGAGCATGCATGTGGCATCTCACAGCGCCTGTGCTGCTCCAATACACTTTGGGCACTCTTGGTCCAGACAGAAGTGCTCCCGGGCTCTGTGGAGGAAGAGGGCACTTCCCCTCACCTGCAAGCCCCTTGCCTCTGCTTTTGTCCCTTTTTTTCTCCCCCATAGTCTCACGCCTCTTCCCTCAGCGCAGCTCACTAGCAGCCCTCAGCCTCTCACTCGTGGTGGAGATTGGGGAGCCGAGTCTCCCTCCTCTCTCCTGCTGCTCCCTCATGCCTTCTCCTAAGCCCTTGACAAAAGTTGCAGGGTATGGATACGGAAAGCAAGTTGATAGCAAAACTACCCTGGCAAAACAGGAATCAAGAGAGAACAGGAGATTCCCAGAAAGTTTGACAAACGGCATTTAAATCCCTCTCCAACAAGGCTGTTCTGTGGTAAGCACCTCACCTGCCTGGTTCAGGTACGCAGACAACGCTCAGTGACCCGTGGTCATTGCTTTGTTGTTATGTCATGACTCCTCCCCTCCCGCCTCTTACACACAGAGACGACATCACACACACCCGCACACTCAGCTCGGGCTGTGGCCGCTTCAGTATGAACTCCCAACAGAAGCCTTAACACCCAAGGATTAGACCAAGCTTTCTGCTCCCTAGAGAAATTCCCCCACATTTATACACAGAGATGTGGACAGGAAGGTTCCTAGCAGCACTGGAAAAGCAGAAAATTTGGAAACAAATTAAATGTCCATGAACTGCAGAATGGATAAATTACGGCACAGTCCCACAGAGGAATACCGTGCAGCTGTCGGGCTAAGTGAACAAGGTCCACACGCATAACATGGACAAATCTCAATATAATAATATTAAAAGGAATAAGTAACAGAAGAATTGCACACAATGTGATATCATTTATATAAAATTTAAAAACATATAGAATACAACATATGTGGTTTTGCTGAGTAGGCATATAGAATAAAAGTTTTTTTTAAAAGCAAGGAAAGACAAACAACACATTCAGGTTAGTGGTTACCTAGTAGTTATTAAAATATTTTCTCTGGGGATGTGAAGCAGGTGGGAAAAGATACACAGGAAGAACAGAAGGGCCATCAAGTGTGTTGCTAATATTAATTATCTATTGCTGAGTATCAAATTATCACAAAACTTAGCAGCTTAAAGCAGCATACATTTATTATCTCAGTTTGATATGATCGTGTGGATTTTCTTCTTTGGTCTGTTAATATGACGGATTACCTTAGTTGCTTTTTGAATATTAAACCAGTGTGATGTTCCTGGATAAACTCCCCTGGGTCATGATGTGTTCTTCTTTTCATATACATTGCATATTCAATTTTGTAGTATGTTGTTTAAGATTTTTGTTTCTATGTTCATGAGGGATATATTGGTCTGTAGTGCTTTTTTCTTCTACTGTCTTTCTCTGCTTTGGGCATTTGAGTAATGCTAGTTTTATAAAATGAGTTGGGAAGTTTTCCCTTCTCTTCTGTTTTCCAGAAGAGATTGTGCAGAATTGGTGTTATTTCTCTTTAAAATGTTTATTAGGTTTCACTAGAGAAACTGTCCAGGCCAGGAGATTTTTTTTTTCTTTTTCTTTTTCTTTTCCTTTTCTTTCTTTCTTTCTCTCTCTCTTTCTTTCTTTTCCCTTTTCCTTTCTTTTTTCTTTTTTGCAGGTGAAGGGGGTTAAACTATAAGCTCAATTTCTTTAATGGTTACAGGATTATTTTGGTTATTTCTAGTTACATATTTTTCTTGGATACACTTTGGTAGTTTGTGGCTTTAAGGACTTGGTTTATTTCATCTAAGTCAAGGGCCATCAAACTTTTTCTGTAAAGAGACAGAAAATATTGCAAGCATTTTGGGTCTCTGTTATTTGGGAGCTATTCACCTCGGCCTTTGTGGGGTAAAAACAATAAATGAATGAGTGTGGCTATTGTATTAGTTTGCTGGGACTGCCCATAGCAAATTACTAGAACCTGGGTGGCTTAAAAGAACAGAAATTTATTCTCTCCCAGTTCAGGGGCCTAGAATCCAAAATCAAGGAGTCCTCAGGCCCTGTTCCCTCTGAAGGCTCTAGGATATAATCCTTCCTTGTTTCTTCCAGCCCAGACGGCATAAGCCCCGTCTCTATCTACTTCAGTCTTTATATGGCCTTCTTCCCTCTGTATCTCTCTGTATCTCCATATCCAAATCTTCCACTCCTCTCCTTACAAGAACACCAGCCACATTAGATTTAGGTCCTATCCTAAACCCACGTGACCTCCTTTTAACTAATTATACCTGCAAAATGCCTATTTTCAAGTAAGGTCACATTCAGAGGAGTTTCTAGGTGAATATGAATTTTGGGGGGGTGGGGGGGAGGTGGGAACTGTTTAAACCAGTATGGCCATGTTAAAAAAAAGTTACAAAAACAGGGGGTGGGGCATATTTGGTCCATGGGCCATAATTTGCTGACTTTTGGTCTAAGCTGTTAAATTTATGGACATAGAGATGTTTGTAGCATTCTCTTATTGTTTTAAATTCTATGGGGTTGACAGTGAAGTTCCTTCTTTCATCCCTGAATTGATAATTTGTATCTTTTTTCATTGTCAGTCTAGCTATAGGTTTATCAATTTTATTGATTTTTTCAAAGTACTGGATTTTAATTTAATTGATTCTTCCCTATTGTTTTCCTAGTTCCAATTTTACTGATTTCCACTTTGATCTTTATTTACTCCTTCAGCTTACTTTGAGTTTATTTTACACTTTTTTTCTAGTTTCTTGAATTCCCTCAACAATTCTCTAGTTTCTTGTTTCTTGAAGGAAAAAGTTTAGATTGTTGATTTGAGACCTTTCTTCTTTTTTAATATAAGATTTTTAATTATATAAATTTTGTTCTAAGCACTGCTTTAACTGCATGCTACATGTCTTAATATGTTTTACTTTCATTTTCATTCAGTTCAAAATATTTTTTCTTTAAGTTTACCTCTTTGATCCATGAATTACTTAGAAGTGTGAGCTTTAATTTGCAAGTATTTGGAGATTTTCCAATAATCTTTCTGTTACTGATTTCTAGTTTAATTCACCATGTCAGGAAATATACTTTGAATTCATTTTTTAAAAATTCATTAACACAAATGTTCAACTTTTGGTATTGTCCCATAGATTTCTGAATCTGTTCATTTTCTAAATCTTTTTTGTCCGTTGTTCAAATCGAATAACTATTAATCACTCAGTTTCATTCACTCTTTCCTCTGTCATCTTCACTTTGCTATTGAGCCCATCCAGGGAATGTTTAATTCAGTTATTGAATTTTTCAATTCTAAAATTTCTGTTTGGATCCTCTTCCTATCTTTTATTTATTTTCTGAGACAGTCTACCTTCCTATTTATTTCAAGAGTGTTTACCCTAACTTCTTGCAGTGTGGTTATAATAGCTGCTATAAAATCTTTGATACTCCAATATCTGTATCATCTTGAGGTTTCATCTGTTGCTTTTCTTTTCTTTTGTGAGTTAAGATGTTCCTTGTTCTTCATATGCCAAGTAATTATGGATTTTATCCTGGATATTTTGGGTCTTGTTCAAATCCTAAGAAGTATGTGGGTTTGCTGTTGTCATTGTTGTTAGCAGGTAATCAACCAAATTAGGTTTAGGCTGTGAGTTCTCACCTGCCTTCTGTGCGCTGTGATTACAAAGTCAGTTTAATCTTCAAAGAGTTTGCAGTACTTCAAGGGACAGTGTGCACTACCCTGCTGGGAGTTGGGGGTGATGTGGACTGTAGCTCAGCTCTTAAAGCCTGGATAAGCTGTTTAGGACCAGATTTAGGCATTCACAGCTCAGAGGTGAGGCCTGGAATTTATACACGAGTATATGGGATTAGTGTCTGGACTCCCTCCTCTCAAAGGTCTATGTGACACTTTCTAGATGGTTGGAGCCGCCCTTCCCAGACCTCCGGCCAAAAGTCTGGGGTTATCGTTTCCTCCGCTCTGCCACATTCTTTTCACTACTGCCTCTGTGTTCAGGACCAAGTAGTGAGAAGACACACACACACAAAATTAATGGGAATTCACCCTATGTTTTGGGGGTCACAGCTACTCTGGTGAGAGATCAGAGTCTCCCTCTCTCAGAGATTTAGGCCCCTAACCTGCTCACTAAACTGCTCTCATTGTGCCGCCATCACCCACTGCCGCCACAGCGTCACCTAGGGGCTGGGGCCAGAAAAAAGAAAAGAGGAACACCCTGCCCTGGGATTCTCCCCACTGTTGATAACCCACAGGAGTCTCCTTTCCCAGTCCTCGGTCCAGAAATAGAGAGCTTGTCATGAGCTCTTTCTGTCCACACCCAATGCGCACGTCTGAGTTCCAAGCTCCCTTTAAGTCCAAGATGGGCAATGCCAGAGAGGTGAAACTTCTACTTTTTCCTTGATCTACCTGCCATCATTTACTTTTCAGAACCCTCTGATACCTTCTCCATGAATTCAGGATTTATAGTTTTATGCCTTGAAGAGACAAGGTAGGTGTATGCTTACTTTACCTCTTCAGGACCAAATCGCAGATTCTTATTGAAGAGGAACTGCCCAACTCCATTTGCTGATGTCTGGAATTGCACCATTAAGAAACCCCATCACAACGGCAGCCATATAGTTAGTCTATTTCTAAGGACCATGTTACCTATAAACTCACCCAACAACTACCCCAAGGCACAAGCTGCCACAAACATACTGATGCAAACACCCAGGTCTCCCCCTTCTCCACTCACCTCCTCCCCAACCCTCCTATGTGTTCAGAAGGAAAGGTCTCCCCACCTTGAGACAGAAGAAGGGAGGAACTCCTGCCTGCTGGCAACTCTGTCTCCCTCGTTGGTGTCTGGCAGAGCCCACACAGTAGGAGTGGCGAACCCAAGTCAGAGCCTTGGAGAGTTCCCATCACTCTTGTGGAAAGGAAGAAAAGGAAAGCTATAAACCTGGGTGGGGCTGTGGGACAGGGCTTCCCACTCTGCCATAATTTAATTGCCCGTTCATGTGTCTGTCTCTGTGGCTGGGGAACTTCTTCAAACGAGGCCAGAGATTTATTCCCTGCTTATCTCCAGAGCCCAGCACTGTGCCCCAAATCATCAGGTAAGGGGAGGAGAGAGTGTGGGGGATCGTGCAGAAGTATTTATGGGAAGCCTAGAAGCAGTGCTCATTACCTTCACCCATGTTCTGTTGTTCAGAGCTCAGTCACGTGGCCCGACTGAACTGCAAGGGAGTTTGGGAAATGTAATCTTTCTGCATACCTGAGACAGAAATGACAAGGCTTTGTTGAATGTATTGTCTCTGTCACCCATGCCTTCCTCTTCTCAGCTCTGAGGCTTCACAGATACTCTCCCTCTTACCTTGGAACGCTTCTCATCAGTCCCTGCCAAATCCTTCTCATTCTCAGAGGCCATACTCAATCTCTTCCTTGAAGCCCTTCCTAATTGCTCTCTCCCCTGAATGGAATCACCCATAACAGATCATTTAACACAGGGTTGCCTTGCCCCTCTTGGTTTGTTTTATGTGTGCAAGTCTGAACAGCAGCTGTGGGACACTGAGAAGTTGGGGGCCATGCTTATTATATACATATATTCAAAAATATATTAAAAAATGGCACAGACTGAAACCCGATAGGATGCAATAAGGAGAACACAGCATCACTTCTTTGTAATGCTTGCTAGACAAATTGAAATTGAGAAACATTGTACAAAATAACTGGCCTATAATCTTCAAACATGTTGAAGTTATAAGACTCAAGGAAAGATCAAAGAACTGTTTCAGAATGAAGGAAGCTTCACATGGCAGAGACATGGCAACTAAATGCATCACAAATTTGGACTGCAACTGTTGGTTATAAAAGACATTATAGGGAGAGCTGTCAAAACCTGAAAGGGGTCTGAGGATCAGAAAGTACTAACGTATCCGTTTTAATTCCCTGATTTTGGTGGCTGTGGTCATGCAGGAGAAGGCCTTGTGTATAGGAAATCCTTCCATTTAAAAATGATGAGACGTTAGGTATGCAACTTATTCTCAAATGTTTCAGGAAATAGTTCACCATACTTCCCATTCTTCTGTGAGTTTGTCATTGTCTCAAAATAAAATTAAAGTGCTTGTTGGAAGAAAATGTCAGTAAATCCCAAAATACAGGCAAAAAAGCACACTCCACAGGCAAGCCCCTCAGTCACCACCCCTGTGCCCGGCCAACGGTCTCAGCCATAACCAGCACTGCCATGGCGCTGGCTGTTGATGGTCCACGTTGCAGCCATTTCTCTCCTCTTTCTCCTGAAGAACCCCGATCCTGGAGTGGCCCAGCAGTGCGCCCAGCCTCAGAGGATGAGTCACTTGCCTCGCTGGGTGTGACACCCCACCCCTCTTTGCCAGGCACGGCAGTTTCTGTTCCAGGCGATGACCGGCAGGGCCTTCAAACCCTCCTCCAGGGGGGGGAAAACTGGACAAAATATATTTTAAGAAATAAGCCTAAACATCTCAAAACAAAGATGAAAAGGCAGCAGGGAATACAACATCAAGCTAATTTAGGGATGAAAGCTTATAACCAGAGAGGTAAGCACCAAAGCTGCTTATCTTGAGGTTATTTGCAGGCACTACACACTTGGGATTTGATTCAGGGGAATTTCTGGATGAGGGGCACAAAAGTCAAGATCCACCAAGGCCCAAGGTGGGTGGATCTTCCAGGAGACCCTTCCCACATCAAGCTGGGGCCTCAAAGGGCATGCCTTGGGATGAGGGTGCCAGAGACCGGCTTTCCCAATCTCCTTGCATCGAAGGGCGACCGCAGGCCCGAGTCCCGGCTGAGGAGACATATGGGAAATCTGTGGGGCACTTTCTGGGAAGGACTCCTCTTTCTGATGAAAGGAGATAGGACATCAGGAGGGCTTTCTTCTCTCTCCTTCCTCTCAGCTCCAGGTGCTGCCTTGAGATGCTGCAATGTAGTTCTCCAAAAGCCATCTGTGACCACGAGGTGAACACTGCGAACACACCGAAGATGCCACAGCAGAGGGATCTGTGGAGAGCCTGGGTCATTGACCCCCTGGAACCAGCCACTTCCAGGTCTTTTGCTATTTGAGAAAAATAATTTAAGGCCACTTGGGTCTAATATTCTATTCCTTTTGAAGGAAGGCATGTCTCTGGACTGAAACAACCACATACACGCCTCAACTGCACGACGGGGCGCTTGCCTACTCCCACCTCTATCGCTCACCCACCCTCAGAGCCACAGGAAGAGCCGCTCTGTGAATCTAGGGGGCTCCCAGGCAGAACATGGAAGGTGGCGGATAAGTGAGTCAAGCCCAAGGTCTTCACTCCGTGGGTTCAGAAAGTTTACAGCTGTTTATACGTGTCCCTTGTCTCCTCTGCCACAGGGTCGATGACATCCAGGGTTAAGAGGGACACCCCCATCCCAGTCTCTGCTCTCCCTCTTTGCAGGGTTTGAACGCATCTCTGTGAAGTGGGGAGATGGATCCCTGCAGTGCCTGTGTCTCAAGAGCAATACAGGGTTGGCTGAGAAAACCCATGTCCTATTAAACCTCTTACTTCTTCTTGGTGCTTTACACTCTTCATCCCCTTCAGTTTAATCTGCAGAACACCCAGCCTCAGGAGGTCAGCATTATTAATGCCCCATTTATAGACAAGGAAAAAAAGGCTCACTAAGCCCAAACGGTGACTTGCCCAAACCACACAGCTTGACTCAGATCTGTCCAACTCCAGATCATTGCCTCCAACCGCCCACTTCACCCCACCTCCTGCCTCCACCCCCACTGAGCAGCTAGTAACATGGAAGGGTAGATGGGCAGCTCAGGGAATGGGCGTATGTAAGGGTAGGGCCAATCAGGGAAGACTTCTTGGAAGAGGTAGGGTAGGCCAGGCAGTGAAGGCTGCGGGGCTGGGGGAACGGGAGGAATTAAAGACAGTTTCCTAGAGGCAACTGAGTCAGAGCCTTGTAAGAAAGGCTCTTGTCAGAGCTTGGAAGGAAGGGGTGCCAGTGGGTATAACGGTGAGGGAGAAAGAGTATGACCTGGGGTTAAGCACCCAAACTCAGGAGTCAGAGGGCTGGATTGCCTCCTGGCGCGGCTACTTATCAGGTGTATGACTCCAGACAAGTTCTTTAACTTCTCTGTGCCTCATCTTTCCCTTCTGTAAAATGGAGGTGATAATAGCACACACCTTAGCACTCTCAGCGACAGCAATGCCCAGTACTTGGTAAGTGTCATTATCGAAGCTTTCCTTCGCCATTGCCCTCCCCACTCCCTGCGGATTTGTTGGCTGCTCTGGCATATCCCAGAGAGCTCCTCAGTATGCCCCACCCCTCGAGGCCTTGGTCTTTCTGCTGAAAATGCCCACTGCCCCTAAAACTCTACCAACCTGGGCTTCCCTAACCCCGGCCCCCTCCTCCCTCCCCAGTTCTATGTGGGGGAATGGGAGAGATAAGAACCAGCAGCTTCAATTAAAACCGAGTCGCTTGAACAATAATGGAAAAGTAATTGAGCTAAATTGAAATGTAATTGGAAAAAAAAAAACAATCATGGCTTAACATGGATTTAGAAACCAGGCTGGGGGCTGGGACCTCTCCATTCTCCAACCTCCAAATCCCCTTATCTCTTCCCCATTCCTTAGGGGCCTCATCCCCTCTCAGTCCAGAGTCCCCGCAAACTCCTCCCTATCATCCTGAGCCCCGCTTCTGCTTCCCCCAGCTACCCTAGGCAGCTCTTCTCAGTCAGGGGCAGTTTTGTGTATGCACACATTCTGAGGGACATTTGACAATGTCCGGAGACATTTTTGCCTGTCTCCAAAATGGGTGGTGGGTGCTCCTGGCATCCAGTGAGTAGAGGCCAGTAATATAATGCCCATAACAGCCCCCACAGCAAAGAATTATCCAGCCCAAAGTGTAGATAATAGTGCTGAGGATGAGAAACTGCCCTGCTCCCCCTCTCCATTCTGCCATGGCCCCCAGCCCTCAACTAAAGGGCCTCTAATTTCCTCTCCCGCTCAGCATCAGGGAGACACCTCCCTGCTATGTGTCCCCTGAAAATCCCAAGACCTTGACTCTCAGCAGAGTGAAGGGCAGATGTCCTTCCCGGAGCCTCCTATCTCCACCCGCCCCCACGGGACTCCTCCATCACTCCCTCTCTTCCCGAAACCCTCCATCACTCCCTCTCTTCCCGAAACCTTCCCCCCCTCCCCTTCCCCCTCTCCCCTTCCCCCTCCCCCCTTCCCCCTCTCCCCTTCCCCCTCTCCCCTTCCTCCTCTCCCCTTCCTCCCTCGCACTCCCTTCCCCGGGCCCATCTGGAAGCCAAGGAGTGGACAGGATGAGTTTTAAAGCTCTCTTCCATCCCAGTCATTCAAAAGGGCCTCAGAAGGCTGTCCTTGGAGAGACCCTTCGGGGGCCCAAAACACCACGGCTTCTCCCTGTCCTCAGGCCCCTTGCCCTCTGCCCACACCTGAGTGGTGGACCTGCCGCCCGCAGAAGCCAGACCTGGCTCCCCGCTTCCCCTCCATCTCCATCTGTCTTTCTCCTTTCCCACCCCCTCTTTCAGTTTGGGTGTGTGTCTCGGGTAGGGGGACTTGGGGGGCTGGGAGGTGAGCAGGAGGTGCCTGTTTGGGCTCCTGATAAACTCGGGAGTCAGCTGGCGTGAAATGAAGAAATATGGCTCCCGGTAAATATTTATTTTCTATCAGAAATTAGCAAACCAAATGTAATTAAAAACAACTCTGTGCGCGCCTTTCCACTCCCACCCCCAACCCCAAGTCTAGAAAATGACATCTCAGAATAGCGAGTCATGAAGACTGCGTCCTAATTAGCAGGCTGCCCCTGCTGCTGAGGCTGCCTCCCTCAGACTCCCCAAGAAGCTGCTGGTACCAAGTGTGGGCCCAGGCTATTGCAGCCTCTGCAGGTGCCCCCTCCTTTGGCCCCCACCCAGGTCTGGAGGGCTTCCATCCTGAGCAGGGCCAGACAAAAGTAGAAGGAGAGTGAAACAGACCTCTCATCAGTGAGTCAGACAGGGGGGGATCCCTCCATCCCCCTGCTCTGGCCTCTGCTCGGCTACCTCCCATCCCCCAGGGAGGTGCAGGGGCTGCTGGTTGAGAAAATGGCTTTGGGAAATCAGCAGAACCTGATTCCCTTGCAGTCTGGCTGTGTGACCTTGGACATGTCCCTTTAATCCTCCAAACCTCTGTTTCCCCACTTGTAAAATTAAGATTGAGAGGCCTACCCTGCAGAGTCACTGGATATAAGGAACTGCAGCCCCCAGGAGGACAGTTGGTGATGAAGAATTTCCCAATGCCAAGAGCATGAGGCTCTTGGAAGCTAGGAGTGTTTTTATGCATGACATGTTAAGTTAGTGAGCTCCCCGCACTGCACCTCCTCGCCCCACCCATGCAGCACAGTGCTCTGGGCTGTCGGGACAGAGCAGCGATCCATGATCCATGCAAAGTCTCTGCTCTCAGGACACACCTTCTGCAGTAGGCGTGGCACAGAGCAGGTGCTCAGTAGCGGAGTGTGTTCTCTCCGGCTGCCTCCCTCCATGTGACATCCCAGCCAACAGTGTGGTCACCACGGAGGCTGGGTAATAGCTACTCCTCTTTATTGAGCACCTACTATGTGCTTGGCACTGTGCTAGGTGCAGCTCCTGCAGGGTTGCTCAGCTAGAGGGCTTGCTTCCAAGTCCAAGAAACACGTGGCCTTGGGATGGGATCCCAGGCAGGCAGAGACGCCCACCCTCCCTGCTCTCTACCTCCCTGAGCCCAGGCTGTGGGCTGCTGTGCTCAGTAAGTATTTGGGACCCACCTTCCAGAAATGCTGTTTCCTTCCTGTCAGCACTTCTATTTAAAAATCAAGTGTCCTAATGTCAGCCCCACTCACAGGGTCTCTGTAGCCCCCTTTTTTGACCTGGACCACACAGCCCTGCTGAATGAAGTACTGTTGGAGCCCACCTGTGTCCGCTCATAATGCTGCCCTGCAGTGCACCAGCCCCACTTCCAACTACCACAGTGCCTCTTTGCCTGGAGCAGCCCTACCATCCTTCTATGCTCACAAATGCCACCTACTCTAGGAAGCCTACCTTGATTGCTGGAGCCTGCTCAACTCTCCTTCACCTGATTTCCTTTAGCTCTGTGTGAACTGTTTTGGACACTCGGCACAGGCCACCTGGTATTAGGAGTTCCATTTCATATGTCCAAGCTTCAGCTCATCACATGGATTTTACCTCCCTCCGTCCCCAGACCTGGGGCAAGTTATTTAACTTCTCTGAGCCTCAGTTTCTTTGTCTGTGTATCATGGGTGATATTAATAGATATCTCATGCTGGTTTCAAAAAATAAAGGAAATAAGCTAGATCAACTATTTGACAAGACACCAGGCACCAAGTGAAAGGAGGAGATGGCTCTGTGTCCCATCACTGGTAACTATTACAGAGCCTTGCAGCCGCTGTCCTGGGATTGGCGTCCCCTCCTTCTGGAGAACAGACCCCACCTGTCCAGCTCTGTGATCCTGCCCAGAAGAGGGTGTTAATCATGTCCCCCACCCTTGGGCATTGATGATCTTTGAGGAGTGGGTCATGAGGAAGAGAGCGATAGTGCCTGCCACGTGCAGGAAGAGTGAGAGACTTCGGTCAATGGGCAGCAAAGTAGAAACCAGAGAGAAAATGACAAAGCAACTGGGCTCCAGTTGCTCCCAGGGCTCTCCTGCCTGCACGTCCCTCCCTTCCTTTGATGAGAGAGATTCTAAATCCTCCCCAGAAGTCCCCCTCCCCTCCTCTTCTGCTGCAGTTCAATGCTTTAAGCTGGATTTCTGTCACTTGCTCTCCCTCAAGTCCTGGATTATGCAGAGCGCCCAGGAAACCATCTTTCCTCCAATGGCTGGTGAGTGACAACACAGGACTTCCTGGACCAATACACCCCGGATGGAAAAGAAAGGTGAGGGGGCCTCTGAGCCTCTCCCTAGGCTGCTTCCTCTTTTCCTTCCCCACAAAGGATGTAGTAAAAATAAACAGCAGCCCCAAAGAGGACAATTAGTGATCCAGAAGAACTTCCCAATACCAGAAGCATGTGGCTCTTAGAGACTGGGAATATTTACAGCCACAACATGCTAAGTTAGTTGGGGGCTGTGTGGGGCGGGGGGAGGAAGCTGGTCATGACACCCTCTGGAGCCCTGACGTCTCAGCCGGGGCTCAGTTGCTCCTGGCCACAGATGGCTGGGGGGCTGCTAGGGGGCCAGGGCCTGGCAGGGGCCTCCACGCAGCCAGCAGAGGTGGGGCAGCTGCTGGCTTCCTGCCTGTTTGGGTATCATTTCCCTGCATTCTTCAACTTGCTCAAGGAAAATTACCTCCCTAATTGGCTCTTCTCTCCAACAAGCTGTAATGAGGCTAAGCTTCATTCCAAGGGTGCTTAACCACCCTCTGCCATCACTGAATGCCATCTGCGGCCCCTGTCACAGTCAATGTCCATGTCACAGGGGTCTGAGAGGCAGGGGAAGGAGACCCAAGGGCCTAGCCTTGCATTAGTCCCAGCTGTCCGGAGACACTGTTCTGGACCTGAGAAAGTACAGAGAACAAGAAGCCTTGTCCTCAGTCCGAGGGAGACACGGCCCTGTCCTCAGGGAGTCCCGGTCTGAGGGAGACACGGCCCTACCCTCAGGGAGCCCCAGTCTGAGGGAGACACGGCCCTACCCTCAGGGAACCCCAGTCTGAGGGTGACACGGCCCCATCCTCAGGGAGCTCCCAGAATTAAAAGGATATACTACTTATCTCTGGTTCACTCATCCAATCAGCAAATACTTATGAAGCTAAAGCACCAGATTGGAAGCATAGCTGTGAACAAAGAGAACAAAAGTACCTGCTCTCATGGAACTCACATTGAGCAGGAGGGAGTCACCACCCACCTCTTCCCAACTCTGCCCCAGCCCTAAGCTTCCAGTCTGGAGTCAAGACACGGATCACACTGCAGGCCGCCTTGCAGGAGAGGCTGGCCGCATTAAATAGGGTAAAACTCAAGTCTTATAACAGAATCTGAAGTGTAAATAGGAGGATTATAACTTCCTTGCTATAGTCTGAGTTTCAGACATTAAATAGCTCTCCTCCAAAAGGTGATATAGAGACCCTGGCTCCTCTGATCTGCCTAGTGGGGAAGGCAGCCCCCTGTCCTACAGGCTCTAGCCTGGAGTGGCCTCATCACTCCCCCCCACATCCCACTGCACACAGCTTCGTCACCTGGTACACCCTGATGCAAAGGAGGCTGAGAAATAAGGTGCAGGAGAGCAGCGCTGCTCTACCAGGCCTCCGTCCCATCCCTACGGTAGGTGGCGAATGGATTGGAGTGGTCAGCTATCAATCTACTCCTGTGTGAGACTTGGTCTTCCCTGTGATTTAACTGGGCAGTCAGCTTCCGCAGCCAAGAATCTCGTCTCCTCTATCTGTCCCCACGCTTGGCACAGCACTGGTGGTCCCTCAAAGTGCCTCTGGGTTCAAATATTAATTCAGAAACAGGAGCTATTATCAGTTATCTAGTGAAGTGAAACAAACTCAGTGGCTTAGAAAACAAGAACCACATTATTTTGTCCCAAGCCTTGGGGTCAGCAGTTAGGGCTGGGCTCTTGCATGGGATCCCTCCTGTGACTGCATTTGATGGCTTGACTGGGGCAGAATGGTTTCAGAAGAACTCATGTGTGTGGAGGTCAGAGTGGGCTGTCGGCTGGACTTTGTGTCTCCAGCATCTGCAGCATAGCTCGTACTTCACAGTCTCAGGGCAGCAAGGACGCGAGGAAGGAAGTACAAGGCCCCTGAGGCCCAGGCTGGGCAGTCGCACATCACTTTTGCTCTATGCTGCCGATCAAAGCCCGCCCAGATTCAAGGGCAAGGGAACTAGACTCCATCCCTTGGTGGGAGTTGCGAAGAATTCATGGCCATTTAAAAATTGCCATACCATTGTGCTTATCTATTGCCAAATAACAAAGACCCTAAAACTTCATGGCTTAAAACAATAACATTTCTTTTGCTCACGAATCTGCCACTTGAGCAGGAATCTCTACCTCACCCAGCATCCAATGGGGTAGATCCCGGGATGGGGACTGCAATGATCTGAAGCTCACTCAGTCTTGTGTCTGGGGGCTGATGCTGGCTATTCGTGAGGGGACAGAGAGAGACCCAGGCAAAGTGGTTTCACAATCTATTAGTGGAAGCACTAAAAAATCTTCCCCAGTTTAAGAAGATGGAAAATAGATCCATGAGAAGTGACCAGGTCCTGAAGAACTAATATAGGACCAGAAATATTGCTGCACTCAGTTTTGGAAAACACAATCTACAACTTGCTCCTTGATTCTTCATTCAGCTAATTTATCACACCTCTGTGGCACACTCGCTGTGTGACAGGCATGGGGCCAGAACCTCTCACACAAATTCTCTGCTTCCCCAAGGAAGTGAGTCACCTCGCTACCCAAGGGTGGGAAGCTGACAGCTCTCCTTCAGGGGCATCTGAAGGATGTCCAAGGGAAATGCCAGCACTGATGTCCTTCACACAAAAGGACAAAAGGAGAGCATACATCTCAGCAGGTACGATTCTCATTAGAACCTAAGAAGGATTGTTTAAAAGATTTTATTTATTTTTGCAGAGAAGGAAAGAGAGGGAGAAAGAGAAGGAGAGAAATATTGATGTGAGAGAGAAACATCAATTGGTTGCCTCTCACACATGCCCCAGCCAGCAACCAAGGCGTATGCCCTGACCAGGAATCGACCCGGAGACCTTTCATTCTGTGGGTTAATGCCCAACAAACTGACCCACACTGGTCAGGGCCTAAGAAGGATTTTTCTAAGCAAAGTTTCTTTCTGAAATACATGCTCCCACTTGCCACTGTCACCTTTCTTCCTTCTTCCTATGTCCTTGGGCTCTGTAGAGATAGGGGACACGAGAAGGTGGGTGGGTCATCTCAGACCCCACCAAATGTACTGTTAGCGGTGCTCTTTGCTCTTCAGTTTGGATTCATGTCTGGACAGAGTGGGTGCTCACAAAGCTTGGTTAGATTTGAATGTCTAGGCTTGCTTTGTTCTCCCACTAGACCATGAACAGTGTAAAATCTGGGACCTGGGCCCAGGTCACAGTGCTTTCTGCATAGTACAGATTTATAGATGTTTGATGAATGAATGAAAAAAATCAATGACTGCTAACTGCACCTCATGTATGTTCTCACTTTCTTTTAGTTATATATATGAAATTTATAGCTGAACACACAGCAAACTAGAATGAAACATGCAGTTCCCAGCCTCTTTTATAGCAAGGAATGGTCGTATAACTAAATTCTGGCCAACGAGACGTGAACAAAAGTATGACATATGTAATTTCCAGATCATATCTTTAAAAGAAACCAGGCCCCCTCTTGCCTTTCCTCCTTCTCTCCCACTGAAATGCAACATGGTGGGGACATCTTGGAACATGTGGGCAAGAGGACACCCCAGATGAGGTAAAGCAACAAGATAGAAGGATCCTGGGTCCCTGACATCTTGAAACTGCCATCCCAGCCCTTGACTACTTATACTCAGACTGTTATACGAGAGAGAAATAAATTTCTATTTAACTTAGCCATTGTTGTGTGGGATCTCTGTTAGAGCATCTGAACCTCTACCCTAAGTCAAGAAGGTAAACATATGCATGAGTGAATTAATGAGTAAGTGAATGATTGACTGCATGAATGTCTGAATTGTTGCTGCTATGATGACAACAACAAAAAAACATAATACAGTCATACCTCAGTATTCGTTGGCTTCAGAACTTGTCAAGCCTGGTACTCGTGTTTCGATGAGAAAAAATTTTTCAGCACTTGGCGCTTGCTGGCCACTAGTTGCACTTGCTAGAATTTGTATGTGTCACAACACCACCCCTCAAGAGAAAATGCTTCATCAACCATTGCTTGTTTGCCACTCATCAGAATGAATTAACGATGAGTACCGAGGTGCCACTGTACCTCATTTATAAAGCTTTAACTGTAATGCCATTTATTTACTCAATGAGAAGTGTGGAGGGTGTGGTTTCAGGGATGATTAAACAGCTCAACAATCATGAAGAACCCCAGGCTCATTCCACCTTCTTGCTTCATCATCTTCTGAGTGTTGGTTTTTATTCTTAGGCTTGGTGCCTCATGGTCACAAGTCGGCTACCATTGTTCCAGACATCATTACCCCACACAATCATGCCCACAAGCATGAATCAGGTTGAGGGCCAGAGTAGGTAGATAGGATATCCTCCTGAGTTTCCTTTTTTCCTCAGAGAGGAAATACTTTTCCCGAAGCCCCCAGCAGACTTCATCAAATCTCATTGGTCATAACTGGGTCACATGGGCCAGCTCTAGCTGCAAGGGAGGCTGAGGAATGAGTGCCTCAGTTTTTCAAGCTATATAGTGGGAGGAGGGCAAAAAGAAGGAAGTGACTATGGCATTAATAACCAACAGTGTCTGCCACAGTGACTAAGTGGGTGAATGATTGAATGAATGAAAGAATGAATGAATGAACGAACAAACGAACACTGTCTGGTAAAAGTGCAACAATGTCCTTCCCTGCCCTAGTAGTTAGAAGAACTCCCAGGGTCAGGATCCAAGAAGACAGGAACAGACAATTGGGAGAAAGGGATGGAGATTCTCCTGGGATTTAGAGACAAGAAGGCAGTCAGGCTTCCTGGGGTCAGGGTGGGTGGTGAGGAAAGTAGCCTTGGAACAGACTGGATAGATCCAGGATGGAGAGGGCACCCGGAAGCTGCACAGAATGCCCAACAGGGGAATAGGGGAGAAAGAGAAATCCACCCTGGCCTGAAGAGAATGCCATTCTTAGAAAAGGAAACAGAGCATAATCAGGCGAAAGAATGTGGGCAGGGCCTGTGGGGATGGGCAAGTGTGCTGGGCCCAAACGTGGGCAGTGGCCCTTGGATTAAACAAGAGCTGCAGGAATCCATCCTCTGCTCACCCAGAGATACAAACAAGAAGAGAGTTCTGGCTATTAGCGATGGTTCCTTGTGCCCAATTATTTACCCTCACAAATAAAAACACAGAACACAGTAAGTCAGAGCTTTAGGATCCTAAGAAAATCATTCATTCCAAACTCCTTTTATTTTGCAGGTGGCAGATTGAGGTCCAGACACAAAAACAAAAGAGAGTCTATTGCAGAGCCTGGACAAGAACCAGGTTCGGAGACCTGAGTGCGTGCCCCTCCCACTGGGCATTACACTATTTCTCAAGGCAGAGCCATGGCCTCCATGGAGTGAAAGAATGAGTCGGTGGTTCCCCCAGCCCATTCTGGAATGTTGGGGTGCAGAACAGAGCCTTCACCCCCATTTTGCCACAGCCATACCCCCACTATCACACAGGATACCGAGGGTTGGGAGGGGACAATAGCTGGCCAATGGGGAATGACCTGTCTGCAAAGCGCTGAGCTCCTGGTCACTGGCACCATTCAAGCAGGGCTGGGGGAGGGCTGCAGGGAGGACTTGGGCCAGCCAGTGGAGGGGGTGGCCAGGGGTTCCCTCCAACGATGAAGCCCTAGGCAACATCTTCAGACTGACTCAATTCTCACCAGCCAGGAGGGGCTGAGCCCTGCTCAGGCCTGTTGTTCCCATGGTGACAGGTGTGGGGGGGAGAAAGAGGGAGAGAGATGTAGGAGGCCTCTGAAGGTGTGACTCTCTGCAGTCAAGGCAGGAAGGAGGGGCCGCCACTTCCTCAGAGTCAAGCCCTGCTCATTAGAAGTTGAGGATCAAGACTGAGAAGAGACCTGGACCCGCCCCTCCACCCCACAGTCACCACTCCATGGGCCAGAAATCACCAGGATGCTGTACACGAGTCCCACCAGAATCCTAAAGGGAATAGAGTCCTCTGGGGTGTGGGGGGATGGAAGATTGATCCATCCAGAACCTTCTTTGCCTCTCAAATTTTAGATAAAGAATAGGGCCCCATAGTACCATCTTAGGGAGAAGGAAAATGGGGACTTTCCAGCCCCACTGCCTCTCAAGTTGTCCCCATTTCTGGACCCAGGGTGAACGGGGTGAAGGAACATCTCTGAGACCCAGTATAGGCCCCACCTCCAGCCTTACTCTAGGAGCTGGTGTCCAGTGCTGGTCAATGACCTCTTGGGAACCTTCTGGGTTTACTGGGCTACCCCCACCACCA
The DNA here is from genome assembly GCF_021234165.1 of Pteronotus mesoamericanus. Taxonomy (NCBI): domain Eukaryota; kingdom Metazoa; phylum Chordata; class Mammalia; order Chiroptera; family Mormoopidae; genus Pteronotus; species Pteronotus mesoamericanus. Next base: position 7,554,400 of record NW_026555085.1, read on the forward strand.
ACATAGAAGGGCCAGATTGGATAGGGCTCTTTCTGATACCTCTTGGGAGCCATAGAGGGCAAGGAGCTCGATCAAGCCAAAGAACCTGGGCAGGGCCTGTGGGGACGGAAAGTGTGCTGGGCCTCAGACGTGGGCAGCGGCCCTTGGGTTAAACAAGGGTTGCAGGAATCCATCTTCTGCTCACCCAGAGAGGTGTGTGCTGCCTCCAGGCCTGAGCAGGGCTCAGCCCCTCCTGGCTGGTGAGAATTGAGTCAGTCTGAAGACGTTGCCTAGGGTTTTACCGTTGGAAGGAACCCCTGGCCACTCCCTCCACTGGCTGGCCCAAGTCCTCCCTGCAGCCCTCCGGCCCCCTGTCCTAGTAGCTGCCGCGATTTCACCCCGGCCACCTACGTGCAGCGTCCCCTGACCTGCAGCCATCCTCCCTGCAGACTGTTGGCCTCTCCTGCTCTGTTTTTGGCTCTGCCTTCAGATCTGACACCAACCCCACCCTGCCAGGACGCCCCCTGCCTCAGAAAGCTCTATCAGACCCCCCAAGCTGGCGCTGCTGGTGTGCAGCAGCCTGCCTACCCCTGGGCACGGAGCCCAGAGCCTGGAGCTGGCGGCCCCCCCCGCCCGTCCCGCTCAGCCGCACAGTCAGGTTCGTGCCCATGCCCCCCCCCGCCCGACACGTGCCCTGCTAAGACTCAGTCTTGCTTTTTCTGCCACTTGCCTGGCTCCTGGTGGGGGAGGAGCCAGTTCAGAGGTTGGGGTGCAGAGAAGGAGCGGGTTGACTAGCTTCCACTTAGGTCTGGGTAATGAGGGGGGTCTTAGTTGGGGAGGGGAGCAGACACAGACACACAAACAGAAACAGGTCTATATCACTGGGGTTGCCATTTATTCTATTGTGGGGGCGCCCTCCCTCTGCCTTGCTCAAGAACACCCCACCCCTCCTTTCATTGCCTCCCAGAGCTGGAAGAACCTTCAAAATCAAACTTCCCCATATCCTCCCCTCGTTTACAGGGAAACTGAAGCCTACGTGGGGCTGGTTTATTTGGGGTCACAAGCTAGAATTTGGATCCAGGGGTCCCTGTCCCTCCTCACAGTCCTCAGCCCCTCCCTGTCCCTGTCCCATAGAATTAGGACTCCTTCTCTGACCCTAGTCTTGAGGCAGAGATCAGCAGAGGACTGGGTGCTTCTAGTGAAGGATCTGAGAATTTCCAAGGGGCTTTCTCCCTGCTGGGTGGGGAAGGAGTGTGGGAGCTCTTGGCCTGCCCCCCAGACCCTCCCCAGGCTGCAGAGACCAGCCCTCCTGGTTCCCACCGTGGCTGTGTCTGCTCCATGCACCTGAGCTGAAGCAAGACCTCATTAAACGGCCCCACATTCCGGCAGGGAAGGAGACGCAAGTGCCGCAAAGGGGCTGCCTGTGCCTCGGGTGTCCCAAAGGGGGCATGCACAGACACCCCCACGTGTACATGCACACGCACACACTCACACACACAGGTGTCAGGCATCTCTCCAATGTGAGTGTTTGTTCTGGAAATAGCATTATTCTTCTTGGGATTTTGTTTTAATTTTAGAGAGAGAGGAAGAGAGAAAAAGAGAAACATTGATGTGAGATAGGAATATCAATCAGTTGCCTCCTGTCTGTGCCCGACCGACCAGGGATGGAACCTGCAACCTAGGTATGTGCCCTGACAGGGAATCGATCTTGAAACCTTTAGGTATACAGGACCACGCTCCAGCCAACTGAGCAACTCTGCCTGGGCTCCTTGGGATTTTCTTATTCAAAACTTGGCTTGACATCCTCACCTCCTCATCCCTGGTGAACACAACCCAGTTCTTCTACTTATCCCAATTGTCTGAGCATTTTTATTGGAATAGATCAGCAGGAAAAGATTTCAAGGTCAAAGTTCAAAGTCCTTTCCCAATCTCTGTGATGTGTAGTTATAAAAATAATGCTAAGAACAGAAAGTGACCTTTATTTCTAATCTATAGTCCTTGATGACTTCTGGCTTTTCTTTTCTCAAGAAAATAGATTTTTTTCCCGGTTATTAAAAATAATACATGTGAGTCAGAAGCATCTGAAATTTCCCCGCTGAGATAACAACAGCTAACCCAGTGAATGTTCTTCTAGGCTTAAAAACATTCACACGCTCACATATACACACAGATGTTTCTAAATAAAATAATGAGGTAGTAACAGGCATGCTCTTTTGGAATCTGTCTTTCTCTTTCCACATTATATTGTGGACACCTCTCAATGGCAGCAGAGACTGGCTCCCTCTGTGTGGACACTTGACACTCTGAGCCTCTCTGACGGCTACTTCTCACCACCTCGCAGGCGAGAGCGAACTGGAGGGTGGTTCTTGGGTGTGCGGGCACTGAGAGTGGGGGCGTACTTTGGGCGGCTGGCGTGGATGGAATAAGGCCTTGCAAAACCCTGAGCCCCCCTTGGCTGTGCTTTGGCTGGCCTCGTGGGGCCTGGGAGAGAACGGGAAGCTCAAAACATTTTTAAACACTAAAACTGCTAAAGAGACAGGGCGATGGCTTCAGTAGTAGGATTTGCACTGGGGAGGGGCTGCCAAGTTGACCTCAGAGCAGGGGACACGCGGGGCACCGGCGGGACTGCATGCCCAGGAAAGATGAATTTGGGAGCAGGGGCTCATTCCAGAAGCAGTTTGGAGGGAGGCTTCTGCTGGGGTCAGGGTGACCTCAAGGAGAAGACTTTCAACTTTTGTCTTGGATTTATTTATACCCAGCCTCTTTCTAAAAAGGTGTTATAGTCACTTTTCACAAAAGACATATGCGAAAAGGTCAGGCAGCTAGAAATAGAAAATTAGGACCAGGGACAATTCCTACCTGAAGGGGAGGGCCACAGAGGAAAAGGCCCTGCGTCTCCAGTCCCTGGAGATGAGTTGGCGAGGAAACCAGAATGCTGACACCGCGGAGGGAGGAGAGGAGGGCCCCGGCTGAAAGACCGCTGCGCCAGAAGTCAAATATTCGGATTCGTCAGGTTCTTCCCCTTCCTAATGTATGAGTTTGTGCAACCAGAGTGCCTTTCTGAGCCTCAGTTTCCTCTTTCCATATGAAAATAAAAATATCTGAGCCATCGTGAGTAACACAAGACTGTGTTCCTGTAAGTTACCTGACCTACCTGTGTGGTTTACCTAGGGACCTGCCCTTGGACAGGGTTATTTTCGCAGCGCACACACTGTGCAGCTGTGCTCCTGAGGCTGGATCGCCAAAGAGGAGGGCGAAAGAAGGAAGAAGCAAGGAGGTGCATTTATGGTGCCTGCCAACCCCCTCCCCCTCAGAAGTGGGCCCACCACAGTTTCTCTAGAAGCAACAGGCCCCAGGCAGCTATGTTTTATATCCATGACCCTTTCCTCCTACCCAGCTGATTGGATCAGGGGTGGCACCTGACCCAAGGGTAGCCAACAGGCTGCCTATGATATACATACGGCTGGGCACAACAAGGGGGGCCAGTCCAGGGGGCCCTTTCTCTAGAGAGGCTGAGTCAAAGAATGCTAGGAGCTGCCCCTGGCAGGCTGTGAGGGCAAGTCGGAGCTGGAGAGACTGCGACACCAGGGAAGCTGGAGCCATGGAGGAGCAAACATGCGTGAGGAGAGGAACTGTGTGGGCACAAAGAAGCAGATGCTGGAAAGTGGCTGAATCATGCCAGGGTGGTTATCTGTTCCTCTTGTGATAAACTGCTCCCAACCTCAGGGACTTAAAACAATTATTTTGATTATATCCCATGACTTTGTGGATCAGGAATGTGGCCCAAGCGTGGCTAGGAGAGTCTCTGTCGCATGTGACATCGACAGAGTGATGCAGCTGGTTGCCAGGCTGTCTGGAGAGTCCAAGGAGGCTTTATTCCCATGTCTGGAGCCTTGAGGACATGGCTAGAAGGCTGCGCTTGGCTGGAACGGTCAACGGGAGCCCCTTATGTGGCCCCTCCCGCATGTCCGTCTGAGGGGAGTTGGACATCCAACACGGTGGTTCAGAGTTCCCAGAGAGAACATTCCAAGAGGCTGAAACTACAAGGTGCCTTCAACACAGATGTCACATTTTAGTGGCCAAACAAGTCACTATGAGCAATCCCGATTCAAGGGGATTCCTCCCCTCTATGAAAAGAATAACAAAGAATTTACAGCCACCTTTATTCTGCCGCAGGTGAGGAGCCATCAATGGCTAATGTTACCTTGAATCCAGAATACCCATTTGGTCCCAGAAGCCCATCCCTGTTACACCTCTCGTGTTTAGATTTCTGAGAGTGTGTGTTCCTCTCACTACACAGAGCGTTGCAATAATGCTCCCGGGCTTGAGTGAACTCGAGCAGGTCTCTCTTCTTTGGACCCAATGAGCCAGCCCAACACAGCGCTGGGTCCCAAGCTCTAGAAGAGAAATCCCGGGTGGCAGCAAGTAGTTACCCAAGGTGTAACCTGACAAAGATGGGATAGGGAGCCCCTGGTCTTGTCACCTTTCTGAGCCTCAGTTTCCCCCTCTGGAACATGAAAATGAAACTATGTGCTCCATCTCCCTGAGTCATTGTAACTAAGGGACACAAAAGGCTCTCTTCCTGTCATTTGCCTGATCTCCCTGTAGTTCCCACAATGGCGCCCATGCCCGTGATTTGGGGTCACTTTACAAAATTCCATGGGACAATGTTTGCCCCCCTCATCACTATGTGCCCCTATGACTGAGGGAGTTAAAACAAGTGACTTTTAAGGACCTCCCAGCTCTGAAATTCTAAGATTCTGAGAGGTCTTGGGGAAAGGCAAAGGTCGGCACAATATGATACAGGGGCAAGTGGGCAGCTCCCTGGCGATGAATAAGGGAGGCAGCCCCAGGCAGAGTGCAGAGCAGGGGCTACGGGCCCAGGCCAGGAGCAGAGACTGCGAGGGGGACAGGACATGGACAGGGGGTGGTGGCCTTGGGAGCAAGAAAGGGAAAGGGCAAAATTAGTACGAGTGGTTGACCAACTTTGTTCCCCCTCATTGTCCTTTTCTCCCATTCCTTGAAGCTTCTAGGCTTTTTTTTCAACCCTCCCCTTTTGCATATTCTGTCCCATCTTCTTCGAAGACCACTTCTGCCCCAGTGGCCTAATCCTAATCATTCTTTAGGTGTCTCCTAAATGTCTGCCCTTTAGAGAAGTTTCCCCTGAAGTCTCAACCCAAAAAGGACCTCCCCTCCCTTCTTTCACAGCATCAGTAGTCCTTGGCAGCCCTAATCGCATTCATAACGACACATTTCCTGATACATTATTAGCTTAGTGTCCATCTCCCCCACTAAGCAGGAGCTCCCATGAAGGCAGTATTTGGCTAGCATTGGTTGAAGGAACAAATAAATGAGGACATCCAGGTCCACTGGATTAGAGCCCAGGACACAGTCCCCTCTGTCTGGGTGGCAGAACAGGATCCATGACAGCAGGTGCCTAAGAGAAAGAGGACTCCCCCTGTGGTCTCAGAGGAACCCCCAGCCTCTCCCCCCACGGCCTCCCGGCCTCGCCTGCTTGCTCCCCTCGTCGCCGCCACACACAGCCTGACCCGGAGCTCTAGAACACTGCAGCTTTATTGAAATAACCGCGTCCGCAACTAGAGGTTACATCGGGGGTTTAGGGTGAGAGTCAAAGGGGCGACAGAGGCTGGGGTGGAGACAGAGAGCAAGGCAAAGGGGTGAGGACGGGGCCGTGTGACTCAAACAACCCCAGTACCTTTCACCCCTTACTGAGGGTCTCCTGTTGTGCTTTGACCTTGGTGGTGGCTGGGCCAGGGCATGGGGGTGGGGGCTTCCCTCCTAAGTTCATGAGGCCTCAGGGCTGGAGCAGTCCCCTCCCTCCCCTCCCCTTGCTCCTGGGTTCAGGATAAAGGCCTTGGTGAGCCGGCCACCATGGGGCGGGAAGGGTGCTGGGAACCACTGAGGCAGAGGAGCCAGCAGAGCTGGGTGGAGCCGGTGATGATGTGGGCGGCTGGGGGTGGGGGGCTGCCAGGAGGGAGGGCATTTCCTGTCGGCCTCCTGGGAGAAGAATGTAGGTGACATAAGGGAAAGAAGGTGATGGTGGGCAAGGACCATCTCTCCGGGCCTCAGATTTTTCATCTGTACAGCGGGGACACTGGATTAGGAGGTCTCTATGGCCCCTTCTAGCACTAAGGGTCGAGGGATCCTCAGGAAAGAGTGATCCTTCTGCCTGCAACACACCCTCACACACACGCGCGCACACACACTCAGATACATACCTAGCACTAACTTAACAGAGGGGCGGGGGTGCTTACCCTGCCTTTGGAAGTGGGAAGGGCCCCTCCAAACCCGGAACCTCAGCCAGTGGCCCTACAGGGACTCTCCAAGGCAGGTTCACCACCTGTTCCTGGGGACAGACCCTGGAAGTACCCCCGGCCCCCTGAGATGTCCGGGGAGAAGAAAACACCAGGATTTGCTCCTGCTCCCGCAGGCCCCCCTGGCGCTCAGGGGGAAGTCAGCAGGATGAGGACACCAGGACACGCTGACCTTCGTTCCCAGCCCAGGCTTGTGTGAGGACAGAGGGGGAAGGAGGGGAAACAGAGTCCCTTCTTTCTGAGAACCAGGGACAAGGGACGCACAGCTACAGCCAGTGCGAGCAGAGGAAGGCAGCCTCAGTGTGGCACCCAGGCCTGACTGGGGTCACAAGGGGCTGTGGCCTGGGATGCGAGTCCAGAATTTGGGACAGGGAGATACTCCGTCTCTCAGTGCAGAGCCCAGAAACATCTGTTCCAGTTCCCAGAGACAGGGCAGTTTGACCAAGCTCCTCATTGCTACCTGACAAGAGACCCCAGGGGAGGGGCCGGGAGGGGGGGTGATGACATCAGGGCCACAGTACCTGGCTCCCAAGGCTAGCTCCACACTGACTAGCTGTGTTAGTCCCTTCCCTGCTCTAGGCTTCACCCTCCTCATTTGCTCTATGAGGAATATGGACCCCTGAGGCCCGTCCCGGCACTGACAGCCTGAGCCGGGGCTTTCCCGGAGCACGGGGAGAGAGGAGAATGAATGGAAAAGAGGTGCCAGGGCTGCCCCAAAGAGCCGAGGGTGCAAGAAGCATCCCAGGAGGAGGGGTTTGGTCTGCAGGCTTGGCTCGGCCCCCACCCCGCCCCCCGCCTCGTGACTGTCCAATGGGCCCAGTGGCAGGGCAGCCAGGCTGAGATGTCCCTTCCCTACCTGCCCCACACCTGGCCCCAGAAGTCCCTCTATCCCCCAGACACCAACCTGGAGTGGATAGGGTGGAGGTTCCCTAACACCCTGAGAGCTGACCCTGGACTCCCAGTTTTAAGGCCTCAAAATGCCTCAGCCACCCTGACCCAGAGGGCGAGGCTGCCACTGGGGAGATGCACTGGATCCAGCCAGCCCGGTCTCCCCTGGTCTGGGGGTCTTCATGGGTCACCTATCAACACACAGACACTGACACCGAATGGCACACAAAGACACACAACGCAAGCAACACTGACACAGAAGTGCCGACTCACAGGCACACACAAACACACACCTACAAGTTACCCAGGGACACACAAAGGTTCTCATTCTTTGCAGACCTCCTGGCGCAACATAAATACACACAGGCTGGCACACCCCAGGCACTCACATGACGCGCGGTGAGTGCTAGCACCCACTGACACCCACACCCCTGCAGGCCTGCTGCCACACTTGGACACGCACGCCCCAACCTCACCCACCAGCGCAGGAGCCTCGGTGTCTCGCTCAGGCGTACTTAGTCAGTGCGGGTCTGGTCACCCGCAAGTTGGGGCTCCCCCTGGCCCGTTGCAGCCTCCCTCCAGCAGTGCTGCCTGTCCCTTCCTCGCCTTGCATTCTCTGTCCATGTCACCAAGTCCCCTCTCTCCAGACCAGAAACTCAGGGGCCACATGTATGCAGCTCAGCTCAGCTTGACATATGTCAAGCACCTTTTCTGCATCAGACTCTATGCATATGGAGGTGAACAGAGGAGACAGAGTCCCCATCACGGAGCAGCCAAAGCAGGGGACAGGTATATTCAAAGGCCAGCTGAGGGAAGTCGGTCTAGGGTGCCATGGAGCCTCAAGGAGGAAGAGCTTGGGGCTATTCTTCTCTGGGACTCCAGCCCCGCCAACGAGGGCACAGAGGAAGCACCCGGCAGGGGATGGCCCAGCAGTCCCCACTCTTGGGTCCTCCCAAGGAGCTTTTGAACATTTCTGATGCCGGGCCACATATCAGTCCAATTAAATCAGAGCCTCTAGGGGAGGAGCCAAGCATTGGTGCTTTCTCGAAGACACTCTGGTGGTTCTAACCTACAGCCAGGGCTGGGAAGCACTGATTTAGGTATATTCCATCCCACTGGGCAAAGCCCATGGAGTGATTTCCACAATAGGCCCACTTGCGCCGGCCATGAAGTCGGGATGGGGTAGGGAGAGGGTTGGAAGGCTCAGAGGAGGAGCTCACAGTCTAGCTGAAACAACAGACCCTACACAGATGGGACAAGTAAGTGACAATGCCCGGCAGGCGTGATGGAAGCACGTTCTGGGAACCTGGAGCCACTCATTTCGGACAGAGGCCTTGGCTGGTCCAGAAAGGCAGCCAGGCTGGCTGGGTGTCAGGAGACCGGCTCGAGCCCTGGCCCAGGGCCCACCAGCTGTTGGTGATGATGGTAACACAGGCCTGCAGAGCGGTTCCCTGACTGCCTCCTGGCATTGCTACCTCTTCTCTGCAGCTGTCCCACCAAATGCTCCGGGAGAAGCCCTGTGGCATCCCCTTCCAAAGGCGCTTGCATTCCAGCAGGGTCATCTGTAAGCTCTTTGTCATCCATAGAGAATGAAAGATAGAAATTCAGGCGGCGGTAGGCAGTTTGAGACTGCAGAATAGGGCTAGGAGTCGTCTATTGGGCCAGCATCCCACAAGCCTTCCTGTCACTCATGAAGATGGACAAACAGGCTGACATACGCAGGCGCTCACAGGGATGAGGTGCAGGCCCAGCCTCACGGACAGATACCTCTTACTGCATACACGGACTCGTATTTGCACACAGTGGTGCCCAGAGATGTACCCACAGAGCTACGTAGACACAAACAGGCCCACACATATGCATACCCCCCCTCCCAAAGAGACACATGGCCACACGCACACAGGCATAAAGACTCATCCTGGAAGGGGCTGGGCCTCCTCTCTCCCATGGACAGTTGGGTGGGGGCTCAGAAGTGCTGTTGAGGAGAAGTCTAGATCCTATCATGCCCAACTCAGGCTCCCTACCCAGGATCCAAGGATCCCAAGGACAGGGAGCCCTTTCACAGCTGGGGGGCATGAGCTAGGCTCCCAGGGAATGGGCTGGCCAGCAACGGCCCCAGCCCCATCCCACCCCAGCTGTACAAACCCCTCCTCCTTCACTGACCCTAGGTGGGACGGGACAGCCAACTAGACAGCACTCCCAGCAGAGGAGGGCAGGGGCAGCCTCCCCCCACACCCCCTCCCACCCAGGGCAGCCCCTCATGCCAAGAACATAAGGAACGGAGGCTCCACTCTACTCCCAATGGATGGGATATGGGGACACAAAATTGTGAAAGCAGGACTTCTCCTCTGCCCCTTTCAGAGTCAGGCCTCGCCCCAGAAAATGGCCTGGCCGCCACTCCCCTGGCTCTTTGGAGATGCAGCTGGGGGCTCAGGTTGGGCCGGCCTTCCAGGGTGGGCCCAGTGCTCTCAGGAATCCAGATGCTTCGGGGGAAGGTTGGAGTAGCGGGGGGGAGGTGTCGATCTTCAGACTGCCCAGGCCCAAGACCCCATGCTGGGTCCCTTCAAAGGGGGCACAGAGAGCGGGTGGGGGGTGGAGTATGACATCCCAGGAACAGGTCAGGGAATCTGGGTGACCTGGGGTCTCCACTTTCTAGCCCTTGCCCCATGGACAGAGTTGCAAGCAGCAGGTGCCTCACCTTCCTTGTCCTTTGCAGGGAGACATTCACAGAGCTCACAAAGCGTCCCCTGGCCCACACTGACCGCAGCCTCCCCATCCCAGGGGGTCCAAGTCTGTTCAAGGGAGGGCCCTTGTGTCCATTCCCCTTCTGGTAAAGCCACAGGGCTGGAGCTCAGCCTTAAGTTAGGGAGGAAGTGAGGGCAGAAACACACCACAGGTGCAGCCAGGACAAGGCCTAAATGACGCCAAGGTCCCTGGGGTGGCAGACACCATTCAGGTGAGTCTCCCGTCACTGCAGTAAAGAAGGTGCTGGCTGGCAGGTCGGATAGAAACTTGTGCTTTAATATATTTCTGTGTGAGTGTGGGTGTGTGAGTGTGTGCGTGTGTCAAACGACTGTCTGCAGGGCCTCTGCGCTGGACTTCTGTCCTTGTTCTCTGCTCCTCCTCGCAGTCCACATAGGCCCCCTCCCTGGTGGGCTGGTCCTGCCCCGGGCGCCCCGGCTGGCGGGGTCAGTCTTTGGTACGGTGCAGACACTTTGGTGTGCCAGGGGCGGGGCGGGGGGCCACGCAGCTCTCATCATCTCTGCAACGCCAAGAGGAAGATGGCCATGGGCCCCCAGAGCTGCGGGTGGCGCTGGAGGGGCACTCCGCTGCCCGGCATCACCACCACTGCGGCAGGAAGGAGAGAGAGGGGAGAGGCCAGGGCTCCAGTCAGTTCGGGAGGAGAAGGGAGGAGCAGGCAGGCAGGCAGGCCATGGGGAGCCCGTCACTTTGCCCTCTCTCTCTGGAGACCTGAAGGCAGACGTTGCCCTCCATGCCCATGGGCACACTTATCAGCACAGACCTGAGGTGGTGTGGTGTGGTGTAGGGGCTAACGCAGCCTGCGGAGCCCAAATCCTGGCTCTGTGGCTCACTAAGACACATAGCAATTTACTCGACCTCAGTAGGCCTCAGTTTCCTCATCTGTGAAATGAGTCTAATAGTCAGAGCTACCCCAGAGGGCTGTTCTGAGGACTGAATGAGCTCACCCATATTGCATCTTGCCTGCTACATAGTAATAGCTCAGTAAACTTGAGCTGTTATTGCAAACGCCTGTTCCCCTGGGGGAACCCCCGGACCCACGTGCAGAGATGTGCCCGGACACAGCCACAGGAGGCACTCGGGTACGAAAACAGCTCAGCATGCTCACGGGAGGGCAAGGTCTGGCCTTCTCACTGCCCCACATGTGCCCCGCAGCCTGAGCCAAGCTGGGGTCCAAGTGTTCATCTAGTCACTGACACACACAGCCTGTCACCGAGCCGCTCCGAACCCCCATTCAGACACGAACACTCTCCTCCCCCTGACACAGGTGCCTACTCACAGAGCTCCCCACAGATCCACACTCCCCTTCCAGTCTTCACCTTTATTGGGATCCATCTGCTTCCGGGGACACTCTCCCTTCTTTAGTGTGACATCGTCTATGGCGATATCCCCCAGGTAGCCCGAACCTCGAACTCCCTCAAAAATAATCTGGGGTGGGGTCAGAGAGAAGGAAGTAGGGGTTAGGGAGGTTCTTCCAGACAGACTGCCACCCCTTGCCCTCAGTGGCCCCGGAAGCCCCCATCCCCACACCCGGCCTGCTTTCCGCATGGGCTCCCAGCAACAACACTAAGCCTTCCGAAGTGACTCCTGGCCCGAGCAGCCGTCCAAGGGCGGGGAGAGCCTGGGAGGGACCTCCGGGCCTGACACACTCACCTGGAACGGCCCGCTGGGGTTGATGGGCACATGGGCCTGCTGCCACACGTTGCCCTTATTGCCACTGAGGGACCAAGCGTGCGTGTCCAGGGCCCCTTTGTTCCGAGACCGTACCAGGAGGTTGAGGGAGCCTGTGGTGGGTGTGAAGAAAGGGGGCCAGTGAGGTGTGAACAAGGGCACCCTTCCCCTTCCTCACTCACCAAGCCCTCCTCTCCCACCACTGCGCACAGCACTGTCCCTGTCAGACCGACCTTCTTTCCACCACCTACTGGTTCCACGTCCCATAATCCTGGGGCCAAAGGGAGGGGCAATGGCTAACACAGGACAGAGAAACAGCAGCAGGGCTTCAGTTCATCAGGACAATTTGCAAATTTTCTTTCAGTTCTTCCCTTCCTCTTGGATCAGTTAATCCCCCATTCTCAAGACAGACAGACAGACACACACACACACACACACACACACACACACACACACACACACACACACACACACACACTCTACCATTCACCCTCTAGACAGGGAACTTGTCCCAGGGTGTTGGGGCCTATGTCTGTGCACACAGTCGGGTTCCAAAATACGCAATGCAGACCCACAGCAGTACATGGTATGTGGGATGATTTCTGAAAGTATAGGAACTGACTTTAAAATTTTTAATATTTAATGTGTGTTTAAGAGGTGACTAAAATTAGCCCTTCAAACCCACAATTTCTCTAATATTGATGCTTAGGAGAAAGCGAAGAAAAAAGGAATGAGTTGACTTAAAGAATGAGATTAGTATACGTGCCACATAGCTGTGGTAAAAGGAGTGAAAGAAAAATTTTGGAGGCCTTAGCCTGTGGGTGCTGAGCCCATCTGCCCACAGCCACAGGGCCTGGAGTTCTGGCCGTGCTGAAGGACGCTGGAAGGGAGGGGGGACCGCGGCTTGGCTAAGGGCACTCAGGCCACACCATGTCCCCTTCCCGGTTCTTCCAGCCCCCAGTAGCATGAAAGACCTGGCTCAGAGGGAAGAAGAGTCAACTTAGATGGCACCTGGTGGCTGGCATTTCCATAGCGTTGCCCACAAACAAAGCCACACCATCTGTGACAGCAGAGAGACAGACCCCTAGTTGGGGAGAGCCACCAAATGTTACCTGCCTGAGATAAAAGGAGTTGGCTTGGACCAAGAAGACCCGCAAAACACAAGGTCTAGGGACAGCTGGTGCCCAGAGCTGCCAGGTAGGGTGGGAGGGGAGAGAAGAGGAGGGACAAAGACGGCAAAAAACACCCGCTTCCTCACCAGCAGATGGAGCCACGCAAGGGCTGCCACCAGTACCCGGTGGGCCAGGAGGTGCCACACTGGCTTCAGCAGGGCTCAAGCCCCAGTGCTTTTGGGGCTCCCCACCAGCCCCAAAGGGACCTCTTTCTCTTCCCCTTCCTAGAGATCTTCTCCTGACCCTATCCCCCTTGGAATTCAGTCTCATTCATACCTTTTCTTCCTCCCTCATCACCCTGCCCCAAGGATGCTAATGGGGAAACCCCACCCTTTCATTGTTGAAACAAAAAGTGAATTTCTGCCCCCTTCCCTGAGCACCCCATCAGCTCCGAGATCCCCCTGCTTGGGGACTTCCTGACAGCCTTTCACAGGTGTCAGCCAGAGCCCAAGGTCTTCAACCTCCCTTAAAGGTAGCCCTGCTCACCACATTCTTCCCCCATGTTCCTCACCTCCTCCAAAGCCAAATGCAACTGCGTGCTGGAGCCTGGACATACTCCCGCTCTGCACTTCTGGCTAAGCCGTTCCCACTGCTTGAGATGTCCTTCCCTACAACGTTCCCCTAGCCAAATCCCTCCTGTGCTTCAAGATCTCTCTGAAATGTCACCTCCTCCAAGAAGCCTTCCTAGGCTTAAGCAGAGAGTTCTCTAGGCTTCCTGGGAACTCTGAGTCCTTACAGTGCAGTTCTCCAGGCCCAGCCCACTCTCTGCTCTGGGGTGTGGTAGTCGTTGGGATTCCTATCTTCTTTTCCCTGTGACTCCTTGAGGGAAAGTCTCCATCCCATTGCTACTGGTTCTCAATAATTAAATGCCAAATGAAGAATTTTTCACAACTGTCATCAGGAGTGAGAAAGGACTTCCACAGAGACTTAGGATTAGAAGTTACCTTGGGGTTTATCAAGTTCAGACCTCCCTACCATTCATTCATTCATTCATTCATTCATTCATTCATTCAACTAATTGAGCACCACTATGTGCCAGGCACTATTCTAAGCACTAGAGATACATCAGGGAATAAGACAAAGATCCCTGCCCTCCTGGAGCTTGTGTCCCCTTGGTGATAAGTGTTACCAAGAAAATAATTCAGGGAAGGGAAGGAAGACTTATTTCAAATGGGGCTATCAGGGACCTCTTGGAGAAGACCTGAATAAGGGAAGGGGAAGAATGTTCCAGGCCAGGGGAACATTATGAACAAAGTCCTCCAAGGCAGGAACCTGCCTCAAGCATTTAAAGAAAAGCAAGGAGACCAATGTGCTCAGGCCAAGCAGTAGCCAGAGGAAGAACAGCAGAAAATGAGGTCAGAGAAGCAGGCAGGGTCTGGTCGGGGATGGGCGGCCTGGGGAAGATGGTGATGCAACGGGACAGAGCTGGGGAGTAGCATGGCACGGACAGGGGTTCCCCCCGCCCACAGCACCCCTACCAGACAGTCCTCCTATCCAGGGATAGGACAGACAGCCCATTCTTTTGCTGGGCACATCTGATGCTTCCAGGGTCTTTTTTCGGCTGGAATCAAATTGCTCCTGGGAAGCTTTCACTGACAAAGCAAGCTCTGGAGCCCAGGCTGCTCCCAGGTGCCTTGGCATCCCAGCTCACAAGGCCTGATTTCCCGGGGCCCTACTGGACCCAACACGCTCCTCCTCACAGCTGGGTCCCCAGTGTCCCATCTGAGTTGGGGATAAAGTGACCTACTCTCCAAGTGTGCCAGCGATGCAGGACTTTCAGTGTAAAACTGGGAAAGGCAACTGGGAAGCCAAATGGAAATGAGGGCGGGCAGAGCAGGCAGTCCTGGTCACCCACCCCGCTCACCCCAGAGGAAGCTTCTCACCAAGTCCAGACCCAGCCATGGCCATCCTGGCCTGTGTGAATGGTCTGGGGGCCCCAAGGGGTGCAGAACCTTCCATTCCACCCCATTCCAGTTCATTGGTTCAGCTTGGGCCATCATGTGAGCTGTGGAAACTTCTCCATAATGAGCCTGTAGGTCTACACTCGCTGAAAGTCATTTCCTCACTGTGCAGCCTTGGACAACAATTAAATGTGCCGCAGCGTGATGAGGCATGGTCACTGAGGTGAACGGTTCAGAGGGAAAATAGGCCCAGAACAGTGTGTGTAAAATTGAGGGGGGTGGGAATAGTATATGTTCTGTACTGGTTCTATATGCATAAAGTATTTCTGGAAATTTCCCCCAAAATCTAATACATTGATTGCCTCTGGAGTGGGGGTATAGGTGGCAAGAGGACTGGGATGGGGAGGACTCTTATCACATACCTTTTTGGACCTTTTGACCCATGCAGAATACATTACCTTTCTCACAAGTAAACAAGCAAACAAACAAAAGTTTTTTAGAACGTCAATTCCCTAGCAGAGTATTCTATAACCAGGCCCCAGAGTTGGTCCCTACTACCAGCTGTCCTAGCCCCGGTCCTTCTGCTGTGGACACATGTCACAGTGGTCAATCTTATCTGCTACAATTAGTTGTTTAATGTGTCTCTAACTTGACTGCAGGTGCCAAGAGAAGGGTGAGCTTGTCCATCTGGTTTTCTGTAGCACCCAATGCCTGGCACAGAGCAGAAGCTCTGGACGTGAAGTCTGCACTGATGAGTTCATTGATTAATGTGCGCTCCTACCAAGGCCATCTCTTTCCAAAGGGCATTCCTTAGGTTCACACCCACGCTTAGAAAGCAGGACTTCTTGTCACTGATCACAAAGCAGCACACTTCCAGCCCTGTTTTTAGGGTTTGAGGGAGTCAGACAGACTTGGGCTGCTGTGTGGTCTTGGGCAAATGCTTAACCTCTCTGAACACCTCCCTCACCTTGTAGTTGTGAGAGATAATGAGACCACAGATGCAGAGAACCCGAGATGTCGCCTGGTACTTGGCAGATAATCAATACAGTGACATCTTAGCTGTTTTCTCAGTCCTCTCCAAGATCCCCATCTCATTCTGCTGGAGCCATTTTTTCCCCAGTCCCAAGAAGCCTTCATCATCTAAAAACTTCACACAAGATGGTTCTGGACATCCCCTTTGCGTGTATTCAGCCAAGTTGGGAAATAAGGCCACATGCAGGCAGTTTCTTAGCCTCCTCTGGAACCCCGTCCCTGCCCCAGCCCCAAACTCACACAGGGCAGACTACCTGGTCCCCTGACTCACCGATGTGCTTCCCATACATATGGTAGAAGAAGGAGACGCAGTAGAACTTGGCACTGGCATTGTACAGGGGACTCACCAACCGAGCTCGATCCCCCAGCTCCCGGGGCCTTGAAGTCTCAATGAACATGTAGTAGCCTGTGGGGGAGGGAGAGATACACCAACAGCTTCCTCTTCACCCCACCCAGACCTCTTTCCACCTGATTCCTTCCCTGCCTTAGTCTCAGCTGAATGAATAGCAGGGGCCTTACCCCATCACACCCCATCCTCCCTGCCTCACAGCGCAGGGTCTAGGCCAGTCTTTCTGAGTTCTTGACTCTATTAAGTTCCTCTTCTTCCTGATCCTGTCAGGACAGGGCCATGTCTCCCCTCCGACTGGGGCTCCCTGAGGCTAGACCCCTGAAGCAGTCCTCTATTCCTAGCAATAGGCCGTGTCCTCACCCTCAGGGGTGCCGCTGATGTCCGTCGGGGGACCAGTATTGGGAGAACGCTTGGGGTTCTGGGTTAGGGCGTTCTGCCGTGTCCAGTCAAAATTGTCTGTCAGGTCCTGGGTGTAGCCACAGATCTTCTCATCCTCGAAGTGGCAGGTGTTGTCTGCATTGGGGTGGGGAACGGGGGTGAGACAAGAGGGTCAGCCTCCTGCTGTCCCCTTGTCCAGCTTCGCCCTCCCTGGCGACGCCTGAGGCAGCTTCCATGTAGTGGGCCCGGGACGCCAAGGCTTGAAAAACCAGGCAACAGGGACCTGACTGATTTGTCCCCAGAACAGGACTTCTTAACCTTTGTGTGCCACAACAGACCCTTCTGGCAACTACTGAAGTCTAGAAACCCCATCTCAGAATATACCTTAAAATACATAAAATGAAATACAAAGGATTGCACAGAAAATCAGTTATACTAAGAGGTGTAAAATATTTTTAAACAAATTTGTGATATAAGTCAGCTTCTTTATTATCAAATTAAATCAGAAGATCTAGTGTTAGGTCTAATAACTGCCATACTTTTGAAATACTAATGAATGTAAATAATATTGAGAGAGAGCTGCAAGAACTTTAAAGTGGTGTGAAAACATCAGATTTCTGAAGACAGAGTCACAAGTACTGATTGTACTACTGCGGCTGGTTGCCTACATTCATCGTTGAAGGAGCTGTTACATTTCTGCTAGAAACTGGGGAAAATAAAGAAGTATATGCC
Organism: Pteronotus mesoamericanus; assembly: GCF_021234165.1. Classification (NCBI taxonomy): domain Eukaryota; kingdom Metazoa; phylum Chordata; class Mammalia; order Chiroptera; family Mormoopidae; genus Pteronotus; species Pteronotus mesoamericanus. The sequence goes on from NW_026555085.1 coordinate 7,571,597, forward strand.
CTTTCAGGTTCCAGATTCACAGACCCCCTGAATTCTGTACAAAGATCCTTTGGGGGTCCATGGATCTCAGATTAATGACACCTGCGCCAAAGAATGGGGAATGTGGATTAGCTGGACTTTTGGGGGGCAGCGAGTGGTGCTGAGGCCCTGAATTAGAGATGTCCCCTGACTCCACCCCTGTCCTTCACCTTTAAGGCCCAAAATCAACCCTGGATGCAAACAATTCCAAGCCCAGCCCTGCTCCTTTCTGCTTCTTCTTCCAGCCACTGGCCTCCATCCCATTTTCTCTCCAGGAATCTCTTCGAGTCCTTTCCTCCCACCAGGGATGCTTTTGTGTCTCTAAGGAAAAGGAAAAGTGGGTAGGAATTTCTTACCTGACAGACTAGGAGAGTTGATGGCTGAGAAAGCAAGCAAGATAACCAAGTCAGAATCGAGTGAGGTTGTGCAGAGGGTGCCCGAGCATAGGACCAGGGGCAGGGTCCCCAGAGCCAGGACTGGGGGCCAGAGGGACCTTGCCTACAGTGACAGAGCAAGACATTGCACTGTGCGGAGCCCCAAGTTCAGGAGCCCTGTGGGGAGGGTGGAGGGCTGGATATAAGATGGGCCCACCCTCCCCACCACCACCACCACCACCACCTACGTTCTGTGTAATGGATGATGCGAGAGGCCATGTCACCAGCCCCAAAGGTCGTGTAGGGTGTGAGGCGGACCTCATAGCTGTGGGGCACGCGGAGATCGGTCAGGATGTACTCCAGCAGCTGCCCCTTCTCCACACGCCGCACTGGGATGGCCTTCACCATGGCATTGTGCTGGTTCAACTGCAGATACAGGGAGTTCCCATATGCTAGGCAGGCCATGTCCTCCACCAGAGCACCAGCCCAGGCCCTGGTGTGACTCTGGCGGTCAGTGTCAAGCCGCGGAAAGAGCAAAGGACTAGGAAGCCAGGCCCTCAGTTTCCACATCTGTGGGACAAGGCAATCACCCTTTCCATGCCTGCCTCCCAGGGTGTGTTAATAATAAATGATAGCAACACATATTAAACACTTAATGTGTGCTAGGCACTAAATGCTGTGCAATTATTAACTCACTTAATCCTCAAAATAAGGATCCCATGAGGCAGAATACTATAATTTTACCCCCATTTTACAGATGACAACACTCAGACCCAACAGATGTAGCTTGACCACGCTCACACAGGCTGGGTCCTACCTTGGGCGGTCTGCCCAGAGTCACACTCTTACCCTCCATCGAAGTGCCCCATGGCCTATGCAGAACCACACGAAATTAGACAGGACGTGAAACCAGCACAGTGGCTCTGGCCTCGCATTCTAGAGACCCCGTGGGTAAGACTTAAGCTCATGCCTTACGTTTCTGCCTTAAGCTTTTGATTAAGAGCAGACTGTGTGTTTCATGAGCAGAACGGGCTCTGTCCCTCTCCCCCTCCGTTGACCTCTGCCCAATCTTCAGGGCTGTGCCTAGAGCACGAGTCCAAAGGGGCCAGGTGCCTAGCACCTCCAAGCTCCTGCTGCTGTGTCCAGAACACTTCCTCTCTGGCACCGAAGAGTTGTCTATAAGAAGATCAGTGTGTCCCACCACCATCTCCAACCCCTTTCCCAGGCTCAATGAGCACTTCCAGGGTCGGCTGACATTGGGGTCCCTGTCCCCCTTGGCCCACCTGGCGGACACTGAGCCTGTAGTTGAGCACGGGGTCAACAGCATCGGGCTCCCTCTGGGTCCACTGCAGCACGTAGGAGTAGTTCTTGGACAGCTTGTGGCTGCGGGTGGGGTTGGGGGTGTCGAAGTAAAACTCCGGGCTGTAGGCTTTGGCTGAGAGGGCGGGGAGGTGGGCATGGGGCCGTGGAGGGTGGGTGATGGGGAGAGACACAGAGAGAGGTGGCATGGGTGAGGGAGACAGAGAGGACGGAGTGGAACAGAGTGAGGGGATGGGAGAGACAAAGAGAAGGGAATATTGTGAGGAGAGGAGATGGGAGAGAAGAGGGGTTCGGAAAGAACGAGGGTGCGGTAGAGGGAAGGTGGGAGATGGAGAAAAAGGAGAGTGAGAATTCCAAGAGGTGGTGTTGGTGAGAATGGAGCAGAAAGGCCAAGGGAAAGACAGACCAGAGAGAAGTTTGGGGAGACGGAAGAGATATTAGAACACAAGAAAGGATTGGGGGAAAGACAGGAAGAAGGGCCACCGAATTGAGGTAGAAGGAAGAGAAGAGAGAGGAAAGGCAAAATGGTGGGGAGAACAGGGAAAGTGTGGGAGAACAGGGGAGAGGGGGAGGAGGTGGGAAATGTCACAGGGTCCTCTGGCTGGCAGGGCTGGGGAGGTGGCCAGTGGCCTGTGGTGCTAGCCCCCTGCTGTTGAGTAATGGGATCCAAACAAAAGCTAAAGCGGCACCCAGTCAGTCTGGGGCTGCTGGATGAGCTGGGAGTGTGGTGGAATGGGGGACAGGCATGCTCTGCGTTCTTCTAGGGGCAGTGTCACCAGCTCTGACAGGGAAATGCCCCCCCAATGGAGGAAGAGAGACAAGATGGGCAACCCCGTCAGCCCCTCTCCAATCCCCTCACCAGGACCTCCACCCGTTTCTGATCCGCCCACTCCCCTCCGCAGCCCTATCAGCCCCGCCAGGAAAGACTTGATGGGAGATGGGGCTGAGAGGGATTTCTGGGCGCAGAGGGGCCTGAAACTCTTAGGGTGACAGCTGAGAAAATGCGTGCGAGCTGGCCCAGCACGACCCACGAGGTTCTAGATACATTATTGAGGGACGTCTTCTCTCCCATAATCTACAGCTCAGGCCCCTCACATTGGACCTGCGGTCAGGAAAAGAAGAGGTTCCCCATCCGGTCTCTGGACGAAGGAGGAGAAGCTTGAAACGGGATGCTTGAGGCGGGCGCGGGCTTGAGTGGGAGGGTCTAAACTGGGTGTGGGCCATACTAGAGGGGACTTCTACAGAAACAGCCAGAAGCGGAGAGATGGGATTGGATAAGGTTAGGAGGGGTGGAGCCTATGCCTTCTGTAGGCGGAACCTAAGCTGCAAGACTGTGCCTGTAAAAGGGTCCAGACCTGGAGACGGAGGGCTGGAGGGACGACGCCTGAGCGTGGTCAAGGAGGGGCCTGGGCGGGGCGGGGCCATCAGGGCCCAAGGGAGGGGACTAAACTAAAACAGGCGGAGCTTACAACAGGTATTGGGCAGACCCTGAAAGGGGAAGGCCTAGATCTGGAGTGGGTATGGGTGGAGGGGACAGGGCTGTAAGAAGTCCTGGTAGGATCCCGGTGGCATGGGCGGGTCTTGGAAAAGCAGGGGCCTGAACTTAGTGTAGGCGGGCAGGAAAGCAGCGGGGCCAGCGGGGTCAGGCCTGCGCAGGGCTGGAGTTGGGGCGGAGCCTGGGCCCAAGTGGGCCTGGTTGGCTGGGGTGGGACCTACTGGACACTCACCCGAGACCTGGAAAAGGCAGACCGCGGATCCCACGTCATTGGAGACGCTGCACTCGTAGCTGCCGCTGCTGTCGCGGGTGACGGCGTCGAGGCGAAGCTCGGAGTGGTCCGAGGCCTCGGCAGCGACAGGGACGGCAGGTGGCGGAGGCAGCAGCTGCCCTTTGAAGCGCCACACGGCTGAGGTGATACGCTGGGGGCTGCCTCGGAGGAGCGAGCAGCGCAGGAGCACAGGCCGGCCCAGTGCCTGGCGCACATCCTGGGAGCTGGGCTCCACCTCTGGTGGGACTGGGGGCAGAGGTGTGGGTCAGTGGGGTCGAGGAGCGGCCCCATGGGGAAAGTGATTCACTAGCCCCTACTCCCGTGCCACCCACTCTGGAACGGTGTCACGGCAGATATACACTCACAACACTCATGCAATAACCACGCTCATATCGCTCGACGTGCAGATACCTACTCCCTTTTGGCCATTCCTTCCAGGCATGCGTCCCAGACTGGGCTTCTATTCATGCCTCAAATGGCCGCCCTCAGGCCCCATATAATGAAAAGCAGCATAACGTCGGAATTTGGAGTCTAATCCCAGCCCTGTCTCTAATCAGCTGTGAGAACACTCAAGTAAGTTAACCTGTCTGTGACTTGGTTTCCCTATTTGTAAAAACGTGTCAAGGTATCAATGAAGGTTTAGGGATACCAGCAGTAGGTGGAGGGCTTTGGCTAGGCTGGGGTGGATGAAGGGATGAAGAGAAGGTAGACCTTGCAGAGGGCAGGGAGGCAGCTCAGGAAGTAATCCGGTGGGAGATGAGCACTCACACTGCACATTCAGCTGCACCTGGGCCTCGCGGGGGCGCACGTTGAAGCCATTATAGCGAGCAGTCTGGCAGCGATATGTCCCACTCATGTCGCGGCTCACTCGCTCCAGCCGCAGCTTCCCGTCCGGGGTCTCCTCCAAAGGCAGTCCAGAGGGCAGCAGAGCAGCCTCCTTGTCCACGCGAGACCAGAGCACGGGCGGCCGCGGCTTGCCCCGCACCTCGCACTGCAGCTCAGCAGGTGATCCCTCGCGCACGGTCACAACGGCCCTGCCCTTGGGCACGCTGATGGTAGGTGGCACTGTGCGGGGGTAGGAGCGGATTAGAGCGCCCCCCCCCCAGCATCCTGGCCTCCGCTATGGGACTTCTGCTTCCCCCGCCCCCGACCCCTAAGTGCAACACCCCCTTCCTCATCCCAGAGGTCCCACAGACCTCTCAGTATTTCCAAGCAGAACTCACTTTCCTAACTCCTCTCCGCCTCCTGGGTCTCTACCTCAGGCTCTCCCAACTCAGAAAAAGCTGAAGTTGTCCTGCCTGGCCTATTCCTTCTTTTCCCTTACCTCAACATTATTATGTTTTGGGGATTCCACCTTTTAAACAATTCTACTAAATATCTCCTCCCTCAATCTCCTCTATCCTGCCCATCAATCCTGCTCTAACTGGTTGAAGCCACCATCTTCTCCTTCTGTAGGTTATCACAGATCACTAGTCTGTATCCCCAACATCCTTACCCTTTTGTTCAAAGTGATAAAATATCTGGGTTTTAGCAGGGCACATGGCCAGGATAAGGACTGTCTCCCAGCCTGCCTTATGGCTACCATGTGACTGAATTCTGGCCAGTGGGATTTGACAGAAAACAAGTGTACTTAAAGGGGGGAGTCACGCTGTTCTTTTCCGCCTTCCCGCAGGTTGACACTGCAGCTGGAACTGCCGCTGCAAAGGAGGTGGCACACGCTAAGGATAATGGAACAGCACGACAAGATGGAGTTTGGGGCCCTGAGGACTTAGTGGAACAGAGCCACTATTCCAGCCTGGACTACTTACTTTTGCATGAAATAGAAATACACAGCGAGCTTATGTAAGCCACTTTTATTTAGGGTTTTTCTATTATTCACAGCCAAACCTAATCCAACCCAACACATGCCCAAAGGGAGGGTCTTTTTAAAGATTTCCATGGGTCCCATCCCACATCACATCATACTAATTAAAATGTCCTACGTTAAATATAAATTGCAAATGACTCTACAAAGCATGCTGAGGTCCAGTTATCTAGTTAGCATAATTTAACTCTTTTAAGCATTTATACATTTATTGCCTTTAATTTTGCAGTTTTCTCTTTGTATTTTGATACCAGTTAATTTCTTTTTCCAGGTCTAAACCATTTCCACAGGCCCTTGAAAAGCTCCCATGCCCTAAGAATTAGGCTTATGAGCTAAATGGAGGAAATGGCCTTGTGCCCCATTGATTTCCTGTTTCTAAGACATCCCAGCTCCCAACCCTTCTTCACCCCCACAAGCTCACTGGCTGTCTCCCCTCTCTGAGGCTGCACCACCCTCACATTAAAGCTCCAGCGCCTTGGCTCTGTAAACAAGGCCCCTGTGCTCTGGCCTCTGCCACCCCCGGCCTCATCTTCCCTCTCCCAATTGGGATCCACTTGTGAAGAACATGCTCCCTGGACAAGTCAAGTCTCATACATCTTGAGGGTTCCCCAGTCCTTCCCTCCTGGGCTTGTCCACCAACCTAGCAAATGTGCTCATGGAGTAAGGCTTGCTCCTCTGTGAAACCTTCCCTGGCATGCCCTAGCAACGTGCTAGTCCTTCTCTCATGTCCCCACAATGCTCTGCAGGCCCTGTCTTTAGCTCCTCTGTCCTTTCGAAGCTTTGCCTTTCCAATTCCTGCTTTATCCGAACAGGTGTGTCTCCCAAGCTGGGCAGTGGGCTCTGAAGATGGGGCTGTGTAGCCTCACCCAGGGCCTGGCACATAGCAACTGGCAAAACAGATTTACGGAATCTGTGGAGGCCACTGATAAAGCCCAGCTCAGGTCAGTCTCCTTCCAGAAGCCTTTCTTGACCCCTTTAGCTTCACCTGGCCTCTCCCTTGTGCAAATGTCAGGATGGAAGGGGCCACCAAGGCCATCTGGTTCAATGTCTCACAGAAGAGAAGCTAAGACCCAGAGAGTTAAAGGGGTTTAACCGAGGTCAGCCAGCCCCTCAGTGCAACGTGCCTGGGACTGGAGATGCGAATCTAGAAACCCTCTCCAAAGTCATCCCCTCCAAACTCCTGTCATTTTCAAAGTGCGAAATCTTTAGGGGTGTCTGAGATCAGGCTCTGAAGGCAGGCTGCCTGGGTTCAAATCCCAGCTTCATCACTTACTGTTGTGTTACCTAGGTAAGTTTTTTGAACTCTCTGAGCCTGTTTCTTCATCCTAAAAACTGAAGACAAACTATCTATCCCATAGGATAAGTCATGAATGCAAATGAGATACAGTAACACAGAGTAACATCAGAACATACAGTAAATATTCATTAAGTGTCAGCCCTTATTATTTCATTCTTGTTATTATTGTTGAAATAGAGACCCGAATCCCCTGAATAATCTGGCCCCTGCAGACCTCTCCACGCTCAGTCGATTCTCCCAGCCACACCCTCCTTCCTTCAGTTCTCCAAATAGCCCACACTCTTCCCTACCTCAGTGCCTTTTCACGTGCAGATTCCTTGTCCTGCCTTTCTCTTCCACCCTCCTTTACTCTCCTTTGCCTCGTAAAACTCTGCCCCTCCTCACGTCTCAGATCAAAGATTCTATCTTAGGAAACTCTCCTAATTCTCATGAATAACAGTTTATGGTAACAGATCTGTGAGACTGTCTGAAAAATGTTGCTTTCCTCCTTAGTTCCACCACTCTACCCCGGCACCTAGCGCCTCCCGTTCCCAAGCTGCTGCCCCACCCCCACTCTGTGGGCCTCGGCAGCTCCCTCTCACCTCCCCACTGTCCGTACAGCTGCCCACCTGTCTCAGAGGAGATGTTGACCTCAACGCTCAGGTCAGGTACAGGTGCTCCTGGGAAGGAAGCCACACACAGGTAGGTGCCATAGTCACTGAAGTGCAGATCAATGAGCTCTAGGCTGCTGGTGACAGCAGGCAACTCAGGGTCATTTCGGGTCACCAGCAGCCTCTTGGACATGCGTGCCGGCTTGCCATTCTTGAACCACTGATAGGTCACCTTCTCCTGGGGTACTGCGTCTACGTGGCACGACAGCTTCAGGTCCTGGCCCAGCTGTATGTTCTCACTTTCTTTGATCACGTCTGGGGTGATCTGGAATGTGGCATTCTTCATGGCTGCAGGTGGATGGGGAGGACAGGGTGGCTGGGGCTGGCCCAAAGCCAGGGTCTACATCCCACCCCTATCCAGACCCAGTTCCTCCCCTCAAAGTGGCCTTCCTGCAGGTGGGGAGCTACCACCACCCCCACCACAAAAACACACCATTTTGCTTGGAAATTGTTCTCCTTTTTCAGATGCATTTTTAAAAGTTAAGAAAAACTTGCTGTAGAAAAGTGAGTTTAGTAATCATTAAAGTCACTGTTGACCAAACACACTGTGTGAGAGGCCCTGTTCCAGGCGCTTTACACAGGTTTACTCATTTAACTCCCCACAATCTGTGAGGGAGGCACATTAGTGTCCCCATTTCACAAGGAGGGAACCAAGGCTCAGACGGTTTAATTCGGAGCCTGCACTCTTAACCACTGCACTACTTTTATCTGTATTCTTGTTTTAAACCCTGAACAAACAAAATACAAATTTGGGAAGGATGCACCAGAGTGTTACAGGGGTTTTATCTAGACAGTGGGACTGGGAGGAATTGAGGGGAAATTTTAATCTGTACATTTTACCCTTCTGTGCTATTTAACTCTTTGCAGCAAGTTTGTGTAATTTTTATAATCAAGCCCCATACAGTAATTTTACACGTAATTGCATTAAGGCACAGAGTTTAGAAAGAAAAGGGTCAGCCTCTTTTTAAAATCTGAATATTATTTAATGTAATCCAAGAGTTAGACAGAACTCTTTAATATTGGATGCTAAGTGGACAGGAAACTGGTACAATGGCCATAAACCAGGACAGGGTTGGGCCAAGCATGCGTTTGTCACCCTAAGAAGTGACCATAAGTATTTAATGTAAATTGAGATCTCATCAACCCAGGTTTTAAAGGCCATATAAAAACAGCTGGAGAAAAGTAATCTTCTGATGGGAAAAGTACTATCAAAGGAAAAAATAGTTATTATAATGAGAACCACAATCTTGATACGTTCTTTCTTTCTCTAATTAAAAAGCCATAGAGATCTAGCTTCTTCTTGTGAGGGGAAGCAGAGAGAGAGACTGGTCAGTGAAAGAACAACAGAAAGAGCTCACTTCTTCAGAAGACTTTGAGTTGAATTTGGTGGAAGCTATACTTTACTTTCAAGTGCTAAAGAGCTCCAAACAACCTGTATCTTCAAAAAACATATAACAAACAAACAACCTAAAGTTAACATAAGCAGGAGAATTTAAAGTTTTCTCCTTGAAGCAGAGTAGCAAAGCCCAGATCATACCAAGCAGCTAATACTAATTACTGAGGTTGAGGTTTAGTAAGCAAAGCGTTTGTACTTCTTTAGATTGTACTCCAAGTTTTGTATCATTTTTATATTTAATAATTATCTTCAGATGCACTAAAATGCTTTGCTAATAAAGATTTACACGTGACATATGTGGAAACATTTTATTTTCACTTTAATTCAGTGACTCATGTGGAAACCAGTGTACAAAAAGAAAACCAGGAAATTTCTCTCGAAGATTGGAGGTCCATATTTAGCTTTTTGCAACCTCAGTTTCCAAAACTAAAAAATTAATGTAGGTACTCTATACCAGTCCTTCCTACCTTTTACATTGCTGAGGTTATATTTGGAAATGTAGATTGTAAATTGTAAATAAAACTTTACACAAATTTGAATCCTGCTCTCTGCTGGCAGACATCTTAATTGCAGGGAAATAAAAGTGCCTGGAACATGCCTCCTCAGCGTATATCACCTGCCAAGAAGACAGGTCCCTGTCTCATATCACTGGTAGCTCCTACAAGACAGGGACCCTGTCTGCCTCCAAGTTCCTTCCCACCCCTCCGAGCCACGTACATCGCACCAGCAGGTTGACGGTCTTCTTGGCAGGGTTGCCCACATTGTTGGTGGCTGTGCAGTTGTAGTAGCCAGAGTCCAGGGCCTGCACTGAAGGGATACTGAGGGTGCCACCCTGGGCCAGAGCCCCCAGGGGCAGCGGGCCTGGCCCATGGGACCACTGCAGCTGGGGTTGGGGATCACCGCCTGTCAGCAGACACTGCACAGTCACATTCTCCCCAGGATTCACCACCAGAGTTTCGTTCACAGACAGCTTCAGAGCTGGTGGTGCTAAGAGGACAAGGAGGTGAAGTCTTAGGGGATCATAAGGCACGGCTGAATGTCAGGATACAGGGAGCTAGGGAAACCGTGGGGTTGGGGAAGGATGGGGGATAAGAAAGAGGAGAAGGCAGGGAGCAGGCAGAGGCAAGGCGGGGATGCACTCGTGGTGATGTGCCGAGTCCTCTGTGAGGTGAGGCACCGCCTCCTGATTGGGTTGTCAGCTCAGGTGGGCAAAGGTAAGGGCAGGAAAGTGCCTGTACCCGTGGTGTTGGTGAGCCGGAAGGTGATGGCCTTGTCCGGGATGCCGCACACATTGCGTACAGACACCTGGCAGGTGTAGCTGGCGTAGTCTTGGGGCCGAAGGTTCTTCAGCTTCAGGACCTTGGTCTCCCCCTGGGCAGCAGTGGACCACTGGTATGAGGGGTCTGCTCGGGGCTTCAGGGATCCCCCACATATCCACCCAGCACCAGAGGCTAAAGCAAATTCCTGTTCTAATTCCTATCTTTCCCAACCTCCACACCATTTATCCCCAGGGAGCCTGAGAGTGGGGCAGATGCTGCACTCTTCAAACCCTGGGCTTCTTTGGGTCTGAGGCCGCTCTGGTGCATACTGGCCAGGACCAGGCCTCAGTTTCTCCACTTTGAGAAATGGAAGCGTAAGCGGGGAGCCCTGCCACCAGGGCAAACCAAACATGGCGCTGGCTCCACAGGCCATGGTCATATGTGACGCTCTGACAGCCACCTAGGAAAGCCACCTTTGAAAGCCCTCCCTGGCAGGATGGCTTCATCAAGATTTTCTGGCACAGTATGAGGCCTATAGGGAGTGAAGTCATCACTCTTCCCCCAACTCCTGCTGTGTATGCCCAGGGATCCTGATACTCTGACAGCCAACAGTGGCCAGGGACAACCTGTCTGCCTCTAGAGGGTGCCTTCCCTAACTGGCAGTGTTCCAGAAGGACATGTTGCCTTGGGAACTCTCCTGTCCCCATCACTGTCCCAATTTCACTCGGCCCAGGGTGTCCAAAGCCCAATCAGAATGTATGCTTCTGACATCAGAACAGAACTGTTTTAGTCAGGGCAGTCCCAAGAACTGCAGATGGTGGGGCCTCAGTCCCCGCGCCCCTCTCCCTTCTTGGGTGCAGGAGGAAGAGTGAAAGCTGAGCCCCCCTGACCATCCTGACCTGGGTATAGAGGGGCTCATAGATGTCGACTCCATTGTCTTGACTGTGGGACAGGGTGTCGGAGCCCCGTTTCCAGATGAAGCGTGCTGGTGGGTTGGAGTTGACCGTACAGCGCAGGAACACCGTCTTCTCCTGGTAGAAGTTGCCTCGAACATCACTGACCGTCTGGTGCACTGTCAGCACCGGCTCGTCCAGGTCTGCAAGGGCACAGCCCCAGTGGAGTCAGGACTGGGTGACCCCAAGGTGGGAGGATTTGGGCTCCCGGCAGCCCTCAGAGAAAGCTGAGCCACCCTAAAAGATGTTTCCAAAGAGCCAGTTGCTCTCCCAACCCTGCAAGCTTGACCAACGGTTAGAATTAGGGGACTGGACTTAAAGACTTCCCAGTTGTCCCTTCCCAGAGACCTGCATGGGGGTTGTCTAAATTCACTCTCCCATCATGGGATGGAGGAAGCAGCTGCAGACTGAAAATTGGGAAACCCTGGTTCAAATCCCAGGCCAGTTATTAATTTGTACTGTGACCTAAGTCTCTTCTCTGCCTGTTTCCTTGCTGGTAAATTGGACGAGATTGGTAGTTCTTGCCCATTTGCACAATAAAATCACATAGAGTTTTCTTTTTAATATTGATACCCGGAAGAGCTCATCAATGGTGTCAGAAATCAGAGGAAGAGTGATTGTCTCTAAGAAGATTACTGACTGGGGCCGGGGGGTGGCGTGAGGAAACTTTTTAGGGTCCTGAGAATTCTCTAGAACTGGATGGTGTTTACACACACGCACGCGCGCACACACACACACACACATAAGAATTCATTAAACTGTACATTTCAGATTAGTGTTCTCTGCTGTATGTGGGGTAGTCCTCAATTTTTAAAAAAATCCCAGTGTTGGGCCCCATCCCCAATCAATTACATCAGAGTCTCTGAAGTAGGACCCAGACATCAGTATTCTTCAAAAGGATCCCCTAGAGATTTTAATGTACAACCAGGATTGTGAACCAAAAGCACCAACAATTCCACAGTCAAACATCCTACAATGAATGTTCCAACATCCCAACATTCTGTCCTCCTTCCACAGCCCACTCAGATAGAGGTCATTATCAAGGCTGTGGGCAGAGGTGGGGCACTGGTAAGTCCAGGCCATGGCTACCAGCCCCTTTCAGCACCAGTAACTAGAGAAATGACCCTCAACCCCAGGGTTTGGCAGGCGCCTGAGTGGCTGATGCAGGACAGGAGAGGGTCTGGGGTTCCATTGCTCACCACTCTATCGGGCCCCACTGCTGGCGTGTGAGGCCTGTTTAATGGGTAGGTAGGTTCATGGTAGACATTAAGATGGTATGAAACAGGCCCCTAGGCCTGGCCCCGCAGGCTCTGGGTACCGGGGTCAGCCTGGATAGGCACAGAGGGGGTGGCAAGCAGGGAGGCAGCCTCTTGGGGCTAAGGGAATACCCGTAGAGGGCGGGTAGGGTCTGAAGGCTTCTCATTCAAGCAGCAGCAAGGACTGAGAGGTACATGCTCCTGCATATGGTGGGGTAAGAAATTTCAGAGCTGTCCCGGGGCAAAAGCAGAAGCATGAGGTACTGTGGGAAGGGCACTAGACCAAAATGAAGAGATCTATGCCTGTGAGCAAGACAAGAGTCCTTGTCCTCAGTTTCTTCATCTGTGGAATGGGTATAATCCAACCTGCCCTGCCCTCCCTGACCACTTTACGGGGATGTTAGGGGTTCATATGGGACTACAGAGGGGAATGTGTGAGTGGCACAGGGTAGCACACATCACAGGAACAGCAGAGATGCCGCTCTCTAGCATGGAAGAGAGGACATCTGTACCGTCCTCCTCCACGGAGGGGTCGATTCTCCACTGGCACCCCACCCCTACTCCTCCTTCCTAGTCTAAGCCTGAGTCTCTTCCTCCTCAGGGCGGCCCCCCACCAGGGTGGGCAGGGAGGGGCCAGAATGGACAGGGACAGCTCCGACTTACACTGCACGTCCACGCGGATGGACTTGATGGCGGGCACGCCCACGCCGTTCTCTGCCTTGCAGTAGTAGCGGCCCCCCTGTGTGCGTGCGATGCGTTCAATGCGCAGCGTCTCATTGAACACCGACGTCTCCTGGAACTTGTCTGAGGCACTGCCAGCTGTCTTGGTCCACCGCACCTGGGCAGGCAGGGCAGGGCAGAGTAAGACGCCGCAGTGAGGGCGGGGAACCCTGCACTGTCTCCCCTCTCGCCCCCATGGTTTTTCACAAGGGCGTGTGGGGCATACACAGGCTTAGCAAGCTAACCCGGACAGACTTGTGGAAATGCAGAGATGGGGTAGGACGCCTCAGCTAAGAGCCTGGGGAATCGGGGGTCAGGTGGCTGAGGCTTTCAAGAAGGCAGTATGGGTATGGATTTGTGAGCAAATTACCCAACCTCTCCTGCCTTCCTCTTCTCATTTTTAAAACGGATATTACCCCCTCTTACAGTTCCTGGAAGGATTTAATTAATGTACAAGATCAGCCCAGAAAAAGTCCAACCATTGTTAATGAAAATGGTTTGAACAGTTTGCATGACATCAATCTAACCTGGCAGCCAAGGAGGGTGGACTGGAATGCCCATGTGTGAACACTGACAACTTTACTGTACTAGGCTGTGGGCAGAGGTGGGGCATTAGTGAAGTCCAGGCCATGCCTCCCTGCCCCTTTCAGTACCAATAACTAGGGAAATGACCTCCAGCCCCAGGGTTTGGCAGGCACCTCGGGGCAGTAGGCACCATTGAGTGAGCATGTGTACTGTGTGGCTGTCACATTCAAAATGACTGAGCAAGTAGGGCAATTAATCCGCCTGAAATATTGCATTAAGCTTGAACATTCCTACACAGAAACTATTCGGATGATTCAGAAGGCCGTGGCTTTGGGCAACTGGTGATTGGCAGCTTCATCAAATGCACCTGCTCGTGCATGATGTCTTGTGCAGTTTTTTGGCAAAACATCAAATCACCCAGGTGACTCAGCCCCCCTACAACCCTAGATTTGGCACCCTGCAACTTCTGGCTTTTCCCAAAACTGAAATCACCTTTGAAAGGGGAGGGGAGATTTCAGACCGTCAATGAGATTCAGGAAAATATGACAGGGCAGCTGATGGCGGTTGGTAGAACCGTGTGAGGCCCCAAGGTGTCTGCCTTGAAGAGGACTGAGGCATCATTGTCCTATATACAAGGTTTCTTCTATCTTGTATCTTCTTAAATACATGTCTTTATTTTTCATATTACACGGATGGATGCATTCTGGACAGACCTTGTATCCTTAGTGCCTGGAAGACTAAGGTTACTCATCTCTCAGCTTCAGATTTCTGTTCTGTGCAAGAGTTCTATGTGACAGCCAGCCTCCAAGATGGCCCCAGATGATCTCTGCCTGCTGGTTGTCACACCTTTCTGTAGTTCCCTTCCACTTTGCAGCAGAGATGGTCTGTGTGACCAATAGAATACAGGAGGAGTAATGGCATGTCACTTCTAAGATCAGGTTATAAAAGACTGTCACGCCCATCTTGATTGCTTTCTCGGGTAACTGGCTCTGGGGAAAGCCAACTGTCCTGTCATGAGCAACCCTATGGAGAGGACCTCAGGGGACCCTGCAGCCCTAGTCAGTCTTCAAATGACTACAGCCTGGTAAGTGATCCCAAGCCAGAACCAACCACCCCTGGATTCCTATCCCACGGAAACTACGAGACATTATGTGTTTGTTGTTTTAAGCTCCTAAATTTTGGAGCATTTGCTATGCAGCAATAGATAACCATAATTATTATGCAGCATGATTTCCACTTTGCAGGGTCATTGTGAGGTTTAGAAACAAAGTATGTAAAGCACTTAAGTAGGGGGCCTGATATATATTAGTCACTCAACAAATGTCTATTATTAACCTTGCCTTAGATTATGGGACACTAACAAAGATCACGCAAGAAACTGGAGCTACTGAATACTATTCAAATAACCAGAAATTTAAGAAAAACTGATCAGGTCCAGATTACTAAATTCTAAGGGATGGAGGATGATGAAAGGAAGCTTCCATCTTACAGTTGAGGAGAATGGCTTGTTACTGAGATACGGCAAGGGCCCTGATCCTGGTGAGCAGTTCAGGCCAGAGGTCATAAAACCAAGAAAGCTGGGAAAAACAGGTGAAAGGGCAACCTTCTCATGCCGGGAGGGGTCACTACAGGCAAAAATGGTGCTCCTCTCATTCCCTCACCACCCTCACCTATGCCCTCGTGGACTCAGAGCTTACAAACCTTGGGGACGGCTACAGGCGGCGGCTTCAGGTAATCCATACTTAGACCAGAGGGCGCTTCGGAGAGAAAAATGGCCATGAAGCCTTTTTTTCTTTTGGTACTTTTGTGGTTTTAATATGATTTGTCTAGATGGGGTTTGTTTACATACTGCCTAGGACATGGCCTGCTTTATCCATGTGTGGGTTCATAACTTTCTTCAAGTCTACAAAATCCTCAGTTTTAATCTTTGAATGTTGCTTCCTCTTGGTTATCTCTGGCCTCACCTAGAATACTTAAGTTTACATTGTAGCTTCTCATTCTATCCTCCTGTCTCTCAGCTTCTTTTTCACATCTCCATCTCTTTGTCTTCTCCTCAGGTCTAGTGTCTAATTCATTAATTTTCTCTTTAGTTATCTCTATGGTATTAAGGCTAAATTTTTCAAAAAAAATTATTTCAGCCCTGGCTGGTGTGGCTCAGTGAATTGCAAACCAAAGGGTCGCTGGTTCCATTTGGAGCACGTGCCTGGGTTGCAGGCCAGGTCCCCAGTAGGGGGCGCATGAGAGGCAACCACACACTGATGTTTCTCTCCCTGTCTTTCTCCGTTCTCCTCTCCAAAAACAAATAAATAAAATCTTTAAAAATAAATACAGTACAAAACTTATTTCATTTTCTAGAATTCCTATTTGCTTTGTTTCCATATCTGACTGATCAGGTTTGACAGTCTCTGTCTTGTAGATTCTACTCCTATTACTTCTTCGAACATTTTAAACATTTATTTTAAAGATCCTTTCAAATTGCTCTATTATCTGTTTCCTCAGATATGAATTGTTCAATTATTTGAGTATATGGACTCCTGGTGCTGTATTTTTAAATGAATTTTAAAATTTTAATCCACAAGCTTATAATCAGTGGGAATTATCTTCCGAAGAAGTCCCACGTAGGCCCTGACCGGCCTGTCTGTGGTGTAGCTTTATGGTTGCCTATGGCCAAGATACATGGGTTCACAGGTTCCTGCCAGTTTTTTCGTTAGTTTCTTAGCTTAGGGTTTCCTCACCACTTGGGTAATGCAAGAGGCAGACAGGCTTAGGGTCGTGCTCTCTCACAGGTGACTGTTTTCACACACATCCTGAAGGAGAGAGTATGCTCCCTGCTATGACTCTGGGCTGTGGGAGAAAGGTCTTCTGGCCCCCATTTATAGGTGGTACCACTCTTGTTGGGCTTCCAGCTTTAGAGAGAGTCCAGTTCCAGCTTCTAGCCATAGATTGCCCATGGCCTCAACTCAGTCCCTATACTTCATCCCCTGAGGCCCAAGTAATCCAAGTCCTTCCAAGGACCAGGATCTTCAACTCCTGCTCACTACCATCACTATAGATTCCTTCTTCATTTTGGTCCCAAGGATTCCCTCCCTCTTGACATTCAGAGTGAAGAATTCCATGCCCACTCAATCCCCTATTCTGACACAAAGTGGGCCATGAGATGATGCTGCTCCCCTGCGAGATGCTCCATGAAACAGGAACTGCAGCTGTATCCTTGGGCCCCATAAACAAGTGCGTGGCACATTGCAAGTATTCAGTGCATATTTTTTGTAATGAAATGAGTGAAAAGGGAAATAGAAGGCATCTCAGGAGAGGCAAGCAGCAGCGGTTAAAGCAGGAGTGCACAGGGTGTACTTGGGCAAGTTTGCTTGGAGCACAGGGTATAAGGAGGATGGCGGTGGGAGA
The DNA here is from genome assembly GCF_021234165.1 of Pteronotus mesoamericanus. Classification (NCBI taxonomy): domain Eukaryota; kingdom Metazoa; phylum Chordata; class Mammalia; order Chiroptera; family Mormoopidae; genus Pteronotus; species Pteronotus mesoamericanus. The sequence goes on from NW_026555085.1 coordinate 7,588,397, forward strand.
TGAGACAGGAAAGGCAGGTGGAGGCTGACTGTGGGGGGTCTTCAATTCTACCTCTAGGAGCCTGAACTGCGCCTGGCCGGTAACGGGAAGCCATCAAAAGTTTCTGAGAGGGAAGTGATATGATGTAGCAGGCTGGAGGATGAGAATTCTGGGATCAGGATCAGGGTGCAGGAATGGATTGGAAGGGGAGATTTGGGAGAATGCGAGGCCAACTGGAGTCTACTGCAGTGGACCAAGGAATAGGACCGAAGGTCTGACCTAGAGGACTAATGAGGAATAGAGAAGAGAGACCCATGCAAGGACATTAAAAAAAAAGTGTCAGAGGCTGGCTGTATGTGGGAAATGAGGTGGGACAGAGTCAAATATGAGCCCAGGGGTTTGAGCCTGGGTAACAGGAAAAACAATGAAACCATGGATACAAATAGAAAAACAAACACGTGTACATACAGCCACAGATGATTCACGCACGTGATGCACAAGGGGACACACACAGATGGCCAGCGTGGCCTTAGGGCGAGATGGCCCAGCTGCATCCCTGGCATCAGGATGAACCATCCCTAATGGTTTACACCTGATGCCAACCTGAAGCCCGGCAGCATTGTTTTCACTCCCAAACAAACCTTCAAGAAGGAGCAAGCAGTGGTCATAGTTTCAGGTGAAAAGAGTCTTACAGGGATGTCCAAACTTTTGGCATCTATGCACCACACTGAAAGGAGAAGAGCTGTCCTTGGCCACACATTAAACACGTTGTGACACATAATCACAAAAAAATCTCATGTATTAAGTAAATTAACAGTTTTGTGTTGGGCCACATTCACAACCTTCCTAGGCTTCATGCAGCCTGTGGGCCGCAGGTCGGATACCTCCGCAGGGGTTTCCTTGGCCATCTGCTTATCTCAGGGCCAAACCTACTAAAGCCACCCCTGTTCCCAAAATTATCCCAATAAAAGAATTTCACATTTCATTCTCCTTCTAGGATCCAATCTAAACCTTTTCTGCTGCTCTTCAAGGTCACAGCAGCTCACCAGCAAATTCCACCCTTCCCTCCAGCCCATCGCCTCCCGCCTCCTCCCAACAGCTCTCAGTGATAACCGGCCTACACTTCCTGTCTGAACCATTCAGTTGTCTGCGACAAAATTCACCTGGCATTTTCAGACACTCAGCATCTGTTGCTTTCTAATTGCTTTGGGCCTTTTAACCTCAAGAGTGTAGGCCTTGCCCACCAGAGCCTCCTGAAGTAGAGATTGTATTATATGTTGTTGGTAATTCCTGGAGCCCCCAATCCAAAGATGAATACACTGGGAAGAAGTGGGCCAGGCTACAGAGAACACTGGTTCTGGATACAAATTCTGCTCCCACCTTCACAAGAGCTGTGTGACCTTGGGGAGTTTACCCAGCCTCCCTGAACCTCTGTTTCCTCAGCTGTAAAATAGGGGCACAAATGCCTTCATCATGGCACAGTTGTGAGGAACCAAAGAGAAAACACTGGAGAAAGCACCTAGCATCGTGCTTGGCACACTGTCCGCTCTCAAACAGTGCTGAGGTGCATCTGAGAATATGTCTGCTCACCTATATGAGAGATGGAGTGGAACTGAATAACTGACATTCAGTTTTTCCCCTTGGCCGTCAATGTTTTCAGGTGAATAAGCCCAGAGCCTCCAGCCCTTCCCCAGAGTTCATTTTTCAGCTCTTCCAGCCTCCGGCTCCTGTCTTCTGCATATCCGCCACTGCCACCTCTAGCCCCTACACCTGCTGCAGCTTCTCAAACTCTGATCCCAGAGTGGGGGTGGAGAGTGAGGAGTTGAGGACAGGAGAGGCCACACAGGCTGGATGGGTGCTTACCTGGGGCCGAGGGTGCCCGGTGACAAGGCACTGCAGCACAAGGGTGTCGCCCTCCCGGATGGTGTAGACGCGCTCACTGATGTTGTCCTCTTTCACCACGCACGCCTGGCCGGCGTGCACGATCTGAGCCTGGGCTGGAGCTGGCAAAGAGCGGGGAGGTTTAGACAAGGAGCACCAGGGCCGCAGGCGGCCTGTGGCTCCCTCCTGAGTATGTCGGGGGAGAGGTCAGCCCAGGCCTGCCCAGGCCGCCCCAGGCCATTCTTCAGAGGCCTGACCCCATTGAGCTCAGGAAAGAACCCTCCCAGACACCCTGGGCCAGAACCAGAAGGGCCAAGAACTCAGAAAAAGGGCAATTCTTTCTCATCCCCTCCGCCCCCCGCAAGAGATCTGTGCTCATCAATCAGCCAACGAGGGTGAGGAGCTGTGTAATCCAGAGAGAGTGTTAGCAGCCCCTTGTAGTGGAGGTTGCTGGTGCTCCACCCAGCTCCCTGCATCTGGCTGGTGCATCCCTCCCAGCTGCTCAGAGTGATAGCTACTGGGTGCACAGAGCTCACCTTCCCCAGGGAATTGCCCTTAGCCAGTGGGAGCTCCCTGGCCCAGAAATGCCTAGGAGTTTCACTCTCTTCCCCAATATACACACACCCTCCCAATGACTGGCAAATGCCCAGCCCTCTTGCCTCAAGATGGGATGATTATGGCGCTGTTTATACTCCAGAGCCCCCACCCCTGAACCCTGGACCCCATGACCCTGCGAACAGGGTGAGGCTGTCAGCTGAATCACATTTTTGCCCAGCTGCTTCCCTTCTCCCCTTAATTTCTCCCGGGAATATTTTCTCAGCAAATCACCTGCCTGAACTGTACCTACCCTCAACCATCCCATGCTCTGCTTCTAGAGAGCCTAACCTGAGATTCCCCCAACCCTGCAGACTACACATTCCCCTTACCCAAAGCCCTATTAATTTTCCCTCATTGCTCCTTGACCCTGTGCCTCTTGTCCAAGGGACAGAAGTTCTCCCAGGGGGCCCAGAAGTTCTTAAAAATACTGGATCTTCCCTGACCTCTCTCACAATGCCCAGGGCTGGGGAGGGGGAAATAACTGAACTGGAGAAGTTTACAGCCCCTCCTTCAGTGTCAAACCCCACTGCCCTAAAGGTAAACCAGCCCCACCCCACAAATGCTTGGGTTCTGGGAAGGAGAGTAAGGCCACTAAGTTCACACCTGTCTGCTCACAGTTGACAAAAGAGAGAATGGAGGTGGGAGAGTTGATGAGAATACAAGGGACACAGGGCGTGATCACAGTCCTTGCTCTAAGAGGTGAACAGAGGTGAGATAAAACCTGTACATAAAATGTGTAACTTCACCCTGGCCAGGTGGCTCAGTTTGTTGGAGTATCATCCAGTACACCAAAAGGTTACGGGTTCGATCACAAGTTGGGGCACATAGGGGAGGTAACTGATCAATCTCTCTCTCTCTCTCTCTCTCTCTCTCTCCCCTCCTTCCCCCTTCCTCTCTCTCTCTCAAATCAATAAACATACCCTCAGATGAGTATTTTTTTTAAAAAGTGTAACTTCTCTAGGAAGCGCCTCCATAATTGACCTGCACCATCCATCCTTTTGTATGGGTCACTCTCCAGTCACAACAACAAAGCACCAATCTATGTGTCTATCAAGTTCAGGGGTCTTGTCTTTCTGCTGACCAGGCTATGAATTCCATCTTGGTATCCCTAGCAGGTACTCAGTAGATGCTGAATTAATGAATTTACAAGAATATCCCATGGTGAAGTTGCTAAGTATTTTAAGAGAGGTCACAGAGGAGAGCTATCACCGAACACTGAAGGAAGAATAACAGAAGGAGGAAGAAGAACCACAGAAGGCTCTATGGAAGAGGCTGCTCTTGAATGAGACCTCAAAGAACAGGGGGCCTACATGCCAGTCGATAGGGCCAGGTATTATGATTCACCAGCAGTGAGCCAGTAGTGATCTTTGGACCTTTGTTTTGTCATCTCTAAAATGGAGAGAATGCTGCAAACCCTGAGGATTCATAAGGGTGGATGTAACAGTAACACAGCATAAATGAGGAGTGTTTAGTAGACCTTTAATGCTCTGCAGATGACAGAGTAGTGTCTTCACAGCATCTCTCCAAGCAACCTGATGGGACAGCCATGAACCAGTCACAGAGGGGTCCACAGAGGCAGCCTGGCTGCAGGTTGAGAAACTAGTAAGGCAGCAGCTAGGAGTGACACAGGCCACATTTAAATATGAGAGTCTCTCTAAACAGCACCAGGTTCTGCAAACAGTGGCAACTGCCACCGACCCAGAATCTGAGTGTCCCAGTGGCCATCCTGCCAGCCTGGTGCCCCAGAGGAATGAACCTAGACTAGTTGTCAGGAGATAAGCTGTGTGACCTTGGGCAAGTCAGACCACCCTGCGCCTGAGCTTCCCCAGCTGTAGGACGGGGGTGGATTTGATGACCTCTGTGGTCTTTTACAACTCATACTTTCTATGAGTTTTTATAATCAGCACACAGTCTCTCTATAAGATGCACCCTAGAATCTGAGGAATGGGTCTGACACTGCCGCCCCCCTGCAATGAAAATGCACGACCCCTACCACAACAAGGAAGAGAGAGCCATTTGTGACCAGGGCCTCCAGGAAATCTTATCAGGAAACAGGCCCCCAATGCATGATGTGCATTGCTGATAAGACCAGGAGGCCACATGGATGTCTACAAGAGGCCTGGCATGTCTCTCAACACGGAAGACATTGATTTAACAGGCTCCCATGGAAGGTAAGCTATAAGCTTGGACACTGTGGCTTGCACACAGCCAGGCACTGTTGTAATGACAGAAGTTTTGGTGATTAATAAGGAATATTACAAAAGGGCTAGGAATTTAAACTTTCTCAGGGCTCAGCCAGCACAGGCCAGAAAAGATGGGGCTTGGCCAGCAGGCAGAAGGCCTCTTGTCACCTAACAGGTATGCTTCCTCAGTAGAGATGGGGCTATAAGTAGGTATCACGGATGATGACATCATTAAGATTATCCAACCCCCTTTGATGACATTATTAAGACTATTCAAATCTAAAATGGCAGAACCACTTTTGAAGAGATTTTGGCTAAACAAGTGTGTACCCATGACATAGAAGTTCCACTGCTGGGTATATACTCAGTAGAAGTGAGTACTTATGACAACCAAACAATAGACTATTCATAGCAGCTTTATTCATTATAGCTCACAACAAGAAACAACCCATATGTCCACCAAGGGTAGCACAGGCAAATAAATTCTGGTATATTCATGCAATGGAATGTTACACAGAAGTGAAAAATTAACTACTGGTAGACACAACACTAGTGAATCCCACAGGCACAATATAAGTGAAAGAACTTGGATACAAAAAAGTAAATAGTATATAGTATTATTTATTTGAAATTTAAAGCTGGAAAAACCAACCTTACAGTAACAGAGTCTAAACAGTGGTTGTACTTGGGGGTTAGGGGGTTATTTACTGGGAAGTGCACAAGAGAACTTCCTGAGGAAAACTGTGTCCCCTAAAGAGAACTTCCTGGGCTCCCATCTGGTGGGAAGAAAATATTCTACATCTTAATCTGAGGGGTGGTTACACAGGTAGGTACACATGTAAAAATGTATCATTATTTACTTAAGATTTTACAGTATCTGAGTTACATTTCAATTTTTAAAAAAGCATCCCTCCCCCTTTGATGACCCTGCACGTCGAGGTTCCCCATTTCCTTTCTGTCTCTAACCAGTACAACCCCTCACGCCCTTTACTCTGCCTCCTACTCAAGGAGCCACTTCGCATGTCTGACTTTTCCCAGGCATAGATATTCCTTCTGGAGGAGCACTGGCTAAACAGCAAAGTACCCAGACCTGCTTGACCTTGGCTGGCATTTCAGGGTGTCCGTCATCCCACCGCCCCCCCACTGAGTTGAGTCAGTCTCCCCCCCACTTTGCTCAGTGTTCAAATGTCTGGAACAGGGTTTCTGACCAGAACACCCCTGCCAAGTGGCAGCCCCCCCAAGGGACTCTGTCCCACCTAAACTCAGGCTCCTCCTCCACACACCCCAGGACGGCACTGCCAACAGCAGCATCTTCTGATTCCAAAGGCAACCAGGCCTGTGTCAAGAGGCACCATGACATAATCCTTTCATTCAGTCTGTCAAACAACAAATGCTTCGAGTCTGTCGCTGTGCTGGGTGCTGAAGAGGCTGTCATGAAAAGCAAACAAGGACCAGCTCTGAAAAAGAATCTTTGGGGAGACAGACAGCAAACCAGAAAGCAGAAATGAACAGGGCAGTTTCAGAGTGTGCTAAGTGCTAAGACAACTCTAAAGCAGAGGCATGTGACAAGGAACAGTGGGCAGAGGAGAGACCTGCTTTAGAGAGGCGGAGAGAGCTGACGGTCTGGGATGAATCCCTGGCTCTGCTACCCACTGGCTGGGTGACAACAGGCAAGTTACTTAATCTCTCTCAGCCTCAGCCTCTTCATTTGTAAAATGGGAACAATAATGCCTTCTCCCAGGGCTGGCAGGAGGGTTAAGGCAATGTATGTAAAACACCTGGCCAAAGAGCATGTGCTCTCTCAGTAAATGACAGCTCCTGAGATGATAAAATAGGAGCAAGAGATGGCACAGGAGGGCACCCGCTGTGGCCCCTCTACATGCCAGGGGCAGAAACACTCAAAACAGACATTAAACCAGTAGGGAGGTTGCATAAGTATGGTCAAGACTCATGCTGAGGGCTGCGCAGGGCTTCAGAAGGCTCTCAGCAAGTTATTTTGTGACTTTCTGCAGGTTACTTAAGCCTTTGTTTTCTTAGCTATAAAACAGGGTTATTATGAGGAATAAGTAAACTCATGTAAGGTGATTAAAATGGTGTCTGGTACACAGCGAGCAATCTAACCGCGTCGGCCAGCATTTTTATTCTATAAATGACCTGCACTCTGCTCAGGAACCCACCTCCCCGGGGGGGCCTGAAGCCCTTTGCACGACAGGACCCTGGCTTTTCTGCCACAGACAAAGAGGGCTGATGCATTCCTGGGTCTGCTGTAATGTTTCCAAGCTCCTTGCCTCAGTTCTGAGAGGCAGAAAGAGCAAGTCCTATTTTGCTCCTTTGGGAGAGAAGGAAACAGACCTGGAGAAGCAAATGTCCATGTCACTCACTGACATAGGGCAGTAGTCGAGTTGGGACTCAAACCCCGGCCTTCCTCCTGGTAGCTTGGTACTCAGTCCACTGTCTCAGTCACCCTCAGACTCCCCACTCCCGCCTTGTGTCACAGGGCAGCCAGTCAGGGCACAGATTCCCAGGCCCACAGGAACCACCAGCTTTGACTCTCTGGATACGGGCCTCAGAGTTTGTATTTGTAACATGTTCCTGGGAATTTCAGAGGCACTGCAGGATTTGATCATCTCTGCTTGATATCACATTGGTGGACAAAATAGGATTTCGGAACAAAGTATGTTTCCCTGCCTCTGGTCTTGAAACTTTTCCTGTGTCACTCTCTGAGCTCTACCAATAAACCCCCATGAAAAAAGGAAAACTGTCCCCCAACCTGTGTGCCATAAAGTGTGCATCGAATAAGGACACTGCATCTTCTCTCTCCTCGTTCCCAGCACATAAGATTATATTATTAAAGGCTCTGAAAAGTCCTGCAATAAACACTTGGTTTAATCCAGTGCTTTCCAAATGTATTTGACCATAGAGCCCTTTCTTCACAGAGTTGTCTCTTAACATCTTGCGAAGCAGAAGTGTTGTATATCACAAGTGGAGAAATGCTGATCCGATGCTCGATACAAAGCTAAGGCTATGGAGTCAAGTAACACCCACCCCCCCTACACACACACACACACACACACACACACACACACACACACGTCCCTTGGCTGAGAATAGTCAAGTGGCATGAGAGATGTCACCCTTGAGGCGACATCATCATGAGCTCGTCTGAGGCAGAAATGGTGAGTCCCTGGCAGAATGCTTCTGGCCAATCAGCTCATGCTTTTCTTCCCCCCAAAGTAGACACCTCAAATTGGAGGTGGCGGTGGGGACTGCCGGCACCCAACAGGCCCAGTGAAGAAGACACAAACTCTCAAAACTCACATAAAGGCTAATTCCAATTTGCCCACTGGGCTTTCAAAGAGAATTCTCTCTGGAACCTAGATGGGGAATTTCATCAAATGCGTGGGGATACAACAGTATATGTAGAGCCAAATAAGGCAAGCAGACAGCAAAATGCATGAAAAACCAGAATTTAAAGCCCCAGCAGCTTTTCTTCAGGTTTCCTCTCCTGTCTCATTGGAAAAGGTCAGTCATAGCCAAGTGAGGGCTGTTGTCCTGCTCCCTGCTCCTGACTCTTTCAGGGAAAGTGTGTCTGCAGGCTGGGGAAACTTCCAAACAGAGCAGAGTTGGGGAAGGGCGAGGAACGAAAAGGAGAAGGGGGGCTGCAGACTTCCCCACCTGGAGTTGGTTTTATCTGCCAGTCGTCAGATGGCAGGGCAACTACCACCCTAACTGCCTCCCGCAAGCGTTGCTGGGTGTTCTGAGCCAGGCAATATGGAATCACAATCTGTGTTCTGGTCCTCGCTTCCACAGACACTCAACAAATCCTCATGAGTGTGAGCGGCTGAGCTCGATGCTGGGGTACAGGGAGCGATGGCACCAGGCCTATACACTAGGGAAGTGCATAGTCTAGAAGAGCTGGGATAAGGCTTGCGAAGAGTCAGAAAGGAAGTAGGGCGGGACTGCTGTGAGCTGGAGTTATGTCTCAGGTCTCCCCCCGCAGCATAACAATGTACACGTAATATAACAATTCACTCTGTGCCAGCATCCCATTGAGTGTTTTATATCTATTATTTTATCCATTGCTCATAACAAGCCTATTATTGTTTCCACTTGTCAGATGAGGAAGCTGAGGCTCAGCAAGTTTAAGTTGGTTGCCAAGGATACCTTGCTGGTTGGGAGTCTGGTCTAACTCTCTGACTTTTGTGCTCAGCCTCATGCATTTCCAGGTCCTGAGTGCTGAGGACACATAGGACTGAGTCACTGGTGGGCCATTCCCGAGCAGCATCCTTGGAAACCACCTCTCCCTGCCCTCCTAGCCCCTGGTACACACATGTTTATTGACCCCTTTATGCATGTAATGCGAATGTACACGTAATACTTCAGTGGGATTAACAGTGCTGAAATATTAACAGGCTTTTCTCCTTTAATTAGCTGCTCAGAAAAGGTGGCCGGGGTCTGGAAGGAGGCTGTCAGGGCAGGCGCCTGGCCGGCTCCGCCTGGGCCTCCTTCTGCCAGGGATGATGCTTACACGCCTCTCCTGTGGACCTTTGACCGTAGAGGAACCGTGCCCTCTGTACCCTCCACAGCGGGGCTTTGCCCTGCCCTCTGCGCCGACCCAGCTGGCTTCGGAGCTGGCTGAAGCCCATCTTCTGTTCACAGCCAGCCAGGATGGGCCAGGCAGCTTCTCAGGAGCACTCCGAGTCTCGGGGAGACTGCGATTCTGATGGGAAAACCAGTTTAAAACAGTTCCACCCATCCCGCATCATCTCCTCTGGCCTCACCTTCAGGCTGGTCATCTGGAGGGGATGCAAAGGGGACGCAAAGTACACTGCCTTGTCCACGCCTGGGCATTCTCTCAGGTCATCAGGCCTTGGTCCAAGCCAGTTCCCTCTCCATCCTCCTTCTCGCTCCCTGGACTCCCAACCCTTCCAAGGGCACACACAGTCACCTGTTAGTGTGCCGTTGATTCATCAGTTCCTCTGTAGCATTTCCTAAGCACCTATTATGTGAAGCACCTCCACTAAGGGCAGGACACAGAGCCAAATGAGGCCCAGCCCCCCTCACTGAAGACGCTCTGCCCTCCCTTGCTGCAGACCACATTAAAACCTGCTCTCCACCGCAAGGGCTTCTTTGCTCATCAAAATCAAACCCTTTTTCAACCAACCACCGCTTTGACAGCAAAAATCTCTCCCCAGCCCCAGTGTACATGTTGCTGGCCTCTGGGTACAAGGGTGCTGTCACTGAGTGTGGAAAGCAGGCATAGCTGAAAGGATCAGTGCACAGGCTGCCACACTGTCACTATAATGGAGCGTGAAACCTAGCTGTGCTCTCGTAGTCAGATGCAGGGCCTGCTGCTGCTTGCCCAGCCTGCTACCATTTATAGGGCCGGAGGCCCATTTCCAGAGCCTTCTGGCACGGCCTGGCACACTTAGCAGCCCTTCTCTGCTGAAAGTGATGGTCAGTCCATCTGTGCTGCAGCCCCTAGGAATGTTCGGCACCACTGCATCCACATCCTGGCCTCATCAGAAGCACAGAGGTTTTGAGAGTGCCAGCTTATGCTCACAGGCTCTTCATTGTCTGAGTATCAGTGGAAGTCTAATCTGCACACCATATACGGAACACTGGGATACCAGGACAGGCCACTGGGCAAGCCCTGTAAGTGAGGGCTCTGAGGTCCCCTGTGGGAAACCGTGGAGGGACTCTCCCTCTGCTGGGCCCCAGGACACCGGGATCAAAACTCTCAATAATGAGTGGACATAGGGCAGCTTTAACCAGTGCAGGCAGGACACTCAGGAAGAGAGCAGAAAGGCACAGGCCTCAGGCCAGGCAGGGCTCCATCCAAGGCTATAGCTGAGTCTGAGGGGCTGCCCACGTGGTGTGGTGGGAGGGGCAGGAGGTAGGGCTCCAGCGCTCACCTAATGACTGACTACATGTCCTTGGGCAAGTCATTTATTTAACTTCTTGAAGCCTCAGTTTCTTCATCTGCAAAAGGGGGAATAATACTACATCTGAGGCTCTGGCAGCTATAACTTTTAGGTTGTATGGATTAAATAAGATAATGTGCATTGGGTACAGAGCCCAGTGACTATTACCGAGTAGGTGCTCAGCAAGTCTCAGTTCCCTTACCATTTGAAAATAGCACCCAGGACCCTTTGGGAACCTGTCCCAAGGGCCTGCAAGAGGAAAATGTACCGCCGAATGAGGAAGTCTACTTTGCGGGGAATGCCAAGAACTATCATCTTGACAGACCCGAACATCAAGGTGGGCTGGAAGAGGTAATCACTGGAAGGAAGGCTCTCCCCAGGAGGACATACAGGAAGACGGTGGGAGAAAGAGGCTGCCACCTATCAGGGCAGAGAATGGCTTCTAGAACCCAGGACCTGAGTCTGCCTGGCCTAGGGATATGGGGCCCAAGGACAGAGGGTTACTCCTTTGAAATTTTCCTGGCTGGCCCTGGACGGGTGGCTCAGTTGGTTGGAGCATCACCCCATACACCAAAACGCTGAGGGTTCGATTCCCAGTCAGGGTGAATACCTAGGTGGTGGGTTTGATCTCCAATCAGGACACATATGGGAGGCAAACAATCAATGTTTCTCTCTCACATCGATGTTTCTCTCCCTCTCTTTTTCCCTCCCTTCCCCTCTCTCACATTAAAAAAAAAAAAAAAAAATCCTTGGGTGAGGATTAAAAAAAATGTTTCCTGCCTGGGTCCCAGCTCCCCAGACCTACTAAGCTCTGGGAGTCCTGGGGACTCCATCACTGCAGTTCACTTGGCCCTGCATTCTGAAAGCAACCCAGACTAGATATGACCAAGTGCCCATGTGCCAAAGCATACCTACTGACCCAGTCCATAGGAGGCACAGGGCTTGCGGAGACACAGCCGTGGGCTTGGGGCTCTCATCCAGGCTGTTGCAGTAATTGCTGTGTGGTCTGGGACAAATCATTTAATGCTCTCATTTAGGGCTTCAGTTTCCTGACTGTAAAATGGGCATAAGAGTGTTTCCTATCGTGAGTACCAAATACTATTAGAATGGCACCTACCATGCACAGTACAGGCGGCCTTGTAGATACTCCAGAAGTATAGCTAGAGGGGAGCAGAATAAAACCAAACTCATACCTTAGATGTGTCCTCCATGAGAAGGTCCCCTGAGTCTGAGAGTTGCAGTATCATTGCAATGTCCAATGAGGACCCCAACAGTCCCCTGAGTGACCCTGTCCCTAGGAGCCTGAGGCTCCAGAGTACCTGTGACCAACACTAGGGATGGGGCACATCCTGGGTGGGACTAGGTCCAGACCCCCAACCCAAAACACAGAGTCCTGGGGCAGGGAATGGAGGAAGCAGTGGCTTTGCTTTGCTGAAGCAAAGAACCTCAAAGCCCCACCTGACCCAAGAGCCCGGTGGCTTCCTCTAAGCCCCACTTTGAAGTACAGGGCACAACCTAGGGCACAGGTGTGGCTGTGGGAGCCGAGGGGAGACACAGGGTTGAGGCACTGGATTTGGGCTGAAATGAACATTTCGGGACCCTGGACCGTCAGAAAAAAAGGGATGGTGGCACGTGGGTGGGAGTCCTTTCCAACCAAATCCGCAAGTACCGCCTGAAGGCTCCACTCTAGCACTGAACTTCACCCAGCCCAAGTTTGCCATATAAAACAGAGACCAGTAATACCAGTAATATCAAGACCAGTAATAAATTAAATGAGACAGCATACCAGAAAGCGACGTGTAAACTGTAAAGTTCTGCACAGATCAGGGCTCATTAGGAGGTGAAAGACCCAAATGTAGCTCCAGGAAGTAAAAATTGGAAGTTAAGAATCAGGCCATAATGCACCTATCAAACCAGTGAAAATAAATTAAAATAATAAAATCCATTGTGGCTGGGCTGTGCACAGGGCTGGCTCAACCTTTTTATAGCACAACCCAGCAATGCGAAATGAGAACCATAAAACTGTTCCTATCCTATGACCTATTAGGCACTCTCACTTTGGGGACTAGGCCCCAAGGAAATAATTTAAAAGGAAAAAGTAATTCACATAAGGATATTCACGGCAGGGCTATTTAGAAGAAAGGAGAATTGGCATCTGCCCAAACGCCCAGCAAATGGAGAAATGGTGACCAAACTCCAGCCCATCGATGCAGGGGGTGCCCTGAGGCCATTAAAGTGACAGGTCTGAGGGCTCAGTCAATACCAGGAGACGTGTGTAGGAGATAAAGTCATCCAAGAAAGCAGAACAGACCACTGTTTACTGCTATGTAAAAACATATTGACAGATATGGGCAGGGAATTTAGAATGAATGGTTGATGTTTGATGGTCACTGGGTTCCTTTTTTTCCCCTGTGAAGCTGTTTAAGTGAGTAATAATAACAATAACAACCCTGAAAGCAAAATCAATCTTGCAGCTTGCGAGCGGGTGGGGTCTTAGACCCCAGGACAGAGGGTAAGGAAGGAGGGACAGTATTCCGGGGGCATCTACCACCACCAGGCAGAACTCTGATCCCCCACCCCAGGCCACTGGGGGTTCCCGGGCATCACGCCACCCAGCTGTGGGGTGGGATTATGGGTGCCACAACCCAACTGCCTGAAACCTCTTAAAGCTGCCTCTGCAGAGCTCCTCCTGCCAGGCCTTCATCCCAGCTCAGAAGGTGGAGGTAGGGTGGTTCTGAGGTTAAAAACCAGGGAGCCAAATGTAGGGGCTTGATTAGCTTTATGCCTCTCTTCATCCACTGACCTCAGAGGGACAGCCCTTATGACCCCCAACACCCCCAAGGCCTGAGAGCCACCCTTCGCCCACCCGTTAGTGAAAACACACTGTTCCCTGCTGACTAAGTGTCAGCCAGAAACCTAGAAGCCATCGCTGACCTCTTCTTCCACATCCCAGCCCAGTCTACCAGTGAGCTCTCTCAGCTCGACCTTCAAACCTGATCCTGACTCTGACCCCTTAGCTGCCACCACCGTCTCCTGCCTGGATTATTACAGCAGCCTCCTGAGCCGCGTACCTTGCTTCCTCCCTTGCCTGCTGTAGTCTGTCCTCCACACACAACCAGAGGGATCCCTCTTCTGCTCAAAACTCTACCACGGCTCCCAACTCACTTGAAGTCAAAGCCAATGCTTTTCAATAGCCTGACACATTCCTGTCGCGGGCTCCCATCCCCACCTTGCATTCCCTGCCCGCCTTCCCACTGTGGCCCCTGCTCTCTGTAGGCCAAGCCCACTCCCACTTAGGGCCTTTGCCTCTGCAGCTCCCCCTGCTGGACGCTCCTCCCCGGATTCCCAGGGCGCACCCATGGCTGCAGCTCTCTTCCAGGAAGGCCTTCCCAGGTCACGCTTTTGAAGACAGCTTGCCGGTCCTCCCACCCTCCATCTCCTTCAGTCCCTTTCCCTGCTTCATGTGTTCTTCCCAACACTCATCAACACCTGGCATGATAAACTGTCGCTTGCCTATCCTCTGTGCCCCTTTCAAAAGGTCAACACCCCTGGGAGGGAAAGCATGTTATACCTGTGAAAGGGATGAACAATCTTTTTTTTTTTTCCCCAAGAGTCAATTTGAGAAGCATGAAGTTTACGAATGTATTTTCTTTAGCATTAGGCATATTTATAAATCAGGAAATGCCATACCTGCCCCCCATCCCCCCTTAATTATTCTCATTATTTTTCTCTCCATCACTGAAGGGTTTCTCTCCTTTTTAGGCTAAAATTTTAGAAACCACATAAGTGGCATGCACTGTAGGATCTGATTACAATGCTGAGCCTCTGAACAACTTGCAAATGACTTGAAACCCAGCAGGTTGGGGGAGAAAAGTGAAGCACTTGAGGTTGGGAGAGGCCATTTGGACCAGAGTTCAATCACAGCCAGGCACAGAAGTCTCTGCCATTAGGAAGCCCCCAGGGGCTGAGGCGGGGGAAGGAGGGACTGCTCCTGGGAGGAAAGTGAGATCTGGAATGGGCAGTGGTAGGGGCGGCAGCAAAAGCCTGAAGGCAAACACACCTGTCTCCCCACCTATAAAGTAGTTCCACGGGAACATTCCTGCTCTAAACTTCCTCAGGAAGAAAATGGGAGGAGGGCTGGAATTCTGTCACTCTTCCTCCTGGACCAGGCCCTGGATCTTGCTCCGTCTCTGCCAACATTGTGTCACATGCCCATACCCAGAGGCTCACATGACACTTCCCTGGTGGCAGCCTCTTGTGACTTATCAGCTTCCTGAGTCAAACCGGATGCTGAAATCACTCACTTAGCAGGCCCTCCTCTGAATAGCTGGGTCATTTACTCCCCACGTGCCAGGTACTGAGTAAAGAATGGCTTTGTACAAGCACCCCCATTTCCTCTTCACCACAGCCCCCTAAGAAAGGTGCTATTATTATCGCCATCTTGTGCATAAGGAAATTCAGGCACAAAGTATCACCTCTTGAAGATCACACAGCCAGTGAGTGGCTAAGGCAGAACTTGAACTCAGATCTGGTTCAGAAGCCTCTACTATCTTTCAGGCCACTCTGCCTCCCTATAATCCCACCTGAGCCAGAGAGATGACTATTCATTGACTTTGATATATTTAGTTGCTTGCTTCTGAAATTAGACCTCAGTGGTGTCATGGAGCCTGGCAAGTCATGTGCCACCGCTGATCTCAGAGCTGCTAGTCGCTGACACCTCAATGTGAAGAACTTCTCCATTTATCCCCCACCCCGGGGGGATGATGACAAATGAGGGAAGGAAGCAGTGGGGATAGGGGGGCTGCAGGACCACTAGGCTGACCCTTCCCAGAATCTTCCTCTGTGGTTGCCATGGCATCTCGGCAAAGGTCTGGGCCCTGCTTGGGAGGGGAGGGTGAGGGGGGGCTAAAGGAAGTGACCCAGAAGGAAAAGAGCTGGCCTGTTTATAGGGTTCCTCTGGAAAAACGGGGCTGCAGAGCCATCAGACCTAGACCCTCATCAGGCCCACCCTCGGTGGAAGGGAAAAACGATTCCCAGGAGAAGGGAAAGACTGAGCAGAGATGGGTGAAGGAGGTGACAGAAGTATGTGGAAGGGTGGGGGAAGCTTCAGTGAGGAAACTGAGGCACACAAAGAAGACTGGATCCTGCAAGGACTAGGTACTTGGCAGCACTAGCCCAATGCCCAGCAAACAGCAGGCATTTAATAACTGTCAGCTCAAAATGTCTCCTGGTCAGGACACCAGGAACAAAACATGAGCACTGCATCATGGAGATGTGCTCAGGGCTCCCGTGGTGAGGGGCTCTCGGTGAGGCGCTCCTGCCCTACACAGAGCTTTTCCAGGGTGCCAGGTCCCGTCTGAGCCTGAGCAACTCTGTTCCTGCAAAGCTGATTGGGGAGGGCTTCAGGAGAAGAATAGGCCCCCTGCCACGGAGCCCAACTGGGACCACTGTGTCCATGCGCCCAGCCCAGCCCCCACCCTGGCACAGGCGCAGCGGGTGAGCGCACGCCTGGCACAGTCCCCAGTGCCTGGGAGAGAGGCTCCAAGTGGGCGGCTTTGTGTTTTGTGAAAACCAAATCCACAACTGATCTCTCCAGCCAAACAGGGCCTGCTGGGAAGGCTGGCAGGCCTCTCTTCCCGTCCCCCTGCTGGGGCCCACCCTCCCCCAGGAACCATGGGGAGCTCCAGCTGCCACCCTGGCTGGCATGAGGGCTGACGGGCCTGAGCCCAGCTCTGGAGTGCCAGGGTTCACCCCCTCCCCACCCTGGCCCCCTTCCTGCCTGGAATAAATTGGAATACAAATCAGAGAAAAATGCTTTCTTCTGTTTGAACAAATTGCTATGGATTCCTCCCTGTCTCAGGTCAGGGCTCACGATGGGGGATATTTTCACTCGCCGACTGCTAATAGACTCAGGAGAAGCTGCTGGATCGATGAAGGCCGGGAAAATTAGCCTGGAGCTCCAGGTCAGCCTTGGCCTGCCCCTGCCCCCCACTTCAGGACTCCTAGAAGGGAGGGGGGCCGCCATAACCCAGGGTAGACACAAGCGCAAGCTGATGGTCCGTTCTCACCTCCCTGTCTAGGAACCAAGGCAAGGGTATCCAGGAGGGCCAATGGGATAAAGGTGGACCCAGAGAAGCCCCCAAAGAGGTCTGTAGCATCCCCCACAGTCAAGCATAGCCTCCTGAACATATCTCCATATTCTTGAGTGCAACAACAGCATGTATATGCATACCTTCAGCACATGCATGCCCATGTTATTCACATGTGCGCAAAAATACAGATACAGTGTACACACACAAAGTAGAGAGAAGATGCGGAATGTATTTCAGCTCCTGCAGAGATACTCAGTGGGAGAAGTTTATCTAATGTCAATGGGTCTATACACACGCGCATGCGCACATGCAGGCATACACACCCCTCGGTATATCAGAGCCCAGATGTGGCTTGGGAGATAGATGTGGAAGAGAGGTTTTGTTCACTGGCAGGCAAAGCAGTGCCACTATCTTGGCATGACCGTTCACTCCTGGCTACTGGTTTCTGCCTCTAAAAACTGAGCATTTATTGCCAGGTGACCTCTAAGCCCGTCACCTCTGACCTCTTCATAATTCCAAGCTGGGCCGCCTATTGGCTGTGTGGCCTGAAGACTTCTCTTGCCCTCTCTCAGCCTCAGGTTTCCCTTCTGGCAAATGACGAGATTTGCCCCAAGGTCTCCCCTAGCTTTGTCACTCCACAATGCTGGGATTCTCAATCATCTCTTTGTCTTGTTCTCTGCTGTATCTCAGCACCCAGAACAATGCCAGGCACATAGACAATACTCAAGAAAGTTTTGATTAATTAACTAATTAATCTCAGGTCCCAGTGGGAGTGAAAAAGCTGAGATAAATTTACAACAGGACGGAGGTGCCACTCTGACTGGACTAACAAGACAGGGGTCTTCCGGGGTGCAGACTAGCCCGCTCATCACCGCAGGAGAGTTCTCTCCTGCAGAGGGAAGTGGACAGAATGCGATCGACCTTACGGCCCACAGAGAGCCCTGCCTGCAGAGAGAAGGGGCGATCTTCTAGTCTCAGAGATTGTTCCCACCTCTTTCTTAGTTTTGAACTCAGTGGGTGGGGAGCTAACAATGGTGCCCTATGGCAGTGCCCAAAGAACCCTGGAAACTCTGGGTTGGTCCTCAATGACCCTCCCAGCTCTGCTCTCCCCAGGCGTGAGGCCCCTCAATCCTTCAGGGAGAGCCTGGATTCTACCAGGAAGGCCTGGGAAAAATTGACGGGCTAGAGTTCTGGTTACAGAATCCAAGGAAATTAAGCAGGAGCTTATGCGTCTGGAGGCCACAGGAGAGACTTTTCTGCCTGGAATCAGGGCTTCTACACACAGCCCAGAAGACAAGACCTACGAACAAGGAGCTCAGCCAAACAGTCTGGTTCCGAAAAAGCAAGATGAAAGGCTTGGGCAGGATGAAGTCCAGGCTCTCACCTCCTCTGACCACTGCCATGCACAGCGCCGGCACCAGAGGATAGAGTCCCACTGCCTACGTGTGCAGCGAAGCACAAGAGCAGCTTCACAGGGGCAGCCGCAGCCAACCACAGCTGGGAGTTGTTGTATACCTGCCCCAGCTCCCTCACCACGATGGGCAAACTCTGAAGCACGTGTTTTACAGGGTCCTAGAGATCCCCAGTGAGACATGGTGGTAACTGGCTTGACAATGGTTCCCTTTGCTTCCCTATCTCACATCCCCATTCCCCTACCTGAGCTTCCCATGCTCACCTCCCATATAAACTACTTGCATTCGGCTCCTTATCTCAGGGTCTGCTCCTGGGGAACCCAAACTGAGACCATGAGTCCAAGCCAATTATGATCATCACAGTGTCCTCTATTAAATCTTTCATGTTGCCACAACCTAGGGCCCTCATCTTGTCCCACAACCACACACTTGCACACACATACACTCTTCCTCCATCCATCGCTTCTCTGGAAACCTCCTCGCCCAAATCCCAATGCTTCAAGGTCCAACTCATCTGATCAACCAACATGAGCCACTGGGAAAAGGCTGAAGGGCTACTGGGTATTCCCAGAGCAACCTTCTGGAAACAGGGGCCGTGTTCCTGCTGGCTGACTTGTTGGTAACCCTAACGTGCCTCTAACCAGGAGTCCTGGACCCAGAACAAGCCCCACATTTTGTAGTCTGGATGCAATGAAGCCTGGGAATAAGAAATGGGGTTTGGCGGCCGGGGGGGGGGGGGTGGGGACGGGGATTATAGAGATGCAGGCATAAAATGAGCTTATAAATACCATGTAGACATGCCCTGGCTTCCCCTGAGCCTACAAGATTATGTAGGAGAATGAGAAAGATCCAGCTGTAGAGTCCTTTGACACAGTTTTTAATTTCAACCTTCGCACTTAATTGCTGAGGGACCTTGACAACCCACTTACCTTCTCTGGTCTTAGTTTCTTCCCGCACTGAATCTCAAAGATCGGCTGCTGGGTCCCTTAGGGCCCCTGGCTGGCAGCTGACTCCTTGCTCCACCCTCGGGCCCCACTCAGGGCCTTCTCTCTATATACTCCATGGCCTGATCCCAAAAAGGAAAGGAAAGCCAGGCCTTACCACAGCACAGAACTTTAGCCTGCCTGGTGCACTCATGTATTTTGCTGGAAAATAAACTGACCTCTCCAAGCTCACCATTTTACCAGAACACCAGAACCAAACCCAGGTAGGTGAGGCCACTAAAATCTAACTCCCTCCCCACCACTACCTTCCTGATGTCCCTCTCAGAGATAGGAAAGAGTGCCTCATTAAGAGTTTCTTTACAATCACAGAGGGAAAGTCTCAAGGCCAAGGAAATAATCAAGTTCAGCTTAGAGGCCTCAGCTCCTGAATCTTTCTGATAAGAGGTTATGTTACAGCAAGTTGAATGAAGGTCAGACAATGAGAACTTCCCAACAGCAAAGTACTAGAGATACTGAGCAAACAGAGGTGCACTTCCCAGGTCTCATATGGGTGTGGGCCTGCCAAGAGGCAGAAAGATGAGCTAGATCAGCTCTACAGTACTCTCTAGCCCATGGCTTCTGGCACAGCCTCTTAGTTTCTGTTCCCCAAAATTCCACAGAGGTCTCCTGTGGCTGGTACTGAAAGGAGCCACTTGCCAGAGGAGAGAGGTACCAACCAGCAGAAATCAACAACTTCACAAAGTGAGCACAGGGCATGGTGTGGGAGGAGGGAAGGAGAGTTCTGGCAGACGGGAAGCCGGGACCCTCCATGAATGCCTGGGTGACCCCAAGCAAGTCTCTCCCCTGCTCTGCTCCCAGTCTTCTATGAAGTTCCTTCTGGGCACCCTCAGAGCAGCCAGAGCACCCCACCCCACTGAGCTAGGCTGCCAGGGTTGGGGGAGATGCAGGAGAGCAGCATTCACATCTACCTAATTTTCTTTCATTTCAAGAAACACCAACTGACCATGAGGTGGAGATTTGTGGTAAAGACTGCATATTACCCACCCAATATCCATTCTCCCCTTTTTTCTAACTAAACCCTGATACTCTCTTAGGTGAGAAAGTGCCCTTCTCAGCTTCCCTTGCAGCTAAGAATGGCTCATGAGATATAAGCAGAAGTAATCGAGAGAGGGTTTCTGGAGAAGCTCTTTACAGGAAGTGACTCAGCTGGTAGGCCTGTTCTTTTAAACGTCTCTCTCTCCTTCCTACCTAGAATGTGTCATGATGGCTGAGCCCCAGCGGCCCTTTGGTGACTGTGAGGCAAAATGCTCAAAAGAAGGTGTTCCCAAACTTTGCTGCATATTGGAGTCACCTGGGGATCTTTTTTAAAAAGTGCTAATTCTTGTTTCCTACTCCCAGGTATTCTAATTTAATTGGTAAGAGGTATGACCTAGGCCTCGGGATTTTTAAACACTCCCCAGGTAATTCTAATATGAAGCCATTTGGGAACCAGCACTGTAAGCAGAGCAGAGCAAAAAGCTGACAGGAGCCTGACCTCCAGGGACCAAGGAGCCATCACAGCAGCTGTGGACAGACAGCCTACCTCCGAACTTAAGAAAGTCAGCTTTAATTTGTTGGAGCCTCTGTCATCAGGTCTTTGTTTCCAGCAACAGAAAGAGATCCCTAACTCCTCACAGTACAGCCCAGGGAAGAAAAACCAGCCCGATCCTGCCCGGAGGAGCCTCACACTCAGAGCAGCAGGCAGGCACTAGACTTGGCATTAGGTAAGCTTGAGTTCAAATCCTGGCCTGCCGACGGCAGGGCCTTTGGCAAGTCGCTCAAGCTTCTCCCTCTGAAAAATGAGGGCCTTGGAAAGGGGTGCATTCTCCCACTCCACCCTGAGCTCCTTGGGGGCAGGTGCCTTCACCCCTGCAGCCACAGCGCCTACCACCCTTCCAGAGAGTTAGCAGGTTCTCCTGAACTATTTGCTTGGGTTACATTGAATTGCTACAATGTAGTTCAGTTCTGAGATTTTCATTTGTTTATAAACCAAACAGGGGAGAGAATAAACAAAAGGGCCATATTTCAGAAAGGTAACAGGATTTACCTATTGCAAATCAATGAATGCAGCATTTCAAATGGGGCAGTTTCTTTCAGTCTCTCTAGGTTTGGGACTGGAAATTCCCTGGGTAGAAGCAGGGCAAGGGGCCAGTGTCCCGAGCTCCTGACCTGGACCTTCCAGCTACCACTATTAAAATAGAAAGTCTCCTTGTTCATAATTTTAAAAATAATACGTGTGTGATTTTTTAAAGACCCCAGGGTCCAAATGAGCTTGTCTGAAACAAAGCTTGGGCAGCGACCTGGAGAATTCAGAAATGCCCTCAGAAAACCCCAGGGAAGAAGACAGCTGTTTGGGCCTGACTCATTCTGATGCACTGTCTACACCAGCTGTGCCTGAGAACCAACTGGAGAGCTCTTGCGACCACAGCTGCCTCGACGCCTCCTGCAGAGTTTCTGATTCAGGAGGTCCGGGGCGCAGCCAGGCATCTGCTGTGGAAAGAGCTCTCCAGGTGGTTCTGACAGGCCACCAGGGCTGAGAAGCACTCCTCTACACAGCTTCCAATCCGCCAGGTAATCCAAGGCTGCTTCGGCTGGGTTTCTGGGACTGGAAAGGAACCAAGAAGAACCTCAGGTACAATCTCCAAAGACAGCTAAGTCCTGCTTGCCGAGTTGCCCCACCCCCCAGCCCCACACACCCCCAGCCACTCCTGCACTGACGTCACTCACCCCTGCAGCCCCAGCCTCCCACAGGCCCGCAGCTGGGAGCTAGACCTTCTAGGGGGAACTGCCATCGGCCTTCGCTGGACTGCCACATCTCTCAAAAGCACAACCTGCACCTCTGGCTTCCACAGGCCACCCACACCCAGGGCTCCCCGCCATCTGTCTGCCACCCGTGAAACAGAGTCCCCACAGTCAGCCTGAGAGTTTTCAAAGTGCTACCACTCGGGCTCCTCTCTAACTCCAAGGGGTGGGTGTGCCTGAACCAGTCTTTCAGACAGGGAAACTGAGGCTCAGCGAGGTGAGCCATTGGTCCAGGGTCTCTCAGAGGCAGCACACTGCCCACCTGGCCCTCCAACCCACGGTCTGCCCATGTGCGTCCAGTCCTCCTTCCCGTGCGCCCTTGCCATTCAAAGACTGATCTGCGCCCCGCAGCACTGGCACCACGCCGAGGTGTGTTAGAAACGCAGGCGCTCGGCCTAGCCCAGGCCCACTGGGTCAGGATCTGAAAACCCCCGGGGCCCTCCCGCTGGGCCTTAAGGGGCCGTTCTGGCTGCAGCTGCCTCCCTGCCAACCTCCCAGTCCCCAGATGGCCCTTCCTCCACCTCCTCTACCACTTCAGATGCCCTTCCTCCCCCAGACTCCATCCTTTCCCCTGGCTTTCCAGTCCCTATTCCCTCTCAGGTCTCCTTCTACCTCTCTGAGACCACCTGCTCTGTCGGGACTTTCTCCTCCCGCCCCAAACTGCTGGTCTCAGCCCAGTGTCCTCTCTCACTCCACTCTTTCCTGGCAATTTTATTCCACTTCCTGGCTTCAGTGCTGTGCACACAAGCTCAGATGTGTGAATCTACCTCTTCAGAGTGGATCTGTGTCCTGAGTACCAGCACTCACTTCACCAGCCCCAACAACATATCTCCCAGACATCTCACATCAGAACCCCATGAAGTTTAAAATGCACTGGCATTGTCGGGAAAATAAAGCTATCTATTATGGCTTCGCTCAGCGCAAGCTCCCCTGGCTCCCCCGGCCCTACCTCATCACAAACCCACGCGGCAGGTAGGCAGGTACAATGGTCTCCATCTGACCCGTGGACAAGCCACCCCTCAGGAAGCAGATGGAACTTGGGCTCTCAGAGCTGGTACAGGCAGAGCTGGGCATCAGACCCAGGTTTCTCACCAGAAGTCCAGGCTCTGAACTACTTCACTGCACTGTCCCAGACCTGTCTTGACTTCCTGTGCCTCTTGCTCTCCCTCAACGCCATGGTGTGCCGAGCCTCCCAGCGCCACACCTCAGGGCCATTTTCAGCTCCTATCCCTTGCCTGAGCTCTTCGTGAAGCATGTTTAGGACCTAAAGATTGTATGGTCTCATTTCTCGCCTTTTGCAAGAGTCTCTAACTGGCTTCCTTCCCCTATACCCAACGCCCCACAGTCTATTCTCCACATGGCAGCCAGTGGGATTCTATTAAAAAGGTGCCAGTTCATGTTCCCCCTCTGCTCAAAACCCTGCCAATGGCTCCTCACCTCACTCAGAGTAAAAGCCAAAGCCCCCACACAGCCTTACACAGTCCTTACATAGCCTGCAACAATCTGGCCCCAGCCACTCTCCCCATGGCCGCCTCCATTCCAGCCATCCTGACTCTTCCTTGTGGCTGAACAAGCCAGGCATGCTCCTACTCCAGGGCCTTTGCATTGGCTGTTCTGTCTGGACTCTACTTCCTGCAGATATCCACCAGGCTTTCTCCCTCTTCCTCAGGCATCTTCAGGTCTCTGTTCTGGGGGCATCTACTCAGGGAGTCCTCTCCTGACCGTTATATATGAATTAGAACCACAGTCTACCACTCCTTGCCCCTTGGGTGTTTTACCCCTTTTTCACAGAACTCATCACCATAGGATACATTTCATACTTATTCATTGACTCGTTTATTGCCTGTCTCCCCTCAATATGAGTGTAAACTCCAAGAAAGCAAGAACTTGTTTCTCCCCAAATATCTCAAGAGCTCCACACAGAGTCTTTCCTCATATGTTTGTGGAATGAATGCAATTCTTGTGCCCAGTCCCTCCTATCCATTCTCAGGGCTGCCGCCCTGGACCAAGTTCTCATATGACTCCCCTGGACAACTGCAGGACCTCCCGACCGGTCTCCCTCCTCCTGACCCTGGCCTCCTCGAACACACCGCCGCACGGCTACCCAGCCTGAAATACAGCTCACATCAACCCATTTCCCTGCTCACGGCCCTCCCATCAGCTTCTCTCAAGCCCAGGAGTCCAGCCTACTCCCTCCAAGCCAAGGCTTTGCCATCAGCAGATCTGGGTTTAAGCCCAGCTCTGCCACTTGGACAAGGAACTTCTTCCTGAGCGCTCAGTGTACTCATCGGTAAAATGGGCTATGAATGACTCTCTCAGGGGGTGTGCTGAGAAAGAACAAAGACAATGCACTTGCACGATCTCTGCTTGGCAGTAAACGTTAGTGATTTTTATTATGATGCCTTTACTCTTCCAACGCTGACTGTCTCAGTTCCCTTCCATCCTATGCTCCAGCCCAGCAGAGTGAACTGTTCCCCACACACTGAGGTTCTTTCTCCTCTATGCCTTTGCCTCCTCCTGGGACGCCTTTCTCAGTTCTTTCTTCTCTTTGTCAAGGACAGTCCAAGTGCCCCGTTCTCCACAAAGCCTTGAAAGTAATCTCCCTTCCCTTCGAATTCCCACAGCCCTTTAACTGCCCTTGCCACATGGCATTTATCAAGATCTTCCAGGAACCACCAGCTTGTGTGTGATTTCCCCACCCTTCCCCCTGAGGGCAGAACCTCCATCTTCTCAGGGGCCCTGTCAATTCTCAGAACAGGGCCTGGCTCGTGGGGCACACTAAGTGATATTTAATGAATGGTGAGGGGCACACCATACTGCTTTCCTGCCCCCAAATCAGAAGATCCACTGGAATGGAATCTCAGAGCCACTCCTTGCCAGCTGTGTGCCCAACTGCGTTTCCACGTCTGTTAAATGGGGGCAATAGGGCCTACTATGCTGACTTCTCAGAATGTTATGTAATCAATGGAGGGAGAGTTGTGAAAATGCTTGGTAAGGCCTGTGGCACTCATATACCTCTTCTGGATTGTTGTCATAACCAATGATTCTCCCTGAAAAGTTTGGTCCTCTTTGCACAAAGAGATGCCAGAAAGAACCATCACTAAAGGCATGGAAGAATGTCAAGTGAATTTTGCCTTCTTTCTTATATTTTTATGTAGTCTCTGATTGTTTTATAAAGAGCACGTGTTATTCATAGACCTGGGGAAAGGGAGATTTCATTGTTTTGTAATTTTTTTTTAAAAAAAGGATTCACTTCTTTGATTTAAGCATTACTTTTACCTCCATATCAGCATTTAAACTCAATAGGGGCCCCTTAGCATCTAGTACCTGCCATCAGCAGATGCATGCCTGCAAAGCAGAGCCTTCTGACAATGGTGGGGAAGATGCAGGGCAGGCGCCACACCCCAGGTTCACAAAGAGGCAACGCTGGCAGGGCTCAAGCCTCTGCTCTGCACACAGCTCTACCTGGACATGAGCCCAGGAAGCTGAGCCTCCCACCATCAGCCCCCAGACAGCTTTCTTCTGGGTTAGGGGGCAGGAAGTGTGACTTTGGCCACAAGCGAATGCCCTGGGACATTGGGAGGGGAAACAGGAGCTGGAGGGAGGAAAGGAGCTGTAGAAGGCCTAAGGCGTCTCCCGTGGACCCCAGGCTAAGGTATTAAGAGTGTCATCCTTCCTGAGTCTTGAGGCCAAGGGAACCTAGGAGAAGCAATAAGCAATGTGGCGGCCAAGGCCGCCCCCTGCTGGTCACATCTGGAGTAGCAGTGCCCTGTGCACAGGGCTGGGTCCTCAGGCACACACCCCAGAACCTGGAGCCTAGGCAGGCTTTGAACAGAGGCAGGTAGGAGCCGGGCAGGGCTCTTCCAAGACTGAGGGGACCAAGGTTCCATCTCCCAGGTCCCTTGTCTTTGCTGCGTGGGGCATCTCCTGGCCCAAGCTCTTTGAGCCCAGCCACAAGGCAGGAGTGGGGATGGGGAGGAGGGCAGAGCTGGGGGCAGTGTGGGGAGGATGTGAAGTGGAGAGGAGGGTGCACAGCACTCTTGCCTCTGTCTCACTCCTTCCAGGCTCTCCTGTGCCTCCTGGGCAGCCAGAGAAGCCACGGCTGCAACCACTGCCCGGATTTCCACTCCCGCACCCAGGTATTGATTTCCTGCATCATTCATTTGCCGGCCTTGGCTGCTGTGATTAGCTCCCTCCATTCTCCCTATGGAGCCCCCCGCCCGTCCCTCCATGTTCCAGAAAAGCAGAGCTAATACCAGGCTTTAAATGAGGCTTTGCCACCCGGCCCCAGCAGCTCACAGCCAAGCCCGGCCAATTACAAGGAGGCCCTTGGCATGTCCGCAGCGCCTCGTCAACCGTGCTTTCCTGACTAATAAAATCCTCCCTAACCACCCCCACCACCCCCTAGGACCCCCACCAGCCAGGAAGCACAGAGTCATAAAATGAAAAATCTTGCAGATCTTGACCCTAAGGGGGCTCTTCGCACTGACTCCAGAACTGGAGAGCCCTCAGGCAGCCTCAGGGGCCAACATCAATTGAGGGGGTGTACAGACAATGCTGGTAAAGCCAATAAAACAGCCTGGATTTGGGGACACAAGGCGCTCTCCCTCACGCAGTTGCTACAACCGAGAAGGAAGGAAGGACAGAGGAATGGAGCTTCTTGAGGACATTTGGAAAACCCTAAGCTTTCTGTTAGCCCTCAGGGTACCAGAGTTTCTAATGCGATGCCTTCTCCAAGGGGAGAGTCCAATCTGGACAGGCAGTTTCAAGGCATGGGGTAGAAATTCCAGTGAAAATCCCAAGAGTGTCCACACCTAGATCAACACCCAGAGGACGGCATTGGGAGATACACTTCCTGAAATTCCTTCTCTGTGCCCCTCAGAGGAGGGGAGAAAACCCTGACTTGGTGATAATTCTGTAAGCTATGTTGCTCTTGTCAAATTATTCAACATCTGTCTTCATGTTCCCACAAAAATTAGCATAGGATAGTAGTTTCTGATGACACCTTTAGTGAAATATTTTGACTTCCACCAGTAAGTTGCAAACAACCTGTCTTAAGGATAATGTCAATTCCCACTCCTGCATATTAAATAATCCAGGGGTTTGTTGTGCTTTTGTAAGGGAGAAGAATCCCTTCAATCTGCCCCTCGCTGGAGGTCCAGCAGCTATGGGAGGACATAAGGAAGACAGGGGAGGCGATTTCTGATGCTGTCCTCACAAAGGATACTCCTCCTTCACTGAGCTACTTCCTTTGCCCAGAACTAGGCCTCTGGGGCCAGCCCCCCACACTGGGCTGCCAGAAAGCAGCTTATAGGATCCACCCTGTAGCACCACAAACTGGGCCAGGAGACTGGGAGGCAAAGAGGAAAGAGGGAACCAGCTCCAAATGGACCATCTGTCCTAGTGCTCTGCTGCTGTAGCATCTGTGCCCCAAAGAAGAGCGAAGCCACCTGGCTGGGCCGACAGCGCTTCTATGGTCCTATGGCAGACAGCGCAGCTCAGAGCCGGCAAGAGGACCCTCAGAGGGAAGCCTGGCATAGGGCTCCAGGCCTCTGCCTTCTACCAGCCCCAGCAGAGGCTCACAGCTCAGGCCAAGTCATGATGGGTCTGCCCTCCACATCCTGCTCTTCCCCTCTTCCGTTCAGCTTCCAGCCTGGCTAACATGCCCCTCCCTCAGCCACACTGGCCTGGGGGCAGGGGGGCAGGGGCTGAGTGTTCCCTCCCCAGGCTACTCTTACACTTCTTTTTTTTGTAGGTCTTGAGTAAAAACTGCCTTCATCTTCACTGCCAGGACAGCACTTGGCTTCCACCCTCTTCTCCTTGAGGACCCCTACCGCTGCCAGCCTAAGACTCTGTGACGCACCCGAAGCAGAGACCCTCAAAGAATGCCAGACTACCATGCCACAAACCATCTTAGACAGATTTATTGGAAAGGAAGAATTTGAAGAATCACTTATTCGAACTCCCTCCAGACCATGGCCCTACATTTTTACAACAAATATTGCTGAGCTCCTGCTGTGTGCAGGTGCCATGCTGGGTGCTGGCATATAGTGATGGATGCTAGTGACCACTTCTCACCCCACGTTTTACTCTTTCTCAAACTGCTTCACCTGCTTTGGGGATAGAGGGAAAGTGGGGGAGGGAGCCAAAAGCCAGTTCTCCATACTATTTCTTATCCTAGACCCAGGCCTACCCTCATTCTCCCTTCTGCTGTATGTGGACAAAGCTTCTAGCATCACAAAGAACTCATTAGCCTCTTGCCATCCTCCTCCTCAGTATAGGTCTTCCTCTCTCTATCCTCCTCCATAAAGACTTTCCATCCAGCAAATCCCCTGAGGCCCCAGTCTTCCCTGGAGGCACACTCTCAAAGGGCAGGTGGAAAGAATGCTACCCAAGAGTCCAGGGTTGGCCCCAATGCACACAACCCACCTAACTCACTCTGAGTGAGAGCAGCTTGGATCCAGGCACATGGAGAGGAGAAAATACCAAGGAAAGGGTATAGCAGCCCTGGCTGCTGGTGCTCAGTGGATTGAGCACCAGCCTGTAAACCGAAAGGTCACCAGTTCAATTCCTGGCCAGGTCCCCAGTTGGGAGCCAGCAAGAGGCAGCAGAGTGACGTTTCTCCTACACATCGCTATTTCACTCCCTCTTTTTCTCTTTTCCTTCTCCTCTCTCTAAAAATAAATAAAATCTTTTAAAAAGTACTCAGAAATCAGGGGTTCAGAGACCACTGTGCCTATATCCCACTCCCTGTCCACACCCTAGCCTGGTTTCCAGGCTAGACTCAGAGGCACATCCTGAGGACGTGCCCCCATGCAACCCTGGAGAAGGCTGGAAAAGGTGGAGGGGATGGAAAAGAAGGACGGCTAGGAGATGGGCTTGCCAGACCCACCACCCAACGGCACTCAGAGCGGGGACAAGGTGATGGACCCCAGCAAACAGAAGGGCTCTCAGTCACTCTCCAGAGCCCCTTGGGGTGTGGTGAGAAAGAGGAAAAGGCCTGATTGATGTCCCTCTTTAGGCTACCTCTTAAGCAGACAGTGATCACGGCTGTAGGGAAACCTTTGGGGGAAAGAAGAAAATGGACACTCTCCCATCCCTGATGTCTCTGCACTGGGGAGGCTGAGGCCTGTGGGAACCACCTCCTCCCCATAAGCCAGCCTCTCAGTCCCTGCTACATTCTTCCTCCTTTCCTTTCCTGGCCTATGTAAAGGACCAGGCAGTAAGAGACACACAAACTAATTAAGAAACGGAGTTTGGCCAGATGCCTGGGCCAGCCTCCCCAGGGAATTAAGTCCAAGCCAGCTAGCAAGTCACCTTCTAGAAACCCCTCAAGGCACCTCTCCCTCTTGTGAGCCCCTCCCCCAAGGCATTTAGCATCTGCGCCTGAGGCTAGTAGCCAAAAGTGTATGGGGGGCGGAGGAGGGACAAAGCCCCCGACCCCCACCGATAAGACGGCAAACTCCGGATCTAAAGGCAAGTAAGTAGGCCCTCAAGCTTAGAGAAAGAAAGAGAATCCGCCCCACTCCAGCTACACATCATTAAAAAGTGGCCCACACAGAGTGCCCTGCAGTCAGGAGAAGGCAAAGTAAGGGCCGCTGGCCCCAGCGACTGACTTTTTTCTTCAGGCGATAGAACTCGGAAGGAGGGTCCCTGAGAGGAATGATGCCTGCTCTCGGGGCCTTTCCCAGAGAAAACCCACGGAAGAAAAAGAAAGAGTGAGTGGAGTCCCCTTGGTGCTCTGGAGCGAGGCTTGGGGACGTGGGAGCAAAGCTGAGGGGCAGGAGGCAGAGTTTCGACACGTAGTGACAGGGTGCGTGACGAATTTGCGTTTCCTGCGGACGGTGGCTGAGTGTGTGTGTGTGCGTGTGTGTGTGTGTGTGTGTGAGCGCGCGCGCGCGCGCGTGTGTGCACACACACACACACATACACACACGGAGAAGGAAGGTGGAGCTGGGGTTTTGTAGCTGGATACCGGGGACAGGAAGAGCTGGCTCGGGAGCGGTCCGAAAAGGGATGACGGGTTTTCGGCGCCGGATCCAGGAGATGTGGCATCCGCCCGAGCTGTCAAGAAGCGTGTAAAAGAAGCGAAGCCTCCCCGAGATCGGGGAAGGCAGCCCGCGGCTCGGCGGTGGTGCCGGTAGCCAGCTTTCCCGCAAGCCGCGCGCAACTCCCGGTTGCGCATCACTCAGCTTCCTTCCACTCCGGAGACCGAACCAGGTTTCGGTGCAAGTGTCTGCCCCAGCCCCCGGGTTGGGGTCTGTCGGAGTCTCGGGAGCTAACTGGGTGCTCTCCAGGGTTCCGAGTCACTCCCACCCCTGACAGGGTTTTGGGTACCTCTCCCTGGCATCGCCAGCTTCACGCCAGACCCTACGACCCGTCTCCGCGCTCCGAAACAGCTAGCTCGATCTACTCGAGCCCAGGAACAGGGCGGGGATCCAGAGAACCACTCCAGAGTGCGAGCCGGGGTCCCCCATCAAACCCCGGCAGCGCGCACTTTGCGCCTCTTGCAAAGTTTCCGCTCGGTGCTAAGCCAGAGTGCAGCGGGACACGGGCTCTTACCGTAGACTCCTTGTCCTCGGCAGTGGAAGGGGATCAGAGCCAGAAGTAGAAGGCAGGTCACCTCCATGTTCACGGCCGGTGCTTCATCCCCGCGAGGAGGCGCAGCCCGAGAGGCGGCGGGGGGAGCATCCGCCGAGGCCCCGCGATGCCCCCTGCCTCTCTCCCTTCCTCGAGAGGCGACAGAGGGAGCGGCTGCAGCTACGGAGACCAGGAAACTGAGGAGGCGGTGGTGGTGGTGGTGGCGGTGGTGGCGGCGGCGACCCGGGTTTCTCCTCCGGCGGGGCCGCTGCCCGGGTGAGGACGCAGGGGGCGCTGGCCCGGCCCCGGGTGCTTCCGCGCGCCCGGCGCAGCAGCCAGCGCCCCGGCCCGAGGAGCACGGCCGCCGAGTCTCCCCAGGTCCCCAGGGCTTTCCTTTCAGTGTACTGGGCGCCAGAGACCCACTGCGTCGGTTGCGGCGCTA
This sequence comes from Pteronotus mesoamericanus, assembly GCF_021234165.1. NCBI lineage: Eukaryota > Metazoa > Chordata > Mammalia > Chiroptera > Mormoopidae > Pteronotus > Pteronotus mesoamericanus. The sequence continues at coordinate 7,619,272 of NW_026555085.1, forward strand.
CGATCCAACAGGCCAACGACGACTGATAAACTTGTCGTTTCTTCCACCCAGGGGACGCCCCTTCGCTGTGCGGGGCGGGGAGGCCGGGTCTCCGCACGGGTTAATCCGCTGTCTCCAGTCCTGCGGCGTGTGCTCTGGGCTCAAGGGCCCGATCCGAAGGGGGCGAGCGGGGCTCCCTCCCGGGGGGCCCAGCCCAGGCTCTCCCGAGCAGGGGAGCAGCGTGGGCTGGGCTCCACCAAGGGGAGAGAGCCACGGGGCCCCAGGTCCGCGAAGTTAGCTGAACCACCAAGGAACCCCGGGGAGGAATCGCACCCGGGCGCCCCACGGGAATCTGGAGAGCAATTCCAGTCAGGAAAGACCCCAGGAAGCGGGAAAAGGAGGAAAGTTTGAGTCGTTTGAAAGATATTCGCGCTCTCACCGAGGCCGGGGCTGCAGCGCGGGCGCCGCTCGCCGCCTCCGCTCGCCGCGCTCCGCTCCCGCGGTCTGGCGGCCGCCGCGAGGCTCCCGGGCTCGGCGCTCTCTGGAGAGCCGGTCTGCGCCGCGCCCCAAGTTGATCGTCCCCGCCCCCGCCCGGCGGCCTCTGCCGGCGGGGGCCCACAGCGGGCGGGGTCAGGCCGGGCTCCCGGGCGCGGTGGCCGCTGGGCTCCTGGCTGCGGGAGCGCTCCGCTCGTTCCGCAACTTAGGTTTCACTGTGCTGTTTTTTCCCCACTCGGAGCTTTTCATTCCGCGCTTCCCCCTCCTCCTTCCTTCCCTCCCTTTCTCCCTTCCTCTTCCCTCCTCCCTCCTCGCGTCTCCGCGTTCGGGCTCTCGCTCTCCCACCCTTTGTCGCTCGCTCCCCTGTTTGATTCCCCTCCAGTTAAAAAAAAAAAAAAAAAAAAAAAAAAAAGGAGCCAATTAAAGGCAGCCCTGCTCGCCCGGTCCAGCCTCTGTCCAATTTCCTCGCCTCCCCCAGGACCAATTAGAGAAAACAAAACAGGGATGGGGGAAGCAGACTGCCTGCGCTCGCTCGCACTCGCTTTCTCTCTCTCTGTCTCTCTCTCTCTCTCTCTCTCTCAATCTCTCTCTCCCTCTCTCTACGCCCCCCTCTCTGCTCCTCCTCCATCTCTCCCTCTCTCCGCCCCTCCACCCCCACCCCCGGCGGGAAAATGTCAGAAAGCAGAAATGGATCCATCTATCCCGAGGACCGTGGCGGAGGAACGTGGGTTTCGGTGCGGGCTCTGTAGCCGCACGCTCGCACACTCGCTCTCCGCCCGCCCTTGCAAACCCAGACCGGCTGCCCGAGCCGGGTGCACCGATCCTAGTGCGCTCGCAGGGCAAGAACGGCCGCTCCCCCCGGGGGACCCAAGCCTGCGGGGTGCTGGACACTTTGGAAATGTTTTGCACTGTTGGGAGCGAGATTGAAGCGGGGGGTCGAAGGGAAAGGCCCGGGCGCCGCGGTTCTTCTGCTGGAGCGCGAGCCGTCTTCCTGCTGTGGATCTGCAGGGCTGTGTGTGCGGCCCGGAGTCCCCCCGCCCCCGGCCGAGCCCCCGCCCCTTCCCAGGCCGCTTCAGCCTCTCCCGGCGTAGGCGTGGGGCCACCGCCTGGCCGCTGGCTGCGCCGCCGGCTCAGAGGGCACGCTTAGAGCTTCTGCCCTTGCCTCGGCCCACAGGTTGCCAACAGGTTTGTCCGCAGAACCCCAACGCTAGAGCTACCCCGGACCATCCCCCATGCTTCCCAGCACACCCCTTTCTCCATCCAGCCCCCCTCAGGACCGCAGGCGTCCCCGACCGCCCCAGGGGCGCACTCCCTTCCGGCAGCTGAACCCGGGGCCCGCTCCCCTTGCTGGGGTCTGGCACTCCCAGACTCCGCTACTTCAACCCGGCCCTCCCGGAGCAGGGGTGGGGAGAGCGCTCCTTCCAGAGGCCGGCGCGGAGGAGTGTAGACTAGGAAGCAAGGCGGAAGGCCACCCCTGGCCTCCGTCTGTGTCCTCCTACCCGGGTCCAGCTAATCTCACCTGCTCCACCTGTCGCCGTTAGTTATGTCGGTCTGTGCGCAGATATTGTATAAGGGCGACGTATGGGAGCGCGCACAACCGCAGCAGCTAACGAACGCGGAGATAATCAGCCCTCCGACCTCCAACCCCCAGAACTATTCAGTATCTTGGCTGTGATGCTGGTTCTAAAACCCTGCATTTGTCAAAACTCAAAGAACTGTACACCAAAAAATATATAGTATGTAAATTAAAACATATTTTTTAAAAAAATAGTAATAATTACTACTCCTTCCCCAGGCCCATTTCCTGCTGGACTCCTCTCCTGACTGCCCAGGGGCCGACCCCTACAGAAGTACGTGCCCCCAACTGCCGGGGCAGGAGTGAGAGGTGTCGGGAGAAATTCAAGGCGGCACGAGAGGGGTGCCATCAGCTGAAACCTAAGCTCCTTTTCTGTCCCTCTCTGGAAGTCCGAAAGCATCTGAAGAATCCTAGTCTCCATTGCTGGAGATGTAATTAAGTGCAATCACCTCCACTTAATTGCACCTCCTTCACACGCACCCCCTCCACCCCGCCTTTCTCTCTCTTTTCCTGCGAGCCCAAGGCTGGATAAGGGAATCCATACCCATCAGATGCCAGCTGAACATTTGGTAAATGAATGAATGAATGAATGATGCTCATCATAGGCTAGAACCACAGACCTAGGATGCCCTCAGTGCAGCCATCCTTTCTTCTCCCCATCCCTCAACCGTGATCTGAGAGAAAAATCCATTTTCTGCCTCCACAGAGATGCAGAAGTAAGTGGCTTCTTCCTACCCACCTCCCCCACCCAGTCTGAAAAGGAAGTGGCACCCACTAAGGGTAAAATGATGAGTAGCTTCTTTTATTGCCAGCTTCTTCCCATTCTTGAAAAGTTCCTAGAAACGCTCACCTCTTCCAGGAAGCTTTCAGGGAGTGATCAGAGTGACTGCCGCCTTCCTTGGCTTTGCCCATTCTGAGTTGAATGAGCCCTTACCCATGTCATAGCAAACTGCCTTCCTGTTTCCCAGTTAGCTAGTCCAACCCTAAACAGCAGTTAGTGGGGTGCTTTGGAGGGGCAGGAAACCCCACTGACTCAGCTGACATTCTCTTGAGTTTGTCATCTCAGAGCACTTAGACTGGCCTGGAGGAGAAAGAAGACTCCGGATGGGGAGGGACTGGGGAGAGGAGGGAGCAGAAGACCAAATTGCAGCCAAGCTGGGACTGAACATTTGCTGTAGCTAATCCACTTGTGAATATGCTGCAGCTAATTGTATGCAGTGTAAATACCTTGACAGCCTGTTTGCTGTGTCTGTAAATTCAGTCATCTCATCCCCCAAGTGTGCCCCGCCTGCTGCCTCTTCCAGAGCCCTCTGTCTGACAAAGGGAGGCAATGAAGAAAAGGAAAAGAGCACTAGCCTTGGGAGCCATCAGTCCTGCTTGCCAGTTGTAACCTCTCTAGGCCTCAGTTTCTCCAGCTGTAAAGTTGGAAGGATCCCAACTTCTCAGAGTGGTTGGGAGACACAATAATAGCTGACACACCACAGGCCAGGCACTCTTCTAAGCCCTTTATGTGTATTAATTATTTAATTCTCATTACAACTATGTGAGATAGGGCTGTTATTCTCAAACTAACAAAGATTTAGGGACTCATACAGCTGCTAAAGGCCTCACTGGGGTTTGACCTAGGTAGCCTGGCTCTGTGACCTTGCTTTTTCCCACTGTTCTGTACTAGAGAGACCTAAGAGCTTACGTGCATAGTAGGTGTTTTTTACAAGAAATTTTTTGTTTTCTTCACACACAAAGAACAACTCTCTGAGCCCTAGATTGGGCCATTGCGGGGTGGGGCAGAGAGCTAGACCGCTGGACCTGAGCACGCTGAGGACTGCGGCCTGGAGGCTCAGCGGTCAGCACCCAACTACCAATGCTTGCATTCCACCCAAGGTGCTCCAAGAAAAAAATCCCATTATTTTTTGTAGAGAAAGCCCAGCTCTTGGCTCCAGAAGGCCTCGGGAACTAGCTGCTGACTGAGGGGGCGGGGGAATGGAGTGTGAGAGGCCAGGAAACTAGGATGCCTAGACCTTGGTGCAGCAGGGCAGCTGGGGGCTTTTGTTGTGAGAGTGTGTGTACTGGAAAGCTCTCGCGTCTCCTTTGCCTCTTACTCAGTCCAGCAAGTCAGGGACTGGAAGAGAAGAGGGAGGAAGAAAGGAAGAGTCTGTCAGGGGATGTTGTCTTTGGCTTGCAAGGGAAATTGTCTCTGAAAATCATGCAGTGGCAGGTATTGATTCAATCTGAGGGCAAGACACCTTCTGGTCAGGTGGGGAAAGCTGGCTGGGAGGGGATGAGCAACAGGGAGAGTTACGACCCCACTGAAAGACTGGTTTATTAAATCGGGCTCTAACAAATAGCCAATTAATTTTTCCAGCTGCTAATTAGTAAGCAGTTAACTCCTGTTATAAATCGTGCTGCTGTTCCAGACTAGTGATAATGCAATCCATGATGACACCTTCAGAGAGGAAGGGTCTCAAAGACTTCTGTAGCCTAGCATCTGCAGCCTGTCTACCCGTTCCTCACCCATACCTTCAGCGAGCTCTCCCACACTGGAATGCTGGATTTAGGATAGCAGGGACCCTGTCTGTATGTTCACCATCCATTCATTTAACAAATATTTAATGGGCTCCTATTATGTGTCAGGTACTACTCTAGGCACTGTAGATTCAATGTGAGCAAAACAGACAAGAACCCTTGCCCTTCTGGCAGTTACATTCTAGTGAAGAGACAGACAATAGACTAAGTAAATAAGGAAAATAAATAATATTATATGGTAAAGAAAATATTAAAGCTAGGAGAAGGAATAGAAAATGTGAAGGCTGAAATGTTAGAGAGAAGAGTGTCCAGAGAAGATCCCACTGACATCTGAGTCTTAACGTTGGGAAAAAAAAAAAAAAAAAGAGGGATCAGTGCTGATATTTGGGGAAAGAGCATTGCAGGGAGGAGGGCAGCAAGTGCAAAGGCCCTACCATGGTGAGGAGGGTGTGGTTGCACCTGGATAGGTAAGAGGAGAGTAGTAGGAACTGAGATCCAAGGTTTAGGGGGCAGATCATTTGGGTCCTAGGGTCATTGCAGGATGTTGGGTTTTACTTGGAGTAAAATGGCAACTATGGCAGGATTTGAACAGAGGAGGGACAGGATCTGACTATAAGCTCTGGGTCTGCATGAGGAATTGATTGAAGGGGTGCTATAGTATCCCTAGCACCTGGTACTCAGTGGGTGCTCAATAAATGCTTATCGTGTGACTATTGATGGGCTACATTGTAAGTCTGGGAACCATGCTCACTTTGAAAGGCTAATCTATTTGGATTCTCTTTTAAATTATTTTACAACTGTCACCAAAGGTACCCTTAGCTTTGAACTTTCCAAGGAACTCCACACCCACTTACCTACTTGGTCCTTAAAATGTCCCTGTGAGGTAAGTTAAGATGGGTGGCCCCCTCCATTTTACAGATATGAAAACTGAAGCAAAGAGACTTTCACTGACTGGCTTAACAGTGAGTTACTGAAAATACCAGTCCTAGAATGATGGGAGTGGAGGATACCAAAGATACAGGAGTCCCTCCCGCTTTTTGGCCACTTTGTCACAATTGTGCCCTGCCTCACTGTGTGATCTTTCCTCTCTGTGCTCCGGTTCTCATTTCCACAATGAGGAGATGTTCCTAGACTGGGTCTAAGATCCCCTAGCCCAGACTCCAAAGCCTTGTGAGCTGTGTCTGAGGCCTGATATTTGGATGCCACCATTTCCCAAGTCGGGTCACTAGGGCTGTCCGAGCTCCCTTTGTCCACACTAACGTTGGAACAGGGGAAGTTTTGTTTAACTTTTAAGCTGAGAGTTCAGTGGATCAGAAGTAATTTGGTTTTAACACCATCTTGAAAAACACATGGTCTTCCCACTCGGAACACGTGTAAGGAGCATTGATTTTTACCCAGCTCTGTGTCCCTATTGTGGGGTCTGGGGAATAGGTGACCCACTGGAAAAGTCAGGTTCTCTTGACCATTTATTTGTCAATTAAATAAATATTTATTGAGTCAGGTATGCATCATACTGGGCACCCTGCTGGAGACATCCACTGACTAAGGACACAGCCCTGCCCTCAGGGAGCCCCAGTCTCGGGGGCAAATGCAGATGCAGCCTTTTCCCCAGGGCTCCCAGCTGAAGTGAAGAGAATGCTACTATAGGGTTATAGATCTTGGTATGAAAATGGAGCCAGGATACAGATCTAGGAACCAGTACAGTAATGAAATGTTTACTGCTTGGGTAAGGGCTAAGGGGATGGAGCCTTTTGCTCTGACTTCTTGGCTCTTGCAGCAATATCGTTCCCTACCCTTTAAGCCTGGTTGCCTGCAGCCTTCCAAGTTTCAACCAAGACCGAGGAAAGCAGCCAGGTGTTTATTTGGGTATTTTGCCCACATGCAAATGCCTCTCTGGGCTCCTAGAAACCAGGCCTGTTTGAAGGCAACACTGTGAAGCTAGCAGGGAGCAGTCAGTGCCCAGAGGGAGGAGAATCTACTCTCTCTCAAGGACAGACCCAACCCCAGCAAGAAGCCCCCTCCTCACCTCACACCACTGGCCTCCCTAGGGAGACAGATGTGGCCAAGGGGACTGCAGAGCATCTGGAGACCTGACGGTCCACCTGTTAGTCCAGTCTCATGAATATCACCCCCACCCCAGGCTTAGAGTGATGTCTGTGCAGTATGTTCTGTTTCCACATGTGCTGTGAGCTCATGGGCAGGGTGGGTGTCCCACAGCACCCAGTGCAGGGCTGAGCACATGGTAGCCATTCAATGTCAGCTTATTAAAATGAATTGAGTCGGATTACCCTAATTCAAATAAAAATCAGCTCTGGGCAAGACCTGAATTATCAGGATAAGGGAGGTCCAAATTAGGGGTTAGGGACAAATAGAAATGAATACACAAGACATGTTCGCATATGTACAGGCTGAGGGGAAGCAAATTCCTAGAGAAGGGAAGGAGGCAAGTGAGGGGTAGAATGTTCTGGGAAATCCTGTGTAAATAAGTGGCAGAGGGAAGTGACCCCAACTGCTGCCTCATCCTGGAATGCCTCCTAGAAGGGGCAGTCTGGATCAGGTGTGCTTCCTGAAGGTGTGGGGCTCGGCCTGGCTGAGGGTGGCTCTGTCCTCTGGCATCTGCCCCCAGGGCCACAGCAACCCCATGCAAGGCGTCAAGTTTCGCTGAGCTGGTGTTCCTCACCTTCTCCGGGGCAGCTTTTCAGAAGCAGGATCAAATGTTCTCAGGCTTGAAAGGACAGGCTGGAGAGTGAGGGGAGAGGAGGGAAAGGGAGGGAAGGGGGGGGGGCAGGTGAAGCCGAGGTCACCCGAGGGGAGGGACCAGCTGGGCACGGGGAAAGGGCCGGTGATTCTCTTTGTTCCCTTTCTGTCTAACCTCCTCAGCAAATTCTTCCTTTAGCCACCACCTCCTTTTGACCCATGCAAGGGCAGGCGGGGAAGGGGGCGGGATCTAGGGTGGAATTATCGCACACGCACACGCGCACGCACAAAATCGCTACACGGCATGAACTCCAGGGGGCGCCATTCACATAGAATACGACAGGCAAGGCTCCCACCTCCGCCCCTAGAGTGCAATGTGATGGCCCTGTTGCAGCTCCCTCTGGTCTGACCAGACCCGGGACAAGCTCATGGCATCCAACGCTGTAACTCATTCCCTCCCCAGGCACCCCCTCCCGCCCCTTCTTTTCCCAACCCACCACAGCTCTCTCTCGGGCCCCTCAACCTCTAGGTCGCGCCCGGCCTGCCTCCACTCCCCACCCCCGCAGGTTGCTCGGGGAACGGAGGGTTCCAGGCCCCGCCCCGCACGATTGTCGTTCCAGACGCATCACGAGCTTAGGGGGCTCGCTGCCTTTTGATTAACTCCGCTTATTGTCTGGATCCTCAGGGATCCCCAATGCCACCACCCTGGGGGCCCTCAGGAGCCATATCTGGCCAGGCATGGAAAGGGGGACGCTAATTGACCCTCTCACTCAGCCCAATGAGGATGGTCTGGCCTCTCGTCCCATCCTTTCTGTCTCCTAACCCAGGGCTGACCCGAAGGAGCATCTCTCTCTCTCTCTCTCTCTCTCTCTCACACCCACCCACACACACACACACACACACACACAATGCTGAGCCTAAAGGCCACTTGCCCTCCCAATCACCCTACCAGGTAGGTAGATTTATCATCCTTTTAGAGATGAAGGGACTGGGGAACAGAAAAGTTCAGTCAGACGTCCAAGGTCACATAGCTTAAGTGGTAAAGGGGGGTGTTCAAATCAGAGAGTCCGGTTTCAGAGATTATAGTCTATATTATTCACCGCTATTTAGTGCTGCCTCTCTATGGAAGAGAGGTCAAAGCTGACATCTCAGTAGCTATTTAAGATTAAACAAAGTAAAATTTAGGTTCTGACACAGTAGCCATGTTTTGAATGCTCAATCGTCACACATGGCCAGTGGCTACTGTATCGGACAATGCATATATAAACTGTTTCCACACCATAGGAGTTTGACTGGTAGCAGTGCTCAGGAGTCCTTATTTTTAATTCCAGCTCTACAGTTTACAAGCTGAGCAACTGTGAGCATATTAATTAACCTCTCTGTGTCTCAGTTTCCTCATCCATAAAACGGTGATAAGATTAGTGCCAACCCCAAAGAACTGTTGGGGGATTAAATGAGAAAATGCATTTAAAGTGCTCAATTACAGTGCTTGACACATGATAAGTAGACTACAAATTGTTGGTTTTATTATTAGGAAACATAGCCCAGTCCTTCATTTAACAAAGTAGGTAGCTAAGGACCACAGAAACTAAGGAACTAGCGTAAAGCCATACAGCAAATTAAATGCCAAGAACCTGGGACTCTTAATTCTTTTTATTCCACTGAATGCCTAATGATACCACTATTGTTAATAAAGGACTTTCATATTGGACACTCCCCAAAATGCTGAGAAGCCGTTGAATGAGGTGTCATCAACTCCATTTTATAAATTAAGAAATTGAGGCACAGAGAGGATAAAGTAATTTCTTCAAGGTCCTGTTGCTGTTTAGTAGCAGGGTAGGGACTTATTACTGTTCAATATTCTTTCCATGCTCCATTCTCCACTGTCTGTGTAAATTAATGTGTGAGTGTGTGTGTTTGTGTGGGAGTGTTTATGTGCGTGTTCTTCATATGTTCACCACACAGAGCTCAGGGGCCTGAGCTATAGATAGAATATAAGTTATATAAATAACATTAATATGGTCTCAGTTATCTAAAAAGCTATATATAAAATAAAGATGAGAATGACAGATAATACCATTTTAATGATTATCGTAGGCGATGGGATTATGGGTGATTTGCATTTCTGTCTTTATATGTTTCTATTTTTCCCGAATTTTCTACAAGCAGTGTATATTATTTTTATAATCAGAAATAAACAAATGTGATTTTCAAATACATTTTTAAAAAAATAAAGTTCCTCCAGTGTTTCCCTTGTGGCCTCCTCAACCCTCCAAGCAGTCAGGAGGCCACACTTGGGGTTTGGCTTCGCCTGGCCAGGCCTGCTAGCAGACACGGGCGTGTGCGTGCCTCTCAGTTCAGTCCCCTTCCTGCAGAGGTACCCAAGTCCCTCTGCACTAGAGTGGGTCTGAATTTACTCTGCAACATCCACATGCAATATATGTCATACTGTTTTATTTTTCTGAGTCAAATAAATTCTGACTCCAAGTCTCCATTTGCCAGAGTGCTGAGAAATCAACCTTAGTTATGTTTGGGTGATGTCTCCAGGGTGGTAAAAGGATCTGGGACCCAGAAAATGAGGCCTCAGGGCCTTGTGGTTGCCATGGTAATTAACTCCCGTTGCCTTGGCTCCTGAAACCTGGGCCGAGGCTCAGTCATCCAGGCTGTCCTGGCCAGGCTCTGGCGAGGTCTCAGCAGCAGCCCTCTCAACGACCACAAGTGGGCCCCGAAGACCCTGGGGCTTCAGCGCTTACCTTCCAGCCTCCACAAATATCCCCATCTGGCACTGCAGGCCCAAGGGACAGGGACCCAAACAAAGGCCCCTGAATCTCTGTCCCTTCAGGGGTGGTAGGAACATCTCCAGCTCCCTTCTCCCTCCCAGCCCTAGTGACCTCCATACTTTCCCTGTGTGCTCAACCCAGACTCTCTGGCCTGGAGCAGGACTTGGTTTTTCCAATACCTTGTTAGTGGGCTTTTGTCATGATTGAAGACACAAAAGTCCCAACAAGAAAACTGCATTCAGTGGCCTTACAGGTTACATGTGAGAGACCCAAAGTGGCCTCAGGACTGGAGGAAGCCCGGGAGTAGCAGGCAGGCCCTCTGGTGGTGGGCTGGGAGCCTGGATCTGCCCAGCATTGGTCATCAAGGTCCCAGGCCAACACAGACACAACCTCTTCTCTCCTCCCACTTCCCCCTGCCAGAGCCAGCCGTGAGTCACCACTGCTCTGGACACACTACCCACTCATCCAGCTCTTATCCATTCATTTATTTATGTATTCATTGATTCTATCATTTATTCAAACTTGTATTGAGGGCCTACTGTGTGCCAGGCACAAGCTGGTGTCAACATTTGTAGAGCACAGACGTGAATCAACAATTGTACACTGGAACCGGCTCATACCAGCTCACAGAACTGGAGACATCTGTGTACAATCACATCTCTTCTCATCTTCACCTTCAGAGCGTCACATTGGCATCTTCAGTCAGCCACGGCAGGTGAAGCTACACCATAGAAATTGGTGAATGGTACTAATCAAGGCCTTTCCCCGAGAGAGCAGGTTATTAAACATTTACTAAAATAACACTGTGCCAGGTCTTGGTGTCTTGGGCCACACAAAACTGAACCCCAAGAACTTACAGTCTAAACCAGAGAAGGACATTGACCCAGTTTATGGTGTAACTTCAGCCGATCCGAATCTGTTGGCCTCAGAACCACACAGTTTGTCTTTGCAGCCTAGGAGTACCAAGAACAGAGAATTTAATTCTACCATGCAAGGCCTAGGAAGGCACAATAAAGGAGGTACTTTTGAACTGAGGGTCTAGGGATAGGTGAGATGTCAACCTGAAGGGAGGGTGTGCTGGATGGTGGGAGCATTTTGAGCGCAGGTCTAGAGGGAGGGCCAAGTTGAGTGTCTTGACATGATAAAAACGTCAAAGCAGGGAGTCACTCCCACCTATTACCTCCCTCCCCAGTCACACAGCAAAAGTGAACTACTTTCTGGAGGAAAAAAAATGGATATCGTAAGAGCCAGATTGCCAGGTTGAGGCTGCTGGTCGAACACCGGGTGCTGAGACGTAAGGACACCTCTCTTTTATCCTCCTCCTAGTGTCCTCCTCATTACGCTTCCTTCTCAAGGAAGGGCCTAACCTACAGGAAAAATGGCTACAATGTGTGAAAGGGGCAGCCACAAAGCCATCTACCTGCCCTCAACACCAGTGACACTGCCACCACCAGTGTATGCCACGGTATATAACCACCGGGCTGGCCTTGTCATCACCACTGGCCCCGCCATTTGCCTGTGTGTGGCTCGCCAGGACTGTTAAGCAGCTCACACAGATACCTGAGCATGCTTGGCTTACAGACAATGGGAGAGCCCCTCCGACAAACCCAAATGCTCCAAGTCCTCCAATGACCTCTACGACACATGAGAGGAGGCTTCTCAAGGAAGATTTTATATTTTCCACCTCCTTACTCTGGGAGATGGCTAAGCCTCCCCCAGATGTGCACGCCCACAGACATATACCCACATATGTGCAGAGGCAAGCCTGCATCCAGGATGCAACACCACTGAATGCCAAACAATTAGACATGAGCTGGGACAGGCATGGGGGAGGCCACAGTCCATTAGCCTCAATGATCCCTCCTGGACCCGGTGAGTCAGTGGCCACCCACGGCTAGCCCACGGCCTCCGAGCCGCCCTGCCGACCTCGTCCCACTTGTCTGACAAAGAACCAAGCTGCCCACCAGCGCAGGAAGGCAGCCTCCCACTGGCCTTCCCCAGACTGTTGCCCACCGCCCCCAGGGAAGGCACACAGAGTGTGACTGCGCACTGCATTTGTAGAACACACTGCAGTCCTCAAAGTACAGGCCCGTATTCTCTCATTTCATCCTGGAACCCTGTGAGGTGGGGATTCGAGTCTCCGGTCTGCAAATGAGGAAGCTGAGGCTCTGAGTGACTCACCCAAGGGGAAGCTAGAACCAGAACCAAGGCAGTCCGATTTAGACATTTACTCCACAGGTATCTGTTAAGTCCTAGATGCTGTGCTAAACCTTGGAGATTCAAACATGAGCACCAATAAAAACGATAATGGCCAATAGTAACAATAAAAACAATCATGCCTACACTCTCTGAAGTACAGGTACCTTCTCCACAACCTGTTATGAGGTAGTGTTTGCATTCCCATCTTTCAGTAGAGGACACTCAGCATCACTCCTGTGCTGGACAAGGTCACTGGGATCTCCAGGGTCTCTCAAGGTGGGCCCAGGACCTCCACCCTTCCAGAAGGACTGAAGCTGAGGTTCTTAGATGGGACATGGGAACATATCGGGAACATACTGTTTAAAAACACTGCAGGGGGGAGCAGCACGTGTGTTAGACTGCAGGCACCAGAGGGGCCCAGGGCACACAAGGGGCTGAGCGCCTGTGGGGGCAGCTTTGTCAGTGTCCCCTGAGCCCCAGCTTTTGTCCCCTTCATACTTCCCCAGTGTGAGTTCATCCACCCCGTGGCTCTGACCACCCCCGACACTGTGACCTGCAGACAGCATGGTGTGACGCCAGGGGCACTGCTCTGGAGTCAAACTGCCACTTCTTGGCTGCATGACCCTGGGATAAGCTACACGCTCTCAGCCCAGTTTCTTTGTCTGTAAAACAAGGCTTGTAATAGTAATAATAGTAAGTTCTTCCAGAGCGCTTACTTTGTAAGAAGCACTATTCTACCCTTACATGTATTAACTCGCTTAATCTTCGCCATGTCTCTGTGAGGGTGGCTTTTGGCACAGAGCCGCGGGCTGCACACACTCAGTAACTGTTAGCTGTTGTTAGCTCTATCTTAACCCTGGGTCTCCTTGAGGCTGCCCAGCTCTCCACTTTAAACTTACAACCTCATTCTTCCTCCTGTGTTTCTTATCTCACTGAATGGTCATTATTTCTCCCATCACCCCGGCAGCTACACCTGAGACTCTGAGTTCTTAATTTCCTTTTCAAATCCACATTCAAGACCTGCAAATTCTACCGGCTCTGTGTCTCTCATATCCATGCCCTCCATCCGTTTCCTCTTTCCATCGCAGTAGTATTGGTTAGCTTCAGTGACATCCTACTCATTTCTCACCTGGATTATGCAAAGACCTCCCATAGCTCCCTGCTTCTAGCCCACACACCCTACAACCTGTCCTCCTGCTCTGCCAGAGATTTCTGAATTGCAGATCCACTGAAAATCCCTCCATGACTCTTCACAGCCTCCAGGATCATGTTCAGGCTCTTGGTCTGAGCCCCTGGCTCTGTGGGATCTGGGCCCTGCCTTCTTCCCCTCCCGTGCCCCCTACCCTACACTGCAATATGGCCATGCCAAGTCATGCCAGTTCATTCCCCTGGCCCTTTGCACGTACAGTTCTCACAGTCTGGAGGGCCCTCCTCACGCCCCCTCCTCTGATTAGTTCCCCACCTCCCTCATGACTTACCTCAGACAACATCTCTTCCTGGATCTCCATGAGAGCTCCCACTAAACACAGATGTCACCCGAAGGCAAATGGTTAAAAGCACAGTCACTGCAGTCAGTTGGCCGCACATCCACCATCTTCTCATTAATTTCATCTCCACCATTTTCTAGCTGTGTGGTTTTTGGACAAGTTACTTAACTCCTCTGAGTCTCCGATATGAGGCTAATTGTAGTACCTACCACACAAAGTAGTTGTGAGAATTGAGATATAGCGGGAAAAGTACTTAACACAGTGTCCGGCAGAATCCAAATGCTCAATAAATGTTAGCTATTATCTAATAGTAAGATTCTGTCTTATTCATCTTTGTATCATTGTTGCCTAAAATAGATCCAACATATGGCAGATACTCAATTAATGTCTGTTGAATTGAATCACAGTGAAATAACCTGGAGCCAATTTCCATTTCAATCAGGATTTTTAGCTGTAAGCAACAGAGACCATTCTGACTGATTTATGCAGAGGGGGAATTTACAAAGGATATTAGGTGGCTCATGAAATTTCTTGGATGACCAGAGGACACGGGCTGGAGACTACAGAGCCAGGAACAAAGTCCGTATGACATCTAGACCTGCTGCAGTGGACCCCCTTCTACCCAGCGACTGGGCACAGACCCGCAGCATGTACTAATAGCAGTAAGCAGCAAACGCAGAGATAGTGCCTAGCATTTGCAGGGCCCAGGGAGAGAGTGCACATGGAGCTCCATATACTATGAATCCAAACATTATAAATCTAACAATCTATTAAGTGAAATATATTCAAATCTGTTCCAGTTACTATAACTGCATAATAAGGTGCACCGGAACTTAGTGGCCTAAAATACGCATTTATTATGTCCATAAATTCCATAGGTCAGGAATTCACATTCTGAATGGTTTGCCTTGGCCCCATAATGTCTAAGGCCTTGGCTGGAAGGTTTGAAGGCTGGAGACTGGAATCATCCCTAGGCTTGTTCACCCACGTGTCCGGTAGTTGCCTGGGGCCTCAGTTTCTCTCCACAGTGGGCCTCCCATGTATCTCTCCAAGTGGACTAGTTTGGTCTTCTTCACAGAATGGTGGAAGGGTTCCAAGGCAAGTGTTCTAACAGACATTCAGAGAACGGTATTGCCTTTTATGACCTGGCATCTGAAGTCATGTGTCATCACCTCTGCCACATTCTGTTTGTCAAAACAGTCACAAAGTCCAGCTCAGGTTCAAGGGGAGGAGAGACAGACTGCCTCTTGGTGGGATAGTAAAGATCTGACAGAGTAAATGGGACAAGAAATACTGCTGTGAGCATTTCTAAAAAAAATGTCAGCTTCCACATATTCTGTCACCTTGACAAATATACCTTTCTAACAACCAGGAAGGTCAGGTTCAGATCCGGAATCTGGAAACTGCTCAGAAATGTGTCATAGCACGATGGTGCAAGGAGAGTCGGCCCCTGCCCCCATCCCCTCACTTCCTCTCGGCCTCCGCTTGCATGGCCAGGGGCCTCCTGGGCTCCTGTTCGGACCCATCTGCCCACAGGCCCAAGCTCTCTGCCTCCCACAAACAAATACCCCTTGGCTGTTCCTCAGGCATTAGGGCACACAACAGCAGCACCACCTACACTCCAAAGACAGACTGCGGGGTGGGGCGGGGGGAAGGGCTGCACAGGCCCTGGGAGTGGGCCTGGAACCATTTGGACAGGAACTTTGGGGCCCTGGTTCTTGCAGTATGATGGGAGTGAGGGGACTGTGGGTAGTCATGTCCCTTGGTCCTACAGATTCCTATTCCTGAGGGGGAGAAGTGTTGCTGGAGAAAGACAGGAGCAAGACTCTAAAGTGTGGGGACCCCTCTCTCCCAGGTCCCAGGGTGGTACTATGCAGAACTTTTGCCAGCACACTCTCTGGAAGCTGGATCACAGTCACCAAAGGAATCCATGCCAGGCTTCTTCAGAGTCCGTCCTGGGTGTACATGTTCAGTGGAGTCTCATTATATGCCTGATGCATGGGATTCTGGGAAAGCGAGCTCTGGCTTCTCAGGAAAAGGCAGACACATAAGCCATGGAGGTCCCAAATAAAGCAAGATGGTTTAAAGGCCCTAGGGAGCCAAGAAGACTGATATATGTCCACTATGGCCCACCACTGGGCTGCCCAAATCAACATATACCCTTCTTCCATTCTTAAACTTACCCACCATGACTACCACCACCAAAACCTGCTTCCACCTAGAATAATGTAATTATTCTTCACAAATGAAAACTTATCCTTTGCCCCAAAAGGGACAACCTAAATTCACATCAGTAACTGTACCAGGATGTGTGGGATACCGATTCTCTTTCTAATTCCATCATGTTCCCACCTTGATTTTCTATAATCCATGAAACAAATTGCAAATATAACCATAAACAACACTATTATATAAATATAATAGGGAATAAGGATGGAAGAAAGAAGGAAATTTTGTTAAAACAGATCAATATATCCAAAGCATGGAGTACAACATGGGAGTATACTATAGCTCCTGATTCTGCATCTAATCACATGACTGTAGCTGGTATTAGTCATTTCATTCCGTCCTATTTGCCCTTCACCTCAGCTAGTCAGAGCTCTTTATCTGGTGGGACAATCTTAATTTTTCATCTGGAGAAAGCTGAGCCTTTTGTGGTATTTCCTGTTTAGGGTTGCTGTGGTCTTTCTAGTAGTACTGCGGCGGTGGCGTGCCCCACGCACCTCCCTGCCTCGTTGTTTCCCACTGATAATGAGGGTCAAGCACCCACCCAACACTATAATCCCTGACTTTTGCATGAGAAACCAAAAGGGCCCGGTTACAAACTCACCTTCCAGTTCAATGGAACCTTTTTGTCCCTGAGGAAGCATTTCTACCTTGGATATTCAGACTTCTAAACCAGAAAAGTCTGGAGGCACATAGATAGGAAGCAAAACATTTGCATATGGGTCTTTAGGTAAAAGAGTGGGAGAGGTCTGGGCTAGAGGTGTGAACTCGGGTTTCATCAGTGCACTGAAACCAAGACCATGGTTGGGGAGCTCCAAAGAGCATAAAGATGAAGACAAGAAGAGCTAAAAAGAGGTCCTTGGGGAATGTTGCCTTGTAAGAGTTCAGCCGGGGAGGCAGGGAGTTGGGGTGCCAGTGGGGTTGGGTGGTCTTTCTACCCGAGTCCAGCTCTCTAATGACATTGTCAGTCTCTGGGCGAGATCATCCCACACGTGAGCAGGCATGTCAAGAGTTCACTCTCCCTGGATAAGGCTCATGTCCCTTAAGCTATGCTGTAGACCTAGTATTACAATGCAGCAATGGCTATCCTGCATTTCTCAGGAATTCTCTATGTCAAATCCAAAATCCCAAGAAAAGTCAATCAAGAAAACTGAAAAATGAGAAAAAAGTATTATAATTCTCCTGCAAGAATTAAAGATTCATAATCAACACAGAGATGTTACTGGTCTGAAGGGATCAACCGATGTCAAGTTGAAAGCAAGAGCAGGGAATCCTAATACATGGAGTTGAAAGGTAACATCAACATCTCTGGGAACTGCAACCAAAACTGAGTTGAGACTCTCACCATCTCATCAGTTGGTCTTGCTTGTAGCTGTTGCCATTACATCAATGTATGTTTGTGGCCCTGCATGTTTATAAATAAAATACATATTAATAAGTTTATTTGCATGGCATACTTTATACAAACCCTGTGAGCAATATCCCAAGCAAATAAGCCCTTAAATTGGCAATTCTGGTTTATGTAGTGCTGTTACCTTGCTAGGGTCTGAATGGTACATTCTTCAAGTCCTATCCAGTCATGGTCAGTGGCATTTTCCAATGTTTGAATATTTGCTGTGGAAGAAATGCAAAGAGAAGAAATAGAAATGTTATGAAATTCTCAGACACAAAATCAGAAACTGATAAAAAATCTGAGTGAGTAAAAGCAATATCAATTTCAGTGGCCAAAAAAATGAAAATTAGGGCAAGCAGACAAAGTATATTCATTTAAAAAAAGAGTTTATAGGAAGCATTGCGCATCCTAACACTCAAACTGAAGACACTTCTTTCTTTCTTTTTTCCTTTTTCCTGTTTTTTTGTTTATTTATTTGTTTTTTGAGTATTTAAGCAATGTCAACGCAAAAGATTTTTTTTTTTGTTAAAGGCTTTATTTATTTAGAGAGCGAGAGAGAGAGAGAAACACCATTGTGTGAGAGATACACACCCTCCGCTGGGGGCCTGGCCTGCAGCCCAGGTATGTGCTCCAACTGGGAATCGAACTGGCAATCTTTTGGTTCGCAGGCCAGCACTCAATCCACTGAGCCACACCAGCCAGGGCAAAAAATAATTTTTTCCATGTCTGGAATATTTTTTATGAGACTATCAGGTCAATTAATGGTCTGTGTGTTTTAAAAATTTCACCTCAAGAATAAAAATATTTAAATATTAAATATTTGTATCTTTCAATTTTAATGATTTTTGTCATTAATTTTGTGTTAATATTTCCTTTATTTTAATGATTCTTCTTATCAAATGTCTATATCATGTAAGGAACAATTTTACATGTTGTTGAAATAAATAATCTTGTTAAAACATTCTGGTTCATAGTAATAATAAACTATTCATTTAATATTTTATCTTTTTTTCAAACAAAAGACTTCTTAAACTTTTAGCATAAGCCTATTTCAGAAAAGTGACTCTATTATTTATGGTCATTCATTATTTAAAACATGTAAATACAGTGTCATGGAAAATACAGATTAATTTGTAATTTCAGGAATTTCCAAGAATTCTCAGATTTCCAATTTCTCACTCCCAAATCCCCCAAATGAGCAGCTGCTAGGAATTTAGGAACACACTGCAGACCAGCGGCATTACCCCCGGCTGGCACCCGGATTCACTCAGACTCAGAGGCGCAGGCATGGATGCAGGGGCAGGCTCACCCTACACCAGCCCCAGAAACCTCTGCTGCAGGGTGCTCAGCCCACAGACACGCCTCATCCCGCAGGGACCTCATGCCTGCACATCAGCACCCTCACCAAACTTGAAACAATCAGAACCCTGGGGCTGCCTCCCTTTTCCCTTTCCCCAGGAGAAGAGAAGAGTAACATTTACCTTCCTCCTAAATCTGTCCTTTTCAAATGTCACCAGGGAGGGAGGGGCTTTGTTCCTCCCTCAGCTCTGTACCACACATTCCAGCAGGATCCTCTACTCCTCAGCTAACTGTCTGCTTATGTGGGATGCAGGAGGGTATGCGGAGGGATACCCTCGGGGTCCCTGGAAGATCAGGGTAGCTTAGGGCCAAGCAAGGCTGCCCCTGTTGAGGAGAGGAGACCTGGACACCCCGGTAATGTGTAAGGGGATAGGACCGTCTGGCCCTTTGCCTAAGGGTAGACAGCAGTTTTATCTACTCATGCATCTTTAGTACCCCAAAGCTTAATATTTTAAAACAATAAACCTTTTATTTGATCACAATTCTGTGGGTCAGGAGTTCAGATAGTCACAGCAGAGACAACTCACTTCTGATTCACATGATGTCTCTGGGGCTGGAATGCTCGTGGTCTCTTCACACACAGGTCAGACAGCTCAGCTGGGAGGACACAAAAGGCTGGGAGCTGGCTGGGATGGCTGGCAAGGCCACGCATCGGGGTTCCTTGGTCTTCCTCCCTGTTATTTCAGGGCCTCTCCCTCTCCTTGGGGTTTTTTCCCAAGTGGCAGTCTTTCCAAAAAGGTAGCTGAACTTAGGTGGTAGTTAAGGGTTCGCAAATGTTTAAAAGTAGAAGCTAACAGGCAGTGGAGTGCTGGTAGCTGGCTCCTTAGGAAGAAAAAAAGAAAAAAGAATGGAAAGGAGGAGGGTGTAAATACTTCCACCAAGGCTAATTTCAAGCTACCAACTTGATGTCAATCAGCTCATAAAATTCCTGAATATTTAACACGCAGCTCTTCCAAGCCTCATGAGCCAGCTCCAGTACACCAGCGCTGCCAGGCCTTCAGGTTTTGGCCAGGAATCGACCAAAAATTACTTCTGCCATAATCTACTGGTTAAGGCAGGTCTCAGTCTTGTCCAGAATCAATTGTGTACTCCAGTCCAGGAGTACACAGGCTGTTATGCATGGAAGCCTTCTCCATTGATGGCCACCACAGTAACCTATTCCCAGCAACAATAAAACTGATCACAGTTTTTGTTACATTGTTCTCACAGTTTTTGTTATATTGTTCTCACAGACAGATGGGCCAGGCATTCTGCAAATATTACCCCCTTTCAGCCTTTCAGTCTGATGAGGTAAGTGTTATCAACCACCTTTTAAAGGTGAGAGCCCTGCGATCAGAGAGAGTGACAGAGCGTCGAAACCTTAGGTCCTGTTGCCTCCAGCAGCAAGGCACCTCTTCTCAGGAGGGCGGGGCATTATAGACATTAGATGGTATTAGGGAGCTTAAGACCCCTGGGGAGCACAGGAAATCACCTCTTCCCAAACGAGTCAAATCTGGGAGTATGATGGAGATAACATGAGTGAACATGAAAAGGAATGGCAAAGAGACTAAGAATTAACTCACCCAAATCCTGAAATATTAGTCATAGTACAGTAATTGAGCACTTACTATGCGCTAGGGATGTTGATAAGAATTTTACATGTCTTGTCTCATTTAATCCTTATAATCCTACATGGAAGTATGAGCGTTTTACCAATTTTACCTGTTTTACCAACTAGGAAACAGGCTCAGCGAACTTACCTGGTATGTTAGTCTGCTCAAGCCGTAATAAAATTCCAGACCAGGTGGTTTAAACAATGGGCATTTATTTTCTCACAGTTCTGGAGGCTGGAAGTCCAAGATCAGGGTGCCTGCGGGGTTAGTTTCCACCAAGGTCTCTCTTCCTTGGTTGCAGATGGCCGACCTCTCAGTGTCCTCACATGGCCTTTCCTCTAGTGCAGGTGGAGAGAGCGAGTGAGCTGGTGTCTCCTCCTCTTCTTCACAGCAAATTGGGATCCCACTGTTAGGACCTCACTTAACCTTAATCATCTCCTTAAATGCCCTAGCTCCAAAGGGATCCGTGGCAGAAAGAAAAGTTAAGAATTTTGTTCAAAGGCAAGTAAGAAGGAGCGCTCAGCAGGCCTGTGGAACCCAGGGGGGCTGACAGAAGCCACAGGACAGGTTTCAGTGAGCTCCTGAGTGACAGATGGGGCACAGGGACCTATTTCTTATCCTCAGGGTCGGTGCTGCCACTTTGGTGCTGCCACCCTGGTGCTGCCACCCTAGCGCTCCACGTCCATGTCAGGGGCCAGGAAGCTGACCAGGACAAGGGGCAGGATTCTGACCTGCTGGTGCTGGTCAGTGAGTAGGAACGGTTGATTCTAAAGGCAAGCCAGTCCACCCTTAGTCCCTGCGTCTGGAGCCTTGGCCTTCAAGCTGGCTCTCCGCCCTCTTCCCTGCCACGTGTGGGCAGGCTGGGCATCGCGGGAGCCAGGTGCCTGCTACACTGAGAGGCAATTTATGAACTGTGGGTATTTTGTCTGTTTACTTGAAAGCACAAAAATTTGTCACTTGTGTGGGTAATTTACTGCTAATTATGAGCTTACAATCTGCAGATAGGAAAATCAGGGCCAACACAGCGCTTCTTGAGGAAGAGGAAAATTACCCCAAGTACTGTGTAATTATACACTTAGCAGGCACAGCACTCCCAACCCTCACCCTTCCCACGGAGGGCTGACAGTGCAGGGTGAGTTTGCACACATGCCTGCTGAGGCTCCCTCCCTGGGAGGGGAGGGCCTGCCGATGCCAATGCCCCAAGACATGGGCTACCTGGCCTCATCCCTTCCCTCCTCCACTGAGCAAAGGGAGACAGTAAGGGAAAGAGCTTAGAAACCCCTCTCAGGGAGCATCCAATCTGAGTGGGAAAACATTGTATCTGCCCTCAGGGGCTCCCCAGTCCTATGAAGAAGGCAGACCACAACTTCAGGAAGTCTCCAGTCTAACGGAGGAGATACAGTTCCTGCCTACAGGGACCCCACTCTGATTGGAGTTACAGAAAGCCTGCCCTTCAGGAACCCCTGATTTGACAGCGGGTGAGACATCAGGTCATGCCCAGGACATTGGGAGCACTGGGTTGGCTGGAGAGGCACATCCCTGGCTCTCAAGGGCTCCCAAGTCTGACGGAGAGGGAACAGTCTTGCCCTCAGGGAGCTCTTTGATGACAAAGGCATAGACCTTGGTCTTGGGGCTGGGACACCCCCAATTTCATAGGGGGAGGTACAGTGCCTGTCTACAAGGGCTCCAATTTTGAGGGAGGAATCAGAGCTGCTGCCCTCAGAAAGCCCTTGGTCTGATGGGAAAGACAAGCCCCCGCCTCAGGGAGTCCCTGGTCCGACAGTGGGGCCAAGTGCCTGCACTCAGAGTAAACTCTGTTTGATGGGGGACACAGCCCCAGACTTCTGGTTGTCTCTGAGCGTCTGTCCATCTCCATGTAAAAGGCAGAACCTGACAGTGTGACTCGGGTTAGCACGTTAACCACCCTATCCTGCAATCCTGCTCTGGAAGGTGTGTGCCAACACCCAAAGCCTTCCTGGAGCTATGCCCAACACCCTCTTCCCCAAGATCCTCACAGCTTTCGGACTCCCTCCAGCCACTCCGGGGGATGGGTAAGGTGATCCTAGAAAATCCCTCTCCCTCCTCTTCCTGATCTCTTTTATTTGCTGGCTTAAATCATTCATGACTTGCAATAAAGGCTGCCATGTCCCCACCCAGCCCCTGCAGAAAATATTATTTAACAGAAAGGTGACAGTTATGTAATTTAGTCTCCGTCTCCATTATTGATGAATTTGACCATGAAATATTTAGGTTCCTTCATGTTCTGTCGCTTGGGGTCTGACAATAACACTGTTATGTTGCAACTCATCTTCATGGAAGTTGTGTCAATCAGGAATTCCCTGCCTCATCCCACGGCTCAGCACAAACCCTAGCCCTCTCCACTCAGAACTGACAGTAACAGTCTTTCGGCCCCCAGGGATCCAGCAAAGGGGCCACAGTCCATGGACGGACCTGCGAATTCAATGCAGTCTGAGAAAGAAGGGAAAGAAAAGGGAAGGAGGGAAGGGGGAAAGCATCGTTCTTGAGAACCTATGGATATGTGTTGGCATTGTGTTAACTCATTTAATTCTCCTATCAACTCTAAAAGGTAGGTATTAAAATCCATTTGTATTTGAG
This sequence comes from Pteronotus mesoamericanus, assembly GCF_021234165.1. Lineage (NCBI taxonomy): Eukaryota > Metazoa > Chordata > Mammalia > Chiroptera > Mormoopidae > Pteronotus > Pteronotus mesoamericanus. Next base: position 7,642,194 of record NW_026555085.1, read on the forward strand.
GAAACAAAGGCTCAGAGAGGTTTAGACACTTTCCTAATGTTACACAGCTAGCCTGTGGTAGAACTGAAATGGAACAGTGATTCAGCTTGTAAGCATCTCTACTCTACCGTGGTGGAAACAGTCTCTGCCAGGATACATAGTCTGTCAGAAGATACAACTTGGTCAACATAACACACACATTCAGTGACTGTCAGTCCGGTGTTCTGTTCTGGATCATAGTTCTGAGCTGGGAATTCTAGATGGAGTGAAAAAAGATAGGAGAGAGAAGACAGGGTTCTTATTCTTAAAGGATTTCCAGCCTGCTGGAGGAAACAGTATCCTTGAACAGTCAACATTATTAGCAGGAAGCCACAGCCAATTCTGCTGGTCCAAATGAGGGCAGAGCTGCAATTGGGGAAACTAAGTCCTGAGGATCTTCTTCCTGGTCTGGAAACTGCAGGGAAGGACTTTGGGGCTTTTAACATAGCACAGCACTCCAAGCTGCTTCATAAACTTCTGGGGGTGCTGCGCCCCTGAAAAGTCACTGAGAAGACCTTCTTCCTCATGGCTTTGCAGGCTAACTGTCTCTCCTCGGCCACAGATGACTGCTGAGCAGCTCTGGTGTGATGTTAAAATATGCATTAGGCTAATTGCATGTTAATTAAACAAACGAGGCCATTACAGCTGTTCAGGGGCCCATCTGTGCTCTGGAGCACCCCAGGGTGGCTGGCAGGGCTGGGACCTCAAGACACTGAGAACCCAGAATGGCAGGGGGATGGACAAGGTGACCCTCGGAGGGAGCTGAAGGGTTGTCAGACTGAAAAAGGCTGGTTACTGGAGTTTGCAGGCATTTCAATATAAAGATCTTTATAACCATGAGTCACCAGCTATTAAATGAGGGTAATGAGCTCCCTGTTCTCAGAGTTAAACAAGCAGATAAATGAGGATCCCTGAAGCATTTTGTAGAGAGAAGGATGAATGAATTCTGTGATTGCTTCCATTTTCATGATTCTGAGTTTCTGTAATAAAGGACAAGTCCCTCTCGGTTTCCCTGCCGCTCCCTCAGCCACCCTCTGCCAATAGAGGCATCCTTGTTCTCCTGGGGACGGTTAGGGAGCGGATGCCCACACAGGGAACAGGAGGAGTCTGGAGATTTGTTTCTTCCCACCAAATAAAGACACATAGCATGTGCCCTGAAGTCCACACAGCGCAGGGGGTGGGGGACCCCGTAGACACCCCCACTGCTCAGCTCCTCCATTCCTGTTCCTGCAGGAGAGAGGTTTCTGCAAGGGTCTGGGGACAGGCGCACTTCATTTCACCGTCTAGAGCCTCACGCGTAAATATTTCATATCCCCATTGAATATTTTGGGATGATTATGAATTCTTGATGTGATAAGAACCTTGGTATGTATGAAATGCAGTAGGCTGCCAGGAGGGGAGACACAAGGGAAGGCGAATCAGAGAAATCATTACATACCCTGAGCCCAGAGCAACCCAGCCGACACCTGTACACTTCACTCCCTGGCCACCATCTACATGACAGCTCCACACCACCCAATTACCCAATTTCCCGCCTACACGCCACGCGCTTGCCAACCCGCACAGCAGCACGCAGCTCCCCGTCACCACACCGCGCCCGCATACCACCAGTGCAGCGCCCGCGTGCCAATTGCACGTCGCTCATACCGCCACCACACGCGCACCATCCATTTACTCTCTGACCGTGGACCTCGTCATTGTCCTCCCCACCTCCCATCCACCCAGCACCTCAACGACCTGCACCTTACGGTGAGGCCGGAAGGATGGCGATCATGACCTTGCAGTGACAGTGGCACGGAGAGGGGAAACCGGTCTCCCAAGGCCACACAGAGCCAAATGATGCTTCGGCAGCACACAGCTCTCGTTGCTTTGGTTAAAAAAAAAAAAAAAAAATCTTTCCTTTGGTAATTAAAATGTCCAGTCCATTGGGGGGCGGGATAAGAGTGACAGTGGAGAGGACACAGAACGGGCCCTGCGCAGGTAACTGCTCAGTGATGGTAACTGGGAGTCCATCAAAGTATTCTCATTGCATGGGAATATGTTTGGTATTTTCCATGATAAAACTTGTTTGTTTTTAAGTCCCATCTACATATTACCAGGGAGGCACCTTCATATGAACGTGAAGCATCTCCCTGGCTGCCTGCCGCCTCATGTGGGGCCTGACTGGCCAGCCCCCTGCGGGGGGAAGGGGAGGGACATGTTTCACTTTTCTTCTCTTTCCACAGTGAGCCCCTTTCCCATCGCCAGCTCACCAGGCTGCTTGTGCCCCTCCAGGTCTGGGGGAGGGGTGGCACGGAGCAGGGAAGGTTTCGCTCGCCTGGTGCTGTCGCATACTGGGGCGGAGGTCTCCCTGGGCTTGGCATGTGTACAAGGCTGGCTCTTTCTCTCACGGGGAGTTTTATGGGTTCTTTGGAGACACCCGCCTCTCAACCCATTGCTGGGCTTTCTCACCTGTCCTTGTTCCCTGATGTGGGTGTGGCACTCTCCCGCTGTCACTTCACCTGCACTCAGTCTCTGGGCAGCACCTGGTCCACCCCTTTGAAAAGACTAAGTCAATCCCAATGGCCCCCACATGCCCACGGGAAATCCGTAGCACCCTTTGTCCCTGCAAATGCTGACTTATCTGCCATCAAAGCTGGTAACAAGAGCAGCCCATGACCCTTTAAGTTTCCCAGGCAGGAGTCCTAAACCCAGCCACTATATCCCACCCTCCACACGTAGGGAGCTGAGACTCAGCTCACCAGTGGCTTTCTTCTCCTAACCTCCCTGCTGGCAGCGAGTCTCGGCTCTCTGCCACCTCCTTTGTACATCCTGCTGGAGTGGTCTCACTCCTCACTCTAGATGTGGACCAGTTGGCACCTGTTGACTTTGAGGCCTCAACTGAGACAGAAATAGTGCCATTTAACCTGGGGTTATCCTATGATTACTGATTAGAAAGTGATCCACGTCATGAGAGAGAGACAGGACGTACTCCAAAAGGTCAAAGGTGGGAGATGGGACTTCCAGCATGAGGACAGGGAAGGCTTCACGGAGACAGTGTTTGAAGTGTGAATAGTGCTTTTTGATGTGTGTGGGTGAGGAAGGCCAAGCAAGAAGGAGAGCATGGAGAAGGCTCAGAAGTGGGAAATGGAGGAACACCTGCCCAACTCAGTATGCACTTCCTGATCTATGCTCCACGCTGACCTAGCAAGGGAAGGGGGGTGCTCTGGGTCTGATCACAGATGGCCTGCATGCCAAGTGAAGGAGAGCGAATTTCACTAGGGGACTCCACTGTTCTACTGAGAGTCATCTTAGGTGAACTGCCTAAAAGTAGAGCCTAAGATAGGCATTCAAGTGATGTGATTATTGAAGGAAAACTCAGGAGAAAGAAGGATCAGGCAGGGCAGGGAAAGGGGCTAAGTGAGGTGTGGTCTCCACTGAGAGCATGGCTTCAGCCTGATCCCTCCAGAAATTCTGAAGAATAAACTCCACCACAGATTAAGCCCTGCCTCGAGGCAAGAGGGCTGGCCAGTAGGTCACAGGATGTGGCCTGCCCCCAGCAGTAAGGACCTAACCTCCTGCAACAGATCGCTCCCACTGGCCCAGGGCAATTCTCCAAACAAGGAACCATTATGGATTATTATTAGTCAACACTCACAGCAGCTGGGGCTGCATTCTTATCAGAGGCTTGACTGGAGAAAAGTCTACTTCTAAATTCCCTCAAGCAAAGTTAATTTCCTTGTAATGTGGAATTCAAGGCGATTCGCTCCTTTGAGTCCCACAGGAGAGAGTCTGACCTCAGAGGGGCCCCCAGTCCTTTCCAAAGGGCTTTCACCTGATTAAGTAAAGCCAATCCAGGATAATCTCCTTTTTTGACTAGTTCAAAGTTAATTGGTTTGGGACTACAAAATCCTATAACAAATCGCAGGTTTCACCCACACTCAAGGGATGTGACATATTGAGAGGCCATTTTAGGGAAGGTCTGTCCACAGCAGGGATTAAGATTTAAAGGGTTATGATTGTTACACACACACACACACACACACACACACACACACAAGTGTAAGATGCTGTGGGAGTGTAGAACCCATTTGAGTGAGGGAGGATAGCCTCATGAACTGAAACCTGATAATAAAGCAGGAATTATATAGGACATGTGTAGAGGAAGAGTGCTTTAGGAAAAATAAAATGGCATGTGCAAAGGCCCGGGGGCCAGAGAAGACTGAGTGAGTTTAAGAAACTTAAAGACTAGTGTGACTGGCACATAGAGATGTGGGAAAAGACTTGGAGCTACAGAGATATATGCTACCCACCCCAGGATCCTGCTTTCTTCCTGGCCACCAAGCAGCCAGCTGTTGCTGAAGTTAACACAAGCATCAATAAAACCACAGCCACACAAAAACGTGAACAGTGGTTATCTCTGCAGGGGCTATTACTAGGAAGGGGCACAAAGGCACTTTCTGAGGTGCTGGGGACGTTCTCTCTCTTGCTCTGAGTGGTGGTTACATGGGTGTGACCAAATGTTAAAAGTCGTTGATTTAGGATTAGGGCACTTTCATGTGTATAAATTATACCTCAATAAAGTAAACAAAACACAGCCACAGACTAAGTCTGCATGTGCACTAGCTCCAGGCTATGATCCTGACATTGACCGACCAGGCACTTCCAACCACATCATTTGTCCCCAGGGAAGAAGGACCTGAGATGCTCAAGGGCTCAATGTAATCAACACAGACATAGTAAAAACTGTCTCTACCCCACTTGCAACTGGCCATGAGAAGGCTCAAGGCTGCAGAAGTCACTGCCCCTGTCCCAGGGGCTCACAGTCGAGGAGGGGGGACCAACTCCAGAACTAACTGCAATAGACAGCAGAGAGAATTTCTGGTAAGTGCCGTAGACAAGAGCCCAGGAAGAAGTGGTTAATCCCATGTGGGGCTCTGAGAAGGCACTTGAGGGAAGAGGCATCTGAATGAGTCTCTGACAGATGATATCAGAGACTTCTAGTTGTTCCCTCAATATGCTTTCTCCCTTTCTTTTGTAGTAGTAAGACCTTAGACAACATTTTTAGCCAGGTACATAATTGAAAATAAATTTCCCATCCTTCCTTGCAGCTGGCCAATGGGTGTAAGTGCATATGCAATGTATGAGAGGGGATCCCCTGCAAAAAAACAAAAACAAAAGTTATTTATAAAAAGTGTGTATTTATTCTTACATGTTTAAACTTCAGTCACCTTCAAAGTACTCTGTATTTGATGCAATACACCTCTTGAGACAATTTTTCCACTGCTCAAAACAGTTTTTGAACTTGTGGATTTTGATGCCTTTTAGTGCTTTTGCTGTATTTTGTTTCACCTCTTCCACATCGGCAAAACGTTCCCCTTTGAGAACATTTTTCATCCAGAGAAACGGAAAAAAACAAAAAGGTCACTCGGGCTGAGATGAGGTGAATAAGGAGGGTGGAGCATGGGAGTCATGCCATTTTTGGTCAAAAAGTGCTGAACACAGCACAGTGTGGGCAGGTGTGCTTATAAATCCCCCATCATTAAATGGGCAAATGTGTTCAAAGAATCTTCAAAAAAATTTTCACCGAAGCCGAACACAGCCTCTCACAACAATGCCAGCTGGTACACTGATACAGATGGGTTCCTAGAACACTCACCTAGCAGGGGAAGCCTGTACAACAAGGGGCCCACCCTCCAGAAGATAATTCCAGGTGTTTTTGGCTCCCCCCACCCAGTACCTCTGCTAGCCTCCTTCTAAAGGAGCCACACCTGCCCTTTGCCCTCTTTGCTGCCTAGAAAATAGAGGGGATGGCAGGAGCTCTAGCTGTTGTCTTGGATCAGGAGGATGGGAGCCACATTTGAGGGATGACAAATCATAAATTGGAATGAGTCTGGGTCCCTGAGGAATTTATGGAGCAGAGCTCTGTCTGGACTGCTACATGAAAGAGAAATAACATCTACAATATGTTGTTTAAGTCATTGTTATATGGAGTCTCTATTATTTTCAGCTGACCTAACATTAATAAATTGAGTAGAATAGAATAGGGGGGAGTCAGGGATGGGACAAGGAAGGGCCTCCCTGGATGAGGATATGCAAGCTGCCACGCCCAGGGCTATGCTTAGGCAGAAGGCTCTGGGAGAGAGGAGTGAATACAGGGAGGTGAGGTGGAAGGGCCTGGCTGTGACCGACATAAAGAGCTCTCCTGAGGAGTCTGCCTTTATACTATGGCTGGAGGGTGGATGGGAGACAGAACAAGATGAGAAGCAAAGAATCCCTGTGAGAGAGCAGAGGCTTGAGCCAGGAGGGTGGTCAGTGGGAATGGAGAGGAGGAAGTAGAGGAAAGGTCTATTCAGGATGGAGCCCCAGGGATCCTCATGGAGTCTGGGTGTGACTACCAAGTCTCTACATAAAGGGACCGAAAGGGTGATGGTGCCAGTTGAGGGTTAAAGGATTGCAGAAGGATAATCGAACTTGCAGAAGAAGATTCTGACAAATTGTTATAGACAAACTGAATTTGAGGTTCCAGCAGGAGAGCCTAGTAGAAGTGTCCAGAACACGCCGGTGATAACCTTGGAGAAAGATCAGGACAAGGGATAGGAATTTACTTGGGAGTATGCTTGGTGGCAATAAAGGAATTGAAGACAAGAGGTTCAAAGAGATCACACAAAGTGGGGCAGGTGGTGCTGGGATTGAACTGTGCTAGGGATGGAGCGTTGGAGGAGCTGCCTGCATTTAAGGGGAGGACCGAGCAAGGAGCTAGAAACATGGAGGAGACAGAGGAGGAGCTGCCCAGAAGGTGGGAGAAGTGAATGAGTTCAGTGTCAGCGAAGTAAAGGGAGAGAGTTTCAAGAAGGAAGGAGGTAGATACAAAGTGTAAGTGTTATGCTCAGGGAGTGGGCAAACCTAGGAAAATGGGGCCTACCCACCATGGGGTACAGGGTGGGAGGAACACAGCAGCCTCACCTGCAGAAGTACAGACACCCCACTTCTATATAATAACCAAAATCTAGAGAGCGCATCTATGTCCTAAGACCAGATCTTATTAAATCCTTCAACAACCCTAGGAGGACCATCCTCTTATTATCTGCCTCTCGTTTTACAGGTAAAGTGATATAGTTTCTGGGGTTGTAAAATACTCAAACAACAAGTACAAGAGTGGAGAGTGGAATAGATAAAACAAGATTAGAACAATATTAATAAATTGTAGAAACTTGATGTCGAGTGCATAGGAGTCCGTTATTAACAATTCTCTTTATGTTTGAAAATTTCCATAATTAAAAACAAAATAATAAAGAAGCAGTTCTGGCACATAGTATGTGCTCATTATTATTTCTTAAGGATTAACTGAGATAATATATGTGAAGAGCCTAGTATATTCCTTGTACCCCATTGAAAGTCAAGATGGTTGCTTTTTTGTTAGTACTACTATTATTGTTATTATTCAGAACAGGCCTCTCCTGCTTTATCATCCTTTACCAACAGCCTCCCTCTCCCAGACAAGCTCTGTCCTGGTTTCCTCCACCCACCAGCTCCCTCCAGGAGGGCGTCGCAGCCCTTGAAATGACGGCTTGGCTGAGAGCGAGTGAGTGTGCCTGCCTCCTTTGTCGCTGGGAGTTCAGCGGAGCCAGCGCACAGAGAGCAAGAACAGCGTCCCTCCTGTTCCGTTCAGCAAACACTTTTGCACTAGTTCCCACTAGACACCGTGGGAAGCGTGGCGCTCGCGAGCTCCGGAAAACGGCGGGCTGTCTGAGAGCCCCAGAACCGGATGCTAACGAGGGACGGGGACGCAGCCCTGCGGGCCTTGACTGCTCTGGGCCCTGGGGGCCGGGAGACCGGCGGGACCGCGAGGCTCTAGCGTAGGCCTGCCCGCCCTTTCAGCGCTCCCGCGCCGCCCCGCCCCCGGGCCAGCCGAGTCCCCGCACAGGGCGGAAGCTCCCTTGTCGGCCTCTGCCAACCTCCCAGACGCCCACCGCAGAGGGCGGCCTACTTGGGCTCTAATTTTAACCCCGAGGAAGGTGCCAATCGTTCATTTGCAAATCTGTTTCAAAGTGACTCTGATAAGCAAATTGCTGGCAGCCCTGGCGGGTGATTATTCCTGCATTAATCAGGGAGAAATTATGCCAGTTACTGATTAACTAATTACAGCAATCAGACCGGCTGGGAGAACAGGGCAGGAGGAGGAGGCCAAGGTAAACACAACCTGGGAAAGGTGAAGGAGGCAATTTGGGATGGGGGCGGAGGGCAGAGGCAGGCCCTGGCCTCCTCTTGCCCAAACGGCCCCACCCCAGCTGAACGGCCCCTGGGACAGAGCTGGGTGCTCACCTGATGGCGGAGACAGGACCCATCCCTGAAACTTAGTGCCAGTGTGACAGGAGGAGTTGTCCTCTCCCAGTCTTTGCCAGTCCCTCATCTGCTGAAGGACATGGGTTCTGACCTTCAGGAGGCCCCTTTCTGGTAAAAAAAAAACCAACAAACCAACAAACAAAAAACCCTGAGATTTCTGCACCTTCCCTAACCCCACTGCCTGAGGGACAAGACTGGAGAAATTGTCAGGATGTGGTCATTAAGGCACAACCTCAGAAGCAGGGAAACAAGTAACAAAAGAGAATGAGGCATGGCAGCCAGGGCTTCAGAACCCAGAACCCAGAAGCCACCTGGTCAGCCTGGAAAAAGGTTGCCTTGTCTCGCCCCACCCGCTCCCCTCCTCCACCCAGAAACAGGCATGGACCGCAGCCTGCCCTCCCAGCCGACCGCCACAGAGCCCACCATTGGCCTGGGATGGCCTGGGACGGCCTGGGGAGAAGCAGAGGGCTCCCTCCCACATGCTCTATTCATATTTGGGTGGGGAGGGGCAGTGCCTGTGTGCGTGGGTGACCAGAGCCTGGTTCAACAGTTCTCCAGCTGCCACTTGGCTCAGTACAGAAGGTGTTAACTGAATGAAACATTGATTCTGGACATAGTAGAAACCAGAAGACAAAAAGGGGCAGCCATTTTTTTCTCCCCATGACCTCTATCTAATTATGAAGAAGTGGGAGACTCTATGCCCTCTGACTACACAGGACTCTGGGGAGGAGCTGTGAGCTGTGGGGGTTCCTAGGGAGGCCGCTGCTGGCTCGCATGTATGTGCGTGGCGGGAGGGTCCACCTACAGACTGGATTTACCAGGTTCCCAGGCTCAGAATAGAATCTTGCTTCTCTGCATGGGAAGCCCCTATGTTCCCTCTCCAGAGTTCAAGATGATTTTTCTTCCTGTGGTGGCAGATCCAAGGAAGGGTGCCCAAGGATGGGATTGGGGGCTGCCTGGCGGAGGCTGTAGGGGTCAACTGCCAAGGTGGGTATCAGCTGGCATCGGGGGCCATGGAGTAAGGCCTCTTCCTCCATAGGCACTTGTTCTTTTCCTAGAAAACTGCATTTGCCTAGTGGTCCCACTACCAGCCCCAAGAAGGGTGACTCAAGGCCCTGTGGGTAGAGAATGGTCCTTCTGATCAATTAGAAGGGGATGAAGCCAGCAGTAAATACACTTTCCACACCATTGAGCTCTGGGAGGAGCTGCCAGAGAACCTGTGGGAGAGGGTGTGATCACTTCAGGGATATCAAACTTCTGTCCTCCTCCTTCTCGCTCTGTTTCTGTAGCTTCCCTGTGAGGTCTGGTAGGCGGATAGGCAGGTGCTGGCCTGACCAAAGGGTTGGACAGAGGATGTGAGCAACACCCTACACTGGAATGGAGGAAGACTGAAGAGAGGAAAGAAGAGAGAAAGACGGCATCTGATAATCAAATATCACTACCAGCCCTGGCTGGTGTGGCTCAGTGGATTGAGTGCCGGCCTGTGAACCAGAGGGTCACCAGTTCGATTCCCAGTCAGGGCACATGCCTGGGTTGTGGACTGTGTCCCCAGTGGGGGTGGGGGCGCATGAGAGGCAACCACATATTGACGTTTTTCTCCCTCTCTTTCTCCCTCCCTTCCCCTCTGTCTAAAAAGAAATAAAATCGTTTTAAAAATCACTACCATTTATTTTTTTTAATTTTTATTTATTGATATGAGAGAGAGAAAGAGAGAGAGATCTGATGTTCCACTTATTTACGCAGTAATTGGTTGATTCTCATATGTGCCGTGACCAGGAGTCAAACCTGCAACCTTGGCACATCAGGACGATGCTCTAACCAATGGAGCTCCCTGGCCAGCGCCACCATTACCACTTATAGCGAGCCTACTGTATATGGACCTCTATTGTAAACTCTGATTTACAAATGGGGAAACTGAGGCTTTAGAAAATTAAGTAATTTACCCAAGTATTATTATTTGAACCTAGGACGGCCTGACTCCTTATCTATAACCACTATGCAATATTGTTAAAAAATTAATATTTGACTACTCCATGTGCCCTTCTGCAAAGCAATTCCTTAAAGTGAACAATATCAAGTTTATTTCTTTCCTCTGGGCAGAGACAATAAGTTGTCTCCTGATACCAATACCCTTTTTCCTAAACAACTTTTAGGTGGGACCGTGGCCACAAGGAATGAAAATTATATTTTCCAGCCTCCGTTGCAGCTATGAGACCAGGTTCTGGTGAATAGGATGTAACCAAAATTAATACATGAGACTTTGAGGAAGTGACCTTTTAAGGGAAGAGGGCATGCTACTCTTGGTGCCTTCCCCTTTCCTGTTGGTTAGGACGCTGAAGTGATAGTTGAGCTAAAGCAGCCACACTGGGCCATGAGGGGACCTTGGGAATGGAAGTCATTCATGGTGGATAGAAGGAACCTGGAAGATTTCATGGGTAGAACTACCATGCCAACCCAGAACTACTTACCTCCAGAAGTTAAAGTGAGGGAGAAATAAACTTTACCCTGTATAAAACATTTGTTTTGTGGTCTTCTTTTCTGTTACAACTGAACCTAATCCTGATCTGACACTTCCATATGCTTTTCCTTACCTACCTCAAAATACAAGCATATACAGATTTGTGGAATCCAAACATATTTATGCTGCAGCTTGATTTTCTCATGGGCAACTTTCTAAGTCAACAAATAGGTCTACCTCCTTTTTTAAACAATTACATAATATTCCAAAATTGGATCATAATTTATTCAACAACTCTCCTATTAATGAACATTCAGGTTTCCAGTATTTTGCTATCACCAGCAATGTGGCAATAGATATCTAGTACGAGATTCTTGTGGGCTAGTGGTTTTGTTTTGTCTTTGCCTGTTGGATAAATTCTGCAAAAATAGGCTTGGATCAAAGCGGATGTGCCTCCTGAGTCCTGGGCCATTAAGGCAAACTGGGAGGCCCTTATTAGGGTGACTTCACAGTCTAGAAAGGATCTCTTCTTTTCTCCTCCTCCCCTTCCTTCTCCCTTTCCTCCTCTCCTCCAGAGGTGCTTAATCTATCAGGATACAAGTAGTTTTACCCCACAGGTGGAAAGAAGACTGGGCCACCTCTGAACAAGGAGCCATGTAAGCCCACTGAGGGGCACAAGTCCCTGGAAGCAGGTCATTTCTCAAGCAAATCCTGAGGTGTAGAGGCCCTTGTCCCCTGAAGAGAGAGTGAAGAAACCTTGAGACAAAAGAAAGGTCATTCAGAAAGGGATGCTGAGGGTTCCAAAGACAAAACCTTATGCAAAAGCCCAGAAGACCAAAGCCTGAGATTGCCAGTCTCTTCCATCATAACTTGCCATGCAGTCTCAGGATGGCCTCCCACTTGACCTAGCCTCTGTGTCCTCACTGTAAGTGGGCCAAAATCTACTGCACATTTTGCTCAGGGCGGGCCTGATACAGGCCTTCCTAATCCAGGGCTCTGTCTTGCCTCCCATCCTCATACCCCCTACCACCTTGTTCTTCTATTGCCCCCTATTTCACATGGCCCGGAAGAGCAGAAGTGGTGCTCCCTGACTCAGTTTCCCTCCAATTCTGCTTTGAGGTCATCATCTTTGTTCCTTGGGCAGGTAGCAGGGGTACAACTCTGGAAAGAAAACTGCACATACAAGGGAAGGAGCCCTGGTAGAGCTCTGGCGGGCTGTCAGGGGGCGATTTAGGGCGATTGCTTTCTGCCAGGCACATTGTTTCACTGCAGCAAATATTTCCTCAGCGTTGCTACAAGACGTCCATTTGGCAAACCACAGCGGGCCTGCAGGCCCCGCTCTCCGCCGGTAAAGAGGCAGGCGGGCACTACTGATGACTGGAGTAAATCTGAGCTCACAATTAAAATCTCTTTAGAGATTGCAGCCAAGTGACTGATGGATAGGACCCCAGGCTCCATCCGTCCCCCTCCACGCTCCTCTGCCAAGACAGATATCGACAGGGCATCATAAATAGCCTTGCATATCCAGGGCCTCGGAGGCTGGCAGGTGGTATGGAGGAGAAATTCAAGAAAAGGCCCGAATTGAGCTCCACTCTGCAGGTCTAAGTTGGTGGGGAGATCTGTGCAAATCATCTTGGATGGGTAAAAAAGGTGTTTTTCTTCCCCTTCTATAAATGAGAAAGCTGAGACCCAGGTGATGCAAAGTCAGACTTCCTGGACTTGAACTTTGGATCAGTCCAAAACTATGTGTGGGCAGGCTCCTGAGTCATCACAGCCTTCGCCTTTGCTCACGCTTTCCACCTGTCTGGCATACCCTTCCCCTCCCCCAACACCTACCATGGCAGATGATGTCAGCGCCCTGCTGGACCTCTTTGTTCTTACAACTCCAGTGCATACCTGCCTGACTTTCAACTGCTAGAACCTGTACCCTTTGCTTGAAGGCTCTCTCTGGCCCCGAAAGCCCCCTTTGCCATCTGTGCAGCAGGCCAGGGGTGCCAAGGAATTAATGCATCCCAGGGTGGCTTCACCAATGACTGATGGGAGTTGAGGGGAGTGTGAACACCCCAGCTCCCGCACCGCTCAGTTGGGACACTCTAAGCCGTGTTCCACACAGTCTCCCAGAGGCTCCCAGAGGGAGTAACCCCAGTTGCCCGCAATGGGGATCTGCACATTGATATGCCCGTCTCAGCTCCCTTTCTCCTCCTCTGTAATGACTCCCTGGGTCCTCCCAATCCTTGCACTCCTTTTCTGTATTACAGTCACTGCTGGGTAAGCCAAAATGAAGACATCTGATTTCCTGCCCAGCTTGTTCTCCACACAGGAAACTTTTCCCACTCCCTCCCTTGTGCCGTATCCTACACAATTATACATCAATATACCACCTCTCGAGTTTTCTGGCAAGTATCAGTGCCCAAGTCAGCTTCCCCAGCTAGGAAGGCGCCTCTTGAGGGCAAGAACACTGCTTTGTATTATCTCAGTGTCCCCTGAGCCCATGACAGTGCCGGCACACAACTGGGCTTAATAGCTGTTTACTGAATAATTAACTGAATGAATGGGCCAGTGAGTAAATTAAGTGTTCCTGTCAATTAGGGGAATGGGGAGGAGGAACATGTTCTTCCTCCCAAAAAAGAAATAAGCAAGCAAGAACCACATGAACAAAGAACAACTTAACTTAGCTCTGTTTTGTTTTAAGCAAGGAATATAAAGCATTTTATTGATCTGCCTTTTAAATTAAGAACAGGAAATGTACAGCCGTTCAATAAATAAAACATAATAAAAACACTTTGTTTCCAAAGTATGGCTAATTAAAGGGAGACAAACAGAGAGAATAAAGTGGGAGCAAGGAGGGGACATGAGAGACAGGCAAGAGAGAACAAACAGGGTCAGAGACAGGGACAGAGACAGTGAGACAAAGAAAAACTGCCCAAGTGGTGAGTCACAGATACACAGGAAGAAACCTGAAGCTGGAGGTCTCTCTGCAGCTGAGGCCCTTCCAGAGGCTAGGCTGCTGGGGAGATGCAGGGGCAGAAGACAGACAATTCCGTGCTGGCATTTGAGGGCCAGGAGTAAAGGTCTGCCGCAAAGAAGATGCCCACTTTCCAGATGAAGGATAGGGCTCTTTCCTCTGAGCCCTTGGAAGGAGACTTCTTAGGGCTGTTCAGGACCCATGGGAACATGAGATTTGGTCAGGTTAGAGATGAGCTCAAAGTGGAATACAGAAGGTGAGTCACAGGTGTCTGGACACCTGTATTAATTCTTCTAGTAACTAAGGTGGATTAGCACTTCCTGCCTGCCAGACTAAGTGGGCTGAGTGTTTAAGTGCTAAGTGTACTGAAACATTATAACAACTCTATGGGACAGATACTGTTATTATTCCCATTTCACAGATGAAAAAACCGCAGCTCAGTTATTAAGTAACTCGTCCAATATATCACATGGCAAGGAAGTAGTAAAGCCAGCCAGAATCTAATCCCATATCAACTGACTCCAGAGCCTGCGCCTTAATGCCTGCCTACTGCCGCTTTAGAGGGGAAAGGGCTGCACAGGGTCAAGAGACAGCGGCTATGGAAAGTTCATGAAGAAAGAGGAGATACCTTCCATACTATAGCTTCTGAGTCACCCAGCCCTGCTCCACTGCTTTCTTTGCTTTCTCTATGCCCATTTGGTATTTTTCTAACCTGTCATAAGTGCAATTTATCAACTGGCCATGGGGGAGCTAAAAAGCAAAGTATAATGGGGAAGGGGAGGCTTACATTTTGGCCTAAGGTTCGACACCACTAGTCTGAGGGTGTTGGAGGAATGCAGCTGGGAATCCAGAAAGATGAGGGCAATGTTTTCTGAGGGTGCTATCACTTCATGTCTTTCCATGCCAGTCTACCTGTGGGACTAGGATACTTATACCTGCTGGTCCGAAGTCATCGAGACCCCCCCAGAGCCGGGGACTTACCTTACATGAACCCAGGCTGTCCCCCAGTGACCCCCTCCCAACTCCTCTCAGCCCTTCAGGTCTGCTCTGGGTTCCTCAGGGTCTATGACCGGGGGTATCCCCCTTTCCTTTTCTCCTCCATCTTCTGTCCCGCCCAGAATTAGCTGGTCTTGTGCCTAGGAGATCAGGGCTCAGACAGAAGTCCAGGAACTCAGGACACTGCTATTCTCTTGGAAAAGAAGTCGGGAGGGAAGGCTCCCTGCCCCCATACCCCAGGAAATAAAAGAAGTCAAGAAATTGGAAAGGATTTTGTAATTGAGTGTCTTCATCCCCGACCCCAAACTAACACTGGCCAAATACACAAAACCCCTTATGGGAGCCTGCCGTTCCCACCACCGGCCTGTGTAAGCTCTTCCCTCAGCCTTCGCCCAGCGTTGGTCCCACCGCCCATCACTGGCTCGGCCAGGCCAAGCTCCTAGTAGGTCCGGGGACCTCACTGACTCCCCCAGCAGATATTAATTGCCTGACAAAAGTAATACCGATATTTATAAGGGAACAAACACAGATACTATAAATAAATACATTACTGACTCATTGAGTTAATTAGTGTTTAATTACTTGAAATTACCATCAGTTACTACCAATTACTTGAACAACAAATGCATTCTTTCTCCATTACGGATGGCAATTCCCAGAGTGCAATCCAGAGATCTCAGGTCCCATTAGATCTCACCTGGCCCTTCTCCCACTGCTTCCCCTTCTGTTGATTCATTCATTCCTTCATCACATATGATGGAGCACCTACAATATGCCAGCATTGAGGTACATCAGTGGACAAAAACAGAAAAAATCCCTTGTCCTCTTGAAGCTTCCCATCTGATGGGTAGAGATAAACAAAAATTATATGGTATTTTAGAAGGTGATAAGTGGGATACAGAAAAAATAAGCAGAGAAGAGGAATAGAGAGCTGGATATTTAAATAGTGCAGTCATTGGGGATGACCCAACCTTCGGTTTGCCTCTCCAGATCCTTCCTCTCCCTGAGGAGACCGACCCTCGTAGACTGCATTACCCAGGCCCCCTGCTCTCTGGCTTCTGTTAGGTCCAGCCAGTACCCAGGCCGACTGCATCCCTTGACCAAAGATCTCAGTCCCCATCAAGATTTCCTTTCCACGCAGCCCTTTTTGCCTCCAGGATTTCATAACAGCTGCCTCTCTGCCACCCAGCCTCCCCACTCATCAGCTGGCCCTGGGATGGCCACAGCCCCTCACTATTCATAGCTATGGGGCCCTGCACTATCCCTTGTGGTTTCTAAACACCCTGCCTGCGTCTTTGTAAACTATCCTGAATTTGAGTGTGCCATCTGTTTTCTGCTGGGTTGTTACAAACAGAGATGGCTTCATTGATAAGGTGACATTTGAGCAGAGGACTGAAGGAGGTGAGGAAAAAACACACGTGGATATCTGGGAGGAATGTTTCCCAGGCACAGGAAACAGCAAGTGCAAAAGCAAGAGACAGGCCTGTACCTGGCATCTCTGTGGCTGGAGCAGAGTGAGGAAGGGGAGTGAGTGACCAAGACAAAGGCAGAGAAAAGGCCGGAGGTCAGATCAGCTAGGGCCTGACAGGCATATTAAGGACTTTGGCTTTTACTGTGAGAAAAACAGGGACCCCTGCAGCATTTTGGGCAGTGAAGTGACTGGGTGGGACTCACATTTAAAAGGGTTACCCTGGGGGTTGTGTTGAGAATAGACTCTAATGGAACAGAAGACCACTTAGTTGACTATTACAGTCGGCCAGCCAAGAGATGGTGGTGTTCTTGACCCAGGATGGGAGTAGTGAAAGTGGTGAGAAACAGCCCCATTCTAGACAGATTGTGAAGTACAGCCAACAGGGTTTGCTAATGGACTGGAGGGGGGAAAAGAAAGGCACTGTGGACCGCTCCAAGGATTTAGTCTGGGCACCTGGAGGATTTACTGAGAAGGGAAGACATCCAGAGAAGCAGGTTTGGGGAGGGGGGAGACCCAGAGCTCGAATTGGAACATGTTACATAGGGGCATAGTCCAGAATGTGGGCGCACCATGTTCCAGGTATCGGGAAGTTAGCTTGCCCCCCCACCCCAAATACAGGCAGCTCCGCTCTCAACCTCCCCCACTGGGCAAAGGCATCCTCATTCCCCTCCTGCCCTCCCCTATCCCCTTCCGTGTTGGAGGATCTTCTTCTGAGTTTGCATTGCCCTCTCTCCCTGGCCCAGCCTCTCCTGCTTCCCATTAATGACAGAGTGCCCAGGTACGGGTGCGCTTTGGAGCGGGGAAGGGGATGAAACTAGGGGACCCGGGGGACCATTCCTGCCTGGGTACAGAGGAGGAGGAGGGAGTCTGTTTTCCTCTCCCTGCAACTTAAGCAGCTTGTGCCAAAAAATAAATGTGGATTGAGAGTAACCCCAATTTCACTTGGGTCAGAGCAATCAAAATGTAATTGGATTTGTGAATAACTAATGTTTACACTGATGTTGTCCTAATAGGACAATAAGACCTGGAGATGTGACTTTGCTGTCTCTGCTCAGTGAGAAGCTTGCGTTTTCACAGAAACTGAGTCAGGCAGCAGGAGATAGAGAAGTCACTGTCCTGAGCTAGGTGGTCAGGACAGGGAGGCCTAGGAAATTCTCTGGGAAGACACAAGGAGGCTGCCATTTGGGGAACTGGATGTCCAGGGAAGCAGCTTCACCCTGGAATAATGATAATTATAATAATCATTTCATGTGCCATATATTAAGCACCCATGTGTGTGAAGTGTTCAACTCTGTTATCCCTACAATGATCTACCAAGATGAATTTTACTATCCCCAGTTTACAGATAAGGCCACTGAGGCCTGGGGAAGCATGTGACTGGCTCTGGGCCTCTCATCTAGTCAGTGGCACAGAGCAGTCCAAGGTCCAGTCTGTCTAGAGCCAAGCTCCTCTCACGACACCACTCTATCACCATAGAACCACGGAAGGTAGACAAAAAGGATGCTTTTTCTCTTAAGAGCTGTGGCGGTCCTGTCAGGAATGGAGGTAGAAATAGCCGTAAAATTTCTGATTACCTCATTTCTCTGAGCCAAGCTAAAGTGGGTAATGAAGCCGGGCTGGTAATTACCTTCCTGTTGGTGATAATGGTGGTGATGGCAGTGGCAGGGACGCTGGCTCTGGCAGCTCGAGGGTGATGTCACCAGTGACGGTGTTAGTCTTACCGGTGGCGGCAGTGCCTGGGGTGGTGCGAGGGCTGATACCACAAGCCGCGTTGGAATGCTCTGAGGGATCCTTTTAGTGCCGCCAGCTTAGCTGTGGAGGGGGAGGGAGGTCCGTCCCTGAGGTCTTGGTGATGCTGCTGGACACCTCCTGGGAAGCTGGACTCACCCTGTCCTTGCTGCTGGTGCCTTGCCCCACTCCCCACCAGGAGAGTCCCTCTGCCCCCTCCCACCCTCAATGAAGGGGACAGGGCTTAGGGTCTCCTATAGAACTGGCTTTATTGTGTTCCCTGTTCTGGACAGCGTAAGCGATAGGCCTGTCTCTCCAGAGAAACAAATGTGATAAATTACCAGAGAAGACAAGCGGGAGGAGGCAGCCCAGCCACCAGAAGTCATAAGTCTCTGTCCAGCCATGTGGCAGGCTCATTACAGAAAGCTCCAGGGCCACACTGGGCTGCCTGGCCCGGAGAGCCTCCTATGTGGAACCCCCAGCTCTGATGGCTCTGCAGATCCTGAACTCACCAACCTCACCCCCTCAGCCACTGCCTGCACGCCAGGCCTGGGCTCAGCCCACATTTCAGCTGTGTCCAGGGGTTCAGGCCTCTCTTGCCTACTTCCTCCTACCACAAAAAAACCCAGGGAAGCATTTAATGAGGGTTTTCTGAATGTCCTTTGAAGGAGGGTGGACAAATGTGAGCTGGACAGCAATCCAGTTAGATGTGTTAGATTGCAACACACCTGTAGAGGCCTGGGTTATAATCTCAGCTCTGGTCAAGTCATGTGGCCTTGGTGATTCACTCAACCTCTCCTCACCTGCAAAGTAAAGACAATAACAACCCTGGCTGGTGTGGCTTGGTTGGAATGTCATTAGGTACACCAAAATGTTGCTGGTTTGACTCCTCCTGGTCGGGGAAGATGCCTAGGTTTCGAGTTTGATCCCTGGTTGAAGAGAGGCAATTGATTGATATTTCTCTCATCCATCAATGTTTCTCTCTCTCTCCCCCTTCCTCTCTTTCTAAAATCAATTTTAAAAAATTAAAAACAAAAAAATATTTTTAAAAAATGAAGACAATAATACACACCTTACTTCATTAAGATGAAAATGTGAGATGACATTTGTAAGCTTTTGATTATAATAGTAATAGTTAATATTTGCGTGCCTTCTCTAAGCCTGGTGCGAGTCTTTGCACAAATGATCTCATTTAGTTCACGCGTCAATGCTGTGCGCTCAGGTACTATCCTAGTCCTCTTTTAAAGATGAGGAACTGAAGCACAAAGATTGAAATTAACTTGCCTAATGACACATTGCTAGTTTGGTAGTGGAACTAGCATCTGAACCCAAGTAATCTGGCATCAGAGACTTTTACCACCAGAATGCCAACCTAGTAAGTATCAGGCACCCAACAATGCATGTTTATTGAGCGGCTACTATATCAAGCCAGACTCTTAGGGTCCTCCCAGCTCTAAGTCATACATGTCATTGGCATGAAATATTACTTTTAATAAACTGCTTTCTTATTTAAACCTCAGAAAACCGTGTGAAAGGGTGTTATCTTTATTTCCTTGAGGAGAGAGTAGCTGCTTAGAAAGGCTAAGTGATGTATTCAGCATTACACATTCAGAAGTGGTGAGCCAGCCCAGTGCTCAAGCTCAGGATTTCTGACAACCTCAGAGTTCCCCATCAAGGCTGTTGGGATTGCCTCTTTTGCCCTGTTCCCTTCAACATGTAGTTTTTTAATCCTTTCATCTTTCATACACCCTCACCACTTTTTCATCAGGCAACATGGCAGCCTGATTATGAACAATGACAATTGGAATCACCAGCCCCTCCAGGGCATGGCTTGTCACTGAAGGGACGCTCATTCCCTCTCAGTTGTCTCCTGGGATCAAATACACTCATTTGCAAAAATAATTGGCTGAGGTTAAGAGCAGAGTCAGTGCACATCCAGAATATAAAAAAGAAGCTACTAGAAATCAATAAGAAAAAGGCAGACAACCCAATAGAAAAATGAGCAAAAGATTTAAACAGACACTTCACAAAAGAGGCCCTCCAAATGGCCAATGAGCACATGAAAAGGTGCTCCACATCATTAGTCATCGGGGAAATGCAAATTCAATGAGATACCATTTCACATGCACAGAAGGGAGAAAATGAAAAAGATCGACAATGCCAAATGTTGGTGAGGATGTTCATGTATTTCTGGTGGGAGTATAAAAATGCTACAACTACTTTCCAAAACTGTTTGGCAAAATCTGCCAAATGCATACATCATGACCCAGAGACTGCACTCCTAAAGATAGACTCAAAATATGAGTACATATGTGCACCAAATTATAAATAACAGAATGTTCATAACGGCACTGCTCATAATTGCCCCAACTGGAAGCATCACTAATCTTCAACAATACAATGAATAAATAAATTGCGCTAGATTCAGATAATGGTATGTTTTGTAACCATGAGAATGAACATCTACAACTACATAAAGTGTGGAGTAATCTCACATATAATGTTGGGCAAAGAAGCCAGATACAAAAGAATACAGCCTCACCCTCTCCTGGTAGCTCAGTTGTTTAGAGCACCATCAAGATATGCCAAGGTTGTGGGTTCAATCCCTGGTCTGGGCACATCAAAGAAGCTACCAATGGAGGCATGGGTAAATGAAATAATAAATCCATGTTTCTCTCTCTCATTCCCTTCCTCTCTCTCTCTAAAATCAATAAATAAAGTTTTTAGATAAGAATACAGACTCTGTGGTTTCATTTATACAAAGCTGAAATATGGGAGGAATTAATCTATGGTGTTAGAAGTTGAAAGGGGTTATTCTTGGCCAGGGGAAGTGACCTGAAGGAGAAATGGGAGCGCTTTGGGGGACAGGCATTGCTGTGTTTCTTGATCTGGATGCTTATTACATGGCTTGTCCTTTGTGGAAAGTCATCAAGCTGAACACTTATGACGTCTTTTCAGTATGGTGTCAGTGGCTGGAGAACTGAATCCACTCTTCTTTTCTTTTTAGGGTAGCTAGACTGACAGAAAGGAAACTGTCTCAGACATGGTGTGCCTGGGCTTCACTGAAGGATGTGACAGGGCATTTTATGATGTCCTTGTGAATGAACAAATATGGCTGGGTGACCCTATAATTAGTTGGATTGAACCACTGTCCCCAAAGGGTGCCAATTAAGGAATAAGTGTCCACCTGGGGGGAACTTCAAATGCCTCCAGGCTCTGTCCTTGTCCTGGGCAGTTGAACTCTGTTATCCCAGACCGCAATGAAGACATAACAGTGGGCTTATCACATTCAGGGATGACATGAAGCCAGGAGGGAGAGGAAGGACAGGGCAAGATGATTTTGGCAGAATGGCCAAGTGGAGCAAATCTAATAGGATGAAATTGAGTCAAGGACCTGTGGAAGGCCCTGTGGCTGGGGCTAGCTACAAGCTCACTTCATGGGAACGGGATGGGATGGATGTCATAATTTGACAAGTACAGCTTTGTAAATGGAGGATGTATGCTCCCCAAGGATGGGGACCCTCCTGCTTTGTGTCTGGATCCCCAGGGCCTACCTCAGGGCATGTCACAGATGAAGAACTCAGAAATAGTTGCTAAGAAGGATGGGGTGGTGCCTGGTTGTGACACCCTGGCTGCAAGGCTGTGTGAGAGATCAGCGGCCATGCCGACCTGGATGTCTTGCTCAGGTAGGCAGCACCTGCGTGCAGCCTTCATGCAGCCTACCACTCAGTTATGGACCCTTTTAAAGGGATACAGACAAACTGCCTGCAGGTCCCATAGGAACCAGGGACCTGTCGTTAAGGAACCATTGAAGGCACTGGCCATGTTTAACCAGCAAAAGGGAAGCCTGGTGGTGGGGACAGGTGTGAGGATGGTCAGGGTCCTCAAAAGCCTGCAGAGCTGCTCTGCCCTCTGGGGACTCAGAGCCCATGGCCAGAGATGGATTCACCGTGGAGCTGCTTTAGCTTCTGCTTCAGGGCCCCTTATTTACATAGGCCCCCGTTCTGAGATCCACAGATGGGAGTTGGCAAAAATATTCAAATGGTCATATGGCTTTGTAGAATTTGCGGACATAGATATTTTAACCCCAATCATTTAAGATCCCTGCTCTTTCCACTCTGAATTCCCCTTCATCCCACTTTCCCTCATGTTGGGCAGAGTCATAGTGGCCATGGACACTGATGGGATCCACTCGCAGGGACCTAAGTAAGGGATTCATTCAGGGTGGGTTTGATGGATATGTTTATTTGATTCACGGTCACGTCTATATTATAGTTGCATTATTGCTGGCCATCCTGGCGCAGCAGTGACACTCGAGAATACTCTTAGCGTCCGCTGTGCTGACTCATCCAGCTACGGGACACAAAGGGGCAGAGTCAGAGGGGCAGGGTCCCTGAGTGAGCCCTGTATGGTGGAAACATGAGGACAATGGAGAAGAAATCAAGTGGGAAATGTATGGAGCCAGAAACAAACAAAATAAAATTGTCACAGGGCAGTCCTGTGCAAGGAATTCACTCTCCATGGCCCTGAGGCCTGGAACAGAGACCAAAGGGCTGTGATGTGAGCTTCATATAAATAGAGACTTTCTAACAGAGCTATGAAAAGGACATTCTTTGTGCAGATCTGCGTCTTCTCAGTATCCAGCATTATCTTGCATGACTTGTGTCAAAAGTATGAATGGAGTGAGCTCCCTGTCTTTAGAAGGTGGTCAAGCACAAGCAGGACACCGCTTACCAGCGATTTTGTAGGAAAAAGTTCAAGAACCAAATGGACAGGCTTACCTTCTCCGACCTCAAGGTTCCAAAGGTCTAGCCAGTTCATTTAGGAGGCAAATCCCTGGTCAGTACCATTAAAGGGCAACAATTTATCCTCTTGTGCCTCTTGACTCCATGAAATATCTCAACATAATATTTAGAGAGCTTTATTTGTTAACATTTTTTAAAAAATTGATAAAACACACATTTATCATCTTAACCACATTTAAATGTACAATTTAGTAGTGTTAACTATATTCATATAATTATATGCGCAATCTCTAGAACTTTTCATCTTGTAAAACTGAAACTCTGTTCCCATTAACCAACAACTCCTCTCCTCCCCTCCCTCCAGACCCTGGCAATCACCATTCCGCTTTCTGTCTCTGTAAGTATGACGACCTCTGGAACTTCTGGAAGTGAAATTATAAAGCGCTTTGCTTTTTTGTGTCTGTTTACAGCTTTTATTTTTGCATTATTTAAAATGAGGTATAATTTACATATAATAAAACACATAAATCTTGAGTGTAAAGGTCAGTGATTTTTTTTACCTCTTCACACATGTGTGTTAGCACCACCAAAATCAAAGTACGATGCCCCCAGTGCCGTAGGAGTCCCCGTGTAACCCATCTGACGGCGACCCCCGCCCAATGACAGCCATCATCCTGATTCCTGCCAAAGCTGTTCATGGCAGAATGTACCTGAGCTTGGGATTGAAAGGCCCAAGAAATGGACAATAACTATTAGTCCCCTTACTAATAGTGTCACTTCAGGCAAGTAATTCTGAGCCGCAGTTTCCTCAGCTCTAAAACAGGGATGCTAAAATCTACAACATAGCATGCTGTAGAAGGGATCAAATTAAGTAGGTTATGAGAGCTCAGAAGAGACTCAATAGATGGTAGAATATGAATGCCCTTCCCTTACGGTGGTGCCACAGCTGGGTGATGAGCCAAGGGCACTGTATAATGGACGTAACAAGGGGGTCCTAGGTCATCGGGGACTTCAGGGATGAAGGCCTTTGGGGGAATAGTGGGGAGTATCTCCACTGCTGGATAACCCTGGTCAACCAGCCACACTACCAGCCACAGACCTGGGTCCACAAACCCGTGTACATCCTGCTGGCCTGGCCACACCGGACTCTCTAAGTCCCATGAGCACTGGAACAGTGACTGCATTGCTCACCGTGTGTTCTCCAAAGTAAGCAGGCATCACAATTACCAGGAAGATTTTAAAAACAGAGCTTGCTGGGTCCCAACACCAGAATCTCTGATTTAGGGACTGAGCTTGACAATTTTCGTGTCCCAAATGATACTGATCCTGCTGGTCCAGAGACCACACTTGAGAACCACTGATGTAGTAGAATCTGCTGATTCTTTGCCCAAAAGCCCTGCACCCAGGCAGGTGCACCATCCCTCAGCTGCTGTGCCTGCTGATGGTTCCCAGCTTCCACAGCTTACGGGCAGCGCCCTGTCCTGAGGTAACCCACCTCCCGTGGCCCACAGCCAAGGACCAGCTGATGAAGGGCCGGCCCTCCTCTCAAAGGAGAGACAACTTTGCAGTTGTGGTTTATGCTTCAGAGCTCCCTGAAGATCAGGCCAAGGTTACATGTTAGCTCAGAGCACATCCTTGCTCAGCTCTTGCTATTGAATGGATATTTGCGTCCTCCTCATTCGTATGTTGAAGCCCTAAATCTCCAATGTGATGGCATTTGGAAATGGGGCCTTTGGGAGGTAATTAGGTTTAGATTAGGTCATAAGGCTGAGACTCTCGTAATGGGATTGGTGCGCTTATAAGAAGGAGAGAACCACATCTCTCTCCATGAGCACGCACTGAGGAAAAGCCATGTGAACAACACAGCAAGAAGGCAGCCGTTTGCAAGCTAAGAGGCTGTCACCAGAAACCTAACCGATCCGCACCTTGGTCTTGGACTTTCCAGCCTCCA
The DNA here is from genome assembly GCF_021234165.1 of Pteronotus mesoamericanus. Taxonomy (NCBI): domain Eukaryota; kingdom Metazoa; phylum Chordata; class Mammalia; order Chiroptera; family Mormoopidae; genus Pteronotus; species Pteronotus mesoamericanus. Next base: position 7,666,851 of record NW_026555085.1, read on the forward strand.
GAACTGTTAGAAGTAAATGTCTGTTGTTTAAGCTGCCCATCTTATGACGTTTTGTATAGCAGCTCAAACGGATTAAGACATTTCCCTTCTATATAAGGTGTTCCTGAAAGCAAGCCCCCTGCCCTCACAATGAACCATGTGTGTTTGAATCCCTGTCTCAGGCTCTGCTTTCAGGGACTCTGACCCAAGACACACAGCAGGTGATCAATAGTATTTGTTGAATGAGTGAACAGTATGAGACACGCCAGGCTTGAGAGGAGGACGCCCCCTTCCCCACCTTCCCACAGCCCCTCTCAGAGTAACACCCTGGGTAACATCCACATGGCTGAGCTTGGCAGAGCCTCCCAGGCCCTAACCTGGTTGGGGGTGTTGCCCTCTCTGCTGTGCTGTGTCAGGGAGAGGCTGCCCACAGTGCCTGGGCCTCTGGATGGGTTGATTAATTAATTACCTCAGCACCAGCAAGAGAAGGCAGCCAGCGTGACAGCTCCAGGCTGCTGGCAGGGCCTGCGGCGCCCCTCCCTGCTCCTCTTAGCAGGTGAGGTCTTCATTTCCCAGCACTTGGCAGAGTCAGCTGGGGAAGGGTTAGGACTGAAAGCAAGGAGGCAGGGAGCATAGTCAGGAGAGCAGGGAATCAAGGGAATCATTTCTTAGGCACCTGTGCCCCCATCCAGGGTCTCTGGTGCAGAATTTTTAATCCCACTGTCCAGATAGAGAATCTGAGACCTAGGGGCCACTGAGACTTGCCGAAGGGCACAGGTTTAGAGGGGGTTGGGGCACAACACCCCAGGCCCTCTGCCTCCTAACCTGACTTTTGGATGGTAACGGGGCGGGGGGGGGGGGCGCTTCTGGCAACTTCTCTCCCTTTTCTCCTCCCTATTGTACACCTTTGCCATCAGCAGATGCCTTCCCAGTCTGAGACAGCCCAGGAAAAAACACATGCAAACCCTGAGAAAGGGCCGCGTGTCTCTGCAGAAGGGGCCTGGGCTGACGAGGCACTCCTCTCCAGCTCTCCCAATCACTGTGGGGCTTCCCAGCCCCCGCCTCCACTCCCCACCCCGTCCTCCCCTTCCCTGAGGCCTGGACTGAGCTGATAGCTGTTGGGCTGATTGGAATGACAGCTGCTTCCGTGATTAATCACCATACACCACACACAGGGGAGAAGGGAAAGGGGAGAGGGGGGCAGGGAGAGGCAAATGGCAGGCAGGGAGAGGGGGACCCCTATAGTGAAAGAGGGGGTCTGGGGGGTAGTTTTCCAGGGCAGGCCTCCTCCTCTGGGTTTGTCTTTGTGGCCCCCCCGCCACAGCTCTGCAGGGGTTATAAGCTTGGCATTGGTGTTTACAAAGCAGCTCATGGGGCTGTCCACTCCTTGAAGGGGAAATGAGAATTCACCTTTCTGTGCCTCAGTTTTCCCATCTCTAAAGTGGGAACAGTAAGAATTTCTACCTCAGGGTTGGGCAGTTGGGAAGCCCCAATGTTTTAATGCATGGAGAGCAGTTAGAACAGTGTTGGCAAGCGGGAAGCTCTGTAAGCATAGCTATCACCAAATTTGATCAAATCTAAGCCATCATGGTCTAGGTGCACCATGACTTTATGTACCTCTAAGAAAAATAAGACACTGCTGAAACTAACTGTAACGTTTGCTGCTTGTGAGACACGTCCTGATTTCAGCGATGTTAAAATTGTGGGGAAAATGTGCTTCTCAGAAAAGATGGATATGGCATTATTCTCATTCTTATTGTTCTCTAACTGAAGCACTTAGCCCCCCACCAGCTGCTAGGCAGGTGCTGAACAAACAGTTGTTGAGTCAAAAAATGAGTGACAGGTCAGCACCCAAACAGGTGTGAGGAAGGAAGGAGGAGCCCAGTGCCCCTTTGACAGCCCACTGCACATTGCCTTCCCTCCATGCGCCCCCAGGTCCCTCAATGCGGAGCCTGCAAGGCTCTGGGCCTTCTCAGTTGCTGCCTCTTCCTGTTTGCCCAAATCTAGATGGCCAAAGCCCTCATATGTACTCTCGTGCCCCCAACTCAAGAAAGCACACCTTCTCTGTGGGACCCTTGAGAGTGATCAGTCACAGGAAAGTACAGTTCAAAGAACCTCCTGGCTCCTAAACTGACTGTAGAGAAATTCTGTTGGGTGGACAGGGTGGAGGGAAGAAGAACAATGTGTGTGTATCTCTCTTTTTTTCCTCCCTAGTCCTCTAAAAAGAGGTCCAAATCCCAGCTGACATTAGCAGCATGGCCTTGGTCATGTTACTTAACTTCTTGGAACCTCGATTTTCCCTAGCTGTAAAATGGGGGTAACCATGGGAGTTCCCTCCCTACACTTGGTGAGAGGGTTAAATAAAACAATATGTCTACTCCCTTCCTCCACCACCCACCTGCCTCATTCTCTCCCCTTCTACACCACTCTAGCCCTGACCTGTAACATGCTCAATGCCAGCACCAATTAATTTTCCTTCAGCTGCTTTGGTGGACTTTGATCTGGGTTGTCAGGGAGGAAGGGAGGTGAGGCTCCAGGCTGTTGGAAGCCTGGGGCTGGGGGCAGCTGACTGCTGAGGGGCCTTCCTTCCTCACACACGGAACCTGTACTCTGGCCATTCCCACAAAGATATAATTTATGTCTTAATGGGCCCCAGCCTCCTCTGTAAAAGCCCTAAAGTGCCTTTTCATTTAAATAATAATAATAATAAAAGTTGCTGATTGTGTCTGCTGCTTCCTGAGGGATGACAAGCAAAAGGCACAAGAGAGGGGAGCTCAGGAAGAAGAGGAAGTGGCAGCAGGGCCTTGGGGCTGTCAGATTCTGCTTTTCCCCTAGGGTCCCCTGTGCCTAAAACCAGCACCATGGGGCACTAGCCCTGGGGGCTAGTGAGGAGTGGCTGCTCCTGGGCGATCTGGGAGGTCAGTCAAAGCCTGAAATCTCGGACCCTGTTTCTCTTGGTTGCAGCCCTTTGAAAGGGCAGAGTGTTGGGATGCAGCCATTTGACTCAATCCAACCAACAACCACCACTGGTCCAAACTATACTGTATAAAGGTCTGGCTGGGGCCCCTGGAGTTTTAGGGGAAAGGGGAAGGGTGGGAGAAGGCAGAGAGGTTGAAAATGTTAACAATGTGTAGCTGGCCATCCCTGGAGAACATAGTCCATTCCACTTCCATATCCCCTTCCCCACATGTAGCACCTCATGCAGAGCCATGAGCCAAGACTTTGGCCTCAACCGCCTCTGTAGTTCTAGCTCCTCCCAGAATCCCTCTTCCTGCTTTTTGTTGCTCCTGTAGCTAAAAGACCACTCCACCCTTCAATATTGGAGGCAGACAGGTGCAGGGACTGCCAGGGGCCCAAAGTGTGGTATTCAGGTCTCCCATCTGGGAAGTGCCAATTCCAAAAAACAGGACTCCCAAACCAAATGACTCTTAGTATCAAGATCTCTCCTTCCAACAGGCAGTTGGAAGACCAGCCAGGCCCCGGAAGTTAGGTCCAATGGAAGGGGCAGATGGAGCTGAGAAATACAATTCAGGGCTGATCAAGGTAACTTATAATATTATAAACAAAAATAAAATAGCAAAGCTCTCAACTTTCCCCCTATTGAGGCTTTTTATGTCCTATCTTACCACACCAACCTCATTCCGCTGGGCAGATATGGTTGTGCCTATTAGCCAATTGGGAAAACTGAGACAGAGGGTAAAGAACATTGGTTATACAATCAAAGAATCAGAAATTCAATGAAGTCAAAGTGAGCCATCTGTAAGTCCCTCCTCTCCTGCCCCAGTTATCTAACCCGAATTTTTTCTACTTCTCCAGGATTTTTAAAAGTGGGAAATGATTAGACCAGTTGTTTCTCCAAATGCCCCTTTCCACTATGGTTTTCTGAAGTTCTGATGTCTGGAGGGTACCTGAACCAGCGGTCACAAACGTAGATGCCTGCAGCTGGAAGCCAGGTGGGAAACAAACATGCAGATCAGACCAGGTGTAGTACTGCAGGGGGCGGTGAGGCCTGTGGCAAACTGGAAAGTGCATGGTCCTCCTTACAGCAGTCAAACTCAAATAATTAAAATAAGAATATGAATCACCTGGTGACATTAAGCATATGAATCTTCTGATTAAATAAAGTAACCGAATGTACACATTTACTATGCTCGTTTGTAAATGACAGTTAAATATATTTTTAGAGGCAAAAGCCCACAAAAATGAAAACAGTGGAAGAAGAATTGGTAACAGATGAGAGATATTAAAATTTTGGAAGTTGGAAAGCTGACAGATGGGTAGTAATAGGTTTTTACTGTAAAAAGCATCATTTTAAGCCTGAAAGTTGGAGGGAATGCATTAACAAGAAGTCAGACAATTCACACCACAGAACCTCTGTGAGAATTGAGCACTAAAGATACCAAGTACCACTGGAGGTGGGAGTGAAGGGTGAGGCTGAAAACTGGAATATTAGTTTAAAAGTCTTTAGTAGGAGCAACTGGACCCTAGGGTCCCCTCTCAGACTTCGGTCAATTTCCCTGTCTTCACCCCAGCAGAAGACCTGAGGTTTGTTCCCAGGGGAGGTTGAACCAAGGGGCCTCTGATCTCAGGGATAGCAGGCCATGTGGAAGTCAGGGGCTATGTAAGTTTCCTAAGGCTGCTGTAACAAATTACAACGTGGGTGGCTTAAAACAATAGAAATTTATTCTCCCGCAGTTCTGGAGGCCAGAAGTATGGAATCAAGGAGTTAGCAGGGCTGTGCTCCCTCCAGAAGCTCCAGGGGAGAATCCTTGGCTCTTTTAGTTTCTGCTGGTTCCTTGGCTTGTGGCTGCATAACACCAATCTCTACTTCCATCTTCACATGGATTTCTCTGTATGTCACTTATATAGCATTAGTCATTTGATTTAGAGCCCACCTTGACAATCCAGGATAACCTTATCCCAAGATCCTTAACTTGATTACATCTACAAAGATCCTCTTTCCAAATATGTTCACACTAACAAGTTCCTGGAATTACAACATGGATATCTTTTGTGAGGGCCATCAAACCTCTCACTACAGGTATTTTACTGAAAAAGATGGCGAGAGTCTGTACAGCAGGTTCTGGAATAACGTTGATTTGTTCAACATTGTTTTGTTATAATGTTGATGAGATGCTGCTGGAACTTAACTCTTGTTTATATCAACTAGCCTATAGTAAAATTGGTTCTATTGCACATCATTTTGCTTAAAGTCATAGACCCTATTGATGATGTTAAGTAGGAACTTACTGTGTTCTGAACTGTGGGACTCTTGCTCTCCTCTACTCAGTTCTCAGGATTCTGGCAGTCTGGCTTCTACCCCTCAGTGAGGGGTGGGAAGATTGGAGATTCCCTCTCTAGAGAAACAGGCCAGTTTAAGAGAAAAATCTATATATACTGACACTGGGCATCTACCAAAGCAGCAGCTGGGTCCCCACCTGATCATCTTCCATGAGACCCACTAGTTGACAGCTTTTCCATGAAGCTATCAAATGATTTTCTAGTAATTCATTTTTAAATGTGAGTAGTCAGAAGGAATCTTCACATGTGTATAGAAAGTCTCCAACCTGAAAGACAGAGACTAAACAGAAAAACAGAAGGAAAAAAAATGAAAATCTGAGGGGATAGAAACCATGCAGGAAGCAGATGAAAACTTACAAAATAAAAAAAATATATATATATAAAATTATTTCCAGAGAGATGAGATCATGTTGTATTCACTTAATAAAAATAAAATTATATTAAAGAAAACATTCAGAATACAAATGTTTTTAAAAATTAAAAGTAATTTGAAAGGATAACTGCCTGAATTCAATATACAAGTTAAAAAATAAAATTATGAAAATCTCCCACAAATTAGAACAGAAAACAGAGTGAGAAAATGAAAAGAAAAAATAAGAAAATTCAAAGATCATTTGAGAAGATCCAACATTTGACTAATGGGAGTACCAGGTTGTGGGGCGGGGGTTGGGACTATGTAGAGGAAAAAATAAGCAAAGTAATAATACGAGAAAATTTCCCAGTATTAAGAGGCATGCTTGAGATCATCCACAGGATGAACAGAAAATGACCTACAAAACCACATCATTGTGAAATGTCAAAACTCTAGTGATAAAAAAGAAATGCTCAAAGCTTTTATAGATTTAAAAAAATAGGTCACTTTCAAAGAAAAGGGATTCAAAATGGACTCATTTTTCAATTATTCCAGTAGAAGCTAGAAGACAATGAAACAATACATTCTAAATTCTAAGGTACTTGTCTTTCTATCTAGAATTGCATACCTAGCAAACTACAACCAAAGGGAGGGTAGAGTGAAGACATTTTCAGGCATGCAAGAACTCAGCATATACAGGGTCCTGCAGAAGTAATGCCTGCTTGAGTGTGGTTCGTAGGGTATATGAATATCTCGCACAAGAAGGACAGCAATTTGAACAATTCAACTAAAATGTCATATGGTATGCTTGAGTGTGATATTGTTATGTTACAGAACTGCATGCTTATGATTTTGTAATAAAAAGGGGGTATTATTTGTGCCAAACCCTGTATATCTATTTAACCTCTGCCAGAAACCCAGAGTCTCCTGATTCTGTCTTTATTTAAAATGCTGATATTTGGCCCTGGCTAGCGTGGCTCAGTTGGTTGGAGCATTGTCCCATAAACTGAAAGGTTGTGGGTTCGATTCCAAGTCAGGGCACATGCCTAGGTTGTGGGTTCCATCCTCGGTCAGGGTGTGTAAGAGAGGCAACCAATCAGAGGCAACAGATCAATGTTTCTCTCTCACATCTATGTTTCTCTCCCTCTCTTTCCCCTTCCCTTCCTCTCTCTCTAAAATCAGTAAGCCTGTCCTCAGGTGAGGATAAAAAATAAAATACTGATATCTGGCTCACCATTGTTTTAGTTTCCTATTAATGCTGTATCAAACTACCACAAACTTACAAACTTAATGGCTTAAAACAATACAAATTTATTATTTTACATTTCTGTAGGGTGAAGTCTGACACTGGTCTCACTGAGCTAAAACCAAGGTGTCAGCAGAACATTATCCATTTCTGGAAGGGAGAATTTGTTTCCCTGCTTTTTTAAGCTTATAGAAACTGCCAGCATTCCATGGCTCCTAGCCCCATTCCATCTTTAAAGGTGGCAGAATCTACGTCACGTCACGTCACGTCACATCACATCACATCACATCACATCACATCACATCACATCACATCACATCACATCACATCACATCACCTTCCCCGATTCTGGCTCTTCTGCTTCTGATGCTCGTGTCTCCCTCCCACTTTTAAGGACCCCTGTGATTACAGTGGTCCCACCTGGACAACCCAGGGTATTCTCCCTATCCGAAGGTCAGCTGATTATCAGGCTGACTCCATCTGCCATCCCAATTCCCCTTTGCCATATCACTTAACATATTCACAGGTTCTGGGGACTAGGACACAGGCAGGCCTCTCTGGCAGGGTAGGCAAGTGGCATTATTCTGCCTATGACAATCATGGGTTTTGTTTTTATTTCCCCTGATTACTGAGGGGTTTTTTTTGCACCCCTTAAATTTTATGCCTGAACTTTTTCTTTCTTTGCACACACTTTCCAGCCTCAGGCTTAACCTTGCAAGTCACCTGGGCTTCAGGCTGCCCAGAACCCAATTTCTGCAGGCCCTTTCCCAGCTATGCATTTCTCTGCTCCAGTTTGAGAGATGGGGGCTCAGGTTGCTGAGTCACAGGAGAGAAGAGAAGTTGTTCAATTCCTCCTGGGCCCCTGGGAGTAGCTAGGCCCTAGCCCCTACCCACCTGATCCCCCCTTGGGGCTGCAGAGAGAGTCAGCCTTTCAGCCTGGCAGCAAACAGAGAGGATTGAGGCTGGAGGTAGGGGGTACAAACAGGAGAGATGAAAGAGGATCCTGGTACTGCCTGAATGTCAGGGGCAGCCAGCCGTGTCTGGGCCACCACGGTGGGGGGTCGATGCTAGAAAGCTGATGCTGCTCACACACCAGAGAGGCAAGGCCCTGGGCGGAGGGGGTCTGACTCCCAAACATTCTAGCAATGTCACAAAGGACACTGCTGGGGGGAGGGGGTAGAAAAAGACTGGGAAACAGGTGTCTCCATCCCAGAGTTTGGGAGGAAGGAGGGCGGCCTACAATGCAGGCAGTGTGCAACAGAGTTCTTGGAGTGTGGAGTCTGGCATGGAGAAGAACAGATTTAAGGAACACACTACAACAATCCTCATGGGAGGCTATGCATCAAGGACCTTACCCTCGCACAGCTCGTTCAAGTCCCCAGAGCCCTTAACCATTCTCATCCGGTGCTCACCGCAACCTGGGAGGCTGGCAGGATATCCCCATTTTGCAGATAAGGGAACTCCATGCAGGGAGTCCCAAAGGTCATCCTGCTCACAGTCCCAGATCTCCCAGCTCCCACCTGAGAAATTAGGAACACATGAGATCCCTGGGTCAGCTAGGGAACAAACACTAGCACACCACACCCAACAGCAACATGCATGGCTCCAAGTGCTCCTCTGTAGGACAGTGCCAACTTCAGCTCATTCTCCTAGAGTCAGCCCTCAGTAGGGCCTGCAGAGGAGCCGGCATGGGGATGCTAGGGACACCCCCTGCTGCCCTCCACTCAGAACTGCCTGGTCCCCCAGGTATGCCACTGCGAAGGGTCAGGCCAAAAGGGCCACTGTCACTGTGTCAGGTCCCTGCAGTCCCCTCACCTGTGGTGAAGGTCAGGCTGGTTGCCTCCTTCTCTACCCTCTGGGTCTCTCTCCCTCACTCTCCTGCTTCAGGATGTCTCACCTCCAATGGCCCAGAGGTGGAGCTCCCACCAGGTCTACAGACCCCTCTTGCTGGCAGGCACATTGAGGAGGGGATTTTAGAAAGTGACTTCCTGGAAGACACCTTGCCACTGCCTGTCCCACACACACACTTCATTTTACAGAATGTAGACACTGCCAGGCACGCAGCAGGGACCTGGCAAATATGGATTAATTCTCTTCTTTCCCCCGCCATGACTCCGGGAAGAATTTTCCCCCTCAAGCAGGAGCTGGTGGCAGGTCCAGGTGTTCATAAAGCTGTGCCCTCCTCTGGGGTCTTGCCAGCATGGAAAGGCCTTTCTGCCTGTCCAGCATGGCCTGGGGGAGGTAGGGGGATGGACAAGGTGCTCTCTCAACGTGCCCTCTGGGTGCCCTCAGAGGCAAGTGTGATTGGAAGCTATGGGTCTTCTCAATGGAGCAGATTCTACCCCTGCCCACCCTGCGCGCCTTGCCCCCCACCCCCAGCCCCACCCCCACACCACCAGGGCTGGCTGGGCCCTCTGAACCCATCAAATGAGAACCAGGTGCAAATTAAGTGACTGAGGCACAAGGACATTGAAGTTGGTAAAGTTTCCATCAAGAGCACTGAGAAAAGGTCACTGGGAATAACTCTGGAGATACCCAGAGACCAGGCACAGAAGAGAGAGAGAGAGGCTGGGAGGCTGGAGGGGAAAGAGCAGGGGTCAGGGGAGAAGGGAAAAGGAAGTTCACGCATTGTGAAAGGGGAGGGCAGGGGAAGGGAGGAGATGGAAGCTGGAGCCAGAGAGCCTGACCTGGCCACTGCAGGAAAGGGTGGGGCAGCTTGCAGCTTGCACAGGGATTTCTCTGAGCCTCTGGCTGCCTGAACCCTGCACTGCCCAATGGGGTCACCAGGGAGGGTACCCAGGAGCACTGGCAAGCGGAGGAGTCAGAGGTCCTGATCCAGGCCACACCACCTGACACTCCCTGGGGCCAAGTCAGAGGCTTAGAGCACAGACCTGTCAACTTATTAGTCAAAAGACCTAAGCTGTTGAGCCACAACTAATCACTAATGGTTTTCATATTTTGCATATCATTTGCATTCTCCTAGGATCTGTCAAAGCCTCTACAATTGCCCACTAGAGGCCCCTGTCCCTGTTTCTCAGGTCTCCATCCCCATCGCTCTGTCCCCTTGTCTCTCAGGCCTAGTGCCACAGACTCCCATCTCCCTGCCCTACCCTCTCATCTCACAACAGAGAGGGTGGGTCATGGGTAGGGGCATCTCTCAACCCCCAGGGTTCAGCAGGGGCAGCTGAGGGCACCTTGAAAGGGACTGTCCGAGACCCATCTGATGATTAATCTTCCTGCTAATAAAGCCTTTGCTGTCACCATGGCTTTTAAGGAAACTCAGGGAAGCTCTTTAATACCATCAGAGCTGTCTCCAAGGTCCCCCAAGGTCCTTGACCTTAGCACGGTCTTTAGTGGATCTCCACCTTGAAAGTAGGGGCCCCTCCCCCAAATGGCTGTGGGAAGGGAAGAAAGCTTCCTGGGCCTCTAAGGCCCAAGGCCAGAAGCAGAACCGAGGCAGCAGCCACTGCTCCTGCGCCCACACCCGTTTACCAAAGCCTCTATAATGGAGTGAAACGGCCCTGCCTCCCTTCCAATTCGCATGCAGCTAGAAAAGGGCTTGTATCCATCCAGACACGTCCTAGACAAGAAAAGCAATGCCCCAGCCATGGGGCAAGCCTGACTGGAGTCAGGTGCTCAGCCTCCCAGCACTGCACCCCCAGCCTCAGGTCCCCCTACTTCCTCCCCCAGCATTAGGAAAGACAGCCCCTTTTCTAAGGGCTTTGGAGGGCAGGCGAGCCACTGACCTGGTTTGGACAAGCCTCAGGCCAGAATTCAAATGGGATGACCCCTGCAAGTTTCCTATCAGCCCAGGATGCAGGGATTCTCCCATATTCTGGACAAGAGCAAACGTGGTAGGTGGCCCAGTTTACTTTTCAAAACTGTCTGTAAAGCTCCCCATTGCTTGTTGCATAGCAATTAAGACAGAAGAGGCATCTCTGAGGGAGAAATCATGTACAGAGAACAATAGTCAAAAGTCCCTGAAATAGGCTCCTCAGGAGGAAGGACGGGGCACAGAAGCGACTTTGTTTATTCCACGGACAGGAACACCCACCCTGAGTCAGGCCCTCTGCCTGGTTCAAGAAGGCACTGAAGTGAAAGAGACATGTCTTTAGTCTCAGCCCAAATAAATGAATGACTTGGAGCAAATCTGTTCCATTATTATGAGACTCAGTTTCCCCATCTGTAAAATTGGAATGATATCTGATGCTATAGGAAGCCTGAAAGACCAGAAATAATTGAGGCTCAGGGAGAAGCTATGGAAGATGATAGAAATGACCGTAAAAGTCAACAGCACAGCATCTGACACATAAGAACTCAATAAATGCTCATCAGTGCTGTTATTACTATTTTGTGGTGGTGGTGCTTGCTACTGAGATAGCTTTCTGACCTCAGAGTTCCAGGCTGGAAATTGTATATCACAACCTCCTTTTCCAGCTCCCAACAGATTACAAGACAGAGGAAATGACATTTATTATGCACCTACTGTGTGCCAGGCACTGTGTTGGACAATTTGCATGTGTTATCTCATTTAATCCTCATGATCACCTACAAGGATGGTTAGCATCTTTCTCTCATTTTAGAAATGAGGAAATTGGGGCTCAGAGAAGTTAGATACCTTGCTAAAAAAATTTGGCACCCACCATTCCAATGCTTGGTGGAGGAAGTTCCCCACACACCATCAAGCAATTCTTCATAACACCAACCAGGTCCCCTACAGTTCAATTCAACTCTGACGCTATTTACATGGAGGTAGCAACAGATGCCGCAGGTTAAGGGTTCCGTATCACAAGGTTACCCCCTGCTTCAGATGTCTATTGCAAGCCCAGGTTGCTGGTACCTGTGCTTCTGACCCAATGGCTACAGATTGGAAGTTTCCATGACCCGCTCCTTGGGTTCAGTCAATTGGCTTAAATAGCTGACAGAACTCAGGATACTCATTTATGCATGAGATTACCAGTTTATTATGAAGAACATTAAAGGATACAAATCAGCAGCCAGATGAACAGATACATAGATACAAACAAATGTGGAGTGTATGTCCTCATGGAGTTTGGTGCCCAGCACAGTGGCACCTGGAAGCATCTGGTTTCCCAACCTGAAAGGTCCTCAAACCCCCTCCTTCCGGGTTGCTATAAAGGCTTCATTACATAGGCATGATTAAGTAACTGACTATTGGTGATTGATTCAACCTCCGGCCCCTCCTTGTTCCCCAGAGGTCAAAGAGTAGGACTAAAAGTTTCAACCCTCTACTCACATGGTTGATTCTCCTGGCAACCAGCCCCGATCCTTAAGTGTTTTCCCAAAGTCAGCTCAGGTGAGGTAGAAAGGGGTTTGTCATGAATAACAAGATACCCACTTCACTTTTATGTCTCTGAAGCCATTTCAGAAACTGAGGACAAGAGAATAATCACTCAGGATATTCCAAGGGCTTTGGGAGCTGTGAGCCAAGAGCCATGGACAAGGAGCAAATATATTTCTCATAAATCACAATATCGCATTTCCCAAGGTTATACTGCTCTTAATGTGCAGAACATAACAGGTACAAGAATATTCATGGAGCTTTATTTATAACTGCCAAAAACTAAAACAACCCAGGTATGTATCAAGAGAAGAATGGTTGAATGAACTGTGGTATATCACACAATGGAATACTCTATTGCAATGAAAAAGAGTGAGTTATAGCTACAAACAACAAGTGGGCAAATCTCACAGATATAATGTTGAGCAAAAGAAGCCAGATACAAAAGGCTATATACTGCATGATTCTATTTATATAAAATTCACTAACCAGCAAAACTTCTGTGGTGCTAGAGGTCAGAATAATAGTTATCCCGAGGCGTCAGGGGTGGTGTGGATATAGACTGGGATTGTGGCATGAAGGGGCTTCTGGGGTGCTGGAAATGTTTTCTGTCTTGATCTAAGTGGTTGGTGGTTACAAGGGTATGCGTATATGTTGGGGAGCAAAATTTGCCACCCCAAAACGTATCTCTTTGACATGACACTTGTTTTAGGCTGATTTTTTTAAGAAACAGAAGACTCAGGAAGTTCTCTATCTCCTCTTTAACTGCCTAAAAGGATTGAGAGGGTGCCTATATGTGTAAAAGAGCTATTACCAAAGATAACTTTATTTTCATCAGGAAGGCTTCTCTGTATGACATGGCAAACATTTGTTTACCAAACATTTGCTCCCATCTCCATATGAATGTCTTCCTCCCCTTTGAAGTCCCAGACCCCGAGCCCCCCCTCTTTAGCTCAGGATGACATATAAACCTCAACTCTCTGACTGCCTGTAGTCCTCATGCTCATATGGAGCCCCAGTACATATATGAAATTAAATTTGGTTTTTCTCCTGTTAACCTGCATCATGTTCATTTAATTCCTAGACCAGCCAGAAGAGCCTAGAAGGGTAGAAGAAACATTTTTCCTCCCCAACAACGAATATATAAAACTCATCAAGCTACACCTTTAAGATTTTCCTCCATAAAAAAGACAGACAATAAACAAACAAACAAACATGTAATATGCAGTTGACCATTGAACATTGCGGGGATTAGGGGCACTGACCCCCCTGCAGTCAAAAATCTATGTATAACTTTTGACTCCCCAGAAACTTTACTAATAGCCTACTGTTGACTAGAAGCCTTACTGATAACATAAACAGTCAATTACCACATTTTTTATAGGTGATATGTATCATATACTGCATTCTTATAATAAAGTAAGCTAGAGAAAAAATTTTATTTAAGAAAATCATAAGTGGCCCCCAGTTGCATAGCTTGGTTGGTTAGAGCATCATCCAGATATACCAAGGTTGCAGGTTCGATCCCCAGTCAGGGCGCAAAAAGAATCAACCAACAAATACATAAAGAGGAACAACAGATCACTGTTTCTCTCTCTCCTCTCTCTCTTTCTCTCTACCTTCTTCCCTCTAATATCAATAAAATATTAAAAACAGGAAATCATAAGGAAGATAAAATAATTTTACAGTATTGTACTATATTTATTGATACTGTAAGTTTATGTTGTCTGTTTTGGGCTACACAGTTCATTTGTGAATTTTTTCAAATTGTCAATCGAAAAAAATCCACATAGGACTTCCAGCCAAGATGGAGGCATAGGTAGATATACTTTGCCTCCTTACAAAACCAAAAGAAGGACAACAACAAATTTAAAAACAAAAAACAACCAGAACTGCCAGAAAGTTGAACTGTATGGAAGTCCAACAACCAAAGAGTTAAAGAAGAAACATTCGTCCAGACCAGAAGGAGGAGCAGAGGCAGGCAGCTGGGGTGGAGAGGACACATTGCAAGGCGGTGGCTGGCAGACCGGATGGTCCCACATTGGCGTGCTGATAAATCGGGAGGAATGACTGGGGAGTGAAACAGACCGCGCAATCCAGGGTTCCAGTGTGGGGGAAATAAAGCCTCCAAACCTCTACCTGTAAAAACCTACGAGGGTTGCGGCAGTGGGAGAAACTCCCAGCCTCACAGGAGAGTTCATTGGAGAGACCCACAGGGTCCTAAAACACACAAACCCACCCACCCAGGAATCAGCGCCAGAAGGGCCCAATTTGCTTGTGGGTAGCAGGGGAAGTGACTGAAAGCCCTGTAGAGCCGAGCAAGCAGCATTGTTCCCTGTCGGACCCCTCCCCCACATACAGTGTCACAACGCATTGATGTGTCACCCTGCTCTGGTAAATACCTAGGACTCTGGCCCCTTACAATGTAACAGGAGTGCCAAGACAGAGAAATATGGCCCAAATGAATGAACAGATCAAAGCTCCAAAAATAGGACTAAGTGATAAAGAGATAGCCAACCTGTCAGATGCACAGTTCAAAACACTGGTAATCAGGACACTCAAAGAAATGGTTGAGTATGGTCACAAAATAGAGGAATAAGTAAAGGCTATGCAGAGTGAAATAAAGAAAAATATACAGGAAACCAACAGCAAACAGAAGGAAACCATGACTCAAATCAATGATTTGGAGCAGAAGGAAGAAATAAATATTCAACCAGAACATAATGAAGAAACAAGAATTCAAAAAAATGAGGAGAGGCTTAGGAACCTCTGGGATAACTTTAAATGTTCCAACATCTGAATCATAGTAGTGCCAGATGGAGAAGAGAAAGAGCAAGAAATTGAAAACTTGTTTGAAAAAATAATGAAGAACTTCCCCAATATGGCCAAGGAAATAGACTTCCGAGAAGTTCAGGAAGCTCAGAGAATCTCAAAGAAGCTGGACCCAAGGGAGCACACACCAAGGCACATCGTAATAACATTATACAAGATTAAAGATGAGGGGAGAATCTTAAAAGCAGCAGGAGAGGAGGAGGCAGTTGTGTGCAAGGGAGTTCCCATAGGACTATCAGCTGATTTCTCAAAAGAAACCTTGCAGGCAAGAAGGGGCTGGAAAGAAGTACTCAATCTCATGAAAGGCAAAGACCTACATTCAAGATTACTCTACCCAGAAAAGTTATCATTTAGAATGGAAGGGCAGATAAAGTGCTTCCCAGATGGGGTAAAGTTAAAGGAGTTCATCATCACCAAGCCCTTATTATATTAAATGTTAAAGGGACTTATCTAGGAAAAAGGAGATGATCAAAAATATGAACAGTGAAATGACAACAAACTCACAAATATCAATAACTGAACCTAAAAAACAAAAACAAAAACAAAGCAAACACCTAGAAAAGGAATGGAGTCACAGAAATGGAGATCACATGAAGGGCTATCAGTAGGGGAGGGGAGGGGGAGAGTGGGGGAAAAGGTACAGGAAATAATCAGCATAAATGGTGGATGCAGAATAGACAGGGAAGTTAACAGTAGTTAAGAAATGGAGGAACCAAGGAACTTATATGTAGGACCCATGGACGTGAAGTAAGGGCGGGGGGATGCTGGGGGGAGGAAGGTGCAGGCTGGAGGGGAATAACGGGGAGAAAAGAAAAAAATCCACTGTGGACCTGCACAGTTCAAAACAGTTTTGTTCAACAGTCAATGGCATATCTTTTAATAAGATGCAGGGCTAAGATTGGAGCAGCTAAGTGAACTCTGCATCCTTGCAGGAAAGGGTGTGAGGAAGCAGACCCTGACCCACTCTTCCTTACTTTGGAGTGAGAGGTCCTGAGCCTTTGCAGAGTGGGAGGGGTATGATGTGCCCCACAACCTCTCCTCCAGCGTGGGCCAGGCCAGTTACCCACTCCACCCCAGGAGAGGAAGGGGAAGTGAGAGGAAGAAAGGGAAGAGGGAAGAAGGGAGAACAGAAAGGAAAGAGGGGTGGGTAGGGGCATGTTTCCAATAAGCCTCCTGTGGTTCTGACTTGGATGGGATAAGTTCAGTGAGAACTTAGTCTTCTGAGTAGGCGGCGCGGGCAGGCAGGAACCCAGGAGCCTGAGGGGACAGAAACATTTCTGTGCATTTTGATGGTGTATGAAGAGCATTGGCCTTGAGTGCTAGATGATATGCCAGTGCACGTCCCAGATGGGGAGGCGGCGGGGCGGGGGTGGGGGGGCCAGCACACTGGGAGATTTCTGGGAGGGGCGGGCTCCTGCCGCCCTGTGCGCTGAGACCCAGCCACCATGACAAGTGCAGGGAGCAGAGCCAGGGCCCAGGCTCGCCCTCCCAAGCCTGGAGCCCACCCCAACCTGCCTTCCCTCTGGCTCCTTTCCATCTGCCCATCTTTTCTTCTGTGTCTGTATTTCCAATCCCCCCCTCTCTCTATCCTCTTCTCTCCCCACTTCCCTGTCCTGTCCCTGTCTCTCCATCTTCATCTCTCACCTCTTCTCCTCTGCTCCCTCCATTCCCCAGGCATGTGGCTCCTCTCTAGCCCAATACAAATAATAGAAATTAATTTGTCAGCCAGCCCATGTGGCTGACAGCAGCAAGCTGAGGTGGAAAGCTGATTGAAATAATTATTCTTGACTTAAGAAATCGTTGTTTTGTGGGGTTTTTAAAAAATTCCCAAAGGCTAATGGAGTGAGAGGAGCACCTGGCCAGGCTGCGCTAAAGGCGGGCAGCACGGACCAGGGAGGGCAAACGGCTTCTTCTGGTTCTCCTGTAACGAGTGGGTCCCCTCCACACATCCCACTGCACTCTTTATTTAAGAGGAGAATGAAGCATTGAGAGCCACTCCCCAGGTTAATGGAGTTACACATACGGCCTGAGGACAGGGTTTTTCATCAGGAGTGCTCCCCCAGGCCCTAACTCCCCCTCTGTCCTGTGCCCAGGCCCCTCTCAGAGGGAAAGCTCTCTCCCAGGTCAGGTGGAGGCAGGCAGAGAGCGAAAGGCAGAGCCCAAAGGGAAAAGAGCCTAATGTTTACTAAGAATCTACAATATACCAGGCACTATGCTAGGCCCATGAACCATGAAGACATACTAAATCCTTATAACCACCTAGGAATGAAGTCAGGACATTCCCATTGATCCACCAGAAAACAGGGCATAAGCAACTTGTCCAAGATCAAAAACCAATGCCCCAGAGAAGACATACAAAGACCCTCACCCTGGCTAGAGAGTGGAAGGAGAGTGGTAGGGCGGGGGGATTTGAGGAACATATGTATCCATCAGTCCTGGCAGGAAAAATAGGGCACCCTCAAGGAGTTAACTGAAGTCATATAAATGAAGGGACTATTCACAGGGCTGTGGGCAGCTTTAAGGAAACTAATAAGAGATGATGGAGCACCCAGGTCTATTTATCATCCCACACATGAAGAGGGCAGGGAGAGGGCTGCCAAGAGCTGTGGCTGTGGGAGCTGGCAGCCCACTCAACAGGAACCTTGGTGTAGAAATGCAGCCACCCTCTAAACTGCCTGCCAGAGAGGGAGGGGCAGTCTAAGGACCCTGGCCTCCCCCCACTCTGCCCCACCCAGGCTTATTGCTAGTGGTTCCTATCCATGGCCAGAGCCCAACTAGAAGCTAGTGAACAAACAGAACACTAGGGTCAGCCTTCAGGGGCACGAAGCAGAGTGGAGCAGGACAGAAAGTGGATCTGAAGGGAAGTGAATAACCAGTATTCAGTGGAAAGTTTTGGAGGTGCTCTCTGAGAAAGGGCCATCTGGGTGCAACAGAGACTGGAGAGTCTGGGAGAGAGTGCCCCTAGACTTGAAACCCAACTGTTGTCTGATGGGAGAAGCGCTGATTCCCGTTGAATGGGATTCCTGTTGAATGGGTAAAGTACCCATTAGCTGGATACCCTTGGACCCAGGTATCAGTGAGGGAACCAGAGAAATCCAGATAGAACCAGGACCCCAAGAAATGGTCAAATAACCAACCAGGAAAGAGCAAGTGGGTCCCTGGAGAAGGGGAGTCTGCCTGCAAGTTTGGAGGAGAGAGGAAAAGGAACTGAGTGATCACCAGTCCCCAAGAACTCAGTCTGGTGCAAGAAGGATACACAGTCTGCATAAAAACACCCAGGTAGAAAAGGTGTCAGGGGAAGGGATTGCTGGGTGAGGGAAGGACCCAAAAGTCCTTTTCACAGCTGGAGGCTGAAGTCATAGGAGGGGTTGGGGGCTCATCTAATCCACTGCTCTGCCCCCACCTCTATGTTCTAGAGAAAGGGAAGGGGGCAGGAAAAGCTGTGATTACCCCAAGCCCATTTGTGGGCAGGGGACAGGTTGCCAAGCCAGTGAGTGTGGAGGCCTCGGGCCTGGTAGCTGGAGTACCCAGCCAGCCTCCCTGCTGCTCATGGGACCCCACATCTTGTCCATCTTCCCTCCATACAGCAGCCACCAGATCCTGTCAGTCACGCAGGAATCCCTTCAGTGCTTCCCACTGTGTGGATCAAGTCAAAATCCATGATCCTTTGATCCCCGCTGGCTGACAAGGAAAGCCCAATGGGGGCCCTTCTGACCTCACCAGCCTCATTCCTTGCCCTCCCCATGTTGAGTCACCAAGTGCCCAGAATTTCCTCTGTCTGTCCCTTGAACACATTGTTCTTTAAGCTTAAAATGTTCTTCCCTCCCCACTCGCACCCCCATCTGGCCAGTGCCTACTGGCCTTCACCATAGACGTCACTTCCTTCTGAAGCCTTCCTGGCACTCCCTTGGCTTTCTACTCTAAAGAAGAGTTCTCCCATTACAAAACTTCTTATATAGCAAAGGCATTGGCCCGTGTACTTACTTTGTCTACCCTGACTGTAAACTCCATGAGGGCAGGCACTTTGACTCATTTACTGTTTTAATCCTACTTGCCTAGTGAGGTCCCTGGCATGTAGTAGGTGTTTTGCATTTATATTATAATCCATCCAAGGGAAGACAATGCAGCTGCACAGAAATGCGCAAAGCTTGATTGTATTCAGGTAGAACAGCCTCCAAGATACACTGAAAACGCTCAGTGTATGTTTGTGTAAAACAGAGGGAAACAATATACATGTATTTATGGGTATGTACATACACTTTTAGAAGGAAACTAAAAAAACTAATGATGTTGATTGTCTCTGAAAAGAACTGGGTGGTTGGGGGTAGGTGTTGAGAGAGTTTGTGGCTTTGGGATTTGGGGACCTATTCAGTTAAAAAAGAATCCTAATTAAAACTAAATAGGAAATATTTGATAATTAAATGGGTGGCCCCGGATCCTGGGAATGTGGAATGTATGAGTTTGGTTGGAGCACCTTGCCACTGCCACCCGCTCTTCTGGGATGTCCAGATCCTGGGCCTGCCATCAGTCACTTGGTGAGGGTGTCCAGGTTGTGCCAGCTGCCACCTCAGACCCAGAGAGGTGGGTGCAGAGAGCAAGCAGGTGAAAGAGCCTGGGAGAGGTCGCTCAGGAGCTCAGGGAGAAAAAACAAGGAGGCGAGGCTCCGAGTATCTCTGCCTCCCCCTCCACTGACCTTTGGCCTCTCCACTTCCAGTGAAGACAGAACCAAAGGCTTCCTCTAAGATGAGGGATGGACGTTAGACAGCAGAGAGAACTTCCCAGAAGGACAGGACTGAGCTATTTCTCTGTCGTCTGTCCTAAGTACCCCTGGGCTGGCTGGAGGGGCAGGTATGTCTATACATCTCTCCTGAGGCAGATGAACTGTAGGTGTTCTTTCCCTTGAACCGGGTCGATGAGTGTGGTTCTGGAGGGC
The DNA here is from genome assembly GCF_021234165.1 of Pteronotus mesoamericanus. Lineage (NCBI taxonomy): Eukaryota > Metazoa > Chordata > Mammalia > Chiroptera > Mormoopidae > Pteronotus > Pteronotus mesoamericanus. The sequence goes on from NW_026555085.1 coordinate 7,686,796, forward strand.
CCGAAGCGGTGTGAGCAGCCCAGCCCTCTGCGCTTCCCTCTTCTCTGCAGGGTGGCCTCTTGCTCCAGCTGTCTCAGCCTCAGCTTCCACCCTCGGTTCCCACAACTAGCCAGTAAACACAGGAAATCCTCTTAAAGCAAAAACTCTATCACAAATTGTATAGAAAGGGTTCAGCTCCGCCTAGGGTAACAGGCAGAGGCCTAGAGGGTGGGTGGGGAGGCAGGGGGTGTCACTGACACAGAAAAGCAAGACAGCTTCCAGCCAGGTCTTTTTTCCCTTGGAGTGGGGTGGAGGTTTCAAAGTACCCCCCACTGGCCCATAATCAACCCAGTCACCACATATCCCCCTTCCCCTGTGCAGATCCCCATGCTGAGGAGCCCCGCCCCGCTCTGGAAGACCCCTGAAGGAGCACACCTCCCCCCACCACCCTAACTCTCCAGAGGGAGCCCTCAGCTGGGGGGAGAAGAGGCTGGGCTCCAATTCATTAACTCAGCAGGAGACCTTGGACAGGCTCCTCAGTTCTCAGGCTTCTTTCCTGAGCAGTAAAATCCAATAAACCCTAGAGGTTTAAAGGAGGTAAAGCACCTGCAAGGGCTCTGCAGACTTTCTCTGCTTAAAAGAATATGGCAGATCTTTACCTGGATTTGCAGATTGTCGGTTCAGTCTGTTTAGCGTGTCAGGAGAGAACCCCAGGGTGTAACCCCACAAATTAAGTGCAATGCCCCCTCAGACTGACTTATAGGGTGGTTAAGGGAAGGGGCACCCACCTGCTCCTAGAGCAATGAGAAGGAGTCTGGGAATAGTGGGTGCCCATCTTGCCCTCTTCCCCGGAGAGAGCCTCAGATTCCCCCCACCTGCTCAGATACTCTTGCCCCTCCCTTAGGCAAAAGCCTTCATTTATCCATTCTGCTTCATATGGCCATCCTGGAGGGTGCACTTAGAGACGCTGGGGAAGTGGCAGGTCATGGGTAATACCCTGGGAACCATTAACATTACTTTTTTAAATTGATATATAATATACATAAAAGCAAAGTGCACAAATCTTAAGGGTACAACTCAATTAGTTTTTACATGTGGATACATGCATATAACCATGACCTAGAGCAAGATAGAGGACACTTCCATATTTCCAGCACCTCAAAAGGCGTATGCCTCCTTGCGGTCAACACCCTCCACAGGTAGTCACTGCTAGGATCTCTATCACCATAAATTAACTGCTTCGTCTCAAACTTCATATAAATGGAATCATATAGTATGTGATGTTTTCGTGCTTGGTGTCTTTCACTCAATGTTATATCTCTGAGATTCATCCATGGTGTTGTTTGGGGTTATAGGAATTCTTTTTTATTCCTGAGTAGAATTTCACTCTATACTGCTAGTGCTATTACATTGTATGTAAATGAATGTAATTTATATATAATCAAAATTTATTTATTCAACTTCTTGCTTGTGGATATTTGTGCTTTTGCCAGTTGTTGGTTACTATGAATGAAGCTGCTCTGAACCCCTCTTGTACCTGTCTTTTGATGAATCCATTAACGTTACTTCGAGACACATACTTGACTTTTAAAATAAACAACAAGATATTGCTCTCTACTTCCTCCCACTGAGCTGTGCCATGCAGGGATGAGATTATTACACCACTGCAGCGTGGACATGTCTGTGAAAGAAGAGGCAGCCCCCTGGGCAGACCCCATAAACTTCCATTTATAGCCTCCGGGTTTTGTGACACTCCTGGCATAGCTGAGATCCTGGCCCAGGTCTGTACCCAGAACCTAGGGGCAAAGAAAAGCAGAAGAGGCCCTAAAACCTGCTTCAGTGTGTCTAGCATGGGGTTTATGGCATGGAAACTATTTCACAGATGAGGAAACAGAGGTTGGGGGAGGCTGAGTGACCCAGGCTCAAATTGTGGCTCTGCCAGCTGCTAGGAATATGGCCTTGGGCACATTTATTTGCATTCTCTGAGCCTTCATTTCCTCACCTAGAAAAATAGAAATAATAATGTCAGAGAGCATATGTCAGGGAGCAGGGAGAAAGGGTCTGTAGGGAAGAGAAAGAAGCATTGAGAGCAGATGAGCCATAGGGAAAGCATGTGGGCAATGAATGGAACTTTCACTGGGACATGTGAAATATGGGGGCTCTGGGGTGTGAGTGGGAGTCAACATGGAGCTGGCTGGGTCAAGAGGTCAGCCAGGGCACCTGGGAGATAACACTGTCATCTCTGCTCCTCTGTAAGCCCCAGGAGCAGGACAAGCAAGACTGCAAAGAATACTCAGCAACGCAAGGAAGTTGCTCTGGGATTCCTGCCCCTACTTCAAGGAGGCGGAGTTTGTTCTCCGCTCATTCATTCTTTGGGATGACTCATGGCTGAGTTGTCAGGGGTGCAGAAGGTTCTAGAGAGGAGGGGCAGCTGCCGCCTCACCCATCTGTGCCGAGCCGGGCCTGGCAGCCTTACCACACACGTGTTCCCAGGCTGGCCACAGGGGGGCGAGGGGGAGCCAGGCCTGGCGTTCAGACCATCTGGGTGATTCCTGTGCTGGGAAGAGCACCTGACAGGTGGGGAGTCAGGAGATCCTGGGCGCTAGAACTTCCTGGTCTCCTACATGCTGGCCACCTTGGGCAAGTCACTTTCTCCCTCTGTGCCTCCCTCAAGTCATTCCCTCCAACATGGGCACGATGAGACCACTCCTGCCTAAAACCAGCAGGTCTCATTTATCATTTGAGTTTATGCCTCAAGTTTGATAAGTCAAGGAAGTCTTTCTGGCTGATTTATGCAGATAAACACAATGCCAGTTTTGTTCCCCGGAAGGACTTAGGGAAAACTACTTTCTTTGACAGTGTGTCTTACAAACCCATCAGGGTGCAAACAGAGAATGAGAGATGTGATATTGCCAGGCTGTCTGCAGCAAACACTGTGAATGCTCACACGCTCCCTGTGAATGCTCAAACTGCCCTTCAGGCTAGACTTGAGAACCAAGGGCATCCTTTCTGACTCTTTTCTTTTGTATGAATCTATAACTGACTTGCAGTAAAGAGCCCTAACCTTAAGTTCACATACAGCTCAATGAATCTTTGCCTGTATGCACAGCTGCATACCCACCACCAGATCAAGATATAGAGCATGATATGGAGGCCCAGAAGGCTCTCTCACGCTTCCTCCCAGTCAATGACCATAGGTAACCTCTATTCTGATCTCAAAATGCTCTCTTTGCCCATTACACAGGTGAGGATACTGAGGTTCAGCAATGTGACTTGCCCAATGTCACTTAGCTAGAAATAGCACCACTTATGTTTTTGGAGGGAGAGAGTATTTGGAGAGCTTGAGAGGGACGCAGGTGCGCTGGAAGAGACCTTAGCACTCAGCAGTAGCCTGGCGTGCTCCACCATCCCCAGGGCAGCCAGTTTCGGGTGGGGAACACCTTTGCCTCCACTGGCTGAGGTTGCTTCCTCCCTTGCCCACTCCTGCCTGGCCCCACTGGTGCCAGAGTGCCTCACCTTGGCTGGAGGGTCCTGTGGGAGAACAAAACCATGCCCAATCCCAAAGGGTTTAAGCTTGCAAGCTTTACTCAAGAGAGGACTGAGGCTCTACACTAGGAGTGACATCCAGCCATTTCTATTGATAGCTGGTGCTCCCTCTCTACAGCCCAACACTAGGCCATGCTGGAGTGCTGCAGACCATCAAGAGGAAATTGTTTCTCCCAGATCCTCCCTGGGGTCCTGTCTGGGTTTGGGCTACAAGACTCTGCCCTACAAGAAGCTGTCACCAGGAAGTGACCCTAGTCCTTTTGGAAGCTTTGTTCCAAACTCCGTCTCTGAGAGGATGCTCTAGCAAGAAGTGTCATTGGGATTTGCCAGCCCCTCACTGGAGGTTGTTCAAACAATGAATTTGTGTTTTAATGCACATATTTGTGTTCATCTTGACCTCAGAACTCTCATTGCGTCCAACCCCTAAAATGCTCTACTCCCTTCTTAAAATTTTGTGAACACTTTGCCCTGTCCTCTTGGTTGAAGGAAGCAGCATGATTTACTAAAAGGAACACTGGCTCTGGGGATTCGCAGAGATGGCCTTGAGTTTCAGCTCTGGCAACTCCACTATGTGACATCGGGTAGATTACTTAATCTTTCTGTTGCAAAGACTGCTAGTGTTGTCTCTCTTTCCATAGTAATAGAATCTCCAAATTTGAGCTCAGAAGACATTGTCCAGCCTCCCTTATACATGGGTGGCCATGTGGCTAAGTTCTGGGCAATGGGATGTAAGCAGAAATGTCATGTGGCAGCTTTGAGGAAGCTTCCTTAAAAGTCAAGCATCCTTTGCCTTTTTATTCACCCTTTCTTCATCCGTTTTCTACCTGGAACAAAAATGTGATGGCTGGAGCTCAAGCCACCATTTTGGACCATCACATAAGCACAAAATAAACTTCTTTCTAGGGGCCTTTGTTACTTACAACAGAACCGATTCCTAATAATATATCCTCTAGGCATCAGTTTCCTGATCTGTGAAATGGAGAAACTGATGTCTACCTTGAAGACTGCTCTGAGGGAAAACATACAAAAAGAGTCTAGCATGCATAGTAAATGCTAACAAACATCCACCTGTTTGTTTGTATTCATTTGGTATAGCACTGAGCATCCCCAGCGTGTCCAATGGGCACTAGAGATTCAGAAATAAAAGATGCAGTCACTACCCTCAGAGGACTCCCAGTTGATGGGGAGTCAGGTGGGGAAATTGACTCAGTATTGCCAGTGCTCAGCTAGTAGAAATGCCACCATCAAAGCACAGAAGGAGAAGTGCCTGTCCAGATTGGGCAGAGGGGTTGGGCCAGAGGAGTTTGTCTGGAGGCCATGCTGGAGCAAAATCTAAAACCTGGAAGAGGAGTTAGCCCAAAGGGAAAGCATTCTGGCAGAGGACATCAGATGTGCAAAGGCATGGAGGTGTGGCTGCAGGAGTCATATTTATGGAACTCCAGGAAACCACTAGGACCAGAGTCCCAGTGGGAGGAAGCAGCTGCAAGAGATAAAGGCCTTGCCTGCCATGAGCTGTCTATCTTTTGGCCACAGGGGCCAGAATACCTGCCTGGCTTTGATTAATGACAAGTGACTGAAGTGGGAATTGTGTGTATCTTTTAGAGTGGGAGTATATATAGAAACATGCACACATACATATAAACATATACATACACACACAGAGAATAAGATTATACACATATATAAGACTGTTTTTTAGTACTCTGGTTACAAGAAACAGAAACTAATTTAAGAAAGAAAGGGGAAATGTGTTATTATAAAGGCAAAGGAGTACCTTGTGGAATCCACAGGTACTATCACAGCTGGTCTCTGCCCCACATGAGCTTAGATTATGGTACCAGCCTCAAGGTGGGCCTGACTCAGGCTCCCTAGAGCTCTCTTTCTCTCTCCTAGTTTCAAATGCCTACACAGAGCCTCCCATTGTCAAAGCTCAGGGTAGGTACCATACCATCCCTGATCCAATCCCAGGGACCAGTGTACAGGGCTACAGTAAGACCATCCCTATGAAGAAAGGAGGAAGAGGCAGCTCCATAGCAGGGTGGAAGACTATAAAGAGAAATCTGAGACCAAGATGTGATCAAGGTGTCCTCATTCTCAATTCAGTGTCTTCCAACTCATGACACCGGTATAATAATATATGATATTATAATACTAATAATAACAGAACAATAATGGTAATAGGAACTATGCCATATTGAGGAATTTTTCTGTTGTTTGATGCTAAGCATTTTAAGTGTATTAGCTCATTTATTCCTCAGAGCAGCCCTATGAAGGAGGTGCTATCATCACGCCTACTTCACAGATGAGGACACTGAGGCAGAGTACTTTGCTCCCTTAGTCAAAGTTGCACACTTAGAAGCCAGAATTTGAATCCAGGGAGTATGGTGTCAGGTTACACTTTTGTAACCACAGTGCTTTACCATCTCATCCCTGGAGCGCTAAGGAAATTCTATGGTGCCTTCAAAAGTGTGTTTGAGACTTGGTTCCAGCTCACATGCACATGCACACACAGCGTGTCTTGTGTGTGGACCAGGCTCTATTTGGCTCTCAGCCAAGGCTGAATTACAGAAAAGTACCAAGGATAAAATGCCTGGCCCTGGCTTCTTGGCCTCTATATTAGTCCTCACATCTAGGACAACTCTTCCCAGGCTGAATTATCCCAAATTTTCATGACTTTTCTCTTCTGCTATCAAACCTGCTCCCATTGAAGTATTTGAAACTCATTTTTACAAACATGCACATGACTGAGAAAAGCTTAAAATACTACTCTGTACTTCAAGTCCTTAAAAACTAATCCTATGGATGCTTAGCCTAGACCATACCATGCTCTTTCTCTACCATCATCTCTGGCTCCCCATTTTTTTTTTCAGAACAAAGCCCAAACTCTTGCCTAGCATTCAAGGTCCTCTAGCACTGAATCTAAACCATCTGCTCGGCTTTATCTCCTACCTCATACAGCCAATGTATATTTTTTTAGACACACAGTTCAGATAAATAGAACTACTTGTCCAGTTTAGTGAGGAAGTACAGGAAAGGGGAGGGGAGTGTCCCCAGAGATAGAGAGTAGTGCTGAGAAATGTTGGCAGAGGACGTGGGTGGCAAGAAGGACACAGGCAGTAAGGAGGATGGGGCAGAGGAGTCAAAAGAGGCTTGTCTTTCTCCCCGTGTGCCCTGTGTCCCAGAACTGTAAACTGGAGATGATGGTGATAATAACAATACTGATAATGGTGATGATGATGATGATGATGACCACTAATATTTATATTCAATAAAACAGAACAGCTAGGCACTATTCTGAGCACTTCAAGTACATTAACTCATTTGACCTTCGCAATAACACTGTAAGGTCGCTACTAGTATTGCCCTCTCTTTATGGATGAGGAAATTGAGGCACAGGGAGGTAATGATAAATTTAACTCCTCTGGCTCCTCTGGATCAACTTGGATTTTTGTTGGAGCCCCATTTTAATTCTCTTCCTCTCCCAACTCATCTCTTTCTGTCTTCCTTCCTCAGCTTTAGTATCTGGGCCTCTCATTCTGCCTCCTGTTCCTATCATCTTTCTATCTTTGCCTCATTCCCCTCATGTATTTAGTACACATACGCGCACACACATACACACTTCCCACTCCAATCGCTCATCATCCATCAAAGTCAAAAAGGGGAACTGGCACTGTGATCAAACGAGGTGCCATCAATAAAGTGCTAATAATGCTTCATCCCGGAGGAGGCTGTTGGAGAGAGGGCTGGGGGACATCGAAACCAGGAGTTGGGGAGGCAGGGCTGGAGGGCAGTGCCTTGGTGGGCAGAGAAAGTCTCCCTTAATCCTGTTTGTCCTGAATAGGCTTTGAAGGTAAAGAGGCAAGGATTTAACCTCAGCTCTCCAGGAAGAATCCGGAAAAGGATCTGGATTCCTTGCAGTCCAGCTCTATTTCTGGCCACCTCCCAGAATGTGACAGAAAGACACAGGGCCAATGAAGTTCCCTTTGTATGCCAGGCCCAGCCCCTGGCCCCTAAGGATGAGGATCCCTCCAGAGCTGGGGGCAGGGACAGCCTGGGGACAGCTGCAGCAGGAGGGGGCAGGCAGGCAGAGGCCCAGGGAACCTGGAGTCTGATACAAAATGGGTTCCCAGGGGGCTGGAGGAGCCACTGTGAGCCAGAGAGCCAGAGAGGGCAACTTCAGTCCTTCGCTCTGCACTTTAAAGTACCTGTCCTCAGGAGGGTGGTACACTGTGTCCACCTGTACGCTGTGATCAAGGCAGCTCCTCATACACCTAGAAGGGGCGGAGATGGACTTGAAAGTCCCTGCCATGCTTAGAGACCGATGTGAAAATGTGTGAGATGCCCACCTCTCTGTCTTGTCGGTGGATCTTTTATCACCTGCATTAGGGTCTCCTAGTGCAGCAGATTTAGCAGAGAGGAAAAAAAAAATTAGCCCAGAGCATTAGCACACGTGCAGTTGGGTCCAGAGAAGCACATTTGGATAAGTTAGTGAGCCCAGCAGCTGTGGGTCAAATAAACATCTTATGAACATGAAAGCTGGAAAATGGACATTCTCCAGATTATGAATGTACTTTTGGACTATGGCTTTTACTGACTTTCAAATATCAGAAATTCTTCCAGGAACAGACTTTGGCAAAAGGTAGAGATGTAAATATAGCAAACACACACACACACAACACACAGATTATGATGAAATCCAAGGAGGGGAGGTGGGATTTTCATTCTTTTTGTGCTAATGAATCCAGTAGGAGGCAGGGAGCCTCCCAGGCTCTTGCACTTCCGGGCTCAGGCTTTGTGCTGTGATTACAATTAATTTTCTTTGATTTCCTCTGTGTAAGCTGGAATGCTCTGGCGAGGCCTTCTTGGGACCAGATGAAAGCTTTAAGAGATTTATAAATAGTGCTAAATTCCTGGATTGTTTTCCCACAGTTTCGTGCTATAAATTGAGATAGCTGAAGTGAGAGGTGGAAGGCACGGTGAGGTGGGGATTTGACCCTGCCCCCCCTTTCCCAGGGCAAATTCATTACTATTGCCTTTACTATCAGGGCCTCTGAGCCCTGGAAGCTAATGCTCCTCTCCCTTCCCAGGTCTCTCCTGACTCAGGCACAAGGGCAGCACTCTGGGGAGCTCAGCCTGCCTGGCCTGGGGGCTCTGACAGCTGAGTGCTAGGGAGATACTGAGGAATTCTAACAGCCCAATCTGTAAGGAGTGTTGGGGGCCTACTTGTATTGGAAAACCACCTTTTATTTGGAATTTCCTTCTTTTAGAGATCTCCTCTTGGCAAAAAATCTCCTCTTCTTGGAGAATCCTAATCTATTGAGAACTCCTTTACTTGGGGTATCTCCACCAATGAAGAAATCCTAAAGGAAAAACCCTTTCTTGGTTTCTTGATGGGCAGTCCTCCGGGCTGGGCTGCGTAGCCTAGGGGATGGGAGTGGGAGAGAGCAGGGTGAGGCTTCTGCGGGGAGATGTGTCTGGTGTTTGGTCCAAAGGCGGGATGGTCATGTATTACCTATGTTAGAACAATGTTATTTGTTTTAAGAAACTATGTTGGGAGGCAGGATAGATGAGACTGGGGAATGTGAAAAGACATGTGCACTGTAGGATTTGGTAGTCCACCCCTCCCTCATGCTTTCTTGTTTCTCTAGTCCCCTCGCTCCCCTCTTCTAGGGCAAAGGGTCCCATCTAGAGATGATTCTGCCCACCCCCTCACCCCCGCTGCCCCACTTCCACTCAGAGGTATTTGCAATGTCTGGTGACATTTTGGGTTGTCACAGCTGGGAGAGTGAATGCTATTGGTGCCTGGTGGGTAGACACTAGGGATGCTGTTAAACATTCTACAATGTACAGGAAAGTCCCCTACAACAAGGAATTATCCAGCCCAGAATATCAATAGTGTGGAGGGTGAGAATGCCTGATCTGGGGCAATGGAGCTCCTTCCTTGGAGGGGTGAGTGGTCTCCGGGATAAAGTGCTGGTGAGGGAGCCGTTTGTGACTCTTGGCCTGGTGGGCAAAGAGAAAGCCATTCTGCCATATTCTGGAACTCCAAAACTTTGAGAGTGTGATGAAAAGCAGTGAGAATGCGGGTATTGTGGGGCAGGGGTGTCCAAATTTTTGGCATCTCTGGGCCACACTGGAAGAAGAATTGTCTTGGGCCACACATTAAATACATTGTGACATGTAATCACAAAAAGATATCATAAGGTTTTTAGTAAATTTACAGTCTTGTGTTGGGCAGCATTCACAGCCATTCTGAGCTGCATGCGGCCTGTGGGCTACAGGCTGGACACCCCTGGTAAAGAGCATTTAGGTGGTTCAGATTGGATTGGTCTGAGGTAGAAGAAGAAAAGCTGGAAGCGACATGAACTCCCCTACCTCCCAAATGGATGAATCTGGACAGGGTAGCCTGTCCTTCCAGACCAGGGATGGTGGTGTGGTGTGGGGAGTGGGGGTGGCACAAAGCCAGCCACACGGCCGTCATCGGGGCCTCTCTCTCCACAGCTGATCTCCGGGTAGCGTTACTACAGCCCATTAGAGCCCTAAACAGAGACAAATACAGTAGCATTAATTTAATTTTATTTACATTTCAGAGTCATTTAGAGGAGATAAACTGAACCAAAGTTGGTTGAAAGTGTCCTACAGGATAGGCCCTGAGCTTCCTCAGGCAGCCTGGCTTTGATGAATGATGGCAGCCCCTTCTGCCCAGAGCACACAGCCTCCCTGTAAGGCTGGGCAGGAGGCAGAGGGACCAGCCTGGGGACAGCCCATTCCCAGGAGCCCGAGGGCGGGGCCCAGCTCCTTTTACTTCACTGCCCTTCACCAGCTCCTTCACCAATTTGTCTTTTCTACTCTCTGGTTTTCCTTGTGGACCTTCCTCCCCCCAATCCACCATTTAATTCAACTCAAATACAACATGCATTAATTGAGCTCTGGCACCTTGCTAAGTTCTGGGGGTAAAGAAACAAACAAGCCACCTCCATGGACTTCGGAGACAGGACTCAACTTCCAATCTCACTGATTAAGAGTTTGGTGATTAGAATAAATTATTTCACCTCTCTGGGTGTCAGTTTCTTCATCCTTAAAGTGAGACTAGAACAGGAAAAATGAAAGTGCTATTTTTTTCAAAAGCCGATGCGGTGTCTTCTACCTCCTGAATGGATGATTCTTTCATTTAGGAAAATGCCTTGATAAGTCTTGATAGGTGGTTTTGGTGGGAAAGAGGTGCTATGGGCCAAGCTTGGATGGGGAGTCCCAGACTAAGGGGAACTAAATTGCTTTGCATAATAAAGTAGGTGAGTAGGAGGCCCTAAAAGGGGGAAAGAAAAGGCAGAAGGGTCTGGAGCTGATAGCAGAAACTGGTTGAATGCAGGACACTTTTATTAAGGACACCTCCTCCCCCTGCCTGAGGGATGTCGGGTTAGAGCTGAATGTGGCTGTCCTTGCTTTACAGGGCCTGTACTCTGGAGTTCCTCATGGCTCCTCGTGGCATCCAGGCCACTTCACCCAAGTAAGTATTCACCCAGCTAGAATTGGAGTGTATGTTCTTTCCCAGGGCTAGGGGATGGGCAATCATGTGATAGAGAAGGGAACTAGGAGGAGCCCACCCAACGATAGAGTGGGGCCTGTGTTGCTGAAAGAGGAGCTTTAGGTGGCTTTCTGCTCTGTGTTGTAACTGTTCCCAGGTGACTCCAACTCTTTAGTAAAAATCAATACGGTCATGGCGTGTTAGTGGCACTTTCAGAGGATGAAGAAAGAGTGGTAGTGTCCAATGTGGGATAGAGAGTTGCGGTAAGAACAGTGGCCAAGGAGCCGAGGGCGAATTTTAAGAGCCATCTGGGAGTAGAAAAAGGTGAGTAGCAACCACTGAGTGCCTGCTCTGGGCAGTACTGGATTGTTCTAAGAACAGATAACACCCCTCTAGGGTAACAGAAGTCAGAATGGTGGTCACTTTTGTTGGGCGGCTGGAGAGGAGGGATTTCACGGAGAGCTGGATGTTCAGATGTTCACTGTCTTGATCTGGCTGGTGGTTATGCAGGTGTGCATGGATGTAAATTAAATTGTACATTTAAGGTTTGTGCACTTTTATGCATGTTAAACCTCAATAAAAAAAGTTAAGGAAGAGCTGTGTGACACTCAGCAGAATCTTTGTGCCTATTTGCCCTCATTCCCACCTAGCCCCTGGCAACCACAAATCCTTCTGCCTCTGTGGATTTACCTTTCTTGATATTTTATGTTAATGGAATCATATACTATGTGGAAGTTTGCACCTTTCACTGAGCATGTTCTTGAGATTTATTCATGTTATAGCATGTACAGTGCTTCTTTCCTTTGATTGACGAATTATAATCCAAGGTATGTGTTAATGATCATCTGGGTTGTTTCACTTTGCGGCTATTATGAATAATGCTGCTATGAACGTTTGTGTACAAGTCTTTGTGAAGACATATATTTTAATTTTTCTCAGGAGGTAGATACCTAGGAGTGGAATTGCTGGGTTGTATGGTAAACCTATGTTTAACCTATTAAAAAACTTACAAACTATTTTCCAATGTGACTATACCATTTTACACTCCTACCAGTGATAGAGGAGAGTTCCAGTTTTCCCACATCCTTGCCAGAACTTACTATTGTCTGTCTTTTTGCTTATAATCACCTAGTGGTTGTGAAATGGTATCTCATTGTGGCTTTTATTTTCATTTCCCTGATGACTAATGATGTTGAATATCTTTTCTTGTGCTGATTATCTATTCATTATCTTTGGTGAAATTTCTATTCAAATCTTTGGTCCATTTTTAGATTGGATTGTTTATCTTTTTATTATTGAGTTTCAATAATTCTTTATATATTTTGGATACCAGGCCTTTGTAAAATATTTGATTTGTGAATATCCCCCCCCACCTGTGGCTTCTTTTTCATATTTTGATGCTGCCTTTTGAAGCACATGTTTTTATGGGCTGCTCTTAAATGAAACTGAAATAAACTGTTATTGTGTTATAAGCAGAAAAATAACTGACATATGCCTCTTCCCCTTCTCCAAGCAGAAGGTCCCATAGGCCATGCAGTGTGTATAGTAGGCTATAGGAGCAAGAAAAAGTGCAAAATTCTAAGTGGAACTTGGGGGATAAAGCCTCTTGGGGGAGTTGGCATTTGAGCTAGGAGACGAGTCAGAAAGGCTCCCTTAAGTTTCTCACCTGTCAGCTGTATCTTCGGAGAGCTGATGCTTAATCCGTCTGGGTGGACTTGGTCCCTTCACCAGTTTTTAAGAACAGATTTTATCAGTCTCTGTAATTTGTGGAAAAAAATTGAGAGGTAGACTCCAAATGCTGTCCCAGAGGAAGAACTCCCACTCCACAGCACATGGCTTCATAAGCCTCCATTAAATTAGGCTTTTCTCCCCCAAAAGTTCCTGTCTGGCTGGGCTGCCAACTGAGAAACCTCTCCTTGCTGCTCTATGCCTGGATCATTTTCCTGAGACTCTTTCCTGGGATCTCTCCCAGTGGGACTTTCATGACAGGAGTATCAGTCCATCTCACCGCCTCCACCACCATTACAGCTCCCTGGCCGTCACCGTCCAGGCCCTACATCATGGATAATAAATCGCTCTGTTCTGGCCACAGCTACCCAGAATGAGTAGGAGCCATCTTTCACCTTCCAGACATACTTTTGCTGAATGCCAACCATGTACCATGCTCTGTGCTAATTGTTTTTACTTTATCATGTCATTTCATGCTCAGAGCAGTCTTTGGTATCAGTGACCCATTGTACAGGGGAGGTAGCCAAGACACTGAGAGGATAAATAGCTCTCTCTGGATCCCACAGCTAGTGGAGGAGGGAGCTGGGAGGCCAGGCCAGGTCTGTTGGGCTTCAAAGGGCACAGTCTTCTTTTGGCCACTACACATTGACCGCCTTTGAAAGCCTCTCTTGTGTCCTGGTCTATTGACTTAGAACCATCTTTAATTCCCCTAGGCCCTTCTCCCTCCTCCTTGCTAGCCCAGCTGGAGCATTCAGCTTGGAGCCCACTAACCTCAACACCCTCCGCGCCCTCCACCACTCCACCACTCCACAGCTTGGGAGTTTCCTGAGGCTGAAACTTTGTCACCTGATTAGAACAGGAGCACCCCCCTCCTTCCCACAAGGGAAGGCTTTGTGGTTCTTCCTTTCTCTGAATCACTCACAGCCCCTGGCAAGATTTTTTTTTTTAACTTTGAACTTTTCTTTGAGGTGAAATATTTATATAGAAAAGTGCACAAATCATACATACATAGTTAATGACTTTGCATGCACTGAATGCATACATGTAACCAGCACCCAGATCAAGAAGTAAAATATTACATATGACTAGTCCCTGGAAGTCCCTTCAGTGCCCCCTTCCAGTCATTCCCTGCCCCCTGGAAGGGTAACCAGTCTCCAGACTCTCGACTGCATAGATTAGTTATGTCTGTTTTTGAACGTTATGTAAATGAAATAATGTGGTTGGTATTTTGTGCCTGACTTCTTTGGTTCAACACTACCTTTATGTGAATGGTTCACATTGTCCTGTGTAGCAGTAGTTTTTTTGTCATTGTCATCCTGAGAAGATTTGGGAAGAAGTGACAATTAAATGTCACACACTGTGGAATCGGAGACATGATCTTAAATCCTGGCTCTAGCACTTAAAAATTAAGTCCTTGGGCAAATTAAGTCCTTGGTTTCCTCCTCTGTAGAATGAAGAAGGTAAAATTTATCTTGCGTAATAGTTGTAAGGTTTATGTTACTACAATAGCTGATGTGTGTAAAGCACCTACCGGCATGTGGAAGGTACTCAAAAAATGGTAGCATTATTATTTATTAATAACTAATTTGCTAAATGATCTCCGTGAAGGAAATAGAACCATGATGGTTTTGACCTTCCAATGTTCACATCCACACTTGTGTGCCCATACACATATATAAACACACAGTTTCACACCTGTATATGTACTCGTACTTGTGTGTACATGCACAAACTCCCACCAGCATGAGCTATATGCAGATTTTTCCTCCCAGGAGCTCTTTCAAGAAAGACACAGCAGATGGGACTGGGTGTGCTTCATGACTGAGCAGCACCCCCACATCAGAAAGTCATAATCATTGAATCCATCATGTGTTGTAGCTCTGGCGAGGGCACAGCTCCTCATCCTGCCCGCTGGGCCATCAGGGAATGCGTCCTCCTCCAGAGTAGAGAGCAGGCATGGGCGGCAGCTGCCAGGTAATGGAGCCAAGAGAACAGATGGCAGCTGCACAGCATCCTCCTAGCCCTGCTCCCTGGCTGCCAGGGAAGAGCCCGGGCAGCAAGGGTTCTGTGGCTACCTCCCTCCCTTCACTAGGCCATCCTGCTCTCTGACCTCCTAAGGGCTTTGGAGTAACACAGACAAGGCTGCAACCCTGCCCCAGCTGCATAACTTCAGGCATGATGGGTAAGCCTCTCTGAGTGCCCTTAACAGGACCCTAATTCTCTGATCCCATTGTAGTCTTAATTCTGCTCCCTAACTTCTAACCAGAGGGCAAGTAACCTCACTTGATTATTCATAGCCTTAGAAAGAAACCCCTGGATAATTTTATCAAGTGTCACACCATCCAAGTCTAGATACAGAGACACACACAGACACACACACACAGACACACACACACAGTCCCCAGCTGTGGCAGACATGTAGGTGCTCCAGTCATGTTTCTCTGGCCTTATCACTTCAAAGAGCTCCGACTAACTCCCAGTGGCCAGTGTCTCTGCATCTCTTTGCCTGAGGGCTTCCTCTGAAAACTTGGAAGGGTATGCTGCCCCAAAACACAGGCTGAAGTGGGGTGAGCAGCTGTCAACTACAAACAAAAGGACAAATACTCAGTCCCCATCCCCCCTCAGCTGAGATACCTTCAAGGTATGGTTTTGCACAATCACTCAGTCCCCAACCCCACTCAGCTGAGATAAATTAATAAAAATAAACAAAGCATGATTTTGCACAGTCCTCACAGGACTGGTCACTGGGCTCTAGTCACTCCCTAGCGATAGCTGGCTTGATGACAGACTATTGGCCACATTGCCATTCTGAGAAGTGTTCTCTGCACCTCCCAGTTCTTATTTCAGAGTCAGATTTTGGGAAGGAGAAATCCAAACTAAGACACGAGCCTTAGCCTTTGGCCCCATCATGGACATCTAAGCCTCTTCTCCATTTATAACGGTTTTTCTGAGCCACTGGCTCTGCTTGGTGTTCTAAATACCTACTCCTGACCCAGCCCAAACCCTCTACCTCTGGCTCCTTCCCTATTTCAACCTAACAGTGAATTGTAACTCTTGTTTCCTAACCACTCCTCCTTCCTCAAGTACCCTTGTTTCTTCCCTTTAGGTCAGTTCTTGGAGCCCAGCCCTGCTGTATGAGGTGCCATTCTCTCCTAGATATTATGTCTGCCAACCTGAGCAAGAGACTTAATGGGAAACTTCAGACCAGTCCCTAGGGGGCTGATAAAGCTATAGGGCCACACCTCTAGACAGGAAAACGAGAAGGCTGAGACTTGAGTCCTGGATGATTTACTTCAGGGCCCTGGGGCTTGCAAGAAGCCCAGGGGCTGAGCTAACACTGAAGGCCTTGGCCGTGTGCCTCAAAGCGGAACCTGCCTGACATGATGTGAGGCCAGGCAGGCCGAGGGGATGGGCTTCCTTTCAGTGCTTGTCCCCCATCTCCTGCCATTTCCTTTCCTTCCCCTTTTAATTCTGAGCTCCTTCCTTCCTTCCTCCCTCCCTCCCTCCCTCCCTCCCTTCCTTCCTTCCTTCCTTCCCTCCCTCCCTCTCTCTCTCTCTCCCCTTCTACTTACCTGTCATCAGTAACTAGATGCCTTAAGAAAAAAGTGCCCATGTGGGCACTTCAAACATTAGCCAAGGTAAGTTCACATAGTTCTCCTGAATTTTAGACTCTTGAAAATCAAAAACCTAGATACAATTAAGAGACAAATGACAGAGAAGTAATTTGCAGTACCTATGACAAAAGGTTGATATTCTTAATATCAACACAAATACAGGGTGGGAAAAAGTAGGTTTATGGTTTTTCATATGGAAAATAATATACTAATTAGGAATCTTATATAATTTTATTAACCAATGTCACCCTAATAAATGTAATAAAAATTAATAAAAATAAAAAATAAGTAAATAAGTGGGTTTAGCATTGAAAAATACAATTAATAATAATACAAGAATGAACTGTTTCACATACTCATAACTGTACACCTACTTTTGCCCCATCCTGTATCTTAAACTACATTAGGAAAAAAAAAAAAAACCTTTGTGAAAAATGGGCAAAGGACATAAATAGGTAATACAAACATTTAATGCACACACAGATAAACCCAAATCCAAAATCCACATAAAAATAAATTCAAATAAATCTAAATTTTATGCGACATCATAGATGGAACTGAAGAATATTAAGCTAAGTGAAATAAGCCAGTTGATGAAAGACAAATACCATATGATCTCACCTATAAGTGGATTCTATTCATCAAAATAAACTAACAAACAGAACAAACCACAGGCATGGAAACATGGAGCAGACTGAAAGTGACCAGAGAGGATGGGGAAGGAGGACAATGGTGGAAAGAAGGGGAAGGGACTAGACAAAGAACATGTATGAATGACCCATGGACACAGACAACAGAGTGGGAATTGACTGTGGGAGCAGGGGGTGAGGATGGGATGGGTGGAGGGGGGTAAAGGGGGAAAATAGAGATAATTGTAATAGAATAAACATGCTTTAAAATTTTTTTTTTAAATCTAAATTTTATGAGACCTCATTAATAACCAAAAAATGCAAATTAAAACATTCATTAGGTGGCAGATTTCCAGTCAAAACGTGCATAGGCAGACATCGCTTGTCTCCTCCCACAACCACATCAAATCACAACTAAAATACAGAACAACCGTCACTCACAGCCGTTAGAAATTGAGTTGAATGGAGTCTGACAACTATGTAATTAAAGAGACCACACTCATCCAGACTGGTAGGAGGGGTGGAGACATGGAATGGGCTGGTCACGCACCCACGTGTTGTGTTGTAGATAAAAATTTGGGAGGGATATCCCAGGAGTATCTCAGGAGGTATCTTCGCCCTATATCAGGCCTCTCAGCCCAGGGTGCCAGTGCCAGGAAGGTAAGTCCCCACAACGTCTGTCTGCAGAAACAAGCAGGGATTGTGTCGGTGGAAGAAACTGCTGGAGCCCTAAGCAGTTCCTCTTAAAGAACCCACACATGGACTTACCTGCTCGGACTCACTCCATCTGAGCTCCAGCACTGGCGTAGCAGGTTGAAAGGCACCAGTGGTATATAGGGAGAAACTGAAGTGTCTGGCATCAAGGTGAGCAGAGGCCATTGTCCCTTTTCTGAACCCTCCGCCAACAGAGCCACAGAGCTGGCAAGCTGGTGCCATATATGAGGCTCCATCAACCTGGCTAACACAGTTTGCCCCACCATGGAGATCCCCTGAGACTCTGCCCCACCAAAGCTGCTTTTCCATGTGAATTGCTGGTCTTGGTTCATGCTTTACAGCTTCCTAAATCCTCTCAAATAAGCGAGAGCTGGCCTCAGTGAGCTCCCAGCCCCTGTACCTCTTGCTAAGTAGTCCCAGGCCCAGCACTAGCAGCAGCCAGCCTAGATTCACAGCTTGGCTTCACCTGAGAATCTCCAAGCTCAGCATAAGTAGCAGCTATCTGAGATTGCTTTATAGCTCAGGCAGGGTGGCCATGGGCAAAACGCAGGTTGGGGCTGTCCTTGCCTGCACCACCCAGGAAACCCCAGAGTCTGTGCACCCAGTGGGCAACTACAGACAACATCAGAGCACCACCACCCTGTCCCTGCCCAGCTGATCCTCCACGGAGGGCAGAGGCTGGTGGTAAGTGTTCACAGCCAGTAATTTTGCAGCTGACTGGCGTGGGTAAATCCCTCCCATAGACCTGCCAACAGCAATAAAGGCTAAAATGCAAGAGGAGGCTATATTTGTCCCACATGAAGGGCATACCTCAAGTACCCAGCTAGGGTGATAGGGGAGGCTGTGCTACTGGACCCTATAGGACACCTACTACATTAGGCCACACTACCAAGACAGGGAGACATAGCAGCTCTAACCATAGAAACAAACACAGAGAGGCTGCCAAAACGAGGAGACAAAGAACCATGGCTCAAATGAAAGAACAGGTCAAAACTCCAGAAAAAGAGTTAAACAAAATGGAGATAAGCAATCTATCAGATGCAGAGTTCAAAACACTGGTTATAAGGGTGCTCAGGGAGCTTAGAGAGGACCTCAACAGCATAAAAAAGATCCAGTCAGAAATGAAGGAAACACTAATTGTTATAAACAACAATGTACAGGAAAAAAACCAGTAGAGTGGATGAAGCCGAGAATCAAATCAATGATTTGGAATATAAGGAAGCGAAAAACAACCAATCAAAACTACAAGAAAAAAAGAATCCAAAAAATGAGGATAGTAAAAGCAGTCTCTGGGACAACTTCAAGCATTGCAACACTGGCATCATAGTGGTACCAGAAAGAAAAGAGAAAAAGCAAGAAACTAAAAATCTACCTGAAAAAATAGTGAAAGAAAACTTCCCTAACTTGGTGAAGGAGATAGACATTGAAGTCCAGGAAGCAGAGAGAGTCCCAAACAAGGTGGATGCAAAGAGGCCCACTCCAAGACACATCATAATTAAAAGGTCAAAGTTTAAAAATAAAGAGAGTATCTTAAAAGCAGCAAGAGAAAAGAAGTTAGTTACCTACAGGTAGTACCCATAAGACTGCCAGCTGATTTTTCAAAAGAAACTTTACAGGCTAGACGAGATTGGCAGGAAATATTCAAAGTCATGAAAAGCAGGGATCTACAGCCAAGATTGCTCTACCCAGCAAAGCTATGATTTAGAATCGAAGGGCAGATAAAGAGTTTCCCAAAACAGAAAAAAACTAAAGGAGTTCATCATCACCAAACCATTATTACATGAGATGTTAAAGAGACTTATTTAAGAAAAAGAAAAAGATCAAAACTATGAACAATAAAATGGCAATAAATAGATATCTATCAACAATTAAATCTAAAAAAACAAATAGGCAAACAAGAAGAACAGAAACAGAATCATGAATACAGAGAGCATTTTGATGCCTGCCAGAGGGGAGGGGGATGTGGGAGAACCAGTGAAGAGGTGAGTGGATTAAGAAATACAAACAGGTAGTCACATAATAACCATGGGGATGTAAAGTACAGTATAGCAGATAGAGTAGCCAAGGAACTTATACGCATGGCCCATGGGCATGAACAATGGTGTGGGGATTGCCTGAGGGAGTGGGGAATGCTGGGTAGAGGGGGACAAAGGGGTAAAAATTGAGATAACTGTAATAGCATAATCAATAAAATATAATTAAAAAACACATCTATTAGACGCCATTTTTCTTACCTTTTACACTGGCAAGGAATAGTGATATACCCAGTGCTACTGAGATGTGGGGAAATCTTCCTTCTCATTGACTATTGGAGGGAGTGTAAACAACCTCTCTGGATGGAAGTTTGGCCATATATAACAAATGTGAAGTGGCAATTGTTTCTAACAAGTTATTCAAGACCTTAAGAGGACAAATGGACAAGGATTCACTGTAAATTTTTTATAAAAGTAGCTAACTGGACCTCACTGTCCTTCAAGACATTTTTAAGTACTTTAAAATTGTCTCCCTCCACCACTAAGAGGATAAGTAGCACTAGAATAGTGAACCTTATCTGTCTCATTCACCACTATATCCTTAATGCCTAACACATAGTATCTGTTGAATGAATAAATGAATGAATGATAAGATAAATGAATCAAAAGGGAATTCATTACATGGTTCACTCATACAATAGAGTGGTCAGCAGCCATTAAAAAGAAAAAATAATAATAGTGAATGTTTATGGAGTGTCTACTATATGTTGCATACTGTTAAGATTCCCTCATGGATCATATAATTTAATCTTCACAATAAACTTATGATATAGGTAGATACTATTATTCATAGTCAGAGCTTTTCTCATTGAAACATACTGAAACCTAACTCAAATTAGCTTAGAAAAAAAATGATTGGTCCATGTGAGTGAAAAACCCAGAGGGTAGTTCTGGCTCAGATTTAGTTGGTTCAAGGACTCAAACAATGTCTTAAGGATTTAGTTTTTTCTCTGTTCATCTTTCTTTCTTCTCTATGTTGGCTTCATCTCCAGGCAGCCTGGCTCCACATGGGGGATCCCTCTGAATCGCCTGGCTTACAGGGGCCTAAGGACACTTGATCTCAGGAAGCAAAGCCAGCAAGTCATCCAGGGAAAGTCCCTGGTTCTCCCTGAGCCAGATGGACTCCTGGAGCCAGAGACTAGGACTCCCTGACTAAACCTAGTTAGTGAATGCATCTCTGAGAGGGCCTGGGAGCAGGAGAAGTGGGCCCACCAGAGAGAAACTGGGCAGTTGAAAAGCATAGCTCCCACCCTGGCCAGGTCGCTGAGTTGGTTGGAGCACTGTCTTGTACATAAAAAAGTTGCGGGTTTGATTCCTGGTCATGGCACATATTTAAGTTGAGGGTTCGATCCCCAGTCAGGGTGCATATGGGCGGCAACTGATTGATATTTGTCTCCCACATCAATATCTCTTTCTCTCTCTCCCTTAAATCAATAAAAACATATCCTCAGGTGAGAATTAAAAAAAAAGTGTAGCCCATTATAGATGCCTCCTGTAACAAATGAGGAAATGGAGGTACAGAGAGGCTCAGTAACTTCCATAAAGTCTCAGAGCTAGTAGGTGGAAGAATACAGATTCAAACTCGGGCTGCTTGACTTTGTAGACCATGACTTTAGTGTGATGGTTAATTTTTTGTGTTGATTTGACTAGGTCACGGAGTGCCCAGATGTTTTGGTTAAACGTTCTGGGTATGTCTGTAAAGGTTCTTCTAGATGAGATTAACATTTGAATCACTAGACTGAGTAAAACATATTGTCCTTCCCCACATCGGTAGGTCTGTTAAAGGAAGCAGTAGATCAAAAGGTTGACTAAGAGAGAATCTACTTTCTGCCTGATGGTCTTCCAGCTGTGACAGCAGTCTCTCCTTTGACAGACTGGAACTTATACCATTGGCTCTCCTGGTTCTCAGGTCTTTGGACTGCGGGTCTCAGGAGCCCTCAGCCTCCAGAATTGCATGAGCCAATTCCTTATAATAAATCTCTCATATATATGGTAAATATAAATAAATAAAGCTCATATATATAGTTATATGTACTTTATATAATTTTTTACCTATCTACCTATCTCTGGAAAACCCTTACTAATATATTTAGCTATAAGACAATACTTCAAAGTTATAAGCATAGATGTGGAAGATGTCCGTGACATATTTCTAAGTTAAAAATAATCAGCTGGAATATGCTATGCATTGAGTCACCACATTTTATATAACCATATATAAATGAAAAGCCTGGAGGCTGTACGCCGAACTGTTATCAAAGGGTATTTCAGGGGGGTGGTGTTTGAGAGGACTTTTGTTTTCTCATTACTTGAATTTTTTTCCCTACAAAGGTCAAGTATTTCTGAGAAAAACAATATTTCCATTCTTGCAAAGAAATTTAAAAGTCAGTAAAATCAAATTTCACACCAAGATGAGTGTGAGCAGCAGGGAAATCAGCAATTGCTTCAAGAACATGAGAACATGGGACGTGAAATGGCAATATTTTCTCCTCTCTTCCACTCTCTTCCCCATTGCACTCTTCATTTTATTTAATTTTAGTTTCCTGAGAAGAGCTGGAGATGCTTGGATGCTCTTTTTTTCTCTTGGCTCTGGGAGTTTATCCATGCTAAGTGAACCATAAGTGACTAAAAGAATCAAGTACACATAAGAAAACTTGAGGGCCATTAGGAACCTTAGAGAGGGTCTGGTTCAGTGATTTAAAAAAAAAATTCTTTTTTTTTCCTTTGAAAAACCAAACCAAAGTGAGGGAGGAGAGCAAGAGGAAACCAGAATTCTTGCTCTGAGAACATGGTTTGAAAACCATTCACCTAATCTAACCCGATCATTTTGCAGAAGGATCTAGGGTCTTCTGCTCTTGACAAACTGAACCACACATTCTTGAATCTACACAGGTGACTTGGAGCACATCTTTTCTGGATATTCAGGGGCTGAGCAGCTTGTGAATTAGGCAACAGGGCAAGGTATCATTAGACAGGGTCTCTATGTCCTGCCCAGGTGAGAAATGTCCCACTTTTTCCTGGCAGCTGAAGCCTCTTTCTTTCTTTTTCTATTTCCCCTTCCCTCCCTCCTCCCCTTTTCTTTCTTTCTTTCTTTCCTCCTCCTCCTCCTTCTTCTTTTTTTAAAAAAGGATTATTGAAACTGGCACCCATTCTCCACAGGGGTCCAGGGTGATATAGAGTTCTTTGCTCCCAGGAGTGGGGTTAGGGTCAGGGACACAAGAAAGAATAGCTGGGAAAACAACTCAATGGCAAGGCAAGGAGCTCATAGAATTAGGATTGGGATTAGGTTTGAAATCTAGGATTAAATTTTATAGATAACATTAGGATTAGGATTAATATTGAAGCAAGAGTTTGGATTACACATTGGGGATTATACTACATTAGAATGAACTATGATGATGAAAGGGTTTGAACTGGGACTTAGAGAAAGTTGTGGGATAAAAGCTAGAATCAGAGTTGGAGGACCATCTGCTCTCTCAGTTCTCTATGAGCTCCTCTTTTTTGGTTATAATTTCCATTGCTAAAGTCTTTGGACTCAGTATTACCAAGAAAGCAGCCCTTGTGAGCCCCTGACCTTGAGTCACACCTGGCTTTTTCCCATACAACCTCAGTTGCTACTTCAAGTGTTCTGGCTGCTGAAGCATTAATATTATCTTTTGCTAGACCTCACTGAACACATACATGGCTCCTTTTGGGCCACTGGTCATTGCAAACTCACTAATGAGTCCAAGAGTCATATCACAGGTTTATCTGGAATGTAATCCACACACTAGAAGATAGTCAAGACAATTATGACAAAAGCACTTCAGCCAATTATCCCACACTTTGCTCCCCTAATTTGATGATGCCTTGACAATTTATATCCTCTCTGAGCTTTTGGCCAAATAAGTGGGCATGTTATAGGAATTGGTTCAAAGACTTTTCACACAAAAGCCTTGGGAACTAAGAGTGAAGAGTTAGCCAGCTATGAACATAAAAAGAAGCAGATGGACACTGGGTCTCATTGCATGTAACTACAGTGTGGTAAAAAAGCTCACAGTGAGTTTCAGTCTTCTAGGGAAGTGGGAGGTGATGGAGACATTCCCCCTGGATAGTCTGATTAGGAAGCCATGTGAGAGGGAGGTGGGAGAGAGCAATCAGCAAATAAACACAGGGCTACAACCTCCTTGCCCATATCCTGAGACACCAAGGGGCACATCAGTGAGGGCTAGACCAGCTTTGCTGATATACCTTTTAAAGGGGTAGTAAACCAGTTACTTGAGTACCTACTGTGTGTCAGGCACCACAAAAGGCCTTTCACATGCTTGACTGCACTTACAATTTCACAAATAATGCTCAAATGCATCCTTATTGTTAAAAAACAATCACACCTATCTATAGCACTAATAATATAAAGCAGAATTCATTGTCCATCCTACTCCCACCCTTTATAATTCTTCAGTTCAATGGGTTTTCCTCCAGACTTTTGTTATGGATTTGCATATATATATATATATATATATATATATATATATATGCTTCAAAAACCATTTATTTTATATGGCTTTTCAAAATAATTAGTGGGGTTGCACAATATGTATACTTCTGTAACTTTCATTCCGTGCTTAACTTTGTACCTTAAAAATTCTTCCATGTCAATACATACAGTTATAAAGTTGACCCTTGAATAACAAAGTGGTCAGGGGCACCTGCTTGCCCCTATGCAGTTGAAAATCCACATGTAACTTTTGATGCCCCCATAATCTTAACTTCTAATGGCCTACCAATAACAACAGCCTTACCAATAACATAAACCATTGATTAACAAATTATTGTGCCCTATTAATCATTCAATGTTTATTGTATGTCTTACTAAATGTTCCCTGAGCATTGTGTACATAACAGCGAGCAAAACAAATATGATTGTGCCCTGACCTGTGTGGCTCAGTTGGTTGGGCGTTGTCCTTCAAATTGAAGGGTCACTGGTTTGATTCCCTGTTAGGGCACATGCCTGGGTTGCAGGCTTGACCTGATTGATGTTTCTCTCACATCAATGTTTCTCATCCTCTCTTTCTCCCTCTTTTCCTCTCTAAAAATAAATACATAAAATCATAAAAAAAAACCCAAACATGATCTTTGGAGAGGAGACAAATACATATTTAATTGTAAACTGTGAAAGATGCTACAAAAGGGTGCCATAGAAGATAAACATGGGGAAACAATCTTATGGAGGGTCATTAAGGCTTCTTTGACAGAGTATCATTTAAATTTAGGCTTGAAATAGTTTCAGTAGTCTACTGAAAGTATTTCACACTAGGAAATAGTCAAGACAATCACAACAAAAGCACTTCAGCCAATTACTCTACATTTTGGTCCGCTAACTTGATGATGCCTTGACCATTTATATCCTCTCTGAGCTTTCAGCCAAATAAGTGGGCATGTTATAGGAATTGGTTCACAGCCTCTTCGTATAGAAACCTTGGGAACTTAGAGTGAAGAGTGCCCATTGTTCATGCTTTGAATTTCAGGCTGCAATTTATTCCTTTTTTGGGGGTAGGTACCTTTTGGAATCTTTGCCAAGAACATAACTGATCTTTGAGAACTGCAGGCTACAAGATGCACCTCAGGCAGTCATATTTGCATTACAAAACAAATAGCCTTGAAAACATACTGCTCCACTGGCTAAAGGTGACTATACCTAGAATAGACAATCAGACATAAGCTAGGCTAATTGGGATTTGTAGATATGAATTAATTTCTATTGGTTCTTGAAGTGAGGCTAGGTACCCTTGGACAGTCCTGTTCTACAATGCTTCTAGAGAAGCAGTGAAAACAAGTCTGCAGAAAGCAAGAAGCAGTTCTGTAGAGAGAAGGAGAGATGCTAGAACATTTGACCATAGCAAAAGATAGTGAATAAATAGCTTCTTGGTTTCCTGTTGATATTTTAGATCCTTGTACCAGTATTTCATGAGATCTTGTTGCTGAATCTATGCCCCTCGGTTCTATAAGATTGTTTCCTTCAGTATATATATATATATATTTTTTTTTTGGCAAAAAGTTTTCAGTGGGTTTCTGTTACTTGCAGACAAAAGAGCCTTGACTAAAAGTGGCTTTTATCAGATTTGTCCTCCTGCTCAGCAAGCATAGCTGGAGTTTGCTTCAGTCTGATAGAAATGTGGGGACCCCACAAGTCCACAGAGAATGAACTAACAGAATGGCATACCTAGAAATAAAATAATAGCATTTGGTAATACAATTAATCTAGCTAATATCCTCTGTGCCTCTTGTATCCCCACTGTGTTGGGTGTACATTGCAGCTATTTGTAAGAGCCAGTCCTTTTGGAGGTAGGTTTTGTGAGAAGAGATAAACATAAATTTCCTGGTCATACAGTGGAGATTATGTGGGTAGATGAAAGAGGGACCAATTCTGCCCTGTCAGAGTAGTGAAGACACTGAAGAGGTAACATGTGCCTAAAGTAGCACTGTGCTGGGCCAGAGAGAGGAATGGCAGCTGGGGCAGAGGAGAATAGGAGGGACAAGGCCTTAGGAAATACAGGGTACTGCACAAATGCTTAAGTTGAATAAATGGCAAACAGATAGGCAGACAAACAGTGTGTAAGATGACAATCACATTTTATATTAAAATTCCCTTTTGGTTTTAGGATTTCTTTTCCCATACAGAAAAGAAAATCGAAGTGCCACTAGTGAGTCTACCAAATCTCAGTTTGTTAAACTCATAGGCTGTAAGTCTTTCACTATGGACTTCTGAAATACTTATTGAAGATTTGTGAAAATCCACAAAATCGAAACTAAATATTACACAAAATAAATCAGCACTCACATTTGGGGGTGATTTGGCTTTAAATGGCTTGATTTTTGCAATCATTGTCTGCATCATCAACATTACCTTTAGGAAGAGGCCAAGCTAAAAGTGATCCTTGCTTTTTAGAGGCCAAAAGAAGCAACACGAAAGTAAAAAGTCCACAGAGTATGCAGAAACAGAACGGTATATACAGAAATTAAGTATCTTTATTACCAAATTAATCCGGTGTCGCCACCGAGTCGGGGGTATACAGCGGCTAACTCCTAAGAACCAGGAAGCCTTCTTTCCTGGGAGTATCAGTGCCTTAGAAGTTGCCCATAAGGGCCTCAGCTGTTGGTCAAGTCTCCAGGTCTGGTGGAAGATTCCTCCGTGTTGAAATTAGTCACCGACAATAGCCTTCTGAATACGTTTGACTGGAGTTCAGAATGAGTTCAGAACCCAAGACACTGAGAGCTAAAGGGCTCATTATTTAGCGGTTCAAACTTCTTTGGTCACTCATCAATTTCCATTCGGTCAGAGCCCCCTTCCCTTCAAAATCCAAACATGTCCACTCTAGGAGGAAGAGAAGTTCTCTCCTAGCCTAGGCATAGGGAGTGGACTTGTGTCTCTGAGGCTGGGGGGTACCAAGAGGGAAGGAGGGGCACGGAACCTGACCTGGACACTACTGTTCCGCCCCCCTCCCCGCCATTGTTGGGGCGGAGAAGGGGACGATCATTTCCCACAAGTTCATCACTGCCAAGAGGAGACCAGCTTCTCGAGTGGCACTGGAAGAGTGGGGTCGGGTGCGGGGGACGGGGAACTGGGAACAAAGAAAGATTTCCAGGGGTTTGGCAGTTTGTAGAGAAGTACTCCCTGGTATCACCCAAGACTGAGAGCAACCGGTTCGGGGACCTCTCCGGCAGATGACACACCAGCAATGTCTGAGAGACCGAGGCACACTTCCGGGTTTGGAAGCGCTTGCTCCAGCCCTCCCGGTACCCAGATACGGGGTCTCTGAGCGCATGCGTACCGCTTGATCGCCGCTTTGGGACTGGCCCAACTTTCCCCAAACCACTAGTCTGCTCTTCTCCCTCCCACTTGGGGCATACCATTCACATTTGGGGGGACAGGGACGCAAGGCGCTCGAGTACTCAACTCGGCTTCCCCTCCTTCAGACGTGGGGTGGGGGAGTAAGTTTGCCTCTGATGTCCCAAGAATACGAAAGTCTCAGAGGCCCGTTGCCACTGATAGCCCGTCGCTAGCGATAGCCTGCCGCTCCCGGTTTGCTCACGGATCCCTACTCTTCCTCCGAGGCGCTGAACAAAGTGGCACGCCCGGATCCCAGCTGATCAGCTGCTG
Source organism: Pteronotus mesoamericanus (assembly GCF_021234165.1). NCBI lineage: Eukaryota > Metazoa > Chordata > Mammalia > Chiroptera > Mormoopidae > Pteronotus > Pteronotus mesoamericanus. The sequence goes on from NW_026555085.1 coordinate 7,714,704, forward strand.
GGCTTTGGCTGCGGCTCCCCTGGGCGAGACCATTGTGACTTCTTGGGAGGGGTGCGTTAGGAGGGGTGGGGGCGGAGCGGCCATTGTCCGGTCAGCGCAGCCTCCGGGGGAGGGGAGAGCGAGCGGGGCCTGGAGCTTCACTGCGGCCGCTGCTACGCCAGAGCCGGCGGGGGACTCAGGTCCTTCCCAGCACCGCCCCACGGGACATCGCTCTGGCTGGGAGCGGCGGTGGGAGCTGCCGAGGGCACCGGGTCTTCCCTCTCCCCTCCCTCTCCGCCCCCTGGTCCCAGGTTCAACCGCACGCCCCTCCTCCTCTGCTCCCCTCCCTCTTCTCTCCGCGCCTCCCCCGGCCCCCCGTCTCCTCTGGCCTAGTGGTGCGACCCGCCTCCAGCTGACCGGCCTGGAATCCCGGCTAGGAGCCCCGGACTGCGCCCGCCCGCGCGCCCGCTCCCTCCCCCTCCCCCCGCCCCGAGCCCCCCGCGGTCGCCGCCGCCGCCGCCGCCGCCTCCGCCTCCTCCTTCGAGCGGGGCCCAGGCCCAGCCGCCACCACCGCTGCCGCCGCCGAGCTTCGCTGCCTCCGCCGCCGAGCACCATGGGAGACGCCGGGAGCGAGCGCAGCAAAGCGCCGAGCCTGCCGCCTCGCTGTCCCTGCGGCTTCTGGGGGTAAGTGCCGGACCGGGTGGGGGCTGGGGCCGGGGGTGCGGGCGCCGGGGCTTCCTAGGCAGGCCTCCGGGCCCGAGGAGGCCCGAACCCTGGGGTCTGGGCCCAAGCCGGGCCTACGTGGAGGAGGCAGGGGCCGAGTCCTGGGGAGGGTGCCGGGTGGGGACTTGGGGTGGACATAGGAAGGCGCTGCCTGGGGTGCACTGCCACCCTCTGGGACCCGCCCGCCCGAGGTTCGGGCCAACCGGGGCCGCCAGGGCCCCGGGTGAGGGGGCCTGGGCAGCGGGGAAGAATGAAGGGGCGGTGTTGGCACCTCCGGTGGAGCAGGGGTTCCCCCTTTCCTTGGCATGTAGAGGCCAGCCCTTCCTCTCCCCCACCCTCGTTGGTTTGAGTTGGTGCCCAGGCACCAGGAGGGTATTTCCTCTGACTTTTTCACCTCCGCTCCTCCCCGTCCCCTAGAGACTTGCATCATCACTTCCTAAATTATATCCCAGTGCCCCATTTGCTTTTAGGAAACTGTTCGCACGTCACCCATTTTTAAAAATCGAGAACAGAATCCAGGCTGAGGTAGAGTTATAGGACTGTTGAGGTCTCACTTTTATTTGAAACACATTTCAGAAGATCTGTAAAATTTCCTTGTCAACCCCCCCTCCCCGCCCTCCCAAAAAAAAAACCCTCAAGTCATCCTGGCTTGGGAGCGTGAGAGCCAGTTTGCTTAATTGGCTCAAATTCCCTTCTCTCTTTCTCTTTCTTTAAATGATAAAAATATTCGCATTGGCCAGCCTACGTTATTTACTTGGTTATTCTGTGTTAGAATGGAAAACTATGAGGTGGGAAACCAACTTTTCTACGTATAGTTTAACACTTGAATTTCATAGATTGCCACCCCTCTTACCTAACAGGTGCCTCCGTAGTACCTGATGACTCTAGTTCTATTGTAAGGAAACTGGAGACTTTGAAGGCCAATTCTTGTGACTGAGATCTTTTTTCTTTTTGTTTTATTTTCCAAAGACTCGGTGTATTTGGAGGTGCACAGAGACAGTAAGGAAATGATTTCTGGTGAGGACATCTTGGGGAGATGTATTAAAGTACTTTATATTATCTTTTAGAACCTAGGAATGGTTAAGGTGATTTTGGGAGTATAGGGAGAGATTAGGAAGTTTAGGACGTTTATCTTAATGTAGATTACTGTCGAATTTGTCAAATCCAAGGGTTATGATGAAGAAATAGTGTCTCTTTCTCATCTTTTGCCTTTTATAAAAAATTCCTCAGTTGGAAGTTAGTTGTGACATTACTAAAAGTTTTGAAGATGTGAAAATATTTTAGGTTTTAGAGTCTTTTTTGATTTGAAAATAATAATTGGGTTTTGCTAAGTGCAATAATGGACAGTCTAACTCCCACATGAATAGTATGAAATCATATCTCTTTATTTATAGATAGGGAAACAGGCTTAGAGAGGGTGAATAACTTGCTCCTTGCATATGGGGAGTTCAGAGTTGAACTGGTGAACTCATAGAGTAATTAGTACAATCATATTTATGACATCAGTCTGCAGTCCTGGAAAAATCTGGTGTCACAAGCTTCAGATTATAACTCATTATAAGAAGAGATGTGGCTCAAAGAAAGTAGCTGCCAATGGCAACTAATGCCCAAGATGTATCAGAGAGGTCTGTTTCCTGGCAGCATGTTCATATTCTCGGGGCCATTATCATGAATGAAACATCTGATTGAAAGACATATTAAGACTTAAAAATTAAGGAATTGGAGTAGCCTTTTACCTTTAGCCAGCAGAGTTCTGAGTAGTGCCAAGAGCTTGGTAGTGGCAGAGAGGGATAAACTGATGCCATACTTGGCCTATGAGCAACCAGGCTTCTTTTTTGATTCTTTTAGTCTGGCACTTCTTATGAACTGAAGTTTACCTAACAGGAGTAGTAACTGCAAAACTGGTATTTTTATGGTGAAAACTGTTCTTTTTTTTTTTAAGTGTTCTTTTAAATATATAATGTTTTAACCTTTCCTTTAAAGGTGTTTGTGGGTACCTGTGTAATTTGCATTTTACACCAGAGTATAATGAAATTCCTACCTAGTTTTCATCATATCTTAACTGACTTCGAAGATGTTTCCTTTATTGCGTGGATGACATTCAGGTTATGTTCATTAAGTAAACTTAGAATACATTAAAAATTTTTTTGAGTGCCTTTGATACAGTGGTGGACAAGGGGTTACTGACCCCATTCTGTGGGAGCAGGGAGCATAGAGAAGTAAAGTGACAGTTACAATAAAATGTGTTAGGATTGGTAGAGGTTGTGATGGGAGATAGAAGAAGGTAGCCTGGAAGAGGTGACACCAGCCTAAACCTGTAGAAGAGAATGGAAACAGGTAGGGAGAAAAGTGTTTCAGGCAGAGAGAATAGCATGGGTGAAAGCCTGGGTGTGAGAAAGAGCGCTGCGTGTTTGAAGAACTGAAAGTTCATTGGGGTTGATTGGTAGATTGTGAAGGGGGATCACCTAGAAATGAGGCATAGATGGTGAGAGCAATTGATAATGCAGGACCCCAAAGATAATGCTTAGGACTTTGGACTTTATCCTGGAGAGCTATTGCAGAACCTTGAATGGATAATGATGTGATTGCCTTTACTGTGAAAGATTATTGTATCACTTTGAGAGTGGCCTGGGTTTGTGGGTATGACTGTGTGAGTCTCTACGAATATGGTATATTATGTATGTTTGTGAGGGTGTTGCCAGAGGTAACAGAAGACTGGTCAGGAGGAGTAATACAGGCCAGTGATGATGGTGGCCTGCACTTGTATGTGGCCAGGGAAAATGGAGAGAAATAAATGTGAAAACTATTCAGGAGGTATCTTTTGCATTTTCTCTTCTTGAAAATGAAGGTGAACCTTAAAAACTTTAGTTAGCATTGCACTATGTGGAAGCTGTAGGTCTGTAAAATCAGCTAGCCAGGGCCCACAGCCTGCCCTTTGCAGAGGAGCCTCGCAGCAGAATGTTCTGGCACCAGCAGACTAAAAAGCATTTCCTTTAGGATTGCTCTTTTCTCCAGTGACTTAGGTTGCAGGACTTGCTGTCCAGCATTGTCTAGTCAGGACACCATCATTGTTGTTTGGTTAAATAGGAGAGCTTTGAGGTTTTTTTGTGGGAACACAGTTAGAAAGGAGAACGCCAAGAGGGGCATACCGGTATGATGCAAATGTGTTAGTGCTTAGAACACTAAGTTTCTAGTTCTCTCCCTCTTGGTTTATGTTGTGTAATTGTGTGCAGGTAATTTTTGAACCATTTAATAGGGAGACCATCTGTCCGTTGGGAAACTTTGGTACCTTGGAAATTGTTGAAGATTTACCTGTTTATAAAACTTGGAAGTTGTTTGTATAATACAACGTTTTTAGGTTAATGACCATAAACAGTATTTTTTTCTCTGAGACAGGTACCTGAAACTTTTAATGAAATATGAGCATTTTCTTGCTTATTTTAGGCAATCAGTAATCATATAAAATACACACTAATTTATAATTGTCAAATATGGGATGAAAGAGTCAATTAGTAGATTTTCTTTAGTTTAAGTACACACTTATAGGAATACACTTTAAAAAAAAAGGTTTCTGTGTTTTTTTTTAGAGAGGAGAAGGGAGGGAGAAAAAGAGGGAGAAACATCAATGTGTGATCGCCCCTCGAGTGCCCTCTGATGGGGGCATGGCCCACAACCCAGGCATGTGTCGTGACTGGGAATTGAACCAGTGACCCTTTGTGGGATTAGTTGAACCTGTATTTTAAATTGTTTAGGCATTTAAAATGTACTGATGCAGGTGGTTTTTTCAGATATGTTCAAAAGTTATTGAAAGAGCAGACGTAGAATATTACAAAAAAGACAGTAAGAATATACTGAGTGTATTATAGGATAATAGGATAATTAGGCAGGTTGGGGAAAGATGGACTTTTCTTTCATTCTACTAATTAAAGGTAAAAATCCACTTACTATTATTAATACCTTGCTTTTACATTTGAAGGCAATCTCTATCACATTGTAATTTTATGAAAACTTTGGGAACTAACTCTTCATCCATAAACAAGTGAGGAGTAGATAAAAATATTCAGTTTGGTATTTAGGGAATAGTGGAGTTTTTAAATAAGGGATTTATTGGTTAAACTATTCATTGTTTTGCTAAAGAAGCTTTTATTTCTTTTCCTAATGAATCATGTCATAAAAGATAGTAAAGTGGTGTATGTATATTCTTTTGGTGTATGGGATGACGTTCCAACCAACTGAAACACCCTGCCAGGGCCAAACAGGTATATATTCATTGGGGAAATAGATTTTATTGGTATTTTGCCTTTGTGATCTATTCTGTTGAAGCATTTTTCTTACCAACAAGATCTGCTAGATAGATAAGAGATGTACTATTTTTAAATAAAATAGAATTATGCATAGATCAAGAGTTATCTCATAAAATAAATTCTGTTCCTGGAATGGCTACTAGTAAAAAGTTGATTGAACATATAACATTAGTTTTATTCCCATTTTACTTTTGAGAATCACAAGATAATTGACTTACCTTAAGTAGAACTCTGCGTATCTGTAGCATATCTTTGGAAATTGGGTAGATTTCTGTTTCTGTCACTTTGTGAGTCATCTGGCCAGTGTGCTTGGGTCCTTGCAGTGTGTGGCCCTCACACTCAGTTTGATTCTTTAGTCTCTGCCTCCCAACAGGAACAAGTTCACAATTCATCCAGCTTAACCTGGGCTTTCAAGTTCATGTGAGCACAGAGTGAATCATTAGTTTATCAGTAGAATGTTCATTCCAGTGATGTCACTAATTACTCCTTAATTATAAACCCCCCTTAAGTATTTTCTTTGAAATAAAACGGCTTGTTTGTGTAGTTTTTCCTTGCATCTTTGAGTATTGTGTGCACCTGAAGATACAATATGATTTATGTATTCACTGTCAATAAGTTTATCTACCTGTCCTGTTTTCCTGATTACATTTGGTGTGTCCAGAAAATAGGCACTTTGCCCCTTTTATGTGATGGAACACAAGGAGATGATGATGATGATGATTATTTTTTTTTTAGGAAAACACAGTCTTTGTTTACATTGGTTTGAGGCAATAGCTATTTAGAGTTACATCCAGTTAACATAGGACATACTGCTCTTCTGGTAGTATCCTCTCCTCCCTCATCAGCCTTTTGTTCTCCCAAAAAAGAGGAGAACACAATACTAACTTGTACAGAAAAGTTTTGACTAAAACATTTTTTAATCCTTAATGGTATTAAAGTTAACATTGGTTTTCACATTAACTTTTCCCTACCTGGAAAAATTAGAGGACTAGGAATTCTTTGAAATGAATGAAGTCCTTAAAAAAAAAACCCAGTATATTAAATATTATATAACATACAGAGTGAGACTTACTGTAACTTGGATTTTTAAATTAGGTTATAAGGAGGTTGTATCTGTGCAAAGTGATGCAAAGTTTTGAAATCCTATAATAATCATAGATTAAGACTGAGGTTAAGAATTGTTTTTTCTTTTTGAAGAAAGGTATCTCGACAAAGCCTCATATAGGAAGTGACTGGTCACAACTCAACACTTTAATAATTTTAACGAAACACTTAAAAAAATTATCCAGATTCAGGCTATTTGGATATTGTAGGACTTCGTGTCAGAGTGATTTGCAAAAGAGGACCAACTGGATGGACAATGTGATGTTACTCACTTCTACTAGGACAGCAATTTTCAACTTTTTCCATCTCATGGCACATACAAACTAATTACTAAAATTCTGTGGCACACCAAAAAATAGATTTTTTGCTGATGTGACACAAAAAAAATATAATTTTGATTCATTCACAGTGGATGGCTATTGTGTTCGCTGTTGTCATTTTTTAGTTTGACAATTTAAGGGACAAGAGGTCAGTGCCCCTGACTAAGTAGTTGAATGTTTAAAAAGTCTGGTGGTACATGGGTTCAAGATTGCTGTCCTAGGGGCTTTGAGAAACAGGCTGATTCTGCTCTGGGTCCCTATGTAACAGGATTATGTTGCTGAGTGAGTTATTTAGGCATAAGGAAGAAACCTCCTATTAAATGCAGAAGAGAGGTTAAGCAACTTTATTTGAAATGTTTAATAATCATACTTTAAGACCTTATTCTAGAATTGTGCAGTCCAGTGTGGCAGCCACTAGCTAAATGTAGCAATTTAAAATCATATTAAATAAAATTAAGTACAATTAAAAATTTAGTTCCTAAGTCACACTAGCTACATTTTAAGTACTCACTAGCTCAAGAACTGGTGACTACTGTATTGAGGAACACCTATATGGAACACTTCATTCTCCAGGAATGTTCTGTTACACAGTACTGTTCTAGAATATTGAACAGATAGGAAGCCAGGTTATTTGAGCCTATTACCTTCTTTCTTTCCAGTTTTATTGAGTTATAATTGACATTCATCCTTACTTTTGAGTCCTCCAGATTCCTGTTTTCTCATACTCTGAAAATGAGGGATTTGTCTAATTTAACTCTTGAGCTTCTTTCCAGCTCTAACATACTATTGCTATTTTATTTCCATTGGGGGAAGCAATGCTATTGTTAATCCAGATTACTGGGAAGTGCTCCTTTGATTAGTTTTGAGAACTAAAATTTCAGTACGAAGTAGTCTATAATTTGAACATTTTTTTCATGTTAGCTTTTGAGTCAGTTATCTTTACTCTTTTCTTTGCCCTATTAAACTGACAATCTCAGAGGTTTGTATAGGAAGGTGTTGGACTAATAAAGAATCATTTTTTTCCTGTGACTTTTGTAGAAGAATAATATTTGTTTTTACAAATGTAAATTTCATATGGCAGCTTTTGATATGTGATTAGGGATAAGTGCATTGGATTTTCTGATAAATTCAAGTCCTTTACATACAGTGGAAGGTGGAGTGTATTGGAATATCCAGCAGTGGTGGGCAAAACCAAACTGATCTGTGATGTACCAGGCTTGAGGGAATGGTACAAGATGAATGAAAACACAGTGTCATCCCTGAGGTTAGTGGTCAGACCTGCTGGACATCTGAGGTTGTGGCTGCAGCTGTTAACTAGATGAAGGAAGAATGCAGTAGGAAAAAGATGCAGTACTGACTAACTGCAACTGTTCATTCAGCTGTACCGGATGTCCTGTGTCATAGGCAGGTGCAATTTTGTATTAGGGCAGAAGAATTCCTGGGAGAGGTCGTTGATGCATCTTGCTGGCTTGTGTTGGGGAGGGCTGTCTGCACCACAGTATTTTGTGTTTCCAGTTTGTGGACAGGCTCTATTTAGCCCTATTGCTGGCTACCTCATTGTGAATGATCTGGCAGTCAGTGAGGTTGATGATGATGTACTTGGTACCTTTTGGGGAGTGCCTTTTCTCATTTCTTTATGCTAAAGTGGAATGGTGTGTAGTAAAAGCTGTTGATGTTTTATCTACTTCTTACATGCTGGTAAGTTGAAGTGCATTTGTATGAAATAATTATACTCTCAGCCACATTTCCTGAAAGGAGAAGTATCTGTCCACTCAAAAGTATCACACATACTCCTGCTGTCAGGTTCTCAGGCCAGGCATTTGATTTTGTTACATGCTTGCATTGGTAGCATTCCTGAACCACATGAGGTTTCTGTAGCTTATGGTGCCTAACTGGAAGAGTGGGGGCAAGAATTTGGAGACTACAGATTGGATGGAGGACTTTTCTAATCATGTCTATGTGTTCAAATCTCTGCCTTTTTCAGGTCACAATTTTTCAATTTTCAACTCATTCTAGGGTGTTTTATATGGATGTATGTGCTGACAGTTATCTGCTGAAAGAATTTTTTTTTTTTGACATATGAACAAGACACTAAGTAGATTGGATTATATACACTCATTCTTAAACTGCCCAGAAGTGTATTAAACTAGCAAGGAAAAAAGAAAAAAAAAAAAAGCTTGAGGTTTGGGAGAAGGTGTGGTATATTTCAATATGAGTTGTTTCTGGATTTATGATTTCTTGGTTTCTGTCCTGGGGAGGCATGGATGGTATTCTTATTTTCCTCAGAATGCCATTGGAATCAAGAACACCAGGTTTTTCAAGTCTGTGTGTCTGCATATGAGACTTTACATATAGTATATACAAAATGTCCACAATATATGGCTTTACACAGTTGTATCTAGCTTGCTTTTCCCTTTTAACATAACACAGAGGTGGACTACTCACCTTGAAAAATAAAGAGGTATTCTTGGATGTAGATCCACAAAAAGTGCTCGCTTAGGGGAACTTGTGTTTAATTCTTTTGTTGATTGGGGGTACATATTCACGTAATCTCTGAGGCCTGTATTCCTTCTTTCTATGGATAGGTCACTGTTAATTAGCTCTGCCTGTCATCCATGTCATCCCCCCGGCCCGCACCTCTAGTACTGTAGCATTTTTAAGATGTGTTCAAATTGTGCATTTTATTTGTGAGGCAGATAATTTTTTCTTAGTGCATATTGGGCAGAATATAATCAAAGAACAGTTGCTTAAATGGTAAGGATGTCTTTAGTGGAAGTGTGGAGTATTGCATGGTGTATACTAGTGTCTAGGGGTTTATAATCTCAACAGTATCAGTATAGATTAATTTAGAAAATGATAGCTATAGTAAAACTGTTCTGTGGAAGTGTATGTTCCAAAAGACTGCATGTTATTACCTTTTGTTTTGAACTGTGTAGTGACCAGATATTCTAATTCCATAGTTGAAAAGTTCTCTTTGTTTACTTGAATAATTTTTAGAAGATTAATTAGACGCATTGTGTGTTTTTGGTTGGAGTTAGGGACAGAAGAATGGACATGGTGGTTTTGTGTTTAAACTTGGGTGCAGAAAAGTCCCTAGACAGATCTGTATTAGACACCAGATTTGGAAGTGAGTTGGAAGAGGTAGGGACACAGGGTGTGGTCATGGGGAAGATTGGAGTATGAGTGGGATGAGGAAGGGGAAATGTGGATGGAAGCGGTATGGTAATTGGAAATGAAAATGCTTTGGTCACCAGCTCTCAGTCAAAATATGAGAGGTGGACACATGGTTAAGGACTAGTGAAATTAATGTGAACAGGTGGTGGGTGAGTTAAAGAAGACATTCTGTCTTGAGGTGTGTTGTGGAGTGTAAGTGCAGTGGAGTCTTATAGAGAAGTTTTAAAGATAATAGGATAAGAGCTGTGGTGCAATTCCAAATTAAAGTTTAGAGGAAATGGCAGCAACTTTCAGCAAAATTGGTGTTCCATCTCTTTGCACCACATGAGCTCTTTCTTCTGCTAAGCCCAAAGGCACCTTCTCAGTCAGGTAAAGGGTGGTGTTTCATGGTGTCTCTTTGTAGCAGGCCATGGAGACTCAATACACCTTCTTTTATTGGGATTGCCACAACAAATGCATTCCTTGGGACTGATTTTTTGTCACCCTTTTCAGCTCCCATCTTCTTGTTGACTTATTCTTGGAAAAACACTCTCACACGCCCTTCTCTTTTAAGAGTTTTTGCTCCTGATACATATGGGGGAGGTTGCATTAAATCATAAAGAATTTATTAATAGTGCTGCCTGGGGAATAAGACCTTTTTCATTTGCTGAGAGGCTAATGAAGGGCCCCTCTCATCAAATCCAAGCTCCTCTAAAAAATGCCTTCAAGGACGAAGGGCATGTTGATCTCTAGAAAACCAACTGTGCTCTGTGGGTAGGCATGGGCTTTAGAATCAAAGTCCTGGGTTTAAAACCTGACTTTATAACTTTATGATTTTTTGCAGTTTATGTCTCTGCCTCTTTATCTTAAAAAATGAGTATCTTAGAGTTGCTTTGAGGTTTAGTGAGGTCTAATGCCTGTCAAGCCTTTGGCACAGTGCCTGACCATGGTAATTACATTTACTAAGGGCTGACTTCTCAGCCTTGAATGAAGGAGTATTGGTGGCAGATTAATAGATGCAGACTATCTTGCATCAACAGGGCAGTTAGCATTTATGGTAATCTCCAGACTAGTGTTACCTAGTTAGTTGATGAGGTTTCTGACTAGCCTTTGGCCAATTTGGCTATTTACTAGAGCCAGTCCCTAGTTCAGCAGGCATTTGGTAAGCACTCCGTTGTGTCTTGAGCTCTGCTAGGAATGATATACCCTGCTCTGGCTTTTGCCCTAAGAAAGCTAGAAGGGGAGGCAGACTAATAAATGGCCAAAACATCATGAGGAAAGAAGTGCTATGGGAGATCATCACAGAGGACTGTGAGAGCACTGACAGGGCATCTTACCGAGACCGGGAGTGGAGGATGGCCAGGAAGGTTTCTCTGGGGAGGTGGTTATGAAAGATGAGCAGGAGTTAGCTATGTGAAGGTGGTGAGGAAGGGCTTTCCAGGCAGTGGGAACAGCTTGTGCAGAGGCAGAGAGGAGTGAGAGAGCATTGCTGAGTCCACCAAATGGGGAATCCAGCTCAGTATGTTAGCTGCAGTGTATGGTATGAGAGAAGATGAAGCCGGGGAGATGGACGGGGCCTATTATGAACATGATTGTCATGCTATTGAGTTGGATTTTATCCTGGAAGAAGTTGGGACTGCTTCGTGGTTGACAGATATTTATGTTGCAAAACACTTGCTCTGGCAGTAGTATGGAGGAGGCTTGGAGGGTGTAAGCATGGAAGCAGAGTCCAGGTAGAGCATGTAAACCTTTTTGGGCCATGGATCCCTTTGGCAATTTGATGAAGCCCATGCACCCCTTCTCAGAATAGTGCATAAAATAAGATGCCTATGAAGTTTATGTAGGGACCAGTAGGTCTAAACACATTTCTTTGTATCCATGGACTATGGGGCCTGTGGACCCTAGATGAAGCAGCCCTGAGTGAATGCTGTGTAAGGAGAACTGAAAATTAATGTAGGCAGAAACCTGGGTATTTTAGTCCGTGTGGGCTGCTATAACAAAATAGACTGGGTGGCTTACAAACAACAGACATTTATTTCTCACAGCTGTGGAGGCTGGAAGTCCAAGATAATGGCGTCAGCAGATTTGGTATCTGACAAGAGTCTTATTCCTCAAAGATGGTGTGTTTTCACTGTGACCTCACACACTGGAAGGGATAAGGGACCTCTCTCCAGCCTCTTTTTTTTAAGGGCACTAATCCAATTCATGAGGGCAGAGCTCACATGATCTAATCACCTCTCAAAGGCGCATCTTCAAATACCATCACATTGGGCATTAGGATTCAACAGGAATTTTGGAGTGGCGATGGGGGTGGGGCACAGACATTTAAGTCCCTAGTACTGGGGCAGTGAGGACTGAAGAGGAGGGCTTGAGTATAAGAGCAGAGACAGTGGATGAAGGATGAAGAGGAGGTGGAAAGGAGAAGAGAGGCAGCAAGATTTCTGACATGGGCAACTGTGTGAAAGGTGGTGTCATTTATTCCTAAGTCCAAAGTGAAATTGTAGAAGCAACCACTAATGCCATCTGTTAGTGGTGTGCAGAGTTTTGTTTGGTAGATGAGAGTTTATTATACTTTGGAAGTTAAGTTGAAATGACTCTGTCTAGAAGATGATGAGTGGATTGTGGAGAAGAGATGACTGATTTTAGATAGGTCGAGTATATTTTTTGGTGAATTAGATAGCACAGCAGTGTGCTTTTATAGTGTATCCCTTTTAAACTTTTTATTGAAGTATGACATACATAGTGAAAAATGCATAAATCTTCAGAGTATAGCAAAATGAATTTTCACAAGTGACTAGACCGATGTAACCAGCACTTGTATCAAGAAGTAGTGTTCCTAGCCCCTAATAAACGCCCTCCTCTCCTTTTCCAGTCACTGCCCTCCTCAAGGGTGATTACCATCCTGACTTCTAACACCATAGTTTACCTTATATTTTTTCTTTCTACTTATTGTTTCCACTTTTTAATTGAGGCGCAATTAGTTTACCACACACATTTCAAGTGTATACTTTGATGGATTGAAAAGTACTTTATTTTTTAGAGCAACATTAGATTCACAGCAAAACTATCAACATTCCCCACCAGAGTGGTTTCTTTGTTACTGTTAGTGAATCTGCATTGACACATCATTATCACTCAGGAGTCCATAGTTTAAAATAGGGTTCACTCCTGGTGTACATTCTGTGGGTTTTGACAAGTGTATAATGACATGTATCCACCATTATCGTATCATACAGAATGGGTTCACTGTCCCCAAAAATTCTCCGTGCTGTGCCTATTCATATCCTACTCCCTAGCAATCACTGATCTTTTTATGGTCTCCATAGTTTTGCCTTTTTCAGTATATCATAATGATTGGAATTATACAGCATGTAGTCTTTTCAGATTGTCATTTTTTACTCAGTAATATGCGTTTAAGGTTCCTCCAGTCTTTTCATGGCTTGATAGTTCATTTCTGTGTAGTACTAAATGATAATTGTTTGGATGTACTACACTTTATCAGTTCACTTACTTAAGGACATCTTGGTTATTTTTAAGTTTTGGTAATTACGAATATAGCTGCTATAAACATTTATGTGCAGGTTTTTGTGTGGAGGTAAGTTTTCAGCGTGGTAAAACCAAGGAGTTGTGATTGCTGGATTGTATGTTAAGAGTGTGTTTAGTTTTGTAAGAAACTGTCAAACTGTTTTTCAAAGTGGCTATACCGTTTTGCATTCCTACCAGCAGCGAATCAGTTTCTGTCGCTCCATATCCTTACCTGCATTTGGTGGTGGTGTTTTGGATTTTAGCCATTTTAATAGGTGTGTAGTGGTATCTCATTTTAATTTGCAATTGCGGAATGATGTTGGTATCTTTACAGATGCTTCTTTACCATCTGAACATCTTTTGTGAGGTGTTCAGGTCTTTCACCTATTTTTAAATCAGGTTTGTTTTCTTATTGTATAGGTTGGTCAAAAAGGCCTTTATAGTTTTGCCATACCATGGCTCTTAGTAGTACTTAGTTGTCTTCAACTTCATTGAAACAATTTTGTTACATTGTGTTGTGACAGCTGTCATATCAGCAGTGCATTTATAAAAAACATCAAAATTGGTGAATTTTTGTGCAGGTATTTAATAAATATTGAAGATGAAAGAAAATATGCAACATTTTGGACGTATTATGCCTTATCATTTCAAGAAAGGTAAAACTGCAACTGAAATGGGAAAAAAGATTTGTGTAGTATATGGAGAAGGTACTGTGACTGATTGAACATGTCAAAAGTGGTTGCGAAATTTCTTGGTACTATTCACATTTTGGCCAAACAATTCTTTGCTGCGGGGCCGTCTTATGCGTTGGAAGATGTTGAGCAGCACCTCTGGCCTCTACCCACTAGGAGCCAATAGTGGGAGATAGCTGATATACTCAAAATATCCAAATCAGTAAAGTTATTGGTAAAAATGAGAAATACGTCTTTAATTTTAAGGAAAAATCCTAACAGATTTTTTGACCAATCCAGTATTTTTTTTTTGTTTGTTTGTTTTTAATACTCACCCTAGGACATGCTTATTGATTTTAGAGAGAAGGTAAGGGAGGGGGAGAGAGGGGAAGAGAAACACTTGATATGAGAGAGAAACATTGATTGGTTACCTCTTATTCACGCCACGACGGGGGTGACCAAACCTGCAACCTAGGCGTGTGTGCTGACTGGGAATGGAACCCACAACCTTTCAGTGGGACAACAGTCCAACCAACTGGGCCACACTGGCCAGGGCATTACTGTATTTTAAAAGTTCTTTTATATTTTGGATAATAGTCCTCTGATTATCAGATATGTCTTTTGCAAATATTTTCTCCCATCTGTGGCTTGTCTTCTCATTCTCTTAGTTTGATGAATTTGCATATGCATACACTTGGGTAACTACCACCTACCAAGGTTGATATATAGTTAGTATATTTCCAGCAACTCAAGCAGGAGTCTACTTGTGCCTTGTCCCAGTTGATAACCCCAACCTGTTCTGACCTGTGTCATCATAGATTAGTTTTGCTTGTTTTAAAATTTTATGTACATGGAATCATGTAATATTTACTCTTGTGTTTAGTTTCTTTCCCTCAGCATTATGGCTGAGATTCATCTACATTTTTGTAGAGAATAATGATTTTTTATTGGTATATGGTATTTTATTGTGTAATAGCATAACTTATCTGTTTGGCTTTTGGAGTTTTTTCGTTTAGGAATATTATGAATAATGCTGCTATGAACATTCTTGTATGTATCTTTTGGTGGACATAGCATTCATTTCTATTGGGTATATACCTGGCAGTAGAATTACTGAGTTTTAAGGTATACGTATATACTGTAGGTTAGATTTAGTAGGTACTGCCAGTTTTCTAAAGTGGTTGTATCAGTTTACATTCTCAGCACCAGTATATGAGGGTTCCGGCTATTCCACACCTTTGTCTGTACTTGATACTGACTGTCTCTTTCATCTTAGTTTTGTATAGGTAATATTGTATTGTGGCTTTAATGTGCATTTCCTTAATGACTGATGAAATTGAGCACCTTTCTTTGTTGGCTCTTTGGCTAAACTTTGTTGTTTTCTATTGGGTTGCTTGCATTTTTCTTATTCATTTGTAGGAGTTCCTTATATATTCTGGATATGAATCCTTTTTCAGATAGCATGTAAATGTACCTGTATAGCTTTGTAGTATCTTAAATCCTTTTAAAAAAAATTTCCAAAAATGTATTTATGTACTAAAACATTCAGATAACACAAATGGGTATACAGTTAAAGGGATGTCTCCCTCCTAAGTGATAAACTTAGTCTAATTTTGTAGTGAAAATTATGGTTAAGTTTCTGAAGTATATTTTCACAGGTTTCCTGTGCATACACTGCATTTATTTTTTTTCTAACACAAATGATAGCATACTACTCACCATACTGTACCTTGCTTTTTTTTTTCTTTTTTAAAAAAAGGCTTCATCCCTTTTTTTAAAAAAAAAGATTTATTTTTAGAGAGAGGAGAAGGGAGGGAGGGAGAGAAACATCAATCGGTTGCCTCTTGCATGCCCCCAGCTGGGACCTGGCCCACAACCCAGGCATGTGCCCTGACCGGGAATCAAGCCATTGACCTTTTGGTTCGCAGGCTGATGCTCAATCCACTGAGCCACAGCAGCCAGGGCTGTACCTTTCCTTTTTTTTTTTTTTTTAAACTTAGTTATATTTTATCTTTCCAAGTTATCATATCCATTTCTAGCTGCTGCTTTTATTTTTTTTCTTAGCTGCTGCTTTTAAATAGTAGCACAGTATTATTCTATAAAGTGCATATACTAGATTTAATTTAACCAAGTTTTTAGTGACTTCTTGATGGGTATTATTACTCTACAAAAGTGGTGCCAGACATGTTGAATTTTAGGGCTATGGGCCCTAAATGTGGAAAAACCTTAGGTGTTTGAAGTTTAGGATCAAAAGGGTGAGCCAGGGCATACCATTTAGGGTGACGTTGAGTACATATTGAATAGGTAATAGCTAATGGAGCATGTAAGTTCACATGGGAAGTACTGGAGTAGGAATGGGGTTGTCAGAAACACTATGGTAGACTTTTCTAAAAAACACATTACTGCTGTTTCCCCCAGTTCCAGTTTAGCGTGTCCAGGGTGGGATTTGGGCAATGTATTCTTGCTTTTTTTCCTTCCATCCCTTGACTACTACCCCTGCGTATCATTTTCCTTTTGAGATCCACTTGCATAGAGTGAGAAGATAGGTGAGGATGGAACCCTGAGAAACACAAGTAGAAAAAGAGGAGTTTGGGATGGAGATGGATGGACTGAAATAGGAGAAATTAGGTGAGTGCAGGATCACTGAAACCAAGAGAGGGGATAGTTTAATGAAGTGGCAGTAGGCTGGTGCTGTAGAGTAGTCGATTAAGTTGATGATTGGGTTTTTTTTGCTGCTTTAAAAGTGCTAGAAGAATTTAAATAATGCCTTAACCATATTGTGTATCTCAGCAGAGTTCTGACCCAGCATGATAGGGTACCAGGATACCTTTTGTGAAAAATTGCCATAATTACATCCCATGTGTATCAGAAATTAGCCACTTCTATTAATAATCCAATAATCATGAGTTAAGAATCTGTTTATAATTTTGGTTTCTATTTTCTTCCAGCAATAAATTAAGTTTTAAGTTTCTATGTCAGATTTTTAAAAAACAAAACTTGAACTTCTAACATTTTAGGTTTGAAGAGGTGCTTTGTCTTTATAGTCTCTAGATTCTTGTAGACAAGATTGCATTCCCCTCATCTGTCTTGATATTTTACTTAGTTTTATAGATTTAATCCTCCTCTTTTGTTTTTCTAGAAAGAAGTTCCTTTTATTTAGTCAGGACTTTTATCCTTGTAAATATTCAGATGTCTTTTCTGAAGTCTTTTCAATGGTGTTGTCTTTTTTTGAAGTGCATCTATGTTGTTGAAAAGACAACATATCCTTCTCCCCTCCACTCTTTCAAGGGGGTGTAGGTTGGGATGGGTAGAAAGGAACTGATCATGTGGGAGGTAATGAAATTTGTTTCTTAAAAATAAAGCTCTATATATTGAATTTAGGAAAAATTAGATGAGGCATGAAATAAGATGTGGGAGCAGACTTCTTGGCTAATACTGATTTACGCTGTTCATTCACAGTTGTGGGTTGTATGTGTTAGAATAAGAAGGCAGGAAGGACATAGTCCACACATGCTGCAATTGCGATTTAAGGTCAAATTGCATTTTTCAGTTACAGTATTATGAAAATATTTCATGCATGTTATTGCCTATAAAGCCTGTATTTAGCTATGTGACTGCTATATTATGACTTTAAGGAACTTTATTTTAGTATTTGAATTCTGTGATCAAAGAGTTATGTCATTTGGATTTATAGTTGAGCTCTTATTAAAGGACCATTTATGGTATATAACAATTATATACCATTGTGTTACTGGTAGATATGTTAATATTAAATATGTGCTAATGGTAAGTATACACAAAGATACATATTAAGTTTGTTTAAAATTACATCGTTACAGTTTAATAGTCTCAACTATAATGGCATATTGCTGTTGCTTCAGGCCAGGAAGGTGAGATTAAGGCTATTTTGACTTCTGCTGGATCTGCACACAAGGACAACATGCTATATTTTTACCCAGTAAGATTGGAAAGCTGGAGCTTGGGCTCGTGGCTCAGACAGAATTAGATGTCTCTTTGTAGGGTTGCTGAAACTTGTTTTAGTGAAACCTTGGGATTGTCATTTTATAGTTTTGAAAGGTATTGAAAATTTTCGAATATGGCTTTAATACAACAACATCATTGACTAGAAAGTAAGTTTCAACTGCTAGTTCTTCATCAATTTTTTTGCCTTTTTTATATTGAGATAATTTACATAATATAAAATTCATCCTTTTAATATGTACAATGTTGTGACTTTTAGTGTATTCAAAAAGATCGTGCAACTGTTACTATCATCTAATTCCAGAAAATTTCACCTTAAAAAGAAACCTTCTACCCATATGCAGTCATTCCATGTTTCTCTATCTCTCTGGCAACCACAAATCTGTTTTTGTTGATTTGTTAATTCTGAACATTTCACATAAATAGAATCATAATATATATATATGGCCTTTGTGTCTGACTCTTCACTTAGTATAATATTTTCAAGGTTTATTCATGTTGTAGCATGCATTATTATTTTATTGCCTGTTATGGCTGAATATTCTATTGTCTGGATGTACCACATTTTGTTTATCATCTCACCAGTTGATGGACATTTGGGTTGTTTTCTATTTTTTGGGTATTAAGAATAATACTATGAACATTTGTGTACAAGTTTTTGTTTGAATATGTGTTTTCAATTCTGTTGGACATCTATCTAGGAGGGGAATTGCTGGGTCATATGGTAACGCTATTTAACTTTTAGAGTAACTGGCTAGACTTTTTCAGAGCAGCTGTATGTTTAACATTCTCACCAGCAATGTATGGGAGGTTCCAGCTTTCTCCACATCCTTGGTAACATTTGTTATTGTTTACCTTTTTGATAGCCATCCTAGTGGATGTGAAGTGGTATCTTGTAGTTTTGATTTGCATTTGCCAGTGATTAATGATGTTGAGCATTGTTTCATTGGCCATTTGTATATCTTTGGAGAAGTGGCTGTTCAAATCCTGTGCCCATTTTTAAGTTGGGTTATATGTCTTTTTATTGTGAAATTGTAGAAGTTCTTTTTATATATGTATTCAGGATACTAGTTTCTTATTAGATAATGATTTGCAAATATTTTCTCCCATTTCTCACTTTCTCACTTTTTTCCCCTCACTTTTTTTGGGGATAGTGTCCTTTGGAGTGCAAACGTTTTTAATTTTGATGAAGTCCAGTTTATCTTTTTCTTTTTGGCTGCTTGTGCTATTGCTGGCATGTCTAAGAAAATGTTACCTTAAATACAAAATCATGAAGATTTACAGCTCTTTTTTCCCACATGTCTTACAGTTTTAGCTCTTCTCTTACATTTAAATCTTTGCTCTATTTTCAGTTCTTTTTCATATATGGTGCGAGATAGGATTCAAACTTCATTCTTTTGTATGTGGATATCTAATTGTCCCCATACCACTTGTTGATAAACTGTTCTTTGCCCAGAATTTTATTGGCCTTCTTTTTGCAAATCAGTTAACCGTAAATGTAAGTTTATTTCTGGACTCTCAGTTTCACTCTGTTGATCTACAGTACCTATCTTTATGCCGCTGTCTTGAGTACTTACTTTATAATATTGATAAGTTTTGAAATCAGGGAGTGTGAGTCCTCCAACTTTGTTCTTTTATATCAGGATTGTTTTGGCTAATTTTGGTCCTTGCATTTCCATATGAATTCTAGGAACAGCTTGTCAATTTCTGCAAAGAAGCTAGCCAGGAATTTGATAAGGGATTGCATTACATTTGTAGGCTAGTTGAGGAGTGTTACCTTGTTAACAATATTTATTTCTTCAATCCTTGAGCATTGGGATATCTTTCTGTTTATGTCTTCAGTTTCTTTCAACAGTGTTTTATAGTTTTCAGTGTATATCTTGTACCTCTTTTGTTAAATTTATTCGTATTTTATTTGCTTTGATACTGTCATAAGTGGAATTGTTTCTTAATTTCATTTTCAAAGTGGTCATTGATAGTGTATAGAATTACAATTGATTTTTGTGTGTTGATCTTTTATCCTGTTGAACTTATTAGCGCCAATAGTTTTTTTTTTTAGTGAATTTCTTAGGGTTTTTCTACATACAACACCATCTCATTTGCAAATAGGGATGGTTTTACTTCTACCTTTCCAATCTGAAAGCTAGGTTGTCTTTTTTATTTTTCTTTTGCTTAAATGCCCTGGCTAGAACCTCCAACACAAGGTTGAATAGAACTGATGAGAGCAGAGATTCTTGTCTTGCTCCAGGTCCCAGTGGTGAAAGACTGAAAGCTTTCCCCCTAAGTAATGAATTTAGCCGTGATGCCTTTCATCAGGTTGAAGAAGTTCTGTCTATTCTTAGTTTGTTATGTTTTTTTTCTTCCCCCCATGAAAGATTGTTAAATTTGGTTAATTGCTTTTTCTGTATGTATTAAGGTTGCCATGTGGTTTTTGTTCTTTAAGCTATCAATGTATGATCTATTACTTTGGTTGATTTTCTGATACTAAACCAACCTTGCATTCCGGGGATAAATTACGCTTGGTCTTTCAGTGTATAATCCTTTTTATTTGTTGCTGGCTTTGGTTTGCTGGTATTTTACTGAGGAATTTTTTTTGTGTCTTTATAAGAGATTTTGGTCTCCAGTGTTTTTGGTGATATTTTTGGTTTTGGTATCAGAATAATAACTAACCTCATAGATTGAACTGGGATGTGTTCCTTCCTCTTCCTTTTTGAAAAAGTTTGTGAAGAATTTATATTTGGTAGAATTTATCAGTGAAACCATCTGTGCCTGGGCTTTTCTTTGTAGAAAGTTTTTCAATTACTAATTCCCTATTTCTCAATTGTTTTCCTCTTCTTTATGTGATTACTTTCTGCTTACATCATTATTTTATTCCTTCTGCTTGCTCCTTTTCTCATGTTTTAAGGTAAATTAGTTAGATGTGAGATCTTTCTTTCTTTTGTTTCTTTTTCTTTTTTTAAGAGGGGAAGGGAGTGAGAAAGAGAAATGGAAGAGGGTAATGATAGTCCCTATTCCAAAGAGGAGACTCCAGGTAAGCCTTAATTTTTTTAGTACTAGCTTAAAGGAAAGGGACTTATTTCTCTAATGTCTAATTTTTTTTTCTGCTAACGTTTTATCTTGAAAAAATTTTATGATACAATTTTCAGTCATCATGAAAAAGAAAAACTGGAAGAGTTCTTTACAAATTGTAGAGCCATTTACCTACCACCTAGATTCTGTAATATTTTGCTTTAGTTACTTTTTATCCTGCTATTAATCTATTAATCCATCTTTTAAAAAATTTTTCTAAGGAAATTGCAGACATCAATACATTTTACCCATGCACGTCAACATGCGTATTATTAGAGTTGAACATTTTTTAAAAATTTTGAAGTATAATTTACACGCAGTTAAAGACACAGATCTTAATACTGTTTGATGAGTTTTGACAAGTGTACATATGTGTGTACGTAACCTTTATCATATTCCAAACCTTTATCAATATAAATAGGGGTGAAGCAAAAGTAGGTTTACGGTTGTCTGTATGGAAAAAAACAATAACAACAAATAATACAAGAATAAACTGTTTTGTGTACTCACAACTGTAATCTGACTTTTACCACATCCTGCATACTGTACTGTACCACATTATATGTTATTCAGACTTCAGAAAGCTCCCCTCATGTCCCGTTCCAGTCAACCTGCCACCCCCCTTCCCTCCCCAGGCAACCACTGCTCTAATTTTTCCCCCACTGTAGATTAGTTCTGCCTGTTGGAAGTCATATAAATGGAATCATATTGTATGTTCTCTTTCTGGTTAAGTCTCATTTGACTCAGTGTCATGTTTCTGATTTTGTCAGTGTTGGGTGTGTCATTAGTGCATTCCTTTTTGTTACTGCATAGTACAATATTATCAAATGGTATTTCATTGTGTGATTATAACACCATTTTTTGGGTCTTTTCTATTTGTAGACACCCTAATTTGCTTCTTAAATAATAATTTATCAGCAAACCTGGCATCAGGAAGTAGAATAGAATAGATTGTAATTTTTTCTTCTTTTTTATATTGTAATTTTCTTAGATAAATTTATATTCTGGCCTTACCTTTTCTGGCTGCCTCAGTTTGATTTTAGGTATGGTTTGGGAGATGCCCTGGCCCCATGAACACCCCATTTCCAAACCATTGCATCCATTATGTATTGATTTCTACTAAGGAATGGTTTTTAAAATCTTAACACCTTTAGCTCACTGTGCCCTATGAGGGTGTATTTTCTTTTTTTTTAAACAAAACTGTACCTGTCCTCACATGTGATCCAATTTTGTAAAATAACACCTGTCTCCCTGAAGCGGAAGGCAGTATTAAGAACTAATAGAGTTTTTAGAAGTTCTATTTTATTGATTATGCTACTACAGCCGTCCCAGTTTTCCTCCCTTTGCCCACCTCCACTCCCTCAGGCAGTCCCCACACCATAAGTTTTTTGGCTACTCCATTTCCCATATGGTACTTTACATCCCCATGGCTATTCTGTAACCACTTATTTGTATTTCTTAATCCCCTCACCTCTTCACCTGTTCTCCTCTCACCCCCTTCCCATCTGACAACCATCAAAACACTCTCCTTATGCATAATTCTGTCTCTGTTCTTCTTATTTGCTTAGTTTGTATTTTTAGATTAAATTGTTGACATATACATATTTATTGCCATTTTGTTCGTAGTTTTGATCTTCTTACATAAGTCCCTTTAACGTTTCATGTAGTAATGGTTTTATAATGACGAACTTCTTTAGTTTTTTCTTGTCTGGAAAGCTCTTTGTCTGCCTTTCCATTTTAAATGATACCTTTCCTGGCTGGTGTGGCTCAGTGGATTGAGTGCCAGCCTGCGAACCAAAGGGTCGCTGGTTCTATTTCCAGTCAGGACACATGCCTGGGTTGCGGGCCAGGTCCCCAGTTGGGGATGCACGAGAGGCAACCACAGATTGATGTTTCTCTTCCTCTCTTTCTCCCTCCCTTCCTTTCTCTCTAAAAATAAATAAATAAATAAATGTTTAAAAAACAATGATAGCTTTTCAGGATGATACCCAGCCAACTGAGCCTTACAGGTCAGGGCTACAGGTCAGGGTATAACTTTTATATAAGCATTTATGTTGTGTTTGATGTAAGTGATTTAGAGGTGATTTAACGTATAGGGGAGGATGTATATAGATTATATGCAAATATTACACAATTTTATATAAGGCACTTGAGCATCCCAGGATTTTGGTATTCAAGAGGGCTCTGAACCAATCCCCTGTTGATATTGAGGGATAACTGTATTACACTGCTTTAAAAAGAACTCCACATTGATTTCTCTTTCCTCCATCTCCTGCTCAAGTTGCTCTGTATTATTGATATATCCAGCATGGGTAATCCTTTGTTATATTTCACTAATCCATTTTTTGTGTTATTTTTAACTTTAACTTTACTGACCTGTACTTATATTTTTCTATATTTACCTAATTTTTATAGAACCCTTTCTGATTTATCAGTTCATTTTGTATCTTGATTTTTGTATCTGTATTTTTCTATGAGGGATGAAACCTAAATTGAAGTATTTGGGTTTAGTAAAAGGAAAAACTTGAATCTGAGATCGTAGGACTTCAATAAGTGTTTTGGAAGAGGTGTTAGTAGTTGGAGCTTGCTTAACCTTTGTTTTTGTCCTTTTAGGAAATTAGATAAACTGAGGGTTGGAAAGGGCTCCTGGAAGTGCTTATAGGTAACAGTGAGTTCTCAACACTTAATGATACATGAGAGAACAACCTAAACAGAACCCTGTGATAATTTTAAAACCTTACAGTTTTCCTTGTGGAAATTTCCTTTCCACTTTGACACTTTACCTGACATTAATAATCAGAAGCAGAACGTAATGTTGTGTATTTCATCTTTTCCTATGTGTCTCCTGATGGAATTTCTTAGGAACAAGGAATTGGTCTAATGAGAAGAGGCTAGAGACGTAGATAGTATATGAAAACTTATAAATATTCAAGGGAGGAATTATTTTTACTTTTCTGCCCTGCATGTTCTGATTTGATTTACTGCCACTCTTTTGTATGCATCCAAGTATCTTGCCAATTTTCTTAGATTTGGGAGTGTGGAAGAGTCCTCATGGAGAACATCATGGAAAATGGTTTGCAAGGGGACCTAGCACAGAGTTGCTGGAGGCTTGGGAATTCTCAAAACTATTTTCCTCCTACCCTAGTAGCTTTCAAAGCGTGAAAGAAGTTGTCAAAGCAGTTCCAAGGTAGTTCTTCCCTTGTTGGGCATGGTGCTAACAGGGAATGCCACACAGTGCAGGAGCATGTAGCTGGTGGGGTTAGAAAGAGATGCGCGTTAGAGCATAGGCTTTACTCATTGTTAGAAATAGGTACCGATTTGGGGGGCCCGACACCCTCCTTCATTCTATGAAAGCATAGCTAAGAATGGCATTTGCTGTCATTCTTCATGTACCAAAAAGTCATTTAAAAGTTGTTAGGACTATAGTGGCTTGCTTTTTTTGTCCCAAAGGAAATATCTTTTTAAATTTTTAAAAGTATTACTTATTTCAAGCAATTCATAACTGTATAAAGCATAAAGGTGTTATCTTGCTCCTTCCCAAGTACTCCTTTCTGGAGATGACTACCTCCTGGTATCTAACCTTTCAGACCAGAGGGTTTTCTTTGGTGTAAAGAATAAATATCACTTTGGTATACTCAAGGACTTTGATTTTTATAACCTTTCTTTATAGAACTTGACTGACATTTAAAAAAATTTTTTGATGGTTTGTATTTCTTACGAGGAATTAGGACACTTTGGGCTTCCTTTTTATGTTCTGAGAGTTGACAGAATGTTCTGTTAAAAACCTATCCCCAAAATTTACAACTCCTGAGTTTTTATTTCCTTCTTTAAGTGAAACAGTGTTTTGGCTGTTGTGTGGTGAAAGGCTTGAAAGCTGGAGCTGTGATCTGGTGGCTTTTTTCTGTTGCTAGCAAACAAGCCACTCTAAAACTTAGGGTCTTAAAAAACAGTGATCATTTCTCACAGCGGATAGGCACAGCTGGAAACTGGCATAGCATCACTTCTGCCATACTCTACTGGTCAAGGCAGTTACAGAGCCTGCCCAGATCCAAAGGGGAGGCAGTTGGCCTTCATTTCTCAATGAGAGGAGTAGCAAAGAGTTTGGGGCTGTCTTTAATCTTCTGCTGGTGGAGTGACTGATGCAGTGGCAGTTATGGGAGGGAGAGGTAACTGAAATAATAGAACACCCTATCATCACTAATTTTTTTTTTTTAAGAAATTTTCTGGGTTAAAATTTACCATGCCTGATCACAGCTCCAGGGTAAACTTATTTTGTTGTAAAGGGACAAACATGAATAAAATTTGGTTATGGAAAAGTTTTTAATGATGCAGATAAAAAAATAAACTCTAGAAGAAGAATATCAGATTTCCTAGTCCCCCCTCCTCACAAGGAAACATACATACATAGCTTATTCTTTTAATAACTAACTTATGTTGCATTTCTTACTGAGTACTACGATAACTCGAAGAATTTAAGAAAATGGTTTCTGAAGCAGGATTACATATTATTGTATGTATCATCAAGGGAGCCAAGTATGTTGGTCCCCACTCCTTCAGAGACTTGCTAGGCCAGACTTGTTCCTTCTCTGTAACTCAGTACCCTCTAAACATATCCTTTAGAAACTGTAACATGTTTTGGGAAGTGATAAAGTGTGGATGGAAACCAGCATGGTTCATAATTTTCCTGATTCTTTATCTTAAAATGAGCCCTTGCTTATCCTTCAAGATGCTTACCTTTCAGAAATTTAGACTAATGGTGAGGTTTTTTCTTTTCTGGATAGATTTTAAAAATGAAATTCTCCTGTTGGAATTTGTTTTAGAATTTGAACTGCCTTGTGTTCTGGGGTGTGTTTAGCATTCTTCACCTCTGTCCCTATGCTCTTGCGATTCCCTCTGTTACAGTATGTCTCCCATCACATACCCGGACCCTTAAAATACCTGTGAAACTTTTTCTGATCCCACGTTAATGTTGGTTTTCACTTGTTCCTCTTTTAGCAGTGACTTGTATGTACATGTCTGAGTTTATTGTAAGCTGTTTCAGTGCTGAGAACATCTCGGTCATCTTTATTTCCTCCACAGCATCTCACACTGTGCTTTAGTGAGTGCCTTGAGTGGAATACACTCCTCATTGCACAATGTTCCACTGAACTCAAGGCTTAGCAGAAACTAGTGAGCGTTATAAAAAAGTAGAAAATGATGATAATAAGAAAGTCATCGAGCATCTAATGACAGCTAATATTTCTATAACACTATACAGTATACAAACTCTTTTACCTAGTTTAATTGTACACTTTGGACTGCTTTTGGGAGGGTTGCAGGTATTTTCTCTTCTCCCTAACAACTGAGTGGAGAGAGTCAGGAACTTGGCTCCAGCTTATTCATCTAGAAAGAAGTGGAGCTGGAACTCAAATCTAGTATGTACGTGTTTGAGGAAATCATGTAATTTATTCTTGTGGTTTTTATTCAGGTAGGTTCTGCTTTAAGAAGAAGCAATATCTGAGATACAAGATAAATTGAAAGACCAACCCAGAGCAATTTATAAATTCAACACAATCCCTATTAAAATACCAATGACATATTTCACAGATATAGAACGAACATTTAAAAAATTTATATGGAACCATAAACAACCCTGAATAACTGCAGTAATTTTGAGAAAGAAGAACAGAGTAGGAGGGATCACAATACCTGACCTCAAACTATATTACAAGGCCACTGTAATCAAAACAGTCTGATACTGGCATAAGAACAGACACATAGATTAGTGGAACAGAATGGAGAGCCCAGAAGTAAACCCATGCCGCTATGGTCAATTAATATTTGAGATAGGTGCAGAAACATAAAATGGAGTAAAAACAGCCTCTTCGACAAATGGTGTTGGGAGATCTGAACAGCTACATGCAAAAAAAAAAAAAAAAAAAAAAAAAAAAATTCGACCACCAGCTTACACCATACACAAGAATAAACTCAAGATGGATAAAAGACTTAAATATAAGTTGCGACACCATAGAAGTCCTAGAAGAGAACATAGGCAGGAAATTCTTAAATATTCCACGCAGCAGTATTTTCACTGATATGTCCCCTAAAGCAAGGGACATAAAGGAAAAAATAAACAAGTGGGACTTCATCAAAATAAGAAGCTTCTGCATGGCTAAAGAAAACATCAGCAAAATGAAAAGGGAACAAACCATATGGGAATATATATTTGCCAGTGATACCTCAGACAAGGATTTGATCTCCAAAATATATAAAGAACTCTTAAGACTCCATTCCATGAAGACAAACAATCCAGTTAAAAAATGGGCAAAGGACCTGAACATACACTTCTCCAAGGAAGACATACACAGAGCCTAGAGACATAAGAAAGGATGTGCAGCATCACTAGCCATCAGAGAGATGCAAATTAAAACCACAATAAGATACCACTTCACACCAGTCAGAATGGCCATCATAAACAAATCAGCAAACAACAAGTGCTGGTGAGGTTGTAGAGAAAAGGGAACCCTAGTACACTCTTGGTGGGAATGCAGACTGGTGCAGCCACTGTGGGAAACAGTTTGTAATTTTCTCAGAAAGATAAAAATGGAACTGCCTTTTGAGCCAGCAGTTCCACTGCTGGGATTATACCCTAAGAATCCCAAAACACCAATTCAAAAGGAACCCATGCACCCCAATGTTCATAGCAGCACAGTTTACAATAGTGAAGTATTGGAAGAAACCTAAGTGCCCATCAGTAAATGAATGGATCAAAAAACTATGGTGCATTTACACAGTGGAATGCTATGAGGCAGAAAGAGTGAGCTACCACCCTTCGTGACAGTGTGGATAGAACTGGCGAGCATTATGCTAAGCGAAATAAACCAGGGGGTGAAAGACAAATACCATATGATCTGACCTGTAAGAGGAACCTAATCAACAAAACAAACAAGCAAAATATAGCCAGCAACATTGAAATAAACAAACTGACAGTAATCAGGGAGGAGTAGGGAGGAAGGTAATGGGGAAAATAAGGGGAAGGGTCAAGTCTAGGAACATGTAAAGGACCCATGGACAAAGCCAAAGTGGGGAAGGATTGAAGGTGGGAGGTGAGGGTGGCTGGGGTACAGGAAAGTGGTGGTGGGAAATTGGAGACAGCTGTACTTGAATATTAATTAATAAATAAAAAAAATAAATTGAAAGACCATAATTGAATTCTTGCCCTTATTAAAAGAATTTCTTTATTATTTCTGGTGATACATTAACCAGAGAGTTAATTTGCAACAGTTTGATTTATATCATCCATTGGCAATATATTGGATATGAAAGCTCCTTTTAATATTTTTTATTGTTTGAGAGTTAAAAAAGTAAGTTGTAACTTGTGTAAAGTTACTTGACCAAGTTAAGAAGTGCTGTTAAAATGTTACCAGTTAGCTTCATACTAGATACTCAGACAGTCAGCACTGTAGACAGAAAATGATTTGAGTGACTATTTTTTCAATTCTCTGTAGTATGGTACATAATTAGTACCATTCTTGATGCATAGGAGAGAAGTTAATCTATTACATACAAAGGATGCTTTAGGAAACACTGTATTTTGCCATGTATAATGCACACTTTTTTTGCCCAAGTTTTTGAGGGAAAAACAAGGATGCACATTATATATGGGTATAATGGTCATCATATTTTGCCACGTATAATGCACTCCTGTATATAATGTGCATCTACATTTTTTGCCCAGACTTTCAGGAAAAAATTTTTCATTTTAATCTTTTAATTCAATTTTTTATTTATATTTAGATACTTTTTTGTATTATAAAGGAATTTTAGCATTTATTTTTGAACATGTTATGGTACAAAAAAATTTATGCAACACCTTTTTTTTTCTGTCTGGCTGCAGCCATAAGATAAGCCAAGATAGGCACTTACAAGTATATCCAGGAACTATGGAGGAAGAAGCAGTCTGGTGTGATGCGCTTTCTTCTCACAGTGTGCTGCTGGCAGCACCGCCAGCTCTCTACACTCCACAGGACCCCTTGCCCCACCAGGCCCAATAAAGCACGCAGGATGGGATACAAGGCCAAGCAGGGTTATGTCATGTATCGGATTCGTATGTACTGTGGTGGCCGCAAATGCCCTGTTCCTAAGGGTGCAGCCTGTCGCAAGCCTGTCCATCGTGGTGTTAACCAGCTAAAGTTTGCCTGGAGCCTTCAGTCTGTTGCTAAGTACCGAGCTGGGAGCCACTGTGGGGCTCTGAGAGTTCTGAATTCTTACTGGGTTGGTGAAGATTCTGTGTACTAATTCATTGAGGTTATCCTCATTGACCCATTCCATAATGCTATCAGAAGGAATCCTAACATCCAGTGGATCACCAGACTGGTCCAAAAACACAGGGAGATGCAAGGGCTGACGTGGGGTGCAAGAGTCATGGCCTTGGAAAGGGCTGCAAGTTCTACCACACTATTGGTGGTTCTCATTGTGCAGCTTGGAAAAGGTTCAGTGCTCTCCAGCTCCACCGTTACTGCTAATATAAGTAATGTTTGTAAAAGTCTTACCTACTAAACTATTTAGGACAGTCAAAAAAAATTTATGTAACAAATAATTACAAAACACAAGAACAGATACAACGTATTTCAGGTACTACCCATGTATAATGAGCATCCTTATTTTTTCCCTAAAAATTTTGGGCCAAAAGTGCGTATTATACACTGCAAAATATGGTATATACCATGGGTATAATAATTCTGTGTATAATGTGTTGCGGGGAAGTGCGAGGTTCCTGGATCTGAGGGTCACTGTTTGGGGCCAGCTGAGGTAGGAGTGGGGCTCTGAATCCTGCAGAGCTCATCCCAGGGTTGTCACGGGTTGGGGGAATAAACGCAAGTTGTCGCAAACACTTCTCTCTTTGCCAGGAGAGAGGAAAGGGCACTAGTGGAAAAGCCCCGAGCCCCTTTTTCCAAAGGCTTTTATTGAAAAAGTTATTGATGGGGCTAGGTAATAGGAATGTGCAGGTGATCTCATTATATCAGTATGTTAGTGTTTACAGAGAATAGATGATGTTTTGAAAACAAATGGCAGGAACACACCGATTTACAGGGATCTGAGAGGAGACTGGTAAACATGAGAGCGCCAAAGGGTTTAGGGTTAGAGTCTGTCAATAATGTAAATTCCCTTCCCAGCATGAGCTGGTTATTACAGCTTTTGGGGAGAAACAAAGCATACTTTAAAGAATTTACTTCGGGGCCTGATTTCCCCTGGGAACCATCAGATCTAGTTTAGGACTGTCCCCAGAATTGTTTCAAGCCTGGGCCACGTGCGGGGAGGAAGCTGCCAAGAGACAAGGAGACTTCTTTCAAATAGAATGAGGACCCTGGCCATGTCTAAGCCCAGCCAAGGGGTGTGGGCCTTTTTGCCCTTTCTCCATGTCCCCCGAGTTTTTGTCCTGGTGCCCATTTTGGCTCCCCATGTCTGGCTTGGGTTGTCCCTTCCATTGAGGGACCTTACCCGTCATTGTTCACAAGTCATCACAGGGCCAAGAAGTGATGTGAGGGAGGCAGGGGCTGCTCCCCTGCCAGGGGGGGACAGGTTTCGTCTCCTCAGTGGCCTGTTTTCCCAAGACCTCCTTGATTATTTCCAGCCTTGAGGCCCTCTCGCTTGTTGGCGGGGCTACAATCCCTGAAACCAGGCAGGGCATTTCCAACAATAACACACACAAAAACGTGGGTATGCATTATACATGGCAAAATATGGTAGGTTGGCAGACTGCTACTCAGAGCCAAATCTAGTCAAAGAACTAAGACTTTTAAAAATAAGAATGATTTTATTTTTAAATCATTGGAAAAAGTATTTCTGTGAAAATTATACGAAATTCAAATTACTGTGTCCATAAATAGTTTAATTGGAACACAGTCGCACTCATTCATTTACTTAACTGTTGACAGCTGCTTTGGAGCTCCAGTGGCAGAGTTGAGTAGTTATGATAGAGAGACCATGTGGTCTGAAAAGCCTAAAATATTTACAGAAATGGTTTGCCAACTTCTGTCTTCGGACATTAGTGCTTAATTTTTTCTTGGAACCACAACTGAGAAAAGCTAAGATTACCAATGAAGACACCTGTTGGATTGCTGTGTCATTCTTTGTATTTAATGGGTTGATGGTATGTGTATCACAACTGTTTTGAGAATTTGATTCTTTCTTTGCTCTAGAATGATGTTCTATGTCACTTGGCTTTGACAGTTGAGGCCTGGATTGGGCACCCAGGTTTTATTTTGTCCTAATATGCTGATTTTCACTAATCCATTGTGTTTGACACTTTGAAAAGCACTTTTTTAATGGCTTACATTGAGATTTGATTTTGAGAAGGTTTTAATTGGCAGTTCTAAACTGGACAGATTGAGGCCAGGAAAAGCCTGTAGGTGCCTGTCAGGCAGCATTGAAGTTAAAAATCACCTGCTGTCAGCACTAGGGAATTTCAGTAGCATTTTCATTTTTAAATAAATGAAGAGTCATTAGATTCCTGGAGTTGCAGCATTCAGTGGGAACGATGTATAGTCTGCCTCTGTGGAATATTTCCTTTGTCGCTGTAGCCTCATCCTAAATTAATCTTTGCTCATGTCTTTTGGACTTTGGTTAAAAATTGTATCTCTGGTAAGTTTTTAATTAGAAAGCAAATGGAGAAATAGAACTGCTTGTGTTGCTGTAACTTAAACTAGCCACAGAACTTTTAAACTGGAGAGGGAGCTGTCTAGCTTAGAAAGTGACTGAGTTTATCAGTGAAGATCTGATTGAAAAAAACAAGAGGGATGTATTTGCTGCCTTAATGCTGGTAGTTTTTTATTATATGAAGCTGAAGAAAATTACATAAGGATAAGGATAAGAGAGCTGTTGAGGAGAAAGATGTCGACTTCTTCCTTTAAACTTCTATTTTATATGGAACTTCCATAACTTTTTTAAACTGAATTTATTGGGGTGACATTGGTTAATAAAATTATATATAGGTTTCAGGTGTACAATTCTGTAATACATCATCTCCATACTGTAGTCTGTGCTCACCACCCTGAGTCAAGTCTCCTTCCATCACCATTTATTGCCCCCCAGTACCCTCTTCAACCTCCTCCCCACCTGGAACTTCTAATAACTTTGATCTAATTTTGACAAGCGAGGTTCTTCAACATCATGTTTTCCTGCAGAAGTAGTCCTTTAAATAAAATATCAACTCCAAGTTTTGACAGAAGTCTTATGACACATCAGCCAATAGTATTGTATTATTAAGGTAATTGAAATAAACTACCTTACAAAATGAGATGAATTAGCTAAGGTTCTGCATTTCTACTGCCCTTCCGCAGTAGTAGCAGATGGCCAGAAAGTTGGAGTAAAGGGGATGGATGGGGGAGAGGTGCAGAGTGCAGGTGCACCACATCCTAGAGCTAGCGCTCTCCTTTTAGAGTTGCTTTGTGCTACTTCTTTTCTCTTTTTGTCTTACCCTACTCATTTTTGGGGCAAGAGGAGTGGTAAGTAATTTATGAATGCCTATCTTCCCCAGTTATTTGTCTCATTTAATAGTTAGTGCCTGTGCCATTAGTAGTTTTATTTTAAAACTTTACCATTTTTTAAAAATTACCTACTGATTTGAGAGAGATAACAGACAGACATCAGTTAGTTATTCCACTTATTTATGCATTCATTGGTTATTCTTGTATGTACCCTGATCAGGGTCAAACCCATAACCTTGGCATGTTGGGACGACGCTCTAACCAGCTGAGCTACCTGGCCAGGGCCAAAATTTTACCATATTTAAGATGGAATAGAATTGTGATAATAGGAAAATATCCTGAAGGTTAGTTGATGGGCTCAAAAGTTGATTTAATCAAGTGCCTTATGGGAGGGATTATGATGGTCCCAAGGAAAGAATGAGTGAGACTTTGTGGATTCTACTATCCCCTCCCTTCCTTTCCCATAATCTCATCTAGGTGTGGACTGTTTCTCTACTTTATCCTTTCCTCTGCTCCCTTCTGCTCCTCCTTGGCGCTGCCATTACTGCCTGCTGCAGGTACCTGTAAGACTGTTGTGTTGTATTTAATCAACAAATTGAGTAGTGGGTCATTAGGGAGAATATTGTGTTCATCCTGGGCACAGTCCCAGTAGATTTACTGCTTCAGTGGGGGCGTGCTTCTAGCCCTTGAGTAACTTATTTCAAAGGGAAGGTTTTTAAGAATAAACATAGATAATTGAAACATAACCATTGATACTTATACGTATGTGTTAACAGAAACAAGATGGTTTTCTTTCTGTTGAAGCTTTTTGGAGCCATTCAGGAGAAGCCTTTTGGAAGAGGTTAGGTTTTCTATCTGCAGACAAATAGGCTGAGATTAATAAAGAGATTTTAAAAACTGTGATTAGGAATTGGAGTGGGAGTAAATCAGTCAACAAATGTTAATACTGTTTATTTTGTGCTAGGCAGGTTCTGCGTACGGCAGATACAAGAACTTCTCTGCCCTCTTGTAGCCTCTGTGAGAGGGACATACCTACTGGGTGATACAGTTACTTAATGCAACAGAGGGCTTAAGTAGGGGTATAGTGGGATATAGTTTAAGAAGTGGAATAATATCCCCCCTTAAAAATAAAGGCCATGATGAGTACCTTAAATATGATTTATTGAGACCATTGGGAAGATGGTCTTATTACGAGACCATTGAAGGACTGTACTATAATTAATACAGTACTTGAGAAAGAAGAATGTTTCTGTGACATATAGGGAATTGGAGTTTAGGGATTTTGACAATAGAGGCAGCCCCTCCCACTCTCCACCTTCAGAAATTTTTGTGTGCTTTTATTTTGCCTCTTGGGGAGTAAATTTTTGGTGTCAATATTCCGAATGTCAGCAGGGATAGGGAAGAAGGTAGAATTCTGTTTCTGAGAGCTCTCAGAATTTAGTCCACTCTTATTTTTGATGATTCTCTCCCTCTTCTCTCTGCCACAGCAGAGTTGAAAGACATAAATTATTTCCATGGTGTGATAGAATCTTTAGGTATCAATTACATATAGATCAGGTCAGTCATTAAGAACGTAGACTTTTGTCACTCCTTGTTGGGACAGAGGTCAAAGTCTTTGTTAACTTCTTAGATCTTTAAGAAAGCCTGGCAATTTCCTGCTGTGGCCTTAGAGCCTTGTACAAGGTCAAATCACATCACAGTTCGTTACAGCTACAATTTGCTTGAACCTGTTGTTAAATTCTCAGTTTTGCCCCTTGGAATTCCTTTACTTTTTCTTGTAGACAGGTATTTTTCTTAGCTCGCTCTTCTCAAAATAATGTTTTAGCTCTCTCGAAAGTCATGTACTAGCTCCATATGATTCTGGTCATCATCTTTGTTCTCCATTCCTATTCCCCATACACATTGTCTAATTAAGATTATTTTGGTTATAAGGAGTTTCATTAAAACTGGTTTAGTAAGGGGGAAGTTTAGCTTAAGGCTATTCACTCATTCATTCAACAAACATCTTTTGGGTCAGGCACTAGTCTAGGTATTCAAGAATACTGGGAAATCTCACATAATTCAAGAGCAAGATTCATGATATGCCTAATAAACATGGATCAAGAGGGCTCTGAGGACCTTAATAATAGGCAAGTGTTTATCCCTTAGTGATTTTCAAATTTTAGGGTGCATCACAGTCACCTGGAAGGCTTGTTGAAACACATTACTGGGCTATGTTCCTAGAATGGGCCAAGTAATTTGCATTTCTAACAAGTTTTCCGGTGGTGTGGATGCTGATGCTGTGTCTCTGGGGTCCACACTTTTGAGACCTTTGGTAAGCTCTTTTGAGTGATTATCTAATTGATTTACCTCTGATTACATATGATGTTTTTTAATTATCTTCTGACACGAGGGGTGTCTGATGTCCATTCCTTTTCTAAACAGAAGTTTTCTGGGGGTCATTTACTCTTGAAAGACATGATCGATTGAGGCAATGAAACATGCCCAGTAAATCATATAATCAACTGTGGCAGGTTGTGTAATGTATTCACCTATTTCTTTATATTTTGGTTTTTCTTCCTTTTTTCCTACCCACTTATTCTTTGTAGAACTCCCAAGTTTCTTTACAAAGTCTGAGTCAGCTTTGGAGGTTCTTTTGGGAGGGAAGGTTATGGTGCTCTAACTGCCTATAACCCATTTCCCTCCTGAGGTTTAATAACATAGAGGAATATACAATATACATTCACCTCACTTCATCCAGACTAGTTAGACCTTCACAGTGAAGATGACTTTTCTGGGGTGGGGGAGGGAGTGAATTTTTTTTTTTATTTCAGAGAAAATGTTAGCGGTTGTAAGACTTGAAGTAGTGCAGATTTGAAGTAGGACTGGGGTAGTAGGAAATAGAGTAGAAAAGATAGAGAGACAGCGTATCTTCCACTACCCTTGCCGACCTCGCAGATCCCCGCAACCACGGCCAGCAAGGGCTTGCAGGACCTGAAGCAGCAAATGGAAGGGGCTGGAGCAGCAGTTCAACAAGTGGTGGATCAGGCAACAGAGGCAGGGCAGAAAGCCATGGAC
The DNA here is from genome assembly GCF_021234165.1 of Pteronotus mesoamericanus. Classification (NCBI taxonomy): domain Eukaryota; kingdom Metazoa; phylum Chordata; class Mammalia; order Chiroptera; family Mormoopidae; genus Pteronotus; species Pteronotus mesoamericanus. The sequence continues at coordinate 7,750,058 of NW_026555085.1, forward strand.
CAGGCCACCAAATCCACCCAGGAAACCATAGACAAGTGTCTGAGACTGTCTCAGGTTTTGGGAAAAAATTTGGCCTCATGAAGTGACAAAAAGGAGCCATGGGTCTCCCCTCCAGGTCCTTCTGCCCCCTTGGCCTGATGCCTCATTAAAGCACATGTTCCTAAAAAAAAGAAAAGAAAAAGAAAAGGTAGAGTGGAAGAAACACTTAGAAATTAAAAATGTGCCCATGGAAAAAAAATCAGAGTTAATTTTCTTAGTGTGATTTTTCTGTAACAGATACTATTAAAAAATATCAAGGCACTGGTGAAATTAAAATCTAGGACGGTGGAACAGAAATGACCAGGAAGAAGCCATTGGCAGGGTTTATATAAGGTGATGATTGCAAAGATTTGTGATAGGGAAATAAAGGTAACCAGTGAAGATCATACTTACTGGTAGTTTTGCCATAAATTAAAAAAAAACCAAGAAGGTTTATTTCTTATCATAGACTGGTTCTTTCCAAAGTACTTTTACTTTCTTATTTGATTGCACACAATTTGGATGAGTGTTATTTTTCCCTTTTTCACCGAGGATGAAGCTTTAGTAGATACTTGACTTGCATAAATAAAGCCTAGTTTACTGAGGCCATGAGGCTAAGCCTTTAAACCCAGACCTAGATCATAATCTTTTCCCGTGGAAATGAGGTTCTCTTGCTGGTTTTTTCAGTCTTAATTATGTCCACCCAGCCAGATGCCAGTGTCATCTTTGGCTCTTTATGCTCCTCCGTTTCTCTCCCATCAATTAGCAAACTGGTCTTCTGGCTATGTCTTATGTCTCTTCTTCCTTTCCATCCCTGCCACCCTAGTTCAGGCAGCCTCTGCCTCCTATTTGACCTTTTACCTCTAAATGGAGGTTTTTGCGGGAGTCTGTCTTGCTGTCCTCCATTTGGTTCATTTCTGATCTTTGGAAAACAGACTCATTCATGTCATTTACCCACCAGAAGAGCCTGGTGAATGCTTACTCTTTGGGAGAATTTAAATGATCTTTGATGATGTCATTTAAGAGAGTAAGACAATATATAAAAGTAAACATATTTGTCCAAGGGAGTTAAAACTGGGGGGAAAAAAGTACTTGGTACTTCTTACAAGGGCAGATTTTATAAAATGCTTTTGGAGGGGTGAATTTGCCCCCTGTAGGCCATGTGACAAGGTCTGGAGACAGTTTTAGTTGTTACCACTTGGTGGAGAGAGGTGTTAATGCCATCAAGTGGGTAGATGCCAAGGATACTGCTGAAGATCCTACAATATACAGAAAATTCTCCACAACAAAGAACTACCTGCTGGCAGTGGCTTAGTTTTATCTGTTCAAATCTAAACTGTACCTGTTTGCTTGAAGACTTTTTTCTGCTTGGCCCCATATACCTCTTCCAGACCTTTTCCTCTTTTATCCCAGTGTGGTGTCTTTAAAACCCATGCACAAACCTTGGTTTGTTCCTCCCCCTCCACCCCCCAGCTTCCTTCTCACTTTCTTCCTGGAATATCTTTCTGTCTCCTCCTTATATACTTACTAATGTCTTTTAAGACATCATTTTTGTGTTCCCTTAGAACACGCGTTACTTTAAATAATCACAGTTCTTTAATTTCACATGTCCTTACGTATATTTTCTAAACTTTTTAGTTTCTCAAGAGGCGTCCAATCTCTGCTTCTAATCTTTTCTTCACTGTAGTTGTCTTTGAGGGGTTGGATACTTTCCAAACATGCTGATGGGTTTAGAAGAGTAAGGTAAAAGTTGTGAGAAGTTGACTGTGACTGGTGCTGTTCTAGGACTATAATGTCTATTTTGATGTGGCCTGAATATTTATTTCATTTTATATTACCAGAAATGCTCTAGTTTCAAATTAGGGGGTTCCATATGAATTGATTCATTCATACTTAAATGGTATCAGTTACACTGGTAGGGAGAAAAGGACTGGCTGGGTAAGATTGCATCAGGGGAGACCTGGCTTGGATGGGATTTTGTATTAGGTGTGCACAAACTTTATGGCAATCAAAAAAAATAGACAAGCTGCCTATTTTAAAATTTTGCCAAGGACTGTAACTGAGCTTCCAAAAAGATGCTGGACTTTTTAAATCTCTATTTTTTGTTTTATGGCTTGACCCTGGATTTTAAAAGCTAGTGCAATTAACTCTCATTACTAGAATTCAGTTAATACTATAGCTAAATAATATTTTTGAGTTAATTTAGGAACTGTAACCATACTTACAGCATTGTTTTTAAGAGAAGATGGGTTTTGAATTCCAATCAGTTGATTACAAACAGTAATTAATAATATTGTTACCATATTAACCATAATATTTAGTAAGTGTGTTTTTTTCTAAGCCTTTGCTCATGAGCCATGTAATAGGTATAAGAAATAGGAAAAAATAATAAAACCTCCAAGAATCTAAACTATTTTATTAAGTACATTGCATAAGAATTCCTGACTGTCAAAATAAATTATTGAGGGGAAAAACTAATCTTACATCATCTATTGTATTTTCTCATTACAAAAGTAATGTACGTTCAGGACAGAAAACTCTAAAGACACAAAATTAAGGCATTTGTTCTTCTTTTTAGTGGCCTGGCACACTGTAAATCTACCAGAAAGGAAGAAAACAACAGATAAAACATTTTCTTGAATGTGCTATCTCTAGGGAAGTATGAATTCAGGTAGAAAAAAAAAAAAAAAGAAACAACAAGCCATATTATTGATTTAACTTCAAAATGTATGGAGGACATAGTAGGACATTATTATAAAACCTCAGGCCCCTGTACTTCTCAGAGGTTCTTGGAGCTGGTAATGGAGATCCTCAGGTTATTTTAGTGTATGTCTCTAAGCCTAGAGAAATGTTAATAGTGATTAAAACATTTACTGAACACTTTCCGTTTGCCAGGCACTTTTGTTTCCTTTCAGCCTTAATAGCTCTTTGAGATAAGTATTAGTAATATCTGTATATTACAGATGAGGAAACGAATTCAAATTTAAATTACTTGCCCAAGATCAGTAAAGACTGTACCAGTTGTGTTTGATTCCAGAACTCTCTCAACTACTTTATCAATGAGACCATGTAGACTAAAATATCATGTTTTAAAATTCTGTTTACATAATTATTATTATTTTCTTTGTGAGGACTGGGCTGACCTAAAATTGTATGACTTAATTATGATTTTTTATGCTGATCAGATTTGGTCTAAAAAAGCTACAGCCAATAAATCAGTACTAAGTGCAGTTTTAGAAGGCAAAATATTAGAAGTCTGTGGTTCACAGGAGAAGTAAAATTGTTCTGTGGTGAGGCATTTAGGATCTTGCTGGATTGTGATAAAGATGCTTATTAATACCTCTTCTCCTTTTTGATCTCTGAGTATCAGATATCAACCATTTAAAATCCTGCTTTTTGGATTTTAAATTTAAATCCTGAAGGAGTTAATTTGGATTCTGTGGCAGTTGAAATTTGTCTCCATAATTTAATTAAATGGTTGATTTTTATAATGCTAATTCTTTGATAGTGATTTGAACCTAATGAAAGAGGAGAGGAATTTGGTTTTGACATTAGGAGTTTTTTCTTAGCTGGGGATACCTGCTTCAGAGTTTAAAATTTGAGGAGAGTAGAGAGAGACAGCACCCAGTTTTGTTTTGTTAGTCAAATGAAAAGAAATAACTTTCCTTTTGTGGGGGAGGGATGCAATGCCTTTTTGAATGTAAAATCTGGGTTGCATTTCAAAATGAGACAACATATGTAAAACTTTATATACTATGAATATAATAATATAATCACATCCATCTAGACTGGTAGGAGGGGTGGAGGCTTGGTGATGTGGAATGGGTTGGTCCCACACCCACGTGTGGTGGGTAAAAATCAGGAGGGATATCTTGAGAGCGAGGAGTCCTAGCCCCATACTAGGCCCCACAGCCCAGGGTTCCAGTTCTGGGGTAAAAAGTCCCTGTGGCTCTGGCTATAAAAACCAGTGGAGATTGAGTCAGTGGGAGGAAACTGCTGGATTCCAAGGTAGTTCCTCTTAAAGGGCCTGCACACAGAATTCCTCAGACTCACTTCCTCTGAGCTCCAGCACCAGGGCGGCTTGAAAGGCACCAGTGGCATATGAAGAGGAACTGAAGTATTTGGCATAAGGGAGAAGGCTGGGGCCAGCTTTCTCCAAGACAGAACTGCTGGCAGAGGCCATTGCTCCTCTTGTGAGCCCTCTCCTGACAGAGCCACACAGTGCAGCAGGCACCATATTTGAGGATCCATCATCCTGGCTCACACTGGTGATCCTACCCTGAGAATTTGCCCTACCCTGGTGATCCCCTGAGAATTTGCCCCACCCAATTTATGGGTCCACCCAATCAGTTAACAGTAGCTTTTCCAAACAAATGACTTGTCTTGGCTCATGTGTTGATCTTCCTAAATCCTCTCAAACAGATAGCAGCTAGCTTCAGCCAGCTCCCATACCTTGCTAAGTGGTCCCAGGCCTGGCACTAGCAGCAGCTGGCCTTTGTTCACAGCCTGGCCTTGCTAGGGCACTTCCAAGCCCAGCAAAAGAAGAAGCTAGTTGCAGATTGCTTATAGCTTAGGCCAGGAGGCTCCAGAAAGTACACAAGCAGGCACTAGAGCCCTGCTGAAGTAAGTCCTGCTCTGTGGAGTAGGTCCGTGATCCTGCTCCGTGATCCTCCACGGAGGGTGGAGGTTGGTGGTCAGTTGTCACAGCCGTTACTTGCAGCTGACTGGCCTGAGTAAATCCCTTTCATTGACCTGCCAACAGCAATCAAGGCTCAACTACAACAGGAGGCTGTACTTAGCCCACATGGAGGGTGCACATTGAGTACCCACCTTGGGTGACAGGGGAGGCTGTGCCACTGGTGCCACTGGACCCTACAGGGCACCTCTTACATTAGGCCACACTACCAAAACAGGGAGATACAGCATCTCTACCTAATACATAGAAACAAACACAGAGAGGCTACTAAAACAAGGAGACAAACATGGCCCAAATGAAAGAACAGAACAAAACTCCAGGAAAAAAAACTAAACAAAGTAGAGATAACTGATCTCTCAGATGCACAGTCAAAATACTGGTTATAAGGATGCTCAAGGAATTTAGTGAGTACCTCAGTAGCATAGAAAAGATCCAGTCAGCAATGAAGGGTACAGTAATCTAATCAACAGAGTGGGCGGAGCTGAGAATCAAACCAGTGATTTAAAACATAAGCAAAGAAGAACCAACCAGAACAGCAAGGCGAAAAAATAATCCAAAAAAATGAGGATAGCATAAGGAGCCTCTGAGGCAACTTCAAGCATTTCAACATTTGCATCATAGGGGTGCCAGAACGAGAGGAGAAAGAGCAAGAAATTGGAAATCTATTTGAAAAAAATAAAGAAAACTTTCTAATTTGGTGAAGGAAATAGACATACAAATCCAGGAAGCATGAGAGTCCCAAACAAGGTGGATGAAAAGAGGCCCTCACCAGGGCACATCATAATCAAGAAATGCCAAAGATTAAAGATAAAGAGAGAATCTTAAAAGCAGCAAGAGAAAAGCAGGTAGTCACCTGCAAGGGAGTTCCTGTAAGACTCAGCAGATTTCTTAAACTTTGCAGGCTAGAAGGGTTTGGCTGAAATATTCAAAGTAATGAAAAGCAAGGAAGATTACAACAGATTACTCTCTCCAGCAAAAGCTGTCATTCAGAATCAAAGGGCAGATAAAGAGCTTCCCAAACACGAAAAAGCTAAAGGAGTTCATCATCACTAAACCATTATTGTAAGAAATGTTAAAGGGACTTATTTTAAGAAAAAGGAGACCAAAGCTATGAACAGTAAGATGACAAACTAAGCAAACAAGTAGAATATGAATAGAATCATAGATACAGAGGACGATTTGATGGCTGCCAGATGTGAGGAGGGTTTGGGGGAATAGATGAAAAGGTGAAGGGATTAAGAAGCACGAATTGGTAGTTACAGACTAGTCATGGGAATGTAAAGTACAGTATAGGACATGGAGAAGCCAAAGCACTTATATTCATGACCCTTGGACATGAACAAAGGTGTGGGGATGGCCTGAAGGAGTAAAGAGTGCTGGGAGGAGGAGGGCAAAGAGGGTAAATTTGGGACAACTGTAACAGCATAATCAATAACATATAATTAAAGTTTTTCAGGCAAAAAATAAAACAAAAAACAACAACCAAAAACATGTTTTTCAGTGACTTTCAGTGTTAAAATTCAGAAGTTTAATATAAAAAGAATTCAGAATTAAAAAAATGTGTTAGCTGTTAAGTACAGGGGTGGGCAAAATAGGTTAGCAGTTTATGTGGAAAAGTATATAATATGAGAATAAATAATAATAAAAGAATAAACTCTGTTTTGCATACTCACAGCTGTAAACCTGCTTTTTCCCACCTCTCTGTTTTGTGACTATGGGGTTAGTGAACGTGTACACCACCTGCTGGCTGACTCTTTGGAAGTACAGTGAGTTAGGGAAAAGAATCCCAATTCTGAGCTGAGAATATCTGTCAAACTTCATATTCTCTGTAGAACTGGCTAATGTTATAAGAGGTATCACTTTGTTTAAGTTGTTGGTTGCATGATGTCTTTCCTTGCTTGTAACTTACTTGCAGTGTATTTAATGCTCACTGGATATTCATTTAGTTTTAAGAAATTACTTTTAGGTAAACTATTTTTAGTTATATAGCATGTGTCATTAATTTACTCTTCTGTGTTCTCAAGAGCCACCTTAGCTACCTTTTTCATCCAATTTGCCTACTTCTCCCCCAAACAGGACAGTTTATAATTTCTGTGTCTTTATTTGGTAATTCATATTTTACTGAATGTTGCTCTGGTTTCTGTAAAGCACTGATAGGTGTTAAAGTGGACATAGACGGGTGAGATGATGCTCTGTGAAGACTTGGAGCCTCTCCTCTTCTTGAGCTCTGTACTACTATATGCCAGTGAAATAGTAGCTAAAATTTAGAGTATTGTCTCATTAAATAACATGATGAATATTACAGTAAACAATTTGGTATTAAAGATGAGGAAAGGCCATCATGGTCTTACAGGTAAGGTGGACATGAAGAATGACTTGAAAAAGACTTTGAAGAATGGCACTGGTTCAGATGGGAATAAGCAAGGTGGAGGACAGGCATTCCAGCTAGAGGGAACAACATGACAAAAGGCATTACTGGGATATTAGTGTAATTTATTTAATGAATAGTGAAAAGCACTTTGCCAAGATCTTTAAACCTTTACTTGATTTAATCATCACATGAATCTTCTGGTGTGGTGTGACTCTACATGTCACAAATAAAGTAAGTTCTTTAAGGGATGAAAACTATTATTAGCATTTCCATTTACAAGTCATGAAAGTTACAGGATTTTATCCTGTTTATATCTGGGTGCAAATGAAGTCTCCCCTCCTCTGGCTGTAGCTGAGGAGAGAGTTGGATAGGGCTGTGGAACAATGTGCGATTTTTGCCTTCCAAAATTCTAGAAGTATTTCTTAGTGGGCATTAAGTCTGGGTAACTGATGCTTTATTCTAACATTTCATGTTTTTACAAATTGCTAAAATTTTATCGAACTATTGGTAGTAGGCATAGAAAATACATCTTATATGTTCTGCTGCTTTTTACCCTATTTCTCCACTAGTCATGGGTGGAAATGGAATAATTGATCCATGGCACTTTTTCCTATTGAATCTGGATTGGGCCTCATTTAAAAAAAAAGCACTCAAGGAAGGAATAGTGTAACAAAATTTTGTGTGATTTAAGTTATACTTCAATATTTTTCTTTTTGTTTTTCTTTTTAAAAAAGATTTTATTTATTTTTAGAGAGGGGAAGAGAGGGAGAAAGAAAGGGAGATAGCCATCAGTGTGTGGTAGCATTTCACCTGCCCCCTGATGGGGACCTGGCCTTTAACCTAGGCATGTGCCTTACACTGGGAATTGAACCAGCGACCCTTTGGTTTGCAGGCCAGTATCCAGTCCACTGAGTCACACCGGCTAGGGCTCTTTTTCTTTTTTTTAAAGTATATTTTATTGGTTATACTATTACAGTTGCCTCATTTTCTTTTCTCCCTTTTATCCTCCTCCACCTGGTACTTCCATTCCCTCCAGAATTCTCTGCCCCCTTAGTTCACGCCCATGGGTTGTACATATAAGTTCTTTGGCTTCTCCATTTCCTCTGTTATTCTTAACCTACCCCTGTCTATCTTGTATCTACCAATTATGCTTCTTATTCCCTGTACCTTTTCCCCATTCTCCTCCCCTCCCTCTACCTGCTGATAACCCTCCATGTGATCTCATTTCTGTGATTCTCTTCCTGTTCTGGTTGTTTGCCTAGTTTTTTTGTGTGTGCTTTTTAGGTTCAGTTGTTCATAGTTGTGAGTTGTCATTTTACTGTTCATAGTTTTGGTCTTCTTTTTCTTAGATAAGTTGGTTTATCATTTCGTATAATAAGGTCATGGTGATGATGAACTCCTTTAAGTTTACCTTATCTGGGAAACACTTTATCTGCCCTTCCATCCTAAATGATACCTTTGCTGGGTAGAGTAATCTTGAATGTAGGCCCTTGCTTTTCATCACTTAGAATACTTTTTTCCAGCCCCTTCTTTTACCTGTAAGGTTCCTTTTGAGAAATCAGTTGATAGTCTTATGGGAACACCTTTGTAGGTAACTGTCTTCTTTTCTCTTGCTGCTTTTAAGAGTCTCTCTTTATCTTTAATCTTGGGTAATTTAATTATGGTGTCTTTGTGTGTTTCTCTTTGGGTCCAACTTGTTTGGGATTCTCTCAGCTTTCTGGACTTGTGTGACAATGTCCTTCGTCAGATTGGGGAAGTTTTCCTTCATTATTTTTTCACATAAGTTTTCAGTTTCTTGCTCTTCCTCTTCTTCCGGCACCCCATGGTTTGGATGTTGGAACGCTTAAAGTTGTCCCAGAGGTTCCTAAGCCTTTCCTCATTTTTTTTGAATTCTTGCCTCTTCTTTCTGTTTGGGCTGAATGTTTATTTCTTTCTTTTGTTCCAGATCGTTGATTTGAATCCCAGTTTCCTTCTCTTCACTCTTGGTTCCCTGTATATTTAGCTTTATTTCACTTTGTATAGCCTCACTTCTTCCTCTGTTTTGAGTCCATACTCAATCATTTCTGTGAGCATCTTGATTACCAGTGTTTTGAACTCTGCATCTGATAGGTTGGCTCTTGTCGCTTAGTTCTTTTTCTGGAGTTTTGATCTGTTTTTTTTTTCATTTGGGCCATATTTCTTTGTTTTGGTGCACCTATTATGTTGTATGGGGCAGAGCCTTAGATATTCACCAGGGCGGGGCAACCCACTTCCCTGAGTTGTGGTGCTGTATGTGGGGGGGAGGGGTCCAAGAGGGAACAATGCCACTTGCTTGGCTCTCTTCCGGCTTTCAGTCACTTCCCCTGCTACCCGCAAGTGAATTGTGCTCCTCGAGGTGCTTCCCTGGTGCTGATTCCCGGTTGGGTGGGCTTGTGTATGTTCTAGGACCCCATGGGCCTCTCCAGTGGACTCTTCTGTGAGACTGGCAGTTTCTCCTTCTGCTGCAACCCCCACACGTTTTACATCAAAGGTTTTGAGGCCTTCTTCCTGTGCTGGAACCCTGGGTTGAGTGATCTGTCTTGCTCCCCAGTTTTTCCTCTGGTTTATCTACACTCGAATGTGGGACTGCCTGGTCCACCAGACGCCACCTTGCCTCATGTCCTCTCTGTCCTGGCTCCCCAACTCTGACCCTCTGACCAGTCTGGATGACTGTTTCTTCCTTAACTCCTTGGTTGTTGGACTTTCTTAAGTTCAATTTTCTGGCAGTTCTGGTTGTTTTTTGTTTTTAAATTGGTTGTTTTCCTTCTTTTGGTTGTGCAAGGAAGTGAAGTGTATCTACCTATTCCTCCATCTTTGCTGGAAGCCTCTCTCTCTCTTTTTTTTTTTTTTAATTACAGTTATCCCTCTTTCCCGCAGTTGCTGATTTCTTTTATTTTTACTGATGACTTATTTTGGGGATATTGTTGAAAAGTTTTAGCTTTCATAGATTTTTCTGTCCAGGGGATTTCTGAGAAAATGATTTCTCAAACATATTTTCAAATGGATAATCAGTAACGCTTTGATTATAATAAATGCCTTACTAGAGTGAGGCATCTCTCTATTCTGGGAGATAGACTAAACAGTTTAGGACAAGTGGTGTTTGGAACATTTACTGAACCCTGACAGGTAAAATTGTTTTTGTCTAAAATGGGCAGATGGATTGGATTGATGAAACACACTTAACTCCACAGGGTCAGGAGATTCTTTAGATCAGTGATTTTCAACCTTTTTTCATCTCATGGCACACATAAACTAGTTACTAAAATTCTGTGGCACACCAAAAATATTACCTTTTTTTTTTTTCCATTCTGACAAAAAAACCTCACCTGACTGAGTTATAAAAAAATAGTAGTTACCTATTTTTGCTTCAAAGTGACTTTTTAAAAAATCAGGTACCTATACTTGGAGATAGGGATTTTTTGTACCAAGAATTAACCAATCAGATTCAGCCTATTATGCGATGTGACCAATAAGATGCAACTCTATTGTATGACCTGTATATTTATGGTTCAAGATAGGACATTAGCACCAGATGGCTATTGTTGTGTTGGCTGTTGTCATTTTTTCATTGCACAGTATAAGGGAAGAGAGGTCAGTTCCCTGAATAAAAAAATAGTCAAGTATTGCATATTTTAAAAATTCTTGCAGTACACCAGTTGAAAAATCACTGCTATAGATTACTGAGGACTAAGGTAGAGACTCTTACTCTTCCTGAACTGATCATTTAAGGATAAATATTCACCAGGTTTATGAATTTGAAGAAACATACCTGGATCAATTTTTAGATTAGTGATAACTTGAAAGTTCTGCTTTTGAATTTAAAGAAAAGTTAAGTCAAATAAGGCTTTTGCTTTGAGGCCTGACTCTACCTCCATGGTTTCTTTTTTAATTCACATATATAGACATTTCCCTTTATGTTCTTACTAGACAACATTTTCTATAAAGGAATGCTTACTGGGGACCTAAGAAAAGAGAATGGTTTCTTAATTAAATATGAGAACTGTTAATTACCTACCATCACTCCACTTGGAAAGAATTATAGGTTTTCCTGCAAGGTTCTTCTTTGCAGCGTGACATGATAAATGGTTTAGGAGAGGGAATGTAGCATATTGTCATGTATGATATTATTGTTGAACAGCCTTTTTAAAGACACTTGGACTACTTCCATATTTTGGTGATTGCAAACGACATTGCAACCCAGCACTTATCTTAAAAAGGAGTTTATATCTTTTGATCACCTTCACTCATTTCACCCTTTACCCTCTTTCTAGCAACCACCAATCTGTTCTCTGTAATTATAAGTTCATTTTAAAAAAATATTTAAATAATTTGTCTTTCTCTGTCTGACTTATTTCACTTAACATAGTGTTGTTCTGGCTCGTCCATGTTGTTTCAAATGGAAGGATTTCTTTCTTTCTAATGGCTGAATAATATTCCATTTGATAGAGATAATACATTTAAAAAAAAGAGAGAGAACACATTTTCTGTATCCAATGATCTGCTGATAGACACTTAAGTTGTTTCCTTGTCTTGGCTGTAGTAAATAATGCTGCTATGAATATGGAGCTGCAGATTTCATTTTGAGATAGTGATTTTGTTTCCTTTGGATAAATAGCTGAAATGGAATTGTTGGATCATATTGTACTTCTATTTTTAATTTTTTGGGGAACCTCTGTACTGTTTTATATAGCAGCTGCATCAGTTTAAAGAGACTTTTTTGTATGAAGGCCAATTCAAGAAAATTATACGCACACAAAATAAGATTTGTTAACATTTTCCATATATATATATGTAATTCTTTCTCTAAGTTGACTTTTTAAACACATAAAACAATATTACCTTTAATTGCAGTGAAGCATTTTCTTAGCTTTTTTAACTGAAGAATTTTCTTTTTTTGCCAAAAACGTGGAAGCTATATATTTCACATACATTGTGATATCTGAAATGCTGTATCTTTAAACAAATTTTATGTTAAATGGGAGTATTTGGGTTGGGGATGTAGTTTGAGCGTTTTGAGTAGAAAAAGTAAATTGGCCTTAGAATTCAGCTGCAGATTAGGGGCAGACAGGACAATTTTTTTTAAGAGCTTAATTAGGTGTTTAGGAAGTTGGAGGGAAGGGTGCCACCGTTGGGAATGGACAGCTGGGTTGAATGGGAGTGGGTCACAGAAAATGTGGTTCATAGATAGGTTTGGGGGTAGAGTGATGGATGCACAAATTTCTTTGTTCAAACTGTGGAACCTGGAATGGGGCTTTCACTCTTCAGTCTTCCTGAATCTCTGGATGAAGCATTACTTGACTTCTGGTCTGTGTCCCCCAGTGCAACATTTCCTGTTACAGCTTTTGCATGTTGTTAAAGTCGCAACTTCTAACTTTAACGTTGAGATAGCAACAGCTCTGCCAGCCCCAGGCTGATGGTGATAATGTTTGGATTAGAATTATTTAACAAGAGAAGAGCTTTAAAAAAAGTGTGTTAGAAAGTGATTGGTTGGGACTATTTTTCTTTGAACATTTTTAATTTCTTCCTGAAATTAGACTTGAGGGTGGTATTGTGAAGTGTTGGTATATAGTTTGCTTATTATTATTACATGATGTGGTACTTGAAGAAATTCTGAATTACCTTAACAATTTTACATTTCTTTCTAAGATGACTAGGAAAAGAATTAAATCTAAGAAGGTCTTATTTTTAAAGATACATTGAAACATTTCTGAATTCTTCTTGGAATTAAAGAGAAGTTTGAAGTTATAAATGGGCTTATCCATAATGTAGTTATAATAAAACTATTTTGTTCACTAATGCTTGATTAAAAATTTAGGTTATCTGATAGTTTTCATAGGACACTCCCAATGATTGTTGAAAACAAATAATTTTGAGTTAGGAAGTATCTGAAATGCTGGTGCACTCTTCTTGGTAGTATATTATCCAGTAGCCTTTGAATTTTCTGTATTGTTTGAAGAAGTCCTTGTTTTTACTTCAATCACCATAAATGTCAGTTAGAGATACTTCTGTGGCCAGCGAGCCTTTTAGAAACTTGTGTATAAGGGACATTGTGTTAGCATGAAACATATAGGCTACTTTATAAGGACCTAGGGTATTTACATAGGAAATAACTCCATTTGTGGAGAAGGCTTATTTTGCCTTAATTGTTTAATGTTTTGTACTAGAGAAATGATGACTCAGTCAAATGTTCAACTGAGGAAACACAAAAAGACACAAAAGAGGATGCATAGAAATAATTGGTCTATGTAAATAATTGTATCACATATGGCTGTTCAGTTTTCTTATTGATGTTTTTTTCCCCATCTCTTGGATAACTGATATTGATCTTTCTGCAGGTGTACTGACTCTTGTGCCATCGTATTTCTGCATCCAGTGAATGTTTTTATTTTGGATATCGTATTTTCTGTTCTAGAATTTTCATTTGGTTCTTTCTAATAGTTTCTATTTCTCTGCTGAAATTTCCTATTTGTTACTAATATTTTTTCCTCTTGAATCCTTGAGCATGGTTATAGAACCTGCTTTTAAATTTCTTGTCTATCAAGAAAGACTGAGGAACTACCTCAGGTTGGAGGAGACTAACAATATATAACAACTAAATGCATTGTGGGATATCTTGGATTGAATGCTGGTCGAGAAAAGGTATATTGTAATTGAGCAAACTGGGGCTCATCTACGTGGTACCTTGATACAGGACCCAACAATTAATGTTGAAGGAAACAGGTTTTTATTTGCAGGATTCCAACCTTGGTGGAGGGTGGGGGCTGAGAGGACTCCTGCTCAGAGCCCTGCTCTCACATGGAACCCCGTACTTCTCCTTGTTCCCTACCTGCCTGTAAGCCAAAACCATGCCCAGAAGTTCTCCATATCCTTATCTGTTCTTAAGCTGGCTGTGCAGGCAGGTCTCCATCCCCTCTGGAATGTGCACTTGTGGGTTTCAGCCTTGCCATTCTCTCGCAGCAGCTCTCTCTTTTAGGATCTGGGGTACAGTGATCTCAGCCTCCATGTAGCAGTTCAGGAAAACCATGTTCCGTGTTACACTGGATCACGGTGGAATCCAGGGAGGCACACATACCAAGAAAGTAGCCTCTATGTCCTCAGAGAAGCAGCAGTCTGCAGTTTGGCATACCCGGTCACAGTTTCATTCCAAGCATCTCCCAGGAATCCGTGCTTGGTTAGGCAGGTCCCCACACAATTCCATCAGCTCTGCCAGGCCCCTGCACTACTCCATCAGCTCTCTGCTTGCACCTTTTCAGCCCTCATGGCAGAATCCTTCCTTACTACCCCAGGCTGTATGGTGGGATTCCCTTCTCTTCCAGTCTGCCCTTATTTTAAATGCTGGGCTTGGAACTTCTTGTGTGACTTCATGTCTGGCTCCTCCTATGATGTGCTACTTTTGCCAGTTCCCCCATATCTTTTACTTTCTTTTTGCTGCCATTTTTAGTCAGGGCAAGAGTTCTCAGTGATGCAGGGTCATCTGGCTCCTGCCTCTTGTGCAGGTACCATAAGCTCTCCCCAGCTGTGTCACTACCAAAGTCATGTACACCTTTTGCCCAGGGTGGCAGCACAGCTGTTAGCTTGCCATTGTTATGCAAAGTATCTTAAATGCCATATTGTCTACTTCCCCCTTCCCCCAACCAAGGTTTGTGGGGAATATGCTTTGCTATTTTTGAGGACCCCTGTTCTGTGCCCTATTACAGTATTAGTGGATTGATTGAGAGAATTCACATAAGGTTTATAAATTCGAATCAGTTTTTATTAATAATATTGTATCATTAATTTCCTGGTTCCTGTAGCTGTTTGCAAGTTATGTAAGATGTTATCAGTAGATAAACCTTGGTGAAGGTTAAAAAATTCTTCTATACAAATGACAACATCCAGGTTATTTTGGTGTAGGCTCTGTTAATTATCTTTACTCTTCTGTGGGTCACAGTTCTGTTTCTTTGAATATCTGGTAATAAGGAATTGCATCCTGTACACTGAACAATTCTTACAGAAAGTTTGGATCTGTTGTGTACTTCCAAAAAATATTGATTTACATACTTTGTTTAAGTAGAGTGGGCTCAAACTCTAAATCATTTCCCCTGTGATTAGCAGTTTAAAACTGTATTCAGAGTTTAGTCTAATCTGGAATGGTTGTAGTCTGTCCCACACATGCATAGTTCAGGGATCAGTGAGAAATTTGGGGCCAAGTTTATATGTAGACTTTGGGATCTCTTCCTTTCTGGCTCTCACCTTTTTTTTTTTTTTTTTTTTAACTTGATGGGGCCATTGTTAACTGTGTCCTCTGGATCTTCCTCCCAGTAAGAGTGTGGCTTCCATCCAAATTCTGTTACCTAAGGGTGCTTAACTGGGCTTGCCTTCAGGCAAAAAGAGGTTTAAAAAAAAAAAAAAGAAAACTTCCTCAGTGCTATTCAGTGACTCTCCTACAGTCTCTGTCTGCTTTCAATTGCATGCCAGTGCCTTCAGGTAGTTACTTTATATTTTGTTGAGAGTTTATAGTTATCTCAGGTAGCAGCTCCTGGAAGTGGAACTTAATTTTTTGCTTAACCATTTATTGCAGTGTGACACATGATATACACACACATATGCACTATGTACCAATTCAAACTCTGCAACTCAGGATGTTATCATAAATTGAACATGACTTAGGGAGAGAAATAGAACATTATCAGCAACTCAGAAGCCCCTAATCACATCCCTTCCCAGTCTCTACTTCCATCTGTCTCTCCAGAGTAGCCACTCTCCTGCCTTCTAGTGTCATAGATTAATTTTGCCTGTCACTGAGCTATGTATAAATGGTATTATTTATATATTTTCCTTTTTGTCTGGTTTCTGTCTTTATGT
This sequence comes from Pteronotus mesoamericanus, assembly GCF_021234165.1. Lineage (NCBI taxonomy): Eukaryota > Metazoa > Chordata > Mammalia > Chiroptera > Mormoopidae > Pteronotus > Pteronotus mesoamericanus. The sequence goes on from NW_026555085.1 coordinate 7,766,005, forward strand.
TTGTGAGATTATTCCATGATGTGTGTAGGAGTAGTTCATTTTCATTGCTGAAATGTATTTCATTATGTGCATTTATATAATTAATTTATCCCTTCTATAAATGGGCATTTGGGCCTGTTATAAAAAAGTGCTGTTTCTACATTTTCTTATGTCTTTTGGGATACATGTGCATGCATTCCTATTGGATATATATTATGTAATTGAATTACTGGGTCATAGTGTATGAACGTTTTGTTCAGCTGTAGTAGAAACTGCCAAACAATTGACCAAAGCACTGGTTAATTTTTTTTTTAAATGAACAAATAATAGTAAGTTTTAGCTTTTAGGAAATTGGAACCAAAGAACTACTACAAATGCAACTGATTCTTTCCATGTAGCCTCTAGTGTTTGATTAGTTGGTAGTTTGATAATAAAAGGCAAACATAGCCTTAATTCATATTAACACTTGTTTGCTTGCTTGTTCAGGCTTATTGAATTTTAGTGGGATCATTTATGTGGTTATGATTCTTGGATCTATCATTGACAGTTATATGATGTATTTTATCTAATTTTATCAGTCTCATTGAGTTCTGACTTTGGTGAGCTTATCAGGTCCATGGTCCAGGAATATGTTAGTTGTTTCCCTTAAAATTGTTGCAACCTATTTATGTTGTGTGTGGGTGGAGTTTTATAATTTACATGTTTATTATATTTTGTAGTTTAATGAGGCATTTATATTTACTACCCACTTGATCTACACCCAGAATAGCACTGGAAAGTAGGTGTGATATAGCTATTTTTTCTAAGAAAAGCAGGATACTGAAGAGCTACTGAAAGAAAGATGGAAAATGGTTACAGGTAGACTTTTTTGGTATCTGTGTACTATGACCAGGTGTGATGCTTTGTGACACAGTAGTTATTCTTAGACTGGGAAACTTTTCTTTAAAGATCTAGACAGTAGGTATTTTAGGTAGGCCATATAGTTTTTGTTGCAGCTACTCAACTCTGCTATTGCAGCACAAAAGCAGTCACAAGACAATACAAATGAATAAGGGTGACTGTGTCCCAGTAAAACTTTATTTATTAACACTGAAATGTGAATTTATGTAATTTTCACAAGGTACAAAATTACATTCTTTGATTATTTTCACCCAACTGCTTGAAAATGTAAAAACAATTTGTATTGGTCTGCCAGGGCTGCTGTAACCAAGCACCACAAATTGCCTAGCTTAAAAAACAAATTTATTGCCTCAGGATTCTGGAGGATAGAAGTCAGAAATCAAGGTGTTGCAGGATTTGATCCTCCACAAAGATTTAAGCAAAGGATCTGTTTCAGCCTCTCTCCCTGACTTGTAGAAGGCTATCATCTCTTTGTCTCTCTTCATGTGGTCTTTCCTCTCTATGTGTCTGTCTCTTTGTACAAATTTCCCAGTCATATTGCGGTAGAGGCAACCCCAGTGAGCTCATTTTAACTAGATTACCTCTGTAAAGACCCTGTATTTAAATGGATTTTTTGAGATATTGGCGGTTAGGACTTGAACATACCTTTTTTTGGGGGGAGGGCACAATTCAATCCATAAGAATAACTTTTAGCTGTGGGTCATTAAAAAATAGGTGGTGGGCCAGACTTAACCATCTGGCTGTACTTTTTGTCACATTTGGCTCCTCTCATTGAGGCAGAGATGACACTTGGGGAATTTACCAGCCCCCAAAAACTGTCCACGTGCATATTTGGGTGAGATGGCTAACTTTGTGGATTCTTCAGGTTCACTAGAGGAACAGCCATCAGTATCAAGGGACAACAGTTTATATTGATTTACCTGAGTATAGAATTAGATTGTTTTAGACATACTAATAACTTAGGTTCAAATAACAATTTTTGTGTTTTCAGTTGTAGAAAGGATAGACCTCCCTCTTCCAACCTATTGGAGGTATTCTTGGGAGGTAGGTCAGAGTTGCAATGTATTAGAAGGTGGCTTAGAACAGTGATTTGAAATACTGGGTTTGTCAAAAAAGTCTGAATGTTTCTTTCTTAAAATAAAAGACACATTTCTCATTTTCACCAGTAACTTTATTGATTTGGATATTTTGAGAATGTTGGCTGTCTCCCATGTGGTATCACATTGCTTGTTCTCAATTTGATCCCTATAAACTTCAACTGGTCTTCCCAACTGTGGAGTATTGTCCAGTGAGAAATCTCTAGTGCGACACTTCCCAAACCACTTTTGAGATGTTTGATCTGTGACAGTACCTTTTCCGTACACTCACAAATCTTTGTGTTTCAATTGCATTTTTACCTTTCTTGAAATAATAAAGCATAATACACCGAAATTGTTGCTCATTTTCTTCCATCTTCAATATTAAAATGGCTACACAAAAATTCACCAATTTTGATGTTTTAAAATTTATTTTATTTTTTAATTATATTTTATCGATTATAATATTATAGTTGTCCTGATTTTTCCCCCTTTGTTCCCCCTTCACCCAGCACCCCTGACTCCCTCAGACAGCCTTCCCACCATTGTTAATGTCCGTGGGTCATGCATATAAGTTCTTTGGTTACTCTCTTTTATGTGCTATACTTTACATCCCCATGGCTATTCTGTAACTACTTATTTGTATTTCTTAATCGCCTCACCTCTTCATACATTCTCCCCTTCCCTCCTCCCATTTGGCAACCATCTAGTAACTAGCTTCTTTTCTCTTGCCCTTTTTTTTTTTTTTTTTAAAGAATCTCTCTTTAACCTTTGGCCTTTTAATTATAATGTGTCTTCGAGTGGGCCTCTTTGCATCCATAATAATTGGGAGTCTCTATGTTTCCTGGCCTTGCATGTCCGTTTCTTTCACTAAGTTAGGGAAGTTTTCTTTCACTATTTTTTCAGATAGATTTCCAGTTTCTTGCTCTTCTCTTTCTGGCACTCCTGTGATGCGAACATTGGACCTCTTAAAGTTGTCTCAGAGGCTGTTATATTATCCTCATTTATTTTGGATTCTTTTCTTCTTGTTCTGCGTGGTGGTTTTTTGCTTCCTTATGTTCCAAATCATTGATTTGATTCTTGGCTTCATCCACTCTACTGTTGTTTCCCTGTAAATTGTTCTCTGTTTCAATTAGTGTATCCTTGTTTCTGACTGGGTCTTTTTATGCTATTGAGGTCCTCATTAAGTTCCTTGAGCATCATTAAAGCTAGTGTTTTGAACTCTGCATCTGATAGATTGTTTACCTCCATTTCATTTAGCTCTTTTTCTGGAGTTTTGACCTATTCTTTCATTTGAGTCATGTTTCTTTGTCTCCTTGTTTTGGCAGCCTCCTTGTGTTTGTTCCTATGTACTAGGTGCAGCAGCTTTGACCCCGTGTCTTGGTAATGTAGCCTGATGTAGTAGGTATCCTGTAGGGTCTGGTGGCACAGCTTCCCCTATCACTCAAGCTGTGTACTCGAAGTGTACCCTTCATGAGGGCTTAGTATACCCTCCTCTTGTATTTGAGCCATGGTTGCTGTTGGCAGATCAGTGGGAGGGTTTTACCTTGGCAACTCAGCTTCCAGGACTGGCTGTAACCACTTACTGCCAACCTCTGCACTCTGTGGAGGATCAGCTGTGCAGGGGCAGGGTGGTGGTGCTCAGAGGTGGTCCGTAGCTGTCCACTGGGTGCACCTGCCCTGGGGTTTCCTGGGTGGTGCAGGCCAAGGTCAGCCTCATCTGTGTTTTGCTGGGGGCACCCTGCCTGAGCTGTAAAGTAATCTGAGGTGGCTGCTTCTTGTCCTGGGCTTGGAGATTCCCAGGTAAAACCAAGCTGTGAATCTAATCTGCCTGCCTAGGGTTTACTGAAGCCAACTGTTGCTTGTGTGATAGGGTTTAGGAGCCAAGACCAGCCATTCTTTTGGAAAAGCAGCTTGGGTGGGACTGTAAGTTGGGTGGGGCAGAGCCTCTGGGGATCCCCAAGGCCAGTCAAACAACATTGACCAAGTTATTGGAGTCTCATGTATGGCACCAGCTTACCGGCTCCTTGGAGGGAGGATTCGGAAAAGGGACAATGATTCGATTTATGATGTTCCTGAGTGATGGTGGCTCTATATTTTAGTTGTAATTTTGATGTGGTGTGCAAAGAGGCGAGGCATGTCTGCCTGTGCTGCCATCTTGATTGGAAGTCCCCTGATAAGTTTCTTTAAATGCATGCTGATATGACAGCTATCACAGTACAGTCTAACAAAATTGTTTCAAATGAAGTTAAAGACAAGCACTATGAGAGCCATCTTACGGAAAAAACAGATGAACTATTTGGCCAACCAGTAAGCTGCTCAGTGTGTTCTGTGAAGGCACTTTTAAGGCTTTCATAAATACTTTATCAGAGTTTTATTTTAAAAGTAAACTCAACTTTAATACATTGGCTACCGGTAATGAATTAATTGCTATTACATTGTCCTTTTTGTGATCTCAAAATGTGTAATTTTTAAAATCTCTGTTTAATATAACAAACCCCCCAAGTCTCTGAGGCAACCTGTTTAAAATAGAATCTGTTACTGTTAACAGCCTAGGTATGTCAATCAGGATTTTTGATTGCCATCTATTCTTGTTTGTATAATATTTAATTTTTGTGATTGATTCTTATCTATAACCCTTGGTTTCAGTCTGTGTAATCTAATTAGACTTTTTTTCCCCCTCAGTAATAGACTTTTTAATATGTGAAGCCTTTACATTTGATCTTAGAATATATTTTTACCTTAGAACAGGGGTCCCCAACCCCCGGGATGCACAGCAGGAGGTGAGCAGTGGGCACCTGTCTGTGGAAAAATTGCCTTCCAGGAAACTGGTCTCTGGTGCCAATAAGGGTGGGGACGACTTCCTTAGAACACTCCTTTTTTAAGTTTTATATTCATGTGCTTTGTAAGGTTTCAGTTGAAAGGAAGTTTTTCATTACTTGAAAATTTGGAAAATTATTTGTTTACCATGTGTAACCTAATAAAAAAAGGTGAGACAAGAGATAAAGCATATTGGTTATTTTAAATTGGGTTAATGTACTGATGGGGAAGGCACAGCAAAAATGAAATCAGTTCGTTACTAGTTATCCAAATTTTGTCTTCATTTCCCTGACAACTTTTAGAATTTTATGGGTGCTAATTTGTTTCTTTCTTCAACTTCAGTAGGCATACCATTCTCATTTCTTGGTATAAGCTGTTAAGTAGAGTTACTAGTACCTTCTGAACAGGTGAAAGAACTTCTTGCTTACATACTAGCAGTAAGAGAAGCCATTTCTGTTAGCATTATGGCAAAGCAAGTATTGGTAAGTCTAGAAAGGTCTTAAAACATACTTCTTGACTGTGACTGTTCTGATAGGTATAGAAGAAAATACAGAAAAGGAAGGGTTCTATCCCTCTTGTATAGAATAGGCTATATTTTTGGCATTTGTTTTCTTTACAGCAGATCTTATATTTGTTCATGTAGTTGAAATGATCTGTAGTTTTTTTTTTTAAATCCTCAACCAACAATGTTTTTCATAGATTTTAGAGAGAGAGAAAGGGAGGAAGGGAAGAAATGGCGGGGGGGCGGGATACAGAGAGAGATAAGTAAATCAGTTGTCTCCTGTACATGCCCTTACCAGGAATTGAACCTGCAGCCTTTTGGCCTACGGGATGATGTTCCAACCAACTGAGCCACACCAGCCAGGGTGATTATGGTTCTTTTGAGGAGATGAGACATTTTATTTCTGTCAACCTTTCCTATCAACTCCTGTAGGTTTATAAGGAACAACAATCAGTTATGGTGTGTCGTAGGCTGTTTCAGATAGAGTCAGAGGGCATAGAGTGAATAACATTTTAGAGTGTGGTATAAAGAACACTGAACTTCTTATGTAGAGGTTGATGTGAGAGTACTGCTGTGTAATACTGTGTTCCTGTTGGCTTGGAGTAGGATGGTTATTGCATGATCTCTACTTGTTTCTGAGATTAAAATGCACACAAATGTAAATTAGCTTATTGAAATTAGCTATTTTAGATGCTTAGTCACTTTTATGCAAATTTATTAAATTCCTTTTCTTTGAAAGTATTTCTTCTCCATTGTGGAAACTCTGGAAGTATATTAATTCTGTGCCTGCAGCAATCATTTCCTTGAGTGACACATGGATCCTGGGTTTTAATGTTTGTATATTTATGCAGGCATTTTATGCATGTGAATGGAGGGCTGGAAAGTTTGTATAGGTATTCAGTAATATATTTTAAAGACATAATAGTGTGTCATCATTTCTCTAGCAGGAATACGTAAAGTGGTGATCTGTCTATTCTTAGCATGGACAAATCATACCATTTCTCACTGGTATTTTCCCCATCCTTGTGGGGAGAAATATGCCTTAGTGTAGCCTTCTCATTTATTATTTTGTAGGTATTTAATGTGAACCCCAGATTACTGTGGAAATTGATTGTTTCTTTGGTTACTGGTTGTGTAAATATTTTTTTTTGAAGCTGGTTGAAATTAGAGAAAGGAAGCAACTTCATGCTGTGCTGATCTGGTTGGTCAGGTTTCTCAGAGTGGCAAGGAAGAGATATGATAATCACAAGGATGGAATGATAGGTAAAAGGGGAATTTGCTTTGTTCACTGCATAGTAGTACTCAATTCATCATGTTCCTGGTGAAGTTCTTTAACAGCCAGGAAAGTGTCTCATTTTTGCTCAGGACAGCTAAACTGCTCAAGATAGCCCCTTCTTCACCCTTTGAATTAATCCTGCAGATATGGTTTGATTGGGTTGATTTAGCATTGTTGTGCCAGGAACAAACATCCTTGTTGGTCCTAATAGTAGTGAGGAACTTCACAGAGGGAAACCCCTTGTGTGATTGGTTACAGGCCTGAGTAAACTCACTGTTCTTTGCTCAAACCCCTAGGACCTATGTAAACTGACTTTATGTTCCTAACACAGTATGCCTTGAAAAAATTACAGTAGAGAGTGGGTAGGATGGCAAAGAAAGAACAGGTTGTGAACACTTTGCTCAAAATTATCTTTGTATATGTCATAGGCCTTTGGTCCAGCAACAGTAGGCTTTATTCTACTTTTAATTTTCATTCCAAATGCAGAAGAGGTGTTTTTTGGGGGAAGGGGTTGAGTATTGGGATTGATTTTTTTTTTTTAAGTTGGGAGGATTGTATGAAACCGTATTTATTATCTTTGATACCCTGATGGATTTGCATACTAGGAGTAATTACTATGGCTATAAAATGGATTTTTTCCCTCTGTGTAAACTAATACATATGTATATAAGCTTTTCCATGTACCAGAATGCAACAAAATGAATTAACTGTATAATCAAAGGTACTTAAATGTGTGGGTTTGAAACTTTGTTTTGATTGTAGTTAGTGAATATTTTAAGAGTATTATTCAAAAAATTGAATGAGATGGATGAATGAACATGCTTTTTCTCTTAATATGGGTCATAGTAAGTTCAGTGTTAGTAGAAGATACTATCTTACATGTTATATAGATCCTTTAGAATGTGAGTTTAGGTATGAAAACTAAATAACACCTGGAACCAGGTATGTTTGGTATTTAATTATTTTGAACTAAATATTGTATTATTTTCAGGATAGTCCTTTAAAGATACTGGTTTGGAATCTTGTGAGGGGGTTGTGTAGTAGGCTTTGCATGGGGCAGACCATTAGTGCTAGCTACTTGTCTATAGTCTAAGGATTAAAAGCAAAACCTTTGCATTTGATGTTTTGTATATTTGGCTTAAAAAAATCCCCAGGCTTTTAAAGGTTGTGGGGTTTGGGTCTTTTCAGATAAGAGTAGGTCGATAAAGCATTTACTAGCATGAAATGTTTTTCTTTTCCCCTTTCTCAGTGTTAAAAGGAAGGTGAATGGACAAAATAGCCATTAAAGGATTTAAGTTTTAGAAATGTAGCAACAAAAACCACACACTCTGCCTGTCTGTTACTTTAAGTTTCATATTTCAAAACTATATTCACAGCTTTAGAAATAAACTCCCCAGTAGCTGGATGGTATTAACCAGTGCTTTTCTTTTCTTTACCCTATTGTGTCAGCAGGGATGCTATGACAGTTCTTTTTGATCTATAAGCTACTTTGTTCTGGAACTGAAAAAGAAAAATGTTCTAATCTTCTAAAATTTTTCCAGGGTCAGTTAGACACTAGAATAATTTGATAAGGGAGCTCAGTCCCAGTCTTTCCCTAGAGATGTTCCAGAGTTTACTTGAATGAACCACTTGGAAATGAACATCAAGCTGGAAAAATCCTTCAGGATTAAGATATTAAAAAGTCTGGGCTGCATGTTTTGAGAAAACATTGCCTAAATCATTATTCAGAATTCAGTTTTTCAGGTATGTTTTATGCTGCGTAAACATCTTTCATGAAGGTTATATTTAATAGTTAAAGTTTATATTTAAAAAGCTATATAGTTCTAGATCATAAATTACTGTTCCATCATACGTGTTTTGAAAAGTGTATTGTTAGATCCCTTACCATTGTGTGGTAGTGTGTCATAAAGGATAGTCTGCATGGGAGGGCTGGGATTATGATGACCTTTAAATTAAGGAGCTGGTGAGTGGCTGGCCGGTCATTATTAATGTCCTCTGAAGTGATTCCAGAGATCTAGATTTGATTCTTTCTTTCTGCTTAGACCAGCAGAGGTATGATTGATGCTGGAAGGAGGGTCTTAGCAATGCTGAATCTTTAATTTTTCTATGTGTTCCCTTTTCACTAATCAGAAGAAAAAACAGCTGGACTGCTGGAGCTTTGCTATTTCAGTCTCCTTAACCAAAAGGTACCTTCTATATAGGGTTTTGAACACAATAGACCACTGAAGAGTTGAAACAAGAATTTTAAGTCTTTGGAACCTTCAGAGAGATTTTTGTGCCTGGCTGCTTAGGATTTGAAAGGAAAGGTTTACGGTTGAGAGAACAGGACTACAAGGATGGGGATTGAGGCAGGGGTGGAGTTGAACACTGTTTGTTTTTATAGTTTCAACAAATGTAGTTTACAAAAATCATTCTTCTGGATGCTAGTATATAGTTAAAAAGTACAGTAAGTTCAAAAAGGTTGCTGTATAATCACATGTAGACTATAGGTCATTGTGGTGCAGGACTTAGCAAGTTGTATGGGTCAGGACAGTTTTGTTCTTTTCATTTACTAATAATGTTGAATTTTCTAGGTTTTCTGAAGCATGGTTATTGTACAATAAATATAGCAGTGATAATTAGGGTGCTTTTAAGTGACAGGCCAGTTGTATGGTTAGTTCTTGGACATGGGGCCTGAGGGGAGAGAGATTTTAATGTAGGGTAATTGTTAACAGAAGTATTACTCTGTCACTAAAACAGTCTAGCCACCTCTGAAATAGAAAGGACCAACCCCGAATTAGGTAAAAATGGTTAAAAAAGGTTTGTTCTAGCATTGGTTTCTTTTCTTGTTTCCCCTCTTATCAGTATGAAGTGGCCAGATTAAGCACCTAACCTTAGGCTCTTCAGATTCTGGTTTTGGAGGGCAATCTTCAAATCAGAAGCATGATACAGCTCTCTTATTCTTTTCCCTCTCCCTTTGCCTAAGGATGGGGGTATTTGTTGATTTTAGGGCTTTCAGGCCTAGGGTTCCTCTGATGTTTGGAAGAAGGATTGCATTTGAAGGTATGTTTTGCAGTCTAGGGGTTAGTCCCAGTTCCTATACTTTCCTTTGGAGAAGGAAAGCAGAGATGAGTATAATTCCTTTATAACCCAGAGACACCAACCTCACTGCTCTATACTGCCGTGGTCCCCCCGCCACCCCCAGGCCCAATGTCCCCAAACCATTCCCAACCATTTATTTAGCATGGCAAATTTGTCTTTACTCTCTTATTAGACATTAGAGAAGGAGGCCAGGACTAGATGAGTCCAGTTCCTTGGCTGGGCTACATATAAAGATAAAGTTGAACAGATCTTTTGGTATTAATGATAAATCCTCTGTGTCTCTTTATATTTGTTCATTGTGGGAGTTTGGATTTTATTCTTTCTTTCCTCCCTTCTTCCCTTCCTCCCTCCCTTCCTTCTTTAAATAAACATTTACTCCTCCTCAGGACATTCCTGTGGTGGCTTAATATTTCACTTGCATGATCCACTATATGATTATATTTAAAACATCTTACAGTTCTAGTTAGTAAGTTGGTAATGTGAGTCACAGTAATATAAGTGGACAAGGCACATCTGGAGGGCACCTGCATCCTAGGGTAATTTTATCTCATTGTATAGCAATATTATTCGTCATTGTGAAGAAAATTAACACTGGATTTTTCTGTTCATTTTGATTTCTCTCTCTCTCTCTCATTGATAGTATAGAAAATAGTCAGATAAAAAATGAGTTTTATTTGCAGATCTTTTTAAATAGGTAAGCCTTTAGAAATCTATTTCATATATAAATGGTATATCTCTTTTATTATCTACTCACTTTCCCCCCGACCCCCCCTCAGTCCCCCTAGCCCCAAGAGGTGCATGATGTTCTGGAGATTTTCCAGGCCTGGGAACTTTTAGCTAGAGCTCTAGGGCCTTAAGAACTTGTGTGGATAGAAAAATGTCCAGAGTTCTGACATATAAGGGGAAATCCAAAAAAAAACCTGGAATTATCTTCTGGAGGGCAGGCTTCTTGTACTATAGGTTTCCCCTGCCAAGTGAGTGTTCTAGGAACCTGGCTGTATCAGTGTATCAGCTGGCATTGTTGTGAGAGGCTGCGTTTAGCTTCAGTGAGTTTTTGGGGGAAGACTTTTTCAATGAGTTTGCCCATTTCATGATGGGTGATTTTTGAGTGCACCTGCCCACACCGCGCTGATTGTTCAGCAGTTTTTGACCATTAATGGCATGGCCCCCATGCCCCACCCTCCTTATTCACCCAGTCTTGCTCCCAGTGACTTTTTTTTGTTTCCTGGAATGAAAATAAGTCCTTAAAACAAAACATATTGTGGGGGGTAGGCAGAGACAAATGTATTTGAAAAAATAAATTAAAAAAATAAATTAAAAAAAAAAGGAAACATTTTGCGGACTTGGAGGAGGTAAAACAAAACAGCAGAAGCACTTTGACAAATTCAAAAACTGTTTTGATCAGTGGAAAAAATGTTTTGATAGGCATATTGCATTAAATGGAGAGAGTACTTTGAAGGTGAATGAAGTTGAAACATGTAGGAATAAATACACAATTTTTAATAAGTAAATTCCTTTTTTTTTTTAGTACCATCATGTATGTGTAGCTCTTGTAACAGAGAGAATTTTGAATTTGATCACATAAAAGTGAGAGGATGTTTGGTATGGTTTTGATATTGTTTCAGACTAGTTAGGGCTTTACAAATAGTTGAAAATGAAGTATGTCTTGATTTATAAAAGTGTGAATTGCTTTGGGTAAGGTTGCATGTCCTTTGAGAGATTGCTAGACTGTAGTTCCAGTGTGGCCTCAGGCTGTAAAACAGATACCCGTGAAAGTCTCTTCATTTCTGCCGTTTACTACTTACTGTAAATAGTAAGTGGAAAGGTAAGATTATCAACAAACAAATTAGATTATCAAGTCATTCAAGTATTCAGGGATGTCACTCAGTACTTTTCTGAGAGGTGTGAATAAAGAGAAGAAATTATCAGTGGGTTCTTCAAGCTGTTGTTACATAGAGAACAATTATCGCAGTTCTAGTCATTTTGAAAGCTGTTGCCAGATAGTAGTAGTTTCCAGATCCACATGTGAATTTTTGGGAAGGAATTTTGACTGCATCTTTATTTTCCCCAACCTTTAAATTCCATCTTGTACACAAGTAAATCTATGTCTTTAACAACCATATGGACATTTTTCATAAGTCTTGCATTGAGCTTCATTAATTACTTTAACAGTACTGCCATTGCTCAAAATGTCTTGTAGGGCGGAGGTCCCTTTTCCTTGGTCAGTGTTCAGGGACTGAAAAACATTTCTCTGACGGCTCTTTGTGGAGGCCAGTCATTTCTTGGAACATGGATATGTTTTTTGGGGGAGGGAAGATGATTAACAAATGTTTTGGAGATAAGATTGGGGAAAAAAGGGTTGATAATCATCAAGTTGAAGAATGGTCTCTTTAATGAGGTGGCTATGTAACAGTGAGAGGAGCCAGTGTTGTGTCAGGAACTTTAAAGTCACAGGACTTTCCTGACTTGGTTTTCTCATCTCTTAAGCAAAGAACATGTACTCACTTTATAGGATTGGTATAAGAGAAGTAAAGAGTCTCGGTGCCTGGTTTGTAGCTGGCTTTAATATATGGTCTTTCCTTCTTATAGTTTGTAAATGTAGATCTGAAGATAATTTTGAAGAAAAATTCTAACATTGTTTTTGAGTAATGGCCTCAATGTCCATAATAACTTCCTTGAGAGTACTTCTTTAAAAAAAAAAAAAAGAGGACTTCCGACCAAGATGGAGGGATAGGTAGATACAGTTTGCCTCCTTGCACAACCAAAAAAAGGACAACAAATTAAAAAAAAAAAAAAACCAGAACTGCCAGAAAATCAAACTGTATGGAAGTCTGACAACCAAGGAGTTAAAGAAGAAACATTCATCCAGGAAGGTAGGAGGGGCGGAGACAGGCAGCTGGGGTGGAGAGGACACATGGCAAGGTAGTGGCTGGAGGACCAGGTGGGCAAGGTGGCAGCTGGTGGACCAGATGGTCCCATATTTGTGTGCAGATAAACCATGAGGAACAGCTGGGGAGTGACACAGACTGTGCGACCAAGGGTTCTAGTGCGGGAAAAGAAAGCCTCAAAATCTCTGGCTGTAAACCTGTGAGGACTGCGGTGGAGAAATTCCCAGCCTCACAGGAGAGTCTGTTGGAGGGACCCACAGGGTTCTAGATTGTACACAAACCCATCCACCTGGGAATCAGCATTAGAAGGGCTCAATTTGCTTGTGCGTAGCAGGGGAAGTGACTGAAAGCCGACCAGGAAACAAAACCAGGCAAGGGCATTGTTTTCTCTTGGACCCCGGCCCAACATACAGTGTCACAACGCAGCGACCTGGGTTGCCCTGCCCCGGCGAATACCTAAGGTTCTGTCCCTTCCAACGTAACAGGTGTGCTGCTACAAAGAAATATGGCCCAAATGAAAGAACAGATCAAGGCTCCAAAAATAGAGATAAACGTTGAAGACACAGCCAGACTATCAGATGCAAAGGTCAAAACACTGGTAATCAGGGTGCTCACAGAATTGGTTGACTATGGTTGCAAAATGGAGGAAAAAGTGAAGGCTTATGCAAAGTGAAATAAAGAAAATTTTAAAGGGAACCAACAGTGAAGGGAAGGAAACCTCGACTCAAATCAACGATTTGGAGGAGAAGGAAGAGATAAACATTCAACCTGAACAGAATGAAGAAGCAAGAATTCAAAAAAATGAGGAGAGACTTAGGAACCTCAGGGACAACTTTAAACGTTTCAACATCCAACTAATAGGGATCCCAGAAGGAGAAGAGGAAGAGCAAGAAGTTGAAAACTTGTCTGAAAAAATGAAGGAGAATTTCCCCAATCTGGCCTAGGAAATAGACTTCCAGGGGTTCCAGGAAGCTCAGAGAGTCCCAGAGAAGTTGGACTAAAGGAAGCACACACCAAGGCACATCATAATTACATTACCCAAGATTAAAGACAAGGAGAGAATCTTAAAAGCAGCAAGAGCAAAGGAGACAGTTACCTCCAAAGGAGTTCCCACAAGGCTATCAGCTGATTTCTCAAAAGGAACCTTACAGGCAAGAAGGGGCTGGAAATAAGTATTCAAAGTCATGAAAGACAAGTACCTACATCCAAGATGACTCCATCCAGCAAAGCTACCATTTAGAATGGAAGGGCAGATAAAGTGCTTCCCAGATAAGGTCAAGTTAAAGGAGTTCATCATCACCAAGCCCTTATTATATGAAATGTTAAAGGGACTTATCTAAGAAAAAGATGAATATCAGAAACCATGAACAGTAAAATGACAACAATTTCACAACTGTCAACAACTGAATCAAAAGCAAAAACAGAAGCAAACTAAGCAAACAACTAGAACAGGAACAAAGTCACAGAAATGGAGATCGCATGGAGGGTTATCAGCAGGGAGAGGGATGGGGGAGATTGGGGGAAAATGTACAGGGAATAAGAAGCATAAATAGTAGGTACAAAATAGACAGATGGAGGTTAAGAATAGTATAGGAAATGGAGAAGCCAGAGAACTTACATGTATGACCTATGGACATGAACTAAGGCCGGGGGGGGATTACTGGTCGGGGGTTGCTGGGCGGAGGGGAATAAAGGGAGGAGAAAAATGGGACAACTGTAATAGCATAATCAATGAAGTGTATTTAAAAAAACAAAACAACACTTATTGGGCATATGATTTACTTGTTTGTTTAAAGAAAAAGGAAACAAAGTCTGTATGATTTGAGCAGAAGCAACTGAGCACATGTTTGGTGGTTAATTTTTTTAAGACTGTTATTTTTAGAGCAGTGGTAGATTCATTGAAAAATTAAGAGGAAGGTGCAGAGATTTCCCATATAATCCCTGCCCCCACACATGCACAACCTTTCCCATTATCAACATTATTCAGCAGAATGGTACATTTGTTATAATTGATAACAAATAAGCCTACAGTGACAAATCATAATCACTTAAACTTCATAGTCTACCTTGGTTCACTCTTGGTGTTGTACATTCTGTGGGTTTGTACAATGATTACACATCTATCCATTATTACAATATCTTACAGGGGCAGGGTATTTTATTTGCACTAAATTACTGTGTTCTCTTTCTACTCATCTCTCCCCTCATCCCAACCCCTGACAACCACTCATCCTTTTGCTGCTTCCATAATTTGCCTCTCCCAGAATGTCACATAGTTGGAATCATACAGTTTATAGACTTTTGAGATTGACTTCTTTTACTTATTATATGCATCTAAGGTTACTCCATGTCTTTTCATGTTGATCATTTTATTTTAACACTGAACACTATTCAGTTGTCTGGATGCTGAAAAAATGTTTTCAGTCCAAAGAACATGCAGTTATTCAGCCTTCAGTACTACAACCAAACTGGGAAACCAGTGCTAGGTTTTATTTTTTTATTTTTATTTTTATCTTTATTTTTAATTTTATTTTTTAATTAATTAATTTTTTCAAATACATTTGTCTCCACCATCCCCCCACCATTTTCCCCTCGCCCCCTCCCTCCCTCAATCGTTCCCCACTTTGGCTTTGTCCATGAGTCCTTGATATATGTTCCTTGACTTGCCCCTTCCCTTCTCTGCCCCCCCTGCCGCCCACCCCTCCCTCCTTTCCTCTTATCTCTGTTGGTTTCTTTTTTTTTTCAGTGTTGCTGGTCTTCTTTTCCTTGCATCTTTGTTTTGTTGGTTAGGTTCTGCTAATCGGTGAGATCATATGGTATTTGTCTTTCGCCCCCTGGCTTAGTTCGCTTAGCACAATGCTCTCTAGTTCCATCCAAGCTGTCGCCAAGGGTAGTAGTTCTTTTTTTTCTTTCTGCTGCGTAGTATTCCATTGTGTAAATGTACCGTAATTTTTTGATCCAGTCATCTACTGATGGGCATTTAGGCTGCTTCCAGCACTTCGCTATTGTAAATTGTGCTGCTATGAACGTTGGGGTGCATAGGTTCTTTTGAATTGGCGTTTTGGGATTCTTAGGGTATAGTCCCAGCAGGGGAATCCCTGGATCAAAAGGCAGTTCCCTTTTCAGCTTCTTGAGGAAATTCCACACTGCTTTCCACAATGGCTGCACCAGCCTGCATTCCCACCAACAGTGTACTAGGGTTCCCTTTTCTCCACAGCCTCGCCAGCACCTGTTGTTTGTTGATCTGTTTATGATGGCCATTCTGACTGGTGTGAGGTGGTATCTCATTGTGGTTTTGATCTGCATTTCTCTGATGGCTAGTGATGCTGAGCATCCTTTCAAATGTCTCTGGGCCCTCTGTATCTCTTCCTTGGAAAAGTATCTGCCCAGGCCCTTTGCCCATTTTTCAGTTGGATCATTTGTCGTCTTGGAGTGGGTCTGATGTATCATTAGCAAATACATTTTCCCATATGGTTGACTCCCTTTTCATTTTGCTGATGTTTTCTTTAGCCATGCAGAAGCTTCTTATTTTGATGAGGTCCCACTTGTTTATTCTTTTATGTCCCTTGCTTTAGGAGACATAACGGTAAAAAAATTGCTGGGTGGGATATCTGAGAGTTTCCTGCCAATGTTCTCCTCTAGGACTTTTATGGTGTTGTGACTTATATTTAAGTCTTTTATCCATATTGAGTTTATTTTTGTGTATGGTGTCAGCTGATGATCCAATTTCAATTTTTTGCATGTAGCCGTCCAGCTCTCCCAACAGCATTTGTTGAAGAGGCTATTATTGCTCCACTTTATGCTTCTGCCCCTTTGTCAAATATTAGTTGCCCATATGGACCTGGGCTTATTTCTGAGCTTTCTATTCTGTTCCACTGGTCTAAGGGTCTGTTCTTGTGCCAGTACCAGATTGTTTTGAGTATAATGACTTCGTAATATAGATTGATGTCCAGTATTGTGATCCCTCCTACTTTGTTTTTCTTTCTCAAGATTGCTGTGGCTATTCGGGGTTGTTTACGGTTCCATATAAATTTTTGAAATGTCCTATTTCTGTGAAATACGTCATTGGTATTTTAATAGGGATTGCGTTGAATCTGTAAATTGCTTTGGGTAGTATGGACATTTTGATGATATTAATTCTTCCTATCCATGAGCACGGTATATGCTTCCATTTATTTGTGTCTTCCTTAATTTCTTTCTTCAATGCTGTATAGTTTTCTGCGTAGAGGTCTTTTACCTCCTTGGTTAAATTTATTCCTAGGTACTTCATTTTTATTGTTGCTATATCGAATGGTATTTTTTTCTGATTTCTTCTTCTTCTATTTCATTGCTGGTGTACAAAAATGCCTTTGATTTCTAAATGTTGACTTTGTATCCCACTGTTTTGCCAAATTCACTTATTAGGTTGAGTAGTTTTTTGGTGGAGTGTGCCGGGTTTTCTATGTACACTATCATGTCATCTGCAAACAATGATAGCTTTACTTCCTCCTTTCCTATTTGGATGCCTTTTATTTCTTTTTCTTGTCTGACTGCTGTGGCTAGGACTTCCAATACTATGTTGAATAGAAGTGGTGAAAGCAGACATCCTTGTCGTGTTCCCCATCTTAGTGGGAAAGCTTTTAGTTCTTGCTCGTTGAGTATAATGTTGGCTGTAGGTTTTTCATATATGGTCTTCATTATGTTGAGGAATGCCCCATTTATTCCCATTTTGCTGAGTGTTTTGGTCTTAAAAGGGTGCTATATCTTATCGAATGCTTTTTCTGCATCTATCGAGATGGTCATGTGGTTTTTGTCTTTCCTTTTGTTTATGTGATGTATTACGTTTATTGTTTTGCATATATTGAACCATCCCTGCATCCCTGGGATGAATCCCACTTGATCATGGTGGATAATCTTTTTAATGTATTGCTGGATGTGGTTTGTCAATATTTTGTTGAGGATTTTAGCGTCTATGTTCATCAGCAAAATTGGCCTGTAGTTTTCTTTCTTTGTAGGGTCTTTATCTGGTTTTGGGGTTAGGGTGACGCTGGCCTCATAAAAAAAGTCTGGGAGTCTTCTCTTCTCTTCGATTTTTTGGAATAGTCTGAGAAGGACAGGGGTTAGCTCTTCCTTAAATGTTTTGTAAAATTCTCCTGTGAAACCGTCCGGCCCAGAGCTTTTGTGTACTGGGAGTTTCTTGATTAGTAGTTCAATTTCCCCAGCTGTTATCGGTCTGTTCAAGCTTTCTGTTTCTTCCTCCTTCAGTGTTGGAAGGTTATACTTTTCTAGACATTTGTCCATTTCATCGAGGTTTTCAAATTTCTTGGCATATAATGGTTCATAGTAGTTTCTGACAATCCTTTGTATTTCTGTGGTATCAGTTGTTATTCATTGCTAGGTTTTAATTGAGGAGCAGTGTGATATTAGATCACTTAAGCATCTCTTGGCTTTACTTTGTGTGGACAATTAGACGTTTAGATTTGATCTGTTAAAACAGAGCCTGGTTGGTTAGAAAGCCTTAATCCTAAAACAGTATAGATTGTTTATGCAGGACCAGTGATTTATAATTTTAGATCTTCCATTGTCCTAGTGTGGAAAGGACCGTTGATTCCATGTTAATCTCTTCACAGTTTTGCTCAACAAAGCCATTCCCATAAAATGTTAAGATGGCCTAATACATGTGTGTATGAATATCCACGTATTTGCTACAAGTAAGAGTTCCATGTTCTGGATCTTATAATCAAGAGGCTATTGGTGGTACATCATGCTTCTATTCCTTAATGTGACAATTCATTATTCAATCAGTAAAAATTATAAAGGATAAAGAGTGTTTTAATGAAGTTGGAAGTGTGGTGATGTGGTGAAACAAGCCTCTTTTACTTTTCTTTCAAATGTCATTCTAGGTATAAATTGTGTTTTTGGGTTTGAAAACAGTGAAATTGTAGAGTAATGGAAGTAATTCTTTTGTAAAAGTATATCAGAGCTACTTCCCAGTTTAAAAGAAGTGCATTTATTGTTCTTGGCATGTGTGAGAATTTGTATGTAATAATGTAATCCTCTTGACTTTCTTATTAATTAATTAAAAATATTTATTTTTAGATTTATTTATTTATTTATTTATTTAGAGAGGGAGAGAAACATCAATGTGTGAGAGAAACATCAGTGGGTTGTCTCTTGCGTGTCTCCCTACTGGGGACCTGGCCCAGAACCTAGGCATGTGCTCTAACCAGGAATTGCACCAGCAACTTTAAAGGTTTGCGGGATGATGATAAACGCATTGAGCCACACCAATCAGGGTGTGACTTTCTTCTTTAAATAAAAATCTTTAGTACAGTTGTCCCTTGGTGTCCTTTAGGGATTGGTTCCAGGACTCCCTTGGATACCAAAATATGCAGATGCTCAAGTCCTTTATATAAAATGGTGTAGTATTTGCATGTAATCTGTGCACATCATCTCTAGACTACTTATAATACCTAATACTATGTAAATAGTTTTTATACTGTATTGCTTAGGGAATAATGACAAGAAATAAAACTATACATGTATAGTACAGACACAACCATCGTAGACCTAATAACTATGTAGTACATGTCAGCGACAACGTAACTTTTTTTTCCCCTTGAATATTATTTTTGTTCCATGGTTTGATTGAATTGCAGATGTGGAACCCACAGATAAGGAGGGCCGAATGTACTGGATACCAACTAAAGCATTTGCTTTATGTCAGGATTATTAAAAGAAATATTTATCTTTTAAACAAGTTAAATAACCTTAATGTAATTACGAAAAAAGTCATAACCAAGTTGGAACTTCTGGTAGCTGGGAATGATCTTGTAAAATAAAAAGAAACAAAACACCTTGAATTGTATTCCTTGATGGAAGACTGATATATTTCAAGTTCAAGGCAATTTGAATATAAATTCATATTTCAGTTTTATTTCCGTTTAGATTGGAGAACTCTATTTGGTGTCAGAGGCAGCTTCCATAAGTATACCATGTATGCATTTTTTTTGTCCTCAAATATAATATGTGATTGCTTTGTGTAGTAAAGTGTTTAATCAGTGAGAGTTACTATAATTAGGCTGTTAAGATGTTTCTTAACTACAACCATAACTTCAGGACAAGATTTTTTTACCTTCTGATTGCAGATGTGAATTATTTTTTAAGAAATTAATATATAGTCCTTGGCTGGGTATCTCAGTGGGCTGGAGTGTTTTTCTGATAGACCAAAGTTGTGGGGTTGATCCCCAGTTAGGCATATACCGGAATGAAACAATGAATGCATAAATAAGTGGAATAACAAATTGATGTCTCTCCTTCCCTGCCCTTCCTTTCTCTCTAAAATAAATCAATAAAAGGAAATTAATGTATAGTTTTTTGAAAAGCAAATGGCTTTGACAGACACATCTGTAAAGCCATGTTACCTCCAGTGCTGTTGGGTTTTTCGTTGTGTTGAGATGCTGTTTTTATGTTCTCATCTCTTGTTTTCGACTGTTCCTAGTAGGCATTCACAGATTATTCCTAAGTGTTTTATTAATTTACAAAATAGGAACCATAAGTTGGAACTGTAAGGTTAAGGTTTTAATTGTGTAACATATTCCTGGTAAGTTCTTTTTAAGGTCTCCTGTTATAAATTTTTTATATGTGTTTTAGCTGCCTGTATCAGAATATGGTTAAAAATTTTGCAGATTGTGAGTAGAAAAATTTAATAGGTGAGTTAAAAAACAGTTTTCCATTGTGCATTGTTTAACTTTTTTTAAAACCAGACTCACAGCTTTCAGTGCTACATAGCTCAGTCTGGTACAGATGGATCAGCTCAACTGAGCTATGAACTAGTTTAATGAAGTCAGATTATACTATATTCTAAAGAGAGTTAACATCTGAAATGTAGTTGCACAATTATGGCATCAGTAGGAATGCATAACAATTCAATCATTTATGCTTTATTCTTTCAGAGCTTAAATTTTCATGTCACTTGGATTGTATGTGCATTCAGTTTTCTTACATGACTTTCCTTTCCCTTTTCCACAGTGCTCTGGGATCCTGGGAAATTTATGATTAGATGAGAGACTAAAATGCTATTCTCCAAATCATATTTGTTTCTGTTTTTTTAATTTTACTTGGTATGTTTTGTTATTTTCAGAAAAGTTACTCTTAAAATATTTAAATGAGGATATTATAAGAGGAATGTATTGACTGTCTTCTCCTGGATGTTGCCGAACCCCTGGATAGTTTGGCTGCAAGTGACTTAAAATCCACTTTTTTAAGTTTAAAAGTGTTTTGTAGTGAAGAACCAGTGTTTTTTTGTTTAATTTTAATTTATTGCAGTTATATTTTGGAAAATACAGTTAAAACATGGGGATATAAAATTGACTACAAAGTTTCTGAATGCCTGCTCTTAATTTCTGTACTTAACTCATTATAGATTGTCAGTACACACTTTGCAGACTGGCAGCAGTCCATGGACCACCCTTTGATTAGCACAGGCTTAAACCACGCAGACATTTATTATTTCACTTAACAAGAAGTCAGAAGTCAGTGTTTCTGGGATGGGTTCAGCAACTCTGCAATTTGCTCATCCTCCCTATTGTAGCTATAAATGGCTGTAGCAACTCTTAAGTATCCTGGTTCATGAGACATGTGAAACAGGAAGGAGAAGATAGAGACCTCTCCTTTTGCTTTTGTTTTCTTATAAGGGAATACAATTTTTCTCAATAACTCCTCTCCACTTTCATAAACTTCCCTTTACATTTCTCCAGCCAGAACTGAGTCTCATAGCCACAGCCACATCAGTTGTTGGCATAGAGGAACAATGGATGCCATACTGGCTTTACCTGGTGTTATGCCTGAGATCACCAGAGGAAAATGGGTAGTTTGTGAGTGAAGAGGAAGGAGGAATGGTTGGCCATGTTACCAGTAGTATTTACCACACTGAAAAGAGAGGTCAGCCTGAGAGTCTCAAGCACTGAATTTGATAACTTTTCTTGTGTTACTAAATAGTTGTGCCTAAATAGTTAAGGCATAGGAAGGTGAGAAGAAAATAAATGTCTTTGAGACCCACTGTCTTTGTTATAGGACTGTGGGCCCCCTTTGTTGAGTCTAGTATTCACTATTGGGCATTGCTGCTATATACTTGCCCACTGGCTAGAAGGTATTTGATTTGAACCATGTCAGTAACCAGCCATACTTGAGAAAATAGAAAATGTATTCTTGTTTGTTGATATAACCTTTATTGTATAATACATATTTTTATTTTATTCAAATGTATGTTTCATTTTTAGAAGCTGCAAAGTACATATTTTAAATAAGGATTCATTTTTTTTTTCCCCCTGATTACTTTTGCAACTGTGTTGGAAAAGTGAAATGATTTGGCATGTTAAGACACGTTCCATCCATCATCTTTAGGGTACTTCTTATAATACTTCATTTGAACAACTAAGCCTTGTAGTTTGTTATGTTACGGCTTGCATTTAGCACTTAATCTTAGTTTTAGATAGGATATAAACAGAATTAGAAAAAAAAGTATCTTCTACATATAACTGTTCATAATAGCAAGAATCATTTTATTTCCTTCTGTATTCATATCCCAGCTGACAACACATACAACCACTGCTTTGCTGGCATAAGTTCATAATAAATAACTTTGAATGAGAAATTTACACTTGTGCATTTATAAATCCTTCCTCACTTAACAGTTGTTTAATGAATATGTGTTTATGCTTTTTGGTTTTAAAATAAACAGCATCTTAGTTTAAATCCCTAGTAGTGCTCACTTTTATTAAATTTAAGATATTTAGGTGAGTATTAAGGCCTTATTGCAGCTATCTGGAATTTTGGGTCTCCATAGAGAGGGAGTGCAGATTGAATGGAAGACCATTAGCATGAGAGCCAGACCCCCGGGCTCTCCTTCTGACTTTGTTATTGACTACCTGTGTGGTATGAAAAAGACACAGTTGCTTTACTTGCTCTGTCATTCTATGTCATTGGGTTGTTGTGTGGAATGAATTAAACTATGAATAATCAAAAAGATTTCACAAATGTAGTTGGCATTACTGTTTTCACTAGTAGTACATTTTATGGAGTAATTCGATAGTGAAAAGTACCCAGAGTTCCAGAGGCGTATGGTTAAACTAACACCATTATTAGATTAGCTTAATTTTTGCTAATTCACCAAAGCAACATTGTTTTATTAGTTTACTTCATTCTGATATAAGCACAGTCTGGTATCCTAAAGTTCTTGATAATCTGAGAATCTGGGCATCAATATATAGAAGTTATTTTAAATTCATTTTTATTTTTAAATAGCTTGAACTATCTTGATAATTCCTCCCAGCTTAATATCTTAAAAATAAGCCTCAGAATGACTTCAGCCAAATGTCAGAGAAGGTAGCTCCAAACACTCATCCCTCCACAGAAACGTTGAAAAAACAAGCAGAAACGGCCAGAACTCACTCTGTTAGACTCTGGAAAAACAATCAAAAGGTTATAGCAACCAAGCAAACATTTTCATCACTACAAATAAAAACCATGTATGTTTAGCTATCACCTTCCTACCATCCAGCCTTCTCCTTCTCCCTGTTCCAACATCAACCACTAATCTGCTTTCTGTCTCTATAGATTTCCCTCTTTTGGACATTTTATAGAAATGGAGTCTTCTGTGACAGGTTTCTTTCACTTAGTGTACTGTTCACAAGGTTCATCTGTGTTGTTGCATACATTGATGCTTGCTTCCTTTTTTATGGCCAAATATTCCATTGTGCAGATACAGTGTATTTTGTTTATCCATCTGATGGGAATTTCTGTTATTTTCACATTTCCATATAATAGTGCACTAAAATATATAAAGCAACACTGATAGGAAAAAAAAGGGAGAAGTAGATACTTCAACCAACCATAATAGCTGAAGATTTCAAAACCTAACTTTCAATAATGTATAGAACAACTAGACAGAAAATAAACAAAGAAATAGAAGACTGGAACACACTATAAACCAAGTAGAGCTAATAGACAACTGTAGAATATTTCATATAACAACAGAATATACAGTTTTCTCAAGTGCACATGGAACATTTCTAGGATAGACCATAAATGCTAGGTGGTCAAACAAACTCCAGTACGTTAAAAATAGAGCCACTTACCTCTGAATGTAATATTGAATGTAAATTGTAATTGAAAATTTAAAAAAGGGATGGAAATAAAACAACTTATATTCTCCTACCACATAAAGTGCCATCAGAAATGAATAGCAGGAAGAAATTTGGAAAACTTAACCTACATGTGGAAATTAAACAACACATTCCTAAATAACTGTGGGTCAAAGAAGAAATCAAGAGAGAAATCAGAAAATGCTTTGAGATGAATGAAAGTGACAATACAACACACCAAAATGTATGGAACACAGCTTACATCGTGTTCACAGGTAAATTTATAGCTATAAACCAACACCTGTACTAAGTAAGGAGTAAGAGACAGTGGGGAAAAAAGAGCACACTAAACCTAAAGCAAATAGAAAGAAGGAAATAATTGGAGCAGAAATTATTGAAATATATAATAGAAAAAACAATAGGGTAAATTAATGAAACAGAAAACTAGTTTGTTGAAAATATCAACAAAATTGACAAACATTTATCTGAAGAATTATTACTAAACTTCCAAAAACTCTTAAAAAAAAAGAGGGAACACTTCACAGCTCATTTTAATGAAACTGATATTACCCTGATACCAAAACCAGACAAAGATATTACAAGAAAATCACATACCAGAATCTCTTTTGAATATGAATGTAAAAATATCCAACTACTCTAAATACTGGTAACATATAAAAAGAAATATACACCACAGCCAAGTGGGATTATCTCAGGAGTGTAATATTAACATCTGTAATTAATTAATATAATATATGGAATAAAACTCAAAAATCACATGATCATCTCAATATACTAGGAAAAAGCATTTGATAAAATTCAACATCCTTTCATGATAAAAAATAATCAACAAACTAGGAATAGAAGGGAACTTCTTCAGCCCTATAAAAGGCATTTAGGTATAGCTCTTTATTGAGTTATTTTCATGTGTCCCTACAGGAAATCGATCCATGCAATCTTTCACTTGTGGAACAATGCCCAACCAGCTGAACCACACTGGTCAGGGCTGTTTTTCATTTCTTGAACTGAGTGTTACTGTTGTCATGTATTTTTACTTTTCCATGTGTTATAGAACCCATACCCCATACTACATTTTTTTAAAAGAGATGTGAATAATTAGTCAATATTTGCATGTACTTTGTGTAGGTCTGCATTTCTATTTGATGTCTTTCTCTGTGTGTGTGTGTGTGTGTGCGCGCGCGCACGCGGTCCAGGTCTGCTGATGTGAAATTCCTTCAGCTTCTGTATGTCTGAAAAGGTCTATTTCTTCATTTTTGAAATGTATTTTTGCTGAGTATAGAATTCTAGATTGACAGTGTTTTCTTTCTGTGCTCTAAAGACGTTACTGTTCTGTCTTCCAGCTTGTATTTGTTACCAGTAAGGAATCTGTTGTCATCCTTATCTTCTTTCCCCATGTGTCTGTTTTTTTTCCTGGCTGCTTTTAAGAATTTGTGTTTATCACCTCTTTTTCGTTTTTCTTTTCTTTTTTCTTTTTCCTCCCCTCCTCCCTTTCTGCCCCCCCCCGCCCCCACCCCCCGACTCGCTCATTGATCTTAGAGGGAGAGGGAGACAAACATCAATTGGTTGCTTCTCATACGCACCCTGACCGGGGGCCAAACCCACAACCTAGGTATGTGCCTTGATTGGGAATTGAACCCGTGACCTTTCAGTCTACAGAATGACATTCCAACCAACTGAGCCACATGGGTCAGGGCTATCACTGTTTGTAAGCAATTTTATTATATCTTGGTTTAGTTTTCTGTATATTTGTTGAGCTTTTTGCATCAATGGGCTTCTAGTTTTAATAAATATTTTAAATATTTCTGCTATTCTTTCTCTTACGCTTTCATAGACTACTGTTATACCTATATTAAGCCTTTTGAAGTTTTCATACTGATACCTTTTTCATCATTTTTTTCCTCCTTTATTATATTATAAATATTTATTATTGCTAGGTTTTCAAATTTATCTTTTTTCTGCAATGTCTACTCTGAGGCTGTTATGTTTGTTCAGCGTATTTTTCATCTCGGACAATGTAATTTTCATCTCTAGGAGTTATACATGTTTTTTCTTTATATCTTCCAAATCTTAACTTTTTGAAAATATAGACTACTGTTAAAATAATTGTTTTCATGTCCGTGGTTAGTGATTTTATCATCTGCAACAATTCTGGGTTGTTCCCCCACCACCCCCCAGGTCAGTTTTAATTTGATTTTTTTTTTGGACTCTGAGTTGTATTTTCTAGTTTCTGTGCATGCTTGCCGTTTTTTATTATACATGAGAAATTGTGAATTTTAGCTTGTTTGGTGATGGATATTTTTGTTTTATAAATATTCTTGAGCTTTGTTTTAGAATTCATTTAGTTTCTTAGGAAGAATTTGAACATATTTCATGGCTTTTAAGCTTTTTTTTTTTAAGTTCATATTTGATTGGTGTTTAACCTAGGGTTCATTTACCCCACTACTGAGGCAAAACCTTTCTGAGCGCTCTACCCAGTGCTCTATGAAGTATTAGGTTTTTCCCAGCCTGACTCATGGGACCAGGCACTATTCCAGGCCCTGTGAAGCTATGTATGTTGTTCCTCTATTCCTTTCTGGTGGTTCTTTTCTCTCACACGTATACATTGATAAGTGGTCAGCTAAATATTCAAAGAGGATCTTCTGCTAATCTCCTGAGTTCCCTGTCTGTGCAACTCTCTACTCTCCTGTAACTGCCCCGAAGACGCTAGCTTCCTTGGCCCTCTTAGATACTCATGCCCTGTGCTGTGGCCTGGATACACTTTCTTCTTTCAGTAAAATGGAGAAAACAGAAACCCACATTGTTTACTCTCTCCCAGTAATCGGTGTCTTGAGATGTGTTGTTTTATGTTTTGTTTACTTTTGCTATTGGAGGTATGAGGGTAAATCTGGTTCTTGTCTTTATCAAAAGTTGAAGGTCGTATGTGTAATTAAATAAATGTAACGTACATCAGAAAATTGTACGCTGCTGATGTGTACATCTCATTGAACTATCACAAAAAAATTCTTGTGTAACCACTGTCCAGAACAAAAAATAGAACATTTATCTGCATCCCAGAAATCCACCTTGTATTCTCTCTTGTCTGATTTCTTTTGATTAGTACTAGGGGATATATCCACATTATTGGATATAGCATTATTTTATTCATTTTCATTCTATGTACTGTTTCATTCTAGGAATGTACCAGTATACTTATCCATTCTACTACTGATGGACATTTGGGTTGTTTACTGCTAACATTCATGTAAATATCTTGGAATGTACCTGAGCATGTGTTTTTGTTGGATATATAACTAACAATGCTAAGCCATAGGTTTCTACATAGTTTATTTTAATAGATTATGACAAAACTATTTTCCGAAATTATACATATGGGCTCTGGTTGTTTCATATTCTTGCAATAGTTGATATTGATTCTTTTTGATATTAACCATTCTCTTGATACTGACAATTGCTTTATTGTGATATTCATTTACATTTCCCTGATTACTGCATTCTTTTTCATGTACTTTTTAAAGATTTTATTTATTTTATTTTTTTAGAGGGAGCAGAATGGAGGGAGAAAAAGAGGGGAAAGAAACATCACTGTGTGGTTGCCTCTTGCGCCCACCCTACTGGGGACCTAGCCTGGAACCCAGGCGTGTTCCCTGACTGGAAATCGAACCAGTGACCCTTCGGTTCACAGGCCAGCACTCAGTCACTGAGCCACACCAGCTGGGGCCTTTTCATATGTTTAAAACACTCACTGTGCCCTGGTTGGCATGGTTCAGTTCAACAAACCGTCAGGTTGCTGGTTTGATTCCTGGTTAGGGCACATGCCTGGGTTTTGGACTCTGTGCTCTGCCCCATTGGGGTGCTTGAAGAAGGCAGAAGGCAATCAGTTGATGTTTCTCTCTCAGATGTTTCTTGCCCTCTCTCCCTCCTTTCCCCTCTCTCTAAAATAAAAAATAATAAAAAAAATCCTTCTGTTTCAGGCCTTTGACCCCTTTCCTTTTGGTTTATTGTCTTTTTTCCCTCATTGTTTTGTAGTTCTTAAACATTCTAGATGTTAACACTAAATTATGTGTACTACAGATAGTTTCTCTTAATCTTTGGTTTGCTTTTTTTACTTTGTTGTATCTTTCAATGAAGAAATAGTCTTAATTTTAATATATTCCAGTGTAGTAATTCTTTATGATTAGTGCTTTAGTGTTTTATAAAAAAATCTTTATTTAAAGCACTTGAAAGCATTTGTCCTATTATTTAGGAGCTATGTTCTTTTGACTCTCATGGTTAGATCTGTAATCTCCTGGAATTAATTTCTGTGTGAAGCGAGATGTAGGGTCAAGGTTCATTTTATTTCATGTAGGTGTTTAAAGAGCCAACACCATTTATTTATTGAAAAAAACCTCTTCACCCTATTGCTGTGCAGTAACACCTTCCTTATTAATCAAATATCTGTGCATGTGGTCTGGTTCTGGGTTTTCTAATATATTAGTTTTCTTGTTCTAGTACCAAACCGTTTGATTACTGTAGTTTTATAGTTGCAGAGAGTTTTAATATCTGTTATAGAGTGCACCCTCTAGCTTTGTTTTCTTCTTTTTTAAGATGACTGTGGCTGTTTTTGGTCATTTGCACTTTCATATAGATTTTAGAATCAAGTTGTCTTTTTTTTTAACAAAAATTGATTGGAATTTCAATTGGGATTGCATTGATTATTTTAGATTTGGGAATAACTGTCTTCTTTATTGAGTCTTTCAACCACAAACATGGTATCTCTTCATTTAGATAGGTTTTCTTGAATTTTTATCACTTATATATTACAGCTTTCAGAATAGAGGCCTTCCAGATAATTACATAGATTTAAATTAGGTGTTTGGTTTTTTTTGTGCTATGTAAGTGGGATGTATGTATGTGTATTTTAACTTTGTTATTTTATTTTGTCTTCTAAATCAACTGTATTTTTAGAGAAGTTTTAGGTTCACAGCAAAATTTAGCAAAAGGTGCTGAGATTGCCATGTACTCCCAGCAAGCTCCCCCATTATTGATATCCTACATCAGAGTGGTATATTTGTGAACAGTCAGTGAACCTACATTGACGCATCATTCTCATTCAAAAGTTTATATAGTTCATTAAGACTTCACTCTTAAAGTATAATGCAGAATGGTTTCATTTTTCTAAAAAATCCTCTGTACTCCACCTGTTCGTTCCTAGCCCTCTCTCCTAACTTCTGACAATCACCGATCCTTTTACCATCTCCACAGTTTTGCCTTTTCCAGAATGTCGTATAGTTGGAGTCATATAGTATATAGCTTTTAGATTGGCTTCTTTCACTTAGTAATATGCACCTAAGGATTTTTCTGTCTTGTCATGGCTTGATAACGCATTTCTTTTTGGCACTGAATATTATTCCATTGTCTTAGATGTACCTCACAGTTTGTTCATTCACCTACTGAAATACATGTCAGTTGGTTCCATATTTTGACGATTAGGAGTAAAATGGCTATAAACATCCGTGTGCAGGTCTTTGTGTGGATATAATTTTTTAACTTCTTTGGATAAATACTAAGTATTATTACTGGATTGTATGGTAAGTGTATTTTTAGCTTTATAAAAAATTGCCAAACAAATTCCAAAGGGGCTATACCATTTTGCATTCCCATCAGCAATGAAAGATTGCATTTGTTGTTCCACATCGGTCAGCATTTGGTGTTGTTAGTGTTTTGATTTTTAGTCATTCTTTTTTATTTATTTAATAATTTTTTAATTGTATTTCTTATTACCATTTAGTTCCCTTATACCTCCTTCCCCCTGCAGTCACCACACTGTTGTCCATGTCCATGAGTCCTTTTTCCTTTTTGCTCAATCTGTCCACCCCGCTACCTTCACTCCCTTAGCTGTCATCCTGTTATTTATGAGTCTGTCTCTGTTTTGCTTATTAGTTCAGTTTGTTCATTAGATTCCACATATGAGTGAAATCTTACAGTATTTGTCTTTCTCTGACTGGTTTATTTCACTTAGCATAATGTTCTCCAGGTCCATTCATTCGGTTGCAAAGGGTACAACTTTATTTTTTTTACAGTTGATTTTTAATCATTCTAAAAAATGTGTTTGGTATTTCACTGTCACTTTAATTTGCATTTCTTTAATGACTTACGATTTCAAGTTCTTTGCATATTTTGGATAATGGGCCTTTATGAGATAGGTCTTTTGCAAGTAATTCTACCTCGTCTGTGTTCTATTTTCTTGATAATTTGACTTTCTATTATGGAAAAATGCCAACAAAATTACAATAGTGTTATAAATCATCCTTGTATCCATGATGTACTTAAAGCATTTATCAACTTAGGTTAAATATGTTCAATTTATACCCCTTTGATAATTTTCAACAAATCCTAGCCATTATGTAATTTCATCTAAAAGGAATATAAAATGTATTTAAAAAATTCTGGACAGTACTTTTTTTTCTGGGTATAACATTAACACCATTATAATACAAAATAATTATTGGGTTGGCCAAAAGTCTGTGTGGTGTTTTCTGTTAAATAAAAGACATATTCCTCATTTTTCACCATAACTTTATTGATTTTGATAATTTGAGTATGTTGGCTATCTCGTGCTATTGACTTCTAGTGGATAGAGGCCAGAGTAGCTGCTCAGCATCTTCCAGTATATGAGACAGCACCATAGCAAGGAATTATTTGGCCACAATATCAGTAGAAACTTTTGACATGTTAGATCACTCACAGCGCCTTCTCCATATACTGCACGAACCTTTTTTTGCTTTTCAGTTACATTTTTACTTTTCTTGAAATAATAAAGCATAATATGCTGAAAATGTTCCGTATCTTCTTCCACCTTCAATATTAAAATGGCTGCGCAAAAATTCACCAATTTTGATAAGTTTTTAAAAAATGCATACTGATAGAACAGCTGTCACAATACA
Organism: Pteronotus mesoamericanus; assembly: GCF_021234165.1. NCBI lineage: Eukaryota > Metazoa > Chordata > Mammalia > Chiroptera > Mormoopidae > Pteronotus > Pteronotus mesoamericanus. The sequence continues at coordinate 7,796,594 of NW_026555085.1, forward strand.
AGCTAACACAATTATTTCAAATGAAGTTAAAGACTGGTAGTGCTACTGGAACGATCCTATGAAAAAAACTAAATGAACCTTTTGGCCAACCCAGTACCTTACTAAAATGCCGTAACATAGTGCCTTGAGTAATGCCTTGATATCACCAAAGATGTTCAATGCTGTTGTGCAGAAATTCAGTGGGATTTTGTATATTGAGTTTGTATCAAGCAATCTGTTGGGACTTAGGGTTTTCTACTTACATAGTTCTATACTCTGAATTAGTTTAACGTCTATCTTTTAAATTCTTGTGCCTTTTATTTCTCTTTTTACTGCATTAACTGGGCTGCTTAGTGTATCATTGAAGTAGATGTTTGAATATCGTGATAACAGTTACAGTTTTTTGTTTCTGTTCCGAAACAGAAAACTTTCAGCTTTTCACTGTTAAGTTTGATGTAGCCTGTTGTTGGATATATATGAGGTCTGTCCAGAAAAAGTCCAACCATTGTCAATGTAACTAGAGCAGTTTGTGTGACATTGGTGTAACCTGGCAGCCAAAGAGAGTGGACTGGAATGCACATGCATGAACAATGGTGATTTCACTGTACTAGTCAGTGGGGGAGGTAGGTACTGTTGAGTGAGCATGTATACTGTGTGTTCATTGCAGTTCAAAATGAGTGAGTGGAGCAATGAATATGCATCAGATTTTGTGTTAAGCTTGAACATTCCTCTGCAGAAACTACTCAGATGATTCAGAGGCTGCAGCTATGGGCAGTTGGTGATTGGCAGCTTCATCACAACAGTGCACCCACTTATGCATTATGTCTTGAGCATTTTATTTTGTGAAACATCAAATTACCCAGGTGACTCAGTGCCCCTACAGCACCGATTAGGTGCCCTGTGACATCTGGCTTTTCCCAAAACCAAAATCACCTTCGAAAGGGAAGAGATTTCAGATTGTTAATGAAATTCAGGAAAATACAATGGGGCAGCTGATGGCAATTAGTAGAACTGTGTGAAGTCCCAAGGTGCCTACTTTGAAGGGCACTGAGGTGTCATTATCCTTTGTACAATGTATCTTGTATCTTCTTTAATAAATGCCTCTTATTTTTCATAGTATGTGACTAGATACTTTCTGGACAGACCTTGTGTATATTTGCAGTACCCTTATTCTGGTTAAGGAAGTTCCCATCTGTTCTCAAATGAATTTTTAAAACTCATGGATACATGGCAATTGATACCCAGTTCTTTTTTTTTCTCTCTGTTGGAATGCTCATATCTTTTTTAATTTTGTTAATGTAATATATTACATTGATGTTTGCATGTTAAACCAACGTTGGATTTCCAGAATAAACTCACTTCTGTGTTATAGTATTTTTTTATTGTTCACTTTCATTTGCTGAGTTTTATTTATGTTCTTTGCATCTCTGTTCGCGAATAAAGCTGGCCTGTGATTTTTTTTTTTTTTGTAATGCACTGTAGTTTTCACATTAAGGGTGTATGCTAGTTTTAGCAAGGAAACTGATGAGCGTTTCCCTGTTCATTCTCTGCTATGTGTTTATGATTGACTTATTTTTTAAACTCTGTATAGATTGCTAGTAAAGCCATCTGAGTCTGAAGTTTATTTGTTGAACTTTAAGTTATGGATATATGTCCTTTATTAGTTACAGCATTGATTATATTTTTTGATTATTTGTTTTAGTAATTTTTTTCCTATATACTTGTCTACATGTTAAATTTATTGCCATAATGTTCGCAATACTCATATATCCTCTGAAAATTTAGATATGCCTTACATATAATAAGTTATATGATGTTAAAAATACAACTTGTTGAATTTTCACAAATTTATTTTTATATCTACGTCTGTATACTGTTGAAATCGCCAACTGGATCAAAACAGTGAACATTTTTATCACCCTTGTAGGTTCCTCCTTGTCCCTTCCAAGTCAATAGTAGGTAACCACTATTTTGACTTTGATCACTACAGATTTATTAGTATTACCAGTTTGAAACATAACTAGAACCATACATTATTGTGTCTGGTTTATTTTTTTCAGTATTGTGGCATCTTTGTTGTTGCTTGTAATAGTTCTCATTCTATTGTGTGAGTATGGAACGGTTTATATAGTTTCTTCTATCTGTGGACATTTGGCTATTTTCAATTGTTGTTTGGAATTACGATACTATGAACATTGTTTTACATATCTCTTGGGAGAAACACAATTTCATTTTTCTTGGATGCATACACATAGGAGGGAATTGATGAGTCATGTGTTAATGTATGCTTAACTTTTTCCGTGGTGGCTGTATGAGTTTACTCTTCCAGCAGCAATGTATTGGAATTCCAGTGTTCCACACTTTTGCCAAACATTGAGGTATTTTGAGTCTTTAATTTTAGCCATTTTGTTGTGTGTATATTGGTATTGTGATTTTAAATTGCATTTTCTCTTGTCTAATAGTGTTGAGCAGTTTTCCATTTGCATATTAACCACACAGATATCCATATTTTAAAAATGCCTGTTGAAGTGTTTTGTCCAGTTTAAATTGGGATGTCAGTTCCTTTATATATTTTAAATATACACATATTTTATATATATATATATGCAGACATTCTTAATTTTAATGAAGTAGAGTTTATCAATGTTTTCTGTGATCAGTGCTCTTTGTGTTTAAGAAGTCTTCTATTCCAGTGTTATAAAGACACTTTCATTTTTCTAGCCTTATTGTTTTACATTTCATATTTGAGTATATACATTTGTGGTAAAGGTCAAAGCTCATTTTTTTCATATGGATATCAAGTTGACGCAACACTGTTTATTGAAAAGATTATTTTCCCCCACTGATTTGCTGTGATGTCCTTTTGTCTTAAATCAGCTGACAAAATATTTGTGGGTCTCTTTCGGGATTTTTAAATCTGTTCCATTGTTTTATGTATCTCTGCACTAATGACAGACTGTCTTTATTGCTGAGACTTTTTAATAAACCTTGATATTTGGTAGTGTAGGTCTTCCACTTTAAGATTGTTGTAGTTACTCTGTATTCTTTGCAATTCCACATACATTTTCAAATCAGCCTGCCATTTGCAATACAAAAGAAATTGCTGGGGTTTTGATTGAAATTCTGTTGAACCTATAGATCACTTTGGGGAGAACTGTCATTTTTGTCATTGAGCCTTCCAGTGTGGGCATAGTGTATATACCTCTATTTATATGTCTTTAATTTCTCTTAGTAGTGTTTTATAATTTTCAATGTAGCCGCCCTGTACATCTTTTAGATTTACTTTTTGGTAGTGATTTTTTTGGGTGCTATGCTAAATACTGCTGATCTAAATTTTATTATTTTTTGTTGCTTCAAATGTAGAAATAACATTTTTATATGTTGACATTATAGTCAGCTCGCCAAATTCATGTGCTAATTTTGATATTTCTACATTCTTTTCCATGTTTTTTTGTATCCATTTATGTCATGTATAAATAATGACAGATTTATATAATTTCCAATCTTTATGATTTTATTTTATCCTCACCTGAGGATATGTTTATTGATTTTAGAGGGAGGGAGAGAGAGGGGGAAGGAGAGAAACATCCATCAATTGCTTCCTGTACATGTCCTGACTTGGAATTGAACCTGTAGCCTAGGTATGTGACCTGACTGGGAATCGAACCCACAGCCTTTTGGTGTACAGGGCGATGCTTCAACCAACTGAGCCACCTGGACAGGGTTAATTTTTAAGATTCTTATTTAGCTTTTCTTGCTTAATTGTACTGGCTAGGATCTCTAGTGTAATATTAAGTAGATGTGGTGACAGTGTACATCTCTGCCTTTTTCCTGACGTCAGGGGGAAAGCAGACAGTATTTTACCATTAACTGTGTGTGATATTAGCTTGCTGTTACCATTTTTTTTTTTTTTTGCTGTTTTCTTTTCCAATTTTTATTCTTTAAAAAAAAATGTTCTATTATAGTTGTCCTATTGTCACTCTTTTAAGTTTAGCTGTTCTGATGCATGGTAGGTCATTGACTTTTTTTGTGTATTTGTGTGTTTTGTGATTTTTTTTTTTCCTGTGGTGGCATCAGTACTTTCATGATCCAAAAGTATTCATCTTTAATTTAGAATATATTTGATTTCAGTTGTTTATATAAATTAATACTTGAAATAAGTACCATTTAACTGAGATTGATCTAATTTTAATCCTTATGCCTAATACGCACAAGAAATGCTCATTATCTTTGCATATTTTAAGTAAAATTGCTTTATAATTTTACATTATTTTTGTTCCTTCTACTTTTTGGAAAAATAATATTAACATGGTAAAAACTCACACAGTTCCAAATGATGTACAGTGAAAAGTGAATCTTTTTACCCCAGTTCAAAGTTCCTTTACCATGTGGCTACCATCTACCAGGTATTTTTGTGTTGTGGGCATACTAGGCTTAACAATTATACATTTAAACAATACACATTTGGATATGTACTATACATACAGTTCAGCTTCCTGTGATATGTCTTACAGATTGTTCCGTATCAGCATGTATAGAATTATATCATTCTTTTGGATAGCTTCATATTGTACTCAGTAGATACATACTTTATTTTATTAGTCTTTTTTGGGTGGACCTTCAGGTTTTTGTCAATCTTGTTTTAACTATTATCTATTTAGTCATTTAACTCTTTGAAACAATGTCAGAGGAAGCCTTGTAATACTAGTCTTTCTTCATGTGTGAAGATTTCTTCCCATTCTTATTCTTAATGTTTTTATTTATAATGTATTTATACTTTATTCTGGGGGAAGGGGCATAGCAAACTATGGGTCTTTTTAGTGCTCCTGAAACTGCAGATTACCATTTGAAATTTTACTCCCTTAGGTAGACTTGCAGAACGCATCTTATTTTCAAGAAAATCTCAGGAGAAAATTATCTACAGGTGGTATTTAGGTATACTTCCTTTTATGTAGAAAGTCAGTGTATAATTTATAATCTTACACAATGGGTAATATTGAACATTAGCAATTTTAGTTTCTCTAAACTAATTTGTTGTGCACTCTTTCTGTAGCTTTTTTTTTTTTTGAAAAACTTAGTATTTTGTAAAGAATAGATAACTTGCTTATTACTAGTATTTATAATGGAAGGTTATGAACTCATTCAGCAAATACTTACTGAGGGATCATTAACTTCCACGCAGTGTTCCATGCTCTAGGGATATAGCAGTGAACAGAGTTCTTCATGGGGCTTTGATTTTTATTGCTGGTGGGGGCGGGGAAAGAATAAGGTAATCAAACATATAAGTAATATATAATGATAAGCTCATTGTTGATCAGTGCTAGAGAGAAAAATGTAAGCATGCGGGCAGGCTAGGGAGTGCTGAGCTTTGGAGGATAAGGGAATGTATTTTTAAAATAAGATGTGTCTCAGGGAAGGATCTACAGGAAACTGGTAATAGTGGTCCCTTCTAATAGGGGGAACTGGGTGTCTGTCAGACAGGGGTGGGAATGAGGTATGCTTTCACTAATTACTCTTTATTAATGCTTTATGAACTTTCTGTCATGTGATACATTTATTTATAGGAATATGTTTAATTGTTAGAGGCTACTATGGTGTTGAAGGTGAGGGTGGGCAGGGAGCTAGCTACCCTACTTTCTGCAGATCATTCTGGTCCTTTTGCTGTGGACAGGGCCTTTTATTTTTCTATGAATATCATATTAAGGAAAAGGACTTCCTGAGAGTGTAAGACAGTTTTGAGTGGCAACGGGTCAAAGGAAATGAAAAGCTAGTATCAGGTTTGGTGAAAACTCTTTGGTGTGTGTTAAATCATTGACAAGGCTATGTTTATCTTTTTAACATGGAAATGAAATCACTTATAACTCCTTTCCAGTGTATTTCAGTTAAGCCTTTTAGAGAAGCTTCAATACTTAGATTAGAAGGAATGAGGCTGGCCTTGACTTGTGTGGCTGGCTCAGTTGATTGAGCATGTTCCCGCAAAGCAAAAAGGTCACTGATTGGTTCTTGGTCAGGGTACATGCCTGGGTTGTGGGCTGGTCCCCAGTTGGGGCCCCGTCGAGAGGTAACCAGTCGATGTTTCTCTCACATATCAATATTTCTTTCCTTTTCTTTCTTCCTCCCTTCCCCCCCCCAAAAATAAACAAAATATTAAAAAAACAAACAGTGGGCTGAGTGAGGTTGTGATGGTCAGCACCATATGCTGGGTTGCTGTCTCTCTGTTACTGCATTTTAACCACCATGCAGGCTGTCTTGAAGTTTCTCTTACAAGAGCCAAAGGGATTCACAGGCCTGTGTTAACTACTGGAGGGAACCGTCTAACCTGGTCTTTTAACAAAATTGCAACTTAATTTTTTACATTGATATTTGATTCTATACATCAAACCAATTATTTTGTAACATTGGTGCTAATTAGGGTTAATCTTGAGCATTCTCTTGTTTAATAAATCTAACTTTTTTTGACTTTATCTTTCATAGTTGCAAATTTGGCAAGTATGGTCAGTGCCTGCTGGAGGTAAAACTGGGATTAATTTGGAATCTGAATAAGAAATATGTGATAAAAAGAACATAACATCAATAAAATTATAAAACAAACTTTTTTTAAAAATTTATTTACTTTTCAAATACATTTGTCTCTGCCTTCCCCCCCCCCCGCACTTTCCCTTGCCCCCCCCCCCAACCCTTCCCCTTTGGTTTTGTCCATGAGTCCTTGCTATATGTTCCTTGACTTTCCCCTTCCCTTCCCTTTCCCTGCCCCCTCTTCCCTCTTGTCTCTGTTAATTTCTTTTCCTTTCAGTGTTGCTGGTCATATTTTCCTTGCATCTTTGCATTGTTGGTTAGGTTCCACTTATAGGTGAGATCATACGGTATTTGTCTTTCGCCCCCTGGCTTATTTCGCTTAGCATGATGCTCTCCAGTTCCATCCATGCTGTCGCGAAGTTTAGTAGTTCTTTTTTTCTTTCTGCTGCGTAGTATTCCATTGTGTATATGTACCATAATTTTTTGATCCAGTCATCTACTGATGGGCATTTAGGTTGCTTCCAACACTTGGCTCTTGTAATTTGTGCTGCTATGAGCATTGGGGTGCATAGGTTCTTTTGAATTGGCGTTTTGGGATTCTTAGGGTATAGTCCCAGCAGGGGAATCACTGGATCAAAAGGCAGTTCCATTTTCAGCTTTTTGAGGAAATTCCACACTGCTTTCCACAGTGGCTGCACCAGTCTGCATTCCCACCAACAGTGTACTAGGGTTCCCTTTTCTCCACAGCCTCGCCAGCACCTGTTGTTTGTGGATCTAAAAAAACAAACTTTTTCTGTATCATTTAATTATTAACTAGAAGGGTTTGTTAGAAGGGTTAGAAGGGTTAGAAGGGTTTGTTAGAAGGGTTTGTTAGAAGGGTTTGTTAGAAGGGTTTGTTAGAAGGGTTTGTTTTCTGTATCATTTAATTATTAACTAGAAGGGTTTGTTAGACCCTTCTAGTCCTTGTTTGGTGCATGCATGTCCATATTTCTAATGGCTATATTTGTGAATTAGATACCATACTTAATATTTTTACAAACATTATTTTGTGTTTTTACTTGTCTGGAAGTGGTTTCATAGATGTTTTAAAATAGTAATAATTTCAGAGATTATAACTAGTTCTCTTCATAGTAATAGAAAATTGGAGAATTGACAAAATATATTAAACTGTATCAGTAGTACCTTAGGATTCATCTTTACACATCTCTGAAAATGTGTTTATTTTTAAAAGGTTGCTTTGATTACCAGTCTTCACAAAGTTTTTTAGAGGGTCTTTATTTGTACATAATAAGAATCTTGAAGCTTGAAAAACCATTCTTCTGCTGTAACTCCCTTATTTATTGGGTAGGGTTGTGTCAGAATTATAACTAGCTGTATAATTGAAAAGCCCTGTAATTTAAAGTATAAATATTAAAGCTTTCAAGTTAAGAGTCAATAACAAGAAACCAAATACTGGAATAGTTGATTTCATCGTTGTTTGACGTGTTTAGACTAATAGAACATTTTCCAGAGATGGAATAAAAGTTGTTAGTTTATCATTAATGTACCAGTCTTCTAGATTAATACATTTTCTGTGAACTTTGTCATTCAGGGCCTGATCATCATTTTCCAAATTTTCTAAATTGTATTTAAAGCTTCTCCTATCACCCTAACTGGTGTTGCTCAGTGGGTTGGGTATTGTCCTGCAAATGGAGGGGTTGCTGGTTAGAGCCCTAGTTGGGGCAGGAGGCAGCCGATCTATATTTCTTCAGCATATCGATGTTTTTCTCCCTTCCTTACTCCCTCCCTTTCTCCTTCCTTTCTCCTCTCTCTAAAAATAAATATGTAAATTTTTTTTTTTTAATTAAAGCTTCTCCTGTCTGGTATATAACTTTTCTTGCTACCTAGCTTTTTACCTACAGCACTTATTCCCTCGAACTCTCAGGGCCTCGAGAGTAGGATTTCAGGACTGAAATTTACAGTAGCTCAGTAGCAGTCTATGGTTGAGTGGGAAGGATAAAATGAGGTTTAACAATTGGAAATTTAAAAGTCATCCATTGATTTTATAATCAACGGCAGTGTACTATAGTATTATGAATAATTAAATATAACTAGGTAGACCTGATGAAAAATTTTCTAAACTTGCAATTGATTCATCAAAAATATGCTTACTTTTTAAAAAATGTTTTCCATAAATAAGTTGCAGTCTGTGTTTGTACTCTGCAAGTTGCTAGCTGCTATTACCAAACAGTAGTCACTTTGTGAGGTGTGAGGTTTTTGTTCTGTGAGTATTCTCAAAGGGCTAGATGAGGAAATTCTAAAATAAAGAGTCAGATTAACTTACAAACCCCCCCCCCCCCCCCCCCCCCGCAAAACCAAAGTACTTTACCTACTTGGAAGGGAATAAACAACTACAGGCTACAGTTTTTGCTTTTTTGGAATGTCAGATTTCAGCTCAGAGCAAATTCTTCAGCAGAGCAATAAACCTTTGAAAATTGCTTTATAATGGAAATGCTGACAGACCATTAACTATAGTGGTGCAAATGCACTGCTCTGACATACATAAGGTTGTCCTAAGTTGCTAAATACAATAAACCATGTTGGGCCCTGTACATCCTGTGGAAGCCTGTGTGGGTGTATACAGTTTGTCATGTTATGCCACTTAATTATTAATGGACAAGCTCAATATCACCTTTGACATGTAGGAGAAATACGATTTTTAGAAGGAAAGTGTGGTTTAGGTTTTGCTGATGCTGATAGCTCATTTTATATTTGCCACACTGGAAAAGGCCCAGAGTAAATTTAACATAATGCATTTAATCACCATTCCAATTACAGTGCCACTGAAGCAGATCAGTGTTTTCTTACTACCAATTCATTGGAACTTCTAGGTCATAAAGTATCATTATTAGGCATATTGGAAAGTCTCAGCCCAATGGAAATGTGAATCTGGAATTTTCCCAATTGCTTTGAAATAGTAACAGAGGCTGCTGGGATGTACATTTCCCCCCTGTAAAATGAAAATTGGAATTTAAAGGGGTCGATATGACAAAGTGAGAATCCTGTAATGCCCCAGGGAAGAATGAAGTAGAATGTTCACATCTAAAAGTAGAATAAGGAAAAGGATGAAATGGCATGGGTTTTTCCATAGCAGTCTGCTTAATGACTGATGATGTATTGCTGTTAATAATAAGTGTTGTAAGACTGTGTCTTCTTCTTGGCTATATTCACAGCACTTAGCACAGTGCCTGGGACATAGTTTGGGTGCCAGTAAATATTTATTGGATTTATTGGATTTATTGGTGTTTGTTTATTTGAAAACTAATTGAGGCCAGGTTTTCAGGCATGCTTAATGTTATTTAGGGTTACGAATGTATGTACACACATTTTTGTACATGCATAATATACATAATATACACATGTAGCTCGAATTCATAAAAGATTTCTTAAAGGCATTATAGGTACAATTTGATATATTAAGTATCATGAATTAACGCAAAGATTCAAGTGTATTTTGGGTAGAATCATGCCCTCTGAAATCTAAGTATACATATAATAAATAGATCTCATATCATAATTGGATTATAACTAAGTCTGATACTCCTTTACTTTAATACCAGTTCTTACCATACTAGGCTTACCTGTACTGTTCTGTTTGACTAGAAAGAAAAGGTTTTTTTCACTTGATTCTGGCAATTTCTAAACTTGGTTGCATACCTGGGCTTTTAAGGATTCTTGGGCATTAGCCCAGAGATTTTGATTCACTAGGTCTGTGGTGGAGACTAGGGATCTATATACATATATCTCTTTAATTCTTAAAATTATTTTTAGAGTGGAGGGGAGGGAGAAGGAGAAACATCGATGTGAGAGAAAAAAAAACAGGGTTTGGTTGTGTTTCCATACTCCCTCTGGGGACCGAACCTGCAACCCAGGCATGTGCTCTGAGTGGGAAGCGAACCAGTGAGCTTTTGCTTTGCATGACAATGCCCAGCCAGCTGAGCTGCCCTGGTCAGAACTGGGAATCTGTATTTTTCATATCTTTCCTTTTCTCGAATGCTTACGTGCAGCTAGTATCTGCACCCCTCTTCATGATTTACTTTGAAATGAGTGGTGACAGTTACCTTGGACCTTTGGAATTCTTGGAAATGATAATCAGCACTATAATTAATATCTTGGTCTTATCCTGGTAGAAGGAAAGAAATACTAGCATATATCGTACTGAAGATCTTTTAGGACTAGTGTTGATTTTCTGTCCATATATATCACCAGAAAGCTGTCATCAGGACAGTTTGGGGAAGGAAATGATTTTGTTTTTTCTATAGCATGTTCATAGAGTTGTTGTACTGGAAAGTGTCTTAATCATTTAGTTTATTCCCTTTAATATTTGAGTTAATCTTATAAATGTTAGGGGTCAATCCAGCTCTACCTGTTATTAGTTGTTTCCTGAGCCTTGGTTTCTTATACCTCCCTCCCTCCCTTACAGGTTTTTAGGATTAAAATGCACAAAAAAAATGCCTGGCATGTGTCTTACACATAGCAAGTACTCACTAAATCTTAGATTTTATGGTATATGTATTATATGGTCTATTATATACATAAAAGCCAAAAGAAGTAGAAAAATTATAAGAAATTCAAGTTAAATACATTGTATGCCCACAAAGCAGAATTTTTTTTTAAAAAAATTATGATACAGTAGCATAAAATTCACCATTTTAAAGTGTACAACTCTGACATTGAGTACATTCACACTGCTGCACATCCATCACCCACCACCATCTAGTTCCAGAACACTTTCATCACCCCGAAAGGAAACCTTAATGGTAAGCAGTCACCCCCTAGTCCCATCCCCTCTCTTCAGCCACTGATAGCCATTAATCTGTTTTCTGTGTCTGGGAATTTGCCTGTTTCCTATATGTCATATGAATGGAATCATACAGCTTGTAGCCTTTTTGGTATTGCTTCTTTCATTTTGTATGTTTTTAAGGTTGATCTGTGTTTTAGCACATACTACTACTTCATTCCTTTTTATGGCTGAATAATCCATTGTATGGATATATGCCATAATTTGTTTATCCATTTATCACTTGATGAAAATTTGAGCTCTTTCTACCTTTGAATGTGAATAGTGCTGCCACAAACATGCATGTACAAGTTTTTGTTTGAAAATTTGTTTTCAGGTTTTTTTTGGTATATACTTATGAGTGGAATTTCTAATTCATATGATAATTCTGTATTTAACTTACTGGGGAACTGCCAAATTTTTCCATGGTGGCTGCACCATCTTACATCCTACCAAACAATTTATGAGGATTCGAGTTTCTCTACATTCTGGCCAACACTTAAAAAAAATTATAGCCATCCTATTAGCTATGAAGTGTAGCTTATTATGGTTTTCGATTTGCATATTGCTGACAACTAATGAATTTGTGTTCAGTGTGCTTGTTGGCCATTTGTATATCTTCTTTAGATAAACGTCTGTTCAAACCTTTTACCCATTTTCAAATTGGGTGATTTGTCATTTTGTTGTTGAAGGCAGAGTCTTTTGATTATAAAATTAATTTATGAATTATTGGAGGGGTCTTGTTTGGGAATGTAAAAATATGTTTGAGAATATAACAATAAAGGATTGGAGTTCTTTACTTTTTAAATAATCTTTTATTCAATGTTTTCTTCCTTCCTTCCTTTTTTTTTTTTGTAGAAATGTACCTCCCTTTATTAAATAGTTTAACCTGATGTCTTACTCCCTGCTTCCAGTATATACTAGCAGATAAACAAATTTCTCTCCAAATTATCACTGATTTATATTGATTTTTTTCAGATTTATAGAATGTTCCTTTCCTCACTTGATTGAGGTATAATTTATTTTCTATAAAATTCATCCATTGTAACATCCATTGTACAGTTTGAATATTTTTAATAGACTTATCGTTTACCACTGTTATCACAATCCAGTTTTAGAACATTTTTATCACCATCAAAAGTTTCCTCAGGAGTATTGGTGGTAAATTTCTATGCCCAGCTCCAGGCAACCACAGATCTGCTTTCTGTTTCTACAGATTTGCCTTTTCTGGATATTTCATGTAAATGGAATCATAAGATGTATTGGGTTGGCGAAAAAGTTCATTTAGTTTTTTCCATATGATGGATATAGTAGTCTTTAGTTGTCTTTAATGTCATTCAAAACAATTTTGTTAGGTTGTATCGTGACAGTTATGTCAGCGTGCATTAAAAAACCAAATTGGGGGATTTTTGTGTAGCAATTTTAATATTGAAGATGGAAGACAATAAACAACATTTTTGGTGTATTATGCTTTATTATTTCAAGAAAGGTAAAAATGCAACTAAAATGCAAGATTTGTGCAGTGTATGCAGAAGGTGCTGTGACTGGTAGAACATGCCAAAATTGGTTTGCGAAGTTTCTTGGTACTGTTGACATTGTGGCCAAACAATTCTTTGCTGTGGGCTGTCTTATGCATTGGAAGATGTTTAGCAGCACCCCTGGCCTCTGCCCACTAGAAGCCAATAGCAGGAGATGGCTGACATACTCAAAATATCCAAATCAATAAAGTTACTGGTGAAAATGAAAAATGTGTCTTTCATTTTATGGAAAAAACTAAATGGACTTTTTGGCCAGCCCTGTAGAAAGAAGACTAGCTTCTTTCGTTGAGATGAATGTTTTGAGGTTTCTCCATGTTGTAGTGGGTATCTGTATTAATCCTTTCTGTTAATGAATAGTAAGCCCATCCTGGGGCTACTATCACATTTTATTTCTATATTCATTTGTTGGTAGACATTTGGATTTATTTCTAGTTTTTGGCTGTTACGAATAATGCATACTAATGTACAAATCTTTGTGTGGACATCCTGCGTCAACTTTTTACTTTGAAATGTTTCACCACAGGTTGAGATAAGTAATATAATGAATGTCCATACACTCTTCACCTTGATTCACTGATTGTTAACATTTGCTACCCATGCTTTAGCTCTTTCTATAAATACACCTTTTTTATAACCATTTGCAGCTGTCATGACAGTTTTACCTTTTAATATTTCAGAATGATTCTCCTAAGAACAAGGGCATACATTCTTGCATATAACCACAATATCATTATCAGACTTTAAAAATTAAACAATAATTTTGTCCTGGCCAGGTGGCTCAGTTGGCTGGAGCGTCGTCCCATACACTGAAAGGTTGCAGGTTTGATTCCTGGTTGGGGACATACGTAAGTTGTGGGTTCGATCCCAAGTAGGGATGCGTAAGGGAGGGAACTGATGTTTATCTTCTCCGTTCCATAAATCAATAAACATATCCTTGGGTGAGGATTAAAAAATAATAATTAAAATTTAACAATTTTATAATGTCTCCTATTTTACATACATACCGAAATTTCCCCAGTTGCTCCAAAAAATCTTCTAGAGCTTTTTTACACCCCCACTTTTTTCTAATCCAGAATTCAAAAATGATTTATAGATTGTATTAGGTTGTTATTTTTCTTAGTGTCTTTTAATGTAGAAAATTAAAAGTTCTAGAAAAACTCCTGCTTTTCATTTTTCATTGTTTGTGAGGTTTAGAAGACTACAAGTTAGTTATCCCACATTTTAGATTTGTTTCATTGCTTTCTCATGATTTAAAGTTAACCATTTTTTTGGTAAGGATACTTATTAATAGGTGAGATTGTGTACTTTTTTAATACATCAGCAACTAAGTGAAAAGGAGAGTTAAAGTGTATAATCATAAAAATACCTTAGATACTTTATTTTAAACTTAAATGTACATTGCATCAGGATGAACATAATGTCAAGTTGTCTCCTTGTGTAGCTATATTTGATTACTTGTTTGAAATACTGACTGCTGGATTCCCAAGATACCACTTTTTGTATTTAATAAGTAATTTGTAGGATAACACTTTGAGACTACTATAATATCTTGTTCTTCGATAACCTTTCTGGGGGTGTCCAGTCTGCAGCCTGTGGGGTGCATGCGTTCCAGAATGGCTTTGAATGTGGCCCAACACAAAATCATAAATTTACTTAAAATATTATGAGATTTTTTTTGTGATCACGTGTTACAGTGTATTTAATGTGTAGCCCAAGATGATTCTTTTTCCAGTGTGGCCTGGAGGCGCCACAAGTTTGGACACCTGTGCTTTAACCCAGTGGTCTCAGCATCTTCTGCTTGAAGTAATTACTAAACAGGTGAGGGGTATGTGGATCTGCATAGAATGCTTTTAAAAAATAACTTCATTAGCCCTGGCCGGTGTGGCTCAGTGGGTTGAGTGCAGGCCTGAGAAACAGAGTCACTGGTTTGATTGCCAGTCAGAGCACAGGCCTGGGTTGCAGGCCAGGTCCCCAGTAGGGGACCCTCAAGAGGCAACCACACATTGATGCTTCTCTCCCTCTTTCTCCCTCCCTTACCCTCTGTCTAAAAATAAATAAGTAAAATCTAAAAAAAAATACCTTCATTAGCTGTATAGTTGAAAAAGCATTTTTCAGTGTCTGTCTTAGGTTTCTGTGTTTGGGCAAATATATTCCAGATGTTACCTTGACTTGTTATACTGTAGTTTGCTTTATATTTCAGAGAGGAATTTATTGTGGTTGTATGTAAAATGTGGAGACAGCTTTTATGTTTTAGAAGTTACTTTTGATATGTGATTGCAGTTGAGCTTTCAACTCAGCAAGATAGTAGAGCAATTAATGGAATCCAGTAAGAAGACTCTCTCTGCAGTAAATAAACTTATATGTTAACTACTTTACCTAAAATAAAACAGATTCAATTGTGTCTGGATGTTAAGAATTTAATCTGTAGTTCATTTTTTTTTTTTTTCCTGCAGTTTTCTTTTTCAGATTTTTGGTAGAATTGCTTGTTTTGCCTTTTGTGAATTCCTGAAACTGCTTGTATTATGATGCTGATTAATCATGGGTAGAATCTCAGAATGTTTTATTTAAGCCTGTAAATACTTTTTTTTCTTTTCCTGGGAAAAGAGAATATGGTGTCAGTAATGTCAGTAATTAATGTAAAGCCATTTATTCAAACACTGTGTCTGTGACTGGCTTGCCTCACAACATGGGACATGTGTACTAGAAGTCTCTTCTTTTAATGAGACTGACTGATAGGTAAGTGAAAAAAATGTGTTAAAGCATGGAACCCGCCCCCCCCGCCAAAATAATTTAAAAGGTTTAGTTTAATTTAAAATGCAAGTGCGTGCGTGTGTGCGTGCGTGCGTGTATGTGTGTATGGGTATCTTTTTTTTTTTCTTGTGGTGGGCTGAAGATTTTTTTTGTATATCAGCCAACTGATTTGAGAGCGACACACTTTTTCTTGTATATTCACACAAATAGTACATCATCTGTGATAGTTTAGCATAGTAGGAATATAGCCTCTGGGACTAGGCTTTCTGGGCTGTAACCCTCACCCCTGACTCTGCCTCTTACTAGAATGTGAACTTAGGTTAGTTAACTTCTCTGTGCCTCAGTTTTCCCATGTATAAAAATGTGGATAACAATAGCAATGTGTTAGTAATTGTAAAACATGCTCTTGGAAGTGAAACAACAGTGTTAGAACAGTGATTGGACCTTGGTTCAGCAACCTCAGTTTGAGTTCTGGCTAAGAAAGAATTCAGAGGCAAGACACAAATCCAGGCAAAGTTTATATAGAAAAGTCAGAGCATTTTGCTAAGTGAAATAAGCCAGGGGTTGAAAGGCAAATACCATATGATCTCACCTATAAGTGGAACCTAATCAACAAAACAAACAAACAAGAAAATTATAACCAGCAACATTGAAAGAAAAAACAGACTGACAGTAATGAGAAGGAAGGAACGGGGGGGGGGGGTAATGGGGAAACAAAGAGGAAGAGTCAAATCAAGGAACATGTATAAAGGACCCGTGAACAAAACCAAAGTGGGGAAGGATTGAGGGCGGGAGGTGGAGATGGGTGGGGTAGGGGGAAGTGGTGGCAGGAAAATGGAGACAAATGTATTTGAACAATAAAAATAATAAAAAATAGAATAAAGATGGCGGAGAAGAGAGTGGAAGTCACACTGATCTCCTCCCTGGACCAATCTGGAATTACAGCTAAATTGTGGAGAAATCACCTGGAACAAACAACTGAACAATGGCAATAGAGGAGCCTTATAACCTTGGACAAACAGAAGAGTCAGGTTTAGCATAACCTAACTGGTAAGGAGTATGGTAGAGACTCAAGAAGGCAGGTGGGGTGTCCATGGATGGCAGCGCCAGAAGGCTATTGAAACGGCCAGTAGGATCCCCTTGAAATGAGTGGGGTCTAAACCATAAGCCAGGATCTCCAGCGACAGCACCAGAGCCCAAAAAGTGCACAGGTAACAGCCAGCTGCGAAAACCAGCAGGGTAGCTCGCTGCCAGAGACAGGTGTCTGGAGATGCAGAGAGCCATTTAAAGTGCCAATGCATAAATTTGTATTTGCATCCATTGAGTACTCTGGTCTCTGGCAAAGGCAGGGGCAGAGTGGGCTAGAGATGCCTGATGAGAGACTGGGGAAGGAGGTTTTGGGGAGGGAACTGAGAGAGTAGCCGGCTGGATCCTGGTGCTGAGTCCTCCCCCATATGGTGGCATCGGCCATCTTGCTCAGGCAGACTACTCTCCTGTGGCAGCAACAGCCTGAGAGGACCCAATAGCCCTGCCTCCAGGAGGGACTTGGCCCTGGCCCAGTAGTGCTAAAGCCTGACTGTGGAGCACAGAGTGGCAGCCACAGATGCTAGATGTCTGGCTAAAGGAGGTGCAGAGTGGTCAAGAGACAACTTGAGGAGAGACTGGGGACGGAGGCTTTGGGGAGAGAACGGAGAGAGTAGCTAGCAAGATCCTGGTGCTGAGTCCTCCCCCATATGACAGCAGCCATCTGGCTCAGGCAGACCACTCCCTTGAGCAGCAGCAGTGTGAGAGGACTCAATACCCCACCCCCAGGAGAGACTCTGCTCCGCCCTGTGCTGTCTAAGCCTGACTGCTCACTGCAGAGTGACTATATTAACAACTAAAGGAGATATCCACAGACAGTAGATTCCTGGAAGCCTTGAATAGACTGCCTAAGTTCAGACAGGGTCAGCATCTGACATCATCAGAGGCGGATCCAGAAAGAAAAAACAGCAGTCTACTGCCATAGAAATTCACACCACAAAGTGAGGAAATCAAGACACATCAATTTAAGAAGCGGAAGCAAAAAAGAAGAGTCTCACAAATAATGGGAAGACAAAGAAACACCTGCCCCCCACCCCCAGTTGAAGAGAAAGGAGGAATCCCCACAAAGAGAACTAAATGAAAGAGAGGCAAGTAAAATATCAGATACTGAGTTCAAAAAATGGTTCTAAGGAAGCTCAGTGAGCTCAGAGAGAATTACAGAAAACTCAGGGAAACTACTAGGAACTTAACTGCAAACTATATCAGCTTGAAAAAGGACATAGAAACTATTAATAAGAGGCAAGAGAAAATGAAGAATACAATTTATGAGTTGAAGAACACATTAGAAGGAATCAAAAGCAGGCTAGATGAAGCAGAGGAATGAATTAGTGAGCTGGAGGATAAGGTAGAAAAAAGCTCCCAGAAAGAGTAAGAAAATGAAAAAAGACTCAAAAAGAATGAAGAAGCATGTAGGGAAATGTAGGACAACCTGAAACATAATAATATCCATATTAGAGGGATACCAGAAGGAGAAGAAGAGGAGCAAGGGACAGAGAACTTGTTTGAAAAAGTAATGATGGAAAACTTCCCTAATTGGAGGAGAGAAAAACTCACACAAGCCCAGGAATCACAGAGGGTCCCATTCAAGAGGAACCCAATGAGGCCCACTCCAAGATACATCATCATTAAAATGGCAAATACCAAAGACAAACAGAATCCTAAAGGCATCAAGGGAGAAACAGGTAGTAACATTATAAAGGAGCCCCGGTACAGCCAGCAGCTGACTTCTCTGCAGAAACACTACAAGCCAGAAGGGAATGGCAAGAAATATTCCAAGTCATGAAAAGCAAAGGCCTGCAACCAAGACTGCTCTACCCAGCAAGACTCTCAATTAAAATGGAAGGCGAAATAAGGAGTTTCCTGGACACAAGAAGGCTAAAAGAATACGCCTCCACCAAACCAGCATTGCAAGATATGCTAAAGGGACTGCTTTAAGAAGATGAAGAAAAAGAGTCTATGAATACCCAGTTCCTTTCACAGTCATCCATACTTGATATTACCAATATTTTTAATACTTATTTATCTGGTTGTGACAGTGATGTGTTATTTTAATTGTTACTTTATTATTTGTTGAAACAATCTGTTTTTGTATATTTCTTGCCTATTTCTATTATTTTTAAAAAGCTTGAAATGACTTTTTGCTAATCTTGATCCATTTTTGACTGTTTCTAGAATTTTTTCCCTAAATAAATACAAACTATTAACACTTTTTTACATGTGTTGCAAATGCTTTCCTATTCTATTACTTGTCCTTTAACTTTTTTATATTTATATTACTGTATAGTCTTAAATGTTTAGTATAGTCATTATTGTCAATGTTTTACTTTATAGCTTCTGGGTTTGAATATTTTACCTCAGGGTAAGAAAAATATTGTTTTGTATTTTCTCCTAAAACTCCTTAGATTTTTACATACTGATTTTTAACTCACCTGAATTTTTTTTGTACTGTGTGTGAAATAGGGCTCTATATTTATTTTATTTCAAGTAATACTGGTTCATGCATCTTATTTGTTGAATAAGCCTTATTTTCTCCATTGTTTTGAAATATCAATTTAATGATATATTACATTGTTAGATATAATCATTTGTTTCTAGGATGCTCATTTTATTTCATTGATCTACTTGAGTATTTCTGTGCTGGTGTCATGTTTTAATTACTGAGTCTTTATAATGGATTTAAATTTTTAAATATTTTATAATGGATTGTGACATTTAAAAAAATAGATAAAATCAATCTGCATTTAAAAAAAATAGAAGAAACTCCTACCTTTTGCGACAACATGGATGGAACTGGAGAATATTTTGCTAAGTGAAATAAACTAGTTGGTAGAAGACAAATACCATATGATCTTACCTATAAGTGGAATCTACTCAACAAAATAAACTAATGAACAAAATAAATCACAGGCGCGGAAACATGGAGCAGACTGAAAGTGACCAGAGGGGATGGGGAAGGAGGACAATGGTGGAAAGAAGGGGAAGGGACTAGACAAAGAACATGTATGAATGACCCATGGACACGGACAGCAGCGTGGGAATTGACTGTGGGAGCTGGGTGGTGGGGGTGGGATGGATGGAGTGGGGCAAAGGGAGAAAAATTGAGACAACTGTAATAGAATAAACGACTTAAAAATAAAAAATTAAAAAATAAAATAAAAAAATAAGAAAGAAAGTCACAGAAGTAGAAGTGAGCTGTAGAAGAGATTGGCCTAGGAAACAAGTTAGAGACACAAAAGAAGGACCCTTGGAGCTTAGGAGAAAGAGAAAGGCAAGGAAAATGCACCTTGGAGAAGGGGATAGGGAAAGGCATGTGAGTGCTTCCTAGAGGGAGAGGACCCTCTGGGCCTTCTGTCCTAAAGGCTTTTAAGGGTGAGGAATTTAGGGGAGGTCCTAAGGGAGGATCTCAGAATATTCATCTGCTTTCCTGGTGTGTCCTTTCAGGGTCAGGGTCTTTACTGATTGGTTGGTGCCAGGGTGCTGGGTTATTAGTCATTGCAGCTGGTATTTTCTGAGCCTGAAGGTGAAACACTGCTGAGGCCTAGATCTTATCTCTAGGGCTTAATACTTAAGAGAGTGGTTGTGCAAGGGCTTGGGTGAGGGTTGTATAAGGGTTATTCTGCCCTTGGTTCCTCCTCTAAGATGGTCTAAAACCACATGACCAGGAATATACTAGGGAAGGAAAGGCCTGGGGAGGGTTCCAACCAAACGACCAGACCAGTGAAATAAAAAGTCGGGGTGTAAACCGCATGACAAGAGATAATCTAGGGGAGAGAAGGTCACCCTGGGGGCTAGGTCCTTGTTTTCCCCGTTTTTCCCATTGCTAGGCACTCAGGCTTTCCGTCTTGGTGACCTTCTGTTCCTGGCCCATCATCCTTGCTCTACTTACCACAATTTTAGGTTTAGATAGTTAACTCATTTAAGCTTGCTGGTGACTGGCACATCAGTGCCTAAATAAATATCTGTTAATTAATTAACATCAGGTTTTGGTCTTATTATTAAACAGATAATCTAAAGACATGTGAAGCAGTCTGAAGGCACTCTTTAGATTTTTATAATTTGTTCCTCAACTTGTCTTGCCTAATCTGTCAGCATCCTTATTTAAAAAAACAAACACACAAACATGTCTTTTAACCTAAAGTATTCAACATAGACTTCATAGAAATACTGCTCCTTTTTTGTACTTAATTGGTTGAACACAGCAACAAGTGAAACGGGCATAATTATTAAGCATAGACAGGTTTGGGAAGAAAAAGCAACTTTTTTCACAATCATTCAGCTCAACTGATAGGAATTGAAATAAGCCTCTGTACTGGAAAATAGTTCTGCTCTCTGCGATAGCATTTGGGTAGCTCTGGGCATGTCACTCTGTTTTATGGAGGGTCTCAAGAGCATAGGTTAATATAGCCAGCTGAATGGTGTCTTGCAAAGAAAAGTACTGCTATTGTTATATTCTTTGAAGAAGATACTGCTGCTACAGAAGTACTGTCTCTATTTTCTGCTAGATTACAGTCTTTGATCTTGTTTTTCTTGTGATGGTTTAGGTAGCGTGTGTTTTTGAGAGGTGGAAAGTTATATTGCCAAGAGGTTAGATGGACCCATGATTATCAAGCTCTTGTTAAAATGAGTAGCGGTGGCTCAGCACCAGTCCTCAGCATTGGGGAGGACAGGGTGGTCAGACCCTCTAAGTTGATTTACATGCAGTTGTTAACAACAACAGCAAAAGAGATGGCATATATTGGGTTGGCCAAAAAATTCGTTTGGCTTTTTCCGAAACGATGGCTCTAGTAGCACTTAATTGTCTTTAATTTCATTTGAAACAGTTATCTTAGATTGTTTTGCAGCAGCTGTCATATCAGTGGTGCATTTAAAATCAAAATTGGTGAATTTTTGTGTAGCCATTTTAATATTGAAGATGAAAGAAACAACATTTTTGGCATAATATGCTTTATTAATTCAAGGAGGGTAAAAACTCAACTGAAATGCAAAATAAGATTTGTGGAGTGTATGGAGAAGGTGCTACGTCTGATCAAACATGTCCAAAGTGGTTGTGAAGTTCTGTGCAGGAGATATCTCACTGGATGATGCCCCGTGGTCAGGTAGACCACTCGTAGTTGATAATGATCAAATTGAGACATTATTGAGAACAATCAGTGTTATACTACACAGGACATAGCCGACATAGTCAGGGTATCCAAATCAATAAAGTTTATTGGTTAACATGAAAAGTGTGTCTTTTATATTATGGAAGCAAACATACAGACTTTTTGGTCAGCCCAGTATTTTCATTCAGTTTACCTCTGTGGTAACTGCATATACGTTTTAAAATCAGAGGTTATATAAAATTCTATGTAAAAATGTTCCCTTCCTTGCCCTGCCATTCCCTTCCTTTCCCAGCCCCATTACTCTTCCCTCTCCTCCCCTTCCCCGCTTCCATTTCCTTCCTTCCTTTCCTTTCTCCCTCTGTCCCTCTCTCTCTTGTTATTTAGCATAAAATTATTGGTGCTTATCTTAAAAGTAAGGAAGGAACTGTAAAGCAGTCCTTCTTTTTGAAGAATAAATTTGGAGCATATATGGTAAGACAGCTGCAGCCACTGTATATATTGTTTGTTAGACTTGAGAGTTGCTTTTATGTGGAAAATTTATTTGGCATTTTAATTTAGTTTACTGTGTTTTCTTTTTCTGCTGTAATTTTCTCCTTTTTACTAGTATCAATGGTCCTGCCTCACCTTTTTGAATTGTTAGATAGTGCTGGACTAAGTAAGCTTTTTAAAGTTGTGTGCTTAGGGCCACAGATGATATTTGACTTGTTTTACATCTCTACATATTTTTAGTGCAAATATTTATAATACATAAAACAAGAGGCATTTGCTATGTCCATGCTGTCTTTGATTTGGGTGTAAAACATTAAGACACTGCTGATTACAGTAACACAGTTGGAATTTAGAATGTTACATTGAAATTAGTTTTTTAAGTAGGAGGACCCATATTGCTACATTGTAGAAACCAGTCTCTGTTATTAACAACTCCATCTTTTTCTCTGTAATTTCCCTTAAAAAGAAAACTTGCAGACATCATCTGAATGATTTAGAGTGATGTGTAACAGCTCAGACAGGATGGATGCACTTTTGAAAGCCTCCTTTGTCACTTGCAGCTAGGATGTTGAATGTCATGTTTGAACTGGCCCTTTTCTTTTTGTGTGGGGTGAGCAAAGAGTGATGATTTAGTAGAGCTGTTTGCTGCTTCCTAGCTGTTGTAGGAAGTTAGACTTTCTGACTCTAAGTGTATGACATGGCGTGGAGGTTGTTACTAGTCTTCAGTCATCTAGTGTTACCTCTAAGGCAACTGGAATGATTTTAATAGAGGAGATGATGATGTGGTTTATGTTTCTCCTTTTCTTCCTTCACCTTATTTCCTCCCTTCCTCTGGATTACTAAAAACAATTGAATTAGGAAATGTGACTAGTTGGTTTTCACTGATTGAATAGATTTTTTAAAAAATTAATTGATTTATTTTTCTAAATACATTTGTCTCCGCCTTCCCCCCACCACTTTCCCCTGCCCCCCTCCCCTCTCCCTCCCTCAATCCTTCCCCACCTTGGCTTTATCCATGAGTCCTTGCTATATGTTCCTTGACTTGCCCCTTCCCTTCCTTTCCCCCCACCCACCCCTCCCTCCTTCCTTCTTGTCTCTGTTGGTTTCTTTTTCTTTCAGTGTTGCTCGTCTTCTTTTCCTTGCATCTTTGTTTTGTTGGTTAGGTTCCGCTTATAGGTGAGATCATATGGTATTTGTCTTTCGCCCCCTGGCTTAGTTCGCTTAGCACAATGCTCTCTAGTTCCATCCATGCTGTTGCAAAGTGTAGTAGTTCTTTTTTTCTTTCTGCTGCTTAGTATTCCGTTGTGTAAACGTACCATAATTTTTTGATCCAATCATCTACTGATGGGCATTTAAGTTGCTTCCAACACTCGGCTATTGTAAATTTTGCTGCTATGAACATTGGGGTGCATAGGTTCTTTTGAATTGGCGTTTTGGGATTCTTAGGGTATAGTTCCAGCAGGGGAATCACTGGATCAAAAGGCAGTTCCCTTTTCAGCTTCTTGAGGAAATTCCACACTACTTTCCACAGTGGCTGCACCAGTCTGCATTCCCACCAACAGTGTACTAGTGTTCCCTTTTCTCCACAGCCTCGCCAGCACCTGTTGTTTGTGGATCTGTTTATGATGGCCATTCTGACCGGTGTGAGGTGGTATCTCATTGTGGTTTTGATCTGCATTTCTCTGATGGCTAGTGACGCTGAACATCCTTTCAAATGTCTCTGGGCCCTTTGTATCTCTTCCTTGGAAAAATATCTGCCCAGGCCCTTTGCCCATTTTTCGATTGGATCATTTGTAGTCTTGTAGTGGCGTCGTGTCAGTTCTGTATATATTTTGGAGATCAAGCCTCTATCTGAAGTATCATTAGCAAATATATTTTCCCATACGGTTGGCTCCCTTTTCATTTTGCTGATGTTTTCTTTAGCCGTGCAGAGGCTTCTTATTTTGATGAGGTACATCAGCAATGAAATAGAAGAAGAAGAAATCAGAAAAAAATACCATTCGATATAGCAACAATAAAAATGAAGTACCTAGGAATAAATTTAGCCAAGGAGGTAAAAGACCTCTACGCAGAAAACTATACAATATTGAAGAAAGAAATTAAGGAAGACACAAATTAATGGAAGAATATACCATGCTCATGGATTGGAAGAATTAATATCAAAATGTCCATACTACCCAAAGCAATTTATAGATTCAATGCAATCCCTATTAAAATACCAATGATGTATTTCACAGAAATAGAACAGACATTTCAAAAATTTATATGGAACCATAAATGACCCCAAATAGCCACAGCAATCTTGAGAAAGAAAAACAAAGTAGGAGGGATCACAATACCAGACATCAATCTATATTACAAAGCCACTATACTCAAAACAATCTGGTACTGGCACAAGAACAGACCCATAGACCAGTGGAACAGAATAGAAAGCTCAGAAATAAGCCCAGGTCCATATGGGCAACTAATATTTGACAAAGGGGCAGAAGCATAAAGTGGAGCAATAATAGCCTCTTCAACAAATGCTGTTGGGAGAGCTGGACAGCTACATGCAAAAAATTGAAATTGGATCATCAGCTTGACACCATACACAAAAATAAACTCAAGATGGATAAAAGACTTAAATATAAGTCACAACACCATAAAAGTCCTAGAGGAGAACATTGACAGGAAACTCTCAGTTATCCCACCCAGCAATTTTTTTTACCGATATGTCTCCTAAAGCAAGGGACATAAAGGAAAGAATAAACAAGTGAATAGATTTTTATTTTATTTTATTTTTCAGGTTTATGATCCATGCCTAACCTAGATAAATTTAGGGACCTTAAGACTGGAAGGGGCTTGGTATAGTCATACACTGGTACTGTTGTTTGTCCTTCTGATTCTTTATTTTTCTGTGCATCAATTTCTTCCTTTCTCTTAAATTAAAAAAAGTTTGCAGAGGAACATTAATAAAGTGACGAGTTTTTTATTCGCACATTTGTACTAAAATATTTTGGGGAAGACTTGGCATGTGTGTGTTTTCTTGGATGGTGAGAGATAGTAGCGTTGTAGGGATAGGAGGAAAATAATACAGATAGATGTAGTTTCTAGAATTTTTAGAAATTCAGAATGTTATTTTAATCCCCAAGATGAATTAGCTGGTAGGTTAATTTATTCTTATTTAAAATTAATATCCTTCAAAATTGGAAAAAAATTTAAATTCTCATTGAAGGATTTAGAGATTGAGGAAGGGGGGTAGGAGGAGTGGGGAGAGAGAGAGAAATGAACATCGATGTGAAAGACAAACATTGATCAATAGCCTTTTGTACTTGTCCTGACTGGGGATCACACCTGCAACCTAGGTACGTGCCCTGACCAGGGATTGAACTCGCAACCCTTTGGTGTATGGGGTGATGCTCCAAGCAACTGAGCCACCCCACCTGGCCAGGATGAAATTACTTATTTCAGAGGAAAGCATGATTAAAGCAAGATAACCATTTCTTACATAAAGCTGTGAGAATTGAAAGTAATTGTACCCATGTTGGTGAGAGTATATTGAAAAAGTACTTTTAGATGCTTTTGACAAGAGTATAAATTAATGGAACTTACCTGGGAAGTAATTAGGCAATACTTAACCCAAATCATACTTTTTCATCTGGTAATCCTCTTCAGACTTAGTTTTAAAGAAAGTTATTCAAATATTTATGACCAGAGATTTATGTCTAAAAATGCTTATTATAGCAATTTTTATAATACAAAAAATCTGGGAAAAAGATTAAACATCCATTAAGAGTGTGGTTAAATAACTTAGAATGTTAATATATACTGGACTATTGTAGAGCAACAGAAATGTTTTTGAATGTTTATGACATGAGAAATAGTAAATGTAAATATAAAATTAAAAATGAAATTTTTATTATATATTTCTTTGTGAAATGTCATATATATATAAAATATGCAATGTGTCTGTCAGAGCTTATTAAAATGCACACCTGTTAACTATCACTCAGTTTTACCAATACAGTTAAATATAATAAATTCTTAATTTTATAATCTATCCATAGGATAAGAATTATTTCAGAATATTAACAATTATTATTTTGGGGGTAGGATTATCTGCCCTAGTGTCTTTGTTTTCTGCGTATATGCTTGTGTTCTTTCTCTGAATTCTGTGCAAGGGGCATGCATTTTTAAAACCAGAAAATATTAAATATTATTTACTGATAAAACAATTTAAGCTTTCCCCCCCTAACTTTGTCTCATTGGAAAGAGACTTATGAAAGTGCCTGCCACCTATTATCTCCTGAGTGACAGATCATGGCTAGGTATATAGGGTGGCATTATCTACCAGTTGTAGTTAATACAGTGTGACAGAGCTCCTGAGAGGTGACAGGCTGACAGCTACAGGAATTGTGGATGTTTTATCTTCTAGGCGGTATTTGAAAGACCTTTCCAAAATACATTTAAAAATTTTACTTAGATTTTTCATGGTTCATGCCTCAAGAGAGGATTCATTTCTTCATTTAGCAAGTATTTTGGGGGGTACCTATTAAGTAGCAAACAAGAGTGACCAAGAGTGTCTTTGGTCTTATGACACTTATCTTCTAGTGGTGAAAGACACTCAACAAGCAAACAGGTAAGTGATTAGAAATGAAAGAATAATGTGAAGAAAACAGGGAGAGGAACTGATTTAAATTGGGTGGTCAGGTGAAGCCTATTTAGGAACTTTGAATCAGGACCTGAGTAACAAGAAAGCCAGTGATTTGAAGGATAGAGGGAACAGATTTGGCAAGACTGCTAGGATGCATTCTAGAACAGAAAAGAGGCCAGTGTGGGTGGAACATGGTAATTAAGTGGAGCAAAATGGTAAGAAATAAAGAGGGGAGGTAGGCAGAACCAAAATCATGAGGAAACTTAAGGGCTTTGGTAAGAAGTTTGAATTTTATACTAAATGCAATAGTAAATTGTCAGACAGCATTAAGCCAGAAAATAGCATGATGTAACTTGTTTTGAAAAGATTACTCTGGCTGCTATGTTTAAAAATAATTGTGTAAGGTCAATATTGGGAATGGGGACACCAGTAAAAAGTCACTTACCACTTACACAGGCCCAGTGAGAGTTAATGGTGGCCAGAGTAGAGGCATTGACAAAGGAGGATAGATAGATTTGAGGTCTGTTTGCAAATGGAGCTAATGAATCTTGCTGAGTATTGTGTATGAGAGACTCCTGGAAAGATGAGAACCAAAGTTGGTTTTTAGAATTTTGACTTGACTGGAAAGAAGGTATTGCCATGTACAAAGGTGGGCAAAATGGGTCATGCACCTTTGCGGGAAATATTGAGAGTTCTAGTTTGAAATGTAGAATTTGAGATGATGAGTAGGCAGATATATTAAGTTTGGAGCAAGGTGAAGAGGTCTGGGATGAGGGTGAACATTTGTGAGTCTTTTCTATATATCTTATTTAAAGCCATGGGGCTGTGTGAGATCACTAAGCAAGAAGTAGCAGTAATTAGGACTGAGTCCTGGGACCTCCAGATGAAGTCTTAATGGTGGAGGAGGAGTCAGAAAAGATGGCTAAAAGGAAGCAGTGAGGTGGGATGAAAACTGGTGGGTAGGGGCAGATTCGATCCAGAATCTGATGACAAGAAGGCAGACAGAGTTTCAAGAGGAATCTGGTTGAATACTGCAGAGAGGAGGGAGTAAGTTGAGATTGGAGATATAACTCTGTGTATTGGTTTTCTGAGGCTACTGTAACAAATTACCACAAATTTGGTGGCTGAAACAACAAATTTATTCTCTTAAAGTTCTGAAGGCTAGAAGTCCAAAATCTGGCAGGACCTGACTTCCCTTGGAAGGGTGGTAGGGTATGAGGGATGGGGGAAGTCTGACTTCCCTGTGGGTGTGGGTGTCTAGGGGAGAATCCATTCTTTGTCTCTTCCACCTTCCAGTACCTGCCTCGGCATTCCTGGCTTTGTGACTATATTTCTTCAGTCACTGCCTCCATCTTCACTGAGTGTCTCTTCTGTATCTCTCCGAACTTCCTTTTCCCTCTCACAAAAACACTTGTAATGCCACTGAGGGGCCCCCTGGATAATATAGGATAAGCTCAAAATCCTTAATCTGCAAACACCTTTTTTTCCCCCCAAATAAGATAAATTCCAGGGACTAGGATTCTGTATCTTTGGGTGGTCATTATTCAGTCTGCTAAACATTGGTTTTAAAAACATGGTAGCTATTGGAGAGCTCAGTAAGAGCAATTTTTTTTTTTTTTTTGGAGTAGTAGGGACATAAAAGAATCACACTTACCTTTCATGTTTGCTGCCACATAGAGAACTCTATTGTCTGTCCCAAGACTGCGTGTTGATCACATGGGCAGTCAGTAGTTGTATGCCTATGGTTAGCTTCAAGTTTTACATGTTAAACATGAGAAAGGAGCATAATTCTCAGAAGCCTCTGCCAGTTTTTTGAGTTCCTTGTTTTTCGCCTGAGGGATCCAAGTTGGCATTACCGGTGCCATTATTTCTGTAGCCAAAATCTGGTTTATTTCAGACTTCAGACATCTCTGTGATGATTAATAGTGCCAGTAGCTGTATTATTTCATTTATAACCTAATTGACAAACATATTGCTGAAAAAATCCTAAGCAGAAAGTTGAATGTATATCATTTAGGTAATATAGGTATAGTGAATATTTTAAATACATGAAGTATCTGGAGGAGATAAGGAGATGCAGAGAAAAATGCTATTTTGCTATTTTTTTCTTACCAGCTCACACAGATGTTACAGCTAGAATACTTGGTGCTGATTTTCCCTCCAGTTGTTCTCTGTAGGCTGTTCATGATTCCTGCTGGACAGTGGGGAGCAACAGAGGTGACAAACAAGCTAGTCACCTTCTGGCTCTAATGGTACTGTATGTATAAGAGAGAGAAACCACATCTGGGAGAGGCCTGCCTCCCTCGGGGAAGTTCTGGTAACAGAGAAATTTCTTTATCCTCAGATCTTCTGTGAGTTGCAACTGGCACCCTTGTGTTTGTGTTGCTCCTCGCAGCATGTATATGTTTTTGGAGGGAAGGGCAGGCATTGTGCTTTCACCATATGAAAAGCTTTACTTTCTTAGGGAGGTGACCTGATTTCTATAGATTAAATCTTTAGTTGTGGGACCATTCTCTCTAACCACCTTTCTCCTTCAGTATTGGAGGCACATGGTGAGAACACAGGCTTTAGAGTTAGGCAGACCAGATGCGTACACTTTCATGTTCTGTAACCTTTGGCAAGTTATATAGCCCTAGGAGCCTCTGTTTCCTCATTTGGTAAAATGAAGTTGAAGGCATCTGGTATCATGCTTACCGTATAGTACACTCGTAAAAACTGTTAGATTCTACTATTAATACATTTCCATGTTCATTTATTCATTTTTATGCACTTATTGATACTTGAATTTCCTACTCCCTTTTGTGTTTTTACATTAAGCAGAATCTTAAAGGAAGATCCACCACCTGTTAACATAGCATCTCCTTTGGGAAAGAGAAGTAATGACCATCTCCCATTTCCTGATTTTGTCACCCTGTGATAGTTACTAACCATTAGGTCTTCGGTTGCAGTACATTGGAATACAGGCGTAGTCATCAGGAAATAATTCCTGAGGGAGGCTTTCATTAATTATAAAATTCACTAAGGAGGGCAGAAGAAAGTTGATTTATTTCATGTGTAGGAGCAGCTCTGGGCAAAGACAAACATACTAGGAGAGGAGTTGGTGAGGAATGAGGCTCTAAATAGGTCAGCTTTTCCAATATAGAATATTCCAGGAGGCTTTTGGAAGAAAGCTGTAGGAATGGGTCTGCTTGGGAGGGAATCAGGAAGGGAAACAGCAATGAAAAGAAACTAACAGTTTCCTGCCCTTCTGTGCCTGGGCTGCTGTATGGTGCCAGGTGCTGTGTTGTGTTGTGAACAAAGGATGGCAGAGTTGCCTTAGGAGTTAGCTCAGTACCAAGGTCATATACTTCCTCTGCAGTTCTCCAACTGTGTGACCTTGGGCAAGCTGCTTACCTGTCAAATGGGCATGAGACTGTATGTTGTTGATTTCCTAAGACCTCTCAATTTAAGACTCCTTGGAGGAGGAGGTGGTGGGAACATTTTATCAGTAATTGAGTTATCCCTTGTAGCCAATTGTATATTGTTTCCTGGTCGTAAAAATGTCAGTGTGATTTCCTGGAAAGTGCATTTTAGAAGCAAAGCAGTATGGTAATAAATGCCCATCTCAGGGATGTTGGGAAGATTAAGATAATGGATGTGAAGTGCCCTTTCAAGTTATTATTCAGTAATTGTAGCTATTAACAGATGAAAGGACATGAAAAATAATTTGATTGGGAACATCTGAAGAAAGTTTAAACAACAAGGTCATAATGTGACCAGGATTGGAAATAGGACTAGAATGAGGGGAAAGATGAGATAAAAATTCAACTAATGCCACGGAGACCAATCAGTGTATATACGAAGAGAAAGTTTTATTCCTTTTCAGACAAAGTTTTGTTTGTTTG
This sequence comes from Pteronotus mesoamericanus, assembly GCF_021234165.1. NCBI lineage: Eukaryota > Metazoa > Chordata > Mammalia > Chiroptera > Mormoopidae > Pteronotus > Pteronotus mesoamericanus. The sequence goes on from NW_026555085.1 coordinate 7,827,388, forward strand.
TAGTGATAACTTTGTGATATATGTTCCAGTGTGAACAATGGGAATGTGGTAATCACGTGGGAGTAATTGACCCCTTTGTCATCTTATGCTGCTAATCACAAAAAAATAATTCATTAGATAAGTCACAAATAAAAAGTGTTGTGTTTTGTTTGTCTTTGTTTTGTTGTGGGGGAGGTGTGGCTGGTTAGGGACTTATCATTAGTTTATTAGTTCAGTTGCCTGACCAGTGATACCGAATTTTTAGCTCATTCTTTCTTCTCTTTTGCCCCAGGTCCAGCAAGACTATGAACCTCTGTTCCAAATGCTTTGCTGGTAAGTGCAGGAAAGGATTTTTTATTTACTTTTATTTTTCTTCTTTTGGCTGTTTTTTAAGACTGTCTAAATTATTTGGTCCTCCTTTGGGTTTAATGTATGGGGTTTTGTTTTTTTGCTTGTGTGTGAAAGCAGTTTCTCTTCATCAAGGTGCTTCATGTGTTTGCCTAGGACTGTTGAAATAATCTTCCCTGAGTGAAATGAAGTCTTTTTTTTTTTTTTTTTAATTTTGTTTATTCTTAGAGAGGGGAAGGGAGGGAAAAAGAGAAGGGGAGAAACATAAGTGTGTGGTTGCCTCTTGCTCACCCCCTACTGGGGACCTGGCCCACCATCCAGGCATGTGCCCTAGACTGGGAATCGAACCAGTGATCCTTTAATTTGCAGGTTGTCACTCAATCCACTGCACCACACTAGCCAGGGTGAAATGCAGTCTTATGTACTTGCACCAGACAAACTTTTTTCATTGTAGAGTTGTTGGTGTACAGTGGAATTGTAAAAACTCATGTCGTACTAGAGTAATATATATTCATTGTTGTTATTGAATGATTAATGGTTAATATTGCCTTTGCCAATGAGAGTGCAAGAAAGAATATTTTCATGTTGGAGCCAGGAAGGCAATAATGCTGAATTAGCTATTTCTAATCCAATCCCTCATTGAATCACCCTGGGTAAATAATTTAATCTCTTTGGGCCTTAATTCATCATTAGTAACTGTAAAGGTTGGAGCTTGATGTTTGGCAGGGGCCTTTTTCAGCCCCTGGATGCTGATTTGTTGATTCCTTGAATGACGACTCCTTCTAAAGTTGAAGCCTTCTTTGTTTTCTTTTTTTAAAAGAACTTTACATCTAAATGACCTTCTAGAAAGTATTTAAGTCTTTACTCATTGAGATATGTTTAACATTCCTTCTTTACTACTTCACTTTTGTCAAAGATAAGCGAAGCCAAACACTAGATGAAAGTGGTAAGGGGAGATCTTTATCAGTAATGTGCTGCTACAATAGGGAAGGGGGAGGGTCTTGTGTGAGCTGAACTCAACTTGGATTTGCACAGAGGGACTGGACATTTTAAAGGCTGAGTGACAAAGTAGGCAGGGGTTGCTCTCTTGGTTCAGTAGAGTCAGGAAAGTGAAAGATGATAAAGCGTTGGTCAATGTATATGGCAAGGCTAGCTCTGTCTCTTAGCTGGCAACCATGGAACTTAGGATTTTATCCTTGTATAGAGACTGAGAGACTGAGGCCCTATCTTTACTGAAGATTACCTTTTAAAGCAATGGCTTTCATGTGTCCTTGAGAAAAATTTCCTGAGTTGTAGGAGATACGTACAGTACATCTCAAAGGGACAGAGGAAGGATTCACAATTAAACTCTTTTTAGTAAATGCTCTAAGATAGGTTGCTCAGGGGCCTGTAGTCAGGTCTTGGCTATAATAAACCTTACATTTTTTTGAGCTTTTCTAGGCAGGCAATTTAAAAGGTGCTAGGTTAACCTAGGGATGGGGATTTGGGCTATTACAAACTGTTAGTGTTTGTTTAAATCTTTTAATGTTGGGTGAGAGGAGTGGATGAAATCATTTGTGTTAAGAGTCTATAGTCTTTTCAGGCCAAGGTTGAGGCCTGGTTGAGAAGAGGGCTCAGAGGAGCCTGGCTAGAGTTTGGTTAAGGGGAGAATTGTCAGTTTTTATCTTCTATTCATTATGCTGTTTGGGCGTAGAAATAATCATAGTATAAGCTTTAGACCTTTGCATTTATACCTAAAGTAGGGGATAGGTGGGAAGGAATTGAGAGGGCCAAGGACGTTGGCTGTTTGTATCTGTTAGAAGTTTAGAATTTGTCAATTTTTTTAGGTCTTTAAAAGGAAAAAATACTGCTAAGTTTGGTTTTTATCTAACTTTCAAAATATCTCTGCCATGTTAAGGAAGTACATTCTGCTTTTCATACTCTTTATGTCTACAGTTACAGGTATGAAGAAACGCTGCCTCACTGATGAATTTATGGTAGAGATGAAAGTAGCCATGAGACAAAATGTAGGTTAGGTTCTATGGCTCTCTCCAGGTAGAGCTAGCTCCCCCTTATAATTCAGTAAAATGTAGCTTTGGGGAGGGCCAGGTACCTTGAGTAACGTGGTTTAGAGATCAGATACTCAAAGAACTGTCTCCTGTCCCTAACTAAACATAAAATTAAAAAATTACTGATGAAGACAGTTCAGCTATGGTCTTTGTGTTTCCTTGGACTTCTTAGTTTAATTTTTCATGGCTATTATTTATGTGTCTCTGGTGATCTATATTCATTTACTTTGTATACAACTTTGCCATTTTTGCTTTTAAAATATTATAATATTTTCAAGTATGTAAAGATGCTCTTCTTTCCCCTTTATCTTTACCCCCACATTCCTAGTTCTTCCATTATTTGAAAGGAATAACTAACAACATCCTGCTTGCTGAAGTAGCATTTGGTTTTCTTTTCAAAATTCAAAAGAAAAAAGATCATTGAATGTTAAAGATAATACTTAAGAATTTTGTTCCTGTATGAAGATAGAGCATAGCAGAGTCTTGAGATATGCAAGACAACATGGAGGTTATTTTGGTCAAAGCCACTGTGATTGTAAATATTCTTTTAAGTGTAATATTTACTTTTGGAGAATGGAAAAATCACTTTAAAAATAGCTGTTGTGTATCATTAGGTTATTTAGAGATTTTTCAAGATTCCTTTTCAGAATAAATCTTTGTGGTGAAAAGTGAGTTTGTTATAACTTATTTACATAAAATTCAATGAAATAAGTAAAAATATACTTAAAAGTCTTGTTGAGAGAGGAGGGTGCTATAGTAGGAACTGTGGATGCTAGTTTAAAGTTAGCTTTGGTAACTGTGTCCCTCTGATGAAATACTCTGCCAAGTGGTGAGCAATACTCCCACTAACTATCATCACTTTGATAAATTTTCTTTTATAAAGAAAAGATAAATTTCCATTTCTTTATAAAATATTCATGGGCTGTTTGAGGTCAGAGAAAGGGAAGGAAATAAATATATGGAAAGGAAAGTGAGAGTTACTAAAAGACCACTGAAATGTTAATTGCTGATAAGTTACATACCAAATAATAGTGTTTCTCTGTATGGTTAGAATAAGAAATGTCTGTGCATGTAAGTATGTAGAAGAGTGCATGTATGTAGAAGAGTGCCTGACCTGGCTGAGTTTGCTATTCCTAAAGCTTTGCAGCTCAATTAAAGTTTCTCTTTGAAATGTGAGGGTATTATTTTTATTTTTTGACAACCCTCCTCTTGAACTCTGGTTTGGCTAGGCTGAAATCATTTAAGACCATTTGGATTAACCTCTCTGCCCCCCCCCCCCCCCCAATATGTAATATGCTTTTTTCTTAGCCCTAAAGGGCTTTGACCTGAAGACTCTTTATCATCCATGATTTTCTATGCTAGGATCACTGGACATTTAAAGGGAAATATTCTGGGGAAGTTCTAAGAAAAGATGGACTTCTAGTGTTAGGATTTCAGGTATGATGTATTTAAAATGCTCTTCTGGATTCTCTTTAATCTCGGGTTATTATTTATTTCATCTTTAAACAAAAGAAAACAGGCAAGATTTAATTTTACTGTTTTGTACATAGTATTTGCAGTGATTATTTCCTTATTTCCTATTATACTCAATTTTTTAAATGCTAAACATGACCCATTAAGCTTCTTTCTCTACCTACTAATGAATCACAACACCCACAGTTTGAGAAACTGCATTAGAAAGTGGTGTTTTAACCAGTAAATGTTTGTTCACTATAATGTGAGTATATCACATCATGAAATTTTGTTTTGTATAGGCATTTACTAATTCTTTTAGTGAAGTCATACAAACAATAATATAAACAACTTTTAGTGAAAGAAAGGATAGTATGACAGCAGAATATTACCAAGGGTCTAGGAAAGCCGTAACTAGACTAAACAAACAAACAACAACAAAAAACAAACAAAAAAAGGATCCTCAGCTTTAAAAAGAGGCAATGTCTGTGATATAAGTTGATAACATATTCAAAGGTGTTTAATGCCATAATTTTCAATAGTTTAGACATTCTTTCCATAACTTCAAATAAACTGAAATCTGTTACGCAAATCCCTTCTTCAGGGATAATATAAAAATAATTAACACTACTCACTGGGAAGGATAATACATCAAAACTCAAAGATGGGAGAATCCTCACTCAAACACTGTAGGTGTTTCTGGCTTCTGCTCACAAAATGGTCTTAGTCTTAAGAGATAGCCAAATTTCCAAACATACAGAGAATTGTGATTTGAGGAAGAAAAATACAGAACGTGTGGAAAAGAGGATTGACGGGGAAGGCAGAAAAACAGCAAATGGAATGGAAAAAATACAGGTGGAGCAAAAGTAGGTTTATAGTTCTGAATATATGAAACAGTTTATTCTTGTATTATTTTGTATATGAACAACTGTAAACCTACTTTTTCCTGGCCCTGTTTATTAGTAGTTTAAAAAGTTTGAAAACCACCAAATTTCAGAAATTCATTGAAAAGTCATTGAATTATTTGGGATTTCATTTTCTTTCCTAGTTTCAGAGTAGGAGTATTTGGAGAAGATTTTAATTACACTTGCTTTTGTTTGTTTATATCAGCGATTTTCAACTGGTGTGCTACAAGAATTTTTAAAACATGCAGTACCTGACTGTTTAGTCAGGGGCACTGACCTCTTTTCACTTAGATTGTCAAATAAAAAAGTGACAACAGCCTAACACAACAATAGCCAGCCAGTGTGAATGTAACAGAATTATCTTTTTTTTTTTTTTTGGTCAGGTCAGCAAGAAATGTATTTTTTGGTGTGCTGCAGAATTTTAGTAGTTTATGTGTGCCATGAGATGAAAAAAAGTTGAAAATCATTGGTTTGTATGTTCAGACTTTTATTATTAATTGTAAAAATTATAAAAGGTTAAAAAGTAAAGTGCATTGTATTTATGTCTGACAGACTCCAAAGTGATTAGTTTCTTTCTGGAATGAGCAAAACAGAGTTGGCTGTAGCTCACAGCATAGGAAATCTATCTAAATGTTAACATCCAAGGTAAGTAATGCTGCAATGCTGGATATAGGGTGGAATAGTAGGTAAACCAAAATGAAAACATTTTTCTTTGAGGTGACTTGAGTTTCATGACAAATTCCTATTTCATAACAAGTAAATTAAAACATTTTCACATGAACCTGCAGCTCTTACTACTTGGAGTTACACTCTAATCTCTTCTGCTTTTATTCCCTGTTAGAAATTAAGAATAGGAGTGACCAAATTCCAGTAACTTTAGAAAGGGAAAATTTTTAAGTTACAGCTGAATTTTGAGGATCTGAGTAAGAGGAACAGAATGAATATGAAAATTTTAAGTACTCCTTCTTATGCATATATCCTTTTAGAAATTGTAAGAACCTGTATCCATCAGGAAAATAATGTAAAAATAACCACTCCAATTACTTATTTCATAATATGGTGAGATTTGGGCAGGTTAGTATGCTTCTCATGCCTTGATTTTTCAAATTGCCTTTTCTCAGAAGAAAGGCAGCTGATGCTCTTATTTTTTAAAAAGATTGTATTATTATTTCTTTTTAGAGGATAAGGGAGAGAGAGAAACCTTGATGTTTGAGAAAAAGATCATTAGATCTATTGCCTCTTGCACACCCCCAGCTGGTGGAGCCTGGCGCACAACCCAGGCATACTCTGACTGGGAATCAAACCTGCGACCTTTACATTTGCAGGAGGATGCCCAGCCCACTGAGCCACACTAGTCAGGGTGCAGCTGCTGCTTTTAAAGTATAGCATTTGAAATAGGGTATTTCTGTCTTGGTTATTCTGTTGACTTGATTACTGTTGTAGACTCTTTGATTTCTTTAAAGCTGAAAATTCAAGAAAGATTTCTTAAGTGTAACAAACAGTGGTTATGTATTTGTTGAAAAGAGACAGTTCAGTTCATCAGATTCTCTCAATCATTTTATGTGTCCTCCATTGGAGGATGTATCTGCTGTGGGTATCTAAAAAATCAGAATATTATAGAGAGTAATATAGTAAACACCCACTAGCCAACCCAGAATTATCAAATACTAACATTTTGGCATCCCCCTTAACATTATTTTAAAAGGGAACTAAAATCTCATAGTTTTCTTTTACCTCAAGCCATCCTCTTTCCGCTTCAGAGACAGCCATTATCCTTATTCCTGTATACTTTTATGAATGGGTATTTATATAAACAATATATGATTCTGTTTTAAAAATGTGTAAGTAGTATGTTGCATTAGTCATTCTACAACTTGCCTTTTTTAAAATAAAGCTTGTATTTACCTTTATCCTCACCCAAGGACATTTCTTTACATTGCCTTATTTTTTTATTTTTATTTTTTAAAGAGAGGAAGTTGGGGGAGGGAGACAGAGAGATAGACACTGATAGGAGAGAGAAACATTGATCAGCTGCTTTCTTATATGCGCCCCAACTGGGGCTCGAACCTGCAAACTGGGTGCCCTGACAGGGAATCGATCCTGTGACCCTTGGGTTCTCGGGATGACAGTGCAACCAACTAAACCATACTGGCTAGGGCTTTTTAAAATAATGCTTTTAGAAACCAATCAGTATTTTAACTGTTGTAATATTCTATTATAATTAATGGCCTAATTTACCTGGAGTAGTCTCAGTTTATGCTTTCTGTACCAGTGACTACATATAGTAACATTCTTTTGTACCCCTCAATGTGATTGATGAATTATTGGTCACCCTCATTATACTGTGCACCAGGTTATCGAGTTCTCTGTTGATGGACATAAAAGTTCTTTTTTAAAGATATACTTATTTACTTTTAGAGGGGAAGGAAGGGAGAGAAAGATAAGCATCGATGTGAGAGAGACACATCAATCAGTTGCCTCTTGCGTGTATCTCATCTGGAGACTGAACTTAGAACCCAGGCGTGTGCCCTCCCCTGGACTTGAACTCTGGCCACCTTTCATTCTATGGGATGACACCGAACCAACAGAGCCACACTGGTCAGGGTGACGTACTAAGTTCTTTTCAACTACTGTTTTTATATCAAAATCACAAACTCATGTTTTCCTCTATTATTTTTTAAATTAACATTTGAAATATGTTAAAACTGTTTTTTATATTAGAAATCCTATTTTTTTGTGGAATAGTTTCCTTGTTCTCAAATGAAAGCAAGACAAGGGTAGTGAGGTAACTGATTAGCAAAGCTGAACTCTGGCAGCCCTTTCTGACCTCTTAGTCTACAGGAGTTTGCTGTCTTTTAAGAATTCTTAAATTGTACGGCTAATTTTATGCTAGTCAAGATAAATGAAGCAGTGTGTTGAAGATGTTACGGAAATCACATCAGAAATAATTGTTGCAGTTCCAGTGGGAAACAAAATGCTCAGTGTTTTAAGTAGCAGAAAGGTAGCTGCTTTTTCAGGGGTGTCCAGCCTTTTGGTGTCTCTGGGCCACACTGGAAGAAGAGTTGTTTTGGGCCACACATTAAATACACAAACACTAACAAAAACTGATGAGCAAAAAAAAGGTTTTAAGTAAATTTACAATTTTGTGTTGGGCTATATATTCATAGCCATTCTGGGCTGCATGCAGCCTGCTGGTTGGACACCGCTGTTGGCTCCCCCCAACCTCCCAATTTTAAAGCAGTTATTGTTTATTAACTGACCAGATTACAAAGATGACCGTGGTAGATACCGTAGTTCATTCTTCTAATAAGCCTGTTGATCTGGTCCTCCCAGTTACCAGCATCTCCACCTTCTACAAAATGGGTAGTCTTTTTATTATTCCACTTCATGGAGAAGGTAATTTGAAAGGCCTCAAGAAGTTGTTTGCTTCTTTGAAGCATTTCCTCATGAATCAGATCCTCCATGCAGATGATACCATATTTACCAAGAGATCGAGCAATTAATGCATTATTTGTCAGGACAATTAGTTTTTTTGTTGATTTTGCTGTAACGATGCTTGTAGATCAAGGTCATTTACTGACCTCAGGTTTGAGTACCCCCTGTGCAATAATATATGGTTCCACAATCCTCAGCGTAAGTATCTGGTGATTGGGAAGAAGCTGCAGCACCTTTTGGACCTTTGGGCTTGCACCATAGATACCTCTGATCCTGATGACAAATGCCAATTTGGGTTGCTCAGGTACAGAGGTTGCCAGCTTTTCTTGACATTCTAAGCATTCGAATCTCAGTTCTGTACATCTGCCTGTATTCTTTGTGATAGTGCTTAGCTTTTCATAGATGAGCTTCCTCCTTGCCTTTCGAAGCATCTTTTGGGCAGACTTCTTCCCCAGGCACTTGATCTTCAGCTCTGAGAAATTCCTTCACTTTTTCTTAAGGGTTTCTGGCACAGCAAGAATCTTCTTCTCTTCTGCACCCTCCATGGTTCCAGCCAGAAAAAGAGCAACCCTGTTGACTTTAAGTAGAAAAATTGTGACCATGTGGCAGTATTTTAGTGAAAAGGAAGAAATTTAATAATAACTGGGTATTTTAGGATAGTTTGGCTGTCATTTAACTTTATTTCTGCTCACATGATGGTCCCTAGCTGTGGTCTCAATACTGGTGCATCCATTGAGGCATCGAGAGAAATTTTTAGAATTTCTACTTATGTTTATTTTTATCATCCTTTATATATTGTTAATTTTTATAATGTACATAATCTTATTGGTATTAATTTCCTAGAGTTGCCCCAACAAATTACCACAAATGTGTTGACTTAAGCAACAAGAAGTTTATTCTTTCACAGCTTTAGAGGCCAGAAGTCTGAAATCCAAGTGTAAACAAGCAGGGCTGGTTTCTTCTGGAGGTTTTTGGCATTCCTTGGCTTGTCGATTATTCAAGTCTCTACCTTCATCTTCACATGCCCTTCTCGCCTGTGTGTCTTTTCTAAAGACAAGTGTCATTGGATTTATGGCCCACCTTTATGTAGGATGATCTTAACTTGAAATCCTTAATTACATTTGTAGAGGTCCTTTTTCTAAATAAGATAACACCCACAGGTTCCAGGTGGACTTTATTTTAGGGGGTGGAGTAAAGGTGTGGGGAGGCATGAGGATGGATTGCACCATTCAGTACACTGCAGGAGTATATAATTATTATTTTTAAACAGTCATGTAAGAGGTATGTGCTCAGATTTTATTCTAGTATTGTGCCTCTACCAAAGAAGTTTGGAGAACCCTAATTCTGAGACTTGCTTGAGTTAGGTATGGTTGGACCTTTTTCATGTAATAAAGCACCTTCTATGACATGAAAAGTGGTGAGTTAACTGCTCATATTTCTGGTGTTACATGTTCTCAGCAGACTAATGCAAACTAAGTTAAATAATCAGACTTAGGTTTATGGACTTCCTTTTGGGTTTGGCAGGAGTATGGATAACTATCAAATAAATGCAGGAAAGCATCCTGAGACTTTTTATGTGCTTCAGTGGTCTTGATTCCACTCTGCTACAGATACTTAGAATAATTCTTGACCTGGCTGTTTACTTTGTGCTTGAATTAGAGAGTTACAATGACACCCTATTAATTTGTTGACACTTTTGCTGGTTATAACCCCCTTGCACTTAATTCTTTGTCCAAAGTAGAAATGGTGGGTAAAATGAGAGGGCTTTATTTTCAGGGCATTAATATATAACTAAAATGTGATCTTTAACATACAAAAATTTTTATGTCTCACTGCTCAGCTGCTTCTTAGTGTATAAAGTAGGACTAACTGTATGTTAATAATCATAACTATTACCAAAGACTTATTTTTTAAAATTTCTTAATTTACTTTTAGACTAAATACTGCATATAGAGAAGGAAAAAGACTTTTAGTCTTAGGAGTTCTGGTTGGGAGAAAAATAGCAAGTGTACCTAATCTTAAAAGAGGAATGGAACAGGAATTGATGTTTGTGAAATAAGATGGAGTAAGGGCACAGAGAGTTATATATTTTTTTAGAAGGCGATAAAATCCTGTGATGAAATAATTTCAATAATAACTAAGATCTCTGCAGCCCTTTTATATTAAGCCATTATGCACAGTATTACTTCATTTGAGCCTCGTAACTTTTGGTGATTTTGTGTCTCCATATTACAGATGGAGAAACTGCAGCTCAAGTGGATTAACTAATGTTCCCCAGGATTAAAAACATTTTAAAAAAAGATTTTATTTATGTATTTTTAGAGGGGAAAGGAGAGAGGAAGAGAGGGAGAGAAACATTGGTGTGTGAGAGAAACATCAGTTGGTTGCCTCTCTTAGGCCTGCAACCCAGACTTTCCAGCCTGTGGTGGTGGGTGACCTTTAGGTTTGCGGGACGACTCCCAACCCACTGAGCCACACCAGTGAGGGCAAGGTTAAGTATAAATTTTAAAGCAAAGAATTGAGATTTGATTTTAGGTATTTAGATTCCAAATCTAATATTCCACTGTTTGATATTTTTAGGAGTAAAGATAGTAGGTTTAGATGGGATTGTACTGTAAAAGTTCTGTGAGAATATAGCAGTAGCATTTTTTACATTTGTATGTAGGTTAGGGGTTTACATTTATCATGTATATTCTCTTCTAGTTCAGGTGCAGTTTGTCTGTATATCTCCAGGGAAAATGAGAGAAATAGTGTTGGAAGCTTCACAGCATAGCTAATTTGGGAAAAAGGTTTGCATGTGTGGTGGGAGTGTTTTTTGCATTTTCTATTTTGGTGGTGTGATCTTCATTTCTTAACATCTTTCTTGCTCATGTTCATATAACTTTTAGTTCATTAATCTTGTTTTCTGTACTGCATAGTGAAGCACCATTTCTAATTCAGTCTCCTCCTGCGTTTAGCTTCTTAGAAGGGTTTTTTGTTGGGTTTTTTTTTCAATGTTTGGAGGTGTGATTTAATTACAGGACACTCTGCACATTGTCAGTGTTAAGGCAAAGATGAGGTTCGTATTTAGATAGTGCAACCTGCAGGTTTCATTTGTTAAACCTTCTCATTGGTATTCCCATTCTCACATACATGTATGCATAATAGTGTTGAAAAAAATCCCAGTTTTGTTGTATCCATATTTAGCAGTTTGGTTGAGTTATGTGAGAGAACCAAATCCTAACTGCTGGACCACCAGGGAGCCTCTGGTTGAGTTATGGGAAAGCCTGTCCTCTGCTTTGTGTATTTGCTCATTTGGAAACCTCGTATAGTTTATAGAGACACTAGTGATTTGTTCCCCAGCCTCCCTGTGGGTTTTGTTCCATATTACAATCTAATTCCACCTCCCTGCCCCATATTCCTGTGCCTTTAATTTGTACATTTCAATGCAGTTTGTTTCCATGGTGTGTTTTTGTAATCCAAACTGAATGTAATGAGCTGTGTGCTTTAGGGACCGGCTTTGCCTTGCCAATTAGAACAAAGCAGTTACTGAGAAAGAGTATGTTTTAAATAAAACATGGCACCTCTGAGTGGGGCTGACACTCATTTGGGAGTAAAAGATGGTTTTAACTCTTTAACTCACAAAGAAGAGCCATAACTAAAGATCAGCAGTTTTTGGGGGGAAGGAAGAGTAAAGATTTACCTCCATAAAATATGGTTTTATAAATTTCCTCACGGACTAAATAAATTTAAAAGTTTGTTGTTTCAGGTCTATTTTGTTTTTCACAATTAAGATGTGTTAGCAAAATTTTCTAAATTTCTGATTATTTAACTAATTGCTGCAGTTTCTGAATTTGGACTGTTCATCTGTAGGGAAGTGGAGTTATATAAAACCATAGCTTTGGTAACCTCTTTATTATCTAATATATCAATTCAAGTTTTCAGTGTAATAGGGAACCCCCAAAAGATACTTGAAAATTATGAGGAAGAATATAAGATTTTCCCTTAGCATATATATGTTATTTTCAGATGATAATAGAATTTTGAGTCATCATTGACTTAAGGCTCTGTAATTTTAGTAGCACTTCCATTAAACTTTTGAAGGACAGATGTCTTTAAATAGATATTTATAGGCTGACAGTTTACTGCTTCACTCCATAGGAGATTCCCTCTTAGTTGGCACCAGTATTTTATTTGTCTCTACAGTAAAAATAATAGAGTTTTGTTTTTAGCTTGTATAGCAAATAAACTTTAGAAATTCAACACTGGCACAAGGAAAGCATGAAGCTGCTTGTGTTATTTTTCATTGGACTTAAAATTAGACAGCATTTTAACATTTATTAGCCTACACAAGAAGGGAGAACCAGAGGAATACATTCATATGGAACAATTCAATTTAAGAAGTATGTAGGTATACTTTGTTGGAAAAAAGTTGTTTCTGGAAAAATGAGCTCTGTACTAGAGGACGCTAGTTAATTAATTGGACTAAATGAAATTAAACTTACACACTTCTAACACTGTCCTGTGAAAGTCTTGTAAGCCCTACTGATGCTTTGAGAAGACAGTCATTATGACATTATTGTTAAATGCCTTGTAATCCATATTTGAAGATTAACACTCATGTCGATAGTATTTTAAGTTTGAGAAATTTTCTGATTAAAGATAACTAAGGCTTAAATCTGCTGCTACCTTTTCCTTAACATTGTTCTAACCTGTAATTGAACTAACAGGCCAGGGCAGATAATTTTGAAATAATCACCATCTTCAGAAATCACTGAGTTTGCCAGCTTTGCATAAAGTGATAATGGTGTTTTCTTTGACTAATATAGTTTAAGATCCAGTAGCTCTGTTAATCTCCATGTTTGAAACACAAAGTAATGTTAGAGTCTGTCTCGAAAAAAATTTTTTTTTTTACAATGTAAAGAAGGCCTTTTATTTATTTTTTTGTTCTTCATCAAGTTCCTATTTTTTATTTATAAATCATGTTTATTCTATTGCAGTTGTCTGTTTTTCCTCCCTTTACCCCCCTCAACCCATCCCACCCTCACCCCCCACTCCCACAGTCAAATCATTCATACATGTACTTTGTCTGGTTCGAAAATTCTTTTAACACAGGTCCTAGACCTCTAATGGCAACTGAAAGCTAGATTATTCATTTGTTCTGTGTCCATTCAGTTACTCAGTGTACATCATAAGTGTTTTGTTATATGTATTTAGAAAGTCTGGAAGCAATGAATCCCCACTAGTCAGGTGATATTAGGAAATGGTGATCATAGAATATTTGATTGGAAGGAATATTAAAGTCTTTCCAAAACACTGATGCGTATTCTAAATGCCTGCTGAGTTAATGAGTTTCAGAGTAACCTGAGGTGGCCCTGAGTAAAGTGGTTTTTCATCTCTTATGTTTATATTTCAGCCTTAGTTTCCTTCCTCCTATACTGTTTTAGTAATCTTGAAAATGGGACTAAAAAAATCTGTAACAAAGTGGTAACTTGTGGGTACTTCTAAAAGCATATATACATACACACACGTATATATCTGTTTACTGTTTATTCATTTGCTGATTGTTTTGCAAAATTTTAAGTTAGTCAGAGTTGGTACAATCGACAATTTAAAATATTGATTACCGTTTTTTATCTTAAATTTTTTTTAAATAATGAGGTTTGCATTATACATGTATATGAGATTTTATTCCATATAGCAATTAAAGAATCACTAAAATGTCCTAAAAATGTTTTCTGCATCATTAGTGCCTAAAAGAAATTCCTCTGAACTTCACAAGTCTTTAGTAAAGCTTTTTTGTTTCCAAGCCAGGATGAAGTATTTCATGTCTTAAGGTACATACTCTCTGAGAATGGACCTTTTTTTATGGTTTCTTTCTGTCAAATAGTCTGGTTTTATATTGTATCACAAATCAGACAAAATCCTCCTCAGAAACGTTAAAAGGCCCTGCAGGAGGTGGAACCTAAAAAAGAAAAGAAAAGAAAAGAAAATACTCTCCTTAGGCCAAAATTTGTCTTCATTGAAAGGAAAGCCAAACACAACAAATTCCTTTTCTTTTGAGATGTCTGGGGTCTTGTGTTTTGACCTATTGTGGGTGCTGCATAGAGATGGTCTACTGATAGCTTGTGTAGCAGTTTAGTAACTTAGATAACAGTAGTGCTAGATACTTAATATTTTGTCTTTTGAAGGGGTTAGGAGAAACTACATATTATCTAGATGACTAGCAAGTGAAACAGATGCATTGGACCATTATTGGCAGCCTTATTTTAGCAGCGGTAATCACTTAACTTTTGGACATGCTAAATGGTTTAATCTTTATAAAACAAAAATGAATGTCTTACCTAAAATACATTTTTTTAATATAGTCATCATATAAAATATCTGATTTTGTTTTAGGCAGACCTTTTTCTCTTTTTTTGGTGTTAATCTGAGTCTGTGAAAAGCACATCTCAAGTTTGTCAGACATCCGGACACTTGAGGAACTACTGGTTATCAGTCATTGTTAAAATTCTTTGGGTGCCTCTAGTTGCATCATAAAAGAAAACTCATAACCAGCTGCACCCTAATATCAGAGTGATGTTTTTGATATCTCAAAGGGCTGGTGTGCTATGTCTCTGTAATGGCTCCATTGAAAGGCTGGGACCTCTCTGTGATTTTTAGATGGAAATAAATACACAGTATTTAGGGCAGAAATTCAGAGTAAGAGAAGAGAGAGAGGAATGTAATGGCATACAAGCCTTTTTTTTTTTTTTTTTTTTTTTAACTGCAACCAAGGGAACCTTTTCAAAGTATACATAAAGGTCAGGTTTCATGTATTTCCCATTTTAGCTTTGTGTGACTGAATAGAGGCTATTTGGTTTCTGATTTATAGGATATTTACTATGACTCAGTATTTTGTGAACACCTAACATTGTCTTTACTGTAGCTCCACCCTTATATTAGAAAACAAATAGTCTGCATTTATGGAAGCTCTTCCTTATAGACTTTTGCTATACAACCTAAAAGAGCACCAAGCTTAGAGGAAAAGTAATTGTTTGGATTTTTCAGAAACCAAAGTAGAGGCTTTCCCTTGCTTTGCATACTTTATAAAGTTCCAAGACACCGTGACTCAATAGTTTACTAATGGGACTTAATCACTTTATTCCCACGTTCCTGACCATGGTTAGGGGAGAGGGGAAACATTAATTTTTCTTAAAGAAATTTAAGTTCAATTAGATTATTATCTCTTAAGTTCACTGTGCTTTAATATTTTACAGTATTATCAAGGAATTATTTTTATTTTGGAAAGGAGTTTTTAAAAGTTTTGCTACAACATGGATGAATCTTAAGGACATTATGCAAAGTGAAGTCAGCCAGTCACAAAAGGACAATTAACTATGATTCCATTTATATGGGAGTACCTAGAGAGGTCAGACTCATAGGGACAAAAAGTGGAATGGTGGCTAACTGGCTGACAGGAGGGGAGAATGGGAAGTTGTGGAGATGGGAGGTGGTGATGGTTGCACAGTGGTGTAAATGTACATGATGCCACTGGACTCACTTACAAATAATTTAGATGGTAAATTTGATGTTATGTGTATTTTATCACAGTTAAAAGTAATGATTAAAGAAATGTTTATTCTTGGAGTTTGAGTACAATTTCTCCACATTTGCCAAGAATCAATCTTTGTTCAGATTTCTTTTAAAAAATTCATTGTTTTAACAGGATGTTACATGCATGCTTTGCCAGTACTTGTACTAAAACAGGAGATTAAGTTGAACATTCCTTCTTTGCAACCAATAAATTAGTCATCTTCAGTAGAGTAGAAAATAAACTAAAAATGTTTACAGAAATAAAAACTAGAACTGAAAAGTTTTTTTCCTTTTTTAATTATTTGTGCAGATGATACCATGATGTGTTGTATTTATGATTATCAAAGGAAGTGTAGTGGCTAGACTTTGGATAAGCTACTTACCCTGCAATGTCAGTTAATTCTTTGTCAAATGGAGGTCATCATACTTCTCTCACTAGGAATCAAATGAGATGATGTAGATGAAATATCTTTTAAAAGTATTTATTTTATCAGCATACTGCAAGCACATAGTCAAAATATTGTAACAAAATGTTCCACACCTCCCTACTCTCTCCAGTTTTCCCCAGAAGTAGTTCTCAATTCTTTTTGCTGTTTCTTCCAAATTTATACTCTCTGTATTTATGATTAATATACATACCTTGCTCTGTTTTGATTTACCACTTTTAGAAATTTTTTTGTTTGTTTTATAAAGTGTTTGCTTTCTTATGCCATCCTGTTTTATCTCCTGCCCCCAAATATAATTATAGTGCAATTTTTGGTTAAATAATTCTTCAGTGCATACATTATTATGGGTATATAATCATGATGATCTACAGAGCATTTGTTTACTGTGGTATCTCCTTTTCTTTATTTCCCTTTTTCTTCCCTGAGTATTTTTAGAGATATTTGTTATTGGTATTTTAATTCTATTGTATTCAGAAAATATACTTTGTATGATTTCAGTCCTTCTGTACTTACTAAGACTTACTTTATGGCCTAAAATATCATCTGTTTTGGTATATATGTTGGTTGCATTTGAAAAGAATATTCATTCTGCTGTTGTTGGGGTGGTGTGTTCTATAAATGCCCTTTAGGTCAAGTTGGTTGAGAATGTTGTTCTGTGTACAGTGTCTTTGCTTATTTTTTGGCTACTTGTTCTGTCAGTTATTGAGAAAGATATTGAAATATCTGACAATAAGGATGGATTTTTATTTTTTTTTTCCTTATAATTCCATCATATTTTGTTTCATGTGTTTTAAAGCTCTGATCCTGGATACATACATTTTTAGGATTTTTAACATGTTTTTTATGAACTGATTCTTTTATCGTTATAAGAGGACTATCTTTATCCTAGGTTGTAGTATTGTTCTGAAATCTACTTTGATATTAATGTATTCACTCCACCTTTTTTCAGGTTAGTGTTAGCATGCTCCGTTCTCTTCCATTTTTTTTGCTTTGAAATCTATTTGTGTTTTTGTATTTAAAATGGATTTCTTTTATAGAAAGCATGTGGTTGGGTCTTGCTTTTTATCAACTTCAAGTTTTACCTTTTAATTGGTGTATTTATATTTAGTGTGATTATTGTTATGATTAGATTTAAACCTATCATTTAATCAAATAACATTTTGTATTTGTTTATTACTTACTCTATCTGTTTTTCTCTTTTTCTGCTTTATTTTGGATTAGAGTATTTTTCTATTATTCCATTATATCTCTTTTGTTGACTTAGTTTTGTTATTTTAATGTGTATCATGCACATTGAAAAGTATTTAATTTATTTATTTTTAGAGGGAGGGGAAGAGAGGGAGAGAAACATTGGTATGAGAAAGAAACATTGATTGCTTGCTTCCTATAAAGGCCTTGACCAGGGACCGAACCCACAACTAAGGCATGTACTCTGACCTGGAAGATTCCCAACTATCTGAGCCACACTGGTCAAGGCTCATATACATTTTTAACTTCTTACAGTCTAAGCTCAAGTGATATTATTTTATATTGCTTCATATTTTGTATAAAAACATTATAATAGAATGATTTCATTTCTTCCCACCTTTGTGCTAGTGTCAGACATTTTACTTTTGCATATTTTATAAAACTTATGCTTTGTTAGTATTTTTGTCAGTAGTCAATTTTCTTTTAAAGAGGCTTAAGAAGAAATCTTACTATTTACCATGTAATAACTTTTTGATGCCTTTAACATTCCTTTGTATGGATACATATTTTTATCTGGTATTACTTCATTTGCACTGAAGGATGTCCTTTAACATTTCTTACAATGAGAGGCCACTGATGATGAATTTTTTTGTTACTGAGTAAAACTGGGTTTGCTTGGTTGCCTCCCCTTAAAGGCAAACTCTAGAGACGAAGGCTGGTGAGAAAGGAAGGACACTGAATGATCTAGGAAAATGGTGGACTCCCATATCAAAGCTCATGTCTTTTGCAAAACCCGTACAAAACCCATCCATCCTTAGCAAAACAAAAACAAAAGGCAGTGCCCAGAATTCCTGCTCCGTTTTATAAAGTGCCATCTTTTGGAGCCCAAGATAGCTGTTAAGTGGTCATCCGGGTAGCTTAGTTTGTTCCCGGCTGCTCTCCTGCTTCAGGTAGACCCCTGTAGGCTGTGTGTAGAGTTGGTGCCACCATTGGCTATGTGGCTTGTAGGGCCCCAAGGTCCTGTGCTCCCAGGATAGAGAGTGCACCAATGCAATGCAAATGGTCTACCAGTTGGGGGGGGTGGTTAACAGACTCCCCCCTGGATGCAATGGGCCACCCCGACTGCTAAGGTCACGTGGCCCATGGAGAGGACAGGCCAGTGCACCATCTGAGTGCATGTCCTGAACAACACTGGAGCAAGAGCAATTTCTTTGTTCCCCTGGGCTTATTTTAGTTTCGAGTGTGGAACTGACCAGGTACTTCTCAGAATGACCAATTAACTTTCTAAACTTTTGCTTGCTTTGAGTGGGTCCACGTCCCAACCAGTCCCTTCTTTCCCCAGGCTAAACTGACATACCTCTCTGGTCTAGCACCTCCCCCATTGCCATTTTAACTTCTGTTGGCACAGGTGCATGCCTTCCCCTAGTCCCATCTCCCAGTGTCATACTGGAATGGGGGTAGGAAGGCTTTTGCCCTCTTAACCTATTTATCTTGTTAGCCTTGTATGATCAGTGTAAGAATTTCCTCCTGCTGCCATCTTGCCCAGGGGGTGGGGGGGGGGGTAGATTCCCATGGCACTCTGTCATCTCTGTGCCCCTTCATGTCCCAGTCCCTGTTTGAAGTGAGTTGCCCGCACTCAGGGCCCACTGACTGAGAGCAAACCAAAAGCCAGGGTAAAGGGTCCCTGGATACCCCACCAGTATTCTCAGGCAGTACTGAGGCGGCCTCGGTGGGAGTGGTGGGGCGTCTGCAGCCGGGAGCCAGACCTCTGCACTGGGTGTGGGGTGTCTGCAAGGCACGAGCTCGGTTCAGCACAGCCTTGCAGTCTCAGCAGAAGTGCTTCTAAACTCAGTTCTTGGCATGACCCTGGGTGGTTCATGAAGGCATCATCTGGCTGCTAGCCACATCTTGGTGCCGAGGAGAGTGGCTTGGTGAAGAAGCACTCCCAGGTTCCATTCCCATGGCCTGGCTCTGTCTCCACCAGTGGTGCCTCCTTTTCCTCCTCCCTCAGCCTGCTCCCAGCTGTCTGGTCAGGTTGTCTGTCCATATCACTTTCAGTTTTAATAATTTTGAGAAGTCTTCATTTAACCTTTGTTTTAAAGATATTTTCACTGGGTGTAAAAATTTAGGTTGTGTGTGTCTCTCTCTCCCCTTTCCTCCCGTCCCTGCTCCCTCCCCACCTGCCCCTGCTCCCCACTTCTCCCCACCTCAGTCTTTAAAGATGTTGCTCCACTGTTGTGTTACTTGCATTGTGTGTTATGAGAAATCTGTTATCCTTATTTTAGTTCTTCCATTACACATATTTTATTTCTCTGGCAGTTTTAGAGATGTTTCTCTTTATGGCTGGTTTTGAGTAATTTGATTATGGTATGCCTTGGTGTGATTTTGTACCTTTTTTTAGGATTGGGATTCATTAAGATTTTGACCTGTGGGTTTATAATCTTCATTAAATATGAACACATTTTAGCAATTACCATATTTGCTGTGTATAATGCACACTATTTTTGCCCAGATTTTTGAGGGGAAAAATAAGGATGTGCATTATACATGGGTAGTACTAATTCTATATTTATATAAATGTTTTTAATTCTTTTATTTATGCTTATGCATTAAAATGTTACTCTAGAAAGCAATAACAATAAAAAGCAATCTGTATGTAAAATAATACCCTGGAATATGATAATTGTTTTTTTCCTAAATATAAATAAGTAAATAATTGAATTAAAAAATTAAAATGAAAGATTTTTTTCCCCTGAAAGTTTGGGCCAAAAATGTGGGTGTGCATTATACATGGGAGCATGTTGTACATGGCAAAATACATTATTTCTTCAAATATTTTTTCATAGCACTCTTTTGGAGATTCCAGTTTTACATATAGTAGGTTACTTGAAGTTATCCTACAACTAAACAATATTTTTTTCTCTCTCTTGTTTCTGTTTTATTTGTATGGTTTCTATTGTTACACGTTTTTCACATCCACTAATTTCTTGTAATTTCTCCTATCCTGCTAATCCCATTCAGTATATTTTTTAACTGCAGGCATTATACTTTCATCTCTAGGAATTTTATTTGGGTCTCTTTGTATCTTCCATGTCTTCTATTTGAACTTAAAAAATATAGTTATTTATATGGTTTAATGTAAATATGGTTCTTATTTAATAAGGACAGTAGAATAAATTGGCACTAATAAGTGCCAATTCTAATAATATCTGTCAGTTCTTGATTAGTTTTGATTGATTTTTCTCCATTTTGAGTCATATTTTACCTACTTCTTTAGTTCTTTTAGTTTGTGATTTGATGTCAGATACTGTATTTTATCCTTGTTGAATGTTGAATATTTATGTATTACTAGGAACGTTCCTACGCTTTATTCTGGGATGTTGTTACTTAACTTGGAAACAATTTATTTTGTGGTCTTGATATTAAGATTTGTTAGGGAGCCCTGGAGTAGTTCTTCATGAGGGCTAATAATTCCACAAAATTGAGGCAAGGCTGTTTTGTGTACTTAACTTTGTGTACTGTGAGTTAAGAGGTTTTCAAATCTGTTGGGAACTGGAGTTTTGCTGGTCCGGTGTGAGTACCAGGTAGGCATTTGCTCCCTCTAATCAATCCTTCAGTGTGGTTCTTAGCCTAGGGTTCTTTTCTCACAAAATGCTCTTGATCACTACTGAGCTAAATACTCAAAAGGGAAACTCTGCAGTCTCTTGGGCTTTCTCTTCTGGGTTGTAAACTTTAGTAGCTTTGGTCAGTGTGGACTATCAGCTGCATATCTTCAATTCTGGGAGTTTGTTGTCTTTGCCTGTGTTTGTCCACCATATTAGTTTCCTCTCTCTAAGGGGATCCCTGTCTTTTGCATGTGATACTTAAAGTCTTGAAAAGTATTTCATATGTTTGCCTGTTATTTTTTGCTTGTTTCAGGTGAGCTGATAAATTCAGTCCCTATTTTTTCATCTTAGTTAGAAATGTAAGTTCTATAGATAATCTTTAATTAGTAGGAAAGGCTAAAGGATTTATTGCTTAGTTCTGAGAGATCATCTCAATTGAATTGAAGATTGGTTGCTTTGGGGGACTTTCTGCTGTTCTGTGAATTTACATTGGCCTTTGCTTTATTGATGTGTGTGCCATTCATTCATATACCAGGCAGAAATGCATTGTTTTGGGGCTTTTAAGGATATAGAAGTCCCCAGAATAGAAGGGCTCAGTGTTGGATCATAGGAAGAGAATGGTGGGTATATCAGTAAAATAGGTGTTTTGGCCATGAATGCCAAAGTAGTAAGTCCTGCCGTGATCCAATAATTATTATAAGACATTTTAGGATCTTAAGTAGGGAATTAAATGATATCAGTTCGATATCAGTTCTTTGTGCTCCTTGGAAGCAGTATAGTATAATGAATTAGAGCTTGAACTCTGGGGTCAAATAGCCAACGGGTTCATTTCCCATCTCTGCCCCTTAGTGCTGGGAAAGTTACTGGTTAAGACTTTTGCAACAAGGTCAGGATGGTGTTACAGGAATGGAGAGTAAGGGGTAAGGCTAAACTATGTAGGGATAAAATAATCCGTAAGTTCCTTTTGGGATTCATATGTAGAAAAAGAGGAAGAAGTAAGGTGACTAGAAGGTTTTTAGCCAGTGAGTAGAGTAAGAAAATTTTGTGTTCTCTGCTTGTGTTTGTTTGTGTGGGTGTTTTGATGAAGTTAGTTTTGGACCCAATTTTAGACAGTGCAGGAACGGCATATATTCTGTAGGCAACATAGATTTTGGGAATGCGTACAAGGTGTAAAGTCAGTTTTGAAAAGTTGCCATATTAAGATGGATTCCTTCCACAAAGCTAGTGTTAAAAGACAAACTAATACTATGGAAGCTTATTGTACTCAGGGCTATAGTTCTCAAAGTTGGTCATACACCTGGAGGGCCTTTAAGACACATCGCAGGATGCCCCCAATCCCCAGAGTTATTTTGTGGACATGTGGGGTGAGGCTGCAGTGATTAACAGCTCTAACAAATTCCCAGGTGACGCTGTCACGGCTGCTTCTCTGTGGACCACATTTTGAGAACCACTGATTTAGGGAAGTGAATGTAGAAAGCACAAGGGAGTCCGCAGGTTTTGAGGGGAGGAGGAAAAGGTGATATAGGTCACAGAGGTAGTGAGCAGCAGTAACTAGGTGATACCAGCGATTCAGATTCAAGAAAGGAAGTATTTAGGATTTCATATTTGGGTAGTAATTGGTATCAAGTGAGGTCGAGAGAAGGAAATGAATAACTGAACAATGAATACCAGATTTAATTAATAGTATTGTTATTAGTGACCTTAAAGAATAGTACTTATCCTTTTGGGGTCACCAACTTTTGAAAATTTGATGAAAGCTGTGGATTCTTCTCTCATAAAAAGGTATGTGTGGTCGTGGTTTTGCACACATTTTTTAGTGAGTTCATAAATTTCATGGAGACACCTGCATCAAAGTCAAGAATTATGTTTTAGGGTGGTCTCCTTAAGAGTGATGGATGTAGAAGCCAGATTTTAAGAGGAAAAGGGTAGGAAGGAAATAATAATGCTTATGGACAGCCCTTGATGGTTGTGAAGGTTGTTGGCAGTGGATTGATGGTTGTGGAATTTCCCTTTCTGGAGGACCTTAAAATAAGCCTGTGGCAATTGGCACAACTCTTTTAGTTTTTAGGGATATTATAAAAGAAATGTACTCATTTCATAAAACCGAATATCCCATGACTTTTCTCACTTTCTTTACTGGCCACTTTTTCTTTGCTACCTTTCATCTCTGCAGGGGTCAGACTGTGTTTGGGATGAGTCAGTTATAAAGTCTTTCATGTATTCAGCAAGTTTTCCCCTTTTTAAGGAAAAAAACAAATTACTTTTTCTCTAGAACATTAGTTATTTTTATATGACTTGCTAAGTCTGATAGAAACGTTTCAGTGTGTTTTGTATTCTTGGTCAGGTGATGCTCTGGACTTGGCATCAATTTTTTTTTTTTCCATTGAGTTGCTGCCCTTCTTTTGTTTCTCGTGTGATGTTGGATAAATGACTTAAATTTCTCTTTGTCTCATTTTGCCCTTTTGATGGTGATGATGGTAAAACCTTCCTTACAGGGGCTTTAAAGGATCAAATAACACTTTAAAGCACTTAGTAAACTATAAAGCTATATACATGTAAGTTGTTTCTTATTAGACAAAATTTAATAAGACATGGATAAGCAATGCTGGGGGTCTAGACTTTTTTAATTTTTTTAAATTCAAGTAGAAAATGTGGCTCTACTATCTTGAAACTAGAAGCTGCTGTGGAAGAATTGTTGCATAGTTTAAAATAAGCGAATGATAAATGAAAAATGTAAGACATTCATGAAAGAAATTGAAGAAACAAATAAATGGAAAGATATCCTCTTTTCACTGATTGGAAGAATTAATATTGTTAAAGTGTTTCCCAAAGTAGTCTACAGATTCAGTGTAATCCCTATGAAAATTGTAATGGCATATTTCATAGAAATGAAAAAAAAATCCTAAAATTTTTATGGAACCACAGAAGACCCCAAATAGCTAAAGCAGTCTTGAGAAAGAAGAACAATACTGGAGGGGTACCACACATCCTGATTTCAAACTATATTACAAAGCTATAGTAATCAAAACTAGGGTATCATAATATGGAACAGAGTAGAGTGCCCAAAAATAAATTCATACATATGTGGTCAACTAATCTTTGAGAAGGGTGCCAAGAATTTACAATGGGGAAAGTATAGTCTCTTCATTAAATGATGTTGGGAAAAATGAAAAGACAATCTATGGAATGGAAGAAAATATTTGCAAACCATATATCTGATAATAGGTTATTAAAAATATATGAGGGGGGACAAAAAAAAACCCTGGAATTATCTTCTGGAGGGCAGGCCTCTTGTGGTACAGGCTTTCTCCATTAGATGAATGTCCTAGGAACCCATCCTTTATCAGTGCATCAGCTGGCATTGTTGTGAGAGGCTGCTTTCAGCTTCATTGACTTTTTTGAAGGCTTATTTCAGTGCATTTGCCCATTTCATGATAGGTGATTCATGAGAGTACCTGCCCATACCGCGCTGAGTATTCAAGCAATTTTTGACCAAAAATGGCATGACCCCTATGCCCCATCCCCCTATTCACCTGATCTTGCCCCGAGCAACTTGTTTTTGTTTCCCCAGATGTAAAAAAAGTCTTCAAAGGGCAATGTTTTGCCAACATGGAAGAGGTGAAATAAAAAAAGGCAGAAGGACTAGAAGGCATCAATATCACAAGTTCAAGAACTGTTTTGAGCAGGGGGAAAAGTGTCTCTAAAGGTGTATTGCATCAAATCGAGAGTACTTTGAAGGTGACTGAAGTTTAAACATGTAAAATTAAATACACAATTTTTTATAAATTCCCGTTTCTTTGGGTCCTCCCTTGTATAAAGACTTTGTACAACTGAGTAGCAGAAACAAAACAAAAACCATATAGGGTGGGCCAGAAAGTAGGTTTAGGTTTACAGTTTTTCGTATGAGAAATACAATTTATTCTTGTATTATTATGTATTAATTATTGTATTTTCCATACAAACAACCGTAAACCTACTTTTGCCTCATCCTAAATAACCTAATTTAAAATTGAGCAGTGGACCTCAATAGACATCTCTCCAAAGAAGATAATGCAGATGGCCAAGAAGCACATGAGAGGGTGCTCAGTACCCTTAATCATCAGCTCAGTGAGTACCACAATGAGATAGCATCTCTCACATGTTAGGGTGGCTGTTATCAAAAGACAACAAGTAAATATTGGTAAGGGTGTGAAGAAAAGGAACCCTTGTATGCTCTTGGTAGGAATATAAATTCTTATAGCCATGATGAAAATAGTAAGGACGTTCTTTAAAAAAATTGAAAATAGATCTACCATATGATCCTGCAGTCTCACTAACTGGACACGTATCCAAAGGAAATAAATCAGTATCTTGAAGAGATACCTGCATTCCCATGTTCGTTGTGTATTATTTACAATCGCTAAGATAAGGAAACAACCAAAGTGTTTATCAGTGGGTGAACAGAAAAGAAAATGTGATACATGTGCCTGTGCATACGCAATGGAATATTAATCAGCCATAAAAAAGAAGGAAACCTGCCATTTGTGACAGCATGGACGAATCCAGAGGATATTATGCTAATGAGCCAGACAGAGAAAGACAGATTCTTTATGTGTAGAATCTGAAAAAAACATTAAAACTCCCAGGAGCAGAGAGCAGAATGGTGGTTGCCAGGCTGGGAGTTGGGAGGAATGGGAGATGTTGGTCAAAGGGTAGAAACTTCCAGTTACAAAATAAATAAATTCTGGGGATCTAATGGATAGCATGGTGTCTATAGTTAATAATCCTATTTTATATACTTGAAATTTGCTGAGAGTAGATCTTGTGTTCTCACCACACCCAAAAAGAGGTAACCATATGAGGTGATGTGTTAATTAGCTTGATTGTGTAATCATTTCACACTGTATATGTGAAATCTACGCATTGTACACTTTAAATACATACCATTTTTATTTTTCAATTACACCTTAATAAAGCTGGAAAAATAAAACAAATATAATAGAAATAGAGTTGTCAGCTGCTTTCTACCT
This sequence comes from Pteronotus mesoamericanus, assembly GCF_021234165.1. Taxonomy (NCBI): domain Eukaryota; kingdom Metazoa; phylum Chordata; class Mammalia; order Chiroptera; family Mormoopidae; genus Pteronotus; species Pteronotus mesoamericanus. The sequence continues at coordinate 7,853,357 of NW_026555085.1, forward strand.
AAGGAATGCGGTAGAACTCTACTTTTAGTTGTTGTCAAGGAAATGTGATCTATTCTAGGAAACTTGTTTTTGTTTTCACATGTTAGCTGCATTACAGATCTAGACTGAAATTACAAGGAAAGGCAGCACAACTCTGGTAAATATTACTAGTGGAATAATTTATTGATATGCCTTTGGAGAAAAGTCAGATATGCTATGTATGTGACATTTAGTGTGTTTATAGTCTATGATTTGCTTCACTATATTTAGTACAGAAATATTGTACACAGATCAGGTAGGGAGATTAGACCACCGTAATGTGGTAGAAAGCAAGATAAATTTAGATTTTTTTTTTTTCTGGAAGAAAATTTATAATATGACATGGAGAAGTAGCCATACAACATTGTTTTGATGGTTGGCTTTGTGCTTTACATTCATTTAGATGTGTAAATTTTCACTATAAAAATCAGATATATTTTATATTTGTTTTATTGATTATGCTATTACAGTTGTCCCATTTTTTCTCCCCTTTATTCCCCTCCACCCTGCACTGCCCCTCTCCCCAGCACATCCCCCCCCCCCCTTAGTTCATGTCCATGGGTCGTACATCTAAGTTCTTTGGCTTCTCCATTTCCTATATTATTCTTAACCTCCCCCTGTCTATTTTGTACCCACTATTTATGCTTCTTATTTCTTGTACCTTTTCCCTCATTCTTCCCCCTTCCCCTCCCTTTTGATCTCCATTTCTATGATTCTGTTCCTATTCTAGTTTGCTTGTTTGTTTGTTTGTTTGTTTTAGGTTCAGCTGTTGATAGTTGTGAGTTTGTTGTCATTTTACTCTTCATAGTTTTTGATCTTCTTCATTTTCTTAGATAAGTCCCTTTAATATTTCATGTAATAAGGGCTTGGTGATGATGCACACCTTTAACTTGACCTTATTTGGGAAGCACTTTATCTGCCCTTCCATTCTAAATGATAGCTTTGCTGGATAGAGTCATCTTGGATGTAGGTCCTTGCCTTTCATGACTTTGAGTACTTTTTTCCAGCCCCTCCTTGCCTACAGGGTTCCTTTGGAGAAATCAGCTGATAGTGTTATGGGAACTCCTTAATAGGTAATTGTCTCCTTTTCTCTTGCTGCTTTTAAGATTCTCTGCTTGTTTTTAATCTTGGGTAATGATGTGCCTTGGTGTGTGCTTCCTTGAGTCCAACTTCTTTGGGACTCTCTGAGCTTCCTGCACTTCCTGGAGGTCTATTTCCTAGGCCAGATTGGGGAAATTCTCCTTCATTATTTTTTCAAGTAAGTTTTCAATTTCTTACTCTTCCTTTTCTTCCAGCACCTCTATGATTCGGATGTTGGACGTTTAAAGTTCTCCCAGAAGTTCCTAAGTCTCTCCTCATTTTTTTGAATTCTTGCTTCTCCATTCTGTTTGGGTTGAATGTTTATCTCTTCTGCTCCAAATTGTTGATTTGAGTTGAGGTTTCTTTCCCTTTACTGTTGGTTCCCTGTATATTTTTCTTTATTTCGCTGAGTAGTCTTCACTTTTCCCTCCATTTTGCGATCATACTCAACCAATTTAGTGAGCATCCAGATTACCAGTGTTTTGAACTGCATCTGATAGATTGGCTCTGTCTTCATCGCGTAGTTCTATTTTTGGAGCTTTGACTGGTTCTTTCATTTGGGCCATATTTCTTTGTCTCAGCATGCCTGTTACATTGGGGGCAGAGCCTTAGGTATTCGCCAGGGTGGGGCAATCCAGGTTGCTGTGTTGTGACTCTGTCTGTGGGGGAGGGGTCCGAGAGGGAAAAATGCTGCTTGCTCAGCTCTCAGTGGGCTTTCAGTCGCTTCTCTTGCTACCCACAAGCAAATTGGGCCATTCTGGTGCTGATTCCAGGTGGGTGGGTTTGTGTACATTCTAGGACCCTTTGGGTCTTTCCAGCAGACTCTCCTATGAGTTTTGGAATTTCTCCTGTCGCTGCAAGCCCCATGGATTTTTACCTCTAGAGGTTTTGAGGCTTTCTGTTCTTGCACTGGAACCCTGGATTGCATGGTCTGTCTCACACCCCAGCTGTTCTCCCTCCCCTAGTTTATCTTCATGCAAATGTGGGACCAGCTGGTCCTCCAGCCATCACCTTGCCCCGCAACATCTCCACCCTGGCTGTCCCTCTCCATCCCTCCTACAGGTCTGGATGAATGTTTCTTTAGCTCTTTGGTTGTTGGATTTCCATACAGTTTGATTTTCTGGCTGTTCTGGTTATTTTTTGTTTTTAAACTTGCTTTTGTCCTTCTATTGGTTTTGTGAGGAGGCAAAATGTATCTACTTTCTCCTCCATCTTGGCCGGAAGTGGTATTCTAAAAATAAGATTTTTGAAAGATTACTTAAGGTCTACTCTTAACCATTTTTAATGGTTACTGCCATCATCACTCTAATTAATCCTGGAAACTAAATGTTTGATTTAGGATACTGAGCACTTGGCTTGGTATTTATTTAGAACAAAGTTGAACTGATGTTGTTGTAACCATAAAGTTTGTGATGAATATATATCACCTCTTCTTTCACACTTAGGCTTTTAAAGAAACCTTGCCTGTCTTTTCAAGACCCAGGTGGGCTAATGTACTTTGTGTTTACATTGCTTATATAGGTCTGAGCAAAAGTAGGTTTACAGTTGTTTATATGGAAAATAATACAATAAATAATCATATAAGAATAAACTTTGTTTTGCGTACTTAGAATTGTAAACCTGCTTTTGCTTTACTATGTATTTTACAGAGGATTATCATCATAGAAGTAGTTAAGAATGTGATAAAATAGGTATTCTGAGTTTGCTTCCTGTATTTCTTGAGTTTTAAGATGATTGAGTCCCTTCCGTTGTATCTGCAGAGTTAAATCTGAATCCTAGTTTAATGTACCAAAATAGGTAAAGGAACCAAAACCCTACCATAGGTTTTGTACCTCTGTTATCTTAAGATTTATTACCCATTTGTAGGCTTCAGTTAAGGTTATTTCTTGGTGAAGAACCGGAGAGCCAAGTCCATGGTGAGTATAAATGGAATAGCGAGTACTGGAGTATGGTATTCTTTGCAGTTCATTTCACTTTAAGAATTCTCTAAAATGCAGGGCTTTGTTTTGGAGCTGTAATTTTAACAACATGATGCAGCATAGCCTAACACAATACAGAGGTCCATAAATCAAGCTAAAGTCTAGCTCTGTAACATTAATGTGCAGCAACAGAAAATGTTGTCTCAATGTTATCAGTGCAACTTCTCCACAGTAGTGATGGTTTCCTGAAAATGCATTTTTAGTCTGACTTCATCAAGATAGAAATATGAGCATTGGAGTCGTATAGATGGCTTCAAGTTTGAGAATTCTGCCCTCTATTGTTATGCACACAATATTAAAAACAGATTTTTACCTTAAAATAAACCTACAGTTTTAAGCAGTTAACATAACCCTGTGTTTTCTGTTGGCTGTGGTGGTATTTTATCTGTGTTGTTCCACCATTAAAAGAATGTCCGTTTAAATAATATGGATACATATTATGTATAGAAATGGTACTGACTTTACATAAATTGTCAAATACATAAATATAAATAGTTGAATATAACAGAATTTGTTGTGAACACTGTTGGGCCTTACTAAAAGACCTTGTCCTTGTGATTCTTGTTGATATAAATGAGGATTTTCTGGAGCTACTTCCAAAGTTATATCTGTACTTTGAACATTTTTCCACTAAACTGGCATAACTTTTATCTTCCAGACTCAGAATTAAACTGAAACCAAATAGAAGCAAGTTCTTCAGTCTTCTAATTTAAGCTGTTTCCTTCTAAGGAGAACACTTAGAAGCTTGGGCCTCTGAAACTTGAAAGAAGTGCTGTGCAGAAATAAATTATACATTTGTTCAAAAGATGACTTTATTGAATATTTGCTATGTTTATTGCTTTACATTAAGCACTGTAGGGTGAAGTATATATATAGTCTCTACTCTCAAAGACCATTGGACAGATCCAGCATAGACATTGAAATAGCAATATAGTAGACTCTTATAGTATATGGAGATATGTTCTGAAAATTTCAAGATACCAGTGTAGCATATCTTTTATTTAGTTTTCCCAGCTGTAAAATGTGGGTGATGATACCCTACCTCTCAAAATTGTGAGAATTACTTAAGGTCCTCTGTTCAATAAAAACTGTAAAACCACACTGAGCTGATCTTGTTAGACTCACTGATCAGCCAAGTAACTCATGACTACTCAGCTGTCCCGCAACATAAGTCATTTCATTCTTAGCAATTTATTACATGTAATAAACCTTGAAACGCCAAGTGTTAAATCCTTGAATGCCAACTGTTTAGTGTGACAGATGTTCCAGGTCTCTGTTATCAGTACATATTCCTGTATGCCTTTTACTCTCTGAACAAGGAGGAGATGGGCAGTGCCATTGATGACATTTGCCTGAGTTTGGCAGCTTCCTTTCTTTTTCAGAACTGCTTACTCTTCATGAATTCCATCCTCTTAGCATGTACACATACTGCTGATATTCAAACAGCCATCTTAGAACATTGCATAGCTACCAGCCCATGTACATACCTTCCCTTTATTTAGAAGTTTAGAACACTACCATATTCACTGATTTGTTGACTCATTTTAGCTACAGAAGTTATTCTTACCAAATTTTTAGCCACCTCCATGTTAAATGACTATCATCTATCCTGATAGGCCCCTCGTCCCTGTTTAAAATTAAGGTCATGACTGGTTTCTAGTTCTTAGGTTTCCCTCCTGCTTCATCAACAATACTGATAGCTTCTCCTGGGAAGGTTTCTAGTCTGCTTCCAAATGTGGCAGTCTTTCCTCCCAAGTCCTTTCTTTTTTTTTTTTTTTTGACATTCTGTACTTTCCCCTCTTAACAGAGAACTTAGCATTGTTTTACTCATCTAGGTGTTAAACCTTTCTACCCAAGATCTTTTTGTTGAATATAAAACTCTACCATGCTGTAACAGGATTAGTCAGTAATGTAAGGTGCGTAAGGTGGATATATAACTGCACGTTTTTCTGTACTATTCTCAGCATCTCAATGATAAGGTCTGTTATCTTACTGATCAATTTTACTTTTCTGTAAGAAATGTCAACCTTTTTTGGTTTGGACCTGTGTTTCATATATCAAAAGCCTTCCCATATCTTATTTCTGATGTAATTCTGTTTTTCATTTGTACCATTTCTTTTATTTTTTTTCCATTGTTTTTCTTACTCTCTCTTTCCCAAGTCCTGCAAGATGAAACAAATCCTTGAGTCCAAATCTTTCCTCACCACCTATAGACTATTAACATCTTCTCAAAGATCAGGTAACATAATATATTAGAAGAAATACAGACTTTTATGCACTTCGTAGTCCTACCCTGACCCTTAGCTATTACAGATGGATTCAGTTAGGGTCTTTGTCACTTGACCACCGTGCCAAGCCACTGGACCAGAAGGGGGTGCCTGAGTCATGAGGTAGCCAGCCTTTAATCTCTGACCTGTGTGACTCATCAGAGAAATATAAACTGCAAGAGAGGCAAAAGGAAATTTAAACGGGTGAATGGGCAGGTATACTTGTTTTGGAACATCGTTGGTTGTATGCAGGTTGAAGCAGAGAAAGTCCTAGGTGGAGAGAAGAAAAGCAGTCGTGTTCCTGTTGAGTGGCTGCATAGCCCCTGAGAGAGACAGCCAGCTAACTTTGGTTTCTGAGAATGCCCCAGTTTCTGTTGTTAGATCCCTGTGATACGCAAATGTATTCTTGTAACATACAATAGGAATGAATTACTAGATTAAAAAATCACCAAAAATAAAGATAAAAAATGTATGTCCTGTTTTATTATCTTCAGTAGGTAGGTTATTCTTTCAAGTTATTATAAAAGTTTCTTTTTACCCTTGTTACCTCTGCTTATTACAGACTATAAATACTTTGGAGAGTAACCATTCTTACAACATTCAGCAGTTAGCCGTTCAAATTCATTTATTGACCTGGACAGTGTATGATGGTCATCTGAAGCCTCTGGAATGTCTGCCTTACATGGTATTTATTCCACCCTTCCCAGGTGGTGGAGTTGTTCTTTTCCTGTGAGCTGTGCAGTTCTCCCCGGTTGCTCTTCAGTTTAGAAATAAGAAATCTGTACTCCCCGAAGTCCAGATAAGCATGCTTTCTCTGGAACAGAATGGCTCTGCCAAGTGGATGAGAGTAGGATGCTGCCTTATGGGCAGAGGTGAAGCAATCACTGGCAGTGTGGTCAGATTAATAATTTAAGGATCCCCTAAAGCACAACCTCAAACCAGATTGCACACTAGTGGACAAATGGGGAGCTACAGACAGAAGGAGCTTGGCATTTTTGTATTCCTTCTATGGAAAGGCAGTGAGTGACAGACTGCCATTCTTTTGTGGTACAGAGTTGCAAAGACCAGGTTTTACAAATAGCAACTGTGGTAGACAACCAAAAGTCTGCAAAATGCTAGAAGCAAGCAGGTTTGGCATTCTTTTCCAAGTGTCTTAGAGGCAACAAAGCATCATCAGATTTTTATCTTCAGAGAACGTATAACTGGTAGCAAGCACATGCATTGTGCTAATACGTTTTATGAACATATCTCACTTAATTCTTACCACATATAGATTGATCCCTGTTGCTAAACAAGCAGACAAGGTTTAGAGAGATTAAGCAATTTGTCTGAAGTCTTGTAGTTTTAAGTACATGGTTTTGAAACTAGGTTTGCCAGACTTCTAGGTGGATTTTCTTTTTCTTTTTCTACTTTAAAATAAATCAAATAATTTTTATCTGGAATCATTTGAGAGGAAGTTTCCAACTTGATGCCCCATCACTTCCAAATATTTTAGTATTTATTTTCTAAAAACAAAAACAATTTCACTTGTAACTAAAGCATAGTGATGGAAATAAGGAAATTAACATTGATATATTACTATTATTTAATCCTCATACTGCAACTGCATTCAAGATTGGCAGTTGTCCCAGTGATTTCTTTTATTGCATGTATTTCGATAGTGTTTCTTTATTCTCTTGTGAAATAGTTCCTCAGTGTTTCCTTGACTTTCATGAGCTTCTTGGCACTTCTGGAGTTAACAAGCCAGTTATTTTTGTAGAATCTGTCTTGATTTCATTTTCTCTTATTTCCTCATGATTCAAGTTATACACTTTTGGAGAAAGAGTGCATAAATGATGTTTATTGTACCCTGTTATGTCATACAATTTCAGTTTGACCCATTACTAAGGATGACTACTTTGACTGCTTTATTGAGGTGTTTGTTGTCAGCTGGACTTCATTATTGTAGAGTTATTCTTCTCACCTTTGTAATTAATTAATGTTTTGTGGGAAAGTGTTTACAAGTATTTAAATACTACATCTCCATGACAATATTTATGATTCATTAAATTTGTGTTTATGGATTCACAGTTTTCAGTTTTACCTGATGGTTTATAGTCTGTTACTTCCATTATGTATTTTGATGTCCAGATTGTCTCAGATTTGGCTGGTGAGAGCCAGCTTCCTCAGGCTGATTTTTTTTTTTTTTTTTTTTTTTTTTGCTATGTCCCTTGACAAAATATTTTTGAGCATTTTTGTGCTTTCTGGCACAACATGATGCCCACAATAATCTTGTACTTTCCATGCCCCAGTCATTTCTCCAAGGAACCTTCGTTCTTTTTAGTGGAAAGTAGTATTGAGAAGCCAGGATCTGGGTGATTAGTGTGCTTATTGCTGTTAGGTGTTGCTGCTCCTAGACCTTCTGAGTGGATACTACATATTTAGAGCTTTATTTATTTGTATCTCTAAGTATATTGAAAAATCACAAATGCGTATTAACTCCAGTCTAGTTCCACAGGCTTCATTCCAGTTTTCCTTCCTTCTTACTTTGTAAAGCCCCTCTCTGACACTGAGAAACCTGTCTTTACTAAGGCTACTAAATGATCAGTACTCCTCTGTGTTACCAGTCTCCCCTCTTGTCACCACCTTTTCCTCTGCATGCATGTCCTGCTTTCCTTCCTGGGCTCTGACGCCTCATTCTGGACACTTTACACTTTCCCTCTCCCAGTGTAGGAATATCATTGTATGATACTTTGCCCAATGGAGGATACCTCAACCTGGGCTCTCAAGTGAATTTTCATAATGACCACATTACATTATCTCAGTTTTCTTATTTTTGTGTTTTTGCTACTGTCTGTAAACGACAGCATTGTGAGTTCTCTGAAATGATGGTCCTGCTTGTAGGAGAGTACCAACTAAAATAATCTAAGTGGGAGGAACTGAACATTAGAGCTGAAAAATAACATTTTCTAGGATCAGCCTGGGTTAGTAATTTGTATTCTGAAAATTACAGAAGTAGAATTGTCCTTTTGACAAGAAATTGGGGCTGAGTAGGCTGTCTTTATAAGTCTCATTAGAGAAGAAAAGCAAATTTTACTGAACAAGTTTCACTGATACACAGAGAATGTAGAGTGAGGTATGTTGCTGGGTGGGCAAGGCAGCTTAGAATGGATGGAAGAATAGAATCTTCTCTGAAGGAACTAATTGCTTGGCCTAACCATTGGCAAGGTATTATGCATTTAGCAAGCAGAACAGGGTGGAGACTTGGGTTGGGGCAAACTAGATACAGAGACTCCTCCTTGGGAGGATGAAGAAACAGATAGTGTGCTGGAGGATTAATAGGAGGCAGCATTTAGCTGGGTGTTACTATGGCGGTAGAGTGACAGTTATATTTGGTCTCTACTATTCCACAGGGAAGATAAGCAGGAAGGATGGCTAGCAGGTACTGAGGAGGAGGTTTTAAATCTCTTTAACAGTGAGAATTGGGACAGTAAGTAAGCAAGGTGCACGCTGTTCTAGAGTAGACTCATTCCAAGGACTACACACTTTTTCCCCCCCCTCATTAGACCAAATTGAAAAGAAAATTTATGTTAAGCTTGTTTTTGAAACACCCCAGTGTGTTTCTGGTAATTGAGGATACCATGAAATCCTACCCCTAAAAATCTTAAAGATGTAATTCAGTACAATTAAACAAGCTGTATGCTATTTGGAGTTGTGAGTTTGTTTTCTTTGGAAAGAGAAAGGTATTGGTGAATCACATATATACAATAGTGGTCAGAGTAATGACATACTTATGCAGAAAAACTGAAAGATATGGAGGGAAATTGATCTCGTATTTACTGAAATGTAGGCTTATTGAGTCATAATTTTTTTCTATCTCTCCCCTACCTGAATTCAGTAATTTGGGAATTAATTACTCTCTGCGTATTTGTTCCTTTGATGGGAACCTTGCTTAGTAAGTTCTTGCTCAGTGTTGATCCCTAAGAAATAATCAATTCCCTGTGATTCCATTTATTTTTAAAGTGAGAGAAGTTAGAGAACTTATTAGAATGTCCAATTGTTTTCAGAAGGAAAAGAAACATACAGGTTAGAGATAAAAAATGTTATCAGATTTTCCATGCCAGAAAATGTGAGAAGTTGGTAGATCTGTGTATATGGCAGTTCCTGTACTATTCTTGCAGGTTTTCAATGTTTGAAAATAAGTAAAAATTAAAAGTCAAAAAATTTTACACCCTAAAGTTAGAGCCAATTTCTTTTGGTGTACTGAGAGGCTAGAGGAGCCCATTCTAGTGACTGAGTATTGACAGAACTTGGTTCTGTGGGAAAAATTACCTAGTGCCCCAGCACTGAGGACCAAGACTCAGGAGGTCCAATGTCTTGATTCAAATATCAGGATAGTTGAATGGAAGCGTGCAGTGATTTAAAAAAGACTAAATATGCCTTAGTCTAGAACACTCATTTATTTCTTCTCAGTCTTTCTGTGATGATCCACATTGAAAATGTGGATTGGTGATATGGTTTGTGATTTCAATAAAGGTGTTTTTTCACAAAGATCCAAAAGGTACCCAGTCTGCCTCAGGAGTATCTTTTAGCTTTCATTTTAGTGTAATTTTTAGTCTGTACTCCTCTATCAAATACTTTACATAGAGCACTTTTGCAGGCCTTGTTATTGTTTGACCCATAATCTAGTCCTTAGGTTATGTGACTTTTTTCTAGGCCACGTAATGCCTCAGTCCTTAATTATTGTAATTAACTCACAGCCCTGTGTTTGTAGACACTCAAGCATATGTTGTAAATAAAAGAGATGCTGTTCTGTGTATCTGCATGAGTGAATGAGTCCTAGATTGACCAAGTGTCTCACTAATTGAGGTTAAATTTTTGCTTTTGATACTTCCTGATTTGACTGCCTTTTGAGTAACATGATGAATACATCCTAAATTTGTTGCTGATGGTTTGATGACGTTTTTGGGTAGACTTCCTCCTTTTGCCAAGTTCTAACAGAATGACTCAATTTACTTTTGATTCATTCTAGTCAGTAGCTTCACACTTAATTCTAAGATTTACTTAAGTTTGTTTTTTTTTTTCCTGAGTCAACAATGTTTGCTTTTCATTATTTTTCCCTGGCTTAGTAGCAGAAATGATGGTTTCATATTGCATTTGTATCAAATTCCTCTAGTTGATAGTTCTTGTTCTTATTAAGTAGTGGCTTCCCCAAATGATTTTTGGATGCATACGAAGGAAGGAAAAAATGAAAGGCCCAAGTTAGTTGTGTGCATTTAGTTTTTCTTCTGCTTCCTTCCTGTAGGTTAAACAACCACTTTCAGTTTATAACCTGTTAGCAATTTGCTAGGCTTGGTAAGACCCTGCTGTGTTACACCTCAGTGCAGCACCTTTCTTTATAGTAACTTAGACATCAGCTGCTCTTCCAGCTGCACAAAGAGGACCCCACATAAAGTGATTCAACACATAAACCCCACTCTTAGAGCATCAGTTAATCAAACCAGTCTTTTTATTTTGTCAGCCGTTCAAAGTGTATATTGCTTCTGTAGTACTTCAGAAATAATTGATGATTCTTCTGTTAATGAAAACACATCCTTAGATGTCTGATGCTCATTAAATACGTTGTTAGAGTAACAGATGTGGCTACCTAGCCTTTCTTAGACCCTTACAGGTATAAGGAATTGTGAGGATGTTTATTTTGAAGATGTATAAAGAGAACTTATGAAAATACAGTGTGAAACATCAGAGGATAACTCTGTGTGTCACAATAGCTGTTATTTTATTTGAATGGGATTATATCATTAGTATATTGATAGTTGGGACCAAGTGCTATACTTTATGCCCTCCCTTCCCTTTGTAAGGTTTTTGGCCTTATTAAATTATACATGACATTGGGAAAAGATTTTATTGACAGAAGGAACTTAAGTGAAAGAAGTAGGTGAGTGATACATAATATTCATCTCTACTATTGCCTTCAGTTCAAATTAGGATTAGAATAGTTTTGTTAGCAGTTGACTGGAAGACAGGTACTATGAAGACAATAATGTATCACTTCAGTAAAGATACCACTTAAATGAAAATGGATCTGAATTATTCATGCAATTTACCATCACTTATATTCATTAATAAAGTTTATTTTGATAAAACTTTCCACTTACTGACTTTTGTTGGCTCTTTACTCATTCCCTTGAATTCATTTGTAAAAATCATTAGATCTTCTATCGCTATATCCATGGCTTTGAATTGTTTGATTGCTTTTTCTCAGTTCCTAAGTTGCTGATTTCAAAAAGCTGTTATGATTTTCTTCTCTGTCCGCTTTCAAATGTTCCAAAGGAGGCAGAAAAACTTTGAGTGCCAATTACCAATGACACTTGGCAAGTAGTTAAGTATACTGAAGGTAAAGGAAACTTCATAGGATATAAAAATGTTCTGTGCTGCTTTCTCGGTTGCTGGTGTGTAAAGCTAATTTCATTCCATGGATAGCTTCAGTGCCTGGAGTTGAAAAATAAAGCATAGATTCATAAAATTGTTTTTTAATGAAAATATCATTTTTACCAAAATGAAATGTCATTTATGAAAATATCTAAAAGACTAAAGAGTTTGTCAAAGAGTGCTGTTACCTTACCTCTAAACTTTGTTATTCTGGAGAAGTTCTGCTCAGTAAAAATTTCTGTTTTGGTGGAAATGTCCTGTTATCTGTGCCAGCCATTATGGTAGCCACCAGCCACATGAGGTTATTGAGCACTTGAAATGTGGCTAGTGTGACCGAGGAACTGAATTTTCCACTTGATTTAACCCAGATAGCCACATGTGACAGCACAGTTCTCTGCAGATGTACTTTGTGTTAGCACAATTCTGAAGCATTACATTGAGTACCTAAGCTAGAGGTTCTGAAAGAAAATGAGCCCATTAGGATTTTTCTTGAAGCTGAAGACCTAAGTACTGCTTAACATTACTCTTCTTGATTTTTCCATTAAATAAATAAGGACCATCTTCAACTACTCCCAATTTTTACGTTGGGGAAATTCTGAAGTAGTTCTTTATTATCTTTTTAGTAAAGCATTTTCTGTAATCTTAGATGAGCATACAGTAGTCAGTGTATTGTGTTACAGGTTATATTAGTTCTCTATCTCAGAGATACAGTTTTAGTGACCAGAGAGTTTATTGCCTACTACCTCAAAACTGCTGGACTTGGAAGTGGAAATAGCAGATTTTGCCTTTTCACAAGGAATACTTTATTTGGCTACCTCTTGTACCTGTCACTTTTACCCTTCTTATTTACTTTGTTTGAAAATTTTTTGTATACAAGTAAGTATTCTTTCCCTTACAAAATTCCACTTGTGGGTAAATTTGGGAGTAATATTTTACATTATAAAAGTATTCTTGTTTTCAAAGTAGTCTTTACAGGTTTCTCTAGCTAGTACCTCTAAAGTTTGTCATCCACCTTAAGTTACCCAAGTCATCAGTTGAAGGTCATTTGGAAGCAAAACTATGTTAACAATGGGAAAATAGATTCTGTGTACAAAAAAATTTTTTTGGTCACATCTTGGATGAAGGGAGTCATAATTGCCCCCAAGAAACTGGCCAGTTAGCCATGAACTATCTCCTCACACTTCTGTCTCCTTTTTGTCATTGTAGATTAGTTTGTATTCTGTAGGTCGTTACATAAATGGAATCATGGTATGTAGCCTTTTGGGGGGCACCTGCCTTCTTTCAAGCATACTTAGAGATTCATCCATATTGTTGCCTGGATCAACAGTTCATTCATTTCCATTGCTAAGTAGTATAGCATTATATTATGTGGTTATATTACAAATTATTTACCCATTTATATGTTGGTGGATATTTTGGTTGCTTCCGGGTTTTGGCTGTTATAAAGTTGCTGAAAACATTCATACATATGAACACATATTTCATACATTCTTTTTTTGGGGGGGCAAATTCCTAGGCATATGATGGCTAGATCATGTGACAAGATGTATGTTTAACTTGTTAAGAAACCACCACACTTTTCCAGAAGCTTATAGGAGTTCCTCCATACCCTCCCAACTCTTGGTGTGGTCAGTCTTCAATTTTAGCCTCTGTAATAGGTAGGTACTGGTATTTCATTTGGTTATAATTTGCATTTCTAATGACATTGAGCACTTTTTCATATCTGTAAAACAGTGTTGAAGTATTTTTGCTCATTTTTAAATTGTATTGTTCATTTTTATTATTAATGAGTTTTGAGACTTCTTTATATATTCTGGATACAAGAGTTTCTCCTGCTCTGTAGCTTGTCTTTTCATTCTCTTAACAGTGACTTTTGAAAGAGCAGAAGCTTTTAATTTTGGTGAAGTTGAGTTTATCAGACCATAGCAGTTGATGGTTGATTATTTTTCTTATTATGGGTTTTGTTTTTGTACTTTCTGTACCTAACAATCTCTGTTTGGATGCTAGATATTTTTATCTTCCTACAAACTTTTTTTGAGCTTTATTCTGGGATGCAGTTAACTTACTTCGAAGTAATTTGGTTATTTAGAGTTGTGCTTTTATGATGTTTGTAATGTATGAATTCAGAGTGGTCAGTCTAAGCTTAATTGTTCTCCATTTACAAGGCAAGATCTTTTGAATACTTTACTCATTGCCCCTGAATTACGAGTTTTCTCAATCTGACCTTTGGGAACAGGCATTATTCCCCCTAATCCGTTTGGATGATTCTTTCCCTGGGCTCGGATAGTTTTTTAAATAATGTAAGTGCTTTTATTCTGTCCAGTAAACTCTAGCTTCCATGGACTCACGAGACTCTCAGCTCATTTTGTTAGCTCAGGGCACCTGCCAGGCAGAACCAACCATACAGTTTGCAGGGTTCAGCATAAAATGAAAGCATGGGCCTGTTGTTAAAATTATTTTGAATTTCAAAATGGCATCTGCAGAGCATTAAATGAAGCACTGGCCCAAGCTGTAGCTGCACAGATTGTGTGCCCCCAAAGCCAGTGCTACTTCAGGGTCTCACCTCACTTTCCCTTTCCTTTTCTATGGCCTGGACACTCTCTTCAAAGCAATAAGCTAAGACAGTCATAGGACTTGTCTCCTTTGTTTCCCATGTGTCAGGATTCACTGTCGTTTTTTGCCGGATGTCCAGAGTATTGAACACTGTTGTCTCTCATATTTTTTTCTGTTCAGTTTTGTTGTTGTTGCTGCTGCTGCTGTTGTCGTCGTTTTTTCAGACAAGAGGATAAGTTCAGTTCTTATTCTTCCATCTTAGCTGGAAGCAGTAATTTTTAGTGTAAAGGTCTGATAGCTACTTTTTTTGTTTAAGGATTTGATAGCTTTTTTTGTGTCAAATTGGGATTCCCCTATTCTGTTGACTTGGCACTTTCTTTAGATAACTGTTTATGGTAAAATCTGTCTTGTGTCATTTGCTGATCTCTTTTCCACTCTTAGTTCTTTGGCTAAAGGCTCTTGAATTGGAAGCAACTTCCCTGGTAACTATCAACTCATTTTCAGAATTTTACCACTTGATATCGAGCAAGTGTTAGCTTTCTGCTTGAAATCACTCTGCCCTTATTCTTCTCCATGTCGCATTTAAATGCAAGCTGCAGATGGGCGAGTACAATTCTTTTCCCCTCCCATCTCCTGCAGAATATATCCCCTTGCACTGCAATTTGATTGGCATTTGTACAATAAGGTATTAACTGCCTTTCAGATATGCCCTGCTCTATTAGCAAGAATATACAGTGATACAAAAATGAATTTGTCAAGAGTTTTATGGCTTCATGATCTATTGTACAATATTAATCCTGCTGTAGTATTATTAAGTCATTTTTCATCTCCCCTCAAATTAATGTTGACGTTCTATTACTGGATTTGTTCTTGTCCCCAGATTAAAACATAAAGGGAAAAAAAACCTTCCCTGCTACAATATTAAAATTAATTGTAGGGTAAGCAGTATCTTGCTTGGTGAAGTAGAATTCTGGAAAAATTATAACATGAATTTATTTGTCTGCTTTCTGCTTGTTCTTGTGGACAAAACAAGCACATCTAGAATATATTTCTAAGAGCACAAGGAGGATATAGCAAGGGAGCGGGTAAAATTAAAGTATGAAAAATTTTCCAAAAAGAGAATTACGAAAATCAGGGCCCAAGCCTGGGAGAACCACACCTATCTAGAGCTTCTAGCCTAAAGGGTGATAGAAATGCTGGTGGGATTAGATATATTAGATATATTAGAAGAATTTGGGGTGAATTATGATTCTTTTATGTTATGCTCATGTGAATAAAATGTTTTGTTCAAACCAAGAAGTGAGGTGCACTTAAAAATTATGTGGTGAGGTCAGCATTTATAAATCAGGTTAGTGTCATAATCAGGGCTCAGGAATAATTTTGTTCCAAAATTAAGGCTAAATGATGCTTTTCTGTGAATGCATTTTTTACAAAAAGCAAGTTATCATTTTCACCCATATGGGAGTGAATATGTCTCATGTCTTGTATGGCATGGAATCTCAGGGTATTTCAGTGATTTCTAGTAATGGTTAGGTAGGTGATCTAGAATGCTAATTGTTACTGTGGGAGGCATTCTACAGTAATTATTTAAACCAAGATATAAATTTTAACTTAAAATATTTTTATTTTTGAATGAAAGAAGTAAGCTGAAATATAGTTACATATTAGTTTTATAAAATACATATAAAATACAACAATAATGAAATTTTTTGTGGAAAACCAACATAAGTTATAATAAAAATTTAGCCATTTATATACATTTTTATGTTTTTAAATTATATAAACAGTGTGGCAACCTTCAAGTGGGTGAATGATGAAAATTGATGTTGAATCTCTGTTAGTTTGGAAAAATAATCACCATTTATCATGCAGGTTCAGTGGATATTCAGGTTCTATTGTCATTGTTTTGTGAATAATATACAGAAATATGAGTAAAAGGATAGTGAGAAACATTTAGGAATTTTAATTAGAATTTAAATGTAGCAAACCTCTTTGTATCAAGTAGATTTTGGCATGCAAATGTCATAAGAAGTAAAAGAATACTGTCATGTTCTTTAGCAGAATGGGGTGGTCTATATTCTTGTTGCAAAATTTAGTGTGACAATGTCATTCCTGATAATTTTCTAACTGATGAGAATACCGTATTCTATTTTTATTTCTAGAAATATATTAGAGTTTAAAGTGTTGCTTTCTCTATGCATTCATCTGATTGTCTAATAATTGTGAACCACCCTCCTCTGTTAATTTGCTTCTATTTGCCATCATGGGCAGAAAATGAAAATTTTTGAATTCTCATCTGTATTCATTGGAAGCTAAAAAAGCAGGCTACTGAGATGGTGTCTCCAGTCTTCTTTAATTCTTCTTTGAAAAGCAATGCAAATACTGGACAATGCAATAATAAAACAAAGGTTATGATTTATTTCACTGTTTCATCATAACCTTCAATGTAGGCAATTCCATCATTTTTCCTTTTTCTTATTATTGTTGTCTTTTTAAAAGTGTAGGTGAATGTAGTTGATGAATGATGATGAGTAATGATAAAATTAACTCCCAGAATGATGAAATGTCAAAATGCTTCAAGATATATAAGAAAAAATAAGACCACTAAGCTTCCATAATGTGTTTTAGATTTATAAAATGGGTACAATGGACCAATGTGGTAATTGCAAGATAGGATATCAAATTTCTTTCAGTGACGCTAAGAAAGAAAAAAAGGTCAATAAATATCAATCCTTACAATTAGTTAGAACTGTGGAAAAGACACTGGTCCAATGAACTAAGGAAGGTTAAGAGCTTTTAAGCTGAAGTTGTCTAGGTCTTTCATTGTACATAGGAGAAGCAGAAATCAATTATCAGTGGCAGAACCATGGGTTGGAATGGAGGATCAGACATACTCAAGTGTTAGCTTCCATTTTCTGCAGTTGGTGTTTGAAAACAAACTAAAAATTTGAACATCAGTCACTTCCTTATGGGCTCTTCTTTACTTGATGGTTAGATGTAGAGATCTCTCACTTTCTGGCAGCCTTTCAATTGTATCTGATTACATAATTTGAACAAAGCAAAGTCATCACTGATATGCTATGTATGGTGAGTTGGCAGAATCTTTGACATAAAATACAGATGATTTGTTTAAAACTTCTTTAGAAGCCTAGTACACTGCCACATCCCAGCATCCAAGTGTTCAGAATGACTTCAGTCTATGAGAGTGAGCTGTTTTTCCATAGGTTAAGGCAAGTTTCAACTAAGCCCATCTAAGACAGTGAACCAGTTGTGCTTGCTGTCAGTGTTTATCTCCCTTTTCAGAATATGAAAGCCTAGGACTTGGTCTGTTAACTTTCAGAGTAGATATTGCCGTACACTGTGTCCATGGGGCTGCTGCCGCAGTTAGCTGTACTTAAAAAAAACCCAACATATTTTTAACATGTTTAATATGAAAATTGTCTGAAAAAATTTGTAATTGCTCAATTGTGTAAGACTTTAGGACTTTAGTTTTATTTCCCTCAGCTTCTTCTATCTTAGTAAAGATCTATAAGATAGGCAACAAGTATTTATTGAGCACCAAGTATTGTTGAGGCATTGGAGGAATGTGATACTCAAGGGAATCTTTTTGAAAGATAAAATTAAAAATTTTTTTTGTCAAGACACTGACTCAGTTTAGCAAACAGTTAAGAGTTTAAGTGGAACCAGGAATAGGGAAATGGTAGTTGGAAGATACATAAACATAACAATCCTTCCCCATCTCTAATCTTAGATTTTATTTAATCCTTATTCTAACACTAATTTTCAAAGTAAAAAAAATCATCAGTAAAGTTTAGGTTTGTGTTATCACTTCTGTTAGTGCCACAACCAGAACAAAACATAAGAAATTGTGGCAGAAAAAACAGGGAACAGATTAAAAAAGAATCAAAATAATAGGAGGAAAGTTAAACAGGAAGGGCAGATGTCTGTGAAATTGTGAAGTTACGTGAAATTTGCTTTATATTCTTCTAGCCTCTCTTAATACCTGAATTATTTGTAATCTCAGATGTATCTATTCATCTAAACAAGTCTTTATTGAGTCCCTACAGTGCTAAAGGCATTATGCTGATCTCTCTAGACTGACTTGATAAACAGCTCTTTCAAGGGCATTTTATTTTAACAGGAAACGCGAAAAGTAGAGATTGTCTGACGTTGTTTTTGATTTAGTCTTTAGTATTTTAAAAGTAGGGGAGGTTTCAAAAAAATTTTGAACATTTGGCTTCTCTCTACAAAATGTAGTATTTTTCTTTTTAATTTTCTTGTGTTGGGGTTCTTGTCAAGATGGTGGTATCAGTAAAGGTGGTACTCAGAACCTCCCACAACCACATTAGAATTGCAGCTAAATTACAGAGAACAGCCATCATTCATCATCGTTTGAAATTGAGTTGAACAGAAGTCTTAAAACTAAGGATATACAGTAGAAGCCAGATCAAGATTGGTAGGAGGATCAGAGATTCAGATGGGGTTGGTCCTACACCCATGTATGGTGGCTAAAAATCAAGAAGGATATCTCAGCTATAGAGATCCCCCTAGGAGCAGCGGGTCCCAGTCCTACCTCAGAACCACCAGCCCAAGGTTACGGTGCTGGCAAGAGATATCTCCATGACTTGTGGCTGTAAAAACTAGTGGGGATTGAGGCTGACTGAGATGTAGTGCTCTGGAATCCCAGGCATTCTTCTAAAAGGGCCCATGCATGGACTTACTCAACTTGCTTGCTCTGAGCTCCAGCACTGGGGCAACTGCTCAAAGTGTGCCAAGGACATAAGGGGAGGAACTGAATTTTCTGGCTTCAAGGCAAAGGTTGGAGGGGTAGCTTTCTTCTAGGTAGAAGTTCTGGCAGAGGCTGTTGTTCCTTTGCTGAGCCCTTCCCCTACAGAGCTAGCAGCAGGCTTGATATGTGTCTCTATCAACCTGACTAACACTGTTAGCCCATGCTGATAATTACCTGAGACCCTGCCCCACCCAGCTTGCAGGTCCATCCAAGCCGTTTCCAGTGGCTTTTCCATACAAATAACCTGTCCTGGCTCGTGCATGCCCTATATCTCTTGCTAAGTGGCTCCAGGCCTGGCACTAGTATCAGCTGGCCTTGGTTTGCAGGTTGGCCTCTCCTGGGCACCACCAATCCCAGCATAAGTAGCAGCAATCTGCAAATTTCTTTGTAACTTGTATCAAGTAGCCCCAGGTAGGGCACAGGTGGTGGTTGACCTTGCATCTCCTGGGAGGCCCTGGGGCTAGTGCACCCAGTGGATGGCTTCATACCATGCCAGGTTACAACCTTACTATCTCCATGAATGACACACTCGAGGGGCAGACTTGGCAGGCACCAAAGTCACACTTAACCAAATTCTACTCTTTAGGTTTGGTCCCTGTACAGTGGCTTCTTTGCTGTAGTTGTAGCTGGTCCTCATAGCTAATCCAGCCTTGTGAGGATCAGTCCCTCCCAGTGTCATGCCCACAGGGGGCGCACCTGGAGTGCCCAGCTCAGGTGACTGAGGAGGCTGCACCACTGGGCCTCACAGGATACCATAATGCCAATCTATCAAGACTGGGGGATAAAGCAGCTCTATGTAATACATAGAAACAAACAGAGGAAACAGTGAAACAGGTCCCAAATTAAAGAACTGAAGAAACTTCTAGTAAAACAACTAAATGAAATGGAGGCAAGCAAACTGATGGATACAGAGTTCAAAACAATGATTATATAGATGCTCAAGAAACTTAGAACTTCAGCATAAAAAAGGACATGGAAACCCAGGAACCAGTCAGAAATGAAGAATGCACTAACTAAAGTGAAGAATAAATTACAAAAAAATCAATAGTAGAGGAGATGAAGCAGAGAATCAGATCAATGATTTGAGATATAAGAAAGCAGAAAACACCCAATCAGAACAGCAGAAACAAAAAATAATAAAAAAATGATAAAAATATAAGGAGCATCTGGGATAACTTCAAACATAACAACATTCACATCATGGGGGTTCTAGAAGGAGAAGAGAGAGAGCAAGAAATTGAAAACCTGTTTGAAAAAATACTGATAGAAAAGTTCCCTAATTTGGTCAAGGAAATAGACATACAAGTCCAAAAAGTGCAGAGAGTCCTAAACATGAATTTAAAGAGGCCCGCACCAAGACACATCATAATTAAAATATCAAAGGTTAAATACAAAGGAAAGCTTAAAAGCAGCAAGAGAAAAACAGTTACCTAACAAGGGAGCTCCCATAAGATGGTTAGCTGATTTCTCAACAGAAACTTTGCAGGCCAGAAGGGATTGGCATGACATATTCAAAGTGATGAAGAGAGAGGATCTGGGACCAAGATTAGCCTGCAGAGCTATCATTTAGAATTTCAAGACAGATAAAGAGGCTCCCAGACAAGAAAAAGCTAAGGGGGTTTATCACTACTAAATGAGCATTACAAGAAATATTAAAGTATCTTGTATAAGAAGAAAGAGTAGGAAAAAAAAGATAAAAAATATGAATAATAAATGGCCATAAAAAAGAATGAAATTTGTAGACCCTGGAAGCATGCACTGTACTTCTTTCAGGTCCTGTGAGTAATGAACTTTATTTTGGTTTAAAAAAAACCTTACCATTTGTGACAGCATGAATAGAACTAGAGGGTATTAATGTTAAGTGAAGTCAGTCAGTCAGAGAAAGACAAATACCATTTGTCTTCCCTTATATGTGAAATCTAAAGAACAATATGGATAAACAAAACAGAAACAGACTCATAGATACAGAGAACAGACTGGTGGTTGGCAGAGGGGAAGGGCTGGAGGGACTGAGTGAAAAAGGTAAAGGGATTAAGAAGTACAAATGGGTAGTTACAAAATAGCCATGGGAATATAAAGTACAACATAGGGAATATAGTCAGTAATATTGTATGTATAGATACCAGTTGGGTACTGTAATTATCTCAGGGAATATTTGTAAAGAATGTGATTGTCTAGCCACTGTGCTGTGCAGTTGATTCTAATACAAAATAATATTGACTGTAAACTGTAATTGAAAAATAATTTCTGTGTGGCTCCAGTTGGCTGGAGTTGACTAGATGTCACCTGAGGTGGGAGGTATGGACTCTGGATCCTGTAGATCCTGTCCAGGGGTCGTCATGGATGGAAGGAAATAAAATGAGTCATTCTAGACACTTCTCTGTTTGCCAGGTGAGGGGAATGGTACTTCCCTCTAGTGGAAAAGGCTCTGAGCCCCTGTATCCAAAGGTGTTTATTGAAAGTTATCAGTGAGGCTAGGTAATAGGAATGTACCGGTGATCTCATTACATCAGCATGTTAATGTTCACAGGAAATAGATGATGTTGAGGAAAACAAATGGCAGGAACACACCAATTTACATGGGTCTGAGAGGAGACGAGTAAACATAAGAGTGTAAACATAAGAGCGCCAGAGGGTTTAGGGTCAGGGTGTGTGAATAATGTAAATTTCCTTCCCATCAAGAGCTGGTTAGTATAGCTTTTGAGGGAAAAACAAAGCATACTTTAAAGAAATTTACTTCTAGGCCTGATTTACCCTGGGAACTACCCGATCCAGTTTAAGGCTGTCTCCAGTATTGTTTCGAGCCTGAGCCAGACAGGGGGAGGGCAGAGCAGCCAGGAGACAAGGAGACTTCTTCCAGATAGAATGAGGACCTTGGCCATATCAAAGCCGAAGGGTGAGGGTCTTTTTGCCCTTTCTACATGTCCCCCAAATTCTTCCCTGATGCCCTTTGTGGCTGTGCCTATCTTAGGTTGCCCCTGCCATCGAGGGGTCTTACCTGTCATTGACTGACCAGTCATCCTCCAGGGCCAAGCAGGGTGATGTGAGGGAGGCAGGGGCTGTGCTCCTGCCAGGGGACAGGTTTTGTTTCCTCAGTGGCCTATTTTCCCAAGGCCTCCTGGCTTAGCTCCAGCCTTGGGGCCCTCTTGCCTGTTGGTGGGGCTACAGTTCCTGAAACCAGACGCAACATTTCCCGACAGTTGCCCCTTTAGACTGACAGGCATTCTTGTGTTTGCCACAGACTCCCTCTTCTCACCTTGTCATTCTGAACCTAGCTCACCTATGTTACCTGCTCAGTTCCTATAGACATTGGGGTTTATAACTCATGCCCCTAAGTGACTGAGGTCTGATGAGATTCTACAACGTAAGAGAGGATTTAAACAGAGTTGGGAGTGGTGGCAGTGGTTTACTGTCATAGGCCTCCAAAATTATACTTGGCTGCTACCAGTACTACCTACACATAACAAATACCTTCTTGAGGGGGGTGAAGAAACAACTTCACCAATATCCTTAAATGACTTAACTCCCAATTTTAAGTTTCTTTTTCTTAGTTTAGTGGCTAAAAATAAGGTTTTTAATTAGTGAAAACATTGATTCAGCTTTTTTTAAAAAAGTATTTTGGCAAATCAGTTATGTTTATCTTTCCATCCAAGAAAGTTTAATCATTAAAGAAAGAGATGAATCTCTGAAGAAAGCAAGAATGTTATATTATTTAACAATCCATACTTAAACAGAAAGAAGGATTTTTTTCCTTGTTGTTTATGCCTTTATTATATGGTTAAAGGCAAACTTTGTTCCATATTCAACATGTTATTAAGAAGCCTAAGTCATAACTGTGTCCATGAAAAAGTTTGTTACAAAGTTTACTAAATATTAAAGGTGTGGAGAATATACAGATGATTAACATGTGACCTCATTCAGATAACCTATGATTTATCAGTTTT
This sequence comes from Pteronotus mesoamericanus, assembly GCF_021234165.1. Lineage (NCBI taxonomy): Eukaryota > Metazoa > Chordata > Mammalia > Chiroptera > Mormoopidae > Pteronotus > Pteronotus mesoamericanus. The sequence goes on from NW_026555085.1 coordinate 7,876,398, forward strand.
ATAACTTACTTCTGAATGTGGGTCAGTGATTTATCGCAGACCCAGTATTCAAGAATGTTTAGATTGGAATGTGGTTTTACTTTGAATCAGATTATGGTACCTGACATAGTTTGAAATTTAACTCCATTCTAGGAGATACTGAGAACTAGAAGGCTAGAGAGCTACTGAGAAACTAGAGTCGTCGAAGTGAGTGGTTAGCAGATCTCGAAAGCATGAGCGGAATTCATTCCTGTGACATGAGGAGCCAGAGGTTACAGGTGATGATGTTCAGAGGCAGTAGTTTATAGACTTTGAAAAATGGTTCAGAGTTTTGAATTTGCTCTCAGGATCCTCCCTGGACAATATCTCACATTCCTTTAATTGATAACTTTACTGCCAAAACGTTTACATTCACATGGTGAGTTAGTAGAAAAAAACATGATTCACTATTACAGAGATTTAAAATATGGCCCTGGACTATATTCTGAGAAAAAATGAGGTAGCTGTTATTCATGTAGGGTATTGGGACTATAAACCTAACCTTAAAAAAATCTTAAACATTCTCAATGTAGTAATTGTCTGCTTTCAAACAATAGTTCAAAATTATCTGAAGAATTTTTGTAAACTAACCCCTGCTGTATAAAAATTGCTGTCCTTGTGCAGTACTTCTGGGACCATTTGCTTGCCCTTTGTTGAATCAAGATTAAGAGAGAGGGGAGATAGGTAAGAGTTAGGCAGGTGACATTCTGACTCCTCCCTGGAAACTGGCATAGATCTAACAACCCTAGGTTATGATTTGCTTGGTTCTCAACTGCTTTTTAAAAGGAAGTACCACAAGTTTCTTCTGCTATCCTAAAGTGGAGCATTGCTATGAAACTTTTTGCAAGTCAAAATGGTGTTAAAGGAAATGAAGCCATTACAGTTAATTTATATGGAAAAACTTTGGTGCATTCCCAGAGCAACAAATAACCTACTAAATCATACCAAGTAATACATAAAGCCCAAAATAACACTAAATATAGTAAAAACAAGAATAATATGATAAATACACAGCCTGTATAAAGTAGTAAAAATGTGTGTATTGTGGTGTTGTTTCACTTATTAACAGGACTGACTGATTTACCCATAAGTTTAAGGTACTGGAAGACCACAGTTTGTGCCAGAAGAGACCACTTTGCTACTAGCAGAACCAGAAGTAACTCTGGCAGCTTTTAAGATTCTCTTGCTCTCTAAATAGTATGAATGGTGGGTGCAGACAAGTTCACTGTACGCACAATGCCTTTATTTTGTTCACTATGAGGGATATTACTGTTGGATATGGCCTTCAAAATTAAACATCCTATTTAAAATAATGTCTTTTTGCCCTGGCTGGTGTGGCTCAGTGGATTGAGCACTGGACTGTGAAGCAAAGAGTCACTGGTTCCATTCCCAGTCAGGGCTGTGCCTGGGCTGCGGGGCAGATCACCAGAAAGGGGTACGCAAGAAGCAACCACACATTGATGTTTCTCTCCCTTTCTCTCTCTCTAAAAATAAATAAAATTTTTAAAAATAAAATAATATCTTTTTAATAGATTTAGTATTCTGAGAAGAAATTCTGAGTTTCTCAGGCAAGTATAGAAGTGTTTTAATTACTTGGATATCCTTGCCCTTAGAGCATGTTTTGAAAACTACTTGTTAAAGTTATTGGAGCTTAGAAAAAACACTATATTAGATTTTTTTGTAAAAGTTTTTTAATGCTACGTTAGAAGTACAATATTAATTTTGCCAGTAAGTTGGAAAAACAAAGCAAAGTTCCCATAGTAACGTTATCTTTGCCCTCACACAGCTGTATTATTACCCCATTGGACTGTGTAATTAATGCTTTTTCCTGCTAACCATAGAAGCGCAGAAGATTCTTTCTGTATCGCTAGGGATGAACTTTAATACTGCTTTCCTAGTAAGCTCTGTAAATAAGTGGTCTCAATATGTATCTCCACTTTGACCTTTATACTTTCTATTATTGCCAGTCTTTGTCCTTGCTGTGGTATCCTGCTACATCTGTTGCAAACTCTTTTTCCATCCCCCCACTCCTTGCCAGAAATGTTACTGTTATGAAATTTGTTTATTTTGTCTCCATATTCCTGACTATCTGCATTATTCTCCACCCTGCACCACCTCCCGCTCCCCTCCCCCGCTGTAATTCAAGCTGCTCATAGCATCTCAGTGTAGTTTCTGACAATACACTTACTACTTTTTGTTTTGTTTTGCAGAATTAAAATATACTACTTCCTAAATGCTTTCCTTATCTCCATGTGTTTTTGGAGGCTAGCCCTTACTCTGAGATAAAATAATTTGTTTTCTTTTCATATTCCTTATAACAATTCCTCTTGTTATTTTTGCTCACTTAAAAATGTGGACTTAACTTACTTAGATTGGTTAGATTGGCTCTTCCGTCCTCTCCTTTTCTCCAGCATTTACTGCGTATGCTCTATGTCAGAGACTTTTGGGCTCCAGAAATAAGAACAATGAGAGGCTTGCCTACTTTTTCAGTGTCTAGTTTTTATTCATTCCACAAATACTTAACTAGACACTATTTTACCACTAGGAATATAGCAGAAAATGAAACTGGTGGTCTACCTTCATTCTACCATATATTCTTGAACAAAGAAATACATATATTGATATAAATATGTTGCACGTGAGATGGTGATGAGTGCTGTGGATTAAAAAAGAATAAGGGGAGAGGGGGCTACTACGGGAGAGGTATATAAATATCTAGGCTTCCTGCTTTATGTAGGGGAAGTCGGTCATTGGGTAAAGACCAAGCCATGTGGTTATCTCGGAGAAACAGTGTCCAGGCAAAGGTGACAAGTACAAAGGCCCTGAGATTGGAGAGTATTTAAGATGTGTTCCAGAAACAGCAAAGACACCACTTTTAGCTGGTGCAGAGTAGAAGACTAAGAGACTGGTAAAAGATGGAGTCAGTAGTAATAGGAGGCTTATTTAGCCACATCTGGCCAGTAATAATCCTTTTAGGTAGTGCCAATCTAACCAGTACTCTTATTCATCCTGCCTTCTTGGCCACCTCCATTATGTCTAGCCTTGCTTCAGGTACTGATTCTTGGTCTAATTAATTATAGACATGCAAGTGAAGCTTGTTTCACTCGATACAGAAAGACAGACCCTGGGCATGGCAGGTGTCCTTGAGTTGGATATAGACCTTTCTTTCTTTTAAGAGATCAGTGAGGAACAAGAATTTCTATTCAGTCAGTTTCCACCCAGGATATTGTGCCACATTGGAACCCAATATCCTCTGAAAGATCTCCTGTAAATTCTGTAGGTTTATTATTTGTCATTGGAAAAGTGACTGTGGAAGAGCTAAAGAATATTCCTGATTCTTAAAAGCATGTATTATCATTGATTTCTGGAACTTAGACTCTTGACTCATGAGAGAGGCATTTCCCTTTTGTGGCTGTGGAGAGTCTCTTGTGGAAGAGGATCACCTTAGGACTTGTGATTAGTTTTTAATAGAGTAAATATACTTCTTCAAACAGCCACGGTACCAAGGTTGTGGCTAAGATTTTGCTAGGATATACAATGAATATCGATTATTGAAATATTGCCATCTTGATTAGGGAAAATTTTTTTTCACATGACCCCATTTTGTTAAACAGTAGCATATTTTAAAGGCAGGTAATGTACTTTTTTATTCTGTAAGTATTCATTTTGCAAATATTTGAGTATCCACAATATGCATGGTATAGTTTTTAAAAATTCTTTACAGATCCTCTTTGGAGTTTCATATTTTCAAAGCTTGTTGTCAGTCTTCTAGCTTTTACATAGTGTAAGCAACATAAGGAAATCCTAATAGAAAAAAGGTTTTTGTGGTTATTAAACTTTTTATATTTGTTTAGCATTCTTTCACACTTAACCCATTTGAAGGTAAGCAAATGAAATGTTAAGATTTTCTTGCCCATGGGTAATAAGTCATGTTTGATAAAGCATTTAAATTTATAAATGGGCAATATGATTTGCATTTTTTGAAAATATTTACTATTCTTGCTGACTGGTTTTCTTTAAATTGATCGGGGCTTTTCTTTTAACTTATGTAATAAGGTTTGGGAACTGTGCTGTTTCTTAGACTATGCTTTTAAATTCACTCACCCTTGAAGGGTTCTCTTCCGATTTTCTTTTTCTTTAATATTGTATTTCTTTATTTTTAGAGAGAGGGGAAGGGAAGGAAAGGAGAAAGAGAGGGAGAGAAAACATCAGTGTGTGGTTGCCTCTCACATGCCCCCTTCTGGGAACCTGGCCTGCAACCCAGGAATGTGTCCTGACTGGTAATTGAACCAGCAACCCTTTGGTTCGCAGGCTGGCACTCAGTCCCCTGAGCTACACCAGCCAAAGTGTTTTTCTAGGCAGTGCTTCCTGGCTTAGAAAAAGAAAGAATTTTATGTCTGTGCTGCCCAGCATGCATCAGTATTTACCATCTTTTGCTGCTGAGAGAAATGTAATGATGATTTGGGTGTTTTTTTGTTTGTTTTTATTTTGAGGGAGAATATGAGTAGAGCACAGTACTGCAAGTGGATGAAAACATTTGAGCCCTCACACCCATCCTTCCTCACTTCCAACTTAATAGTTTAAAAATGTTCAAACCTGTAGAAAAGATAAAAGACTAGAACATAAGATCTGTATATCCTCCACTTATTCTGACCAATTATTCGTATTTTGTAATACTTGCTTTCCCTCGCTAATTTTTCTCCCATTGCTTCTTTGCTGCTTGCTGTATACAGGTTGCAGACATCCTGACACTTCAACTCCTAAATCCTTCAACATGTCCTGACCAAGAATAAGGACATTCTTTTACATTTTCACAATACCATTATCATAACCAAGAAAAATACCAACAATTTTATAACATTTAATGCACAGTCCCTATTCAGATTTCCCTAATCATCCCCAAAATGTTTTTTATAGCAGTTTTTAGAATTTTGTTTTAACTCCAGGATTCAATCAAGGCTTAAGCATTTGAGTATGTTTATTTTATTTTGCTCTGCAATGGTTTCTCTGCCCCTTTTTGGTTTGTTTCTTTGTTTTTCTTGACTTTTTTTTTTAAAGAATCTAAGTCTTGGTCAAAGTCTATTTTATACACTATTCAACATTGCAGATTTATTTAGTTGGTTTCCTCATGATTACATTTAGCTTAAACCTTTTTTATAATTTTTTATTTTTTTGCCAGAATGCTTTATAGCTGACACACAATACTTGTTACTGCATCATATCAGGGGTTTCACAGAGTCAGATTGTGTTATGCTTGGTACTAGTAGATAATTTCAATTACTTTCTTAAATTAGTGACCACCAGATTGCTTCTCATATTTTCCCATCTGCAGGATCTAGACTCACTTTTGAATTAAATTTTATATAGGCATATAATGTCTTTTCAATCTAGAAAACCTGGGTATATTAGCCTAAGGCACTTTTTTCATTTCCTTTATGTGACCCTAAGCATAATGAAATACAGTCTTTGCTCATTTATGTTAACCTTAAGATGAGGGTTTTTAAAAAGAGACTATTTTTGTGTCCTTATTGGTAACATGAGGTGTTTATTGTTATAAATAATAAAGGATTGGTACAGATTTATCAATTTCCTTTAAAAGCTAGGAATTTAACTTGGAAGTTAAAAAAACACGTTTCCTGAACTATATTTAATAGCTTGTTTTCAACGTAATCAAGTTGAAATTGTCACATAGTAGTGATTGGTTTAAATATATTTACAATACAGAGAACAGTATATTATTATTTTGCTTTTTTTATTTAGTATGGAATTTTTTGAAGCTGATTATGATATTTGCATTTTTTTGCAAAGTTACAGAAATCTTCCTTTAAAGCATGAATGTCACCAGTAAAGAATAAATCATTATTGATATGCTTAAACAGGGTATGTCATAAAACCAATGAGAGAATTTGGTTCCTAACTTCTTGCATTTTTTTATTTATTTACTAGAATTATATGTTTGTGGTTTAAAGAACTAGTTTATGGTGTGTGTTTGTGTGCATGTGTGTGTCTGTTGGCTTCTGTTGGGAAAAAAATAATTATATAACAATTATGTTTTGATCTCAGAGTTGGAGCAAAGAGGTTAAAGGCATTGGATAGTAAATCCTGAAGTGTCTTCAGAGTACAGGTGACTGACTTCCCATACTGAACCAGGGAAATGGGAAAACATTCATTCTTTTTTTGATTTTATTTTTCTTACATTGTCTTCTACTCAGAATCAGTTAGATTTAGGTGGACCACTTGATGTCTCTCTCTAAATGGATGGAATATTTATATGAGCAGGCTGAAGCATTTCTTAAGTGTCCACTTCTTTGATACAGAGAGACTGCTTATTCCAAGCTCAGACATTATTTTTCCCACAGAAATTGCCTGCCATCACTCCCCTAGCAGTAGAATGACTAATTATGGGTTGGAGTCTTAACATTTTTCACTGTTTTGACATTGTGTGCTTGGCAGCGTGTAGGGTACTTTACTTCTTCAGGGTGTCTGTATTATCAAACACAGTGTAGATGCCTTTATAATATTAAATATGTGATTTGTAACTCTTACCTTCCAATTTCCATCAATAAAGCACAGCTGCTTAGTTACAAATCAGCCTGGATTAAGCAGTTTGTTACATCTTGTGGCTCACTAGAGGTACTTGAAACAATGAAGATTTACCAAGAGTAGAGGGCCAGATTTTTGCAGGTGCTTATTCTGTGCCTTGTTAGCATTTGTCTTTAATGGTATGTTCCCCAAGTGGACCGGTTCCCCAAATAGTGACCAGCCCTGAAATTTCTTATCTCAGACAGGAAAGATGATCCAAATGATCATGTTCTAGAATGTTGTCTCCAGCTGATTCAGTGGTTCTAACTGCCTTTGTTGCTGGCTGTTGTGTAGTAGTTGGAGCTCCTTTGAGTGTGACAGTGACTGAATGAGAGAATAAAAGGCAGGGACATTAATGGGAAGGTGACATAATGCTGGAGACACCTGTGTGAAGATATTCTCTTGATGCAACAGGCAGTATCAACGGCATAAAGGCAGCTGTTTGACTTCTGGCAGATCCTATTAACCAGATTTTTTTCTCATTTTTTTGTGATTTACTTACTAGAAATTTTTTCTATCAGCTTTTTTAAGGAAAGGGAAATACTTCTGTTAGTCTCATCTGCAATTGTAGGGGCAGGTTTTTAGGAGAACTTACTGTCTTCAAGGATTAAATTCTGAACCTTAGTTGCTTTTAGCAACTCCAGATATATAATAAGGCAGGAAATTCGAGGTAGTGCCATTCTATTGGTTTCTTGTGCACATTGTTTCTGGGTTTCTATTAATGACAGATTCTAGAATAAAATAGAAATTCTTTTTTGGAAAATTCTATTAGGAATGTGCAGTGGTAACTGTTCCTTAGCCAGATTGTTGCATAAGTTAATTCTGTAGTTGGAATAAAAAAATGTTTAAAGAATTCGATTGATAAATATACTTTGTTAACTATATCTGTTGTGTACTGTGCCTGGTGCTCGGGAAATATAAAGATGAGTAAAGCAGAACCTCTTCCTTGAATGAAATTTTATTTTTTTAAAAGCCTTTCAATAATTACGAAAAAGTAAAACAAGTAAAATGAGTAAAAATGTTTGAAATATCAAAAAGTGAGTAATTTTTTATAGGATACTAACATATTAATCTAAGTACAAAATTTTAAACAGTTGAACTCTTATCATACAAAAATAAGAGGTTTTTAAAAGTGGTAGTCTTGCCAACACTACATAAAAAATCAACACAAAGTATGTGCTGCTTTAAGATTATATTGATAGTCTTCACAGTATTTCAGGACTGTTATCTGATCAACATATATATGAATGGAATGATCACTTACATTTTTCATACACTTGTTACACACTTTTTTTTTTAATCACAAAACTAAGAATAAATTTCATAGGGAACTCATAAAGACTAGTAAAGATCTAATAGGCAGGCAGGCCGTGGATTCAGACCAGGTAGTAAGCTTCTTTTTAGCTGCTTTTATTTTGGGGGCTATATTATCTTCACCCACTCCCTCCAGGTTTTTGGGTTTTTTGTTTCTTTTTCTGTTCAGTATGATTTGGAAGAAGCTCCAAAACTCAATCCAAAGCAAAGAAATATACTTTTTCCCCTTCAAATTTGTATTATAAAAGAAAAATCTTAAGGAAAAACGTGGTTAATTTCATAATCTAAATCATTTTCAATATTCTTTTCAGTCTCTGCATATATACATACTTTTGTAATGTGTAAATGTATTTGCAATCTTATATTCTGCTATTTCTCTGTCATTGTATTAGGTGTCTCACTTTTTAAAAAAAGATTTTATTTAGTTTCAGAGAGAGGAAAAAGAGGGAGAAAGAGAGGGAGAGAAACATCAGTGTGTGGTTGCCTCTCACACACCCCCAACTGGGGACCTGGCCTGCAACCCAGGCATGTGCCCTGACTGGGAATCGAACCAGCGACCCTTCGGTTCACAGGATGGCACTCAATCCACTGAGCCACACCAGCCAAGACTACATTTCACATTTTTAAAATTTAAATTATTTTGAATTATTGCAAATTATGCCACTGACCTAATTTATCCATGTTGGTTTATCACTTTCCCTACTTTAGGACTATGTTCTGGTTTTCAGTTTTTCATTATTATACATAACATAATAATGAATATTTTTCTTCATAGAATATTTTTCTTCTTTTGAATTATTATAGGATAAATTCCTGGAAGTGGGTCAGATCTGCTGTTGAACCTCATATGTTAGATTTTGTCTAGTAATACCAATATTTATTTTTTATATTTTTTGATTATGTTATTACAGTTGTCCCATTATTTTCTCCCCTTTATTCCCCTCCACCCCGCACCGCCCCTCCCATCAGCTTCCTCCCCCCCCCCCCCCCCCCCCGCGCCCCCGCTTAGTTCATGTCCATGGGTTGTTCATGTAAGTTCTCTGGCTCCTCCATTTCCTATACTATTCTTAAACTCCACCTGCCTATTTTGTACCTACTATTTATGCTTCTTAATCCCTGTATCTTTTCCCCCAGTTTTCCCCCTCCTCCTTCCCTCTCATCTCCATTTCTGTGATTCTGTTCCTGTTCCAGTTATTTGCTTAGTTTATTTTTTATTTAGGTTCAGCTGTTGATAGTTGTGAATTTGTTGTCATTCTGCTGTTCATAGTTTTTGATCTTTTTCTTAGATAAGTCCCTTTAACATTCCATGTAATAAGGGCTTGGTGATGATGAACTCCTTTAACTTGACCTTGTCTGGGAAACACTTTATCTGCCCTTCCATTCTAAATGATAGTTTTGCTGCATAGAGTAATCTTGGATGTAGGTTCTTGGCTTTCATGACTTCAAATACCTTTTTCCAGCCTCTTCGTGCCTACAAAGTTTCTTTTGAGAAATCAGCTGATAGCATTATGGGAACTCTTTTGTAGGTAACTGTCTCCTTTTCTCTTGGCTGCTTTTAAGATTCTTCACTTGCTTTGATTTTGGGTAGTGTAATTATGATATGCCTTAGTGTGTGATTCCTTGAGTCCAACTTCTTTGGGACTCTCTCAGCTTCCTGGACTTGCTGCAAGTCTATTTCCTAGGCCAGATTGGGGAAATTCTCCTTCATTATTTTTTCAAGTAAGTTTTCAATCTCTTGCTCTTCCTCTTCTTCTTCTGGCACTTTTATGATTTGCATGTTGGAATGTTTAAAGTTGTCCCGGAGGTTCCTAAGTCTCTCCTCATTTTTTTGAATTCTTGCTTTTTCATTCTGTTCAGATTGAATGTTTCTCTCCCTTCTGCTCCAAATCATTGATTTGAGTCACAGTTTCCTTCCCTTTACTGTTGGTTCCCTGTATATTTTTCTTTATTTCACTTTGCATAGCCTTCACTTTCCCCTCCATTTTGCAACCATACTCAACCAATTCAGTGAGCATCCAGATTACCAGTGTTTTGAACTGTGCATCTGATGGGTTGGCTATCTCTTTATCATTTAGTTCTATTTTTGGAGCTTTGATCTGTTCTTTCATTTGGGCCATGTTTCTTTGTCTCAGCTTGCCTCTTACATTGGAAGGGGCAGAGCCTTAGGCATTCACCAGGGCGGGGCAACCCCGGTTGCTCTGTTGTGATGCTGTAGGTAGGGAAGGGGTTCAAGAGGGATCCATTGCCTCTTATTTGGCTCTCAGCGGGCTTTCAGTCACTTCTCTTGCTACCCTCAAGCGAGTTGAGCTCTTTTAGGCTGATTCTCAGGTGAGTGTGTTTGTGAACATCCTAGGACCCTGTGGGTCTCTCCAATGAACTCTCCTGTGAGGCTGGAGTTTCTCCTGCTGCTGTATCCCCCACAGGTTTTATCTCGAGAGGTTTTGGGGCTTGCTTTTCCCACACTGGAACCCTGAATTGCATGGTCTGTCTTGCTCCCCAGCTATTCCTCCCAGTTTATCAGCATACAAATGTGGGACCGCCTGGTCTGCCAGCTACTGCCTTGCCCCGCGTCCTCTCTGCCCTGGCTAGCTATATCTGCCCTGGCTCCATCTCTGGCCCTCCTACTGGTCTGGATGAATGTTTGTTCTTTAACTACTTGGATGTTGGACTTCCATACAGTTCTGTTTTCTGGCAGTTCTGTTTATTTTTTGTTTTTAAATTTGTTGTCCTTCTTTTGGTTGTACGAGGAGGCAAAGTGTTATCTACCTATACCTCCATCTTGACTGGAAAGCCTAGTAATATCTTTATGATGTTAATTAGGTAGGGAGAAAATTTGCAGAATAACATGTGTTATATTCCTTATAAAGTCATTTGTCCTATCTAGTCATTTTGCATATAAACAATAGAGATTGAGTTATTTATACTATTTCTTTTCTTATAGGTATTACTGTACTGTTTTAAAAAATTATTTATTTTTAGAGATAGGGAAGGGAGGGAGAGAGGGAGAGAAACATCAATTTGTGAGAGCTGTATCAGTCGATTGCCTCTCACATGCCTGAAACTGGGAACCTAGCTTGCGACCCAGACATGTTCCGTTACTAGTACATGTACCCAGAATTGGAAGATTGCCCAGGAACTGGCTACCTCTCAGTTGGCAGACCGGCACTCAGTCCACGGAGCCACACCAGCCAGGGCTATACTATTTCTTATTTACATTGGGAAAAGTAAGAATTGCAGAGATATAAACAGTACTAAATTAGAAGTACTGTAGTATTTCAGTTTTATCCTGTGGCATGGTCTTTTAGTTTTCATATTTTCAGGAATATAACTGGTATATGATTCTAAGCCCTGTAAGAAATAGGAATGGAGGGAAGAATGGCATTGCATTGATAGAATAAGGTTCAAGAATGCCTATTGACTGTGTTGGCAATGGATTTATGTCATATCTATAAGACAGGAGTTCAGCCAGCTCAGACACATAGTAGCAGGAGAGGAGAGACTCAAATAAATACACAGGCAGTTCATATCCCTAAAGAACCACAAGCAAGCTCCTGCTTAAGGTTAAGACAGCTACTACAGGGAGGGAGAGCTGTTGGGTCAAGCTTGGGTGCACTGTGCTGTGTGTTCCACGTGAAGTGCTTTGCTTCCCTCGGTGGAGGCCAAGATCACTGTTTCATTCACCCTTTGAATCCTAGTACAGTGCCTGGCACATAGTAGGCCCTCCATAAGTGCTTATTTGGTGGTTAAATTCATGGGTGGGCTTTGAAAAGAGTGGTTAGCAGATATGCAGTGAAAATTTTATTAGATAACTTGAGGCTTCTTGGGCAGATGTACAAAAGTAGGTAGGAGGAAATTTTGGTGGCTTCACTGGCAGCTAACAGAATTGGAAGATGCTCAGGAAGAAGAAATGATGTTAACGGCTATATTGAAACCTCATTTGAGAACTTAAAACAACACAAAAATCTGCACAGAATGTTTTTGTAGTAGCTTTACTATGATCTTCAAAAAACCCTAGAAGCAACCAACATGTCCTTCAATAGGTGAATGAATAAACAGACTCATACATTCATATAATGGAATATTATTCAGCAATAAAAAGAATTATGAACTGTCAAACCCCAAGAAAACATGGAAGAATTTTAAATGCATGTTGCTGATTGAAAAAAGCTAGTCTGAAAAAGCAACATTCTGTATGATTTCACTTATATGATGTTCTGGAAAATGGAAATTAAAGTGCTGGTATGGCTATCAGTGGTGGTCAGGTGTTTGGGAGGACAGAGGGAGGGTTGAATAGGTGCATGCGGAAAGTTTTAGGGCAGTGAAACTATCCTGTATGATACTGGAATGGTCAGTACATAACACTAATTTGTCAAAACACACAGAATTTGGCAGCACAAAGAGTGAACCTTAATGTATGCTATTTGAAAAATCATTTAGGAGATTGTGAGATCCCAGGATAGAAGAGAGAATTTGACAAGAAAATTACAAGTATGTAAAACAACCTCACTGAGGGGAGGCTAGGAGGAAAAGATGCTGACCAAAGTAACTTTGGAAACAAGACCAAAGACAAAAGACCTGCACATATGTACTATACTCTACTTGATAAAGTTGTTTCCCAAGGGGAGGTATACAGGTTAAGAGTTCTGATACTGCTATACATGTATACTGGAATTGAATAAATGGATGGTGGCTGGTTGAAGTCAGGTTTCTTTTCAGTATTCAAGTGGGAGTTTATAGATAAGCAAAAGATGGAGTAATAGAATGACCTATCTGGTACTGTAGATACCAGTAAGAACTCATACTTATTAGAGATACAAGTGGTTATATACAGGAATATTTATAGATATGTGTACACATAGCTTGGTACACGCACAAACACTGCCTTAGTCAATGGAGAGGGCCTGCAAGCAGTGACATCCCAGTAGCATCAAGCATCCTCCAAAACAGAGAACCAAGGTTCCTAGAGAAATAGCAAGTTCTAGGACTGGGGCAGGAAATATACAAGTACAAGATGAACATGGAGCATATTATAATGGCAGAAAATAAAGGAAGTGCTTTAAGAAAAAAAGATGGGAGTATGTCAAAGCGATATAAGAGCCATCCAAAAAGAGCTTCCCAATAGCAGAAGCTGGAATAATTTGAGCAACAGATTAAGTAGTAATGGATTAGAACCCAAAGTATAAAGCACCTGTGAGTCCATACTAATATGATTAGTAATTGATTAAATAAATAAAAATGGGAGAAGAGGCTAATTTGTTGTGCAGAATAATTCCAAATTGTTTATGGAGATATTCCTCCCTCAGGGAGAGGGTACGTAGGCCTCTCTACCCGTTAAGTGTAGGCTGTGAGCGCAGTGACTTCCTTCCAAAGAGAGTAATAGAGAAAGCTGGGGGAAGGGTACCTTTAAAATGGAGGTACCTGACAAGCACTTCCTCAGCCCAGGTGATCAAGTTAACATCAGCAGTGATTATTCATGTTGATGGCATGTACCCTTGACATGATGTGATGAGAATGTCAGTCTATGTTCTGTATCCTCTAAACCCATAAACCCAATGGAAATATGAGTAAAACATCAGACAAACCCAAATTGATGGATGTTCTGCAAAATACCTGACCAGTACTCTTTATAACTGTCAAAGTTAGGAAAAAACAGGGAAACTGAGAAACCGTCAGAGCTAAGAGGAACCAAGGAAACCAGATGATGAAATGTAATAGGGTTTCCTGAATGGATTCTGGAACATAACAAGGAATTAGTAGAAACTAAGGAATTATGAATGAAGTGTGGGCTTAACATTAATAGGGTATCAGTATTGGTTCATTAATTGTAACAAATGTATCATACTGGTGTAAGGTGTTAATGATAGGGGTATTGGGTTCCAGGTATATAGGAACACTCTATAAAATCTTAGTACATTTTCTATAAATCTAAAACTGTAAAAACAAAACTTATTTTTTTAAAAAGGAAATACTTCTTAGTGCCACACAGTTAGAATTGCTTGTACTTATCTCCTGATGAAATTTAAAAGAATTTTAATAAAAGCAAATTCAGATAAAATAAAAACCTTCCTGTGATGATTCTAGAGGTTCCAACGTGAGAACTGGCTTGATTCTTATACTTAATCACTTTAAGAGTCAAGCAGCTTCTGCTAATTATACACTATTTTTCATCTAATTCTGAAATTGAGAAGTAGAAACTGGTGTTCCTATGCCCTCCAAAAAAGTTTATGAAAAAGCGCAGTGTCCACAAATCCTGACTTTTAGTCATGCTTACCTTCTACTTTATGTAGTAGTTCTTTGTATATATATATTATGTTATGTATACACATTGTGTGTGTGTGTGTGTGTGTGTGTGTGTGTGTGTGTGTGTGTGTGTATCAGAAGTAGTCATAAATGAAAAAATTATATACACTGAATCTTCCTCTGATGCACTGGATAAAGCTCAAAGTTTGCTGCAATTACACTAAAAGGGAAACATGTTGAAGATTCAGGGTAATTTAGAAATGCAAGAATACCTATGTAATCTCCAAAATAAATTGTGGAAAGAATTCTAACTCATTTGTATTCAATCTACTTAAATAAATCATACTCCCTTGACTTGGAGAGGATAGGACCAACTTTGAAGTTCAGTAATATTCTTAATCCCCTAGAAACAAAATTGAGTTATTTTTGAAACTAGTTCACTGTTCCTCTCATCATGAGTCCATTTCTACTAGTGTCTGACCTTCTAGAATGTACACATTGCCCCTGAAACTATAGTTAGGTCTCAGAACTACAGGGCTGATGCAGCTGTATCTTGTGAAACAGTCTGTGTTCTGTTATAAATCATCTTCATCCTGTTGTACTTTCTGGCTCAATTTATTTTGTGTTTCTGGGATCTTTCCACAAAGCAGAGCAACATAAACTATATCAGAATCTTATCTTTTAGTGGGATTTTGGGGAGAGGTTCGGAGCTCCAGATTTTGGAGAGTATAAGTATAGCATTGCTTTTTATGCCGTAAAATTATAAGCTTGATGTTTGCACTTGTTCTTTTTTAGCCATTAATTTATCCCATGGTCATAGATAAATATCCTAAATTTGTATGATGTAATTGGTGTAGTGAGATGTCTGATTTATCTAGTTCTGGAAGACCTTTTTTAGAGCATGAACAACCGTGTATTTGCACACTCCAGTAGTTCCCAGTAAGCTCTGTAGAGAAAGTCAAAGGAATAAGAGTAAAGGTAATTTCTTTGTCCCTGGGAATAAAAACTAGCTGCACACAAAAGAAATGAGCTTTGGCTGTTGGCCTGAGTTGTTCTCAACCTTTTTCTTTTAGCCTAAATATGGACATATTAAGTGAGTACAGAGTTTATGAATTATGTGCTACTTTTATGCTTGATTCTCTGGCTATTGTTTATATTTTAGTTTTCTCAGTATTTGAAATGTAGATGAGCATAGTTCCCAAACTTACTGAAATTTTAGAGCTCAAGATCTATCAGCTTTGAATCTTCACTTTAGATTTTAATTAATTAAAGTGGATAAAATTGTACTGGACTTCCACTATTTCTCCATTGAAATCATTGACATACTAAAGTGAAAACAAAACTAATTCAAAGATCAAATTGCTCAATGGTCAAAAGGAAGTAGCTTGATTATATTTGATTAATTAACTTGATTTTATTTTATTTTTAATATTATATCTATGTTTGGACAGGGAGTTTGAGAGGGAGAGAACATTGATGTGCAAGAGATAATATTGATTGGTTGCCTCTTGCTTGCCCTCAGCTGGGGACCTGGCCCAAAACACAGGCATGTGCCTTGACTGGGAATCGAACTGGCGACCTTTCGGTCCATGGGCTGGCGCTCAAGCCACTGAGCTACACCAGCCAGGGCTAATTAACTTGATTTTAATATCCTTGAAGGTGAGATGCTGGAATATCTGATCCAATGACTAGCAGGTAATATACAGCATTTGTTCACTAAAAAGTACCCTTCTTTTATGACCAACTTCTTTGGTCTACAATTGCCAGATAAAGACAAATTGAGCTAATTTATCATCTTATTAGAAGGATGTATGTTTTCACCAGTGAAAATACATCAAATGTGAACATTTTAAATAAGGGAAGCCCCAGAAGCTTTGTCCAATTAATAAAAAATATGAGTTACAGAGTATTTTTAAAAAAGAATGTGATTTTCTTTAAAAGAACAAAATATAGTACTGTAAGAACCTGTTATATAAGCCTATATAAACATAAACTAGGTTTGGTTCAACAATAAACACTTTCTGAGCTCTACAAAGATAATACCCTCAGGAAGCGGAGAATCTAGTTCTGAATTATACAGCTGTATTTTAACTTAATTTATAATTATTAAATAATTTTTATATTGTATTTGTTTGTAAATGGGAATTAATGAAATTAGGGTAAATTAATTTGTACTGTTGAAAGCTGTGCAGGCAGAATCTTAAGGTTCCTGTTTATATCTTTTTACCTTCTACCCTCAGGGAACCCCTCAATCACTCTGTTACTTTGGTTCACTACTCGAGCCATCATTTTCTGTATTCTGAATGAAAACACTCTTATTTTCTTTATGACTCTAGTATTGAATGGCAACTTACTTTTTCTTCCTCTCAGCTTCCCTCATTCATTTTTTAATATTTAATATCAGACCAAAGGATAACCAGGGCTCATCATTCAGCTTTTTGGGGTCAGCATTCTAAATTTTACAGTGGTCTCTTAAAGGAATGTTGTAGTACTGTATTTAAAAAATTTGATAACAGGATTTGCGTGTAGCAGATGGGAAGAGGTTACTATCGCAGGAGCTTTGAAGTAATGTCCTCAAACTTGGATATATTCATTTTGGGATCTTGTGGTTATAGAAAACTTTTGTGTATTATGAAGTTGATTTCTAATAGTAGATATTTGGTAGAATCTTAGCAAAGGGGAAATCTGATTTCCAACATGTTAGCTCTTAGCATGATATTGCCTGCCTTGGAGATGTGATCAGTGTTCTTTCTCTGTTGGATTTCCTTTCCTTCTTTTCCCTTTCCCTCCCATCTTTGCCCCTCCCATCTTTTGCATTTGCTGGGGTTGCTTTGTGACAGCAATATCCTAATAAAAGCAACAAACTACTATTATAAATGCAAAAACTTTGTTTTTGACAAGAATCGGTTTATTCAGATGAAAGTGAACAATACTAAATGTAACATTTTTATTTGTACTTTCGATTTTATAATTCTGAATTTTGAATATTTGAAAGTTCAACGTATACATTTATAACCTTCAAACTTGACTTTTTAGCCCAAAACACGATGTTATTGTAGAATAGGAATGGGTTGGGAAAAATGAGACCCCAGAGATAATTTTCAGCCTTTATTTTTAATCACTTAGATTTAAAATGCTCATCCACTAAATGTCCAGCTATATAACAGATGTGGTAAAGATACGCCAGATTGGAAAAATAGACTGGCAGTCCTTTCAGGGGGCTCAGTCAGCAATCAGCCGTGGCTTACGCAAAGTCTATAAAATACTGATCTTGAACTAGAAAATCGTTATTATCCCTTCTAGCTGTGAAAGTTGGTGATTTTCTTGGCATCAGAAATTAGTGAAAGTATATGTGAATTGTGAAATGCTCAACCTGTAACAAAAGGAGATGGTTGGTCTTCAATAAGATAATCAGCCTCTGAAAGAGCAGTGGCTTTGAAGTTTTTATATGAGGAAGATCGAAAATGAGAGTCTGCCCACCAGATTTGCAGAGAATCTTTGATAAATTTCTTTAGTGCCATTTCAAACCCCAGGAGCTCCACATAAAATAGCTTTATTTTGGGCTCTCTTATGGACATATTACATATATCTACTCTCAGTGGATAGATCTGTCTAAGCATTTTTTGGAAAAAGAGTGCTGAACTCTCAGAGATGGGATTTAATATCTTTACCAATAGATGGCAGACATTGACAGATGGTTTCTGTGGATAATTCCTTGCAATCAAACCTTAATTTCTTTATAGTGTCAGTATATAAAATGAGTATAGGTATATATTATTACATTTTTCAATAAGAACTAACAGTTGATTGCCAAAAATATACGTTTAATAGCACCCAGCTCTTCTAGATCAGAATCACATAGTGTAGTAGAAGGAGCTCTTAAATAAGATTTGCAAGTCTCCAGCTTTCTCTCAGTTTTGGGCTCTTGGGCAAGTAATTTAACTACTCTGAAAGACAGTTACTTTTTTTTTAGAATGATAATAATACTGCATTTTTTTGTCTGTATCATAGAATACTTATGAGAATAAAATATGTATATTAAAGTATTTTGAAAATATACTTAAATAATTCATGGTCATGGTACTGTCACAAGCCCATTGTTTGGGAAGGGGGAAGAATCGGTAGTTTAAAATTACTCATGAAACTAGTTTCTATTCTTTTATTTTAGAATTAGTGAAACTGAAATCTGTCTCATATAGCTAGTGAGTTGCAGATCCAGGTTGGTGACTTAACTTCTCCTGAACAGTCCAGTTACTCCTTTTCTTCACACTACATTGTTTCTTTTTTTTCCTCTAGATTCAAAATTAGTCATGCACCTCTCATGGTCTTTTAGGGTGGGGGGTTGGGGCGGGGGGGTGGTGGAGCAGGGTACCGGGAGGAGGAAAGGAAGGGGTAAAATATGTTTTGTAATTTTGTATCCTTTTTAAACAAAAGTATTTAACGCAGGTTTCTGAAAGGATAATTATAACTGGTCACTGAAGTCAAAGGTGTAGTCTAGATTTTAGCAGGCAAGTACCAGTCTTATTAAAATTATCCTCTTGGTACTCTGTGAGGTTGAGAGTTTAAGTCTATGGCCATTTTAGGGTTATGTGTAGAATCCAGTAAGAACTGTGTACTTTTTAATTTGATTCTAAATAAGTCATGATAATGTATATTTTCACAGATGTGATGGAATTATTTTTTGTAAGAAATAGAAAATGATGTTGACAGAGATATCTTTCTCTAAGCACCATTGGAATCAGAGTAATTTTTCTTCCTTCGCCAGTTATGACAAATAACTTTCCATTTATACAGTGTTATACATGAATATGAATACATTAAGTCAAATAATCACTTTTCTTATAATGATGGATTAAAAAAATCTTTTTAATTATTATACAGATATTATATTCTGCATAGTTAATTACGTGTGACTTACCAAGAGGAAGATATTACAGCTGAAAAGTCTCAATTTAATCAGGTCTCTAGAACAGGGTAGGTTTCAAAATACTACTGTGGTTTTACAGTTTTTGCTATGTATGAGATAAATTAGACTCGGCTGTTACCAGTTTACACTAAACTGAATGTACAGTTCAGGGGACATGAGCACATACACTCACTTGGCAGATTTATTAAACTCATAATTGCGAGTCTGGCTGGTGTGGCTCAGTGGATTGAGTGCCAGCCTGCGAACCAAAGGTTTGCTGGTTCGATTCCCAGTCAGGGCACATGCCTGGGTTGCAGGCCAAGTCCCCAGTAGAGGGCTCATGAGAGGCAACCACACATTGATGTTTCTCTTCCTCTTTTTCCCCCTCCCCTCCCCCTCTCTAAAAGTAAATAAATAAAATCTTTAAAGAAAAACTCGTCATAATTCTGGTCCTTTAAAAACCCTTTAAAAAGTTACTAATTAGGTAATCACAGATTATTGAACCTATCACAGAAGCATCATCTCATGGTGTACTAAATGAACTCAGATGAAGGTAGAGTCAGCTAGCTTCAACAACTGTCCTCTGCATGATGTAGCTCTGAGGCTCACACCGAAGATGTATAATATGGGTTACTTTTACTTTGGTTTTCTATAGTGACACCTTCAAAATGCATTATGCCTCAGAGAAAGGTCATCATCTTCCCATTATGACACATGGTATACAGTTTATATATGGTATTTTGTGGGTGAAGGAGTTGGAGAAAGTGAGTGTAATGGACCCGAGGTGATGTTTAATAATAGAAGATACAAGTTAAATTGACCAGCTCTTGTGTGTCTCCACATTTAATGGAATAGAATGTGAGATGGTGAAAAATTTCATACTAATTTTATTTCACATTTAACAATTCTAAGTTTTTTAATACACAGAACATGTAAAATTTGCCTAATTAAGAGGCTCTCTTTTTAAAAATTAAATATAAATTAGGCCTTCTCTAGGAACTCTGCTGTTGTGAGTGCTTTTTCCTCATTCAGTGCTGTTAAGGCAACATAAGCTGCTAGCACCCATATCTTTTTTCTGTTATGAATAACATAGGGTGCAAAACTCACCCACATACTTCTCACAAAAAAAAAAACCCAAAAAACAAAACTTAGCATACACTGACATGTACTCAGCCTACAAAGCAGAGGATGAGATTTTTTTTGACTAATAGTTTGTCAGCTCTGGATTGTTTAGAGAGGAGAGAGGAACAAGAAGTGTAGATTCCCTGAAGTAAAAGGCCATCAAAATTCCAGGACCTGAGGAATAGTGTGCCTGACTGAATACCTTAACACCTTCCCCCCGAAATCCAGAATCACATGAGGAAGTCAGCATACTTCCATTAGTAAATAATGTCACAACCTGGGGATTGGAGGGAAGGACTTTAAAATGACACAAGGGACTCTAATTGTTCCTGCACTTATACACATACATACACCTACCACCCTCTACTGAGAGTCCCGCATCCCCTGATCCCAGGGAAGGGAGAGGTACGGAGAAGTTAATGAATTAGGTGCTTCTCAGAATTTGGATCACATCAAGTTGTTTAGAAAAATTAAAAAGAGAGAAGGGGAAGGACATTTTTAAAGAGAAAGTCATGAAGATAGAGTTAAAATAAAATAAATTAAAACAAACATAACATGTAACAATGGTAGACTATGTTTACCTTTAAGAAAAACTGATACTGTCCTTTCTCTTCTCATTAAACTGTGAAAAATTTCATCACCTGGTCTGTGGCCTAGGACTTAGGAGCTACTAATCAAGTGATATAATTAACTTGAACAATACTATGATGATTTAAAATTAAAAATTAGGATGTTAGCCTATTGCAGCTCAAAGTTAATTCTTGTCTGATAGTAAGCACTGCTGCAGAATAATAATTTTAATTAATTTTAGGTTTAACTAGAGAGGCTTATAGAAAATTTGAACACAACTGAGAAAGCAACCCAAATCAGTTTCAGTAGGTGCTCATGAAGGTGGGTGGTATGGTATACATTGCCATATTGAATTACTGTATTCACAGATAACAGTTCTCTTGAGATTGTGGAATATATATGCTGAAATCTCGAAGAATGATTTAAGGCCTTGCCACTCCATGTATAATCTAGGGCCTACCTATTGTTAGCAGCACTTGGGAGCTGTGGAAATGAAGAATCTCAGGGCCCACCCCAGATCTGCTGAATTAGAACCTGCATTTTAACAAGATCTCCAGGTGATTCACATGCATCATAAACTTGGATACTGCTTTAGGGGCCCTTTCTGAAAGGCAGGGTTTCAATTAGGTAATTTCCACATAGCCTTTGTCTTATCTAATTAAATAGTGTGATAAGTGAGAGGATTATTAGAGAAAAAAGGTTGTTAAAAATAGCAACTAAAACGAGCCCAAAAGTGTAGTACAGAGGGGCTTTAAGACCAATAGTAATGATAATATGACATAATTGGCTTATCAATTAGATAGAAATTGGTATATGTAAAGGAATTGGAAATTGTTTTTAAGGCTTATCTTTTTCAGGATTTTTTTTAAGTCAATTTAAAAATATTGGTTCTAGAGGGAGTGGAAGGGAGGAAGAGAGGGAGAGAAACCTTGGTTGGTTGCCTCTTGCATGCGCTGTGACTGGGGACTGAACCCGCAACCCAGGCATGTGCCCTTACCAGGAATCAAACTGACTAACTTCAGGTTTGCGGAATGATGCCCATCCAACTGAGCCACACCAGCTAGGGCTTCAGGAGTAGTTTTATTTTGAGTAAAATTGCAAATAGAGGAACATTTTTTAAGCAGGAAGAAATGTGCATCTCAGGTTTTGGAATACACAGTAGCAAGCATGGAATTTTCTAATGTTTGAAGTTATTTGTTCCACCCCTCACTCCTCTTCCAGCCCAGCCAGCTTCAAGGCTCTGTTTGCAGTGAATATTTTGAACATGAGGACTCTGCTCTGTTTGGGGATGTCTAGCAATGGAGAGATCCTCACTCCCTCCCTGTTTGTCCCTTTTCCCATCTCCCCTTCCCCCTCATCCCCTCCTTTTTTTTTTTTTTTGGCAGATAGCTCTCTGCAGATAGTTTCACTGTTAGTGTAAATTTAAGCTTCTTGACAACAGTACTAAGATTCTTAAGGACTTTGTCCAGTAGTTACACAAAGACTATTGCTTACTTTTAAAGGCAGCTTGAAGGGCATAAGTTTAAATCTGCTGAGTGGAATTACTATCTGTAAGAATCACAGTGGAATTTCTAGTAATAGATATTTAAATATGTAATCATTCCTTTTATGTTTGTATATAGGGTTCAGAGTCTTTAGTGCCCTGTAATTAAGAATTCCCTTAAGGACGCTTACCTGCAAGCATATTGTTCAAAACTGACTTGCTTACTCCTGTACTAGAATTCTTTCCCTTATACCTGGTTGTGAGGAAGCATTAAGTACCTGACTTGCCTTCTGTGGAAGAACTAAATGATTGGAGGATCTGAGCAGAAGGGAGTCTTCATTGTGCACCTTTTTATGCCTTTTGATTTTTGAGCCCTGTGAATATGTTACTAATTAAAGAAGTAGTAAGTGTATGATCTGTGATGCCAGCACTTCCAAGCGAAAAGGGAGAAAATACGAGGGTGGATGGCATCTTGACAAAGGATAAATGCTTTTGGACATCCTGCCTACACTTTGGGTGGTGGAGTTCTTCTCTTTCTCCTTCGGCAGCAGGTAAACTTGCAAAACACTGCTAGATACCAGGTAGAAAAGAGCCTATTTGTTCATCTCCCACCTTGCGGTCTTCCGTGTAAATATCCATCTGAAAATGATTATATTTGGAGAGACAAAGCTATCTTCCAAATCTCATTCATACATCTGTTAGTCTGCAAGAGCCTGCCAAAACTGTGTCCTGAACGCTTTTAAGACCCTGCCATAATCTGTAATATGTAGCCACCATCCAGATTTTGTTTTGGAAGTAGGTTTGGTTTAGCTACTTTTGGAGGAGGTTTCCCAAGAAATTCCTGGATCAAATTAGGCCTCCTCCCTCCAGCTGCATTCACACACCAGCACAGAGGTCTGTCTTTGTTTTAATCTGGACATCTTTTAAGGGAGCAGATGTTATGACTAGTAGTTATCAAATGCCTTTAAAGTTAAAAACTGTGTAATCAATCTCTAGAGCAATAGCAGTTATAGATCATCTCTGAAATTTAAAGTTCTCATCTTAGCATTTGTTTAGGTCTTCCTGATGAAATGAGAATAGGGGGAGTGTGGAGAAGAGGTGTTTGTTTAATTTCTGTAAGGTAACTGACCATAATGGTACAGGCTGCTTCTGAACTCAAAGTGTCAGTACATGACTACCTGGATTTTGAAAGTTTGTATATAATAGCATCATTTTGATTGGATTAATTCCAGTTCAGGGGTGTGCCTTTACTTTTTCCTTTTTTTAAAATGTTACTTTTTAATTTACTTATTATCTTTATTTTATTTTTTTCCATTAACATTTAGTCCCCTTACACCCCTCCATCCCCAGCAATCACCACACTGTTGTCCATGTCTGTGAGTCCTTTTTCCTTTTGTTCAATTGCTTCACCTTTTCTCTTCCCCCTCCACCAGCTGTCATCCTGCTCTGCATCTATGAGTCTGTCCTCATTTTCCTTATTAGTTCAGCTTGTTTATTAGATTCCACATGTAAGTGAAATCATATGGTGCTTGTCTTTCTCTGACTGGCTTAGTCACTTAGCATAATGTTCTCCGGGTCCATCCATGCAGTCACAATGGGTAAAGTTTTCTTTTTTATGGCCTAGTAGTATTCCACTGTGTAAATACCCCATAGTTGTTTTACCCAGTCATCTACTAATGGATACTTGGGCTGCTTCCATATCTTGGCTATTATAACTAACGTTGCAATGAACATAGGGCCTCTTATGTTCTTTTGAGTTAGTATCTGGGGTTCCTTCAGATATGTTCCCGGAAGTGGGATCACTGGGTCAAAAAGCAGATCCAGTTTTAATTTGTTGAGGTATCTGTTTACTGGTTTCCACAGTGGCTGTACCAATCTGCATTCCCACCAGCAGTGCAAAAGGGTTCCCCTTTCTCCACATCTTCGCCAACACTTGTTTGTTGATTTATTGATGATACCTGTTTTGGCAGGTGTGAGATGATATCTCATTGTGGTTTTAATTTGCATTTCTCTGATGACTAGTGACATTGTGCATCTTTTCATATGTCTATTGGCCATCTGTGTGTCCTCTTAGGAGAAGTATCCATTCATTTTTAATGGGTTGTTTGTTTTTTTGCCCATTTTTAATTGGGTTGTTTGCCCATTTTTAATTGGGTTGTTTGTTTTTTTGGTGTTGAGTTTTATAATTTCTTTATAAATGTTGGATATTAACCCCTTATCAGATGTATAGGGGAGTATGTTCTCCCATTCTCTGGGTTGTCTTTTTATTTTGTTAATTATTTCCTTTGCTGTGGAAAAACTTTGTAGTTTAATGTAGTCCCATTTGTTTATTTTTCCTTTTGTTTCCCTTTCCTGGGAAGATACATCCAATAATACTGCTATGAGCAATGTCCAAGATTTTGGTGCATATGTTTTCTTCTAGGATTTTTATGATTTTGGGTCTAACATTTAAGTCTTTAATCCATTTTGAATTTATTATTATGTGTGTTGTAAGAAGGTGGCCTAGTTTCATTATTGTGCCACATATCTTCCCAGTTCTCCCAATACCATTTATTGAATAAACTATCTTTAGCCCACTATATGTTTTTGCCTCCATTGTCGAATATTAATTGACTGTAAAGGCGTGGGTTTATTTTTGGGCTCTCTATTCTGTTCCATTGACCTATGTGTCTGTTTTTATGCCTGTACCAGACCTTTTTGATTACTGTGGCTTGACAGTATAGTTTGATAATTGGTAGTGTGATTCCTTCAACTTTGTTCTTTCTCAGGATTGCTATTGCTGTGTGGGGCCTTTAGTGGTTCCATATAAGCTTTTGAATTATTTGTTCTAGTTCTGTGAAATATGTCATTGGAATCTTGATAAGAATTGTGTTGAATCTGTAGATTGCTTTGGGTAGTGTGGACATTTTAATGATGTTAATTTTTCCTATCCATGAACACAGTATTTCCACTTATTTGTACCTTTTTCTATTTCTTTCTTTAGTGTCTCATAATTTTCTGAGTACAGGTCTTTTACATCCTTGGTTAGGTTTATTCCTATGTAGTGTATTCTTTGTAAAGCAATTGTGAATGGGATTTTTTTTTCTCAATTTCCCTTTCTGTTTATTATTGGTATATAAAACTGTAACTGATTTCTGGATATTAATTTTGTATGCTGCTCCTTTGCTGAATTCATATATCAGTTCTACTAGTTTCTTGGTGGAATCTTAGAGGTTCTCTGTGTACAATATCATGTCATCTGCAGATAATGACAGTTTTCTGTCTTTTCCAGTTTGAATGCCTTTTATTTCTTCTTGTCGTCTGATTGCTATGGCTAGAACTTCCAGTACTATGTTGAATAAGAGAGATGAAAGCGAACATACTTGTCTTGTTCCCAGTCTTAAGGGGAACGCTTGTAGTTTTTGCCCATTGAGTATGATGTTGGCAGTGGGTTTGTCATCTATGGCTTTTATTATGTTTAGGTATGTTCCCTCTAATCCCATTTTGCTGAGAGTTTTTTTTTTTTTTATCATAAGCGGGAGCTGGATTTTATCAAATGCTTTTTCTGCATCCGTTGATAGGATCTTGTGGTTTTTATCCTTTATTTTGTTGATGTGGTGAATCACATTTATTGATTTTTACGAATGTTGTACCATCCTTGCATTCCTAGAATAAATCCCACTTGATCATTGTGCATCTTTTTGATGCATTGCTGTATTTGGTTTGCTAATATTTAGTTGAAGATTTTAGTGTCTATATTCAGCAGGGAGATTGGCCTGTAATTTTCTTAAATTGTTATGTCTTTATCTGGTTTTGGAATTAGGAAATGCTGGCCTCGTAAACTGAATTTGGTAGCCTTCTCTCCTTTTGAATATTTTGAGGAGAGGGATTAGTTCTTGGAATGTTTGATTTAATCCACCTGTGAAGTCATCTGGTCCGGAGCTTTTGTCTGTTGGGAGTTTTTTGCTTACTGCTTCAATTTCATTAGGTGTAATCTGTGTATTCAGATTGTTTGATTCTTCCTGATTTAGTTTTGGAAGATTGTATGTTTTTAGGAGTTTATCCATATTTTTCCAGGTTGTCCAGTTTGTTCACATATAGTTGTTCATAATATTTTCTTACACCCCTTTGTATTTCTTTGGTGTCAGTTATTTCTCCTCTTTCATTTCTGATTTTATTTATTTGGGTCCTTTTTTTTTTTTCCTTGATGAGTCTGGTTCAAGATTTGTCAACCTTGTTTCCTTTCCTTTTCAAGGAAACAGCTCTTGGATTCATTGATATTTTGTATCAATTTTTTTAAGACTATTTTGTTTATTTGTGCTCCCATCTTTATTATTTCCTTTCTTCTACTTATATTGGGCTTTGTTTGTTCTTTTTCTTTAAATGTGAAGTTAGGTTGTTTCTTTGAGCTTTTTCTTGTTGTTGTTGTTGTTTTAGATAGGCCTGTAATGCTATGAATTTCACTCTTAGGATTGCTTTCTATGTGTCCCAATTTTAGATTGTTGTGTTCCCAATTTCATTTGTTTCAAGGTATCTTTTGATTTCTTCCTTGATATCCTTGTTGAGCCATTCATTGTTTAAGAACATGTTATTTAGCTTCCATGTCTTTGTGTTTTTTTCAGTGTTCTTCTTGTAATTAATTTCTAGTTTCATAGCGTTGTGGTTAGAGAAGATGCTTGATATGATTTCAGTCTTCTTAAATTTATTGAGACTTAAGTTTTGTGTCCTAACATGTGGCCTATCCTAGAAAACGTTCCATGTGCACTTGAAAGGAATGTATATTCTTCTGCTCTGGGGTAAAATGCTTTGAAGATACCAATTAAATCCATTTGGTCTAATGTGTCATTTAAGGCCACTGTCTTATAGTTGATTTTCTGTCTGAAAGGTCTATCCATTATGTCAATGGGGTGTTAAAATCCCTGACCTATTTCTGTCGATCTCTCCCCTTTATGTCCATCAAGATTTGTTTTGGATATTTAGGTGCTCAAATGTGGGTACAAAATGCTTACAAGGGTTATATCCTCTTGTTGGATTGTTCCCTTTATCATTAAGTAGTGCCCTTCTTTGTCTGTTACTCTAGCCCTGGTTTTAAAGTCTAATTTGTCTGGTATAACTACGCCACCCCAGCTTTTTTTCCTTTCCATTTGCGTGAAATATCTTTTCCATCTGTTTACTTTTAGTCTGTGTGCATCTTTTGGTCTAAGATGGGCCTCTTGGAGGCAGCATATTATGTGGGTCTTGATTTCTTATCCATTCAGGTCCTGCATCTTTTGGTTGGAGCACTTAAGTTATTTACATTTAAGGTGATTATTATTAAAACGTATTTATTGCCATTTTATTGTTAGACTATTTTCCTCTGTTTTTTCACTTTCATTATCCCCTCCATCCTCCTCTTCTTTCTTCCCCTCCATTCTTTCCCTTCCCCTTGCTCCTTCCCCTTCCCGTTAATATTTGTTGCAGTACTTTTTGGTGTTAACAAACTCCTGTAGCTTTTTCTTGTCTGGGAAGCTCCTTACTTCTCTTCAGTTTTAAATGATAGCCTTGCTGGGTAAAGTAGTCTTGATTTAGGCTCTTGCTTTTCATCACCTGGTATATTTTCATGCCACTTATATATGGCCTGAAATGTTTCTATTGAGTAACCAGGTAACAGTCTAATTGGTGCTTCCTTGTATGTAAATACTTGCTTTTTTCCTTGTGCTTGGGATTCTCTCCTTGTCTTTAAGCCTTGTCATTTTAATTATGGTGTAGTCTTGGTGTAGGGTTCTTTGGGTCCAAGTTGTTTGGGACTCTCTGAGCTCCTGGACTTGTGTGTTTTTTTTCATTCACCAGACTAGGGAAGTTTTCGGTCATTATTTCTTCAAATAGGTTCTCAATCGCTTGCTCACTCTCTTCTGGTATTCCCATGATACGGATGTTGTTACTCTTCACATTGTCCAAAATATTTCTTAAGCTCTCCTCCTTTTTAAAATGCTTTTTTCTTTTTGCTGTTCTTCCTGGGTGTTTTTTTTTCCTGCCTTGTCTTCCAAATGACTGAGTCAGTCCTCTGCTTCATCTAACCTACATTGGAAGGTTTATTCTTTCCAATGTATTATTTATTTTAGATACTGCATTCATTATTTTTGACTGGTTCTTTTAAATGCTTTCTGTGTCTTTTTTCTTGCTGTTGAGTATCTTTATAATCATTACTCTAAACTATCTGATTAATTGCTTGCTTCCATTTCATGTAGTTCTTCTGGAGAATCCGCTTGTTCTTTCATTTGGGGTCTGTTTCTTTGGCTTTCCATTTCAGCTGCTGCTTTGTATTTTCTGCCTTCACAGTTGTTAAACTGATCAGGGACATAGCCTCCAGCTTTAATCAGCAGCCTGGTTTAAACACCACAGGGTGGGGCAGAGTAATTCCTACAAGCCTGGCTGTTGCCTATCCTCAGGCTGATGGCACTTGTAGAGGAGTGCGCTGCTTAAGAAAGATGGCTTCTGCAGTATGGAGAATGACTCAGCACAGGGATCCTGACTCCTGTTCTTCAGTTCTCTCCCCAAAGCCACCAACCCAGACTCTACTCAAGCATCTCTAGTCTACTCTGCCCTCCCTCTGTCATGGTCCATGGTCAGTGGCTGCAAACGAAATTTTGTGCATTGGGCCTTTAAGAGGCTCTCTGAGTCTCTAGCCGTCTATCCCTGGCAGACAGATGCCCTGCTGTTTTTCACAACTGGTTGTTATCTGGCTTCCTTCCCCGCTCTCATACTGTAGGCTAGGGAGCCCAGCTTGGGGTTTAGACCCCTCTTCAGGGGGAGCCCCCAGCTGCTGAAGTACCCCTCTGGAATTTCGGCTGCTGCACGTGGGAGCCCAGCCAGTATTCTCGTGTCACCACCACACTCCCTACCAGTCTTGCGTTGAAGTTATAAGGCTTCTCTCCAGCTAGAGTTCAGTTGCTTATTCAGGATGATTTCGCTACAATTTAGTTCCATTTCCAGATTGGTCCTAGGAGGTAATTAGTGTAGCTTCCCCTTACTCCTCCACCACCTTGGATCTCACATGAATGTGCCTTTTATTTCATCTGCAGCTATTAGTCTTTTCATGCCTTTGTTAGAGCCTCAGTGGGAATGTAGTAATGACAAATTGTTAAAAGCTCTAACTTCTCTGTTGTTAATTTAACTGAACTTTCTCTAAATACTTTGTATGCAGAATATGAAAGATAGCTGGTCAAAAGATAGCTGGTGAATGCTTAATTACAAGTTCACATTTGAAAATAGATGTTCCCATAGGGCTATGCTTTACATATCTAATATTTAGTTTGTTACTGTTTCAGAACCCTCAGAAGACTATGAACTTATAATTTATTACTTCACTCTGGTAAAATCTGCACCTTGATAGTGAAGCCATCTTTTACCAGTTGAATTGAGTGTGAGTCACAACACTGGTATGCTGGATATATGTACCTGTGATCATATTTGGCTACTTTATAGTTATTTCAGGATAGATTGAAAAAGCATTTTCTATATGTATAAAGAATTTTATACATATGTACATCATTTAAAAACTTTATACATATGTAAAGATCATGTGATCATATTTGGCTACTTTATAGTTATTTCAGGATAGATTGAAAAAGCATTTTCTATATGTATAAAGAATTTTATACATATGTACATCATTTAAAAACTTTATACATATGTAAAGAATCTTGTATGTACATACAGGATTACTGTTTAAAAGAAATAATTACACCCTTTGTAAACTTCTGAGAAAGGTGATGTATGCTGATATGTAAAATCAACATTGGATTAGAAGTCTGTGTACTCTTCACTGAGTTTTTGCTGATAACCTTGGGCAAGTCACTTTTGCTGTGCATGCTCTGTAAAAATAAGAAAGAAGGCAATGTGTTATTTAAGGGCTCTTAATATTCTGTAATTACTTGTCTAATTTTATGTAGTTCAGGGCATGTTCATAGAAGTAGTAAATTAGGTAAAATACTTTAGTAGGTGGCTGGAACAAATTTTTGATAATCATGAAATTGAAGAGGGGGAAGGAAAAACATTAGTGTTAATAGTTTGAAGAAAAGCAACAAATTCATATTTAGGACAGATGTTCAGGCCCAGAGTGGGAGGGCCTTTAGGCGTTCTTTCAGCATTTCTTCTTGAGCTTACTCTCCCAGCCCTGAGCCAATGTATGTTATGTTTTTTTCTTTCTGCCACTCCACATTCCTCTCGCAGTGGTCACGGAGGCTCCCTCTGACACCTATCTTTTCCCCAGCTTTTAACCAATGCCTTCAAGCTGCATTAAAGCTTTTCTGGTTCCAGTGTTGAGTCCTAAACTAACATGATAAATTATGTTGACATTTAAAAAAATAGATTTATTGAGATATAATTTAAATTCCATAAAATTTACCCAAAGTTTACAATTTAGTACTTTTTAGTATATTCACAAGAAATGTGTATCCATCACATCACCACAGTCTAGTTTTGGAACATCTTCATCTCCCCCAAAAGAAATTCTGTATCCATAAATGGTATTGATTTTATCATGCTTAATGTAGATCCTTAATCACATATTTTGTACAGTAGTTGCAGACCTCTCGAACATTATTTAATAACTCAAAAGAGTGACTCTAGTGATAGAAGTTTTAGACATTGAGATAAGGGTATAGGAAACAGGTCATTTTGGTGCCCCATATTGTGCCCTAGAGATGGAATAAATGGATTACCTCATTCCTGTTTTATGAAGATTTAGGAAACTCAGTTTTGGGGAAAGCTTCTTTTGTTTCTTAGGGTTCTGTGGCTGGCCAGTAAGACCATGAAAGAACAGTGATAAGGAGATGTGTTCCAGACTTAATGTATTTAATTAGCAACTGAGACTGAATGCTTATCTGCATTATGAATAGTGAAATCATTACCACCTGTCTGTACATGTACATGTCTAGCCTATGTAGGTCTTTACATGTAGTAACCTATAAACACTCATTATAGGCCCTTTAAATGATACAAATGAGAAAAATTATATTCCTATATGTATTTCCTTCATTTTGATTATTTCTTTGCATTTGTCATCTGTTTGATTTATTAGCCTGTTATTAACTGTTAGGATCAGTTTATTTTGTAGGTTTTTAATGAAATTGTAAATTAGCTTTTTTTTTAGTTATAATTTCTTTAAAATAGCATTTATTGATTTTAAGAGTGTACTTTGATGAGTTTTGACATATGTATACAGTTGTGTAATCAGCACTACAATCATGATCTATATACATATCTATATATACCTGTGTGTGTGTGTGTGTGTGTGTGTGCGTGTGTGTGTGGCATTTCCATCATCCTGAAAGGTTTCCTTAAACCTCCTTGTAATCATCCTCTCCTTTATCTCTGATCCCTGACAATCACTGACCTATTTTCTATCACTTATCATTTTTCCTTCTCAAAAAACTCCTATCAGTGGAAGTGTGCACAGTATTTAGTCTGTGTCTGTCTTCTTTCAGTTAGCATAATATCTTGGGGACTGATTTATTTTGTTGCATATTTTAGTAGTTTGTTCCTTTTCATTGTTTTCCATTGTATGGATTCAGGACATTTGGGTTGCTTTCAGTTTTGGATTATTTTGAGTTAAGCTACTGTGAACATTTAAGTATAGATTATTGTATTGACATGTGTTTGAATTTTTCTTTCATAAATACACCAGAGGCATTTCTGTAATGTATCTAGGATAAAGTTTGGCAAGTGTATATTTAAGAAACTGCCAAACTGTTAAGTGGCTATAGCATTTTGCATTCTTACCAGTAATGTATGAGAGTTCAAGTTGCTCCACATCCCTCTCAACACTTGCTGTTGTCAGTCTTTTCAAATATTGGCCATTCTAGTGAGGCGTGGTGATATCCCATTATGATTTTAATTTGCATTTCCTTAAGGTTTGTGTTTCATGGTTGTGGATCTACACTTTGTGTCACTTGTGTTAATAGCTCCAAATAGGGCAAAGCCTTGTGGGGTTCTACCCCTAGATTTTATTACCATTTTGCTTTGTAACCTTTATGTGCTCAGGACATAATTTCTCAACAATTAGCACAATTATTTTATATTAATTGGTTTTCTTGGTTGTTTAGAAATCTGTTATATGTAAAATATTATGATTAGATTATATCATTCAGATAATTCTTTGTGATTGTACCTTCATGTAAATTTTCAAAATGGTTTTAACCTTTTTAACAGTTAATTAAGGGATACATAGCTATATTCATATCATGTCATTTAATTTTTTTGGTGAAACTATAATATGAAAGCTGAAAATATAAAAGAGAAGATATCCTTAAGTTTTGACATTGTATAATTGGGATATAATAATACTTTGAGGCAAATTTTATAGAAATACTCAGAATTGAGATTTTTGGTCTAGTACGCTTCAGTACGTTAAAGGGCTACTGGGCGGGCAGTAGTGGGGTGCTGCCGCACGCTGTGTAATGCACATAGCCCAGCGCTATTGGAGAGATTGCATCTTGTTACCAAAAAGTAGAGGGAGACATTTGGTAAAGTGTATGAACAGCCAAATTTGGTTATCTTCACTCTTAACACTTTATTGCCCTGATGGAATTTTTTCTTTTCTGTTTGAAACTGATTTTTAATCTTTATGTAATGAAGCGTTAGGGTCCAGAAATTCTAACTTGAATGTCAGTCAATAAAGAGCCTTTGAGAAACTAGGGGAGGGGAATGGATATATCAGACTTGGCCACCCTCTAGTGGCTGCTATGATCATCCTGCAACTTCAGCTGATCCTCTTTTTGTATAAACCCGGAAGGATAATGGCTGAGGGGTTTGTTGTTTCTGTAGAATTTTCATTTGTACCACAGTGTAAAATATCTTGACTGACAACTTTAGTATGGAGTTTTTAAAAAAATAATCAACATTAGCTATCTGGGTAATATGATTATGGATGACTTCATTTTCATAATTTATATAATACTTTTTTGTATTCTCTGAATTGTATTCATTTAACTTTTTGTTTCAGTTGTTGAAAGCCAGGGAAATAAAGACGGAGACTGAGAAGCAAGAAAGCTCCCTTACTTATGTGTCAGGTTCTGTTAAATACATCTGATCCTTAAAATACGGATTTGAGTTACATTGATTCCTACGTACAGGAGTTATCTATGTGCTACGGCCTGTATTTCACTCATCCTTGTTTGGGATTTTACTAGAACACTGATCATTATCTAATGCTTCTGTAGCACAGAGTCCTTGCTGACTGCATTCCTCAGAATGTTCTTTCACTCTCCTTCAATCTTGCCAAGTAAAGTCCTCTTTGCCCTTTAATGACTACCTGAAATACTACTTTATTTTAGAACCACTAACCATTCCTGTGACTCTTCAAAGTAAATATATTCTGTGTTCTTGTTAGTCTTAAAACATTTTTAATATAGTACTTACTGCCTTCTGCTCTGGTTATATGGTGCCTATTTCCTGCTTTGATATGATCTTTTTACATCCTATAGCCCCAGAACAGCACACAGAAAGCAGACAATAAGTATTTAACTAAAACCACATGTTAAAAGCTTTTGCTTTGCAATTTGATTGTACTTTTCCTGTTTATTTTCCTTTGGTTGAAATTGTAACATACTTTGCTAGAAGCAGTATTTCAAATGGTGTGTTGGTGCCTAGTCCCTATGACTGATTTCAAAACTTTGATGCACATCTGCATAAAAAACTCTGGGTAGCTTTTAAAATCCCAGTGCCTAGACCATGCTTCATACTAATTTAATCAAAGTATTTGGGATAGGAGCAAAGCATCAGTATGTTTTAAAACATCCCCAGATGATTCCAGTATAAAGCAGAGTTTATGAACCACTGTGCTATTTAACCTATAATGCATAGATGCTAAATTCCTGCCATTTAAAACTTCTCTTTTTATGGGAAACGCCTTTCCAAGCTAGGTGTAAGAGGATTTGATGGCTTAAGAACTATAAATAATTAACAGGCTTATCATCTAGATATTTGTTATTAAAAGAGGTATTTGTTCAGTTTACTCTCAAATGGTCCCAAAAAGAGAGAGAAAAAATGAATGATAAAGTAAATTGGGCAGAAAATGTAAAAAATTGGTGAATCTTGTAAAAGCATTCCTTGTGTTAGACTTGTAACTTCTGTAAAAGTTTTTAAAAATATTATAATACTAAGTTCTGTGAAAAAGGTAATTATTAACTCAGATTTCTAATTGGTAAAATATTTAGGGAGATTTTTTGTTTTTAATTTTTAAAAACAGGGATGAGCAGAGTCCATCTGGCTTTAGTCATCTCTTCATTCATATTGTCATTTATCTGAAAGTCTCTTCTTCCTGTGGCCCTATTTTCCAGAGGATGAAGTCATTTCCTTTTATTCTATGCTCAGGATACAGAGAAGGTAGTATGTAGTCAAGCATCTACCCACTTCTCTTTCTGCCTCTTTCTTCTGCTTCATAGGCACAAAATACTGTTCTCTCAAAGATGCCTAAAGGTGATGCAGGTACAATTCTGCAAATTCAGGAAATAATTATTGAGGTTTTCTAAATACAAAGCAATTTGCTGGTTGCTGTGTGTGTCTTTGATTCATTAATTCATTCATATATGGAGTGCATGATTTTCCCATAGGAGGATTTTGACTGTATTTTAAATTAAATTTTTAGTTGGAAGACACCTTTTTTCTATAGCTGTTTAAAAAATAAATAAATAATATATATTTATAAATATTTGTATAAATAATAAAAAATAATAAATAAATAATATATATATAGATAAATATTTAAATATATATATTTATTCTGGAGACACAGGAGAGGGGGATACACATGTGAGATAGACAGACAGACAGAAAGGCATTGATAGGTTGTCTCCCACATGCACCCTTGACCATGAACCAAACCTGCAACCTAGGGACTGAGAATTCCCTGACTGAGAATCGAACCCAAGATCTTTTGGTTCACGGACAAACTTCAACCAACTGAGC
Source organism: Pteronotus mesoamericanus (assembly GCF_021234165.1). Lineage (NCBI taxonomy): Eukaryota > Metazoa > Chordata > Mammalia > Chiroptera > Mormoopidae > Pteronotus > Pteronotus mesoamericanus. The sequence continues at coordinate 7,911,560 of NW_026555085.1, forward strand.
CACACAGGTCAGGGCCAGAAGAGACCTTTGATCATTGAATTTAACTTGCTTTTTACCAGTGCAATGCCTAAGACTGGTAGATGAAAATACATTATTTAAGGCCTCAGGGGAAGGGGAGTATGTGTTTTACTCTTTCTCTTTTATAGAATTCAACATTGAATATTTACTTTTAGGAAAAACTTTTATATCCATTTTTATGTTACATTTGTGTTCCTGATCCATAATTAGTTAATTGTGCCGTTGTTTCTTTTTTAAAAATGGTGGCTAGTAATTCTGCAAACATGCTCAATATCTTTACTAATCAGGGAAATGCTACTTAAAATGAAAATGAGATACTTTCATACCCATCATATTGACAAAAATTAAAATGTCTGGCAATATCAAGTGTTGGAGAGGATGTGTGGGTCTTGCTGTTGGTAGGAGTATGGATTGAACATCAGTTTTATGAGCAATTTGGCAATATTTGATAAAGGTACCACTCCTTTTGGCCTGGCAGTTCTACTTCTAAGTCTATACCCTGGAAATGCTGTAATGTTTATGCAAAGGAGACAGGTACAGAAGTGTTTGTATTAGTGGAAAAATTAGAAACAAGCTGTCTAGCATCAGGTGAAAAGATTAATTGTAGTTTGTTCATATACTGGAATACTATGCTGTGATTAGCATGGGATAGATCCCATTAACATGGTTGACTGGTTTGACTGTTTGTGTATTATGCCATTATATAAAGTTTGAAAACATGTAAAAATCATACTTTCTATGAGTGATTGTAGAAATTAAGTTTTAAAACTTGCCTTGGTATGCAAATCCTGAACCAAATTTAAGATAATGGTTACCTATGGGAAAAAGAGAGGCAATACGATTGGGGAAGGAGTACATATAAGCCTTCAACTTGACCTGTAGTGTTTTATTTCTTTTTATGACTCTGAAGCAAATATAGTGAAATGTTAAGATTAGACAAAAATGGATAGCAGATCATCATGTTATTCTCTATAACTTTCTGTATATTTACAAAACATGATTAGACACATTCAGGGTAGTATGTTTAAAGGTGGCATAAAAAAGTTCTTTTGTTTTTTTTCCAGAAGATGGCTTTAGTTGCACTTAGTTGTCTTTAACTTCATTTGAAACAATTTTGTTAGATTGTATTGTGGCAGCTGTCATATCAGTGTGCATTTAAAAAAAATTATGAAAGTTCACCAATTATGAAAATTGGTGAATTTTCGTGCAGCCATTTTAATATTGAAGGTGGAAGAAAATAATCAACATTTTCAGCATATTATGCTTTATTATTTCAAGAAAGGTAAAAATGCAGGTGAAGCACACACACAAAAAGATTTGTGCAGTGTATGGAGAAAATACTGTGACTGATCAAACCACTCAAAGGTGGTTTGTGAAGTTTTGTGCTGGAGATTTCTTGCTGGAGGATGCTCCATTCACTGGTGCATCGGGATGATCGAGTAGACCAGTTGAAGTTGATAGCTATCAAATCGAGACAATAATTGAAAACAATCTACTTTATACCATGCAGGAGATAGCCAACATACTCAAAATATCCACATCAATAAAGTTGGCGAAAATGAAAAATGTATCTTTTATTTTATGGAAATAAAAAACCTAACAGACTGTTTGGCTAACACAATAGAATAGCAGACCACCTCTTGCATATATAATCCTGAGACTAAAGACAGTTTTTCAGAATTTAGGTTTTAGAACCAAATATATGTGGGTTAGAGTGTCAGTTTACCTACTTTTAACTGCCTGACTGTGGGCTTTCTTATGCTCATTTGTGAATGAGCAGTGAAATTTACCTCCCGGGTGGGTTGTGAGATTAAAAAAAAAAGTTTGCGACAGGTAGCAATCACTCCATATATGATTGTTACACTTAGCTTTTAACCACACAGATTAAGTAATTCTAATTACGAGGACCCATTGTTCTATAGAGAGTCCTTGAGCTGTGGAGACAGTGTATTAAATACACATTATTGCTTGTTTCATTGTATGACTGGTGTAATTAATAGTTTCTGAAATACAAAGTCCATGCCAAAACCTAGCGACCACGCTAGAATTCTGTTTCCCTGCAGCCTTAATTATGAATGATCATTGGTTAACATTATTGTACATTTCCTCTTAGATAACCTTGCTTTTTAAAAGGATAAGGCTTAAAAATAGATCAGTTGCAGTTTTTTAGCAACTGAAATCTCCATGCTTAGTGAATTTGTCAGTGAAAACTCTTAATAAACACAGGTAAAAATATATTAAAACAAATACAGGTACAACAGATGAAGTGGTATTTCATGGACTGAAAAAAGGTGTGTGTTTTTTTTGTGAAGATGATATTTTTGGTGATTTTTTTCCCCTCGATACTCATTCATTCCTTCATTCCTCACCCAAGGACATATTTATTTATTGATTTGAGAGAAAGAGAAACCTCAATATGAGAGAGAAGCATTAATGTGAGAGGGAATCATTGAAGAGTTGCCTCCTGTAAACACCCCAACCAGGATCGAACCTACAATCTAGATAAGTGCCCTGATCGGGAATTGTACCCACAACCTTTTGGCGCATGGGACAACATTCCAGTCAATGGAGCCACCTGACCAGGGCTTTTCCTTGACTTTTTTAAAAAAAAGATTTTATTTACCTATTTTTAGAGAGAGAGGAAGGGAGGGAGAAAGAGAAGGAGGGAAACATCAGTTGCCTGTCTCATGCACTTTGACTGGAGACTGACCCTGCAGCCCAGACGTATTCCTTGACCCGAATCAAACCCAAGACTTTTCACTTTGCTGAAAGATGCCAGACCAACTGAGCCGTGCCTGTCAGGGCTTTGTCTTGATTTTTAAATACAGGATTACTGTTAATATATTTTTTAACTGTCTTCTGAGAACTGGCTTTACAGATCTCTAGAAAGGTTGTATTTATAAACCACACTCAGACATCTAGGGGTGGCCTCCTTCCTTACTGTGTGTAGAAGAGAGAAGGCGCAGAACTTTCCTTTTTCTTTTTAAACTGTTCTAATATTTTGTAAGCTGACATTGCTTGCCATCTTGTCAAATTGATCATATTGAGAGGTGGGTGGGAGTACATTGATATTGGAGAAGCCTTCATTTTAAAAGACTAGCAGTGGAAGGATCAAAGGTGTTTTGGAGTTGTGGGTATGTTTGGGCAGATGCCCAAAGTGCAAGGCTAATTGAGGGAATGGCTCTTTGAGTACAGGATCAGATTTCTTATGCAGCCTCTCCCAATGGATTGATCACGTCTAGGAATTCCAGCACAAAAGGTAACTTACAATTCACAGAGAGGCAGGAGGTTTTGGGATAAAGCACAGGAGGAAGAACAACTGTGGGGGAGATCTGGGCAGGGCTGTTTGGCATTCATTAGAAGCACTGCCTTTGCATTCCACAGTGACTTCAACTGGTAGTTGAAGCTAGTTATTAGTGTGCCCAGTGAGCCATGCATTCCTGAGGTAGCTCAGTGTTTTTAAAATAAAGTCTGAAAGCTTGATCTGCTTAGTTCCACTAAACTACTGTTCATATTTTTTCCTGAAGGCACTTTAGCAGAGCCTGTCTTTTCATTTCGTGAGCCTGTCCTTTCATTTTGTGAATATTAAACTGCAAAGTAAATGATGTTCTAAAGGTGAACACCCATTTTAGAATTTCTGTATTTGATACTTGAGAAATTGAGGTGGGGTTTGTGTCTCACTGAAGAGAAGTACTGTTCTTCTCATTAAACAAAAAACAAACCCATAAATTTCTACATGTACATTTTTGTCTATCTTCCAAGGAACTTCCTTCATCTTTTACTTTCCTAGCCAAAGATATGGGCCTGTTTGGTTTTTTCTATCTGCTGTTTCTTTATGGAAATAGGTGTTGCGTATATTTTCTCAAACAATAGAAAGTAACATTCATATCACCATTCTTGGATCTCTGGTTTTGGGCTTTGTCCCCTATCCCTCAAGTCTCTATCCTTTTATTTTCAAAAATGTGCTTTTCCAGCATTTCTGGAAAACTGATTATAATTATTTATCTTATTCTGCCTCCCCTTGCCTTCCCCCCAGCTTCCTTTTGCAGTCCTTGGTGCACTGTAATGGCTGAAAAGCCAGTAATCTCAGTGGAATATGAATTTAGCATGTTTATATGTGACTTTCAAAATAAGATGGATTATATAATGTCACTTATAACCTGTCTCCTAAGTAATTAAAACATACCATAATAGTTTATATGGTGGTTTTTAGCCTTGTCATCCATAATCTTTATTATAAAAGGGATCCACAGACACTACATATTCCTTTAATGTCTTCATATGAGTAAATAAGAAAACACTTTAGTTTGCATTTTGAAATAAAATACTTTAAAATATTATACCTTGCTAAGGGAAGTCAGTCAGAGAAAGACAAGCAGTGTGTGATACCAATTATATGTGTAATCTAAAAAACACAAACTCAGAGAAACAGAGTGGTGGTTACCAGGGATTGGGAGGTGGAGGAGAAATGGGAAGATACTGATTAAGGGGTACACACTTCCAGTTACAAGATTTACAAGTTCTGGAGATTTAATGTACAGCATGGTTACTATAGCTAATGATACTGTATTATATGCTTAAATGTTGCTAAGAGGGTAAATCTTAAAAATGCTCACCACAAGTAGGTAATGGAAGTTATGTGGCAAGAAGAAGGTGTTAGCTAATGCTGTGGTGGTAATCATTTTGTAAGATATAAATGTATCAAACCAACCAGATATAACTTACTAGTGTTTTATGTCAATTATATCTTAATAAAGCTACAGATAAAATACTACTTTTTGTAACACATAAATGCTTACAATTAAGCTCTTATATGTTCTTTTTTCACTACCTTTACAAAGCATATATATATATATTTTTTTAAGTGTAAACAATGATTTTTCAAACAGGAAGTACACACATTCTGCAAAATCTTAAAACAGGTGCAAAGACTCGAGTCATACCGCCTTGGTTCAAATCCAGGCTCCTCTACTCACCAGCCATGTGGCTTCATCAGGTTCATTGATTTCTTCAAGCCTCAGTTTCTCACCTCCAAAATGAGGATAATAATAGCACTTACCTCACAGAGTGGTCGTGAAGCTTAAAACAAGTGGCTATGAAGTTTAAAACTATGACAATGGAAACATTGAAAAGACAGCTGTAAGAGGGGAAGGGGGCAGGGGGGCAGGTGGGAAGGTGGGGACTGGCTGAAAGGTGAGGGGGTTAGCCAAAGAACATGCATGGATCACGCATGGACATGGATAGCAGTGTGGGGATTGCCTGAGGTGGGGGGCGTGGGTGGAGGGGAGCAAGAAAATTGGGACAACTGTAATAGCATAAACAATAAAATATTTAAAAAACAAAACAAAACAGGTGCAAGAGTCTACAGCACGAAAAAATAATCTGTGTGAGACACTGATCCACACAGTTTATGGATACTCGTTTGGTTTTTATATTTAGAAATTCTTCGATACCTTGATCTTTTCACTCATGTTCTGGACGTCATTTTGTACCAGTACAAATAGAGTTGAAATTGAGTCATTCTTTTTTTATGGCAGCATAATCTTAAATTATACTATAATTAATTTTACCAGTTCTCTGTTGTTGGATGTTTAGATTCTCCCCTCTCCCCTCAAGGCTTTTACTAAGACAATGTTGCAGTTATTGTCTAAGTACATTGGGCACTTGGCACATGCGAGATTTTACCTGTAAGATGAAGTCCTGGAGTAGAATTGATTGGTCAAAGGTGTACAAATTAAATGTACACTTTTAATTTTGACATTACCAAATTGCTCTCCATAGATTGCAGCAATTTTTACTCCCAGTAGCAGTGTTTGAGACTATCATTTAGTCTGCTCTTTTGGCAACAGAGAACAAACCTTTTGATCTTTGCCAATCTAAATGATTTTTTAAAATGGTACCTTTATTTTGCTTTAGTTCATGTATTTTTTGGTTGAACATCTTCCTGTACTGTTTAAAGAGTGATTTAGATTTCTTTTCTGTGAATTGTCCTTTTATGTCCTTTGTCCATTTTTCTTTATTTGTGGGAACCCTCCCATATTAAGGAAATTAGACCTTTATATTTGCTATACTGTGTACTGCAAAGATTTTCCCCAGTTATTTGTAATTTGACCATTTATTGCATGTATCGTAATACAGAAAGTTTTTATTGTTGCATAGTCAGATTTATCAAATTTTGCTTTTATGGCTTCTGGGTTTTGTCTCAGATAGAAAGGCTGTCCCTTCTCGGAAATTGAAAAGAAAGATTTATGTTTTCTTTAATACTTTTTTGGTTTTCCTTTTTATGTTTAGTATCTGTCAATAAACATACCTTAAAATTAATATCAAAATGTACCATTTTTGGTTTTCTCATAATAGCCTTTGCTGTTTAATTGTGGGGTGGCCTGTACGGCATAGACTGTACATCCAGACAGACTAATAGTCAAATCATTGCTGTTACCCGTTTTGTGAGGTGGGCAGATTAATGTATCTAAGTCTCTGTTTTCTCATATGTAAGATAAGGATAGTTGTACCTACCTCCAGGATAGTTATGAAAATTGGATGATAATGTATGTATTAGTTATATTCTTATAGCAGAGTGTCACAATTTATAATTCAACACACATTAGTTTTCTCCTCTCCTTGACCTGTATGTCATGGTCACAGGTGAAAAAATTAAAAAAGGTAGAATCCGTTGATGATAAAAAAAGTTCCAGATTATCTCATACAATATTATACTATAGTGTTATACTTTGGTGTTAACAAACATATTTCTGACATACTCCGTTCATTGCATCATTTATAAATAAATAGTAGCATTTGTTTTCTAAAGAGAAAGCAGTTGCAAGTTTATATGTTATAGCAAGAAAGCTACACAGTGGCATGTGGAAAAAAATTTTTTTAATACTCTTAAAGAGGAGGTTAGAAAACACATCTTATTTTGCCCCTTTCCCCATTACACAGTCTGTTATTGTCCAGATTGCTGTGGGCCTTCTCACCAAATGAGTTTTGTATCTCTAAGTTAATTTTCTGCCAGAATCACTTCAGTCTGATGGCTTTGGTGTTTGTGTATCCATTAAGCACACTGCCAAGATACTCCACTACCTTCCACCTCTCCCATTAAACAGCTGTCAACAGTGTTACAGAGCTACTCCCTTGCTCTGCATTAATTGTATGGAGCCACAGGATGCAATGTAAAAGGGTCCGTAAAGGAGTTACATGGAACTGGTTTAAGTATCATACAAGGTAAACATAAATCCTCTTATCAGTTGGGTCTAATTTATTAGTGTTACGTACTTACATGAGTAGAAAGGATATAGGAGAAAGTGAGTTTCACTGTCTAAATTCTGTTTCTTGGTTAACCTTTTCCCCTTACTTCAACAACTTCCACCAGGAAAATTCAGCAGTTCTGAACAAGCACATATTGGCAGAGACTCGGGTAAGAAGCTCTCATTAAAGTTGTGTATAGCACCCTGCAGAGCTTTACAATTGGTTTTGAAATGAAAATCTGTTCGATTAGAGCAAATATTATCCTAGCTGTGGTGATAAGTAATGTGGAGAAGATTAACAATTTGTGCATGAAAACCAGTAATTATTGGCTGCTTTTGTGCCCTTTCTAAATAGGTGGAGGTGAGAGAGGTGGCAAGGAGGAAAGACAGACCATGCTCTTCATATCTATATGCTTACCTTCTTCATATGAATTAATGATTCCTTAGCTCTTTCTCCCTTGATAAAACCAAGGAAGCCTTAAATTTCGTTTTTACCCCCAGAGACTAGAAAGTGGGGTGGAGCCTGAAAGGAGGAGGGGTTAGGAAAAAACCACCTTCCGTATGTAACTTAAAAGATTTTCATTTTGGTCTTCACCTTGGCAGTGTAGTTTTTCTCTTCCCTTTTCCCTGGTTAAGTTGTGGAATCATGATCGTTCCTCTTGGGGCGGATGTCCAAAGGCCAATGGGTGAAAAAATGGTGGTAGAGGTAATGCCATTCCTCTTGCCCTGCTACATGTATCATTAAAAAGGTAAAATTGAGTCGAGCAGCTGTTAAACCCTTAGATTCCCTGACTCAGAAGGGCTGCCCGAGATAGTCCGTGCTTCCTCATTGAGCTGCAGGTGTCTTGTTTTCTGAGCCCTTCAAGTGTGAGGCAGGGAGAGTCACACCTGCACTCTTCTGAAGCATTGTGTGCCCTAGCAAAGAAAGGCAGGTTTAGATGAATACACCAATCCTTAAACATAGGTCTCTATGACATAGTACACTTATAATGGTAACAACACCATTCTAATCCTGTGATTTGGAAATCAAGCTCTTGGTATCAGGACTAGTTAGGTGGTGATTGTTTGAATGTGGTATCCTGTAAACCCTTGCTATTCAAAGTATGACTTTCAGACCAGCAGCATCCTCATCACCTGGAAGCTTGTCAGAAATGCAGAATTTCAGCCACTGCCCCAGGCTTACTAGCTACTTAATCATAATCTGCATTTTAACAAGACCCCCAAGTTATGCGAATGCACATTAAACTTTGAGAAGCTCTGCTATGAACCATAGCCTGCATTTTAAAAATTAGCATCTATTACATCTTCCCTTTGTCGAAAGTAGGCAAGAATGTTTTAAAAAAGAATAGAAAATGACTTTTATTTCACCAACAGTAGGCCTGATCATGATTTTAGTGTCACTGCAATGCCACATTGTTTGGTGGTGTTTCTGAATCTTCATGAAGATGCTATTTATAAATGCACTTCTACCTAATCTCTGCAGCAGAAATAAGTCAGTTCTTTTAATAACAACAGCTACTGTTTATTAAGAGTTTGCTATGTTTAAGGCACTATATACTAAGTTTACAAACTCTCATTGAATCCTTACAACATGCGCTGCCCCCTTTTCCTTTCAAATGTGAGCACATAGGCCCAGAGAATTCTAATGTGACTTGGTTAGGTCCTGTATCTCCTTAAGTATTAAGGCTGAGATTCAGACCTAAATTTGTCTGAGCCTAAAGCACCTTAGCCAGTGTGCTTTTCTGTCCCTGTTCAATTTGGTCAGAGTTTATCTAAGAGCTCGTAGGTGAAATGTATAATTTTTACTAATTTAAACTGTTTGCCCTCAGGGTTATGAGTCTTTTGATCTTATATAGTAAACAGTACAATTTGAGGGGAACAGCCTTCGACTGGAATGCAGGAGATCAGAATTATAGTATAGTTCTGTCACAAACTCAATGATTCTTAACATTTGTTGGCCTTGTTTTTTCCCTTGTAAACTTAGGAAGCAGGTTTATGGGGAGGGGGGCTTTAAAGACAAAGAATTTTCATATCCTTTGCATATAAGTAAAATCAAGTTTGCTCCTAGAATAGGCGATCCTTTTTAAATTTCTCAATTTGTAATTTACTGGGGAAAAGGTATTTTGTAATATCTTTCAACAAATCTTTATGACTAGAAAGGACTTTCAGAGATGAACTAGCCAAACACTTTGAATGGAGGAAGATTGAATTTTTCTCATAGTTTTTATTTAGAAAACCTATCATGAGAAGCAGTTGTTCATGTTATGTGTGAAATTTATTTTAAGGTAGACAGTCCCCTTTTCATCGAACATTAGTAACAATTTTTAAGACACTTTAATAACAATAAGGAAGATTTTGTATTTTAAAAGAAGAATTGAAAGCTGATTCTTCTAAGGAAGAATCCAGAATGTGCTGCTTCTAAGGTGCCTGTTCTCCTTTTTTGGCATAGGCAAGGAGGAAACATTTCATTTTGGCAAGAGAGAAGTATCCAAGTTTAAGAGCAGTTTCATACACACAAAAGGAAAATGTCATTCCTTGTTTGGAAAAATCAGGAATGATTCCCCCAGAAAAACTTTTTAAAAGATTTCAAGTAATTTAATGGTATTTCTACTTGATTACCCATTTTGGTCTCTAATACTTTCTATCATTGTTTAAATAAACTACTCTTAAAGGAAAAAAATCAGGTAAATGTTATTGGTCAGTGGTAGAAATCACTGTTTAGTACTCCGTTCCTCAAAAGTATTATTCACCTCAGAAATTCTACGACTAGGTATATATACCCCAAAGAATTGAAAACAGTTACTCAAACAAGTACATCTATGTTCATGTTCATGGCAGCACTATTAACAATAGTCCAAAGGTGGAAACTGCCCACATATCTATTATTGGAAGAAGGGATAAACCAATTTTGGTGTATCTGTACAGTGGAATATTAATCAGCCATAGAAAGGAATGCAGTACAGATATGTGCTATAATGTGCATGAAACTCAAAAACACTTACGTAAAGTGAAAGAAACCAGAGACACAAGAAGTCACTTATTGTATGATTCCATTTATATGAAATATACAGAATAGGTAAATCCATAAAAACAGGACTCAGATAGATAGTTACCAGGGACAGCATGAAAGAGGAATGGAGAGCAACTGCTTACAGGACAGAGTTTCCTTTTGGGGTGATGAAAATAGTTTGGAACTAAAGAGTTAGTGGTTATACAGCATTATAAATGTACTACATACCACTGAACTGTTCACTTTAAAATGCTCAATTTTATGTTATGTGAATTTCACCTCAATACAAACTACATATTCATTGTTTCTCCTTTGGTTGAATCTTATATCTGGTATGTGGTCACATGTCACATAATCATCAGAGAGATGCTCTTCTGGATTTCAGTGTTGAGTTTAATACATTTTAATTTTGGATCCACATATTACATTCTTTTGCTTTAGAAATTAGTTTCACTTTCCAATTCAGGGATTTTAAATAAGTTGCTATAAATATTGTAGCATTAAAAAAAGATTTTCCCTCCAGGAATTTACAAGTCACATACTTTTAGGAGTGGACATTATTAAGTAGAGGCAAAGGTGTTCCTTCTTCCCTAGTTCCAAGTCCTAGAACAATGTCCTCTACACCTGTTTTAACACTATAGTTGGGGGCTTTGTTTACCCACATTATTACCCATAGTAACAATGTAAGGACTTAACCTTTTAGTGCTTCATCACATTATGGATTTTGTAAGCATTTATTATTATTTGCATTATTTTAGGACCTCTTTAGATGAACTTAGGCTTTTAAAATCTGACAGTAGACATGACATCTCCCATCTACCATGTGTGGTAGGTATTGTGGCTCTTTATATTTTAATAAAATATCCTAATTATATGGAGGGTGTGTATGTGTAGTGTAAACCTGGACATCTCTCTCAAAGTATGAATGCTCTATTTAGGAAGCAAATTTAGTTTTAGTTCTTTATTTATATTAGCTAGTTTTTGTTTTTGTTCTTGAGAGAGAGGGGAAGGGAGAGAGAAAGAGGGAGAGAAACATCAATGTGTGGTTGCCTCCCAAGCATCCCCTACTGGGGACCTGGCCCACAACCCAGGCATGTGCCCTGACTGGGAATTGAACCTGCAACCCTTTGGTTCGCAGGCCAGTACTCAACCCACGGAACCACACCAGCCAGGGTAGTTTTTTTTTTTCTCTTATAGTTGAAATTCCATGTCCAAGTTTTTTAATTAATTAATGTTTACGGAATAAGGTCTGGATTTACTGACCTTATTTCTTTTGGAACTAAGTAAATTCCTACTCCATTTTATAAATGTTTTCCCCAGTCCCAGAAAAGAAACCTTCAGAAGTCTACAGGGCTCAAAAGACATGGACTCTAGTAATGATGGATAATGACCAATGAGCACAAGCAAAATGATATTGTTATGTGGATATAAACATCTGTTAGACCCTTAAAATAAAGGATAGTTACAGAGTAGATTATAGTGATTTTCTTCTATGTCCTTCTGCTTTTAAATATTTCTTGTAAATATGAATTCACCAAGCCTTTCAAATGCTTCATTGTTTACTAGTAGTTTGTTCTCATTCAGTCCTCATTCAAAAAGCCATGCTGAATTTCCATGGAATTTTTCAAGTCCTTTAAAAAAACAAAACAAAACCAAACCACCAAGAAGCTTTGAATAGCATTTGGAGATACCTTTTTCTTTTTCAAGTATATTTTAGGCAGCAGCTTGCCCTTCTAAAGGTACCTCTTTTTAATAGAGCATTTTTAATAGAATATATTGTTTAGCTGCCTTGGAATTAAGTCGATAAAATATTAATGAATATACTAAAGCTTGAAAAACCCAGCATTGTGTGTGTAACTTACCTAGCTTTCTGTAGCTTAGAGAGAGTAGAAAGGAATCAAAGCAAACTTTTAAAGAAAAATTGTTTTTCATGGCTGGCTGCCTCAGTAGGTATAAAATATTAACATTTGTACAAAAGGATGTTGCTCTCAGCAGAGACTTTGAAACCAGTCTGGATCCCTTAGGAAGGTGGGAGGTATGGTAGGGTGAATGGAAGACTGACTCAGCAAAACATCTGAGGAGGCTGTCAGCCTAAGTCCAAGGTAGGAACACCGCTGAGATCTCATCTGAGCTGTCCCTGCTGTGGGGCCTTGCTTTTGTTGTCTTTGTAATTCATTCAGGCCTCTTGCAGCAAAGACTGGGAAGACATTGCTTTTCAGGCTTAAAGGTGGTTAACCAACATTCCCCAGGACATTGTTTGTTTTCCCCAAGTTGTCATTCCATTTGGGAGATCGCATTTGCTGCTGGAATGTTTGGAAATTGTCTTCAGGTCCTTATTTCGTAGAGATATGTAAGTCTATATCTCAGAAATACCGTGAAACCCAGGAACAAGGCTATCTTTTCCTTTCCCTTTCTGTTTTGTATTTTATGCCTTCTCCTGAAATTTGGTTTTAAGAGCATGTAGTCATATGACATATGTTCACAAGACAAACAATGTATGTGAGTTAAAAAACATAGATGCCTTGCCTCAATTATAAATGTTCTGTAAGGTTTGTAGGACCTAAATGGCTGTGTGGTATATTAAGAAGGTTTTAGGTAAACATTAAACCAAATTTTCTGTATTACATTACAATTAAAAAAATTTATCTCCCTTTATCTTTTTTAAGTCATCTTTTGATAGCTGTAATATCCTACAATTTGAGTATACAGTGGTCTGTTTTCCAAGATTGTCTTTATTGTTGAGTCAAGGTGTCTTTTTTCCAAGATAATTTCCTCAGGCAAATGCACATCTGCTTGATTAGGTTCAGAAGGTGATGTCCCATGGCAGCTAAAAGCTTGTCTGACGAAAGTTCATCTCCTTAAAAACCTCTCCTTAACAATATGGCAGTAAAATAAGGTTGAAGTTAATGTGCCAGTGAGTAAATTCTAAGTTGCAGGTTTTACCTTACTGTGGGATCTTGGCCTGGCATCTGGTTTATCATGGATAGATTCCATATATTCTGTATAGAATTACATTATATAGTATAACTAGGTGACTTGGCTTTTTCCTTTATGAAGAAAGCATGGAGCAGAATAGCCCACTCCAAATCAAGCTCTATTTTCTGCTTGTCAGGAATTGTTTTAATAATCTTTAATTGGATGTATTTTCAGTGAGGTTGACCTTGATGCTCATCACAGACACATTTGTTTCTCTTGACCAACTTGATTGAGCCTTACTGAACAGCCTGTGGAGTAACTGGGAAGTCAGTAGGACCCAAATCTTCAGTTTTGGGCCTGCCTAGCTATTTCAATTTTATCTGAACTCCTACCTTGAGAAAAATAGGGTTAATAGAAGAAGCTATGAGGGATCTGTAAGGCTTCTTTATTCATCTTCTTTAAAACAGTATAGTTTGGTAAACATTTGTGAAAGTTTCCATCAAGATATATGCATACCCTAGCTGGTGTGGCTCAGTGGTTTAAGTGCCGGCCTGCGAACCAAAGGGTTGCTGGTTTGATTCCCAGTGTAGGGCACATGCCTGGGTTGCAGACCAGATTCCCAGCAGGGAGTGTGTGGAATGAAAGCACACATTGATGTTTCTCTCCCTCTCCTTCTCCCTCTCTTCCCTTCTCTAAACAAACAAATAAATAAATAAAATCTTTAAAAAAAGATATATCCATAAACTATTGTAGGTGGGTGGCCCCCTTTCTGGCTGCTGATTTAAAGTTGCCCAGGCTGACAATCATCCTGTAAACTGACTGTACAAATTTTCAGCCTCTGGATCTCAGGAAGGGTAGCAATTCTGATTTTACCTTTCCGTAGTCACTTCTACTTTATTAGTTTGTTACTAAATATTAACAAAACTTTAAATGTGACTGTAATAAAATGTATTCCTTGTGGTTTCTTTTTTTAAAGATTTTATTTATTTTTAGAGAGAGGGGAAGGGAGGGAGAGAGAGAGGGAAGAGAAACATCAATGTGTGAGAGAAATACCTATCGGTTTCCTCTTGTATGCGTTGCATCCAGGGAACAAGTCCGCAACCCAGACATGTGCCCTGACCAGGAATCAAACTCTTGACCTTTTGGTTTGCAGGACGACGCCCAACCGAGCCACATTGGTTAGGGCTTCTTGTGGTTTCTTAACTTACAATTAAAGTATTCTTTTGGATATAATACTAGTGAAACAACACTTACAGGTTGTGCTTGGCTGTAAACTCAGGCCATAACTAAAGTAACAACTCTGTCTAAAATGCATAAAGAATACCTACATATTAATTTTTTTAAAAAAAGATACCCCCCTTAAAAAAAAAAAAAAAACTCTGTAAGTAAATAGGCAAAAATCTGACATTTTACCAAAAGGGATATCCAACTGGTTAGTAAACATATGAAAAATACTTATAAATTATAATGATCAGGGAAGTACAAAGAAAGTATGAAGTGTTGGTGAGGATATAGAACAACAGCAGTCTTTCTGCATTTCCAGTCAGAGGGTGAAATTTTTGCCATATCTTTTATATGTACTATAAACACATATATGTCGCTGTTATTTTTGTTTTAATCAGTCACATAGGAAGGTAAATAAATATAAAGAAACATAAAGCTTACATTTACCTTAAATTACTCTATATTTAGTGTTCTTCATTTCTATGTGTAGATTTAAATTTCTATCTGGTATCAGTTTTCTTTGCTTGAAGAACTTGCTTTAACATTTCTTGTTATATAGGTCTTCTGACAATAAAATCTTTGGCGTGTGTGTGTGTGTGTGAGAGAGAGAGAGAGAGAGAGAGAGAGAGAGAGAGAGAGAGACAAGGTTTTTATTCATTCTTAATTTTTAAAATAACTTATGTTTTAATGTATTTTATCTATTTTATACAATATAGATTTAAAATATATTTTTACATATAAGATATATTCACCCCATATTCATTGCAAAATTATTTACAATAGCCAAGATATGAAAACAACTGTGTCCATTAGTGGAAGAAAAAAATTATATACATAAACACACAGGACTATTATACAGCCACAAAAAAGAATGAAATATTGCCATTTGCGACAACTGGATGAACCTTGAGGGTATATGCTAAGTGAACTAATTCAGGAGAAAATAAAATCCTCTATAATCTCACTTTTATGTGGAATCTTAAAAAGAATATAACAAACTTACAGATAGAGAATTGATAGGTGGTTGCCAGAGATGGGAGGGGTCTGGGCAAAATGAGTGAAGAGAGGGTCAAAAAAGTTACAGGCTTCCAGTTATAAAATAAATAAGTCATGGGGATATAATGTGTAACATTGTGATCATAGTTAATAATTCCATAATTGCCTATTGGAAAGTTCCTAAGAGAGTATATTTTAAAAGTCCTCACCACAAAAATAAAAATTAAGGTGATGGATGTTAACTAGACTTAGGGTGATCATTTCATCATATATACAAATATTGAATCCATTGTACATGTGAAACTAACATGTTTACATGTCCGTTATACCTCAGTATTTTAAAATGTAGGGGATGATATGAGGGACTATTCTAACTTTTGGGTGGAAAAAAAGGACCACTCTAAATTTAATACTAAAGGAAAAACCCAGTAAGAAAAAGAATGAATTTAACAGCATAAGTATTCTTGAAGGCTTATACAGAAACTTAGAAGCATTTTAAGAGTAAATGTCAAATTGAAAAGAAATAGTAGCAACACGTATGCAAAGGCTTACTCTTTTTTTAGAAGAAAGGTCTTTAAAATGTTTATTTATTTTTGAGAGAGAAGCATTGATTTGTTGTTCCACTTATTTATGCATTCATTGGTTGATTATTTTTATCCTCACCTGAGGATACACTTACTGATTTCAGAGGGAGGGGAAGAGGAGGGAGAGAAGCATCCATGTGAGAGAGACACATCGATTGGTTGCCTCTCATACACATCCCAACTGGGGACCAAACCCACAACTTAGGCATGTGCTCTGACTGGCAACTGAACCCACAGTCTTTTGGTTTATGGGATGATATGCTAACCAACAGAGCCACACTGGCCAGGGCCATGGGTTTCCTCTTGTATATGCCCCAACTGGGGATTGAACCTACAACCATGGCATATTGGAATGATGCTCTGACCAACTGGGCTACTCAGCCAGGGTGTCAAAGGCTTACTTTTGTTGATATATAGTAAGCTCTTCTTTATTAAAAAAGACAGATGTCTAACAAAACCTGGTTAGGAACATGAACATAAAACTTTGTTTGTTTGTAAATTTATATATCATGTTTATTCTGTTACAGTTGTCTCAGTTTTTACCCTTTACCACCCTCCACCCACCCCACCCCCCACTTCCACAGTCAGTTCCCACTCTGTTGTCCGTGTCCATAGGTCATTCATACATGTTCTTTGTCTAGCCCCTTCCCCTTCTTTCCACTACTGTCCTCTTTCTGCATCCCCTCTGGTCACTTTAAATCTTCATCTGTCCGTGCCTGTGGTTTATTTTGTTCGTCAGTTTATTTTGCTGAATAGAGTCCACTTATAGGTGAGATCATATGGTAATTGTCTTTCATCAACTGGCTTATTTCACTTAGCTTAATATTACCCACTTCCATCCATGATGTCACAAAAGGTAGGAGTTTCATCTCTCTCTCTCTCTCTCTCTCTCTCTCTCTTTCTTTCTTTCTTAAATGCGGATTGATTTTATTTATTTTTTAAAAGTCAAAGTTAATTACAAAATATTAAAAAAATTTAAAACCATTATAAAGTCTCAGCAATTAAACCAACATGACACCAGCACAGAAATAATCAAGTAGATCAATGAAATATAATGAATATTCTAGAGACAAACGTATATATCTGTCTAACAATATATGATTAAGTTGATATTTCAAATCAATAGGTAAAATAAGGCTTATTCAACAAATAAGGTGCATGGACCACTCTAACTTGAAATGAAACAAATACAGAACCCTATTTCACACATAATACAAGAAATATTCAGGTGAGTTAAAAATGAATATATAGAATCTAAGGAGTTATAGAAGAAAATAAAACTAATATTTTTCATGACCTGAAGTAAAATATTCAAACCCAGAAGCTATACAGTAAATATTAAGAATATGACTATATTAAAATTTAACTATATAGTAATATACATATAAAAAAAGTTAAAGGACAAAGGATAAAATAGAAAAGTATTTACAACACATGTAAAATATGGTTAATAGGTTTTTGGTTTTTGGGTTTTTTTGGGGGGAAAAAGTTCTACAAACCTTTAATCAGTAAATAGATAAGACTACCAAAAAGTCATGTAACTTTTTTTTTAAATAATAGAAATAGGCAAGAAATATACTAAAACAGGTTTAGTTTCAACAAATAGTAAAGGAACAATTAAAATAACATCATTGTCACAATCAGATTAATGAGTGTTACGAATATTGGTAATATCAAGTATTGGCAACTCTAAAAAGAACTGGGTATTCATTGAAACTTTTTCTTCATCTTAAAGCAGTCCTTTTAGCATATATTGCAGTGCTGGTTTGGTGGAGTGTATTCTTTTAGCCTTCTTTTGTGTGGGAAACTCCTTATTTTGCCTTCCATTTTCATTGAGAGCCTTGCTGGGTAGAGCAGTCTTGGTTGCAGGCCTTTGCTTTTCATGACTTGGAATATTTCTTGCCATTCCCTTCTGGCTTGCAGTGTTTCTGTTGAGAAGTCAGCTGCTAGCTGTACCGGGGCTCCCTTATGTTACTACCTGTTTCTCCCTTGTTGCCTTTAGGACTCCGTTTGTCTTTGGTATTTGCCATTTTAATGATGATGTGTCTTGGAGTGGGCCTCTTTGAGTTCCTCTTGAATAGGACCCTCTGTACTTCCTGGACTTGCTTGAGTTTTTCTCTCCTCCAGTTAGGGAAGTTTTCCATCATGACTTTTTCAAACGGGTTCTCTATCCCTTCCTCATCCTCTTCTCCTTCTGGTATCCCTATTATATGGATATGAATACATTTCAGGTTGTCCTGCATTTCCCTAAATGCCTCTTCATTGTTTTTGATTCTTTTTCATTTTCTTGCTCTTTCTGGGAGCTTTTATCTACCTTGTTCTCCAGCTCACTGATTCAGTCCTCAGCTTCATCTAGCCTGCTTTTGATTCCTTCGACTTTGTTCTTCATTTCAGAAATTGTATTCTTCATTTCCTCTTATCTCCTGTTGATAGTTTCTATGTCCTTTTTCATGCTGATATAGTTTGTAGTAAGTTCCTCATAGTTTCCCTGTAGTTTTTTGTAATTCTCTCTGAGCTCACTGAGCTCATTGAGCTTCCTTAGAACCGCTGTTTGGAACTCTAATAGTTGCCTCTGTTTCATTTAGTTCTCTTTCTGGGGATTCCTCCTTTCCCTTTGAGTAGGGGGTATTTCTTTTTCTTCCCATTATTTGTGAGACTCTTCTCTTTTGCTTCTGCTTCTTAAGTTGATCTGTCTTGATTTCCTGACTTTGTGGTGTGAACTTCTATGGTTGGAGACCGCTGTTTTTTTTTTTTACTTTCTGAATCTGCCTCTAATGATATCAGATGTTGACCCTGTCTGACCTTAGGCAGTCTGTTTGGGACTGCTGGTAATTTACTGTCTGTGGCTGTCTCCTTCAGCTGTTAATCTCTGAACATAAAACTTGAAAAAAAAACAAAACATGCAAATTCCCAACAATAACACGAAAAAAGCATACAATATTGCTAATAATAAAATAAATTAGAAAACAATCACTATTAAATTGGTAGGTTTGATTTTGGGAATGATATACCAAATATTAGTATTTGTAAGAATTTGCACTTATATGTTACCCTTGAGAGAATATATTACACTAAAAGGCAATGGATATCAAAATCATTTAAAAAATATATTCTAGCCATTTACCTAGTAATTCTTTGTAACTTACTATATTTGAAGAAATAGATATGCTTAAGATTTTAGTATCAGGACATTTATTATAGTTTTATTTATAAAAATTAGAAAATATTTTCCCTGGATATAGAATTATGGGTTGACTATTTTTTCAGCACTTTAAACATATTCCATTTACATTTTGATTCCATGGTTTCAGATGTGAAGGTCTGCTATAGTTCTTTTCAGCAGGACTTTTCCTTTAACTGTCTTCAGTATTTTTTTTCTGTTTTATATTCTAGACGAGTTGAAATCGTTCAGTTCTTGTCCTTTTCCATTGGACTTCTTTGACCTAGCGTAATACTCTCAAGGTCCATCCATGTCGCAAATGCCAATATTTTATCTTTTTTATGCTCGAGGAGAATTCCATTGTATATATCCCACATCTTTTTTATTCATTTGTTGATGTCCACTTAGGTTGTTTCCATGTCTTGGCTATTCTGTGTAATGCTGCAGTGAAGATAGAGGCACATATATCTTAATGTACTAATAAAAAAAAAGTAACAAATAAACTAACAAAGCAAACAATAACCCATAGATACAACAAAGAATGGTGGTTACCAGAGAGGAAGGGGTTTGGAGAAGGTGAATAGTAAATACTGGGAAATCCACACCAGTGCTTATCATAGTAAAATGAATTCTGTGGAAACACAGAGAATTGGGTAACAACCATAGTAAAACTGCTAAAAACTAAAGTATTCAGAGAAAAGCACATATTTCATTCAAAGAAGCAATTATAAGACCAAACATCCCACATCAACAGGAACAATGAAATCCAGAAGGCAGTGGGATAGCTTCTTTAAAAAGGTAGTAGGAAAATAATTGTCAAATTAATTCAAACACAGGGAAAATATCCTTCAAAAATAAAGGTGAGAAGACATTTTCATGAAAACAAAAACCAAGGTGTCTGTCATTAGCAAATCTGCATTAATTGAAAGAGTACTAAAACAGCCCTGGCTGGTGTGGCTCAGTGGATTGAGTGCCATCCTGCGAACCAAAGGGTAAACTGGTTTGATTCCCAGTCAGGGCACATGTCTGCATTGCCGGCCAGGTTCCCGGTTGGGGGCATGCTAGAGGCAACCACACATTGATGTTTGGACCCCTCTCTTTCTCCCTCCCTTCCCTATTCTCTAAAAATAAATAAATAAAAATTAAAAAAAATAAAAGAGTACTAAAACAAAAAGTCTCTAGGCAGAAGGGGAAAAAAATACTGGTAAAGGAAACGATCCACAAAGGATGAAATAAAATTAGTGTGACTTAATGTAAATGAATATTGACTATGAAAATTTATGAATTCCACTTTTTTCTGGAGCTTAAAATAGAAATTCAACCAAAATGGATGACAACAGTTAACATAAAGGAAGAAGAGCAATAATTGGGGGGAAAATCTGCTGGTTTTAGTGGCATCCGAAATAAGGTAAAAATCATTTGAATAAGAATGTGAAAGCTTAAAGATACGTGTAACCAAAGGAAAAAACTGCCCTCCTCAAGGTTATGTAGCCAGGATAGAACCCAGATCGGTCTATAACCAAGTTGCTGCTTTTTTTTGGCTATATAATGTTTTTGTTTCTTTTCCATTCTTGAGTTACCACTTGTTTCTTCCTTGTTTGTGCCATGTCTTTTCCCTTACAGCAACATACATAGTTACTCTGTAATCATATACTTGGCATTTTTCTACAACTTTCATTGACTAGCTTCCTGAGTAGCAGCCTTCCTGACTAGCTTTCTTAATATATAATACAGTTTCATGTTCATCTTCCATAACTACTGTTTTCTGCTCCTGTGTTCTATGCCTCAGACCTATACTTCTTTCTAATGACTCCACCTATATTATTCACCTTCTGGAAAGGAAAAACTCCCTTTAGCACGTTCAATCCTGTCCTCAGTTCAAGCTTTACTGGCAAACCTGTCTCAATTTTGAATTTTTCCTTGGTTCATTGAGTAAAGTACTTTGGAATTCAGTAGATGTGTATCCTGACTGTAATTTTCTAGCTGCGACTCTGAGCAAATTTCCTAACTGCTGTGAGTCTCAGTTTCTCCATTTATAAATGAAGTTAACTAAACTACTTCAAAAGGTTGTTGGTTAATTGAAATAACATTTAATTGCCCAATAGAGTTCCTTCCTAGGCACTTTAATACATTTCAATATATCTCCTTTGTTATACATACATAATTGGAATCTGTTAATACTTAGTTTTGTATCCTGCATTATTTGACACATCAGGAGCATTTATCTATGGAAATATGATAATGCTAATAATTCTGTTATAGAGCATATGGAATATAATCAGTATAATTCTATTTTATAGCAAAAAAATTAATCTTTAAAAATACTCTTTTAAAAGATTTTATTTATTTATTTTTAGAGACAGAAAAGGAAGGAGAAAGAGAGGGAGAGAAACATCAATGTGTGGTTGCCTCTCACATGCCCTCTACTGGGAACCTGGCTGGCAACCCAGGCGTGTACCCTGACTGGGAATTGAACCAGTAACCCTTTGGTTCACAGGCCAGCACTCAATCCACTGAGCTACACTAGCCAGGCCTGAAAATATTCTTAATGGTGTAATGATTCATGCTATATGATTATATTTCAATCATTTTTTTTAGTGAGCATATCAACTCTTTTAAAGTTTCACTAATAGAATTAATCCTGTGGAGAATGTCTTTGAGAAGTCTTTGAGATGGTTAAGTTGTATCAGAAATACCATTCAGGCTCTTAGTGATCATGGAGGTATGATAGATAAGAAGGGCCATTAAGTGATAGAGCAAGTGTAAGGAAGAAACATGGACGTCATTGGTCCGTTAAGTGATAGAGCAAGTGTAGCAAAGGAACATGGACCTCATTGGTCCATCGTGCACAGAAGGGAACAAAACTCTGAGCACCTGCTTCCTTTAAAATATACTGAAGAAATATTGGGGAAGACAGAAGTCTAGATTGTTTTCAAAAGGTGTTTGATGAACATCAGCATCTCTTTTAAAAGTTAGAGTTAAGGGCACCTGAGACAAGTTGCTTCTCTCATAACTGGAGGACAATGGCAACTAAGCAAAGCCCAAAGGAGTCCCTGACTTAGTTCAACTCAAGTGTACTTGTAAAGTTGGAGCCATGTCTTATCTAGAATCTAGCAGCCTTCTTGGCTTATAATTAGCATTTGGTTGATTTAAAACATGTGTTCTGAATTGATTTATTACTATCTATTCAAATCTAGGATCCACAAAGTAAAGATCAGACCTGGTTTTGTGACTGAGTTTACTTTGCAGAGCTCATGTTGCTGCTCCATATAAGACTGTAAGTCTTACTTGTCTGCCCCAAATTCTAATACAAAAGCTATAGTTGCTTCGTTGGCAAAAAGAAAAAATCTTTTGGTATAAAGCTAATAAGGGAAGCTTATTGAAAAGATATAGAAGCTTGGTAGCTGAAAAATGTAAACACGTTAGCCAAAAAGGATCCTTACCTCCTAAAGTAGATTCCTTTTGATTGAATTTATTGGGGTCACACTGGTTAACAAAACTATACAAGTTTCCGGTACACAATTCTACAACATATCATCTGTACACTCTGTATTATGTGTTCACCACCCAAGTCAAGTCTCCATCCATAACCATTTATCCCCCCATACCCTCCTGTACTACCCCCCATAATCACCACACTGTTGTCCAGATCCATGAGTGGTTTTTTGTTGTTGTTGTTTTTAAATTTTTTTCTTCAATCCTTCTGCCCCTCCTACTCAGCATCCTCCCCTCCTTCCTGACAGCTTTCAGCCTGCTCTCTATGAATCTGTCTCTGTTTTGCTTGTTAGTTCATTAGATTCCACATATGATAGAAATCATACTGTACTTGTCTTTCCCTAATTTGCTTAGTTCACTTAGCATAATGCTCTGCAGGTCTATCCATGCTGTGGGAAAGGATAAAAATTTCCTTCTTTTTTACAGTCGAGTAGTATTCCATTGTGTAAACAGCTTTTTTATCCACTCATCTATTGATGGGCACTTTGGCTCCTTCCAAATTTTGGCTGTTGTAAATAATGCTGCAGTGGACATACAGGTGCATGTATTCTTTCAAATTAGTGTTTGAAAAAGCTGAGAGTATTATGCTAGGACTTTTATGACTTTGACTAACATTTAAGTCTCTAATCTATTTTGAATTTATCCTTGTGCATGGTGTAAAAAGATAGTCTAGTTTGATATTTTTGCACATATCAGTTTAGTATTCCCAGCATCATTTATTAAATAGACTGTCTTTACCCATTATACGTTTTTGCCTCCCTTGTCAAATATAAGCCAACTATAAAGGCATGGGTTTATTTCTGGGCTCTCTGTTCTGTTCCATTGATCTGTATGCCTGGTCTTGTGCCAGTACCATGGCTGTTGTGATTACTGTGGCCTTGTTGTTTAGTTTGAGATCAAATAGCCTGATTCGTCTAAATTTGTTCTCCTTTCTCAAAATCATTATTGCTATTTGGGGTCTTTCGTGGTTCCATATAAATTTTTGGAATGTGTGTTCTAGTTCTGTGAAATACGTCATTAGTATCTTGAGAGGAGTTGTGTTGAATTTTTAAGTTGCTTTGGTTCGTATGGACATTTTACTGATACTAATTCTTCCTATCCATGAACATGGTATATGCTTCCACTTATTTGTATCTTCTTCAGTGTCTTAAAATTTTCCAAGTACTGGTTGTTTACGTCCTTGGTTAAATTTATTCCTAATATTTTATTCTTTTTGACACAATTGTGAATGGGATTGCTTTCTTAGTTTCCCTTTCTGGTAGTTCATTATTGGTATATAAAAATGTACCTGATTTCTGCATATTTGTGTCCTGCTACTTTACTGAATTTATGTTTAGAAGTGGAATGTCTTTGGTGGAATCTTTAGGTTCACTAATAGGATTGTGTAATCTGCAAATGATGGCAGTTTCAGTTTTTCCTTTGTAATTTGGATGCCTTATATTTCTTCTTCTTGTCTGATTGCTGTGGCTAGGACTTCCGGGACTATGTTGGATAAGAGTGGAGAGGGCAGGCATCCCTGTCTTATTTCTGATCTTAAGGGAAACACTTACATTTTGCCCATTGAGTATGATGTTGCCTGTGAATTTGTCATGGATGGCCTTTATTACATTGAGGTATGTTCCCTCTGTTCCCACTTTGCTGAGAGGTTTTATCATAAATGGACACTAGATTTTATCAAGTGCTTTTTTTAACTTCTATTGATATGACCATGTGGTTTTATCCTTCATTTTGTTTATGTAGTATATCACGTTTATTGATTTTGCGGATATTGTACCTACTTTACATCCTCAGAATAAATTCCATGCACAAATGGCCAATAGTAATTAAGACTCAATTATAACAGGAGGGCCCACATAACCCACACAAGAGACATTCCTGGGGCACCCAGCTCAGTTGATTAAGGAGACTACACTACTGGGCCCCACAGGACACCTACTACATGAAGCTACCCCACAAAGACTGGGAATTGTAGCAGATCTAATACATAGAAACAAACACAAAGAGTTAGCCAAAATGGGGAGACAAAGAAACAGGCCCCAAGTGAAAGAACAGAAGAATCTCCCGAAAAAGAGCTAAATGCAGTGGAGGCAAGTGATTTATCAGATACAGGGTTCAAAGTAATGGTTATAAGGATGCTCAAATGTATGAAAAAGGACATAGAAACCATTAAAAAAGACCAGTCAGAAAATGAAGAATACCATATTTGAAATGAAGAGTAAACATTGTAAGTTAGATTAAGCAGAGGTTTGGACCACAATGTAGGAAAAAACATCCAATCAGAGCAGCAAGAAGAAAAAAGAATTTCTAAAAATGAGGGTAGTTTAAAGGACCTTTGGGACAACACAAAGAGTAACAATATCCACGTCATAGGGGTACCAGAAGGAGAGTAGATTCTTGAGATCTAAGTTTGAAATAATTTATTTAGATAGAAGAAGATAGGAGAGGACTTAGCTTGGCTTTAGTTTCTCTGTATAGAAAATGAACTTCATATAGACTCTATAATGAGAAAAGAGACATAGAATTCAGGGATAGATAATATCAGTCCAATTTTCTGAGTCTTAAGGGTTGCTGTTAAAGGTGGAAATTTTGCCTTTTTTTATGTAAATCAAGTCGAAATGTTTTCTAGCTGGAGTGGATGTCATTGCACCAGCCACTTGTTTGATCTAGTTAATGGCACTTGTATTTATTGCGGTGTGCCTCTCCTTACCTCATTGTGAGATCAAGTTTGTCGTTTGTGGGAGGCTCACAGGAATGGTATGCAGGTTTACTTTAACCAGGCAATTAGGTCAGCATGTGTGTGACAGCCAGTAGTTTAAGGCAGTAATTCAGCTCTGTCTGGAAGGATTATTTACCCTTTCATTTACTCACATTTCTCGCTTTATACTGAATTTTACATGTCAATCCAGAGTTAGTTTTCTGTGATAATATACTGTACTCATTATATAATTAACAACTGTGCCTGGCATCGAAAGTCCTTTCATCTTGTATTTTACTAATAGTCAAGAAGCAGGTAGATTTTTATGTTTTCCCTAGAAACCTTTTAGGGATGGCTCAACCAGTCACAGGACATTTGTCGTGACATTCATCTAGTAGAACTTGGCAAAATAATTAAAATGAATAGCTTTAGATATTTAAGCAAACAGAGTTAAAGCTTTTGTTTAAATACCCTACTTCTAGTTAATGTTTCAAAATAAATTTTATTCTTCCAGTGACTTAAATTCTAGGATTAAAAGATATAACTTCTAATGAGAGAATATTGTGCATTGATTTCCTAATATCGTGCTTTGTATTAAAACATTAATACAAAGTTAGCCTTTTTACTGATGTAGTGTGTTGCTCAGCTTATTGAAATAGATCTGAACTTACCAGTTATGTTTTATATTCAATTTCAGCTTTTGTATGAACTCGGGTATGCCAAACTGCATTTCTTCAGTGTTTTTATTTAGCAAAATGAACTAGTCCCTCCTCTTTCTCTTTGTATGAAGTTTTTACTTTTCTTACCTCCACCCTGGGCTGAATGAAAAACGGAGATGTTAAAATACAAGAAAATAATCCAGAATAAGAAAGGGGAAAGTCCACTGAGATTGGTTGAATGGACCCTTTACTAAATCTGCTTTGATGAAAGGCCACCCAATACATTAAATGTGTTGGTCCTTCTCTAGTTATTTTATTAGGAAAAAAAATATTTTGTATTTCTACTTCAGTGTGTAAGGAACATCTAAAAAGACATATTGCAAAGCCAGCAGAGGGAGCACAGTCTGTGTCGTTTGAGTTGTCTTAAAAAAATGCTGTGTCTTTTTAAAGACTCTTGACCAAAACACCTAAAAATAAACAAGATAATTTTTCCAGTGTGATTTGAAAATTGATATTAACAAAGCTAGAAGAAAAAATAAAAAGAGATTCTCTTTCACAAGCTGATAATGGGTCTTCTCCCCAAATACAGATGTTAGGTATATAGAAAACTATCAGTTCTAAAGAATTGTTCTCAAAAAAGAATGACTTTAGTAGACATTTTAAAAAGTTGACCTAAATTTTTTAAAAAAGAACTGAATAACCAGTAAGAATTGTCATTTATCTATGGTATTTATTTTACAGTTAAAACATTTAATTTCATAGATACAACTATTCTAATATTACTTCCTAAAAATAATTTTAAAAGCCTTATGCAGTAATGGACCTGTGTTGAACTTGTGGGTTTAATCTTCAAACTTTATCATAGTGTAAATGCTAAATTAAGAAGGCACATTACAGTTTAGAATCTCAGATTCTTCAAGGAGAATAACTGCAGTAATATAACGGCTGGCTTAAAATCAAAGCTTGTCAGTTAAGCATGGCACTGACAGGAGGTTTACCTCTTCTCCAGTGTTACCAAACCAGTTTCTCACATTGAGGAATTTCACCTCTCTAGGGACTGTTGGAATGCTTTAAGGAAATCGCTTCTCAGTTTTATTATTTCTTTCAATCTGTATTTGCTTTCTGGAGATATGTTCTGTTTGTTTCTACACTGCATTAGCTGTTAGACAAATTAATTTGTGAGCCTCCATTTCCTTTCCTCCTACTTCCTTAAAACAGGTTAAAGCAACTAGCCACAGTATCTGTGCCTCAGTAATCAATTGCTCAGTGAACAGATAGTAGGTGGTGGTGGTTTTGAGTTTTTAGTCCTCGCATAGGCATTACTTCCTCTGATCTTATTTCTGTGTGCACCTCTTAAGCTAAATCAAACAAGAATATATATCTTGAGAATCTTTCTTTTTAATGGACTTTTTTTTTTTTAAGAGTAATTTTAGGTCTACAGCAAAATGGAGAGGAAGGTACAGATATTTCCCAAATTTCCCCCATACCCTACACATGCACAGCCTATTCCATTATCAACATAACCCACCAGAATGGTACATTTGTTATAATTGATAAGCCTGCATATTCATCATTACCAC
This sequence comes from Pteronotus mesoamericanus, assembly GCF_021234165.1. Taxonomy (NCBI): domain Eukaryota; kingdom Metazoa; phylum Chordata; class Mammalia; order Chiroptera; family Mormoopidae; genus Pteronotus; species Pteronotus mesoamericanus. The sequence continues at coordinate 7,939,144 of NW_026555085.1, forward strand.
TCAAAGTTTATAGGGTTCACTTTTGGTACTGTATATTCTATGGATTTAGACAAATGTATAATGATACATATCCTCTGTTAATGGTATCATACAAAGTAGTTTCACTGCCCTAGAAATCCTCTGTGCTCCACCTATTCATCCCTCCCTTCCGTGGCAACCACGGATCTATATACTGTCCCTATAGTTTTGCCTTTTTCATAATGTTACATCATTGGAGTCATACAGTATGTAGCCTTTTCATATTGCGCCCCCCCCCCACTCAGTAATATATATTTAAGGTTTCTCTGTGTCTCTCCATGGCTTGATAGTACATTTCTTTTTAGCACTGAATAATATTCCATTGTTTGGATGTACCACATTTTATCTGTCTGTTTATCTACTGAAGGATATTTTGGCTGCTTCCATGTTCTGGCAATTTTGAGTAAAGCTTCTATGAAGTTTATACATCCACGTGCAGGTTTTTATGTGAATGTAATTTTTCAGCTACTTTGAGTAAATACCAAGGAGCATGACTGCTTTGATTGCATGGTAAGATTGTGTTTAGTTTTGTAAGAAATCACCAGACTGCCTTCCAAAGTGGCTGTACCATTTTGCATTCCCACAAGCAATGAACAAAAATTCCTGTTGCCCTACATCCTCCCCAGCATTTGATGTTTTCAGTGTTCTGGATTTGGATTGTTCTAATAGATGTATACTGACATCTTGTTGCTTTAAGTTGCATTTCCCTGATGACCTATTATATGGGACATCTTTTCATATACTTATGTGTCATCGGTATATCTCCTTTAACAGAGATGTCTGTTAAAGCCTTGGTCCAGATTTTAATTGTATTGTTTTTGTTCTTATAGTTAATTTTTTAAAAATATTTTATTTATTTATTTTTAGACAGAGTGGGGAGGAGGGAGAAAGGGAGGGAGAGAAACATCAATGTGTGGTTGCCTCTCACATGCCCCCGACTGGGGACCTCGCCCACAACCCAGTCATGTGCCCTGACTAGAAATTGAACCAGCGACCCTTTGGTTCGCAGGCCGGCACTCAATCCACTGAGCCACACCAGCCAGGGCTTACTGTTGATTTTTAAAAGAGTTTCTGTGTATTTCGAATGAGTCCTTTATTAGATATGTCTTTTGGAAATATTTCTCCTAGTCTTGCTTGTCTTCTCATTCTCTTGACAGTACCTTCTGCAGAACAGATTTTTAATTCTAATTATGTTCAATTTATTAATTTTTTTCCATGGGTTGTGCTTTTCGAGTTGCATCAGAAAAATCCTTGTCTAACCTAAGGTCATGTAGATTTTCTATCTTGAGAATCTTGAAAGAGAAAGGAGAGACCAAAGACCTTTTCGTTTGTTTTTCAGCATGTGTCATGGGAAGAGATTTTTAGCATATTTATATGCTACTGGTAAGGAACCAGCACATAGGGCAAGTTGAAGGGGGGCTAGTTGGCTTGAAATGGCCCTAGTGCACCCAGTTGTATAAATCTTTCCAACAGAATGTGGCAGTTTAGATTAGAAGCAAGTTGTGGGACTGATCTCGGGTTGGGGGTTGGTTTGTTTGCAGGGCCCATTGAACAGAAGATAAGATTGAAAGGGATTGGTGACAGTAGTCCACATAATGGACCATAGGAATTTACTGGTTGGATAAGGACGTAAGGCTGGCAAGAAGCTAAGGGTAACTTAAGAGGAACTGGGAAAGAAAAGCAAGAATTGCAATGGAGAAAGCTATACCCCTCACCTCCCAAGTGATTTTTCAGTTTTGTTATGAAACACTGAAAACTAAGTGAAAAATCAACAATGGGGAAATCTCCCAAATACATGACATTAATTTTTTACATAGTTTTTCACTTTAATCTCATAAAAGTTAAAAACAAAACAAAGCAAAACAAAACTCACAGCAGGCTCTCTCCTATTCTGTTACAGTGTACACTGAAATAACCCATTTGTAAAACAATTCAAGAGTAAGCACCAATTCATTGACTGAGTAACTAACTCTCTTTCTGTAAATAGATGCTAATATTGTAAAGGGTATATCTTTAGAGAAACATGAAGGAATTATCAACAGTGGTGGAGAATTGAAAATAATATAAATACATATATAATAAAACCACTGAAAATAATGTTTTCAAGAAATATTTCATTTTATGAGAAAATGATACTATATAATACTGAGGAAAAAGTAGCATATGGGATCAGATATAAACTATTAATGAAAATTTGGGAAAATTTGAACAGTTGGTCATTGTGTTTTTTGTTTGTTTGTACATTGTACATATCTGGATTTCTTATTTTATATAGCAAACATAGCGTTTTTATAGCCTGAAACAATAAATGCTATTATAAAAGAACCCCCCCCCCCCCAAAAAAAAGAAAAGCAAGAATTGTAAGAATAAAGGAAAGGAGTACAGACTGTGGGAGCCAAGTAGATTGTGGTCGGAGAACATGGTAGTGAGTTAAAGATTTTCTGAAATGGGTTGTTTGGGGTCCTGAGGGTCACTATTACCTTGGGAATGGTTAACTGAAGTAGAACGGTGATAAATGTCATTAGAAATGAGGTGAAGAGGCCCTCATGACTTCTGTGTTGGGGAGGTTGTCTGCAAGACAAGGATGAAGATAGCAGTTCCTGTTTATTGGATTTACTATATGCTAGGAACTATTCAATGTGCCTTACATGTATTAACACAATGAGATTGGACCCTAAATACAACTTCTCTAGCCTTAGAATTAGTGTGAATATAGGAGAATAAGAAATAGTCCATTTTTTCTCAGAAATTTCAGACTGTTCATCATGTTTTAAGAGATGATCAAGGAAAGTTAAGTGGAAGTCAGGTTGTGCAGAGACAACACTATTATTAAATACAAAGAGGCATCAAGGTTCTTCTGCTGACCTTTAGAATGTGCAGGAGGGGCCGTCACCCTTTTTGAATGGCGAGTCCTGTCTTTTTTTTATTTGATCTCTGCACAGCCAGGAAAATCAGCACCATTTGCAAATTGTGTAAGTCTTTCAATATTTGTAGTTCACAAACAAGTGAACTGTAAAAGCTTCTAAGACGGACTATGCCCAAGAATTTTTTGAACTTTATGTGATGTTTCTTACTAGTTTCTAAAGTAATTTTCCTAACTGCTACCGGAAACTGTAACTATTGTAAACTTTAACAATCATTTTATTCCTCTTAAAAAGGAATAGAATATTCTTTTCTTACTAAGAAATTTTTACTTTAAACCACTTTTACAATTTATTTTTTATTATGCTTTATTTCAGAGGGGGTTGATTACTTAAATTTAGACATACATATATCTTCCTAGAGGGTAATGATTCAGAGTCAATACTAAAAATTAGAATTTAAATTCATTTAATTATTAAAGACCACTATTTGCTTAGATAAAACCAAATATAAATTGATGGATGTTTCATAAAGTCATTTTAAGTAAATGTTTCCTGTATGTGATTAGAGGAACTACATTCTTTGTAGGTCCTCTCTTGTTTTTAAACATAACCAGGTTTGAAACCTTCTGTTAAATGTACAGAGTTGTTGATAATATGGGTTGCTTTTTATCTGATTCATTGCTATTAAGTAGAATTGAGTGGAAATTAAATTTTTACACCTCCTGAGCCTCATGTAGAGTTGATTTCACATTGAACTTTGGAGTTCATAAATATAGGTCAGCTTTTCTTTCTTGGTGGTTTTTTAGACACTTTGATATATGGGGTTATGTAAATTTTGTACATGTATTAAAGTTACCCTTTTTTTCTTGGCGAACTACAACTGAGATGAAGTATGTAATTCAAGAGTAGAAAGAACTAGCCGTGGCTTAGTGGATTGAGTGCCAGACTGTGAAGCAAAGGGTCTCTGGTTCGATTCCCAGTCAAGGCACATGCCTGGGTTGTGGGCCAGGTCCCCCATGGGGGGGGGGTATGCGAGAGGCAACCACACATTGATGTTTCTTTCCTTTTCTTTCTCCTTCTCTTCTCCTCTCTTTAAAAATAAATAAAGTTTAAAAAAGAAAAAAAGAGCAGAGAGATCTGAAGTGCTTTGCTTGAGAAGACATCTTTACATGTGACATTCTAAACCTTCTATTATGTTTGTTTACTTTGCATTCCCATTTTCAAAATCTATAACTATAGCCAAGGCACTTTTTTAAACCTCTTTTTAACAAAGGATTTCTTCCTTCTGCTGCCCTAATTTTGCTTATTCAGGCAATGCCTCATGGTTTCTAAGCAACCATGATAATACATAGTTGGACACGTATGTCCAGCATTTAAGTGATGGTTTATTTTATCTTTGAAACCTTTAAAAATAATTCTTGAAAAGTAGGAGGGTGATACATTTTTAATGTACCCACATTCTGAGTTTTTAGTAATATGTATACTTAGGTACAGGCAAGACAGTAAACATGTTGCTTAATTAGTATATGAGAGTTCCTTGTTAATATAATTCTTACAAAAATTTCTGCATTTTCTTTTTCTGTAATACAAACTGTTGGGTCATATCAGAACAGAGCAGACATACCACTAACCTAGGAAAGGTGCAGATTCTGTCATATATCCATGCCTTAATTTTCTAGAAGTAGTCCAGAGTGGGAATTCTGGAATGACTGTGTAAGAAGGTTGGTGGACATTCTTCCCAGTGAATAGCCATCTACCAAAAATTATTTTTTAAAAATCTTTAATCTCTGGAAGTTGTCCTAAGGGCACAAAGCAAGTGGAAAAACACCTGGTCAATAAAATCTAAATGTTGGTAAGAACAGCAAGAACCTGTGGCATTTGAGTCACAGCCTGCTCCCTTTCAGTCTCTCTCCCAGCCATCTACTAAAGGTTTTTGTGACCAAGAATACAGTGCTCTTTGTTGCCTCAACTCTGAGCTAGGAATGCAGTGTCACTCTGCCTCCAGCCCTATATTGCAAAAACACTTTTCTGGACATGGGTGGCTGAGAGGACTGGGGATTCCTTTCATGACTCAGCTCCCACTCATACAATAAAAAGGACTCTAGGCGTAACAAGCCAGAGATACTGGACCCAGTTTGCTCACAGGGCTGAGGTTCTATACCAGGAAGGGCAAGCCAAGGTGAACCCAGGGTGTCAACTCCTGAGAGAAGCAAACTGTTGTCCTGACCCTCAGTGCCTGTGTAGTGGTAGAGATTCTGCGTTGGGCAGTTGCAGGGGCGGGTGGTGGTGGGAGGAGTGGTGAACACACTGACTTTATTTGGAACAAAGTCTAGAGCAGTTCAAGCTTAAGGGGGAAGGTAGCTCTATGATACTGGTAATGATAAGCAAAAATGTAAACCAGCCAGAAATTGAACAGAACGAAGGAAAAAGACAGTGAAAAAGAGCCTTCCTGGGATCACAGCCATATCTTGGGATCTCGAAAGCTGTGGGCATGCACTAGACAGTACCCACTCAGGAGCAATTTGAGCAGAATGTGGAATGGACTTCAAAGCATTTCCCAAGCCACACACAGACTCATCAGTGAAATGGCTTCAAGGTGCTTAAGCACAATCTATGAACAAACATGACTAAAAATAACTTATTCTGACCCAGGAGGTATTGCTAGAAAGCCAGGCTTAAAAATAAAAATCACATTCCACATTCATGTCTGGAGGTATGGAAGGTTGTGTGCATGCCCGATGCTGCACCCTCTCAAATAGTGACCAGAGAGAAGAGAGCCTCCAGGCTTCTCATCTCTGGCTAAGTATAGGACAACATCGTAAATTCCTGGAAAAGTGAAAAGTCTCCAAGACACATAGGCACATTCAACAGTAAGGGCTGAAAATCTAACTGGGTATGGAGGCTTAAGTACAACCTTTGATCTGTTAAGTGCTGTATGTGGCCCCAGGAGTGACCCCCAGCGATCTAGGCTAACAGATGTAAATAAAAAAACTGGGGTGGAAAGTCTGAGCAAGGATGTCAGAAGCTACAATCTGCAGGGGCAATAGACCTCACAGAATCAGTCTGGCTAGGCCACTCAGCAAATAACCAACCAGCCAAACAGCAAGCCTCCCAAAAGGGCAAGGGGAAGCAGTCAGAGTGGGTACAATATATTATCTTAAACATCCAGTTTTCAACAAAAAGTTACAAAACATGCAAAGAAATGTAAAGTTTTACTGTACACAGGAAAAAAAGTAAACAGTACAAACTCTCTTTTAGGGGACCGAGATGTTGGACAAGGGTTTCAAATTATATGTTTAAAAATTATATAATTATATTTAAAGTAAGGCATGATTACAATGACTGTGAATCAGAGACTATCAATAGATAGAAATTATAAGAAGGTAAGCAAACTTTAACATGTAATAGTAAATATATGACTATATTTTAAAAGGTAAACTATATGATAGGATATCCAGAACCCATGAAATCAGAGTTCAGTTTCTCTATAATGTGTACTCTTCTTATTGGGCAAACAACACTTGTCCCATTTAATTCTTTTTGTTTCATAGGACACCAAGTTGCTTCAAAGCTTATGTAAAACATAATGTGGTTTTTGCCTGAGGGGCAGGATCTTAACTTTAGTCACAAACTCTGCTAACCCAACATATTTTTTTTTTTTTCTGTGAGCTACTCAATCTTTTTGTGAACAGAGAATAGGAATCCCATCACCATTGCTAGTTTATAACCTCTTACAGGGTTGTAAATATAATGAGTAAGCACATGCAACAAAAAATATCAGGAAATAAGTAGAAAATGTTTTCATTATTATCTGAATGATATCCAGGCCTTGGTGTAGCCCTCCTGTTGTGATCTTCCTGACGTCTGACGCAGTCTAACCATCTGGGGTTCAGCAGAATAGAATTTCTGGCGAGGCTATTTGATGAGTGGAACTAACCTCCCAGAATGTCAGTAAACACTGTTTCTTGCCATACTCTCATCTCAGATTTATCAAATCCTGAACTGCAACGTTCTGATTAGGATAAGCATGCTTGGGCTGCTCCAGCTAATGAAAAAGTACAGGCATATTCATAATGCATACATGCATGATAAGTAGAACTTGACGATATTTTTTTCCTCTGTGCCCTGGCATCATATACAAACTGTACCAAACATATCTAGCCTTACATAAGTATAATAACGTGCATTCTTGTCTAGGTTGACCCAGTATTCACTTGTCTCCAGGAAGAATTGGAGTATGTTACAGTTCAAATTTTTGGTTCTTAAAAAATAATATGATGGTGCTAATTTAACAAGTCTTATAACCACTAACTCATTGCCATTTTAAAGGTAAATGCATAAATAACTTCTTGATAACAATTTTTTCACAGTTGCCCAGGAAATTAGGTGATATTGATCTATAATTAATTGAAAAGCATAAGCTGATAGGTTAAAGGTATATATGCTTTAATGTAGATCAAAGAATTGTGCTCGCTTCGGCAGCACACATGCTAATATTGGAACGAGACAAAGATTAGTATGGCTCCTGTGCAAGGATGACATGCAAATTAATGAAGCGTTCCATATTTAAAAAAAAAAAAGGAATCACTTATGCCTAGAGCTGGGGCACAGTAGCACTTCCATTGGGGACGAGCCACACAAGGCACCCGTCATGGGCAATACTCTGTAACTAAGATGAGAACTCTTGGGGTCCTTTAAAACACTCACATTTGTCATTCTCCTGAAGAGTGGGTGTATAAGTTGTGCCCTCACATCCCCTCCTCCATGTTCTGGAAACCAGACAAGTGACTGCCTGTTCAAGTGTAAATAAACATAAAATATAACAGACTTAGCATGTTCTTGAATGTTTGCAGCAACATTGGGCAAATCAAAGATTAATTCCCCAAATTGTACATTCTAATCCTTTCTTACAGGGAGTGGCTTTTTTTTCACGTGATCATTTTTTAAAAAGTTTCTTAATTTTTTATTTCTGGTACTACTACCATAATTTACAGGGCAGTATACCTGATGTAATGAAATGAAAAAGAAAAAGCTGCAACAGATAAAAGACCGCAGGAATGTACATCTCATTGACACTATATTGCATTAATCAGTAGGTACACTTTTTTACAAACTGTGGCTGACAATCCTGAACAAGAAGGATTTCCTTGTTTAAGATGCAATAAGTTTTCTGACTATGAATCATCATCCCTTCTGTTGCAGATTTTTATGGTTCTTCTATGCATTTGGGACAACCGTCTCAAAGTAACCTGCATCTTTCATGACTCTCCTGCTAAGAACTTTAACCCTTTTTTGCTGAGTTTTTATAACCTTCTGCTACCATATCCACCACTGCTACCACCAGATCCATAACCATCACCATATGGGCTGCCTAAGCTTCTTCCGCCAAAACTGCTCACATTCATGAGTCCATAATTTGACTGCCGTTGTCTGCTGTAATTTCCAAAATCATTGTAGTTCCCCCCATAACTGTAGTTTCCACCAAAGTTTCCCCTTCATTGTAACCATCACATCCTCCACCACTGCCACCATATCTACCACCTCGGTTTCCATATCCTGGTCCTCCACCACCGTCATAGCCTCCTCTACTACAGGAGCACCTCCTCTACTACAGGACCACCGCCGTAGTTGCCACCATCACCTCCAAATCGATTATATCCACCATCACCTCCTTCGTAACTACCTCTGCTGCTACCTCCACTGTAGACTTGTCTTCCACCAGAGTTTCCACCATGGCCAAAGTTACTCCAACACCTCCAAGGTTTCCTCTACGACCCATAAGGTTGCCAGATCCATCTCCACAGCATCTTTACAATCCAGAGGACTGCATTTCTTGTTGAGAAAGGGCCTTTTTCACTTCACAATTATGCCCATTTATAGTGTGGTATTTCTGAACAACAAATTTTATCAACTGTATTATGGTCATCAAAAGTTATGAAAGCAAATTCTCTTTTTTCTCCCCACTCTCCCTATCTTCCATAACTTCTATGGTTTCAGTCTTGCCATACTTTTCGAAGTAGTCTCTCAGATTATATTCTTCTATATCTTCTTTAATACCACCAACAAAAATTTTCTTCACTGTTAAATGGGCACCAGGCTTTACAAAATCCTCTTTAGAAACAACTTTCTTTGGATCCACTACATGGCCCATCAGTCATGTGGTTGAGCACACATTGCTGCATCCACCTCTTCAACACAAGAGTAAGTCACAAAACCAAAGCCCCCAGAACATTTTGTTTGTGGGTCTCATCACCACACAATCTGTGAGCATTGTCCCATTTCTCAAAATATTCTCTTAAAAAGCTATCATCAGTGGTTTCAAAGCTCAAACTGCCAATAAACATTTTTCTCAAGTGCTTTTGTTCCTTTGGATCATGGCCCTCCTCCTGCTGGCGGCCGGAGTTGGGCTCGGGGTTACTGGGCAGCCATTTCACCTCCATGTTGAGACTGGTCTCACCTCTTCCAACTCAAGTTCAGTATCTTCACATGATCTTAATATGTATTTTCGATGAAGGGAGCTACTTACAATTAATGCAGGTGCCAAAGTAAGGAAAGGGTAGAGTAAAAGCAGGGGGGCAACACTCTCCCTCGTGGGCATCCGCATATAGATAAGTGGGGCTTCAAGACTTCAAAGATTCATCAGCTGTTCTTACTTCTCTGGTCTTAATCACCTCACCTTTTTTTTCTCTGCCATTGCTGTATTCAGGACCCTAAGAGTAGAAGTAGCTCTGCTAGAAAGCTTTATTACTCTCTAGCCTATTAATGACACATTTTGCTTTTTCCTATATGGTAAAGGCAGAGGTGATACATGCAGTACAGCCCTTTGCAATCAAGACAGGAGATTGTGCTTAGCATGGTGGCCCATTAGCTCTTTACAAGAGGGCTCATGACTTTTTATTTTATACAGATATTTTAAAATGTGTGAACTTTAAATGAATTTTACCAATTAAAAAAAAAGCAGATAACCTTTTTAATTGGATTTGGGAAGAATGTACAAGAAAATTATAAAAATGGGATGCTTGTAAAAGGCAAGGTTTATCCTAGGCCTCTTCGAAGTATTTGAGGCAGCGTCTACAAATATATTTTTATAGGAAAAGATAGTCGAAAGTATTTTCCCCCATCCAATGCTTTAATTTTTTTTAAGGAGGGGGTGGGTATTTCTGGCATCACTTAGAAGTTTGGCAGTTGTCACCTGTACTATTTCAATGTCAATAGATTTTCCTAGTCTTTACCAAGTAACAGTAATCTCAGAGGTTTAGATGTAATTCTAGTTACTAAGGTTTCAAAAGGTTGAAAGCAAGACACACCAAAAACGAGCTGAATCTCTTACTGTATAGTCAGTGTGATTGGAGCATTACTGTCTCTTGAAGCTCTTGGATCATTCACTCCCTGAAATCTTGATTTGAAGCTCAAGCTAACTGGGATCTGACTGTTTTTGTTTTTAAGGTGGAAGTAAAAACATGGATGTTTCGTCTTGTATTGTTTTGTTTTGTTTTTAATGTAAGATTAGGAGATTAAACCTAGATCATAGTTTCTCAATCTGGGATCAATGGGCTATATTGTCAGTGTTCCAGATTTTTACAAGTTTGACAAACCCTGCCCTAAAGGATTTGGCCAATATCTCTTTCTCTAAGTGGGATTTGTTTTTTGTTGTTTGTTTTGTTTTGTTTGTTTTTTTATTAATATAATTAAAAGATGCCAGGCCTTACTTCTACAACTTAATGTCTTCTCCCTCTTAAAATTTGCTTTCTTACCAAAGGTAAACCTTACAAAACTAAATATTATTTGGAAAGAATGAGTACTAAGGGTGTATAAAATTAGAGACTTTTGCCTGTCCAATGTCAACGATCCCTGGCAACTTAAAGGTTAGAATTGTCCATAATCAGTTTTAAAACATATGGAAGAACTTAATTGGCCACTCTCCCTCTCCCTGTTTAACCTTTTCTGTACACATTTTCATTCTAGCTTTATCAAGGATTTGTAGAATTTTCCCAGGGATTTGCCTGAGTAGTCAGGAGGGGAGTATAATATGTTCATCAGATAGAGTAGTACTTGGAATTTAAAATGAAAATTAGATACATGTGTCAGCGTGGATTTATGCAAAAAGTAATTTTGAATAAAAGCTAATATAGTATGAGACAGTCATGGTGCAAATGCAACAGATACTAGTTTATAGTAGATGAGAATGCAGGTATTTGCCATGTTCTATATGCTTGTTTTTCAGTATTGTAAAAAATACGTATCTTTTAAAAAAGGCCAATCATGGCATAAGTATAGAAAATAATATTCTACTTCCTAATTCAACTAATTCCTAAAGTTATGGTGCATCTCTGTTAGACTTTGGGGGGATAAATGGGTAAAAGAACTGAAAAACCTAATTTTTATACATAGTTTATTAAATGTAGTATTTTGTAAGCCTACGTTTTACACTTTTTTTTTTTGCCACTGTGTCTGTACATATAGATCTGCCTCATTGCTTAAAGGACACTTGTGGGGTTTCAGTGACTATTGTATATATAGCTTAAAAACAAAACTCATTTAAATATTTTAAATTTTATTTAATTTTGTTGTATTTTTTCTATTACCACTTATCCCTCTTATACCCCCTTCCACCACCATCTACCTCCCTCTGCAGTCGTTACATTATTGTCCACATCCATGAGTTTTCTTTTTTGCTTTGTCCCCCCACCTGAGAAATGGCCCTCCTCCTACAGCCTGCTCTCTGAGTCTGTCGCTGTTTTGCTTGTTTGTTCATTAGATTCTACATATGAGTGAAATCATATGGTATTTGTCTTTCTTTGACTGGCTCATTTCACTTAGTATAACGTTCTCTAGTCCATCAATACTGTTGCAAAGGCTAAAATTTTCTTCTCTTTTATAGCTGTGTAGTATTCCGTTATGTAAATGTACCATAGTTGTATCTACTTGGGCTCCTGAATCTTGGCAATTACAAATAACAATGCAATGAACATAGGGGTTCTTATGTTCTTTCGAATTAGTATTTAGGGTTTCTTTGGATAAATTCCCAGAAGTTGAATTGGTGGGTCATAAGGTAGTTCCATTTTTAATTTTTTGAGGTATCTCCATACTTCTTTCCACAGTGGCTGTACCAATCTGCATTCCCACCAGCAATGCAAAAGAGTTCCCCATTCTCCACATCCATGCCATCACTTGTTTGTTGATTTATTGATGATACCCATTCTGACCAGTTTGAGGTGATACCTCACTGCAGTTTTAATTTGCATTTCTCTAATGATTAGTGACTTTGAGCATCTTTTCGTATGTCTATTGCCCATCTGTATGTCCTCTTTGGAGAAGTGTCTATTAAGGTCTTTTGCTCATTTTTTTCATTGAATAATTTGTTTTTTGGGTGTTGAGTTTTATAAGTTCTTTATATATTGTGGATATTAACTCCTTATCTGATATATTATTGGAGAATATGTTCTCCTATTCAGTGGGTTGTCTTTTTATTTTGGCGATGGTTTCCTTTGTGCTGCAAAAACTTGTTAGCGCGATGTAGTCCCGTTTGTTTATTTTTGTTTTGTTTTCCTTGTCTGAGATATGTATCAGAAAAATATTATGAGCAGTGTCCAAGATTTTATTGCCTATATTTTCTTCTAGGATTTTTATGGTTTTAGGTCTAAAATTTAAGTCTTTAATTCATTTTGAATTTATTCTTGTGTGTGGTATAAGGAGGTGAAAAATGAAACTGGACTAGTTTTATTTTTCTCCATGTATCTGTCCAGTTTTCTCAGTATCATCTATGGAATAAACTATTGTTAGCCCATTTTATGTTTTTGCCTCCATTGTCAAATATTAATTGACTGTAAAGGCATGGGTTTATTTCTGGGCTGTCCATTCTGTTGCATTGATCTATATGTCTGTTTTTATGCCAGTACTGTGCTGTTTTGATTACTATGACCTTAAAGCATAGTTTGATATTAGGTAGTTTGATTCCTCCAATTTGTTCTTCTTTCTCAAGATGGCTGTTGCTTTTTAGGACCTTTTGTGGTTCCATATAAATTTTTGAAATATTTGTTCTAGTTTTGTGAAATACGTCATTGGAATCTTGATAGAAATTGTGTTGAATCTATAGATTGCTTTGGGTAATATGGACATTTTAATGATGTTAATTTTTCCTATCCATGAACATGGTATGTACATCCACTTATTTGTATTTTCTTCAGTTTCTTTCCTTAGTGTCTGAAAATTTTCGGAGTATAGGTCTTTTACGTCCTTGGTTAGATTTATTCCTAGGTATTTTATTCCTCTTGAAGCAATTGTGAATGGGATTGTTTTCTTAATTTCCCGGATTTTGTTCATTATTGGAATATAAAATTGCAGCTTATTTCTAGATATTAATTTTAAATCTTGCTACTTCACTCAATTTATCTCTTCTTGTGGTTTCTTGGTGGAATCCTTAGGGTTCTCTATGTATAGTATCATGTCATCTTCAAATAATGACAGTTTTACTTCTTCCTTTCCAATTTGGGTGCCTTTTATTTGTCCTTGTCTGATTGCTATGGATAGGGCTTCCAGTTCTATTTTGAATAAGGGAGGTGAAAGCAGACATACCTGTCTTGTTCCAGTCTTAAGGGATTACTTGTAGTTTTTTCCCCACTGAGTATGATACTGGCACTGGGTTTGTCATATATGTCCTTTATTATGTTTAAGTGTGTTCCTTCTACTCCCACTTTGCTGAGAGTTTTTATCATAAATGGGTGCTGGATTTTATCAAATGTGTTTACTACATATATTGATATGATCATGTGGTTTTTATCTCTCATTTTGTTTATGTGGTATACCACATTTATTGATTTGCAAATGTTGTACCAACCCTTCCTCCCTGGAATAAATCCTGCTTGATGATCAAGTATGATCTTTTTGATGTTTTGCCCCATTCAGTTTGGTAATATCTTTTTGAGGATTTTAGCATCATAGGTTCATCAGGAATATTGGCCTATAATTTTATTTCTTTGTACTTTCTATTTGGTTTTGGAGTTAGGATAATGCTGGTCTCATAAAATGAGCTTGTGAGTCTTCCCTCCTCTTGAATTATTTGGAATAGTTTGAGGAAGACAGCTGTTAGTTCTCAGAATGTTTGGTCAAATTCGAAGCCATCTGGTCCAGGGCTTTTGTTTGTTGGTAGTTTTTTGATTACTGCTTCACTTTCACTAGGTGACATTTGTCTATTCAGATTCTCTGATACTTCCTGGTTTAGTTTTGGTACATTGTATGTTTCTAGGAATTTATCCATTTCATCCAGGTTGTACAATATGTACAGTTGCTCATAATATTTTTTGTATTTCTTTGTTGTAAGTTATTTTTCCTCTTTCATTTCTAATTTTATTTGGGCACTTGCTCTTTTTTCCTTGATGCTTCTGGTTAAAGATTTGTCACTCTTGTTCATCTTTTCAAAGAACCATCTCTTGGTTTCATTGATATTTTATATCTTTTTTTTAAACTCTATTTCATTTATTTCTGCTTTGATTTTTATTATTCCTTCCGTCTACTCACTTTGGGCTTTGTTTGTCATTCTTTTTTCAAGTTCCTTTAGGTGTAAAGTTAGATTGCTTATTTGAGCTTTTTCTTGTTTTTTGAGATAGACCTGCAATGCTATGAATTTCCCTCTTGGGATTGCTTTTTCTGTCCCACAAATTTTGGTGTGTTGTGTTCTCATTTTCATTTGTTTCAAGGTATCTTTTTATTTTCTGATCTCATTGTTGATACATTCATTGTTTAATAACATGTTATTTAGCTTCCATATCTTTGTGTATTTTCAGTTTTCTCCTTGTGACTGACTTCTAGTTTCATTGCTTTGTGGTCAGAGAAGATGCTTGGTATGATTTCATTCTTCTTAAATTTATTGAGACTTGTTTCCTGTCCTGTGTGGTCTATCATAGGAAATGTTTTATATGTACCTGAAAATATATATTCTGCTCTTTTGGGGTGAAATGCTCTGTAGATACTGATTAAATATATTTGATCTAAAATGTCATTTAAGGCCACTGTCTCCTTGTTGATTTTTATGTCTGGAAGATCTATTGATTGATGTCATGTGGTGGTAAAATCCCCAACTGTGACTGCATTTCTGTCCATCTCTCCCTTTATGTCCATCATAATTTGCTTTGCATATTTAGATGCCTCTGTGTTCAGTGCATAAATGTTTACTAGGGTTATATCTTCTTGTTGGATTGTTCCCTTTCTTGTTGTATAGTATCCTTCTTTGTGTTTTACTATAGCCTTGGTTTTAAAGTCCATTTTTTTGGGACATAAGTTTTGCTTCCCCAGCTCTTTTATCCCTTTCCATTTGCATGAAATATCTATCCCTTTACGTCCAGTCTGTATGTATCTTTCATTCTGAGGTGGGTCTCTTGGAGACAACACGCATACGGGTCTTGTTTTCTGACCGTTCTGCTACCCTATGTCTTTTTTTCTTTTTCCTTTTAAAAATTTTATTTATTTATTTTTTGAGAGAGGGGAAGGGAGGGGAAAGAGAGGGAGAGAAACATCAGTGTGTGGTTGCCTCTCAACGTGCCTCCTACTGGGCACCTGGCCTGCAACCCAGGCATGTGCTCTGACGGGAATCGAACTGGCAACCCTTTGGTTTGCAGGCTGGCACTAAGTTCACTGAGCCAGATCATTTAGCCATTTACATTTAAAGTGATTGTTGATATATGCATATTTATTGTCATTTTATTTTTTTTAACTATTTTCCTTCTTTTCTTTTCTTTTTTCTTAAAGCAAGCCCTTTAACATTTGTTGCACTACTAGTTTGGTGGTAACTAAGTTTTTTAGCTTTTTCTTGTTTGTGAAGCTCTTTATTTCTCCTTGCTGGGTAAAGTAGCCTTGGTTGTAGGTTCTTTATTTTCTTCACCTTGAATATTTCATGCCACTCCCTGCTGGCCTGAAATGTTTCTGTTGAGAAATCAGATGACAGTGTAATGGGAACTCCCTTGTAGGTAACTGATGGCTTTTTCTCTTGCAGCTTTTAAGATTCTTTCTTTGTCTTTAAGCTTTGCCATTTTAATTATGATGTGTCTGGATGTGCGCCCCTTTGGGTCCATCTTGTTTGGGAATCTCTGTGCTTCCTGGGCTTGTGTGTCTTTTTCCTTCACTAGGTTACGGATGTTTTTGGTCATTATTTTTTCAAATAGTTTCTTGTTCATTGCTCACTTTCTTCTTCTTCTGGTATTCTTGTGATGCAGATGTTGTTACGCTTCATGTTTCCCAAAAGTTGCTCAGACGCTCCTCATTTTTTAAAGTTCTTTTTATTTTTGCTGCTCTGATTGGGTGGTTTTTTTGTTTGTTTTTTTTACCTCATCTTCCAAATTGCTGATTTGATCTTCTGCTTCTCCAGCCTGCTATTTATTCCCCCTAATGTGTTTATTTCAGATATCATAATCCTTATTTCTATCAGGTCCTTTTTATGGCTTCTATGTCTTTTTTTATGCTTTTGAGCATACTTATAATCATTTTTGTAAACTGTGTATCTGATAAATCCCTTGCTTCCTTTTCATTTATTTTTTCCTTCTGGAGAATTGTCTTATTCTTTCCTTTGGTGCCTGTTTCTTTGTCTTCTCATTTTGGCTGCCTCTGTGCTTTTTTCCTGTGTATTTCATAGATCTTACAAAGACTCTGGTGGAGGCCTATGTTAGATACAGACTTTGACTGGCCCTGGGCAACTTATTTGAAGCTATCATTGATCCACAGCTTGTGGCTTCCTCTTCTGGGCCTGTGTGTGTGCAGAAAGAACCAAGCTGTGCATGAAGGCGGGCTTTCACCAGCTGGGGCCCCTGGGGAGGGTCAGCTAAAATGTCAAAGCTCCTAGAGATCTGGCTTTGCCTGCAGGTTTTCTGTTAGGCTTAAGCAGTGTAATTGCCTCCAGCTGTATTCCTCAGCAGCCCAGCTTAAGCTCCACAGGGTTAGATGAAAGGGTGAAAGGGATTCTTGCAGGTGGGGCTATTGCGTCCTCCCAGGCTGATGCCACAAGAAGGTGAATGCTCTGTCTGAGGAACATGGCCTGTGCAGTATGGGGAATGACTGCGCATAGGGATCCTGGTGGCTGACCCTTCAGCTTTCTCCCCAGAGCCACCACCGCCATACTCTACTCTCATGGCTCTAGTCTGCTCTGTCCTGCTTCTGCCAGAACTCTGGGTAAGCAGCTACAAATGAAATTTTTTGTGTTAGCCCTTTATAAGGCTCTGTGCATCTCTAGCCATCTCTCCCTGGTGGACAGAAACCCCAGAGCTTTTCAAAGCCAGATATTATTTGGGTTCCTTTCCTGGTTCTGGTGCACCAGGCTGGGGAGCCAGCTTGGGGTTTAGACCCTATATTTCTGAGGTGGAACCCTCTGGCTTCAGAAATATCCCTCTTGAAACTTCAGCTGCCACCAGTGGGAGCCCAGCTAGTCCTCTTGAGCCTCTGCACTTCCTGCCAGTCTCAATGTGGTAATGTGGTTTCTTCTGTAAGTCCTTGGTTATAAGGCTTTTTTCCAGCTATTGGTCAGTTGGTTATTCATGACGATTTTTTATAATTTAGTTGCAATCACAGTTTGGTGCTGGGAGGAGGTTAATGTAGCTCCTATCTACTCTGCTGCCATCTTGGATATCCTATTTAAAAATGTTTAATTGTGACAAAATTTATGTATCATAAATCTCACCACCTTTACCATTTTAAATGTACATTTCAGTAGTGTTAAGTACATTCACATCGCTATGTAACCAACTTCCAAAACTCTTTTAATCTTGTAAAACTGAACTCTCTATCCATGCAACAATTCTCCATTCTCCCCTCCAGCCCCTGACAGCTACTCTTCTGATTTCTGTATTTTTGAATTTGAGGTACTCTAGGTACTTCATATAAGTGAAGTCATATACCATTTGTTTGTTTTTTTGTTGTTGTTACTGGCTTATTTCATTTAACATAATGTCCTCAAAGTTCATTCATGTTGTAGCATGTGACAGAACTTTCTCCCTTTTTAAGTCTGAATAATATTCCACTGTGTGCATATATAGCACAGTTTATGGGTTTTTAAATTTTTTAAATTTTATTTCTAATATTTTTAGTTATTTTTTTTTAGAGAGAGGAGGAAACACTTTCGCCCTGTGCGGTGATGCTCAACCAACCAAGGCACATTAGTCAGAGTTTATATAGCACATTTTGTTCATTCATTCCTCATTGGACACTTAGGTTGCTCCTATATAAACTTTAAATAAAGTCTTGAAAATAATACAACATAATTGCATTTAAAAAATATATACTTCTGTTTAAATAAAAAATTTTTAAATTTTTATGTTGATACAATTTTAAACTTAAAAGTTGTTTAAAATAATACAGGGAGCTTTCTATATCCTTTATGTAGATTTATTAGTTATTTACATTTTGCCCATTTGTTTTATCATTCTATATACGTGTGGATGAGTACAAGCATGCATGTGCATGCTCACACAGACACACACCTTTTCTTTAACCATTCTATCCTTACATATTTCAGTGTGTATTTCTATAAGAAAAAGAATATTCTCATGTAATCACCACAGTAAAATGATCAAAATTAGGAAATCTAGTATTCATAATATTCTGTTATCTAATCCATAGTCTGTATTCAGATTTCAGCAGTTGTCTCAGTAATAACTTTTATAGCTATTTCTCCCCTGGATCAGAGTTTAATTCATTGCATTTGGTTGTAATGTCTCTTTAGTCTCGGCCTGTTTTTGTTTGTTTTTCTTGACCTTAACATTAGTGAGAAATACAGGTCAGTTATTTTGTAGAGTGGCTCTCAATTTGTATTTTTCTGATGTTTCCTCATGATTACATTCGAGTTAAGCATTTTTTAGAGAAATATCACACACTCTTTTTTTGTGTCCTCATTGCTTTGTATTAGGAGGCGTGTGATTTAAGGTGGTTGTCCCAAGGTCTCTTCACTATAAAATCACCACTTCCTCTCTAATTAATAAGAATTCTGGGTAGTTGCTTTGAGACTATATTAATATTCTGTTCCTCTTCAGAAGTTCATCTACAGTTTTAGTATCCATTGATGATTTTTATTAATTACCTTATTTCTTCTGCATTTATTAGTTTGCTTTCTACTGTAATAAGAGCTTTCAATTCTTTCCCATTTTAAAAATTGTATCAATATGAACCTACAAATTTCTGTCTTACTAAGTTATAATCTGTTACTGTCATTTGATACTCAAATTGTCCCAGATTTGGCTTGTGTATCCCTTCAAGCTGATTTCTATGTCCTTTACTGTCATCATTTAAAATATATATATACTTATTTTATATTTATACACACACACACACGTCTTTTTATACTTGTCTTGTATTTTTTAAACAATTTTCAAAGTGGAATTGTTGGATTAAAATGTATATGCATTTTTCCCTGGCCAGTGTGGCTTGGTCAGTTGAAGCATTGTTCTGTACACTGAAAGGCTGTGGGTTTGAGTCCTGGTCAGGGCACATACCTAGGTTGCAGGTTTGATCTCCAGTCAGGGTGAGTATAGGAGGCAGGCAATTGATGTTTCTGTTTGTCTCTCTCTGTTGCTTTGTCTCTCTCTCCCCCTTCCTCTCTCAAAGCAATGAAAAGATGTCCTCAGGTGAGGATTTTTTTTTTTTAAGTATACACATTTCAAATCCTGCATGGACTAAAGAGATCACATGTGTGGCCAGTTTGAGGGGAGTGGAAAGTATGCTTATTTAAATTTTTGGTATTTCTTGTGCTGCTTGTAAGAAGCATAAAGAGATTGTGATTACTGGATTTCAGCTATAAGAAACATCTGAAAGGGAGACAAAGATGAAGTAGGGATTATCTTTCAGTGCCATTCAGGACTAATAGTTTACAATGTTTAGGGGTTTTTTATTTTTGTTTTTTAAGAATAGATGATTAACAGTATATAATTTATATTAAGTAACAAAAACATTGAGAAAGTTGCAGAGTAGCATCACTAGTGGGGTGCATTTCTCTTCTAGAGTCAGGTGTTTTTGTGTTTCTCATTTGAATTCTTGAACTCCCACTACAGTGATTAAGATGCCTAGAACAAGTCGATTTATTTTCTTCTTTGTATCTCAGTTTCCTTGTGTAAAATGAAGATATATATTTGATCGTTGGTTATTATAACTTTTTTGCTACATCCTACAATAAGAAATACATTTTACATTGTTATCTAAAATATTTTTAAACCATTTTTGCACACATAGATGTCTATGTGTAATACATATTTTTGTGTGCATATATAAAAAACAAAGTCAGAGTTTTTTAAAATAAAATTTAACCTTACTGTCTGCAGTACACTGATATTTTTTGTTTCTTTAAAATGCTGATGGTACTTTTAAAATTGTTTTTATATCGAAAACCTTGTAGTACACTATTTCTAAAAGCTCTTCAAGCTCCAAAATTACATGAGAATATTCTTTGAAATTCTTTTAATATAGATTTTGGAACAAGGTCTGTCACAGGAGTACTCACAAAGAACAGCTTCTGTTGTGTTGATAGTTGTAGCCAGTTTAACAAGCAGTTCAATAAATACCTAATTCAAAGTTTTTAATCTGTCCCTCCGATTATTATCAGTGCTAGTATAGGCCAGTTTTGCAGTTTTCCCCCCTTTAAAGTGACCCTCGATGCCCCTCCCCCTTTTGTTTTGCATTCATAGCTGTGTGCTAATTAATATTTATGGTGTGCTTTTTTTTTTCTGACCATGACCAACTGAATAGTTAGTGGAAAAGATTGATTTAAAAAATACTGCTGGACTTGAATTTGGTTGAAAATAAGGATAATCCTTGCTCTTTTTAAAAGATACTTTTGGGGAAACATTGTTATCTGTGCAAATAAGGTTGTCTGTAATGTTTTTTGTATCTGAAATGAACAAAACTGAAACAAAAGCTTGTCCTTTAGCTATATCTTGAAGAATTTGAGCTCCTGAATGCTAGCACCACAGTTCATTCTGGATTAGGTAATGCGAGCATCTCTAACGCTCAGCAAGAACTTGGCTGAAGAGAATGTAATTTTCCTTGTCACTCTCAGTTTTAGTTTTTAGGAAAAAAGACTAATGGAATTTAACATCAATCAAATCATAAACACAATATTAAAACAGAAGTTGGCAGTGTGCTTCAGTTTTCTTTGACATGCTAGCCTTTTCCCTTGAGTTTGCACTACAGTGTTACATACAGAAACCAAGTGAAATGGTAAATCACTTTCATGAAATGGGAGCTTTGCGGTTGGTTGTGTCAGGGAGATGCTTTTGCTCTAAAGTACGGTTGAAGATGCAAAAGAAATTACACTTTCTTTTCAGAGCAGATTTTTTTTAGGTTTGTATAGTATGTGCTGAAATAATTGAAGTGTGAACTGCAAGGGAAATTGTTGTCCTGCTTTTTGCCAGTGTTGGCCCTGGTTTCCTAAGCATCCTCTGTTCATTTTTGTTTGTCCATTACTTTCCAGGTTCTGTTTTAAATATATTATTTAGATTTGGTGTGTCTTGCCTTAAAGCCTGTTTGGTTCTGTTTAGTTGATATTTCTTTGGCATGCATTATTTGCCCTGAAAGGTAAAATGAAAAATAAAATACATTAACTCTGGTCTCCTCATACAGAAATTCTAATGCATTTTATGTGGAATTTTATTCCCATTTTGATACATCTTTTCTAGTAATTTTTCTTCCTTTTGGTTTTATTATAGTAGCTTTCACTTCAATATAGATGCAGACGTAAGTATATATTTCTTACAAATGTTTATGAAATCCCCACATTAAAAAAAAAAATGAGATTGTGGTATTTAATTATCGCCAGTTCTTCCCCCCAAAAATTGTAGTTTAGTAAAACATAGCAGTACAGGAAGCTTTTTCTTTTTAAATGAAGAAATCAGGAAAAAGGGAAAATTCAGATTGGTTAGTAAGATGAAGACAAGAGAAACCTGAACACCAATTCATGCCATAAACAGCTGTGTAATTCTTAAAGACAGTGCAGACTGAGATCTGAAATTTGTAGGAGTCAAAGGAAAAATGGAAATGCAATGTTTAAAGGTCAACATCCTTTGAGCTCTAAAGTGGATAGTGAGAACAGTAGTGAACAATGCTCTCAATAACAGCCCTTCAAAATACATGTTTCACACGGCTGTTTCTCATACATTCCTCATTAGAAGCCAAGAGCATTAGCTATTAAAGGTGAGTGCCAGGGGTGACAATACATCTCGTTTTCCTTTTTCTCATTGGTCAGAGTTAATGATAAGTACAATCTCTGCAAGATGTAAACACAGTTAATTGCCTGAATCAGAAGTTACGAAGGGTTTCACTTAAAAGTCCTCTTCTTGGGCTACCTAGAATAAGAGTAAGGGACAATTAGCTGTGTCTGCATAGAATAGCATCACTTAATTTGTTGGGTACTAATGCAGATTAAAGAGGAATCTGTATCACACTATTAAATATAATTTTATTTTTAAAAATATTTTAATATATTTTATTGATTATGCTATTACAGTTGTCCCATTGTTTTCTCCCCTTCATTCCCCTCCACCCTGCACCCCTCCCACCAGCAGTCCTTCCACCCCCTTAGTTCATGTCCATGGGTCATACACATAAATTTTTTGGTTTCTCCAATTTCCTATACTATTCTAAACCTCCCCCTGTCTATTTTGTACCTACTATTTATGCTTCTTATTCCCTGTACGTTTTCCTCATTTGCCTCCCTCCCCTCTGATCTCCATTTCTGTGATTCTGTTCCTGTTCTAGTTGTTTGCATAGTTTGTTTTTGTTTTTGTTTTTGGGTTCAGTTGATTAGTTGTGAGTTTGTTATTTTACTGTTTATAGTTTTTTATCTTCTTTTTCTTAGATAAGTTCCTTTTACATTTCATATAATTGGGGATGGTGAACTCCTTTAACTTGACCTTATCTGGGAAGCACTTTATCTGCCCTTCCACTCTAAGTGATAGCTTTGCTGGAGAGAGTAATCTTGGATGTAGGTCCTTGCCTTTCATGACTTTGAATACTTCTTTCCAGCCCCTTCTTGCCTGCAAGGTTCCTTTTGAGAAATCAGCTGATAGCCTTATGGGAACTCCTTTGGAGGTAACTGTCTCCTTTGCTCTTGCTGCTTTTAAGATTCTCTCCTTATCTTTAATTTTCAGTAATGTAATCATGATGTGCTTTCGTGTGTACTTCCTTGGGACTCTCTGAGCTTCGCAGATCTCCTGGAAGTCTTTTTCTTTCACCAGATTGGGGAACTTCTCCTTCTAATAAAACTTCTTATTAGGTTTTTCAAATAAGTTCTCAATTTCTTGCTCTTCCTCTTATCCTTCTGGCACCCTTATGAGTCGGATGTTGGAATGTTTAAAGTTGTCCTACAGGTTCCTAAGCCTCTCCTCATTTTTTTGAATTCTTGTTTCTTCATTCTGTTCTGGTTGAATGTTTCTCTCTCCCTTCTCCAAATCATTGATCTGAGTCGTGGTTTCCTTCCCTTTACTAGGTTTCCTGTATATTTTTCTTTATTTCACTTTGCACAGCCTTCACCTTTTCCTCTGTTTTGCGACTATACTCAACCGTTTCTGTGAGCATCCAGAGTACCAGTGTTTTGAACTGCACATCTGATAGCTTGACTATCTCTTCATCGCTTAGTTCTGGTTTTGGAGCTTTGATCTCTTGTTTCATTTGGGCCATATTTCTTTGTCTTGGTGCACCTCCAACGTTGGAAGGCGCAGAGCCTTAGGTATTTGCCAAGGTGGGGCAACCCAGGTCACTGTGTGTGTCTCTGTATGTGGGGGAGGGTTCCGAGAGGGAAGAGTGCTGCTTGGTTGGCTCTTGGCTGGCTTTCAGTCACTTCCCCTGCTACCCACAAGATAATTGTGCCCTTCTTTTGCTGATTCCCAGGTGGGTGAGTTTGTGTACATTCTGGGACCCTATGAGTCTCTCCAACAAACTCCTGTGAGGCTGGGAGTTTTTCCTGCTGCTGCAACCCTCACAGAATTTTACAGCCAGAAGTTTTGAGGTTTTCTTTTCCTGGGCTGGAACCCTGGATTGCGGGGTCTATCTCGCACCCCAGCTGTTCCTCCCAGTTTATCTGCATGCAAATGTGGGACCACCAGCTGCTGTCTCACCCACCAGGTCCTCCAGCCACTGCCTGGCCATGCCTTCTCTCCACCCTGGCTGCTCGTCTCCGCCCCTTCTACCAGTCTGGGTGAATGTTCTTTCTTTAACTCCTTGGTGTTGGACTTCCATACAGTTCTATTTTCTGGCAGTTCTGTTTATTTTTTGTTTTTAAATTTGTTGTTGTCCTTCTTTTGGTTGTGGGAGGAGGCAAAGTGTATATACTTATGCCTCCATCTTGGCAAGAAGTCTTAAATATAATTTTAAAAGAGACAACTTCTTCCTCTTCTTCATCCTATTCAAAATACATTTACTGACATTGCATGTGAAATAAAAAGCAAATTCCTAAATGAAAAATATTATTTTTATTTTTTTAAAGATTTTATTTATTTATTTTTAGAGAGAGGGGAAGGGAGGGAGTAAGAGAAGGAGAGACTCATCATTGTGAGGTTGGTTGCCTCTTGCATGCCCCTAACTGGGAACCCAGCCCTCAACCCAGGCAACCCAGGCATGAGCCCTGACTGGGAATCAGACCATCAACCCTTTGGTTTTCCCACCAGCATTCAATTCATTGAGCCACCCAGCCAGGGCAAAAATTACTATTTTTAAATGAATGTTAGATATACATATTTCACCTGTCTTAAATTAATTTTAGACAAAAACATTGAATTATTTAGGTAGTATAAGATGTTTTCTAAGAAGGGCTTTCTAATAATTTTTTTTTTATTTGATAGGGAGCTGTAAATATTCAGAACATTGTCTTAGTAGCCTTTGTCCATTTGAGAATCAGGAGTGAGCCTGAGTTGCAATCAGTAAAAGAGAAATAAACATACCGTGGCCTCATTAATTTAAAATAGAATTTTAAATTAGAGTCATGTTATTTTGTAGTTTATAAAGAACAGAGTTTGTAATTGCCTAGAAATTGTAGTTGGCTTTTTTTTAGAAGTTGTAGTTATTTTCAATAAACTAGTATCAGCCTAATACGGTTTTATTATAATTCATATACTCAGAGTTTTGTAAGGCAATAATAGAATTTAATATAGCCTGGTAGAAAGTTCAGATTATTTCCCCACCCATACTGTCTAGTAATCAGCAGCTGAAAAAAAATCATAGGAGTATTGTACTGATCTAGTCCAGTTGACCCTATGTGGGGGTTGGGGTGCCAGTCCCTTATGCCAGTGATTTTTCAGCCTTTTTCATCTCATGGCAGACATAAACTAATTAATAACATTCTGTGGCACACCAAAAATATATGTTTTTTGCTGATCTGACCAAAAAATAGGTATAATTTTGATTCATTCCCACCAAATGGCTGTTGTCTTTTTTTTTTTTTTTTTAATTTGACAATCTAAGAGAAAGGAGATCAGTGCCCCCTGACTAAATAGTCGAGTATTGCATGTTTTAAAAATTCTTTCAGCACGTGGGTTGAATATTACTGCTCTATGCAGCTGAAAATTGACTTTCTAATTATTTAACTACAAATAGCCTACTGTTGACTGGAAAGCCTTAGTTATAACATAAAGTTGATGAACACATATTTTGTATGTTGTATGTATTACATACGTATATCAACAGAGTAAGCTAGAGAATATAAAATGTTAAGAAAATCATAAGGAAGAGAACATACACAGTATTTGTTGAAAAAAAAGCATGTATAAGTGGACCTGCAGAGTTCAAATCCAAGTTGTTCAAGGGTCAGCTATGTTATAAAATCACTAGTAATGATCATATGTTAGAGACCTGACTTCTTTCAAGCCAAATCAAATTTCTTTTAGGCCCTTTGATCTGTGATACCTTTCACAGATATCTAATATCTAAATTCTAAATTCTGTGAGGGGGAAAAATGTGCTTGTAGGCATATACAGTATTACATATAGATCCATAAGGTTAACCCAGAATTACACAGGCATACCTCAGAGATATTGCAGATTTCATTCCACAGCACTGCAATAAAGAAAATATTTCAATGTAAGTCACACAAATTATTTAGTTTCCCAATGCATATAAAAGTTGTGTTTATACTATCCTGTAGTCTACTAATTATGCAATAGCATTATGTGTTAAAAAAATGTACATACTTTAATTAAATACGTTATTGCTATAAAATGCTGTCATCTGTGCCTTCAGTGAGTTGTCATGGTTTGGTTGACAGAGGGTCTTGCCTTGATGTTGATGTGTGCGAACTAATCAAGGTGATGGTTGCTAAAGGTTGGGGTGGCTGTGGCAGTTTCTTAAGTAAGAGAACAAGTTTGCCTCATTGAGTGACTCTTTCTTTCACACAGTTTCTTTATAGCAAAGTTTGATATCATTTTACCCCCAGAAGACCTTCAGAATTGGAGTCAGTCCTCTCAAACCCACTTGCTGCTTTTTCAACCAAGTTTGTGTGATATCCTTTGTTGTCATTTCAACAATCTCACAGCATCTTCACCAGGAGTAGATTCCATCTCAAAAAACCACTTGCTTTCCTCATCCATAAGAACCAACTCAGCATTCATTAAAGTTTTGTCATGAGATTGCAGCAATTCAGTTAAATCTTCAGGCTCTACTTCTAATTCTAGTTCTCTTGCTGTTTCTACAACATTTGTAGTTACTTTCTCCTGAGCCTGTCAAAGTCATCCATGAGTGTTGGAGTCAGCTTCTTCCAAACTGTTAATGTTGATATGATGAGCTTTTCCCGTGAATCATGAATGTTCTTAAAGGCATCTAGAATGGTGACTCCTCTTTAGAAGGTTTTTCATTTATTTTTCCCAGACCAATCAGAGGAAGCACTATCTTTGGCAGCTATAACCTTACAAAATGTATTTCTTAAATAATAAGACTTGAAGGTTGAAATTACTCCTTAATCCATGGGCTGCAGAATGAATGTTGTGTTCGTAGGCATGAAAACTACATTAATTTTGTTGTACATCTCCATCAGAGCTCCTGAGTGGCCAGGCATATTGTCAATGAGCAGTAATATTTTGAAATATATCCTTTTTTTCTGAGCAGTAGGTCTCAATGGTGAGCTTAAGATGCTCAGTAAATCATGTTGTAAACAGGTGTGCTGTCATCCAGGCTTTGTTGTTCCATTTACAGAGCACAGGCAGAGGAGATTTAGCATAATTGTTAAGAGCCCTAGGATTTTCAGAATGGCAAATGAGCATTGTCTTCAGCTTAGTCAGCAGCTGCATTAGTCTCTAACAAGAGAGCCAGCCTGTTTTTTCAAGCTTTGAAGCCAGGCATTGACTTCTCCTCTCTAGTTATGAAAGTCCTAGATGAAAATTCAATAGAAAGCTGTTTCGTCTAAATTGAAAATGTGGTGTTTAGTGTAGCCACCTTCATTAACTATCTTAGCCTGATCTTCTGGAGAGCTTGCTGCTTCACCTTGTAGTTTTATGTTATGGAGACAGCTTCTTTCCCTTAAACCTCATATACCAACTTCTGCTAGCTTAAAACTTTTCTTCTACAGCTTCCTCACCTTTCTCAGCCTTTGTAGAATTGAAGAGTGTTCGAGTCTGCTCTCTGAATTAGGCTTTGGCTTAATGGGATGTTGTAGCTTGTTTGATCCTTTATCCAGACCACTAACACTTTCACCATATCATTAGTAAGGCTGTTCTGTTTTCTTATTGTTCACTGGAGTAGCACTTCTAGTTTCCTTCAAGACCTTTACTTTTGCATTCACTACTTGGCTAGCTCTTTGGCATAAGAAGCCTAGGTTTCAGCCTGTCTAAGCTTTCAGCATGCCTTTCTCACTAAGCTTAATTACTTCTGGCTTTTGATTTAAAGTGAGAGACATGTGACTTTTCCATTTGACCATTTAGAGGCCATTATAATTGGCCTAATTTTTAGTATTGTAGTTATCTGAGCCCTGGCTGGTGTGGCTCAGTCGATTGAGTGCCAGCCTATGAACCAAAGGGTTGCCAGTTTGATTCCCAGTCAGGGCACATGTCTGGGATATGGACCAGGTCCCCAGTAGGGGACACGTAAGAGGCAACCACACATTGATGTTTCTCTATCTCTCTTTCTCCCTCCCTTCCCTTCTAAAAATAAATAAATACAATCTTTAACAAATGTATTATTGTTAAGTAAGAGAGTAGGGAGGCCTAAGGAGAGGGAGACAGATGGGGGAATGGCCAGTCAGTAGAGCAGCTGGAACATACTCATTTATTGATTAAGTTCACCTTTTTATATGGGTGCTCCAAAACAATTAACAATAGTAACATCAAAGATCATTGATCACAGATCACCATAACAAATACAATAATAATGATGAAATGTTTGAAATACTGCAAGAATTAACCAAAATGCGACAGACACACAAAGTGAACAGAAGCTGTTGAAAAAATGGCACCAATAGACTTATTTGATGCAGGGTTGCCACAGACCTTCAACTTGTGAAAAATGCAGTAGCTGCAAAACACAAGGCTAAATGCAATAGAATGAGGTGTGCCTGTATGTAAAATTTTCTGTGTGTACAAGTTATAAACCCTAGTTGATATTATTGCTCACATCTGTTTGCTGCCCCTTCCAATAGGAGTATTATACCTCTCTGTCATCCTGTCAGACTCAACCATATGACATCTTTTAACAAATAAAATGTGAATGAAAAGTTTGTATGCCATTTATGAACAGACGCTTCTAACAGACATGGTGTAGTTGCCTATCTCTGTTTTTCATTTTTTATTCTGGATTGCTGCAGTAAAGACACATGAGCAAAAAAAGCCAAACTGTTGTTGTAGAGCCTCTAGATTCTACAGTCATTTCTTATTGCAGCATAAATTAACCTAAACTGACTAAGAACCCTAGCTTAAGAATCTCTATTCTAGGCTTAGAGGTTTTTTGTTTGTTTGTTTTTAAGATTATTTATTTATTTTTAGACAGAGGGGGAGCGAGGGAGAAAGAGAGGGAGAGAAACATCAGTGTGTGGTTTGCCTCTTGTGCACCTCCCACTGGGGACCTGGCTTACAACCCGGGTATGTACCCTGACTAGGAATTCAACCAGCGACCCTTTAGTTTGCAATCCACTGAGCCACACCAGCCAGGGCCGTAGATTAGTTTTTGATGTTTATGTGTTGTTTATTGCTATGCTTTCCTATATCTATTTAACATTAATCTAATGAATCGCTTTGTTACCAGTATATAGCATTAAAAATGCAATGTACAAAACTTTTAGGTTATAAATACTTTGTATTTAAATCAGGAGTCTCAAACTGTTGGCTTGATAGGCAAAGATATGTTGTATTTGGAAGTTCTAATTTTTATTTCTAAGTTTGAAATCACATCCCTCTAGGTGAGGCTCACACTTGCCAATTAATCGCAAGTAACCACAACTCCCTGTGTTTTAGGCCAGCTGACTTTGTACATTTATACCTCCCTGGTCCCTGAAAACCTTTGAGTTTGTAACTCCAGTATGCATTGTTAATGAAACTGAGTTAGGTGTAATTCCCACCTGGTCATTTATTGACACCAGAGAAATTATTTGTCATTGTTATGGTCTCAGGCTAGCAAATTTTTAAACTGTATGCAAGGAAGCAGAAGGGAAGCAATACAAATCTCATAAGTATGTGCCAGGCAGTCTCCTAAGACTTCAACGTGTATTATCTAACATAATCCACACAATAACCTTATGAAGTAGATATGATTATTCTCATTTTAGAGAAGAAACTGAAGCAAGAGAAGTTACCCAAGGTCACACAGTGCTGAAGACGTTGAGCCAGGATTTGAACTCAGCCTGATTTTGAACTCCTAAGCACCATTCTATATAGAGAATAATGTAGATAACTATACATGAGGTTTCCTCATGAGTGGAGAAATGACTTCAGTCTTTAGATGATTGCCTTTATGTGAAGAACAAGTTTTCCCTTACATTATGCTACAGTTTTTTCTGTGACCATCCGTAGTGTTCTTCAGAAAGACATTTCTCTTTTTACTATTAGATGACTTTTGGGGATTGTGAATCATACAAACATCATATATTCTTTTGCTACCTTGGGTTCATTAGGTAAAAATTGGTCATTTAGTCCTGATCCTTGGACTTGTGAACATCCTGTGGATATGCTTTAATAGGTATAATAAGAAAATGTTAATAAACCTATTAATTCATACTTTAAAAAAATATTCTCTTAGTTTAAGCCAGTGTGTGTGCTCTCTTACTCTTGGGGAAAGAAATTCGCAGTCTCAACATGTACCATATTGCACTGTTTGAAGAATATTTATTTGTGCTGAACATTTTGTAGCTTTATATTAAGGAAAAAAGTGTTACAACTTCCACCTGAAGTTGAAGTTCCTGAAAAAAATGAAATGGTCAGCTTTGCAAAAGGACTTAAATGCAGGAGGACTGAAGATTGGTATTATGTGACCCTAATATGAGATGATGAGGCTGGGAACTGAGTGGAAATGAAGTATCAGGGGGTGGAATGGCTTATTAAACGCAAGTTACCCTCATGGATGGAGGGAAGCAAAGACAAAAGAAGACCAAGGTGCAAGGGTATCAGTGGGCAGGAGCACAAATACTGCTCCCCTCCTACTTCCCAAAAAGGAAAGTGCCAGTGGGAGGTCTTTTTGTTTTGTCTCTTCTATTACTTTTACACTGTAAAATGAAGGGCTGGTAGTACGAAAACTGTGGATACCATTATAAAAACAATCAAGGATCTGCAAAAGGGGGTAACCTGACTTCTTTTCTAATTTATTCTCATATGTTTTTCTAATTTTCTATTTCTTGTCATTGAGTCTTTATAGGGCATTTAAAGCCTTAGGTCTGAACTGAAGAAAATTTTCCAGGCTCCACAGCCTCTACCCACATCCAGTGCCGTTGAAATGATTCATGCACGGCAGTAGTAAGGGCTGATGGCTTGAGAGGAGGTATTTCAGTGGTACCAAGGAGCTGTATACAGATAGGTCAGATGTTTTTGTTTTGTTTTTTAGGTTCTGATTTGCCTATTTTATTTCATCAGTTTTGTCTAGTATTTCTGCAGTATGCCAAGCGCTGTTGGTAATTTTGAGATTGGGCTATATGTGTAGGATGTGTGTGCATATATATATATATATATATGCACACACATCATTTCAAATGTTCGTTTTGTTGAAACTGAATTCAGTGTCACAATATTCAGAAAATTTCTCCCTATGTTTTCAATTTTTAAAAAATTGACACACTTTGTGGTGAGACTGAAATGAGGTAAATGTCTCTCTTGTGCAATTATTGCAGTCCTAATGGATTTGTAGATATTTGCTGTAATGTTAACATGTTAATTTATGCCCTGTAAATGAACATAAGACACTATTACTGGGAAAACTGTATAGTCTGCACAATAAACGCTGTA
This sequence comes from Pteronotus mesoamericanus, assembly GCF_021234165.1. NCBI lineage: Eukaryota > Metazoa > Chordata > Mammalia > Chiroptera > Mormoopidae > Pteronotus > Pteronotus mesoamericanus. The sequence continues at coordinate 7,970,396 of NW_026555085.1, forward strand.
TAAGAAACAAGGCTTCCTCCCAAGAACTTTTTTTTTTGCTAGTTCACACTTCTGAGCAGTAGGCACTATAGGTGCAAAGAATCTAGGGACTGTATAATTTCAGTTATAAACCTGCTTATAAAATACACTTAATTACCAATAAGAGTTTTGTTTGTAAGCTTTATCAGCTTTATATATTCATTCTATTCTTGACATTTTGCAAGAAGCATTTGAAGACATGCTTTTGGGAGCATAACTAATGTTATTTCTATTCTCAAACAAAAGTTTGCAGCTTTGTGGTTTGAATCTTAGCAAACAGGACTTGAGAGGTCTTAGAGTTTTGAGTCCTTTCAGAACCAGTTACCTGTGGTGAGTAGTATGGAGGAAAATTTTCTGCAGGGATAGTTTGTAAAATTCAAACATCTGGTTATTGACAGGGTTGCTTAATGTTTCTACGGTACGTAGAATTCTTGTTTCCTATAAATAAGTTTTATAACAATTTGAAGTCCATTAATGTCTCAGAGAACTGATATTTTTATATGTTGACTAGTATCAAATAAGTTAAAGTCATAGTATATGTTATATGGCTAGCAGTTCGCTAGAGGCTGGGGTATACAGTGAATAAGACATTCATTCATTTCTCCAATAAATATATATTAAGTGCCTTTTATGGATGACTTTAAGGCCTGTCTGTGGAAACAGGTTCAAAGATGAGGAGGAATTTCCAAAGTGAATAGCAGGATAAAGAAAAGTATTTTCCTACATGCCACAGTCAAAATACTTCAGTTTGAGAAAGGACTTGGAGTATTTGGAAAACCAGAAGAACTCCCAAATAACTGAAGGCAGTGGGAGGGAGAGAGGAGGAACAGTGGCTTAAGATGAGGCGGAAGAGATAGCAAGCAGCCAGTTCTTGGTGAAACTTCTAAGCCGTGTTTTAGGATTTTGGCTCTGATTTTAAAAGCTGTGGGAGGCTATTCAAGGGTTTAGGAAGGAAAATGACTTTATCAGAATTTGTCTTTTGCATCACTCTGATTGCTTTGTGGAGAATGGATTAGAGTAGGCCAAGGGATCATAGTACACAAAGAAAATTAAATTAGAAGGATCTTCGATATGATGTTGACTTAGACTAGAGTCTTATGGAGAAATGAATGGATTCAGGAAATATTTAGGAGTTGTAAACAGCTAGACTTGGTGATTTTTGAGATGTAGAATTAAAGAAGGGGGAGGATATGTAGTCTGAGAGGATTCCCAGGCTTCTGACTTCATACTCTTAGGGGAATGTTGGTGCCATCCCCTGAGAGACTCATGGGCATAGATAGGGAACATAAGACAGGAGTGATTTATCACCAGTAGGATAATGTACGTGTGTGCACTTGCGCAGTGTGTAAATATGTATGTTTCAAACTTGTCTGCAAGTATCTATCAGTCAGCATCAAAACAGTATCAGCCTGTCTGTTCTGAGATCAGTGAAGACAGTCTGATTTTTAAAGAGGAGGAATCGTCATAAGAAAATTAGATGAGAATCTGGTAGGATAAAGGTTTTTATTTTTCTTTTTTAAAGGAGCTGAAAGAGATTACTTAATGAAAGGAAGTTTAAATAAACTCAGCCATGTTGAGTATATAACAGTTTTCCCCATAAACTAGGATCCAAGCTGAGCACATTTTAAAGTTTTAATAGTAACCAAACCTTTGATTCGTGCTAATTTTTGTTTAGACCACTTTGTTTTTGCTGAGGCTATTAACCTAGGTTAACATCCAACTACAAGAAATCTTATTAAAATTTTAATTAGAGGCTAAAACTCTGGTTTATGAATTGGCTGGCTATTGCTAATGGCTTTGTGGTTTTTAAAAATAAGATATCCAAGGTTTGTGATTGAGGTAGAGGTGGGCATTTGCAGCTTTAAAAACCTCGAAATGGTCTTATAAATGGAGGCTATAACCTATTACGGACATAAACTGGGAGAAGCGATGAAAAAGAGGAAAAAGAACCCTATTCTATTAAGGGAAGCCTTTATATTATACAAAGTCTTGCATGGTCCAAACTCTCCAGATATCAGAATTGAATTTTTATTTGCAACATTTCCATTTTATTTTAATTGGCTACTTGAAACATGAAGCATTTTATGGTGTCAGACACCTAATTAATGCTTCCTGTGAGAACATGAGTTGTAATCTGTGATAGAGTTGGGTGGGGTTTAGAGACTGGGAATGTGGGAAGTGGAAAAGTAGCCCCTGCAAACTGCCAGCTGTTGCATTTTGGCAAGCTGGGTGGTGATTGCTTCAGTGGTGCATGCTACAGTGGGAAGACTGTGACATTATCGTCACAGAAACCTAGGTCTCAAACCCTATCTCCAACACTTGTTGGGAGGAGGCAGGAGTTGCCAAAGCTTGCTATGTTCCACTGTCTGCTGAAATGTGGGGATGACATCTATTGCCCAGTTTACTTTGAGAATTAAATGAGAACATGAGCATAAGACCTCTGGCAGAGTGCCTTGCTCATTGTAGGCATTTAACTCTTAGTTCCTCTTTCACCCAGCTTTATCCTCTGTAAGAATGATATGGAAGCCATATTAGTGGCCAAATAACACTTAATGAGTGGGTTAGAACAAATGCAGTTGAATTTCTCATCTCTCCTTATTGATTATGAAAACAGAAACTCATGGGTACCGAGTGCTTCATCTTTTAGAAATGCTAACCCAGATGATGCTAGGAATGCTCTGGAAGGCATGCAAAATAGTTTGTGAGAGGTTAAAAATAATGATCATTTTAAATGTAATCCAGTGATAGGTTTCCTACAGAAAAACATGTTGCCACTTAAATTTAGGTAACATTTATTAAGCACTGTTTTTGTCCTGGGCCTTTCTAATGTGGGAAACTGATAAATAGGTGATCCTTATATACCATAGCAAGCCCTGTGCAGTGGGAAATCAGTTTGTGCCAAGAGAATTTGACAGTATGTACCAAAAATGCTTTGAAAATGCACATCCCCCCTTACCTGTTGATCTGCTTCTAGCAATATAACCTAAGGGAGTTTGGTGAAAGCTTGCTAATAATAGTGAAAAGTTGGTAACTGCAAATGTGTAACAATAGTGAATTGGTTTAATTTCTGTATTATAAATGGACATACTATCAGTCCATCAGTGACCACACAGTTCTGTATAAGAAAAAAATCTTCATATAGGTATTGCTAAGAGCAAAAACTAGCTTACTGAAGGGTTTTTGGGTTTGTTTGTTTGTTTGTTTGTTTGTTTTTAAGACCATTTATTTTTAAGGAAAAGCAGTTAGTGAAATCTTTTTCAAGTCACTCTTTTGTGTGTTCTCTGCCTTGAAAAAACCATTCAAAAAGACATAATATTGTTATAATCTGGAAGTGGGGTGGAAATTTAAGTGAACTGATAACCATCTTGCCAAATCATTGTAGTATGTCTGAGAGTTAAGCAGTTGGGGCAGTACACATGAAAGGTGAATTTGGAGTAATGACTAGATAAGGCATAGCCTCAGTGAGACAGCGCAGGTGAATGGGCTTATCAGCAGAGCAGGGTGACATGCCTTTTTAGTGCTCCCAGTCTTTTGAGGTATATTCTGCAGTAAGAAGGTTGACCTATGAAAAAAATCATTCTAAAAATGGAGAATATGTCCAGTGAATACATGGGCAGCCAGCATCAGGGATTTTACTGGCTATTTTGGCTCAGCTGGTACCATTAGGTCCGTCTATCTTATGAAAACATCCCATTTCTGGATACTTCAGGTTCTAAGAGTACTTTTATTGAAAAATTACTTTCTTGATAATAAGGTAAGCTGCCAAGATACTGGCTTATTTTGAACAGTAAGGTTTTTTTTCTCAGGTTTTACAAATAGTTTAATTTGGAAAAGCTTTATTCATACAAACCTACCTCTGTCAGCCTCACAGCTTTATTCAAGACCAAGTTTAAACCTTTGGATGTACCATTAACTATCACCATATTCACAAAATACATAATAATTCCTAATTTTTTCTATCCTCACCCTAGGATATGCTTATTGATTTTTATTTTAGAGAGAGAGAAGGAGAGAAATATGCATTGGTTGCCTCTCACACGAGCCCTGGCTGGGGCCCAAACCTCAACCTAGGCATGTGCACTGACCGGGAAGCAAACCTGTGACCCTTCGGTTTGCAGGACAGTGCTCCAACCTGAGCTACACCAGCCAGGGCCTAAACCGTGCCCTGCACACCCCCGCCCCCTCCCGAAATAAGTAAGCTTGGAGATTTCTAGTTTTCCATTTACACAAAAAGTATAAAACAACAAGTGAAAAAGCCTTTGCTGTGTCTGGGTCAAATGAAGTGACACTTTCTGGATCTTTTCCACACTGTTTTCTAGAGTTCAGTGATGAGAGGCCATTTGCCTGTTGTGTTGTTTACTTTTTTTACATGTGATATAAACCTGCTACTCTAGACTTCTGGGAATTTTCTTTTGTTTTTGGCAATAGTCAGAAGTTGAATGCTGATTGATTCAGAAAGGAAGGAATAAAACAGTAAGAAATATAATGTGAACATCAGGGCTAATTGGAGGACATAACTCAGCGCCCTTTCCTTAAACTATGAAAATATCTTTTATTTTTAATGATTTTCATTTGAGTATGCATGTGCTAGATATGTTATGTAAGTACATTATCTTATTTAATTTACATTATTCTGAGAGGTAGAAATAACCTTGCTCCTGCATTTTACAGACAAGACCCCCAACAGATTAAACAATTTGCTTTTAGCTATATGCCCAGTAAATAGTGAAATTGAATCCAGATTTACCTCTAAAGCTCTTCCTATTGTACAAGCTGCCAACTCAGGCCTAAGAGTTAGAAAAGTCTTATGATTAATTCTGTGAAGTTCTGGTGAGTCGGCATTAACTTTCTTGGCTCCTGCTTTCTTTTCCTATATAATGAAAGGATTGAGCTAGATCTTTAAAGTTCTGGTTGTGAAATTCTGTGATTCTTGGGTTCTTTATTGAAGGACAGAATATATAGAGCTTATACTAGTTCTCTTGTGGGCAGCCAGTTTGGTTTGTAATGAATACATTTACATTGAGGATTTTTCACACCATTGCTCTGTGGAGGTGCAGAAAAGTGGAAGGATGGGTTTAAAAGGGTACATCGCATCCGCTGCAGATTTACAAAAGAAAATTTAAAGTACCTGAGCGTCAAGGACTGTGGCAAATATGGACTGGAGATTGTGTGGGTGGGACCTGGTTAAAAATGTCTTTAAACAAAAACATTGTTTAACCTTAAAGAGTTAATTTTGCTTGAGTGTGTGTGTCTTTCAAGAGGATTTGGGATTGTGCTAGATGGTACAATGATGATTCAGTTTCAGTTCTTTAGGGCCTTATACCATTTCTAGTTAAATGGTAGAGAGATAGGACGGACACAATGATTATTGACATAGGAGAGCTAATGAGATGACATGACATAAAAAATAAGCATCATTATTGCAGTAATTTTATTCCATTTATATACTCCCTTTTTCTCCGAAGGTGATGTACAAATAACATTGAGATAATAGGCCATTTAAAAATGTCAAAACACTGAAGAATGAAAAAGTGGGTAAGAGAAATACACAGAAAAGCATTAGAGGATTCAGATCACTGATTGGCACAACAGGGCAGTGATTTTCCCGTTTCACTCATTTTGCTGCTGTAGGTGGGTAGAGGCTTGGCATGGAGGCCTTTTCCTTGGCCAGACTAGTATTCACCTTTCCTACATCCTGTCGTTGCAATTGAAAACCATGGGTTTTGGTGTAAGATGGGCCTGAATTTAAATCCCAATCCTGCTACTTCTGACCATTAACTGGAACAAATTACCTACATTTTTTCAGTTGCAGTTTCTTTATCAATAAAGGTGTTAATTATACCTCCCTTGTTAGAGTTTCTCTAGGATTACAGTAAATGAGTTATTTGCCTAAAATGTTTAGTGTCTAGCCACTTGGTAACTAACATAAATGCTAGCTATTCTGCTGCTCAGAATATGTTAGAACAGTGGTTCTGATGAGGTTATAGAGCAGCAGTTTCTCTGTAGTTCAAAAGATGATGAAATGTAGAGTTGTCAAGATCTTCTCTTCCTTCTTTGAATTGATATAGTAAAATGTAATCTGTACTTCATAGATTGGCATTAGATTTTTAACTGAAACATACAGATAATATACATAATAATTTTAGCTCACCACCAGCTTTGAGAAATAAAAAAAAATTACAGATAGATTTGAAGATGACTCTCGTTCTCCCTCCCCAAATAACCACTATCCTGAATTTGATACATCATTTCCATGCATGTTTTTATGTTGTAATTATATATCCATAAACAATATGAGGTATTTTTACATACTTAGAATTTTTTGTTTTTTTAAATTTAATCTTCATTGTATTTTTTCCATTGTCATTTAGTCTTCTTGTATCCCCCTTCCCCCACAGCAGTCACCACACTGTTGTCCATGTCCATGAGTCCTTTTTCCTTTTTGTTCAATCCCTCTACCCCCTCACCTCCCCATTCCCCTACCCCTGACACCAGCTGTCATCCTGCTTACCATCTATGAGTGTCTATTTTTCTTGTTAGTTCGGTTTGTTCGTTAGATTCCACATATGAGTGAAATCATATGGTGTTTGTCTTTCTCTGACTTGCTTATTTCACTTAGCATAATGTCCACCAGGTCCATCCATACTGTTGCAAAAGGTAAAATTTTCTTCTTTATTACGGTTGAGTAGTATTCCATTGTATAAATATCCCATAGTTGTTTAATCCACTCATCTACTGATGGACACTTGGGCTGCTTCTGTATCTTGGCAATTATAAATAGTGTTGCAATGAACATAGGAGTGCTTGTGTTCTTTTGAGTTAGTGTTTTGGGTTCCTTCAGATATATTCCCAGAAGTGGTATAGTTGGGATGAAAGGCAGGTCCATTTTTTATTTTTTGAGGTATCTCCATACTGCTTTCCACAATGGCTGTACCAATCTACATTCCCACCAACAGTACAAAAGGGTTCCCCTTTCTGCATATCCTCACCAGCACTTGTTATTTGTTGATTTATTGATGATAGCCATTCTGTCAGGTGTGAGATGATATCTAAGTGTGGTTTTAATTTGTATTTCTCTGAAGATTCGTGACATTTGAGCATCTTTTCATATGTCTATTAGCTATCTGTATGTCCTCTTTGGAGAAGTGTCTATTCAGGTCCTTTGCCCATTTTTTAGTTGGGTTGTTGTTTTGGTGTGGAGCTTCGTCAGTTCTTTATAAATTTTGTATATTAACCTCTTATCAGATGTATTGGCAAATATGTTCTTCCATGTATAAGCTGTCTCTTTACTTTGTTGATGATTTCCTGTTCTGTGCAAAAACTTTTTAGTGTGATATAGTCCCATATATTTATTTTTCTTTTGTTTCCCTTGCCTGGGAAGAAAGATCCAATAGAAAAATCTCAGAGCAGTGTCCAAGATTTTACTGCCTATGTTTTCTTTCAGGATTTTTGTAGTTTTAGGTCTAAAACTTAAGTCTTTGATTCATTTTGAATTTATTCTTATGTGTAGTGTAAGAAGGTGGTCTAGTTCCATTTTTTTGCACATCTGTCCCAATTTTCTCAGCACCACTTATTGAATAAACTATTTTTAGCCCATTATATATGTCAATTCCTCTGTTGAATATTGACTGTAAAGGCATGGATATATTTCTAGGCTCTCCATTCTATTCCATTGATCTGTCTGTCTGTTTTTATGCCAGTACCATGCTATTTTGATTACTACAGCCTTATAGTATAGTATGACACTAGGTAGTGTGATTCCTCCAACTTCATTGATCTTTCTCAGGATTGCTGTTGCTATGCAGGGCCTTTTGTGGTTCCATATAAATTTTTGAAATATTTGTTCTAGTTCTATGAAATATGTAATTGGAATCTTGATAGGAATTGTGTTGGATCTGTAGATTGCTTTGGGTAGTGTGGACATTATAATGATACTACTTCCTATCCATGAACACATTATGTGATTCCACTTATTTGTATCTTCTTCTCTTTCTTTCTTCAGTATCTTATAATTTCCACATACAGGTCTTTTACATCGTTGGTTAGGTTTATTCCTAGGTATTTTATTCATTTTAAAGTAATTGTGAATGGGATTGTTTTTAATTTCCCTTTCTATTAGTTTGTTATAGGCATAGGAAAATGCAACTGATTTCTGGGTATTAGTTTTGTATTCTGCTACTTTGCTGAATTCATTTATCAGTTCTAGTAGTTTCTTAGTGGGATCTTTGGGGTTCTCCATGTACAGAATCATGTCATCTGCAAATAAAGACAGTTTAACTTCTTCTTTTCCAATTTGGATGCCTTTTATTTCTTTTTGCCTGATTGCTATGGCTAGGACTTCTGGTACTCTTGTTTAATAAGAGAGGTGAAAGCAGATCACCTGTCTCACTCCCAATCTTAAGGGAAATGCTTGTAGTTTTTGCCCATTGAGTATGATGCTGGCAGTGGAATTTCAGATATGGCCATTATGTTTAGGTATGTTTCCTCTACTCCCACATTTCTGAGAGTTTTTATTGTAAATGGGTGCTGGATTTTACCAAAAGCTTTTTCTGCATCTATGATATGATCATGTAGTGTTTATTCTTTATTTTGTGTGGTGAATCACATTTATTGATTTGCAAATGTTGTACCATCCTTGCATTCCTGGAATAAATCCCACTTGATTGTGGTATATGATCTTTCATTGCTATATTTGGTTTGCTAATTTTTTTTGATGTTTTTAGCATCTATGTTCACCATGGATATTGGCCTATAATTTTCTTTCTTTGTAGTGTCTTTATATGGTTTAGGAATTAGGAAATGCTAGCCCTGTAAAATGAGTTTTGGAGCCTTCCCTCCTCTTGTATTTTATGAAATAGTTTGAGAAGAAGGATTAGTTCTTCTTGGTATATTTGATGTAATTCACTTGCGAAGCCATCTGGTCCAGGGCTTTCGTTTGTTGGGAGTTTTTTAATTACAGCTTCAATTTCACTAGGTATAATCTGTCAGATTCTTTGTCTCTTCCTGATTTAGTTTTGGTTGATTGTATGTTTCTAGGAATTTATCCACTTCTTCCAGGTTGTCCAGTTTGTTGGCATACAGTTCATAAAATTTTAGTACAATCCTTTGTATTTCTTTGGTGTCAGTCGTTACTTCTCCTCTTTCATTTCTGGCTTTACTTATTAGGTCCTTGCTCCTTTTTCTGAATGAGTCTGGTTAACAGTTTGTTGCTCTTGTTCATCTTTTCAAAGAACCAACTCTTGGATTCATTGATTTTTTTTTTTTTTTTTTTTTACCTTTTTAAGACTATTTCATTTATTTCTGCTCTGATCTTTATTATTTCCTTCCTTCTACTCACTTAGGGTTTTGTTTGTTTTTCTTTTTTCAAGTGTCTTTAAAAGTGTAAAGTTAGATTGCTTATTCTTGAGACAGATTTTGTTCTTAGAATTGCCTTCCCTGTGTTCCACCTATTTGGGGTTGTTGTGTTCTCATTTTCATTTGTTTCAAGGTATCTTTTGATTGATTTTTTGATCTCATTGTCTATCCATTCATTGTTTAATAACATATTATTTAGCTTCCATGTCTTTGTGTATTTTTTAGTTTTCTTCCCTGATTGATTTCTATTTTCAGTACATTGTGGTCAGAGAAGATGCTTGATATGATTTCAGTCTTCTTAAATTTATTTAGACTTGTTTTGTGTCCTAACTTGTGGTCTATCCTAGAAAACATTCTTTTTGCACTTGAAAAGTACATATATTCTGCTGCTTTGGGGTGAAATGCTCTGAAGATACCAATTAAATCCATTTGATCTAGTGTGTCGTTTAAGGCCACTATCTCCTTGTTGATTTTCTGTCTGGAATATCTATACATTGAAATCAATGGTGTTAAAATCCCTGACTGTGACTGTATTTTTTTCTCTCTCTCCCCTTTATGTCCATTGAGATTTGCTTCTCATATTTATGCGCTCCTATGTTGGGTGTATAAATGCTTACCAGGGCTATATCCTCTTGTTGGATTGTTAGTAGCGTCCTCCTTTGTCTCTTACTATATCCCCAGTTTTCAAGTCTCTTTTTATCGGATATAACTCTGCTACCTCAGGTTTGGTTTTTTGTTGTCATTGTTTTGTTTTGGGGTTTGTTTGTTTTTTTTCCGTTAACATGAAATATCTTTTTCTATCCCTTTATTTTTGGTCTTCGTGTATCTTTTGATCTGAGGTGGGTCTTTTGGAGGCAGCCTGTATATGGATCTTGTTTTCTTATCCATTCACCTCCGCTGTACTTTGGAGCATTTAAGCCATTTACACGTAAGGTGATATTGATTGATATGTATTTAGTGCCATTTTATTTTTAGACTATTTTCTTCTGTTTTTTTTCCCTTTCTCTTTTTCTTCCTCTTCTTAAAGCAAGCCCTTTAACATTCGCTGCAGTACCAGTTTGATACTAACAAACTCCTCCAATTTTAAATGATAGCCTTGCTTGGTGAAATAACCTTGGTTGTATGTCCTTGCTTTTCACCACCTTGAATATTTCACCCCACTCCCTTCTGGCCTGAAATGTTTTTCTTAAGAAATCAGATGACAATCTAATTGGTGCTCTCTTGTATGTACATGCTTTCTTTTCTCTTGTGGCTTTTAGGATTCTCTCCTTGTCTTTAAGCCTTGCCATTTAAATTATACTGTGTCTCAGTATAGGCCTCTGTGGGTCTAAGTTTGGGATTCTCTGAGTTCCTGGCCTTTTGTGTTTGTACTTTCAATAGATTAGGGATGTTTTCTGTTATTATTTCTTCAAATAGGTTTTCAACCCCTTACTTGCTCTCTTTCTCCTTCTAGTATTCATGATGCAGATGTTAATATGGTTCATGTTATCCAAAATGTTTCTTAAGCTCTCCTCTTTTTTTTTAATTCTTTTTTCTTTTTTCTGCTCTCTCTGATTGTTCTCTACCTTGTCTTCCAAAACACTGATTCAGTCCTTTGCTTCATCTAACCTACTGTTTATTTCTTCCAATGTGTTATGTATTTCTGATATTACAGTCTTTATTTCTGACTGGTCCTTCTTTATGGTTTCTCTGTCTTTGTTCATGCTGTGGAGTATCCTTATAATCATTACTCTCAACTCTCTGTCTGATAAATTACTTACCTTTATTTTATCTACTTCTTCTGGAGAATCCTTGTTCTTTCATTTGGGGTCTGTTTCTTTGTCTTCCCATATTGGCTGATTCTTTGTATTTGATTCTATATATTAGGTAGATCTTCAAAGTCTCTAGTGTAGGCCCTTATCAGACGCTGCTTGTGAATGGCCCTGTTTGGCGCTATCAGTGGTCCACAGTGTGTTGCTCCCTCTTCTGGGGCTATTTGTGTGCAGAAAAAACTGTGCTGGGCACCAAGGCTGGCTTTTATCAGCACCAAGCCTGGGCAAGGGCTGTGAAAGTCTCCTAGAGCTCCCAGAGATCTTCCTTAGTAGTAAAACTAAGCAATGATAGAGCCTCAAGCTGTAATCAGCAGCCCAGTTTAAGCATCACAGGGTGGGGCAAAGTAATTCCTGTGGGCAGGGCTATTGCTTCCCATCAGGCTGATGCCATTTGGAGAGGAGTGCTGTGCCTGAGAAGGATGGCTTCTGCAGTGTGGGGAATGACTCCTCACACAGATCCTGGCACTGTTCCTTCAGTTCTCTCTGCAGAGCCACCAATCCCAGGGTCTCCTCGAGCTTCTGTAGTCCACTCTGCCCTCCCTCTGTCAGAGCCCAGTGTCAGTGGCTGCAAACTAAATTTTGTGCATTGGCCCTTTAAGAGGCTCTTTGTCTTTCCAGCCGTCTGTCCCTGGCAAACAGAAACCCTGCAGCTTTGCAGTTGTATGTTATCTGGGTTCCTTTCCAGCTGGTGCTGTAGGCTGGAGAGCCCAGCTTGGGCTTTAGACCCCTCATTCTCAGAGGGAACAACACCCTAGCAGCTGAAATACCCCTCCAGAACTTCAGCTGCCAGCTCTGGGAGCCCAGGTGCCCTCTGGCACTTCCTCCGCACTCCCTATAAGTCTTTTTGTGGTGATGTGGTTTCTTCTGTCTGTCCGTGGTTATAAGGCTTCTCTCTAGCTAGTGTTCAGTGTATAATTCAGGGTGAATTCTCTATAATTTAGTTATAATTCCAGATTAGTCCTGGAAGGAGGTTAGTGTAGCTTTCATTTACTCCTTCACCATCTTGGATCTTCTCAGATGTTACAATTTTTATACAAATATTATTATATGGTAAATGAGCCCTGTCTGGAAAAAGTCCAGCCATTGTTAATATAATGAGAGTGGTTTGTGTGTCATCTGTGTAACCTGGCAGCCAAGGAGGGTGGACTGGAATGCGCATGCATGAACAATGACAACTTCACTGTACTAGGCAGTGGTGGTGGTAGAAGCCGTTGAGTGAGCACGTGTACTGTGTTGCCATCGCATTCAAAATGACTGAGCAAGCAGAGCAACGAATCTGCATCAGATTTTGTGTTACCCTTGAACATTCCTCTGCAGAAACTGTTGGGATGATTCAGAAGGCCACAGCTATGGGCAACTGGTAATTGGCAGCTTCATCACAACAACGTACCTGCTCGTGCCTCACATCTCTTTGCAGAGTTTTCTGGTGAAACATCAAATCACCCAGATGACTCAGCCCTGCCTTGGCCCAGATTTGGCATTTTGCAACTTCTGGCTTTTCCCAGAATTATCTTTGAGAGGGAAGAGATTTCAGATTGCTGATAAGATTCAGGAAAATGCGGCAGGGCAATTGATGGTGATTGGGAGAACTGTGTGGAGGTCCCAAGGTGCCTTCTTTGAAGGGGACTAAGGTGTCCTATGTACAGTGTTTCTTATATCTTGAATCTTCTTCACTAAGTGTTTCTATTTTTCATATTACATGCCTGGATACTTTCTGGACTAACTTTGTATATCCTTCTGTAGCTTGGTTTTTTCTCTGCATTGTTTTTTGAGATTTTTCTGTTATATTTGTAGCTTTATTCACTTACTGTAACTGCCATAGAGCACTCCATTATATGATTGAATATACGATTTTAATCCATTCTTCGTTACTGGACATTACCTATAATTTTGAATATTTCCAGATACTTCTCACCTTCACATCACCCTTCCTTAACCTAAGAGTTTAACCACTATCCTGAATTGTGTTAATATATTTTTAAAAGATTTTACTTATTTATTTTTTAGAGAGAGGGAAAAAGAGGGAGAGAACATTGATGTGAGAGACAAATGTTGATTGGTTGCCTCTCACACACATTCTGGCTGGGGACCGAACCCACAACCCAGGTGTGTGCTCTGGTAGGGAATAGAACTTGTGACCTTTCAGTTTGCAGGACGATACCCAACCAACTGAGCCACAGTGGTCAGGGTGTGTTAATATTTTTTAATTGTTTAAACATACACATTCCTAAACAATATGTTGTGTTTTATCTTTAAGTATATGTAAGTACAATCTTAGTATGTTATTTAGTGACTTGCTGGGTTTCTTTTTTGGCCAGTGTTATGATTTTGAGATTTGTATTGATATATTTGGGAATAGTTACTTATTCTTACTATGTACAGTATTCCATTATCTGAACATATTACAATATATGGACCTTTCGGTTGTATCTGACTCTTTACTATTATAGACAATATATAATTAAGGTGTATGTGTATGTTGAGTTTCTCTCAGGCATGTATCTAGGAACGAAATGGCTCTGGTATAGGTAGTGTATATGCATCTTTATCTTTACTGGCTATTGATAAGTAGTAATTTTATTATCACTTAATTATAAGTATTTTCTAATTTGTGATTTGACCCATGAGTTTAATGTGTATTTTAAACATCTCCAAATGTATAGAATTTGGTTATGAATTTTTTAATTTAATTGCTCTCTGTCAGCTTGCTAATCATATCTGTGATGCACTAACTCTTTAACACTGTTGAGATTCTTGCTTTATGGCCTAATGTGTGTGGTCAAGGCTTAACCAGGGTTTAGTTAGTTTCTATAAATATTTTGCATGTGTTTGAAAATAATTCATTATCTAATTGTTGGGTACATGAATGTGTATAGGGTGGAGTAAAAGTAGATGTACAGTTTTGAGGATATAAAACAATTTTTTCTTGTATTATTATTTATTATATTATTTTCCATATGCACAACAGTATATCTACTTTTTCCCTACCCTGTATATGCTTATTAATCTTAACTAATTTTCCTGGTTATTTTATCTGAAACAGGTACATTAAAAACTTACGATGTTTATAAATTTGTCAGTTTCCTTTAAATACTATGATTTTTGTTTTTGAGTCTTTGTCATTAGGTGCATACAGGTTCAGAATTGTTTTGTCTTCCTGGTTAAAAAGGTTTCTTTTTTTACTGCTGTATAGTGATCCTCTTTATCTCTAATAATGCTTTTTGCTTTAAAGTCTACATTTTCTGACAGTACTCTAGTTATTATTGGCTTTTTGAAAACATTTTTAAAAAGATTTTATTTATTTTAGAGAGAGGGGAAGGGGTGGGGAAAGGGGAAGAAGCATTGATGTGGGAAAGAAACACAGTTTGATAGCCTCTCACATGTGCCCTGACTGGGGACCAAATCCTCAACTCAGACATTTGTCCTCACAGGAATCGAACCAGCACCCTTTCACTTTGCGGGACAACACCCAACCAGCAGAGCCACACTGATCAGGGCACTATCTTTGGCTTTTTAATCATGTATTTTCTGGTATATTTTTATATACTTTAAAATTTACTATATCCTCATTATTTATATTTTTAGTAAGTCTTGTAAACGGGAAGGAACAAGACTTTGTTTATTCATTCTGAACTTTCTATCTTTTAACTGGTAAGTTCAGTGTGTTTACATTTATTACCATTACTGGTATATCTGTACTTATTTCTACCATGTTATTATGTGTTTTCTATTTACCCTGCTTTGTTTTCTGCAGTTTTTTTTTCTCTTTTTTACCTGTGTTCTGTTTGTTTGAGGAACTTCTTTGTATTTTTCCTCTTTCTGTTGATTACCCCTAAAATTCCAATATGCATTTTGCTTTGCAAAGTCTTGCATTAAAATCAGCACTCTACCTACTATTCTTGTAAACAAAATGAGCACTTTGGAAAGCTTTAACTCTAGTTACCTTCTACCAATATTATATGTTTTGGACCAGGATTCTACTTCCATTTTTTAATCACCCGAATTAATCTTTATTATACCCAACGGGATTGTGAACTCCTTCATTAAACTAGTCTTCTCATTTTTTTCTTTTCAGATTTTCAGAAGAAACAACCAGATGATGATTCCGCTCCAAGTACAAGTAACAGCCAATCAGATTTGTTTTCTGGAGAGACCACCAGTGACAACAACAATACCTCGATAACCACGCCAACTCTTAGTCCCAGCCAGCAGCCGCTTCCGACAGAACTGAATGTAACTTCACCAAGTAAAGAGGATTGTAAGTACCCAGATCCTGTGAAGTGGTAGAGAAACCAGCCCAAGAATTCTATTGTGAGTTTCTTGGTAATGCCTCATCCCCCCAAAAAGATTGCAGTTTTTTAAAATTCAAGAGTAAATGTTTACATATAGGCCCAAGTTAGCAAGTCAGAGAGTAATTTTCATCCATTCCATAGGGCTTAAGTTGATCTTAAAAAATAGCCTTTTATGTTAACTGTGAAGGTACACAAGACTTTGAACCAGTCTAGGGCAGTGGTTCTCAGACCTGGCTGCAAATTAGAATCCACTGGGGATTTTTAAAACAATTTGAGTTTTTATCAACATCCTGTATGTCTTAATTTCATCAGTCTGGATGGAGGCTCAGGAATCTGTTTAGAAGATTCTAAAGCACAGCAAGTGTTGAGAAACACTGACCTCGGAAACTTGCCCTGATTTAGGAACCTTGGGGTGAAACCTTACCTCTGTCGCTAAGCGGGCCTTGACTGTTTCTAGGCAATTAACTGAGATAATAACAGTTTTAGCTCATAGAACATAGGTATTTGAAGAGAGGAGGAAATGGTTTATGTTACTCTTCTGTAAGTCCTCAGTGATAGAATTACCATCATTGTATATGTTATTTGGAAATCTGTTGTCCATCTAAGCCCATCTCCTTTAGGGCACAACTATAACTGACAGTGTGTTGAAAATTATAGGAATTTTATGGCATAGCAGTTTCTGCCTTTTGAAAGCTTTAGGTAACAGATTGAAATTTGGTGTTTCAAATTTAATGAATACCTAGAAATCCTTGGAATATGGTAGGTTAGAATGTTCTGCCTCCTAACTTTGAAAAGATTACCAGAGAATGAATAAATCATGGTACTAGGTAAAATTGAGAATATAAAAGTAAAGAAAGCCCGTAGTTTCTGTTCTTAAAAAATTTAATATTTAGCAGGGGGAATTAAATACATTTGTTATTAAAGACAGTCACTGTTAAAGAAGAATATTGGTTTAATGGAAAAAGTGGTATTAAAGACATTCTAGACAGAGTAGAGTTAGATATGGAGGAAAGCTGCATGGAGTGCTGCAATGGTAAGTGACCCTTTTAGGGCCATTTATAGAGGACAGGGCTGGCAAGATAGATTATAATGAAATCATAGAGGACTGAATGCCCAACTAAGATAATTGGATCTTAGACAATATGTTTTTGAGCAGAGAAAGTAATATTACAGTTCTTTTGGAGAAGTAACCTGGCAGTATTGAAAATGGAAAGGATTATATGAGAATGACATTGCAGAAAGAGACTTTTTAAAATACTGTAACTTTGATTAGAGATCCAGGGGAAAGTGTAGAAATCATTTAAGAAGAGAAAAACATGAAAATGGTAGCGATAATGTTAAGGCAATAGGTTTTGTTTTGTTTTTAAAGATCTATTTGGAGTTATGTACTTATTGGGGAGCTGATGAAAGCTATGACCTTGGAAAAATAAAGACCATTCATTTATATTTAATTTTGAATAAATTTTTTTTAAAGTTCACTATGGCCATCAGGTTAAGAACTCCTTGTATATGGGAATGGTTGGAGCCAGTCAGGATCTCATCTGATGGAACTTATCTGATGGGATCCATGCACACACCAGGGTCAGGCCACAACAAACCAACTTCAGCAGCCAAAATATATATGAGACTGAGAAACAATAGCTACCCTTAATTGAGCACTTTATGTATAAGACATTGTAATACATGTCTTACATATTTTATCTTCCTTATGATAACCAGTGACAAAGATACTGTCTTTATCCCCATTCTATAGATAAGAAAACAGGCACAAAGAGATCAATTAATTTGCCTGTGGTCACAAACTAGTACATACCAGAAGCAGGATTCATATTCAGGCATTGGGCTTCAGATGAAAATGTTCGCTCACTTTTATGAGGTGTTTACTACATTTTAAATAATCTTCTAAGCTCTTTACATGTACTGACATTTCATTTTCACAATACCCTGTGAAGTAGGTGCTCTTATTCTCTCCATTTTCACAGATGAAGTTACAGAGAGATTCAATAACTTCTGCCCAACGTTACAGAGCTCTTGCTTTGCAGTATAGCTCATGTTCCAACCTACTAATTTGGCTTCAGAGTGTATGCTTTCAATCATTAATAACGTATTGCCTCAACATTGTGAAAATGGTACAGACTGTAAACTGACAAATATTTGGATTTGGTGATCATGAGATTAATTACCTAAATAAGCTCTTTTAGAGCTTTGTATATTCCTTTAGCAGTCTTTGCTGAGAGCCTACTATGTTAGGTACCAGGTTATGTGCTAGGACAGAAAGGAATAAGATTAGGTCTCTACTCAAAGGTCACCTTTTCTAATACATATGCCTCTCCCTGAGATTCTGACTTGTTATCCCAAACAGGTACCTAAGAATTTTGAGGTGAAAGGGAGGCAGCAATAATATTAGTGGTTCATGATTTGCAAAAACTTTCTCAGGTGGGTTTTGCTACCTCGCCTGGGTTGAGAACTATGCTAGAATGAGCAGATGGGTGCCTGGTTTATAGCTGGATATATGGATACAGAAAATAAAGAAGGTTTTTTAAAGCTTTCAGGGTAGATGCATTATAAGTCAAAATGGTTGCCAAGTAGTAGTGAGGACTCAGGAGGATTAGCCTGATCTATTGACACCTTGCAGATTTCTCCAGCTGTGAACTACCTAGGAGAGGAAAGATGGAGGGAGAAGTCGCAGAGAATTATTTACGTTGATTTTTTCCATATCCTCAAGGGACCAGAATGTCTTAGTTTCCTCCCCTAGAGAGGTATGGAGAAGCACAGAGTG
Organism: Pteronotus mesoamericanus; assembly: GCF_021234165.1. Taxonomy (NCBI): domain Eukaryota; kingdom Metazoa; phylum Chordata; class Mammalia; order Chiroptera; family Mormoopidae; genus Pteronotus; species Pteronotus mesoamericanus. The sequence continues at coordinate 7,988,650 of NW_026555085.1, forward strand.
AGAGTTGCTGGGAAATGGGTTTGGGATTCCCAATCCAGATAATAAATAATTTTTTAAATGTTTAGAAGTTAAAGATCCATTGTTATTATGTTGAACTGGAAGTACCTAGTCTTTGGGTCTTGTTGAAAGGTTTTACATTTTTCCTAACAATCAGGAGAATGAATATTGCTTACATCTGCTTTCGATTTCTTACTGTTAAGTGAATATATAAACAGATTCTGAGAGTTGGAACGTTAATGCTGTTTTGAAAAGACTGCAGTTAGAGTAACAACTATTGACAAGAATGTGTAAAATACAGATTTTTATACGAAAGCATTAAAACACCTGACTGAATATAAAGCAGATATATTCAAGTGATATTTGTCTGAACACACATACATCTCTTCCTCTCCCATCTTATGTATCTGCAGAAGATTCTGTGGAATGTTAGACTTTAGAAACATTTTCAAAAAAACACTGTAAACAAAATTCAAATAGTGACCAAAGAAATTGTCACAGCATTTCAATACTTTTAATAATGGGAATTCTGGACAACACGGAGGCATATGTAGATATACTTTGCCTCCTTGCACAACCAAAAGAAGGACAATAACATTAAAAAACAACTAGGACTGCCAGAAAATAGAACTGTATGGAAGTCTGACCCAAGGAGTTACAGAAAAAACACTCACCCAGACTGGTAGGAGGGGCAGAGGGGACACACAGCCAGGTGGCAGCTGGTGGACCGGATGGTCCCACATTTGTGTGCAGATAAACCAGGAGGAACAACTGGGGAGCGAGACAGACTGTGCAATCCAGGGTTCCAGTGTCAAAAAGAAAGCCTCAAAACCTCTAACTATAAAAATCTGTGGAGGTTGCGGCAGCGGGAGAAACTCCCAGCCTCACAGGAGAGTTTATTAGAGAGACCCACAGGGTCCTAGAACCTACACAAACCCACCCACATGGGGATCAGCACTAGAAGGGCCCAATTTGCCTGTGGGTAACAGGGGAAGTGATTAAAATCTAGCCGAGAGCTGAGCAAGAGGCATTATTCCCCCTCAGACCCCTCCCTCACATACAACATCACACGCAGCAACCCGGTTGCCCCGCCCTGGCAATTACCTAAGGCACCGCCCCTTCCAATGTTAGAGGTGCACTGAGACACAGAAACATGGCCCAAATGAAAGACCAGATCAAAGCTCCAAAACCAGAACTAAGCGATGAAGAGATAGCCAAGCTATCAGATGTGCAGTTCAAAACACTGGTAATCTGGATGCTCACAGAAATGGTTGAGTATGGTCGCAAAACAGAGGAAGAAGTGAAGGCTGTGCAAAGTGAAATAAAGAAAAATATACAGGAAACCAACAGTAAAGGGAAGGAAACTGCGATTCAAATCAATGATTTGGAGCAGAAGGGAGAGAGAAACATTCAGCCAGAACAGAATGAAGGAAAAAGAATTCAGAAAAAATGAGGAGAGGCTTAGTAACCTCTGGGACAACTTTAAATGTTCCAGCATCTGACTCATAGGGATGCCAGAAGGAGAAGAGGAAGAGCAAGAAATTGAAAACTTACTTGAAAAAATAATGAAGGAGAACTTCCCCAGTCCAAGGATATAGACTTCCAGAAAATTCAGGAAGCTCAGAGAGTTCCAAAGAAGTTGGACTCAAGGAAGCACACACCAAGGCACATCATAATTACATTACCCAAGATTAAAGATAAGGAGAAAATCTTTTTTAAAAAAAGTTTTTATTCAAATACATTTGTGTCCATTTTCCCACCACCACTTTCCCTTGCTCCACCCACCCTCACCTCCCACCCTCAATCCTTCTCCACTTTGGCTTTGTCCATGCATGAGTCCTTTATAAATGTTCCTTGTACCCTTCCCCTTCCATTCCCCATTACCCTCCTCTCTCCTCCCCTCTTGTTAACTGTCAGTTTGTTTTTTTCTTTCAGTGTTGCTGATTTTATTTTTATTGCTTGTTTGTGTTGTTGATTAAGTTCCGCTTATAGATGAGATCATATGGTATTTGTCTTTCACCTCCTGGCTTATTTTGCTTAGCATAATGCTCTCCAGTGCTATCCATGCTGTCATGAAGGGTAGTAGCTCTTTCTCTCTTTCTACTGTGTAGTATTCTATCGTGTAAATGTACCATAGTTTTTTGATCCACTTACTTTCTGATGGGCACTTAGGTTGCTTCCAGCCATTGGCTATTGTAAATAGTGCTGCTACGAACATTGGAGTGCATAGGTTTTTTGAATTGGTGTATCAGAATTCTTAGGGTATAATCCCAGCAGTGGAATTGCTGGGTCAAAAGGCAGTTCCATTTTTAGCTCTTTGAGGAAATTCCAAACTGTTTTCCACAGTGGCTGCACCAGTCTGCATTCCCACCAGCGGTGTACTAGGGTTCTCTTTTCTCCACAACCTCGCGCGCACTCGTGGTTTGTTGAACGGCTTATGATGGCCATTCTGACCAATATGAAGTGGTATCTTACTGTGGTTAGTATAAGAATAGTATAAGAAATGGAGAAGCCAACAAACTTACATGTACATCCCATGGACTTCATGAACTAAGAGGGGGTGGGGAGAGGAGGTAATGCTGGTGGGAGGGAGTGTGCAGGGTGGAGGGGAATAAAGGGGAGAAAAAATTGGGACAACTGTATATTAAAAAAAGATGGCTAATAAATAAGCAAAGAGTGCAGACAGGCAAATCACTGGAGACATAAATAACTAATAAACATATGAAAGAATGCTCAATTTCACTATCAGCAGATGTCAGGGGAATGCAAGTTATAATGAGGTAATCTTTTACTGCTGCAAAAAAAACAAGGGGGGGGATACCTGACATTGATAAAACACAGGAAACACTCTCAAACACTATTCTTAAGAATATAAGTTGGTAATGTAATTTTGAAACTAATTTGGCCATGTATATCAAATTTAAAATATACATATTCTCTGACTTGTTAGCTCCTCTTCCAGGCACCATGAGTCATTTACAAAAAATTTTACTTCACATGGTTTATGGTAGTGAATGAAGTATTAGAAATAGCTCTAGAGAAAATAGTAATTACATTGAATACAATGGAGCAGTTTAAAAAGAATTAGGCAGATCTTTTTGTGCTGACCTCGTACAATCTCTAAAATATATTGTTAAATTAAAAAACAATATATACATAAATAGTATATTTTATTTTGTATGTAACTAAAGAAAACCTTACATGTATGTAATTGTGTATATAACTATAGCAAAGAACGTGTAACCCAAAATGAATGGTTACTGCTGGAATGAGTGCAAATTTGGTGGTGGTGGGGTGGAGATATTAAAGAAGTATTTGCACCTTCTATTCTATACAATAAACCTGTATGTCTAACTTTACTTGTATTCTTAAAAATAGGATTAAGATTTAAGAAAAAGGGGAAAAAATAGCAAGTGAATAATTTAAAAATCATGGTGTTGCTTTAATTTGGCCTTTAATTCAAATACAAGCTGAAGGTCAGATGACACTGTAAGTGCTTGAACAGTGCTGACCCAGCTAACATTATGAAATAGAAATAATTTCCATAAGAAAACACTGCTAACCTTCTCAAGTCCTCCTGCATTTTGATAGGAATTAATTTAATGATCCCATGCATTCATTACTGATGAATTACAGCCATTCAATTCAATACAGCATATAACTGTACATTATTATACTGTACTGCCAAGTATCAATCTTTTTAGAACACAGTCCTAATAAAAGCAGAATGCTTTACAGAATCAGCTTCAGGGTAAATAAATGCACTGAAAAAAAAAAAAAAGAAAACCCTTTAAATTAAAATCAAAAGAGACATTTAAAGTTTGGGCATTTTTCATTATGGGAAAGAATCTTCCACTTTGAGACTATTATGTATCAGAAAAGCTCCATCTGTTGTATAATTATCTCTGATAAATGGCCTGATGCTTTGAGCTTCATTAGAGAAAAAAAGAGAGAAAGACACATAGAACACATACAGAGAGAACTGTAAATAAATCTCCCACAATATTTCACATAAAACCAACCCAGCAGGATGTCATAAAATATTTTTAATAGGTAATATTTTCTAAGTGTTCTACTAGAAAAAGCAAGCCTGGTTTGCCCAATATCTGGTCTTCTGAAGTAGGCATACTCCAAAAAAGGAAAACTAGTTTCATTTAGGCTTTATTAGAAATTAAATTTGTATATTATCTAAGTATACAGTCTTAATCTTTTCTTACACATTTTATTTTTATTTTTTTAATTTATAAATCATGTTTATTCTATTACAGTTGTCTCAATTCCCCCCCCCCCTTTACCCCCTCTACCCATCCCATTCCCACCCCCTGCTCCCACAGTCAGTTCCCACTCTGTTGTCCATGTCCATGGGTCATTCATACATGTTGTTTGTCTAGTCCCTTCCCCTTCTTTCCACCATTGTCCTCTTTCCCCATCCACTCTGGTCACTTTCAGTCTGCTCTATGTTTCCGTGCCTGTGGTTTATTTTGTTTGTTAGTTTATTTTGTTGAATAGAGTCCACTTACAGGCAAGATCATGTGGTATTTGTCTTTCATCAACTAGCTTATTTCACTTAGCTTAATATTCTCCAGTTCCATCCATGTTGTTGCAGAAGGTAGGAGTTCCATCTCCCTCCCTCCCTCCGTCCCTCTCTCTCCCTTCCTTTTCTTAAATGCAGATTGATTTTATTAATTTTTTTAAATGTCAAAGTTAATTATAAAATACTAAAAAATTTAAAACCATTATAAAGTCTCACCAATTAAACCAACATGACACCAGCACAGAAATAATCAAGTAGATCAATGGAATATAATGAGCATTCTAGAGACAAATGTATATATCTCTCTAACAATGTAATATATAATTAAGTTGATATTTCAAATCAATGGGTAAAATAAGGCTTATTCAACAAATAAGATGCATGAACCACTATTCCTTGAAATAAAACAAATATTGAGCCCTATTTCACATATTATACAAGAAATATTCAGGTGAGTTAAAAATCAATATGTAGAATCTGAGGAGTTATAGAAGAAAATAAAACTAATATTCTTCATGACCTGCAGTAAAATATTCAAACCCAGAAACAATAAAGTAAATATTAACAACATGACTATATTAAACATTTAAGACTATGTAGTAATATACATATAAAAAAGTTAAAGGACAAGAAATAGAATAGGAAACTATTTGCAACACATCTAAAACATGGTAAATAGAGTTTGTTGGGGGGTTTTTTTAGGGAAAAAAGTTCTACAAACCTTTAATCAATAAATGGATAAAGAATACCAAAAATCATTTATGGCTTTTTAAAAACAATAGAAATAGGCAAGAAATATGCAAAAACAGGTTTAGTTTCAACAAATAAAGGAATAATTAAAATACCACATCATTGTCACAATCAGATTAACAAGTATTAAAAATATTGGTAATATCAGGTATTGGCAACTCTGAAAGAAACTGGGTATTCATAGAAACTTTTTCTTCATCTTTAAACAGTCCCTTTAGCATATTTTGCAGTGCTGGTTTGGTGGAGGTATATTCTTTTAGCCTTCTTTTGTCTGGGAAACTCCTTATTTCACCTTCCATTTGAATTGAGAGCCTTGCTGGGTAGAGCAGTCTTGGTTGCAGGCCTTTGCTTTTCATGACTTGGAATATTTCTTGCTATTCCCTTCTGGCTTGCAGTGTTTCTGTTGAGAAGTCAGCTGCTAGCTGTACCGGGGCTCCCTTATGTTACTACCTGTTTCTCCCTTGTTGCCTTTAGGACTCCGTTTGTCTTTGGTATTTGCCATTTTAATGATGATGTGTCTTGGAGTGGGCCTCTTTGAGTTCCTCTTGAATAGGACCCTCTGTACTTCCTGGACTTGCTTGAGTTTTTCTCTCCTCCAGTTAGGGAAGTTTTCCATCATGACTTTTTCAAACAGGTTCTCTATCCCTTCCTCATCCTCTTCTCCTTCTGGTATCCCTATTATATGGATATGAATACATTTCAGGTTGTCCTGCATTTCCCTAAACACCTCTTCATTCTTTTTGAGTCTTTTTTCATTTTCTTGCTCTTTCTGGGAGCTTTTTTCTACCTTGTCCTCCAGCTCACCAATTCGGTCCTCAGCTTCATCTAGCCTACTTTTGATTCCTTCTACTGTGTTCTTCAATTCAGAAGTTATATTCTTCATTTCCTCTTGTCACTTATTGGTAGTTTCTATGTCCTTTTTCATCTTGATACATTTTTCAGTAAGTCCCTTGTAGTTTCCCTGTAGTTTTTTGTAATTCTCTCTGAGCTCACTGAGCTCATTGAGCTTCCTTAGAATTATTGTTTGGAACTCCATATCTGATAGTTTACTTGCCTCTATTTCATTTAGTTCTCTTTCTTGGGGATTCCTCCTTTCCCTTGGCAGAGGGGGGCAGATTTCTTGGTCTTCCCATTTTTTTGTGAGACTCTTCTTTTTGCTTCTGCTTCTTAAGTTGATCTGTCTTGATTTCCTGACTTTGTGGTGTGAACTTCTATGATAGGAGACCGCTGTTTTTCCTTTCTGGATCTGCCTCTGATGATGTCAGATGTCGTCCCTGTCTGACCGTAGGCAGTATGTTGGAGACTTCCAGTAATCTACTGTTTGTGGTTGTGTCCTTCAGCTGTTAATCTAGTCATTCTGCACTCAGCAGGCCACCTTAGACAACTCAGGGTGGGGCAGAGTCCCTCCTGGGGGCGGGGTTATTGGGTCCTCTCATGCTCTTGCCGTATGGGGTAGGAGTCTGCACTGGGATCCCTCTGGCTGCTCTCTCTGTTCTCTCCCCTAAGCCTCCATCCCCAGTCTCTCCTCAAGTGTCTCCAGACCTCTCTGCGCCCCCTTTAGCCAGGGATCTACTGTCTGTGGTTGCCACTCTGCACTCAGCAGGCAGCTTAGCACAAGGCGGGGTGGAATACCACCCTGGGGGGTGGGGCTATTGGGTCCTCTGAGGCTGCCGCCGCTCAGGGGAGTGGTTTGCCTGAGCAGGATGGTTGCTGCTGCATGGGGGATGAGTCAGCACTGAGATCCCGCCGGCTACTCTCTAAGTTCTCTCCCCAAAGACTCCTTCCCCAGTTTCTTCTCAGGTGTCGCTAGCCCACTCTGCCCTGCCTTTGCTGGAAACCAGGGTAAGTGGCTATAAAAAAAATTATGCGTTGGCCCTTTAAACAGTTCTTTGCGTCTCCAGCCACCTGTCTCTGGCAGAGAGCAACCCTGCTGCTTTTGGCAGCTGGCTGTTTTCTGTGTACTTTTGGGGCTCTGGTGCTGTAGGCTGGGGATCCCTGCTTTTGGTTTAGATCCCACTCTTCTCAGGGGGATCCAACTGGCCATTTCAATATCCTTCTGGTGCTGCCACCTGTGGGCGCCCCGCCCACCTTCTCGAATCTGTACCGCACTCCTTACCAGTTAGATTGCGCTAAAGCTGATTCTTCTGTCTCCAGGGTTACAAGGCTCTTCTCTCACTCTTGTTCGGTTGTTTGTTCCAGGTGATTTCTCTACAATTTAGTTGCGATTCCAGGTTGGTCCTGGAAGGAGGTCAGTGTGACTTCCACTCACTGCTCCTTCATCTTGATTCCCCTACAGTCTTAATCTTAATTTCTCCGATACTGTCCCTATTTCCTAATTAGTCTTTGTCTGTGATCCTCTAGTTAAGCTCAATGGAGAAATAATGAAGGTCTGGGAAGTTGTCACTGCCACCATCTTTTTATGGGATTACAGCCATAATTGTTACTGTTCTTGCTTCTGATCTTGTTCTAACCCATAAACTTGTGAGATGAATCTCCCATTGATACTGTGTTAAACTAAAAAAAGGAGATTCTTCTACTGACTCATCACTCCCTCTTTTGTCATCCAGATTCTTAATCTTGTGTCAGGCATCCACCCCAATAAAATGGATTCTCATTGTATCTGACCTACCAACACTTCCCAGCACCGATGCTGAGCTCTGAATTAAACCTGACCCTTACTGTGCACAGAAGACACCATGGTACTCATATTACCATTTCTATTCATGTTCTTGGAAGCCCACCTCAGAACTTACCCATATTGATTCCTGTATTTTTGACCTATAACATCGAATCACATATTGTCTTTGTTACCCTTGCTTGACATGAGAATGTCATCTCTCTATACCAATTCACAGGCTAAACCCAAAATGAGCAAAAACTTCATTTTATGCTGCTTTGCTTTTTCTCAGAGCACCCAACATAGTGCTTGGCAAGGCAATGCTCAGTAAATGCTGATTTAAACATTTAGAAAAGTATCCTTATTTTTCTCTACATTTAGAAACTTACTTCATGTGTTTTGATACATTAAAGAGAAGTGTCTTACTGCCCGAACCTGATTTTGAACAGCGACTTAATATTTTTTTACCATATTCTGTGCCATTTGGTAATTCTAAGATAAAGGAATTCAAAAAAGGCAGATTCCCTACCACATTTAGAAATTTGGTTGCCTTATTATGGTGACAAGTCGTCACTTTTAACAGATCTTTTGAAATAATGGGAATGATGAGAGACCTTTTTTTAAAACTTTGCAAATAGCCACCTACCTGTTGTGAAATAAGTTTTTTCTCATCTGAATTTCCCTTTTCAAGATGATTCCCCTTTGCAGGAGCAAAGACTGAGCAAACTTTAAAGTGTCCCTTTAGAAATCTACAAATCTGAAAGGTTGGGTTTTCATAAAGACTTCCTTGGGCAGGCTCTGCAGTTACTGATACTCAGACTAGGTTTTGAAGCAAAATCATCACTGCTCCATCTTACAAATGCATATTTTTTTTAATGTTCTTATTAAATGAAATGCTCTAAAGGTCATAGTGAACAACCACATTTCACACAGCTTTAGCCCTTTGCAGTCGTTATATTGTTTTTATTTTGTGTAGACACAGGTAATGAGTGATGCTCCGCTGATTTTAAACTAAACCTAAGCTTTATTATGACAGAAGTGTTTGGCTGAAAAAAAATCATATTACCATAGGGAAATCTATTTGGGTGTTACATGAATATATTTTAATTGTGTTTGTGAATTGCGCTCTGAAAATTCAGAGCTGCCAATGTCAAAAAAATGATTACACATAACTATATTATGTGCTGTTACTTCATAACCATTTTAATTTTTCATCCATCAAGAGGATGATTCTTTAGACTTAATTTTAAAAAATAAGATTCTTCCTTGTTAAGGAATTTCTAAAATTCCAAAATATTGATATAAACACTTCTCTGCATAATTCAAATTGTGACATTTTCAACTATTACTTGCAAAAAGAGGTCCTGTTAGTAAGACCTGCAAGTGTTCTCTGTGAAACAAGAAGGTTGGACTGAGGTACTTTCCCATCGTCGTCACTCTGAAACCATTGCCAGCTGTGGTACAGCTACCTATAGGAGAGGCTCAGCAAAGGGGCAGGAAAGAAGAACACTTATGTTCAAAATTCTTTTTAAATATCCACGGGATAATACCTATGGCCTAAGTAATTATCTTTTTCCATTTTCTCTGAAGTGTCTTCTGAAGAACATGCACAAGTCACTTCCTTTTATGAAGACAGTATTGCAGCCTTTCAGTTGCTGGTGCAGGCTAAGGTTTACGAAAATGCTCTTGATTGCTTAACTGCATCAAAAAAATAAAAGCCCTTCTAATGCTAGTGGTTCCTCCATTGATGTTATGAGATTGATGCTCATGCTGATGGTAAGATGCAAATATAGAAATTTGATTTGGGCCTTAGTTAAGCCTGTAAATAGTCAGAACTGAAGTCTAAATTGGAGAAGTGACAGCTCCTGATTTCATACCCATGTTAAATATTCTTTGTCGCAGAGAGAAACAAAAGTGTCTAAAAATAGAACTGAGTTTATTATCCAGGTGATATTTTAACTTCTTAAAAAAGGGTTCTTTGTTTTGATCCCCAAGGTGGTGGCTTAGAATTTCAGTGTTAGTTGCTGTTGGACTTCATCAGAATTTAGAATATTGGTAGTGGATGTCTATCAACCAGTATTTTAATACATGGGGAAGCTCTTCTCATGTATTAATGTTTTGGTCATAATGGTTATTGAGAGATTGTGTCTGAAAAACTGAAATTGAACAAATTTAACTGTTCAGAATCCTTTGAGTTTCATGAAACAAGTTTTTTTACTCTTCCTACAAGTAGCAGAAATAAAATATCCTGGGCTGAAATGACTGTAGAGTTTATTCCATTGTTCCTTGCCTTTATGTACTTAAATATTACCATTTTGTTTAAAATGGGCAAACCTTTTACTGTTATTTATACTAGTGCATCAGTTGGTTTCTGCAAGACTAGAATAAATCAATTGGCATGTGATGAAAATATGGACAAGTCGGAAATTATATTAACGTTTAGATTCACTGTTTTGTTCTATGCCATTGGTTTTCAAAGTGTGGCTCCACGACCTGAAGAGGTCCCGAAACCCAGTCAGGGGATCCATCAGTTCCTTCCTTTTCCAACTACATATCTATGTGAGGGTATTTTTTCTTCATATGCTTCATATAAATGACACATTGAAACAGATGGAACGTAGATACAGATATGAAAATCCAGATGTGTTTAAGCCTGGCCACTGTCATAGTTTTAAAAAATTTTATAGTTATTTTTCATAAAACATTATGTTGATACATGATTATTCTTGGAATTTTAAATGGAAGTAATATTTTTTACAATTTTTATTTTTAATTTCATATCAGGTAAACATCAATAGATATAATCCACATAAACAAAAGCTCTTTAATGTCCTTAATAATTTTTTTTTACACTCACTCAAGGAGAGGCTTATTGATTTTAGAGAGAGGGGAAGAGAAACATTGATAAGTTGCAGCTCCACCCTCCTCCCCGCCCCCTCCCGCTGCCGGAACTGAACCTGCAACCTAGGCATGTACCCTGACTGGGAATTAAACCCGTGACCTTTCAGTTCGTGGTACGATGGTCCAACCAGCTGAGCCACACTGGCCATAGCCCTTAATAATTTTTAAGTATAAAAAGATTCCACAACCAAAATGTTTTAGAAGTGCTGTGCTAGATCGACATTTAAATATGATGAAAATCAACTATATTTATTAAGAGTTCCATCTCCCTTCTGAATAGCTATATATGTCCAGTCATTGCTTTTGGCCTGGATCATTTTCATTCAATAGTGGAAAAAAATTTTTTTGGCTTTGTTTTGTTTTTATTTCTAAATAAAAATTATGTATTCTCAAGGTATATAGCAGGCTGATTTTAGCTCTAAAGAGTGATTATTAATTACAGTTACACTAATTAACATACCTTTTCCTTGCATAACTTTTTTGTGGTAAGAATACCTGAGATCTCCTCTTTTAGCAAATTTCCAGTTTTCAGTACTGTTTTATTTTTTATTTTTCAATTACAGTTAACATCCAATATTATATTTATTTTGGGTGTACAACGCAGTGATTAGACATTTATGTACCTTACATAGTTATCACCACAATAGTATCCATCTGGCACTATACATAGTTATTACGATATTATTGACTGTATTCCTTATTTAAAAAATGTATTTTGAGCAACTAATGTGCTAGATTACCAAGATGAGTATAAAACTTTGTCCCTGAGCATGCGCCTCATTCCATTGAGGTCGTTCCTTGTTCAGGAGAGAACATTTTTTCCAAAGCATATCACTAATAGGGATGTCCACTCTGCTGTAAAGGAGTTTGTCAGTACAGGGCAAATGGAAAGCATTCCTCATTTCATTTTGCTTGTAATGGCTTTCCCTGGGGAAGGTGGTGTGGGAGAATTTTTAATTTTGTTTCTATTGAACGATAGGCTAGTGAGCACTCGCGTGCGCGCGCACATATACCCTTATATTTGCAAAACTGCCCAGCAGTGTAATTATTTAGGGGTGTTGGCATGGAATGGTAATGAAAATTTGCCCTTTGTGAGCAAAATAGAGGGCTACTAATGGCAACTTCGACCCACTTTGAAAGTCCCTTTCTCATGAATTCCTTAATTTGGATCTAAATGGTGTGAGATGAGTTAGGGTTAGAATTTCTGAGAGATTAACACATAGATTGTGCCACAAGTTTTGTAAATGGTTTAATTTGGAAGTTTCATTTGGAGAAATAGGAGGGCATTATCTATGCCAAAGATTTTCTGTAAATTTAGATTCCCATTCATATCTTTTTTGTTGTTCCACTTATTGATGTATTTATTGGTATGTGCCCTGACCAGGGATAGAACCCGCAAACTTGCTATATAGGGGCTCTGCCCTAACAACCAAGCAACCTGGCCAGGGCGAGAATATAAATACTTCGATCAATAGCAGATGGATTGCTCTTAATAGTAATATGAATGTGTTCAGCAATAAAGGGCATGGTGACTCCTTCAAGTTGTCTGAGTATACAGCACTCTCTGCACTGCAATCTTGAAATCCTCAGAAGTTTTGCTCACTGAACAAGCTTGTATAAAGATTATCCATGCCTCATCCAGTCTGCCAACCTGAAATGGCCCTAGGGGCACGCCACATCCGTCCTTGGCAGCTTGTCCCTTTTCTTCATGAGAAACCAGGGGTGAGGCTGGCATTAGTGTGCCACATGCATGTAGGTCTCCACGAACTCCTTGGCCAGTGGAGGGGCAACTACTTCTGTGGAGAGGAGGGTCTCTGTGCCACTGGGCTGGCACCCAGTGCTTGGGTCTAGGGGTGGGGAGTAGGCGCCAGCCCCCACTCATATCTTTATCCTTGTTTTTAATCGATGGCGCTTTTCAGACTCAATTATATGGACAGATTAGATGTGTTCTTTCTGATTAAAACAGTTCATGAATTGCAGCCTTAGGGTGAAGTTGGAGAGTAGGGCTTTCTTTTGTGAAGAGGTGACTTCTTTTCTTGTACATTCTGATCTATTCCTGATATTCATTTGTTACCATTTACTATTTTAAGTCTTCATGGGTACATGGAAGGCTATTAAAAGAAGAAAATATTTTACTGCTAAAGAGATATAGATTCTTTTAATATTTTTAAAAGAGTCTTATATTTTTTAATTATATTTTACCGATTGTTATTACAGTTGTCCTGATGTTTCCCCCTTTGCACCTGTCCACCCAGCACCCCCCACTCCCTTAGGCTATCTCCCCACCATTGTTCATGTCCATGGGTCATGATGTTCCTTCTGATATTCCTGAGTGGTGGTTGCTCTGTATTTCAGTTGTAATTTTGATATGGTTGTGCAAAAAGGCGAGCCACGTCTGCCTACGCTGCCATCTTGACCAGAAGTCAGTTTTACATTCTTATTTAGGTCACATTGGGAGATAATGTAGAGTTTATTTCACTATCTCCATTGCATGGATTTTTTTTTTTTTTTGAGACTCCTTATCAAAAACTCTCAAGGTACGAATCTCTAGAGAGGGGGGAGAATTGTAGCTCCTTGATTTTGTTGTCTAAAATCACCTTTGGAACAGTGAGTCTGGAAAAGTTGGATGCTGCAAAGGTAAACAAAGTGCAGATTAAGATAGAGTGGAATTGACAAGCTGGTTAAAAAAGGACGATGCATTTCTAATTAGCCCACTGTGCCTTTAGTTGGAAATTAATTAGATACTGTATGTAAATGTCATGTTAATTAAGCAAGAATATAGAAGTGTTATAAATCTGCAAAAGGAGTGGCTGTTTTTTTCTTATTAATGTTTTTCAGTTACCATGAAAGAGCTGATAGAATATTTGTTTGATTTCAATAATCAAACAAATTTGAAAATTTGAGCGTCCGGCAATTTTTAGCTGACCGACTCCTTGACAGTCCATTCATCCTAATTGATGTGTTTTAACACATGGTGAAACTGTAGCCAATGAGGGCTAGTACAACCTGGAATCAGAAATGACCAGTCATCACAGCTGTTCTAACAAAAGCTTTTTGGGTAGATTATTGATCTCTCTTTTCAAGGTTAAGGAGAAATACTATTTTTCTGTATTTATGCAGTCTTAAATTTTGAGTGCCTGAAATGATTGCCAGTCGAAATGCAGCTACCCGCCAAATCTGTGTTCTCTACTTCCTCCTGAGTCATAGTCTTCAACCCGTCTGTGGAGCACAGTACACACAGGTAGCTCAGTGCTTTTTAACATGCTCAGTAACTCTACAGCTGAAAAAGAAAGTTTAAGAATTCTGCTCTTTTAGCTTGAAATGTGAGTGTTGATAATTAATGGGATACCTTTATTCAGCCCTTTTGGTTTTACAGGTTACAATGAAATTAGTATGTAGATTTGACCCATCTTCAGCTTTACAGGCCTGAAATCAGTAGTTTTCCCAGGCAAATTCATTACACTATTGCAAATGTTATAAAGATTTCTAGTTGTTGGGAATACAGCTAAAGAATTTTATTTCATGGCTCTCATGTGGACTTGCAAATGTGATCCATAGTGCTGCATTATGTATGACACCTTCAACAGAAGAATAGAAACATCCCTAGAACACAACATAGAATGAATATTCAGACTTATGATCACAAACCACACGTTACCACAGGCATTATATACTTGCAAATTCCAAACCCTAAATTGTTGAAATTTAGGAAAAAGGCCTCCGAATATAGTGTCAAATGCCAAATGATAGGCTGTTACTAAATATCTTCAGATAATGAAGAAATATGAAAAAATTCAGATATCTAATTTACTTTAGCAAAAGGAAGCAAATAGCACTCATGGTGATTGGCTGAAAGTTAGTTTGGGTTGGTTAATCTTGTTATCTGGTTCATAAACCCCAGAGAGCCTGTCAGATTGAGGAAGGAACTTTGTTTTGTTTTGTTTTTTAAATGTTTAAAAATCCAAAACTTATAATTCAAAACTCAGTTGCCATTAATATAGGTTAGAAGGTAATGATGGGAATTGTGCTATGCTTATTAATACATTGATTTTTCCAACCTGATCCCACTGAACAATATATCTTTCTCCTCCTCTCTCTATTTACCAATAGAACCCAGTAATCAAGAGGCTTTCTCACCTTTCTCTTACTAGCTCTGTTCACCCTGCTGCTTGGGAAGAAGAGGAAGAAAGGCCAAAAGTAGCAGAGTTTGCCATGGTTTATGGGATCATATGCTAGACCCTCTTTCAGACATTAGCCCAGTTTAAAAAAAACAAAACAAAAACAAAAAACCAATGACATTTCTTGATGGAGCAGATACCCTGACTTTGACCCTTACTATCAACTCTCAAAATTATTTTGTTTGCTATAACCACATGGGACTCATGTTATATTTTTATTATTGTGGGCAAAAACCTGAAAAGATTCCCCTTGAGTGGCCCATAATTTCTTGTATTTATTTTAACAGAGTTGATTTGGAATTAATTGTGTATGAGTATATACCATAATCTCCTGTGGCTACTTCTTTTTTTGAGAGTACAAGAATTTTGTATTTTTAAAGAGTTTCCTTGGTTATAGTCTGCCAGACCAAATTGAATTCCAAGCTCTCTGTTTATAATATTGTACAATTATCAAAGCTGGGATATATTATTACTGCCAGTTACTCTTGCTATCAATTTGTTTTGGCTCGGCTATGGTTCTATGTGTACTTTACTGTAATGTAGTGAATATATTGGATTGTGTTGTTAGTTTAACAAGCTCTCTGGAGAACAGTTTCATGATAATGCATGTTGAGATATGGTAGGTGGCTTTAAAGTTATTTGTGTATTTGTCAAACCTACAGAAATTCATTCATTAGGAGTTTTAGAAAGGATAAACTCTCAACCTACAGATGAAGTAAAGTTTGTATTTGTAAACATGAGAGTGTTAATTAATGAGTCCCAGCCAAATTTCTTTAGGGCGTTTTGATTTGACCAATTTCTCCCTTATGGTTTTACTGGATGAATTATTTTATGTTCCTTTAAAAAAAGTATTATGGTGGTTAAGCCATTATTGACTCTTGTACTCTGTGTAGCTCACATGTTGTGGAAACAAATGATCTTGGCCAGATACTGAACTGGGAGTTAAAGAAATTGTTATCAGAGACTGGAACTAACTGGGTTGTTAATATTTACATTGTGCTCAGCTGGCTTAAAAATGTACACTAATCTCTTTCTTTGTCTACCCCAACATATTGCATCAAAATTTCCAGAGTCAGGGTCTGGGTATCTGTATTTTAAAAATGCTCCCTTGAACTTTCTGGGTTCCAAAAATGTTCTATTTTTATGTGACAGTAATTACAAAAGTGTATAT
Organism: Pteronotus mesoamericanus; assembly: GCF_021234165.1. NCBI lineage: Eukaryota > Metazoa > Chordata > Mammalia > Chiroptera > Mormoopidae > Pteronotus > Pteronotus mesoamericanus. The sequence continues at coordinate 8,004,798 of NW_026555085.1, forward strand.
ATGTTTAAACTCTTCATGGTGTATATTTAAGATTTGTGTACTGCACTTTTGTATTTTATTCTTTTATATCTCAATTTTAAAAATTTTAATAAATGTACATTAGTCTCTTGATTAAATCAAGCAATTTGCAGTGGTCTTAATGAATGCTTTTAAGTGCCCCCTCTCCACAGAGTTACAACCCAAGAGTAGATGACAAAGTGGATTTTGGTCTCGGGAACATAAAATCTGCTGAAAGAGAAAGTGGTGATACATCATATAAAACTGTACAGTTTATGAATTCTTTTTGTATAGGTGAGTCTCATCAACACTATGGCTTATGGGCAGTTTTGCTATACCCATAGTTGGTTAAAGAAACCGAGGAATTCCAGGACTTAAATTGAGTCTTGTATGAAAGCTTGTTATTTTTTCCCGGAAATAACAATGCAAACAAATAAAAACAAACCCTCATGGAAACAGAAGCTATAGTATACTTATGGAGCTATAGGAGGCAGTACCCAGAAGAGAGTTCTCAAGGATGTGACGTCTGTATTAGGTTTTCTTGCATCTCACTGTCTCTCCACGTTGCCTATTTTCTTGTCGCAGTTGCCCTTTTGGATCTCTCCAATTTTAGTATGTTAAGCTTTCTCTGGGGAATGTGATGTTTGTAGAAAAATGCCCTGCTCTTTTGGTCTTCTAACTTTGAATTCTTGCCTCATTTTCAAATTCTTGAGAAGTATTTCCAGTTGATGCTGGTCAATGATGAATATTCTTCCTGATTACATTTAGCATTCATTACTTGCTCCATATTCTTTGATACTTGATCAAGCTCTTTATTGCTGTCATATATTGTTCTTTATTTATTTATAGAAATTTTGTCCTCCTAACAAGATTATAAGCTCCCTGAGCATGAGACTACCACACCCACTAAGGTTTGCTGCTGTTATGGCCTTGATATAGGAAAGAGTGGACTAACAGTGAACTCTTAAGTGGAATTTCCAGGTCCCTAAACCCATGGATCTTGGTGGCATAAACTCTTAGAAACAGGTCTCAGAGTTCTCTCATCTTTCTTTCCTTATCAATGAGTAACTTCAGTGATATGTAGTCTTGTCATAGGTGACATAACATCTCTATCAATTAACCATGTGTACCTTTGCTAGTCATAGTCACCTGGTGAGCCTTTTCAAAATATGTGTGTAACATTTGCCTGTGTGTTCTGTTCCTTTATGATCATAATTACTGCCTCTCCTAGGGCATATAAAGAACTACTGATCTTTATGTTTATATAATAACTTCCTATTTCAGAAGGTAGGATATGGTTGGTGGGGAATGTTGGGGTATATTTCAGTAACAATTTAAGAATTTGTTGGTGGTCTTCAAATTATTGCTTTTCTAGCCTTAACCCACCAACTGACTATATATATGAAAAATATATATATATATATATATATATATATCTTTTGCATACTCTTGAATTATAACTGTCCATCAGATCTCTGGGCCCTCAAAGATTCCATGCAGGCCCTCTTCACGGCATATTCTTACAATTAAACTTGACATTCTTTCTTGGTCAGCAATGCTCTCTTTACATATTAAAATGATCTTTATTTCTTCTGACAAGCAGTTTTTCCTTAGGCATCTGCCCACCCCCCACTGCCTTATATAAGGCTATATAGTCAAAGGCTATATATATTATTCTGCAATAAATTCCAAGGTAGGGTGACCACCGAGATCAGCCTGAGACACAGTATTCCTGCTTATACTTTGTGGAAAAACTCATCTCTGCAAACTTGTGGGTAATTTCCTCTCACCTGGATTGGAATTCTAGTTAAAATTTTATTCTTTAACTTATTAACATTTTGTGAGACTTGATTTTTTTTTTCTATGAAAAGCATGTTCTAATATAGAAAGCATATAGATCTAAATTGCTGAACTAAGATTAACCTACCGCTACTACTGTCTTCTCCATCCTTTCTACTACCCCTCTTATGCATATTTTCAGGTTGATCCTGCATTTTTAGCCTTCTCTTTGTCCAAGATAGCAACTATGAGCATGTAGTGGATATGCCCTGACTGATGTGCCTGCCTTTCTGTTTCTAGGTGGGCCATGCACAGACACAGCTCATGTCTCGTTAATTACACCTACCAAAAGATCCTCTGGTACAGGTACGTACATCATTCTCTTATCTGGATTCATTCTTATCTGAATCCTTCACAGAAATTACCTACTGTTTTTAATGTGGTGTTCTTGCCAGAGTGCTCTTTAATTTCTTCCATCAGTTTTGAAGTGATGTATTATGTGCTTAATATTGGGAATGGCATGTGAGCAGAGGTCAGAGCGAAGCTCTTGGAGGTCAGATTGACTGAGTTAATGCTGAGAGCTAGGACCAAGTAGTGGACAGTTTACCTACTTCTTATGTCTGAAGAATATTAAAATATGAAACATACAGTGCCCAATTTCTAGCATGTGGCTAATTTGTCTACATCTTGGACTTACAAAAAACATTATTTAAGTAATGGAGACTATAGAGTGATGGCAGTTGTAGCACAGATAATCAGTGTTTTAACTGTTAGAATATCCTAATAGTTTTGGAAAATTATTTTCTCTCTTGTGTCTTCAAGCCATAGGGTATGCTAAAGTCATTCTTTTCAGATACATAAAGTCTCCCAGAAATCTTTGTGCATCTCTGACATTTTTATTAAACGTGAAGTCATGAATATTGTAGCTCTCTAAAAAACAGGCATAATGGCTGCTATTCCCTTAGCTTATAGCTTAATTTATTTTTAAACAGTATTTGCCTTTTCCAATAATTTGGCCTGCTATTTAAAATATCTCAAGGATTATATTTGGAAGAGTAAAAATAATTATATTGTTTTTCCAAAGATCACATTCAAAGTATTTTTATAATTTAAAAAGTTCTTTTTAACTTTTCAGCAAAAATAGCACAAACTATTTCTGTGTACAAACTTACACTGAAACCTCTCAACCCCTTTAAATGCTCATAGTTTTGATGTTAAACCTCAGACAGGCTTGCCCTTGAGCAGTTTATAAGTAACATCCAAGTATTGAACTCTAAGGAACTTAATTTTACTTTTCTGTTCCAAATGACTGGGTTCGAGGCAGGGTTGTGTGAGATGGTCCTGGTGAGCTCTCATCCCTCCTGTCCTCAGTACATAAACTCCCCTGTGTAGTTCCTGATGAAGATGGAAGAGAACTGTGCCCTGGAGTAAGACAGATCTTCCTGATGAGCCACTGGAAGTCAGAGCCAGCTTCCTGCCCAGTCCAGCCTGAAGCTTGAAAACATTCAGAGCCCTTCAATTTCAGGTCCAGCACTTCATATGCACAGTGTACTTAAAGCTTTCTTCTTTCCTTCCAGCCTTGGCCCTCAGGACAGGGTTTATTGTTTGTTAGTACTACCGACATCAGGTAGCAGTCAGGGAGTGAGCCTCAAGCACATGTGGTCACCCTGAGAGATTTAGGAAAGAGACTTGGGTGGTCAGCTTAGACACTGAAACTAGTGGGAATTCTTCTTTGCATATCATGTAATTGTGTCCTTCATCCTCTAGGCAGATCTGTTTTGTCTCTTTCCTCCAGGACTATTTTGTGTATCTAAAAATAATAACATACATTGCATGCTAACTATATTACCAGACACCATTCAATAAGCTTTACATGCATGCCTATTTAATCTTCAGAACAGTTCTGCAAGAGAATTATTCCTCTTTTACAGATGTCAAAAGTGGGTACTTAGAAAATGAAGTACATTTCCTGGGGTAATATTGCTAGTAAGGAATAGAACCAGGACTTGAACACAGATCTTTCAGATGCTAAAGCCTGTGTTGTTTTGCACTGCATCATGTTACTGCCTATCATGTTGTATTATAATTATACTCCTAGCCAGACAGTGGGAAAGTATATCATTGAATGAAATATGGAAAAAGAGAAACACAAATTCGGAAATACAGCATGTAATGAAGTAGTTTTTAAAATGAGTTCTAAAAGCAGATTCGATTTCAGATTCTAGCCTTGCCTCTTAAAAATGTGGTTTTTAAGTAAATAAGTTAACAACTCAAAATTTGTTCTTCCTCTGTAAATGGATGATAGATCTGTCTCAAAGGTGTGATGTAAGAAATATATAAAGCTCACATAATAGATCTTTAATGGTAATGGCTATTATAGCATAATCTTATCATTAAAGATAATGTGTATACAGTGGCTAACCAGTAAATGCTGTGGTTAACCCATCAGTAGGTAATTTAGTTGGAAAGAAGAGTAAATTAGAATTACCAGAATTCATTGCCATTTCTAGTTTAATTAATCGATTTTATGTTGATCATATTCTTTGTTGCAGTTCAGTATTATAGTAGGAACTGATGGTAATATTTTTAGGTCTCCACAAAATGAAATATAAGCAAAGAATTGAGCTCTCAGTCACACATCTTCAGGCATTCTTTTAGGTGATCGCATACCTCTTAACTACAAAAAGATTGAGAATTTCTGGCTTGGAAGGAAATTAATGCAATGTGCAGGTCATCTTCCAAAAAGCCTGAAGCAAAGTTGAGATTTCTCAGCATTGATATTAAAGGTCGTCAAGTTCAGCCTGTTGCACTTTTCAAGAAGCCTGTCTGTGCCCCCTCAGGCTTCATGAACTAGCTTTACTGCCTCAGCTTTAGTTGATGGCCCTGACACTAGAGGACAGAGCTTCCTGATTTATAGAGGTAAACTGAAATAATTTGCTTTGAGAACTGCAGGTTGACTAACTTTGTCTCAATCTTTCTGTGTGTCTGGGAGTCAGCAGGTTGCCTATGGTGGGGATCCTGAGCATTTTTCTTAGGAATCGTCATCAGTTACAGCGCTACATTGCTGAAGTGTTGTGGTACTCTTTATGTCTAGGTTCTTCAAGGGAGGACTCATGCCTCTAACACATGCTCAGTGGTGCGCTTACCATAAGGGGCACAATAACAATAGCTCTCCCAAAGACCTAGAACAGAAGGCTTCAGGCATAGAGATCCATAAATAATTACCTTACAGTGGTATCATTTACTCCATAGAGTGAGGCCCTCTGAATTAGATCTTACTGACCCCCTCCAAGCCGATCTTTTCAATACAAGGTTGGACCTAAGGCAGCCTCCAGCTTAGTAATGATATGTATTAAGAAAAGGATCTTTAGGCTAGAATATAGTTAGTGGTTCTTAAGTCAGCAGTCTCTGAAGAAGGGTATATAATGTACAGTCTGTGAGGTATGGGAAGAAAATAGTAAAATTTCTTTATCTCAGTCTTTTATAATTTCTATTTTTCACATTCATTTTATAATTATATGTTGGTCCATACTTATAGTTTAAAACCAGCAAATACACATATAAATATATACATGTTAAAGGTACATAGCCAACTATCTTTAGGTAGAAGTGTACCCTCAAAAAAAGGGTTAGTGACCTTTTCAGTGAACAGGTCATTTTCTTTTCAGTAAATTAGCATTAGGTCTATAATTACAAGCCTAAGTGGTTGATTAACATTTCTGTGTTTCAAGGGACTACTGTTAATCAGAGTGTATTGTAATTTAGACAGGTGGAAAGCAATGTAGGTGGTCTACAACGATCAAAGTGAGAGAGGGAATTCCTTAAGAAATTGCTTTGTGTTAACTGAGTCTAAGAAGTGTAAGGGGCAGGTTGCAAAAAGTAGCAGTAGTGTCAAATGAAAGATCAGTTTGTATTTGTAAACTAAGTGAGAAAGGCTTTTCTTTAGATGCTGGCTTTTGGCCACATTGCACTATTAACAAGTAAACTCTGTAATCTTCAGATGGAAAAAAAATAGCATTTTGATCATTTTGGTATTTAAAGTAGAGAAAAATTGAGAGACAGTGTGTGTGGCTTTGTAGAGCTTTGAGATATCCTCAGCAAAGAGTTGAAAAATGCTGGCAAATCCCAGGTTGCTTTGGTTAGAATGTGAGAGTGAAAGCATATCACACCTTCAGATTACTAGAGAGAGATTACATTTCTTCAAAGAGTTTTAAATGTTTTGCACGTTCCCTTGTTAATTCTCACAACATTCTTGCCAAGAATGAGTATATTGTGAAGAAAAAGAGTTCACTTTCCTTGGCAGCAGTCCATCTTTTGTCCTTCATCTTTTCTACCTGTCAGGTTATACCTTAAGCCAAAATGTAATCTGAGCTGTGTTCATCCTTTTTAAGCAACTTTATTTGGAAGGTATTTGGATATTTAGATGAATTTCTTCAGAAAGTTATATTTTTATGTTTAAAGTGCCTTGTGGGAAAGGCGAGAATCCTGTTACCTTTTCTTAGAATTTTTTATTTCAAGACATATTATATAATGTTTTTCATAAGACTTATTTGCAGAGGGTTACAGCAAAAGGAGTTATTTTGTATGTTATTAATTGGAGCTTGCTATTGGTGAACTTTAAAATTTAAGCTGTAATGGACAGCCAGGACCATGTCTTGTCTTAAATTTCCACGGAGAAATAGTTTTTCTCCAGCAGGGCCCTTGAACAGTGACTAACCCAGGGACTCCATTCCCTCCACGTGGAGCATTAACCAACTCTTAGCTCTAGGGACTGGGTTGAATATATCAAGGGATAGACTTTTTAGCATATGAAAAAAGGAAATTGATCCTTCTCTATTTTTACCACTTTTATGGCTTTTCCCCCCATTTTATAGTCTCTTTATTTCTGAAAAAAAAGGTCATAAACAAGCTTACAGACTTGATAGTACTGCCTACAGACTTCTGCTCCATTATGTCTATATTTGCTGTTACTCTTCCTCCAGCAAATATGTTGAGTAAATAATATTCTCTCTGATAGACTTGAAAAATGATGGTTTTAAAATGCTCTGTGTATGTTAAAAATGTGATTATAGTTAGTAGATTCTCAAGAAAAATAGCCATTTGTGGGGCCATAGGGGAGCAATAGGATTGCCTGAGATAAAAGCAGATGGGACTAGAAACTCCCATTAAACACTAAGTTCTTCTGGAAAGTATCATCTTTCAACTATATAAGAAGCATGTTAATTCAGTTTATATATCCTTTACCTGTTTTGCCTTGCCTTGCTTTGTCTTACCCTACCTTATAGGTCACTTCTTTTCCTTTCAGCATGATGAACGGTGACATGAACTAGATAGCCTTGTATTGTTCATTGTTTCCATTTTTACCCCCCAAAAAACCCTTTTTCTTTGACTCACTATTCTCAGGCAACCTGCTTGTTATATTTGTCTGTTTTTACAACGACAAGAGAAGAACCCCCCTTTCACCTGGGAGTTAAGATTGATGTGCTAAACACTTTCTACATCAGTGTTCAGAAGCCATTCTTAAAGGGGAATGTTTCATTTTTGTTATGTTATCATGAGGTTTATATAAGATCTTTTACATTGATTCAGAAGCTAAAGGGTGGCAATATTAAATCAGAAGTGGCCCTGTAAATCTTAGAAATACCTACAGTTGTGTATTTTATCTCCTCGCAGAGTCAATACTCATAGAAACATTTCAACCAGAACATTTAATCCTAGAGAGTTAAGTCAGTGACTACCAACTGTATTGGTCAATATTACACATTGTAAATGACTCTTCTAGAAAGGACTCTATAGAGCTTTAAAGGAAGGTAGCTTTCGGTATGATTCATCTGTGTAATTCAGTTTTGTTTTGTTTTGTTTTTTTATTTTTTCTTTTTGGTCCTTAAGGTACAGCTTTTCCTTCAGATCTCCAGTATAAATATTTGAGACAGAAATAAAAGAACCTAACCTACTTATATAATATACAAGTTCCCATTAGATATTATTAGGGAAAATAGAAACCTTTCATATTTTATTAGCATTTAGTGTACCTATTGAAAAAAATTCGAAACAGTAAATCTGTCATGGCAAAGAAGTACAGTGGTACCTCGGTACTCATTAATTTGTTCCAGAACTCGTGACAGGTGCTGAAACTGACAGGTACCGAACGATGAAGCATTTTCTTTTGTGGGGCAGCGTTGTGACCCATACAAGTTCTAGCAAGTTCAGTGAGTTTCAAGCAAGCACCAAGTGCCGAAACTTTTTTTCTCATCAAAATGCAACAGATACTGGGTTTTATGAGCTGAAGCTGATGAGTACCACAGTATGACTGTATTAAAAGTTTTTACCTTGTGCATTCATCATCTTGGATCCTGAAGGAGTTTATTTGATTTCTGGGGTGGGGAGTAAAATGAATACTAAATATTTGGTAACACTGCAAAAAGTGTTACCAAAAGCTTTTCTAATCTAAAAGGTTCATCTTTTGTTTTATCATTAAAAAAAAAAGGCATAGGTTACCATGGTATGTCACAGGGTTTGCTGGCAGCGTGTGGATTTTGGCCATTGAGTGGATAACTGGGGAAGGGAGATAATCTGCTACATGGGGGTTTTTTTTCTGTAAAAACTTTAATCTTCCTCAGTTACTGCTTATATTAAAGAATAGAATGATATAGCAGTGCACTAAATAATTAGATGACTTGATCTCGATATGTAAATAATGGCAGATGAGTTTAAAAGCGCCTCATACAATGTATAGATTTCAGAAGAGGTTAGGGAGAGCTTACAATTTTTAATTTGTACCCTTGAATGAGAGTGAGATCCCATTGCCTCCAATCACTGTATTTCTGTTACAGGCTAGGTAGACATGTATGAGTTTGCTGAACTTGAAGTCATTGTCTTGTTTTACAGGCCTTGTTTGGGTTACTCAAAAGAAGCAACGGCTTCCTCTCTGAGAACAGGCTGATACAAGTGAATAGAAAGCCAGGATGCCAGTGTTATCAAAAGAAATTTTTGCACTTGAAGGATAAAAATGCACTCTAGTATAGAAAGGAAAAGGCTGTGTGATAAGGCTTATTGCTATTTTGGATGTGTGTGTATATGAGAAGCCTAGGCTATATTGTTGAGCTGCTCATGGTCTCCTTGCTTTGTGCTAATTCAGTTTACGTGGATTCTTGAATGCGGTTACAACTTGGGGTTTTTGCCTTTATGGTCATTTATTTTTATCATAGCTTGTGCTCTTACCAAGGAGAAAGTCCTGAACTTCCATTAATTAGCTCTTCTATTGCTCCATTGGGGCAAAATGCCTGAGCCAACATTATTTTAAAAGGATATCAAGGGAATTTAAAATCCCTCTCCTCCTTTAAAACTTTTGGGTTTTTTCGGGGGGGGGGTGCATCTTTTCAGGTGCTGCTCCATAGCACATGTGTACCTGTCTTTTAGGGAGCAGCATGTTAGAAATGTAGTTTTCCTGAAGCAGTCTTACCAAAACGAGCAAGATAGAACAGCCACAAAGCTGCATTATAAATCATCAGGGCCTTGCAATGATACTGCCCATTAAGGAGACTTTTTTTTCCCCCTATTCAGTTCCTAGCTGTACTAATAGCACAGCGCATCAAGCAAGGCTGTAAATAAAAGTTATTACCTAATAGGTAGGTGCTGAAGTGGAACGGACAGAGCTGAGGCATGGAGGCCTTATTACTGCTCATCAGCAATTATAAACAGGATAAAGTGTCTGGGACTTGCGCTGATGCAGTGAGGGCTAATAGAGGCTGGGAATGACACTAGACCATGATAGGATGATATATGCTGATGGGTTTTTACTGCCTCATCGTGCTGCTTGCTTCCAAAACAAGTTATGTTATCCGTTTTCCTGCTTGCTCATCTATCTGAAAAGACAATTCCATTGCCTCTCCTACCAGCAGGTGCTAGCATTTAGTCCTCATACCTGTGTCTGCTTCTGAGGCAACCCTCTTGTGAAGAGTCTTCAGAAATATTTCATAATCTTGCCGATTAAAGCCATAATCTTACTGTATTGCCTGCCGTCGTGGGTATAGATCAGAGCTTCAGAAGTTGTTGTTCATGTGGAATGTAGCACCAGCTGAGGCACTTTAGTTAGCCAGCCAGCCCAGTACTTCATTCAGAGATGACTGTGACAGTCTTTTGTAACAACATGCAAAAGGAGTGGTAAAGTTGCATTCTGCCCCTGGGAGCTTATACCAGAGACAGAATAAATGCAGAAACATATTCCAGCTATAGAGAGCAAAGAATGTGACTAATGTTTATTTTGAAAAGTGAGGACAGGGAGGATCAATTATGCTAATCATTATGAGCAAATATAATGCTAATGTTGTCTTTCCCTTTGAAAGAATTATCTTCCTGGTGAAATGCTTAGACTTTAGTTCCTTAGAGTGAATAAGAGTGATAAAGGGATACTTGAATGTGGAGGGAAAGTCTGGAAGTAGGACTGTTTTTTAGTGAACAGAGAACAGCAAAAATGAGTTGGCAATTCTTATGAGTAGCAGATAAGCACCTCACTTGGTAAACTTGAGATACAGCTCTCTTCGACTTTGATCATTCAACCTCACTAAATCACAGCAATTAGACCTTAGAGATAGGAGAACTCTGTAGCAGAGCCACAGATGAATGCTTTCAAAAGAGTTTACCAGTCTGATCCAGGAGTTTATGAGCATTCATGTAGTATAATTGTTTGTCACTTGTGTGCTTTAAATTAATACACCTCTTTATGCAATGCATTCAAAACTAACCTATCAGGAGACTTCCTGCTGTTTGAAAAACAGTATTTTTTATAAAGTTCTTTGATGCCTTAAGTTACACATAGGTGTACCTCATTTCGAAGAAACCTGATACATGATAATCTCAATATTACAAACCAGATAAATTAAGAATTAATGTTTAGGAGAGCCTTTCAATCTATAAAGTATCCTGCCACTGGGTTAAGGTGGCTAGATTTTTACTTTTGCATATACAGTAATATTTGACTTACAAATAATTAGTTCCTGCTTATTCTGTTTGTTCACACAGTATTCTGTGGGTAGTGACCAACAGGACAGAGAAAGAGATGAACATGAGGAAAATATTTAAAAAAAATAATAACAGGACTTGATGGCTGATTAGAATTGGCTGAAGAAAGAATGTAAAGTTATAAACAGGGAGGATTGAGAGAAGAAAGATGAAATTGATGGCAGAGAAATGAGTGGGAAGAAAAACTGGCTGAATCTGTCCTCAGTTTCTGATAAGTTAAATTTTAGGTTATTTTAGCTAGTTTCTAGAACAGTGTAAAAAATAGGCCTAGTTGGGAAATCATCAGACTAGAAACAGATTAAAGTGGGTAAGGGAAATGAATACAGAAGAACAAGGGGCTAAGGACTGTACTTAGGGGGCTGGGAAACAAGCCAGCAAGTTAACAAAGCCAAAGAAAGGAGAAAGCTTCACACAGGATTAGAAAGGTGCATGAGAAGAGGGCTCAGGAAACATGAGGATTAAGGGAGCTGTTGCCTGTGGCTAGCAGAAAGTCATCGAAACCCTGAAAGAAGCCTAGTGGGACGTGGTGGGATTAAAAGCCTGATGAGAGGCCATTAAAGAGGCACTTCATAACAAGGGAAGAAGGGCAGCAGCTGATAGCAATCATTCATTCAGTTTAAGGAGTTAGGTGAGCCATTAAAAACCAGTAAGTAGTGGCGGTTGCGGGGAGAAACAGGTCAGGCATTTCTTGGTATGGAGGTAGTTAGGATAGGGAAGTATTTTGCCCTTGTTAAGATACAAAGGAAAGATACACAGGAAGAGAAAAACTGGAAAATATTAGAAGAAATAGAAGAGATACAAAAGCAAGATTCTTTGAAGTCAGAAACCTAGAAGCATTAGTTCCTTTTGAGAGTATATGGAAAAAGATACAGATATGGATAAATACATTTTCGCTTTTCATGTATAGACAGCTGAGACAGGATGAACTAGGGAGTTCATCCTAGAAGGTCATCATTTTCTGAATAAATAAATAATGCCATCAGCTGTAAGCAGCAGCAGAGAACTGAGGTTGTAAGCCAGAATTACTGTGGACTGAGGAAGGAAAATAGGATTTTCAAGTAGTACCTGATCCAAACTGCAATTAAATAGTTTCAGTTTATAGTGGGCCCAAGTAAGACTTTTTCTGGCTACCACATTTGCCCAAAACAGAGAGCAAAAAGAGAACAAGCGGTGTTCATTTCTTTCTTTTTCAATTATATGTTTTCATTTTTCAAAAGTAACACGTGGTAGCAAATCATACCACAGAATAGTTTATAAGAGAAAAGTGGTAGTCTTAGAGACAGTCCCACTTCTCAAAACTGGCCAGCATTTCTCTCTTGACAATTTCTGTTTTAGTGTTTTCATTCTGTAGTTTATAACTGGAAGAAAAAAATGGTGGTATCCCTACTCTTTAGATGTCAATTGGTATGAAGTAGAAAATTTAGTTTATACTATTCCTCACCTCAGTGTTTGGTGTTTGTATTATTTGTTTTCATTCTTCTCTTTTCTTGATCCATCAACTTTTCAGCACCATATCTTAGTGAGGAATTAGTACCTCTGATTAGAGGTACTTCTTTGTCATACTTCCTTTCAGCTATACTTTTACTTTTTTTATTGTTACAATTGCTAGCTTTACATTCAGGCCTATAACCACAAGTAAATCTTCCATGTTATATCCATAGGTTGTTCCCAAAAACTGAATGCCAGTAAATGGTATTTACATTACTATGACTCTATAAATGTTATTCCCAGCCAGGCAGCCATGTTATCTGCTAGGAACAGATTTTTTTTTTCCTGTGGGTCTAATGTCATAGTACCTGGGCCACTGAAGAAGAATGTTCTACATCAAAGCCAAATTAGTTTTTTTGTTGTATTTCATCAGTTGCTCAAAAATCATGCCACATTTTAGTTTGCTTCATATTTGGGTTGTAACTTTTTCATACAGTTATTTTTTCTTGGCATTTATAATCGTCTCTTTTATCCTTGCAATATTTGGTTTTATGTCACTATTTTTTTAAATTATATTTTCCTCATTATGCTGTTATAATTGTTCTGATTTTTTTCCCCTTTGGCTCCCTCCACCCAGCACCCCTATTGCCTCAGGCTATCAAGCCACTATTGTTCATGTCCATGTGTCATGCATGTAAGTTCTTTGGCTACTCCCTTTCCTATAATGTACACTACATCCCCATGGCGGATTGTAACTGTCTATTTGTACTTCTTAATCCTCTCACCTCTTCACCAATTGCCTCCCTCTCCCTCCCATCTGGCAACCGTCTGGTAACTAACTTCTCTTCTCTTGCTGCTTTGAAGAGTCTCACTTTATCTTTAGCCTTTGGCATTTTCATTGTAATGTGTCCTTGAGTGGGCCTCTTTGCATCCATCATACTTGGGATTCTCTGTGCTTCCTGGCCTTGCATGTCTATTTCTTTCACCAAGTTAGGGAAGTTTTCTTTCACTATTTTTTCAGATAGATTTCCAATTTCTTGCTCTTTCTCTTCTCCTTCTGGTACCCCTATGATGTGAATGTTGGACCTCTTAAAGTTGTCCCATGGGCCATTTATACTGTCCTCATTTTTCTGGATTCTTTTTTCTTCTTGTTGTTTTGCATGGTGGTTTTTTGCTTCCTTATGTTCCAAATCATTGATCTGAATCTCGGCTTCATCCACTCTGCTGTTTCCCTGTAAATTGTTCTCTATTTCAATTAGTATATCCTGACTCGGTCTTTTTTATGCTACTGAGGTGCTCACTAAGTTCCTTGAACATCCTTATAACCAGTGTTTTGAATTCTGCATGTGATATATTGCTTACCTCCATTTCATTTAGCTTTTTTCCTGGAATTTTGATCTGTTGTTTCCTTTGGGCCATGTTTCTTTGTCTCCTTGTTTTGGCAGCCTCCCTGTGTTTGTTTCTATGTATTAGGTAGAGCCGCTTTGACCCCTTGTCTTGGTATCATGGCCTAATATATTAGGTGTCCTGTACAGTCCAGTGGGACAGCCTCCCTTATCACCAAAGTTGGGTACTCGAGGTGCGCCCTTTGTGTGGGCCTGTTACGGAAAGCCAGACTCAAGACACGATTCAGGGAACGGAGTAAGCCTTTATTCACACGCGCGGGTTCAGAGGAGGCAGTCTCCAAATTCTGAGCCCCGAATCGGGGTTAGATAGGGGTTTATAAGCCCTAGCATTCCGGCGGGAAACGGATGGGCTTCCCAGGTGGGGGAAGGGATTAGCATTCAGGTGGGAGATTGATGAGATTGATGTGCTACCCAGGCGGGGGAAGGGATGTGAAAACGGGCTACAGGAACAGATAAGCAATGATTAACAGTTAACCTGGGAGGGGTCTCTGGCTAGGCTGTTCCTCTTAAATCATCTTGCCCTTATCAGGCCGAGTACACTCTCCTCTTGTAGTTGAGCCTTGGTTGCTGTTGCAGCTCAATGGGAGGGATTTACCCAGGCCAGTCACCTGCCAGGGCAGGATGTGACCACTGACCACCAACCTCCACTCTCTGTGGAGGATCAGCTGTACAGAGACAGGGTGGTGGCACTCCCCTGTGGTCTGCAGCTGTCCACTGGGTGCGCTGACCCTGGGGTTTCCCAGGTGGTACAGGCCAAGGTCTGCCCTCACCTTTGTTTTGCCTGAGGTACACTGCCTGATCTATAAAGCAATCTGAGGAGGCTGCTACTCGTGCTGGGCTTGGAGATTCCCAGATGAAGCCAAGCTGTAAAGTTTATCTGGCTGCTTCTAGGGCTCACTGAAGCCAGTTTTTGCTTGTTTGATGGGATTTAGGAGCCAAGACCAGCCATTATTATGGAAAAGCAGCTTGCGTGGGCCTGTAGGTTGGGTGCGGCAGAGCCTCTGCAGATCTCCAAGGTGGGTCAAACAGTGTTAGGTTGATGAAGTCTCAGATGTGGCACCAGTTCACTGGCTTTGTTGGGGGAGGGTTTAGAACCAGGGACAGTGGCTTCTACTGGACTTGATGCCGGACACTTGAGTGTTTCCCTATATACCACTGGTTTTGGAGCTCAGAGGGAGTGAGTCCATGTGTGGATTCTTTAAGAGGAACTGTTTGGGGCTCCAGAAGGTCCTTCCACCAGCACAATCCCAGCTGGTTTCTGCAGCCAGAAATTGTAGGGACTTATCTTCCTGACATTGGAATCCTGGGCTGGGAGGCCTGGTGTGGGACTGGGACTCCTTTCTCCCAAGATTTTTATCCACATGGATGTTGGACCATCCTACTCCACACCCATGCCCCTCCTACCAGCCTGGATGGATGTGGTCTCTTTAATTTCGTAGTTTTCAAACTTCCATTCAGTTCTATTTTGTAGTTGTTGGAGTTGCATTCAGCTCTACTTCTGACATTCCAGAGTGGTAGTTGCTTTATATTTTAGTTGTAATTTTGATGATGTTGTGTGAAGAGGGAAGCCACGTCTGCCTGCATTGCCATCTTGATCAGAAGTCTATGTCACAATTTTTTTCCTAACCTGTATTTATACTTTATACTCAAGGCCTTCCTCTTAGCCCTGGCTGGTGTGGCTCAGTGGATTGAGTGCTGGCTTGCAAACCAAATGGTCTCCGGTCAGTTCCCAGTCAGGGCACAGCCTGGGTTGTGGATCAGGTGCCTAGTAGCGGGGCACTCAGGAGGCAACCACACGTTGATATTTCCTTCTCTTTCTCCCTCCTTTCCCCTCTCTCTAAAAATAAATAAATAAAACCTTAGGGGGAAAAAAGACCTCCTTTTCAGAGCTCACTATTTTTCTGCTCTAATCTGAACTACATGATCTTTAAGCCTTCTGTGTCACCCCAGAATTTCCCACCACCATTCTTTTATTCCCTCATTTTTTGGAATACCACCCCCCAACAAGTGCCTAAGAGGGAGGACTATTGGGGCCTTACATATCTGAAAATGTCTTTTCTGCTCTTAGTGTGATGCAAAGTTTGACTGAGTATGGAATTCTTGGATGAAAATGATTGTTCCCTTCCCTTCCATATTATTGCAGAAAAGTCAATGCCACTAATTTTCATTTTTCTAATATAACTAAGATTTCCTTTTTCTCATCTCTTAAACTGTTAGCATTGTATTGTATTTTTTTTATCTTTAGTGTTCCAAAATTTGTAGTAAGTGTCCAGTGGTCATCCTACACCCAACTCCCTCCCCCTGTTCAAGATGTTGGATTTGAAGACGAGTGTCCTCTTTCAGCTGTAGACTATCTTTGATATTCCCCCAACTTAACATTCTCTTCTCTTTTGGGTCTCATAATATAGATATAGGACCTGCTATATTGGTGATTTTTCTTTTAATTCCTTTCTCATCGTTTCCATCTCTTCTGTGTTCTGGGCAATTCTTATGTACTTTATCTTTCAACACTTCTCTTAACAATCATACTTTGTGAGCTTCCTCTTGTTCCCTGAAGGTTTCTTATTCATAGTATTCTATTTCTTGTTTATGAATATAATAATGTAGTAATAGCTTCTGAATATATTAGTGATTAGACTTGTGTTTTCCTGTTTGCTGACATATCTGTGATTGCCTTGAGAACAGTTTTTTGTATTTGCCTTAGTCTTATCTTTCATGCTTCTGGTGAAGCTTGGTTTTCTGTTGATGTCTAAGAAAAAAGGCTTAAGATTAACAACTGAAGGAGAAGCCACAGAGAGTAGATTCCTGGAAGCCTTGAACAGACTGCCCAAGGTCAGACAGGGACGACATCTGACATCATCAGAGGCAGATCCAGAAAGGAAAAACAGTGGTCTCCTACCATAGAAGTTCATACCACAAAGTCAGGAAATCAAGACAGATCAACTTAAGAAGCAGAAGCAAAAAAGAAAGAGTCTCACAAATAATGGGAAGACAAACACCCCCCAAATCTAAGGGAAAGGAGGAATCCCCAGAAAGAGAACTAAATGAAATAGAGGCAAGTAAACTGTCAGATACTGAGTTCAAAACAATGGTTCTAAGGAAGCTCAATGAGCTCAATGAGCTCAGAGAGAATTACCAAAAACTACAGGGAACCTATGAGGAACTTACTGCAAACTGTATCAGCATGAAAAAGAACATAGAAACTATCAATAAGAGGCAAGAGGAAATGAAGAATACAATTTCTGAATTGAAGAACACAGTACAAGGACCCAAAACAGGCTAGATGAAGCAGAGGAATGAATCAGTGAGCTGGAAGATAAGGTAGAAAAAAGCTCCCAGAAAGAGCAAGAGAATGAAAAAAAAAAAAGACTCAAAAAGAATGAAGAGGTGTTTAGGGAAATGCAGGACAACCTGAAATGTAATAATATCCATATAATAGGGATACCAGAAGAAGAACCGGAGCAAGGGATAGAAAACCTGTTTGAAAAAGTCATGATGGAAAACTTCCCTAATTGGATGAGAGGAAAAGTCACACAAGTCCAGGAAGCACAGAGGGTCCCATTCAAGAGGAATTCAGAGAGGCCCACTCCAAGACACATCATCATTAAAATGGCAAATATCAAAGACAAACAGAGAATCCTAAAGGCAGGAAGGGAGAAACAGGTAGTAACATAAGGGAGCCCCTGTACAGCTAGCAGCTGACTTCTCAACAGAAACACTGCAAGCCAGAAGGGAATGGCAAGAAATACTCCAAGTCATGAAAAGCAGAGTTCTGCAACCAAGACTACTCTACCTGGCAAGGCTCTCAATTCAAATGAAAGGGGAAATAAGGAGTTTCCTAGACCAAAAAAGGCTAAAAGAATATACCTCCACTGAACCAGCATTGCAAGATGTGCTAAAGGAACTGCTTTAGGAAGATGAAGAAAAAGAGTCTATGAATACCCAGTTCCTTTCACAGTCACCAATACTTGGCATTACCAATATTTTTAATACTTATTAATCTGTGACAATAATGTGATATTTTAATTGTTCCTTTATTATTTGTTGAAACTGAGCCTTTTTTTAATGTTTCTTGCCTCTATTATTTTTAAAAAGCTTTAAATGACTTTTTTGCTTATCTTTATCCATTTTTCGATTAAATGTTTGTAGAATTTTTTCCCAAAGGAAAAATTAACCCTTTTTTAGTTGTGTTGCAAATACTTTCCCATTCTATTCCTTGTACTTTAACTTTTTTATATGTATATTACTGTATAGTCTTACATGTTTAATATAGTCATATTGTCAATATTTTACTTTATAGCTCCTGGGTTTGAATATGTTACTTCAGGGTTAGAAAAATATTATTTTGTATTTTCTCCTAAAGCTCCTTAGATTCTACATATTGATTTTTAACTCACTTGAATATTTCTTGTATAATGTGTGAAATAGAGCTCTATATCTTTTATTTCAAGTAATAGTGGTCCATGCACTTCGTTTGTTGAATAAGCATTATTTTCCCCACTGATTTGAAATAACAATTAATCATATTACACTGTTAGACAGATATATACATTTGTTTCTAGGATGCTCAATTTATTTCATTGATCCACTTGATTATTTCTGTGCTGGTGTCATGTTTTAATTGCTGAGACTTTATAAGGGATTGAAATTTTTTAATAATTTATAATAGATTTTGACATTTAAGAAAATAAATACATAAAATCTGCATAAAAAAGAGAAGGAACTCCTACCTTTTGCGACAATATGGATGGAACTGGAGAATATTATGCTAAGTAAAATAAGCCAGTTGGTGAAAGACAAATACCATATGATCTCACCTATAAGTGGAACAAAATAAACTAATGAAGAAAATAAACCACGGACATGGAAACATGGAGCAGACCGAAAGTGACCAGAGGAGATGGGGAAGGAGGACAATGGTGGAAAGAAGGGGAAGGGACTAGACAAAAAACATGTATGAACGACCCGTGGACATGGACAACAGTTTGGGAATTGACTGTGGGAGCAGGGGTTGAGGTGGGATGGATGGGTGGAGGAGGGCAAAGGGGGAAAACTGAGCAACTACAATAGAATAAACATGATTTTAAAAAGAAAAGATAAGCAAAGGAAAAAAAAGGCATAAATGGATGGGTCAGGTGCCTGCCAAATCTCTCTTTTGCATGGGAATCTATTGGGACTCTGTATGGGATTGAGTAGAGTCACAGTGTAAACCAGCAGAATTTATTGTGAGGAAGTTGAGAGCCTGCTATAAAGGCTCTTAAGTGGAGGAGGAGGACTTAACTCTGAGGGGCCATAGAAAGAGCTTTGTCTGGATGGGTCATTCACTTTCTTTATGTCCAGATTTTTCCCAAGTAAATGTAGGCTGCTATTAAGGATGGAAGGTATGGATTTGTACAGTTGTTCTACATACACACTTTCCATGGATCCCCCTTTCTGCCCTGCTTCTCATTCTGCATTGCTTGTCACATAGTGGCTGCCACTTCTGCAGTCACCAGGCTTCAGCCTCAACCCACTACCATTGCTATCAACGTCTGGACATTTGTTTAAAATCTGTTGTTGATTATGATAAACACACAATTTATTAATACTGCTCTGGGTTCATTCTTCATGTTATTTTTGTGTTTTTATTTCACTTGGGTCTGGGGAAGGGTCAGAGAAAAATGTGGTTAGCTCTCTTGACCTAAAAGTTATCTGGGACAAAGTCAGACCAGTGCTTTCTGATTTAATGATTGATGAGAAATAAAAGGGAAGGGTAGCCTCAATATAATGTTGTAGTTCTTGGAAATCTAGAAGATGAGAATGTACCCAAGTTAAAGCTCCTAATCCTGAAGGGAAGGAAATACAGAAGTTGGTAGTTGAGAATGTGGGCTTTAGAGGCAGTTTATGTGTATTCACATTCTAGTACTCCCTTTTACTAACCATGTAACTGAAAGAATTGTTGAATCTCTCTGTGGGCCTTGATATTTCTCTTTTATAAAATAATAGACCTAATCATAGAGGGAAATGAAACTGCATTTAAAGCACTTAACATGATACCTTGTAAGTCCTCAGTAGGTAATAGAGATGTGGACAGAAGGTATCAGATGATCTGAATGAAAGGAGAGTGAAGGGAAACTTAAGGGAAGGTAGTAGAAAGTGAGAAAGAACACATACAACTCAGATAGTCAGGTTAGAAAAAGAAGTGGAATCAGAAACTGGTAATGAAGGCTGGAAGCTGAGCTGATTGGAGAGTACAAACACAGAAAGGAAGGTCAGGGTCAGTGAAGACAAAGGGGGAGGGGAGAGCAGTCACCAGCCTTGGTTTGAATAGGTGAGGGCTGTGAATGACAGGAAACCCAGAAAACCGTTAAGAAAAGAAGGCTACGGAACTGCAAAGATCAAAACTTCATCTTTATTTGTTTTGTTTTGTTTCTAGACCTTGTTTTAAAAGTAAAATTTTATTGTATGTATTGATGGGAAGTAATTTTTACAGAAATTTCATGAGCTTGGCTTCTAAAAAAAAAAACCAAAACTCAATTCCTGAGCCCTTCTCTACACTTTTTATTTTTAGAATTGAGAACTCCTCTTTTTTCTGGGGAAAAACAAATTTAAGAGCCACAGAAGGTTGATAGTTTTCTTCTGGTTAAAATCTTGATTAAAAAAACAAAACAAAACTGGCTGTTGCATCCAGACCAACAACATGATAGAACTTTAGCCAATAAATTCACTTCTTTATGATTAAAAATCAGGCAGTTTAACCTTGGAATTAGTTTTGTCATGAGGGACTTCATATTGTGATTAGTTATCTTAATAGCCAAGTGCGTCTGTGAGCTCAGTTAACCAGTCTCCTGCTACATACGTATAATTTTTAGTGTGCGCGCACACACTACTGTAAAAGCTTATTTGGCCTTATGCTCCCTGCTGTTCTGAATTCTCTGTTTCATTACCAGTATCCACCCACAGCATTTTGGAAAGCCATTCCCAATTAACAGAACCACAACTCAGAATTTTAAGTAAACCACATCTTTCTTAGCTCACTGGAAAGATGTATGAGGCATGTTACACATTTTCCACATCCATCCACTCTTTCGAAATTTATTAAAAATGTATACATATATAAGCAAGAAAATAGGGCATTTTAACTCAGATTTTGTACTAATTTTTCTGTTACTTTAACAAAGGATAAAAAATATAACAGACAACCTTTAAGATTTTTACCTTGAATGTGGGCCAATATTTATTTGAAAAAATACACTGAATGCTGCTGCTTTTTTTCCTAAAGAAAGTTGAATAACTCTTTTCCAGAGATGGTATTACATTACAGCTTGAAATGTATGTCCAGATATGCAGGATGACTTTTTTAAAAAATCTGGGTTTGGGGAAAGAACTCACATAGTCCTGATTTGAACAGCATGTGTTAGCTGCAGCAGAGTCTGTTTTCCAGCTTGGCATTAACTGATAGATCTGTAGCTGACAAGGATTCAGATCCACTTTTTATTTGGTGGCCTGTTGATAAATCCATTTCTAGAAAATGGATTTCTAGGAAATTAAAATCACATCTTAAGGTCTTGATCATCATCCTTTTGGAACAGCAGTTGCGGTAATTGACACAGTTAAAAAAGGAGTCCTTATTGCAATTGGAGGAAGTATGGACTACGAGAGTAACATGTAAAAGTCTGCCTCATCACCAAAGTGTACTTCCAGATGAGTGTTGACTTCACTACAAACCAGTAGAAGCATTAGCTTTAGCCTTACTGTTGATTACCTGCTATAACCATTTTGTCACACACTTTCCCATCAAACCTAAGTAGTGTCAACATTTCTGAGAAATAACTAAGCAGGCATTCTAACCATTCATCTCCAGATATGGCTACTCTGGAATATAGTTGTTAGGTTTTTAAAAAACATAACTTCACACTTACAGAAAAGTTACAAGAAGATTACATAGAGTTCTCAGGAGCATACCCCCCCCCCCCCGCCCCCCCCCCCCCCCCGCCGACCACAGAGTCCCTAGGTGTTAACATTTTACCACATCGAACATTGGCTTTTTCTTTTCTCCCTACCCATTGGCATGCATGTGTGTATTATATCCATATTTCTAATCATTTCAATAAGTTGCTTTTGTTACACTAAAATATTCAGTGTGTAATTCTTACAATCAAGGTTTTATATTAATAGCTATAATAGTTTTCAAACTTTGGAAATTAACATTGGTATAATACCAAGTCTGCCTGAACAAAGTCCAACCATTGTTAAAATAACAAGAACGGTTTGTGTGACATCGATGTAACCTGGCAGCCAAGGGGGGTGGACTGGAATGGGCACGCATGAACAGTAACTTCACTGTGCTAGTTAGTGGGAGTGGTAGCTCCCACTTGAGCATGTGTACTGTGTGGCCGTCGCATCAAAATGAACAAGTAGAGCAACAGATCTGCATCAAATTTTGTGTTAAACTTGAACATTCCTTCTTGGAAACTATGGGGACAACTCAGAAGTCTACAGCTCTGGGCTGTACCTGCTCATGCATCATGTCTCATGCAGAGCTTTTTGGTGAAACATCAAATCACCCAGTCCCCCTACAGCCCAGATTTGGCATCCTGTGACTTCTGGCTTTTCCCAAAATTAAAATCACCTTTGAAAGGGAAGAGATTTCAGACGGTTGATGAAATTTGGGAAAATAAGATGGGGCAGCTGATGGAGACTGGGAGAGCTGTGTGAGGTCCCCAGGTGCCTACTTTGAGGGGAACTGAAGTGCCATTGTCCTAGGTATAATGTTTCTTGTATCTTGAATCTTTAATAAACATGTATTTTTTTTTACTGTTATATGGCTGGGTACTTTCTGGGCAGACCAGAAAGTATTTTTTAATATGGTTGTTCATAGCTGGGACATCTTGATGATAGTACTTTCAGTGAAGAGTGTTGAACAAAGTCAGCTGAATTGAGGTTAAAATGTTAGGTACTTGCTCCTCTGATGTTTCAAATATGAACTAAAAACATTTTTTTTTTAAATCCTCACCCAAGGCTATGTTTATTGATTTGAGAGGAAGGGAGAAAGGGAGAGAGAAAAACATTGATGTGAGAGAGAAACATGGATCAGTTGCTTCCTGTACATGCCCTGACCGAGCATTGAACCTACAACCTAGGCATGCGTCCTGATTGAGAATCAAACCTGCAACCTTTTAGTGTATGAGGTGATGCTCCAAGCACTTGAGCCACCCTGCCAGGGCCTAAGAACAATTTTCACAGTAATCTTATGCAGAATTCCTTGCCTCTGATTTTCCAGAAGCTCACTTTACAAGTGGGGTTATTTCTCTTTACTTCATAAGCTATTTTCTTAAGGCAGCTTTCTTCAACCCACTACACTCTTGGTAGTACCTACATCAACAGTGATTATACCTTGAGTAGTGAACACCTAATATATTCATGGGAGAGGAGAACAAGGCTTTCTTTGGGCAGTTTACCATCATGTATTAAATTATAACTTGAGGTTCATTTACTCTCACATTAGAAAGAGTTGAAATGGCCAGTCAAGATGGCAGCATAGATAAACATAGGACTTGAATCCTTGCACAACCACATCAAAATTACAACTAAACTACAGAACAGCCATTATTCAGAGCCACCAGAAATCTAGCTGAATGGAAGTCCTACAGCTAGGGATTTAAAGAAGCAGCCACATTGAGACTGGTAGGGCGGACAGAGATGCAGAACACCCATACATGGCAGATAAAAGTTGGGAGGGATATCTCAGTTGTGGAGGTCCCTCCAGGGGATTGAGGTGTCTCTGCCCCATGCCAGGACCCCAGCCCAGGTTTCCAGTGCCAAGAAGAGAAGTCTCCGTAGCTTCTGGCTGTGAAAACCAGTGGGGATTGAGGTTGAGGGAGATGGAAGGCTTCTGGAGTCCCAGGCAGTTCCTCTTAAAGGGCCCAACATGGACTTAAACAGACTCACTCCCCCTGGACTCCAGCACTGGAGTAACAGTACAAAAGGCACCAGGGACATATGGGGAGGAACTAAATCATCTGGCATCAAGACAAGAGCTGGTGGGGCAGCTTTCTCCCAGACAGAAATGCTGGCAGAGGCCACTAGTCCTTTTCTGAGCTTCCCAACAACAAAGCCAGATGCAGGTGCCATATCTGAGTCTCCATTAACCTGGCTCACACTGTTTGCCCCGCTCTGGTGATTCCCTGAGACCCCACCCCACCCAAGCTGTTTTCAGTCACTTTTCCATACAGTCTGTGTGGCCCATGTTTCAGATTTTTCTAAAATCTCTCAAACAAGCAGCATCTAGCCTCATTGTGCCCTAGATTTCTTGCTAAGTAGCCTCAGACCTGGCACTAGTGGCAGCTGGACTTGGTTCACAGTTACCCTTTCTTTGGCACCTTCAAGCCTGGCACAAGTAGCAACCATCTACAGATACCTTTGTAGTGCATGCCAGGTTGACCTGAGCAGAACACAAGAAACAGCTGAACTTGGCCTTCATCCCGTGGGAGGCCCAAGAGCCAGGCACCCAGGGGGCAGCTTTAGGCCATGTCAAAGCACCACCCAACCGCCCCTACAAGCAGCAAACTCAGCAGGCACCAGAGCTCCACTGAATTAAGTCTTGCTTTGTGGGGCGGGACCCTGCACAGCTGATCCTCCATGGTGGTTGCAGTCAGTCCTTAGAGCCAATCAGTCTGTGGGTAAATACCTCCCATTGATGCGCCAACAGCAATCAAGGCTCAGCTGTCATACCACAGGAAGGTATACACAGCCCACAGAGTGGAGAGTGCACCTTGAGTGCCCAGCTTTGGTGAATAGGGAGGCTATGCCACTGGGCCCTACAGAACATCTATTAAATAAAGCCTCTACTAAGCTTGGGAGACATAGCAGCTCTACCTAATACATAGAAATAAACATAGGGAGGCTGCCAAAATGAGGAGACAAAGAAACATATTCCAAATGAAAAAAAACACAACAAAACTCCAGAAAAAGATCTAAACAAAAGAAGACAAAGAATCCACCAGATGCTGAGTTCAAAACACTGGCTATAAGGATGGTCAGTGAACTTAGAACTTTGACAGCATAAAAAAGGGCATGAAAACCATAAAGAATCAGTCAGAAATGAAGGCTACATTAACTGAAATGAAGAATTTATAGGGAATCAAAAATAGAGTAGATGAAGCCAAGAATCAAATCAGTGATTTGGAACATAAGGAAGCAAAAAATAACACCCTATCAGAACAGCAAAAAGAAAAAAGAATCCAAGAAAATGAAGGTAGTGTAAGGAGCCTCTGGCATACACACATTTGCATCAGCGGGGTACAGGAAGGAGAAGAGAGAGAACAAGAAATTGAAAACCTATTTGAAAAAGTAATGACGGGAAACTTCCTTAACCTGGTGAAGGAAATAGATATAGAAATTCAGGAAGCTCAGAGAGTCCCAAACAAGATAAATCCAAAGAGGCCCACACTAGAACACATCATAATTAAACTGCAAGAGGTTAAAAAGAACGAGGGAATCTTGTAAGTAGCAAGAGAAAAGAAGTTAGTTCCCTACAAGTGAACTCCCTTAAGACTGTCAGCTGATTTCTCTTTTTTTTTTTAAATTATTTTTCCAAATACATTTGTCTCTCCCTTCCCCCGCCCACTTTCCCCTGCCCCCCTCCACCCTCTCCCTCCCTCAATCCTTCCCCACTTTGGCTTTCTCCATGAGTCCTTTGCTGTATGTTCTTCACTTACCCCTTCCCTTCCTTTTCCCCTGCCCACCCGTCCCTCCTTCCCTCTTGTCTCTGTTGGTTTCTTTTTCTTTCAGTGTTGCTGGTCTTATTTTCCTTGCATCTTTGTTTTGTTGGTTAGGTTCCACTTATAGGTGAGATCACATGGTATTTGTCTTTCACCCCCTGGCTTATTTCACTTAGCATAATGCTCTCTAGTTCCATCCATGCTGTCGCGAAGTGTAGTAGTTCTTTTTTTCTTTCTGCTGCGTAGTATTCCATTGTGTAAATGTACCATAGTTTTTTGATCCAATCATCTACTGATGGGCATTTAGGTTGCTTCCAACACTTAGCTATTGTAAATTGTGCTGCTATGAACATTGGGGTGCATAGATTCTTTTGAATTGGAATTTTGAGATTCTTAGGGTATAGTCCCAGCAGGGGAATCACTGGATCAAAAGGCAGTTCCATTTTCAGCTTTTTGAGGAAATTCCACACTGCTTTCCACAATGGCTGCACCAGCCTGCATTCCCACCAACAGAGTACTAGGGTTCCCTTTTCTCCACATCCTCGCCAGCACCTGTTGTTTGTTGATCTGTTTACGGTGGCCATTCTGACCGGTGTGATGTGGTATCTTATTGTGGTTTTGATCTGCATTTCTCTGATGCTGAGCATCCTTTCAAATGTCTCTGGGCCCTCTGTATCTCTTCTTTGGAAAAGCGTATGTCCAGGTCCTTTGCCCATTTTTTGATTGGATCATTTGTTGTCTTGGAGTGGAGTCCAGTGAGTTCTTTATATATTTTGGAGATCAAGCCTCTATCTGATGTATCATTAGCAAATATATTTTCCCATACAGTTGGCTCGATTTTCATTTTGCTGATGTTTTCTTTTGCCGTGCAGAAGTTTATTTTGATGAGGTCCCACGTGTTTATTCTTTCCTTTATGTCCCTTGCTTTAGAAGACATATTGCTGAAAAAATTGCTGCATGGAATGTCTGAGAGTTTCCTGCCAATGTTGTCCTCCAGGACTTTTATGGTGTTGCGACATATTTAAGTCTTTTATCCATCTTGAGTTTATTTTTGTGCATGGTGTCAGCTGATGATCAAATTTCAATTTTTTGCATATAGCTGTCCAGCTCTCTCAACAGCATTTGTTAAAGAGGCTATTATTACTCCACTTTATGCTTCTATCCCCTTTGCCAAATATTAGTTGCCCATATAGACCTGGACTTATTTCTGGGATTTCTGTTCTGTTCCACTGGTCTATATGTCAGTTCTTCTGCCAGTACCAGATTGTGTTGATTACAGTGGCTTTGTAATACAGTTTGATATCCGATATTGTAATCCCTCCTACTTAGTTTTTTTTTTTTCCTCAAAATTGCTGCGGCTGTTCGGGGTCGTTTATGGTTCCATATAAATTTATGAAATCTCTGTTCTATTTCTGTGAAATACGTCATTGGTATTTTAATAGGGATTGCATTGAATCTATAAATTGCTTTGGGTAGTATGGACATTTTGATGATATTTATTATTCCAATCCATGAGCACGGTATATGCTTCCATTTATTTGTGTCTTCCTTAATTTCTTTCTTCAGTGTCGAATAGTTTTCTGCATAGAGGTCTTTGGTTAAATTTATTCCTAGGTACTTTATTTTTCTTGTTGCTATATTGAGTGGTTTTGTTTTTTTTTTCTGATTTCTTCTATTTCATTGCTGGTGTACAAAAATACCTTTGATTTCTGAATTTTGACTTTGTATCCCACTGTTTTGCCAAATTCACTTATTAGGTTGAGTAGTTTTTTGGTGGAGTCTGCAGGGTTTTCTATGTACACTATCATGTCATCTGCAAATAATGATAGTTTTACTTCCTCCTTTCCAATTTGGATGCCTTTTATTTCTTTTTCTTGTCTGACTGCTGTGGCTAGGACTTCCAATACCATGTTGAATAGAAGTGGTGAAAACGGACATCCTTGTTGTGTTCCCAATTTTAGCAGGAAAGCTTTTAGTTTTTGCTCGTTGAGTATAATGTTGGCTGTAGGTTTTTCACATATGGCCTTTATTATGTTAAGGAATGCCCCATATATTCCCATTTTGGTGAGTGTTTTGATCATAAATGGGTGCTATTTCTTATCGAATGATTTTTCTGCATCTATTGAGATGATCACGTGGTTTTTGTCTTTCCTTTTATTTATGTGATGTATTACGTTTATTGTTTTGCGTATATTGAACCATCCCTGCATCCCTAGGATGAATCCCACTTGATCATGGTGGATAATGTTTTTAATGTATTGCTGGATACGGTTTGCCAATATTTTGTTGAGGATTTTAGCGTCTATGTTCATCAGCGAAATTGGCCTGTAGTTTTCTTTCTTTGTAGGGTCTTTATCTGGTTTGGAGATTAGGGTGATGCTGGCCTCATAAAAAGAGTCTGAGAGTTTTCCCCTCTCTTGTATTTTTTGGAATAGTCTGAGAAGGACAGGAGTTAGCTCTTCCTTAAATGTTTTATAAAATTCTCCTGTGAAACCATCCAGCCCAGGGCTTTTGTGTGCCGGGAGTTTCTTGATTACTGCTCCAATTTCCGCAGATGTTATTGGTCTGTTCAAGCTTTCTCTTTCTTCCTCCTTCAGTGTTGGAAGATTATACTTTTCTGGAAATTTGTCCATTTCATCGAGGTTTCCAAATTTCTTGACATATAATTGTTCATAGTAGTTTCGTACAGTCCTTTGTATTTCTGTGGTATCAGAAATTGTTATTTCTCCTCTTTCATCTCTGATATTATTAATTTGGGTCCTCTCCTTTTTTTCCTTGATGAGTCTGCTTAGAGGCTTGTCGATTTTATTTATCTTTTCAGAGAACCAGCTCCTGGATTGGTTGATCCTTTCAATTGTTCTTTTCGTCTCTGTGTCATTTAGTTCTGCTCTAATCTTGATTATTTCCTTCCTTCTACTTGCTCTGAAATTTATTTGTTGTTGTTTCTCCAGTTCTTGAAGTTGTAGTGTTAGGTCTTTTATTTGAAATGTTTCTATCTTTTTTAGGTAAGCCTGTATTGCTATGAACTTCCCTCTCAGGACTGCCTTTGCTGTGTCCCATAGGTTTTGGACTGTTCTATGTTCATTTTCATTTGTTTCCAGAAATTTTTTGATTTATTCTCTTATCTCATTATTGACTCATTCATTGTTTAATAGTCTACTGTTTACTTGCCATGAGTTTGCAAGTTTTTGAAGTTTCTCTTTGAGGTTGATTTCCAGTTTCAAGCCCTTGTGGTCCAAGAAAAAGTTTGGTATTATTTTAATTTTCCTGAATTTGCTGAGGTTTGCTTTGTGTCCTAACATGTGGTCCTTCTTTGAAAAAGTTCCATGCTCATTTGAAAGGAACGTGTATTTTGCTTCTTTGGGATGTAAGGTTCTATATATGTCAGTTAAGTCCATTTGCTTCAATGCGTCATTCAGCTCCACAATATCCTTGTTGATGTTTTGTTTGGAAGATCTGTCCGTTTTTGACAGTGGGGTGTTAAAATCCCCTACTGTCAGTGTGTTTCTGTCTATGTCTTTTATTAAGTCCTCCAAGATTTTCCTTACATATCTGGGTGCTCCTATGTTGGGTGCATATAAGTTTACAATGTTTATGTCTTCTTGATAGATTCTTCCTTTAAGTATTATAAAGTGCCCCTCTGGGTCTCTGTTTATGGCTTTTGTTTTGAAATCTATTTTGTCTGATATAAATGTTGCTACCCCCGCTTTCTTCTCTTGCCCATTTGCTTGGAATATTTTTTTCCATCCCTTTACTTTCAATCCCTGTAAGTCTTTTGCTCTGAGGTGGGTCTCTTATAGGCAGTATATGTGTGGGTCATGTTTTCTTATCCATTCAGCTATCCTGTGTCTTTTGATTGGGGCATTTAGTCCATTTACATTGAGAGTTATTATTGATAGCAACTTATTCGTTTTTTCCCTTTGTACCTGTGTTTTTCTCTTTCTCGCTCTTTTTCTTCATCTTCTTAAAGCAGTCCCTTTAGCATATCTTGTAGTGCTGGTTTGGTGGAAATGTATTCTTTTAGCTACCTTTTGTCTGGGACACTCCTTATTTCCCCTTCTATTTTAATTGAGAGCCTTGCTGGGTAGAGCAGCCTAGGTTGTAGGCCCTTGCTTTTCATTACTTGGAATATTTCTTTCATTCCTTTCTGGCTTGCAGTGTTTCTGTTGAGATATCAGCTGGCAGCCATATCAGGGCTCCCTTGTATGTTACTCCCTGTTTCTCCCTGGCTGCCTTTAGGATTCTCTCTTTGTCTTTGATATTTGCCATTTTAATGATGATGTGTCTTAGAGTGGGCCCCCTTGGGTCCCTCTTGAATGAGGCCCTCTGTGCTTCCTGGACCCGTGAGACCTTTTCTCTCCTCAAATTGGGGAAATTTTCCATCATTACTTTTTCAAACAGGTTCTCTATCCCTTGCTCCTCTTCTCCTTCTGGTTTCCCTATTATGCAGATATTATTGCGTTTCAGGTTGTCCTGCATTTCCCTAAATGCCTCTTCATTGTTTTTGAGTCTTTTTTCCATTTCTTGCTCTTTCTGGGAGCTTTTTTTCTACTTTGTCCCCCAGCTCACTGATTCGATCCTCTGCTTCATCTAGCCTGCTTTTGATTCCTTCTACTGTGTTCTTCAATTCAGAAATGGTATTCTTCATATCCTTTTTGTCTTCTTGATAGTTTCTTTGTCCTTTTCCAGGTTGCTATAGTTTGCTGTAAGATCCTGATAGTTTCTCTGCAGTTTCTCATAGTTATCTTTGAGCGCACTGAGCTCATTGAGCTTCCTTAGAGCCATTGTTTTGAATTCAATATCTGATAGTTCCCTTGCCTCTATTTCATTTAGCTCTCCCTCTCTGTGGGGATTACTCCTTTCCCCTCATTTGGGGGAAGCTTCTTTTTCTTCCCATTTTTGTGAGAGTCTATTATTCATTCATTCATTCATTTATTCATTTTATTTATTTATTTTGCTTCTTCTTCAATTGATCCGTCTAGATTTCCTGACTTTGTGGATTAAACTTCTATGGTGATAGGCGGGTCTTTTTATTTATTTATTTTTTTCCTTTTCTTTCCTTTCTGGACCTGCCTCTGATGATGTCAGTTGTTGACCCTATCTGACCTTGGGCCATTCGTTTGAGCCTTCCCGGAATCTACTGTCTGTGCCTGTCTCCTGTGATTGTCAATCTAGTCACTTTGTCCTCATCTGTCAGGCTTAGGCACCACAGGGCAGATCAGTGCCTCCTGATGGTGGGACTATCTTGCCCTTATATGCTGCTGTTACTCAGGGCATTAGTCCACCTGAGCAAGATGTAGATTGTGGACTGGGGAAGAGTCAGCACTGGGACTCCCCAATGCCTCTGTCTCCAGTTTCTCCTCGAGGGTCTCTGGGCAGCTCTGTGACCCCTTTGGCTAGGGATCCACTATTTCTGCGGACTGCGTTGTAATCACACACCTTCCAGCTCCTGCGCCCGCTTCCGTGCTTTGGGGGCATGGCCTGCCTGCACAAATTGGGACTAAGGACTGTGGAGGGAGTCTGCTCTGGGGATCTCAGATAATCCTCCAGATCTTTCCCCAACTCCTCCGTCTCCAGTCTCTCTGTGCAGCTATGTGTCCCCTTTGGCCAGGGATCCTCTGTTTCTCCCAGCCAGTCTGCACTCAGCCCCCAGCCCACATGTGCACAAGCTGTGTGTGGAGCGCGCAGAAGGCATGTTTATTGGTTCCCTTATGCCTGAACAAGATGGTAGCTGCAGAGTGGGATGTGAGTTATCACCGGGGCTCCACCGGCTACCGTCTCAGTTCTCTTCACAAAGTTTTCCTCGCCAGTCTTTCCTCAGGCACCAGCCCACTCTCCTGCCGCCTCTACCCAGAGATCAAGGAAGGTGGCCGCCACTGCACATTTTTGTGTTGGCCCTTTAAATGTCTCTTTGCATCTCCAGCCGCCTGTCTATGGCAGAGATTGCCCCTAAGCTTTTCGGGGTTGCATTTTATCTGTCCGTTTTCCTGGTTTCAGCTGCTGTAGTCTAGG
Source organism: Pteronotus mesoamericanus (assembly GCF_021234165.1). Taxonomy (NCBI): domain Eukaryota; kingdom Metazoa; phylum Chordata; class Mammalia; order Chiroptera; family Mormoopidae; genus Pteronotus; species Pteronotus mesoamericanus. The sequence continues at coordinate 8,036,143 of NW_026555085.1, forward strand.
GGGTCCCTGTTTATGGTTCAGACTCTGTTCTTCTTAGAGGGATCCAACTGGCTGTTTCAGTGTCCCTCTTATGCTGGTGCCCGTGGGCGCCCAGCCCACCCCCTCAAGCCTCTACCGCACTTCTCACCTGTTGTGATGTGTGAGAGTTGATTCCACTGTCTGTCCGCAGCTCCAAGGCTCCTCTCCCTCTATTGTTCCATTGTTTTCCAGGTGTTTCCAGGTGATTTCTCCACTATTTAGTTGCAATTTCAGTTTGGTCTTGGGAGGAGGTCCGCGTGACTCCTGTTCTCTCCTCCACCATCTTTTCGACCCTGATTTCTTAATAGAAACTTTACAGGCCAGAAGGGATTGTCAAGAAATACTCAGTGATGAAAAGCAAGGACCTACAACCAAGATTACTCTACCCAACAAAACTATCGTATAGAATCAAAAGATAGATAAAGAGCTCCCCAGACAAGAAAAAACTAAGAGTTCCTCACCACCAAACCAGTGTTATATGGAATATTAGAGTCTTCTTGGAGGAGGGGGAGGGAGGAAAAAGATTAAAAAATATGAACAATAAATAAAATGGCAATAAGTACACATATGTCAACAAGTAGAATCTAAAAAACAAAAATAAATTAACAAGCAGAACAGAAACAGACTCATGGATACAGAGAAAATTTTGACAATTGGCAGATCAGAGGGAGTTTGGGAGAATGGGTATAAAAGGTGAAGGGATTAAAAAGTACAAATTGGTTGTTACAAAATAGCCATGGGGATGTAAAGTACAGCATAGGGAATATAGTCAATAATGGTCTAATAACTATGTGTGGTGTCAGATGGATATGAGATTTATTGGGATGATCACCTACTAATTATGTAATGTCTTAATCACTGGGGTGTATACCTGAAACTACTGTGATATTGTCTGTGAACTGGAACTGAAAATGAAAAGTGATTTTAAAAAAGAGTAAAAATGAGGTACAGAAATATTTATAAATTTAAGGATTTACCCTGGGAATAATGAACCAAAAGACTAGACCTTGGGTGGCAAAAAAACTAAGCGATAAGTAGAGAGAGCTGAATTAAGCTACTGCTAAATTAGAAACCAAAATAGTTTAAAAACAAATCACCTATTTAATTTTAACATCTATAGTACTTAGTTATGCATTCAAGCTGATTTTTTTTTAATAGCAAAATAAAAACATTAAAACTTTTTTCCTCTTACATTAAGCCTGGAATACAGCCTACAGGATGACAATCTCTCATTGAGAGATTACCATCATTAGGAACTCCTTCCCTGTTATAGGGTTATTCTTTATTATTACCATCATCATCATCATCATCATCGTTGTTGTTGTTATTGTTTTTTTATTGTTGAGCACCAGTGGAGTACTAAACATAGCCAGCTCTACCCCTGCCCTTTAGAGCCTTGCATTATAAGTCAGACAGGCAAAAGAACTGGAATTTTTAAAACACAGTTTCATAGGCATGAGATGATTTGCATTTGAATATTTGATCTTTTGTCTCTATGTTTTTAACAAAAAGTCAAAAAAATTGAATTAGTGTCTCATCTTTACCCATTTCCCAACCCTACCCTCATACTCAGTGTTTTTCTGTAAAGAACACCTATTTTCAGTCTTCCTGGCCCAAAACCCAAAGCAAGACCAGGTTAACCCCTGGGCAGATCATTCATGCTTTGGAGGCCGAGATAGTGGAGTACAATATTATTTGAAGACTTCTGGCCTATCTCTTCCTTCCAAGGCTTCTTCAAATATAAGTCAGCAGTAGGAAGAAGTGGCCATAGTCTATGGCTGTCTACTGCCCAGGTGCTTAAAACAGTTATGTAATTTTATATAACATAATTTGAAAACCCCGAGGCTTCATGTAACTACAAAGTAGAAGTCTTCATATTTTTAGTCAACTTCTAATTGAGCATTCTAAGAAACTAAATGAAAACAGTATTGTCTTACACACAATTGTGTGAAAGTAAATCTGGATAAACAGATACTTGATAGATTCTCTCAAATTTCCCTTTGTTTGGGCAAATGAAAATAAATCATGGCTGATCTTAGTTTTGTGGAAAAGATAATAAAATAGAAGTTCAAGACCAGTCTTAGTACTGTAAGGGTGTTAGAACCCTCATGATTATACATCTGATTTGTGGTCAGGAACATAAATTGGGGAACCTGGGCATGTGGCCTTTGAGACGTATATCTTTCTCTTAGGTTTCTTAACCTTGCTTCTCGCTCTGTTTGTACCACCTTGCTACCTTATTCTGTACTCTATCGGTGCTAAAATGTAATGTTTTAAAAAATCAATGCATTGTAATGTTGTTGGACTCTAAAATACCCAAGCAGGTTAAAAAAGGAAAGATTATCTGTTGAGGATAATTTGTCAGTTAAAATGAGTAACTGAAAAAATCTATGAGGAAAACTAACATGATTTAGTTAGGCAGGCAGGACAGGTCTTTCAAATAGAGAAGCTGAAACAAGGAAGTGGTGCCAGACCAGTACCAGCCACAAAGGATGACTACTGCATTGCTAGTCTGACAGGTCTGCTGACCAGTACCTCTGTGTAGAATTAGCTCCTGGTGATAACCCTTTAAGTAAATAGTGCAGCAAGAATGACACCTAAACAGGAGTAGTAGCTGCAGTTTTTCAGATGACCCAGGAGTGGGTTATTGTCTCCCCGCCCTCATCTGTGCCTTTTTAAAGAGGTCTAGTATATGAGCTGGGTAGGAAGCTAGCAGGGTGATTGAGAAGAGAAAGCTTTGTCTTTTGCCTGTGGGGCCCATGTAAAGGAGAGAAGGCATGTTTTACCTTTTCTGACCATTGAAACAAACAAAATTTCAAATAACAAGAACTGGCTTTTCTTTTGTTACTGAGAGAAAGGAAACGTTTTTTGTATCATCCTACAAATAAATAGTAAAGAAACTTTTGTGGGCAGATTTTTTTTTTTTTAAATAATATGAGAAGAAAAAATAAAGCTGATTTTTATGAAAATTAAATACTGTGTCTACAATCCACAGAAATCCAGAGAGTTAGCAGGAATGGGCATGAAATAGTATGAGAAATGCCTTATAAATCATATTCTAAGAGCAGAGGACAAGTTGGGTTATTCCAACTCTTCAACAGAGATGTATCTTAAAGAAATTGCACCACAATATTTGGATAAGAAGATTCTAAGTGGAACAGAGAGAGGTGCTTGTTTTCATTCCCTTCCTGGCCCAGGATCTGCCTTAACATCCTCATTCTAAAAACTGCAGCATTTTTGTACACAGGAAGTAGAAGAAATTCACCTTCATGGTAAGGTATGCTCATGGAAAAGCAGAAGTAGAATCTTGAAGTGTGACAACAGTTGGCGATAAGATAGCATAGTGGTTAAGAGCAAGAACTCTAGGCCAGGTTGCCTGGGTTCAAATCCCAGTTCTACTTACTAGTTGTATGATCTTTGACAATTCACTTAACATGTGCCTCAGTTACCTCATCTTAAAATGCAGGTAATAACAGTACATTCCTCATAGTCTTGTTATAAAAGCTAAGTGAGTTAACATACATAAAAGCATTTAAAGAGTGCTTTGTATTAGTTTTTGTTACTGCAATTATTACCGAAGGTTAACTTAAGGAATCTCTTTTGTCATATCTATCTACTGTGATGAGAGGCCTTAAAAATGAGTTTGGACAAAGGGATACATTTATATGTCTGTGTGTATGCTCATATATGTGACATTCTTGAATACATTAGTGTTTGCCACGGAGCAAGGAGGGAGAGAGGGAAGTAGGCATGGCTGTAAAAGGGCAACATTAGGATTTCTGTGGTGATAGAAATATTCTCTAGCTTAACTGTATTAATACCAGTATCCTGGTTGTGATATTGTACTAGAGTTTTCGAAAGGTAATCACTGGGAGAAACTGGGTGAAGGGTACATAGAGTTTTTCTGTATTGATTCTTATAGCTACATATGAACCTACCATCATATCAAAATAAATTATTTATTTTGATAATATAAAAAGAAAATGGGCTTGGGAAATTACTGATAAAGAAAAAATGACAGTTAAAGCTATGTACGTATGGGAGCAGACAGATGGACGAATATTAAGGTTAATAAATGTGATGGAAGGAAAACTGTGAACTAGCCATTGACATTTTAGTGAGATATTTGTGCACGCCCAGAAAAAAAAAATTGAACCAGTTGGGCTCGTAGAGGAAAGATAAATAACAGTTTATTCCCCTAAAGACCTTTGGAAATGGTCTTCTCCAAATGCCTTTGCTTCTCAGACTGTGAAATGGAGAATTGATGATTTTTGGTAAAGAGAACTTAGAAGGTGGATGAGCAACAACTTATATACAAGTGGTATTGTGGAAAACAGGCCTCACAGAAAAGGATGACAAATGTTAGCTAAAAAATCACCTCTCTACATATGTACAGTAGAGTTCTTAAGATCAAGAGGGTACCTTCTTTGACCTTTTCCTCAACTGCTTCCTAATCACCACCCCACCAAGCAAAGTGTATCATTACCTTATTTTGTGCTCATAGCATTCTGCTCATATACTAGTATGCCACTATTATGCTGTAGGTTTATTTGTATATATGGCTTTCCCTTTGGATTGTGGTCTCCTTGAAGGGGGAGATCACTGCTATACACAGTTCTGATTTGCCAGTTCAAAACCCAGTGCCTGGCACACAATAGTCACTTGAGAAATAATGAATGAAATACTTACTATTGCCATGGCTCTGATTAGAATGGTCATTAATCTAGAGGCCTAAATAAATGAGATCATGTAAACTGAGACTATTTTTGTACTTAATAAGATTGTGATTATTTTTGTAAATGAACCTTCCTGGGTGTTTATTTTCTATTTTTTAATTCTGGTGAAATTTTTCCTTAGGTTTAAACTAAGGAAGAATTTTGGAGATTTGAATGATTCAGCAATGAGGAGATATCTCACAGCAGCAATTAGCAACACCATAGAATCAGTCAGAAGGGGAAGGGCAATCAGAAAAAGGCCAAGGAGGTAACCGGAGGAATGACTTGTGGCCTTTTGGGACCACCTTCAGCCACAGACAGTGCCGTCAGACTATAAGAAATCATGGGCTAAAACACATCTCCTCATGCTTGCCTAAGCATCCATTCCTTGCTAAGGCACAGATGAACTGTAGTCTAGTGTACCGTATGTGGCAGGGGTGCAAGTAGGCAGTTAGAAAAAGAGCATTCCTCCCCTCATTGCCAGGGAGCAACAGGAACTGAGCTGATTATACAGTACTTGACCTTCTTCACTGGCCCTACTTGTGCCAATCCTCCAACCATGTAGATTTCTCAGATGCCTGCTGGAAGTTTTAATTTCTGGTCTTGGATATGAAGCAGAGAAGATATACAACTATAAATCTCCTTCCTTACAAGTTAAATGATGCCATTAAAAAGATAAGGGAGAAAGAGAAGGAAGTAAGGGAGGGAGGGAGGGAGGAAAGAAAGGAGGAAAGAGAAAAGAAAAGGTACATTCCACAGGAAGACTATCCAGGACTATTCAGAAAGTCCATGTTTGAATAAAGGAAGGTAAAAAAGAAAGAACAGTTTGAGGAGCACATACTGTTGTATATCAAAGGAGACTTAGACGTAAGATCCAGATGTAACATATGAAACTTGATAGGGCATGACTTTGAAAACTGGAGATTATTTGGATGTGGACTAGAATGACATTGAAGCATTCTTAATTTTCTTAGGTGTAATATTTTGGTTATGTAAGGAAATGCCCTTATTACTAGCTGTACGTGTATATATATTTTGATGTTTGCAACTTATTTTTAGATACTTTGTGGGAGGGAGTATAAATATGGAGGGGAGAGATAAAGTAATGTGACAGATTAACAGTTGTTGAATCTGAATGGAGTCTACACAGGTGTTTGTTGTAGTATTCTTTGAACTTTTCTATATGTTTGAAATTTTTCAAATTAAGAAGTTGGACGAAGGCTGAGTACTTTGAAGGCTGAGTGCCTGAGTTCCTCCTGAGGTTAGGGACAGAACAAAGACGTCCTCTCTCAACACCCCTATGCAGCATCATATTGAAGCCTACTCAGTACAATAGGCAGGCAAAAGAAATAAAAGGCAGTTAATTAGAAAGAAAAGGTGAGGGAAAAACACTTCTTTTAGAACTGTTGGACTCCAGTGCCATAATTTTAAAGATTGTTTTATTTAATGGAGAGCTGTTCTCACCATAGCACATTAGGTTCTCCTACTTGATCTTTTCATGAATTCATACTCATTTTTTTTTCTGGTGTCAAGATGTTCCACCAAAATCAGCTTTCAGCTACCCTTATAGAAGGAATCAGAGGGGGGAAATGGACTAAGAGGAAGTGACAGACCTGATCCCAGCTTTAAAACATGACTTTGGGACATGTGGGTGCTCATCTCTTGAAGGGTACATGTCATGACTCATCACTGTTCGGCTGTTCTTTAAGCCATCTTTCAACCAGAAAAGTCCCTACAGAAGCAGCTTCTGCACTGCTGTCATGAGGACCAAAATCAGATGATTAGATGATAAAATGACCTCCAAGAAGATGCCTGATGCTTTATGTTTTTTAAGCATACTGAAGAGGACAGAGACCCCAAAAGTTCAAGTGCACTCCCAAAATAGTCAGCTCTACTGATAGATGATAGATAGATACATAGATAGATAGACAGATAGACAGACAGACAGACTGACAGAGATAGAGATACCCTAAGGTCTCCCAATCTTGTGTTCTCAGCAGGGAAGAAGAGTCAGAGGTCTGCTTTCAGCCTTGAGGTTGTGATGAAGAAGACCAGTATCACTAATAGCATAGGAGACAGCCAGAGAAAAATAACCGGGAGGGATTTGGAGGTGGAGATAGAAGAAAAGAGCGACTAAGAATAGTGCTGCCTGGCAGTTTGAGAACAACTGACCTTTGAAATAGTTATGATCTAAGACAAGACATCCTAGGTGTATTTCAAGCTAGATTCATCTCCATGTCATATATCAAGTGAAAATGAAGGGATCTGGCACAAAATTTTAATAATCAGCCTCTTCCAAAGACTTGAACTTCTTTCTCTGTCCATGTAATAACTTTTGACAAGTGTGTTATTCCAAAATTGTCTAAGGGCTATTAGAAAGATAAGAAAGAAGGGGGAAGTCCCAGTTGAATAAAGTGGGAAAAGTTCGTAATGGATAATAAGGGAGTTTTCTCTCCTAAAGTCATTCATGACACACAGTAAAATGCAAGGAGAGGATGAATCTAATCCCTGCATAAACTCTGAAAGTACAGCATGAGGAGAAACACAGAGAAAATACCTATAAAACATTTTTTAAGTCTCCTAGTTTTGTCAGTGAGAATGTGATGCTGTTCATGGACAGAGGTTTTAGTAGCTTAAGCTGCTTTTAAGTGGTCAAAGGCAAGATAGCAGTGATGTGTGAGGGTTCATTAATTATTGCTCTTACTGATGTTTGCACAGGCTGTTGGGATCATAAATGTCACTCTGTCAAGAGACTGTGATAGGTTCTAAAAAAAAATTGAGTACCTCAAAAGCTGCCATAGAGCCTGAGATTAAACAGATTCATCTTTCTCTCTTAGAAGTGAGGGAAGGTATGAGTGAAGAGAATGGAAGAGAGCGTCCTTCTCTTTGTTGCCACTGTACTTCTCCCACTCTCCTAGTCTCAACTGTGAGGATTGTCCTGTATAGAGGACGAAGAGCCCTCGTGAGGTGTCAGAAGGCCACAGTCATGGTCAGCAGTCCTGGGTGTGTGTAGGCTGCCGGCTGCACAGTGAGGGGAGATGACAAAAGATTGGGATTCAACTCTGACAGGCCTGACACAATTTATTTGAAAATTTCTGGGAGAGAACATGAGTAGTAAAGACAAGAACAGTGACAGTAAGGAACAAATGTGAATTTCTGTCAGAGGCAGAACGGAATTTTAAAAGAAGTATCTCTGTTTGTTGTCCAGTCAAGCTTTCCAGTTAAACTGTGTTTCTAAATTGAAGGTCTTAGCACTACTTTTGCGATTGGCTAGGAAAAGTACAGTTAGAAGAATTTCTCTCTTCTGAAGACTGTGTGTTTTAAAATCACTATACTTATTTGTCTGTCACAAATTAAGCACTAATTACCTTCAAACCTAGGAAACTGATGGGTAAAATACTTTTTCTCAGATTTTTATTTCTAGTTTAATCACATTATAATTCTTGATTAGATCTGATGTGATATTTTTCTCATTCTATTAAATTTAGGCAGAGGGGGAAAAAGGGTCTCTTGTGTGGGTATATACAGACTAGATTGTGTTCTCATGAAAAAAGCATACTGGAAAAGATATGTGCTCTGTTGGCCCTTTATGAATGACCTTAATTAGAAATCACTCTTAACTCCTGGGGTGGGAACAGTTTTTATCTGGCCACTACAGCTCCTCCTGCTGCTAATGAGCATGCTCCTTGCAAGGACTCATTTCTTCTGACAGTTAAAGCTACATGTAAGAGTTATTTCTGTTCACCTTTCTCTCCGTATTTAACCCTTACTGCCCAAGTCAAATTACGCAAGTAGACTGTTAGGTATTTTCTGTCATTGCTGAGGAAGTTCCAAATGCTGCAGGGTAACTGAAATGATGTTTGTGAATAAAAATAAAGAACCAAAGTTTAATTTAGTCAAATATGGACTTCAGATTAGAATTATTGTAGTTTTGACCATGTTTGGATCTTTTCTTTCTGGTAGTCTTTTTTTAATTGACATAAAATATCATTGAATAGTTGAATTATTTAGTTCATTATTATATAATTAGAATCCGTGTCCTGGACATCTGTTTCTCTTATTTAGGCAACTCACCCCTGGCGCAAAGTTTCATTAAATAATTAGCAGAGGAGATGTAAATTTCTTTTTCAGACATAATGATGATCCTGTAGACTGCTGTTTATATTATTAGCTTCTAATTAAAACAGTAAGTTGGCTTGTGAGAAAATGCCAAGGAATGGTTTGTTTCACCAAGAAATTATATATAACAGTCACCTCCCTGATGGCATTGTATAGAGGGTGGTAAACAGTTTAGAGAGCATGTTTCCCCTCCTTTTTTGTGGTAGGGGGCATAGAGGGCACAGGATTCCTTTCCATTTAATAGGCAATGGGCTGTGTGAAGAAAGTTAAGTGGACATATTTCAGCATGTAAAAAAATGATGGATCTCTTAATGTCTAGGGATGTTGCCTTGATTCTAAAAACTAACACATTCTGGTAAACAATTTGTGCCTCTTAGTTTAGGATCATTGAAGGACTGCTTCTCTTGGCTTAGTCCTTCTATACACTGGTGCCTTTGGTCTTAGATTTGTGCAGATGCTGAGGCATTGACTCTCAGAGGGCTGACTAGGGCTGAGCGGTGTTCTTTTAGGATGGCCAGTGCAGTGCAGCCAGAAGCTGTTGGCAGCATCAGAAGCCTCCCTTAGGACCCATTATTTCAAGAATGTCCCATGCCTCCTGCCTACCAGAACAAATAACTCAGTAGTCTTTATCTATAATGTGGATTGGATAAAGGAAAATGTGAGCTTGAGACCAAGCAGACTTACTCTTTAGTTTTGTTATTGAATGCTAATTGGTCAGACAAGATGGAGAATTAGAAGAAAAGAGATCAGTCCCGGGCAGGCCTCCATATTTTTAGGGGGCCCCATCAAGTGGGTTGTTTGTTGATGACCAATGATGATCATGATTAATGTAAATATGAATTCTGTCTCCCAGTTTAGGGATCATACATTTAAAAATATTTTCTTCAAACATCACTCCTGGCCTATTTAAAAATAGTTAGCTATGGATAGCATTGCCACACTGAAAGAAGATTGTCTTCTCCCTGTAGCAAAGATTTGCTTTAGAAATGGAGATGGGTGCTATGCAGGTAGACAGCACATTTGACAGTTTGGGACAGATTCGTGTGAAAAACAGCTTTGTGAGCTCTGCATTTCCAGACACACACTCAATTTTATCAGACAGTGGTGTGAATGAAAGGCGTACTGTCTGAGTGCACCTCTTTTTCGTTAGAGGTGTGTTGTCATCATCTTAAGGCCCTCCAGATTTTAAGAATATTAATAAATGCAAAAGATTCAACTGCCTCCCCTTCTTATGTGGACCCTTCTCTCTCTCTTCTACCCTGGCCCCTGGGGTTGATGGATCACCTCTTGTAAGTACACTCTAGATTTAGAACCTTGTCTCAGAACAGACACCATTTTTCTTTGTATGACTTTTACTCTAGAATTTTCTCATTGCAAAAAAAATGGGGGGGGGGGTCATGCCTAAATAGGGTTATTAATACAAATAGTGCCATTGCTGATTTGTTAAAAAGGACTCCCAGAGGGCAGTGTGGCTCATACTAGGTGAATTATTTTGGGCTGGCTGCTTTGTAATGATTTACATTTAGATTGTTGCTTGTTACTCTTGTCGGGCCAGGGAAGGGGACCTGGTGTGTCTGCGGCTGCCTCAGTCATCACACTGACTAGGTTTGGACAGCTTCTCTCAGCAGAGCTGGGAAATAGGCTGAACTTGCTTTCATTTGTTTTCATCAAAGGCTTTGTTTAGTTGGTTTGTATTTGGGGAAAATGTCATGTGGTCATGTAGGACAGGAAGAACTAAATGAAAAGAAAAATGAAGCTTGCAATTGCTAAGACTAGTGTGTGCCTTCCGTAAGTCAGTGCACAGTTCCGTGGGCTGTGGGGCTGTGAGCTAACGCTTACCATCCTCACTGTCGAGACCTCACAGTGAGCACTCTCTGATGAAGTGTAGCTTCTTCTTCACACAGAGGAAGCCTGGGGTAAAGGATACAGCCTTCATTGAAATGCAGCTAACCGTCTGCTGCTTCTTACTAGATCCATTTCAGCTAGAAAACCAGGAGAAGCCTAAGAGAAGATTCAGTCATTCGAGAACTATATATTGAGTCGTAGGCATAGAGGGCACATTAGCAAACAAAGCAAGTCAAAATAAGTGCTATAGAGGAATAAAAGGCAAGTAGAGGGAGGAAAGGAAATGTGAAGGAAGGGTCCCAAGATTGGTATAGACAGGGTGATCAGGGAAGAAGACTTCATTAGGAACAGTGATCACTTTGCAAGTTATATAAAATGTGTAATCACTCTGTTGTACACCCAAAACTAATATAATATTGTATGTCAACTGTAATTTAAAACTAAATTTAAAAAAAAAGGAAAATGTGACTTAAAAGAGGTTAGATCCCATACAGATCTGAGTAAAGAGTGTTCAAGACAAGGGGAACAGAAGGTGCAGTGACCCTGAGGTAGGACACAAAAGGACGCCAGTGTGGATGGAGCAAAGAGAGAGAGCAGCAGCAGATAAGGTGAGAGAGATGAGAGTAGGGCACATCATTCAGGGCCTTTGTGCTAGGATTGGTGAGATGGTGATGATTTGGACCAGCATTGATGGTGGAGGGGTGAAGAGTGGCAGGATCTGGATCTGTTTTGAAAAAGATTGTCTAGGAGATTGCCTCCCTGAGGTGGTTTAACACAGACCACTTTGGGACCTTGGCAAGAAGTGCATCCTCGGTATGCAGTGGCAACAATTTCAGTACAGAGCCCCCAAGTGCTGTTCTTTTTCAGAAGGAGTTATTCACAGCCTGCCTATTACATTACAATACTGCCTATTTATTGTGTTTTAGTTACTTTTTTGAGGTTATATGAAATACAAGTTGTCACACACTACACCTCCCTCCACCTGGCAATTTGGCACCAACCCTAGGGTTGTGGTACCAAGTGCCTCTGTACCACTCTACAATGGAGGCCCCGGGACAGCTCACTGGTAAACAAGCAGGGATACTCCTTCACTCTGAATACAGTTGGAATTATTCCCAATATTAGAACCTGATTCTTGTCTGTTTAGGAGTAGAAACATGAGTGTTTTTGCTAGAAAGTATTATGGACCACCCTTCAGGCATTGGCTTAGGTATGGAATTGTGCCAAACATGGCAGTATAAAGAAGTATTAGACATAATACCTTCTCTAAAAAATTACATTCTACTTGAGGACCAGCAAACATTCAAGAAAAGATAGATAACCAATACAAGTAGTAAACAGCTACTGCCCAAAGAAGGGGTACAAAGAGAGGATCCCATTTCCAGTTTGAATGGTCTCCTCGTAGAGACAGTTATTTTTAAAAACAACCTAGATTTCCGTTGAGCGACACTCATACTCCTCTCCTGGTTCAGATCTAGCTTGTTAGAAGTCCAGCCCTGAAGGTTCATGCTTGTCACAATTTGTGGAGTATAAACCAGGCCAGTCAGAGCTGGCTGTTGCTCACACAGGTCCAATTCCTGGGAAGGGGCAGGAGCCTGGTCAGAAGAATTCCTGGCAGTACATTAATCAGCTGTGCTTAACTGGCCAAACAGTAACCTAACCCCCAAATGTGTTGTTTTGGTCAGATTCTCAGTCTGAGAATGAGGCTTCGCCAGTGAAACGGCCACGACTACTGGAGAATACTGAACGATCTGAGGAAACCAGCCGATCTAAACAGAAGAGTCGACGTCGGTGCTTCCAGTGCCAAACCAAACTGGAGCTGGTGCAGCAAGAATTGGGATCATGCCGCTGCGGTAAGCATCTCCCCCCAGTAACATGATGGAGACCGTGTCCTTGACACCTTGACATAGCTTTGGAAATTATCCTAAGAGGGTGACTCCCTTTGTTCTTCTCCTGTGAACCTCTGAGAGCAATAGGATTAGGGTTTGAGAAATCAGGAGTAGAGGATTTTTACTTCTAAACACATACAGAGAAGCAAAAATATTCCCCACTACTTTGTCACATGGTTCTTTAGAGTTACATTGTCACTGCTTACTGCTTTCAGATTCTTCCCACTGATGACTCTGGTTCCTTCTCATTGATGACTTATTTAGAAATTAACCACACTAGCAAAATTCTGGGATATGTACCATAAAATTTAGATATTAAATTAATTTTAAATGAATCTCTTACTGTGTATAATAAGTGGAAGATTTCTCCTCCCATATCCTTTCTAAATTAAAGTTTGATTAGAAAATTTTCTTTGAACCGTAATTCATCAGCAGTTAACCTTTTGAAAACAGCTTTAAAGTAACCTCTTCTACAATATTATCTATCCAGTGTAATACCAGCTCTTAGAATTGTTGCACTTTATGCATACTCATAGCAGAGCAAAACTTAGATCAGTTCTTCCTCTCCCTTCGACCACACAGAATTGTTTAGCTGCATCATTTAGGCTGACTTGGAGTTTTCCTGTCCCTCGTCTTATTTCCTGATTTAAAGCATAATTCTATGGGACAAAACTGTTACCCGGCAGACTTTGAGGTCTAGGTCTAGTCTCTGAGAATCTTATACCCTTAGTACTTAAGAAGGAGCTTAAGAAGCTTCCTCTCACCCCTGGGATAGCCATAGATATCCTGCAAGTACTGCTGATGGCAGTTGGGACTAGATGGTTCTCTTGACAGTTAGAAAGTTCCGGTTACTCCAAGTCTTTATCTTCTGAAGACATAGCCGTTGCTGCTCTTGTCCCTCAATCATCTGCCTTGTTGGAAATGAGAGAGTACCAGCTTCTCATGGAAAAAACTAAGTTGGAATTCCTGTTACACACTTGGATGTGTGGTCCATAACAAGATCAGAAGCATATCTTAAACTGCAGAAACGGGAGCCAGCATGGCGATCTAGGTGTCACTGGACAAGTTTTTATTTTTAGGTTGGCATTTAGTTTCCTCCTAAATGCTTACGTGAAAGCATAAAGAAGAGAGGTAGGTGCAGAGGCTGTCAGCAGAGCTTTCAGACTTCAGTTGTATTCGTGTATGTGGCATGGCCCAGGCGAGAAGGTTATTCATAGGCTCCTCCTGGATCAACTCTGCCAGGTAGTTTTAAGTGTTTGGTCAGGCAAGGAGGGAATACCGTGGTTGGCTAAGGAAACTCTGGGGCCTGATGGCTAACCACTTTTACCCATATTGCAGAGTTTAATCTTTTGTGGTGCACATTCTTGCTTTGGTCTTCATGTGAACTATTAGGGGGTTTTAGCAATTCAGTCTCTTACCAGTGTTGTGAAACCTACCTGACCATTTTGCCTGTTGCTTGTATAACACAGGCCTTTGGTTGTTCCTAAATTAGAATCATGGGATTTTCTTGTACCTTATGTTCTTGTCTCCTTCTTGAAAGTAAGTGAATCCTGGGTATTATACAGGATTTGCCTTAGTGGATCAAGCAGTTGGTCCATGAGTGTGCTGTCTTGCCTCTGGCAGGGGTTAATACCTCCTCTCCTTGTCAGGCAAGCAGTTAAAAGTTCACAGTTTAGCGCTGAGAGATCCAGAAGTATTGTAACCAGGTCTCCCAGTTTACCCTTCAGCTTTAATGCACACCATCTGTCTTCCTAAGGTCTTAGAAAACCTTAGGAAACGCTGGAAAGAAACTAGACATACGTGTTGGATAAATTCACATGCTCCTAAATGGAGCCAACTTGATTGTCTCTGGTAAGTGGGGATTATTCTGTTGTGCTCTTCACTTCTTGGGCAGGAGGCTGGATTTCTAAGTACCTGTTGGTTTGCAACAGTCATGTGTTCTTTTTTAAATGATCTAACACGTAGTCCCTTGGCTTGTGCCCAATTCTGAGGGTCTGCTTATGCAGAGGTTGGGTTTTTCTGCTGGAGAAGAAAGTTCTGAGCTTCTGCAGTCCCACCAGATGTGGCCTTCCCAGAGAGAACTGAGAGTTCCATTTGGCCCACTGAGAGCATTATACTTCTGTGCCCAGAAAGATGACTGAGTCAGCTGCCACATTTCAAAAGATGAAGGACAGCAATGGGACAATACACCTTTGGGACTGTCTTTGACAAAGCTCTGTGTTCCTCCTGCCTGCCTGCTTGGATCTCTCCAGGAAAGAGTGAGTTGTATAGCTATTTCCTTGAGGATGCATGGAGTGTTAGAGAGACATTTAATTGCCCTGAAAGGTTGGGCGGGGGGGAACAGTATTTTACTACTGAAAGTGAGAACTCAGGAAAGTAGTTTGAACTCAAACAGCACACTCCTCCACTGCAAAAAATTTATATATATTTATTCACAATCTTTTTTCCCATTCCCCTTCCACTCTGTACAGGTTATTAACTACTGACAAGAAATTCACATCTCATAAATAATGCTTAAGAGCCATTGCTACATAAATGGAATGTGTTATGAATTGTGATGGGCCTTTTTGTAGCATTCACTGCCTAGAGCAGGAAGAACAGAGGATGTCATTTTCATTAATTTCTAATGAGGTGCCAATTAAAGACAGGGAAGACGCTCCAAAGGGAAGAGTGGCCAAGCTCCCCTGAATCCTCTGCCCCGGGGCTGTCATCCAAACACTGCCAGCAAGCCTTTTCTAAAAATTCCATTAAATTACAGTCTCATGGAGAGCACACACAGACACATTCAGCTTCCCTTTGATCTTCAGAGGAGCAATTTGTAAGACGAATTCTGAGCCTTCTCACTTAGGGAACAGCTAGAGGTGATAGGAATTGTTAATTGCCAGGCCACTCCATGGGCTTACAATAAATAGGTGAATTTTGAAGATTAATTCTCCTTTGCCTCACTGTGACTAGATAGCCTTTAAATCAACAATACCAAGGTAACACCCCTTTGCCGTGAAGTTTCTTAGGATGCTAGTTAGAAAAGGTATGTGGTGAGGATGGGATGATATCCTCCATGCTAGAGTATCTGCAACAGTTTACCTTCTCAAGATGGAAAACAATTGCATAAAAATGGATTTGTTTTATTTTCTACTCAGTAGGCAAATTGACAGTTCATTCTCTTCATAGGAGTCTTTTCTCTCCAGATGCCACCTAGAGGATGTTCTTCTGAAATCGGCCATCCTCATCAAATATGGGCCACATCACTGCCACATGAATGTTGTGTTGTCTAAGCAGATCTTGCATGATACACACAGCATGGCTTTTTAATTGCTGTGCATTGCTTCCCAGGACCACAGAATTAATTTTTAAATACCATTCTAATAGCTTGCATAAGTTATCACATATTTTCAGTTGATAGTGACTTAACAAACTGTAAGCTGATAATGCTCCCTTTAGGGACAACAGTGCTTTTACTAATCTCCTGAGTAATCTGACTTCCTTTATTGGTTTTGAAATAAACTTTATATTCACTTAGAAACTCAGAGTGATGCTTTAGCCTGGGACCTTTAGAGTAATCATCTCCAAGTGCCTCAGTGGTCATTTCTGTCAAACTAAATTCAGCAAGGATTTATTGAGATATGACAGTGCACAATTCATTTTGCTAGGTTTTGTGGGAATATAGGAGCTAGATATACAGAATGTAGGAGATGTAGTCTAGGTCAGTGGCTTTCATCTTAAGTGGGTATCAGAATCACATGGAGGGTGTGGTAAAGCACGGCTACTGGGCCCCACCCCCACAGGTCCTGAGTCAGTAGGCCGGTACTGTTTAAGGAGTTCCCAGGTAAGGACCTTGCTTTGAGAACTGCTGTTCGAGGCAGTTCTCAATCCTGTGGAGCTTTTGAAAAATAGAATGTCTGGACCTCACTGTAAACAATTAAATCAGAAGAGGTCTTCAGGTATTGTTTTTAATTTTCAGTTTCTTCCCCTTAGTTCTGTTAGTTGCTTTAAATATTTCGGTGTTATGTTGCATCCCCTTTATCATAAAATGTCCATCTTTGTCTGCTTTTACCTTTGTTACCTTAAAAATCTATTTTATCAGATGTAAGTATGGCTATGCTGGCTTTTCTGTGAATACCATTTGCTTATAGAATCATTTTCCACCCTTTTACCTTAAGTCTATCTTTGTCTTTGCAGCTTAGCTGTGTCTACTGAAGGCAAGCATATGGTTGGGTTTTATTTTTTGATCCAGTCTGCTGCTCTGCACCTTTTTATTGGTGAATTCAGTCCATTTACACTTAGGGTAATTATTGATGTATGAGAATTTCCTGTAGCCATTTTATCTCTCGTTTTTCGGTAGCTCTGTGCCTCCATTGGTTCTTTTCCTTTGTGTTTCTGTCTGTTGTTTTTGTTTGGTGGTATTCTGTACTTTTTTCCTCTCTTGCCTCTTTAAGTTATGTGTCTGGGGGGGGGGGTGTGTGTGTGTGTGTGTGTGTGTGTGTGTGTGTGTGTGTGTGTGTTTACCATTAACCTTTTTTTTTTTTTAAGATTTAATTTATATTTAGAGAGAGGAGAAGGAAAGGAGAAAGAGAGGGAGAGGAACATCGATGTGCGAGAAATATATTGATTCATTACTTCTTGCAGGCCCCCAGCTGGGGACCTGGCCCACAACCCAGGCATGTGCCCTGATTCGTAATCAAACAAGTGACTTTTTGGTTTGCACACTGGCTCTCAATTCACTGAGCCACACGAGCCAGAGCAACTTTTTATTTGGATATTAAAAGTTTTTTCCTGGACCACTCGAGAGTAAATTGCAAATATCATTGCCCTTCAACCCTATCAACATCAATGAATGTTTCCTATGAATAGGGATACTATTTTATATAACGACAGCACAGTTATCAACTTCAGTAAACTGATACTGATACAGTGCTTTTTATCAAATCTCTCATCCATATCCCGGTTTTGTCAATTGGTCCAATAATGTCTTTTATAAAAAGCATTATTTTCCCTTCCAGCCCAAATTCCATTCTATGATAAGATACTGCATTTAGTTGTCATGTTTCCTGTTAACCGTGTTTTTAATGATACTGACATTTTTAAAGACTACATCCTTTTACCCCCTACCCACATATCCACCCACACTTTTTTTTAACAGAACATTTCTCATTTTGGGTTTGTCTGATCGTTCTTCAAGGTTAGAGTCAGAGTACATGTTCCCAGCCAGAATACTATGTAAGTGATGCTGTGTCCTTCTCAGGGTTTTACATTGGAAGGCACAGGTAGCCATTGTCCTCGCATTGTTGATATTAATTTTGATTCACTCACCTTTTCAAGGTGTTATTTGATGTCTTTGCTGTGTAGTTAATATTTTAAACCTTACAGCTAGAAAGGAATCTGTGGGGAAATACTTTTTTAATGCATTGATTTAAAAAAAATTTAATTGAATTTATTGGGGTGGCATTGGTTAATAAAATTATATAGTTTTCGAGTGTGCAGTTCTGTGTATTGCATAGTGTGTTTACCATCCCAAGTCAGGTCTTCAGTTACCATATATTTGGTCCCCTTCACCGCCCTCATCCCACCTTCCCTCTGGTAACCACTGTACTGTCGTCTGTGGCTATGAGTGTGTTTGTTTTGTTTGTTCATTTGTTGTTTTCAATTTTATATCCCACATATGTGTGAAATCAAATGATTCCTAGCTTTTTCTGGCTGACCTCTTTCACTTAGCATGTCTTAAGATCTATCTGTTTTGCCACGAATGACAATATTTCATCTTTTCTTATGGCTGAATAGTATTCTGTTGTATATATGTACCACATCTTCTTTATCCAGTCATCTACCAAAGTCCACTTTGGTTGTTTCCATGTTTTGGCCACTGTGAATAATACTGCAGTGAACTCAGGGGTGTATATATCTTTGTTAATAGATGTTTTCAAATTTTGGGGGTAGATACCCAGAGGAGGGGGTTTGGGTCATATGGTAACTCTAAATTTTTTGAGCAACCTCCATACTAGTTTCCATAGTGGCTGTACCAGTTTACATTCCCACCAGCAGTGAATGAGGGTTTCTTTTTCTCCACAACCTCTCCACCACATTACTGGTCTTGTAGACTAGAATGATAGCCATTCCAATAATGGGAAGTGGTACACCCATTGTCGTTTTGATTTGCACTTCCTTAATAGCCATTGAAGTTGAGCATCTTTTCATATATATATGTTGGCCATTTATATGTCTTGTTGGGAGAAGTGTCTTTTCAGGTCTTCCCCCCATTTTTTAGTTGTTTTGTTTGTTTTTTGGTGTTGAGTTGTATGAGTTCTTCATATATTTTGGATAGTAAACCCTTGTTTGAGGTACTGTTTGCAAATATATTCTTCCATTCAGTTGGTTGACTTTTTATTTTGTTGCTAGGGGGAAATACTTTATGACCATGTAAATGTCCCACTCTTCACCAAATATGTCTCCAAGGTTTAGAATTCTTTGATGATTGTTGCCTGAACCAATCTTTACTGTGATCGTTGCACAATGATGATTTTCTAACTCTAGCTCTTCTTTTACTTACATTTATCATTTGGCATTCAGTGTTCCTCAGTAAGTGAGAAACCTCCCCCACCCCATTTATTTACCTTTCATTGGTATGGACTTAGGGACTCTTAGATTTTTTTTTTTTAGTGGGTTCTAATTCGTTACTATGTTTAATTCTTTTGGTGCTGAAATTGTCCCAGATTTGGCTAGTGGAAGTTCTTTCAAGCTTCCATGTTTCCTTACCATGTTTCAAAGACTTCTGTGTCTTTGTGACTTGGTATGCTCCTTATCTTTACCGAGTTCTGGAATCAGCCACTTTTCCCAAGATGATTTTTATGTGCATGCAAAGAAGAAGTTTCTTGGCCTGAGAGAAACGCAGACATATGCATAAAATAACTGGCATAGAGGGAGCCTACCATAAGAGTTTTAACCAGACTATAAACCATATGTTATAGGAATATGGGGAGGCAGAGATAAGTTCCAATTGAAAGACTCTGGACAGACTTCCACAACTGGGGCTTTAAAGGAAGAGTGAGACTTAGATGTGGGGAAAGAGGGAATGCTTGGACAAAGCTGGTATCCTGAAGGTGACCTCTGTGCAGCTGGGTGGAGTCTTGGGGTCAGTGAGGAGAGACCACTAAAAAGGGAAGGAAGGGATTCCAGATTCCACAGGGTTTGGACATTGATTTGCAGCGAGAAGTTATCAATGGTTGTGAACCAACACGATCTAATTTGACTTTTTTTTTTTTTTTTTAAAGTAAGCACACAGGAAAGCTGATATGGCTGTTGGATCTTTTTAAGAAATGATCTGGGAAGTATGTGAATTGATTTCAGTAAGTGAAAAAGAATGTGCAAGTGTCACAGCCATCGCTGCCACTACAGGGGACTGTGCAGTGAACAAATAGTGATATACTAAGGCTTAGTGTGGGGCGAGGTGATTATGAAGCATGTTGGTAATACGAAATTTCCAGGCTGGCCCATTTCACCAGATCAAAAATCACCACAAATAAGCCCATGTGTGTGCCTTTGTTTTCACTCTCGTCCAAAGACAGTGCAAACCTGTCAGGAACACTTGGCATTCTTTCCTATGATTCTAAAAGAAAACGAGGCAGCAAAAAAACAAGAAAGAAAAGAAAAGAGAAAACAAGGCAGTATGTTCTTATGAATTCTTTTTCTATGTAGAGAGTTCTGGCCTAGATCCATCATGATACCCTGCTATCCAGGGAAACACCTGAGATCCTTTATCGTGACCAAATTGATTTGGCTGGCTAGGTGTTATTATTATTGCCATGGAGTGGAGAGTCCATGCTCTGCCATATGTTACATAGAGAGTGTGGTTGCCAAAGCCCCAACCCTTTAGGAGCTTCTGGGTTTTTTGGGAGGGGGGGGGGTTGTTGTTTTTTTTTTATGCTAAGTCTGGCAGTGAAAGGCTAAAGCTTCTCCAGTACTTCTAAGACAGCAGCTAGGTGTATGTTATCTGTGGCTCAAGAGAAGGAGATGTCCTGCCCACCCTCCCAAAAGCACACACACAAAAAGTCAATGGGAATTATTATGTTTGTGAAAGCTAAGGGTAATTAGAAATCCTGAGGCAAATTCTGAGGAAATTTTCTCTTTTTGCACTCCTTTTCTTTCACTCTCACTAAATTTTTACCTAAACAAGAATATGTTGTCTGCATTCCCCATTGAATCTTTAACATATAGGAGCTCTAGTCTAAAACAAAACAGATTAGTCCCTCTGCTGCTCCTCCATAACTTACAAGTTGAAGTGTTAAAGCAAAACAGATCAAGCCTGTTACTGAACATGAACTTCATGTATTTAGCCCATTAGTTCAGCACTGTCCCAAAGATCCAGCCTACCATCTGTCCTTTGACAAGGCTGTAGAGAGATTTCAGAAACATGAGTAGCTCCCTTCCCCAGCATAGAAGCATCAGAGACCAAACTTTTAAAAGACAGAATGTGCAGAGCACATCTGCTGAAGCCTGTGTCACATCCCTGCTCATATCCTACTGACTGACTGGTGAGCCAGGAGACCGTTGTCCCATGAAGGAAAGTATTTTCCATCTGGATAGCAAACTTGCAACCACTTCTAGAGTCCATTCTTAGCAGCCATTACAGAACAACAGTGATTTTCTCAAGGCTATTGGGTAGGCTACCCTGCTTAGAATACTTCTTTATAGGGAGAAAAATGAATTATTATAAAAGTAAATTAATTGCTGATATTTTTTTGTTTTCGTTTCAAGAGGAAATAGTTTCAGTTAATCTTTGCCCGGCAAAGTGTGCATGGGGGGTTTTACAGATTTTTTTGAGTTATAATTTATATATCATAAAATACACCTCATTTACAGTTCAGTGAGTTTTAGTAAATTTAAGTTGTACAATTATCACCAAGTTCAAATTTTAGAATCCTTCTATCACCCCCAAAACTTCCCTCCTGCCCCTTTTTAATCAATCTCTACACTCTCCTGCCCCAGGCTCAGGAAGCCACTGATCTGCTGTGTTAATATAATTTTGCCTTTTCTAGAATTTCAATGTCAATGGATTCATACCATACATATAGTTTGGTGTGTCTACATAGCATGTCGTTAGCATGTTTTTGAAATTTATCCATGTTGATACATACCATTAGTTCATTTCTCTTTAATGGTGGGTAGTATCCCATTTTATAGTTAATACCACATTTGTTTATCCATTTACCAGTTGACATACGTTTGGGTTTTTGCCAGTTTGGGAATATTATGAATAGAACTGTAAATATTCATGCACAAGTCTTTGTGTGGGCACATGTTTTCATGTCTCTTGGGTAGATACATAGAGGTGGAATTGCCAGGTTAGGGTTGCTTCACATTTAACATTTTAAGAAAGCCCCATCAGCAGTGTATTAGGGTTCTGATTTCTCCATAATTTGCAACATTGAATATTGTCATTCTTTTTAACTTTAGCTATTCTAGAGGATATGTGGTACTGTGTCACTGTGCTGTATTAATTTGCATTTCCCTCCTGACCAGTGAAGTTAAGCATCTTTTTAATTTGCTCTTTGGCCATCATTTATCTTCTTTAGCGAAGAATCTATTCATACTTCAAGTAGTTCACCCATTTGTAAGATTTACAGAATTGCCATCTTAACAGTACTCTAACCCATGAATTTGTTTCTCCATTTATTTGTCTTCTATAATTTCTCAGCATTGCTTTCTATTTTTTACCATATATCTTTTGTTGAAATCTTAAGTATTTTAATTTTCAATGCTGCTGTGAATAGAATTTTTAACTTATTTTCAGAATGTCCTTTGCTGTTACTTTCAAATAAGTAACTTTCTATATGTAATCTTTTTTATTTTACAACCTTGCTAATTTAGTTCTAGATTCCTTCATATTTTCTCCTTTCCAATTGTTTGCCTGTTTTTGTTATTTTCTTTCATTATTGCACTGGCTAGGCCCTCCAATGTAATGTTTAATAGAAATGTTAAGCGGGGGGAGTGTTGAGAATGTACCCCCTTTCCTTTTCCTTGACCTTAGGTAGAAAACATTCAGGGTTTTTTTTAACCACTGGATATGATTTAGCTGTATATTTCACATAGCTGCTCCCCATCTCTGCCCCTCACTCTGACAAATTTTAATAGTTGTAGCTATTGAATACATTTTAGGAAAGCATAGGAAATGTTCAGATGCCTTCCCTCAAAACAGATGGCTATTGCCCACGATGAGCTACCATCTTCCCTAAAAGGTGCATAAAACTGTGTTTTAAAGAGTTTTGTCACCCCATGGATTCACTTCTATTTACAGTTGAAGCATATTCCCTTTGTCCATACTCATATGTCATGCATCTAATGATAGTGGGGAAAGCTGGTGACCTGAGAATATTCCTTATTCTCAAACCAGTATCATAACACACACCCAAGATGCTATTCTGGGTTATTCTTACTTGAGGTAATGAGAGCAAACCACACTGAGAGATGCTTAAAGATAATTTGTTTAAATTAAATGCTTTTGCCATAAGACAAAATTGTAAAAATTTATAGGTAGATAAATACCACCAAGATTAGAAAGAGCCTTAGCAATCATTTTGTCAAGCCTCCTTTTTTTTCTTTTATAATGAAGAAACTGAAACCAGAAAGGCTGGCACTAGCCTCAGATCATACCTGTGTACTAAGTATTGGTATTTCATGCAGTAAAATTTGAAGGACTGCTGTAAAGTTTCTGACCAACGTGACTCCCATTCCTCCTGTCAGCATATGTTTGAACCCTGCTAACAACAGCTTCTCACCATACATTCTTGCCCATCCCTCCCTGAACACCTACTCTGTCATCTCCACTGAAACCAGCTTATCTTTCTCAAGTACCCAGAAGATTTCTTAGTCTTTCTACCAAATTAATACACCAGATTCTTTTAACGTCCTCTTAGTTTGGCCTCCAATACCTTGCTCAGGACTCTCGTGTGGACCCTTCACAGCAAAATATCACCAAATTAAACCAGTTGTAAAAATAGTATTAGTAAAAAGAATAGGATTTTAAATTGTTTTTTTTCAAATTGGTAACAAGTTGTTCACAAAGTTTTGCTTACTAATTTGTGTTCACCACATTGCATGTAAATATCTCCTACTAGACACACACAGTCGTCCTGCTGTCCTTCCTGCGATTCTCTCTCGGGCCATCCCTCTTAAAAAGTGCGGGCCTGAGACAAGCACTTGAGAGGTCCTGGATAGGGAAGGGTGGGGTACTTCTTTGGAAAGTAAAATTGCAGCTACTCAGGTGATTCTAATACACCCCGAAATTTGATATACACTTAATCTCATTTTTCTTAAGAAATGCAAAGGTAATTTAAGACCAAATAGAATTACTAGAAATTTCAAGTACAAGGTGAGCCACATCATAAAGGTTTTTATATCAGACCTAGCTGACTCCCGCCTCCCTCCCTCCCTTCCTTTCACTTTGAGATTTCTGTCTTCTGAAGTTTTAACACACGCCTTCCTCCACTAGTCTGCTCTCCCCTGCAAGATTCTAAAATCCTCAGGGGCCAGGGCCTGGTGTCACTCTGCAGCTTCTCACATTCCTTGTTAGAGTATAGCCTATAGTGGGTACCCAGGCAGTGCTGACTAATAATGTGCAAGAAAAAATTAGGAGTCAAAGGAATGTGGTGTTTTCGTGAGCCTGCTGGTTATCTCTAGGGAACAGTCCTTTTGTAGTAGTGTTTGAAGGCAGACCCAAGCAAGTGAGCCGGGGAATGTTTGTGTCAGTCTCCATGCAGATCTGGAGGCCAAGGTCCATGTGCCACCTGAGGGGTTCCCAATTGACTATTTTGCTGAAGCAATAAGAGAGAGAACCTTAGCATTATTTATTATTACATACTTTTATTGCCTTGAATTTTTATTGGTAGATGGAGAAAAATCAGACAAGACATGTAGAGTGGGACAAAAGTAGGTATACAATTATGAGTACATAAAACACAGAGTTTATTCTTGTATTATTACTTATTAATTATTATTTTCCATACAGACAACTGTAAACCTCCTTTTGCTCCACCCTGGATATCCTGTCAGATACGGTAGCATTGCTTGCTTGGTCTAATTAAAATTATTTGAAAAGCTATGGTTTAATTAAATACTTGACTTTGGAATGGGTGTATTTGCATAAATAAAGCCTGTGATTTATCTGGTGCATGAATAAAGATGGGCTCTTTGGAGGTCACAGACCTACCGTGTGAAAGAAACCACACTAATCTCCCATTCATGCCTAATAAACCTGTCACTCTCTGACGTAAAATCTAAGCATGTGAGCAACTTAGAAGTTATCTATCTGGTGCCAGTCCAGCCCCCCGACCTGATGCAGCAGAAACCACATCATGTGCGTCCTGGCACACATAATCCAGCCTCCGTGCACATCTCCAGCCTGCAGGAAGGGGTGGTGTGTCTTACTGCCAGGCAGCATAGACTGACTAGGTACTGCTTCCATTTAACTAAAATGAGCTTCCTTGTATAACATGTCCTCATTCCTCCTCACTGTGCTCTCCATAGTGACCTGTCACCAATCATCTTGCTCTCCCACAAGCCAGCTCTTCCAGTATTTGAATGCAGTGGTGAGGTTTCCAGCACCCTAGTTACTGAGGGGGCAAGGTCATTCACAGGGATAAGGAGAGGGTGTAGGGGCATCGAGGACAAGGTGGGGCACAGGAGTGCCAGGCTGGGCTCAGTGTGCGTCTCCACAGTTTTTCTCATCAGAGGCCCTAACAAAATCTGGTTGTCTTTTTTTAACAGAACTTTTCACCTGCCAATGTTCTTCTGAGACCACTCAAAAGTAGTCTCTTTGGTATAGTTCATGGTTGGCCTCTGTTGGCTACACTTCTCAGAACATGTTGAAATTGTCTGTCTACATGTCTGTCCTCCCAGAATGGGAGGGACCATATCATGTTCTTTGGTGGCTCCCAGCTCCTACAGTAGATCGTGGTGTTATCTTCTGGGTGAAGGAAAAAGAACAGCTTTTACTGAGCACTTGATGCATACTGGATGCCTATATCTGTGTTATACCATTTGACCTCTATGAAAGCATCATTGGACAAGAGATATTCCGTTTTTTACAGAGGTGAAAACTCAAGCTCTGAAGGTAAGTAACTAAGGGACTCCCTGGCATTTGAGCCCAGGTCTGTTGAGCTCCCAGAATCCAGCCACTTTTTATGCCCCCCCAGACTGGCCCTTGGGGTGCCCTGTATAGTGAGGAGATGACTGCAGCATGAGTTGTCTGTATTTCCAGCCATATAGAGCTTAGCCCAGACCTTAAGCACCCCTCATTTCCGAGATACTTTTTATTGAACATTGAATGGTAAAAATTCATATGACCTCCTGTGTGAGAACTACTTGAACCGGTGTTAATGTCATCCCAGTGCACTGTGTTCAGTTGTGTTCCATGTGCCATTTGTCAGTCCATTTAGATAGATGCTTCTAGAGCATAAGGCCCGCAGTGTTTACCACCTTTCTGTTTCCCACTGTGCCTGGGTAATATGAGCCACACTTTAATTCTTATTGATGTGTACATTCCATTTTCTCCCGAGTGCTAATTCATGTCCTCATTTTCCTTGAAAACTTATCTCCTCCTGGATACCTTATGCAGTTGACCTCTCCTCAGTGCCCCCGATTTATTACACATAGTGGATTGTATTGATTTTATTTGCAGTTGATTTCTTGCTTTTCTTCTTATGTCTTTCAGCTGATTTCTTCCCTGTGCATCTCCAGCTGTCTTTAAAAGCAGGAACTAGTGACATTTTTTCCCCTTCTCTATCCAGACCCCACTCTAGAGCTCTGTAAACAGGGCACAGATGACCAGTAAATACTTTTGACTCCTTGAGCCTAATAGCTTCTTTCCCTTGCTGGACTGACAGCCCAACCCTGGAGCCTAAGTCCTTTATTTATTAGATGAAATTTCTATAGCATCTTCTCTCTGAAGAGATCAATATCAATGAAGTTTGTTTCTGCTTCTGGAAAGTGCTTTTACCTAAGCAGACCAAGGTTCTGATAAGATCACATGATAGGCCTTACTTCTCAGCTGTTAGGCCCTGGAGAGGCAGACTCCGAGAAAAGCCTCACCACTTCAAGTTTTGCTATCTTGTTCCTGGCAGTGAGCCTGAATATGACTGTGACGAATAGCAACACCAGCTCTCCAGTGTTGCTTGATACTGTGTTTGTGTATAAACAGAGAACTTGCATTTGGGGAGCACTGCCGTCTTTTGAAAGACAGATATGGAGAAGCTCGTCTTAGAGCTCAGTACATCTGCCCACTAACCATACCCCAGTGTACACTATGGGTTGTTGACTCCCACACAGTGCCTGGTGTCATTAAGGCTCTTGAGGCTGAAAGTCATGCCTCTACGGAGCTGGGTCCCTTGGACAGGACCCACAAAGGGCATGATACCTAAACAAACACTCATATGCTTGGTAGATGGGGAATTAGTGCTGAGAGATGGTTTCTCCTAGCTAGTGGGAAGACAGGCTGTTCTACTGCAGATTCGGGTAGTCAAGACTGACTGAAATATTGGAACAAAATTTAGAGACCAAAACTGAAAAGCATGTATGAGTCAGTCTTATAATTCATTGGAGAAGTACCTAAAATAATTGGATCAGCTGGCTTCTCTAGGAAATTACTCCCCTTTACACATCTCCTTGTTTGTACAGGCATTATTCTCATCCTTATTCAAGGTTAGGCAGAAGTCAGTAGAGAATGAAGACATCTCCTGTGTGCTCTGCAGGCAGATGAGAGGTGCATGCATAGAAGCTGCTTGGTGTGGATACTTATCAGCGTCACCGGACCTGGCCTGCTTTCGATCCTGCTGTCCAGAAAACACCCTCCACTGTCCGATCAGGAGTTACAGCAACCATAGTTACTGAGGCACCTTGAGAAACAAAGAAGAGGGGGAGGTGTTGGAGAAAAAGAGGAGGGAAATAAAGTAGAGAAGGACAAGAAATGTAAAGAGATGTGAAGAGGGCAGAAATGGGGGCGTGGTAGGGATGGGAAGCCCACCAGCATTCGAGTGTGGAGCGATCTGGGGAGGATGCCGTTACTTATTCCCTCCTGGAAGTTGAAAGGTAGTCTCTTCCTCTGTTGTTGCCTGTGGAGTTGGAAGGAGGAGATGGCCAGAAGTGCTTCTCTTTCCTTTGGATACTTCCTTATGATCATGGGGCCTCACCAGCTGTTGTACATGGTAAAATGTGCACTGCCTCGGTGGACAACTGGAAGACAGATGACACTGGTTATCTGTGTATTCAAAAAAGTACTCAGGGACTTGAGTACCCAGCTCCCCCAGCAGGGGAGCTGGGGGAAGTGTACCATTCAGGCATTAGATGCTCTTTTCCATAATTTTCTATTATCAGTCAAGATATTGCTTTTGACACAGTAGGTGGGTGGTTGTTAGGCTTGGGAGGTGGCAGGCAGTGGCTATTGAAGACATTTCCCATGGGTCAAGAAGACATAGTCTAGCAATGGTCCACTTGTTTCTAGACGAGCTGAGCAGGCCTTTTCTTCACTGGATTGTAAGGATGCCTGCTGTGCACCTTCAGGCCACTGCTCTCCATACACACACTCCTCTTCTTGAACCATGTCAGCCTAGTAGCCCCTGGAAGACAGAAGCTGTGAGTCAGCACACGATGCAGTTTGTGTGTCCTTGTGATTAATACACAGGATGACATGTGCTCTCAAGAGGTATGCAACTGCAGTGTTACAGATTCACTCAGGAAGGGAAAAATGTTCCAGATTTAACAAATAACAGGGCCAGGTTTGTGTTAATACTCTTTTAAAATTAATTAACCAATTACTTAATTTTTATTTTTAAATTACAGTTGATGTACAGTGTTATTAGTTTCAGGTGAACTACCTCATGACTAGATATTTATGTAACTTACAAAGTGATCACCCCGATAAATCTTCTACCCAGCTGACACCATATATAGTTATTACAATATTGACTATATTTCTATGCTGTACTTTACATCCCCATGACTGTTCTGTTACTACCAATTTGTACTTAATCTCTTCACCTTTTTCACTCATACCCCCTCAACACCCCTGTCATCTGGCAACTGTCAGAATGTTCTCTGTGTGTATGAATGTGTTTCTGTTCTGCTTGTTAGTTTATTTTGTGTTTTAGGTTCCACATATAAGTGAAATCATCTGGCATTTGTCTTTCTCTGCCTGACTTACTTCACTTAACACAATACCCTCTTAGGTCTGTCCATGTTGTTGTAGTTGGCAAGATTTCATTCTTTGTTTATGGCTGACTCATATTCCAGGTTATATGCACCCCTTCTTTATGCATTCATCTATTGATGAGCACTTATCTGGCTTCCATATCTTGGCTATTGTAAATAATGCTGCAGTAAACATATGGATGTATATGTCTTTTTCAGTTCAGTGTTTTGGATTTCTTTGAATAAATACCCAGAAGTAGAGTTGCTAGGCCCTTTATGTCTCTTATAGCCTTTGTTTTAAAGTGTATTTAACTGTTATGAGTAATGCTACCCTAATTTTTGTTTCTTTGTTTCCATTTTCATGAAACATCTTTTTCCATTTCTTACACTCAGTGTGTATGAGCCTTTTGATCTGAAGTAAGTCTCTTGCAGACGGCGTATATGAGAATCTTGTTTTGGTATCCATTCAGTCACTGTATGTCTTTTGATTGGAGCATTTAATCTATTTGTATTTAAAGTAATTGTTGATAGATATGTATTTATTACCATTTTATTATTCATACTTTTAATCTTTTTTCTTTATAAAGAAGACCCTTTAACATTTCCTGTAATACTGATGTGGTGGTGATGAACTCTTTTAGCTTTTTCTTGTCTGGGAACCGCTTTATCTTTCCTTTTAATTTTAAGTGATAGCCTTGCAGAGTAGGGTAATCTTGGTTGTAGGCCCTCTCTTTTCATCACTTTGAATATTTCATGCCAAGCTCTTCTAACCTGCAAAGTTTCTGTTTAGAAATCAGCTGACAGCCTTATGGGAGCTTTCTTGAAGGTAACTAACTGCTTTTCTCTTGCTACTTTTAAGATTCTCTCTTTAGCTTTTGGCATTTTAATTATGATGTGTCTTGGTGTTGGCTTTTTAAAAAAATTTTTAATTTATTCGTGGCGGGGGGAGAGAGAAACATCAGTTTGTTGTTCCGCTTATTGATGCATTCACTGGTTGATTCTTGTATGTGCCCTGACCAGAGCTCAAACCCACAACCTTGGTGTATCAGGATGGTGCTCTAACCAGCTGAGCAATGTGGCAAAGGCTGGTGTGGGCACCTTTGGATTCATCTAGTTTGGGACTCTCTGTACTCTTGGACTTGCATGTCCATTTCCTCTACCACATTAGGAAAGTTTTCTTTATTTTCTTTTTTCTTTTTTTGAAATAGGTTTTCAATTCTTTGCATGTGCTTGCTCCCTCCCTCCCTCCCTCCCTCCCTCCCCCCCTCCTTTCCCTCTCTCCCTCTCTCTGCCTCCCTCCCCCTGTCACCCCCATAATGTGAATGTTGGTATGCTTGCAGTTGTCTCAGAGGCACCTTACTCTATCCTCATTTTTTTTTTTTTTTGGATTCTTTTTTCTTTTTGCTGTTCTGATTGGGTATTTTCTGCCTCCGTATTTTCCAAACCGCTGATTTGATCCTCTGCTTCACCTACTCTACTGTTGATTCCTTGCAGTGTATTCTTCATTTCACTTAGTGCATTCTTCATTTCTGACTGCTTCTTTTTTATGGTTTCCATGTCCTTTTTGTATGCTGTTGGAGATCTCACCAAATTTCTTGAGCATCCTTATAGCCATTGTTTTAAACTCTGTATCTGGTAGTTTGCTTGCTTTCATTTCATTTAGTTCTTTTTCTGATAATTTCTCATGCTCTTCCATTTGGAACCTGTTTCTTTCTCTTCTTATTTCGGCTGCCTTCCTATGTTTTAGGTAGAACTGCTACATCTCTCTGTCTTGGTAGAATGGCCTTATATAGTAGGTGTTCTGTAGGTGTTGAGTGGCACAGCATTCCCAACTCAGCTGAGGTGGGCACTCCAGGTACACCCCCCATGTGGGCTCTGTGCACTGTCCTGTTGTAGTTGAGCCTCGATTGCTGTTGGTATCACTGGGAGGGATTGACTCCCCAGTTTGATCAGCTGCGAGAACCAGCTGTGACTATATTGGAGGAGCTGCTGTGTAGGAACTAACCACTCAGCATGACTCGCTTTAGTGGGGCTTTGATGCCCACCAAGTCTGCCCCTAGACTGTGTCGCTTGTAGAGATGGTTGGGTTGTAAGCCAGAGATGGTCTGAAGCTGTTCACCAAGTTTACTGGTGCTGGGGCCTCCTGGAAGGTATAGGCCAGGGTCAGCCACCATGTGTGCCCTCCTGGGGCCACCTGGCTTAAGTTACTGAGTGATTCGCAGTGTGTTACTGCTCTTGCATCGGTTAAATTGCTCTTCCCTTGAACTGAACTGTTATTCCAGGATTAATTTTCCACAGAATCTGGGGTAATTGACCAAAATACCAAGGTAGAGTAGGAAATGACTGTCAGTGGGAACCTTTATGATTATGTTTAGTTTTTCGCTATCTGTACTCATTGAATACGTGATCATGAGGTACAGCAAAGTTTTAATTCCGGGAGAGCGTCCAATGCCACCTTGGATATTCTTGGATTGCCTTTCAGAGTGACCTCAGCAAATACCAGCTCATATTAGTAATGGCAGTAAAAAAGAATAATTAGGAAAGTAAGAAAGTAAGATATTCCTCAGCCAGACAAATAGTTTTTAGATTGTGCTCACTGTGCCCCTGTTCACCCAGGTAATTGGAAGTAGAGTATGGTAGTAGACCTCTCCAGAGCTGGGGGTGAGGAGCCCGTTGCCAGCATTAAATATTCTTTCATTGCTAGAAGTAATTATTTTTGTCTTTTTGAAGAGGCAAATGTTGACTCAAATTATTTATTCGGTCTACTTACTAATATTTATTGGGTTCCAGAGGAATGGCAGGGAATAATTAACCAACAAAGTCACTGACCACATGATGTGTTTATTCCTTGGAGGAAAGATACAGTAAAAGGGGAACAGATAAGCAGGATATGCTGATGGGAGTAAGTGCCATGATATAACAGAATGACAGAGAATGAGGAGGGTGAGGGACAGCTACGAGAGGGGAGGCCAGCATCTGGAAGGACATGAAAGCCAAGCTAAGACTTAAAAGCTGGAGAGCCAGCAGTTTAGAGATTGAGGAGGAAAGTGTGCTAGACAGAGAGAATAGTGTCTCTCCGCTATGGAAGCAGGAACACATTGGGCACATCGGGGGGCCAAGAAGGTGGCAGTGGGGCTGGAGCAGGGCGCACGAGGAGAGCAGGGAGGCTGGCAGGCAGGAGCGCGTGGGGGGCGGGGGTGGTTCACAGGCCTTTGCAAGGAGTTAGAATTTTATTCTAAAGTAGTGGGAAGGCATTGAAGGGTTTTATGCGAAAGAACGACATAATCTGGTTTACATTTTTAAATATTCCTCTGGGAGATACACATAACTACTTGTGTATGGATAGACTCTCAAGAACATGTAAGAACTGGTAGTAGTGGTTGCTTTGCCTCAGAGGAGAGTAACTGTGAGAGAATGCGGCTGGAGACTTAACTTGTAGCTGAGTATTTTGTACAAATTGAGTTTCTATTATATTGATGTATTGCCTATTCAAAGAGGAATTAATTAATAAATATTAAAAAGTATAGCTCAGATCAGTTACCCTGAAAAAAAGAAAAAGATCATTGTTCCAACTGCTGTGAGAGAGAAGGCCTGGAGGACAGCAAAGGCAGTCCTGGCCCTGCTGGCCTCCTTCCTGCTCCACCAGCAGGCACGCTCGCTCTTGCCGGAGGACAGCTGCATGAGGTGCAGAGAAACAGGGCAGATTCAGGGCATTCCCTAGAGGAACAGCCAACAGAATTACTAAAAAGATGATGTGAGGGGTAAGGAAAAGCAAGGAATCAAGAGTAAGTCCTGGGTTTGGCCTGAGCAGCTGTGTGGATATGGTGTCATTATTTGAGGCAGGGAAGATTAGAAGATGAGCTCACGTAGGAGTCAAGGTGATGAAAGTTCTGTTTTGAGCACGTTGAGATTCCTAATAGCCAATTTAGTTGGAGGTGCTTGGCAAGTAGGCAGTTGCATGTAGGAGCTTGGAGTTCAGGGAAAGAGTTTGCGGATGGAAACAAATTCAAGAGATAATCAGCATTTAGATAATACTGAATCCTGGAGTCTGGATGCGATTACTTAAAGAGGGGGGTATAAAAGGAGAAAATGCAGGAAGACAGCATTCTGTGGTAGTTTTTGGAAGAGAAGCCAGTAAAGGATTCCAAGGATCAACAACCATTGAGATGGGAGGAAAATTAGTGTGATTATTGCTGAAGATGAGAGAGGGGAGCACTTCAATAAAGAGGGAGAAATAGACAAATGGGGTTGATAAGCCAGGATGAGGATATTGGATTTGGTCACTTGAGTTCCTCACTGTCTTTTACTTGTCTCCCCTGAGGTTCAGACAACATAGTCCATTTGTAACTAACCTCTCATTCACTCACTCAACCAAAATATTTTGAGTGAGCCATGCACTGTTCTAGGCATAGGGGATGTGTGATAAATTAGAAGCATTGTTCTTGTGTTTATAAGATCTAGTTAAACAAGTTAAATAAAAACAAACAAATGACTTTGTAATTATAATTGTGACTAGTGACTGAAAGAAAAGTCCAAGATACCATGAATGCATAGAATGGGGTCCTAGCCTACTCTGAGCTTCTAGGAAGATCTTCTTTAAAAAGAGCCATCGAAATAGTCCTGAAGAAGCAAGAATTTAATTAGGAGGTCGGTGTGTCTAGAGCAGAGAGCTACAAGGAGGTCAACGGCACAAGGGGAACGGAAGAGGCAATGGGAACAAGAGCATACTGAGATGGTGATGTTTATTCTATTCTCAGAAATCATTAAAGGGTTTAAATATAAAAGTCTGCTTATCACAAAGAGGGGTGTATGGAATCACTTTGTCTGCTACAAGGAGGATGGATTTGATGTTGGCAGCTGCCTAGAGGAGGCTGCTGGGGTAGCCTTGTCAGGAAATACTGGTGGCCTTGACCTGATGGTGGCAGTTGAGTTGGAAAGAAGAGAATGGATTTGCTTTCTGGAAATTGCATCCATACGGCTTGGTGATTAAATGAGAAGAAGGATGGCGATACCAGGTGATGACTCCAGGTTTGTGTCTTGAGCCACTGGCTTCATCGGGGCCTTGTTCTCTTAGAGTGGGGGACACTGAAGGAGAAGCAGACTTTTGGGGAAGTAGTAGCATTGTCCCATTTATGGTATCTTAAGTCATATATCCAAGATACCAAATAGATCATTGGATACAGAGTCATAGCAAGCCACAGAGTTCCAAAGAGAGTTCTTGGGCAGAGAGAGAAGTTTCAAAGTTGTTGCATATATAGTTAGAATATTAAATTTGGGGAGATCATGGGATAAGATACAGAGAGAGTCCAGCATTGAATAGTTTTAATATTTTAAGGACAGCAGATGAGAGAAAGAGAAGGAAAGCAAGTATGTCACAGGGTCCATGGGAGTAGTCAACTAAAAAGGGCCCATTGGATTTAGGATGTTCAGGCTCTATTCATGCTGGGTGTTTTTATACCCAGACTGTAACCATTTAAAGTTTTCATATCTGAGTCCCCTCCCCACCCACTTCCCAAGTGAAATGAATCTGGGCTATGAGATCAACTCCTACGGCCCATCCAGATAGGAATTCTCTAGAATCCTGCAGTGGGCTATCCATTCAGTGATGGGTTTAACTATATATAGTCCATAGTCTGACTTCGAATTTTAACTCATGTCTGCAGTTAAAGCAGTCTTCTGCCACTGAATAAGCCTCTTTTCCTCCAGGGAAAGTGTGTTTAAATAAACTAACTACCCAGACAATCAAGAAGCCAGTGTCTCAAACTGCCCCCTGCCACAGTCCTCCCTACACACACACACCTACACACACACACCTACACACACACACACACACACACACACACACACACACCCACACCCCCCCCCACCCCCGGCCTGGACAACAGATGTCGTGGGACTTGTGACCTTAGTACTCAAATTCTGTGAAAATAGAGAAGTGTGCCCATACTCGTAAGGTCCTCAAAATGACCGTTTGGAGGTATGGTGGAAACAAGAGGCATGTGGACTTTTCATTCTTAAAAGAAGCACATAAGACAAGTGCACAGGATGCCGGCGCACTCTGGGTAAAAGCGTGGATTGTTTGCCGTGTCCACAGCCCATTGCTTTCTCTCTCATTCATCCTTTCACTGCGGCTCCCAGCCCAGCAGTCTCAGGGAAATAAACACAGGACTCTTTGACACACGGCATTACGTGACCAAACTTGGGAATGCACACGCTCTGCCTCTGCTCAGGAAAGACACTTGCAGAATTCTCAGCCATACCTGTGGAGAAGCCCCACAGGAGCAATGAAGCTGCTCTCTACTGTCCTTGGAAAGTTTCTGTGTCCCTTTCATGGTGTCCCTAAACACTGAGTGTTTTCCAGCCTGCCTTGTGTAGTCTTCATGTATTTAAATCAGGTTTCTGTAAAATCTGCATATCTTCAACAGAAATCTTTATGGAATTTGTCTCTTACTCTGCATTTATAGTCTGTTCAGAAGGGTTTGTGGAGAGGGAGAGAGGGAACTTGTGCATCACATGTTTAGAGGACGATTTCCTTGTTCATTCTCCTTTGTCAGTAGGGGCTTCTCCAAGGAGAAGGGAACCAGAATCTAGACTGAAAAGTAAACGATGTCAGAGCAGAAGCCATGGGGTGAGCAGAGCAGGGATTGGGGTTCTCAGCTTGAAGCCAGGTGTGTAGGATGACAGGACAACAACAGCTGGAAGAGCCGCCCTAGTAGCATCCAACCTTCTTTGTGCAGGAACTTCCGTACACTAGCTGCTTTAATGCCCGTAACAACCCCGTGGTATAGGAAACACAGCCGAGGCTCTGAAAGGTTAGCTTCCCTGCAGCCACACAGCTCCATTAAGGTAATGCAGCTACAATTTGAGTCCAGTACTCAGGCTCCGAAGCACGAGCTAATCGCTGGATTATCCAGAAAGAGAACTTGAGGTTCCCCTGTTAAGTAAGGGACTCGCCACAGGTCTCTTCCAACTTATGTCTTTCGTTTTTGTACTCTCTACGACCCCAGCTTGTGGATTGAAAGGCTAGCAGAGAAAAATGTAGAAAGTATTCCTTTCTTCCCAAGTGTTGTTCCAGAGAGAGACACATGGCATTTACAGTCTGATGCCCCCCAATGACATTGTCACTTGGACACTGACTTCGATGAACTTCTTGCCAGTTTAGCCTTCAGGGATGGCCAAATAGGCCACTGCTCCCTAGCAAGCCACGGGCCCAGGCCATGCCTTCAGGGGCTGTTGGGTAATACGGGGGTGGTCCTTATTCTTTTCTCCACGTCATCCTTAGAGCTGGTTTTCTAGGAGACATTACTGTTTGAGAAGATAATCCCTTAAAGGACAAGGAGATGCTGAAAAAGAAGGCCAAACAAATCAAGAGCCTGCTGAGAGGAGAAGAAGGTCACCCTCAAAACACAGAAGTTTTCTGTTAGTATCTCACCATTCTTTTGAGGCATGGCAAGGAGGCCAGGTGTGCAGGCACCTCCTAGGGTTTTTCAGATCCTAAAAACTGCCCCAGGTACCAAGGGGCTAATGATGCCTGCTTTCAGCCACTGAAATGAAATGATGTTTGAAAGACCAAGTCATTATTCCAGTGGCAAGAACTGCCTTGAGCTCTTTTCTCGTTTTTAAATGTATGTTCATCTCTAGATAAAACAGCCTAGCATAATGTGAGCCTGCAGCCAGCTCCTTCTCCTTGTGCACTAAGCACTTGAAGGGCTTGTTCAGAGGAGGAGTCTCACAAGTCAGAGTGATGGCACAGGGTCCTTCATGGTGTGGGTGCCCCGCCACCAGGCCCAACCCACTCCCATTCCCCATCCCCAGTGGCAGAAATAGGTTTGTCCTCCTAGAGGCAAGAATGAAGGGTGGGAAGTCTTGTTCTCTGAATGTCAGGTAAAGTGAGGCTGCTGGAGTTGGGTGATGGAAGAGGACATTATTGGGACAGGGCAAACATTCCCCACAGAGGAAAGAAAAAGGGACATTAGGGTTTCTGTAAGAATGGGGCTGTCTGGAGAGACTACAGTAAAGGATACCAAGAAGTAGTGAATGGTTTATACTATTAAAGTGATGCGTGGACACACTGCGTCCGGAGCTTCATTAAGCTGCACCTGAGACAGTTTCACCTCTCGCACTGCTGACTCCAAGCCAAGCTGTTTGCTGAGTGCACACAGCTGACTTACGAGTTCCTTACCTAAGCCTCTTGTGTCTTTGTCTCCTATCACACTGCCTTTTGTTCTTTTGGTAACTTTTAGCTTGTATCTAACTGGTATTTTAATTGATTTGGGGGCGGAAACAGATGATTGCTTCTGTTTAAGAATTGTTTCAGTCCTGGCTGGTGTGGCTCAGTGGATTGAGTTGCAGCCTGCGAACCAAAGGGTCACTGTTTCGATTCCCAGTCAGGGCACATGCCTGGGTTGTGGGCCAGGTCCCCAGTAGGGGGTGCAGAAGAGGCAACCACATGATGTTTCTCTCTTTTCTACCTTCCTCTCTTTAAAAACAAATAAATAAACCTTTTTAAAAAATTACTTCAGTATGATTTAGTGGTTTTTATTAAATTGTTGAGTAGAATGGGCTTTTCTCCCTCCCTTTAAGAAACAGACACATTCATGTCCAGCTTGGAGATTCACTGTGGCTTTGGTTCCAGCGCCCTGGACAGCTGATCTCTGTTCGCCCGTTTCCTCCCCCCAGCCCAACTAGCACTGTGTCACCCAACTCAGTGAGGCAGGATCCAGCTCTGTTTCTTGGAGTGTGATGCTTTTCCCTCCGCCAGGCAAAGCCAGGGACAGAGGAGAATGTAAAGTAGATGCAGTCCATTCCCGAAGCAGCTGCGGCTGCTACCTATACCATGAGCCTGATGCAATAAATACATTAAGATCCCTTAATGTTTCTGTGCTGCAAATTCCGCCTTGGGTATCGGGTCAGTGGATGTGGTGTAATCCAGGGATTACTGCTGGTAGGAGTATAAATGGCTACTGCTTTCCAGCAAGCATTCCTATAGCCACCTGCTATTAAACACATGGATTTACAAATGAGCTATGAGGTCAGTTGGCTGTCCTGAGCTTTAAGAGACTCTTACCTTGCTGGAAAAATGTGATTCTTTTTCTCTAACGAGCTTGCCTGGTCATTTCAGATAACACGAGTCAGGAATACTTGTCATTTATTTTTTAAATAAGCACTTTACTGTTTCGATTCCCAGTCAGGGCACATGCCTGGGTTACAAGGCCAGGTCCCTACCCTGGGGCACACAAGAGGCAACCACACATCGATGTTTCTTTTCCTCTGTTTCTCCCTCTCTCTAAAAATAAATAAGTAAATAAATAAAATCTTTTTTAAAAAATATAGTCATTTTAGATAGCAAGTGGTACCCCATGACAAGTTGAGAGTTGAGCTGTCCTTGCCTAGGTTTCTGGAAACTTCCAGAGGTCTGGGCTAGGCTAAGTTAGGTTAGCTGGAGCACATGCGCACCTGTAGGAGCAGCTTCTGATTTTCCTTCTCCCTGGACAATCCTGCCAGGTCCAGAGCGCCAGACTGCAGCTGGTGCCCCAGGACCAACGTGTCCCGCCAGCTCAGGCTGCGCAGAGCCTCAGTCCCCAAGGCTTGTTGGTATTTTTAGGTTCTGCTTGAACCTTTGACAATTGGAAATTCAGATGAGGAAGAAAGTGTAAAACATTTGTGGCAAGTAAGGTAAAAACACCCAAGCAGCTGGAGCTGGAGCCATCCTCGTCCCTGCCTTTACAAAAATGGCTGCTTTGGGGGAGCCTCCAAGTGGGAAGAATCTGCAAGGAAACAATTGTTTAATTAAAGTCCAAAAGTATCTCGAGCTGCCCAATTTTGCCCATTTTAAATGGTGCTTTTTATTGCAAGATAAAGCTGAAAAGCAACATTTCAGTCTGGCAGGGATCGAATAAAAATGACAAGGGCTCCGACTTTGAATGTGAGTTTTGGCATCACTTTCTTTGTCTCCCATAGGACATTCCATAGAAAAAGACAGGTCTAACCTCTGCTTAATCCTTCAGGTTTGGAGGGAAGTGCTGGCCTGGGGGCCCAGGGCCTCAGTCAGAGGAGGGGGCTGCACTGCCTGCAGATGAAGGCTCTCCCTCCATTGGCCCTCCAGCTTGCCCTCTACCCGCCATCCTCACCGCCACCACCCCGCCCCCGACAGTAGCCATTCCCTGTGGCCTGTGGGTGGGTGAGCGGTTAGGGAAGGAACTGGCTGATGAGGCCAGTTATCTGTCGTCGCTGTCCTCAGGGCCCTGCGTGCCAGAACTGAGAAGCAGAGAACACAGACCCTTTCTCCTCAGGCCCAGTGAGGCCTGGAATGTTCCTCTTGGGCAGCCATTGCTGTTGGTTTTTGTAAACAAGTGAGTAAAACAAGGAATATAGTTGCAACTCTCCTAGAATTTAGAGCAACGTATATTGGGTGTTATGTTATCTCTGCCTAATGATGGCGTTTATACAGATTGTTCTTGATCTTTTTGTTTAATCTTAAAATACCCTGGCCAGCAAAGGTGAAATTTAACTGTGGATGAATACATCTCACTGAACTGTATAACTTTCAGGTATTAGCTTGAAAAGCTGAAGGGGTCAGGTGAGAAGTTTGGTTCCCACCAAATGAGCAGTTTTGGAAACCACGTCAGACCTTACTGAGTCTTGGAAGAATGAGCGTCAGTTCCGTTTTCTGCTGGGAATGTGTTTCCAGGGCCATTATGTTGGGCATCTTCAGGTTTACGCGGCTCATTGAGTCACAGGCCCCCAGGCCTACGCCAGGAGGGCCAGGTCCAGATGTACTTGTTTGTACCCATGAGCGTCCTTCCTTGAAATGTCTGCTCTCGCCAGGAATCACCCCCACCCCCTGGCCTCTGCGTTCAGGGTGAATGACGAAATGCTGCCTTCTGCATTTCTCGTTCCATGGGACCCTTTTGAGACAGGGGTCAAGATAGGTCTGAGATTGCTTTTTCATTTGGGGTTTGTTTGTTTTTTTGTCCTTACGCCATGATCTTGTGTCTCTGAGGGTGACATAGGGGAGCTCCTGCTGTCTCCCTGTCTCTCGCCCTCCGCAGCCACAGGCTTGGGCCAGCGCCCTGGGGTGAGCCCCCAAGGCAGTGCACCCACTGTGGCCGTCTGGGCACGGTGGTCTAGGCATTCCCTCCCTCCCCTACTGATGCTGCTTACTTAGTTGAAGAAGGTTTTTTACACTGAGAGTATAGCTGCTGGAGACCTTCCTGTCCAGCTTGACAGGGGGCCGACTGGTGTCACCTGCTGTGGGCAAGCCTGCTGTCCCCCTTCCCATGCCCAGGGTGGCCCAGCAGATGCCCGGGAGTGGCAGGTGGAGAGGGGCCTGCAGTGAAGGGGTGGGCCGTGGGACAGCGCTGACAGAGCCGCTGCCTCACCCTCCTTGTCTAATTAAGGGTTCATCCCAAATTGTTTTTCGGTGCCAGCAAGCAAAGAAATGCCCACAAAGGTTCTTGAGTGTTCTGTGCAGATTTACCAAAAACAACTGTTGCAGCTGTAAAGGAGCTCTGCGCCTTCCTCCTGGGCCAGTATTTCATGGAAACCTAGTGATCTGGGCTCCATGGGACGTGGGGCACATGTGACATGGCAGGGAAAGGCCTGAGGTTAAGCCACATTTAGCAGGCAGATCAGATCTTCAAAAACTTTTGCCTTCGGTGTTTCCCCTCTTGTGGAGGTCAGCCTCCTTTTAATCGTATTCTACTACCCCGTATTTCTCCTCATCCCTCCAGAGCACTGTATGGGATACAACTATTATAAGCAAACGTATACTAACAATGTTTTTAGAACTGTGCGAAGCTGAGTTGTACACCCACAGTTCCAGCGGCTGAACCAATCAACATATGTCTTACAAACCCCTGGAGAAAAAGCTGGGGGGAACTACATGAGGTTGAACCTTGAGAGACTGTAAGGGCAGGGTAGATAATGTATGGATTGTGTGTATGTGAACAAGTGAATGAATTCAACTTTGATATCTCGCTTTTTAAAATCAGGGAAAAAAGAATTGTGTGATAGATTACCACAGCCTGGGTCACAGCTCGGCTCCTCAGCTCAGTGTCCTTTGTGCTTTTGTCCCTTCTGGACACTGCCTTGTTTGACTCTTTGGAAAGGCTCCGACTGGTCCCCGGCGAATGGTGTGGCGGATGGCCTGGCCAGGGTGGCGGCTGCAAATCCCCTGGTGCTTTAAAACTGCTGATCACTAAAATTAGGGACAGTCATCTTCCCCAGCAGCCTGAACACATCTCTCTCCATACCCAGCTTGGTCTCCAGAATCCCATCAGAGAGTAATTGAAAGTTCATGACACTTGCACTGGTTTTTAGAAACAGATCTCTGCGTACCAAGAAAGGAGGATGAAGGCCTAGCCCGCTCCCCAGTTACCCCCGCCCTCCCCCGTACCCAGAACAGCCCACTCCAACTACTGACATTGGAAGGCACTGAGCCACTTGGCTGCCGTCACTGAATAGCACCTCTCGAGCATTTGCAACAAGTTCAAGCATATAACTTCTTTCAGTGAGTGATCCTGGAAGGAGAGGGAATTGAGATTAATTTATGCCATGTAATAAACTCAGTGCCGCAACTTGGAGAGTTAGCGTTCCAGAAATTTTCCCAGGGAGTTACAGTGCCATGTATTCTAATCATTACCAGCACGTAAATTTTGGGATGAGCTATGTCTCCCAAAATTTAGCTGATGTTTAGTGGTTTTCACCTTTCCAAAATCAAAGCCAAGTGTCAAGGTGTGTCTAACAGAGGTTCACAGAACTTTGGTAGAGAAATGAGGTGTTTTGGGCTGGGTGGAGAATCCTTGGGTGGGTAGAAAGAATATCAGGTAGTTGTTGTCGTCACCCCCTGGTGCTCTCACATCTACCTAGTGGGCCGCCCTCTCGCTGTCAGAAGGCAAGCCGCGCAGAGTGCCGGGTGCTCAGGTGGGGTGAGACCGGGGCTGCTCCCCTCTGCCCCAGTCTGCCTTGGACTCAGGAGATGTTAGTCTGAACCAGGGCCAAGTTAATTTCAGGGTTAATCTATTTCCTGCTACTTTTCCTCAACCAGCGCCATTCATCAGAAAGAAAGAAGAACCGCTGGGGCCTTCTCTTGCATCATCCCAGTATCTTGAAGAAAGGGAAGGGAAGGGAAGGGGCAGTGGGGGGTCCCCCCCCAACCTCTTATTATAGATGCTGAAGATACAGAAATAAAATGCTCACATTTCCTTCCATCATACAGCAGGTGCCCCCACCCCAAGCTGGGACCTAGCAGCTTCTCCCCCATCAGGTGGGCTTTGCTTCGCAGGGGTGCTTGTGATTGTTAGATGGGGAGCGCATGTTGAGACAGTCCACACGTCTGCTTTGAAATCCTTTAGGAGAAAGACAACTGGTTTTCAATAGCTTCCAGTAATAAACTTATCAGTAAATATAACATATGAGCTTATTAATCTTAACTTGCTTTTGGATCATGTGGGAGCTCAGCTTCCCAGGAGACAAAAATTACATCTCTGTTCTTTTCCTTAAACCCAGTCCGAATTTAGAGCATATTGCCATGTTCTCCCTGGGAAGCAGTTAATAATGGGTTTTCTCGCCCAGTGGGTGGTCCAGGCTCAGCCTGTGTGCTTGCGCACAGCACAAACTCAGGGCATCGCAGTGGCAGCTGAGGAATATTCTCTGGGTGAAGTTTATCTTAAAAGTTAAGGCATTGAAACTTCTGTCCATCCTGGCCTTTCAGTCTTTGTTTCAGCTGCTGCTATTCTTCTCAGAGCACTGCCTCCACCCCTTGTCTCTGAAAATAAGTTGAGGATGTGGAGATGGACCGATCACAATTTGCAAGGGGTGGCTGCCCTGGCCATTGGGACCTAGGCTTAAAAGAAAGAAGTCTCTGAGACCTGCTGATGTGCTGTGTGCTTGGAAGACCTTTGGGTGGCGGGGCTGTGGAGGGGAGCCTGCTCCAGGCTCAGGGAGAGGTGGTTTTGGCAAGGATTCAGATTCACTTACAGGTTGGTCCTGTAGATGTGGTGTAAGCTCATGGGACCTGGACATGTGGCCAGCAAGTGATGAGATGAGGAGCCAGCCAGCATTGGCAGGTGTTTTCCCAGTCCAGGTCCCGTCCCCCCCCCCCCCCCCCGCCCCAAAGAGAGACTCAGGGGACATCAGGTGACGGTCTCCCGCACACATCCACGTACCCGTCTGCATTCCTAGAAAATTGACCTGAAGTGGGGAAGAACAGTCACATTCTGCTGCTGCTGTGTGTTCCCTTTGTCATCTTGGCCTCTCCCTCGTCTTTGTTTTACCAGCCTCCCCAGTGTTTCCCTTGGTCTTCTCTGCAGCAGCAGGAGAGGACCAGCCCTGCAGCTCCTCCGCTTCTGGGAGGGCAGGGCAGGTGGGCAGGCCCGAGTGTTAGGGACTCAACCTCCAACCTGCTGAGTGCAGTTAGAAGACTCAGCCTCCTTTGAGATGACAATTAGAGCTCAGCGTTTCTGATTTTTCCTCTACTTATTTGTAATACCTTTTCCAGTGCTTGAAATAATCCATTTTCCTTTGAGAGCCCCCATTTACTTGGGGGTTGTGGTTTGATCACTCCCACAGTCCCCTCCCCCCCGCCACCAGCCCTAGCTGTTCCCGACATAGAATGTAATTTAAGCCACAGTCACTTACGCCACACCCCCTCTCTGCCTCCTAGAAATGGTGGCATCCTGGGGTGGACATTCCAGTTTGTCCAAGCCAGGGAAATGCAGAGCTGGCAACTCTGTGCTCTCTTACGGACATGGTGGCTGAGAGGGAAGAAGCTCTGTGCCCACTCTTTCCTAGGGAAAGAGCTATGTCTCTCAGCAGCAGCCTCTTTTGGGGTTCTGCCCTCAGGGTCCATCCAGGCAAGAGCAGAATTAAATGCAGAGTCAGCCTCCAGAGCAGCTTCCCTTGACAGGGGTCTTGCCCCTACGGTGTTCTGAGGCCATGACGCTGACTTGAGGAGGAGCTGTGAAATGTGGAGGTGCTGGCCCTCTTGTTAGGGGATGGGGGCGCTGCTGTAATAAAGTCTCCAGCAGCAGGAGCCCCCTCCACTCACCGAGATGCCCCTCCCATCCTCCTGGGCTTTGGACCTTTGGAAGCCTTCCTAACCCTGTTTTCTCTGCTGCTTCTGCTTCCACAGGTTACGTGTTCTGTATGTTGCATCGCCTCCCCGAGCAGCATGACTGTACGTTTGACCACATGGGCCGCGGCCGAGAGGAAGCCATCATGAAAATGGTGAAACTGGACCGGAAAGTGGGGCGCTCCTGCCAGCGCATTGGGGAGGGGTGCTCCTGAAGGCCGGGCACGGCCACCACATGACGCTGTTCTTAGTTCACTAATGTTAGCCTTATTTAGGACAAAGTCAGCCAGACACCTTGTACTGGGCACGCGTCAGACCACAGCCAGCCCGTTTCCTTTCTTTAGCCAGCCATCCTGGTACTGTAGTTTAGGGGTCGATGGTGGTTGAAATTGATTTCTGGCTGGTTACTAAGGTGCCTGCTAGCCATTGTATAAAATTAAAACATGAAGAGTATTTTTTGTTTGAGCATGGCTAGTGGATTTAAAACAACACATACCTGTCACTGCTGGAGTCAAACTTATAAAAAGCCTTAAGCGGAAAGTGTTCCAGACGGAGACTCTGAGTTAATAGAGGAGT
Organism: Pteronotus mesoamericanus; assembly: GCF_021234165.1. NCBI lineage: Eukaryota > Metazoa > Chordata > Mammalia > Chiroptera > Mormoopidae > Pteronotus > Pteronotus mesoamericanus. The sequence continues at coordinate 8,080,551 of NW_026555085.1, forward strand.
AGAAGCTGATGTTAAAGTTCCCACAACGCACATGGCTCTGCCAGAAACTCTGGTTAATGTCCGGCCTTTCACCTCTTCCCTTATCCTTAGTCCCAGTAGCCAGGATGCCTGGTGGCCACGCGTGCCTTGGCCACAGGAGGCTGCTGAGATGGGCTACGTGGCTTGGCTGGGTGGTGGCCTCGCTCTCCCACAGAGCTGGAAATGGGGGTGGGGGAGCAGGTTCTTACGGAAAACTTAGGAAATTTTTTACCTGACTTGCTATGAAAAAACTCATCACATGAGAAGAGAAACAATAACCTCACTTTGAAAATTAGCTCCACTCAAGACTAGTCCACGCACGAGAACCACCTTTCTACACAGGACCCTGTGGGCAGGAGAAGCGACCAGGGGCACACCCTGACCCCGCCGGCTCTGGTTTGCCACCTGCCAAGTGCAGGGGTCTGGCAATGGATCAAATAAGGCTAATTGCAGCACAGCAGCTGTGGCTGGGCTCCACAGGCTGGCCTCTGCAGCTAGGTTTCTATATTGGGAGCTTTTAACAAGACGTTTCATAGCCAACAGGAATCGCTAGAAATGCTGGGGAGCACCTGGGACGCTGCTGTCCAGACTCTGCCCTCCCAGCCGGAGCCCGGCCCGCCCCATCGGGGCCAAGGGAAGGCTGGCCTCGCCCCTCCGGCCTGTGCGGCCCTGCAGACCTGGGACAGCCAGTCCGCACCTACCCCATAGCAGGGTTAGCAGGGGAGGCAGCATGTGTCGCAGGGCAGCGGATGCGACCTGTCTAGAGCAGTGGTTTGTGGCCGTGGCCCAGCGCCAAGAGAGAGACTTGCTCCAGCAGATGGCGGGCGGCACATTTCTCAGCCCATGTCTCTTTACCTGGACAGAGAGGAGTGCAGTAGCTCAGTCCAGGTGGGGAAGGGAGGAGATGGGCCTGTCTGCCCGTGTTAGGACATCGTTCCCCGTCAGGTGGGGGTGAGGTAAGTAGACAGGATGAGCCGAGCAGGGGTGAGTGGCCCAGAGCCCCTGTCTGACCCAGGGCGGTAAGAGTCAAAGGCTCCTGCAGAGGCAGTTTGGATCTGCCCACCCACAGGCTACTGGAAGAGTTTAACCCAGCAACTTGCCCTTTTGTACTGCAACAAGCATTTCAACTCTGTCTGCAAATTAATACCCGCAACTGCAAATGTTTTTTGATCCGAAATACTGAAATAGAAAATCATGCTCTTCCCAACTTTCCCTTCCCCCATCCCCATCCCCACCAGAGTGGAATCCGCTGCAAAATCTCCAGCCTTAATTCTTGCTTCAGGACCCAGACCGGTGTCTTGCTCTAGGGCAACCCAGGGCAGAGGGGCCAGGTCTGCCCACGTTTACCACTGTCGTCAGGCCACGGCCCTCCGGACAGCCCATGGCCATCCTCGGTGAGGCGGGCCGCCGAGGCCCCCGCCAAGCTCTGATTCCGAAGAGGCCACCCACGAGCCCTTCCGCCCTCCTCAGGCCCCACCTGCTGCTGCTTGGAGGCAGCGATGGGGCGCAGGCTCTCTGAGGAGCCGCCACACAGGGCTCGCCGCCCACCTTCACTTCCTGATGGTAGAGCTGGGGGGAGGGGCTTGTTCCCCTGCAGTATCTGTTCTGTGAAGTTTGTTAAATGTAAGGAAAGCTTAAATTCCGTATCTTTAAAAGAGAAAATCTTATTTAACCCTTTTGTGTTCTAGATTTACTTACACACATAGCCTAGAGCTCAGTTTTAGTTTTAACATTGTGAAGATATTAAAAGAATCTTGTAACTTTATTCTTTTTTCTCCTGCTGAAAAAAAATTAAACCAATCATATGAAAGCTTGGATTCCTCTGTTTCGCCCATTCTCCTATGTGCCTCCGGGATAACCAGAACAATAGTGAAAGGTCTCCCTGCCTACAGCTTTGAAGAGATGGGGCCTCTTGTGTGCCGAGTCCCTCTGCATTGTCTGGGCGTCATGAGCCCAGTAAGTGTCCAGGCTGAACAGCTGCCCCCCTGATCTGTTGAGTGGTTCTGCCTTGGGAGGCCGTGGGGCCGGGTCCAGGGGAGGTGCGTCTGCTGGGCCAGTTGCTAGAAAGCGAGGTTACGTGTCTGGGGCAGATGGGAAGAAATGAGCGCCAACACCAGGCTCCCCAGGTTTGTGTGGGTCCTGGGGAAGAGGGGTTTTAGCTTTTCTGTGACCCACACCCCGCCTAAGGAAGGGCCCAGAGGGTGGAGAAATGACATCTCCCCGAAGGGAGGGTCAGCGTGATATATTTGCTCTGCGAACTCCTTGGTGTAGAACAGTGATTTTTAATCTCTTCCACCTCGTGGCACACATAAACTAATTATTAAAATTCTGCATCACACCAAAAAATTTATTTTTTCCAATCTGACAGGAAAGAAATAGGTATAAGTGTGATCCACTCACACCACATGGCTGCTATTGTGTTTGCTGTTATTTTATTTTTTTTAAACAACCTAAAGGGAAAGAGATCAGCACCCCTGACAGAGTACTTGGGTGTTGCCCAGGTACTGAATGTGTTAGAATCCTTGTGGCACCGGTTGAAAATCACTGCTGTAGAGGATACACTTAATATGTCTGAGGATGTTTAAAAACATTTGGTGGGAAGTGGCAAAGGTGTGGCAGCCCTCTCCACCACCTTTAAGGCAGAAGTCATGGCCACACAGTTGTCATGACAATGATGAAGAATCCTGAGAGGAAATCAGAGGTGCAGGGTGGAGGTGAACCAGGTGGCAGTGAGCTCAGGGGTCTTCTGGCTTTGGAACCCACTTGGCCTGGTGAGAGCCAGTGGGACCATACCCCCTGCTGCCTTGCCTCCAGTCACTGCCTCCTGGCTTTGGGAAGAGAAGGAGGGCCTTCTGGTCGGGCAGCAGGCGGAATAGGAAGTCTGGGGCTGGAGGTCAGAGTGGGACGTGGTGGTCAAGGCGGCAGTCAGCCACTCTGGGGCTGAGAGAGCCCTCGCCGCGGAGAAGGGAAGACGCCAGACGGGCACCGGAGCAATAGGAAAAGCTGCAGAGGCCTCAGAAAATTAACCTCCTCTGCAGCCATTCTCAGAGCTTTCTGAGGGAGGACTCCAGAAAAAGAGAATCAGAGAAAGATGGGGAAACAGGAGAGAGCGAGAAGGCACTGCCCGGGCGCGGGCCAGGCCCGCAGCGCCCCATCCACACCAGGCGGGGTGCCGGGCCTGCGAGAGGCTCTGAGTCTGAAAGTGTCAGCACTTGATTTACGCTTCTATCGCTGGGTTTGGATATGAATCTTAGATAGAAAATTACACAAACAAAAACAGACAATTTATTGCAAAACAAAAAAATAGGAAGAGGAACCATAGACCCCGCATGACTTAGCTGTGAATAATATCGAATACAAATAATGTAAGCACATATAAATAACAGTGAGTGTTGCTCTGGTAAAAATTGATGCTGGAACTCTGTGCATATATTTGTGGAACGTGTAAGAGGCCAGGTTGCCATTGTCCACAGGAGGAAGTCAAAAGTGTCTCAAATTTAGAAACGTTAGTGGAGTAGAAAAAAACAAAAGTCCACTCATTTTCTTTGGAGTGGGGGATGGAAATGAAGTCAGCTTTACATTTCCTGCTCCTGTGACTATACAGATGTATAATGTTGATTTTTAAAATTCAAATTAAAAAGAAGAGACAGCCCTCTGAGGTCAGAGCCCAGTGTGTCCTGGCGCCCCCCCCCCCCGAGGGGGGTGCACCTGGGTTCCCGCCGTGCTGGGTGGCACATTGGCCTCGTGGTCAGAGACGTTTTGGAGGATGCAGGTGGTGGGTGCAGTTCATCACAGCATTTGACTCACATTGATCTCGGTACCTTTTTTTTTAAATCAGCACAGCCTGGGACAAGTTGCCCCAGTTCATCGAGCACCTTTTGTGTTTCTTGAAAAACTTCTGGCTGGCCCGAAGGTTCCCGCACGTACGGGCCTCTGTGCTGCGTTGTGACAGCCACCCGGAATCCAAACACCTGCGGGGGTCGCCGGCCAATTTCCTGAGGTTCACCTTCCCCACCTAAGTCCTGTTCCCTGGGTTTGTACATCAGGGTGTTTCTGATCAGTAACTGGAAGGAGTTTGAGGTGCAGAACGAGCCAGGAGGTGGGTGCCTGTGGGCGCTGGGCTGGCTCGTGCCTTGGAGACGCTGCTCCCACTGCCCCGCTCCCAGACCTGTGGCCAGAGCCCAGGCAGGTGTCAGCAAAAGGCCTGCAAAGGAAAACTGACGGGCACCCCTGGCAGGTGTGCGAGGGGGCCTGGGTGGGAAGGTGGTGACAGGCAGCTCCTGGGCTCAAGGGGGTCTCACAGATTTGGCTGATCAAGTTGTTGGCAAACGAGATGCTCCCCAGAATGGGGACTTGTGTTCACACGTGATGGTGACGGAACATCTGGCTGGGTTTGTGGGCCTCGGAGGTAGCCTGGCAGGCGGTTTCACCCGACTCTTCCTTTCTCCTGGAAATGGGATGCGCCTGAGCCTCTTGAGGAAAATGTGGACCTGGGGGCCAGGGCTGTGGAAGGTTTGGGGAGCAGAGGGGCCACAGTGTCAGATGTGAGACTCTGCCACCCCCCTGGGGTGGGAGCTTTGGAATCCACAGGCCCAGGCTCCCCTGGCCGCAGGAGGAGCTGGGCGGGGGCTATCCCGGACTAGGAGGAGGGGGGTCTGCTCCCTGTGGCACGGCACCCAAAAAGGAGAGGGGCGGCGGCCAGGGCGCTCCCCATCCATGCCTTTGGAGCCCTTCAGGCAGAGCTCTGGCTTGGTTCTCACGCAACACCTGCCGCGCACACGGCACCATTCCAGGTTCTGGGGATACCATGGTGACCGAAAGCACGCGGGGAAAGGGGGGAGCAAAATAAGGGAAGTGCAAAGGACATTCCAAGGGGGCGAAGGGGTTAGTTTGCAGGACCTGTGAGGTTTTCTCAGAGATGGGGACTATCCAGGGTTTGAGCTGTGAAGGGACGTGGCCTGGTTGGGGTTTTAAAGAGAATAACAAGGAAAGGAGCGGGGGAGGGAGTGGGAGGCCAGGGATGAGGCCACTTGATAACCCAGGTGACAGGTGGTGGGGGCACCGACCTCGGGGAGAAGAGTAGAGATGAGAGAAGAGACTTCGTGGTTTAGGCTTGAGCCCCTGGAAAGATGGAAATGTCATCACACAGGACTCAGGCGGGAATATGGTGGGGACTGGACAGGGACAGGCTATGCTGGGGTGCCACCTGGACGTGCAGGTGGAAATGCAGAGGAGGCACCTGGATGTGCAGCTCTCGAGCTCGGTGACAGGCCCTCGCTGCAGGTGTGCATTTGTGAGTCACCAGGACACAATTAGCACTTAAATACCCCAGCCCAGCGGCAGTCACTGAGGGGGAGAGGGACTGAGCCTATGTCAGGGACATCCCAGTGTTACAAGGTCCAAGGAGACGGGGAGGCAGAGGAGACCAAGAAGTAGCTGCCAGAGAGGGAAGAAGAGACCGAGGGTGTGGAGTCCTGGCGTGTTTCATGGAGGAGTCCGTGCTGGTCGCACGTTCACAACAACTCCAGTCACAGTGGGCAAAAAGTGGGAGCCGCTCAGGTGTCCCGCCCACAGAGGGATGCGCGGATAAAGGAAATGTAGGACGTGCATACGCTGGAGCCTCAAAGAACTGACATGCGACAACGTGGGTGAGTCTCCAAAACATGCGAAGTGAAAGAAGCCGGACACAAAAGGCCGCATGTTGTCTGATTCCGTTTACATGAAGTGTCCAGAACAGGCACTGTGGAGGTGCTGCTTGGGAACCCAGCATCTGGGGGCTGGCCCCTGGGTGGGGGGACTGTGACCCCTGGCTACAGGAGCTTCCTGGTCCAGGAATTTTGCTGTAAAAGCAGAGAAATGGGCAGTAGTGGAGCGGCTGTGGGGGCAAGAGAGCTTATTTTCAAATAGAGGAGGAATTAGGGTGTTTGTACCAAATGACCCAGTAGAAAGGGAGAAACAGACGACGTAGGAGGGAGGGGGCAGGTGCCTGAGCCAGGGCGTAGTGCCCAGGTGCGGGCCACCAGGGGGCAGTGGCGGCAGGAGCTCGTGGAAGTTTTCCCTCGGGGAAGTAGGCAGCGGGGCGCAGCCGCCTGCCAGGTTGGAGGTGGGATTATGCATGTTCAATGGGCGCTGAGGGGGATTCGCAGGGAAATGCAGTTTTAGCTGGTCCCCTCCCTCACTGAGACCCCTTCCTCATTCCTGCAATGGGCCTTGGCAGTGGGTTCACATGTTCCCGAGGTTTTACAAGGTTTGCAAGGACTGGATACTTGAACTGCAGCTGGTTGAAACTGGCCCCCTTCTTCCCTTCAAACTTCCCACCTGTCACACTTGCTGTTCTGGGAGGTGCTGAGGCCACGTGGGTGTTTTGGGGGCCGGCTAAAGGGAAGTTGGGTTGGGGAGGTAGTTTGGAATCAGTGGGATACCTCGTGGCTTGCAGTCGCGTCCATGTCTAGTTGGGTTACTGATGGTCATCCTGGGGTAGGGACAGCTTCCAGGGAGACTCCAGCAGCCCGCTGTGCTGCCACTCGTTGATCGGGAGGTGCGAGGCCAAGGCTGTGGCAACGTGAACCATGAACACACCGTGCAGGGCCGTGCCCAGGGAGTGGGGGAGTTTCAGGAGGCCAGGCGAGGGGAGATAAGACTTGAAATGTGTGGCACCCAAAGCTCGTCTGTGGGGAATTCTTCAGTCACTGGGTGTGTGAACTTGGAAGAGGAGGACCTGGTTCTCATTCGTCCTGCTCAAACAGCAGTTTGCATGGCAATGCAGCGTGTACCATACTGTGTTCAGCAAAGAGGACGAGAGATTAGGGATTCTTGATGTGTCCTGGAATCTTACAGCTCACACATGAAAGAAACTTGATAACGGTTTCCCCAACAGCTCTAAAAACTCGCGCCTGTGCTGCTGTGAGTTATGAAGATGAAAGAAACTTTTCTAAAGTATCAATAATTCAAAACAAATTTTGATCAGCCATGCTGAGGAAAGATTGAGGACTCTCTCTACTCTTACATGATATTATGGAATCATTATCATATGGCGGCTTCATCAAAGGGACCCGCGGGCAGCGTGGGGCCGCATACTCCAGAGATGTCACGGGAGCGCTGCTGTGTTGCTATTCCAGAATTTTTCAGTGTGTGGGTATTTGTCAACTTTTAAAAATATGTAATGTGTTGTGATATCTCATTCTTCATATTGAACCTAGCTTTGTAGTCATATTTTTTATTCTTTTTCTTTAAGGGGGGCTGTCAAAATGTGTAAGCTTCAGGCCCATGAAATCTGGGACAGTTAAGGAGGCACAAAATGGTCACTGAGGCTCACAGTGCATCTCAGAGGGCTCCTCCCCAGGTCCCTCCCCTGTCCCAGGCTGAGAGGAGGAGCGTGGGTGTCCGCGCAGTCACCTGTGTAGCCATGCACCTGCTCAGGCCAGCTACGGAGTCCTGATGGAAGCAGCAGGGTGCTGACTCACGTCTGGTGTGAGCATCGTGTTGTGTCACGACTGGCTTTGTGAGCAGCACTGCTCTAAGGGAGTAGCTGAGAAATACTCTGGAGATGTCATGATTTTAAAACATGTCCCTAAATCCCTTGACACTCTTCCCATGAAAAAGTGGAGCTCCTCCCCTTGAATGTGGGCTGGCCTTGTGGTGACATGCTTCTAGTGACTGACTAGTACGTGGCAGAAGTGATGCCTGACTCCGGGCTAGCTGTGGAAGGCATTTGATAAAATGTCTGCCCGGCTGTCTCCCGACCGTGTGCCTCAGGAGCTCGGGGCCAACAGGTGAGGAATCTGACTAGTCACACCCACGAGGATGGTGGTGATTGAAAAGTGGAAAATAACAGGTGCTGGCATGCGTTGCCACTGGGAATGTGAAATGGTGGGGTCACTGTAGAAAATGGTTTGGTGGCCCCTCAAAAAGTTAAGCAGAATTGCATCATCCAGCAAATCCACTCCTGGGGACTCACGCGTGTGCACACGTTCACCGCAACTCCAGTCACAGTGGGCAAAAATGGAAGCAGCTCAGGTGTCCACAGAGGGATGTGCGGATAAAGGAAATGTAGGACGTGCATATGGTGGAGCCTCAAAGAAGAACTGACATGCGACAACGTGGGTGAGTCTCCAAAACATGCTAAGTGAAAGAAGCCAGATACAAAAGGCCGCACGTTGTCTGATTCCATTTACATGAAGTGTCCAGAACAGGCCAATGCACAGAGACAGAAAGCAGATGGGGCGCCAGCAGGGTTGAGGGGCGAAGAGAGCAGACTGACGCCCTCATGAGTGCGGTGTTTCCTTTTGAGGTGATGAAAATGTTCTGGACCAGGATACTCTTTGCACAATGTTGTAAAGGCACTAAATATCATGGAATTGTTCACTTAAAATGGAGGATTTTACATTATGTGTCTCTCAACTCAATTTTTAAAAAAGTCTGGCTGCCCTGAGGCCGCCATGCTGGAAGCCCGCGTGGAGACCGAAGTCCCGGAGCCCGCGGTCTGAGGCCCCAGGGCCCTGCTGGATGCTTAATAGTGATGATCAAGGTGGGTCCTTCTCTTTCCACCAGAAGGCACACCCAGCCAGGGACTGTCATCAGGTTCACCTGCTACTCAAGGTGTGCCCACCCCAGAGGGACCGCCCCCTGACGGGCAGGGGCTCACAGGTCGTGGCTCAAGAGGCCCTGAAGGGCTCCTGTTTCCCAAGGGCTCCAGGAAACGCTGGGAGAGGTGCGGCCCGCAGAGTGGAGGAGAGCAGCTGTGGCGCAGCTGGGGCTGGGGCAACGTACCTGGTGATGAAACGAGGTTTTAGGACTGTTTCTTCAGTTAGAAAAATGAAGACAGAAAGGCCTAAGGACCGCTTCAGGCCAGTGGAATTGATGCTAACAGGCAATCAAAACAGTTGGCATTTATCACACACCTACTTCGTGCCAGGCACTGTCCCCACAGCCTTTCACGTACGTAGTTCCTCCTAGCAGCCCTAGGAAGTGTTAACTATTCGCTCCATTTGACAGATGAGAAAACTGAAGCTCAGAGAGTTGCTGGCTGTGTAGCCCACACATCTCCCTGAGCCACGGAGCTTCTCTGCAGGTAACGGGAGAGCCGCTGAGTGGGCCCAGGGAAGGGAGCCGGCACGTCCCCTTGCAGGGTGTGTGGCACCACCTTGCAGAGGCGGTGACACCGGATGAGTTGTTCGTGTGTGTCTGAAGAGACCTGTGTCCTCCGTTCGTACTCTGTGTGTAAATGTCTAACCAGGCCTGCTATGCCCATCTTCCACCAGCTCACGAGTTTCTGACATCCCCTCCTTACACTCCATTCTGTTTTTATTCCTTAAAATATAGATCACTTTGGTCATTGCTTGTGGATAAGATGTATGCTCTTTGTGCCTCATTTGCACACATTCAACTGCCACAGAGACTGCCAGCTGCCCTCCAAACTAGCTGTTGACCATCTTTGACTTCAAAGTCCAAGGCTTTAGATCTTTAAAATGTAAATAGATGAAACAAATAGAATATACTGGGAGCTCTGTGGTCCCAGGTAGGTGAAGGGACAGTGACCAAGTCCTGGGTTGCCGCATCCTGGGTACAGTTACCACGGGCAAGGTTACCAATGGTCACTGGTGGGCAGCTCTTGCCAGTGAGGAACCACTAACTCTGAGGGGTAGGAACAGGCTGTCCTTAAGCCTGGCTCCGCTCCCCAGCAAAATGAAAGCAGTGTGTTAGGAGTGAACATTGGAGAAAGGAAAGCGGGGCTCCCCGGTCCCCACATGTGAGCACACAGCCAGCCTCAGAGATTGTCCCAAAGGTGATCCATTCAGAAAAGCAGATTCCACTGGAATCAGATGCTCCCTAAATTCCCAGTCAGCGTTCAGCCCTCATCTTGCTTGAGCCCTCAGCACATGCGACAACACTGATCCACCCTCCCTCTGGGCTGTCACCACCAGGGGTCCAGGCACAGGCTGTTCCCTCAGCGCCTTTGCTGTCCTTTCTCATCGCCCCGAGCTCCACCTGCAGGGGCACCAGGGCTCAGCCTGGGGCCTGGCTCTTCCCTGCTCTGTGACCTCTTCCTGGCCCCGTAAACACTGGTGGCCCGAGATCTCCACCCCCCACCCCCGCCAGGCCTCTGGGCTCAGGTTTCCAGCTGGTTCCAGGTCTAGGTCAGCATCCCCCCCGAAGGCTGGGCGGGTTGTCAGACCCAGACGCTGTGGGGCACTTGAGAATGCAGCGCGAGCCACTACCTGCAGGGCCGGTGCGGCTGGCGGCATTTTATCAGGTTCCCAGGCGATTCTCATTCATCACGGAGTCCGAGTCCTGCTGCTCTCTAGAAGCCCTCTCCAACGGGCAGAAAGAAAAACACGCTCTGCCTGCCGCCCCACTGACAGCACTCCCCACACCACCCTCAGGCAAAAAAACCTCAGCTCACACCCTGAGCTAAACTGAAATCAACCAGGCCATCCTGACACATTCTGGTTCCCATATAATAAAATTTTGAATATTTCCCACTAACAGAGACTCCCCGTGTTAAGGCACTTTTATCCCTAGCTTTTTACTCAGCTGATGTACAAAGATAAGTCATGACCTTTTGGGCTTTTCCATCTCAGATGGGCTAGTGTGAACCTGACCACCTTGCAAAGTTTGTGTCATTTTCCTTAAATACTCATTGGGTCTCCTGTTTGGTGAGCTGGTTCCTCTGCGGTCCAGCTGCCTTCCCTTCTCTGTGTAACAAACCCAGCATGGCAGCAACTGACCCACCCTCGGCCGGCCTCTCACATCCAGGCTCCCCATGGAGCCCACAAATCCTGTGGATCCTACCCACCTACAGCCCCCACCAGCTTTGTGTCTCACCGGATCCAGATCCAGGCAGCCACCATCTCTCCTCAATTGTTGCAACAAGCCCCCTTCTTGGCTGCTCCCCATTCCCTGCTTCCTGTGGGAATTCTCTCCTCTGCAGCCAACCCCATGTAACCTTTCCCTGGCTCCCATTGCACGCAGAGAGGGACCCAGAGTTCCCTCACGCTCCAGAGCCCTCAGCCATCAGCCTGTCCAGCTCACCCTGCCTCCCACTCCCTGCCCAGCATGGCCTTTGGTTCCCTCCCCCTCCTTCTGGAAGGATCTGGAGGGCCTCAGTCTGATCCTTTCCTCTCAGGGCTCTGCCCAGCTGTCACCTCTGGGAAGCTTCTCTGGACCTCCAACTGGTACCTGCATTTCTGCTGCTAGTCCTCACCTGCACAGGAGCACACAGGGCGTGGGCCACAGGCACACTCTTGCTCTTTCCTGCTTCCTCCCTCTGGAACGTAAGGGCCTTGAAGGCAGAACCTTTGTCTATATTGTCTTCTTTGATCCTTACTAAGTCCCCAGCACTTAGAAATTGGCCAGGCCTGGCGTGGCCTGGCAGGTGCTCCACCTACTGTAGTGAATGACCAGAATGGGGGAGGTAATGGCAGCCTGAGGGTACAGGACGGGGGAGGGGGTGGCAGGGCAGACCCCGTGCTCTGCGGATTTGGTTTTGTCTTGTTCAACACTTACATCAACACATTGCTGAAAATGTTGTCAGTTCTTGACAATAAGAGCTTAGAGGGTAAACACGTGAGGATGACAAAATCAAGTTTCGAAACGGCCTTGCTTGACATTAGGCTCCACTGTGAGCCTGAAACCACCAAATGGATGTTCACCAGAGAAACATCAAGTCCTGGGTTTAGGTCCAGAAAAGAAACTACACTGGTAACACACACCTGCCGATTTGAGCTGTTTTATGTGACCGGCCCAGCAGGAGCCAAGAGCATTCCCATGCTCTGCATTGAACGCCGGTGCCGTGCAGCGCAGGCAGAGCTGGTGGCAGACGCAGTGCAGCTGTGGGCATCATACTGCGCTGGCGCCTCGGGCAAAGGAGAGCCTGAACTGCAGGGGGGGAGGCGTAGGGCCCCCCACAGCCTGGGTCTTGTTCGCTGGTCACGGGGAAGAAGAAAGTCATGGCAGCTGGGGCAGGGCTCAGGGCAGAAATGACAAGGGACTTCGAAGCAATAGAATTTTCTTGCCACCAAAAAATGGCATTGAATAGGCCACCGCAGGGCAGAGAAGGGGTGATGGGGCCTCCACTGCACAGGAGCCTCTCTGCTCTGAGGGGGAAGCACCACAGAGCCGTGGTCCCAGGGGGCAGGTGCCTCTTTCTGTCCTAGAACAAGGCAGCCCTCGGTGCCTCACTGTCCACATGGGTATATGGTGACACTCGGCCCACGTCAGAGGGCTCTGTGTGGGGACTGAGGGTGACGACACTGGCCTGGATGCTGTCTGCCTCCCGTCCACAGGGAGAAGGCAGGGGGAGGGGCAGACAGCCCACTGATACCCAGGGGGCAGCAGAGGGAGGCCCGACTGGCCAGCGGCCGTAGGAGGGGCTGGGGCAGGCGGGCTGTGGAGAGAAGGATGACACGAATTTAGATGGAGCAGAAAGTCATCACTTTATTTCTAAAAGGAAACCCACGGCAGCAGTCTTACAGGCATGAACTTAGGGGTGGTTTTGAACACATGCAGTTTGCATATTTGCTCACTTACATTGTTCCATGACATGAAGAAGCCACAGCCTGCCCTCAAGCCCATTTACGCTCCAAACAGCAACACGGCCTTTCCTGCTGCTTTAGAATTTTGGGCAGAACTCTCAGGGTTGCCCTTCACAGGTGGCTTAGAGGGGCCGCTCCCAGAGCAGGCCCAGCGTGCCACCCCCCCACCCACCCCCGCCCTTTCAGGCCCAGAGACCCCAAAGGCAGAGGAGGTCACATTCTCTGGTGAATTCAGGGTATGCACAGGGCGATAATTGTAGCGCCTGGACCCCTGTCACCCTGAGGCACTCCTCTCACCCCTCCCCACACCTCAGTCCAGAGGCTGAGCCTCAAGCCTCGCTGTCCTCTGGCTTTTCCAGGTGCTGGGGTGGGGGCGTGGCCTTCGGACCTGGGGGATGCGCGGGGGTTGTGGCTCCTGGCCACTCCTTGGGTCGCCTCTGGAGGGAGGAGCTCTGACCATTGGAGCTGCCCTCTCGGGGGAAGAGGCCGGAAGAGGCCGCCCCGATAGGCCGCCCCGATAGGCCGACTCTGTGTCCCCAGCCAGTCCTCTTGTCAGATCTCACAGGCAGTACCCTGTCCCATTGATGTGGGGCCGCTAAATAGGGGCCAGGAAGACCCCGTTGCCTGGGGCCAGTTTACAAGGGTACCCCCACCCCCATCCCACACACACCATGGCGCCCTGGATGCAAGAAGATGTTGGACAGGGTGCAAACTTGGGAAACCGGAGCTACAAGGAGCCACGGGGAGGACCAGCCTGCACCCTGCACTGAAAGCTGAGGCCACACCCCCTGGGGTGGGCATGGTGACCTCGGACAGACTGGTCCTGTCCACCCCAACCCTGCTCAGGAGTGCCCCGCCCCTGGGACTCACAGGGCAGGAGGAGGCTATCGGGTGGTGGATGGACAGACGGTAATCGTCAGCGTCACCCGCCTTCCCAGGGTGTCCAGGGCCCAGATCCCTACCCTGAAGGCCTCTCAGACCTGCTGCCCACCTCCGTCCACACCTCCTTCTCCAGGGGGCCCAGGGCCTCCCCTTCCCGGCTTTCCTCCAGGTGGGGTGGAGCCACTGCACACGGGCTCCCCAGGGGGGCACTTGAGCTGTCCCTGCCAGCATCCAGCAGGGGACAGGTGTGGGCCTCCTCCTCACCTCCTCGGCTCAGGGCTATAAATACTCAGGATACAAATGGTAAATACTCAAGACACTTACCATAAATTACAGGTGGATGATTGTGAGTCTTTAGGCCGCGAGGCCTGTGGGGGAGTATTTCAGTTCTTAAAAAAGAAAGAAACTGAGCCAATAGGGTGGGAGGCCCCCTGAGTCTGGCTTGTGGGGAAGAGGCCGCCCAGCTCAGTGAGCCAGTTGCTGAGGAAACAGATGGCCAGGCCCCGGGCAAGGGTGACTCCGAGGCAGACAAAGGGGAGGGCACCCTTGCTCCTCCTGCTAGGTTGAAACATTATTCCATGAGCATTATTTCTTTGATAATTTTTAAATGAGTAACTTAAAAAAGGCCAGTTCTATTCTAAAAAGTGTATACTGTGCGGAACTCATCCGCCCCCCTGTGTGCCTGCTCCCTACTTCCCCAGTGGAGGCAGGTCCCAGCCCCCATCAGTCCAGCACAAGGTCCTGCCTGGGGTTGGGGGCGTGTCTGGGCTCACAGTCAGCCAGTCCCACGGAAGCCGGCAGAATCCCCCGTCCTCCCTCCTCTGGTACATGGAGGGGCCCAGCTGCGGCACACAGGGAGCTGGGCCACCCTCCAGCCAATCCCTTCTCATCACCTTTTCCATGCATTGTCATACCTCCAGGGCCTCAGAATCCTGTCCAGTAACCAGGTATGATGGGGTCAACTCCGAGGAGAAACAAAAGCATTCAGGTTGCCCTGTGTGCTGTCTAAATCATCCCCTTCCCCTTTTGCCACAAACTCCTGAACAAACAACAGGCACCAGGAGGACTTCTAATTTAATATTATAATAATAAAAACCATGGTGGTACAGAACCATGAACTGCATTTTAAATTTCTAGGGCCACTAATGAGCACTGAACTCCTGCTGGAGCTGCTGTCAGGACAAGCACACAGAATCGATGGCTGCAGCTGCAAAAATAAATGGAGCCTGGCCCGGCCTGCGGCAGCCACGGCCACAGGCAGCCGCCAGGCCCCAGGCCACCTCCGCAATGTGGAGGGACACGCCACACACACACAAGGCAGCGTTACACCGAAAACACGGAGAAGCAAACACTAATGAAGAAAAACTCCTGGAAGGAGACAAATTTAATTTTCCCTTTACCCTTTGACACTTTTCTATTCTGTCCAAAGGGAGGTTCTTAATTGAAGTCCGCAACGGGAAACTATCCCTCTTTATTACCAAGTGGCTTCAACACACAGGATGCTCTGCTTTTTATCACAGATTATACCTCCCTTTTCCCCCTGCGTCTCTGGAAAGGATAAGCAATTCCAATTTTGTTATCTTCTAAATTAAAAACAAGGTGAAGTTGACTGGGTTGGAGCTGTCTGCACAGCAGTTTAACAATTGGGGCGACAGCATAACTACTGAGCAATTTTTCGCACAATTCAAAAACTCATTTTATTTTTTTGCCGAAGAATCAGTCTAACAAACACATCCCACTGTTGCTGAAAATAATTTCTTTTCCCAATTCTTCTAGGAATAAAACACTTTAATGTATTTGTCATTAAATAAGATTTAAAAAGTGACAATTTTAAGAGCCTGGGCTCATGGCTCTAAAATCAGAAAACAGAAAAAGGACTGATAATACGGAAAAACAAGCGTGTGTATGGATGGTTGTGTGTTATACTATTACACCTGTCCCAGGTCGGCAGCCTTTAAGGCTACCTCGACCAGGGCGCCAGTCTCGTTGGGCACAGGCCCCGCCCAGCACGCACGCCCCGCCCAGCACGCTCAGGGCTGCCCCAACCGGCCCTCCAAGAAGCTGCCAGAAGGCGATTTTGAAAGCTTTCCCCAAAATCCCTAATGAAGTTTGCTTTTTACTCCTAAAAAACAAGCAAACAAAAGATGTGAAATGAAGAGCAGCGGGTTCTGGCAGTGAGCTATTTCTTGACCTGGGTGGTGGTTACAAAGCTGTTGTTTTAGTTTGTGATTGACAAACATCACAATAAAAGGCCAGAGGTCGCAAGCATCCCTCTGTCCACCTCTGCTGCGGGTCCAGCTTCGCCTGACCTTTCCTCAAACCGCACACCACCCAGGCGGTGCCCTCACAGAGGCGGAGCCGCACCTTCCCGCTGCCAGCGGACAGAACCCACCTCCGCTGGGCTGAGGGCTCCGAGCGTCTGGAGACACCTTCAGCTGCGTGCCGGCCCATCTTGTCATCCGCAGCCCCAGTTAGCTCCCTTGGCCTCTTTACGGCTTCAGGACATTTTGGTCCAGTTGGCCACAGGGGACAAGTCCTCCGCAGGCTCAGCCAGGGTTCTGGAGAGAGCCAGTCGTCTGGGGACTTTCCACGGTTCCCCACTCATCCCTCATGCCCTGAAAATCCAGGCCCCAGTCTAAGTCTGTCTGCTGTGACACAGCGTGAGTGGGGTCTCCGGCCCCGACCAGCAGGCCCTGGCCCAGCCAGTGCACAGAAAGAACCCCTCCTGCTCCCACATCAGAAGGCCCATCAGGGAAGGCAAAGCCCCGAGCCTGGTCCCAGGAGGCAGCCAGAGCAGGATTCGCTGGCCTTTGTCAGCGTGGGCCAGGGGACCTGCGGGAGGCAAGCTGGTGGCTTCGGGGAAGGTCAAAGTGGAACCTCGGTGCATAGCGCCTCTGCTGCTGTCATGTTATCAGACTCAGTCATCCTTCCTTCCTCTTACCCAGTAACACACATACCTGAAGTGCAGGAGGAGAGGGGGAGGGAGACAAACTCTGTTCTCTCAAGACAGACCTAGGGCAGGGATCTGGAAGGTGCAAACTCCAAAGGAAATTCCCAGGAGACGGGGAGGAGGTGGGCCTGGTGGGGAGGGCACTGATGTGGGTCTAGAGCTGAGGCTTCTGACGCAGTCTGTTGCCCTTCGGATGCGAGGCCGAGTGGCCGGGTGGCATTTAGTACCTGGCCTGGGACGGTGAGGTGTGCCGCGTGGGCAGAACTGACAGACCCATCACCAGCCCACCCCACAGCCCCGCCCACAGGGTGGCCTCTGAGCCCGGGGCTCCTCTCTGAACAGGGGACGTCAGAGTTTAAATACAAGCCCTTCAGTAGGTGACCCTTTCAAAGCATTTGCACTGCGCCCTTGCTCTGACCTCTCCGGCTGCTCAGTGACGGCGCGCGGCTGGAAGGAGTGCTGAGTGGACAGGAATTCCCCAGCTAATGGGCAGGCGGCCTGGGGCTGGAGGCTGACGGAGGGCGGCCACCCGCCGCGAGCGGGCAGCATCACCACTGGCTACAGGAGCCTCCTCCAGTTTTCAAATGCCTGGCACTCTCAGGGGTCCTGCTCATCCCACGCAAGGGCAGGTGGGTGGGGATCAGAGAGTGAGGGGGCAGGGAGATGGGGAGCCCCGTGGCTTTTCCTCCCACCTGCACTCACACCGGAGACAGGCTGCTGGCGAGTCCTGCGTACGATGCTGCCCTATTTCAGTCGTCACCCAGAACTCAGCTACATGAGGAAAGAAGTTAGTTATCCCATTGCTCTTTGTATACCCACAATCAATGTGTCTTTACGACACTGGGAACGACCCCCTGGAAGCCCCAGCCCCGCTCTGAGCAGGTCACAGGGCGTGGAGCTGACCGCCAGCCAGCAAAGGGAGAACTCTGCAGATGTGCAAACAGCAGCAGGAATCTGATAGTTACAAAGGGACAAAGGAATGGGAGTGACTAAGGAAGAGGGTCAACAGTGCCAGGTGAAGCTGGGCAGTCAGATGGGATCATTTCAGTGAAGATTAGGAGGAAAGCATCTTAGAACTGCTTTTTCTTCAATCCCTGGTTGAGTATTGGGATCTGGGGAACAAACATGGCAACCAGCGAACACTGCACCGCATGCAAAGGCTGGATTTGTATTCCTATCACTACTAGCCGGCCTCCCTGCCTGCCCTGGGCCAAACTAGCGATTTGAGGACAGGTCCAGCACAACTGAGAGCTGGTGCATGTTTATACACACAGATTTCTGAACATTAAATTAGCAGGTGGCATAATAATAATTTCCTTGTCAACCTCCCAAAGGCTGGATACACTTCAGGAAGGACAGGTCAATAACCCAGCGTTCGAGTGCTTATTAACTCCAGTGTCCACAGGTTGTGTGTTTTGTTGAACTTCCTCAAAAGAGTTTTCCTGTCACAATGAGCTGCACGTGTGCCGCACTTAGGAGCTAGGCACATGCCTCTCGCTCCACCCCTCTCAAAACTAAGGAAGGAAAGTTACAGCGTCAAAGGGATTAAAACAAGTGATTTGCTGTTTGAGCATTTCAAAAAGATCTGGAACACACATGATTCAGCAAATGGAGAATAACTAAAAGAAATAAAAAATCATTTGGTTGCCAGGGCGATGTGGAAACCCATTTCCTAAAGGTACTAAAGCCCGGTCCGTTCTCCTCCATTCAAGAGTCACACGCCGTTTCTTCTCCCGACACGCCTGTCTGTTGCTTCCTTTGTGCCCTTGCCTGGGTTAGATGAGAGAGGTAGGGTGTTAATGGCAGACTGATGAAGATTGAAGACCCATTTTCTCCCCCTGGAGACCAGCCTGATTTGAACAAATTGAGGAGAACAAAGCAGCCCCTTCCTGTCCTTGGGAGCAAACCTGTGTCTGCGTTTGCAGCCAGGTCTGCTCCTGCCTGGAAGGGGGGAGGGGCCGCCAACAGAGATCCCTGCTCAAGAGGACACCAGTTCCTGCTGCCATCTGGGCCCACCGGGTCACTGCACATCAGCGCCCCCTTTATTGGTGCTGCCGGCTGGATGAGCGAGAGTTGGCGCCTGGGCTGGAGGGCAGCGAGCTGCCGCTGGGGGCCTGCAGGGCGCGGGGCTCCAGCTGCTGACCGGCCGGGCCGGTGTCCCCTGCCCCTGATTCCTCGCTGTTTTCCTCTTTCTGGCTGCTCTGCTGCTCCGGACACTCAAAGTGGACACAGTGGAACACCTGGTGAAAGAAGGCAAAGACCCGTGAGTGACAGGCCAGTGTCCCAGCCTGGAGCTGCCACGAATCCAGGCTGGGACTGTCGTGCCCAGCTCTGGATTAAAGGGAGTCCTTCCTGCTCCCCTGCCCTCCACGCCAGCTCCCAGCAGCAACGGGCTGCCACAGGAAGGTCGTAGACACATTTCAGGGTAAAAGAAGATGGTCGGACTGATGGGCTAAAAGTTACTGCAGGATTGGATTCCTGTAAAATATTCTCACTGGATTCTTCTACTGTTGGTTACTTTAGTCTTGGGAGTGCTTCTTTTTAATTAGTTAAATAATTCTTGCATTTGGCAGTTAGGTTAAAAGTCAACAGGGCAATGTTGACTGTGGTAATGGTTGCACAACTCTGAAGGTGCTAAAAACCACTGAATCGCACATTTTAAATAGGTGGCTTGTATGGTATGTGAATTACCTCAATACAGTTGTTTAAAAAAAGCCATGGGGGGTCACCCCAGGGGAGGACCCAGATCTGTCTTCAAGGGTGTAAACAAGCCCCTTCCCCTCCAACTCCTGCATCCTCGGGAAGAAGCTCTGAGGCATAATTATACGCTGGGGAGGGGACATCACCCTGATATGGCGCGGGACCAACCTGGAACAAATGCTCTCACACGGTAGAGCCAGCCACCAGACCAGAGCCAGGGGACGTTTGCCTCCTGTGTTGCCGTGGAGTGTTTTTGGGCTCTGTGCTCCGTGCTGGGCCAGTTCTTGCGCAAATGGCACCCGCAAAGCACGGCGTCAGCCAGCACAGGGTGAGCCACGGCCCTGACCTTGAGAACACCCAGCAAGGGCGGGTGGGGGAGGCTGGTCCCAGTGCGACAGGCCCGGTGTGAGGCGGGAGGTCTCGCAGTGTGTGAGCTGGGCGTGTGCGGCAGAGCGGCTGTCAGAGGTGGGCCTTTGGGGACCTGCACCACCCCAGGCACACATGGAAGCTCCCGTCTCATTGGACTTCCAGCTGTCGCTCCAGTGCCTGTCCTGAGCTCTTTGCAGAGGAGAACTCACGCCCTCTGCAGTGGTGGTCTCTAGTCTGCGGTTCACCCAGACTGCTTTCCAGGGAGCATGCTGGGAGCTTTAAGAAAATGAATTTCCAGATCCTCAAATTCTGTATCTTCTAAAACTGCCTGAGAACGTGACTGCATTCACAACACTCTCCCCACCTCACAGAAGAAAAACACACAGCCCTCGCCTCCCTCAGCAGGCTGTGCGGGGCTGGGGCACGGCCTCCCTCGCCCTGGTGGGCACTGCTGGGCACAGCCTCCCTGAGCCCTCGGCCTGGACGCCTCCGTCCCAGGTCATGAGGGGGAAGTGGCCTGAGTGAGATCTTCTGAATTCAGACCTGAAGAGTATTCACAACTCATGTAACTTTTAAAAATCTAAAGAATTTTTCCAAAATTATGAAAACATTTTCAAAGATACCCATGGATATAAGTTTTCCAGAATGACTTTTGCATTTGCTGTGCCTTGTTTAATGGGTTGGGTAAAATCTGTTTTAGTAAATCATGTCATCAGATATTTATTCCTAATAATTAGTTCTCATCTTTCACCTTGTTTATTTTTTCTACCTCACATTAACAAAGTAACTATATTTAATTTTAAGAAATATTTTATTTTTGAACATTAAAATGTTTAAAAGATTAGATACATGTTTTTCCAAAGCTCCTTTAGGAGATACACAAACAAAATGTTAGAAAGCCACCGCTGCACTTCGGAGACTTGGCGCCCTTGCCAGAATTCCTTTTAAAGTTAATAGGCAGCACCTGGGGGAAGGAGCGGACGTGGTAGAAGTGTTCCAGGCACAGGGGGTGACACGGAGGGGACACCGGGGAGGAATGGTGTCTGAGCAGCAAACCAGACCACGGGAGAGGGGCACTTGGGCGGTGGGCCTGTGAGGGCTTTGCCGCAGGAGCCCTCCATGACCTGCTGGTGCTGTGGAGACCGCTGGGCTGGCCTGCACATCAGCTCCGACACAAAGGTCCTGGCCTCAGGGGCGTATGCTGGTGGCGTGGCACCTGGATGTTTGGGAGGACACTGCTTGAGGGAGATGAGCTAGGGCCACTACGGCTTCTTCAACCAAGAGGTGAGAGCTTTGAGCAGGAGGCCGCAGAGACCAAGAAGAGTTCATGAGGTATTTAAAGAGAAACACAGACGATCTTGGTTACTCGTTAGAGGTGAGGTTTAGAGGAGTGGGATCCATCCAAGAGGTCCCAGCCTTCAGGCTGATACGGGGTATGGGCTGGCACAGGCACAGGAGGGCCGCACAGCTCGCCAGGGAGGAGGGGCCTGGAGGACCCCAGCTGGAGGCAGAGGCGTAGATCTGTGAGGGGGCAGCGGGGAGAGATGAGGCCTCAGCTGGAATGAGATTTTTTTTTTTGAAGGATTTTATTTATTTTTAGAGAAATGCAAAGGGAGGGAGAGAAACGTCGATATGCAAGAGACACATCAACTGGTTGCCCCTCGCATGCCCCCAACTCGGGACCTAGCCCACAACCCAGGCATGTGCTGTCACTGGGAATCAAACTGGTGACCCTTTGGTTTACAATCCACTGAGCCACATCAGCCGGGGCTGGAATGAGATTTAAGGGTGAGTTCCAGCCCCTGAGGGTCCCAAGGGCCTGAGAGAGCCTTAAAGAAACTGGTGTGCTGGGCCAGTGATGCGACAAGAACAGAGGCTGGGGGAGCCACCCGACCAGCAGTGACTGGGGCTGGGAGATGAGGGGGAAGACCAGCCCTAGAACCGAAGCTTCCTGGACAAATTCCTGGTGGGGCCCAGGCGCTCCACACGGCACTACCTCATCCCGAGGCTTTCTGCCTTTGATCCCCCGGCTCCTCCTATGCTAGTCAAAGGCCCTGGATAAGTACAATGATGTAAAGCTGTGGTTGAACTTGCAATGCTAAGGCTTAACTGTAAGGGAGTAACCTGTTTGTACTGATATGCTTGTAAGGGGCTGGTGGCTGCCTGAAGCCAGTGTGAACAGTGTGAAAGGAAGCCATGTGCCACAAAGGCATGGCCACGCTCTGAGCCCAAGAGAGCGGGACACGCTGCGGCCCTTCCCCAGCCACGCAGTGGCCCAAAGGAGAACGCAATCCTTTGCTTCCTTGGGGAGGGGTCCAGCCAGGGCCGTGTTGGCTCCTTGAGGGCCACTGAACTTTGGATCCACCCATTTTTGCTGAGTCTGCTCCTGGATAAGGGCCCGTCTGTTGGGGAGAAGGCACTGGTAGCCTCGGTGTGGGCAGGATGCAGGGCAGGGCTGCTGGACACCCACCTCTTTCCCTGAGGGAGGACCAGGCAGAGGAGATGGTGGGGGGCTCAGGAGGTAAGGCTGCGGCAGGGAGCAGGAGGGGCCGCCCACTTCCACCCGGAGCTCTGCACTGCCACAGCTGAACAGGGACATGCACACAAAGTGTGCACACAAACACACGCCAGGTATGCATGCACCACGCGCACATGCACCACACACACGTGACATACACATACCCATCTATTGTAGAATCAAATTCACAAAGACAAATGTGGTATCAACTGTGAAATCATACTTAAAATATAAATTCTGTGCTTACCTTCCTATATTTTCCATATTCCTACCCCTCATTTATCTACCACTGTTTCAAATTTCACATTTCAAACTCTAATATTAAGACTAAGGGAAGCATATGCATCTTCTGGTCTGTTCTCTTCATCTTGGCAGAGACCGTTTTCTCTCGGGGTGACCCGACTTCTCTCCTTAAAGCTCAGGCCTTTGCTGTCCTCGCCACAGCGCTTCCTGTGGACCCCACGTGGCAACTGCCCGAGCTGGCCCTGTCTCTCCTTCTTTGTCCTTTCTTTCCTTCCTCTCTTTCATTTTCATCAAATTGCCCTCTTCAGGCCCACCTGCAGGTGCCTACCTGTCAAGAGCCGGATGGGAGGCCCGTTTATGGAGATTTAAAAACTGTTTGAGCCCTCAGCTCTGACCAAAGCTGCACAGGGTAAATTTGAAAATCTTCTCCTAAGTGGTAACATTAATCTATGTTTCTCCATTGGCTTCACCCTCTTTAAGCATCTGAAGTGACAAGACCTTCTGGCGGGTTATCAATAGTCTCTCTTGCTTCATGAACAGCCTCCCTTCCTTCAAGCATGGGACAGTTAGCGGACATGCCCAGACACGCTTTTGCTGAGTGGCCCGGGCCACCCTCCCAAACACAGCTCTGCCTCCTTACGTCCCACCGACGCTCTCACTGCTCCTAGAGCTGCTGGTAAGCGAGCTCACAGCCTGTCCCCTTCCTCATCACACCCAGCCATGCTTCGCCTCCGCGCCACTGTCTCCAGCTTCTCTGAACACGCTGCATTTTTTCTGCACCTTTCTGAGCTCCTTATCCTCCCCATCATATTCTTTACTCAGTTATTCGTGTAATCCTCATGCTCGTGTGCTTGTTGATACCTCCGGAGGCCGCTCCTCTGGGCTCCAGGCTGATGCCGCCCTGAGGCTGCACTGGCTGACATCTCTCCTGCTCCTTGTTGCCTTCCTCAAGCACTCCCCCTCTAGTGTCCACTGGGTTTTCTCTCCTTGTGCTCTTGTGAGCATCTCTTCAGCCTCTAGATTTCCAGGTGAGCTCTTCCCAGACCTTCCTGGGAGGCTTCAGGGTGCCTCCCATGTGCAGGCCCAACCCGCCTCCTGCCTCTGTCTGCCGGTCCATGGGTCCCCATCTGACTCAAGGACCACGCGTGGTCGTCCTTTTTCCTGCTCTGTGCCTTGCACAAGAATAAACAAATCAATAAAAATCCAGGATTGAAAAACAAAGTTAATTCCCAGTCAGAGCACATGTCTGGGTTGCAGGCCAGCTCCCCAGTAAGGGGTGTGTGAGAGGCAACCATACACTGATGTTTCGCTCCCTCTCTTTCTTCCTCTCTTCCCGTCTCTCTAAAAATAAATAAAATATAAAAAAAATTAAAAAGAAAAAAGAAAAGAAAAACAAAGTTAAAAAAGATCTCAGTGTGTCCGGGCTCTGACTAACGGCTGGTTCTTTAGAAACATCCCCAAAAGTGACACTATCAGAGGGGCAGGTGGCTTTCTGCCCTGCACTGAGCTGGTAAAAGCCTGGGAAGACAGGGTCTGCAAGGAGCACTTAATAAACAAAGGTTCAGCTGCCTGACTCTTGCTGCCTCATTCCTGGAATCACTCCCACTTCTCTAACTTAGTGACGTTAACTGCGCAACTGCCTTTACCCATGTGACCAGCCTATTTTAAAATAACAGTGCAAACGGCTGCTAGTCCCCACACACCTAACAACACCAACGGCAAATCCCCACTGGCTGTTTTGGTTTTCTCCTCTGCGTATTTCTCCAGAAATCATAACCATTCCTCCCCTACACCACAGGGCTTACGGAAGACCCTTCCATCTAAGTTGGGGGAAACTGGAGGCCCTTGGAAGTCCCAGCTGCTACCTGCCTGGCTAAGCTTCCTGGGACTCTGGGTGGGCACGCTGCGACTAGGGAGAGATGGCCAGACATGAGGACCGAGGCCATCACAGAGCCATGCTTCAGTCTGTGACCCCGGAGCCGCAGGAGCATCACTAAAGGACCAGCTAACTTTAATGCAGGCTCTGCCAGATTCAAAGGCAATGCACAGGAGACGGTTATCTTTATTGAGTCACAGAGGGGGAGAGTGTAGTGGGTGTCTGAGTGAGCAGGCTAAGGGCAGGCAGAGGCTGGAAAAGGGCTGGCGCCTCCATGTGCCAGGCACAGAGGCCAGAATGACGGTGACCTGCGCAGCAGGTGTGGCCCAAGGAGCTGGATGTGTGAATGAGGTTTGAAGGTCAGGATGTCAGAGCACGTTTATTCATTCATTCCACACTTAGGAGGCGCCTCCTACATGCTCCATGGTGAAAGTCCTGGCCTCTCAGGGCGCACCATCCAGTGAGCGAGCAGGGAACTCTGGGCCTGTGGGGAGCTATAAGGGTGCGGAGATGTCTGAGCTGAGTCGGGAAGGTCAGAGCGGGGAGCCCTTAGTGTAGAAAGAGAGGGGAGACCACTGTAGATTCTCAAGCCGAGGGCGACGACAAAATAGGAGGTGTGGGGTAGATGAGAGTTGGGGCAGTGGAAGCAAAAGGCCACAGCCCAGCCGGGGCGGGGCAGCGGGGAGAGGGGAGCACAGCGAGAAACTGGCCCGGATCTGGGCAGGGAGCTGGTCCTCTGGAGGGAGGAGACTCTTAAAAAAGGATATTTCTTAAATTTAAAATTTTACAAAAGGGATACCTGTATATAGTGACAAATATTATGTGTCCAAAGAAAGTAGGTAACGACAAACACATAAACTTCATGTAAAAAGAAAATCATTATAGTATAAATGGGGCCACTTTGGCATGGAGCTGGAGCTGCCAGCCCAGAGGAAGCGCCTGGCACTCCTTCTGCCTCCAGCATCTGGGATGTTAAAACAGGGCAAAGTAACCTTTTCACTGGGCCCAAAGCAACATCGTGCCCCGGAGAACTGTTTGCAAGGATAACATGAAAACAGATACTATGACTACGGACTGATGACTACAGGCTGAAAATGTGAAAATTGATTAGAATTACCATCACTATGTTATCTTTACCAATGGAAATGCCTTCCTTCTATTAATGTAATTGTTCCCCTTCCTTTTCTCACAAATACCATTGCCTTTGTCTCCTAATTGGAACACTATTTGGGTTTCTGCCTGAAGCAATACTTCCCTAATAGCTATTCTTTGATCTCAAATAAATGCCTGTTGCCTTTCACTTTGAAAGGCCTTTTATTTTTAGGTGAACACTTGAAATCCCCTGATGCAGAATTTAGCAATTTGGGATAAACAGGAAAGACTCATTTTTAAATGAAGAATAACACAACTTGATAACTGGCTCAGTAAGACCGAGAGGAAAGAAAGGGCCCACAGAGACTCTAGATTCTTTGGGAGGAGATGCTGGCAGGCTGCAGCGCCACAGAGGCGACGGCAGCAGGGTCCCCGGGGCCGGGGGGTGGGGGGACTCCGCGCTCAGCCAGCCACCAAGGACCTGTGCTCCTCTTCAGGTCCTTTCTCTGGTTTGTTCTTGAAACTTTGATGACCTCACTACGCAGGAACACTGACCAGGCACCACACCTCCCAGCCCAGCAGGGGAGATGGCAGCGGGAAGGAGGGAGGGCCGAGGAGCCCAAGCTCACACCCACCTCCCTCGGTGGGATTCAACCTCCCGGCAGCGCACTCCCAAAGCCTGTGCTCTCTCTGTATCTGGATGCCTCCTTCACACAGAAAATTCTAATAGCGTTATAATAGGATCGTGATCGGTAATCCCAGAAATAATTTTGCCTGGAAGGGGGAGGTTAGGGAAGGTCAGGGAGGAAGAGGCATGTAAACGAGGCCATGAAGGGTGGGGAGGCCGACAGGGAGGGGAGCGGCCTTCCAGGTAGAAGAGGCGAAGGGAATACTCCCAGTTAGAGGCCTGGGCCCTGGCATCTCGCTCCTGCAGCCTGTCCCCCACCTGCCCTGCGTGCTGTGAGAGGCTCTGCTTGCCCCTCCACTGAACAGTGTGCTGGCTCAGTCATCTCAGCTGACGATCCAGCCCACCAGCCTTGCACCTGACACGGCACCAGTGCAAAGCCAACAGTGGCCAGGTAACCTCACCATCATCTTGTGCTGGGTTAGGGTTTCTTCCCTCAGGCTGCCGGGCACCTTTGTATGTGCACCCATTGCTAATGGGCACCCGGAGAGGGGGCCTGCAGGCGGTCCTGAAAATGTTCTTGGGAGCAAGCGTGGAAAGTAAGCCTGTCCTGGACAAGCTGGCCCCTTCACTGGTGGCCATGCGGTGGGGCTGGGCCCCAGAGGAGGTGCATGCAGGGAGGGGGTGCGGTGCCTCTGCTCTTTTCACAGGAACCTGGAGGAAGCAGCTGATGTCTTGGAGGAGTCATCACTACCACACACCTGCGGGCCTCCCTCTCGGTGGCACAGCCAAGTCCTGAGTTTCTCTTCTCTCAGAAGATTTTGTGATTCATTTTCTTTCCTCTGAACCTTCGTAACACGGTAATACACCTCGGAAAGGATGTGACCAAAAGTGAATGAGGCATACAGGGCAGAGTCCCCCTACTGATTTATGCAAAACCATTACCACTGTCCCCGCATCGTTTTCCTTTCCCCTTTTCAGCAATCATGTATCCCATTCGCCTGTTTGATTGCCATGGCTCACAAAGGGGCACCTTCGCTGAACCGGCTTCAATGGCCTCTGGATCTGTCCCCTGAGAGAGGCCAGCTAATGTGGAATGTGGTCCTGTGTATGAATCCGCCACAGCCTCAGCCACCACCCGGTGCCCTTTTTAAGCTGCCGTTCAGCATCGGTTTGCCTTGCCTCCCCGGGGCCGTCCCTCTCAGCACGCCTGAGGCAGTCCGGGGTGCTCTTTTCTCTTTGAGCCCGGGACAGGACGCACGCAGCTGGAGCGGCCCCTTCTTGGTGATCAGGTTGATTCCTTCATCGGCGCTGTCTGCGCCTTTCTTTACAGGGGTCCCCCAAGCACTATTTGTTCGACATGCCTTCAAGTTTTTTTAAAGCATAGAAGCCTCTGCTAATTTTCCCATGCTGGCCAGGAGTCCAGTGTGAACTACAGCAGAAATTGGGAAAATTTAATAAATGGTGATCAATGACTCTACTATCTTGCTTTTCTGGTTTCTCCTGAGTAATTTTTACAGGCTGCTTTCACACCAACCAATACAAACAGGATTTCTGATCCAAGCTTTCAATCTACGTTTACACGGTGACGTATCTCCATAACAGACACTTACTTCTCAGTGGTGCTTGCCCATAAGTCAGACACAAAGACATGGCTTCTGAGTTATACCACCCTGAGGGCTTCCTATGTTTCTTTCACACGTCAGGCACGGCAGCGTCACACACCCACTCGGCACGCAACAAACAACTGATCCTGATGGTGGTGACATTAACTTCTTTCTTACACTCCTCTCAGGAGCAGAGGGATGCTCTACAGACTGTTGGGATGTACTATTTTTATCCCTTTGAAAATGAAGGCCAAGAGTTTCCAACAACCTATCCCTTTTTATAAACCAAAGTTTTATATATGGACAGCTGAACAGTCTAAAACATTGTTTTCAGGTAAGGAATCTGCTTCAGATTGTGAGCAACACTTGTCAGTATTTTTTAGGGTGACAGGAAATCCAAATAGTTTTGCTCAGGTATTCATTCCTAATAGTTTCTCGGTGACACTGCTTACATATAACAACAGTGTTTTAACTTTCCAATGTCACTTTCCCATATTCACATAGGCCAGAGCACCCACAAATAACTAGAATTCCATTGCTTGGAAGGTTCTGGAAAATGAGCCTTTCCAATACTACTCCCCTAGGCGGCCCTGGAATTCCTGATTCCATTTTTTATGCATGCACATTTCCAGAGTTGCAGGGAGAGCAATTCACTCACTCAATCAACTGGGCCCCAAAGTGATAGACAGTATCTTTTTATTTTCAAAAAAACAAAAAGAGGAAAATGTTCTAGTTCTGGGAGCAAATTTGGTGGGCGTGGCCTTATTAAGGCCCCCCTTCCTGCTGGACAGGCATCGTGAGAACCTGGCTGGGGCCCCACCCTCCTGGGAAGGTAAGGTGTAGCCGGCTGTCCTGGGCAGCTCCTCCCTGGAGCCAGGTGATGTGCTCCTGTTTTGTCCAGAAGAACTCCAGCTGCATGGAGATCTCAGGTGTAACCCCTACCTGCAGGCTCAGCTGTGGAACCCCATCTGAGATTATCCCCACAAAGCTGATATCTCCATCCTTCTCTCTGCTCAGAGGCTCCTGGCACCAAGCTGCTCAGGTTCGGGGCACTTTCTCCTCAGCCAGTTGTTTGGCGCAGAATTATTGCTGCTCCTGTACGAGCGGCATATGAGGACTGTGGAGTATTTGGAACAATGACATGTGCTCGCTATTGTGTCATTTCCCTCTCTTTTCCCAATAAACTCTTCCATAATAGACATTTAAGTATAAAGATGCCTACAAAAGGATCTTTTATAATTATGCTATAAATTAAATATTTTTCTGCTTTTTTTCTGCCTCACTGGAAAGGAACCTTTAAGACGTCGTTCAGTCTCCTTATTTTAAAGACAAGTGTCCCGAGAGCGAGGGAGGTGACGTGACTTGCTAGGGGTCACACAGCAGCAGGCTGGGGGTGAGGCTGGCACCACTGCTGAGGTCTCTGCACAAGTCTCTGCCCTCCTCGGTGTATCCCCCACCTCCCCGCCCTGTTCATTGCGGCTGTTTCTCAGGCTTACTTCTACACCCTTTCTTCTTAGCCTGACTCTGGAGGCACCTGACCTTGACTATTATCTGCATGTATAGTCCCTTAAATCCACATTTTTATTTGGATGGCTCACTTTTAACCACCCCATACCCTTTATTTTCTTGCAATAAATGCTTCCAGACTTCCCCACGGCCAGCACGGCCTTACCGTTCTCCAAGGCCAGGGGACGGCGGCCATGGTGCCGTCTGCTGTTCTCCCTTGTTCCTCAGATCCAGGTGGTCACGAGTGAGTCCTGAGAGCTGATTTCTGTCAGAAATCTGCACCCAGACTCTGCCCCAGTCTGGTTTATGGTGGGGGGGGGGCTATGTGTGCTGGACGCTGGGCTGAGTGCTTGGACAGAGATGCCATCCCACCGTCTCTGCTGCCAAGAGGTGCAGTGCAGTGGGGGGACGCCTCCTGCCAGGACTGTCATGCAAACTCACAGGTGCAGGATGGCCTACCTGCCCTCGGACCTGCTGCTCCAGTGCCCCCCTACTCTCTGGCCCACACCGAGTCTCCTGCTCCTGCCAGTGCCACCTCGGCCTCTGTATACAGTACAGGGCACCCAGGGGCCATCTCAAACCTGGTTTGTTTCAGCTGTTTCTATTCCCGAGCAGGTTTTATCTGTGAGCATCTCTTCCCCATCACTGCCACGGGCAACCCCGGGATGGCTGTGTTCTCTCTCCTGGACGAAGAAGCAGTTGGAGGGCTGGAACTGGGTCTCTCTCTGCTCACAGAGGGAGGGGCTCGCCTGTTCATGGGCTCTCTCAGAGCCTCTGCCCTCAGTGCCAATTCTGGTGCTGACGGACTGGGAATTCTGGCCCAGCACACGACCGAGGAGCCTTTTCAGGGCTTAGAGGGCCTCCTCCAGAGGACACTGCAGGGGAAATCCCTGGGGAGCCGAGGATGTGATCAATCCTAGGGGCTGGGGGCTGGGAAATAACGATCACCAGGCCAGAAAGGAGGTTCGGTTTTTATTTAAAAAACAGAGTCCGTTTCCCTTTATTTTTTTTCTTCACTAGAGCCACATGTTGCTATGGAAACAGGGATGTCACTGGGAGCCCACAGCCACTCACTGGTCTGACGGCCTGTAAATAAACAGTGCCTCACTGCAGGCTCCGCTGAGTGGTCCTGGAGGGTCGCTCTAGCAGCCGCTTGCAGACTTTCAGACCTGCTGGTGCTGCTGAGTTTGCACGGAGCCTCATGAGGCAGGCGCGTAGGCGAAGCATCCAACCCGGAGAAAAGGTCTGTGACCCTCCCTCTCCCCAAACCCTCCTGCAGCGTTTCATTCACAACTTTCCAATTCCCAAGGGCCGGGCTCCCTGGATCCCTGTTATAGACAGGGAAAGCCCCTCCCTAGTCCCTGGCCCCACATCCACCCACACCAGCTTCTGCTTCAGTACACTCCACTGTGCTTTGGTCTTGGCCAGCGACTACTATTTGTACGGTCACTAGAATTAAGGCCCTCCTCATGCAGGCTGATTTCTCTCACACGACAGACCTGCAATCCCCCCACCGAAGGGCCGTGCCTTGGTTTCTCTCCTAGATTCAGCTTGGGCTGCAGCACAGGCTTGCCACATGTGCCACCTGCTCACCAATGTCCGACTCGGGTAACATGGCCATGGCAGAGCCGGGCTCACCTGCACTGCTTTACTATTTATTATGCCTTTTTTGGGGGAGTGGAGCAGCCTGGATCACTGAAATCCTGGCTCTGCCATTCACCAGCAGGGGGACCTTGTGCCAATCACTTAACACAGCTCAGCTTCAGTTTCCTCATCAATTTTCCCTTTTTGCTGAAAGCAAAACATTTATCATGAAAACCATGCACTAAAAAGTGCAATGCATACTGTATGTACAGCTTGTAGCTACGGTATATACAGTGAATAGCATGTAAACCCCACTTGGGTCAAGAACCAGAAAGACTGTTGGGGACCCTGGTCCCTCCACATGGCCCTTCATGACCCAGCCACCCCACCTGAGGAAGCCATAGTTCTGGCTTTAATAATAATAATCATTCCTTTGCTTTTAAAAAATATTTCACCACCTGTGTACATATCCTTAAATGTTATAGCTTAGTTTTGCTTGTTTTTGACATTTGTATGAATGTAATCCTACTACGCGCGCGCACACACACATACACACACACACTCTTTGTGCCTGGCACCTTTCCTTTGCATAGATGGTGACCCCCCTCGGACCACGTGATGCACTTTGCTTGTCCTTTCTCTGGAAGCTGCACCATCAGTGGGGTCCCTGCGGGTCTGGTATGAATAGTGCTGCCGTGAGCATCCTTATTCCTGCATCCTGAACTTGTATAGGAGCTTCTTTAGAGATTATACAAAGATGTGAAAATGCTTAGTCATCGGGTGGGTTGCACATATTCAACATTGGTAGAAAACTGTTCTCTAAAGTGCCGGTATCCGTTCATACTCCCACAGCACCGATGAGAACTGCCCAGGGCTCCTCAGCTTTGACAACACCCGGGACTGAGTTTCCTCATTTTTAAAATGCAGTGAGAATAAAACCTACTTCACATGAGGATTATATAATGTAATAAATATAAAGGCCTGGCACATAGTAAGTGCTCAGTAAATATTAGTTATTATAATTTATTATTATCCTAAACCAGGAGATGCTGCAGTGTTTAGCATATATACTTTTCCATTTACAAAAGTTTCTGGTTTAAGAAATTCCTCAGCGTGGCTACAGAAACTCTGCCTTGGAGTGATGAGAAACTAAATTACTAAATCTTTTCCTTTATGTGGCTGACTGATGAGGAAGAGGGGCAGAGATGGATGGACAGACAGAATGACCCATTCACTCGTTCAGCCGGCAGGTACTCTATGCATACACGCTCCTGGCTCATACTAGGTGCCGGGGATATAAAGATAAATACGACACGGCCTCTCTCCTCAGCTACATAAATTCAATAACTAAATGGAATGCTGAGAGCTGCCTACAGACTGTCAATACCATCCTCAGCTTTGCTATCGACTTGGCAAAGGCTTTCGCGTGGGATCCTGAGGGCAGGAGGCCAGTCTTTCTGTACCACAGAGTTGGTTTTCCTGCGGCCCTTTTTAACCCTCGGGGCTGCCTGTGCCATAAGCTCAATGCCTAATAAAAAAAATCACACCAAAACTTGTTCTCAAACCCAGCTTTTCATAAAAGCCACAATAAGAAACATGCGTAACTTGTATTTCTCTTGATACATGGACTGACCCACGGGCCCACAGACAGGCCCCACGTGGGTCCGGCCTGCCCTCCGTGAGGAGGCAGGAGGGGCCGTGGCCGCCTTGCTATGGTGATTAATGAAACGGGATGAAAGGGTCCGTGAGTGGGGTGGCGTCAGAACCAGCAGGGCTGTGTGACAGTCACTGCAGCTGGGACTTCAGATCCAGTGACATCAGCGGTGTTGACAAGGTCCAGTTTCTAACATCCGGACAAGAGAAAATGAGAAGTGTCTGCCTCCTGTGTAGCTCCGAGTCCATCAGCAGCTGAGGCGAGTGGGCCCAGTGACCACACGAAGAGACCGAGGAAGCAGCCACAAAGGACCTTTCTGGCTCAGGTACTGTGGGGAAGCACGTGGGTGAAAACAACTGAAGGGGGGCAGGAGGAGGGTGGATGTGGTGGAAGACAAACTGACATGTGTCTGCCACCTAACGCTAAGTGTGACGGATTGACAAAGGAACCCTTGTGGGCGGGCACACGGGATGTGCAAAAAAAGTGTCTGAAAGGAAAGGAGAGAAACACGAAACATGTGAGAAGTATGCCAAGCATGGGGGACACAGAGCAGGGAGTGGAGCAGTGCATGACGCACAACATGTACATGGGAATGAAAGGAAAATGTTCTAAGTAAATGCTTCAAGGGTAAAGGACAAGGATGACACCGAGTACACAGGAGCAGGAGGTCATGAAGGAAGTGGCGCCATCTTTAAGAGGCAGGCATTAGGGAATTCAAGGACAGAAGTCATGAAGGTAGCTGAAACATTAAACAAATCCATTGCTGCAGTGCTCACAAAGGAAGATGAGAGACAGATGACCGCAGCAGACATACACTTCCCAGAGGAGAGGGATGAAATGCCACAGGAAATCAGAG
Organism: Pteronotus mesoamericanus; assembly: GCF_021234165.1. NCBI lineage: Eukaryota > Metazoa > Chordata > Mammalia > Chiroptera > Mormoopidae > Pteronotus > Pteronotus mesoamericanus. Next base: position 8,113,564 of record NW_026555085.1, read on the forward strand.
GCGTGCCAAAACAGAGGATCAAGAAATCTGAGCCTCTGCAGACTGCGCAGGCTGCCGTCCCCTGCGGGCCGGCTCGGGAGCGGCTCCTGCCCCAGTCCAGAGAAGTGAGAGAAATTAACTGCAGCAGCGAGATGCCGAGCCCTGCATGCAGGAAGGCCTGGCCGCCGGAGCTAGACAGACACGTGCCTGCATTGGGCGGGAAATCCCTATCTCGTTTGGCTCGGGAGGCCTCTGCTATTTCAACAGCAGCCAGATGTTTGAAGGTCAGGGCAGTTTCCACTGCCATCGTTGCACAGCTGCTGGTCGCTGTGACCACTTACACACTGCGCAGGTCTTTTGCTAGAACAGCCCAACCCCATCTTTTCTGAATGCTCCTCAACTCACAGGAGCCTCCACACTGCACGCTCCACACTGTTCCCTGCTTGGACACTCCCTTTCTGGATGGGGCAGCACCTGCAGAAAATAATCTTACCCGGAGATATGGCAGGTTAGTCAGCCACATTTCTCTCTCTTATCACACAGACATGCTTTACATCCATGCTAAAAAACAGGACCATCTACGCTCCTGAGATTAGCCCCAAGTCTTCAGGCTGGTAAACATGCGGTGTCTAAATGGAAACAGGCTCAGGCTCTGGCTCTGACTAAAGGGAGGCCACTGATGTCGCTTGGCAAACAAGCAGTGATATACTGAGGAAACCCTGCCTCTCCTCCACACGTCCTCCACAGTGGCAAGGACGGTCTGACCCCAACTTTCTGGTGGCATGGTTCTCACTCTCATGGGACTAGGGATCAGGTACGTCCTAGCCCCAGGCCACCCTGGTTCACTGCCTCTGCCCCAGCCCCCTGTCCTGGATGTCTGTGCCATCTGCGTGCTCCCCTAAAGCTGCCTCTGCCAGGAGTTCTGTGGACCTAGTTGTCCCCTTCCCTTAAAATAGTCCCTGCCCCTCACACCTCTTTGCCACACTGACGTACTCACATTACCGCCACACCTAAGATAAGTGATGCTACTTCTTCCAGATGAAGTCCCAGACCCCAGTTATGCTGCAGTAAAGAACATTCTCTGTGAGGGTGTGCTGCATGTTTGATGACCAGTGAATTTTAACATTTTTGTGCCTTTTTTAAAAAATTGATTTTAGAGAGAGAATGTGTGTTGGGGCGGGGGGGGGGGGGGAGAAACCTCAGTTTGTTGTTCTACTCATTTGTGCATTCACTGGTTGATTCTTGTATGAGCCCTGACTGGGATCAAACCTGCAACCTTGCTGGATGGGGACGACGCTCTAACTGAGCTACCCGGCCAGGGCTTTTGTGCTTTCTTGTATACTATGAAAATGATACATTTTATGGGTTTTGCCTTATGATCCTGGCTACTATTTATTTAATGATTTAAAAGCTGCTTCCCAATTGGCAACACTACATTGAAACTTCTTTTTCTGGTCAATAACTGACTCACTAAGGCAGCTGATCTGCCAAATGTGACAGATCACAGTGACCTATCAGCCAACCCTGGCAGGCCTGAGAGTGAGCTGAGGCTCCAAGACCCAGGTGGGTGTTTCACTGTCCCATTGGACTTCCATTATAAACAAAAAGTCAAAGATAAAATTGCTAAGAATTTCAGGATGGTGCTGGAGTGCATTCCACCTCCGGTGCAGGGTCCCCTTCTGGGTGTGAAGCTCCGTACAGGCGCCCTGGTTGCCTGCCCTGGAGGCTGGTTCTGTACAGATCTGAGAAAGACCATGTTGAAGTAAAATTGCAGAATTGTTACTATTTTTATGCCTTTCCTTTACCTCTGAAGTTTCAACCTTACTGTTCCTCATCATTCCTGTCTTTAACCAGTGGTCCTTCAGAGGTACACACTAACCATATGTCTGTACAAAAGCAGGAAGTGATGAGCCGACTAAGTCAACAGTGTCGCAGTTGGCTAGACACCAGCTTTCTCTGACTTAAGAATTAACTATGAATTGATTATTTTAAACTCAGAATTGAAGCAGATGCTATTCTCACCGGAAATCATGTGAGTGAACCCTGAGGTGCCTCTGTGAGCCCAACGGGACTCTACCTTGTCAAGGGGACAACAGCCCAGGCGTGCCTGGCTCAGTCCTGGTTTGTGCCTGCTGTCCTAGTGCAGTCATTGTTAGCGCCCTCACTTGTACTCAAAGCGTCTGGATTTTTCCAAGCACTGTAGGCATTGTCTTCTCTTTTCCAATCCAGAGGAACCCAGTGCCGTTTTTCTCAGCCATTTCCATTCCAGACAAAACAACATGGCAATGCTTGAGCTCTAGGCATCTTTACCCAACTGCCGCCCTAACCTTGGGTACCAAAAATGAGGGAAAACAACCCACCCACTCTTCCCCCATCAAATCCAAGGTGAAGGAACATCTACAAACAGCGCGGTCCGCTGGAATAACTGCCTGTTCCTGGGAGCCAAGCATGGGGCCAGGGGAGGAGCAGACCTGGAAGGAGCGGCTCTATCAGGAACATTTCTGTGTAGCTGGCACAGGACCAAGTGGACAGACAGCAAACCAGCAACTGTGCACCATGACCGCCCCTGTGGGGCCAGGGTTCCTTAACCACCACGCTCGGAGGGCCAAGGGACCTCTGAAACAGCTGTCATCTGGGAAGGCGGAGGACTCTGAGGACAGGGCACTTGACCTCTCAAGGTCCCTGCGGTTGCCAGTTCCACAGAGGCAGGAGGAATAAGCAAAGCCACAGGAGCTGGCTTTCACTTGCCAGTGAAGAGACATTCAGAAATGATAATGATATCCCCACTGTGCAAGAGCAGGACTTTCTTCTGTACCAAGCTGTCTGAACAACAGGCCATTAGCGGGTAGAACAAACAGATCCACTTAACTCAGGGTGCAGCGGTTACCTGTGCATCATGAAATACCGCAGTGTCTTCCAAGAAAGGAGACCCTTACCTCATTTGCTGTATTGTGTGTTCCAACGATTCGGATGAAGGAGGCAGGCTGTCTTTCAAAGGTTACTGATTGCCAGGACCTGCGAGAGGAAGCACAACCATTTGCCTGGTTAGACTGCATAGTTAACCAAGTACACGGGGAAGGGCGGCGTGGCCTCTGTTCTCGGGAGGCCTGTGTTGTAGGAGGGATGGGGGACAGGGGCAGGGCAGCACCTAACGTGTGGCTGAGGGAGGCAGCAAGTATCTGGCATCCCATTCAGACCCTACAGTCTCATTAAAGAAGGTGCTTCTACATGGGTTCTGACATGGGTTCTAATAAAGTGTTCCACAGACAAGCACCAAGTGCAGACCAAGCTCCTGCCAGGACAGAGTGCGGCCTAACAGAAAAGTGATCGCGATCGGCGGGAGTTCATAAGACACCTCTCCTCCTCTGCGAGACGGGGCCTGCCGCAGGGGGCTGCTGGCTGATCGGCCACGTCCGAGGGGTGCGGTGACTTCACTGGGGGGCCCTGGGAAGAGGAGAGTTTTGAATCAGGGCAGGCTGTGGGCAGGGCAGGGGAGGGCTGTAGAGTCCCGCGCTGTGCTTACAGAAGCGGGGGTTACTCACTGCTGTGTGAACCTCAGCTCTTCTGCCTGACGACCACCCCCCGGCCCTGCCATGCAAGTGATGGCACCTGGGGAGGAAAAGGCCATTTCCCACAGGCCTCCACCCCTCCCTCTCGAGCTTTCAAGTGGACCCCCAGGCGATTTATTCTCATGACTGCCCTGCGTCTGGGTGGGCCCCAAAGCAGCCCCAATATTTGAAAGGCGGTTCCTCAGGACCAGCAGGACCTAGGCCAGTTCATTTAAAGTCCAGCCTTAAACAAACCCTGAGAGGAGGCGCTCTGCTCTCAGCTTACTGCTCACAGCTCATCTGAATGCATTGGGGAAGGGCATGGCACCCACGACTGAAAGCGCCAATAATTTCTGTAATGAATGTGAGGAGTTCACAGTTGTTGCCATCCCTCCTCCGCTCACACAGTGGAAATGCCAGCTGCTGGGAAGCTGCTTCCTGTAATTGTCTAATTACCAAGTAATGCTACCAAAGAAAATATATGTATTTGCGGTTTGTTTTTCCCTCTTTGGTTTCAGGTGTTCCATCTTCTCCCTCACTATGAGCCTCCCACTGAGACTGAATTACTGCTGCCTGGACACCAGGCCCCTTAAGGTCATTAAAAAGTCGTTACCATCTTGTGTGCAAAGTGTGTTCCTCTGAAAGCAGTTTTCTGGAAACAGCATAAGAAAAATCACTCCCCTTGTAAAACCGCTATTACTCATATGTGAAACTGATGCCATCTGACCATCCCCAGAGCTCGCGTTCCTGGCCCATTTTCTCGGCGGGGGACTGTTTTCCTCCCAGGCCCATGCAGCTGGGTGGGCTGTGCCTGTGGGTCGGGCAGGCCCTGTGGGGCTTCGACACTGGGCGCGGGCTCTCCCAGACCTCGCCAGTACTTCCTCGCCAAGCTGCGCAACTCGTGACAGACTTGTGTCCTTCTGGCAGGTCTGGGAACGTGAGGGGCGCACACTGTGCAGGGCGTCCCGTCCCGTCAAGTCCCTGCTTCGCAGACCACCTTCCCAGGTAAGGGAAACGGGACTAGGATAAGTGACAACAGCCAGTGACAACTATTAGGTTCAAGTCTGTTTCACAGAAAGGATTGGGGTGGAGAGGAGAGGGAGTAGAGGAGGTGAAGATTTTGCTCTTAGCTTTCTATTCCCAGGCCTATCAAAAAAATCTTCAAGTGCTTCTGGATGTAAACGTGAAAATTTATACTTGTGAGCTCAGGGTCCTCGACAACATGCTAGGGGCTCGGAAAGTGCTGGCAGGACCCTTGGTCTTGGGCGAGGCCCAGCCCTTCCTCCTCCAACAAGGATGAGGCCCAGGGAAGCAAGTGAGGCCTCCCTGGGGCCGCCTTTCTCTCACTGGCTGCTGCTCTCTTGTCCCCCCTCTCCGCCCTTCCCCCCGACACATGGGACCCTAGGCTTCCGCATTGGGCTGGTGTGAAGGGCTTGGGGCTTGCTGGGGAGTCAGGGCAGCAGCTTGAGCAGGAGGGAGCAACTGTGGAGTAATAAGATCCAAAGCCATCAATTGAATACCAATCTTCCATTACATTACATTAATATCTAATCACAGCAGAGTTCATTTTCACTAACACAGCCTGAGAACTGAATAGGTGATTTCATTTTCAGCAAAACTGGATACCAATCTTTTAAGTCCAAAGTATCAGGAGGAAGGGAAGGTTGTTAGAATGAGGTATTGGGGATCTCTCCTTCCCTAAGTATCAGATTCCATTTCCCCTCAACTGTTTCAAAACAGCCTTGAATGCTGCTCGATGGGAAAGGTGGCATTGGAATGTCATTGTCATGTCTGAACCACATTTGCAATCACTATGCGACCTCAAAGGAGGCTGCCACAGCCGAGATTTCACAGGGCCAGTACACTGCCACCATCGCTTAGTCCGCTCAAGAGCTGGACTGCCATTTTTGCTGGGAGCTGTAGAAATATTCCTATTTGCAAGTACCCTGATCCCTTTGGTGGTAGGCAAGGGAGTATCAGGGGCGTGGCACCCACTCAGGTCAGAGGGACGGCTGGGGGCTGGGAGGAAGTGTTTGCCTGAACAGGAGCCGCGGGTGTCAAAGAATACATGCGGTCTTTGCTTTGAGCACTTACTCCCCAAACCGTAAACACCCACAGAGGCTTGCAGTCCCACCCCTGGCACTCACTGGCTCCCCACTGGAGGAGTCTGTCCCTTTTCCTGAGCTGTAATTTCCTCATGTGTCCAATGCTGGCAGACATTATGCCACCCCCTGGTTACAGAATGAGGCCCCAATCATATTACACTGTAAACGTGTACCTACACACATGGGAATTCAAAGATGTCTATAGGAATGCTGGCCAAAATGTTGATCAAGTTTTTAGCTTTGAATAGGAGAATTTTAAGAGATATTTAATGAAATTTTGTACTGTTTGAATTTGGTAGAAAGTATATGTAATCATTAAAAAAAAAAGTACCTATTTTACTACTGCCTAAGGCTTTAATACCGATCCATGACATGAAGTGAAAATGTCATCGCTGTATTATTATACAAGATAGTTCCAGTTGAGAGGATCACTGAGGTGACAGGTAAGACAGCAGGCTTTAATTCTGGTCTTTCATGGACTAGAGGTAGTATTGCTCAGTAGTTGACAGCATGGGCTCTGGAGCCAGGCTGTCTGAGTTTGCATTTCACTTTTGTACTTTACTTTTTCACTTTTGTACTTCAGCTCTGTGACCTTAAGCAGACTGCTTAACCTCTCTGGGCTTCCGTCTCTTTATCAAGTAATAACAACAGCTATCAAAAAATTTTTGGTGAAGAGTAAATATAGGGTCCAGCAGAAGTAACGCCTGCTTGAATGTGGTTGGTAGGGTTATAATACAGGTGTAATAATTTATGTTTTAATTCGAACCTTTCACCTAGGATGTCGTATGGTGTGCTTGAGTATGATAATGTTATGTTACAGAATTTAACATGCTTATGATTTTGTAATAAAAGCATTTGTAATAAAAAGGGGCATTATTTGTGCAGGACCCTGTACATTCACAAATGTAAAACATCTATTCTACTGTAATTGCCGTTCAGCTCAATGAACCTGGACAAGACACACCGCTTCCCTGGGCCTTGTCTCTGAGTCATCAAAGTGGACAGTGTGTGATTTAATGACTGCTGCAGAGGTCCCCAGAGAACCCAAGGCACCCCTCTCCCTGCCATCGGCACCTGTTTCTTGGAGGCAGACAAAATAGCTGGGTATCACGGGGCTCCACACAAGATGTAGTGTTTGCCCTTAAGAAGTTTATGATCTCTGTGGGGAGGTCAGCTATCCTTCCATGGACTAATTAGAAAACAATGTAAACAATAATAGTGGTCCCAGCTCACAAACTGGTGGTGTTCCAAAACTTCCCTTGTAATTAGTTGTTTCAAGCTTACAAGGAGTTTTTCCAGAGAAATAAAGCTATAAATTTTGATTGGGTTCCCAGGCCCACCCATAAAACTTAATTTAACCCACAACGAGGCTGAGGTATGATATATATGAAGCTAAAAAATGATATTGTTGCCATAGTAGTAATTAAACAAGCTAGAAAAGCAAGAGGCTTAAAACAATCTCTCTAGCACTGCTGCTTAAGGAACGAGGATTAAACGCTGTAATGAATATAATCATGGGGATGTGGCTGAACTAGGGCAGGTGGGCTGTTGATAAGGAGCATGAAAAAAGGGAGCTATGGCTTGTCCTCCTGAAAGCCCCCCTCTGCAGACCACTGTGTAGTTCCCAAGTGCTTCCCAAACATGATCTGTCTCATTTGATTCCAAACACAGTCTGTTCAGTAGGTGGGCAGCCAGCTGTAGTCCCATTTCAGAGGCAGGACACTGAGGCGGCAAGAGAAGGTAAGTCATCTGTTAGTATCTCAGAGCCGCCAGGTGCAGAGTCAGCCACAGAAGCCAGACTCAATGGTGGTTTGTTGGTGCTCTTTCCATCTAAGGTCACAAGGGAAACTTTCAAATGACTGAGAGGCTGGGATACTGACTATTCACTGCCATCCGGGTCCCAGAGTATTACAACACCTCACCACGTGCTGGTGTCTGTATTCCAGGACTGGCGACCACACCCCAACAAGAGTGGATTACGAGACGGCCTCAGGCGAAGGACAGTGCCCTGAAGGCTCAGTTTCCTATGTGAAATTGGGGTGAGGATTCAGTGAGAAAACAGAGGGTGCCTGGCATGTGGTACAGGAATCATAACTGCCGGCTACTCCCAGTAGGTCTTTGTATTCACACACACAGGAAACGGGGGCAGGGAGGGGGACTGGCAGACGCTCCTTCTCTCCACAAGCCCCGCTCCATGGAGGGATCTAAAACACAAGGTTTCCTGAAAGCAAGTCAGAGGACGCTACACACCACGTGGGACCACACACACAAAACTGTATGCCGCTTACTCATGAAAACACACATGCTTGTAAATATTTTTAAAATATTCTGGAAGGACAGATGCTGAATTCATGATAGTGGTTGTCTCTGAGGAGAGGGTGGGGAACGGGATTGCTTTTGGGAAACAAAGGAGATTTTAACGTTAACTGGAATGTTTTATTTGTTTGATTAAAATCAAAAGACTTGAGGTAAAGTGAAAAATATTAACTAGTCAATTCTGGGGATGAGTACTGGATAAATGTTATATTACTTTTTAATCTTTTCCATATTTTAAACAGTTCTTAAAATAAATAAAAAGAAAGAGGAAGAGAAAAGGATTAAAACCACATCTGTGTTTATGTGAGAATTTGCTGGAGGTGGAATTAACTAAACAGCAAATATAAAAATTAGGGAGAAAGGTGGAGTTACTCTTGGTGGGGGTGTGGATTTGCCAGGTTGTGCCACTGGCTTCGGACACCTGTGTCTTTGTGGGAAGCAAGCGGAAGACAGGAGAGTGGCCAGGTGGGGAGGAATGTCACCATCTGTAAGTGCAGGGTCTGTGCGAGTGGCTCTGGGTGAAGGACAACCCCTCACAGGCCCCTACAGGCTAAAGGAGAAAGGACTACCGAGAACAGCTCTCCAGCTTACGCCTCGTCCTGCCTTCTCTGGAGATCCTGTGGATTCTGTGCCAAGGATGCCTGGTCTTCTCAGCTCTGGAAAATACATGACTCTGCTGCCTATGCTATTAAGAGAATGCGAACATCAGAATTTTTCTGTAGTAGACCTGATGAACAGTGGGGCGATAGAGACAAGAAAGCATCTGGCCTGGGCCAAACTGGCATGAAACATGGCAAACTAATCACATGGGTTAATCTTGGCTTCCTCCACTAAAAACACAGGAAGGAAATTTAATATATGCCTCATAGCTCATGTATATGTTATAACACATACATATACACATGAGCACAAAACAGAGAAAGGATAAGGAGATGTTACCATTTCTCTGCGTCAACATCTCAGAGAGAAAACAAATAGGAAGCAAACTGATTCATCCTGCAGGACCTAAAAAGGCTTGTGTCCATGACTTACCAGCCACCTCTGATAATGAGGGTGTGCAGGGGGCTGAACCAAGAGCACTAGTTGAAAGCCAGTAAAAGGAGCAGGTGGACTCCCCAACTTCCCTGTCCTCTGCCCTACACAGCGGGGACAGGCCCCCTGCCACCTTGGCAGGAGGCAGGGATTTCACTCTGGAGTCTTTGAACACAGAGGGTCTGTACTCTGGGGGCACGAGGTACAGCAGGGTGAGATCCTACAGGGACTGAGAGCAAGTGATAACACGAAGGTGAGTATCCCAGGTGGAGACTTCTCGGCATTCAGGCTACTGTGATCCAGGCTTAAACCCCAGGCAGGAGACTGAACAGCCCAAGAGGAAAGACCTTGAGATACTGATCCACTGTCCCTCCACTCTTCCTTCCATCAGTATTTATCAAGTGCTTCCTATGGAATAGGCCCTGTTTCAGACTGACCCTCAAGAAGTTTCCATTCTAGTGGAAGAGAAAGACAAACATTCATCTGAGTTAAAGAAGGGCTATGGAGAAAAACAAAGCAGTCTAAGTAGACAGAGTGAGGAGCCTTGCCTTCAATAACATATTTAAGGAAGTACTCTCTGGTATAGGCACGACTGAGCTAAAACCTACACGAATGGAGAAAATGCCCTGCAGACCTGGAAGAGTGTTCTAGTGAAGGAACAGAACACAGCCAGTGGGGCCTGAATGAGTGTGTAGGGGTTCCCCAGTGAAACACCTAATCCCTGTCTGATGACTTTCATTGAGGCCCACAAAACCATCCACATTCAGAAAGCTCCCACACAGTTTTTTGCAATGCCTAACTTTTAAATGTAAACAGCCAGTCTAGGATCATCAAAGACTCTAAACATGAAAGGTAGAGAGAGAAAGCAAATAGAAAAGAAAAATAACTCAGAGGATATAGATATAATTCAATAAGCAGAATAAAACTTCAGAAAAAACCCTATATTCCCTCCAGAAAGATAAGAGAAAGTATTATTACATGTTTGAAATAAGAATAGAATAATATGAAAAGGAATATTTGGAGAACAAGAAAATGCTCTTATAAATTAAAACTATGAGTTGAAATAAGTAATTCAATGAAATAGTTAGAAACTTAAGTTGGGGAAATTTCCCAGAATATCAAACAAGATGACAAAGATAGAAAACAGAAGAAAAAAGATAAAAGGAAGAGAGAAAAAAAGGTAAGAGAAGTTGAGAATCAGCCCTGGCTGGGAAGTTCAGTTGGTTAGAGCATTGTTCTGAGAGGCCAAGGTTGTGGGTTTGATCCTCAGTCAGGGCACGTACCAATGAATGAATGCGTCAATGCGTGAAACAACAAATCAAAGTCTCTCTGTTTCTTCCCCCCCGCCACCACTTCTTCTCTAAGATAAATAAAAAAATAAAAATTTTTTTAAAGAGAGAAGGAGAAAATCAAACCAAGAAATCCACTATCCAATTAGAAGTTTTAGAAAAAGAAAGGAGAAGATTTGAGCTAGAAAACTGCCAAAGTAAAATAGGCATTTTTCCAAATAGGAAGGATACAAGTTTTCAAGTTAAAAAGGCCACTACAATAAATGAGAACACTCACACCAAAGCATATTATTGAGAAACTTTAGCTTTGGGAGAGGGGTAAAAGCAGGTCAACATAAAGGTGTGGGAACCAGAATCACTGAGATTTTTAAAAAAAGGAACACTGGCAGTTGGAAGGTAAAGGAGCTCTTTAGTCCGATGTTGAGGGCAAACTTAGTTCCCAGCCACAGGACGATTTCCAGCCAAATTATCACCAAGTATTAAGATAGAACAAAGAGACTTTCACTTAGGCCTAAATCTCAAAAAATTTACTTCCAGTGCATTAATAAGAAACTACTGGAAATGTGCCCCACCAGAAAAAGTATTAAACAAAGGCCAAGAGAGTTATGGAATCCAGAAAACAGGCTCTGGCATGGGACAGAGGGGAGGGGAATTCCTAGACGACAGGGAGATTCCAGGAGGGCTGTGCGACTCACCTAAGCGCAACCAGCCCAGGTGGAGGGGGAGGCAGGGCTCCCAGGGGACATTTCAAGTGGGGGGAAAAAACTAAACTATTTACCAGGTGTTAGAGCAGGTTGAGGGAATTTGTATCACTCTGAAAAAAGTTAGGGGGAAGAATTAGGGGTAAGTATATAGAAACCTAATGAAGTATATGTGTATATATGTATATACACACACACATATATATGTATACACACATATATAATACTAAGTAATTTTTAACTACAGGAAAAACAAATGAAAAAAGAAAGGATCATAACAGAGTACATGGCTCAGCTCTGATCAACAGTTGCAGTCATGCTAGTAGCTACAGTAAATGGTACAAAGGAAAACAGTGCTCTAACTAGAGAGGGAGGATGGAAAGAGGAGGAGAGTAGTATATGTGCTACGGGGAAGGGCAACAAAGCCAAATCCCTATCTTCCAAAGTAGGAAGACAACAGATAATTTTGATAACAGAATTAAGAAATGGAAGAAGCATATAGTTTAGAAACATGAGTGTATAGACAAAAAAAATAAGTCTAAAATAAATGAACATGTTTGCCCTCAAATCAAAGTCTGATCACATGCTATGTGGAACAAGTGGAGAAACTCGGGCACTTTCACACGCATAGGAAGGTGAAACCGACATACCCCCGAGTAGCAACATTTGAAATGTCCACACCCCTAGAGTAGCAACTCCTGCCTCACTGTGGCGTATGATGTGCTCACAGCATGAGGACACAGCAGGAACAGGACAGCGCTGCAGCATTGTGTGAACACAGGAATAGAAAACAACCTAAATGCCCATCCCCGGACACTGGCTAAGTAAATTTTGGTACATCTCTATCCCTATTAGGAAAGGCTAGGAGCTGGCGCCGGGGGAAGACTAGCAACTAGATGGGAGAAGAAGAGGGAAGAAGAGGGAGAGAGACGGGGAGGGGAAGAGAACGAACTGGAGGAGAAAGAGAAGGACAGAGTCAGTCATGGGGTGAGGGCAAGACTCTAGAGACCTTCAAGGTATAAAAAACAAGAAAAATACACACATCTGTTTATGCATCAGCTATTATTTCTGGAGGTAAAAGTGTGAGGGAGGAAGACATTTCACTGTCTCCGCAGTTTTTAACTTTTAAACCACATTAAATGTGTTTTCTTTGAGTGTATAATCTTTTCAAAATATTAACTTTTTTTAAAAGGAAAAAACCAAAAGAAGTTGTCTGTGGGGAGTGGGACCTGAGGTAGAAAAGAGCGAAGAAGAGGACTGCTGCTTTTTGTTATAAGCCTTGTGGTCCTACTTGACTTTTAAAACTACGTACATGTATAACTTTGATAAAAGAAAAAAAATTCAAAAGTTAAAAAAAAAAGCAGAGCCAAGAAAGGGAGCAAAGCCTGTGGCCATGAAGAATAGAAAGGGTACGTGGGAAACAGATTTATTTACAACTTTTGGGAGCAAGGCTAGAAGGCAAACATGAACCTTTCAAAAAGATTCTTGAAAAGGGAGGAAAAAATAAAGGCTTTTCCCTATCAGTTGAGCTTATGCAGTGAGGGGAGCACCCTCTCTGAGCCATGTGGCCTTGAGTGAGCCTCCAGACTGGCCTGAACACCAACCACTCTGACAGTTCTTTATGAGCACGCCTCTCTTGCTGACCCCACAGCTGCCTGCCATCCCTCAGGGCAAGCTATTCTTGTTGTCTTCCTCGCCCTTGAAATGGGCCAAGGACCAGAGCAGCCATCTCTTTAATCATATCGAAAGACGCGCTATGGACTTGGCATGGGAGGGAGAGCGTGTCTTCCACATCACTGGGTGAGGTGGGAATTCTTGAGCTGCCACAGCCCTGAGACTGGGCCCTAGGTACGTTTCCCTAGTGGCTCCCAGCCTGGCATGTCCTGGGGACTCTCTCCTTTGTTCCAGAGGCAGAGAGAGGGTATCCATGCAGCAGAGTTGTGCAGTCAGCCAGATTCTGGCCCCCCGGCCTCTGAAGCCTCAGTGCAGGGCTCACTGGCCAGCCTGGCATGGGAGGTTCTCTTGCCTTGCACAATGCTGTAACTGGATTTTATAGCTGGCTAACTGCCCTGATTTACAGGGAATTTAGGCTTGCTTATTCACCTTGTCTGACCATCCATTCAACAGCTATTTATTGAGAGCCCTCTATGTGCCGGGCTTAGGTAAACTGGCACCAATTTGTCTAACTGGACTGCAGACCTGAGATGGCAGGAAAACAGCTTGGTAGGAGCCATCAGGATAAGTGATCATTTAGTCACATGCTGATCAACCTAATGCTTACTGAGAGCAAAGGTCACACATAGGAGGCTTACCAACATTTTGCTGGTTTGCTAAGTATTTTTTAAAATTTGAGTTAGCTGCCTCTTAAAAATGGGAGATTTCAAATAAAAATACGTATCTTCTTACACTGTTCTCTTCTTAGCCTCAAGACAGGTACAAGTGATATTCCTGGAAGGATGGCAGCTGGTAGATGGTCTTCAGGTGCTTCTGTAGGGCTTATAAAATTCCAACTCCAGGCCACGCCCCCGACCAGCTAAAACTCAGACTCTCTGGGTGGGCCCTGCAGGAGCCCAGCATAGGCCCCTCAGGTGATTTCAGTGCACAGTCAAGGTGGCGCCTTTCCTCCTGCTGGAGATAGCAGTGGGGAGTGGCTTCCTGGGATGGACACAAGTCATCTTTCCTTTTAAGTACAGTCCAGCTCAGCCTTCCCCTAGGTTCCTCCTGAGGTTTCTGGACCTAGGTGGCTGAGGGAATTTCAGGCTTCTCTGGCGAATGAATGCACTTGCCTTTACTGCTCTAACCTGAGCCAGTCTTGGGTTTTGCCTTCCCTGCTCATAGCATAATTTTCTCTTTTACAGGAGTTTCCTCTCAAAGAAAAGGTCAGGACCCTCCAGCCAGCTCCTCAAGAGTTGAGCTGAGAGCTTCTAATCCTGCGGCAGCTACACGAAGGTATGTGTCCCAGGGACATAGGTGGAGTGTCTGAGTGAGTATGTGGGGGGTGGAGGGGTGGGAGGAGAGAGGGGCTGTGTTAATATTCCGCATCTCACTCAGTCCCCATCCCCTAGCTCCTGCTCCCACTCGCATCCAGAGAGCGCTCCTCGATTCCCCTAAGGGGGTGCGGTAATTGATGATTAGCATTCCGAAGCTTGGCTTACATCCTGCTAGCCTGTCACATTTAATTACATTTTAACTATATTCGTCTTCGATAATAGCACGAACATAATTTAGATAATTATCTCTCTCTCTTATTCTCTGACTCTGTCTGTCTCACTTAGAGCTCCTTGCCACAAAAATCGCTTTCTCGGCTCAAACACATAAACAGACTCTGGGGCCAAGTGCTTTTCTCTTTTGCAGCAGCAGCTGTGCTACGAATGCAATGGTTTTGAGTATCACACAGAAAAACAGAAAATTCCTGTTCCTTCCTGCTTCTCTATTCATGTTTGTACACAACTGGTGACGGGAGCTGGTGCCTTTGGGTGTGCACACACACACACGCCCGTGCGCATCTCCACATCTGGACAAGAGCTTCTGTGTGGTGTAGAAACCGAGGAGGCCTAGTCAATCGAATTGGTGGTCTGGCATTTCTTACAAGGTTTAATGGCTTCCCTCTCAAATTTAAATGGTCAGAACAGTTCTAAGTGTCTGGTAAGTCTTTTGAAGAGAAGTTCTCTCTAATAGGGTTTCTGTCATACTTGGATCTTATAATTAATGGCCGTTGGCCTTGCTGATATGATCATCAACCGCCTCCAAGAGACTGCAGGCATGAGGGAGAACCTGGGGCTTTTCCAAGGGAGGGTGAGTGTGTCTTAGGCCTACTGCTCCAGGGTCAGAGGTCCCTCCAGACCCTCCCCAACACCAGTTAGGTCACAGCCCATCTGAGGACCTCAGCCTAATAGCTCCCATCTCGTTCCCCACTCAGGAACCATGTTCTTTGGTTTTTCTAGTGAAGCTGGCCAACATAGCTGAGTTTTTTAGGTACAAAGATTTTGTTACAAGTTCCCACCTCTAAGAAGATTTCTAAACAAATAAGGGAATTAGAAATGGGTTCAGAAATGGCTACTATCAAAGACAAACTTGCCCAAAGTTTAGAAATCTGTGGCCTGAAAGAACTTCAACAAACTAACTCACAGGCGACAGTGCAGAGATGGGGGCGGGTACTCACCCCCAGATTCCCCAGGTCCTGTCCTTTTCCTCAGAGTTTTCAAAGGCTCCAGTGAATATGGATTTTGTATAAATATTCATTTTGGCTTAACCTTGTCTGATATTGGAGGATTATCCATTTGCCAAAGATCAGTTACTCGTCTTCTTCAGATAAAATTCATTGCTCTTATGGTTCTAGGTCCACATCGGAGACGAATATCCTTTTTTCCCCTCAGAAAAATAAATACCAGCAAGTAGTCCCTGCGGTGCTGAGGTACAGGCAGAGGAGGCTAACAGGAGTACGTTTGTATACTTTGCAAATAAAGGGACTCTTGCTGCCACTTGTTTGGGAGGCCAAAATTCCTAGCTCTCTCTGGAAATAAGCACTAGGGCAGACTTCGGAGCCAGGCAGTTGTCTAGACCAACATTTGCCGTTACTGTGTTGAGTCCAGCAACCGACCCTTCTGAGGTGCCTAGGCTCATAACTGGCTGATGTGCAGAAGGGAAACCAGCAACCTCCTGATTTTGACAACTGAATAGTGACTGTTGGCCCAGCAGAGAGATTCGAAAGTACTCAATGTGGTGATTAGGAATGGTTGTGGAGTCCTGTCCTGGGCGATGATGAGGGAGCATGGAAGTGGACCTCCCTTGGAGGTGAGGAGAGTGGGAGAGTTCTCTTCCGGAGCGAGGGCTCTCCATCCACGGCACAGGTTCTGGGCTAGCACCTCCCTCCAAAGGCAGCTGGGTAGAATGATCTGGACCCAGCACTGGGTGTGTCCATCCTTGCCTGGGGCTGTGGTTTTACATGTTGAGAAGTCCCTATCAGTACTGCCTGAGCTACTGCAGGCCAGGCAAGAGCTGGGGGTGAGGGGACTTGAGAACAGGTGAAGGAGGACTCGGCTGTCTTCCCCTATAGCCCTGCACACTCCAAACACCTTGATTTTCTCCATGTTATTCATTAGGGATGTTTTGATCTCTCAGTGCCCAGCTCAGGAACTTGGGAATTTTGGTGAAATCTGCCTGAAACATAAGAACCACTGAATGAATGGAAGAGCTGGCAGCTTGGCCACACGGTGTGCCAGCAGGCAGTTCTAGAGCCTGGTGAGAGAGGGGAAACTTGGTCTGCTGTTCCCCAGAGGATTCCCTGGCCCCCGGCAAGCTCAATGCTCAACAGAATGATTGATTTAATGATGTAAGTGGCTCCGTTCAGCCTGTGAAGAGCAAATGCTCACCCTGAAGAGGCTGTTGCCTCTGAGGAGAGCTCCACCTACTCAGTGGCTCTGCGTGACTGTCCAATGCCACCTCCACTTCTCCCCAGAAGCACGCTCTCTCTGAAATGCACACTGGAAATATGAGGACGGGGCATGGGCAGGAGCCAATTTTCAAATGTTGAGCATTTGGTAATTTTATTTCCTAGTATTTCAAATACCAAATGCATTTAGAACACAATGAGGACTAAATACCCCCTGAATTTCAAGTTTAAAAAAAAGGGCCGCTTTTATGGAAATTCATGCCAAAAGCCTGTGCAGAACAAAACCTGGCCCTGACCCCAGAAACCCACTCCAGAGCACACAGTTAGGCAAGCCAGCGGCCTCCAGAAGGACCACCGGACATCCTCTGAATCAAACCTGACCAATTTTATACCTAAAAATTACACTCAGCCCCTGCGGGTATTCCAGGTCTGACGATATGCCAAAGTCATTCAGCACCTAACACGGGTATATTCGGTACAAACCTAAAAATAGACTCTCTCTTTCCAGCCATTAAGGGCATGATATTTGTAGTTGAACAGATAAGAAATTGGGGGCACTGGAGAGAGCTTTAAAAATCTTCAGAGTACAAAAAAAAAAGTTTCTCTATGATGAAACCTTAGGCTCTTAGCATGGAGCCGCCCAAGATTAGCCTACAGACATTTAATGCACCGAATCTCTGAAGATGAGGTCTGTGAGGAAAAGGTGGCAAGTGTTCGTGGCAGGTCCCATGAAGGCCTTTTCCAGAATTTGCATAAACTGCCACATTCAACACAATTAAAGCAAGACAGTGAATGGCCTGAAAGCTGATACAGTGCCTGTAACAATCTTTCTTCTGGGACTTTCCTGACAGTAAAAAAGTTGACTTTTAAAAAAGCATTTCTTTCTCTTGTCAAACACTTTCTTGATTAAACAAACAAAAATCACCACTACCCTCAACTTGGTGTTGGTGACTTTTGGGGTCCAGTCTCTGTTGGCCTTGACCTTTCAAGACTTATAAGAGGTGTGTGTTTTTTGGAAGCCCTTCGCTCTGCCTGCGCTGGTTCCAAGTCACTGTCTGACCCCTTCCCCAGACCTTTGCTGTGCACTGGCCTAGAGGCATGCAAGAATGACCTTGACCTGAGAGCCAGCTCTGCCATCTCAGGGCCTTCAGCAGGGCTGCTGTGTGGTGTCATAGTGTGGGCAGGGAAGAGGCAGCCTGTGGGCTCCCTGTGAACTCATACAGCATGATGGACAATGAGACAGGACAGCTGACAACCAGGGCATATGTTAAGTACGTGAATTAAGTTAAATAATTTAGATAATTCATGACACAACAATCAGATGCCAAGACAGGTAGGAGGATTTGGCTGGGCGAGGAGAGGGGCTGGAGATATGGCGGGCACGGGGTTATCATCAGATCATTTTCATTAGCCACCAAAAGGAAATCAGGGAAAAAGAAGTTGCATGGGAGGCATCTCACTCTTTGTGATGAATCCTGGTTCTCCTCAAGCCAGCAAGCTCAGACAGTCTCTCCCTGTAGTTTCTGAACCTAGGCCACATGTGTGTGAATGCACCATTCCCAAGATTCGATGGAGCGTATTTCTTTTCCTTATTTTGCTTTACAATTTTTTAAACAATTGAATTCATTGGGGTGACACTGGTTCACAAAACCATACAGGTTTCAAATACACAACTCAATAAAACCCCAATTGCACACTGCATTGTGTGCCTGTCACCCCAAGCAAAGTCTCTTTCCATCCCCATTTTCCCCATCTTTGCCCACCTCCACCCAGCCCCCACCCCCTTCCCCTCTGGCCAACACCACACTGTTGTCTGTGTCTAATCCCTTCCATCAGGCCCCCTCCTCCTCCTCCGACAGCTGTCAGTCTGTTCCATGCTTGTTTCTGTTTTATTCATTAATTTATTATGTTCACTAGATTCCACACATAAGTGAGATCACATGGCATTTGTCTTTCTCTGATGGGCTTATTTCACTTAGCATAATAATTGCCAGGTCCATCCCTGCTGTTGCAAAAGGTAAGACTTCCTTCTTTTTCTTATGGACATGTAGTATTCCATTGTGTTAATGTACCACAGCTTTTCTTATTCACTCATCTACTGATGGGCACCTGAGCCATTTCCAGATCCTGGCTACTGTAAATAACACGATGCAGTATATTTCCTAACACCTGCTTTGCATTTTATTCATGTCCTCAAGGCTAAGACATCAAACAGCAACTTCTTCACTACTTCAAGGTAAACAAGGAACCATGTGACACGTGCAAAAATACGCTTCCTTTCAGGTTCTGTTTCAGTTTACCCCTAGTAATTCCCCATTCTGGTCCCCTGCCCTGAGGGTTTTGTAGAGTTGAAGGCAGATATCAAGAAGTCAAACTGCATTCAACAAGGTTCAAAGTTATCCTTAGCACATGGAAATCTCCTGCAATAAAATACTATGAGAATGTTGCTGAAGCCAAATCAGCTTATTTTTCTGTATTATATCTTGGGGAGTAAGGTTGCTGGATGTAAGGTTGCTGGATGAAGGGAATGGATGAGAAGTCTGACCAGTAACTCTTTCTGATTCCATTGTCAGGCTTTAAAATCAGATAGATCAGCTATTAATCTCAGAAAGTCAGCAGTGAATGTGTGCAATAAATTTGTCATCATTTTATGAATAAGCTCTCGGTCATAAGGGCTTACTGTCTGGCAATTCACCTTTTCCATGATATTTTCTTTCACTTGTATTTTAGAGCAGCTTAGAAAGAATATTATTTGTGTTCCTGGAGATCGGAACATAAAAAGCACTCAGAGTGATGGAGATGTACAGGCAGGCGTCATGTCTGCCCCGGGGCTCGCTAGGCAAACAACTTACTGATGCTTGAGTGAGCACCACTGGGGGACAGGAATCACTCGTCCGGGATCGGGTGAGCGCCCATCCCTTCAGCCACTGCTAATGAGGCCCTGTTACTGCTCGATGACGTAGCAAATGCCCATTGGCTTTCTGTCAAAGACTGTCAAATAGAGCTGTTGGTAATCACAGCTGGCAAGTTGTTTAGTCAATATTTTTTTGAAAAATTCAACCAAGTGTGTGAAAACACAAAGTAGATTTTCCTAAAGTTGCTGGATAATTTACTCATCTCCCCGTTTTGTTGTGGCTCTGCCCCCATAACCACCATGCTGGTGCCCTGCGGGGCAGTCCTGAAGAGCTGTGGGGTGTAATATATAGAAGTGGATGAAATTTCAGCTTTCTTGTCATTCAGCTGCCCCCCGCCCCGTCCGCCCCATCAAATCAATAGAATTCTAGATCTGAGACTGTACTGAGGAGCCTTTAAACTAGAGATTGGTAACAACCTAACACCACAGCCATCAATACTGAATACCACCCCAGGGAGAAGGCCCCTCAGTATCCATTTTACAGCTGTGGGGGAGGATATATTCCTGCCTTTCACTCCTTGTGAAGGACCACTGCTCTATCTGTACCTAAAGATGACAAATGTCCTTTTGGAGCCACTTCTTCTGGATATGACAAAACATCATGAAAGGGAACCACACTAAATTTAGATCCCAACTCTGACAGGAGAATTTGGGGACCAGCAGACTGGTACATGTGCTGAAGATCACTTCGGAGTGTTCTTGGCTAGGACCAATTTTGGTAATGAGTGAGTCTAGTTAGAGGCACTAGAGTGCATTCCACTGAAATGTAGCATTTGGGAAACACAGGTTCCCTCTAAAGATCTTAGATGCTGGGACTCCCAAGTGTGGGTCCCTGGATGAATGGGTTTTCAGCCTGTATGGTAGAAGGTTTATGTCCTACACTCCTAAACTCTGTTATGACCCCCGCCCCCACCCAGTACAGGATTTCTTAGCAGCTGGTAACAGCATCTGAAGAGTTTGCTTGGAAATGAAATTCTCACTGGCCCTCATAACAGAGCCAATAAACAATGACCTGTGCTGTAGCTGTCACTGACACCTTCATAGTCAGTGAAGAATCCACAACTGCCTTCTAGAGAGGCCATGTTTACCGCGCTGTCCAGGGGCTCTCAAACTTGGGCTCATTAGCTTCACTTGGAGGGTGAGCTAAACACAGATTGTGGGAGGCACTGGGATGGGACCCACAGGGTTTCTGACTCTGGGGCCTGAGGATCTGCACTTTTAACACATTTCCAGGTGGTGCTCATGGCCTGGGGACCATATTTTGAGGTCCACTGTTTTAGTCAATAACGTAAGGGACAAGCTTATGTTTCAGTAGTGGAAGACAGCAAATTGGAGAAATCAAGGGCGGTTTTAGAATAAGGGAATCAGAGAGACTTAGGAGGTAATTTGAGGGGCAGGGAGGAGGAGAGGCTGATATGGAGGTGATACTGTGAGTTGGAAGGTTCCAAATCCAGCCTTCAAAAGTACTCATAGATATCCCGGTCAGGTGGAGAGGTTTGCGGCCAAGGATGATGACCATGGGGAGGACTGTGGCGGAGCAGAAGTCCACCAGATGGGAGTCACATATCCGGGGGTCTGCCATTTACTAGCTGCAGGGCCTTGGGTGAATCACTTGATCGCGGAAGCCTTTGCTGTCACTCCTGTAAGACACCTATCTTGCAGGCAGTTAAGCCAGTCTGACGAGGCGGAGGCTGCAAGAGCACTGTGTAAACTGCCACTGTAAATGTCAGGTATCTTCTGCTGCCGTACCGCCAGTCCCGGAGAGATTTCCTGCCTGCCGCTGACCCACCTGATTCTCTCTCCCCTGCAGATTCCACCTGGGCCCTGGTTCAATCTTATCCCCAGGTAAGGGGGAATGCAGTTAGGTGAGCCCTATTTTGGGTCTTGCTCTCCTTATGGGCCCTAAAAACTGGCTCTCACCTAATTCCTGGCAATTCAACAAGCATGTCAGGCTCCTGGTCCCAGCAATTACTCTAATTCACATCTCTGCCTATCCACAGGGTCAGCAAACTTTACTGTCAAGGGCCAGATAGTAAATATTTTAGGCCATGCAGCACCCCTCCCCCATCACATATTCTACAACCCTTTAAAAATGTAAAAACCATTCTATGCTTAGAGGCCAGACAAAAGCAGGCTATGGGATGAATTTGGCCCTGACCCCCTGCTCTACCCAATCCCCTTTACACCTTTAGGTCCTGCCATAAACCTTCTGGCCTTCCTAGAGCTATGGTCTGTTCCTAACCCCAGGTTCCAAGGCTGGGTCCCTGCTGCCACCTGCCTGGAACACTCCCTAAGTGCCAGCTTAGTCTAGGCTGTGCTATTGTCCAGGACAACCCTCTGGACCTACCAGATTTCCCTGGCGATCGCTTATTTTGACTTTTACCCCCTCTGACTGCAGAGGCCTTCTGAAGTATTTTCTTACATAGGAGCAGGTTACATATGTCCAGGTCCCAGCTTTCCTGGCCTGGAACGTCTCCCACCAGCTGCCCAGGCTCCTGCTTAGGCTGAGTGTGTGTGGCACAGACAGAAACTCACGATGACAGACGTATTGAAGCTATGACTGGGCAACTTTGCAAAGGAAACGCTGTCATCTTGATTTAATTTTCTTTATTCTCAAATCCCAATGACCAATAGATTGTGTATTTCTCAGGCACAAAAATTTAATGAATAGTTATGTGACATTTAACTTCTATATATATGAAATTTAATTTCTAGTTACAAGTGATATTTTATTTAATCAGGGAAAAATAACCCATTTGTTGAGTGAGACTTTCTACATAGACCACTCTTGCACAGTTTTTGCAAGTGCCCATGCCGGCTGCACCAGGCTGGTAACACTGACGTTGACTCATGACTGACTAGCTCTTTGTGCAGGTCTAGGAAGAAGCAGCATGCATCTGAGTGCTGCTGTCTGTTCCTTCAGAAGGAGGATGAGGACCTTGATTTATCCCTTTCTCTTCTTTGGACTAAATATTCTCTCCTCACAAATTAGCCACCTAAATCCAGCTTCTTCACTTTCATCTTTCTGATAAGTTCTCTGATTTGAAACTGTTCCAATTCTGTCATGCCATCTAGGAGTTTGTCATGCATCTCACGTGTGATCTGACTGCGGAACAATACAACCACAAAGTTCTGATATTTACCAAGAAAGAAGAGGCCAGGTGGTCTTGAGATGCGAGAGTTTCCTATGGAAAAATGAACTCAGCAACCACCAAAAGATGAAAAAGCAAATAATTTTGGCCATTTTTGCCACATGAGTCATCAACGGCTTTGTTACATCTTTCCACATGCATAACCTAAAATAGATACACAAATACAAATAATCTCAAACACTAAAAAAGCATTGGACTACTCCTGCCATCTCGAGACACTCTCCAAAGAGCTGACAGTTAGGCCGTCTTTGGCTACTGTATGTTTAACATGGTATATTGATGGTATTTAATATAGTATTTAACATAGTAATACAGTATGTTGGATTCATGAGTTGACACGGCTGTCTGTCCTTAAAATACTGAAATAAACAACTGTGGAAGTGAATTTGTTAAACATCAAGATAATGGAGAAGCAGTCCACTTATTAGTGTTTACTCCTCTGGGCTGGTGGCAGTGGGCGGTAGGAGCAGGACAGCAAGAAGCCCGGAGTGGTGCACAGGTGAACAAAGCATCACAGAGGGTAAGCATGCCTGTCAGGGAAGGCCCCACCTTCTTCCCGAATGTGGTTCTGGGATATTGACCTTTACCAGCCCCCTGAAGAATGAGCTGTGTTCTGGCACAGAGCTGAGTGGAAAGATCCTTTGAATGGAAATTGACTCTTGGTTTTCCTGGAATAAGCTACTTTGGCAGTGAGAAAAGCTCCTTATCACCCAAAAGTAGCTTGTTCTTGAAATACTGCTTCTAGAAAGGGGCGTAACCCTATCAATGTTCTCACTGAGATCTGAAGCTATCCTTTGTGTATGGTTTGACAATATACACTTGTATTGGCCAACAAGGGATCTTTCATTCAACTCCCGTAAAGTTTTACAGTGTATAATTCATTTAAAAAATGAGACTTGATAATGCAAATTTATCACGAGAAAGCTGCCTTTAAAATGTGATTTAACGATGCCTATAGTTATTCACTGACATCTTTATAAAACTGTTAGTGTGGAGATATATTTGTCTTTACGAAAACAATAATCCTTTTTACAGGCATCATGCAATACAAGAGCCACACATTAAAAACGTAGCAGAAAGAGCAGCAGTGGCCCACTTATATTATGCTGAGGCAACGTTGCGTCGTCACACTGAGCGCTGTCTTTTTTACGCTCTAGTATTCCACCAGACATGGCGAACGTCTCCCTTCCATTAACTTCCACCCATGCTTCTGAATCCTCAGCTAAGGGATGCTACTGAAACCAGAGGATAGAGAAAGGCTCTCCAAGGTCACGCAGATGCAATAATGCAGTAAATAAACAAGCTACTGATTATGATTTAATGCTGCTTTTCTTCCTACCTTACCTTGGTTTATGAGCAGACATTGATGATTTAACCTTTCAGCCAATTAGAACAGAAGGTTTGATTGACAGCAAATGAATAAATAATGTTTTAGTGCAGGAGATAGAGTCATCCTCCCCTATTAATCAGTCCCTCTGCCCGTGTGCAGGTAACATGATATTTATCATGCCACTCTGTTACAGTCCCATGGGGTGTCATTTCATGGCCTACCAGTAAAAACTTCACATTTACAGCAACTGCCCCTCTATTACTGTCGATAGCATCTAATTGATATGTCAAACCTCCAAGGGATGCAGTAAATTGAAACACTGCCTCCCCAAAGAAAATCAACTGGCAAACAGGTAAATCAACACCTGCCTTCCTGTAATCACTTAGTCACCTCCTGACCAAAGGCCTCCCCCCAGAAAGCTAGTGCTACCATCTTTGCTTCTGTCTCAGGCATCCCTATGCAAAAACACGGGCCAAGACCACCACTAAATTCCTGCCTACAGGACATCACAGTGAACCTTGAGCAGAGCCCAAGATGAGGCACTGCATTTAAATTATTTTGCCAGTGAACTAAGCTTACCTCAACTGTGGGCCCCACAAGCATTACACTGCATGGGGAACGATTCAGAAGAGGACAATAATGACCTAATAACAATACAGCAGACTGCCTCTGAGGATCAGGCAATGCTGTGAGAGATATGATCTCTTTTACTTTCTAAATATCCCTGCAGTGTAGGGCAGAGCTGGAATAATTACTCACTGTCCTGGAGAAAAAATGAAGCCCAGGGAAGGTAAGAGAATGGTCTAAGTACTTATCATGAACTGGATACATTTGACACTGAAATATAAAATTTGTCTTAAAATAAAACAGGGCTCTTAGTCACTCAAATATAACACTTACAAGTATTAATAAAAATGCTTAAAATCACATTGATGGAGAAAGAACTAAGTAGGATTGCTGATACATCCAGTTTATTTACTTAACAACAGAATCCCAATTTTAATAATGGACAAAAGAGATGGAGCATATGTGTAATGGTTCTAGTGGAAGGATGTATAACATACATCTCTGCATCTCGAAAGTAGGGGCACCCATATTTATCAAATGTAAAGTAGACAGACGTGTGAAATATACACTCATAGCTAGGTGTACACACGTGTAGGCAGGGGCGCGGCCACGTGTCCTTTCTGGCAGCCCATTCTAGTTTCCCCCCACTGCTTTCTTTACTTATTCTTTACCAATTTTTTTTTAAAAAAAATACATATCTGATGTTGGTAAGCCAGGAGGAATGAAGTTCTAATCCTGAGTTTGGGAGAAGATCTGTAGATTATCACAAAAAATAATTTGAAAATAGTATAACAATTGATCCCACTGTAGTGCCAAACAATTACTCTTTAAAACACAGAGGGTATTCTTGCACAGGAATTCTGAATTTAGATACTCAGTCATCTTTTTTCCTACCCAATTCCTCCCCCACCCACAGGTCTGCCTGTACCCTGTCACACTATTGCTCAAGTTCACCCAAACATTTCATTTATTCACTTTGCTTTTATTTTCCATTCTTTAAAAAAAAAAATTGGTTACATCCAGCCCCAACATCTTCCCCAAATTTTCCCAATTCCTCATTTTTCTTTGGAATTCCCTAACCTGGTCTTACTCCTTCCTACAGTCTTTGGGGTGACTGGGAATTCTGCACAATTCTGAGGGACGGATAATTCAGTAATAAGATTTATTTGAGTCTCCTGGCCAGCACAATCTGCTCTTCTATGTTGCCATTCCTCTTCTTGGATTTATCTGTCTGCTTGGCTCAGTTGGCAAGCCCCTGGCCTTCTGAGCAATAGCCCTAATTTTGGATATAGCCATGAGCATAATTCTGGATGAGGGCCATCTCATAATGAGAAAGAAAAGGACTGTCAAAACCCAGTGCCACTGCTTGAGGGAGGAGGATCCTTGGGGTAAAACTAATGTTGACGAAAAATACTTAAAAACCTAACACAAAGGCTTTTAGAGATTCCCAGCGCAAGTACACCCAATGTGTAAGCAGTAGAAAGAGGTCTGAACAGGGTAAGGGAGTGTCATGGAAGAGTGGTAAAAACAGAGAGAAAAACTCTTGTGTGAGACCAAGATCTACAGGAGAGAGAATGAACCATTAGTGAGCCAAAGACCAGTGTGTAGCTGGTTCAAGTACAGAACTGACTTTTTTGTTTGTTTGTTTCTGATTTCCATGATTTATATATTTAATCAGAATTATCCAAACATTGCCCATTATGATGAACCTGCATCTTAACATGGAGCTTGTTTCAGAGTATGTATGTCAGACGGTGGTGCTTAAATTGCTTACAAGTCTTGGTCATGCAGAATGAAATTGTGATTTCAAGGCAATAATAAAGTCTGAAGCTGCAAATCCACAATCTAATTAGGGTAAATCCATAAATGTGGGCCTGAAAAACATTTAGATAAAGGTAAGTGATGTCTGATGGAATCCTTGCTGGTACATGATGACTGTCTTAATAAGCCCCCTACAAGAAGGGCACATATTGTCACCATGGACAGGAAGATATGATAGAGCATGCCTTCTCTGTGGGTCACCTGAGGGTTTTTGTCCCTACATGCTTAGTCAGAAGTCCACTTACCCACCCCGCTCTGAATCTGGAGCCCCAAACCCACCCAGCCCTTCTTTTCCTCCAACACCACTGACAAATGGAACAAGGACAAGTCAACTAAGGCAGCTGCCACCTCTTGCCCAGTAATGTGTTCTCAAGGCTCTGAGATTTATTTAAATCAAGTCACCAGCAGTCAAATTCAATGGTAGTGGGAAGAGGCAGAATGGTCCTGGTACCTTAGGAAGCTAGCCCAGCAGAAGCTGAAGGTAAAGGCCAAGGACTTCTGCGGTTAGTGAGGTCTAGGAGAACGGAGATATTGTCCAGCCTTCATGTCCTCCTGGGAACCACTCCTTTAGTAACTCAAAAAAAATATTGATATGGCTACTGAGAATGTAGATATCAACAGAGCAGACAGGGCCCCTAGTTTCATGGACCTTAAAGCCTAATAGGAAAGACATATTAATAGGTAAATTAAAGATAACATAAAATTATAAATTGTGACAGGTGTTTTGAAGGAAAAAACACAGTGCTATGAAAGAGAATAACAGAAGACGAACTCTCTCTTGACTGAAAATGATCATTTATCTAGCCAGGCAAGGAGCAAAGAGATGAGGGACTACCTGTGAGAGAGCAAAGAAGCACCAGGGGCAACCCTGAACTTTAATGAACTTACTTTCTAGTTGAAGAAATCTAATGATATCTTCTACTTCTATAGCGTTTTACCACTTAGGCACAATCTCCATGTGCACCAATTCATTTGAGGCAGATATGACACTTATGTAAAAAGAGAAGTCTAGCAATACTAGTGTTCAGTGAGTGAAGAATATGAGGTGAAAGGCTAGAGGTAGATTAGCTTCTCTTTTTCCCAGGTGTCCCAAATCCTAAAGCCAAGCACACCAGACTGTCTTACCCTAATGTGCTTAGCAATTCCTGTGCCCTCCTATTCCTTCATAAAAACACCTGCCTTAAGCTGTCCTCTCTGGGTCTCCCCGCTCCATTTATAGGTACGTTAGGCTCGTTCCCATTATTAGGAATAGCTCACCTCAGGTTTCAGAGAGGGAATGGGAGTGCAAACCCTCTGTCTTATGGAGATCTGGTAAGATACTGATCCCTGCCTAAGTGGTCGGACTGCACAACTGAAAGCATGGTGACTTATGCATAAGGAACCCCCTGTGGCCACCCTTCTCAAGATGGAGACACAGGGTGGCACTTGGAAGTTTTCTCATTAACTGAGTAGAGCACTTCTGAGATGAGAGAGTGGAGGCCCTTGCTGTTGCTGCCACCCTGCAAAAGGAAAGCTCATAAGCAGGACTGGGTTGGCACACAGCAGCCAGCAAGATGGTGGAGGTTAAGAACAGATCTGTAGTTATGGATTAGACACCACCCATCAAGATGAGTTGGCTGGGCAGCTCTAACTGGCCCTGGAACATCACACACAACAAAAGAATATGAACAGGAAAAAGACTAAGAATCTAGGGGCAATGCCAAGATTTTTTACTCTGGAAGAAGCATTAAAAACTCAAACCTGAGATATGGATTAGGACACTTAAATCTCATGGTGCTTGCTCAGGTGTGAGGGCAGGCGTGTACCTGTGCATGTGCGCGCACAGCCACAGAGCTGCCTCCCTGACACGTGAGGCTCCTAAAGCCATCTGTGGTACCATGGGGATCCAATTAACTACAGTCTCTCACAAACATTAAAACACTGGTTAGACGTGAAAAACACTGCTGTGGCCCATCAAAGGCAAGCCTACAGCTAACAGAGCAGCCCTGAGTAAAACAAAGACCTAGAGATGCGGGATTGCTTTGGAAGCAATTGACTTTATAACCACAATTTGACCCAGGATTTTACAGCTGTGACAAGCAGATGTTTGGGCAGTGTGAGGGTTACACTTAACAAGCGTGTCCTGGAGTGGCTTTCTCATCCAACCTGCGTCTCAAGTCTCGCCCAGTGCAGTCACTTAACAGGGAAACCAAATCCTCTACGGCAAGGACACACAGAACATCATCTAGGGAAGAGGTCAGATATTTCCTTTCTTCAAGTTTCCAGAGATTTCTGGGACTGTAATTTCTCTCCAAATGAGATCATTTTGGGAGTTTGTGCTTTGAAGTCCTGCCTGTAGTCATTAGCGCTGCCACTTAATGTTGTCTTAGGGGCACACACATTTATTATGTGGTTCTCAGCTAAAATTCTTCTACCTCCTGGCTTCAAATTCCTCAGATTTCTAACTCAAAGATTCTCAAAGGCCTAAACGATGAGCGTCTCAAAAAGTCTGGGAGAATAAGGAACCACACAAGGCTCGGCTGAATGCTACAGAACCCCAGACACACATGTCGGTCCCTGGCCCCTCTGCTCTGATGGGCAGGAGGGAAGGAAAAGGGATCCAACAGCAGGAGGGGGCCGAGGCAGCAGGGCTGGCGGGCCACAGTGGCAGGATGAGTTAGCTGGTTCGGGGTAGGTTCAAGAGCGCTTCGGAAGAGGCCATACAGACATCTGCCAAAGGTCACAGCTCCATGACTATGAAAAACTGAGGGATCACTTTCCTTCATGCTTGTAAGTCCTCCTGCAGACAGAGTTCTGATTGTGGGTAATGGAGAAGGCGGCATGGGGCTGGCAGTCCTTCCATGCTGATTAGTGGACAGACTTGAGAACAGTGGGTTCTGTTGCAATGGCACTTCTGGAATAACAAGTGGTACTTTTCTCAGATGAAGCCCTTTGGCCTCTGACTGGTTTGCTCTGGGCAGTGCAGCCTACTGGCTGGTTGCCCCAAGTGTGCCCCTGCCCCCGGGCACTAGGACACAGAGTTACAGAGCTTTTTCCTGCCCTCCCTAAAGAAGGCCACCCCTCTTCAGTTTCTTACCTGGAATACTTTCTGTCCCAACTGCTACAGCTCTAGGTTAGCCTCTCATTACCTCTCATCTCTAGCTGCTACTCCCTGGTTTTCCTGTCTCCAGGTCCTCTTACTAGTAACTCATTTTATGGTTGCAGGAACAATGGATCTGAATCAAAAGCACAGCTTTGTCACTCCTCCCTTCTGCCTGACGAATAAGTTACTCCTTTGTCAAGGTAATGCCCTGACATGGTGTACAGGGTTTTCTACAGCCTGGTCCCAGTTTGTCCCTCCAGCTTTGTGTCTAGCTTGTGCTCCATTGGCACCTCAAGGGCTGCCAAAGGCTCACTGTTGGAGAAATCCTCCTCAGTCTCGAGAATGGGCCATCCCTGGCACTCTGACCCCGCTCACTGGTCATGCCAACCATGGTTAGCTACCCAAACATGCACCAGGCTATGGTACTCCTATGCCTCCCTGCACGTGCTGCTCCTCATTAAGCACTCACGCATCTCTCAAGGCTCAGAAAAAGTGGTACTTCCCCTGAGAGACCTCTCTCAGCCCTTCTCCAGGAGAATGGTCACTCCATCCACTGTGTCCCCATTGTACTCGATATATACTTGTGCCCTCTGGACAACTTACTGTACTTATTCCCTTATACAAGTATATCTGTCTCTCTACATTGTGAGTGCCATAAGTCAGGGACTTTTAAAAAACAGGAACTGGCACAGAGCAGATGCTCATTAAATGTGTGTTGAGGGTAGGAATAAAAAGTTTTAGTGTCAGCCTCTAGGGTTAACAGAATTAGGGTCTCTTTTCCATAAGATAGCTCTGCACATATGTAGAGATAATTATCATGACCTTAGAACTCCTGTGGTCTTGTCTTACCGGAGTCTTGTTTCATCTCTAGTTCCTTCAGTTGATCCTCCATTAAATAGCTTCCTGAATTCACAACATCTGGTCCCCTTCAATGCACCTCTCTATGCATGGCTGTGTGTGTCCTGACCGACACAGAGCACAATGGAAGGTCATATGTGCACACGGACACTAGGCAGCCAGTGCTGACTGATAATGCCCCAGGTCTGTAGCAGCCTCATCCTAACTATTACCTCACACTGAGTTTGCGGCCAGCTAAAAGCACAGCTCTTTTTCACATAAACTACTCTTAAGCTTGACTGCCCCCATACTGTATTTATACAATTGATTTTCTGAACCTAAATGGAGGGCATCACATTTATCCCCATTAAATCCCATCCTGTTGGTTTGGTCCCACATTAGAGGCTGGAGAGATTTCAAATCTCACGTCTGTCATCTATCACAGTAGTCACCCCTTCTCCCTCCCATCTAAGAAACCCTAGAAGCATTCCTTCTGTCTTCTTAGAGGACACTGGAATAAACAGTGAAATGCTGAAATGTCCAGAACCAGGGGCGGAGCCAGCAGGTATACCATGGCCCCTTTCTCTCTTCCCCTCCGTCTCCATCCTGGCCCCAGCCCAGTCCATCCACACTAGGTTTTCCACAGCCAGCCACTTCTCACCATCTCCAATGTCACCACACTAGCACAAGACCCTGTCCTCTCTGGTCTGGGTTTCCGCAGACCCCTTGCTGGTTTCCTAGTTTCATATTTACTCCCCCAATTCATTCTCCATACAGCAACCTGAGTGATTTTTAAAAAGCAGCAAACAATTCACACCACTTCCTTGCTTAAAACCCTCCAATAACTTCCATCGCCCTTAGAATTCACGCTCCTTACCAAGACCTAACGGTCATTATATGGTCTGAGTTCTGCTGGCCTCTCCATCTCACCTCGTACCATCCTCCGACAACTTCACCCAATTTTCAGCAGCATTAGCCATCTTTCTGTTCTGCACACATACACTAAGCTCATTCTCTCTTCATGGCCTTAACTTTAACTGAAATCTGTTTCCCCAAGCTTTTGTACGGCTGACTTCTATATCACCTAACTCAGCTCAAATGTCACCCTCTCAGGGAAACCCTTCTGACCTCCAGTAGCTGCTTCTTGCCTACCGTGGCCTTGTCGCTGTCTACCTTCTACCCTGTTTCACTTTCTTCATAGCATTTGTCAGGAGTTGAAACTTTCTTATTTATCTGTCGTTGCCTAGGATGTAAACTTAATGAAAACAGGGCCTTGTTTATTAGTGCCTAACATTTAGTAGGTGCTCAATTTATTTCTTGAATGAATGAATAATACTGAGCATTACGGAATCAGGAGAGGTCAAATATATCTGCTATGTCTTCACTTGCATTAATAAAAATAGTTCATGGTTCCAATCTCACACCATTATTATTATCAACTTTGTTATCAATATTTTATTATGCCATCAAATTGAATTACCAGCACCGAGTTAGGTCAGACAGTAATTGGTAGTAAAAATGCATTATGTGGGATAATACAGACATGCTACTTAAAAACCTTGCCCTATGAGAGACCTCTACCATGTCAGTGCAGAATTAATCTCTCGCATGTAGCTCTGTCACAGGATTTGACTGTTTCCGTATCAAAAGGACTGTTGCTCAATAAGGTCAAGTTCATGCAAATGTCTCTAACTCTTGCATTTATATATACTTATTCCAGTGTAACATCGGGGCAAGGATCATTCTGATTTCAGAATCTGAATTTTATTGACTTAAAATCCCATTACAATGCAAGGGTAAGACTATTTACAGTAGGAACTCCCACTGTTGACTTAGCAGCCAACACATAAAGTGGCTGTGAAAGGGGCTGAAATGGCTGATCAAGAGCCTGGCAACTCATCAACCCAAGGCCACAGAGGCAACACTCCTGAAGCCTGCACCGGCTCCTGGTGGCGGTGGGGGCCCAACCACATGTGAGAAAGACGGGACCATTCTTTTTACTCTGGCAGCAGGGCTCTGTGGTCTGTGTTTTGCCCTCCTCTCATCCCAAAGCCCCATAATGAAATCTCTGGGTTTGAATATGTAAATTAAAAAATGCATTAAAGCAGTAATCTCTGGTTCAGCCACACATCTGTGGAGAGAGAACCATAAGAAATAAGAAAGAGGTAGGGCAGGGACAGGAAGCAGGAGAGAAAGGAAAAGTGAATGTGACCTACCCCTATCATCTTCCTTCTTAAGGAACTGCAAAGAGAAGGCAGAGCAAATGCAGTGGAAAGAAAAGTTATGTGTCTAGGCTGCAGTTTTAGTCTAGCCTTCTTTAATGGCTGAGAACCCCATTAACGTGGTGATTCTCTGAGCTGGAAGCTGCAGGGGTTTGTAATCTGCACTATTCATGTTAACAAGGCAGGAAAATAAGGGCCTTCCTCCTGCATGGTGCTGTTACTGGTCCCTAAAATAAACAGTCCTTATAAGGGTACTTTCAGTCCTGGTATAAAAATGTCCCCCTGTCTCTGTCTCTCTCTCAAATAACAGCTTTATTGTGATATAATATACATACCATAAAATTCATCCTTTTAGAGTATACAATTCAATGGCTTTAGTATAATCACAGGATTGTGTAACCATTACCACAATCAATTTTAGAACATTTTCATCACCCCAAAAGAAACCCCTTACTCTTTAGCAGTAATTCCTCATTCCCTAACACGCTTGGTCTCTAGAAATTAATAATCTACTTTCTGTCACTATGGATTTGCCTATTCTGAACATTGCATAGACATGGGTTACACAAAACATGGTCTTTTGTGACTGCCTTCTTTCATTTAGCTTTCTTCCTTCCTCCCCCTTTCTTTCTCTACCTTCCTTTCTTCCTTTTTCTTTCTCTCTCTTTCAGATTTTATTTATTTTTATAGAGAAGGGAAGGAAGGGAGAAAGAGAGAGAGGAACATCAATCAGTTGCCTCTTACATCTGTCCTGACCAGGGACCAAACCTGCACCCCAGAAATGTGCCCTGACTGGGAATCAAACTCGCAATCCTTCACTTTGAGGGATGACACCCAGCCAACGGAGCCACACTGGTGGCTTATTCTCAAAGTTCATCCATGATGTGACATGTGTCAGAACTTCATTCATTTTTATTGCCAAATAATATTCCATGTATATATCACATTTTGTTTATCCATTCATCGGCTGATAGACACTTGCAATTGTTTCCAATTTGGGGCTATTATGACTAAGGCTACTATGAACATTCACGCACAAGTTTTTGTGTGGACGTACATCATAATTTCTCTGGGGTATATACCTGGGAGTAGAATTTCTGGGTCCCCTAGTTTCTTTTTAATTATTATGTTATATCCGTAAGTTTCCCAAGTTCCAGTTGTAACTTTTAAATTCTAGATTAGGAAACATAGTATCCTATATCATTCATGCAGATTAACACACACCAAGCTTCTACCAAACCGCAGGAATATAGTAGTGAACAAACCAGAGGCAGCTCCTCCCTCATCACCAGAGGAGAGGTGTGAAGTAAAAATGGTTTTGTCATTTGATCAGGCCTGAAATGCTCCCTTTTCTTGCCCAGTATGTGAGTCCTGTTTTCGGACTGATCAAGGAGAACAGAAGGCCTTTGCCACGTTTCACCTGAGTTGGGTATTCTGGCTATTCCAAGTTTAGTCTGGAGGGGTCTGAATTCATAAAGGAGGTGACATAGCTGGGCATAAAGAATGACCTGGAAATCATCAGTCAGAGAAGGGTCAGGGATGGGCTTTCAAGCTGTTGTTCATTTGATGAGGCCTTTTAAAATGAGTGTGCCATGACTTAGTGCCACCTAAAGAGGCCAGGCTTCCTCCAGGTTGGACCCCAGTCCACTCTGTAAGACCTTCTCAGGGGATGTTCTGGGGAACCATCCACTTTCTGAATCCACCCACTCAGGAGCTGGGCCAACTGGGTTTTTGATTCACATTTAGGGTAGGGTGGTCATACTTCCTTGTTAGAAGACCTGTTTAGACCTCAGAGCAAAAAACTGGTTTGAATTAGTTTAAATCTCATTTTCTACTCTTCCATAGTAACAACCTTTATTCACTATAAGTCTGACAAATCTGTGCTGTAATTTGATTTTAAAAAAAATTGCTTCTCCAATAACTACTCATTCATTCATAAGTTCATTCATTTATTTGTTCACAAATCATTTCTAAACTCCTACCACATGTCAGGCTCTGTGCTGTGTTTTCGTGATTTGAAGACAAGTAAAACTTAGTCCCTGACCCCTGAGGGGATACCAGACAACAGTGTAAGTATATCAAAGTCTTTGCAGCACCTATTTAATTCCTGTGACCACAGCCTCCAGATCCTCAGCACAGGTGGGGTATTCTGGGAAGAGCACAAGGGCCTCATAATCCCATTCTTCTGCATCCAGCACAGGACTAGGCAAACAGCAAGGGCTAAATGAAAGCGCTCCCCAGACTGTTCAAAGACAGCCACTGCACCATTAATGTGGCTTCCTTTTGCCTGCTGGAAGCGTTCAATTCTCACCTTTTGGCAGGTAGAGTTTAACATGAAACAACAGCCCTGCTACTAAATGACAGATTTGCGGGTCGGTGACCTTTGTATTCATTTAAACAACTCAACCTTTCTCAACCGGAACAGTCATCCACCTCCACTTGTGAACGAGAACTCAGCTGCCACATTTGCATGCATAATGTATTGAAAAGCCTTCTTTATAATGTTTACTTCTATGTTTCTTCCAAATGAAATCACTGAAGGGCAAATTTGATTTTCAAATCAGTTTTGAAACATCTGCCTTCTAAAAAAGTAAGAGTAAAGAGATAAGGCTTTTAGATTATAGGCAAGGACTAATTATTTTAACTGATAGCACTATGTCCATGCTAAAAATACAAATGTTAAGACATTTTTAATGCACACCCAATATTAATGGGTGTTCATACTTCATTAGGAAAAGGCTTCTAGTCATGAGGTATGTACTTAATGATTTCAGAAGGAAAAGGCTAACTTCCTAACCCTTCTTTCAACACAAACTCATCACCTCTCTTTGTGGTTCTACTTGACTATATTTCTTTCAAATATAATTTAACCATATATGTTGTAACAGCATGAATCTCCAAGAAGTTCAAGGTATTGGATATATTTCAGATTGTTGTTTTTGTTTTTCACTTCCCAACAAAAATATCTGAGGTTGAAAGCTTTTCTCTAGAGGTGGAATTCCTTGCAACTCTCTGGGCCCAGGTACATGACAATTAATGCTAGTTTCCAGGGCCTAAGGGATGAAGAGAAGCAGCTAAAGGGGTTGGTTCCACCCCCTAGCAAGAGTTAAAAACTCATCCATATATGTTTTATACATATAGAATACATGTATGTTGGTGTCTATATATGTGTCCAGCCAACACACCATCCTAGGACTGCAGAACCATGATACGTAAATGTTAGAAGGTGCTTTCAAGGTAAATCCATTGTACTACATATTTTACATAACTATTATGCATTTTTATTGATAACATAACAATAAACTGTACTATTTCAATAAAGCAGTTCTTGAAGTCTAGCTGTAAGCCTCATTTTAGGAAGCTGCTTTACAGATGTAGAGACAGAGTACAGGGAGAGTGAAGGACTTGCCCAAGGACACTCAACAGGCAGGGACAGAACCATGGCTGAGAGCCAGGCCTCTTGATTCTAGTCCAGGGATTTTTATTTTGCCTGTTTTACTTCATTTGTGTACAGTTAATGTTGTGCTTCATGCTTTTCTTTTTGGTGGTGAGATATTGGTAAGTATTTCAAGCACATAACCACTAACATAAAGGCTGAGACTGAAATAATTTTACATTTAACAAACAATTCCAATGTAGATTTTTCACGTTCATTCATGCACACATTATTTCATCTGCTAGTCTGTACCTTCCCTGGGGGCCAAGTGTCTGGGACACGTTGAGTACTGGGATGCGCAGTAAGGTGCTCACCCACAGGGACCCTGTACTCCACACACTTGGCAGTCACCTGGGGCTGCCAAGGTGTAAGCTTCAGATGTCTGTGCAGGTTTCCTGTTTGTAAAAAGGAAGTCCAGAAAGAAGGCAGGCAGTCAAGGAGGGTTAGAGCAAGGGCTAAAGCTTCCCCAGCCCTGATCTCTTACAACAAACCTTCAGGACTGAGATGCAAATATAGCTGCAAAAGAGAAATGATTCTGAAATCTGAAATCTGGGCCTGGTGAAGAGGGCTCAGGTTTCTCTGTGAACTTCGTTTGGTTCCCAGCACCACTCACATTTCAAGGCTTAAGGTGGTGAGGTCCGTGATGAAGACGAGCATGGCACACTCATCTTAACAGCAAATGGCCCCACACCTAGGGTGCGTGCCAGGTGGACAAGGTCGCAGGAGACCAACTAGAAAGAGGGTAAAGGAATACTGATAACAAAGATGTCAGTAGCCGACACTGCCCATGTTTATCCAAGTGTCTGCTTTTCCTGAGGATTCTCATACACGAGTGTTTATCTGACCCTTACATCCTCCCGTTTTGTGCCATGGATCTTGCTGGCAGTCCCCTTCTCAGAATGCTTTCAAATGCACACAACAAAACATACAGGGAAACACTGATACAGAAATACAGTGCTGTGCACAGCTCCCTTGGGCAAAAGGGCCCCTGGCCAGAGGTACAAAGGACAGGTCTCATTACTTGCATGGGACAAGACTTCAGAGCCACAAATTCATTTCTTAAGAAAACATGAGTCAGAAGTTCTCATGTTTACAAGAAAGGAGCACCTCATTTAAGAAACAACAATGATGACAACAGCTTTCACCTTGCTTCCTCATACCCTTTTCCTACAGCCTCTCTGTTACGTGCTTTTCCTCCTCGGCTCCCTTCCAAACGGAATGGACATCAGGAATCGGCCACAAATTTTAGGTACTCTTTGAAAATACAATCCTGAGTTTTCCACATCTTGCCCTCACCCCCCACCCCGACATTACCTTACTTCTCATTAGTAGTAAAATTAACATGTGATTTGACCTAGACTTTTCTAAAAGAAAATACTGGTCTGTGACATCATTTCAAACAACTTGGAAAGCTACCCTCAAGCCTGAAATCCAAATACCCAACATCCTAACAAAAGCTAAACAATAACATCAAGTCAAATGTAGGCAAACCACTTCTGCTTTCAAGGAAAGACTTTCATTTTTATCACAAGCGTCTGCTAACACACAATGTTCTATCTGTAGTTGGGGTGGTATCTCCATGTAAAAGGATCTCACGAACCATAAATTTGAATTTAATTAAATCGATCTAAATAAACCCCAAAAGACAACATGCTGGGCTAGAAATCAAATCCTAGTAAACAACTAAAAAATGTGGGCACCAGTGAGTACTAAGACTCCAGAGATTTTGATAGAAAATGGGTTGTTCTCTGGTATTTGATTAAAAATCTGCTTCCACCTGGGTCAGCGCATTTCCTGTGCAGAGCTGATTTGGTTTCACATGCACAAGAGCAGTTTCAAGCTAGGCGCTGCGGGAAAAAGAAAACAATAGCCATTGAGAGGGTGTATGTGGGACAAAAGGGCCTATGAAAGCGCCAGATGGATGAGAAGCACTTTCTCTGAGCAACAGTCAGGGGTGTCCAACCTGCGTGCGTCCCATGGGCTGTGTGCGTCCTAGGGTGACTATGAATGCAGCCCAACACAAAATCGTAAATTTACTTAAAACATTATGAGATTTTTTTGGTGACTACATGTTGCAATGTATTTAATATGTGGCTCAAACAACTCTTCTTATTTCAGTGTGGCTCAGACACGCCAAAAGGTTGGACACCCCTGCTAGATGCTGGCGACCATAGGAGCGTGGTCCTCGCCCAAGCACACACTTCACCCACACCCCACTCAGAAGCAAACTAACTATATAAAGGTGTGACTCGCTTGCTTTTTTGTTCTAATAAACTGTCTTCATAAACAGCACACTATTTCTTCTGGTATTTGGATAAACTTTTAGGCAGACACAGAAAGTAACAATTGCTTTTAGGTGACACTTGGAAAGAGTCAGCTGATAGGAGAGTCTTTTTTGATGTGCATGTTGTTTTTGAACTAGACTACAGACAAGTAGTCTATCTTTTCTTTTCTTCATAACTCCAAACAGAACTCTGCACAGAGAGAGGATCCATCTATCATTCTGATGAACAAATCCAACCTTTTGTACCAAAAAGGCACAATCATCATTTAAATGTGAGGTCAGCTCAAGTAACTTCTGCATCTTAGTTGACACCATTCACTGATATCCTAGTTTTAGAAAGTCAGACATATCGAAGTGCCATGCCAGAAATCTGCAGGATGGCCAGCCTGTGACAGATAAATGGCAAGAGTCAGTGATCATGGAAGTACCAGAGCTCCCATCATCATGATTCATATGTCTTCCCCAGTAT
Source organism: Pteronotus mesoamericanus (assembly GCF_021234165.1). Classification (NCBI taxonomy): domain Eukaryota; kingdom Metazoa; phylum Chordata; class Mammalia; order Chiroptera; family Mormoopidae; genus Pteronotus; species Pteronotus mesoamericanus. The sequence goes on from NW_026555085.1 coordinate 8,152,040, forward strand.
CACAAAATGAACAGCTGCAGGCCTTGCTCACGCTGTCTGAGAGGGTAAGTGGTTACCAAGAGGCCTAAGGAAATGCATGAATAGCTAACGCAAGCCATGTCTCAGAACATGGGAAGACAGTGCAATGAAAAAGAAATCTTTATTTATTGCAGGAAAATACTGAATTTTATGGGTTATGAGCACTGGTCAAGAGAAAGTCAAGAGGTGACTTTAAATAGAGGTGGGGAGGATTAAAGAGTTGTTTCTGTCCGTCTCTCTCTCTCTTTTTAAAGTATTTCGTAATGATTAAAAAAAAATCAGAGCAAGAACTCCATCCAGTCTTGACAGTGTGCAGCTCAGAGGAGAAGAGCACACAGCATAATGGCTCTTCCTCTCTCAGGGAAGGGCACCAAGTCATCTAGGGCGAGTTCACTTTATACTTAAGATATAATCTCTTAGAGAAAATTTAAAACAATAACTTGAGACTTGGCAGTTTTATCATCTAAGCTATTGGGCTAAGCTTCAAGCTACTAATCCCTTGAGGAAAAGCACAGCCAGGAGACAGCTAAAACGAGCTTAAGAATGGATATAGTCATTTTATTACAAATGGCTACTTCAGAACCATTTGATTTGACTTTGACTTTTTAAAGGCAAGATTAGACATTACAAATTTTGGACACACTTGGAAAACAACTTGCCAATCTATCTTGTGAAAAGAGATGCCTCTGAAAATTCATCATCTTGGTAAAAAAAAACACCCATGTTTTGGCTATCACTAAAAACCAAGCAGAAATCTCCTGTTATCGAGGGTAAGTGGAAAATTATTGCTTATTATATGGTATTACACAGTTCACAGAAACTGCAAGTGCTCATTACAAAATGAACATCACACTTATCATCAGAGAGGGCAGGGGAAAAAAAGCACTGGCAGAGGCCTGCAACAAAACACGCTCAGTTTGCTAAGGCTGCTATGGCTGAGGCTATTGTTTCCAATACAAAGGTAACAAAGTGGATTGGCTCAATGAGCAGGCTGCAGTCCTTCTGTCTCTGGAAAGATCTGTGCTCAAAGGCACACTTGAACGTTCCCCCAGCAGGCTGAAGGGAGAAGGAGCGATCTTTCTGTACCTACCAAGCCTGAGCCCACTCCCTTCTGCTCAGTAAGTGTGTGCTTCCAGGTGCAGCAGGCTGCTTGCGCCCATCAACGTTGTCCCTACTTAATCCCTCAGAGAAGATTTGGTCCATCTGGGTGTGTAAGAACCCACAAATGCCTCTATTTACATTTGGATCAAGGCCTCTCAGTTCCTACTGGCCCTGAGCTGAATGGAAAGCTTAACTAATGAGCCCCTGAGAGGAGGGAAGCACCCATCACAAGGTCCTACCTAGGGCAGTGCCTCAAAATATGTCTGCTAAGTTAACGGATAGAAAAGTAACACATTTTTGAGTTAACATGGTTCCATGCCCCACAAATTGGGGGTTTTATCAGGACAATAGCTGAATAATAATAATCTTAGTTAAGGAAGTAACAAAAGGAGAAAATAGTACCTGAGAATATCAGTTGTTCCATCCCCACATATGAAAGGCTTAGAAAATAGTGCGTGCCCTGTGTTTCCTTCACGTCTCAGAAATTTATTACATTAATTAATATTAATGTAAGAATGCAATATTAATGCAATGTGAAGGTATAAATTTGAAAATCAGATTAGAAATCCAAAAATGAATGCACTCATAATTGTAGATCACAGTACACGAACGTCTTACTAAAAACTTGATTACTACTAAACGTTATTGTGGTGGCTCTCTGTCCTCACAGGGCAATACAACTACATTTCTGTGGTTGTTATTAGTCTACTCTGAGGCTGTTATTAGTCTGTCTGAAGCACCTATGCACAGGCAGAAGCAATGATATGAGGGGCTCAAAAGTGCTGTGACAACTTCAGAATTACATCTTGCTAATTTAAACCTGTGATCTCGACATTAGATTAGCTTAGGTTCTGATTTTTATTTTAATTAGGAGAAATGAATTCAGAAGATTCAGAAATGTAAAACAAGCAAATAAGCTTCCATGACTCCCTCCTTCCCCCATTGCCAGCATACCCTAGAGAAAGGACTATACATTTCAAAGCTCCAGCAGTCAGAATTTCTATTAAGCCTATATATCCACTGCCAAATTCTCCAGAGAATTCAGCAACTCCCTAGAGAATGAGGAAGGAAAAAAGAACAATATACACAAGTTACTTTCATTTAATAGCAGCTGTACCAACACTGCTTCCCTCCTTTGCCTGAGCATCACTCCCGCTTAAGAAATGTACACTTGAAGGCTCAGAGAAGAGATGAGGAAGCAAGGAATATTACGCAGTCTTTGTCACTAGAGGAAAATCATGAGCTCCCTGGGACAAGTTTAATGTACAATTCCTCTGAAGGTAGGAGGATGGACATAATGACTACTCCTCACCCCTTCCAGGCCAAGACTGCTAAGCCACATTACTCAGAGTACAAACATTCTTTTGCTCGGTTAAGGTTTATTACATGGGCTCTGTTTTGTTGTATAAATTTGAATAAAGAGGTGAAAAGTGTATGAGCAGAAAACAATTGCTAATTCCCTCTAAAGCAGCTGGTTAATGTGTGCAATTCCAGATGATCACCAGCCTGAAACTACACTTTAACACTTTGTAAGAAATGTTTATTACTGATACTCAGTACATAATTTACAACACCATGGTGAAATTCACTTACAATTTCCATTTCAAGGGATCATGAAAAGAAAATGTCAACGGTGGGGTAAAATATGCTTTATGGATCTTGGCTTAAAACAGGGGGAAAAAACACACATGGAAGTCTTTTTTGATAGAAGAAAACAGTCTGATGAACAGAGTAATAAATTTTTTTTTAAGTAGGTAATAGGAAGGAAGAGGGAAGCAAAGCAGAAGCGGACATACTCTACAACTTGGATAATGAAGTCCTAGGCAATCTGTACTTGACCATGGGTATAGAAACTATACTTTAAACACTGGCTTTATATATGAATTATGATACAGCTAACAGGCTGGACAACCTAATACTCCCTGGAGCAAGTAGTAGTGATAGCAAGGCAGGAAATAATATGAAAATATAAGTGTCATATATTTATAATCTATGGTCTTCGTCATCCCTTCTTGAAGGTAAGTCTACTTCTGACTTGTTCCTTTATATGCTTTTAAAATCCAAAGTTCATAGGTTTCTTTGGTTGGTGAATCACCAATTTTCCCAGCTACAATGGAGGCTGGTAGTAGGTGGCTAGGTTCAAAATGCGTCTTTTCAGAACTTCCCAATTTCATGCCATATTCTGATCATGTATATGTTCTTACAGCTCTTATATGTCTGCCTTTTTTTTTTTTTTAAACTATGGTCCTGCAAAATTCGAGGAGACCCAGAATCAGGACATCTGTGTTCTAATCTGGCCCCCTCCACTAGAGGAGAGGCTGGGAAAGGCACTTGTGGTTTCTGCCTCAGATTCTCATCTGTAAAGAGAGAGGCTTCGACTATGATTTCCAAGGTACTTTCAATTACAGTATTTTACGACTATAGGATCCTGTTTTGTTTCCTGCGTTCTGCGTGTGTGTATGAGATGGTTCCCAAATGTCTGGAATGTGTATAACCTGTAAGTTCCTTCAGAGGAGAAATGTCTTCCTTTCTCCTAGGTATTCTCCCTCACAATGTAGCCTCTACCTACTAGGGTCACTTAACAAATACTAGACTGACTAAAAGTTGGTTGGGCTCCGTATTTGATTATAGCACAACTTGCTACAGGCTGCTCTGGGCAAATCTGGCCCTGTACTTCCACAGGGGTCAATTCCAGTGCACCTTGAAAAATGGTTAGATTTTTTTAAAAAGCAAAACATCTTCCCAGCCTAGTCCCTTATTGCTCTATTCTCTGAAACAGACCCAAGAAAAAGTGAATGTTATCAAGTTATATGCAAACAAATTAGGATGAACATTCAGCTAACAGAACAGTTCCTTGTGTTTGGGAGAAAGGAGATCAAGGAAGAATGCTCTGAGCATTTTTGTCTGGGTTTTGAAGGCAAGAGAGAATGGGCAGAGACCTGAAGATCAGTAGGTGGAAATAAGGGTAATTAGCTGATCTAAAGCATGGACTCATTTGGCAATAGTAATTGGGCCCAACTTAAAGGAAAGCTGGATACCTGTAAGGAGAGAATTAAAGAGATAACGTTAGAAAGTTTGGTGAGAGTCAGAAAGACATGGTAATTATATATTTGAAATCTGGATATGAGATCTGACAGTAGCGCATAATATTGAAAACGAGATGTTTGGGAAAAGCTGGTCATGTAGAGTGCAGACAGCAGATGACCCAGGCAGGGATCAGAGGCTTTTCTCAGCAGACGGCTGGCATGCCTATAGAGGACAGTAGGGATAAGCCAGACCAATCTAGCAAAGGTGTTCCAGATACTAGGACAGCCATAGATACAAATGGAGTACAGATGCCAGGAAATCCATTAGTGGCTCCTGCAGTACTGCGAGAGGGAGGTGTAGGGTCTGAATTCAGGTGGCGGTAACAGGAATAGACATAAAGGAATAAAGGGTGTAAAAGAGAAGATAGGACACCTGGCTGGCTATGGAGGGCAAAGAAGAGTCAGAGCAGTAAGAGATGCCCAGAGAGGGGTTACCACCAGCACAAGCAGGGGCATCAAAGAGGAGAAAGACGACATGAACTTAGTTTCAGACAAGTTGGGTTTGAGAAGACATTCTAGTAGGGGCCAACATTTAATAAAAAATATGAATGGATGGCACAGCTGATGCCACAAGAATAAACCAGAGAGTCAAGGAAGAGTAACCTTTCATTCTCTGAAAATGAATTCCATGTGCATGCTAGATCCCTGAATTCATTGGATACTTTCTTTTCTTTTTCTGTTTTTTAACCTAGGAAGGAAACACGAGTCTGTTAGCACTCTGGGACACAGCTGAGTCTGCATTAATCACAGCGCGATTACTGAGACAGTGTTTCTCATTAGGACCCAGAGACAAACTAAGGCAGGTTACTTTAAGAAGACATGATCAAAACTACACTGGCTTTCCTAATAGGCTCTACTCTTCTCTTCTGCAGATGTCCATGATGAAAATTCATTTTTAAAAATGTACTTTTATGATGCCTGTTATTCTGGCATTTCTGTGTGCCTGGTTTGCTTGCCTATATTAGGGTTCTGTGACCCCTACTAGAGGCCCATTGAGGGGCAGTCTGCATCGCTCTACGGGCAGTGTAGCGATGGAACTCAGGAACGGGGTTAACCATGGCTTGGTCATGGTAAGGTGTGCCTCCCAAGCACGTCTCTGGACAACGCTGAGGCCAGGCCCTCTGCATCGATCCTGAACCCGGGGGAGGGACGCAGAGCCCCAGGATGCCAGAGTGGGGTCTGTTCTGTTGGACAGGCCCTACCAGGCTCCAGAGGGACACAGAATGCTTTGGCATATGGTTTAGAGTTCCTCTCCAGAGATTAAGGCCAGCTTTGTTTTGTTTTGTTTTTAAACCTTTTACTCTGAAATCCAGAGAAGCAATTGAAATATATTAACCTGGAAAACCTGGGATTTTAAATCAAATCAATTTCCAAATGAAAGGGGCACAGCTGGCAAACAGTTTTTAAAGTACTTGGCCTCTCCATAAAGAAAAACTTAACTCTCTCTAAGAGTGGTTAAAAATAAAGGTAATGGACTTCCAGCCAGTAACCAATCTCAAGTGATAGTTACTGGGGTTTCTAAGTCATTAACTCGAGGGGCAAGGATAGATGTGGAGATCAGAGAAAACTGAACCTTTGACAATGATTGAATCTGTGGAATAGGGCTGTAAATAAATCAAGGATGACAGATCAATAATGGATTAATAAAGAGAAGTTGGGAAGACACATTCCTAGTCTATGAGGATGACATTATCAGGGGCAATGAGCAACTCTTATCCTCTCACACAAACTCTGTCTTGCTCCACGTGACAGCATCTGAGCTGGGATGGACAGACTTCCTGACTGAGCCCTGTGATGACCACAGCTCCAGGAAGCTGCAGGACAAATGAAGCCAACAGGTACGCATGACTAGAGACAGAGTGATGGCATCCGTCGATTCATTCATTCAGACAGTACAAGTGTTAGGTCCTTGCTAGGCTATCATGGATAAGAGCGGGTAAACCAGATCAAATCCCTTCTCTTACAGAGTTTACAATCTAGTGGGGAAGAATGACAGTCATATAATAACCACACTAAGGAAAGGGCCATTGCAAACCATGGTGTGAGGTATGAAGGAAAGCAGCTCAGTTCAGTAAGAAGGAATAACAAAGCAGCCTGATTGAGATGGGTGGTCACGGCAGATTTTCCTGAGAAACTAGCCCTTGAGGCAGCTCCTCCCAAAGGATAACGGGGTTAACCAGACAAATGGCAGAGCGCAGCATGATGCGTGGAGTGAGGTGAGAGGAAGCCAGGCTGATGTGAACAGGGAGAGTGATGCAGCAAGAGGAGGAAGGACGGAGCCAGACTGCACAGGTGCTCTAGGCCATGTAAAGAATGCTGGTTTTCATCCAGAGAGCCATTAATGAGAAGCCAGTAAAGGGTTCTAAGCCAGTATACTACCAGAGCTGTGCTTCAAAAATGCCACTCTGGCCTCAGTAAGTAAACTTGAAGAGGGTGCAGAGAGAATGTGAGGGGGGACAGTTAACAGAGTGGAACAAAGAAGAGAAAGATGATGGTAGGTGAACCAGTGTAGTCTTGATTTTTCTGTCATTTAAAATGCCATATTAACATGAAAATTTTTTCCATAATAAAAGAAAAATCTTTCTGACCGTGCTCTCTGAGAAAGTTTTACTGAGGTATATGCTTCATTTTATTTATGACAGGCATGGGAAAAGTTATTATCCTCACAGAATGACGTGGCTTCTGGATTAAGCAAGGAGAGAGAAGGAGCACTCAGCTTCTCCCTCCTGATCACTTGCTAGCTGAGGGAACTTCATTTCCTTCCAGCTCCTGCATCTGTCAAATGTTCTGGTGGGAGGAACCTCTCCACCAGTGGCTGACAGAACCTGCTGAGAGCTCTAACTTTACAACTCAGTTCACATACTTAGCATCAAAATCTACTTTCCACATGGCCTCCAATATATGGATAAATTTTTGCATAAAAACTTTCTGCAGTATAGAAGATAAGTCCATTGTCTAGATGCACAGGTATGAGTGACTGACTCCCTAGTGCTGTCTTCTCTGGCAAAAATATTCATCTATTCCTGGTACTTCATTACCATAAACAACAGTTATGATTAACAGGTGTCTCCAAGTCTGGTCTAACAGACAGATGCCTTCTGCAGGGCAGGCTTTGATATCTCACCATTAACACGGTGTCTGCCTAGTGTCAGACTTACCACATGCGCGCGCGCATGTGATTTAAATTCTGTTATTTTTCATCTTCATTTTTTGCCATTCCTCTTACAGGTACATGTTCCTTTACCATTCAAGTTCTAAACTTTTTGACAAAATTAACACCAATGTTTGCCCTTTAAAAATAAAACATAGGAAAGAACATGACTGGCTTTTTCATTTCTGTCAAATGGTATGTAGAAAAATGGAATTAATATGAGAAGAGAAAAATAAAATCTCCCCAAGCATTTTAAAAGTGGCAATTACATAGCCAGAGCCCATTAATTGGCTTGCACTTCAAGGAAGAACAAGCAAACGCACTTCTCTAACCTCAAAGGGAAGGGCATGTGAGGAGAGCAGCCCGTCTCTTACCACAGCAGAGACCTGCGAGGAGCAGGAATATTTCAGTACAGGACCTATGTGACAGTCAATAGCTACAATCCCACCCTGGAAACTAAAAGTTGACACTAAATATGAACTTCTCCTCATCATCAGTCTCAATGGTGAAGACATTTCCCCCGTTAAAACCACTTTTATTCCACTGCATCACATTAGTGACCCCAAGCCCTCTGCACACAACCCCAGGGTTACACAATCAGCAGTGACCTCCCGGAACCAACCCAAGATTTTCATTAAGTGTCAGGCTAAGCAACAAATCTGGCAGAAGGAAAGCTTTTTCAACTTTATCACTAACAATAGTAAAAAAGATGCAGAACATCACAGGTAAGGTAAATAGTTTAGATTTAAATGTGCTGTTTTTCAATCTTGCTACACTTTGGAAAAGTTTACCGAAGCTATAAATCTCCACCTTTAATTTATCTCATTGCCCTCAACCACAGAGACACTTAGAAAAGAAACATGACTCCTTGTTCTAGGGTTCCTAGTGAACAGTAAATAGAACCAGCTACAGAAACAGACCCCAGAACAGAACACTGACCTTCCTCAGGACTAAATGACAGTATATCAGCAAGGGGGACACACTGCTTCTCAGATATGAGTGTCCTCATGCTGAAGACCAGGGAGCAAATGAGCTGTCCTCACAGAGGCCTTTCCTCCAGGTGACAGACTGTCCAAGTGCTTTTCAGGTACAGCAGAGAAACTGTCTAAAGTTAGGATGCTGTAGAAATTGCCTGATCCAAGGTGATGCTCCGAGTTCTCAAGTAGGCCAGGCTACTTTGAGAGGGAAACCTACAGGGAAATGGACTCCTTAAGTCCTAGGGAAAGGTGAGCAGAAGTGCTCTCAGAGCACTGGGTTTTAAGAGGCCCAAGGGGAGAAGCACAGGAAAATGTGCTCAGGTGTCCTTTCCAGGGAAGCACAACCTGTGCTCAGGGTAAGTGGCTTCCAGGTTCTGAAAAGCTGCTAGAATATTGCTATGGATGGCACTTACTTAACTTCTTTAATTAATTGCTGACTGTGAATAAACCATGCCACTCTGCCAGCATATGCTACTCTGGGAAGGACACAGATCTATAAAACATTTATGGCTGCAGCAAGACAAAACTCTTTCAAATAAAGCTTTCTTTTTGATTTTAAAAGAAATACATATAAATTGCCAAAAATGTAGAAAACTAGAAATAAATCCCATAATCCCAATATACAAAGGCAGTCATTATTAACATTTTGGCATATTTCTTTCTGGCTTTCTTTTTCCATAATTTTATTTCCTACTTGTGATAATACTTATATAATTTTATACCTTTGTTTTAAAAAATATTATTATATAAGTATTTTATTAAGTTATTAAAAACTCTATATCATTTTTAATGAACACTAAGGTTGGAGACAAAAGGAAATCTGTATAGTATATCTAGCAGGGAGATACACAGTTTGTGAGAAAATTAAGCTAAAAGCTGGAAATACCAGGCAATTCTATTAATCTGACCACAGAATTCTCAAATGGAAAAGAAAAATTTCAGTATTATCCAATTCATTATATATAATCATTTATATTTGCCAAAATGTTTTCCAAGGTCATTCTTGGGCAGATGATGGCTGAGATCATTAACACTGTGGCCTGAAGAATTACTAGTCAATGGGACCATAACAGAGTGAAGAAATGGTTTAAAATCACCACAAATGAGGTGAACAGGCTAAGGAACATACACTGGCAGGAAACAAGATGGCTACATAACACGGGAGAAATGCAGCCAGGCACCAGGAGGAAAATAAAAAGGATCTGGGTCAGCAGAGTATCAACAGCCCGTGCAGCAGAGCTTCAGGAAATTCAGCTTCAAGATGGTGGACACTGCAGCCTCATTAACCTTTCTCCCTTCCTGGGAACCCAGTGAAATGACATCAAAGAAATACAAAGGGAATATATTCATAAAGGTGCTGCAAACTGGGGGGAAGGATGTTAGCAAATCAAGATTTTGTTGAATTACTAGGAAATGGTAGGTGGATGAAATATTCGTAAATCTGAGGGAAACTGCGCAGATTTCCATACTGAAGCAAATTGGGCAGGATGAACCCACATACTGCCAAATCATTGTGAAATTTAAGAACTCCAAGGATAATGAGGTGATCCTAAAGGATTCTATCAGGAAAAACAAATTACTGCAATGAGTAACAATCATTTTATCAGATGTCTCATCAGCAATGTTAGGAGCTAGATGGCAATAAATCCAAGCTTTCAAATTCTGAAGGAATTGAATTCTATACATTAACTATATCCCAGGCATATAGAGTTCTGAAAACTTGCTTTCCACATTTCCTTTCTGGAAAAAAAATTACCTATAGATTCACTCTGCGTAATGCCCATGAGGGATCTTCTTAACAAAGACCTAAAAAGTCATATTTGACTTCAGATTCACCCAGCAGAGAGAACAGGAAACACAGCATGCCACTAGGGTAGCAGCAGGCATTTGACCTCAGGGGGAGTCCTTGTCACAGTCTACATAACTGTAGAGGAGCTATTCCTGCTGGCATGCAGGTCACAACTTGGGTGAGCGTGTACAAGACACAATGGGCAGATGTGGAGCCACTCTAGCTTAGTAGCTTCATATTCCAAACAAACTATTATCTCTTATAATAGCTCCATTAATACAGATCCCAGAATTTTCATGATGGACATGCCTAGTCACAAAAGTCAGTGTACTCAGAAAATTCAAAGCTATGGCTTTCAAGTAAATATTTACAGTCCTTCCAGATCAGGTGCATTTACCAATCATTATCATAAACAATAGTGCCTAATGTACAGCTGATATTCCACACCTATCAGGTTTTCAGGGGACAGATCTGGAAAGATAACCAATTGGGTCCCAGGTCAATATCTCCTGCAAAGGAAAAAAGGGCTTTGTTATTAACCCTTTATCCATATTCTCCAAAAGAAAAAGAAATCTAAGAAACAATGGAACCAACCCAGATACAAAAGAAAAATAAATTTTAGGATCATAGCTATAGATTGAGCCTAGGAAGCAGTCTGTTCAAAAACTAAACAATGGTCAAACAGAAGCTTCTGAAACGGGGCAGGGAGCGGGGCGGGGGGAGCAACTAGGAACTCCAGAAAAAGAAAAAGCTGGCTATAAAGCTATTTATTTATTATTTGTGGAATAATCCTGAGCACTTGTAAGAAAATCGAATCTACCTGATGTGAACACAATACAATTCTTCCAAGAGGGGTATAATTTCAGTGACATTGAATACTTCCCTCATTACAGATCTGTAGGGAGCAACGGTTATATAGTCATCTTATTATATTGAGTTCTTAGTGGCTTTACCTTTTTAGGATCAATTTATACTTAATACACAGAAGATGTACCTGTAAGTTACAGAACAGAAAGATAAATATCATAAATCTTTACACTGTCAATGTGGTAGGACAGCTAACAGAAGATGGGGAGAGACAGAGAAATGAAGGGATGGTAATTTCTTTATTAACATAATAGGGAGTAAAGAAATACTGTCCACAATTGATGGATCAAAAAACAGAGATTTAAGCATATTACTTAATTTTAAAAGGTAAGTAATAGCAGAACAACCACAACAAAAACTAACAAGAATAAGGAGTGGTGCCATGGACCTCTAGTTCATTTGGTTATAGCATCATCCTAATACGCAAAGGTTGTGGGTTTGATCCCTGGTCAGGGCACATGTAAGAATCAACCAATGAGTGCACGCATAAGTAAAACAACAAATCAATGTTTCTCCCCCTCTTCCCTTTCCTCTCTCTGTCTAAAATCAATAAATTTTTAAAAAAGCAGTGGTTTAGTAAGCTAAATTCCTTATTTTTTAGCATGGTGTTAGTAAAGCTGATAAGTTAATAAACAGAGATATTCTATATTTACAGTTGAGAAGTTACAAAAACAAAAAAAAATAGAAGTAGTTACTTCTGAGGAATGGAACAGAAGATGGGGAGGTAAAATTTTACTTTTTGTTTATATGTTTTCTATTGTTTCAATGAATTTTCCATGTGCATGTTTTACATTGATAATAAAAAGACTAATGTCTGTACCTTCTTGTATTGATACAGACTTAGGGTTCAACAATTTAGAAAACAGTGCAGAAAAGGAATAAAAAATTGGAAAGTGAAGTTTTTTGAAATAAGGCTAAAGGATAATCTAATCCCGATTAGATTATGTGAAAAAAGAGGAGGTAAAATGTAATTTTATAAAGTCAGTCAATACATTTGAGACAACATGGATAAACCTTGAGGGCATTTTGCTAAGTGACATAAGTCCAAGAGAGAAAAGACAAACACCAAATGTTCTTACTTGCATGTGGAATCTAAACAAACAAAAATCAACTCAAAGAAACAGTAAAGATTGGTGGTTGCCAGAGGCAATGGTGTGAGGGGTGAGGAAATGTCTCTCTTTCTCTCTCTCTCTCTCTTCCCTCCCTCCCTCCCTCCCCCAAAGAGCAGAGGCACTTACATGGAAACATGGGAGAATCTCATTTCCTAGGTATTTTTCAGAGGACTGTAAAAATCTGCCCTCACGTTATTTCTTGACCATCAAGAGGCTGAGCTGTGATCTATAAAGATCCTATAGAATTTCATTTGTAACATGACTCACATTCTTTATTTCAATAAAAAGCAAGCTACAATTCTTGAAGCTAATAGACTATTTTGGAATATACTAGTTAAAAAGGAAAGGCTTTCTTTTTTCTTTCTTTTTTTTAAAATCAAATCTGCATATCTTCTATTATAACTCTTAAGATCTAACACAAAAATGGAAAACCCAGTAGACTGAGGTTATGCCTATAAACATAAAACCACAACCTTTGATTCCAATGATTCCTGGAGGGTTGATAGGCACCTGACTTCTTGCTACTACTCTTGTTTTTCTCATATATTATTTATTTATTAACGTGTAAAACACTTACTGCTGTAGCATCTAAGTGCTAACATACAAAGTTAAAAACATATGAAGTATTTACATCTATCAACTAATGGAAACAGAAAATTAAAAAGAGAAAAATAAGATGTTAATAACTTAATGCAAAGCTAGTGGGAAAGGGAATGAATGAATCAGGAAAAAACACTTACATAAATATAAAATGATTACGATATGTACCTAATCAGTAGTTAGTCAGCCAATTCTTATATAAAAAAATCCGCATTGTAGAACACCTTCATCAGGGGAACATAAAAAAAAGAGGTGAGGGATCCCGTTTGTAGCAGATGAAATGACACAGCGGGTGACGGTAACCGGTGGGACGGTGCGAGATGGCAAGCACTGAGGAGGCAGGGGATCTGGCCTGCGAGCTGTACAGCCAATAAGCAATGACTCTGGAAAGATGAATGGGCAGCTGTTCGTGGGCCTTGAAGGTCTTCCTCTTGTATAAAAAGAGTTCTGGGAGCTTGGAAACAAGTTAATCCCTTCATTTACTAGTTTTCATCACTTATCTTGGTTTAGCTTTTTTTTTTTTTAAATTAATTCTAGGAGGCAATGCAGTACAGTAGAAAGAATCTTTATTTTCTCCTTATAAAATGAGGACAATATCCCACAAGGTATTTCGTATTCAGGACAAAATAAGATAAAATATGTAAAGTACTGGAATACTAGTTATTAAATAGTTGTTAGTTTTCTTATGCTATGGCACAAATGGCTACAAGCCAGGAAATGACCATGTTTCCCAGCCCTACTAGTGTGACTGTGGCAACGGACAAGTTCTCTCTGAGGTAATGCAAGTAGAAGGGGTGTTCATAAAGCCCAGGCCATTTAGAACCGACCATATGTACTTTCTCTCTGTTCTCTCCCTAGCTGTCCGCTAGATGCAGGTGATGCTGATAAGGCCCTAGGTGATGGCAGATACACAAGAAGGTTGATGCCTGGGTTCCTCCATCACCTGTGGAGAAGAGCCACTTGACAACCAGGAACACCCATACTGATTGTTACATGACTGAGAAACAAACTATTGTGTTAAGCCACTGAAATGCTGAAGCCGCTATTTGTTACATTAGCAAGTGTTATCCTAGCCAACATAAACATGCTGCATGGTAATACTATAATAATGGTAAGGGTGTCAGACATTGCATCAAACAAGCTATCATTAGTGCTATTACAAATTCTCGCCCAGATAGTACATGAAAAGATGTTCAACATCATTAGCCATCAAGAAAATACAAATCAAAATCATAGTAAGATGCTACTTCATTCCCACCAGGATGACTATGAACAAAAAGATAGACAATAACAAGTACTAGCAAGAATGTGGAGAAACTGGAATCCTCATACATTGCTGGTGGGAATGCAAAATGGTACAGCAGTTGTGGAAAAGTTCAGCAGTTCTTAAAAAACATAAACATAGTTACCATATCACCCAGCAATTCTACTCCAGTTCTATACCCAAAAGAACTGAAAACATATGTTCACACAAAAACCGGTATAGGAATGTTCAAAGCAGCACTATACATAATTGCCTAAAAGTGAAATAATTCAAATGTTCATCAACTGATGAATGGATAAACAAAGTATGATATATACATATATATCTTCATATGATGAAATAACTATTTGGTTATTAAAAGGAATGAAGTACTGATACATGCTATAGCATAAATGAACCTTGAAAACATTATACTAAGTGACAGAAGCTGGGAACAAAAGATCACTTGCTATGATTCCCTATATATGAAATATCCAGAATGTTCAAATCCACAGAAACCTAAAGTAGATTGTTCAGTGCTGGGGCTGAGGGAGCTGGAGGGAAATGGGAGACTGCTGATCAGCAGGTTTCTTTCGGGCATGATGAAAATACTTTACAACATTAGATAGTAGTGGTTGCATGGAGAATATACTAAAAACCACAGAACTGTGTGGTTTAAAAGGGTGAAATTTATGATATGTGAATCATTATCTCAATTTTAAAAAATCTCAGCCATTTGCTTTTTCTTGCTTTTCAGAGAATCTGGCTCTACACCGAAAAGCACTGAGCTCTTCTCAGGTAATGACTGGGAAAGGGTATGAGGGAACCCTCTAGATGCTAATTTTGATCTAAGTAGTAGCTACATAGGTATATACACATGTACATATTCATTCTAGGCATGACTTTAGGTTGGTCAGAACTAGCAGAATCCTTCCTCCTGGCTTCCCCAACAGCCAGGTGGTGCTCAAACAGACCCAGTGCCTTATGCACGAAATGCCCCGCTCACCAATAAAGAACCCAAGGTACAAGCTTTCCTTAGTTTGAATAACAGTGTAGCTAACACGGAGATGAGACAAATATTTAAAGCCACCCCTGAGAGTGGTATGAGGGTGGAGAATAGGATAGAGTCCCAGAATAACCACTGAAGTGCATACTGCATCAGTGAAATTCTCAAAGGAAGAAACAAGTCCCAAAGGGGTAGTGTGAGATGTGGGGGGGAGGACACAAGACAGAATTGAATATGGAAAATATCTTTTTTTCTCCTGCATAGGTGCGTGCCATTTTCAAAAATAAAATTCACATTATGAAATAAGGAGAACTTGTTTGGTCATATAAAGTAAATTCTCATTTAAGCACTTAATAGTCAAAACTGAAGTGATCATCAAAATGTTTTCAAATTCCAAATAAGGTAAAATTTGGTCATTCTATGACTCTTCCTTGGAACCTTCTGGATTCATTAGAAAGACTGTCCTTAAATTGGAATAAATTCCTTAAAGGGTGTCACTTACTTGCAGGAGACTTTAGTTCTGTCGGCCACCATGGTCCATTGTTGCTGATTGGTGGAAACCTCAATGTAGTAGCTATAGCTTCGATCATCACAGTCCCAAAGTAACAACCTGAACGAAGGGAAAACATAAGAATCCTGTGAAATGTTCTAACTGGCTGTTTCCTTAGGTTGCAGGCATGAGGGGATCCGTACCTACTCTTCCCTCCCCCTGCCTCCTTCGCCCCACCATCCTTTCAGGACCGGAGGAAGTAAATATCAATAAATCCCAAACAGAAGTTTGATGAGAAAAGGTGGAATCAATCTGCAGCAAGAGGTTTGTCTCTTTAGGACTTTATTTCACAAGTCACTCAATCCCAGGCAATCTCTGTTCCCCAAGTGGCAAAGCTCTTCTGACCAGTTAGTTTATCAGGGAAAAGATGTCAACCAATCCTCTTCCTAATTCCTTCACCCCTCATCTCCGGTTGGCTGCACCAGCCAAAGGTAACATCCTGAGACCACTGTTTACTGGGGAATCTGTGCCTTCTAATTAATAGGTAATGTTGCAGTAACCTTAATTATCATGTTTACGTTCCTTGCCATTATCACCAAACTTTTTGTTTACATAGCTTTGGTAAAATGATCTGATTTAGACATACAGGAAAACACATTCATTAGTAAAACTTTCTTATTATTTAGAAATTGCTTATCTGGTCCTGTTATTCTTACCCCCCACTCCTCTTTTAGCCCAGATAAGAACCTAAGATACATGATTCCATTTACATAAAGCTCAAAAGGGACAAAATTTATATATGGTGACAGGAATGAGAATAGTGGTTATCTCAGAGGTGGTAATGACTAGGAAAGGGTATAAGGGAGCCTTCTAGGATGCTGGAAATGTGCTAATTGGCATCTGAGTGGTGGTTACATGTAAATATTCATCAAGCTATACATTAAACATATGTACATTGGATGTGTGTTATTCCTCAGTTTAAAAAAATAGAATAAAAAAAGAACCTAAGCATTGCAATACAGCATCAGACTACAGCCCAGCATTCTGCTTGGCATTGCTGCAGTTGTGAGGTTCACTGTTTTCTACTATCTCAGCCTCATTACTCCTTCTGACACAAGATATCTACTTTATTGTTTTATAACTGGTCATGCACATTTGTTTCCTCCACCAACTAGAAAGACAGTGAGTTCCCTGAAGGCAGTACCTATGTCTTATGGATTTTTCTTATTTATTTATTTTAAAATTTTTATTGAATTTATTGGGGTGCTACTGGTTAATAAAATTATATAGGCTTCGAGTGTGCAATTCTATAATATATCACTTATATATTGTACTGTGTATTCATCACTAAAAGACAAGTATCCTTCCATCAACATTTATCAGTCCTTTACCCTCTTCTACTTGCCCCCACCCCCTTTTTCCCCTCTGGTAATCACCATGCAGTTGTATGTGTCTGTGAGTTTTTTGCTTTTTTGCTTAATCCCTTCACCTTTTCACCCAGCCTCCCAACCTTCCCGTCATCTGACAGCTATCAGTCTGTTCTTTGTATCTATAAGACTCTTTCTATTGTTTGTTAGTTTATTTTGTTCATTAGATTCCACATATAAGTGAAATCACATGGTACTTGTCTTTCTCTGACTAGCTTATTTCACTTAGCATAAGGCTCTCCAACTCCATCTATGCTGTTGTAAAAGGTAAGATTTCCTTCTTTTTTTTGGCCAAGGGGTATGACACCATGTAAATGTACCACAGCTTTTTTTAATCCACTCTTTTACTGAAGGGCACTTGGTCAGCTTCCAAATCTTACAATGAATATAGGGCTGCATATATTCTTTCAAATTACTGTTTCAGGTTTCTTTGGCAATATTCCCAGAAGTGAAATTGTTGGGTCATAAGACAGTTCCATTTTTAATTTTTTGAGGAAACTCCAGTTTTCCACAGTGGCTGAACCAATCTGCATTCCCACCAACAGCACACTAACGTTCCCTTTACTCCACATCCTCACCAGCACTTGTTGTTTATTGATTTATTAATGATAGCCATCCTGACAGGTGTGAGGTGATACCTCATTGTGGTTTTAATTTGCATTTCTCTGATGATTAGTGACATTGAGCATCTTTTTATATGGCTACTGGCCATCTGTATCTGGAGAAGTGTCTATTCAGGTCCTTTGCCCATTTTTCAATTAGATTGTTTTTTTGGTGTTGAGTTTTATAAGTACTTTACACATTTTGTGTATTAACCTGTTACCAGATGTATTGGAGAGTATGTTCTCCCATTCAGCGGGTTCTCTTTTCGTTTTGATGATCCCTCTGCTGTGCAAAAACTTTTTAGTTTGATGTCCTATTGCTTTATTTTTTCTTTTGTTTCCCTTGCCTGAGGAGATATATCAGGAAAAATAATGCTATGAGAAGGGTATGAGATTTTGCTGCCAATGTTCTCTTCTAAGATTTTTATTGTTTTACGTCTAACATTTAAGTCTTTAATCCATTTTGAGTTTATTCTTATGTATGGTGTATAAAAGTGGTCTGTTTACTTTTTTGCATGTATCTGTCCAATTTTCCCAGCACCATTTATTGAATAGACTGCCTTTACCCCACTGTATGCTCTTGCCTCCTTTCTCAAATATTAATTGACCATAAAGGTGTGGGTATATTTCTGGGCTTCCTATTCTGTTCCATTAATCTATGTTTGTTTTTATGCCAGTACCATGATGTTTTAAAAAAAAAAAATTAGTTGATTTCTTTTTAGAGAGAGAGGGGAAGAGGGGGAGAAAATGAGGGAGAGAAATATCAACATGAGAGAGAAACACTGATCAGTTGCCTCTTGTATGTGTCCCAAACAGGGATGAACCCACAACCCAGGAATGTGCCCTAAACAGGAATCAAAACCTGTGACCTTTTGTTGTGCAAGATGATAAGCAAACAACTGAGCCACATTGGTCAGGGCAGTACCATGCTGTTTTGATTCTAGGGTCTTGTAGTATAGTCTGGTATCAGGTAGTGTGCTTCCTCCAAGTTTGTTCTTTCTCAGGATTGCTATGGATATTCAAGGCCTTTTGTGGTCCTATATACATTTTTGTAATATTTGTTCTAGTTCTGTGAAATACGCCATTTGGTATCTTGATAGGAATTGTGTTGAATCTGTAGATTGCCTTGGATAGTGTTTTAATGATGTTAACTCTTCCTATTCATGAGCATGGTATGTGCTCCCACTTAATCTGTATCTTCTTCAATTTCTTTCTTCAATGTCTTATAATTTTCCAAGTTCAGGTTTTTTACCTCCTTGGTTAAATTTATTCCTACGTATTTTATTTTTTTTTTAATAATTTTTTCTATTGTATTTTTTCCCATTACTATTTAGTCCCCATATAACCTCTCCACCCCCCCCCCTGCAATCACCACACTGTTGTCCATGTCCATCAGTCCTTTTTCTTTTTGCTCAATCCCTCCACCTCCTATCCTCTTCCCATCAGCTGTCAGCCTGCTCTCTATCTATGAGTCTGTCTCTATTTTGCTTGTTAGTTCTGTTTGTTCTTCAGATTCCATACATGAGTGAAATCATATGGTATTAATCTTTCTCTGGCAGGCTTATTTCACTTGGGTTCTCCAGGTCCATCCACACTGTTGCAAAGGGTAAAACTTCCTTTTTTACAGCTGAGTAGTATTCCATTGTGTAAATGTCCCATAGTTGTTTTATCCACTCATCTACTAGTGGACACTTAGGCTGCTTCCATGTCTTGGCGATTGTAAATAACGCTGCAATGAACATAGGGTTGTTTATGCTCTTTCAAATTAGTGTTTTGGGTTCCTTCATATATATTCCCAAAAGTGGACAGCTGGGTTGAAAGGCAGATCCATTTTTAATTTTTGGAGGTATCTCCATACTGCTTTCCACAGTGGCTCCACCAGTCTACATTACATTCCCAAAAACAGTGCAAAAGGGTTCCCCTTTATCCACATCCTCACCAGTACTTTTGTTGATATATTGATGATAGCCATTCTGACAGGTGTGAGATGGTATCTAATTGTGGTTTCAATTTTCATTTCTCTGATGATTAGTTATGTTCAACATGTCTTCATACGTCTATTGGCTATCTGCAGGTCCTTTTTGGAGAAGTGTCTATTCAGGTCCTTTGCCCATTTTTTAATTAGGTTATTTTTTGGTGTTGAGTTGTGTAAGTTCCTCATGAATTTGGGACATTAACTCCTTATCAGATGTATCAGTGCATATGTTCTCCCATTCTGTGGGCTGTCTTTTTATTTTGTTGCTGCTTTCCTTTGCTGTGCAAAAACTTTTTAATTTGATGTAGTCCCATTTGTTTATTTTTACTTTGTTTCCCTTGCCTAGAGAGATATATTTGATAAAATAATTGCTATGAGCAATGTCCAAAATTTTGTTGCCTATGTTTTCTTCTACAATTTTTATAGTTTTGTGTCTTAACATTTAAGTCTTTAAAACATTTTGAACTTATTCTTGTGTGCGATTTAAAAAGGTAGTCTAGTTTCATTTTTCTACATTTATCTGCCCAATTTTGCAAACACTGTTTATTGAATAAACTATCTTTAGTTCATGGTGTGTGTTTGCTTCCTCTATCAAATACTAATTGCCTATAAAGGTGTGGGTTTATTTTTGGGCTCTCTATTCTGTTCCATTGATCTAGGTGTCTGTTTTTATGTCAGTACCATGCTGTTTTGATTAAATATGGCCTTATAGTATAGTTTGATAGTAGGTAATGTACACGAAATCAGTAGTGCAACAAATTTTAAAGGGCTTTGCTTTAAGAAGAAGAAAAAGAGAAAGAGGAAAAGAATTGAGGTAAATAGTCTAACAATAAAATGGCACTAAATACATACCTATCAATAATCACCTTATATGGAAATAGTTTAAATGCTCAAACTAAAAGACACAGGGTAGCGGAATGGGTAAGAAAACAAGACCCATATATGCAGGGTCTAGCACAAATAATGCCCCTTTTTATTACAAAATCTTTTATTAAAAAATCATAAGCATGTAATTCTATAACACAACAATATCACACTCAAGCATGCCATATGACATTTTAGGGTAAATGTTCAAACTGAAACTATAAATTATTACACCCATACTATGATGCTACCAACCACCCTCAAGCTGGTGTTGCTTCTCCCAGTCCCTATATGCTGCCTCCAAGAGAACCACCTCAGAGTGAAAGATACACATAGACTAAAAGTAAAGGGATAGAAAAATATATTTCATGCAAATGGAAATGAAAAACAAAGCTGGGGTAGTAATACTTATATCAGACAAAATAGACTTTAAAACAAAGGCTATAGTAAAAGACAAAGAAGGACACTGCACAATGATAAAGGGAAGAATCCAACAAGAGGATATAACCCTAATAAACATTTATGTACCCAATATAGGAGCACCTAAATTTGTGAAGCAAATCTTGATGGTCATAAAGGGAGAGATTAACAGAAATAGAGTCATATAGTCAGGGATTTTAACACCCCACTGACATCAATGAACAGATCTTCCAGACAGAAAATCAACAAGGAGAGAGCAGCCTTAAACCACACACCCAATCAAGTGGATTTAATTGATATCTTCAGAGCATATCACCCCAAAACAGCAGAATACATGTACCTTTCAAGCGCACATGGAACATTTTCTAGGATAGACATGTTAGGACACAAAACAAGTCTCAATAAATTTTAGAAGACTAAAATCGTATCAAGCATCTTCTCTGACTACGATGTTATGAAACTAGAAATCAATCACAAGAAGAACACTGAAAAACACACAAACATATGGATGCTAAATACCATGTTATCGAACAATGAGTGGGTCAACAAGAAGATCAAAGGAGAAATCAAAACATACCTTTAAACAAATGAAAATGAGAACACAACAACCCAAAATTGGTGGAACACAGGGAAAGGAATCCTAAGAGTCAAATTCATAGCATTACAGGCCTATCTCAAAAAACAAGAAAAAGCTCAAATAAATAACCTAACTTTACATTTACAGAAACTTGAAAAAGAACAACAAACAAAGCCCAACATGAGTAGAAGGAAGGAAATAATAAAGATCAGAACAGAAATAAATGAAACAGTCTAAAAAAAGGTACCAAAAAAATCAATGAATCCAAGAGCTGGTTCTTTGAAAAGAAAAACAAGAGTAACAAACCTTTAAGCAGACTCATCAAGAAAAAAAAGAGAAAGGACCCAAATAATTAAAATCAGAAATGAACGAGGAGAAATAGCAACTGACATCAAAGAAATACAAAGGATTGTGCTAAGATATTACGAATAACTATATGCCAACAAACTGGACAACCTGGATGAAATAGATAAATTCCTAGAAACGTACAATCTTCCAAAACTAAATCAGGAAGAATTAGAGGATTTGAATAGACAGATTACACCTAGTGAAATTGAAGCAGTTATCAAAAAATTCCCAACAAAGAAAAACACTGGACCAAATGTTTTACCAAACATTCTGAGAAGAACTAATGCCTCTCCTCAAACTATTCCAAAAAAAATTCAAGAGGAGGAAAGACTCCCAATCTCATTTCACAAGGCCAGTATTTTCCCAACTCCAAAATCAGAAAAAGACACTATAAAGAAAGAAAATTATAGGCCAATATCCCAATGAACATAGGTGCTAAAATTCTTCGACAAAATATTAGCAAACTAAATACAGCAATGCATCAAAAAGATCATATACCATGATCAAGTGCAATTTATTCCAGTAATGCAAGGTTGGTACAACATTTGTAAATTGATAACTATCATTCACCACATAAACAAAATGAAGGACAAAAAACACACGATCATATCAATAGATGCAGAAAAGGCATCTGATAAAATCCAGCACCCATTTATGATCAAAGCTCTCAGCAGAGTGGGAACAGAGGGAACAAACCTAAACACAATAAAGGCCATATATGACAAACCCACTGCCATCATCATACTCAACAGGCTAAAACTCAAAGCATTTTTCTTACAACCAGGAACAAGACAGGGGTGTGCTTCCTTCCACCTCTCTTATTCAACATAGTGCTGGAAGTCCTAGCCATAGCAATCAGACAAGAAGAAAAAATAAAGGCTATCCAAATTGGAAAGGAAGAAGTAAAACTGCCTTTATTTGCAGATGACATCATACTGTACTAGAGTACCCCTCAGATTCCAGGAAAACTACTATAACTGATCACTGAATTCAGCAAAGTAGCAGGATACAAAATTAATATCCAAAAATCACCTTAATTTTTATATGCAAATAATGAATGGAAAGGAAAATTAAGAAAATGATCCTATTCACAATTGTTCCGAAAAGAATAAAATACCTAGAAATAAACCTAACCAAGGATGTAAAAGACCTGTACTCAGAAAATTATAAGACACTGAAGGAAGAAATTGGAGAGATACAAATAAGTGGAAGCACATACCATGTTCATGGATAGGAAGAATTAACATCATAAAAATGTCCATACTACCCAAAGCAATCTATAGATTCAACACAATTCCTATCAAGATTCCAAAAACGGATTTCACTGAACTAGAGCAAATATTTCAAAAATTTATATGGAGCCAAAAAAGGCCCTGCATACTAACAGTGACTTTTTTTTTTTTTTGATGCAATTGTATATGGGGTTGTTTTCTTAGTTTCCAACCTGTTAGTTGGTTATTGGCTTTAAAAAATGCAACTGATTTCTACATATTAATTTTGTATCCTGCTATTTTACAATTTTACTTCTTCCTATCCAATTTGGATGCCTTTTATTTCTTCTTATCTGATTGTTGTGGCTAGGACTTCCAGTAATAGTACTATGTTAATTAAAGGTAGTGAAAGCAGACATGCCTGTCTTGTTCCTGATCTTAAGGAAAACACTTTCAGTTTTAGCCCTTTGAGTATGTTGTTGGCTGTGGGTTTGTCACATATGGCCTTTATTATACTGAGGTATGTTCCCTCTATTCCCACTTTGCTGAGTGTTTTTATCATTAATGGGTACTGGATTTTATCAAATGCTTTTTCTGCATCTATTGATATGATTACATGGTTATTATCCTTCATTGTTTATGTGGTGTATCACACTTATTGATTTGCACATTTTGTACCAACCTTGCATCCCTAGAATAAAAAGCCCACTTGATCATGTTGTATGATCTTTTAAATGTCTTGCTGGATCTGGTGTCTTTGTATTTTGTTGAATTTTAGCACCTGTGTTCATCAGGGATACTGGCCTACAATTTTCTTTCTTTGTAGTGTCTTTATCTGGTCTTGGAGTTAGGATAATGCTGGCCTTGTGAAATGAGCTTGCGGGTTCTCCTTGGGGGGTCCTCTTGAATTTTTTGGAATTGTTTGACAAGGAGAGGTGGTAATTCTTTGGACATTTGGTAAAATTTCCCTGTGAAGCCATCCAATCCAGGACTTTTGCTTGTTGGGAGTTTTTTCTATTACTGCTTCAATTTTATTAGTTGTAATTGGCTTATTCACATGTACTGATTCTTCCTGATTCTGTTTTGGAAATTGTATGTTTCCAGGAATTTATCATTTCTCCAGATTGTCCAATTTGTTAGCATATAGTTATTTGTAATATAATCTTACATTCCTTTGTATTTCTGTGGTGTCAGTTTTCACTTTCCCTCTTTCATTTTGGATTGTATTTATTTGGGTCCTCTCTCTTTTCTCCCTGATGAGTCTGAATAAAGGTTTGTCAATCTTGTTTATCTTTTCAAAGAACTAGCTCTTGGTTTTATTGATTCCTTTGTATTGTTGTTTTTAGACTTTCATTTATTTCTGCTTGATCTTTATTATTTTCTCTCTTCTACTCACTTTTGGCTTTGATTGATGTTCTTTTTCTAGTTCCTTTAAGTGCAAAGTTAGATCATTTGAGATTTTCTTGTTTCTTGAGGTAGGCCTGTAATGCTAAGAACTCCCCTCTTAGGACTGCTTTTGCTGTGTGCCATAGCTTTCAGGTTGTTTTGTTCTCATTTTATTTTTTAACGTTATTTTTATTGCTTACATTATTACAGATGTGCCCATTTTCATATTCTTGTTTCAAGAATTTTTTATAAATTCTCACCCAAGGATATGTTTATTGATTTTGTGGGGGGAGAGATAGAGACAGAGAGAAAGAAACAATGATGTGAGAGAGAAACCTTGATCAGTTGCATCATTTACACACCCCGACCAAGCATCAAATCCGCAAGTGAATGTGCCCTGACTGGGGATTGAACCTGAAACATTCTGTCACACAGGAAGTCACTCTGACCCACTGAACCACCTGGCCAGGGTTGTTTCAAGGTATCTTTTGATTTCTTCCTTGATCTCATTGTTTAACCCACTCATTATTTAGTAATGTGTTATTTAGCTTCCATGTCTTTGTGTGTTTTTCCATTTTTTCTTGTGACTGATATCTAGTTTCATACTATTAAAGTCAGAGAAGATGCTTAATATGATTTTAATTTTCTTAAATTTATTGAGACTTGTTTTGTGTCCTAATATGTGGTCTATCCTAGAAAATATTCTACATGCAGTTGAAAAGAATGTACCATATTTTGCCATGTATAATGTGCACCCATATTTTTGGCCCAAACTTTCAGAAAAAAAAAATCTTTCATTTAAATTTTTAAACTGCCATTATTTATTTATATTTAGAAACAAAACTGAGTGTTGTATTCCAAGGTATTACTTTGCCTATGGATATCATTATTGCTTTGTATAGTTACACTTTTAATGCGTAAGCATAAATAAAAGAATTAAAAACATTTATATAGATATGGAATTAGTACTACCCATGTATAATACACATCCTTATTTTTCCTCAAAACTTTGGGTAAAACAGTGTGCATTATAAATGGCAAAAATACAGTATATTCTGCCTTTTGGAGTAAAATGCTTTGAAGAAATAAATTAAATCCATCTGTTCTAGTGTGTCATTTAAAGCTGCTCACTCCATGTTGATTTTCTGTCTGGAAGATCTATCCATTGATGTCAATGGGGTGTTAAAATCCCCTGCTATGACTGTATTGCTATCAATCTATTTATGCCCATCAAGATTTACTTTATATATTTAGGTGTTCCTATTGGGTGCATAAATGTTTAAAAAGTTTATAGCCTCTTGTTGGATTGAACCCTTTATCACTATATAGTGTCCTTCTTTGTCTATTCCTATAGCCTTTGTTTTAAAGTCTATTTTATCTGATATAAGCATTGCTACCCCAATAAAGCTAAGTTTTTCATTTTCATTTGTATGAAATATCTTTTCCCGTTCCTTTACTTTTAGTCTGTGTACATCTTTCATTCTGAGGTGGATCTCTCAGACAGCATATATATGGATCTTGTTTTCTTATCCATTCAGGTATCCTATGTCTTTTTATTGGATCATGTAATCTATTTACATTTAAAGTGATCATTGCTAGGTGTGTATTTGTCATTTTACTCTTTATAATGATATTCTTCTGTATTTTATATATATATTTTTGATTATGCTATTACAGTTGTCTCATTTTTTTTCTCTTTTATTACCCTCTACCTGTACCCCTCCCCCCTTAGTTCATGTCCATGGGTCGCACATATAAGTTCTTTGGCTTCTCCATTTCCTATACTATTCTTACCTCCCCCTGGCTATTTTGTAGCTACTATCTATGCTTCTTATTCCCCATACCTTTGCCCCCATTCTCCCTTCCTCCTCCCCTCTGATCTCCATTTCTGTGATTCTGTTCCTGTTCTAGTCTGCTTAGTTTGTTTTTATTAGGTTCAGTTGTTGGTAGCTGTCAGTTTGTTGTCATTTTACTGTTTTATAGTTTTGATCGTCTTTTTCCTAGATAAGTCCCTTTAACATTTTCTGGAAGCACTTTATCTGCCCTTCCAGTCTAAATGATAGTTTTGCTGCATAGAGTAATCTTGGATGTAGGTCCTTGGCTTTCATGACTTCAAATACTTCTTTCCAGCCCCTTCTTGCCTGCAAGGTTTCTTTTAAGAAATCAGCTGATAGTCTTATGGGAACTCCTGTGTAGGTAACTCTCTCCTTTTCTCTTGCTGCTCTTAAGAGTCTCTCCTTATCTTTAATCTTGGGTAATCTAATTATGGTGTGCCTTGGTGTGTGCTTCCTTGGGTCCAACTTCTTTGGCACTCTGAGCTTCCTGGACATCCTTGAAGTCTGTTTCCTTGGCCACATTGGGGAAGTTCTTCATTATTTTTTCAAATAAATTTTCAATTTCTTGTTTTTCCTCTTCTTCTTCTCCTTCTGGCACCCCTATGATTCAGATGTTGGAGTATGAAGTTGTCCAAGAGGTTCCTAAGCCTCTCTCCCCTCGTATTTTTGAATTCTTGTTTCTTCATTCTGTTCTGGTTGGATGTTTATCTCTCCCTTTTGCTCCAAATCATTGATTTGAGTCGCAGTTTCTTCCCTTTACTGTTGGTTCCCTGTATATTTTTCTTTATTTCACTTTTTCCTCCATTTTGTGACCATACTCAACCATTTCTGTGAGCATACTGATTGCCAGTGTTTTAAACTGTGCATCTGATAGGTTGGCTGTGTCTTCATCGCTTAGTTCTAATTTGGGATCTTTGACCTGTCCTTTCATTTGGGCCATATTTCTTTGTCAACCTGTTACATTGGAAGGAGTGGAGCCTGAGGTATTCACCAGGGTGGGGCAACCCAGGTCGCTGTGTTGTGACATTGTATGCGGGGGAGGTGTCTGAGAGGGAACAATGCTACTTGCTTGGCTCTTCCACGGCTTTCAGTCATTCCCGTTACCCATAAGCAAATTGGGCCTTTCTAGTGCTGATTACTGGGGTGGTGGGTTTGTGTATATTCTGGGACCCTGTGGTCTTTCCAACAAACTCTCCCCATTAGGCAGGGAGTTTCTCCCGCTGCCGCAAACCCCACAAGTTTTTATAGCCAGAGGTTTTGAGGATTTCTTTTCCTGCACTGGAATCCGGGATTGCACAGTCCGTCTTGTTCCCCAGCTGCTCCTCCTGGTTTATCGACATGCAAATGTGGGACTGTCTGGTCAGCCAGCTGCTACCTCACCCCCCTGGTCCTCCAGCTGCGGCCTTGCCACATGTCTTCTCTGCTCCTTCTACCAGTCTGGATGAATGTTTCTTCTTTAATTCCTTGGTTGTCAGACTTCCATACAGTTTGATCTTCTGGCAGTTATGGTTATTTTTTTTTTTATATTTGTTGTCCCTCTTTTGGTTATGTGAGGAGGCAAAGTGCATCTACCTTCGCTTCCATCTTGGCCAGAAGTCTTTGTATTTTTTTTATTTATTGTTCTTACAGAAGATTCTTTACCATTTCTGGTTTGGTGGCAATGAACTCCTTTAGCTTTTTCTTGTCTGAGTGGCTCTTTATTTCTACTTACATTTTAATTATAGCCTTTTTGGTAAAGTAGTCTTGGCTGCAGTCCTTGCTTTTCATTACTTTGAATATTTTGTGCCAATCCCTTCTGACTTGAAATGTTTCTTTTGAGAAATCAGGTGACAGTCTTATGGGAGCTCCCTTATAGGTAACTGTCTTTCTCTTGCTGCTTTTAAGATTCTCTCTTTTTCTTTAACCTTTGTCATTTAAAATATGTGTTTGGTGTGGGTCTCTTTGGGTTCACCTTGTTTGGGACCCTATTTACTTCCTGGACTTGTATGTCTTTTTCTTTCACCAGGTTGAGGAAGATTTTAGTCATCATTTTGTCTAATATAATTCTTGATCCCTTGTTCTCTCTCTTCTCCTTCTGGTACCCCTATGATGCGGATGTTGTTAGGCTTCATGTTACCACAAAGGTCTCTTAAACTATCCTCATTTTTTAAAATTCTTTTGCTTTTGGATGCTCTGATTTTATTTTCCTGCTACCTTGTCTTCCAAATTGCTGATTCATTCCCCTGCTTCATCCAATCTACTGTTTTATTCTTTCTAGTGTATTCTTCATTTCAGATATTGTATTCTTCATTTCTGACTGGTTCTTTTTATGGTTTCTGTGTCCTTTTTCATGCTGTTAAAATTCTCACTAAGTTCCTTGAGCATTCTTATAACCATTTTTTTAAACTCTGTATTTGGTAGATTGCTTGCCTCCATTTAATTTTTTTTTTAAGTTTTCTCCTATTCTTTCATTGGGGGCATGTTTCTTTGTCTCTCCATTTTAGTTGCTTCTGTGTTTGTTTTTATGTATTAGGTATATCTGTTATTTCTCCCAGTCTTGAGAGGGTGGCCTTATGTAATATGTGTCCTGTTGGTATGTAGTATGTGGCACAGTCTCCTTGATTGCCTGATCTGGGTGCTCCAGGAATGTCCCTTGTGTGGGTTATATGCACCCTCCTATTGTAATTGAGTCTTGATTACTACTGGCCCATTTGTACTTGGGGTCAACCCTCAGGCTGGCTGACTGTATGGATCAACCCCAACCCCAGTGTGTGAGCTGTTGTACAGATGCTGACCACCTGAAATGGGGTTCACCTCAGTAGGGTCTGGTGCCTGCCCAAATCTCTCATTAGATATGCTGCTTGCAAAGCTAATTGTATCCTGCTCTGAAGTTGTCTGAAGCTTGCTACTGGGTGTTGGTCCTGGGGCCTGTTGGGAGGGACTCTGCTACAGATCCATGTTAGATACTACATGTGACTGGTCATGGCCACCTCTTTGAAACTATAAAGTGATCCACAGTCAGTGGCTGCCTAAGCTTGGCCTGGGTGTGCATTGGAAAGAGCAAGCTGTGCATCAAGGCTAGCTTCCACCAGCACCAAGCCTGGGGGGCAGGTCAGCAAAAGGCCCAAGGCACCCCATGATCCATTTCTGCCTGCCTTTGCCTGTTGACTGCCTGTTAGGCTCAGTCACTGAATGAGCCTCTGGCAGTACTCAAGTTGCATGAGTAGGTTCTCAGTGAGTCATAAAGTAGTGGTGAGTGGTATTCACCAGATTAACATAGATTCAAACTCAGTACTAGTGCTGGGTCTGAGGCCACTCAGCAAAAGTCCCAGGATATATCAAGTCTAGCTGCCACCCACCAGGTGCCCACAGACTTTTGTGGTGGGATGGGGTCTCACAGAATCATCAGGGTGAGGCCAGCAAATTTTATCAGGTCCAAAGAGACCACAATTTGACTGTGTGAAGGAAGGGCTCTATATCAGTCTGGTATGCAAGGAAAAAATGGCCCCTACCCTAGAGCCACACAACTCAGTCTGTCCCAGATTCTTCCTGGACCATCAAGAGAGACCAAGCTCAGCAGAAAAGGGATGCTGAAAGTCAGGAGGGTGGGGCTGGTAGATCTCTTCTGAGTGGAAGGCTCCAGTCAGGCTCTCAGGAAGGTGGGGGGAATAGTCCCTGCCTCAGAGCCGCCCAGCTCAGTCTGTCCTAGATTCTGCCCAGACCTTCTGAGGAGTCCAAACTTGGCAGGATGGGGCCACCTGGAGCTGGAAGGGTAGGATGGCTGGAAGCCTGAAGGGTGGGGCTTGTGGATCTCTTGTGAAGGGGTAGCACTGGTCAGGCTAATGGGAATGTGGGGGGAATGGTCCTCCATCTTCCCAGAACCACATACTCAGTTACTGATAACCCCTGAGTCTGCCCAGACCTCTACACTCTGACCTAGTCAGTTCACATGGACTCTTCTGCAAGGTGTGAACTCCACAGGGTGGGGTGATAGGGAGTCCAGAGGGTGGGGCTATTGCATTCCCCCAAGGCTGATGTTGTAAGGAGGGGAGTGCTCTATCCAAGAAAGATGGTGCCTGCTGTGTGGGAGTGGGCCCAGCATAGAGACCCTGGTACCTGTCCTTTTCGCTCTCTCCCCAGAGCCACAACCCTAGTCACTTCTCACATGACTCTCATCCACTCTGCCCTCCCTCCACCAGAGCCCAGGGTGAGTGTCTGCAAACGAGATTTTGTGTGCTAAGCCTTTAAGAGGACTCTTGGGTTTCTGGCAGTGTGCTGTCTCTCCCTGGCAGACAGAATCCCTGCTGATTTTCACAGCCAGATGTTATACGGGTGTCTCTCCCTGGCTCTGCTGGGGAGCCCAGCATGGGTTAAGACCCCACGCTTCTTATGGGGAATCTTTGCAGCTGAGGTATCCCTCTGTACTCTCAGCTGCTACCTGCAGGAGTAGGGACAGCCCTTTTCCCACATCTCTATCTACCAGTCTCAATGTGGCTTCTTCTGTAAATCCTTGGTTATAACACTTCTGTTCAGCTGGCCTTCAGTTGTTATTCAGGTTAATTGTTGTATATTATATTTGATCCTGGAAGGAGGTGAGTGTAACTTCCACTTACTCTGCTGACATCTTGGATCCTCCCCTCTTTGGGTTTTTCTATACCCAGTATTTGGCACAGTGTGTCACACAGAGCCTCCACTCAATGAATGCTTGCTGAGCAAATGCATTATTTGTAACAAATAATAATGACTATTATAATCATAACAGCCAACAATTCTTCAGTGCTTACTGTGGCCCACGCCCTACGTTAAGTGCTCTATATAACGTATCTTATTAAATCCATTGAAAAATCCTCTTAGCAAGCATTATTAGTCTCATGAAATTAGATGTTGAATGTGAGGCTTAAAGCTGTTAAGTAATTTGTCTAAACTCAAACAGTTTAGTGCTAGTGGCTACCAGGTTCCAATCTAGTGTCTTGACCAAAGCCTGTTTCTGTAATCCCTCTGCCAAGTGTTTTCTTTACTCCCAGTATACATACCTGGGTCATAATTTACAACTGGTAACCTGTCACTCTACAAAAGTAGTTCATATTATTTTCCCTTAATTTTGCAATGAAAATCTTCAGTATATACAAAGGTCTGTTTAGTGTCACTTACAAAGCTATTTTTGAGGATGAGAAATGCCACTGTGTTCCCCTTTACTTTAATCCTTTGTTCCTTGTTTTCAATTGTAGTTTCCTTCCTTCCTTCCTTTTGCTCTCAGTGATTAAATTCACAATACCTAATAGTTTTGAATTCATCTTTTAAGTAGAGAAAACTCTTAAAAGGTTTTTGGAAAGCCTAAACAGGTTACACCTACTGATTCCCTTTAATCCACCTGAGTATTTAATCTCTCAAAGTACTCTGAATGAATCAGACAGGATTTTATCCTATTTTTTTTTTAAAGCGTCCACTAGTTTTATTTTTATCAGTATGCCTGATAAAAAAGGGAATCATTTCCCTCATTAGCCATTTCCTCAAATATTATTCTAATTTCTCAGCACTTTTATGCAGTTAGCCTATGTTAATTTATATTTATGTTGGGTAACTTTTAAAAGTATAGTTTTTACCTCTATGTTTATATGGTTCTCAAGATGATTATAAGCCTTTTAGAAACACCATTGATCTTTTTCTTTTAAAAAATTCTACTCCAAACATGTACCCTGCTCATAGTGTATGTTTCATACATATTCTGGGTTGAAATCATTCATAACTCTGCTAGAGTAGATTAAAACCAGGAAAATAATTCAAATTAATTAATCATTCTCTTTTCTTAATACTTCTGGTAACAGGCATTTTGGGAGACAATGTTGAGGCTATTTCCCCAATAGATTATTTGGATTATTTATGGAGAGCCAGGTTATCATAATCTCTCTGTTTCTGGATAATAATAAATTAGTGTTCCTATCAGTGTATCCAAATTAAAATAATCAGTCCCTTTTGGAACAGAATCTAACCAGTTTTCAAAATATTTCATGGGAAAAGACTGTCCCGAGGATATGGGATATGTGGAAGATAAAGAGGAAGATGAATTATGAGTATCATGAATGTTCTCGTAAAGATCCTTGGGGTGACAGCATATTAAAAGAATTCTAAAAGTTGTGATTATTGTGTCCCATAGCAGCTTATTCTATAAAGTCCTCCAATTTGTTTCAAAGTAAATTATTACGTTAAAATGAGGATCACCTATAATCCCAATAATTTTGTAAACATGTAAACAGTTCAAATTATTTGTAACTTGCTTGTTTTACTTTATGATCTATTTTGAATACCTTTTTTTTGTATCATTGAATATTCTTCCTCATCATATGTACTGGCTTCACTGAATTTCACCATACGGATATCCCATAATTTATTTAATCAGTCTCTTATTATTGGGCACTTAATAAGGTAGTTAATAATATTGTATTGTTATGAAAACTCTGTGATGAACATTCTTATAAGCTGAATTTATGATTATTGCCTTTGAAAGTTTCTGTAAGTAAAACTCTTAAAGCAGGGCATGTAAGGCCTTGATATGCATTGGAAAATAGCTGCACGCCTCTCCCTGCCCCCCAGACAAAAGTCTGCACCGATTTACACTCCCACCAGCAACAGCGTGTCACAATCCTGTCTTTGTGCATCACCAGCGGTACTGTGCATTTTCTTTAAAAACACTGCTAATTTGATAGATGAAACATATGTCATTATGTACTTTAATTTGCAGCTTTTTACCTATCATTAAACTTGAACATTTTAAAAATTTGCTACTTATATTTATTTTTTTGTTAATGACTTACAAAATGCCCTCTATGTTTTAAGGATATTAATCTGCTGCCTATCATAGTCAGCATCCTGAAGATACTAATTTTTATTAGCCTAGTCTATCGATCTTTACCTTGGTAATTTCTCCTGGCCTACAGTCTTTTTTCTGAACAGCAGCCAAATGCACATATATACTGGTTGAGACATCTCCTTTCTATTCCTCTATTAGGAGGCCCTGGGGGCTGGAAATGAGGGTCACAGTGACTCCTGAGTGGAAAAGGGACACTGATGGACCTTAGGTTATTAAGCCTGGGGCTCAGACTCACCTACTCTTTGGAGTTTTTAAGAGAGATTCTAATTTCATGTGTCAGGATACGTATTTACTTGGAATTTAGGCTTAGCCAGGAATGAAAATTCCTTTGTTCATCCAACTGGAAAAAAAGCAAGCACAGCTTAAGGACAGTAAAGGGAAAACTGGCTCAATTTATTTTTTCCATGCAAAGGAATTTTGTTCTAATAATGCACAACAGCAAATCCCACCAACTCCCTTCACTTCCTTCCCTGCCAGCAAAGCATTTGATGTCTTTCTATCTGCAACCCAAGCTACTAACCTGCTGAAGAATGTTTGCCCAGTGAGCTAGTCCGGGACAGACACTCTACCTCTGACTTTAACTGAGAGCAGCTCCCTGAACATATGCCCCACCTCTCACCTCTTCACCGTACATCAGAAGCCATTTCCAAGAGGGGCTGAATTAAGGAAGCTGCTGGCCAAGATCTATCATCGCAGTTTGGGTCTGTGTTTAGCTGTTGCCACAAACCCCTCTACCTAATAAGCACTGCATGAAATGCCCGGTAATGTGGTGATGTGAAATGTCTTTTCCAACTTCCCTTATTCTCATTGTGGAGTTTCCCTTAAAAAGCCGGAAAATGCTGGGCTTTTTAAAATTGATTAACAGATGTGATTTTGCCTACATCTTCCATAAATGTTCTGGCTGGCTGCATACCATTCATTGATTACCAGGGCTCAGTTTACAGCAACTAATTGCTCTCCTCACTAGTGTTTTGATACAAAATTCAATAGTGAATATGTTTTCAAAACTCTGTCTTTGTGGCTCAAGTCAGAAGTGACTTCAGGCAAACCCAGTGGACTGAGTTTTCCCTTCTTTAAAATAATTGCTCTCTCATCAGTCTGTGAACAAAGTTTCCAAATTGTAGCATTCTAATTGGAAAGTCTGCATTATGCATGCAATGACAAACTGTTGTGCTGAATGGCGTTTTTTTCATCCCTTTCTTAAGGGATTAATTCTGTACCAGACTGTGAACAATGACTGAGGTTTAACAGTTGAGATCAACAGCTTCTCTACAGAATGGTGTGCCTTTTGGGCCAGGAGCAAGGGTCTGTTTTGCCTGTTTCTAACTGTCCATTTTTGGGGGGAGACTCCAGTGGAAGGCCTGGGGCCCTGACTGTTGCTGTTGCAGTTTTCTCATTTGGGTAAAAATACATAATGAAGGGAAGATCAATTGCTAGGATATTAGTAATACAAGAATAACTTATCAATAAGCCTATTTCTAATCTCAGTCAAAAGCAAATCTGACCTCAGAAGTTTGTACAGACTATTCTTTATTAGACTGTCAGAAATTAAGTTCTTTAGAAATAATTGTCTTCCATTCAACAATCAACAAATATGTACTGAGTACTGATTAAGTGATATTAGGCAAGTCACTTAAATTCAATTTCATCCTTTGTGAGGCTAGATTCAAGGGTGTCTAAGCCTCTTCCAGTTCTAACATTTTATGAATTTCTGCAACAATGTATGCAATAGAGGTTTTTTTGGTTGGGGTTTTTTTTGCACATATCTGTCCATTACATAATGACTCCTGTCTTTGAGACTGTTTATGGGGCTCTATGAGCTTGGTTTGCAGACCTGACAGCATTTTAGGAAGAAATACAACCCATGCTAGGCCAAATCAGATTTTCTCTAAAAAACTTTGAATTGTGTGATATTCTAGCTTCATTGATCCTGTTTACTTAAAAAGAGAAGATAAAAATGCAGGCATTCTGGGGTGACTCTCTTCCATCAGAGGTAAAAAAGAAGCAAATAAAAGTCCTCTGCAGTGAGAAGTAAATAAAGATGGTGTGGCTGAGGGGGCGTCGTCTGGGCTCCTGGCAGGATCCCATCATCTGATTTTAGTCTCCATGAGGGCTTACCAGAACTTCTGCCTTAGTGTTTCATGAGAAATCTACCAATTATTGTAATAAAGTCGCCATTTAGGGTTTCTGCAGCTTGGAGCTAAAAGGGCCTAAGATAAGCTCTTAGCAGAGTGCATGAGACAGAAAGGGTGCCCAATGAAGACTAGATGTTCAGATGATGACAATGATGAGGATGATGAGATGGCTACAGCACCAGAGAGACAGTGAGAGGGGGAATGGGGATGGTGAGGAAGCTCATTCTGGATGACAATCTTTTTATTCAAGTAGGAAAGGAGGTTCTTCTTCAAAGAACTGAGAGTGGGAGGACTGCGGTGTGGGGTTGAAAGGTAAAAAAGGCTTTGGAACAGGCTCTGGGGGGCCAGCTGAGCTGCAGGGAGGGGGCCTTGCAGATGGAACAATCAGCATAGTTCAGAACTCCCTTCAGCAGTGGTACCCAGGAAGCAGGAAAGAAGAGAGAAGGGTCAGCAGTGACAAGGAGGATGCAATGCAGGGTTAGGCAAATGAAGGGCCAGTAAGAACATATTTACCAGCCTAGGCTACTGAGGAGTTAAGTGGGGTCAGAGGGAGTTTACTAACTTCCAGAATAGAGAGGGGCTGGAGGTCATGAAGTGAACAAACAGTTGCAACAGACACAAAGGTGAGGGAGGAAGACAGGAACTTTTGGACACAAAGGGAAATTTCAGTGTTTCTCCTCATTCAGAAGATTCCAATTCTCACTCTTCTGAATGAGGAGCAGAAAGACAAACATCATATTAGGGGCTCTTTCTAATTTCTGCTCTTCAGAGTCAGGAGGGAGCCCGAAACAGCTTCCAGAAGGAACTGATACAGGTTCAGGGGAACGGCTTTACTGGGGAGAAACGGATTTGCCTAGAGATGAGTTGGGTTCCTCACTGTCGGCTGTGACAAGGTTCAATTATGTAGCTTCCTCCTCCGGTAGTGAGCAAGGTCAAGCTGAGAAGAGCTGCTGGAGGTCTGTAAGTCCAAGATGAGATTCTCAGCAGGAGCCCAGGACCAAGTAACAAGGCTTTATCAAAAGTGTGTGAATTGGACCAGGTGGCTGCCCTGCAGGTTCCAGACATGAGAACTCTCAAGGAGCCGCCACGACAGGGGTCCTGCTTCTAAGTGGGCCACAACCTTTCAGGACAAAGGGAACACCAACCTGTTCCAACAGGCAGGAGGTGGGAAATACAGGCTGCTCGCCAGATGGAATGGTATCTTGGGAAATAGGTTAGTCAGTGGACATTAGAGAGTGTATATCCTGCCTGGTATTGTTTAATTTCTCATCTTGGACACAGAAGGTGATTCCCCTAAGAGAGAAAGAAATAATGGCACCGGTGAACAGTATTCTTCTGGAACTGGTGAAGGAAAAGACAAGTACAGGCTCTGGGTTGTCTGGCATATGTAGTTTCTGTGTGTTGTTACTGAAGCCCCAGGGTGACAGAAAAGTGAGAAGATGGCAGAGTATACATTTTGGCTACACTGTGTAGCCTGGTTCATGATAAAGTGACAAAGGGGGGATGAAAGATGAAAAGTGGGACCTTTTCCTCCATCAAATCTTACATTCAATACAGTATAATCCAGGTAAATTATATGAAACTAGAGAAATGTCAATGGAGAACACGCCTGCAGGCTATGGCTATATGGATGGATAGACAGGACAAAACTTTCCAAAAGATTGAGAAAATACAAAACTACCAACTTGTAAGAACTAACCAAGACCACCATTTCATGCCTTGGAGGGATTACAGTTTTAATTTTAAGTTTTAGGTGATAACATAAAAGGTAACACCATACTACCAGATAGGCTGCAGCTGCAATATTCCATAAACACTGAGTGCGGACTAAACGACGAACGACTAATCACATAATCCCACCTCACAATTACACACACCTCACTGGTCTCACAATGTTTTTGCATTACATTATCACATTTGGAAAAAAACCCACAATTTATAATCAGCGCATTTCCTGCTTTCAATGCAAATCTATTTTTTTAAGTTACTTGGTTAATTTTCTTACAGGGACTAAATATTGCACACGCAACTTTTACAGATTATTCAATCACTTAGCAAACCCTTTATTAATAAATGTTTTAGCCTACGCTAATGGTGTAGATTTCATACTATACATTCCAATTTGATGAAAATTCTCTCATTTTATGTTTTCTATGTGAATATATGAAGAAATTATGTCCAAGCCAAACAGCCCTTGACAAGAAAAGCCATTTTCTTCTATTTTTCAAGGTGACTCTTTCCAATGCAGCCTCTTTCTTAGGCAAGATGTTGGCATCAAAAATATTGGTAACCCTTTCAAATGGTCTTGCTGCATTTTAAAAGGTGAAGTCTCATTATGTTACAGATCTTTCCCGCAGTGACACAATACACAGGTATGGAGCTTTTACAGATCTTTCCCTGGGTTTAAATTTGGCATCGTCAATTTCCCTCTCAGCAGCAAGGCCCTCTTCCTTGATCTCAGCAGCTTCCTCCTCATGACCCGGATACACAATCAGTGAGATTGGCCCAATTTGGCTCACCAGCAGGATCAAAAAAGGACCAGCAAGAGTTAGAAATGCAGAGGGCCTGCCCAGACCACAGGGCTTATCTCCCTAGGTATCAAGTCCAGCTCACTTTCAGCTTCATTTGCTGGTCAGGGTATTAGGGGCTGTTGTAATTTTAAAAGGCCAGAATCAGCGTCATCTGTTAACAGTTGTAAGGGACAGGAATGTTAAAGAGCTCAGAGCTCACTAATCTACCAGCTGAGTGTTGGAGATTTTACTCCTTGGATCTTTACTTACATTTATGACTCCTATGGAATAAAATGGCCCCACTGCGAGCCTTCATCCAACAGGTGGGGAGTAGAGTATCACCTGGCTCCAGGTTCCCTGTGTAACACCATCCAATGTCCCTTCCTTTCCGCTTTCAGGACCAAGTCCAGGCAGGGGGAAGCACACTCAGTGCATACTTCTATAGTACAGGGACTATGCCTGGCTATGGTCTTGGTGTTCCTCATAGTTTCCAGCACATCACACGCCCCACTGAGTTGAACTGAAGGAGACATGGGAGCTGGGCAGGAGAGGAGGATGGGAAATGGAAAGGGAGTTAGAGATAAATCCTTCTTACAAAACCCAGGTGGTTCATCCTGTGCAGTATTTTTTTTTTTTTACTGTCTTTTGATTTTCTTTTTATCTATTTTATTTTTAAAATTTTTATTGAATTTAGTGGGGTGACATTAGTTAATAAAATTATATAGGTTTCAAGTATACAATTCAATTCAACATAATACATCATTCACATACTGTAGTCTGCGCTCACCACCCCAAGTCAAGTCTCCTTCCATCGCCACTTACCCCCTCTATGCCCTCTTTGCCCTCCCCCACCTGCCTTTCCCTCTCCTAATCACTACACTGCTGTCTCTGTCTGTGAGGTTTATTTTTCTTTGCTTAATCCCTTCACCTTTATCACCCAGCCCCCAACCCCCTCCTCTCTAATAGCTGTCAGTTTGTTTTCTGTATCTATGAGTTTGTTTCTATTTTGTTAGTTTATTTTGTTCATTAACACTCTGTAGATTGCATTACATTTCAATCCAGTAACACCCCCCAGCAAGTCTGCCACCCTCCACCATATGAGAGCCTTGCTTAAGAGATAATTTCTGAAATATATCAATTCTGACTGCTATTTCATCTCTTGAACTTATTCTTGTTCCTCTCCCATGACCATATGCTAATATATCCCCACATGTACAGAGCCTACAAAGCATCAAGAAGCAGAGTCAAAGAGAAATTTAATAAGCTCCACCACTCCTTTCTATTCCCTTGGGTCAAGTTTTCATAGGAATGCCCATCTGTGAGAGAAGTCATGATTTAGCTATAGGCAGATCTCTGTATTCCTTCAACCTGGTGATAAAGGGAGAGAATGGAAGGGCAAAACAAGGTGCGAAGGCTCAACTCTGAATAGTACAGGTGAGAGAACATTCCAGCAGGATGAACTACAGGGCACAACTCTTCCTATTCAGCCATGTCATCTATTTTTGTTCTCACCAAATCTCTTCTCTGGTCTCTCTTAACACAGCCAGCACCCTTTTCCTACATCTCTCTGTCTTCTTATCAGCCTGACCTTTTCACCCAAATCAGATGTGGGTTTCAACCTTTGCTCCAGCTTTGAATCATATTCTTTTCTCCATAGGACACAATCTACAATGTCCTGAGCTCTTTCTGAAAATGGTTTTAAAACACTTGCCCATCCAATTCAGGCCCATATCCTCCTTCAGCTGTACCACCTGGGCTAGCTGTTGATCATTTCTCCTCTAATCCTCTCTCTACTAAGTTACTACCTGACTCCTGTCAGATCCCCAAATCTCGTACTTATTCTGTTAGGTTCTGTATGACAAAAGGCTTGCCTGCACATGCTCTCTTTCATACTTACCTGGTCTGAACTTTCTCCCTTTAAGTCCTTTCTCTCATGAACTTCCTTCACAGAATTTTTCTGTGAAGGCTTTCACATGAAAACAATTACCCTCTAAAACAGAAAAATAAATCTATAAAACTTGCAAGTGCTATAAAATTTAAACACTCAAGAGTAAGTAGATTATTCTATTTGAAGTTGGAGGTGCCTGAAAAATCACAATCCTCCATGTGGTACATGATTTATCATTAAAATAAAGACAAGATTAATCAGAATAATAATGGTAATATCTTCTCTACTAATATATCACAGTGAGAATCCTATGACAAGTACTTATAAACAAAAGATAATTAATAAATTTAATATGTAACTGTGTGATAAATCTTTTGAAGAATGGTAAGAAAGAAAAAAAAAAACAAAAAAACAAAAACCCAAAACCCCCAAAACACAATTTTATGTAACTTTTTATAACAACCAAAGGGAAAAATGGCTAATTATATTTTTCAGTGGAATTCTTTTGATCACTGGCCACTCTGTACAGTTTTTTTGATCCAGGTCTTCAAAGCTGGGATCACAAGTTTTAATTCAAACATTTTCAGCTGAACATTAATAACTCTAACTTTCCAAACTGCTAAACAGTTGTAATTAAATCAAACTGGTGTGAGTTACAGAACCAAAGGCTAAATGGGCAGCTGTCATTTCTTTTCTGGAATCACCTGTACTGTTTTCCCCAGAGTGGGAGGCCCACGCAAAGGCTCTGAGTGGGGAGGGTTGTGGTTCTCTCCTCTGCTACAGAAGATGTGAGGATGTAGTTTCTGTCTCATAAACACTCACCAGAATTGCAGAGTAGCTTCTTCTCCCTCCCACATTTGTTTGGTTGAAGGATCAGTAGGCAAGAGAAAAACACTCTTTAGAATGTATTCTGCACGAGCTGCCTCTTTAGAACTAACCCTCCCAGGTGCCGGCATGAATATTCACCAGAGTGTACCGGGCACAAGGGCCAGTCTCTATGCCATGTACACTAATCCTTCAAAATGTATTCCAGGCAAGCGACCAGGGTAAACTCCTGTACAGAAACTGGGCTCTCCGGTGATGGATATTGGATGGCCGAAAGGAGAAAATTGGAGTGAAGGAGGCAGAGATGAATAAATCACTCATATCTAAGGCCCTGCTGCAGCTAGTCCTTGCCACTTTGACTCAAGCACAGCATGAGGCTTCATTAGAATATTGCACTCTCTGAATTAAATTGTTTCCTTTGCTCATCTGGCTAGTCCTTCTTCCTCAAGAATGCACATTTATCTTCCCTGTGTTCCATAACCCTACCTGTTGTACCCATTTTTACTTTCTTCTTATTGTGGTTCGTGGGACCCACAGAGGCATCCTGAGAACACAGTCCTGGTACCATGCAGACATCCAGTGTGCGTGTGTGCACATGCGTACACATGCACACATACACCCTACTTCACTGCCCTGATTCACATTTGGGAAGGCAGAGACAAAAGATTAAGAATTCTCATAAGCCAGGGAAGAAATCAGGCCCAAGGTGACCGAGGTCACAGATTTTTGGGGATCCTCCCACTCTGGCACTGAATCCCCAAGAGTCAACATTGAAATTCATGCTGAGGTGGAAAAGGGGACCTGGCTAAGGCAGTC
The DNA here is from genome assembly GCF_021234165.1 of Pteronotus mesoamericanus. Taxonomy (NCBI): domain Eukaryota; kingdom Metazoa; phylum Chordata; class Mammalia; order Chiroptera; family Mormoopidae; genus Pteronotus; species Pteronotus mesoamericanus. The sequence goes on from NW_026555085.1 coordinate 8,193,146, forward strand.
TGTCTGAGTCACACATGAGATGGTTATAATTAACAATCTTCAGCTAATCAGACCAATGTTTAGGTGTTGGGGGATGGGAAACATCCTAAGGTGACCTCCAAGGAGCGGGTGCTAGAACTGTTAGGGCTGTACGCAAACTTCGGCCTGGGGCTTTCAGGAGCTTGGGGACTCCTAGCAGCTCAAAGGAAGAAAGAGCCTGAGTTGGGAAAAAGAAAATAGTGTGGAATGATATGGGATCAAGTTATCTCCTCAACCTATCTGAATCATGAAGGAACCTACTGACTCTCCTTCAGCCTCTGGTGGACACGAAGATGTTCCAAGGTGACATGGCATATTAGCAACAACAGCATGAGACAGGAGACAGGAGCCCCAACTCAGCCTCTATTCTGCAACCTTACCTTCTCCGACTTACAAAAGTGGGTAGGGAAAGAGAGTGGAACAGATTTTAATTTAGATGATTTGTGATCCCTTTTTTCAAAATCTTTTTTTTCTTTTAATTACAAAGTACAGTTGGCCCTCTACAACTGCGGGTTTCACACCCATGGGTTCACCCAACCGCAGAAACAGTATATACTTTGGATCCATGATTGGGAATCTGTGGGTGCAGACGGCTGACCATTTTATATAAGGGACTTGGGCATCTGTGGATTTTGGTATCCATGAGGGGTAACAGAAACAATCTCCAGTGATTACTAAGGTATGACTGTAATATGTGAAAAATCCTTTGGTATTTCTTATAAAGTATCCATCACAAAAAGGTATATTTATTGCAAAAAAAAACAAAACAAAACACTATAAACCTGTATTTAGAAAAACATTCTTTAGTAGCGAAACACTTCTTACAAACATCATCCTAGAAGAACCCCAACTTTCATAACATAACAGTAGAGTTGCTCCACTAAGGCCAGAGCTGCGGCTTAGGCCTCATCTGCCAGACTTCCTCTTCATTCTTCCTTTTGGCAGCCCTGAAGGTTCATCCCCGACGAAACACAGGAGAAAAACCACTGGGTCACAGTGTTTATCTTGTCTCTCAAACTAAATGCTGATATTAATATTCATATCTTTCAATAACATAAAGTATAATATTCACACTTTTTTTAAATTATGAAAAACAAATAGTCTTACCCTAACTCTTCACTTACACCTGTATGAACCAGGGTTGTAAGTAAGGAAAGGAACTGACAGATTAAGCATTGCTAAACTACAGCCCATGACTGCCTCTTTTGTAAATTAAGTTTTATTGGAGCACAGTCACACCCACTTGGCAGAGTTGAGCAGTCGTGAGACTATAGCATACCGAGTCTAAAACCACTACCTGGCACTTTATGGGAAAAGTTTGCCAATGCTAGGAATAGACAGAAAACTAAAGCTGTTCTCACTGAGCAGTAAGGACTCGTGGCACCACGGTAGGAAATAAAGGCTTAGTTTAAGGCTGAGCTTAACCTAGAAATGTCTAAAATCTCCTCTATTGACAGTGTTTCAATAAATATTTCATGTAGCAAATTTCACATGAAAGTATTAGATTCTGCTATAGTCCTAATCCCATCTTTGTTACTGTGACAACTATATGACAATTCTTGGCTTGCCTTTTACCTGAAATTTCTGATATATCTCTTAAGAGTAAAAGAATAAGAAAAGAAATCCCTCCTGCCCCTGCCCAAAGGCTCCAAATAAAAATAAAAACCTGGAAACCTTTCCTAAACCCTCCCTATTCCCTGCACTGATTAAGTGCCCAGGAGCTACTGGGTTGGCCAAAAAGCCCGTTTGGTATTTGCTATAAAATAAAAGATATATTTTTCATTTTCACCAGTAACTTCATTGATATGGATATTTTGAGTATGCCAGCTATCTCCTGTATGGTATAATGTTGATTGTTCTCAGTTAATGTCTCTGATTGTTATCAACTTCAACTGGTCTACCTGACCGTGGAGCACTGTCCAGCGAGAAATCTCCAGCACAAAACTTCACAAACCACTTTTGACATGTTCCATCAGTCACAGCACCTTTTCCCTACACTGCACAAATCTTTTTTTGCACTTCCATTGCATTTTTACCTTTCTTTAAATAACAAAGCATAATATGCCTAACATGTTGCACATATTCTTCCATCTGCAATATTAAAATGGCTACACAAAAATTCACCAATTTTGATAAGTTTTTTAAATGTATGTTGGTATGACATCTGTCACAATACACTCTAACAAAATTATTCCAAATGAAGTTAAAGACAACTAAGTATTACTAGAGCCATCATATGGAAAAAAACCAAATGAACTTTTGGGCCAACCCAATACATTCTCAAATTTTAAGACATGCGAACAGGACAATCACTGAGCACCACCTTCCAGATCCCTATAAACTACATAAAAATAGTGCCCTGGCTGATGTGGCTCAGTGGATTGAGTGCCAGCCTGCAAACCAAAGGGTCGCCGGTTCGACTCCCAGTCTAGGGCACATGCCTGGGTTGTAGGCCAGGTCCTCAGTGCGGGGCATGTGAGGGGCAACCACACACTGATGTTTCTCTCCCTCTCTTTCTCCCTCCCTTCCCCTTTCTAAAAACAAATAGACAAAATCTTTAAAAAAAATAGTAGGTTAGGGTGAAGAAATTATAAAGACATTTAGAGTCTATGGACAATCTACACACACAAATTATATAGTCACTGATAAGGCTGTTAATATGATAGCAGTAAAATAATACTATAGAGGTTATAGAGGAAAATGATACCACAGGCTAAGCCATATCAATTAGGTAGGCAGTGTTGAGTTGTTTATTGATCACCAACAGAAAATGGATTTGTATGGATCTATATCCTTGCTATCTCTTCAGCTTTGTCTACTATGATTATAAAAAGCAGCTTACAAGAGAGCTGACCAGAGCAGTCTGACCACAGAACAATACAAACCTTATAATGCTTGGTGTTTTATCAGAATGACTCATTTGAAATCTTTAATTTTAAGTGGATGACTCTATTTAACATGTTCTTCCCAAATAGTTCCAACTAATATCCATGAATTCTTTTTAAGTCTAACATATATAGTTAACAACTTACTATACTGAACACAGTTATGGCAAAGCCATTTACCTATTCTACCAAGAGGGTTATTATCAACAAGATGTTATTTATTTTGTAACCATCAATTCTGAAACAATTCTCTGTAAAGCTTTAGCTGTATCTATTGGGGCTTCTGTGAACTTCCTAATAAAGACACTGCTTGCTTATAGATACTTTTTTTTTAACCTCAGGGAACAAATGAATACAGAAGGTTAGATATGAAGAATATAATTGACAAGGGTTTGCATTAGACATCAGTGGACAATGGAATGGTATGTGCTTAAGGGACTTAGGAACAAGACTGATATCCTAGACCACAACTACCCCTTCCCACAAGGTTCTTGAGATAAGTATATACCAAAGAAAATCACAAGTGAAAAGTAAAAGAGCACTCATTGCTAGTAGAATTTTTGAAAACTTGAATTCAAAGGCATAGGACATGGAGCACTCTCTGTTCTCAAGTTGCTTATACCTGAACAGCTTCAACCAGAGCAAGCTAGGAGGCCTGCTCTGTGCCTTCTTCGACACTTACAACTTATTCTTGGTTTTTATCACTAAAAATAAAGGAGGGATTGGCCCAATACACATTCTAGTACCACCGAAACAGTAAGGAACAGATCACTGACTCTTACTGCCTAGCAAGAGTTGTTCCTGGGCTAAGGCAGAAATCTTACCCTGACTACCCTAAAAGATAAAAAGAGGAAATAAAAATGCCCAAGGAGAGAAAAAGATGGGCCTGCTTATTACCTTGTTGTAAGGACAGAACAGAGATGAATGAGGAGAGATGGGAGAGAGGCAGGAATGAAGAACCATTTCCCTCGGAAAGGAACTAAATGCCTTGACCATGACCAGCGTTTCAGCGAGGGGTGAAAATGGGGATAGAGTAAAGGCACAAAGAAATGGTGGGGAAAAGCAGAGTGTATTTGAATTTCTTCCTCCAAGATCTAAAATTCTGGGATTGCTATAATCACCCTCCCATTGACTGTACTTCTGTTCAAATGTTCCAAAAGCCACAAACACTCACTGTAATCCTACAAAACAAAATACCATGTTCCAAGAACTTAGAGGAGGGAAAAATTGAAGGCGGTATGACAGTTTTTGCCCAATATCATCCCTTTGAAAGTCAGAGGTCTTTTAATGTATCATTTCATTCTAGGGCAGAATGGCCTAACTGCTTTAACTCCACATCTTAAAGACTAAACATGCTATTTCTAGCAGGACTTTTGACATAGTGAATCTGTCCTCACAAAATAAGAGGGATATGCAATAACATTTCTGTTATTAGAATTTTACATGTATAGAAGAAAAGTCAATTTTCTATAACCTGGTTAGGTAAACAGGTGTTTTGGTTAATCAAATGTGTCTGGTTAACATATTCCATATGCACTGCAAATTTTAACAAGAATTCAGATACGATAAAAATACACTTAACTAGAGTAAAACCACACCAAATAAAATTTATTCCACTTTTGATCAATCAGAAGGTACTTGGGATCTTGCTTGCTCAGATTTCATTAGGTGCATCCACTATCACTGTGCTGGTAAAGCACAAACACCAGTTACAAAAAAACCCAGTAAACTGAATGCTAGGTAACAGTTTGTAACAAAAATTTACATTTTTTCCCCCAAGAGGTAAATTTCATGAATAAGAAATCAAACAAATACAGTCAATAATGCTTCTCATTTTGGATCAAAATTACCCAGTAGGTAAGTATAGGCTTTTAATTTACAGAATACTTTAAAAGCTGAGAATAGTATAAAATATAATTATTATATTTACTGTTTTGGATACATCCAGAAGATGTGGGCTTAAAAAAAAAATGGACAAGATGGCGGGTAGGTAAACATGGTTCTTGAATCCTCCCACAACCACATCAAAATTACAACTAAATTACAGAACAACCATCATTCAGAACCACCTGAAGTCAAGCTGAATAAAAGTCCTACAACTAGGAATTTAAAGAAGCCACATCAAGACCTATAGGAGGGGTGGAGACACAGAATGGGCTGGTCCCACACTTGCATATGGTGGTTTAAAACTAGGAAGGATATCTTGGCTGTAGAAGTCCCCCCTGAGGAGTGAGGGGCCCCAGCCCCACACTAGAACCCCTAGCCCAGGGTTCCAGAGCCAGGAAGAGAAGTTCCATAACTTCTGGCTGTACAAGCCAGTGGGAATTGAGTCTGCATGAAATGGAAGGCTCTGGAAGTCCCAGGCAATTCCTCTTAAATGGCCAGCACATGGAATTACTCAGACTCACTCGGACTCACTCACTCTGAGCTCTAGCAGTGGGGCAGCAGCTTGAAGGGAGCCAGGGATGTATGGGAAGTAAGTGAATTGTCTGGCCTCAGGGTGAGAGCTGGGGGGCAGCTTTCTACCAGATAAAAGTGCTGGCCGAAGCCATTGGTCCTTTTCTGAGACTGCTCCCCCCAACCCAACCACAGAGCAGCAAGCAGGCACCATATTTGAGTTTCCATTAATCTGGCTCACACTGTTTGCCCTGCTCTAGGGATTTCCTGAGACCCTACCCCATCCAACTTGTGGGCCAACCCAAGCCTCTTCCAGTGGCTTTTCCATACAGATAGCCTCTCTTGCCTCATGCACTGAACCCTCCTAAGATCTCTTAAACAAGCAGCACCTGGCCTCTGTGTACCCTATACCTCTTGCTAAGTTGCTCCAGGTCTGGCACTAGTGGCAGCTGGCCTCAGTTTGTAGCTTGGCTTCTCCTGGGCACCTCCAAACCCAGCACAAGTAGCAGCCATTTGCAAATTGCTCTGTAGCACATGCCCAGTGGCCCGAGGTAGGGCACAAGCAGTGGCTGACCTGGCAGCTCCTGGGAGGCACCGAAACCAGTGTACCTGGTAGATAGCTTCAGACCATGACAGATTACAATCCAACCAGTTCCACAAGCCACACATTCAAGGAACAGACTCAGTGAGCAACAAAGCCCCAGTGAAGCAAGTCCTGGTCTCTAAGGTCGACTCCTGCACAGCAGCTCCTCAGCTGTAGTTGTACGCCGTCCTTGCAGCCAATTGGCCTGGGGGTCAATCCCTCCCAGTGACACCGATAGCAATCAAGGCTCAACTAGAATTGGACAGTCCACACAGCCCACACAGGGTGCACCTGGAGCACCCAGCTTAGGTGACTGGGATGGCTGTACCACTGGATTCTACAGGACACCTCCTACATAAAGCCACTCTAACAAGTCCAGGAGACATAGTAGCTCTAACCTAGTATATAGAAACAAACATAAGAAAGCAGCCAAAATGCAGAGACAAAGAAACAGGTCCCAAATGAAAGAACATCAGAAATCTCCAGAAAAAGAACTAAATGAAAATGAGGCAAGTAAACCATCAGAGACAGAGTTTAAAACAATGGTTACAAGGACGCTCAAGGAACTTAGTGAGAACCTCAATGGAATGAAAAAGGACATAGAAACCATAAAAAATAACGAGTCAGAAATGAAGGGTACACTAACTGAAATGAAGAATAATTTACAGGGAATCAGCAGTAGAGTAGATGAAGCTAAGAATCAAATCAGTGATTTGGAATCTAAGAAAGCAAAAAGCACCCAATCAGAGCAGCAAAAAGAAAAAAGAATTTAAAAAAATGAGGATAGTGAAAGATGCAAGGAAAATATGACCAGCAACACTGAAAGGAAAAGAAATCAACAGAGACGAGAGCGGGGGGTGGGGGGGGGGAGGGAAGGGAAGGGTCGGGTCGGGGAACATATAGCAGGGACTCATGGATGGAACCAGGGGGGAGGAGCTGGGGGAGGGAGGGAGGGAGGGGGCAAGGGAAGGTGGTGGGAGGGAGGCAGAGACAAATGTATTTAAAAAGTAAATAAATTAAAAAAAAAAAGAAGAAGAAGCCTCTAGGGCAACGTAAAGCATAACAACATTCACATCACGGGGGTGCCGGAAAGAGAAGAGAGAGAGCAAAGAATTGAAAACCTATTTGAAAAAATGACAGAAAACTTCCCTAACCTGGTGAAAAAAAATAGACATGCAAGTCCAGGAAACACAGAGAGTCCCAAAACAGATGAACCCAAAGAGACCCACATCAAGGCATATCATAATTAAAATGCAAAATGTTACAGACATTACAGACAAAGACAATTTTAAAAGCTGCAAGAGGAAAGCAGTTAATTACCTACAAGGGAGCTCCCTCCCATAAGACTGTCAGCTGATTTCTCAACAGAAACTTTGCAGGCTACAAGGGAGTGGCAAGAAATATTCTAAGTGATGAAAAGCAAGGACCTACAACCAAGATTTCTCTACTCAGCAAAGCTATCATTTAGAATCAATGGACAGTTAAAGAGCTTCCCAGATAAGAAAAAGCTAAAGGAGTTCATCATCACCAAATCAGTATTACATGAAATGTTAAAGTTTTGAAGAGGAGGAGGACAAGGAGGACAAGGAGAAAAAGAGGCAAAAATAGGAACAATAAAATGGCACTAAATATGTATCAGTCAACAATTGAATCTAAAAAACAAAATAAATGAGCAAGCAAAACAGAAACAGACTCATAGATACAGAGAACATTTTAATGGTTGCCAGATGGGAGGAGACCTGGGGGAAGAGGTGAAAAAAGGTGAAGGGATTAAGAAGTACAAATTGGCTGTTACAGAATAGTCATGGGAATGTAACTATAACATAGGGAATATAGTCAATAATATTCTAATAACTATGTATGGTGTCAGATGGGCTATAAGATTTTATCAGGGTGATCACTTATAAGTTATATAATGTCTAATCACTGGGGTGCGAACCTTAAACTAATATAATATTGCATGTCAATTGTAATGGTAATTGAAAAATAAAAAATGACATAAAATATAAAGAAATGATTTAAAAAAATAATAAATAAATGGAACTCCCCTCATTGAATTCTATACTCTAAATGGGTAAATTGTATGGTATATGAATTATATCTCAATAAAGCTGTTTAAAAAAAATAAAGGGAACACATGAAATATGAAGATTTATAAAAATTCCAAAGTAGATGTGAAATGTCAAGCAGGAGGTAAGGTTTTTGTGGCAGAGTTGTTGACTGGATGAGCAACCCTTTACCATGCCTTCAACTTCCTCTCCTACGTTGCTAGGGCAGACTGCATGACATAGTTCTACCTAAAAACTAAGTGGAACTTGGTGAGGTGCAGCTTCAAATATAACTTTGACTTTTCTTAATAAGAAGGGACAGGCTAGCCTGGCAGAGTTCTTTGCCCTTTTACCCTCCTATGCCCTTCCTCTCCTTCCTGCCTAAAAGCAGACATGGTAGTTAAAAGCTGAAGCAGCTGCCTTGTTTCTCTGAGGCCCATAATACATGTGGAAAAGACAGAAAATTGAAGAGTTCATGGAATTGCAGAACCAATACCAGCAGCCACCTCCCTACTTGTAGACATTTTGTTATGTGGGATCAAAACAAACAAATACAAGCAAAATGAAAAAAAAAACCCCCAACATTTTAAGTCTTTCTTAATTGGGTTCTTTGTTATCTTTAGTCAAATGAAATCCACATGCAAGCTGCTTTGGGGCAAATGAGTGCTAGTAATAAAAATACGTGTTGTCATATCTTAGCCACAACATTTAACGAAAGTTTCTATAACTTCTACCTTTATGAAACAAGGGTGGTTGACCACGGGGTGCGATGTCTTCTCTAATTTTCCTTTTAAGGCTATAGGAGGCCGTGTAGGATCTTGCAACCAATGATTACCTTCCAAGATACAGTTTTAGCACCAGTTGTATTGCCATGTCCATGGTGGAGAGAAAGAAGAAATTCAATTATAGTTTGGTTTCTTCATCTCTCACATTAGGGCAGTGAGGCAGCTAAAGCTCCAGGGCTGCTTTACGACATGGCAACTGAAAGGACCATTAATAGTTTCAAAACAGTAGGCTGTATAGAAAACCAAAACAGCCTTGATTGGTATTCGGTTGCAATAAAAGCATAATGTGGCAAGGCTGGTAATGTCATAAATCATTGAGGGACATGGTTTCAGACATCATAAGGTAAGAGGAAGGAAGAGAGTCCTTACCATTAGGCCTTAGGGGTGAAAAGAAAGAAAATCCAGGGAGAAGTAAAAGCATAGTCTGCAGTTATCCAGTAACCAATACCCCTTATGCTGAATCTGATACTTTGTTGAAAGAGGCAACACAGCAGAAAAAAATGATTCCTCAGCTGGTGTTAGGGCCCTGAGTGTCCAGGAAAGTTGCTGAAAGGAGTCTTTGAGAGGTACCAACCAGCCTGTCATAAGCATTTTTCCTAGGAGAAGGATGAGAAATGGAGGTAGAGGGAGGTGGAAGAGTTTTCTTTGATCTTAGTTCTTCTGTTTGGTCTTAACCACAGATACAAGAATGTTTTGGTCAAGTGCCCCTGTGGTTACCAGTTTACAAAGGGCTAAGCTTTAAAAAAAAAGGTGAAATACACTGAAATCAGGGACTATCAAGATGCACCAAAAGCATCTTAACAAGATGACAAAATTGGGCTCCTGGGGGGAAAATCTCTGATTTAAGAATACCTGAGGAATTGAAGATTTTCAAAGGTAGGTTACTGCTCTGGATTAAATCAAGGATTAACCTCAAATGACTGACCTTTCATCAGTTTTCAGATTGGCTTTATTTAATACTCAAAAATATTTTCAAGCAATGTGATGAATTAAATTTGTAGAAATTCAGTTCAATTTGCTGAAAGGCCTTTCCTTCTTTTAGCCCTCATGAGAAGAGACAGATCTGTGACCCTGTATGGCCCATCCCAGTGTAGTGGTGTGTAAAACATCTGCCAAAGAACAAGTACAGAAGGTGTACATTGATGCATCCCATTCATTTGATTTTCCAAGGTGAATGATTCTAGTTCTTAAGATGACTGTTTAAAGCTCTATTGGTGAGGTGAGTTTTTGTTTAGAGGGGTCTTAAATAAAAATTCTGGATAATTACTAAACCTCTTTTTGTGCATGAAATACGGGGTCAAACGGAGCTGATAGACTCTGTAAAAATGTCTTCTTGATGGGTTAATCTTTGAAAACTAAAAGGATTTTTTTTCATGTATCCAGCTATATTTCATGATGACTAGTTGTCAAGTTCTCTCATCACTCAAGAAGAGATAAATGGTTGACACATCAGGTAAATCAAACACACCAAACACACACACACACACACACTCTCTCTCTCTCTCTCTCGCTCACATACACTTTTTTTGGGCACTTAACCTTTCTTGCCTTTCCAAAGAACATCTGAATTCTAGTGCCCCTCCAGTATTTTTAAAATGCAATTTAGTTGCCATAACAATACTTTCTTGTCTTGAAATACCTCTAGGGTGAAACTGGCGGAGGCATATTTACCATGCCCCCAAACTCTACTGTTTCCAGGCACCAGGATTTCTGGTTCCCTAAGCACACAGCTCAGAATCCAGTGTCTACTGGGAATCACAGATAAAATTTTTTATTAAGCAATTTTGGGGGGGAACCAGAGTTCTGAGGTCTGAGGGTGATAACAGACTTTAGTGCAATGCAGACAGGCTGAGAGAAAAACAACACTTGGTAAATAAGTCATGAATCAGCAAGACAAGCAAGAATTTCTTGGTTCAGGGCCATGACAGACGACACTCAGCATGACTGATATGAAGCAAATTTTATAAAATATCTTTCCAATTTTGATGAGAATTATAGGCAACCTTAATCCAAGCCAGAGGAGTCATATATTTTGATGTTTATTGTATTCTTTAAACTATAAAAAGGAAATTTCTAGCTCTCCAGGTTGCAAAGGAGGCTGTCCTAATGTAAATAGATGTACTGTTTGTCTGTGCAGCACTCTGACAGAATGAAATGGAAGTGGCATGGAATGTGTGGGGCAAGCATCGTCACCTGTGTTAACGTCAGCACCTAACTCCAGAGCTTAATCTCAGTCATTTGCTAGAGATGCCAAATCTTTAGCAGTTTCCTCACATACTTAGATCAGACACACTGAGCAAATATGATGTCCAATTTAGTTGATAGATAGAACTCCCTTTAGCTGCAGTAACATACTACGTTGTCACTTCAGTCAATGAGTATTTATTGTGTACTCACAGCACAGACAACTACTAGGCTAGGCACTTGAAAATCGCGGCCAAGACTTAAGTCCATCTCAATCCTACAAAATCATTATCTTCAACTGGAGATTATCTGTGGTCCTGTGAGAGACTGAGGGCAGCAAAGATGTGGAAAATACTCAAATAATTACAAAACAACACTTGACTCATTAGCTTCGATTCCTCCCTCTACCCTATCGACTAAGCCATTGTTTGGAGCAATTAAATAGGAAACGAAATGGAATATATACAATTCCTCTCCTTTTTCTCTTTTGTGCCTAGCCTTTGGGTAAGAAGTGGATGAGCTGTAGTTTGGCAGGGTGATAATCAGTGGAAAGAAGGAAAAATAGTAGTTAATAAGGGGTCTCAGTAATTTATAAACTGAATAGATCATCCTGAACTGGTTGTAGCCACACAATGGTGAAAGGGCAGTTGAACCAGGCCTGGGCCTGACAATTCACAGAGAAGGAAAAATACGCTGGGGTGAGTAAGGACCACAGTGGCACATCTATTTTTTGGTTTTTTTTTAAGGATCAAGTTGTTATTGTTTCGTTTTATGTTTAATAACTTCAAAACAGAAACTGATCTGTGTTCAGACATTCTGTGCTAGATTAACTTTTATAAATAGAATTGGCTTTTCCTACTGCAGAATAAAAAGAGCCTTACCCCCATAGACTAAAGAGATTATGAATATCAAGGACATACTTTGGCCTAGACCCATTCTGTCCTAACATTATATTCATCTAATATTTTCTAACTGAGGAACCCAAAATCTTTTTGTGTCATTAATCCTGTAGTCCTCACTGCACCCAGAGAGGCTCTGGGTTTATTTAGTGGCATCCCCTGCACTGCTTGTTTCCAGGGAGCCTGCTTAATCACAATTAGGTTTGTTAGTTAAAGCATTATGGGTATTTTACTTACTGTATTGCACATATCAATTACAAAACCATCATTTTCAAACCAATGCAAAAATTGTTAATTTAATTTACTACTTTATAATTAGGGTTTCAAAAAAGTGCTCCATTTATTAGCTGAAAAAGACTGGGTGATAGGTGTACTCAATGCGCAGCATATGTGATTTCTCACACTAACCTGAAAACATATAAAAGAATATCATGATTAGCAAGTGAAAGATAATAAGTCTTAAACTAAGGTGACAGAGGAGCTATAAACTAAGACATTAGGTAGATCTGGTTGGTTATTATGACTCTACCCTGGTGTTTTTATGTGGTCAGGCCTCTGAAAATTTCCTGTTATTTAAATTTTAATGTTTTTGAAATGGCATGAAACTGATATAATTACTACTCAGTTACCCACTATTACGGCACATTCCAGGCAATTTCTCCCTTTTTCTTTCAAAGAAAATGAGTAAGTTTGGCTGTGCCTGTGAAGCTGGCAAAACAAAGGCAACCTCTATTTCCCAGTTATACTGCCTAGACTGGCTCTTGGGAAAGAGAAATACAAAGGATGGGGAGAAAGTTTCCAGTTAGACTATAAGGACTAGAATGCCTCCTGCCGTTTCTTTTCCAGGAGCCAGTTGGACAAAGGAAGGTCAGAAGCAAGGAAAGTGCTTCTCAAGGCATGATGGTCCCCAGCCCTTCCCTTCTCAGCAAAGAAAACTCTTCTCTACCTTTGCTAGTGAAATACTGGGATGGGGATCGTGTAGTAGGTGGGATGGTTCCGGAACTGGTAACCGATTACAGAAACAGCAACAAAGCATCCCAGGGCTGTCAGCTTTCCAAGTAACCTCCCTCCACTTGCCTCTTACTCTGCTCCAACCACAATGGCCTCTTTGAGGCTCTTGCAACCTTTTAGACATGTTCTCCCCTCAGGGCCTTACTACTCTGCCTGTGCTGTTTGTTCCTAAGTTCCCAAATGGCTTGTTTTTCTAAATCTAAACTGCACTGTCTCCATCCTTTAGTCCTCCCTCCTCATAGCACTCATAGCTATTTCCCTCATAGCACTTGTGAATATCTGACACATTACAGTATTTGTTTACTATTTATCTACCCACAAGAATGTCGATTCCATGAGAACACCAATGTTTGATGATTGCTTTCTTTATCCAATGCTGTATCCCAGTGCTTAGAACAGTGCCTAGCACATAGTAAAAGACTCAACAAATGTTTGTTGAATGAATTAAAGAAAATAGGGGGAGGAAAAGATAGTCAGAGATCATATTTCAAGGTCAGCTTCTCCAGGGTACCCCAAGAGAAGGAGTACCAGAAATACTGGCAGGATTAGGTTCCTGCTGACTGAAACAAGGCTCTGCTTGCCTACCCAGCTACAGGGCAAACACCCAAGAAAGGAAGAAATGGTTCCTGTGGATGAAAACAGACAAACAGAGATAAAACAAATTGTTTTTTATCCACGAAACAATTATGTCCTTTCACAGAAAAAAAGAATGCAGTGATGGAGATCATTTGCATTTGAGTCCTTTGCCTTCATAGTCATCATCAAAAAAAGAAATCTGAAACTTTAAGGCCAGTGTACCAAGGTTTTTCAGGATTGCCAGGTCTCCCTTTTAGATGGGAAAAGCGTTCGTCACTCAGCTCTGTAATGTTCTCCCTCAGGTGTTGATTCAGAATCACTGGGCTTCTTCCAATACAGTGACTAGGAAAGCAAGTCTGTCATCACAAGCAATAGAAACTGTAGGTCAAATGTCACTGACTAATCAACCTGTCACTGGTCAATTATCTATCCCTACAAAGAAGTGCCACTGATCTACTTTCCTATCAATAAACATCTATCTGGGCACATCAGCTGCTGCTAACCATGGCCTGCCAAGATATCCAGCATCTTCCACAGGCATTGGTGGTTAAGAAATCCCTCTTCCTTTCTTCTTAATAATGTCACAGAAGAGGCAAATGCTGTCCCTGACAACATAATGTGAGTTTCACAGAGACGTGTCTTTTTGAGCGCTCAGCCAGTTATACAGGGCTTCAATTGCATGGATTTTCTCACCACAGAAACAATAGTGGGGCTGAAGGAAGTGGGAGGCTTCACACTGTGCTGATACACAATTCTGCCTTTGGTTGTGCTCATGCCCCTCATCCCTCCTCTGAGTGAGAAAAAGAAAAATTGAAAGAACAATTTTAATTCCACATTTAAAAAAATACAAATGGGCATTGTTCTCTCTTGCCTTAAGGCCTAATTGCACCTTTTTCTGGAGTCAGATTCAACTCCCTGATGTTTTGACTAGAGCTAGAGGCCAAGGTAGCGTTGTCACATGAAGAGCCTATTTGACTCTAAGATGCCACTTTGGCAAAGACCTCATGAGGCCCCCATTGAATCTAAAATTCTAGATCTCCTACTGCATCTACTGTAATTACCCCTTCTATCTTGACAGACTACCTCATCTGTCAGGGGCCGCTCATTCTGAGTTGCCACAGGCTTAATGTATCAGGTGAGGCTGGGAAGAGGCAGCAAGCAAACAATTACATACATATGACAAATGCTCTTATAGGAATTACATACAGAGTGTAAGAAATCACTGAAGAGGAATGGCTAAATCAGCCCAGGAGAATGGTGGGAGGTTAAAAAAGCATTCCCCAAGGAGTGGAGTCTTAAAGGGGGAATAAGAGCCAGGTAAAAAGGGGGTGATGAGAAAGTAGTGAGAGACACAGACAACGAGAGCAGTATGTTCAAAGAGTTGAAGGCATGGCGGTAATGGAAGGTGATACCTGTGCAAAACTGCAAGGAGCTGGATAGGCTGAGACAGAGTACAGGTAGGGTGGGTGGAGAAACATGAGTCAGGCTGTACATACAGAAACCAAGTCACGTGATTCTTAAGTGCTTTTGTCTGAACTTTCCCCTGAAGGCAAAAAGTAGCCATGAATCTTCTTAGGAAGGAGATGACTGCATCAGATTTGTGGTAACAAGTGGGAGATGGTTGCTGGTGGGGAAGGAAGGGTTAGGTGAAAGTCTGAAGATCAAACAGAAAGGAGAAACTACGAAGGTACAACCAGGGTGATGGCAGTGGGATGGAGAAGAGGGAAGGATTTCTGAGACATGCAGGAACTGGTATGGACAGAACTTCACAGATGACTGGGTGAGGGGAGAAGGTGAGGGAGAGGGAGAAATTAAGAAAGATTCCCATGTTTTTGGCTCAGGTGATGGGTAGAGCTGGGTGGCATCACTGAATGAGACCAGAAATCATGGTTTGAGGCAACTTGAACAGGACAAGGGAAGGATAAAGGAATCCATTTCTGAACTGAGATGCACATGGAACATTGTTAGGTGGCGGAAGGGGGACGGGGTGCCAGGTAAGCAGATAGGAACATTAAAAGAGAGAGGGCAGAGCCACTAAGCTGCCAGTTTGCTTACATCTTCATTGGCAAGAAGACCAGTCTTCAAATTAGAAATGGCAGAACAAACATAATAAAAAGAAAATTGAAGCCCCAAATAGGTGAAGTGAAAGAAAAAGAGTATGTAGTCAATTTAAATGATTTCAGGTCTCCTGGCTCAGATGAGTTACACCACAAGCCTGCTGAAAGAAATTGCAGATGTAATCTCACAGACACAATTGGTAATCTTCAAGAAATTGTGGAGGCTATAAAGAGTGCCAGTGATAAGAGAAGGACAACTGTTTCCCAGATTTTAAAAGTGAAGAGGGATAGATTGTAATGAGAAATATTCAGATAAGTTTCACACCATCTATGACAAAAATTCTAGAATGGCTTATAAAATAGATGTCTTATGAATACTTCAGTTAATGCATGCAGCAGAGAAAAAGGAAGGAGGGACTACTGATGGCTATGTGACGGAAGTTTATTTGTACTGGTAGTTTGTTCAGACTGATTGTGGCTTGTCTCTTCCCCTTTCCTAAGTACAAAGTGAGTTGTCTGGTCAGCAGTATAAACTCCAGACTTTTCTATCTGTGATTTGTTGTCTATGGTACTTGGACTATACATGGCCCTTTATGAAAAAAAGCTGACAATTTAAATGAAGAAATCCACAGACTGAATTCTCCAAGAAACCTACCATCACTCATCAGAGTACTCCCAGGAACTGACCAGCAGCAATAAGCTCTGTGGTTCTTACCCTAAACAACAATTAACCTTTGCCTGTTAGAATCCTACTACTTTATTTTTTCTGTGCTATTCCTCTTTTTATACATACTGACTTTAAAATGAGAACAGGAAACAACAAAGCAAATGTGGTGGAGCATGATGGGGGGACGGCAGCCATGTCCCACCATCTCTACCCTGGCAGCTAAGATAGAATGTAAACCAATACTAAATATAAATATAAATACATTGATAATATACCATTAGTCAGTCTCTCAGAGAGCTCCCTAGAACATTAAAAAAATACAGCAGGCTATTCGGTACCCAGATGGCTCTCTTGAACTAAAAGTATATTCTCTAGGGGATGTCACCAGTCTCACATTTAAAATTATATGACCCTATAAATCAAACAATATTTGGTTAAAGTTCCTTTCTTAAAACAGAATGAAAACAACAACTAAAAACCAGACATGAAAATCATTACAAAGACTTTTTATTTATTTAATTTTTAAATTATTCCTTTTTATTTATTTTTGTTCAAATACATTTGTCTCCACCTTCCCACCACCACTTCCCCCCTCCCCCACCTCCCTCCCTCAATCCTTCCCCACTTTGCCTTTGTCCATGGGTCCATATATATGTTCCTTGACTTGACCCTTCCCTTCCCTTTCCCCGCCCACCCCTCCCTCCTTCCCTCTTGTCTGTTGCTTTCTTTTTTCTTTCAATGTTGTTGGTCGTATTTTCCTTGCTAATTTGTTCTGTTGGTTAGGTTCCACTTATAGGTGAGATAATATGGTATTTGTCTTTCACCCCCTGGCTTATTTCACTTAACTTATAATGCTCTCTAGTTTCATCCATGCTGTTGCAGTGTAGTAGTTCTTTTTTTATTTCAGCTGCGTAGTATTCCATTGTGTAAATGTACCATAGTTTTTTGATCCACTCATATATTGAGTGCATCAACCTAAATGTTGGGCATTTAGGTTGCTTCCAACACTTGGCTATTGTAAATTGTGCTGCTATGAACATTGGGGTGCACAGGTTCTTTTGAATTGGTGTTTTGAGGTTTTTAGGGTATGTTCCCAGCAAGGGAATCACTGGGTCAAAAGGCAGTTCCATTTTTAGCTTTTTGAGGGAATTCCACAGTTTTCCACAGTGGCTGCACCAGTCTGCATTCCCACCAACAGTACTAGTGTTCCCTTTTCTCCACAGCCTTGCCAGCACCTGGTGTTTGTTGATCTGTTTATGATGGCCATTTTGACTGGTGTGAAGTGGTATCTCACTGTGGTTTTAATTTGCATTTCTTTGATGGCTAGTGATGCTGAGCATCCTTTCAAATGTCTTTGGGCCCTCTGTATCTCTTCCTTGGAAAAGTGTCTAACCAGGTCCTTAGCCCATTTTTTAATTGGATTGTTTGTCTTCCTGGAGTGCAGTCCTGTGAGTTCTTTATATATTTTGGAAATCAAACCTCTATCTGATCTATCATTGGCAAATATATTTTCCCATACAGTTGGTTCCCTTTTCATTTTGCTGATGTTTTCTTTCGCCGTGCAGAAGCTTCTTATTTTGATGAGGTCCCACTTGTTTATTCTTTCCTTTATATCCCTTGCTTTAGGGGACTTATTGGTGAAAATATGGCTGCGTGGGATATCTGAGAGTATCCTGTCTCTGTTCTCCTCTAGGACTTCTGTGGTGTCGCAACTTATATTTAAGTCTTTTATCCATCTTGAGTTTATTTTTGTGTATGGTGTCATCTGGTGATCCAATTTCAATTTTTTGCATGTAGCTGTCCAGCTCCCCCAACACCATTTATTTGTTGAAGAGATTATTTTTACTTCACTTTATACTTCTGCCCCCTTTGTCAAATATTAATTGACCACATAGACCTGGGTTTTATTCTGGGCTATCTATTCTGTTCCACTGGTCTATGGGTCAGTTCTTCTGCCAGTACCAGATTGTGTTGATTACAGTGGCTTTGCTTTGTAACATAGTTTGATGTCAGGTACTGTGATCCCTCCGACTTTGTTTTTCTTTCTCAAAATTGTTGCGGCTATTTGGGGTCATTTATGGTTCCATATAAATTTTTGAAATGTCTGTTCTATTTCTGTGAAATATGTCATTGGTATTTTAATAGGGATTGCGTTGAATCTATAAATTGCTTTGGATGGTATGGACATTTTGATGATGTTATTCTTCCATCCATGAACACGGTATATGCTTTTGTTTATTTGTGTCTTCCTTAATTTCTTTCTTCAATGTTGAATAGTTTTCTGTGTACAAGTCTTTTACCTCCTTGGTTAAATTTATTCCTAGGTACTTTATTCTTCTTGTTGCTATAGTTAGTGGTATTTTTTTTTCCTGATTTCATCTTTTATTTCATTGCTGGTGTACAAAAATGCCTTTGATTTCTGAATATTGACTTTGTACCCCGCTGTTTTGCCAAATTCACTTATTAGGTTGAGTAGTTTTTTGGTGGAGTATACAGGGTTTTCTATGTACACTATCATGTCATCTGCAAACAATGATAGTTTTACTTCCTCCTTTCCAATTTGGATGTCTTTTATTTCTTTTTCTTGTCTGACTGCTGTGGCTAGGACTTCCAATACTACTAGAAATGGTGAAAGCAGTCATCTTTATCTTGTTCCCAATCTTAGTGGGAAAGCTTTTACTTTTTGCCCATTGAGTATGATGTTGGCTGTAGGTTTTTCATATATGGCCCTTTTTATGCTGAGGTATGCCCCCTTTATTCCCATTTTGCCGAGTGTTTTTATCATAAATGAGTGCTGTACCTTATTGAATGCTTTTACTGCATCTATTGAGATCATGTGGTTTCTGTCTTTCCTTTTGTTTATGGGATGTATTACGTTTACTGACTTGTGTATATTGAACCATCCTTGCATCCCTGGGATGAATCCCACTTGATCATGGTGGATGATTTTTTAATGTATTGCTGGATGCAGTTTGCCAATATTTTGTTGAGGATTTTAGCATCTATGTTCATCAGCGAAATTGGCCTGTAGTTTTCTTTCTTTGTAGGGTCTTTATCTGGTTTTGGGATCAGGGTGATGCTGGCCTCATAAAAAGAGTCTGGGAGTCTTCCCTCCTCTTGGATTTTTTGGAATAGTCTGAGAAGGATAAGGGTTAGCTCTTCCTTAAATGTTTTGTAAAATTCTCCTATGAAACTGTCTGGCCCTGGGCTTTTGTGTGCCGGGAGTTTCTTGATGACTGCTTCAATTTCCCCAGCTGTTATCGGTCTGTTCAGGCTTTCTGCTTCTTCTTCATTCAGTGTTGGAAGATTATACTTTTCTAGAAAATTCCATTTTATTGAGATTTTCAAATTTCTTGGCATGTAATTGTTCATAGTTGTTTCTTACAATCCTTTGTATTTCTGTGGTATCGGTTGTTATTTCTCCTCTTTCATTTCTGATATTATTTATTTGGGTCCTCTCCTTTTTTTCTTGATGAGTCTGCCTAGAGGCTTGTCGATTTTATCTTTTCAGAGAACCAGCTCCTGGATTGGTTGATCCTTTGAGTTGTTCTTTTTGTCTCTATGTCATTCAATTCTGCTCTGATCTTGATTATTTCCTTCCTTCTACTTGCTCTGGGATTCATTTGGTGTTTCTCCAGTTCTTGAAGTTGTAGGGTTAGGTCATTTATTTGAAATGTTTCTATCTTTTTTAGGTAGGCCAGTATTGTTATGAACTTCCCTCTCAGGACTGCCTTTGCTGTGTCCCATAGGTTTTGGACTGTTGTATGCTCATTTTCATTTGTTTCCAGAAACTTTTTGACTTCTTCTCTTATCTGATTATTGACCCATTCATTGTTTAATAGTCTACTGTTCAGTCTCCATGAGTTTGCAAGTTTTTGAGGTTTCTCCTTGAGGTTGATTTCTAGATTCAAGCCCTTGCAGTCTGAGAAAATGCCTGTTATTATTTCAATTTTCCTGAATTTGCTGATGCTTGCTTTGTGTCCTATCATGTGGTCTATCTTTGAAAAAGTTCCATGTGCATTTGAAAAGAATGTGTATTTTGCTTCTTTGGGATGAAAGGTTCTATATATGTCAGTTAAGTCCATTTGCTTCAATGCGTCATTCAGCTCCACAATATCTTTGGTGATGTTTTGTTTGGAAGATCTGTCCATTTTTGACAGTGGGGTGTTAAAATCCCCTACTATCAGTGTGTTGCTGTCTGTATTTTTTTTGAAGTCCTCCAAGATTTTCCTCATATATTTGGGTGCTCCTATGTTAGGTGCATATAAGTTTACACTATTTATGTCTCCTTGATGGATTCTTTCTTTGAGCATTATAAAGTGTCCCTCTGGGTCTCTTTTTATGGCCTTTGTTTTGAAATCTATTTTGTCTGATGTAAGTATTGCTACCCCTGCTTTTTTTTCTTGCCCATTTGCTTGGAATATTTTTTTCCATCCTTTTACTTTCAGTCTGTGTAGGTCCTTTGTTTTGATGTGGGTCTCTTGTAGGCAGCATATGTGTGGGTCATGTTTTCTTATCCATTCAGCTATACTGTGTCTTTTGATTGGGGCATTTAGTCCATTTACATTGAGAGTTATTACTGATAGAAACATTTATTTTTTCCCTTTGTGCCTGTGTTTTTCTTTTTCTCACTCTTTTTCTTCATCTTCTTAAAGCAGTCCCTTTAGCATATCTTGTAGTGCTGGTTTGGTGGAGATGTATTCTTTTAGCCTTATTTGCTCTGGGAAACTCCTTATTTCACCTTCTATTTTAATTGAGAGCCTTGTTGGGTGGAGCAGTCTTGATTGTAGGCCTCTGCTTTTCATTAGTTGGAATATTTCTTTTCATTCCCTTCTGGCTTGCAGTGTTTCTATTGAGAAGTCAGCTGCTAGCCGTACCGGAGCTCCCTTATATGTCACTAGCTCTTTCTCCCTTGCTGCCTTTAGGAGTCTTTCTTTGTCTTTGATATTTGTCATTTTAATGATGATGTGTCTTGAAGTGGGCCTGACTGGATTCCTCTTGAATGGTTTTTCTGTGCTTCCTGGATTTGTGAGACCTGTTCTCTCCTTAAGTTGTGGAAATTTTCCATCATTACTTTTTCAAACAGGTTCTCTATCCCTTGCTCCTCTTCTTCTCCTTCTGGTATCCCTATTATGTGGGTATTATTATGTTTCAGGTTGTCCTGCATTTCCCTCAATGCCTCTTCATTCTTTTTGAGTCTTTTTTCCATTTCATGCTCTTTCTGGGAGCTTTTTTCTACTTTGCCCCCCAGCTTGCTGATTTGATCCTCTGCTTCATCTAGCCTGCTTTTGATTCCTTGTATTGTGTTCTTCAGTTCAGAAATGGTATTCTTCATTTCTCTTGTGTCTTCTTGATAGTTTCTATATTCTTTTCCAGGCTGATATAGTTTGCAATAAGTTCCTGATAGTTTCCCTGTAGTTTCTCATAGTTCTCTTTGAGCTCACTGAGCTCATTGAGCTTCCTTAGAGCCATTGTTTTGAACTCAATATCTGTTACTTTACTTGCCTCTATTTCATTTAGTTCTCTCTGTGGGGATTCCTTCTTTTTCCTCATTGAGGGGTGTTTCTTTTCCTTCCCATTATTTGTGAGAGTCGTCGTCGTCTTCTTCTTCTTCTTCTTCTTCTTCTTCTTCTTCTTCTTCTTCTTCTTCTTCTCCTCCTCCTTCTCCTCCTCCTCCCCCTCCCCCTCCCCTCCTCCTCCTCCTCCTCCTTCTTCTTCTTTTCTTCTTCTTCTTCTCCTTCTTCTCCTTCTCTTTCTTCTCCTTCTTCTTCTCCTTCTCCTTCTTCTCCTCCTTCTCCTTCTCCTCCTTCTCCTTCTCCTTCTTCTTCTTCTTTTTTCTTCTGCTTCAATTGATCAGTCTTGATTTCCTGACTTTGTGGATTAAACTTCTATGGTAGTAGGCAGGTCTTTTATTAATTAATTAGTTGATTAATTAATTTCTTTT
The DNA here is from genome assembly GCF_021234165.1 of Pteronotus mesoamericanus. Taxonomy (NCBI): domain Eukaryota; kingdom Metazoa; phylum Chordata; class Mammalia; order Chiroptera; family Mormoopidae; genus Pteronotus; species Pteronotus mesoamericanus. The sequence goes on from NW_026555085.1 coordinate 8,215,200, forward strand.
ATTTTCTTTCTGGGTCTACCTCTGATGATGTCAGTTGTTGACCCTGTCTGACCTTAGGCCGTCTGTTTGAGATTTCCAGAAATCTACAGTCTGTGTCTGTCTCCTCCAGTTGTTTATTTAGTCACTCTGCCCTCAGCTATCAGGCTTAGGCACTACAGGGGGCGAGGCAGTGCTCCTGAGGGTAGAACTATCATGTCCTTAGAGGCTGTTACCACTCAAGGGAGTGGTCTGCCTGAGCAAGATGGAGACTGTGAAATGGGGCAGGAGATAGCACCAGGATCCCTGTCCCCCGCTGGCTACTCCCTTAGTTCTCTCCCCAATGCCTCCAACTCTAGTCTCTCCTCAAGAGTCTCTAGGTAGCTCTGTGTCCCCTTTAGCCTGGGGACTACTATCTCTGCAGGCAGCTCTGCACTCAGCACCAAGGCCCAAACACAACTCCTGTCTGGGACAGACTGTCCTGAGGGCAGGGCTATTATTTCCTTTCCTGCTGCTGCCTCTTTGGGGTGTGGCCTGCCTACGCAAAATGGAGACTGCAGAATGGGGAAGGGGTCAGTACTGGGAACCCCCTGGCCACTCCCCCAGTTTTTTCCCCAACACCTCTGTCTCCAGTCTCCCGTCAAGAGTCTCTAGGCAGCTCTGTGTCTCCTTTGGCTGGGGATCTACTATCTCTGCCGGCTGCACCACACTCAGCACCCAGGCCCACGTGTAGGTCCTGGGTGGAGTAAGACTTTTTAGAAATAGGTATCCTATACAGTTCTGCTTGGTTCCTAGTTAGTCACTTATTAAAGTTTCAAATGATTTTGATTCTATATAACCTGTCTTGACATGATACCATAAATCCCTAACCAATATAAACCTAAGGACAGGCCTCTATTCTAGTTCCTCCACAAGTGTAATTTTGATGCATCTCCCCACCAGAGAACACAAACAAGTGCTTTGTATCTCTTTGTTCCCCTTTTCCCACCCTTTATTTGATAATTTAGAGCAAAGAACAGAAGAGCATCTTCTCTGAAGTTATTGGGACCATTATTGCACCAAAACATCATTTGTACACATCTTCCATTTTAAAAGTAATGAATGAAAAGGAATCTTCTTACCGTATTGACCCAATCATGTATGGCTGTGCCAGTTGAACCACAATTGCACCACTTCCTAGCTGGTGACATGTATAGCCAGAATCCCAATCATAATTCTTGGTGTCCCCGTTTAACAAGGCATTTCGGCTTCGACTGACTCCTTCAATCACACTGGCACAATCAGCAATTGTTGCAACATTCTCCATAGGAACTGTGAATCCAACATAAGATTTAGCATCAAGATAAGAGAAGCCAAGTGTTTCCCAATAGTGTGTAATGAAAAAAATTCATTTATATCTATCTTAAATCGATGATAAAAGGAAAACTAGAACATTTTGATTATCTCAAAATATGAACACATTTTCCATGCCAAATGGCTTAAAAAAAAAAAAAAGTTGAACCTAAGGTTGGAATAAACCAACTATATGTAGCAATTAACCCTAAAGAATTTTATTATAAAGAAATATAATGCCCCCCAAAATATAAAATGAACAAAAACATTGCAAAATATTACTATAGTGGAAAACTACACAGTAATTGATATTCACGAACCACAGCTATATGCAAATAGATGAATCAAAAAGCACAATGTTTAACAAAAAAAAAAAAGGCAAGGCACAGGAAAACACAGAGTATGAGTTCATTTGTACAAAGTTTTTAAAAAGGCAAAAGTAAAAATATACTTTGCTTAGAGGCAGATACATTAAGTGTAAAACTAAAAATGAAATCCAGGGAATTATTATACAAACTTGAGGATAATTTGTCTGGAAAGGGGGAGATGAAATCTTGGAGGGGCTTGAAAAGTACTGGTTCTGCTCTGTTCTTAAGCTAGGTGGTAGGTACATGGCACTTGTTTCATTAGTATTCTCTAAAGTGTACTTATTTGCTACATTTAATACATTTGTTTAAAGAAAGATCACACACACACACACACACACACACACACACACACACACACACGTATCTATATTTACTATTTTAGAATACATTAAGCAGGAAAGGGATCCAGGTCATGGCACCAATCCCTTTTCAGAATATACAGTTCTCCTCTGCCATGATTTAGTTCCCTTTTTTCTTTACTATCCCATGTATTTTAATACACATACTCTTTGTTTGCAAACTGCTGTATTTTGAAATGCCAGCTCTTTTTATTCATTCATTCATTCATTATTTTATAGCGTTTATTCCATTACCATTTATCCCACATATGTCTCCTTCTAATTCCATCCATCCCCTGCCCCCATACAACCCTAGCTGTTTTGATTCTGGGTTTCTCTCTGTATGTGAAAGCCGTATCAACCTGTTCCTCATAAAAATCAAGGACTTCCACAAAATGATAGCTATTCAAAAATAGTGTAGATTTTCTAAACACTAGGAAGAGAATGATAAAAAAATGAGGACCTTTTACATCCCTGGGATACTTTCTGTGCATTTACTAGCACTGTGTTTTTCCTTCAGACATTTAGGTTCTTAAACCCAAATCTACAATTAATTCTAGCTATGCACATTCAAGATTTTTAGCTTATTTTACACTAATTTTAAAACAGATTGGGGGAAAAAAAGACAATTTCTCATTAGGTCTGTCCAGAAAAAGTCCAGCCATTATTAATATAATAAGAGTGGTTTGCGTGACATCAATGTAACATAGCAGCCAAGGAGAGTGGACTGGAATGCACATGTGTGAACAATGATGACTCCATTGTACTAGCCAGTGGGGGTGGTAGATGCTGTTGAGTGAACATGTGTACTGTGTGGCTGTCACATTCAAAATGACTAAATAGAGCAATGAATTTGCATCAACTTTTGGGTTAAACCTGAACATTCTTCCACAGAAATTATTCAGATGATTCAGAAGTTTGCAGCTTTGGGCAACTGGTGATTGAGCGCTTCATCACGACAATGCGCCTACTCATGCATCATGCCTCGTGCAGAGTTTTTTAGTGAAACATCAAATTACCCAGGTGACTCAGTCCCCCTAAGTCTAGATTTAGCGCCATGTGACTTTTGGCTTTTCCCAAAACTAAATTCACCTTTGAAAGGGAAGAGATTTCAGACCATCAATGAGATTCAGGAAAATAAAACGGGGAAGCTGATGGTGACTGGAAAAATTGTATGAGGTCCGAAGGTGCTTTCTTTGAAGGGGACTGAGGCACCATTGTCCTATGTACAATGTTTCTTGTATTTTGTAGCTTCTTCAATAAATGGCTTACATGCTGGATCCTTTCTGGACAGACTTTTGTATACTGGACTTTTCAGTATAATACTATACTCTTTGAAAAGAGAGAGGGTGAGCAGTACTACCACTGTGCCAAAACATTTCTAACTGTATAATGATGCTGGGTAAATAACCTTACATGTATCTTTTACGCAATGCGTTTATTTCCCAAAGTTGGGCATGCCTGTACTTGAGACCTCACCTCACAGACCTTCTCCAATGGCTCAGTTCTCAGCAGATGAGGACAGCCATCCACAGATAAAGGGAAGAAGGGAAGGAGGAAGGGAGAGAGGACGAATTTTCTGATGATGAACCTCTTCACTATGAAGCTTAGTCCAAAACAAAAAGCCAAAACAAAGGTGAAATAACCTGTTAGGACAGTTTTCTGATGGAGAAGGGGCTTAGAGAGAAGGTCCCTATGACTTTGAAAAGAGACAGATGAAGGACTATATTTAGAGGCTAAGTCCTGGTACCTCTGTCTCATGGAAAGGAGGAAGTATTCTGTGATTTGGAAGAGAGAACTTAAGGAAAGGACACAAGATGGACAGTAAATTGAGCTGAAACATAAAATAATACTGTAGGTAATGTGGACTGCAGTAACAGCTCCCACCCTCCCAGCACTTAATGAAGCACACATTATTCTCTGCTTTACCTGGGTATTTAATGACAATCAGCATAGTGGCTGTGTTCATTGTATCACTCAGCTGATAGAAGCTTTGTATTAATATGTGGTTCCTCCACCACAGTAGCAGTGAGGAGACAGTGAGCTAGTGACTGGCTTTTAAAACTGTTCCCCCAAGGTAACACACACTTGGCTTACATTTGATTGACTAAGGTAAGTCACTGGCCCTTATCTAAGTTCAAAGGAAGTGCGAAAGGGTAACCCTGCTGTGTGCCCAGGGGAAGAAAGGGAATGTTTTGCGAGCAATATTAACATTTACCACAATCATTAAAACAGGATGAAGGAATATTCAGTATATAGATAAATCTAGTTCATTCCTTTAAAGTATTTAAAATACTTACTGTGTAAATATGCAAGCATTTATAAATCTAGCCTTCTAAGGGACATTCAGATTGTTATCATCCTTTCCTTTGTGATTACAAACAAGTGTTTTCTTACGTACATGGGTAAGGGCTTCTTTTAGGAATATATATATATATATATTCCTTACATACACCACCAGGAATATATGTATATTCCTTACATGTAGCGGGTGGTGCATGCTACATATATGAATATGAATATATATATATATATATATATATATATATATTTTCACACTCATGGCTATGAGTTAACTTTCCATTTGCCAAATTATTCACCAAAGTGCCTGGAAAAATTTATACACTCAACTCAGTGTTCCTCCTTACATCTCTTGGTAATGTCAGACAGATGAATGTGACATGATATCTCAATGTGGTTTTAGTTTTTGTGTTTTTGTTAGATAAAACATTTTTATCCCTCTAGAATCATTCTCCACTTCTCATCTGTAAACTATCTTTATCTTATGTCTATTTTTCTATTGTCTCTCTGATTTGCAGAATGCTACTCTTTTGTTGGTTAATATATTGAGTTGATATATTTAATATTTTCCTTTATGATTTGTGTTTTTCCTTTCTTTATAAATTCTTTCCTACCCTGAATAAAAATATTTTCCTATAGTTTCTTTTAAAAGTTTTCTAATTTTGCTTTTCACGTTTGTTCACTTATTTAGGATTTACTTTTGGTATGTGGTAAAATAGAAATCTACTTTCATTTTTTACTCATAAGGTTAGTCAATTTCCCCAGCACCATTTAATGAACAGTCCATCCCCCTCCCCCCAATTTATGTTACTTACTCATATATAGTCTTCGTATATATTTGCGGCTCTTTTTAAGACCTGCAGTTTATTTCACTGATTTTCCTAGCCTTGTGCCTATATGATGTTGTTTTAATCACTATAATTTTACAGTAATCTTAAAATCCAATAAAGTGAACATCTCTCCTCACTACTCCCTTGATCCTTTTCTTCTTCAAAATTGTCATGAATATTCTTGGTCCTCTTAGGAAAATTTTCCTTAAATATACTAGCTTATAAAAATGTTCACAGTGTGTCTTCTTTTTATTCCAAATATATTTTTGTACCTTTCTTTCTATCTTTTTTTTGATCAGTTCTATACAGGTTTGTCCAGGTCCACTTTATTAGTGTTTTCAAAGAACCAACTTTTGGTTTTGTTGATTCTTTATTTTCTACTTCACTAAATTTTTATTATCTCTTCCTTCTATTCTTTTGCAATTACTCTATTTCTTTTTAATTACTTGAAGTGAATTCTTAATTCATTAATCTTTCTTCTTTTCTAATACATGAGTTTAAAGCCAATTATTTTACCTCTAAGTCCTGATTTATCTTCATTTTTAAGTTTTGACATAATAGTATTTTGAAGGGTACTATTGGTCAGGTATTGTGTAGAATGTCCCTCAGTTTGGGTTTGTCTGGTATTATAGTATTTTAAAAGTTGATCTCTTCTGCCCTGATCGCTATGGTTGAGATGGCTGGAGCACTGCCCCATAACCAAAAAGTTGTGTGTTCAGTTCCCAATTGGGGCACATTCCTAGGTTGTGGGTTTGATCCTGGTCCTGTAGCAGGTGGTGCATACTGGAATGCATGTAATCTGGGTCTGGGTGCTGGACTGGGCACTGATGCCCAACCCAGAGCATATGGGAGGCAACCAATCAATGCTTCTCTCTTTTATCAATGTTTCTCTCTCCCCTTTCCTCTCTTCCTTAAAGCAATGAAAAAAAAATGTTCTTGAGTGTGGATTAAAAGTTGATCACTTCTAAATATTTTCTAAGTGCATTAAGATTTTTTCTTTGACCCATAAATTATTTAAAAGTATGTTTTTAACTTTCCAAAATTTAGCTTTCCAAATATAACTTTTCAAGTTACCTTTTTGTTACTGATTTTAATTACATTGCAATGTGGATAAAAAATAGTGTGGTCTGTGAGATATTGACTTTGTAAAATTTGTTGAGATTTGCTGTGTGGCCTAGCAAATGGTTAATTCTTATTGATATTTTATGTGTGCCTGAAGAGAATGTGTAGTCTCTTATTTGGGAGATGTATGGTTCTATGTATATCTATTATATAAAATGTATTAATTGTACTGTTTAAATAACTTACATGCTTATTAATTGCTGAGAGAAGTTTGTTAAAATCTCCCACTATTGGCTATAGATTTGTTAATTTTTCTTTATAATTTTGTCAATTTTGCTTTAATATTTTGAGACTATACCATTTCATGTGTATTCTTTTAGAATAACATCTTCCTGGTGGATTGAACCTTTCATCATTGCATAGTATCATTCTTTATCCCTAATAGTGCCTTTGTCCCAGAGTCTATATTGTCTGATGTCAAATAACTAACACCTCTACCTGGCTACTGTTTCCTTAGTATCACTCTATGTTCTATTTTTCCGGGCTGTTGTAAATAACATATAACTAGATTTTTAAAAAATTTAGTGTTTTTTTAAACTGGTAGATTTACATGACTTACATTAATTGTTATAACTGATATCTTTGGATTGACTCTTACTTTCTTTTACAAAATTTTTCTTGTGCTCCCCTACCTCTCTGTCTATTCAGTTCCGGTTTTCTAATGGAGTGACAGTTTCCCTCACTCCCTTCATTAGCTATTTCTATTGATTTTATCTGAAGGTTATATATTTCTACTCTTTCACTAAATTTTAGGTATGCACACCACTCTTAACAATGCCTATAATTAAAAACCACATATGCCTTTCTCCTGAACAATATAAAAGACCTTAACAGTTTTTAATACACATCACGTGTCTCCTGGCTTATTATTTAACATTTTAGTTCCACCTTGCTTTATATTCTGTACATCAATTATTATTATTTCATCACGTCAAAACTTATTTATTCACATTCACCAATTTGTTCACCATTACTTTTTTATATAGTCCGTCCTTCTTGGTTGAACTTCCTTCTAAGAAATCTTTCATGTCATTAGTATTCAGCAGTCTTTGTTTAAAAGTGTATTGTGATAAAATAGGCTACTTGAATATAAAAACTCTATGTTAAAAGCTATATTTTTTCCTCCGCAGTTTGAAGACATTATCCCATGGTATTCTGGCTTCTGCTGTTATGTCCACTCAAGTCTGCTACCCTTCTATTACAATTGTTAGTTTCTCTACAGATAATATGTTAAGGCTTTCTCTTTTGGTTTGGTGTTTTACAACTTTACTACGTTGCACCAAGATGTAGATTAAATTTATCCTGCTTAGGACTGAGTATGAACATTTATGACTTTATCAAGTCTGGATAATTTTGGCTATTATTTGTTTGGATATTGATTCTCCCTCATTTTGTTTTCTTCTTCTTTATAATTCCCTTTAGACCTCTGTTGGAACTTTTCATTTCCTCCTCCATGTTTCTTAACCTTCGTTTCATTTTTTCCTCTTTACTTCTTTTTTGAAGCATTCTGGGTAATTTCTTAAAATTCTCTTTAGGTATGGCTAAGTTGCCCACTGAATTATTAAAACTTCACTACTAAACAAAAACTACACAGCACTTAAAATAAATGAATTAGAGCTACGTGCATCAACAAAGCTCAATCTCACATTGAAAGCTGGTTAAGAAGAGCAAGCCAAAAAAATACATAGAGCATATTTCCATTTTTACTGTGTAGTAACACATACCTATGTGGTGAACTTAGAAAGAAAAGCTAGGAAATAGTAAACACTAAAATTAAGAAGAAGAGTTGCCTCTGGAAAGGAAGATAGTAGGGATGTGAAAGGGGGAGGGACACACAAAGGGCTTTCGAGGTTTAGTAGTGCTTCACTTCTAAAGCTGAGTAGTGAGCATGAGAGTGTTCTGGTCTCCAAACTTTACACATATGCTCCTTACATTCTTTTGCACATATGGAATATTTTTAAAATAATTTCACACATTTTAACACTGTTCTTACGAAAACCAAAACAATGGCAAAACTGAAAATATGAAACCTTTTATGATGACTTTGAATACTGATATCCTCTGTAGCATCCACTAAGCCTTACCAGTTATCTTTGCTGATGCTCCCCGAATTTGCCAGTTTCCACCTACCCTATGTTACTGCTTCACAATTTTATTCCTAGATAATATGATGTTAACTAATGGCCAATTAGTACAGCAGCATCAGGGACTATCACAAAATCATAGCTGATATAGTTTCAAGCTCTTTGGGAAACAAGTCTGGGATAAGTACTCAGCACTCTTTTTCATAGACACATAAGTGGGTTTATTAAAGAAGATTCTTTCAGTCTCTAACAGGGTCTCCAAGCAAAATTACTTTAGTAATATTACCTTCTGACTCTCTGGAATCTTAAGGTGGTCTAACAAAAGTGCTAAATAGAATAATTTTGTTTTCTTAATAAAGAATTCTATGTCAATGTGCTGGAGAACAGCATACCATTCTGACAACAATTATTCACTAATGTTTATTAGTCAAAATTTGGATCTACAAAGGGTACCCAATACAGACACATCTCATCATATACGCATAGAAGTGGACTTTACCAGTGAAATCTACCCCAAGTCCAATGTTTCCTTCCAAGAAGTAGCTTCTGCTAGAACTCTACTAGCACCCTGATAAGCAACTGTGTCTACTTTATAAGATACAAAATCAAAATATTACCACTTTTCTTAATTCTCATGTCTACTTTTTGTTAATCAGTCAAATTTACAGTAAAATGACTAAATGATGCCAACAAGTGGAAGGAAGAGAAGGAGAGGGACTGAGCACAAACCCAGTGTATAAGGACCTTCTGTAAATAACCAAGATGAGATCTCTACTCCAGGAGCATACCAATACAATTCTCAATATCCAAATCAGCACTTAAATCTGCTCTAATCTGACAATCAGAGATTTAGTATGTGAGTTTCATAAGGGCAGGAATTTTATTTCTCTTCTTCACTGGTGTACTCCTAACTGCCAAGAAATAGTGCCTAGCATATAGGAGGGGTTGAGTAAATATTTGCTGAATGAATGAATCAGAGCTGGAAAAGGATGCCTATGTAGGCTGTGGCACTTAACCTTGCTTAACATAGTTCCTTACCAAAGATAAAAAATCTAAAAGTTACTGAATAAAGCAGAAAAAAATTGCTTTCTCAGTGAAAGTTTTCTTAGAAAAGTAAAGTATAATCAATCTTTGGGTCTTGACCTAAACATTAGAAAGAAAACAACTATGCCCGCTGTGGAAGAGCTGCTCTAGAAGCATTACACACACCTTCGGCTTTCTTAACTTCTCCCCTAAGAGTTTACCACACATACAGACAGTTTGGGCACTTACGGTAGACTGAAATATCCTGTGATGAAACAACCATTTTGGGGAGTTGAGGCAGGAGAGGAGGAATGTATATAACGATGTGGTGGTTAAAGAACAGAAAAGCTCTTTTATGACTGAGGGGCGAGCTATAGTCACACACAGGAGTTCTTGCAGAAGAGGTTTGTCCTGTCACTGCTGGGTTTACTGACACACAGACGCGACTCTCTCCATTTCAGCAGTAAATAACTGTTATTAATTTTTCGTCCTATAAACACAAATGTCAGCCTGTCTAACTGGACTGCCTGTTAATTACTCAATGGTTTGAATATGTTCTATGGTCTTCCTTACTGGGGAAAAATAGAGTGATTCTGACTGTAACGCGCAGAAGGTGTCATACTGGTTTTCTTCCCAGAGGGGCTAGGCTGCTCCCCATTTGAATGTTCACTGCCATCTTTCACATGAGTCTGATAAATTTATTAAAAACACCATCTGGAGAAGACTCAGCTTTGTGCTGTATTTCCAGTCTTCCTGTTCCCTCCCCTGTCCCACTGGAATTTCTGCCCCAATTTGTGTCACTTTGTTTACAAAACCATACTGCCAAAATCTAGCATCTTGTGTCTGTCTCTTTATGGTTTTACTCTGCCATCCTTCAGTTATATACCTATTACAATAGCCTATGCTATGAGCAAAAGGCAAAGGGGAATTGCCTGGGCAGAAATTACTTTTCCCCTCTATGCACATAGCAATTCTGCTCAAACAAATTAAATTTGCTGCTTCTGAATGCAGAAGTTGCATGTTAACAAAGTGTATACATTTTCTAAGTGTATGAATGTTGGGATGACTCAGACTGTGAGGACCTGTAGAAAAGTGATCTGAAGACAATTTCACTATTCTTCATTCTTATGCAGCACCGGGAGTGGCCAACAACTTGCCAGTAAATTTAATTCAGGAGTAATAAATTTTTATTTATTTTTAATTTTTATTGTTCAAATACATTTGTCTCCATTTTCCCTCCACCACTTTCCTTGCCCCATCCACCCCCACCTCCCACCCTCAATCCTTCCCCACTTTGGCTTTGTCTATGGGTCCTTTTTTATATGTTCCTTGATTTGACCCTTACCGTTCTTTTCGCCGTTACCCGCCTCCTTCCTTCCCTCTCATTACTGTTGGTTTCTTTTTTTCTTTCTATGTTGCTATAGTTATATTTCCCTTGATTGTTTGTTTTGTTGATTAGGTTCCACTTATAGGTGAGATCATATGGTATGTGTCTTTCACCCCCTGGCTTATTTTACTTAGCATAATGCTCTCTAGTTCCATCCATGCTGTTGCGAAGGGTAGTAGCTCGCTCTTCCTGCTGCGTAGTATTCCATTGTGTAAATGTACCATAGTTTTTTGACCTACTCATTTTCTGATGGGCACTTAGGTTGCTTCTAGCACTTGACTATTGTAAATTGTGCTGGTATGAACAGTGGGGTGCACAGGTCCTTTTGAATTGGCATTTTGGGGTTCTTAGGGTTAAAAGGCAGTTCCATTTTTAGCTTTCTGAGGAAATTCCAAACTGTTTTCCACAGTGCCTGTACCAGTCCGCATTCCCACCAACAGTGTACTAGGGTTCCCTTTTCTCCACAACCTTGCCAGCACTTGTTGTTGATTTGGTTATGATGGCCATTCTGACCGGTGTGAAGTGGTATCTCACTGTGGTTTTAATTTGCATTTCTCTGATGGCTAGTGATGATGAGGATCCTTTCATATGTCTCTGGGCCCTGTGTCTATCCTCCTTGGAGGAGTGTCTGTTCAGGTCTTTTCCCCATTCTTTAATTGGATTGTCTTCCTGGAGTAGAGTTGTGTGAGTTCTTTATATATTTTGGAGATCAAACCCCTGTGTGAGATATCATTGGCAAATATATTTTCCCATATGGTTGGCTCCCTTTTCATTTTGCTGATGTTTTCTTTAGCTGTGCAGAAGCTTCTTATTTTGATGAGGTCCCACTTGTTTATTCTTTCCTTTATATCCCTTGCTTTAGGGGACTTATCGGTGAAAATATGGCTGCGTGGGATATCTGAGAGTATCCTGTCTCTGTTCTCCTCTAGGACTTCTGTGGTGTTGCAACTTATATTTAAGTCTTTTATCCATCTTGAGTTTATTTTTGTGTATGGTGTAAGTTGGTGGTAGACTTTCATTTATTTGCATGTAGCTATCAAGTTCTCCTAACACCATTTGTTGAAGAGGTTGTCTTTACTCCATTTTATGTTTCTGCCCCCCTTGTTGAATATTAATTGATCATAGAGACATGGGTTTATTTCTGGGCTTTCTATTCTGTTCCATTGATCTACATGTCTGTTCTTATGCCAGTACCAGACTGTTTTGATTACAGTGGCCTTGTAATGTAGTTTGATGTCAGGTACTGTGATCCCTCCTACTTTGTTCTTTTTTCTCAAAATTGCTGCAGCTATTCAGGGTCATTTATGGTTCCATATAAATTTTTTAAATGTTTGTTCTATATCTGTGAAATACGTCACCGGCATTTTAATAGGGACTGTACTGAGTCTATAATTGCTTTGGGTAGCATGGACATTTTGATGATGTTATTCTTCCAATCCATGAACACAGTATATGCTTCCATTTATTTGTGTCTTCCTTAATTTCTTTCTTCAGTGTTGTGTAGTTTTCTGCATACAGGTCTTTTACCTCCTTGGTTAAATTTCTTCCTAGGTACTTTATTTTTCTTGTTGCTATAGCAAATGGGATTTTTTTTTTCCGATTTCTGATATTTCATTGTTGGTGCTCCAAAATGCCTTTGATTTCTGAATATTGACTTTATACCCCACTGTTTTGCCAAATTCACTTATTAGGTTGAGTAGTTTTTTGGTGGAGTCTATGGGATTTTCTATGTACATTATCATGTCATCTGCAAACAATTATAGTTTTACTTCCTAATTCAGAAGTAATAAATTTTTAAAAGGCAGTATTACTTTACTAGGACATGACCTGAGGACCATCTGTACCGGCTATATTTAAAGATAAGACTGACATGTTATTTTACTGTCTCCAGAGATCACCTTTAAGAGGTAGGGAAAACAAACTCAAAAATTTAAAAAAATGAAACAGCACTTAGCATTTGCAGAAGATCATCACCTTCAAAACTGTGCCTGTGCTGGGCTTCCTTTACTACTTCCTGCCTGTTTTCATTGCAAAATGTTTTCTAACTGCACAGTGGTTCACACAGCAAGTAAATACTTAACTGCTTCAGCATAAATTCTTCTCTACTGCCAAGATTTTCAGAGATACAAAGTATTTCTTTCAAAAAGACAACTATGGCTATTAGCTGAAGGTCACACAGATATATTCTCCTACAGACCCACACATTTTGTTTTCAAAAGGGGACTCATCCTAGGGGCCTGTCACCAGGCCTACAAAGGAACTTGTTGCTGACCAGGCAAGCTTCCAACCCAACTGCAATCCGCACTCTGTCAAGTAGTCTAAAGGAAAAAAACCACCCACAGCTGTTTGTCTCAACAGCTGTAAAAGAACAATAGGGAATTAGAGCACAAGATCGTCTTTCTTGGAAACCATCAAAAGCTACAAAAATGTATTCTACAAACACTGGCACTAAGTAACATTAATTCTTAGTTTTATCTATCAGGTTAAAAAAAATCACTTTTCAATCATATATCACATCACATCGCTGAAGAAAAATCTTTTAAACTTTTCCTTCCCCATTCCTTCCCCAAATTTTCCCAGTTCCCAGCTCTGTGAGAAGGCTGCTTCCTAACGCAACTCCAAGGATTCAGTCAGGAGCACCTCTCCGTTCTGGCAGGGGAAGCTCGTGGGAAGAAAACAGACCATGCCTTTGAGTGCTGGAGCCCCATTTCTCTGAGCCTTTTCCTTTTTTTTTTTGTTTTGTTTCATTTTTACCCATTTTAATTAGTACTAATCTTAGTGTTCTCATCATTCCTGTTCTAGCTCTAATTCTGACATCACCAAAGTTGCCCCAAACATAACATATCTTGAGATTGATTATAAGGGCTTGGACAATCACACTCAGCTCTGTTTAGCCAGTGATAGAAAGAAGTAACACTTTTCCAAACTTCGTATGAGCTCCACCACAAACCCCAAATAGTAAAACTTTATAACTTTTATAAAGCTATACCTCCAAACACTTCAGAGGAAATGGTCTTTTTCTAGAAGATGAAGGTGAGGAATCAGGTGGTTATTCTCAGGGACAAAGGTGAAGTGGGATGGGACCAGGTCATCTTTTGCACAAGTTTACTGGGATCAGTGAACTCTCTCTCCTCACACTGGGGTCTTTGAAGAAAAGCACGGCCCAGAACTAACTCTTGAAGAGGTCTACTCTCCTCTGTGTAGTTTGAAGGCTGGAAGTTTCAGCTGTGAGAACATTCAATTCAAAAAGACGTTAAAACAGCGATTTCCAACCACTGTGCTGTAAGAATTTTTAAAAACATGCAATACCTGACTATTTAGTCAGGGGCACTGACCTCTTCTCCCTATTTTATTGTAAAAAAAAATAATGACAACAGCCAATGCAACAACAACCGTCTGGTGTAAATGAATCAAAATTATACCTATTATTTTTGTCAGATTGACAAAAACATATAATTTTAGTTGTTAGATTATGTGTACCATGAGATTAAAAAGGTTGAAAACTGCCGCCTTAAAGACTCAAGCATCAGACATTTAACAGCAGTAACCACTGCAGTTTATCAAAGAGGGATTCACTTTGTTGATGAGGCCTTGAAATTTAGGACAAAGCCATTTCCAGGTGTAAGAAAAAAGATATTCAAAACATCCAACTCTGTGTTTGAACTAATAGGCAATGTCTCGTTGAGGTGTTTTTTCTTTCCCCTTTTCTCTGGACATAATCTGTCAGAGAAATAGAGTCTATATGTGCCCCCAACATAGGGACAAGTTGTGCAAGCTGATGGGGATGGGGATAATTACCTAACATACAAAGAGCCACTGAAATCGGTTTTACAGGTTTTGAAAATTATCTCAAAAAATTTTAAGAAGTTATAACATAAAGGGGAACATTTTCCGTATCAACAGGGTTTTACATGGATTTATTTTTCCTTACCTCCTAAAAGATATTGAAATCAACAGTTATTTTTGTTCCTCTACTGGTTGAAAGGTCTTGTCTGGCCACAACAATTCTGTGACTCACGATCAGAGGTGTCACCACAGCTTGGGGGAATACTTCTCATTCCCATTGAACATAGAACAGAGGATGTGCAAAAGGTTTTTTAAAAGCCTCACAAAAGAAGTGGTTGTTTGCTTAATACTTTTTTGTAAAGAAGTTTAAAAAAAAAGATCCCTTTCGTAAAGTAGTAGCTTTTTTAAATTTTAAGCAGAAGGATGGATCTGGTTCAGACAATTTTAAGTCAGGATGATTCTGGGATAATGAATAACTCAGTTTTTACATCTTAAATGGCATTTCTTTAACGTGCATCAATAACTATAAAATTTGGATTTTTATTAAAAGAAGTATTGGTAGTGAGGTGTTCAAACATTAAGTGAAGCCCTGTACATTGTACAGGAAATATCCCAATCAGATCTGTGACAAGCATGCACCTACAACTCCTCTGGCAGGACATTCCTGCCACAGCTTTTGGAGGAAGAGAGAAATAAGCTAGAGATGATGCTAAATCCTCACATGTCTTAGCACCTACAAAGCATCCTTGATTGAGCTGTGTGAGAAGGAATCTCTGAGATTCTCAAGGGAGCAAGGCTGGAATTTAGCAGAAACATGTAAGTGAGTCTCAACATCTGAATACTGGGCTCTCAGAACTGACACTCAGTAATCAAATCACAGAGGATGCCTGAGGGAAAAGCTTGCCTCCTGGGCACTCTCCCACTTTTAGCCTGAGGGATCAGCCCAGGGCTGTGGGGAGGTGAGCAATACCCAAGGTGACACTGAGGTGGTGATGCCTCTCTAAGGGGGGAACTTGGGGTCTCTGGGGGAATCTGGCACCCCATATTCAAAGACTGACAGTCAGGGTCTTCTAAGTGACCTGGAACAACTCTATTCTTACTTCTAAGTAAAGTAGTTATCCAAAGGGGGGAAAAAAAACCAAAAAAACCTTGGTAAAACACACAGTTCATAGTACTTTCTGGAGGCCAAAGTTAATCTAGATTGAGGAAATAGAATCATGTTATGTTTTCCAGTAAATTTACAGTGTGTGATGAAAAAAATCTTGCCTAAAATACAATAAAAGGTAATTTTAAGAGAGCCTTTTGCTACTACTTTCAATTGATTATTCTTTTAATGATTTAACACAGTGTTTTGGGAAATAAAAATGGCAATTTTAAATGGATCTTTATCACAAATATTTCATATCTGCCTCTTAAGAAGCATCTTATTGCTGAGGTCTAACTCTCTCTGCATCATGTCTATGTACTTTAACTCTGAGAGGGGGGTTGGCTGCTCTCCTGCCCTCCTTCAGCTCTGGCACCCCCTGGACAAGGCAGACGCCCAAAGACTAACCTCAGCTCTGTAAACGGATTCCTGGGCTATCGCAAGGAGGACATTTAACCATCCCGGACTGTTTCTTTACCTCCAAAGAGAATAATCTCTTCTGCTCTCTATATTCTTATGAACATTGACAGAATGAATGAATTAGATGATGTTTATAAAAGCATCTTGAGATTTTCAAAGGCAAGATCCTGGCTTAGTACTTCCCAGCCATGAAGAGCAGGCTTTGTCCCATGTGGAATGGGTAAATAGGACGAGCGTTTTAGGAATCTGCGTATTATACAAGCAGGGAGATTTCTATTCCCATGAGCCACCTTGTCAGTATAAAAGGATTGGGGGCAAGGGAAAGAAGAACCAATAACAATTCGACTGACCTGCAAAAAACTATTAGCACCTGCTAGTGTAATATGCAGCTGGCACTTTCAGAATAACCAAGAAAGCAGTTCTTTCTGGTCGATATTTGCTGGGGACAGCAATTTCTGACTAACTGAATCAGATCAAGATGATCCAAATCATTAGAGCAAAGAATTCTCTTTGTGCTAACAGTATAGTGGCTACAGGTCTCTTTTCATTAAACAAAGAAGTCTGTCCACAGCCTACCTTCTAGGACAGTCACTGCTTTGAGGTTCTTGAGTGAGAAAGTAAAATATTTAAAAAATCACAGACAAAAATGGGCTTATAATTTATCAGTGAGAATGACAGTGGTAAATGCCATGTGGTTGCCCCACTCTTCTTAGGGGAAGGCAGGCGGGGGAGCAGGGAGAGAGGAGAAAAAAAGGTTCCCTACAGTATTTAGATGGTCTTCAAATGTTCATAATTTCCTTAGGGTGTGCTTGTTGCCAAGTTGACAGATGTTGCTGGAAAAACCTGTACTATTCTGAAGAAAGGCTAACCTTTCAAGAGTGGGAGAGGGGGAGGGAGACAGCCCATCCCTTTGGTGAAGAGATGACATTAAACTGGACAGCAAACTACCCTTAGCATGCTGCACCTTTTAAAGGCTGTATAACACTGCCAAAGTGAACTGTCCTGGGAAAAATTTCATTTTCCCTGGTTTTCCTTGCCATTAGTTTAAATTAGTTTTTAAAACTAAATATTTGCATGCCCTAGATAAATAAGTGATTATTAATTATTACTTTTTTAAACTGCCATGACTCTGAGCTATCGGTTGCACAACATCCCCCTAAGAGAAGCCATCGCTCTGCCATTTTATGCTCTCTCCTAAGCCTCTGCCCACGTCTTTTCTCATTCCTTCTTCCTTATTATACTTTATGCATGAAGAGAAATCGGTTCTGCAAAGCAGACTGCCAAGTGTCTTACCCCTGACTTCTCAACTGGGTGCAAACTCACCGGCCTCTTTTACTTGCCTGGCTCTTGACATTTCCAAAAGAGATCCATAGAGGATCAAGAATGCTGAGTATTAATTTATGGAACAAAATGGCAGTTTTGCAAAACCTTAGTCCTTTGCCACCAAAAAGGGGAATAAAGCATATCAGGACCTCCTTGTTTAAGACTGTCAACCTGTAAGTCAGTCAGTGCAGTAAAATCAGCATTCTAGGTGGTAAGAGCTGGGGCTGGGAGGCAGAGGGGAGAGCTGAGTGTGGCCAGACCTCCCTCTCCAGTATGCACTGCCTTTGTCCTCTTCCCAAGGAGGACTGCACCTCCCTTTTGTCTCCAAAGGAGTTTTCTTGCATTCCCAACTTGAAACCTCCCCTGTACATATCCACATGCTCTTGCTCATTAATGTGACCATTAGTCTTTTCTTACTGTGTCCTGGTTATAGCCAATGTTTTTATCAGCTCTGATAAGGGAAACTCACCGAATATCTTCTTGTGGAAGGCAGATTAACCACCCTAGCCATTTAAAGATGAACAGTAATGTGCCATAAGGAAAATTATACCTCCAGCATGAAAATCTGCAATTGGGGAACCATTTTACAGGAGAGTGTTCATTTATATCAATTATCTTGTTTATCAAAGACAATAAAACCCAAACTGGTAGTAAAAAGGTACAGAGTGCACTGTGAGGAATAATTAGGTCTTACCCTTCTGGAGGCCGACAGCCATTTACCACTTCACTGTGGGAGGTGATGTTTACAGTGCCTGTTTTATGACTCTCTTCACATTAACTTTCAAATGTCAAAAGCAGGCGGTTAATTGTTTATCATACAAAATGTCACATATGTAAAATACTGAGACATAAAATTATTATAGCTGATCTACCACAAGAAATCCTAGCTTTTAAATTTTATAGCTTGTTTGTCAGTCTCTGGATCGCAGCTTAACGGCCATTATATGGACTGTGTGTGCCAGGTAGCCACTGTCTGAGGACTTATTTTCTCTGTGTGCACTCTGTCCTCAGCCAAATGACAAATAAAAACAGCATGGTATGAAAATTACTATTATGGTTTAAATTAATATGTACTAAGAAGAATGGGAGATATTTGAATAGCAATGCCATGTGTTCTGATTTCATTTTAGCTTTGACAGTGAGATCTGAGAATCATGAAGCAAAGCTTACTGGAGCAGTTACTTGACAAGAGTGTGCATTGCCCAAGTTCTCTAAAGCCACCAGGTGTTGACACCAGCACCCTCTGTCTACATCAGAATCTCTCCACCATCAGACTATGCATCAGCCTGACAATTTCTTTTCGATCACCCGCCCCATTGGTAAATACCAATCCCCTGCACTCTGAAACCCACTACCCCAACCTTACACCAACCGCCCCTCTGGCAATTTCTCTCTTTAGGTTCAATAAACCCAATTCTTTCCTAGAGCCATAAAAATCCAACAGATGGGAAGAAGAAGAGTACACTGGGGAAGAAGGGAACAAATAGGAATAAAAAAAGCAGTGTATTTCTCTGGGGAAGGAAAGAAGAGTCCAGGAAATCAGCAGGGGTGGGAGTGAGTCCAGGAGGACCATTTATAATGTATTAGACACAATTTTTATACCAAAATTTATGATGCTAAAATTTAGTAAAACAAATGAATGAACAATAATAGATACCAGCTGACTTAGGAACTCCTGTCTACAGCCGTCAATAGGCACATGACGGAAAACAGCACTGTGTGCCTGTAGGAGGTGAACTCCCTCTGACATCACCAGGTCTTGAATGCATGTGACCCAGCTAGACTAAACCATACAGCTAGCGAAGTACTGGTGAGAAACTCACAGTAGCTCATCAAGTCATCAAATTTACAGTTAGAAAGAAACCTTGAGAAACACTTAGTTCAAGGAAAAGATAATTGATATCTTATTACATATTGATCCAGAAAACAGAAAAACAGGGAAAGCTGCTCAAGTCACTGTAATGTAACTTTGGTTGAAAAATGACTTAAGAGATAGGTCAAAAAAAATAAATTTATAGGCCTATTTTCTTTAAGAAAACAGGTATAAATATTAGTCAACTGAACTCAATATTTATTTAGAAAATGTATCATGTCCGACAGCACATATCCTCGGAATGCAAGTATGAGCTACCATCAGAACATCTACAGTTTCAGTGGATTAAAGAAAAAAAAAAGCCTCTAAGTGATTCTGAATAAAGGAGCATCCCAACATGATTCCTCTGGCTGAAGTCTTGGAGAACAATGAGAAGGACCAGAGATGTCACTAAGACCCATGAAGAGACAGACCATGGCAGCAGACAGGAGGGAGGTGGTGGCCCGCACTGGGTGGTGGCAGAGGCAGCGGTAAGAAATGCACCAGGGATCAGAGAAATGCAAATTGAAACACAGATGCTACTTCATGGCCAAGATAAAGTGTAGAATGTGGGTGAGGCACCAGAGGAAAGGGCTCTCGTGCACTCCTGGGGATGACAGTGTGAATTGGCACAACCACGCAGGAAGTAGATCTGCAAGCGAGGAATATTCATTGTAGTATTGTTTCTGAGAACAGAAAGCCGGAGGCAACTGAGGTATCTATCACCAGGGGAATGAATGAATAAAACAGGTCAGAACAATAACAGTATCTGCATTACAGCTGTTGTGAGGGTTAAATGATTTTATGTAAAGAGCTTAGAACAGTGTCTGGCAAATAGTAAGGACTACATAAATTTGCTAATAATAAATGTGTAATTATGTGATGGAGTACTAAATAACTTTGAGAAGCAATGATGTAGAGGTCTCAAAACATAATATTGGGTGAGAGAAGTATGAAAAAGAATGTATAAAAACATTTTGAAAATTAAAACACATATGCAAAGCCTCAACATTACAGATTTTATAAATCTGTGCATATTAAGGATATAATCAAACATACTAGATATGGTGTTGTTAAGGTGAGGGCAACAGGAACTGGATTCAGAGAAGAGGAAATATAAATAAAAGAGAAGGCCTTGCTTGATCACAGAGGATGATGTATTATGACCTAAGGTATCTGATTAACACAGTTATCTACACCCAAAGGATAAAACCAAAGGATGTTTTCTTGTTTAAAAACAAAGAAAAAATCCTCAGATTATTAGGTTGGTCTTTTCACTTTATAACAGATATCAGGCTCATGGAGATTGTGTCTTATGCATTATACAGCAAATCAGCAGTAGAGTGGGAATGGGAATCTTAGTTGACCTTCTGGTCCTCAGAATGCAAACATAATTCCCTCCCTCCCTCCCTTCCTCCATCGATCCATCTATCCATCCATCCATCCAGTAAACATTTACTGACTGTAAGGATTCCACATGTTGGGAATACCGCAGTGACCAAAGCAGACACAGTCTCTTCTATTATCAAACCACAGGAGTCAATGTATAGTTTGTTAGAAATGAAACCAAGTGCTTTGAAGGTAAATCCCCAGAACTATTAGTATCGTACAAAGAAACTTTATCTAAATTGGGGTAAGAGTTAGGCAAACTTTTCTTAAGCAGTGACATTTAAACTGAAATTTAAAGGAGATTACCTAGGTAAGGGGAGTGGGGTGTGATGAGGTGAGGGCAAGAATGAGGACAGGCTAAGGGGCATTCCAGAGAAGATGGCAGAGCAAAGCCCCTGTGGTCAGAGAGCGCAAGGTGCATTCTGGAAATGGGAAGAAGGCTGAAGGCCTGAACGTGGGAAGTTAGATGGGGACTGGCACAAGATGAAGCAACTATGCTGGCCAGATTATTTAGGACTTTGAGGGCCATGGTGAAGATTTTGAACTTTATCCTAAGGGTAAAGGAAAGGCTCCAAGTGATTTTGAGCAAAGGAATGTTCTGATAGGAGCGTGGAGAACAATGAAAAGGTCTGAAGAGGAAGCAGGGACACTGCTGAGTAGACAGGCATGACAACAGTGCAGGTGGTAGCAGCAGTGGTGGCAAGAGGAAAATAGATTTGACATTTGGAATACAGTATCAGTATAAAAGTTATTTCTACATTATAAAAATATCCCATGATATATATTTTAGTCTGCTTCCACAGCTCACTGATGTTTTCCTGAGGTGTGCTTCCAATTTTTTATAACAGACACTGACTGAACATTAATTCATCAAAGGATCATTGGAAAAAAGCAGGATAACGCTCCTGGGGTGACTGGTTCCTTGGTTTTGAGAAAGAAGGAAGGAAATCAGGCTCTAAGCCCTTTCCTAAACTATTACTTTCCAACAAAGGCCATTTTTCTGTCAGCTAGCTTCTCTGGCCATTAGCAAAATGGTAGCTGCCCATTTGGGACGTGGAGGGGTCCACCTTCCACAACCATGAGATCTGCCCGTACTGCTGACAGTTCTGAACTGAGAATTCAATCAATTCATATTTAATATTTTACAGAATCATTTCCTGCAGATTCTAATTCAAACATTCTAACACCTTCTGCACTTTTACATCTCACTTGAGTCTCTCACTTTTACACTCCACTTTATTACCATTTTAGTTGATTTCATCATAGCTCCATGGAAAACACTTCACCGACAACCATTTCCTGTCATTATCTGGGCAGAACTGAAGTAATCCCCTGCTTGAATACTAGGTAGTTTTTATGATAATTTTACCACAGATAATGTTGTGACTTTTAAGTATATTTCTCTCTCGCACAGCACTGCACTGATTCCTGTCTTTAAAAAGATAAGAACTGAATGCAGCTATAAAAGAAACATACCCATCGTCACAATATTAATGAGCAAATAAATTCCAAAAGATTGCTGCATCCCAGACTTGTTCACCTACCAGACACCCACTATCATACAGTCACTTAATTTTACTCAAATCTGTGACACACCCAAGCTTTGCTACACTGAATTATGAGGCAGAAAAAGGCCATCAGGTTCAGAGACCCCCTCCCAAAATATTTCATACAGCTGTCTGCGTCAGCTGTCTCCAAGTCCTTAAGGTTTTACTTGATTCACAAAAGCATAGCCCTTACATCACTATTTTAATAAATGAGTAATATCGTAATGCCCAAAAGGCTACTGAGATCTTTCCTTTCAGTTCCTTCCTGCCATTTTTTAAACATCTTTCTTGAGATATAAATGGCATAATAAATGACACATTTAAAATGCACAATTTTGAGGGTCAAGATGGTGGAGGAGTGAGTGGAAGTCACACTGACCTCTCAGGACCAATATGGAATTACAACTAAATTAGGGAGAAATCATTTGGAACAAACAACTGAACATTAGTGAGAGAGGAGTCTTATAACCTTAGACAGAGAGAAGAATCAGCTTTAGCACAACCTCACTGGTAAGGAGTATAGTAAGGACTCGAGAAAGCGGGTGGGGTGCCCATGGGTGGCACCACCAGAAGGATATTGACATGGCCAGCTGTATACCCCTGAGAAGAGCAGGGTCTAAACCATAAGCGGAGATCTCCAGCCTACAGCACCAGAGCCCAAAAAGTACACAGGAAACGGCCAGCTGTGAAAAGCAGTAGGGTTGCTCTCTGCCAGACACAGGCAGCTGGAGATGCAAACAGCCTTTTAAAGGGCCAACGCATAAATTTTTTTTATTTGCAGCCATTTTCCCTGGTCTCTGGCAAAGGCGGGGGCAGAGTGGGCTAGAGAACCAGAGGGGAGGCTGGGGAAGGAGGCTTTGGGGAGAGAAAGGAGAGAGTAGCCAGTGGGATCCTGGTGCTGACTCACCCCCATGCAGCAGCAGCCATATTGCTCAGGCAGACCACTCCTCTGAGAGGTTACAGCCTGAGAGGACACAATAGCCCCGCTCCCAGGATGGACTCTGTCCCACCCTGTTGTGTCTAAGCAGACCTGTTGAGTGCAGAGTGCCTAGATTAACAGCTGAAGGAGACAGCCACAGACAGTAGATTCCTGGAAGTCTCAAGCAGACTGCCTAAGGTCAGACAGAGGCAACATCTGACAACCTCAGAGGCAGATCCAGAAAGTAAAAACAGCAGTCTCCTACCATAGAAGTTCACACCACAAAGTAAGGAAATCAAGACAGATCCATTTAAGAAGCAGAAGCAAAAAAGAAGTGTCTCACAAATAATGGGAAGACAAAGAAATATTCCCCACTCGAAGGGAAATGAGGAATCCCAAGGAATAGAACTAAATGAAATAGAGGCAAATAAACTATCAGATATTGAGTTCAAAACAAGGGTTCTAAGGAAGCTCAATGAGCTCAGTGAGCTTAGAGAGAATAACAAAAAACTACAGGTAAACTACAAGGACCTTACTGCAAACTACATCAGCATGAGAAAGGACATAGAAACTATCAATAAGAGGCAAGAGGAAATGAAGAATATAATTTCTGAGTTGAAGAACACAGCAGAAGGAATCAAAAGCAGGCCAGATGAAGCAGAGGATCAAATCAATGAGCTAAAGGATAAGGTGGAAAAAAGCTCCCAGAAAGAGCAAGAAAATGAAAAAAAAAAAGACTCAAAAAGAACGAAGAGGCATTTAGGGAAATGCAAGACAACCTGAAATGTAATAATATTCATATAATAGGGATACCAGAAGGAGAAGAGGATGAGGAAGGGATAGAGAACCTGTTTGAAAAAGTCAGGATGGAAAACTTCCCTAACTGGAGGAGAGAAAAACTCACACAAACCCAGGAAGCACAGAGGGTCCCATTTAAGAGGAACCCAATGATGCCCACTCCAAGACACATCATCATTAAAGTGGCAAATATCAAAGACAAAGAATCCTAAAGGCAGCAAGGGAGAAAGAGCTAGTGACATATAATGGAGCCCTGATATGGCTAGCAGATGACTTCTCAACAGAAACACTACAAGCCAGAAGGGAATGGCAAGAAATATTCCAAGTCATGAAAAGCAAAGGCCTGCAACCAAGACTGCTCTACCCAGCAAGGCTCTCAGTTAAAATGGAAGGCGAAATAAGGAGTTTCCCAGACAAAAGAAAGCTAAAAGAATACACCTCCACCAAATCAGCATTGCAAGATATGCTAAAGGGACTGCTTTAAGAAGATGAAGAAAAAGAGCCTATACATACCCAATTCCTTTCACAGTCACCCATACTTGATATTGCCAATATTCTTAATACTTATTAATCTGACTGTGACAATGATGTGTTAATCGTTCCTTTATTATTTGTTGAAACTAAACCTGTTTTTGTATATTTCTACCTATTTCTATTATTCTTAAAAGTTTTTGATGACTTTTTGGTATTCTTTATCCATTTTTTTTTGATTAAATGTTTGTAGAACATTTTCCCTAAAAAAAAAAACTATTAACCATTTTTAAATATGTTGCAAATACTTTCCTATTCTATTACTTGTCCTTTAACTTTTTTATGTGTATATTACTGTATAGTCTTAAATTTTTAATACTGTCATATTGTCAATATTTTACTTATAGCTTCTGGGTGAATATTTTACTTCAGGGTAAGAAAAATATTGTTTTATATTTTCTTCTAAAACTCCTTAGGTTCTACATATTGATTTTTAACTCACCTGAATATTTTTTGTATAATGGGTGAAATAGGGCTCTATATTTGTTTTATTTCAAGTAATAGTGTCCATGCACTTTATTTGTTGAATAACCTTTATTTTCCCCATTGACTTGAAATATCAATTTAATCATATATTACATTATTAGACAGATATATACGTTTGTTTCTAGGATGCTCATTTTATTTCACTGATCTACTTGATCAATTCTGTTATGGTGTCATGTTGTTTTAATTGCTGAGACTTTATAAAGGATTTGAATTTTTTAGTATTTTATAATGGATTCTGACATTTAAAAAAATAAAGTAAATCAGTCTGCATTTACCAAAAAAAAGAAAGAAAGAAGCAACTCCTACCTTTTGCAACAACATGGATGGAACGGGAGAATATTATGCTAAGTGAAATAAGCCAGTTGGTAAAAGACAAATACCATATAATCTCACCTATCAATGGAATCTGTTCAACAAAATAAACTAACAAACAAAATAAACCCACAGGCACGGAAACATGGAGCAGACTGAAAGTGACCAGAGGGGATGGGGAAGGAGGACAATGGTGGAAAGACAAAGAAGGAACTAGACAAAGAACATGTATGAATGACCCATGAACATGGATAACAGAGTGGGAATTGATTGTGGGACAGGGGATCCAGGGGCATGGGTGGAGGAGGGCAAAGGGGGAAAAACTGAGACAACTGTAATAGAATAAACATGATTTAAAAATAAAAAATTTAAAAAATAATAAAATCTACAATTTGGTCAGACATATGCATACGCCCATGAAACTATTAGCACAATTAAGATAAACCTTTCCACCACCCTCAAATGCTTCCTCATGCCCCTTTGTATTCCTCCTACAGCTCTAGAGAACTATGGGTATGCTTTCTGTCACCATTAAATTATCAATAATTACTTATAAAGGAACTATACAGTATACACTCTTTTTTGGTCTGGCCTCCTTCATCTAGATTTCCAAGAGCTATTGCTTTACTCAAGAGAATCATCAGGTAAACTAGTCTATTTCATGAAGAAATTCCCCTACCTAACCTGGAAGTAGGACTTTATTAATTTAGGGGCTACATGTGGGAGCACGTGGGGTGCTGTGACTCATGGAGGGCACTGGTGCTAACCCTGCCCACTCTGCCTTGTCCCTCACTTAAGACAGGCAACGTGGAAACAGCTTTATTTGGAAAAGGAACATTAATTTCTTTCTGCTTATAAAAGTAATATACAGTCACTGAAAAAAATGTAAATACATAAAAATGTATTTAAAAAACTAAAATTACCTGCAACCTTACCAACCAGAAAACCTCTGTTAACATTTTGATGTCTTTCCTTATAATCTTTTTTATATACTGTCACAGACTGAAATGTATCCCCTTCAAATTCATATGTTGAAATGGTAATTCCCAGTGCCTCAAAATGTGACTGTGTTTGGAGATGAACTCTTTAAAGAGGTCATCAAGATTAAATGAGGTCATAAGGAAGGGGCCCTAATCCAATATGACTGGTGTCCTTACAAGATGAGGAAGAGACTTCAGGGATGGGAGTCCATGGAGAAAAAGCCTTGTGAAGGTACATGGAGAACATGGCCATTTGCATGCCAAAGAGAGAAGCCTCAGGAGAAACCAAACATGCTGACTCCATGATCTTGGACTTTCAACCTCTATTTATTTCTATGAGAAAATACGTTTGTGCTGTTTAAGCCACCCAGTCTGTGGTACTTTTTTTTTTTTTATGGCAGCCCTAGCAAATTAATGTGTGCGTGTGTGTGTGCACGTAATCTTTAGCTTTAAAATATTGACATCAATCTGGTTATAAAGATGGTATCCTATTTCTATTTACATTATATTATAGGCATTTCCCTATGTTATAAATGGCTATACAGAAATGTGATGTGTGAATGTGCCATAATTTACTTCATTATGCCCCTATTGTTGGACATTTGCAGTCCTTCCCCTTTTTTGGTTATCACAGATAGCACGGTGCTGAACATCCATTAAAAGAAATGCTCTTCCTGAATATTTTTTTAGGATAAATTACTAAAGGCAGAAGTAGTAGATCAGGGGATATTTTTACAACTCTTAATAAATACTGCCAAACTGCTTTTCAGAAAACGTATACCATACATATTTCAGCAGTATATGACACTGCCTATTTAGTGACAGCCTCACCCATACAAAGCAGTTTCATTTAAAACATCTTTGCCAAGAGGATTTAAAAATGAAACTTGACAAGCTGATTTTCAAGTTCATTGGAAAAGGAAATTTGAAAGAATAGCCTACAAAATTTAGAAAAAAATAACCCTAAGTATGGATTTGTAGTATTAGACAGCAAAAAGGATTATAAAACTGTAGTTATTTAAATGATGTGACACAATCTAGAATAGTTATACAAATCCATGATATAAATGATTTTTAAATCAGCGAGGAAAAGGATAAAATACAGGATTTCAAAACAGTCACATATTTTATTTATTTATTTATAATCATTTTTTCCTTTTCTGAATTTAAAATATATAATCTTTATTTATATTTTTTCCACTACCTTTTAGTCCCTGTAAACCCCACTCTTCCCAGCAATCACCACCCTGTTGTCCATGTCCATGAGTCCTTTTTCCTTTTTGCTCAAATCCTCCACCCCTAAACTCCCCCAACCACTACCTGTTATCTCCTCTCCCTCTATGAGCCTATCTCTGTTTTGCTTGTTAGTCCAGTTGGTTCATTAAGATTCCACATACGAGTGAAATCATATGGCATTTGTCTTTCACTAACTGGCTTATTTCACTTAGCATAATGTTCTCCAGGTCACACAGTTTAGAAATAGAAGGTAAACCCCTACTTCAGACCAAACACAGAATAAAAATTAAATGGGTTAAAGAATTAAATACTAAAAACACATACACAACAATGAGAAAAACAATAATC
The DNA here is from genome assembly GCF_021234165.1 of Pteronotus mesoamericanus. Taxonomy (NCBI): domain Eukaryota; kingdom Metazoa; phylum Chordata; class Mammalia; order Chiroptera; family Mormoopidae; genus Pteronotus; species Pteronotus mesoamericanus. The sequence goes on from NW_026555085.1 coordinate 8,243,035, forward strand.
AACATTGGCAACTACTACAGAGAACCATATTCATATATTTTGGTCTGGTGAGGGAGTTTTTAAGCATGTCACAAAATCCAGAAGCAAGAAATGGCTGACATATATAACTAAATTAAAAAAAAAAAAAAACCTTCTGTATAACAAAGACATCATAAACAAAGTTAAGTAACTAATAGCTTGGGAGAAGTATTTGCAATGTATATGAAAGCAAAAAATGAATACCCATAATCTACAAATTAATAGTAAAAACACAAGCAAAAAAAAAATTGACAAAAAATGTGAAGTCATACTTCATAAAAAATATGAAATTCATTCTGGCCAAGACGAAGTCATAGGTAAATACACTTTGCCCCAAAAGAATGACAACAACAAATTTAAAAACAAAAAACAACCAGAACTGCCAGAAAATCAAACTGTGTGGAAGTCTGACAACCAAGGAGTTAAAGAAGAAACATTCATCCAGACTGTTAGTAGGGGCAGAGATGGGCAGCCGGGGCAGAGAGGATCAGCAGGAAGGCCATGGCTGGAGGACTGGGCTGGCGGGTGAGGTACCGGCTGGTGGTCCCATATTTGCGTGCGGATAAATTGGGAGGAACAACTGAGGAGTGAGACAGACCTTGCCACCCAAGGTTCTAGCGTGGGAAAATAAAGCCTCAAAACCTCTGGCTGTAAAACCTGCGGTGGTAGGAGAAACTCCCAGTCTCACAGGAGAGTTCATTGGAGTGACCCATGGGGTCCTAGAAACTACACAAACCCACCCACCCAGGAATCAGCACCAGAAGGGCCCAATTTGCTTGTGAGTAGCAGGGGAAGTGACCGAAAGCCCAACAAGAGCTGAGCAAGTGGCATTATTCCCTCTCAGACTCGTCCCCCACATACAGTGCCACAACACAGCGAAGTGGGTTGCCCCATCCTGGCGAATACCTAAGGCTCTATATCTTACAACACAACAGGTGTGCCCAGACAAAAAAACATGGTCCAAATGAAAGAACAGATCAAAACCCCTGAAAAACAACTAAGCGACAAAGAAATAAGCAACCTTTCAGATGAAGAGTTCAAAATACTGGTGATCAGGATGTTCAAAGAAATGGTTGAGTATGGTCACAAAATAGAGGAAAAAGTGAAGGCTATGCAAAGTGAAATAAAGAAAAATATACAGGGAACTAACAATGAAGGGAAGGAAACAGGGACTCAAATCAATGATTTGGAGCAGAAGGAAGAAATAAACATTCAACCAGAACAGAATGAAAAAACAAGAATTCAAAATAATGAGGAGGGGCTTAGAACCTCGGGGACAACTTTAAATGTTCCAACATCTGAATCATATGGGTGCCAGAAGGAGAAGAGGAAGAGCAAGAAATTGAGAACTTATTTGAAAACATAATGAAGGGGAACTTCCCCAACTGGCCAAGGAAATAGACTTCCAGGAAGTCCAAGAAGCTCAGAGTCTCAAAGAAGCTGGATCCAAGGAAGCACACACCAAGGCACATCATAGTTACATTATCCAAGATTGAAGATAAGGAGAGAATCTTAAAAGCAGCCAGAGAAAAGGAAACCTACAAAGGAGTTACCTACAAAGGAGTGCCCATAAGACTATCTTCTCAGAAGAAACCTTGTAGGCAAGAAGGGGCTGGGAAGAAGCATTTAAAGTCATGAAAGCCAAGGACCTACATCTAAGATTCCTCTATCCAGCAAAACTATCATTTAGAATGGAAGGGCAGATAAAGTGCTTAAGATCAAGTTAAAGGATTTCATCATCACCAAGCCCTTATTATATGAAATGTTAAAGGGACTTATCTAAGAAAAAGAAGAAGATCAAAACTATAAACAGTAAAATGACAACAAATAGCTATCAACAACTGAACCTAAAACAAAAACAAAAACAGTAACACACTAAGCAAACAACTAGAACAGGAAAAGAATCACAGAAATGGAGATCACATGGAGGGTTATCAGTAGGGAAAGGGAATGGGGGAGAATGGGGAAAATGTACAGGGAATAAGAAGCATAAATGGTAGGTACAAAATAGGTAGGAGGAGGTTAAGGGTAGTATAGAAAGGGAGAAGCCAAAAAACTTGTATGTACAACCCATGGGACGTGAAATAAGCGGCGGCGGGGGGAGGGGTGGTGGTAATGCTGGTGGGAGGGGGTGCACGGTGGAGGGGAATTAAGGGGAGAAAAAAATGGGACAACTGTAATAGCATAATCAATAAAATATCCTTTAAAAATATTTACCAATAAAACAGGCTAAAAGTGGTATCTTTATTTCAATTTGCATTTCTTTGACTATTAGGCTAAACTCTTTCAAGTTTATTGACTATTCTCTTTCTTTTTCTTTCTTTTGAAATAAATTTTTGTTGGTACATACATCCTATTGGGAATTCATACTTTTCCTTATGCATTTGACAATACTGCATATATATTCAAGTGGATATTTCATTGTCACTAATGTTATAATTATTTTTTCCAGTTTGTCAAACACTTGAATTCTGTTTATGGTTTCTGTCTTTCCTTTTATGCTGAGGAAGTAGTTCCTCACCTTGAGATTATATGAATACTTATTAAAAATTCTCTATAGTTCTTTTGGAATAATATTGTAAAATCTAACTCTTCACAAAAAACTACTTTGGTATATAATATGTGTGTGTTTTCAACAGTCAACGGTCTCAGCACCATTTGCTTTATTATTCTTCCATTCTCGACTGATGTGAAATGTCATCTTTATCTTGTGCTATAACCTTACATATCCTGGGATCTATTTCAGAGTTCGGATGATTGCTTACTTTATCAGTTTATTCTTGCATTAATGCCAAACTACTTCAATATGTAGTACTAACTTTAATACATGGTGATAGTAGACCTCTCATTTCATTAATTTTGTTTTTTCATTTTGGGGGGAGACAGATTTACATTTATTTATTCTTTTGGAAAATTTCTTAAAGACCTTAGTCAAAATTGTTTTATTTTTTAAAAGAACAATTGGGATTATGAGTAAGTATTGCATTAAATTGGTAGATAAAGATGGGAAGAACCAATACCTTTTCTGTATTAATTTTCTCATCTAGGAATATCTTTCCATTACTTAGTGTTTCTTAAGGATTTATGGTTTCTTTACATTAGAACCTGTGGATTTATTAACTTTATCCAGGTAGATATTATTGTTCAGGGGGTGGAAGTTAAAAAATTCTAGCTTATCTCACTGACATGCTAACTTCATATCTATACAATTTATGAGCTCAAATCACTTTTCTGCCTCCCACCTTCTGACACTTATCCCATCTCTAATGGCATGAGGTGGTTCAGGGATTGGTGATCTTTGGTAATATGGCTAGGGATGGACTAGGTAAAAAGGAGAAGTATAGTTCATGGACTGTTACTAGATATTTTATAGTTTTTATTATGATGAATGGAATCACCCCTCTCCCCATTATACTTTCTAACTGGCTATTGTGGGTATTTGAGAAAACCACTGATTTCTTTTTTATATGAGTGTTTCTGACTACAATCCTTAGAATTCTTCTTAGTAATAATAATTGTTCAATTAATTCATTTGCATATAATATTTTACCCCTTTCCCCAGTATTTGTCATACTTATTTCTTGTTCTTCCCTTCCCCCATTCCTGTTCCCCCCCACAACCCCACTTCCCCAATCAGGACTTCCAGAGCAACGTTCAATAGAAGGGGTCATCAGGGTCGGCTTCACGAATACTCAGCCTGTGCTTTGGGACAAGCCTTACATGAAGTAGAGCCCCATACTTAGTGCAATGTTCCACTGTCCCTGCCTTAAAATTCTTAATAATCTTATATATGAACTTATGTTTTTGAAGTAAAGTCTGATAGGACAATGGTGCAAACCTGTAAACCAGATGAGACACCCAGCATATGCCTGTGCACAATTCCCCGCTGCCCCAGAAGCACAGATTTCCAGTGAGCCCACAACACGTGTGTGCTGAGTGAGACTCAAGGCAAAAACAAAGTAAATGTTCCATGACTGAAACTGAGTAAAAGCAGGGCTACAGACAGCCTTTAGAGGCCCCGCTTTCCCTTCCAACCAGAATTTGCCTTAAATGTAGAAAAAAGGCAACAGTGTTCTAGAAAGCACTAATGTCCTTTTTCACTCTTATTTCTCTATATTAGCCAAATCCTTATGCTGCAAATAATGACACAGAAAGAAAGGGAAAGATAGGGCAACCATAGTTCCTTTTCCCTTTACTCCTTACCTCTTCATCAGTAAAACAAAGGTAGAGAGTTTTGGTAGAATGTGCATGAATTAAGAAGTGAAATAACAATTTAGTTTTGCGCAGTGTTTCCATTGTTTTGGTAAGAACTAAATACACATGTATGAGTTATCAACTGTGAATTTCATTATTTTGATGGTTCTACATATAAGATAAATGCTCTCATATTTGCGTTGAAAACCTCCATTGCACAATATAAAGATGAATGATAAAATTAATGCTAATAATGAAAAGTTTATGTTTTCTTTACTTAGAATGACATTAACCAAGTAAAAACACTATGCGAAATCAAATAACTGCAAAAAAAGAAAAGCATATCTTTTTTGAAAGTACTTTTAACTGCACTTTTTTTTCCTGTTCTTTGAACAACAGTGTCCCACATTTTCATTCTGCACTGTGCCCAGCAAATTATGTAGCTGGTCCTGGGTTACAATAGGTTATTTTTTTGTTTTAGTCTTTATTGGAACTGTCTCTGATTAAACGCCACTATTTAGAAAATAGGTCATCACAGAATTGTTGTTGTAAAAGACTGCAAAAACCTACATGTCTGTCAAAGGGGGCCATTTAAAGAAATTACAGTGCCTCTATTCAATGGAATATTGTACAAATGCAAGAGGGCATGAGAAAGCTCTATATGTATCAGTAGGGAAAGATTTCCAAAAAACACTCTTAATTGGGAAAGATATATGTGATATATATTACATTTTTTTAATAAAAAGGGGGGAAATAATATATATTTGTAATACTTAAAATATTAAATTAAAAAATTACCTACCAGGTTTTGGGATGGAGGGCTGAAGTGCTGAGTTAGGAACTAGGCCCATAAAGTTAGGTTTTACATCTCCTGGGCCACTAGACTATCTTTCATAGTCAGTGTCAGAGAAAAATCTTGCCCATTAATAACCTGGCCATTTAGAATGCTAGTTTGAGGAAGAATCGTGGTTTGTAAGAAAGTGATATTGTTGCATAATGTTAGATATATGCTTCAAGATGTCACATTTGAAAACTGTGCACTGTGTTCACAGAAAAAACTGTGTTAATTCTACTTCTGGTTATTTATTTGAAGAAATCCAAAACATGAATTCAAAAAGATATATGCATCCCTCCGTTAACTGCAGCATTATTTACAATAGCCAAGACATGGAAGTAACCTAATAGAGCTCAACAATAGACAAGTGAATAAAGAAGTGTGTACACACACACACACACACACACACACACACACACACAGTAGAATATTACATGGCCATGAAAAAGAATGAAATCTTAAATTTGCAACAACATGGATGAACCTAGAGGGTATTATACTAAGTTAAATATGTCAAAGACAAACACCATATAATTTCACTTATATGTGGAATCTAGAAACAAAATAAACAAAACAGAAAGAGACTCAGATACAGAGAACAAATTGATGGTCGACAGATGGGAGGTGGTTGGAGGGCTGGGTAAAAAAGGCAAAGGGATTTAGAAGTACAAATTTTAGTTACAAAATTTTCATGGGGATGTAAAGTACAGCATAGGGAATATAGTCAATAATATTGTAATACCTGTGTACGGTGCCAGATGGGTACTAGACTTCTTAAATTATATATACATCTAACCACTATGCTGAACACCTTAAACTAATATAAAATAATAACAAATGCCAGCTGTAATTGAAAAAAAATTGTGCACATTTGCATTTACCTGGAGACACACACACACACACACACACACAAAATCCCCCAACCCCTTATATCCCTGTTGTAACAAAGGAATAGATAAATAAGGTCCAAAACATTCAATTCTGTAAAATGTATAAGTAAATTCTGTAAATTAAGAGCAATAAACTCTTTCAGGTAGTCTTAATTCTCAAACATATATTTAAAAAAAACCAAAAAGCAGGTATAAAGGATAATGAAACTTAAATGTATATGAACGACCACACTAAACCAAGAATCCTCAATGCCTGTGGGGAAGGTCACTTTCTAATCATCCTCTGACTCTCCTCCACATAGGAACTGCAGTCCATTTTTTGTTTGGGAACACAGGCTCCCCAGGATAGGAGGCAAACAAACTGTATTATATTCTGTATACATTATTATGGGGTATTTATTTTACCTGAATTTTGTAAAACTCTTAAGATCCTGTGAGACGACAATGCTTAATTTTCTCCAGAGGAAGAGTGAGAGACTACAAATAACTGTAATTCCTATTCCAAACCCCTCCAGACGCAAGATGGTCCAATAGAAAGGGTGCTAGCTTTGGAGTGAGTCAGAGATAAGTATGTTTTTGTACATGCTGATCATTTTGTGTGATGCTCCCCTGACTCTCACTTGTTCCTCTGCTTAAGGACTGGCCCGTTCATAACCTCTATCATATTATCCCCCCAACTTAGCTTAGGTGCCCCGTTCCGGTGTTCCTATAGCATCTGCCGAAATTTCCCAGTAGATGACTTATTCTCCTGTATTGCCACCTTCTATTTAAGTGTCTTTCTCCTCCATTAGCTCACATGATTCTCCAAGGCAGAAACTACCTATGTATCTTTCTATCCCTAGTACCTGAGACACACTTGGCAGCTTCTTTATAAATGTCTGCTAATGCCAAGTAATTTACAGTAGATAAAGAAGTTAAGTTTCACTGACAATTAGAACCAGCTTTAATATCTGGTTAGAGAAACAGGCTGGGAAAAGCATAGCCTCTGGGTCTAGACTAGTCTAGACTCAATAGTGCCCTTTTAGGAAACTATCTGCACCGAGGTCTTTAGGCACCCCCCCCCCCCCCCCACCTCCTGCTGCTCTAGCAAGTGTGCTTCTTTGCCACATTCTAACACCTTCAACCTCTAGTGAACTCCTCCATGACCAAGTTTCTGTTTCTGCTCAAGGGGACAGTTATTGTTAAAAACAGTTGCAAAACACAAAAGTCATATCCCTAAATCAGTGTATTTCAAAAGGCTTCCTCAGCATAGATTTCTAACTCTGTTTACTTTCCCAGGAAATTTACAGAATTCTAAACACACTGTTACAATTTTAAAATACTTTTAGGTGACAGTAGCAACTATAGAACACCTATTTCTATTTTCTGCCTCCAGTTCATCCCAAGGGACCAAGTGGCTGTTTTTGTTGCTATGTAAATTAGCACTTTTGTAATGCTCTGTATTGTTTACTGAATTTTTCAAGGCCCAGTTCAAAATACCATCCTTCAGGAAGCCTTATTTTACTAGGGAAAGATAAGTTGGCTCCTTCACTGCCTAACTAAACATTCAACCTTTCTTCACATTCTTCTCGTGCCTTCATCTGTTCACTCCACATACTTATATGTCTCACCAACATTCTTATCCAGCTTTGAATCAGATGTTTCCTGATGTCTGGAACCCCTTTTACAACCAGTCCTGTGTGTCTCCTTCCAGCTCTATTCCCTCCCTTGCTCTTGGAGGCTAAAGCTCCAAAAACTACAGTTTCCAAGCTTGCCAGCTTGGTTTTTAGTGAAGTTCTGCCAATAAAAGAAACTGGTAAGAGACTGGAAGATGGGAGAAGGGGAGAAAACATTTCTATCTGCTTCTGCTGGTACTGCACGTAGCAGAGTGGCAGATGCCCATGGGTCCCTGCGTTCCTGTTGAGACAGCACGGTTCCACGGTGGCAGCAGCGGTGAGTGTTCCCAGGGCTTTTGCCATGCAGAGTTCCTGCGCTTATGCTGCCTACTTTTGTTGCCCTTTATCAATTACTAAAAAGAACCTAGAACATAAAAGCCACCAGTCTTCGTGGGTACGTACTGGCTGCAGGCAGACACAACAGTAATACTCAAGTATTAATCTATGTAATAATCTGTGCCACTGGCAAGGCTGTGGGGAAACAGGCCTAATGCTGGTAATGTAAGCTTCTTCTTGTTCTCTGAAAGGGATAAAGAACCTTGAATTTTGAGCCCAGGGCTCCATGCTCTAGTTACTCTCTTAAGCAGAAGTAGAGCCAATGATAAGGATGGAGAGGGACTTATGAGAGCTTATGTTTTCCAGAAGAACTAGGAGATCGTAAGAAGGGAAACCAGACTCACATAATGCCAAACAGCACAGGCTAATATCAATGTAAAGTGCTTACTGCGCCCCCAAGTCTTTAGAAAAGCATATTCTCTATTCACCTACAAGACTCATAATAAGATCTATTTCCAAAAAAAGAAATGCAAATGGCCCTTAAACATATGAGAAGACGCTCAATTTCTCTCATAACAGAAATAGAGTCAAAACCTCACTGAGGTATCACTTTTTACCTATCAAGCTGGCAAAAATCCAAAAGTCTGACAATCTATGCCACTGGCAAGGCTGTGGGGAAACAGTCATTATGATACATTGCCAATGAGAGTTCTGAAAGGGTACAATCCCCACAGAGATGAATTTGGCAACATCTAGTAAAATTATCCTTGCATTTACTCTCTTCATGTAACTCTCTTCTTGGATCACAAAGATATATTAGCAAAAAATAGGAAATGACATGCACAAGGCAAAAGCACAATTTGTAGTAGCAGAAGATTGAAACCAACCTAAATCGTTCATCAATAAATAACTGGTTGAATAAACTGCAGTACGTCTACACTAATGACTACCATGCACCTACAAAAATGAATCAGTAATATCTTTCTATATAGCTAGCTCTAGTGTTAAATACAAAAAAGAAAGGTGAAAAAAGAAAGTACGTATAGAATATAGTATGCTACCAATGTTGGGGAGGATACAAAATATGTTATATTTACTTATTTTCCTTTTTTAAAAATAGAAGAACAACCCAAAAAACTAAAAGGAAAAAGAGGTTACCTACAGGAGTAGAGGGGGACAGGAATATAAGCTTGATTTCTCTAAATACAGCTCTTTTGTAAATTTGATTTAGAAACCATGTATATATTTTACATAGTTATAAGAGAAAAAGCATTTTGAAGACAATCACTAAATATTGAAAGTGAAATGAAACAAATGAATCAAACTGAAATGTATGCTGAAATAGTGGCATGATCACACCGAGAATTATTTTAAGTGACTTTAGAGCACAGTAATTTTACTATATATCTCTAGTGGATATGCCCTAAAGTCCCAAAAACTAATTGCAAAAATCTTAAACTATTTTCAGTAAATGGTACACGGTTGTATGGGTACTATAATTTGAGACTGTTTGGTATGTACTGGGTATAAAGGCAATGAATTACTGTGCCATATCATTGGTAACCAAGATTTTCAGCATGGAAAAAAGTAGATGAAAGAACAAAAGGTGAAACTGCAAGTGATTAAAAGATGTCTAATTTATTTAATCCCATAAATTCAAAATAATATGTATTCTCCCTCAAAAAAAAAAAAAACCCTACAAAAAAACCTCATTCATCAACCTCTGAGGATGCTAGTAAACACCTCTTCACTTTGAAAACTGGTAAATAAGAAGAAAAAAATGTAACATTTATCCTTCTCTTCCTGGGCAAAGAGCATCTCAGGATAACCAAATGAGTATAGAGAAAAATTTCCTCTTTCTAGCTACTAAATGAAGAAGAAATGACAGAATTGGCTGTTAACTATTTTGTAATTTTGAATAAACGGGACTGAATTTCCAAAAGGGACAACCAAAGATTTCCTGTGTTTCTTGACAGACACATATTCTACCACCTATAGGGCATTCTTACAAAAATAAAAAATAACAATAAAACTTGAATCAGAGTAAGCCTTTACCAAGTTACAAGAAATATAACAGAGGAACATATCAAACATTACCATGGGGATTTAATCAACAAAATAGAGGCTGTTAGAAACGCTACAGAATAAAAACCTAGTCTCTTCAACAAATAAATTGTAATTAGAGAAAGAGGCAGAGAGAAAAGGGAACCTATATATTTAAAGACATTTGAGACTCATAACAGCTATTTATTGACGGTTTGGACTTTATGTGAATTTTGATTTAAAGAACCTGTAAAAACACAAAGATTAATTCCAGACTTTCATTCATCCAATTAGGGACATTTGAACACTGAATATTAAATACTCATTAAGAATTGCTGTTCAATTTTAGGGTATTATAATGATACTGTGATTATGGCTACAAAAAAGGAGTCCTTACTTTTAGAGATTCATTTTGAAATATTTGTGGATAAGACGATAAACTATCTGGGATAGGCTTCAAAATAATCTGACGGGGAGGAAGTAGGTAGTACACAGATAAAAAGAAGTTGTCTGTGAGTTGATAGTTCTTTAACCTGGGTGGTGGGTACTAGTCTCTCTATCTGAATAACTAATAGGGTATTCAAAGAAGTAAATTTAAGTGTGAGGTAGAATGCAAAGGAAGTTTTGGCAATGATTATGAAAGAGTGGAAGGACTTGGCAAATGCCATCTGTGCATCACAAAGTGGAGTGCCAAGGCAAAGCAAACACATTCTTTGGAAGGTTGAATGCTTATAAAACAGCAATCATATCTATTCTGATTATTCCTTCCAAGCTCCACTGGTTCAAGCACCTTATATACGCCTCCTAACAAAGAGGAGACCGTTGTCACTGGCTGACTCTCCTGGATGAGAATATAACCCAGTACAATCCTGAAGCAGCCACCACAGGAAGGTGCAGATGAGGTAGGAGAATGCTCTGAGGAGAGTCTGACGCACAGATTTAAGGGTTAATGTGGTCGGAATTCCCATGGATATAGGAATCCACTCGGTTCCCAAGCCTCTGTATAAGTGAAACAGCATGAGGAATGACATGCTGCCAACAAAAATGGGGGAAACACCCTTTGGTAGGAGAAGACTAAAATCTCATAAAAGCAAATGTAGTTTGTTTTCATTTCTGTTTTTCCTGGCATCATTACACATTTTACGTAATAACATTAAAATTTGACTTAAAAAGACAACACAAACATTTTAAAAGTAATTTTAAGGCCTATAAGAAGAGTACTACTCTAACTAGAGTAGCTTATACTATGAAACAAAGACCAGGAACTGTCAAAGAAAGTTCTGAATCTTGAATACAGCTAAGTAGGGTTTGATACCTTATTAGTTATTCATGATGACTTGCTTTTAGTTTTATTCTTTTTTTTCCTATGAAAATCTGGATTTTATTTGAGGGGTTCTCAAAGGTGGAGTGCATATCTCACAAGGCGAAGGAAGAAGTAAGCAGTTGGTGCTACAACTTGAAAGTAACTCCAGGTGGTTCTGACATACACTGTGCCCACGGTAGAGGACCACTCCTTCCTCGGAGCTCCCTGTAGGGTAGCTGACTGAGGCCTGTGTTCAGCCAAAATGCACCTGAGATCATCAACGTGGAAAGCTGGCCATTACTACTTCAAACACCCCTTTAAGCAGATCTGCCATGTCAGATATGCACTCCCTCAGGACTCACACACCTCCCTGCCTGCCCAGCGTTGGGGCAGCTGTGAGCTGAGAGGACGGTAGGAGGAGGACCAGGGGGATCCCGTTGCTGGTCATCTGCCCACACATGCACCACACACCTGCCTACCTGCACCACTGCTTCCATCGGGCTGAGGGATGATGACAGAGAGATGACTGCAGTGTTCTCTGCAGTTAGAATTGTGAGCACCATAGCAAAGGCCTCAACAAAAAGTGTTTTGACCACTAAAAACAGTTTTTACATACCTGCAGTCTTCTCTCACCCCCTGACATGTTTGACACTATTATGGCTTCTGATAATGCTGACTGGTTCAGTGTGGACAAAACACACAGACCGAGAACAGCACCCCTCACTACAAGTAATCCGGAGTTTCATTCCTATAATTACCTCTTATTTCAGATGGGCTTGTTTCTTTGATAATTACAGTGTCCACAAACCTGTTCTTTCTCCAATAAAAATGAGGGCCTTTTTTAAGTAGGTGGCACCTTGTATGCAGCACGTTTAAAACTGCGGTGCACTTGGGCTGAAATGAGTAGACAAATGCTTCACATCTTATGATTATGAAGGTGGTCTGGTTTTCCAAGATCCTTCTCAGTGAAGACTCGCATAACTACATGCACTGTGAGGTCTACAGTCTACAAAAGGACCTGGGAGGGCCTGTGCCCCTTCCCATACCCCCATCATCAATATTCCACACAGCCCACAAAATCAAAAGCCTTGATAATATCAGGTAATGCTTCAGTACTGTTAACTTTCAAATTACTTAAAAGTCACAAAAATCTTTAACATATTTAATATTAAAAATCATATCTATAACAAATTTAAAACCAAATTACTTGTTTTAGTTGATCTCTAAAAGTTCTCTATATGTTGGAATAATTTCCATTCCCACTACTTTATAATATTACTTTCTTAAATTTCTGTAGGTAAAGGATTACATTTAGGGCACAGTAAGTATTAGGAAAATTCAGACTTATGACCAAAGAATTAGAAAACATTTGCAAGTTACAGTCATCTTCCCCAATCTAGTCATCACAATGTTTTAGGACATCTGTCACTATGTTATGTGTCCCAGCATGGATAGGACTTGAGAAAGAGAGGGGAGATGAGTCCCTTTGTAAAGGCAAAGAATTCTACTTTTAGGTACACCGAGGCAGGGGCATCTTTTCCCCCCAACCTGAACACACAGAGTGCAAGTTCAGAGAAGCTACAGTAAAGGCACAGATTTAACACTAATTAGTCAAACTATGATCCTTGCAAGAGCTAATTAAAAACCTCTGGGCATAGAAGAAGGAAAAAAAAGAAAAAGTCACTCATGATATCTAGAATGTCAAGACCTGGATGGACTATACACAATGCCAGACTAAACAGTATCTGAAACTAAAACAAACAGAAAACACAACAGAAAGAAACCAGACAAATAACTAAACAAAAATTAAAAACATCCTTTTGAAAGATCAGTCAGGAATTATTTCTTACAAGGTAACTTGACTTTTACAATGACAATTCAGTTACTCTGGTCTTATTCAAATTATATGTAGGCATCTTCTTGAGGTGAATTGGATATGGACTGATGTGTCCATGAAAAGAAGATACGTTCATATTAAGTCAAAGCCAAAAATACCGGTACAGTCTTAGGAAGTATGAGCACTAGATCAATATTACACAGACTTCCTGATCTTATCCACCGTTAAACACAGAAAAGCCTTCAGTGTGAAGGGCTTTGCCCGACTATCATAAACATTCCCCACATAGCAAACCTCACTGAATCACCATTCTTAACTACTAGTAAAATATTTATATTCTTTTAAGTTTACTGGAATAATTATTTTGACTATTTCTAAAAATATAAGCCTTCCCTTATGTCACTCAGCCATATGCCATTCGAATCCATCAGACTTCTTAGTCAAAGCTGATTAAGAAATGAGTTTAAATCAGTTAATGGAATAACTAAATACGTGAAGATAAAATATCGAAGTATATGTACAAAATGCAGTTGTAATACTTACCTATCAGGCCCTTCTCGAGAGTGAAGGTTTTGTTTGTAAACATACATTCAAAAGCCACAATGTGAAAAATCTTGTTCACTGTGTTGTGAGTCCCAACTATTCGAATATACCTGGCGTAAAAAGAAAAGAAAATTTGTTGAAGAAAATGAGCTTCCATCACAACCAATCCAAAAGTAGTAGAATAAGATATATTACATAAAATACACTGTACCAGGGCATGGAATAAAGGAGACTTTGAATTTGACTTCGGACTCTGCTCCTTAGGGCTAGCAAAATTAGGGAGATACAACTTTTCAAAGAATTATGTAAAACTTAGATTTGATTTACCTAGAAAACTAAGCCAGGTACTGTTCAGCTCAAACCCTGAATGTCAGTACAATTATATGTCCATGAGACATTTACGCTGGAGACTAACAGCTTCGATCTTCACCTTGTGGTTAGGAATGTGCCTGTGCACAGGTGCACACACACACGCAAAATCAAATGCTTTCCAACTCAATGAAAGATTTCATCCATTGGAGACAAATGCATGAAATCAATATTGCTTTCTTGTTTAAAAGAAAAATCCACAGAAACTACTGGAAATGACTCACAGCTTCTTGTATTTTAATAATGCTCCCAAATCCTTGTTAGGAAGTTAACCCTTTATACTTACCCCAGCCCCCCACTTGACTGCTGGGAAGCCTCTCCTGACCTGAGGAAGTAATGTGCAGAGGTGACCCAGCCTGCTCTGCAGCCTCCCTCCTGGCCACACGGAGCTGGCATCTGCACACAGTGCAGCGTTTCACAGGGCTGGTCTTGAGCATCTTGGCCTGTTCCCTCTGTATCTCCCTGGAGGCTTCACCTCCAACACATAAGCATTAACCTTAGAGTGACTTGCTCCTTTCACTCTCCAAAGGGACCTGACAGTTCACAGGTTAATGAACAGACAAACTCATTCTTCTGAGTGTCACACAAATCCACGGGGAATGTGTCACATTCTTGTTGGAATTCAAAGGAAGAACCAGGAAAAATAACTAGGTTAACTGATAACGCTCTTCCAAATTATGAACTATGTGCTCTACAGGAGAAGACATATTAAACGAACAGATTTCAATTAGGAGATGACAGACTGGGCCAGGGTTTAGCAATATCCTCTCTACACTGTGTAAAACAACCTCCGATTTAGATGATACAATTTTACTTCTGAGTTAATCGCTGTTCACTAATTTTGTAATTTCCTTACATTTCTCATCACTCCAAGTTAACTGTATAACGTAAATGCTGATTTAAAAAATTCACATTAAGGAGATTTGGGTGTTTTATATCACTGGTATTTTCCCTCCTGTTTCTTCAAGCCTGAATCTCACAGCATTCCCTGTGCACCTCATTTAGCCATCTGCTCCTTGAGATGAGCTGATCACTCGTCTTCATAACCAATATAAATGCTATCTCCTGGACTGTGTTCAGCATGCCTACACCCACTGCAGGGTGACACTGTTTTTCCTGTGTGGAGAGTCAGGGCAACTGGTCCATCATCTGAACCCTCTGGTGAAGCAGGAAGTTGGCCCTGATCTGCTCTCTCGAGCCCACAAGGCAGACAGAAGATACCAAATTTACTGGGTTTGGGTGGGTAGCTGGAGTTTTTTCAAAATAAATTCTAGCCCTGACCGGTGTGGCTCAATGGGTTGAGAGTCATCCCACAAACTGAAAGGTCGCTGGTTTGATTCCTGGTCAGGATACATGCCTGGGTTGCAGGTTTGGTCCCTGGCTGGGGGCGTGCGAGAGGCAACTGGTGTTTCTCTTGTATATTGATCTTTCTCTCCCTCTCTTTCTCCCTCCCTTCCCCTTTCTCTAAAACTAAATAAATAAAATATTGTTTAAAACCTATATGGTCTATAAGAACAGGCTGTGTTGTTTTTACTGCTGATGGTGACACTGTCTCCAGGCTTTCTGGAAGGGGCAGAGTGCATTGAGCCTGGCACCTTGGCCTGAATCTAATTTTGTCCATTTCCTTAAACCCACAGAACCTCAACCAGCATAGCATTTTCAACTGCTTATGGCTCTGACAGGCTGAGTGCTGCTGTCTGCAACCTTGGAGGTAATGAAAGGAGTGTGGTTTGGTGGAATTTGATCAGATCATTTTCCTGTTCCCTAGCTCGAGTCTCTACCAAAGGAGAGACATCTCCCCAAATACTGTGTGAGACAGAGGAGCCAGGAAGTGATTAATAGGACCTTTCCCCATTGCCAGTTCTTAAGGTTAAGAGGCTGGCTGACTAGGAGATATAGTAATGATCCCCTCTTCCTTTCTTTCTTTTTTAAACATTATACAGAACCAAGATCTCACAGTCATTTCCCAAATTTTACCCCCTGCCTTGTTCCCCAATTATAAGAAACTGAAAACAAAAATTGTACTGGAATACATTTTACAGCCTTAATGATAGTGCTTGTGATAACGAGAAAGATAATACATTTGGTTGGAAAAGCACGGAGAGATGCCTCCAGATAAAAAGTTCTATATAAATGAAGATAATGTTATCTTTGCTGTATCATCCTGAGGTCAAATTAGCAATTCACCACTGCATGTATATCCCACTTCTTGATTAGTCTGTTATATGTAATGCTCATAACAAGTTTAATTATTCTATTTCTAAGACTCCACAAAATTATAGCATAATTTACAAAAATGGCATAAAGCCCCTATTAAAATACACATTTAAAAAATGGTAACAAAGTCACAAGAAAGAAATGATGCTCCTTTTCCCCAGCAAGGAGTTGCTGAGCATAGGATTCTGTCCTTAACTGAAGATCTCGCCTAGAGCTAGCAAATAAGCTTTGAATGAGCCCCCAGCTTCTGTGACTGGAGCTCTACATTAAGAACGCAGAGGCCCTGCACATCTCAGGGGGAGGAGTGCCCTGATCCATGAGTAGTGTCTAAACGGAGAGGGAGGCAGCGCAGATTGTCTTGATGGGGCTCACAATGGAGCCTCGCTGAGGCAGAAGAGACGTTATTACTACTTGAGATGGTAAAAATCCAAGGGATGGGGATGGGAGAGAGTCCTGTCTTCTTTACTGTTATTGAAAAAAACAAAGCAAAACTTGCTCTGGGTCATAACACTTAAACAGAAGATGTAGACACCGCATTTTTTTCTGTCACAAAAGATTTTAAATAAGAGGCAAAGTTTAAGATTTTTTTTCCTTTCAACACCATCTCTCCAATGCACAGACTCAGATTTAACCTGATAATAAGGGCAGTGACAGCTAGTGACTTCATTAGTGTTTAGAGAGAATACTTTTGAAAAATACAACAACTATCCTTTGTTCTCTCTCAGGTGCTCAAAAGCAGCGCAGACAGTTGGCAGGTAATTAAAACTTAAACAGTGCTAAGGAAGGCCGATATGCGACAGATTGGCCATTTCTGGTGAAGATGAATGCTGTCCAAATGAGCCCTACGGTAATAGTTGGTTTCCAAAATTCTCCTCCCTTCCCTATGTTAGCTGTCTTCTAGTTACTAACAAAGACTGGATCCTGAACACTGTTCCGAACAGGATGTTTCTGTGCAGAAGTTTCTAGGAGCTATAATATTATGGGTGAAAACAGATTTTGTCTTCTTCAATAAAATAAAATCTAAACCCTCCGAGGATAGCACTCTAAAATTAAAAGGCACTACAGAGTTTTGAAGAACATGCTTTGGAGTTTAAAAGAACCAGGTTTGTAGCCCAGCCCATCATTTAATCAGCTGTGTCACTTTTGGTGGGGGCGGGGGGTTGGGGGAATGCTTTAAGCCTTTTTAAACTTTTGTTTCCTTCTCTATAAAATGAGGTCAGTAACACAGACCTTATAGGACATAAAAGTGGTAAGTATGTAAAGTGTCTAATGGCAGTGTTTGGCAAAGCAGGATATCTTTAAATAAAAATTTAAAGAGTAGATCATTGGATAGAGAAATTCTTGGCTTGAACTTTGAGAAAACTGTTGTCTGGGAGGGAATTCTTAAATGTGAATGTTACAATGGTGCCCTGATAAAGAGGCAAGCCCAGGGGCAGACTTCAAGAACCCAGGCAGGGTCTCAACCTTCCTCTGAGGGCACCACAGCGAAGACACTAAGGGCCACAGTAAGAAGCTGTGTCCCAAGTACTGATTACCTGGCTCTATGGTATTTTCTGCTTTAAGGACCTAGTCTTTAAAGAAGTCTGTTTAAAATGCTTTTGACCTGACTCAGCTATGCATGAGAAGGCAAGGGAAGAATCTTGTGCCTGTATTTGGTCCAGCAACCCATATCCAACAGAAGAGTTTCTTTTTGTATGAGCCCTAGAAGTTAAAGAAAAACAGAATTTCCTAACAGTAGATATCATAGTACTGTGAAATACAGGAATTTTGCGTTGGAGATTTCGTTGCATTCCCTGCCTCCTCTGGAAAGGTACAGACTCCTATTCTTAACCTATCTTTCCATCATTTCTTGTCAGGATGCTACCAGATTTAATTCCCAAGTCACAAACACTACACCTTTAACATATTAAAAAAAAGAGAGAGAGAGGAAACCATCAACTTGCATATTCCTACTTTAAGTCCCTTGGTATTTATTCTCTAGAGTTTAGTTTTGGGGGAGTACAAGCCTACTTGTAGCAGGTTCTAATACAAGATAAAACTGAATTCAGTTAAGAAATATTTAAATGAGCTCTCAAGGGATCAACTAAATCCAAAATCTATCAGAATTCTATTTTTTGATAGATGAAGTTGTATTTTCAAAGGGAACTATATCCTTGAGTTAAACAAAGACTCTTGAGAAAACTAGAGTTAGCCTAAGATTGGTGCACAAGAAGGGATCCTTAACATGTTGGCTTTCTCTCTGAGGTAGCCACAGAGAACTCTAAGGAAAAAGACTGTTGTTAGCTATGGCCAGTGACATAACAAAAACTCTAGCTATAGCATTTCTTAGGGACTTGGGACATGTGGCATTTGGATTCACCATTTCCCATTTGACCTTTCCTTTCAAGGGGATAGTAAGAATGAACATAAATAATTCTCTAACCCCAAAAGCAGGTAATGTCTACGGGTTTCCTCAGTATAAAATTTTCTTCTAGATCTGGGTACAATGCTAGTGCTCTTATAATCACACCACAGACTGAAGGGGGAAGTGAATTCATGTCTTGTTGCTAAGGCAACAAGTAGAAAACAGTTTACTGCCAGAATGACGAAAAGCTTCTAGAAAAAGCATGTTGCAACAGAAAAGATTTGTTAGTCTTACAAAACCTTCCCTCTGGCTGATCTGTAGAGCTATAGATTCTTGTCTACTGACTTCAGCAAAGGCCCCAGCAGCATTTGATTATTTGGAAGAGGAAGAAATATTGAGAGGTTAAACACTGTGTTCAGAGTTAGCCGAAACGGAGGCTGCTATCTCAGAGAACAGCGCCAATGCTGTGGGACAGTTCACCCTGCAGAGGGAGCAATCCCGTTCCAGCACGTCCACCACTCAATCCAAAAGGGCAAACCAAGCAAGAGTCATGGTATGTACAATCAAGTACGCAGATGGAATACAATGGGCAAATAATTACTAACACATCAGAACCCAGTGCTACCATTATAGATAGTCATTCCAACTTTAGAGATAAATATATAAGTGATGTTTTTTATTTTGAAGAAATAAATTAATTTTGAACAGCAATAGCCTTTTTTTCCCCACCCCCAAATATATAGAACCTAAAGCCTGACATAAAAATATACCCTCAAAAGTAGTGAGGGGGATCCTGGTGCTGACTGCTCCCCAAAATGGCAGCAGCCATCTTGCTCAGGCAGACCACTCCTGAGTGGCTACAGCCTGAGAGGACACAATAGCCCCGCCCCCAGGAGGGACTCTGCCCCACCTTGACTGCTGAGGGCAGAGCGACTACATTAACAACTGGAGGAGACAGACAGAGACAGTAGATTCCTGGAAGTCTCTTAAAAGACTGCCTAAGGTCAGACGGGGTCAACAGCTGACATCATCAGAGGCAGATCCAGAAAGAAAGAAAAAACAAAAAGCATTCTCCTACCATAGAAGTTCACACCACGAAGTCAGGAAGTCAAGACAGATCAATTTAAGAAGCAGAAGCTAAAAAGAAGAGTCTCACAAATAATAGAAAGAAAAAGAAGCACCCCCCCATCCAATTGAAGGGAAAGGAGGAAGCCCCACAAAGAGAACTATTGAAATAGAGGCAAGTAAATTATCAGATATTGAGTTTAAAACAACAGTTCTAAGGAAGCTCAATGAGCCTAGAGAGAATTACAAAGAACTACAGGGAAACTATGAGGAACTTACTGCAAACTATATGAGAATGAAAAAAGACATGAAAACTATCAATAAAAGGCAAGAGGAAGTGAAGAATACAATTTCTAAGTTGAAGAACACAGTAAAAGGAATCAAAAGCAGGCTAGATGAAGCAGAGGATCAGATCAGTGAACTGTACGACAAGGTAGAAAAAAGCTCCCAGAGAGAGCAAGAAAATGAAAAAAGACTCAAAAAGAATAAAGAGGTGGTTACGAAAATGCAGGACAACCTGAAACGTAATAATATCCGCATAATAGGGATACCAGAAGGAAAAGAGGATGAGGAAGGGATAGAGAGCCTGTTTGAAAAAGTAAAGATGGAAAACTTCCCTAACTGGAGGAGAGAAAAACTCACACAAGTCCAGGAAGCACAGAGGTTCCCATTCAAGAGGAACCCAATGAGGGCCACTCCAAGATACATCATCATTAAAATGACAAATGTCAAAGACAAAGAGAGAATCCTAAAGGCAGCAAGGGAGAAACTGGTAGTAACATACAAGGGAGCCCTGATACGGCTAGCAGATGATATCTCAACAGAAACACTACAGGCTAGAAGGGAATGGCAAGAAATATTCCAAGTCATGAAAAGTAAAAGCCTGCAGCCAAGACTACTCTACCCAGCAAGGCTCTCTATTTAAATGGAAGGTGAAGTAAGGAATTTCCCAGACAAGAGAAGGCTAAAAGAATACACTTCCACCAAACCAGCACTACAAGATATGCTAAAGAGACTGCTTTAAGAAGATGAAGAAAACGAGTGAGAAAGAGAGGATCACAGGTACAAAGGGAAAACATGAAAAAGTACCTATCAAAAATAACTTTAAATTAAATGAATTAAATGCCCCAATCAAAAGACACAGTATACCTGACTGGATAAGAAACATGACCCACACATATACTGCCCACAAGAGACCCACCTCAGAACAAAGGACCTACACAGACTGAAAGTAAAGGGATGGAAAAAATATTCCAAGCAAATGGGCAGGACCAAAAAAAGCAGGGATAGCAATACTTATATCAGAAAAAAATAGATTTCAAAACAAAGGCCATAAAAAGAGACCCAGAAGAACACTTTATAATACTCAAAGGAACAATCCATCAAGAAAACATAAACATTGTAAACCTATATGCACCCAACATAGGAGCACCCCAATATATAAGGAAAATCCTGGAGGACTTCAAGAAAGATATAAATAGTAACACATTGATAGTAGGGGATTTTAACATCCTACTGTCAAAAATGGATAGACCTTCCAAATACATCATCAACAAGGATACTGTGGAACAGAATGACACATCAGATCAAATGGACTTAACTGACATATATAAAACCTTTCATCCCAAAGAAGCAAAGTACACATTCTTTTCAAATGCACACAGAACACTGTCAAAGATAGACCACATGATAGGACACAAAACAAGGCTCAACAAATTCAGGAAAATCAAAATCGTAACAAGCATTTTTCTCGGCCCACAAGGGTTTGAAACTAGAAACCAACCTCAAGGAAAAAACTCAAAAACACTCAAGCTCATGGAGACTGAATAGTACACTACTGAACAATGAATGGTCAATAATGAGATGAAAGACGAAATCATAAAGTTTCTGGAAACAAATGAAAATCAACACACAACAGTCCAAAACCTATGGGACACAACAAAGGCAGTCCTCAGAGGGAAGTTCATAGCAATACAACCTTCCTAAAAAAGATAGAAACATGTCAAATAAATGACCTAACCCTCCAGTTTCAAGAACTGGAGAAACAACAACAAACGAAGCCCAGACTGAGTAGAAGAAAGGAAATAATCAAGATCAGAGCAGAATTGAATGACAGAGAGACAAAAAGAACAATTCAAAGGATCAACTAATCCAGGAGCTGGTTCTTAGAAAAGATAAACAAAACAGACAAGCCTTTAAGCAGACTCATCAAGAAAAAAAGGGAGAGGACCCAAATAAATAATATCAGAAATGAAAGAGGAGAAATAACAACTGATACCACAGAAATACAAAGGATTGTAAGAAATTACTGTGAACAATTACATGCCAAGAAATTTGAAAACCTTGATGAAATGGACAAATTTCTAGAACAATATAACCTTCCACCACTTAATGAAGAAGCAGCAAAAAGCCTGAACAGACCCATAACAACTGGTGACATTGAAGCAGTAATCAAAAAACGCGATGCACACAAATGCCCTGGGCCAGATGGTTTCACAAGAGAATTTTACAAAACATTTAAGGAAGAGCTAACCCCTGTCCTTCTCAGACTATTCCAAAACAATTAAAGAATAGGGAAGACTCCCGAACTCTTTTTATAAGGCCAGCATCATCCTAATCCAAAAACCAGATAAAGACATAACAAGGAAAGAAAACTATAGGCCAACATCGTTGATGAACATAGATGTTAAAATCCTCAACAAAATACTGGCAACACACATCCAGCAATACATTAAAAAGATCATACACCATGATCAAGTGGGATTCATCCCAGGGATGCAAGGATGGTTCAATATTCACAAATCAATAAACGTAATACATCACATAAACAAAAGGAAAGACAAAACCACATGATCACATCAATAGATGCGGGAAAAGCATTTGATAAGGTACAGCACCCATTTATGATAAAAACTCTGAGCAAAGTGGGAATAAAGGGGACAAACTTCAACATAATACAGCCCATATATGAAAATCCTACAGCCAACATCATTCTCAATGGGCAAAAACTAAAAGTTTTCTAATGAAGATAGGGGACAAGACAAGGATGTCCACTTTCATAACTTCTATTCAACATAATATTGGAAGTCCTAGCCACAGTGATCAGACAAGAAAAAGAAATGAAATGCATCTAAATTGGAAAGGAGGAAGTAAAGCTATCATTGTTTGCAGATGACATGAGAGTGTACATGGAAAACCCCTTAGACTCCACCAAAAACCTACTCGACCTAATAAGTGAATTTGGCAAAACAGTGGGGTACAAAGTCAATATTTAGAAATCAAAGGCATTTTTGTACACCAGCAATGAAATAAAAGAAGAAATCAGGAAAAAATAATACCATTTACTATAGCAACAAGAAGAATAAAGTACCTAGGAATAAATTTAACCAAGGAGGTAAAAGACCTGTACACAGAAAACCATACAACATTGAAGAAAGAAATTAAGGAAGACACAAATAAATGGAGGCATATACCGTGTTCACGGATTGGAAGAATTAACATCAAAATCTCCATACTACCCAAAGCAATTTATAGATTCAATGCAATCCCTATTCAAATATCAATGGCATATTTCACTGACATAGAAGAAACATTTAAAAAATTTATATGGGATCATAAACGACACCAAAGAGCTGCAGCAATTTTGAGAAAGAAGAACAGAGTAGGAGGGATCACAGTAGCAGACATCAAACTATATTATAAGGCCACTGTAATCAAAACACTCTTCTGCTGGCATAAGAACAGACACATAGATCAATGGAACAGAATAGAGATTCCAGAAATAAACCCACGTCTCTATGATCAATTAATATTTAACAAGGGGGGCAGAAACATAAAATGGAGTAAAAATAGCCTCTTCAACAAATGGTGTTGGGAGAGCTGGACAGCTACATGCAAGTAAGTGAAATTCGACCACCAACTTATACCATACAAAAACTAAACTCAAGATGGAAAAAAGACTTAAAATAAGTCACGACACCATAAAAGTCCAAGAGGAAAACATAGACAGGAAACTCTCAGATGTCCCAGGCAGCAATATTTTCACTGATATGTAGCCTAGAGCAAGGGACATAAAGAAAAATATAAACACATGGGACTTCATCAAAATAAGAAGCTTCTGCACAGCTAAAGAAAACATCAGCAAAATGAAAAGGGAACCAACCATATGGGAAAATATATTTGCCAATGATATCTCACACAGGGGTTTGATCTCCAAACTATATAAAGAATTCACACAACTCTACTCCAGGAAGACAAACAATCCAATTAAAAAATGGGCAAAGGACCTGAACAGACACTTCTCCAAGGAGGATATACACAGGGCCCAGAGACATATGAAAGGATGCTCATCATCCCTAGCCATCAGAGAAAAGCAGATTAAAACCATAATGAGATACCATTTCCCACTGGTCAGAATGGCCATCAGAAATAAATCAACAAACAACAGGTGCTGACAAGGTTGTGGAGAAAAGGGAACCCTAGTAAACTGTTGGTGGGAATGCAAACTGGTGCAGCCACTGTGGAAAACAGTTGGGAATTTCCTCAGAAAGATAAAAAATGGAACTGCCTTTTGACTCAGCAATTCCACTGCTAGGATTATATCCTAAGAATCCCAACACACCAATTCAAAAGAACCTATGCACCCCAGTGTTCACAGGAGCACAATTTACAATAGTCAAGTGCTGGAAGCAACCTAAGTGCCCATCAGTTAATGAGTGGATCAAAAAACTATGGTACATTTACACAATGGGATGCTAGGCAGAGAAAGAATGAAAGAGCTACTACCCTTCGCAACAGCATAGATGGAACTGGAGAGCATTATGCTAAGTGAAATAATCCAGGCAGTGAAAGACAAATACCATATGATCTCACCTAATCAGCAAAGCAAACAGGCAAGGAAAATATGACCAACAACATTGAAAGAAAGAAGAATCCAACAGGGATGGGAGGGAGGGAGGGAGCAGGGTTAGCAGGGAGGGGAGGGGGAAGTGTCTGATCAAGGAACAGGTGTGAGGGACGCATGGATGAAGCCAAGGTGTGGAAGGTTTGAGGGGGAGAGGCAGGGGTGGGTGGGGCAGGGGAAAGTTGTAGCGGGAAAGCGGAGACAAGTGTATTTGAAAAATTAAAAAAAATAAATAAACAAATTTTTAAAATATGCCCTCAACTTATGAAATTATATTTGGAGTTAATATCACAAAAGGGATTTAACTGTAATGTTTACCTAAATCATATGAAAATAATATATAAAATTTATATATTTCATTTAAATTCTCTGCTTACACATTGACCTTTGTAGGTATATTGGGTAAGTCCACTTCTCATCAAGATTTAATAAACACAAACAAGGTATAAGAAATTGTGCTAATCACCATCAGGAATGAACCTAAAAGACAGGACATAAACCTTTATTTAGAGAAGTTTATAGGGCAGTTTAGAAGGGAAGACTAAAAGACATAGTGATGAAGATAATGACAAAAGAGCTTCTTAGCTATTCACACATGGTAGTCTAACCTTAATACACTGAATTTAGCAACATGAGCTTTAAAACAAACATGGCTAAAAGAGAAATACCCGCACCACAGACAAACACACACACACACACGCACACGAACACGTGCGCGCACACACACACAAATGATGACCGACTCAGCCAACAAATATTAACAGTATTTACTGTGTGTCAGGTACTGTTGCTGGGTGCTGGGATATGGGACTGAACAATAAAGATAAAATCTCTTCCCCATGAAGTTTACAGTTCAGGTCAGGAAACAGAGAACAAGTTAAAAAATCAAATAATTACCTACTGGTTGGTAAGTGATCTATTTAGCACAGAACTTTACAGGCCATCTTGCTAAACTGGAAAGATAACAGTTATGAAACCTGTCTCTGCAGGAATAAAAGGTGGTCAAGGGGGAAGGCACAACTAATTGCCTGAGAAGACGGATAAAGTGTAAATGAGTCTGGGGTGTACACAGAGTACACCTATTATAGATATTTAACAGGATATAAGCAAAAATCTAATTAAGTACTAGGTCTCTTAAAACCTGGAAAGAGGAACTGATTTGAATTTCATAGGAAGGAATGCGTTATTTATTTTATGGTTTAATTTTCTTTTTTCTCTTTGCTTTTTTTAAGATTGTAATTTTCAAGGAATTATAAAGAGACAAAATGGGAAGTGGAAGATGTAAAATGAAAAATGAGTAATAGAGTGAAGGACAGAGAGAAGGACAGAAAAAGAAGGGAGAGAAAGGTAATGGTGGAGGAGAGAGGGAGAGAGAGCATGAATATGAATAAACCAATCCCTTCTCTATCTCTGTTATGTGCTAATGTGAACAAATCCCCATGTGGGAATACTGTTAACCAATTTTATTACTCAATAAAACATTTGAAACCAACACAAAGTATATTTTAAGAAATAGAACTAAATTACCAAAAGTTCAATATTTGCATTTTTTCATTAACTTTTCCCCTAGTCTGAGATGCGAGGGGCGGGAGAGAAAATTTCACTAGTTTTATCTTTAAAATGGCTGCATTATCTTTTTCAGTTTATCCAATAGGCTGTGCATTTCCATGAATGTAGACAAATGAGTCTAATGGAATTGTGCACTAGAGAAAAAGCAGAAGAAAATTAAATTTGTTAGTTTCCCTATATATCTGTAAGAACTCATTTGGTGACTATGACCTGTAGCAAGCCTGCTTTAGGAACATGACGGGTAAGGAAAATCTCTCTCTCTCTCTCTCAACAAAGATTATGATGGTATATGCCATTTACTGTAACTTAAAATTTTAAGGGCTTGCGGAATCTTCACTCTTTCTTCCTTGTAGAGTGAAAGATTAAATAGAGAAGAGAGGCAAACAGAAGGAGAAAGAATTTGCCTCTTCTCAAGGAAAAATCTCAGAATCCTTCTAAGAATGTAAATATTTGATACACTGAGAAAAAGACAGGAATTGCCCAAGACAGTCAGAATAACAGAAGTGAAAACTGAGCACCAAAGTCAAGAGAGTAATAAAGAGGGCATTAGAGAGGAAGGAAACCACAAATCTTCACTCCAGACCCCTGAGAAACTAGTGCTGGAATTAAAAATAAATGCTGTCATCTGAACACATCCCCATGCTTGCTTTAGCAGGCATTATTTCCTTTCATGGCCACCCATCGCCACCACACTCAGACAACCAGCCTGGAGACGGAGCTCAAAGCTCCACAGAACATCTGTCCCTCAAAGGTTCTGCATTTTTTACAAGCTATGTAAAGAAACCTGTGTTGCAGGTAATAATATCTCCCCAGAAAACTAAAATATATTTGAGGAAACCTAGCCAAACCCATAAAAGTCCCACACTTGCCACCTACAATCCCCAGACTGTTTCAATGCTCACAAACAATTTCAGACACCTATCTTTGGCCTTTGGGAAATTCTGGATGTTCACCTAGAGAATGGATCACACGCACGCACAAAATCTAGAGATTTGCTTAGCACATAATTCAAGCATCAGTATAACTATGTACAAAACAACCAACCAGAGGAAGAGTAGCCAAAGTAAAATAAAAAATACTACCAAAAGCTGGAGAGAAGTATTTTTGTCTTGGGCACCAAACTGGTAGGTATGTATAATGTACTAGCTCAGGGATTGTTAAAGCTGTAAGTGTATGACTGATTTCACTGTAGAAGCCTGTCCTCCAGTTCTCAAATAGCATGAAGGATTACTAATTTCAGCACTACTGGTGTAAGAGACTTTGCTGCTAAAATCTGTCAATGTGTTATAATTTTAACATAAGAAAAACAGAAAAGAAAATAGCAAGATGCTCCAAGTGGTACTATTTGGTGGTCTACAGAGTCTGCAGCTATATTATAGTAAGGCTGAGCAGACATGGAGTTTCAAACCTAACAGTCTGCCCAATTGTTTTAAGATACCTCACCATACTCACACCTTTTGTGCTAGGAGTCCTATGCACTGCTTAAGTTCAGTTTTGTAGCCTGTGCCCAACCCATATTTCCGGACTATCAAGAAGGTTGAGAGATGGAGTCGTTGGCAAGGATTTTTTTTCCCCTACTCAAAGCTTCTAGAGAGCTCAACCATTCATGACCTAGGCTTTACTGTATAGCATTAGTGCTAAGCCACTGATCAGAAAGAAAATGTCAATCCTTACTTGTTTCAGAAATTCAAGGAAAGAAAAACATATGAGGTAAAGGCATATAAAATAAAACGTGTACTTTGTAAGAGAGAATTTTTTTTTAATAATGTGGTGTTTGAACTCATTAAAATAAAACTGACTTAACTATTTTTTTCTTCTTTTACATTTTAAAAAATAAATTTGTACACATATGTAGTTTAAAAAGTCAAACAGCCTATAAGGTTTATTATAAAACATACTCCCCCCATGATCCATTTCCTCCCTTCCCCACTACCTGTTTTAGTGGGATTTTTACTATTTATTTCACATCTATAATTATCATGCTTTTAATGATACTTCTTGAATGTTACAGGCTTGTTCTGTAAGTATTTAACTACCCCCTCTCCACATGCATCCTTTCCCATTCGCCAAATTTCCTTATTTATTAATTTAATTTTTATTTATTGATTTTAGAGAGGGAGAGAGAAACACAGATTTGCTGTTCCATTTATTTATGCATTTATTGGTTGCTTGTATGTGCCCTGACTGGAGATCAAATCACAACCTTGGTGTATAGGGACTATGCTCTAAACTGAGATACCCACCCAGGGCTTACCCCCCAGTTAGATTACATTGTGCCTTTGGTTGAATCAATATTCATGTTTATATTATGATTCTGTAAACATTAATCAAAACTAATATATGAAGTACTTTCCTGAACAGTTTTCCCCCCCTACTAGAGTTAAAAATCATCTTGGTTTTTTGACTTGCTTAGTTTTATATGTGCTCAACACTAATTCACCTCCTTTCTCCCAGCTCTCCCTTACTTGAACTAAAGTTTCTCTCCAAACATCTGACACATCAGGTATTTCTAGCAATTTCTTCTTCTTAAAAAAGTCTCCTCTCAGGCCTTTTGGCTGGTTTCAATCAAGTCTGATTGCTCTCCAAATCCTAAACAAGCTGTCATCCTAGGATCTGTCTTCACCATCATTCTAAGGATTCCTTTCATTTTTCTCCCATGCTAAACTAGTCCCATCCTGCACCTCATGTTGTTTCCTTTCTTGGTCTACTCTCTCATCTTTATGGAGAGTACCTCTTCATAGCTTTTCCAAATGGAATTTGAAAGGTAAAAATTTAAGGCTTTGTTTGTCTGAACATTTCTTTAGTCTACCTCCATATTTGATTAGTAATTTGGCTGGGTATAGAATTTTAACTTGTAAGTAGTTTTTCTTCAGAACTTTGAAGGTCTTAGTGTACTGACTGTCAAGCTTCTAGTTTTGCCATAAGATGTCATTATGATACATGACCTGGCTTCTCTCTTCTTCTTCCTCCTCCTCCTCCTCTTTCTTTTAAAAAAACAAAACAAAATACATCCTGCAACATCCCTAGTATTCTGAAATTTCATAATAACGTGCTCTGGTGTGGGTCTATTGTCTTTCAGTGGGTTGGGCACTCAGATGGCTCTCGTAATCTGAAACCCATGCCCTTCAGTTTTGGTAAATTTTCTTGAAATTATTGTTATGAACTTCTTTTTCTTGATTTTTTCTAATGGCTCTTTATGAAACTCTTAGTTTTGGATTGGACTTCCTTATCTTTACCTGCACTTTTATACCATCTCTATTTGCTGTCTTTGTGTCATTTTGTCCTCCTTTCTGGGAGAGTTCTTTATTATCTGTGCTATCTACCAAGTTTTTCACTTTTGCTTTAATATTTTAAATTTCCAACTATACTTCTTATTCTCCAAATGATCCTTTATGGCATCTTCTTCTTGGTCTAAGATTGCCATATTTATTCTAATTTTTGGTGATAGAAATTATTATTTTTATATTTTAGTTTTCATTTCCTCATAAAATCTTTTTCCCATTTGTTTCCTATTCATTTCTTCAGATGTCTGGTTGTCAAGAAAGTTTCCAGGAAAGAACCTAAATGTACAATAGAAAATTGTTAAAATGTAGTTGCCTGAACGTGTCAACTGTCAGGAAACCCCCACTTTCAGATTCTTTAGCTTTTGGCTGGTCAGATTGCCTAGGAAGATGTTTCTACTGCACTTCATGGAAGATATAGGCTTCACTAACAGAAGTTCCAGAAGTTAAGGGCAGAGATACTTGTGTGCGCGTGCGCGTGTGTGTATAGCGATAGAGGGCAAGGTGTTACTGAGAGGTGGGGTCTCTGCACATGACTATTTAATCTTCCCATATTATAACCTTTCTTAACTGTGCATGGTGTCTTTCCAGGTTTACAGACCCTTTTACCCTCATCAAAGAATAAAGTTTTGAAGTCAGACAGAGAAAGACAAGTACTTTATGATCTCACTTATATGTGGCTTCTAAAAATGCATAACTCACCAAAACAGAGTAGAATGGTGGTTGCCACATGCCAGGGGTGGGATGGGAGAAAGGAGGAGATGTTGGTTAATAGGAAAAACTTTTGAAGAAAGGGAAGGAAATTATAAGAAGAATAAGTTTTGGGGATCTAATGTACAGCATGGTGACTTCAATTAATAAAGCTGTATTGTACACTTCAAAGTTACTAAGAGAGTAGATCTTAAATGTTGTCACCACACATATACAAAAAAGATACTGTGTGAGGTGATGAAAGTGCTAACTAACCCTATTATGGTAATCACTTGAAAGTATATAAGTGTATCAAAGCATCATGTTATACATCATCATGTTAAACTTACGCAATGTTATATGTCAATATAGCTCAGTAAAATGGGTGCAAAAAAAGAATAAACTCCCAGTTTTCTATCAGAGTGGTGGAGAAGCAGTCAAAGTTCTGTGAAGTGAGGGAGAGAATCTAGAGCCCTTCATTGGTTCATAAACAAAAAATTACCTGATCCTCTTTACTTTAGCCTTTTCCTACTGCCCCATGCATTGCACTTTCAAAGGTGCCTGGCTCCTCTAATTCCTAAGCCTTTGCAGATTCAGTGGCTTAGAATTCAGTTTTCTAGAGCCTGTTAAATCATTTACCACTAGTTCGTCTGCTTTGCAGCTTCCTCTTTCATGTTTTACCTCCTCTTCCCATTTTCTTTATCCTTGTAGATTAACACCTAAAACAAATCCCTTTACTGTCATTTTAGTGGAGTTTTCTTCTGAAGGGCTGAGACTCATGTGTTCATTCTGCCATCATTACCTGAAAGCTTAATTCGATTCACAAGAGTATGTCCATGCCTGTGGTTATTCCTACATGGATAAAGGTCCAATCGAGGATCTTTTCTGGACTACCTCACTGCGTCTGAGACAAGAGGTCTTCCAAGCTGCTATGGCCACAAGGTACAACCTCTAAAGTAAAACTGTCTGCTCCTTAGGACAACACAGGAGATATAACCATTCCTCCTCACTTCCTTCTCTGCCTTAGGCCTGAGGGCTACAACTCTTTATTCCTTCCTGCCTTGAGATAACACTTTCACTTTGTTGCTGTTCCTCCATCCTCTTCCTTGTCCCATTCTTTCTACCAGGTCTTCCAACAGCTGTTTCAGATTACTTAGCTATTTTCTCTTCTGAATGGTTTTTGTGGGGTTTTTTGGAGTTCTTTTGTTTTTTTTTTTTTTTTTTTTTTGTTTTGGCTAATTAAATGCCCAAACAGGGATATGTTCAGAGAGTCCTACAAATTATCACCATTCTGCAGAAAGATTGAAATCCCTGAGTGATTTTGTTAGCCATAGGCTCCTCCTCTCTAAAGGAAAGGGCTCTGTGTGTGTGTGTGTGTGTGTGTGTGTGTGTGTGTGTTAATTCCCACTGAATAAAAATAAAATAATTCAGCTCATCCTCACACTGAAACAGCTGCACAGACAGCGTTGGCTGCTCTATTTATCTTGATAACTGTGGAGAAACACCATCTCCTCCACTTCCCACTCCTTTCAGAACAATCACCATACTCCACATGCAGATGGAGTGATTTAGCCTCGCAGAGACAGGCTTGTCTGGTGTCCTTCCTGCACATTCACACAGCATCCTTCCTTTGCTGTTGTTGGCAGGACCCAGTTGGTTCAGACAACAGCTGTTGCAGAGGACCTGGCAGATTCCACTGTGAGTCGCCTGGAGGCTTTCTAATGCCCCAGCTCAGCCAGCTGCATCTAAGCAGAGCCTTGGGAAGTGAATGCCAAAGTAGGAGAGAGTACATACTGTACATCTTCTGTAATCCTTAGAGCTATCGCAGCAGCAGCAAAGGATGGGGGTGGAGCGGGGCGGGGAGGGAGGAAAAAATGAAGAAATACCTCATCAGTGTGGGGAGCAGGGTGCCCGAGAGTTCTCAATCAGACAAGTGGAGAGCAAGATGCAGGTGAAATCAGGAAAAACCTTTCAACAAGGGTCCATTCAATTTTAGTGCTTACTCCAGGGAGAAAGAGGAAATTCTCAAGTTGTCTGTTGTTAGTCAGTGAGTCAGACGGGATTTGAAGACAATAGAAAATGATTTCCAACTGATTGTGAACTTTTTGTTAAGCAAGGAAAGTGCAGAGGATGACCAACCATCCAGGTTTGCCAGGGAACAAGCTGGTGTTAGTAGTGAAAGTCTCACAGCCCAGGAAACTGCTCAGTCTCAGGCAAACCAGGATAGATGCTCACCCTTCTCTACCAACAGCTATTTCACCTTTTGGGCTCAAGCGAATGAGCTGGCTGCATTCACATTCTGCTCAGCACCTTCCTTATCTTCCAGGGCCGCTGCTGTCACACACATACTCTTCAGCCTATATCATGCACAGTCTAACAGACAAGGGCATGAAAAGGCCATTCTGGGCTTGACTCTCAGTAGAAAAGGGAATTGTGTCATTCAGAGTGCTCCCAGCTTTCTTTCTGGAGTCCCTGTCAGAAACACAAGCCTTCCAGCCCACACAGCTGAATCAAAGTGATCACGGCAGAAACTGAAAACATGGCTCGTCGCAGTGCCTGGAGAAACAGAGCATCCCTCAATAACTTTAAAACGCCGAACTCTGAAAAGAAGAAAGCCAAGGAAAACTCATTTACACAGAGTCTGATAATTCAGGGTGTGGATTACTCAGGCTTTCTCCTTTGTTCTCCCCTCCCTCTGGCACTAGTTATTAGGCCATTTTACCGCTCATTAGTAGGGAGGAGGAGGAAAGAAAGGAGCGGAAACTCAAACTAGCTGATTTTTCTACTTATGAGCAGATTTCCTAGGGAGGGTGTTCAGAATATTGGTTCACCCTCTCCTGAGGTTCTTCAGGTGGGAGAGGGAATTGGGAAATGGGGGTTGTAGAACTACTTGGTGGTTTTTAACCATTTGGTCTCTCTTAATCTCCAAATACAATGAATTGCTGGTCCTCTATTTTCATTGACAGGCTAGCAAAAGTATAAATGTTAGACAAGAATGGAACCACACGAGATCCTATCTTTTAAAGAGTCCTTTGACAAACACTAGAGACAACTTGTAATGCTGTCAATTTACAAAATAAATATAATTGGTTAGTATATTATGCTTTGAAAGTTTTACAGCTAAATTACGAAAGTCCCTCCAGTTTAGACTAAGTTGAGAAAGATATCAGAAAGAGCAATGCAGTTTTGGTTTATTCATTTCTCAAAGTCTCAAGTTTCCTCATCTTTTAAGGGGAAAATTACAGTACCTAACTCAGTGGGGGGAAAAGAACACATGTGGATAAGCAGGCAGTACTTGACCAGGCACATATTGAGTGCTCAGTAATTGGTAGCTAACATGTAGTAGCAGGCACTCAAAAATTGTCAGATCAATATATTTAACATGATTAACTCAGCAATTTTTATTGGGGAATTATTATATACTAAGTACTGTTAAGTACTAGATATGAAAATAAATATGAATAAGTTCCTAAAAGGTCCATTGTTTTGATGCAGACAGGTAATTACAATATAGATAATAAACAGTAGTATACAAATTCTACACAAAATAGCATGGTAACACAAATAAATGGCACTTAATCCACATTGGGAAGATCAGACAGGGCTCCCCCAACATGGTCTCTGAGTACTGAAAGATCGGGGGTGGGGTGCCAGGGAAAAATGCACGGCAGGGAAAATCCAGGCAAAAGAGTGGCGTGTGTAAAGTGTACAATGTGACACACTGAAAGGTTGGGAAGACTGTGGGCAGTGCAGTGGGACTGAGTTAAAAGCTCAGGGCGTGGCGATGAAGGCAAGAACAACAGGATGATGGGAGACCAGGGAGAGACTCCGGAGTTAAGAGAGGGATCTGGTTTATTATTAAGTGGAAGTGATTTGAGCACATTTCAGGGCTGCCAGGAAAGGTGTGAGTAGAGGGTGGGGTTGCTGCTTCCCACCAGTGCAAGGGTGGAATGGGGTCTAACTTAAGGTTCCCTTTTCAGTTTTAAAGAGCCAGGGTCTCCGCAGGTACCTCCACTAACCTGTTCAAGTGTTAAGGGGGTCTGGGTCAGTAGCTCTCAACTCTGGCTGACCATCAGAATTGCCTTGGGAGCTTGAAAAAATATGGATCCCAACCTTAGGGATTCTAATATAATTGGAATAAGTCAGAGATTCTAATATATAGCTAGGTGTGTGAACCAATAGTCTAAATCATAATAAACATCTATAGACATACATCAATAAAAACACACATTCCAAAAGCAAAGATTGATTCTTTCGGACAATGCTCCTCTGGATTACCGGACTGCTGCTCCTTTTTGTCAGTGTAGCTACTCTTACTTTTCTGGATCCATGATTAGCTACTTGTATCACATGCCCTATGTTTAAATCTCAGGTCATTCCTCAGTGTACTTTGGGTATCTATGTCTTGTGGTATCTGCTCCTGGGCACACTTTTCCCTTCTTATTCCCTCACTGAGCCCTTACTTTCTATAAAGCTCAGCTCAAATGGACATATTTTATGTAGCCTCTGACTTATCAAAAGAAGCAGTAATTTCTCCCTCATCAGTGCTCATATCACTTTTACTATAGGGTATCCACAATGCATGACAGTTCAGTGGGCACTTTTGGCTTCTCCTACTGAACTCTGACCTTTGAAAACCGAGACTTTTCCTTTCCAAAGCACCCAATACAGTGTCCAGTAGAGTACACCGAATGCCCTCAGATGTTTGCTAAATGAGCAAATCAAAGTGAATAAACAAAATGTAATCATTATAATTGCAGTAAAAAAATATGAGAATTTTAAAAGTGTTAAAATTCATCAAAGTAAATCATATTTATATAAAATTACTTCTTAGAGGAGTATAAGTTACCCCCAAAGAGCAAAGTACAAAGAACTTTCCAGTGGTGTTATACAGAGTATGAACTTGATGACTATGTCTTTGTGTATATATATCAGGGGGACCCCAAAAAACTGGAATTATCTTCTGGAGGGTGGGCCCCTTGTAGTACATGCCTCCCTTGCTAGGTGAGTGTCCTAGGAACCCATCCGTATCAGAGTACCAGCTGGCGTTATTGTGAGAGGCTATGAGAGGCTTCAGCGAATTTTTTATGAAGACTCTTCCAGTGCATTTGCCCATTTCCTGATGGGTGATTTAGAAGCACACCTGCCCACAGTGCAGTGCGTGTTCAAGCAGTTTTTGAGCAAAAATGGCATGACCCCCGTGCCCCACCCTCCCTACTCACCGGATCTCACCGGATCTCACCCCAAGTGACTGTTGTTTCCAGGGATGAGAGAAGTTCTCAAAGGGAAATGTTTTGCTGTGTGGAAGAGGTGAAACAAAAAATGGCAGAAGCACTAAAAGGCACCAAAGTCAATGAGTTCAAAGCTGTTTTGAGCAGTGGAAAAAAAAGTCTTGCTAGGTGTATTGCATCAAACGGAGGGTACCTTGAAGGTGACTACAGTTTAAACTTGTAAGAATACACAATTTTTTATAAATAGATCCTGGCTTGTTGGGGTTCCCCCTTGTATGTCTCAATTTGATAGCATTTATTTTTTCAAAACTTCGTTTTATAAGGCAGCCATATACTGATGAGACAGGCACAGTCACAGGAATGAGGTGGCAGGATTTGATGAGTATAGCAGAAGAAAGGATAAACACCAGTTAGGTTTCTAAGTGACAATCGTCAGCAGGTTGGAAAATTGCTTACAAATACAATAGAATTAGATAACCAGGTATGATGGCAGAGTTGCTCAAATATCATCACAGAGGAGAGAGAAAAATTCCTGTCTAGAAAGATGATTATACTGAAATCTATCTTTTACTCATGGGAGTGTCAGTAATAGCAGAGCGTAGCCTAGAAATGACAGGACTGAACAATTTAAGGAAGAAAATGCAGGTAAAATTTTTTTTAAACATCAAAACTATCCAATATTGCTATGAGAAAGTAGATATTGCTTACTTCTATGGGATTCATCAACATCTATTTTTTAAAAAGTTACTCTAATGCTAAAAAATCCGCATGTAATACACTTACTCCAATTCTATTGGTGGGATTATACTTATCATGAATACTCTGGGAAAACAGAGAAGGAGGAGATAAAACTATTTATGTAATCAGAGAAACACAAAGAGAAGAACATAAAATAGCTTGAGAGGTATGTTACTAGGAGTAACGGTAAGAAATTAAGAAAATAAGAAATTAGGGTGCATATCAGACATTCTCTCAGCATGGTTTCTTCTGCAGCGTGAAAGCATCTTCTGGAATAAAATGCTAATGTTAAATGCCCTCAATAAAGTGATCAGGTTGCTATAGCCTATTAGGCAGCAATTAAAACCTTGTGAATGTTGCCACTCCTTTCTCAGGTCAACACGCCTGTCACAGGGAAGGAGGCCTTTGAGTCCTGGGTGCTCTGGGCTACACTAGCCAGGTAAAGGTGAAAGGCCATCACTCAGATCATTTAAAATTGGACACAACATTAGAGAAAATGCAATGGAGCTGAGAGGGATGAACTAGAGAACCTAATGTAGCATTAAAAAAAGTCACATTCATTGGTGCCAAGGGACATTTAGAGGACACTGTATTTAAGTTTTGGACTCATTTTGCAGAAGTGAATGTTAACTGTCCTTGTTAACAGGATGTCCAATGTTCACAGGAACAGGAACTCCCCCCTAAAAATATTAAAAGCACCTACAACCTGACAGGGAACAGTTTAAATCTTCAGCTCACAAAATAATTTCCTTTTTTCCCTTCTTTGGTTCAGTGATGATGATGTCATCATGCATCTGTGGTTTGTTATTTTTATATGGACACAAAGGCAGACAGAAAATACATTAAAGTGATGTGTAATTTTCCATGCAAATGGTTTCAGACTAACAAGAGTTGTGCTTTATGATTAAGTGGAAATTGGTTATTTGCTTTAAATATTTATGATAAAATGTTTAGAACTAACATTTAAGTGATTCAATCCATGAGATAAAAAACTTTACAATATTCTTTGGCTGATCATGGCAGCTAGTGGTGATAGGGCACATTCACATGTTACCTTCACTGTGGAAGGGCTTTATATAATAAACCACATCCACAAATAACAGTCAAAATGGTTTTGTGCCTAGTTCTCCTACCAAACTCAGGTAACCTGGAGCAAATCATTTACCCTTACTCTGTTTCAGCTCTTCTAACAGGATAAAATTAAAATATTGACATATCATAGACAGAGGAAAAAGTAAGCTAAATAGGTTGATGGATAAGAGAAGGTCCTGTGGATCTTAAGAGGTGATTTATTCTCTCTGCTCTAAGATTTCTCCCTGAGATTCCTCAAAATCATTCAGTAAGACACCAGTTTTGTGTAAATAAATCAAGTCCTAGGAAAACTGAATCCTATGGTACAAATTCTAAAGTACTTGAGGGAAACTGAGAAATCTAACCTCCAAAGGTGTTTTCAGGACTATGTTAAAGTGTAACACTTATAACATCAAGGCTAATGTCAAATCGCTCATAAAGCTAACATTATATTTATGGTAAAGAAAAAATTCAGTTAACATTAATTGAGCACTGAGTCGATGGCAGGCACTGTACTAAGCTCTTAACACTTTTTATCTCATCAAATCCTCATAACTTATGAGGTAGACATTATCACTACCACTATCCACATTTTAGAGATGAGTAAATGTGATTTAGAGATGAGTAAACTGAGGCACAATTGTGGTGTTTAACTAACTTGCTTAAGTTCACAAACTGAGAATTGAAGAGCTATGATTTGAGTCAGGCTGAACATCAAGGTTATGTGTCAGTACAAGTGCTTTGCCAGCCAGCACAGAATGGCAACAACTGCTGACTCATAGTTCCCCACTGCTGTTTTTTAAAAAAATTTTTGATTCCTCACCTAAAGATATATTTATTGTGTTTTAGAGAGTGAGTAAGGGAGAGGGGGAGAGAGAGAGAGATTAATGTGAAAGAGAAACATCTATTGGTTGCCTTCCATATATGCCCTGACCAGGGATCGAACCCCCAATCTTTTTGTGTATGGGACAAAGCTGTAACCGACTGAGACACCCGGCCAGGGCCTGTTGTTGTTTTTTTAAACTTAAACTTGTATTTGTCCATATATTCCTGTCCATGGATATGGAGGCTAATCAAAATAGCTATGAGAACTGAACTAAAACTAAAGTGAAATATGACACACTTATAAGCATGTTATACATATTGTCAAGGTAACAGGCTACTGAAACTGATTATATAATACCTACAGCTTAATCAATCTGTAAGTAACATTTTTGTGTGCCCCTTAGTGAACAATTTGTAGATCATTTAAAAAAAAAATTCCTACTTTTAAAAACAGAAGGAAAGACTGCTTATAAATTAGACAACTGCTGGTTTCCAGAAACAAGGTTCAGAAGAAACAATAGAAAACAGAGATGTCTGTTTCCATGTTAACTGGATACCAGTCACTCAAAAGGAAGCGATTACACATTGAACTTTGGCTCACATGGTTCTTAGTGGTCAAGGGTGAAAAAATATCAGTGTTACCTCTTCAGAATTAAAGGGGAATATGACCTGCTTCATAAGTGAATAGGCTTGATTCATCAAAATGTAAAGACTTCACAAGTTAAATAATTTTTAATACACAAGTTAATACCCGCTGAATCTGATTTTTCCCTGCCAGGAAAAGGGCTCACAACTTTAATTTGCAAAAAATGTCCCCCTTCCTTGCTTCCATTGTGACAATGAGTGTACCCTTAGAATGATGTGTGGGCATTGCTTGGCAGTTTCCTCCAGCTTCTTTTCAAGGAAAATCTTCTGTCTGCAGATTAATTCTGACAGCTATCTGGAGTTACCAAGGAACCACTCCATTTCCTGGCACTGCAGATGCTAGTCAGCGGACATGAAAAGCAGAGTCTGAAAAGGAAAGCTGTCCCTAAAGCACATCATATAAAGCACGTCTACACTGTTCACTTTGTTACAGGGCAGAACCACAGAGTATATGTAAAACAGAGGCCTGGACTTCCCTTCGCAAAACAGAATTTTTGATCTACGAATTAAAACCAAAACATGTATTTAAAATCAAGTATTTGGAAGCTGCTAAACTTTGAAATGCTCCTAAATAATTATAAGCACAAAATCACGATTGATCTCATGAAAGAAAGTAAAAAAGAGTGATAAATATAATGGTGATGTATCTTACAGAGTCTTTTTGGAAGAATGAAAAAAAAGGCTTTCAGCTTTATGACCTCTCACTGGGAATGGGAAGAATAGTATTTCCTTCTGATGACATTTACACAGTTTCTTCCAGTATTTCCGTACTGCTGCTATCACAATGTTGCAGCATTTGGTCGGTGGTTAGGTAAGGCAAGCACATGGCGTGCTCTCAATGTCCGGACTGTGAGGCCCGATAATGGCTCCATTTTCAGAATAAGGCTTCAAGATGAACAGAGGTTCAAAGAGCTGAGTTGTTTTTCTTGAAGTGCAGAAACACAGTTATCCTATGAAACACACCCACATATGTGTTAGAAGTGTGAACACTTCAGAACAGTGCAGATGAACTATTTCTGACTTAATGAACCACAGTGGTCAGAAACCTGCTGGTCTTGCTTTCCCCTTCCAAAACTTGCTGCTCTCAGCTCTGGCCCCAAGAGTGGCCAACAATTTACATTAAAATAAAAGAATGGAAAGATTAGGAAAGTTTGGTTAATTCAAATATCTTTTTTCATAAACTACTTAGAAAGGAATTAAGATTAGACATACTTAATATATTGCACAGTGAAGTGGCAGCCTCTAGGTATTTACAGTGACTTAGGTTTTCTTGAGAAGGGACTCAGAGCGTGATTCGACAATTACACCACAACAATGACTTGCCTCTGAAATGAACTGTTGCTTTTTTGGGAGGAGGGGGAGAGAAGCTTCTCAAAGACGGTACTACGTCCTCTTGGAATTCTGTAGAGTTACGCAACATTTAAATCTGGTGTCATATACACAGGAAGGCTCAACAGACACTTAGTGGAGAAAAGTATTAGTTATAGAAGAGGAGATAAAGACAAGACCCAAGGGAGAGCAATTCCTGGAAGCTTCTAGCATCCCCAGACCACAAATAGTGCTTTCGCAGTTAGCAGATAGGGTAAGTAGACATATCCATTAATGTAGAAGACTGGTTTTAATCTGTGCTATAAACTCGAGATATTCTTAACAGTTACTCTGTGTATCCTAGTAACTGTGTTGCACCAGAAATGGCAAAAAGACCCCTTTCTGAAAAAATACTGATTTCCCTTTATTCCCTGTACCCTTAGTAAACTTAGGTCAGTGTAAGAGAACTTTTCAGAGGGTATACACCGGATACGTGTGGTAGTGGTGGTGACAGTGATGTGATAACAGGAAGGAGGAAGAGGCATGGTACTACAGTATTACTGACAACAGTGAAAACTACAGATTCTTTCTCTCCTCAGCTTTATGACACTGAGAGCCCACTGCTCCTCTTACTCCATACCAATGTCTTGTGTTGGGAATCGTCCTGTCTGGTTTCAGGGACTGTAACCTCGTCAACAGGTGAGAGGGCCCCAAGGCTGGAGCTGAGCAAGGAGGCCTTGGGAAAATAGGCCACTGAGGCCCTGTACCTGCCAGGGGCACAGCCCCTGCCTCCCTCACATCACCCTGCTTGGCCCCAGAGGATGGCTGGTTAGTCAATGACAGGTAAGACCCCTTGATGGCAGGGGCAACCTAAGACAGGCACAGTCGCATAGGGACCATCATGGGAAGGACTTAGGGGACATGGAGGAAGGGCAAAAGACTCTCACCCCTCCACTTTGTCATGGCTGGAGTCCTCATTATATCTAAAAGAAGTCTCCTTATCTCTTGGGTACTTTGCTTAGCAGCCTGACCGGGTCAGTGAAACAATACTAAAGGCAGGTACAGCCCTACACTGGGTCAGGCGGTTCCCGGGGACGATTAGGCCTGGAAAAGGAATGCATTAAACCCTATGAAACCTGCTTTACTAAGAATGCCCAAGTTAATGAGTACTGATGTTTGGGGTTGAAGATGGAATGTGATCAGTTTCCCAGGTTTCAGGGCTGAATGGGCACCACCCTGTCTACCAGACCCTGATCTGAGGCAAATCTTTATGTTCCTTCAATCATAGCCTTTTGACATTGATTGATGAGCTTTGCACGCATGCTATATGCCCCTGCACATATAGTTCTCAATAAAAGCCACTTCAAGAGAAGGGCTTGGGGCATTCTCCACTAGAGGGAATCACCACTCCCTTTTCCTGGCAGACTGAGTGTCTGGGACGACTTATCTTATTTTCCTCCATCTGTGGCGACCCAGGGGGACTCTGCAGAAACAGGGTACCCCTATCAGTCTTGCACCCTTTTTTCCAATATCACTCCCTTAAGGGCCTTTTAAGACCTTTTTTTTCCTAACTGCCCCCATGAAACTTTAATACCACAGATATATTGTACATCTGTTTAGGTACCGTATGTATATGCACTTTATACATAAAAAGAGTAATACTTTTTTGCCCCCTAGGAACTAATTTTCACCCCTTTAGGGGGAAATATTGCCCTCTTTCAAAATGCATGCTCTATACTAAAGCTCTTGAACCATTTTTTGATTCATAAACTCCTTAGAGAATCTGAGAACTGCAAATCCTTTCCTAACCACCATCCCCCACTAATACATAAGTACAAAGTTTTATACACAATCAAGGCATTCACTAGAACCTCTCTGGAGCCCATCCATGGACCCTAGGCTGAGCTTCCTGCTCTGCATGCTTTCCTGAGGTGATTGCGATTGGTTCTCATCCCTCTAGCTGCCATCTGAGTATTCTTGAATTCCAATTCTTATCCTGAGCATTGATCTCCAAGTTTTAGACTAAGATGCTTAGGCTGAGAGAAATCTCTATTTAGATGTCCCACATATGCCTCAGACTCAATTATCCTATTCTGAACTCATCATCGTCCACTCAAATCTGCTTCTGGATTCCAACTCAGTTCATGCCACCCTATCATCCAGTTTCCCAGTCAGAAATTTGGATTATCTTTGATTCCTTGCTCACTTCACAGCCATCCAATCCACAAGTCTTGCCTACTGTATCTCTTTCACATTTCTCAAACTGTCCCTCCCATTCACCTTTCTGCTCTAGCTCAGGCCTTATTTCCTATCTGAGACTTCCATAAAAACAATGTCTCAAGTGTTTCTGCCTCTCCTCTTGCCCTTTTCCATCGAATTCATTCTTGAAACATCTACCCACATAAGCTTCTGAGAATGCAGACTCTGTCAGTTTTTGCTTAAAATCTTCAATGACCAACTTTTTCCCCTGGGGTGGAAGGGAGATGGACAAATACACACAGAAAAATGGCTTTCAAGATAAAGCTCTAGATTCCTATTAGAGTCTCCAAATCATTTGTTCCTCAAGTTGCATTTTCAGGCCATTCTCACTCTTCACTTGATGATCACCTAGTATCAATGTATGCAGTTCACCCAGCACATTGTGCAGCTTCATGCTTCTATCGTGTCCTCTGCCTGAAACATCTTCAGCATCTTTTCTCTCCTTCTTCACCTTGTGAAGTAACTGTTCTAAAACTGTAATACTTACAGAAGAAGAGAAGTATGTAAGGGAGAAGAAATGACAAGAAATACCTTTAGCCCTAGTGCCTTTTGGGTGCTGGACTACCGTGTCCTCTTGGCCATAGTTCTTTGGCTACTTGAGCATGCTGGGCCAATCAGATTCTATTTCCAAGGATTTGGTATTAGGAATCAGGGTTCTAGCTGGCTGGTCAGTATTTCTTGAATTGGAAAATAACATAAGTCTGAAATAAAGGCAACCGTGTTTGGCCACATATTTGTCACTGAAGAAAAGTCAGTATGCAATCAGAAATGGTGGTGAGAGACAGGAGACTGCTGCACAGCCCTGAGAGGACTGCAAAAGTAACACCAGCTCTAGACTGCTCTCCAGTCTCTTCCAGTAGTTAATGGGGCCTGGTCACATTTCCTTCCTTGAACCCATCAACTATCCCTGTATCCTGATTACAAATTCCTAGTTTGTTTCAGCCAGTCTGAGTAGGTTTTGACTCCTTGCAACATAAGGGACTTGAATATATCAGCATTAGTAGTGGACTGACATCCAGTATAAAATCTAAATCACCTTCTTTTGTTTAGTAGCCAGTACTACTCACTCATCCTGCTTCTTTGAATATATTAGTTTCTGTGTAAATGGAAGGACAATCATATTAAAAGTCATAAATGTACCTCATTTAAATAAACTAGCCAAGCTTCAATGCTCCAGAAAACATAAAACAGAATTGAAAACAAATGAATCTTTGCTTTGGGCTTTAAGGCTTATAAATTAAATCAGCTATTAATCAGGCTTGGAAAAACACTGGCTTCTTTCCCATAGTCGTTACCATGGAATTATTATAAAGAATCAATAGAACTCACTAACCTAAACAACTTTCTGGTATTTTCATTCTCTAGTTTACTCCAGAACTTACGGCTAATTACTGTAGGTTTAAGAGAATCCACACACAAGTGACAAAGGCATAAGTTATCTACAGGGCTATTCCCCTGCAATGGACATCCCATCAGATTCAACCTTGTAAGTGCCACAGGACCAGTTATTTTTAAATCAGATTATATTTTATAGGAAATAGTAAAGATGCTATAGCAGCATAACAAATTCACACTAATAGCAGATCTGCATTTCCTTGCAACAAATATCTCTAACAAATAACTCTAGTAAGCAAGAACTGAAATTTGCCCTTACTGTGCCATAGAATCAAGAGTTTCCCTCAGGATGTTCTGCAGACTTGCAGTTGTCTGAGGCTAAGAGCCTAGTGTGGGATATTTTTTAAATACCCCCTCCTCCACTTGTTTCCATATGGGAAACAGGACTCTCTTGGATCTGAAAAGACTTGCTCTAATCTGAAAGGACCTGGCTCCTGGCATTTATTTTTCTCACCTGAAACATTTTTTCTTCTCTGCTGTGATCCATTTTGTCTCTGCAACAGAATCATGTTTATCATCTGGGACTTATCGCATTGTTCTTGCTGACTGACTGAGTGGTCAGCAAAAAAAAAAAACACCAAGTTGATGAGTCTAGGATGTGAGTACTTGGCAGCCCCCCATTGCTTTAATGGATCTCAGCAGTATTAGTTTACTGAAAGGCGATCCAGTCCCCCGGGACAATTTATCATTCTGTGTATTGTGAACAGATGAGACCTTTTATTTTGTTAGAGTTTAACTTTGGTTTTCTCTCTAAAAGACAGAAATTTAAAGTCTTCCAATAACCAGGCAACAATGAATAAAATCAGCTCAGTGCACTTGTGATGGATGCTAAAGACACTCAGGATTACCAGATGATCACTGGCCGGGAGGACCAGAGAGACTGTAGGCCCTCCTTCCCAGGATCTCTTCCAGCACATGACAGGCCCATTCTGCCCAGAGGTGCTTGTGAAACACAAACCTGTGCAAAAACACAGTGAATAAGATGGATGACTTCTCAAGGTCACTGCTATCGCCATGACTCATTAATGTCTTTGCTGGTCTAAGCTGTGTTTTCCTAAAGCAATAGACTCTACTGTCCACCTTCTGTAAATAATAAATCAGCTTCCCAATCTTTCTGAAATCTAGATGCACACTA
This sequence comes from Pteronotus mesoamericanus, assembly GCF_021234165.1. Lineage (NCBI taxonomy): Eukaryota > Metazoa > Chordata > Mammalia > Chiroptera > Mormoopidae > Pteronotus > Pteronotus mesoamericanus. Next base: position 8,287,674 of record NW_026555085.1, read on the forward strand.
GCACACTGAAAATAATGTAAAATAAGGTTAGCTCACAAAATATGGCATGCACCCACACTGAATCCAGTATGATGTGGTTGATGTTCTTTCCTGTCTCCAAACTGTTATACAATATCTAACCCGTGATTACAATTGGAAAAATTAATAAAAATTTCAATTCTTGTACCTTTTATGATCTCATGTCTATTTCTAATTTTTCATAAAACTAAAGGGGAGATTTGTATATAGTTTTGAACAACTCCAATAAAACAAAAGAAGACAATTTTATCCATAGACTAACAACAAAAAATCACAGCACCACAATGTAAAAGAAGTAGGTTCTATTAGATGTCCACCCCACCCCATTTCACCCCCTAAAATCCCATGGGAAATGCAATGCACACAATGCATCATCTTCTGGGCCATTGGTCACATGCATCAACAAGGAGACAAGCATCTCTGGGCCTTGAGTGATGAAATTTAACCATATCTTTGGGTTACTTATAACCCAAAATCTACAGTGATTAGAATTTAAATATCGCCAAAATCCTTGGGGAATTACATCTTTGTAAAAACTGCCAGTTTATACTCTTCCCATATGGAGTCACACTGATTATTAAAAGACTCTAAGCCTAATCACAGTATGATGAGGTACACTAATTTGTCACTTCCTCAGGCTATTTCTGCAGTGGTGAGCTGGGGTTTAGTGGGTTGGTGTGGACTGACATAATCCATTTTCTAAAAAATCAAACATAGTGCAACATCAGCTAAAAGAAAATCCTACTTCATCAATCTACAGATCCTTAAAAAAGAGAGAGAGGGGGAAGAAGAATACTTTGAAGTATGAGGCAGAACAGGATAAAATTCCTTTCATTCATATTTTCAGGAAAAACAAATTTATCATTTTCTGTGTTTATTTTCCCTTTTGGGGGATACATTTTTGGCACTCTCAGCATTAAAACCATGGCCTACCCATCTGGTGCTAGAAAATCCTAAAAGGGCTGTTCAGACTCGTTGGTTTTTGTTTTCTTATTTCAATTTATTTTTAATTACAGTTGACATACAATATTATGTTAGTTTCAGATGTACAACATAGTGATTAGATATTTATATTCCTTACAAAGTGATCACCCTGACTGATAATCCTACTCAGATTCCCTTGCTTTTCCCTCTGTATCCTCCACTTGGATCTCAAGAGGTTCTTTGCAGTCTTCCTTCCAACAATTCCCTCAAATGTGACATGATTTCTACCATTTTCTACCTGCAATACATCCAAATGCCTTCCCTCTAGCAAAAAGCATCTTACACTTGGCATAAAACAAGTACAGCAAACGTCTGCCTGATTCTTTGAAAACTCTAAGCTGGACTTCCTTCTCTATCTGTTTTTCCATGTTTTTCTGCACCAGCTCTCTAGATTTCTCTGTGGGCCTTGTATGTATATATGTGTGCATTTCCTTACTTTCAGGAAGAGGCAGAATTAGGTTCTTCTATTAGCTTTTTTGCAGCTTCAGGGCCACTGGCTATCTATGAAGTAGCCAGCACCAAGAATTAGGGACTAGCATTTGACAAGGACCATGGTGTTGGTCCTTGCTGGCTACTCTCCTCAAAAAGCTCCACAGCCACAAGAGATCAAGGGTAAAATGTATCAGTTGCTATTCCCAGAGATTTCCTGGACTTCACTAAAACTAATCTAGAATTCAGAAAAATTCCTGTTTAAGCTTCCGATCTTGCTTAGTAGGTTTTAAGTTCGCTGACTACAGGAATCACAATTACGTCACATTTATATTTCCCATGTTGTTACTAAAATGCCCAATTTGTGTTGCAGGAAACACTGTAATAGTTTCCTTTCTAATAAGACCATAAAATATGCATTTTAGGAAAGTATTGTGCTATATTTAGTGTTGGGAGGTACATATAAACTTTGACATTCAGGTTTAAAAGTCAATATTAAACTTCAAAACTGGAATAGAAATATATTGCTATCAAGGTAAACAACATTTAACTCTGCTTCAAGGCCTAGCAGCTTTCTGGCAAGTAAGTTTTTTATATATCAACTCAAACTATATAAGGGTAAGAGGTGATGGCACAAAAAATTATAAACTTCAGACCTAGATTTATTGATACTCAGAAAAGTCTATATTATTATAAATATTATTATTTGAAACTCTAATAAATTATTTTGAATTACTGAATCCTAGTTTAAAAATGAAGACTTCTCATTTTTGCATGATCACTAGAATGAACAAGCTAATTAATAAAATGCTTTAAAACAAATTATTTGAAAAGTTTGCATGCATGTGGATACCACCCTCCATCACACACACACACACACACACACACACACACACACACACACACACACACACACACACGGGGGGACCTACAGGGAGAACTAACCCTGCATAGAAATCAGCATGGAATCAATACGTTCATGTGGCTTTGAGAGCACTGATAGACCTACGGATATACCTACTGTGTCTTAGAAATGCGTCACTGGCTTCTTTTCCTGACTATAGTGACAAGGAAAGGGATCTAGAGTTAGCAGCAACATTTTAGTGATCTTTGGAACACAATGGCCAAAAAACACAAGGCAGTCTCTCCAGACGCAGATGTGACAGCCATCACTCCAGTGATTGGAGGGGGGAAAAGAGGCTTACAGTTGTCTTTTCTGTGTTTTTGTCTTTAAGGCAGGACTTTGGATTGAATCACATCTCAATATTCCTTCCAGTTATGGAATTCTAAGTCCCTTGATAAAACCAGCACTGAAAGAGCAGTCAGGAGGCAAGATGTGTCAGGACTGGATAAGTAGCAGGAAAGTTAGTGGAACAAATGCTGTCATTGAGTTGTCCATCAAGCTCTTTCTCTAAATGAGAAGCACAGACAATCAAGATAATAATGAAACATAAATTTCATTAAAATCATGTTCAACAGGAACTGTGAAAAGGCTTATTTGGACAACTGAATTGCCTGCATGCTGCTTTTTATTAGCATCAAATATTTACTGAGTATTCATAAAATGCATACTGATGTACTAAGAGTTAGCATTAAGAAGTTTTAGTGTAAGTTAGACAGCCTGGTGCCCCAAAAGTACTTACAGTCTTTTAGACAAGTTCTATGCTAATTACTGTGACCAGTAACTAGAAAGGATGGGGAGCTGGCAAGCACCTGAAGTCAGAGAGATGAGGCTTGGAACAAGGTCTTCCAGATGGTTGCCTATTACTGCTAACCATAGCATGAAGGGTTACTAGATACTTGAACTCTGACTACAATATCAGACCTTTTCTTGTGCAGAGGAACTCAACCGTTTGAATTATTGAACAGACTTCTTCGAGAAGACATGTTTTGTGGGAAAGGGCAAGTTGGAGTTAGAAAATTCAACCTTGCTTGAGTTGCTAGTATACATACAGACATACACAAACACACACTCACTGCACACTACCAATTCAAGTTCCTTTAAAATAAAAGTAGTTTGTTTCAAACATCAATTTATTACTAAACTAAAAGAGTAAATCTTGACTTAGCTAAAACTCTCCCAAAACAATTAACCTTGAGCCAACTAGAAAAATTGTATAGGGATAACAAGGACAGGACAATAAAGCTAAGTCTGCCATCTTATATATGTTGTTCAATACAACCAGAAAGCATACGCAAGATTCAGGGGCAAAAAGCTAACTCCAAATTATCCCTTTCTGCTTAATGAGCATGGGAGGCCACAAAGAAAAGTTCCTTAAAAAAAAAAAAAGTGAGATGTTACACAAAGTAAATAAAATGTAGGGAAAATAACACTAGAAGAAAAGCTCCAATAGCATGATTCAAGCAGGAGTTAAGTACATACATTCTGGCTAAGGGCTGACTAAATGGGGACCTTTTTCTACAAATAATGTTGAAGAGTATTCCAACGATGAAGGATTTTTTTGGAAATATTTGCCAGTGTGGTGTGAAACAGCAGACTGAGGAGAAACAGGAATGAAATTAAGGGAAGGAAAATTTATTCTCAATGCCAGAATTTTCTCACAGCCTATGTAATATAAATACTATGTTTGGAGGTTACTGTATAAAGTACACACATCTTGAGTTATTATTGTGTATGTGCAGACTGACATTTAAGTTAAACAATTCGGGCTGTAACCAAATTATTCTAAATGCAAAAATAAGATCTGTGTTAACTCTCTGATAAAAGGAAAGTCATTATGTAAATCATTAATTGCTAAGAAACTTCCTAACACTCTGCAATATACATCAAATTTTATTGCAATTGTGTACAAAGAAAATTGGAGACAAGTTGATGTATTCTATCATTCATTTTACCTAGTCTATGCACTTTTGAGTACTCAATAGTTTTGTATGCTTATTATCTTATAGTTGCCCTTCTTGGAATGGTTAAAATCATAAAAAGCTACCCAACACCCTGAATGGACTAGATAATTAGAATTACAATGGCTTCCATATGAATATACAGTGTGTCATAATTTCTTTTAAATGCATTATCCTATTCAGTGACACTCACCCCACCCTGTCTTGTACTCCAAGGCAGAGATAAGTTTCTTGAGCAAAGTTGGACTTATCTAAACCAATTTTTGGATTTGATGGATGAGGTCTCTAGTATTTCATCAGGTTCACTTACCTGAACCTACTATATTTCTTTTATAACCATCTTATTCTGTACAGAAGGTACATAAATTTTTGGTTGAACTTATTACAAGTCTATTTTGACATGTAGATAAATGAAAAGTAAATATTTTACATAATGATTTCTTACTCCTTTGTAGAAGATGCATTTTAGTGTGTAACTGTATTCCGCTGCCTAATACATTCATCTCAGAAGAAACTATGTCAGGCACAGCAAGAAAACTACTCTGGGGCTAGGACTACTGTTTCCATAGGAAACAATTACTCAGAAAGAGAATAAAAGCATCCTCTCTATTTAGCAATGATGGGAAAGACATTGTTTATTATGGCATACTTTTAAGAATATTAGAAACCAATGATAGTATACAACTGTAACAGCTGAGGCCAAAGCAATCTAAGGCCTAATCATCTAAGGATGGGGAACAAGGTTAACCTCTACTTTGGGTTTTTGTGTCTCAATTTACTGTGTACTTGTTTATTTTTTTTTCATCCTGGAATATAAAGCTCTTTTTAATTGAAGTATAGTTGGCATGCAATATTATATTAGTTTCAGGTGTACAACTAGTGATTTGACATTTATATACTTTAAGCAGTGATCACCACAAGAAGCCTAGTAGCCATCTGCCACTGTACAAAGTTATTGAGATATTATTGACCATATTCCCTATGTTGTACTCTATATCCCTGTGACTTATTTATAAGTGTGCATCTCTTAATCCTCTCCACCTTTTGCCCATCCCCTTAACCCCCTGGCAACTATCAGTCTGTTCTCCGTATCTATGAGTCTATGTTTTGTTTGTTCATTTGTTTAGTTTTTTAGATTACATATATAAACAAAGTGATACAGTATTTGTCCTTCTCTGACTTATTTTAACATTCGGCCACACTATGCCTTTTCAATGGGGCACTTCGCTCATTCACATTTAAAGAAATTATTGATAGGTATGTACTTATTGCCATTTTAACTGCCTTCATATTAGCTTTATAAGTAGTTGATCTACCACCTTTACTAGGTTTGCCTTTAGTAGGGAGATTTTTTTTCTTTCATAAATTTTCATATTTCTAATTTTGGTCTTTTCTACTTAAAGAATTCCCTTTAACATTTCTAGCTTAATTTCTAGGGTAATGATAGTTTACTGGTGATGAACTCCTTTGGCTTTTGTTTCAGAAACTCTCTTTTCTTTAATTGAGTGATAACCTTGCCTCTCAATTTACTGTGTATTGCATTCTTGGTTCATAAAAATAAAGGGCGCACTTTATTTTTATGAATCCAAGGACAAATTTAAAAAAAAGAACATACTGTAAATTGATAAAGGACATACACACACACACACACACACGTGCGTGCGCGCTCCTGTTAGATTTACCCAGAACTCTCTCTCTCTCACTTTAATAATTCTGTATTCTCCTGGGAATTTCCAGTAATGATATTTGAGAAAGTTCATGGTTAGGTTGTTCTCTCTCTCTCTCTTTTCATAATCATATTTACTTAAAACATTATTTTCCCCATAGTACTTTTTTTATTTTAATAGAATTATTAATTTTTCTAATCTGTGAAATGTTCTATAATCAACATGGTTGTATAAGGAAGAAATATACTATAGTAAGTTCTTCCTAAAATAGAAATCTTTAGATTCCTTTTTGGAAAAGATATTTTAAAGGATATAGTAAGAACTTTCATTTCTAGCAACACAACTCACTATGTGTAAAGAAATCCCTCTTCATGAAAAAGACAGGGGTAAAAACAATAAACAAATGTAAAAAAAGCAATTTGGAGGAAACAGAAAATCTTAAGATAACTACTTAAGAACAAAACTGAGCTCTTTATTGCAGCGCCTTATCAAGTGAGAAGCTTCTGCATGGCTAAAGGAAACATCAACCAAATGAAAAGGGAGCCAACTCTATGGGAAAATATATTTGCTAATGATATATGTCAGAGAGAGGTTTGATCTCCAAAATATATAAAGAACTCACATGACTCCACTCCAAGAAGACAAACAATCCGATCAAAAAAATGGGCAAGGGACCTGGGCAGACACTTTTCCAAGGAAGAGATACAGAGGGCCCAGAGACATTTGAAAGGATGCTCAGCATCACTAGCCATCAGAGAAATGCAGATTAAAACCACGATGAGATACCACATCACACCGGTCAAAATGGCCATCATAAACAGATCAACAAACAACAGGTGCTGGCGAGGCTGTGGAGAAAAGGGAACCCTAGTACACTGTTGGTGGGAATGCAGACTGGTGCAGCCATTGTAGAAAAGTAGGGAATTTCCTCAAAAAGCTAAAAATGGAACTGCCTTTTGATCCAGTGATTCCCCTGCTGGGACTACAACCCTAAGAATCCCAAAATGCCAATTCAAGAGAACGTATGCACCCCAACGTTCATAGCAGCACAATTTACAATAGCCAAGTGTTGGAAGCAACCTAAATGCCCATCAGTAGATGAGTGGGTCAAAAAACTATGGTACGTTTACACAATGGAATACTACTCAGCAGAAGGAAAAAAAGAGCTACTATACTTCGTGACAGCATGGATGGAACTGGAGAGCATTATGCTAAGCGAAATAAGCCAGGGGGCGAAAGACAAATACCATTTGATCTCACCTATGGGTGGAACCTAACCAACAATACAAAGATGCAAGGAAAATAAGACCAGCAACACTGAAAGAAAAAAGAAACCAACAGAGACAAGAGGGAAGGAGGGAGGGGTAAGTGGGAAAAGGAAGGGAAGGGTCAAGTCAAGGAACATACAGCAAGGACTCATGGACAAAGCCAAAATAGGGAAGGATTGAGGGAGGGAGATGGTGGAGAGGAACAGGGGAAAGTGGTGGGGGCTGGGGGGAGACAAATGTATTTGAAAAAAATAAATAAACAAATAAATTTTTTAAAAAAGAACACACTGAAAATTGATATCCTAAAAAAAACAAAAACAAAAACTGAGCTCTTGAAATTAAAAACAAGAGAGCAGAAATTTTAAAAATCAAAATAAAAGTCAGAAAATTAAAATGTGGAAACATCCCAGAATGCAGAGCTGAAAAACCAAAACAAAAAGAAACAAACAAACAAAAAGCAACAAAAAAGTAAATATGAGAGGTAAGATAAGAAAATTGGAGGATCAGTCCAGGAAGGGTAATATTCAAATAATAGAAGTCTCAGAAAGACACATTAGAGAAAACAGATAGAAGAAAATTCACAAAATTGAAGGATGTGAGTTTTAATATTTAAAGGACTGAGAACAACAGTAAAAATGGAACTAGCCTAGGTACATGATTATAAAATGTGGAACATTGAGATAGAGAAGAGCTTCCAGACAAAGAAAAACTTCCAGACAAAGAAAAACAAAACAAAAAACCCCTAAATATGTCACTTACAAACATCAATTTCAGATTTTTTGTATCAGAACAGTTTCAGATTTCTCGAGAACAAGGAAGGTAGAAAACGATAGGAAGGTGCCTTTGACTTTCTGAAGGAAAATACTTTCCAAGCTAGAATTCTGTATGTAGCCAAACTGTCAAACAAGTATAAGTGCAGAATAAAGACACTTTCAGGCATCCAAGGTCTTGAAGATTACTTCCCATGAATCTTTTTCAGAAAACTACTGAAGGGTATTCTCTATCAAAATTACGTTTATCCTAAAGTATGGAATACAGGAAATAGAAGATCCAACAAAGAAGAGAAACAAGGGGACTCTCTAGGGGAATGGTGAAGGGAGATGACCACTGTGCACCAGGCATAGGGGTAACCAATGTGGATAGTCAAAGTCATGTAACTCAACAAACAGTAATACTGATGGCTCTCATCACCATACCTCTGGCCACCGTAATCTTTGTAATCTTGACAGAACTTCTGAAGGGTTTGCTCTACTAAAAAAGAGAGAGTGAATCAAGAAAGGAGGAATAGGGAAGCCAATTCAGAAGAAAAGCATACAATCCCAAGAATAACAAAACAGAAGAGCTCTAGAACAAAAGCTGTGTATAAGGCTTGGAGAGCAATGTGAGGAGAGTCGATGACTCCAAGAAGGATATCTATAAGGGGGGAAAAAAGGAACTGACACAGTGCTCTAAGGCAACTGTTATTCCAAAGCTATTGGAAGGTGCAAAAAATCATAAACAGCTACTAAAAACTATAGGAAAAACAAAAGCAATAAGAAAGGAAATATATTACATAAGCTTGGGTATGAATAATACTTGTGTGACAACAGTAAAAAATAAAAGCATAGGAGATGGCAGTGTAAGGGAGCTGAGTCTTCATCTAATAACCATTTTTAAAATTTCACAGAAAATGACTAGGATTAATCAAAGGAAATACACACCACATAGAAAATTATAGGTATGTGTAAATGCCTGAAGAAAAAGCTAAAAGAGTATAAAAAATCTCTAGAGATGGAGCCTATACTGAATGAGGAGGGGTGGGTGTGGGAACTGCGGTGTTTGTTAATACGCTTTTAGTGCATTAAAAATGCATATTTGACTTTTTAAACCATATGCATGTATTAGTTTGATGAGAAACAAAAAAAAATTGTAAATATATACCAAATTAAAATATATTCAAGAAACAGGATAAAATAAAGACAGAATTTTCAGATCAAAAAAATGACAAGACTTCATTACCAACAGAATCTTGTAAAAGGAAATTCTGAACAATATATTTCAGAAAAGAAAATGATCCCAGAAGGAATATTTGAAATACAAGGAAAAATGCTGAGTTAAGAATATAAAATATTTGTGGATAACACTAAAGAATACAGAGTAGGTAAAACCAACACACTATGTCACATTAGTGAGGTTATAAAATTAAAGTATACAAAGTTCTGGAAAAGAAGGGCATTTAAGTCAGATCAAGGATGATGGGAGATAAATGCATTCTACGGTTCTTATAAAGTCTAAGAGGAGGGTAAAAATACAGACTTCGTTCAGGCTAGTACATTAAAAATGCACATTAAAATTTCTAAAATCTAATGTAATCACTAAAATGGAAACAGAATGTGTTAACTTCCAAACTAGTACAGGGGAAGAAAAAAAACAGAATGAAGAAAAAGAGTAACAATAACAAAAATCAACATAAAAGAAAACAAGAAAGGATAAAGGAAGAAATGTAAAATAAAAAATTAGACAACTAGAAAGCAAAAAAATCACAGATCAAAACTATTTGATCTGTGATTTAGAAATAGATCAAATGTATTAGGAATCACAATGTACAGGGAATAAATTCAGTAGTTTAAAAGACAAGATAGCCAAACTAAGCAAATTTAAAATCCAATGATGTGCTGTTTGTAGGAAACACAAAACATCAGCACAAAGAAAGCCTGAAACTAAAAGCATGGAAAAAGATCTATCAGATAATTTGCAAAAGTTAAAATAATATCAAAGTAAACAATAAAGTGAAAAGTATTGCTGGAAAAAAAGAGTAATTACATGATGATAAAAATTTCATTTTACCAGAAATATATAATAATTCTAAATGTGTATGAATCTAATAATAATACAGAGTCAAAATATACAAAGCAAAAATTGAAAACTATGAGAAACTGACAAATCCACTATCACTGGAAGATGTTAACAGCTATCTCTCTGCAATTGACAGGTCAACCAGACAAAAAGATAAAATATAGAATACTTGAGCAATACAATTAAAATAACATGAACATAAAGGTCAATGTTTCCAATAACTGGAAAATACGCATTCTTTTCAGGCACAAAAAAAGATATTTATTTACAAAAGAAAAAAGACTACATTCCAGGCAAGCATCAACAAATTTTAAAGGATCATCACACAGGTCACATTCTCTGACCACAATCAATTATCTGGAAAACAATTAACACACACACACACACACACACACACACACACACACACACACACACACGCTTCTTAAAAATAACTTTATAAATATATATTTACAAATATATAAATACATATATATATACATATATTTGTAAACTAAATATTTTCCAAACAATCTATAGGTCAAAGAAGAAAGAAGTAATAAAAATTAGAAAAAACTAAGATAAGAACAATAATGAAAATAACACACTAAAAAGTATGGGGCAGTATCACTGAAAATGGTGGTGGTAGAAACTTCAGAGCTCCGTCTCTTCATAGAATCAACCAATGAGCATCAGCTGTCAGAATCAACTTTGTAGAACTCTAGACGCTAATAAGAAACTTAAAACAACAAAGGAAGGAGAAGTAAAGAAAAGAAGCTTGCCACTTAACTATCCCTCATACCTCAGGTTGGCAGCAGCCCTGAGGACAGCAGCCCACGCTTTTGGTGCAGATCTCTAGCGCCAGAAGAAACAAGATAGACCTTGTTCCCCAGCACCTGTGGTTGTTTCAACCTGTCTGGCAGTGAGTGCACTAAAGGACTGGAGCAAGGATTTGCCTTTCTTTTGCCCAACTAAGAACATTCCAGGGGTCAGATGGCTTCCTAAATGGCTTTTAACAAAAGCATTTAAAAGCACAATTATTAACCATAGCAGCCTGGGGTAAGGGACAAGAGTTGGGACAAATGATAGACTGAGAAGCCTGAGAAAGAGGATACAGAAGAAGATACATGAGAGACTTCAAAGAGCTCCTGTATGTACGGGAAAAAAGGAGAAGGCCACAGTCATTCCAAGTCAGGAGAAGCCCCTAAACTTTCACCTCTGGCTGGCCTTCAAGTTCTCTGCGAGCCAGAAGTAAAGGCTAAGGCAGAATTGTAGCTAAGATAAAGTTGTAAACAGCCTGCCTAATTTCTTTTTCTTTTTCTTTTTCCTTCTTTTTCCTTTCCTTTCCCTTTCTCCTTCCTTCCTCTCTCTCTCTCCCTCCCACCCTCTCTTTTTTTCTGTCTGTCTGTCTGTCTTTTTTTGGTTCCAGGGAAACTCTGTTAAAATCACTATCATTAGGAAAATACAATTCAAAACCATAATAAAGTATCACCTCACATTGTTAGAATGGTCATCATAAAAAATATAAGCAAGTATTAGTGAGGGTGTGGAGAAAAGGGAACCTTTGTATACTATTGGTGGAACTCTAAACTGATAAAGACTGTGGAAAACAGTATGGAGAATCCTTAAAAAATTAAAAAAAGAACTACCATGTGATCCAACAATTCCTCTTCTGGGACTATATCCAAAGGAAACAAAAACAATAATTCTAAAAGATTATCCACAATATCCATGTTCATAGCAGCATTATTTATAGTAGTCAAGACATGGAAACAACCTAAGTGTCCATGGACTGATGAAAGGATAAAAAAGTTAAACTTTATGTATGCAGTAGAATATTATTCAGCCACTAAAAAAACAAGGAAATTTTGCCATTTGTGACAACATGAATGGACTTGAAGGTGTTATGCTTTCTCAGACAAAGAGAAATATGCGAAATCTACAAAATAAAAAAAAAAAATCAGATTGGTGGCCCCTGCTGGGTAGCTCAGTTGGTTAGAGCGTCATGGCAATACACCAAGGTTGTGAGTTTGATCCCTGGTTAGGGCACATACAGGAATCAACCAATGACTGCACAAATAGGTGGAACAACAAACTGATATTTCTCTCTTTCTCTTCCCCCTTCCTCTCGCTCTAAAATAAATAAAATAAAAAAATAAATCAGATCTGTAGTTATCAGACGTGTGGGAGGGAGAGGAGGAATTCAAGGAAGGTGGTCATAAGCTATAAACTTTCAGTTATAAGGTATGAGCAGGGGATCCAAAAAAACACGGAATTTATTTATAAAACATTTTGTATTCATTCTTACAATGTTTAGACTTCAGTCACCTTCAAAGTACTCACCATTTGAGCTAATATACCTATTGAGACACTTTCTCCACTGTTCAAAATAGTTTTTGACTTTGTCAATTTTGATGTCTTTCAGTGTTTCTGCTGCTTTTTGTTTCATTTCTTCCATATCAGCAAAACATTTCCCTGTGAGAACTTTTTTCATCCAGAGGAACAACAAAAAAGTTGCTTAGGGAGAGATCAGGTGAATAGGGAGAGTAGGGTGCAGTGGTCACTCTGTTTTTGGTCAAGAACTGCTAAACACTCAGCATAATGTGGGCTAGTGTGCCTGTAAATCACCCATCATAAAATGGGAAAATGCGCTGAATCTTCAAAAAAAATTCACTGAAGTCAAACACATCCTCTCACAGCAATGCCAGCTGGTACATTGATATTAATGGGTTCCTAGAGTACTAACCTAGCAGGAGAAGCCTGTGCTTCTGGTTTTTGGGGGTTCCCCTCATAAATATGAACTAAGGATGTAATATACCAAATGATGACTATAGTCAACACTACTGTATGATACATATGAAAGTTGTTAAGCGACTGAATCCTGAGAGTTCTCCAGACAAGAAAAAAGAATTTTTTGCTTATTCTTTTTATTGCATTTATATGAAATTATGGATACCAACTAAATTTATTGTGATAATCATTTCACAAAATATGTAAGTCAAACCATTATGCCATACACTTTAAATTTATACAGTGATATGTGTCAATTACAGCTCAATAATACCGGGTTTAAAAAACATACTAGCTGACCAGTAAGAAAACAGAACTCAGACTTCAATGATCATACAGAGCAAAAATAAATGTATTTTTTAATGTAGTTTTAAAAAGTCACCAACAAGCAAACAATCACAACCCAGTAACAAGCAGCAACAACAAACTCTGTGAAGGAAAAGAATCTGATTTTCAGAGTTGTCCCATTATTATAATATTCAGAATGTACAGTATTCAAGAAAAGAATTACAAGACTTTCAAAGAAACAAGAAAATATGGTTGATTCACAGGCGGAGAAGAAATTAATACAAACTGTCCAAGAGAAGGGCCAGGCACTGGACTTACTAGACACAGACTTTAACATTCTGGGCTGTACCTAATGTGGTCCTTGGAAGTCTATAGTTTAAAATGCATACTTCAGAAAATAGAAAAGACTGAAAATTACTGAATTAGACAATCAATTTGTTGTTATTATTGTTAAAACTGTTGTTAGAAAACAAAAGAATCAGAAAACTGAAGGAAGAAATAAGGATAAGAACAGAATATACGGAAACAAGAAACAATAAAAAAAGCAAAGTTGGGCCTCTGAAAAGGTTAACTGACAATATTACAACACTATGGATCGAGAACAACAAAGAAAAGGGACAAATAAACAGTATTAGGCATGGGAAAGGTAACAATTACAGATGTTTAAAAGATTAAAAAGAAATTGTAAGTAACTTTAAGTCAACAAATTTGAAAACTTAATAAAAAAGGAAAAAATTTTAAAAATATGAAATATTACAATGAACTTAACAAGAAACAGAAAAACCAAGTGGCCGAATAAACATTAAGATATTTACTTACTAGCTAATAGTCTTCCCAAAAAGCCCAGTATGTTTTACAGGTGAATTTTATGGTATTCAAGAAACAACTCAATACTCTACAACACATTTTATAAAGCTGATAATACTGAAAACAAAAAATCAGACAAAGAATGTACAATAAAATTCTAGTTGACCTGACTCATTCAAACACAATGAAAAACTAAACAAAATTTGGCAAAACAAATCCAATGATGTATGAAAAGGTAGTTCTTCATGACCAAATTAGGTTTATTCCAGGAATTCCTGTTACGTCCAACGTATGAAAATCTTACAATATTATCCATTTCATTACCTTTAGATGAGAAAAACCATATGATCATCTCAATATTTCCAGAAAAGGTATTTGATGAAATTCATTCACTATTCAAAAATTTCTTAGCAAATCAGAAATATAAGGCAATTTCCCTAACCTAATAATGGATCTCTTATCAAGCTCCTATTTCCACATGCATTTTTGTATGGTTAAATAGAAGCATGTTGTTTAAAATTTAAAAGCAAACATGTGTGAGAAAAATGACTGCCATTGCTCCTTTTGTTCAATATTACCCTGAGATCCTATAATCAGAGTAAGAAAAAGAAGTGGGGGGAAAAAAAAACAATGAAATTGTTATCCATGTAAAAAACCCTGAAGAATCTACAAATAAGTATGATAAATAGGAGATTTTAGCAAAATGCAAAATCAAAATCAAAGTGTCAGTTGCATTCCTACACATTTTGTAATAAATGTGCAGAATATAAGGAATAAACCTAATAAAATATACGCAAGATGTGAAGAAAATTATATAATTTTATTTAATGAATAAAGAAGACCTAAATAAATGGATAGACACATTATGTTTGTGGGTAGAAAGACCTAATATTGGACAGATGCCAAAACTACTGGTATTGTTCAATATCTTCCACTTCGTGATGAATAATGGGTCTTCACTTTATTAGTACTCATTATTGAAACATAAACAATATACACACTCTTAGCATGTATATTTCATGAAAATGTTAAAGTCCAGGTATTAATGTTTTTAAGAAATTTTTAAAGAAATAATCTTAAAGAGGTTTCTAAATTTTTTTCCAGAAATAAATCTTACCAAGTGTATCAAATGTTTAGCAAAAAATTTATTCTCTCTCTCTCTCACACACACACACACACACACACACACACGTAAGTGCACACACATGCACAAACACCCAATTAATGATAGAAAAACTTGAATAAAATCAGATGGTACAATAGAAACAATGGCAGTGATATTGGTGTCCAGCTGAAGGCTTGAGACAATAACTGAGAAGATAAATAAGGGCAAAAACTTGGATAGAATTTTGCCCAAATTCAAGGATGACTAAGTGGACTGTAGCAAAGACACCGTCCTTTCTGTACTGGACCATTGGCAAGCTGCACATAGCAACCCCTTCTCAGTCTTCCAGTACCCCCTTTTGGCAGGCTGGCATTTTAGGGCTTAGTGGGAAAACCTTAAGCCTAATGTAAGACACAGTGACTCTGACTCAGCTGGAAAACAAGTACAAAATTAGAGTATATACTGTCCTTAAAAAGTTCCTTTTTCTTTTAAGCTTGCAATTGATCCTTTCTGTAAAGTGTCTTGTAATGGTGTGAATCAGGCTAAGTGAAAATAAAGCACGTTGCATTATATAAAATTTTACTGCTTCTGTGCTATAACATCAAATGTGCTTGGTTCTCCTGGTCTAATTTGTATATCTTTAGACTCACTGAGTAATTTTCACCTTTTGAAGAATTCGATGGAATAGTATTAAAAGAGGCAAACATTGCTGTCAGGTATGAATTCCTTTTATCTTTCATTTGAACACAAGCCTCTGGCAAATGGTTCTTTTGGATATGCAAAATGAATCCCACCAGCAAAGCCCTGCTTAGCTAATAGATAAGTTAGATCAGTTAGCATTTACAAACTGGAATATCCTGTCTCCAAAAGAAACATATCAGAAGGTCTTCACAAGTATTATTTCCTAATATAATTCATAAGGAAAATCACAGTGTTTTCAGGCCTCCAAAGACTGGGAAACAGTTTGATTGTGGTAAGTATATTTGATGACTCCTAAATGGCTTCAAATGTCAAAAGAAGACAATGCTTGAACTCAGTGGCCAATTCAACAGAAAAACATTCCTAGGATAAAAAGACCTCTAGGCTTCAAGTGGAATTTTGTCTCATCTTTCATGGACTATACTAACAGAAATACACTTGCTTCATATCACACATAAATCTTCAGGATTCTTTTAGCTTTGACTCAGCTATCTACAATTTCATAACCTTAACCTTTGAAGGGGGTTTAAAAGCCTAATACCAGCTTCACTGTCTTTTCTGGTAACCCTGAATGCAGTCACGATCAAAGACCACGTGAAATGTAGGTTCCTGTAAAGATCTAATTAGTATAACAACCAAAATAATACGAACAAAGTATGCTGTTGGGACTTCCAGCCAATGCTGATTATTCACTTTCAAATAAAGGTAGGCATGCTAGATGGAACCACGTATGAAAAGCTCCTTCTCTACTTTTGACATTGAAATCTTAATCGGCTGAAGTTTGAATCTGTGTTTATTATTATAAGAGTAAAATGCAACCATGGTAACAATTATGGCATGAGAATTATTTATTTTATGTACTAAATTAATTATTAAAAGCTAGAATGGTCAAATGAGGAAATTGATTAATATTACAAATATTAAGAAGTGGATCATCCTAATCCTAAAACTGGACAAAGATACAACAAAAACTACAGGCCAATATCTCTTATGAACATAGACACTAAAATCCTCAAGAAAATATTGGCAAACTGCATCCAGCAATACATTAAAAAGATCATACACCATGATCAAGTGGGATTCACCCCAGGAATGCAAGAATGGTACAATATTGGCAAATCAATAAACATAATACATCACATAAACAAAAGGAAACAAAAATCACATGATCATATCAATAGATGCAGAAAAAACATTTGATAAGGTACAGCACCCATTTATGAAAAAAACACTGAGCAAAGTGGAAGTAGAGGGAGCATACCTAAATGCAATAAAGGCCATATATGAAAATCCTATAGCCAACATCATACTCAATAGGCAAAAACTAAAAGCTTTCCCACTAACATCAGGAACAAGACAAGGATGTCCACTTTCACCACTTCTATTCAACATAGTATTGGAAGTCCCAGCCACAGCAACCAGACAAGAAAAAGAAATAAAAGGCATCCTAATAGGAAAGGAGGAAGTAAAACTGTCATTGTTTGCAGATGACTTGATAGTGTACATTAAAAAACCCTATAGACTCCACCAAAAAACTACTCGACCCAGTAAGTGAATTTGGCAAAACAGCAGGATACAAAGTCAATATTCAGAAATCGAAGGCATTTTGGTACATACACCAAATAATGTCAGAGACAGAAATATCAGGGAAAAAATCCCATTTGCTATAGCAACAATAAAAATAAAATACCTAGGAATAAACTTAACCAAGGAGGTAAAAGACCTGCACTCAGAAAATTACACAACACTGAAGGAAGACACAAATAAACGGAAGCATATACTGTGTCCACAGATTGGAAGAATTAACATCATCCAACTGTCCATACTACCCAAAGCAATTTATAGATTCAATGCAATCCCTATTAAAATACCAATGACATACTTCACAGATATGGAACAAACATTTCTAAAATTTATATGAAACTATAAATGACCCCAAATAGCTGCAGCAATTTTGAGAAAGAAGAAAAAAGTAGGAGGGATCACAATACCTGATATCAAACTATATTACAAGGCCATCGTAATCAAAACAGTCTGGTAGTGACATAAGAACAGACACATAAATCAATGGAACAGAATAGAGAACCCAGAAATAAACCCAAGTCCTTATGATCAATTAATATTCAGCAAAGGGTGCAGAAGCATCAAATGGAGTAAAAAAGCCTTTTCAACAAATGGTGTTGGGAGAGCTGGACAGCTACCAGTGAAAAAATGAAACTCGACCACCAATTTACACCATATACAAAAATAAACTCAAGGTGGATAAAAGACTTAAATATAAGTTGTGACACCATAAAAGTCCTAGAAGAGAACACAGGAAGGAAAATCTCAGATATTCCATGTGGCGATATTTTCACCACTATGTCCCCTAGAGCAAGGAATATAAAGGAAAGAATTAAACAAATGGGACTTCATCAAAATAAAAAGCTTCTGCACAGCTAAAGAAAACATCAGCAAAATGAGTCCTGGCTGGTGTGGCTCAGTGAATTGAGTGCCAGCCTGCGCACCAAAGGGTCGCCAGTTCAATTCTCAGTCAGGGCACATGCCTGGGTTGTGGGCCAGGTGCCCAGTGGGGGGCATGTGAGAGGCAACTGCACATTGATGTTTCGCTCCCTCTCTTCCTCCCTTCCTCTCTCTCTATAAATAAATAAATAAATAAATAAATAAATAAGTAAGTAAATCTTTAAAAAAAAATCAGCAAAATGAAAAGGGAATCAACCATATGGGAAAATATATTTGCCAATGATACCTCGGACAAGGGTTTGATCTTCAAAATATACAAAGAACTCCCATGACTCTACTCCAGGAAGACAAAGAATCCAATTAAAAAATGGGCAAAGGACCTGAACAGACACTTATCTAAGGAGGACATATATAGGGCCCAGAGACATATGAAAGGATGCTCAGCATGAGTAGCCATCAGAGATATGCAAATTAAAGCCACAATGACATACTACTTCACACGGGTCAGAATGGCCATCATAACCAAATCAACAAACAGCAAGTGCTGGTGAGGTTGTAGAGAAAAGGGAACCCTAGCACACTGTTGGTGGGAATGCAGACTGGGGCAGCCACTGTGGAAAAGAGTTTGGAATTTCCTCAGAAAGCTAAAAATGGAACTGCCTTTTGACTCAGCAATTCCACTGCTGGGATTATATTTTAGGAATCACAACACAGCAATTCAGAAGAACCTGTGCACCCCAATGCTCATAGCAGCACAAATTACAAGAGCCAAATGTTGGAAGCAACCTAAGTGCCCATCAGTAAATGAGTGGATCAAAAAACTATGGTACATTTACACAATAGAATACTATCTAGCAGAAAGAAAGAAGGAACCCCTACCTTCATGGCAGCACAGATGGATCTGGAGAGCATTAGGCTAAGTAAAATAAGGTAGGAGGTGAAAGACAAATACCTTATGATCTCACCTCTAAGTGGAAGCTAATCAACAAAACAAAGCAGCAAGCAAAATATAACGAGAGACACTGAAGTAAAGAAGGAACTGGCAGTAACCAGATAGGAGGGTTGAGAGACATAATGGTCGAAAATAGGGGAAGGGTCATTAAGGAATGTGTATAAAGGACACATGGACAAAGCCAAAGGGGGATAGAATTGAGGGTGCGTGGCAAGGATTGGTAGGGCGGCGGGGGAGGGTGGTTATGGTAGGAAGAAAATGGAGACAATGTACTTGAACAACAACAACAACAAAAAAGAAATGGTAGATCTGCTAGATATCTTTAAGAAGGACACTGGTTGTTTTTTTTAATTAAAGTATGCCTACAAAATTAAAACAAAATACCAGGCCAACTATTAAATATCAGATAATATCACATTTATAATCTGTACAGTATTGTTTGGTAAACTATTATTCATAACTTTCAGCAAAAACCTTCAATTTAATTTTAGTTACTCTATTGCTTTTGGGAAATGAGTTCCAAGAAACAAGTCTGTTTGAGAAATCTTCATGTCATGTGAGGATAAATTTAAGGTAAATGTCAACTTTGGCACCTCGAAATTGCACAAGAAGGAAAGACTCTAAAATAACTTATAGCAACACCCATGATAAATTATCTTAAATTTAATGCAATAATTATTAATTGAAGGAATCAAAGATTGCAGGATGAGAGAAAAATGAGTTGCCCCCAAATATCTTGCTTCTCCTCAGACTGCAGTTGAAAGAGCCTGCTCTTATGCAACATAGTGATCACAGGGTTAGTTTAACAGGTGATATTACTGAGGTTTCTGGTTCCTGCATTAGTAGGTCAAATTTTAAAATTCTGACTATTAAAAATGTAATAAAATTATAATAATATTTATATTTGGGATACATTTTCAGATTTATTTTTATTTGCCAAAAATCCATACTGTGATTATTTCTGCTCTCAATTTTCTATTTTGCCAGAGTATGTATCCAATATATCTCTAAAGTGACATTCGTATTATATAAAAAGAAAGGAGGCCTGGCCATGGCCAGTGGCTCAGTTGGTTGGAGCAGTATGTGTGCACCAAAAAGGTGGCAGGTTTGATTCTCAGTCAGTGCCTATATCTAGGTTGCAGGTTCGATCCCTGCTCGAGGCATGTATGGGAAGCAACTGACTGATGTTTTTCTCTCATATCGATGTTTCTCTCTCTCTCTCTAAAAATTAATGAACATAACCTTGAGGATTTTTTTAAAAAAGATATTTGAAGATAAAATTAACAGTGATTCATTTAAGAATTTACTCTTCGCCCCAGCTCAGTTGGGTGGGCTTTGTCTCAAAAACCAAAAGGTCACAGTTCGATTCCCAGTCAGGGCATACACATGGGTTGTGGGTTCAGTACCTGGTCAGGGCGCTTACAAAAGGCAACCAATCGATGTTTCTTTCACTCTCTTTCTCTCTCCTTACCCCTTGCTTTAAGAATCAATAAGCATGTCTTCTGGTGAGGATTTAAAAAAGAATAAGAATTTATTCTTAGACATTCATTTTACTAGGAACTCAAGCTAAATAATCAAATCACATTTCTTTTTCTGTTACATTTCTGAATAAAAATCTTTATATATTTGTTTGATATAGAGAGAGATTATATTAAATCTAGAATTACAAGACAAAAGCCAGAGGAAGGGATTATGTACCTAACGTACATTATTCAACAGTGGATATCTAGTCAGAACAACAGAAATTATGAGTAATGGCCACAGAGATAACATATGACTTTGGAAAAAACCTTCTAAAAGTACATCATTTGCTTTGTTCCATCTGTGCCCAGAGGAGAAATCAGCCAAACAGATAAGATATTCCACTCAATTTTGGGGAAAAGGACTTGCCCAGATGCCAAATTCAGGCACAATCATAAAGGAGAAGAGTAAATTCAGAATGTGTCAGACATCTGTGGTGAGGAAGCCTAAAAACCACAAGAAAAAACAATGATCCATTTCATTAGAATTCCATGTTCTCAGAACTAGGTAGCATCACATTGATTTGAAATGCATGTGTTCACCTCACACCGATAGGATATTCTACCTTCTCAGATACCCTTTCTAATCACAGCCCAGAGGGCTGTCGTCTAAAGTGAAATGTAATCTCCATGTGACAAATATAAAATGATGGAAAAAGTACTCCCCTAACTCAAGTGAAATCTGGTTTTATGGTGCTCTTGCTCAAGAAATACCTGTTAGCATATTTGGATTTAAATGTTCAGATGTGCACTTTGTGCCAAGAAAATGCTTCTGTACAACTGCTCTGACAACAAGTCTGCTTTAGTAAAACAGCTCTGAGGTCCGCAGTTTAATTGGCTGGAGCCAGACTGTGTTGGTAAATAGGGTCTCTCTCCTATTTGTCTTGTACAATGACAGCAGCATCAGCTCTCCAACATTAGGAGCTGTTTTATTTTACCTTTTAAGAAAAGAAAAAAAGGAAGATGGTGTAACTTAGCACCTATATTAGCGATTAGGGTTACAATCTCCTTAGACTTTTATAATGATTTCTTTTATAGCTTTATGTTTTTCACTGAGGAAAAGGGAAAACAAGATATTCTGGAATAGTGAGTTATTTGTGTTTTTTTCCACACACGGGGTATTAACTTTTTCCTACCTCTTCACGGTACCACTAGAGTTCATATTGAGTGAAAGGGAACAGAGCAACTGAATTTACTGTGTTTAGAGGTTTGATATGGTCCTTTTCAAATGAAGTATGTTGAAAACGGCAGTCCCTGTCAATCCTTTGGACAGGAGGATAATACATATCCTTTGTAATAGATATGAAAACACCTACTCTGTTTCTAAACTTTGAAGTGACTCTGTTTCTAATACATACTAATACCAAAAACCAAAAAATCATTTAAACTGGAACTTAAAAATTAAACCATCATGACTTCTGAAATACTATTAAAATGTCATTATAAAAGCTAGATTTTTAAGGGGTTACATAAATTGTTTTATGAGGCATTGTCTTATCCTTTCTCAAGACTGAAATCTGAGTTTTGTTAGACCACAGGTTTTATACCAGCAAAAATGATTTTTAAGAGGAGAAAATGATAATAGCACAGTAATAATTTATTTTTAGGACTATGTAATGTACCAAACTCTCCACTCGATTTTTTAACTGTCTTTAACTGGCAGGAAATCTGTGAAAATTTTTAGGACAGATAATAATTAAAAGAGGTGAAGGTTTAATAAAGAATCTTTTAAACTTATTTTTACCAAGTTATCAAGACATGTTATTTCTAGAGCCAAATTTCTTCTGCTTACCCTTGCTGGGCAAGTTTCATTTCTATTAACTCAATACATGAAATCTGCACTGTTGTTCACCGGAGAAATATGCTCAAGTCATGGTCTGTTTCATGGCTTGAGGTATCACAATAAATTGTTAATGACACATTACTGCACCAAAAACAAGCAAATGCAATATTCTTAGTACATTTCAGATAGAGTCAGGAAATGTCAAAGTATTATACTCTCCTTTAAACCTTCAACATCAATATCACCACCAATACACATGTATTAAAATCTGCACTATACTTAACAGCCCTGTGCTGGGTATTGTTGAGTGTTCACATTCATTCACAGCTGAATATACTTTAGAGCAATCTTATAGTATACAGAGATTTTTATGAAAAAAAAACACAGCATTTATGCATCACCTTTTCCAAAAACCAATCACTTGAATACAGAAATACCCAAATTAATAGTCAGCTGACACACAGAAATACCCAAATTAATTATTGTCAGTTGATATGATAAAGAAAAAGCATACCAAAATCAAGATTAATTCACCTGAAAAAAGAAAATACTGAATAAAAAATTAGATACCTTAATCTAGAAATTAAAAAAAAACAAAGAGAAAAATTCTAGTATATGATAGCTTTAAAATCCTGGGCACTATGAATATTAAACTACACCAGAATGGTACAGTTTACAGGTTTTATTTTCTGTCTGACTTCTTGTGCCTCAAGCTTCATGTTGGTGATTTATGACTTATATTGTCAGTCAAAGCTCTTAATAAAAATACAGCTTTATGTCATTCAGTTGGGGATAGAATTTTTCCCCTTCTCTCTCTAGAGTCTTACATACATATTGAATATGTTCTAGCCGTAATTATGAAATATGAGGTTATAGGGCCATCATTGATTGTCATCATATGCCACTCAAACTTCTTTCTGATGGTACAATGAGGTGACTGGAAATAGCTTTCTGCAGGTGCTGTCACATGTCTGAGTGTGCTGGGCTGTAAGGACACAGAAGGCTTTTGTAATCCCTGAGGGATAGGGCATTTCCAGGCATTTTCACAGTACAATCTTATCAGGCTCTTTGGACCTGGGAGATCTAGCCTTCCTACACAGGCTGTTTTCACACACATTTTTCTTTACCATGCAGTCAAAAAAGGAGTTTCCAAAGTGGGGTGCATGCACTCCATGGGACTGTAAGATTCTGATTCTTTGGTTACAAAGAGAAGACATTATAATTTATATTACCATTACCTTTACTGTATACTTTTAAAATGTCTATGTCTCATAAGGTACATAATAGTGGAGTACATACATATGTATAATTTATATGTGGGTAAATATACTTGTATGCAGGGTGTGCACTTAAAAATCCTTTTTTGTAACAGCCTTAGTAAGATATAATTCACATACCATATGATTCACCTATTTCAAGTATACAACTCAATGGTTTAGAGTATATTCACAGAGGTGTACAACCGTCACTGTAATCAATTTTAGAACATTTTCATTGCCTCAGAAAGCAACCCCTCTATCTCTCACCTATCAACACCCTACACTTCTCCAATCCCTTAGCCCTAACCAACCACGAATCGATTTACTTTCTGTCTCTACAGATTTGCTTATTCTGGACATTTCATATAAATGGAATTACATAATGTGTGATCTTTTGTGACAGGATTCTTTCACTGAGCATAATGTTTTTAAAGGTTTATCCATGTTGTAGCATATTCCAGTACCTGATTCCTTTTAAAGGCTGGGTAATATTCCATTGCACAGCTATATCACGTTTTGTTTATCCATTTTTCAGCTGGTGGACATTTGAGTTTTTTCTATCTTTTTGCTATTGTAGATGATGCTGCTATGAACATTCATGTTCAAGTTTTCATGTGGGCATATGTGTTCACATTTCTTGGGTATACACCTAAAAGTGGAATTGCTAAGTGAAATGGTGACTCTATTATTTAACTTTTTAAGGAATGTTTTCCAAAGCAGCTGTACCATTTTTATATTGCCACCAGCAGTTTATGAGTGTTCCAATTTCTCTACATCCTTACAAACACTTGCTATCAAACTTTTATTCTAGCCATCCTGCTGGGTATGAAGTGATGTCTCATAGTCTTAGTTAGAATGACCTCAATGACTAATGATATTGATGATTTTTAAACTAATGGTGTGCAAGAAAAAAGGAGCACCCTAGATAACACACAAATCAAGACAAAAAGCGTGGGAGACCAGTGGGGAAATCGAGGATCAACCAGGTGTAGACATCTAGACACCACCTCCCAACAAAAGCCCTTATAATACAATTCTGAGGAACATGTGGTAAATCACCTTCATGGCCACCACTACTGAAGCTGATACATATCTCTACTCAAAGAGGTAGTGGCAACAATGCTTTAGTTACTTCCTGGGCACATCAACAGCAGTCCACAAAAGGTACACTTAGGGATACCTTTGAGGGAGGCACTCTACAAGGAGCTGGAGGCCACAGCCCTGTGTCTGTGTAAACAGCTCTCCTTAGAACCCAAAGAACTGCATCGAAATTTTTAAAATATAGCAAAATACAAGGTAAGCAATTTAAAGAACTGCCCTTTTTAAAGAACTAAATTATACCACTCTATATTTTGGTATGATGGAACAACAGTGACAGTCAACATTTTTACTTAGCAAAATTGCTTTTGAAAATTGCATAGGTTGGTGAAATCCAAAAGTCCATGAACTCCTGCTTTAGTAGATGATTTCCACTCTAGAAAGGATCTATGGTCTCCCTAACTTAAACTACTCATTCCTGCTATTTCCCTAACCCTGGAATATCAAGTCTGCAAATGCTACCCATTTTTTAAAGACCCAACCTCTTATTCATTCAGTCAGTGTGTCAGTGAGTTTACTCAAATATTGACTGAATGTCTAAGTGGAAGGTACCACGCTTGGCTGAAAGATTTAGGAGAGCATGTGTGCCAAGATGATCAGCTCATGAATCCTGCTCTCAAGGGTTTTATATATTATGCTCTCCATCAAGTCTTTAGTGATAGGCTGATTAACAATTTGTGAATCACATCATCTATTAATGGAATGACGAATGGCCAGACTATTTAAAATCAGGACTGTTTTGGAAAAGGTAGCACACAGAATGGTCACAGTACCTACTACACAGTACAATCTCAGAGAAGGCTTTTTGGATGAGTCACAGCCTTAAACAGGAAAGAGGGCAATAATAAAGGTTTGGACCTAAAGTCAGACCAGTCAAGCAGAACTAGTTTCCTGTCTCCCTAAATCTAAGAACTAATGTCAACAAGTCTTCTGATTATTTTACCATGAAAGAAAATGCTCTAATCATTAGTTCTGTTTTTAACTAATCCTTTTTATACCTCTAACACCAGAATGGTTGTTTCTGAATAAAAAGTCTTCTTTTCCTTTTTTTCACAGCCATTCCCTCTCTAATCCTCACCCTGCTGAATTTAATTGCCTTGGCAATGCCAAAACAATGTCTGATCCTAATAGGTCAACATTGATCGCTCTAAACCAATTGGTTCCTTCATTAGCAAGAAAATGAAGTAAAGAGAAAAGGCAGGTGGCTCCCGAACAGGCAGCTAGGCTTTTGCACCGCTTGCAATGCCTCTCTCTCATTATACAGTAGCTGATCGATTGGCAACTTGCTCAAAATCCACGAAAACTATTCATCACTTTTGACATGGATCTGTTTTAACAGGCCACTCAACTCAAGATTTGGATACCCCAGACAGTTTATTTGTGGGGCCCATCACATTCTTTCTAGACAGATCTCTCTAAAGGTGATATGGAGAAAAAGGAGGACACATCATCCAAACCACACCCTGGCAGGGCATCAAGTAAAGGCCTGAGTGAGAAATCCCAGGAGGAGGGCCCTTCTCCCAGAGTCTAGATTCTATGGCATCGGAAAGGCAGGTGTGGTGAGGAACTACTACTTCCTGGTGATACTAGCAGGTGGAAGTAAGGAGGGATCTAAAAATGTCAATCACCAAAGGGAAGGAGAAGAAAACAAGGTCAAAAAGGGAAAAGGAATACAAAAAAGAAGAGAAAAGAAAACCCACACAGGAAAAGCACTATACATTCAGATTGCACTGTTTGGTTGGAGGAAGTAAACTAAAGAAGAGAGCAGACTGAGTTTTGTCAGATGGCCTAGGGAACTATCTCTCGGCCAGAATCAATAAGTCACTTATTCCTGGGGCAACGGGACCCTGATCCTCATGACACTGCTAAGCACTGCTTCAAGCTAGGAAGTTCGGGAAGGGTGGGATTATCCAATCTTGACTGAACGTCTACTATATGCCAAAGACTATACTAGGCACTTTACATCAGAGAATTTCTATCCTCATCTTACATACCAAAACAGTAATATTCAGAGACACAAAGTAACTTATCCAATCACACATAGCCAGAAAGAAGTAGCAGGCAGAGTTTGCATGCTATTCTGTTCAATTGCAAAGACCGTGCCCTTTTAATAACCTCTAGTAGGCAATTTGAAAAAAAAAAAATTAAAAAAAATAGAATTAGCTTATAAAGTATAAAAGTAAAGGAAAATGTAAAACCAGACAATGACTTTTAAAAGAAATGAAAAGAGTGAAAGGCACACATAACCACATTTTATCTACTGCATTATTGCTTTATTCCCAGTGGGCTCTTGGTAAGTGACCCCTTGTCTTGCACATTTGAAGGGGAGGGGCCAGCACTGTTGACGGCAAGCCTCCCTTCCACTTGCTATCTTTCTTCAGAGCCAGCAGGGTGGCTGAAGAGAACTGGCCTTAAACACAATCAAATGCCAAAGTTTGTATGTCAATTTTCTCCTAAATTTCAAATCCAGAAACAGAAACAATTTATTTCAACTTACATGTCAGTAATTCCGTCTTAACAGAATCAAGATCTAAGAAAAGCTATTAATCTCTCATACAATCTGAAGCTTCACCATAGTTACTCAGTAAAAAGCACTGATCAATAAGGTGAATTTATTCACCATTCACGGAACACCTTTCATGTTCAATGTACCTACTTAAGCCTGAATGTACACTGCTACGATTATTAAACACAAATACAGGGTATAATTTATCTGAAATATTATTACCATGTTGATTTAGAGGGGAATATCAGCAATAATTGAAATAAGAAATAATCAACACGAGATAAATTTTTGTAAATAATCAAATATTCCACTAATGGTAGACCCATTGAGATGCTGAGCCTCTCAAGATCTTTATTCCATTAAAAAGAATAGGGGGAAAGATAAGGCAAAAGAAAGGGATACTTACTAGGGGCCTATCATCTGTGCTAGGTAGTATGTTATATCCTCAGGAAATGGCAATGAAAAAACTAGGGCACTGTTCTCTAGGCGATCGGAGTCCGGTAGAAGAGACAACATGTCTGGTAAGTCATTCACCCATCCGCTCACTCATCCTTCTTTCATGTGTCCAACCAACAGCTGTTTACTGAGAAACTGCGATGTGCTGCCAAGCATTGTGTTGGGTACTAGGGAATACAACAATGAACCAGGAAGAAAGAGTCTTTGCCCCCATGAACTCAGAGTCCAATGGGGGAAACAGCCACTATAATAAAATGTGGTAAGTGCTATGATAGGAGAAAGACACAGAACTCTGATAGCATGGAATAAAAATGCTATTGGTGAAGAATAACAGGAAAAAGGCAAACAAAGAGAAGAGAAACAGAAGAGAGAATTCTTTTGTGGTGAGAACAAATCAGGGCATGTTAGAAGGACTTAAAGAAATTCTACAGATTTATCATTCAATGGTAGCCTGCCTCCAATGTGCCCCTCAATGGCCGTCTTCTGCTACTCGTGTCCTTGTGCAGTTACTTCCCATACCTACATATTATAGAAATGACAATGTGTGACTTATGAGGTTAGGTTAAAGAAAGAAATTGTTGCGTCTGCTTCGCTTCCTCTTGGATCACTCTGGGGGAAGACAGCCCCCATGCTGCAAGGAGACGCCGACAGCCCTCCAGCGATGACAAATGGAGAGGAACGAAGGCCTCTGTCAGCAGCCAGTGTCAACTTACCAGCCATGTAAGTGGCCGTCTTCACAAGTGAATCCCTCAAGGCTAGTCAAACCTTCGGACGACTACAGCCTTGACTGACATTTTGCCTACAATGAGACCTCAAGCTAGAACACCCAGCTAAACTAGTCTCAATTTCCTAATCTATAACTCTGAGATAATAAATGCCTGTTGTTTTAAGTTATTATGTTGGTGCAATCTGTTACCCAGATAAGTAATATACATAACATTTAAGATGGGAGGGAGGTGGTTGGGACCAGAAGCTAAAAAGGGCCAGATCCAGTGAAACCCTGAACAAAAAACTTGACCCTGAGAACAATGGAGTATCATTGGAGGTTTTGAAACAGAGAAGTGACAGTCAGGCTTACATTTAGAAAAAGCACCAACTGAATAAGAAAAATGTATTGAAGAAAGACAAAACCAGAGTCAAAAAGCTCAGTACCTGTACTAAATACAAACCTAGTACCAACACTAAGATTCTCTCAACTTTCTCCAACTTTTTCTTTAACCCATGCTGAGTCGCCTTTCCACTTGCAGACTTGGACAAAATGTCATACTGAGAGAGGACAGTAAGAAGTTAGGAAAATTCCTTAGCAAGTGTGGAATAGGGAAACCAAGACAGAAAGCTGAATACAACAGCCAAGCAATTATATCCAGTGCTTGTATGCAGATGGTCATCAGGGAAGAAGGCCCCCAGTGCCTGCCAGGGGCAAAACTGAGAAAACAAGGACCCTGCCCCCAGGGTAACTTTCCTTCCCTGGTCCTTCCTCCCTGAAGACAATATCTAGGCCTCAGTTGTATTTCAGCTCCAGGCCAGAAAAGCAGCAAAACCAGGTGGGTGGAGCCAGAACCAACTGCAGTGACTAAAGACCTGCCCACCCCTGCCTTCACTGACCAGTCAGTGCAGACCACGACCCTGAAAGGGCCCACCTGGAGAACTGATCAATATTCTGCTGAAACCCTCCCCTGAGACCTTCCTTAAGATTCCCACCTGCAAGAGAGAGATGAAGGCCTTAAGACAAAGGACCCAGGGCTTGTACACTTCCTGTGGGGAGCAGTCCACACCATTCCCTTCTTCTTCCCCCACTTCTTTCTTCACAGGCACTTGTCTCCTAAACTCTAAGGCAATGGGCAGTGGCAGCTTGCCCCAGGCTGATCCCCTGAACATGTCTCCAAGGCTCCCTTTTTCTGACTTCCTAGTGAGCTAAGGCAGCCCAGCCTAGGCCCTCCTGTTGCTTCTTGTGCAAAGCCCTTCCTTGTCTCACTGTCTTCAGCTTTAATAAATGGATCCTCATAGTCACCTGCACTTGGGCTGTGGAACTTTTCCTACATGAAGTCAAGCATCCACACACTGCAGCTGACCCTAGGCAGACCCACTCAGGCCCCTGTCCAATAACAATACTATTTTCCAAACAGTTGTCAAATGGTTGAAGGAAACATAGAGAAGTTAACTTCCCATGGGATGAAACAACCTACTGTGTGTGTGCAGTGGTTGTAAGGTGGTGGCCAGCATGGCAATGTGCTGCATCGCATTTTTTCCTTACTTGACCTTTATTCTCACCACTCTGGGCTGAAACCTACCAAAGACAGTATCAGCACTTTAACCCTGCTTCAGGCTCTATATTTTATAGCTGTAATGTTGAATACTGTAGCCACTAACTATAGTTACCTAGAGGTAGAAATGTATCTAATCCAAATTGAGATGTGCTGTAAGTGTAAAATACACATTGACTTTTGAAGAATTAGCATTAAAAATTAGTTTAAAATACCTCATTAATATTTTTTTTTATTTGAAAATGTGATATATTTAAACATTGGAATATCATTCAGACTTAAAAAAAATAAAAGCCTGCCATTTGTGACAACATGGATGAACCTAGAGGACAGTATGCTAAGTGAAAGCAGCAAAATGTAGAAGGACAAATACCACCATGATATCACTTATATGAGGAACCTAATACAGTCAAATTCATAGATGCAGAGACTAGAATGGTAGTTGCCAGAGGACAGGTTAGGGGTTAACCAGGAGGTATTAGTCAAGGGGTACAAAGTTTAAATCATGTAAGATCAGTAAGGCTTAGAGATCTACTGTGTAGCTTAGTGCCTATTATTAACAATATTGTATTAATAAACTTAAATATTTGTTAAGGGGGTATATCTATGTTAGGTGTTCTTATCACCATCATAAACAAAGAGGACAGTAGAAAACTTTTAGAGGTAAAGGATATGTTTAAATAGATTGTGGTTTCATGGGTATGTACTTACCTCCAAACTCATCACACTGCATACATTAAATGTACACAGCTTTTTTGTTATATCAATTATAGCTAAAGAGGTTTAAAAATATGTAATAAATCATTTTTAATATTGATTACATGTTGAGGTGGTTATATTTTGGATATACGGGTTTAAATAAAATACATTATTAAAATTCATTTCATCTACTTTTACCTTTTTTAATGTGGTTACTAGGAAATTTAAAATAACATATTTCAATTGGACAGCGCTGTTCTGGAGGACAAGAAATAATATAGTAATTTAGGCAAGAAAAGGGCAGCTAGTTGTTGCAATGGAAATACAGAAAAGAGGATGAACTGGAAACGAATTTTAGGAGAAAGAATTGCCAAAATTGAAATGACTGGATATGAAAGAGGGAAGAATGAAAGATGGTACCCAGCTTTCTGGATGGGGCAACTGGGTGTCTTTCACTGAGATGAGAACACAGGAAGAGGAACATGATGGACTGTAGGATTAGTTAGCTTGAGGTATTCCGTTGTAAAATTCAGGTGCTCTGTGTTGCTCTAAAGAAGCTACACAATGACCACTGCAGTGAGCTGGCTGAAGACACAGGAGACAGAACTAAGCAGGAGGTGAAGATCTTTTGTTGACTAATGCCACAGGAGCCCATGCAAAGTGAGACCAGCAGAGAACACAAATAAGCAAACACATTAAGGAGATTGTTCTAGATGGTGATGGGTGCTATGTCAGAAATAGAGAAAGACCAAAGGATGCTGACTGACAGGATAAAGTTGGGTGGCTAGTTAAGTCTGGGGACACAGAAATGGAAGCTAGGAAGTTAGCTGAACAAATGGAAAAAGAGCATTCTATGTAGAAGAAACAGCAAATGCAAACACAGAGAGTTTTGAAACAGCCTGACAAGCTCAAGGAAGCCGCAAAAGTCTGGTGCTACTAGAATATAAAGTATGAGAAATGGAACAGAAGACACCATGTGGGCATAGACTGCGCAGATCATGAAGGGCTTTGTATTTCAAGCTAAGGACCTTGGACTTTATTCTGTAAGCAAAGGAGATCCTGAAAAGTTTTGGGTAGAAAAGTGACATGACCTCATTTGATCTTTACAACATTCAAGGTACAGATTCCTAACTTCAAGGAGCCCCCATTCACTTGACTCTGACAAATCACTGAGGTCCATGGAGCACAATTTGAAAACCAATGGACTAGATGACTTCTCAAGGCCTTAAAACAGTCTCTGGTTAAAGGTTTGGTGAGAAAAGTATAAAAATGTACTTGTGCCGATTTTACAAGTCTCTCTCTTTCCTCCTCTCTCCTACCCAATCCCCCACCAGCACCACAACCACCCTGCCCCAGTTCACTCACTCTCAGCTAATAAATGATATGCATGGTAAGCCTGACTGGTAAGAGTGTGAGGGCATACCGGAAAACCAGCACTCACTTTGCAGTAGCATGTCATACATTCAGGCACGATACCCAGGAAAAAGGGAATAAACACCCTCTTGAGGGTTTTCGTTGAAAAACTCAAAATAAAAGACACAATGAAAGTCACAGGCTGCTCACCCATCAAAGGCTTCATCCAGGCCCTTTCACTCTCCTAAATACACCTGCTCTTCACCTCAGTGATTCCTCTGCACACTTCCCCTCCCTTCAGGGACAAACAACTCAGGAAAAGAAGCAAATTCTTTTCAGTTCAGGAAAAACAAGTAAATTCGGACAATGAAGAAGAAAACTAAAGTAATGGCGGAAGCACAATTTAATGTTATCTATTTATTTCAAATGTATATGTCTAAGCACTTGTAATTTTTCTCCTAATTTATTCTCACATCCTTTCTTTAAAAAATAATTTTATTTTATTTTATGGTTAGGACTGACCAGAAAGAACTGACTTGCCCAGAGTCACATACTCCCTGCTCCTCATTTCAGAGCCTTTTGTCATCACACTATTTTCACTCCATCATGGGTTTTCTAAGATGAAATATATTTCATAGTACCAAGATGGAGAAACATTTGTTTTTCAGTAGGAAAAGATTTGTTTTTAAAATAAATGGTGTTCAGGAATAGGCTTCACTAGTGTCCTTTATGATACAATAGCAGGTCCTATGGCGGGAAGAATTTGCAACACTTTGCCAACACTGAGAAAAGACTGTCTCAAAAGCCAAATAAGATTCTGAATAAAAACGAAATTAAACCATTATAAAAAACTTTTCAATGGACCACATCTAAATTCCACTGATTTCTTAATCTTTCTGGACTTTAATGTATATAATACTTCCTAGAGTTAGAATATTTAGAGTATCTGCAAGTAAAGCTCTAAATCTTAAACTTGTCTGTTAGTTGAACTACAAATACTACACACCTATAATCACACGGAAAGCAGTAGTGCATGTCATACAGCCAAACACAGCGTAGAAAGAATGCTGTGTTTGGCTGTAGGAAGACTCATTCCTGCAATGCCATCTACTCATTATGTGAACTGAGGCATTTACTTAATCTATCAGTATCTTCCTGAGTATTAGTTTACTTAGTAAAATAAGGCGACTGGTGAGCTATTCATAATTTTAATTCCATATGTATGCTTACTAACAACCCTAGATGGGTTTGGTTGTCTGTGGCAGACTGTGAATTGCATACCCTACAGTTGTTCTCCTTCTTCCTTAGTAAAGCAAAACAAAACAAAAAAAAAACCCTGATTGTTTTGTAAGCTGAACACATGGCTGCCTGGAATGAAAACTACACTTCCCAAACTCCCTCTCTTATAACTATCTAGGAGTAGCCATTTGACTATGTTTGACCAAAGGGAGGAACTTTGGGACTTCCTTCCTATAAGAAGATTGTGCAAAACAAAGAAAGCTATTTAGCTGGGAAGTGCACTCTTTCCCTTCTTTCTTCTGTGATCTGGAATTTTGTCATGACCACTACAGTTCCAGCAGTATCTGGACATCATGGCTGAGAACAGAAACTAGGACACATGATGGCAGAACAGAAGGATAAAAGGAATCTGGTTCTTTTTGTTATCATGGAGTCACCAGATCAGCCCTAGAATGTCTATATGAGGCAGGATCCAAAACAATACTGGAATTATCTTCTGGGGTCAGGCCTCTTATAGTACAGGCTTCCCCTGCTAGGGGAGTGTTCTAGGAACCCATCTATGTCAGTGTACAAGCTGGTGGTATTGTGAGAGGCTGTGTTTGGCTTCAGTGAATTTTTTTTGAAGACCCTTTCAATGCATTTGCCATTTCATGATGGGTGATTTACAAACGCACCTGCCTACAATGCACTGAATGTTCAGTTTTTGACCAAAAACAGCATGACCCACGTGCCCTACTCTCCCTATTCACCTGATCTCACCCCGATAACGTTTTTTGTTCCCCCAGATGAAAAATGTCTGCAAAGGGAAACATTTTGCTGATGTGAAAGAAGTGAAACAAAAAATGGCATAAGCACTAAAAGGCATCAAAATCAACAAGTTCAAAAACTGTTTTGAGCAGTGGAAAAGTGTCTTGCTAGGTGTATTGCTTCAAATGGAGAACACTTTGAAGATGACTGAAGCTTAAACAGGTAAGAATGAATACACAATTTTTTATAAATAAATTCTGGTTTTTGGGGGTCCCCCCTCATATCCAACCTTCTTTTGTGTGAGTGTGTTCTTAATCCATTGTTACCTTGGGTTTTCTGTTAAATGCAACTGAACCTAATTCTAGATGATACAGTATGCTTCCTATATGATCTCATATTTCCTCATTTTAATACTTATCACACTTGTATTGCTTGTTTGTCTGCTTCCCCAACTAGACTTTAATTTTGGTGAGGGCAACATTGTGTCTATTTCATTTGCTATTGAATTCACAGTGTCTGGCACATATTAGATAATAAATACTTATATAATGACTGACTACTTTCTCTGTAAAAAAAAGGAGAAAGAACAAAAGACAAATGAAGGTGTGATAATTAATGCATCTAGGCATCTGTCTGTTTCATAGCACTACTGGAGGACACAATAATATGTAAAAGCACTGCGCAAATTATAAAGTCCGTTATACAAATGTGAATTAATGCCAAGTGAGAAAAAAACATATTCCCATACCTCCTAGTTATATCAGATTTTGCAGGGCCATTAGAGTTGCTCAGCAATTACCTTCTTCCCGTGGATTTCTCTTCATTATGGGGACCATTCTAAACCTGTACCTCTCTCCCAAAACATTCTACCCAACCTTTGATCATTCATTCCCAGAGGTGATCCTGTGTCCTGTTCATGGAAAAAACAGAGACCATGAGACATGTGTCTTCCAACTCTCCTTCTTTTCTGTATGTTCTCTCTTTCCTGTCATTCTCCCTTTCTAATGTATACCTCTCCACTTGTGTCCCTGACCCTACCCTGTCCTGCTTCCTTCACCACTCTTCCTCCATCTGCCTCATCAGTTGTTCTCTCAAGTATCTTGAACAGTTCTCTCTCTACTAGTAAGTTCCTGAAAGACCAGATCCTTGAATAGCAGGTCTGTTTTTCACCCTGGTCACTTTGTAAGCCAATCATCCCCTCTCTCCTTCCCTGTCTTTCTTCATCTTCTTCTTCTCTTCTTTTTTTAATTGACTGATTTTTAGAGAGAGAGAGAGAGAGAAAGGGAGAGAGAAATATCAATTTGTTCCTCCACCCATCGTTCATTGGTTGCTTCTTGTATGTGCCCTGACCAGGTGTCAAACCTGCAACCTTGGCATATCATGACAATGCTTTAGATAAACTGAGCTACCTGGCCAGGGCCTCTCCTTCTCTTTCTCATCAAATTTCTTGAACTCAGAGTCACACACATTCATTTCACCTCTTCGCTTTTGACTTAGCTTCTCAATCTGCTGTATTACTACCTAAAACTCATCTTAAAGGTCATCCAATGTCCTCCTAAAGGCCCAACCCATGACCTTTTCTCAGTCTTTATTCCACTTGACAGCCTTAGAAGCATCTAGCATGATTAAGCATCCTTTCTTCTCAAAAGCCCTCCCTCTGTCCACCTTTTGTGACATCTCCCCAGTTTTCTACTGCCTGTCTGACCACTCCTTCTCAGGCTCTTTTGCATCATCATCTTCTTTGACTTATCCCAATGGTCATTCCCTGGACACTGTCCCAGACCCACTCTTGTTTCAGCAAATGCACTCTCCAAGGCTAATTCGGTCTCTCCCCAAGCAAGTACTTTTAAACTGTAAGGCCAATTTGGCTTTCTGGTGATAAAAGTATTCATACTCATTGTAATAGCCTTAAAAAAGGGTTTGTTTTAAAGTGTCTATTTTGTAACTGGCCTAGGCTAGGAATTTTCATGTATATGATCTATTTAATCCTCAACAGAATCCTTTGAGACAGATATTGACTATCCCTTCTGCCTGGACAGTCTTTCCCACTTTAAGTCAGGCTAATTCCTGCCATATTTCAGGCAGGTCACAGCTCTAGAGTTCGTTCCTGACCTCCTTTCCAGATCAGAACATCCCACGACTCTCTCACAGCATCCTGTTCTTTCCTTCCACAGTACGTATCACAACTGCAATTTATATACTTTGTATTTACTATGTCTGACTCCTTCAATAGATTATAAATCCCATGTAGATAGGAAGCATGTCTGTTTTATTTACCATTTCACAATCAGCAAGATATTTCTTGAATATATAAAATGAATAATTTATAGTGATTGATGAACTAGAATATAAATCAGGTTGTCTTTCAACTATACCATACTCAAAGTTCCCAAACCTTTTTATCACCAACTTCCCTCTACTGCACCAATGAACCTACCATCTTCTATGACCTAACCAATCTACCTTCCAGCAAATCCATCATTATTTATTCAATCATTAAATCTAAAAACCTCGGTCATTTTCACTTTTTCCTTTCTCACTTCCCATATATAATTTGTTTCTTGTTGTACTTTCAAAATGCCTCTTAAAGTAATACCCTTATCTCATCTTCTCCACTGGTACTTAACCATCTCTTGCCAGTTGAGAGAACTTCCTGCTACCAGGTTCCATAATGGCTCATACATTCTGCTGAAGGATACCATTGAAATTAACGTTCCCCAAGGGAGGGAGAGAATCACCAATTATACAAAAGTAAAATGGTCAACTCTAATAAGAGACAAGAATTAGAGACCTAAAAAGTATTTCTATGTTATTTAATCTACTGCCTGGCTTCCAAGATAGAACTATTTTGAATTATTCGTCAAAGGCAGTATGGTCAAGTGGTTAAGATGATAGGTTTTGGGAGGTAAGAGATTTGGGTTCAAATCCCACCTCTGTCACTTATTTATTAACAGTAGGGCTGTGGACAAAGATTTTTCATTGTAAAATGGAGATAGAAATAAGCACTAAATGAGAATAATTCAATGTAACATATATAGCTTAGGTGCCAATAAATGTTAGCAATTCATAGTCTCATTTTTAAAAGAATCCCACGGAAGACTACAACTACCTTTAAAAATTGATTCCAATATATCTGAAATTGTAATAAGAATATATTCTTAGGGGACTAAATGATAATGGAAAAAATACAATAAACATAAAAAAGAACATATTCTTAAAAGTAGCTAATACAATCAATATACAAAAATCAGTTTATTTTAATATGTAAGCAATGAACAATATGAAAGCAAAATTAAGAACACAATTCCATTTATAAAGCATCAAAAAAGGATAAAATAATTAGGAATAACTACCAAAAATGAATCCTAGAATTCATATAGAGAGGACCTAAAACAGTCAAAACAATTGTGAGGGGGGAAAAAAGTTGAACTTACACTTTCTGATTTCAAAACTTACAAAATCACAGTAATCAAGAGACTGTCGTACAAGCATAAGGACAAACATATAAACCAATGGAACACAACTGAGAGTCCAGAAATAAACCCATTCATCTATTGTCAGTTGATTTTTGATGAAGGCTCTAAGACAATTCAATGGGGAAAGGATAATCTTTTCAACAAATGGTTCTGGGACAACTGGATATCCACATGAAAAAAATAAAGATTGCTACACATACACCACATATAAAAATTAACTCAAAATGGATCAAAGACCTAAACATAAAAGCTATAACTCTAAAACTCTTAGAGGAAAACATAGGTGTACTTTTGTATTGGGCAATAGTTTCTTAGATATAAAACTTAAAGCACAAGCAAGCAACCAAAGAAAAAATAAATTGGACTTCATCAAAATTAAAATGTTTGTGCTTCAAAGAACATTATCAAGAAAGTAAAATGACAACCTACAACAATGGAAGAAAAATATTTCTAAATCATATATCTGATGAGGGTTTAGTATACAGAATATATAAAGAACTCAACAATAAAAAGACATAAAACCCAATTAAACAATGGACAAATACACAAAGAACAAATAAATCCATTAAAATGGGCAAATGATTTAAATAAGATGTTTCTCCAAAGAACATATACAATATCCAATAAGCACATGGAAAGATGTTCAATATCATTAGTGATCAGGCACCCTGAATATCAAACGACACTGTGACAACATGTCATGCCCACTAGAATGTCTATAATCAAAAATACTGATAGCGCATGCTAGTGAGGGTGTTGAGAAATCAGAACCTCACACAAATACGGTTAGAGTGTAAAATGATGCAGCTGCAAAACCCAGCCTGGAAGTTCCTCGGATGTTAAACACAGAGTTAGCGTATGACCCAGCAGCTCTACTCAAGAGAACTGAAAACATATGTTATTACAAAATGCTGTACATAAGTGTTTATAGTAGCTTTATTTATAATAGCTACACAAGACCCCACACAACTAAACACATGTCCCTGAGCCTGCCTGGCATGTATGAGATCTATTTTTGCCAAAACCGAAATTCAGAACAAACACCAAGATTCCAGGGAGGGCAGAGCTCAAATAAGCAAAAACACTTCTAGTTGTTTTCAGCAGGTATGGGAAAATGAACAGATGTGTTTCATTCTGGGTTTGTTTTTATCAAATGGGTCCTGGCCAGCAAGTGGGGATAAAAGTGGGACTGTTTAACTCCAGGTGAAAAGGTGGAACTCAGCTCCTAAGTGGCTCCTGCTTGAAGCACTGTCTACCCCAATTAATTCTCACAGAAAAAAGGCAAATTCAGAAATGTCTTCAGATTTTTGAAATTCATACTGGGAAGTGGCTGAGGTAGGAAATATTGAGGCATTTAGTGCTTGTTGTGAATTATTACCAAGCAATCTTTGTCAGATTCACACCTCTAAACAATCAAAAGAAATCAAAGTCACAATGTGAGGGTTTCAGGAACAAATACAATTTTTCCATCAGGAAAAACTGTCTGATGGTTGTGGCTTTGACTTAGCTTAGGAATGCGACGTGATATCTAGCTTCTGTGCAGAGCGTTAAATGGAAAGTCTTGTCCGAGGAAGGGCCTGTCCCCTCGCAGCTGGCCTGGGCAGGCTGTCCCTAAATGAATATCACCACTTTGAACCTTTAAAGAAAACAGATACCCTACAACTGAAGATAATTTGGAAATTGGCATAACAGTTAAAAAAATAAATCCAATTGGACAGTCATTGTACAGCTCCTGCCAACTTCTGGTTTCTTGCCATAGAGAGTAATGATTCCTGTCAGTCACTTAGAAAAAGAATAGCTTCTAGAAAAGGCAAATTGTCATGACCTAAAAACAGCAACCCTGCATCAGCACATAAAAACTTATAGAAAGTTGGAAGTCTAAATTCAAATTCAGAAAGTTAATCTCTGCTCCAATATTGAAGCTATAATGAGCAACAAGCTCCTGCAAAAACACATATTAATCATTTTATTGGTTCTGCTGTAAAACAGGAAGAAAAGAAAACACAGTGTTGCATTCCCAGAGCAAATGATATATTGTTTTGTGACTGTATCTTCAAATTATTTCATCCAAATTTGTTCTATAATTTCTAAAAACCAAATATATTAAAAAAAAACAACAAAACAAAACCAGAAAGTGCAATGAGGAAAAGTAGCCATAAAGCCTATTTGAGATTCCATATTAATCGAAAATATTATAGTGGGCTTTAAGATGCTAAACAGTTCAGCATTTAGACTAATTTTACATGTCACATGTGTACAACAGTTACGGCTTAAATTTTTAAAAAGCCTCTGGGAGAGTAGGAGCTTGGTGAAGATACTAGGGAGTAGTGATGTGCTGTGGGTGTTTCGCAGCTCAATGGTAGAGGCATGAATGCCGAAGGGCTATGAAACCAGTGGAGAGATGTACTAGTAAGCTACCCTTCAAGTGGCTAAATTTTAGGCCTCTTAACACAAAACCTGAATTCATACACCCTGAGGTAAAGGGCAGGGGAAGAAGACAAGGAAAGTTCTTTACAACTCCATGGGAGGGGGATCTACCACCTTCTTACAAATCATTGACTACAATATAGCTCAAACACTTAATATAGAGTTCCAAAAAAAGAGTAACAATAAAGAGCATCAGCACAGGCCAAAGACAAAATTCTTTGCCAAGCTCTAAATTCTGTACAAATTTTGATTTAAGGTCTGAGAATTGATTTTTTTTTTTTAATCTCCAAATTATGACTATCAGCAAATTTAAGCAAATTCCACATCACACTATATTGGAATGTATACATTACCATTCCATTCCATTTCTTGTCAGGAGTGGCATTTAGAAAGGCCTCTTAGATTAGGGAATTGAATTTTCTTCCAGTAAAGACCTGGCATTCCCAATTCCAGAGAGTTC
This sequence comes from Pteronotus mesoamericanus, assembly GCF_021234165.1. Taxonomy (NCBI): domain Eukaryota; kingdom Metazoa; phylum Chordata; class Mammalia; order Chiroptera; family Mormoopidae; genus Pteronotus; species Pteronotus mesoamericanus. The sequence continues at coordinate 8,328,107 of NW_026555085.1, forward strand.
AGTGGTAGTAGAAGGATTGGGGAAATAGTGTTTTGATACCTCTACCCTCAAAAACAGTGTCCAAAGATTAAAGTACTAAGCTTGGATGTGTGATCTCATCATGAGAAATGGAATTGTGGGAAATCAAAGTTTTCAAATCATCTGAAATTAATAATCTCCCTGATGAAGGAGGTAGGATAGATAATTTCATCACCTTGCTCAAGGAGTTTCAGTGACCAGCCTGAGAAGGAGTCACACAACTAGTGCGAGATCCAGATATGAAGTCTTCAGAGTCCAAATTCCTTGTTCTGTTCCCGCTACCTGACTTTTGTAAATAAACACACAAACACAATCAGGAATACAGATGGGGGTGAACAGGGAAAGAACAGAATAAAAATCTATGTTACATCTGAGTAATTCTCAGATTTTAATTTTATTTTCCTACAGGTCTGGAAAATTGTTTGGTGACCACACTGTTCCAAGGGTGTCCAACCTTTTGGAGTCTCTGGGCCACAGTGGAAGAAGAATTGTTGTCTTGGGCCACACATGAAATACACTGTGACACATAATCACAAAAAAGTCTCATAATGTTTTAAGTAAATTTAAGATTTTGTATTGGGCCACATTCACAGCCATGCTGGGCGGCATGCAGCCCACGGGCCAAGGTTGGACACCCCTGGAACTTTAAACTTTTGTTTTAACCTATCTAAAGCTGTTTAAACTTCTGTTTTCATTTTGAATCCAAATGTAGTACATTTGTAGATCACATAATAAATGAAACTGTCAGGGATTAAGCAATGAATTGTTTTCACTAAATTTCAACATTTATTCCCCATCCAATTCAAATGACAGCTTTCAGAATGAGCACAGATTGAAAGATCATTTCTGAGCAATAAGAGAGGATTCCAGTGGGAGATCAATTTTGAATTCTGGTTCTTTGAAATTTTATGTTCACGACCAATTAATTCTAAGGTGTGTTTAACCTTCCTGATGCTGGTGCACAAGCCTGTTGTGCGTGAATCAGGATGAGGAGCAGACCAGCCGAAGTTCTTCCCGTATTCAGTCTGCACCATCTGAGATCACTCAGACGTATGATTTAAAAAAAAAAAAAAAAAGCTGCATTCTGCTTTCTTTTTAGAACTGATTTTTTCCCTTGAAAAAGAAGTCCCCCAAAACAGTTAACATAACCTAAAAGTAAGCTTTTTAGCTTATTCATACTTGAAGGCCATGATTTAAAATCATGGCATCTATACCATGAGTGAACGTGCTTCCCCGCAGTGGCCCCACAGATAGGAGCAGCCACCTTCTGTCATTGACAACTAGGAACGCCTCGCTCCAAGGCTGTCCCTGCCATGGCATTCTGCTTCGTTAAAGTAGCAATGAAGTCTGAGTGACAATGAAGCTTTCTATATTTTCCAACTTTTTATGTTCTAACATTCTTATTCCTTTTGCCCACTTTTTCTAATGCCCAAAAATTAAATGCACTGAAGATGAAACAATCCAAAGCTTTGTAATGCAGATAGGGAGATGAGCCCACCAGTTTGTTTTTCTTCTGCAGGTTGAAATAATTTTAAGACGACTTACTAGATTCACACCTTAGCCCTGTGTCAAGATAGTTGTGAGGGTTATTATGTCTTCAATTTAGCTTAACAAGAAAAATTTCTGAAAAACCATTTAACCTATCTCTACTCCCTAATTCTTAATATATAACATCCCAACAAAAATACCATCAGTCTCCTCCTGGGCTCCCATCCCTGTAATTTGACAAGTTGATAAAAAGCTAATTTGGAAGCGTATTCAAGCAAGAATACACCAGGAAACCTTGAAAAGGAGGAGTAGATATTAAAATATTTTTTAAAGCTTTTGTAAGTAAAATAAGGTGACAGCAGCATGTGTCTGCACAGCTCAAAGGAATGGAGTAGAAAATCCAAAATGTAGGCCCAAACTTCGTATGAAAATATATGCATATTATACCATAGAGTTAACATCTCAGAAAAGGGCCTGGACAAGACTGGATTTTTTTTTAACTTATAATTTATTGATTATGATATTACTGTTGTCCTGGTTTTCCCCCTTTGTCCCCCTCAGCACCCCTATTCCCTCAGGCAATTCCCCCACCATTGTTCATGTCCATGAGTCATTCGTATAAGATCTTTGGCTACTCCATTTCCTATACTATACTTTATATTCTAATGGCTATTCTGTAACTACCTATTTGTACTTTTTTTTTCTTTTTTTAAGATTTTATTTATTTCTAGAGAGAGTGAAAGGGAGGGAGAAAGAGAGGGAGAGAAACATCAATGTTTGGTTGCCACTCATACCCCAGCTGGGGACCTGGCATGTGCCCTGATAGGAAATCAAACCGGTGACCCTCTGATTCATAGGCCGACACTCAATCCACTGAGCCGCACTAGCCTGGCCCAATTGTACTTCTTAATCCTCTCACCTCTTCACCCATTCGCCCCACCCCAGTTCCCATCTGGCAACCTTCTGGTAACTAACTTCTTTTCTCTTGCTTTTAAGAGTCTCTCTTTATCTTTAACCTTTGGCCTTTTAATAAGTATTGGGGCGGGCCTCTTTATATCCATCATAGGGACTCTCTGTACTTACTGGACTTGCATGTCTACTTCCTTCATCAAATTAGGGAAGTTTTCTTTCACTATTTTTTGAGATAGATTTCCAATTTCTTGCTTTTTCTCTTCTCCTTCTGGCACCCCTATGAGGCTGTTTATACTACTCTCATTTTTTGGATTCTTTTTTCTTCTTGTTTTTCTTCATGGTTGTTTTTTGTTTCCTTATGTTCCAAATCATTGATTTGATTCTTGGCTTCACCCATTCTACTGTTCTTTCCTTGTAAATTGTTCTTTATTTAAATTAGTGCATCCTTCGTTTCTGACTGGGTCTTTTTTATGCTGCTGAGATCCTCACTAAGTTCCTTTAGCATCCCTATAAACAGAGTTTTGAACTCTGTCAGATTGCTTATCTCCATTTTGTTTAGCTCTTTTTCTGGAGTTTTGATCTGTTCTTTCATTTGGGCCATGTTTTCTTTGCTTCCTCATTTTGGCAGCCTCCCTGTGTTTGTTTCTAAGTATTAGGTAGAGCTGCTTTGACTCTGCATCTTGGTAGTGTGCCCTAACACAGTAGGCATCCTTAAGAGTCCAATGGAACAGCCTCCCTTATCACCCAAACTGGGCACTCGCGGTGCACTCTTTGTGTGGGCTGAGTACACCCTCCTCTTGTAGTTGATCCTTGGTTGCTGTTGGCAGATCAATAGGAGGGATTTACCCAGGCCAGTCACCTGCCAGGACTGGCTGTGACCACTGACCACCAACCTCCACCCTCTGTGGAGGATCAGCTGTGCAGGGGCAGGGTGGTGATGCTCCGAAGTGGTCCGTAGCTGTCCCCTGGGTGCATTGGCCCTGGGGTTTCCTGGGTGGTGAAGGCCAAGGTCAGCTTCCACCTGTGTTTTGCCTGGGACACCCTGCCTGAGCTGCAAAGCAATCTGAGATGGCTGCTACTTGTGCTGGGCCTTGAGATTCCCAGGTGAAGCCAAGCTTCAAGTCTAATCTGGCTGCCGCTAGCGCTCACTGAAGCCAGCTGTTGCTCGTTTGATAGGATTTAGGAGCCAAGACCAGCCATTCTGATGGAAAGGCAGCTTGGGTGTGCCCAAGAGCTGGGTGGCATAGAGTCTCTGTGGATCTCCAGGGTGGGTCACACAGTGTTCGCGAGGTTGATGGGGTCTCAGATATGGCTCTGTTGGGGGAGGGCTCAGTAAAGGGACAATGGCCTCTGCTCACCTTGATGCCAGACACTTCAGTCTCTCCCTGTACAGGGTTGGTGCCTTTCAAGACTTCCACCACAGTGCTGGAGCTCAGAGGAAGCGAGTTTGAGTAGGTGAGTCCGTGTGAGGGGTCCCCAAGAGAAACTACTTAGGGTACCATCAGCCTCCTCCATGGACTCAATCACCGCTGGTTTTCAGAGCCAGAGGTTGTGGGGACTTATCTTTCTGGCACTAGAAGGCAGTGTCTGGCACATAGATTAACTTACCAGACAAAGTGACTAATGCTGTCATTACAGGTACTATGCCAGCTATACATACATCAAACATTCATACAATACATAATGGCCCCAAAAGTTTCACCAAAGTTTAGGTGTTACATTTAATACCTCCTCTTTTTGTTCATGGTTATCTATCACCGAAGGAGACTTTAACAACTGAAAAAAATTGCCATTTGCAAAAACACCATCACTGCTATTCAATGCCTACTGTTTGTCAAGGTGCCTATTTTAAGTGGATTGTTTGATGATATGTTGTAATATCTTTCCTGCTATCTGGAATAGGAAGACATCTATAATTACTGGGGTCATCCAGAAACTATTATCTAGTTGGTTTTTTCTTTACAGCTCTCTTTTGTGTTCCATGGCATCTTAAAAATAATAGCTAACAGTGGCTCCACCAATAAATCTCACTAATTCTTTGAATAATAGAGGATGTAAGTCATAAGGCCCTGCTAATATGAATTCATCATTTTTCCCAACCATTTATTATTTTAAAAAAATTAAAAAAAAAAAACTTTCCTTAAACCTATATCCTTCCTTTGGCTACTGCCCTTTCTCTTTACTCTCCTTCACATCAATCTCCACCCTTCCTCTTGCCATTTATTCCCCAGTGTGCTACCATGGGTCTTCTGCACTCTCCATTCCACTGGACCTGATCAGGTATTTTTTTAGTCCTACTGACTGCTGAACATTCTTCTGCGACACCATTCTTTCCTTTTATTCTTCCTGCATCTTCCTATGATCTTCATCAGCTATTTTCTCTTTGATGCATGGTCCTCTTTATTTTGTCCCTTAAACACAGGTGCTATCCAAGAGACTCACCTGGCCTTCTCTTGTTTTTACTCTATATACCCATCCCAGGCAATCTCATCCACAATCATGACTTCAGCTACTATCCTGAAATTAAGAACACTGAAATTAAAATTACTAAGCTCCAGAGCCACACTTCCAACTGCTGACTGGATATTTCTCCTAGAAGGTTCTACAGACATTTTAAACCCCAAATATCTAACATAATAATAATCAACTCAATGCTCCTACCCCACACTTTTTTCCTTTTCCAACACAGCAAACATAGCAATGGCACCACTATCTACATCGGCACTTGCAGTAGGCAGAGCAACACTCCTCCTCCCAAAGATGTCCATGTCCCAATTTCTGGAACCTGTGAACAGATTAGGTTACTGGCAAAAAGGAATTAAGGTTGCTAATCAAGTGACCTTGAGATGGGAGCTCATCTGATTACCTAGGTGGGACCAATGTAATCACAAAGAGGAGGAAGGCAGAAATCCAGAGCCAGAGGGATGCAGTATGAGAAACAATCAACTAGCCTCTCCAGCTTTGAAGATGGAAGGGGACCATGAGTCAAAGAATGCAGGAAGCCTTTAGAGCTTGAAAAAGACAAAAAATTGGCTTGTCCCCTAGAGCCTCTGAAAGGGAACACAACACTGGTGACGCCTTGAATTTAGTCCAGTGAGACCTATTTCAGACTTCTGACTTCCAGAACTGTAAGAAAATAATTTGTGCTGGTGTGAGCCACAAAGTTCATGGTAACTTGTTACAGCAGCGTAGGAAACTAATCCAGCACCCCAGGCAGAAGCTGGAGAGTTACCCTCTGCTTCTAGTCAATTATCCCCTAAGTGTTACTGCATTTATCACCTAAATAACTTTTAAAGCCAATTCCTCTTCTTCATCCCCATTAATACAACCTCATCCCATTTTATCTAGACTATGATCACAGTTTCCTATTGGTATTTGTCTTTAGTTTGGTACTTCCACAACTTCATTCCTATCCATTGATATTTGGTGCCTGTCTGAGGCGGAGGGAAGGGAGGGGAGGGGACCGAAGGGAAGGAAAGCATCCCTCCCCTGATCATATTTCTTCAAATGGCTCTTCAATGACTTCAGGAATAAGTTGCAACACCAGAGTAGAACCTACAAAGCCCTATCAGAACAGAGATTGGCTATATGGTACATTGAAACATTGTGGGGGACTAAATATTGCTAGAATACAGAGAAATGGAAGAAAACTACACCGAACGGAATGCCACTGGGATGTGGGGAGCTTGGGGGAGGTTATTAAAGTCCCAAGAGCATTCTCAAGTGGCATAGATAGGTGCTGAATTGTCATCTAAGTAAGATCTATGCCTTTAACTAAGGAGCATGGCTGGGGAGGCTCTGCAATCTGGGACACAGTCCTCAGTGTCTCTAGTACTCCTAACAATTATTTCTGGGTACCAAATAACTAGTCTGCCCAAGACTCAGGAAATATGTTCTCTCATCCCCTATTATTCTGTGTGCACACCCAGGTTCTGTCCCTTGATCAAGTACCTTATCTAACTGTGGGCAGCAGGTACCCGCTCTCGACTCTTACACTGCTTGGGACACTTTGTTGTAGTATGTATCTCACTGAGATACAAGGTTTGATTGCTTTTTAGTTATTTTTATTTTTTGGTAATTTTGAGTACGTTTATTAAAGTTGGGGACAGTGAAACAAGGAAGGGCCTAGGATAGAAGAAGCAAACAGGAAAGCCTAAACAGAGATGCTTTGGCTCACTGAAAGTCAGAGAAAAGAGACCTTAAAAGACAGGCCTAGGACAAGCTGCTACTGCCCATTACTCCCCTGGTTGCAAGTCTTGTGGGGTCCCTTAGAGTTTAGGAGATAAATGCCTAGGGGGGAAGAAGAAGGAGATGGGGAAGGGAGAGGTGCAGCTGGTAGGGATGCGGGGGAGGTGATCTCTGGAGGGAGAGTATGCTGATTGTTTTTAAAATCTATTTCCTGTGTCTAGAATGTAATCTCTTTGAGGGTAAGTCTTTGCTTTATTCATCTCTGTGCCCTGGTACCTAATAAAGTATTCACAAATAACTGGTATTTAAACATTTGTTGAATAAACAAATAAGTATACAAATATAAGTTTTAGGTGTCTTTATAATTTTCCCATAATATAAGTAACATTTGTTTTGAGTACCTGATCATCACAGCTTATTTTTCTCCCAGAGGAAGATGTAAAAAAGGAAAAACCTTTAAAAAGTCATTTATCAGCTTTCTACCATGAGAAAGGAATGCAGCTGAACAACGTACCCTAGAACTCTTGTCTGCTATAATTGAGGAATATTTTTTTCTATTATCATTTATGTCTTCCCTTATGGCCCATAAAGAGTCAGATCTAACTGCATTGAAAATTTAAGGGAAAAATATAAAGGATCTTGATGAAACAAAAGTGTTGGTAAGAGGTGAGCATTCCAAGGGAAATAAATTACACAAAATCACTCTTTCTGACTCTAAGTATATAGAGAAATATGTTTAGGGTTGTATAACTACCATGTAAATGTGTTAAAACCCAGATACAGAAATTGGTCTAATTGTATGTAAGACTGTCTGTCCATTTACAAATCAGACAAGCTGGACTTACCTACGCAAGTGTATTCCGGTCCTTTCCTTCATTTCTACCACTCCTAAAACCTCCCACCCCTACCCTTAAAAAGAAGTGGAGGAAGGAGGTGGGAGCAGGAGAGAGTATATGTGTATTTGAGCAGAATGAGTAAGCTAGTGAGCTTCCTAGTTACTAGAGGAGATCCTTAGATCTGAAAATCCCCAAATGGAGTCTGAAATTTCCCAGGTCTCTCTAAAGTAATGATTTCCCTCTTTATGGTAGTATTTTTCAACATTCTTTTCATTTTCATCCCCCCTTAAGGAGCTTCTAGGGTTTTGTTTTTGTAACTGTGCCCCCCTCGCAATGAAATTTTAGTGGCACGACTATATATTTCTTTATGTACTGTGTATATATCTGTGCTCTATATGTAAAGAAAAAAAAAGTAAGTTCTTTTTGACCCCGAGAGCCAATTTTCACCCCTATGGGCTGATATCCCCCTGGATGAGAATGCATGGGTTAGAGGTTATGAATATGATATCCACTGTTCTTAAGCAAATTAGGCCAAAGATCACTAAACCCTTTCTTGTAAAATAGCTACGTGTTGCCCTGGTCAGGTAGCTCAGTTGGTCAGAGCACTATCCCCGTATGCCAAGGTTGCGGGTTCGATCAAGAGCAAGGGCACATATAACAACCAACCAATAAATGCATAAATAAGTGAAACAACAAAGCAGTGTTGTTTCTCTCTCTCTCATCAATAAAATAAATAAATAAATAAATAAAATAGCTATGTATTTACATTTAAGGAAAATAAATGAGATGAATTTCAAGCATGGAACTTACCTTTACTTAGGAATACTGCTAGTTTACTCTTTTAAAATGTATTGCATAATCTATTTAGGAGGCATTCCTATCTCTTCATATTTACTGAGACTGTACCTATTTGAGTCCCAATGTGATAAAGACCCAATGTCCTCTGTTCCCACTTTCATCATCCTGATGGCCTAAGGGGGATTCTGTTTGGGGGAGGTTATGAGTAGATATAATTTTTGCTTGTAATCTCTGTTTCCAAGAGGGATTATAAAAGAGAGTCAGGAAGCCTTTTCCATCTGCTAATTTTATTACCAATTCAGCCCCATCAGTGCTAGGGCAAGAGATTTCAAGCTCTTGAAGAATCCTAATTGAAATAATGAATGTATAAACAATATGTGGCATACCTAGAAAACAAAATATTATGGGCCATAAAAAGAAATAAAGTGCTTATGAGTATATGTATTATCAATGTAGCCAACATGGATAAACCTTGAAAACATGCCAAGTGAAAGGAGTCAATCACAAAAATACCACAATTTTATAATTTTATTTACATGAAATACTCAGCTTATGTAAATCTAGAGATATAGAAAGATTAGTGGTTGCCTGAGCCTAGAGGAAATGAAGAAATGGGAGGGTGATAGCTAGAGGGCATGGAGTTCCTTTCTGGGGTAATATAAATGTTCTAAAATTAATTGTGGTGATGGTTGCAAAACTGTGAATATACCTAAAAACATTAAATTGTACACTTTAAATGGGTGAATTATATAGCATTTGATTTATATCTCATTAAAGTTGTTACCATAAACGGTCATGTTTATAATTCAGAAATGGCTGAATATCACATTTGAGACCCTCTGGTTAGTCCTTTGTACTTGGTCTGAAATTTTAAATTCATGGTGATTAAAAGAATCAGAGTATGATCTAGTTCATAAAGAAGAGAAAATGTTCATTTTCAAGGACTCTAAACTACTGGCTTAGAATTATTTAGAGACAACCTTTTAATACTTTTAATGGTGCTCAAAGTAAGCTTCCTCTCTAACAAACTAAATGCCCAACAACGAGGTAATATAAATAAATTACACTAGACCTCTTGAAATAGTTAAAACTGATTTATCCCAAGGCACTCATAAATCTACAAATTCTGAAAAACCTCTGACGATATCTCATTTCCTTGACAAATAAATAAAACTGGAAAAAAAAATCCTTTTAAGCTTTCAATTATTTTATAAGTAGGAGACTATGACTATTTATAAGACTAATACAGCCAATTTCGCCACTAAAATGAACATTCTTTTGTATCATTACTATATGACTCTATTAGGGTATTTTTCTTTAATAATTGTGTAAGAGTTCCTGGCACACAAGCACCAGTAAAAAACAAGACAGTGCTCAAAGGCTATATTGGGCAGCGACTATGCTCACTCACTAGCTACAAAACTTATTTGGCACCTTGGGGAACAGCAGCAGTGACCCAAATCTGTGCCTCGGTAAAATTCTTGGATCATGGACCTTTGTGAACGCTTCTGACTTGTTATATCCAAGATTACTAAGAAATCAATGGTAGATTTTTACCAAAAAGATGGGGTACCATGCAACCATTAGAAATAGTACCTGTGACAGCTACATGGAAAAGGTTTAATAAATAATGTTACATAAGAAAAGAAGCACAAAATTTTAAAATTACCTTATGTCTGTTGAATAAGGTAAAAAAAAAAGTTGCAGTTTTAAGATTGGATGAAACTTTTCAGGTTCTTATTTCCTTTTTGATGTCTTAATAAGTATTTAACAATAAAAATGAGAAAACATTTACAGTTTTTGAAGGCAAGATTATAAATGGAAAGATTTTTTTGGATACATTTGTTTTTGAACATATGTTTTGGTTTTAAATTTTATTCTTATCTTTTAACAATTTCCTTTGTACATATATATGCCCTACATTGCTATAGATGAGGCCGCTCATCTCAAAGATGGCTGCTTCTGCCCATGGAGCAAAGGATGTAAGCAGTTTATAACACAGCCAATTATGACAATGCTGCTACATGTTTAACATTTGTATCCACAACCAGTAAATGGATGAAAAGTAGACACCGCTAAATTTCAAGATGACATCAAACAGTAAAGCATTAGCTAGACCCTAGAAGTTCTGGCTAAAGCTAAATTGTCAATGGAGGTGACTAGATTAACAGCTGAAGGAGAAGCCACAGAGAGTAGATTCCTCGAACAGACTGCCTAAGGTCAGACAGGGACGACATCTGACATTCTCAGAGGCAGATCAAGAAAGTAAAAACAGCAGTCTCCAACCATAGAAGTTTACACCACAAAGTCAGGAAATCAAGACAGACCAATTTAAGAAGCAGAAGCAACAGAGTGTCACAAATAATGGGAAGACAAAGAAACACGCCCCAGTTGAAGAGAGAGGAGGAATCCCCAGAAAGAGAACCAAATGAAATAGAGGCAAGTAAAGTAACAGATATTGAGTTCAATACAATGGTTCTAAGGAAGCTCAATGAGCTCAGCGAGCTCAGAGAGAATTACTAAAAACTACACAGAAACTATGAGGAACTTAGTGCAAATTATATCAGCATGAAAAAGGACACAGAAACTATCAACAAGAGACAAGAGGAAATAAGAATACAACTTCTAAACTGAAGAACACAGTAGAAGGAATCAAAAGCAGGCTAGATGAAGCAGAGGATCGAATCAGTAAGCTGGAGTATAAGGCAGAAAAAGGCTCCCAGTAAAAGCAAGAAAATGAAAAAAAAGACGCAAAAAGAATGAAGAGGTGTTTAGGGAAATGCAGGACAATCTGAAACGTAATAATATCTGTATAATAGGGATGCCAGAAGGAGAAGAGGATGAGAAAGAGATAGAGAACCTGTTTGAAAAAGTCAGGATGGAAAACTTCTCTAACTGGAGTAGAGAAAAAGTCACACAAGTCCAGGAAGCAGAGAGGGTCCCATTCAAGAGGAACCCAATGAGGCCCACTCCAAGACACATCATCGTTAAAATGGCAAATATCAAAGACAAACAGAGAATCCTAAAGGCATCAAGGGAGAAGCAGGTAGTAACATATAAGGGAGCCCCGGTACGTCCAGCAGCTGACTTCTCAACAGAAACACTGCAAGCCAGAAGGGAGTGGCATGAAATATTCCAAGTCATGAAAAGCAAAGGCCCGCAACCAAGACGGTTCTATCCAGCAAGGCTCTCAATTAAAATGAAAAGTGAAATAAGGAGTTTCCCAGACAAAAGAAGGCTAAAAGAATACACTTCCACCAAACCAGCATTGCAAAATATGCTAAAGGGACTGCTTTAAGATGAAGAAAAAGAGTCTGTGAATACCCAGTTCCTTTCACAGTCACCAATACTTGACATTACCAATATTTTTAATCCTTATTAATATGACTGTGACAATGATGTGTTATTTTAATTGTCACTTTATTATTTGTTGAAACTAAACCTGTTTTTGTATATTTCTTGCCTATTTCTATTGTTTTTAAAAAGCTTTAAATGACTTTTTGGTATTCTTTATCCATTTATTGATTAAATGTTTGTAGAATTTGTTCCCTAAAAAAACAAACCTATTAACTCTTTTTTAGATGTGTGGCAAATACTTTCCCATTCTATTACTTGTCCTTTAACTTTTTTTATATGTATATTACTATATAGTCTTAAATGTTTAATATAGCCACATTGTCAATATTTTACTTTATTGCTTCTGGGTTTGAATATTTTACTTCAGGGTAAGAAAAATATTAGTTTGTATTTTCTCCTAAAACTAATATTTTTAAATATTTTATAATTGACTTTAACATTTAAAAAAATAAATAAAATGAATCTGCATTTAAAAAAGAAAGAAGGAAATCCTACCTTTTGTTAAATAAATAAATTGTCAATGGATTAAGTAATTAAGTTTATTATGACAAGTACAGGATACATCCATAAAGCCAAAGAAAAAACAAAAGGAATGGAAATGGGGAGTGCAAATATTAAAGTACAGAAGGCTTGGCCAAAAATAGGCATGTTTGCCTCTGAAAATAATGATCAGTTGTTCTCAGTTTCCATTAAGGATCAACAGTAATGGGCCAAGAATGCAGCATGAGGGACCTGAGATTACTAATTATGAAATGACTCTTCAATTGGCTAAACAGAAAAACCACTGGCATCAAATACCATTGTAAAACTTCCTCTCAAGTTAATGTTCTAAATCAGAGGTTTTCAGTGGGGGTGGTACCACTCTAGGAGTCAGTCTGGATATCTATCAGAGCACTTTTATGTTCAGGTCTAATCCTTTCTTGTCTTCTTTAAACCACAGCTAGAGCATAATATTGATTTAGTCAAACCCCCTTTTACATTGTAATATAATCAACATACAAAAAAATGGATAAAGGTACAACTTAGCAAACAGTTATAAAATGAACCCCTACCAGCATCTCAAAGCCTCTCAAGTGCCCCTTCCTGATAAGTCTTGATAGCTAATAAAGCTAGTCTTCCCACCCTGTTCACCTTCTTAAGTGACTTGGTTATTTTTGACCCTTGTACTTTTTAATAAAACTTTAGAATCAGCATATTAAATTCCACTAAAAAAACAGCTGAGGTTACATTGATTTAACAACTATTATTTTTGTGGATGGGTCATACTTTCTACAAATTTTATTTCAGGATGGTAAAGGTCTGAAATAATACTTATTATAAATAATACATCTTATAAAAAGGGAATATTCTAAATAAAAGAAGAAGGTGGCACTATTCCCTACTGAACAGAGATTAATATTCTAAGACTAGATCTTCTGTAAACAGCAAAATTCACTCAAGATGGTCACTGAGACTATCCCATTTGAAAACCTTTCCCAGATGTCATGACTTGCCCACCTAATTATTAACACAGAGATTCTTAGGCATAGGTATATCTTAATATCCTGTAGGGGTTTAAGTGATTTTATAAAAATCCATTAACTACTCTCAAGATAACCAAGGACTTACACACTAATGCCAAACAGGTCATTATAAATAAACTTTTCGTTTTTATTCCAGCAATTAAAGCCAAAAGTTTAAAAAAAAACATGAAATTCATCAGGTCAAAGGATAATAATATTGGGATTCTGTAGATAAATCATATAATAAAAAATGATAAATCAGATAAAAAATAATGTTTTGGAATCTTAAAAATTTAATCCAGATCTGTTGGCCTATTCATCCATGATGAAGAAATGATCATATTTTTCAATAGTTCAGGTTCATGCCTTGTTTAGCACTTTCACTTATTGGCTGAGTGACCTTGGACAAATTACTTGACCTTTCAGAAACTTGGTTTCCCTATCTGTAAAATAGAAATATACTGACATTCAACTTTTTGCACGTATTACTAGAGAGGAGTATGCAAAGCATCTAGGAGCTAGGTGCCTAAAAGGAACTAAGCAAGTGGTGGTCATTAGTATTATTTTTATTTTCATTGATGAACATATGAATGAGCTGATTAGTTTCAGAGGCATTTGCTCCATAGGTTTTTTCTTCTAATTGGGGAATGAAGATCTTTGTCTTCTTTAAAAAAGCTTCAAGCATCAGAAGCAGATGACACAGTTCATTCAAAATTCATCCCACAAGGTCATACTGTCTATTCGGTTTATAAAGAAGGAATTCTGAAGCAGTTGAGAAATTTTCTGTCATACAGAAAAAATGTAATATTGCCCCAAATTTGGTTCGATGACAATGCTCCAGCCCATTGTAAGTTTTCTGTCAATTGTGGATCGCATACGCTAGGTAGATTTCCCATCCTACTAAGCTTGAATCTGAGTTACAAAAGTTTCCAAAAGTTCATCTGTTTTCAAAATATAGGTATTTTCTACTGGAAATATTCAGAAGAATATACTAGAAAACAGTATGATGTCATAGAAAAATCAATTAACTATGGCTAAGAGAAATGGGTTTTCATTCTATTTCTAACACTTGTAACACTGATGTGACATTGGGCAGTATGTCTAATTTCTACAGGTTTCAAAATGAGAAGGATGGCTTACTTTCAAGATGCAAGATTCTATGTGAAACATACACCAGGGTAGGTGAATAAGAGACTGAGTTTCCGATTGCCTCTTGTAATCACATTGTATTTAACAGTAAACCCAGCCCAGAACTTCAATCTGATACAATTGTTGATGCCTTTATTTTTAAAAGGATCAGCATGGACCTCCAGGAAGAGAGAAAGGACTGTCTAAAGCTGCTTCACATCTGTTTTTTAAATTTATTTTTATTTTTAAATCGTGTTTATTCTATTACAGTTGTTCCAATTTTCTCCCTTTGCCCTCCTCCACCCCTCCCCAGCCCCCGCTCCCACGGTCAATTCCTACTCTGTTGTCCATGTCCATAGGTCATTCATACATGTTCACATCTATTTCTGAGTGTTGCAAGAAATAAGAAAGAATGTCTGATGTGGTACAATGTCTGGACTAGGAGACAGAACCATCCAGCCTTCAACACTCCTTTAACTGCCTGAAACGAAGTTTCATTTCCTGGTCTCCCCAGATTCCCAGGTGAAGCCTCTCTGTGCTCTGTATCCTACAGCTTAGGCAGGCATGACTTTTCTGCCTCTAGAGTAGCATCATGGTGCTCATACTGACCAACCTGGGACACATCAGTAATTGTTATACTTCAATCCTTTATGTGCCTATTAAAATTACCTGAGGAGCTTTAAAAAAAATAGTAATGGCAGGCCCAACCCAGACCCATTTAGTCAGACTCTCCATAAGGTGGGATCTAGGCACTGGACTTTTGTTAAAGCACCCCAAATAATTCCAGTATATAGCTGGAGCTGAGGAGAGTACGCGCCAGGGGAGCAAGGGCAACCACATACTGCAAGGGCTAACCAACCACAGACAAGACACCTCTCTAGAAGACAGAAGAGGGAGTCCCAGCACCTAGAAGTACTAGAGTTTTGTTTTTCTAACCTGTGTGTCAAAGTATTTGTGTGGTGTTTGTTTATGAGTGCACAAAACAATTGGATTATATTAGTATCAAGAAAAACTGTCAACAGTAAAGATAATTACAGGTAACAAAGGATTAACAAAAAGAAGAGAAAACACCCAAAGATCTACTTTCACGTATAAAAGAAATGCTACTGCATTCTCCAGGTCATCTGTTCTCTATTTGATAATTAAAATACAGCACAATAATGATAAACTTCATTATTATGGTTTTGTGTTAACTAGAGTAAGTTTTATTTGATTACAAGATTAAACTTTTCCTGTACACTTAACCTTCATAGTTTGTTACTCCAGAACAGTGTAATGTTTAAGGGAACATTGCTTCTGGGCACTGGAAAGTGTTAATGTCCAACATTTGCATAAGTGAAGGTACTTTTCTATATTTGCATAAAGAGGGGTAACCGGGCCCCTTTGAAGGTATGAGGAACAAAGAACAACTACTCCCAAGGTTAGAGGTTCTGGGAAGGGTGCTTTGCTGAGGGTAGGAGGGGTGAGGGTTCAGCAAAACTACAAAGACTGAAATGTGTTCCTTACATTTAAACATCAAGATGTGCATAGAGGACTTTTGTAAAGGGGGCAACAGGACCCAACTAACAGCAAAAGAGCATCTCTAGCAGGATCTGGGATGGAGGTGCAGATCTAAAGACATTCTTTTAGCATACTATATGGAGCTTGAGTCAAGGCATGAGCCGTGACTCATTTCTCTTTGTTTTCCCATGTATTCCCAACACCAAGAACAGAATTTGACACAAAGCTTTTGATAAATACCAGGGAATGGATGGCTCCCAAATGACTGTTGAATAATACAGCTTATCCAGTCATTCAGATGATATATTCATTTGACTCTGTTATCTACTGCATTAGTTCTCTCCATGTACCTATTACGCTTTTCTTTAGGTTTCTGAATATCACTGGTCAGGATAGTGCCAAAAACCTCCTATGATCCTCCACTAGAAACCTTATGGGGGTCACTGATTCAAGAACCAACACTGAACATAATTGCACCATCTTGTCAAGAGCCTTGCACACACAGGTACTGGCACTTAAATGTTAGCTCATCCTTCGAATACAAGCCATGAGAAACTCCACCAGATACTTTGCTGAAATTAAGATACACTGTATCTATACCATTGCCCTGATTTTCCAAGGAAACTCTAAAAGAAAATCCATTTATTTGGGAATGACTTATTTTTAGACAACTCTAATTAATTACTAGAACTATGTATTTTCCCCTACACGCTCATTCATAAACCATAAGGTTAATCACTAATCACTAGTTCTAAAATTTTGCCAGGGATAAAAATCAGGCCTACTGTTATCTGTATATAAAATTTCCCCATTGCGGGGGAAAATCACCTGTAGTATTAGCTTTCTGGTTAGAAATAATGGTGAATAAAAATTTCAAAATCAGATCTGAAAGTTCTCTGGGCTGTAATGTGACAGAACATAGAGATCAGACTAATCTAAAGCAGCAGACACTTCTTTACTCTTCCTTTGATCCTCTTGCCAACCCACGGCTTCAATTCCTTCATAAACATTGTTTGTTTTTCCCTTTCCTATCTTAAGTCCAAACTCCCTACTGAAGAAAACAGAAGGAAGTTAGATTTAATAATTCTGTTTATCATTGGTAGCAAATAGTATCAGAATATCTTTGCTACCTGAGGATGATCCCTTCCTTATTGTTGAGAATGTAATGGGTTGGCCAAAAGGTTTGTTTCCTTCCATAAAATGGCTCTAGTAGCACTTAGTTGTCTTTAACTTTATTCAAAACAATTTTGTTACATTGTATTGTGACAGCTGTCATATCCTGAATTTAAAAACAAATTATCAAAATTGGTGATTTCTGTGTAGCTATTTTAATATTGAGGATGGAAGAAAATACTCAACGTTCTTGGCATATTATGCTTTATTATTTCAAGAAAGGTAAAAACACAACTGAAACACACACAAAAAGATTTGTGCAGTGTATGGAGAGGGTGCTTTGACTGATCAAATGTGTCGAAAGTGGCTTGAGAAATTTCAAGATGGAGGTTCCTCGCTGGATGATACTCCATGGTCAGGTAGGCCAGTTGAAGTTGATAGTGATCAAACAGAAACACTAATTGAGAACAATCAACATTACACCACGCACGCGATAGCTGATATACTCAAAATATCCAAATCAATGAAAGTTATTGGTGAAAATTAAAAATGCACCTTTTATCTTACATAAAAAACTAAACAGAGTTTTTGGCCAACCCAATAGCTTGGAATTTTTTTTTTAAATCAATTTTGCTTGCCTACAGCACTTGTCTAGATCTTCAACTCATTGTGAATTCTTCAACTCTTTCCCTCTCTCTCTTGCACTTCACCTTATGCTTCATTTTAAAACCTATGCTATTAAATAGAAATGACTATCTTTCCATTCCCAAATCTACCATCATACTCTTGGCTATCTCCATACTCTGCCTTGCCTCCGTTTACAATGGAAGAAGTATCCCTGTTTCCCTTCAATGTCTCTCCTGGATAATATCCTTTTTTTGACTACTTAGGGACTTTGTTCTTATAATTTTTCCCTTTCTCTCATATCATAAAATTGTCCCTCTCTACTGAATCATTCCAATTAACATAAAAATGTGTTCTAATACTCCATATTAAAATAGAAGTCCCATCTCCTAACCCCCATCCCTCTCTGGTTAAGACCCCATTTCTTACCAGCCCATTCCCCCCATCAACTCCAGTAAAGATTTCATTCCCACCATTTCATGGACAAGGCTCTTGCTAAGGTTTCCATCAGCTTACCCTTTGCAAAATCCAATGGTCAGGTCTGCCCCTGTCCTTACTCTGACTTTACTTTCAATATCATTTGATATAGTCAGTTTTCATCTTTTAACATTTTCTACACTTTACTTCCATGATGCCATATCCTTCAAGTTTCTCTCCTGTCTCTTTACAGCTCCATCTGCTGCCTCTGCCTCCTCTTGACCTCTATATATTGGAGGGCCCATTTCCCAGTTCTTGCCTCCTTTTGTCTTCTCTCTCCACAGGTAATCTCATCTAGTCCTGTAGTTTTAAATACTGACCTATATGCTGATACTATCAAGGTTTATCTCTAATCCTTACTTCTGTCCTATTCCAGGCATATATATAGCCTATTATCCTATTAACATCTCACTTCAATATATACTATTACTACTATTTTTGATGATAATATTAACAGCAACAGTAGCAACAGCAGCAGCTAACATTTACTGAGAACTTAGTATGTGTTCAATCTTGCTTTAAGTGCTTCAGGGTATTAATTCATTTAATTTTTACATCAACCATATTACACATGTGCTATTACCATCCACATTTTACAGATGAGGATAATGAGACAATCTGTTCAATATTTCTTAGCCAATAAGTGTCAGAACTATGTATTTCAAAATTAACATGGATAAAACAAAACCCTTGGTTCCCATCCCTCGAACCTGCTCTTTCCGACGGTCCTGCTCCCATATCAAGCATCCACTTGCCCAGACCAAGTTCTCTCTTCCCCTCTCTGTATCTACTCCATCAACAAATTGTGAATATACCTGAATCTCACCATAGCTCTCTATTCCTATACTAGGACCCAACGCCCAGCTGCCATCACTTCTCTTCTAGGCCATGGTCTCTCTGCTTCTACGCTTGTCTAAAGCCCACTGCAACAAGAATAAAACAATTTTTTTTTAAGTTTTTAAAAAGTTACTTAGGATCTTCTAATGGCATCCCATCTCACTGAGAAAAAACAAATAGCCCAGAGGCCCCTACAGGACCAGGGTCCCAGCCATACCTCCAGCTTTACCACCACCCTCCCTCTTGCGGCACCAGCCTTCCTTCTGGCCCCTGAACACACCGAGCTCCTCCTAACCTGCAACTGTTCAAGTGCTGCTGCCTGGAATGCTTCCCCTAAAATTTTTATTTACCTGATTCTCTCCCATTTAAGCTTCACTTCAAATTTAATCTTCTCTGACCGCCCAATTTAAAGTTTCCTATTCTCCAACCATATTTTATTTTCTTCTGGTATACATCATATTTTGAAACTGCCATTTTTATTTAACTGTTTGTTTATTGTATTTCTTCCCTCTGCCATAAAATATAAGCTCCACAACAACAGGGACCATATATGATGGGTTCATTGCTGTGTATCCTCAGTGACTAGAATAGTGAGTGCCAGGCATTCAATCAATATTTGCTGAATGAGTGCATCCAAATTCAAATAGTTTTCTCTTATGCTCTCTACCCAGTAACAGTCTGCATTTAGAAAGTCTATGATTACACATGAAATTTTGTTTTTGTTGTTTCATGTATGTATGTATGTATGTTTATACATATATAGATATATTGATATATAAATATAGGTAACTTTATTGATATCCATAGATATCAATATGTCAATATAGAAAAGGATATAGCTATAGAGACATATATAAGTATATAGGAGTAATATCAATATATCTCCACATGGAAACTTTTAGAGAATAAGAAATATGCTTTTATTCTAGAAATAAAAGTTGTAGGAATATATATAATGCATAATACAATTTGACTTGGTTTGTCACAGCTAAGGGAACATGTTCCCATGGCTCACTCTTAGCCCAGAGAAAACTACTACCTCATGTTGTTTACACAATTTTCCTTTCAGTCTTTCACAAGCACAAGACACAGATGACTATTAAATTTGATCTTAGAGAAAGAATGATTAAAAATTTGTTCTTTAAAAAAATCTAGAACACACTAAAAAAACAAAAACAACTCTCTAATAATACATTGAGGCATAAGAGTATTCTGGTATAACCATTTATCTACGGGAATGTTCAATATTAACATTCAGAATATAAAGCTAACAATTTGGAGCAAAATCATTAAATGCCATAAATCTCTTAAGTATCTTGAAACTGAAAGTTATATAGAATCACTGCCTAGTACTGTTAAGTAGATAAATAGGACATAGCATTTTATTATAGGTAAAAAGCAAGGCTCAGATTGAAAGATTCCTGCAACAGCTAATAGAAGCACCAGAGTGAGGAACATTCCATTTTCCCATCTTAAATCCAAATCTCCCGCTTGTTTTCTTCCAAATATTTTAGTGTCTAACACTGGAAAAAAAAAAAAGCTAAGAAATCTTCAACAATGAAACTAATGAAGCAATAATAGCCATCCAAATTCTAATTTGGATATATGTTAACATCAGCATTCTCATTCTTTGAATTTTTCATTAAAGATTAAAAAAAAAAGAAAGATGTGGGAAGATAGGTTTGGATGCCTCATTCTCTAGCCCTGCATTGTTTCCTCGGCAAGAACCAGAATCCCTGTCTGTCTGAGTTATCTGTCGGCATTATTCAGTCACAGAGAGCCCCTTTCTCTGTGTCTGTAACAGGAAGTGCTATAAATTACAAGCCTAAATGATGCTAGTTGTAGTCATAAGACTATGCATATATGTACTACTACTGGAGCATGTGGATTTTCCCCTGACTTCTTGTGATACACAAAGCAAGCAAGTTTCTCCTGAAGATGAAGAATCAAACATGGTATCAAAAAGGGCTAAGTCAGTTATAATGTATTCTATATCACTGATTTTCATCCAGGGTGCTGCAAGAATTTTTAAAACATGCAATACCTCACAATTCAGTCAGCAGCACTGACCTCTTTTCCCTCAGACTGTCAAATGAAAAAATGACAACAGTCAACACAACAATAGCTGTCTGATGTAAATAAATCAAAATTAAATCTATTTTTTGTCAGACTGGCAAAACATATAGTACATTTTTTGTGCACCACAGAATTTTAGTAATTAGTTTATGTCTGCCATGGGATGAAAAAGGTTAGAAATCTGCTAAAAAGAAAAAGTGTAAAAATAATCTCTTTTTCTGGACTTATTGTTATTTCTTTAAAAAAGACTGACAACTTGAGAAGGACTGTGGAAACTGTAATACCCTTTCAACGTCTTCTGATGCAGTTATTTTTTAAATTTTATATCCAAGACATATCTGTCTTACTTTGCAATGCTTATCAAGTGAAAATTCTAGGCTTTCTGCTCAGTATATAGTTCACATAAAAAAGCTATCTTAATTATTATACCTTAATAATAATTAAGGGGGAAAGATCATACTACTAAAATGTACAAGATTAACCTAGAATACAATTTTAAAGCAAGGGAGAGTGTTCAAATGGGAGCTCTGCATTTAAGGTTTGAAAAGTCCAGCAATTGAATTTCTCCTCCGGGTGGGAGATGGGAAGAGAAGGGAAAAGGAAGCAGAAAAGGCAAAGGGAAGTTTGAAGGATTTTGAACTTTACCCTGTGTTGAAGGGTGACATGTCAGACCCTAGGCTCAGATTTTATGCAATTTTTTCAAGGTTGATGAATGTTGGAGCAAGAATTCTAATTTAAATCTCCCCTCACCCCCTCCACACACACCCTGGGCTCCAAAGCCCAGTGATCGATGGGGAGAGAAGGGAGGACATCTTTACCTACAACAGCAGCACTGACTATCAAGTTCTGAAACACTTATAGAAAGAATATGACTTTAAGAAGGTTACTACTCTTTTACATGTATACGGCAATTTAGTACATAAACAAACTGTTTTTGCATACCTTGGAGTCAAAAAGCTTGGGTAGCAGAGAAGGAGTTGAGGTGGGGAGATGATGATCACTATATGAGGTACACACTGGGAGCCAACATCCTTTCAGAATTAAGATAGCAAGCAGATAACTTCATTTCTTAAGGCAGGAATACAGAAGTGATGAACAGGACTTGAGTTCAGAAGGGAGTAAGTAAAAAGCAGTACACAAAGTATCACCCATGTACTACCAAGAGGACATTTTCAAATATATACATTCCTAGGAAATGAACTGTTTGGTCATTCAGTCCTCAGTTAGATGAACAGTTTCTCTTCTCTGAAAACTATAAAGGAAAAGAAAGAGTTCACTTTTCAATTTTAAGTATGTTTATTGAGCACCTACTACATAACAGGTTTGGTTTTAGATCCTGGGGAGCTTTATTTTCATGAGAATGAGGGAGAGGCAGCAAACAAATAAGACAAAATGAATTAGTAAAATATATGTGGTATGTGGTGATTGGTATGGAGAAAAATAAAACAGTGACAAAGGATAGGCACTGGCAATTTTAAAAAGGATAGTCGGCAACGGTCATACTGAGAAAATGACATGACTGCAGACCTGAAGGAGGTGAGGAAATGAGCCATAAAGAAACCAGAGGAAAAAAGGTCCCAACAGAGGGAAGGGCAACTTCAAGGTCCTGAGGCAAAAGTATGCTTTGTGTGTTCAAGGAAGAGCAACAAGATCAGCGTGGCTGGAGTGGAGAAAACAAGAAAAAGAGTAGTGAAAAAGGGAGTCCAGGAGGTAACAGGGCACCAGATATGTGGGGTCTTAGAGGCCACTATAAGAAGTGTGACTTTTCACTAAGATGGGATGGGAAATCACTGGAGACCAGGCTAGGAGTGTTATGAGCAGTGGCATGATCAGACATTTTTAAAGGACCAGTTGATGATCCTTTGGTTATTAGGTTGAGAAAAGGCTCTTGGAGGCAAGAGTAGAAGCTCAGTTACTGGGCTATTGTAATAGCTGAGCAGGAGATAGGTGTTGAATAGAGGTTGCCGGGGTGGTGGCTGGGGGTAGTGGAGATGGTCAGAAAAGATCATGTTCTGGAAATATTCTGAAGGTAAAACTAATAGGACTTACTGACAGATGATGCCAATGTTTTTGGCCTGAACCAAAAGATGAGGTTGCCATTTACCAAACTATGGAAGACTACAGGCTAAGGGGAATTTTAGAGGCCGGCTCAGGAGTGTGACATTTCAGATGTCAATTAGACATTAAAGTAATTCAAGGTGTCAAGAAGGCAGCTGAATCTATGAGCCTGGAGTTCAAGGAAGATGTCTAGGCTGGATATATAAATTTGGAAGTCTTCAGCCTAGAAATGGCTTAAAGCCCTTGAGCCTGAATGAGATCACCAAGTGTGAGCCTGAGTATAAATAGAGAAGAAAAGTGAGTCACAGACAGAGGCCAGGACATTCAATTTTAGAGGTCAGGGAGACAAGGAGGAACTGGCAACACACACACAAAGTAGGAGCAGTCAGTGAGGAGGGAAGAAAACCAGGAAGAGTAGTGTCCTGGAGTTAAGTAAATGAAGTGTTTCAAGGAGCAGGGTCTGATCAACAGAATCAAACGCTACTGGCAGGCAAAGGAGGACTGGACTCAGAACAGACCACTGGGCTTGGCCTTATAGAAATAACTGGTGACTTGACAAGGGCAAGACGCAGCTATAGTATGAGGGGCGGCCTATTTGGGATAGACTTAAGAGAGGAGGCCAGCTTCTGTACACCTCTCTGAATACCTCTGGGAAATATCAAATATTCTCATACAAGGTATCTAAATTCCTCCCATCAAGTTCCTTCCAAAATGTAAAAAAAGCAAGCAACATTAATGTTAATGAAATGTTCAATGTGTATTATAGCTAATGTATTACTTTTGGGTATGTCATTTATGGCATAATAGACATACTTTTACTGTGCTCATTGTCTACTTTGTAGTGCATTAGGGTCTTCTGTATCACATATACTGATTAAAGATTTAGGCATATTTTATAAAACTTTTAAAGGAGAGACAATGTGATATAAATAGAACACTGATCAGGGAGCAAGGAGATCTGGGTTCCAGTGATGGTTCTGCCTTCAACTAGCTATATAAAATTTGGAAATTATTATTACCTATTGGCTGCTTTTATTAACTGTAAAATGAGTGGGTTATACCAGATCATTTTTAAGTTCTTTGGACTCCTAAAGTCATAGAAATTTTAGCAATTTTAAGAGCTTAAATGTTTTATTTGTATCTTTACAAATTTATCAGTAGCCAAGTCTAGAATTTTTTTTATACTGGCTTCTAAGCTAGCAAATTTATACTTACAGTTTGCTTACAGAAAACTCTAATACATTTTATCATAGAATTTCCAGAAACATCCTGTGGAGAAGTAGAAGAGCTGGGTGGCTGCCTATGAAGGCAATAAAGAAAATTATAACCCTAAGGGTAAAAACCACTATTCTACAGCATTCATGGTTAACACTAAGGTAAAAGAGGCACCTCCTGAGGAGCACTGAATGCTGTTGGACCCAACCCCAGGCCCCAAGTGCTACCAGGCTGCCCAAAGCTCAAAGGGGCCATTGGGTGCTATTGGTTCCTCTGGATGTATCAAGCCTCTCCCATTTCTCTACTAATGGACACAATGTTTTAGGGAGAAAAGAGCTTTCTGAATACAGAATACTATATTAGATGTATGAAAACCTATCCTCTCCCTGTTCTAAGCATTTTACATACTTTACATACTAGGATATATAAGGAAGGCAACAATACATACTAGGAGATATAAGGAAGGCAACAATAGGAAACATTTATAGAGCTTTTACTATGTATCAGGTACTATTCTAAGTTCTTTACATTATTCCTGACAACAGCTATGAAGTAGATGTTAAAAACAGTCTATTTTTACATATGGCGTAAACACCAGTTAAAGCCATAGAGTTACACAACCTAAAGATACAGAGCTATAATGTGCAGAGTGAGGAGATAACCCAGTCTGGTTCCAGCATCACTCTCCTAAGTTCAAAGGTTCCTTCCCCAAATTCCTCAGAGAAAATGAAAGTTCCTATTTTAAGGGTCCAGGCAAAACCATACAAGAAATACTGGCTCCCCAATACAGGAATGTATGGAGATACATATAACAAATTTGTGACACCTTCATAATGCTGGTGTTGGGGGGACAGGGTTTGTTAAGAGTCAACTATTATTTTGTGGAAACAAGATTTAGTTGGTAATAAACCCGAATTCATATAGTAACAGAGTCTTGCTTTATCTACATATAAAATAAAAACATACGTACTGAGTGCCTAGAGAGAAAGAAGACACCCATGCTAATATGATGCCATCAGAGGCTTTACCCTGCCAGTGCTGCTCAGCAACAGATTTCCTTCCTAGGAGGAGGGAAAGCTGGAGGGAGTGATGCAGAATAGTCTCACTTGTGATGTTGAATATAGAAGTAGCAACGCTTTTCTTTGAAGAAACAAAACATTGTAAGGAACTCAAGTTGGATAGAATCATGATTTCTGCTTTTGTGTATCAAGCAAATATTTACTTCACAGGCAAATGGATTGTAGTGATGGGGCCCTTGTGTCACAAATGAACAATTTCCCAAACAAGACTGGACAGCACTTCTATACTGACTTAATCAGAGAAAAACAGATTTAGACCTCTGTGAAGAATACCAACAGACACAAAAACCCTAATATTTCAGATAAATGTCCTCTATGGAAAAAAAAGGAAATACATAACACACTTTAGATTAGCCTGGGTTGGCCCTGTGTCCAAGTAAAGGAATGAGATGCATTTCTCTGGCTGAATCACCCCATGCCCCAATACCTGAGATGTGTCAGCACCTAGCTGTTCAGTTGTTCTGGCATGTGTTATCACGTTCACTTCACAACGCACACCTTGTTCTGCCACTCTCCCTTATCTTGGCCTTTCCATTCCTGTCTCCGTATAATGAGGTAGACAAGGCTCCTCATCTTCCCCTCCAAAAGCTTCTCCATCCTTCTCTCTCATTGCTGAGAAAAGCAAGCACTCAGCTGCTCAAGTCAGAAATCTGGAAATGGGCCTAATATTTATCTCTCTTCTCCCTTTCCCTCATTCGTCTCTTCTCTCCTTACCACCACTAGCTCCCATATATACATCCAGTTAATCACCAAGTCCTAAACCAGCTTCCCTCTAAATCTCTCAAATCACTTTGTATCTCCCACCCCTGCTGCCATGGCCTTAGTCCCCTAACTAGCATCTCTCAGGAAAATTGCTATAATAGTTTCATTGGTCTCCCTGATCCATTCCCGTTTTCCTTCTAATCCACTCTGTACCACTGCCAAGAGTGGTTTTTAAACACACAGATCTGGTCATGCTATTTCCTGGCTTGATGGTTTCCTGGGTCTACAGGCCTACATTCATGTGACACTCCTGCCTTTGGTCTCTACTCTCTTCACAACAGACTTGTCCCAGTTCCTCACTGGTCACCTGCCTCAGCACCGGGCCTTCTCTGAACATCCCTGTACCCTCTCCTTGTCTGCCTCATCTCCAATGACAAGGAGCTTTCCCTAGCTCTCTCAGGAGATATTAAACCCTCTAGCTGTAGGCTTCCATGGGACTTTTTGTGTTTTCTTTCAAAGACCATCCAATCCACAGCAGCAAAATCTTCATGAGAACAGAGACCATGTCTGTTTTATTCACTATAGCAAATTCCCAGAGACTAGCATAGTACCAGGCACACTCAGTATTTTTAATTTACTCAGGAATCATAATAGAATCACATGGCTAGAAAGAAATTCTTGGTCATCTCGTCCAGCCCCCCGCCAAGACCTTTATTCCCCTCTTCTTGACTTAGGAGTCCCCATTATGGCACACAGAATAATTACTTAAGAAATTAATTTTCTGAGGAAAATGATCTGCTATGAAAATTTTAAATTACCATGCAGCCTATCTGTAAAAGCTTGGACTCTGGAGCCAGATTAATTGAGTTAAAATCCTGGCCTTGTTACTTCCTAGTCATACAACTTTGGGCCTCTTAATTAACCTCTCTGTGCTTTAAATTAAATATTTAAATGGGGGGGGCAGTAAGTACCTTTTTCATAGGGTTATTATTGGATTAAATGAACTAAAATATGTAAAATGCTTAGGACTGGGCCTTACATGGAATAAGTGCTGTTGGTATTAACTACTCTTATTATAACATGAGTTCATATTACGTGTATGTTACAAATTAAATATTAAAATAGCTTTATTGAAAGTCGAATTTGTCAAATACAATGTTAAAAACTAATCTCTCAAGCCCAACATACACACAAAGGTAACTTCATTAAGAGAAGATTCATCAATTTATTCTTAATTAGTCGTTATTTCTACTCATTGATATCTCTATCCAGTTCTCCTATCTAGGCAAATGGAAGATTGAATGTCCTATTCGGTGGCTGGGTGGCATTACACGGATTATGAGTGGAAGTACCTGAGCTATGTCTGAGCTGGAAGATGGACAGACTGATTGATTGACTGACTGACTGATTTTTCAAAGCTAAAGGTTGCTTGTTCAATTCCTGGTCTGGGCGTGTATGAGAGGCATGTGATTGATGTTCTCTTCCACATCAATGTTTCTCTTCCTCTCCTCTTCTCTTGAGCTGGAAGATTTAACATCTGGGAGCTCTCTTTCCCCTGCCTCAATGGTCAGAGAAGCATGTGCTGAGATGGAGTCTCTGTCAGTCTGGGTACCTGACAAACTTCAGTGAGCACATCCCCCTACCAACTCTCACTGAACATGTTGAATGAGTGAGAAGCCACTAAAGATTTTAGAGTAGTTTGTTAGTACAGTAAAACCCCGCCTATTCTGACTGACACAATAATATCTGCTGACTATTACTCTCTTAAACAATCCACAGGCTTCTTTGGTCCTAACTCCTTTTCTGTTGACTGCACCCACATGTGACGAGCACTCAAGCTGAAGGGTCTCATAAAAGGTTGGAAGAAGTCAAAGTATACCAAGAGGGACTGACTGACCAGCAATTATGAACTTAAAATAAGTTATATTAGTCTGACAGTAAGTTAGTGTGATCTAACAAGACCCTCCTTCAAGTCATTCTTTCTAACATTATCATTTGATTACTCTAAAGTATTATACACTCAAAAAATATTGGAGATTCACTCTCTATTAAAAAATTCTTAAAATAGACATTTAAAAAAACTTTTTTGGGTTATCTGTATCATCACAGTTTCCTCATTAAATGCAGACACCTGAACAGAAATACAAAAATGTCTGAATGATTACACACCAAAATAAAAAATACCATAAGATCTTTGAATGAATGTACAGAATTTACAGTTCAGAAGACATTTGCATTGACATTGTTACCACATCATCTGGTGAGATGTTAGGAAGGACAAAGACCATGTGCTTATCTCTTGGCTAATCAAATTCACTGAGAGCCTACATACGGAACATCATGCCAACCACCGCTGAGGAGAAAAAAAATTGGAAAACTCAGTTCCAGAAGCACACAATCTAGATGGTAGTTGAAGGAGTATATTAAACATGAGTAATGCAATTCGCCTCCCCATAGACAGAGGCCTTGCTGGTCCTCTTAGGAAGTTCTCACTGAACCCATGGATAAACATTAGAGCAAAACAAAAAGCAAGACACCTATGTAAACTAGGGACTCACCTCCTCTCTAGCAGAAATGTATCTGCCTAGCTGAAGACCCAGCACATTCATTCAGTGTAAACCATCACAAGGGACTAACCACAGAAAAGCAGCCACTTGAAATGCACCCTGCACTTTGCCCATGCAAATAGGTAATTAAAATTAAACAACTACTCTTACAAGGATTTGTTTACTGTCTTCTCCATCATTAGACAGTGAGGTGAACTGTGTTCATAAAACTCTAGTTCATCACTGATACCTGCCATTTATTGAGTGCTAACTCTATGCAAGACACTGAGTACATTTATGATTTCATTTAGTCCTGTACTCTGTGGGGTAGGGTCTAGTATTAGCCATATTTTATAGAAAAAAAAATTTAAGGCTTAGAGAAGCAGCTTACTGAAGGTCATACAGCCGTACTTGAACCCAGGTCTGTGTGATGCCAAAGCAAATGTTCACTACACAACATTAAATAGCTAGGCAGAGTGAAATTAATCTCTACAATACATACTGCAGAGTCCTAAGTCAAATCCTGCATACGAATCTAGACAAATTAAACAGGGAAGGAAAAATTCCTGTGCGCACCTGGCTAATTAGAAAGCTTAAATGATCCTTTAAAAATCCTTGGTTTAAAAAAAAATCAACAACAATAATTCTTCCCCATGTTTTTCTTCTTTATTAATGACAATTTTACAACTCATTTAAAAAAAACAAACTGTCATTGCTTGGATTTTTTTTGTCAAGATTACTTAACTGTAACTTAAACTTAACTGTAGTTTTTTTTTTAAGGAAAACTATATCAATCTTCACAAAAGTTGACTAGTGCTGAGACAAAACGCTGCAGTAGAGTGAAGACTCACAAAAACCCAGCTGCTTTGTTAGTACTCAAGGAAGTATGTATGACCCATCAATCAGAGACAGAGAATTTAGGCCAGTGGATATAGCAATTTGTTACAATTCACCTATCAATTTTGGGACTAGAAAAATAGGGAGGACTTTTCAATCACCTGCTATAACAAGAAACAAACAAAAGATGTTGCAAATAATTCAGTGAAGTCAAAAAGAAACTAAAACAGCAATATTTGGGAAGAGTGATTGACTTCATGTAACCAATGGCAACCTTATTCTGGAAGAAAAACATCAGCAGAAGAAACAAGAGGTCTTACAGTCATCAACAAATTTAGTATGTTGCCAAAGGGCAAGTAAATGAAAAAAATTCAAGGATGTAAGAGTACAAACTTTGTCCAGTATACTGAATTTTTACAGAAAAGAGCTAATTACTGACATCTTTTCTGAATAAATAAGATTACAAAAGGAAAAAAGAACTGCATCGCTTCCTCTCATTTTCCCCTTCCTACCAGCCTGTTTATGAAAAGAAATTTGTATGATATGGTTTTCAGGTTGGTGAAGCACCCCATCTTGAAACAGTTGGTATTTAAGCTTTTTTCAGGGTAAATTCAAATATGTTGGTGGGACACAAAAACTGAGCTAAAGTTTAGCCATAGGAGAATGAAGCCTGCAGGAAGATTAGTGAATTTTCTTTGGTTCTGTTCAATAGCTATAAGAGAGACCTAGAGACATACATTAACCCTCCAAGAGGCAATTTATGATTTAAATTCGGCCTGTTCAGCTGTAGCTCTGGTTACTTAACCCCAGAGTCCAAGTCTAAAAGCTTCATATAGCAATCAGGGTGTGTCAAAGATCACACAGGAGAAAAACAGGGGTGGACACGGCTGCCTTTGTTCTGTCCCTCAGCCCCTCCTCCACCATCCCTGTTCTCCAGGACTGCCGTGCATTTTGCCCTACTCAAAATACCTGGATGACATGAAAGCACAGATAACCTCTCTAGCCTGACATATGCAAAATTCTTAACACATAAGGAAAGGAAAGGGGGAAAAGGAGAAAAAGGGAGGGGAGAAAGGAAGCCATAAGAGGGAAGAAAGAGGTGAGAGATACATACTTTTATAAACCAAGACGTACAGTAAAATTAGGCATGTGGGAAAAGGGGTGGGGGACAAGGACAACAATCACTCTCGTTCTGTTACATTCCAACTACCAAGCACACAAGCCAGCCCCACACTTCCTTTCTTTTCTCAGTGGTATATAATCTCTTAATAAAAGTTATTCCAATCAACCCTTTGTCCCCATGTTTCCATTACAATATTTATGAGTACCATATGAGAAAATAATTGATAAAACCACATGGCCCACCTGGGTACTATTCATTCACAACTCAGAGACCACGTAGTGATAATGTTTAGTTCTGGTGTTACAAAGGTCACCAAAAACTGGAATGCATTCAGAACAAGCTTCCAGGACAGGGAAAGGACTCAAAAGTAGACCAACGAGGACCTGGATGTGCTCAGCCTACAGAAAAGAGGCTTCTAAAACTTGAAGGGCTCTTGCATGAGAAAACATCTATTATTGCTTTCTCTGGCCTAAAGAGAGGAGCTAAAAATCAATGGATAGAATAGGCAGAGAAATTTCGGTTCAATAAAAGGAAAAACTTTCTTAGCAGGGCTATTCAAAGATAGAATATACTACCTGGAAAGACAGTTCCATTTCATGCAAAAGGGTGGACAACCACTTAGCAAAGATGTTTAAAAAGGGGTTCTTTAATCACTGACGGATTTTTTTGGGACCAGGTCAGTGTTTCTAAGTGTAATTCAAGGAAAATCTGAATTAGAATCATCCAATGTGCTTATTAAACAGAAAATAAGAGGAATTCAGAAAATAATGCAAGTTCTTGAACCACTCGCTAGGATTCATGACTCAGAAGGGGGCAATGCCTAGGAATCTCCATTGTAACAAGCTCTCTGGGTGATTCTAATGTACGCGCAACATTGCAAACTAGACTAAGGGACCTTTGAAACATCACTACCCTCTAATATCACTTGGTCTGTTCAAGTGGTTTCCCTGCTTCTATCATTTTTTGTTGTTATTGCCTCTGTCAGAAAATACTCCACTCAAGTTTCACTAGCCTCTTATCTGTCTATTGAAAACCTATCCATCCTTACAAGCTACAGCTTAAATGAATGATAGATTTTTTTTTCTGATTTTCCTACCACCTGTGATCTCTTGACTACTCGAAACAGTACTGCCACTTTGTACCATACCGATGGAGCTTGTTACTACAAAACTAAGTTAATAATTCATACCTATACACTAAAAATACTTTGAGGGGAAGGTCTGTATCACCTTTCCCATTTTATCCTCATTACTTAGCACAGAAGTTGGTACACACTGTGTTATAAACATAAACTTTAAATATTAACTGTATGAATGAAGGTCCTATATTATGGATATTTTGTGCTTACTTAAGTGTAAGCTCTCTAAGGCAGGTGCTCATCTCTAGTCATTATGGTCCTAGCACAGTGCCTAAATAGACCAAAGGGTCTGATAAAGCTTGACTCAAACTAACTAATGAGTAACAGCTATTTTCTTTCTGTGTTTTTAGGGAATAAGACATTTTAACGAACAGTTGTCTCATCTAGCATTCACTACAACTCCTTATAACCTCTCCCCTAGCTGTAAATGTGTGCCTTAAACATGTTTGTAAATGGCAAACATTTTGAGATTTCTCGAAGATTATAATGTCCACAAGTTGAAGAAGAGAGGCAAAAGAATGGCAGGCTCCCCCTGCCCAGGTGGCTCAGTTGGTTGGAGCATCATCCTGTAAACAAAAAGGCTGTGGGTTCGATTCCCAGTTAGGGCACATGTCTAGGCTGCAGGTTCAATCCCCAGTCAGGGTACATATGGGAGGCAACTGATTGATCTCTCTCTTCCCCCTCCCCAAAGCAATGAGCATATCCTTCAGTGAGGATTTTTTTTAAAAGAATAGTAGGCTCCAATTCTTCTCTAGTACAAGGATAGTGACCACACATGAAAAATGAAGATAACGATAAAGCCCCAAAGCAGCCCGGGTACCATGTAAGAAACAGTATCATTAGTCCTTCAAACTCAGGGAGGTCCTTGCTTCCATGTTTATCCTCAACAATGGTTCCTTCTTGTTTTCTAAATACTTTATAACACCGGCCAGTGGTAAAAAAGGGTCCCCATATCCCTCTTGCCTCCTACAGCCAGTGCCCCATTTAATTCTCTCTTTTCACTATAAACTTACTGGATAAAAGAGGTCTACCACTCCCTGCCTCTACTTTTCTACTACAATTTATTCCTGGCATTTATTGTAAAGTTCTCTTGATTCATCTTTGATAGTTTCTCTTAAGTCCATCTCTCTTTTTCGTTCCTATCTGGAAACCTACTGCTCTGTATGAAATTGCAATCTGGAAAGTCAGCATAAGTTCTTAATCACCAAAATCAACCTTTGATTCTTAGGATTACAAAAAAATCTTAGTTCCCTACATCTAAAAGAACTAGAGGCACAACAACAAACAAAGCCCAGAGTGAGCAGAAGAAAATAATCAAGATCAGAGCAGAATTAAAGGACATAGAGGCTGGAAAACAATTCAAAGGATCTATGAATACAGGAGCTGGTTCTTTGAAAACAAAACTGACAAACTTTTAACCAGACTCATCAAGAAAAAAAGAGAGAGGACACAAATAAATAAAATCAGAAACGAAAGAGAAGCAACATCTGATACCACAGAAATAAAAAGGATTGCAAGATTACTACAAAAAAAACTATATACCAAGAAATTGTACAACCTGAGTGAAATGGATATATTTCTAGAAATATAAAATCTTCCGAAACTGAATTAGAAAGAAGCAGGTAACCTGAATAGACTGATAAAAATGAGTGAAATTGAAGCAGTAATCAAAAAACTTTCAGCACACAGAAGCCTGGATCAGATGGCTTCACAGGCAAATTTTACCAAACTTTCAAAGAAGAGCTAGCACCTATCCCTCTCAAACTATTCCCAAAAATTCAAGAAAAGGGAAGACTCCCAAACTTTTTTTACAAGGACAGTATCATCCTAATTCCAAAATCAGGTAAAGACACAACAAAGAAAGAAAATTACAGGCCAATATCTCTGATGAACACAGATGCTAAAATCTTCAACAAAATATTAGCACATTGGATCCAGCAATACATTAAAAAGGTCATATACCATGATCAAGTGTGATTTATTCCAGGGATGCAAGGATGGTACAATATTCGCAAATCAACAAATGCGATACATTACATAAACAAAATGAAAAACAAAGTCACATGATCTTATCAATAGATGCAGAAAAGCATTTGATAAAGCGCAGTACTATTTATGATAAAAAAAACATTCAGCAAAATGGGCACAGAGGGAGCACACCTCAACATAATAAACGCCATATACTACTGCTCAATGGGCATCATTGAGCATATACATCATACTCAATGGGCAAAAACTAAAAGTGTTTCCCTTAAGATCAGGAACAAGACAAGGGTGGACACTTTCACCTCTCAACAAGTGCTGGCGAGATTGAGGAGAAAAGGGAACTCTAGTGAAGACTGGTGCAGTCACTCTGGAAAACAGTATGGAATTTCCTCAACAAACTAAAATTGGAACTGCCCTTTGACCCAGCGATTCCACTGCTGGGAATATACCCGAAGAATCCTGAAACACCAATTCAAAAGAAATTAGTATCCCCATGTTCATAGCACTACTATTTTTTTAATTATTTTTTTTCAAATACATTTGTCTCCGCCTCCCCCCACCACTTTCCCCTGCCTTCCTCCCCCATCTTCCTCCCTCAATTCTTCTCCACTTTGGCTTTGTCCATGAGTCCTTGCTATATGTTCCTTGACTTGACCCTTCCCTTCCTTTTCCCCATCCACCCCTCCCTCCTTCCCTCTTGACTCTGTTGGTTTCTTTTTTCTTTCAGTGTTGCTGGTCTTATTTTCCTTGCATCTTTGTTTTGTTGGTAGGTTCTGCTTATAGGGGAGATCATATGGTATTTGTCTTTCACCCCCTGGCTTATTTCGCTTAGCATAATGCTCTCTAGTTCCATCCATGCTGTCGCGAAGTGTAGTAACTCTTTTTTTTCCTTCTGCTGCATAGTATTCCATTGTGTAAACGTACCATAGTCTTTTGACCCACTCATCTACTGATGGGCATTTAGGTTGCTTCCAACACTTGGCTATTGTAAATTGTGCTGCTATGAACATTGGGGTGCATAGGTCCTTCAGAATTGGTGTTTTGGGATTCTTAGGGTATACCCAGCAGGGGGATCACTGGATCAAAAGGCAGTTCCATTTTCAGCTTTTTGAGGAAATTCCACACTGCTTTGCACAGTGGCTGCACCAGTCTGCATTCCCACCAACAGTGTACTAGGGTTCCCTTTTCTCCACAGCCTCGCCAGCACCTGTTGTTTGTTGATCTGTTTACGATGGCCATTCTGACCGGTGTGATGTGGTATCTCGTCATGGTTTTAATCTGCATTTCTCTGATGGCTAGTGATGCTGAGCATCCTTTCAAATGTCTCTGGGCCCTCTGTATCTCTTCCTTGGAAAAGTGTCTGCCCAGGTCCCTTGCCCATTTTTTGATTGGATCATTTGTCTTCTTGGAGTGGAGTCGTGTGAGTTCTTTATATATTTTGGAGATCAAACCTCTCTCTGACATATCATTAGCAAATATATTTTCCCATACGGTTGGCTCCTTTTTCATTTGGTTGATGTTTTCTTTAGCTGTGCAGAAACCTTATTTTGATGAGGTCCCACTTGTTTATTCTTTCCTTTATGTCCCTTGCTTTAGGAGACATATCGTTGAAAATATTGCTGCGTGGGATCATAGCAGTACTATTTATGGTAACCAGGGTCTGGAAACAGCCTAAGTGCCCATCAGTAGATGAGTGGATAATAAAACTGTGGTACATTTACACAGTGGAATACTACGCAGCAGAAAAAAGAAGGAATTCCCATAGCATGTATGGGCCTGGAGACTATCATGCTAAGTGAAATAAGTCAGTCAGAGAAAAACAAATACCATATGATCTCACTTATAAGAAGAATCTAATGAACAGAATAAACTAATAAGCAAAAAAGACCCAGAGGCATGGAATCAAGGAACAGACTGACATCTCTACGAGGGGATGGGGGAGGCGGGGACTGATTGATAGAAGGTGAAGGGATTAGTCAAACAACATAATGAAGAACCCACGGACACTGACCACACTATGGGATTGACTATGGAGTAGGGGGCTGGGTGGAGGGGAGCAAAAGGAAAAAAATTGGGACAATTTTAATAGCATAAACAATAAAATATTTTTAAAGGAAAAAATAAAGAACATAATATTTTTTAAAAAAACAAAGAAATCTTAGTTCACGTATATGAAAAGTTACAACCAACAGCCTATTTAAAACCTAGGTACATACAAAAAATGTAAACATAAGAAATACAAAATTTAAAATCCCTCTTTTTTTGGGAAGCACTTGCCAATATAGAAAGACTCTTCTCTCTTATGATTTCTAATGGAGGGCATCACCGTGGTTCCATCTTCTAACGTCTGTTCCCTTTCTCCATTTTGTCGTAAAGGTAATAATAACAGCAACAAGACTTTTATTAATAACTGCCATTATTAAATGAGCCCACTTAGCTAGGTTCTTCACATATTGTGGTTACTCCTTATAATAACCATTTCCAGTTGAAGAACTTGAGGCCCATTTTCAGTTGAAGAACTCCTTACAATAACGATTTTCAGTTGAAGAGCTCAGTCCCTAATGTCATACCACTACTATGGGATTAATCTGAGATTCCAACCCATGTCTACTTGTTTCCAAAGCCAATATACTACGATATCTCTTAATAACACTAATAGCTTCAATTGTTTTTGTAATCGCTTTCAAAGTTTCAAATTTGTAAGCATAAGAAAAGCCATGTTTTAGTAAGATAAATCTACTGATAATATGCAGGATGGATTGGAAAGGAATTAATTGGAGGTTGGGAAACCAATTAAAAAATGTAATAATTTAGGCATGAGTCCATAATGGCCTGCACTAGAATGCTGGCAATGGAAATAGAAAAAAAGAGATAATATGAGAGAAATTATGAAAGATGAATCAAAAGAACTTGGTAACTGCTTAAACGTATGAAGAGAAAAAGAATCAAAGCTAAGTTAAAATTGTAAGTCTGTGTGACCAAGAAACAACATGAACTGAAATAGGAAAGACAAGGTAAGCTCAGTTTGTCAGGGAGGAAATGATAAATTTCTTGTTATAATTATTAAAAGTAAAACAACGATGTGACCTAGATGTAGGAAGGTGACCACTGTAGAATATACCTATCTTTAAAATAAGAGTAAAAATGACTTTCTGCTATTCCTTAATGTGAACTAACATTAATGCAAAGGATTTCAATTAACATGGTCACACGAGAATACTGATTTCTGATTGGAGTAAACACCCTTGTGTTCCTTGCACGCAATTCCTTTCTTTTCCTAACTTGTAAAAAATGCAATGCCTGCAAATTCCAACACCATTCATTAAAAGGAGATGGGTAATAGGTCTCATCTCTTTAGCTGGAAAGCGTGTAACAGGTCCTTCATAAGAAGACCATAGACAATCGTTAGAGTAAAATTTTATGCAAAGTAACAGATTAGTAATAGTTTTACACCAGCAGGGCTTCATGTCTCATTATTTTATACTGACTACTAATAGAGTTTAGTATTAGAATTTAAAAAGGAACAAAATGGAAAGCTCTCCCTGCAGAATTTATTGTACGCTTTCAGCTATTATGGGTTTCATTACAGATTTCTACTCCAAGGCGTTATTCTTTGTTTTATTTTCAAAATGTGGCTCATACTTTAAAAATGGCTTTCTGGGAAACCTCTACATTTGCATGAATTCAAATGAAACTGTTCTGTCTGCTGTCATGGTTCTATTCAGCAGCTCATTACATATTTTATAGGGTTAGGACATGATTAACAATGGACTCCTCTACAACATTTGATAAAACAACAAAATCAACAGTAAGGCTCAGCAAAGTAAACATCCGGAATGCTTTTAAATATTTGGTTTTATAGTTTTTAAATGACAAGTTTTAAAAGAAATGCTATAATGTAGATGAAGATGCAGCTACAGTACCATCCTGTGATTGAGGACAGCCTGGTAACTGGATATATTTTGTATGAAGAATGTTCCCTACTTAGCTTTTCAGCGTTCTCTTATGATATCCACTGGAACATCAAATGTCCCCCTGCATATTGCATATCATCCCAAATGGAAAGAGAAGATGATAGAGGAAATTAAAATGCTACAACTGCAATAACTGTTACATAAATAAATCAAGTTGCTTTTTGGAAAGAGAAGACATCAGAAAATGGGATAAATTTCAAATGGTGCAGGAATGTTGAGGATGCATTCCAAATCCAACCCTGTATTCTATAGACTCATGAAACTTACAGGTGACACATCAGCAGGACAAAAAGCGGTTTCCTTTTGTTGAGGTAGATAATAGAAAAATAAATGCAGGGAAGTTTTTCAAAGGCAATCAAAAGGTGCAGTGAATAATGACTCTGATGTACTTCAAAATGGAAATCCTTCAAGCAAATAGGTCTGGGTTTCAAGTAATTAACCTAACATTTGCACAATGGATTGTGACAAAATATAATGAAGTTAGTGCACAAAACACTGTCTGATAAATGTTAACTCACTGTTCATATTCTCTGGTGGACACAGCTGTTTTATTAGAGATGAGAACAAAGATTAAAAATTGGGGAAACACTACATTACGTACCTTTTTAGACTAATGGTTTTTCATGTTAGAGAGTTTAAAATCCACATATGGAATGCTGGATCATAACGGACTGAAAATCATCCCACTGTCAGGAAATTTTAAGATTAAAAAATACCTTCCCACTACTTTATAAAGGTAGTTTTAAAAACATTGTGGACAAAGAAGGGGTGCTGTAATAAATTTAAATGAAAATAAACTTGCTGATTTAATCATAAATTCCTGACCAGGTCATGGTAGGTAGTCACTCCACAGGCGAGTAACTTGTTTAGTAAAACGTTTATCTTTGTCTTAAGCAAGCCCTGTCCACTGTTACTGGGCACCTAGGTTAACACACCTTTGAAATAAGCATAACCACCCTTAAGAGAGCACATAATCTTGTTAACTATCCTCTAATCCAATATTCCCTTGCTTTCTCCCAGCATTCATGTAATCTTCTTTATGTTACCTCCTTAATTTCAAATGCATAAAAGAAACGGCATTTGTCATTCTCCGGAGCATTTGAGATCCTGCTTCCTTGCAATTTTCGTCGGTTTTGCTCAAATAAACTCATAAAGATTCTCCACAGGTCTGAATATTTTTTTTATATTGACAGGATAGGTATTAGGTTATATCCAACTTTTGTAAATTATTAATAAATGTTGCTGTAAACATTCTTATTTAGGTTTTTGCATGGAGTGGCTTGGGTCATGGGTGGGTGTATGTTTAACTTTTAAGGAACTGTTTTCCAAAATAGCTGTACCATTTTGCATTCCTACCAGCAATGAATGAGAATACCTGATACTCCCTATCCTTGCCTAGATTTGGCATTGTC
Source organism: Pteronotus mesoamericanus (assembly GCF_021234165.1). Lineage (NCBI taxonomy): Eukaryota > Metazoa > Chordata > Mammalia > Chiroptera > Mormoopidae > Pteronotus > Pteronotus mesoamericanus. The sequence goes on from NW_026555085.1 coordinate 8,367,031, forward strand.
ACGTTTTTGTTTTTTGTTTTAAATCTCACTGGTTTTGCTTTGCATGTTCTGAATGACTAATGATGTTGAGCATCTTTTCATGTGTTTATCTCCATCAGGATATCTTCTAGGAGGCAGTGGCTGTTTACACCTTTGTCCTTTTTAAAAAATTGGTTTGTCTGTTTTCTTATTGTTGAGTTTTGACTGTCTTTTATATATTGTGGAAACAAATCCTGTGTCATATATGTGACTTGCAAATATTTTCTCTCCCTTGCAGCTTTTTTTAAACATATCTTCTCAAATATCAGGTGTTTTATTTATCATTCCCCTAGCTCAAATAGTTTGCCACAGGCTTTCACTAAATTATGCTACATGGCATTAAAATAATCACTTTGAAGGAAATAAAATAATATGACAAGGATAAAGTTATTAGGAAAGACTCTCTGAGAAGGTAAGATCTGAAATCCAAAACATAAGAAACTGAACAGAAGAACAGACAGGCAGAGAGAAGAGCAAGACAAACACCCTTTGGTGGGAAAGAGCTGGGTAAGTTCAAGGGAAAGAGGGAGGACAGGTGGAGCTCAGTCAGGGAGGTAGAATGAGGCAGGAGATGAAGATCAAGAAGTAGGGACAGGGGCTAAAGCATGTACAGGCTTAGAGGCCTTAGAGGTGTCTGAAGGTGAGATACCACTGTAGGGTTTTAAACAAAGAAAGTAATTCAATCTTCTTTAAATTTTTATTTTGTCTGGCTACCACATGAGCAATCTAAGAGACCAGTTAGGAGGCCACTACAGTCAAGGCAGCAAGTAATGTTGGTGTCACCTAGGGCAGTGGCAGTACAGAATGACTCTACCAATTCAACATGTAGTTTAGAGCTGAAATCAATAGGACTCTCCAATGGTATGAAATGTGAAGAATAAGAAAAATGGAAGAATAAAAGATGACTCCTAGGCTTGGGGACCAAGAAAATGAAGTGGACAATAGTGCCTTTTACAAAGATAGAGAATAGCTAACTGGAGGAGTGAAAATCAAGAGTGTCATCGGGATGTGTTACATTTGAGATATCTAAGAGATACTCAATTAGGGATTTCAAGTCAGCTGGAGCACAAGGAAGGGGCCTTGACCAGAGAGATGAATTTGAGAGCTAGAAGCACATACACATATGAGAAAAGAGGGAGTGCAGGATAAAGCCCTCAAGCACTCCATTACTTTAAAGTATCAGTTTACATGCCTCTCTCCCCCAACTGGTCTGTAAGTTCTTCAAGTGCACAAATCATGCCTTGTCATATCTGTATTTGACAAATCTTGGTGCATGATACTTAATAAGTGCTTAGTAAGTGCTTGTGGAATTTACAAGGGCATAATATATGAAGGAAGATGACATCAGGATGTCTAAGACATACCAGGATGGTAAAGATGAACAACTCTAAGGAGTCTGTAGACCCAGACTGGAAGCTTCAAATGCCAGAGTTGGCAGAGTCCATGATGGGCAACTAGAATCTCAAGCAAAAAGGAGCCCTAAAAACAGCAGATAAAATACTTCTTCTCAAGATAAAGAGATTGCTTTTCAACTGGAACTTTTGTAAGGATTCTCTTTTCTACTATTTTAGTTTCCTACATGCAAAATAATGATGAGGTCTTTCCTTTATTAGAGTTTACAAATTAATAAGTCCAATGCCTGAGTTAAGTTGAGACTGAATATTTTTAGATTTGATAATCTGAATGTAAATCTCCCTGATGTCCCTAAGAATGCCAAGGGACTCACAGTTCCAGCCACTGCTGCCCTAGATTACGTCCACATATCATTTGTCTCCCCCTCCCCACCCTCACAAAGACTTAGAAAATGGCCTAAATAAAAGTTTAAGATAATACTATCATGATGTAAGGCTCTCCTCAATAGTTTATTTTTACAGGAGGGAAAAGCAACATAACAACTCAGCAAAAACTGGGACCAAGACACCCTAACAGGAGAAACCCCTAACCAAAGATACCTGAAGTCACACTTGCTGCTTTCAAAATATATCGCAAGTTTTCAATGTAGCCACATATTTCTACACAAACATACACACAAAATCTTACTTTGTGGTCAGAAGCAAGGTCATTTTGATTATTTGAAAAATGGGAACTGGCAATTTACTATTTACTGGCAATAGTAAACTGAAGAATATATTAATTCTCTTTTCCCTCTCCTTATTAACAAATACAAAGAACTTACCTGTGACATAAAAAGGCCTTTTTATAAGCATCTTTACCAGTTGGATACTTCAATTACATAACATTAAACCTTCTATTAAAGGTATCACTTCAAAAGTGCCAGGCAAAGTAGACTTCCTGTTATGTAAAAATCTGTCCATCTTTCCACAACAAAGACATTTACTTATCACCAACTATCCATGGGCTCTCCCACAATTCTCCAGATACCTTGCAGTTACACGTGGAGCCATTTTACTTGTTCTGGCCAATGTGTTGTGAGTGAAAGAACATGTCACTTTAATGCTAAAAAAGGTTAGTGTCTGACTCTACAACTCTCCCTCTTCCCCTTCTGCAGGGACCAAGGAGGCCATATGTTTCAGATGGTGTAGCTACAAAACAGTAGCGCTTTCATCAGCCTCAGTCCCTGAGAGACTATATGGAATCTCTGGCTATATGTAATGTCAACAAGAAAATACTTTTGTTCTTCTAAGTTATTGAGATTTTGTTTTTGTTGTTGTAACAACAAAGTGTAGCCTAACCTTATAAATACACATTCACAGTTGAACATCACATTTATAATTACGGATAATGTGGAGGAGATAATCCAGAGACTAATTTTGATCAAAGAATCATTAACACTGCACAAAGTATATTTAATTTATAAGTATAATTAATTGCAAGGACTAATTGTTTTAAAGTAGAGGTCAGCAGGTAGTCTTTGCTTTAGAAGAGTCATTTTATTTGCTATCGTTACACCCCGAACTGGTGTGCTCATCATGCTTTGCAGCATTCCATGAGCATAGCTGTAGCTTTGTGTTGTCTCATTTGTTTCATCATCTTTAAGGATCATCTCAAGCTAGTTTATGGTGAAGATACGAATTAAAAACTCTACCAAAATAGCCCATTTAATAGAGTGGAGAGTCAATGCTAATATAATTATTTCAGAGAGATAATGTTGGCTTCCATTTTAATGCATAGGTTAACTGACTTCTCATTTCAACATTAAACTTTCAAGAGTCTACATCTAAATTCTATAAAGTAAGAAAATGCAAATGATCTTTTTTTCTGCATAAGTTTCTCTGTGTATTTATGTATTGTGTTTTCTTCCTTTCCAACTTAGTGTTATCACAGCAATCACCAAACAGTTGGACTTGAGATATGATGAAACCAGACTGCCCCTTATGTCATTTCTACCCAGGAAGCTGACAACACTTTGCTATTTGTTTTCGGGGTGGTAACAAGATTAGTCTGAACATCATTATGCACACTGCAGTTACATATTTATTTCTTCTTCCAAGAGAAAAGGAAAAAAAAAGAATTTACTAGTGTAATATAAGAACAATGGGACATTTAAACTAATAGCTAGTGACTTTATAATAAACAGAAAGAAATGCTTCTTCATATACCATATAGACATTCAGCCAAACCTTGGAATTTGTTACTAATTATTTCACAGTTGGGGCTTTTTTAAAAGCTGTGTAACTTAATAATTGATGAAATCTTTAATTTTTGTCACCTAACTATAAAAGTAATTAAATTTTGTTCTTTAGGAAATCATCTCCCTTGTCCTGATGAGGACTTTCACTCTTAAGCTGGTCCCCTCTGGGGTGAAGGAATGGCACAGCAAGCTTTACCGCCACATACCATGATGTCTCCATTAGGAGGAACACCTCAGGCAAGTCCTAAGTCTCTTCCATGCTGGTAAAAACTCTGAGTTTCACAATTCCATTACCTTATTAAAGAAATCCAAGTGGTTCTGTTTGTTTTTAACAGCTTTATTAAGGTTTAACTGAAACTAAATATATTTAAGTGTATAATTTGATAACTTTTGACATATGAAACCATCACTATAATCAAGATAATGAACATCACCACCACCACCAGCAAGTTTCCTTGGGCCCCTTTGTAATCCTTCCTCCCCTCGTATCTCCCTCTTCCGCAGCCCCGTGTTCCCAATGTGTAGTGTTCTCTAACACTATAGATTATTTTGCATTTTCTAAAATAGTTCCATAAGTGGAACCATACAGTATGTACTCTTTTTGTTTGGCTTATTTTTACTTGTTAAAATAAACAAACAAGGAAGCCATTAGACTGAGGAGGTCTAGTGCCTTGGTAGTTCATGTCAGCAAAACAAAACCCATAAATGCTTCACAGTTAGGAAGAAAAACCAATTACTAGCAGCTAACTTGGCTTCCCAAAATAATGCAATCACTTAAGCTACAGCAAATCAGCTAATTTCCTTGCTTTGCTTCCTGGTCTCTATAAAAATCCTGCCCCTATCTCCTGCTGGTGGGGCACTTCTAAACACTTGTGGTTTGGCGCTGCCTCAATGGAATCAGTGTTTGCTCAGATAAACTCTTTAAAAATTTAATGTGCCTCAGTTTATCTTTTAACACACTCAACATAACTATTTTGAGGTTCATCCATGTTGTTATATGTATCAGCAGTTCATTCTTTTTTGCTGCCTGTAGTATTCTCTTATATAAATGCATCACAATTTATTTCTCCATTTATCTGTTGATATACATTAGGATTGTTTCCAGTTTTTATATTACAAATGAAACTATTGTAAATATTTGTGTATAAGTCTTTGTACGGATATATGCTTTCTTTTTCCTTTGGTAAATATGTTGTTGTGGAATGGCTAAATCATATGGTAGTTGCATGTTTAATATTTTATGAAATTGCCAATTTAGAAATTACCAAACTCTCTTCCAGTGTGGTTATACCATTTTTCATTCTCACCAGCAGAGTAGTAGATTGTGAGTTATAGTTCCTTAAACTCTTCACCAATACTTGATATGGTGAGTCTTTTTAACTTGAGCCAGTCTAGTAGTGGTATGTCATTTTGGTTTTAATTTGCAATTCCCTAATGACTAATGATAGTGGGCATTTTTACATGTGCATATTTGCCGTTCGTGTATTATCCCTGGTGAACGATCTGTTAAAATCTTTTGTCCTTTTATTCTTGGGTTTCTGGTTTTCTTTTAAATTACTAAGTTATAAGCACTCTTTATGTATTTTAAATACAAGTTCTTTATCAGATATAGGATTTGCAAATACTTCCCTCCAGTTTGTGGCTCATCTTTACATTGTCTTTTTAGTGTCTTTAAAGGAGCCAAAGTTTTTACACTTGATAAAGTTTAATTCATTAATTTTTTTTATGAATCATACTTTTGGTGCTGTATTTTAAAAACCATTACCTAAGCCAAAATCACAAAGGTTTTTTCTTACATTGTCTTCTAGAAGTTTTCTAATTTTAGGTTTTACATTTAGATCAATGATCCATTTTGAGTTAATTTTTAGGTATTGTACAGGAATAAACTGAAGTTTTTTTTTTTTGGGGGGGGGACATATGGATATCCATTTGTTCCAGCATCATTTGTTAAAAAAACTTTCCCTTTTCCATTGAATTACCTTTCTACCTCTGTGGAAAATAAGTTGTCTGTAATTATGCAGGTCTATTTCCAGACTTTCTCCTTGGTACCATTTGACATATCTGTCAATTTTTACGCCAATACCATCCTGTCTTGATTTACAATTAATCTGAAAATTGGTTAATGGTAGGTTTCCTATTTTGTACTTTTTCAAAGCTGTTTTGATTAATCTAGAGTCTTCACATTTCTATATGAATTTTTTCAAATGTGCCTGTGGGGATTTTAATTGGGATTGTGTTGAATTTATTGATCAATTTGAGAAATGACATCCTAACAATGTTGACATTGTTGACCCATAACAACAGTATCTCTCTCCATTTATTTAGGTCTTTAACTTCTCTCAGCCTTGTTTTAAAGTTTTCATCTTTTGTCAGGTTGTCTCTGAGTATTTTACATTTTTGATGCATTGTAAATGCTATTGTTTTTAAATATTTTAATTGCCAATTGTTTATAGATATTATGCAAAAATATAATTTTTGTACAATGATCTTGTACCCTACACCCTTGCTAAACTCACTTATTAATTTAGTAGAGTTCTTTGTAGATTATATTGGATTTTCTACATAGATCCATAGGTGATGATGTTGTCTGAGAATAAAAACAGGTTTCCTTCTTCCTTTCCAATCTGAATGCCTCTAATTTCTTTCTTGCCTTCCTGCACTAGCTAGAACTTCCAGTACAATGCTATCTGGGAGTCATAAGAGAGAGTACTCCTGACTTGTTCCTGATGTTGCAAGACATCATGTAGACTTTCACCATTAAGTCTTATGTTAGCTATAGCTTTTAACAGAAGTCCTTCATCAGTTTGAGAAAGTTCCCTTCTATTTCTAGGTTGCTGAATTAGGAATGGATGTTAGATTTTATAAAATTCTTTTTCTGCCTCTATTGAAATGATCACATGATTTTATTTTAAAAAAAAGATTGTATTTATTTACTTTTAGAGACAGGGGAAAGGAGGGAGAAAAACAGCAATGTGCGAGAGACACATCCATCGGCTGCCTCTTGCACACCTCCAACCGGGGACTTGGCCTGCAACCCAGGCATGTGCCCTGACAGGAAATCGAACCTGCAACACTTCAATTCACAGGCTGGAGCTCAATCCACTTAGGTACACTAGTCAGGGCCAATCATGTGACTTTTCCATTTTAGTTTGTTAACATGGTTAATTACATTAATTAATTTTTTAATGTTAAATTAGCCTTGCATTCCTGGGATACCCCTACACCCTTGATTATGAAGTATTGTCCTTTTTATGGATTGCTGGACTCAGTTTGCTAAAATGTTCTTATATATTTTGATCTGTGTGTCATGAGGAAAAAGTAGAGAGCACTGTTTCGTAGTTTTCTTTGTCTGTTTCTGTAATATCTTTGTCTGTTCTGGTATTAGGGCCTCACACAATGATTTGGAAAATGCATCCTTCTGTTCCAATTTTTCTGCTACAGTTTGTATAGAATTTGTGTCATTTCTTCCTTATGTGTGGAAGAATTCACCAGTAAAGCCATTTGGGCCTGATGTTTCTTGGTGGGAACGTTTTTAGCTATAAACTTTCATTTATTTAATAAATATATGGCTATTCTGACTATTTCTTCCTGGGTGACTTGGGTAGTTTCTTTCAACCAATTTGTCCATTTCAACTGAGTTGCCTAATTTATAAGCACAAAATTATTCATAATATTCTTTTACTATTCTTTTGGTATTTGTAGAATCTGTAGTGATGTTAACCTCTTCCAAGTTGATTGTAATCCTGAGTTTCATACGTGCTTTGTTTCTTAAAGGCGGCAAAGTGGGTTTTTTGTTTATTTTGTTGGTTTGTATTCTTGAACTAAAACTTCAAAATGCTTCTCTATCAGTTCAATTCAGTTAAGGAAATGGACAAAATATTTTCACTGGGGTAGGTACTTTATTTGCATGTGGTTCAATATTTTGAAAACATAAAAATCAAGATGGAACAGCCAAAGGGACAAAATAGTGCTAAGACCCAAAAGAAAGGCCACACTGAATGGACAAAAAGAACTAGAAAAAAATACCTGCTACTCATGTAAAAATCTGTCATTTTCAATCATATTTTAAAGAAGATAGAAAATCCTTGAAATTTGGAATACTTCTCACCTTGACGAGCTGTATTATTAATATAAGCACCAAAATTCAAGAACAACAACAGTAACAAATCTATGCATAATCAAATATGTATACACAGAATCCAGTAAACTTCAGTCAATAAATCAGAAAACACATTAAAATGTGCTAATGAGCAAGCTGATTAAACCAAAATGCAAATGACAGATTTTCCTATGTGTGGTTTTGAATTTAAGGAAAAAAAAAAGGATTACAGGTTAGAAAAAGTTATTAAGACAGTTCCCCAAACCCAGAGAGAGAGAATGCTATAGAAAAGGTTCTCATTCTATTTTTTTCCCTCTCAGATTTGATTTCCAAGGAGTGTCAGGCCCTTCTTTTGCCTCAAGATTTCTCCCACTAGACATAGGAAAGAAAATGTCTGTTATTTTCACAAAACAAACATAAAACTATTTATCTCTCTCTAAAAATCTGCAGCTCTATTAACATCTCTGTATGCAAATACCTCAGTCATAAATCCAAAGTAGAAATCACAAAAATTATCTCTACCCTACCAACAGAATATCAGGACATAATAACAACTTAAATATGAATTAAGAATGTTAGAGATAGTTTAACTTCGGTAATAGAAAGTTAGAGATATAAGAATTTACTAGACAATTTCTTCCATCCACACCCATAGCTTCAGCTTGTGCAGTGTCAACGGAAAATCTAACTTACCCTATGCAATATCACTCCATGCTTCCACCTGCCTGCTGGATAAAATCACTTTGCTATCTTGCTGGTACTTCAGCTTCAACATGTCCAAGAGATCCATCAACTTACCAGAAGAGCTTTCTCCTCCCTTCCTCTTGACTTCTGCCTGTTCTAGCACTACAATTTTTCTAAATTACCCAAGCTAAACTGCTTAATCATCTTTGCCTCCTACCTCTTCACTCATCACTCTCCTCCACTTAGAGAGTTGGGGCGGGGGGGGGAGGACGTATTTAGGAGAAGGCAAGTAAATTGCTGGGATAATTAGGGAAAGCTTCCTAAAAAAATATTTATATTAGGTCTTGAAAGATGTCTAGGATCTTTCAGACAAAAGGATCTAATATAAATATTTTTAAGGAAGGCTTTACTGATTACCCCTACAAATATTGGTTTCCTTCCTCTAGACTTCTACAGCATTTGTACTTCTGTTATCTCACTTAACACATACAACTTTTATTAGCATTATTTTGCACCCATCAAACTGCACATCCCTTGAAGTCAGAAATCATGTTTTATTCTCATCTGTTAAATTTCTAAGTTCCCGAGGATAGTATTTTAAAATTCAACTCAAATGGAGTGAACCCTCTGCTATGTGCAGTGTATCACCATAGACCCTGGGACTACACTCAAACATTTACAGAAAGGCCAATGAATGAATATTACAACCTCAGAATGTAAAACTTTAATTAAAGAATGTTTATAGGTATAAGTATAGTTTCCATATTCTTCCTCAAAGGTTTCTGACTACTCCTCTTAGCCTTACTTCCCTAATAACCATACAAAATTATGCCTGACTATGCAGAGGAAATCTGAGGATAGATTTGGGACTCAGAAGATTGTCAAAGCACTAAAAAAAAATTTTCATTCCTTAATAAGGAAATAAAATACCAACTTTTCAGGCCTACTATTTTTGTTTGTATGCTTATAAAAATCTAAAGTTGTATCCTTCCCCTCCCAAAAGTGTCTACTCAGAAATGCTGGATGAGTGACCCATACAAGTAAATATTCTGAATGACGCTCAGGCTCACCAATTCTGACTTTCAACAGTACTTCGTGATCCCTCACCTCCAAATGAAGCCTTTGTGACTTGCTTGACCAAGTATCCCAAGGAGCGTGGAAAAGGAGGGTCAGGAATGATCACACAGCCCACTCTTAAAATACTCTGCCTGATTTGCACCATCGTAACTGCCTTGTCTTTCAAGAAAGACTGTTAGAAGACTGTTACACAGGCAACGTGATCATTTCATCTAAGTGTTCTTAATGTGGATTGTACAAATGATCACTCAATTTTCGCCTTGAAATATATCACCTGTACTCCATAGCCACATCTCTGCCCTTTCGGTACACTTTCACACCCACTCGCACCCACTGCATGTGATACGCTCTTTCAGTCTTCAGGCACTTAGAAATCACACAAAAGATTTTGATATTTAACTCAAAACTGTCCATGTATATCAGTATTTAGAATTATCTCAAGATTTTATTATTGGCAGTAAACACTATGAAGTATTTTCTCAGAAATCAAAAGACATTAATATAATATCCCATAGACCAATTGTTTTACCCAATACCAACAATTTTCAGGAAGAAAGAACAGAGAGGGAAAATTTATCTGGTGAGTGGTAAATTTCAATCCCTTATTAAAGACATAAATATGTTTTGTTGCCAGTAATCTTTAAGGCCCCTGCAGACTGTGTGCTTTGCAGTTGTTAAATGGGCTTTGCTTTCCTTTCTATAAGAACAGAAGAAATAACCAGGGGAAAAAAGAAAATGACAAGTGAAGAAAGAACCTAGCCGTGAAATGCAGTCCAATTTTCACATTTATCATCCTGCCCAGCACAGGCCTAAGCTTAGCCAGGTTGCCAAGCTTAGATGGGAGGACAACCATGGTCCTGACCACAGGACTTCCATCTAGACAAAGGATATCTTGCTCAGGAAAATGAAAGCACAGGTAGAGGATAGGTGGATCATAGCTCGGGGAGTTGAAGGCAATGCCTTGTCTGTGGATATAAATATTGGTTAGAAAATGCTCATTTTATTGTGAACTCAGAAAAAGCCTCTTTTTGGAAAATGTTTATTACCCAGATACTACTCCATTTTTTCTTCACGATCTAGTGATTGCCTTTTGGAAATACTTTATCATTTTAAGGTGAACATTTTTGAAGTTTCTAAGTAAAAGACAACCAACAAGAGAGGAGGTGCTGGAGTCGGTGCATATGGAGAATGAAGTGATGGTAACACAAGCCATCTAAAGGCATGAGGAGAAGCACACTGCTAATAAGGCACCCTTCACACTTACCTGCCCTTAAAAATGAGCTCTGGAAGACCTCCTGCCTCAGACCAACAGGACAGGCAAAATGCCAGTGAGTATCAACTGGAAAGTGCCACCTCAGAAGCCTTAAAAATCACATTCAGTTATATGATTCACTTGCAATCCTTAACATGCACTGAACGAAGCAGTAAATTAGAAAGAGAGCAATTTTCCAAGATTCTTTTGCTACATTAAAACTCTTTGGGAGTTGTCTGTAAAAAAAATCTTCATCACAGATGAGGGATTTGGAGCTCTGTTGAACCATATAAATACAGGATAATAAACTTCTTACCGCAGCCCCACTATTTTAGGCCCAGAACCAAGAGCCCTAATTTTCTGCAACTGTATTTTAAGCAAGTTGTAAGATTTTCCATTTATGAAACTGGCTATCAAATCTCAACATACCCTTGAAAGGTGATAAAAGCGCTCCTCTGGGTGGCTTAATTAGCCACTTAAATCAGTCTGTCTTTTGAGACACATCATCTTTTCAACTGGTCAGTAAACACTGGCAACTTTGGGTTCACCAGGTCATGTCCAGTGACTATGCCGCTACCAAAGCAAGGAAGATAAGGTAAGTCATGGGCTGCCTCAGCCTGGGGAATCAGCCATCAGAACATCAGGAACAAAACTAACACATATAATTAGGACTTAGTCATTAAAAATCTACATTCTTTTACTTATTTTTACTTGTGGAAGACAGAATTAGAACTCAGAATGGAATGCTTTTAGATAACCAGTTTAAATGACTCATAGTACTGAAGATGGGTCAAAATGATCCAAAAAAACTCTTCCAAAGTCTTAAATAATCCATCCCCTAAATCATCTCCTCCAGCTCAAGAACACTTACAGAAAGAAAACAAAATGTCATTCCTTGGAATTATGTTTCTTTACCACCAGAAAGAATATCCAATGTATTTTATTTCTGATTCCTTAAATAATTTTTGAAGGTGAAAACATGGTAATTAAAGCAACAATGTCTGCCTCTTTTGAGATGAATACATTTACAGTTTTGGTCCTTTATTAACCACTTAGAAATATGGAGGATACATGCAATAACTGCTTCCCAGAACATTGTGCAAGATTCTACTTTGTCTCTGTAGAAAATATAGGTATTGTATATAGATTTTCTGCAAAGTGCTCTGAAAAATCCCATAAATCCCATCCTGCAGGGATTTCACTTTTCTGTAGTCTTTCCACCATACTTGAGTTCCTAGCCCCTCTAAATATATGCTGCAATACGAACATTTCCATAGTCAAAGCACTGCACACTAATAAAACACAACACTGTTTACATACAGTGCAAATATATAACATATTTTTAGCGTAGCTTATGAGCAATATTTTTAGATGGATGGAGCCTGCAGTGATATTAGTAACAAACTTCTGTAAATTAGTGGCCTAAATAGAAATTTATGTTCCATAAAACCCAGCATGAAACAATAAGTTAGAAATATTTAAATAACATTTTACAGAGCGTTAAGCAGTCAGTACCACTGTGTCAGGCTGAGCTGGGTACTGAAAAGGAGCGCTGGGCACTGTCATAGAAAGCAGCAAAAGACAATGCCTTTGCTTTTAAAATAACTTCTAAAAAAATTATGTATGACTTCCAGATTGTACCTGACATCTCAAAGGTAGCCTCAATCTTGAAAACAGGTAAAACATGACCCATCAGTCCAGGGATAAATTTTATATCTTCTACAGATGTAAGACCAACATGAGTTGGGGTTTTGGTTCATATTTTCATTTATTTTCTAAAAGTATGCTAGGTCTATTATAGGCGAACAGATGCACTTATATCTAGGTTTGGCTTTTTAATGTCTATAATCCATCTCAAGTCACTATCAAGTCCATTCTTGCATTGCTCACATTTCAGAGAGCAAAGAATATTTCTAGGGAAAAATCAGCTTCCAATTTAAATTTATCTTTGCAATTCTGCAAAATACTAAGATTTTAAGCACCATATTCAAAATCTAGTATCACAACCCTGATACTATGGTTGGATCCCAGTAAGTACAAGTAAACACTATAGAATCTCCCCAAATTTGTAATTTAGATATTTTCCCCAATACAACTGAAGTGGGAGTTTGGTAGTTGTTGGGGTAGGGAGGAAAAAAGTGGAACTTTCTTCCACTCCAAATAGAATGGGGAGGTGTCAGGGCTTCAACAATGGAGACAGCAGCATGCATGTCTTCAAGTGAGACAAAAATGCTGGCTTTATTCTTTCTATTTCCTCATCTGCAGTTTAGAAGAATAATTGCAATAGTCTAAAAAAACCAAAAACAAAAAAAAACCTTCTAGGGCCCCAATAAAAAAAAAAAGAGAGAGAGCTCTGATTCATGAATATTCCCAAAATAAAAAATGAACAATAGGTTTGGACTAAGGCTTTGTTTTATAAAGGCAACATATTGGTGTTGGTATGCTGCATTTTTCCAATGAATTATCCCAATAAGCCCACTTTAATCCTTAAATTCCACATGCCTAAAACATCATTTCTCTCCTAATTTGACTTAGCCTAACCATTTCTGTCAATGACATCTTTATCCTACCAACCATCTAAATTGAGGTTCTCATATTCATCATTTCTGATTACTCTTTTTCTCTTACCCTCAGAGTCAATATAGAAGTTCAATAAGATTATAAACTCAAAGAGGAATGGGACTATGTCTATCTTATTCAGGACAGTGACAGGTACTGAGCAAAAATGAACAAGATGGTCATGGTTCCTGCCCTCAGGGAGCTTACAGGCTAGTTGGGGAATCTAGTAAATATACAAACACACAAAATAGGTAAATACACAAATAAAGATATCATTACAAATTGTGATAAATGCTGTAAAGAAAAAGACCTGGGTTCTATGAGAGGACTTAAGTTGAGGGGTGGTGGTAGTCAAAAAGGATTCTCACCTTGGTCGGATGGCTCAGGTAGTTGGAGTATCATCCCATACACCAAAAGACTACGGGTTCGATCCCTGGTCAGGGCACATAGCTATGTTGAGTATATGATCCCCAGACAGGGTGCATACAGGAGGCAACCAATTAATATTTCTCCCATCTCTCTCTACCTCCCTCCCCTTTTCTCTTTCAGGTCAATAAACATAACCTCGGGTTAGGGTTTTTAAAAAAATTTTTTTTAAAAAGATAATTTAAAGTAGTGAAAACTGAGTTGAGACTACTAAACGGTAAATCTGAGGTAACTAGAGGTAGCTGGGTAAAGATTGGGGAAAGAGTATTCAAGGAAGAAATATAACATGTGGGAAAACAAGTGGGGTAGGAAAAAAAAAACTCAGTACATTTTAGAAAATGCAAAAAAGGCCAGTAAGGTTGGAGGTAATAAATGGGCAGTTCAGCATCCATATTAAGGTTTTTGGGGTTTTACCCAGGGTATAATGGGAAATCTAAAGGGTTATGTGTATGACCTGATTTATGTCTTAAAAATAACACCATAGCTGCTGGGTGGAAAATGAAGGGGAGCAAGCATATAAACAGGGAAATCAGTTAGACTACTGTAGTGGTTCTAGAGAGCTCGTGGTGACTTTAATCCGAGCCATCCTCATTCCCAGAGTCCAGCGCTGCTCTGAGTTCAGATAAATGAATGAATCGATAAATTGTTACCAGCCTCAGTTCTTAGTCTTCTTTCATGATACTCCTACCTATCACAGGTCAGAGGCATCCTCTAGTTATTTTTTGGAGCCAAATTCTTAGTCAACATTATGATAAAAAAAATTTAGATGGTATCTAATGTCTACAATTTAAAGCTCAAAATCCTCAACTGTCACATTAAATTCTATATGAAAGTATAATAAGTATTTTTTGAAATTTCAAACAATCAGACAATTTGCAGATAAAAGTAAGCAAAAATTAACATATAGGAATATCAAACATAGCATTATTCACAATATTAAAATGAAAAATCAATATGTGCTTCAATATAGAAAAAATCAAATTATGATACTTCTGTATAATGAAATAATATGCAATTAAATGAAAAAAGAATATAAAACATGTATAATATGATCTGGAGTTCATTTTTAAATATAAAACATGCACATGATCAAGAAGAAATAGATCAAAGATCAAAGTAATTTATGGATTGTGAGGCTATAGGCGATTTTTAATGTATACTTTTCTAGTTTCCAAATTTTCTGCAATAGTAATACTTTTAGTCTCAGAAAAGTCTCCCATTAATGGTTGCATTTAAAAGGAAAATACTTCAGCCCTGACAGTTATGGGTCAGTTGGTTGGGCATCTGTCCTTCAAACTGAAAGGCTGCCGCTGGTTCAACTTCCGGTCAGAGCACATGCCTAGGTAGTGGTTTGGCCCTGGGTCAGGAGCAAATGAGAAGCAGCCAATCAATGTTTCTCTCTCACATCAATGTTTCTCTCCCTCTCTTTCTCCCTCCTTTCCCCTTTCTCTAAAAATAAATAAATAAGTAAAAATTTAAAAAGAAAACACTGCAGCCTAGCTCCATATTGCCCTCCCAATCTTTGCTCAGAAATCTATGTCCCATGGCCTGCTTCTGCTCCTGCCATTGCCTGCACGTGGCATAATCGCTACTCTGCAGCTCTGAGTCTGTAAGGGCCTCCCTTAGTATCTCAGTCCCTGCTCTCGGCATTTACTATACGGAACACTCATCTGACATAACATATGCTGTCTTGACTCATTCATTTCTTTTCTGTGCTCTCACTTCTCTGCCAAATTAACTGTTTTTGTTTTTCCATTTTGCCCCACAACAACAAGCATAGCATCTTCTATAGAAACACAATATCTGTTGATTGTTCAGAATGAAGTTATTCTAACAGGAGCCACTATTTGGCTCTCAGAAGACTAGCGTGGCCATGATCTGTGTTCCTGCTGCTTTTTGACCAAAAGCTGCTGCCATATTTCCCACTTTGAATCACAGATGGTTAGGGCAGAGAAGAGACCTGAGACAGGGTCTAGCTCAACCACTGAAATGAATAAAAGAGAAACTGAGTCCTAAAATTACAGAGAAACTGTCTGTGGGTCCCTGGGAGAGGCAGCTGGCTGGGCAAGGCCTGGAAACAGAATGACTCAGACTCAGTGGCCTTATCCCCAGTCTGTCCTATGGCAGTAAACTCTAATAGCCCTTCTCTAACTCATCAAATAACGTGAATTGGCAAGCAAGTATGGAAATGCTCATTCAATTTCCTAAAGGTCCATTTGTCAGGCTGGAAAAAATTAATTTGGTATTGTCATTGTGTTGTTCACTCTGTATATCTAATTGTTGAATATCAAAAGTTAACTGAAAGTACGTGAAAGTAGTTCTTAAGGTTAACCATTAGGCACTTTAGAAGTTGTCCTCAAAGCAGCATAATACAAAGGCCAGAATAATCCGATCACAAATTCCTCCCAGAGATATAAAATTAAAAGCATAATTCAGTGTACCTGCGAGGCTACATCTTTCCTGCTCACACCCTGACAACAAATGAATGCAGGTCTGAGTGAAACCAGGGTGTGTGGTATGTGCTTATGAACTAGCATGGACAGAACACTTTTAACCACTCTAGGAAGATACGTTAAAGTCACTGATGAATAATTATTCTGATAAAGTACCAAGATCCTGTGAGGTTAGGCAGTGATCTGAGTTGACAACTTTGCTTATAAACATTGGTATAAAAAATACCAATTAATGATTTCTTTGAATCCTGCTCTGCTCTTATACTGTCCAAATTCTGGCATTTCATGTCATGCCATCATTTTTTACTGCATAAACTTCAGTTTTATCAAAGCAAAGAGAGTAAAAAAATACTTTCAAGTGAAAATAATACAAATAACAAAGGCTCTATTCTATTGTTGCGAACTCTGACAATTTCCTCTTCGCTTTAAAAAAGATAAGTGTCAAAACCAGTTATTACAACACATGGCAGCTTCAGAATAGAGACAGCGCATCCGCACATGGGAAAAGAGCAAACAGTTTTTCTAACAGATTTCTCTGCCTCAATGCCAATATGGCAAATAATCATATGAAAATGTTATTACTCTACCTAATTTTCCCTTGGAGCTTTTAAATAGAAACTTCTAAAAAGTGATTTTTTAAAAAATACACAGAGAGTGAAGATGGCAACAACACTATGAAGGGTCCTGCCCAAGATGCCTAGGTGTTAAGTGAGGTGATACCTGGGATGGGTGGGGTTTTGAAGATGATTAATAAGGGCTGGGGACCAGAGATCCACAACAAAGACAGATGTCTTTTCTAAAATGGAAGGGCTCCTGAAATGGCATGAACTCCACTGAGGAAGAAGTTGGAGAAAGGACAAGAGAAGACTTAATCTGTGCTTGCTTTCTCTAATCACTGGAGATGACAGTCAAAATTAGAGGAGAGCACAGCAATTCAGAGGTAAAAGGAACAGAAGCAAAATGAAATAGTTGAAAGGTGACAACATTTTATTAGAGGCTGAGATCTATTCATTTCAACTAACCTGTCTTAGCTTGGCTGCCATAACAAAATACTACAGACTGGGTGGCTGAAACAGAAGACATTTATCTCTCGGAGCTCTGGAGGCTGGAAGTCCAAGGTGCTAGCCAATTTGGTTCCTGGTGAGAGCTATCGTCCTGGCTTACAAATGGCCACCTTATTGCTGCGTCCTCACATGGCAGGAGACAGAAAAAGACAGAGAGAGAGAACTCTGGTCCCTCTTCTTTTTCTTATAGGACACTAATTCCATCATGCCCACTCCATCCACTAATGACCTCATCTAAATCTAACAACCTCCAAAGGTCCTATCTCCTATTATCATCACATTGGGGATGGTTATGGTTTCAACATATGAATTTTTACGAGGTCACAAACATTCAGTCCATAATAGAACCTTTGCCTAATATATGCTGTGGTGCTAAATGTAAGTGATGAATAAAATTGAATACACATGGCTTCTTTTATAAGATCAAATTTTCATCTATAGAACATGCTTATAATAAGATGCTCAGAAGCAAGATTGTATTTTCTTTTACACCTAAAAATGCTTGTTTAGCAAAAAAAAAAAAAAAAAAAAAAAAGTTATCTTTATCTGAAATGCTTTTAAAGCCTGTGCTTCGTATTTGTCAATACTTTTTAGATAAGACCTACTTTGTTGCCAATTCTCACATTTTACTGATCTATTAAGCAGTAAGATACATTTATCGATTTTATTTTCTGTCACCCTAATGTTATCATAACTTAATGCTATCAGAGAATAAGAAAGAATCAATGCAGATTATAGTTAAGAAAGTGAGGATGAAAGCAATCCTGACGGGGATATCTGTTTTTTTGTAAAGCCTGGACAGAAGGTCCTCTTATCATGGAGTCACTTAAGAATCACGAAGCTGACTCAAACCAAGCAAACATGCTACAAATGAACAGCAGATTAGTGGAAACAGAATGCACTCAAGGTCTCTGGAGTCAGGCAGACCTGGTTTTGAGACCTGGCACTGCCATTATTTTGTTACTGTTGTTAACACTGTGACCTCTCTGAGCTTCAATGTCTTCATCTTGTAACAATGAGAATACCCCGAGCTGCACAGGGATGCTTTATAGGGTTAGGTGAGGCCAAGTAGGTGCAGGCACTTAAGAAGTAGCTTGTGGTCAACATGCTATCTGTGTTCCCTCAAATGTCTTCTACTAGGCTACTAGGGAGGAATCAGTAACTCAAAGAAAATTCATTACCTGTCCTGCTCGAATGTGTATATATGTAAGAGAGGGGGCCATGTGCAGAAGTGATATATTTGTGACTACTGTACTTTCATAAGCCTTACCATCTTTAAAATATTTTTGGTTTTACTTTATTGATTTGAATATCATATTAATTTACCCATGTATGTCATCTGACACCTCTGCTTACTGGTCTTTTAGGCATCTCCGGGCATGTGGATGCTTGATAAATAGTCTATTAGTATGATGTGACTATCTCTACCCTGTCTCTCTCTCTCCTTCCCTTCCTCCCTCCCTCCCTTCCTTCCTTCCTTTCTTTTTTTAAGAGAATTATATGGCTGGCAATGAGGATGGCATCAAATCTCATCACTCACTTACAACCACCTTCTCCCCTTTCTGCATCACTAATTTGACTGTTTCTTCCCATACCCTCCTTACAGGATCATCTCTGGTCTCTCTTCCGTGAGAGGAAATGTGCACAGGCACACAAAGCAGAGGACTATTAGAGGGAAGAAATGTGGTTCTTGCCTTCTGCATGGGCTCTGACCTACCTCACTCGCCCTCAACATCTATGTCAATCTATTTCAGCAACTGAAGGGAAAGGCTAAGGAATCTGGTTTTCCTTAAAAAGGGAATGAACAATCAGCAAACTAAAAAAATCATAGGAGACTTTGAAAATTACAAGAAAAGCTGTTACTATAGAATGATTAAGTTGCCTCAGTATGTCTTGTAGGCTAAAATTCCATTTCATTTTCATCACACACAGAACCAGAATTATAGCACCAGGAAGAGCTGCAAGTTGTGTTCCCTCTGGTCTATCTGAACATCCCAAATAGTATCACATTCTACCAGAAGAACCCCCTGAAATAGACTGACAATGCTTCAATTATCTTGGCTGTAGGCGAAGACAAAATAAGAGTCTCCAGAGTTCCCAGAAAGCTTTAAAAGTTCTCTCTAAACTATGTTATTAGATGGGAACTGTGATAACACAACCAAAACTTTAAAAGAAGAGATTTCCCTGGGCTTTGTTCTAGCTATAAGATAGTTTTCAAATATGCAATGAAGGCAGATAGAAGCAGGGCAAATGGAAGCCAGGGGTCCAGTGCACATCAAAGTTACCAGAGTCCAGACATACCACCCATTTAGCACACATGACTCCCCCCAGACCCCCCAGCCTCCCATTCACACAGTGTTATCCAAACTCTGCTTAACCTAGCATCCACCTTCCTATTTAAGTTTATCTGATAATCCACGGAGTAGATTTGAGAAAGATGGAAACACAGAAAGGAGAAAGCATAAAAAGAATATTGTCCTTAATGTTAGTAAAAACATAACTTTGTTACATGTCAAATGTGAGGCAGTGATCAGGTTAACATTACAATGGCAAAGTTATTATGATCTTTGGAGGAAAAAAGTCCCATTTCTTTACAACTTTCTAACATTAAAATGTAGGTCCAATTTGAGCCATCTCTGTGCAAGGACTCCCTTTCTGAACCCCATCTGTGTGACAGGGCCACCAGCGCTGCCATTGCTGCTCACCAACACACCCCAGAACAAGAATTTCACTTCTGAACCCAAGTTGTTCAAATCCTTCTGGGAAGGTAAGCCAATACCTGGGCACGTTCAGCAATGTAAAAATTCTCTTAACTTTCGGCAGTAGCCTTATGTTTAAACTCGAAAATGCCTTTCTACTTGCATCAGCTTCTCTCAGGTAAAAGGAAATATAAACAGAAGCCATAGGCCTCTTGAGTAAAATCCCATTGAGGAGGGAGAGGCAGAACAGGAAGCTTTAACTTTAACGTTAGGGGCCCCATGATGATGTAAAAGGAAAAGAAGAGAGAAGAGGAATGACATGTAATCTGTGAGATTCAAGTACATTCACAGAGACATTTTCCTGAGGTGTGCAAGCAGCTAGCTTTCTTTAAGGAGGCGACCATAGCATCACGTAATTCAAATTAATTCCTTTCTGAATGAGAACTGAGTAACAAAGACAGAACCTGGCAAGATGGCACAGCACGGTGAGGGAGAACTGTAGCCCAGATGGTACTTGGTGAGATGTTAGGTTGTCAGCTTAATGTAACATAAAACGAGGCCACACATCAGAAAGTGTTTTGAAAAATAAAAATCCAGAGGAAAGATGAAGCAGTGTTATAATGTATCTGGAGAAAATAAACTCTGTATGGTGGGGGCTCTAGCTGTGACCTTCCTTCAGCTGGTGGCCCATCCACCTTTGGGAAAGGAAGAGACATGATGGAGAGGTCAGTGCCTGCCTCCTTCCGCTACGCGGATGGCAACACCATTTGCCAGCACCTGGCAGCCCAGAGAGAAAGAGAGCCTGGTGTGGAGACGTCCTACCCATTAAAGCAAGAGAGTGAGAAGTGAGAGAGAAAGCTCCCAATACCAACAGAAGTGACCTGGGGTCATATAGTAAGGAGTTATAAAGGCATAAAAGCATCTTTATTCAGATGGTTCCTTTCAGGGCAACTCATTTCATGATACTTAATGCAAGCAGTTAAGAGAACAGTTGGGCTGGATATAACTTACAGTACGTCACACAAATCTGGAGTGCCCATGGAACATTAATTTCAGGGCATGCATTGAGATGATGCTCTTAAAACAAGCCTCTTTGCCAGGGGCAGGTTGTAACTCAGAAAAGTCATGTTTCATCTAGGATGTGCTGTATAATATTGAAGGGGATGTTAACTATTTTTTTTTTTGCCTTGGTTTTTTTCCCCAAACCATGTAGAAAAAAAGATTTGGGAAAGAGTTATACATGCTAAACTGAAATTTTCTATAAAGTTGTCTTCACTCATTTCATAAATCTGCTTAGGTCGTTATTTCTTTAACATTTACTCTTGTGGAAAAACAAAACATTTACTCTTGTTCTGAATACACGACTTCCCCTGCTACTCTGAGAGACCTACAAATATACTGACCATACGAGGATTTGTAGATTTGCTTTTCCTCCACACGCTTGGGTCTCACTTTCTCCTGAACCTAGAGCTGTGCTTTCCATCACAGCGTGGCATCACTATACTAGTTTACCCCAACTCAAAGCAGCTGTTCTAATCCCACCTTCTTCCAAATGGTAGTGAAGTGGTCCCCTTTTTTTTTCTTCTTCCTTAGCTACTCCTCAGCTCTGGTAACCATTCATTCAACTTAAAAAATCGTATTAATTCTTCTAAGTAATGTAAACACTTAATTTCATTCATATTCTCAAATTACTTTCCTTTTCTACTGCATGTTTGTGTAGCTGTTACATGAATCCTTTGTACTGATGTTGTCATTCCTTCAACTCAGTTCTTGCCAAATACTGAGTTGTGTCTGGAGATACAAAGATAACTACTCTTGTTGAAGAGATGCCAGTTTAGTGGGAGAGACAGGCATGTAAACAGATCTGTATGTGAGATACATGGCCTAGAGGGGGAGAAAAAAAATTATTGCACAGATAAATCAGCACAATAACACAAAAAGGTCTAGAGGCTATAACATACCACAAAGATCCAGCAAAACACAAGGATTGTGAGCATGAAGATAATGCTGCCATTTTTGCCTTTTTCATTCTACCCATGCACACCCATACTCTGCCTTTCCTTCTGTTACAAGGAAAGAAGTAACCTCATTCCTACCTAAAGCCAGTCTTCTGCTTGAGCTCAAGGTCCCAATCCTTCCCTATCAGGGACTTTTACCCTGCAATGGTCCACTTCCCTTCATTATCAGTTTTTCCCTTCCTACAGAGCATTCCAATTAGAACACAAACATAACTTAATAACCTCCTTTAATATCCTCCCTTAACCCTCTGCTTCTCTGCCCAGTGATACTCCTTTCATCTAAATTTACTGTTAGCCCTACTGCCTCACCCTCCACTCTCTCCTCCTATGAATCAACTGAACCATCTCTTAGCAAGGTCACCATTAAGTTCCACCTTGCCAGACCCATTAGTCAATTCTGCTCAGTCCCATCTCTCCTCTGTCCATACTAACAGACCATCTTCTTTAGGCTTTCATGAAAATTCTCTCCTCATTTTCTTCCTGTCTCACTGGCAACTCCTTTCCAGTTTTCTCAATTCACTTTTCCTTGCCTTCCTAACTTCCTGGCCCATTAGAGTCCATTCTCACAGTAGCTAGAGTGATCTTTCAAAAATGTAACCCAAGTTGTTTCATTCCCTGATGTAAACCCTCCAATAGCTTCCCATCATCCTTAGAACACATTCCACACTACCAAGGCTCTACAGTTTCTGGGTCTTCCCCTTTTTGGCCCTCATTTGTAGCTATACCTTCTCCCAACACCCCACAGTCTATCTACCACCAGGTTTCAGACATAAATGGCCTTTTCCCCATTCCTCAAAACACCCCAAGTCAGTTCCTACTTTACAGCCTTTACCATTGCTGTTCACTAGCCTGGAACACTCCCCTTAGCTCTCTCTACATAGCTGACTTCTGATAATTCAGGCCTCAGCTCACTGAGTTCTTCAGAGAGGCCTGCCTTGATCATCCTGCTCAAACGTCTCTTCCCCAAACTCGGTCACCTGCTACCTCATTACCCCATTCCGATTTCTTCAAAACACTACCAACAAGTATCACATTTATTCCTTCACATTTTGTCTGTCTACCTCTCCTTCTAGAATATAAGTTGCATGAGGGCAGGGATTTGGTCTCGTTCACTGCAGTATGTCCAGCTTACAGGCACTGTGTTCAGTTCATTGTAGCTGCCCTGTAAAGATTTACTGAATGGATGAGTGAAATGATGAAGAAATTCTTGTTCAGAATACTGTATCTAGCTCTTGCTCTTCAGCTGCAGAAGGGCACAGAAAGGGTAAAGTTGAAACATAAAAATAATTAAATCACAGGGGAATCAGACTTATTGCAAAAGGTTAACAGAATTAGAATTAATAAGGAAGTAATATTTTATTTTTATTCTCCAGGGGGTCAAAATTACTGTTTGTTAATGTCTAATGAGGATCAAATAAAAAGAATGGACTACAGGTTCAGTAGACTGGGTTTAAGTTCTAGAGTAGATGAGCTGTGGGTTAGAGTTATAAAAATACTTCCTGGGATTGACTACTACTTGAGATAATTGAAATTAGTTCCTGAGAAGGAACACTGACTAGATTTCTAAAATAAAAGAGAATAATAATAATCCTGTATCAACTAAGTACCTCCTATGTGCCAAGGGCTGTTCTCAGACTATGTGACCAGCTGATCTCCTTGGTCACTGGAAGCAACCCTGAGAAACACATTACTATTGTTCTCATGTTAGAAACGGGGAGACTGAGGTTAAGCACATTTAACTAACTTGAAAAAGACCAACAGTTGATAATGACCAAGCTGCAGCCATTTTACTATAAAACCTGAGCTCGTATCTACTCTGTATTATAGAAGGGAGAGTTTAGAAAACTGGATGCAGCCCTGCTGAAAGTCTGAAGGTCAACTTTTTGAGTCTTCACCCAAATGCAGAATCCTAAGATACTTTTAGGAATAGTATACATAGCACGATATAATGAACAACTTAAAATAATACTATAATGCAGATTCTATATTTGAGCTTTTGGTTATACAGGCATTTGAACTGCACAAAATAACGTGCTTTTGGTTACCCATTACATAAATTCTGTCATCCTAAAAAATTACTCCACTTACAGTCTGAAGACCTGTCTTAGAAATATGAAAAAAGAAAAACAAGTTTGCAAGCATCACCAGGTATGACAAAATAATTTCTTGTTTCTGTAAGGTTGTGAACATAGGTCAGCAAATTATGGCCTGGTTATGGCCTGCAAGCTAAGAATTTTACATCTTTTAAAAGGGTTGTTTAAAAGGAAAAATGAAGAACATGTCATGGAGACTTTGTATGCTCCACAAAGCCTAAAATATTTACCAACTAGTCCTTTACCAAAAAGGTTTGCTGATCCCTGGTCTAGAATTTAAAAACGGATGCAAGAGTATGAAATATCTGTAATAGAGAATAAAATACCTGCTTAGAAAAAGTGACTCCCTGAAGGATTTATAAAGTATCTACTAAGGTTTTTGTTTGCTTATTTGTTTTACCATGAACAACAAAACTTCCTGGAGCCAGATTTTAAAGCAGGTCTGGCCTCCCAATCTAGGATCAATGAGATTATATAAGGGGACAAAAAAAGGAAAGGAGAGTGTTAAAGAGCTTGGGGAAAAATCAGAATGATCCAATTTTAGGACTGCATGGAGTCATATAGACACTAAGAGCCAACGAACTCACTCGTCAAGGAAGAAACTCCCCAGGGGAGGGGCAGTGACTTCTTAAGGCTGCAATGTGCACACACAGCACAGTGTATGTCCCAGCTCCTAGGCTGGGTCTATTCTCACAGTGCTGCCATGCGGCCTTTACCTTACTACAGAGACACGCTCCACAGACCAAGAAGCAGGAGACGACAGGTTTTTAAAAGGTCAGACAAGAACCAGCAGATCTGCAAAGAATGTGTGATCTGAAGGTGAGGTCCCAATCTCTCAAAATTAAATAAAAAAATGTTTAATATCCTTCTTTTTAAATTTCAAAAGTAGTACACTTCATTACAGAAAATTTAGAAAATGCAAAAAATTTGTAAAAAAATAATAGTTCACAATCCCTCCATTCAATGACAAATACTTTTAAGATTAGGTATATTTCCTTGTAGATTAAAAAATGAATATACATATATGTCAATTAAAAATTAGAATAGTTTATGTTTGTACACTTTTTCCATTTAACTTGTTACATGTTAATTTGTGACCATTTTTAATATAAAATTCTCCTAAGACAGTTTTAATGGTCATATAATTCCACTGTATGTATTTATCATAATTCATTAACTAATTAATCCTTCCAGAACCAGCATGTATGAGAGAATGTTTCAGTTCGCCCTCACCAACAGGATTATACACATAATTCAAAATATTTTCCCATTTGATAAGCACAAAATGGTTTCTCTGTGTGTCACAAAGAGGTTGATCTTTTCTTCACGTGCCTATTTATTATGTCTTCTTTTGTGAATCATCTAATTCCACCATTACATGTTCTATTCCCATTTTTCTTCTGGTGTGTTCATCTAATCCTTGTTAAGAGCCAAATAGCAAAGATTCTAACTTTTTTTTCCTGGCATAAATTTTGTGCGTTTCCCACTTGACCATTTGCCTTTTAATTTTGTCTTTAACATTTTGTTTTTAATTTCAGAAATGTAACATTTTGTCTAGTCAAATTTCCTGCTTTCTGTACTTTGAGATTTTGATAGAAATCAATAACAGCTCAGTGCTGATATGGCCATGTAAGGGATGATCTACTGGAACTGGCTAGTCATCTACTGAACTGCCTCTAAAAACAGCCAGCACCAGGCTTCCAAATCTGTACAGCCTGCAGAGGTTCTGCCCAGTGGCAAAGTAGAAGGGCTGTGTAGGGGGACATACGATGGGATGGACTAAGACTCAGGACACCAGGACACCAGTCCTAGGTTCACTGTTCGCCTGCTGCATGTCCCAAGGCGAAGTCTCTCCTCACATATAAAACAAGAAGGATGGAGACCACAATCTCAAAAGAGGTATTTGGTTCGAAGGCTCATTCTTATTTGACAAGTGGAAGAAGAGAACTCAGTACTAGATGTTACTGGCTGGTTAGAATCCACACCCTAGAGAGACCTGTCAATGAGAAGAGTGAAGAAGGTAAGAGGCGGTAAAAGGGAATGTCTGACAGGAGAGAACTTGCAGTCCTTTCGACACGAAAATTATAGAAATTCATTTCAAGTAAGTCAGCACGATCTGCAGGGTGAAAGAGAGAACCAGAGATGGAAAAGGGCTTGACATCAGTGCACAGATTTTTCCCAGAGAAGACACCAGGTAACCTTACTGTGGTTTTCTCTGAGTCAGTTGGGGGACAGTAAATGGGCCTAAAATCCAGAATAAAAACAAAAACAAAAACAAAAGGGGTTGTGGATGAGAAAAAGCAGTAAAAGTTCTGAGGTGAAAGGGAAAAGGTGTTATGAGGGTCATGTTAAGAGAGAGCTCTTCGAGGGTGGGCATAAATTAGATCACAGAGACCATAAAGGTACAAGCAGTGAAGCCTGAACATAGGACAAGAAACGGTCTCGAACAGGCTGGCAGGAATGTAGTGAGAGATGAAAGTAATGTACTCCAATCCCTGTGAAGTACCTGCAAATACAATATTGTGAAAAGAATATACCTGCTCTGAAGTATTTCTGGAAAGAAAGGCAAAGTGTTTAAGTAACAATAGCACTAACAAGACTCGAGTCTAGGTTACATAAGATCACAAGAAATCATATTAATAAGTTAAAGCCCTTACCTTTATTTGGTAAGTAACTTATTTACATGTACTTAACAAGTAATTGTTTTTTCTTGCATAATATTAAATAATAACACCACTTCATTTTCTTCACTTTATTGCTGTTAGCAATTTATCTTCCTCATCTTAGCACTGATTAAAACATAAAATGTCTTTAGGAAATGTTATGTCCTAATTTATGGCTTAATTTAATCTCAGCAGTCAAACACTGATAACATTGCCTGTCTTAAAGAAATCGGCATATCTATTATCACACACCAATAAGTACATTTAAAAAAAAAAGACCTCATTCCCAAATGAGAAGAAATTGCTAGGAAGCAATGAAGGAAGAAAAATTCCGAGTCCTCTACCTGGCCCAAGGGGGTTTATTAAGAAGGATTAGAAGGACACTTCCCCATCTTTCAACAACAGAGGATGCATAGTCCATCTGCTTCCTTCCAGTACTTTTCAAGCTTGTTTATTGTCTTTTATTAAAGACAAAGAGCCACTTCCCCCTTCCAAAAACTACAGTCGGTAGTTTTTGGAAGTCGGTAAAAACTACACTGTAAACAGCTTTTACCTCCAAGGCTCAAAATTCTCGGTAAGTTAAAACTCCATTATTGTTTACTGTCTTGGATAAAACTGTAAAATGACTAAACAGGTCCCAATTTTTTAATTTATTATTTATTTATTTATTGTTCAAATACATTTGTCTCCATTTTCCCTCCACCGCTTTCCCCTGCCCCACCTCCCACCCTCAGTCCTTCCCCACCTCTGGCTTTGTCCATGGGTCCTTTATACATGTTCCTTGACTCAACCCTTCCCCTTCTTTTCCCCATTACCCCTTGCCTCCTTGTTACTGTTGGTTTGCTTTTTCCTTCAGTGTTGCTGATTATATTTTTCATGTTTGTTTGTTTTGTTAATTAGGTTCCACTTACAGGTCAGATCCCATTTGAGAGGTGAGAAAACACACACACACACAGAAAGCAAGTCTAGAACACATACGGAAACAAGGGCTAGCTTTCCCTGCAGAAGGCCTCTTTGGGGACCTTGTTCACAGCCTCCCTTCAGAGTTCACAGCCCCAGCCTTAGACCATGCTATTGTAGTCTAGGGAAAGCAGTTTTAATGTTATGACATAGCTCCATTTCCTTCACAATAAAATGAGGATAATATTTATATCTATTTCCTAATACAGTGTTTGTTAGAATTAGATGAAGAAGTACTCTTCATCTGAAAAGAAGTACTCTTTATAAAGAACTGGGCATTCTGTCATTTATGGATTTAAAAGGGAAGAAAGGTGCAACTAAAATAATGATTTTTAAACTTGCACCACTCTGTTATTCAGGAGTTTCATAAGCTCATCTCCTAAAAGTGTAACATGGCATATATTTAAGAATAAGCATATGGGAAAAAAGTAATTAAAAAAAGGTAAAAAACTTTTTAAAACAATAATTGTTTCAATTATTTTGTTTTACCCAACAGAGATAATTATTATGTATGTGTGTATACAAACACACACAATATTTAAAATATATATACATGCATATTTTTATATGTAATACATGCACATGTTTAAAATTATGATAAGAGAAGTTATAGTATAGTACAAATATATAAATTATTTTTTTTAAATGTTAAACAAACTAGGGTCAATGTGCATTTTGCTCATGAAATTAAATTTAAGCTTTCAATTTAAGATTTTATTTACAAAATTAAATAGTGCCACTAAATATAAAGAATTACATGATGACATAAAATACTATAGAATTGACAAATTGTTTACAGGTTTTTTTAAAAAAACCAAGACAAGAATTCTCATCTAGAATTTAATCTAAAAATGATGAGATACTTTTGCATTTTTAACCCTTAAAAAATTATCCAGGTTATTGACAAAGTTTCCATAGAGTCTAGAATATTAACAAAGCATGCTATAACCTAACAATTACTTTGAATAAAGGATATTTATAAAAATTACAAAGGGTGAAAATATTCCTTTCTCTGCTACCCTGGAGGAGCAGTGCTTCAGAAGAAAGAATTACTTATGCCTACAGAGAACTGCAATGGGCAGTTTTAATATAACACATCACAGTAGCACAAGCAAGCCGCCAGAAAGGTGTTGCTTTGTTTTGACTTATACTCACCTGATCTCCAAGACCAGACTAAAGGTTTGAAAACAGCCGGGGTTTTTTGTTTTGTTTTGTCTTTTTGGTCATTATTGAGAGTCACTGGCAACAATAGCTGGTTGATGGGGTCTTCAGGCAGGAATACTGAGGTTCCACCATTTCCTGCTGAAAATGAGTTCTCACCGACTGCTCTGACTAGTGATGTCAACACACACTTCCATCTTTTCTCCCTCTTGTTAAGTGCTTACAGTAATTTAGGGATTTCAATCATTACTATATTCATTTTGAAGTAACAAAATAATGTTAGGAAGTTCCTATCATAATATACTGCAAAGACAAGCTTTCAGAGGGAAAATGATCTACAGTTAATCAGTTTTGCCAACTGCAGCTGTCAGTATACTAAAATCAAATTAATGACAGAAATAGCAGGAAGAGGGTAGACAGTGTGTGGGGCAGAGAGCAGAGCAGAGGGGAGGGGAGATGAGCACTGAACTGAGATCATCATGGGCCAGAGAGAAACCTCTTTACAGTCTGATCATGCAAAAAACAGGGAAACTGGTTTTAGTGTTTTCAACTTCAATTAGTCACATTAATTAATGCTAAAAACAATGTTAACAGTATATTATTTTCATCTAGTTAAATAAAGGATTATACACATTTGAGTAAATTACATAGCATTAAACATTTAAATAACTTGATATGAAGCCATTACTGTCATTCAAACAAGTTTCTACAGCTAAAGGCTGAATGTTAAGTATGAACTGTTTTGGCATTACAGGAATATAAATCCTTTATCTTTTTAGTGAGAAGAACAAATGAAGAGATTTGATGACTTCTGACTTCAATAAGTGGTTTGCAGTAGCACAGCGCTCTCCAGTGGTAAAAGGCTAAAATGCAATTCCCAATGCCCAAAATTCAGCAGCAAATCTTTCATTTTGAAAGGTGTTAATACAAAGCTAGCTCCTTTAAAATAAAAAATGGTTTATCTCAGCACATAGTTTCAATATCCACAGCCAAATTTATCTCATCAAATTTAAAGTGTTTTTTATTTACATCTAATTCGTTCCTACAAAATGTTCTAGAGAATAAAGAAGAAATCAAAGTAAAACAAAATAAAACCTTGTATGGACAGACACAGTTGCAATAATGAGTGAATTATTTTCTATAACCTAGAATAATGGCTGGAATGCCAGGACTATAGAGATAGTAAGTAACTTTTATGTGCTAAAATGTAAACTCTAGAGTAAGATTATAAAAATTATGGAATTCTTTTGCCTGTTATGTAATATATTGTGAGTACATATAACAAGGGCAAAATTATGGAAATTTTAATTAAAGTTACGGAAATACCTTTTACATATAGAAATGTCTTTTACTCATGTTTTCTATGTATGAACATTTGTTTTAAAATAAGTTTAAAAGATTTATTTATGTACATTATTTTTCATCATTAAAATGGATCCACAGTTAGAGCTCCAAATATTATTCTGAAGTAGTAGGGAAAGGTATTTACCCTTACAGGTCATCAAAAAAAAGCTCTTAGGCCAATCTATCATACTCTTACTCTTGAAAATACTTTGATTTCTCATATGCAAGGGGATCATAATTTTATTTATAACAACTGAGAACAGAGTTCAATGATTATAATATTCTTGGCCTTCTACTATGTAAACCGCAAGATATAAAAGCATTACCCCAGATTCTTCAGCAAATAGTTACTAGGTAGAATAAGGTAGTTACTTTCAAAAGAATAATAATGATTATCAAATTAATTTTTTCTTATTATTATCCAAAGAACAGAAAAGTCTGGATATGATTTTGAAAGCATCATTCATTTAATTGGAACCAACAAAGCAGCTCTGTATAGTGTAAACAGAAATGGCTTTGGGTTGGATTTTGATTTCACTAGTGTATAGTAACTTAAGCAAGTAACATCTCTGTGCCTCAGTTTCTTCCTCTATGAAATGGAAATCATCCTTCCCACCTCATGGGAACACTGTGAGGATTCAGTGTAATGATGCAAGTAAAACACCTGGCCTTCACTCACATGGAAGATCCTCAAAGAATGTTATTTTTCTTCCATCCATTCTTACTACTGAAAGAATGAAGAAGATCACAAAGAGGACTAGAACCAGAGTAGGAGAGATGGGATCACATGGATGAAGCAATAAAACCTACTTAGAATTTCATCTGTGAAAACCCTGCCCTCCTTTATTATCACACTAGAAGACCCAAAGAAGCAGAAACACTGAATTTTGGAAAGGGGAGAGAAGGAGGAAGGAGGGGAGGGCAGGGGACGGAACTAGTTATTTGTTCCGTGTTCCATATGCTACCCATTGCACCAAGCCTTACTACACATTATCTTATTATTTAAAGCATCACAGGTCTCTATCAAGCACAATTATTACTGTGATGGCAATCAGTGACTCTGGCTTTTTCTTGTTCAGGTAAGACTGGAGGACAGGGCCCAACTGACCACAGAGGTAGATCAGGGATAGTTTGGATAGGGCAGAGAAGGAGCACTAACACAGCCCACAGGGATGGTGGCTGAGAGACATGGATGTGCTCATGAATAACAATGTCTTGCCCTGGCCGAGAAGCTCAGTAGGTTAGAGTGTTGTCCCAATACATGGATGTTGCAGGTTTGATCCCTAGTCAGGGTACATACAAGGATCAACCAATGAATGCATAAATAAGTGGAACAACAAATCAATGCCTGTCTCTCTTCCATTCTCTCTCTAAAATCAATAAATAAAAAAAATTTTTTTTAAATGTCTTGCTTATCTTAATTACTTTCACCTGTTCCTGTTGAGCATGTAAAGCAGTGGGTGGTGGAGATGGTGTGGGAGTCATCAAAATCTTTTCTGGAAAAGATGGTGCATGTTATGTCTGAATTTGCATTTTCAGAATTATAATAAAATAGGTAATATTTGCAAAGCAGGCTCTCTGCCCTTTGTAACCATGAAGAGACAAAGCAGCTAAACACACTTGATGTGAAAGTGACTCTATGCTGTATTCTGTCACTTACAAAAACAGGAAAAACGCTGTGGCAAGCAAGCAGGCCCCACTTTCACACTGTGACTAAAAAACTCATCCTTATTCTAAGACTGTCATTGCCTTGATTCTTTTGTTACAATTCTTATTTTTTAATGAATGTTTTAAAGTAATATAAAGATGTAAGACTTCTAAGTCTTTACAAAAATTTTAAAAAACATTTTAAAATTCATTTTAAACATTTATCAAAATATTTATCAAAAAAGCATGAATTTTAAAATGTTTAAAAACATGTTTTGTTTTTTAATTTTTAAGATGTAAATCAACTTTGAGAAGGGAGGAAATGCAAATGGTAAGGCTTCTAGCTTGCCAAGTACCCTGATGACTTATTAGTGGCAACAGCCATCATGCCTTCCCTAGTTGTGGCAGTGTCCGAAACAATGTCCTCAACACTTAAGACAGCTGATCCTCAGGCGGGCGGTGCCTGGCCACACCACCTCCCCCCAAATTCACCCTGAGGGTGGAAAGTTCATCAGGGCAGCAAAGGTGCTGGCATGTCCCACCCATCTACACAGGAAACATCTTTTCTCAAAGCGGAAATCTCATGTTACAGAGATAGTACCATCTCACAAGCAAAAGACAGATGAGTTTAAGATCATAAGGTAAAGGACAGAATTGGTTTTGGTGACTCTAAATATTCATAGACTCTATAAAAAGTCCAGTCCTTTTAAGATGCAGTCTGTTATAAATGAATATGCAATTGTACCAAATAAAAACACTGTATTTCTCAAAATGTACAAGGGTTGGGAACTTTTTCCGCTTCCGTTTGTTGTCACAATTTCTGGATAAAATACTATCTGAACTTCATATTAATTTGTGATTTATATTCTCTAATGCAGGCCCAACAATATGCTTTTCTTTCTTTTTCTTTCACATTGCACTCCCTTGTTTATCATTTCACCATCACAAAAGGTGCTACATTTGGTACAATGTTTCCTAAATACAGTATTAGAACTTAGAACTAACTAGCCTACAAAATGATCAGGACTCCTGGACGCCACACACAGCAGCAGTGTGGAGTTCCTTTCTTCAAGTTTCCCAGATCATTATATGGGAAGAAAGAGACAGAGAAAAGGAGGGCGGGGAGGAGAGGAAAGGAGAGGAGGGAAGGAGAAAAGAATAAAGTATTCAGTAAGAAAGAACTATTATCACTACAGATGACTACTCCTTACAGCTAGACCTATTACAAGGAAAATCACCATGTACTAGAGTATTTCAAAACCTTATTACTATAAGATTTAAACCAACTAGCTGAGCAACCACTATAACAAGCAAAGGCTTAAGATTTGGCTATTCTCTCAAGTCCCAGGCAGGGATAAAGGTATTTTTTCAAACGTGAATTAAACAAGTTTGGTTAGAGTCAAACTACAAGCAGTCAACCAAGGTAGAAACAGCCAGGTTTATACAAAGGCATTCAATGAAAATAACATGTTAGGCAGGCTGAAAACAAATGGCTTCAAGGCTGAGGTATCCCTTAGTCTCAACACTGCTTTAAGTTGTGTTGGCTTTACAGAAACACTAATTGTATAGTTACTTTCATATTAAAAAAATCTATAGTAAAATCAACATTTGAGTGATTTCCAACAAAGTATCTGAGACAGAAATCTGATCATTTATAAACATGGTTTACTGTATGAATTTGGCTATCTAAGTCACCTGTCTAAATATCTAAAACCAAATTCAACTTATCCCAGTTTTTCCTACAATGAGATTTTTCTAGGACTCATATGAGGTATCAAGGACCAGCCACAACACCAGAAGTATTCTGTCATCCACATTCCATATTCATGAAGAAGAGAATGCTATGCATACTTGTAAATAGAAGGTGGTAGTAAACAAGTATATGCATCATAAGCTGAATTTCTGTCCTTAGTTAGAGGCATATATATATTTCCTACACATATAAAAGTGTATATAGTTCCATTTTGTTCTGTTATCTGGTACCACAAAAAAAAAAAAAAAAAGGAGCAGGAAGTAACCCAGAAAGAGATAGAAGGGGCACAATGGCTTTTAAATGCCTTGGCTAGAAAGTGTCATATACCTTCTACTCAGAGGCTATATGCCTGAACTAGTCACAGAGCCCAAACTTGACAGCAACAGAGGCTGGGTAATATAAGGGGACACATAAATTAGTCAATGACTACTACTCCTTCTGCACACCGTCCAATTTTAAAATTCTTCAATTCTAAAAATCAAATAGCCCCATACTATTTCTCCTGTAAGCTTTGTTCTCCATAATCAGGGTTCATATGTATCATCTCCTTTGGTAATTTCCCCCCATAACTGACACTGGGCCAGTGCCCAATTCCATGTTGATTTTCTCACAAAACGGATGGGGCCCTACGGATATAAATTCCACAGAACAAAAATGTGTACAATCAAGTTAAATCCCCACACATTTTTCTCCATGCCAATTATGTACTATATTTTATCAAAAGAAACAGAAAACATACTAATGAATGATCTGTTATATTTGGAATCTAAACAATGCCTGTCAGCAACCGCAGAGGTTCATCTTTACACTGGGCCTTCTGCTGAGCCTGTTTTCTGTTAGCTTCTTATTTTCTCTTTAATTTTGCTAAGCGGACATTATTTTGACAAAGGGTTAAGCAACACACAAAAAGCAGAGAAAAAAATATTAACAAATTAGGCATTCCTCCTCCTCCTCTGAACACTAGGCAAGGTATTGTACATTTCCCACTGCAGCCTCAGAAAACCACGGACAGAGATGCCCGCTCTGCATTCAGCACACAAATCACTTCGTCTATCATCACACACATTTATTTTTAAAATCTCCTCATTGTTGCGAATGACACGAATATTATTATTACTAATCCAGCTGTTCTTAATAATAGTATTTAAGTAACTTGTCATCTTAGGAACTTAATAGACAATAGTTAATTAATTGTTAAGCATCAATATAACAGGATTTTAATCTCCAACCTCTGAAGCAGGGTATTTATTTGTTATAATGGTAAAACTTTTGTTTGAATTGCTTATTTATGCAAATATATATTCTCTATCACCTCAATTCTAATTTTTATATCTATTTTGTAAGTAAAATAATCGCATGCTGAAAGACACAGACAGTACACTTCACAAACAGTAATGAATCTCCTGCGAGTCCTTTTATTCACACTACAATAGATTCTATATTACCATGCAGAGAAAAACAAAACAAAACACCATAGATTATTTCCCTTATTTGCAAGATATGCACACAGTATTCTGATAGGAACAAGAACTTGATGGTGCAACATGCTATGTCTTAGCAGTGTGAGTTAATACAATATTCTGTTGACATCTTGTTCCTGCTTTCAAACAACCAGGTATGTTACATATAAACTGTCAAGAGCAGCTAAGTAAGTTTTCCTGTCTAAATATGCCCACATTCTTGTCAGAGACCTCATCTTAAGCTGATCTCTCTATCTTAGTTGAACACTTTGGTAGTAACAAATTTTTAACTTGCAATAGTCATTTCAAATCAATATTTAAATGGTATAAACATCACCACTTTTATCCACTAACCTTCCCCTCAAATACACCATACATACTTTCCAAGTGACAAAGCAAATGCTCTGCATCTGGAGAAAACAGAAAGGTGTCAAAGAAAGAGAGATAGAATCCCTTTCTCTCAGGCCCTTAATGAGGTCTCCAGAGCCAAAGGCAAAGCAATAACAAATCGTACTTTCCACATACTGGGGAAAAAAGGAGAAAGGCAAGGGGGAAGGGAGACGGTGAGCTTGTCATTTGAAATTAATTGAACTTAGCCATGCCCAGAAAACACTGGTAATAAACCCTCCCCACCTAAATTAAGGGTTTTATACCATGAAAAATAAAAATAAAAATTTATAGCAGTAATTTCATCCGGGTTTTCCAAGAAGTGCTTGCTGATTTTCTTGTACTCAGTAGAAAAAATCCCTGAGGAGCAATGCAGACTGCAATAAGGCAGACTTCTAAAAAGATACCATTTAATTTCTCACTCCTCCCCTTGTACTATTACCACATTTCCACTTTTCTCTAGCTCAGTATTAACTCTCTCAACACAGTTCTCTTCCATTAGCTCTCAGCAATATCTTATGGGGCAGGAGAAACATGCTCAATCTACAAGTGCCCATCCACTGCTCTCAGTCAAAAGAATCAGAAGCCCCAGAAAGAAGCACACCCATTTATGTGTCTTTGGCTTTTCGTCAGGACACCTTGTCATCTCATCTGAATGCACCAAGTCAAAATGGTTTCAAAACACTCCATCACTCAACACCTTTAGCACTAACAACAAGAACTGATGAATGACCTCTGAAGGGAAAAAAAAAAAAATCAAACACAGAACTCTGGTTCCTAACCTGTGGATTGTATGTGGCGGGGCCAGGCACAGAGTTATTTGCAAGAGTTCTGCAAATCCCCATGGACACCAAGCACTGCCTGCAGAACAAGCTGTATAATGGGTAAAAGCATAGCCACAGTTTTTGTTTTCTACATGTCCACAGATACTGCTGATGACTAAAATTGAAGTTTACTAAAAACTCCGACGAAATTCACCGTAGCTTTTTCTCATTTTCTCAATGGATGCTGTAAGTAGAAGAGCTATTTACAATCCTGAAATATTTTTTGAAGTCAAACTGAGTCTCCATATTGAAGAAGACAGAGAATAATTGATATGACTGTGCATTACATTCAGTGAATTACATTCAGACACATGGTAGGCACTCAACATTTGTTGATCACAGACATGAGTACACTTATCTTAGTCCCATTTGTATCTATTTTTTCTTTTATTCATCCCATCTCTTCATGTAGAAGACATCAGCAATTTCCAAAGTATGGTCTGGGGACTCCTGGGGATCGGTCCCAATATCTTTTCAGGAGGTCGATGAGGTCAAAGCCTCTTAATTTTAAGAAGTTTCTTGCCTCCTATATATGCATAGTTGAGCTTTCCAGAGCTACCTCCATGATATCACAATAAATTGAATGAGAAATAAATATAAGAACCCACCTATCTTCTATTTGTTACACCAGAAATTAAGGAGATTCACACGGTTACTCTCCTGACTAAATTCATTTTGTTTTGAAAAATATAGTTATTTTTCATTTAAAATTGTTCTTATATTGACATGTAATAGGTTTATTATTACATATTTAAATTAATTAGTAAATATTGATAAGATACACCCTGCTTAAACAAAAGCTCTTTGAGGTCCTTAACAATTTTTCATAATATAAAGGGCTCCTGGAAACATGTTTGTGAATTACTGTTACAGAGAGCGTAGAACCTGGTTTCTGTTCTCAGTATACAAGCAGACGCTGGACACCTACACCTAGGAGGGATACTGAAGACTCAAATGTCGTACCTGGCAGCTGGACCAGCTGATCTCATGTCCCTTCTTACATTAGATTCTGTAATTCTATTTTAGAGGGAACCTAAGGAAGCCTCCTTCCAAAGTTGTGGCTCCTGACATGGAATATAAATAAATACTTAATGTTCTATCATTTTCCTACCCACAAAACAGTATGAACACATTAATGGACAAATTACTATTTTCCACAGTTGT
This sequence comes from Pteronotus mesoamericanus, assembly GCF_021234165.1. NCBI lineage: Eukaryota > Metazoa > Chordata > Mammalia > Chiroptera > Mormoopidae > Pteronotus > Pteronotus mesoamericanus. Next base: position 8,404,428 of record NW_026555085.1, read on the forward strand.
ACAGTCCTCATGTCAGTACCATATTTCCAACGTTCTGGAAGCAAGGTGACTTTTTAATTTTGCTTATTAAGTTCTTTTTACAAAATAAGCTCTCTCCTCCAATTGGAGCCTCCCACAGCTTTCAGATCACATAGCGCAGTATTATTCACTCTGAACGAAAGAATGCTAGCACAGTACTATTCACTCAGAAGAATATAACCATTGACTATAGTCTCAAAGAACGTCCTTATGGCCAAATAGTAAGGTCAATAACAAAGCAAAGGTTCTGCTGACAGAAATTCCCAAGGCAAATAAATTCATGCCAAACCTGTAGATTCGAGGAAACATCTTAATCTCTGCACAGGTCCTGCTCTTGCGTAATATGAAAATAGGGTGGCTTATTTTAATGAGCACACTGTGCCCACAGAAACCAGTAAGTTGTTTAGAATGTATAGTTTCAGGTCAATGAAGGAAAAGGAGTATTAGAAAAGTAAAGTGACCATAATTGTGTAATTCGATTCAATTCAATGAGCATTAACTGAGTGTCTGCTCTGTTTCAGTCATTATTTCAGGTGAGCATGAAGAGAAGCTAAACAAGACATAAGTCTTATTCTCCAGGAACTCACACTTTAAACAGGAAAAGAGATAAAAACAATATGATAAGTAATATAAAAATAGGTGTAAAACCATGGAAACATAGTTAAAAAAACAATTAATTTAGTCTGGTGGAAATAGGGGGAAAGAGACACAACATATGTAATGGGAAGGAAAGATAGGGAGAACTTTGTGCCTAACTCATAATCTCTTAGCTGAGTCCTTACCATCTCCAGATAATCCTTCTATGTGTCACTTCCATTCTTCCATTCTCCACAGTTCCTAGATCAAACCTTCTCCATTCCTCTCACACCCCTACTCCACTCTCCACAGCCTTACCCTCAGCAGCTTGCTCTTGTCACTTTCCTCAGGAAGATCTAGCCTTAAGTCACCTATCCCATAGCTAGGTTTGTTGCCCCTGCCCCTCTTCCAGGAGGTCAAGTCTCCTTTCCACTAAGACTCTACAGCCCATCTATTCTCCCTTCTCAGGAATGTCTACCTCACTTCTGATTTCTTATCTCCAACATTAAAACATGCTTTCCCAGCAGCCATCTCAAGAAGTGACTTTTTTCCCCTCTCTCAATTCCCCATAAATCCCAGGGCCAGGATGCAGGGGAGGCAGCTAGCTCCCCATTACTATACTCCCAACTAGCCTCTTCCCATTCTGTCTGCAAATCTCCCTTCTTTTGAAACTCAAGGCCCACCCTGTGTTGTCACCATTATCTACCAATTTCACACTCATTCCACCCCACTGAAAACTCGTATTCCTGGATAATCCCCCTCTACTCCAGTTCTGATCATCACATGCTAACAACAAAATATACACTATGCAAACATCTTGGTCTCCCAGGTCTCCCATAGCCTCTTTCAGGGCCCCTTCCTTAGTGACTCAAATCCATGGGCAACATCTTGACTTGGTCAACAGAAACTTATCCCCATGCCAAAATTCTAAATTCAGACAATCAATATTTCAGCACCCCATCCCTTCCTTCCCATTCATTTGCTTTAGTATCCCCATTGCAAAAAATTCTTCCCTTTCATTAAAACTTCTAATCCACTGATCCTGCCACAATCTTACAACCCCTTTCTGTCCCACTTTGTTCCTTCCTTTGTTCAGCTTAGATTCTTATGGTCTATGTATAAACATCCCCTTGCAGAATACCCTATTTCCCTTGTCCTTTACTCTCTCCATCATACTCACCTGGCAAACTCCAGCCCTACTATCTATTTCCTCAGTGCTCAAACTCAAGTAACAGTATACAGGTAGAGAAAAACCACATAATCAGACTTCATTTTAAATTCACCATGGCCCAACAGCCTTTTTGATTTTTTAGGAACAATTTCATATTTTGAGCCTTCCAAGTTCCTCTTTTTCAACTAATGATTTCATATCTTATTTGACTGAGACTACAAAACTTCTTCATGTTACTACCAACAAAACTACAAATTATGGGCATCTAAAATCTTCTCCTCTCTCCCCAATTACAATGGAGAAAGTGTCCCTCTCCCCATCAAAGCCCAGTCCCTTCATGTGTACTTTATTTTTATTTATTTTAATCCTCACTCAAGGATATGTTTTTTATAATTGATTTTCATTTTTTTCATTGTTTTCATTTTTCTTTTTATTTCTCTTTGAAAGGATTTTAATATTATTAAAAGTCACAGTGGGATCTACATAAAACTGAAAGTTTTCAGAATACATAAATAATAATACTAATAAAAATACAATATAAATTCTAAGAGAAAAACAATAAAAGAAAAATAAGGGAAATAGGCTTTATTGATTTTTTTAGAGAGTGAGGAAGGGAGAGAGAAAGAAAACATCAATGTGAGAGAGAAACATTGATCAGATGCCTCCTTATACACACCATGGCCAAGGATCAAACCCACAACCTACGTATGTACCCTGACCAGGATCAAACACACAACCTTTTTGTGCATGGGACGACATTCCAGCCAACGGAGCCACCCAGCCAGAGTCCTTCACTTATACTTTAGATCCATCTCCTCATAACTATTCAATTTAACCCCCTTCCCCTGTATCATCAATTTCATATAAACTGCTAGTGAAAATGTAAATTTTTACTGTCTTTTGGGAAGATAATTAGTAATACAAGCTAAAATTACATAAAATACTCATATCCTTCAACCCAGTAACCCTATTCCTAGAATTTCTCCTATGCAAATAAATTCACCAGTGTGTAATAATGGACATACACACCACACACACACGCAGTGGGGGAAGAGGGGAGAAAATGTCTATTATAGCCTTATTTTCAATGGGAAAAAAAATGAAAACAAAGCAAATGCTCATCAATAGTGAAAGGCTGAATAAATTATTCTAGAACCACACCATGGACCATCATACAGCCCTTAAAAGAATGAATGAGATCACTTCTAATAGATCTAGTGCAACTGGTGTAGCTCTATTTCCTCACTTGCTTTCATTCATCTTCCGTCCCTACCACAACACTGAAAATTCTTTTGCAATGACAACCACTAATCTAGATGATGCTAAAACCAAAGTTACTTTTGTGACCCTACTAGAACTCAACAGAGTAATCCTTCTTTTCCAAAACACCTGTCTCTCAGCTTCCTTGATGCCACCTCCTCCTGAGTTTCTTCCTTATTATTAGCTTTCTCAATTTTCTTTGCAAGCTCTGTCTCCTTTTCAACTTGTAAATGCTGGTATTCCTCAAAGGTTTAGTGCTACATCCTCTTCTCAGGTGATCTTGTCCGTTCTCATGGCTTGAACCACATCTATGTACCAACAAACTTTCATTGTCTATTTACAAACCACACCTCTCCTCTAACTTCCACGTCTGCATTTAATTGCTGTGTTTTAAAAATCTCTGATGCAAATAAGTTGTAGAATGTATAAAATGGAAAATTCTTACTTCTGCATGTCCTCTCAGCCCCAATACAAACCAAAAATCAGGCCCCCTCTCAGTTTTTTCTCCTTGGTATATGGGGTCACCATTTACACTGACACTAACCAGACACTTAGTTGCTTCCTCTTCCCTATCCCTTGACCACTCAGACAATGAGCCAACTCACATTGATTCTATGTTCACAACATATTCCACTAGCTAAATCCCTTCTATTTTCACCCTAATCCAAGTAACCACTTACTGATCTCTCTGCCTCTATTTTTGCTTTACCTCTGTTTATAACCCATTCTCCACAAAACAGCCATTGTGACTTTTTTACAACTTAAATCAGACTGTATCATTCTGCTTCAAATTCCCCAATGGCTTCACACTATGCTTGAATAAAATACAAACTAGTACCATGCATACATGCTTCAGCTCATTCTACTCTACCCCAGCTCACCCCATTGTGCCCACGAAAACCTTGTGTTCCTGCTGGTTTCTGAAATATACCAAGTTCCTTCCCATCCCAGGACCTAGGTACTTAAGGTGCTCTCTCTCCCTCTCTCTCTCTCTCTCTCTCTCTCTCTGCATGAAATATTCTTTCCTAGGTTTTTTTACATTCTGTTTCCTTTCAACCTTCAGATCTCAATTTAAAATAATGCCTCCTCAAAGAGGCCTTTCCTGGCCACCATATGTTAGTTAAGTCCTCACTGTTATTCTCAATCACAGCAGCCTGCTTATTTCCTTCATAATGCTTCTAGTTATTTCTATTTGTTTGTTATTCAATTATTAAGTAGCCATTCTGCTAGAATTATGATGTATGAGAACCACGATCTGGCTCACAGAGGGCCTTTAATGAATGATCAGGAAGGAGTCAGCAGAATGATCAAATCTCTCCTGTCTCAACAATTCTCCTACACCCAGAGTTATCAGCCATCCATCTTATCTCTGTTGTCTCAAGCTTCTTGAAACAATTATCTACTCCAGTTTTATTGATATAATTTACATATAACACTATTAGTTTAAGGTATACAACATGATAATTTTATATTACTCATGATTATTTTACCTCACACCTTTCAACCTATTTCTCTCCATGTCATCAACTGCTTTTCCTTCTGACAAAACATTCTTGTCATTAAAGCAAATGGAAATTTCTTACTGACCTCTTTATGATATTTTATCCTGGTGATCACTTCTTCCTCCTTAAAAAGTTCTCTTGCCTTAGATGGCAAATCATGCTCTTAATGTTCCTCCTACTTCTCCTACTCCATATCAGGCTCCCTCTAAGGCTCCCTTTTTCTCCCTTCCTAAAATGTTGGTATTCCTAAGGGTTCTAACCCAGGCCTTCTCTTCCACATACACTGAATCATCTCATGCACTTACACAGTTTCAGTTACTATTTACATGCAAATGCCTCCTAAATCTTTACCTTTATCCCAGATCCTTTTCCCTAGCTTGCAACCATCAGATCTCTGTTTGGATGTCCAACTGGTACCTCAAACTCAATGTATTTAAAGTGAACTTAATTGCCCTGGCTGGGTAGGGTAAGTTGGTTAGAGTGCCATCCTGATAGTCCAAAGCTGAGGGTTCCAGCCCCAGTTAGGGCACATACGAGAGTCAACCAATGAATGTATAAATAAGTGGAAAAACAAATCGATGTTTCTCTCTCTTTCTCATAAATTAATAATAAATAAATAAAGTAAACTTACCACCTTTCCCTGCCAAATCTGCCTCTTCTCCTGTATCCACATCTTAGTAATTGGTACCTCCGTCAAACCCATGATCCCAAGCCAAAAACCTAATTTCTCGCAGACACGCCGCCCCAACACATCCACTTTTAACCAAGATCATTTTATTCTAACAACTAAATATTTCATTAAATTGTCCACTTCTCTGCATCTCGACTGCCACTAGCTTGATTCAAGCCACTGGTATTTCTTGCCTAAACTTCTGCAAAAGTCTTCAAATTCTATTCTTATCTCCCTGAAAGCCATTCTTCATAGAGTAGCAGGAGTGATGATATGAAAACATAGTAAGTCTTATATTAGTTACTTCACTACTTAAAACCCATCAATGGCTTCAACTGTCTTCAGATAAAATTTAGATTTCTTAAAACCTGGCTTATAAAGCCCTGAATAATCTGGACCTTGCTTGTCTCTCCTACCTTATCTATTGCTACTTCTTCCTTCCTCTTCTACGCTCCGACCACAATAAACTACCCATTTCCCAAGCTTTCTCTTTCTGCCGTCCAAACATGTTATTCCCAAAACCTCAGTCATGTTTTTGCCTTCCACTCTTGACCCACACCCTCGTCATCGGTCTACCAACCCTGATATTCCAAGCCAGAGCTAGGTGATCCTCCCTGGTATTCACTAACTATCCTGTTGCCCACTTTGGAGAATTTTAATTATCTAGTAACTTGTCAGTAATCCTACCTACCCACTCAGAACTGTGGAATCAAAATCTTTAGGGCAGCGACCCCAGTGTCTGCACATTTTTAAGACTTATGTGTAGAGCTTATGCACAGCCAGGGTTGAGAACAACTGATGTACCCTCCGAGGACAAGGAGCATTATGATTACTATTGTAACCTAATACCCAGCAGAGTGCTGACACATAGAAGTTACCCAATAAATGTGAGGTAAAAAAAGGGAACAGGTGTGCCCTTACCTTTCCTGTCCCCCTCCCCTTCCCCCAGGAGAAGTTTCCTTGCCTCTCACTTTCTCAGTATGCTCACTTCTACCTGTGACCTTCTAAATAAACCTCCTAAAAAAACAAAAGAAAAAGAAGAGAACAAGGTAGCAAATAGAAGGAAAGGAAAGGATATATGAATTTAATGTAATCCTCAAAAACAGGTTTGAATGTTCTCCCACACACGTGTAAAAGGACACATTACCAGGAATGTGATCTTTAAGAATAAAGTTTCTATTCTGCTTTCAGTGTTACTCGGTTTTCCTTTGCTGCAACTTAACTATATTCTCTTTCCACCAACTATAAGTAAAGAATGCCAGCTAAAGTATGTTAGGCCTAAAAGGTTCAGTACAAATCAGCCTTCACATCTATAACACTGCATGCTCCACCTCCCTGACCTTATAAATATTGGCTAGAAAGGCACAATACACAGAAAATACCCATTTGAGTGCTGTACTCTCCTCAAAATGTAGACTGAGAACTCCTAAAATAAAGCAGTGGAATGGGTTAAATGGTTCATTTTAGACAGAGTACACAGTGCTTTAGTATGAAGCATGCATAAAACATAATAAAATGGCACAGAATTAATACTTCTCAAAAGAAAAATGTAATAAAATCCTGAATTTGGGGAAGAGGCACTGCACAAACAGGGCAGAAACATCTTTATCTCCCCCTTGCTACTCTGAGCACAGCAGACTCAGTACATATTTGTTGAATGAATGCCTGATGAATGAATTTGGTTCTTAAAGGATTAATTCACATCTTCCTCCCCTGATCAAAGAGCCAGCTACTCTAGACTCATTTTTCATTAAAAAAAAAAAATTAACAAGGGCAAAAATCAGCATGTAATGTGGTAGTATACAATATTCTAAAAGAACCACATGCGCTTGGTTTTGCACTGCAGAGCTTAAGCATATGAATCCTATTGGTGGCTTTATCCACCAGCACCAGCACCACTAAATAACACGCACACCATGCAGTTCAGCCATATTCCTTAAACATGCAACATGCCAGATTCTTTCATGGTGCCATAACTTTTCACATCTACTATTCCCTCTGCCAAAAATAAACTTCCCACCTGAAAAACTCCTATTCATCCTTAAAGAGCTAAATAAATACTATATTTTTTAAATTATATTTTATTGTTTATGCTATTACTGTTGTCCAAAATTTCTCCCCTTCTTCCCCCTCCACTCAGCCTGCCCCCCCCTACTTCCTCAGGCAATTCCCACACCATTATCTGTGTCCATGGGTCCTGCATATATGTTCTTCGGCTACTCTAGTCCCTATGCTGTACTTTACATCCTGATGACTATTCTGTAACTACCAATTTGTACTTCTTAATCTCCTCACCTCTTTCATCCATCTCCCCAACTCCCCTCCTAACTGACAACCATCAAAATGTTCTCTGTACCTATGAGTCTGTTTCTGGTCTGCTTGTTTGTTTGTCATATTCAGTTGTTGATAGATATGTATTTATTGCCATTTTATTGTTCATATTTTTATTCTTCCTCTTCAGAAGACATTTTAACATTTCATTAATACTCGTTTAGTGATGATGAACTCCTTTAGCTTTTTCTTATCTGGGAAACTCTTTACTTATCCTTCAATTCTAAATGATAGCTTTGCTGAATACAGTACTCGTGGTTGTAGGTCCTTGCTTTTCATCACTTTAAATATTTCTTGCCAATGCCTCTAGCCTACAAAGTTTCTTTTGCGAAATCAGCTGACAGTCTTCCGGAGGCTCCCTTGTAGGTAAGTAACTGCTTTTCTCTCGCTGCTTTTAAGATTCTCTCTTTGTATTTAACCTTTGGCATTTTAATTATGATGTGTCTTGGAGTGGGCCTATTCGGGTCCATCTTATTTGGGACTCTGTACTTCTTGGACTTGTATGACTATTTTCTTCACCAAATTAGGTAAATTTTTTTTTTCCAAATAGTTTTCTAATTTCTTGCTCTTTCTCTTCTCCTTCCAAAACCCCTATGATGCGAATGTTGGTAAGCTTGAAGTTGTCCCAGAGGCTCCTTACACTATCCTTGTTTTGTTAGATTCTTTTTTCTTCTTGCTTTTCTGATTGGTTGTTTTTTGCATCTTTATGTTCTAAATTGCTGATTTGATTCTCAGCTTCATCTACTCTACTGCAGTTTCCCTATTTTTCCCACTTTGCTCTTCCTCCTGCCAGAGCCCAGGGTAAAGGGTTGCAAATGGAATTTTCTGTGGTGGCCCTTTAAGAGGTTCTCTTTCTCTCCAGCCATCTCTTCCTGACAGGGAGAAACCCTACTGCTTTTCACAATTGTATGTTATCTGGGTTCCTTTGTTCTTTTTGGTACTGTAGGCTGGTAAGCCCAGCTTTGTGTTTAGAACCCACATTTCTCAAGGGGAAGCCCCCAGCTGCTGAAATATCCCTCCTGAACCTCAGCTTGCTGCCCACGGGAGTCCAGTCAACCCTCTTGCGCCTGCTTTGCACTTCCTACCAGTCTTGTTGTGGTGAAGTAGTTTCTTCTGTCTGTCCTTGGTTATAAGGCTTCTCACCAGCTAGTGTTCTCTTGGTTATTCAGGATGACTTCTCTACAATTTGGTTGTAATTCCAGATTCATCCTGGAGGAGATTAGTGTAACTTCTACTTACTCCTCTGCCATCTTGGGTCTCCCATTGGTTGCTTCTTAAATGAGCCCTGACTGGGGCTTGAACACATAACTTTGGCATATCAGCATGACCCTCTAACCAGTCGAGCTACCCAGCCAGGGCCAATGGGTTCACTTTTTAAATCCATCCTTTCACAGTTAAAAACTTCTTAAGGGTGATAGTATTTCCTGAAATTTATTCCCTATTGATGACTGTCTCTAAAAGGATTATTTGTTTTAGTTTTTATGTTGAAGGGTCAAGCAAAATAATTTACCTCCAAGCAACATATAGGCACTGTTACAGCAGCTCATAAATATGTTGCAGAGCATGTTATATAAGGTTATTAAAGAATAATTCATTTCAGTTCATTAAATAAGCTCCTACTTTATGTGGCACTGGAGAAACAGTGTTCAATGAGCCCACATCTCTATTCTTAAACAGCACACACTTTACTGGAAGAGGGAATTTTATTTGGGTCATCTCAATTGATGATACCTAATCGATAGTAACCATATGGTGTTTGGTGTGCACATGTTTCATGGATACTACTCCCGGTACTACTCCATGATTAAATGGCTGACATGAACCATACTGTCCATTTCCTCCTGTAAAACTTAGTGGATAAAGCTCAAAGTTCCCACTCTGTGCTTTGATGAGGGCCCCACACCATTTCATTTATGTTTCCTCTACTTGGTTAAGTCTCTCCCAGGACTGTACCTTATGCCCTTCCTGTCATCTAACCAGGCAAATCTTTACTTTTTATTCTCCTATGTGGAACATTTCTAGATCTATGAGAACAAGTGAATGGTTTCCCTTCATATTTGAATTGTGCATAATGACAGCGTAGTTGATCTTCCTAATTCAAGTGGGATTCAAATACACTAAAGATATTTTGAAAATATTATGGCAGAAGAGCATGGGGGTGGGGAGAAAAGGATTACTTATTTCTGGGGACAGAGGATGTTTGTAAAGAAGGTAACTGTCAGACGCAGAGTTCAAAACACTGGTTATAAGGATGCTCGGGGAACTTAGTGACGACCTCAATAGCATAAAAAAGATCCAGTCAGAAATGAAGGATATGCTAATTGAAATAAACAATGAGATCAAGGAAGAAATCGAAAGACACCTTGAAATAAGTGAAAATGAGAACACAACAGTCTAAAATTTGTGGGACACAGAGACAGTACTTCTAAGAGGGAAATTCATAGCATTACAGGTCTATCTCAAAAACCAAAAATGAAAAAAAAGAGAAAGCTCAAATAAACAGTCTAACTTTACCCTAACAGGAACATGAAAAAAGAACAACAAACAAAGCCCAAATTGAGTAGAACGGAGGAAATAATAAAGATCAGAGCAGAAATAAATGAAATAGAGTCTAAAAAATAATACAAAAGATCAATAAATCCAAGGGCTGGTTCTTTAGAAAGATAAACAAGAGTGACAAACCTATAACCAGACTCATCAAGAGAAAAAGAGAGAGGACCAAATAAGTAAAAACAGAAGTGAAGGAGGAGAAATAACAACTGACACCAAAGAAATACAAAGACCTCAAGAAAATATCATGAACAATTATATGCCAACAAACTGGACAACCTGAACGAAATGGATAAATTCCTAGAAACATACAATCTTCCAAAAATAAATCAGGAAGAATCAGAGAATATGACTAGACAGAGTACACCTAGTGAAACTGAAGCTCTCAAAAGAAAAGCTCTGGACAGGATGGCTTCACAGGTGAATTTTGCCAAATATTCCAAGAACTAACACCTCTCCTTCTCAAACTATTTTTAAAAATTCAATAAGAGAGAAGACTCCCAAGCTCATTTTATGAGGCCAGCATTATCCTAATTCCAAAACCAGATAAAGACACTACAAAAGAGAAAATGATAGGCCAATATCCCTGATGAATATAGATGCTAAAATCCTCAACAAAATACTAGCAAACCAAATACAGCAATGCACCAAAAGATCACACACCATAATCAAGCAGGATTTATTCTAGGAATTCAAGGTTGGAACAGTATTTGTAAATCAATAAATATGATTCACCACATAAACGAAAGCAAGGATAAAAGCCACATGATCACATCAACAGATGCAAAAAAAGCATTTGATAAAATCCAGCTCCCATTTATAAAACTCTCAGCAAAGTGGAAGTAGAGGGAACATAAGTAAACATATTAAAGGCCTCATATGCCAAACCCACTGCCAACATCATACTCAAAGGTCAAAAACTATAAACATTCCCCTTAAGATCAGGAAAAAGACAGAGATGTCCACTTACATCTCTTTTATTCAACATAATACTGGAAGTCCTAGCCACAGCCATCAGGAAAGAAGAAATAAAAGGTATACAAATTGTAAAGGAAGAAGTTAAACTGTCTTTATTTGCAGATGACATGATACTGTACATGTGGAACCCCAAAGATTCCACCAAGAAATTACTAGAATTGATAAATGAATTCAGGAAAGTAGCAGGATACAAAATTAATATCCATAAATCAGTTACATTTTTATGTGCCAATAACAAACTAAGAGAATGGGAAATTAAGAAACCAATCCCATTCACAGTTGCTTCAAAAAGAATATCTAGGAATAGAATGTGCGAGGTGGGGAGTGGGGAGGGCAGGGGAGAGTATGGGGACAACTGTCATTGAACAGCAATCAATCAATCAATGTTAATAAAAAAAAGAAAAGAATACCTAGGAATAAGCCTAAACAAGGATGTAAAAGACTCGTACTCGGAAAATTATAAGACACTCAAGAAAGACATTGAAGGAGATACAAATAAGAGGAAGCACATACAGTGTTCATGGATAGGAAGAATGAACATCATTAATATGTTCATGTTCCCCAAAGCAATCTGTAGATTCAGTGCAAGTCCTATCAAGATTGCAATGATATGTTTCACAGAACTAGAATAAGTATTTAAAACATTTATATGAAACCACAAAAGGTCTTGCATAGCCCAAGTGAGAATGAGAAAAAAGAACAAAGTTGGAGGAATCACGCTACCTAATATCAAACTATACTATAAGGCCATAGTAAGCAAAACAGCTTGGTATTAGCATAAAAACCAACACATAGATTAGTGGATTAGAATAGAGAGCCCAGAAATAAACTCACACCTTTACAGTCACTTAATATTCAACAGAGGAAGCAAGAACTTGCAATGAGCTAACTATAGTTTATTAAAAAAAATGGTAATGAGAAAGTTGGACAGATACGTGCAGAAAAATGAAATTAGACCACCTTCTTACGTCACACACAAGAATAAATTCAAAGTGGATCAAAGACTTACATGTTAGATTCAAAATTATAAAAATCCTAGAAGAAAATATTGGCAGCAAAATCTTGGACACTGCTCATAGAAATTTTTTATCAGATATATTTTCCCAGGCAAGGAAAACAAAAGAAAAAATGAACAAATGGGACTACATCAAAATACAAGGTTTTGCACACAAAAGGAAAGCAGCAACAAAATAAAATGACAACCCACAGAAAGGTAGAATATATTCACTGATACATCTGATAAGGGGTTAATATCCAAAATTTATAAAACTCAACACTAAAAAAAAAAAAGACCTGAATAGACACTTTTCCAAAGAGAACATACAGATGGCCAATAGACATATGAAAAGATGTACAATGTCAATAATCATCAGAAGAATGAAAATTAAAACCACAATGAGCTCTCGTTGGTGTGGCTTAGTGGACTGAGCACTGGCCTGTGAACCAAAGGGTTGCTGGTTCGATTCCCAGTCAGGGCACATGCCTGGGTTGTGGGCCAGGTCCCAGTTGGGGGATGCATGCACTGTGTGGGGGATGCAACCACACACTGATGTTTGGCTCCCTCTCTTTCTCCCTCCCTTTCCCTCTCTCTAAAAATAAATAAGTAAATAAACAAAACAAATAAAACCACAATGAGATATCATCTCACACCTGTCAGAATGGCTATCATCAATAAATCTACAAACAACAAGTGCTGGTAAGGATGTGAAGAAAGGTGAACCCTTCTGCACTGTTGGTGGGAATGCAAATTGGTGCAGCCACTGTGGAAAGCAGTGTGGAGGTACCTCAACAAATTAAAAATGGATCTGCCTTTTGACCCAGAGATCCCACTTCTGGGAATATATCTGAAGAAAACCAAAACACTTATTTGAAAGAACATAAGCACCCCAATGTTCATTTCAGTGTTATTTAAAATTGCCAAGATACGGAAGCAGCCCAAGTGTCCATGAGTAGATGAATGGATAAAACAACTATGGGACATTTACACAATGGAATACTACTCAGCCATATTAAAGAAAATGTTATCCTTTGTAACAGTACGGACGGACCTGGAGAACATTATCCTAAGTGAAATAAGCCAGTCAGAGAAAGACAAATACCATATGATTTCATTCATATGTGGAATCTAATGAACAAACTGTACTAACAAGCAACATAGAGACAGCCTCATGGATGGATAGAGAGCAGGATGACAGCTAAAGGGGTGGAGGTGAGGTGGTGGAGGGGTTGAACAAATAGGAAAAAGGACTCATGGACGTGGACAACAGTGTGGTGACTGCAGGGGTCGCAGGGAGTATATGGGGGGACTAAATGGTAATGGAAAAAAGACAATAAAAATTTTTTATAATAGAGGGGTGATTTAGTTTTTCCTTCAGCATATTTAATAAAGTTTTTACTTATTGACAGCCTCAAAAAAACCCACAACCAATGAATGCATAAATAAGTGGAACAATGAATAGATGCTTCTCTTTCTTACTTTCCCCCCTTCCTCTCTCTCTCTAAAAATCAGTAAATAAAAAAAATTGAACCCAAAGCATTATAAACTATTATTTTCAGGGGTGTCCAACCCATGGCCCACAGGTCACACGGGGTCCAGCACTGCTATGAATGTGACTGAACACAAAACTGTACATTTACTTAAAACATTATGAGGTTTTTGGGTGACTACATGTTGCACTGCATTTAATGTGTGGTCCAAGACAACTCTTCTTCTCTCAGTGTGGCCCAAAGATGCCAAAAGGCTGGACACCATTGCTTCATACAAATGTATAACTAACTACTATACTGACAAATTTTGTTCAAGCCTTAAGCATATCCATGTAGCCTAATACTGAAGCTTAACATTGTGATACACATAATGTAAAAATAACAAGGTTTTAAAGTATGTAGTCTGAAAGCACCAAAATTAACAAAAATATAACAAGAATCGAGTGAAAAAGCTATACTAACAAGTGCAGTGGTTTTTTTTTATTAGGTTGAAGCAGATACTGCAAGTATAAATTCTGACAAATCCATGGTGTCCACCCTTGATCCAATGCCTAACTATGGACCCATTAGAGTCCAGGGAAACTTGAGGTTTGGATTTATCTGGCTTAAAGAATTTTTCTTGTAAGTCTGATTTAATAAAAGTATGTTTTAGGAAGTGCTACCATCATGGACTTTTTAAACCAAGATGGGAGCACTTTCATTCAAGAAATGCTCCCATCTTGGTTTAAAAGGTCCATGATGGTTTCAAAAGCTCTGATGTAAATGAAGAGAAGAAATGTTCCTTGGGCTCATGTTAAAATCAAACTAGGAGTACTGCTAATAAAAACAAACCCCAGGAATGATTCTGCTCTGGAGAAAGAGATTAATATGAAGATTTACACACATACATATCCATTTATAGCCATTCTCACAGTCTGCTACTGGCTGTAAAATTATCAGGAGAGGTGAGGCAGATGCAGAAGCACCAATGCCATCACCTGGACACATCAGGTGGTACCTGTTTTGAGTGGTAGGGAGCTTGTCTGTAGCTCACCAGGACCAATGCAGTGCTCATTCAGATAATATTTTTATTTTTGAAGCCTTACTAGCACATCTCAGGTTCCAAAATGCAGTATATGATCCTTGACTGCAGAAACAAATTGCCATCTGTCTCATAAAGGACAACCTCCATTTAGTACAAGGCAAATGCTAGCAAAGAACAAAAGTAAATAAAAATGGCTACATATGCTCTAGTTTTCAAACTGGAGAGTGACGGTGATGAGGAGAAGCAGAAGAGGGAAAGGATTAAACATGAAGGAGAACAGCTGCTGACTATCTGATGATTTAAGTGGTCTAATAACGCAATGCGGCAACAATGCCAATTAAAATGGCTGGTGTGGAGCTTTATATCCAAAGATCTTAAGGCTAAAGAAACCACGGGAGTCCAACCAATTCACCCCGCTGCTATCGTACAAGGTCATAATAAACTTCGATGAAGAGTGCTTTGTAAACTGCAATCCTCTATAGAAGTACATGGTACTACTGTTATTCCTAATATGGGTTTACTTTTCTTATAGTTGTATATTTATCAGAAATGCTAATTCCTTCTGCATTTTTTTCATTTAATCAACAGAGTTGCAGTTGTTAATATTACTATTGTTATTTTTACTGTTTTACTTTTTATTGCCTCGAGAACCTTCAAACTGTACATGCTGCTCAAACTGAATATCTTGTAGGTGTAAAGCATGAATGAAATATGCAGTTTATAAGAGAATAAAACCTAAACAAGGCCCACCTCATTTCCACCACAGAATGCCAGTTGGATCTATCAAAATTCTCAATGTCCCCGTATCTTCACAGAACCAACCACTCATTAAAGGTTAGGGTAGGAAGGGAAAAAAGAATGGCTGGCCTTTCTTGACAAAGAAGGAGGGCTTGGTGATGCGCTTTCAGTGAGCGGAATAAAAGAAAAAGGGTTTTGAAGGGTCAAAAGGAGAGAGCATGAAGAGAAGCTTAAACGTCTGACTTCACCACCCATCTTAAAAGAACTACTTCATTCAGCTGAACTCAAATAGACCACCACTAACTATTACAAAACCACCTAACAAGGAAAGAATTTCTACCAGTGACCTCTGGTTACCCTTCAACACTGCAACTCTTCCAAACAAAGTGGCACCAGAGTAAATGCAGCCAAGAAGAACCTAACATTTATATTTTATGATTTTATTTCAACTTTTCATGTAATTTTTAGTAGACCTACTTTGTGGATATAATTTAATTCTAAAGTATTTGGGAATTAACTTTAGTCCAGTTGTGCTTGAAAGAAAGGAAAGAAAAGTAATTTTCCAATTTTACAGATGCTTCCAGAATCCTGTCTGAAGATGGATTAATCTATAGTGACTCAGCTACAGAGTATTACTTCTATTCCACGGACTTTGTATATAAACTACTAAATCCATTAGATCGATAGCAATTCCTCCCACCTACTCTTAAAGAGCTGATTTAATAGGAACACCATTTTCTTAACCAAGGCTTTCTTTCTTAAGGGAACACAGTCCTATGTGAGCACAGTAAACATTTCCTCTTACATCATGACAACTTCATATAAACAGAGCCTGCGGCAGAACAATGAGACAAAATGTTGGGTTGGTAAATAAAGAATTTGTTTAAAAGACACCATTATGGAGCTTAAAACTGACCTTAACTTACAAAGGTTAAAAGGAAATCAACATTAGCCATTTTTTCAAAAAATCTTGAAATGGCACAGGCACACTTATAGTGGCATCATAACATAGGAAAAGGAAGTGTTATTTTCTTAATAAGTGTAGAACTATCACTATTAAATATTTCAATATCCTCTCTGCTCTCCTTCTGCAACTAAAAGACAATAGCGGAAAGAAATTTGCCCTTTCATTCTCTCTGGACCTGCATTTTAATAGAGATGACAATGACATTATGCCCATTGTTTTTTGTTTAGATGATATAAGCAATGGAGGCATCAAGATAAAGTCACCAGCTACTAAGCTCTCTCTTTCTCCTTACCCTTTACACATAAAAAACATAGAAGAAATCATAAAGTACTACATAATGCCCCCCAAATTAAACATGGAGAGAGAGGGTGGATCAATGTGCATTGTCTTACAAATATAGTTTCAAAGATAATTGGTAATGTTCTTTTTGCAAAGAAGTGAGGGTTAAATATAGCCACTTTGTACAGAGACTGATGATCTTCAGGATGTGTAAATTATACATTACAGTTATATAACAGACTAAATCACAGTCATCAACAAAAGAACAATTGGCACAATTCTTGAATTTGTATGATTCTAGCTCATAAGTAGAGCCCCCAAAAGGGGGGGAAACTATCTCACCTTAAATCAGCCCTTATATGCAGCCTCATACCTCAAGACAGGTAATAAGCGTCCAAGCTGAATATAAGAGAAAGGGAATCGTCTTCACTGGACTACAGAATGGGAGGGGACTTTTTTATTTTAAAGGTTTTCTTAAAACAACACTCAGTCATTCCATTCATTTTTAAAAATAAAGAGAAGAAGGCCAATTAATCCAATCCATGTAGAACGCTGTGTTTTCATACCAAAAGATCTAAAGTGCCTTTATGTTCCTAGGTTAAATCCAGACACTGGAGTCTAGTGAAAAAACACAGATCCTATCAGAACATTCAAATATCTGGATAGCACAAACCAAAGACTGGCAAAGAATTCTCATACTTTCAATGCAGCTCAAAGGGCTACGTGGCCCCACAGTGTCCTGTCAGTGCCTCTCACTGTAAGCAACTCAGAAGTTGTCAGGAGCACTTAGCTAGCAACACGTAGAAAATGTCCAAACATTCTGCCTCAGTTCCTGTGACGACACAGAAATGGGAATTCTCCTCAGGCTTATTAGACGCACCCAATTAATATTCATCTCTGACAAGCTCATCCTTTAATCTCCCACATAAATTGTTTCAGTGTTCTCCACTCTGTTGTCCACTTCTGTCCCATGTGAAAAGGGGAGAGATGCCCTATCCAGGGGCAAATACTGATGAGAAATCACCATGGTTCCATTATCTTGTCCAGTAACTGATTGGGGCTTGTTAATATTAACTAGTTCTAGTTAATGACATATGGAGATGTGCTAAGGGGCCTCTGTGAAAGGTTTCTTAGCCCTTTTGAGGGACCGAAGAGACATTAATGCTAATGGATATAATGTCTAGACCTGTTAACATACACATGCACACAAGGTCTGTCCAGAAAAAAATCCTGCCATTGTTAATATAATGAGAATGGTTTGCACAACATCAATGTAATCTGGCAACCAAGAAGAGTGGACAGGAATGCGCATGCGTGAGCAATGATGACTTCACTGCACTAGTCAGTGTTGGGGGGCCGGAAGATGTGTTGAGTGAGCATGTGTACTGTGTGGCCATCATATTCAAAATGACTGAGCAAGTAGAGCAATGTATTTGCATCAAATTTTGTGTTAAGCTTGAACATCCCTCCATAGGAACTATTTCAATGATTCAGAAGGCCGCAGCTGAGGGCAACTGGTGACTGGCAGCTTCATAACGACAATGTGCCTACTTGTGCATCATGCCTCATGCAGAGTTTTTGGTGAAACATCAAATCACACAACTGACTCATCTCCCCTACAGCCCAGATTTGGTATCCTGTGACTTCTGGCTTTTCCCAAAACTAAAATCGCCTTTGAAAGGGACAAGATTTCAGACCATCAGTGAGATTCAGGAAAATACAAAGGGCAGCTGATCATGATTGGGAGAACTGTGTGAGTTCCCAAGGTGCCTACTTTGAAGGGGATAGAGGCATCACTGCCCTATGTACAGTGTTTCTTGTATCTTGTATCTTCTTCAATAGATATCTCTTTTTCATATTATGGGGCTGGGTACCTTCTGGACAGACCTTGTATAATCTACATAGTTTTTATATATAGTTCTATATATGTAATTCTAAACATAATATATACATGTACATACAAACACATACATTAGTATTCAATTTTGTAAAAAGAAAATTTTAAAAAATTACATGAAAACATACAAAGTTGTCAACACTGATGTTATCTCTGGGTTTAAGATTATTATATTCAAGTGTATATTTTATTTTCTAAGTTTTCTTCAATAAGTATATATTACTTTAAGAATAACCCAAAAAAGAAGTCAGGTTTGTTTTTTTTTAAACTATTATTAAAGATTTTTTAAAAATATATCTTATGCTTGCTTCCTGAGCACCATTCCCACCATATATGTTCTAAATGTTCATGAATATTTGAAATCTGCCGTTCATTCTTCAAGGCCTGGGAAGTGGTAGCCCATCGGTTAGGTCAGGATCCATGAAGCCAGACTATTTCAGTTCAAATCCCCATTACACTCTTATTTTCAGCAACAAAACAAAATGTATGGTTCAGGGTGAATTAATTAATCTTTCTTGCCTTAATTGGCCCATCTACTAAGTGGAGAAATAGGGACTTCCAGGCAAGATGGAGGCATAGGTAGATACACTTTGCCTCCACACAAAACCAGAAGGACAACAAATTTAAAAAGAAAAATAACCAGAACTGCCAGAAAATCAAATTGTATGGAAGTCAACAACCAAGGAGCTAAAGAAAAAACATTCATCCATACCAGTAGGGAGCACGGAGATGGGCAGGTGGGGCAGAGAGGATGTGAAGCAAGGCAGTGGCTGGCAGACCGGGCGGTCCTAATTTCCATGTGGATAAACTGGGAGGAACAGCTGGGGAGCAACAGAGACCCCTCAATCCAGGGTTCCAGTGTGGAAAAAGAAAGCCTCAAAACCTTGGGCTGTAAAAAACTGTAGGGGTTGTAGCAGCTGGAGAAACTCAAGGCTCACAGGAGAGTTCATTGGAGAGACCCATAGGATCCTAGAACATATACAAACTCACCCACGTGGGAATCAGTACTAGAAGGGCTCAATTTGCTTGTGGGTAGTGGGGGAAGTGACTGAAAGCCTGCTGAGAGGCCGAGCAAGCAGCATTGTTCCCTCTCAGACCCCAACCCCAAACACAGTGTCACAACGCAGCAACCTGGGTTGCCATTCGCTGGCCAATACCTAAGACTCTACCCCTTCCAATATAACAGGTGTGCTGAGAAAAAGAAATATGACCCAAATGAAAGAACAGATCAAAGCTCCAAAAATAGAACTAAGTGATGAACAGAGTCAACCTACCAGATGCACAGTTCAAAACACTCATAATCTGGATGCTCACAGAAATGATGGAGTATGGTTGCAAAATGGAGGGGAAAGTGAAAGCTATGCAAAGTAAAATAAAGAAAATACAGGGAACCAACAGTGAAGAGAAGGAAACCTGGACTCAAATCAATGGTTTGGAGCAGAAGAGATAAACATACAACCAGAACAGAATGAAGAAACAAGAATTCAAAAACATGAGGAGAGGCTTAGGAACCTTGGGGACAACTCTGAATGTTCCAACATCTGACTCATAGGGGTGCCAGAAGGAGAAGAGGAAGAGAAAGAAATTGAAAACTTACTTGAAAAAATAATAGAGAACTTCCCCAATCTGGCCAAGGAAATAGACTCCCAGGAGATCCAGGAAGCTCAAAGAGTCCCAAAGAAGTTGGACCCAAGGAAGCACACACCAAGGCACATCATAATTATATTACCCAAGATTAAAGATAAGGAGAGAATCTTAAAAGCAGCAAGAGAAAAGAAGACAGTTACCTACAAAGGAGTTCCCTTAAGAGTATCAGCTGGTATCTCAAAAGAAACCTTGCAGGCAACAAAGGGGCTGGAAAGGAGTATTCAAAGGCATGAAAGGGAAGGACCTACATCTAAGATTACTCTATCCAGCAAAACTATCATTTAGACTGCAAGGGCAGATAAAGTGCTTCCCAGACAAGATCAAGTTAAAGGAGTTTAGCATCAACAAGCCCTTATTATATGAAATGTTAAAGAGACTTATCTAGGAAAAAGTTCAAAAACTATGAACAATAAAATGACAACAAACTCACAGCTATCGACAACTGAACCTTAAAAAAAAAAACAAACCCCAAAAACTAACTAAGCAAACAACTAGAACAGGAACAGAATCACAGAAACAGAGATCAGAAGGGAGGGGGAAGAATGAGGAAAAGGTACAGGGAATAAGAGACATAAATAGTAGGTACAAAATAGACAGAGAGATGTTAAGAATAGTATAGGAAATGGAGAAGCCAAAGAACTTCTGTGTATGACCCAAGGACATGAACTAAGGGGGGATAATGCTAGTGGGGGGTGCAGGGCAGAGGGGAATAAAGGGGAGAAAAAATGAGACAATTGTAATAGCATAATCAATAAAATATATATATAATTTTTTTAAAAAGAAAAAATATTTCATTGCGTTATATTTTTCAAAGTTGATGAGCATTTAAGTTGTTCACAGGTTTTTGCTATTAACAAAAGTATATTTATGAACTTTGGTGTACATGTCCCCTGTTGTACATATTTAAGAATTTCTTGGAGGGTAGGTGCGTGTTCAATTTTAAGAGATAATGGAGAACTGTTTTTCTGTTAAGTACCAATGTTTATTCCCACCAACAATGTTCAAGAACGCATATGGATTCACATCCTCTCCAACAGTTGATATTGTTAGACCTTTCAATAGCTGGAATTGAATGGGTGTACTGTAGTATTTTATTGCAGTCTTGATTTATATTTTTCTTATGACTAATGAGGCAGAATATCTGTTCATATACTCATTGGCCACATGTGTTTCTCTATCTATGAAATTTTTTTACCCATTTCTCTACTGGACTGTTTGATTCACACATATGACCAATAAGTATAAGAACGGATATTCTACCTCATACACATATATTCATAATAGGAATCCTTCGTCACTTGTGCATATTGCAAATATTTTCTCCCAATGCATACCTAGTCTTTTTTGCTTTTTGTTTTTTCTTTTTTAAAAAGATTTTATTTATTTATTTATTATTAGTGAGAGGGGAAGAAATGGGAGACAGGGAAAGAAGTATCAATGTGGGAGAGAAATGTCAATTGGTTGCCTCTCATATGTGCCCCAACCAGGGACCGCCAGCCAACCTGCAACCCAGGCATGTGCCCTCGCCAGGAGCTGAACCACTGCCCTTTCACTGTGGAACAATGCCCAATCCACTAAGCCACATAGGTCAGGGCTTAACTTTCTCTTTTTCACCTCTTCTCTATTTCTAAATATCTGTTTTATACATAGCCTGCCTTCTTTCTTTCATTCACACCTTTGTTTCCAAATACCTGCTGGTGTCTAGCACTGTTCCAGACATAAGATGCCATTGTCCAAGAGTATGGGCCTCCTCCTTTCTGAAGCTAAGCCCACAGCTTCCACCTTATACTTCATTTCTGTTTCTTGCCAGTTCATCCACCTCCTTCCCCAAATCTTCAATCTCTCCTTCTCTCTGTGTCTAAAAATGTACACACTTATCTTTTTTAATCTTCATTTGAATGTACTAGAAAATTGTTCTTTCTTCACCCAAATTTCTCAAATGAAGTCCCCAAATCTGGTTTATTATATACTACCAATACTTCACTTACCAAGATTACTAATGGTCTCCTAATTGCCCGGTCAAATAACTAGTTTAGGCCTCATTCTGTTTGTTCTGTGGCCTCTAATACTGCTCGTTATGTACTTCTTTAATATAAGTTGTTTACACCATCTTGGTTTTCTCCCAATTCTTTGGCTGCTTTGTCACATTGTCTTAAAACCGATGTTCCTCAAGCAGTGGACCCAACTCTTCCTATTCTCTTTCTTGAAGATCTTGATTTTTCCATGGCTCAAATATTAGCTCTAAAGAAATGACTGCCATATTTCTCTCTCCAGCCCTGAATGCTCTCCTGAATTTCAGTCCTTCATTTCCAACTGCCTGTCAGGCATCAGGCATTTCCAATTGGCCTTTCAATCTAATAACCATGTTCGAAAAATCTGGTAATTCCATCCACAGACTGCTCCCTATTCTGATTTTCCCTCTGTAGTTACAGATACCAAATGAGGGGGAAAACCTACAATTCTATCACTTTCTGCTGATTTTGCAGATCTGATTTATTAGGTTAATCTTCCATTTTAACACAAGAGCAAGCATATCTCTTTTGTTTTCATTCCTTCTTTGAGAAGTAGGTATGGGAAAGGGGAAAGTGCTTCACTTTGAATTGACATTGAATTTTACATACAAGCAAAGAAAACATTAGCTATAAGATGGAGTAGCAGATCTCCAAAATTTGTTCTCCCCTCTTCAGCAAATTTTAGCTGGTTCATGGCTACCCAACTGAGACAGTATTTCCCAGCTTCCCTTGCCAGTAGGTGTGGCCAGTAGCTAAGTTCAAATCAACAGAATCTGAGTGGAAATGATGAATAACATTTCCAAGCCTTGGTCTTAATACATTAGGCATACATTCCTCTGCTGTAATGAAGTTCCCAGAGGAATCATGGGAAGTCACATCTAAAGGACAACAGAGCCACCTTGCCAACCTGAGTCCCATGAGGTTGTGAGGGAGAGGCTGCCTGTCAGCCCTAGACTATTAAGTGAAAGAAAAACACCTTCTGTTTTTATCAAAGTCATTGGGCCTTTTTGATGCAATAGCTTAATCTGTATCCTTACAGATACAGACATGGATAAAATTAAACATCAGAACTGCTTATTAGAACCTACAACCAATCTACAAATTCATAGTACTTTAGTACCAATTTAGAAGAAAAAGTAACCCAGAGTGAATTTATTCCTACACAGTTGATGCCTAGGAATTCATTAGTTTCTTAAGATTAAAAAAGAAGAAGAAGAAGAAGAAGAAAAAGCAGCACTGGTTGAGTCCCAAGAGACAAGAAAATTACAAATTACTTTGGGGAAATTAAGGGGTTTCTGAGGAGCACATGCATTGTCAACACTAGCAATAAAAAGGAAATGAGAGTGGGAGGAGTGGTAGAAATAATAAAATATTCACTGTGATTGTAATTCTGAAATCCACATACATTTTAGGAGTGACAGGTGTTATCTACATAACATTCTTGCAACATTTCTCATATATAAGCAGGAGAAATTTTGATATCTAAAATTATCTTCATCAATTTTTTCATCTAAGTCTACAGCCTTTATTTACCAAATCTTTAATCACTTGTACCTCATTCAATATCAACAATTAATGTCATCAGTTAATGTAACATTTATTAATATTTATACTTTAATTCAACCAAATATTACCAACCTTGGCCTTATTTAAATGTATTTATTCCTATAACCAAATGAGCTCAGGGTTAATACTAATTTCCAAGATGGGGAGAAGTTAAGTCAAGAATCAGACTCTGGTGCCTGAATTCCTTTAGGACAGATGGCTGGTTTTAAAATTATTTATAACCAGATGACCACTATTCTATTCAAGAATGATACTGTTGTCATAGCCAACTTTTGATTATTTATTTTAACTGAAAGCAGAAGCGCAGATGATCAAAAACAATCTGCAAATCGCTTCTAGTGGGCTTTGAAATATCTATTAATTTTTTCAAAGAGATTGATTTTATTATCTTTTTCTCAGGATAATATGAAAAATGACTTGTGTTCCCTGGGTACAAGCCAAATGATGGGACCATAATTGGTAATTGAACCAATTAAACTTGGGTATAAAAATTCACCACAAAAAAATGGAAAGCTGACCAACTATAAGAGATAAATGAGACTTGATGACAGGTATTAAAAATAAGGTATTTTAAAACACTATTCTATATTAAATATGATATAGAATTAGACTCACAGAGATACAGCCAGAGAAAAAATCTGTGCCATTATTTGATTCTACAAGCTCAGGGAAATAAATATTTCTAGAAACTCCTTGGTGGCCAGATTGCAGTTTTAAAGGTGCCTCACAGAATGAAGGGCAGGAATGTTGACGTTATCACTGTTTTCCTCTTAAAAGTCAAGGTTCTTTACTAACACCGGTTATGAATAGGACATATGGATCATGAGCATTGCTACATGTACTCCCAATTTTTAAATGGGGATGAAATAGTTTAGGAGTCAATAGTATATATAGAAGGGGCACAGGCACCAAAACAGGAGGCACACACAAAAGGAGCACTTTTCTTTCTCTGCCTTACTCCCATGTCAGTGTGTCAAAATAACTTTTTGGCCTGGGTCAAGTCCTATCTTCTGCTTTTGTTCAGTGCCTAAGAAATGTTTGGCATTTAATAAGTACTAAGTAAAAATACATGTAGTGAAGTTATAATAAGTTAATATGAAATGTTCACAGTGGGGCCCATTTTATGGATTACACTAGTAATCCATGAGCCATATTTTTGATAAATTGGTTTATATTACAATAGAATTTATTGTATTATAACAGATTCACTGACTTACAGCATGTTATATACTTGCAAATCCCAAACCTATAAAGCATTTATCTTTTATTTAAGATTTATAAAGTCATGTCCATCTTAAGATGCCTCCAGGCGCACACATGGTATAAAAGCAAGTACAAACTTGTAACAAAGAAAAGCCAGGCTCTGTTCAGATTTACTTTTTGTTCCTTTTTTAAACACTAAACAAAAGCAGTATGTCTTATACCTGAAGGTCAACCCAAAGGGCTAACTTTATAAAGATTTATTAAAAAGTCTATCTCAAGAAAATACTGCTATCTCTGGACACCAAAGACTTAGGCCGACTAGCAGGATGCCTTCGCAGTGCCTCACCAGAAGTCAGTGTTAAGATACCTAAAGGTTTAAGTATAAATTTTTTTAAAAAGAAAATCACTACTCTGAATTTAACTCCAAAGCAAAGCAGAGCTGTGATGTATCTCCTGCTGTGTTCTATGAGGCCCAACACTACTGTGCAATACTCTGCACACAGCACCTCCCTCACGTGGTCTGTACTGAGCAGGGTCCTTCTCTTTCACATACATTCACAGCTTGAGCAGAAGGAAAGAAAGTCAAGAAAACACAATAGTTGTCTTCATGTTGAACAAAGGTGAAATGGTAAATAGAAACTTAATGACAATGTTTCTGGTAGTCTCAGGTGAATGACTCCTAAAGTGAAATGCATATTATTCGTATTTATTCTGATTTTTATTTTTAGGCTTCTCACACGAACCCCTCCCCTATTAAAAAAAAAATCACAAAATGGATGTCGGAATAATAGAATGCTTGAACAGATATTATTACTGAAAATAGACAATAGTTTCATGGGGTTCTTTTTGTTTTTTACTACTCTTACGTTTCCTATGCTTATACAATGCCTTGCATACAGTAGATGCTCAAATATTTGAGGTAGATAGGAGGAAGGACAGGAAGGTGAAAAATTTAAATAGGAGGGAATTTTATAAGTAGAACATGGACATAAAAGTAATCATAAAATTTTCATTCTGGGATTGACCCATACCCTGAAATCTCTTTTTAGAATTAGTCAAAGCTCTGTTTCCTTCCTCTATTTCTGGCATGTTTACTATAAAACCAGCCATTTCTTCTAGTTGCATGCGTAACTCCTTAAAAGTTAAAATTCCTTGGGTTCCTGAGGTACCCAGTATCATTGTCACACTTACTAAAAAAGATAAAAGCAGTATTTTCTGAAGTAGGAAACATAAATTTAACTACATGCTTAATCCATAAATTTATATAGAGAGAATTTATAGAAAGAAAAGCAGAGATAGTTATTAAGAGAATACAATTAGGATTCTCAGGTTGGACACATCCCTCTCCTCTCCTCTCTCTTAACCCCTCACCCTAGTTAAGCTTATCTACTCCCACAGCTTCAACTCAACTATATGTCAGTAACTTCCAATTTTTATTTCCAATCAAGACTCATTTTCTATACAGCAGGCCTTTACAGCCAAATCTCTCTGGACATCCCCAGTTGGATGACTCACAAGCATCTCAAATCTAAAAAGCCTCAATACTATATATTGATCTTACTGCAACCACAACATGCCTTTCCCCAGATTTCCCTAAGTAAATGGGCCACAATTTACACAGCTGTTCACGCCAGAAATCCAGTGTTAATGATGAGGCCTCCCTTTCACCCTATCCCCTGCATCTTCCACAGCCACGTTTTCATGTTTGTCATTATTACCTTCAAAAGACCTGTATCTCAATCTCATCTACTTTTCTGCATCTCCACTGCCATCATCCTAATCCAGAGATTGAAAAGTGTCATTTATGGTCCCCACTGTATTTGCAAGCCTGGTGTGTTTGGCTCACAGTATCTTCATAAACTACTTGGATTAATTGCTAACACTTAACCATATAAACTGAAAAGTTTAACAAAGCAAATTAGATCCCTGGCTTTCTTGGAAAATTAGAAGACCTGGCAGTACTGGGCACATAATTCCATTTGGCCTGAACTTGGTGGGATTCAGGAAGTGCTACCCCTCTTAACGCAGGACCCATGCCCTCCAGTCTGTTTACCACCCATCTCTCCACTGTCTCCCAACACTTACGCCAAAGGAGAAATGCCATTTATCAATGCAGTTTCAATATTATTTTGTTTTATACATTTACACTATGTGACCACTAAAAGCAAATGAGTATGTGAAACCATTCCAGTACACATTCCCATTCAAAATGTGAATCAGATCATATCACTTCTTTGATTAAACTTCCTGAGTTACCACTAAATTAAAACAAAAACCTAAACTCTTACCATGGCCAAAAAGGCCCTGCATGATCTAACCTGTTCAATTTCATCTCCTGCCACTCCCCTAGCTCACCACACTTCATCTACTATCTTTCTTTCTCTTCATTGTTCTCAAGTTTGGAAGGCTCTTATAGGTATCCATATGGCTGGTTTCTCCTTGTCATTCAGGTTTCAGCTAAAATGTCACCTTCTAGAAAAGTCTTCTCTGCCCAAAGAACATAAAGAAGTGTCCCCCCACAACCTACTACCTTCATTTTCTATCACCTCGTCTAATTTTCGTCATGGAAGTCATTGTTATTTAACATTATCTTGCTTATTTATTTACCAATTATATATATCATATCTCTAGAATGTAAACTCTACTACAGCAGGAACCACAAATGTCTTATTTGCCACTGTAACTCCACTGCTTAGCACTTAGTAAATATTTGTCAAATAAATAATGTACTACCATAATAGTTCTTGAAACTTTAAATGGGCTCAGTCAACGCCAACTCCCAACCCCTTTCTCATTTCTACTAATCTAGAGGCTTGCCTCTTCTGCAGCTTGGAACGCCACATAACACAGCTCAGTCATTCAACAAATATATATTACAATTATTCAAGGTGCTGGGATCAAACAGACAAAAAACCCTGCCCTCAAGGAGTTTATAATCTAGTAGGAAGAGACAGACAATAAACAAAATAAGTTAGTAAATTATATACTATATTAGCAGGTGATAAAGACTAAAGGAAAAGATAGTGAAAAGGGATACAGGGAGTGTGGTGAATATTGTCAGTGAGTGTGTATGTGTGTATAAGGAGGGGGTTGCAATTTAACTGGTTATCTCCTTCTCATTCCTCAGGTTCCAGCTTAAACACCACTGCCTCAGGGTGGATGTCTTTTCCTTCACTGCCCTTATGATATCATTTAAGTGAAATGATATAATTACCTGTATGTTTATTATCTGTCTCCTCCTACAGAAGGAGGGACTTTGTTTTATTAATAATATAACCTGGCACACTGTGGGCTTTCAATACATTTTTGTTATATAAATGAAGTTTCTTTCCCATTGTAAACAATTGGCTAAATTGTAAGAAGTTTTTAAAAAATCATTTCTAGCCACAGATTTTACAGTATATGTTATATAAACCACTATTATACTTATTTTTGATACTTAGTTACCTCTGATTATTATGTTTCTTTGCAGCAAATCTACAAGTACACTATTCTCTAGAAACACATCAAAAACATTTATATGTCTTATTTTCAGTAAGAAGTAATAGAATTATTTCAATTTTACTCATTTGCACTCCACCAAAATGGTATAGGTTTGCCAGGCTGAAACAATTCATATTTCCTTTTCATTTACACACTTATCTGTGAAGGCAGCATGAGTATGCCACAGAAATCATCTCCCTTCTAAGCCTATTTATTATATATGCTTTGTAATTTACTGGAAATCGAAATCATCAGCAATCATTTCTTCCTGTTTTCTTGTAAGGCTAGAGTCCTTTTTTAAAGAGCATTCTTTTCAGGTTTTGCCAACACATTTTAAAAGTCCTTTTCCCACTTCTTTCAAAATTAAAAATGTGCCTACAAAGTTCAAAATTTTTAAATAGTTCATTCCTAGAGGGCACCAAAAAATAAATAGAACAATTTCAAAGCAAAATTTCTGTTCTGCCCAATTCAGGCATTTATCATTCCCAAAGGATATGTAAATGAGTTAAGAAGTGAGGTCCACACATTAAAAAAAGAAAAAAAGCACAGTATACAAAGATGTTTTAGCTGAAAACCACACTATAATTCAAATACTGTTAAGGGTCATTGTAAACATGCTCAGGCCAGAAACACAATCTATCTTGAAATTATTGTAAGCTGATAAAAGCAATAAAAGTTTGGCATAGTATTTCTCTAAAGAGAGCAGGGTAAAAAGATGGGCAAAGAATCCATAAGAAGGTGAATATGGCCAGGCAGGAGTTATAGAAAAGGCACCAGGAAAGATCAAATAACTGCAGAAATGGACAACAAAACCCATGGTTAAAAGGGACCTATAAATTCTATGTATTTAGGATCTTTTGGATAATTTTCATTAGACTGGGGTGTTTTTCTCAAAATCAAGCCTCTCAGTTTAAAAAAAAATAAAAGAGCTTCTTAACCAGAAGTTCATAATATTGAAAACGTAACTCACAATGTAACTCATTCAAATGCGTCTGTGCCTAGTTCCACAAATGTGCCTGGCCCTTCATACCGACTCATAAAACATCGCTGGGCATTTCAATAAGCTACCAAAGTGGTAAGATAAAACACAATGCTAAGAGGATTGTCCCAAATGCCAGTTACTTACCTGTAAGATTTTCTTTATGAAGCTCTATCATCCCAAGTAGCTATTATGGTTAAATGGATAATGATGTAAAACACCCAGACTGTGCTGGCACAGAGGAAGCACTGGATAAATATGCGCACCAAACTGTTGCCCCAACTGTTAGGAAATGCTGTGTCTTCAAACTGATATTCCTGGGAACCTGTTTTGGAGGACATTATCTTTGTCCCCAAACAAAGGCTGGTTCAGTACTCTTCAGTACTTTTACATCCTATTTGAGGCTCAGAAAAAAAGCAAGATTTCAGTAGGACCTAACTTAGGCATTGTCAGTGAGGGAAGCAACCCAAAATGACAGCTGTGGGGGGTGGGGGGGAGCGTATGGTGATAACTAGGTTTCTGCAAAAGTAACTTTTCCCAGACAGCTGGTACCAGAAGTGGTTGTGTCGCTGAGCCTCCAGAAAGCAGGGAACCGCTGCCCTATTTCTTTCTTTCATAGTTAAGCTTCTCAAAAATGTTGTCTATATGTGCTGTTCTCAGTCCTCCTCTTCTTTTCTGAACCTACTCCAATTAGGCTTTCATCCACCTCATCTAAAACTACTTGACAAGGGCATTCAGGATCTCTGTGTTGCCAAATCCAATCACTGCTCCTCATCTACCATGACCTCTCAGCAGCACAACAGGATTGGCCACTCCATTCCTTGGCTTCCAAGGCACTATCCTTGCCGGGCTTTGCTCCCACCTCACCAGCAGCTCCTTCTGGGTCTTGTGTGCTTGATCCTTCTTCTGCCCTCAACCTCTGTTGTTGTTTTTTTAATTTATTTATTTTAGAGAGGAAGGTGGGGGTGGAAGAGGTGGGGGAGGGAGAGAGAGACAGACAGACAGACAGACAGACGTTGATTTGTTCTTCCACTTACGCATTCACTGGCTGATTCCTGCATGTGTCCTGACTGGGGATCACACCCACAACCTTGGTGTATTAGAACAACACTCTAACCAACTGAGCTATCCAGCCAGGGCTGTCCTCAACCTCTTAACACTGGTGATCTCAACCAGTCTCACACCTTTAAGAAGGATTTATGCTGATACCTCCTAGATTAATATGTCTAGACCAGAATTCTCCCTTGGACTTAAGATATTGTTCAACTGCATCTTCAACATCTCTAGCTGGAAACCAAAGAGGCATCTCAAATCTAAAACACTCAAACTGAGCTTCCCTAAAACCTACTCCACTGTCCTCCTTTTCAGAGAACTACAATTCCATCCTTTCAGTTGTTTGGGCCATAAACCTTGGTGCAATCCTTGATTCCTTTCTTTAAAAAAAAAAAAAAGATTTTATTTGTTTATTTTTAGAGAGGGGAAAGGAGGAAGAAAGAGAAGGAGAGAAACATCAATGTGTGGTTGCATCTTGCACATCCCCTGTTGGGGACCTGGACCACAACCCAGGCGTGTGCCCTACACTGGGAATTGAACTGGCAACCTTTGGTTCGCAGGCCAGTGCTCAATCCACTAAGCCATTCCAGTTGGGTCTTGATTCCTTTCTTTATCCCATACCAAATCTATCAGCCAATACCACTAGCTCTACTTTCAAAATATAACAGAATCTAAGACATTTTTTCCCTACCATCACTGCTTCTAAGTCTGGGAAATTTTCATAGGGAAAGTAATGTTTAGACATCAGGTGTAGTATACTTTATTCAGGGCAAAGGATATATCACGTTTAAAGATACAGAATAATAAACTAGTATAGTATGCATTTGGATTCTATAAGCAGTTTGGTTGGCTTAAGGTTTTAGCAGGAAGTAGGGCCTTAAACGTAAGCAGAGGTCTAACATTTACTAAGCATTTACTATCTGCCGGGTATTTTTTAAATTCCATTATACTGTTTTTAAACAATTTAACCATCACAGCAATCCTTCTCCTACAAAGAAAACACTACTGTTATCTCTATTTTACAGGGGTGCACACTGAGGACAGAGAGGTTAAGTGAATTGGCCAAAGTCACTCAGCTAATAAATGAAAGGCAAACATAAAGCCTGGCAAACTGACTCTAGAATTTCACTCTTAACTGTTACACTACATTGTCTTTGTGCCAAGGATCTTGGGTTTCATGGTATAGACAAGAAGGAGCCACTGAAAGGTTTTAAGCAGGGGAATGACAGGATCAGTTTGCATGTTAGAAGACAACCCTGACAGCAGTGTAGAGAAAGTACTAACAAAGGACAAAGAGAACAGCAAGATTCAGGCTAGAAATGTTGAAGGCAGGGTTTAGGGTAGGGAATAGGAAGGAGGAAAACAGATTTTAGAAACATCTGGAATGTAATAGTTACAGGCATATTATAGTTGTTACAGTAAAATATATTAGCCTTTTTGTTAAATAACTGGAAATGTCATCAAATATACATTTTTATATAAAATTATAGCCATTTTATATAAAATCACAGAAACTTTAAAAAAAAAAAAACATCCAGAATGTAGAAATTATTAGGAGTTTTGACAGTGTTGTGGCCGAAGGAAAGAATTCCAGCTCTTTCATTTACCATTTCTCCATATATATTTAGAGTAAAAAAGAAAGAAGCGAGAGAGGGAGGGAGGGAGGAAGGAACAGCCAGCCCTGGCTGGTGTGGCTCAGTGGACTATCGGCCTGTGAACCAAAAGGTCACTGGTTCAATTACCAGTCAGGGCACATGTCTGGGTTGCAGGCCAGGTCCCCAGCTCGGGGCATGTGAGAAGCAACTGATTGATGTATCTTTCACACATGTATCAATGTTTCTCTTACTCCTCTCTCTATAAAAGTAAATAAATAAAATCTTTTAAAAAAGAGAGAAGAAATCAAGAGTTGAATGAAAATCAAAATATCTTTCTATGATCAGTTAATTTAGCATCCAAATATCACAAAGCCAGAATCTGGTAACACTGGACTACAGCATTTGGCTTAGGATGGAGATGCAATCCAGGACACATGTCTTTCCTTAAATCCAATTCTATATCTTGGGATTTCTTTCCATTTCCAACAAACTACAAGTACAGAAACCTGAAGCAGTCTATGCTTGGCACACTTCCAACTCAGGTACTGAGAAAACAAAAAAGAATGCGAATGACATGATCATAAGATGAATGTCTGGGTTACATGAAGTGTTCTGGTTCTACTTACTACATGGACTACATGGAAGGAGGAAATATAGAAGTAGTCCAGAGGGAGAAAGTGATGGCAGGATACCTTGTGGAAGCAGGAAATCCTCAAGAGGGAGAAAAGAACAGCAAGGGCAGGCCAATCCCAAAGACAAAGGAAATTAAAGATAGAAGACTATATGGCTGCATGAGTATTTAATATCCACCAATCTTACTCATTAGTAAATACAGCCAATGTCCTGGACTCTCATCACTTAGATTAGCATACTGTTAATATATTTAAAAAGCCACCAGACAAAAAGTGTGATGAAAATACAAGGCAAAAAATCAACAGGATCACCACAACATGGTCTGTCAATCTGAAAGTCCAATTAATTCCAAGATAGTGGTGAGGGGCCTATAATTTTCACCCAATATTGAATAAATATGGAAGGAATAGACTGGTCAAAAAAAAGGGGAAAAAAAGCTGTCACCTCTGCAACTTTACCTAAATTTTGGCATCTTTAGATGGACATTCTGACTGTTAGAGAAGAAAAAGTTGGATAAACATACCTCAGTTCCTAATTAATATTAGTTGAGAGGTGGGACACATGGCCTTTCTAAAAGATCAAGGGCAAAAAGTCTTTTTAAAAAAGATTCTAGACAATGGAAGATATTGTCTAGCATAAGAACCAAGAGATAATCCTTCCACTCTTGAAAAAGGAGGTAATGAAAAGACTTCCCATTAGTAATCTAGCTAAATGATACAACTTAAAAAATCTAAGACTGATTACTAAGCACTTGGGAAGAGGCATTCTGGGTCTAGTAGATTTCTAGACTGTTCTTAATACTGGGGGGGAAACATTCAACAATATATACTGCTTACTGTTTAGTCTTCGTAGTGTCAATTTTTCTGCTGAAGAGGCCTACCTTCCCCACTGGTCGAACCCAATAATCCCTCTCGAAAAGCTCATTAGTCTTATCAAAGAAATATGTCTTTTGGTTAATGATTTTAACACAGCCCACCTATCTTTAAAAATGCATAATATCAAACAAAATGAGAAATTACTAGCATATAGACCAGAGAAAACAGGAATGTAAAAACTCTTTCAATTACAATCAAATCACACATATCTGATGTTACTGCCTTTGTAATCCAGCTGGGCAGAAATGATGAAAGAACATTAACAACAGCAACAATAAACAGTCTGCTTTAAAAATAATTATAGTTATACATAAATAAAATTTTAAAAGATTTACGTCCTAATTAGTTTGGTGATTTAATAGTATGGAAAATAAGCCATATGCAACTTTCAAATTTTTAAGTTCTATTTTAGGTTGAAAGTCACATTTTTTTGGTGTGCTTCATTCTGATGCATCTATTATACACACACACACACACACACACACACACACAACTACTTCATATGTCACAAAAGAAATTTTTGCTTTTCATAAGCCCAACTGTCTTTGTAAGGAGTTTTAACTAAGTGCTCCCCCAAGTGAACTGTAAAATCTTTGAGGATTATATCCCCAGCTCCTAGGAGGCAGACTGCAGAGAACAAAATGCCCAATAAATATTTGTTGAATGAGTGAATAAAAAATGAATGAATGATGTTGCTAGTGTGTGGTTTAGGATGGTTTTCTTAATCTGGGGGTAAAATATTGGCAGGAAGAGGCTGTGTTTTATAAAAATTAATTTTTGGATATGACCTGGAGATTAGCAGAAGTGTTCTGCCTAACAGAGGAAGAAGAACTTGGAAACTCTAGGAGAAATCCTGGAGAACAGAGCCAACCAGACTGAGCACTGAGAGATGGACATGTCCAAGAGAAAAATAAAGGCAACAGAATTACAGTGAAGATATTCTAGAAACTTGCTTTTTCCTCTCACCTTTTACTCCTCCACCCCAGCCCTCGTACCTTCCTCAGCCAGTGAATTCCTTTTAATTTTCATCCATCCCCATCCCCCATAAGGTCAAAACTCTCCATTAAATGTTCTCAAGTACCACAAATCTCTTTTTCACAGCACTTATCACAGTTAGAATTTTACATCAATCTGTATGCCTGATTGATTACCGGGCTCCCCTACTGGTCTATAAGCTCTATGAAAATGGGGGCCTGGTTTATTTTTGCTATTCTTAACTACCCAGTGCCCAGCACAATGCATAACTCATTAAGTAAGTTTCACTGAATAAATTAAAAATAATGTCTAATGGAATAAATGATGTTAATTATTTCCCTATCTCTCCCAATGAGAACCTCAGAAAAGACATCAGTCACTAATGCTTCTGTTGGAGAGGACTCCCCTGCAGGAACCAGAATCTATGTTGAGTTTAACATCTGGGACAAAATGATGCAGCACAAATTTAGAACATAAGGATAAAGAAGATCAGTCAGCGAACCTGTAAAGAAGTCCTGGGATTTCTCAGATATCTTGGGAAAAGTTGTAGACTTCCAAGACCATGGAATTGGGGGTTTGAGGCACGCTTACCTAGACTGAATGGACTAGAAGACTCCAAGTTAGTTATACATATATAAATTGAACTCTTGAAGGCTCATATAAAAACAGACATCCAGGCAGAAAGAATACTACTTATGAGCTTCAATGGAAAGCGTAACAAAAAAAGCAAAGCAACAGAGTTTAAATAGTAAATTATAAGATAAATAAATAAATAATGTTTTTGAGACTATATCACACCCTTTTAAATACTGTAAACAATACAAAGAAAAAATTTTTCTAAATTCTGTTCTTGAATGATTAAAATACATTATTATAATAAAGGTTGCATGACTATTCTTAAACCTCACCTAATCATCACACTAAATTCTCACAAGAGTCAATTAATAAGCTAGCTAAGTCAAGAAACAGTCACTGAACGCTAACTCTGGGCCAGGCGCTGGACCAGGAATGAGAAACCATCAGTTACTCAGTCTGATAAATGTAATTCCACCCTAATAATATACTTCCATAGTTTTATAATATAATACACCACAGTTAGGTAACTGCAACACATTTTCTGAAATTTTACTGTATATGTGATGTAATATAACAAGCTGGTCAAAAAGATGGCTAAAATCTGCCCTGAAGGAGCTACTGCTTCAACACGTACATTCTTAAACTTTCTAACATATTTTCTAAAGCCGATCTAAGAGATTTATACTTATTAGCTAACTGAATGGAGGTTTAAAAAAACAAATACATCAATGTACAGTAGTCCCCGCATTATCTGCAATTTCACTTCCAGATTCAGTTATCCACAGTCAACTGTGGTCCAAAAATACTTAATAGAAAATTCCAGAAATAAACAATTCATAAGTTTTAAATTGTGTGCCATGCTGAATAGTGTGATAAAATCATACACTGACCCTCTCCATCTCTCTACTAACTTCCCCAACACTGGACGTGAATTATCCGTTTGTTCACCAAACCCATGCTCTATATAATACTCGCTCTTTTATCACTTAGTCGCCATCTGGGTGATCAGACTGCCATGGTAGTGCAGCACCTGTATTCAAGTAATTCTTACTTTGCAAAATTTATGGAATATGATCCTCGGATGGGACACAGCATTAAAGTTACCCACATGATTACTGAAGGATTGCAACACTTCGATGAGTTAAAAAGAAAGAGACAACTTCCAATTATAACATTCTTCCAAAATGTTTCAGGGGAAAAAAAAACAAACAAACAACTTCAACTCTTGCGCATCCCCAGCCATCGATATCATCTGCTCCTGATATCCAACTATCGACATAATCATGGCTTAATGATCCAGGCCACCTAAAGCAGATGATCCTGCTTCGGACATATGGTCAGGTCAATGGGAGCCTACAATGTCTATGTCATTCACCTCACTTCATCTCCTCACGCAGGCACTGTATTATCTCACTTCATCACAAGTGGAAGTATAAGTACAATACCACAGGATATTCTAAAAGGGGGAGACCACATTGACATAAATTTTATTACAGTATATTGTTATGACTGTTCTATTTTATTATCATTAATCATTGTTGTTAATGTCTTACTATGCCTATTTATAAATTAAGCTTTATCATAGGTATATATGTATAGGAAAAAACATAGTATATATAGGGTTTGGTACTAGCTGCAGTTTCAGGCATCTACTGGGGGTCTTGAAATGTATTCCTTGTGGAAAAAAGGGAATTACTATATTTACCTGTTTTCTTCTTATAACAAACAGATGGTATAGTTCAATGAAAATACATTCTTAATCATACTAATAAAAATAAACCATATGGCACTGAACCTTTTCAGTTCTAAGAAGGTGAATCTGAGAATAAAATCCTTAAATATAAATTAAGATTTATAGTTGGCATGATACATGGGTTACATGACTGGAGCCAGCTACACATCATACTTTTCAATGAAAAGCAATCTCACAACTATTAAGAGATTCATGACACGTCCCTCACACAGGTACTACAAACAACTCCAAATCCTGCAATGTTTTGTCCCCTCATCAAGGGACTTGCCTAAACAACACAATGACTAATTCAGCCCTTCCCAAAGGGAAAAACTTTTCCAATAAAAAATAAATAAATTAAAATACCAGCTACTTTAAATCAAGCACTTAACTAACGTGTTGCTACTTAAGTTGCACAAGTAAACATTCTGGCCTAAGTTCAAGGGAAGCATGGATGTAACCTGGGGTCATAACGAATGAGCTCTATTTAGGAAATGGCTTTAAGGTATATGTTACTTTGCAGGTCTCAAAAAAACAATCTTCTGCTTTTGCTTTGAACAAGGCTTGCACATTGTTGGAAGTTCAGAAAATGAACTATACTCTGCAGTTTCAACTCATATGTTCTTTACACATATTTCAAAACCCAGGAAATACTGAATTCTCTAAAACTGACACTATTGTAGGTATTCCACGGACTCCAAGACTTTTTTAAAAAATGTCTAAAAAGGAACAGTCATCTCCAGAAATAATGGGCACCCAGTACTGTGGCTGCAGTGACAGTGGCCAGCAGGGCACATTAGACCCCACTCTCACTGCAGCTGAGCCTGCCAAGTCTACCAGTGGGCCAAATTAGGGCTGGTAAAGTTACAAACAGGTTTTTCTTTTCAAACGGATTAGGAAGCTCCAAAATATATTCATCTTGGAATCTGAGTAACATCAAAGCTATGGGCAATGCTACTGAAGAGAAACAAAGACTTCAAAAACAAAACTACTCCAGTCCTCTCAACCATCTCCAAAATGGAAATCTTTCTCTATGTAATGTCTTTGATTTAAGGAATTACCTGAAGTCCTTTCTCCAAGATAGAAATACAATCTGCTGGTTAGCTATTCTTCTAGAAGAGACTATGGCTCATCAAGGTTCTGTTTCTTTGCCTCACTGGTTAAAAGACAATTTTACTCAGGATGAGGCATCCCGATCTCTAACTCGCCACACCAGTATTTGTTGCTGCTGCTCATTACTGACATAACTGGAGAGGAACGACTTGCAGACACATAAAGACAAGTATATAACTCCTTAGAGGAGATTCTCATTATTCCAGGACAAGTTATCTGAAAAAGGGCATTTAAAGTCAATTCACTTAAAATAAGGACCAAAATTTCAAAGTAAATGTAGATTTTAAAAGTTTCATTAAATTAAAAAATTGAGAAATCAAATATAATTTATCTACTATTTAATAAAATTTAAATAATAAATGCAACTATGTGCTAATCAAAATAATAGTTGTAGCAATAGTAGTAAACAATTGTTAGATACCTTTTGGTATAGTTTTTCTAACATTTCCTGACTAGCTTTTTCAGTACAATTAGAGTGACAGAGATTCTTCCAAAAATACACAGACATCCTCATGTTTCCCTTAATTTTTAATATCACATCCTTCTTTTGAAATGCCTAATATGAATTTTCTCTTCTTCAATCGCTCACTGGTCTAATACTGCCAGAATTTCATTTGCCAATGGCTTTTTATGCAAGTCTGGCAGTTCTTCAACATTTTTCTTGCTTCCATTAAATTTTTATTTCCTATATTTTTGCAAAATCTGCCATTTGACTTTGCAATCGAGTACAATGATATTACATCTTCCCAACAATCAGTGAAACACTGTAACTAACAGGATCTTAAAGGATGGTATTCATCAGGGATGAATGTTTGAGTGGGAACTAATTTTACACGTGGACAGTTCATCAGTGAACATTTTAATATTATGATGACTTCTGTTTCTCTATGCAACCTTTGCGACTGCAACACATGATACAATGAATATTCAGATAACAGTGCACCCTATTAATGAAACGCCAAAGTCATCATAGAAATGCTTCTGTCTTCAAGAACTAGAAAAGTTTCTCAGGGGACTAGAAGCATATCCCAGGAGCACAACCTAACATTCTGCATGTAATATTGTCTGCCTGCATGTCCTATCATCACAGTATAAATAGGCTGAATAAAATGATACCTAGTAGGCACCGTACTCTTTTAAGAGTACTCTTAAAATAATGGAAATGATTTTAATCTGGCACCATTCACTAACCATAGCAACAAAATTAAAATCTTGATTTATTTAAGTATCCAAATGTACATCTGACAGCTGCCAGAATCTAGATCTACTGAGGGTACTAAGTGCTTTTAGAAGATTAAAAAATATGTAGCATATGGATATTATCCGTGTGTGTGTGTTGATTACCCTGCAGTAAAAGCTATTATTTCAGAATCCTGAAGCCCAGAATAATTTTTTTTTTTACCTTTGAAGCCCCACAAAAAAACAAAAATAATACGATAAGATGATAAATGGAGATGGGAAAAACAGCATTGTGTGTTAAAAGACCTTTAGAGTCAGACAGGCCTGGGCTTCAATCCTTGATGCTGTGTTCTAGCTGTGCAACTGTAAGTTCTTTTTGCTAAGTCTCACTTTCCTCATTTGTGAAATACAATATTTGGACATTAATGCATAGCTCCCAGGAAAAACCAAATGACATACTTAAAGTTTCTGGGAAATTGTGGGCATTACCTATGCTGTCAACCGTATCTTAGCAAATAAACAATAACTTTCCTCCTTTTTCCAGGCATTATGACAGTATGTAAGCCTACAAAAGTCTCTGATGAGGCTCTACCTATCTATAAAAACAAGGGTTAGGACATCACTTGAAGACTTTGTCAGAATCCCTTCAGAAAGCCAGTATTATAAAAAAGCTCCCCTAAATGAGTATAATCAAGCTAATCTCCAAGAACTGTTAAGAACATAAAAAACAAAAAATGTATGTGAAAGCACCTAATACACAGTAGGCATCCATCTTTATTACCAACATTCCACAGATAATGCCATTTTAAAAATAACAATTTGTATTTAAAAAAAACAAAACGCACAAACCCGAAACCTCCAGGGATCAAAATGTGAATCAGTATTTTTCAGACCCATATGCTATACGGTATATTTTAAAACACATTAGGACAGTAATTCCTAAGGTCTGTTCCAAAAGATGTCATATCTATTGGTCATGTCTTCTCAAAGATGACAACATAAATAACAAATTGATAAAAACCAAAGGAAGAACAGTCAAATCATGAGTGCTGTTCACTGACAATGTTCGAAGTAATCTCTCAATTGACCAAGCAATTGAAAAGTTCACAAATAACGCACCATCCTCTAAGTATTGTACAAAGTGGGCAATAGCAGTAAACACCCTCTTGGCCACATTCTCAGTTTCAATTAAACCTACTACTTTTTCTTAGTTTGCTCTCTCTCCAGATTCTGGGAACAGACAGAGGTTTACTTAATTTTTGTATTTAAAGATAAGCCCTAGGACCTGTTTTTAAGAACTATCAGAAAGCCAGAAAATAGCTACATCTTTTTCATAATTAATATGTCAAAGAGCTGTTCTTTACATTCATTTAAAACTGATAGTGGTGGTCAAGACAGTGGTATCAACATAAACAAAAAAAGAAAGTAGCAAACACTACCTGGACGTGAACAATTATTATTATCATCCCAGCAGCAATTATCTCTAGACTTTTCTTTTGAGTCTTAGCAAACACTCTCCACATTTTTGCCCCTCACACCTTCTATCCCACCAGTGCCCTTAACCACTTACTTCTCTGAACATTAACCTAAGCAAGTGAATTTCACCAGAGAAAACCACACCAGTGCCAATGGAATCACTACTGGCAGATCCTGCCTCCCAATCTCATACATAATGAAACCTGTCTGGCACACCACCAAGTTTCCCTAATTAACCTTCTCTCTGTCTGCAACAACTATTTCCTACCTTTCTCCATTCCATGCAAACCTCCAACTTCCCTCCCCATCTCAGCTGATGATTTTGTTCCAGACATCCTTAAGGAAGTACAAGCCATCACACAGGTACTTGCAGTCTGGAACAGACTTGTGCACTCTTTCTTTCTTCCTATTTTACAACACAAAGGTGTCTCTCATTCCATTGACTGTCTTTCTCCCCTCTTCAATCTCCCTCTCCTGGATCCTTTCATCAGCATTTAAACATACTTTAGTACCCTCATCCCTAGAAAGCTTCCATCCTGTATCTTTATTCACCTTCAGAGCCAAATTTCTCAAGAGTTGTCAATTCTTTCTCCATTTCCTCACCTCCTACATATTTAAAGTTCAACACCCTTTTTAATTAAAAAAGAAGATGTTATAGCAAGTATAACAACAGATAAACAACAATCAGATACTATCTTTCTATTTTCCTTACCTCATCTTCATTTTCCTGAATTAATCAATACTAAAATTTAATGTCTATCTTTCCACATCATTCTCTATGCTTACATAAATTCATACATTTATATATATGTGTGTGTGTATTTATATATGTATATATGTC
This sequence comes from Pteronotus mesoamericanus, assembly GCF_021234165.1. NCBI lineage: Eukaryota > Metazoa > Chordata > Mammalia > Chiroptera > Mormoopidae > Pteronotus > Pteronotus mesoamericanus. The sequence continues at coordinate 8,445,814 of NW_026555085.1, forward strand.
TGTGTACATATACACATATATATGATAGTTTGTTGATAAAAAACATAATTAATACACTATCTACATCATGTGTTTTTCATAACAATTTTTATGGATATCCTCAACCAATTCATATGGACACAATTCATTCTTTTTAATTTTAATGAATTCCCATATTGTGGGCACTGGGATACTTTATGGTTTTTTTGGTTCTATGAGCTATGTTGCAATGAGTATTCTTACATACATATTTACTTTAAATGAATTTTATCAAAAGTAAAAAAAGGGGTATGTGCATATTCAATTTTGTTATAAATTACACTTAATTTATTAACAAATTGTAATCTGGCTTCCACCCCTACCATGTCAGTAAAACTGCTACTGCTGAGGTGAACCAGCAGTAGCTCTACGTTGCCAATGCAAAGCCAATGGATACTTCTCATTCCTCATCTACTCGATCTTGCAGCCACCACACTTTCCTGCCTGTCCTCTTGTTGGCTGCTTCTTCCCCATTTCCTTTGTTGGCTTCTCCTCTTCTACCTCATCAAATACTGGAGCACCCCGGGCTCAGTTCTAAACCCTCTTTTCTTCTCCTTCTATGATCTACTACATTCTCTCTCTTTTGACTATAATCAACTCCCCTGACTTCAAATACCATCCTCTAATCCAACCCAGACCTCCTTTTTCTGCTCCAAGACTATAAATAACAATATTCCTTGGAAGTCTCACAAGCTGAAGAACATATCTCAAATCCATCCATCCTTATACCAGCAACCACCATACATACGCCTCCTAACCTGTACAGATAGCAAGTCCTCCCAATTGTTCTCGCTGCTTCTATTCCCATCCAACTCAATCTATCCCCCACAAAGGAGACAGGTCTTTAAACTTAAGTCAACACATGTCACATCCTTGCATAATGTCCTTCCTGGGAACTACACTTTCAATAGATTACAATCTCTTAAATGCGGCTCTGCCAGTCCTGAACACCCTGGTAATTACCTACCTCTCTCTCCCTATCTTACCACCACTCTCCAACCACACTAATTTCTTTTCATTTTCTTGAACAGGACAAGTTCTTTCCGCCCTCCAGGCTTTCCAGTCTGTCTGCTCAAAATGCTTTCCCCTTTTGTCTTTGCCTCCTTAACTCCTAATCATCACTTAGATCTCTACTTAAATATCACTTCCCTGAAAACCTCCCCTGATTCACTCAACTGAAACTGTATTCTTCTGTTATACCACTAATGGTCACTTGTGTTTTTCTTCCTTTGCATTTATCATAGCTTATAATTCTTCCACTACATGTCATTTTGTTCAATATCTGACACTCCTACTATGCTGTAAACTCCACAAGGCAGAGGATGTGTGTGTAAAGCTCTCCACTGTAGCTATAGTACCTAGCACTGTAGCAGGCATTTGATAGTATGTGTTGACTAAATGGAAAAAAACACTTTTATTTCATTTGGGGAGATCAAGGAAGATTTCCCAAAGAAAATGCCATTTCACCTTGCTAAAAAAGATAGACATGATTTCAGTAGTAGAGATGAAAGAATATTTCAGAAAAAGCAAATTGTTTGAGACCAAATAAAGGTTTGGTATCAGTTAAGAGATTTTGTAATCTAAAATTCAACACAATCCTGGCACCAAGTGTAAAATTAAAATCTCACTGTATAAAAGCAAAGCAGATGAAACAGCAAGAAGTGTCACTACATATTTCTTAAGTAATAATTCCACAACTAGTTCAAACTGGCTCCCTCACAATTTCTGTCCACTAATGTCATCCTACTTCCCAGTCACCTAGTTTCCAAACTTTAAAGCTCTTTTTGACTCAGTATCTTTTTCTTTTCCTCCAAATTCAGTCACCAAGCCTGGCTGGTATTTCCTTCTAAATGTCTTTCTCAGCTATTCTCTATCTCTATTTTAAGCAAAGACATTCGAATTCAAACCTCCTTCACCTATGGAATTACTGCAACCTGCTCCTAAATCAGGGTTTCTCACCCTTGGCATTAATGACATTTGGTCTGGATAATTGTTGTAGGAGGCTGTCCTGTACATGGTAGAATGTTTGGCAGCATCCTTGACTTCTACTCACTAGATGCCAGTAGCACCCTACCCCTCAATTTTGACTGCCAAAAATGTCTCCAGACATGTCCAAATGTCCCCCAGGGGGCAAAATCACCACTGACTGAGAACTACTTTCCTAGGATGACCTCATGGGGAAAACCCTCTAAAATTACCCAATCAAAAGTCAACCATTCCTACACAGACAACAGACAACAGCATGGTGATTGCAGGTGGAGTAGAGGGGTGGCGGAAGGGAAGAGGGTATAAGGGGGATGAATGGTAATGGAAAACAATAAAAATAAATTTAAAAAAGAATTCAACCATTCCTTTCAGACCAACTCGAACTTCATCTTTTCTATGAAAATATGGATGTTTACCAACAAGCAAATACACGTAGTTACCTTTACAAATAACAAAAAAGTCTGCACAATAAAACAAATGAGAGATCATGGTTTGCTTGTCAGTTTGACAAAAGATTAAAAATGGTAATGCCCACTATTGATAAGGATGTGAGGAAATATGTACTATCATATACTGCTGGTGGAAATAAACTGGTACAATAATTTTGCATGGTATTTATCGATATGTTTCACACTTTAAGATGACCAAATCCTTTGACTCTGCTTATGGAAGAGATAATCAGAAAAGTGTGCTAAGACTACACTGTTCTATAGCAAAATTGGAAACATCCTAAAAGTCCCTCAGTAGGAAACTAATTAGGTAAACAACAGTATATTAGAACACTGTACTATTGTTAAAAAGGATACAGTAGATTATGTATGTACTGACATAAAACATCCACATGAATATAAATATATATGCACAAGATTTCAATATAGTATATGCCATATATACCATTTTTGTAAACAGCATGTTTATTGTTACACACAGAATACTAGACGAATATATGTCAAAATATTAACAAAATTTCTGCAGTCAAATCATATTTCAAATGTATTAGAGGAACTGTTAAATATTTTAAAATCTCTTGGAAAATCCAATTTATGAATCTATACCCTAAATTTTTCAATTTCCTTAAAGCAGGCTTATACATTTATTTACCACCTTTATTTCAGGAAAATATCTTGAGTTGGAATATTCTGTTCAGAGCCATATTTTTGCCCTAGAGAAATCAATGGTAAAAAGGAAGTTTACAGAGAAAAATATATTTTTGTGCATGACAGCTTACCGGTGTGATGCATCCATGAATCATACTGAAAATATGTCCCTTGAAATCAAAGAAAACAATATGTTTACACAAAGAATGTGCCCCAAAGTTCCTCAATAAAGAATAGTGTTTAATCAAAATATTTGTTGACAGCTGGTTAGTGTTGATTCTAAAGTAGAGAAGAAAATCAGTGTCATTGTAGTCTTTTGTTTTGCGTACAAGAGCTGAATATGCAAATTAGCTAGAAATGGGGACTCATTATCTGTTTTACACTTCAAGTGTGATTTTAAGCACTGTAGGTATATATACACACACATCCAGAATACACATATATCTCAACAAACCATGCACATCATCTGTTCAGAACTGGGAAATGCATGCATGCTTCTACAACATTAAACGGAAGGCAGATGGTAGGCACAGATCAACAGAAATAAGAGACAATCCTAAATCCTACTCCTGCTTACAGTCCTTCTAATTTTTTTCTATAGAAAATTATCAAGCAGTTCTTCATAACTGTTGATTTGCAACTTCAAAATTACAATAGGCAATGCAAAAGAGGACTTCAAAGAGGGAAAAATGTCTTTTGGCACAGATTCAGTTTAATAGTCTTACTTAGACAGGAGATAACACTAACTTTGAAACTCATAGCATACTGTAGTTTTATCAGTATCTAATGTGTAAATTAGCTCTTTCTATTAACTGGAGGTTTAACTTTCAAAATACATAATTACTGATCATTTTAGTCTGTATCACATTTCTTTTGCAGGGTGAAATGAACTAAAGCAGCTGTTACAACCTAATAGCTTCATAATGTGCACAGAATTTCTATGACTATTAGAAATTAAACCTACAGCTTCCTATCAGGCAGATCATATTCATGTGTATATATGACCCACGTTATTTGGAAGAACAATTATTAACTTATGAAATTATAATTTGAAATAAAATGAAGTAAAACTGCTAAAGAAAACATTATAGCCCTTAAATGAGGTCAAGGTCACCAGTCCACAAGAATCAGTTCCCCCACCTTTCTTTGCATCAATAAAGCACTTTGGGGCTAAGGAAGTCCAAGTGCTCATGCTACCATTTGTGCCAGGGATCAAGCCCTCTATTTTCATACTGGAAGATGAATTTTTAAAAGGTGAATCAAAGCTGGCACTGGCACTCTGCCCAGAATTTCTGGCAGCTGACAAGCAATCTGGTTTCACTTCTGGTCCACTCTCCCTTGAGCTAACCTTGTATCCACAGAAGGAACACTGATCTAGGGAATTTGTACTGTTTATATGATCATATGATCACTGACAAAGCTCTATGATTTTATTAACCATGGGACTTGCACATACAGTTCTTTTTAAGCATATTTTCTGTGGAAAGAAATATTATAAAATCATCTTATTTCCTGGTATCTCTCCTTAACACTGAGGGGAAAGATAGCATTGTTAAAAGGATTTTTCCAGAAAAATTTATTATGATCCAGGTACCTGCATTCAGAGATGTCAGAGGTCTAAAGAGATTCAGTAAGCTATCATATGTGCAACTACTATCAATTATACAGCAAGGTCCAGGAACCACAAAATAATTAGAGAGGCATATAAGATATATTATGTATAATGGCTAAATTGGGTGATTCAAGCTATAAATGCTATGAAAGGTCAGAGCAATCACTACTAGGCAGTGTGGGGTGCCATTTAAATATATATAGGTCTAACTCTCCACTAAGATAATTTTATTTATTTAACCAATACCTTCTTTAGATTATCATTTCCAAAGTAAACAAGATTGGAAAAATGACTATGTAATTCACAAATAAATCTGTGTCCAAATCTGGTTTTTTTGAAGTCCAAGATTTATCTGTCCTTCTCTCTTCTTGATCTTCCAAAAGGAAAAGTCATTTAAGTTTTCCTCCATTAACATTTTCTTATTCACCCCAGCAGCCATATTGAAGGTCCTGGAAAGTATTCCCCACCATTTCCATTAATTCCCAAGTTCCTAGTCCCAGTTCCATAGTTTACTTTTGTCTCTGTTTCCTACTCTGAAGACCCCTGGCTCATATTAAGGAGTCTAGAGTCCCAGATGGCTCTGTGTTCTATTGCCCAGTAGTTTACTACCTGGCTTCCTGTATCAAGATGTCCTAAGTTCCATAAGCAAGTGTTGGGAGAGCTGCAGTCTCAAAACAGGTCCCAAAAGGAGATCTCCAATAGGAAAACTGATAGATCAATGTTACACGCAGCATATTCTAACAATGCCTATGAAAATGTATTATTTTTCTAAGCAAAAGACACATTGACTCAAATCCTGGCTCCAAAATAGGGACTTTCTCTTTATTTTGGTGGAATTTTTACTATTTCCTGAATAGTATTTGTAAAAAATAACCTAATTTACAGTTCTCCACAGGGAGTCTTCTAATCTTGTTGAAAGATTACAAAAAACATAACTTGAACTAAAACCAAGTCCCAGATACCCAGAAACAGTTGTACAAGGTCACATAAAGGGGAAAGGATTGTCATCCATCTACAGACTCTAAGCTTAGGTACATAGGTAGGAGTTAGGAATTAAGTAAATACATGAGACTGACTAGTGAGACAAAAACAGGGCTTTTTAAAATAAAAACCAAAGATGAGTTAGAGAAGCAGAAAAGCCCATTGATGAAGAGCTTTGGGCGAAGAGCTTAGATGTGCCCAAGTCCATTGCAAACTCTGCTTTCAGCAAATGTCCTGCAAACACTGCACATCCTTTCTCCCTTGTTTTGCTTGCTCAATCTCTTGGTCCTTTAGGACTCAGCTCAAATCCTCTCTTCAGTACAATTCCCCCCATAACTATGCTCCTGCATTCTCATTAATTCTCTCTCTCTCTCTCTCTCTCTATATATATATAAAATTTAAATATTTATTATTGCACCTATCATATTTTACTTCATCAATCTTTAGAAAGTTGTCACTCCTATTGTATCATGAAATTCTTGAGGGTAGCAACTGTCTTGTTCATCCTTTTATGCCTGGCACCTAAACTAAGTGGCTGCAATATAGCAGGTGTTCAATAAATGCTTGTTGAACAAATGTCTAAATGAATAAATCCTATAAGTAATTGAGTAATACTGAGAAAAGGAAAAGCATGAGAAAAAGGATGTTTTATCGTCAACCAGGGAGGTACTATCTGAACTTAATACTGGATCTAACTACTTGGGAAGCAACACTTACAACCACTAAATATAGTGCTTGCCCTTCCAGGATGAAAAACAAACAATGACTATCTGTGGGGATAATAACAGATCATTAGTGTTATTATTAATATCATCTCATGCAATCAGCATATAAAAGACACATTTATATTCTAAAACTATAAAATAAAATATAAAGCAAAAGGGTAATCATGTTCTATTTTGTCAAGTTCTAATTCTTCCACTACACACAAAAGACTCTCAACATGTTATTACCCTGTGAACAAAATATAATAACACCAAAACAACGTTGGATTAGACTGAATAACTTCAGCACAATCAGCCATGTTTCAAAGGTATCACTGAATACAAAACAGAGTGGATTTTTTGGGGGGGACGGGGGCCTAATAAGAGGATTTTAAGTGAAAATAATAAATACAAAATTCCTCAACTTAAAAAAAAAGGAAAAGCAGGCCCTGGCTAGGCAGCTTAGTTGGTTAGAGCATCGTCCCAATATGCTAAGGTTGCGGGTTTGATCCCCAATCAGGGCACACACAAGACTCAACCAATGAATGCACAAGTAAGTGGAACAACAAATCGACGTCTCTTTCTCTCTCTCTTTCCCCCTTCCTCCCTTTCTCCAAAATCAACAAAATTTAAAAAAGCAATTCAAGATGTGAAGAGATCTTGCAAAGAGAAACTCTATAATATATGAAATCTGTTTCTAAATACAACTGACACAAAACAAATTAGGAGTTAAGAACATCAGGTTCACTGTAATAATAAAATCTAAAATGATCTTATAGGAAACTAAGGGGCAGGAAAATTCAAAGCTCTATTGACAAACTGACAAAACAGACCTAGATTAAGGATTGCTACATCCCCACTGGAACATTTTTAAAAGAGAAAAACTTCCTCAATTGTTTATCATCACCTTCATCATCTTAAGCATTAAAATTGTGGTTGCCGGGGTGGCTGTGACCAGCATGAGTGGAAAATGGCTATACCAGGCCCTTCTTTCAACATTCCTGAAAACTGCTCCTGCCAAAGAGGCAACAGGAGCTTCTTCAGGGCTCTTTGTGTGTCTCCTACTACTCCAGAACAGAGCTATTTCTTTACTTCATAGCCTGTAGAGGCAATGTTAGACTGTGGTGTTAACTGTGTATTCAGACAGACCTGCAAATTTAGCCTCCCTAAGGCTCAATGTCCTCATATGTAAAAATAGGAGTTAGTGGTATTTCATAGAACTATTGGAAGAATCATATAAGGCAACAATATGTGTCTGGCCCATTGCAGATGTTCAACAAATGTTGGACTGTCCCTTTCCCGTCTCTCCCCTGAGGTCCTATAACCCTCTCTTTTCTTCATTCCTCCTTTCTTTTGCTTTCTGATTCCTTATAAATTTTTAATGGATCTATCTCCTTTTAGTTAATCTTCTATTTATTTCAAAATGCCAAAGGAATATTTTTTTAAAAATTATTTGTATGAAACTGAATAACTATACTAGAGAAGCCCACATATCTGCTATACTTTGCAGATGACAAGTCAAGACCTGGCTAGCACCTGAATGTACATCTAGGGACTTTGGGCATAATTAATGCTCCATATGAGTAGAAATGCTTAAATGGTACAAATAGTTTTGCATGTTATTTCACAAATGACAGGCTTCAGAAGAATTTGTATTTAAATACAGTTTTATAAAAAAGGCAATTTCAACCTCTTTGGCCCCAAGTAAAATTGTAATGATATAGTGACACCACGTGGCTACATTTTGCTTTGCATTCCTAGAAAAAAATGTTTATATGCTGGGTTGCTCTGTGCTAGTTCAATTATGACATCAAAGTTATAGGTAGAAATACAATTCAAACTAAGTATAAGCTAAAATGGTTACTTTTTAAAATTGTAACTTTTTAAGTCACACCTAAATAAGCCATTTCTTGAATTCTGAAGACGTCAATCACATAAAGAAAATAAAGGCTCAGTATAACTCCAGCTTTATGATTCTAAAGCACTCTGGTGAACCACTAAGTAATGTAAAAGTGCCTGCTTTTAAAAGTAAATAAATACATCAATGCCCAGTTATGGGGCAGGGGGAGAACAAAAGAAAAAAGAATGAAGACACACGTGCTTTTGTATAATGTTAATATGGTAGAGAAAGAATGATGCCATAAAGAGCAATGTTTATTTTCTCATTTGTTTTATGTCTTATAGATGTATAGCACTATGTAGGTACCATAATCTAATGGAGATGGGGGAAAAAAAGAAAAAGAAAAAAATTACACTGCATCTAATGATGGCAGGGATTAGGAGGGACCTGAAATGTATAGTAGCAATAAAAGAGATTAACATGCCCAATACCAAAAACAGTACAGTTTTAGTATTCATCTAATGAGGACTCCTACAGTAGGCCAGCTACTCCTAAATACTATTACATGTACACCAAAGAAAGCCTAAATATCTAAAACAATGGCCAGAGACTATCATTCCCTTCATCTCAACTTAAAAACCACCACCTTCACTCTCGGGGCTTCCATGACTACCTCTTTAAAATAACTACCCTCCTGCCCTTGACCCTGCTCACTATCACAATGCCATCTTCACAACACTCAAAATTATGTGGTATGTTCTTACTATTTGTTTATCTGTTTCTTCCAAATTCTCTGACAGCAGAAGCCTTGGTAGAGCTCTTCAGGGACATGGCCTCAGTATCAAATACACATAGCACAAAGTAGGAGCTTATTTGTGGAATGAGTGATGAATAAACAAACAAAGAAAGAAATGAAGAAAAATCTAGTTTATTAGCTGGTGAATCATGCCTAATTTCTTCCTACAAGTGAAATCAAAACCATCCTAGTGAAATGTTTATTATTAGTTATGGCCTCTAATGTGATCACTGAGACCAGAAGACAGGTGGCCAGATGCTCTATAACACCCTTACTTTTTTTTTCGTGACACATTTGTCACATTCTAATTTCTCACTATAAGAAAAGAAGAAAAAATAAGGAAGGGAAACTACAATAATTAAAATACTCTGAGCAACAGTCAAACAAATCAATGGAACAGAGCACAGTACATAGTAGAACTTAAGATATGATAAATATGGCTATTTACATTAGTGTGGTAAGGAACAATTATTAAATAAAGTCGTAGCCAGTTGACTATCCCTACCTGAAAATATACACAAAAAATATTCTGAATGGATTAAATATTTACATATAAAATAATAATAGAAAAACTTTATAAAACTATAACATTCTTTAATGTTGAAAGTGAGGAACACCTTTCTAAACATGATGCCAGACCACTGGAAATCATGAAAATGATTGACAGATTTGATCATATTTTTTAAAAAGTAAAACTCTATATGGCAAAAAGTACCATTAAAACACAAAAAGAAACTAATAACAAGTTGCACAACACATGATAGGCAAGAGGATAATGTCACACATATAAATATATCTACTATATGTATATACATATATATGTCATTATATATCTATAGATACATATATATTACATTATCTATAATATATATCTATATGCCAATGTAAAGTTATCACCAGCCAAAAAAAAAATAATTATCCCAGAAGAATATGCAGAAGATAAAAATAGGCTTTTCATAAAAGAGCAATAATAAATGGCCTCTCTACCTCACCAATAAAAGAAATCCAAATTAAAACTTTTTTTTTTACAAATCATAAATCACATTGGCAAAATGTTGACAATGACTCCACCGGTGAGTGTTCAGAGCAGGGGCATTTTTATGTACTATTGGTACAAACTGGGTACGACCTTACCAGAGAGCAAGCTTTATCAATTTTTAATATATGTAGTACATTTTAATTTTATAATAAAAATGTCATTAAAAAGACACTTCCATTTTGGTCATTAAAAAGCAGAAGGAGCCCTAGGTAGTGTAGATTAGTAAATCAGCTGAGTAATGGCCAGCGAACTGAAAGGTCCTGGTCCAATTCCCAGTCAGTGCACATGCTTAGGCTGCTGGCCAGGTCCCCAGTTGGGGGCATGTGAGAGGCAACTGATGATGTTTCTCTTGCACCTGGATGCTTCTCTCCCTCTCTTTCTCCCTCCCTTCTTCTCTCTCTAAGAAATAAATAAATATTTCTTTAAAAAAAAAAGGAAAGAAAGAAAGAAAAAAGCCCAGTTTTGTGTTAACTGAGTTGATCCCTCCTGTGTCATGTCCTAATTATCAAGTTGCACCCTCTCGATACCCTTTCTGGTTTTGTCTTCAATAAACTGTGCTCCTCCAGTAAACTGACTCTCCTCTAATCTCTCTAACAGCCCTTGCACTAAACCTGTCTGCCATCTGCTCTTTTCTTCCCTGTGCTTTTAGGGCCACTGTTTTTCTCTGTCAACTCCCAGGTTTTATACTAAGATCACTTGTTTGTAATTCCAGCTACGAGCCATATATACAGGTTCTGAAACCTATCTCTGCCCTTCTCACCTGTTTCAAGTCTTCTCATATTTCAGCAACATTGTATGGCTGCCAAATTACCAGTAAAAATTTTTAGGTTCCCCCCATCCCCATGTATTCAATATTTGCCATTCCTTACTAATGTTTTTTGTTCAGTCCTAGGCTCCACCATCTAAGAAAGCTGTGGAAGGACTTGATGACAGCTTACTAGATAACCAAGAAGACAATTTGAAGGTTAGAGAATTTATGGGTAAAGCAGAAATTGCCCTTTCCCAAGAAAGAGAAAGCTAGTAAGACATAACATGGTTCTGAGTACCTATGAAAGATTGTGCCAAAACTGACAAGTCACTTTTCTTCATCCTGACTTGGGAGTTAAGGAAGGAATTATTAGTCTAAGTTTTTGTCTACATAGAGCAGTCCCCACTTAACCTACAATGCATACCTTAAAAAGACCCAGAAAGACAGAGCAGATCATTTCCCTCCATTGACCGTTATGGTTGGCACAATCACCCTGGCTCTGAAGTTTGACATTATACTTATTGTCACTATATAACATCTACTACCTGGGTAAGGCAAAATGCTGGCTGAATTACATTTCACAAAACAGAAAAGTTTATAAACAGAAAAGTTTATGTGATATATATATATATATATATGTGTATATATATATATATATTTTACCATAACACACACTGATTTATGAAAATCAAAATATCTGAAAACTGCTGGGAACACACAAATGGGCAAGTTATTAAGATAAATAGACCTGTTTAATGTGTTTTGGATTACTATATATGGACTGGCAATATGGCAAAGTGCTGAACTGACTAGGTTCCCGAGAAAGGAACAATTTCCTCACAGTGAGAGCCGCACTGGCCAAAGAAGGTGGCAGGGATGGCTCTCATTCTCTGAAGGTCAAACACCAGCTAAGAGTCTCAGAAATTAAAAAAATAATAATTTAAAAAATTTTAATAATAAAAACAACTATTTACTAGGCCTATTTTGGGGCAGGCGCTGTGCTCACTTGTGCTCAGTACTCGCAAGTGCTCTAGGCCATCTAACCATGCATGGCAGACCCCATGAGGCGTGTGGTTATTCCTGTGTTTTACTGGTGTAGGAACAAGGGCTCAGAGGGCCACAACTTTACTAAGATCACAGTGCCAGCACTGGATGAAACCAGGATTTGAGAAGAGCTCTCACTACCACTACAGCCCATTGATTCTCTCTTACAAAATGCTGATTTACATGCAGTCCAGCCTGGACTCAGAGAGAGGGCTGGGTAATTTCATACTCCCCAATTTACAGAGTATATATTTGACAAAATCTTTCATCAGTAGATGACACTCATATTCTCTGAAATGAACCTCAATATTCAGTTCCCTAAAGAAAAAACAGAAAGTAACATTCACAAACAGTACAACACAAACTATTTACCATTCCAAAGATTTTTCCAAAAAGGATATGCATTTTAACAAATACAAGGATAAAAAGAACCAATGAACATATACACATATTAATGTTGAAGAACTCTCTCTTCATTACCCAGTCAGTGCCCATGAGGCCTGTGGTAACACTTAAAGAGTACCTACTGCATACAAAGTCATAACCTCAGTGCTGTAAGAACACTAAGAGATTAGACTCCATACTCCTTGACTCCAAGAGCTTGTAATTTTAGTATCAGAGGCAACAAAAGCACGTGAAGGACACTGAAGAACAAACATGACAAACTAATGTTCAATTTAACATAATGCAAACTGAAGACTTATGTGCTAAGGAAATGTGTGCCTAGTGAGGTTCCTAGAAGAAGTATATTCAGCATACTGTTTAGTTATAGTCAATAAATGATTGTGAAGATAAGAAGCACCAAGTATAAGACATCCTTGAATAATCAATAGGGACTTATTCTTAGGTTCACTTAAAAGTACTACCAAAATTTCAACCTATTATAAAAGGCAGAGTTTATGAAGGAATGTTGTAATTAATACTGTACTTTAAAGTGGTTATAAATATTTAAAATTTTTTAAACTAATATCAGTATCAAGGCCCCTTCTTTTTCTTGTTAACACTATCTCTAATATCACCTTTCCGCAGTTTTTCTTTTTTTATTTCTTAATTATATTTTATTCATTGTGCTATTACAGTTGTCTCATTTTTCCCCCTTTAACCCCCTCCACCCAGAACCTCTCTCAGTTTTTCTTGACCAGAGTTGGGAGCTAGCCATACCAAGACAAAAACTACCACCAAGAATATAGCTCAGGGACTTCCGGCCAAGATGGAGGCATAGGTAGATACACTCTGCCTCCTCACACAACCAAAAGCAGGACAACAACAAATTTAAAAACAAAATAAATAACCAGAACTGCCAGAAAATTGAACTGAATGGAAGTCCGACAACCAAGGGGCTAAAGAAGAAACATTCATCCAGACAGGCAGGAGGGGCACAGACAGGCAACCAGGATGGAGAGGACGTGTGGCAAGGTGATGCTGGAGAACTGGGCAGTTCCACATTTGCATGCGGATAAACCACCAAGAACAGCTGGGGAGCAAGTCAGACCTCACAATCCAGGGTTCCAGTGCGGGAAAAGAAAGTCTCAAAACCTCTGGTGGTAAAAACCTGTGGGGGTTGCAGCAGCAGGAGAAACTCAAGCCTCACAGGAGAGTCTGTTGGTGAGACCCACAGGGTCCTAGAATGTACACAAACCCACTCACTTGGGAATCAGCACCAGAAGGCCCCAGTTTGCTTGTGAGTCGTAGGGGGAGTGATTGAAAGCCAGCCTAGAGCCTCACAAGCAGCATTGTTCCCTCTCAGACCACTCCCCCTCACACAGTGTCACAACTCAGTGACTTGGGTTGCCCCACCCTGGTGAGTATCTACCACCCTGGTGAGTGTCTAAGGCTCTGCCCCTCGCATGTAACAGATGCACTAAGACAAAGAAACATGGCCCAAATGAAAGAACATATAAAAGCTCCAAAAACAGAACTAAGTGATGAACAGATAGCCACCCTATCAGATGCGTAGTTCAAAACAACAGTAATCAAGATGCTCACTGAATTGGTTGAGTATGGTTGCAAAATGGAGGGAAAAGTAAAAGCTATGCAAAGTGAAATAAAAAAAATATACAGGGAACCAAAAATCAAAGAAAGAAAACTGGGACTCAAATCAACAATTTGGAGCAGAAGGAAGAGATAAACATTCAATCAGAACAGAATGAAGAAACAAGAATTCAAAAAAATGAGGAGAGGCTTAGGAACCTTGGGGACAACTTTGAATGTTCCAACATCCAAATCATAGGGGTGCCAAAAGGAAAAGAGGGGGAGCAAGAAACTGAAAACTTATCTGAAAAAATAATAAAGGAAAACTTCCCCAATCTGGCAAAGGAAATAGACTTCCAGGAGATCCAGGAAGCTCAGAGCATCCCAAAGAAGTCAGACCCAAGGAAGCACACACCACGGCACATCATAATTGTTACCCAAGATTAAAGATAAGGAGAGAATCTTAAAAGCAGCAAGAGAAAAGGAGGCAGTTACCTACAAAGGAGTTCCCATAAGACTAGTAGCTGATTTCTCAAAAGAAACCTTGCAGGCAAGAGGGGGCTGGAAAGAAGTATTCAAAGTCATGAAAGGGAAGGACCTACATCTAAGATTACTGTATCCAGCAAAGCCATCATTTAGACTGGAAGAGCAGATAAAGTGCTTCCCAGATAAGGTAAAGCCAAAGGAGTTCATCATCAGCAAGCCCTTATTATATGAAATGTTAAGGGACTTATCTAAGAAAAAGAAGATCAAAACTATGAACAATAAAATGACAACAAACTCACAACTATCAACAACTGAACCTAAAAAAACAAAAACAGACTAAGCAAACAACTAGAACAGAAACAGAATCATAGAAATGGATATCGGGGGAGGGGAAAAATGGGGGAAAAGGTACAGTGAATAAGCACCATAAATAGTAGGTACAAAATAGGTAGGGGAAGGTTAAAAATAGTATAGGAAGTAGAGAAGCCAAAGAACTTATATGTACGACTCATGGACATGAACTAAGGGAGAGGGGTAATGTTGGGGGGACAGGTGGTACAGAGTGGAGGGGAATAAAGGGGAGAAAAAAAATGGGACAACTGTAATAGCATAATCAATCAAATATACATTTAAAAAAGAGAAAAGAACACAGCTCGGCTCTAGAACATATAAAAGCTACACCAACAAAGTAAAAGCCACATGGGAGAGACAAAATAAGGAAAGAGTAGTATATATAATGTCCATTAATAAATAAGGAGAAATATATTTTCTAAAAGCCAAAGACTGTAACTGAGGGCATGTTTTAAGATGGGTAAAGCACACAGACTCTCTGTCATGGCTGGTTTTATATTTATGATGATTTGTTCTGGGAGTCATGTTCTTACTGTTCTAAATTAAATACAAGCACACAATCCTTCGGTCCACATCAGACACTTGGGTTGTTACGCCACTCATTTTTTAATCCAATACAACAGTAATAAACTGAGTCGATGCAGACTCGATCACACCCTCCATGTCAGGGCTGCTCTGTCACTTTCAAAGTATCCCTAGGCAGGTCTGAGATACAGAATCTTCGCTCAATTTCTTGTCCCTCTCATTTTAATCCATTCAAAATTCCTCTAATAAAAGAACAACTGCCATAACTGAGACACTTTAGTCCCCCTTTGGGGAAATGAAATTGATTTTCTTCATTTTCACACAAGAGGATCCCTGGGTAACAATATTGTCTCATAATACCCATAAAAAAATGTAGGCAACATTCTTTACTATACCAGAGGCTGAAAGGTTTTGTGGTGTTCCTGTGGTGGAAGTAAAAATTCAGTCTGATGTTGCTATATCATAAGTTTAATAAGTATAAGGGTGTCTTCTGACCAAGAGAGTAAGTGCTGTGGGGCACCCACCTACTCCAAGTCAGCCACAATGGGAGGTCAGTCAAGGTCATAGGTAAGGATGAGGAGGTTACTGAGTAAGTAACCACATTCTCCCTGCTTTACACCTACCATGTCCCTTCCCTTCTTTTTTGCCACAGCCAACCAAATGACTCTGCCTTTAATCCTTTGACTCTAAGGTAAAGAATATCTGAGAGCGCTTTCCAAAGGGAAAACTACAACAGAAAAAACACAACACAATTTTGGGAGCCTTACACCACATTTCCCAACTTCCAAATTCATTATTTGTATAGGTTTTATAGAATTTCATAAAGAAAGTTTAAAATATGACTTAGACCTAAAAGAAGAATATGAAATATTAGAACAGTAGTTTATCAATACTTTTAAAAACAAGCTAACATGGGACTGCAATACTTAACAGCAATAAAAGCTAAGGTGCTCTGATTGAAGGGAGGGTGTGAGCCTGAAGCCCCACCAGCTCAGCCTCCCTTGCCCCAAACCCAACCCCACGAGAAACACCTGCTCTGTCAAATTCCATGGATACCCACTGACCTAGAAAAAGAACAAAGATATTCAGAATATGAACACTAGCATCCAAAAATCTCCTCCTGGCCCTGAGGACTGCTAGGGAGACCTCCAGAAATACTCTCATGGCTTCTGTGGGAAGAACATACCCGCTAATAACTGCTTTCAAGTGACAACATGCAGTTCAGGAAGTATTTCCACTTCTCAGTGTCCCTGCTTATTGCTTTACATGTCTAATGCATAAAAACAATACAAAATACCTTGGATATACAGCTCCACAGCACACTGTAGATTTTAAGATGCTCAATTTTCCATAGTTTCCCTAAGTTTTAGTTGGTATGCATTTGGTAATGCATACTCTGAAAAACTTTTCTGTGCTGTCAAAAAATGTAATCTGTTTCTGAAAGTCCAAATCTCCATAAATTAACATCAAAATCATTTATTAGCTATGAGAACTAACCTGCAGACACGGGCTGGAAAATATAACTTTTGCCAAGAACGACATAGATACTGTGAATGATCAATCACTCTGATCCAATCAAGTTCATCCATTGACACTTCAATGAAGTATGAATAAGACCTATGAATCAAAAAAAAAAAAGGCAGAAAAAAAGGACCATGTTAAAATAACAACACAAAAATATATTTTAATAAAACATTAAGAGCCCCCAAAACCACACTATTCATGAATTACATTTCCTGTTTAACCATCAGATTTGGATAATGATGAAATCTACATAGATCCCCCTATTATAGCATTCACCGCAATGTACTGAAATTCTCAGCATGTCTGTCTGCCGTATTAGATTACAAACTGCTTAAAAACAAATACCGCACCATATTTATTTTCATATATCCGGGCTCTAACATGTGCTTGGCACATATCAGGCATGCAAGACATTTGTTCCTCTTCAAACAGGGCCAGGATGCCTGGCTCATTCCATATTAACAGATTAATAAGGCTATGACAATGATAGGACAGAAAACAGAAGTAGGTGTGCCTTCTCCCACTACCTTCCCCCGCCTGGGAACTCAGCCCTACACTCTCCAGAGGAAAGCTAACTTGAACGGTTCCCCAGGGAGGCCATCTTCTCTCCCATTCCCTACAGTCTCCTACCATCTCACACATACATGCAGCCTACAGAAAAATATATGACATGGGTGAAGAGATAATACATGTTTCTTTTGGGTACAATTTAAAATTTGCCAGCTAATAATCTGGCAGTAATGAAAATAGCCTGTCATCCTTCCCTAGTCGGCTACCCTGGACCATTACATGCTGGTCCCATCCTGAACAAATCTATATTCCCCTGTCATAAGCCAAATTTAAATTTGAGATGCAGTTATTACTTGTACTGTAATATCAACAGGAACAATCTCAGAAGATTTAGGTGATCATAAATGTCAGCCTGCAACCAACAGTTGTGACCAGAAAAGGTCAGCTCCCTTGTGCCATCCCCTCGTTTTCTGCTGTCCTCTCACTCCCATTCATTTTATCACTCAGTCTTGGTCTGGTTATAACCTTTCATTGAACCTCTCTGGATTATCAGTAATGCAGGATATAAATTTACAACACATGTCAGAATCTTTTCAGCTGCGACTCTGAATTTTTCATCTTTGCTTAGAATGATAACAACTTCTGTGAGAAAAGAATATTACATGGTAAACTTAAGTTCCCTGCGAATGTAACACACATATTAAAACAAAGTGACCTACAAATATTTAACATCATGGAAATGATCATAACTACTTATTTTCAGTTTCAAACACACTAACCTCTCCTTTTATTATTTTTATACTATTTCATTATTAATTAAATGAATATATGTACATGTTTTTGTAACAGCTCATACCACATAAAAGTAATTAAAATGCTATATAAATACAATACTATTATTAATCAGACCCTTAGAAATGATATGTGAATTACCTCCATTTTGCCAACTAAGCATCATATTATATCCAACAAGATACATGGAGAGTATTATGTTAAATGAAATAAGCCAGGTGGTGAAAAACAAATACCATAATCTTATAGTACATATAAGTGGAACTTAATTAACAAAAGAAACAAGTGAGCAAAACAGAACCAGAGACATGGAAATAAAGAACAAACTGACAGTGACCAGAGGGGAGGTGGGAGGGGAATAACAGGGGAAAGAAGGGGAAGGGTCAAGTCAAGGAACATGTATAAAAGGACTCATGGACAAAGACAACGGGGTGGGGGAGGACTGAATGTCGGGGGAAGAATGGGTAGGGCAGGAGAGAGTAAGGGGAAAATGAGAACAACTGTAATTGAACAACAATAAAAAATAAAAATAAAACAATACATTCTTAATTTTTTTCTAAAAAACATTAATATTGGGACCTTGAAGACCCATACATAAGAATTGCTGATTCCCACTTCATAAAGCTTCCCTCATACATGATTCTCATAACCTAAATGGCCAGGATGGTGGCCAGTGGTGCTAACAAGAGAAATGAACTAACCTTCAAGATTTGCAGGGTATCATCACCAATAATCTTAAGCCCTGCATGCCCAGACTCAAAGAGGCATAAATAGGACCTAGGGAACCCTCTGTACATCAGATTTTTGGTATATAGGGTTTAAGTTAATGATAAGCAGCAATGAGAGAGACAGTTCAGTTCTTGGTCACCCATACCGTTCTGCTACTTTGGCTATCATGGCTGAACCCCAGAAACCACAGTGGATTAAATTATAAGAATGGCTAGAAAGAGGACAGAACCTTGAAGCCACTGCAAAAGCAGGCAGATTCCTAGGCTATAGACCACCAAATTTTTTCACAAATTTCTTTTGTTCTGAGGGTGATATTTATCCACACACACTAAAAAAACATTGTTTTTCCTCATTAATAAGATAAAATGCATTTTAAAACTTGTTATAACATCCAAAAGTAAGGAATCAAGTAAATAAATAATAGGAACCCACAGGGTAGAATACCAGATAACCATATAAAGTAATAGTTTAGAGAAATATTTTTAAGGGTAAAATATTTACAATGTATTAATTAAAAAGTGAAGTTAGCTTTTTACACATCTAGTCTTTATTTTGTAAAACTATGTGTGGTTTTACTGGATTCTGTTTTGTGCATGTGTGTGTATGAGGGAAAAAGAGAAAGAGACATGCCATGTGTACAAAAAAACACTGACGAGATATACACAAAGATTAATAATGGGTGGTGAAATTACCAGCAATTTTTATTTCTTTGTGCTTTTCTTTATGTCCTATGTTTTCCACAATAAATACACATTTATTTTTATAAGCAGAAAAAGCAAAAAGTTATTTTTAAAGGAACAGATCTTTTAACTCTTCCCCCAGAACAAAACTTCAAGACAAACAGCCAAGTGACCACAACGAAATAAATCACCAAATCTGTAAAACCAAAGTAGATGACCACAAGGTGAGGCTACCTCAATCAAATACAATGTTAGTGTCTCTCCAATTCAGATAGACTCACCGGCTATCTCGGTCCCACAGGAGTATCCGTATGTGATTGATAATGGATGGCTGACCTAGCTTAATCTCAATGCCAGAACGGCAGTCATCATCAATTGGATGCCTGGAAAATCCATGGTCCAAATCATAATTTTGAGTATCACCGTCTAGTAAGGCAGATTTCAGCTCTCCTTTTACAACCTGGGCTCCATACTTCATAGTTGCAATGTTTTCTTCTGGTACTACAGTTAAAAATACAAAAAGCAAGGTTAATGGTTAGTTATTAAATTATTCTATAATTTGGGGAAAAATATAAAATGCTAGCATTCTAGTTGATTCTTATATGTGCATTTAATTTTATCAGAGACAAGTCTACGGAAAGATATGGAATATACAAGGATTAAGTTACCACCCACAGTTTAATTTTAATGACACCATCATAGCCACAAAGTGCTTGTGACTAATATTATTAAGAAAAAGTTGATAATACTGGGGCAGAGGGGGAACCATGTACTAGCACAAACCAGCTCTGCTGAGTTCCTTCTAATAGTAGCTTTAATTTAATGTCTATTGGACAAAAATGGCAGCTAAGATGACCTATACCTGCCATCTGGACTGTGCACAATGAACAAAAAGCAAAGCAGACAGGTCAGATACCTGATAAAATAAAAGAAAGCTTCCAATACAACAGAGCTATTGGTCATACATGGGTGTACTGCTGGGAAACACCCTGTCTTGTTTCAGGAACTATAACCCCGCTGACAGGCGAGAGGGCCCTAACGCTGGAAATAATCAAGGAGGCCTTGGGGAAAACAGTCCCCTTAAGAGACAAAACCTGGCAGCCCCTGGCAGCCCCTGCCTCCCTCACATCACCCTGCTTGGCTCTGTGATGGTCGGTTGTTGATGACAGGTAAGTTTTCTCACGAGGACAAACAACCTAAGACAGACATCAGCCAGTATGGGCAGCAGACATGGACTTGGGGGGACACAGAGAAAAGGCAAAAAGGCCCACACCCCTCGGCTCAGCTTGGATATGACTGGAGTCCTCATTTTATCTGAAAGAAGTCTCCTTGCCTCTTGGTGGCTCCCTCCCACAGCCTGGCTCAGGCTTGAAACAATACTGGAGACAGTCCTAACCAGATCTGGCGGTTCCCAGGGGAAATCAGGCCTAAAAGTAAATTCTTTAAAGTATGCTTTGTTTCTCCCTCAAAAGTTATGAGAGCCAGCTCAAGCTGGGAAGGAAATTTACATTATTCACAGACCCTAACCCTATACCCTTTGGTGCTCCCATGTTTACACTCTCATGATTACTAGTCTCCTCTCAGACCCATGTAAAATGGTGTGTTCCTTGCCCTTTGTTTTCTTCAAAACATCATCTATTCTCTGTAAACATTAACATACTCTTGTAAAGAGATAATCTGTGCGTTACTGTTACCTAGCCCCACTGATAACCCTTTCAATAAAGGCCTTTGAACAAAGGTGCTTCGGGCCTTCCCCACTAGACAGAAGAGCCATAATGGGTGGTGAAATTACCTTGTCCCCTCTCCTGGCAAACAGAGAAGTGTTTGTTACGACTCATGCTTATTTCCCCCCATCCGTGACAACCCTGGGACGGGCTCTATGGGATTCAGAGTCCAGGCTCCCATCTCAGCTGGCCCCAGGTCCCGAGCACCGCGCCCTCATGACACGCCCCATCCCCGCAGCAGTTGTCACCTGGACCAGGGACGAGCAGCGACCCGTGCTGCTCGCCTGCGACAGTGTACTAAATCAATTAATTTACAAAAAAAAATATGTTTAAAAGAAGATATATTTTTACTTCACTTGAGTATTTTTAAAAATGAAAATTCAAAGTCTGTCATCAAAATCAATGTTGTGATTATAATTAAATACCCTTCCTTCTCCAACAGTACTTAGTAAGTGTTAATTGTTCCTGGGACTCTGAAGATCTCTATGCACATTTTGCTCCACAGATCTGGAACCCATCCTCTAGATATTAATATTCTAAAACCAACACTCACCATGGAGAGACCAGAGGCAGAATAAAATAGATGTCAAGAACCTGAGTTTCAAAGTCAGAATTTAAATAGCATTCTCCACCTTTAACCGAATGTATCACATTGTAATGTTACATCCTCTGAACTTAAATTTCTCAATAGGGCAATACCTATACCCTAGGTGTTTGTGTTTTTGTTTGTTTGTTTTCTTTCCAAGGATTAAATGAGATGACGTTTGCAAAGCATCTATTGAGCGCTAAAAAAAAAAGACTGCCATTATTATTATGAACCATATTTTGAAAAGCACACAATAAGAGAAATAACCAAGTTTACACACTATACATAAATAGTGAATTATCAGAGTACATACACATATCTGGGCTATTTGATTTGAATAGGGTAAACTATGAGCCATAATTAGGTTCTTAGGGAAAAGGGGTAATTCATTAGTGCAGATTATGAAAAATGTGGGGCTTAAAAATTTTTTCAAGTCCTAGCAGCTCAGTTAGAATTTTGTCCTGATATGCCAAGGCTGCAGGTTCAATCTCAGGCCAGGGTACATACAAGAATCAACCAATGAATGCATAAATAAGTGAAAAACATATAAATGTTTCTCTCTGTCTCTCTCTCACTGTCCCTCCCTCTCTAAAAATCTATCAATCAGTAAATTAATTAAACACAGTTTTAAAAAATATTTTTCAGAAAAATCAAGATGGCAGAGGAGTGAATGGAAGTCACAATTACCCCCTCCCAGAACCAATCTGGAATTAAAACTAAATTGTGGAGAAATCACCTGGAACAAACAACTGAACAATAGCAAGGAAGGAGCCTTATAACCTCGGACAGAAAGAAGAATCAGCTTTAGCAGAATCTAACTGATAAGGAGTACAATGGAGACTCAAAAAGGTAGACGGGGTGCCCATGGGAGGCTGCACCAGAAGTATATTGAAACAACCGGTTGGATCCCACTGAGAAGAGCAGGGTCTAAATCATAAGCAGGGATATCCAGGCAACAGTACCAGAGCCCAAAAAGTACACGGGTTAACAACCAGCTGCAGAAGCGGCAGGGTTGCTCTCTGCCAGAGGCAGGTGGCTGGAGATTCCAAGAGCCTTTTAAAGAGCCAATGCATAGATTTTTATTTGCAGCTACTTATCCTGGTCTCTGGCAAAGGCGGGGCAGAATGGGTTAGAGATGCTGAAGGAGAGACTAGGGAAGGAGGCTTTGGGGACAGAGTGGCTAGAGAAGCCAGGGGGATCCCAATGCTGACTCCTCCCCCATACGGCAGCAGCCATCTGGCTCAGGCAGACCACTCCCCTGAGCAGCAGCAGCGTGAGAGGGCCCGATAACCCCACCCTCAGGAGGGACTCTGCCCTGCCCTGTGGTGCCTAAGCCTGACTGCTCAGCGCAGAGTGACTAGATTAACAACTGAACGTGACAGCCAACGACAGTAGATTTCTGGAAGTCTCGAACAGTCTACCTAATGTCAGGGTCAACATCTGACATAATCAGAGGCAGATCCAGAAAGAAAAAACAGCAGTCTCCTACCAAGAAGTTCACACCACAAAGTCAGGAAATCAAGACAGACCAATTTAAGAAGCAGAAGCAAAAAAGGAAGAGTCTCACAAATAATGGGAAGACAAAGAAACACCCCCCAGTTGAAGGGAAAGGAGGAATCCCCAGAGAGAGAACCAAATGAAATAGAGGCAAGTAGATTATCAGATATTGAGTTCCAAAAGTGGTTCTAAGGAAGCTCATTGAGCTCAGTGAGCTCAGAGAGAATTACTAAAAACTACAGGGAAATGACGAGGAACTTAGTGCAAACTGTATCAGCATGAAAAAGGATATAGAAACTGTCAATAAGAGGCAAGAGGAAATGAAGAATACAATTTCTGAATTGAAGAACACAGTAGAAGGAATCAAAAGTAGGCTGGGTGAAGCAGAGGATCGAATCAACAAGCTGGAGGATAAGGTAGTCAAGGCTCCCAGAAATACCAAGAAAATTTTAAAAAGACTCAAAAACAATGAAGAGGCAGTTAGGGAAATGCAGGACAACCTGAAACGTAATAACATCCGTATAGTAGGGATACCAGAGGGAGAAGAAGAGGAGCAAGGGATAGAGAACCTGTTTGAAAAAGTAATGATGGAAAACTTCCCTAAACTGAGGACAGAAGAAGTCACACAAGCCCAGGAAGCAGAGAGGGTCCCATTCAAGAGGAACCCAGTGAGGCCCACTCCACGACACATCATCATTAAAATGGCAAATATCAAACACAAACAGAGAATCCTAAAGGCAGCAAGGGAGAAACAGGTAGTAACATACAAGGGAGCCCTGATACGGCTAGCAGCTGACTTCTCCGCAGAAACATTACGAGCCAGAAGGGAATGGCAAGAAATATTCCAAGTCATGAAAAGCAAAGGCCTGCAACCAAGACCACGCTACCCAGCAAGGCTCTCAATTCAAATGGAAGGCGAAATAAGGAGTTTCCTAGACAAAAGAAGGCTAAAAGAGTACACCTCCACTGAACCAGCGTTGCAAGATATGCTAAAGGGACTGCTTTAAGAAGATGAAGAGAAAGAGCCTATGCATACCCAGGTCTTATCACAGTCACCCGTACTTGATGTTACCAATATTTTTAATCCTTATTAATCTGATTGTGACAATGACGTGTTATTTTAATTGTTTCTTTATTATTTGTTGAAACTAAACCTGTTTTGTATATTTCTTGCCTAATTCTATTATTTTTAAAAGCTTTAAATGGCTTTTTGGTATTCTTTATCCATTTTTTGATTAAATGGTTGTAGAATTTTTTCCCTAAAAGAAAAACTATTAACCCTTTTTTAGATGTGTTGCAAATGCATTCCTATTCTATTATTTGTCCCTTAACTTTTTTTATATGTATATTACTGTGTAGTCTTAAATGTTTAATATAGTCATATTGTCAGTATTTTATTTTACAGCTTCTGGGTTTGAATGGTTTACTTCAGGGTAAGGTAAATATTATTTTGTATTTTCTCCTACAACCCCTTAGATTTTACATACTGATTTTTAACTCACCTGAATATATTTTGTAGAATGTGTGAAATAGGGCTCCATATTTGTTTTATCTCAAGTAATAGTGGTTCATGCACCTTATTTGTTGAATAAGCCTTGCTTTTCCCATTGATTTGAAATAACAATTCAATCATATATTACATTTGTTAGACAGATATATACATTTGTTTTAGAATGCTCATTTCATTTCATTGATCTACTTGAGTATTTCTGTGCTGGTGTCATGTTGTTTTAATTGCTGAGACTTTATAATGGATTTGAATTTTTTAATATTTTATAATGGATCTTTACATTTAAAAAAATAAATAAGTAAAATCAATCTGCATTTTTAATAAAAAGAAAGAAGGAACTCCTATCTTCTGCGACGAAATGGATGATGGAACTGGAGAATATTTTGCTAAGTGAAACAAGCCAGTCGGTAAAAGACAAGTACCATATGATCTCACCTATAAGTGGAATCTATTCAAGAAAATAAACAACAGGCGTGGAAACATGGAGCAGACTGAAAGTGACCAGAGGGGTTGGGGAAGGAGGACAACGGTAGAAAGGAGGAGAAGGGACTAGACAAAACATGTATGAATGACCCATGACATGGACAATACAGTGAGAATGACTGTGGGAGCAGGGGGAGGCGTAAGATGGGTGGAGGAGGGCAAAAGGAGAAAAACTGAGACAGCTGTATAAGAAAAAACATGACTTAAAAAGAAAAAGAAAAAGAAACTTTTTCAAAAGAAGACAGATAAGAGAATGGCTCCAGAAGCCAATAATAAGTACCAGTGAAATGCAACTGGGATGAGATTAGTTTACTTGCAATAACCAAGAAAACTCAGATCAAAACAAAGTAAAACAGTCATGCTCAGTTTCTTACCACCAGAAGCTTAAGATTTATAACTTTCTAGGTTCTATTAGCTCATGGTAATCACATATGTTGTTCATATTTATTTTTCATTTATTTAACGAACCTCATTAATTTTCTTAACTAGCTCCTCATCAAAATCCTTTGAGTGTAAAACTGTTACTACATGCATTTCGCAGATGAGGAAGTAGGCACAGGAAAAAGTTTAGATGGATTTTCTTGCCCAGGGTCATACAGCCAGCAAGTATCAGAGTTGCAATCAGAACACAGGTAGTCTGCCTCCAGGGTCCCTACTCTGCTACATCCCTTGTGAATGGTTTCTGATGGAAAAAAACATATTTACCCCCTCTTCCTAACCCCTTCCTTCTAAGGTGACCCAAGACCCAGAGGAAGGAAACAGACAGTACGATATATTAAAAAAAAAAAAAAGTTGGACTTCACACAAGAAAACCTAAGTTTGAGACACAGTCTCTACCACCAAGTACCTAAGAAAGAGAGGCCTCTTGGTCTCTGCAAATCTGTTTTCTCATCGAAAAATAACACACTGCCACCCCACCCACAGAATTACTGTTAAGATTATGCTAGAAATAATATATGCTAAAACACTGTACAAGTATAAATAATTTGATCAATTAAAAATATTCACTGCAGACTCATTCTGTACCAGGTACCATGTGAGGGGTCTGGGACTATCTCAGTAAACTAGACAGATAGGCCCTGCCCTCCTGACACCTCCAATCTAGAGATTAAGCACTTTACAAAGCAAGCAAAGAAACAAGAGCTTTGACTTAGTGCTTTTCAAATATCAATGATGTGCAACTACTTGGTCAAAGGAAACATGAGTCCTTTATTTCTGGGTATAGGATGTACCCAGAAGTCCAAAGTCTGTTGCTGCTCACTAGTGAAACCATCTCCTCCAATTCTGACACCATTGGTCGAGGCCAAGGGAAAAAAGGGGGAACTTGAGCTTTCTAGATTTAGAAAATGCCACTACTCTTTAATTTTCTCTAAACATAAACTTCTTCACCTCTAAAATTTATCAAACTAGAAATAACACACTAGGCACATGTGTTTCAAGTGACTGTAACTAAAAATCTAAAATGGGAATGAAATTTCTAGCACAAGTCTAAGTCATCTTTTGAAGTTTATTTCAAAGGTACTTGAGAACTTTTCTAACTCTTCTTGATATAGATTCCCTGAAAGTATTTTTCACTTCAAAATGGGCATCATTTACACAGTGCAAATTCTCTCATGGTAACTATAATCTGAGTACCAGGATAAAAATATAACTCAAAGTATTTTTTTAAATCTATAGTTAAATGATGAATTTAACACAAGAGGTCAACATGAGAAAACTCAAGTCATAATAAAATAATTCAAACTATAAATATCCTTACTGCTTATATTTGTCTATCAGTAGAGAATAAAGCTCTGAAAAATAATATGGTCGAGGGTCCTGAGAAGATGGCAGCAGAGTAGAAGGATCTTTCTCACACCTCCTCCCAGAATCAAACTGGAAATAAAACTATGGAGGAGAACAGCCACCCAAAATAAATAACCAAAGACTACCTGCAAAAGAGACTTTTAACCAAGGACAGCTAGAAACCAACTAGAGACTGGTAGGAAAAACAGGGATGTAAAAGGGGATGGCCCATCCCCACGGGCCTATGTTATGGCATGGCTGTGGGAGCTTCCCCTGGAGAGAATCCAGATCAGGCTCCCAAGTATGGAGCGGCACCAGCACCAGGATCAGCCACCCACCTAGCATCCAGCAGTGAAAGGCCACAGGGTTTTTGTCTTCTGGGGAGAGACAGAATCACTGGTTGTTTCTTCTTTTTTTCTTAATGGGACCAAAGCACAGGTTTTGTGGTCACAGCCACTCATCTTGGACTTGGCGAACGGAAGACAGCATGGACTGGAGTCGTACAAGGAGAGTCGAGTGGGAAGCATTGGGGAGAGATGTGGGGGAGCAGCTGCGAGGATTTCTGTACCAGGATATACCTGGATACCATAGCAGCCATCTTTACTGAGGAGAGCATGGCCCTTCCAGGGGAAAGGGTTTTTTGCTTTGTTCTGTTAGCACCTGCACAACAGCATACAAGACATGATGGGTTTGAGCCTCTTAGTCAGCCAGCCAGGGAGGAGATCCCACTAACAAACAGACCAATGACAATCAGGACCCAAATAAAACAGGAGAGCCCATAACTCACAGAATGACATTTCTAGAACACCCAGCTCAGGAGATCAAGAAGACTGCACCACGGAGTCCCACAGGTCTCCTACTAAGACAGGGAGTCAAAGCAGATCGATCTAATACATAGAAACAAACAAAAAGAGACAGCTAAAATGGAGAGACAAAGAAACAAGGTCCAAATGAAAGAAAAGAAGGAATCCCCAGAAAAAGAGCTAAAAGAAATTGAGGCAAGCAACTTAACAGACACAGAGTTCATAGTAATGGTTACGAGAAATGACATGCAAACTATAAATAAGGACCAGTTGGAAATGAAGAATGCAATACCTGATATGAAGAATACACTAGAAGGAATAAAAAGCAGGCTGGATGAAGCAGAGGATCAAATCAGCTATTTGGAATACAAGGTAGAAAAAAATACCCAGTCAGAGCAACAAACAGAAAAAAGATTTTTAAAAAATGAGGATGGTTTAAGGGAGCTTTGGAACAACAAAAAGCCTAATATTCACATCATAGGGATGCCAGAAGGAGAATAGGATCAAGGAATGGAAAACCTGTTTTAACAAACAATGGCAAAAAACTTCTCCAACCTGGTGAAGGAAAAAGTCACACAAGTTCAGGAATCACAGTAAGTTCCAATCAAAATGAATCCAAGAGACCCACACCAAGACACATCACAATTAAACAAGCAAAGTTTAACAATAAAGAGAGAATATTAATGGCAGCAGGAGAAAAAAAGGGAGCTACCTACAAGGGAGTTCCAATAAGGCTGTCAGCTGACTCCTGACCAGAAACACAACAGGCCTGAAGGGGCTGGCATGAAATATTCCAAGTTATGAAAAGCAAGGACCTCCAACAAACACTGCTCTATCCAGCAAGGCTGACATTTAAAATGGAAGGCAAAATAAAGAGTTCCTCTCCACCCCCCAAAAAAGGGAAAAGGAGCTCATTTCTACCAAAATAGCATCACAAGAGATGTAGAGGGACTGCTCTAAGAAGAAGATATAGAAAGGAACACAGGTTCAAAGGGGAAAAAAGACAACGAATAAGTACCTATCAATAATAACCTTAAATGTAAATACATTAAACGTTCCAATCAAAAGACACAGAGTAGCTCAATGGATAAGAAAACATGACCCATACATATTTGCTATCTACAAGAGACCCACCTCAGAACAAAAGATTTACACAGGCTGAAAATGAAAATATGGAATAAAACATTCCATGTATATAGAGTAACAATATTTACATCTGATAAACAGACTTCAAAACAAAGGCTATAACAAGAGGAAAGAAAAGGTCACTACATAACACCAAAGGTATCAATCCAATGAGAGGATATAACCCTTCTGAATATACATGCACCCAAAATAGGAGCACCTAAATATATAAAGAAAATCTTGAAGGAATCTAAGGAAGAGCCCGACAGCAATACAGTTGTTGTACAGGATTTTAACACACCACTATCACCAAAGGAGAGCTCTTCTAGACAAAAAATTAACAAGGAAAGAGCTACCTTAAATGACACACTAGATTGAATGAATTTAATTGGCATTTATACAATGTCTCATCCCAAAACAACAGAATACACATTTTTCTCAAGTGCACATGGATCAAAGATAGACCACATGGTAGGACACAAAGTAAGTCTTAACAAATCCAAAAGAATTGAAATCATCTCAAGCATTTTCTGGATCACAACAGCTTACAACTAGAAATCACAATTTAAAAAAAAACCCTCAAAAACATTCAAATACAAGGAGGGTAAATAACTTGTTATTAAATAATGAGTGAGACAACAATGAAATCAAAGAAGAAATCAAAAAGTACCTGGGAACAAATTAAAATAAACACATGACAACCCAACACCGATGGGACAAGCAAAAGCAGTCCTAAGAGGGAAGTTCATACCATTACAGACCTACCTAAAGAAGACAGAAAAATCTCAAATAAACAGCCTAACTCTACAACTAAAAGAACTAGAAAAACAATAAACAAAGTCCAGAGTGAATAGAAGGAAGGAAATAATCAAGATCAGAGAAGAAATAAATGGTATAGAGACTATAAAAACAATTCAAAAGATCAATGAATCCAGGAGCTAGTTCTCTGAAAAGATAAACAAAATCGATGAACCTTTAACCAGACTCACCAAGAAAAAAAAAGAGAGGACCCAAATTTTTTTAAAAATGAGAAATGAAACAGAAAAAGTAACAACTGCTACCACAGAAATACAAAGAATTGTAAGAAAATACTATGATCAAATGTATGTCAAGAAAGTGGACAACCTGGTTGAAATGGATAAATTCCTAGAAACATATGATCTTCCAAAACTGAATCAGGAAAAAGCAGACAACCTGAACAGACATAAATCAACTTGTGAAATTGAAGCAGTAATCAAAAAGCTTCCAGCAAACAAAAGTCCTGGACCAGATGGCTCCACAGGTGTATTTTACCAATCATTCAAAGAACTAACACCCCTCCTTCTCAAACTATTCTAATAAATTCAAGAAGAGGGAAGACTCCCAAACCCTTTTTATAAGGCCAATATTATCCTAATTCCAAAACCAGGTACAGACACAACAAAGAAAGAAAATTACAGATCAATATCTCTGATGAACACAGATACTAAAATCCTCAACAAAATATTAGAAAACTAGATCCAGCAATACAGTAAAAAGATCACACACCATGACTAAATGGGATTTATCCCAGAGATGCAAGGTTGGTACAATATTGGCAAATGAATAAATGTGATGAATCACATAAACAAAATGATAGAAAAAAATCACACGATCATATCAATAAATGCAGAAAAGCATTTGATAAAATCCAGCACCCATTTATGATTTTAAAAAAAAACTCAGCAAAGTGGGAATAGAGGGAGAACACTTCAACATAATAAAGGCCATGTACGAAAAACCTACTGCCAACATCATACTTAAAGGGCAAAAAATAAAAGCATTTCCTTTACAATCAGGAACATAGGCGTATCTCCGCTCACTACTCTTATTCAACATAGTACTAGAAGTCCCAGCCACAGAGATCAGACAAAAAGAAGAAATAAAAGGCATCCATATTGGAAAGGAGAAAGTAAAACTGTCATTCACAGACAACATGATATTGTACATAGAAAACCTTATAGACTCCACCAAAAAACTGCTAGACCTAATAAATGAATTCAGCAAAGTAGTGGGATACAAAGCCAATATTCAGAAACTGATGGCATTTATATATACCAATAATGAACTATCAGAAAGAGAAACTAAGAAAAGAATCTCATTTACTATTGTAACAAAAATACCCAAAAAAGTACCTAGGAATAAACTTAACCATGGAGGAAAAAAGGTCTGTACTCAGAAAACTACAGGCACTGAAGAAAGAAACTGGGGAAGATACAATAAGTGGAAGCATATACCATGTTCATGAATTGGAAGAATTAACACCATTAAAATGTCCATACTACCCCCAAAAAACAATCTATAGACTCAATGCAATTCTTATTAAAATACCAATGGCATATTTCACAGATCTAGAGCAAATATTCCAAAAATTTACATGGAACCAAAAGAGACCCAAATAGACTCAGCAACTTGAGAAAGAAGAACAAAGTCACAAAATGAACTCAAAATGGATAAAAGCCTTAAATATAAGTTGTGATACCACAAAAATCCTAGAAGAAAACACAGGCAGAAAAATTTCAGATATCTCACTTAGCAATATTTTTTCTGACATATCTCCTAGGGCAAGGGAAACAGAGGAAAAAATAAAGAAATGGGACTACATCAAATTAAAAGGCTTCTGCACAGCTAAAAATACCATCATCACCATGAAAAGGGAATGCACTGTTTGGGAGAACACATTTGCCAATGATATATCAGAAAACGGTTCAATCTCCAAAATATATAAAGAACTTATAAAACTCAACACCAGGAAGACAAACAATCCAATTAAAAAATGGGCAAAGAGCTTGAATAGACACTTCTCCAAGGAAAACATAAGTATGGCCCATAGACATATGAAAAGATGTTCAACATCACTAGTCATCAGAGAAATGCAAATTAAAACCACAACAAGATATTATATCACTCCTGCCAAAATGGCTATCATTAATAAATCAACAAACAAGAACTACTGAGGATGTGGAGAAAAGGGAACTCTAGTGCACTGGTGGTGGGAATGCAGACTTGTGCAGCCACTGTGGAAAGCAGTGTGGCGTTAACTCAAAAAGTTAAAAATGGAACTGCCTTTTAACTCAGCAATTCCACAACTGGGAATATATCCTAAGAATGCTGAAACACCAATTCAAAAGAACATATGCACCCCTATGTTCATAACAGTGCTATTTACAATAGCCAAGATATGGAAACAGCCTAAGTGCCCATCAGTAGATGAATGGATAAAAAAGTTTTAGCACATTTCACAATGGAATACTCTGCAGTAGTGAAAAAAAGAGAGAAATCTTACCTTTTCTGACAGCATGGATGGAACTGGAGATTATTATGCTAAGTGAAATAAGCCAGCTGGTGAAAGACAAGTACTCTATTATCTCATATATACATGGAATATAATCAACAACAATGAAAAAACCTAACAAGCAAAATAGAACCAGAGGCATAGAAATACGGAACAGACTAATAGCTGTAAAAGAGGAGGGAGGAGGTGGAGACTGTCCGATAGAAGGTGAAGGGATTAGTCAAAGAACACGGACAACAGTGTGGGAATTGACTGTGGGAGCGGTGGATGGATCAGATGGAGGACAAAGGGGGAAAAAATGGGGATAACTGTTAAATATAAACAATAAAATATTTAAATTTTTAAAATATAGAGAAAGTGGTAGGGATTAAAGGAAATAGCAGGTAACAATAATAGTTTTCTTTACATTTGTCATTTTTTTAAAGTATATTTTATTGATTATGCTATTACAGTTGTCCCTATTTTTTTCCCCTTTGCTCCACTCTGCCTGGTACCTCCCTTCTCTCTGGCAATGCCCCCCTTAGCTCATGTCCATGGATCATGCATATAACTTCTTTGGCTTCTCCATTTCCTATACTACTCTTTAACATCCCCATCTATTTTGTACCTACCAATTATGCTTCTTAATCCCTGCACCTTTATCTCATTCTCCCCCTTCCCCTTCCAAGCTGATAACCTCCAAATGATCTCCATACCTATGATTCAGTTCCTGTTCTGCTTGTATGTTCAGTTTGGTTGTGTTTTCTAGATTCAGCGGTTGATAGCTGTGAATTTGTTGTCATTTCAATGTTCATAGTTTCCATCTTCTTTTTCTTAAATAAGTCCCTTTAACATTTTGTATAATAAGGGCTTGATGATTATGAATTTCTTTAAATTTAAAGCATTTAAAGCATTTTAAAGCAGTCTGGGAAGCATTTTATCTGCCTTTCCATTCTAAATGATAGCTCTGCTGGATAGAGTAATCTTGGTTGTAGGTCCTTGCTTTTCATCACGTTGAATACTTCTTGCCAGTCTCTTCTTGCCTGCAAAGCTTCTTTTGAGAAATCTGCTGACAGTCTTATGGGAACTTCTTTGTAGGTAACTCCGTATTTCTCTCGCTGCTTTTAAGATTCTCTATTTATCTTTAACCTTTGTCATTTTAATTATGATGTGTCTTGGTGTGGTCCTCTTTGGGTCCAACTTGTGTGGGACTCTCTGTGCTTCCTGGACTTGTATGTCTACTTCCTTCACCAAATTAGGGATGTTTCCTTTCATTATTTTTTCAAGTAAGTTTTCAACTTCTGGCTCTTCCTCTTCTCCTCTGGCATCCCTATGATTCAGATGTTGGCACTCTGAAGATGTCCCAGAGTCATCTTATTTTCTCCTCAATTTTTAGAATTCTCATTTCTTCATTTTGTTCTGGTTGACTGTGTACTTTTTTTTTATGTTCCAAATCATTGATTTGAACCGTGGCTTCCTTCCCTTCACTGTTGATTCCCTGTGGATTTCTCTTTATTTCACTGTGTAGCCTCCATTTCTTCCCTTATGCTTTTGCTGTACTCAGTGAGTTCTCTGAGCTTCCTTATCACCAGTGTTTTGAACTCTGCACCTGATAGGTTGGCTATCTCCATTTCGTTTAGTTCTTTTTGGGTTTTTTTCCCTTGTTGTTTCATTTGAGCCATATTTATTTGTCTCAATTTGGCAGCCTCCCTGTGTTTGTTTCTGTATTTTAGGTAGAGCTTCTTTGACTTCCTGTCTTTGCACACCTGTTAATTTTTATTGGGCAGAGCCTTAGGTATTCACCAAGGTGGGGCAAACCCCTTCACCACTTTGAGGCTCTGTATGTGGGGGAGGTGTCAGAGAGGGGACAATGCTGCTGCCTGGCTGCTGGAGACTTGCTCGGCACTCGCCCCATTTCCAGTCATTTCATCCACTTCCTGTATGCTACTGGCCCCTTCTATCTGTTGCCCTGGTGGTGGTTCCCAGAGTGGGTGGGCTTGCATATATTCTAGGACCACGTGGGCCCTTTAAACAGACTTTCCTGAGAGACCGGCAGTTTTTTCCACAGCCCCAATCCCCATTGGTTTTTACAGCCAAAAGTTAATGAGGCTTTATTTCCCCAGGCCTGGAGCCCTGGGTTTTGCAGACCGGCCTGGGGCTGGAATCGCTTGCTCCCCAGGTATCCCTCCTGATGTTTACCCACACACTTGCATGTAGGACTACCCCTTTCACTGGCCACTCTCTGCCTGGGCTCCCTATCTCTTCCCATCCTAACCATCTGGATAAATATGACCTCTTTAAATCCTTGGTTGTCAGACTTCCATACAGTTCAATTTTCTGGCAGTTCTGGGTGTTTTTGTTTTGAAGTTAGTTGTGATCCTTTTTATGGTTGTTCAAGGAGGAGAAGCATGCCTACCTATGCCTCCTTCTTTACCGCACTACATTTGTCATTTTTGATGCATTTTATAAACATTAAAGAAAGAAGTTAACCTTTGAAGTTTCACAGCTAGGTAGAAACAAGGCAAAATCTGAGTGGTACTGGGTTAATTATCTTGTGTTTTTCTTTCACTGCCTTACATTCTTAACCATCCTTTACTAAGCTCTCCATTATTGGTTTGGCCAAAAAGTTCATTTGGTTTTTTTCTGCAAGATGGTTCTAGTAGCACTTAGTTGTCTTTAACTTCATTCAAAACAAGTTTGTTCAACTGTATTGTGACAGCTGTCATATCAGAGTTCATTTACAAAAAAACATCAAAATTGGTTAATTTTTGTGTAGCAATTTGGACATTCAAGATGAAAGAAAATACTCAACATTTAAAGCATATTATGCTTTTTTATTTCAAGAATGGTAAAAATGTAACTGAAACGCAAAAAAAAAAGATTTGTGCAGTGTATGGAGAAAGTGCTGTGACTGATGGAAGGCGTCAAAAATGGTTTGCGAAGTTTCATGCTGGCAATTTCTCACTGGATGATGCTACATGGTTGGGTAGACCAACTGAAGTTGATAGAGATCAAATTGAGACATCAACAGAGAACATTCAATGTTATACCACACAGGAGACAGTTGATATACTCAAAATATCCAAATCAACGTAGTTATTGGTGAAAATGAAAAATGTCTTTATTTTCTCTTTTTTTGTTTTTTTTAATTTATAATTTATGTTTATTCTATTACAGTTGTTTCAATTTTTCCCCCTTTACCTCCAGCCACCCATCCCACACCCACCGCCCACTCCCACAGTCAGTTCCCACTCTGTCGTCCATGTCCATGGGCCATTCATACATGTTCTTTGTCTAGTCCCTTCCCCTTCTTTCCACCATTGTCCTCTTTTTTATTTTTTATTTTTTTATATTTTACTATCTTACAACTTTGTCAGTTATTTTTTTTAATTTATTTACTTTTTAAATACATTTGTCTCTGCCTCCCCCCCACCACTTTCCCTTGCCCCCTCCCTCCTTCCCTCCCTCAGCTCTTCCCCTTTGGTTTTGTCCATGAGTCCTTGCTATATGTTCCTTGACTTTCCCCTTCCCTTCCCTTTCCCTGCCCCCCACTTCCCTGTTGTCTCTGTTCATTTCTTTTCCATTCAGTGTTGCTGGTCATATTTTCCTTGCATCTTTGCATTGTTGGTTAGGTTCCGCTTATAGGTGAGATCATATGGTATTTGTCTTTCGCCCCCTGGCTTATTTCACTTAGCATGATGCTCTCCAGTTCCATCCATGCTGTCGCGAAGTTTAGTAGTACTTTTTTTCTTTCTGCTGTGTAGTATTCCATTGTGTATATGTACCATAATTTTTTGGTCTAATCCTCTACTAATGGGCATTTAGGTTGCTTCCAACACTTGGCTATTGTAAATTGTGCTGCTATGAACATTGGGGTGCATAGGTTCTTTTGTATTGGCGTTTTGGTGTTCTTAGGGTATAGTCCCAGCAGGGGAATCCCTGGATCAAAAGGCAGTTCCATTTTCAGCTTTCTGAGGAAATTCCACACTGCTTTCCATAGTGGCTGCACCAGTCTGCATTCCCACCAACAGTGTACTAGTGTTCCCTTTTCTCCCCAGCCTCGCCAGCACCTGTTGTTTGTCGATCTGTTTATGATGGCCATTCTGACCGGTGTGAGGTGGTACCTCATGGTGGTTTTGATCTGCATTTCTCTGATGGCTAGTGATGCCGAGCATCCTTTCAAATGCCTCTGGGCCCTCTGTATCTCCTCCTTAGAAAAGCATCTGCCCAGGTCCTTTGCCCATTTTTGATTGGATCGTTTGTCTTCTTGGAGTGGAGTCCAGTGAGTTCTTTATATATCTTGGAGATCAAACCTCTATCTGATGTATCATTAGCAAATATATTTTCCCATACGGTTGGCTCCCTTTTCATTTTGCTGATGTTTTCTTTCGCCGTGCACAAGCTTCTTATTTTGATGAGGTCCCACTTGTTTATTCTTTCCTTTATGTCCCTTGCTTTATTAGGAGACATATCTGAAAAAATTGCTGCGTGGGGTATCTGAGAGTTTCCTGCCAATGTTCTCCTCTAGGACTTTGATGGTGTTGTGACTTATATTTAAGTCTTTTATCCATCTTGAGTTTATTTTTGTGTATGGTGTCAGCTGATGATCCAATTTCAATTTTTGGCATGTAGCCGTCCAGCTTTCCCAACACCATTTGTTGAAGAGGCTGTTATTGCTCCATTTTATGCTTCTGCCCCCTTTGTCGAATATTAGATGTCCATAGAGACCTGGGCTTATTTCTGGGCTTTCTATTCTGTTCCACTGGTCTATGGGTCTGTTCTTTGCCAGTACCAGATTGTTTTGAGTATGGTGGCTTTGTAGTAGAGTTTGATGTCCGGTATTGTGATCCCTCCTACTTTGTGTTTCTTTCTCAAAATTGCTGCGGCTATTCGGGGTCGTTTATGGTTCCATATAAATTTTTGAAATGTCTGATCTATTTATGTGAAATATGTCATCGGTATCTTAATAGGGATTGCGTTGAATCTATAAATTGCTTTGGATAGTATGGACATTTTGAGGATATTAATTCTTCCAATCCATGAGCACGGTATATGCTTCCATTTATTTGTGTCTTCCTTAATTTCTTTTTTCAATGTTGTATAGTTTTCTGCATACAGGCCTTTTGTGTCTTTGGTTAAATTTATGCCTAGGTACTTAATTTTTTTTCTTGCTATATCGAATGGTATTTTTTTTCTGATTTCTTCTTCTTCTATTGCATTGCTGGTGTACAAAAACGGCTTTGACTTCTGAATGTTGACTTTGTATCCTGCTCTTTTGCCAAATTGACTTATTAGGTTGAGGAGTTTCTTGGTAGAGTCTACAGGGTTTTCTATGTACACTATCATGTCATCTGCAAACAATGATAGTTTTACTTCCTCCTTTCCTATCTGGATGCCTTTTATCTCTTTCTCTTGTCTGACCGCTGTGGCTAGGACTTCCAATACGATGTTGAAAAGAAGCGGTGAGAGCGGACATCCTTGTCGTGTTCCCGATCTTAGTAGGAAAGCTTTCAGTTTTTGCCTGTTGAGTATAATATTAGCTGTACGTTTTTCATATATGGCCTTTATTACGTTGAGGAATGCCCCATATATTCCCATTTTGCTGAGTGTTTTGATCATAAATGGGTGCTGTACCTTATCAAATGCTTTTTCTGCATCTATCGAGATGATCATGTGGTTTTTGTCTTTTCTTTTATTTATGTGATGTATCACGTTTACTGATTTGCGTATATTGAACCATCCCTGCATCCCTGGGATGAATCCCACTTGATCGTGGTGGATAATCTTTTGAATCTATTGCTGGATGCGGTTTGCCAATATTTTGTTGAGGATTTTAGCGTCTATGTTCATCAGCGAAATTGGCCTGTAGTGTTCTTTCCTTGTAGCGTCTTTATCTGGTTTTGGGATCAGGGTGATGCTGGCCTCAGAGAAGGAGTCTGGGAGTCTTCCCTCCTCTTGGATTTTTTGGAATAGTCTGAGAAGGACAGGGGTTAGCTCTTCCTTAAATGTTCTGTAAAATTCTCCTGGGAAACCGTCCGGTCCTGGGCTTTTGTGTGCTGGGAGTTTCTTGATGACTGCTTCAATTTCCCCAGCTGTTATCGGTCTGTTCAAGCTTTCTGTTTCTTCCTCCTTCAGTGTTGGAAGATTATACTTTTCTAAAAATTTGTCCATTTCATCAAGATTTTCAAATTTCTTGGCATATAATTGTTCATAATAGTTTCTGACGATCCTTTGTATTTCTGTGGTATCAGTTGTTATTTCTCCTCTTTCATTTCTGATATTATTAATTTGGGTCCTCTCCCTTTTTTTCTTGATGAGTCTGCTTAAAGGCTTGTCAATTTTATTTATCTTTTCAAAGAACCAGCTTCTGGATTGGTTGATCCTCTGAATTGTTCTTTTTGTCTCTATGTCATTCAGTTCTGCTCTACTCTTGACTATTTCCTTCCTTCTACTTGCTCTGGGATTTATTTGTTGTTGTTTCTCCAGTTCTTGAAGTTGTAGTGTTAGGTCTTTTATTTGAAATGTTTCTATCTTTTTTAGGTAAGCCTGTATTGCTATGAACTTCCCTCTCAGGACCGCCTTTGCTGTGTCCCATAGGTTTTGAACAGTTGTCTGTTCATTTTCATTTGTTTCCAGAAATTTTTTTATTTCTTCTCTTATCTCATTACTGACCCATTCATTGTTTAATAGTGTACTGTTCAGTCTCCATGAGTTTGCAAGTTTTTGAAGTTTCTCTTTGAGGTTGATTTCGAGTTTCAAGGCCTTGTGGTCTGAGAAAAAGTTTGGTATTATTTCAATTTTCCTGAATTTGCTGAGGCTTGCTTTGTGTCCTATCATGTGGTCTATCTTTGAAAAACTGCCATGAGCATTTGAAAAGAATGTGTATTTTGCTTCTTTGGGATGTAAGGTTCTATATATGTCAGTTAAGTCTCTTTGATTCAGTGTTTCATTCAGCGCCACGATATGTTTATTAATGTTTTGTTTGGAAGATCTGTCCATTTTTGACAGTGGGGTGTTGAAATCCCCTACTATCAGTGTGTTGCTGTCTATATCTTTTTTGAAGTCATCCAACAATTTCCTTATAAACTTGGGGGCTCCTATAATGGGAGCGTATAAGTTTACAACGTTGATGTCTTCTTGATAGATTCTTCCTTTAAGTATGATAAAGTGCCCCTCTAGGTCTCTTTTTATGGCCTTTGTTTTGAAATCTACTTTGTCTGATACAAGTAAGGCAACGCCAGCCTTTTTCTCACGCCCATTTGCTTGGAATATTATTTTCCATCCCTTTACTTTCAATCGGTGTAGGTCTCTTGCTCTGAGGTGGGTCTCTTGTAGGCAGCATATGTGTGGGTCATGTTTTCTTATCCATTCAGCTACCATGTGTCTTTTGATTGGGGCATTTAGTCCATTCACATTGAGAGATATTACTGATAGAAACTTACTCATCTTTTCTCTTTGTACCTGTGTTCCTCTCTGTCTCATTCTTTTCCTTCATCTGCTTAAACCAGTCCCCTTAGCATATCTTGGAGTGCTGGTTTGGTAGAGATGTATTCTTTTAGCCTTCTTTTGTCTGGGAAACTCCATATTTCTCCTTCTATTTTAATGGAGAGCCTTGCTGGGTAGAGCAGCCTTGGCTGTAGGCCCTTGCTTTTCATGGCTTGGAATATTTGTTGCCATTCCCTTCTGGCTTGTAGTGTTTCTGTTGAGAAGTCAGCTCCTAGGCATATCGGGGCCCCCTTGTATGTTACTTTCTCCTTCTCCCTTGCTGCCTTGAGGATTCTCTCTTTGTCTTTGACATTTGCCATTTTAATGATGATGTGTCTTGGAGTGGACCTCTTTGAGTCCCTCTTGAGTGGGGTCCTCTGTGCCTCCTGGATCCATGAGAGCCT
Source organism: Pteronotus mesoamericanus (assembly GCF_021234165.1). Lineage (NCBI taxonomy): Eukaryota > Metazoa > Chordata > Mammalia > Chiroptera > Mormoopidae > Pteronotus > Pteronotus mesoamericanus. Next base: position 8,485,941 of record NW_026555085.1, read on the forward strand.
TTCTCTCCTCAAATTAGGAAAATTTTCCATCATTACTTTTTCGAGGAGGTTCTCTATTCCTTGCTCCTCTTCTTCTCCTTCTGGTATCCCTATTATATGGATATTATTGCGTTTCAGGTTGTCCTGCATTTCCCTAAATGCCTCTTCATTCTTTTTGAGTCGTTTTTCCATTTCTTGTTCTTTCTGGTAGCTTTTTTCTACCTTGTCCTCCATCTCACTGATTCGATCCTCGGCTTCATCCAGCCTGCTTTGGATTCCTTCTACTGTGTTCTTCCATTCAGAGATGGTATTCTTCATATCCTCTTGTGTCTTCTTGATAGTTTCTATGTCCTTTTCCAGGCTGATATAGTTTGCTGTAAGATCCTGATAGTTTCTCTGCAGTTTCTCATAGTTATCTTTGAGCTGGCTGAGCTCATTGAGCTGCCTTAGAACCATTGTTTTGAATTGAATATCTGATAGTTCCCTTGCCTCTATTTCATTTAGCTCTTTCTGTGGGGAGTCCCCTTTGCCACTCATTTGAGGGGAACTTCTTTTTCTTCCCATTTTTGTGAGAGTCTGTTAAGTATTTTTGTCCTTTACTTTTCTTTCTGGGCTTGCCTCTGATGATGTCAGTTGTTGACCCTATAGGGCCTTGGGTTGTTTGTTTGAGCCTTTCAGGAGTCTAATGCCTGTGTCTGACTCCTGTTTGGAGCAGCTCTGTGACCCCTTCAGTCAGGGCTGGGCTATTTTTTGGGATCTCTCTGCGCTCTCACGCGGGCTCCTTGAGCGCGTTCCCAGCGTGGCAGGGTCCCCCACCTGCCTGGGCCCACATGTGCCTGCCCCAGACCAGGGGGCTTATTCGCGACCTCGCGTGCTCATCTGGCCCCCCTTGGCACGTGAGCTTCTCAGCACTGGTCAGTTTAGGGTCTTCTATTGTGTATTTTCCCCGCTTTTGGCTCTTTGGGTACGTTGCTTGCCCTCGCCAATTGGGGACTACGGAAATGGGAGGAAATCAGCTCTAGGACTCTCCGGTTAATCCTGTTTCTGATCTCTCCTCCAGGGACTCTGGGCAGCTCTACTAATTTTGTGGGCCGCTCCGCAATCGCGGCGGGCAGGTCAATTTACGCCTGCCCTTGCTGCTCTGTGCACTCCCTCGCAGGCCGTATGGGTGCCAGTCTGTGTGAGGCCTTGCCGGCCGGTGCAAGCGTTCGCCAGCCCGCGTGCGTCACACACACGCTCGCCAAGCCTCGCCGGTCACTCGGTGCAAGTGTGCGCGCCTGCTCTGGGTGTTTTGGGGGTGTCTATGTGTGCTTTTCGGCTTTTGGCTCTTTGGGGGTGTGGCCTCTTTCCACGCAATGGAGACTACAGCAAGGAGAAGGAGTCGGCACTGCCCGGTTCCTCTTCCCGTTCTTTCTCCAATGCCTCCGTTTCTAGTCTCCCCTCAGGGGCCTCTGGGCAGTTCTGTGACCCCTTCGGCCAAGGACCCACCCCTGTGCGGACTGCGTTTCAATCGCAGGCCTACTGGTTCATGCGCGCCCCGCTTCTGAGTCTTTGGGGTCGTGCCTTTCCAGCCCACAATGGAGACTACCGAACGGGGAGGGAGTCAGGACTCCCCGGTTCCTCCTCCCGTTCTTTCCCCAACACCTCTGTCTCCAGTCTCTCCTCAAGGCTCTCCCAGCCAGTCTGCACTCAGCCCCGCAGCTCACACACGTACAAGCTGTGTGCAGAGCGCACAAAAGGCAAATTAATTGATTCCCTTATGCCTGAGCGAGATGGTAGCTGCAGAGTGGGAAGTGCGTTACCACCCGGGCTCCACCAGCCGCCGTCTCAGTTCTCTTCACAAAGTCTTCCACACCATTCTTTTCCCAGGCACCAGCCCACCCTGCTGCCGCCTCTACCCAGCAATCAAGGAGGGCGGCTGCCGCTGCAACTTTTGCGTTTGCTCTTTAAATGTCTTTTTGCATCCCTAGCCACCTGTCTCTGGCAGAGAGCGCCCCTAAGCTTTTTGGGGTTGCTTTTTGTCTGTATTTTCTTGGCTTTAGCTGCTGTAGTTTAGGGGTTCCTGTTTATGATTCAGACCCCGTTCTTCTCGGGGGAAGCTAACTGGCCGTTTCAATGTCCCTCTGGTGCCAGTGCCCGTGGGCACCCAGCCCACCCTCTCGAGCCTCCACCGCAATTCTCACCCGTTGGGATGTGTGAGAGTAGAATCCACTGTCCGCGGCACCAAGGCTCCTCTCCCACTATCGCTCCACTGCTTTCCAGGTGATTACTCCATTATTTAGTTGCAATTCCAGTTTGGTTTTGGGAGGAGGTCAGCGTGACTCCCATTCACTCCTCCGCCATCTTTTCTCTCGAAAAATGTGTCTTTTACGGGAAAAACTAAACGAATTTTTTGGCCAACCTAATACATCTAGGCTGATACAGTTGTTCACCCTTAATGGATCATTTAGATTCATACTTAGCTCTCTGAAGGACACCTAAATCTTCTCCCCAACCTGACCTCTCTGAAGAATGATGGATCCTCCCTTCCAATAACTATGTCATCACATGTGACTTTCTTGGTAACTCTTGTCTTACCTTAATTGTCCTGTTATCTCCACTCTCTGCAGGTCTCCTTTCCATATTACACAGTACTGGCCCTCAAACGTCACAAAATAGAAATAGAAAATAACCCAGGCTGGAGACTAGCGAAGAGTACTGACCTCATGAGTCAGATCAGCACTTCGGTTCCAACTCGGACATCAATTTCACTCAGTAACTTTAGGCAAATTACTTATAAAAAATCAAGGAATGGAAACATATAAGAGCTGAAAGGGACTTTCATCCTATTTATTTAAAGGGGAAAAATATCCTAAGCAGCCTTCTATGTGCTGGTCCCTGTGTTAGACTCAGCCCTCTAGCTGCTCACCATCTAATGAAGCCAAGAGTTCGTATCAGACAAGGTGCTTCCCCAGAGGAACACTCAGTAGAGATTACTTGTGAAGCCCCTGGTTTACAGATGAAGATACTATAAACTAGAGTTGGGAAGATACACTAGAAATATAAATCAAAGAGTTCTGAAAGTATTAATGGCTCATTTTTATTGCTGTCTTTGTGAGATAGGTGAGACAAATTTTAAATTCTAGTCTAAAAGCAAGGAATAAATTCATTCACTCATTTATTTTGAAATCTAGATTCAGGCACTGTGTTAGGTGCTGGAAAAACACAAGTGAAAAGAATCATTACAGTTCTCAAGCAGCTCAGTCTAGCAGGAGTCTACACCAAAAAAGCAATAATTATAATATTACAGTAGCAAACTCCATTGATCTGAGATATTGGAAAATATGGGAATAAATATATGCCCCCATTTACCTACAGCACAGATTTAAACACACAAACACATTTATGTACTAATCAATAACTAAGCAGTCCTAGGAACAGACTTGTACTCAATAAAGAAATCCTGAGGAGGAAAGTTGTGACATAAACCCTGCTGTAAACGTGAAAAAAACAAGAAATTACTGTTCTCTTTGCCAAAGTCTAAATCCTGAGAAAAGCAAAATAAAGTGCAACTTAGTCTGAATAGAAAAAGCAACAACTTTCAAGGCAGAAATAAATATCTCTACAACTAAGAGAAAACTAAACATTAAGAGAATGGTCTGAGTACAAGCATCTCAAATATCCTTAGAGGAAAAAATACTATCATTAAAAGTTAATTCCCTTTCCCCAGGTTTACAGACAAATGTTAATCATTATATACGTACAAAACTTGTCTAAACCACTCTCCCTGAAAGACAAACCATTCACTGGTAAGTTAACACATCCTTTGGGTCCTCTTTCTTTTTGAAGGGTATAAAAATCCCTGTAATTTGATAAAAAGCCTCAGGATATGCAGCTCTAAGAATTAAACCTTCCAGAAACCAATGTTAATAAACTAAAAGAAAAAGAATTTTAAAAAGGATATTAATCCCTAGTCCTAAGAAAAAAACTTCTCTACACTTTATGAAAAGTCCCCAAAGATGAAGAACCTATACCCAGAAAAGAACAAAAACAAACAAATTTGCTTAATAATTTCAAAATAAGCACAATTATCTTTCCAGAACAATAACCTCAGGAACAGTTCTGAAATTTTAGACCCTATTTTTCCCATAACAGTAAAGAAATCTGATGGGAAAAAAATGATATAAACGTCTAGGTAACATTTACTTAGGAAACAGCTAACTTGCTTTTTAAGATCTGATGGGAAAGTGACATGCTTCCTTAGTACTTATATTACTGATTTTACTATATATATAAGTAAAAAGTCAGAAAAACAGCCCACTATCTAATCATTTCTCAAGTTCAGAAGTTAGATAAAAGATTCCCAAGTATTTGTATAATCTCTTCCTTGAGTTCCCACTGAATTATTCCAAAATGAAGAGCTTAAGATTTATGAGCAATAATTACAGTAAGTATGTCACTTCAGAACTGATTACTCTCTTTCACAGTATTTTCATGGGCTATTATAACATGTCAGACAACTATACTGAGCAGCTAATCAATTCCAAGCTACCGATAACCATGTGAAATGTCCAAAGCACCTCCATACTCCTGTAGCAATGTCCCAAACCTAGCCTTAAAACAAACCCAGATGCGGGGCCCCATCAGCACCTCAGACTAAAACTAGGGCAAGAAGGAGGGAAAAAAGAAGCTTACAGAAGAGAATCCAACAATGACAATTTATAAAGTCTAAAATTATTTTACTTGTCTTTTATCCCTCCCCTCTCCATCCTCCTACACTATCTAGCACCATTTCTACAACTTCTAAATCCCTTTCTAGACCTCTCCTGACCTGTTCCCTGCAGCTACCAAACTATTTCTCTACTACCTTTCACTCTAATTCTCACAACAGATGTTAACATATTGTAGTTACCACCTTTTCAAGCCCATGGCCTAATTCCTCGTTTAGCAAGCTTCAACCCAGACTACACACCAACTCACCACAATTTATATCCGAAAGTTTTCTCTCAGTTCTCAATTTTCTTGACCACCCAGCATCACCAGATAGCACTGACCACCCTCTCCATGTACAAGCTCTCTCCTATATGGCTTCTGTAACCCTCTCCCAGTTCTCTTCCTACCTCTTAACTCTTCCTTCTCTGCTTGCAGCCCCATGGCTATTGGTCTGCTCTAAATCACAGATTGACCTATACTTCTCTATGCTCTAGCCCAGGTTTCAACTCTTTTATCACCAACTTTGACTGCTTCCTAAACACCAGTAACCTGCTTCCACTGTTACTAGACATTTTTCCTTGCATTCATTCACCAAGTGTCTGCTACATGTTATTAAGTATGTTAAATGTTAAGTATATCAAGATCAAGCTCTACCTTCAAGGACCAAAGGTAAGTAAAAATACATTTAAAATAATGTGTTAATTCGAACACAGACATACAAAGATGAGGAAGAACACAAATAATGATAATGTAACAATGGTTTCCTATATAGAGCTTAAACACATTATTTATGTGCATTTTTTCAATTAATTCTCATAACAATAACAGGATATACAGAACTAAAGGCAAAATCCATTATCCAATTTAATACCAGGTTATATAACTAGCAAGTGAATAATTGGGCATTTGAAGTCAAATTTCCCCGGCTCCAAAACCCATGCTTTCTCTTCAATGTCCAATGAAAAGAAATCTAAATCTGATGAGTCAGGACAGAAGTCAGCTCGGACACCTACTTAAGATCAGTCAATATTTCAAGAGAGTGTCTAATGCCACAATCAAGGAAAACATTGCTCAGAGAAATGACCAACATGAGAAAAAACTTAGAACTTGGATGTACCAGAAACCCTCAAACTCAGTAAGCCTAAAAATAAGCACAGGATCTTCTTCAATTACTGTATTTCATTATTCTAAGGCACACTTGTATTCAAATGTTAACATTTCTGAAACATGATGCTGTGTCATGGTTTAAATGGCATTATTGTTTCCTTTCTTAGTGGTACATAAAACAATGGTGCCTCAGAATTTCTGGTTTCTTAAATTTCATAAAATAAGCTAACTTCCTCCCAAACAAAATCTTCAAATTTAGGTCCTTTGAATCACCAAGATATCATTTTTAAAATATTTCCTCTATACATCCATTATTTTCCATTTTCACAGCCACCACTTTAGTTTAAAGTCGTATCAACTGTGCACAGGTAAAATACCCTCCTCACCAGTCTCCTTGAATCCAGTTTTTCCCTATTTCACATCATCGAGTATAGCACCACCATGGATCAATCTTTCAAAACTACCACTGCACTCATGCTTCTCCCCATCTCTAAAATCAGCTTCTCACTGCACATAAGCAAAATCCCAATCTTGTTTCAAAGCCTTCCATGATTTTGTTTGAGCTAATCTTTACAAACTTTCTTGATTATTAATCAACATAAGCCTTTCACTCCAAGCAAGCTCTTCTGTTCACAGTCCTTAAATGCTCTAATTTGTCTCTTAACCTCACCAGTCCTCCCCTCTGACATACACTCCACCCTGATGCCATTCAAATCAAATAAATGCCAAGGCTCACCTCAAGCTTTATAACCTCCATGAAATTTCCCTCAAGCATTCTAAGCTATGCCCTCTTCGGAAGTTCAGAACATGTACCCTTCTTGAATTGCTATATTTAAATGTTCATGGGGGTATGTCTTATTTCCACAATGAAATTAAAAGGATCAAAGGCAGAGACTATATTTTGCACTTACACAGTGCAGTTTAGTGGTTAATTGCATAGCCTAAGTTTAACTCTCAGCTCCATGAATCTTTCTGTATGACCTTGGGCAAGTTACTTAAACTCTGTGCTTTGGCTTCCTCACTTGTAAAATGGAACCAATAATGGTATGCACCTCAGAGGATTGCTGTGAGAATTAAATGATGATGTAAGACAGTTATTGAAACATAAAAAACTTTGTAAGTGTTAATTGCTATTTTTTTATTAAGAAAAATCACCACGTAAGTGTTGGAAATGATACATAAATGTTAGTTGTTATTATTATTGTTAGTTAGAATCTCCATGTTCATGGTGCCTAAAATAAATACATACCATGTACTTAGTAGTGATTTGATGGAGAAAGCGAGGAGAGGTCTTCACATGAGAGAAAGCTTTTGAGGAAAGTATCTATTTCTGACATTCTAGGGAACAGCTGGAGAAATCTATCCCAAGAATGGCAAGAAATACCTCTTTGGGAATCTACAATGTCTATGTACTCTCAGGAGGAATTAATAGGAGAATGATAGGAAAGGCATTACATAGGAAGCAGAGCTATATGTTCTTAGACCCACATGTACCATGTACACCTGCACTATAGCTTTGTAGCTGAGACTGTCATACCAGGAAAACAAAACTCCATGGTGAGATTAGGATGAACAGGTACTTACTGAGCATGCCTCTGTAATTGAGGTCCATATCCCGGCTCTCTGATCGAACTTTAATAGCATCCAGAATGGCATCAGGAGACAGCAGTCCCGAAGGCCTCACAACATTCAGAAGTTCGGTGAGGCTCATCAGAGGCAAACGCACAGCCTGCATGATTTCAGCATGATTCTCCTTTGAATTGTGCTTACACCAGTTTAACAAGGCTAGGAAAATATCTTTTTCGGGAGCTGCAAATGAATCTCTTAATACGATGTTTAAAAGTGCTGTCTGAAAAGGATAACAAGAAGAAATTCCAGTTATACAGAGCTCAACCATGTTCATTATCCAAAAGAAATGCAAGTGTCAATTATATGTAAACAATTAACTCTTTTTGACCATTTTCTCTCCATCTTTGTGCCATCCACTCTCTTGCACATTGTGGCTGTATGAACACCTGAAGGCATCTTGTACCACTACATCAAACATCGAGTCTTTCTAACACATCTGCACCCATCTTTAATAAAATAACAAGAAAAAAATGGCAACATGAGGAGTTAGCTGTCTTTCCATACACATTCTTCAGGAGAGTTTACATTTATGAGTCAGTAAGATACATCTAGCATTTAAAATTCAAAATCTTTTGTTTCACAGTATTACTGCACTACCATATTTTTGATTCTCAGATTTTCAGTCTGACCTCCAGCAGTACAGTGCAACCCTCAAAAGACCTTGCCTCTAAAACTGAAGTGAATAATAAAAATCATAGTTTAAACTCAAAACAAGATATGTAGTTTTTTAAATAGGTATTCTCATTCGAAATATTCATGTCCTAGGAGGAACACAGAAAGGAAAAGGTTTTCTCTGAACCCTGGAGGTTCAGAGAAAGATTGAGCAAAATAGTTTTACTCTATTATACAGTATAAAATACCACATAATAGCTAATGTTAAGCTAACAAAAATATTGGGTTGGTCAAAAAATTTGTTTAGTTTTTTCCATAAAGACATATTTCTCATTTTCACCAATAACTTTATTGATTTGGTTATTTTGAGTATGTTGGCTACTTCCCACATTGTATATTATAGATTGTTCTCAATTAATGTCTCAAATTGATCACTATCAACTTCATTGGTCTACCTGACAGTGGAGTATCATCCAGCAAGAGCTCCAGCATGAAACTTCACAAACCACTTTTGACATGTTCTATCAGTTATAGCACCTTCTCCATATACTGCACAAATCTTCTATTGTGTTTCAGTTGTGTTTTTACTTTTCTTGAAATAAAGCATAATATGCTGAAAATGTTGACTATTTTCTTCCATCTTCAATATTAAAATTGCTACACAAAAACTCACCAATTTTGATGTTTTTTAAAAATGTACACTGATATGACAGCTGTCACAATACAATCGAACAAAATTGTGCCGAATGCAGTGAAAGACTACTAAGCACTACTAGAGCCATCTTATGGAAAAAACCAAACAAACTTTTAGGCCAACCAAATATAAACAAAACAGTAACTTAAAGATATCCAATGACACAGCTGATCTCCTTTATGAATTTTTTCTCTCATAATAAGGAATTATCCTCTTAATCAAAGAAATACAAATTGAAAAAATAGTATGTAATACTACAAAGAAGCCTGTTTGTTATCACACTGAAAACCACCACCCAGCATCAGCCTCTTTAGCACATCGAATTTACCAGAAGAACCTTAAAAGAAAACAGAAGCAATCTGCCTTTCTCTTACATGATCTAGAGTCTCAGTAGCCAGAGGCAGGTGGCTAGACAGACAACCTCTTCCTCACCTTCGACTTCTATTTTTTATTCTTTGTCCATTGCTACATTTCTACTGTTCAGATATAAGTAAAATAATTCATGTCTGTAAATTCCTTGTAAACAATGACACACCTTAGAAAGGGAGAGAAAGCCTTCACTTGAGAGCACCTCCTGAGCATTTCTGTCCATAAACATGCAGCACATGCAAGTTAACTTGGGAAGTGAGTAGAGACTGGCAACATCAAAAGTCATACAGACATTCTGAATGTTAAGTATGGTGCAGAGATACTCAGAGGTAGAATCCTCCAGCTCTGGAAATCCATATTTGTGAGCCAGGCTCAAAAAGTCCAGCAGCACCTCCTCCTTCTCATCTGTCAACGTTGCCCGCCCAGTGTAAATGTATTTAAGTAGCATTGTGAATGCTTCTGCAGTGGTGTCTTGAAGAGGGATTTCTGCTTCAGGTTGAGATTCTCTCATTCCACCATACAGTAATGCTCTGCATGTCAGAGAAGAAATGCATGAGAAAAACTTCAAATAAGATTTGCTACAAAATTATGAAATAATTGCTATCAACATTATACAAATATAAGTTTGTTCAGTGACATAAAGATTCAGGAAAAGAAATGTACAGTAATCATTTTAAATAGTTCTTTAAAAAATTAAGAGAAGTAATTTTAAAACTATTTTGAATGAATTCTATAGACAACTGGACTAATGAAATACCCTGAAAGCTCAAGATATGTAATAGACATTCATTACATAAAAAGATGTAAGTGCTTCTTTTGAGAAGAGCAGTGAAATCAATATGAACATGTTAAAGACCAATAAGACAGTTTAAAAAGAAAAACTCTATAGAAAAGATACAATCAGATAAAAACGAGCACAATCAGGTACCATTCTTCCCTGTTAGACGGGCAAAAGTTAAAAAGCCTATTAATATTCAGGGCTGAAAAAGCAATGGAAAAACAGGTTCTCTCATATACTGCTTCCAGTATAAATGGGCACCCCTTTTTAGAAAGTAATTTAAGTAATATCTCTTCAAATCTAAAATATGTATACCCTTCAACTCAGTAATCTCACTTTTAGGACTCAGTTCCAGAGACATAATACAGCATGGTTTTAAAAATAAACATATGAGAATGTACACTGAAACAATGGAAACACTGGAAAAAAATCTTAAATGTCCATCAATAGGAACATGATTGAGAAAATTGTAATGTATACATTCTGTGCAGCCATTAGAAAGATGAAGGGAGGTCAATATACACTGCCTTGGAAAGATGTCTAGGATTTACCAGGTTAAGTTGCAGATCCGTATGTGTTGAATAAAAAAGTATACAACATCTACTTATGTGTGTATGCACATAGGTATATAGATAGATAGATAGATAGATAGATAGATAGATAGATAGATAGATCTATTTATATTGAGAAAAAATCAGGGGAAATTCATATGAAACTGTTAACAGTGGTTGTCTCTAGGGACTAGGAATAGATCGCTGGGAGGAAAGGACTTTCAGTGTTACTTTATAAATTAAAAATGAAATTGGTGATAAAATTATGGATGATTTAACTTGTTTTGTCTTTCACTATTTGTCAGACTTTTTAAAAATCCCCATATTATTGCTGATCTACTCATCTAAAAACAATGAAAACTAGACAATTCAGTCATGTAATGGATTTGAATTTCTACCTCTATTACTCTAGAGAAATAATATGAACCAATTAAACTTTCAATCTATCAGAAAAGAAAGGGGAGCCAGAGGATGACAAAGTAGGACCACAGAAAAGGAAGAGTAAAGAGAAAGAACACATGTAAAAGTGAGAGCAAGAGAACAGGTGGTAAAAAGAATTTCCCCCTGCTCCTAACATTCTGAGAGCAGGACTAGCATTTCAGGGTCCCCTCCACACCTGTCAGGAACTCTTCTTACCCTCCCCCAGGATCCAGCATTCTTTCTTGGCTCAGAAAAAGAGGTAAAACCATCTAGCAAAAGAGTCATGAATATTCTAAGCATACCTCTTCATTGGGTATACTCTGCCTAAAAATACCCTTGAAGGTTTCAAGTGATCCAGAGAACTGCCAACCACAACTTTAAAATTACTAGATTAAAAAACACCTTCCTGGGAAGATCTCACCAACACTTACTCCCGCATAAACTATGATATTTACATGGATTCTCAATGCCTTAAAAAGTGCTTCTGATGAAGCCCCTTTGGGACCCTAAATATGAATCCCCAACTTGTGGAAAGCTCCCTCCTGTACGGTTAGTTTGTCCTTCTCTAGGAATTGAGAGGCTCTATGACAACATGTAGCAAAGCCTCTCCTGACTACTGGCAGTTAACTTACCTTTACACAGGAATGGTGTCAACAATAAGAATTTAAGATAACACTGGTAATGACTCGAGTTCAGCCTCATGAGCCATCAGATATTAAGGTTCAATATCCACAAACAGACATCAAGAACAAGGTCAATAAGTGAGGGAGTATGTTCCATTCACTTAATATGGTCTTTAAATTTTTTAAGTATTTGAGTTCATTTAAAGAATATACTGATCACCTAAAAGATACTCATTTATAGTTGTCTCAAATTATATTTGAAAGAAGGTATAAACTATTAACAAATATTAAACATAAAACTGAAACATTCTGACCTAAGAAAGGATTCTTCAGAAAACACTTTAATAGTAATGAGTGGACCAAAAGTAAAAACTGGAAAAGAAATACAAAAGGAAAACTGTGCAGCGGACAGAGGCTGGTAACGAATAATGATTAGACCAAGGCCATTAGCAAGAGGAATAGGAGACTGTTAGCAAGAACTCTTAATAGACTCTTCTTTTTTCTAGGCTTCTTGCTTCATCTACAGTGCACTTTATAGGTACAAGATGGAATGTTCTAAAATTTTTTATAAAATACTACAAAAATTCTCCTTAAACAGTAAGTATTTCTAAGAGACACACTTCACTATGTGACTCTGGGTGTTCCTGCTACACTGTTTCAGTTACTTCCTATTATAAAACCCAGACTGCAGTTTTCACTTGAAGGAAACTGAATTTTTCTCTAAGCCAGTATCTCAATTTTAGATATCAAGTTTCCCAGGCAAATCAATGCTTTTATGGTACAGACTAATGGATTTATCAAAGAGAAATTATCACTCAATGATGATTGCCTTTTAACTAACACTAGGTATAATACAGAGTAATCAGAGCTCACTTTAACATTTATAACCCTGGAAATTAAGGGTTTGAGTAACAAGAGCTACATATAAATACAAGTTGTACATTAATTAAATACATAAATATTTTATTTAGTTTTAGTTCTAGTATAACTATGAAACAGTCTCAGTTAATACTTAAGTTTCCTTTAATTTGGCATCGAACTGCTTGTCTTATATCTGTTGGGCTACCTACAGGTCCTGGACATCAATAGTTTGAAACTAAGAGGTATCTGTGTTCATTAGAAAGTCCAAAGGGCCATCTGTCTACACAACAAGAAGCCTATCTGCCAATGTATCACATTAACTTCCATCAGTAATCGATGGTGAGAAGGTGAGGGCAACAAAAACTCAGCCTAATAAATATTCTTGAGATCTTGAAAACTGATTAATTAGATACAGTCTAGCCTGGGGAGCCTCCTAACCCTGTAATACTAAGATGGCTCCTGAAGAAAAAGGTAATTTTCAAAAAATAACAAAAAGTCTACAAAGACAAAATTCTTATAGATGTTGAAGGATTGCCAGTATTTATTGTTATGCTTTGTTATTTTTTATAGACTAAAAAAATACCAATGTTTATGCAAGTTAACTTGAATCTTCAAAAAGTATTACAGACTTACCGAAAATATTGGCACCTCGCTGCTAAAATTACCCGGTGGGCAGGAAAACGTTTCTTTTCCACAACAAATGTGACATCACCATATTCTTCCCCAATCAACAAGGCACCAATATGTTCAGACAAAATGTGCACATGATCAATTTCCCCCACTGCAGTAAAGGGGCGAAGAGGATGGCTGTTACTCATCTTGTAGAAGAGGTAACAGTGGATCTAGTTTAAAGAAGAGATGAGGGTTAGTGGTTGGGGGGAGTACATGTAGAAAATCATATACTATAAACACAGCTAAGTAAAACTTAAAACTACTTTAAAACACTCATATAAGAGATTTCATCGTTACTGGTATATTTATTAACCCATTTATTCTGGGAAGTAATTCACCTTGCTTCTGTTAACTCTACTACCTTCACTGCCTTATCACACTAGGAAAGCAAATATAAAGGCCAGGGTCCTCAAACACTAGCAGTACTTAGAGCTACCCCAATCTAGAACTCTGCACCCAAATACAGATTCCTTACTTCTCAGTACCTCAGGAAAATGAAAGTCAGCTACCAGAAGAACACCTCTTTTAGCACAGATTTAATAAGGTAGAATGTAATTAAATATACCCAGCAGAAAGACATTTAGGCACAGATCTAGATCTAAATCACAAAAAGAATAAACTAAATCATCACATTTCAAATACTTTCAGAGGTTTTGGTCTGAAACCATCTTAAATATCTTAGAAAAAAAACTATAATCTTCTGTATTCACAAAAATATCTTGACATTTATTAATGAAAATTTATAGCAAGCATCCTAATCCCCCTCAAAAGAATAACCCCAAATACTTTTCTCAAGACCAAACATTCATCCCTAATGATCACACTGCCTGTGTCTACCAGGACATCATTAATTTAATCTCATTTACAGGCACTTCCTTGCTTTTGTATGCAATGCCCTACAACAAACATTAACTGAAAAATCAAAAAGCTAAAACTTAAAAACTTTACATATTAGAAAAGGAAGTTATATGCATCAAAAGCCAATGTTTATATTCTTAAATCTCTAGTGTACGTGCAGGTACTGTTTTTTCAGGTATAAGTAACCTATTAAGTGGATGAGAGCCTTTGCTACCACTCAGGTGCCCTAAGAGCCAGCTATCCTCCCTTGTGCCAGAGTCTAGGGGAATTGTGCCAGATATGCTCTCTCCACTAACCCTCCACACCTTCTAAAACTCTCCACTTGGACCAGGAAGAATGAAAGGTTAAACTACTCCTAATCTTTAAACTTTCACCACCAGATCCATTATTAGCAAAGTGTATGAAAAATGGTCTTTATCCCCAAAGACTGCAGTGGAAGACCCAGGTTCTCCAGTTACTTGCTACATGACCACCCTAACTGAAGGATCAACAGCAAGGACTGTAATGCAGCAGAACCCGGAGGACGACTTAGGCAAACAAATACCATCCCAGGTAAGTGAACAAGCTCCTGGTCCCCTATGTTAGGAGCATCAAAGGACTAGCAACATACTACCCACATTGCCAAGGCAAATGCCTTTCCCTCAACTGCAATCTCCACTGGAAAGCCCTAAAAACGGAATCATCTCCACTCACCTGTGTATGAAAGACAACTTAAGAGGATCACTGTAAGGAGTGTCAGCAGATCATATGAGAGTCAATCATTTAATGTGTGATATAACAGTCTAACACAGAAATTGGCAAGCTTTTCCTTGCCAATTGGCAAAAGGGTCAGACAGTAAATATTCTGGGGCTTTGCAAGCTGCAAAGTCTATGTTACAATACTATTCAACTAAAAGCAGTCACAAACAATAATTAAATAAATGCTCATGGCTATGTCCCAGTGAAACTACTTACAGGAGAAGGCTGGACTTAACTTACAGGCCATAGTTTGCCAACCCCTGCTCTAAGATATGATCAAGGTCTGACGATGACCTAGACAAAGTTTCAAACTGTTTTTGTTTTTTGTTTTGATTTCTGACTAGGTTATCCAACCAATGTTCAAAATAACATGGTCATTTCCTATATCAACGATGAAATTCTGAAAGCAACTCATACCTGATTTCAAAATTCCATTCCTCCTCAACATAAATTCTGACATCACTATCTAATCCTTCAATGACGGTGCATGGCTCTGAACTAAACTGATGCTTTCCTGGCTGAAAAGATGCAATGCATATACACGAATACCTCAGTTTCAGACCAGAGCAATAAAGTGAGTAGAGCAGTAAAATAAATTGTAATGTTTCCTGGTAGAGGTTCTTACCTTCAATTTGTAAAAAATGCAACATCTGCGAAGCACAGTAAAGAGAAGTGTAATAAAATGAGGTGTGCCTGTACCCAGTGAATATATTCTCTGTGATAATACTCTTATGAGTAAGATTCAAATGACTGACTAAATGATTCTTCCTTTAAACAACTGATAGTCAATTTATTAAAAACGTTGACTTAAGTATCTGCAATGGTGACTTCAACCTCCACACCTGGCTCAATACTGATGGATGTAACCTGCTCAACAATCTCAGAAGGGCTGTGCAAGTCAATGAGTCTCTTGTGAATCCTCATCTGAAATGGATCCCAAGTCTTAGAACCCTCCCCACAGGGAGTTTTTCTTGTAGTGATTCTCAGAGTCCTGGCAGGCATCCGAACTGGTCCTGTCACTTTGAGATCCTTTTCTTTTGTGCCTCTGATCAAGTCAGCACACACCTTCTCCAAAGACTTTATACTGCGGCTGGTTAGAGTAAATCTTATTTGGTGAATTGCCACCTCTGGCTCCATGGATGTCTTTCTGGTATCTTTAAAAGCCATTGCTGCGGCATAGCTTCCTGACTGACTTGTTCCTTGGTGAGAGTGAACAGAAGTGAGTCAGGAACAGGAGTGGGTGGGACAGCACTTTGCTGCAGCTGCAACCATGTCTTCCTCAAAAAGCTACTAAATAACTCTTGACGCACAATGACTGGTTTTTGGTTAGCTAGCTCAAACATAAACTTATAATTCTTCAACTGATACACAATAAGCATTAATACTACATATGTAAATATCATCTTAGTAGGTTCTCTAGATCTGTATTTCTTAGTCATAAAATTTCATTTGTTACATGTATATTTTAATTATGCTTTTCCAACTAGAGACATAAAGCTAATATTGCCAGGTATAGAAAATAGCCACTTAGTATGGTATAAACACAAATTTCATTGGCATATAGAAAAAATTTTAATTAGAACAGTGATTCTCAGTGAGCTTGCCACATGTTGGAATCCCATAGAGAGTTAAAAAGAAAAAGAAAAAAAGAAAAAAAGGATGCCTGAGTCCCACCTATCAGAGATTCTGGTTTAATTGGTCTGGAATGTGTAATCACTATTCTGAAGTGATTCTAATGAGCCACTGATTTAGAGTCTGTTGTAGGTCCACAGCCCTTACTGAGGTACACAAATACACAAATAAAATACTAGCTGAGAAAATTCATATAATTCCATTTTGAGCCTTATTGTGAAGAGGCAAATGATGCTAACAGTTACCAATGCCACAACTTCTGTACAGAAAACATTTTCACCCTCTGCTGTAGCTTATCTACATAGTTTGGGTCCACTGCTTGCTTTTAAAAAAGTATGTGTTTTAGAAAACAATAACCTTAATTTTTTAAACAACCAATTTTAATTTGAAAGATAAAATTGAAAAAAATGTAAGTGTACAGGGAAAAACTGATTACTGACTTGTTTCTTAAGTTTTGAAACTTATCTGCCACTAATGACACAGGTGATCTTTAACAAATTTTCTAACTTCCATGACATTGTTTCCACACCCGTAATGATTATATTAGGGTTTTTTTAAGTTATACATTTTTAACTTTGCCACTGCCTTTTAATATCACTGTTTTGGCATGTCATATGAAGTGAACTCCCATGACTTCAGTATATGGTTGTACTCATGACTGTTATTCATTACAGCAAAAGAACACAGAACAAAATCAGCAAAGGTTTTGAAAAAATACATGGGGCAAAGTCTGAGGAAAACCAGGCACAAAGGTCATCTCCAATGGAGTTACACTGGAGATACTTAATTCCCCCACAAAGCTGTGACAGTCTGTGTTAGAGACTCAATGACCATGGTGTTTAATGGGAGGTTGTTAGTGTAGGTAGCCTTTCACTGGTATGTATCCAAATTCCAGATTCCATGAAGGAAAGCAGTGTTCAACATAAACCATACTGTTTGTACAGCTTAAATGAGCCACTTCCATCAAGTAATGACAGGAACCCTTCTAAAATCCAAGTTTCCAGATGCTAGACAAAGGGCAATTTTGCAAGCAGGCTTTCTAGAAATAAAAGTTTAATCCTACTGTGTTAACGTATTTTGTATAGCTCCAAAACCACCAGAGGATCTAATGATGTTAGAAAAAGCACTGAAAACAGAGTCTAAAAACCTATCTGATACACTTATTTAATCTTAGATTTGGAGAAGAGAAAGTATACTAAAAAAATAACCTACCCCACCTGCCCTGACCCCTGACCTCTAAATATGCCAGATTCAAACAGTTGTATGGACAGTTTTCTTCAAAACTTTAAGGATCACATAATTCCAATGTTAACCTATTCCTGTGCACAAGGGAAAAAGTAAAGTTTTCTGCTCCTTCTTATGAAGGCACTATAACCCTAACACAAAGACCATAATCACACACTCAAAAAGCAGTATAAGTGAAAAAAAAATAATCCTATGTAAACTATTGGGAGATGGGATTAAGCAAAAGGAATCATGACAAAGTAGGTCAATTCCAAAAGGATGAAGAGTATTAGGGAAAATATTTGTCATCTAATTAAAAAGTCAAAGAAGAAAAAAGTCATGTAAATAATACAATAATAGCTAAAACACCTTTTAATGCAATCATTTAGTTTACTTTCAAATGTTTTTAACTGAACAGAAATAAAAGGATCCATCCTTTATTTGATACCTACATACACAGCCTAACTGTAACAGATGTGAGCAACTAGTTAATAATTAGGCACTAGAAACATTCCTAGAAAGTTCAGAAATAAGGTAAGGGTGTCTACTCTTATCATAATTTTCAAGAACAAAATGTTAAGTGAAATAAGTCAATCAAAAAAGGCTAAGAACTATATGATTTCACTCATATGTGGGATATAAAACTGAAACTCAGAGACGCAGACAAAAAGAGTATGGTGGTTACCAGATGGAAGGGAGTGAGGAAATGGCAGAGGGTAAGCAGGGCCAAATACATGCTGACAGAAGATGACCTACCATAACTATGGGTGGTGAGTACACAATGCAACATACAGATCATGTATCATATTAATGTACACTTGAAATCTATAGGACCCTATTAACCAATGTCACGCTGATAACTTAAAAAAAAAAACACACACACAATGCAATAAAGAAAACCAAGTTAAAGCTAAATGGATGATGAAACAAAGAAACAAAATAATCACTATTGCTGATAATCTGATTGCCCCATAAAATATCCATGAAAATCAACTGAAGAGGTATCAGAGAAAATAAGGGAGGCTAACTAAGCTGCCACACAAAATTATTACATGAAAATGTATGAAATCTTTCCATGCCAAAACAACCATCTAGAAAATGAGGGGGAAAAAACTGCAATTTATAATTGGAAAACACACACAACACACAGAAATAAACTCACAGAATGTGTAAAGGAAATTATAAAACTCTACTGAGGAATTTAAGAAAAACAAATGTATATACATTATTTAGATAGAAAGATACAATGTTGCAGAGACCAAACACCTCTAAATCACTACATAAAAAGCATATTTAGTATTTTATTGTACTTTATACTGTGAACAAAAACAACAGTAACAGCGAAATTTAGCCAAACATTCTTGGTAGGAATACAATTAAAAACCAGTAATTTGACAAACGGGTACACATATTAGAAAAACTGAGAATGAGTGACAATTTTATATATTTTTTTAAAATCATGTTTATTCTATTACAGTTGTCTCAATTCCACCCCACCTTTGCCCTCCTTCACCCATCCCACTCCCCCACCCCAAAAGTCAATTCCCAGAGTGATGTTCATGTCCATGGGTCATTCATACATGTTTTGTCTAGTCCCTTCTCCTCCTTTCTACCACTGTCCTCCTTCCCCAACCCCTCTGGTCACTTTCAGTCTGCTCCATGTTTCCACGCCTGTTGTTTATTTTCTTGAATAGATTCCACTTATAGGTGAGATCATATGGTACTTGTCTTTTACCGACTGGCTTGTTTCACTTAGCAAAATATTCTCCAGTTCCATCATCCATTTTGTCGCAGAAGATAGGAGTTCCTTCTCTCTTTTTATTAAAAATGCAGATTGATTTTACTTATTTATTTTTTTAAATGTAAAGATCCATTATAAAATATTAAAAAATTCAAATCCATTATAAAGTCTCAGCAATTAAAACAACATGACACCAGCACAGAAATACTCAAGTAGATCAATGAAATGAAATGAGCATTCTAAAACAAATGTATATATCTGTCTAACAAATGTAATATATGATTGAATTGTTATTTCAAATCAATGGGAAAAGCAAGGCTTATTCAACAAATAAGGTGCATGAACCACTATTACTTGAGATAAAACAAATATGGAGCCCTATTTCACACATTCTACAAAAAATATTCAGGTGAGTTAAAAATCAGTATGTAAAATCTAAGGGGTTGTAGGAGAAAATACAAAATAATATTTACCTTACCCTGAAGTAAACCATTCAAACCCAGAAGCTGTAAAATAAAATACTGACAATATGACTATATTAAACATTTAAGACTACACAGTAATATACATATAAAAAAAGTTAAGGGACAAATAATAGAATAGGAATGCATTTGCAACACATCTAAAAAAGGGTTAACAGTTTTTCTTTTAGGGAAAAAATTCTACAACCATTTAATCAAAAAATGGATAAAGAATACCAAAAAGCCATTTAAAGCTTTTAAAAATAATAGAATTAGGCAAGAAATATACAAAACAGGTTTAGTTTCAACAAATAATAAAGAAGCAATTAAAATAACACGTCATTGTCACAATCAGATTAATAAGGATTAAAAATATTGGTAACATCAAGTACGGGTGACTGTGATAGGACCCGGGTATGCATAGGCTCTTTCTCTTCATCTTCTTAAAGCAGTCCCTTTAGCATATCTTGCAACGCTGGTTCAGTGGAGGTGTACTCTTTTAGCCTTCTTTTGTCTAGGAAACTCCTTATTTCGCCTTCCATTTGAATTGAGAGCCTTGCTGGGTAGCGTGGTCTTGGTTGCAGGCCTTTGCTTTTCATGACTTGGAATATTTCTTGCCATTCCCTTCTGGCTCGTAATGTTTCTGCGGAGAAGTCAGCTGCTAGCCGTATCAGGGCTCCCTTGTATGTTACTACCTGTTTCTCCCTTGCTGCCTTTAGGATTCTCTGTTTGTGTTTGATATTTGCCATTTTAATGATGATGTGTCGTGGAGTGGGCCTCACTGGGTTCCTCTTGAATGGGACCCTCTCTGCTTCCTGGGCTTGTGTGACTTCTTCTGTCCTCAGTTTAGGGAAGTTTTCCATCATTACTTTTTCAAACAGGTTCTCTATCCCTTGCTCCTCTTCTTCTCCCTCTGGTATCCCTACTATACGGATGTTATTACGTTTCAGGTTGTCCTGCATTTCCCTAACTGCCTCTTCATTGTTTTTGAGTCTTTTTAAAATTTTCTTGGTATTTCTGGGAGCCTTGACTACCTTATCCTCCAGCTTGTTGATTCGATCCTCTGCTTCACCCAGCCTACTTTTGATTCCTTCTACTGTGTTCTTCAATTCAGAAATTGTATTCTTCATTTCCTCTTGCCTCTTATTGACAGTTTCTATATCCTTTTTCATGCTGATACAGTTTGCACTAAGTTCCTCGTCATTTCCCTGTAGTTTTTAGTAATTCTCTCTGAGCTCACTGAGCTCAATGAGCTTCCTTAGAACCACTTTTGGAACTCAATATCTGATAATCTACTTGCCTCTATTTCATTTGGTTCTCTCTCTGGGGATTCCTCCTTTCCCTTCAACTGGGGGGTGTTTCTTTGTCTTCCCATTATTTGTGAGACTCTTCCTTTTTTGCTTCTGCTTCTTAAATTGGTCTGTCTTGATTTCCTGACTTTGTGGTGTGAACTTCTTGGTAGGAGACTGCTGTTTTTTCTTTCTGGATCTGCCTCTGATTATGTCAGATGTTGACCCTGACATTAGGTAGACTGTTCGAGACTTCCAGAAATCTACTGTCGTTGGCTGTCACGTTCAGTTGTTAATCTAGTCACTCTGCGCTGAGCAGTCAGGCTTAGGCACCACAGGGCAGGGCAGAGTCCCTCCTGAGGGTGGGGTTATCGGGCCCTCTCACGCTGCTGCTGCTCAGGGGAGTGGTCTGCCTGAGCCAGATGGCTGCTGCCGTATGGGGGAGGAGTCAGCATTGGGATCTCCCTGGCTTCTCTCGCCACTCTCTCTCCAAAGTCTCCATCTCTAGTCTCTCCTCAAGTGTCTCTAAACCACTCTGTAACCCGTTCAGCCAAGGACCTACTATCTGTGGCTGCCACTCTATACTCAGCAATCAGGTTTTAGCACCACCAGGCCTGGGCAGAGTCCCTTCTGGAGGCAGGGCTACTGTGTCCTCTCACGCTGTTAGCGCTCACAGAGTGGTCTGCCTAAGCAAGATGGCTGCTGCATGGGCAAGACGTCCACACCGGGATCCCACTGTCTTCTCTTTCAGTTCTCTCCCAAAGCCTCCTTCCCTAGTCTCTCCTCCTTCGATGACTCTAGACCACTCTGTCCCACCTTTGCCAGAGACCAGGGTAAATGGCTGCAAATAAAAATTTATGCATTGGCCCTTTAAAGACTCTTTGCATCCCCAGTCACCTGTCTTTGGCAGAGAGCAACCCTGCTGCTTTTCACAACTGGTTGCCATCTGTGTACTTTTTGGGCTCTGGTGCTGTAGTCTGGAGATCCCCACCTGTGGTTTAGACCCTCCTCTTCTCAGGGGGACCCAACTGGCTGTTTCAATATCCCTCTGGGGTTGCCACCTGCGGGCGCCCCGCCTGGCTTCTCAAGTCTCTATCACACTCCTTTCCCCTAAGTTTCTGCTAAAGCTGATTCTTCCATCTTTTGAGGTTATACGGCTCCTCTCTTGCTATTGTTCAGTAGTTTGTTCCAGGTGATTTCTCCACAATTTAGTTGTAATTCCAGATTGGTCCTGGGAGGAGGTCAGTGTGACTTCCATTCACTCCTTCACCATCTTGATTTCTCTCAAGAATTTTATATTTATCAAGAGGGTTTTTCAAGCTGATACAGTTCTAATTAATTAATACGAGAATTAAGTAACCCTTATCAGAATCACAACAGAGTTTTAAAGTAAACTGGGATAAAAGAGTTCATATAGAAGAATAAGTGATTTGGTGTATACTCAAAAAAAAATGATAAAAGAGGCCAGCTTACTAGATGAGCAAGTAAATCATAGATTAGAGCAATTAAAACAATGTTATGTTCCAGATACAGATCACTGGAACATATTAGTGCAGAAACATACCCAGGTACACATAGGAAGTTAGTATACATATAAATGTAGCATTTCAATTCAGTGAGAGAAAATGTGAATTTTTTCCAATAAAAGTTATGACTAGCCATTTTGAAAAAAGCTGGATATTCACACAAGAGCACACAAATACATAAGGATGCCAACTTCAGCAGTTCCTGTAACAGTAAAAAACTGGAAAAAACTTAAATGTCCATTTAAAGGGAACTGGGTAAATATGGTAAGTCTATACAATGAAATATTATACAATGGTTTTTAAAAGAATGAAGTTAGATACTAATGACATTAAAAATCTAAATATATGTAATTGTATGTACAAAAAGGCAAGCTGTAAAACAGTATCATAGTACGATCCTATTTTTTAATAAATAAAAAGCTAACATTGAACTGTTAACAAGGGTTTAACCCAATGGATCAGGGTTGTGGGAAACAAATTTTACATAATGCACTACATATTTCTGTAATGTTTAAAATTTTTATAACAAGCCCATTTTTGTAATAAAACTATATACAAATATTTCAATAACTTTGGCCACTAAAATTACAAAATAGTTTGTGTATCACACAGCAAGGGATTTAATCTGCCACAACCAGCAGTACCTGATTTAGTGACTAAGGATAGTTAGCAGAGGGACTATATATTATCTCTACAGATAAAAACACTTAATCAACAACCTGAAGGCCAAGACAAAAAGTTCATAACACTAAGACAGACAAAAAGTAATAAATATCAAACACTTGGGTAGCATGACCTACTAGGACACTCCCTCTGATATATCCCGACTAAAGATCTTCACCTTAGGGGTTTTCAGTATGACTTTTTTCTAAACTTAAGGCATATTTTCTCAGATGCATATAAAATACTCTGAGATTTGCTCCTGTTGACAGTCCCAGAGACCAAAACCTGCTGACATTCACAGGACAGGGCAGGAGTAATTTATTCACTTAAACTACTCGTTCAAGGTTGGAGGAAGGAAAAAGAGTAGGAAGGCAGGGGAAACAGGGACTTAGTCTAAGGGAGGGCAGGGACCCCTCAACCCAGAAATGATGCTATTCAGCATATCACACACATTATTAGTCAAGGATTCTGGGACTTCATATTTACCAGGTATGATGGTATGGAAACTACACAATGGTTTTTTGCTTTTGCTTTTGTTTTTGTTTTTTTGGTGCTTGGTTAACTTAATATGAATTCAAATAAATCAAAAAAATTTAAAGATTAAAACAGCAGTATGAAAATTCTTAGGGTTAGTGATTTATTACTCAATAAGAAACCCATGCCCCTTTGTTCTAACCAAAAATAATAAACAATGTCCATTAGTAAACTGAGAACACCATATGTAATTCATAATGTTGTAATGCTACAATTGCCTCTTAAGGAGTTTGAAAAAAACAAGTCGACTTAAATATCAATTTCTTTCTTTAATACTCACTTCCAGTAGAACTGTTTACAAATTTTTCTTTAACAAAGGTTTATTACATTTTTTAGAATTAAAGTTTATTTTCCAGAGTTTAATCAGCAAATAGACAAAGAACAAAGTTCCACCAGGTAGCGATGCCAATGAGTCCTTGAATGCTGTATAAATCTCCCCTGGGAAGCCCTCCCCATCCTGCAAATTTCCTGACTGAAAGGCTTTTATGGGAGAAAAGACCTTCTGCTCTTTAATTGCAAAATATAAATGATCTTTCTCTTGAGGAAAGAGATGGCATTTACAAGCATATGGTTCAGCAATTTCTTTCTGCTCTTGGTACCCATGTGGTGTGAAATTTTAAGTGGTATTCTTTTAAGTTTAAATGAATATCATTTGGGGAGATAAATGATGTCCTGTCTGCATCTTAAACACACTAAAAAAAAAAAAAAAGAAAATCACATCCTACTTTCTCATGGGAAGGATACCTCACTTCTTTTGATATATACTCTATCCATGCCATCCAAAAGTTTGAATAAATAGGGTTGAACGACCATACTGGTACATAACCTTGGTTCTGCTACTCTGAAAATGCAATCTAAACTCTGCAGAGGAGTAATAACACCCAGGCAGTAAAGTGCTACAGTGAAAAACATGACTGAACTCCATGGGCATTTTCTATTCAGGATTCCTGAAATGTCTTTCTCTGGGAAAGAGTAAATGATTTCCAACATCAGTCCAGCTCCAAATTCTTGTCAATCTATGATTTTATAGATATGCTTAGCTTAGAACACTAACAAACTATACTGTAACAAAAATATTTGACAAAATTATTTTATTAAGAGTATATCTAACTCCATTTAGCAATTACCACATTGATTCTCCAATTCTCTGCCACGGGACAAACTAGTTTCTGAATCTGTATATAATTCACTTGATAAAAGATTTATTGAGCTCCTACAACACATGCCCAGTGCTACATGACAGAAACACAAAGATTAATATGATAAAGTCGCTACCTTTGAAGAACTCACTGTTTACTAAAGAAGGTAAGACAAGATAACAAATAATGTCTACAACTAGCAGACCATAATTTTATGATTTTTAGAAAGTCAAATATAGTTACCTTCCATAATTATGCCAAAATGACTACGGCTATGCCAAACAAATGATTAAATGGATAGGAGCTCAAAAAATTATCTTTTATACTCTTGTATCAGAATGCGCAAATATTGAAGTAATTGCCTATATAAATAAATTGCTTTCCAAAATGAGGTGCTCACATTCCAGGGAGAGTGCAATACAAACCATAGAAACTTGGAAGGAAAACCTCAACACTTCTACTAATATGTATTTTTAACCTAGAAAAAGGAGAAAAATTAATCTTTAGTAATATTTAATATGTGATGGACACTGCTTTTCTCTCTTGATCTACATGTCAAAAACTTGTCTCATAAGATAAGTACGTGTTGTGAGAGAAGAGTGGGAATTCCACAAAATTGGCTAGGATGGAGGTAGTGTCTTCATTTGCTTAAGGGAAGTATCAGGTTTACCTGTGTGCTTGCTTATGTGAATTTTCCAAATGTTATCTAGTTTTAATTAAATTAGCACTCACAAAAATGACAAGTGGATTAAAAAAGGTTCTTGCATGGAAACCACTGACTGACTGAAGATAATGTATCCCACCATAAGCAAACAAAAAAAATGACTGTTATGACAACACTACTAGTAATTGGATTTTAAAGGTGACCCTGTCATAAGTCCTAGAGATCTACTGCAGAGAGTACAGTGAATACAGACAACATTATTGTATTATGTATAATCATCAAAACTGCAAAGAGACTACAGCTTTATTCTAACCACTAATAAGCAATGATAATTATGTAATAGAAGTACTAATTATCACTACAATGACAATATTATAATATATAAATGTATCAAATTAACATGTACATCTTTAACATTTACACAATGCTACATGTTCAATATATTTCAATTAAAAAGTGACCACCCCAAATTTGAAATAATCAAGATCATTTGAAACATACACTATTATTAGCAATGAACATTCATACAAAAGGAATTAAAACATGTGCAACATATAAATATTGGTTGAAATGTTTTAACCCAAAAATAAGCTTTAAAAAGTTACAATCTAGTAGAAAATAAACCATTTTGCAGTAGGGACACAGAAAGTACTTCTCACCTAGTAATAAGGGTTACTATTCATTGAGAATTTACTATAAGGTAGGCAGAGCGCTAAGCATCTTATACACAACATCTTATCTGGATTAGGTAAGGTACCGTTTTTTATCCCAATTTACAGATAAGAAATGGAAACACAAACAAAATTAGGCAATTGTCCAAGGCCACAGACAATAAATAGTAGATTCAAACCAAGGTCTGTCAAGGTCCTGAACTTAGGAGAATTATATTGTAGCAACATGGAAGAAGTCAGAAATGTTTCTGACTCAGATTCCTAGGCCTATCAATTGGCTCCTTAGCCCAGCAGTTCTCAAACTTCTTTAACTACACCCTACTTAAACCAGGGAAAATAGGTCATAGGTGATATGAATAAAGTGTCATTTTTCAAGTCAATGTTTGGAGAATACATATACATCTGCTTCTAATATGGGGAAAAAAGTCATTTTAACTGCAATTTAAACTCTAGGAAATGAAAAATTACAGACCAAGAATATTGTTAATATGCATCAATATACATTACATGGTTAACTGAACAATCTACAACAAATTAAATTGATAATGATAAGGCTAACCAGTAATTTATAAAAAAAAGAAAAAACTGAAAAACACAACCAACTCAGCATACACTGATAATATGTATCTCACCAAAAATGTAAATTCTACCTTATGTACATTCACACGTGGAATTGGAGTTTTGCAATGTTGCTGCAGACTGCATAGTAGCCAAACTTCTCAGTAGAACATTACGTCAGAATCCTTTATAAACTCTAGTATAATGCTGTTGTGAATTTATGAATGCTACATTTTGCATAATGTTAATGCTTTACTTGATTGGCTATTAGTAAGTTGCCAAAGGATATATATAAATGATATACTATGAGATCACCTGACATTTGCCAATATTATTTTTATCAGGGCCCACCAGTGGCCTTAAGCCATCTTTTGAAACATGTTCTCCTAGACAAGGCAATGCCCCTGGCTCAGTTTGGCAATAATATCTAATTCTGTGGTAGCTGAGAGAAGCTACTCTACTTATTCAGTCACAAAATATCGAAGATTTGCAAGGCAAAAACAGCCCAATATATAATTTGCATTCTTATTTTTATTTTCTGTTAAATTCAAGCCTTCTTCAGTTTTTCTGAAGCCAATCTCTATTAAAACAATTTTCCCAAAATAACTGCAAACAAAAGCATTCAAATCAGAACACAATAAATAACAAATTACCCAAGTGAGTTTCATTTATTTTGTTTTCAAGTTTCCCCAAATACTGATGCTTGTTTCTGCTTCTTTCTTCCTTGCAAAGTACCTTGTTGAGCTCATGCTTCAGAAAGAGACAAGGTACCAAAGAATTATCATCGGATTTTATTAACTGAAGTTACAAATGTTTACCCGAAGACCTATGTTATCCAGCCACCAACCTTCTCTCAGTCTCTCAGCCCAGGTTTATTCCACTATGTATCTCCCTAAAGGCAACCAACCACCTATAAGATGGGATGACTTCTGAAAATAAGGAGTCACAGACTGCAACTCGAAGAAGTAGCTATCACTTAATAGATCTTAGAGTTTATAAGTATCCTTTTTCAGGTTCTCAGCCTTTTTTGGTCCCAAGCAATTGAAAACTGCATGAACTGTTTACTGAAACAAACAAACAAAAAAATGCACCTAGAACCAAAAAACAATGAAAAAAATCATGATAAAAACAGGTGTTCTTAGTTGTAATGATACTTGAAAATACAGGACAAGCCATTTCTGTTTAATTTCTTCAGTGGCAACTTATAGGTCTGCAATAGTCTTGCCTAGATTTAAATTATATGATATTTTCCTAATTAATAAAGGTTATTACAACATGAACTCCCATTAAAGTAGTGGAATCATCAATTGCAACAATTTAATTTCTGTGTAGCAAAGCTACTGTGAACATTTGCATTATTGTCTCTGTAAGGAAATTGGCTTTTCATTTGTAGATGTTATAAAAATGTTCTACTGTGCATACTTTGATGCAGTTTGTTAAACTCCTATATCTTGGCTATTTCTGTGAAATAGTGAAATTAAAAAAGAAGACCAACTCTGAAAAATCAGTCCACCTAAAATCTTGATTTATAAGTTTATTTGTTGCCATCCTAGAACATAACCTAAAAGAAATGTTCACAAATTATACTAGTCTTCCTTTTGTTCCTTTTTTCTCCTTTATAATTTTTCCTTTAGTTTTATAAAAATTGTCTTTTAAGATTTTATTTTTTTTATTTTTTAGAGAGGGGAAGCAAGGGAGAAAGAAAGGGAGAGAAACATCAATGTAAGAGAGAAACATTGATCGGATGCCCCTTGAACACGCACCAATCAGGGACCAAACCCGCAGCACAGGCATATGCCCTGACCAGGAGTCAAGCCAGCAACCTTCCACTTTGTGGGATGACACCCAACCAACTGAGCCACACCTGCCAAGAGGAACACTGTCTTAATTCCTCCAACACACTATTCTCTACTCCGATGGAAAAACGAAAAGAATAAAATATTCAAAGATAATTATCCTCATGTAGTTTAGGAGTTACTGTCCAAAACCACACCCACTGATCCAAATCTATAGGTAGAGCCAAGATTATAGCCAAATCCAAAGTGTATACTTAAGAATAGGCAAATGAAAGGAAACAGTGGCCTTAAAATGACACACTTAAACCAGTAGGATTTAATTGATATCTCCAGAGCATTTAACCCCAAAGCAGTAGAATATACATTCTTGTTAAATGCACGTGGAAATTTAGTTAGGACAGAAAACAAGTCTTAATAAATTTAAGAAGACTGAAATCATATCAAGCATCTTCTGTGATCATAATGTCATGAAACTAGAAATCAATCACAAGGAAAAAAACTGAAAAAACAAAGACATGGAAGCTAAATAACATACTACTAAACACTGAGTAAGTTAACAATGAGATCAAGGAAGAAATCAAAAGAGACCTTGAAAAAAATGAAAATGAAAACACAACAACCCAAAGCCTATGGGACACAGTGAGAACAGTCCCTAAGAGTGAAATTCACACAATTACAGTTCTGCCTCAAGAAACAAGAAAAATCTCAGAAAACAACCTAACTTTACACTTAAAGGAACCAGAACAAGAAAAACAAAGACCAAAGTGAGTAGAAGAAAGAAAATAATAAAGATCAGAGAAGAAATAAAAGAAACAGAGTCAAAAAAAAAAAAATGCAAAAGACCAATGAAACCAAGGGCTGGTTCTCTGAAAAGATAAACAAGTATGACAAACCTTTAACCAGACTCACCAAGAAAAAACGAGGACCCAAATAAATAAAATCAGAAATAAAAAGAGAAGTAGCAATTGACAATACAGAAATACAAAGGATTGTAAGAAAATATTATGAACTGCAAGAAATGGATAAATTCCTAGAAACATACAATCTTCCAAAACTGCATCAGACACAGAAAACTTGAATAGCCTTACTACACTTAATGAAATTGAAGCAGTAATCAAAAAACTCCCAACAAATAAAACTCCGCGACAGGATGGTTTCACAGGTGAATTTTACTGAACATACCAGAACTAAGACCTATCCTCAAACTATTCAAAAAATTTCAAGACTCCCATGCTCACTTTATGAGGCCAGCATTATTATCCTAATCCCAAAAGCAAATAAAGACACGCAAACAAAGAAAATTATAGGCCAATATCCTTAATCAGCAGAGATGTTAAAATTCTCAAAGACTATTAGCAAACTGGATCCAGCAATACATTAAAAAAATCATACACCATGACCAAGTAAGACTTTTTCTGGGAATGCAAAGTTCATACCATATCCACAAATCATTAAACATGATATGCAACATAAACAAAATGAAGGATAAAAATCAAATGATCATATCAGGAGATTCAGAAAAAGCATCTGATAAAATCCAGCACCCTTTATGATTAAAACTCTCAGCAAAGTGGGAATAGATGGAATATAACATCAACATAACAAAGGCCATATGTGATGAACCCACAGGCAACATCATACTCAATGGGCAGAAACTAAAAGCATTTCCTTTAAGTTTAGGAACAAGACAGGGAGGTCCACTTTCACCATCTTACACAACATAATACTGGAAGTCCTGGCCATGGCAATCAGACAAGAAGAAGAAATAAAAGACATTCAAATTGGAAAGGAAGAAGTAAAACTGTCGTTATCTGCAGATGAAATGATACTGTATTATATAGAGATCCCTAAAGATTCCACAAAAAAATTATTAGAACTCTGTACAGTAGCACCATACAAAATAAATATCCAGATCACTTCTGGATATGCACCAAGCATTTCCATACACCAATAATGAACTATCAGAGGGAAATTAAGAAAATCATCCCACTTACAATTGCATCAAAAAAAGTAAAATACAATACCTAGGAATAAATTTAACCAAGGATGTAAAAGACCTGTACTCAAAAAACTGTAAGACATTGAAGAAAGAAATTAAAGAAGATACAAATAAATAAAGCATATGAGGGCTATCTAGAAAAAGTTCAACCCTTGTTATATAATGAGAACAGTTTGTGAGACATCAGTGTCACCTGGCAACCAAGTAGAGTGGACTTAATGTACATGCGTGAACAATGATGGCTTCATTGTACTAGTCAATGGAGGTGACAGAGGCCATTGAGTGAACATGTGTAATATGTGGCCATCACATTCAAAATGACTGAGTAGAGCTACAAATCTGCATCAAATTTTGAGTTAAGCTTCAACACTTCTCTGCAGAAACTACTCAGATAATTCAGAAGACTTTCAGGGATGGTGCAATGAGTGCAGTGTAAAAAGCGTGGCACAAATTCTTCAGAGATGGTCAGGAATTTGTTGAAAGTGATCCCTTCCCTTTCAAAGGTGATTTTAGTTTGTGGAAAAGCCAGAAGTTGCAGGGTACCAAATCTGGGCTGTAGTGGGACTGAGTCACTGGGGTGATTGATTTGATGTTTCACCAAAAGACTCTGCACAAGAAGTGATGCATGAGAGGGCGCATTGCAGTGATGAAGTTGCCAGTCACCAGTTGCCCATAGTTGTGCCCATCTGAATCATCTGAATAGTTTCTGTGGAGGAATGTTGAAGCTTAACGCAAAATTTGATGCATATTAGTTGCTCTACTCACTCAGTCATTTTTGAATATGATGGCTACAGGCTACACATGTTCACTCAATAGTGTATACCACCCCCACTGACTAGTACAGTGAAGTTATTATTGTTCACACAGCAATCAGACACTCTCCTTGGCTGCCAGGTTACATTGATGTTGCGCAAACCATTCTCATTATATTAACAATGGCTGGACTTTTTCCTGAACTGACCTCATATATGTACCCCTATGTTCACTGTAGCATTATTTACAATAGCCAAGATATGGAAGCAGCCCAAGTGTCCATCAGTAGGTAAGTGGATAAAAAAGTTGTGGTATAGCCCTGACCAGGTGGCTCAGTTAACTGGAGCATCGTCCCATACACAAAAAGGTTGCAGGTTCCATCCCCGGTTAGGGTGCATACAGGAGGCAACTCATCAGTGTTTCTCTCTCATACCAATGTTTCTCTCCCTACCCCTTCCTCTCTCTAAAAATCAATACACATATCCTCAAGTAAGGATTTAAAAAAACCAAACCTGTGGTACATTTACACAATGGAATACTACTCGGCTGAAAAAAAAAAGAGAAGGAAATCTTACCTTTTGCAACAGTATGGCTGGACCTGGAGAGTATTATGCTAAGTGAAATAAGCCAGTCAGAGAAAGACAAATACCATATGATTTCACTTATATTTGAAATCGAATGAATAAAAACAAACAAACAAAATATAAACAGTCTCATAGATAACAAAGAACAGAGGGGAGGGAGTTAGGGACTATGTGAAAAAAGTGAAGGGATTAAGTTAAAAAAAAAAAAAAACCTCACAGACACAGACAACAGTGTGGTGATTACCAGAGGGGAAGGAGGTGGGGGGAGATAGAAGAGGGTAAAGGGGGGATAAATGGTAACAGAAGGAAACATCACTCAGGGTGCTGAACACACAGTACACTATACAGATGATGTATTATAGAATTGCACACTTGAAACCTATATAATTTTATTAACCAATGTCACCCCAATAAATTCAATTTTAAAAAAGAACCAGCAATAGAGTTATCATATAAAAAAAGAATAAGCTAATGAACAGCACATGTCAAATAACTTTCATTTTAGAAACAAAAAACTTAGGCAAAAAGTTCAAGAAGCCCATGTCTCTTAAGAATAAAAAAATGGACTTTCCTTGTAAAACTGTCACCCTTTAATATTTCAAACTTAATCTTACCCCAAATGTTCCACAAACCCCCATGAATCAGCAAAAATTTGGCCTGCCATTCACCCTCTTCTGGTACACACATATAAACTTCACTGACACTGCAGAAGAATAAAATCCATTTAAAAAAAGAGAATAATGTATGTTTCTTTCTCCTGTTTTAGAACAAAAACTCTGAAGGGTAGTGGGTGGGTCTTCTGTATTCTGTGCACTCATATTCCTGAGATGCTACTGAATAACTGATGAGTTTATGATTAGACTGCTATCCTTAGTTTTGAACATTGATGGACCAAATTAAATTCACATCTTCTACAGAATTCTACCTCTTTTATCACGATCACAATATGCATTAAGGCTGATCTCAGTTCCTTAGAATTGCATCAGTTGATTCTTTACCTAAAGTCATAATCTTGATATGTGACCAGCTCAGCTGCAGCATTAACTCGGGATGTCACTGACACAAATTCTCATAGCACATCAAGGAAGATGCTATGACCGTGCCTTCATAAGAGAAGCAAGCCTACAACGCAGGCACCTGAGGAATAAATACACCAACACAAAAAGAGAAATTCTGTTCATACTTTATAAGCAGAATACATCCTCATTTCTAAGAGAAAAAAATAAATTGTGATTAATAAATTTTTAATTTTACTAAAGTTTGATATCATTTAGTTGAAATTCCATCACATTTGACAAATATAAATATCATCAAATATAGCAGAAATGCTGTAATAAACAAATGTCTGCCATCTATTTTTTTTTCCAAGTTTATAAACGAAGAAGCTTATGTTTTACTCAGCCAACAGGATGGCGTCAGCTGCTGATGAGGAAACAAGATTCGAAAGATACTTTCTTTGCTTTGCTACACCCATGGGTAAATCTGAGGTAACCCATACACCCTGTGGATGAGGTGGGTTTTAAATAATGGAAGAAGGTAGCTTTTTAAGGATATTAAATGAAAGATGTTCCATGCAGACAAGACAAGAAGGGCAGAGTCTCGTGGTTCTGTCGGAAAATGTGAGACTGAAAAGGAAGCTTGTTTTGAGTAACAACAGAGAAAAGGGGACAATAATAAACAGTTTGGTAGAGTCTTGCAATATTAAATGTGTCTAAAGTATGAAGTCTCCAAGGGATCAGAGACTGGGAAGTACTCATAGCTCTTCTGGGTAAGATCTAGACAAATCATTTTAAGTCCCTGACACTCAGCTTCTACTTTGGAAAAGGGATGGGATGGAAGAGGTGAAGCTACATTCTGTGGTCCCTTCAAGTTCTAAAACTCATAACTAAATCATAGATGTAGGAAACAATGGTCTCATATACATCTGGCAGTATAAACTGGTTCAGCTTTTTGAAGGTAAGTTTGGCAGAAGCTGTCAAATTTTTAAATATACATTTCCTATATCCCAGCAATTGTGCTTCTAGAAATATAAAAGGTTATTAATTCAACATTGCTCGTAATAGGAAAAAGCGAGGGGGAACTAAATGTCCATCAATATGGCAAGTGGAAAATAAATTATAATGCAGCCATACAGCAGTCACTAATAAGAATGGAACAGATCTGAAAGGTCTGACCTGAACTCTAAAACACAGTGAGTGAAAAGAGCAGGCCTCAGTACAATAGGATCCACTTATGTAAATGTATGTGAATGGTTGCATATATTTAAGAAGGTGCTCAAATATCTACAAAACTAATTAAGCAAATTTATACATGGAAAAAAAGGACTTTAAAGACATACACCACACTGTTAGCAGCAGTAACCTCCAAGGAGGGGAGGGGAGTGAGGGGATAAAAGTGAATGAATGGGAAGTTTTATGTTTAAACTCAATGTACTTCTAAAGTGTTTCCTTTTTTAAAAACAAGAATTGATTTATATTTTATATAAATGATATTTCAAAAACTTTTAAGAAGTGGAAACTTTTAAAAGCGATAAGGTATGTATGTTTATCAAAAGGAGACTTCTTAAAAAAAGGATGAAAACACTAATGTAGATTATCTCTCACACGTTACATTTTACTGAGAAGCAATATGAATAAAAATCAGTGGACATTGATGTGAATAAATTTTTAGTAAATAACAGGTTTTTAGGAGTTAGTGAAAAATAAGCCAAAACACAATTTCCTGGAGAGCAGCTCCCTTGTGTTGCACGAAAACATTAAAAAAAACAAGTATCACACTGAAATGAAATGATCTAAGCATATACTGTAGACAAAAATGTTGGACTCTATGTTGTTCTCAGGAACTAATCTTAAAACTATGAACTATCTATAATCAAATGTTTTCATTATAAAGTTCTCCACCCCCTTAATATTCATCAGGTATGTGTTTTCCTAATTTACACTTTACCAAACAAGGTGATACTCTCACATCATACTTTGTATGTTTCTCATATTTTTCAAATATTTTCAAACTTACAAAACTATTTATTATGTACCTTTCTTGTTTTTTTTTCCAAGTCTCTAGTGATTTATGGTTTTTTCAGTGTAAACTCTGTAAATATTTCAGTGGTATATAAACAAATATGAACAGTATAATCCTGAGAGTCAACATTCCTGTAAAAATCTTTAATGAATCACTAGTCTATTTTTCCATTCACAAAAATATAAAAATCCTGTTGATGTGCTTTTTAGACAGTGCACAGGTTTGCATTTTCAGAACAGAGGAAGGATAGGGTTGTCCATTCTTTCTAAACTTGATGTTACTTAGGATAAGCCTGTGTTGCTCTTTATTAGGGTTAGAACTCATGGGAAGTAAGTGTTTAAGAATGGAAGTTCATGAAGGAAACAATTCAAATAGCTCAGTTCTGAGGATATTTGCTTTGAGCTAATATTCAAATCAACAAACAATTCACAAAGGCTTACTATAAGCGTAGCTCCAGGAAGAAAAAAGTAATAGGCAATGAGTATTGTCCATAAATACAAACTAAAAAAGTTAACTCATCTTGTTCTGTTAACACCTGTAACTTACAGAGCATCAAGCAAATGATCACTACAATTTCCTCTCCAATCTCACCCCCTCCACAATAAACAAAAGATGCCATCCCAAAATCAAGCTATTTATAAGCCTTAGATTTTTTTTTTTTTTTAAGAGGGGAAGGGAGGGAGAAAAAGAGAGTGAGACATAGATGAGAGAGAGAGAGACATCGATCGGTTACCTTCAGCATTCCAGCCAGGGAATGGAGTTCACTCATTCACTCACATCCAACTCACTAAGCTATAAGGGAGAGCGTTAGATTTTTTTTTTTTTTTAACTCTTTTCCATAGAAACAACGTTACAATATCTGGTAACCAACCACAACTGCCTATTTATTCCCAAAATGCCTTAAGGAATGGCTATGGAAACTAACCATTATGGCTCTGGTTATATTTTGGTTGCCTGTTTGTTTTGTTGATTAGGTTCCACTTACAGGTGAGATCACATGGTATTTGTCTTTCACCACCTGGCTTATTTCACTTAGCATAATTGACTTTGAAATAAAGAACAAACTGACAGTAACCAGAGGGGACTCAGGAGAGAAATAATAGGAGAAAATAGGGGAAGGGTTGTCAAGGAACTGGTATAAAGGTCCCCCTATTGGACAAAGCCAAAGGGGAAAGATCAAGGGTGGGAGGCGGGGAGGCGTGGGGCTGGAGTGGGGCGGGGAGTGGCTTGAGCAGGGGTGGAAATGGAGACAGCTGTACTGGAACAATGAAAAAAAACAAAACAAAACTAACCACTATGGGGAAAACCAGTATGGGAAAATGCTGAGTCTCATTTTGGGAAGAAAATAAGATACCTTTATTAGCCTCAGTGTACTTGCCAGTGCTCCCTGGGTCCAGCCCAGGAATTACCACTCTGCCTTCTTATTTGGTTTGTCTCATCTGCAGATTTTCGGCAGGTTCTACTCTCTGGCTCTCTTAGCTGTAGAACTTGGTCAGAACTTTCTATCCACTTCCCTGTCCCTTTGGAGCTGCACTGAGTAAAACAGTAGCCACTCACCACATTTGGTTATTGAAGACTTAAATGTGGCTAGTCCAAACTGAGATGTGCTATAATTGTAAAATACACATGGTAATTTCAAAGACTCAGTAAAATATCTCACGTTTTCATACTGAGTACATGTTGAGAGAATAATATATTAGATATATTGGACTTAATAAAATATTTTTAAATGAATCTTACCTGCCTTTTCTCTTCAGCATGGCTACTAGAAAATTTTGAATTACAAATATGTTTTGCATTTATAGCTCACATTATATTTCCAGTGGACAGCACTGCTTTGAAGACTGTCTTAAGAAAGGCAATAAAGAGTATCCGAAGTCACAATGCCTGAGTTCGAATCTTAGCATTGCCATTTACTACTGTGTAACCTTTTATTTAACCTCTTTCTAAACTTTTGTTTTTCTGTTCTGTAAAATATGGTAATAATAAAAAGCTACCTAAGAGGGCTATGGGTAGAATTAAATGAGGTAAAGTAAAGCAATTACCATGGAGCCTGACTCAATAAATGTGTAATAAATAGTAACCACTACTACCACTACTACAGTAACTATACTACTATTACTGTTCACATGATGAAAAAAATACAGAAACACAAGTGTTTAGAAGGAAAGATGGAGAGAGGGTACAAATACAGGCAGACCAGAGAAAGTGCTCTATTTAAATTCAGAGGGGCAGACCCATTAAGGAATAGGTCCACTGTGTCAATAGGTAAAGAACTAACTCTAGGGGGGCATCAGCTCCGAAAGACACAGTCCATGTGGAGACTTGCATTACTCAATGGCAGCACCTGGGTATTTCCAAGAGATTCTCTTTCCATATAAATACGTCAGTGATAATGTAGAAATACAGAGTAAAGGGCACTGCCACTCCTGTAGCCTGGACTCTGGGAGACATGGGATTGCTGACAAAGTATCAGTAAGTTAGTTCTCCTCTTTGGCTACTAGTAACCACATCTGTAAATGAGAAGAAATGGCTAAAAGTTCTCTGAACTATCTTTCAGCTCTGAATAGTCTTCTCTTCTCTTGCCAAAAGAGCTGCAGAGCAAGAACAGCTACATCAGAGTACCACCATCACCACTATAAAAACACCCAGCTTAAGCACAGACATTGCCTTCCCACTTGTTCAGTCTATAGTGAAAACCAGGAATTTAGAGTTGTTGGCTTTACTAAGACATCACTGGCTTTTCTCATACAACCACAGCTTTTACTACTGGAACTTCTTATATTCCCCTCTCTGGCTAATTCTGCCTCCTTTTTCAAGCCTCAGAATAGACTCCATGCCCTTCAGCAAAAGCCTTCACTGATGTTGCCAATCTATGTCAGGTACCCTTTTATATGTTCTGGAATCAGCTTCTGTGTCCTCTATCACTGCCCCCATTACACTGTACTTGATTTTGTTATTGACTTGACTTGTTGGTAAATAAGCTCCCAAAGGAAAAACAATCATGACACAGTGACTGTAGATATTTAACAAATACTGAATGAACATCTTATTCATCTTTATATTTTCAGAATGTAATATAGTGTCTGGCATTATTAAACCTCAAAATTAACCAAAAGAGCCATATAGATATTAACAGACTTCATTGAATTCCAGATCCCTCTATCTCACTGCTTACTTTACATCTCCACTTGGTTACCTCAAAGGTATTTCAAAACTCACTTCATACTCTCTCTGTTCTCTCTCCCACTAAAAGCCTGTCCTCATGCAATGTGCCCCACCTCAGTGAATCCAGTTATGGAAACTGAAATGACCCCTCCCTTAACCTCACTTCCCATACTTAATCCACCAGCAAGTTGTTTTTTTTTTTATTTTACCTCCTAAATGAGCTCTCAAATCCACTTACTTCTTAGCAACTTCTATGCTACCATTCTAGTCCACACCACCATTATCTCTCACTTGGACCATAACTTAGCTCCTAATTGGTCTCCCTGCTTCCACTACAAACTGTTGTCCACACAGTACTCAGCCTGGGTCTATCAAATTATAAAACTGAAAACTGATTATGAACAGTTTCCCTCTACTCCTCCCTCTACAACTTCCACCTTCACTAAAGCCCTTTACTGACTTCCCCAAGGCTCTTAACATAAAAGAAAAATAAGAAAAACATTTCACTAGGCCTTCAAGAATTGAGGAATCTGGCTCCTGACTCCGGTCATTGTCCTTAACATTCCCTGGCACTTGACAAGTTCCCTTATGTCACTTGGCCTTGGTATAAGTTGTTTGCCTTAATAGGATCACCCTTCCTCTTTTCACCTTCCATCTCCCAGGTGCAACTTAGGTGCAATTTCCTCAGGCAGCCTTCCTTGACCTCGGTCTAGGCAGGGTCCCTTGTCATCTGCACTCATGACTATTGTATTCATTTCCTTCATAGAGTACATCTCTTTGTATTTATACATTTTCCCCACCTTAGAGACCATATCTCAATGCAAACCTTTTGAAAATATAAATCAGATCGGTCATTCTAATTGCTTAAAATCCTTCAATACCTTCCTATCTCACTTTAAATAAAAATCACAACCTTTACCAAAGCTGACAGGAGTCTGCATGAGCTGTCACCCAATCACCTCCTGCAATTCATGCCCTACCTCTCTCTCCTGCACATTCTGCTCCAGCCTTGCTGTTTATTAAACACAGACAAGTTTAACCCTGAACTCATCAGGGTCCTTATAATTGCGTTCCCTCTACCAAAATGTTTTGTTCTCATACTCCACACTACCAGCTACTTTTCAAGTTTCTGCTCCCTGACTACCCTACCTAAAAGGACTCCACCTCACCCTATTTGTAACCCTCTACTCCATTTTATTTTCTTCACTGAACTTATCACCAGAAGATAATCTCCATGAGAGCAAAGACTCTGCCCTGTTCATCTCAGTGCCTAGAAAACGACCTGGCATACAATAGGAACTTGATATGAGTGCTTAGGTACATGGTATGAGTGCTTAAAGTAGCTAGTGAGGACCTGTTTCAAATAAATGAAATCTACTGACATACGCAAGTAATATGAGTATGAAGAAGTGGCTGTAATGGGCAGAATTCCAAGATGTCCCCATGATTTCCACCTCTGGTATAGATGTCCCGTATAATCCCCTCCTCTTTGGTGTGGGAAATACCTGTGAATATGGGATAGTCGCTCATATGATTAGACTACCTTATTTAGCTAATTGAAGATATTTTTCTACTGGTTTTGAATAAGTTACTATGTTGTGAGAGGGCCATGTGGTTGGGCTCTGAGATGACCTCTAGGAGCTAAGAGTGACCCCTGGCTGACAGCCAGCAAGAAAATGAGGATGTCAGGCATATATCATCACAAGAAATAGAATTCTGCCAACCACCAATGAGCTTGGTGGAGGACCCTGAGCCTCAGATGAGACCATAGCCCCTGCAGACACCTTGATTTCAGCCTGGCGAGACCCTCAGCAAACAATACAGCTATACCATTACTATACCTACAAAAACTGTGAGATAATGCAAGACTATTTTTTTAAGTTATAAGTTGGTGATACATTGTTCCACATTAACTAATATGGAATCTAATCCATTAAACTTTAATGTAGAAAACTAATACAATGGCTATCAACCCTATCATACCCAAAGCTCAACTTTTTATAACAAATATCTTGTTACTTCCCCTCACTATTTTGAAATAGAATAGATTTAGAACCTACTAAGCATTTTTTTAAAAATACATTGGCTATAAAAGAAAAATCAAAAGAGAATAATTACTAATAAAATAACATATATCTCAACATTAGAAAACAAAAACTCCCCTATAAATTTTCAAAATGCCCTTTATTTTCAAAAATTATATTCACTGAGAACCTCTCCTTGCCAGGATCAGTGTATCTGAACACAGTGGCTCCAAATTGGGAGAATATTTGATCTAGTATTAACCAAGTATTTGTTAATTTTTTTCCTTTGTATATCACTGTTGTAAAGCATGCACTTAAAGTTTACATTAGCATTATATTTTTATTCTAACCTTTTCCAAAATATACTTAAGAAGGTTTGAAAACTTCATAATTTCCTTTTTCCTTCCTCTTCCTCAATTATTAAGTACTCACTAAGCACATAATACTGTTCCTTGAAATTAAATTTCACAATTAAATATGCTTTTATAGCTTCTATTTCATTTCCAACTCTCATCTTTCAGAGAATCACCATTATCTAGTGGTTCATTATACACACTATAAAATATTTCACCCCAGCTGTGAAGTTGGTCATTGTAAATACGTTTTGTTGCCCTAATCAAGATTTATGATAATATAATAATGTAATTTTTAAAGGCCACATGCCAAAATACTTCCTAAATTAATAAAAATACTTAGCACTTAACCCATAACACACTTTAAAATCATCATGCAATATTGCAGGTAGCTATTTGCCCATGTTCCCAGGGCTAGTAACAATTGATGGAGAGCCTGTCACCAAGTCTATTTACTTGATTTATTTTACAGTAGCCTTCTAAGCCCACATACATAATGAGTACTCACTTTGTGATGGGAAAATAAATTATTTAGCCTGGACAACCTGGCAGTGTTACTATTAAGTTATTAATTCACCAGGGGAAGGGGGTTGTCCTGAATAGTCTTTTTTCATGGCTAAAAAACAACACTATTAGTAAACAGTCACAGATTCCTAAAACCCTAGAGCTAGAAAGGACTTAAGGATCATAATCACGGCCTTTTACAGATATGGAAATTGAGGTTCAAGGTCACAGCCATCAGTGGCAGAACTTGGGATAAGGAAAGATGAGGCTATAGAATCTAAATTTCCTATTCAGAAAATGGGGAAAACCCCACTCCCAAGAGAGTTGCTATAAGGATGAAATAAAATCAAATACAATAAAACACAAGAAATAACATGGTACAAAGCCTGACACTTAACTCCCATTCCATAACTATCATGTTCCTTCCCAGAGTTCCCAACCCCTCCCATCTCTCCCATCACTCTTTTCTTTTTTTTTTTTTTAAGACAAAATATCACTCAGGATGATGCACTTTGGTGATGTTTCCAGACATATATCTATATTGCATCAACAATATATATGTCAGCAAATTATAGTCCCTTTGGGAATAGAAAGGGTCAGTGGGATACTACAGAGGAAGCAGCTGACCTCCAACTCTCAGGAATTGAGTCTATATTCCCCAAAGTGTTCAAGAATTTTCAATTTGTTGAACCAACTCCAAACCAGCTTCCCCAAGAAGAGCTTAGTAGGTTGAGAGCAAGCAGAGCTTAGAGTCAGTTGTTCAACCTTGTGTTTCACACGTAATAACTGGAATACCCAAGATTCACTTTTCCATACTACTTTCTTGGATCTCTCTGTACCATGTGACACTCTTGAACATGCCCTTCTTGAAACTCTACTCCCCTGTCCTCTGTGACACTCCCCTTTCCTGGTTCTCCCTTTACCTCTAATGTGTCTATTCATTCACTACTGTCTCATTTAAGAGTTCTGTTTCCCTGGGCTATCACTTTCTTATGATTTTATTCTCTATCCTCCTGGTTTCAACCACCACCTACTAACTTCCAACTCTATCACTAGGCCAGATCTCTCCTCTGAATTTCAGATTCATATGCCTGCAATATGATTCCACTGCCAAGTCCCCACTGGCACCTGAAATCAACATATTCAACACCAAACTAATCTTCATTTAATATATATTTTTTCCAGTGTCCTTCATTTTAATATGAAGGATCACTACACAGTAACCCATGCTAAAAACCTGTTAAATCTCCATTGACCACTTCCTCTCCCTGATCCCACCCTATCTATTCAATGTTAGATCTTCTCATTTAATCTCCTAAATATTCTTATAATTCAACACTCTTATATGCTCTAATAACTTGTATTCTACTTCAGGTTTCAAATATATCTCCCAGACTACCTCAACAGCTTCTCAACTATCTTCCTGCCTCCCATTTTGTCCCCAATTCCATCTCCAATCAGCTTGCAGAATAATCAATCTAAAATGAAGATATCATTGTTTGATTCCCCTGCTTCACCCTTTTTTTTAAATGAAGCTCAAATTAAAAGGTTCTGGAAGATCTAAGATGGTGGAAGAGTAAGTTGAAAGCTAAACTTCCTCCCAGGACCAATCTGGAATTACAACTAAATTGTAGAAAGATCATCTTGAATAACCAACTGAGCAGTAGCTAGAGAGAAGCCTTACAACCATGGACAGAGAGAAGAAAACACTACAGTACAACATGACGGGTAGGGAGTTTGGAGAAGACACAAGAGAGCTGCTTGGGTTCCCATGGGTGGCAGCTGAAGTGCTAGAGGGGTATTTCAGTGGCTGGGAGCATTCCCCTTGAGAAATGTGGGGTCTAAACTCCAAGCTGGACTCACCAGCCTACAGGATCACAGCCAGAATGGAACCCAGATAAATCCAGCTGGGAAAAGCAGCAGGGGTTCTGTCAGCCAGGGGGAGACTGCTGGAGATGCAGAGGGCCTTTTAAAGGGCCAGAACACAAAATTTCATTTGCAGCCACTTACCCTGGGTGCCAACAAAGGGAGGGCAGAGTAGAATAGAGGTGCTTGAGGAGAGTCTGGGGTTGGTGGCTCTGGGGAGAGAACTGAGGGAACAGCCACCAGGATCCATGTGCTGAGTCATCCCCCACACTGCAGAAGCCATCTCTCTCAGGCACAGCACTCCTCTCTGAATGGCATCTGCCTGAGGGGAAGCAACAGCCCTGCTGGCAGGAATTGCTCTGCCCCCGCCTGTGGTGCTTAAGACTGACAGATGATCACATGTTGATTATATTAACAGGTAATCAGTTTAAGGATTGATTAGTTTAGCATCTAAAGCAGAACATACAGAGCAGCAGCCAAAATGGGAAGACAAAGAAATAGACCACAAATGAAAGAACGAGAGGATTTTCCAGAAGAACTAGATGAAATGGAAGTAAGCAATTTATCAGAGAGTTTAGAGTAATGATTATAAGGATACCCAACAGCATAA
Source organism: Pteronotus mesoamericanus (assembly GCF_021234165.1). Classification (NCBI taxonomy): domain Eukaryota; kingdom Metazoa; phylum Chordata; class Mammalia; order Chiroptera; family Mormoopidae; genus Pteronotus; species Pteronotus mesoamericanus. The sequence goes on from NW_026555085.1 coordinate 8,529,304, forward strand.
AAAAAAAGGGTCATTGAGAAATATAAAGAATGCAATATCTGAGATAAATAATAAACTAGAAAGAATAAACAATAGGTTAGATGAAGCAGAGGATCGACTCTGTTTTGGAAGACAAGGTAGTTAAAAACAATCAGGCAGAGCAGCAAAAGAAAAAAGAATTTTAAAAAATGAGAAGAACATAAGAAATATCTTGGACAACATGAAGTATAAAAACATCTGCACCATGGGAATACCAGAAGAAGAGGGATTGAGAACTTACTTGAAAAAATAACCGAAAACTTCCCCAATCTGATGAAGGAAAAAGTCGCACAAGTTCAGGAAGCTCAGAGAATCCCAAACAAGCTGGACACAAAGAGGCCTACACCAAGACACATCATAATTAAAATGGCTTAAATATAAGGAGGAAATCCTAACAGCCGCAAGAGAAAAGCTGGTAGTTACCTATGAGGGAGCACCAATTAGACTGTCATCTGATTACTCATCAGAAACATTTCAGGCCAGAAGGGAGTGGCATGAAATATTCAAGGTGATGAAAAGCAAGGACTTACAATCAAGGCTACTTCAGCAAGGCTATCATTTAAAACCCAAGGGAAACATAAGGAGCTTTCCAGACAAGAAAAAGCTAAAGGAGTTTGTTAACAGCAAATCAATACTGCAACAAATGTTAAAGAGCTTGCTTTGAGAAGAAAAAAAAGAGAAAGGAAAAAGAAAATCCAGAGAAAACAGCCTAACAATAAAATTGCACTACATACCTATCTATCAATAATCACCTTAAATGTAAATGGTTTCAATGCTGCAACCAAAAGAAAGAGGGTGCTGAATGGATAGGAAAACAAGACCCGTATATATGCTGCCTCCAAGAGACCCATCTCAGATTGAAAGATACACACAGACTAAAAGTAAAGGGATGGAAAAAAATATTTCATGAAAACTGAACACTGAAAAACACACAAATACATGGATGCTAAATAACATGTTATTACACAATGAATGAGTCAACAATGAGATCAAGGTTGAAATCGAAAGATAACTTGAAACAAATGAAAAAGAGGACGCACAATCCAAAATCTGTGGGACACTGGGAAAGCAATCCTAAGAGTAAAATTCATAGCATTATAGACCTATCTCAAAAAACAAGAAAAAGCTCAAATAAACAATCTGACTTGACACTTAAAGGAACTTGAAAAGGAACAACCAACAAAACCCAATGTGAGTAGAAGGAAGGAATAATTAAGGTCAGAGCAGAAATAAATGAAATAGAGTCTAAAAACACAATACAAAAGAGCAATGAATCCAAGAGCTGGTTCTTTGAAAAAATGAACAAGATTGACAAACCTTTAACTAGACTCATCAAGAAAAAAAAGAGAAAGGACCCAAATAAGTAAAATCAGAAATGAAAGAGGAGAAATAACAACTGACATCAACGAAATACAAAGGAGTGTAAGAAAATATTAGGAACAATTATATGCAAACAAACTGGACAACCTGGATGAAATGGATAAAATCCCAGAAACATACAATCTTCCAAAGGTAAATCGGAATGAATCAGAGAATCTCAATAGACAGATTACACCAAATGAAATTGAAGCAGTAATTAAAAAACTCCCAACAAACGAAAGCCCTAGACCAGATGGCTTCACAGGTAAATTTTACCAAATATTCCAAGAACACCTCTCCTTCTCAAACTATTTCAAAAAATTCAAGAGGGAAGGCTCCCAAATTCAGCTTACGAAGCCAGCATTATCCTAATTCCCAAACCAGATAAAAACACTACAAAGAAATAAAATTATAGGCCAATATCCTGATGAACATAGATGCTAAAATCTTCAACAAAATATTAGCAAATCAAATACAACAATGCATCAAAAAGATCATGCACCATGATCAAGTGGGATTTATTCTGGAAAATCAAGGATGGTACAACAGTCACAAATAAATAAATGTGATTAACTACATAAACAAAATGAAGGGTAAAAACCACATGATTATATCAATAATTGATGCAGAAAAAGCTTTTGATAAAATCCAGCACCCATTTATAAAAACTCTCAGCAAAATGGGACTAGAGGAAACATACCTCAATATGATGAAGGCTATATATGACAAACTCACTGCCAGCATCATATTCAATGGGCAAAAACTACAAGCCTTCTCCTTAAGATCGGGAACAAGACAGGGATGTCCGCTTTCACCTCTCTTATTCAGCATAGTACTGAAAGTCCTAACCACAACAATCAGACAGGAAGGAGAAACGAAAGGCATCCAAATTGGAAAAGAAATAGAACTGTCTTTATTTGCAGATGACATGACACTACACATAGAGAACTCCAAAGGTTCCAACAAGAAACTACTAGAACTGACAAATGAATTCAGTAAAGTAGCAGGATACAAAATTAATATTCAGAAATCAGTTGCATTTTTATATGCCAATAACAAACTAACCGAAAGGGAAATTAAGAAAACAATCCCATTCACAACTGCTTCAAAAAGAATAAAATGCAACCTAGGAATAAACCTAACCAAGGATGTCAAAGACCTGTACTCAGAAAATTATAAGACACTAAAGAAAGAAATTGAAGGAGATACAAGTGGAAGCACATACTGTGTTCATGAATAGGATGAATTAACATCATAAAAATGTCCATACTACCTAAAGCAATCTATAGATTCAATGCAATTCCTATCAAGATTCCAACGGCGCATTTCACAGGACTAAAACAAGTATTTCAAACACGTATATGGAACCACAAAAGGCCCCACATAGCAACAGCAATCCTGAAAAAGAAACACAAAGATGGAGGAATCAAGCTACCTAATATCAAACTATACTACAAGGCCATAGTAATCAAAAAAACCTTGGTACTGGCATAAGAACAGCAACACAGATCAATGGAACGGAATTAAGAACCCAGAAATAAACCTACACCTTTACAGTTGATATTCGTTAGAGGAAGCAAGCACATACAATAGGCTAAAGATAGTTTATTCAATAAATGGTGCTGGGAAAATTGGACAAATACATGCAGAAAAATGAAACTAGACCATCTTCTTACACCACACATAAGAATGAATTCAAGGTGGATCAAAGACTTAAATGTTAGACCCAAAACCATAAAAATTCTAGAAGAAAACATAGGCAACAAAATTTTAGACATTGCTTGTAGAAAATTTTTATTAGCTATATCCCCCCAGGCAAGGGAAACAAAAGAAAAAATAAACAAATGGAACTACATCAAACTAAAAAGCTTTTGCACAGCAAAGGAAATTGTCAACAAAATAAAATGACAACCCACAGAATGGAAGAACATATTTACTGATACATCTGATAAGGGGTTAATATCCGAAATTTATAAAGTACTTAGAAAACTCAACACTAAAAAAACAAACAACTCAATCTAACAAAATGGCCAAAGAACCTGAATAGACACTTCTCCAAATTGACACACAGATAGCCAATAGATAGATGAAAAGATGCTCAATGTCACTAATTCTCAAACAAATGCAAATAAAAACCACAATGAGATACCTTACACCTATCAGAATGGCTATCATCAATAAATCAAAAAACAAGAAGTGTCGGCAAGGATGTGGAGAAGGGGGAACCTTTTTGCACTGTTGGTGAGAATACAGACTGGTGCAGCTGCTGTGGAAAGCAGTAAGGGGATACCTCAAAAATCAAAAACGGATCCACCTTTTGACCCAGAAATCCCATTTCTGGGAATATATCCAAAGGAACCCAAATATTAATTCAAAAGAACACAAACACTCCTATGTTCACTCCTATGGTGACTGCAGCTTTATTTACAGTCACCAAGATATGGAAACAGCTCGTGTCCATCAGTAGATGAGTGGATAAAACAACTATGGGACATTTATACAATGGAGTTCTACTCGGCTGTAAAAAAGAAAATTTTACCCTTTTGCAACAGTATGGATGGAGCTGGAGGACATTATGCTAAGTGAAATAAGCCAGTCAGAGAAAGAAAAATACCATATGATTTCACTCATTTGTGGAATCTAATGAACAAACAGAACTAACAAGCAAAACAGAGACAGCCTCACAGAGAACAGATGACAGTTAGCGTGGAGAGGGGGGGTTAGGGGGTGGAGGAGTTGAGCCAAAAGGAAAAAGGACTCATGGATATGAACAACAGTGTGGTGAGTGCTGGTGAAGGGGAGGAGTGTTGTATAAGAGAACTAAATGGTAATGGAAAATATATAATAAAGATGAAAAAATATACTAAAAAAATAAAACTACAAGAATGGGAAAAAAGAGGTTTGGGAGTCAGGAACTCTCTGCACTTTAGAATCCACTCTCTGTACTCATTAGACATGGCTTTGAACAAGTTATTCAACTTCTCTCTACCACCATATTTTCACTTATGAATATCCCAGATGGTTAAATGAGATTATTATAAAGCATTTAATACAGTTTCTGACATTTAGTAAGTGTATAACAAATGGTAGCTATAGTGATATTAATATAAATATAATCCTAATGATGGTATTCTGGTCACTGGACTAGTATACAAGTTAATGGAGGATGTACAGCCCTCCTTGAATTGAACCTTTCTCCTAAGAAACACTTCCACTCATTTTGCTTCAGCAACATCAAACTTAGTATCCACTTACCCTGACACATTGTGCCATTTCTATGCCAAAAATACACACTTCTCTCATCCCCTACATAGGTAAAACCTTATTCTTTAGGCCTAATGAGGTGTCACCTTTACCGAGACTTCTCTGAACACCAGAGCTTATTAAGATGTCTCCTCAAAAGTATTGATAAGTATTTATGACATATACTCAGCTTACAGTCTTCTGGATATAGAATTATCTTTCCAGAAGGTATCCAGCCATGTAATATGAAAACTAGAGACATTTATTGTAGAAGATGCAAGAAAAATTGTACCTAGGACAATGACACCTCAGCCCCCTTTAAAGTAGGCACCTTGGGACCTCACACAGTTCTCCCAATCACCACCAGCTGCCCCATTGTATTTTCCTGAATCTCTTCAATGGTCTGAAATCTCTTTCCTTTCAAAGGTGATTTTAGTTTTTGGAAAAGCCAGAAGTCACAGGATACCAAATCTGGGCTCAAGGAGGGCTGAGTCACCTGGGTGATTTGATGTTTCACCATAAAAACTCTGCATGAGATGTGATGCATGAGCAGATGGACTGTTGTGATAAAGCTGCCAATCACCAGCTGCCCATAGCTGCAGCCTTCTGAATCTCCAGAATAATTTCCATGAAAGAATGCTCAAGTTTAACAGAAAATTTGATGCAGATATATCGTTCTACTCACTCATTTTGAATGCAACAGCCACACAGTACACATGCTCATTCAACAGTGCCTACCGCCCTGACTGACTAGAAAAGCTGTCACCGTTCATACATGTGCATTCCAGTCCACTCTCCTTGGTTGCCAGGTTACATTTATGTTGCACAAACTGCTCTCATTATATTAATAAATGGCTGGACTTTTTCCAGACAGACCTCGTATATCTGTCACAGCACTTATCATTTTATATTACAAATATCTACTTTTAAATCTACCCTCCTCACTTGATTATAAGCACTCAGTTGTTAGAGAACAGAAATGAACCAAGCAGGAGGTCAACCCATCATTCCATGCACATAAAAAAGCTGTCTGGAAATCTTCCCAATTCCACCTCAATTAGATCAAGTCTTATCATAAAGGACTCACATCACACTCAAGTTTAAATGTGAATTCAAGTACTTTATAGAAGGGAGAATTAGAAATAGTGAGAACTACTGACCACTCCACTACATGCTCCTGGCTGTAATCAAGCCTAAAAGAGAAGGTATGTGTGGTTTTAGAAATTTCTCAATCACTGATAGGGGAGGCAGTTGAAGAATTAATTTTAAAGACTCTGGTAAAACACTGACAACAGAGACGTAGCGAACTAGTAGACCTGCTCTGACTGGTGTGGCTCAGTGGACTGAGTGACAGCCTGTGAGCCAAAGGCCACCAATTCAATACCCAATCAGGGTACATACCTGTGTTGCAAGCCAGGTCCCCAGTTGGGAGCGAGCAAGAGGCAGACAATGTACATCAATGTTTCTCTTCCTCTTTATCCCTCCCTTCCCCTCTCTCTAAAAATAAACTTTTTTTTAAAAATATGTATTTTACTGATTATGCTATTCCAGCTGTCCCATTTTTTCTCCCTTTTATTCCCCTCCACCCTTCACCGCCCCTCCCCCCAGCATTCCCCCACCTCCTTAATACATGTCCATAGGTTGTACATATAAGTTTTTTGGCTTCTCCATTTCCTATATTATTCCTAACATCCCCCCCCCCCCGTCTATTTTGTACCTATTTATGCTGCTTATTCCCTGTACCTTTTCCCCCAATCTTCTCCCTCCCATTGCCCCTCCCCTCTGATCTCCATTTTTGTGATTCTGTTCCTGTTCTAGTTGGTTGCTTAGTTTGTTTGGGGTTTTTTTTAGGTTCAGTTGTTGATAATTTTGAGTTTGTTGTCATTTTACTGTTCATAGTTTTTGATCTCCTTTTTCTTAGATAAGCCCCTTTAACATTTCATATAATAAGGGCTTGGTGATAATAAACTCCTTTAACTTTACCTTATCTGGGAAGCACTTCCAGTCTAAATGATAGCTTTGCTGGATAGAGGAATCTTGCATGTAGGTCCTTGGCTTTCATGACTTTGAATACTTCTTCCCAGCTCCTCCTTGCCTGCAAGGTTTCTTTTGAGAAATTAGCTGCTAGTCTTATGGGCACTCCTTTGTAGGTAACTGTCTCCTTTTCTCTTGCTGCTTTGATGGGCCTTGGTGTGTGCTTCCTTGGGTCTGACTTCTTTGGGACTCTCTGAGTTTCCTGGATCCCTGGAAGTTTATTTCCTTGGCCAGATTGGGGAAGTTCTCTATTATTTTTTCAGGTAAGTTTTCAATTTCATGCTCTTCCTCTTCTCCTTCTGGCACCCCTATGATTTGGATGTTGGAACATTTAAAGTTGTCCCCGAAGTTCCTAAGCCTTGCCTCATTTTTTTGAATTCTTGTTTCTCCATTCAGTTCTAGTTGAATGTTTATCTCTTCCTTCTGCTCCCAATTGTTGATGTGAGTCCCAGTTTCCTTCCCTTTACTGTTGGTTCCCTGCATATTTTTCTTCATTTCACTTTACATAGCATTTGCTTTTTCCTCCATTTTGCAACCATACTCAACCAATTCAGTGAGCATCTAGATTACGAGTGTTTTGAACTGCACATCTGACAGGTTAGCTATCTGTTCATTGCTTAGTTCTGTTTTGGAGCTTTGATCTGTTCTTTCATTTGGGCCATATTTCTTTGTCTCAGTGTGCCTGTTATATTGGCAGGGGAGGAGCCTTAGGTATTTGCCAAGGCGGGGCAACCCAGGTCACTGCATTGTGATGTGTGTGGAGGAGGGGACAAGGAGGGAACAATGCCATTTGCCTGGCTCTTGGCTGGCTTTCAGTCAATTCCCCTGCTACCCATAAGCAAACTGAGGCCTTCTGGTGCTGATTCCCAGGTGGGTGGGTTTGTGTACGTTCTAGGACACTGTGAGTCTCTCCAACAGACTCTTCTGTGAGGCTGGGAGTTTCTCCTGCCATTGAAACCCCCACAGGTTTTTACCTCCAAAGGTTTCGAGGCTTTCTTTTCTGACACTGGAACTTTGGACTGCACGGTCTGTCTCGCTCTCCAGTTGTTCCTCCCAGTTCATCTGCATGCAAAAGTGGGACCGCCTGGTCTGCCAGCCACCACCTTGCCGCACGTCTTCTCCACCCCGGATGCCCATCTCCACCTACTGGTCTGGATGAATGTTTCTTCTTTAGCTCCTTGGTTGTCAGACTTCTATATATTCAATTTTCTGGCAGTTCTGGCTATTTTTTGTTTTTAAATTTGTTGCTGTCCTTCTTTAGGTTGTGTGAGAAGGAAAAATGTATCTACCTATGCCTCCATCTTAGCCGGAAAAACTTTTTTTAAAAAAAAGTGAACTGGTAGACCAGGCTATCCCTCCTTAGAAGAATTAACTCTTCCTTTAAAAACTCTCAGAATGTGATTTCTCCATATCCAAAGAATTCAATAAATGCTAAAATAAATAGTACACAATTGCTTCAGCAGTTAACAAAGTGTACATACGTTACTGTTTAGGTAATTAAACCTTTAAAGAAGGGATATCCTGGCTGGGTGGCTTGGTTGGTTTGTTGGAGCACTGTCCCATACACCAAAAGGTTGCAGGTTCAATCCCCAGTCAGGGCATATACCTAGGTTTTGAGTTCAACCCCCCAGTTAGAGCGTATACCAGAGTCAAGCAATTGATGTTTTTCTATCACATCAATGTTTCTCTCTCTCTGTGTGTGTCTCTCTCTCTCTCTCTCTCTCTCTCTCAACAATTGATGTTTTTCTATCACATCAATGTTTCTCTCTATTTCTCTTGCTCTCTCTTCTTCTCTCTCTAAAAATCAATAAAAACATATCTTCAGATGAAGATTAAAAAAATTAAAAGAGAGATGAAAGAACAGTAGAAAGAATAAAGAAATGAAGGAAAACAATTTTAGTAGCAGTAAAATGAAAATAATTGAGGTAGATTATTACTACTACAGAATAGCAAACTAGGAACTACCTAAGAGAACTGTACCAAACCGCCCACTGCATAACTGCGAAGACAGCTCACTGTGATGCTTCTGAGGCAGGCCAGGAAACGCCTGGTAGTGGTGGCACTCATGAAGTGAAGTAATAAGCCAAATTAGGGAGTGATAAATAAAACTTCCAGTAAAGTTCAATTCTCATAATCCAAATTATCTTATTTTGTGATATGCTTATATTAAGAAAACCATAACATGGTACTTTAGGCATTAAAGGACCTTCTAAAGAAAATTTTGACAGTATTTAATTCTTACATTTTGTCCTATTAAATATAACCACTAACCTCACTCCCACCCCAACTACATGTCTCAACTAGATTCTCTTGATAATGTCATCATCTGTAAGAATAAACCACTCTGCTGCTAACTGGAGCCATGGAGATTCCATTTGAGACCAAGACTTGATTAGTTCCACAGCCAGCACTAAAAACCAGAAGAGTGGTACCCAGTGTCCTGAGCAAAGAGCTGTCCAATTCTCCCTCAGCTAGCACCAACAAGGAGCCTATGAGAAAAGGAAGATACTGTGAGGAAAGGCAGATACTGTGAGGAAAACAAGTCCATGCAGTTCTTTCTCACCCTTACGTGAACTTAAACTTAGCTCTCTTACTAGATTACTCAATCTAAGTGTTTTATTTCTTAACCTGAGTGGCAATAAATTGGATGTTACCTTAAAATAATTCAATAAGCTGAACATTTGTATTCCATGTACTTTCTATAAGTGTGTTATACTGGACAACAGAAATAAAAGTTTAAAAATACACAGACATTCTCTATGTAAGCTGGAACCCAAGAAGGAGAAAGTACCAGTGTAAGTTCTAGGATCTTGGGCCCAAGACTATGTGCCCTACAGGACAAAAAAGAAAAATCAGGAAAAAAACAAAGAGGTTTTCAACCTTTTCTGAGGCATCCTATATCTGGATCACATTGGTTATATTGTTCTTGCTTTTCACAGCTTGTTCACTTCTTTCTCTAGTTTGGTATCTATTTCTTCAAAAGCACATTCTATAGTACAAACTCTATGTCTGTAGTTCTCAAACTTTAGATGTATCAGAACCACCCAGAGGGTATGGTTAGAACACGTATTGCTAGGCTCCATCCCCAGTCTCTGATTCAGGAGATCGAAAATTTCCATTTAGGATAAATCCCAGGTGACTCAAATACTGTCCTGGAACCACTGTTAAGAATTCTAATGCAATAATCCAGGCCATAAATTTTGAGGATTTCAATGAAGGTAAAAGCAGTAGCAATAGAGTGGAGAAAATGGGCATGAGGGATGATGAACCAATAGAATATGAGGGTGCAAGACAGTAGTTCAGGACCCTCAGGTTCCCAGCTTCAATAAATAATGTTTACCAGGACAAGGAATGGAGGGGGAGGAAAATGTAAGCTTATCTGATAACTTAATCTATGGCTTGGAGAGTTTGAACAAGGAGGCCTAAGAAAGGCAACTAACCTTAAATGGGAAAGGTAGAGGGAAGCATGAGTGGAATGAGGCAACAAGAGGAAGGAGTGCTCTGAAAGTAGTATATAAATATAATAAACCCCATAAAAGTAAGCAGGTGACCACCTCACAGCAGAATTTTATGCAGCTTTAAAAAAGGGAAAAAAACCCACTAAGAAAGATCTCTGTAAACTGAGGCGGGTGGTTTCCAGGATATATTAAGTGTAAAAAGCAAAAGAATATCCATAGCACCTTTAGTGTAAGAAAAAAGAGGAAATAAGAAACTATACACATATCTGGTTATTTGTGCAAAAAGAAGCATAGGATGGATAGAGCAGAGACAATTAATAGATTATCTACAGGGGGCAGGGGAGGTAGAAAGAGGGTAGAAATAACAAAAGGAATGAGTGACACTTCTCTGAAAATGCCTTTTTGTTATTTGCAACCAGGTTTCACACATCCAAAAAAAAGACAGTAAATAAAATCAACAAAGATGGTGTAACATGAGAGGGTAACATGAAATAGAGAATCAAAAAACTTGAATTGTGCTTCAAGAGAACCACATAACCACACTAAAGGGGTTACATATCTCATGTAACTTTTGAACAAAGTATTTGTACTGTATTCTTTCAGGCTGATTTTTTTTAAGTTAAGCAAATATTGAACTCTAATTAGTTGGTTTCACTTTCACAGAGGCATAAGTTTGCAATTTTGAGCCTACTTTCTACATACATTAGGAGTATACAAATAAGTAAATATGAGGTCAATAAAGGGGAACTAGGTTCTCAATGTTGGAGAAGAGAGTTACAAATATAAAAAGGGGAAAGGATGTAATAAACCATGTGATGTAGGATTGGAATTGAAAGTGTCAGCGTGAACTCATGGGTGTAATACAGATGGGGATACATAAAAGTAGATACAGATGGGGGGGGTGTGTACACACACACACACACACACACACACACACACTCCTATTCTAAGAGGACCTAGAAGCAATGCTATCCCAGTAGCTGTGAGCACACCGAGCACTGAGATTTCAATTTCTAGATACAATTTTCTACTAGGGGTTCTCTGAAACTCATTCCAAGGTAGGGGCGGGGAAAAGAAAAACTTTTGATATATCAAAATAAGGAAGTGCTCAAAACATAATGGAGACACGTCAAAAAGACAGAAGCCAGCTTGTAAGGGCTTCTATTGGTTGAATATGGAACAATTTGAGTAAAAAAATAAAAAATTATTTTTATTTTTAAAAAGATTTTATTTACTTAATTTTAGAGAGGGGAAGGGAAGGAGAAGAGAGAGAGACATCAATGTGTGGTTGCCTCTTGTGCACCCCCTACTGGGGACTTGGCCTGCAACCCAGGCACGTGCCCTAGACTAGGAATCGAGCCAGCGACCCTTTGGTTCACAGGCTGACACTCAATCCACTGAGCCACACCAGCCAGGGCAAATGATTATTTTTAAACATAAATAAATTCTTTATAAAAAATTATAACCAACTGTATAACATAAGAATCTGTGAGTTCATAGTGATAATAATTAATTAATTAATTAATGGGGGAAGTCAACTAATAAATATAGAAGTAGTGATGGAATTAGAAAATATTCATTTGGTAAAACTGATTGAGGAAGTAATCATCAATAGACCCTAAAATTAGTTGGTGAAGGTTTAAGGAATAACAGAGTATTTATATAGTCTCAAAGTATTTTCTTAGAAGACTTACGAAAGAAATATTGTAACTTTACTGTGAAGAAACCAGGCAGAATCCATCTTCATTTAATGATTAAAATTAACATCAGCAGTAATGGGACACACCAACATCACTGGCCTCCTGAAGTAATGCACTGAGAAGCCACATCACATTTGTGGTACTCCACCAAAATGCACTGATGTGGATATAATCATAAGGAAACACCAGACAACCTCAAATGAGGCATTCTATTTAAAAACAAAACACTGGCTAGTTCTCTTCAAAAATGTCAATGTTTCATAGGCAAGGACTGAGAAACTGTTCAAGATAAAGGAGACTAAAGGAAAACCAAGAACTGAAGGCACACTGTGTGAACAATTTATTTTGTCTTGGGGTGTTGGGTTTTTGTTGTTGCTGCTATAAAGGGTATTCATGGATAAGCCAAATGGGATAACAAAGCCTGTAGATTACATAATAGTATTGTATTAATGCTAATTTCCTGATTTTGAGGATTGCGAGGTGGTAAGAAAATTTTTTTTTTCCAGGAAATTCATACTAAAGGACCGAGATAAAAGAGCACTGTATCTGCAACTTACTCTTGAATAGTTAGGAAAAGTATATACAAGAGAAAGAGAAAAGAATAAAACAAATATGGTAAAGTGTTAACCATATTTGTTACGGTTATGTTAAGAGTTATAGGGGACGTTCTGAAGGTTATATGAGAATTCTTTTCTATACAAAATTAAGTTAAAAGTAAAAGAAAAAAAGTAAGCAAGTAATTGATACTTGTTGGGAGTAGAGGTGGTAAAGTCAAGATGTGGTTAACATCTAAAGAAATAAAGTACTGAAATATAAACTTAACTGTGATGTGTTCTGACAAGATTTTCTGACTAAACCAATTGTGTTTTATATACACCTTCTAAAGAATGAGAAATGATTGGTTCTATTTAAGATTAGTTTCGGAGGAGTGACTTCTAGTCAAAATGGAGGCATAGGTAAACACACCCCACCTTTGCGTACAACTATAGCAAAAAATACAACTAGACTACAAAACAAATTATCACCCAGAACTGTCAAAAAGTTGAATTGTGTGGAAATCCAAAAACCAAGGATTTAAAGAAGCCAAATTCATCGAGATGGGTAGGAGGGACAGAGACGCAGAGCGGTGCAGAGAGGCATGGAGATGCAGAGTGGTGTGGAGGCTCAAAGACGGGGAACGGGCAGGATATCTGGAGAGGAAGGGATCCCAGCCGCAGTCCAGACCACCCAGCTCAGGGTTCCAATGCCAGGAAAATAAGTCACCATAACTTCTGGCTGTAAAAACCAGTGGAGGTTGGGAGGCATCTTCTCAAGAGATTCCTCTTAAACTGCCCGCAATGGACTTACGACTCATGCAGACCCACCCCCTCTGGGATTCAGCACCAGGGCAACAGCTGGAAAGGCATATAGGGCGAAAGTGTAGTGTGACTGCCAGGAGACAGCTTCCTCCTGGGCAAAACTCCAAAAGACAAGCAGCAGCATTGTGCCCTTTGAGAGCCCTCCCCTAAACAGAGCAACAAAGCAATGACAGGGGTTGGCCCTGCCCTGGCAATTGACTAAGGCTCCACCCCATACAACTTAACATGTGTGCTTTTCTACAATAGGCCACACTGCTATGACAGGGAGGCAAAGCAGCTCTACCTAATATACAGAAACAAACACAGGGAGGCGCCAAAATGAGAAGACAAAGAAATCCAGCCCAAATGAAAGAGCAGAACAAAACTCCAGAAAAGGGACTAAGTGAAATGGAGATAAGCAACCTATCAGGTGCACAGTTCTAAACACTGGTTATCAGGATGCTCCAGGAACTCATTGGGTACTTCAACAGCATAAAAAAGATCCAGATAGAAATGGAGGTTGCATTAAGTGAAATAAAAATCTACAGAGAACCAAAAGTGCAGGAGATGAAGCCAATAATCAAGTCAATTATTTGGAACACTTAAACAATTATTTGGAACAATTAAAGGAAGGAAAAAGCACTCAATCAGAACAGCAGGAAGAAAAAAGAATCCAAAAAAATGAGGATAGGCTAAAGAGCCTCTGGGACCTGTTTAAACGTACCAACATCCGAATCATAGAGGTGCCAGAAGAAGGGAAGGAAGAGCCAGAAACTGAAAACTTATTTGAAAAAATAATGAAAGAAAATATCCCTAATTTGGTGAAGGAAATAGACATACACGTTCAGGAAGAACGGAGTCACAAATAAGATGGACCTAAACCGGACCACACCAAAACACATCAGAATTAAAATGCCAAAGGTTAAGAGAGAATCTTAAAAGCAGCAAGAGAAAAGCAGAGAGTTACCTACAAAGGAGTTCCCATAAGAATGTCAGCTGATTTCTCAAAAGAAACTTTGCAGGCAAGAAGGGACTGGCAAGAAATATTCAAAGTGATGAAAAGCAAGGACCTATGATCTAGATTACTCTATCAAGCAAAGCTAACATTTAGAATGGAAGGGCAGATAAAAAGTGTGTCCCAGACAAGGTAAAGCTAAAGGAGTTCATCACGAAGCCATTATTAAAGGAAATGTGAAAAGGAATTGTATAAGAAAAAGAAGATCAAAACAATGAACATTAAAATAGCAATAAATTCACAACTATCAATAATTGAATCCAAATAACAAACTAAGCAAACAAGCACAACAGCAACAGAATCATAGATAAGGAGACCATCTGGAGGGTTATCACTTGGGAGGGGGAAGGAAAAAATAGCGGGAGAGGTACAGGGGTTAAGAACCAGAAATTGGTAGGTACAAAATAGACAAGGGGGTGTTAAGAAGAGTATAGGTAATGGAGTAGCCAAAGAACTTACATGCATGACCCTGGACATGAATTAAGGGTGGGGGGGGAATTACTGGAGGGAATGGGGGTACCAGGTAGGGGGGCAAAGGGGAAAAAACTGGGACAAGTGCAATAGCATAATCAATAAAATATCTTTTAAAAGTAATAAAATAAAATGTGAAAAAAACTTTAAAAATAAAACCACAACTACCACAAAAAAAAAAAGATTAGTTATGGAAACTATTAAATAAGCGTAAATAAAATTATACCAGAATACATGAAATAAGATAAAAATGAAAGCATGCTAACTGTATTAGGACTAAAGCTAATGAGAGAGATGCAAAACTTCAATAAATCACCAACAAATCTGTAATTTATGAAAACTTGCTTTTGATTTTAAAAACCAGCACCTTTTCCTCACAGCATTTACAGAAAATACTGTGAATACGTAAGTTAGAAAAATTACAGCATGTGCAACAATGGGGACAATCAATTTCAGCTGAGGATATGGTTTCACATGATAAAGGATTTATAATTGTTTTAAAATGTCTATAAATTCTTTGACAAAACCCCCCTCCCCGCCCTCCAAAAAAGGTGAAATCTAGTTGCTTTCCCTTGAGTGTGGGCTGGACTTAATGACTCATTTATAACAGAATATAGCAGAAGTGGTAATGTGTGTATTCAAGATAGGAAATATAAGTCATGTGGTTTCCCCCTTGCTCTCTTGCATCACTTGGGTAAAGCCAGCTGACATGTTGTAAGGACACTCAAAGAGTCCTATGAAAGACCTAAGGCCTCATGCCCACAGCCATGTGAGAGGCCCATCTTAGAAGCAGATCCTCCAACCCAGTTAAGCCTTCAGATGACTACTCCAGTGCTGGTCAACAGCTTAACTCATCAGACACGCTGAGCCAGAACCACCCAGCAAAGCTCCAACTGAATTCCTGACCCACAGAAATGCTTAGATAACATAAGCTTGTTGTTTTAAGCTGCTAAATTTTGAGGTGATTTGTTACATAGCAATGATAACTAACACAGGGTTTATATATATCCACCTGTATAATTATATAGAAAATTTTTGTGAAATTAGCTGAAAAAAGGTTATGCTTTAGAAAACTAATTACAGCTGATCCTTGAACAACACAGGAGTTAGGGGCACCAACCCTCTGCACAATCAAAACCCATAAATAATTTTTGACTCTCCCAAAACTTAACTACAATCCCTTGGTATCCATGGGGGATTAGCTCCAGGACCATCATGGAGACCAAAACTCGTGGATGCTTAGGTCCCTTATGCCATGATGTACAACAATGCATACAGTCAGTCCTGCACATCCACCACAGATTCACAACTGCAGATCAAAAAAAGTTTTGTATCCATAGCTAGGTGAATCTGTGGATGCAAAACCCAGGGATACGGATGACCGACTACATTTATTGAAAAATATCCATAAGTAAGTAGACCCAAGACAGTTCTGTTCAAAGGTCACCTGTACAGTCAATACTTCCAGGAATGTATAAAATAAGACCCAAAAGGGATAAAGCAAATCAAAATAAAAATATTAAGCCATAAACAGAATATACAGACAAGTATTTAACTTTTATAGATTAAAAAATAGACAGTTGGCTGGGTGGGAGGAGTAAGTGTTGTAGAGAAAGGGGAGATTAGCTGGGAAATCTCAGGTACACATTGGGATGAGAAGCAAGATATTTTTCACTAAGCAACTGGTCACAGGTTCAATTCCCGGTCAGGGCACATGCCTAGGTTGCAGTTCAATCCTGGTAGGAGCGCATATGAGAGGCAAATGATCAATGTCTCTCTCCCCCTTGCCCTCCCCACCCCATTCTTCTCTAAAAGCTAAGAAAAAAATTGCTCTCGGGCGAATTTTTTTTTTTTAAAAAAGAACCTCACAATAAACCAGTCAGAGAAAGACAAGTACGTATGTGAAAGCTAATGATCAAAATGAACTAATAAGTAAAATAGAGACAGACTCAGAGAGCAGGGTGACAGCTGTTCAGGGTGCAGGTTGGGGAGTTGGGGCAGGGGGTGAGTGGACTGAGCAAAAAAAGAGAAGCAAACTCATGGACACAGACAACAGTGTGGTGATGGGGGGGTGGTGACGGTGGAGGAAGGTAGAGGAGAGATAATGTTGATGAAAGGGTACTTGACTTGAAGTGGTGAACATACAATACAGTGTAGAGATGTGCTGTGGAACTATACACCTGAAATCGGTATAATTTTGTTAACCAGGGTCACCCCAATAAATGTCATTAGCTTACAAAGTTCAGTTCTTCTAGAATAGTTTGCACCTATACATAGAGAAGTGGAAAATTTGAACATTTATGCAAAGTCTCTTGTCAGTCAATTAAAAATTTGGGGGTCATATACAGCATGTCTTCACAGAATAATCAGCACTGGGGTCTTTTAATGTCCTCCTCCATCCCCCCTCCATCCCTAACAATATTATCAAATTGTCTTCAATCCATTTCAATCCATTTGATTAAAATTCTAACTTCCTCCAATAACTTTTCCCAAGTCAGCAGAAACAAGACTGGCGTTCTTCATCGGGACATTTGCATGCTAAGGCCCCATGCTGACACCAGGAGCCCACATGCAGAGCACTGGCTCTGGAGCCCAAGCCTGGGACTGAAGCCCTGTCCCATCTCACTGGCCACAAACTGCAGGAAAACAGTTCTCCCCATTCTGAATCTCAGTTGCTCTATTGGTAAAATGTGGATAACATCCAATTTACAAGGTTGTTATTATAAGGATTAAAAGACATATAGAAAAGGCCTAGCATAATGCAAGCTACTCAATAAACAGTAATGAGTTGTTAGTGACCTTTCTGCTTACATGTATTATAAGTACATTTCCCAAACCAAGAAAATAAGGGCACAGAACTGCCAGAATATTTTTTGTGTCATATAAAGATGCAAAAGACTGCCTATGAGATTAATGGAGATTTATGATGTTTAATTTCTGGAACACTATAGCAGCTTATGAGTTTAAATCAAAACAGAACACTAAGGCACTCAACAAGCATTGGAGAACCTAATCTGTGATCAATATTTATACAGTACTTATTATATTCTATAGAGCATTGTAAACATGTTTTTTACTCCTCTACCAAATTACATATTCTTTGAATGCTTAAAAAATTTATTTACCTCTATATTTTTTCATGGCTCCTTGCTTACATAAAGCTGAATGAATTTAACTTCAAGTCCTTGATGTCTTCTCATATCAGTATATTCTTAAGATTATAAAATTCAGGCATCAGATCTACCCCCGACAATGTGTGTGCACACTCACGCAGATGGTATCACACCCCCTAACTAAAGCTAGTGTTAGATGCCCAGAGCAACAATCATTTCTCTATGTCCAGCACTGTACACAGTTTCTGACACATAGTAAATACTTAATGAGTGTTAGCAAAAAGAATAAATGCGAGAGAAGAGGCCAAGAAGAACAAGAAGCATGGTGAGCTGCTACATTTAACTCCTAAGACCTCTTTGCTGTATGCTTATCTTTGCACAACTATTGTTTGATTTTCCATACAGTAGACTCCCTTATAGCTCTCTATCAGAGATTAGAACACTTGTGCTACATGCCAAAGTCCTCAGTATATGAGAGACATTAAGATCCAAAGTGTATCAACAAACAAGCAATAAGTGCTTATATGCAGGTTCCTCTCCATCCACATTTCTGTGATTATATCTCCTCCTGTATATCTCCTCCTGTTCCTTTCCACTGGGTTCTTTTTTTTTTTTTCTTTTATTGATTCTAGAGAAAGGGGAAGAGAGAGAGGGAGAGAAACACTGATGTAAGAGAAACACTGATTGGTTGCCTCTTGCACACACCCCAACTGGGGATCAAACCCGCAATCCAGGCATGTAACCTGACCATGAATCAAACTCTGTGACTTTTCAGTCTGCAGGATGGTGCCCAACCAACTGACCCGGCCAGGGTCCTTTGGGTTCTTATCCATTTTGCCCATCGTATTGTAAACTTCCCAGATACCAGGAGTATATTATTTGCTTATCTTATAAACCTGCAAAGCGCCTAACAGAAAACACAGACTGTAATCTTGACAATTCTCATGGACAATTATTTTGCAAACTAGACTCTAACATTAAAAATAGTCAGGGAGAGCATCTAACACAAACTCAAAGCACCTAGCTATGCATCAGCTGTTTGAGGGAAATTTACTGTAATTACTGCACCCACATATATGCACATGCATACAATTAGAAACAGTACCTTCTCTGTGACTCAGCAGAGATAGGAAGATGACTGAAATCTGTGTGAACTACATGCAATCATGCACAAGAACATATTAAGAAGCTTCAAAGGTTTGTCCAAACAATGCTATATGCCAAGCATTATGCCAAATTCTGGAGTAATAGAGTGAGATGAGGTCTATGGACTTGGAAAGCAGACTAGTGGATCTAGAGAGTTTGCAGGGTGTTACTTCCTTCTCTAAACTCTCTCTTGGTTCTCCATCAACCTCAGCCTCTTCGTTAATCTCTATGCTGGTTTTTCTTTCATGCACACTCTAAGTCAGTAGTTCTCAAAGTGTGGTCCTAGAAACAGCATCATCATCACCTGAGAATTTCTTCAAAAAATATATTCTCAGGCCCCACTCACACCTACTGAATCAGAAATTATCAGGGTGGGGCCCAGAAATCTGTGTTTTACCAATGCCTCTAGGTATTTCTGATTCATGCTCAAGTTTAAGAACCAATCTAAGTTTGATCTACATACTGATTTCTAAAAGTTCCATTCCTTGTCCTTTCCAGTTCTCACTCTCTTCTACAACTGTAAATATTACTACCACTAACAACAGTTGTTATTTATGAAGCTAGGTGTTCTAATCATTGTGTACATGCTATCTTAATCTTTAAGAATTCTTAAAAAAAATTTAATATATTGATTTTTAGAGAGAGAGGAATGGGGGGAGAGAGAGAGTGAGAGAAAGAAACACTGATTTGTTGTTCCACTCATTTATGCATTCATTGGTTCCTTCTTGTATTTGCCCTGACCGGGGACTGAACCTTCAACCCTGGCATATCAAGACAATGCTCTAACCAACTGAACTACCCAGCCAGGGCCCTGAACAATTAGCCCCTCATTTTAGAAGACATTTAGGCTTAGAGATTATTAAGTAACTTGCCCAAGGTCACCCAATCCAACCAAATAAATGGTATAACACAGATATGACCTTGGGTTTTTCTGACTCCAAAGTCCACAGTATTAACCACTATGCTAACTCCTCGTGGTACTACTTCCATAGCCGCAGAGGCTCTCACAAAAACTGCAATTATTCCTAAACTGTATCTGGAGTAGAACTTCCAATTACATAATGGATCTCTCTAAACTCCAAACAAGGACTTTAAATTTAACATGCCATCATTTCTTCTTCCCATTGCAAGTCTCTTCCTCCTCTGGTGTTTTCTAACTTAATGCCATCATAATCGACAGTTACTCAAGCTAGACAAGTCTTCTTTGACTTCTCACACTTCTGGCTGGTCATAATATTTAGGGACTGTAATATCTAAAGTTTCTCTAAATCCATCAATTCCCACAGTCCTTCTTCAGGCTCCCAGCATTTCTCACCTCCAATACATCCTAACTGGTCTCCCTGACTCTCCACTCTATTGCAATCTGCATGTGAACGGCCAGTCAGCTTTCTGATCTGATTAGTCTACCTTCCAAGGAGCTGTCTGACAGCATAGGAGTTAGGATGGAAGGGAGAAGTCTAGGCTTTTCAGAATGAAATGGGATGCAAGGTTGATACAACATCCCCAAATCAATAAATAAGAGTAAACCACATAAACAAATTGAAGGATAAAAATCACATGATCATACTAACAGATTCAGAAAAAGCATTTAATAAAATCCAGCACCCATTTATAATAAAAACTCCCAGTAAAGTGGGAAGAGAGGGAACATACCTCAACATAATAAAGCTCTATAATGACAAACCCATATCTAACATCATACTCAATGGGCAAAGTAAAAGTGTTTCCCTTAAGGTCAGGAACAAAGCAGGGATGTCCACTTTCACCTCTCTTATTCAACATAGTACTGGAAGTCCTAGCCACAACAATCAGACAAGAAGATATAAAAGACATCTAGATTGGAAAGGAAGAAGTAAAACTGTCATCATTTGCAGATGGCAGGATACCATGTATCAAGAACCCTAAAGATTCCACCAAAAAACTATTGGAATGGCCAAAAGTTAACTTGTTCTTTCCCCCTCCTCCCCAAAAGATGGCTCTAACTTCATTCAAAACAGTTTTGTTTATATTGTGACAGCTGTCATATTAGCATGCATTTTTTTTAAAAACTTATCAAAATTGGTAATTTTTGTGTAGCCATTTTAATATTGAAGATGAAAGAAAATATGCAACAATTTCAGCATAATATGTTTTATTATCTCAAGAAAGGTAAATATTCAACTGAAGCGCAAAAAAAAAGATTTGTGCAGTGTATGGAGAAGGTGCTGGGATGGCCTGAATGTGTCAAAAGTGGTTTGCAAAGTTTCATGCTGGAGATTTCTCACTGGACAATGCTCCATAGTTGGGTAGACCAGCTGAAATAAACAGCGATCAAATTGAGACATTAACTGAAAAAAATCAATGTTATACCACACAGGAGATAGCCAACATACTCAGAATATCCAAATCAATAAAGTTATTGGTAAAAATGAAAAACATGTCTTTTATTTTATGGAAAACACTACATGGGCTTTTTGGCCAACCCAATACTAGAACTGATAAATGAACTCTGTAAAGTAGTCCAATACAAAATAAATATCCAGAAATCAGTTGCATTTCTATACACCAATAATGAACTAAATCAGAAAATGAAACTAAGAAAACAACCCCATTTATAATTGCATCAAAAAGAAAATAAAATATCTAAGAATAAATTTAACCAACGATGTAAGAGACCTGTACTCAAAAAATTATAAGACACTAAAGAAACTAAAAATACAAATAAGTGAAAGCATATACCATATTCAAGGATAGAAAGAA
This sequence comes from Pteronotus mesoamericanus, assembly GCF_021234165.1. Taxonomy (NCBI): domain Eukaryota; kingdom Metazoa; phylum Chordata; class Mammalia; order Chiroptera; family Mormoopidae; genus Pteronotus; species Pteronotus mesoamericanus. Next base: position 8,550,937 of record NW_026555085.1, read on the forward strand.
TTAACATTATTAAAATATCCACACTACCTAAAGCAATCTACATATTCAGTGCAATTCCTATCTAGATACCAATGGTGTATTTCACATAACTAGAACAAATATTCCAAAAATGTATATTGAATCACAGAAGACCCCCAATAGCCACAGCCATCTTGAAAGAAAAGAGCAAAATTGGAGGAATCATGCTACCAGTCATCATACTATACTACAAGGCAATAGTAATCAAAACAGCTTGTACTAGCATAAAAAAAGGCATATAGGTCAATGGAACAGAATACAGAGCCCAGAAATAAACCCATGCCTTTATGGTCAATTAATATTTGACAAAGGAGGCAAGAACATACAATGGGGTAAAAATAGTCTTTTCAATAAATGGTGTTGGGAAAATTGCAAAAAAATGAAACTGCATCACTTTCCTACACCATATACAAGAATACACTCAAAATTGAGTAAAGACTTAAATGTTAAGACTCGAAACCACAAAATCCTAGAAGAAAACATAGTAAGATCTCAGATATTTCTCATAGCAATATTTTTTCTGATACTCCTTGGGCCAGGAAAACAAGAAAAAATAAACAAATGGGACTATATCAAACTAAAAAGTTTTTGCACAACAAAGGAAACAAAATGAAAAAACAGCACACTGAATGGGAGAATATACTCACCAATGATACATCTGATAGGGACTTAATATCTAAAGTTTATAAAGAATTTATACAACTTAACACCAAAAAACAAACAATCCAATTTAAAAAATGAGCAAAGGACTTGAAAAGACACTTTTCCAAAGAGAACATACAGATAGCCAATAGACATGAAAAGATGGTCACTAATCATTAGAGAAATACAAATTAAAATCGCAATGAGCCCTGCCCAGGTAGCTCAGTTAGTTAAAGCACCATTGTAATATGTCAAGGTTGCAGGTTCAATCCCCAGACAGGGCACATACAAGAATAAACCAATGAATATATAAATAAGTGGAACAACAAATTGATGCTTCTCTCTCTCTCTTTCTCTCTCTCTCTCTCTAAAACCAATAAATAAGTTCTTTTTAAAAAAAACCACAATGAGGTATCACCCACACCTGTCAGAAGCGCTATCATCAATAAATCAACAAACAAGTGTTTGCAAGGATGTGGAGAAAAGGGAACATTCATGCACTGTTGGTGGGAATGCAGACTGGTATAGCCACTGAGCTAAGGAGAATGGAGTTACCTCAAAAAATTAAAAATAAAACTGCCTTATGACCCAGCAATTCCACTTCTAGGAATATGGCCAAACAAACCTTAAACACTAATTCAAAAGAACATATGCACCCCTATGTTCATTGCAACGTTATTTACAATAACCGACATACGGAAACAGCCCAAGTGTCCATCAGTAGATGAGTGGATAAAACAGCTATGGGACAGAATGGAATACTATGTGACCATGAAAAAGAAGGAAATCTTACTTTTTGTAACACCATGGATAGACTTGGAGAATATTATGCTAAGTGAAATAAGCCAGTCAGAGAAAGCCAAACACCATATGATTTCACTTAGATATGGAATCTAACAGAACAAAATAAACTAACAAAATAGAAACAGATTCAGTTACAGAGAACAGACTGACAGCTATCAGAGTGGAGGGGGTTGGGGGACTGGGTGAAAAAGGTGAAGAGATTAAGCAAACAAACAAAATACAAAAAAAAAAAAAAAACCCTCTCATAGACACAGACAACAATATGGCGATTACCAGGGGGGAAAGAAAGATGGAGGGGCAGGTAGAAGAGGGTATAGGGAGGGTAAATGGTGATGGAAGGGGACGTGACTCAGGGTGGTGAACACACAATACAATATACAGATGATGTATTATAGAATTGTATACCTAAAAACTATATAATTTTATTAACCAATGTTACCCCAATAAATTCAATTTTTTTTTTAAAGAATAGAATAGAAGACTCTCTCATAATTTGGTCCCAACCATACCTTTCCTGTCTCATCACTCCTACCATACAACAAGTCTACAAGAAATAACTCAAGATTTTCCAAAACCCTATTCCATTTTGATCTTTGGCAACTGGCTTATGCTCTCCCCTCTCCCCTCTGACTCTGCCAATTTTTCCCCAGCCAAAGTGATCTACTCCTTCAGCATTTTATTCATTCCAAAAGTGATTAACTCTTACCATAGCATAACAGGTTAGTGGTTTGTCTCCTCAGACAAACACCTAGTATCTCAGGAGCATACTGTATGTTATTTTTTGTCTTGCCAGCACCCAACACAATGTTTAGCCATAGCCAGCACCCAATAAATATTTGCTGAGTTGTTAAATAATGCAACATTTAGTGTTGCAACTTTACACATCTTAGGTTAACTTCAACTTCAGGTTTACACACCATTCGACAGAATTTTCACTAAACCTCAAAAAATATTGTAAAGACCAAAGATTCAATATTTAGCAGGAACATCTTTAATTTGTTCAAATCTTTTTGTCAACATTTTTGACTATCTTTCTTCAACTAGTCTCCTTTCCCAGGTAACATTATTTGTCTTTTTTACAGGGTCAGCAGTAACTGCAAACCTCACAGGCCATAAGAGATGATCCCAAGCAAAACTGTGTCACTGAGAGTGTCTGGATAATTGCTTTGGGTACATCATTTCAATAAATTTCCAATGGAATGGCCCAAGCACATCGGCTATATTTTAGAAATGGGGACATGCACTGATGACTAAATACGCAAGATACACACACATTAGTGAGGCATTTATTCAAGAAGGTAATGGGAATCAAAAGTACACAACAACCTTGTGCTATCAAATGTAATATCCTTTCATTTTACATAAGGATAACACCTATTTTTGTGTAAGACTCTACTCAGAGTAGCACAACCTCCATCTCATCCAGCAAGTGGACTCTACCTTATCGGTGGGATGCTGATAAAGTCTGCCTGAGCCTTAACACTTTCCCTTCCCAATCCACTAAACTTTCTCTCTCCAATATTCCCCTATCAGAGACCTATTGTACTCATCCCACAAATGCCTCAATATATCTCCCCGCAAAACAAAAATCACACTATTTCCTCAACATCTGATTTCTTATCTCTTCTCTAATTCAAATTTTACACTTCTTTCAGAAACATCCCAAATCTCACCTCTTCCAAACTGTTCACTAACTCAGCCGACCACAAGTCTTACCTTTTCTAAATCTCTATTGCACTTACAGAATAGCAGCTCACAGAGCACTTGTTTACAGACTAGCACATTTGGTTTCATAATTACTTTTATACATATGCTTTATTTTCCTAGTTAGGATAGTTGTTCTTAAAGTAAAAAAAAAAAAGGCTAGGTCTCCTATGTCATTTGAAATCCCACAATCCTCTTTCCACATGTCACATAATACTAACACTGGGCAGAGGTGCACGTGTATTAACGATTTGAAGGACTAAAGTAAATGCTTAGTATATACCACTTATACAATGCGACTTATAACAAATAGCTATTGCTTGCCTACTCTGTGGTAAACACTTTCGTAGGTACTGAAGAAACAGCCATGACAAAGATATACATGACTCCTGTCCTAAAATCTATTATACTCCAGGGAGCAAGAGACATTGAATTTTGAGTAAGTGATGTAGAGCAAAGTTTTTTACTGGTTCCCAGATGGAAGAACTTCAGGCAACATACTTTACATACTTTATAAAACTGAATCACAGAATTTTAGAGCTTAATGAAAACTTAGAAACAATTTTCTTGCACAAGTCATGATTAAACTTCAGTATAGTTTATCTTTCTACCGCTTCTAGGCATTGCCTTAATCAACAGTATGAAAAGAATGACTTCCCTACCTTCAATTCTGTTTTCTCCCAAGGAAGGTAGGAACTACAACTAGCACACATGTACCCACGGGAAGCCCAGCGCTCCGAGGAGAGCACTGGGCTGATTATTTGCTGCACCTTTACACTTAGGCTTGTCCGACCGTCAACGCTCTCCAGCCCACATATCGAACAGAATCCGTATTTTCTATCTAGTAAAGAGCAAGCCTGTTCTACGTTTAAGAAACACAAAAAAAACAGTGCCTCCATTCGGGAAATGAAACAGCTCATCTGAGTCTGTAAGGAGGGACTGAAGATGGATATCCGCCTCTTAGTCTCAAAATCTGTAGCAACAACGTGATAAAATGCCCAGAGCAGACAAAGTTGTAGTTGTGCATTAAGCACGTGCACATACATGTGAAGTTGGAAACTGGGCAACAGGTGGGCAGCCCCCTATCTATATAGACAGATCGCCTTCCTTAGGTCGTGGGTGTGTCCGATGCCGCACGCAGGCACTGATTCACAATTCTCTACACAACAACCGGCTCCTCCTCCTAGCCCGGCCAGGGCAGGGGCACTAATGGCCCCACCAGTGCCAAAATTTCCGAACCCTAACCCCGAGGACCCCTGTGCTGCCTTCTCTCAGTCTAGGGCAACCTCGTCTCAGGCAGGATGAGAGGCTGCTCTGGGAACCCGGGCTTCTCCTGATTCTACTCAGTTTGGGAGTCTGGCAGGGCCACCCCGAAGCCCCCAGACTACTACTTTCCACTACGCCTTTCAGAGCTAGTCTTCACCAGCCCCACGCTGCCGCTTCCCAGAGCGCCCGCATCCAGAAACTGACCCTCGTCAGCCCCCGTCCTCGAAGAAAGCCGCGGAGGGGTGTGCGGTACCGCGCACGGGTGCGGTGGGGGAGCGCGTCCCCGCGCCCCGGCCCGCGCAGCAGGTGCGGCCAGGCCCCACCTCCCCTGCGAGGCCCCGACTACTCACCCGGACGATGTTCTTCTGCGACCTAGCAGCGGGCTCAGAAGCCTCTTCCGGCTCCTCGACAACCCTCTCGTAGCCACCGCCCCCTCGCCCGCTGCCGTCGCCGCCGTCCTCGCCGCCGCCGCCGCCGCGGCGCGCGTCCGTTTTCACGCACACAGACGTGCCCGCCCACGCGCTTCGGCGCGCTGGCGTCACTTAGCAACCGATCGGCAGTGGGAGGGCGAAATGTTTAAGTTTAGGGTCAAAAGGTGGCGTCAGGCGGGTTTTGCTGCTAGTCCCCACCTGCCGGACCTGGTCCCCTCCGGAGTAGGTGGGCCCCAGGGTGAAGCTGCCCTGCCGGCACCTAGTCACGTCACCTCACGTCACTGTATGGCGTCACTGATCTCGTCACTGCGGATGAGAAGGTCTCCAGTTTGAGCACCGCAGCAAGCTCACAGGGCTCTTGTGGTGGGGAGAGCACGACTTCGTCCTGACTGGCGCGGGCCCCACAGGCTGCTTCTGCGAAGCTCAGGAAGATTGGCAAAGGAGTAAAGCCAAACGGGGCTGAGTGCGCGGTTAATGTGAAAGACTGCTGAGGGACACTTGTTAATTTTGCAGCAGTGGTTGATGGACCCAGCCTTGAAGTTCCCTGGCTCTCAGTTTCCTCATTTTATAAATAGGGGTAACAATACCCATCCAGCCTATATATTTGAATAGTGAGGCTGGAAGAAAAGAATGTATGCAAAGGTGCTTTGTAAAGTTTTATTATAAGAGAAGCTAGTCGGGCAAGAGCAGTTAAAAGCATGGACTTTGGAGTCAGGTTCAAGTCTAATCCTGGCTGATGTCCAGTAGTCAGTTATGTTCCACGTTTGGGTAAACTGGGGGACTGAGTGTGGGAGTTTGAGGAGAGTGACTGGATAGGCCATAATTCCAGGCAAAGGAAGCTTCATGAGTAAAAGTTTGGAAGTGAGAATGGACAGGAAGAACAAGGCTTCAGGTAGGGAGATTAGTTTTGAGGCCATTGTTGTACTCCGAGTAAGAAGTAGTAAGCTCATGACCAAGTCATTTGCAGTGGGAAGGATAAAATGTGAGCATGGTAGAATTGACAGCACTGAGCAGGGGGTAAATGAGTAAGCCAAGTTTCTAATACAGGTTCTGGGGTAGATGGTGGAAACATTTAGCAAGATACAAAGAAAAACGAGTTTTTTCTTTGTGGATAACCCCAAAGAAAAAAACTTGGGGTTATCCACAAGTTTTTTTATCTAAGCTGCTAGTGGTGGCAATCCTAGGAGGATGATTAGATTTGTGGGATATGATGATAAGTTCAAATATAGATATGTTTATTGGGGAAACACATTCTCCACGCATGATATCTCCTTCCATATGGAGTGACATCCTTTAATTTAGTATCCATGGCTTTTCACTGCACCTGCCCCCAGCTCACTCCTCTGTGGTGCAGTGACTTTCTGATTGGTGAATTTAAAAGAATGTGTACCCATCCCATTCTTTTTCTCTGAAAAGAAAGCTGCCCTCACCCAACTGTCCTGATGTTTTTCTCTACTTTTCCAGAAGCAGTGCCTGGGGGTAGGGTTGAGGGTGCCTGGTCCAGGGCTACAAAGTTAGTAAACCTATTAATTCCTAAGTTTGGCATTAGGAAGCTCTCTGTCCACAGATAATATCCAGTACTAACTTTGCCAGTTGTGGTGTACAGAATAATGGCCCCCCAAAGACGTTTATGTCCTACTCTTCTAGAAACTGTGACTATGTTAACTTCTTATTGTAAAAGGGACTTTGCAGATGTGATTAAATTAAAGAACTTGAGATGGGGAATTTATCTTGGGTTATCAGGCTGGCTAGAAGCAGAGTCAGATTCATAAAAGGAAACATAATGATAGAAGCAGAGGCCAGAGAGAAAGACAGATTTGGAGAATCTGCACTGCTGACTTTGAAGATGGAGCCAGGGAATGCAGTCAGCCTCTAGAAACTAAAAGGCAAGGAAATAGATTATCCTTTAGGGCCCCCAGAAAGAATGCAACCCTGTCAGTGCTTGGTTTTAAGATTTCTGATCTCCAGATCTGTAAGATAATAAATTTGTGTTTTCTCTGGCCTGTGTGGCTCAGTTGGTTGAGCATCGTTCCACAAAGCAAAACGCCGGGTTGTTTACAGTCAAAGCACATGACTTAGGTTGTGGATTCAGTCCCCTGTCAGGGAACCAATTGATGTTTCTTTCTCACATTGATGTTTCTCTCCCTTCCCCACTCTCTAAAAATAAATAAAATCTTTTTAAAAATAAATAGATTTGTGTTTTAAGCCACTAAGCTTGTGGTAATTTGTTACAACTGGAAATAATACAGTCAGTAGTGAAGATGGTAGTTGGTCTCTGGCTGTATTCTCCTTTATCTGGAAAAAAAAGGTGCAATTAATTAGGTTCCCTCAAAGATAACTGCAATGTGACTGACATGATGGGGGAAACCTACACATCCAGAGAGAGTTATTCAATAAGCAGTAGAATTACGCAGGTCTGTGAAAGATGAGAGAAGTTGAGTTAAAATATATCTGGGGGACATTAACTTAAAATTGGTCACGTAAATCCTAGGCATGGATAAGATCAATCAGGGAGAAAATACAGAAGAAACAATAAAGAGGACCCAAGATAGAATGAGCCTAGGAAGCACTCACTTTAAAAAGGAATGACAGATTCCAAAGCTGTGGTCATTCCAGCTACTTCTAAGAATACTGGGGTATTTTGTCATTAAATATTGGCATCTGTTCTCTCCATCTATGCCCTCGCCCTCCTGTCTTCTGGACCTGCCTTCCAGATGGTTGGTGAGGTTTGTGACTGATGCTCAGAGCCAAGGAGGCTAAGAATGTGCATGGCCGTGGTCAGAACTGGCCCATTTTGTGGCAAACTGGTACAGCCCCTCCCTGCTGAGCGGTTTCCCTCCCCAAGCAGTTTCTCGTTGCCTCTCACCTGTACTTGACCCTTTTCACCTGCAGAGCAAGCCTGGGTTAGAAGGTCTGTCGGAAATGGTCTTCGATAACCAAGGGTACTAAAGTGTTTGTGCTTTGTCGTGTTCTGTGATGAATGGGAAATGTGGATTTCAGAAAGCCAACCCTTCCTGCTTGAAAAAGTGAGACAAAACTAAGACAAATAGATCACCCAGGACAGAAATGACTCAGTGTTGGGGGTCAGACCCCATCTGTCCTCGGCCATATTCTCCACCTGGACCACTAGAGTATATTTGGCTAGTGATCTTCCAGGTGCATCTGACCTGCTGTTCACTGTTTCTCCACCCAGGCTGGGTGGCCTCCAACATGGCAGCAGTGTCCCCTGGGCCCTGTCTTCATGTTACAAAGCCTCCACGTGGAAATGTGTATGAAGGCTCTGTGTGGATGACTTTCTTCTACTGTTTAAAGGGGATACTGTACTGTAAGCTTTTGACCTCATGCCTTGATTAGTAAAAAGAGTTTGGGGTTTAAAAAAAAAAAGAATGGCATATGAACAGAAGCCCAAAAGAAATCTGAGGAAGAATGGCCAAAGAGATAAAAGAACTAGGTGAGCAATGCCTCTGAAGCCAAGGTCGGAAAGACCTACAAGATGGAAAGGGTGTCATCGGAGTCAGAGACCACAAATAGGTCAAGTATTTCAAGGGCTGAAAAGCAGTGACTGGATTTAGTGGCATAAAAGTGTTTGACGACTAACAATAGCAGCTTTAGTGTGGTAGTAGAGATAGACACCAAATTACTGGGGTCTGAAAGGCAGGTCAGTATGGTGGATTGGCCTCTGGACTTGTTAATGTGAGTTTGAGTCTAGCTAGATAATCTCAGGCAAATCACTTAACTATTCCAACCTTTGGTTTTCTCATCCAAGAATCAGGCTGAGTCTGTGATTTTCACATAAATTCCTAGATAATACCCTCTACTTTATGTTAGGCTCATTTGCTTACAACAGCACATTTCAAATCCTACGCAGATCGTTTCACCAAACAATGAAAGTAGTGTATGGATATGACACAGTTTTCAAGAAACTCAGTTTTGGAAGGGAGATAAACACATACGTATGTAACTGATTGCCATAGTTCTCTCTTAAACAAGGCAAGGCATAGACTCAATGAAGTATAATTATAACACAATGTATCATATGTTATATTAGAATTCTATATGAAATGAAATGAAGGATGTATAAACTTTTACAGATGAGGGAGTGATCAGTTTTGCCTAATAAATATCAGGGTATATTTACCTACTCTCCAAGATAGATGCAATGTGCCTCAAAAATTGACATAACTACACCAAAGCGTTTCCATGATGATTAAAAACAAAAACAAAAATGGGAGTTGTCATTTAACATTCCTTCTAAGTAGTTTTGTTGTGATCTGAATGAATATTTATGTACAACTACTTCTAAACTAAATACATTGTTTAATTGGGGAAACAAAGGGGGACACATAAAAAATTGAATGCAAAAGTAATTTATTTACTTTCCCACTAGATCCAAAAGGAAACATTTATTTGTTATACATGCCATGTTCTGTTACATTTGCTCATCTAGTACTCACATATTATTGTTAGTACACCAAAGCTAGGGAAAAGCCCCAAGACAAAATACCTCCAAAAGCAAAAGGCAGGGAACAACTAAAGAAAGAGGCTGGTCACTCCAGTCTGGTAATTGACAGAGTTTATTAAGGGAAGCTGACATACAAGGAATGTCTCCAGAGGCCACAAGACATGGATCCCTGCGGCACCTGCCAGGAGCCAAATAATTATATAAGGTAAAGGAGGGAATTGTCATGGGTACTAGTACCTGCATGCTATCGGATATGGGAAATTACATGCTTGACCAGGTCAGGACAACAACCTGATCCAGGAACCAGCACATAGCAGGAGGCAAAGAAGGGGTGTTGATTTTTGTCAGAATGACAGTCAGACAGTCTTTAAGGGGGTTTTGCTGAAAGCAACTCCGTTCTGGTCCCAATTCAGCTCACAGGACAAATAGCAGTCAGGTCATGGAACAGTGTCTCCTCTACAGTTATCTCACTTAATTTCATAAACATCATCTTATTGTATTAACAACTGACATTATATCTGCATATAACAAGTGGGGATACACAGTCTAAGTAATTTGACCAAGGTTAGACTAGCAGGAGTTAAATAACAAGTTAAGATTTAGACCCAGCATAAGCATTCTCTTTCAAGGAAAATATCCCACAGGATGTTAGTTGGTTTAAGTGCCTTTCCTCTGTACTGTTACATTATTTGAACACCTTTATTTCATTTTTTTATTGTTTATGCTATCACAGTTGTCCCAACTTTTCCCCCTCTCTCTCCCCACAGCTCCAGCCCCCTCCCTCAGGCAATCTCCACACTGTTGTCCTTGTCCATGGGTCATGCATATATGTTCTTTAACTAATCCCTTCACTTTCTTTCAACCAGTCCCCACCTTCCCTCTTCCCTCTAACAGCTGTCAGTCTGTTCCATGTTTCTATGCTTCTGATTCTATTTTGCTCATTAGTTTATTTTGTTTATTAGATTCCACATATAAGTGAGATCGTGTGGTATCATATGGTATTTGTCTTTCACTGACTGGCTTATTTCACTTAGCATAATAGTCTTCAGGTTCATCCATGCTGTTGCAAAAGGTAAGAGTTTGCACACCTTTATTTTAGCATTTACTGCAATGATGATGCTCACTAAGTGCCAATTACTCTTTGAGGTACTTTACAGGCAATATGCCTGCCATTTAAGCCTCATAACAGCCCTTTGGGGTAGGAGATATTATTAATCACAACTATAACTCAGGAAACCAAGGCATATAAGGTTAAGTAATTTACTCAAGGTTACGCAATAAGTGATGGAGCCAGGAATCAAACCCAGGTAGTTGGGCTCTAGGTCCATGCTCTTTTTTAATTTTTTAAAAAATTTATTGATTTGAGAAAGAGAAGCAAAGAGGCTCATCAGTTTGTCGTTCCACTTATTTATGCACTCATGCGTTGATTCTTACATGTGCCCTGACCAGGAATCAAACCCACAACCTTGGTGTTTCAGGACGCCACTCTAACCAGCTGAGCTACCTGGAGTCCATGCTCTTGACTCCCATGCTACTACCTTCATACCACACACCCTCTGCTCACATTGAAGGCTTCCAGACAACATAGTTTACTGAACTCACCAATGCAGTTACCATAAGATTGTTGTGTGTGATATCACATTGTATTCTTTATTAAATGAATACAAGATCATTTTCTCTCAGCCAAATATCGTGAAACACTTGGCTACCCTTGAGAAACTTAATGTTTTCTCCTTATAGGCAATGCGAATTATATCACTGGCTGTTTTCTCCTCTCACTTCGATTGCGAAGCTTTGAATAAATTTGTGGCTTAGCATTAGTAACTGGGAGGACCCTTGGCTGGCAAATATGTGTTCTGTTGTTTTGAAATTTTTCTTTTCTTTTTTTAATGTTTTATGTTTGTGCTGTTGCAGTTGTCCCATATTCCCCCTTCGTCCCCCTCCACCCAGCCTGACCCCACTTCCATAGTTAATCCCCACACCGTTATCCAGGTCCATGGGTCATGCATATGTGTTCTTTGACTAATCCCTTCACCTTCTTTCAGTAAGGCCCACCTCCCCGCTCCCTGCTTACAGCTGTCAGTCTGTTCTATGTTTCTATGTCTCTGGTTCTATTTTTCTCATTAGTTTGTTTTGTTCATTGGATTCCCCTTATAAGTGAGATTATATGGTATTTGTCTTTCACCAACTTGCTATTTCACTTAGTGTAATAGTCACCAGTTCAATCCATGCTGTCACAAAAGGTGGAGATTCCTTCTTTCTGTTGCATAGTATCCCATTGTGTTGATGTACCACAGTTTTTTTTATTTACTCATCTACTGATGGGCACCTAATTAGGCTGTTTGCAAATCTTGCTCTGAGCATGAATCTAACAGTTTTAAATAGAACTTAGTATCCCGTAACAGAATATACATATTGTTCTTTCCAAGGAACATTCACAAAATCAAGCGTGTGCCTCTTCACAAAGTGAATTGCAGTAAATTTAAAAAAAAAAAAGATACTGTTCACATTCACTGTCACAATGCAATAAACTACAATTAACACCAAGAGGATAGCAAATAGAATATATCTTCTTGAGTTACAGTGGAAATCAAAACTGAAATTACAAAAAGAAAGAATTATAAAAGAATAACAATGAGAGCCTATATATGAAAAGCTATGGTATGTAACCAAAACATTTCTGAGGGAAGAATATTTTTAAATGCACTTTTGAGATTTAAAAATACTGTCAGTAAGCAAATTAATCATTCCATTAAAGAAATTAAAGCAAGTCCTGACCAGTGTGGCTTCAGCCACCCAGGTGTCCCACAGCCTGAAGCAGATGGCCTTAGCTGATATGAATGAGCAAGAATAAATGCTTACTGTATGCCACTGACAATTTTGTGGTTCTTGCACAGCTTTTTGTGGCAGTAACTGATTGGCACACTTCTATATCTCCCCTCACCACAATTTCTTAATTTATTTTGTTTCTAAATTCTTTTTAAAATATTTTATATATTTATTTTTAGAGAGAAGGGAAGGGAGGAAGAGAGGGAAAGAAACATCGATGTGAGAAAAAAAACTTCAATCAGTTGCTTCTCACACAGTTGGGTGTCATCCCACAAAGAGAAAGTGTTGCTGGTTCAGTTCCTGGTCAGGGCACTTGCCTGGGTTGTAGGTTCAGTTCCTGGTGGAGATGTGTGTTTTGTTTATATACTCATTCATCAATGGACGTTTGAATTGGGTTTTTTCCACATTTTGGCTTTGTGTGAATAATGCTGCTATTAATATATTTACATATTCAATTCAACTATAATTCCAGCAAATTGGCCTTAGCTGGTGTACAAATATCAATCTGAGTCTCTGTTTTCAATTCTTTGGGTAATTGCTGAATCATATGGTGATTCTATGTTTAGTTTTTTGAGGAACTCCTGAAGCAGCTTCAACCAGAAGTTTCAAACAGAAATGCACAAGAGTTCCAATTTCTTTGCTAACATTTGCAATTTTCTGAATTGAAACCCCTTTTGAGGGGTTTTAAATTTTTTTTAATTTTTTTACAGCTTTTTTTTTTTTTTTTAATAATAGTCACCCTACTGGGTGAAATGGTAGCTCATTGTGGTTTTGATTTGCATTTCCTTAATGATTAATGATATTGAGCTTTTTTTCTTTCTTTTTTTAGAAAAGATTTTATTTATTCTTAGAGAGACAGGAAGGGAGGGAGAAAGAGAGGAAGAGAAACGTCAATCAGTTGACTCTTGCACTGGGTATGGTCACCCGGCTCAACCAGGTAATGTCCTGCAACCCAGGCATGTGCCCTGACTGGGAATTGAACTTGCAACTTTTCCCTCTGTGGGATAATGCCCAAGCAATTGAGCAACAGCAGTCAGGGCCTTTGTTCATTTTTAAACAGGGTTGTTTTGTTATTTTGTCGAGTTGTAGAAATTCTTCTATATTTTGCGCATTAACTCCTTAACAGATATATGATCTGCAAGTATTTTTTTTCTAATTCTATGCATTGCCTTTTCATTCTGTTGACAGTGTGCTTTGATGCAAAAGTTTTAAATTTTGATGAAGTTCTATTTATCTTTTTTCCTTTTGTTGCCTGAGCTTTTGGTGTCATCTCCAAGAAATCATTGCCAAAGCCAGTGTCATCAAGTTTTTTCCATTTTCTTCTGAGGGTTATATGCTTTTAGCCTTTATATTTAGGTCTTTGATCCATCTGAGTTAATTTTTTTATATGGGGTAGGGTAAAGGTACAACTTCACTCTTTTTGTGTGTGTGTGGATATCCAGTGTCCTAGCACCATTTGTTAAAAACACTGTCCTTTCTCTGTTAAATGGTCTTGGTATCCTTGTCAAAAATCATTTGAACATATATGTGAGGGTCTATTTCTGGGCTCTCTATTCTATTCCATTGGTCTATAGGTCTATCTTTATGCCAGTACCAAACTGTTTTGATTACTGTAGTTTTATAGTAGTTTTGAAATCAGAAAGTGTGAGTCCCCTAACATCATCATCATCATCATCATCATCATCATCATCATCATCATTATTATTGCTGCTTGGGGTCCCTTAAGATTCTATATGAATTTTAGTATGAATTTCTGCAAAAAAAAAAGTTGTTAGGATTTTGATAGGTATTTCATTGAATCTGTATATTGCTTTGGTGAGTTTCATTAACTTGTAAGCTATGGTTGGTTGCTTTGGACAAGAAGAAGAATCACTATTCTGGCAGAAGTAAGTGACCCTTCTCACCATTGCATAGAAATAGGGCTGCTTCTGCGCAATGAGGGCAGCTAGGAATATGCTTAGCATCCATGTGACTTGCTTAAGTGCTTGTAGGTATTCTCATGCCCAATTTTGATGGTAAATAGACAGGTGCAGCAACCCTGGCTGGCCTGTCCTGGGGCTCAGACCCCTCAAGGATGACAGTCTTGTTCACTCTATCAGGTTAGCCACCTAAACTAGCAAAGTTGCTAGCCGATGGCAGGAGTCTAGAATAGCAGTAGAGGACAGAGATGGATATCAGTTGTGGCCACAATACCAGTTGCAGTGATAGGGAGAGTAGTTGGTTCCACTTAACCTTTGTCTTGTAAATTTCTCTAAGAACCAGAAAAAGAAGGCAATCAGAATCCTAGAGGAATGGTTCCTAGAAGGATTAAACTTATTATACAAAGTAAATGGATACAAGTAGTGCAAGGGGTGATCTAGATTGCTGTGGTGCTGCCCAGATCCCACCAAGATACTCATTTCTCCAGCTGCTGGGTTGATGACAACTGTCTCTCCCCAGGAATTCTCCTTGGCACAAGGAAAATGCCTTAGCCAAGGTTAGATTCCCTCTTTGGGGGCAGTGTACATCACATGACTGATCATTGTATAGGTACAAAGGGCAGGCCTGGACCCCTTGCCTCAACCTGTGACATTCCTAAGAGACTATCCTAGCTTCAGAACTCCTCGTGGAATTGGCTGAGGTCTTTGTTGTCACTGCATTAGAGTTAAACCTCTCCCTTGCCTGACTGTGGGGTATTTTACTTCCTTACAGGCGTTTTTCCTGAAAGCACTCCCAAATAAAGCACCTGTACATCAATCTCTCTTTGTGAGTCTGTTTCCTGGGCACCTACCTACAACATTGGCCTGTATCTACTGCTTTGCAGCATTACCTTTCTCGTAAATCTAATATCAATTACCTGAGGATCCATTTATGGATTTTCTATTTTTCCCCTTTGATCTATTTGTCTATCATTACACCAATACTTCACTGTCTTAGTTATTGTAACTCTTGACATCTGGTAGAAAAAGTTATCCAAATTTGCTTTGCTCTTTGCATTGCCATATACATTTTAGAATCAGCTTGTCAAATTCCATAAATATTCTTCTGTGAGTTTGGCTGGGATTTCATTGAATCTAAATGTCAATTTAGAGGTAATTTACCTTTGGTTATTGGTTCTTCTAATTTATAAACGTGGCATATACCTTCATTTATTTAAGTGTTTTTACATTTCTGTCACTGAAGTTTTATTGTTCTAGTTTATAGAGGTCTTGCATATCTTCTTACATTTAATTTTAGGTATTTGGTGTTTTATTTTTTTAGGTGCTATTTTTTAAAAATATTTATTTACTTTTAGAGAGAGGGGAAGGAAGAGAGAGAGAGAGAAACATCAATGTTTGAAAGATACATCAATTGGTTGCCTCAACCCCATCTGGGGACCTGGCCCGCAACCCAGACATGTGACCTGACTGGAAACAGAACTGTTGACCTTTCTGTTAGCAGGCCTGGGCTCAATCCACTGAGCCACATCAGCCAGGACTAGATGCTATTTTAAATACAAATATTTAAAATTTTATTTTCTGTTTTTTGCTGTTTTATTGAAATACAGTAGATTTTTGTATATTGAGTTTCTATCCAGCCATCATGCTAAATTCACTTAATTCCTCACTCTCTGGCTTCCCATCCATTTACAAGCATCATATTGCTACAGATTCTGGAAGCAGAAGGTGGAAATCTTACTGAACAAGGAAAGCAGGTGAAAACAAAATGCTAGGAGAATATGTTCCCAATGGAACCAAGTTTGCATGTATCACACTGGGGGGAACTAACAGGAGTGTGGGGGGGAAACAGCGAGGAATGTGTTTCAGAACTTCAAAGAAATGCAAAGAAAAGGGACTATCAGGAACAGACATGCCATTTACGTCATTTTGGGAAGGAGGCTGGGACTAGCCAAGGAATGCATATTAACGATGTTGGATGGGGCTGCAAGTGAAAGAATAAGAGATTTCAGGAAGGGCTGCTGAACAGATAGGTTTCACAGTAATTTTGTAGAACCAAACCTGCAACTCCACAGAGAATGCTGACATGCAGGGCAGTGGTTCTCAAAGTGTGATCCCTGACCAGCAGCATCAGCACTATCTGGGAACTTGTTAGAAATGCAGATTCTAGAGCCTACCTCAGCCCTACTGAATCAGAACTCTGGGGGAGGCATGCAGACACCTATATTTTGACACGCCCTCCATGTGATTCTGGTGCATGCCAAATTTTGAGAACCACTGATTTAGGGGTGGACTCTTCAAAACCTGGTCCTTCAGATGATGTAATTGTCACTAATAGCCCCAAATAGGGTAGTTAGTGTTACTTTATACCTATTCTACTCCTTTTGATGTTTTGTTTGCCCTCGTGCTCTTGTTGTTTTGTTCAGTTTGCCTCCTCGGACTACTGTTCTCAATACATGATCCCTATCTCATACTCCTGGCCTTCTTGTTCTATGAGAATGCTTATTATGATTGTATGCTCCTAGTCATGCTCAGCATACTCTATAAAAATAATATAATAATAGGATATAAATTATTATACCTAATTATTCATGTGGCATATTTTGAAATATTATTTTTTTCTCTATAGATTTCTGTAACCCATGGTCCATCCCTATTCAGGCAGCTAGAATATGAGCCCGGGGATGCTAAAAGGGAAAAAGGCCTTTGACTTTCAAAAACTGACACCCAGCCCTGGCCGGCATGGCTCAGTTGGTTGAATGGTATCGCACAAAATGAAGGGTAGCCAGCTCAATTCCTGGTCAGGGCAAATGCCTGGGTTGTGGGCCCAGACCCCAGTTGGGGCACATGCTAGAGGCAACTGATCAATGGTTCTCTCCCTCTTTTTCCCTTCCTTCCCTGCTCTCTAAAAATAAATCATTAGGAAGATCCAAGATGGCTGCAGAATAGCTGGAAGCTCTGTTAACTTGCTCCCAGCCCTGGACCAATCTTGCTGCTAAAACACAGAGCAATCAACTCAAAAACTCAGCTGAGCATGAGTGAGAGTGAGTGTGTGAGTGAGTGTGTATGCAGATGTGCGAGTGGGCGAGAGTCTGTCCTCCTGCAGGGCACTCAGGAGTGGGCTACCTGGGCTCTCCTGGTGGAGCAGCTGCCACCCCCATTGCCCAGTCCAGCACTTCTGGCCTTGTAGATTTGGAGCAGGAGCCATTCTGAGGAATTTAAAATATCCTCAGAAAGAAGCCTTCAGGATGCCTGCATCTTGGCACCCAGACGTATCTCTGTGCCCTCCACCCTGGGCAAGGCCACGCACCCCACCACCTCCAGGAGCCAGGGTCTGGAGCCTGCAATACTTACTGGGGAGGCAGCTGTTGCCTCCCCAGCTCTGGGCACCACGGGAACTGCGAATGGGACGGAGTCTAAGGAGGCTGCAGATGGGCCCAGGAGCCTTGAGCACCAAGGGCAGAGAGAGGCAGCCAGGACAGTGCTGGCTGCAGAAGCCATGCTGGAAGCACGGCAGGAGTGCAGCACTGCAGCGGTGGAAGCCCAAAGCTGAAACTCACAGGAGGGAGCGGTGCAAGCACCCCACCATCACCCTGTGTTACAGTATTACTGCCAGACTCTTCCCAGTGCCATCTGGGAGAGAGCCAAAGAGAAACCCTATATAAAACTGTCAGAGACAACAGCAGGCTTTTTGGGGAGGTGGAGTGCACAGAGAACAAGCCTTCCAGGACTCAGTGCTGCAGCGTGGGGGCCACACAGAGACTCTTAAAAGAGAACTTGAGGAGATACTCAAGACTCTGTAAGGACGCTGTGCTTGTGTGCGCATGTGTGTGCATGTGTGCTTGACCAATGGCTTGGCTAAGAAAGAAATCAGAGTGATAGAGCTGCACTGCACCGACTGTGGGACCCCACTGAGCACTGCTGGCAAGAGAGGACTGTGCAGAGTGGAAAATTTGTGCCCAAGTCTCCGGCAAAAGTGGTAGGCCAGGAGCTGAATGCCCAAGTTTCCTTTCAGCCAGGCAAGTCCCCTCACAGGAAGGTGTGCCCAACCCCCACCTACTGGATTATAGGCTCTGCAGATCAGTGAGGCCAGGCTTAGGAGCCTACAGGGCAAAGAAGGAAAAGCTCTGAAACGGCCCTGTCTTAACTTCTACCAGACACTATGAGCTAGACTGTCCCCTGGGCCCAGATCCATTGGAACTAGCAGAACAGAGAGATTAGAGACAGGCTCAACAAGGGGTGTTCTGGGCCCCACTCAGTCTTAGGTCTTAGACTAAGCTGCCATTGCACCAAGTAGGAAAGAGCTGCCCCTTTTACAGATACTGGCCCCTCACAGGAAATGGACAGCTAATTCACCAGAAACCATACATTATTGGAAATAATCTAGAACAGACCAAGATGTGTGGTAAGGGGGTGGGGAAACATGCCCACCACCTTCCCTGAAGACTGAACAGTGCCCTGTGCCCGCCCCCCGCCCCCCGCCGCCCCCCTGCCCAGAGGTGACCAGAGGCTCCCTCTGGAGGCAGGTGGAGGTGGTACTAGTGGTGCTCTCTGTCATTAAATGAACCACTCCTGGACCATGTGCTGATGGAAAGCCAGCAGGACAGCACGGTGCAGACCAGCCAAGCTTGAAGGAGACAGCCATAGACTGTGGATCACTAGTAGTCTTGAACAGGCTGCCTAGGACACCATCTAACACTACCAGGGGCTGATCCTGAAGAAGACAGTGCAAAATGCTAGACTATGCTGACACAAACTCCACTGCAGTCTTCTTCATTATTTGCGCTATTTTTTTGCCTGCATAGTTTTTTAAAATTTTTTTCTTCAAGTTTGTTCATATTATTTCACTAGTTTCTTTATTTTAATGTATTGCAAATCTCATATTTTATTCTGCCCTTCTCTTACTCCATTTTGCCTTCTTCCTTCCTCTTATTTTTGCTTTAAATTTTAGTTTTTCACTTGCTATGACCTGTTTCTATTCCACACTTTTACTATTTACCCCTCTTCAGCCTCTAAAAACTATTTTTCTTGTCATTAGTCATCTCACACTCTTTTTCCCATTCTTAAAATATCCTAATTCTCTCTCCACCTTTATTAATTTTTCCTTGTTGGTTGCTGATATGGTGGTTGTTGTTGTATTTCTTCAATTTTATTTCTAGAGTGCACTATTTTTTTATTTCAAATCTCAAATTTTACTGTTCCCCTCTCCTACTCCATATTGCCTTCCTCCAGCCCTGTCTTTACTTTCATTTTATGTTTCATTTTTTCTCTCTCAGCCTGGTTTTCATTCCCCACTCTTGTTATTTATTCTCCCTCTATCTTCTCAAAATTACTTTTATTTCCTTTAGACATCTCACAAGCCTTTCTTCTTTCTTTTTTTCTGCTTATTCTCTTTTCACCTGTATTAATATTTGCTCATTTGTCATTGATATTGTTGTTGTGGATGCTATTCAATTTGTTTCCTATTTTTTCACCATTTAAAAAAATTTTAACCTCGTACTATACCCTTCTTTTTTCTTACTCCATTTTTGCCTTATTCCCTCCCCTTTTGATTTACAACATAAACATTATTTTCTTTTTTCCTTTGCCTTGTTCCTATTCTCCACTCTTATTTCTCCTCCCACTATTCTCTCAAAATCATTTTTCTTTCAGTTACCATCTCATTTTTGTTTTTTTCTTTCTTGTAATAGTCTTAATCTCTTCATATCTTTATTAACATATGCTCATTTGTTGTTGATAGTGTGGTTGTGGGTGGGGTTATTTTGTGGGTGTGAGTTTTGTTTCCTGGGTTGGTTTGTTTTGTTCTAGCAACACCTGTACAACAGCATACAAGATGTGGTGGGTGGTGTGACTGTCAGTCAGGTCAGTCAAGTCAGTCAAGCAGCCAGAGGGAAGATCCCACCAAAGATTTACCCAACAACAACCAAAACCCAATTACAACAAGAGAGCCCATGTAAATGGTATAAAGGATATCCCAAGAGCATCCAGCTCAGGAGATCAAGGAGACTACACCATGGAGTCCCACGGGTATCCTACAACAGAAAGCCACCCCGCAAAGGCAGGGAGTCAAAGTAAATCAAACTAATACACAGAAACAAACAAGAAAAGTCACCTAAACGGGGAGAAAAACAAACAACACCCAATCAAAAGTAAAGGAGGAATCTCCAAAAAGAGTGCCAAATGAAATTGAGGCAAGCAATCTATCAGACACAGAGCTCAAAATAATGGTTATAAGGATGCACAAAGAACTCAGAACTACAAAGAAACTCTATGCAAGCTACAAGGAACTTACTGGGAACTAAATCATCATGAAAAAGGACATAGAAGCTATGAATATACAATATCTGAAATGAAGAGTACACTAGAAGAGGACATAGAAGCTATGAATATACAATATCTGAAGTGAAAGAGTACACTAGAAATGAAATTGAGGCAAGCAATCTATCAGACACAGAGCTCAAAATAATGGTTATAAGGATGCACAAGGAACTCAGAACTACAAGAAACTCTATGCAAGCTACAAAGAACTTACTGGGAACTAAATCATCATGAAAAGGGACATAGAAGCTATGAAGAATACAATATCTGAAATGAAGAGTACACTAGAAAGGATTAAAAGCAGGCTAGATGAACCAGAGGATCAAATCAGCAAGTTGGAGGACAAAGTAGAAAACAACACCCAGACAGTGCAACAAAATTAAAAAAGACTCAAAAAGAACAAAGACAGTTTAAGGCAGCTACAGGAAAACATGAAATGTAATAATATTCATATCATAAGGATACCAGAAGAAGAAAAAGAGGAGCAAGGGATAGAAAACCTGTTTGAAAAAGTAATGACAGAAAACTTCCCTAACAGGTGAGGGAAAAAGTCATGCAAGTCCAGGAAGCACACAGGGTCCCAATCAAGATGAACCCAAAGAGGCCCACACAAAGACATATCATAATTAAAATGGCAAAATTTAAAGACAAAGAGGGAATCTTAAAGGCAGCAAGGGAGAAACAGCTAGTAACATACAAAGGAGCTCCAATAGGCTATCAGCTAACTTCTCAACAGAAACACAGGCCAGAAGGGAATTACATGAAATATTCCAAGTAATGAAAAGCAAAGGCCTACAACCAAGACTACTCTACCCAGCAAAGCTCTAATTTAAAATGGAAGATGATATAAGGTGTTTTGCAGACAAAAACAACAACAACAACAACAACAAAAACCTAAAACAATACATCCCTACCAAACCAGCATTGCAAGAGATGCTAAATAGACTGCTTTAAGAAGATGCAGAGAGAGAGAGAGAGAGAGAGAGAGAGAGAGGAACACAGGTACAAATGGAAAGAATAGCAGTAAGAATATTAAACATAAATAGATTAAATGCTCCAATCAAAAGACACAGGGTAGCTGAATGGATAAGAAATCATGACCCACATATATGCTGTCTACAAGAGACCCACCTCAGAACAAAAGACCTACACAGGCTGAAAGTCAAGGGATGGAAAAAAAATATTTCAAGCAAACAGATATTAAAATATGCTGGGGTAGTAAAACTTATATCAGATAAAACAGACTTCAAAACAAGGCTATAAAAAGAGACAAAGAGGGTCACTACATAATACTTAAGGGAGTGGTCCATCAAGAAGACATAACTCTTGTAAACATATATGTACCCAACATAGCAGCACACAAATATAAAAAGAAAATCTTTGAGGACTCCAAGAAAAATATTGACAGCAACACACTCATCATAGGGAATTTTAACACCACATTATCAATAATGGATAGAGGTTCCAAACAAAGAATCAACAAAGATATTGTAGCATTGATGAATACATTGCATCACAGAGACTTAATTGATACATACAGAACCTTTCATTCCCAAAGAAGCAAATGGAACAGGGAACATTTTCAAATGCACATGGAACATTCTCAAAGATAGACCACATGGTAGGACTCTAAACAAGCCTCAATAAGTTCAAGGAAATTGAAATCATATCAAGCATCTTCTCAGATTACAATGGCTTAAAACTAGATACCAACCTCAAGGAAAAAAACTCAAATACATTCAAATACATGGAGACTGAATAACATGCTATTAAATAATGAATAGGTTAACAAGAGGTCAAGGAAGAAATCAAAAAGTATCTGGAAACAAATGAAAATGAAAATGAACCCAAAACCTCTGGCACACAGAGAAGGCAGTCTTGAGAAGGAAGCTCATAGCAATACAGGCCTACCTAAGCATACAAAAATCTCAAATAAACAACCTAACCCTAAATGTGCAAGAACTAGAAGAACAACAATGAACAAAGCCCATAGTGAGTAGAAGAAAGAAAATAAGATCAAAACAATTAAATGACATGAAGACCTTAAAAAAAAAAAAAGGCAATTCAAAAGATCAATAAATCTAGGAGCTAGTTCTTTGAAAAGATAAATAAAATTGACAAAACCTTTAAACTTTAACCAAACTCATCAAGAAAAAAAGAGAGAGGACCCCCAAAAATAAAATCAGAAATGAAAGAGAAACTACAACTGATACCACAGAAAAACAAAGGATTGTAAGAAATTACTATGAACAACTATATGCCAAGAATTTGGACTACTTGGGTGAAATGGACAAATTTCTAGAAACATACAGTCTTCCAAAACTGAATCAAGAAGAAGCAGAAAGCCTGAATAGACAAATAACAACCAGTGAAATTGAAGCACCAATAAAAAAAACTCCTGACACACAAAAGCCCTGGACCAGAGTGTTTCACAGGCAAATTTTACCAAACATTTAAAGAACAACTAACTCTTATCCTTCTCAAACTATTCTAAAGAATTCAAGAACAGGGAAGACTCCCAAACTTGTTTTACGAGGCCAATATTATCCTGATTCCACAACTAGGTAAAGATACAACAAAGAAAGAAAACTACAGGTCAATATCTCTGATGAACATAGATACTAAAATCCTCAACAAAAAAAATTGGCAATCCAGATCCGGCAAAACATTAAAAAGATCATACACCACGATCAAGTGAGATTCATCCCAGGGAGGCAAGGATGGTACAATATTCACAAATCAATAAACATAACACATCAGATAAGCAAAATGAAAGACAAAAATCACATGATTATATCAACAGATGCGGAAACAGCATTTGATAAAGTCCAGCACTCATTTATGATACAAAAACACAGCAAAGTGAGAGTAAAGGGATCATACCTCAACATAATAAAGGCTGTATACGAGAAACCTACGGCTAACATCATACTCAATGGGCAAAAACTAAAAGCTTTCTCCTTAAGATCAGGAACAAGATCTAGCTTTCAGTACTCTTATTCAACATAGTATTGGAAGTTCTAGTAACAGCAATAAGGCAAGAAAAAAAAAAAAAAAAAAGGCATCCAAATTGGAAAAGAGGAATAAAACTGTCATTGTTCACAGACGAAATGATAGTGTACATAAAAATCCCTACGGTCTCTAGCAAAAAACTTCTCGACCTAATAAGTGAATTTGGAAAAATCGCTGATACAAAGTCAATATTCAGAAATTGAGGGCATTTTTTGGTACAAAACAATGAAACATCAGAAACAGAAACTAGGCAAAAATCCCATTTACTATAGCAACAAGAAAAATAAAGTATCTAGGAATAAACTTAACCAGGGAGGTAAAAGGCCTGTACTTGGAAAACTACAGAACACTGAAGAAATTAAGGAAAATACAAATAAATGGAAGCATACACCATGTTCTTGGATTGGAAAAATTAACATCATTAAAATGTCCAGACTACCCAAAGCAATCTATAGATTCAATACAATTCCATTAAAATATCAATGTCATATTTCACAGATCTAGAACAATTATTTCAAAAATTCTTATGGAACCAATAAAGACCCCGAATAGTCTCAGCAATTCTGAGAAAGAACAAAGTAGGAGGGATCACAATACCTGATATCAAACTATACTACAAACCTTCTGTGATGAAAACAATCTGGTACTGGCATAAGAACAGACCCAGAGGTCAATGGAACAGAATAAAGAGTCCAGGAATAAACCCACATTTTTATGATTAATTAATATTAGACAAAGGGAGTAGGAGCAGAAAATTGAGTAAAAACAGCCTCTTCAATAAATGGTGTTGGAAGAAATGGACAAGTACATGCAAAAAAAAAAAAAATAGACCAACAACTTACACTTTACACCACAATAAACTCAAGATAGACAAAAGATTGATATATAAGTTGTGATGTTATAAAAGTCCTAAAGGAAAACATAGGCAGTAAAATTTCAAATATCCCATGCAGCAATATTTTTGCCAATATATCTCCTAGGGCAAGAGAAATAAAGGAAAAAATGAACAAATGGGGCTACATCAAATTAAAAATCTTCTACACACAGCTAATGAAACCATCATCAAAATGAAAAGGGAGCCGACCATATGGGAAAATATTTGCCAATGATACCTCAGAGAAGGAAGGGTTTGATCTTCAGAATATATAAAGAACTCATATGACTCAACACCAAGATGGTAAACAGCCCAATTAAAAAAATGGGCAAAGGACTTGAATAGACATTTCTCCAAGGAGGACATACAGAGGGTCCATAGACATATGAAAGGATGCTCAACATCACTAGCCATCAGAGAAATGCAAATTAAAACCACAATGAGATATCACCTCACACTGAGCAGAATGGCCATCATTAATTAACAAACAAGTGCTGGTGATGATGTGGAGAAAAGGAAGCCCTAGTGCACTGATGGTGGGAATAAAAAGTGGTGCAGCCACTGTGGAAAACAGCATGGGATTCCCTCAAAAAATTAAAAACAGAACTGCCATTTGACCCAGAGATTCCAGTGTTGAGATTATACCCTAAGGATCCTGAAACACCAATTCAAAAGAACTTGTGTATCCTTACATTTACAGCAGCATTATTTACAATAGCAAAGTGCTGGAAACAGCATAAGTGTCCATCAGTAAATGAATGGATATAAAAACTGCAGTACATTTACACAATGGAATATTATGCAACATAAAGAAAGAGCTCCTACCTTTCACAACAGCATGGATGGAACTGGAGAATATTATGCTAAGTGAAACAAACCAGGCGATGAAAGACAGATACCATATGATCTCACCTATAAGAGGAACCTAATGAACAAAACAAACAAAGAAACAAAATAGAACCAGAGGCATGGAAACAAGGAACAGACTGACAGTGACCAGGAGGGAGAAGGGAGGGGGATAAGGGTAGAAATAAGGGGAAGGGACTAGTTAAGGAACAAGTACGAATGACCTCTGGACACAGAGAACAGGGTGGGGATTGACTGTGGGAATAGGGGTGGGCTGGGCGGAGGAGGGCAAAGGAGGGAAATGGGGACAGCTATAATAGAAAACAATAAAATGTTAATTTAAAAAGACCACTTGACCTGAATAAAAGTAAGATCTTTAAAAAAAAAATTGAAACCTTCATGCTTTGGGTTGAGGAACAGAGTCAGGAGGGAGAGTTCCATGACCTGCTAAGTCTCTATTAAGGGGGCTCTACCTTCCTCTCCACCTTTGGGTTAAAATGAAGGGAAATCACAGTCCTGAGATGTGGGTGCCTGCAGATCTGGGAGGAGAGAGGCCCTGTATTTGGCTTTCCAGGTAGAATCCCTGGAAGTCAGAAAGATCCCTGGAAAGAAATGGCTGTGAGAGTTAGCTTCCCATGGTCTCACATATTGCAGGAGCAGCAGAACGATCCAGTGCTCCCTGGGTAATGTAGTGGAGGTCTTAACCCCAAAGATTTCCCTGCAGGCTAACATAACATGGATATAGCAGAATAAAGCTGCACGGAAGGTGCCAGACCTGACGTAGCCTCAACAATAAGAATGAATGATGGTCTAACAGCAAGCTACACAGATTTACAACATAGGACTAAATAGGATACTTGACATTTTAGCAAATGCAAAAATGGGGGCTTTAATTATGTGCAATTAAGAATTCCACTTCTTACACCCTTGAGTTTGTGGATTAGATGTATAACCCTTCTATTCATTACCACAAATGAGTGTTTTACTCTATTTATAATAGTGGGTGAAAATAATTCCTATTTTTGGAGCTACACTTCTCTGCTGTTAGGGGTTTATTATGCACACAAATCACCTGCAGATCCTTTGAAAATAAAGATCCTCATTCAATACATCTGCAGTGAAGCCTGAAAGTTTTTTTTTAATCTTCACCCAAGGACATACTTATTGATTTTAGAGAGATGTGGAAGGATGGGAGAGAGAGTGGGAGAGAAACATCAACGTGAGAAACATTGACTGGCTGCTTCTCATACGTGCCCCAACCAGGGACCAAACCCACAACCTATGCATGTGCCCTGATTGGGAATCAAACCCATGACCTTTAGGTTTATGTGGTGACACTCCAGCTCATTGAGCAACACTGGTGAGGGCCTGAAAGGCTTAATTTTTAACTAGCTTCAGGTGATGCTGATGCTGCAGGTACAGAAACCATTCTTGGAATAGTGACGCTGTTCAAAATGCTGGTATTTAACTACACTACATTGTTTTTCAATATACATTGACTAGCACTCTTAATTAAACATAGGATGGCTTTTGTGCCTAAACTGTGTCACGTACTTATGGTACAATTGCAGACTACAATTTAAAATGCAAAATGAATGAAGCAACAAAAAGAAAGTTCATTCAGAGTAAGTCAGCTAAGAGCAGGTAGTGTGGATAAAAAGAATGCTGAATAACTTCCTTCATGCGTTATCAATTACATGTTTCAACTTTTAAACAACTATTCTCTCTAAATGTTTAAATAAAGTTTGAATGTCACTGATTTGAACTTGCTCATTTAGAATTTTAAGTCACTTTTAACCATATAAAGAATTTAAAATAATATAAGACTATCTTCTAATCTTTAATATTAGTTACCATCTTAAATAGAAGTTTAAGTAGTAGAAAAGAATACACTTGCTAAAATACCTCATTTTACTCAAAAGGTGAAAAGAGTAAATGTTAGCAAATTAAGCAGTATTTCTCATTTTTCCAGATTACAAAAGTGATACTCGCTTATTTTAGAGAATTTGGAGAATACACAAAAATATAAAGAAAGTAATAAAATCACTAGAAATCCCAGCAGCCAGAGAGAATCACAATTTGGTACATTTTCTTCTAGTCATTGATTTGTATATTCATTTCTTTTCCTTAACAAAACCAAGAACATATGTACATTAGTTTGCCTACTGCTTTCTTCACTTAATATCTCATGAGCATTTCTCCACATCTTTAAATATTCTTTGAAAACACAATTTAATCGTGTAAAAATACATACTATTCTATGACACGTGCGTGCTATAATAGTTAACTTATTCCCCCATCTTTAGACGTTTAAACTGTTTCTCATTTTTTCTATTATGAATAATGATGAAAGCAATGAATTGGATATAATATTAAAACTAAAATCGGATTAATTTCTAGGAAACAAAATTACCGGAACGTTAGCAATAGTACCAGATAAAAGGATCTGAACATTTTAAAGTCTGAAATGGCTCTTAATACCTACTGCAAAATTGGTGTATCGATAGTTTGGATTAGGTATGTGAAAGTGCCTATTTCATCACATCTACAGCAGTCCTAGCTACTGGCATTTTTAAAATCTATAATCTTTGCTAATACAGATAGGGCTCAAATTGATGCATTTTCAGTACAAATCCTCTTAACCAATCTCCACTTCACTAATTATTGGATAAACATGATTCATCATTTCCTCAGTAAAAAACTGATGCCCTGGCAGGCTCAGTAACTATAGCTGAGCCTTTGTAGTAAAACACAGGAGCCCTGAGACACAGGGGCCTTGAGGTACAGGGGCTTTGAGGGCTGGGATACCTAAGTACAGCGAGCTGGCCACTGTCTCGGACACCGTGCACTTCTGCTTCCCCTGTGAGTTACATGCTTATCAAGTCACTTGCATCCATTACCACCATGTTCAAGCCGGTTATCCTCATTATTATGTAATTTTATGAAATAAAACGAGTTTATGTAAAAGGAAAGTCGAGCATTCCAAAGGACTGCAAATAGCTAAAATAAATTGCTGAATTAGTGGCAAACAAAAATGTGTATAATAAGGCAGGCATAAAATTATGGATTCTGAACTAAGATTCCTGCTCTAAAGAAACTAGAATTGGATCGCTTAGACCAGTGGTTCCCACAGGGCAGTACTGACCCCTAGAGGTTGTTTTGGAAACCTGTGGGGCATTTTCAGTTGGGTTTCAATACTGGTATTTGGTGGACAAGGGACAAGGATATGAGACTTCCTGTAAAAACCTGCACAATTTCGAAGGTCTTAATGAGCATTCATTTAGGGAAAAAAGCCACTTTTCCCCTCAAGGAGGGGCATTAACTCTGCACACCTTACATGTGGGCTTCACATACTGATTTCTTTCCAAAAAGTATGATACGGAAATGGGGTGGGTAGAGAGTTAACTGTACAGTGGAGAAACCTGACAATCACCCCTGTAGCCAGGTGATCAGGGTTAACATCATCAGTGATACGTCATGTCAACAGTATGTGTCTTTGATGTGATGAGAAGGGCACCTTACCTCTCTCGTCTTCCTCCTAAAAACCCATAACCCCAGTTTTATTATGGAAAAAAAAGTCAGAAACTCCCAAACGAGAAACACTCTGCAAAGTATCTGAAGTACTCCTCAAAACTGCCAGTTATCAAAAACAAGGAAAGTCTGAAAAACTACCATTCTAAAGGAGCGTAAGCAAACATGATGACCAAATGTAATGTAAGATCCTGTAACAGAAAAAGTAGGTTAAAACAAATAAAATCTGAATTAAGTATAGGCTTTAGGATCTGAACATTTAGGATCTGATCATGAATAATGTATCAATACAGGTTTATTAGTGGTGACAAATGCACCATATTAATCTAAGATTTTAAAAATAAGGGAAACTGGGTCTAGGATATATGGCAACACGTCTGTACTATTTCTGCAAAGTTTCTATAGATCTAAGACTATTCTACATTTTTTAAAGTAGTAAAATACAAATTTGCAACTAGCAGATAAGTCTTGGAGATCTAATGCACAACATAGTGACTGGTCAACAACACTGTATTATAAACCTCGAACTTGCTAAGAGACTAGCCATTAACTATTCCCACCACATAAACGAAATGACAAGTATGTGAAGTGATAGAGGTGTCATCAGTTTGCAATAGTTACAGAGGCGCTCTGAATAGGGGAGCTGTACCTGTGTTAATGATATTCTGAAAAGACCACCTGGAGGACCAGTAGATGTGGACATGCTGTGGACCCGTTTATTCCTCACAGGGGAGTGCGCTGATGGCCGATCACTGAGAGGCTGCACCCTGTCTCCAGCTTTGATGCCATTCATAGGGTTAGGGAGGTAGTAGCCTGTGAAAATTCTGCACCTCTGTGATAAACACAGGAGCTTCAGGCATAGGGGCTTTCAGAGGGCTGGGATACCTAAATATGGACTGTTTTCCTTGTTCCTTATGGCTGCTAGCCAGGCTGACGTTGTGGAGGGGCTGTGGAGTTACACCACAAATGTACGCGTATCAGATCAACACGTTGGACACCTTAAACTTACACAATGGTGTATATCAGGGTCTCAACTTCTGAGATGCAGACTACCAGTCCGTGGCCTGTTAGGAACCAGGTGCACAGCAGGTGAGTGGCAGGGAACGAGCCAATCTTCGCTGGCATTACCTCCTGTCTCCTCCTGACCCCCCGATTCCATGGAAAAATTGTCTTCCACAAAACTGGTCTCTGGTGTCACAAATGTTGGGGACCAATGTTGTATATCGAGTATTTCAATTTCTAAAAATCGTAAACCTTTTTTTTTATTATGTGAGCCTTTAACTTCCATTTTACTTATTTGTACATATAACATTAATATCTACCAGGGACAAAATTATCCTATACTCAGGAATATTATTTTATACAACACATCAGCAAGAATTGATCACCATTTTGAAAAATGATATTTCCAACAGTAACATTATTCAGTCTTTGACCAATAAAACACACCTGTTTTCAGTATACATTTGAAGTTGAAACACTGTAGCTCCTCATGAACTATGAACTCATCTTTATTTTAAAATATCAACTAGTGTTAACAGTATTCTATTGAAGTTTACCTCTTTCATATTTAAGAACAAGCACCTGACCAGTTTTCTAGTGTAGCAGTATCTAGCATTTACATACTGAAACACATTTCAGTAGAAATTGATCTTTCTCCTTTATATTACAACAAAGGCATTGGATTGACCCTTTTTAAAAATTGTGTATACAGAGAAGTTATATCTAATTTTATTTTAGGATAATGGGTGTGATAGATGTTATAAATTTTCCAGTGTTACAATAAAAAAGGGTCTGCTAACTCTGAGAACCAGTCTTAGACTAAGCTCTTTGAGAGCAGGAAGTGTTTTATGATTTCTTGCAGCACCCTGCACCAACTAGGTCCTCAATATTTAGTTTCACCCTGTTACAGTTGCTTTTCACGCCTACTCAGAAACCCTTATTTGCTCCTCCATTCTGGCAGTCTCAAGTTTGATCCAGCATCTACCCCCATGTGGGAAACTTGGGTAAATATAATCCATTTAAGTCAATCCCTTAAATATAATCCATTTAAGCCATTCACTGGCAACATTCCCTTTGCCAGTGATTAGAGACAGGCAAGTGGCCCAGTGCTGATCAAGACAGGAGGAATTCTGGCAGGAGGGAGGAGGGAGGAGGAGAAAGGGTATGAGGGGAATAAATGGTAATGGAAATACAATAAAAAAAATAAAAAGAATAAAAGAAAAAGACATGAATTCTGCTGTGAAACAAGGTTATTTTCTTTCATTGGACATTGTTGGTTTATTCGTGACACCTGGAATCATGATAGACATCTTTGATCATGAGCATTATTAGCCCAGAAAGAAACTGCTGAGTGACAGGCTGAGATGGAAGGAAGCGAGGTTCTGGGTATCTCTGAGCTCTCCATTGACCCATTCTAGAGCCTCTGAAGTGCTTGTTACATTTGAGAAAGTTGGGTCCTATTGTCAGCAGCAAGCATCCTGATATAATCCTCTTCACAAGCAGCTGTGTCACTAAAAAATATGTACGCACACTGCACGCAATCCTGGTCAGAATGCCATGGAGGAAAGTAGTAAGTGACTCTCAACCATCAGTTCCTAATTCAAACCACCTGTAGTAGAAATGAGTACCAGGCTTACCTGTATAGGGCTCAGGGGAGACCAATTTATTTTACATTGACAGTAAGCTACACAGTCTGGCTGTCTCATCGTGGAAAACAAGAAAACTTCTTGGGGTCAGCTTCAACCTTTCATATCACTACTTCTCAGGTAAGTTAATTTGGAAGTAAGCTAATTGTCTAATTCTTAGCAAAGCCTGGTGATACAAATAGCTACTTTTTCAAGGCATATAAGGATGAATTTAAAGAATAAGCAAGGGCTATCTTTTGGTAAGTTTTACTTAGCAAGGGGAGAAGGCTTCTTCTGTGAAAATAAGGTTGAAATGACTCAATTTATGTATCTAATAACCCTCTCATTTGATAATTCTATACACACGTGAAACTGGTCTTCATTGGTTTCCACAACTCACCTTGTGACACTCAGCTGTTCTCTGTATTTTTTCATCCCTCCACCTCTATTTCTTATTTATTTTCCTCTCCCACCTATCCCACACCTTGTTCTCCGTAGAAACTATCTGCTTTGCAAGGTATACAGAATTACATCTATTCTCGGTTCAGAATGAGCCGGCGAGCCCCTCAAATCCTTGCAGCACTTCCTGAGGGCAGCCTTTTTCTTCTTTTAAGAAAGAACAGGCAGAAGTTCACAAGTTAAACATAGTCTTATTTAAATATTTTATTTTGATCTATAAGTACTGCTATTTGTTTGAGTTGCTCACATAAATCCATTCCATCCAAAAAGAAAATGTGAAGTGCTTCTAGCAGTGTAAGTACAGTGAGCATGGCCTACCCAAAGATCTCCACTGGAGTCTACAGGAAATCTAAATGTAGTTAAACCACAACTGGGTGTTATTCTCTGGGCCTTAAGAGATTTTAAAAAATCAGTTTAGTTTTTAGAAATCCACCAAATGTCAATCATAGCAGGGAAGACTACTAAGCTGATTTCTGATAATTAAGTTATGTTATCACTGATCATAATTTATCCTAAATGATCACTGGCATCTGGACGACCTTGGGGTAGGGGATCTTCATAAGTAAAACAAGCACCATTCACACAAGAACAATCGATATCCATAGAGCAGTTGTGTGCTAGTCTTCTTCCCTTACCATGGTACCCAGATCCGAGCTGAGAAGATAACATTAACTTACTGAAGGTTTTCACAACAGGAGACTACTGGAGGACGTGTCGTGAGGTACTAATTTATGAGGTATGATCTAAATACTAAAAATTATGATGAAATCTTGAGTACTTGAGCCTATTTGTATTGTCTTAATTCATTAAAGTTATTTCACATGTCTAGCCTGTTTTCTTTCTCACAGGAGAGTTGGGAAGATTAAGTGAGATAAAGTACATGACAAACATATCCAGGAAATAATATTCCCATCCTCCGCCCCATCCCAAAATAAAGAGTTTAGTCCTTGAACTTTGAAGGTACTTTATAAAAAAGAAGTTAGTTTTTCTGCCAGCATCCTTGTCAGCATGATTCTGAACTGCTCCCAAGAGTGCCTTCTCTTTGGTAAACACTTTATACTATTTGAAGTACACGTAACGTTTCATTTTTGTTCAATGCTCTTTACTTTCCATTGTGAAAAGTTATTTCCGAGGACCTGAAATTTCAGAAGGTAGCCACAGTAAGAACATGTTAAGTGTTTTTTTACAATGATGATTTAAAGGCAAGCTTGTAGAGAAGACATAGTTAGAAGAGAGAAGGCAAATCAAATGCAGCCTCTGAAGGGAACTGTTCTAATTATTATCGAAAAAAGTAATGTTATACAACTACATTCAAGGACACAAGACAAAGTACTACTTTTAAAACTAGAATGACTGAATAGACAGGTTAAAAACACAGCTGAAATAGGAAGGGAAATGGACTTAAGAATAATTTGAATTGGGAGAGTGAATCATCAATCCTAGATGCTTCTGTTATCTGAATATCTCAATCACATTGTTTCACTTTTTTACCTCCCACAGTGTTCTCACAGAAATCTCAAAGCATTATTCTCATAGAACTAAATAATAGTTATCATTCTGTTAGGATTCAAAATTTCTATCCAGTAGCCATCAGGATCTTGAATAAATGCCAGGCCTTTCATTTTACCTGTAAAATAAATGATTTTCATGATTAAAAAGACTTTTAAAAAAAACTTAAAATTTTAAAATATACTTTTTAGTACTTCAAATTATAATTTCCATTTCAATAAAGTATATTGTTTTATATTTTTAATTTAAAAAGATTCTGTTGTCAGTGTTGCCCAAATGTATGTTTTTCAGAATGACTAAATGTCTTCTACACATAGCTGGAAACCAACTCTAATGAAATAAACTCTGGGACTGGCTACACCTTCTAGTTATCACCTTCACAATATCACTTCATGCTACCCGTTGAGTAGTTACAGAAACTGTCTTATTTTAAAAAGGAAGAAGAAAATAAGGATGCGCTCAATGAAGCAGGCAGCATGGCTTACCCACAGCCAAAAGACCCAGATGCTTGAGTCATAAAGCCCTGTCAAGACTACTCTGTGTAACCCAAGGTCTGCCAATCAGATTCTTTCTCACGGGAATTCATGACTGGGATTGAAAAGCTAGTAGGTTCGGCAGTAGAGCTGTTTGCTGAAATGGAAAAATGTGACTTCAGAAATTCATCATGGGACCAAGATGCTGAATTAGTTGACTCCTATTTCTGGTTCCCTTCTCCAACATCAACTCCAGAGGAACACAGTTGGCCACTGGAGGCGGGGTGGGGGGAAGAACCCCTTGGATGATGTTTGGGGAGAGGAATTGTGGTGATGGGGTGGGGTGACTGTTTTAACCAGGACTATGTGGAAGGGGTACTTTAGGCCTGGACCAGAAGGCGGTCTATCATGGCTGTGGTAGAATAGAGAGGGAGTTTGTTAGTTTGGTTCTTGTTCTTCCTCATACCGTGGGCATCAGCACCCACCCCCACACTGTGCTACTGGGGAGTGGATTTGTGCCACTGGTTGAGATGTCCTCAGGTATAAATAAGGTCATCTTATTACTTATTACTTACTAATACTTTGTCCCTGGATGACAAAGCAGGAAGATCTAACTTAAAGACTTGTTATGCGGAATATGAAGTGTTTAATTCTCATTTTCAGATGGCTACAGATCTCTGCCCAGCCCATCTTCCTGAGATTAATGGATTGTTAAAGGCTGAATCTGGTCTTCCCCTCATTTTCATTGCCTGATGGACTACAACAGCTAATAGTTACAGTAAAAAAATGCCCTCAGAGAACAAAATAGCAAGAATTTGAAGAACATAATCATAAAACAAACAATGGATTATAGATTCAAACAGAAGAATAAATATTAGACTGATGGACCAAGAACTATTAAAACATATACAAGTGATGAGGAATGTGAAATATAACCAATATGAAACAAGAAAAAGAAAAGTGAAAGGAACCGAGCAAAACTTAGGAATCAAAATTATAATAGCTGAAAAAACACAGTAAATGAGAACACAAAAGATGACTATTAGAATGGGTACATTTGAGGAAAAGTTAGTTAACTGGTATGCCAGTGTGAGTAAATCTAGAAAGAAGGCAAGGACAAGTAAGTAAATTTAAAAGCTTCCAGAACAAAACAGAAGACAACATACAAAAGAACACAAATCAGAGAGCAGATTTTTCAACAGCAGCATTGGATAAAAAACTAAGACAATAGAGTTCTATTTCCAAGACTGAAGAAAAATAAACCTAAAATTTATATTCAACCAAACTGCCATTCATGTATAAAGGCAAAGACATGGTTCCCAGGCATACAAAGCCTCAAAAGTTTGTCTCACAAACTCTTTGAAAAGTTTGGGTTGAGATACTTAATAAAGGGACAGAAAAGTAAAAAATGCTGTAAAATGTGTGTGGAGAAAAGGTGATCAAATACCTTGATATACAGCATAGGCAAAAGTAGGTTTACAGTTGTATGTGAAACAATTTATTCTTGTATCATTCATCATTGCATTTTTTCATTTGTAGTACAACTGTAAACCTACTTTTGCCCACCCTTGTATTTATTATCTTTTAAAAAAATCAATAATAGTCCAGTATGGGCAATAGGAACATGATAGGAATAGAAGACAGCAAGTTCCTTTCCTACCTGGGAGAACATCTGGATATCAAATCTTTTAATTGAAAAAAGAAAAGAAAGGATTCAAATGAAAGAGTGAAATGTTTCAAATGAAAACAGAAATAATAAATTATGATGGCAGAAATAGATTTAAGTAAAATAAATTATATGTAAATCCAAAAAATCCAGATATATACTATTTTAAAAGACATATAAAACATGAGGACATGCAAAGGTTGTAAAAGATGAACAAAAAATACTAGGCAATTATTAACTGAAGAGATTTGGTGTAGTTATAGTAATATCAGATAAAATAGACTTTAAGGAACTTATGAGGGGCTGGGGCTAGATAACACCTGAGATAGCGAAAGCTGGTGACCAATGAGAGAATGTGGTAGGGTGAAGGGTGTGTGAGGGAGCGTAAGTCTTTGATGGCTCCCCATATCCTGTGTCTAGTCTCTTGTGAAGCCACCCTAGTTGCTGTCTTCCAGTTCCCTAAAATAAGCAGGTATTCTTCCAATAATTTCCCTTCTTTCCTTAAGCTAGTTGAAGTAGATGTCTTCAAGTTACTTCCAACCAAAGGGTTTTATTACAACAGCCCCCTCTCTGTGGGTGCTCAGTAAATGTTCTGTAATTAAAGGGAGGCCTGAGGAAAACAAGCAGCAGACTCACCGTCATCAGGTTTCTTCACAAATTTTACTCCCAGTTCTTCAAATCTTTTACAAGCACCATGTACATCAGGAACAGCAATTCCAATGTGACCTTAGGTGACCACCCGCAAAACAAGGCAGAAAGGAGGAAGAAATCATTACAAAAGGGTAGGCAAGTACCACGAATGGCTTCCAAAACTAGTATATTTCAAGACAGAAGGTATCCAAAACCAGACTGAATCAAGTGAGTTCAAAAACTATAATATACAGGGTGGAGCAAAGGTAGGTTTACAGTTGTTTCTATGGAAAATAATACAATAATTAATAAAAAATATGAGAAAAAAACTGTTTTGAGTACTCATAACTATAAACCTACTCTTGCCCTACCCTGTAATAAAGAACAAGAATCTAAGTCTAACTGGCTGGGTATAATAAACTATTCCATTGCTCTGAACTATAAATTATTTAAAATAAGCCCAATGCTGGCTCATACATAGTTCAATCTATTAAGAATAAACTACACCAAAAGAGAGTAATCATTTACTCATAACTTAAAAGGTTGACATTGACCATAGAGCAGCCAATTTAAGTCTGTTATCTTGACTAAGAGATTTTAGTTCAAGGCAGAAGTATATGCTAGCAAAAATCAAAATTATTGTTAACAAGTTTTGGTTTTTAAATTAAAAAGTATACTGGAAATATAACAGACAAGTAAAATCACTGTGAGACAGTAGACACAAAGTTTAGGTTGAGACTATGAGATTAAAGGACTCCTCAATAAAAACTTATTTGTGCAAATAAAAATAACTGTAAATTAATTACACTTAATGTTTTAGATTTGTTACAATCATAAATAGGTACACAATGCAAAAAGCACACAAATCCATATATATTACATACAAATATGGAAACATACCAAATCCTCGCGGGTCTGAATTGCCACTGTGGTAACTCTGGGTCTCATCATCTTCAGTGCCCCAATTGCTAAAAAGGGAGGAAAAACATAATTACAAGTGACCTATAAAACAGATATTCTGAAAAGAAAGTTCATATATATATATATATACATGTATATATATATATATATACATATATATATATATATATATTTGCAGTCTGTCAGGAGAAAGTCCAGTCATTGTTAATGTAATGAGAATGGTTTGCATGACATCTATGTAACCTGGCAGCCAAGGAGAGTGGACTGGAATGAGCATGTGTGAACAATGACAACTTCGCTGTACTAGTCAGTGGGGGTGGTAGACACTGTTGAATGAGCATGTGTACTGTGTGCCCGTCATTCAAAATGACTGAGCAAGTAGGGCAACAAATCTGCATCAAATTTTGCATTAAGCTTGAACACTGCTCTGTGGAAACTATGGATGATTCAGAAGGCCGCAGCTATGGACAACTGGTGATTGGCAGCTTCATCACGACAATGTGTCTGCTCATGCATCACACCTTGTGCAGTTTTTTGGCAAAACATCAAATCACCCAGGTGACTCAGCCCCCCTACAGCCCATATTTGGTGCCCTGAGAATTCTGACTTTTCCCCAAACTCAAATCATCTTTGAATGGCAAGGGATTTCAGACTGTCAATGAGATTTAGGAAAATACGACAGGGCAGGTGGTAGCAATGGGAGAACTGTGTGAGGTCCCAAGGTGCCTACTTGGAAGGGGACTGAGGTGTCATTGTCCTATGTACAATGTTTCTTCTATCTTGTATCTTCTTCAGTAAATACCTCCATTTTTCATAGTACATGGCTGGATACTTTATAGACTGACCTCATATTTATACTATATATGTATATGGACACATATATGTATACACACACACGTGTATATATACATGTGTGTATGTGTGTGCATATATACTACTTAATATACTTGGTCTAATCTCTGCTATTATAAATATTAAGTTTTCAACTACAAAAAGGGCAAACAGGTAAAACGGGCAAAGTATGATTTTAGCTAGATTAGGGAGGCTAAACCAGACATCTGGATAACAATAAAAGCAACTATCATTTATTATGCTGAGTACTTTTTATTTCATTAAACCCTCACAACAGCTCCATGGGCTATATTTGAGCATCTCCATTTTATAAATTAGACTGTCACTTATGGAGGTGCTATAACTTGTTCAGAGTCGCAGAGCTATTATTGTCAAATCAAGACTCATGTCTAGGTCTGTCTGATTTCAGAGGTGTTTTGAACCTGATAACACACGAAATCACACACCCTGAAACAAATGCTATTTATTGGTTGTTAAAGAGTGCACAAAACCAACATAAAGAATAAAAATAAAGGGAATACCTATTTCAACACTTTATAAAGACCTTAGGTATAGTACCTAAACATCTGTTAGCTGTAGTCTGATAAATATCTTGCCATTTTAGTCTTTGATTATCTAATAAGCAAATGATCTCACTTGTCCTACTTATGCCACAAGAACAAGACAAAGACCAAAAGCTCCATGAAAAACACTCTTAACATACTGTTACAAATGCAAAGTGATTAGGTAGACTAGGTTTGAATTAAGCTGGTAAGGAAAAAAAAAAATATGAAAAAACCCCAAGCTTTTAAAAAAACGTAGAATATATAAGAAGATAAAAACTCATACTCACTGTGTCAGTTCAAGTGTAGCTTTTCGGGAGAATACCCATGCTACTTTTTCATCTTTATCTTTTGGGATGTCATTTTTATCCTCATAAGCCAAGAAATAGAGTGAAAACTTCATAGTGGGAAAATCTATTTTCTGGAGTAGCCTGAAATTAAACAACAGCAAGCCTGAACCAATTAACAACAAGAAAGGTTGACTGATACTAAAATTAGCATAACAATATTCAAGTTCTACTAAGAATAGGACCTGTGTGTAGTGGGGCCATTTTAATAGGTAAAGCAGGGGAAACCAATGAAAAATATCTCATTACAAAAAAAACCAAACAAAAACCACCTATTCACCTGTAATATCAGTGAAATGAAAAAAATTTTTAAAAACCAAACTTCTCCAAATACCATCAATTCTCCAAATATCATCAATTCTTCAAATATGATGAAACTTTGCTGGAATTATGGTACTTGTTTATAAATGGCAAAAAGACTTCTTCAAAAGAAAATGTTATTTTTAGTGAAAAATATCATGTATTACTTTATTGTCCTTTCAGATATACAACATTCAGTTAAATAAGTAAATGCATTGCAAGTATATGATTGTCTAACTACTAACCTGGATGTCTGAAACTGATACAAAATAATATGAATGTAAACAGTAATTGAAAACAAAAATTTAAATTAAAAAAGAGTCAATAAATAAATAAATAAATAAATTGAGTTCTTACTAAGCTAAAATTCCTAGGAAAAAAATTGAGGATATATGGTAAGAAAGAAGAAAGGACAGATTATTATCACAGAATATGTGAATGTCAACAATGAAGTGGTTACCAGTATCAAATACTGCAGAAAGGTCAAACAAGACTGAGACTGAGAACAGGTCACTAGATATGGAAAAGTCCCGTGAGGGCAGTTTCCGCAGCATGGGGCAGCAGAACCTGGACTATCCTGGCCTGGCAGAGAATGGGAGGTGAGCAAGCCAAATAGCGAGCGTGGTCTGCCTTCACAGATGGTGGGGGATGATGGGAAGGAGGGCAAGAGAGCAGAGGGCAAGAATTATGCTAGAATAGAGAAGACTTAGGCATTTTAGTAGGTTGAGGGGAAAGAGCCAGTGGAAAGTGGAGACTGATAACGAGAGAAGTGCTGCATAAATTACTAATCCTGAGCTTTTAAAAAAAATTATTGAAATTATGGCTTATAAAGTAAGCTTAGAGTTTAAGATTATTTTGCAAGGAGTAGTTTAGAATGAGGATACATAGATTACAGTTTTCTTTAGATTATGGAGGATTAAATGTTCCAGGATGATCTCATTCATTCATAATCATAGCAAATGAAAAGTTTCTAGAATTCTGTTCCAGATCTTTTACTTATCACTGCTATGGAATATGCCTTGGCCCAGTAAGATCTATGCACTGACTTATCACAAATAAGATTTATTCTATCTAATCTGTTTATGACAAAGTATCAAACACCTCAAATACGCCCATCATGAAAAACTATCTCTGCACCTAAAGCAGACTGCAGGAGCTTTATAGCCCAATCAGATGGGAAATGTAGCACATGGCCCTGCTGAAACTTGTTTTTCTCAGCTGAGCATATCTTTCAGTAAAATGTCAAGCCTCCTGCTTGGGGGCTCTTCAAAAACAAGGTCAACATTGGAGTCAGTCAGAATTGGCTTCAAATTTGGGGTCAGTAACTTAAAGACTTTAAGCTTTGGTTTCTTCCTTACAGGCCTACTCTGAAGATGGGATGAAATAACATGTAAAACGCCTGCAAATGGCAAGTGTGCAATTAGTTTGTTTTCATTGTTCTTTAAATATGCCATAAATATATGAAAAATACTTTTTCTGAAAAAAATTACAAGAAATTGTTTACAGCAAATATCTTTGGGGAGAGGAACGAAGAAAGGAAGGTCATTACTTTTCATTTTGTATTTTTCTGAATTGGTTGGATTTTCTAAATACAGACATCTACTGTATTAACCTGAATTTTTCTGTCAATGTCAATTATCTAGGCAGTCATTAGAAATCATTTTGTACTCTATATTATCGAAAAGAAACGAAAACCTCAAATCATGAAAAATAAACAAATATACATTAAGAATTGCAAAATCTATGGATATTACTTGTTCAGCAAACAAACAAACAAAAAACCCAAATACTATAAAAATGGGACAGATGGCCAGTTTTAGGTAAAGTCATTCATTTTCTAAGTAATACATCTTTATATCTGTATCTTTTCTGCAGTAAACAAGAGGCTAAAAGTGGCTATAACATCAAAAGGGTCTTAATACACTAACAGTTAATTTTTTTAAGACTTTACTTATTTCTTTTTAGAGACAGGAGAAGGGAAGGAGAAAGAGAGGGAGAGAAACAGCAATGTGTGAGAAGTACATTGATTGGTTGCTTCTCCCATGCCCTGCAACCCAAGCATGTACCCTGACTAGGAATCGAACCAGCGACCTTTCAGTTCACAAGCTGGAGCCCAATCCATGGAGCCATACTAGCCAGGGCTGGACACGCTAAGGGTTTAACTGGCAGCTCTCAGAGAGAAGGGAGTTAGAGAAAACAGAGGTATTGGTATCACTGTCCAGTGAGCCTGGCTGGGGTAGAAGGGAGGAGCTTGACAGAAGCCCTGGTCAGCAAGCCTCGTCCCAGACTCGTGATTTATGAAGCAAACTCTAACTCATTTTTAAAAATAGATCTGAAAACATTCACTACATTTGCAAAGCTATATATTTAAACATTATAGGAGCCATTAAAGAGTTTACTTACGTCATTCCAAGAACTCTAGTATAAAAGTCCAAAGACTTCTTAGGATCCTTAATTCGCAGCATGGTCTGCTGCAACAGAAAATCCTAAGGAGAAAAAGTATGTATTAAACACCTTTAAGCTCTATACTTATCTGCCTTAAAAATGTACAGAACTTAATCTTACTTTGATGATTCTAGGACATTTCTATAAACATCAATTATTGTCTTACAATGTAATAAAGGAGCTACTACTGGCAGAATTAGTACTGCCTGTCCCTATATTGAGAAGGTTCCCAACTCCTGTTTTTATTTTACTTTTCCATTGAGTTTTTAAACCCCTCCCTCACCACTAAGCTATTAGTTGTCAATTCTATCAACAAAGCTCTTTTCTGGGCACAGAGTCTCCAACTAATTTCCCTAAATTCTTTGACTCTGCACCTGTCACCGTCCCCGACACTGCCCTGATTCCAGCTGCTGTACCGCCCCCCCAGGCTAACTGGTACTCCTCCCGTCACCTGTCCCCTACAACCTGTTCTCAAAGGGGTCCTTTCTCTCACATCCCAGCCATAGGCCTTTGAACTGCTAGTTCCTCTCCTGAAATGCTCTTTCCCCAGAGCCACTTTTAATCTTTTTAACACTCTGCTCAAATGTCATCCTCTCAAGGAAGCCTTACCCAACCCCTTTAGTCAAAACTGTAACTTGCTACTATAAACCCCCTTACCCTATTCCATTTTTTTCACTTTTTTTCCTATTTATTTTTTGTTGTTTTTCTTTCCTCATTAGAACATAAGTGCCACAAGGATGGGGATTTTTGTTTGTTGACTGATGTATCAGACAGAACCTGGCACAAAGTACCCATAAATATTTATTGAATGAGTAAATAAACTTTCACTAGACTTTTCTTTCCAATTAAGCTGCATCCGACATTACTGTTCTCTTCTTCAGTTTAAAAAAAAAAAAAAGTCTAAAATCCAAAAGAACAGATTCTAAAGGATACAAGTTTACCATTCCATCATTAACACATTGGTCATATTCATATTTTCTCTCTTCAACATCTTTGCAGTACCAACGTTAGTATTGCTACACTGCGGAGAGCTTTATTATTAATTCTATTTAGTCCATAGAGGCTGCACTCAAATCTATGCATCTTACACACAGATTTTTTTCCTGTAGATGCTGTGCCAAGTACTATAAAATAAGTTCAATAACCCTGCCTATCCTATCCCTATCCTGATAGCTTTCTGGAGAACACTTTGGGTCTTAAGAGTCTTTAAAAGTTCATATTCTTGACCAAGATGTCTCACTCCTAAAAATATGTAAGGAAATAATTAGAAAACTCCAACAAAGATTTATGTACAAAGACATTCATTACAATGCTTACACAGTCAGACACTGTTCTAAGTGATTTACAGAAATTAATTCATATAATCTTCATAACAACCCAATGAGGTATGTACTACTACCATTTCCACTTTACTGCAGAGAATAAGTGGCAGAGAAAAGATTCCAGCCCAAGCAGTTTGACTACAAAGTCTTTGCTTCCAACTATCTTGACTAAACTGTCTCTAACAACAAAGGAATAGTTAGATAAATTATGATATAGGTATAATTCTGTAACTTTTGGCACTCCTGGTAAACACTTGAATGATCTTGAGAAAAAGTTCTATTTTTAAAAAGTTCCTTAAAATGATTGTTTATAGCTATGGTTATAAAATATTGTTTAAAATAAGTATATCTTGTGTTTAAAAAAAGTGTTGTTTTATCTCATCAGACAATTCTTTTTTGTTTTACTTTTAATTTTAATTTTTTCAATTACAGTTGACATTCAATATTATATTAATTTCAGGTATATAGCATAGTGGTTAGATATTTATATAACTTATGAAGTGATCCTCCTGATAAGTTCTGTACCCACCTGGCACCATACATAGTTATTACAACATTATCAACTATATTCCCTATGCTTCATCAGATAATTAACTTTGTCTTTCCCTTATCATGTTCTAAATTGGGAACAACAAAAGAAGATGTCTTTTATGCCTAAGCTATCTTTAGGTTTTCTGGGATGACTGCTAGACAACAAAGATTTGTACCTTTGCCTTCGAAAAGGGAAGAATAATAAAAATAATCCAGTTTTGGGGGGGCATTCTCCAAATTTAATTAAGTCAAAACTAGTGTGTAAAAACTTTAAAGGTACAATCAAGAATATTTCTAAAATAAGTGGAAGTATATACTGTGTTCATGGATAGGAAGCAGTAACATCATTAAAATGTCCATGCAACCTAAAACAATCTGTAGATTCAAGGCAATTCCTGTCATGATTCCAATGTCGTATTTCACAGAACTAGAACAAATACTTCAAAAATTTAAACGGAACCACAAAAGGCCCCAGAGTAATCCTGAGAAAGACAAATAATGTTGGAGGAATCACACTACCTAATATCAAAGTATACTATAAGGCCACGGTAATCAAAACAGCATGCTACTGACATAAAAACAGACACATAGGTCAATGGAACAGAATAGAGAGCCCAGAAATAAAACCACACCTTTACAGTAATTAATATCTGGCAGAGGAAGCAAGCA
The DNA here is from genome assembly GCF_021234165.1 of Pteronotus mesoamericanus. NCBI lineage: Eukaryota > Metazoa > Chordata > Mammalia > Chiroptera > Mormoopidae > Pteronotus > Pteronotus mesoamericanus. The sequence goes on from NW_026555085.1 coordinate 8,594,883, forward strand.
CATACAATGGGCTAAAGATATTTTATTCAATAAATGGTATTGGGAAAGGTGGACAGATATGTGCAGAAAAATGAAACTAGACCACCTTCTTACACCACATATAAGAAGAAATTAAAAAATGGATTAAAGACTTAAGTATTAAACCTAAAACCATTAAAAACCCCGAAGAAAACATAGGCAGTAAAATCTCAGACATCGCTCATAGCGATATTCTATCTGATATATCTATCTCCCCAAGTAAGGGGGAAAAAAAGAAACAGAAACGAATGGGACTACATCAAACTAAAAAGTTTTTGCATAGCTAATGAGACCATCAACAAAATAAAAAGACAACTCACAGAATGGGAGAACATATTCTCCAACACATCTGATAAGGGGTTAATATCCACAATCTATAAAGAACTTACAAAACTCAACACCAAAAAACAATTAAAAAATGGGCAAGGACCTGAATAGACATTTCTCCAGAGAGGACATATAGATGGCCAATAGACATATGAAAAGATGCTCAACATCACTAATCATCAGAGAAATACAAGTTAAAAACACAATGAGATATCACCTCACACCTGTCAGAATGGCTATCAACAAACAACAAATGCCCGCGAGGATGTGGAGAAAAGGGAACCCCTTTTGCACAGTTGGTGAGAATTCAGACTGGTGCAGCCACTGTGGAAAGCAGTATAGAGATACCTCAAAAAATTAAAAATGTATCTGCCTTTTGACCCAGAAATTCCATTCCTGGGAATAGAGCAGAAGAAACCCAAACACTAATTCGAAAGAAGATAAGTACCCCTATGTTCATTACAGCATTATTTATAATTGCCAAGATATGGAAGCAGCCCAAGTATCCATCAGCAGATGAGTGGATAAAACAACTATGGGACATTTATACAATGGAATACTACTTTGCCGTAAAAGAGAAAATTTTTACCCTTTGCAACAGTATAGATGGACCTGGAGAACATTATACTAAGTGAAATAAGCTTGACAGAGAAAGACAAATACTATATTATTTCACGTATATGTGGAACCTAATGAACAAACTGTACTAACAAGCAAAATAGAGAAAGACTCATGAATAGAGAGCAGGATGACAGCTACGGATAGAAAAGAGCTTAGGAGGTGGAGGGATGGAGCAAAAAGGAAAAAGGTCTCACGAATATGAACAACATTGTGGTGATTGCAGGGGGGTGGGGACTATAAGGGGGTTAAATGGTAATAGGAAAAATTCAATGTTTGTTTTTGTTCTTTTTTTTATTTCTGGTGCATGTCTTATATGCCTACAATACAATCCTGACAAAATTATAAAGGCAGGGCAGGGACATGAATCAAAGGGTCAAGGTCCCTTTGAGCACCTCTAAATGGACTTTTTCTTTTTCTTTTTTAAAGCTTCATTTTTATCTATGTATGGCCAAATGCTCTAGCACCATTTGTTGAAGATAGTGATTACTATAGTTATACAGTGTGTCTTAAAACACCAGGTAAGCTAACTCCACTTTACTCTTTTCAAAATTACTCGTTTCTTTACCATCCATATCAATTTTAGAATAAGACTGCCTATGTATAAAAAAAAGGTTTGGTAGGGATTCTGTTAAACATATGTCTCATTTTGTGGAGAATAGACATCTTTACTATGCTGTGTCATCGAATCATGAACACAGTATGTCTCTCCATTTATTTAGACCTTTTATGATTTCTTTTATCAGCACTGGGTAATTTTCAGCATATAAGCCCTAGACATGTTTGTTAGACTTATACCTAATTATTTAATTTTGTTTAGCAACTGTAAATTGTATTGTATTTTTAATCTTGGTGCTTAAATCCTTTGCTAATACATAGAAATTCATTTTTTTAATGTTTATTTTGTATCCTCTGACCCTGCTGAACTCATTTATTAGTTCCAGAAGAGTTTTTTGTAGATTCCTTAGGATTTCTTATATAGACAATTGTCATCTGCAACTAGGGACAGTTTTATTTCTCCCTTCCAATCTGCATGACTGTTATTTCCTTTTCCTGCCTTACTATGGTAGGTAGGACCTCCAGCACTATGTTGAATAAGTGAGGTGAGAGCAGACATCCCGGCTTTGTTCCCCCAAATTAAGAATTAGCTGTAAGATTTTTATAGATGTTCTTTATCAAGTTGAAGTTTCCCTCCATTCCTATTTTTTTTAAATCATGAATGGTATTGAATTTTATCAAATGCTTTTTCTACATCAATTGATACATCGTTTTTTCCTCTTTAGCCTCCTAATGTGAATTATTTTAATTGATTTTTGAATATATAATTAGGCTCACATAACTGGAATAATCTTAATCTTCATTTAGTCATGGTGTATAGTCTTTTTTATATATTGCTGAATTCTATGTGCTAATATTTTGTCAAAGATTTTTCTGTCTATATTTGTCAGGGATATTGGCTGTAGTTTTCTCTTTTTGTACTGCCTTCATGTAGTTTTAGTATCTTGGTAATACCAGCTTTGTAAAATGAATTATTTAGTGTTCCCTTCTCTTCTGTTTTCTTGAAGGGACTGTGTGTAGCTGATGTTAATTTTTCTTTAACAGTTGGAAGAATTCTTCAGTGAAATCATCTGGGCCTGGAGATATTTTTTTTTAAGATTATTAATTAAGAATTTGGTTTATGTTATAGAGCTATTCAAATTATTTCATATTGGGTAAGTTATGACAGTTTTGTTTTTCAAGGAATTGTTCTACTTCATCATGTAAATTGTCTAATTAATGTACAGATAGTGTTTTTAGCATTCCCTTATTGCAGCAATTTTCAACCTTTTCCATCTCATGGCACACATAAAATGAATTACTAAAATTCTGCGGCACACCAAAAAATAGATTTTTTTGCCAACCTGAGGAAAAAAAATAGGTGTAATTTTGATTTATCCACAATGGACAACTATTGTTGTGTTGGCTGTTCATTTTTTTATTTGACAGTCTAAGGGGAATAGAGGTCAGTGCCCCTGACTACTCAGGTATTGCATGTTTTCAAAATTCTTGTGGCGCACCAGTCAAAAATTGTTGCCTTATTGTCTTTCTGATGTCTACAGAGTCTGTAGTGGTAGACCCTATTTCATTCCTGATGTTGGTAATTTTTGTCTTCTTTTTTCTGGTAGTCTTGCAATAGTTTGTAAATTCTATTTTTTCCCCTAAGAATCATCTGTTTAATTGATTTTCTCTATTTTGTTTTTAATTTCATTGATTTCTACTCTTTATTATTTTCCTCCTTCTGCTTTTTTTGGGTTATTTTGCTCATCTTTTTCTAAGTTCTTGCGGAGGAAACTTAACTTACTGATTTGAGACTTTTCCTCTTTTCTAATGAATGTATTTAGGGCTATAAATTTCCCCCTCAGCACTGTTAGTTGAGATTCCTCTTTCATTTTTATTCAATCTATTTTTAAAATTTTTCCCTTGAGAATTCTGTTGACCCATGGATTATTTAGAAATGTATTATTTAGTTTCCAAGTATTTCAAGACTTGCGTTTCTGCTACGAATTTCTACCTTGATTCTATTGTAGTTGAAGAACACACTCTGTATGATTTCAATTATTTTAAATTTGTTGAGGTTGGTTTTAGGGCCCATGGCATGATCTATCTTGGAATATTCTCTGTAGGCACCTAAAGAAATGTATTGTTATTATTGGGTGGAGTGTTCTATACATGTTGATTAGGTCTTGTTCACTGATTAGATATTATTTGTTGAAGGCATTGTTGAATCTACCTACTTGCTAATTTTCTGTCTAATTCTATTAATTGTTGAAAGAGGAATAATTAAGTCTATTATAATTGTGGATCTGTCTATTTCTCCTTTCCATTTATATATCAGTTCTTGCTTCACATCTTTTTGCAGCTCTACTGTTTGGTGCACACACATTTAGAATTGTTATGTCTTCTAGGTCGATCGACCCTTTTATCATTATATAATGTACTTCTCTATGATCATTTTCTTTGCTCTGGCGTCTACTTTATTTGATTTTCACATAGGCACTCCTTCTTTCTTTGGATTAATGTTTGCATAATATATTATTTTTACATCCTTTTACTTTAATTTTCTTCTATCATTATACTTGAAGTGATTTTCCTGCAGGCAGCATATATTAGCACACATTTAAAATTTTTCATTCAGTTTAACTGAGATAGAATTGACATAGAGTACTGTGCAAGTTTAAAGTGTACAGGAAGATGACTTGATTTACATGTGCTGCAAAATGATCCCCACAATAAATTCCACCACCTTGTATGGGGCATGTTTTTAAACCTGCTCTACCAATCTCTGCCTTAATTGGTATATTTACATCTAATGTAATTATGGTAATGTTAGGTCTTAAGTTAGCCTTTTTTTAATTTTTGTTTTGCTTTCTGTTTGTTCATTCTTTTCCTTTGCCCTTCTGTGGATTACTGGACCTTTTTTTGTAATTCCACTTTGATTTCTCTAAAGTGTTGTTTAATTTTTTATTTTATTTTTGGATTCCAGAGACAGAGAGAAAGGGAGAGAAAGTGAGAAACATCAACATGAGAGAAACATCAGATGGTTGCCTCCCACATGCGTCCCGACCAGAATGAACCCCTAACTCAGGCATGTGCCCTGACCAGAAACAAACCTGTGACCCTTCCAATTTATAAGATGACACTCCTACCAACTGAGCTATACCAGCCAGGGCTAGAGTGTTTTGACATGTATTTCTTTGTATAGCTTTTTTAGTGTTTGCTCTAGGTGTTCCATTATATGTAGGAGTGGGCAAAAGTAGGTTTACAGTTGTGAGTACATGAGTTTATTCTTGTATTATTTATTTCTTATTGTACTATTATCATTAATCTACTTTTGCCCACCCCTGTATAACTTATCACAGTCACTTTGTGTCATCATTTAACAGTTTGAGTGAAGTACAGAAACTTTACCTCTCTTTACATCCCTTTACTCTCTCCCATTTATAATTGTCTTGAAGTATTTTCACAGCTGGGTTGTGGCAGTATTTCAGGTCTCCCGTGTTTCTCCACTGATACAGCATTGGGGGGAGAGAGCTTGTTACTTCCCAGTGAGAAGAAAGTTCTGGCTCCCTACTCAGCCTTCTCTGATACTAGCATAGCAGGGGGAGGTTGAGCTCCTCAGTCCAGCCTGTTGGGTAGAAGACCAGCCTCCCTACTCAGCCTTTGCTGGCATAAGTGGGGCTGCAGCCATAGTTTTTTCTGTGGTGTTAGGTTGTAGCAGAGCAATTACTATCTAAAAGTTTGTCTTATCAGGAAAAACTGCCTATTTCCTGGTCCTGTGGCTAGACAGAGGCTTTCACTGGGCTTTTTTGTGTGTGTGCACCCATTGACATTTCCAGGTTGCTAGCTTCTTTAGCTCCATGTCTGGGCTATATGAGAAAAAAGAAAACAGGAAACTCCCTACCATGTTGTTTTCAGGGTCTCCGGTTCCTAGCCAGTCTGCCGCCTTCTCTTCACCCTTCCAAGTCTTCCTATGTTGGTTTTCTATATAATGTCCAGAGTTTTAGCTGTACTTACCAAGAGGCATAAGGAAATGTACATGTATTCCATTCCCAGAAGTCTCCAAATAAATTTTATACAACTGACCCCAATGATGGGACATATTTGGTTATATTTGGTCTGTTTTCAGGATGTGTCAAAACTTGTCAAGAAGCCAGGACAATGGCAAAAAAAGTTGCTTGACTTTGTGTTCTCTACCTCTCATATTCTCTTTCTAGTGATGAAGAAACTCCTTTCTCTAGAATTGTTACTAGGGAGCTTTGTAAGATAGTACATCTTATTTAAAATCAAAATCTTTAGTGCCTCTATCACCTCCAGCCTTCAGAAAAGAGAAATTTCAAAAAAAATTAGCACTAGCCAAACTTTCAGAAAATGTTAAAACTTCTGTAGCCTGAAGTGTGTGTTCTGGCATTAATAACAGTGATGCCAGCTCCCTTTGGAGCCTATCAACACTTTCTCCCAATCAATTTTCAAAGGTGTTGCATCAGCCCCAGCAGGAAATCTTAAAGTTCAGCTAAACATTCGGACTCATAAGACAACTAGAGGCAGAAAGGGTATCAGTCAGGAAAACGGCCTGCCAACGGAGCAGTGTCAAGTGTTCCTCTTCAACAGGAGTCCTTAAAGGAGCTGGACAGCTCAGGTGCGGGGAGAAGATCTGCACTGGGTAGGGAGTGGGGACCACCCTGGTGCAGAAGCTGTGTCCCGGAGGAGCCAGTATTTCTAGTAGCAACTCCACAGGCATTGCTTCCAGAATCTCCGCCAAAGACAGTCGTAAGTCACTGAATTCAGGGAAGCCCAACGCTGTGGCTTCCTATTTGGTTTATAGGTCTCCCCCTCCAATGCAATATTATCAGTTGAGTTATTTTTACCATAAACAATACACCCAAGGAACAAACACCATTTTTATTGTTTCTTGGGAAACAAGCTGGAGTTAACCAAAGGTCAGATGCTTATCAAAGGGGAAAGGGCTTAACTCTTTACCCCTAGTGTCATATCTCCTAAGAAGCAAAAAATTGATAAAGTTGGGTTTTTTCCTGACTTGTTAAAATCACAATTGCCTTCATGAAAGATCCTTTCGGAAATACAAGTGTATCTGAGGGGAACAGGATTATTTATTATGTGATAGCTGGAGCACATGGTTGATGCACAATAGGGTAAAATACCTTTTTTTTTCTTTACCACCTATCTCCTTCTAGTGTTATTTCCCTGACTCAGCTTGTGTCAGAATGTGAAGAATACTGTGGGAAATTCAGCCACTCCCTCTACATTCAGTCTATCTTACCTAAATTGGTTTCCTGTGGTCCGTTCCTTCCCACCCTATAACTCAACAGCCAACAACATACTTCCAGTATACTTTCCCTATAGATAAGGGAGACAGAAATAGCTAGCAGATACAAAGTTTTTTAAATGTAAAAATTACCTGTGATATTAATAAACACACCTGCCAGACTACTCTTACAACAGATAAGAAAAACAGGAAAATCCTAGAAGCCCTCAGTATCATGAGGCTTTTCAAATTTCATGCAAGGGACGGGAAAAAAACACACACACAAGTATGAGGAAAATAATTCTTCACAGGCAATATGGTTCAAATGCTGACTCTACCACTGTTACCTTGGGTAAACCATTACTTTTCTTAAACCTCAGTTTTCATGTCTTTATAACGGGGATAATTATAGTTCTCAGCTCCTAGGGTTCAGCTGAAAAACAAAAGGGATAATGCATGAAAGTGCTTCGCATAGTGCCTGGCCCAGAGCAAGCTACTCTGCTTATTATTGTTCTTGCTGTTATTATAAAATACATTAATAGTATTCACTGTCAACTATTGCTTTTGATTCCCGAATTTCATGCCCCAGGCCACACCTCAGCTCTGCACTGATGGCTCCATCAGCCTAATCATCAATTCCACCTGGGTCAAAATATTAAATTCATCACAGCCAAAATAAACACTCCTTCCCGTATTTCCATTAGGGAACACCTCTAAAATCCCTCGTTAGCCCAAGTCAGATACCTGGAGTCTTCCTAGATTTCTCCCTCTCTACTCCTACAGAATCCAATCCAGGTGTCCCATCAACCTAACTGCTTACATTCCTCTGGAACCTGCGTCCATGCCTTTCTAATGTTCATTACCTTGATCACATGTTCATTACCTCCGGCCTGGGTGATTTCAATAGACTCCCTGGTCTCTCTGCTTCCTGCAGACTTATAATGCAGTCCAGAATGATCTTCCTATAATACTACCAGAATGATCTTTGTGTAATGAAAACTCTGTTGGGTCATTTATGAATTAAAAATCAATCCTTCAGTGGTGCCTCACAGCTTTTAAACTAAAGTCTCAACAGCAAGTGCATATGGTTGATGCATACTTTTCTAACTTCATTTTTTCTCACTAATCCCCTAAACTGGTAATCTCAAACATTTATTTCATATCCTTATCAGTTCAAAACAAGCATGCATCCCAATGAATGTATATTTATTTTAATTATGTACAAGTATAAATATATTAATAAAGCACATATATTATAAAAACCTATTTACCTAATAAAAATCTTTACAAGGTGAGAAAAACAAGTGAACATAATGGGAGTGCTCATAATTTCTCTCAGCATCCCAATGACGATGTTCCTCTTTCCAATTCATGCTGCCCATGACTTCAGTCTCATTGTATTACCTGAAGGTCTCTGCATCAGTTCTCTGATATCATTGTGCTTTTATATATACTATGATTCTCTCTGCCTAAAACAGTCATTTGTTCACCTGGCTATGTCCTTCTTCCTTCCTCCTTTTCGAATTTCTTCTTCCCCTTACCCCTGCACCCAACACCCAACTCTATCTGGTTACCTCCTTTGTGTTCAGTAAAACTCAGTTTAAATGCCACCAACCCTGAAAGTTTTCCCCAACTCCATTACCTATCACTCCAAATTATTGTACTAAATGACACTGATGGAAACGGTTGAAACAATGAATTTCAGATTACCACTTGAAAAAAGAAGCATTTGGCCTTACGAAGAAAGTGAGCCAGCCAAGTGAGACTGCTCAGGATGTGGTTGCAGCTGCACATGCTTTGGTCTGCCTCTATAACAGAGACGCAAATGATCAACAAGCAAGCTGACTTTCCACCACTGCTGCTCTCTCTTTTGCAAAGCAGACCCTCAAAACTTATCTTACTTTCTGGGAAGAGCCTTTCAGGTGTTCTTATCACCTCAGGCTTGGATCCCTTCAATCTATTCAGCAGAATGCTTCAAAATCCTGAGTGATTCCTCACTACCCTTATAAAATCCAGTTTCCTTAGATGTGACATTCAAAACTTTCTCCAGGATCTGGGTTCAACCTACCATTCTAGCCTTCTCTACCACTGCTCCACTGCTTAGGTGACTTGCATTTCAACCAAAAACATGTAACTCACCTCTCCAGAACATGCACCACGTTTCTGCATAGGTGTTTCCTCCAGCTACAATGCTCCCCCATGCAATTCTGTTTCCCAGTGGTGCTGGAATCCCATCCATCCATCTTTCAAGGAATGCACCCACTCCCACCTTCTGCTTGAGCAGTCCCTGATCTCCTCAGCTGAAATACAACCTTACATTGCACCACCTTTCACAGTTTAGAGAACACCAATGCACTTTGTCATCCTCACAGCTCTCCTTATGCTGCTTTTATGAACTCAGTCCAAGTACCCTGCTAAAATCACTGCAGCCAATGGCAGAACGAGGGATTCAAATATAGATTTTCAGGTTCCAAATACCCAGTGTACACCCATAGTGCTACCTTCAAAAGTTTCTACCTCTTGTGTTCCCAGGGTGCTTTCTAATTTCAAACGCACATTATTACCAGTTCCATTTAGTGTTAGAGTTGGTGCATGTTTGGTGACAGGACCTCATCTTGTTCATCACGGTATCCCCAAATGTTCTTTGCATACAGCAGGTGATTAGCGATCAGGCTGAATTTAATTCATTTAGGTGTTTTACTTTCCTTCACGTTCCAAAATTAGTGCTGAAATCCAGAAGCCAAATAGGGTGGAGGCTGGGAGTGTGCGCTCCTCCCTGGGCAAGTTACTCAATACCTGTGTTCCAGAGTCTCATTTGTAAAATGGAGATAATTATGCCTTCCTCACATGGTTTTTGTGAGGATAAAATTAAGTACTGCACTTAAGACAACAACCCAGGACCTGGCACATTTAATATATACCAGCTGCTAGTACATAGTCCATTTTATGTCCTCCACATGGTAGTACCTCAAAGGCCAAAAATTACTGATCTCAAAAAATGTCTACTCCAAGTCACCAAGAGAAATTTAGATTATGGTAAATCTAAATTAAGAAAGCAAGGACGTGAACTGAATAAATTTTATAAAGATCTCCCTGAAATTTTTTTAATAACCAGTACATAAAATACCCGGTTATCTGGGAAATTAACTTATATTGAATGACTCTATGTTATGTGAAATAACTAGATATTACTATATATTAGAAGGTATACAAGTGAGATGAATGTGAGAGATTACATATGTGTGTGCATATATATATGTAAATACATATAAGTTTATTTCTTCCCCCTTAGTTTTGCAGTGACTAAGTTTTGCTTAAGCTAAGTACCAAATGTTAGTCAAAAGCTTTAGCAACGAGAGGTGTGTGACTCTTCCTCCTGAAGCCAAAAAGCAAGCAGGGACCAACCTCATGCACACCTCTTAGAGGTCTGCATAAAGCACATTCATTCTTCAAGGAATTTAGATAGTTCCCAGCCCAATGAATAAACACACAAAGGCGTTCACTGACACTGATGAGTACACAGGAATAAACCAGCCAGATGCTATGTCTAATCTTGACAATGCACGAAGGCACCACACCTCAGTGAGTTAGTTAAGCTGACTCAGTACAGACATGCTAAGCAAGTGGAGGGGTGAAAGCCTTCATACGCAACAGGTCATTCCTCTACTGGGTCTCTGCTGCAATGAGAAAATCGGTGAAGAAATTTCTAAGATTCCTGTCGGATCTAGGCTCCATAATTCTGGCATCTCTCTTGGGAGTCACCACGCACAGGGAGGGCAAAAAAGTGGCCGTGAGCACAAGCAAGAGCCAAGGAAAGGCAAATTCTGGGCGCAGTTAAGCCAGAAGCAATCAAATTAGTTGTGGGAGTTAAGCCTGGAGCCAGGAAGTTACGGAAAAATGATGCGGGTTGGGAGAGGCCAGCGCGGAGAGAGACCTTCGAACCCCGGCTAGGAGTTCTGAAACTGCTCGTTGTCAGCCATGGTTATTAACTTACGGAACCTGCACACTCACAGTGAAGGGATCTGACCCTGAGTTAGTTTTGACTGCCAGTTATCATCCCAAAATTAAAAAGTTATTGCAAGTTCGGTTGCAGGCCCTGAAACAACCTGAAGACACGGGTCCTCTCACAGATTCCCACTGGACACCATTAGCCCTCTTCCCAGCCCACTCCATCCCGTCCAAGACGGGCAGAGGTGCAGCGGCGGTCGAATGAGGTACGAATCCAGCACGAACTGGGCCCGGCTGACCCTGGGGATCTGCTCCCTTTTTGGACCCCAACTGCGCCGCGCCAGGACCCCGACTCGAGAAAAATTGGTTCTGCGCCCACCTTGGTGCTGGGGTCCGGGTCCGAGCAGCAACTGAGGGCAGCCTGGTCCGTAAGGCCGCCCGACGTGGGTTGCGGTTCTGCCATGGCTGCACTGCTGTATCACGGACGACGGTCCCCAGGACTCAGCAGCAACCCACACTCCGCCCAAACCCTGAGTTGCCTTTACCAGCGACCGCGTCGCACGGGGGCGGGCGGCTGCTGACTTCCAGCCAATAGCTGCTCGGAGAGCAAGCTGGTTCTGTGCCGCTTGAGTGCCAGTGAGTCAGCGCTTCCAGCCACAGAGCCCTGTGCCCCAAGACTACAACCCCCAAGGTCCCTTTCGCCTAATGGAGACCTGCTTGAGGGGAGAAAATGACAAACAAAAACCGAACAAGCTACTGGCTTCAAAGAGTGGTTTCTCTGCTTGCTTGATGACCAATTTTGTTTCTGTTTAACTGTTAAAGTTCAGTAAACACCCATACCTCAAGGCTGCAAGTTGGTAGGAAATTGGAATCTGGTGAATAGAGAGTTGGAAGTTACTCTTTTTAAGGTATAAGAATCCCAAAGTCTTCCTAAGTTTAAACAGATCATTTAAACAGGGTAATTAAAACAATCTGATTTACTAAAAAACCTAGAATCAAGTTTTGGTTCCACTATTTAGTAGCCTGGAATAATAACTGACCTCTCTCAGCTTCTTTGCAGGATTTTGGTGAGGATCAAATGAGATTTAAGTCATGGTTTTGCTACTTATGACCCAAAGGTCCATAACTTTCAGTGTGTTTTATATTAATTTTGCTAAGGTACATATTTTAATTGTTTTCATTGGAAGACTCAGTCATCACTGTTGTCAACTGATGATTGTGGGTGCCTATTCAATGCCAAGAGGAACCCCCATATTGGGCTACAGTAAAAAAGGAAATTTTATTCAGAGCCAAGAACTCAACTGTGGTATAGCATGGCTGACAGCTGTGGAACAGCACTGATGCAGTGCAGTCCTGGGGCTGGGCCCTGTCTGGTTAGACAGCCCTGCTCCTCCCCACTCTGCTAGGCTGTGCTCCTGACTGGACTCCACAGACCAGAAAAACACAGCCTCCAATTTGAAAAGGAAAACCACACTGTGAGACCAGAGTGGAGCCGACTTAAATAGACAGAAGTCTCTGCCTCTTTTCCCTGGTTGGACCATTCTCATGCAAATGGGGCCTCCAAATCTTCAAAGTTTGGTCCAAAAAGCACTGTCCTGATCGGTCAGATTGGAGCCTCTCTGATTGGTCAGTGAAGATGCTGATGGGAATAGGGATGCACAGCTCCAACTGAACAGGGAAAACCTCAGTCCTATTGCTTGAGGAACTACTTCATAAGGGCTGGCTCATATGGCAGAAACACAATGCAGGGGGCAGTTCAGTGTGAGAGGCAGGGAGCTCACGCTGGATTCTCCCTGAAGTCCAGTTTACCTGAGAGGCCCCTGTGTAGGAATGACTGCTAGGCTCTGGTTTTCTGTTTGATTGTTTGTGTTGTTTTGGTTTTTTTTCTTTTTTAGATTTTATTTATTTAGTCCTGGCTGGTGTGGCTCAGTGAACTGAGCACTGGCCTGCAAACCAAAAGGCTGCTGGTTCTATTCCAGATCCGAGAGCATGCCTGGGGTGTGGGCCAGATCTGCAGTTGGGAGCATTCAAGAGGCAGCTGATCTTGCACTCTGCTGTTTCTCTCCCTTTCTTTCTCCCTCTCTTCCCCTCTCTCTAAAATAAATATCTAAAATCTTTTTTTAAAAGGAGTTGCTAAACCCAAAAATTGAGGCAAGGCACAAACCCAAGCACTGTGTATTACCACTGAATTTTTGCACAGCAAACCCAGACAACAGAAATTTATCTGAGATATTTTATTGAAAAGACACCCCAAACTGGTCTTTTTTCCCCCCTCTAACCGCTCTAGTGAACTTCCTAGAATATGTAAGAGATAAACCAGGTGAGTGGATAGGATGGCTCAGTTTCTAAAAATACTGATTTGTTTATAAATTATTAATGTAAAGCAATTCCAATAGAAATCTTATGGGCTTTCTGTGAACTAAATAAACTAATTCTAGTTCCTATTGTTAGAGCCCCCAAAAGGCAAGGCATTTGAAGAATAAACAAGTAGGGGAACCTACCCTTCCAGATAACAATATAAAGTGACAGTAACACAGTGTGATAATGACACTGGTATAGATCAATAAATGGAAACTGTTTTAGGCAGTTGTAAGGTGGGCCCAATGATCCCCACTTCCAGGTAGCCACACTCTTGTGCTGTTAGGTAGCAGCTAGGAATGGGCAGCCACAGGGGAAATAAAAGCAGGGCCTGCGCCATTACAATCTAACAAATAGGAGGCTAGAAGCAAAAGAAAGGTATGTCTCACCAATTAACTCAGCAGTCCTGAGTCCTCAGCTCAGTTTGATAAGAATGCTGGGTGTCCTGAGCATCACAAGCAAAATGGCACAGGAGGAGGGAAGAGTCCTTGAGATTGCACTGAGAAAAGGGGCTTCTGGAACAATCCTACTAAGATTGTGGGGTGTTCTGACCATCATAAGCGGGGGCCTATGCCAAGGAAATGGGCTCTCTGTAATAACTTCACTTAGACAAGGAGCCTTTATTAACTGAGAAAGAAAGAATTTGTAGCTGTACACTGTTTCTAAGGGAAACAAAAAAGGGTACTTGGAAGCCAGATGAAGTATATAAACCCCAGTAGTCAGCATACTTAGATTAGTTCAGTACCCACTTGTAGTCTGGCTCAAGTGTATAAAACAAACTTACTAACAACTTTATTTTCTCTGTACGTGGGGCATTTAGACAAGCTGGGTGCCTGCTTGCAGCTTTTTTCTCCTGTGTGTTTCATAAGTAAACTTGCTATTATCTCATTTCCACTACACATGCTGTCTCTCACTTGAATTATCTCTTGCAATGACACTAGAACCACGGCTGGGAAGAGAGGCCTCCTGACTCGGGTCTCTCTCCCCAGCTGTAACACTGCCATCTCCTTCCCTTAAGTATGAACTTATTTCTAAGGAATAGAAAGAATATTGTAAAAGTGATAGGATGTCACCACCGAGATTAGATTATGAAAAGACTGTGATTCTCTTCTTGGGAACTCGCTCTCTCTTTCTCTCCAACCTCTCACTCAGAAGGTAAGCCATCTGTCATGTTGTGAGCAGCATTATGAAGACTCATACAGCAAGGAAGTGATATCTCTTTCTCAACAGCTGGTGAGAACCTGAGGCCTGGCAATGACCACATGGGTAAGCGTGGAAGTGGGTCTTCTAGTAGGGTTTCGAGAAGACTGCTGCCCTAGTTGACAACTTAATTTTGAACTTGTGAGAAATCTTGAGTCAGAACCACCCAGCTACCATTCCCAGATTCCTAACCCACAGAAACCATGGGATAATAAGTGTTTATTGTTTTTAGCTGCTAAGTTTTGGGGTAATTTGCAGTGCAGCAATGCACAACTAACACACACACACAACTTGATATAGATCAGAGCTAGTATTGAAGTTTGGGGGGAAAGGATGAAGTTTTCAATACATGGTGCTAAGACACCATAATTTATATTTTTGAAAAGAAAAAAGTAGATTTCTCTATTTCTTACCATAAGGAAAAGCAAAAGTCCAAAGGTTTAAAAGATACACAAGTGTGAAACGCAAAACTTAAAAACATAAAGAATAAAAATCAGAATATCTTTATGAATTCATGGTAGAAATTTCTCAATAAGACGTAAAAGCACAAAATATAAAAGAAAAAATTATCTTAACTAAAACACACCATAAAAGATTAAATGATAAACCAGAGTTGAAGAATATTGTGGCGAACCCTGCCCTGTGGAGTCCTCCAATTCGCTGCAGGTAAAATAATGAGTTGTTCCAGACACCAAGTGCTGTCAAGAAAAGGGGAAAGCGATTCTCTCTAGTGGAGAATGTCCTGAGCCCTTCTCTGAAGTGGCTTTTATTGAAAACGATATACTGTGAGCGTGCCAAGCTTTCCGGTCAATGCCTAAGGGCTATATTTACAGATAGAGATCATAGATAATAATTGAAGAAACACAGAGATTTGCCTCAGGTCAAGGTGTGTTAGACATGCTGAAGTCAGATGGTCCTTAAGGTAAGGCTCCTGAGTTTATGAATTCACTCCTGTTTAGAGCTTAAACATCTGGTTTTTCCTTATCAGGGCAGTGCAAAGCAGGGCAAGCTTCAATAGATACAATGAATTCTTTAGGAATCCTTGGTGTTAGCATCGGATCATGCCTGCCTTCAGCATTCCCAGTTTTCTGGTCGAGACTTACAGGCCCCATTCAAGGCCTGGCTCGTGTGAGGCTACAAATCCCAATACCAGACAAAGTGGCCCCCAACAGAACATAACCCTCAAAGGATCAGTATCCATAATATGTAAAAACTCTTACCAATCAATGAGAAAGAGATAAACAGTTTACAAAAGAGGAAACTCAATACTTAATAGGTAGATTTAAAAAATGATTCTGGTAACAAAACAACAACAAGAAAAAGCCCCCCAAAATATGCTCCTGGTAAACAGGGAAATGCCATTTAGTATAAAAATGAGGTTCCCTTCAGATTGACAAAAATTTAAAAAAATGAAAGTCTGTCAGTATCAAATGTTGGTGTAGATGTGGAACAATAAAATTCATATACATTTGCTGGTGTAAACTTCAGTTACTATAAATGCTTTGGGAAATAATTTAACAGTATCTAGGAAAGTTAAAAATAGTATATCCTAGGATCTGCTACCAAGTATATATCCTAAAGGATTATTATGCCTATACCCTAAAAATAAGAGACATGGTTTAAATAGAAAAAAATTGATAAGACTTAAATGTCCAACAGCAAGAAAATAGGTTGTGTTATTGTTATACAGTGGTTACACTATACATAAAAGCGAAAATGAATAAATCAGAGGAACATATCCCAACATGGATAAATCTTACAATAGAAATGAAATAATTAAAAGTGTCAGAAAAAACCGTATGGCACAATACTATTTTTGCAAAGTTTTAAAATGTACCACAATATAATCTATTGCTTAGGATGAAATACATATCTAGTGAAGGGATCAGGTAGTGCCTGGGAATAAACAAGTCCAAATTCAGGAACATATTTCCTCAAGGGGCCATGGAGGAAGCAACAGGGTAGGGATATAAATGTCTTGACATTGTTTTATAACCTAAGCTGGATGTTGCGTAAATTAATAGTTGTATTATTCTTTATATCTCTCTGTATACTTAAATACTGTTTCATATACTTTTTTAAAAGCTTGAAAGTAATGAGCACTAAGTATAAAAACAAAAGGAAAGACAGTAATAGTGGGGAAGGAGTACAGCTGCTCCTTGACTTACAATGGGGTTATAAGTTGATTGTAAATTAAAAGTAAATTTAATATACCCCACCTACTGAACATATAGTTTAGCCTAGTGGATTCTACTGAATGTGTATTGCTTTCACACCATCGTGAAGCTGGAAAAATTATGAGTCAAACCATCATCAGTCAGGGACCATCTCTAGTTTAGAATAGTAACTATTTGAGAAGACAAATTCCGAAGAGTTTAAAAGTGTTTCCTTTTTTAGTAGAAAGGACATTAGTTCCCTGGAGTTGATGGAGCAAGTTACCAAAAATTTGGTGGCTTAAAACAACAGAAATTCGTACAATTCCGAAGGCTAGAAGTGTGAAATCAAGGTGTCAACAAGCTATGCTCCTTCTTTGCCTCTTCTAGCTTTTGGTGGCTCCTGGTATTTCTTGGTTTATAACTCCAGTCTCTGCTCCATCTGTAAATGGCCTTTTTCCCTCTGAAAGCTCTCTCTTCTTTCTCTTCTAAGGACGCCAGTCATAGAATTAAGGGCCTGCATTAGAACCAGGATAATCTCACTCTGAGATCTTTAACTACAATCTGAAAAATCCTATTTCCAAAAGCAGTCACATTCAGAGGTACCAGGAATTAAGATTTGGACATTTTTCAGGGGGTCATAATTCAACCCATTAAAAGAGGCTTTTTCTATTAGTAAAATTAAGGTTAGGAAATCTACTCAGAGTATGTTTTAAATGCTTTTATGGTTGTTAATTTTTTTCTTTATGAACATCATTTCATTAGTTGCCTAGGTTCCTATTGTCAGGTGCTTTAGATTTGTGCATTGGCCGTGTTTTATTTTTAGAATGGACAACTAAACAGGGGTATTAATGAGCTGTTTCAGTCATAAACCAATAATCCAGGAAGAAAAGATTGAGAGAATGAACTGTGAATAGTTATTCAATATTTATATGTATATATTTTTTACTTGAATGGTTGGCTACTAAAATTATTTGATAATATGATCACGTAACTATATTAGGACAATTGAAGTGTAACAAATATTGATAATCTGTGTACTTTAACTGCATATTCCCTACAGCATTTCCAGTTGGTTGTTTGGGCATCTTTCTTTCTTTCAATAGAATCGTCTTTCTCTCAGTTGACGAGTCTTGAAACCAAACTCATCATGGAGTTACAGATTTTTGGAATAGGAAGGGGACTTAGAGATAATCTCATCTCCCAAATTTCATTTTATAAATAAGGAGACCCAGGACTAAAGCAATTTCACAATCTGAGTTTCAGAACTAATTAGTTGAGTTATTGGGTAGCAGAGTCCCAGGGTAGATTCAGATAACCAATAACCAATTTGGTATTTTTTTTCTTTACTACATATAGCAATACTAATACTACCAAAAATAACAACAAGCATTGGTTAAGCCATTACCATGTACTACTGTGCTAAGTGTTTTCATATACATTCCCTCATTGTATTTTTAGGGACATTTAATTCTCAGGGTCTTGGGCAGTCTAACCACTAAATGTTTTTTATATGCTGTGTGGTGTATTCTTTCTATTAAGCCTCAAGAGAACTCTATGGAAAATGTACTTTTCCTATATCTCAGGCACCCCAAGGAGTGCTATCACTTGGGCAGTATTTCATGAACCTAGTTTTCTGCCAGAGATAATGAAACTATTGCATGGATCATGGGACTACAAGCCAAATGCTCAATGCACATCTTTAGAACAAAAGTTCTGTCCATATTTAATATTATTTTAGACTGTATTTTCAGAAAAGGAATTTGTAGGTAAGGGAACATGACTATATTTAAATCTCTTCAAAGAATATGAAATTCTGTAATTTTTCGACATCAGAATTTATAGGTATACCTCAGAATGCGAAGATGGCAAGGACTGAACTTGTCACAGCTCAAGTGCCAAAAATAGACCAGTCAAAAAATGAACCAGAGAGAAAATCTTTATTACTCATAGCCCAACAAACAGCAGGAGGATCACATGTGAGGCCAGTTCTGCTCCCAGATCCCACTGGGCAACACTAGATGGGGCCAGTGGATTGGGAGCCAGCTGAGGCACCCAGGGCTAAGGGGTCAGCATCTTCTGTAGGAAGCAGTAAACAAGTTCGTCACTCTCACTCTGGTTTGGGAAGAGAGCTCCTTAATCACACAGTGGTCAGGGTGAGGTCAGGTAGGTGTTTCAGGCTGGCATACTCCGCAAGACGCAGGGGCCGTGTGGGGCCAGAAACCTCCTCCTACTGTGTAATTACTGCACGTTATTTCTCAGCATGGATGCACCGTAGTTTATTTAACTTTTCTTGTGATTTTTAAATAATCGTTGTTGATTTTTTCTTCTAGTTGGCAGATCTCCCAGTCCTCATTTTAGATTCAATCTGCCCTACCTTCCAAGATTGACTTTAACACCTCATTAAAACCACACCGGTCACATCTTTTCAGTGTTCCCGGAAAAGCAGAACTGTAGTGCAAAGAGGAGGGGTGGACTTTGAAGTCAACCTTTTTGAGTCCTTCTTTTCTCCGTATTATCAGGCATGGGTTTTTGAGCAAAGGAATGCAACAGAAAACTTTAGGTTTTCAAGTGAAACACTACAGAAAATGTAAATGTTACAGAAAACGTTATTTTATACATTTACGCACTTTCATGCCAATCACATCAAAGCATACCCTGAAATTCTCCCCAGCCCCCACCCCGCAAATTTCCATCTCTAAGCAGCTGCCTTTCAGCGGCCCAGACCCCCACGCAACTTTTCACTTCCCTGCCACGCACCGCCAGCGTCCAGGCCGAGAGGGGGCGGGGGCGGGGGCGCCCGCGGTTGTGCAGCCTGCGCTCCGCACCCCACACCCTCCCGGAGCAGCGCCCTTCCGAGTCTGCGCGGCGCGCTCCGAAGCGAACCGGTGTCTGACGCCCAACGGCCGAGCCTTGGCCTCGGAGAAGGTCAAGAGCAGCTCGTCCCGGCCTGCGTAGCCTCTAGGGCTGTCTTGGGCGAGCCTAGGGCGGTGGCGGTGAGTGAGCGGTCGGGACGCGCTGTGAGCGCGGGCGCCGCGGCTCCGGCCGCAGGGGCCCTGCTCTTGCACGGTTTCCAGCTCTCTGAGGTCCCGCTTGCTTGCTCCCTATTTAGGAGACTGGAATCCGTGCTGAAATTTAGTTTTCCACCTCCCATATAATCCTTCCAACCATCCCAGTATCACCCAGCCTCAAACTCCAGCTAAGCCCTCAGCCTTTGTAAAGCCCAGTCTTCACTGGACAGCTAAGCGACTTCACACCGTACTTCCCTTTATAAGACTAAAAAGTAAAATAGACAAAATAACCTATCCCTCCAGGCGTATTTTCTGCTGCTCTGCTCAGTCCCCTACACCTCATTGTCTCCACTGCATTTATCACTTTCCCAAGTAAGCTATGTCTTCTCCTTTCTTGCTTTTGCACCCCACTAACCCCAACTTCTGCCTAGAATATTTCCTTCTCGGTCACGTGTCTTCCAGAAGTTTCTTTCACTGCCAGTCTCTTTAAGCCCTTTGTTAATTCACCTTTTCTTAACATTGGACACCCTGTGTGTGTTTAACAGTCTATCTCTCCATTTGTGCGTTTTACTTTGGAGAGACTCCACAGTTTTTGTATGTAGTCACAGTGGCCAAGCACCCAGAAGGCTGTCAATGATCTTGAGTGAAGGGGGATAGGGTTATAGAAACGGTCCAAAAGAAAGGGATGTGCTTGAAGTGGCTGTTCCCTTAGCACACAAATGTGCAACATGCTTACTTCAGTATTCCTACGTGTGGAGGAGTCCAACACCTTATTGTTCTTGAAAATGACTAGGGTTGACTTGTGGATATCCAATAAATCTCCAAAATTGAACTTAAAAAGAAGGGGTGGTGAGAATTTCAGTGATTGAATGTGGCGGTAAGTTGTCTGTGGAGGAGATGAGAGGAAAGGAGGGAGAAAATGAACAAGTCTTTATCCTGCATTCACTCTGTGCTCTTAGGGCCAGCAAAATGTGTAAGGACCTGCTTCTTCATTGTAGAATTACTTTTGCTAAATCCTAAAATATACAAGGAATTTTAGGCTCTAAGTTTTAAGACGTAAGATAGGGAAAAATATAAACACATATTGTATGTTATTATATGTGATATACACAATGTACAATACAAGTAAAATAGACACATTACTGTATTTTTAAAAGAACCATACAGAAAGTTATAAAATTGAACAGTGAGGTTCTTCTCTACTTCCTTCAGTCTTCCTCACTCAAGGTAATCGTAGTTAATAATTTATTGTGAGTCTTCCCTGGAAAGTTTTAGATATATTTTTTTATCACATCTAAACTATTGCTGATCTTATGCAATTACATAAATTTTATATTTTTAATTTGAAGCTTTTAATTTTTAATTTAAATTTTAAGCTTTTAGTACATTTTGTCAAATCTAAACTTACTGATTTTATGCAAGTACATACATTTTAAGCAAATCACATACAGGGTGGAGCAAAAGTAGATTTACTGATGTGAACACAGTTTATTCTTGTATTATTACTTAATTATTGTATTATTTTCCACATGAACATTTGTAAACCTGATTTTGCCCCACCCTATAGTATATGTAATAAAGGAAAAAGTGTGAGGAAAGAAGAAAGTTGCTAATTAAACCTTATTTATTCTATTATTATTTTTAAAATGATGCTAGATTTTTTTTTTAAATTTACTTTTAGAGGAAGAGGAAGGGAGAATTGGTTGCCCAGACTGGAAATCAAACTGGTGGCCTTTCGCTTTTTGGAACAATTCCCAACCAGCTGGGCTACACTGGTTGGGGCCAATTAAACCTTTTAAAAGTACATCTTAGAATAGATGAAATATCTTATATATGCATATATACACTTTAAAAATATACAGTTGGTATTGTTATGCAATGTATTTACTGTACCTTTCTCTTTTTTATGTAACACTATCTGTTGATCTTTCTATATCTGTATATATAGCTCTATCCAATCCTTTTTATTGCTAATGTCTGCATTAAAATTTTATTGAACAAGCTGTTGCAGTACAATTAATGGGTACTTTTTTTATTGTTCAAATACATTTGTCTCCACCTTTCCATCACCAGTTTCCCCTGCCCCATTCCCACATAATGGGTACTTTTTTTTTTTTACTTCCCTTTTATTTTATTTATTTATTTTTTAATTAATTTATTTACTTTTTAAATACATTTGTCTCTGCCTTCCCCCCACCTCTTTCCCTGGCCCCCTCCCACCTTCCCTCCCTCAGCTCTTCCCCTTTGGTTTTGTCCATGAGTCCTTGCTATATGTTCCTTGACTTTCCCCTTCCCTTCCCTTTCCCTGCCCCCCCCCCCTTCCCTCTTGTCTCTGTTGATTTCTTTTCCTTTCAGTGTTGCTGATCATATTTGCCTTGCTTCTTTGCATTGTTGGTTAGGTTCCGCTTATAGGTGAGATCATATGGTATTTGTCTTTCGCCCCCTGGCTTATTTTGCTTAGCATGATGCTCTCCAGTTCCATCCATGCTGTCGCAAAGTTTAGTACTTCTTTTTTCTTTCTGCTGCGTAGTATTCCATTGTGTATATGTACCATAATTTTTTGATCCAATCATCTACTGATGGGCATTTAGGTTGCTTCCAACACTTGGCTATTGTAAATTGTGCTGCTATGAACATTGGGGTGCATAGGTTCTTTTGTATTGGCGTTTTGGTGTTCTCAGGGTATAGTCCCAGCAGGGGAATCGCTGGATCAAAAGGCAGTTCCATTTTCAGCTTTCTGAGGAAATTCCACACTGCTTTCCATAGTGGCTGCACCAGTCTGCATTCCCACCAACAGTGGACTAGAGTTCAATGGGTACTTTTTAAGGGACGTTTTGGTTGTTTCCAGGAAATGTGTTTGTTTTCTTTCTTGTTTTTGCTATTACAAACATGTTGAACAGCCAACATTGTGTGTATGTATACCTACATACATAAAAATGCATATGATGTGTTAGATATAGTAACCTAATTTATATTTGCTAAGATTTTTTTTCCATTTTAACTAATATATTCGAAATTTTGCTATAGTGTTAAGGAATTCTTTTGTATAAAGTAGTGTAGTGAAGTTGGAAAATAGTTATATAAATAGTTGTATCAGTGTTTGGAAGTGGTAAGCTGATATTTTATATTTAGGATTCATTACTTGCCAAGTATAATTTGATATTTGAAAACCATGTAGAAAGTTCATCTCAAATTATGTTGTTAGAGGAAGAATTCTACAGCTTCCCGAGGCAAAATCTCCACAAAAAGGCAGTGGTGTGTGTGTGTGTGTGTATAATATTTTTATATATATATACCACTTATATATATATCTAAGACTCTCTAAATATATATATTTAGACTTGCATAAACAAAGTTTAAACCATAGAAATTATTTAGAATTTATTGGTTTCTCAGTCATGATAGTGATTAATACCTAGTTATTGGTTTCCTTATAGTCAGTATTCACCAACTACTAACCATAAAGATTCTTTATGTTCACAGAATAAGAGGTTATGCTGTCCTTAGTATGTGCCAGCATTCAATTAATAGAGCACGAATTGAACTCTTAGAACATGTACTCCATGAGGGGTATTCTAATACGTTTCAGAAATTCACTGCTGTTTTTTTCCTTTTCCTTATAAATCCCAAGTGACATGCAGCACTGAGGTAAGAGGGCACACATAGCGCTAGCTGGTGTGGCTCAGTGGATTGAGCGCTGGGTTGCGAACAAGAGGGTCATTGGTTTGATTCCCAGTGCAGGGCACATGTCTGTATTGCAGGCCAGGTTCCCAGCAGGGGATGCCTGAGATGTAATCACACACTGATGTTTCTCTTCCTCTCTTTCTCCCTCCCTTCCCCTCTCTAAAAGTAAATAAAATCTTTTTTAAAGAAAGTACATGTATGTTATATTTAAATATGTTTAACTAAATTGAGGCTATAAATTATGTGTTTAGATTACCATATGAGCAGAGTAACTCACAATGACCTTCTCGGTGTATTTTATAATAAACTTGATGAATTCTTGATTATGAGATTTTTAAAAACACCCTAGGAGTGCTGGGGGAAAATGTACTAAGTAGAATTAGCTTATTCACTACCAGGTTAATATTAAAAATCTGTGCTTATATAAAAACCCATTTTATTATTTGTTATTTAACTATTTTAACTGATTTTGAATCTTTGCTACATTCAAAGCAAAAGGTCTTTTGGAAAAATAAATATGATATGGTTGTCAACGTAAGAAACATCCAAACCTGCAAGAATTTTTATCAGTTCATTTGAGCCAGACTGACAATTCAATGCATTGAAAAACTGCTTTGGAAAATGGCAGTTTTACCATTTATTTAATACATCAGAATCAAAGGGGAAGATATAAACGGGCTGCATGAAAGTCATTGGTGAAAGATTAGGAAGGCCTGAGAAAGCAAAGGCAGGGTGGAGGGGAATCTCTGCGATTGGATAAAAAAATGAAATGGATAGACATTTCTTTTACATTGGTTCATATAGGATAGTTAACAATGAACATGATAGCAATAATAATGAGTTCTGTGGAGATGGTACCCTGAGGGGTCTGGAAAAAGGAAATTACCCTAACATCGCAAAGGTATGTTACAGATGCAAAAAGTCAATAGGCTCATATAAGGTAAAAATCTACCTTTGTCAAGGAAGCTGCCTACCTAGGACATGACTTGCTTTTGGATAGAAAGTTTTAATTTCAGATCATCCTGTGTGGTTACTTTAGGTCTCTGAGTTTGCCAGGCCACCCTGCAGGCCTCCCCTGAGCTTGTCAGATTGAGTATCTGGCCCCTTTTTTGTCCACATAGCATAGTTCTAAAGCTTTTTTCCCTAACTAAATTCTTCCCTTTTTGACTTCTTCATGGCTCTTTACGGCTTTACCTCTTTACTTTTCTGTCTAGATTTCTTCCTTCTGTTTCTTACTGAATTCTACTTACCTTCAAGGCCAGTTTAAGTCTAGATCCGTCATGAAATCCTTTTTGTCTATTTTGTCCACACTATTTTTTTCCTTCCCTGAATTCCTTTTCCAGCAGAACTTCACAATTTTACGCTCTTGATTTATTCATGAAGATTACTTATCTCCCCAATAAGATTGTAAATCTTGAGGACAGGAATCTTGTTTTCTGTCTCCCAGAGTGACTCCCATTGCCCTGGGCATGTAATAGTTATTCCTACTGACAGGGGAACTCAAGAATTAATGATTTTAGATGTAGTTATAGTTGACAGGCTTAAATGATTAATTCATGTGGAAAGCTATTATTCCAAGAACTGGAATACAGGACTCCAGGAGGTCAACAAGCAATTCAACCTTTGTGCCCCAGGGGTCTTGTGTTTTAGGGAGGGAATGTCTATGTTGCAGATAAAGAATTGTTGATCAGCCCTGCCTGGTGTGGTTAAGTGGATTGAACATCTGCTCGAGAACCGAAAGGTCACTGGTTAGATTCCTGGTCAGGGCACATGCCTAGGTTGCAGGATAGGTCTCCAGGTGGGAGTGTGTGAGAGGCAACTGATGCAACTGATTGATGTGTCTCTTACATGTTGATGTTTCTCTTTCTTCCTCCCTTCTGTCTCTCTAAAAATAAATAAGTAAAATCCTAAAACAAAGAATTCTTGATCAGCAGATAAAGAAATACTAGGGAAATTGCCACTGGACTGCAACTCTTATCTGATTAACCTTTTTTCCAAATGCCTTACCTATCCTTTTCTTCTTATAAAAAGGTTGGCTTGAGATGGGATGTTAACATGGTTTTTGAGGATACATAACCCACTGTCTTCTCAGATCACTGGCGTCTGAATAAAGCTCCGATAAAACTTCAATCCTTGTTTCTACTTATTGACTCTGGTAGTGATATGCCCCACGAGTGCCAACTTCTCTGTTATCAGTATTATGAGTTGTGGCTGTGGTTGTGGGACAGAAATGGGGGGAGAAGCTTTTGTTTTTTTATTTTGCTCTGTCTTCCTCTCAGCTTTCTTTTTTTCTTTTCTTTTGCCTTTTTCTTCTAACTTGCTTTCAGTTTTCCTTCTCTGAGCCTATGGATTCAGCCTGACCTTAGTAACTGCAGATATTGTTTAACCTAGCTAGTGGTATGCAAGATAATTTAAGCATTTTTAGTTTTTATTATCCTTTCTTTAAAAGATTATAAACAGTTGTTTGAGCAAAGGGGAAACTGGTGCCTATAGTTCCTCAATGCCTAAACACATTCTATCTTTTTAATCTTTCTCTTGTTTGAAAATGTCCCACCCACCCCATAGGTTTGACGGGAAGTTTTCCAAACTAAAGCCTCCTGAGAGGCTGTCAATAAATTGGTCATTTCCTTAATGCAGTGTTTATCATGCTTTCTTTTTTTTTAAATAGCATTTTGAAATTGAAATATACTTCATATAACAGAAAATTCACCATGTTAAAGTATTCACTTAAGTGGTTTTGTTATATTTTCTGTGTTGTGCAAACATATCCACTGTCTAATTCCAGAACATTGCCATCACCCCAAAAAGAAACCCATGCCTATTAACAGGCCCAATTCCACCTTCCCCTCATCCCCTGGCAACCACTAATCTACTTTTTATTTCTATGGGTTTGCCTTTTCTGGACATTTTATATTAATAAACTCATACAATATGTGGCCTTTTGTATCTGGCTTCTTTCACTTAGTTTGATTTTCAAGGTTCATCCACATTGTAGCATGTACTGGTCCTTCATTCCTTCCTATGACTGAATAATGTTCCAATATATGGATATGACACATTTTGCTTATCCATTCATCACCTAATTGGACATTTGGATTATTTTCACTTTTTAGCTATTACAAACAATGCTGGTATGAACAGTTGTGTACACATTTTTCTGTGAACATATGTTATCCATTCTCTTGGATGAAATTGTTAGAATTCCACCTGGGAGTGGAATTACCGAGTCAAATGGTAATTCTATGTTTAATCTTATGAGGAACTGCCAAACTCTTTTCCCTGGAGGCTGCACTGCTTGACATTCCCATCAACGTTGTATAAAGATTTAAATTTTTCTACATATTTGCCAACACCTTTTATTGTCTTTTAAAAATATGTATATTGTCATTCCAGTGAGTGTAAAGTGCTACCTCATTGTGGTTTTGATTTACATTTTCCTAATAGCCAGTGATGTTGAGCATCTTTCTATGTGCTCATTGGCCATTTTAGTATCTTTCAGAAATAACTATTTTGATTCTTGACCCATTTTTAAATTTCCCATTTTAAGTTGGGTTGTCTTTTTATTGTTCAGTTGTAAGAGTTTTAAAATATATTCTGGATACTAAATTCTTATCAAATTGATGATTTGCAAGTATTTTTTCCCATTCTGTGGGTTGTCTTTTCATTTTCTTGGTAGTGTCTATGATACATAAAAGTTAAAAAAAATTTAAGGCAATTTATTTATTGATCTTAGAGAGAGAATCAGGGAGAGAGAGAAACATCAGCCTGTTGTTTCACCCATCCACATACATACTGGTTGATTCCTGTATGTGCCCTGACCAGGGATTGAACTCCCAAACTTGGCACTTCAGGACGATGCTCCCAACTAACTGAGCTATCCAGACAGGGCTAAAAGTTTTAAATTTTGATTAATTAATTTATTTTTTCTGATTGATTGTGGCTCTGGTGTCATACTAAAAGATATTCCTTAATCCAAGATTTGGGCAACTCTGCCTTATCCAATTTCACCCATGTTTCCTTCTAAAAGATGCATAGTTATACCTATTACATTTAGGCCTTTGATCCATTTTGAGTTAATTTTTATGTGGCATGAGACAGAGATCCACATTTATTCTTTTACATGTGTATTCAGATGTTTTTCAAGTTGTCCCAGTACCATTTGTTGAAAAAGGCTATTATGTCCCACTTTGACTGTCTTGATACTCTTGTGAAAAATCAATTCATCATAAATCTATGAGTTTATATTTAGCCTCTCAAATCTGTTTCATCGATTTATATGTCTATCCTTATACCAGTACCACATTGTGTTGATTACTGTAGCCTGCAAGGAGTTCTGAAATAGGTAACAGTGAGTCCTTTAACTGATTATTATTTTTTAAATTATATTTTATTGATTATGCTATCACAGTTCCAATTTTTTTTCCTTTGCCCCCCTCCATCCAGTGCCCCCCACTCCCTCAGGCTTTCCCCACACCTTTGTTCATGTCCATTGGCCATGCATACGTAAGTTCTTTGGCTACTCCATTCCCTATACTATACTTTGCATCCCCTTGGTTCTTCTGTAACTACCAATTTGTACTTCTTGATCTGCTCACCTCTTTATCCATTGCCCCAATCCCCCTCACATCTGGCAACCATCAAAATATTCTCTGTATCCATGATTCTTTCTCTGTCCTTGTTTGCTCTATTTGTTTTTTTAGATTCAATTGCTGATAGATATGTATTTAGTACCATTTTATTGTTCATAATTTTGATCTTTTTCTTAAATAAGTCCCTTTAACATTTCCTATAATAACGGTTTGGTGATGATGACCTCCTTTAATTTTTTCTTGTCTGGGATGTTCTTTATTTGCCCTTCCAGTCTAAATCATGGCTTTGCTGGATAGAGCAATCTTGGCTGTAGGTCCCTGCTTTTCATGACTGAATATTTCTCATCAGTCCCTTCTAGCCTGTAAAGTCTCTTTTGTGAAGTCATCTGACAGTCTGATGGCAACTCCCTGATGGTGTGTGGATAAACTGGTTAGCTGGCAGCTATAAGATACATCAGTTTGGCTTTTTCTGTTTTGACTAGGCCAATTTTGGATATCAGAGGAAAAAATTAGCTATTTATATATATTATATATATTTATTTATTTATTTATTTAAACCCGCAGAGGGCAGCTGCATGGTACAGGTTACACGCTGGCTGGGTGTCTCATGGAGGGCTGCTGGTATCCCTCCGTAAGAAGAACCATGTTATTTAGGCCAAGTCCACATCAGTGTCCTCAGAATTTCTCACTAGAAAGCTTCTCTCTGTTGTCTTCTTTTGAACTATCTGCTTTGAAATTTATTCATTTGTTTAAGTATTTACTATTATTCTGGTTTCTGGATCTTAGTCACATTTTGAAAACTTGTTTTGAAAGCAGCTTCATTATTGTCCTGTAATATGATTTTTGCTGTAACTGACATTTTATCCCATTCCACTGATGACTCCTAATTTTTCTGGTTATGTGCTCATATAACTTGCACACTCCTTTATAACTAGAGCTTTCTTGAAAGAGTAGGTTGGATTTATACTTTGTATGATACCATTAGTTCAATATATAGTCACAATTACATTTTAGCATGGATTTTATGTTTGAGATATTTTGGCTGCTAAGAGAATGTTTTATACTTTTGCTGGGTTCTTGGTTATGCGCATCAAGATGTAAGGTTGGATAGTTGAGTGTCTGATTGGTAAATTACTGTTTTGTCACAGTGGTCCTCCCAGCAAGGAACATTTCAGCCCACTGTAGTGCCTTGCTTAGTTTCTTGTAGAGTGAGTCAGTATCTCCGCGGTCATCACCAGTCAGCCCGCTAATACAGCGGCTCCCAATGTTTTCCCAGCCCTGAGGACAGGTGCCTTCTCAGTAGTTGCAGTGGTTGTTATGACAAGGATGGAATGTGTGGAGCAGCAGTCCCCTAGGGTTATTAATCGGGAGAAGCCTTTAGAGTGTGAAAAACCCCTAAGGGTGTGTGCGCTGTCCCCTTAAAAATAGCATCTTTCTGTACATGTGAAACTAATACAAAGTAATAGCAAATGTAAACTGTAATTGAAAAGTAAAATAAAATAAGCCGTTTCTCTACTCCTGTAAATTTACCATCTCTAGGTAACGTAGTAAGGGAAAACTAGATGGTTTCGTTACTTGTCTAGCTTTAAGGGGAGGAGTAAGTGGACACACAATACTCAATTCATTGTACAGTTTTAAAAGAAAACATTTTATAATTCTAGGTTTTGTAGTGTAAGGTGCTCTGCAGGAGGAGAGAGGGGTTAACATGAGCGCCGAGCAAGATGGCCCACCTCCTCTGGAAGAAGAGAGCCTTTCCTCTACGCCACAGGCCCCCGCTCCTGGTTCAGAAGGCAGTGCTCCTCCGGATCCGGGAGACCAGGCCCCGCCCGCTCAGGAGGAAGAGGGGCCTCCTTCTCCCCGAGAGGAAGGCCAGACTGGGGAGGTTGCACCGGAAGAGGCTCCTGGAGAGGCAACCTCTGCAGGAAAGGCAGTCTCTAGGGAGGGCGGAGCCTCTCCTTCCGAAAGAAGTCTTACTCTTTCTGCAAATGATATTTTGAATCTCTTTCCTTCTGATGAAAGAGTAATTCTTCCAGACGACAATGAACTTGAACCACACAGAGTTCGGCCTAGGCCTGCACCCCGAATGGTTCAGTCCATGCTTTCGGAAGCTCTTTCTCAGTCTTCCCGAAGGTCGTCCAGATACCTCCGAAGTATGAGTGGCATTCCAAATCTACAGGAAACATTAAAAGAGAAACAGGTTTTGCTTATAATAATATTTTTCATATATGTTGCATTTATTTCAAATGAAATATTTTGTTTTTCTTTATAATTACAATTTTTACATGTGGTTGTTGTTATTTAGGCACGATTCAGAGATGCAAGGGAAAGCCGAAAACTGAAAATTGACCCTTTATACAAATATATTTTTGAAATTCTATCAGAAAACCTCGGCCTGGACATAGTGACTATCGAAGAGTTAATTTTGGATTGCCCATCTGTAAGTTTGTCTTATTATTTTTTTAAATTGCTCTTTGAGAAGTGATTGATTTAAGAAACTGGAGTCATGGTCATGAACAATGAAACATTTCCAAAGAGAAGGTTGGAACTTTACAGACTAGAGAAGCTGTATTTTATAGAATTAAAGCCAGCTGAATGATATTTCTGGTTAGGTCTACAGTTGAGAAGGAAGGAAAGAGAAGAGTTAGCAACTAGAATTTGGCTAAAATTCTAACTCAGAATGACTTTAGAGGTCAGAGTGCGCCTTGGCCAGTGTATTTCAGTGGATGGGAGCATTTTCCCATAGACTGAAACGTTGTGGGTTTGAATCTGCATCAGGGCACATACCCAGGTTGTGGGATCAGTCCACGACTGGGGCACATGTGAGAGGTAGACAATTGATTTTTCTTACATTGATGTTTCTGTCTTTCTCTTCCTCTCTCACTAAAAGCAATGAAAAAATGTTCTTGGATGAGGATTTAAAAAAAAAAGGCATAGTCAAGCATAGGTAGAGTAATATTTTAAAATAATAGGTTATATGAACTACATATGCAGATCATTTGGACAGAAAAACAAACTGCATAAATACAAGTTAAGGAACAGTTACTATTGCGTGAGTACAGTAGAAAACAACAAGGTGATCACCATACATTTTAACATGCCAGGGACAGTCCTGGATTATGTCTACTTTTCTGGTGTGACTATTGACATTCCTTCCTTTAACTCCTAGATGGGTCCCAGTTTTGGATGATGAATTTATATGGCCACCTTAATTATAGTGACGTATAAGCTGTGACTTTCCTAACAGCTCTCAGAAGCAGTATCATAGCTTCCTTTCTGGTAGTTATGGTTCTAAATTGATTTTCAATAGAATTACTTAAAATAATTAAATCAAATGCTACTAATGAAAAGCTGCTTGAATTATTTTATTGACCTGAGGTGTACTGGGCTGGAGCCCCAATAGGACCAGTAAACAGATATATGCTGGTGGTAAGCTGACTGCCTGACTGAATGCACTGGTGAGAGAGTTGGCTGGGTGGCAGCATTGTGATGAGATTGTCACTCTCAGGGTCCCTATACCCTGCCTTCACAGGGACCAGTCAATGGGCAAAATTCATTAGCTTGCTGTAGGAGCTGTGGAATGGTTCCTAAAAGATCCTCTCCTTGCTTAATGCAGTGTGTTGTCAAGTTCTGGAAAGTTGTCTGCCATTTTATTGCTTCCAGTGCCATTATAAAACTTTATAATTGTCAGTTCCCTGATAGTATGAATGGGATTACTTATTTTCCAGCTCCTTTAGTACAAGAGATGAGAAATGTGATTGATGCAGAGACATCAATACCTTTGAACTGTTTTAATGGTGAAGGCTAGAAAAATGCATGGCGATGTGTACACAAAACAAGAGGTACCACAGTAGAAAACTGGAGGTAGAGTATGTTTTCTCAGATCACCGAAGTTCCCTGTGGGAAAATAGAGGTGTGGTCAAGGATGACTTCAAGGGCATGCAGGCTGAGTAGTTGAATACGTCCCTGTGGTGAAGAGGCCATCACTTGGTTTAGTGATTTGCTGTTGCCATCTTGAAATTCTTAATTTTTTAACACACAGTCCTGCATTTTAATTTTGCACTAGGCTCCCAAATTTGGTAACCTGTTGTGGCTGTGGCTGATCCCACCCATATAGTAAGAGGATTCTGTTTGTTATTCTCAAGTTGTTTCTGTTTGTTTATTTGTTTTAATACTCTCCTGGCCTCCCCTCCCTACAAACTACTTAGGCTCCTTGGGCAACTCTGGCTGTGTGCCTGCCCATTCTTAAAGTAGAAGGTGGTACAAAATAAAACCTATGCGTATCCCTGAGCAGATAACTATGAGATGAAGGAAAGGCCAATTTTTTTTCTTTTAAATCATGTTTATTCTATTACAGTTGTCTCATTTTTTCCCCCTTTGCCCTCCTCCATCCATCCCAACCGTCTCCTGGTCCCACAGTCAATACTCAAACTGTTGTCCATGTCCCTGGGTCATTCGCACATGTTCTTTGTCTAGTCACTACCCCTTCTTTCCCACATTGTCGTCCTTCCCCATCCTCTTGGTCAGTTTCAGTCTGCTCCATGTTTCCATGCCTGTGGTTTATTTTGTTCATTAGTTTATTTTGTGGAATAGATTCCACTTATAGGTGAGATCATATGGTATTTGTATTTCACCGGCTGGTTTATTTCACTTAGCATAATATTCTCCAGTTCCATCCATGTTGTTGCAAAAGGTAGGAGTTCCTTCTTTCTTTTTTTAAAATGCAGATTTTATTTTATTTATCTATTTTTTAATGTCAAAATCCTTTATAAAATATTAAAAATTTAAGTTATAAAGTCTCATCAAATAAAACGACACCAGCACAGAAATAATCAAGCAGATCAATGAAATAAAATGAGCATTCTAGAAACAAATATATATATCTAACAATGTGACATATTAAATTGATATTTCAAATCAATGGGGAAAATAAGGCTTATTCAACAAAAAAGGTGCATGGACCACTGTTACTTGAAATAAAACCAATATAGAGCCCTATTTCACACATTATATAAAAAAGAATCACATGAATTAAAAATCAATATGTAACATCTAAGGAGTTTTAGGAGAAAATACAAAATAATATTTTTCTTACCCTCAAGAAAATATTCAAACCCAGAAGCCATAAAGTAAAGCATTGACAATATGACTATATTAAACATTCAAGATTATACAGTAATATACATGTAAAAAAGTTAAAGGACAAGTAATAGAATAAGAAAGTATTTGCAACACATCTAGAAAAGGGTTAATACTTTTGGGGGTTTTTTTAGGGAAAACATTCTACAAACATTTAATCAAAAAATGGACAAAGAATACCAAAAAGTCATTCAAACGTTTTAAAAATAATATAAATAGACAAGAAATATACAAAAACAGGTTTGGTTTAAACAAGTAATAAAGTAACAATTAAAATAAAATCATTCTCACAATAAAATCAATAAATATTAAAAATATTGATAATACCAAGTATTGGTGACTGTGAAAGGAACTGGGTATTCATAGGCTCTTTTTTCTTCATCTTCTTAAAGTAATCCTTTTAGCATATCTTGTAATGCTGGTTTGGTGTAGGTGTATTCTTTTAGCCTTATTTTGTCTGGGAAACTCCTTATTTCGCCTTCCATTTGAATTGAGAGCCTTGCTGGGTAGAGCGGTCTTGGTTGCAGGCCTTTACTTTTCATGACTTGGAGTATTTCTTGCCATTCCCTTCTGGCTTGCAGTGTTTCTGTTGAGAAGTCAGCTGTCAGGTTGTTCTGCATTTCCCTAAATGCCTCTTCATTCTTTTTGAGTCTTTTTTCATTTTCTTGGTCTTTCTGGGAACTTTTTTCTACCTTATCCTCCAGCTCGCTGATTCGATCCTCTGCTTCATCTGACCTGCTTTTGATTCCTTCTACTGTGCTCTTCAATTCAGAAATTGTATCCTTCATTTCCTCTTGTTTCCTGATAATTTTTTTTCATGCTGATGTAGTTTGCAGTAAGTTTCTCATAGTTTCTCTGTAGTTTTTTGTAGTTCTCTCTGAGCTCACTGAGCTCATTGAGCTTCCTTAGAACCATTGTTTTGAACTCAATATCTGACAGTTTACTTGCCTCTATTTCATTTGGTTCTCTTTCTGGGGATTCCTCCTTTCCCTTCAACTGAGGGGGTGTTTTTTTGTCTTCCCATTATTTGTGAGACTCTTCTTTTTCGCTACTGCTTCTTTGATTGCTTGGCCTTAACTTCCTGACTTTGTGGTGTGAACTTCTATGGTAGGAGACTGCTGTTTTTCTTTTCTAGATCTGCCTCTCATGGTGTCAGATGTTGACCCTTTCTGACATTATGTAGTCTGTTCAAGATTTCCATGGATCTGTTTTCTGTGGCTCTCTCCTTCAGATGTTAATCTAGTCACTCTGAACTCAGGCTTAGACACCACAGGGCAGGGCATAATTCTTCCTGGGGGTGGGGTTATTGGGTCCTCTCACAATGCTACCGCTCAGGGAGTGGCCTGCCTGAGGCAGATGGCTGCTGCCATATGGGGGAGGAGTCAGCACTGGGATCCTGCCAGCTACTCTCTCCGTTCTCTTCCCAAGTCCTCTGTTTCCAGTTTCTCCTCAACTGTCTCTAGACCACTCTGCACCCTTTACCCAAGGATCTACTATCTGTGGCTGCCACTCTTCACTCAGCAGTCAGGCTTTAGCACCTCTGGGCCACGGCTGAGTCCCTCCTGGGGGCAGGGCTATTGTGTCCTCTCATGCTGTTGCCACTCAGGGGAGTGACCTGCCTGAACAATTTGGCTGCTGCTCCCTGGGGGATGAGTCAGCACCAGGATCCCGCCGACTACTCTCTCCGTTCTCTCCCCACAGCCTCCTTCCCCAATCTCCTCTGGCATCTCTGGCCCACTCAGCCACTCCCCTTGCTGGAGACTAGGGTAAGTAGCTGCAAATAAAAATTTATGCATTGGCCCTTTAAAAGGCTGTTTGCAACTCCATCTGCCTGTCTCTGGCAGAGAGCAATCCTGCTGCTTTTTGCAGCTGGCTGTTTCCTGTGTACTTTTTGGGCTCTGGTGCTATAGGCTGAAGATCTCTGCTAATGATTAGACCCTGCTTTTCTCAGGGGGATCAAACTGGCTGTTTCAATATCTTTTTGTTGCTGCTGTCTGTAGGAGCCCCCGCCTGCCTTCTCGAATGTCTACTGCACTCCTTACCAGTTAGGTTGTGGTAAAGCTGATTCCCTGTTTGTCTGAGGTTATAAAGCTCCTCTCTTGCTATTGTTCAGTTGTTTGTTCCAGGTGATTTCTCCACAATTTAGATATAAATCCAGGTTGGTCCTGGGAGGAGGTAAGTGTGACTTCCATTCACTCCTCTGCCATCCTGATTTTTCTCAGAAAGGCCAGTTCTAAAAAGGTGTTTCCTAGTAGGCCAAGCTTTAGGCCTGTCCCAAAGACCATTCTTGCACTTGGTAAGGGAGGAAACCAGATAGGTGAACAACGTTGTTTCACCTAAAAATGGCTAGGCCACAAACATGGCTAACCCCACAATTGGAATCCCAGCAACGCAAGGAAAGGGTTTAGGCATAGACATTGGGCTTGGCCAGTGCCCTCAGTGGGGGATGGCGCTAGGACTAAGTCAGGTAGATGTGTACCTGCAGAGCTGATGATCTCACCTTTAAATATTTGTCCTCTGGCTTTCTGGACTTGTATTCTGTGCTTGGAGGAAGGCTTTCTCACTGGCTAGCTTGCTAGCCAGAAAGTGGGATTTCATGTGCTTACAAACCCTTGCATTTGTCATTCCTGGGGTATTTCTCAAATGTTGGGTCTGTGTAGTTTTATCCTTCCATTAAGGCCATCACCAGCTAGGGCAAACACTACTTAGGCTGCAAAGAATGGGAAATCTAGATCTTAAAGGAAGAATCAACAGGAAAGGTATTTCCTTAGTTGTTTGTGTAGTGAAAAGCCACAGTGGAGGAAAGATATGTCAAAATCTAGGAGAGATTAGAGCACTTACTTTGTTGCAAGGACAAAGCAAGGACATATAGTAAATTGGCATCAAGATTGGTCAACAGGTAAGAAGATGGAACAAGGAACAAAGGATATAATGGGTTGGTGTAATCATTTGGAAAACTGTATATGGAAAAGTTTTCCATTTCTGTGAAGACTAGTGAGCAGTCGAGACTGAAAGCAGCTTATTAAAGATACCAGAAAGCAGTAGACAACAGACAGTGTGGTAGCTATTTTGTTTGCTTTCAAATAGATTCTCTACTCTGCTCCACCCTTCTCAGTGGCCTGGAAGGTTGACCTCTCCAGAATCCATCACCTGGGTTCCTTTGTTTTGTGGTTTCCATGTGGCTCAGCCACTGGAAGACACCAGCATGAGACTGGAGGGCAGAGGGGAGTGAAGTCAGATCCTCCCCACCAGGACTTGCTTCTGGCCATGAGCACGTTCTCCCATAACTACAGCTCCTCCTGAGCAGTCCCTCTCCCTCAGCTCCGGGTCTCAACATGCTTTCAGCTACACCATTCTTCCCATGCCCACCCTTTCATGCCTGGTGGTGGCACTGGTTTTCCTTTCCTTCCTGGCTGGTCCTGCTGTATTGTTGCTAGTGCCACAGCTTTCTCTGTTTCTGCTCTGACACTAGAAGTAGGCTCTTTATTATAAAGTTTTTTCAAAAACTCCTTTGTTGGAACTCTTTTCTTGCCAGGACCTTCACCAATACAGAGATATCTACCCCCTTAGCATTCATGCTTTAATCACTTCTCCTTTTACTGTTCCTTTTGGTCAAGAGTGCTCAAGATAGTCACAGACTTTGCTGTCTTGACTTACATTATAGTGTTTTCCAAAGTCAATGTGGTAACAAGATGATTCTGTGGAAAGAGCCCAGATAGGGAGGCACTAGGCTGGTGTCCAGTTCCAGATTCTGCACAGTGGTTGTGCCTTTGAACCTTCACTCAAGTTTCTTTTTTTTAGCTCTTCTGCAAGAGGGACATGATATGCCGCCTTCCCTAGTGCAAAGTTATGGTGAAGATCGGATGAACTATTTGTAAAATGTTACATGTAATAAGTGAATTTTTACTGGTTGCCTCTCATACGCCCCCAACAAGGGACCTGTCCTGCAACTCAGATGTGTGTACTGACTAGGAATCGAACCAGTGACCTTTCATTTCGCAGGGCAGCACTCAACCCACTGAGCAACACCAGCCAGAACTACATGTAATAAGTGAATTTTTAATCCACAGTCATCATCTTGGCCCATAACAACATTCACTGTGTTGATCTCAGGAGTACAATGTGTCTAAAAAAGAATTTGTTGCATTTAATATTGTGATATCTTTTTTTTTTTTTAATCACAGTCAAGTGCTTTACTTTTGAGAATTTGTATGCTTTCAAAGCTGCTGGGTCATAAAAGTCAGACATAGCAAGAAAGTATGGAACTGGGCAGGAATAACTGTGCTGACAGCTTTTGTGTCTTTCAGGTTACAACCTGAGATAATTGTACAAGAGTAAAGTTTATGTGTGAAATGGAAGAGTAGAAAATTAAGGGCTAAAATCTTGTACATCAGCGTGGCTCTATTTCCCTTCCTAGGTGGTGGTTTCCAAACATGGTCCCAGGACCAGCAGCATCAGTATCACCTGGAACCTTTTATAAATGCAAATCCGTAGGCCCAGCATTCTGTATTTTTTAAAGCTCCCTAGGTACTTCTCTGATGCACACTTAGGTTTGATAACCATTGTCTTAGAGGGAGAGGCTTTGCCAGACCTGGGATATTTCCCACATATGGTCAGCAGGTGAAGAGAAACCTGCTGCCCAAGAGATACAATGTATGAAATTAGTGGGTTCAGTAACTGTATTTCCCAAATGATGTGTTAGGATTTTGTTTAAGTGACCTATTTAATTTTCTACTTACTAAAGTTGTATGATGACTCATAATTAAATAAAAACTTTATGCTCATAAATAGAAGATTCTTGTTATAATTGTTTTTATATTAGTTTGGCTATAATATGGGTCAAATTACAATTGTTAAAAACATTTACTCAAATAATGGGTCAAACAAAACAGTTAATCAGGCAAGTTTTCTGTTCCTCAAGCCAGTTTTTAAGAATAGTTTCTCTTAACAATAGTTCTTTATAGTTACCTACAGTTGGACTTTCCTGTTTCTGGATATAAGATTTTATGAGGAGGGTCAGGTAAGTAACTACCCACTTACTAATATAGCTTATTAATGTAGGTTCAGAAATAGAATTCACACTATATTCCACAGTAATTTTGAAGTTAAATTAGTTCAAATTCTAATCCTGACACTGATGTGCCTGTCACTGTATATCTTGAATAAACTGTTTGAGCCTCATTTTTTTAATCCAATAAATGATGGGGAATAGAGTATGTAAAATGCCTAGCACAGGGCTTGGTTCATTTAATTATAGTTTCCTAGTCATTTTATTGATCATCATTTTTCTTTTATTTAACAGCTGGAGCCATTTACTTATTTTTTAACGAAAGATGGCTGTAAGACATTGAAATTTTTGTACCAGGAAGGAGATGCACCTGGTATTGGTAAGGATGTTTTACCAGGGTAATGTTCTAGCTATTAGTGAATAAACGTTAAAGTTCAGCATATCATCTCATATACATGGAAAATCTTATATTTATAAAGAAAATTTTCCAGAAGCTTACATCTTAAAAACAATACATTTTCAATCCAAATATATATTTCAGGTGCTACCTTAATGATTAAAGAAGAAAACACCCTTATAGAAATCATTGACCGTTCTTGGGGAATACAGATTTTTACTAGAATTTAATTGGATTTTCCCTGAAACAGGTGGAGCCATTTTGTACACATGTGTTCAGATGACTAGAAATAGTCACAAAACCACCCGAGAGCTCAGGAGCCACTCCTGTGGTCCTGGGTCCCATGTGTGTCTGCTACAGCTACCAGCTGGAGTATCTGGCTTCCCTGGCTGTTCACATTATTCCTAAAAAAATTAACACTTCACCAAGTTGTTAAACATTTGTCTTAGTAACTAGGTGCACGGCCATTATTTTGGTCTTAGAGTCCTTCCTTACCTTCCAAACCCTGGGGACTTTACCTTCAATGTGTCCCTCCTGTTGGGCCTTTCTCACTTTTTTCTTCTGCTGCCCTAAGATTGGACCCGTATTCATGCCTGCCTGGGTATTCCAGATTGCAAACTGGTACCAGATTCCCCCTCTGAAGTTCACACTACTTATTCCTGCCAACTAAATCTTTTCTTGTGCTGCTAGTTACGGAATTGGGTCCAACCCCTCATTTATCTGCTAAGGTCCACAGTAACCTGGACACATAGTATCTATGTAGTTTGATTTCCTGTTTTTCTAGATATGAGTCTTCTGTTCCCTGTAAGCCAGTTCCTTCTGTGCTTTTTGTTCATACCAGAGTCATTTCTGTGCACTTTGCTCTGCCCCCGCCCATTCTCTCAGAATACCTTCCTTCTCTCCCGCCACCCAAACCCTGCACCTCCTGCAGATGACCTGGGGCACTCTCTTCTCCAGAGCCTTCCCAGAATGTTCCAAACTACACCCATCCCTGTTCTCTAGACTTCTGTGTCATTTAAAGTCTGTGTCATAAAATACAGCATCTGACTGTGTTCTTCTGTTTTCATTTAATTGTTAAATCTGTGTCTTTCTTCCCCAACAAAATATGTAAATTCATACGTAGTGACTAGGTCTGCTCTGTCGACTTTCTGTCTCTCCCAGTTTTATGCCGGGTCATTATTGTATGGTCCATATTTTAATAACTTCTTAAAAATTAAAACCAAAGCTGAAAATTGTAGAAAAGAAAACATCTACCATTAGAAGAAAAATAAAAATCACCCACATTCCCACTTACTTGAGACTTCTTGATGGATACCCTTTATAAATAAATAAAGGGGGAGGAGACACAGATAAATGTATTTGTAGAGTGTGTATGTGTATATATACATACATATATAATTTTATATATGTAGATATGTAGACTTGGATATATAACATGTAGAGTTGGATCCCACTTTGTAATATGTAGGGGTTTTTTATACATATATATAACAAAATGGGATCCAATTATATATATGACTCAATGGTGGCTTTTAACATTTGATAATATTCTTTTCTCTGTGCCACTAGATACATTTTTAACAATTAAACTTTAAACAGTTGCATTGTATTTCATTAGGCTAATGTAACTTATTTTCAAAACTTATCACCTATTATTAGGATTCAGGTTCTTTATAACTTTTTACATCTTTGAACAATGCCTCAGTGAAAATCATAGAAGCTAATTCTGTGTGCATTAGAAGACTTTTTAGGAAGAATTCTCAGGAGAGGACTTGTTAAAAGAAAAGATAGACTTACTTTTAATATTATTTTTGCTATCTACAAAGTAATATATTTATCAGCTTGGTAAATATTTCTCTACATGTTTTTCTTATATGCATGTACTAACATAAATGCTAATTATCATTTTCAAACTGTGAGATACCCTGACAACATTGAGATATTAAAGACATATAAGACTGTGTAAGTTTAAGGTGTATGAGTTGATTTAATGCACTTATATATTGAGTAATGATTACCACTGTAGCATTACCAACACCTATATCTTATTCTTGACTTGCATTTTGCACTTGACATTTTCTATGTTTAAAAAATGTCAAATGTCTATGTTGTACAGTATTCCA
The DNA here is from genome assembly GCF_021234165.1 of Pteronotus mesoamericanus. Lineage (NCBI taxonomy): Eukaryota > Metazoa > Chordata > Mammalia > Chiroptera > Mormoopidae > Pteronotus > Pteronotus mesoamericanus. Next base: position 8,635,256 of record NW_026555085.1, read on the forward strand.
TAGTACAGTTTCATTGTGATAGAAACCATTTCCCTATTGATGGATCTGTCAGCCGGGAATATGTTCACCTGTAAGTCAGAGAAATCCTAAGAGCGCCTTAAGCAAATAGGGGATCTATTTTTCTCTCATAACAAGATAGGCAGTAGCTAGCAATGATTCAAATGCTCAGCAATGCTGTCAGAAAACAGATTCCTTTTATTCTGCCATTATTAACATGTTGGCTTTGTGTTTGTGTTTGCCCCATGAAGCTCTAGGCATCACATCGAGGTTCAAGGCACTGTGGGAAAAGGCCCTGTGGGTCCCACCTTTCCCCTTTTATCAGGAAAGCCCAAGTTGTGTATGTCTTGTTAACCAGAACTGTGTCACATGGCCACACTAGGGGCTCGGGAGGCTGAGAATGCACTCTTTTACAGGGAACATACCCATTGCTTAATGGGACAAAATCAGGTTCTCTTATCAAGGAAAAGGGGAAAGGAGAATATTTAGGTTAGAGGTAGCTCTTGTGCCAATGTCCATGAATGAACATTTAAGCTCTTACAGTGTATTAGTGTTCTTTGGCTGCAAGCAACAGAAATAGACTGTGGCTTATGTAAGAAAAAAAAAATCTTGGTCAGTTCACAAATTTTATAATTAGTTGAACCATCATCAGGACCTGGAAAGGGCAGAAATAGAGCATTTCCATGGATTTCAGGGCAGGTTTTTTTTTTTTTTTCTTTTTCTTTTTAAGGCTTCATCACCAGATTGACATCTCTTAAATCCTCTATTATCTCTTAGTGTCTCTATTCAAGATTTACATTCTTATTTATCTATTTATTTAATTGATGAGAGAGAAAGAGATCTATTTGTTGTTCCACTTACTTATGCACTCATTGGTTGCTTTTTGTATGTGTCCTGACTGGGGATTGAGCCTGTAACCTTGGCACATTGGGATGATGCTTTAACCAACTGAGCTACCTGGCCAGGGCTTCAAGATTTACATTCTTGAAGAGAGTCTAGTCTAGTTTTCAGGTGTCTGCCACTGCAGGACTCTGAGATTGGTGTTCTCCAGAATCCCAGGATGGGAGGAATCCCCAAAACCCAAAGGAAGGAAAACAAGGCATATAAAACATTTTTGTGGTTTGTGATGGGGAATTAAAAATTTTATTTGTCATATACTAAATTGGCTATTGTTGTAAATAGAAAAGCTTTGATTTTTCATATTAAAACCAGCCATCTAACAGAATTACATTAATATTTTTTTAAGTTAAAGAAACATTTATATTAAATTATTAGTTTTTATTGAAATTAGTTCAAGGAAGAATTTAATATAAATTGGGTGCTATGAATATATTTAATAAGCAGCTGGATTGTCTCAGGGGAGTCAGTGAGTCTTCCAAGAGACATGGCATTTCAGCTGGAATCTGAAAGGCAAGTTGGAAGTAGATAGGCAGAACATCAGGGGTGGGATAAAAGAACAGTTTGTATGAAGGCCCTATCTGAGGCCTGGCTAAAAGAGACACATGTTCAGAGCTCAGGGAAGGCCCAGAGGAGGCCACATTTAAAGTATTACAATATTGACATCTTTTTGTAGACAAAAAATATTTATTCCACAATCACATCAAAACTTCTTAAAGTGAAGCAAGTAGCAACAGTGTAAGATGCAGAGTAATTTATCACATTTGATTGGTTATGTGATCATATGCTAAATTCTTGGCTTTTGTTTTCAGAATGTGGTCGAACTATTGCTGGAGTAACCAAAGGGGCAAAAATGATGAGATTGTATATAGACAATGCAGCCCCGGAGAAACTAAAAGGACTGTGTATATTTTTTGTTCGCTGTCATGATGATATTGCTATAAATATTAAAAATATTCATGAGGTATGTTTACATTTTTTAAAAGAAATAATTAAACATTTTTCCAGCTTTATTGAGATATTAAAGACATATAAGATTGTGTAAGTTTAAGGTGTATGAGTTGATTTAATGCACTTATATATTGAGAAATGATTACCACTGTAGCATTACCAACACCTATTTACCATTTCTTTCTCTTTTTTTTTGTGGTGATATTTAAGATCTACTCTCTTAGCAGCTTTCAAGTATATAATACAGACTTGTTAACTATAATCACTGTGCTGTACGGTAGATCCCCAAAACTTATAACAAAATTTGTACCCTTTGGCCAGCAGTTTTTCCATGCAAAGTTCTGGACAGGGGGCTAGTTTTATTGCTCTTTTCCTGGACTGACACAGTTATTCTGATTTCCTTTTTGGAGAGAGGGCAACTTTCAACTGGGAACTTTCTTTATGCAGGAGGCTAAGTTTCATTTCACTCACATACCGTAGGCTCTCGGCCATATCTCTTTCTCTCTGCAGAAATTAAAGCACCAACCATGTAAGTTGTAAAATGAGGGCAGAATATATTTGTTGATTTTTTAGAACTCTCATATTCATAACCACTGAAGTTTTCATAATATTTATAAAATGTATTGTATATGGTTATTGTAATATAAAATAGGTTATGATTCTCATTCCTTTAATGGGATCAACATATAAAATAACATTTGAATGCTGTCATTTCAGGAAGTGCTATTTACTGTTCTGGATGCCTCAAAAGGCCTCTTAATTGGGGTTAGGAATATGCTGGCAAAGATATTTCTACCAGCTATTCTTGCAACAAATAATTGGGGTGCTTTAAACCAGTCTAAACAAGGAGAATCTGAAAGACACATTTTCACTGAAACCATCAACAGATACCTTTCATTTTTAGATGGTAAGTATAAAATTTCATGTTTACTAAAAGTGAGAAAATTGACTATATGTTATTAAAAATAAACATCAGGGAAAAAAATTCCACTTTAAAAGAAGATAGTAGCCCTGGCTGGTATGGCTGAGTGGATTGAGTGCCCGCCTGCGAACCAGAAGATGACAGGTTTGATTCTCAGTCAGGGCACATGCCTGGGTTGTGGGCTAGGTCCCCAGCTGGGAGTGTGTGAGAGGCAACTGACTCTTGCACATGTTTCTTTCCCTCTCTTTCTTCCTCCCTTTCCCTCTCTCTAAAAATAAATAAATAAAATCTAAAAACATAAAAGAAGATATTAAAGTAATTACAGACCTAGAGATGAGGTATCAGATCATTAGCACCTCTCTTTCCAGGGATCTTTACAGGAATAGGATAAGTTTCCATTTTTGTTTATCCTTGTAGCAGGGGGATTCTCTTCCTATATTATTTGTGGAAAATTTCACCATATTTAAACATATATACCTTATTATAAACTTTTAAATATATAATTATATTATTTCATATTGTTGAAGCACAATTTTATTAACAAACCAAGTCAAAATCGAATGATTAATTAGAATTAGGTAGTATTTCTATAAAGTATTAGATCTCTTAGGATTTTAGTAATTACAGCTTGAAACCACACAGTGACATTTAATACATTGACATTAAACACCTCTTCTCAATTCTTTTTTTCTTTTAAGGTGCTAGAATAAGTATTGAGGGAACAGTTAAGTTAAAGAAGATAGACAACATTGACTTCTCCAAACTGCATGCCTTTGAAGATGTGACAGTTGCAGCTAGCAATTCAGAAACTGTTCGTCAGCTAGAGGATGTGCTGATGATATGGTACAAACAGATTGAACAGGTGAGCCAATTCTAGTCATTTCATCAGGTATGAGTCATAGTCACATCTGTGGTTTAGTCACTGCAATTTAACCCTAAATGTAAAGAGAAGAGTTTTCCAGATTCTGTTGTGAAACCCAACCTATTTTTGACTCCAGTGCAAAATTCATTGTTCTATGTGGATCACTTAAAATCACTTTTAATCTGTTTCTCACATTCAGGAGGAAAGTATAACAACATGGGTTAAGAATGAAATAATGAAGAATTAGGACTATATTGTCTATACTCTTCAGAAGAGAGAGAGGAGGAGAACACAATGAAGAGATACTAGCTACCAGTGCTGGGCACTAAATAAATACTCTTGGTTGATCCATGGAATTGTCTGTGTTGACAAAGAGGTCCAAACTAGACTTATTTATATTAGTACTAATCCGGCCAAATAAATTTTCTCTGGCAGTAACAAAAGCAATGTTACGAATGGGGTATATGTCAGCATTCTGAGAGAAGCCAACTTAGAGCAATATTGTAAACACTACTAAAAATCATGCAATTGCCCTAAAAAAAAAAATCATGTAATTGCCCTGAAAGAGGATTCTAGGAGCTAGCTTACAGCTCTCTGGTTGATGAGTACAGGCTAGTGGACCTAGAAAAGAAAGTCTTCAGTTAAGTGAGGACTGGGAAAGAAAAATCTAGACCAACCAAGAGTTAGAGAAAAGCATTCCCAGTATTTCTTTTCATAGGACTATGTTGGAAGGAGGAAGATGCAGTTGGAGTATAAAAATTGAAGGACTATAGAAACTCCACCAAGGCCTGGAGTGCTAGCCACAGAATTTGCTTCCAGGTATCACTAGGTAATTGATGTGCATAACTGTAGACCAGAGAACTCTTGCAGCCACTTAACTCTGCCACTGGAGGAGGAGGCGGGGTTGTAACCCATTGTGGAAATCAAGACCTTTCCTCCACAATGGCCACAGAGACCCTCTCCAGTTATTATGATCAATCAGTATAGATTTTCATTCACAAAAATAAGCAAGGAAAAGAAAATGTTTGACATAGGAGATTTAGCAACTTGAAACAAGGAAATCAACTTGGACAGTTGCAGAAAATGGTATCCAATTAAGCAGAATCAATGTAGACAATGGGAGAGATCTTTAAAAAAATATTACATCAAAAATAAACCTTGACCTCTTATCATACACAAAAATTAATTCAAGATGAATCATAGACATAAATCTGAAAGCTAAAACCAGAAAAAGAGAACATAAAACAACATGAATCTCAAAAACATGTTGTATGTGAGAAGCCAGTCCTAAAAAAAAGTAATGTGAAAGTCCTGGCCAGGTTGCTCAGTTGGTTGGAGTGTCGTCCTGTACACCAACCAAAATGTGGTGGGTTCAGTTTCTGATTGGGGTGCGAACAGGTGACAACCAATTGATGATTCTCTCGCATCGATGTTTCCCTTTTTCTCTCTCTCCTCTTCTCTCTAAAATATATTTAAAAAATCCTCAGTGAGGATTAAAAAAATTGAAAATAATGTGAAAAACGAAACAAAAATTGTAAAGGAAGTAGAACATAACATAAAAGTACAGAAATACCTTCTTAAGCAAGATACAAAACCCAGAAGGCATGAAATAAAGTGGTAGATTTGGCTACATAAAGAAGAAAAATTAGTAACTTCTGTATGACAAAAAACACCGTAAACAAAGTTAAAAGATAAATGACCTTCTGGAAGAACATATTATCAGCATGTGTAACAAAAAGTTTGTGTGCATAACATATGAAGAACTTCTGTAAGTCATTAAGAAATGAGCAATTAAGAGAAGAATAGGCCAACGATATGAACAGTGTCATTTAAGGAAAGTATATGGGGATGTTTCACCTGGGGAATAGTGGGGGTTTAGGAACGACATGGTATTTTCAACTATTTGATGGGATGTAATGTGAAATTAAACTTGTACTGTATGGTCTAAGAAGGAAGAATTGAGACCAGGGAGGGTGATGATTATAACGAGAGAAATGGAAATGGAATGTGCTGAATCCTTGGAAGTAATCAGTCTGAGGCTGGATTACCATCTATGAGTAATGTAACAGGAATTAAACATCAAAAGGGTTGTTTGATTTAAAATTTAAAGTTAATTTCAAGGTCCATTTCCATTTTTAAAGTCAGTTATTCAAATTACACAGACTTTCAGCTATTTAAAAAGTTTAAATTATGTCTAGTATCCTCTATTTAGAGAAGTGGAGGAGCTTGTAATAAGATTAGGAAAGAGTTCCATCAACCGTGTTTAAAATTAAAAGCTCTTTATGGATTAAAAATAGAACCTTCATAGGTTTGAAAAATTAATGACATATTTTTATCTCATTTGTAATCTTAAAAATACAATGACAATTTAAGTTATGAAAAGTTATAAACATTAAAAAAGTACAGAAAATAATATAACAAACACCTTTGTAACTGAGATTAGAGAGATACCTTTTGCTTCAGATCTTCCAAAGCCTCTAATCCTTTCTTTTCCCTCCCTCTGTATTACCACTATCCTGATGTTATTGACAACTCCTATTCTCTTGAAAGTTTTACACTTTTATTGCATTTAAAAATGTGTAAGCTTTATATTACAGATGTAAATATATTTATGCGTATATATACTATGTATTTATGTTTAAAATCTTTATATAAAAGGTATACTACCACTAAGAATTCTTTTACAGTTTTTTTTTAACATTCTCTTTCATATTGACATAAGTAAATTTAATTAATTGGTATTTCTCTATGAAGAAAGCTTATTATATAGATGTTCAGATATCTAAGACATTTAAATTATGCCTAATGTCCTCTGTTTAAGAAGATAGAGAAGTTTATTCATCTATTCCTTCAGAAAGATAGTTGTTTCTACTTTGCCATTGAAAGTAATAAAAATATGTATTTTACGAATATCTTTATTCAGGTCTCCTTTGTACATATTCAAGAGTTTCCCAGTGGAACTGCTGAGAGCAATAGAGAATGGATATTTTGTGGGGTATTGCAAAGCCCTCCAAATGCTGGTTATATTAACTATAAAATATAAAATATTAACTATAATTTTTTTACAGAGGCATATGAGAGTTCCCATTTCCTTGCATCTTTCATTATAGTTGGGACTGTCAGATTTTTAATGTTGCCAGTATATTGGATGTGAAATGGTATCTTGATCTATTTTACATTACCTTGAGTACATTTGAGGTTGAGCATGTTTAATGGCTACTTAGGTTTCCTCTTTGTTGAGTTGCCTCTTCATATCCTTTACCTAGTTATATATCAGATTGCTTGGTGATAGCTTACTGAATTGTTGGAGCTTAAATAATATTTTCCGGATATTAATCCTTTCTTGGTCCACCTTGTGTCCTTCGTTTTTATTTGGTATCATAAATCCAGCGTAATGAAGATACTCTCCTACATTATTTATTTAAGTGGTAAAATAGACAAGAATAAATACAATAAGATAAACAAATTATTGAAAAATTAACACCTGTATAACCTTTGCACAAGTTATGAAATAGATTGTCAGCATCTTAACAATCCCCATGCATTCCTCTTCCCAATTTCAGTTCCCTTTTCTTCCCCAAGCAGTAATCACTTTCTTAATAATTATATTAGTTCCATGCTTTTTTTTATAGTTTTACCCCATCTTCAATATTTTTAAAACTTTATTTTTATTTTTATTTGTTTATTCTTTCCTTTTGTCCCTTGGAATTTCCTCAGAAAACTAAAAATGGAACTGCCATTTGACCTGGCAATTCCACTGCTGGGATTATACCCTAGAATCCTGAAACACCAGCTAAAAATATCCTATAGCAGCACAATTTACAATAGCCAGGTGTTGGAAGCAACCTAAGTGCCCATCAGTAAATGAGTGGGTCAAAAAACTATGGTACATTTACACAATGGAGTACTATGCAGCAGAAAGAAAGAATGAGCTCCTATCCTTTGCTACAACATGGATGGAACTGTAGAGCATTATGCTAAGTGAAATAAGCCAGGGAGTGAAAGACAAATACCATATGATCTCACCTTTAGGTGGAACCTAATCAACAAAATAAACAAGCAAGCAAAATATAACCAGAGACATTGAAATAAAGAACAAACTGACACTAACCAGAGAGGAGGAGGGAAGGGGATAACGGGGGAAAGAAGGGGAAGGGTTGTCAAGGAACACGTATAAAGGACCCATGGACAAAGCCAAAGGGAGGTAGGATTGCAGGTGTGAGGAGGGAGGTGGGGGTGGGTGGGACAGGGGAGAGTGTTGGGAGGGAAATGGAGACAACTGTACTTGAACAACAATAAAAAAATTATTTTTAGAGAGGGGGAAGGGAGGGAGAGAAACATCAATGTGAGAGAGAAACACTGATAACATTGGTCTATTGTCTTGTCCTGCCCCTCTCATGCCTCCAACAGGGGACCACACCATAGGCATGTTCCCCTGACTGGGAATAGAACCTGCCCCCTTTCTTTTTGAAGATGACACCCAACTCACTGAACTACACCAGTCAGGGAGGGCATCTTTGATATATTTTTAAATTTTACCATTTCGTTTTTAACATTTAGGTTTTTAATCCACCTGGAATTATTTTGTGTGTAGGTATAAAATGAGGTTGGAACTTAAATTTATTTTTTTCCATACAGTCAGCCATTTTGTTCCAGAACCATTTACTTAATAGTCCAATCTTTCCTAACATATTTATAATACCACCTCTGTAACATATTAAGTTTCTTAAACCTAGAACTTTTCTATCCCACTGGTATACTTACTTGCTTCTTGTACTTATACTATGCTGCCTTTATTTCTTTTTTTTTAACACGCTTATTCTATCACAGTTGTCTCAGTCTTCCCCCCCTTACCCCCCTCCACCCATCCCACCCTGACCCCCGCTCCTGCAGTCAGTTCCCACTCTGTTGTCCATGTCCACGGGTCATTCATACATGTTCTTTGTTTAGTCCCTTCTCTTTCTTTCCACCATTGTCCTCCTTCCCCATCCCCTCTGGTCACTTTCAGTCTGCTCCATGTTTCCTTGCCTGCAGTTTATTTTGTTCATTAGTTTTTTTATTGAATAGATTCCACTTATAGGTGAGATCATATGGTATTTGTCTTTCACTGACTGGTTTATTTCACTTAGCATAATATTCTCTAGTTCCATTCATATTGTCACAAAAGGTAGGAGTTCCTTGTTTGTTTGTTTTTTTAAAGGCAAATTTTATTTATTTATTTAAATGTCAAGATTCATTATTAAATGTTAAAAAATTTAAATCCATTATAAAGTCTCAGCAATTAAAACAATATGACACGAGCACAGAAATACTCAAGCAGATCAATGAAATGAAACGAACATTCTAGAAACAAATGTATATATCTTTCTAACAATGTAATGTATGATTAAATTGATATTTCAAATCATGGGAAAAAGAAGGCTTATTCAACAAATAAAGTGCATGGACCATTATTACTTGAAATACAACAAATATAGAGCCCTATTTCACACATTCTACAAAAAACATTCAGGTAAGTTAAAAATCAATATGTACAAAACCAAAGGGGAAGAGCTGAGGGAGGGAAGGAGGGAGGGGGCAAGGGAAAGTGGTGGGGGGGAGGCAGAGACAAATGTATTTGAAAATATAAATTAAAATAAAATAAAAAAAATCAATATGTAAAATCTCAGGAGTTTTAGAAGAAAATAAAAAATAATACTTTTCTTACCTTAAAGTAACATATTCAAACCCAGAAGCTATAAAGTAAAACATTGACAATATGACTATATTAAACATTTAAGATTATACAGTAATATACATATAAAAAAAGTTAAAGGACAAATAATAGAATAGGAAAGTATTTGCAACACATCTAAAAAAGAGTTAATAGATTTGGGGGTTTTTTTAAGGGAAAAAATTTCTACAGTCAAAAAATGGATAAAGAATACCAAAAAGCCATCAAAAGCTTTTTAAGAATAATAGAAATAGGCAAGAAATATACAAAAATAGGTTTAGTTTCAACAAATAATAAAGTGACAAAATAACACATTGTCACAGTCAGATTAATAAGGATTAAAAATATTGGTAATATCAAGTATTGGTGACTGTGAAAGGAACTGGGTATTCATAGACTCTTTTTCTTCATCTTAAAGATGTCCCTTTAGCATATCTTGCAGTGCTGGTTTGGTGGAGGTGTATTCTTTTAGCTTTCTTTTGTCTGGGAAATTACTTATTTCACCTTCCATTTGAATTGAGAGCCTTGCTGGGTACAGTAGTCTTGGTTGCAGGCCTTTGCTTTTCATGACTTGGAATATTTCTTGCCATTCCCTCCTGGCTCCTAGTATTTCTGTGGAGAAATCAGCTGTTAGCTGAATCGGGGGTCCCTTATATGGTACTACCTATTTCTCCCTTGCTGCCTTTAGGATTCTCTGTTTGTGTTTGTTATTTGCCATTTTAATGATGATGTGTCTTGGAGTGGGCCTCCTTGGGTTCCTCTTGAATGGGACTCTCTGTGCTTCCTGGACTTGTGTGAGTTTTTCTCTCCTCCAATTAGGGAAGTTTCCATCATTACTTTTTTCAAACAGGTTTTCTATCCCTTTATCCTCTTCTCCTTCTGGTATCCCTACTCTACGGATAGTATTATATTTCAGGTTGTCCTGCATTTCCCTAAAGACTTCTTCATTCTTTTTGAGTCCTTTTTCATTTTCTTGGTCTTTCTGGGAGCTTTTTTCTGCCTTACCCTCCAGCTTGCTGATTCATTCCTCTGCTTCATCTAGTGTACTTTTGATTCCTTCTACTGTGTTCTTCAATTCAAAAATTGTATTCTTCATTTCCTCTTGTCTCTTAGTGATAGTTTCTATGTCCTTTTTCATGCTGATATTGTTTACAGTAATACCAGCATGTAGTTTCCCTGTAGTTTTTTGTAGTTCTATATGAGCTTACTGAGCTCATTGAGCTTCCTTAGAACCATTGTTTTGAACTCAATATCTGACAGTTTACTTGCCTCTATTTCATTTAGTTCTCTTTCTGGGGATTCCTTCTTTCCCTTCAACTGGGGGGTGTTTCTTTGTCTTCCCATTATTTGTGAGACTCTTCTTTTTGCTTCTGCTTCTTAAATTGATCTGTCTTGATTTCCTGACTTTGTGGTGTGAACTTCTATGGTAGGAGACTGCTGTTTTTTCTTTCTTGAGCTGCCTCTGATGATGTCACATGTTGACCCTGTCTGACCTTAGACAGTCTGTTTGAGACTTTGAGGAATCTACTGTTTGTGACTGTCTCCTTCAGCTGTTAATCTGGTCACTCTGCAATCAGCAGTCAGCCTTAGAGACACCACAGAGTAGGGCAGAGTCCCTCCTGAGGTTGGGGTATAGTCCCTGGGCAGGGTTCTTTGGTTCTCTCATACTGCTGTTGCTCAGGGGAGTGGTGTGCCTGAGCCAGATGGCTGCTACTGTATGGGGGAGGAGTCAGCACGAGGATCCCACCAGCTACTCTCTCCATTCTCGCCTCAAAGCCTCCATCTCCAGTGCCTCCTCAAGTGTCTCTAAACCACTCTGGGCCCCCTTTAGCCAGGGACCTACTATCTGTGGCTGCCACTCTGTACTCAGCTGTCAGGGTTTAGCACTACCAGGCCAGGGACCAGTCCCTCCTGGGGGCAGGGCTATTGGGTCCTCTCATGCTGTTTCTGCTCAGGGGAGAGGTCTGCCTGAGCAAGATGGCTGCTGCCACATGGGGAAGGAGTCAGCACCGGGACACCGCTGGCTTCTCTCTCAGTCCTCCCCCCAAAGTCTTCTTCCCCTGTCTCTCCTCTGGCATCTCTAGCCTACTCTGCTCCCGCCTTTCCCGAAGTCCAGAGTAAGTGGCAGTTAAGTTGTGCTAAAGCTGATCCTTCTGTCTGTCTGAGGTTACAAGGCTCCTCTCTTGCTATTTTCAGTTGTTTGTTCCAGGTGATTTCTCCACAATTTAGTTGTAATTCCAGATTGGTCCTGGGAGTAGATCAGTGTGACTTCCACTCACTCCTCCACCATCCTGATTCTCCTGTGCTTTTATTTCTATAGCTTTTTACTAAATCACCACTTGGTATGGCTAGCCCTGTTCTGTATTTTTCTTCAAAGTTGCATCTAATATTTCTGGTTAATTGTTCTTCCAAATTAATTTTAAGACTAGGATATCAAGTTTCATTAAAACCCCTTTCGAGATTTTCATTGAAAATTCACTGACTGTATGAGATTTGTGTGGAAGAAATCCAGCCATTGTTAATATAATGAGAATGGTTTGTGCAATGTCAATTTAACCTGGCAATTAAGGAGAGTGAGCATTCAATGCATTCCAGTGTATGTTTAAAAAGTGACAACTTCACTGTACCAGTCAGGAGGGGCTGTAGACGCTATTGAGTGACTATGTGTACTGTGTGCCCATCACATTCAAAATTACTGAGTGAGTAGAGCAATGAATCTGCTCCAAATTTTACATTAAGCTTGAACATTCCTCTGTGGAAACTATTCGGGTGATTCAAAAGGCTTTTGGGGATAATGCAATGAGTGCAGTGCAAATGAAAGTGTAACACAAATACTTAAAAGATGGTCAAGAGTCTGCTGAAAGTGACCCACATTCTGTAAAACCTGCAACAGGCATAACACCTGAGACTGTTGAACATGTATGAGCTGCAATCAACAAAGATTGTCAGCCCAGGTGACTCAGCTCCCCTACAGCCCAGATTTGGCACCCGGTAACTTCTGGCTTTGCCCAAAACTAAAATCACCTTTGAAAGGGAAGAGATTTCAGACCATCCATGCGATTCAGGAAAATACAATGGTGTAGCTGATGATGATTCCAACAAAGGATTTTGCAGAGTGTTTTGAACAGTGGAAGAGATGGTGGGGGAACTGTGTGAGGTCCCAAGCTGCCTATTTTGAAGGAGACTGAGGTTTCATTGTGCTGTGTACAATGTGTCTTGTATCTTGTATCTTCTTCAGCAAATGTCTCTTTTTCATAATACATGGCTGTACACTTTCTGGACAGGACTTGTATATATTAATTTAGAGAAAAGTGCCATCTTTATATCGAATATTCCCATCCATTAACATGGTATATCTCTCCATTTATTGAGGTCTTTTGTGTGCTAGAAGTAAGTTTTCTAATTTTCTCCAAAAAGATCTTGCACATCTTTTGTTAATCTCTAGATATCTTATTGTAATTATTTGTTATAGAAAATGCTATAGTTTTATATTTATATTTTTAGTTTGTTACATGGTTTGTAAAGAAATGCTACTGAAATTTATATTTACATCCAGCAACCTCACTTATATTAATTGTAAAACTTTTTCTTTAGATAGTCTGAATGTTTAGAATATGGTCAACTATGTCAGCTGTGATTATTCTATCTTTATTTTTTTTATTTCCAATTTTTATTATAATTCTTTGGTTTACTTATCTTGTTTTGGGAATCTCTATAACCAGGTTGAATGGAAGTAGGTGGTAATAGTGTCAAAGTTGTCTTGTCCTTGGTTTTAAAGTGATTTTTTCTAAAATTTCACCTTTAAGTATGTTTGCTGTAGGTTTATGGTAGCCAAAAACCTACAGCAAACTTTAGGTTGTTTTACTACTGGGTTGGCCAAAAAGTCCATTTGGTTTTTTCCATAAAAGACACATTTTTCATTTTCGCCTATTTATTGATTTGGATATTTTGAGTATGTTGGTTATCTCCTGTGTGTTATAATGTTGATTATTTTCAATTAATGTCTCAATTTGATGATCCCTATCAACTTTACCTGGTCTACCTGACCATGGAGCATCGTCCAGCAAGAAATCTTCAGAATGAAACTTTGTAAACCACTTTTGACATGTTTTCTCAGTTATAGCACCTTCTCTGTACACTTAATAAATCTTTTATGTGCTTCAGTTGTGTTTTTGTTTTTACCTTTCTTGAAATAATAAAGCATAATATGCCAAAAACATTTTGTATTTTCTTCCATCTTCAATATTAAAATTCCTATGCAAAAATTACTAATTTTGATAAATTTTTTAAAAAATCCACGCTGATATAATAGCTGTCACAATACAATCTAACAAATTGTTTTGAATGAAGTTAAAGACAGCTAACTACTGTTAGAGCCATCATACAGAAAAAACTCAACAATTTTTTGGCCAACCCAGTATTTATCATGTTACAGATGTTTCAATCTATTCTTAGTTTGCTAACAATTTTTAACATCATTCAATGTTAAATGTCATTTACACTTTTAGCTCCCTTGAAAAGATGAAAGTAATTACTAAAAATAACATTTCTGTATTCTGTGAATTTTTTGATTGCAGGTACTTATTGAGAGTGAGCAGATGAGAAAAGAAGCTGATGACTCAGGTCCACTCACTGAACTGGAGCACTGGAAACGCATGTCAGCCAAATTCAATTATATCATTGAGCAGATTAAAGGGCCAAGTTGTAAGGCTGTCATAAATGTGCTTAATGTTGCACACTCCAAACTGTTAAAGGTAAAGGCCTTATATTTTGAAGTTTGGTATACTTCAGCACAGCCAACTGGAAAATTACCCTTCTTGAACTGCTTCTTTGTATCATATATGGAAATCGCATGTTCAGAAGTACTAAATTTTGAGTAAGGCTTTCTCATATACTAAAATTACTTCCAGGAGAAGAAAAGGAACTATAGAAATGACTATTTAGTCTTCAATATTTCACACACTAATTTTGATAATACTACTATGGGATGATTGCCATTCATTTTTAAATTGTTTTTGAAATTTTATATCAACAGAGGCTCGTTGAGGTAAAGAAGTATGTAGAAAGAAAGTTGAAACTAAAAATGCCCTCTCACCACACATCTCATTTCTACTATTTTACCTTTTTTTCTAGAGGTCATCTTTGTTAGCAGTTTAGCTTGATTCTTTCCAGGTCCTGTCCTTTTTCTTTACTCTTCCTTAAAAAAAGTATATATTTATAATAAAATATAAAAAATGTATCTTTATAACAAATAATGCATGATTTTTTGTAAAAGATTTAAGCAGTATGAACAAAAGAAATGTCACTTTTTAAAAATTAAATTTATCAGGATAACATTACATAAATTTCAAGTATACAATTCTATAATACGTCATTCGTATATTGCATTGTATATTCACCACCGAAAGTCTAGTCTCCTTCCATCTCCATATATTTGATCCCCTTTATCTACTTCATCCTCCCCCACCTCCTTCCCCTCTGATAACCATCATACTCTTGTCTATGTGTGAGTTAAACATGTCTCTCTTAATCAATCATCTTCCCAACCCATAACTCCTTTTCCTGAATAAGTATATAGAGACAATCACAATTTTCTGTTTGTTGGTTTTATTAATACACCTTCTGTGATATTTATATATGACTACACTACATACGTATGGAATTACATAGTTTTGTATTTCTATTTTTTATAACAGTGTCACATTGGATTATTCTTCAACTCTCTTTCTCCCCAATAACTATCGTAGAGAGTTAATGCCTGTCGGATCAAGCCGTGTAGTTTTTGTGTAGTTTCATGTAGTTTTCGTGGAATGTTAATGTATCAGGTTTTTATGTAGTCATTTTCCTGTTTATAGACAAACAGGAAAGACCATTTTCTTTCCTTTCTTCCCCAATAGTCTTGACATATAATTCACATACTATTTATTTTTCCAATTTAAAGTGTACAATTTAGTGGTTTTTATAAATGGAATCATTTTTACTGGCTTCTTTCACTTCGCATGTTTCCAGGGTTTATCCACCTTGTAGCATTCATCAGCACGTCATTCGTTTTCACAGTTGTATAATACTCCATTGCAGATGATATCACATTTTGCTTATCAGTTTATGGACATTTGAATTGTTTCCACTTTTTGGCTCTTTTGAAAAATGCTGCTGTAAACACTGTTGTACAAGTTTTTGCATGGAGATATGGTGTAGGAGTAGAGTTTCTTGGTAAGATGCTGACTCTGTGTTTAATTTTTTGAGGAAAATTGTTTCTCTTCTAATGTGTTCACAAACATTGATGCAGTTAAAACTTCTATATACATACGTATGAGTATTTCCTGAGGGTGTATATACCATAACTTTGTCAATACTATCAGTTGAAATTTTTCTTACAATCTGACATGTGGAAAATGGCTTGTTGTATTTATTTGCCTTTTCCTTATTAATAGTGAAGTTTATCATTTTTTAGAGTTTGTTGGCTATTTGCATTTCTTCTCTTGTGAATTGGTTGTTTATATCTTTCCCCCATTTAAAAAATTTCAGAAATTATTTTGTATTGACTCTAGGAGTTATTTATTATTATTGCTATTATTGCTAATTAGTCAATTATTGCTATATATTGAATGAGGTTAACATCTCTCCAAATTCTTGCTGGATATGAAAAGTTCACTTTGCTGATAAGGAATATTTTCCCAGAATAATGTTCTGTTTTATAACTTGACCCATACTTGAAGTCCCCAAATAATGTAAATAACTAACTTAGAAAATTTACTCCAAGTAGAAGCAGATCCAGGTTTACTCCAAGTTTTACTCCAAGTTAAAGCCTATGGTCAGGGTGTTAATTACAAGTGGAATGAATCTTCAGTTTTAGTACATCATTTAAGGTGTTTATAACTTTAATCTTAAATAATGTACTAAAAAGATATATTAATCACCTTTAAGTAGCTACTATTTTAGTATATACCAGTATATATGATTAGGGAAGACAGCTTGAATTTCTTGATTAAACTTTAGCACAGTCATATATTTGGATGTATTATAGAATTCTTATACATTTTTTTCTTAGAATTGGCGTGATTTGGATGCGAGAATCACAGATACAGCAAATGAATCAAAAGATAATGTCAGATATTTGTACACTCTAGAAAAAGTATGTCAACCTCTCTATAACTATGATCTAGTAAGTATGCTTTTAAGAGTGTAGTTTAAAAAATTACTACATTTAAAAATAACTTACTATGTGTGTATGGGGAAAACTTATATTGCAGAAAAGTTACTTAAAAGCCATATTTCCCTATTACATATCTATAATGAATTAAAACTGTGTTGTTTTAATCTGCATTTAAATATGTAGTATTATCATAAGTATGTCCTTATTTATGAATTAAATAAGATAAATATATTCGTTTTCCATCATTTCTGTTGTATTCTGTTCTTTAGAAGTAGGTCAGGAAGGCCAGTGCACACTCAGGAGAAGGGGATTATAGAAGAGTGTGAATACCACGAGGATGGACATCATTGGGCCATATTAGAGGTTACCTACCAGATTAGAGATTAGGAGATCAAAACTCATGATAACATAGTGACTTTACCAGTGTCACTCAGTTAATCAGTGATGCAGGACAGGACCCATCTTCTAGTTCCTAACCTACTATAATATTTCTATAGAGTTCCTTTAAAGGACATATTAACACTACCATTTGCTTTTATTTTTCTAAAGTTTATATTAGTTTTAGATTAATAAACTATCTGGAATTTCATAATGTTTTATATGAAATATGAAAACTAAAGAAAGTCTTTTATTAGTTAGAGAGGGGAAGTCAAGGAAACTAGTATTTGTTGAGAACTTAGGGCAATTGTGGTTTTAAAGATGTCCATAGTCTTGTGAACCTTGGCCCATTGTTATAGGCATTGTAGGCATTTCCATATATTTTCATCCTATATTCACAACAATCCTCATTTTAAAGATCAGGAAACTGAACTTGTGCATTTCTACAAGTATAAGTGATGGAACTAAATTTGAATCCAGCACTCTTTGGTATTTTAGGCTGTATTTTTTCCCACTTTACTATGCTGCATTCAATTTAATTCTCTAAATTAAAATGCATTAAAAATATTAGTCTCTGATACACATGTTCAGCGTTCTCCATTCTAATTTTCGAAGAGATAGTCAAATTCACATTCATGGCACCATTGGCCATATGGCATGGTTGACCAGCTTTTTTGGAGGTAAGATAAATGCTAGTTTTATACTAGGAACAGGGAAAGGGAAGGAGTCTATGTCCCATATCACTTAGATTTGGAGAAGAGGGATATGTAGAGGTGGTTCATACCCATCCCTAGAGGGTATTGGCTGCCAAGAAATGTAATGTGGTGGGGGAGGAAAGGTGGGTTGAGGGTCCAGGGCAGGTACAATTCTTATTGCCATGTGGCAATCCATCAACCATCAGGAAACACTATGAAAGAGGAAAGGAAGACTTCTCAGAAGCACTCTTCTAATTGATTAAAAAAGAGATGATCGATTTTAATTTATGTACAATTTGTTTTTTACAAAGAAAAATTATGACTTCCTTAAACTTCACTCCCTATTCACTTCTACCTCTAGTACCAGCAACTGGACTTTTGTTGGGAACCTCTTTAAAATCTGTTTCACATAAGAACATCTTAGGTGCTTCTGTGTATATGACCATGAGTGAAAAAACCAGCTTATATGTGATAGAGAAATATGGCTGTTGCTTGGTTCACTCTAGCCAATGACTCAATTCATAGCATTATAATGTGCAAATAAAATTTGTGTCTAAGAAAATTAGAATTCATGTCCCAAGCATTTGGGGTTACTCACAAGAGTTGAAGAAGTAAATATTAAACACACATATATGTAATGCCTACTCTAGGAGGGCTACTTACAAGTGGCTCTTGATTTAAAAAAAAGGAAGTGTTAACATTTGTCAAATCTGGTGATGGGGGCTAGATGATTATTACACTTATCACTTCACTTTTTTATATATTTAAAGCTTTTCATTATAAAAAGTAAACTTGGAAACAAAGATGCAATGCTTTTTATTGTTATCAAGACCTCTAAATTTTAAGGTATACTAATTCAACTTCTTGGTTCAACAGACTTGCTTAAATTCACAGAATTTTCAGATCTTTTAGTTCTGGTGTTCTTTTGATCTTAGTAATTTGTAAAACTTTGTTCAATTGTTCTAGCTATGGATGTACATCATCATCATCATCATCATCATCATCATTATTATTTTATTATTGAGCTTTTTACATTTTCTGATACAGGAATGTTTCAGACATTTTCTTTTGAAAATAAAGAAGTTGTAATAGTATTGAGTCATATACTTGCTTCTGCCTCAAACACTATTTTTGTAGTTTCACAAAATTTTTTTCTCATTTTTTTATTCTTATTGGAAGCAGCCAGCAATTTCTGTTTAGCTTCTCATTAAATAGAAATTAGTTTTTCTGCTTTTCAGCAGAAAAAATGCAGAGGACTCATGCTTCCATTTCTCATTGATAAATTTTATGAATTTTATGTTTAATGTTTTATTTTGTAATCCTGGTATTGCACTTTAGATATACTTTCTATTATATATCTTACATATGAAGTGTCTGAGTATAAATAGGTAAGAACTTTGTATTTAAAGAGCTACAGTTATAAGTGATGATGTCTAAAATTCAGATGAAGGGCATTTTACTGATGGATCCACTTGATGCTGTCCTTAAGCCTTCCTCATTGGAGTTAGGGGTACTTTATAGACTTGCCTTATTGATGGTGGCAGGGACTACTTCTGGGCACATTTTTTTACTAGATTCTTTTTATTATTTACAGGTAACACATGTAATATGAATTCTCACATACAAGGTTAACTGTGAAATAATGTTAACTTTCATAAACCACATGCAATTCATTTAATTGTGCCATGGTTACACCTCATACCTAGAATGTGTAGTCCATGAATTAGTAGTTCTTCCTGGTTTTATATATTCCATCACCATTTTAAAAATCTTATATATTTTACATGTTCTAACAATGAAAAACATGCTCCTTGAGGGCAGTCATGCCATTGACATTATCTGTTCTTCCACCATGATTTGCATCATGGTGAAAGCAGGTCTCAGAAATCTTAGACACATACTGTGGTTATTTTACAGCCTTGGGACCTTGATCAAGGTACTTCCCTACCTGTCTATTTTCTCATGTACAAAATGGGAATAATAATAATACTGTATTTTGTAGGTTCTAAAACTTTTTTTTTTACATTTTATCATCTCTCAGAACACATCTTACAGTTAGTCCAGTTTTATGAATCATTGTAGATGTGACTTGACACCCTCTTAGATGATTATTTCTCTCCTTGAGTGCTAGTGTTTGTTTTGTTTTATTTTCTGTACCATTGGTGTGAATCAGAGTGCAGTGAATGAGCACCAGCATGGGGTACAAAATCCCAGGGGAATTTATTTTCACTCCGTCCACAAGGAGTGGGATTGGGACATAAAAGTTTTGTTCCTATCTTTTTTTCCATGGCTCCTTTATTTCATGCTCACCTTTATAGAGGTGGTGTAGATATTTGGTGGCTTTGTTTTATGTGACAGTGAGATGACCCATCTTGGGCAATTTTCCCCCTTTCTCAGTAGCATGTAAAGTAATGGTACAGCCTTGCAGTGATGTCTTAGGTGTGATATAATCAAATCTACCTTAAATGGTCATTGTCTGCATAATTTAAGGTGCTAGGTGAAGCTCCTTGCCTAGTGCCTGGCACATAGTAGGCATTCAATAGACATTAGTGATTGTTTTATCTATGTTTGCACTTGTTCTGCTCTTATCTGTGCTGTTCTCCTTGTTTTACTTGTTTGTGTACATCACTTCCACTCTCCCGTGACCTTCCCCAGAATAAGTTTCTTATGTTTGGATTTCACCCAGTATTCTCAGAACCTAGTGGCACTTAGAACAAGTGCTGAAAGGTGAATTGAACTGAACGCATGGAAATGAGTTCTAGTCTAATCTCTGCTTTTACCTAGACTTCTGATCTAAGTGACATACTTTACCCCTCAAGATATCAGTTTCTTCATCTTTAAAAAAAGCAGCTTGAACTATTAATCCTTAAAATCATTCGTCTGTAAAATTGTATTTTTAAATAAGCAACAATAATACCAAATTCTCTTTACCCAGTTTCTCCTGTTTACATCTTGAATTCCCTTGGCACATTTATCAAAACTGATGTTCTTTTTCTGTTCCAGGATCCAGTCTATGATACCACATTGCATTTAGTAAAATTTGACTTTGAAATATGTATGTTTAGAGATTTGAATGTTATAGGATATTAGCTATTAAACCTATAACTATATAATGGAACTCATTCAATATATTTCAATTTTAGGTTTCCATGGCACATGGAATACAAAATTTGATTAATGCCATAAGAATGATACACAGTGTTTCAAGATATTATAATACCTCAGAAAGAATGACCTCATTGTTTATCAAGGTAAGTTTTCAAGGGAAGGAGTGCCGCATGTAACTGTGAAAAAGTTAACACTGCTATTTCTGTCCCACATTGAGCTTTCTAGTTTCATATTATTATTAATACTTTTCAACGTTATAAATCAACAAGTATTAAGACTAAAATCTAAATAGTGTCAGTTTCTTCGATCACCTCTGTTTTGTGATTTCCACATTTTCCTCTCTTGTGGATTTATTACTTCTTTTGCTGAAAAAATTTCTCAAGTGGTTCTTTCGAAGAGGGTCTGTGTGCTTCATTTTGTCCTACCACTCAAATATTAGTTTGACTAGAATTCTAAGTTCAGAGTAATCTTCTCCTGGTACTTTGAAGATATTGTCTATTACACAGTATTGTTGATGAGAACTTTGATGCTAATCTGATTGCTTCTCCTTTGTAGGAAACCTATTCTATTCTCCCGAGAAGCTTTTAGGATTTTTTTCTTTATCCTTGAAGTTCTAAAATTTCAATCACTTGGTTCTTTTTACATTTATCTTGTTCTATAGTTGCTGGGTTGTTCCAATCGAAAGACTTTGTCTCCTCCCTTCATCACCGGGAAAACCGCTTTTGCTTTTGTTTATTCCTTACCCACCTGTTGTTTATTCTTGCCCCTTGAATCTATTTCTCTTAACTTTTTTTTTTTGTTCATCTTTGTCCTTTGACCCTTTAACTCATGTGTTCTTCATTTATGTCCCAATTGCAGATCAGTCCATTAATATATACAATTTTGACAATAAAAATTTCAGTTTCCATGTTCTTTAGTTGTTCTCATGATATAAAATCATCTCATAGCTCTCTCGTGAATTAATTTGGTTAATAAAAGATATTTTAAAGGATTTTTATATATATCTTTTCTGTATTTTATGTCTGTTGAGTTTAATGCCACTGTTACCATGTTTGTTTTCTTCAGTTGCTTGGGATTCGTGGTTGTCTGGCCATGTTTGTATTTGAGACTCCTAATTTACTTTTGTTCTGTTTCTCATAGGGGAGGGGTGTAACTTACGTTGGGAGGGGAGTGTGAATAGCATTTTCTCTTGATTTGCCCTCCTGGTGTGCCATAGCTACCTGGGCACAGCCACACCTCTCCAAGGCTGTGGTTCACACTAATGGCTTTGTCCTTTCAGCATGTCATTTTGCCTGCTATACAAGTTGCTCCAAATTCAGTGTGCAGGGTTTCAACTGAAGCTCCCCTCACATCATCTCCCATCCTGAAAGTTTCCCATAATTGTTTCACCTTCACAATAACGTTCTCCAGAGGTGGGTTTTGGTTTTCCTAGTCCCTTTTCCCCCCTATTGATTTGATCCTATGTGCTTGACATATTTTAGAAATTTTCCAAAATTTCTGTGTGTCAGCCAGCCCTCTTGATGTAACCTTCAGATCATTTAAATAGCTATCTTGATTTTTCCACCATTTTGGGGAATGTGAGAGGTGGTTGACTTCACATTTGGTTTGTGCGTTGAAGAATGGCTAAGAAATAAACAAGTGGAATATACAGTTGACTTTGAAATTTATGGCCTTAAAATTATATTGATTTAAATGTTGTAGGTAAACATGACTGAGTTATTTTTTGTTTTGGCTAGAATGTGTATTTCTTTATTTTTTATATACTGTGATTAATTCATTCCATAAGTTTACTATTTATTGTTTTTATGCTTGCAATTTTAAGAAATTAAAAGATTAAAACAATTTTTAAAAAGTTATTTGAGAGTAATATTTATTTTAGGTAACAAATCAAATGGTGACAGCATCTAAAGCCTATATTACTGATGGAGGAATTAACCATGTATGGGATCAGGAAACACCACTCGTACTAAAGAAAATTCAGGTTT
Organism: Pteronotus mesoamericanus; assembly: GCF_021234165.1. Lineage (NCBI taxonomy): Eukaryota > Metazoa > Chordata > Mammalia > Chiroptera > Mormoopidae > Pteronotus > Pteronotus mesoamericanus. The sequence goes on from NW_026555085.1 coordinate 8,657,920, forward strand.
GTTTAAGTATTTTTATTTTTATAAAGTAAAGCTTTCACTACCTGGCCCAATTTTGTTTACTTTGTTCATGCACAAAACATGTTAATTTTGATAAAACGTTTGACAGAGTAGCATGGGATTATGAAAAGAACTTCATTAAAATTTTCTACTTATATTTATATTTAGTGCTCCTTTTAGGGTGTATTTTAATCCCCATCTTCCCCATGGCTGCTTTTATCAAACACCTCTTGTGTGCTGTTTCATATACTTTTGTCCCCCCCTCTCATATCAACCCATATTAATTTCATTTTCCTGTTTTCTTGCATTGACTAGGCTGCCCTACATCCTTAAATAGACATGGGGAGAGTTGGTATCCGATTTCGATACATGTCATGGTATAATAATCTCTTTTTAAACACTCAAATTCAGTTTGCTACAATTCTGTTTAGGATTTTCCACAACTATATTAATGAGGGGAATACACTGTAATATTCCTTTCTCAGACTGTCCTTGAGAAATGAGTAGTGGTGGAGGAGGGGAAGGAAATATGTCTTCTCTTTTCTGTTCTGTGGAAAAGTTTGGAGAAAATTAAAGTGATCTGTTTTATAAAAGTCTGAAAGAAATGACCACACCAGGAAGGCTCCATCTAGTAATGGTATTGGCTGTCTCCATGTGCTGGTTCCTGAGCTTTGTAGAGCCAAGGCACAAGGCTGGACTGGGAGGTAGAGCCAGCAGGGATGCCCAGTGCTCTCTGCCACGGATGTAAACCACTGTGCTTCGACCACTGGAGCTCTGGAGGATAAGGAAGAGTTGTCAGAGGAAACAAAGGATGAAGAATTACGGTTATGATAGTTTCTATTGGTAAAAATACCTGATTCCAAACACTGGAAGAAGCAGGATCATTATGTGCTTCTTAGAGTTGACCATGTATGATACATAGTTACACAGAGACAGACCAAAGCAGCTCGTAAAACAATGGTTTGAAACCATCACCAAAAGCAATGGGTGAACGAATAAAAGAAGATAATGACTGCCACACATGTACTATGAAAGCTTGTGAAATGTCCGATCCAGTGAAAATAGAGAGTTTAATAGTGGAAATTTTACTTTTGATAACTCAGTTCCTTCTAAAAATGAGGCAAAGAACAGTCCTTTGAAGTGTTTTGCCCAGTGTTTGAAAGGAATTCCATACTCTGAGAAAGAAAGGGGAGGGGAGGGGAGGGACAGTTCACTCCTAAACTTGCTGATGTGAACTTAATGTTTTAAGATGTAGAGACATTTTATTTCTTCTGGTATAATTTTTATTCCTGGAGAGGATTTTTTTTTTAATTATATGAAAAAGAAAAAAAGCAGAATGTCATGATAATGAGACAGGTTGAAAATCTGAAAGAGCAGCAAGGGCACAAAAGAAAAAAAAAGAAGAAATGAACTGGACAGTAGTCAATAATACACACAGCTGTGAGGCAACGATAAAAGTGTTCAAATGAAAAAAGAAAACCAAAAAAAAAGAAGCAGCAGAGAAGAAAGCAAAAGCAGAAGGAAAATGGTAGAAGCAAGAAGCTAAAGAAAAAGATAAGCAAAATCAGAAGTTGCTTGGATAGCTACGGAGAAAGAATAGAAAGTTAGATAAGCATTACTGGCAAAGTAAGAAAAAGATATTCAGAAAAAAGCTGTTAAAAGGGAAATACAATATCAAATCATTTTGTCATACACATGAAACTAATAAAATGTTATATGTCAATTATATCTACATAAAAAAAGAAAAGGCACCAAAAGCTAAGAAATGCATGGAAGACCTGGAATCATTTTCTGCCAATGAGATGGGATAGGATCAAATGATGATGAAGTAAAAGAGCTTTGTGATAAGCTCAAACTAGCCAGCCTATGGTACTTACATGAAACACATTATTATCTGCAAAAGCAGTAGGGATGGCTGCTCTGGTAGACCAGAAGAAATAAATGAGCAAATTAGAAAAGAGAAAGAGGAAGCTTGTATGTGAAACAAGGCTTGTATGTGACAGGCATCTAAGAATGCAGAGAAGGTGGAAATGGCAGTAAAATTGGTCAGGAGAGGATTCATCTGTAATCCCTGATTAAACCTGTAAAACTCTTTCTTCCTGGAACAAATTCAACATGAAAAAATTTTCACCGATTACATGAACACATTCTTTTTCTGGAGTCAAGAGAACTCCCAAAGAAAAGAGCCTCCAAAACTCCACCCTCATCGAAAAGATGACAGACTGCATAGAGTAATTCCTCAAGCTGGCAATACACCACCTTCAGAACAATTTGAAAGCCTGTGCACAGATTTCAGCTCTTGGACAACAGAAAAACAGAAGCTCTTGGAACAAGCTTAGAAAACATCCATAAAATACACCTGAAAAATGAGAAAAAAATAGTAGAAGCTGTGCCTGACAGAACAAAAAAAAAGAACAAAAATGAAAAAACAGAACACTATCAGAGATGACAATAAGCAACTTGTTGAGATGGTAAAAACAAAGAAAGATGCTCAGGAGAAAGTGCTTTTTTAAAAAAAATGTATTTATTTATTTATTTTTAGAGAGAGGAGAAAGGAGGGAGGAAGAGAGGGAGAGAAACATCTATTAGACACTGTTCTGCAACTCAGGCATGTGCTGTGACCAGGAACCCAACCAGTGACCTTTTGGTCCAGAGGCTGGTGCTCAATCCACTGAGCCACACCAGCCAGGGCAGACAAAGTGCTTAATGCAAGCAGAGTTGCTTAATGACTTAATCACAATCTTTATTGTGTGTGCATTTAAAAAAATAAAACAACAATAAAATACCTGAGAGTAAATTTAACCAAGAAGGTGAAAGATGTCTGCTATGGCTACTATCAGACATGGTTGAGAGAAATTGAAGATGGAAAGAAATGGAAAGATATTTTGTACTCATAGATTTGAAAAATTAACATTGTTAAAATGTCTGATTTACTTAAAGCAATCTACAGATTCAGTGCAATGCCTATTAAAATCCTAATGGTATTTTTCACAGAAATAGAAAAAAAAATCCTAAAATGTATGAACCACAAAAGACCCTGAATAACAAAACAATTCTGAAGGAAAAAAAACCCAAAAAACAAAGCCAGAGTTATCACATGTCCTGATTTCAAACTATACTGCCATGCTGTATTAATCAACAGTATGATATTGGAAAAAAAATACCAAAAAAAAAACAGACCAATGGAACAGAATTGAGAATCCAAAAAGGAAACCCACACATATGTGGACAACTAGTTTATGGCAAAAGAGCTGAGAACCAAGCTGAAGCACCACTCAACCATGTCCTTGAGTGACACATTCAAGGGATGGACTCAGCAGGCACAAGAGCCCCACTCAAGCAAGTCCTGCTCGTGTGCCAACAGCAATCATGGCTCGACCACAATAGGAGGGTGCACACAGCCCACAGTGGGGCGCACATGAACTGCCTGGTTCTGGTGACAAAGGAGGCTGCACCACTGGGCCCTACACAACACCTACTACATAAGGCCACTCCACCAAGACCGGGAGACATAGCAGCTCTACCTAATACATGGAAACAAACACAGAGACGCAGCCAAAATGAGGAGACAAAGAAACATGTCTCAAATGAAAGAACAGAACAAAACTCCAGAGAAAGAACTAAATAAAATGGTGACAAGCAATCTACCAGATGCATAGTTCAAAACACTGGTTATAAGGATGATTAAAGAACTTAGGGGAAGAGTAAAGGAACTTAGTGAGAACTTTAACAAAGATATAGGTAATATAAAAATGGAGAGAGACAGGTTCTGGTCAAGATGGTGATGTAGGCAAACATGGCTTGCCTCTTCGTACACATCAAAATTACAAATAAAATATAGAATAATCATCACTCAGGAACGTCAGAAATTGAGTTGAATGGAGGACTGACAACTATGAAACTGAGTTGAGTGGAAGTCTGACAACTACAGAATTGAAGAAACCACATCCATCCAGACAGGTAGGAGGGGTGTGGACACGGGACTGGCTGGCCCCATACCCACATTGACAAAAATTTGGGAGGGATATCTCAGGAGTGAAGAGTACCAGGCCCCCACCAGGGACCCCCACCCAGGATTCCAGTGCCAGGAAAATAAGGCCCCACAATTTCTGGCTACAAAAACCAGTAGGGATTGAGTCATGGAGGAGGCCTCTGGAGCCCTAGGCAGTTGTTCTTGGGGAACCCACACATGGACCCACCTACTCAGACTCTCTTCCTTTGAGCTCCAGCACTGGAGTGGCAGCTTGAAGGGCACCAGTGCTATACAGGGAGAGAATGAAGTGTCTGGCATCAGGACAAGCAGAGACCACTGTCCCTTTGTTGAGCCCTCCTCCCACAGAGCCAATATGCTGGTACCATATCTGAGACCCCATCAACCTGGCTAACACTGTGTGAGCCACCTTGGAGATCCACAGAGGCTCTACCCTACCCAACATGTGGGCCCACCCAAGCTGCTTTTCCATGAGTGTGGTTGATCTTGGCTCCTAAATCCTATCAAACAAGCATCTTCTGGTTTCACGAACCCTAGCAACAGCTAGATTAGTGTCACAGCTTGGCCTCACCTGGGAATCTACAAGCCTAGCACAAGTAGCAACCATCTCAGGTTGCTTTACAGCTCAGGCAGGGTGCCCCTGGGAAAACACAGGTGGGGGTTGACCTTGGCCCGCACCACCTGGGAAACCCTAGGGCCAACACACCCAGTGGACAGCTACAAACCAGGTCTGAACACCACCACCCTGCCTCTGCACAGCTGATCCTCCACGGATGGCAGAGGTTGGCGGTCAGTGGTCACAGCCAGTCCTGGCAGCTGACTGGCCTGGGTATATCCTTCCCATTGATCTGCCCACACAAACCAAGGCTCAACTACAAGGGAAGGGTATACTCAGCCCACACAAAGGGCGCACCTAGAGTACCCAGCTTTGGTGATAGCCCCCATACAGCTAGCAGCTGACTTCTCCACAGAAACACTACAAGCCAGAAGGGAATGGCAAGAAATATTCCAAGTCATGAAAAGCAAAGGCCTGTAACCAAGACTACCGTACCCAGCAAGGCTCTCAATGAAAATGGAAGGTGAAATAAGGAGTTTCCCAGACAAAAGAAGGCTAAAAGAATACACCTCCACCAAACCAGCACTGCAAGATATGCTAAAGGGACTGCTTTAAGAAGATGAAGAAAAAGAGCCTATGAATACCCAGTTCCCTTCACAGTCACCAATACTTGATATTACCAGTATTTTTATTTATTAATCAGGTGTGACAGTGATGTGTTATTTTAATTGTCACTTTATTATTTGTTGAAACTAAACATGTTTTTGAATATTTCTTGCCTATTTCTATTTTAAAAAGCTTTGACTTTTTTGGTATTCTTTACCCATTTTTTGACTAAATGTTTTTAGAATTTTTTCTCTAAAAAAAAAAAACAACACCTAAAACTATTAACCTTTTTTTAGATGTGATGCAAATACTTTTCCATTCTATTACTGGTCCTTTAACTTTTTTTATATGTATATTACTGTACAGCCTTAAATGTTTAATATAGTCATATTGTGAATATTTACTTTATATCTTCTGGGTTTGAAGATTTTATTTCAGGGTAAGAAAAATATTATTTTGTATTTTCTCCTAAAATTTCTTACATTTTACATACTGATTTTTAACTCATCTGAATATTTTTTTGTAGAATATGTGAAATAGGGCTCTATATTGGTTTTATATCAAGTAATAGTGCTTCATGCACCTTTTTTGTTGAATAAGCCTATTTTCCCCATTGATTTGAAATATCAATTTAATTATATATTACATTGTTAGATATATACATTTGTTTCTAGAATGCTCATTTTATTTCATTGATCTACTTGAGTATTTCTGTGTTGGTGTCATGTTATTTTAATTGCTGAGATGTTATAATGGATTTGAATTTTTTAATATTTTATAATGGATCTTGACATTTGAAAAAATAAATAAATAAAATCAATCTGCATTTAAAAAATAAAGAAGGAACTCCTATCTTCTGCGACAAAATGGATGATGGAACTGGAGAATATTTTGCTAAGTGAAATAAGCTATTTGGTGAATGACAAACACAATATGATTTCAACTATAAGTGGAATCTATTCCACAGAATGAACTAACGAACAAAATAAACTATAGGCATGGAAACATGTTGCAGACTGAAAGTGACCAGAGAGGATGGGGAAGGAGGGCAGTGGTGGAAAGAAGGAGAAGGGACTAGACAAAGAACATGTATGAATGACCCATGGACATGGACAACAGAGTGGGAATTGACTGTGGGAGCAGGGGTTGGGGTGGGATGGACGGGTAGAGAAGAGCAAAGGGGGGAAATATTATTTTGTATTTTCTCCTAAAATTCTTTACATTTTACATACTGATTTTTCACTCACCTGAATATTTTACATACTGATTTTTAACTCACCTGAAAGGGGGAGACAACTGTAATAGAATAAACATGATTTTAAAATAAAAAAAAATACAAATAGGTAGTTACAGAACAGCCATGGGGATGTGAAGTACAGTATAGGAAATGGAATAGCCAAAGAACTTATATTCATGACCCAAGGACATGAACAATGGTGGGCAGATTGCCTGAGGGAATGTGGGACACTGGGTGGAGAGGGTAACGGGGAAAAATCAGGACAACTATAATAGTATAATCAATAAAAAATGAAAATGGAGAGAGAAAACATAGAAAAGAATCAGAAAAGAAGAATACAAAAACTGAAATGAAGAATACATTACAGGGCATCAACAGTAGAGTAGATGAAGCAGAGGACAGAATCAGTGGTAAGAAAGATAAGGAGACAGAAAATACCCAATCAGAACAGAGAAAAAAAGAACCCGCCCAAAAGAGGATAGTATAAGGAGCCTCCTGGACAATTTCAATCATACCAACATTCGTGTAATGGGGCACTGAAAGAAGAGGGAGAGAAAGGAATTGAAAACCTATTTGCAAAAATAATGATGGCTGTTGTGGCTCAGTTGGTTGGAGTTTGTCCTGTAACTGAAGGGTTGTGGATTTGATTCTCAGTCAGGGTATGTGCCTAGGTCGTGAGTTTGGTCCCAGGTCCAGATACGTTTGATCCGTGGTCCAGGCATTTGCGATCTCTGATCCAGGTGTGTTCAGGAAACAACCAGTCCATGCTTCTCTCTCATATCAATGTTTCTCTCTCTCCCTTTGTTCTTTCTTCCCTCTGTCCCCACTCTCCACTCCCCCCCCTCCCAAAAAAAAAGGCCATGGAAAAAATTGCCTTGGGTGAGGAAAAAAAATTATATGATGGAAAACTTCTCTAACTTGGTGAGGGAAATAGACATACAAGTCTAGGAAGCACAGAGAATCCCAAACAAAATGAACCCGAAGTGGCCCATGCCAAGACACACCATAATTAAAATGGTAAAAGCTAAAGGCAAAGAGAGAATCTTAAAACCACCACAAGAAAAGCAGGCAGTTATCTGTAAGGGAGCTCCCATAAGACTGTCAGCTGATTTCTCAACAGAGACTTTGCAGGCCAGAAAGAATTGGCATGAAATACTCAAAGTGATGAAAAGCAAAGACATACAACTAAGAATACCTAGAAAAGCTTTCATTTAGAAGGACAGATAAAAGAGCTACCCAGACAAGAAAGAGATAAAGGAGCATATCTTCTTTAAGAAGAAAAAACAGATAAAATTTGAACAATAAAATGGCAGTTGCCCTGGCTGGTGTGGCTCAGTGGACTGAGTGCCAGCCTGCGAACTGCAGGGTCACTGGTTCGATTCCCAGTCAGGGAAATTGCCTAGGTTGCAGGCCGGGTCCCCAGTGGGTGGCATGCAAGAGGCAACCACACATTTCTCTCCCTCTCTTCTTCTCTCCCTTCCTCCATCTCTAAAAATAAATGAAATCTTTAAAAATGGCAATAAGTACATATCTATCAATTAAATGCAAATAGAGTAAATATTTAAACAGAGTAAATGCAAATAGAGTAAATATTTAATCAAAAGACATATGGTGGCAGAATAGATAACAAAACAAGATTCTTACATATGCTGTCCACAAGAAACTCACTTCAGATGGAAAGACACACAGAAAATGTAAGTAAAGGGACGGAAAAAAATATTTCATTAAAAATGGAAACAAACAAAAAAGCTGTGGTAGCAATACTTAAACCAGACAAAATAGACTTTAAAAGAAAGGCTATAACAGAGAGATGAAGAAGGACTCAGCAATTCTACTTCTGGGTATTACCCAAAGAAACCCAAACGACTAGACTAGAAAGACATGTATAGCCATATGTTAATTTCAACAATATTTACGATAACCAAGATATGGAAGCAACTCGTGTCCAGTAAGAGATGAATGGATAAAGAAGTGGTGTGTATATACAATGGAATATGACTCAGCCATAAAAAAATGAAATATTTCCATTTGCAAAAACATGGGTGGACCAAGAGAGTATTGTGCTAATCCCTGGAGCCATGAATGTGTCAGATTAAATAACAAGGGGGAGTTAAGGTTACAGATGAAAATAAGGTGCTAACCACCTGACTTTGAGATGAGAGGTTATCCTGGATTATCTAAGTAAGCCAAATCACTTGGCATAATGTTCATCTATGTTGTAATCACAAGAATTCTTTATATGAAGAAAAGTCAAAACCAGAAAGATGACATTATGAAAAAAATTTAACTGCCCATTGGTGGTTTTGAAAAAGTTTAACATTTTTGAATTTGTTATTATGACATGACAGTGAATCCCTACAGGACCTAGTAAACATGTCCTTTAAAAAAAATTTTTTCTACTAGGTTCACTAGTCTGGTTGAATTGGTCAATGGCATGGCTGTAGTCAAATATTAGGATTGCAGCAATGCACTCACTAAAGACTTTATGATCTCTTTGTGGAGAAATGATGTTTGGATGATAAATTAGAGTATTAATGTTCATATACCTGTACACAAAAAATGCTTATTAAAAGTCAGATTCCAACTAAATAAGTGGATAATTGCTAGTAGATAGAATCGATCATTTCTGGCTTCTTGGGCATTCTAATCGGCCACAAAAATGTAAGATAGAATATGTCATACTTTGATAAAGGTAAGAGTTGAGGGAAATTGGTGAGAATGAAGAAGATGAAAATACAATGTAAATTTAAAAATACTATTTTCACAAGCCTTTCAATATGTAGGGAGAGAACCTGAATTTTTAATATTAACAGAAAAAGGCCTAATTGAGGGGCTGATGTGATTAGCTCTCTGTGAGGGTTAAATTTTTGAAGTTTTGACTCCTGAACAAATGTCTCGCCCCTTTTTCTTCCCCTTCTAATTTTTTCACAGGATTGCATCTTTCTATTTAAGGAATATCAGGCATCTTTTCACAAAACAAGGAAACAAATTTTAGAATCCTCAGGGGAAAAATCTTTCGAGGTTTCAGAAATGTATATATTTGGAAACTTCGAGGCTTTCTGCAAAAGGCTGGAGAAGGTAAGCATTGTGCAGTCACAGTATCACCCCAGCCACACTTTTCTGGTTATTTATTACTTTATGTAGCACTGTTGGGAATTATTGTTCCAGGTCTCTTGTCTCACTGTTGATATGACTCATTTGCTGTTACTCACTGCATTTTATTATAACTTATTTTTTATCCCTGATTACTATCTTCTGCCAGATACACAAAAGCTATTGCAAGCTTTCACCTTTCTCCTCCACCTATGGAGCTTCACTTAAAAACCTCTGCTCTTAATCATTGTATTAGGCTGAAGAAAAATGTGGGATGAAATAACTGCAATACCTGGCAGAACCCAGTAGTCATGTCTTATCTGGATGTATGGGCCTTTCTTTTTCTAGGCCGTTGTATAGCATGTTATACATAGATCTTGTGTGGATGATATCTTTGCTGGTTAGACATGAATTAGAAACTTCTGTACCTTTAATTCATTTACTAATATTAGCCGAAAAGGAGTGGCATTTTTTTTTCCCAGGATATCTAGGACAGCCTATACTGGAGGCTTCTTGGAGTCAGCCTTTGAAAAGTTTACAGAGATATCATTTAGGTACCACCTTCTTTACCACTCCTGCTACCACCTTGCTAACTCCTTAGGTCCTGGTAGTATTTAGGATTCTGTTTATCATTTGTTGGAAGTTGCTGAGGGCATAATATATAGGTTGAAGTGCATTTCCTGGTCATGTCCAGAAACCTGTTTTTCATTCATAATCTCCTGACACATCTAAGATAGGAAATTATGGGTGATAAAGTAGAATCACGTTACTGCATGGGAGCTTTCATACATAAGAGCCTGTCTAGAAGGTATCCAGCCATGTAATATGAAAAATAGAGACATTTATTGAAGAAGATATAAGATACAAGGACATTGCACATAGGACAATAATGCTTCAGTCCCCTTCAAAGTAGGCAGCTTAGGACCTCACACAATGCTCCCAATTGCCATTACCTGCCCTGTCGTATTTTCCTGAATCTCATGGACCGTCTGACATCGCTTCCCTTTCAAAGGTGAATTTAGTTTTGGGAAAAGCCAGAAGTTGCAGGGCACAAAACCAGGGCTGTAGCGGGGCTGAGTCACCTGGGGGATTTGATGTTTCACCAAAAATCTCTGCAGAAGACATGATGCATGAGAGGACGTGTCGTCATGATGAAGCTGCCAGTCACCAGTTGCCCATAGCTGCAGCCTTCTGAATCATCCACATAGTTTCCACAGAGCAGTGTTCAAGCTTAACAAAAAAATTTGATGCAGATTTGTTGCCTTATTTGCTCAGTCATTTTGAATATGACGGGTACACGGTACACATGCTCACTCAACAGTGTCTACTGTGCCCACTGACTAGTACAATGAAGTTGTCATTGTTCATGCATGCTCATTTCAGTCTACTCTCCTTGGCTGCCAGGTTACATCAGCATTGTGCAAACCATTCTCATTATATTAAACAATGGCTGGACTTATTCTGGACAGACCTTGTATATCTGTGGGGCTGTTTATTGTTTGTTTCTTTAACAGTTATATTGGGCTATAATTCACACATCACACAATTCACCCATTTAAAGTGTGTAAGTCACCATTTTCTCATTACTACAATCTGATTTTAGATCATTTTCATTCCCACTGAAAAACATCCCTTACCCTTAAGCAGTCACACCCCATTATCTTCTCTTCCCAGCCCCAAGCGACCATTAATATTCTGTTTATACAGATTCACTTATGCTGGACATTTCATATAAATGGAATCTTACGTGTTCTTTTGTTACTGGCTTTTTTCACTTAGCATAATGTTTTCAAGGTTCATCTATGTTGTAGCATTCATTTCTATTGCTGAATAATATTCTATGTATGGATATAGTACATTTTATTGATCTGTTCATTAGTTGATAGATATTTGGATTGTTCCCACTTTTTGGCTGTTATGAAATGTGCTGCTGTAAACATTTGTGCACATATTTTTGTGTAAACATATGTTGCCATTCCCCTGGAGTATATGCATATGAGTGGAATTGCTGGGCAAAGTGGTAACTTTGAGTTTAACTTTCTGAGGACCTGACAAACTGTCCTTCAAAGAAGCTGCATCATTCCACAGTTTCATAAGCAATTTATGAGTTCCAGTTTCTCCAGTTCCTTCTTAGTTCTTATTATTATCTTTTTTAATTTAACTATCCTAGTGGGTGTGAAGTGGTATCTGTTATGACTTTGATTTGCATATCCCTGATGACTAATGATGTTGAACATATCTTAAAGTGCTTACTGCTCATTCCTTTTTTGGGGAAATTTGTATTCACATTTTTTGCTCATTTTATATTTAGTTACTTGTGTTTTTATTGTTGAGTTATAAGAGTTCTTTATATATTCTGGGCCTAAGTCCCTTATATGATTTGCATATATTTTCTCCCATTCTGTGGATTATCTTTTCACTACCTTGATGGTGTCCTTTCTTGGAAGTGTGATAGTTCTTAATTTTGATGAAGTCTAATTTATCAAGTTTCTCTTTTGTTACTTATAATTTTGGTGCTATATCTAGTAAACTGTTGTATGGGGCTGTTTTGTGAACACTAGGGATTTCTTGGGGTCAGATACCCAATTTGGAGGAAAAGGCATGTGTCAAATTAATAAATAGGCCTTACTGGAGCAAGTAAGGAACTGTTCCACAAAGATACTTAATGTTTCTGAATCCACTAGAGTATAAAGTGAGAGGTGGGTCCTGGTTACTCTTTACTTTTCCAGGAGACAGAACCCTTACCGACTTGGGTGCAGTCTTACGTTTGATAGAGTTTCAGGACTGGGCCTTAATGGTTAGCCCATTAGCAGTAGAGACCTTAGGTGGATGGTCTAATGATGGGTATTAATTTGTAGCAGCCCAAGCATTCCTGATGTTAGAAAGAGTGGGCAGTAATGGCCAGCTGCATTAGCTACTCCCCTTGCCCTATCTCTGGAGAACCCGTGCCTTAAGTCTTAAAAACATCATGGCACAAGGGCTCAAGCAACCAGAGCTAATGCAGCACCTCAGAGGCCTTACTTAAAGTGCATCCTGATTGTATGTTACTTCCTCTCCTCTAATAACAATCCGTTGGCTGACTGGCTTCCCGCCCCCACCCCCTTCCAGGTATAATTGGTATCCAGATTCCCAAAGAATGGTCCATACAATTTACCCTGAAGTATGGCCATGAGTTTGTGTAATCCCCTAGCAATGGTCACTGAGTTGCCTGAATGGGCTTTACAGTAGGAGCCACTGTAAGGTAAAAGATAAAGAGCAGAATAGAATAATAGAATAGAATAATAGAGCAGGTGGGTAGTTTAGTTCTTCAGTTTGCTTTTTGAAGGTTACTTTTGTTTTTTAAAGGTGAGTGGAATGTAACATGGGGTTAGTAGGAGACCCAGCTGTTTCTCATATTTACATAAATCATAAACAGCATGCTATAAATTCCAGGAGGTCCATATTTCCTCAAGGCTTGGACTCACTTCTAGGATGACAATAGTTTTGGAAGTACACAGAGTGACATAAGAGTGACAGTTGTTCAGAAAATGGTGGTATGGATTGACATGTTCAGGGACTTTTGACTTCTGCTGGCTCTGAAGTATTGTGTTCATGGTGTGTAGTATTTGGAGGACTCCCCTGAGAGTTTTGAGCATTGTTCTCCAAAGCAGGAATCAAAATGGGGAATCACTGATGAAGATTAAGGAACTGATTAGCCTGTGAATGTGAAATATTTTTTTTTGGTGAAGTAGGTGGTGTTGGTACATTGAGATGGAGGCAGCCATTTCTGTGATAAAGTCCATTTGGAGGGTTCATGGGTCAGAAGTGACTGGAGTCATTCTTCTGTCCTGTTGGGCCGTCCCTTTACCTGAATGCAAGGAAAAGGGAAAGTAGGTGTGGATTTATGCTAGTGTTACACATCAGAGCTACAGTGAGGGGAGGGCCATGAAGAATGGTAAAGCTTTTGAATCCAGTGACCCAGAAAAATGATTTTCAGCAAATTCTCAAGAATAAAAGAATGAAACTATTTAGACATCTGTGAAGGCTTTTGCTCAGATTTTGTTTTGAAAGACAAAAAGATCAAATTCTGAGAAAGGTTGTAAACTCTCTCTGGATATGTTAGAACATCATCTATCTTAAATTGTTGGAGGGTAGTACTGATTAGCGACAGAGATTTACCATCTATTTTATCTCCCCTGTTTGGTTTTAGCTAAATGATTCCAGGACCTGTTTCTTAGTCTGTTTTTGAATCAATTATTCGCTTATTGCTTATTCCAGGGAAGGTGCCAATATTCCATTTTAATAATAAAATAACTTCTCTTTTTAAGATTACAGAAATGATAACAATTGTGCAAACATATTCAGCCTTGAGTAATTCTACCATAGAGGGAATAGATATAATGGCAATAAAATTTAAAAATATATATCACGGGGTTAAGAAAAAGCAATATGACATTCTGGATCCAAGAAGAACAGAGTTTGACACAGATTTCTTAGATTTCACATCAAAAATCAATGCATTAGAGGTAAGTAATTATACATACTTCTACTTTAGTACAGCTGAAATGCAATCCATAATACTAGAATTAACATATTTACTCTTAATTATAAGCTACTCTTGCACGTGGATCAAAAATATTTGCTAGTGTGAATAATTTTTTAACTATGAAATATTTTCCACCTTTTAAAAAATGGAAAGTGGGCATATTCAACCAGAGATGTCAGTGAGTAACTGGAAGCCCAAAGGACTAATATAATTAGCGTTCATTTTTTGTTTACATTAAAATTTGTGTTCAATTTTTGCATTGTCATTTTTTCCAGTCTAAGAAAAAGTTGTCATTCTTATTCTCTGTATTAAGTATGAAAAGATTTGAGGACAGATTAGGAAGGTGGATCCCACTCCCCTTGGCTCTGTACTTACTTTATGGCCACATTCTCTCTGCAGCTTAGAGGACAGCTCTGAAGGAGCCCTCGTTCTGTTTGTCATAGCTTCCAGGGCACCAGAGGGATGAAGGGTAGTTAAAAAATATATCTGGTGAGATTGTTCCATATTGCTCTCTCACCTTCGGGTTGTACATGATCTCAATTACTGTCATACTGAAAACTACTGTAAACTCAGGGTTAAGCCCACAGAAAGGTCCCCTCTTGCTACACAATGCCCTGGAGACACAGGGAAGGTCAAGAATATACTCTGTTCACTTCCTGAGTCTGCAATTCTTTAAAAAACTATATTACATGTAGTCTAGGCAACATAAAAAGAAAGATCCTAAAATTCTAACACCTTGTCTTTTTGGCATGGATTTCCTTTTAGTTCTTGAAAGTGAGACTGATATTAAGATATATTTTAGTTAGTAATTACTTTCAGTGTTTGGCTGGTTGGGCAGGGTGGAGTTTGCTTCTAAAAGGCTTGTAAGTTATATCTTTACAGTGATGAGAATTTGTGGATTTTAAAGAAAAGCGTATTGCTTAAATTTATTTTTATGATTGTTTAATAAAGATTTTATGTTCTGAAGGCTTTACTGTGGTCTTAGATACAAATTTTAGCTTTCACTATATTTAGAGGCCATATTAACTTTTTAATAACATGAACATGGACAACAAAGTGGGGATAGACTGTGGAAGCAAGGGGGCGTGTGGGTGGGACATCGGAGAGCAATGGAGGAAAATTTGGAAAAAAAATAATAGAACAGCAATAAAAAAAAGAAAAAGTATTTTAAAAGAGATGTCAGTGTTTTAACTTTCCTTCCTTTCCCAATGTTTGAGTAACCCTGTGGTATAATTAGTAGACCATAACAATATAATCTGTAAGGGAAAGGAAGTTGTAAAGAGTACTTCAGTTCCATTGGTTGGGTACCGGGAATTTGGAATTCAATGCTTGGGATGGTGTGGGTCTCAGCAGAATATTTTCTTCTTGTTTCTCCTTAGCGTGGTAAAGAGGCTTCTGAGAGCAGTGGTGTTGGAAAGTGACACCCGTTGACCCTGCACGTTTACAGTGTTGCTACATTGCTCTACCAATGTGCTTAGACATTCTAAATTTCTAAATTTACCAAATTACCAAAGAAATTAGCAAAGAAATATGCTTGGTAAGGGATACTCAGTGCTTTCATAAATTCTGTAGGTCAGTTATTTCCAATAAATAATGAGTGACAAATGCAAACCACACATGCAATTATAATTTTTCTAAAAGCCATAGGAATAATAGGTTAAAAAAAGAAGCAGATAAAATTAATTTTTATAATATATTTTATTCAATGCAACATCAAAATATTATATTTTGACATGTCACCAATATAAGAATCATGGAGATATTTTACATTCTTTTTTTGTACTAAGTCTTTGAAATCTAGTGTGCATTTTGTTCTTACAGCATATCTCACTTCCAACTAGTGACATTTCAAGTGTTCAGTAGCCACCTGTGCAGTTTTAGATACTTAGATGGTAGGTGTGTTGAAGGTGCTATTGAGTCTGTAGAAAAATCATTATTATTGTTAAATAAAACTAATCTTTTAATGTCAAAAATAATTAAATATCAATATTTGATTTTAGATACAAATACAGGCATTTATGAACAGTACTTTTGGAAAAATCTTATCTTCACAGCAGGCTCTTCAGCTGCTTCAAAGGTATTTATAATTCATTAAGCAATGTAATTTCTAGTTGGAATAACTTTATATCTGAAAATACAATTTCAGATAAGATTTTCCTGGAAATCTCCTAGGTAAACTTTTAAAGTCACAAACATTACTCTTAATTACCATTAAATAGAATAGTAAAAACTTGAAATATGATATTTTTCATTGCATTTTGGTGACATAAAGTCTTTCAATAAGAAAATAAAATATTTTTCCCCCAGCTCTATAATATATTTGAGATTAATTTTATAGGTGTTATTGGAAAGGGAACACCCAATGTTTAATTCTGCATACTGAAAGGATTTCTGAAAGTGAAATTAACAGCAGTAGATCTCCAAACTTCCATTTTCCTTCCTGAGGGCTCCTGCAGTTCCTTTCCCTTCATTCCTGACAACAGTGGCCCCTGCTCCCTAAAGGGCAGGAAATCCTGGATTACGGAGGGACAGAAGGATGATCTGGACTAACGGCCGTTTTCTTCCAGCTCAGGGAAGGTTCATGATGACCCATGTTAGGGACCCTTTGGGAACCCTCTCCTGAGAACCAGTGGATCTGGGCTTGGGCCCAGCTTTGCTATAGTTCCCTGTCTCTCTAATGAGGAATATAGCAGTGAGACCTTACCTTAGGAGCCATCCTAAGAGTCAAAACAGATGAAGTGATTTTGACTAGTGATAATATTGTACAGACAGATGGCAGGTACCATATTCTTTGTGATATCTCTCTCTCTTTCTGTCTTTGCTTCTCTCTCTCTCTCTCTCTCTCACCTATAGTATGCTGGTGTTAATTCACTTTATTATCAGAATGTTCTGGTTCTAGTACTTCCTGTGCATTACATAGTCTCTAAGTGAGAGTGATATTTGGCTGGCAAAATCATTATTATTATTGCGGCTGTGTGGAATCATGTGAACATTAATATTGGCAGAGGGAGATATTCTTTGCTAAGCCAACTCCCCACTTAATTTTTTAATCTCAGTTTAATGTCATTGTCTCAGAGAAGTCTTTCTTGACTCACCAGGCTTGGCTAGATTCCCTGTTAATATGTATTTCTGGCACTCTTGTAACTTAAATAATTATTTCTGTAACTCTTGGCTGATTATCTCCCTTTTCCATAAGATAACATAGGCTCCAAGAGAGCTGAAACCATACCTGCCTTGTTCATCGCTGAATCCCTAGGAAATGTATGAGGCCTGGTATGAATATTTGTCACATGAGTAAGTGGATGGATTTTTAGGACTGCAGCAATTCTTAAGTATGTTTCTCATTTACTTTTTAATTATTTGCCTTAACTTACTTTTAGATTCCAGAAGCTGAACATTCCCTGTCTTCAGTTAGAAATAAATCACACAATTGAGCGCATTCTTCGGTGTTACGTGGCTGAACTTGAAGCTATTAAGAAGGCTAGTATTTTTATAAGTAGAATGGTACTTTAGTATAAGCACAGAAGTATTCTGAAAGTATTTGCCATCATCATTTTGTGCTAAGCTCTTCAGGAGCAATCCTTTCACTGCTACCTGCCTCTGATGCTCCTCCCTCTGTGTGGGTGGGTGCTGGCCGTGTCTGTCACTGGACAGCCAGATTCACAGCCCCATGCTCTTGAAAACTGTCTTTGCACAATAGCATTCATGTGTGCATAGGAAAACCCATGTAAGCTAATATTTTTGTGTAAAGAAATATGGGCTCTGGAGACTATTCTGACAGAGGTAATGTAGCAATGTGCTCCCTCTTTTGAATACTTCTTAAAAATTGAGATAAAAGGCAGAAAAAAACTATACATGAAATGAGAAATAAGAGTTAAGAGAGAATTAAGTGTATATATTATAAATTTCATAATTTCCAAACCTCAGGTTATTAATCTCTGAAGTGCACTTACGTATTTATTGGCTATGTCTTCGGTATAAAACATGGGCATAATGGTAAAACATCAGTACAAATATAGCTTTATATTTTTTGCCTGTTTCATCTCCTACTCAATTTCAAACATTAATACCAGATCTTTAATTACAGCTTTATCATTCTCAAAAAGATGACCCCCCTCTGGCTCGCAACATGCCCCCAATAGCAGGAAAAATACTTTGGGTGAGGCAGCTCTATCGCCGGATAAGTGAGCCCATCAACTATTTCTTTGTAAGCCAATGGTTAAATTTACAGTATGTAGATTACAGTGGTTTTAAATACAAGAAATATATTCTATTCTATTATGTATATCTAAGAAAGTACTTAGAGCTAATTATTTTACTGGGTGAAGAAAATTTATAAATATGCTTAGTTTTTAAATATGCTTGAGAGGCACTAAGTCAGTTCTTTGATGTTTAGTAGATAAGCCCATTTAATTACAGTTATCTTTTTTTCTTTTAAACCAGTGCTTACCTTTTGTTTTTTTAAAGATTTTATTTATTTATTTTTAGAGAGGGGAAAGGAGAGAGAGAAGGAGAGAAACATCAATGTGTGATTGCCTCTTGTGTGCCCCCTACTGGGGACCTGGCCCGCAACCCAGGCATGTGCCCTGACTAGGAATGGAACAAGCAACCTTTTGGTTCACAGGCTGGCGCTTAATCCACTGAATCACACCAGCCATGGTTAATTACAGTTATCTCTAAGAGGGTTAATCTTAAGATTTATGACTTTTAATACAGGACACTTTATAAAGGCTTTTTAAAATTATTTGAAGACAATAAAATATAGGCCAAGTGCTGAGCTTACTTTTATGTGTGGACGGATGGGTCATTGATACATACTGGTGAAGGTTAAGACATACTCAGTCTATTCCTATATGAAGACCTGCGACTTACAGCAGGGAATAATAAAGTACATTCATTCTCTGTGTCCTTAGAAGTATTAGATTTCTGAAAAACACCAAGATACTCTTAGGCCCTGTTGGCATTCCGGAATTGCTAGTTTGTCTTCTCTTTGTCTTGGATTTTTGTTTGTTTCTTTGTTTGCTTTGTTTTGAAAGAGACAGAGTAACAAAGTATAGATGGTTGGCTTAGTTTTGTGTCTTAGGCCTAAATTCAGAACAAAATACTACCAAACAATAGTCTTGCAAGTAACATTATTACTTAAGCATTATTAAATATTACATTTTTGTTGTTTCTGTTTGGCTACTATCATTTATTTTACTCTTCTCAAAATTAAAAATTGAAACCCTGGCCTAACACAAAAGCCTGGGCTGGTGGCTCGATTGCTGATTGACTTGATAGTGGCGGAGCATAGATTGCCCTGTTTTTGACACATGTGAATCAAAACATAAAACTTTCAGTCATTTACATTAAAAAGTTTACATTAAAAAGTTTTTGTTCTTTGATATAGGGTTACTATTTTTGTGCTGGAATTTAGGAATTTGCCCTGATATCCAGAGTTCGAGGAAAATCAGTCCATTGTATCTAGTGCAGCAACGTGAGGAGGGAACAGAGAGTTGGAAGAAAAGACTCTCAGTGCCTGGGGCTGGCTGCAGGGCCAGAGACCTTTCTTTTTAAATTTTTTATTTTCGTCTCCAGTTTTCCCTTTCTACTGGTAGTATTTCCCTACTGACATCTCTAGCGTGTGTAGCCTCCTTCATCTCTCTTCTACTTTGATGAAAATCTAAATGAGTAGCATAATTATTTGACGCCATTTGAAATACAAACAGCTTTATGATTTGAATGACAGCAAGCAGCAGTCTTTTAAAATAAATCTTTCTTTTTCCCTTAAAAAACAGAAAAACTCAGAAATTTTGTCAAATGCAGAAGGTAAAGCTGTCATTCGTCAGTATAACAAAATTTCCTATGTCCTGGTGGAATTTGAGGTGGTCTATCACACAGCCTGGGTCCGAGAGATCTCCCAGTTACAGTATGGTTTGTATGACACTATGCAGCGATGCTACAGAGGGGGTGTTAGGTGATTCTGAATGAGTTCATGGTTCTGGGGAAGTTTTACATTGCTTTTATATAATCTTATGATTATTAAATTTAGACTTGGGGATGATACAATTATTTATTTCTTTGTAGTTAATAATATTCTGATTTTATGAGTAAAAATTGTTACAACCTTAAAGTTGATATACTTAGATTATGACTTTCCCCTGAAAAAGAGTATTTAAAAGTAAATATCAAGAATCTTCATAGATATTTCTCCATAAATTTAGTAAAGTTTTCATATTTAGTTTTACTATGTTGTAGATTCAAATCTCAGTCCCAGTCAGGGGAGAAAGAATTGTATCTTGCTTGTCTCCTTCCTCCCTCCTTCTCTCCTTTTTCCCTTCTCATCTTCCTCTTCCTCCCTCTTCTCTTGTTCCCTCCCTTCCTTTATTTTTTTCTATAACAATTTAACTTCAATTTTAAGCTCCAATAAATTAAGAGTATTAAAGAACAATTCAAAGGATCAATAAATCCAGGAGCTGGTTCTTTGAGAAGATAAACAAAATCGACAGACCTTTAAGCAGACTCGTGAAGAAAAAAGAGAGAGGACCCAAATAAATAAAATCAGAAATGAAAGAGGAGAGATTACAACTGATACCACAGAAATACAAAGGAGTGTAAGAAATTACGATGACCAATGGTATGCCAAAAAATTTAAAAACCTAGGTGAAATGGACAAATTTATAGAAACATAATCTTCCAAAACTGAATGATGAAGAAGCAGAAACCCTGAACAGACCGATAATAGCTGGTGAAATCAAAGCGGTAATCAAAAAACCTCCAGCACACAAAAGCCCTGGACCAGATGGTTTCATAAGAGAATTTTACAAAACATTTAAGGAAGAGCTAACCCCTATCCTTCTCAGACTATTCCAAAAAATCCAAGAAAAGGTAAGACTCCCAAGCTCTTAATGAAGCCAGCATCATCCTAATTCTAAAACCAGATAGAGACACAACAAAGAAAAAAAGCTCCAGGCCAATATCGTTGAACATAGACACTAAAATCCTTAACAAAATGTTGGATTTTGTTTAAACAAACTGCATCCAGCAATACATTAAGAAGATCATTCACCATGATCAAGTGGGATTCATCTCAGAGATACAAGGATGGTACAATATTCACAAGTCAGTAAGCATAATACATCACATAAACAAAAGGAAAGACAAAAATCACATGACCGTATCAATAGATGCAGAAAAAGCATTTGATAGGATACAGCACCCATTTATGATAAAAAAAACTCAGCAAAGTAGGAGTAGAGGGAGCATACCACAACATAATAAAAACCATATATGAGAAAACTACAGCCAACATCATACTCAATGGGCAAAAACTAAAAGCTTTCCCACTAAGATTGGGAACAAGGCAAGGATGTCTGCTTTCATCACTTCTATTCAACATAGTATTGGAAGTCCTAGCCACAGTGATCAGACAAGATAAAGAAATGAAAAGCATCCAAATTGGAAAGGAAGAAATAAAACTGTCACTGTTTGCAGATGATATGATAGTGTACATAGAAAACCCTGTAGACTCCACCAAAAAACTACTTGACCTAATAAATGAGTTTGGCAAAATAGCAGGATACAAAGTCAATATTCAGAAAAGGAAGGCATTTTTTGTATACCAGCAATGAAATATCAGAATCAGAAATTAGGAAAAATATCCCATTTGCTGTAGCAACAAGCAAAATAAAGTATCTAGGAATAAACCTAATCAATGAGGTAAAGACCTTTACTCAGAAAGCTACAAAACACTGAGAAAGAAATTAAGGAAGACACAAATACATGGAAGTGTATACCGTGTTCATGGAGTATAATAATTAACGTCATCAAAATGTCCATACTACCCAAAACAATTTATAGATTCAATGCAATCCCTATTAAAATACCAATGACGTATTTCACAGACATAAAACAAACATTTCCAAAATTTATATGGATCCATAAACAACCCTGAATAGCTGCAGCAATTTTGAGAAGACCAAAATAGAAAGGATCACAATAACTGATATCAAACATTACAAGTCTATGGTGATCAAAATGGTCTGGTACTGGCATAAGAACAGACATGCAGATCAATGGAATGGAACAGAGAGCCCAGAAATAAACCCAAGTCTCTATGGTCAATTAATATTTGACAAACGGGGCAGGAGCATAAAATGGATTAAAAATAGCCTTTTCAACAAATGCTGTTGGGAGATATGGACAGCTACATGCAAGAAAATGAAACCACCTTACACCATACACAAAAACAAACTCAAGGTGGGTAAAATACTTACATAGAAGTTGCGACACCATAAAAGTCCTAGAGGAGAACATAGTCAGGAAAATCTCAGATATTCCACACAGCAATATTTTCACTGATATGTCCCCTAGAGCAAGGGACATGAAGAATAAACAAATGGGACTTCATCAAAATAAGAAGCTTCTGAATCCTAAAGAAAACATCAGCAAAATGAAAAGGGAACCAGCCATATGGGAAAATATATTTGCCAGTGATACCTTGAACAAGGATTTGATCTCCAAAATATAGAGAACTCACACAACTCCACTATAGGAAGACAGACAAGCCAATTAAAAAATGGGCAAAGGACCTGAAGAGACACTTCTCCAAGGAGGACATACATGAGGGCCCATATGAAAGGATGCTCAGCATCAGTAGCCCATGAGAGAGATGCAAATTAAAACCACAATGAGATACCACTGCACGCTGGTCAGAATGGCCATCATAACCAAATCAGCAAACAAAAAATACTGGTAAGGCTATGGAGAAAAGGGAACCCTAGTATACTGTTGGTGGGAATGCAGACTGGTGCAGTCACTGTGGAAAACAGTTTGGAATTTCCTCAGAAAACTAAAAATGGAATTGCCTTTTGACCCAGAAATTCCACTGCTGGGATTATACCCTAAGAATCCCAAAACACCAATTCAAAAGAACCTATGTACCCGTGTTCATAGCAACATAGTTTACAATAGCCAAGTGTTGGAAACAACCTAAGTGCCCATCAGTAAATGAGTGGATCAAAAAACTAAGGTACATTTACACAATGGAATACTACGCAGCAGAAAGAAAGAAAGAGTCCTACCCGTCGCGATAGCATGGATGAATCTCAAGACCATTATGCTAAGTGAAATAAGCCAGGATGTGAAAGAAAAATACCATATGATCTCAGCCATAGGTGGGACCTAATCAACAGAACAAACAAGCAAGCAAAACAGAATTAGAGACATTGAAATAAAAAACAAATTGATAGTAACCAGAGAGGTGAGAGGGAGGGGGTAAAGGCAGAAAAAAAGGGAAGGGTTGTCAAGGAGCATACATAAAAGACACATGGACAAAATCAATGGGAAGCAGGATTGAGGATAGGAGGTGGGGATGGGTGGGGCAGGAGGGGTGATGAAGGATAAATGGGGACAACTGTACTTGAACAACAATAATCAATTAAAAAAAGTAAAAGAGAGAGGGTCACTAAGGCATTGGGTAGAGTTAAATATGAGGCAGAAGATGGATGGTTCTAAACAATCATCCATCTATGCTGGCATCATCTGGGACGTTGTTATTGTGTGGACTCAATCATTGGCCATGCATTGTCTCACCTTAACCTTAAGCTCTTACCAATACCTTGGTGGAACCATGGGTGTGTCTCCTGGTAGAGAAGTTTCTCCCTCCCACCCCCGGATCTCCGCTTCAGCGGAGCACAGAACTGCAGGCACAGGAAGCACAGGAGTGACAGTGAGAGGGGCCATTCCTACTTCTGCCTCTTGGTTCTAGACCCACTTATTTTAGCTGTTGGGAACACAGCATATATACTGGCTATTGATTCACTGCACAGCTGGATCCTGGAGGACAGTGTCCCAGTCCCACAGGGTGTCTTCTCCAGCTATAACCTCATAGAAAATTTTAATAGGCCATCCTGTCAGGCCAGTTGGTTCTAGGATATGCAAATGGTAGGACCCTATGGATCTGAATGAAAGTCTGCTAATGGGACAACACTCTCAAAAGAGCTTAAAATTCTCATCAAGAAAGCTTAAAATTCCCAGCATGGAAAAAGGCAAAAGAGAATTTTGAACAATAGAAACATGGAGCATGTACTATTTAGCTTCTGCAATACTCTGCACATTCCTACTTTTGTCCTGCTGGTTTTTCCTCTCATCTGCACATGTTCTAAAACAAGTTCAATAGTCACCTATTCCATAAAGCCCTTCCTTATTCTTCTGGCAGAAAATAATGTCCTTCTCTAGAGTCTTCTGCACACTCTCTGTAATGCTTTCCCAGGACTCATTGCTCTGTAGATCTTTCATCTCCCCTACACATTCCAAGGATACTCTATGTCAGTTTCATCTCTGTAGCCTTTAAATAACAGCCATGGCTAACATTTGTATACTGCATACCATGTACCAGTCTTTGTCTTAGTACTTTAAAAATACAATTTCCTTTAATCCTGATGGCAACCCTGTGAGAAAATATTATTATCCTCATATTACAGACAAGGAAACTGAGTCACAGAGGCACCAGTTATGAGACTTGCCCAAGATCACACAGCTTGGAAGTGGCAGGGCCAGGATTCAAATTTACCTTTCATGTGAACACAGGCTAATGGGCATAAATTGCTCTGGAAGGCTTCTTGTTATAGTGATGTGATGATATTTAGCTATAAAGGAACTCAGAATAATAATTGGAGACCTATTATCGACCTTTTTTAGTTGGTTTCTCTGATAATGATTCACATGGAATGAATGTTCATTCAGTCGTGGAGAAGACTTCCCAGCTGTCATTATTGTTAATGGTCTTGCTGACCATTTTGTCCTTTCAGGAAAGCTTAGTATCGCCTTAATGGAGACGGATTTTATTAAATGAATGTTCAAAGATTAATTTGGACTTTACCTGGAAGGATAAATGATTTCCAGCCCCATTTTTAAAAGATTCCAAATGAATTGGATAAAATTTTTGATTGAAATCCTCATGAAACTAACATCAGCAAGAACCAAATGAAGACGAATTTTATATGATGAGTAGAAGTCCACTAGCTTCAAAAGGATATACAGACTATTTTATTTAACTACATATTTGGTGCAGCCACATTCTGTGCAGTAATGTGAGGTTTGGAAGATACGTGAGACATTCTCAAGTTAGTAGTGTTTGTTAATATAAGATGTATTCCAAGCCAGCATATACTTGTTTATAGTTGTGTCATCATTATTTGTTATCATGCTACAATAACAAATAATCTAAGGCTATTCAACATGAACCATAGGGATTCATAATAAAAAGATTATCTTAAAATGCCTATTTATATTAGTGATGTCCATGTGCTAGAACAGAAGTAGTGTAAAAAATTTTTTTTTACACTCTAGGAGTTCACACTGCAATGTTGTTTAATAAATATTTTTTTACTGATAATGAACTTAGTTATCAGAAATTCAAGATGGAGATTTCATTCAGATAAACCTCCTTAAAGAAGCCATTTTGGGGTTAGGCATGGGAAAGGGTTTTTAATCTGTGGGAGCGTGTTATATTTTCGTAGTTGTGCACACCTTCCAGTTCTCTCCTAGGGGTTAAATCACCATCTATGAAAATAATCTAACATTGTATCACAGCTCACTTAGTCCTACTCGGAAAAGAATTGTAGCCCGCAGCACCAGGGCTATTCATTCATGACCCATTCTTACCTCTCTTGATCTGATTTTATGGCCTTATAGACACTCCATTTATTTATCTAAGTGTTGTGCACTGACTGTGTGTCATGTGCTGTGCCTTAGAACCTGGGATACCCAAAACCATTGTTCTGCTCCTAAGAAGTCAGTAGTCCAGTGAGGAAGAGAGGCATGTAAAACAGAGCTGGAAACAGAAAAGAAACCCCAAATTACTAAAGTCAAGAATTGTTTATTTGTAGCTTTACAAGCCACACTTTTTGTGCGACATCCAGAATCCGGGAAGTTGCTGGTCAATTTTGATCCCAAAATTCTGGAAGTTGTCCGGGAAACTAAGTGCATGATAAAAATGAAGCTGGATGTACCAGAACAGGCAAAGAGATTGCTAAAGTTGGAGAGTAAATTGAAAGCAGACAAATTGCATTTGCAGGTAAGATAATTTATATTTTCTAATAATTTTTGAAGTAGTTCCTTTTATTTTTGGAAATAATATATCATTGTAGTTGTACTGACATGACTTTGTGGGGAAATTTGTTTCTATGTTGATTCTTTATATTTTTCAGCTTTACTGAGGTATATTTAACAGATAAAATTGTAAGATATTTAGAGCGTACATCGTGATGGTTTGATATACATATATATTGTGAAAAAAATTCCTCCCATTTAGTTAGTTAACACATTCACCATGTATCTCTGGATCAATCGATCGATCGATCGATAGTGTGTTTTTGGGGGGTGGTGAGAACATTTAAGTTCTACTTTCTAAACACATTTCAATTATATCATACAGTGTTATCAACTACAGTTGCCATGTTATACAGTAGATCTTCAGACCTTATTTATCTTATAGCTGAAAGTTTGTACCCTTTCACCAACCTTGCCCTATTTCCCCCTCTCCCCAGATCCTGGCAATGACTTTTCTACTCTCTGTTTTTATGAGTCTGACTTATTTATATTCCACATGTAAGTGATGTCATACAGTGTTTGTCTTTCTGTGTCTGACTTAGCATGAAGCCTCCAGATCCATCCATCTTGTGTCAAATGACAGGATGTCCTTTTTTCTCATGGTTGAATAATATCCCATTTTATAAATATATTATGTGTGATATATGTTATATGTGTGTGTGCATATATATATATATTACATCCTCTTTATTTATTCATCCTTTGACAGACATTTGGGTTGTTTCCATATCTTGGCTATTGTGAATAATGCTGCAGTGAACATGGGAGTACCGATATGTCTTTGAGATCTTGATTTTATTCCCAGTGGATATATATCCAGAAGCGGGATTGCTGGGTCATATGGAAGTTCTATTTTTAAATTTTCAGGGACCTCCATACTGTTTACCATAGTGGCTGCACCAATTTACATTCCCAGGGTCCCTTTTTTCTATATCCTTCCCAACACTCACTATTTTTTATCTTTTTAAAAAATTACAGTTTACATTCAGTATTATTCTGTATTAGTTTCAGTTGTACAGCAGAATGGTTAGAAAATCATGAACTTTGCACAGTGGTTCACAACCCCTGCCTTCCCCCTTCAAGTACCCACCTGACCCCATACATATTTATCTCAGTATTATTGACTATGTTCCCTGTGCTCTAATCTATTTTCATTGTGATTTTGATTTGCCTTGTGATGTTGAGCACCTTTTCATGCACCTGTTGGCTTTTTGTATGTCATCTTTGGAAAAATGTTCCCCTGCTAATGTTTTAAATAAATTTTTATTTTTATCTTTTGCTATTGAATTGTGTGAGTTTTTAACATATTTTGGATATTAACCCATTATCATATATGTGATTTGCAAGCATATTTTTCCATTTCATAGGTTGCCTTTTTATTTTGTTGATGATTTCCTTTGCTGCAGAAGCTTTTTAGTTTGGTGTAGTTTCTGCTTATTTTTGCTTTTGTTGCTTATGCTTTTGGTGTTAAAAAAATCATTGCTAAGACTGATGTCAAGAAACTTATTTCCTATGGTTTCTTCTAGAAGTTTTATAGTTTCAGGTCTTAAATTTAACTCTTTAATCCATTTTGAGTTCATTTGTATGTATGGTATAAGATAGATGTCCAGTCTTATTGTTTTGCATGTAGCTGTCTAGCTTTTCCAGCACCATTTATTGAAGAGACCATCCTTTTGTCATGTATATTTTTGGCTCATTTGTATATTTTAGTTTCTTTGTAAATTAATTGACCATATATGTGTGGGTTTATTTCTGGGCTCTCTATTTTGTTCCATTGTTGATTCTTGATAGAATTTAAATACTGACATGCAAACAAAAGGAAGGATTGGAGTTGAAAAGCAGAAAATGAAAAGATTGTTACAAATCAGATTTAGACTTCTGGATAGTGACAATGGCGCATAACAATTTTTAAAACATATTCTTAATCTTGTAATTGTATAGGTCAAGTGCATTATATTTTGTAATATGTTTAATCCCAAGGATACTAACAAGATACACCTTCCCCTGGTAACCACTAAATCTACTTTTTATCTCTACAGATTTACCCAGTTTGGACATTTGATACTGACTTCTTAACCTAGCAGGATGTTTTAAAAGTTTATCTACGTCGTTCCTTGTATTACTTCATTTCTTCTTATGGCCAAATAATATTCTATTATATAGTTATACCACATTTTAGTTATCTGTTCATCAGTTAATGGATGCTTGGGTTGTTTTCACTTTTTGGCTATTATTAATAACGTTGCTGTGAATAGTTGTATAAAAGTTTTTTGGGGTGTGTATATTTTTATTGTCTAGGGCAACAGTTTTCAACCTTTTTCATCTCATAGCACACAAACTAATTACTAAAATTCTACGGCACACCAAAAAATATATTTTTTGCCTATCTGACAAAAAGACAGGTATAATTTTGATTCATTCACACTAGACAGCTATTGTTGTGTTGGCTGCTGTCATTTTTTTTATTTGATAGTCTAAGGGAAAAGAGGTCAATGTCCCTGACTAAATAGGTATTACATGGTTTAAAAATTCTTGAGGCACACTGTTTGAATGTTGCTGCTCTTGTGCGGATACTTAGGAGTGAAATTGCTGGGTTTCAGTAACTCGGTAATTCTATTGTAACATTTTTCATAACTGACACATTTTTTCAAAGAGACTACATTATTTTGTATTCCTATCAGCAGTGGGTGAGGGTTTCAGTTTGTCCACCCCCTTGTCAAAACTTGTTACTGTCTTTTTCATTTGAACATCATTTGGATGTAAAGTAGTATGTTGTATGTCGCTGCAGTTTTGATTTACATCTTTTCATGTTGAGCATCTTTTCATGTGCATATTTGTAGGTCTTTGGAGGAATGTTTATTCAAATCCTTTGTCCATATCTTAACTGAGTTATTTCCCTTTTTATAACTGAGTTGTAAGTGATGTCTGTCTGGAAAAAAGTCCAGCCATTGTCAATATAATGAGAATGGTTTATGAGACATGGATGTAACCCGGCAGCCAAGGAGAGTGGACTGGAATGCGCATGTGTGAACAATGACAACTTCACTGTACTAGTCAGTGGGGGCGGTAGATGCCGTTGAGGGAGCATGTGTACTGTGGGCCTGTCGTATTCAAAATGACTGAGCGAGTAGGGCAACAGATCTGCATCAGATTTTATGGTAAGCTTGAACATTCCTCCACGAAAACTATTCAGGTGATCCAGAAGGCCACACCTATGGGCAACTCGTGATTGGCAGCTTCATCACAACAACACACCCACTAATGTGTCATGTCTTGTAAAGAATTTTTTCACAAAACATCAAATCACCCAGGTGACTCAGCCCCGCTACAGCCCAGATTTTGTGCCCTGCGACTTCTGGCTTTTCCCAAAACTAAAATCACCTTTGAAAAGGAAGAGATTTCAGACTGTCCATGAGATTCGAGAAAATAAGATGGGGCAGCTGATAATGATTGGGAGAACTGTGTGAGGTCCCAAGGTGCCTATTATAAAAGGGACTGAGGTGTCATTGTCCTATGTACAATGTTTCTTGTATCATATCTCCTTCCGTAAATGTCTTTATTTTTCATATTACATGGCTGGGTACCCTCTGGACAGACATTGTATTCTAGATACAAATATCTTATCAGATAAATGATTTGAAAATATTTTCTCCTATTCTGTGGGTTTTCTTTTCACTTTCTTGATAGTATCCTTTGAAGCGCATTTTTAATTTTGGTGAAGTTCAGTTTATTACTTTTTCTTTTGTTTCTTATGTCTTTAGTGTTACATCTAAGAAATCTTTACCTAATGCAAGGTCATGAAAGTTTATGCACATGCTTTCTTCTAAGAGTTTAATTAGTTTAGCTTGTATCAAAATAGTATTTAATTGCTATATTAAAAACAAACAGACAAACCCAAGAGGAGTGTTAACATCGTATAAACTTTAGCTTCAGCATTAAAAGCCCTAGGTTTTTGTATTGGCTGGTTGTGGCTTTGGAGAATTGACTGTTGAAGTGCTGCTGTAAATTGAGGATTCTATTACCTGCATTATATATTTCAGGATTTAGTTGGTATTGAACGATATTCTGAAAGTCAAAGTCCTTTGCCAAGTGTCAAGTATACATAAAAGTTCAACTACAAGTAAAAAAAGCAGGAAAGAAATTAATAACTTTGAAACTATTAAGTAAACATCAAAACAATGTAATATTATTACTCTGATGGAGGATTAACTTGAATCCATACTTCCCATTACACAGTGCAATAAATTACAGAATGGCCACAAATTGATTGTATGGTTCATCTCTGAAAGATATATAAAAGAAAATAGCAAAACTTTTTAATTTTGATTGTGCAGACATTGATTTTGATTCAAGAAAACGTGTGTGGCATCAGTGATACGTATGCTTTACTATGTCAAAGGACAAGGAACGGAAAGAAAACAAATGTATAATGACAGACATCATGAAAAGATAATTATCCAAGCTATTTAAAGTGGCATTAATCTAGAAAGACAAATAATAAATATTAAAAATGTGAATCTAGAAAGCTCCATTGACTCACTGTTTAAAGGGGCTGCTCAGGTACTTTACAGGTACGGAGAAAGTACAGTAACTTACTATGAAATTAAATGAGCATCCTCCATCTTGGCAGGATTATGAGGAAATAGGTATTATGAAACCTTGCTGGTCTGAATCAGAATATGTCTGTTTTAAAATAAGTTAAAGTAAAACATGCCATTTTGACTTTTAACAGGATCTTCTACAGTACTATGATGAATTATGTCAGGAGGTGCCTTCTGTGTTTGTCAATCTGATGACCCCTAAAATGAAAAAGGTTGGTAATGCTGAAGGTTTAAACTGGTTTTCTTGTTGTTTAACGTTAGAATTATGGATGTTAGAATATCTATTCTTGCCTAGACCCTCTATCTTTCTAGTTTAACTTTATAGCTCTATTATTCCTACAGAATGGTTTCTTGTCTAAGTTTTGTTGCCTTTGCAAAACAACTAAATCTATATAATTAGCACTTTCTAAGAAACCATGATTGCTTCATGGGCAGCCAGAGATGATTAATAAAAACCAAAAAGTCACCTTTGCTAAGTATAATAGGGGAGAAATGTAATTAAGGAAATATAATCTGTAATATTTCCAAGCAATAAAAGAAAGCCTTTTTAATAAATGCAGATGCTTATGTTAATAGTGGAAACTTTTTTTTTCTTTTTGTAGGTGGAATCTGTGTTGAGACAAGGGCTCACAATATTAACATGGTCATCTTTAACACTAGAAAGCTTCTTTCAAGAAGTTGACTCAGTTTTGAATATGTTCAATCAACTTTTAAAGAAGGTAAAATAGAGAAATATCAAAAAATTATACACATGAATACTCAGGCTATGAGTAACAGTCTGATTACCTATGAAAGCCCTTGAAAAGCTCTGACTTTTTACTAAAAGAAATCCATTAAGTTAAAAAAAATAATGCTTTATATTTTTTTAACTACTTTTGAGCCCTTTTCATTTAGGATAGCCTGTTCTTGAATTGCCTTGCCCTTGATATGTTAAAATGATGACTCAACTCCACAGTGTATTTTAGAAAACAGGGAAAATGTAGACTGTCAAAAATGGCAGAACAGAGTGCTCAAATACCCCTGCATCTAATATTAATGAAATGAGGCAGTCATCTAGGTGACAACTGTCTACTGATTTATGACATGTTTGCTATTAGAACATGCGTACCTTTTTAGGTGTGCTGGTCTGTCAGTGGTGGCAGCATGGTATAATTGTCAAAACTTAGAGGCTTGGGAGTTGGATACATCTAGGGAGTATTCTCTGCCTTTCACTAGGTGTGTGTTTCTCCCCAGGTTACCTTATATCTCTGAGCTTTAATTTCTTTTACTGTAAAACTGGGATAATGATGGTTCATGGACTCGAATGAGGATTTAAAAGAGAATATGTATGGTACACATTACTGCTCAATAAAACTTTAGTTCCATGTCAAGCTTTCTTTGCAGATATACTCCTAAAATTTCCACCAAATTATGCTGGGCTCTGGAGGCAAGTTTCCAGATATGGCCCTCCAAATTAGTTTATAAATCAAGTACATTTTGGATGAAAGAAGAGTTTTCTTCCACATTTTTTTCTTGTTGGTAGATCAGTGACTTGTGTGAGATGCATATTGATACAGTTCTAAAGGAGATAGCCAAAACAGTGTTAATTTCTCTTCCTGAAAGTGGTGCTACCAAAGTAGAAGATATGTTGACGCTCAATGAGGTATGCATTTATGTATTATATTTTAATCATAAAAACACACATAAACCTAAAATGTAAAGTTACAGTCTAAAAGTAGAAATCTGTGTCAGTTGCATTTAGATATCATAGCTGTCTTGGAACATCCTCAGCTCCAAAGACAAGGCTTCCACAGCTCCAACTAATGGCCACACCCTAGACATTATTTTGCTAATGGCGCAACTTTGTGCTGGGTTCTGCAAGTGATTCACTGCTCTTCTTCCTCTGCGTGGGCTTCCAGGACAATATCATCTATTCTCATGGTTTTAACTACCACAGACTTTCCGTTATGTCACCCAGACATGTGGGAGCCCTGAGGACTCCTTTCCTCACTCCCATTTCCTAAATCTAGTCAGTCGTAAAGGTCATTCAAGTTTTGCTTCTTATTCAGATTTTGCTGGAATGGCCTCTTCTTTTGCATAGGTATTGCCCCTGTCTTGGGTCAGATGCTTAAGGCTCATTCTGAGTTTAGCAATCAATGATGTGATCTGTCTAGTGTTTGCCTTTCTGTTTGGCCCCTTTATATCAGTCCTCCACATTGCCACCAAATTCAATTGCAAAACTCCCTAGTTTAAATCCTTCACTGTCCAGTTCCTACAGGATAAAACCTTCATTGGCTGGAGAACACAGAGACAGGAACCTTGTCTGATCACTTTCGAGGCCTGGCACATTTACACAGTCTCTCTCAGAAACACTTTATGTCTTGAACTGAGCTCTTTTTTCCTTCGTGCCTACCTTGTGCTTCAGCTACACCCACCCTGCTGGTTTGAGTCACCTTGCTATTGTCTTTTCAAGACAACCAAGGGTGACTCCCTCTCAAGGGGTCCAATTAGCCTGTGAAAAACAGGTACCTTTGCCCCTCTTTCTATGAAAATGAAATTTCTTCCCAGGACACCTCTTCTTTCCTTCAGCGGTTGGGATAACCAGTGAACATCTTGCCTCGGGACTACTTAGGCATGGGCCAGCCCCTTAATCCCCAAATTCTAGAGGACAGGGGTCAGGTCTCTGTGTAATTCTTTTAAAGTTCCCTACACTTAGTTCTCCAAATCTCTACCAGTGATCAAGCTTGCCTTCTGTAACCTCAAAGGGGACAGTGGGCCAAAGGCTGCCTTCTCTGCTACCTTTTAAGAGCTGTCTTTTTCATAATGTGTGGGATCTTTCATTTGTTCTCTGTATTGGGGCCTTGACTACAATGGAGACAGCACTAAATGCCCCATTTTAACATTTTGTTCTCTGAGCATGCAAATTCGAAGTGATTTTATCTTTCCACTTTTTTTGGCCATTACAGATAATGCTGCTGTGAATGTAAGTGTACAAGTTTCTGTGAGGACATGTTTTCCTTTTTCATGGATATATACCTAGGAGTGGGATTGCTAGGTTGTATGTTAACTCCACGTTTAACCTTTTGAAAGAGCTGTCAGGCTGTGTTCCAAAGTGGCTGCATTATTTTACATTCCCACTAGCCTTGTACAAAGGTTCCAATTTCTCTACACCTTGTCAACCCTTACTATTTGCCTTTTTATTATAGCCATCCTGGTGGATGTGAAGTGGTATCTCATTGAGGTATTGATTTGCACATCCCTAATGACTAATGATGTTGAACCTTTTTTTCATGTGCTTGTTTACATATTGTATACTTTTGTTTATAAATGTCTGTTTTTTGTGTTGTAATTGTTTATATGTTCTAGATACTAATTCTTTATCAGCTATATGATTTGCATTTTTTCTTCCATCCTGTGGGTTGTCTTTTTACCTTGTTGATGTTGTCTTACAAAAGCCAAAAGTTTTTAAATTTTGATGATGTCCAGTTTATCTTGTTTTTCTTTTGTTGCTATGTTTTTGGTGTCATAGCTAAGAAAACTTTGCCTAATCCAAGATCGTGAAGATCTATGCCCTTTTTTTTTTCTTGAGTTTTATAGCTTTAGCTCTTGCATTTAAGTCTATGGCTCATTGTGAGTTAATTTTTGTGTATGGTATAAGGGAAGGATTGAGTTTCATTCCTTTGCAAGTAGATATTCAGTTGTCGCAGCACCAATTTTCACATCTCATTAACTTTATTATTATATAATGTTAGAAACATACAGAAGAATTTATGTGACATCATCTCCCTTATTCTTGTGGGCACATTGTTTTAAAAAGATTTCTTTGTGTGTCTTTTTTATTTTTTGAGGTGTATGGAGGAATCAGGGGATTGCCCAGGTAAACATGTGCTTTCAATCTGTCATGTTTAACTTGTAGTGTCTCGTTCTTAAGGGATTGCAAAGCAAGCAGGAGTGGGGAAGGTGATGATGTAAACCTGTTACATTTATGCAAGTGAACACGTGTTTACATGTGGTCAATCTGCTGGGATTATCTGGTATATCTACTTGCTTAATACTCATTTTTCCTGCTAAACTGAAGTGGCTGTCAGCCACCATCGTCATCCCAGTGTTTGACACTGTGTTGACTAATCAGAAAGGATGGAAGGAGTGGATGGTGTAGCAAAGTCAGAAGAGTTGGTGGGGGTACAGACTATCCGAGAATGTCTTTGGGGAGGAGGAGGAAGAAATCATTTCCCATGAAAATGGGAAAAGATGAGGATGAGTTCAGATACTGATGCAGTTTTATAAACGGGAGCAACAAACTTAGAAGTATCTCCCTCAATCCAGTAGCCAAGAAATATTTCTGTCAGTCCAGTACCAAGAAGGGAACATGAGGGCAACACACAGAGAATGTGGAATCTGGCAAGGCTTGTTGGAAGAGGTTCGCATATGTAGGCTTGGGTTCCCTTGCAGAAGCGGTTTGGAAGGCCCGAGTTGGCTGCTTCCATTTGCTTTTCTCTTTTCTAAAATGTATGGATGTTGTGGATGTGTCAAAAGACCTGTTCAATTTATAAACCTGTTTTCTCTTCTGAATTTAGCTAGTTCTCAACTTCTTCCTAAAGCCTCTTCTGACCATTAAAAAAGTTTTGAAAGGCAAAGCACAGGTTTTTAGAATCAGTCAAAGCTGGTCTCAAACCTCTATTTTTACCACCCACTGTGTGACCTTGAGAATGAGAATGAGAAATTTCTCATTCTTCCTGAGCCTCAGTTTTCTCATCTGTGAAATGAGGACAATAATATTACCTATTCCAAGAGGTTGTCATGTAATTAAATGAATTAATACATACAAAGCTCTTACACATTTTGATGCTTGGCATACAATGCCATGCTCACTTAAAAACCTCATCTCATTTGAATCTCAGAAACACTTTGGATTGTCCTTTTTTAAACCATTTCTTATTTTCAACTTTTGACATTCTCATCTCTCTGTTTCTTTAGCTTTCTTTTTTTTCATCATATAAATATGAATGTAGATGTGTGTGTATGATTGAATCAGATAAAGGTAAAAGAACGGAATTTTTCTTCTTTCTCCTTTTCTTGGCATGGGCCTTAGGAGCTGTGCCTTTAATTATTGACAGATTTGGGTCTGAAATATTATGCTATTGGCAACTATCTCTAGTTATTTTCAAGCGGTGGTAATTATAGCTATATTAATAATTTTTACAGTATATTTAAATTATCTGGAAGTTAATAGTCATTTCTTTGTTTAATAGACATATACAAAAGAATGGGCCGAGGTTTTAAACCACAAAAGTAAGCATGTGGAAGAAGCTGTCAGAGAACTTATATCAATATTTGAGACTATTTATGAAGTTAAGTACGATGGGAAAACAGCAAAACAAGTACCAGGTAATTTTACTACCTATACTGTTGGAATCATGAGCGTTACAGATATGTTCACAAGTAGACACCTTCTGCTTAGCAGGTACCAAAATTCCAGACTCCCAGAAGGGAAGCAAAGCAGGTGTTTGCATGAACTGTTCAGTCACAGTGAGCCCTTTCTGTTAGTTAGAGCAGCGATTTTCAACTGGTGCGCCTCAAGAGTCTTTAAAATGTGCAATACCTGATATTTAGTCAGGGACACTGACCTCTTTCCCTTAGGTTGTCAAATAAAAAAAAATGACAACAGCCAACATAATAATAGCCTTCCAATATGAATGAATTGAAATTATACCTATTTTTTTGGTCAAATTGGTAAAATACATATTTTTTGGTGTACCACAGAATTTTAGTAATTAGTTTATGTATGCCATGATATGAAAAAGGTTGAAAATTGCTCAGTTAGAGAACAGTGGGAACCCTTCTGAACTCCAAGTTCCCAAGTGCCAATCAGGGACAAACCTTGGAACAACCTTGCAAGCAAGCCTTTCCTTGGATAGCAGTTTTAGGTCTGCTGTGTTCTTTCTCTCTCTTTCTCGCTGTCTCTCCCCCCATAGCATTCTAAAAAGTCTGGAGACATGTTTGGTTGTCACACAGCAAGAGGAGGTGCTTCTGGCTTCCAGTGGGTAGAGATCAGGAATGCTGAACATCCCGAATGCTCAGGACAGCCCCCAACAACCAGACTGTCAATAGCACTAATGATGAGAAACTGAGCTTAAACAACTAACCATCGCATGTCTCCTTTAGCTTAGAGGTTTCCCCTTTAGTTTAGTTAGTTTTCCCCAGAAGTGTTAAAACACAATAATATCGGTTCATTAAATTATAAAACTCAAAAAGTACGTAAATATTTTGGAAAGATAGTATGTAAAACCCTCCTTAAATGTTTTTTAATTCTAGATACTAAGACAGAGTCTACTTAAAGAATATATTTCTCAGTGGAATAACGATTCTATTGAGATGGGTGATTTAAATTGCATTCAAGGATAATTCCTGCAGAAACAAATTTAAAATTTTTTAATTAATAACTTTTTAAGAAAGGGTTTTTAAAGAAGTTTTGGACATATATAGTAAACCAAATGCTTAACATTAAATGTATATTTTTTGTCTTTTATCTATAGAACATAGGAAACATGTTGCTTTTGGAAGTGAAGCAGAAGAAGGCGAAAACCCTGATTATGAGACTAATATTGTGACTGAGGTTGCTGTTAATGATAAAGAAGATGAATTTAAAAAGGTATTTATTGTGAAACAACCTTATTGATTTTCTCAGAATTTTGAGCCATAGGATTGCAGATAACCCTGAATGGAGCTTTATTCAGGAGGTTCTACAACCAGCCTACCTGGATGTATAACTAATGTGGATTTATAACAAAATCCAGAAAATATAATTTTCAATTCTGCACAGTAGAACCTGGCAAGATATAGCAGTCTTTACAGTTTTCCCCAACTTCATCAACTGTTGATGTGCTCTTTCAACTACATTTATTTAGTTATCTTCCCCTATTGTAATTGTTCATGTTTTCTTATATGGTAAATGTCACATCTGGGGTTGTAGTGCCAATCTATTTGACTCAGAGTGGAGGACTTTTTTCTCAGTTACTGTGTTTAATAGTGTTACCTATATTACAAGCTGAGATTGATTCACTCAGGGCCCAGGGATCTGCATTTTTAACTAGCACCATGAATAGTCAGGAGACTCTTCCCCAGGAGAGACCCTGAGGGGGCAGACTTTCGCATTTTGTTGAGAAGCGTTGAAATGAAGCTTTCTTTCTCCTTCTTCCAGCCTCAGCCTTCTGGCCATGCATCAGTGCTGAATGCTGCTGCCACATCTGTGCTGATTCCTGCTTTCCCTGCTCCTGTCAGTCTTCTTTAAATTCGTGATACTTATCTTCATTCTTTCTCTATTTTACATTCTTTTACACTCTTGTACACACACTAATACATCCAGTTTGGGAAATAAATGTCACACATTTGTTACTCTTTCACTTCCTTGCTCAGTCTCAAATCTACCTTCCATGTTGCTGTCAGAATGGTCTATCTGATGGAAATGTCTGATCATTTCATACCAGTGCTTTAGCCTGGTAACGCCACTTCTCTTTGTTCACACCTGCTGAGCCTCCCTTCTGGCCCAACTTGACCCAACTCCCCTACCCAGTCCCAGAGGGGCAGGGTGTAGAGTGGAGAGGCATAATATGGGCAGAGACTGGCCTCGGATGTATAAGCAAGATGTGGTGGCCAGGCCCATGTCCAGGCTCAGTACTTGTCCTGCACTCTGACCCGTACACTTGCTACTTCTCAGCAGGCAAAGAGGGGCTTGGAGAGAGGGGCAAACTATGGTCCTGAGACGTGCAAATTTCATGCCATATACTTCGGCATTGTACATTTTAAAATATGTTTATCTACCAAGCTGCGTATTTTGAGGATGGGGACTAAATATCCTTTTATGCCTATACCATTGAGCACTGAGAAGTGCACCACGCTTAAGTGCTTAAGTTTTGTTGAGCAAATTACTGAGTATTGAGCAAACTATGATTATTTTGAATGAGCCACTTTTGAGTTTTGGCTTTTCAGTGAATCCTTGTGGTTTTCTAGGGCACTTATAAAAGCAAACTTTTCATTATTGTTTTAAAAAATAAGCAAGTAATTTAGAGTTGAACTTACTTCTATAATGTAGTTGAAATTGTATAGTCCATTATTTTTCATCTTTCACATGACACTTCTAATATTCTTGTTTAGTGTATGTTTGAATTTTTTAATATTTTTTTTGTACCAAATGTAATACAATTTCTTATTACAGGAATGTAAAGAGGTCTATGCTTTCTTCTCTCATCAATTACTAGACAGTCTTCAAAAAGCTACACGTTTATCTTTGGACACAATGAAAAGAAGAATATTTGTTGCAAGGCAAGTTGAAAATATGCTAAACATGTCTGGTAATACTGTTATAACAATGCTAATAAGAGTACTTTTTATTACCTTAAAAATTATAAAATTTAAAATATAATATTGATGAAAAGACTGTATGAAAACATAAAGGTAATATTGCAAGAACAGTGATCAAATGAACAACCAAGTTCTTAGCAGCCAGGACAAGATGAGGAACACTGAACATGTCCAGTCCCCTTAACGATCCTCTCCCGCTCACCCAAAGGTAACTACTATCCTGAACTTGATGTTTATCATTGTCCTGGTTTTCCTTAGAGTTTACCATGTATTTGTATCCCTCGTCAATGTATCATTTAATTTTGCCTGTTTTGGATTGTACTCAGCATTATGTTTTTTTAGATTAACCTATGTTGATATCATTTATTTTGACTTCTATATAGTTGGAGCATGCACAGTTTGTTTTTCTGTTCTACTGGTGATGGTCATTTGGACTGTTTCCATTTGGGCTATTTTGAATAAAACCTCTTTAAACATTCTTGTACCTTTCCCCTGCTGCACCTCCTGAGAGTATAATGGCTGAACCCTAGGGTGTATGCACTCCTTACTTTTCCAGGCAATGCCTAGCTTGAGAGTCCCATTGCTCCTCATCCTCACACACAGTTGGTGTTGTCAATTTAAAAAATCTTGCCAGCATAGGGGGTGTGAAATGGCATTTCTCTGGAATTTCAGTTATCATTTTTCTGGTTACTAATGAGGTTGAACACATTTTTATGTTTATGAGCCATTTGTGTTCTCCCTTAAAATATGAGTTTTCCTACCCTTCCCTTCTCACTGCCTTGTCTTCTCATCCTCCTCCTTCTCTCTCTCTGTTTTTCTGTTGGGTTGGATTTATTTATCAGTTCTCTCAATATATTACTTTGTTGATGATAATATAGCAAATATCTTTTCTCAATTGTGCCCATCTTTTCATTCTCTTCATGGTATCCTTTGCTGGCTTTCAAAATATTCAAGCTATTCAAGTTTATCTATCTGTTCTTTAAAATACTCATTTATCAATCTTTTCTTTAGTAATATGTGATTTTTTATGTCTTTTAAAAAATGTATTTCCCTACTTCATAATGTTTTCTAAAAGTTTTATAGTTTTATCTTTTATATTTAGTGATTTAGTTCACATGGTATTGATTTTTGTATTTAGTGTGAGGTAGGAAACTAGTATATATTTTTTCCATATAGTTAATTAACCAAGCAAAAGTTGTTGAACATTATTTTTTCTTTTGGGAGGATTATTTAGATTACATTGTAGCTATACATAAATTTGGAGACAATTTGCGGCCTTACAGTATTGAGTCTTCCATCCAGAGTTATGGATTACAAGAATCATGGATTTGTCTTTAATATTTTTCAGTGAGGTTCTATAACTTTCATTGTAAAAGTCTTGCAAATTTTTGTCAGATTAACTCCTTAGATTTTCATTGCTGAATCTCCCTGTGTGACTGTAAACTTGTCAAATTTTCCTCATTTTAGTCAGTTCTCGTTTTATATATTTTAAGGCTATACCATTAGGTATATACAAGGCCATAGTAAGTTAGATATGCTTAGAGCAATGTTCCTTTTATTTTTGTTTGGTGAACCTCTTTATGCATATTAATCCTGATTCATCATATTCTTTTTAGTCTATCATCAATTTTACTTTCCTAGCTTTTTGTGTGTGTATATTTTTTATCTGTTCATTTAACTTTTACTGAGCAGTTCTTGTTTCACTTCTTACAATTATCATATACCTGATTGTTTTCATTCAAACTGATTTTCTCAGTCTTTTAAAAGTAGAGTTTAGTCTGTTTACATTTACTGTGATTTTTTAATACAGTTCAGATAATATTTTATGACATTTTATTTTGATGCGTGAGGGATAAATTCTCTTATTCTTCATTTTAAATCTAAAAATGCCCTTTTTGCTTTCCTACTTTCATGACAAGTTTGGCTAGATAAAAATCTTTTAGTTTTTCTCCCAGCATTTTTAAAATACTTCTTCACTTTTTTTCTGATCTGTTTCTTGCTGATGAGAAGTCTGCAGTAAGTCTAAAGGAAGATTGTTTTTTATCCTTGATGTTCTGCAGTTCTTTTCCCCTGTGAGGAGTTGTCTTTATTTAGTCCTGTTTTCTTAGAGTGTACTTTCTATTTGAGTGCTTGTAGTGTTCCTTAATCCTGGAAAATCCCCTGCTACTTCCTCTTCAGTTATTACTTTTGGGACCTTCTCTTCTTATGAAACTCTTACTAGCTGAACATCGAATGGATTGACCATGCAATTTTTTCTTTCAACTAGGACACTCTTTTTAGTGAAGAGCACAGTTCAGATGAAGTGTCAGGACGGACTTAACCCAGAACTGTCCTGGGCACAATGGATGTGTGATCATCTCAAATGTTGGGGCCTCTCTTCCCGATATCCTAAGTACTCTGTCACATATTTTGTCTTTTTGCATTTCTGGGCTACATTATGGGCAAGTGTCCCTGTATCTAATATAAGGAGATTTCTCTATTGCATCTTAAATCTTTCAATTAATAATTTTCCTTATCTTCTGCTATATCATTTCTGCCTTTTTAGTTTAATGATTCTTTATTTTTATTTTTTGGAAGATAGTCTTCATTTATATCTTTGAACATTGTCATTACATTTATTTTAGAGTTTGTCATACTTCTCTACATTGAATTTTTTCTGGAGTGAGTTTCTGGTTCAATTATTGATATTTTAGTTCTCTTTCTTACTGTTAGGTATAGCCATGCTTATTGGGATTTTAATTTCTAAGTCCTTTGGCCCAGAGACTTTTTTGTTTTTGAGTGTGTGTCTTTCTTTCCCTCTCTCCCTATCTAGGAATTTCACTCTTGCCTTCACATCACCCTTGGAACCCTGAATACAGAGCCTGGTTTTATTGGTTCACAATTCCTGCCCCGTGAAGAGATACCAGGATATGGCAGGTTCAGCAGGGGGGCAGACAGTCGGGGAGGATGTTGCTTTGCTTCTGTCAGCCCAGGCCCTCATCTTCTGGAAAAACTATAGCCACAGGCAGTAGTTAGTATTTATAAATGGAAGCGTAGTTCTCCAGTAATGATAGCTTTTCTTGCTTGGGAAGTTTACATTTATTATAATTTTGTCTGGAATGGGGACAGAGGGCTAGGCAGAGGGAGATAACCAAACTGATTTGCAGCTCTGATCTGCGTCCTTCACTGCCTGCACTTGTGTTTGTATATCTATACTTATATCAGAGCATGAGTGATATTGTTTAAAAAAGAAGTTTTTGGAAAGCTTTGACCTAAAACGTCCTGTTTAATCTTACAAAAAAGTATTTATAAAAAAATTTACAGGGTCCAGCAGAAGTAATGTCTGCTTGAGTGTGGCTGGTAGGGTAATAATGTGAGTGTAATAATTTATAGTTTTAATTTAAACATTTCAACTAAAATGTCATATGGTGTGCTTGAGTGTGATATTGTTATGTTACAAAATTACATGCTTATGATTTTGTAATAAAAGATTTTGTAATTAAAAGGGGTATTATTTGTGCTGGACCCTGTAAGAACATATATGCTTTTTATTGGTGATCTTTTTTCCCAGCCCCATAACAGGTGTTCAAAAAAGAATGCTTTTTGTAAACATTAATCACAAAGAGAGAACATTAAAATACTAGAAAATGTATATGAGACTTAATATTTTACTTCTAAGAATATTAAATCACTGTTTTCTTAGTTCTTTGAAATTTATAGTTTCATTATAAATAATATTCTCTTCACGTAATTCAGTGTTTTGAAAATGGCCTTTGTTTTTTAGAATTGAGTGTTGTAGCATAGCAAGCTATTTATGAAATTATAGGTTAAGGTTTATCAGCTAAATTTCCATCTTATTACAGCCTTTATGGACGAAAGCCGTCAGAAGATGTTATTTCCTTTATAAAAACTGAAGTACATCTTGCGATTCCTAATGTGGCAAGTATTATTAAATAGTCAAGTTAACACAATGATATTTTGGTAAGGTATTTAAAAAGTATGTAGCATTAGAACTGAGCCTTCATTGATGGTAACTACTTGGTCCTATGTAGTTTTTATTTCATCTCATTATTTACAAAAATCAAAATATTATGATTAATCTTATTAAAATTGCTCTGCGTAGCTCCTGGAGTACTGAAGTTTGGTGTAACAGTTGAGTAAAGCATCTGTTCAGCCATCAATTAGCAAGTATTCTAAAATCTTGCTTTTTCTTACCTTAAACATTAAATCATCTAAATAAGACCATTTCAGAAGTCAAAATCTCTACCCCAAACTCTTGACTGTGAGGCAGCCCATTTAGGATGCAGAATAGAAAGAGAGAAGGAGCCTATGCCCTGAGTACCATGGAACCCTGTGCCTTCTCATGGCTCTCATCTCTACTACCCCAGCTGCATATTGGTATCTGGAACCCAAAGCCACTCAGGATGACTGAGGTGCATTCTGTGAGAGGCCAGAGAATTATGTCAGGCAGGGTGCATCTGTGACTCACCTAACACCACATCTACACAGTTTGGCCTCCTGGAGAATGGCTCCTTTTGCTTAGTTGGCACAGTTCGGACAACTGAGGTCAGACTCTTGGCAGCACAGTTTTTTCAGTTATTTGCTTTGCGGACATCCAACACACTCGTCCACAATGTCTGGCTGCATCCAGCCACCCTCACAAGGAAAGAATGACAAGTACTGTTTGGCCTTCTTGCCTGTGGGAACTGGTAGAATGGGAAAACTTCAAGTAGATGAAGTCTTCGTGCAGTCTGCATTCCCCTCACCTCCTCTCCTGAAAGCAGCACCTGAGCCATATATAGCCTGAGGCTTTTCCCACTGAGGGGCAGACTGTGGGAGTGGTTAGAATCAGAGGGATGGAATGTACGTGCCAGCTGAACCAGAAACTTGTTTCTTCTTTCCACAGGTGATGGTTCCTAGTTTGGATGACATTCAACAAGCCATTAACCGTATGATCCAGTTAACCCTGGAGGTCAGCAGAGGCGTGGCTCACTGGGGGCAACAACCAACTCGTCACATCAAGCCCCCCATCACCAGTGCCAGCCGTACCACTACTGAACCGACCTATCCAAGCACAGGAAAACAGTTGAAGAAGGAAGAAAGTAAGAATGTTAAAACAAATCTCAGATCAATAGAATCTTAGAATTACAACAATTAATAAGTGCTCTCTCTGATTCTTCCTGGGTATGACAGCAATATAAATATTTTTAAAAGTCATTTTATATGTTTATTTGTTAAGTTTTGCATTTAAAAAACTAGTGTTCTCCATCCTCCATCTTAAACATAATGTGCAGACATTTATTTCCTGATTTTGGTCATGAGTGAATAGGGATTTTTATCATGGTTCTACTATCATAATTTTAGACTCAAAGTTAAAAATGAAAACAAGAGCATAGTATTTGGTGTCATAGACATAGTTTGCTAGAATGTGGTGCTTGGACGGTCTGGGTCCTGTGTTCCTTGTA
Organism: Pteronotus mesoamericanus; assembly: GCF_021234165.1. Lineage (NCBI taxonomy): Eukaryota > Metazoa > Chordata > Mammalia > Chiroptera > Mormoopidae > Pteronotus > Pteronotus mesoamericanus. The sequence continues at coordinate 8,702,403 of NW_026555085.1, forward strand.
CATAAAGTACATATAAGCTATTCCCTTAAGTAATTACCAGCATGATGTGGCACTGACACAAAATTCCAGGGATGTTTTTGGACACTGTCTTGTACAGGAAGTCAAACAGCTACTACTAGTAATTCTCCTCCTCCTCCTCATTCTTCTTTTTCTTTCTCTTCTTTTTTTTCTTTGTTGTTCTGCCACATTTTAAAATTTTTATTTACTTTTGATGAAAATGTTATATATTTACAGTGTGCAACATATTTTGAGATATATATACATTGTGAAATGATTACCACAATCAAAGTAATCAGCATATTCATCCTCTCCCAAAATTACCATCTTTTTGTGTGTGTGTGGTGAAAACACTTGAAATCCATTCTCTTAGCAAATTTCAAGAATACAATACACTATTATTTATTATAGTAACTATGCTACATTAGGTCTCCAGAACTTATTCATCTTATAATTGAAAGTTTGTATTTTTTGATCAGTATTTCCCCTTTTCCTCCAGCCCTCAGACCCTGGTAGCCTCTATTCTATTCTGTTACTATGAGTTTGAGTTTTTTACAATGAAATATTATTCAGTCTTAAAAAGGAGGAAGCCTGCCTTTGGTGACAACATGGATGAATCCAGAGGACATTATGCTAAGTGAAATAAGCCAGGCACAGAAGAAGAATATTGTATAATTTCATTTATATGTGGAATCTAAAAAAAAAAGTCAAATAATTTTTCTGAAACCATACCACTTCCATTGGTTAACCAGGGAAACACAAATTAAAAATAAAGTCCCATATAAGTTACCTGAACAAGTGTACCAGACCCCCATGTGACCTTTCTGTGTTACATAAACACTACTCTCTCAACTTACCTCTATAGTCTCATGAGGTATCCCCTATAACCAGCCAGTGGAGGACGAAAATAATCTCAGGCCTGGTCTGCGATGACTTGGCTTGATGTTTTGGTGTCAGGTGAAAATGGACTTTGCACTACCGTCTACTCAGGAGTGGCCCTTAAGGATTGTGAGAGGGGGTGTTTCCCCTCCTGGGCAGAGCTTCAAGATACATATTTTTCTGAAGAAGGAAGAAATGATTTGAAGTAAAGATATACATGGACTCTTGGAAAGTGATGAATGGCTGGACTCGTGTGGGAACTAGAAGGAGCAATATTGGAAAATTAGAGCAAGGTGGCTGGAGAAAAAGCATGTGGATGGGTCTGTGTATATACAAACCTGATGACTTTGAGCCGAGATGGAAGCATAGGTAGATACACTTTGCCCTCTTGCACAACCAGAAGAAGGACAACAAATTTAAAAATAAAAAATAACCAGAACTGCCAGAAAATAGAACTGTATGGAAGTCTGACAACCAAGGAATTAAAGAAGAAACTTTAATCGAGATGTGTAGGAGGGAAAGAGACAGGTACCCTGGGCAGAGAGGATGTGTGGCAAGGCAGTGGCTGGAGGACCAGAGGTCACATATTTGCATGCAGATAAACTGGGAGGAACAGCTGGGGAGCGAGACAGACTGTGTAACCCAGGAGTCCAGTGCAGAAAAAGAAAGCCTCAGAACCCTTGGCTGTAAAAACTGGTGGGGAATACAGCAGTGGGAGAAACTCGCAGCCTCACAGTTTGTTGGAGAATTCATTGGAGGGACCCACAGTGTCCTAGAATGTACACAAATCTGCCCACCTGGGAACCAACACCATAAGGGCCCAATCTGCTTATGGGTAGTAGGGGAAGAGACCGAAAGCTGGCTGAGAGCCCCACAAGCAGCATTATTCCCTCTTGGACCCTTCTCCCACATACAGTGTCCCAATGGAGCGAACTGGCTGCCCTGCCTTGGTGAATACCTAAGGCTCTGCCCCTTACAACGTAACAGATGCACTGAAACAAAGAATGTGGCCCAAATGAAAGAACAGATCAAAACTCCAGAAATAGAACTAACCGAAACACTGGTAATCACGATGCTCACAGAAATGGTGGAGTATGGTTGCAAAATGGAGGAAAAAATGAAGGCTATGCAAAGTGAAATAAGGGAAATATACAGAGAACCAACAGTAAAGGGAAAGAAACCAGGACTCAAATAGGTGATTTGGAGCAAAAGGAAGATATAAACATTCAACCAGAACAGAATGAAGAAACAAGAATTTAAAAAAGTTAGGAGAGGCTTAGGAACCTTGGGGACAACTTTAAACATTCCAACATATGAATCATAGGGGTGCCAGAAGGAGAAAAGGAAGAGCAAGAAATTGAAAACTTATATGAAAAAATAATGAAGGAGAACTTCCCCAACCTGGCAAAGTCAACAGACTTCCATAAAGTACAGGAAGCTCAGAGAGTCCCAAAGAAGTTGGACCCAAGGAAGCACACACCAAGACACATCATAATTCCATTACCCAAGATTCAAGATAAGGAATCTTAAAAGCAGCAAGAGAAAAGAACACAGTTACCTACAAAGGAATGTCCATAAAACCATCAGCTGATTTCTCAAAAGAAACCTTATAGCAAGAAGGGGCTGGAAAGAAGTATTCAAAGTCATGAAAGGGAAGGACCTACATCTAAGATTACTCTATCTAGGAAAGCTGTCATTTAGAGTGGAAGGGCAGATAAAGTGCTTCCCAGATAAATTAAAGCCAAAGGAGTTCATCATCACCAAGCCCTTACTATATGAAATGTTAAAGGGACTTATCTAAGAAAAAGGAGATTAAAAACTATGAACACTAAAATGACAACAAACTCAAAATTATCAACAACTGAACCTAAAAAAACCAAAAACAAACTAAACAAACAACTAGAACAGGAACAGAACCACAGAAATGGAGATCAAAGGGGAGGGGGAGGGGAGAATAGGGGAAAAGGTACAGGGAATAAGAAATATCAATGGTAGGTATAAAATATGCAGGGGGAGGTTAGGAATCATATAGAAAATGGAGAAGCCAAAGAACTTATATGTACGACCCATGGACATGAACTACGTTGGGGGAATGCTGGTTGCAGACAGGGTGCAGGGCGGAGGGGAATAAAGGGGAGAAAAAAATGGGACAACTGTAATAGCATAATCAATAAAATGTGTATTAAAAAAACAAACAAACCTAGTGATGGGCTTGGAATGAGTTCAGATAAGAGGACTAGAATCCAAATGTCTTACTTTTAGTCCAATGTTTCTCCATTATTATGGCAGGCTAAATGTAAAGCTAAAAACTACTAGGTGCAAGAATTTTTGGATTCATCAACAACCTTGCAAATAACTGTATTCTCTGCCGTATTATCAACTAAGTAGAATAAAGGAATTTTTAGATGTTGAATGTGTTTAAAAATTTACCCCAATGCACCCTTTTCCACAGTTACTGAAAGTTGTACCCTTTCAAAATGAGAAACTAAAATAAGAAAGAAGACATGGGATATAGGAAACAGGAGTGAAATACAGAGAGATGAAGGGAATTCCGAGGTGAATGATAAAGGATGAGTAAACAATAACAATAGTATTCTAAGTTTAGAGGGCCACCAATATAACTGGACAGTTTTCATTGCTCTCACCAAGATGCCTGGTGCCATTGTACTGTGTTTTAACTTGAAGACTGAATGCCTGGGTGAAACTGGTCAATCTTTTTGTCTGTGCTTGGTTGCTTTCACCATGTGCTGGTGAAGCTGCTGCTCTGCTCTCATTGCCCTAGGTCAGCCGAAGAAATTTACTTCACTGTTTGAAGGGTTTTGCTTTGACCTGCATTTGAGAACTGGAGGGAAAGTATGGTGATCTATGAGAATATGAATTAGCCCACTATCCTGACTGTATTCCTGCTGGACACCCATTACTTGGCTTATAAACACAGCCCTCCCAGATGCCTTGTCTGATAAGTCTGATAAGACTTATATGATCTATATAGGACTCGCTTATGATCCGGCCCCATGGCTTCCCCCAAAAAGGGCTTTTGTAAACTTGTAGAAAGCCAAAGCAAGTCTAAACCCAGAGACTAGCTACTTTTCTCTTTGGAGCCTTCATCTAACATGAGCAATTAATGCTTTTCTTTCACAGCTATGTTTGCCCATATGGCTCAGTTTTTTAAAAAAATTAAACATATTGTTTAGAGATAGGGCATTGGTTTTTCTTCAAGTTTATCTTCAAAGGAAATTCAGGATAATGGTTACCCTTGGGGTAAGGGAATGTGATTGGAGAGTGGCCTAGAGAAGATTCCTAATATCTTGGCATTCTCTTCTTAACCTTAGTGCTGAGTACATTGAAATTCTGTTTTTCTTCTTCAATATATGTTTTATATGCTTTTAGTTCTTTAATAAATGTATTATACTCATAGTATGTGCTTCTGTATATATCGTACATTTTACTCACCCACACATACTCTCTAGCAAACTAGAAATATGAGGGACTTTCTGATAATGCTATCCATGGAAAAATTTAGAACATTTCTTTTCCATTAAAATGAATAAACAAAGAAGTCTGCTATTATCACTTTTATTTAATATTTTACTGGAGATCTTCACTATGAAGTCAGACAATACAAATTAAAATAATAATTGGAAAAGAAGCCTAAGAATGTTTTTACTTAAAGGTAATGCATAGAAAATTCAAGGAATCTGTAAACAACTATAATAACTAAAAAGTTCAGTAATATATATGTATAAAGACCAATATACAAAATAAAGAGTGTTTCTGTAATGGTCAATAACTCACTTGAAATCTAATAAAATTATGTGAATTATATCTCAGTAAATCTGGAATAATGTAAAAGGTAAAATAGATTTTCAATAGCCACAGAACCACGAAGTACTTTATAAATAAATGTAAAAAATATTTTCACACCATTTTTGGGGAAAATGATTACTTAAGGACATGGAAGACTAGAATAAATTTATAACATGAAGAAGTCACTTCATTAATTAACTTAAAAATTCAATACAATTCCAGTCACATTACAGCAGAATTTTTCCTATAATTTCTTGATAAAATTTTAATGATTTATTGTAACATTATATGAAAGTACAAGGAATCAAAAACCTGTGAAGAGAGAAACAAGGTAGGGTAGACTGCCAAATACCAAGGGGTATTATAAAGTCAGACTAATTTAGACAGCCTTTTAATGGTCCAAGAATTGATAACAGATCAGTAGAACAGGACAGAAGCAGCAGAAACATATATATGAAAATTAGCCTGCTCTGCCACCAACGCTTGGACCCTGAGAGAGGTTCACCAAGTGGGAATGACTGATTCCAGAAGCCGGGAACCCACACCTCCAACCCAGATATGTAGAGCAAGAGCTCCATTGTTCTGGCCTATAGTGGTGGCCCGGATATATCCTGCATCCTCATGTGGGTGAAGGAGCAAGGCTATTATGTCTTCGCCTACCTGGCTAATATCAGCCAGAAGGAAGACTTCGAGGAAGCCAGGAAGAAGGCTCTGAAGCTCTGGGCCAAAAAGGTGTTCATCGAGGACGTCAGCAAGGAGGTCGTGGAGGAGTTCTTCTGGCCCACCATCTAGTCCAGCGCCCTGTATGAGGACTGCTACCTCCTGGGCACCTCTCTGGCCAGGCCCTGCATTGCCCTCAAACAAGTGGAGATCGCCCAGTAGGAGGAGGTCAAGTATGTGTCCTACAGTGCCACAGGAGAGGGGACTGACGAGGTCTGGTTTGAGCTCACCTGCCACTCACTGGCTCCCCAGATTAAGATCATCGCCCCCTGGAGGATGCCTGAGTTCTACAGCCGGTTCCAGGCTGCAACGACCTGGAGTACGCAAAACAACATGGAATCCCCATCCCCCAAGAGCCCGTGGAGCATGGACGAGAACCTTATGTACATCAGCTATGAGGCTAGAATCCTGGAGAACTGCAAGAACCATGCACCTCCCTGCCTCTACACAAAGACTCAGGACCTGGCCAAAGGTCCCAACAGTCCTGACATCTTGGAGATTGAGTTCAAGAAAGGTGTCCCCGTGAAGGTGACCAGTGTCAAGGATGGCACCATCCACCACACGTCCTTAGAGCTCTTCACTTACGTTAATGAAGTTCCTGGCAAGCATGGCGTGGGTCACATCGACATCCTGGAGAACCGCTTCATCGGGATGAAGTCTCAAGGTACCTACGAGACCCCAGCAAGGACAGTTCTTTACCACGCTCATTTAGACATCAAGATCAGAAACAAGTCAAGAATGCTGACACTCATCACATCTATTCAACATTATACTGGAGGTTCTGTCCAATGAGTTAAGAGAAGGAAAGAAATTAGAGATAACAGATTGGAAAGAAAGAAGTAAAACTATTAGCAGATGATGATCTTGTAAAAGCATCCTCAGGAATACACACACATGCACACACACAAAAACTACTAGAATTAATAAACCAACAAGTTTGTAGGATACAAGATTAATATACAGAAATCACTTATATTTCTAAATACTGAACAATCTGCAAATGAAATTAAGAAAACTATTTATAGTAATATTACAAAGAATAAAATAAATTTGTCAGAAGAAGTGTAAAGTCTGTACAATGGAAACCATAAAACGTTGCTGAGAGATAACATCATGGAGAGAAATACCATGGTTAAGGATTAGAAGTCTCAACGTTAAGATGTCAATTCTCCCCAAATTGATCTATAGATACAATGAAATCTCTATCAAAATCCAAGAAGGCTGTTTTGCATAAATTGACAAATTGCTCCTAAAATTTTAGTACGGAATAGGGAAATTCAGACCGTAATAATCAAAACAATTTTGAAAAAGAATAAAGCTGGAGGACTTGTACTACTTGATTTTGAAACTTGCTCCACTAGAGCATTCAGAACAATGTGGTGCTGTCTTATGAACAGATACATAGATCAATGGGACAGAATAGAGAATTCAAAAATAAATTCTTAGTGTCACTTGACTTTCTGCAAAGATATAGTCAATTCAGTGTGGTTGTGGAGAGTATTTTCAACAAATAGTGGTAGAACAATTGGTTATATGTGTACAAAAAAATGAAGTTGGGCTCCTTTTTACACTATACATAAAAATTAACTCAAAGTGTTTCTGCCCTGGCTGGCATGGCTCAGTGGATTGAGTGCCAGCCTGTGAACCAGAAGGTCACTGGTTCAATTCCTTATCAGGGCACATGCCTGGGTTGCAGGCCAGGTTCCCCAGTGGGGAGTACATGAGAGGGAACCACATGTTGATGTTTTCTCTCCCTCTATTTCCCTCTCTCTAAAAAATAAATTTTTGAAAAAAATTAACTCAAAGTGTTTCAGGATTCTTAGGGTATAATCCCAGCAGTTGAACTGCCAGGTCAAAAGGCAGTTCCAGTTTTAGTGTTTTGAGAAAATTCCATACAGTATTCCACAGGGGTTGCACCAGTCTGCATTCCCACCAGCAGTGCACTAGAGTTCCTGTTTCTCCACATGCACTCCAGCACTTGTTGAAAAAATGAGGACAACTTTCACCAAAAAACAATTAATTAAAAAAAACTTTAAAAAAGAAAAAATATTAACTCAAAGTGAATTATAGAAGAACTAATGTTACCGGACAAATGGACCCGTGGAGGGTGTTGCCCAGATGCTATTACTGAAACAACGACCCCCCCCCACCCCTTTTCTGGGGTCCCACGGTTGTGGGTCCTTTACCCGCCGCCCTTGGAATTATGGCTCTGAATGGCAGAGTTTGGTGAAAAGGAAAGGAACTATTTATTCAAAAGTTATACAGGTTTGATTAATGGCTAAATGTCGCCCTTAAACCTCAAAAATCCCTTCAAAACAATCACCAGCACACACAGTCCTGCCTTCCTCCCTTTGCCCAGTAAGGCCAGTCAGGCCTGTCATGGGTACTGTCCTTCGGAAGAAAAAGAACAGAAGTCTGCGGCTCAGCTAGGCAAGCCTCCTACTGTTCCCAGTACCATCCGCTGTGTCTCCACGATCTCCAGCTCTTAATCCAAACCATGTGGCACCTTCTCATGGCCCACTAGCAAGAGTCCTTTCTCCCCTCTTTCTTCCTGCTTGGTCTTCACATTGTTCCCCAGAATCTGTGTCCCTTTGTCTCTCCCTCAGGCCCCAGTCTCTCGTTCCTCTCTCAGTTACATTCTGTATTAAGTCTTTCAAACCTTCATGATTAGCCTTGGTGATATGCAAAATAACCCTCTTTGCATATAAGGAATGAAGCTGTCCTGTTATTCACATGTAAAATGACTCTCAATGGCCTTGCTCCTGGTCTCATCTTCCATGGCGGCCCGCCCTGGGGTGGAGAGAATATATTTTTCTTGGACACCCCAATCTCTAGACCCCATCACAAATACCCTTTGAAGGGACCCTGGATGTGCCCCGTTACACTAAAACTATAAAAAATAAGTTATGTTTTTTAAACTTATAAAAAATAAAACATCAGAGAAAATTTTTGTGGTTTGGGGTTACATAATGATTTTTTTAGATAGGACAGCAAAAGCATGATCCATAAAAGAAAAAGAATGGTAATTTTAACTTCATTCAAATTAAAAATCTTCGCTTTTCAAAAGACACCATTAGATAAATTAAAAAGAGAAGCCACCTAATCAACAAAACAACCAAGCAAGCAAAATATAACCAGAGACATTGAAAAAAAAGAACTGCCAGTAACCAGAGGGGAGAAGGGAGAGGGATAACGGGAAAATTGGGAAGGTTGTTCAAGGAACAGTTACAAAGGACACGTGGACAAAGCCGAAGGAGATAAGATCAGGGTGGGAGGTGGGGATGGGTGGAGTGGAGGGAAGTGTTAGGGGGAATATGGAGACAACTGTTCTTGAACAACAATTAAAAAAAATAGAAAAACCACAGATTGGGAGAAAATGTTTGCAAATCACATGTCTGATAAAGTACTTGTGTTCAGAATATAAAAAAAACTCTTACAACTCAATATTAAGATACTTCCCCAACCCAAATGGACAAAAGATGAGACAGTTGAACAAAGAAGAAATATGAATGCCTAATAAACATGAAAACATGCTCAGTAGCCTTAGTTATTAGGAAAATGCAAATTTAATAAACCATGACGAGATACCACTACACACCAATTAGAATGGCTAAAATAAAAAAGTGATAATCGACAATACTGATTGTCGACATAGGACTTGGAACTCTGATGCATTGTTGATAGGTATGTAAAAAGGTACACCACGTTGGAACCAGGTGGACACTTCCTTAAAAAGTTAAACAAATCTTTACCATTTGTCTGTGCAACTTCACCCCCAGGAGTTTATCTAAGAGCAATGAAATCATATGTTCATGTAAGGACTTGTATGTGAATGTTCATAGCTGCATTATTTGTAATAGCCCCAAAGTGCTAGCAACCTAGATGTCCAAAATTGGTGAGTGGATAAACGAAGTGTGGTATATTGACACAATGGAATACTTCCATGCAGTAAAAGGGATAGAACTACCCAGACATGCAACATTAGTTAGTTAATTAGTTAATTAACTTAATTAAACCTATTCCCTATCATTTTCTTTTGCTTTGATTTTGATTAAATATGAGATGAAAGAGCAAATGAGTGACTGGCCTTAGGAGAGATACTACTCAGCGTCAGCTAATTGTTGCCATGAAGGAATGTGGGCACTGTACTACCAAGAAAGAAGCTGAAATCTGGAATTTTATGTGAAATCACATGATTTTCAATTGTTTATAACTTATAAAAAGTAAGGCAGTGTTTGCGCCAAACAACAGTATCTGTATGGTCTCTGATGAAAAATACTTGAGGATTTCCATCAAGGCTGTGATAACCAGATTTTGGCAAGAGGTTTTTTTTTTTTTAAGGTTTTATTTATTCATTTTTAGAGAGGAGAAGGGAGGGAGAAAGACAGGGAGAAAAACATCACTGTGTGGTTGCCTCTCGCATGCTCCCTACCCTGGTCCACAACCCAGGTATGTGCCCTAGACTGGGAATTGAACCGGCGACCCTTTGGTTGGCAGTCTGGTGCTCAGACCCCTGAGCCACACCAGCCAGGCCAGGCAAATAATGTTTATAGTGGTGGTTAATAGTGACTGGATGATCTCTTGTATTCCCACATGCCTAGCTGAAGACAAACATGTATTGTCTCCTTTCATTCTTGCAAGTATCTCTCTGAAAATTAAATAACTGGCATAAGGTTCTATGTGTTGCCTCCCCTTTAACCACCATGCTATTTTGGAAGGTAGCAATTTCAACTCTGAACTTTCCTTGGAGGATGTTAAAAAAATTTTGGGGGGGGGTGTCTTTCATTTGTCTCCTCTGAATAACACAGGTTTTCACATTAAAGAAATCTAAACCACAATAGGTTAATAAGACACAATAGTTTAGTCAGAATAAGTGAAGATAACAAGAGAATAGTTCTTAATTACTTAGAGGGAGAGTCTTTAAAAATACAGCTTGAAAAAGTATAAATATTAAAATTGATATAATATTTAAAGTTGAATGTCGATGTTATCTATATTTAAAAACATCTGTTTTCAGGATCTTTTGAAGAAATAATTCCTGCAAGGAAGCTGAAGAATTTTTATCCAGGTGTAGCTGAACACAAGGATATTTCCAAGCTGGTCCTCCTCCTTTCTTCCTCTGTGAATTCTCTAAGGAAAGTGGCTCATGAGGCCCTGCAGGACTTCCAGAAATACAAGACGCTCTGGACAGAGGATCGAGATGTGAAAGTGAAGGTGTATTTCTGCTACTTGTGATGCAGTTTGGGTTTGAATTGTTTATGTCTAATGTGTGTGGGAACACCAAGAAAGTATCAGTGACAATGACAGGAACTCATGAGCGAGGTCAAGAATCTATAAATGCCCAGCATGTAACACATTATATTGTGTGTTATTCTCACATTGACCCTGAGCTAATTGATAATAATGAGGCTCAGGCAGATTTTGTTTTATTTGCTTCAACAACTGAGTACTGGTTTTGTTCCAGACTGCCCAGAGGCTAGGTATTCAGGGCATGGCACACTTAAAAAGACTCAGCTGTATTTTTGTTTAGACTTAAGGAAACTTCAGAACTCTGAACAGCCATTCCTATGATTTTGTGAAATTCCCTCACATAGCCCCTCTTCCAAAGCTAACAACTCATCCCTTTCCTTACCAAGGCCCTGGTCTGATAGCACATACAAGTGGAAAAGTATATAAGCAAGTACAATTTTCTAATGTAATTACAATAAGTGTAAGATTTGTATTGTCAAAAGCTAAAGAAAACATTGTTTCTTTACTGCAGGAGTTTTTGGCTAACAACCCCTCTCTGACCGAAATCAGATCAGAAATTCTGCGCTATGCTACTTTTGAACAGGAGATTGATGAGTTGAAGCCTATTATCATTGTAGGAGCACTTGAATTGCATACAGGTATTTTAAAAATAATATACAAACTATCTGTATTTTTACATGAAATGTTACTTTATTTAGAAAGCAGTCATTAAGCTAACTTGGTACAATAATATAAATATTAAATATTTCTGGACCACTAATATTGTTCATGTATGTTGTATATACATATGTAAAATATGTATTTTATATAGTATGTATTTTTATATATATTATACCAGTGTGGCTTAATGTACACTTAGTATGCTGCACAGTTCCTCAGTTGGCTGTTAAACAACTATAAATACAGAGGAGGTGTGGTGTACCTGAGATACAGGAATCAGACAGTTTGAGGTCTCCTGAGAAATTAATCCATTTGGGATTAGAGTATCAAAGGATGATGAGACAAGCATTTAATGTCTGAAATAAAATGCTCAAGCTGACTTTATTGCTTATTGCAGTGAGGGAGAACTATGCTGGTCAGGCACAGTGCTCCAGCAGAGCAGACTACAGGTCTCATGTTATGGGCCTAAATGGGCTAACATCATCTGTAAAAGGATGCTTGCTCAGGTGAGGCTGTTGCTGATTGGTTGGTACTCAAAGGCAGGTTTATTGAGTATGTTCCTCCTGATTGGTTGACATTCAGAAGAGAGGAGCTGAAACTAACTGACTTGCAAAAGTATGTGAACTAAGGTGAATTAGTCTATGGTACGGGCTTAAAACTGGTTGTGGTGGCTACTAATTGCCAAGGTCACAGAGATACAATCAGTCTTGTCTTAAGTTTGTGAGATTTTATTCTCAGAAGGTATTTGAATGACCAACCTATTTTACATCAACTGTCTACCTTAAATAGATTTTCAGATCTATGCTCAAGCAATCAGTGTAACTGTGATGCTCAAATTTGACTACCAAAATTACTTGAATCCTCTTCTGGTAATAGACAATGCTCACCTCATGAACTACTTTATATGTTCAATAAAGATTAAATACTCTTATATCTATAAGACGATATAATACTATTATACTGATTACTATAATAGTTATGCTATTACAATTATATCTTTAATTTGGAGAAGAATCACAAATCTTGAGGGTATTATTTAGCTAGAAACAGAAACTATATATCAGGGGCAATAATTACAAGAACTTCTATAGCATTTTGGAAACTGCACTCTACCCATTATTTTATCCTCCTAGTGGTTAACTCCCTCAGTTCCCTCGTCCTCTCAGTTTTACTGTTAGAGGAGCAAAGTTTCAAGCTTGGCAGAGCTGTGGAGTTTAGGGGTACCAAGAGGAGAAAAGGGAAACAGGTGAGGACTGATCATGTAGAGTTGACTAGTTAGAACTATTCTGTTTTCAAGAAACAGAAACCTGTTTGAGCTATATGAAGGGAAAAAAGTATATTCCAGAATCCAAGATGCAGCTGAGTTTTAAGAGTGGACTAGAACCAGGGATAGTATAGGGATCTGAGGAAATCTTTTCTCTGTGACTCTCATTTCTTCCTCCCTCTGTGAGTGACTTTTTCTTTCAGAAGAATGGATTTTGATTAGTACATGCAAGGTCACGATTGGTTGGGAGAATCAGCTAGGCCCAGGTACAGTGTCAGGTTATACTAGATGTGGATGAGGTAGGAAGTGTAATAACAGAAAAATGGGCAGGTTTGGCAGACAAAAAAAATACTGTACTGCACTGTGTGGGGTTACCTAGAAGAAGATCGGCTGATGAGTGAGGGCTGCTAATGGGATGGCCAAAAACAGAACAAGGTTCACATTGCATAGCAGTAGAAGTAATTTCTGAAATTCTTCTCCACAGGCTTTAGTATCCTCATTCTACAGCTTGACATACTCCATGGGGATAGGAATTAAATCTTCAAAATCTGGTAAATTTACAGCACATTTAATTCAGACCAACTGCTTTTCAAGTGCTCAATAAGCCACACGTGGTTAATGACTATCAAACAGGACAGTGCAGTTACATATTAAAAATGAATCATTTCAGAATGTCAGTTGTATTCTATTTTGATCTTTTCTTGTCTTCACCAGGGCCGATGAAATTGGCCTTATCAATTGAGGCTAAGGCATGGAAGATGTTACTCTGTCGATACCTGAATGAAGAATACAAAAAGAAAATGTCAGACATGATAGCATTTATTAATGAATACTTGAAAAAGTTATCTAGACCTATTCGTGATTTAGATGATGTCAGGTTTGCAATGGAAGCCTTGTCTTGTATCCGTAATAATGAAATTCAAATGGACATGACTTTGGGACCAATTGAGGTAAGAAATGATTACATTTTTCATTCTTGAAATGATATTTTTTAAAAAACGAAATAGAGACACTCTAAAAAATTTATTCTGTTAACATATTTCTTTATTTTATGGCACAGTCTGCCTATTTCTCCTTTCTTGGTATCTGTGGAGGTATTTTGACATTATCAACAGTGTACAATGCACAAAGGAATATTAAAATATTAATAATATACCAGTATAAACAGTGTTTGTTTATTTTTTATGCTGGCACCAACATTCTATGGAAGGGAATGGTTGCATTGTCTCACATGTTAGGCAAGTTCCTCAAATATCTTCATATTTCCTTAGAAACCAGTTATAGGTCTCACTCATGGCCAGTGGCACGCCATGCACAGCATGATGGGAGTGGTCCACTTAGGCTTCCTGGGAAACTGTCGGAACTTAAGTCAGCAGATGTTTTTAGGGAATAGAACTGCATTCACTTTCTTTTGCGATATAACAAATTACCATAAACTTAATAGCTTAAAATGACACTAATTTATTATCTTACATTGCTGGAGATCAGCAATCTGAAAGCTATATAGGGCTAAAATTGAGATGTCAGTAGGGTTGCATTTTTTCTGGAGGCTCTAAAGAAGAAAGCATTTCTTGCTTTCTTCACCTTTTAGAGGCTCACTGCACTCTTGGCTCGCGGCCTCTTCCAGCAATGGCATCTCTCCTGCCCCTGCTGTGTCCTCACATCTTTGACTCCTAATCTCTTTCCTCCATATTTCCCTTGTATGAACCTTTGTGATTATATTGGGCTCACCCCGTTAACCCAGGATAGTCTCCCAGGATATTTAGGTTTTTGTAACTTAATCACACCTACAAAGCCCCTTTTGCCATGTAAGATAACATATTCATAGGTTCTGGAGATTAGGTTGTGGACAACTTTGAGGGGGCCATTTTTCTGTCTACTATAAGTATTTTACAACTAATATTTAGAATTTCTGGCTCATGATGATAATAAAAATCAGACTTTTAATTCATTTTATTACTTTAAATTATTGTCTGTAGACATTGCACTCCCTTATTGCCTGTAACAGCTGGGGAACTGGCATTTCCACAGCCTCCTTTTGGCACCTAGTTTCATGAGTGAGCATCACTTTCTTGAATCCATTTAGAGTTTATACTCTTTGGTAGCTAATGAATTTCATATCTTTATTACTTCTTTAAATCTTAGTAAATGGGAATTTTCGATGCTGATCACCCATCTTCAAGATTTAACAAATTATCATACTTTTTTTTTTTCCTGACTGCCGAAGCTCAATTCTTCAACATGAATTCTTTTGGAAAAGTCAGTTGCCGATTCATTTCTTTAATCATTCAAGTTTCTTTACTTTGGAGTATCTCCCATATCACCATTTTGTTCCACTTCTTATAATAGAGCATGAGAAAATATTTTACATGGTGTTGATACAAGATCAAGGCAGAGAGAGAGGAAGAAAATGACTTGAGGGGTATTTTTTAGGATAGTGTCTCATTGTGATGTGTTTACATTTCCATCAGGATCACCTAGGCACTTACTAAATGCTGATTTCAGGGCCTAGGACCTAGAGACAAAAACAATGCCAGTGAGATTCTAGAGATGCGTCTTTATACATTTAATGTTGGAAACATGTCTTCTGGAATAGTCTGCTTTCTAAGACGTAGGAATGTGTTTCTAGAAGGCATCTGAATCATTTGACACTTTCCTTTTGATGTTTCTGAACTCTACCCTTACTCCACAGGAAGCCTATGCTATTTTAAACAGATTTGAAGTTGAAGTAACCAAAGAAGAATCAGAAGCAGTTGATACCTTGAGATATTCTTTCAACAAATTGCAGAGCAAAGCTGTAAGTACAAACTTAATTCTTATTTTTTTCATTTATAAATTCTAATTTAACTCTTATAACGACTTGCTGAAGTCACCTAGAAAAAAATATGCTTCATACTTTTTAAAAGGTAAATATTATTATTTTAATAGTTTTATTGACATGTAATCTATATATCATAAAATTTACCATTCAAAATCTACAATTTCAAAATCTACAATTCACTAATTTTTAACTACTCACAGAGTTGTACAAACACTATCAGTATCCAGTATTAGAACATTTTCATCATCCCAGAAGAAACCTTAAACTCATCAGCAGTTACTCTTCATTTTCTCACCACAGCTTCTGGCAACCACTACTCTACTTTTTGTCTCTATGGATTTGCCTTTTCTGGATATTTGGTACTGATGGAATCATACAATATGTACTCTTTCATGACAGCTTCTTTTATTTAGCATAATGTTTTCAAAGTTCTGTATTATCTCATGTACCAGTACTTTATTTTCCTAGTGACTAATGATGTTAGCATCTTTTCAGGTACTTATTGGCCATTTGTATGTGTTCTTTGGAGAAATGTTTATTTAAATCCTTTGCTTGTTTTTGAAATCAGGTCATTTGTTTCTTTTATTTTGGGGTTGTAAGAGTGGATCTAAGTCCTTTATCAACGAATTTGCAAATATTTTCTCTTATTCTCTGGTTTTATTTTCACTTTCTTGATGATGTCTCTTGCAGTAAAATTTTTAATTTTGATGCATTCCAGTTTCTCTAATTTTTATTTTTATTTTGCTTATGTGTTTGGTATCATATCCAAGAAACCAATGCCTAATCCATGGTCATGAAGACTTACTACTATGTCTGTTCTTAAGATAATTTTACAATTTTAAGCTCTTACATTTAGGTCTCTGATACATTTTGAGTTAATTTTTCTCTGTGTTGTGTGTTTTGGGTCCAGCTTCATACAAAAGCATGTAGGTATCCAGTTGTCTCAGCACTGTTTGGCAAAAAGACTCTCCTTTTACCAATGAATTGCTTTGACACCCAGTTGTTGACAATCAGTTGACCATAAATGGAAGGATTTATTTCTGGACTCAAGTCTGTTCTGTTGAACTATATGTCTATTCCTATATCAGTACTATACTGTCTTGACTATTATAGCTTTGTACTAAGTTTTGTTTTAATTGTGGTATAATACACATAAATTAAAATTTACCATCTTAACCATTTTTTAAGTATATATAGTTCAGTAGCGGTAAGTATATTCACATTGTTGTGCAATCAATTTCCAAAACTTTTTTGTTATGTAAAACTGTAAAACTCTGTACCCATTAATCAATAACTCCTCGTTCTCCCTTCTTTCAGCCTCTACCATTCTACTTGTTCTCTTTATGCATTTGACTATGTTAGGTACCTTATAAAGTGGAATTGTACGTATTGTCTTTTTGTGACTTGGGTATTTCACTTAGTATTAGGTCTTCAGGGTTCATTCATGTTTGTAGCATGTGCCAGAATATTTTCCTTGTGAAGTCTGAATAATATTTCAATATATATTTTACACATTTTATTTATTTTTTTATGCATCAGGAACACTTAGGTTGCTTCCACTTTTTAGCTACTGTGAATAATGTTGCTATGAACATGGATGTATGAATATCTCTTTGACATCCTACCTTTAATTCTTTTGGATATCTACCCAGCAGTAAAATTCTGGGTCATATAGTAATTTTATTTTTAATTTTTTGAGGACTGCCATACTGTTTTCCATAGCAGCTGCACCATTTTATATCCCTACCAACAGTGCACGTGGTTCCAATCTCTCCACATCCTTACCAACACTTGTTATTTTCTGTTTCCTTGGTAGAGTAGGGATTCTAATGGGTGAGGTGGCATCTAATTATGGTTTTGATTTGCATTTCCCTAATAATATATGATGCTGACCATCTTTTCATATACTACTGACCATTTGTGTATTTTTTTTGGAGAAGAAATGTCTGTTCAAGTTCTTTGTCTACTTTTTAATTGGGTTGTTTGTTCCTGGATGTTAATTCTTATCAGATACATGATTTGCGGTTATTTTCTCCCATTCTATAGGTTGCCTGTTGATTGTGTCTTTATAGTCCTTTTTATTTATGTGAAGTAGGTGGTAATATCCTATCTTTCATTTCTAATTTCAGCCTCTTTCTCCTTTATCCTAGGTTAGTCTAAGTAAAAGTTTATCAATTTTGTTGATTTTTTCAAAGATGAAACTTTAAATTTGTTGATTTTCTCCATTGATTTTTCTATTCTGTATGTCATTTATTTGTGCTTTTTTAAAAATTACTTCTTTCCTTCTGCTTGCTATGGGTTTAGTTTTTTTCTTCTGTGCTTAGTTTGTTAAGGTGGATGGTTAGTTACTGATTTGAGATCTTTTTTAATGATGCATTTATTGGTACATATTTCTCTCTAAGCATTTTGAAGTAGGTAAATATTTACACACCACAAATTAGACTTTAAAAATGAACTCCAAGTGATGGTCCAGATTCTTTAATTATACTGAAAATTTTTATTGAATATTAATTAAGTTAAGAATGGCTTAAAATTTCTGGTTTATGGAAAGATTTGTCATTGAGATTGAAGCAAGTCATAGTAGCAAGGACACAGAGCTGAAACTGGGGTCATGGCTTGTGATTCCATTTCTGCCATTAGCCAATTGTGTGATTATATGCAAGTTAATAACCTTTGTTTCTAAATTTCTTCATGTGGTCACTGAGGAATATTTTAGGAATTTTTTATATGTGCTTATGAGCTCACCTGAGGTAATATATATAAAATATTTTTATACTCATGTTTATTTAAGTTCAAGTTAAATATTGTCTAATTGTTTGTTTTGAAAAATGTTTGCTACTCAGTCAGGAGAGTGACTCTTAGGAAGGAAATGGGGGAACATTCCACTGAGATTTAGTGAAGTCCGACTTTCTGTTGTTCAATGGGAAAAATTCACGTGAGTTACTCTTGTGTCTCTTTAACTGTTAGTGTTAAACCCAGTGACCTATCCTTTAGTAGAGATAGATAATTCCATACTTTAATCACCATTAAGCTTAAAGTAGTATATGTTCCAAACAAGAAAGGTGCTGTTGTTGAGGGCAGTTAAGAGCGAGGGCATTGTAACCCCAATGCCAGGTTTTGAATCTTGACCTTGCCTTGCACTGGTGTTGGGACCTTGAAGAAATTGCTTAGTCTCTGTGTGCCTCAGTTTTATCAGCTGTGAAATGGGTATAATATTAGTATTTGCCTAACAGGGGTGTTGTGAGAATTAAATGAGATAACATGTGAAGAGCCTGGCAGATAATAAGCATGAATTAAGGGGTGTTAAGATTGAAGTTTTAAGCAGAAGCTTTGGAGATTATTTTGGGGGGCATTGCTATATATATATTTTGTATCCAAAGTAATATCACTTTCTTTTAGGGAACAGTTCCAACTACTGCAACTGTGTGTACCTACTAGAGATTCCTAATCCCAGATGCTGGCCTGGCCCCAGAGACAACATGTGTCCCAGGCTGGGCCTACAGAAGTAACTGCCTGGCCACAGTGATGGCCTGAGATGGATTAGCTAACAAACTTTCCTAACTGCAATTAGAGAAGATGTCTTTGCCTCTTGGGTCCTGAACTGGAATGATATGAATTTCCTGTTGGTGCATTTAGGTTATTTATTTCTGTGGGTTTTTTTTTTTCTTCTGTTTCTACAAAAACAGTACAGAGATGTCTTTGTTCATATAGGACATCTGTGGGAAAACAGACTTGCTAGAATAGAATTGTAGCTTTCAGTTAATATATTATTTCACTCTCATATTGAGTACTCTTTATTTTCCCCTAGGTTTCTGTACAAGATGAACTAGTTCAAGTGCAGCCAAAATTTAAAAGCAATTTACTTGAGTCTGTGGAAGTGTTTCGTGAGGATGTAATGAACTTTGCAGAAGCATATGAGATGGTAATTTAACTATTTGCATACTCTGTGTTAACATGTCTGCTGGTATGTGTATATGAAATGGAAGTGATGAACCCTGAGAAATACACTGTGATTTGTACATTCTATGTAAGAGGTTACCACAGCTTTAAAAAAGGGAATAGCTGCTCCTTCAAGCATGTTTCATAGAGTTAGAAAGAAGATTTAACTGTTAAAAGGAGCAACAACTTTAACGATCATGGGAGGAGGAAAGGGTCTGGTTTTACCCTAAGAGTCAGAATTCTCATAGTTGAAAATGCAATACAGTTATTGAAAGGCTCTAAGAAACTAAAAACATCCTAATTCCAAGGTATTACACAACTGATTTTTTTTCCCTGCTAACTCTTAGAGAACCAAAAATGTCACTGAAAATAAATAATAAATTTCATACTTAGTCCCACAAAGTATTCAACTGGTTATAATGACTGAGAATGTCAACTTCCTTGATGTTAAACTCAGAAGTTGGACATATTTCCTAAAATTTTCTTTCTTTTGGTGATTACAATGGATCTGGATTCGTAAGACATTTAAGCCCTTGATGCTAGTTATATAACTCTTTTTTACATGTACTAAACTTACCTTTTTTAGTTGGATTATTCAACATTTGACTGCCCAATAATTCTGTTATACCAAGAATCTGGTCCACTGTTTTACCTGTCCATAACATCCATGATTGTATAGACCCTCTGGGGTCCTTTTTGCAACTATGTTCTGGCTCATGCCAGCAGAGATTGCCTACTGCTTCTCCCAAGTATTCAGCCTATGTGCATCTCTATTCCCACATGGGGTTGAAGAGTTAATGGAAGGAGACTGTTCTCAGGACTCTGTAACAGTTACTCTAATGCACAAACACACTGTCATCACTTATAAATGAAATGAGACACAGCTTTGGTGGTACAGACTTCATACAGGATAAAATTTGGTCACATTTTTTATCAGCTATGTCAAAATCCTTTAAAAATGAATGGAAGTTGGAGTGATCCAAATGTTCTTGAGTTGATTGTGGTCATGGTTACACAACTCCATTACACAAAAACCATTGAATTGTACATTTTAAATGGCAGATTGTATAATATGTGAATTAAATCTCAGTAAAACAGTTACAAAAAATAAATGACAACTTAATGTATAGCACAAAATTAGACCATTTAAATTAAAAATGTTTATTTAAAAGAAAATTAATAGATAAATCCAGTAAATTAATAGGTACTATGATTAGAAATTAAAATGGAGATTATATTATTCATTATAGGAAGGACCCATGGTTCCAAATATACCACCCCAAGAAGCTAGCAACAGGCTACAGATATTTCAGGTAAAACTACATTTTTTGTTACACATTTGATAATGTGTTATTTTTTAAAATGATTTTAGGGAAAAATGTATGTGTTTTACCTTACAATGTTAATTTGTTTAAAGTACATACAGATTTTAATAGTATTCTGATCTGCTAAATAATGTAATTGATTCTTTTTCTTGTGTCCCTCCATGCTCTCTTCCACAGAATACCTCTCTGTATTTTTAGAGAGTAAGACTTTGATTTTGAACTTAAGTGTATACCTTATTCTAGTTCCAAGCATCTCATTTGTATGTAAAGTGATAAAAAATTATAGAGTAAGAACATGTATCAAATAAGATTTTAAATATTAATGGTTTCTTTGTATTCCCTTTGTATTCATTAATTTTCTTCCTTCAGTATCCATCACTTTTCAACTACCCTGCTCCTTTGTCCTCCTCTGAACTGGGCAGTAATCATTGGATCAGGCCATCCTTTCACTGTCTTTTTCTACACTCAGATTGCCGAGCACATACAGAGCAAAATCACACACTCACTTGGATGAATGTTTTTCAGATTCATGGATTCCTATGTAAGCCAGCTCCCTAGGAGCATCAGGCAGTTCTGTGATTTGTTCCTGTTCTCTCTTCTGTTTTCTGCAGTGGCTGTACGATACATTCATGTTCTCTTTATGTCTCCCTCTTTCATCTGCATTCTTAGTTATAAAAAAAAATATTTATCAGTGTCTGCTGTGTGACTTGATAGACAGAAAGATGATTAAGAAATGGTTTTTATCTCTAAACTGCTAAAACCTGGTAAGGAAACACAGCGAGAGAAATAATTACAACGCCATGTGGTGAGCACTGTGATCTAGTTATGAGAGCTCATGATACGGAAACAGATGTAAGGAGCTCCCAATCCAGATGGGGGCTGGTGGGGCAGACAGAGGAGGCATCCAAACTGCACCTTGCCTGGAGAAGAAGGAGGAAATACAAGTTAGACAGAATTTGTGGCCCCCAAATGAGGAGATGAGCAGGGAGATTTAGGGAGATGGAAGAAGTGTAATGCGGGATGTAGTGGGCAAGGAAGACAGAGAATAGGGATGGGGCAGCAGAGTGAGCCTCAGTCATCAATGGGAGGGCCTTGCAGGCCATAATGAGGCGCTGTTCACCTGTCCTGAGGGCTGCAGGGCTCTAAGCAGGGAGTGATTGGGATTTTTCCAACCCTTGTGTTTTTAAAAGATTTCTCAAGCACTAATATGCTGAGTGATTTGGAGGGAGGATAGCATAGCCAATGGCAGTTTCAGTAATACAAACAAGAAATTGTAAAGACTGAGACCAAGAAGTGGCATTTGGAATAAAGAAAACTGGATAGATCTTGAGCTTCGTAAAGAGACCAACTTAATAGGCTTGGAGCCTGGGTTGAGGGGAAAGGATCAGGGTCTCCAGCCTTGGCAAATTTTACAGGACATATGTAGGAGGAATAGTTTTGGAATTTTTTGAAACAGATGACCTTGTCTCCAAATTTAGAAGAAATTTAGAGTCTATGATGTAAATTTTAGAGAGATGTGCCTCCCTTCCTGTCCCTGGGGACCCTTTACTCTCTCCCCTGTCTCGTCTTAGGTCGACCCTTATTATTCTTTACTTTCAACCTCTTCCTTATTACTAAATCTTCTCAGTCAGCATTAAAAACAGTCTTTCCTTCTTAAAGTACAGTAACAGTCATAAACATCTCTCTGTACTGTACCTCCCCCTAGAACTCACTTTTCTTTTTTTCTTTACTGGCCCCAGTTTTGCTCTGCATTTATACTCGGGCAGCTTCCACGGCCATCCCACTAGGAGTTACAGAGCTACCATCCAAAAATCAGTGTTTTCTTTTTTACTAGGAATACCTGTGTTTTGCAGAAAATCTTGCCATATGAAGCCTTTCTGTAGTTTATACCTTTGATTTGCCACATACTGGGTGGGTATTTCTAAATATCCCTTTACCTATGTCAGAAGTTACTTTCTATTCCTTGATAATTGGGTTTCTCACCACAAGCAGGTCAGTGGAGAGGTGGAGACAGTAATCTTGTTCTTGCTGCTTTGTGTGTATGTTCCTTGGATGCTTTGCACTGGTTCCATGCACACTTTTGCCAAAAAGGTTCAATCAAGTTAGATGGAATCTCTCAAGTTGCAGGTCCTCCTGAGAGTGTGAGGGGTAGTTCAGGCTTTTACCATCGTAGCCAACTGGAATATCTCATATGGCACCTAACTTTCAAGTATCTCCTTTGATTTGAGCGTTTTAAAATGTAGCAGCTATACTCTAACAAGAAGAGTGTGTCTTCAGGATCATTGGAGCAACCAGGAATTCCAGCTGGCCCCTAGTGGAATAAACTTGTGCAAACCAGATGAAATCATCTGTCACAGACCCCAGTGTCACTGCTGCCTGGTTTCAGGGAGGGTAGGTCTGGCCCAGTAACTCTCGTGGATTTTTATAAAGTAGGTGCATGTGTTGGCAAGGGTTTTCATGAGTTGCAGCAGGTACAAGCCTTTCACCTACATGTGATATCCAAGGACAAAGAGTCTAGTTCCTTGTTATTGTCATGATTCTTCTCTCCCCAGAAATATGGTGGTCCCTCTTGGACTAAAATCAGCTCCTCCCTTGCCAGCACTTCTCCTTTGCTAACTGAAGTCCTCAGGTTTGGACCCAAAGTCCCAGGGAAAGGGCTGCCTCTCTGGAAGAGCCAGGACTAAAACTGGCCTACCCACCTGGTGGCCTCATGCTGGGCCAAGTAACACCTCTCAGCAATAAAAGCAAAATAAATAATGAAAAGAGATAGTAATGTTGGACGATGATAAATGCCAAAGGAGCGGGGGTGGGCAGAAGGCAGAGAAGGGCCATAGAGTGCTGGGCTGTGTGTATGTGGAGGTGAAATTTAAAATAGTGTCTCCAGAGAAGCCTTCCTTGAGAAGGCGGTAGTTGAACAGAGATCTAGAGAAGTGAGGGAATGAGCTGGGCAGGCACCTGGAGGAGCAGCTTTCCAGGCAGAGGAAGAGCATGTGCAAAGGCCCTGGGTAAGAGCATATATGAGAAGCAACAAGGAGCAGAATGAGCAAGGAGAAAGTAATAGCAATATGGGCAGAGAGGTGTGGAGGGAACAGACTGTAGAAGACATGCCAGCCTCAGGAAGAGCATTGGGTTTGATTCTGAGTGAGAAGAGTGACATGATCTTATTCCTGTTTTCAGTGGAACACTACTGTGTTGAGAATAGATTATTGGCAGTCAAGGGCAGAAGCAGGGAGACTATTGCAATAATCCAGGTGAGAGGTGATAGTAACATGGACCAGAGTGGTGGTATTGGTGTTGATAGAAATGGTTGGAGCCTGAGTATATTTTGAAGATAGACCCACTTCCTTGTCTTTCCCTCAAGAGTTACCAATTTATTGGTCAGCAGCTAGCAATTTAATGTGTCACCCTTGTGTCAGGGGTGTGGTCACTTCATTGAAAAGACAATGCAAGGCCCATCTCTGGCCTTCTTTTTTTTTTTTAAAGTATATTTTATTGACTATACTATTATAGTTGTCCGATTTTTTTCTCCCCATTATTTTCCTCCGCCCTACACCACCCCTCCCACCAGCATTCCTCCCCGCTTAATTCATGTCCATAAGTGGTACATATAAGTTCTTTGGCCTCTCCATTTCCTGTACTATTCTTAACCTCCCCCTGTCTATTTTCCCTGCACCTTTTATACTTATTATTCCCTGCACCTTTTCCCCCATTCTCCCCTCCTCGTCGCCCCCCCACCCTGCCCCACTGATATCCCTCCATGTGATCTCCATTTCTGTGATTTTGTTCTTGTTCTAGTTGTTTGCCTTTTTTTTTTTGCTTGTTTGTTTTTTTAGGTTCAGTTGCTGATAGTTATCAGTTTGTTGTCATATTACTGTTCATAGTTTTGATCTTCTTTTTAAATAAATCTCTTTAACATTTCATATAATAAGGGTTTGGTGATGATGAACTCCTTTGGCTTTACTTTATCTGGGAAGCACTTTATCTGCCCTTCCACTCTAGGTGATAGCTTTCCTAGACAGAGTAATCTTAGATGTAAGTCCTTTCCTTTCATGACTTTGAATACTTCTTTCCAGCCCATTCTTGCCTGTGGGGTTTCTTTAGAGAAATCAGTTTATACTCTTATGGGAACTCCTTTGTAGGTAACTGTGTCCTTTTCTATTGCTGCTTTTAAAATTCTCTCCTTATCTTGAATCTTGGGTAATAGAATTATGATGTGCCTTGGTGTATGTTTCCTTGAGTCCAACTTCTTTGGGACTCAGGCTTCCTGTACTTTATGGAAGTCTGTTGACTTTGCCAGGTTGGGGAAATTCTCCTTCATTATTTTTTCAAATAAGTTTTCAATTTCTTGCTCTTCCTTTTCTCCTTCTGGCACCCCCATGATTCAGATGTTGGAATGTTTAAAGTTGTCCCCAAAGTTCCTAAGCCTCTCCTCATTTTTTTGAATTCTTGTTTCTCCATTCTGTTCTGGCTGAATGTTTTATCTCTTCCTTCTGCTTCCAATCGTTGATTTGAGTCCTGTTTTCCTTCCCTTTACTGTTGGTTCCCTGTAAATTTTTCTTTGACTCACTTTGCATAGCCTTTTTTTCCCCTCCATTTCATGACCATACTCAACCAGTTCAGCGAGCATCCAGATTACGAGTGTTCTGAACTGTGCAGCTGATTAGGTGACTATCTGTTCATCACTTAGTTCTATTTTTGGAGCTTTGATCTGTCCTTTCATTTGGGCCATATTTTTTTGTCAGCACACCTGTTATGTTGGGGGCAGCAAGGCCTTCGGTATTTGCCAGGGCAGGGCAACCGAGGTCATTGAGTTGTGATGCTGTGTGTGGAGGAGGGATCTGAGAGGGAACAGTGCTGCTTGTGAGGTTCTCGGCCAGCTTTCAGTCACTCCCCATACTACCCATAAGCAAATTGGGCCCTTCTGGTGCTGATTCCCCAGTGGGTAGGTTTGTGTACGTTCTAGGACCCCATGAGTTTCTCCAGCGGACTCTCCTGTGAGACTGGGAGTTTCTACTGCCACCACAACCCCCACAGGTTTTTACAGCCAGAGATTTTGACGGTTTCTTTTCTCATGCTGGAGCCCTGGATTGTGGGGTCTGTCTCGCTCCCCAGCTGTTCATCTCAGTTTATCTGCATCGAAATGTAGGACTGCCCGGTCTTCCAGCCACTGCTTTGCCTGCCTCATCCTCCTGCTGCCACCTTGCTGCGCGTCCTCTCCGCACCGGCTGCCCATGTCCGCGCCCTGGTCTGGATGAATGTTTCTTCTTTAGCACCTTCATTGTCAGACTTCCCTACAGTTTGATTTTCTGACAGTTCTGGTTATTTTTTGTTTTTAAATTTGTTGCTGTCCTTCTTTGGTTGTGCGAGGAGGCAAACTTTATCTACTTATGCCTCCATCTTGGCCAGAATTTCTCAACTTTGCTAATTTAAATTGTAACTATCTCAAATAGTTCCTTATGTTCCCAATCATTGATTTGATTTTTGGATTCATCCACTCTACTGTTGATTCCCTGTAAATAGTTCTTTATTTCAATTAGTGTATCCTTCAATTCTGACTGGGTTTTTTTATGCTTTTGAGGTCCCCACTCAGTTCCTTGAGCATCCTTATAACCAGTGTTTGGAACTCTGCATCTGATAGATTGCTCGTCTCCATTTTGTTTAGTTCTTTTTCTGGAGTTTTGTTCTGTTATTTCATTACGTTAAAAAGGAATCCTTCATTCTATAGACTCATTATACCTTACAGAGAAAACAGGGTTGAGTGGCTTATAATAATGCTTCACTCATTTTGACTCTTCAGGAGGGATGACCAATCTAAATTACTGATACAGCCTGAATTACAGATTTTTAAAAATGAAGCTTCAAACATATTTATGGGCACTTGAAATATAGGTCATCTGGGGGTCACATAAATTATTAAAGAAATAACTATATAAAATGAATACTTTTAGAAAGCTTGAAAGTTAATTTTCCTAAGTGCTTAACTTTTCTTTTGATAGCTTGGCATCACATAAATTTGCTTCACAAATCTTTGTTTGATAGATAGTATTAAATAAATCTCAATGTAGTATAATGATAATATATTCTTCTTTAATGCAATCTGAATTAATTATATTTTACTATAATTTAAAAACCCTTCTATAGGCTAATTTCGATGATCTGTGGAGAAAATTTGTTACGTATTCATCTGGTGAACAACTTTTTGGATTGCCTGTGACTGACTATGAGGTTTTACACAAAGTCAGGTAAGTTTAGAATTTTTATGTTACATGCAAATAATTAAATACTGTCCATTAGAAGAATCATGTCATCATTAAAACCATTATTACTGCAGAGAAGGGCCTCCCATGGAACACTCCTAAATACTTCCTTTATTCTTGGCAATTCTGGGCCCAAGTGTGTATATAGTCTCCATATACAAAAGCAATGTTCTAGAATAGGAGAAAATGCATTGCAAAAATTCTGGGTATTGATGGCCAAGTTTCATCTGTGCTTTATTTTTTTCTTTTTGTTCTTTTTGAATAGTGTCAATGATTGTGGAGGAGCACTGCAAGTTTGGATAAGTTCTGTTTATTTAAAGGAATAGTCATACTCGGCTTTCAATCTTTTCCTACTGCATTTATACTATGTTCTTTTTAATTGGGTAGACATAGAATTCATGGAGATTGAAGCCCAAGGAACTTAATTGACTTTAAACAGTGGATCTGGGATTTAAACAAGTATATTGTAATAGAATTTTAAATATAGTTTTCCTTAAAAGTAAAATTAAAACAGTGGTATTGACTTGTTAGTATCTTGGCTTTGGGAAGGAACTTTATGTTGACTTCTTGCAAAGTCACAGCATGAAAATGTCATGGCAAAATAGACCTGAAATTGTCTGAAGCTAAATTAATGCTTCAACCATTTAAGGCAGATGGTTTGTATTCTTTTTGTCAAGTGGTCATTCACCAAGCTTAACTGAATGACCAGTTGTATTAGAATTGTCGATGTCTGGTCCTTAACCCTAACATACATAAATCAGACTCTTTGGGATTGGGTCTTAGGAAACCTATATTTTATAAAATCTCTAGTTAATTTGTTTGCATACTCCGTCTGAGATTCAGTATTTTATTTTAACCCTTAGTGTTCCAGGAAAAATAATCATTCTTATTTACCATTTGGAACAATGGACCCTTTTTATTTTTTATATTTTAAATAATTTGTGAATAATGTACAGAAATAAGAATAAAGGGATGAAAAGCAATTTTATTAGAAAATTTAGTAAGAACTTAAGCAGTGAAGACCCAAACTTTTATTCCATAATGTCCTGGTTTTAAGATATGTAGACATGAAATGGAGACTGACTTTTGAATGCAAACAGCTGCTCACCAACTGTCATGCCTGAACCTGGAGCACACCCATCCTGTAATCACTGATTCCAGATTTCAGATCCATCTCCAAAACTTCTAGATTATCATTACTTTTGACTCTTCTTAGACTTACACTGTTAAAACTCAAGACTGTTTAAAACTCAGACCCTCATGGTTTTGTTGAAGAGAAGATCATCACCTTCTTTACAATATAAATTCAAAAATCATTACTTTGAGGTTTGCATGATTGATTCAGTGAATTTTTTAAATTTCATTATCATCTGTTTTCTTTGAATACATACCTGCCTTCAAATTTGTCTACTTAAGGAATGTATCAAATGAAACTTATATAAACACTGTAAATAAAGAAAGAACAGTGTTACATCTTTTTGGAAAAATGATATGGTGTAAGTTCTTGTTGCAAAATATTACATGATGAAGCCCTTGCCTCTGCTGAAATATATTGTTCACTCATAAGTCACTGAGTTTAATAAAATTGAGGGTCAAAATGGCAGCATCGGTAAACATAGTATTCTCATTTTCCCACAACCATATCAAAATTACAACTGAAGTAAAGTGTAGCCATCATTCAGAACTGAATGGAATCAAGCTGAATGAAGTCACACAACTATGGAATTAAAAAGGAAACCACATTGAGACTGGTAGAAGCCATGGAGATGTGGAACCAGTTCATCCCACACCCATGGATGGTGGATAAAAATCAGGAGAAATATCTCAGCTACAGAGGTCCCCTCTGAGGAACAAGGGGTCCCAGTCCCACACCAGGCCCCCTAGCTGAGGGTTCCACTGCCAGGAAGAGAATTCTCCATAACTTTTGGCTATAAAAACCAGCAGGGACTGAGGCTGAGGAAGACAAAAGCTTTTGTAGTGCCAGGCAGTTTCTCTTGAAGGGCCCATGCATAGACTTACCTCCTCTGAGCTCAAGCATGGGGACAGCAGATTCAAAGGCACCATAGACATATGGGGAGGAACTTAATTGTCCAGCAGCAGGGCCAGAGCTGAGGGTGCAGCTTTCTCCCAAACAGAAGTGCCTGCAGAGGCCATTGTTACCTTAATGAGTCCTCCCATCACAGAGCAGGCAGGCAGAAGCCATATCTGAGACTCCATCAACCTGGCTCACTGTTTGCCACACACTGGTGGTTCCCTGAGTTCCTGTATGACCCAACTTTTGGGCCCACCCAAGCCATTTCCATTGGTTTTTCTATTAGAAAGGGTTGCCTTGGTTCATACTTCAGATCTTCATAAATTCATTCAAGCAAGCAGCATCTGGCCTCAGCGACCCCTGTACCTCTCACTAAGTGGCCCCAAGCCTCGCACTAGCGACTGCTAGGTTTAATTCACAGTTTGGCCTCTCTTGGACACTTCTAAGCCCAGCACAAGTAGCAGCCATCTGCAGATCACTTTGTAGCTTATGCCCGGTGGCTCTAGGGCAGAACACAGATCGTGGCTGACCTTGGCCCCAGAGACTACATACTCAGAGGACAGCTTCATATCACATTGAAGCACCACACCCAACCACCTCCAAAAACAACACACTCAAGGGACAAACTCAGCAGGCACCACTGCCCTGATGAAGTAAGTTCTGGTGTGTGGTGTGGGCCCCTGCACAACTGATCCTCCACAGTGGTTGGAGGTTGGCAGTCAGCAGTCACACCCAGTCCTTGCAGATGACTGGCCTGGGGGTAAATCCCTCCCAGTGACATGCCAAGAGCAGTCAAGGCTCAACTACAAGAAGAGGGTGTACACAGGCCACACAGGGGTGCCTTCAAGTACCCACCTTGGGTGATTGAAGAGGCAGGCTGTGCCACTGGACCCTACAAAACACCTATTACATAAGGCCACTCTGCCAAGCCCAGAAGACATAGTGGCTTTATCTAACACATAGAAACAAATACAGGGAGGCTGTGAAATGAGGAGACAAAGAAAATGGCCCAAATGAAAATAGAACAAAACTTCAAAAAAAAAAAATAAGAACTAAACATAAGGGAGAAAACCAATCCACTAGATGCAGAGTTCAAAACACTGGTTATAAGGATGCTCAGTGAATGTAATGAGAACCTCAACAGCATAAGAAAGAACCAGTCAGAAGTAAAGGATACACTCACTGAAATGAAGAATAATTTACAGGGAATTGCCAGTAGAGCAGATGAAGCCAACACTCAAATCAGTGATTTTGAATGTAAGAAAGCCATAAACACCCATCAGAACAGCAAAAAGAAAAAAAAATTAAAGAAATTGAGGCTAGTGTAAGAAGCATCTGGGACAACTTCAGCCACACCAACATTTGCATCATAGGAGTGCTGGAATAAGACAAGAGAGGGCGAGAAATTGAAAACCTGCCTGAAGAAATAATGAGAGAAAATTTCCTTAGTTTGGTGAAAGAAACAGACATGCAAGTCCAGGAAGCATAGAGAGTCCAAACAAGATGACTCCAAAGAGGCCCACACCAAGACACATCATAATTAAAATGTCAAAGGTTAAAAACAAAAAGAGAATCTTAAAAGCGACAAGAGAAATGCAGTTAAGTTACCTACAAGGGAGCTACCATAAGACTGTCAGCTGATTTCTCAAAAGAAACTTTGCAGGCCAGAAGGGATGGGCAAGAAATATTCAAAGTGACAAAAAGCAAGGACCTACAACCAAGGTTACTCTACCCAGCTAAGCTATCATTTATAATTGAAGGACAAATGATGAACTTCCAGACAAGAAAAATCTGAAAGAGTTCATCACCACCAAACCAATTATATGAAATGTTAAAGGGTCTTCTTGAAGAAGATCAAAAATATGAACAATAAAATGGCAATCAATACATATTTGTCAACAATTGAGCCCTAGCTGATGTAGCTCAGTGGATTGAGTGCTGGCCTGTGAACCAACGAGTCGCTGGTACGATTCCCAGTCAGGACACACATGCTTGGGTTGCGGGCCAGTTCTCCGGTAGGGGGCGTGTGAGAGGCAACCACACATTAATTTTCTCTCCCTCTCTTTCTCCCTCCCTTCCTCTCTGTCTAAAAATAAATAAAATATTTTAAAAAATTGATTCTAAAACCCAACCAAGCAGAACAGAAATGGAATCATGAATACAGAGAACATTTTGACAGTTGCCAGATGGGAGGGAGGTTGGAGGGATGGACAAAAAAGATAAAAGGATTAATAAATTCAAATCAGTTGTCACAGAATATCATGGGGATATAAAGTACAGCATAGGGAACATAGTCAATAATGGTCAAATAACTGTGTATGGTGTCAGATGGGTATGAGATATATCAGGATGATCACTTACTAAGTTATGTAATATCTAATCACCTGAAACTAATATTATAATGTATGTCGACTGTAATTGGAAATAAAAATGATTAAAAAATAAATAAAGTTCATCTGAATTATCATCTAACGACTCAACCTGAGATTTCACTTACACAATCTATTTCACTATCAAAATTAGAGTCTAGAGTGCTGCTTTCTGTCTAATATTTAGAAAACACCTTCCATTGTCAATTTTCTTCTCTTTGATGTTTTAGATAGAAAATGAAAAATTCTGAGTTCTTAACTATTGAATATTAAGTGAAAGCTAAATAAAAATCCAAAGGATTATAAAAATAGTATTTATAGGGTTTTTTTGGTTCTTTCTGATAAGATGATGCAATTCTTCAGTCAGCACAGTAAGAGGAAAATCACTATTGCATCATCCTTAGATGAGATTTTAGTACATTCTTAGTACAGTAGGGAATAATCAGTAATTAATGATTAAATTATTCATAGGATGATGAATTAGCAAAAGGAAATGAGAAATGGAAAAACACAGTAACTAGGATTCCAGAACGTGTCTTAGGTTTATAAAAGGGTCCAGTGGACCCATATGGTAAATGCAAAATAAAATGAATTTTACTCTCTTAAAAACACAGGTAAATTTTAGCTTGGACTCTCTTTGTATGCTAAGGGTTGAGGAATTCCTGGCAGAATGCACAAATACTGGTGAGGGGTCAATTTTGGATGTCTTACATGGACCTGTAATCCCTCCTTTTATTCTTGCTTTTGGATATAACTCCATTTGGGGACATGAGGAAAAGCTTTTGGTAGGAAAATGATGTTTAATGTCAGACTTAAAGACATACATTTTCTAAAAATCTAGCATGCATTTGAAAAAAAATCAAATAAAACCTTAGCCTTGGCTTGATTGTGTTACCAAGTTTTGGTCACATTGTTTGCAATAATTGGTATGTTAAATATAATCAAACCATTTGTCAGTGTCAGGTCATAGTATGATATGGAGTATTTCAGAGATGTAAACTTGACCTAATTTACAGAGCTTTAATAGAGTCTTTGCTTGGAAACTGATAGGGTTGTATGCATGTTGGCATCTGTAAGATTTTATATATATAATGTATGGATGAATATTTGATTGGATGAATTCTGCTTATCTAATAATAGAATTTATTTTTATTTTTTTAAAGATTTATTTATCTATTTTTAGAGAGAGGGGAAGGGAAGGAGAAAGGGAGAGAAACATCAATGTCTGGTCGCCTCTCTCGTGTGTCCCCTACTGGGGACCTGGCCTGCAACCCAGGCATGTGCTTTAACTGGGAATTGGACCAGTGACCCTTTGATTGGCAGGCCAGCACTCAATTCACTGAGCCACACCAGCCAGGGGAAGTTTTATTTTTAAAATAAGGAAAAAGGACTCATGGACATGGACAACAGTGTGGTGAATGCTGGGGGGAAGGGGTATAAGGGGACTAAATGGTAATGGAAAAAATAAAACAAGGATTAAATAAAAATAAATAAAACAAAATATGCAATATGTAATATCTTAATTATTTGGTTTCCCAGAAAGGAACTCAACTTGCTGCAGAAGCTATATGGATTGTATGATACTGTAATGGGCAGTATTAGTGGTTATTATGAAATACTTTGGGGTGATGTAGACATTGAAAAAATTAATGCAGAACTGCAGGAATTTCAAAACAGGTGAGTTTCAATTTATTTAAGTTTATGTTTTTATAGTGCTTATATTCTTAGGGACCTATAGATATTTCACAAATGAATTTATGCTGTTACATTGCTGTAAATGCATAACACCTTCAAAGAAATGTGTAGATGAAATAATTTTTTCTTTTTTTCTGAAAGATGTCGTAAACTTCCAAAAGGACTTAAAGATTGGCAAGCTTTTTTGGATCTGAAAAAAAGAATTGATGATTTCAGTGAGTCGTGTCCTCTACTAGAAATGATGACCAATAAGGCAATGAAACAGAGACACTGGGATCGAATCTCTGAGTTAACTGGAACCCCATTTGATGTGGAATCTGATTCTTTTTGTCTTAGAAATATTATGGAAGCACCACTCCTTAAAAATAAGGATGACATTGAGGTACATAAAATTATAAGATTGTTCATTAAAGAATATCTCATTTTTCATTTATGAAAATTATACAAAATTTTACAAACAGGCATTTTATTCAAGGGTATACTAATTACCCCATATAATGCACCTGCAAAATTTGGAATGATTCTGAACATATCTTGGTTTTACAAAATAATGCTATAACTCAAGGAGATACTATGATTATCTGAAATACAATATGTTAGTTTTGGAGCTCCTCAATCTATCCTCCATTGTGCCTTA
The DNA here is from genome assembly GCF_021234165.1 of Pteronotus mesoamericanus. NCBI lineage: Eukaryota > Metazoa > Chordata > Mammalia > Chiroptera > Mormoopidae > Pteronotus > Pteronotus mesoamericanus. The sequence goes on from NW_026555085.1 coordinate 8,736,055, forward strand.
ACCACATTCCATTGACAAAAATGTTTATTTTGGTATTGTGTCCTAGGTGAATCCCTTAGAACGTTTTCCAAATTTCTTCTTTTTGTTATTATTGATTTTAGAGAGTGGGGAAGGGAGAGAGAGAAAGAGAGAAACATCAATGTGAGAGGGAAACATTGGTTTCCTCACATATGCACCCCAATGGAGGACAGAACCTGCAACCTAGGCACATGCTCTGACAAGGAATCAAACTCACAACCTTTTGCTGTACAGAATGATGCTACAATCAAGTGAGCCACAGTGGCCAGGGTCCAAATTTCTAACTTTTCCCTATATCTATTGACTATTTAAAATTACTATTTTTTTATCTTTTTTAAAAATTTTATTTTAATTTATTTTTTCAAATACATTTGTCTCTGCCTCCCCCCCACCACTTTCCCTTGCCCCCTCCCTCCTTCCCTCCCTCAGCTCTTCCCCTTTGGTTTTGTCCATGAGTCCTTGCTATATGTTTCTTTTCCAAGATTTTTAATTGTTTTTTTTTGTTTTAAGTTTAGTGTTTGTATAGTATATTTTTATATTGAGATATAATTGACATGTAATATTCTATTAGTTATAGGTGTACAACATAATGACTCAATATATGTATATATTGCGAAATGGTCATCACGCATAGATACTATCTTTTTTTCTTGTGATGAGAACTTTCAAGATCTACTCTCTTAACAACTTTCAAACACGCAATAGAGTATTATCAACTATAGTTGCCATGCTGTACCTTACATCCCCAGGACTTAGTTATTTTATAACTGAAAGTTGTATGTTTGACCACCTTCATCCATTTCACCCTCCACTGTCACCCTTACCCCTGGCCACTACCAATTTGTACTTTGTATTTGTCTGATTTATTTCACTTAGCACAATGCCCTCAAGGTCCATTTGTGTTGTTACAAATAGCAGGATTTCTCTCCTTTTTATAGATGAATAATATCCATACTTTCTTATCCATTCATTCACTGATGGACATTTAGGTTGTTTCCATATCTGTCTTGGCTGTTATAAATAATGCTGCAGAGAACATGGGAATGCAGATATCTTTTTGAGTTAGTGTCTTCGTTTCCTTCAGATTAATACTCAAAAGTGGAATTACTGGATCAATGGTAGTTTTATTTTTAATTTTTGAAGAATCTCCATACTGTTTGCCATAGTGGCTGCACCTATTTATATTCCCACAAACAGTGCACAAGGATTCCCTTTCCTCCACATCTTCAACATCACTTTTAATTTCTTGTATTTGAGATGATAACCTTCCTAACAGGTAAGAAGTTATAGTTCATTCGAGTTTTGATTTGTATTTCCCTGAGGACTAGTGCTGTTGAGCACCTTTACATGTACCTGTTGGCCATGTGTATGTCTTTTTGGAGTGTTTATTCAGATCCTCTGCCCATTTTCTTAATCAAACTATTTGTTTTATTTGCTATTGAGGTATATGAGTTATTTATTTTTATTCATTTACTTTTTATCTTCACCTGAGGACTTTTTTTTCATTGCTTTTTAGAGAGAGAGAAAGGGAGAGAGAAAGGGAGAAACATTGATTGGTTGTCTTTCTGTATGCAACCCTATCAGGGATCTAACCTGCAAACTGAGTATGTGCCCTGGCTGGGAATTGAACCTGTGACCTTTAGGTCTATGGGATGGCACTACAACTAACTGAGCCTCACTGGCCAGGGCATGAGTTCTTTATATATTTGGAATATTAAACCCTTATCAGATTTATGATTTGCAAATGTTTTCTCCTATTCAGTAAGTTGGCTTTTTGTTTTGTTGATGCTTTTCTTTGCTGTGTGGACACTTCTTAGTTTGATGTAGTTCTACTTGTTTATTTTCCCTTTTGTTACCTTGGCTTTTGGAGTCAGATCCAAAAAAAGTCGCTGCCAAGACCAATATCAAGGATCTTACCACCTACATTGTCTTCTAGGAATTTTATGGTTTCAGGTCTTAAGTTCTGGTCTTTAATCCATTTTGAGTTAATTTTTTTATATGATGTAGAATGGTGGCCCAGTTTCATTTTTGTACATGTGGCTGTTAAGTATTCCCAATATCATTTATTGAAGAGGCTGTCCTTTGCCTAGTATTCCTGGTTCCTTTGTTGTGTATTAACCGACCATATACACATGGTTTTATTTCTGGACTCTATATTCTGTTCTATTGATTTATGTGTCTGTTTTGTGCCTACACCTACTGTTTTGATTCCTATAACTTTATAATATAGTCTGAAATCAGGATGCATGATACCTCCATTTTTATCTTCATTCTTAAGATTGCTTTGGTTATATAGGGTCTTCTGTGGTTTCATATAAATTTTAGGATTGTTTGCTATATTTCTGTGAAAAAATGGCATCGAAATTTTGATAGGGATTGCGTTGAACCTGTAGGTAGTGTGGACATTTTAACTACATTAATTCCTCTAATCCATGAGTGTAGACCATCTTTCTATTTACTTGTGTCTTCTTCAGTTTCTTTTCTAGTGTGATATAATTTTCATTGTAGAGTTCTTTTATCTCAATTTATTGTTTTGATACAATTGTAAATGGCATTGTTTTCTTAATTTTTTGATAGTTTGTTATTAGTGTATAGAGGAACTGACTTTTGTATATTAATTTTGTATTGTGAAACTTTACTGAATTTGTTGATTACAAATCAACAAATTTAACAGCTCTTTTTAATCTGAAAAAAATCTAACAGCTTTTTTTGTGGAGTCTTCATATAAAATCATGTCACCTGCAAACAGAGGCAGTTTTGCTCCTTCCTTTCTAATTTGGAAGCCTTTATTTCTTATTTGCCTAACTTGTCTGGCAAGGACTTCCAATACTACATTAAAAAAGGTGTTATCTTTTTCTTTTTTCCTACTTTTAGGAGGAAAGCATTCAGCTCATCGCTGCTGCGTATGATATTAACTGTGCATTTGTCATTTATGGTCTTCATTATGTTGAAGTACATTCCCTCTCTACCTGCTTTACTGACAAGTTTTAGCATGAGTGGATGTTGATTTTTTTCAAATAGTCTTTCTGCATCTGTTGAGACAATCATATGACTTTTATCATTTATTGTGTTAACATGTATCATATTGATTGAATTGCGGATATTGAAACATCCTTGCATCCTTGGAATAAACTCCACTTATTCGTCGCGTATGATCCTTTTCATGTATTGTTGAATTCAGTTTGCTAATAGTTTGTTGAGGATTTTGCATCCATGTTCATTGGGGATTTTGGCCTATAATTTTCTTATGTGGTCTTCTATTAGAGTAATGCAGGGCTCATAAAATCAATTTGGAAGTGTTCACTCCTCTTCTATTTTTTGGAAAAGTTTGAGATGGTCCTGAACTTTTGTTTGTTGAGAAGTTTTTGATAACTGATTCAACCTCTTTATAGTAATTGGCCTGTTCAGATGTTCTCTTTCCTTATAATTAACTCTTTGTAGGTGATTTTCTAGGAACTTAGTAATTTCTTCCAGGTTGTCCAATTCATGTGTGTTCAATTGTTCATAGTGGTGTCATGTGACAAGTCATATTTCTGTGGGATCAGTTATAATGTCTCCTCTTTTATTTCTGATTTTACATATTCAATTTTTCTCTCTCTCTTTCTTGGTGTATCTAGCTAAATGTTTATCTGTTTTGGTTATCTTTTGAAATACCAGCTCTTAGGTTCCTTGATCTTTCCCATCAACTTTATTTATCAACTTTATTTCCAGTCTGATCTTTGTTATTTCCTTTCTTTGGTTCCTTGATCTTTCCCATGTCTTTTTAGTATCAACTTTATTTATTTCCAGTCTGATCTTTGTGATTTCCTTTCTTCTAACTTTGGGCCTTGTTTGTTCTTCTTTTTCTCCGTCCTTGAAGTTAAAAGTTAGGTCATTAATTTGAGATCTTTCTTGTTTCTTAATGTAAGCAATTGTTGTTAAGAACTTCCCTCTTAGAACTGCTTTTGTGCCATCCCATATGTTTTGGTATGTTGCACTTCCATTTTCATTTGACTTAAGGTATATTTTGATTTTTTCTTTTGATTTCTTCTTTGACACATTGGTGGTTCAGTAGCATGTTGTTTAATCTCCACATGTATGTGGTTTTTCCCATTTTTTTCTTGTAATTTCTATTTTCATACATTGTAGTGAGAAACAATGTTTGACATGATTTCGATCTTCTTAAATTTATTAGAACTTGTTTTGTGGCCTAACCTGTGATCTATCCTGTAGAATGTTTCATGTGCTCTTGAGAAGAATGTATATTCTGTTGTATTGATTGATTGTTGGTATACAGTATTATATTAGTTACATTAGTTTCAGGTGTACAATATAGTGATTTGATATTTTTATGCCTTACAATGTGATTGCCCCACTAATTCTAGTAATTATCTGCGATCCTGCAAAGTTATCACATTATTATTGATTATACTCCCCTTCACTTTTTCAGCCATCCCCCCAACCCCTCTCCTTTGGCAATCATTCCTTTGGTCTCTGTTTCTATGAGTCTGTTTTTGTTTTGCTTGATCATTTGTTTTGTTTTTTTGTGTACATTCCACATACTTTTGAAACCATAGGGCATTTGTCTTTTTCTGTGTGACTTATTTCATTTACTCATTTCACTTGGCATAATCATAATACCATTGAGGTCCATCCATGTTGTCACAAATGGCAAGGTTTCATTTTTTTTATTACTGTGTTATATTCCATTTTATTTATTTATACACACACACACACAGACACACACAAAACACATCTTTATTCTTACATCTACCAGTGGACACCAAAGTTGCTTCCATTGCATGGTGGTTGTAAATAATGCTACAGTGGATGCACATATATCTTTTCAAATTACTAGGTTTTTTTAAAAGATAAGTACCCAGAAGTGGAATTGCTGGGGCATATATAGATCCATTTTTAGTTTTTTGAGTAATGTCCATACTGTTTTCCATAGTGGCTGCACCAACATACAGTCTTACCAACAGTGCACAAAGGTTTCCTTTCTTTCACATCCTTGCCAACACAAGTTATTGACTTTTTGATAGTAGCCACTCCGACTCACACTCTGAAGTGTGAGGTGGTGTCTCATTGTGGTTTTTACTCTGTTGTTTTTTGATGGAATGTCCTGTATATATCTCTTAAATTTATCTGATCTAATGTGCTGTTTAAGGCCAGTGTTTCCATACTGATTTTTCTGTCTGGATGATGTACCCATTGATGAAAGTGAGATATTAAAGTTCCATACTATTATTGTTTTGCTGTCTATTTCTTCCTTTAGGTCTGCTATATTTGCTTTATATATTTGGGTGCCTTTCTTGAGTGCATAAATATTTACAAATGTTATATCTTTTAATTGGTTTGAACCCCTTTATCATTATATAATGGCCTTCTTAGTCTCTTATTACAGTCTATTTTGTCTGATATGAGTGTAGTTTATCCCAGTTTTGTGTTTTCTATCTCCCCTGCCTCTTTTTATCAACATATGTATGCCAAATTTTTGTTTACAAAGAATTTTTTTCCTATTTATAAATGTTATTGATGTACTTTTGAGCACTGGCTGAGTGGCTCAGTTTGTTGGAGCATTGTTTGATGTACCAAAAGGTTGTGGGTTCAATTCCCAGTTGGGGCGTGTATGAGAGGCAACCAACTGATGTTTTTCACATCAATGTTTCTATCCCTTTCTCTCTCCCTCTTCCTCGCTCCCCCCCCCACCAAAAAAATCAATGAACATATCCTTGGGGGAGGATTTAAAAAGAAAGGAACTTTTTTAAAAAAAAAACAAATACCATTGAAAGAAATCAAGAGTTAAGAAAAACTTTGGTGATCATCTAATTCTTATAACTGTGTTTCTACACCTAGGAATATAGCCATTCATAGACTGTTCTTTGAAAACTTTATTTTATAATTCCAAGGAATTCTAGGATTCAGTTATCAACTACTCATACCTCGAAACAAACCCTTAGTGCTGTCTTCACCAGATACGTCCTTTTTCTCTGTCCCACATGCCCTGCTAGTAGCCAAGCCTGATTTCTACTGTCAATGGATCCACTTCCTCTAAAGGAAGTCTTTCACCTCTCTGTGGAATTCCTCTCCCTCCTGAGTAACCCTCTTTTGGAATCCCACTTACTCTCAGATGCTTCCTCCTCTCTGCGGGCAGAAGTTATTTCTCCTTCTTCAGAATTCATAGCAGTTCATACCACTCTTATGACACTTATCACACACTAATTTTTATTATATTTACATATGGAAGTACCTTGCAACCTTAAATTCCTTTCCATCTCTGTAATTCTGTGATTCTAAATATGAGAATAAATTGAGACACTCTAGTCAGGTAGCTCAGCTGCTTGTAGCATCGTCCCTATGTGCCAAGGTTGCAGGTTCCATCCATGGTCAGGGCACATATGGGACTCAACCAATCAATGCATAAAAAAGTGGAAGAACAGATCCCTCTTTCTCTCTCCTGCCCTTCCTCTCTTTCCAAAAATATAAATAAAAAAATTGTTAAAATAAATTGAGGCATGGTGGGGAAATTGCTTACTTTTACTTTTGCTTGTGAGACTTTCATAACAAGAATTGTCAGAAAAACAGGAAAACCCATGAAATAAAAGTAGAATTGAATTTTAAGCAAACAAAACGTTTGTATTCAAGCCAGAACAGGCAGAAATATAGCAATGTTTATATGTTACTTTGAAGAGTTCAAAAGACTCACGTATGTTCTCATAGCAAGTTGCTGAGATAGAGCAACTGAGATTATCTCTCCATTTTGGCTAAAAAAAAAGTCTAATTAAAATATAATAAAATAAAATGATGATTTAAGTTCCATTATTTCATGTATGTAATACAGTAAAATAATTAGTAGTCAGAGTTGCAAGAGGTTTTAGTTTGAACTTGCAACACAGTAATTTCCAGTCTCGGTTTTCTTGCCTATAAAATGACTAAATGACTTCTGGGTCCAAGCTCAAAATTTCCATGATTTTACAGTGCACTTAACTTGTAATGGGAAATGTCGTGACATATTCTTTGATTTCTTTCTGAAGGATATTTGCATATCTGCTATTAAGGAGAAGGATATTGAAGCCAAGTTGGCTCTAGTTATTGATAATTGGACCAACCAGAACTTGAGTTTCGCAGCATTTAAGGGAAAGGGAGAGCTCCTGCTCAAAGGAAGTGAATCTGGAGAGATTATCACCCTGATGGAGGACAGTTTAATGGTCTTGGGTTCCTTACTAAGCAACAGGTAATTTTATAATTTGGAGGGAAGGTTTTATTTTGGTATTTAGGGTTATAAAATACTAGGTAAAGCCCAATTTGCAGTTGCAGAAAAATGTGATTCTGACCTAAAGCACCAACTCTTGTCTATCCTGCGAACTACCTTTTTTCCCTAATCATCATGGCCTCCTTCTCTCTTCCATGATTCTCACCTACCCTTCCTATTTTTTCTGATGGTCTCCATAATTATTCTCCCTCAAATTAACAGCTTATCCTCTGAACATCTTGATTCTGCACTGAGATGACTTCTTTTTATTCTCTTTCATTTCTCTGATTTGTCATCATTGCCCTCTTTGGCTAAACCTGCTCAAGTATTCACCCAATGCCCCAGGAAAGCATGCTGGCCACACGTGAAAGGAATATACCATTAGGAGCTAAGCACTTAGCCATTTGCATTTTTTTTTAAATGGTGAAACATGGCTATATCTGTGCTAGATTCTTTGTGGCCTGAATAAGGTAACCTGTCCATCACTGGACTAATGAACTGTCTCCAAGGTGATGTGATTTCATGCTGCTTTAGGAAGTTCCAGCGGTACTCAGATTAAGTACACTGTCAGGTCTTGGTCTGGGCGTTAGCCACGTCTAATCCCCTGGCTGACTATATAGTAACTCTCAACTGTTCTTTACCCTAACACACCTAAGAAATAATTTACAACACCAACATTAACAGAGGTCAATGTACAGGGTTCATGGGGATTCCAGTACCCCTTCTCCAGATTGGGATCACTGGGTAATGAATGACATCCTGCATGACCTCTGGTCCCAGAGGTAGTCTTGTATTTGGATAATGTGCTAATCCACACAGCTCCTAGTCCAGGGAGTTCAGGGTTGAATTTACTGGGGTTAAGATCCTAGGGTGCACCTTCAGCTTATTAGGGAATCTGAATGATCCTAGCAAAGGTGACCATATGACACTCAGTGGTGCCTAGACTTCACAGACTATCATTTCCCCATAGTACACTGCAGATTTTGCCATTCTGATTTCCTGGATGATAACCTCTTTTTTTTTTTAACAAAATTTTATTGTTGTTCAAGTACAGTTGTCTCCATTTTACGTGTCTCCTGCCACGACTTTCTCCTGTCCCACCCCACCTCCCACCCTCAATGATAACCTCTTGAAGAATTACTGTAGATTAACCTGAACAGTGTCTATGGCCAAGGAACTCCAGATTTGAAGGCTTTCTTTATTTCTTATATACTTGCATGTAATCTGATTAGTGTAGTGCCTATTGATAGTACTAGTAAACTCAGTGTTGAAGCTCTGCTAAGAAAGAGTATAAGGATATCTAATAAGTCACTACATTCTAGAAAATTCTCCTCCTAGAGAATTTTGCAGCACCAGTGGATCTAAAAAGCCTTTTCCAGAACTAATCACAGACTGACCTTCTAGCAGGCAGTGACTTTTAGATTTCTAGGGATACCTGGATGTGGCTTCAGAAGGAAATTTTATATCTCCATGGGTGAGACTTCACTCTAGATATTGCCTGGATGTGTTTCCTGGTGGATCGTGATTTCATGGGGTTCCATGGGTATTCCTGTCAATCCTGGCAGGTTCCTCCATGCAGAGCTGTGCAGTGCAGGTAACTGGCCAAAGGACAGAAACTGGGTATGCTAGGTTTTATTTCAGATCTTCCTTTTTCATCTTGGGAACTTAAATATCATCAAAGATAACTCTTATTTTTTCCTATGCGTAAGACTATTATTGGCTCAAAATATCTAGGTGTTTCAACTCCCTGAAATGATTTGAGTGTGCATGTCTTGACTTTGAAGATGCCTTTGGCATGTTGACTGCCTTTTAGCTGTAGACTGATGACCAGATGACCAGTTGACCAGTATGTAATGGGTGTAGAGAAACATGCTGTTATTGCCTGAACTACTCACCTACCTCCTGGAATCAATTTTTGTACAACTCCTTTTATACACCTATGTATAACAAGACTTCCAGAGAACTCAGGCATTAGACTATACTTAGAAGAACTCTATTTTGTATATGAGCACCGTCAAGTCACCCTGTCCTGAATCAAGGAAAGTTTTAAGACCCTAGTCAACATATGCAACTCACTAGGACATGCCACTACACCATATCAAAACTCCTTGACATTGCTACAAACTGAGGTCAGCTTTTTAATCTGGCTGTAGGTAATTGGACCCTCACCAAGTAGCTTCCCACTATGTCCTCAGGGCATCCACTTTCACTTTTCTTTCTTTGTTGTGTGATAAACCCTACCACTGGCCCTGATGATTATAAAACAGGGACTGTGCTATTTTAGGGTAGCTGTCTTGGATCTCTAGCACTGCAGAACCTAGGCATAGTACCTGGTAGAATTAGCAGTCTGTGGGCAGGAAGAGGACACCTGTAAGAGGACTTAAGACCTCAAGCTTGACCCTGGCCTTGTGATAATAATCACAACAGTAACAAATGTGTGTTATTCTCATAGGTGGCCCCTACTTTGATTTGGCTCATAAAAGTCTTGGAAAATCATTTTGTTCCTTGTTTTCCCTTTACTCCTCAGAAGCAACCAGCACAGTTTTTTTTTCCAGGTCTCTGTGGCATAGAACTTGGCCTGTTTTCTTATTGATTGACTCACACAAGGGAACAATAAGGGAAATCACTATCAGATTCTTATTTATAAAAAAAGCAACAATCTCATTAGCTGTAAGGAATTTATTAGTGACTGCCTTTTAGGAAAAAAATGTTCGTTTCCAAAGGAATGTTTCTCCTATAATTTACTTTGTTAGGCCATACTGTTTTCTGAATCATCATTGAAATGAAATATTTTTTTCATTCTTTTTAGATATAACGCTCCATTTAAAAAAAATATACAGAACTGGGTGTATAAATTGTCCACTTCCTCAGATATAATTGAAGAGTGGCTGGTAGTCCAGAATCTTTGGGTTTATCTTGAAGCTGTCTTTGTAGGTGGAGATATTGCCAAACAGCTGCCACAGGTAAATGTGGTTTCTGTAACTACCGACAGAATAATTTCATGTGTGTTGTCTATATGTCTCTGTAAAAGTCTTTACAAAGACATACGGTCATATTTTGGTTATTTACACTAGGGGTTGGCAAACTATGGCTCACTTGCCTATTTTTGTAAATAAAGTTTTATTGGAACACAGACATGGCCATTCATTAATGTTCTGTTTAAAGGCTTTAGCATTAAAACAGCAGAGTTGAGTAGTTATAACAGAGACTATATAGCTTGTAAAGACTAAAATATTTACTACTTGGCCCTTTACAAAACAAATTTTTCTAAGTGACCTTTTTATTTTTTAAGACTATTTATTTTTTAAAGAGAGGGGAAGGGAGGGAGAGTGAGAGTAAGAGAAATATTGATGTGTGAGAGAAACATCCATCAGTTACTTCTCGCATGCCCCAGCCATGGACCAGGCCAGCAACCCAGGCATGTGCCCTGGCTGGGAATTGAATTGGGACCTCTTGGTTTGCAGACCAGCACTCAACCCACTGAGCCACACCAGCCAGGGTTTCTAAGTGACTTTTGATTTACATTTGCAGAACGAAAAAAAAATCATGTATTTTCAAAGTGAAAAAACTTCCAGGCTGTTTGAGTTGTGAGATACATTGAAGTGTGGTACTGTTAAATTATAGGACAACGGGGTGGGGATCGACTGTGGGAACGGGGGATGGGTGGGACGAAGGAGGGCAAAGGGGAAAATTAGGACAACTGTAATAGAATAAGCAAGAAAAAAATAAAATTTACCAAACAAATGTTTACGATGGAGCTATGAAAAATAAAATATATAAAATATCTAATCTAAAAAAACTACAGCAGTTCATCTTTTCCAAGAGTTAATCTTATAATATCCCACCGAGAGTAGAGTTAAAATTAATCTGTGTTCTGTAAGTGTAATTAACCATTACTAAGTCGATTTATGGTAGATCAGAAATATACCATGGGGCACAGAAATTTTGCCTTAGAGGCACATAATGAAATCATTAAAACAGCTCTATTGGAGCCTTTTAAATAAATGCCAATAACTCACTAATAGCTTTATTCTGTGAAGGTAATGTCCCTTTTATAAAATTAAGCCTGCTCTTTCTGAATTTTCACACCTACAAATAGGATCTATACATATTAAAAATCAAGAGTGAAAGAGTTTTGGAAATGACAGATTTTTCTTTATAACACATTTTTAAAACACAGATCTTTTCTTTTTTATCAGAAAGTTGCATTTAACAATACACTTAAAATAAGGAAGATTACGTCAATTTCTACAGGCGTTTTTGCAATTGAATGCAAAACTTTCATCTATAGTAAATAGAAAATTTTTATTTGCAAAAATGTTAATGAAGCTTTGCTTGGAGTTTTTACTGTTTTCTTCTTTTTTTTTCCTGGAGTATTATTGAGCTGTAATTATTCCAAGGATCTTAAGACCAATTATTTTCATGCTTTTCAGTTTTCTCTTTAAACCAAAACGCCAGGAGTTCTGAAACACTAAATTTGAGCTTGAAGTTGATAGCTCTGCCAATTAATCAGGTAGCACTTTGGAAAACGTATTAAATGTAAGGAAACAAGCGACCAACTCTGTTGTGATAAATCAGTATTTCAATAAGCAGTTTTGTGACTTTGGATTTTTGTTCAGAATTAATTCAGATGAAAAAAGAATTGACCCTTTAAATTATGTAGCCTGAAACTTTTGCCTATATTAATTGACCATAAAGGCATGGGTTTATTTCTGGGCTCTCCGTTTTGTTCTGTTGATCAATATGTCTGTTTTTATGCTATTACCAGGCTATTTTGATTACGGTGGCCTTATAGTATAGTTTGATATCAGGTATTATGAAATCTCCACCTTTGTTCTTCTTTCTCAAGATTGCTAAGGCTAGAATACCAAAAGACCGATACAAAAAAATATACATACCCCTATGTTCATAGCAGCACTATTTGTACTATCAAAGATCTGGAAGCAGCCTATGTGACCATCAGTAGATGAGTGGATAAAAAAGCTGTGAAACATTTGCCCAATGGAATACTATACCACAGTGAAAAGAAGGAACTCTTACCTTTTGTGACAGCACAGATGGACCTCGACACTATTATGCCAAATGAAATAAGCCAGTCGGTGAAAGACAAATAGCACATGATCACACTTATACATGGAATCTAATGAACTCAATAAACTAACAAACAAAATAGAAACAGAAGCGTAGATACATAGAAAAGACGGTCAGCTGTTGGGGTGGGGACAGGGGACTGGATGAAAGATGGTAAAGGGATTAACCAAAGAACATTTATGTGTGACCCATGGACATGGACAACGATATGGGGATTGATTGAGGGAAGGGAGAGGGAGGGGCTGGGTGGAGGTGGGAAAAGGAAGAAAAAGTGGGAACAACTGTAATAGCATATTTCATCTGAATAAACAATAAAAAAAATTATGCAGCCCGCAAGTAATTGAGGCTCATTTGAAGAATGAATTTCTTAAGAAATTCCAAAGTGAATACTTTTACTTTATTCAAGTATCCTAATGCTAATTTTTTACTGACTATGGATTTGTTTTTTAGGAAGCAAAACGTTTTCAGAATATTGACAAGTCATGGGTGAAGATAATGCAGCGAGCTCATGAGAATCCCAATGTAATCAGTTGCTGTGTTGGAGATGAAACCATGGGGCAACTGTTACCTCATTTACACGAACAACTGGAAGTGTGTCAGAAGTCACTGACAGGGTAAGTAAGGGTTTAATCCTTTTATATGCACTGATGTTTTATCTCAAACAGGTTCATATATTCCTGGTTTGGGGTGATGGTGGGAGTGGTGATAGGAATTTAACATTTCACATAAATTTAATTTTTCTTAAAAAAAAAAGACACCTTCAACCTAGAGGTGGGTGAGTTAGGGTATTATATTAGTTTTGCAGCACTACTGTAACAAATTACCACAATCTGGGTGACTTAAAACAACAGACATTTATATTCTCAGTAGTGGAGGCCAGAAATCTGAATTCAAGGTGTCAAAACCTTCTGAAAGCTTTAAGTGAGACTCTTTCCTTCTTACTTCCAGCTTCTGGTGGCTCTAGGGGTGCCTTGGCTTGTGGCAAAATAGCTCCAATCTCTATTTCTGAGTTCACTTTTTTTTTTTCCTTCTTGAGTTTCTCTTTTGAGGATAGTTTTTGGATTTAGGTCTTATCTGGATAATCCAGGATGATTTCTTCTTGCAATCCTTAACTTCAATACATCTGTAAAAACCTTTTTTCCAATTAAGCTCACATTTACATATTCCAAGGAGAAGGATGTGGACCTGTCTTTTGGGGGGCTTCCATTCAGCCCAACACAGGCATGGAGTAAGAATGTACACTAAGAGAACAATTAACCAGACAAATTCATGGACAATTTTCTTAATAAGCAGTTCATTCTCAGTTTCTATGTGAAATACGGTCAACATACATCCTGGTTTGTCTAAAATTATGCTCTGTGTTAGCTTAATGGTTGGTTGTCCCTGCCTTCACTCAAAATGTGTTGGTTTGTGGATAAATTATGCACTCACCCTGGATTTTAGCCATACTAAGAGATTCACAGTACTCTTAGGTCACAGGAGAGCTCTTGATGAGAAAGAAGATGAGGGATGGGACAGGCTTGCTCTGAATCCCTTTCTTGTTTTCTTTCATTTTCCCAAGTGACATATATGGTATAGCATGGACTTTGGTTCTAATGAAACAGTTCAGAGGCAAATGGGAAATTGTATCTTGACTAGAAATAAATAATTCAGAAAAATATCATTTGGTAATGTGACTTTATCTACAGGTATTTGGAGAAGAAGCGATTACTATTTCCAAGATTCTTCTTTGTATCCGATCCAGTTCTCCTGGAAATTCTTGGACAAGCCAGTGATTCCCATACCATACAGGTATAATCTAAGTATCTATTACCTAAACCTTTTATTTTACCACATCATGCATAATGGGTAATAAAAATGTAGTTAACATTTTAAAAATGGAGGCAGGAAGAAAGAGTGTTAAAAATTATGTTGATTATAAAATGTTCTTTTTTTCCATATATTTGGAGCCCATCAATCTGAGGCAAGGGTCATTGATGATGCCACTCACCGGCTGGATGATCGTGGCCAGCTTCTTAATTTTCCTGCACCTTAGTTTTCTCATCTGTAAAATCAGAATATTGGTGGTTCGCATCTCATAGGGTTACCATACAGATTATGTGAGATAATGCATTGTAAAAATATCCAGCATGCATTATGTATTCACTAAATGTGATTCGTTATTATGAGTATTTAGTCTAAATGTTCTTAGATCAAATACAGCTGGTGGTTTTGATTTGTCCTTTTTTTTTTTTTTCATCCAGAATACTTCTCAAATGCTTTTTGCCATTTTCCAAGGCAATATTTCCAGAAGGAAGAGAGAAACTATGGCGAACTGGCCGTGGGAAGCGCTGAAACACCCATCCCAGGGCCAGTTCTGATTTGGAAATCTAGGGAACTGCTAATAAAATCTCCCCTGTCGGTTTCCAGGAAGTTGTGGGGATGAGGAAAGAGAGAAGTAAAAGCTGTGCAAGGCAGAGATGGAGATGAGAGAAAGTAGGACAGAGCTGGGGAGGGACAGTCATTAGTCCTGTCTCCATAGTCTAAGAGGGGCAGTCAAGGACTTGGAGGACACCTTTCTCAGGGCTGGATTTAAAAAGTGGGCCTCCAAGTCAGTGAAGGGTCAAAGCAGGGTCTTTTTTTTTTTGGAAACAATGAAGTAAATTCTTAATCTTTTACAAAGATTAAAAATAATATTAAGGTCTTTTAAAACATCTCAGTGGCTTTTTGTTTAGGCTCATGTGTGATGTTTTTGCTGTCTTCTGCTTTTTACAGCCACATCTCCCTGCAGTATCTGACAACATAAATGAGGTGACATTTCATGCAAAAGAATATGATCGTATCCTGGCTGTCATATCAAGAGAAGGAGAAAAAATTATTGTAATTTAACTTGGTTAAACTTTTGTTATTAGGATTTATTTAAAAATTTGGGTCAAGGAGAATGCAATTCTCTTATGAAAAAAGGGAGGTGGGTGGACTTGGGTTCTAGTTCTGTATCCTGTGATTGGATAATTTGGATATCCAATTGGATAGTTTGGATAATTCATTTAACTTCTCTGAGACTCATTTTACCATCTATGAAATGAAAGGTTTAGACGAGTTAATCTTTATAGTTCCTTCTGCCTATAGTATAGTATGAGTATGACTCATATTTAAATAATTAAAATATAAATATAAGACTCTTGGCTTTGCATTGAGGAACTATGATTTATCAAGTATGTGACATTTGTAAAAACCCCAAATTATTATCAATTTGTAATATATTTGTAATATATTTTTAGCTGGATAATCCTGTTATGGCCAAAGGTCCTGTAGAAATTTGGCTTCTGGACTTGTTAAAAATGCAGATGTCATCATTACATAACATAATTCGTTCTGCGTTCTATCAGATCAGTGATTCAGGATTTCAACTCTTACCTTTCCTCGGTCACTTTCCAGCACAGGTGAGAACACACAGCATTTAAATAACGGTTATAAGAAATGGAAATAAGGGAGAAGGATACTCAGGAGGTAGTCAGCCTGATGGTGTGGAGGCCGTTAGAGCTTTGAACTAGTTAGGGAGCCTTACCCACCCTCTCCTCCCAACCAGCTGCTTGTCTACCGACACCATTCTCGGTCCCCCATCCCATCCCCTAGAAGAGGATTTGCCACTGTTCTCCCGTCATTAAGGATATATACTGAGACCATTTATGGAAAATTTTATATTATATATAAAACATATAGGTAGATACAGATACAGATATAGTTATGGATGTGGATAGATATAAACAGAATGAGCATATCTTTTCTTGAAACAAAAATCTATCTTGCTTTTTGCTTATTTTCCCTTCAAGTAATTAAAAGTTGGCATAATCTGTTAAAGGAGGACTTCTCATACAACTAACTTTTGAAGGAGGGAAGACCTTGAAAGAGGCTGGGGTTGGAGCAGGTGTTCCTGCTCTCAAGTCCTATGGCTCCTAGAGGTGCATTGTAATGTGCCAAGTACTATTAAAACCAGATATAGAAAATTCCAATAGTTTTATTACATTTTCAGCCTGGATAAATGAAAAGTGATGACTTGTGATCTGGGTCAGAGATAGTATGGGAGAGAAGACAAGAGATATCCAAAGAAAATGTAGGCAGTTTTTGCCCACACCATATTTCTTCTCCACCTGCCCCTGCCAACCTGCACTCCAAATTCTGAACTACTGCACACAGAGCTGAGATAGCTGAAGTAATATGAAATTATTTATTCAAACGACACAAGTACAGATATAGAATCAACCTTTATTGGAAAGAATACTTTAATATTGTGATTTTAAAATAATGTATACTATCCTTGGCAAGCTTTAATATTTTTATGAGCATTATTTGTGATAAATCTTTATGAAATACTTTATTTCATAAGCTGAGAAAAAAGCTCCTTCAACTAAACATACTTTTCCTCTCCCAGGAAAGCTTGATTACCCTGCATATTCTGAAGGACATGCTCAGTCTAGTTTAGACAGAGGAGTTAGCATTAAAGGTGGAAGAGTTGGAGAGCAAGTTCAAAGCAATGGTCAAGTTGAACAGGACATGGCAGGAAAGTTGACTACCTTTCAGGATTATCTTTAGTGTGTATATCTGTATATACACACATGTAAGGAAGTGAAATTTTAAACAATTTTACATAAAAATCTTAACATTGAAGTGGGTAAACTTCAATTCCTTGGAAAAATTACTTTAAAGAGTAATGAATATATATTCATTCAATATATACTCATTCACTATATACATTACCCTTTAGAACATTTTTTCAAAGAACTGAAATTTGTCCACTATGATGTAAATTTAAGGTTTTATTTAAAATTGTTTGCAATTTTTCTCAGCTTTCTTCTAAACACATTTCTAAGATTATAAATTCAATGCAAACATTTGGAAAAATATGAAAAAACATGACAGTGAAAATAAGTATTTCCCGTATTTTTACCAGTTAGAAATGATGACTGTAAATATTTAGTGTATTCCCTTTCAGTATTTTTTAATGTGCTTATTACAGGCATCAAATAATATTAAAAAGAATGAGCGTTCTTACTTTGTTTTTTATTTTAATGAGACATCTTCCAGTGTTTATCATTAGGTCCTCAGCCTTCTTAAATTAAGTAAAAAACGTAATTTAAACTTCTTGATGACTTGGGATAGTCATTTGAAAGATAAGTTTTTAGAATATACTACTGTGCAGTGATTTTTCAGGTCTGTAGTCTCTCTGTCTTTAAATCGGACAGCCTTACCCTGCTATTTCTGTATTGTTTCTCTTTGCTTTTCCTATTTTAATGCTGTCTGCTGCTGCCAGCAGGGTCAGAACCTGCTTATGACTGGGAGCTGCCTGACACTGGCCGTTTCCTCCATGTTCTGTTGCTCACCTGAGCGAGGTGCTTTACTTTAACTTTATCTATAAGAGCCCAGGATTGGCCAGTGCTCTAGCAGGGAAAAGCATTGAAGTTCCTGAGGAGGCAGTAATTAGGAAAGAGTTTTATTCCTGCTTTGCCCACATCAAATGCCATGCCGTTCACACTGCTTTCTCTCCGCTGCCAAACATGGGCTTCCTTTTCGGTTCAAATGATTTTGAATCTATCCCATAAATCTTCAGGTGAAAAAATGCTCCCAAAGGGACAAGTGCTGCATCAAGGAGGTGATGATGGAGGACATTCTGATCACTTTTACTCCCTTACCTGGGGCAGAAATTTTAAATAAGGTGACATTCACTCAGTTACCTTTTTGCCTTCATCAGGAGACAAAGGACATGCCTCTCCCTTTTCACTTTCTGTCTCTCTCTCTCCTCAGATAAATATGTAGGCAGAAAAGTTGATGGAGGTAAAGATATGGCTATGAAGAGAGTGGAGGTCAAGAAAGGATATAGAAAATGTATCTTTTTAAAAAGTTGCAAAGAAACATTTGGAAAACTATTTTTAGGGAGGAATGCATGTCCTTTTTTTGGTTTAAAATGAGTAAAACCCTATTCACTGTCATGTGAATAAGTGACCACCAAATTTTATTGTAGGATGTGTTTTAAATATTTGTCTGATTCGTCTGCTGGATTTGTAGGTTGGGCTTCTGGGACTTCAGATGCTGTGGACGCATGATTCAGAAGAGGCTTTAAATAATGCAAAAGATGACAGGAAAATCATGCAAATGACCAACCAGAAATTTTTGGATATTCTAAATATTCTAATTAGTCAGACAACACATGACCTAAGCAAGTTTGAAAGAGTGAAATTTGAAACTCTAATTACTATTCATGTGCATCAGAGAGATATTTTTGATGACTTGGTAAAGTATCTTTTTTGCTTAATTTAAAGTAATTTAGCATACTAGGTAATAATTTAGTGCTCCTAATAATGGGAAATTAAGTATTATACATATCCCCTAACTTCCACCTGGTCCTTTTTCACAACTGTCTACATATAAACCGCATCTACAAATATCTACATTTCGTGGTTTAAACAACCATGTATGTATATCTACATTTGCCATTCTGAAAGTCTGAAGCCAACTGATGTGATGTGAACTAATTGTTTCATTAAACCAAATAACAGGGACATGATACAATTTAGGTGAGATTGGTCATGCATTATGATGGCTGATTGGGAAGGAAGTCTAGGTAAAATAGAATCAAGCTTCAGAGAACTCCCATGGATATTTGTCTAACTGATGCTGTCCAACAGTATGGGGGGCTCTATCCCGCGGAGTCCTCCGATTTGCTGCGGATGAAAGAATGAGCATATTTGCCTGTCAAGGAAAGGGGAAGGCGATCTTCTCTAAAAGAAAATGCCCCGAGCCCCTGTGCTCCACAGCTTTTATTGAGAAGGTTACAGGTGGGGGACAGGTAGTAGGAATGTATAGGTAATCTGATTATATCAGTAGTTTAAGCTTACAGAGAATAGATGTTGTTTAAAGATGACAATGGCAGGAACACACTGAACTGCTTCGTGTCCAAGTGGAGCAAACATTATGGCACCAGGTGGGATTTGGGTCAGGGTCCAGGAGTTTTGTAAATTTCTTTCCCAGCCTTGAGCTGGTTATTTGGTATAAGATTAACAGAGCTTGAGAGAGAAACAAAGCGTGCTTCAAGGAGTGTCATTTACTTCTAAGTCTGATTTTCCCCCGGGGGCCCTTGGAGTTATATATCGGGTCTTGCTTGCCCCCGGCATTACCGGTGTTCCGGCAAAGACTTCCGGGTCCTCTCCCAGGCCCCAGCTTGCGCGGGGCTGCAGTTCCCGATACCACTCAGAGTGGCCCCCTACACAACAGGGCATTATGGGCTTGATTTGGACAAGGTTTTGTAGGATGGAAGTGACAGGAGTAGTATTTGAATTACCTTTGGAAATAGAACCCTCAGTAACCAATGGCCTTGAGGGGTCCCAGGAGGTTTTGATATACCAGCATTTGACTATCTTTAGTGTTGTTTTATTTTATTTGATTCATCTTAAAGGCACCTCTTTCCTTTATTAAAGACACATAATTCATGCAACTTTAGACCTTCTTTAGAAAATATGAACACAGACAATCTGTTTCAAACTTGTATAAAAAGTTCTGGTTGGGTAAGTTATATTATTGAAAACTGAAGTATATGCAGTCCATTTATTCCCCTGGAATCAGGATGCTTGCTTCTCAAAGTATTGCGTGCCAACCAGTTGCATTGGTATCTCCTGAGAGCTTGTTAGAAAAGCAGAATCTCCAGCCCCCTCTCCCCACTACCACCCCCTGCCTGACATACTGAATCGGAATCTGTATTTCAACAAGATTCCCAGAGTAGAAACATAGCTCTAGGATTTATCTCTGGATCAAGCTAATCATCAAGCACACTGAGACCTTATTTCTTTGGCCGTCTGCAGATTTCTGCTTTCATTGAATTGCAATTACCCTTATACTTTGGCTTTCATTGAAGCTCACCTCAAGACACTCTTATGGAATCCAGTCCTATATCTGCTAAGAGCATACTATTGAGGGTGATGTCTGTGTATCTCTCACTGACTCTTAAAAGTGAAGTCCCATGGGAGAAAATTCTTTTAAATTTAAGTGCTGAGAAAGGCCTATTTTTCATATAAAATAGATTTAAAAAATCTATACGCAATTAAAACCATGAAACTGTTTTGTTTTAATCACTATTGAACTCATGGTCATCTTGCATCCTAACTAAAATGAGATTTCTTGGTCAGCATATTTGCATTTTATTTTTTCATGTATAATGCTTAGAATAGCCGGTTATATAGTAAGAATGCAATAATATTAATTATTTTTACTTTTTATCATTTTTATTTTTCAATAACAGTTGACATACAATATTGTATTAGTTTCAGGTATACACATCCTGAGTAGGTGCCATACAACTCTCCCAGTGATCATCCCGATGAATCCTGCACCCATCTGACACCACACATACCTGCCAGGATATCACTGACCATGTTCCTTATGCTGTACTTTACATCCTCATGACTCTTCTGTAGCAACCAATCTGTATGTCTAAATCCCTTCATTCTTTATATGCATCCTCCCAACCCCTGTCCTAGGGCAACCATCAAAATGTTCTCTGTACCTGAGTCTTTTTCTGTTTTGCTTGTTTATTTTGTTTCTTAGATTCAGTTGTTGAAAGATATGTATTTATTGCCATTTTATTTTCATATTTTTATCGTTTTTTTTCTTCTTAAAGAACACTCTACATTTCATATAACAACAGTTTAGTGGTGATGAACTCCTTTAGCTTTTTTTTTTGTCTGGGAAGATATTCATTTGCCCTTTGATTCTAAATGATAGGTTTACTGGGTAGTGTAATCTTGATTCTAAATCCTCATTTTTCATCACTTTGAATATTTCTTGTTACTCCCTTCTGGCCTGCAAAGTCTCTTGTTTCTTACATTTAAAAAAAAAAGATTTTATTTAATTTTAGAGAGAGGAGAAGGTAGGGAGGAAGAGAGGGAGAGAAACATCGATGTGAAAGAGAAACATACATCAGTTACTTCTCATACATGCCTGGACCGGGACGAACTTCCAACCTAGGCATGTGCCCTGACTGGAAATCAAACCAACAACCTTTTGCTTTGTGGGATGACATCCAAAAAAATGAGCCACATGGGCCAGGGCTGACCTGCAAAGTTTCTGTTGAGGAATCAGATGACAGTCTTTTTCGTGGTATTAAAAAATGTTTATTGTAATATTTTTAAATTTTTATTTTTTGCTTTCATGTAAAATGTCCCTCTTTCAGCGTTAGCAAGGTACAAATTGACAAAAATTATATATATTTAAGGTGTACATGTGATAATTTGATATACCAGGTCTGTCCAGAAAAAGTGCAACCATTGTTGATATAAGCAGAACGGTTTGCCTAACATTGATATAATCTGGCAGCCAAGGAGAGTAGACTGGGTTGCACATCTGTGAACAATGAAGACTTCACTGTGCTAGTCAGTAGGGGTGATAGACACCGTTGAGTGAGTATGTGTACTGTGTGGGCATAATGTTCAAAGTGACTGAGTGAGTAGAGCAACAATCTGCATCCAATTTTGCATTAAGCTTGAACATTCCTTCACAGAAACTACTCAGGTGATTCAGAAGGCCACAGCTATAGGCAACAGGTGATTGGCAGCTTCATCATGACAACACATTTCGTGCAGTTTTTGTGTGAAACATCAAATCACCCAGGTGACCCAGCCCCACTATAGCCCAGATATGCTGCTCTGCAATGTCTGGCTTTTCCTAAAACTAAACTCGCCTTTGAAAGGGAAGAGGTTTCAGACTGTTGATGAGATTGAGGGCTATGACTGGGTAGCTGATGGTGATTGGGAGAACTGTGGGAGATCCCAAAGTGCCTACTTTGAAGGGGAATAAGGCATCATTCTCCTATGTACAGTTTTTCTTGTATCTTTTTTTTTTTCAATAAATGCCTGTATTTTTCATATTACATGGCTTGATACTTTCTGGACAAACCTGTGTATACATTGTGCAGTGTTTACTACAATCAAGCTAGTTTACCCCTCTATCACCTTGCATAGTTACCATTTTTTTTGTGTGTGTGGTCTCTTAGCAAATGCCAAGTATACAATATAGTAGTATTAACTGCAGTCACCATGCTGTACATCAGATCCCCAGAACTTATTCATGTTAAAACAAAAAGTTTGTACCTTTTGACAAACATCTTCCCATTTCCCCCATCTTCACCTTCCAGCCATCAACCTTATAGGAGCTTCCTTGTAGGTAACTGCTTTTCTCTTGCTGCTTTTAAGATTGTCCCTTTGTCTTTAACCTTTGGCATTTTAATTATGGTGAGTCTTGGTGTGGTCCTCTTTGGGGTCATCTTGTTTAGGACCCTGTGCTTCCTGGACTTGCATGCCTAGTTCCTTCACAATGTTAGGGAAGTTTTCCATCATTATTTTTTTTCAAACAGGTTTTTGATTCCTTGCTCTCTCTCTTCTCCTTCCAGCGCTCCCATGATGCAAATATTGGTATTCTTGAAATTTTCCCAAAGGCTCCCTATCCTCATTGTTTTAGAATTTTTTTTTTCTGTTTTGTTTGGGTGATTTGGGTCTTTTTTGCTTTCTTGTCTTTATAATCACTGATTTTATTCTTGGCTTCATCTACTCTGCTGCTGATTCCCTGTAAAGTATTCTTCATTTCAGTTAGTGTATTGTTCATTTTTGACTGGTTCTTTTTTTTATGGTTTCTGTGTCCTTTTTTATGCTGTTAAAGTTCTCACTAAGTTCCTTGAGCATTGTTATAACCAGTATTTTGAACTCTGTATCTGGTGGTTTGTTTGCCTCCATTTCATTTACCGTATTTTGCTGGGTATAATGTGCACCCACATTATTGTGTGCATTATACATGGGATTATTATATCCTTGGTATATAATCATTTTATCCATGTATAATGCACATCCTTATTTTTTCCTCAACAATTTGGGCAAAAAAGTGTGCATTATACACAGCAAAATATGGTAGTTTTTTTTGTGGGTTTTTTTTTTTGTGATTTCTCCTTTTCTTTCATTTGGGACCTATTTCTTAGTCTCCACATTTTGGCTGCTTCCTTGTGTTTAATTCTATGTTGTTAGGCAGAGCTGCTACATCTCCTAAACTGGGTAGAGTAGCCCTGTGTAGTAGGTGTCCTGTGAACCCAGTGGCACAGCCTCCCTAGTCACCTGAGCTGAGTACTCCAGGGGCCCCTTGTGTGGGCCCTGTGCACTGTCCAATTGTAGTTGAGCCTTGATTTCTGTTTTCATCAGTGAGAGGGTGCAGCAGAGGAGCTGCTATGCAGAAGCTGACCCTACAGAGCAGGACTTCCTTTAATGGGGCTTTGGTGTTCATCAAGTCTGCCCCTTGAGTGTGTCACTCATGGTTGCCTGAAGCTGTTCACCAGGTGCACGGGCTCTTGGGCCTCCTGGGAGGTGCAAGGTCAGCCACAGAACAACCTTCAGATGGTTGCTACTTGTACTGGGCTTGGAGGTGCTCACGAGAGGCCAAGCTTCAAACCAAGGCCTGCTGCCATGAGTGCCAGGCCTGGGGCCAGTTAGCAAAAGGTACAGGGTCCGCAGCTGCCAGATGCTGTTGTTTGAGAGATTTTAGAAAAGTCCAAAGCATAAGGCAAAAGAGACTTTGTATGAAAAGGCCACTGGAAACAGCTTGGGTGGGCCCACAAGTTGGGTGGGGTGGGGCCTCAGGGAATCACCAGGGTGGGCAGAATATTATGAGCCAGGATGATGAAGACTTATATATGGTGCCCACCTGCTGGCTCTATGCGAGGGGAAGGGTTGGTTCTCAGAAAAGGAACAATGACCTCTGTCAGCACTTTTGTCTGGGAGAAAGCTACCTCTTTAGCTCTTGTTCTGATGCCAGACAATTCATTTCCTCCCCATGTGCCCCCAGTGCCTTTCAAGCTGCTGCGCTAGTGCTGGAGCTCTCTGAGTCCAAGTAAGTCTGTGTGTGGGTCCTTTAAGGGGAACACCTAGGACTCCAGAAGCTCTCTATCTCATTGAGCCACATTCCCTGCTGGTTTTTATAGCCAGATGCTATAGAGACTTCTCTGCCTGGCACTGGAATGCTGGGCTGGGAGGCCTGGTGTGTGCTTCTGGGTTTCTCACTCCTCAGAGAGGACTGGTGCAGATGAAATATCCCTCCCGATTTTTTTCTGCCACATATGGCTGCAGAATTAGCCCATTCAGCATCTCTGCCCCTCCTACTACTCTCTCTGTGGCTTCTTTAAACCCCTAGTTTCAGGACTTCCATCCAGCTAGATTTCAGATGGTTCTGAATAATGGTGGTTCTGTAGTTTAGTTGTAATTTTGGTGTGGTTATAGGAGGATTTGAGTATTGCATTTATGTACACCACCGTCTTGACTGGAAGTCTCCCCTAGTGCTGCTTTTTTATCCTCTTTCATCTCCTCTCAGCATCTTAGTGGATTGTTGAAAGTAGCTAGCTGACTGCATCTCCATGGCTGTGGTTCCTGTGTTAGCAGAATCCCTGAGGGTGGCACCAGTTATGTTACCAAAAGTAGTTCTTTTAAGGTGATAAATACAAACTGTGCTTTAGGAGGGAAGCAAGAATTCTTAACTGGAGGGAAGACAAGGTAATAAACTATGAAATGATACAACAAAAGGCAAGCTTATACATAACATGGAGACTTGATTAGATGAAGATCTGAATATTGTTTATTTGTAAGCCATCCATTTTCTGGTGTCAGCTAAATGACCTGGAAGTGAGCCACTGGGTTTAAGAGCAGTGAAGGGGACCATTTGCCATTTCCTATGTTGACTCCTCTGAATGGGCAGGGCTAGGGTTTCTCCAAGTTTATCAATGGAGTCATGAGCACCCTAGAATGTGATTGTGGTAGGATGTTGTTCCTAAACATGCCTGCCTGGTTTCTGTTTTTTGTATCTATTGCAGTGGGAGCCTGGTACTGCCTGCCGCATAGGTATACACTAGTGACTAGGCAGGTTGACTGGCTTGGCCACAGTGCTGGTATAGGAAGGCATATGTGCATATGTGAGCATCTCCCCGCTTAATCCCTTCAGTGACTTCCCGTTGCAGAGAGAACAATGCCCAGCCCTTTTCCCATACGCCATGAAGCCTCAGCTCTAACTCTTCTCTCCAGAGTCCTGGATGCCTCAGCTATAGTGAACTTCATTCAGTTTGTTGAACGTGTCAACAAGATCTTTTCTACCTTTGCCTAAAACATTTTTCCCTCCCATCCCTCCATCACTCACCCCTTTTGTTTTATTTCCTTGCCTAATTCCAGCTATTAGTCTAGGTGTTAGTTTCAATGTTTCTTTTTTCTTTTCTTTTCCTTCCTTCCTTCCTTCCTTCCTTCCTTCCTTCCTTCCTTCCTTCCTTCCTTCCTTCTTTCTTTCCTTCCTTCCTTCCTTCCATCCATCCTTCATTCCTTTCATCCATCCATCCATCCATCCATCCATCCATCCATCCATCCTTTTGAGTACCCTTCTTAGACACCCTACACTAGGTTAGGTCCTCTTGCTATGTATTTTGATAAATCCTGGATTTCTTTTCCTACTTTATCTCAATTATTAATTTGTTTATCTTTTGTCCTTTTCTGTGAACCCCAGGATTACTGAGGCTCTCCCTTTTTACCCAGCATAGTGTCAGGCCCAAGGAGGGACTCAGTAAATATATTTTAAATGAATGAGAATCATTCATGAATGCGTAACAACTGCCCATATGCTTATTGTTTTATGCTATTGTAATTTAGTATGCAATCTCATTTTATGTTTTTAAGGTAAAAATGCATATCAAATCAGTAACTGATTTTGAGTGGTTAAAACAGAGTAGATTTTATTTTAAAGAAGATTTGGATCAAACTATAGTGTCTATTACAGATGTTGATTTTATTTACCAAAATGAATTTCTGGGATGCACCGATCGACTTGTTATCACTCCATTAACAGATAGGTAGGAAACTTAGTTTTTGTTATTCCATTTTATAATTAAATGGTGTGCTTCAAATTGTTATAAAATTGCATTTGAAATATTAACAAAAGCTTCTTGTTGCTGTGTTAGGTCTATGGTAGCTCATCAAAGCCAACATAACAGTGAAATACATGTACTTTATTTCAATTTAATGTACATGCACATTAAATTTTAGTAAAATAGAAAAAGACAAAAGAATAAAAGCAAGATTGAATGTTGACTACAAGTAATTTACTAATAAACTCTAGATTGCAAGATGGAAAAATATCTCTCAGACCCTAAAGGAAGTCATTAGAATTGCAAAGAAGGATCATCTAATTTAGTCTCCCGGTTTTTCAAATGTGGAAATTGATACCTAAAGTGAAGTTTCTCAGCCAGGTCTGAATAGTCAGTTAATGGCAGATCCCTTCACAGTTTTTTCCAGTATTTGACACTAGACTAGAACTAAGTCTTTTTCATCTTCATGTGTCTGCAACAGTTCAATATGTTGTGCATAGAAGACACTCAGTAAATGTTTGTAGAACTGACTTAAATTGGATAATAGAACAATTAATTCTGCCATTACTTTACAAAGGACTGCCTCCAGGTAAAATTATAACATTTAAATTGGGTCTTCAGTCTTCTCTGGACTCATACAACTTCCCTTTATTTGCCCAGTGCCACTGCCACCTAAAGTCGTCAATGTATTTTCCCTTCCATTGATGTTTACACATAAAGCTCCATATATCATGAAGCTTTACTAAATTTTACTTAGATCTGAAACAAATATCACTGAAGCTGAATCATAGATACAAGAAGACTTATTAAATTATTCTTTACACTTATCTAAATAAATGAAACATTTCATAGTAAAACAATTTGCAATGGTGTGTTGGAGTTGGCTTATACCAGCTCATTGTGGAGTTTAGAAGTTTGTCCCAAGAAATGTTTGCAGTCACTCACTTTACTACTACTAATGAATGTCAGGTACTCCAGCCTTGTTTGGTTGCCTGCCTTTTATGTGAGCAGCTTAAATTCTAAAGAAAACAAGCCCATTCCAGTCACACTGGACTTTTGCTCATGTTTTACTGAAGCGTGTTACCCCTTACTCACAATGCTTTATCTGATTGACATTTGCAGATGTTATATCACTTTAGCACAGGCTTTGGGAATGAACATGGGAGGTGCTCCAGCAGGACCTGCAGGCACTGGCAAAACAGAAACAACAAAAGACATGGGAAGATGTTTGGGAAAGTATGTGGTCGTGTTTAACTGCTCAGATCAAATGGATTTCAGAGGGCTAGGAAGGATTTTTAAAGGTAAGTGTCAAACACTTAAATTATTTTTGTTGAATTTATTTTTGTGCTTATTTTCTGATATAAATCTAAAGTGACATTTTCCCACATAACAAAATTAGTATTAGTTGATGCATAAGATATTGTCATTTTTCTTGGCCAAAAATGGCTGGATATCATCGGTTTCACTGGTTCAGTAGTATTACTGGCATTATAATCTATGAGTTGATTGTGTATTGGAATATGAAAATGGAGTCAATTTATTACCAATGGTGGAAACAATAGTGGAGGAAATAAAATGAAGATAACAAACCGATGACACATGTGACTTTCCTTCCAGCATTAACTCCCACTGAAATGATTGACTTTTTAAAAGCATAACAACACTGGAAGAGAAGAGGGAGGGTCATTTGCAGAGAGGAAATTCTGAGAAAATCTTGAAAGATAGGTAGTGAGTGGCTTCAATGGACCAAGAAAAAAAGATTAGAGAGTGCTTCAGTCTTAGAACCCAGTGCTTGGTGGTCCTCTCTTTTCTATCTACATGCATTCTCTTGGTGATCTCATGTAGACCCCTACTTTAAATACTATCCGTGTGCTCAAATTTGTACCTCTAGCTTGGACTTCTTGAAATTTCAGATTCATATATAGAACTGGTATCTACTATTTGACATCTCCACTTAAATGTCTAATAAGTCTAACCTGGTGATTTCCTCTCCCCATATCTAAGCCATCCTCAGCCTTCTCCATCACATTAAGTTGCTGTTTCACTCTTTCAAATGCTCAGACAAAAAAAAACAACAGAAAACAACTTTGCTCTTTCTCTAATACTCACATCCCAACAACAAATCTTTCTTTGTCGTTTGTCAACAAACGCTCAAAATACACCCCAAATCTGATCACCTCTAATTCCCACTGCTGTCATAGTGGTTCAAACCAATTATCATCTCTCACCTGTACTATTCAAATAAGCCTCCTAATTGGTCTCCCTGTGTTTACCCTTGTTCCCTACATTCTAGTCTCAAAACAGCACAACAGCAATACTTCTGCATGTAAGTCAGATCCTGATGCTCTTCTGCTGAAAGCTGCTTAGTGGCTTCACTCAGAGTAAAAGCCAAAATCCTTACAATGGTCCTGTATTGTACATAATCACACCTGCCCCCTCCCCACTGTAATGTCCTAACCTTCTGATCCCATCTCCTAATACTTTCTGCTACCCTCACTCTCTCTACTATAGCCACATTGACCTTTCTGATGTTTCTCAAGTGTTTACAGCACATTACCTCCTTAGATTCCTTACTTTTGCCTTCCTTAGATTCTTCCCCCAGATATTCATCCACATGGTCCACTTGATAAAGGATGTCCAAAGCAAGCATCATACTAGAAAATTTGAAAGCATTCTCTTTGAAATGAGGTATAAGACAGGCATTTCCATTATTATTTCTTCTAGTAACCTCTGTACTTCAGATCCTACCCTATGCAGTAAAGATAGATAAATAAATAACAAAAATACAAAGATTGGAAAGGAATAAGTAAAAAATTTTATTATTTACCCGTGATAAGATACACTCAAAAAATTCAACAAAATCTATAGAAAAATAGAATACTGTCCTAGACTAAAATCAACACAAAATAAATTTTATTTTGAGAAATCATAAAAAACAGAAAATGAAAATTTCAGAAAGATACCATTTATAATGTAATTTAGAGAGTATAGAATTGGAGCAGGGATTGATAAATAAACTTGTGGAATATAATAGAGAATGCAAAAATAGGCCAAGGACACTTGACAGATGGCAACGGTATCACTGTAAATCAGTGATGAAGAGACAGAATTTACAATAAATTGTTCTGGGACAACAGTTGATTAATAGTTAACAAGGGAAATTGGATCCCTACGTATATAAAAATTGGATGCTTAAATCATGTATAAAACATAGTTCTGGGAATTAAATGTCTAAATGTGGTAGGCAAAACTGTATGGATTTTTGGAAGGTAATAAAAGAAAGTATCTTTGTTTTCAGAGTAAAAAGGGATTTTTAATACAAAAATTAATACATTGCCTACCCTAAGTTAAAAACATCTGTTCATCAGTGGATATCAGAAAGAGAGAGAAATGTAATGCCAGAAATTTGGAAATGGCATTAGCAATGTATTGTACCTACAAAGGATTACTATCCCAAGTATATGAGTAAAGCCTGTGAATCAATGAGAAAAAGATAACCTGGTAGAAAAATGAGGAAAAGTCTTAACCAGGCATTGCACAAATGAAGAAAGCCAAATGACTGGCAATCAAAGAATTGCACATTACAAAGAGATTCCATTGTGTACACACAAGATTAACAACAATTTAAGTGTGATTTTTTTTTCTTTTACCAATAGCAAGATACAGAGCAACAGAAACAGCCATCCACTACTGGTGGGAGTGTAACATGTTTGGGAGAAAAAGCGTACATATGTATTCTCAGCTGTTCTACCTCCTGGTATATTCAGCATTAAAAAAAGTTTTTCTTCAAATTGTTAAGAAACAAAAACTAATAATGAGCAGCTGGTCTCACTCCTGCCAAATTGGCAAAAACGGAAAAGTCTGACTAAACCACGTTGGTGAGGACGTGTAAAAATTTTAACTCCTTCTGTGTATGTAAGTTGTAGAGCTGCTTCAGAGAACAGTTTGGCAACTGGTGGTGAATGTGAAGGTGCCCACACTCTGAGCAGTGAGCATTCCCACTCACACAGATTGCCAGAAGGTGTGAGCAAGACTGACACATTGTTGTAGCAAATTGCTAGGAATAACCCAAATATCCATTGAGAGCAGAAGGACTTTTTTAACTGGTATGTTTATGCAATGGAATACTATACAGCACAGCCTTTTAAAATAGTGAATTAGATCTTCATGTATCTGTACAGAAAAATCTCAGAAAAATACTGAGCTAATGATTCAAATTTCAGGAGGATATGTACAATATTTTATAGATAGCTAGACTGATGTAGATAGATAAATAGATACATATAAATTTTAAAATTGCAAAATATGTAGTGTTCATGAACATATGCAGAAGAGCAATTTTTTAAGAGCATGCGTAGGAACTATGGGCGTCAAATTCAGTGCAGAGGTTACCTCCGGGGAAGGAGAGGATGTGGATCCAAGAAGGATATACATGGGCTTGAACTGTGGTTCTAACATTATTCTTTAGAATGAAATCTGAACCAATTATTAAGATTTGACAGGCAGACACATGGATATTCATTATATTACTCTTTTTAAATGCCTGTCTGTTAAAAATACTTTTGAACCCTGAGAATCATTTTCTAGTCAAAGAGGAGAGTTCATGCCTGTGGATCGCTCCCAGCTTGAAGGTTGAGGATGGTTGAGAGAAGCAGGCTAGAGTGCAAGGTAAATCCCACGATACCAAAAGTATAGTAGAAGGCAAAGAAAAAATGTTTTTCCTCCATATAAAAGCTGTAGCACAGCTATCTGAGGTGAGAATCCTGACAAAGATCATCCTCAGGTGGGAGCTTGTGCCAGAGAGGCAGCGGGGCACCAGATCCGACTGCAAAGCCCAAGGCCTAGAGAGCAGGCTTTCTTGCACCTCCCATCCCTTCCCTCAAATCATCAGAGGCAGGAATGCGTCCTGCAAACAGGAATTTGCATTAAGGATGAGGAAATGTATACATATGCAGCGATAACAAGGTCATAAAATATTTGAAGAAATTAGGAAGGCATCCAAAACAGGCACCTACTGACCACTAAACTGATTAACAGAGAAAACAGAAGAAAATTCAAAAGTAAATAAAATTAATAGCTTAAAGAGATTTAAGAATTTATCACATACAACCAATTTTTAAAAAGCAGGCTCCTATGAAAAAAATAAGAATTGGAAAATTTGGATATTGAAAATGTCAATTTATTGAAAAACTCTCTTGAATTGGAATATTTAGCCAAGATAATACATTACAAAAGGAAATGGAAAGTTAAAAAAAACAAACAAACTTAAGGGTCATAGGGATAGCTCTAAGTTCCAACATCTGTATAATAGAAATTCCCAAAGGAGAGAGAAGAAAAAGTTGAGGGGGAAGGGGCAAAAATAAAAGAAAGAAGAGCATTTCATGCAGCTAAAGATAATGAAGGTTTTCATTCTTAGAGATTAGACAGGAGCAATGTTCACAACATCCAGGGCTTTCTTTGTGCTGGGTTTTGTAAGCAATAAATAAAAATCCCCTTGGCTATTCTCTGTCTTACCCAGCCTCCTGACATTTCTTTCATTTTAACAAGAAAGGAGCAGCGAGGCCTGACTCAGGGAGGACATTCCTTATTTTGTCAGTTTCCCCAAGCATTATGGCTCTTCCCCGCCCCCATCCCCATTGGAGATGGGACTTCCAGACTGAGTCAAACTTTATCACCCTCCAGCATCCCTGAATGTAATGTCTGTACTTTCATTTTGACAGTGTACTGTATTCATTGTCTCAGTGATGGTGTACAAATAATGAAACCTCTTTCTATCACTGGAATTGAATATGTCTTCTAAATAGCCAGATATGAAATTTTATATAAATTGTATTTCAATATTTAATTGTTCAAGAGCGTTTTGGAGAAATGATTGCTGCTAAGAAGTAAAACTTTTCAAATTAACTGTTTTTCATACCAGGTCTTGCACAGTCAGGTTCTTGGGGCTGTTTTGATGAGTTTAACAGAATTGAATTACCCGTCCTATCAGTGGCAGCCCAACAAATTTATATTGTTCTGACAGCAAGAAAAGAAAGAAAAAAACAGTTTATTTTTTCTGATGGTGATTGTGTTGATTTAAATCCAGAATTTGGAATCTTCTTAACAATGGTGAGAACATAGGTTTTAAATGCAGTTTGGTTCATTTCATTGTTACAGACTTAAGTATAAGAAATTATCTGTTAGTGGATAAATGAATGACTGTCCAGGGGTCAAGAGCTATTCTTTTGTATCATATGATTTTTTTGAGTTGTAAGAATACCCCAGACAGAAGACAAAAGAGTGATATGTTAATTATAGTACTGTTTATTGAACACTCAGTATGTGTAAGGTGATAGGCTTTGTGTTTTATGTACTGTATCTGACAGGATAGCTATAGTAACAACAGCCAAATCTTAGTGGCTTAGTGCATCAAAGATTCGTTTCTCTCTGTTGATGGGATTGGATGGAGAGGGCAGGATCTGCTTTATATGTCCTTCCTCTGGTACTGTTTCAATCTTTGCTGGTTTCTGTAGCAAAGGAAAAGGAAAACATGAAGAATAATGCTCTGGCTCTTAGAGTTTCTGTCCAGAAGTGACACCAGTCAGACCATAGGTTAAAGCAATTTATGTGACCACGCCTAACTTCCAAGGGGCAGGGGAGTGTAGCCATGTGCTTTATTTTGCATGGTAAGTATTTTATAACTGAGGTACCTAAGGCAGAGATTTAAAAACGTGCTCAAGTCATACAGCCAGTTGATGATATTGTCTAATATCAACACCTGACTACCTAACCTCTACACTTGGTTTTCTCTGAAACTTGATAAAGGGTGATGGGTATGATTTAAAATTTCCAAAATAATTCAGTAAGGTTCTATACCAAAGAATTGTGGCAAAGTCATTTACCATGTGTTTGAGGGCAGAGCTTTGAGATATGTTTCACAGGTAGAAAACCAAAAGCATGAATAAATAGAGGTTTCTATGAATTAGGGAAATGAATGTTGAACTAGTTTTACTTAATGTTTTCTATTCAGTTAAAATCTCTTAAGTTGCAAGATATCATAAAATATCCTGAGTTTTAAATGTCCCTTTGGATAAATGATAGCAAAAATAAGGAAAGTTTCTGATAAGTTTTATTGTAAGCAGATGTCCAAAAAGCAATTGGGGGTAAATAATAATCCTGAAGTGATCAGTTTGATAACTTAGAAAGTGGGATGAAGATATTTATTTGGTTTGATAATTGTGGCATAGC
The DNA here is from genome assembly GCF_021234165.1 of Pteronotus mesoamericanus. Classification (NCBI taxonomy): domain Eukaryota; kingdom Metazoa; phylum Chordata; class Mammalia; order Chiroptera; family Mormoopidae; genus Pteronotus; species Pteronotus mesoamericanus. The sequence continues at coordinate 8,769,528 of NW_026555085.1, forward strand.
ATAATTTAAGAGAAGTTTAACATTCTCCCTGGATTAAGAATAATATTGGAAATGTTGATTAGATGCAAGGTTTGGCTGTGAATAACTGAGTCATGAAAAATAGTGGCTTAACATGTAAGGATTTATTCTCTTAAGATTTTTCTGTTTCTACTCTATCATGGTTTCCAACCTCAAGGTCACCTTATGACTAAGATGCTACATAAGCATCACTGTTTTATTGCAGTTATTTCACGCAGTGTGTCTCTTTGCATCTCACAGCGTAGCATTGGCTGGGAAACGTAGTTTTTAATCTGGGTAGTTATGCTCCCGGCTTGCAGCCGGAGTTCTGTGACTAAGGAAAGAGAAAAGAAGGAGTATTGATAGGCAACCAGCAATCTCTGTATTCCCAGCATAGAGCAAGGTATCTCGCCCTTTGACAATACCCAATAAATGGTCAGGGATTGAGGGTTTCTAGTGTACTTTCCTAAAATAACTGACCTGTATTTGCCTTGTTTATCTTTGAACCCCTAACCTTACCCTTGGGACTTGGGGTCTGACCTATCCTCAACCTATAGCTACTTCTGAGGACTTAGTTAGCATCCTTTCCACCTCTACATTTGTCCTTTTCTGTGTTTTTCTTATCCCCATCTTTATTTCCCTTCACCACCATGGGTTTTTAAAATGGTACTTTGTCAGACAAAGAAGTCTATAATTTTGACTGAAAAGAATAGTTGAAGAGAGGGAATAAAAGTTACCTAAGTACATCAGTATAAAATTATGAATTTTCTTTTTCTTTCAATAACATATTTTCAATCATAATTATCCAGGTATTTATTCATTTCTTTTCATTTTCTTTTCTGTTTTCCTAACGAATAGATAAGCAGATGCTTAATTTTTGCTACACTAAGTGATATGTGTGTCTTTATTAGTATAATGAAAATGGAACTATGTAAAAGGGAGTGATGTGACATCAATTAAAAATTAAATGCTTTTAACTTTTAGAACCCTGGATATGCTGGGCGCCAGGAACTACCAGAAAACTTAAAAATTCAGTTTAGAACTGTTGCTATGATGGTTCCGGATAGACAGGTGTGCATTGGAATTTAAAAACATAATTTACATTCTTTACTTGTTTTCCATACAAGTTGTTGAAAATCTCACTATATTAATTTTTCAGATCATTATGCGAGTTAAACTTGCAAGCTGTGGTTTTCTTGAAAATGTTATCTTGGCTCAAAAGTTTTATGTTCTTTACAAACTCTGTGAGGAGCAACTTACTAAGCAGGTAACTTTGTATATTTATTTTTTTCCCCTAGCTGTAAAACTTGGTATTTTACTTAGCAGTTTTACCTTGATAAATGCTAATCAGCAACCTTAAGAAAATCTCATTGACACTTTTCTAAAGTGTATTTATAGTTACTTTGCTCTGTTGGTCATGTATTTTAAAACCTGTTTATTTTTGAATAATTATAAATTCACCAGAAGTTGCAAAGAAACGTACTGGGAGGGTCCATGTATTCATTATCCTACTTCCTTTAAAGTTGAAATCTTATAACTATAGTACAAGAACAAAACCAGATAATGAACATTGATACAATCCAGAGTTTATTAAAGTTTCACTAATTGTACATGTACTCAGTGTGTGTGTGCGCGCAATTATATCACATGTGTGGATTCATAAAACTACCACCACAATCAACATACAGACCTGTTTTATCACGGCAAGGTTCCCTCATGCTACCCCTTTATAGCCTCAGCCACCTCTCTCCCAAATCCCTAACCCCTTGCAGCCACTAGTCCTTTCTCCATCTCTATAATTTTATTTCAAGGATGTTATATAAATGGAGTCATACAGTATATGACCTGTTTGTTATGTATTTCAAATCTGCCTCTCAGACTGTATCAGACTGTCTTATTCTCAAAAGATATTTAAAGTGAGAATACTGTATAATACAGCTTGATCTTTCCAGTGGAATGATTGTTTTTCAGTTAAATGAAAGGTGGGAGAATTTAGTTAATAAAACTTTGCAGCTCAGCTACTCCAAAACTACAGTTTATGTATCAGAATACCTACCTGCATGTATATAGTGGGCCTACAGTTAGAGCTTTCCAATTAACTACTCTTCCTTACTCTTTCCCCTCTTAGGTTCATTATGACTTTGGGTTGAGAAATATCCTATCTGTATTGAGGACGCTTGGATCTCAGAAAAGAGCCAGACCAGAAGAGAGTGAATTAAGCATTGTCATGAGAGGACTAAGAGATATGAACCTTTCTAAATTGGTATCTCTCTTCTCTGAGTTTACTCCTCTTTCCAGAATTTGACCTAGTTTCTTTCTACTTGGCTGACAAGTGAGGGTTGGCTCATGTTAGGCTGCGAACACTGGTAGTTGCAGTAACAGTGGGTGTGTGACTCTACCCCTAGGCTGGAGATGCTTTTACTGGCCAGGTGTGTGCCGTAAAATGGGCTTCATGAGCAGGCGTCAGCCCCCAAATTTCAGTCTAGCACTCTACCATTATTCATAAGGGGACATATTTTAAACATGAAAACCTGGATTTGCAGGGAACCACGAGGATTTTTTTTCTTTATCTGTATATGCTTGGCTTATCTCAACTATGTCTCCCCCAAAACATCATTTCTGTTTTCCAAAAATGCATTGGAAGTCGGCTGTGGCGATTATAATAGTTACTGCACTGATTTCATTCTTGTCACAGTGAGCCAAATTGTTTTGAACTAGCTGATGGGTAGGTTCATGTGGTATTTATTCAGGGGACTCTCTATATTGTTTCTATGTCCTGGGAGAGCAAGGCTGAGGAAGAAATGTTCTAAGGAAGTTCACATTGTAGTTACAAAAACGAACAATTAACACCTGTGTAATTCATTACTATTAAAGAACCTTTTCAGGAGTACTGTCTTGTTTGAGTCTCATAACCACTCTGTGGGATTTGGATGGCTAGCGTGCTTATGGCCATTTAGGAGGGAACTGAGACTGAGTTTGGAGAACCTATCTTCAAGCCCAGTCAATTGAAAAACTGGAACAAAAATCCGTGAGACTTTCTGATGCCAAATTCTCTGCTCCTTCCAGGACACCTCACTCTTGCCCTTAGATAAAGGTATTCTTGCGACTCTTAGGCAAGAATTCCAGAAAGCATCAGGGAGACACAGGAAATAAGGAGAAATAAGAAGTGTTCAGCAGTTGTGAATGGGGTGATCTAGACATTAAAGACGCAGCTAAGAAGGATTAGGGTCAGTGTACTCAAACCTGCTGCTTATAAGAAGTCAGAACTGTGCTCTGATGGTTTTCCAGCTGATGTTGGATGAGCCAGTCATGCAGGGCCATGGATATTTTCCTTATTTAAAGAAATATTACTATTTTATTTTCATGGGGTTGGGACTATTAATTGCATATTTTTAAGGTTAATGTGTATACCTGTGTGTGAGAAGCAGAGCATTCATATGGTAAAGTAATGAGGTCAAACCTTGGAGCAGTAGACTGTAGAAGATGTTGAATGTTCAGGAGAAAGTACTAGAGGATACAAGTCTGGTGAGGAGAGTAATAAATTATTCTCTAGGCATGAAATGATAAGTGCTATGTGCTTCTTAGTTGGTCCATGAACATTTGTTGACTGTATGAGTAAATTTATTCTATGCCATCTTAGGTTGATGAAGATGAACCCCTGTTCCTCAGCTTAATCAATGACCTGTTTCCAGGATTACAGCTGGATAGTAGTACTTATGTGGAACTACAAACTGCAGTAGCCAACCAGGTTCAATTAGAAGGTTTGATAAACCATCCACCCTGGAATCTCAAACTTGTGCAGGTAGAGAAACTTTAATCTATTATCACTATAATGAGAAGCATGCATTGTTAAAGACCACCATTTTAAGAGAAGAACTCATGATATTAGTCTTACTTGATATAAATGTTGTAGCTAAATTAAAACACGTCGATGCAAGAAGAATCCTCAGGGGAATGTGTTGGTCCTAGTAGGGATGGTATGGATTTACCCTGCCTCACAATAAACAAGTAGTAATTTACTGAGGTACTTACATCCAGTGAGAAGGTTGGGTAGTAACTAGAATCTCAAGGGAATATTAAGTTATAAAAATCCAGGGAGATGGAATGATCCAGCTGGCTTCTTGTGCCAATCTGGCAGTGTCGCCCATGGCTGGGTGCCTTGCTGGGGCATGGAGCCTGAGGAATCTGGTAGTATTGCTTTGTTCCTACTTTGTGTGTGGACGTGTTCACACACTTACCGTAAAACTTGAGTCTTTGTCTGCATCTCTGGGTATCTTTTTTTTTATCTTCACCTGAGAATATGCTTATTGATTTTAGAGAGGGGAAGGGAGATAGAGAGACAGAGAGAAACATTGATATGAGACAGAAACATTGATTGGTTGCCTCTTGTATGCCTGTTATGTGACTGAGCCCAAAACCTAGGCATGTGCCCTGATGCAGAATCAGACCCGTGACATTGTGGTTTACTGGATGACGTTCCAACCAACTGAGCCACACTGGCTGGGGCTCTTGGTGTCTTTTCTGTTCATCACATTTCAGCTGCTGTTACAACCACTTCAGTACAATGAGTACTAAAATCCTAGTCTTCTGAGTAGGTGAGAGACAAGAATGTTGTGTCTTTTTTTGATGTCAATAGCATTTCTTTTTAGTATAATGTTATGGCCAGGGCCTCTGTTGCTTATAAACTATGGGTTAAGTATTAATATGTATATTTCTATCTAAAATGTTAGGAGGACTCAAATTCTACCTCTAATGAGCTTTGAGACATTTGACTTTTACTAACAATAGGCAGAATGTTGTAACAGGAACTGTCCATGTTTTAGTATGTCTACCTGTATCTCTTTCACCATTTCCATGTGTTCTTTCTCGGTTTCTTTGTGATTCTAATACATTTATCCACATTCACCACACCCTCCTGGAGAACTGTAGCCACTTTATTGGCAGGCACAAAGAACAGGCAGTGCCAGAGAGTTTATCACACCTCGCTTGGCTTCTCCCCATTCCTGTCCTGCTTCCTTGCGTCCGTAACAGTTTCTCCTCAGAGCACTTCCTCAGTAAATTGATTGCACAAGAATCCTCAATTTCAGCTATGCTTCTGGAGAACCAGAAGGCCAGCGTGTACTTGGAACTTCACCAAAATGGTTTGTGTTGCTGATTTCTGCCGCTAGGGGGCGATATGATCACATTGCTTGCCGCGAAAGTGGAAAAACTGCTAGATAGGTAACAGCAAAACAAAACCACAGGAGTAAAATCACAAAACAAAATCACAAGGTTTCAGAAACAAAAAACTAGATCCTGAATTAATTATTTCCAAAATTTAATTCATGTTCCACATTGTCATAACTTTGTCAGATTCATTATAACTTGGTGCTAATTTGCTATTCACATCTAGTAAAACAAAAACTTTTTTTACGTTTTCTCATTTTTAAAACAGTGAACTTGTTACTTTAATGAAGCGATTATTAAAAGCTTTTTCATTTCAGCACAGTACTTCTATGAATGTCAGCAAGAGACTTATAAGTTACATTTTCCAATTGATTTTTTCATTTCATTGCTTAGTTATATGAGACATCCCTGGTGCGTCATGGCTTGATGACTCTTGGGCCCAGTGGTTCTGGGAAGACAACTGTTATAACCATCCTGATGAAGGCATTAACAGAATGCGGCAGGCCTCACAGAGAAATGCGAATGAATCCAAAAGCTATTACAGCGCCTCAGATGTTTGGCAGGCTGGACACTGCTACCAATGATTGGACAGATGGGATTTTTTCTACTCTGTGGAGAAAAACATTAAAAGCTAAAAAAGGTACACATAAGCTTTCCTTTGTGATCAATTATTTTTCCTGCCAGTTTATTATTATCAATTATTTGCTTAATTCTCTGTTTCAATTATTTGCAGGTGAAAACATTTTCCTTATTTTAGATGGCCCTGTAGATGCCATTTGGATTGAGAACTTAAATTCTGTTTTGGATGACAATAAAACACTCACGTTAGCTAATGGAGATCGTATCCCCATGTCCCCTAATTGTAAGCTTTTGTTCGAGGTCCACAATATTGAGAACGCCTCTCCTGCCACGGTTTCTAGAATGGGCATGGTCTACATCAGCAGCTCTGCCCTCAACTGGAGACCGATATTAGAGGTGGGGATGAGAGACTTGCAGAAACCTGCTCAGTATCTTTCCATGTTTCACTTTCTTAATAAACAGAGACTGTTTCTTTGCTGCAGGCGTGGTTGAAGAAGCGCACTGCACAGGAAGCTTCTGTATTCCAAACTCTGTATAATAAAATATTTGAAGATGCATATACGTTTATGAAACTAAACCTCAATCCGAAAATGCAACTCTTAGAGTGCAACTATATTGTGCAAGTAAGTTTTGTTTTTTTTTGTATATTCACTACTTAGATTTGAGACTTTTTTCCTACTCAGTTGTAGTTTAGAGACATCTGCAATAGAAAATTTATGCAGTCCACAGAAATCTTTTTATCATTTGGCTTTGAAGGCTCTGAGAAAATGGATTCTTATTAAAGAGCTCATTAATGTTCTTACTGCCATCTTCTGTCATTTTAATTTCCTTGGGGGTTGTTGTCAGGGGAAGAGAGTGGGCTGTCTTTCCCATCGTCCCAGAAAGTATGTCCAATAAAAAGAGTAGACAAAATAAACAAATAGAGCTTGCAGTTCTACAGAAAAGTACAAAAAGGAGCCAATGGCAGTCAGGAAAACTTGACAATGTTGGCTATGCAAATTCAGTATATAATAGATAGGGAAACTTTAAAACAATTCTTCAAGTGGTTTATAGTATCTTTCCATACTCAGTTTTCCTTATTAATCTTTGGGAAGAAAACTACAACAGAGCTAAGCATAGATTTTTAAGGGCTCTCCTGATTCTAGTCAATAGGTGATCTCTTATCCATTTTAGTGCTATGGTTCTTAGTATAAGGAACACCTGGCAGTGAGGATGAGTATGTTAGAAATTATGCATAAGGCTGAAGTAAATATTTAGTGATTATGTAAAAATGCTTAATGTAAGTGGAAATCTTATTTTGAAATAATTTTGTTTTAAAGACTGAGGATGTCTTACTGTATATACATTTCTTTCTGATGCCGAATGGGGGTTGGCACACTTTCTGAAAGGGGCAGCTAGTAGATATTTTAGGCTTTGCACAACTCTCTGTCTCAGCCACTAGACTACTGTTGTATTGCAAAAGCAGCAGGCACAATATGTATATGAATATGACTGTGTTTTAGTAAAACTTTATTTGTCCACCAGGTGGCTGGCCCCTGGGATCACAGTTTGCTGAGCCCTGAAAAATGTTAAAAAGAAATACAATCTTTGACATGACGATTTGGAGTAACCAAATTGTAGGATCAGAAAATACCTTAGAAAATATCTAGTCTAGGCTTTTCACTTTTTCAGATCAGGAAACTGAAACTCAGGTTAGTGCCATTAGCATGGAGTAGAAACCACCCATCCCGATTCCCAGGTTAGCATCCTTTCTGCGAGACCCTGCAGGCTGTCTAAAGGCAGGACGACTTTTCTTCTAAATGGTGATGCCATTGGACAGTAAGCAATATCTGGAAATATATTTGTTTTCTCTTTCCTTCCTTCTAAATTTACTATCATTTAAAATGTTTAACTTAAAACATTTAAATATAAAAATTGATTTAATTGTATTTTAAATATTTTCAGTCTCTCACTCTTCTGGAAGGTTTAATTCCCTCCAAAGAAGAAGGTGGTGTTTCATGTGTTGAGCATCTTCATAAATTATTTGTGTTTGGCCTAATGTGGAGTATAGGAGCCCTTCTGGAATTGGAAAGCAGAGAGAAGCTTGAAACCTTTTTACGAAATCATGAAAGCAAGTTAGACTTACCAGAAATACCTAAAGGCACAAATCAAACCATGTATGAGTTTTATGTTACTGATTATGGTAAGCATAATGACTTACACCCGAAATGAAATGACTTTTTGACTTTTTTTTAATGGGAAAAATTTAAACTTCCATTAACCCGTCTATGGGGAAATATTAAACCAATTATGATTAACGATTTCTCATACATTTTTGAAGGGCATATATGCAAAGAGTAATATAATTTTGCATATTGGCTATGGTAGGAACTGGTATAGAGACTCCTGGCGTCTCCTCCTTTTGGCATAAAATAAGTTAGCAATACCTCTTACACTACCTACTTTCTAATGCTTGACAGGGAAAGGTAACAGTGTGGAGAACACAGATTCTTCATGATGCAGGAAAGTATCAATCGTACAACTTCCCTATTGGAAGCGTCAGAATAAGTAGAGAGTGAACCAAACACATGAGCCTTCCTTACATGTAGCAGACGCGGCCTCCCTTGTGTGGCAGGGCCCAGCTCACCTCTCTCTAAAAGAAATGCCCTTGAGCTTGGTGCCTTTATCCAGAACCTCACTTTTCAGTTCTTCAAAGTCCCATAAAAGAAACATCATGCTTCCTAAAAACTGTATTTACCTCTGATTCTTTCTAAAACCCCCAAACAGCAACGGTATTTTTTTTTTTAATGCACACGCTCAAAAGAACAGGAGAGTAGATAGTGATAACTACATTTTGAAAGCAAGAAAGAAGAAAGGTAAATGGCAGCTGACTTAGCACACTGGGCAAAGGTAAGCCCTAAACCAGCAGAGGGAAGAACTGAGAAGCAATGGTACATGTCACAGAACCTTCAAAGGGCTCAGGCATTGGAAATTGGGGCAAAGATAAAGATATTGGAGATAAAAACAAGAAGAATGCTTGTAAGTCTGCTTAAGAAATACCTCTATGTCCTCTTTTCAAAGCTGCATTGCTACATACCTGCACCTACCCAACACTGGCCAAAGACTGAAGAATTCAGTATTGTTTGGAAAGTGTAAAACACAGGGTTGCCTCGATCTGGGGGACATTAGGCATATTTGAGGGTAGGGAAATAATTTGAAAATGAAGATTAAGTGAGTTTATATTTTAAAGGGGCTTTATAGGCCTTTTACAAAAGCCTGAAGTAAAGAACTTTTTCAGCTGGCCATCTTTAACCAGAATGACCAATAATTTTGCAGCATGTGATTAGATGCTGTTAAAGATTTGGGATGATGAAAAGGAGGTCTAACTCAAAACGCAAACTAAAATTAAATGTGTCCTTAAATCTAGATATGAATTCTCTTAGAATCCAGAGCCCGACTGCAGATGATTCTTTGAAAAGATAAATAAAATTGATAAATCTCTTACCAGAGATAATCAGGGGAAAAAAGAGAAGACATAAGTCACCATTGTCCAGAATGAAAGAGGGAACATCACTACAGATCCTACAGACATTTAAAAAAAAGAAATGAATATTAGAAACAACATTATTAAAAATATATTTGACAACATAGGTGAAATGGGCAAATTCCTTGAAAGATACAAACTACCAAACATCAAGAAGAAATACTCTAAATATCGCTATATCTACGCAAAAATTGAATTTGTAGGTAAAAAAAAAAAACCCTTTTACAAGAAAATTCTAGGCTCAAATGACTTTATTGGTGAATTCTATCAAATAGTTAAAGAAGAAATAATATCAGTTCTATATACACTCTTCCAAAGTATATAAGGAGGAAACACTTGCCAGCCCATTTTATAAAGACAGTGTTATCCAGATATGAAAACCAGAAAAATACATTACAAAGAACATTGACACAAATTTCTTAGTAAAATCTTAACAAATTAAATCCAATAGAATATAAAAAAAGAACAATATGGGGTCTGGCAGAAGTAAGGCCAGCTTGAGTGTGGTTGGTAGGATAATAATATGAGTGTAATAATTTATAGTTTTAATTTGAACATTTCACCTAAAATGTCATATGGTTTGCTTGAGTGTGTTACTGTTATGTTACAGAATTACATGCTTATGATTTTGTAATAAAAGATTTTGTAATAAAAAAAAAGAGCATTATTTGTGCCGGACCCTGCACATTAAGTCCAAGTGGGCATTTATTCTAGGAATGGAAGGTTGGATTAACATTAAAAAACCAATCAATATAATTTACCATTTCAACAAACAAACCAACCATACAGTCATCTGAATAGATGCAGAAAACATTAGGCAAAATTTAACACCCTGTCATGATGACACTCTTAATAAACTTGGAATAGGAAGTTTACGATTCTGTTAAAGGACATCTACAAAAAAGATAACATTATATACTCAACAGTGAGAGACTGAATACTTCCTTACCAAGATCAGAAACAAGACAAGAATGTTCTTTTTCATGACTTCAATACCGAATTAGAGGTTCTACCTAGTGCAGTAAGATGGTAAACAGACAAACAAATATCTACAGATTGGAAAAGAGTAAGTAAAGCTCTCCTTATTTGCAGATGCTATGACGATTCATAGAACCCTCAAAAAAGTTAATAGAACTAGTAAATGAGTTTACTCCTCATTTAAAATGGATAATACACAAAAATAAATTGTATTTAAATAAGCTCACAACAAACAATTAGAAGTTGAAATTTTAATATACCATTTAAAATAGCATCCAAAAACTAAATACTTAGGGATAAAGTAACAAAATGTGTGTATGGTTTGTATACTGAGAAAACTGTGCTAAGGGAAATTTAGAAGCTCTAAATAAATGGGGAGAGGAATAATATTTATAAGTGAGAAGACTCAAGATTGTTAAGATGTTATTTCATTCCAAATTGATTTATAGATGCAGTGCAATCACAGTAAAAATCCCAGTAGGCTTTTTGGTTCAAATTTAGAAATGAATTCTAAAACTATATGGAAATGCATAGGACCTAGAATAACAAAATTAGTTTTTCTAAAAACTCACATGACTTAATATTAAGGCTTATAATAAAGCTATAATAACACAATGTGGTATTGGTATAAGGATACATATGTAGATCAATGGAGTTTAGAAATAGACCCACACATATATGGTCAGATGATTTCAACAAAGATGTCAAGGTAATTCAGTAGAGGAAAGGATTGGGTTTTCAGTCAGTGGTGCCAGAACAATAGATTAGCCAAATGTTTAAAAACAAACAAGCAAAACCAAGAACTTTGACTCTTACTTCACACTATCCACAAAAATTTGTCTTAATAATGAACTCAAAACAGATAATAAACCTAAGCATAAGAGATAAAACTATAAAACTTCTAGAAGGAAACAGAGTGTGGCAATGGGGTTAAGCAAAGACTTCTTAGTACCAGAGAAAGCCCAAACTGAAAGAAAAAACTGATACATTAGACCTCATCAAAATTAAAATCTTTTGCTATTTAAAAGTGACTGTTAAGAAGATAAAATATCTAACCACAGAAGGGGAAGAAATACGTGAAAAGAATTCTATCCAGAATTCATAAAGAAATCTTTCAATTCAATAATAACAAATATTCAGCCAATCTGTATTTTTTTAAATGGGTAATAAATTTATATAGAAGCTTAACTGAAGAAGCACATGAAAAGTTATACAATAGCACTGACCTTCAAGGAAATGCAAATTAAAACCACAATGAGATATTTAGCCACTAGAATGGCTAAAATTAATAACACCAAATATTGGCAAGGGTGTACAGTTGGAATTCTCATATACTATACAACGGTACAGCCACTTTGGAAAACAGTTGGGCAGTTTTTTAAAAATTAAACATACACTTATCATATGACTGGATTATTTTGTAAGGAAACTTGAAATTGAGGTTATTGTTCCCATGATAAATGTTTGTTTTGCTACCATCAAAAGTTATCCTCTCATCTCTCTCCATGCAGTCTATGTACACAGCAACTTTTTGAATACGATTCTAAATCGTAGTAAAATCTTTTTGAAGACATTTAGCACAGTAGTTAAACTCAACAGTGCAAAAACAACAATGAAAGCAATTCAGTTTAAATGGCAACAATATGAATAGCTCTAATCAAGTTAGTCTAACCTGTAGTGATTGTAAGGCATCATTCAAGAGATGCGAAGATGTAATAAAATTTTTTCTTAGAATTGATGAAATGTGGTAATAATAATTCTCATAACAATAATACCGATCAGTAAATTAGTAATTACTATCAGTCAGAGTGTGAGGACTCTATGACACTAGTTTTAGGACCAGATTTGGTTTTCCCATTTTTCATAGACCCCCTTGGTCCAGTTACCAGTTATCCGTTTTTTGGTTTTCCCCATCCTTTCAGTTGCTGTGGCTTTCCTACTAGATACTAAACATGTCATTGGTTTCATCTCTGGCCGATTTAGATTGCATTTCAGGCCAGATCTCTCTGGATGAATGATTTAGCAACTGAAAATTTTGTAAGGAGCCAAATTATCAAATTCCACACATATTAGATAAGCAGATACTAGGTTAGATATTACAGAAGATGGTAGTCTAGATAAACAGACAGGTTAACATGTTTTAGGAAAATGTTTAAAATTTTTTTATGATTCTGTTGATTGTTTATAGCACTTGCATTTTGTCTTCTGATTACTTTCAAAGAATGTAGTTTTATTAAGATTGATTTTTACTTATTGTATAGGTGATTGGGACCACTGGAATAAGAAACTCCAGCCATATTTTTATCCAACTGACAGTATTCCAGAGTATTCATCAATTTTGGTTCCAAATGTTGACAATATTAGAACAAATTTTTTGATAGACACCATTGCAAAACAAAATAAAGTAAGTTTGATAGTTTCTTAGATGACTGCAAACCTTGTAAGAAACACATTCCTTTTCATACACTACAGATAGAAGAATTAAATTCCAGGACAACAGCTGAGAGGAAGTGAGAGAAACACATTTGGGAAATAAACCCCAGGTCCCAGGATACACTTCCACTCAATACCCTCCAGACTGCTGATTCCCAGCTTGCTGTGGAGGGGGGGTGTCTGCTTGCAAAGTCCTTCCACACTCCTGTGGTCACGTGAATGTTCACCCACATTTCCTTCCAGCACTTTTACAGTATACATTTTACTTTTAAATCTTTAATTCAACTACAGTATATTTTTGCGTAGGTGTATTTCTAAAAAATAAGTTGTATTTGATAGAATGAAAGAATGGACACTAGAACTGTAAGATATTTAAAACTAAATATGTTATAACACCTTTCAACATGCTTATCCTGGGATTGCAGGCTGTTTTGCTCACAGGAGAGCAGGGAACTGCAAAAACTGTAATGATTAAGGCCTATCTGAAAAAATATGATCCTGAAGTACAGTTATCGAAAAGTCTAAACTTTTCATCTGCCACGGAACCAATAATGTTTCAGGTAAAACCCATCATTTGCTGTAGTAATCAACATGTTAAATACATATTTTAAGTGGTGGCTATGATAAAATGTGTATGCTTATAAAACATTGATTGTGTATGTGTGTATATATGTGTACATATATACATGTGTATACATATATATGCATATATATATATATGGTGTGACGGTTGGCATCCAGCTATTTAACCTAAGGTTGTGATTAAAGCCAAATCCAAATAGCATATTTTGATTCATAGTCTAATATTTATTAATAGCCTAAAACTTGGATTAATAACCTAATATTGAGGCTGAAGCTAAACTTTTGAGTGTATCTCTTAACATAAATTAATGATTAACATTATAACATTTTTTAATTCACAATATGTTTTTTAATAATGATATTAATATATATTAAATAAATAATACTCTACTCTTGAAAATATGCTCATCATTTTTAGAAATGTGGCTTGAGATCTACTGCATAAGACAAACCATTTCCTTTTCTCTAGAGAACAATTGAAAGCTATGTGGATAAGCGAATGGGAAGCACATATGGGCCACCAGGAGGCAGAAAAATGACTGTATTTATTGATGATATTAATATGCCCATCATTAATGAATGGGGAGATCAGGTATGACTAAAATAGCTCCTATAGGTGATATGTAATCGGTATTTTTAGTCATATGTAAAAATGTCAAATCTTCCTCATCTTACTAAACTAGTAACAATTGTCAGACTTTTTTGACTTCTCAGTTACAGTTGATGTTCTCCCTTCCTGAAATCCCCCTGCGGTTTTCAGCAGCACAGGCCTCCTGTCCCTGGCTTCCTGATTTCAGTGTCCTTTCTGGCTCCTCTCTTCCCCTCCCCAAAGTTTTAGCCTTGCTCTCTTACCTCTTGCTCTACATACTCTCCAAGGAGTACTCAATTTAGAAAACATTTGTTTTTTTTTTAATAACTCTGCCACATACCACTGTCCTAGTGATGGTCTTCGTCAGTCCCAGAGTCATTTCCCATTAGAGAACCTCGCTGATGCTGCTAGAATCCTGCGTGTTCTCGTGGGATCCCCGGCACCTCTCTCCTACCTCCCCGTGCATTGCCTCGTCAGCACCCTCTACCTGCAGCTGCCAGGGCCCATCCCATCCTGCTCTTTATCCCAGTTCAACTCAGACACCATTGGGTGGTCAGGACCCCAGGTCTATGCTCACCCTGAGAATAACCCCCAGAGAGCTCTGTATGACCCTTCTCTGACCCCATCCCCTACTTCCCTACTGCCTTCTGTGTGTCCCTGGAAGCCACAGTTAATCCACAGAATTCACTTCTCAGAGTGAATTCTGAGTGAAAACTCTAAATTTGACTTCTCTGATCTTTCCCTTCCCCCCATGCTCTAATGGAAACCCAGGATACTACTTTCTCTGCAGATGTCTCAGGTTGAACCCCTGGGCCTACAAGTGCGGGAGATGTCCTCTTTGCTTCTCATTGCCCTCTGCCCTCAGATATCACCCCTCCTTCCCTGAAGATTTCAGTTCCTGAATCACTGTTACTCTCTCCAGTACTGTCCCTGTCACCAAGGCCCAGCTGCATGGGTGTGCAAACTGGACTCGCACTTCAAAGAGTCCTGCATGTGGTTTAATGCTCTGTTGTCACCATCTTGAAATTCTTAATAATTTTTGAATAAGGAGCCATGCATTTTCATTTTGCCCTGGGCCTCACAAATTATACAACCTGCTGTCATAATTCTTAGTGATGCCAGTACATGCATACATGCTCTTGGCCTCTTAGTCCCCTAACCAGGCCTCCTCCAATGGTTGTGCTTTCCTCCCTGTCTGAGTGACTCTTTCGATGCAGTCATACCCTACACATTGTCATTAACGGTGTGACTCCTTCAGTATCTCGGATTCAAGTATTGTATTCTCTGATTCCCATGTCTGCTCTTTGCAGCTCCTTCCCTCTGGAGACCAGAATCCAGACTGAGCTGGTTTCCATTTTTCCTATCATCGTTAAACTATCTCCATTTCCTCTCATCTCTTTACTTCTTTTCCCAGCTAAAATTCTATGATCCATCATTACTATCACTGTAGCGTACACCCTCCACTTGTCTGCCTTAACCACGTTGAAGCCTTGTTAAAACTTGCTGTCTGCTCTCCATCCACCTGCACCTATGCAGCTAAACTTGGCTGGAGAAAACCACACCTGGTTTCACTTTAAAATCATGATCACGGGTCTCTGCTGCATTCTTAATGCTGCCCAACAATCATACTGCATGTCTCATGTTTTATATCTTTGTCCTGTCTATTCCTATACTACATTCCCTTTTAAGCTCATGCTCTGGGAGATAATTATTTCATACTTTTTTCTTTTTCCCAGGCCTCTGACACCTCAATTTCCTCACTCTCAGATGAGCATAGACATGTTGCAGCTTTCTTCCTACTTCTCTGAGTCAATTGATTTTCCCCTTTTATTATCTATATACTGTACTTAATTTCCATGTTCTAGTGGTTACCCTACATCCTGCATACATAGATAATCAAAAATAAAGATAACCAAAACTTTAATTCTCATTTTGTATGTCCAGCGACATTGGAACACTTCAATTTCCTTTATCTTTCTCCTAGCTTGTACCATTTTATTGTTGACATGTGTTTTAAGTCCATAACTCTTTTTTAAAATAAAATTTCCATGAGACATTACTTTTTACTATTTTATATATTCACTCTTCACTTGCATCACCCACATATATAGCACTTTCTTTGTTCTTTACTAATTCTTGCATCTTGAGCCTTCCTTCAGGTATTATGTTTCTTCTGCTTTGAGAACTTTCTTCAGAGAAGGTCTTTTAGTAACTAATTCTTAGTATTTGTTTGTTTGCAAATGTCTTTATTTCATGTTCTTTATTTGAAAGACGTTGTTGCTGGATGTACATATCTAGGTGGGCAGTTATATTTTTCATTGCGTTGAATATATTATTCCTGTCTTCTGTTTTCTTTGCTGCTGTTGAGAAACCAACTATCACTTAAGCATTGCATGTAGTTAATCTGCCTTTTTTCACTTGCTGCTTTTAAGACTTTCTCTTTACCTTTACTATATTATTTTTTCTTTTTAAAATGATACTCCTTTGTGTAGACTTACTTGTATTTATTTGCTTGGGATTCACTGGGACTCGTGAATCTATGGTTTGGTGTCTTTAGTTCAGGGAAATTTCTAGCCCTTATCTCGTCAAATATTGCTTCTGCCTCACTTTTCTTCTTTTCTCAGGTCCCAGAAACCTACATTAGACTTTTTTCTATCCAGGGATGTTCAGCCCATGACCTGTGGGCCACATGCAGCCCAGAATAACTATGAATGTGGCCTAACACAAAATCATAAATTTACTTACAACATTATGAGATTTTTTTGTGTGATTATGTGTCACAATATATTTAATGTGTGGCCCAAGACAATGCTTCTTCTTCCAGTGTGGCCCAGAGATGCTAAATGGTTGGACACCCCTGCTGCCCTCTATGTTTCTATAATACTCTTCTGTATATCCCAACCTTTTTTTCTCTCTAATGATTATGTTCCAGATAATTTCCCCTCTCCTCCACTTTATTAGTTTTCTTCTTGGCTTTGTCCAATCTGTTGTCAAATTATCTATTTGCATTTTAATTCTAGTTACTAGTTATTTGATTCTCTCCTTTGAAAAATGTTGTCATTTTTAATAGTTTCCTATTCTTTGCATATATTTTGAAATTTGTTGTCTGTTTCTTTAAACATGTTCAGTACAGTTGTTTTGATTTCTGTGTCTGTTAATTCCAGCATGTAAAGTCTATGTGGGTCTGTTTCTGTTCTCCATTTTTGAATAGTTCTTGTTTAGGTTCAAACTGTGTTGTTTTCTGTATGTATCGTTGGCTGCTTGCTAGGTCATTGTCGTTGAAAAATTATCTGTGTCTGTTTCTTGAATTCTAGGATGGATGTGCCCTCATTCAGACCGGTTTTGAGTTTTCTTCTGCCGGATGCTTAAGAGAGCGTATTCAAGGGTCAAAACATGGTTAAACTTTGAAAGTCTCTGGCCCACTTAGGCTGTGTACACTAAAGGCACAATATCTGTGCAGCCATTCTGAGGCCACAACCTCTCAGCAAATTTTTTTCCCTTTTCTTCCCCTTCTCTCTCCCATTCGGCAGGGTTCCAAGGCAGATAGACCTCTTAGCAGTTTCTCTAAGGTGAGGTGAGTAGAAATATATTTAGATACCATCTATAAACTGAATGGCTCCTGAATTTCGGGCTCATTTATCCAGTTGGGAATGTCTAGTTAAATCTCAAACTTAACATGCGCAAATCCAAATTCCTGTTGCTCCTTAAACCTGTTCCTCCAACAGTGTTCTCCATCTCAAAAAATAGCAACATTGCATTCAGTCTCTCAGGAAATCAGTTGGCTCTATCTTCAAACTATATCTAAAGATTTGACCACTTAACATTTCCATTACTAATACCTGTGCAAGCCACTATTGCTCTTCTTGACCATTAAAACTGACTCCTAAATGCTTTACTGTTTCCCTTGCCCCTCTTAATCTATTTTCAAATCAGCAAACAATTAAAACATGAGTCATAGCATGACATACTCCTCTGCTCAAAATTCTCCCATGAGATTATAGACTATAAACACCCCCATTTTTTTTATTGTTGTTCAATTGCAGTTGTCCCTATTTTCCCCCGTTGCTCTCCCCTGCCCTACCCACCCCTCCCATTCAATCCTCCCCCCATTGCCCTTGCCCATGGGTCCTTTATATACATGTTCCTTGACTTGACCATTCCCCTTCTTTCCCTCATGACACAAAGACCCTACCCTGTTTGTTCTTATCTCCCCATGACTCTGCTCCTACTACATTTTTACTGAGTCTTGTTACACACTGGATATGGTGTTCACTCAGCACCTCTGCATTTGCTCTTTATCCTGCCTGGAATGTTCTTCTCCTAATATTTAAATGGGTTCCTTTCTCACGTTCTTCAAGTCTTCGCTTATGTGTCATGTGAGGAGAAGCCACCCCTACTCCCCATATTCAGTTATATCCCTGAGCAATACCTATTTCCTTTCTCTGCTTTATTTTTTGCAAAAAGACATTCTCTCCACCACTAAAATATATGCTCCATGAAGACAGGGACTTTTGTCTATGCTCAACAGTGTCAGACACAGTAGTCATTCATTAAATGTTTGTTAAATGAAAAGCTGCTATATTTGACACTCTTGTATGTCACCATTTTGATATGCTCAGTAGGAGTTCGGATATGCAGGTGTGAAACTTAGAAGGGAATCTGAAGCTAGGGTTCCCAAGCTGAGATTCTTTGGGGTATATAGGATTTCGATGGCATCCCCTGAAATAGCTGGAAGAGAAAAGGAAGGATGCTACCCTGTAGAACAGTTACATGGGAGAGATGGGTTGAGAAAGAGTGCTTGGGAGAGTCATGAGATGAACCTCAAAAAACTGAGCCTCTGAAACCAAGAGAGGAAATTTTTTTAATAAGGAGGGAGTATTAGCAATGTTAAAGGCTGCAGAAAAGATGAGGACACAAAACCTCAAACCAAACATTCAGTAATACAATATTGAAAACTTAGGAGTAAACTATCTCACATTCTCATTTAAGTATTTTGAAGTGTTGAATTCTGAGTGTGAAATATATCTATAATAAAACTTGTAACTCTGAGTACTATTGTAATTGCACCAAATATTCCATAATTCACCCATCTAAATTTATTTGGAAATTAGTTTTATCAGTGTAATGAAGAGCATACTGGACTTGCATCATACATGTTTAACTTACGGTTTAGAGTTCATGGGTGATTGTTTAAGTCAACCTTGAAGGTAATTATCAACATTTACAAACACTCTATTGATAAAAGTTGAATATTTTCTTCTGATCTTATCCATACTATTTTATAGGAGATATGGAAGAATATGATAATGATATGTTACTAAAATATTACTGTATAACTTTTCAGATAACTAATGAGATTGTACGACAAATGATGGAAATGGAAGGAATGTACAGCTTGGATAAACCTGGAGACTTCACTACTATTGTTGATGTACAGCTCATAGCAGCCATGATCCATCCTGGCGGGGGTCGAAATGACATTCCACAGCGTTTAAAAAGACAATTTACTGTGTTTAATTGCACATTGCCTTCAAATGCTTCAATAGACAAAATTTTTGGTATGACTGTTCTTGGTGTTTAACTTTTTAATTGTATTACATATGGACATAAACCATGCAAAGCCTTATTTAAGAGATAAAAAGGCTTTATTTGACGTGGGAATTAAGTTTCTGAAATAGAGAGCTAAATAGCAGAAAAGAGGAAGTAAATACTAAGAAGAATTTTTATAGCTCATTTTAAGACTCAGGAATATTTAGAAATAGCCTTGTTGAAGATGAATTTAGAGGTAAGAAAACCTTTGTGTTTTGGTTTTCTTGGCATGATTAATAAGAGAAATTTGGGCTGAGTAACTGCATATTGATCATAGATTAACGATATAATATACCAAGTCAGATGTAGCACTTTGAAGTGTTAATAAAAATAAAATTTTTAATGTGACATTTAGGCTCACATAAACTGTACCATAAAAAATTATGTTCATGAAAACCTAGAAGAGAAACTGACTCATGCATATGTGGGCATTAACTATTTGACATGGCAAGTACTGTAATCAGAAGGGCTAAGGCAGACTTTCAAAAGGTGTTACTAAGATATTTAGTAATTTTTATGGGAAAATCATTGAAATTAGACTCCTACCTTACACTAAACATAAAATCAATACAGATGGATTAAAGATCTAAATGTGGAAATTGAAGCTCATTAAACATTTGGAAGAAAATACAGGAACATATCTGAATGACCTCTGCGTAGGGAAGAACTTTTTATAAAGACTCAGAAAACATAAGCCATAAAGGGTAAATATGATACATTTAATAGGTTAAGAACTTTTGTTTGTCTAAAAAAAACATTAATAGAGCAAAAAGACAAGCCCCAAAGTGGAAGAAAAAAAAATTTCAACCCGTATAGAAAAACAAAAAAAGTTAGTATTCTGAATATTTAAAGAAATCTTATGAATTATTCAGAGAAAAGCAAACAAGCTAATGTAGAAATGGGCAATAAAAACCAGGTACCTTAAGAAGAGGTAATCAGCTGCCAGCCAAGATGGAGGTGTATGTAGATAGATACGCTTCACTTCCTCATGCAACCAAAATAAGGATAACAACATTTAAAAACAAAAAACAACCAGAACTGCCAGAAAAATAGAACTGTATGAAAGTCCAACAACCAAGGAGTTAAAGAAGAAACACTCATCCAGACTGCACCATAATGCAGAGAAGTGGGTTACCTGCCCTGGTGAATAACTAAGGCTCCACCTCTTACAATGTAACAGGTGCACTGAGACAAAAGAAATATGACCTGAAAGAACAGATTAAACCTCCAGAAAAACGAGGAGATAGACAACCTATCAGATGCAGAGTTCAAAACACTGGTAATCAGGATGCTCACAGAAATGATTGAGTACAGACACAAAATACAGGAAGACGTGAAGGCTATGCAAAGTGAAATAAAATATACAGGGAACCAACAGTAAAGGGAAGGAAACCGGGATTCAATTCAGTGATTTGCAACAGAAGGAGGAAATAAACATTCAACTGGAACAGAATGAAGAAACAAGAATTCAAAAAAATGAGGAAGACTTAGGATCCTCTGGGACAACTTTAAACATTCCAACATCCGAACCATAGGGATTCCAGAAGAAGAAGAGGAAGAGCAAGAAACCAATCTGGTGAAGGAACTAGACATGCAAGTCCAGGAAGCTCAGAGAGTCCCAAAGAAGTTGGATACAAGGGAAAACATACCAAGACACATCATAATTAAATCACCCAAGGTTAAAGATAAGGAGAGAATCTTAAAAGCAGCAAGAGAAAAGGACACAGTTACCTACAAAGGAGTGCCCATAAGACCATCAGCTGATTTCTCAAAAGAAACCTTGCAGGCAAGACGGGGCTGAAAAGAAGTATTTGAAGTCATGAAAGACAAGGACCTACATCCGAGATTACTCTCTTCAGCAAAGCTATCCTTTGGAATGGAAGGGCAGATAAAGTGCTTCCCAGATAAGGTAAAGTTAAAGGAGTTCATAATCACCAAGCCCTTATTATATGAAATGTTAAAGGGACTTATCTAAGAAGAAGATCAGAACTATGAACAGTAAAATGACAACAAACTCCCAACTATCAACAACTGAACTGAAAAAAACGAAAACAGACTAAGCAAATAACTAGAACAGGAACAGAATCACAGAAATGGAGATCATATGGAGGGTTATCAGTGGGGATGGGGGGGAGGGAGAATGGGGGAAAAGGTACAGGGATTAAGAAGCATAACTGTAGGCACAAAATAGACAGGGGGAGATTGAGAATAATACAGGAAATGGAGAAGCCAAAGAACTTATATGTACGACCCATGGACATGAACTAAGGCGAGGAGGAATGCTGGGGGGCGGGGGGTGCAGAGTGGAGGGAGGATAAAGGAGAGAGAAAAAAATGGGACAACTGTAATAGCATAATCAATAAAATATACTTTAAAAGAAGAGGTAATCAAATGGCAAGTAAATGTAAAGGTGATAAGCATTAATATTCAGAAAAGTACAAATTTAAAACACCAAGGAAATGCCATATTATACCCACTTGATTTGCAAAAATGAAAAATTCTGACTAAATCAGGCATTGGTGAGAATGTGAAGCAAATGGGACTCCCATCCCCTGCTGGTGGGACTGTAAATTGCTGCCAGCGCTGTGGATGACAACTGGGTATTAGTACTTGTGGAGCAGACCAGGGGCATACCCCCGGCAGTTCCAGTTCTAGGATATAATAATTTACCATTGTTTTCCTTTATGGTTTGTGCTTTCTGAGTTACCACTTAAGAAGTCCTTCTCTACCCAGAGGTCATGCAGAAGGTCTCCTATATTTTTTTCCAAACTTTGTATAGTTTTGCCTTCCACACTTAAGCCCTTAATCCATATGCATGATTTTGCATATGTGTGCCAGAACACTTACGCAAGAATGTTTGTAGAACAGTATTCATGATAGCAGAAAACTTGAAATAACCCCGATATTTATTGACAGTAAAATTGGATAAATAAATTGTGACATGGCACAAAGTGCAAAGCTGTGCAGCAGTGGATATGAACAAACACAGCTACATTCTTCAGCGTGGATGAAGCCCAGGGTGTAGCATGTTGAGTGAAGGGATGAAGTCACAGAGGAAAATATGATTCCATTAAATTAAGTTTCAAAAATTAAGGTTAAAAAAGTTAAAGTTCAGAAACAAAAGTGGCAAAGCTGTAAAGAAAAGTGAGTTACTGATTCTCACCTAGTCAGAGTAGTGGCTACCTCTGGGGGAAGAAAGAGGGTGGATAGAGATCAACAAACAGGGGCTTCTGATGTACTAGGGCCATGCTGTATTCTCAGCGTAGTGGTATGTACCTGAGTGTTTGCTTGTTTGTTAAACTATTTTATACACTCTTTGATATGATTAATATAGAAAATTGCACATGGAAACAAACCAGAAACAGGCTCAGTGAAGAGAAATAACTGCCCAATCAAGGCCATTTAGCTAGTGTGTGGCAGAGATGTGGTGCTAATCCTCGTTTTTGAGTCCCTGTCTCATGCTTCCTGTATAACACATTTGTCCGACAGGAAGTTGGAGACTTAGAATCAGAGGATTTCAGGAAGCAAAGGAGCTTACAGTCATCTAGCACAAGACACTATGATTTTGGAGGACAATTTCATTTTCCATCAAGGTTGCTCTTTGGCTTATGTGAATGGACCAGAATAAGTGAAATAGGGTAATCCAGTTTCTGCAGTCTAAAACCAAACACTTTGTAAACCCACAATTCAGTCCTTCCTGAGGGTGATCTTATCAGACTGTCACTGTGCTTGATGTTTCTTAGGAACCATTAGATGATCAACCCAAGCCAGAGTGTTGATTGATTTCAGGTCAGCAGATATGCATGTGGATTCCAAGTCTATCAACAACCTGTCCGGGGTGACCTTGAGCAATATGCTTTACCTATCTGTGCCTGGTCTCCTCTGTAAGACATTTGAATAGCTTATGTGACCTTGGGCAAGTTACTAAACTCATATTAAAATGGTAATAATAATAATAATAATAATACCTATCTCACATTCTTTCTCATAAAATCTTAGGAGGGTTAAGTGAGTTAATCTGTATAAAATGCTTAGCACAACATGCTAAACTTTGCAGACCTCACTGCTGACTTGCAGCCTTAGTTGAGAAATATTTAGTACCACCTAGTGAGTCTTGGAGTGATTTATTCACAGGGATAAACATGGACCTTATAATCTTTTAGTAAGCTTGTACCTTTAATCTTCTTTTCAAAAAATTTTTTTCAGGAGTTATTGGCTGTGGATACTTTGATCCTTGTAGGAAGTTCAAACCTGAAATATGTGAGATGATTTCAAATTTAGTTTCAGCGGGCAGAGTTCTCTGGCAATGGACCAAGGTACAGGGTCTTGTGTTGTCAATAATAAAAAATGTCAAATATTATTCAGCCTAGTTTTCACCTCATGGCTCATGAAATTATCATCACATTATATGTGGTAATGCTTTTTTGTAAAAGACAGATTAGGTGCTCAAATAGATTTATGACACCTTTTCCTTCCAGGCAGCAAATACTCTGATTGAAGGATGCTTTCCATATGTATGAAGTATTACTATAAACCAGATATGACGTCCAAGATAAAGTAGAATTTTGCTGAAATGAAAACACTGCTTTTCCACCTGTTACTCTGATTTGTAACTCTGTGTGTGTCTGTCTCCCCCACCCTACCAAACTACATCAGATACAAATGTTTACTGACTGAGTGAACACTTGGATTTCCAGATATTCTTAGCTAACCAAAACTTAAAGTCTAACTTCTCTGTTTCTTGGAGGTGGAACGTGAGTTAGTAAATGGATGGAAATGTGCTTAAAATAGGCTAGATTTTAATATACAAGTCAGTGCCCTAAGTAAAGCTCAGCAGACCCCTAGCTGTCACCAGATGGCTTAAGGCAGACTCATGAAACAGCAATTAAATGAAGACCTGAGATAAAAACAAAGATGTATTTGCCAAAAAATGGAAAAGGAGTTAAGGATTGGTTGTCACAGTTCACTATACGTTCATTAGGCCAATTACATCTTCATGGAAGCTTATGTCCTGGGGAAAACTAGAGTGTACCGGCCTTTCAGATTCCTGGGTGGATGATTCTAGATACAGAATTATCAGAAGAGGAGCTGGTGTGTCTCATGAAATGCTCTTCCACACAGTCTCCCATCTGCACCCCCATCCACACCCTTGCCACAATCAGTTCCTTAAATTAGATGGCTCTTTGTCAGCACAGGGTCTTCACACGTGCTGTACTGCATCTCTTAAAGAAACTCCAAAATGAATGGCAAAATCTGAATGTCTGATAATTTAGTGTGGCAAGATCCATCTGTTTTCTAGTGGGACTATTGTTCAAGTTAATGTGCCTTTAGGCATGCTTTTTCTGAAAAGCTTTGGTCTTCCTGGTGTCTTTTTATCAAAGCTTCTTTTGTTATGTGAATGTTTACTAGCTCCACTTCTTACCTTTCTTCACCTCTTCAACCCATTGTGCAGGAACTTTTCATTTCCACTGCTCTCTTCAAAGTAAGCAAAGAACTCCATCTTTCCAAATCTAAAGGCTGATTTCTTCCTCCTCTTACTTGACTTTTAGCAGCATTTGACATAAAGGATCCCTCTAAATACTTTCTTCCCTAGGCTTCAAGGGAACCCCTCATCTTGGTTTTCTTCCTCTATCATTGGTTACTTCTTCTAAGCCCCTTTTTCTCCCCCTTCTCTAAATATTGGAGTGCCTCTGATCTGGATGTCAGGACTTGGTATCTACCTCCAGTCTTTACCCAGGTAGTCTCATCAAGCTGCAAGGCTGTCTCTGTGCTGATGACTTCAAAATCAATACCAGCATCCCAGGCTTCTCTTCTTGGCTCCAGACATATTTCTAACTACTTAGTAAATGTCACCATTTTTAATGTAATAACCATCTCAAAATAAAAATGTCTGAACAGAACTCTTAATTGTCCTTAAATATGACCCTTCCTCAGACTTATGCATCTTAACTAACAACAACAATTATCCTGCTCATAAGGCTAAACATTTGGGCACCATCTTTAATTTGTGTTTCTCATTCTCTTTATCCAATCCATCAGTAATCATGCTTTCAAAAATATATCCCAAAGCTGAGAATTTAGTGCCTTCTCACTGTGAACCCTGATAGATTCGTCCATCACCTACCCTCTGGATCATGCAGTGACTTCTTAACCAACCTCCTTGCTTTCTTTTTGCCCTCCTCGAGTCTGTTCTTTACACAGTCCTAAAATGCTCTTTTAAAAAAGTAACCCAGAGATCATTTTTACTTCTTAAAACCACTAGTAGATTCCCAGTTGCATTTACAATGAAACCCAACACCTTGCTCTGGCCTGTGCACCTGAACCTGAGCTGGCCCCTGCCTACCCATCTTCCCTTCCATCATTCTTCCATCGTGCTGTTGCTGGAAGACTCCAAGTTTTCATGCCTCTGAGCCATTATAATTAATTTGAATAATTCTCATCATTCTTAGCTTCCGAGGTGCTTTCCTGTGTCATTTTCTCTAACTGTCCATGGCCTCATCTCAGGCATTACTTGTCTCTGGACTTTTTATTTTCTAACCACAATTTTTATCATTATTGTTTGTCTGTTTATCAATATGTTTGTTTCCTGTGTGTTGTCAGGCTCCCCCACTAGAATGGATGCTCCTCGATGGCAGCAGATGTAGCTGTCCTCTTCACTGTGCAGTGGGAGGTGCTCAGATAGAGTCACAGAAGTAAATGAATCTTCCTCCTGTCCCCATCCCCAAATAAACAGCCCTCTTTATATTTTTTCTTCAAATCACCTGTTTTCACAAAGCACTCTTTTAATCCACTTACCTTGTTTATCACTTCATCTTTTTCTTACTTTACATAGCTTTAGAGCAGAAGCAGGTGAGAAAAGAGAGGTTAAAAAAAATTAAAGAGAAATAGGTTAATAAATGAGAGGAGGGAAAGAAAGGAATTATTTAATTCTCTTTAATGATTGCTTTAGTTGCCAATGGCTGTTTTTTTACAGCAAAGATGAAAAAGCAATATTCACATAGCTTGTCTCTTTATTTTTGCCTATTTGTAATATAAGTGTATGATTTACATTTTGGTGAACAGAATGAACAGTTTAGCTTGGCATGGAACTGAGCCAAGAGAGAAATAACACTTCTTTTCATTCTCTCTCCCTTGTTACCTGCTGTTTTAACTTCCACTGTGAATTAGCCTGAAAAATCACTCTTCAAACTCAATGGGGTACTATTTCAACAAAGAAAGGACATATTCCATGAATCAGTACTAAAGAAACCATTTACTTCCCTGAATTAATCATGTGGAGAGTCTGCTTTGTATCTCCAGAATGATCATTGTGTCACTTTCCAAAATAATGCTAATGACACCTATTATACTCTTTATACATGGTCCACAGTGCTTCCTGAACCTGCTACAGCTCCAGACTATCCCTAACTGGTCATTGTTGTAGCTTTGTCTATTTAGATTCTACAAGTTGGTAGAAATATTAGGTAAATTAGTATTCAAACAAACAATACTCAGAAACACCACCTAGTACTTAACAGCTGCATGTCAGATTTACCTGTCAATTTATTCTAGGTATACAGATATATGAAAACATGATGACTGAGCTTGGCTCCCCTTAGTGAAATTTAGATTCCAATATACAAATAAATTTGTGGAAATACAAACACATTAAAGACCTAATCAAAGCAATCTATAGAACATAGTTATTATTGACTTTAGAAGTGAACATGCTGACCAGTTCACATTCAGTTTTTTGTTATGACCTATTTCAACACTAATAAGGTTAATAATGATTAGGAATACTTATTCCCACACCTCACATAGTTTTTAAGAAATCGGGAGAAGTAACCTATTCAAAGCCTACTAATGGTAGAACAAGGGCTGGAATCTGCATTTAGTGCGTTATACTTGAATCCATACTATTCAAGGGATTTACATCCTATGTTGGTTTAATTATGATATGTGTTTTACCATCAGTACTGTGATGAAACTATAAATTTAACTTTTGTTTAATAAAGAGCCTATTTAAAACAGGATTTGTGAAATAAAATAGTTCTAAAAGCAGTTCTATTTTTAGTTTATCTGAAAAGTGAGTGAGAGTATCACATCTCTTTTCATCTTTAGGTGAAGATGCTGCCAACTCCTTCTAAATTTCATTACATTTTCAATCTTCGAGATCTTTCCAGAATTTGGCAAGGAATGTTAACCATAAAAGCTGAAGAATGTGATTCGATCTCTGTTCTCCTGTCACTTTTCAAACACGAGTGCAACAGAGTAGTTGCAGACAGGTTGTATATATATATTACAGCGTTGAGTTGAATGTACTGTACCAAAAGTTTATACAATAGATTAATTCCTGCATCATTTACTCAAATCAGTAGTTGGGAGTAGTGTCTTAATTTTCTCTGGGGCTTGTTAACCATTGATACCATTTCCCACCTGCTGGTCGCCTTAAAAAATTCTCTGCCAAATTCAACAGGAAATCTTTTTAAATCATTATATCGGAGAGTTGATAACATTCAGAGACAAATTAATTATAGTTATATACATTTTCTAAAAAATTTGAGCTCTGTGTAGGTTTTTTTTGTTGTTGTTAAATCCAGTACATAAACTCTGTCATCATTCTGAGCCTGTTTCCTCTATAAAATATGGATGGGAATGCCAGTCTTATGAGTTGTAAGGGCCCATTACAGTGCCTTGCTCACAGGTGGTATTTGTCAAATGTTAGTCCCCTTCTTCCTCTCTTTCTCTTGGTATAAAAAGGACCTTTGTGTGCTGTGCCCACAAACCCAGAAAAAAGATGTTCACCCACTACTGACTGTCACTTCTGCACTTTAATTGCAAGTTTTAGAGACCTTTGACCTCACCCAGTTGACTCATCTGTATTGTTAAACAAAAAAACTATTCACGATACTTGTTCAAATGATAAGAACACAATCAGCATTCAGGACTGTTGTGATAGGTACAAGGGCTGCTGCTACAGAGTTTTTCAGTAAGGGATGGAGAATAGGCTCAACTCCAAATTCAACAAGGAAGAAGTGGGAATTTGTAGCCAAGGAAGAGGATGGGGGAAGTGAGAGGATGGAAAATCAGCAAGAGGAAATGTCAGGGGTATAGGGGGATTCTTGCTAAGCTGACCTAAACAGGATTCTTGCAGGTCACATGATCAGATGGATACCACAGGGAAATGAAGGAGAATGAGGAATTTGGTCACATACAGAGGGTGATCAGATATTGGGGGTGGAGAATTCTGGCTAAGTGTACTTGACAAGATTCGTGCTGAAAGTAGGTGACGCAAAGAAAAGACATGGAAGCCCAGGAGTTGAGGGAAGGGAAGTCACAGGAGCCTAAGTTTGGTCAAGGGGAGACTATCTTTGTCATTATTTTCTGTAAGTAACACTCTCAATGTTGTAACTGTGTTAGCTGGGTTAGGTCTGTCTTGTCAGAAGGCAGACATTCTTTACCTCTTCTGATGTGACGGAGGTGCAGGATGGGGCTGAAAGGGGGTGGAGAGAGGTTGAAACCATGCTCAGTCAGGAAAAAAGCCTTTGTATTTTGCATTTTTACTTCTGGATTTTTCTTTCAGATTTATAACTCCTGATGATGAGCATTGGTTTAATGTACAACTTGTTCGCGCAATTGAAGAAAATATCAGTTCAGATGTGACATCTTATATTCTTCCTGAGCCATACTTTGTAGATTTTCTCCGTGAGATGCCTGAACCAACTGGTGATGAACCTGAAGACACTGTGTTTGAAGTACCCAAAATCTATGAATTGGTATTTATTTTCACCTTTAAACAGAGTTTTTTTTGATCACTCACATAACTAGATATTTCTCCCTGGACCAGAGTCTCACTATGGAGTTGCTGTAACTTCTCCATTAGTTATGAGTTGTGATTCCTGTCATCATACACCAAGTGTAAAATATTTCTTTCAATGAAATTTAGCAGCAATCCCACTGAAGTTAGGTATAAAACAAGTATGCCTGATACTTTCTCTGTTACTTCATATTGCTTTGAAAGTTCCAGGCACTGCAATAAAGTGACAAAAAGAAAATAGATGTAATTATGAGATAGGAAAAAACAAAAATACCATTTCATTTAAAGATGATATGATGGCCTCTTCATAAAATCCTAGAAAATTTAAAATCTTTTTCAAGTATAAGAGTTCAGTTAAGATGACCAAGTATGATATAAATATAACACTCAATAACTATCTTTATACCAGAAGTTAAGCAAATTATAATCAGTGGTCCAGATTCAGTCAAATGCTCGTGTTTTGTTCAATTGTGAGCTCAGAATGATTTTTACCTTTTTATTTTATTTTATTTATTTTTATTTTTTTAGAACTATGAACTTTATTTTTCAATTTTGTCCTCTATAATTATTGACAGTTAAGGGGGGGAGGGTGATACGATAAAAATCCAGTTTATATACAACTTCTGAGGAACATATCTATTGCATTAAGGATGGTCACATGCAAAGTGATTAGTTATTGGTCTCTTAAATCTTTCCTTCAAATGAAAAAATAAATACATTGTCTTTCTTCTTCCTGTTTTTTTCACTTCAAAATATTTACCTTAGAAACAGTGGTATATCCCACCTCTTTTTTTTTTCTTTTATTGTTCAAATATATTTGCCTCCATTTTCCTGCCACCACTTTCCCCTGCCCCACCCATTCACACCTCCCACCCTCAATCCTTCCCCACTTTGGCTTTGTCTGTGGGTCCTTTATACATATTCCTTGATTTGACCCTTCCCCTTTTTTCCTCTTTACGCCCCCTTCCTCCTCCCCTGTGTCACTGTTGGTTTGTTTTTTCTTTCAATGTTGCTGGTTATATTTATGTTGCTTGTTTGTTTTGTTGATTAGGTTCCACTTATAGATGAGATCATATGGTATTTGTCTTTCACCTTCTGG
This sequence comes from Pteronotus mesoamericanus, assembly GCF_021234165.1. NCBI lineage: Eukaryota > Metazoa > Chordata > Mammalia > Chiroptera > Mormoopidae > Pteronotus > Pteronotus mesoamericanus. Next base: position 8,799,862 of record NW_026555085.1, read on the forward strand.
CTTATTTCACTTAGCATAATGCTCTCTAGTTCCATCCATGCTGTTGCAAAGGTTAGTAGCTCTTTCTTTCTTTCTGCTGTGTAGTATTCCATTGTGTAAATGTACCATAGATTTTTGATCCACTCATTTATTGATGAGTACTTAGGTTGCTTCCAGCACTTGGCTACTGTAAATTGTGCTGCTATGAACATTGGGGTGCATAGGTTCTTTTGAATTGGTGTTTCATGATTTTTAGGGTAGCCCTCCTACTTTGTTCTTCTTTCTCAAAATTGCTGCAGCTATTTGGGGTCATTTATGGTTCCATATGTATTTTTGAAATATTTGTTCTATATCTGTGAAAGAAGTCATTGGTATTTTAGTAGGGATTACATTGAATCTATAAATTGCTTTGAGTAGTGTGGACATTTTGATGATGTTAATTCTTCCAATCCATGAAGATAGTATATGCTTTCATTTATTTGTGTCTTTCTTAATTTCTTTCTTCAGTGTTGTGTAGTTTTCTGCATATAGGCCTTTTACCTCCTCAGTTAAGTTTATTTCTAGGTGCTTTATTTTTTTTGTTGCTCTAGTATCTATGCCATTCAGTTCTGCTCTGGTCTTGATTATTTCCTTCCTTCTAGTCACTCTGGGCTTTGTTTGTTGTTGTTTCTCCAGTTCTTGAAGAGGTACAGTTAGGTTGTTTATTTGAAATGTTTCTATCTTTCTTAGGTAGTCCTGTGTTTCTATGGCCTTTCTTCTCTGGACTGCCTTCACTGTGTCCTGATTCTGATATTTCATTGCTGGTGTATAAAAATGCCTTCGATATCTGAATATTGACTTTGTATCCTGCTGTTTTGCCAGATTGACTTATTAGGTTGAGTAGTTTTTTGGTGGAACCTGTAGGGTTTTCTACGTACACTCTTGTGTCATCTGCAAATGATGACAGTTTTACTTCTTCCTTTCCAAATTGGATGCCTTTTCATTCTTTTTCCTGTCTGATCACCATGGCTAGGACTTCCAATACTATGTTGAATAGAAGTGAAAATGAACAACCTTGTCTTGTTCCTGATCTTAGTGGGAAAGCTTTAAGGTTTTGCCCATTGAATATGATACTGGCTGTAGGTTTTTCATATATGGCCTTTATTATGTTGAAGTATGCCCCTTTTACTCCCACTTTACTGAGTGTTTTTGTCATAAATGGATGCTGTACCTCATCAAATGCTTTTTCCACATCTATTGATATGATCACACGATTTTTGTCTGTCTTTTGTTTATGTGATGTATTATGTTTATTGATATGCAAATATTGAACCATCTTTGCATCCCTGGAATGAATCCCACTTGATCATGATGGATGACTGTTTTAATGTATTGCTGAATGCGGTTAGCCAATATTTTGTTGAGGGTTTTAACGTCCATGTTCATTAGTGATACTGGCCTGGAGTTTTCTTTCTTTGTTGTGTCTTTATCTGGTATTGGGATTAGGATGATACTGGCCTCATTAAAAGAGTTTGGGAGTCTTCCCTCTTTTTGGGTTTTTTGGAATAGTCTGTGGAGGACAGAGGTTAGTTCTTCCTTAAATGTTTTGTAAAGTTCTGTGAAACTCTCTGGTCCAGGGCTTTTGTGTGCCGGGAGTTTCTTGATTACTGCTTAAATTTCCCCAGCTGTTATCAGTTTGTTCCGGCTTTCTCCTTCTTCATTCAGTGTGAAAGGTTATATTTTTCTAGAAATTTGTTCATTTCACCCAGGTGTTCAAATGTCTTGGCATATATTTGTTCATAGTAATACAGTCTTTTGTATTTCTGTGGTATCAGTTGTAATTCTCCTCTTTCATTTCTGATATTATTTGGGTCCACTCTCTTTTTTTTCTTGATGAGTCTGTTTAAAGGCTTGTTGATTTTGTTTATCTCTTCAAAGAACCTCCTCCTGGATTTATTGATCCTTTGAATTGTTCCTTTAGTCTCTGTGTCATTCAGCTCTACTCTGATCTTGATTATTTCCTTCCTTCTACTCTGTGTGGGTTTTGTTTGTTGTTGTTTCACCAGTTCTTGAAGATGTAAGGTTAGGTTGTTTATTTGAAATGTTTCTGTCTTTTTTAGGTAGGTCAGTATTACTATGAACTTTCTTCTCACAATTGCCTTCTCTGTGTCCCATGGGTTTGCAATGTTGTGTGTTCATTTTCATTTGTTTCCAGAAACTTTTTGATTTCATTATTGACCTATTCATTGTTTAATAGCATGCTATTCAGTCTCCATGAGTTTGAATATTTTTAATTTTTTTCTTGAGGCTGGTTTCTAGTTTCAATCCCTTGTGGTCCGAGAACATGCTTGTTATGATTTCAGTGTTCTTGACTTTTTTGAGGCTTGTTTTGTGTCCTATCATGTGGTCTATGTTTGAAAATACTTCATGTGCATTTGAAAAGAATGTGTTCTTTGCTTCTTTGGGATGAAAGGTTCTATATACATCAGTTAAGTCCATTTGATCCAATGCGTCATTCAATTCCACAATATCCTTGTTGATATCTTGTTTGGAAGATTTGTCCATTGTTGACAATGGGATGTTAAAATCCCCTACACTCAGTGTGTTGCTGTCTATATCTTTCTTGAAGTCCTCCAAGATTTTCTTATTTGGGTGCATATAGATTTACAGTGTTTATGTCTTCTTGATGGATTGTTCCTTTGAGTATTATGAAGTGCCCTTCTGGGTCTCTTTTTATGGCTTTTGTTTTAAATTCTATTTTGTCTGATATAAGTATTGCTACCCTGACTTTTTTTTCCTGTCCATTTGCTTGGAATATTTTTTTCCATTCCTTTACTTTCAATCTATGTAGGCCTTTTGTTCTCAGGTGGGTCTCTTGTAGACAGCATATATGTGGGTCATGTTTTCTAATTCATTCAGCTACCCTATGTCTTTAGATTGGAGCATTTAATCCATTTACATTTAAGGTTACATTACATTTAAGGTTACATTACATTAAGGTTCTCACTCTTTTTCTTCTTCTTATAGCAGCCCCTTTAGCATATCTTGCAGTGTTGGTTTGGTGGAGGTGTATTCTTTTAGCCTTCTTTTGTCTGGGAAACTCCTTATTTCACCTTCCATTTTAATTGAGAGCCATTTTAATTGCTGGGTAGAGCAGTCTTGGTTTCAGGCCTTTGCTTTTCATGACTTGGAATATTTCTTTTCATTCCCTTCTGGCTTGTAGTGTTTCTGTTGAGAAGTCAGCTGCAAGCAATATTGGGGCTCCCTTATATGCTACTGCCTGTTTCTCTCTTGCTGCCTTTTGGATTCTCTGTCTTTGATATTTGCCATTTTAATGATGATATGTCTTAGAGTGGGTCTCACTGGGTTTCTCTTGAATGGGACCCTCTGTACTTCCTGGACTTGTGTGAGATTTTCTCTCCTCAAATGAGGGAAGTTTTACATCATTACTTTTTCAATCAAGTTCTCTATCCCTTTCTCCTCTTCTCCTTCTGGTATCCCTATTATATGGATACTATTACGTTTCAGGTTGTCCTGCATTTCCCTAAAGGCCTCTTCATTCTTTTTGAGTCCTTTTTCATTTACTTGGTCTTTCTGGGAGTTTTCTTCTACCTTGTCGTCCAGCTTGTTGATTTGGTCCTCTGCTTCATCTAGCTTGCTTTTGATTCCTTCTACTGTGTTCTTCAATATAGAAATTGTATTCTTCATTTCCTCTTGTCTTTTATTGATAGTTTCTATGTCCTTTTTCATGCTGATAAGTTTGCAGTAAGTTTCTCATAGTTTCCCTTTAGTTTTTTGTAATTCTCTTTGAGCTCATTGAGTTCATTGAGCTTCCTTAGAACTATTGTTTTAAACTCAATATCTGATAGTTTACTTGCCTCTATTTCATTTATTTCTCTTTCTGGGGATTCCTCCTTTCCCTTCAAGTGGGAAGTATTTCTTTGTCTTCCCATTATTTGTGAGACTCTTCTTTTTTTTGCTTCTGCTTCTTAAATTGATCTGTTTTGACTTTCTGAGTTTGTGGTGTGAACTTCTATGGTAGGAGACCTGTGAGATTCAGTGGTGCAGTCTCCTTGATCTCCTGAACTTGCTGCACTTGGATGCCTTTTATCCCATTTATTTTGGCTCTCTGGAAGTAATTAGGTTTTGATTGTTGTTTGGTTATTCTTTGGTGGGTCCCACCCTCCAGCTGGTTGACTGAGGGTCATTTTGCCCATCATGTCCTGTGTGTTTTTGTGCAGGTGCTACCAGAGGAAAATCACAAAGCCCAGGAAACAAGCCCACATCCACAAAAATAACTCCCCCCTGCCATCCTCCTGTCAACAGCAAATGAACAAATATTAATAAGGCTGTAAAGACATTAATACTTTTATAAGAAAGGATAGAAATAAACTATGAGTATAAAATCTAATGACTTAATATGCACAGACTTGACAGACCTGAAATGAATGTTAAAAACCTATGTAGTAAAGACAGTATCACAAATCATGGCAAAGACCACAGCGGATTTCACCTCAGTAGCCTCTAATATTTACCACTGTTTTTTCTTTCTGGATCTGCCTCTGATGATGTTAGATGTTGACCGCATCTGACCTTAGGCAGTCTGTTTGAGACTTCCAGGAATCTACCATCTGTGGCTGTCTCCTTCAGTTGTTAACCTAGTCATTCTGCACTCAGTAGTCAGGCTTAGGCACCACAGGATGGGGCAGAGTCCCTCCTGTGGGCAGGGCTATTGTTTCCTCTCATGCTGCAGCCACTCAGGTGTCTGCTTTAACAAGATGGCTGCTGCAGTATGGGGGATGTTCAGCACCAGGATCCTGCCAGTTACTCTCTCAGTGGTCTCCCCAAAGCCTATGTCTGCAGTCTCTCCTCAGGCATCTCTAGCCCACTCTGCCTCCGCCTTTTGCCAGAGACCAGAGTAGTGGCTGCAAATAAAAATTTATGCTCTGGCCCTTTAAACGGCTCTTTGGCTCTCCAGCTGCCTGTCTCTGGCAGAGAGCAACCCTACTGCTTTTAGCATCTGGCTGTTATCTGTGTACCTTTTGGGCTCTGGTGCTGTAGGTGGGGGATCTGCACTTATGGTTTAGACCCCACTCTTCTCAGGGGGATCCAACCAGTCATTTCAGTATCCCTCTGGTGCTGCTGCCTGTGGGCTCCCAGCCAGCCTTCTTGAGTCTCTGCTGCACTCCTTACCAGTTAGGTTGTGCTAAAGCTGGTTCTTCTGTCTGTCCAAGGTTATAAGGCTCCCCTCTCGCTATTGTTCAGTTGTTTGTTCCAGGCGATTTCTCCATAATTTAGTTGTAATTCTAGATTGGTCCTGGAGGAGGTCAGTGTGACTTCCATTCACTCCTCCACCATGTTGCCTCTGATTTTTACATTTTTAAAGGGGTAGGAAAAAAATCAAAAGAATAATAATATTGTGTGATGTGAAATTATATGGAACTGAAATTTCAGTGTTTATAAATAAAGTTGTATTAAAACATAGCCATGCCCACATGTTTATAAATTGTCTGACAATTTTCACACCACTCTGGCAGAGCTTTGAGAAGCTGTTCCAGAGACCACACATACTAAAATATTTACTACTTTCCCTTTACAGAAAAAGTTTGCCAATTCTTTCCAGAAATCACAAGATAGAAAATACAACAAAATTTTTTTATTCAACAGCAAACATACATAAAATGTCTAGGAATAAACATGATAAAACTTTACTTGATTAAATGGCAATACATCATTCTTCCTAAATTAATGCATAGGTTTAATAAAGTTTGAAACAAGACTCAAAAGGGACTTTTTAAACAGGGTGACATAACAAAGTAATTAAGTGCATATAGATCAAGAAATAAATGGGAATAAATAATTTGCAGAGCAAATAAGTGAATATTTCAGAACAATTTGACTATGCAAGCAATGTTAAACTTCTGTATATATATTTTTAAAAGCCATAAATAGCCCTGGCTGGTATGGCTCAGTTGGTTGGTGTGTCATCCCAGAACTGAAAATTCTGGGATGGGGCACATACCTAGGTTGCTGGTTTGATCCCTGATTTGGTCCCTGATCTAGGAACATTCTGGAGGCAACCAGTTAATGCTTTTCTCTCGCATTGATGTCTTTCTTTCTCTCTGTCCCTCTCTCTATAAAAACAATGAAAAAAATGCTCTCTGGTGAGGATAAAAAAACCCCCATAGATAATATTAAAAGGCAAATAAAAACAGAGAAAAGTATTTGTTATATTCCAACCTTCATTACCATGGATAGGAGTCGGTGCTGGGGTTCTTGAAGGGGAAAGTCAGAAATAATTTCTTATTGGACAGTTAGGTGTCAGGCCTCTGAAAATGGAAATAACTAAAAGTCAGCTAATCTGTGACAAGTTTTTAGAAATGCATTAGGTTTTTCTTTTTTAAAAATGTAGAATTACTTCTGAGTGTCTTTGCAATTTCAACTTTTATAAATTTTGGATTTATATATTATTTTTATCTCTCTTTCCCCACCCATAGGTACCATCCTTTGACTTTCTGTCTGAAAGACTCCAATTTTACCAGAGACAGTTCAATGAAATCATCAGAGGAACATCTCTTGACCTGGTGTTTTTTAAAGATGCAATGACTCATCTTATTAAGGTTATAACTATTGACTATTTATTGACATAAATAGATCATGTAAAAACTTAGCAAATTTCACAGATAAACTTTTTGAGAGAATAAATATATAGTATCAGGTAGCATATAGAAGAGTATTCATGAGTTGTGTTAGTTCACTCTCTCAGAAACCAAAGACTTAATCATAAACTCCTTATTTGAGTTCTTCCACATGAGAGCAAATGTTTTTCAAGAGCAAACTGATGGGTTTTGTATTCAGAGCTTTTGATACAGTGAGTCAGTAAGTAATAAATTAAGCTGGGGAACCCAGTGAAGAAACATTCCCTCCTTAAATCATATTTTAGTGCAGTGGAAATTCTGTTCCCCATGGAGGAAAAGTTGATGCTTTTGGACTCCTGGTAAATATGGAGACGTAGGTAAATGCAGCTTTCCCCCTTGCAGAACCAGAGCAAAATTAACAACTAAAATATAGAACAACCAGCACTCAAAATTGTCAGAAAATCAAGCTGTATGGAAGTCCAACAACTAAGGTATTAAAGAAACCACACTCATCTAGATGGGTAGGAGGGACAGAGGAGCAGAGACATGGAGATGGAGAACCAGCTGGTCCCAAACCCAGATGTGGTGGTTATAAAACAATGGGATATCTCAGGAGCGAGGGATCCCACTGCCACACCAGACCACCCAGTCCACAGTTCCAGTGCCAGGAAGATAAGTCCCCATAACTTCTGGCTGTAAAAACTAATGGGGGTTGGGTAGGCAGAAGAAGCTGTGGGATTCTCAGGCCACTCCTTTTATAGGAACTTGCACTACACAGGACTTACTGACTCACTTTCTCTGGGCTCCAGCATTGGGGCAGCATCTTGAAGGGCACCAGTGACATATGGGGAGGAACTAAAGTGTCTGGGATCAGGGCGAGAGCTGGGGGACAGCTTCCTCCCAGACAGAACTGCAAACAGCAGCCATCGTACCTGTTTGGAGCTCTTCCCCACACAGAGCCACAGTGTAGCAGCACCATATCTGAATCTCCATCAGCTTGGCTCACACTGTAAGCCCTGCCCTAAAGATTACCTAAGGGTCCACACTATCCAACTTACAGGCCCATCCAAGCCTGGCACTAGCAGCCCTCTGCAGGTGGTTTTATAGTTTACACCAAGGGGCCCTAGACAGAACACAGGTGGAGGCTGACCTTGGCCTGCACCATCTGGGAAGCCTGAGAGCCTGTGCACCCAGTGGACAGTTACAGACTACATCGGAGCACCATCCAACTACCTCCACAAACCAAGGAGGGAGGTGGTTGCCAGCCAGGAGTATAGACAATCCTACCAGCCGTCTGGACTTGGTAAATCCCTCCCATTTACCTGCTGACAGCAATCAAGACTCATCTACAAGAGGAGGGTGTACTCGGCCCACACAGAAGGAGTACCTCTAGTACAGCTTGGGAGATAAGGGAGGCTGGGCCACTGGATCCTACAGAACACCTATTACATTAGGCCATGCTGCCAAGGCAGGGAGTCATAGAAGCTCTACCTAACACATAGAAACAAACACATGGAGTCTGCCAAATGAGGAGACAAAGCAACATGGCCCAAATGAAAGAACAGAACAAAACTCCAGAAAATGAACTAAACAAAATGGAGATAAGCAATCTATCAGATGCAGAGTTCAAAACTCTGGTTATAAGGATGCTCAAGGAACTCAGTGGGTACTTCAACAGTATAAAAAAGACCCAGGCAGAAATGAAGGATATACTAACTGAAATAAAGAACAATTTACAGGGAATCAACAGCAGAGCAGATGAAGCTGAAAATCACATCAATGATTTGGAACATAAGAAAGAAAAAGACATCCAATCAGTATAACAAGAAGAAAAAAAGAATCCAAAAAAAAATGAGGATAGTGTAAGGACCTTCTAGGACAACTTCAAATGTACCAACATTCCCATCATAAGAGTGTCAGAAGGAGAAGAGAAAGAGCAAGAAACTGGAAACCTATTTGAAAAAATAATGAAAGAAAACTTCCCTAATTTGGTGAAGGAAATAGACATACAAGTCCAGGAAGCACACAGAATCCCAAACAAGATGGATGTAAAGAGGACTACACCAAGACACATCATAATTAAAATGCCAAAGTTTAAAGATAGAGAATCTTAAAAGCAGTAAGAGAATTACTTACAGAAGAGTTCCTATAAGGCTGTCAGCTGATTTCTCAAAAGAAATTTTTGCAGGCAGAAGGGACTAGCAAAAAATATTCAAAGTGATGAAAAGCAAGGACCTACAACCTAGATTAGTCTACTCAGCAAAACTATCGTTTAGAATCGAAGGGCAGATAAAGTGCTTCCCAGACAAGGTAGAGCTAAAGGAGTTCATCATTACCAAATTATTATATGAAATGTTAAAGGGACTTAAATTTAAGAAAGAAGCTCAAAACTATGAACATTAGAATGGCAATAAATACATAACTATCAACAAAATAAGCAAACAGCAGATCAGAAACAGAATCATAGATATGGAGAACACTGGGGTGGTGGCAAATGGGGAGGGAGTCTGGGTGAATGGGGAAAAGGTGAAGGGATTAAGGAGCACAAATTGGTAGTTACGGAATAGTCAGGGGGCTGCTAAGAGCAAGTATAGGAAATGGAGTTGCCAAAGAACTGATACGCATGACCTGTGTAAATGATCAAAGGAGGGGAGATTGCCAGAGGGAGTGGGAGGTGCTGGGTAGAGGGGTCAAAGGAAGAAAAATTGGGACAACTGTAACAGCATAATTAATATTTTTTAAAAAGATAATTGTTTTTAAAATGTCAGTCTCATGGCTGGCTTACAGATAAGGGGCAAATTGATGGGGAATGGGGAAAGCAGGTATACAGGACTGATGAAAAAATAGAATCCAACTAGAGGCAGCATCAAAAAGAAATATGGTTTGATTCAAGTCTGGGAGACTACAGAAAGGAGTTGTTTATTTGCATAATTTGTAGATCTATATGGAGTTTCTCCAGGAGTCAGAACACAGAGTATAGAAGTTTATGAAAAAGAGGCATTTACTGTATTTTGCCATATATAATGCACAATTTTTGCCCAAATTTTTTGGGAAAAATAAGGACGTGCATTATACATGGGTAGTACTAATTTTTACTGGTACATAAAATTTCTTGTATCTTGTACAAGAAATCTGTTCTTGTGTTTTGAAATTATTTGTTACATAAGGTTTCTTGTACCATAATATATTCAAAAATAAATATTAAAATTCCTTCATAATACAAAAAACAACTATCTAAATATAAATAAATAAGAAAATGAATTAAAAAATTAAAACAAAATATATTTTTCCAGAAAGTTTGGGCCAAAAACATGGGTGCGTGTTATACACAGCAAAATACGGTAACTGTTTATAATACAGGGTGGGGCAAAAGTAGGTTTACAGTTGTGAGTACACGAAACACAGTTTTTCCTTGTACTACTATTTATTAATTATTGTACTATTTTCCATATGAACAACTGTACAGTTGTCTTCTGCAAAGTTGGTGAATTTCTAGATGTCCTGGGGCTATTTGACATTGAACCATTCAAGTAATTATCTAGTACCCACTGTGGCTAGGTCCCAGGGGCCTGGGACTGTGTTCCAGGTGTAAAACCATGTAAGAGATTAACATATTTAAAAAATACAATGATGACTGGATCAAAAAATTATGGTACATATACACAATGGAATACTACGCAGCAGAAAGGAAAAAAGAAGTACTAAACTTTGTGACAACATGGATGGAACTGGAGAGCATCATGCTAAGCGAAATAAGCCAGGGGGCAAAAGACAAATACCATATGATCTCACCTATAAGCGGAATCTAACCAACAATGCAAAGAAGCAAGGAAAATATGACCAGCAACACTGAAAGGAAAAGAAATCAACAGAGACAAGAGGGAAGGGGGGGCAGGGAAAGGGAAGGGAAGGGGAAAGTCAAGGAACTAATAGCAAGGACTCATGGACAAAACCAAAGGGGAAGAGCTGAGGGAGGGAAGGTGGGACGGGGCAAGGGAAAGAGGTGGGGGGAAGGCAGAGACAAATGTATTTAAAAAAGTAAATAAATTAATTAAAAAAATAAAAATAAAAATACAATGATAGAATCAATGTATACCAAGGTGTCATTACTGATCTGCCTTTTCTAAAAGTCACATTAAAAAAAATTCTTTTTAGTGGTGATAATGAATTTAGTGATCCATCCAGACTTTCTTCCTCGTCAGTGTCGTTAATGTAAAAGACAGCTTTTTAGCAATGTCTTAAATTGGCCTGGATAAGATTTGAACCACAATTTGAGTCTTATCCTCACTGAAGAAATCAACCATAGAAAAGCAACATAAGACTATAAACTTTGTTTCTCTAATTATTTTTCTACAAATGCCTTTCTGCCCCCATTGCAAGTAGAATTTGGTATGTTTAAAGAATTTTCATTGGGAGAGATATGATAGAGGTATTAGTGTTCATGGTAGAGCTAGGTGTCTATGTAAATCAGTGTGTTAGACTGATGAATAATATGCCAACAATTCTACACTTATTTCTGTAGATTGGCAAGAGCAGCTCAACCATCCATTTAGTTGAAAAAAAAAACACACACACACACATAGTAGTTCTGAAATAGGACAGGAAAGATAATTTGGTCTGTTTTTCATGATGAAAATAGAGATGGGCATGGAAATAATTTGAATAGAATAAATTGCTATGAACCTTAGTTTTTAAAATTCTGAGATATATCATTTAAGGAAAATGTTTAATATAGTCTGGAAGCATATGATCAAATCTTGGACCCATTTAGGGCAAGAGAATAAAAACAGTTGAATTCTATTTTCAAATAAAATCAAGAGTATTTTCTGTTATTTCGAAACAGATTTCACGAATAATTCGAACATCATGTGGAAATGCATTGCTGGTGGGTGTTGGTGGTTCAGGAAAACAAAGTCTGTCAAGATTGGCCTCTTTTATAGCTGGCTATCAAATATTTCAGATAACATTAACCAGGTAAGAAAGAAAACAAGACAATGTGTTTTTCTATAATTTCTCCAGAGTGAAATGTTTACTTAAAAAAAAGTTTGGTGTATTTCTTTCTTAAGTAAACTATTTAACTGTAACATATATGAGGAAATGTACACAAGTCCTGGGTGTCACAAAGCATGTACAACTATGTAGCTAGCCCACAGATGAAGAAATAAAACTTTACTAGCACCCCAGAAAAACCCCTCATGGCCTATCCTAGTCATTACCCTTCCAAGGGTACCCATATTCTCACTTTTGAGCCTATTGATTAGTTTTGCCTAATTTTGAACTTGGATCAATCAAACCATACAACAGTCACTCTATTGTATCTTTTCTGTTTCTTGCATTGTTTGTAAGATTCAACCATGATGTGACATGGACCAATAGTTTGTTAATTCTTATTGCTGTACAGTCTTCAACTTTACCCCATCTTATCACAATCTGTTTATCCATTGTAATGTTTATGAACAGTTGTAGGGTTTTATGAATATTCTTGTACATGTCTGAGTGTACTCTAGAGACAGAATTGTGGGATATGTATGCTCAGCTGTGGTAGATCTGCAGAGCAGTTTTCCAATGTGGTTTGACCAATTTACACTTCCACCAACAGCTCATGAATTTCGGTTCCCTCACATCCTTGCCCACCCTTGACATCATGAATTTTTTTCACTGTAGCAAATCTGGCAGGTGTGTCATTGTGGCTTTAATTAGCATTTCCCAAATGGCTAATAATATTCAGTACTTTTTCATCTCTTACTGACCATTTGGCAGCCTGTTTTTAGTTCTTTGCTTATTTTTTTTCCAGTTGAAGTATAGTTCTTTCTCTTAGTGGTTTGTAAGAGTCTTCTTTTTCCTTGTATATTTTGGATATAATTTCTTTGTCTGAGTGTGTATTGCAAATATCTCCTCCCAGTCATTGGCTGGCCTTTTCACTCTTGGTTGGTCTTAATTTTAATGACATTTAAGGTATCAATTTTTCCTTTATTTTAGTACTCTTTGTATCCTGTTAAAATTGTTTTGTTCACCCAAAGGTCATGAATATATTCTCCTGTGATTTTCTTTATATTTACAAATAAAATTTACTATTTTTGCATTTAGAACTATAGTTCATCTAGAATTATTTTTCTTATAAAGTCTGAGGTAGTTGTAGTTAAGATTATTTTTTTCAATATAGACATCCAAGTAATCCAGTTCCATTTATTGAAAAGGTCATCTGTTTTTCAGCCACATCATAGTGTCATTTTTTCCCAGAAATCAACTCATCATATATTTGACTATAGTCTATTTCACTGCTTTATTTTTTATCTATCTTTTCATCATTACTCACTGTTTTAATTATGGTAGCCTTTTAATATGTCTTGAACAAATTTGTTGTTTTTCAACATTGCTGTGAATATTTAGCACTTTGTATTTTTGTATACATTTTAGATAACTTTTTCAACTTATGTACATACGGACACAGTACTGCTGTCAAATAGATGACAATTTAACAAGGTACAATTATTGGAGGTACAAAATATTTAGAGATTAATTAGAGTTAATCAGTTGTCAACTTTTAAAAATTGGGAGATTTCACAGAAACAAAAATATTTCTGACTTCTTTTGAAATAATTGAAGGCTCTGGCAATATTTGGCCTACATTCCTAGGTGGCCGGAGCTGAGCAGCAGCTGCCTCCATATATGGACACGCAGTCCTGCAGTTCACCAGAGACCACACCAGCCTGCTTCAGTCATTGGCATTACCTGCCTGATTCCTGGAGGTATCTGAGTTTGTGATCCAGAGCAGATGATGGTGCCATAATTGTAGTTAGAAACAACAGAGGCTTAAATTAAGGCAGGTGTGTTAACTATACGTTTTTGTTTTCTGTTTCTTGATGCTCTGGCAGTGGAACTTTGCTGACTAGGCAGAGACTGCTCCTCTCAGTGCTAGTCCAGAAATGTGCTTTTCATATGCAAATCTACCAATGCAGAGCCCATTCTCTGAACCCTGCCTCTATCTGGCTTTACCCTCCAGGAAGCAATATTCCTCTGTCCTAATCATACCTGTCAAGGATCCTGCTGAATAGGAGTAGCATCTATGCCCCAGGGCTTGCTGAATTTATTCAAACTAGCCAATCCTAAATCTGCTAGGCCTGCCTGCCTTTGCCTTTCTCATGGAAAGTGCAATAAAGTCTGTCAGTTGTCTGTGCTTTCCCCTCACTCCTGGTGTCTGACCAGCCTGGTGCTTCCCCACAGGGCCCTATGTCAGTGGTATGCCTCCTCCTGCTTCTAGGAGTCTGTGAGTATAAACTTCTTCCTTCGTGCTTTCATGTCTTACCATACCTGATCAAACTGAATCCTGGGCACACTGCAAAACAGAAGGGAAAGTGGGAGTAGAGAGAGAGTCAGGGGGGACAGTTTAAAGTACGAAAGATTGACTAGGCTTAGTAATTGATTAGATATGGGGTGAAAAGGAGGTAAGAAGAGTCTAGGATGATACCCTAGTTTCTCTAGTGGCATTTATCACACTGCATTAAAAAAGGGGAAGACATTGGGACAACTGTAATAGAATAAACAATTTAAAAATTAAAAAAGGAAAGATTTTGCTCACATTTCTGTCTCTTTCACCAGGCTGTAAACTCTTGGGATGGACTATTATAACCTTTGTCCTCTACCATTACTATAAAGTGGGTACTAACCAACTGTAAAAATGTATGTTGAACAAATGAATAAGTGACCAGTTTTAAAGGGATAAAATGAGAATTTGGTTCAGTATGTGCTGAGCATGAGATGTCTGCGGAACACACAGTTTCCATAGGTATTTAGGCTCAGGTGAAGGTTCTGGAAATAGAAGTAAAGGAACCTCAGTGATGAGAACACTCTTAAGGTAATGAGGAGCATGAATAGGATCATAGTAAAGAGAAAAGATGGCTGAGGAAAGAACCCTGGGGTCTCCCAGCATAGGAAAATGGGGCTTGCAAGGGGCAGTATGTGAGAAGGAGAGGCAAGATAGGAGGAAATTCAGAGGAGTTTCCAGAAGCCAATGAGGTAGAGAAGGAGCCTGAAGGTATGAAGTCATGAAAAGTGGTAACTAATAGTCACTGTGTTGAAACGTTCAGTGGAGTGGATGGATGCAGAAGCTACATTGCACTAACAAGGTGAAGGAACAGAGGTAAGTTTAGAAACTCCTCAAGAACCTTAGTTATGAAAGAAAATAGAGTCATCAGTACCTAGAGAAGGGTGTGTTGTGACTGTGTCCATATTTCACAAAAACAATACATAACAGTTCATTTAATTAAAAAACAAACCAACAAACAAGCCAAAGTGGCTCTGTGACTTCATTCCCTCATCAAGTCTGAGACTGGCCAGCCAGAGAGAGGACTACACCAGCAGTACCTGGTCACAGAACCTCTGCAGGAAGGGTGGGCTGTGTTCCGTTCTGCAAAGCCTCTTACCAGCTTCTCTTTTTAATGAATTTAACTCTTGGGAATTATTTTGAAAGGGATGCATGTTCTCTTTTTAATGGAGTTCTTTTTGCCAAGGTCTGTAAAACTTTACTGTAGTGCCACTCAGAAGGGGGTAATCAATTCTAGTTTAAAAATCAGCTATTCATTCATTTAATTTCACTTAAGTTACATCATCTGTAATGCCCACAATAACCTTTACAAATAGGTATTACCTTCATTTTGCAGATGAGAAAACAGAGCTGAGAAATGTGAAGGAACATTTATTTTTACTTTGTTTTTACTTTTTATTATTATCTTTTAAATTGAATTCATTGGAGTGACATTGGTTCATAAAACCATACAGGTTTTAAGTGTATAATTCAACGAAATATCATCTGCACGCTGCAGTGTGCACCCATTGCCCCTCACAAAGTCTCTTTCCATCCTCATTCCCCTACACCTTGACCATTTCTACCTAGCACCCCACCTTCCCTCTGGCTATCATCACACTGTTGTCTGTGTCTATGTGTTTATGTATACATGCTTTTTTGCTAATCCCTTTGCCTTCATCCATTTCAAGGGGATAAAATGAGAATTTGGTTCAGTATGTGCTGAGCGTGAGATGTCTGCAGAACACACAGTTTCCATAGGTATTTAGGCTCAGGTGAAGGTTCTGGAAATAGAAGTAAAGGAACCTCAGTGATGAGAACACTCTTAAGGTAATGAGGAGCATGAATAGGATCATAGTAAAGAGAAAAGATGGCTATCATCACATCCTTTCCTCCTCCCCTCTGACAGCTGTCAGTCTGTTCCATGTATCCATGCTTCTTTCTATTTTGTTTGTCAGTTTACTTTCATTAAATTTCACATATAAGTGAGATCATATGATATTTGTCTTTCTCTGTCTGGTTTATTTCACTTAGCATAATAATCTCCAGGTCCATTCATGCTGATGCAAAAGGTAAGATTTTCTTTTTCTTTTTTTTTTACAGTCATGTAGTATTCCATTGTGTAAATGGACCACAGCTGCTTTATTCACTCATCTAGTGATGGACATTTGAGCTCTTTCTAGATCTTAGCTATTGTAAATAGTGATGCAATGAACATAGGGGTTCCTATATTCTTTGGAATTGATGTTTCAAGATTCTTAGGATATATTCCCTGAAGTGGGATCACTGGGTCAAAGGGCAGTTCCATTTTTAATTTTTTGAGGTAACTCCGCACTGTTTTCCACAGTGCCTGCACCAGTCTGCATTCCCGCCCGCAGTGTACAAGGGTTCCCTTTCCTCCACATTGTCGCCAGCACTTGTTGTTCGTTCATTTATTGTTGATAGCCATTCTGGCAGGTGTGAGGTGATACCTCATTGTGATTTTAATTTATATCCCTCTGATGATTAGTGGCGTTGAGTATTTTTTCATATATCTCTTGGCCATTTGTATGTCCTCTTTGGAGAAATATTTATTCAGGTCCTTTGCTCATTTTTTAATTAGATAGTTTGTCTTCTGGGTGCTGAATGTATAAATTATTGATATGTTTTAGAAATCAACCTCTTAATCAAATGTATCATTGGCAAATATGTTCTTCCATACAGTGGGCTCCTTTTTCATTTTGCTAATGGTTTCTTTTGCTGTGCAAAAGCTTTTTAGTTTTATGTAGTCCCATTTGGTTTTTTTTTCCTTTTTTTCCCCTTACCTTAGGAGGTATATCAGCAAAAATATTGATACACAAGATGTCTGAGATCCTACTGCCTATGTTCTCTTCTAGGATTTTTATGGTTTCACAACTTTTGTACATTTTGACTTTATTCTTGTGTATGGTATAAGTTAGTAGTCTAGTTTCATTTTTTTTTTTTTGCATGTACTTGTCCAGTTTTCCCAACACCATTTATTGAAGGGACTGTCTTTAATCCATTGCATGCTCTTGCCTCCTTTGTCAAATATTAATTGATCATAAAGGCATAGGTTTATTTCTAAGCTCCCAGTTCTGGTCCATTGATTTATATGCCTGTTCTTATACCAACAGCAGGTTGTTTTGATTATTATGGCCTTGTAATTGTTTGATACCAGGTATTGTGATACCTTCATTTTTGTTCTTCTTTTTCAGGATTTCTGAGGCTATTCAGGGTCTTTTTTTGTTCCATATAAATTTTTGGAATATTTGTTCCAGATCTGTGAAATATGGTATTGGTATTTTAATTGGAATTGCATTGATTCTATAGATTGCTTTGGGTAGTATGGGATGTTTTAATGATATTAATTCTTCCAATCCATAAACTTAGTATATACTTCCACTTATTTGTATCTTTGTCAATTTCTTTCTTCAGTGTACTATAATTTTCTGAGGAAATGTCTTTTACCTCCTTGGTTAAATTTATTCTTGGGTACCTTAATTTTTTTGTTACAATAATAAATGGGATTGTTTTCTTAACTTCTTTTTTTGATAGTTCATTATTGGTGTATAAAAATGCCACCAATTTCCAAATATTTTGTATCCTGCTACTTTGCCAAATTCATTTATTAGATCTAGTAGTTTTCTGGTAGAATCTTATAAAAAATTTTTTTAAATTTTATTTTTAAATCATGTTTATTCTATTGCAGTTGTCTCAATTTTTCCCCCGTTGCCCCCTCTACACATCCCACTCCCACTCCCCGCTCCCACAGTCAATTCTCACTTGGTTGTCTATGTCCATGGGTCGTTCATACATGTTCTTTGTTTAGTTCCTTCTCCTTCTTTCCACCACTGTCCTCCTTCCCCATCTCTTCTGGTCACTTTCAGTCTGCTCCATGTTTCCTTGCCTGTAGTTTTATTTTGATCGTTAGTTTATTTTGTTGAATAGATTCCACTTATAGGTGAGATCATATGGTATTTGTCTTTCACCAACTGGCTTATTTGATTTAGCATAATATTCTCCAGTTCCATCCTTGTTATCACAAAAGGTAGAAGTTCCTTCTTTCTTTCTCTTTTTTTTCAAAAATGCAGACTGATTATTTTTTAAAATGTCAAAATCCATTATAAAATATTAAAAAATTTAAATCCATTATAAAGTCTCAGCAATTAAAACAACATAACAGCACAGAAATACTCAAGTAGATCAATGAAATAAAATGAGGATTCTAGAAACAAAGATATATATCTGTCTAACAATGTAATATATGATTAAATTGATATTTCAAATCAATGGGGAAAATAAGGCTTATTCAACAAATAAGGTGCATGGACCACTGTTACTTGAAATAAAACCAATATAGAGCCCTATTTCACACATAATACAAAAAATATTCAAGTGAGTTAAAAATAAATATGTAAAATCTCAGGAGTTTTAGGAGAAAATACAAAATAATATTTTTCTTACCCTCAAGTAACATATTCAAACCCAGAAACTATAAAGTAAAATATTGACAATATGACTATATTAAAAATTTAAGACTATACAGTAACATACATATAAAGAAAGTTAAAAGACAAGTAATAGAATAGGAAAGTATTTGCCACACATCTAATAAAGGGTTAATAGTTTTTTTTTTAGGGAAAAAATTCTACAAACATTTAATCAGAAAATGGATAAAGAATATCAAAAAATCATTTAAAGCTTTTTTAAAAAAATAATAGATATAGGGAAGAAATATATAAAAACAGGCGTAGTGTCCACAAATAATAAAGTAACATGTAAAATAATACATCGTTGTCACAATCAGATTAATAGGTGTTAAAAATATTGGTAATATCAAGTATAGTTGACTATGAAAAGAACTGTATTCATAGGCTCTTTTTCTTCTTCTTAAAGCAGCCTCTTTAGCATATTTTGCAATACTGGTTTGGTGGAAGTGTATTCTTTTAGCCTTCTTTTGTCTGGGAAACTCCTTATTTCACCTTCCATTTTCATTGAGAGCCTTGCTGATTAGAGCAGTCTTGGTTGCAGGCCTTTGCTTTTCATTACTTGGAATATTTCTTTTTATTCCCATCTGGCTTGTAGTATTGAGAAGTCAGCTGCTGTATCGGGGCTCCCTTGTATGTTACTACTTGTTTCTCCCTTGCTGCCCTTAGGATTCTCTGTTTGTCTTTGATATTTACCATTTTAATGATGATGTGTCTTAGAGTGGGCCTCACTGGGTTCCTCTTGAATGGGACCCTCTCTGCTTCCTGGACTTGTGTGAGATTTTCTCTCCTCAAATTAGGGAAGTTTTACATCATTACTTTTTCAAACAAGTTCCCTATCCCTTCCTCCTCTTCTTCTTCTGGTATCCCAATTATACGGATATGATTACATTTCAGGTTGTCCTGCATTTCCCTAAAGGCCTCTTCATTCTTTTTGAGTCTTTTTTCATTTTCTTGGTCTTTCTGGGAGCTTTTTTCTACCTTATCCTCCAGCTCGCTGATTCGATCCTCTGCTTCATCTAGCCTGCTTTTGAGTCCTTCTACTGTATTTTTCAATATAGAAATTGTATTCTTCATTCCCTCTTCTCTTTTATTGATAGTTTCTGTGTCCTTTTTCATACTGATATAGTTTGCAGTAAGTTCCTCACAGTTTCCCTGTAGTTTTTTGTAATTCTCTTTGAGCTCACTGAGCTCATTGAGCTTCCTTAGAACCATTGTTTTGAACTCAATATCTGATAGTTTACTTGCCTCTATTTCATTTAGTTCTCCTTCTGTGGATTCCTGCTTCCCTTTGACTGGGGCATGTTTCTTTGTCTTCCCATTACTTGTGAGACTCTTCTTTTTTTGCTTCTGCTTCTTAAATTGATCTGTCTTGACTTCCTGAGTTTGTGGTGTGAACTTCTATGGTAAGAGACTGATTTTGTTTTCCTTTCTGGATCTGCCTCTGATGATGTCAGATGCTGACCTTGTATGACCTTAGGCAGTCTGTTCAAGACTTTCATGAACCTATTGTCTGTGGCTGTCTCCTTCAGCAGTTAATGTAGTCATTCTGCACTCAGCAGGCTGGCTTAGAGACACCACAGGGTGGGGCAGAGTCCCTCCTAGGGGCAGAGTTATTGGCTCCTCTCATGTTGCTGCCACTCAGGGGAGTGGCCAGCCTGAGCAAGGTGGCTGCTGCCGTCTCAGGGATAAGTCAGCACTGGGATCCACCTGGCTACTCCCTCAGTTCTCTCCCCAGAGCTTCCGTCCCCAGTCTCTCCTCAGGTGTCTCTAGCCCACTCTGCCCCTGCCTTTGCTGGAGACCAGGGTAAGTGGCTGCAAATAAAAATTTATGTGTTGGCCCTTTAAACAGCTCTTTGCATCTCCATCTGCCCATCTCTGTCAGAGAGTCACTCTGCTGTTTTTCACAGCTGGCTGTTATCTGTGTCCTTTGGGGCTGTAGGCTGGGGACTCCTGCTTATGGTTGAGACCCCACTCTTCTCAGGGGGATCCAACTGGTCGTTTCAGTATCCTTCTGGTGATGCCACCCATGGGCGCCCCGCCTGCCTTCTCTAGTCTCTACCACACTCCTTACCAGTTAGGCTGCGCTAAAGCTGACTCTTCTGTCTGAGTTTATAAGACTCATATCTTGCTGTTGTTCAGTTGTTTGTTCCAGGTGATTTCTCCACAATTTAGATTTCTCTAAAATTCCAGATTGGTCCTGGGAGGAGGTCAGTGTGACTTCTACTCACTCCTCTGCCATCTTCATTCCTCTTTTGGTGGAGTCTTTAGGGTTTTCTGTGTATTTACAATATTATATCATCTGTGATTAATGATAGTTTTTTTTCTCCTTTTCAATTTGGATGCCTTTTATTTTTTCTTCTTGTCTGATTGCTGTGGCTAGGACTTCCAGTTCTATGTCTTAGTACTATGTACTAAGATGGAAATCCCTGTCTTATTTCTGATATTGAGGAACATTGAGTATGATGTTGGCTGTAGGTTTGTCATATATGACCTTTATTATGTTGAGGCATGACCCCTTTATTCCCACTTTTCTGAGAGTTTTTTTCATAAATGGATGTTATATTTTGTCAAATGCCTTTCCGCATCTATTTACATGTTCATGTGATTTTTATTTTTCACTTCATTTATGTATTTTATTTTACATTCATTGATTTGCAAATATTGTATCAATTTCCCATCTATGGAATAAATCCCACTTGATTGTGGTGTATGATGTTTTTAATATATTGGATCTAGTTTGCTAATTTTGTTTTTGAGGATATTAGCATCTATGTTCATCAGGCATATTAGCCTATAATTTTCTCTCCTTGTAGTGTATTTATCTGATTTTGGAATTAGAATAATGCTGTTCTCGTATAAATAACTTGTAAGTCTTCCCTCCTCTTGAATTTTTTGGAATAGCTTGAGGAGGATAGGCATTAGTTCTTTGAATGTTTGGTAAAACTTACCTGCGAAGCCATCTAATCCCGGACTTTTGTTTCCTGGGAGTTTTGTATCACTGCTTCAATTTCATTAGTTGTAATCAGTCTATTCAGATTTTCTGATTCTTCCTGATTGAGTTTTGGAACACTGAATGTTTCTAGGAATTTGTTCATTTCACCAAGGTTGTCCAATTTGTTGGCATATATTTGTTCATAGCATTTTATTACAATCCCTTGTATTACTGTGATGTCAGCTGTTACTTCTTTTTCATTTCTGATTTTTTATTTGGTTCCTCTCTGTTTCTTGATGAGTCTGGCTACAGGTTCACCAATCTCATTTACCTTTTCAAAGAACCAGCTCTTGGTTTCATTGACCTTTTGTATTGTTTCTTTAGTCTCTATGACATTTATTTCTGCTCTGATCTTTATTATTTCCTTCCTTCTTCTTACTCCGGGCTTTGTTGTTCTTTTTCTATTTCTTTTAGGTGTTGTATTTGATTGTTTGTTTGACATTTTTCTTTCTTCTTGAGGTAGACCTGTAATGCTATGAACCTCCCTCTCAAGTCTGTTTTTACTGTGTCCCATAGATTTTGGGTTGTTGTGTGTTTATTTTCATTTGTTTCCAGGTAATTTTTTATTTTTTCCTTGATTTCATTGTTAATCTAGTCATTGTTTTAATAACAAGCTATTTAGCCTCTGTATGTTTGAATGTTTTTTAGTGTTTTTGTTATAGTTGATTTCTAGTTTCTTACTATTGTGATCTGAGAAGGTGGTTGATATTTCAGTCTTATTTGGTGCCCTAACATGTGGTCTGTCTTTGAGAACATTCCATGTGCACTTGAGAAGAATGTATATTCTGCTGCTTTGGCACAAAGTGTTCTGTAAACATGAATTAACTCCATCTGATCCAGTGTGTCATTTAAGGTATCTGTTTCCTTGTTGATTTTTTTGTCTGGAAAATCTATCCATTGGTGACAGTGGGATGTTAAAATCCCCTACTATGACTGTATATAGCTGTTGATCTTCCTACATTGGATGCATATATGTTTACAAGGATTATACCTTCTTGTTGGATCAATCCCTTTATTATTATGTAGTGACCTTCTTTGTCTCTTATTATGGCCTTTGTTTTGAAGTCTATTTTGTTAGATATAATTATTGCTACCCCAGCTTTTTTCCCCATTTGCATGGAATTATTTTTCATTCCTTGTGGAGGAACTTTTATAAAGGTACAGAAAGGGGATTTGAACCCAGATCCTTCTGGTTCCAATGCCCATAGTCTTTCCTTTACACCCTAAGGCTTACCTGAAACTTGCATTATAAAACCTCTTTCAAGTGATGTTTCTTCATAGTCTTTGTCATCAACTTACTCATGAATATTTATATGTAAGCACTTTAAAAAAATGTCTGTTTTATTTTTATATATTACATCAGGTCTGGTAGCACATACATTTAGTAGGAAACAAAAAACAGAAAAACAGAGACTCAGATCTTTTTTATAATCAGTAATCACATAATTATAGCATTTCTATTATTTATATCACATTTCATAATGCATCTTGTCTGTAGGCTTTCTCTGTATCTAGCTACTTAGTGAGATGCACAAATTACTACTATATTTAAGTTATCATTAATTATATTTATAACTTATCTTTACCTTTTTATGAGTCCAAACTCATCCAAATTCCAAGTTAGTTTTAGATATTATACATGTATACCCTTGGGCAAAATCTGGTGAGGACTGTCAGATTGCAGGGAATAGAAGTTCATATCCCTATTCCCAATTACTCTTCATGAGTCACTTCTGCTAAATTCCCCATTTGTCATCTCTCAAGTTAAATAAAACATGTGTTTTGAATGGTAGCATATAGCTATTTTACTCTAATCTCTGTGTTTGTAGTAGGCATTATTAATCTATCTTGGAGCAGGTACAGATTATGCTCTAATTATTGTGGGTTATATAATATTTTGAGATAAATTATGACTGTATATTTTAATTTTAAATTTTTTTACAACTTTTATTTTTTAGGTCTTATAATGTGAGTAATCTAACAGATGACTTAAAATCTCTGTACAAAGTTGCTGGGGCTGAAGGCAAAGGCATCACCTTCATCTTTACTGACAATGACATAAAAGATGAGGCATTTCTAGAATATCTTAACAACCTACTATCTTCAGGGGAGGTAGGTCTCAAAAGTAGAGGAAAAGCTCATATTTTTATAATGTAAATAGTATTTGAATAGAAAAAACAGCAGCCCTTCAGCAACCTTTAGCCAGTGAGGCCATTTATCACACATTTTTTGTTTTAGGAATGATTAACATATGTGATTTAGTAAATATTTGAAGTTCCTATGAAATTAATGCTGCTTACCTCTAGATCTTTAGTATGCTTTGTTTCACTTAGCATATGATTGCTTATTTGTCTCTTTAGTCTTTAATTTGATCCTATAATTTATTTCAGAAGGAGCAAAGTATCTATCTATCTATCTACCTACCTATCCATCCACCTACCTAATAGGAGTATAGAAGGGCTGGAAGAGTTTCATTAGGTGTAAGTAGATGTCAGTATTACCACTTCTGACACTACTTATATCAGCATTGCCATGACCACTCACATGCGTGGTATTACATTAAAAGGACTTAACAGACTTTGCATATACTTGTATTCATGACTAACATTTATTAAAGCAACACAGTAATGAGTCACAGCCAGATTAGTAAAGAAAAAGGTATATGAGGTGGAGTCTGGAGAAGTCCACGTGCAGGCTTTCTATGTTCCCTCTAGAGGGGCCATCCAGGATGGGCTTTCCCTCCAGTGGTGAAGTACTGCAACACAAGCACCATGTTTCTGTTCAGGGGGCCTGTCTGAGGCTCAGAGTCCAACAGCTTCATTGGCACTGGCCATGGTGTCACTCCCTGCCTAGCCACAACTACCCAAATTCCAGACTCCCAGAAGGAATGTAGGTCTTCCCCATCTATCCCAAAATTTATATAAATAGTCTGGGTACAGTGGAACAGACTTATTAATTAGCAAGGGAGGAGACATTCCAAAAGTGATTTCTAGTTGCCAGCCTTGCAAGTGCACTTCTTAAAATGAGGCTGCTGTTGTAACTCTTCCCTGCACCATGGTGTCTATGGATTCTTATTGGTATAGGTGCTGGTTAACTACCATGGAGCCAAAGTTGAGACTGACAATGACTCAGAGAACAGAGGGCATCATGGACAGTTTAAAGAAATGATTGAAATGGTGGAGAGATAGCATTTTAGTGATAGGTATTTAAGACTACACTTTCAGGGATCATTTCTATAGTGATAACTATTTAAACAAAAAGAAACATAATTTGCTCCTGATGAAACTGCTCAACCTGCTCAATAAATAGTTGCACTCTTGGTAATCTCTGGCAAACCAGCAGTTTAACTGTAGAGATGCAGAAAGAAAATATGAAAAAAGGATGACATGTAGGTAGGGGAAAGAAGACAAGACTTCAGCAGTGAACTGACTGTGGAGAGCACTTAAAACAAAGAACTCTCTCTTGTCTGTTCCTCAAAGATCTCTAATTTGTTTGCACGGGATGAAATGGATGAACTCACCCAAGGTCTGATATCGGTGATGAAAAAGGAGTTGCCTCGCCACCCTCCTACCTTTGATAATCTGTATGAGTACTTTATTTCAAGATCAAGAAAGAACTTGCATGTTGTTCTCTGCTTCTCTCCAGTGAGTCTCTATTTTAGTTATATCTATGTAGGAGGAGTTACGTAATGTATTTAGATGGTTCACTTTCTCTGATGAGATGATTTACTCAGAAACTAACATTTGTTACATTGAAATAAAATTAGCACTTTACTATTACCAGTCTTCAGGGACCAAAATCTCATATCAAAGTGTAAAATATTCATCTTATTTGAAATTATTGCATAGGGTACAACTTTCATTACCTAAAGACATATATTATTTGAATTGGAAGGGATTTGGTGATATAATCTTGCCAGCTCTACTTCCAATCTAGACATACCATCTAGAATGTCCTAGATGTAGGTTTGAATATCTGTAGCTCACTACACTCTCCATATAGTAGCCAGTGGACATATATGGCTATTTAAATTTTGATTAATTAAAATTAAGTAAAAGTAAAAATCCAATATTTCATCCCACTTTCTCCGTTTCAAATGCTCAATAGGCACATGCAGCTGATGGCTGCCCATACTGAAAAACACACATACAGAAAATTTCCATCATCACTGAAAGTTCTGTTGGTCAGCTATGCTCTGGGCTCAGAGTGGGGGTGCCTCACTGATTTACAAGGCATCTGCTTAATTTTTAGGTAATCTAATAGCCAGAAAGGTCTTCTTTACAATCAATTGAATTCTGTCTCTCTGTCTTCTCCCCTGTGATTTTGTTTCTGCCCTGTAAAATGAACCCAACCCCTCTCCCACATATAGATCCTCATATTTTGAGAAAGTTTTTGCAGACTCCCTAAGTTGTTTTCTTTTTAGGTCAAACACCTGCTCCTTCTGCTGTTCTCACTTGTTCTAATGTCCAGGCTTTTTACTGTCTTGGTCACCTCTCTCTAGAAGAGTTCTAGCTTGTCAGTTTCCTCTTAAGAGATAGCTCCTAGAATCAAATCTTAAACTGTGGATGTAGTTTTAGAACAGGAAAGAATGAGGAAATATTACCTCCCTTTATCTGGATACTTTATTTATTAATGCAGCCCAAAATTTTTTTAAAATTGTGATGTATGTCACACTGTTGGCTCAGCATGCATAAGCCTCTCTCTAGACAACTTACAATGTTTGTGCTTCTAATGCTTTCTGACTTTGCTCTCAATAGGTTGGTGAGAAGTTCCGTGCCCGGTCTCTGAAATTTCCTGGCTTGATATCAGGTTGTACTATGGACTGGTTCAGTCGCTGGCCGAAGGAAGCGCTGATCGCCGTGGCCTCCTATTTCCTTTCAGGCTATACTATTGTCTGCTCTAGTGACACCAAAAGACAAGTTGTGGAAACAATGGGACTCTTCCATGACATGGTTTCTGAGAGCTGTGAAAATTATTTCCAAAGGTAGGTTACATCACATGAGCATGAAAAAGCTACAGAACCACAGAGTTCCTCCAAACGGGAATCAAAAGGAACTGATTGAGCACAGAGTCTCAGCTGCACTTAAATTTTTACTTGCTTTGATTTTCTAGTGATTATGTGTAGAAAAGATGGTAAATAATGAGCTTTAAAAATTAACTAGTGTCTCTCCTTAAGTACCTTTCAGACTTCAAAGTAACACATGCTTAATGAATCACTTCATTTTGTTGACTTAATTTTTTTCAAAAATAACCTACTATTCATTAAAAGCTGTTTAAAATTAGTTTCCTGCTCAAATGCATTTTTTTATTGTGATTAAAGAAGTGCATGATTTAAAGTTTTATTATTGCCTTCTATTAAAAGACCATTTAGGTTTTGTATTTGCATCACTTAGTCTGAAAAAGTGATGGATGTTTCATCATGTTTTTATGCCAAATAATTATGAAACAAAATTTTAATTGGCTCTAGGGGAATCTACTCGCTAAAAGCAACAATGGTGTTCATATGTGAAAGCTGGTGTCAACAGTTTAAAAATACCACCACCCATCTCAAGCATGATAGTCACTGTATATGACTTACAGATGTGAATGTAATTGCACCAACATGGATTTCTGGAACAGTGGGCTTCTTTCGGAGGGTTAATGGATGGGCTTCAGGGTTGCTGAAGCTGCCAGAAAGGCTATGCCTATTTTTCTGCATGGAGAGTCTGGGTAACATTTTCACTGATTTTCCAAATGTTCCTTCTCTCACAAAAGTTTATGAAAAGTCTATACCTACATCGCCCTCTTGAATAGTTCTAGATGATCTCCTGGATTCTCTTGGTGAATTCATGGGCATTAATTTTTTCTTTTAGGAAGATTTTCTTTCTACCTCATTTGAACTCCTCCTGCTACCATTATCTGTAGAAATTCTTACCTTCATACAGCTACAAAAACTAAGTTTTGAAAACTTTAGTGTACTTTTAAAATTTCTCATACTCTCTCAGTTGTAGAAGTTCATTCTGAATGTAATATTTACATAACACTTTAGTGATAGTTATAT
Source organism: Pteronotus mesoamericanus (assembly GCF_021234165.1). Lineage (NCBI taxonomy): Eukaryota > Metazoa > Chordata > Mammalia > Chiroptera > Mormoopidae > Pteronotus > Pteronotus mesoamericanus. Next base: position 8,827,283 of record NW_026555085.1, read on the forward strand.
ATATGCTAAGTCTTTAAAATACTGTAATGTTAAAGATCTTCTGAACTCCCAAAGTGCACAAATTAATGATTTTATAGTGTGTGTGGAGCTCTTATTTGACTTGAGTTTCTCCTGTATAAACTTATTCTTTTTATTTATTTCTATTGTTAAATATAATTACTATACTATGGCCCATAGTGAGCAGAATGTTTGAATCAAGTGTGGCTGCTTTGATTGCAAAGGCAATCCAGGGACTCAGGGGAGAGAGTGGCTTTCACCTCTGAAAGCCCACTCACCTGGTTCCTAGCAGTGAAGAGGTGTGTAGCCAATATCAGTTGAATGAAAACAGACCACAGTACAAAGTCACTTCACCCACTTACCCCTAATATTTGTACAGAACCTTAAAGTTTACAAAGTGTATTTACATATGCTATTTACATTTTTTTTATCTTTACAAAATCCTGGCAGGTGTAGAGCAGTGATTTTTTCTTCATTTTTCCAGATAAGCAAACAAGCCCAGAGTTGTGTAAGAGTGGAGTCAAAGACCCCAAAAAGGTCCAGATATCAGACATTTAGCGTTCTCACCTCCACACCCCTAGTCTGCCCTTCTGCTAGTGACTAACTGTAAGGAATTGCCCCGATTTCACAGCAGGAAGAGCATCTGTTCTGACAGTTTATAGAAGTACACCAGAGTGGCAGAGACAAAGATCGCTTTTATGTTCCTTTTCAGATACCGCCGAAGAGCACATGTGACTCCCAAATCTTATCTCTCATTTATAAATGGTTATAAAAACATTTATACTGAAAAGTTGAAGTATATTCATGAACAAGCTGAACGTATGAATATTGGTAAGTAGAATGGGATTTTAAGGGCTTGTTTGATATGGATCCCAATATTTTGTTTGGTGGATATTGTATTTGAAAATAAAATACTGACTTTACTGTTAGTAATAGATTATCTTGAGGGAATGCCCTTAATGGTCTTTTGACCTGTTAAGAAACTCTGGGCAGAGAAAATCTAAACAGAGATGGCCTGTTTTCTTTACATAACCACTTCTCCCAACTCTTTCAACTCTGGGTCCAGCAGATTGGGCAGTGGGTCACCACAGTCACTTGCAGACGAGGACCAGCCCGCTCTTGGGAACTGACCACAATTTCAATTTTTGGTTTCATTACAGTTTCCCTCAATTCATATAAACTTTGCAGTGTTAATGCTTTCAAATTTCTAACAAAGGAAAAAGCAAAACAAAAACAAAAGGAGAGAGTTTACCTGAATGATGGTTTTCTGAGTGTTCAGTATATATAAGTAGAAAAAGTAGAAGTTGGTATAGTTTATATGTCCAGAAAGCATTTGGCCCAAACATTCTAGATTACCTTAGTGCTTTCTTTTTACTTCTCCTTCACAAGACTTGGTCACAGAGCATAACTGAGCTCTAGGGTTGGTGACATTATAGTGACGATAGAAACACAGTGAAAGAAACCTCCTTCTGTTCTGATGGCACACCCCCTTGCAGCTTTTCCTCTGACGCTCCAGGGTGAGTGATGTGCTGAAGCCAACTGCACTGGCTCATGGGAGCTGATTGTTAAATTTAGGAATTTTGTGATCTGGTTGTTACATAAATTACTTAAACTTATAATTAAATTATATTAAAAATGAAGGCAATAAATTCTCAAAACTTACCACTTCTTAGTTATTTTTACTCTATTTTGCTATTACCAATGTTCTTGAGGCTATTTCCATTCTACCTGTATGGTAGAAATATTATGTAACAGTGTGCTACTGAGAATCCTGGTAGCTTGAATTCAGCCATGGCGGGAGTATTGACACCATGGAAACTGAAAACGTATAAATGAGTGTTTTCCCTTCTGCCTCAAGAGATCAGATGCTAAACATTTACCAAAACACCTCTGTGTAAAACCCAGGTGGAACTTGAGAAAGTCAGTTATTTCGCTCTCCAGTATTGAAAGTCACAGAGCAAGTTGCATAGATTTTCTCAGTTATTTTCATTTTTATAATGAAGAGAAAAACAAAATTGTTAATCGATTATGTGTCTAATTTGCCATCTCAGCTGCAATATGATTCAAAGTCAAAAAAATGATAGTTACAAAGTGTTCACAAAGCTAAGGGAGCATCTGTTTGTGAAGTAAGTTACTTGACTAATGTTTGTCAAGTAAGTTCCATGATTAATGTTATTCGGTAAGGCACTGTGACTTTCCCTTAAATGTAGCAAATAAGTTTCCTCAGCTGGAGCTATTTTCTTCATCCACCTGCTAAAAATCTCAGAAATATGGTCAGTATTATTGCTCTGAAGATGTGTGTGTTTTTAAAGCTTTTGTCCATAATTAATTACCTAGTGTTTGTTATAGTATTTATATGGTGCCTTATATGTAGTAAATGTTGAATAAATATTTGATGAAGTATATTCACATACTCAGCAAGAGTCTATGTATGTGTTTATAAAGGTCTTGATAAGCTTATGGAGGCAAGTGAATCCGTTGCAAAGCTCTCTCAGGATCTTGCAATAAAGGAAAAGGAGTTGGCAGTGGCTTCTGTAAAAGCAGATGAAGTGAGTTTGCATTTATTTTATCCCGAGTGGTGAGGTACATTCTCCCATATTAAAACAAAGCATTTATAAACTTACAGGGTGTAACGTTACAGAGTATTTCTGGTAAGATAATGTTCCCAAAGACCATTAGATATTTTTGTTTAACTTATACCAAGGCATACCTAAACTATTATATCCTCTACCTGGTCTAAGGCTATTCTTTCTTCTCTGGCTCTGTCTCTCTTGCTCTCTCTCTTCTATTTATAAAATTTCTGCTTGACTGTAAGTTGTATTTGTTAAGCTCCCTGCATGCTCTAGGTTTCTAGAATGGCCCAAGTCTCATCTGAAGTTTGTGTAGATCAGGGAAAAGAATAAGAGGAAGAATTGATGGAGTCCACCCTCCCCAAGAAAAGATTCTCCCCCCAGGGTGGTAGGAATGCGAGTATACGTGTGCAGCTCCTTTGTCTACGACCCCACCAGTCTCAGACTGCCCTAGCTGCCGTCCCCTGAGAAGCAGCTAAGAATAGATATTTAAGTCTTGACCTTAGCCAGTTGCTGAAATGAGAGAGTTAAGAGAGGCACTTAGCAAAGTTCTGGCATATAGTAGGTACTTAACAAAATATGAGTTAACGTTATTGTTACTTATGCGAGGCTTAATAGAGTTTCTGATATTATTCCAGCACGGTTTCTTGAATTGTTTCAATTTTCTATAAATTATGTGGAGTGGAAATATGGTTTTTCTGAAAGCTTAAAATATTTATTTGTATATTCTAAGCCTGAGGAAAACTTAGGAGATAACAGACTGCAAGGAGCTGCTCAAAGGAATTCTTTTAATACACCTTTTTAAAAATTTCTTTTTTTCAATTACATTTGTCCCCATTTTTTTTGCCATTGCTCTCCCCTGCCTTGCCTCCCCCAACATTCTATTCTTACCCCCTGTTGTCCTTGACCATGGGTCCTTTATACATGTTCCTTGACTTGACCCTTCTCCTTCTTTCCCACCATTATCCCCCTCCCCCCTCCCCCCTCCTCCCTGGTCACTGTCAATTTGTTCTTTATTTCCATGTCTCTAGTTCTGTTTTGCTTGCCTGTTTGTATTGTTGATTAAGTGCCACTTATAGGTGAGATCATATGGTATTTATCTTTCACCCCCTGGCTTATTTCACTTAGCATAATGCTCTCTAGTTCCATTCATGCTGTCATGAAGGGTAGGAGATCCATCTTTCTTTCTGCTGAGTAGTATTCCATTGTGTAAATGTACCACAGTTTTTTGATCCACTCATTTACCGATGGGCTGTTTCCAGCACTTGGCTATTGTAAATAATGCTGCTGTGAATATTGGGGTGCATAGGTTCTTTTGAATTGGTGTTTCAGGATTCTTAGGGTATAATCCAAGCAGTGGAATTGCTGAGTCAAAAGACAGTTCCATTTTAAGTTTTCTGAGGAAATTCCATATTCCATACTGTTTTCCACACTGGCTGCACCAGTCTGCATTGCCATCAACAGTGTACTTGGGATCCCTTTTCTCCACAACCTTGCCAGCAGTTGTCGTTTGTTGATTTGCTTATGATGGCCATTCTGAGTGGTGTAAAGTAGTATCTTATTGTGGTTTTAATTTGCACCTCTATGACGTCTAGTGATATTAAGCATCCTTTCATGTCTGTGGGCCCTATTTATATCCTCCATGGAGAAATGTCTGTTCAGGCCCAGTTTTTAATTGGATTGTTTGTCTTCCTGGTGTGGAGTTGTGTGAGTTCTTTATATATTTTGGAGATCAAACCCTTGTCCAAGGTATCATTGTTAAATATATTTTCCCATATGGTTGGTTCCCTTTTCATTTTGTTCATGTTTTCTTTAGCTGTGCAGAAGATTTTTAATTTGAGGTAGTCCCATTTTTTTATCTTTTCCTTTATATCCCTTGCTCTAGGGGACATATTGGTGAAAATATTGCTCCATGGAATACCTGAGAGTTTCCTGCCTATGTTCTCCACTAGGACTTTTATGGTGTCGTGACTTACATTTAAGTCTTTTATCCACCTGGAATTTATTTTTGTGTATGGTATAAGTTGGTGGTCTAATTTCACTTTTTTTCATGTAGCTGTCCAGACCTCCCAGCACCATTTGTTGAAGAGGCTATTTTTACACCATTTTATGCTTCTGCTCCCTTTGTCAAATATTAATTGACCATAGAGACATTGGTTTATTTCTGGGCTCCCTATTCTGTTCTGTTGATATATGTATCTGTTTTTGTGCCAGTACAAGACTGTTTTGATTACCATGGCCTTAAAATATAGTTTGATATCAGGTATCGTAATCCCTCATAGTTTGTTTCTCTTTCTCAAAATTGCTGAGGCTATTCAGGATTGTTTATGGTTCTATATAAATTTTTGAAATGTTTGTTCTATATCTGTGAAATATGTCATTGGTTTTTAATAGGGATTGCATTGAATCTATAAATTTCTGTGGGTGACATGGACATTTTAATAATGTTAATTCTCCCAGTCCATGAACATGTTATATGCTTCCATTTATTCATGTCGTCCTTAATTTCTTTCTTCAGTGTTCTGTAGTTTTCTGACTATAGTCTTTCACTTCCTTGGTTAGGTTTATTCCTAGGTACTTTATTTTTCTTGTTGCTATAGTAAAAGAGATTTTTGTCCTAATTTCTGTTTCTGATATTTCTTTTTTGGTGTACAAAGATGCATTTGATTTCTGAATATTGACTTTGTATCCTGCCCTTTTTGCCAAATTCACTTATTACACTGAGTAATTTTTGGGGAGAGTCTATAGGGTTTTCTATGTACACTATCATGTCATCTGCGAACAGTGACAGTTTTACTTCCTGCTTTCCAATTTGGATGCCTTTTATTTCTTTGTCTTGTCTGATCACTATGGCTAGATTTTTCAGTACTGTGTTGAATAGAAGTGGTAAAAACAGAAATCCTTGTCTTGTTCCTGATCTTAGTGGGAAAGCTTTTAGTTTTTGCCCATTGAGTATGATGTTGTTGTAGGTTTTTCATATATAGCCTTTATTATGTTGAGGTATGCCCTTTGACTACCACTTTGCTGAGTTTTTTTTATCATAAGTTGGTGCTGTATTTTACTAAGTGCTTTTTCAGTGTCTATTGCTATGACCACGTAATTTTGGTTTTTCCTTTTGTTTATGTGATGTATTACGTTTGTTGATTTGCAAATATTGAACCATCCTTGCATCCCTGGGATGAATCTCACTTGGTCATGGTGGATGATCTTTTTAATGTATTGCTGGATGTCGTTTGCCAATATTTTGTTGAGGATTTTAGTGTCTATATTCATCAATGATATTGGCCTGTAGTTTTCTTTCTTTGTTGTGTCTTTATCTGGTTTTGGGATTAGGATGATGCTGGCTTCATAAAAAGAAATTGGGTTTCTTCTTGGACTTCTCTTTTGGATTTCTTGGAATAGTTTGAGAAGGACATCCTGAACTTGATGTCCTGGGGATGCCCTTTATGCTGTTTTTGTTGGTTCTCTGGATGTAATTGGGTTTTAATAGATGTTGGGTTGTTCTTTTATACACCTTAAAATAGAGATGACTTAGATTAGGAATCATTTTGCTGTTATTCATGTTTTATATTATATTGAATAAAATTCTCTCCCTACTCAAGTCTATAAATTATGCTCAGAGGTTTCTATTTGCCCTCATGTGTTTCCTCAATTTAAAAGGTGTTAGCAGAAGTCACAGTAAGTGCTCAAGCTTCAGCAAAAGTAAAAAACGAAGTGCAGGAGGTTAAAGACAAAGCCCAAAAAATTGTGGATGAAATTGATAGTGAAAAAGTAAAAGCTGAGACTAAGCTCGAGGCAGCCAAACCTGCCCTGGAAGAGGCAGAAGCGGCCCTGAATGTGAGTAGTGAGTACGTCGTTACCCTTCCCAACACAAGCACTGGCAGGCTCCATGTTTCATCACATGAAGTAACTGTGGGATTTTTGTCATCACAAAACTGAATTGAATGCCGAATGTGATACATAGTAATCTCTTGAGTCTGGAAACAAATCTTTTCACTGATTAAGTTCTCAGAGTTCTTATTTTTTGAGTCTTCACTTCCTATAACTCACTATTTTCATGCTATAAATCAGCTTTCCATGAGAACTGAGAATAATACTAGTGATTAACAGCCTAACCTATAACATAAGGGATTCGGATTACATAGGAAGAAAGCCATCTCAGTTCCTCCAGCATCCTGTTACGATGATGTCACGGGCCCTTTTGAAATCCCCATGCGGTTCCTGTTGCTCTTAGGATACAGTCAAGGCATCCACAGCTCTGAGCACGCAGCTTTGGAGGCAGGCAGATCTGCACTTGCCTCTCATGGCCAGCACTTCATAAATAAATTGACTTAACTTTCCTGGGTCTCCATGAGGATTATAATTCCTCACTGATCCTTGAAGGCTCAATGTAAGCATTAAAAATAATGAATACAGTTTACTGGGCACATGGAAGGTACTCAATAAATATTACTGCTGCTGCTAAGATGGCTCCTATCTACTCCTTGAACTCTCTTGTCATTCTGTGCATACACACAACATGACCCAGCCATACAGAAAAACCTAGAGGCTCCTGGAAAAATCACGGTCTGTTTAAATCAGTCTCTCCCTCTGCCAGGAATGCTTCTCCTAACCTCATCGCCTAGTGAGTCATTCTTTAAGACCAGACTCGGATCTCACACCTTCCAGGAAGTTTTTTGTTCTTCTGGCTCTCCTTTATTTCCCTATCATCCCTATGCTTGTATTATGACAGATAACCCTAGTTTAGTGTAATTGTGTTCTCTCTCTCTTCCTTGGAAAATTCTGAGGACAGGGCAATTTTTGTTTCTTTTATTTGGGAGAAAGCCTGTAGTTGTTATAGGAGTGGATTTATGGTAATTGCTTAATAAAAGTGTTACAATGGGCAGGACACATTCTTCATCCCCACTCCCTGTATGGGTTCCATAATAACATATGAGAGAGATCACTGAATCAAATGAGTCTTAGGAGATTTTCCTGATGTATATAGGATGTCCCAGTCCTTCTCACCTTGAATATCTGGTAACGGGTAATGACTTATTCCAAACCCAACTCACATATCGAAACTTTCAAAAAATATTTTTACAAGCCATATAATAGCTTATCTCGTCCCTCTGAATTCCTCCCCGACTTCGAAAGATAGGACAGCCCTCAAAATGAAGACTGAAAGTGAGGCTTCTGCCCTTCAGGGCCTTGCTTCTCTCTTATTATCCACACATAATATAGATTCTGTGATTTGAAGATACAAGTGATCTAAAGATTACCCATCAATGAGGTTTGTTCCTAATAAGGGTCTGGGGTGGTGGGCAGTGAATGGTAGTGATATGCTAAAGAATTAGTTCAGGGCAACAGAGGAAAAAGAATTAAAACAAACAAAAATCCTAGAATCACAATAAAAGAGCTATTAGGAAAAAAATCTCGAAATGCAAACCCTTGAAGAAATAATGTCAGGGTTTGGGGAAAAATGCATTTAAAGTTTTCTACTTTAGTTATTTAAATGTATTAGTTTTCCATATGATTATGAATACTATCAACAAAAAAAAAATATTGATTCCTAACCCCTAAAACAGACTATCAAACCAAATGATATTGCCACAGTCAGGAAGCTTGCAAAGCCCCCGCATCTTATTATGAGAATCATGGACTGTGTTCTGTTACTATTTCAAAAGAAAATTGACCCTGTTACTATGGATCCAGAAAAACCTTGCTGCAAGCCATCATGGGGAGAGTCATTAAAAGTAAGTAAAATCTACTTTTGTGGGCCCTGTGAGGTCCTTCGGAGTCCTTATCCCAGGACACTCAATATAGGCCAGACAAGCTGGCAGATAAAAATTGACTGTTGTGTATTGAATAGTTTTATCTGAATCTGCATCTCCCAAAATGTAAGTAGGGAAAGATTTTTAGGCTGAATGCTTTCTTTTTATAAATTCTGTTCAGAACCAGTGGCTAGTATTCGTACAGTGTCGATGTCAACCCCACCCAATCTCCAAAAAGGGGCCTGTGTGGTTGGGGGCACTAAGATGCACCCACCTGGCAGGAAACTTAGGGAGCTTTTATTTTTACTCTTTCAGCATGGAAATGAGAATACAGTTTGCATTTACAGATTTAGGCTGACTACTGTCATAGCCTTGATTTGTGTGTTTAGAAAAAATAAACTGTTACTTCTTTTTAAAAAATCAATTTAGAAGCACAGACTAACTCAGAAAGGAAGTATTTATCTTCTTCCAGACCTTACAGGCTGCAGTATTGTTTTTTCAGTTGATGAGTGCGACAGGGTTCCTGTGGAGCCTTCAGCAGTTCCCCAAGGACACTATAAATGAAGAGACTGTTGAGTTACTACAGCCGTATTTTAACATGGATGATTACACTTTTGAAAGTGCAAAAAAAGTCTGTGGGAATGTGGCTGGTCTACTGTCTTGGACACTTGCTATGGCAACATTTTATGGCATCAATAGAGAAGTACTACCTCTGAAGGTAAAACTTTCCCTCCTTCTCTCAGCAAATCAGTGTTTAGTAAAATCAAACGTTAGTATGACTGCTATTAAAAAACAAATCCTAATTTTGACTAACAAAGGTAGATGTCCTTGTTACCAAGTTTTTCCTTTTTCTGCATATCCTCTCAGTTTCTCATTCTTTTTACATCTGTTATGAGTTTTGGACATCTCAGACAAGAAATTGATACCAACTCGTTAACCCTAAATACTAGAAAATAGTGAAAAAACACATGCAAAGAGTATTGAGGAGGAAATTGCAGTGGACCAAGAATTCAGTGTCTGACCAAGCTGCCCTACATATGTGAGGGAGCAAAAAGACATTCTCAAGAATGCAGTTAAGTTTTGAAGGGTAAACAGAACTCTCTCTCTCTCTCTCTCTCTCTCTCTCTCACACACACACACACACACACACACACACACCCCACCCCCCTCCTATACTGGGCCAGACTGTCCTTCATGTCTGAGGGGATAGAAATACTTTCTCAGGAGTGCAAAGGAGCCATGAAATATACCACCCAGACAAACACAACCTCCACTGCCCACCCCCAGCCCCATAAAGCTAAAAGAGTTGAAAGTGGTCGCTCTGTGGAATGGAAAATGGAGGAGGTGGGAGGGGGTTACTGGTTTTCATAATAAGCCTTATAGAAGTGACTGCTTCTTTAAACTCCGTGCTTCAAAACAAATAGAAAATAAATAAAAAACAAAGTTTTAACAAAAGGTAATGATGAGAATATATAGCAGAACACCCAAACAAAAATATACCAAGCAAGAAATGTTACTATAAATGTTAGAATTCAAGGAAAAAAGGCCAAAAAGAGCCATCATTTTTTATTGATAAAAATTTTGATTCCTAACAATTAAGTCCGCAGTGAGACTTAATTGTAATAATGTCTTATTCTATAAATAAAATAGTATTAAGTCACATAAAACAATATCTATTAATACTTAACTATAGAATAATAAAAATAATGTTGTAATTTGAGATTGTGGCACACAGTGTCAATCTACTACAGATCTGGTGGGCACAGGCCTGGCTTTGCTGGATTGCGACCTGTGCACACAGGGTCCCATGTTAAGGGCTTTTACTTGGCTTAATGCTCTGCTATCTCCCTCTTGAAGTTCTTAATACTTTAACAAGGGACCCCATATTTCTATTTTGCATTGGGCCCTGCAAATTATGTAGCCAATCCTGAGTAAGCATAAATTAATATTTACATAGAGATTTTACCTGTATTATTTTTAAGGTTGAATTGCTACATTGAACTTTTTAAAATACAAAGAAACATTTACAAAAATTGATGAGGTCCAATGCTAAAAGAAAACTTTGATTTAATTCCTAGAAGCAAAAATTGCGGAAGCCACATTTTTTTAATTTCTTTTTTTAATTGACTTTTAGAGAGAGAAAGGGAAGGAGGGAGAGAGAGGAAGAGAGGAGAGAGAGAAAGTAAGAAAGAGAAACATTGACTTGTTGTTCCACTTATTTATACATTCATTGGTTGACCCTTGAATGTGCCCTGACTAGGGATGGAACCTGCAACCTTGGCACAGTGGGACAGCGCTCCAACCAACTGCCCTACCTGGCCAGAATGAGGGCTGAGGCTTATTCTTGGATAATAAGCAATAAAATTAGAAAGTTTACACTTTAAAAAAGTTAGTTACTTCTATTTAGAAAATGATGGCAAAAAACTAGTTACCAAAAGTTTTGTGATGTGGTAAAACACTACATTCTCTTCCCTTAAATGAATCAAAGAAAGTGAACCCAGTACATACTCACAAGCGTACATGTACAAAAAATTTGAGGAAAGCAGAAGAGCTAATAAAAATAACATTAAAAATTAGAAAAGAGAAAAGTAAATGAGTAAATCTAAAAATTGGTGCTTTGCAAAAACAAAATATAAGAAATAGATTCTCAGAAAATCTAATCAAGAAGAAAATATAGAAGAACAAATGAGAATAGAAGGATAAATCCATATAATCACAAATGTGTAGATTTAAATAGTTAAAATGCAAATTTTACAGTTATATGTAGATACATTAGAAAATATAAATGAATATTAGGTGGAAAAATAATCAAAATGCCAGTTATCAACTTCTTAACACAATATTCACAGACTGTCTCTGGGTAAACTTAAAGGTAATTTTTGTTCTTCTTCCTATATTAATATGTAACATTAATAATTAAAAGAAAAAAACTTAAATGAAGTATCTACAAGACCTTCTGCTTCCGCACCTAAAAACACTGAAATAGATGACCTCCATACCACCTAGGACAAAATTATGTAATTTATTGTCACAGATGTCTTGCAGTGCTAATATAGCTCTACACTAATGGCCTCTTCTTCCTTCTAAGGCTAACCTGGCCAAGCAAGAGGGCCGTTTAGTAGTTGCTAATGCTGAACTAGGGAAGGCACAGGCGCTGCTTGATGAGAAACAAGCTGAGCTGGATAAAGTACAAGCAAAATTTGATGCAGCAATGAATGAGAAAATGGTGAGATTAAAGAACTCAAATTACTGAAACAACATACTGTAAAGTTACACAAGTATGTGTTGTATTTAGAAATTAGGCAAATGTTTATGACAACAAATTTACCTGAATGCTCTTACTTGTGGCTAGCAAATGTCTACTTATTTTGGATCTTTGACACTTCTATGTCTTTTTTAATAATCATTTTCTATAAGAGAAGCTGTGATGTCATACCCAAAGAGTACTCACTTTAGAGTTAGAAAACTAGTTTCAGGTCAGCTCATGCACTTGTGAATTATGTAGTTGAGGGCAATTGACCATAATTATCCATCAAATAGGGATCCTAATACGACCTCTGAGGTAGATTGTAAGCAGTGGTGGTGTGGTAAATGCTCAACAGCTTGTGAGGGGCAGGGGCCAGGGTTTACTGATTTCTGTGAACTAGTTGTTCCTCTCACTGCCAGTTTTCAGCTGTCAGTATGATGACACCGGATCCAGATTTGCAAAAACCTATGCAGCAGCACAGCATTATGTTCAATTTCCATGATGCTGACACAGTGGACTGAAATAACCTCACTCAGGCAGTACTAAAATGTAGTAATTAGGAAGTGATGGGTTTTGGTTACTTGTTACCTTTTCTTTTAATATAATTTGTTTAATTATAAGTTTATGTAATTTTTAACAATGGCTGTTTAATACCAGCACACGCATTTCCTGGAAATTTAACAATTGGCTTTTGTAAACAGATATGAGCTTCCTACAGTACATGACTGTTGTGTAGAATTTTTCTGTGAAAAAAATCTTGGTAAACTGCAAAGAACTCAGAATTACCAAATCAGTGACTTAAATGGTATATTTTATTGATTTGATTCTATTTTGAAAATATTTAACAGAAATACTACTTTCATTTATGTGCTTTTCTTAAAATGTTGTAATGTAAAATAACTATATACTGAACAAATTACTGGAATTTGATATGGGAAGTTTCACTCACATATAAGTATTTTTAGATTATCCTTATTTTGCACATTAAGAAGTTCCTCCATGTATTTTTAAGTGTTGATACAATGGATATTTAATTAAGCAATTTAAAAAGTTCTTTGAGACATTCTTCCTTTATGAATGTAGGATTTGCTTAATGATGCCGACATGTGCCGGAAAAAGATGCAGGCAGCTTCCACTCTCATCGATGGACTGAGCGGAGAAAAAATCCGATGGACTCAGCAAAGTAAAGAGTTCAAAGCTCAGATTAATAGGTATAAATTTTGGTCTTCGTTATACTATACACTCTGCTCGCCATCTTAGGCACCGTCTCAAATGCCCCCTCTTTGTGACATTAGAGAACATAAAATCCATTTGTTTCCCTGTGAAGGGCATTTCTCCTTCATTTCCAATATCCGTCTCTGATCCCACCATCTAAGAAACTGCTTACAAATCAAGTTACACACTCAGTCAGAGGTAAAGAAAATTTTGCAAAAACACTTTGAGTCTGATTTTTGCTACAGCATTGTGGATTTTCTGTATGAGAGCACTTCAGACATGGTCTGGATTTGCCGGGACAATCTGTGGGCTTGCTCTGTTGGTCTACTCTTTACCCTTGGTGTGCTCAGTAAACACAAAGAGAGGGGAATGAGAAAGGAAATATATTTTAACCAAGACTGAATCTGAACAGGACCAGCTCTGAGATGGGAACAGGATTCTTTCCTCCTCTGGGAGTGAGGGGTCTGGACCCCGTGGCTTCAGGATGAGCCTTCTGTCTTGCTCTCTGACCTCCCCAAGTATGGCTACTGCTTCTGCTTTTTGCATGGTCTCTTCCATGTCTGGCTTCCAAGTGCAATGAACAAAGAAGGATTTTTACCTAGTAACAAAATGGAACTGCACTGTGGCCTTTCCAACTCCTTGATATGAGAACTTAAACTGTTGTAGGTGATGCTTGTATTTTTTCCTTAATAGGCTCGTAGGTGATATTCTGCTGTGCACTGGATTCCTTTCCTACCTTGGTCCTTTCAATCAGATATTTAGGAACTATTTGCTTAAAGATCAGTGGGAGATGGAGCTGAGATCACGGAAAATTCCTTTCACTGAAAACCTGAATCTTATTTCAATGTTGGTGGATCCTCCAACGGTAAATGTTAACTTTCCTCATAATATTTGAATTTCAGTCTCATTTTATTTCTTACTAAAGGTAAACCAAATTTGTTTGTTTTTTCATTTAATTGAAAAGATTGCTTTCAAAATGCTTATAAACACCAAAAATGAATTTTCTTTGTTGCATAAATGTTTCTTTGCATTTTAAGAAACCCTGCTTACAAATTAATATCAGTTACACTGCTATGAACTAAAAGATCATTTGTGGGTCACAGACAGACTTGCTGATACTAAGCTCTTCTTATAACCCTTCAGTATTTACACCAGTCCTATCAAATCACACACTCTCTCAAACACTTTAGGCAAATATAGACATCAGCTAGGCTGTAAGTACCGCTATTAACTTTCTTTTGGTCATTAGCAATCCTTTATTAGTGTCCAAAACAGCAGCACGTTCTGTGTCACTGAGTGATAGCATGACCTATCACAGTAGCCTTCCTTGTTGGGAATTTGATGCCTCTGTCAAAATATACTCTGCCAGTATATTTTACAGAGCTCCTGTGGTATTAAATGCTTTCCAGGCAATTTGTATTCATGAGCTGCTTTTCTGATTTGTGAATATGCTCCCCAGTTGCCTTAGAGGTGGCATGCTATTAATTTCATGTTATCTCTATTTACAAGTTAAAATTTAATCTTTTCCAATTCAAACAACGTTGAACTCACCCTGACAGGGACTAGATAATGTATTGAAGATACAGCGGGCCGCTGATGAGGCTTAAATGGGCCAGGATATTCTTTACCAATTAATGCCTTAGAAGGTGCTGGGATAATTTAACAAAGGTAGAAGCTGGTTTGGCTCCTGGATTTCCAGTGATTTTATCGACCACAGGAGGGCAGACTGGCAATTCCTTCTTAATTTGGAAAGGAAATATTTTTTTAATGTCATTGATGAGCTCCTGCCAATACAATTTCTCATCTCCCTTAACTTCTCTGCCTCCAGCTGTGCAATCTCCATACCAGTGAAAGCAGAACCAAAGGGCACGGAAGAGGAAGTTTCAGAGGCTTATCCCAGGGCTTATCCTTTCTGACATTTTATCACCTGTATTCATTATCTCTGCTAACTCCAGCCCCTCTGGATCCCACCCACAAAGCCAGTGTCACCGTATTTCAAGCCCCTATGTTCTCAGAATGTTCAGCAGCCATGCTTCATGCAATCAATTTAAGTGTTTCCTCATAAACATGAAAATACAACATACAGGACTAAACCTAGTCTTGCATTATTAAAGGATTTATTATGTGATACATTTGTTTTTTAAAATTTAATATTACTTGGTTCACATTTACAAGTTTGGGGTTTTTTCTAGGTACCTGTTGCATACTCTCAGTGGAAAAGTATAACTGCAAATTTTAAATTCTTTTGTACCGTGGTACTTTTAATTACTAACAAAAGCGTTCTTGTTCTCCTCTGAATGGCTATATTCATTTCCTGTTACTCAGATTGGCGAGTGGGGACTGCAGGGATTACCAGGAGATGACCTATCAATTCAGAATGGCATTATTGTGACGAAGGCCACCAGATACCCACTCCTCATAGATCCGCAAACTCAAGGCAAAACTTGGATTAAATCAAAGGAAAAAGAAAATGACCTGCAGGTATGTACCACTTGGTGCGGGGCAAAGTAATCTTACAGTCATGAAATTTTCCCCAAATTTTTATTCAATCTGCCAGTCATAAAGTTGTCATCTCTCTAACTGTTTGCTAATTTACACCCTTGAGGTTTGTGACAGGGATTTGGGGCAAAGGCCCCCAAAAGAGAAAATATTTTCTCTTTTGTGCTCTCTGTTAATCTCACTCTCCCCACTCTGTCCATTTCCCTGGCTCTATTGCTTTTGTCAATGCTGGATGTGTCTTCTATCCTGGGCCTTTGGTCTGGGCTTATAGGAAAGCAGCAAAAGAATTCGTGATTAAGACCACTTGTGCCAGCCTAGCTCAGACACTTGGTACTGCAATAACACACTAGAGTCTGGTAGTACAGTTGGAGTCTAATAAGGAATTAATTTTAAGGTAGGGGTGAACAAAGGGCAGGATTCCAACACTCCCTTGGGGATCTTGTTACCATTGATATTTTAATTCAGCTACCAATGTGGACTATTCATTGTTTCCTAGACAGTGTTCTAAGCCTCCTGGATCCATATTTATGCTTGTACTATTTCTATTAATAAGAATGTCTTTCTCCACCGTACTGCGGCTTCACTTATATCACAGATCAAAATCTTAAATACTCTTCGAAGTCCACATGCATCGCTACCTTTGTTAAGACTTTTCTGTGTCCTTAGCTTAAGACAGCCTTCCCTGAGTCCTTAAAATGTCTCTTTTGTCTTTCTGTTGTGGGTTTAGAGTCTGTTTTGAATTATTGTTCTTTTCACATTTCTCTTTTATCTTTACGGTACCATAGACTTCTTACTGGCCAGGTTTATGATTTTATCCCATCTTCATATTTTCTACACAGTTTATATAGAATAGAAATTCTGATATTTATTGAATTTAAAGGAATTAATCAAAGTGTGTCATCACTATAGGAAAAAAAATATGGAAGAATTATGTGATCACCTTAATAAATGCAGAAAAAGCACTTTGGTAAATTAAATACCCATTCATGATAGAACTTCCAGAAACTAAAAATAGAGTATCATATAAAGAGCATTTACAAAAAGCCTACAGCAGACACCATGCTTAATGGTGAGATATTGAAACATTTCCTTCTGAGGTCGGTGCTTAGCTGGCAAATAGACATTGCCTCATGCTCAGGAGCATCTCTAAGGTAGCCCCCCATTAATCAGTACTCCAGAATACAATGCATTAGTGTGTGTTTAGACAACCCAGAGAAATCCTGGTAAGGATCAGAGTGTAAACGGAGGGGAAGCGTTAAAAGAAATGGAGGTAATGGGAATGCAGCTTCTGAGGAGCTACAATCACAGGAGTGCACTCCTGCTAACCTAGTTGTCTGGATCCCGTTCAACTGTAACTTGTCCCTTATTTTGGTTCTCTTGCCTCTGGCTGTTGATCTCCCTGTTCATCTTTTCTTATTTTTCCCAATCATAGCTTTGTCTCTCCATTTCATCATTAAACTCATTGACAGTCTTCAGTAATGTCTTTCCTGATGTAATTCTGACCCAGGAACCCTCTTGAAGGAGTAACAGACATATGCTAGAGACACTTCTGTATTTTAAAAAACTATCTATTGCTGAAATATAGGCAGATTGAAATATATTCTCCTTACTCAAAAGGCGTGAGTTTTCTGAATATATGGATCAGCATATGAACAAACACATACATGAAACAAAATTAGTATTTCTTGAATTGAGAAAGAAAATAAAATAAAAAATGAAGCACTTTATAAATGTTATTAAGTCCAGGGATGCACTCCACCTGGCAGCTTTGCCAAGGCCACCTTCAGTGCCCTCTCCATGATCTACAGCTCAGACTCCTGGAAAGAGAAGCTATCCCTCAGGTTTCCCTATAAAAATTCAGTGGTCAGCTTGTATCTGTGCAAATGACTCAGGGTCTGGTGGTGGTTACCACATAGTGTTTCTGCACAAGAAAAATCAAGTGAATTAAACCTGAAATTATGACTATAAGGTGCGATTTCAAGTTTATAAAAGATCTGAAGATAGTAAAAGGTAATTTAATAAATTGGCAACTTGAAAACTATTATTTCTTAACTTAGTGTATTAGGATCCTCCAGGGAAACAGAAATAATATGATATGTATATGTAGATACATGGAAAGAGATTATTATGAGATTTATTATTATGGAATTATGGGGGCTGGGAAGTCCCAGACTCTGCAAGCTGGAGGTCCAGGAAAGCTGGTGGTATAGTTCTAGTTCAAACCCTGAAGGCCAGAGAACCGTGTGAGCCAGTGGTATAAGTCCCAGTCTGAGTCTAAAGGCCCAAGAGTTAGGAGCTGATGTCCTCGGGCAGAAGATGGATGTTTCAACTCAAGCTGAAAGCCACCTTACCGTTCCTCCACCTCGTTCTCCATGGATCAGATGATGCCCTCCCTTGCTGGTGAGAGTGATCTTCTTGACTCAGTTTACCAATTCAAATGCTAATCTCTTCTGAAAAACCCCCCACAAGATACACCCTGAAATAATGTTTGCCAGCTACCTGGGCATCCTTTAGTCCAGTCAAGGTGACACATAAAATTAACCATCACACTTAGGAAGGAAATCACAAAAATAGAATTTATTCCTTGGGAAATAGAGCAGGACAATCACATTTAATCTTACTGAGACCTTGTTTCATCTTGTTTAATGAACTAGTTAAAGCTCTTTGTTTAGATTCATTTACTTTATCGACTCACAGTAAGACTTTTCACAGCACAGCGTTTGTATTTAAAAAAGCTTTCCATTCAGAGGGGAAACTTTCATGTGCAAGATTTTTTGTTTTAGTTATCCCCTTTTTAATCAAAACAGGACAAAGGTAGACTTACTTAATTTTTCAGTCTCACCTCTTGTTTTCATAGCAACTCAGAAATAATAGTTTCTAATTCCACTCTCCTAATCACTTGCTGGCCCAGTGGATCTTCCTTGAATGTTAAGAGGAGCACTCACAGTAGCATGAAAGCAGTAGTTGAATTTAGTGGCTAGGCTCTAAGGAGATAGAGAGTTGAGGACTGGACCTTTGGGAATCCTTACACTTAGGCCGGGGGAAGGATGATAGAAGTAGAAGTTCAAAGCCAATTGGATCATGCAAAGATCAACCTGCCCAGTGTATGTATTCTAGCTAATAACAAACATTGACCTACAAGTGGGTGAATCTGCCAGGCATTCAGAATTCTAATTAAAATTTTTCTTATATTTTATAAGAATATTTTTTATATTTTGTATAAAGAAAGTAAAAAGTGATTGTATGGTCTTTACGTTGGCAAGCATTTATCATACTCCTCCACTGTACCACTGCTAGAGACAGAATACATGGATGGACCCTTGGTTTGACTTAGTGTATAACTTCTGACAATCTTAGGCTTATTTTTTAAAATCACTTAATCATCTCATAGATTTCCTGAGAAGGTAATGAATATCATGTATGCAAGTTACTTTGCTTTCTCTGAGTGATTGTAGCTATGTAAGTTGAAAAGGATTAATTCTTGATTGCTGTTCTTCCAGCTGTGGGAGCAGAGTTCTGCCACCGCAGCCAAGGAATGCCCGTCTGTTCTCCTCTTTCCGTCCCAGAGAGCCTGTCACATGTCCAGGGCTTTCACACCAAGGAACTCACCAAGCTTTGAAATTAACTGATGTTTGTTGCTTTTATTTTTATAAGCAAGGCTTCCTGTGCAGCCCTCAAAATTCTTAGTCAGCTCTTGGTTTCCACTGAGGAGGAGGCACATTCTTTGTGCCCTTTCTATGGTAATGAATTCTTTATTTTCAGGTGACATCGCTGAATCATAAATATTTCCGCACACACTTGGAGGACAGCCTTTCCTTGGGCCGACCTCTTCTCATTGAGGATATTCGTGAAGAGCTGGATCCAGTCCTGGATAATGTATTAGAAAAGAATTTCATTAAATCAGGCACCACTTTCAAGGTGAGCTTTGTGAAAGAAAGAGAGGGAAAAAAAGGAAGGGAGGAAGGAAGGAAAGAAGGAAGGGAGGAGGAAGGAAGAAGAACAGTGGTAACATCTACTTATCTTTTTGAGCATAGCAGTAAAGGCAATTTCTTTCAGGAATTTGGTACATTGGAAAAAATAATTTTCAAACTCATACTCAGTGAATATGAATTTTCAAATTCATATTCAGTGTTTCCTTTGAAAATATATGACATATATAAAAAATGCAGGGTGAGGGCGATATCTTGGTAAGAGTAGCCATTTCGCTGAAACTAAATAATGTATTAAGGAAAGGCATTGTCTGGTCATGATAATAAGATATTAGTGTTACACACAAAATACATTTATTTTAGCAACTCCAAGAAAATTGGTTATACAAGCCATACATACATCCGTACAATAAAACCTGTATTTTCTCACTAGAGAAAATAACATTTTAATAAAGTCTGTGGACATTGACTTGTTCATTTCTCTATTACTTTTCAGTCTAAACTCATGGACTTTGCATGAAGCTATGGAATTCTGTTGCTAATCGTTAGTTATAATTGTTTTGAGTACAAGTGTTTCCTTTTTAATTGGTGTCATTATCTTTAGGCTTCTTTGACTCTTTATTTTTTTGATGAATGACAGAATTTCTGATTGAGTATTTTTTAAAAAGATTTTATTTATTTATTTTTAGAGAGGGGAAGGGAGGGAGGAAGAGAGGGAGAAAAATATCAATGTGTGGTTGCATCTTGCGCGTCCCCTGCTGGGAACCTGGCTTGCAACTCAGGCATGTGCCCTGCACTGGGAATCAAACCGGCAACCCTTTGGTTCACAGGCTGGCCCTCAGTCCACAGAGCCACACCACCTAGGGCAAGTATTTTTGCTTTGGACAACGGAATTATATGAATATCAGTGAATAAGAATGCAAAATTTTCTCATTAAACAAAGAGATTTATTTAGAAAAAAATTTATTCATAATGTGAATTCTTTTATATGCCATGTTTAATATGCCAAAGGAGGTTGCAGAATCACCATTCCTGAAGGTCCCTTAAAAGACCCCCATTTCTTATCTGCAATGTGAATGCATGCTGCCTGAGAACGTGGCGGTCCCTCCAGGATGTGGTTTTCAATCACATGCCGGATTAAGATTAATTAAAAATTTAAGTCATTTAAAAATGTTATAATTTCCATCTGACTTTTAAATAGCAAAACCTGTTGTTTTCAATATGCTGCAGATTGTAGTTTTTAAGATAAATGTCATCTTTCTGGAAATATATGTTGGCATTTTTTTCTTTTAAAATTTCATTAACCCTTTCTTTAAAAATTTCACATTTCTGTTAAATATGCTTCAAATATGACTGTGAAACAGAAAAAGAAATGACACTTTCTATAAACAGGACAAATTTCCATAGTAGAAAACAATTTTCTCAAGTGGAAAGAAACAGTCAAATCTTTGACAGAGTTTTTCTTTATAAACATTTGTTTTGGATACATTTTTCATTTAATTTGCCTGGTGTCATGGCTAAAAACATACTTAAGCAGGACCACAAATCTAAATTATTCTAAAGGAATAGGCTGCATTCTTTAAGATGAGTGATTAAAATTTTCCAACTTTCCTTTGCAATTCCTTCAAGTTTTGTAGCACTTACCTTTGGTAAATTATTTCCTAAATAGAACCCATATTTCTTGTCCTGCCCTTTAAGCTTTTTTAAACTTTGTATTTGAATTGATATAGGTGAAAGTCGGTGATAAGGAATGTGATATCATGAACACTTTTAAACTTTATATTACTACAAAGTTACCAAACCCTGCCTTTACACCTGAGATCAATGCTAAAACGTCAGTCATTGATTTCACTGTTACGATGAAAGGACTTGAGAATCAGTTACTAAGAAGAGTAATTCTAACAGAGAAACAGGTAATACATTTCTCAAGGTAAAGAACTTTGATGTAAAACAAACTACAGTAAATGGTTAAACTGTAGTAGGAAATTGTTAAGTGTGTGTGTGTGTATATATATACACATATATATATATATATCTCTCCAGAAAAAATTAAGTGTATCTTATTTACCTTTGTTAACATACATATTTGTTTTGCAGTCTAAAGTCCTATCAAGAAGTCATATAACTAACTCACTTCTTTTCCAACTTCAAACACACACATACACACCCCTAATTTCTCCTTCCTACATCTGTCTTTAAACCTTTGGGTATATTGACTTTCATCTTTATAGTCCTGTGGATGGATGGTGTTGGGTATACCTGAAGAATTCAATAAAATAATGATCCCGGAGAAAAAGAAATTTCTCTGAATATTATTGCCACTGTAGTAGTTTCAACTACTATAATCTAATAATATAATATAAGGAGCCATACTTTTATTTTAATTAAATGAAATTTGCACTAAATCAGGGAACTTATTTAACTATAAGTGAGCATTCTAATAAAATAAAGAACAACTTTAGACTGGATGGTTCTAAGAAATTGATACAAGATTAAACTAATTTGAGTTTAAGGTAAATTTCGGAAAATATTAAATGTTATGCATAAAATATAATTTTACATATGTGTACATATAAATATATTTGCATAAAATCCAAGAAAGTTTATATTTGCTTAAATATAATTAATTTTTATATTAAAGGTTTAGGGAAAAGGCAAAGTTTGAAATAGTAAAACCAGAGAGGCATAAAATTAGAAGTGAGAAAAAGAATGGCAGAAAAAGACTGAACAAGGAAAGGAAGAAAGGAAAGAGATATGAATAGATGGACACAAACACAGAGGAAAGATGTTCAGAAATGGAAGGAGAAATGATACAGACACCAAAGAAATAGACTCAGTGAAACGAGAAGTAAAATTGTACCTGGTTAAGATGATTCCCTTGGCGCAGACCCTGCAAAGGCGGCCAGTCTGGAGGAGTGAAGGGGCACAGTCCCAGCCTCCACTCTCATGAGCTGTTTGTTTGATCTTAGTTAACAACAAACAATCCAGGGGATGTGCTATCCAGAAAGGGAATCTGTTCCCGTTCCACAGCAAGGCAGAGAGAGCATGGGCCCTCAGTTTGTCGTCTCCATTACCTCTTAGGGCCTTGTGATGTCAATTGCTGAAAATTAGTCCTTCCCTTGTGGTCTGCCTGGTGCTGTTGGTCTATTCTGGAATGATTCCTTACTGCTGCGCTAATTTCTGTAAGGCAGGCTGCCCCTCTGTCTAAGGCAGGCTGCACTCCCCGTCCCCAGAATGCCCCACACTCGTTCCTCTAGGCCTTAGCTTCCTCTTCCAGAGATATGCTAAGATGTTCACACCAGCCTTGCTGGAAAAAACAAAATGCACTCTTACTCTGCAGAAGGCCATCCTGACTGTAATGTTTAACCCTCCTAACAATTCTACCCCTCGCTTTACAGATGAACAAATGGAGACTGGAGAGAATAGAGTTTTATCCTATAAAAGCACACGGACTTCCCCCCCACCCCACCCCAGCCAAACCTCCTACATAAACTATACAGGTCATTCTGTAAAGCTCACAAGTGTCCATTGTACCATGATGCTTGTTTTTTCATACCATACTGAAAAGTTAGCTAACACGTATTCATTTTGTCCACGTGTTCCTATACTGCCACCCAGGGGTGACTATTTTAATGAAAACCATTCATTAGCTATTTCCCTGCAAACACAACCATGATCTTCATCACCACCCCATCAAATACTGCAAACCTGATAGTGCAGTGGTAATATACACTGGTCTTGGAGTTGGAGAACAAGGGTATTAGGCCCTTCCCTGCCAGTAACTAGCTGTGCACATTATATTGGAATGTTATTTGGAGTTAATATTTCTGGGTGCTCAGTTTCCCCAGATGTAAAATAAAATTTATGAATTAAATTCAGTACACTTCAACTTAACAAATATTTTTTGGGTTGAGTCCATTTTCTGCAAAGCCTTAAGATAAGTGCTGTCAAGAATACAAGTACGAGTAGGACAAGTTCTGCCCCTTAGATGTACGGAATCTAATTGGAAGGACATAAGCTACACATAGATGTAATGCAAGTTGTAGTAGATGTGCAGCTGGATGCTGTGCTGTGGCTTTTGATTGACAGATTGCTTTAGGAAGACTTTTTGAAAGTGGTGGGATTTCTGAAGCAGTTTTTTAAGAAACTTTCTCAACTAAGTAGTTTAAAAACACCTTTTAACACAATGCTAAGTACAAGGTATGATTATGTATAAGATTAGAAAAAAAGTGTTATAAAGAATGCTATTGCGACTATTTCAATTTACTCTACATTTTGCAAGAGTCTTATACCCATGTTAAAGTTCCTGAGTTTGAAAATTGCATTATGGTTGGGTAAGAGAATATATTGGTTCTTAGGAGATTTGCTAAAGTTTTTAGGGATAATGTATCATAACGTGGGCAAATGGTTCAGCAATAATGATAATAATAATGATAATAAATATTATATATATAGAAAGACTGATAAAAGTAAAATGTTATTTGATGCATCTAGGTGATAGGTTTATTGTACCAGCCTTGCAACTTTTATGAAAGTTTGAAATTTTTCAAAATATAATTTAAAAAATGCATCATTTATGTAGAAAAAAAATGTCTCCCTAACATCCAATTTAGCCCCACTGGTAGAAGGAGCTGCAAAAGAATGGAAACTGAATTTGTATTGACTATTGGCTATGCCAGACCAGGTACCTGGAGTTCCTATAGGCAGGTCCCAAGTGAAGACGTTGCATTTGGCTTGGGTTGCCTTATGGTTCCTTGATATTAATTAATGTCTCTTTGTTTCTACCACTTCAGACTGCAAATAAAGTTAGCATTTCTCCCGGAGGCAATGTGGAAACAGGGGCAAAAGAATGGGATGCTCTAATTTAAATAAACTGAAAGCTGGAAAGAGACCTGGGGATAATTGAGCAAAATTATTTTAGCAAGGTTATCTCATGCATGCCAGTGTGTGTGCTGTGGAAACTTAATGCTACTGGGTATAATTTTTAAAAACTTCCCAGAGAAACAAAATTACAGAAAGATAGGTTTAACTAATGATAGTAATTTCTTGTCATTCAAAAGGCACTTTGGGTTAAACTTTTAAAGATTGATAATCAACACTAGTAAATGGGATTTGCCATAATGACTGGTACTATTCTGATGTTGTTTTGTGGTCCTTAATAACAGGAGCTAGAGTCTGAGAGGGTCAAACTTTTAGAGGATGTGACTTTTAATAAGCGGAAGATGAAAGAACTTGAAGATAACCTCCTCTACAAATTAAGTGCTACAAAAGGTATTGTGTTATTAAGAGGTAGTCAGATAATGGATTATGAATAAGGATTTCTTGTACCCTCTTTTCAATGGCCTCATGATTACAGATGTTAGGAAATAGTCGAGTTATTGATGCAAAAGCAAGCAAGGCAATCTCCATGTGGACATTAAAGAGGGATGGCAGAGAATCTGATTTTTGAATTAGCAAACAGAGTCTGAGCATTTGAGAGTAACACAGTTGTCTTGATATAATTGCCCTCTCCTGAGAAAAATAAGGGCTCCCGATAGAGCTAGGTAACTCATAATAGGCTAATTTGCTTGCCCAAAGGAAACTAATGTGCTCAATCTACTTTTTTAGATTGACTCTTTCATTTAGCATTGAAATACAATTACCACAGTGGTTTATGATGTGTGTAATCTGTGTTGGAGACACGTGAGCACCCAGGGCCCAGCTTACTCTTGCTTTGACTTGACCTCCCACTCAGAAGTCAGGCATAGGTTCTCCTCAGGGCAGTCAGATCATTGTACCACACCTTGATTTGGGGCTGTACTATCTCTGAATATGTAAAAATGTTTTATCCAGTGGAAGTAAATTCAACAAACACTATAGTGTTCTAAAGTAGGTAAATTACTGCAATGTAAATTCTACCATTTGTTAGAAGTCTAATAATGAACACTTACCAGCAGCACTTTAATCCTTGGATTAAAAAAAAAATCTTAACCTCCTGGAAGAACATTATGCATTACTCTCACAAAGGTCTCCCATAGTACCTTTAAGGTGACCTCAAGGAAAAGTCCTTCTTTCCTGCCTTAATTGCACTGCTTGTGCCAGTGAAGCTGTCTGTCTCTTGGTCTGGTGAGTTCTCCCACCAGCTGGATACCTCTGGGGATTCTAAATATTAGCAAAGAGATCCTCCCCTGATCCAGCCAGAGTGTGCTGGATCCAGATCTCTTTCCTGTGAGGGCAATTGCAACTTGGATGTCTGTGGTAGACCCAGCAGGCCCATCAGAGCAACTCTGTACCCCCCTGCAGCGCTGGTCCACCACTTTGAAGTCTGAGCTTGGCCAGATCTGCTGTCTGCAGATATCATGACCATTAGCTCAGCATGTCCCAAGTGTTTTTCCATATCTTAAAATTGAATTTACTGTCATAAATGAGTTTTTCCTAATAACAGTATTGAAGGGTAAAACCAAAAATAAAATTAGAATTTTTCTGCTGGTGAGACAGTTCCACTGTTCGCCTAATTTACTCTTTTTAAGGGACATAGAGGGACCAGAGTTCTCAGTGGCGAGGGCTGTTCTACTAAAGCTGGAGTAGAGAGTGTGCCATTCCCCTACGAGCTGGTGTGGGACGTTTACGTCAGCTCCTCTGTGAGACCAGCTGGACCGACAACCTCTGGGCACTTTGAGGGGATCCATCAGGATGATGATGGACTGAAAGCCATGTCACATAAGGAACAGCTGAAACCCGTGGGAGTGGATGGAGACAGGATTTTGTCTTCAGATATTTGGAGGCCAGTCCTGGGACGTGTCTTGGGAGTGCAGTTTTCTAGGCAGAGTGAGGGGTACCCCTTGGCAGGAATGTTGAGAAGAATTGGGACATCAGATGGTAGTTGGACAAAAGGGCCTCTGGTGTCTTAAGAGTCTGCTCTTCTACCCTGTGGGCTTTGAAGAAGTGGAGTTGACAATTAATGGGATGATTTCTGAACTGATACACCTTGCTTTCCAGCTTCCCCATCTTGTGTTCTACAGTTTCTACAGTCTTCCTGTTTGATTTTTAGGTTCCTTGGTAGATGATGAATCTCTCATTGGTGTCCTCCGAACCACCAAGCTGACAGCAGCTGAAGTAAGTGAAAAACTACACGTGGCCGCAGAAACGGAGATCAAGATCAACATGGCTCAGGAGGAGTTCCGGCCTGCGGCCACCCGTGGGAGCATCCTCTACTTTCTCATCACAGAGATGAGCATGGTCAACATCATGTACCAGACCTCCCTGGCCCAGTTCTTGAAGTTATTTGATCAGTCCATGGCTAGGTGGGCCTCCCTACCTTCCTCCCAGAGAGTAATGTAAAACTTTTCTTTTTCTTCCTACTCTCTTAGAAAAACCTTTTTTTTCCTCTGACTTTTAAAATGCATTGCAGATCTGAGAAGTCTCCACTTCCTCAAAAGAGAATTACAAACATTATTGAGTACCTGACATATGAAGTTTTTACATACTCTGTCCGAGGCCTGTATGAAAACCACAAATTCCTCTTTGTCCTCCTCATGACTTTGAAGATTGATCTCCAGAGAGGAACAGTGAAGCACAGAGAGTTTCAGGCTTTCATTAAAGGTGAAGGGTTTAGAATATGGATGTGGCATATAAAGGATATTACTTTTGGTATGGTCTTTGGTATACTGTAGACTCAGTTTTATAATATAGTCGAGCAACCGTGTTTTAAGGAAAGTGAAGTTCTTTATTTATACCCCTCTTTTCCCCCCTAATTTTCATTTATTGTGCTCTGTTTACTCAAGGTAACTTATTTCAGGTCTGGGTTAACTCCATGACTTTTAGCTGTGTAATTAAGTCGAGTTTGATCATTGTTGCCTGCAATTAGGAGACCAGGTGCCAAAGGGAGGAAGAGTGAGGCTGGAGGTGAGCCTTTTATCGTGAGAGCAATTCCTTAAGCAAGGGAGCATAATGACTTTTTAAACTGTAAAAAAGGCACGCTTGTATTTCATATCTGAAGTTAATCCCATTCATTGCCCATCTTCATGTTAAAGGCATAAAATACTTACAAAAGTATTTTATTCAATTCAGTAAACAAGTATTTATTGAGCACATGCTATGCAAACCCATCATGCTAGTGTTTGTGAAGTGATACAAGGATAAACCAGACATTACTTTAAAAGAAACAACAGTCTCATACTGGGGATAAAAATAATTTTAAAAGTAACTGTAAAATGAGGCAGAGTAACCTAAGTGTTATAAGAGAGCTAAAAACAAAATGTTAGATCTGAAATAAGGGAGAGATTATGTGTGGTTGGTGAGATCAGGAAACTCCTTGGAAAATACACCTGGGCACAACAAGCCATGAATTTTTCAGATTATTTGATACCTGGGGAACATGGTCTAGTTTTGTTTTTGTTTTTGTTTTTGTTTTTTTTGCTCTTTGTTCATAATGTAATAAATCATTTTCTAGTTCCCCTTCTTCCCCCAAAAGAGAAAATGGCACTTTAAATGACCCCTAAAGAACAGGTCAAAATGAAGGAAACATTTCACACTGAGACAGAACAACATGAGGAAAGAAATGAGTGGAATGTGTAAATTGGTAAAACTTGATTTCTAGAGGAAGGGTTTTCTTGA
The DNA here is from genome assembly GCF_021234165.1 of Pteronotus mesoamericanus. Lineage (NCBI taxonomy): Eukaryota > Metazoa > Chordata > Mammalia > Chiroptera > Mormoopidae > Pteronotus > Pteronotus mesoamericanus. The sequence continues at coordinate 8,855,088 of NW_026555085.1, forward strand.
TCTAATGAGAAATAAGGTGGTGTGTAAGGTGGTGTTGTGGTCCTTTAGGAACCATTTGTTGTGTTTTAGGAAGATTACTCTGGCAGACATGTATAGGATTAGAGGAAGAAAATTGAGGGAGTCTATTATAATCTTCCCCGCCAAAGGAAGCCATTCCAAGCCTAGGGTTAAGACAATGGGAATAAAAACGAAGAAACAGAGGTGAGCCATCATAGCAGTAAAATGGACTGGATGTCAGAGCCAGGACAAGGGTCATAAATGAGGCTTCTTGTCTGTGCAGATTTCCGATCTGATCGGTTGAAAGAGGAGCTAGTTTAGGAGTGTCAGAGTAGGGGAATGATGAATGTGATTTTGGCACCTAGTTTCAGTCAACATGGGCTAGGTTTTCTGACCATAAAAGCAATCCCCGAATTTCAATGGCTTAGCAGAGCAAAGGCATACTCCTTCACTTTCTCTCCAACATGCGTGTCACGGTCACCCAGGAATCCACATTGCTTCCACAGTTACTGTGGCAGAGGGATGGCATGTGGCAAATTGTGTGATGGGATAGGGGCTCTTAAAAGTTACCCTATAAGTGACACATGTGACTTAATGCTCATATTTCATTAGCCAAAGCATGACATGTGGCCTCATCTAACTTCAAAGAGATACAGGAAATGCAGTTCTCCCATGTACAGTGTTTGGAAGAATGGAAACTGAACGTTCCCAAAGCCTTGGTGCCTACAGACAATGAATTGGAGATACCTAACAAATAGACAAGGGGGGAGGGCCAGACCATTTAAAAGAAGTCAAACAGTGGCAAAGATAGTGCATAAGAGTAACAACCAAGGCCGTGGGGGCGAAAGAGATCATCTAAGAAGAAAATGCAGAGTATCCCAAGTTGGCACTACAAGGTGAAAGGATGTGATGCACTTTTATCCTCATCACCCAATTTATGATAAGCAAGATAGTAATACATAACTTCTTATTACTCTTATCATTCTTCTTACTTTAGCTAATTTCTTCTCAGATCCAGGAAAGATTACTGTTTAAGAAACTTTGTAAACAGTTTTGCATAATTACTGAAATTTCTTCTTTGACTTTTTATTTCTTGTAGTTCAAAGGAAATTGGAATATGTCATCTGGTTCATATTTTTTCCTTAGGGGTTGGTGTCTTAACTTGTATGTAGGAGTGAGACAGCATATGGTATAGTAAGGTGTGCACAGGACTAGGAACCAGGGAAACGACCTGGACTCTGTCACTGACGAGCAGTGTGATCTCAGAGAGCAATCACCGGTACCTCCATGTACAGGAGGCTGTAGGGCCCTCGGGGAAATGATTAGTACCACCCAGGAGAGACGCGCAGGCTCTGGAGGGGAGGGTCCAGATGTACGGGTGGTCTCTTTGACATTTAAATAAAGTGAGCCTGAATTTACCAAATCTAGAAAGTTACTTTGACTCACTTCGGTCACCTTGAAGCTCTTACTCGGCCTTAATGCCACATCCTCAGTGTTTGGCGCACAGGGCAGTGGGAAAGGGTGACACTGAAACGTCGGAATCTAGGCCACAGTGGGAGCAAAATGGGCCTCACGACTTAGGAAAGCCTCCCCTCTGTGGAATATAAGAGGGATGGGAAGTACACTTTTCAATTTTTTCTTATTGGCGAGCTGGCTTTGCTTTCTGAATCCCATTTGCTAGTGTGACCCCTGTGGAGAGGACAGATAGGACATAGAAAGAAGTGGGAAACTGGGCCCTCTGGTCCACAGTGGGTCATGGGAAGGACAAAGAGGTCAGAGGAAGAAGGGGGTCAGATGCAAAGATCTTTGTCCCTTCCCTGTCTCCTGAGGCTCTGCCTTGTATGAGTAGAGGAGGCTGCTCAAGAAACATCCGGATAGAAGATGCCCCTACGTTCTGCCTAGAGCCACATCAAACATGGAAGCTGCTTTGCGGCATTGGTGAAGGGACAGATAAGCCTGAGGCTTGGCAGGCAGGAGTGTGGACATGGGAATGGTGAAGGGACTGGCAAACGCCAGAGGCCTGGGGTATAAACCAAGAAGTTGCAGAGCAGGGGAACTGGAACAGGGAACAGGACTGGTCCCTGTGGATAATGGCTCAATGTGCCTATACATGAGACAGAATTTGTTCAGAGGACACAATACAGGATCCCAGCCTGTGACCAAGACATATAGAGACTAGAGGGCAGCATGCAGATCCGGGGCACCCTCCCTGTCAAGGCACAATCCCCCACCCCATCACCTCACCGCGTGCCCCGCCCCCCCAAACCCAGCCAAACCAGAGCTCCCACCTGAAAGAGACTGGATTCTGTGAGACAAAGTATGCAAATCAGAGGAGACCGAGAAACAACACATCGATGCTGTGGGGAAGGAATTTGTGAGGAGAACTAGATTTGACACCGAAAAATAAAGAAAGCTGCACATCTGAGTTGTGGTGAGAACACATCTGTGACCCCATTTCATTAGATTGAGAGTCAGGGAGAACCAGCTTGTGCAGGGCCAGGAGAGCCAGTGAGAGGAATTTGGGTTTAATTTAGTGTGCAACAGGGAGCCATTGAAAGCTTTATGACCAGGGAAGTAACATGAACAGAGCAGTGCTTTAGGAAGATTAATTTATGATAGGTTGATTGACAGAAGTATAGTCAGTCAGCTCGTTAGTAAAAGAGAGTGGTTTTATTCTTTTTGTCTTTAAAAAAACCCAAAAAACCCAAAGCTGGTTTATTGTACAGTTTGTACTGGTTTTGAGGTGGCTTACATTTTGACCAAATTTTTTTTTTAAAAGATGGTATGACTTTGTTTTTAATGGTTTTTTCAAAGTTGACAAATACGGTCCTTAGATCACTGATTTTTTTTTTTTTTTAATCATTTTGAACTCAGTGCTTACAGGAGAAAGAAGAAAGACTTAGCTATCATGGCAGAAATGTTTGATTTCCCAAGAATGTTTGATTTTCCAAGAATGATTGTATCAATTCCTACTTGTTTTCTGCCATATTTGGAAGATGCCTTTGACGTTCTATTTCAACTGAGAATGTCAGAACACTTTAAAAAATGAAATAGCTACCAGGGGCAATCCTGCATTGTAGAGTAATTGGTTTACCTGTTTTCCCTGCTTAGTTACCTTAGAAAGATCATCTTTCCTTTGTTGAAAACCATGGACAAAGTCACCTTAGGGGGTGTGCTCTTGCCTTCCAGGTTGGATTGGACCAGAGTTCCAAAACAGAGGGAGAGTTAATATCAAAACTGCAGCTAATGATTACATAGCTTTTACTACATGGACCAAGACTGTCCTAAGCTTTCCACATGCAATAATTTATTTAATTTTCACAGCAACCAATCTGGTAGATTCTATGTGACAGAAGAGGAAACAGAAAAATGAGTCCTCTCTCTAAGTTTATGCAGCCAGCGTGTGTCAGAGCCAGGATATTTTGGGGGGAATAGGATGAGCTGTGATTGTTCTGGGTTAGCTTAGGTATACAACATGTTTGGAAACAGTGATGTAGCCTACATGTCCTCTCCTGATGTCTTTGAGGCTTATGGTAACATGAAAACATTGTTTTGGAAACAACCAAGAAGAAAAGAGATGACTTTGTCTCTGTGTCAGAGAAGCAGAATCCCTTAAGTCTGCATGTGACTCCCGTGGTTGCTTCTCCAGTAAACTTGGTGTTAGCAGGAATGGTGCAGAGTAAGGCTTTCCCTCTTACCAGGTCGCATGGGGCAGGTGGTGAGGAAGGTTCACCTGTTCTAAAGGTGTTGTGGCACTTGGAATCACTGATCCCGTGGGTGGAACACAGGGACATGAAAGGAGCACTGCAGCTCATTCACCATCTCAGAGAGATGCTGAGGGGGAGGCAGAGCCCTGTTGTCCTCTCCTCTCCTTTTTTGCCCAAGGGTTGATATATGAAGTAGAGAGAGTTCATGAGTCCCTCAGGAGGAGGATAGGATTTAAAAGTTCCAGAATCACCGTTTTGCATAATCTGAATTAAACAGCAGAGCTGGAATTACTATGATAAAACATTTCTAAAGACATGATAAAACATTTCTAAAGAGGAATTTTGAAATCATAAATATAGTCATGTGTCTAGGTGGAAGATTGTCACATTGGGTATGCTCACTGTGATTTGTTTCAAAATAGGAACCAGTGCTGTAGTTAACGTTCTGTGAGAGCAGGAGCCCTGTTTGGTTTTCTCTGCTTTATCCCCAGTGCCCGGAATATGTCAGATACACAGAGAATGCTTAATAAATATTTGTTCAATAAATGAATGAATAAATGATTTGAACCTTAGCTACCCCCATAAAACCCCACAGCTATAGTATTATGTCACTCTATCCATCTACGCATCCTTTTGACCTGGTAACAAATTGTATTGAATATCAAACTTCTGGAGAAGTGATTCTTAAAATCACACATGAAAAGATCAGCCTGTTTAGTGATATCAAAATTGCACATTTCAGATTGTTAAAAAAAAAACAAAACAATAAAAAGGCAAACCCCAACCACCTGAGAACAATTTTTTGCAGTGACAAATGACGAGGAATTACCATCTGCATTTTATAAGATGGCATAAATCAGTAAATAAAACACTAGGACTTGAAGGAAATGTACCAAAAAAAAGATAACCACATTTTCTGTAATGTGACTATTTTCCAATTTTCTCATTTTTCTCTGTAATATGGTTATCTCATTTTTATGACTTGGAAAATAAATTTCTAGAAATGAAACATGAGCTGACCTGATTCCTGCTGCTGCCTTTCCCCAGGAGGAGCTGCCTTGGATCTGAAAGCCTGCCCTCCCAAACCGTTTCGCTGGATCCTCGATATGACCTGGTTGAACCTCGTGGAGCTGAGTAAACTTCCACAGTTTGCAGAAATTATGAACCAGGTAATAAAGGGCCGGAAAAAAGTACAGATCTGTACACCCAAACACACACGGTCCGTTTTAATTGGGCCTCCTGGTGACAAGTCCTTCACCCAAAAGAGTTAACACAGTAGTGTGGCTTCAAAGCTCTGAGGCTCTCCAGGGAGATTTTGGACAGAGGGCTTTCAGGAGGAACCTTTTCATGGGGGCAGGCTGCTGCCTTTTCCTTGTGTGGTGGGCATGGGTCATTTACAAGCTGCTTGAGTTGCTGTCAGAATCAGACCCAGTGGGCACACCCTTTTGTTGTAGACTATTGATGATTTTATATTCTTACTTCTGCCTATGATTAAATAATTTGTGCAATTTGAAGTTGAGGCAAATTAATATTGAAGTCCTTTTTTAAAAAATCACTTTGTACATTCCATTGTCTTTTTTCTTTATGTCAAGAGAAAAGATATTTCTTTCCTTAGATTTTATTAATTTATTTTTAGAGAAGGGAAGGGAGGGGGAAAGAGAGAAACATCAATGTGTAGTTGTCTCTCATATGCCCCCTACCGGGGACCTGGCCCATAACCCAGGAACGTGCTCTACATTGGGAATAGAACCGGCAACCCTTTGGTTCACAGGCTGGCACTGAATCCACTGAGCCACACCAGCCAGGGAGAGAAAAGATTTTTTCTGATGTGCTAAACAATCCTCTGGAGGTAAATTAGCAGAATGAGTAACTTAGTCATGCTGCCAGTCACCTTCAGACAAGTACAAAAGGATTTTAAAATAAAATTTAAAAAAAATCAACCATTTTAGTGGTGAAAATATAAAATGGTGAAGTATAATGTTGAAAATGGTGAACTGGGTTCTGATTTACTTGTTTTTCTTATTTGAAAATATAAATTTGATATTGTGAATTAGTTGTTGATTCAACTCTCACTGGAAAACAATTATGCAAGGCAGGATAGATATAGTTGTTTATTACTGAGGTCTGTTGGTTACAACTCCTTGTCCCTGATGAAGGGCCTGCAATATCCCCGTGTCAACACTGATAATCTTCCTTTCTGTGGCTGCTTATAATGGACAGATGAGGTGATAGGTAGACTACAAGTTGGCGGACACATCATGTTGCCATCATGTGACGCTCCCCTTGAACCATCCCCACCCTTGCCCCAGGCATGTAAACTATGTATATCCATTTACCAGTATTTCTAGAACACTATGTAGATAAATTCTTTACCTATACAGCCGTTGTTGGGTCAGAGTCAATCGGATAAAGTCCCTGGATCCATCTGTAATGGACATTAAGCTTTGTTTTGTAGTATAGCCACAGATGAATCCCCCAAGCTCAAACAAATATTTGGGGGAGGGGGAAGTGTTCTTGTCCACTGGGAGACTGGATACAGGAGACCTTCAAACACCACTGGAAAAGTCTCTTAAAATCCAGGCCCTGCACTGATGAGTTATATCGATAGAGGGATATGCATTATTGTTTGCCTCAATTAGATTTTAAGTACCTGTGGTGTCGAATCTGGTAGCTCCTACTCCTGACTATGGGCTAGGTATTGAGCAACAACAATCACAACAGTCACACTGCGAGGGAAGTGTTGTTGGTCCTGTGTTATAGATGAGGGAACGGAGATTCACAGAGGTTATGTAGTTGCCCAAAGCCATTTGGCCAATGAAGACCCCATGCTCTTTCCCTGACAGCAGGGGTTATTTCTCTCCAAGTCCTTGTATACCACTGGATGGGTCAGTTGTGAGAGCAGGAGTCATTCTCAGGAAAGTGGCAGAAGTTAACTAGGGACCTGCCATCAGGGGGCCCTCAGGTAGGCTTGTCTGAGAGGAAATAGAGGATATCAATCTCCTAGCTGAGTGGGTGTCAGCAATTGAAACAAAATTAGCCTCAAACAGCAGCTGCCCAGCCTTGGCATCCCAGAGCAAACTGTTTAACACCTGGAAGTGGTTTTTGCTAACAGAGAGGACCAGGAAAAGGAGTGGGAAATGGAGATGGACAGCAAGGGGCCAGAATTTTTCCCATTGCCCATTACAGATGCAGCTCGCCTTGGAAGCTCTACTGTGGTTAAGTGTCAAAATTAGCAGACGGAAGGCCAGTAGGCTGGAAATAAACACCCTCCTTCTGTGCCCGCTTCTCTCTAGCTGCCGGTGTTGAGGAGGCCTGCCTGGAGCACTGTGGGTAGCAGTTCGCAGGAACTGGTGCATTAGGGTGGGGCTGCAGGGGCACCCAGGCCTGCAGAGCCCAGGCAGATTCTAGGCAGCCAGCTACGGAGAGCCAGGAGAAAGATGAGAGCTGTGAAACATTGCAGATATCCTCCATCTTTTAGTGTCCCAGGGACAAAGTTGGAACAACTGAGTTAATAACTTTGTTATTAATTTGCACACTCTCTGTACCCTGTATGATGAATTGTTTGCATGATGTGGACTTTGGGCAGCTCCGTAAAAAGTGGGGATTATAGAGGAAAAAGGACAATGCTTGGGTCTGGCATGTAGACTCTGCTATGTGATCATTTGCTATTTGCTCTTAGGGCTTACCATTGCTATTTAAACATGCTTGCACACATGACCTAAATAATCCATCCTGATTGTTGCTGAGGAGCAGTATCAGGCTCCCCAATATGTAGTTTTTGTAATTGATTTTTACAGTACTTTGGCTTCGCAGAGCACCTTTCAATGCCTCTGAAGCTCTGCAAGTTCCCTCCATGCTTCTGAAAGGTATTTGAGACCAGTGCTTGGAAAGACTTCTTCCAATTCTTGGGTTTAAGGTCTCAAAGCAGTGGATCATAGGAAAATAAAAGTTTTGATTTTGCCATCTACCAATATTTTAAGTAGAGGTCAAAATTTAGAGGTTCGCTTATCAGAATGGTCCCTATCAGTAGTTCTCAACCACAGGCAACTTTGTGCCACCCCTACCTGCCAGAGAGCATCTGACGATGTCTGGAGACTTTTTGATTGTCATGAACCGGGGGAAGGGTGTTATTGGCATCTGGTGGGTAGAGGCCTGGGATGCTGGAAAACATCCCACAATGTACAGGAAAGCTCCATGAACAAAAGAGAATTTGACCGCAAATGCCAATAGTGCTGAGGTTGAGAAGCCCTGCTGTATATTTTTTTCCTGCCCAATCATTTAGTGTAATTGATACATTGTCCGAATTTCAGTGAATAATATAGCAAAACAATGGAAAAACTAAAAGGGAATAGTAATAGCCCCTTTTTTGGAGTCATTTATTTTGAAGAAAAATGTAAACTGTGTGGTTATGGTTGACAAATGATATTCCTGGAAAAAATAACCCTCTAAGGTTATGTATTTCAACTCCATATTCCTATGGCTTGCTAATTGGCTTGTTTATTTTAGATATCTCGTAATGAGAAGGGATGGAAAAGCTGGTTTGATAAAGATGCTCCAGAGGAAGAAATTATCCCTGATGGATATAATGATTCACTGGATACCTGCCACAAACTTTTACTTATCAGGTGAGGATAGGTATTATCACAGCTGAGAGCATCACTAATCATATTGTCAAATTATGGAACTTACTTCAGTGAGTTTACTTCTCTGTGTCCCAGTAGCTATTATAAGAAATATGTGTGCTTTCAAATCGCAGTTTTGGATGGCAATTCTTTAGTTTCTTGACAAGCAAATAAAATGGTGATGGTGGCAAGGAATGGTGTGTTTTGACAACATATTAATTATAGTGCTTATAGCAAAAAAACATGAAAATATGCTTTTATTATTCACTTTATTATATATTGTTGAATTTATTTCTTTAAAAATAGAACTCACAAAGTTACAAGGCAATTAGTTTATAAGCTGGAATTCAATTTCATCTGAGAAAAAAACATAAATATTGCACTAATAAATGTATAATGCAGGCTTGACTATTAAAATAGAAGCAAAAGTTTCAAATTGATGTTAAGGAAGAACATTCTATTTTTTCTTTTCCTTCTCACTTTTCACATTTTCTCTTTTTTATTTTTTATTTTTTTGATTTAATCTTTATTGTATTTTTTCCATTACCATTTTGTCCCATTATGCCCCATCTCTTCCTAGAAATCACTCCACTGTTGTCCATATCTATGAGTCCTTTTACCTTTTTTGCTCAATTCCTCTATTCCCTTACTTCCCACCCTACGAGCATCATCCTGCTCTCTATCTATGAGTCTGTCCCCATGTTTCCTTGTTAGTTCAGTTTGTTCATTAAATTCCACATATGAGTGAAATCATATGGTATTTGTCTTTCTCTGACTTGCTTATTTTACTTAGCATAATGTTCTCCATATCCATCCATGCTGTCGCAATGGGTAATAAAATTTTCTTCTTTTTAAACAGTGGAGTAGTATTCCATTGTGTAAATGTCCCATAGTTGTTTTATCTACTCATCTACTGATGAGCACTTGGGCTGCTTCCATATCTTGGTGATCGTAAATAACACTGCAGTGAACATACGTGTGTTTATGTTTTTTTCAAATTAGTGTTTTGGGTTCCTCCAGATATATTTCCAGAAGTGGAGTTGCTGGGTCAAAAGGGAGAACATTCGTAATTTTTTGAGGCATCTCCATACTGCTTTCCACAGTGGCTGTACCAACCTGCATTCTCATCAACAGTGCAGAAGGGTTCCCCTTTCTCTGCATCCTCACTAGTATTTGTGTTTGTTGATTGATTGATGATAGCCATTCTGAAAGGTATGAGAACATCTCATTGTGGTTTTAATTTGCATCTCTCTGATGATAAGTGATGTTTTATTTGGGCCTTCAAGGAGGCTTTGCAAACCCTGCTTTAGTATAAAAAGTAAAACCCCACCATGGTGAGGTGAGTGAATTTAGCTCTTCAGTTTATTAGGGGTAAAGCAGAAAGAAAATGTTTTCACTTACATAAGTGTGAAATAATTTTTCAATTATTTTTACTTGCGTGTATGTTGGTTATACTATCAAGTGTTACCTCAAGATACTGACAGTCATTACAAAATATTTTCATATGTTTATTGGCTATGTGTATGTACTCTTGGAGAAGTGTCTGCACAGGTCACTTGCTCACTTTTTAGTTGGGTTGTTTTTTTGGTACTGAGTTTTGTAAGTTCATTATAAACTTTGGATATTAACCCCTTATCAGATGTATTGGTGAATGTGTTCTCCCATTTTGTGGGTTGTCTTTTTATTTGTTGATGATTTCCTTTGCTGTACAAAAACTTTGTAGTTTGATGTAGTCCCATTCTTTATACTTTCTTTTGGTTCCCTTACATGGGGAGATATATCTGATAAAAAGTTTCTTTGATCAGTGTCTGAGATTTTGATGCCTATGATTTCTTCTAAGATTTTTTATGGTTTGGGGTCTAACATTTAAGCCTTTGATCCATTTTTAATTTATTCTTGTGTGTGGTGTAAGAAGGTCATCTAGTTTGATTTTTCTGCACATAGCTGTCCAATTTTCCCACCACCGTTTATTAAATAAACTATCTTTAACCCATTGTATGTACTTGCTTCCTCTATCGAATATTAATTCACTATAAAGGCATGAGTTTATTTCTGGGCTCTCTATTTTGTTCCATTGATCTATGTGTCTGTTTTTATGCCAGTACCATGCTGTTTTGATTACTATGGCCTTAAAGTCTAGTATCATATTAGGTAGCATGATTCCTCCAACTTTGTCCTTTTTTAGGACCACTGTTGCTATGTGGGGCCTTTCGTGGTTCCATATAAATTTTTGAAATATTTGTTCTAGTTCTGTGAAATATGTCATTTGAATATTGATAAGAATTGCATTGAACCCATAGATTGTTTTGGGTAACATGAGTATTTTAATGATGTTAATTCTTCCTATCCATGAACATGGTATGTGCTTCCATTTATTTGTATCTTTTTCAGTTTCTTTTCAGTATCATAATTTCCTGAGTACAGGTCTTTTACATCTTTGGTTAGGGTTATTCCTAAGTATTTTATTCTTTTTGTAGCAATTGTGAATGGGATTGTTTTCCTAATTTCCCTTTCTGTTAGTTCATTATTGGCATATAAAAATGCAATTGATTTCTGAATATTCTGTATCCTGCTACTTTTCTGAATTCATTGATCAGTTCTAATAGTTTCTTGGTGGAATCTTTGGGGTTCTCCATGTATAGTACCATGTCATTTGCAAATAATGACAGTTTTACTTCTTCCTTTTCAACTTGGATGCCTTTTGTTTCTTCTTCTTGTCTAATTGCTGTGGCTAGGACTTCCAGTACTATGTTGAATAAGAGAGGTGAAAGTGGACATCTCTGTCTGTTCCTGATTTTAAGGGGAACAATTGTAATTTTTGCCCATTAAGTATGATGCTGGCAGTGGGTTTGTCATATATGGCCTTTATTATGTTTATATATGTTCCCTCTAATCCCACTTTGCTGAGATTTTTTTATCATAAATGAGTGCTATACCTTATCAAATGCTTTCTCTGCATCTAGTGATAGGATCATATGTTTTTTATCCTTCATTTTGTTTATATGGTGAATCACATTTATAGATTTGCAAATGTACCAACCTTGCTTCCCCAGAATAAATCGCACTTGATCATGGTGTATGACTCTTTTTGATGTATTGCTCTATTTGGTTTGCTAGTATTTTGTTAAGGATTTTAACACCTATGTTCATCAGGAATGTTGGCCTATAATTTTCTTTCTTTGTAGTGTCTTTATCTGCTTTTGGAATTAGGGTAATACTCACCTTGTAAAATGAGTTTGGGAGCCTTCCCTCCTCTTGAATTTTATGAAATAGTTTGAGATGGAGAAGTGTTAATTCTTCTCAGAATGTTTGGTAAAATTCACCTGTGAAGCCTTCTGGTCCAGGGCTTTTTCTTTGTTGGGAACTTTTTGATTACTGCTTCAATTTTACCAGGTCAGTCTGTCTGTTCAGATTTCTGATTCTTCCTGATTTATTTTTGGAAGATTGTATGTTTCTGGGAATTTATCCATTTCCTCTGGGTTGCCCAGTTTCTTGGCATATAGTTGTTCATAATATTTTCTTACAATCTTTTGTATTTCTTTGGTGTCAGTTGTTATTTCTCCTCCTTCATTTCTGGCTTTATTTACTTGGGTCCTTTCTCTTTTTTTCTTGATGAGTCTGGTTAAAGGTTTGTCAGTCTTGTTTATCTTTTCAAAGAACCAGTTCTCGGATCCATTGCTCTTTTGTATCATTTTTTTAAAGACTTTATTTTGCTTATTTCTTCTCTGATCTTTATTATTTCCTTCCTTTTGCTCACTTTAGGCTTTGTTTGTTGTTCCTTTACAAGTTCCTTTAAGTGTAAAGTCAGATTGTTTATTTGAGCTTTTTCTTCTCTTTTTGAGGTAGGCCTGTAATGCTATGAATTGCCCTCTTAGGCTTGCTTTCCCAGTGTCCCACAGATTTTGGATTGTTGTGTCCTCATTTTCATTTGTTTCAAGGTACCTACTGATTTCTTCCTTGATCTCATTGTTGACGCATTCAGTGTTTAATAACATGTTATTTAGCTTCCAAGTCTTTGAGTGTTTTTCAGTGTTCTTGTCATTCATTTCTAGTTTAATAGCATTGTGGTCAGAGAAGGTCCTTGATAGGATTTCAGTCTTCTTAAATTTATTGAGACTTGTCATAACATTGGTCTATCCTAGAAAATGTTCCATGTGCACTTGAAAAGTATGTATATTCTTCTGCTTTGTGGTGAAATGCTCTGAAGATATCAGTTAAATCCATTTGATCTAGTGTCTCACTTAAAGCTGCTGTCTCCTTGTTGATTTCCTGTCTGGAAGATCTGTCCATTGAAGTCAAAAGGGATGTTAAAATCCCCAGCTATGACTGTATTTCTGTTGATCTCTCCCTTTATGACCGTCAAGATTTACCTCACAAATTTAGGTGCTCCTATGTTGGATGCACAAATGTTTATTAGGGTTATAGCCTCTTGTTGGGTTCTTCCCTGTATCATTATGTAATATCCTTCTTTGTCTCTTACTATAGCTTTTGTTTTATGGTCTATTTTGTCAGATGTAAGTACTGCTACCCCAGCTTTTTTTTTCTTTTCCATTAGCATGAAATATCTTTTTCCATCCTTTTACTTTTAGTCTGTGTGTATCTTTTGATCTTAGATGGATTTCTTGGAGGCAGCATATATATGGGGCTTATTTTTTTATGCATTCATCTACCCTCCATCTTTTGGTTGCAGCATTTAAGCCATTCACATTTAAGGTTATTATCGTTAGATATATATTTAGTGCCATTTTTATTGTTAGACTATTTTCCTCTATTGTTTCTTCTCCTCCTTCTCCCTCCTCTCCTTCCTTCCTTCCTTCCTTCCTTCCTTCCTTCCTTCCTTCCTTCCTTCCTTCCTTCCTTCCTTCCTTCCTTCCTTCCTCTCCTCCTTCTCCTCCTCCTCCTCCTTTTTCTTAAAGCAAGCTCTTTAACATTTGTTGCAGTACTGGTTTTGTGTTAACAAACTTCTTTAGTTTTTTGGGGGGGGAGGGGTCTGGAAAGCTCCTTATTTCTCCTTTGATTTTAAATGATAGCTTTGCTGGTTAAAGTAGCCTTGGTAGTAGGTCTTTGCTTTTAACCACCTTTAATATTTCACCCCACTCCCTTCTGGCCTGAAATGTTTCTGTTGAGAAATCAGATAACAGTCTAATTGGTGCTCCCTTTTATGTAACTACCTGCTTTTGCCTCGTGGTTTTTAGGATCCTCTCCTTGTCTTTAAGACTTGTCATTTCAGTTATGATGGGTCTTGGTGTAGGGCTCTTTGGGTCCAACTTGTTTGGGACCTTCTAAGCTTCCTGGCCTTTTTCCTTTACCAAATTAGGGAAGTTGTCAGTCACGATTTCTTTAAACAGGTTCTCAATCTCTTGCTTGCTCTCTTCTCCTTGTGATATTCCCATGATGTGGATGTTGTTACACTTCATGTTGTCCAAAATATTCCTTAAGCTCTCCTCATTTAAAATTCTTTTTTTCTTCTCTGCCTGTTTTTTTTTACCACGCCTTTCTAATCACTGATTCTATCCTCTTCTTCATTTAACCTACTGTTTATTCCTTCCAGTGCATTATTTATTTCAGATATTGTATTCTTTATTTCTGGCTGGTCCTTTTTAATGATTTGTATGTCTTTTTTTTTATTCCGTTGTTTATCTTTATAATCATTACTCTATACTCTCTATCTGATAAATTGCTTACCTCCATTTCATCTACTTCTCCTTCTGGAGAATCCCCTTGTTCTTTCATTTGGGGTCTGTTTCTTTGTCTTCCTGTTTTTGCTGCTTCTCTGTATTTTCTGCCTTAGTTGTTAAACTAATCAATGATATAGCCTCAAGCTATAATCAGTAGCTCAAACACCACAGGATGGGGCAAAGTAATACCTGTTGGTAAGGCTATTGCTTCCCCAAAGGCTAATGCTATTTGGAGAGGAGTGCTCTGAGAAAGGTGGCTTCTGCAGTGTGGGGAATGGCTCAGCACAGGGATCCTGGTGGCTGTTTCTTCAGTCTCTTCCCTGAGCCACTAACCCCTGACTCTCCTTAAATGTCCTAGTCTACTCTGCCCTCTCTCTGCCAGAGCCCAGGATAAGTGGCTGTAAACAGAATTTTGTGGGTTGGCCCCGTAAGAGGCTCTCTGTGTATCCAGCCATCTCTCCCTGGCAGAGAGAAACTGTGCTGCTTTTCAGAGCTGGTTGTTATGTGGTTTTCTTTCTGGCTCTGGTACTGTAGGCCAGGGAGCCCAGCTTGGGATTTAGACCCACACTTCTCAGAAGGAACACTCTGGTCACTGAAATATTCCTCCAGAACTTCACCTGCCACTTCTTAGAGCCCAGCAACCCCTCTCATGCATCCTCCACATTATCTACCAGTCTCTGTGGTGTAGTGGTTTCTTTTATCTGTCCATGGTTATAAAGCTTCTCTCCAGCTAGTGTTCAGTTGGTTATTCAGGATGATTTCTCTACAAGTTAGTTGTAATTCCAGATTGGTCCTGGGAGGAGGTTAATGTAGCTTCCACTTACTTTTCTACCACATTGGATCTCCAGCATATTTTCTCAATATCCAGTAGTTTAAGAAGGCTTCTATATTAGAAGTTGTGTGTGTGGTGTGTGTGTGTGAGAGAGAGAGAGAAAGAGAGAGAGAGAGTAGATTGGTGGGCAAAGCAGGAGGGTGGAGTTGGGTTTAGATAAGACCACCAGAAGATTTAACAAAAAGATGTTGAATAATTTTGGAGTAGTTTTTGTCTTTCCCAGTGTTACATGCCTATCTTAACTTGCATTTTTTTACAAAAAGTTGTTTCCTCTGTTGTCACTCTTTGGGAGTGATCACAGCAGTCAGCAATGGTGACCTCATGATCTACAGACTCTGAAAGCCACTTGCTTTTTATTTGAATAGATGCATCTGTCTTTTATCCATTATTTTAAACTAAATCTTTGTCAAATGAATAGTATAACCTGTAGAATTTTTCTGTGATTTTAAATATCAAATATCAAATGATATTATTTAATGTGTTGTGTTTCAAACCTACAACAATGTAGCAACACAGATGGTATTAAATAAATGCTTGCGGATCAACCTACAAATGACCCTTTTGACGCATTAATTCTCCATTGAAGACTGCAGAGCTTTGTGGTGTGCAGCAGGTCGGCCAGCCACCATTGGCACGGAGCTGGCAGAGGACACCTCCCCCTGCCTCACTGCTGAGTGGGGCCTGATACAGAGCAGGCACTTGATAAAAATCTGTCAAAGAATAAATGTGCCCCTGTGTAGTAGTTTTAATGAGGAACTGCTTGCTTGAAGCTAACAGCCTCTGTTACCAGGGATAACCTTGATGTAGTTTTTAAAAATAACCAATTAAAATCTCAGAGTAGTTGCAGTTTCTTCTGAAAATGAGACACTTGTCACAGACACAGATAACAGTATGGTGGTTACAAGAGGGAAAGGGAAGTGGGGGAGGTAGAAGAGGCTAAACGGGATAAATTGTGATGAAGGAAGACTTGACTTGAGGTGATGAACACACAATACAATATACACAATACAATATGTTATAGAATTGTATACCTGGAACCTATTCAATTTTACTAACCAATGTCACCCCAGTAAATTTGATTTAAAAAGTGAAAATGGGACACTTGGATCAGCTGACTTCTAAATCCCTTCCCGACTGACAACAGACCATGTTGTTACTGTTTCTGCTCTACTTTGCCTAACTCCAAAACCACTTGATTAAATTTGTACTCATCAAGGGATAGAAAACCTTGCCATTCCTCTTACACAGTACTGCATACTGGAGAATTAGCTTTTTGTCCTTTGGTAATTAAATAAGTTCTTTATGTGCTTAGAATTAAACAGAATACAAAATGAACAGATTAAATTTTTTTCCTCTAACTCATATTTATTTCTAGATCTTGGTGCCCAGACCGTACAGTTTTTCAAGCAAGAAAATATATTGCAGATTCTTTGGAGGAGAAGTACACAGAACCAGTTATCTTAAATCTGGAGAAAACTTGGGAAGAAAGTGATACACGAACACCTCTGATATGTTTTCTGTCCATGGGATCTGATCCCACAATTCAAATTGATGCATTGGCCAAGAAACTGAAGCTGGGTATGATCAGCAATCTGTGACATTTAACAAAACCTCCACATTTTCCCCTTTTACCTTTCATAACTTTATAACTGTTTGGAAATATATCAGTGAAACTGAGTTAGAAAAAATATTAAACTACTTCTTCTTTCCTCCCTTTTCAGATGTAGAGTAAGGTTGGGAAAGAGATATCTTTGTGCAGAGAGGAACAAACTTATCTACCATACATCTGTTTTTTTAAGTTATAAGCAGATGACCATACTACATGGATAATAGATTAGCAATAATGAGCATAAAAGAGCAAATTTTATTGTCATGTCTATATAAAATAACAACAAAGTCTATTTTGTCACAAATTTTAAAAAGCTATAACCATTGTAATACATAGTAATTGAGGATTCATTTATTCATGTTTTCATTCAGTAATCATTGAGTTCAGGCAGTGTGATAGATTCAGGGAGTACAGAGATGAATACGATATAGCTTGGAAAGACACACATGTAAACACTTAATTGAAACCCATGTGATGGCTACTGTAACAGAGTTACATAGACATATCTGATCATAAGATCCAGAGCTACGCAGACTGCATGGGATACAGAGATTACATTGATGATATTTTGGGAAGGATCTAAAAAAATAGATAAAATTTCATTAGGCAGGGATTGTGGGAAATAGAAGGACAGTTATTCCAGGGGGAGGAGACAGCAAGGAGTTAGAAACACCTAAGCTGTGAGAGCAGTGAGTGAGTCAGCAGAACTAAAGGACAGGGATCTGCATAAGGCAAAGCCTATCTTGATAGCATTGAGTCATCATCCTCCCACAGGAGGGCTGTTTATCTGCTCTTCATCCTCTGAAAACCTGAATGTTGTTGGAATTGCCATTTGGGATCTTTCAGAGTCAGATCTCTATAACTGTAACTTGCTAGGTTAATTCATTCATGTCTTTATAAAGTTAATAAAGTGATTGATTGTGAATCACTAACTCTACTCTATGAAATAAAGCTTACATTGCGCTTATTACGTAGTTAATATAAACACGATACAGAATCAGTGCAGTCATCTCTAGTGTTCACCATATGTCCCTCTGCACTAAGAAGTTACTGTAAATCGTTAGCTTATGGCAGCATGGTCTTTGCTCTGTTCATTGTCACCACACCCTTCTATATTCTACATGGACCCATGTTTAAATGGTTCTTTTCGCAATCACTCGTAGTTAACCACCTTTAAAATGGGCTGTTTTGCTCTGGTATTTACTGCAGTGTGCCAGTCATCTGCACTGGTCTAGGAGTGGTCCCTCTCTCACAGCCTTGTAGCTTGCGAATCTTTCTCAGATCTGGTCTTCTATGGGTCTTTGTCCAGCTGCTTCTGTGCTCCATTTTGCTCTGCATATTGGTTTCTTTATTTGTACCTTGCCACAGCTAATCTTCATGTGAGAGAATTCATGACCTCTGGTGGCTTGTGGACTGACATGTTTAGTAAATTCAGTACTCCCAGGGAAATTCCCCTTACTCTCTTAATCTCAAGTCCAAATAGCCAGGGAAGAAATTCATTGGTTTTGCTTTGGTGATGTGCTCCTTTTTTGGCCAATCAGTGAACTGTTGCTGTGGAGATAGGTTCATAGCAGTAATTACATATATGGAACTAGAGTAGTAGTGAGCATTTCTTAGAAAGGGATACTGTTCCTAGAAGAAGAACACATTCAAGTAGAGTTACCAATTCAAATATGCTGCTGTCTAGGACCAGAGTTTAAAATAGAATTAAAAAATTCAAGATCTTCTTTGGGAGAAATTTTAACTAGGATGTTAAATAAATATATAAGGCCTGAATTGTATCACCTTTAGTGTTATTGCATGTTATCATACTGCTTTGCTTGGCAATTTGGTGATTTCCATGTCCATTGCTCTTACTTTGTTTTTCCAACAATCGTTCAGGTTTCTATTAGATACTTTGTTAGGAGACTAAAACAAAGTAGATTTGATTTTGATACTGAAGGACTCAATGAAGTATAAAAAACTATTTGCTAAATCATTTTTAGGACTGTTAGGAAGTCCATGCTACTCACTGCTTTGAGTTAAAAATTCCCAAAATAGCTGTGAAAATGAAACTATTATATAGTCAGAACACCACAATCTATTTTTAACTAGAAATATTTCATTTGGATAATTGGATAACAAATAGTCATAGAATGCTCAAGGTAAATAGGGGTAAATAAGAATCTGGAAATCTTAAAATCCAGCTACATACCTTATTTTACAGCTGGGGAAACTAAGGTCATGGTGTAAAGCCAGAGAGCCAGGTAGCGATAGATCTGATTCAGGACTTGCTGGGCAACACCACTTCAGTGCTGTCTTCCTTTACTCCTTCTCACTGCCTTTATTGGATGAATTAACCAGTTACCTGGCAGCATCTTGAAGGATGGGACCAAATGAGGTAAGTTTTTGTAGTAAAGAGGAGAAGGAAAACTCACAGTGGATACTGCCCGGTGCCTGTCAAGCTCTACAGTGAGAGATTTGGAGGAGATTAATTCTGCACAAAAGCATTGGGTGCCTGTGCAAGAGGTAGAAACCACATGGATTTAGCATGAAAACTCTACTAAGGGCAGAGTTTAAAATCTCATTAAAATTGACAAATGTGTAGAAAACACAAATTTACAAAATTTCCTCAGGAAAGGTAGAAAAATCTGAACAGACTAATAATCAAAATGAGAAAAATTAGAAGTTTTGAAATTATTACCTCAGCAAAGGCTCTGAGTTTGGATGATATTTTTTGGTAAGTCCTTCAGAACTTTCACATGCTGTATTCCATTCTAGAACATAGAAAAATAAGATACATTTTCCTCTTTATTTTAAGGGAATAGCATTATTCTGATATCAAAAACCGACCAAGCTAGTAACTGCATAAAAGAAAGAAAACCACAGATTGACCAAATTATCAATATAAATATAAGGATCTTAGCTAAAATGCATGCAAGAAGAATTCAGTGTAACATTACAAAAAACAACATGCAAAGAATAATAATATGTCTCGACCAAGTAGAAATGCATAGTTGAATTAAGAAAGATATGATAATATAAAATCTTACCACAACAATAAGTGAAAGACTTTCCCTTATGTTATCATATTATTGCCTTGAAAGATGCTAAAAAAGCATTTTGTAAAAATTTAATATTTGTATTTGGCTGTTAAAAAGTATAGAAAAATATTTTGTTAATGTGATAATGAAGATGAACTTCAAATATCAACATCATACTCACTGATGAATGACTAGAGCATGAACATTAAAGTCAGGAAGGAAGATAAAGATGTCTGCTATCACCACTGTTATTTAGCATTGTTGTGGGAGATGTAGCAAATGTTTTGTAAAAATAATAAATAAAAGATATAACTATGGGAAAGTAGGGGCAAAAATCATTGTTATTCTCTTGACTGTGTAATTGTCTAAAAAAAAATGAATCAACTGAAAAACTATTACACTTAACAGGATAGTTCAGTGAGGTGGCTGGCCACAAAATACATATGTTAAAAAATCAATGGAGCATCTTGTAAAATAAAATGTAAAAATCCCATTCACTATAGCAATAAAAGTAAAACTGAGAAATAATTTTTAAAATAGCCATTAAAAGAAAACTATAAAACTTTCTTACAAGACATAAAAGTAGGATAAAATAGTGGAGAGTTGAATCACATTCCCAGTATAAAGATTCAATATTATAAAGATGTCAATAGTCTCTAAATTAATCTATAAATTGAATTCAAGTCTAATTGAAATCGCAACAATATTTTTTTCTAATGGTATAAGAGAGGGATCTTAGATCATTTAGAACAATAAATGGACAAGAATAGCCAAGAAGGCTTGAAAGGGAAAAAGAGTAATGGGGAGTGAATGCCATCAGGTTTTTAAAACTTTATCAAGTTGAGATAATTTAATCAGTGTGGGGATGGCTCAGAGTAGATAAAACAGATCAACATAGCAAAATAAAAGGCCCCAAATTAGATTCTAGTATATATAACAGCTTAGTCTATGATAAGATTCACATTTCAAATGAGTGAGGGAAAATGAATTAAATAAACAATGTCGGGGTAGCAGGTTCCCTTTAAAAAAAAATGTTTTACCTCACATTAAACTCCAAAGTAAAATTTTACATTGATTAAGTTTTTATATGGTTTAAATTAAGCTATAAAAATAAAAAAAATATTGAATAGTTTGATAGTTTGAACTGCCTCAAGTTCTACCTCAGAAAATGGACAAACACGTGAACAAAAACAAAACAGACAAAAACACTGCAAGCCTGACATCCTAAAAGAATAAAAAAACAATTACATCTTTCCTGAAGCATCTGTAAAACACCATGAAGGTTTCTTATCGAAATACATAGCAAAATGTAAAAAGCCTCTTTCTCTCTGAGTACTCCAGTGTCTGAGATTCCCGTGATCATAATACCAGAGTCCAAAACCTGAGACAAGATAGACAATTTGGATAAAGTTTTAAGGCTTCTTTCTGTATGCCGGAAGTACCGCAAGTTAAAGTGCAGCTGAGGGTAAAAGCTAGGTTAGGAATTTCAGCGTTCCATTGCATCTGGGGACACCGGCAGTCCTCCTCCATATACGTTACAGAACCTCTTTAAAATGGTTTATATGCTTTGTCCCAGGCATCCTACACGTAAGAATTTCTCCTAAGAAGAAAACAAATGAATCAACTGAAAAACTATTAGACCAAAAAGGAATAAGAAATAAGTTGAAATAATACTGAGAGATACACATCAAGATTTATAAGCAAGGATGTTTAATCTAATGTTATTTATAATATTAAAATTGGTAATGTCTTAAATATACAAAATGGTCATAGCTGAATGAGCAGCATAAAGGAACACTGTATCACCTTTAAAAACTTCTTTCCAATAATATCTAATGGCAGTAAAATACTCACAATATACTGTTAAGAAGTAGAGACATAAAAGAACATGTAAGTTATTTTATAGGTAAGTTATTTTATATGTATATATGTAATGTGTGATATGTATGTATTTAATACACACATACATAGATTAGTGTACAATTCCTTATTCCAAAACCTTGGGCCCAGATATGTTTCAGAAATAAAAAATTTTCCAGCTTTTAGTGTTCCACATATTCTATAATACTCTGCAGAGAAGAGTATTAATATTCATAAAGATGGTGATCAATAAAAGACGATAAATAGCCTCATGTCCTTTCCGGTCAGCTTTTGCCACTACAATAACTTTATGGCAAAATTTACAGTTTTTAGAGTGTTTTGAATTTTGAAATGAAGGTAAGGGATTGTGGACTGTGCATATTAAAAAAGATAAGAATGAAGGTCTCCAGGGAAGGATATTGGCGGTTTTAATTTTTTTCTGTATACTTTCCTGTATTTTCCAAAGGCTCTCACTATGAATATATATTGCTTATTTAGAAATAAAATTTTTTTTAAAGAAAAGGAAAGGGACATAAGCCTAATTTTGGAAAGAAATGGAAAGGCAGTTGAAATTTACTAAAATCTCTCAAATTCAAGTCACCCAAAAATAACAACGCTCCCCGCAGAACCCTCTGCTCCGTTGTCTCTGAGAGTCCCCCTTGTGGTGTCAGTTTGGTTGGTCTTTTGGAAGAAGACACTTTTGGCTTATTGATTCCCTGGGGTTTTTCTAGTGAGTGCGGGGGTCCGAGGGGGTGATGAGGAGTGACTGTCAATGAGTATGGGGCTTCTCCCATCCAAGTACTAACCAGGCCCGACCCTGCTTAGCTTCCGAGATCAGACGAGATCGGGCGCGTTCAGGGTGGTATGGCCGTAGACGAGTATGGGGCTTCTTTTGGGGCTGATGAAAATGTTCTGAGATTAGATAATAATGTTGATTCTACAACTTTATGAGTATACTGAAAACATAATTCAAATTGCATACTTTAATATGTGAATTATGTATCAATTTTACAAATTTAATAAAATAACTGTTGAGCATCTACTGAGGGCCATACACTGTCCAGGTGCTGATCTAAGCCCCTTTTCTCCTGGAGCTGGCATTCTAGTGGGGGGGCAAAGCAGACAATAACTGATAAGCAAGCGATTATATACTATGCTAAGAAAACTATATAATATGCAAAGAAAGAAGCAGGGTAAGGGGAAGAGCAATGGGGGTGGGTGTGCTATTTTAGATGGGATGGGGAAGGAAGGCCCGCCTGACAGGGCGGGGCAGACCCAACATGTGAAGCAAGTGAGTCAGTGCCCCTGACAAAGAAACACGTCTCAGCCAGATGTGTCAGGCTAGTGCAGTGCGAGAAAAGTGAATGGAAGGGGAGAGTGGTGAGATAAGAAAAAGGGTGTGTGTGTGTGTGTGTGTGTGTGTGTGTGTGTGTGTGGAGTGTGGCTGCAATGGGGGTCGATTGTGTAGGATCTTAGAGGCTGTAGGTAACAACTTCAGATGGGGTTTTGGATTTTGCCCTGAATGAAATGGGAAGGCACCAGGTGGTTCTGAGCAGGGAATGGACATAATCTGATTTAGGGTTTGACAGAATCCTCCTGTAGGCAGCAGGAAGAAAAGCCAGTAAGGGATAACTGGGAGTGAGGCCCCCAGTTAGGATGCTATTGCAAAAATCCGGGCAAAAGGTGATGGCCACTTCAACCAGGGGAATAAAAGTAGAGAAGTGGAGAAGTGGTCAGATTCTGTCTCTAAGTCTCCTCTCGACCCTAAACCTGAAGATCAATATGAGAAACTCAGGCCACCTGAACAAAAAAGAGTTCTTTTTAGAAGGTGTATTTCACAAGAGTTGGAAGGAGAGGAGATAGACTGTGGCTCACACTCACATGTTAATACTTTTTGTCCGTTATCAGCCTTTGCCCGCTAGCCCACAGGGCCTTTGTGTGTTTTTTCAACATAAGGAGTGTTCAGTATCTCATGGTAGCATCCGGAGGCTCCTCCCATTCAAGGCCCACTTCCTTCTCCTTTTATAGGTTGTGTGGGTTTTTCTCAGGTGCCTTTGGGATCAGTGCCTTGTTCCACTTGAGCAGGAGAGACCATGAGCCTTGGTGGGGGCTGTCCAGCTTTGTTCAGTAGCCTTGGCCTATTGCAATTTCTCATTCTCCAACCAGTGTTCTCTCAGGAAACTCATTGCAGAGTTTCCTCCTGGGGCCCTAAATCCCTCCTGTTGCGCCTGCAAATCCTAATGGATTCTCTGGCCATTAATTACACAGTCCCATTTAAATGGCGTATCCTGAAAACTTCTCCTCTGGTTCCCTCCCCATCCTTTGAATTTCTCCAGCCCCTTGTAACCTCATTGTTTGCCCAACCACAGCAGCCCATTTTTCTGAGGACTCAGACTCACCCAGCAGAGCAGGGCAAAAGCACATGCTGCTTCATGACGTCTCTGCTGACCTCCTTTCCCTGTACCGAGATCATGCCTCTCAAACTCAAGAAAATCCAGGTCCACAAAGGCGTGCTTAAAAGTTAATTTCCAATTCAAGTTTCACAAGCATGTTTCATAGATTTGTTCAACTTAGTGAATTCAAATGGCAGGACACTAATGTGGTTCTCTGCCTGGGACCTCAAATGTATTTATGAGCCTAAGTGGTATATTCTCCTCTGAATTATAATCACACTTCTAATCTCCGAGTGACCTCCACTTTCTCTTCACTCTCGCTCTTGCGGTGGCAATTTAATCTGAGGAGCAGTTGTCCTTGAAGGTGGCCCTCATTGGGCTGAGCTACCTCAGAAAATGGACAAACATGCAAACAAAAACAAAACAGACAAAATCACTGCAAGCCTGACATCCTAAAAGAATAAAAAAAAAATTACATCTTTCCTGAAGCATCTGTAAAACACCATGAAGGTTTCTTATCAAAATACATAGCAAAATGTAAAAATCCTCTTTCTCTCTGAGTATCTGTGATAATATTAGAGCTGCCTCTCCCACCATCGGTCTTTCTTCTTGTTACCCCTAAAGACCCCACAAACACTCTTAAGAGCTCAAGTTTATGCCTTTTGTCTTGTTCTCCTTGCCCTTCCCTTTACTGGTGGCTCCTCCAGTTTCTGCTCCACTAATTTCTCTCATCAACAGAACCCAAGGCCAGACCTGTTTGAATAATAACAGCTCCTTCTTAGAGGGAGGGAGGCCATGACCATTCAGAAATTAATGTTTTGGCCCAGTCCTGTTATAAAATTTATGTTTTAACATAATGAACCTTCTATGTTACAGAATGCAGAACTATCTCAATGGGGCAAGGACAAGAAGTACATGCTCGAAAGCTCATTCAGATGTCAATGCAGCAGGTATGGAGCAAGGGACAAACACTTCTAATGCAACATTCTCACTCTTGTCCCTGTGGCTGTCAGGCCTGCCCAGGACCGCCACAGTGACGGGGCAGCGCTCTGCCTGTGATGCTCAGGCATTCTTCCTACTTTTGTTTCTGTATATGTATAGTCAACCTTTGATTACCTGTGAATTTAAAATCTCAAGCTAGTTTGCTTCTGACATCCCCACAAAAACCTTGTTTCATTTTCTATAGTATATGCTCCATTTTATGCTCATTTAAATTTTTATTTATTTATTTAATTTTAGAGGGAGGGGAAGGGGGGAAGAAAGAGGGGGAAAGAGAAACATCAGTGTGAGAGAGGAACATCGATAGGTTGCCGCTAATACACACCTCAACTGGGAACCAAACCTGCAACCTAGGCATGTGCTCTGACCGGGAATTGAACCGGCTACCTTTCACTTTGTGGGACAATGCCCAACCAACTGAGCTGCACTGGTCAGGGCATGTTTTCAATAATTTTTTAAACAATTTATCATACACACTTTCTAGTTCCTAAGGATGTAGCTCTTTGCAGTCTTAGAATTTCATGATCAATATTAATAGATAGTGCTAAGGAAGTGACATATTGAGACAGTTAAATTTCAATTTTTGGTTAAAATGATACTTTAATTTTTCATTAATGGATAGTTTTGGTCAAACAAGATATATTTGAGAATGTTATGTTTAAATATTGAAAATGGTTTTTATTGGAAATTGCACACTGGATTGATTGTGATTGTTCCGTCACACCTAATAAATACACAGGACATTAATTTTGTAGAAATGCTTGGTAGATAGCAATTTCAGCTGTAATAAGAGATTGAACCATTTATGAAAATAAAATAAGATCTTGGTTTATTTTTAAGCTTTTTATCTCATAATGTTCGTAGAAACTTTGGTGCAGTTTTCCCTGGGAATTAATGACTAGAGAGTGTTAATGGGCCAAAACTCTGCATCAGATTTTCTCACTAGTCATTATTCTCAGGTGTCCTAAGCCCCAATTTTTATCACTTAATCAAATTCAATAATATATTATATTTTAATTTATATTTATCAGAGGGTTTACATAAAATTATTTTTATTCTGATCAAATGATTCACTCTCTTGAGTGACTTGACAGTTGAACTTTGGGCCCTAAATAATTTCTTTAGTTTTCACAAGTGAGGAACTTTTTAGAAAGTGCATTTACATTCACCTTCTTTGGAATACTAGTTTTTACAACTTTTATGTTCTGTTTCTCAAGGTGGGATAAGTTCTGATAATAACGGCATTATTGGGGGGAAAATGACCAAGTGTAGCACCATTGCCACTTGGGGACACCAGAGTAGGACAAAGCTGACACTGTAGAATGCAGAGCGGGGAACCAGAAGTTAACTGGGTCCATGAAGACACAAACTACCTGTGAAGTCCACCCTCCCTTGGACATCCCAGTTGTCTACACCAAAACGAACTCTTTGCTGTTGAAGCCAATCTGTGTTGTATTTTCTCTTACATTAGAAAGCATAATACACAAACCTTACCATATCTTTATTGTGTTCAATATTTTGTAGCTGTATTTTATCTGATCTTGTTATATACGGGTAGCAAAGATTTGTCTGGTTAGTAAACTATTTTCTCAGACGACAGTGATGGTTATGTGAGTTATATTGTTAAAGATAGTGCTTAACAAGTTGTGTGCTTTCAGAAATTATGGGAAGAGTGATGACAAAAAATTAGATTCAATATTTATGGTAGCAGATGTCACACAATGTACTGAGTCCAGCTTTCATGAGGGAATGTGTGCCTCTCTTTGTAACTATAGTTTGGGGCTAAGTCAGTTCTGATTTACTGTAAGCAAAACAAGTTAAGTCACAAATTCCAAAATCCCCATTCCCACCATTAGATGGTGCACACACTGTACTTATACAAATTTGACTGTAGTTTTAATTTCTGTTCCCTTCTGGGTGGCAGAATACAATCACTTTGAGCCCACTTGATTCCAAGAAAACAGCTTTGTCAGTAGCAGAAGAAATGATTGTATTGACATACAGTAATTTTATTAAAAATATAGACTCAAAGGGGTTTTCACAAGCCCTAAGCAAAGGTCTAAAAAGAACTTACTTGTACGTTTTGTTTTTATTAAAATCATAAGCAAAAAAGTTATAAGAAATTAATATGAAATCATTTTGGAATACAGGGAGGCTGGGTATTACTGCAAAATTGTCACCTTGGCCTAGAATTCATGGAAGAATTGTTAGAGACAATAATTACCACCGAAGCGAGTGATGATTCCTTCCGAGTATGGATAACCACCGAGCCCCACGATCGATTTCCAATTACATTGCTTCAGGTTTGTTACTAGAAGATAAGTGTCTTTTCTTTGAGAATTACACAAACAAAGATAGCATATTTGGCATTATTGAAGGATGGAAACACAACTGGGCTTTTCAGTCCAGTAGAGTTGGCACTGCAAAATTGTTTCCTATGATCACCAAGATTATATAGCATGTATTTCCACAGAAGAGTTCTGACACTTGGTACTAATTTATTGGGTTTCAGCTCTGATCAATGTCACAGTTTATGTACCAACATAAGCTTATTGTTGCCTGACATATTGTAATTTCTGTTTTATCCTTTATAATAATTTATAGAAACAAAATAACCATTTGCTTTTTATGACAGACTTCTCTCAAATTCACTAATGAGCCACCCCAAGGCATACGTGCAGGTTTGAAAAGAACATTTGCAGGAATTAATCAAGACCTCCTGGATATCAGTAATTTACCCATGTGGAAGCCAATGCTTTACACTGTGGCATTTCTACACTCCACTGTGCAGGTAACGTCTGCAGCAGTTGCACACTTCGAGGATGCCCATGATGTTGTATGGCCTTTTAGGAAAGCCCTTCTGTGAGGGTGCTCTCTGCACTGTGTCCCCTCACCCTGCCTTTCTCCCCTTCCTGCCACTTTTCCCCACCTGCTAAGAAAATATCTGTTTATGCACTTACCGTTTTTTCCTACCCTTCCCTACCCTGGCCATTAGAGTATCTGCCTCCTGAGGGCAAAGACTTAGTCCTTTTGTAACTGCCGCATCTCCCCATCACAGCAGCAGCTGGGGCATTGCCAGGGCTCCATAAATATTTGTGGAATGAACAAATAGATTATCTAGGTAGGTGCTTGGTTTCTAAAGTGCCTGTGGTAGCCAGGAATGTTATGCGCACCATCTCGTGTAATACCAACAACCACATTTCAAGGTGGGATTATTACTGTTTTTAAAAGGAGGAAATTGAGAATCAAAGAGGTTAAGTTCACTTTGTAGGCAGTCACTTGACTAGGAGTCAAGTCCCACACTGGCTACCTTGGGTGCAGAGTTTGACCCTACTCCCCACTAGTGAGAGTGGTTGTGTTGGGCGGAGGAGCACAGTGGTTTTCTGTCCTTACCAGGTTGTTTGCTATTTGCTTTTACCATACACTTAACTTTGATAATGTTATCGCTACCCAGCAACTTGTCTGTGGAATTTTTTTCATTCATCAGTTCAATTAATATATTCTTTACTTCTGACTGGTTTCTTTTTTATGCTGTTGAGGTTTTCACTAAGTTCACTTATAACTAGTGTTTTGAACTCTGCATCTAGTAGATTCACCAGTAGAGTGGATGAAGCTGAGAATCAAATCAGCAATTTGGAATATAAGGAACCAAAAACAACCTGAACAGCCATTCAGAATAACAACAAGAAAAAAGAATTAAAAAAAAAAAAGGAGGATAGTGTAAGGAGCCTCTGGGACAACTTCAGGCACACCAAAATTTGCATCATACGGGTGCCAGAAGAGGAGAGTGAGCCAGAAATTGAAAACCTATTTGAAAAAATAATGACAGAAAACATCCCTAACCTGGTGAGGAAATAGACACACAAGTTTAGGAAGCACAGAGTCCCAAAGAAGATGACCTCAAAGAGGCCCACAGCAAGACACACCATAGATAAAATACCCAAATCTTAAAGGCAGCAAGAGAAATGAATTAAGTTACCTACAAGGATGCTCCCATAAGACTGTCAGCTGATCTCTCAAAATAAACTTACAGGACAGAAGGGATTGGCAGGAAATATTCAAAGTGATGAATAGCAGGGACCTATAGGCCAAGATTACTCTACCCAACAAAGCAATCATTTAGAATTGAAGGGTAGATAAAGATTTTCCCAGACAAGAATAATCTAAAGGAGTTCATTACCACCAAACCAGTACAATAGGAAATGTTAAAGGATCTTCTTTAAGAAAATCAAAAATATGAACAAAAACCCTGGGTGTTATGGCTCAGTGGATTGTGTGCTGGCCTGCAAACCAAAGGGTCGCAGGTTCAATTCCCAGTCAAGACATACGCCTAGGTTGCCAGCCAGGTCCCCAGTCGCGGGCACGTGAGAGGCAACCGCACATTGATGTTTCTCCCTCTCTCTTTCTCCTTCCCTTCCCCTCTCTCTAAAAATAATAAAGTCTTTTAAAAAATATGAACAATAAAATAGCAATAAATATGTATTTATTAACAATTGAATCTAAAAAACAAAATAAATGAACAAGCAGAACAGAAACAGAATCATAGATACAGAGAATGTGTTGACAGTTGCCAGATATGAAGGAGGTTAGAGGGATGAGCAAAAAAAGTGAAGGATTAAGAATTACAAATTGATTATTACAAAATATTCATGGGGATAGAAAGTAGGGCATAGGGAATATAGTCAATAATAGTGTATTAACTATCTATGGTGTCAGATGGGTGCGAGATTTATTGGGATGATCACTTATCAAATTATGTAATGTCTAATCACTGGCATATACACATGAAACTAATATAATTATGCCAGCCATAATTGAAAATAAAAAATTATTTTAAAAAGTAATTTGATAATTTTATGGCTATCCAGCAACTTGTCTATGGGATTTTTTTTATTCCATTATTGCTTTGTTCTACATTTAAATTTTGTGTTTTGTTTTATATTTGAAAGCTGCATAATGTTCATATACTTGATTTACTCCTCGAATTCACAGAGAGACGAGGAGACTTCTTTAACCACTTTCTGCATTTTCCCTTCCCTGAGGCTTAACCCAGAAGCCATGCATCACCCGCACAGTGTGTGCAGAGCTTCCCCCTTTCCCACCCTGCCCAGAATACCCCGGGCATATTTACCCTCAGGTTCTTTGCCCCTACCGTTTCGCGGTTCCATGCTGTCCAACAGAGAGGGCTGGTGTTTACCGGTCTCCCAACCCTGAGAAAGTTAAAATCAGGTAAAACTCTTTGTGGACAGTTATTTTCAGTAAGTCCCATTGTGGCCTTTGGATTGAAAATTCCTCTAAAGCCTATTTCATGCATTCTTATCTGGGGATTGTTTGTTTTGCTAGACCTTAATCACACTCTAATACAAATGTTGCTTTAGCTTGGTTTTTTATTCCTGATTCACAAATATATTTTATTATTCTGTTCCTACTGGTGATTCATCTCTTCCATTGTGCTTATCATGGAGAGATGATTGGGATATTTTCCATATGGTCAATGTGGCAACCTGTGTTGTTCGTGGACATTACCCAAGTTCTAAACAAAAGAACAACAGGACTGTGGTCCAGTCATGGGATTGAAGTGTGTTTGCACTTAACGTGACTTTTATTTGGGTTCAAACAGAAAAATATCCCCATTGATAAGGCCATGAAGCTAGCAGTGGCATGTCTATGAACAAGGGTTGACTATCTCTTAAAACCTCATGATACTAGTGCTAGAAAGATCACTTCACTGAGTGTGAGGTGACCCTGGCTTTAGTGCTTGCTGTGAAGTCAATTAGCTATGTAAGTGAAGCTGGTCAAGTTACACCCCTCTCAGAGTCTCTGTTTCCCCGTCTGTGCACTTAAAGGCAAGAGGAGGTGATCTTTCAAGATTTTCCC
Source organism: Pteronotus mesoamericanus (assembly GCF_021234165.1). Classification (NCBI taxonomy): domain Eukaryota; kingdom Metazoa; phylum Chordata; class Mammalia; order Chiroptera; family Mormoopidae; genus Pteronotus; species Pteronotus mesoamericanus. The sequence continues at coordinate 8,885,685 of NW_026555085.1, forward strand.
CGTTTCTAAAAATCTGTTATATAGTTCTGTGAATATACAGGGAATGTTGATAACTCAATCATATTTTCCTCTGTTCTTTCTTTTAAATTTCAAAAATGTTTACTGTGATACTATCTAAATACTTTCTTTTTCTTGGTTAGGATAGAGCTAGCTTGAGAGAATAATCCAGAGTTCTTTAGGGCCTTGCAGTCCTGGGCCAGCAGCATCACCTCACCTGGGAGCTTCTAAGAGATGAATCTCAGGCCTCACCCCAGACCTGCTGAATCAGAGTCCACATTGGAATAAAATGCCCAGGTGATTCACATGAACATTACAGCTTGAGATGCAACTGATGTAGGAAAGTCTGTTCTGAATTAGATAGGTTGTGACTTATATTTTTCTAGTGTTGGACATAATAGCCAAGTACCTGATTTGTTAATTGATTCCTCCAAATTAACCCAGATATCCCTTGCTTTATGCAAACATGATGGATATACTTTTATCCTTGCAGAGACTGGAAAAAAGAACAGGAAATTGGTTCTGAAGCTTCTGAGCTGGGAAGAGGTTCATGCCAGAGTCCATTATAAAGTCGAAGGCAGAACCTCGCAGTAAACCCCCACCTGCCCCCCAATGTAGTTTCTTTTACTGAATTGTGGTTTGGCATCATGCCATCACCCCAGGTCTGGTGCAACATTTGTTATGTGGACCCTATTCTTGTTGCAGGGGACAGAATGAGCACCCTTTCTTGAGTAGAAAAGTAGGGGAGGGTGCAGTTTGTTTTGTCTTTGAGGTGGGAGCAGGCTTACCCAGTAGGAGGGGGCCCTGGGTGCCTCCCTGGGGACACACACAGATGCACAGGTCTATTCTGCACTAAGCTCTCTGCTCCTCCAAACTACCCCTGGGTTCCCTCCCTTCCCCTCCAGGAACTTACCAGCCACATAGGCCAGGAAGTTACTGCAATAGAAGCCTCTCACTCTCACTGCTGTTGGGAAAGGTCTCTGCCTTTGCAGCCAGGCCTCCTGCCCTCTCCAGGGGAGACTTTCATTCCCAGCACCCTGGTGCACACCCTGGCTCATTTGGCTGCTACCTGCTGAGAACATTTCTGCATCTTCTTGCAGATGACTTCCAGGGAGGCTTTTCTCTGGCCTCAATATTGTCTCTCTGTGGTTTCCTAGAAACTCCATTAGAGCACCATACTAAGGTTCAGAGTGTTTATCCTCCGGGATTTGAATTTTAAATACATCTTCCTCCAAAGTCTTGGTCTTTTGAAGCTCAACAGTTACATTTGTAATCTCCTTGTGTATTGCTTCTGGGCCTTTTGGCTAAGATCAAGTGTAGTCTCGTTGCAACCCCTCCTGCAGGTCAGAACAACGTTTTCTTTTCTTTTTCCCTATCGATGGTCAATGTCCCACCCTTTGTTTGCACGGTGCATTGGACCTAGCGAACGTCTTAATCAATGGTTCTCAGCCAGTGCCTGGACCCCAGAGTCCCAACAAGGAGGTGGCAGGGTGGGGTGTGCAGTCCTCTGAGATGTTTCCCAAGTGATCCTAATATGCACTGGGAACTGAGAATAATTGCCAAACAGCCACTTCCCTTAAGGGAGGAGTCTTCAGTCATTTTTATGTCCTTTTTGTTGTTTGAGGTTTTTCTTCTCATCACTTGGTTTGCACACATCCAGGACTTTGGGGACGTTTCTATTTGGGACTCTAATTTGAGACTACATTTGGGACTTTTCTAAGGGTTCATATACATCTGTGTGAGGTTTCATGCTAAAGTCATTGATCAGGATCTCTCAGGGCCTGCACTGGCAGTTGCAAATTTGGAAATTGTATCATGGGTTTTAAAAATAATTTAACTATTAAATAAAAATGGCCATATCAACAGGGCCCAGGGGATTCCACTGTTAGTAGTTCTTCATTCAGAAAAGTATTTTCCTTCTCCATTATTTTCTTTCTCAAGTTTGAGCCTTGGCAAACACTCCCTTCAAATTTAATAGCCTACCAGGGGGGAACCTAAAAAAAAACAAGAATTATCTTCTAGAGAGTGGGCCCCTTATAGTACAGGCTTCCCCCAGTAGGTGAGTGTTCTAGGAACCCATCTGTATCCATGTACCAGCTGGCATTATTGTGAGAGGCTGCATTTGGCTTCAGTGAAATTTTTTTTGAAGACTCTTTCAGTGTGTTTGCCCATTTCATGTTGGGTAATTGATGAATACACCTGCCCACACCACACAGTTTTTGACCAGAAATGGCATGACCCCCATTTGCCACCCTCCCTAGTCACCAGATCTCACCCCTGAGCAACTTCTTTTTTTGTTTCCCTGGATGAAAAAAAAATTTGAAGGGAAACATTTTGCCGATGTGGAAGATGTGAAACAAACAAACAAAAATGGCAGAAGCACTAATGGTGCATCAGAATCAAGCAGTTCAAAAGCTGTTTTGAGGAGTGGAAAAAAATGTCTTGATAGGTGTACTGCATCAAATGGAGAGTACTTTGAAGATGACTGAAGTTTAAACATGTAAGAATAAATACACAATTTTTTGTAAGTAAATTCTGGGTTTTGGGGGGTCTTCCTCATATATACAATTCTTGCTTTGGGGAGCTGTAATTCTAAAGTTCTTAGTTTAAACGTCCTCAGTATAATTACAATAATATGATACAGATTCTTTAAAAAATTATTTTACGCTTTCCTCTATTGTGTTTCCCAGTGGTTCTGGCAATTTCTGTTCATTGTTTTTACCTATTAAAAGCTCCCTTACATTGTCTAGTATGGATTGCATTTTTTCATCTATGTTAGTTCCAGGTATTAAATAAATAGGGTGTGGTGCTCCAAGGAGATCCTTGTTTCAAAGATGCAAGTAAAGGGGTTCTGCACTCGGCTGTGAGAGGTGGTATCACTGGGTTGAGGCAGAATTAGAAATAGTTTTGACATCATCAAAATGATGACTCTGTCGAGCAGCCCTTCTTTAGTGTTCTAAGAAGGATTCCAAGTTTTCCATAATGGCCTAGTAATTCTGTGTTTTATATATTCTTTGGAATAAAAGGAGGGATCTGTGTTGGTTAAATTTAGTGAGTAGACTAGTCTTCCAAAAATCATCACTCCAACTTCATAATAGATAGTAACTTCCTCCTGTTGAATCAGGATTTCGCTGTTTATCCTCACATTCAAGTCCGTCTACATTCCATCCCTGAACCATCCCGTGGACGCATATTTCTAGCTGCTCACCAGAGGTCGCCCTCTCCTGCAGCAGAACATTTACCTGTGCCCTCCTCCTGGATGAGTCAGAGCTTTGCCTTCCTGTCTGCTCGTGGCCTTCGCCAAGTCCAGCAGTCTTTTCTTCCCTCTTCAAGGGAGATGAGCTTCTGCTTCATTCTTTAGTTTTATTCTTCCCAGAACTCTCTAATTGAATGGCTTCCTCAGACTTATCACCTGTTAGATTTTGACAACTATACTCACTATTACATTTTCCTTTTCTTGTTTTTAAGTCTTATTTTCTCAGCTAGGTTACAACTTCTTGAAAAATACATTGATTTTAATATTTTTCTATTGTATCATGTAGGACTCATTACATAGCTTCAAAAACATTAATCGGCAATAATTCAATATTCTAAATTCTAGCAGTCTCCTGCTTTTGAGCTTCCAAATGAGTTGTCAAGTCCCAGTGGTTTGTGAGCTACCTCGATAGCATTCTAAGGTGGTTATTCAGAGTTTTTTCTTTATTGACGCTTAGAGAAACCAGTGACTACACAAAAAAAAAAACAAAAAAAAAAACAACCCCAGCAAGACAGTAAAATGGTATTTGTGAATGAAAAGATACCCACCATATTTTTTTCACCTAAGATTAGCTAAACAGTCTATGACTTTAGTGAATCAACCTAAAATGTACATGATTTAAATGAAAATTGATAATAAGTAATGTAAAGTGAGGCAAATCTCAGCATTTTGGCAATTTTCAAAGATCATGTTTTAAGGAGCAAATGAATTATAATTGCTCAGTGCTTATAAATGAGAGTGTTCCGATAGACCCAATTTAAGCTGCTTCAATAATTGGAAGGACAGAATTATTCTTCATTCAGTCTTCTGTCTAAATGAACATTAAATTTTAAAAATTAAGTTAAACATAGGTGAAACTGTTTTAGATTTGATTTTCTTTTTTAAAAAATGAGAAAACATTTGCATTTCACCAGTAAGTGGTTAGCATTCTTCTGTTTGAAGACCTCAAAATAGAAGAAATTCCAGGGACTCAAGGGATAGCGGAATGCATGGTGATATTCCGTAGACCTTCCCAACCTACCCTTGCTACTACAGTGCCCTGGAGAAGGCTCACTTCAACCTCTCTGGGATCCACTCAAGAAATTCAAAACCTTGTGTCAGCCTTGAAATTGACCCCCCAGAGGGTAAGAGAAAAATTGCCTTTCATTCTGATACTTACCAATGATGTTCATTAGACAGCCATGGTCCTTACCTCAAATACAGGTGCAAAAGGGGAGACAAAAATGAGAGACGTTTTTCACTGTCAAGACTCAAAGTCTGGGTATAGGACTAGATAGTCAGCATGAAACAACTAGAAAAATCTTATCAAGGCAACATGAATGCTGAGACCACGAAGCAGAAAGCCGTCAAGAGTAGCTGACACCATTGAGAGCCACCGCTCTGCTTCTTGCCCCTGGGGCTGAACCTCGTCTCTTCTCCCGTCGAGGCCACGCCTCTGCTCCTTCTCTTCTCCCTGATGTTCAAGGTGGAAGATGGTGCTTCACAGCTCCCGAGTGTATTAGTCTCCCCAGTTAAGCTCTGACTAGGGTAGATTGCAATAGCAATTCTGAGCCCAAAGTTCAAATTGCTGGGAGAAGGAATCGGGTTGGCTCTTTTGGGACTGGCTGTCCACCTTTGATGGAGTTAGCTAAGGGACAGGGGTGGGAGTCACACCATACAAATGTCCAATGCTTGACAGCCTAACAACCTAAAGAAGTACAGGTCTAGAAGTAATGGGAGTAGACATTTTTAAAAGTTATGTGTTTGCCCTCAGTCTGATCTCCCTAAGCCAGACATCTGGACCCAAATTAATTTTCATGGTTTACTTAATATTTTAAAAGCGTATCCTGAAAATCAGAAATTAAAACCTTCATGCTTTCTAAATTTCTTCTCTGACCTGTCCATGAACTTGTCCAAACTAAAATTGATTTAGATTTCTTTAAATGGTGGTATTTTTTAGGATTTAAAGCATGAAGCAGCTGCAGAAAGAAGGACTGGACTAGTTTGTGAAAACAGATTGTGTGTGTGTGTGTGTGTGTGTGTGTGTGTGTGTGTGTGTGTGTATTGAGTCGGGGAAGGCAAAAGAGACAATATATTTAGAGGTAGAGAAGTATAACCACATCTTCCCATAGATATATGGGGATTCTGCTCCCTACGTGGGTCCTCACCTCAGGTGGTAGGGTCAAAGGACAAATGCCTAGGAGGTAACCCAAAGAAATCTCTGGAGCTTCCGTAGAGACAGACTGTGTGCTGGGGGCAGGGAAAGCTGATGGTATGGCAAGAGTTGAGCTCATCTGTGTGGTTTGTTAGGTGATCAGGGCCTAAAATTATAAGTTCTTACACAACATACCTTTAAAATGGTCTCCAGGATAGCAAAGCAATTGAAACATTTAACCTGAGACTAGGTTCATTATTATGCATAATTTGGTAATTGGAAACAGCTGATGTTTCATAGGAGCGTACAAATGAGAGCAATGTGAACATTTTAAGACAGATGCATCATGTTTTACAACAGAAATATTCAGTTTTCAGAATCTGAAATGCAAGATTACAAAGTGAAACCAGCAGAGAGTCTAAATGCTTTTGAGTGCTTAAGTTATTCAACTTGAAAAACAAAAATTCAAAACCCTACTTTTAACATTTGAAACTTCCAAGAGTCCAATTTAGAATAAATGAGTTCATTCAGCAGATATTTATTGAGTGCCTATTGCATTTTTTCTTCTTTCTTTTCTTTTTCTTTTTTGCATTGACAATGGAGACAAAGACTCCTCTTTAAACCCAAGAACTCCAATTCAGCAACCATTTGGAGATTTGTTCTTGAGCCATGGAATAATATTTTGAATGGTTGATATACCAGAAAATGTATGCTGTTCTTTTACATCAACCTATTTTCATATCATGCCTTGACGTTACTTACTCTACAGTTTAATAATAATAATAAAGGAATCAGCTACAGAAAACTTTAAAATCTCACTCAATACTTTTCTTTGGTGTTTTTAAGGAGCGCCGCAAATTTGGTCCCTTAGGATGGAATATTCCCTATGAATTCAATTCTGCTGACTTTACAGCCAGTGTTCAGTTTATTCAGAATCACCTTGATGAATGTGATATTAAAAAAGTGAGTGGAATATTTTCTTTTTTCTGTTTTTATTCTTTTTGCTATGTATATTGCTGCCCTTAATCAAGGTTCTGCAGATACTTTCAGTCTGATATGCAGTGGACGTGCTGAGGTTCCCCACCTCCCTGGGAAGGGACCGCTCATTCCAGTCAGCTGTTTACTGGTTCAGCCGTTTCGGCTCACACCCTGCTGCCCACGGGAGTGCATCCGGACTCTCTCTCACACTGGTCTTCCTCCACCCGCTCCTGCACGTGCACTGCAGCCTTCCCCACATCACAACCAAGGGTCAGAGTGCACTTCTGGAGAATGCATACACCTTAAATCAAACTCCTCATTCTTTCTCTCACTCATGCCTCCTTAGAAATGAAAATATATCTCCCAGCCCATGGGGAAGTTCTTTTCCACCTAAAGCCACATCTTAACAGACAGTTAAGCTTATGCAGATAAACAGCAACAATTTCTAAAATAACAGTAACCACTGTATGAGCACTTCACAGTTTTCAGAGTGCTCTCGTAGGCAGCATTTCATTTTTATTTTCAGAACTCTGTGGGGTAGATACAGAAAGCATTATTATTATCTCCATTTTACTGATAGTAGACAAAAGAGAATAAGGGACTTCCTCAAGGCCACAGAACTAAGACTGCAAACCTAGTTGGCCTTCCACGCATTTGTGACAGAGGGCTGGAATCTGTTTCTTCGATGATCCTGAGCAAGTTTCTGAGCCTCTCAGAACCTGTCTCCTCATCTATAAAATGACCATGGTTTCTGTGAAGAATAAATGAGTTAGCCCTCATAAAGCACAGTGTATTATACATAATAAGAGCTCAATAAATACCAGTTTCTTACTTTTTCTTCTCCTAGTAGGTCTTGAAGAAAATTATAGAGATTTTGTATCAGTGGTGATGATAAGCCATGATGAGTTTTTATCTGGACTGATGCAAAATCTAGAATCGAACCATCATTTTTCTTGTATTTACAAAGAGATTATAAATTGACTATGACATTTTGATAAAAAATTACATCACATGGGTTCATGTTCTGTGATTATTTATCATTTTAGTATGTACAAATAACAGTTCTCTTGAAATAGTTTCTTTGAAAGCCCACAAAGCTGAAAAATAAAGTTTCAACCAACAGAAAGTGAAGAAAAATCAAGCATCCTTACTTCTTCTACCTCAAATATACTGAAGTGATTTTAAAATAAAAAACTATTACTAAACAAGCATATTAGAGCATTGATTACTTGATTTTTTTCTTTACTTCACTAAACACAACTTTTTCTTCTTTAACAGCTTGGCATTACTGTAATGAGCATTATAGGTGATTACATCCATGGGGTAAAAATTCATTTTTTCTGCCCTACTTTAAATAATCAGAGAGCAACATATTCATGGATGTTTAGTGCTGTAGATTTTTCTTTAGTGAACAAACCATAGCAGTTCCAGTCGTGTAATAGCAACAGAGTTATTAATATGATGTAGTGAGAATTTTAAATGCAGCCTAGCTAGTGCTTCTTTTTCCAGACCTTTCCTCTAGGAGAGACCTGAAATGTTTAGAACTATTTGTTTGAATTGACAGTGATTAATTCTTTTTTATTTTTAACACAGGGTGTGTCATGGAGTACAGTTCGGTACATGATTGGAGAAGTACAGTATGGAGGCCGAGTGACAGATGACTTTGATAAACGTCTACTTAATTGCTTCGCTAGAGTGAGTTTTGGGGGAAAAAGCATGGAGACGCACTTTATTGCATTTTCCTTTTAAACAAAAATATTTTTTGTAATAGGTAAGCCAGACTTAAGGGGGGAAAAAGTATTAAGCCAAACTGCTGCAAAGAATCAGCCAACAAAACAAAATTAAAACCAAACCAAAACCAAACCAACTAGAATGTGCCTGTGGCCTGTGAGTCTCCTGCACAGACTAGCTGCTCATGCCCAGGGCCTCTCCCCACGCCCCTCCTCCCCAAACTGCTGGACATGATTTCTCTGCCTCCTCCTCTGAAATCGCACAGATTTCAAACCCCAAAATAAGTGATTGGAAAATGAACCATAATTTGAGTTTTCTCAAATTTTGCATTAGGACAGGCAGTTGAAAATTGATGAAGTATTCATTTTTTCCCCCTCTGTGCCTGGTAAAATCCGCATATATCATCACATTGGTAAATATTTTCTAGAGAACATTATTCCTTAGCAATTATGAATGAATAGTATAAATAACTCACCCGACAAAAACTCTTCTTAAAATTTTTGCATGGTGTAGAAGCAATATACATTACCTAAGTGGGAGAAAGTCAGATATGTATGTATTTTATGGTTACTTAAATTCTTTTTTTCGTTTAATTTATTTTCTTTATATTTTCAAATACATTTGTCTCTGCCTTCCCCCCACCACCTTCCCTTGCCACCTCCCCCTCTCCCTCCCTCAATCCTTTGCCTTTGGTTTTGTCCATGAGACCTTGCTACACGTTCCCCGACCCTCCCATTCCCTTCCTTTTCCCCCTTCCCCCGCTCCACCCATCCCTCTTGTCTCTGTTTCTTTTCCTTTTAGTGTTGCTGGTCGTATTTTCCTTGCATCTTTGTATTGTTGGTTAGATTCCACTTATAGGTGAGATCACATGGTATTTGTCTTTCGCCCCCTGGCTTATTTTGCTTAGCATAATGCTCTCCAGTTCCATCCATGCTGTTGTGAAGTTTAGTAGTTCTTTTTTTCTTTCTGCTGCGTAGTATTCCATTGTGTAAATGTACCATAGTTTTTTGATCCAATCATCTCCTGATGGGCATTTAGGTTGCTTCCAACACTCAGCTATTGTAAATTGTGCTGCTATGAACATTGGGGTGCATAGGTTCTTTTGAATTGGCGTTTTGGGATTCTTAGTGTATAGTCCCAGCAGGGGAATCACTGGATCAAAAGGCAGTTCCATTTTCAGCTTTTTGAGGAAATTCCACACTGCTTTCCACAATGGCTGCACCAGTCTGCATTCCCACCAACAGTGTACTAGGGTTCCCTTTTCTCCACAGCCTCGCCAGCACCTGTTGTTTGTTGATCTGTTTATGATGGCCATTCTGACCGGTGTGAGATGATAGATACCTCATGGTGGTTTTGATCTGCATTTCTCTGATGGCTAGTGATGCCGAGCATCCTTTCAAATGTCTCTGGGCTCTCTGTATCTCTTCCTTGGAAAAGCATCTGCCCAGGTTCTTTGCCCATTTTTTTTATTGGATCATTTGTCTTCTTGGAGTGGAGTCGAGTGAGTTCTTTATACATTTTGGAGATCAAACCTCTATCTGATGTATCATTAGCAAATATATTTTCCCATAGGGTTGGCTCCCTTTTCATTTTGCTGATGTTTTCTTTAGCCGTGCAGAAGCTTCTTATTTTGATGAGGTTCCACTTGCTTATTCTTTCCTTTATGTCCCTTGCTTTAAGAGACATATTGGTGAAAAAATTGCTCCGTGGGATATCTGAGAGTTTCCTGCCAATGTTCTCCTCTAGGACTTTTATGGTGTTGCGACTAATATTTAAGTCTTTTATTCATCTTGAATTTATTTTTGTGTATGGTGTCAGCTGATGATCCAATTTCAATTTTTTGCATGTAGCCGTCCCAGTTCTCCCAACACCATTTGTTGAAGAGGCTCTTATTGCTCCATTTTATGCTTCTGCCCCCTTTGTCAAATATTAGATGCCCATAGAGACCTGGGCTTATTTCTGGGCTTTCTGTTCTGTTCCACTGGTCTATGGGTTTGTTCTTGTGCCAGTACCAGATTGTTTTGAGTATAGTGGCTTTGTAGTAGAGTTTGATGTCCGGTATTGTGATCCCTCCTACTTTGTGTTTCTCAAAATTGCTGCAGCTATTCGGGGTCGTTTATGGTTCCATATAAATTTTTGAAATATCTGTTCTATTTCTGTGAAATACTTCATTGGTATCTTAATAGGGATTGCGTTGAATCTATAAATTGCTTTGGGTAATATGGACTTTTTGATGATATCAATTCTTCCAAACCATGAGCACGGTATATGCTTCCATTTATTTGTATCTTCCTTAATTTCTTTCTTCAATGTTGTATAGTTTTCTGCATACAGGTCTTTTACCTCCTTGGTTAAATTTATGTCTAGGGACTTTATTTTTCTTCTTGCTATATTGAATGTTATTTTTTTCTGATTTCTTCTTCTATTTCATTGCTGGTGTACAAAAATGCCTTTGATTTCTGAATATGGACTTTGTGTCCTGCTGTTTTGCCAAATTCACATGTTAGGTTGAGGAGTTTTTATGGTAGAGTCTACAGGGTTTTCTATGTACACTATCATGTCATCTGCAAACAAGGATAGCTTTACTTCCTCCTTTCCTATTTGGATGCCTTTTATTTCTTTTTCTTGTCAGACCGCTATGGCTAGGGCTTCCAATACAATCTTGAAAAGAAGCGATGAAAGTGGACATCCTTGTCGTGTTCCCAATGTTAGTGGGAAAGCTTTCAGTTTTTTCCTGTTTAGTATGATGGTGGCTGTAGGTTTTTCATATATGGCCTTTATTACATTGAGGAATGCCCCAATTATTCCCATTTTGCCGAGTGTTTTGATCATAAATGGGTGCTGTACCTTATCGAATGCTTTTTCTGCATCTATCGAGATGATCATGTGGTTTTTGTCTTTTATTTTATTTATGTGATATATTACATTTATTGACTTGCATATATTGAACCATCCCTGCATCCCTGGGATGAATCCCACTTGATCGTGGTAGATAATCTTTTTAATGTATTGCTGGATGAGGTTTGCCAATATTTTGTTGAGGATTTTAGCATCTATGTTCATCAGCGAAATTGGCCTGTAGTTTTCTTTCTATGTAGGGTCTTTATCTGGTTTTGGGATTAGGGTGATGCTGGCCTCATAAAAAGAGTCTGGGAGTGTTCCCTCCTCTTGGATTTTTTGGAATAGTCTGAGAAGGACAGGGGTTAGCTCTTCCTTAAATGTTTTGTAAAATTCTCCTATGAAACTGTCTGGCCCTGGGCTTTTGTGTGCTGGGAGTTTCTTGATTACTGCTTCAATTTCCCCAGCTGTTATCGGTCTGTTCAGGCTTTCTGCTTCTTCTTCGTTCAGTGTTGGAAGATTATACTTTTCTAGAAAATTCCATTTTATTGAGATTTTCAAATTTCTTGGCATATAATTGTTCATAGTTGTTTTTTACAATCCTTTGTATTTCTGTGGTATCAGTTGTTATTTCTCCTCTTTTGTTTCTGATATTATTAATTTGGGTCCTCTCCCTTTGTTTCTTGATGAGTCTGCTTAAAGGCTTGTCGATTTTATTTATCTTTTCAAAGAACCAGCTTCTGGCTTGGTTGATCCTTTGAATTGTTCTTTTCGTCTCTACATCATTCAGTTCTGCTCTAATCTTGACTATTTCCTTCCTTCTACTTGCTCTGGGATTTATTTGTTGTTGTTTCTCCAGTTCTTGAAGTTGTAGTGGTAGGTCTTTTATTTGAAATGTTCCTATCTTTTTTAGGTAAGCCTGTATTGCTATGAACTTCCCTCTCAGGACCGCCTTTGCTGTGTCCCATAGGTTTTGGACTGTTGTCTGTTCATTTTCATTTGTTTCCAGAAATTTTTTGATTTCTCCTCTTATCTCATTATTGACCCATTCATGGTTTAATAGACTACTGTTCAGTCTCCATGAGTTTGCAAGTTTTTGAAGTTTCTCTTTGAGGTTGATTTCCAGTTTCAAGCCCTTGTGGTCCGAGAAGAAGTTTGGTATTATTTCAATTTTCCTGAATTTACTGAGGCTTGCTTTGTGTCCTATCATGTGGTCTATCTTTGAAAAACTGCCATGAGCATTTGAAAAGAATGTGTATTTTTCTTCTTTGGGATGTAAGGTTCTATATATGTCAGTTAAGTCTATTTGATTCAGTGCATCATTCAGCTCCACAATATCCTTATTGATGTTTTGTTTGGAAGATCTGTCCATTTTTGACAGTGGGGTGTTGAAATCCCCTACTATCAGTGTGTTGCTGTCTATATCTTTTTTGAAGTCATCCAAGATTTTCCTTATAAACTTGGGAGCCCCTCTATTGGGTGCATATAAGTTTACAATGTTTATGTCTTCTTGATAGAGTCTTCCTTTAAGTATTATAAAGTGCCCCTCTGGGTCTCTTTTTATGGCCTTTGTTTTGAAATCTATTTTTTTTGATATAAGTATTGCAAATCCTGCTTTCTTCTCTTGCCAATTTGCTTGGAATATTTTTTTCCATCCCTTTACTTTCAATCTGTGTAGGTCTTTTGCTCTAAGGTGGGTCTCTTGTAGGCAGCATATGTGTGGGTCATGTTTTCTTATCCATTCAGCTATCCTGTGTCTATTGATTGGGGCATTTAGTCCATTTACATTGTTACAGTTATTACTGATAGAAACTTATTCATTTTTTCTCTTTGTACCTGTGTTTTTCTCTTTCTCACTCTTTTCCTTCATCTTCTTAAACCAGTCCCTTTAGCATATCTTGTAGTGCTGGTTTGGTAGAGATGTATTCTTTTAGCCTTCTTTTGTCTGGGAAACTCCATTTTTCTCCTTTTATTTTAATTGAGAGCCTTGCTGGGTAGAGCATCCTAGGTTGTAGGCCCTTGCTTTTCATGACTTGGAATATTTGTTGCCATTCCCTTCTGGCTTGTAGTGTTTCTGTTGAGAAGTCAGCTCCTAGGCGTATCGGGGCCCCCTTGTATGTTACTTTCTCCTTCTCTCTTGCTGCCTTGAGGATTCTCTCTTTGTCTTTGATAGTTGCCATTTTAATGATGATATGTCTTGGAGTGGGCCTCCTTAGGTCCCTCTTGAGTGGGGCCCTCTGTGCCTCCTTGATCCATGAGACCTTTTCTCTTCTCAAATTGGGGAAATTTTCCATCATTACTTTTTTGAGGAGGTTCTCTATCCCTTGCTCCTCTTCTTCTCCTTCTGGTATCCCTATTATGCGGATATTATTGCGTTTCAGGTTGTCCTGCATTTCCCTAAATGCCTCTTCATTCTTTTTGAGTCTTTTTCCTTTTCTTGTTCTTTCTGGGAGCTTTTTTCTACCTTATCCTCCATCTCACTGATTTGATCCTCGGCTTCATCCAGCCTGCTTTTGATTCCTTCTACTGTGTTCTTCAATTCAGAAATGGTATTCTTCATATCCTCTTGTGTCTTCTTGATAGTTTCTATGTCCTTTTCCAGGTTGATATAGTTTGTTGTAAGATCCTGATAGTTTCTCTGCAGTTTCTCATAGTTATCTTTGAGCTGGCTGAGCTCATTGAGCTTCCTTAGAGCCATTGTTTTGAATTCAATATCTGATAGTTCCCTTGCCTCTATTTCTTGTAGCTCTCTCTGTGGGGATTCCCCTTTTCCACTCATTTGGGGGGAACTTCTTTTTCTTCCCATTTTTGTGAGAGTATGTTAAGTAATTTACTTATTTATTTATTTTTGCTTCTGCTTCAGTTGATCTGTCTAGATTTTCTGACTTTGTGGATTAAACTTCTATGGTAGTAGGTGGGTCTTTTATTTATTTATTTATTTATTTATTTTTTTTCCCTTTTCTTTCTGTGCCTGCCTCTGATGATGTCAGTTGTTGACCCTATAGGACCTTGGGTTGTTTGTTTGAGCCTTCCAGGAGTCTACTGTCGTGTCTGACTCCTGCTTTGGACAGCTCTGTGACCCCTTTGGCCCGGGATCCACTATTTCTGCGGACCGCTCAGCACTTGTGGGCCTGTGCAGGTCGGTTTACACCTGCCCTTGCTGATCTGCACACTCCCTCGCAGGCCCCGTCAGCACCAACCTGTGGGAGCCCTCGCCAGCCCGCGTGGGTCCCCACACATGCTTGCCAACCCTCGCCGGCTACTCGGTGCAAGTGTGCGCGCTTGCACTGGGTGGTTTTGGGCTGTCTATTGTATGCTTTTCAGCTTTTGGCTCTTTGGGGGTGTGGCCTGTTCCCACACAATGGAGACTACAGAAAGGAGAAGGAGTCTGGACTTCCCGGTGCCTCCTACCATTCTTTCCCCAACACCTCTGTCTCCAGTCTCTCCTCAGGGGTCTCTGGGCAGTTCTGTGACCCCTTCGGCCAGGGATCCACTATTTCTGCGGACCATGTTGTAATCACGGGCCATCTGGCTCCTCCGCACCCTGCTTCTGCCTCTTTGGGGGCACTTCCTCCAGCACAAAATGGAGACTACCAAATGGGGAGGGAGTCAGGACTCCCTGGGTCCTCCTCCCGTTCTTTCCCCAATGCCTCCGTCTCTAGTCTCTCCTCAAGGCTCTCTATGCAGCTGTGTGACCCCTTTGGCCAGGAATCCGTTATTTCTTCCAGCTTGTCTGCACTTGCTCCCCAGCTCTCACGCACACAAGGTGTGTGCGGAGCGCACAAAAGGCAGGTTAATTGATTCCCTAATGCCGGAGCGAGATGGTAGCTGCAGAGTGGGAGGTGAGTTATCACCGGGGCTCCACCGGCCACCGTCTCAGTTCTCTTCACAAGGTTTTCCTCACCAGTCTTTTCCCAGGCACCAGCCCACTCTGCTGTCGCCTCTACCCAGAGATCAAGGAGAGCGGCTGCCACTGCAAATTTTTGCGTTGGCCCTTTAAATGTCTCTTTGCATCCCAAGCCGCCTGTCTCTGGCAGAGAGCGCCCCTAAGCTTTTCGGGGTTGCGTTTTGTCTGTGCGTTTTCCTGGTTTCAGCTGCTGTAGTCTAGGGGTCCCTGTTTATGGTTCAGACCCTGTTCTTCTCAGAGGGATCCAACTGGCTGCTTAAATGTCCCTCTGGTGCTGGTGCCCGTGGGTGCCCAGCCCACCCTCTCAAGCCTCCACCACACTTCTCACCCGTTGGGATGTGTGAGAGTTGAATCCACTATATGTCCGTGGCTCCAAGGCTCCTCTCCCTCTATCGTTCCATCATTTTCCAGGTGATTTCTCCACTATTTAGTCACAATTCCAGTCTGGTCTTGGGAGGAGGTCAGCGTGACTCCCATTCACTCCTCCGCCATCTTAGCTCCCTCTGTTCTGGTTACTTAAATTTTTTACATTAGAATCTATATTGTTAATTCTCTGTTTCAATGATTTTCCCCCTCAACAATTAAAACCTCAACAAAATTAGAAGCATAAGCTCTGGGGGTATTTTGGTAAACTGGGGATTGACCAGAAAACAGATTTTTCTTTCAACCCTTTTACAAGTTTCCTTGAAGCCATATGTGGAGAAAGGCAGGTCACGGAGTGAAGGTAAGAGCTGGCTGCCAGAGGCCAAGCTGGTACAAACCTCCCAGAAAGCAGTTGGGCAAAATTTATTGAAATTAAGTATCCTAGATAAGGTACATTCCAGAACATTTGTAGAAAGAGTCCACATATGGATATGCATACAAATATTCATGGTGATATTGTATAAGAAGTTGAAGGCAACCTAGGAGTCTGTCATGGGGGAATAGATGAGGTACATGTTGTGGATGCCTGTTGTGGGTTAAGTGTGGCACCTGGAAAGAATGATCCATATGACATCATGCACAGATCTTAAACACTTGCTGCAGAGTGCAGAGCTTAATAAAATCAAATAGATCTATAAAGTAATATGTGTATATTTTACAAGCATAAACGCATATTCAAGGACATATATCAAGTACATTTAACCCTCACCTGAGGATATGTTTTTATTGAGTTCTTTTTTTTTTTTAAGAGAGAGGAAGGAAGAGAGAAAGAGAGACAGAGAGAGAGAGAGAGAAACGTCGATGTGAGAAACATTGATTGGTTGCCTCCTGTATGCGCCCTGATACGGGATCGAACCAACAACCTAGGCATGTGCCTTGACCCTGGATCAGGGTTGAACTTTGAACCCTTTGCTCTACAGGACAATGCTCCAAACAGCTGAGCCACCTGGCCAGGGCTCAAGTACATTTAAATAGATGCCCTCAGAGGGAAGGAGGCTAGAGTGGATATCAGGGCTGAATGGAGAAAATAACTAAGATAAATGCAGCCTAGACTCATGAGAACAATAAAATGAAGGAATATGATAAACTCACTTGCGTATCTGAGGTTCAAAGGGAAAAAAAAGATATCTCAGTCATATCTTCCAACTAGGGGACCTAACGTCTTTGTTGCCACATCACCCTAACCATGTTATCTAGCACTGCCCGAGCGAGAATCAGTTTAATTGTATATCATTACCTTCAAATTACATCCTCTATTCCTATGACTTTCAGCTTGGATCTAATCTTTGAACCCCTGTTTGTTTTCTCTATTCTCAGCATCTTATGGTGTGTCTCTCCTACACCCAACAATTGCAGAACCTTATTTATTGTCTTTGGAGTATGACTACTTATCTTTGTCAAGTACCTTCTAAAATCTCTCAAAGTAATCCATGTAGACTTCATATTCTGTATTTTCACTATACCCTCAAACTGTCCTCCAAATTGGGTAAACCTTAGCTACTTGTGTGTTTGCGAATGCAGCTATTTGTGTGTGTGTAAGTAAAATAATGGGAAAAAAGGAAAAAACTTCAATTTGTTTTTACAGATATGTCATCTGACAACACAGAGCTCACTGTGGTCTTTTGTGGTCTGTGTGGCCGTGGCCTCCGCTCCCTAGTCATCCTCAGCGCCAGAAACAGCCTTTCTGAAGAATGGCATGATCATAACACTGTTCTCTTTAATAACTTTCAACTGCTCCTCATTCTTAAATGAATAGTAGTCATCTTTCTGACATCCATAGTCATCCATAATACGACCTCACTTCACTTTCCTGTCCTCTCTCTTACCACCACATTATATTTACCTGATCCTTCCTCATTTCCCTGACCTGCCTCACATTTTACATTAGTTATTCTATGCCTTTGCCTGCATGGTCTCTACTATCAAAATGCTATCCTTCAAGATTTATTGTTAAATCACCTCCTAGATAAAACCTTACCTGACATCCATATGGCTATTCTTTCTTCCTGCTCCAAGCCTCCTTAGGACTCCTGTTATTTTATTTCCTCTAGTTCTGACATTAGTGCACTTTGTATTCTGGGTATTATGTAATTGGCTTAGCCCTCTGCTGGGTCACAAGCTCCTTGAAGGAAAGGACTGTGTGTGTCTCATCTTTGCATTCTGTTCTAGTTCTAAGCTCAGTACCTTGTGCAAAGAAGTTGAATAGGATAGAAGTGAGTCAAATAAAGCAAAAGAACGGGTACACAGGGTGTTTCGTATTCAGAGTAATCACTGGACCTAAAAAGAGCCGGAAGGAGAGCTGGAGGAAAGATATTAGACAAGGTGCGGTTAACCAAAGTACGGCACAATCCCCACCTCTTCCACATCGAGTCCTCCAAGTGATTCAGACATCCTGACTGCATTTCTGCTCCTGTCTTCCTATTATTGCCCTTCTGACCGGGAAAATTGCTCTGTTAGATACTGAAGTCATTGCCTCAAATCTGGCTCATAGACATTAAGCATGATTTTTTTTTCTCTTCAGAATAAGTCTATTCACACCAAGTATGTATTTGTTCTCTTGCTGTTACATTACAAATAATCAGTTCATAAGGAATGAGAAAAGGATGTCCTTAAGGTGAACAATAAGGCAGTTGGATCCATTTGCTTCTTGTGGCCAAGGACAGAACTTAATTAACAGAGGGAGCTCTCCGGCTCAGGGTTGGGGAGAGAGGTTTGGAAGAAGTTTTCCCGGCCTGGTGCGGTGCTCAGTGTTGCTGTGAGCCACAGTGAGCTCAGACGCAGCCCCCTGGCATGAGCCCCGCTTGGGGGAAAAGGGTGGCACTGAAAATGCCAGCTAGTCTGTGTGTGTGTGTGTGTGTGTGTGTGTGTGTGTGTGTGTGTGTGTGTGTGTGGTGGTTGCTTCCTCTGCTCTGTAGTATGTTGCTGCCACTCCTCTTCAAAAGTGGGATTGAGGGTTGTCCAGTCACTGGATCAGCGAGCAGACTTGCCAGGCCGGCTCCCTCCTCCCCACTGTTGGCGAGTTTTCTTTGCTGTTAAACAGAGGCCGGGGCTTCGCATTTTTGTCTTGTGGCCTCTCTCTTTTCTTCATTCATGTGCTCATTATTCTATCAGTGTTTGTGTTTGGGTGTTTTCAACCTCAATATTAAAAACTATTAATATGGAAATAAGGCAACCCTTCTTTTTTTACAATAGCAGCTTTCATTTAGATGTTTATCTATTTTATTTCTTCTATTTTCCCTCCTGTATAGGTCTGGTTCAGTGAGAAAATGTTTGAACCGTCCTTCTGTTTTTATACTGGATATAAAATTCCTGTATGCAAAACCTTGGACCAGTACTTTGAATACATCCAGTCGCTGCCCTCCCTAGATAACCCTGAAGTCTTTGGGCTTCACCCAAATGCTGATATCACGTAAGTTACTGGCATTTTTTAAATTTGAAGGAGCCATTTGTAACTCAACCTGGCAAAGACTGTGCATTTCATTTTCTCCCTTAATCTCTCTCCTTTCCCTATTTTTTATTTTATTGTGAAAAATAGTGTCACTTTCTGTCCCCCAATTACAACTTTGTCATATCTTGGCTGCTCTCCCCTCACTAAATCCTGATGCGCTGGAGTTTATGACAATGTTAAGGCTCTAATTTATGCATTGATTACTTCTCTGTGGTGTCATAAAACTGGTTGGTGTTATTGGTACTGATGCTCTCCACTGATAGGACTGTAGTCTCCCAGCTTCTTGCCTCTTAACCTCAAAAAGAATCCATTAAAAATAAACAGAATCTAATAGGGCCAGGAGGGTAGAGGGAGGAGGATACAGATGGTGTTTCTGCTTGATCCTCACTCTCTCATGGTCCTGCTCCCTGCCTTGCTCACTCGCACCCTTCTGTCGCCAACCCTCTGCCATGGGCACAATGCAGTGAGTGCAGGGCACAGACACAGAGCCAGCGAGGAAAGGCTGGGGTGTCACAGCTCCACCTGGGGTCCCCGCTCCAGTCATTGAGGCAAGAGGCAACAGGAGAGAGAGTGGAAATGCACCTAGGTCCCAAGCCCCTTCTAGGACCCTTCCTTTGGATGGACTCTCACCCCTCATCTCTCTGGAAGTCCCCACCTGAAAACAGGACCACCCGGCTCCGCAGAGAGGACTCCAACAAGCCCCAGCTCAGATTCTCCTCTGGATGGGCATAAGGCTATGTCTAGGAGAGTGGTTCAGGAAACAGAGAGAGACCAAGCAAGATTCATTGGGTAGGTTCTAAGCTGTCCTGGCTGAGATGGAGTGAGGCGTGCCTCTCTCCCAGTCACCCACTTGCAGCTGCTTTGGATGTCCTTACCTGGTTCTCTGCCTTGCCAGGCAGCCCGGAGTCCCCATGTGCTCCCCGCACTGAGCACACGCCTCGCCCTTCCACCAGGCTTGTCATCCACGTTGATTCTAACTTCCCCATTTCCTCTAATCTCTCTCCTGTTCTTTTCATCCTCAAAGATGTCAGCATGACTCTGAAGACCCACGTGGGTAACGCTCCCTTCAGACCGCATGACAAAACTTGATGGCTCTTTAATGGTGACTCTAGCTGTTATTTGAAGAACAAAAGCTGACATAAAGTTAGCTGGAAATAGGAAAAAAGTGAAGAAATAAAAAGGATTCCTCAGGGACCCATTTACGAATTGATTTAAACATCATCTGAAAGAGAAAACAGAGAAATAGTTTTGCTTTAGCTGCAACTTTAAAAATGTGAATCAGACCACATGACTCCTCTGTCCAGAACTCTCCGAAGGCTCCTGTCTTACTCTGAATTAAGGTCAGAGGCCCACAGTGACCTGCAAGTGACCTGCAAGTGACCTACAGGGCCCAATAATTCCATCTGCCCCCACCCCTCAGCCTGGTCTCTCTCTGCCCCCTCCCTCACTGGTTGCCACCCCCCTTCAGCTTCTGCTGGTTTCTTGTCACTCAGAGAGGTCAGGAGGCTCTCCCCACAGGATACTTGACTTCCTGGCGCGTCTTTCCCCCCAGACAATACTATGGCTCACATTTCACCTTTTCTGGTCTTTGCTTAAATGTCAAAGAAGACTTCCCTGGCTGCACACCAACCTCCACCTCAGACTCCATCCTCCCTTTCTGCTTTTTTCTATAGATTTTATCATCGACTGGCGCACACTGTATTTATTCATTTGTTTGCTGTTGTCTGGCTGCTGTCATTTAACACAAGCTCCATTATGTTGAAACTTCTGTCTATTTTCATTACTGTTCCTCCAGTGCTAACCAGTGTCTAATGCTGAGGGAATATTTGTTGAATGCGATAGCAATACTAAATTCTTCCAGGTTGTGGAGAATCTAATGAATGGGCATAATCTATAGAAAGATCTCATGAGTTCATGTGAGTGGGCAGGAAAATGGCCAATAAGTTTTAATGCAGTTGTAAATTAGCAGTTGAGGCGGTTCACCTGGGAAGGCTCTGAGCTTTGATTCTATCCTTGGCAAGAGCCTGAGGAGTCATGAGAGGTGGTTCCTAGAAATCTGATCCTGTCGTGTGCTGTGGGATCCTGCCAAGGAGCACATAAAACAAGTTGACACTTTCTCACCCTGATTTAGCGGGGATGATGTGCCTATCCCTGGATTACCATAGGCAGTTCTGGTCACCAGCTCTCACAAAAGATAAACCAGAGCTTGAAAGAGTCCAAAGCAGAGCAACTAAAATCTAATTCAAATGCAAAGCAATAGAGAGACAGAGTATTTTTCCCTTGACATTTATTTTGAGCTATTAAAAACCCTCAGAAAAGTTGCAAGTACACAGTAAACATTCATATGCCCTTTACCAAGATTCACTGACTATTAATGTTTTGTTCCATTGCCTTTCCTCTTTCTATATAAATGTATCCATATATAACCACACTTATTTCTGTTTGTGTGTGTGCATGTGTGTGTGTGCTTGTAACCCCTCTCAGTGGACAGAACTAGGAAGTATGTACTTTTTAAAATGTCCTAAGCTAATACCAATAACTTTAATTCCAACTGTAAACCCCAGGGATGTTCCTGTCTTTCTCCGTTCTGTACTGTTATCTCCTGTCTCCCATGGAGAGAGCTGTGGTTCCCAGCAACTTCAATATATAGGGCCCAGCACAAATAACACCTCTTTTTATTACAAAATCTTTTATTACAAAATCATAAGTAATTTTATAACTTAACAATATCACACTCAAGCACACCACATGACATTTTAGGTGAAATGTTCAAATTAAAACTATAAGTTATTATACTCATATTAATACCATACCAACCACACTCAAGCAGGCTTTACTTCCGTTGGACCCTGTATTTACTCACTTGCTCTGAACAACCCCGCCAATGCCTCTACCAACAACAAATGTCCTAAGTATACATCCGGCTTTCTTTGCTGTTCTTTTTGACCTTGGAATAAATCCCAACAAGGGTGCACAGAATATTATGTTCAGATGTCACTCAGATTTTTTTCTGTTTGGTTATGCTATCAATTGATATATAGGTACATTTGGGTTTTTTAATTTTAAAAAAAATCCTCACCAAAGATATGTTTTTATAGCTTTTAGAGAGAGAGAAAGAGGAAAGGGAGAGAAAGACACAGAAAGACATTGATGTGAGAGAGAAACATTGATCAGTAGCCTCCTGTACACTCCCTGATTGGGGATTGAACCTGTGATCTAGGTATGTGCCTGACCAGGGATTGAACCTACAGCCTTTTGGTGTATAAGACAATGTTCCAATCAATGGAGCCACTTGGGTAGGGCTCATTTGTTTTTATTCGTATTACATTTTAGGTTTTTCCCCCGTCTTTGTTGATTGTTTTAATTATGTGAAACATAAACATGGTTTAAAGTCACTAGATACTAAGGTGTTCTTAGAGAAGTCTCACTTCCAACCCACTTCCCCCTTTATGGCCAACCAAATGCGTTAGCTTATGGTTCATTTCCTTGTATTTCTTTTGGCTCAGACATACATACACACATGTGTACATATATACTCTTATTACCCTTTCTTAAAGTTGCCATACTATCTCTGTGTATACGTGTGTGTGTGTGTGTAATTTTATCTCTTGCCACTTTCATTTAAAATGTGTGTTATGAGCACTCCATCTCAGTTCATAGATGCTGTCCTCATTATTTCACAGCTACATGCTCCTCTTTTGTTCATATATACCATAGTTTATTCATCAAGGCTCCTATGGATGGGCATTTAGGATTGTTTCCAATATTTTGCTATTCCAAATAATTCCTCAGTTAATAATCTCACGCGTATGGTTTCTCATATCGCGGAGATGTGTTTTCAGGGCGCGTTGCTGCGGGTGAGATTGCTCGATCAAGGGTTAGCGCCACTTGCCAAATCCCCTTACATTGGGCTGTGCTCTCCCTCACACCAACAGCATGAGAGTGCCTGTCTCTTCACAGTCTTATCAACAGAGCATTGGTAAAGTTTTGAATTTTCGCCAGTAGAGCAAGTGAGAAATGTTACCTCAGCCTAGTTTTAATTTATTTTCTCTTATTTTGAGTGAAACTGAGCACATTTCCATTTATGGGCTATGTGAACTAATCGACCGAATCTTGGAGACCCTGCCTGTGATGTCACAGGCTGTAATTAGGAATGGTGAGGTGACGCGGAGGGGAAAGTGAAAAAAAGTGCAAGACAATGGCTGGGAAAATTCTATAGTTTTCATTCCTTTGTCACTGCTGCCTGCTGGGTAGAGGGGCCATGGCAAATTTTCTTTGTCTTTTGGCAAATTTCTCTTCATAATTATGTCCAGGCTTATATCCATCTCTGGCAGGCCTGCTATAAAGGGCATAGCTGTCTTTCCCAAACGAGACTGTCAGGATCTGGCAAGCCCCCACCACACTGAGTGAGGTCAAGTAAAAAGCACTGGACCTCTGCCTCAAATGGAGGACTATTTCTGCTAGAGACAACTAGCTGGCAGGTAAGACCTGTGGCCCCCTCTCTTCTGATTTCTCTTCCTTCTTAACGTCTTACTTGGTCTGTTGTAGGGTCTTCCCCACCCACCCCTGCTCTCCTCTTCCCATAGACCTTGGCCCCTTTCTGGGTCCTGCTCAGGCAGTAGGCTGTGTCCTACAGCTCTGCATTTGGTTATTTTTGTCGGTTTCTGGGTGAGCTTTGTCCTAGGTTTGATCCTTCTGTCCTCTGGGCTCTGAAATATCTTGTAACTAGAATCTGGGCCTCACTCTGGCATTTGAGCCTTCCTGGAGGGCTGTGCTCCATCCCCTACTGTTCCTTCACGAGCCACCAGGAGGCAGTAAGCAATAGCAGACACAGCTTCCTAGTTAAAATCGATCCCTAGTCTCCTCCCAAGTATACCCTTCTCACTCTAGCAAGATATAACTCTCTACATTCTGTGTGAACTAAAAAAAAGTAATCAAAGGTTCCCCTGTTGTTTTCTGGTCTGGTAGCTAAGATGATGGAGGAGTTGGGAACAGTGTGTTTGAGGAGGACTTAGAGTCCTGCTTGGGGTGTGGTGAGTTAGGAAAGACAGTGGGATGCATCTGAGTGGGGTGAGAAATGGGGACTGGCACCCAGGTGAAAGATTTGAGTGTATTTGTGGAGAGATAACAGTTGAAGACACATGAGGGGGTGGACTCTGAGATACACTGGCTAAATATGTGTGACTGTTGCTGCTACATGGATCCTTATTAATTTATCTGACTGTCCATGTCATTAAAAAGCACTCTGGCTTCCACGTAGGCTCTGGGGCTGTAACTGGGCCATGGTGGAGAATCTGTGTCATGCTTATCGGGGTCTGCACTCTGACGTTAGCATCCACAAATGAGAGAGGAGAGAGAGACTTGGGAAAGGGGGTCACAAGTCTCTCCCCGTGGTCCTTGCTTAAGAATGCAAAATCCCTGAAGTAGAGGAGGAAAACCAGGCTGAATAAATGCTTTAATATAAGTTCAGTCTCTCCCAAGAGCTTAGATACCTTGGTGACAGGAACCATAAAAATGTGTAGTTTAATCACAATGCATAGTTAATAGTTTTATTATCTAGATTTATAAGGTACCAAGGACATTGCACATTCAACTATCTCAATGTCAAAAACAGTTATTTATTTTCTCATTAATGATTATGCATATTTTCTACCTTCTGGAATTTATCAAATGTCTTATTACAACTTTTATATTCATTTCTATGTAGTCTGAATTTAATTGTATTTCTTTTCATGTTAGCTGACACTGTGCAGGTTTAGATTTTAAATAATTATGCTCATTGCACATGATGTTTCATGCACAAAGGTTTATATAAATCCAGGCTGATTTGGATATGATAGTGCATTAATATCTCATTAGATAGTTAATAATTTTTGAGACAGTTGTATTTTTCAGTTGTTTTGCATTTATATCATCCATGACTACTCAACAGAGATGGCCTAGATGACTCCCCAAACCACCAAGCTGTAAGACCAATATGAACTTCATCCCACATTTACTTCAAGGAGAAATTTCTTCTAGAACTCGCTCGGCACCAAAGTGAATGGAATATTATCATTCTCATCATTCTCTTTCTTCATAAGAGAGCATTTATTTATGGGGACTGTTTTCCTGAAAGCCCTTGGGTTTTTGAGGCATATACAGATACCTGTAGTTCTCCATTACAGCAGTTAAGTAGACTTCCCTGCCTTTTCTATCTTTGCAAACTTAAAATCACATTGAGGAACATAACGGAATGGAAGTTGTATACCCCTGGCATTTGGTGCCTCATGTGTGCTGGGAGATGATCGGGAGAGCTTGTCCAGCTCTTATGCAAGATGGGTCAGTTTTTCAGGGATTCCTCTCCACAGCTGTGTCTTGAGGACTGTTTCTAAATCACCAAAAAAATTTAATTAAGTCACACACCATGAACGTGATTTTCTTAAGTGAGAACTAACAGCAGCAGCATCTCCACTGGCCCCTTCCTGAAATGCTGGTGAATGTGGCTGGGCCAGCCCAGAGCAGGGTGACTGTGTCCGCAGTGGTGTGTGCTGCTGGCTGCCGGCCACTGGTGCAGAGTGTTTGCAGGGCAGGTTAAAGCTGGAGGTGAGCGAGAGAGCGTCTGAGAATCCTGGGTATGGGCTCGTCCCCCTTTTTTATACATAGTTAGAACAGATAGGAAGAATACATTATGATTTTCTTAGTATGAATGGAAATTTACTGTGGTTTTCTTCTCTTTGACCTTGAAAGATCTGAGATACAGATACAGATATGCTGAGAAATAGACAAATAGTAATGATAATGTACTGTTACCATAAGAAGAAACAAATAATTAAATTCTCATATCCTTTAAATCTCAGAGAATTGTTCTTCTTTATATTTGAGGTTTAAAAAAATTCAAGCCAATTGGCCTCAATTTGACAAACAAATATTTATTGAGAACTCACTCTCTAGCCAACTTGAGTATTAGGTAAGACACAGTCCTTGCCCTTGGAGCTCATCGACTATTACGGAAAAGTAAATGAACAGCAAATAGCTATGTAATACAATATGGTAGACTGTTAAGTCAGGAGACACACACACACACACTGCTATGAAAACAGGCAAAGGAGCAATAAATTTCAACTTAGGGATCAAAGTGGGCTAGTGAGTGAGAGAGGCCACATCTGAGCTGGTCCTTAATGGAAGTGCAGGAGCTCCCAGGTTGGAGAGGGGCGGGGAGGGGGCGGTGACTGCAGCACCGAGGCACGGGGACAGGATGCAAGGCAAGGAGATGGTGCGCGGTGAGGGTGTGTGCGCGCATCGGATCATCAAACTGTAGACCTTAAATACATACAATTAAAAATAAGACACTTGAGCACAGTGCAACAAACATAGATGAGGGCATATGTGGGAAGGAATGCTCCAAGGAGCAGCATGAAGATGTAAAATTTTGTGGCACGTTTGGGGAACCAAGCCCAATGTGCCTAGAGCCTGGCGAGGAAGGGCCTTGAAGAAAAAAGTAACCTAACGGTGATACTGATACAAATGCAGACTGGCTTTTGAATATTTGGGGTGTCATGTGAAAGAATTTGTGACAGTTATAAAGACAGTAAGGATGTGGATGCTGGAAATATCTAGATGGATGTTAGACATGATTTGGAAGTAGGACTAGGAAACCAACAAGAGCTGGGGAGTGACATCAAGGAGGAGGCCATTTCTGAAGTTCCCAGGCCAGGCAGCTGAGTAAAGACATTGATGTTGTTAAAGGCTATGAGACAAAGAATGGTTCAGGTGAGGGGAAATGAACACTAATTAGGTTTGGGAGTGGTTTGATTTAAGAAACAGCTCTGGGAGTCAATGGAAAGTTGGGTACATGGAGTTTACAATAAAGTCAGAGATCTAACATTACCTGGGCTTGCCTGGTAGTTCATGGCTGTCTGTAAGACATCAGCGATGGTGACCCCCCCACCCTTCTCTAATATAGTACTTCGCCCTCGCAGTCTGCCTTCACTGTGTGCTAGAATGAGATCATGGAGTAATGAGTCACATTCACATTTAAATTTCTGAATAAATTTCTGTTACATAATAGCCTGGATCCTTGACTGTTGATAACTTCATTTGGTTGTCACGTCAGCGGTTTTCATAAGTCACCAGCTATTACTGTGTACAAGATTGGGCCAAAGTAGGTTTATAGTTGTTCATATAGAAAAATGATATGATAATAAATAATAACACAAGAAATAAACTCTGTGTTTTATGTGCTCACAACTGTAAATCTACTCTTGCCCCACCCTGTATTTTTATCAAAGGGGGCAAATGTGGGTCTGCGCGGAACATTGTTATTTGTATTTTTCTTTTACTTATATGATTTTTAAAAACTAGGGTAGCACCATACTTCAGAAATAAGTAATAATAAAAACAGTCAGTAATGGATTACAAGTGCCCTTTGTGCCATTTTACTAGGATGCTTTGTTCTCTCTTCATATGTTCAATTCTGTGTGTGTTTGATAGACTTACCTTTCAACTTTTCAAATAAATGCCTTTTGGAATTTTTTAAAACTCCAACTCTGAACAGAGGTCGCTCACCAAAAAATTAATAAAATAATAAATTAAAATTATGTATCAAATTATACAGTCAGTTTTAATTTATTAGAAATAAGCTTTTACCTTATTGGTCTCTATTGTGGAATTCTTATGTTTAAAGGTAATGTGGAGTTAATTCCCCAACTCTGGTTGTGTTGCAAACATTTACTAGGTTTGTTGCAGGACCCTTGTAATCACTTTACATCATTGGACTGAAAGCCCAGCTCGTCAGGTGAGGGGCAGGTGCGTTTACCTTAGCTGGGACTTTGGAAAGGATGCAGTTGTTAGGATAGGCTGGTTTGGGTCCGTATGCATATTCTACCCGATAATCAAATAAAAATACTGAAGACAGAAGCATCTCCTCCATTCTTGAGCTGGTTTCCTAAATAAATTAAAGGTCCGCTGAATAATTCAGTATTCCCCAGTTTGCACAAAATGCGGCTTTTTCATAAGCAAAGAAGCCTGGGTAACTGCAGCGGGAGTGCCTTAGCAGGGTTCTGCCTGTGAGTTGGGCCATCGCCACAAAAGGTGGTTTAGTTCACATCTGGGGACGAAGAAAGAGAGGGGTGGGATTCTCTCATTCCGTATTCTGTGAGAAAAGGCACAAGGGGGCTGTTCTGGCAGGGCATACAAATTCTGGCAGGGATTTGTAACATGCATTTCATGGCACCTAAAACACTTGTCACTAATTCATCTCTGTTGAGTTCTTGACCTTTTAGGGTTTTTTTTTTTCTGTCATAGTTTTCAAAATGTAAATGATTGTAATCCTCTTTATTAGAAAAATCATACTTTCTCATTGAGAAAAAGAACCAATACAGTAAATAGAAAATAATCATTGAAACAAAAGCTCATCATAAAAAAAAATCTTACTATCTAAATACTCTAGGTTTTCTCTGTGCCTAGATGCACATTATCAACAAAAATTGATCATTACTGTAATTGCTTCTTGTACCATGCTATTTTAATCAGTAATCTCAACTCAACAACCTTCCCTTATCAATAAATATAGAGCCATTATCACCATTTTTACTAGCTTTATATATTTTTATAGAGCCTTACCAGGACTTATTACTAATGCTGTTATAAACAGTCTTGTACATACATCTTTGTATACTGGTCTGAGTGTTTCTTTTTAAAATACTTTGAATAAGCACGAGAGCATTTATAACATTTGTATAAAATATGAAGAATAAATATAAAACATTGCTTCTTCGCACCACTGTTTCTGTTTTGTTTCTTTCTTTCTTCTTCCATTTTGACTTTTTGCTGAATAAAGAGTGTTTCTTACTCTAGTCTCCTCCCCCTCCCCCACCCCTGATAATTTGTACATCATGTGCTTTGTTTCTGTTCTTTTACCCAAGACATTTTAGCATTCATTTTAAATTAAGCCTAAAATCAATATCTCTACCCTCCTCTCTATCAAAACCTCTTAGGTAACTTTAACTACATTCATTTCTCTTCTGACATTTCAGTATTTTAATTTTATCTCGTTTTTAATCCCAATTAAGCATTTAGTTATTGTTTTATACCATAATGTTTATTTAAATTTGCCCATGCATTGACCCCTCTTTTTATAATGTTGGTTTTTTTTTCTTTAAGTGTTATTTTGTATTGGCTTTAGATGTATAGCTTAGTGGTTAGACAGTCATATACTTTACGTAGTGTTCCCCTCTCTACTTCCAGTGCTCCAACTGGACCCATACATAGTTATCACGATATTATTGACAATATTCCCTATGTTTTACTTACATCCCCATGACTATTTTGTAACTGCCAATTTGTACTTCGTAATTCACCCAGTCTGACTCACTCTTTTCTGCCCTCAAACCTTCCATCAAAATAATTATTCTCTTCTCTGAAGTATATTCTTTAGAATTTTCTTGAATGAAGGCCTGTTGATAGTAAACTCTTTTGTCCTCTGAAACTATCTTATTTTGCCTCTTTTTATTGCAAAACAGCTTTATTGAAGTATAATTTTCCTACCATAAGTTCATTCATTTTAAATAGACAGTTCAGTGATTTTTAGTAATTTTACGGAATTGTGCAACCATCGCCACAATCTAATTTTAGAACATTTCCATCAGCCCCCCAAAAATCCTTGTGCCCATTTGTAATCATCTTCCATTCCTACCCCTAGCCACAGGCTGCCACTAATCTTTCTGTCCCTGTAGGTTTGCCTTTTCTGGACATTTCCTATAAATGGAACTATATATGGTCTTGGTGTATGGATTCTTTCATTTAGCATAATGTTTTTGAAGCTCACCCATGTTGTAGAGTGTATCAATACTTTATTGCTTTTTATTGCTAAATACTATTCCAACATATGAATAGACTACATTTTGTTTATTCATTGACCAGTTGAGGGGCACTTGGGTAGTTTCCATCTTTTAGCTATTATAGATAATGATGCTATGAACATTCATGTCCAAGCCTTTTGGTAGACATGCCTTTTTATTTCTCTTGATAGACAACTAAGAAGTAATTATTCGGTCATATGATTAATCTATCCTTAATGTTTTATGAACCTACCAAATTGTTTTTCAAAGTGCCTGCACCACTTCGCAATACCCTCCAGCAACAAATGTTTGCAGTTTTTATTCTAGTAAGTAGAACATATTATTCTATTTTTCTCCTGGTTTTCATTGATGCTATTGAGGAATTGGCTGTCAGTCTAATTTTCGTTTCTTTCTGGATAATCTATTTTTCTTTCTGACTGCTTTTAAGATATTCCCTTTATATTTTGTGTTCTACAGTTTCATTATAATATGGCTACCTATGGATTTCTATCTGTTTGTTTATCCTAGGATGCACTGAGTTTCTTCAGTTTGAGGACTCAGATCTTTCATCAGTTATGCCATTATTCCACCACTTATTATCTCTTTTAAATTCTCTCTTTTCTATCTTTCCAAAACTTTCCTGAGATGTATGTTAGAACTTATTACTTTAACTTACATGTCTCTCTACCTCACTTCCATATTTTCTATTTATTTTTCCCTCTGACTCATTCTAGATAATATTATATCTTCAGATCTCTTTTCCAGTTTTATCATTCTTTCTTTGGCTCTATTCAATCTGCTGTTTTAATCCATTGTTAACTGTTACGGCAGGCAGAATAATGGCCTCCCAGAGATATCCATATCCTATAATCCCCAGAACCTATAAATATGTGACCTTATGTGTAAGGCAGAAGACTGGGTCAGAGAGATGCAATGGAAGAAGGTGAAAGACTCAAACCAAAAGAGAGACTTAATCTCCCTTTGCCATAGGGGCCATGGCTAAAGGATGCAGACAGCCTCTAGGAGCTGGGAAAAACCTTCACTGACAGCCAGTAAGAAATTGGAGACCTCATACCTACACCTGCAGGAAAGTGAATTCTGTCAACAACTCAAGTGAGCACGGAGGTGGATTTTCCTCTAAAGCCTATAGAAAGGAATCCCATCTTGCTGGTACCTTGATTGTAGCCCAGTGAGACCTATGTCAGCCATATTAGCTATAGAGCTGTAAGATAGTAAATTTCTATTGTTTTAAGCCACTGATTGTGTGGTAATTTGTTGCAGCATCAGTAATTTCCAGAAGTTCTATTTAGATCTTTTTCAAATATGCTATTCATATTTATAGTTTCCTATTTCACACTTATGTCTCCAATCACCTTTTACATTCTTCAGTGTAATTAAAGAATTTTATAATGTGCATCTGAAAATTCACTGTCTGAGATGTTTGCAGGTCTGGTTCTGCTTTTTATTGTTTCTACTGACTTTTGCTCACAGCTCCTTGTTTCTTTATGAGTTTTCTAACTTTTGACTGTGAGCTCATGTCTATTGGAAATTAATTGCTGGATTCTGGTAGTGAAGACATTTCATTCCAGGGAAGATTTGTGTGTGATTCTGCTATGTGCCATCTGGGACTTCCTGGAACCACCTTAAAATAAATTTTGGCTTTAGGTTTTCCAAATCACATAGGTAATATGAATAAATGTTAATTAATGTCACAAACCTGGTGAGTTAAAAATTCTCAGGAAAGATTTTTTTCCAACCCAATGACAAGATAAATAGATCAATTTACCTACAATCCCCTTCTGACTGATAGGTTATTTCTGCGTTACCCTTGCATCGAGTGTATAGCCCTACGAGGCCCCAGATTTATGTAGGAGTTTCCTATTAGACTTTCCACCTTGGGTCTAAGGCTCACCTCCTCTCATTGCACCATCCAGCCATCCAAAGAGCAACTCAAGAACACCTGGGATTCATTGATACCCCTGGGGCTTATCTCTCTGCATTCCAGATCAGTGTGTGTGTGTATAGTCTGTTCAGAAGGGGGTATATGTGCGTGTGCACGCGCGCAGTCTGTCCAGAAGGTATTTAGTCATGTAATATGGAAAATAGAGACGTTTATTGAAGAAAATACAAGATACAAGAAACACTATACATAGGACAGTGATGCCTCAGTCCCCTTCAGAGTAGGCATCTTGGAACCTCACACAATCACCATCAGCTGCCCCATCGTATTTTCCTGAATCTCATTGATGGTTTGAAATCTCTTCCCTTTCAAAGGTGATTTTAGTTTTGGAAAAAGGCAGAAGTCACAGGGAACCAAATCTGGGCTTAGGAAGGCTGAGTCACCTGGGTGATTTGATGTTATGCCAAAAAACTGCATGAGACATGATGCATGAGCTGGCACATTGTAATGATGAAGCTGCCAATCACCACTTGTGCATAGTTGCAACCTTCTGAATCATCTGAATAGTTTCCGTGAAGGAATGTTCAAGCTTAACACAAAATTTGATACAGATCTGTCGCTCTACTCGCTCAGTCATTTTGAATGCGATGACCACACAGTACGCATGCTCACTCAACTGCATTTACTACTCCCACTGACTGGTACAGTGAAGTTGTCATTGTTCATGCATGTGCATTCCAGTCCACCCTCCTTAGCTGCCAGATTACATTGAAGTCATGCAAATTGTTCTTGTTCTATTAACAAAGGCTGGACTTTTTCCAGACAGACTATCTATATATCTGTGTATCTATCTATCTAGCTAGCTAGCTAACTAGCTATCTTTAGACAGGGAGGAAGGGAGGGAGAAAAAGAGGGAGAGAAACATTGATGTGAGAGAGAAACACATTGATCAGTTCCCTCTCATATACTCCTCAATGGGGGACGGAACCTGCAACGTAGACATGTGCCCTAACTGAGAATCAAATCCCTGACATTTTGCTTTGTGGGATGATGTTCCAGACAACTGAACCACACCAGTCAGGGCTTCACTCTATATTTGGTTAGATCATGAGGATTTCTTAGTTTCTTGCTAGTTCAGTAATGTATTTTTAAAAAGATGTTTTTCATATCTTATGCAGCATTTGTAGTTATTTGCAGTATTGTTCAGGGTAACGATTTCACAATACTGTCAGGAAAGTCTGATTCTCTCTTTGGGATGAATTCTTAGATGTAGAATTGCTAGACTGAAGGTCTGTCCTTTAAAATTTTGACACATATAGCCATATCACAAAGGCTTATCTTATGTCCAAGGAAATAAAACATAAAAGCAAATTACTGAATTCACTATGTTGTATACCTGAAAATAATATAACATTAAATGTCAACTGTAATTGAAAATAAAAAATTACTTAAGTAACTAATCTCAACCATTTGTTGAATTCCTTTTAGACTTGCCTCTCTAACACCTATGAAAGGAGATGTGTGCTTTACATATAGACAAGAGACAAAATTTACAAGCAAAACAAAATAGTAATCCCAAACAATCTAATTATGTGATATTAATAAGTGGTAAATTAGGAATTCAGAAAAGATAGAAAAACTTACATCTGGTCATGCCACACCCCTGCTTGTGAAGTCTTCAGTCGTTGTCCATGGCCTTGAGAACAATGGTCAGAACCCTTAAAGCAGTGACCTGCCTCATCTCCATCCTCATCTCTCCTCCTAGCTCACTGGCTCCAACCTCCCTGTCTTTGCACTGAAATCCTTCTCATATCCAGGTCTTACCTCTTCTTTGAATGTCCTCTCTTACCTCCCACCCTATCCCGCTCTTGCTGGCCTACCTGCTCATCCTTCAGGTCTCAGCTTACATATAATATTTTGAGAGATCTTTCTTGATCTTCTAGTATAAATCAACTCCAACACACACTCACATTCACACACACCATCTGTATATCAAGACTGCTGGTTGACCCAGCAACTTTGGGACAAAATCTAAGTTTCTGCACCTCAGAGCATCTGGTCAACCCAATGAGAGCTAGAGAGCAAGAGTGAGAGAGACAGACTGTACTCTCTTAAAGCACCTATTCTTTTTCTCCACAGAATTTCTTACAACGATATTGACTAATGTCCCCTCCTCCACTAGAGAAAGGGACCAAGGCAGGGACCTGTTTACTACCATACCCTAGCACTTAGCTCAGTTCCTGGTACATAGTAAATCTTTATTGAATATGTGGACTGTAAAGATGGGTTACTGCAGTTAGACAGGTGGAGCAGGTGGGTGCCAATAGATCACCTTGGAAATCATAACACAAGTGGAAGAGTGAGAAAACAAAACAGAAAAGACCAAAGAAATTTTTAATAATTTGTAATTCATTAAGGAACTATGAGTGGTGCTCTTTGAGCTAACAAATTGTACTATAATTGCAGCCTCTTAGTACCTGTCCGTAAGCCAAAAAGGATGAAAGAAAGTGGGTTTGTTGTCTTTCCCAAGGTGTTTAGGTTAGCTGCAAGGTGTTAGGTTAGCTGCAAGCAAGATGTAACAGAACTGCTTTGGACTATTGGGGACATCTGTGGAATCTCTTTCCCTGAAGAGGAAGAGGTTTTCAGTCCTGTGATGTTCTTGTTATCTCATTAGGAGACAGTAAAATGGATCTCTACTTTTTTTAAATTCCTATATTTTGATAGTAAAGCCCTCACTCCCTTTTTTAGGGGGT
Organism: Pteronotus mesoamericanus; assembly: GCF_021234165.1. Taxonomy (NCBI): domain Eukaryota; kingdom Metazoa; phylum Chordata; class Mammalia; order Chiroptera; family Mormoopidae; genus Pteronotus; species Pteronotus mesoamericanus. The sequence continues at coordinate 8,919,870 of NW_026555085.1, forward strand.
GGGTGCTGGGTTTAAGTGATTCCTCATTTTATATTAGCTTTGATCATTAGCTCTGAAGGTATATTTTCCTACTACATTCTAAACAATTCCCACTTTTTATCAGGTACCAGAGTAACACTGCTTCTGCTGTTCTTGAAACCATTACCAATATTCAACCCAAAGAGAGTGGAGGTGGAGTGGGAGAGACCCGGGAAGCCATTGTTTATAGATTATCTGAAGACATGCTGAGCAAACTGCCTCCTGATTACATTCCTCATGAGGTAAGCTACAGCCTTCCCCCAGCCCACCCCCCAGTGTGCAGTGCTATCTTTGGGTTCCACAAAGCTGAGCTCAGTCCTGGGATGGTATGTTTCGGTCCCTTTCCCTCCCTGCTCATTCCTTCATTTTGAGCTTTTTACCCTTCAGTCTTCTTTTCCTTTCTTTTCTCAAGCATCTTGCAAATTATGATCTGCATTTCGCTATTTCCCTTCTACCCCACTTTCTCTTTCAGTCACCTTTCTGTACCCTGTTCCCATCTTTGGATTCCTCTGTCTTTGGATTCCCTGGCATCTTAACCCTCTACGCTGGAAACTTCTCCTTCCCTCTCTTATGCAGGCCTGCTCTGTCCATTCTTTAAATTTGCCCGTTTTTGTCCCTTGCCCCCCATGCTTTTTACTTTCCAGTTATCTCAGCCAGGTGATAGGAAGGCACACCATTTAATGAATTCACTCCCCACTTTGGATGGCACTCATTTTCTACTTTTAGAACCTCCCAGGGGTTTGCTTGTGAATCTAAATCAGTTTTCCTCAAAATTTTTTTTTGTCTCAAGACCCCTTTACAAAATGATTGAGGACCTCAAATAGCTTTTTATATGTGGGTAAATTACTGATGTTTAATATATTAGAAATTTAGACTGAGAAATTTCAAAAATATTAATTTATCATAAAATAACTGTAATAAACCCATTACCTCTTAGCATAAATGACATTTTTATTTAAAAGTAATATATTTCTCAAAATTAAAAAGTTCATTGTGATGAGTGAGATTGTTTTAGTTTTGCCAAATCACTTCAATATCTGGTTTAATAGAAGACAGCTGGTTTCTCATATCTGCTGCTGCATTCAGTCTGTTGTGATAGCAAGTCACCTAGCCTCTGGAAAACTCTGTACACTCCTGAGAGAAAAGGGGGAAAGAATTAAAATAAAGCCTTAGTAAAATAAAGGCTAAACTATTAAAAAAGTTTAGCCTTGTCGATCCTCTGAAAAAAATCTCAAAGGAATTCATGGGACCTCCAGACCACACTTTGAGAACTGCTGATCTAAATAAATGTTTGTGGTAAAATTTCTGGGTGGTCTGAAAGTTCTGTAAGAGATCTCCAACTTGTCCTCCTTCTTTATTCAAGAGGACAGGTTGTGTCCTCTCTCCTGTTCTTCACCTCTGTACCTCTGTGCTGATGGTCAGAGCTTCACCTACATCCTCAACTGGGCTAATTCAAAGTTAGCTTTTCAACCAAAATGTGACAGGCTGATGCCCTAATGCAGGTGTAACTGTGGTCCTGTGTCTACCCTGTCCTGCATCCAAGTTTGAGAAAAATGCACTTGTCAGCCGAGAGCTCATCATCCTCCAACCTGTAATGAGTGCCCCCAACAATAAAAAACATTTTCTTGCCTCTTAAAACAATTTTTGTTTCCATTGTGTAGATGAGTACCGAGACATTTGGCCCTGATTCTAAAATCAATGACTTCATATAGAGATAGTTATGCTAAGGCGAGAAAATGTTTTTTAAATGAATAAATATTTTAAGTACATACTTTCAATGGTTCATTGTAAGTTATCTTCAGAAGACAAATGAGACATAATACCCGTCTTCAAAGATTTTAAAAACTGCCATGTGAAAGAGGGATAAAACTTATTCTCTATGACTAGACCACAGGTTGCTGTGGCCAGAGGAGGGTTTCAAGACCTCTGGATAATTTAAGCTGTTCAGGCTTAGTTGGGGCCACTTCACCAAGATCTCTGTTCTGGCAGTATCCTAGCAGGAACTGGGCATGATGGATGTCACTAAATGGATTGCTATATGGGAGGGAGTTTGTACTAAGAGACTTGTAAAATTGCTTCCTTTTTCAAGATCACTTAGTTTTTGGTGTTCTTTATCATATGAAAGAGATGTGCTCCTTAAAATGTGGTGGTAATGTGAATTTTTTAGATGGAAATATAATTATACTTTTGACTTCCATAGTAAAAACGGAGCCACATTACTGTAGAAACTACATTACTACCTGGTCCTAGAAGCAATGAAAATCCTATACGAGGCTACAGCAAATCTTCCATTTTATTAGTGAAAAGACATTTTTTAGGCTGGAACAATAATCACACTCAAAATAAAATCAGTGCTAAAATCAGACTTTCTAGAGTCTAAGTTTTCCCTAAGCATGTCTCTATTGTAAGGGAAGTTCCTCTTTTAAAACCCTGTGTAGGGCAAGGCCATGTGTTTGGGGCTGTTAGCGTACTAAAAGTCACCTGAGCTATTGAATTGACATGTTAGCCAACACCTGAGCTTAATTTCCCACTTCCATGGGCTGAAAAAATATTTATGTAATTTCCCATTTCCTTAAGTGTGTATTTCCACAGAGTAGTCACTATTTAAAGGGGAAGCTATATATGCTATTCAGCCACAGGAGGCTAAAGAGCTCAAGATGAGAACAAGGTATAAGTTCTAGGACCAGGAATTTAGGAGAGTACGGGAAGGCTGGTGTGGTGGTCTGGTTAGGGACCTCCACTGGCATGTTAGACTGGGATCTCAGTATTACTTGCTCTCTCTGCACAGTCCATCCTGTCCAGGCTGTTCAGTTTTACAGCACTGCTTCTCTCTGAGTTTGTGCTTCCCTCTTCATCCCTCACCTACTGGAAGTGCTTCATAGCTGCTGTAAAGCGAGGTGTCCGTTGCTGAGCAGGGAACTTCTATGTCACGCCACAGAGCCATTCTGTAAAATGAGGCCAGCATCCGGCCCCAATGACTCTGAAGCTCATTGTCCATCTCTTAACACCCTGTGACTCAAGAAGGGGCAGTGGGCATCTCCAGCCAAGAGTCCTGCGGTTTACAGGCAATCTGGTGATTCTTTGAACTGGAACCTCACTCTAAGATTTCTCCCACTCTGCTTATCCTAGCCCTCCTACTCCAGCAGCTCTTTGACTGTGGCCAGCAGAAAGTTCAAATCTCTTCATGGGTTCTTGCCAGTTTTCATAGTCAATCTTTTCTTGGGCAGATGTCATTAAATTGAAATGGGTATATATATTGGCTTATTTTCCAATAATTGTTATACTTTATTGTTCCCATAACCAGAGGCTTTTATATTGATCTATTCAAAATGGTCAATAAATGATATATCAGAAGGAACAAATGACAGGTGCTTGATGACTCTCTCACAAAGTCAAATATTTTTGTTGGTTAAAGTAGGAAAGCCTTGCTTAGCCACCCCAGCCAAGGCAACAGTGATCGTAGGAAACCGCAGCCAATCATATTCATTAATAACTGTTCTGAAAGGTTTGGGCTATATCTACTTTCTGTAGGATTTCTAATAACAATTCTGTAAGCATTATTTTAAAAAGTATCCCAAACTGTAATCTTATAAAGGTTAAATTAGGATTTGGCTAACATTTAGTCCTTAATCATTTGAAAAGGGGAAAAGGTACAATTTTATTTCAGCTTTTTAAAGTACATTTCCAATTATCAACTAAGTACAATCAGTAGGAAATAAAAATCATTTTAGTTGAACAGTAATTTTTAAAGCCCAGAAAATGGGGAATTTAATGGCAGGTCTGGTTCTGCAAGAGATGTTTTAGAGTCCATTTGGGCTGGTAGAGATACATCCACAGGAAGGAAAAGAACAGAGAAAGGAGAGATCATTGGAAGAGAGGTGATGATTTTTTCAAAATCCCCTTCATTGTATTGTACGCTTTGTTTTAGGTGAAAGCTCGTTTGATAAAGATGGGACATCTTAACTCAATGAACATATTTCTTAGACAAGAAATCGACAGAATGCAGAAAGTCATCTCAATACTTCGCAGTAGCCTGAGTGATCTAAAATTGGCCATTGAGGGAACAATCATTATGAGTGAGGTGAGCTCTCATCTCAACCTCCATTTCCTTTTTTTTGTGAGTCTTTTCTCTTCTCATAGTTTATCTTTTTCAGAACTTGAGAGATGCCCTGGACAACATGTACGATGCTCGCATACCTCAGATCTGGAAAAGAGTGTCCTGGGACTCATCCACACTGGGCTTCTGGTTCACCGAGCTTTTGGAAAGGAACACTCAATTTTCTACTTGGATATTTGAAGGGCGGCCCAATGTGTTCTGGATGACTGGCTTCTTTAATCCCCAAGGTATGTACTCGTAGTAGAGTGGGCAACTTGGAAGATGTGGGTGTTTGTATAATAGCACTGTGTGATAAACTTATCTAAAACAATATAGAGGTACAGCCTGCTGAGTGCTGGGCATAGCTTTCAAAGGCTGGAGATGACAGGTGATCCTTCTGTATTTGTTTTACAAGTTCAATCTGAAATTTTTTCTGCCATAGTCCTTCTACAATATGGTAGCCAAATCATCATTTTTCTCCTCACCCACTTCAGCAGGCGATCTGTCTGTGGTTAGGAGATGTGAAATAGTAAGAAAAAAATGTTTCACTCAAACTTTAGGTTTAAACATTTATAAAAATGACAAAAGTGAAGTGCCAAAATATGCAATAATACAGAAAATTAGGCTGATTTCAAAAATGATCATGTTGCAAAAGTTTTATTTGGTGAACTCTGAGTCTGCCCTGCTCTTAGTTTTCTTTCTTTCTTTCTTTTTTTTTCCCCTGAAAAGTGCTCTGCATTTATTCCTTCATTGTAGGAGTATTTACTGATTAAATTACTGACTAAATGTCATAGAGGTCATAAAATTCAGACATACGGCAACTTCTTGTCTTACTATAATATAGATTATATAGTAGGATTGCAATGTATGCATTGTAGTGTGCGTACGATACATGTATACTGTATGATTTCATTGCACAAAAAATCAAAACAGGCAAAACATTCCATGGTGTCAAAAGGCAGGACGGTAGTTACCCTGGAGGGTGATTGCGAAGGGCACATGGAGGCCTCAGGGGTCTGGAAATAATCCGTTTTTTGACCTGGATATTGGTTACATGGTTGTATTCCCTTGTGAAAATGCATTGAGTTGTATGCATAATTTGTGCGCTTTTCTTTGTATAAGTAATATTTAAATAAACAGTATAGCTTAAAAGTATACATTTGTCTTCAGTGTACATACATTCATTCACTTCATGCATTTTCAAAGGCCTTATCATTTTCTAAATTTGAAACACTAACCATGGTAGTTTTTATGAGCCTAACAAATTATACATGTTAGATTTGAAAAGGACAGCCCCCAGAATTCACTCTCTATTTTTATTCTGGAATTTCCATTGAATTCAGAGAAGAAAGTTGTTACTATGGTTCTCAGATTTTGTGTATCTACTTATCAGCCCTCAATTTTAGTAAAGAGTACCAGGTAATCAAAGCCTGAAGAAATAGCATTTAACTTAATTAGAATTGTTTAACCACCATTTGCCAGCCCTCTGCTCCGTGCTTTCAACAGAAAGAAATTTGAGACCTGACTCCTGCCCTAAAGGGGCCCATAATAGGGTTGGTGGAACAGACACACCAGCAACTTTAATGTAATGTGTTAAGTCTTGCCCCCCACCCCCGTCTGAGAACTAAGTGCCACTCTGGTACAGAGACATGAATTGTGCCGAGGCAGAGTTTGAGAAGAGTTTTCCACTGGAAGCAGTGAGTGGGGTTTGCAGAGTCAGGGAGGCAAGAAAAGGCCATTCCAGGCAAGCAGCCTGAGCAAAGACAAGGCATGTCCAAGGAAAGAAGGAGACAGTGTGGCCAGAGCTTAGGAAGCAGGATAAGGTGGTGGGGAGTGAGGCTGGAGTGTAAAGTGCCCCGGGAGGAGTTTGGGCTGCATCCTAAAGGCAATAGGAAGTCACCAACTATCAGATCATCCCAGGAAAAAGTGGAGGGTAGACTAGAATATGACCCAGAGCAATAAGACTCTTACCAAGATAAAGGAGAGACCCTGGGACCTTAACCAGGTGCAGAGAAGGGGGAAGATTGGATGAGTGATTACATGGGAATCCTTGAGAGCTCAGGGCATAACAGTGGCTGAGAGCTGAAGGCAGGTGCAAGACCGAGCAGTGCAAGAGGCACAGGCTGGGAGGAAAGGCAAGAGCACATTTGTCAAGTGGTGATGGTGGCACATCTAGGTGGGAGGTGTGTTGGCAGACTTGGAGTTTTGGAGAGAGGCAAGGACCAGTAATTTTAAAAACTGTGAAGTTAAGTGTATTTTTGATATGCAGAAACAGAGAGTAGGGTTGATTATTTCCTGGCTTTCCACAGACACAGATGACTGCATCGTAGATCACAGCACACAATCTCTTTCAGTGGTTTCTTTTCATTAAAAATGTGACTTAAAATAGAAAAATATTAATACAAATTAATCTTTAATTGTTACTGTTAAAAGTGTTACAAGCCAGAACAATACTTAAATACAAATTCAGGTGTACCCTTAAAGTCTTTTCTTTTTTTAACATGTCTTTACTTGTTAATAATTCAATCCTTTCTCTTTTCTTTATTTCTGGCCTCAAGCTAAAGTTTGATTTCTCCTCTCAGGATGTTCCACGTGTTGGAAAGCCCCAGACTTATTCAGGTTCCCTACCCTTTACACACAAGTGCACAGACACGGCCTTATATCTATGATTGTTTTCTTTTTAGCATAGAAGAGTGGAATCAACTTTTCCCTCCATGCTAATCATTTCTGTTTCCTTTTCCTTCTCTTGACATGAGAGATTATTTTCCATTCCTTATCGCCTGGCCAAATCTGGTAAACATAAAGATCACAGCCACTCCATGTATGCTCACAGGCCATGTGCAAGCAGATAAAGTCCCTTCAATTTGGAAGTCTCTCTGCCACTATTTGATGTCAATCATTGATCTCTCAACTTGAACATGTCTCCTGAATTTATATCCTCTAACCCAGTCCCCTTTGATGAACTAATTTATTCCTTCAGTTCAAAACGTTTAAATAACTTTTTTAATTAAAAAAGCACACTTTTGGGACTTCCAGCTAAGATGGAGGTGTAAGTAGATACGCTTTGCTTCCTTGCACAACCAAAAGGACAACAACCAATTTTAAGACAAAAAACAACTAGAACTGCCAGAAAATCAAACTGTATGAAAGACTGACAACCAATGAGTTAAAGAAGAAACATTCATCCAGACTGTACCACAATACAGAGAAGTGGCTTGCCCCACCCTAGCGAATACCTAAGGCTCTGTCTCTTACAACATAACAGGTGCACCGAGACAAAGAAATATGGTCCAAATGAAAGAACAGATCAGAACTTCAGAAAAAGAACTAAGCGATGAGGAGATGGACAACCTATCAGATGCAGAGTTCAAAACACTGGTAATTAAGATGCTCACAGAAATTATTGAGTATGGCCACAAAATAAAGTCAGTGAAGGCTATACAAAGTGAAATAAAGAAAAATATACAGGAACCAACAGTGAAGGGAAGGAAACCAGGACTCAAATCAATGATTTGGAACAGAAGGAAGAAATAAACATTCAACCGGAACAGAATGAAGAAACAAGAACTCGAAGAAATAGAGGCTTAGGAACCTCTGGAACAACTTTCAATATTCCAACATCCAGATCATAGGGGTGCCAGAAGGAGAAGAGCAAGAAATTGAAAACTTATTTGAACAAATAATGAAGGAAAACTTCCCCAGTCTGGTGAATGAAATAAGTATGCAAGTCCAGGAAGCTCAGAGAGCCCTGAAGAAGTTGGACCCAAGGAGGAACACACCAAGACACACCATAATTAAATTAAATTACACAGGATTAAAGATAAGGAGAGAATCTTAAAAGCAGCAAGAGAAAAGGACACAGTTACATCCAAAGGAGTGCCCATAAGACTATGAGTTGATTTCTCAAAGAAACCTAGCAGGCTAGAAGGGCCTGGAAAGTTTTCAAAGTCATGAAAGGCAAGGACCTACATCTAAGATTACTCTATCCAGCAAGGCTATCATTTAGAATGGAAGGGCAGCTAAAGTGCTTCCCAGATAAGGTCAAGTTAAAGGAGTTTACCATCACCAAGCCCTTATTATATAAAATGTTAAAGGGACTTATCTAAGAAAAAGAAGATCAAAACTATGAGCAGTAAAATGACAACGAACTCCCAACTATCAACAACTGAACCTAAAAAACAAAAACTAAGCAAACAGCTGGAACAGGAACAGAATCACAGAAATGGAGATCACATGGAGGGTTATCAGTAGGGATGGAGAGGGGGAAGAATGGGAGAAAAGATACAAGGAATAAGAAACATAATTGGTAGGGGTAGAGTGGTACAGGGCAGGGGGGAATAATGGGGAGAAAAAAATCAGACAACTGTAATAGTATAATCAATAAAAGATACTTAAAAAATAAAAACACTTAAAAAGCACATGTTTAAATAAAACAGTGTAATTTGCAAAAAGGCCATAGTTGAATCACAGATATGTATTGTCAAAATCATCTGGACTATAGTGCATTTGAAAATATTCTGCCTATATGACCATTTATTGTGTGCTCTTATAATGTAGTGTGTATCTGATACTGTCTGGTGTATGTCTCCCATGATGCCTCTGCTGATTGCCCCTCAGACCTAGGTGCCTTTGAGGTCCACACTGCTGCAAGGACAGGTTGTCAGGCCTCATTGGGCCCCCACTCAGTGTCTGAGCTCACGCTGCTCAGTTGCATTACAGTGGCCTGATATTTTGTCAGTCACATTTGAAGAGGCTGAGTCAGCCACCAAGGAGCGAATCTGGTATTTTCAGCCCCCTTTCCAATTATTTCTATAGCAATTGATGAGCTCAACCATGTGGCAATTAGATTTGATTATTAAAATGGTCAAGCTCTTGTACCCATGACCCTATAGCATTTGCTCAATGGCACAGTTTTTGGTAATGCATGTATTTGCCTCCCAAGAGATAAGTCAGGCCCAGGAGAATCAGTGGGCTCCATGGGGTTTTCCCAGCAGTCGTTGTTACACATATTCACATATAGTTTAACATTGTGCTTCTCAGGTTTTCAGAGGATGTGTTTGGTGTCTCTTTCTCATAGGTGTGGACCTAAAGAGCCTTATGTACACATGGTTTAGACTCTGTGTGTGTGGTATGTGAGGATGTGTTTAAACCCAAAGACTATGAATTTTAAAGAGGCAGACTTCAAGCCAGGGGATTGGCTGCCTTTCGGAAACCTCCTACCTGACAGCCACACTTTGTCATTGGTAGTGTGGCTGCCAAGTGTGCCAGGTGAAGTGGAGGCAGAGGTCGGCATGCTCTCCAGGCTCACCCCTCTACACTGGGTTGACCACGTGGCATCGTTAGTTCCCAAATGCTTAACTCGGTCTGTAGCTGGATGCCATTTTGATGCTAAACTGGACATGTTTTTCTATTTTTTTTTCCTTGACATCTTGATAGGCCATACTAGTCTGTTGTGGCAGATATTGCTGACAACTTATTATTCATTATTAATATTGTGCAAGTCATGATTTTCAGTTAGACAGGATTTTGATGAAGCAGGGAGATAGATCATTTCTGCCCTGTTAACCTGTTACTGTAAAAATCATCTACAACCTCTTGCCTGCGTGTTTGTTATCAGGGCAGTGCCGTCAGCTAGCAGCAATTTCTGAGTGCTTGTCTTGAGAACAGTTCTAACAGTCTGATATTTGTTTTGGGTGAGAGAGTGCACCAGAGGTTAATAGAGCTTCAGGATTGAAGGCACTGGGGGATTCATTCTAATCTAGTAACACTCTAAGCATGCCCCATAGCTTCCGTTTGCTGAACCAGAGCTGTCCCTAACATCTGAGGGACCCCAAGTGAATGGACCTCAATCTAAGAGATAGCACTCACCTGCCTGTCCCAAATCACAAAATGGTAGGACTGTGGACATCCTAGAAATGGTTTCAGAGGGAATAACAACCCACCTTCCTTGCCTTTGTGTATGATGGGATTTGACGCACTGGCTTTAGTCACAGCCACATCCTTTGTAATTTTAGTCTCTGCACATGGTGGCCATCTCCACCAACCACCTGGTTCCTTGTAACCTGGCCCTCCTCCATTTCCATACTGAAACTGCTCTCTCCAAGGCCACTAAATCTAGTGACCTTCCCACCAACTCCACTCCCTTTGACTATATTATGGGACTGATCCCAGAATATCTTTTGTACCTTGGCTACTGTCTAGTACCTTCCCCAGTTCTTCTCCCACCTCCCAGAGGGCTGCTTGTCATCCATTTGTGGGCTCTTCTCAGGCATGTTCTGCCCGTGGCCCAGCCCTTTATTGATGACCTTAGCCATTCTCATTGATGCAGCTATTCATTTCTACCTGTGACTGACTCATCTGAACTGCCAGTGTAAGGTTCTGATCCTTCACTTCCAAGTGCCAATGTCAAATATTCCATCCTCTGTGAACTTCACCAGCACTACCATCTGGTCGTCTTCCCTCCACACCAGCCACATCAAGATTCTCCTCTGTTTGCTTGTGTTTCACCAGTGTCCAGATCACTCAAATTCTTGTGAATGGTTTCTTCATAACCAAACAGCTTGGAAGAAGAAACTAGGAGAGTGTAGGATCCTGAAGACAAGAGGGTGGGGGAGAAATAGTGACGAGTGCTTCCAGAGATGTCAGGTAAGATAGGGCCCAAATGGCCACATGGCTTTATCACAAAGGAGACTGTTGGCAGGAGAAGTCTCAGGGGAGTGGGTAGAAAGGTAGAGGTGTCAGACTTCAAGGTAAGGGAGTGGGGGACCAGGAAATAGAGAGACAGAGGGTTACTGCGGACAACAAGGATAATGCTGAATTATACACCAAAGAGACCTACCCAGGGGAAGGCAGAAATTTGGCTTGAAAGAGGAGAAGCAAATGGGAGGATTCATTGTAAGAAGGAAGGATTTTCTTTCTTCTTGTAATGATAGGAGAAACTTGAGCTTATTTCAGCACTGGTGAGAAGGGGAAGGAGCCAGGAGAGAGGGAGAGGGACAGGGAGAAAGAGCAAAGATACTTGAGAGGGTAAAAGAGGTGGGAAGGAGATGGCTCCTCAGGGGAAAGATGCACTCTGGGCAGGTGGAGGGACCCCTCACCCATTGTGACAAGAGTAATGAGGGAATGAGTGTAAGTGCAAGAAGTTTGTAGGTTTAGTGGCAAGAAGGTAAGGGAGTTCCCATCTGACACTTCCTATTTTCTCTTTAAAGGAGGAGATGTGACCTCAAGAGCAAGAAATGTTAGAAGAGAGGCTTACGAGGGTGGCAGAAGTTTGAGAAAGAGGGCTAATGAGGGGGATGGGGAAGGATGGCTGGGTGGTTTGAGAATGTCAAAACTGGTGATAGGGTTAACCATGGGGGCAGCTGTGTATTTGTCTCAGGATTGTTCAGCAGCCTGGTATGGGTGTAGGAATGGGGACATTTGAATTCATGCAGGATTGGGGCTTTGTGGGCCAAGCCATGAAAAGGATGGGCTAAATAGGAAAGAAAGTGAAGAAAAGGGAGAAGTTCTTCAGAAATGATGAATTGAAAGAGCTAAGAGGGCAAGATGCTGAGTAGGATACCAAAGAGACCCATGTGATAGCAGGATGCTCAGTGAATGGGGACAGAGGGCACTTGGCAGGGACAATGAGGGGAGTGCCAAGTGACCAGAGGGTGTGGTTGTCAAAGCAGTGAAGCTCCTCCCAAAGGATGGAGCAACAGTTGGGAAGGGCAGTGTCTTCAGTGTTGATCCAGGTTCCAAGGGCAGGGGGATGGAGAGATGTTCTGTTATGAGGCAGAAAATATTGAAGAGTTTGTTCCTTGCAGAACTACTCCAGGGTAACAGTGGAAAGGTTTGGGAGGGCAGGGAGAAGTGCGAGGTTGAGTGGAGGCAAGGGACGCATAAAGTTGCACACGGAAAAGGTAGAGCAGTATGAGGAATGACGTCTTGGCATGTGAGATACAGTGGGCTGAGCTGGTCCCCACCTGCCAAGAGAGTTAGCCCCTGCTCTCCAGCTCGTACCCAGGTTTTCCTGGAGCCAACTGGGTCCTGGATTAAAGACATTTCAGAGAGCGCGTGCTCTGGAAAGAGTGGCTAGTACTACTGGCAGCCTTCTTAATATTTTGTTTGTATCATGAGGCATTTCTCTTGCCACTTGTTGAAAATTATTTTGAAACAAATGTGTCAGTGAGTGACCTGTAAGTGGCCTGTTGTGCCGATCTTTCTACAGAGCATGGTTCTCAGCTCTGCCTGCACGGCAGCATCACCTGGGAGCTTCGAATACAAACGAATGCCTAGGGCCCCACACCGGTGACATCAGAACCTCCGCAGAGGAGGCCTCTGGAGTCTGTACAGTTAATTTTCTTAAAAACTCCCCTTGGTCACTCTGATGTGTGCAGAAGCTTGGCCTTAGGCCTTTGCTACCCAGTTATGTGGTCCAGCAGCAGCAGCAGCATTGGCATCACCTGGGAACTTGATAGCAACACAAAATCTCAGACCCCACTCTTGACCAACCTACTGAATCACAACCTGCATTGTAATAAGAGCTCCTGCCCCAGGTGATAACTGTGAAATCAGAAGTTTGAGAATCCCTGCCTTGAAACAATAACTGAGATTCTGATTTTATCGACCTAGGCTGTGGTCTGGGAATCAGGATTTTTAAAGGCTGCCTAGGTATTTCTAATGTTTAACCAAGTTCAACATCCTGCCTTACAGCATCTAGCAAAGAATCGGGAAAGGTGGCTGTTGCATTTTTATTCAGCTGGATCCACCCCATCTTTGTTTAATAATTTCTGATCTTTTAACTTACCAATAAACTCCATTTGCTTCTCATTTGGGGGAAAAACTGCCTGTCATAAACTTGTGGCAGGAACATTATTTCCCCTCGTTTTCAAAGATGCTACTGGGAGGCTTAGTAAGTGATAAGACAGGAAATACTGCACAACCTAAAGCCCATTACATAAGGACTGGTTCATTCATTAAAGGCATAAAAGGGTGTTGTGTATAGAACCATCATCACAGAGTGCCAACCAGCTCCTTATAAAATGGAGGCTCGCCATCTTCCTAATTAGTTATTTCTTTCATCCTTTCTAAGACCTTGTTTTAAATGATCCTGAAAGCTCTGTACAGATTTCTTTAATCCAATTGATTGCACAGTCAAATGGCTACTGACATTTACTGTGCTGAAATGTTAGGTTACTGCTATTATGTGAATTAAGACATAACAAGTGTTACTTTAGACCTGAGTCTCCAAAATATAATCCTAGCTTAACACTGAAATTTTTTAAAGAACAAACAAGCTTGACAAGTGTTTTAAGAAATCATTATGCAGTATAAGTTTTGAAGGGAAAAAAATTTTAAAGCACATCACTAACGCCACAAGTGACTCAGATGTTTGAATAGTCAAATCATCCATTTTCATGTGGGTGGTTAAAGCTCAGGGAGAATAGAAAGGTTATTATTATCAAATACTTTCCCCACCTTTTTCTTTTTCACTTCAGAGTCAAACATATGAATGTATGAATCACTTTTCCACCACTGACGATTGAACTTTGGTTTAAGAATTATTAAAACTAAATTGGTGCCAAGACAAAAGTACTGCTTTTCAAGCTTTTATTTTTTAAAAAATATCAATGATCATTTTAGGTTTCAGAAAGCATAGATTTTGATTCCATTAGAGTTGATATCAGTCTACAAGAAAGTCATTTTTTAAACTCAGTAATGAACAATTCAGTGGATTCATTATGTTTTGAATTCCACAAGATCATGTTATTTTTCTTAGGAAGCCAAATCAAAACTACCAAGAATTGAAAAAAATATGTATCTTCTCTAAGTTCTCTCAGTGAGCACAGCCCATGGAACAGTTTCGTACCTCCCACTCTCAGGCCTCAAACGCCTTTATTTAACACTTTTTTGTCTTTATAGCTCAAGGTAATGTGTTTTCTAGATTTCACCTACTGGCAAGTGAATGGTGCTTCCCAAACATCAGGAGGCTTATTGTTGAGGTCAGGAAGATAGGGGATGGGCTCTCCTTAATGACACTAGAGATTTTCAGAGCTCTGTGACAATGACAGAAGTCTTTGTCACAGGGATGTTGCAGAAGAGAGAGTCCTGCTCACCTGGAGAGTCCTCACCTGGCAACTGTGGCATTGTCCTGAACGCCACATGGAATGAGGTTAAATTTGCAGTTTAGCTGGAACTTAAAATGTCACAGAAAAATTCAATTACTGCAATTGTGCAGATGGATGGTTAAGACCAGGATTCATGTCTTGTGCATTATGACCTTGTAGATGCATAGATCAGTGATGAATTTTAAAATATCATAAAATAGGGTCAATTGAATTCCAAGTACTCTATTTGGGTACACCACATGGATGCATGGTTAATGCTGAACAATGAAAATGACGTTTTCACGAAGTGACATAAAAGGGAGAATTGGATTTTATTATTGTGGTCATATTTACCACTGACTGACAAGCACACAAAATGTTTATTTTACTACTAAAGCATGGGATCTCCAGTATTTAACATGGAAATCCACATAATCACATGCTGATCAAATCACTTCAAGTGACTCCAGACATAGAGCAAGAAAGTTGCTTCCAGGCAAACTTCCACCACGTTTCCTGCTCTTGGAGTTAACTTTTTATGCCATAAAATCATCCTTTCCTTCTAGGAACTCTTGGTTTCATGAAATGATAGCTTTAGAAAAATCACCTTTACAGGGTTTCAATTAGCTTCTCTGATTGATTCAGTTTTTTAAAATTAATGCAAGGACTCTCCTGTAGCCCCAAACCCTATTTTAGTGAACAGTCTGATAAACCTTTTAAGATGCACATACGACGAAATCATTTGCCTACTTTAAATAGTCAGTGGTTTTTCACCATCCACAAAATCAAGTCCAAACTTGGACCCTGAAAAAACTCGCCTCTACCTTTGTTCTAACCTCCTGTGCCAGTATTGCCTCACCTTTAGCCTAGATCTCCACGCCTTTGCACATGCTGTTTCTCCAGCTGGAATTGTCCCACCTGGTAAACTCCTATGTATCTTTTAAGCATCCCCTTCAATTTCACCTTTTCAATTATTGTGTGGTTTCCTTTGTTCACATCTTTGCTCATAGCGACATTGGGCCCTGCTCCCTCCACATTCCCTTTAGACTGAGCTCCCCGAATGCTGGGTCCGTGGGTGGCCCCTTCCTCATTGTAGCCATCCCACTTGGAGCAGTAGCTGGTACATGGTGGCCCCCCCCCAGGAGATTTAAACAAATGAATGAATGACTGAGCGCCTCCCCAAGTGTCTAGTTTAATAACCAGGAAAGAACTTGGCAACAGGGAAATTTTGACCTCTCACTAAGCGAGGCTAGGGGCCTATTCTTTCTTTCCAACTCCAAGGGATGTTAGCTCTGTGCCACCTATAACTATGCCTTGCATCTTGGCATGGCATGATATTCAGTATTAACATGGTGGTCCAAATGTAATATAGGTCACAGGTAAATTCTCCTAAGATGGTGAAGTTTAGGGTGTAGTGTCTAACATCAAATGCTACTGTCCAAGAAAGCTTTCTCTTACTGAATTGAATGGCATGGTTTGCAAATATTAAGTTTAAAGAAAGGCCATAGCATGCAGAACCATGTATTTTCTTAAAATAACTGTATTATGCATATTAAAACATGTAGCTTTCCTTTCTGGTGTGATTGCTTTGTCTGATCAAATTGAAAGTCGGGTTTTCTATTTTGGCATTACACTAAATGAAATTGTTCCATTATAGCAAATAGAAGCTTGATAATGGTTTGATTCAAATTTTAATTGAAATGCTGTCTCAGAATATTTCAGCATTCCAATCTTATTCCTAGATATTGTATCCTCAATGGACGCCATGAGCTAGGACTGGGTTACCACCCTGGCAGGACTTGAGTGGTTGGAATCCCAGGAGAATTTCAAACCAAGGCTCTCGTCTGAGGCAGAGAGGGTGCTGTTTTCCAGCTATGAGCTCACAAGGAATATTTAGCTCATTGCAGGTTCCCGTGGAAACAAAACAATGAAAAAAAAAAAGTCTTCCTCCTCGCCCTCCCTGCCCCACTAGGTTTGATCTCAACTTCTCTTGGACGGCAAGCCTTCGGAGATTGATAAGCAAATAACAATTAGCACTGCTCCCTGTGTTTCTGAAGTGAACTGCACCAAGCCATCGATATTCTTTTTCTTTCTTTCTTTCTTTTTTTTCAAGGCTTCCTGACAGCAATGAGGCAAGAAGTGACCCGTGCCCACAAAGGCTGGGCCCTGGACTCGGTGACCATCCACAACGAAGTTCTGCGGCAGACCAAGGAGGAGATCACGTCACCCCCTGCGGTAGGTGCCCCAGGCAGTGGGGACAGTGCTGGAGCTCGGGCTGAAAGTTCAGGCTCTGCCAAAAACTGACCTAAGCGTGCCTCAGTCAAGTCCACCGGCTTTGCAGCCAGGGTTTCCTCAGTTGTAACCAGAAGACCTCACTGTCAAAGCCTCCTCCGTTTGCTAGCGTGGGAATTAATGACAAGCTCTAGAAACTCTCCAGACTGCATTTCTTCATAATTACAAGCTACCCTTCTATTTGCTGAAAAGGATTTTCCACATGTCCCCAGCTACTGCTGTGAGCTGTTTACAGGATGGACAAGTGTCAAGGGCACTAGTAGAAACTAACAGGGCCAGCGGTCCTGAGTGCTGGGGACAGTTCTAGCAGCATGCCCCACCCCCCGAGCTGTGGACCCCGAGTGGGGCAGGGGGCGGGGCTTGACATGAGCAGATATCTTCCTGAGCCACTGTTTGGACACTTACCTGCTCTCTGAACTTAGGCAAGCTCTTTAACCTTTTGAGCCTCAACTTCTTTAACTGTAAAATGAGGGGGATACTTCAGCCTCATTGAAGGTGGTTGTGAGAATTTAATGGGATCATTTAGGCTTGGTGCCGGACCTCACGTAGACCCTCAATACATCTTAGTCCCCTTTTCCCTTTCTCTGACTTTCATTCCCTCAGTCGTGGAAGTTCCAGCCCTTTCTGCCACTTTGTAACAAAGTTCACCTTCCCTTATCTCATCAGAAGCACCTTTAATCTCTGTATCTCTAGCAACAATGTAGGCTTTTTCTATCATATGCCACAGAATTCTTCCAGCTTCTTCTCATTATGCAATGCCAAAGTCATTTCCACATTTTTAGGCATCTGGCATAGTAGCACCCGTTTCTGGGTACCAAGATCAGTGAGTTTCCTAAAGCTGTTGTAATGAGGTACCACAGACTGGGTGCCTTAAAGCAACAGAAATGTGTTTCCTTGCAGTTCAGGAGGCCAGGAGTGTGAAATGAAGTTATCGGCAGGGCTGGCATCTTCTGAAGGCTCTGAGAAAGAATCTGTCCCGCACCTCTCTTAGCTTCTGGGGGTAGCCACCATCCTTGGGGTTCCTTGGCATGTAGCTGCATCACTCCAGTCTCTGCCTCCATTGTCACATGGCCTTCTCCCTGTGTGTGTCTCCTTATGTCCTTTCCTCTTCTTGGAAGAACACCAGACATACAGGAATTTGCCTCTCTCAATCCAGTATGACCTTAACTACAAATAATTACATCTGCAAGGAACCAATTTCCAAAGTCATATTCTAAGGTTCTAGGTGTACATGAATTTTGACGTGACACTATTCAATCCACTACACCTTCTAATTATTGCTTTGTAAAGTTCTGAGACTGACAGGAGCCTAGAAGGTTACACTTTACTGTCAGATGGTACCAAAGTGGTTGTAATGTTCACATAGTAACTGTCATCTGGTAATTAATGATGTTCTGATTTTCTGGGATTGCTCATGGTTTTACTGTCAAACCATGTACTTCAGTTTTTTATTTAAAAAGTATGGCCCTCATCCTGTTGGAAAATATTTTGCAACTAATCTCACTCTTTTTTATTATTATCTATATGCACTTCGCCTTACCCGATTCTTACCAGAAGTGGAAAAATGGTCACCGTCTTCCATATAAATATATTTTATGAGCTGACGTGATTATTGGAGTCTCCCCTGTGATTCAGTTTAGCCTCTCTTGTCTGCTGAATACATGTTCTATGGCTCCCCTCTGCCTACAAGATAAAGTTCAAACTCTAGCTTGCCATCTAGACTGTTCCCTGCTTGAGCGCTAACTTATTTTTATCATCACTGAACCCTCTGCTGAATAAAGTTAGATGCAGTTAGATCAAGTTAGAGCCATGGATTGGCTTGCCTGGCACAGGCAGAGATCCCTTGTGGCTCCCAGCTCCAAATCCTGTTCTGTGCTCGCACCCTACACCAACTCAGAACAGATCTCTAGGGCACTTTTAGGTCCCTGCAGAACTGATTTCACGCTGTTGTCCCAGGCCGCCGACCCCATGCCCAAATAACCGAGAACGTAAGCATTCCTACTTGGCTCGTAGCTTCGAGATAGGCCGCGGGGAGGATGTGGTTCACTGTTACACTAACACAGTGGGCCCAGCAGAGGTTTCTCCTTTCAGGAGCTTTGTAAGGCCGGTGTGTGTTTTCTTTCCAGCCATATTCCATCTATTACAGTAATGGATGCCCATCTCACAACACCTAATTTTTTTATTAAATATTTTTATTTAATTTTTATTGTATTTTTACCAACCCTTCCCCCAGCAATCACCACACTGTTGTCCATGTCCATGAGAAATTATTCCTCAGTTTCTCCACCCCCTCACCACCCACCCACACTAGCTGCCATCTGAAAGCCCTATTGCCTTCTGCTTGACTCCTCCAGGAAGGTGTGTATATTTACGGGCTCTACATGGACGGAGCGGCCTGGGACAGGCGGAATGGGAAGCTCACGGAGTCCACTCCCAAGGTTCTCTTCACCCAGCTGCCTGTGCTTCACGTCTTTGCCATCAACTCCACTGCACCCAAGGACCCCAAGCTCTACGTGTGTCCCATCTACAAGAAGCCCAGGCGAACTGATTTGACCTTCATCACCGTGGTGTATTTGCGTACAGTCTTGTCCCCAGATCACTGGATCCTGAGAGGAGTAGCCCTTTTGTGTGACATCAAGTAAGTTCATTTCCACTTGCAGAGGGCACAGGAGCCATGTCGATGGCCGTTGCTACTGAGAGACTCGGAAACGTGTCTTTTCTCACTGGTAACCGCTTGATTGCCTTTCTACATTAAAGAGTTGATATTCTGTAATCGCTTACGTCTGTATTTTTCCCCATATCAATATTCAGAGAGACATTTCTAAAGCAATACTTCTTATTTCAGGCAACCATATTCCATTTTAATTACTTTTTAGATGAAGTCCTAATTTCATGTTAGAACACTTTGGAAGGTGTGAATTTTAAAAATCTAAAAGTATTCATTTGTTGCATTCTAAAAGGAGTCCAATAAATGCAAACCTTCCTTTCTAATAAATTCCACTGTCCCTTCAATAAAATCTACCCATGTCCATGTTTTTCCTAATGTTAGTCTTTGCTCATTTGAGTTTGGTCTTCTGTCTGTGTTTGTGAAATGAAAACTGGAGGGATCCGGCCAGCACCCCTAGGATTTATAGCTGTGTGGTATTTTATGCGGTTTTGAGGCCCAGAGAACTCTGAGTCTCCAGCTCTCCCCTCCCAAATCAACTCTGCAGGACATCATGGAGCACACATTTCTAGGCAGCAAACGGGGAAGGAAAAACACAATTCATCAAGTGAAATTAAGTTACATGCTTAATGCCTTAAAGAGCAAAGTCTTTAAAAAGAGAAGCTATTTCTTACTCAGTAGCTAGTCTGAAACTCAGTTTGAACCTTTATTTCCTGCTAAAGGAAATTGTCAATTTAGCAAAACAGATGGGGTCCTATATTGAATTCTCGTGCAGCTTCAGGAAAGTGAAGAAGTGTCTCGACTGGTCTTCCCATCCAGAATCCTCTTGCCTGCCCCCAGCTAAACTCACAAGCTCCATTCCCTCTGTCTGTTCTGAAGGAGAGAAGCGTTTCAAGTTATCTTGCTCCCTTCTCATCTTCTGTTGCCCTGATCAGAAATGCCAAAACAAGATAGCAGAGCAACAGGCCAGGTGAAGAGTCTGGGGAAGACCCCAGAGGAAATTCCACCATTGTTGAGTGTACTTCCAAACAATAGAAAATATAATATGAAACGCATATTGTAGCAGCGGCTCTGGTGTGCTCCTGATATTGATTCAATGTCAGAGCCATAGAACTTTCCAGGGCAGTTTGAAAAGTAAAGTAACCTAGCCCCTGGAGCAGGCGTTTGGTATTTCCCTTGGCCAACAAGCTCACTAAAGGGAAGGATGGCGCTCTCCAGGAAGAATATCCTCCCAAACTGAGGCTAGAATTGGGACCTCCCTCCCCCGCCCCCCCCCCTGCTGTGGCAGGTGGGCACAGAGGAAGAGAAACACATAGCAAACCAAAACGCAGGTCCCCAAATAAAACACACATTTTAGTCATATTCCTGTCCATTTGCTAAAATGTTGAAGGCAAACTGCATAATCTAAACCCCTGGATATCACGGTAGGTTTGCAGAGAATAACAGGTTTGATGTTCTCTAATAATCTGAGTATCTTATGGAAAATTAGGAAAGAGTTGGAAAATATGTGAGTTTAGCAGGAGTATAGAACAGGCTGTTTAAAGCCACAGAACATTTCCTGGGAACTTTTTTACTGTTGCTGATTATTTTGCTCTACGTCAACACAGAGGAGAGAAATGGGTGCAAAGGCCACCTCGGGATGTGCACCTGGCACCCAAGAAGTGCCTCAAAATGCTCTTCTTTATGGTGGGTACTTCTCAGCCATCCCTGGTTTTGCAAAAATGCTGTGGTCCAGTTCTACTTTCTTTCTCTAGGCCCATTAAATGGTTTCCTTAGACATTTTGAGCCATTAAACTTCCATAAACACATAACCATTTTCTTGGCAAAATTGTTGCTTTTCACTAATTACATAATTTGCTGTGCTTGAGTGAGAGAGACCTGGTGAGCATAAAAGAGCAAAGAATTGGGGACAAGCTGGTTAAGCCAACTGAAATGGGGAGAGAGACAGAGTAACTTTTCTTTCCTCCTTGGAATCAATCCACATATTCTCATTTTGGCCTCTGCAAAATGAACAACAAGACTTAACATGTTATTTTAGTTTGAACTTTGCTTAAAAATAAGACCAAAAAAGAAGTGTCTAAAGATATATCTTCTAAAAGAGATTGGTCTTGGGGGTGATGTATCTTCTGTCAAGAGACCTGAGATGAGTAGGAGACTCCCCTGTACTGTGAGCGTGGGCCCGGGGTGAAGGGCAGAAGAATGGCTACAGAGACACAGGAGCGAGGGCTGAACTCAAAGAAAGGTAACATTTCAGTTAAATCTTGGTCTTTCCATAGATGGTACCAAGCTGGTACTAAATTAGCAGATGGATATATTCTAAGGAAGGGAGCAGCATGAGGAAGAGAATGACTTAAAAAGGGGAAACTGCATGGAACATCCAGAGACAGAGGCCAGACCATGGAGTCCCCTTCTCAAGAGCATTCCGTGAGTTATCATCACCTTGAACGTACATTCACTCCAAATACTGGAGACTTTCATCAACTAGCCTAAAACACAACCTCTGCCTGCGGCCCAATGCTTCTGCCATTAGGACTGCTTGGTGTTTCCTGAACATCCTCACATTGTTCCCTTATCAAGGAAGACTTTTCCATATAGAACAAATGGACTTTTCATACATGACTGAAGGCAGTGTAAAATGGTACAACGATTTCGAATAACAGGTGGGCAGTTTCTTCAAGTTAAACATACAGGTACCATATGACCCAAGTTTTCACTCCTAGACATTTACCCTAGAGAAATAAAAGCAGTCGTCCATACAATGACTTACATATGAATGCTCTTCGAAACTTTATAACAGCCAACAATTGGAAACAACCCAAACGCCCACCAACAGGTGAATGGATAAACTATGGTACACCCATTCTATAGGCTACTGATCAGCAATAAAATGTAACTACCGATACACACTACAACATGGCTGAATCTCAGAATAACTACGTTGAGTGAAAGAAGTCAGACAAAAAGAAAGTGCACGTGTATGGTTCCATTTATATGTATATTTATTTTTATATATTTATATGTATATCTATATATAAAATAAAATTCTAGAAAAGGCAAACGAATCTGTAGTGACAGAGAGCAGATCAGTGGTTGCCTGGTGTAGGGAAGGGAGGGGGAGGCCTGAGAAGGAGACTGCAAGGGGGTAGGAGAAAACTTAGGGGGGGATAGATGTGTTCCTTCTCTTGGTTGTGGTGACAGTTTCACAAGGGTCAAAATGCACCAAATTTTACACTTTAAATGTATGCAATTCACTGAACTTCAGTTTATACCTCAATAAAGCTGTAAAGAAAAGTCCTCTCTATACCACCCACTTCTTCCTTCACTTCGCTGAGGGCTTCCATAACCCCCTCACGACTCCCGCAAGTGAGATTTATTGCTTTTCTTGCATTTTGGTTGCAACTGAATTTAACAATTTCAATCTAGGTATTAATAACATATATCTGTCTCCTCACTCTATATCAAGCTTCTTGAAAGCAGAGTCTGGCTTTTGGGCACCCCAATAAGTGCTGACTGAATTTCTGAAAGAGCGACTGAAGAGCAAGTAATGTAATATGACTGGTAAATGTAGGCAAATGATGGGGAAGGAGGGACTGTCAGGTGGAGCCATGTCAGGAGGTCTTCCACCACGGAAGGGAGTGGGGAGCCCCAGCCGGTGCGGACTGCTGCACGAATGGAAGTGAGGAGGTCAGTTGGGAGCTGTTGCGCTAGACCAGACAACATGAAGGTTGGAACCAGAGAGAAGACAATTAGAATGGAAGTAAAGCTAGTCATATGAAAGATAGCATAGAGGTAAAATTGGGGAATTCAAAAATCAAGTAGATGAGATAAATAATGATCAGAAAAGGCTGAAAGATGTAACAGTTTGTAGCCTGGAAAGTCTGGTTGGATATTTCTTCTGTTATTGCAATTTGGGAAAAGAGCTATTTTCCTAGCCAAGTGCTTATAAAATAACTGCTGGGCTCTCTGGGAAAAAAGACTCAAAGATCTGTGTGTTTGTCCTTGCTTATGATGAAGTCTGTGACTTAATAACACGGTGTTACCATATGCCAGGCACTAGTCTAAGCAGTTGACATGAATTGACCTATGTAATTCTTATACCAAAGCTGTAAAGTCTAACATTATCATTTCCATTTCACTTATTAGGAGACATACACAGAAAAGCTAAATAACTTGTCCAAGGTGTCACAACTAATAAGTGACAGAGCTGGGATCTGAACCCAGGCTGAATGATTTTAGTCCATGCTCTGATGAACTTTGCACGGCAGTATTAGGTTTTTTCTTTTTCTTTTTTCTTTTTTAAGTTGGAATCTATTACATAAACCTCTACAATTCAAAATTGTGCCTAGAAAATAGTATATCTGCATTTCTCTGGCTTTCTAATTTGAACAACTTTAATTATCTGGATGCAACTAACAATGTACATAGAAGAGAGACTACCAGGCAAATACCGGCATTTGTATGTGTGCAAACAAATGTACACTTAAAATTCAGGAATTTTGAAGGGAATTAGTAGGTTTATTTAACAAGCTCCTTCCTGGCTTTCTTGAACATCCTCGGCCAGCAGGTGCATTGTTAACTGGAAGGAGCTGAGAAATTAGCTCTAGATGCCAAGTGAGAAGACAAGGGGTCTACTCCTAAGACAAAGGCCCCCTTTGGGGTGGCTTCCTTGTCCACAAGCAAAAAGAAAAAAAAGTAACTAAGATGTTTTCTTAACAGAATTCAGAAGAGGATTTAGAAAAAGCAAAAGTATAAAAAATAATTCACTAACCTAAATGAAAAAACTTAGGGAGCTATGGAGATCCTTTCCATTTAAAAAGCCAAAAACCACACGCACAGTTAAAGTAACTCAGTGACTTACTCCTAGCTGTCTAGTAGAAGCTTCAATGGTGTTTTAAGGTTTTAAAAAATGATTCTGCTTTAGATATAAAAGATGTTACACAACAACACTCTAGGAATAGTTAGGACATACAGCCCTACCTCAGAAATGTTGTGGGTTTGGTTCCAGACCACCCCAATAAAGTGAGTCACATAAATTTTTTTGTTTCTCAGTGCATATAAAAGTTACATTTATACTGTGGTCTAAGTGTGCAACAGCACCATGTCTAAAAAACTTACATACCTTATTTTTAAAAATGCTTTAGTACTAGAAGATGCTAACCGTCCTCTGAGCCTTCAGTGGAGGGTCTTGCCTTCAATTTTGTCAAACACACAATATCTTCAAAGCGAAATAAGGTGAAGTGCAACAGAATAAGGTGTGCCTGTATAGTGTAATTCCCAAAACATGCCTAATGGTAAATAGATAATAATTCTACCAAGTGTTATCTAGGGCTATATAAGCATTGGCTTGTAACACTTTCCTATATTGGTAAAAATTGTCTACCCATTCAGCCCTGGCTAGCATGGCTCAGCTGGTCGAGCATCATCCTGCAGCTGGTGGAGGAAGGTGCAGGGATCGTTGTTCGCTTGGTTTGGGGTGCATGTGAAAGGCAATCAATGGATGTTTCTCTCCCTCTCTTATCTCCCTCCCTTCCCCTCCCTCTAAAATCAATAAATAAGTCCTCATGTGAGGATAAAAAAAATTGTCTACTGATTCGAAACACTAAAAATTGTGCACCTCTCCCTGTCTTAGGTCAGGTTCTCTGGAAACAGATTCTGGGCTGGAGATTTGTGTGCAGAGCTCTTGGGACCCCACCTGCCAGGACAGGAAGGAGGCCGGACTGGGTGGAGGGAGAAACTGGGGTGCGATGCAGTCGCAGCAAAGGGCTCAGCCAGGCCCCTGGAGCTGTGGCTCTGGGTGGCCACGTTGGGCAAAGGGGCTGAGGGACCAGGCAGCTGTCAGCCCATGGCAGCCACACTGCTGGCAGCGAGGTGCAGGGAGCCGGGGCCTGTGGGAAGACCTGGGCAGCCCGTGCATGGCGACACCTTTCTTCTTCCCACACACCGTTTCCCTTGTCTCCTCCGTTCCTCTTTCTCTTCCTCTCTTGATTTGAAAACAAATCATGAACACATTTTCCCTTGCTTCCTCTTTATGGTTCCTCAGAGGATCTTAACAAGGTCAGCCAGACATCTGCATATCCCTGAAATGAAGAGAGTTTTCTGGAGAGCCTGCCTGAAGTGGTGGGAGACCTGAAAGATGTGACTTCTGTCCCTTCAGGTGGCTGGGGAGGAGGGGGTCCCTGCCTGAGGGAGCCCTGGACTGAGCAGAGTAGCAGGACAGATTTTGAAAAGACCCCCAAACACAAAGAACTGAAATCTAAAAACATCCATTATTAATTGCTGTTTTCCTCAGAGACATAAACTCCCTAAGAATTTCTGAAGGATAGAACTTTATGTTGTCTTTGACAAGAAGTGTCTTTTGTACCTTGAGCAAATGGAAGAAAATTAGTCAATTCCAACATTTTTCTCTTCCAGCATCTGGCTTCGACTGCAGAAAGGAAACATAATCTTTGAACACTCAACTCTTGATTGACATACAACCTTCTGAGAAAAATATAAATACTTTGGAGTAATGCTCAAGAAATGAAAATGTTCTTCATCTAATATCCATTCTTTAGAAGCTGTTGGTTTAGCAGCTTGCCCTGCCTGACCTCTTCCATTCTCCCCGAAAGGAGCCAGGGATGGAGGGGCTTGCAGTGGCTTCCTTCCCCCTGGGCTTGCAAAATCACCCTCCTTGGGAATGTGGCGTGTGGCAGCTGTTTCTTTACGAACAGTTTGAACTAAGCAGGTGTCCTCAAGAAGCAGCGAAATCCCTCTCCACTCCACTCATGTGTGGGGGTTGGGGGCCAACTCCCTGAGTTTCCTCTCATTCTTACTCAGGCTGCGGCTGCTTTGCGGAAGCCCCTCCTCTCTATTTCCGGGCAAAACCCTCATTTGACTGGGTGCAAGTATTCGATGCCCCTAATTTCCTGGCTTGCTCACAGCTTCTTAATGGTGGTATTATGAATGTGGGGGTTCTTTTCTAATTGCCCACCTGACAGATTCATGGGCACTTCTGTTGCTGGAACCCCAGCCTCCTCAGACATGTCCTCAGGGATTTCAGCCTGTGTCTGAGGGGATAAGGACACCCATTTGTCATTTGTGGTTCTTCTGTATTTCTTCCTGATTATGCAAACCTTCCCCTTTCTATTGTTCCTCTTCAATTGTCCCCCCAAAAGACATCCAGTGTCCATCATGATAAGAACCTGATGAGAGGTTGCCAGACAAATGGAAAATCTCTCTCCATCCCCTCCCCATCTCCAAAGCCAAGAACCAAGTGTTTGGCATTTAGCTAGACCACGTCAGAAGCTTTGTCTTTCATGTGTCATCCTCTCCCCTGGGGAAAGTAGTCACTTTTAGTTTTTTTCCATGTTTATGGAAATTTTTTTGGAGAATAGACTAGCTCTTTCTATCTGGTCTGCTTTCTGCAGAAGCCAAGTCAGGCCTCGGCTGCCAGCAGGCAGCTTCAGTGTCTCCTGGTGTGTCCCGGGGCCACCAGGCCCCTCAAGTCCTTCCCCTGGCCATGGAGCCCTGGGCTGTGGGACAGGTGGCCCAGGGATGGGCAGATGAGTTCTGCCCTGACCTCTCATGCCCGCCTGCCCTCCGGGGGGAGGTTGCGCTCACACTTCATTTACTCACTCCAGGAGCCATGCCAGGCATGGCAGGTGGCCAGTTGGGATGAGCAGGCTCCCCACCAGCCCAAGGGGAGCTGCTTTCAGGGCAGTCTGGGGTGTTTCTCCTTTCTCTTCCTTCCATCCTGGAGGAGGGCATGATGGGAAGGGGCCAGGGTATTGCCAGCCCTTCTATCATCCTTGCAGCCCCAGGAACACTCCGGAGCCAGAGGCAAGAGGGTGCACCCTTCCATACCGTGTGTTCCTGAAATGCGTATGAGCACTTCCCGTCTTTGGGGGGAAAGTCTGGGCTCTTTTAGAGCCCTCTCTATTACAGCCGTCTTCACCTCCAGCGGCTTTGTGGGAAATTCCAACTTGACTGACACATAACGTGCAGACACCTGCCAGCTGTAGTCATGAGAAGAAACTCGGGCAGCTCCTCCCTCCTTTCTCATTTAGGGGAGAGTGTGTATGTGTCTCTATGTCAATTTATGTATTAATTTGTCACTTGGTGCATAATATTTAGCACTGTGATAAAAAACAAATAAGCCAATCCTATGAGAAATTGATTTCCCTTCCACATCTGTTCACAGGAACATAAATCTAAAGTTTTGTTCTTTTAAAAGCCTCCAATGCAAATATAATCTAAAATTGCTAGGCTTTGAAGTTGGGCTTTTCTGTCAAAAGATGTTTATAGACCTGCTCCCTGGAACTTGGCCACGCTCATCTTCTGCCTCCAGGCCCCAATCACATTGATTACCTCTTGAGGTCCTTTCCAACACGTTGCAACACAAGACGATGGTGTCAGCACCTTCTGTGCATGAGCTCCACGCAGGTGAGATGCAAGAGGAATCCTGCCCGCAGGCATGAGCTGTGGCAGAGAGCACAGCCTCCACACACAGTGCAAGTCACAGAGTAGTCATTGCATTAAAGAGGAAGTGGACAGGAATGCAGAGGAGAGAGGCTTGGCTTTTCTTTGGGAGGATGGGGCCAGATCTTTGGAGGAAGTAGATTTAGGCTGTGCCATGAAGGATGGAAGGCATTTGACCAAAGGAAATAGGGAAGAAGAGCATTCTAGGAGGAGGGCACAGCCAGAACAAAGGCCAACTGGTTTAAACCGTGAAAACACATGCGGGTTGGCTGCAGCATGAGACGTGGGATGGGGAGAGCTGGGAGGAAAGCCTGCAACCGCGGGGATCAAGAACAATGTGGGTATGACTGTGGTGGTTCCTTATATTTAAATGGCATTTTGTAGTTTCCAAAGCTTGTGCGCACCCATTATCTCACTTGACTTCACAGCAAACCTGTAAGCAGACAATAGAAGAGATTATCTAATATACAGATGAGAAAACTGAGACTTGGAAAGTTGAGCCAATCTGCTTTAGGGGACAAAGGAAAATAGTGGAAGAACCAGGATGAGAACCCTGGTCTTCCCAAGCCCTGACTGGGGCCTTTCCCCTAACTCAGGTGGTAATAGGGAGTCTGTGCGAGAACTTGCTTCTCAATACCCGCCAGACTGCATGTTTTGGGGGGCTTTTGATTGTGGTTTGCTTTCAGGTTTAATTTACTGAGTTTTTTTGTGTCCAAGCACCATAAAGAAGCCACCCCTGGATACTCTGGTGCGGGTCAGTGAGTTCCTGATAGGGAGACTTAGAGAACAGCCTCTTTCCAGACATCAGGGCTGGGGGTCTTGGCCATAACATTGAAGTGGTCTCAGCAAAGCTGGCAGAGCTGGCAAAGACCAGCCATCCGCAGCAGCTTCTTGGGTACAGGGTCCGAGACAATGCCAGGGGGCAGGGTTGAGGCCCATTAGCAGCATCAGCGTGCGGCGCTTGTTCTCCCAGTAGCCCCACTGCACCAGGATGAAGGCCGTGCACATGGCAGTGGTACCTCCTTGGGCCACTTGACATCCACACTGATATGACTGCTATAGTCCCCAATGGCTACAGTTACTTCGAACCTGGCTTGCTGGCTAGCTTAGGTCTGCTTTTGCACAAGCATGATCTCCAGAACTTCGTCTTTGAGGGGCATCCCCAGAAAAAAGTCAATGATCTCAAACTCCTGTATGCACAGAGGAAAGAAACTGATCTCCAAGTCCTGAACCCAGCGGCCTGGCTTGGTGATGAGGACCCATTCCTTGTCCTCGATTTGCTGCCAGGAGTTTCAGGGTCTCAGCCCTGGTGTTGACCACCGAATGCCCAGCCCGCTGAGGCTGCCAAAGCCTCCACAGCCTCTCATTCCAGGACCCCCGGAGCTTCCAAGCCCTCCCACAGCACCAGTGTCATCAGCTTTAGTCTTGGAGAAGTGTTTGCTCATTTTCCTAAGGCAAAACCACCACGCCTGGAATTAATTCTGGGAGCGCACCCCCCTGCAGAGCTCCCCGAGAGCGCCCTCAGGGCAGGGGCCTGGGCTTTCCGAGCCTTTAGGTGCTGAGTAGATTCAGCAGTTTTGTTTGCCATCCCGTTTGGCAAATGAGCCAGAAACCAGAGTGCAGCTGAGTGCATTAGGAAAGAGGGCTTTCAGAACAGAGAAGGAAGTGACTCTCGAGCCGACCTTGCGAGGGGAAAGAGTGAAATAGATTGGGTCCTCGGAAAATGTCACCTGCCGGGCAAAGTTGCAGGTCCTGTTGAGACCAGGTCTGGAGGTTGGAACACAACAGAGGCTGACTCCTAGCCTCCCCTACGGCCAGTCTTGAATCCTGGAGCATTACCATGTCACAAGTCAGACAGGACTGAGAGATATGAGCAGAGAGGGAGTGGAAACTTCTGGGCTGTGATGCTGTGGAGGTGTGGGAGACATCGGCAGGGCCGGTCCCCAATGGCTGCGGCTGCTGCAGTCTGGGTCTCAGGTGTGACCTGTGAGGTCCCAGGTGGCCGCAGATGACCACCAAGGCATGATGGTGCAGGTTACTGAGAGGAAGCAGCCCAGACTTGCCAGTTTTCTGTTTTGCATTTGTTTTTTTATTATTTAGGAGATGGGAGTGAGTGAGTTATCACATTCCTTTTATGCAGCACGAGGCAGGCGATTTTGTCCCACTTGATTGTTTCAGTGCGAGTGAGACCCAGAGGGCTCCTAGACTCGGGTCCGACTGTTGTGTGTTGTGGGGCGGGAGGGGGGCGGCAGGGAGCAGTGGCGGGGGGCAGGGTCCTGCCTGCCCTGCATGCTGGTGTGTCCTTGCCTTGGGGGACTCTGAGTAAGCTTTGCAGTGACCTTGACCCTGAAGGTGATCCTGCCTCCTGAAAGCCAGCAGTAGTTTCCCCACTTTGGCTCCAGAGCCATCTCTCCAGGGAGAACTCCTGGGGTCCCGCAGGCCCCTCTGCAGAGCGTTTCCTCCCAAGTCTGTGAGGCTAGTGACCCGCTGGTCTGAAGGCAGCCGCGAGAAGGGAACAGGTGAGGAGAGTTTTTAAGAAGGAGGCTGCTGGCCGGTGGGCCGGTTAGCACATCAGCCTGACAACACTTCTTGTTTTAGACTCAGGTTGACGTTGGTTTCAGTTCTCATTTTGGTCACAGTGGATTTCTCAGCCATGACGGAGGCGCTGAAAGTCCACTGTGAGAAAGCCAGTATGATGCTTTCTTTTTATTTGATTTCCAAACATATGAGATTTGGCACATTTCCTCTTTTCCTGCAGAGCTTTAATTCTGTGAAGGGACAATGTAGGCTCTGTTATAACCACTCCCTTCCTGGCCCCCTGCCTTCTCTCCAGAAAAACAGGCTGCCAGGTAGGAAGAGCCGGGGTGAGGCATAGAGAGGAGCCAGATGGATAAGAATGAACTATCTGCTCTCCAGGAGGCCCAGGAGCCATGGCCACAAGGACCCCGCGTCCCCTTGCCGATGCTGCCATCCATGGACAGAGGCAAGGGGACCCGGGGAGGAGATGGGCCCAGGGAAAGGACCCCGTTGACCTAATGGAAGCTACAAAGAGAAGAAGAGAGGACCTTCAGAAGGCTTCTGCTTGGATAGACTAGCCCTGTCCCCAGATGGACACAGGGGCCTGTTAGGGTAAGCTAACTGCAGTGCCAAATAGCTCCCAAATCTCAACAACTTAACTTGATACAATTCAATGCAGGTTAGTAGGAAACTGTTCTGTGCAGTCACTCAGGATCCCAGGCCCTTTCTCTCTTGTGGCTCCACAGCCTCCTGGGACCTCGCAGGTATCTACCACATCATCTGTGTCCCACTGGAAGATGGGGGAGGATAAAGTGTGGAGGATTGTGTGGGAGGTTTCATGAGCCAAGTCTGGAGGTGCCCTCTGTCAACTTCCTGCATATCCCATTGGTCACCAAGCATCAAGGGAAACTGGGAGATGTGGTCTGGGTGTGTTATGGGTTGAATTTATCCCCCAAAAATGATATCTTGAAGTTCAAACTCCCAGTAACTTAGAATGTGACTTTGATTGGAAACAGGGTCTTTACAGAGGTAATCTGATTAAAATGAGGTTGTAAGGGCGGGCCCTAACCCAAAATGCCCAGCATCCTTCTACAAAAAGGAAATTTGGGGGGAGTTTTGTTTTTTTTTTAATTTAATTTTTTAAAATTTCTAAATCATGTTTATTCTATTACAGTTTTACCCCCTTTACCACCCTCCACCCATCCCACCCCCACCCCCCACTCCCACAGTCAGTTCCCACTCTGTTGTCCATGTCCATGGATCATTCATACCTGTTCTTTGTCTAGTCCCTTCCTCCTCTTTCTACCATTGTCCTCTTTCCCCATCCCCTCTGGTCACTTTTAATGGACACAGAAAGACACACACAAAGGTCAGGACACGAGCTCCACCTGAAGCCCCAGTAGCTGGGAGAGAGGGTGGAACGGACTCTCCCTCACAGCCCTCAGAAGGACCTAGCCCTGCTGACACCTTGATTTCCAACTTCTGGCCTCCAGAACTGTGAGACAATGCATTTCTGTTGTTTAAGTCACCTAGCTTGAGGTACTTTGTTAGAGCAGCCCCAGGAAACAAACAGCAGCAGCTGTGTGCCCGGATTTGGGGCACATTCAGCCAGCTCTGCCACACATTCTTCCTCAGAAGGAAGAGAGTTGATGGCTCTTAGGGCAACACCCGACACCCTCCCTGGCTTGCCTTTCTTAGCACGCCCTCTCCCCACAACTCCCTCCTCCCCTGGGTTTTCTCTCACCTTCTCCTCGTGTGGAAAAGAGGGAGGAACCTTAAGTTTTTCTCCCTCCCTTGGCTCAGAGGTGCACAAACCCTGTGAACACCTCGCTAACTGACTTAAAGCAAATCCCCTGACACTGTGGAACTTGGTTTCCTTCCCTGTAAAGCTGGAGCAGTCCCCTCCTCTCAACAAAGGAGTTAGTCATGAAAAAGATGCCTGACAACTTGGAAATACGGCGTGCTGCATTTGCCCAAGACAGCAATAATCACTGTAGCTCGAGAGGCTGTAAATCCTCCCCAGCTGACTGCCCAGAGCTGGACAGGGCCCAGCACCTGGGAAACTCGGCTGGATGGCGAGCGGGGACAGCGATAGTATCTCCGCACGGGGAAGGGCCTCTTTGGTCCAGCCAAACTCCACACTCCCCCAGGGCCAGGGATTGGGCTGTAGCCACCTGGGCCAGGAAGGGATGCACTAAGCCAGAGAGCCTGGGCATTAGTAGCCACACCTGTCCCTTGCCGAGACCTGGTACAGCTGGTGCAACTATAGCCAGGAAGATGGAGGGCCAGGGGAATGACACTGGTGTGAACGCTGCCATTTACTGAAGGCTGTTGTGTGCCAGGTTCTGGGCTAGTGCTGCTCCCGATTGTCTACACTTCTGCAAGATGGGGAATGTGCGGTCAGTGTGCCGGGTCTCGGTGGGTGTGCAACTAGGGTCTCCTGGACTATCTCAAACAACCTGGGTTCAAAGCTAGTCACTTCACTGCTTTGTGCTTCCAGGTCCTCATCAGAACAATGGGGATTAAAATGATGCCACCTCACAACCCAGGGTTCCTCCCAGAAGCTGTGGGTAAGGGGGCAAAGGGCAGGATCAGAGAAGAGAAACAGGAGGCCCAGGGCGGAGCCTTTGCCCACAGGGACATCCTCCTGAGACTTACTCCACGGACCCTGGAGCTGCTGGCAGCCAGGTTCTCCTGGCCGAAGGTGGATTCCCGGGCCCACTCCTGTGGTCTGTGCCTCCCCGCAGCAGTGGTCTTCAGACTGGAGTGGCAAAAATTAGGGTGAGGCGGGTGGTGGGCATTAATGAAGCAGCACTCACATGGCCCTTGGAGCAGTGCCTGGCTGAAGGCAAGGGCTCAGTATATGTTGGCCTTTCTTATTTCCATCCCAGTTTACAGACTGTCAGGCTGAGGATCGGAGATGTTCAGTGAGCAATTGAACTGAATTTGTACCCAGGACCGACAGGCTCTGAGGTTTCTGTGTAGATGTATGTGTTCACATGCAGGCTTATATTCAGCTTAAAGATGTTGTCTCTTTGCCCTTCTAGTCCCCCAGAAGAGGGATATGGTCTTCAGTTTTGGGAAATAAACCCGTTTCTTAAGGACTTGGAGCTTGGAAAGGAACCTGAACAATATGGACAAGAGACACCTGTCTTTTTATCAGGCCTTTCTTTTCTCCACTCCCTTTCCCCACCGCCAACCCTTGTCCTCTCTGCCTCCCCTCTCCCTCCCTTTCCATCCTCCCCGGTGTGAAGTATTCTGCCCTGCCCACCGGCCAGGTCTTCCTACCAAGGGGAGGTTTCCTTCAGCCAGGGACAAAGGCGGTGGGGTGGCCTGCTCTGGGGTCGGTCTCCAGAGGGAGGAGCCTTGCAGCATCTTTTCCTCAGATGCACACAGCTGGTCCTCCCCTTCCCATTTCTGAAGATACTCTGAAAACCAAGTTTTTCTTGATGGAGGCTGATGGTTAACTAAGTTTTTAGGGCCACAGAAGCTTTGGGCATGAGGGTAGGAGCAGGACCCAGGGCTCTGGGCTGCAGAGGAAGGAGCCACGGAGGGGTTCCCAGGACAGACTGGCACCCTCTGCACAGCCACAGACTCGGCGGCTCCCGGGGGCTGCTGCCCCAGCCTCGAGGGCAGGCGGCCTGGGATGCTGCCAGCGCTGCTCTGGGAGCAACTACTTTTCATCCCTGAGCCTTGGTCTTCTCACCCATAAATGGGCAAAATACCTGAGAAGGTCGGGACACACTGAGCATTCAGCAGCACCTGGCTCAGGGCGGGGACTCGATAAGTGGTAGCTATTGTTTTTGTTCATGGTTATTGTTAGTTTAGGAAATAGTATTCTGTTCAAATTTCTTTTCTTAGGGAGCTTCCTGCCCTTCGTTCTAGAGGGCTTCTTAGTCCACGTAGGCTGCTATAACAAAATAGCATAGGCTTATAAACAACAAATGCTTATTTCTGACAGTTTTGGAGGTGGGAAGTCCAAGATCATGATAGAGTTGGTGTCTGGTAAGAGCCTACTTCCCGGTTCGTCGACGGCCATTTTTCCTCTGTCCTCCCGTGGTGGAAGGGGTAAGGGAGTCTCTGGGCTCTCCTTTATCAGGGCACCTAACCCATCCACAAGGGCTCAGCTCTCATGACCTAATCACCTCTCAAAGCCCCCACTTACTAATATCGGTGCATTGTGGGTTAGGATTTAACATGAATGGGGGGAGGGGAGCATAAACATTCAGACCATAGCAGGACCTGAGCTAGGGGCCGGGCTAGCAGGGCGGGGGGAGGAGAGGACTGTACTCCCCAGTCCATAATCTGTTCTCTCTTCCAGCGCATCCTTCTTCTGATAAGTTTTTGAGCACCTATATGTGCCAGATATTTCACTGGACTCTGGACTGACACATTGTCTTTGGGATAAACATCACGGAGCACCTGCCATGTGCCAGGGCCTGTGCCAATGCTGGCTATCCAGAGACAAAGACGGAAACATCCTTCCCTCCAGGAGCTCACAGACTAATGAAGAAGAGCCATACGAGACAGTGACAGAACACGGTTAAGTGCTTCAGTTCATTTCTTTGGTGTTTTGACCAAGAGTCACTGAATACCTAGCATGTGCCAAGCATGGCCCTGGGTACTGTGGGTACAGAGATGAGTAAAATAAGATCCTTATTTGGGGAAAAACCAAGGAATTACCCAGCAGACATCCAAGAGGGTTCCACAGTGCCCAGAAAAAAATTGAAGGAGGGGGTGAAATCATGGAAAGCTTCCAGGTGGGGGCGACTTCTTCCCTGAGACTCTGAGAGTGGGAAGGAGTTGGGGAACCCTGAGAGCCATGTTTAGGGGAGCCTTCCAGGTTCTTGCAGTTGACAAAAGCACCTATGCCGACCTCCTAAGTTTTCTCAGAGAGGGGACTGCTTGAGCTGAAGTATGAATAGGACCTTGGGCAGGCAGGGTGGGTGAGGACACTTCAAACAGAAGGGACCACATTGCAAAAAGATGGGAAGAAGCACATGAGAGAGGTCCGGTTGGAATGTAAACTGAAGGCAGATCCAGGCTGACTCCTTAGATGCTAATGAGTTTGGAGGACTTGGGTGACAGGGAACCAATGGATAGGCTTAGGGATGAGGTCAGGTGACGGTTTCAGAAAGAGAGTCCTCTGGGAGACTGAATAAAGAGGGAGGGAGAGCAGTGAAGTTGCTGAAGAAAAGAATCAGAACTTGGTCCTACTCTGAAGCTTACGTACAAGCTGGGGAGACGATACCCAACCTCCAGTAGCTGCAGGACACATGCATGAGGCACCAGGGCATGGTGCCTAGTATCACCCATCACACCCGAGACAGAACCAAGAAGGGTCTATGAATACTGTGCACTTACTACTAGGTACAGACCTGTGCCGGCGCTGAAATATGCTGTGCTGGCTCGCTCGGAGCCTGTGTCATAAAGAAACAGTTGTAGTCCAGAGTGGTGCATGCTGAGGTGAAAGGCAGCCTTGGAGCAAACTCAGAGGCTTTGGACCCCCAAGTTTTAAAAGGAGAGGTTGGGTAATCTGCCACCAAGTGTCTCTGGGCTCAGGGGGCCAACCCCCATCCCTGGATACTTTCATATGCCCATTGCTTTCAGCTGGGCTAGCCTAGAAAGAGACCCTGAGAGGAGGACTTGGAACAAGTAGTTTACTTGTGTTTGGGAGGGATCCCCAGAAAGCACTAGTCCCTACTGTTGGAAAGTGAGAGGCCAGCGAAGGAAGCCAGCAGTGGATGTGTTACTGAGCAGGCTACCACCACCAGAGGCTGGGGATCCACCTGATTTGCCTGATCAAGTGGTGAGGAACTGGGTATCTATCCATCCACTCCTGTTTGGTCACGCTGAGAGCTGCTCCTAGGGGTGCCTGTCATGCATTGGCCAAACACAAAACTCTCCTCCCAGTCAGAGAAAAACCCTGGCAGAGAGAAAGCGTTGTTTCACTTTCTTGAACAGAGAGGAGGGTGGAACTTCTAATTATACCTGCTGATCATGCTTGTGGTTGTAATCTACATGGCGCCAGTAAGCACTTGTTGCTGTCTCCCTCCTGCATTAGAATAGAATCTCCCTGAGGATAGACTAGTGACCACTTTACCCCAAGTAGGGGTGGGAGGCACTAGTTCAGTGTCTGGCACGCACAGGTGCTCAATAGATACTTGCTAAATAAATGTAATTTGGATGTTGATAAGTTCATGGTAAAGGCCCAATTCTGTCGGAATACTTTCTCTAGCCCTTATCTTCCTCCATCCTCTCTTGCTCTCCCCAACCTCCACCGTGGTACAGCAGAGCCTGAAAGTTGTTTCTCAATAGTCAGCTATCTATCCATCCATCCATCCATCCATCCATCCATCCACCTATCCACCTATCCACCTAGATATATATACACTTGACCCTTGAACAACACAGATTTGAACTACACAGGTATATTCACTAGTGGATTTTTTCCTCATAAATATAAAGTTAGCCCTACTGATCCCTGAGAGTTTCCCATTTGCGGATTCATCCAAAAATACTACTAGAGAAGGCTGACTGTATGCATTGTTCTACTCCATTTTATATAAGAGACTTCAGCACCCAGGGATCTGGGCATCCATGGGGATCCTGGAGCTAATCCAAGGGACACAGATACCAGGGGATGACTGTAGTTTGGAAGGAGTCAAAAGTAACTTATACATGGATTTTCGACTGCGAGGGCATGGGCACCCCCAATTCCAGTGTTATTCAAGGATCAGCTAACTGTGTTTGCCTTCTTCTAGATTAATTAGAACCCTGGTATTTAATCTTGCCAGTGACTGCTTGGAATAAAAAGCACTTTCCCCAGACTCCTTCAAAGCCAAGACTGCTCCTGAATCTAAGAGCTGACCAGTGGGTGGGACTGACAACTGTGCCTTTCAGGGGGTGTCCTTACAAAAGGAGGTACCCCCCTCTTCTTCCCTTGCCTCCTTGCTGGCTGGAAGGTGGCTGTCATGGCTGGGGCTGGGGCTGGGGCTGGAGCAGCCTCCTCGGATCATTAGGTGAAGCCTTGGACCATGAGAACGTGGAAGCTTAGAAGATCCCCAGACCCCGAAGGCCAGGCAGCCATGCTCCAGCCCTGGGCTGGAGCTCCAGCCTTGCATTGCAGGACAGAGACCTTAATTACTGCCATTGTTGTTTGGGGTTTTCTGTCACACGCGTGGCTGAACAAGCTAATCCTAAGTGACACACGGAAGGTGACTGTTAGATTGACTTCTGGGAAGTGGAGGGAATAAATGCCTCCCAGACAGATCCAACCTCCTTCTGGGCTTTAAGTTCTGTTCTCTCCCTGAGGAACAGCTACTCCAACAGAACTTCCCTTTGGAATGTTCCAGACGTGCCCCATGCCAGGTCCAGGGCTGAGGGCTCTGGCATCGCCCTTCCAACAGTGACATCAAATTTCTTTGGGGGTGGGGTTGGGAAACCTACTTTTCCTACCCAACTCTTGACAGGCATTAGGGGATGTGGAGTCAGTGCCTTATCAGCACCCTCCCACAGCTTGGCCGAGCGTGAACTGTGCACCACCGTCCCCACCCCCTATCCCGCAGTGGGTTTGGGGGCGGACACAAGGGCAGGTAAAATACAGGGGGACAAAGATGCAGGAGTCACAGGGAACAGCCGTGGGCACTCCTTACCACGCGGACACGGAGATTCTAAGAGCGCAGTGGTTCAGAGCAGGGGCCGTGGGGGCTGCAAGAGTCGGGGAAGCCTACTCTCCCCAACAGCAGGGCTCCATCCATCCATTTGTCATCTCCCCTCTCGTCCCTCAACCTTGGTTGTCCTAGGGCTGCCTTCGGGACAGAGCTCGGGAATAAAGAGTGGTCTCAGAAAGGAGATAACCCCACCGAGAGGATCTGTCTAGTCACTCGCAGCTCTCGGGGTTACGTTTTCAGGGAGGGGTCTGACAGACGGTGTCACCTTGGATGAGTCCCATGCGCTCCCTCGGCCTCAGTTTCCTTTGGGGTGCCTCGAATAGGTGGGGGTTGGGTTGGCTCTCCTTAGCCAGAGCCACCTGGGGAAGAGGTCGAGGTGCGCCGGTGAGGGTGGGGGCACAGAGCCCAGTACCTCCCTGCCCTGGACGGGCGGAGCGGCGCGGCGTGGCTTCGGGGTGTCGGAGGCAGCCGGGGCGGAAGGCTGGGGACCCTGCCTGGCCCCTCCCGCGGGCGGGGCGGCCCCGCGCCGGCTCCTCCCCCGCGCCCGCCGCCCGGCGCCCGCCCGGGATTAGTCGCTGCGCGCGGTTCCGCAGGTGGCAGCGATGGCCCAGTCCTGAGCGCCCCACCATGGCCCGCGCCCCCGGGCCGCTCCGCCTGGCACTGCTGCTGCTCGGGGCGGTGGGCAGGGCCGGCCCCCGCCCCCAGGTGAGGCTGCGGGAAACGGGGTTTGGGGGCGTCGCAGGGTCCTGGCGAAGGCGGTGGGACTTGAGAGAAACTCCGCGACCGCAGGCGGAGGAAAGCGAGACCTCCAGGGGCGTAGGGACTGAGGAGCTGGCGCCCTGGGCTGGGTGGCCGAGGTGGCTTGGCCGGCGGCGACTGCCCCCATCCCGGGCGCGGCGCCCGCTTCCTGGCCGCCCGGGCCCCTCTGCCTGGGAGCCAGCTGCCCCGCGGCCGCCCTGCGCTGTCCACTTCTGCGCCGCGTCTCCCCAGACAGTTTTCCCAACTCCTTCTCCTTGGAAACCCGGGACAGCTGTCCTGCCCCTGCCCAGTTCGCTCCTTCCCAATGCGCGCGACCCCTGCCCCGCAGTGCCTACCCCCTAACCTGTCCGCTGGCTGGTCAGAGACCCCATTAAGACTCTGGGAGCACGAAAGGGCCAGGGTGTGGACACCCAGCTCCATTGCCCCTCACCAGCCCCCAGCACAGCCTTTGACTCCTAGCCCCAGAGACGCAGCTTGTTGTCCTTCCTGGTGACCTCCCAGATGGAACTTGTCGCACAACATCCCCCCCCAAGCCCTGCAGCAAACAGGCAGGAGGCTCCTGCTCCTTCAGCTAGCGCCCCCATACAGTAGACTGAGCTCTCATTCTGACCCCCTAGTTGATAACACACACCACAGCACATACTGAGACACACAGATACCTTGGCCTCCTGCGTGCCACTGGAGAGCAGGCTGTAGCGAGCCCCTCTGAAGCCCCTCTTCTTGGCCTTCACTGTCTTACCTGCCTTTCCTGTCTCTAGGCTCCTGCGCTGCGGGCTGTGGTCAGCCTGCTTTCCGGGAGGGGATTTGTCCAAAGATGCTGTGAGATGCTTGAGCAGAGAGGAGGCACCGGCTTGGGTTGCCTGTCCTGTGTCAGGGAACTGCCTCTTCCCATCGCCTCCCATTCTTACCCCCAGACCTAAAGAACCCAGAGCTTCGGGGAGTGGGTGCACACAGGCCTTGAAATGTGTCCCAGCACAAGCGGAAGGCAAGATCAGGGGCCATTGCCCTGGGGGGGCCTACTCCACCGCTTGGTAATCCAGATGTGGACAGATGTGCCTCCCGGCTAGGCTGCCAGCACATTTTCAGCCCCCAAATTTCTTTCCAGATTCCCTCCCTCTCCCTTTCCCGCCCGTCCCCGCCCCCTCCTGCCGCCAGCTACTCCCCTAGTGCAGGAGACACCCTTCCCCCCACAGTACCTCCCCACAACCCCTCAGCCAGGCCTTGCTTTTCCTGGTGCACTTGGGATCTTTCCAGAGCCAGGACTATAGACCCCATTATGTGCCTCTCTCTCACCTTTGTCTCCTCCTCTGGGCCGGGATGGGATGGGGGTCCCATCCTGCTCCAAGCCAAGTGTGCAGACTGGTTTGGATTAAGGAAAAAGAAGAGGTTCTGGGGACTGCCTGTCTTCTCCCTAAAGTGCCTTCCTTTACCCAGAGGAGAGGGGCTCCTTGAACCTGACCTTTTTTTAATCCCCTTATTCCTCAGCCCTGGGCCAAGGGCAAAAGCCAAATGTCCTGACGCCATAACAAGGCTGAGGGGCAGAGGAGGGTAGGATGAGCCAGCCACGCTCTGAGCAGAGAGGATGGAGCCTCAGGGTATGCTCTTGTAGGGGGTCCCGAGCATCTCTGGCTGCCATGGAGATCTGAGGAACAGGGACTTTGAGATTAGACGGCAATCATTGTGACACAACCTCATGCCTGCGTGTAATACTCTAAAAACTGGTAAATTTTGCATTCTGTTTTCTGTTCATGAGGTTGGCAAGACTAGAGTTACTCCCTCCATGACACTGATGAGGGGGCAAAAGCTCAGGAAACAAGGACGTGTTCCCCGGTTTAAGGTGACCCAGCCAGTCAGGATCAGAGAGGAACAAGGGGTCTGGGGCTGGGCTCGTGCCAAACACCTCCCTACCCAGGTGGCACTGAAGGAACGTCACAGAGTGAGTGCTCCGCTGTCAGGCCTGGCCAGGCCGGAAGCAGCTTCCCTGCAGGCGGGCGATGGCTGAATTGAGCTCTGAAGAAGGGAACATGAGCCACTCTGTTGCTGCTGGGAAGGACCACCCCCCCCCTTATTCATTACTTTCCCAAGACCCCTGTGAGGGGGCTGTTCTATAGGGAGACAGGCAGACCTTTGACACCCAAAATTACCAGATAAACCTGGGTTCACATACTGAGTCTGTTCATAGTTGGTGATCTTGGGGAGGACAGTTGACCAGCTGGAACCTCAGTTTCCCCCTCTGTAAATAGGGATTACAAGCTCTCCCACACAGGGTAATGGAACGGATCAAGACACTGGCACCTGAGACAGAAGCTTCCATCACTTGGCAGAACTGACCCATCCAACCTCAGGAACCTGGAAGCCTCCTCCAGGGCAAGAGAGGGGCTGAGAGGGGCTGGAGAGGGGCCGTGGGAGGCCCCGGCTCTGCACCCCCAGGAAGGGCGGAGGCAGTCCAGGGTGCACAGCGCTCAGCATGGACCATTTTCTGAGCAGGGCTCGCTCTTGAACACGGACCCGGGGGTGCTGGGGCAGGAACAACCAGAAAATCACATCCTGCCTTCTGACGCCACCTGCCTCAATGCAGATTCCTCTGTGTGTGTGTGTGTGTGTGTGTGTGTGTGTTAGAGAGATACAGAGATACAGAAATAAAAACAGGGAGAGAGAAACAGAAGGAGACAGACCAGGGGCAAAGGTTGTATAGACCTGTTTCTCCGTGTATTTGTACATGACCCTGTGTGTGAGTTTGCTTGTGTGTGAGTCACTGTGTGTGAAACATCTCACCATGTAATTGTGTCTGACTATATATGTGCTTGTGATCCCATGTATGATACTGTGTCTATGGGAAGGTGTGTGTGTGTGTGTGTGTGTGTGTGTGTGTGTGTATGACATCTTTGTGTGTGACTGGGTGTCTGCCAGTATCAGTCCATGTGTGGGTGAGAGAGTACTTGTCACAGAATGTGTGGCTGTTTCTCTGTATGTATCTATGTGACAGCGTACGTTGAGTATATGTCAGTCGGGGGTGTGTATGTCTTGGGGACAGTGTCTCAGCATGTGAGTGTGTATCTGGCTGTGTGTTTGTGTGCCAGAGAGACTCTGGGTCGCGTCTCAGTAAGTAAGCGTGTGCCTGACGGCATGGGCGATATGTGTGTGACAGTGTATCCGTGTGAGGGCTGTTGCACATGTGAGAATGTGTGTGCAGTTTTCCTTTGCCTGCCCTTTAGCTCTTGTATCTGGAGCCCTTAAGACAAAAAAAGCGGGGGCGGGGGTGTGTGTCTGAGAGCCAGGGGTCTGACAGCCCCACCCCTCCAGGGCACAGGGGCCAGTGGTTTGGGCTCTGGGAAGTCACCAGAGAGGAAGGAGCCTTAGCGTCCTGGAAGGAGCCCTCTTCTTTCTTCTTTCGGGAGGCCCTCTCCCATTTTTCCCACCTCAGTGGCCCAGAAAGGCAAGGTCTCTTTCCTCCTTCCCTTCAACCAAAACAGTTCCTAGAAAAGGAAGGAATCCAAAGAAACTGCAGGAGGAATTTTTCAGGTTAGCAGCCAGCCTTTGGAGATGGTGCCTTCCCAGGGTGTGGAGATGCCCAGCACCTCAGGAGCACCCACCCCACCTACATCCTTCTGCTCTGCTCCTCACACTGCCCCCTGCAACAGGGCTTGTCAACTATAAGGATCCCCACTGACTTTATCTGGCTGGATCTGTGTAGTAGCTCTTTGAGGAGAATGATTCGCCCATTTTATAGGCAAGAGAACTCGAGCCCCAAAAGACAAAATGCGTCCCTTCAATCCCAGCTGAGATTTGAGCCAAGCGGTGGGGAGGCCAGAGTCCTGGGAGTCGTCCTCTTCCGCGCTCGCATGGCATTCCATCCAGGCGCCCTTTGTCACCTCCTGCTTCCTCCCCGAACTCCTGAATCTGAGAGACACCCCCTCCCATTGTAAACTTCACACCATTTGCCTTCACCCCCTCAGAGAGATCCCATGGGGCCGAGCAAGTCCCAATTTTTAAAACTGCCAGTCTGCCTTGGCCCAGGCCCTGCAGGCCCCCTCACGGCTTCCTGTCCTCTGGGCCAGCTCTCCTTCCCTGTGAGGGCTGGCGGCACCTACCGCTGTGTCGTCCCCGTCACCCAGCTCCCCCAGCCCCACCTCACCAGATTTCGAGCAGGGCCTCATAGCACAGGAGGATGAAATTCTGCCCCTGCCTGGTGGTCAGGGCCTTGCCTCTCCTCATTGTTCCCTGCCCTTGGGCATGGAGTCCCCAGTGTCCCCACTTGGCTTTGCCACCAGCTATGGTGGCTGCTGGAAGACGTCACAGGTTAAGCAGATGATGGGTGCTTGGTGTGAAAGGAGTTTGTTGACCCTAAAAGTGGTGGAGGGGTGGGATGCAGACTCCCCAGGAAACCAGGCTGCTTGTTCCTCTCTCCTCCCCCATGAAGAGCAGAAAACGTGAGAATGGCTGCCACTGACCACACATTTTCCCTGGGCCATTTTCCCTAGTGCATTGTAAGCACTAACTCACCTACTCCTCGCAACAAGCCTGGGTGGATGGGGACTGTTATTCCCATTTTGCACATGTGTAAACTGAGGCTAGAAATTAAAACTCTTGCATGGGTCACAGACTTGATTTATTGAGGATTAATTAATTAATTGTTGGGGATTAATTTATTAATTCAGTGTCAGGCACAGGTCTGAGCCCAAAGCCAGGGCTGTTCACCCCACACTGTGTTAACCGAGCTCACCTGAGCACCTGGGCCCAGCTGCCCTGGGTGGCCACCAGCCCTGTCCCAGACCAGATCCTCGCCTCTGTCCTAGGCCCTTCCCGCTGCTCTCTCCCTGCCCCAAAAAGTCCTCCTGAACATCGGTCCGAGGCTTTCCTCTGCTCCCCAGAGCATCGGTGTCCCTATTTCTGTACCTTTGTCCCTGCTGAGTTCTTCTTCTGAAACCTTTGCTCGCCCAGTCTATCCCGCACCCACCCTTGATTCACCCAGCTCCCAGTCCCCTGGCCCCTATACTGAGCAAAGCCCCAACCACTCCCTGAGCACTTTCGCCCACTGCCTTCTCTGTTATGTCCTGCAAAGCAAGGACCCCACCCCCCCACAAGGACACATCCTTGGCTTGGGAACTCTCTCAGACCAGAGCTGTGTCCTACATCATTGTGTTCCCTATGTCTGCCATCCGCCCGACTTGCCCCCCACCCCCGCCACCCAGAGTCTCACACAATATGGCTTCCATGGACACCAGGTCGGGGAGAGGCCTGAGGTCCCAGTGATTCGTGCTGGGAGGGGCGGGGAGCAGCACTGGGAGACCCCCAGCTGGGGCAGGAGGATGACAGGACCCCCATTGCCACGAAGCACGCTCTCTGAGGGGAGAGACACAGACCCTGTTCTTACTTGTCTTTGTGTGTGTGTTCTCATCACATTTTACTTTTTAAAATTTATTTTTAATTATAATCCACATAT
Source organism: Pteronotus mesoamericanus (assembly GCF_021234165.1). Lineage (NCBI taxonomy): Eukaryota > Metazoa > Chordata > Mammalia > Chiroptera > Mormoopidae > Pteronotus > Pteronotus mesoamericanus. The sequence goes on from NW_026555085.1 coordinate 8,963,878, forward strand.
TATGATATTATATGATATTATATTAGTTTCAGGAGTACCACATAGTGATTTAACATTTATATAACTTACGACTGATTGCCACAATAGTCTAGTGACCATCTGCCAATGTACATGGTTGTTATATTATTACTGATTCTATTCCCTATACTGTAAGTTACATCCCTGTGATTTCTTCATCTAGTAACTGAAGCCCCAGGCTGGGGAAGACACGGCCCTGCCCTCAGGGAGCCCCAGTCTGAAGATAGAGCAGGTGCAGCGCTACCTGTGTATTGAGGCTCCCTGAGGTGTTGGTGGCCAGGCTGGCTGGCCTTCATGGTTCTGACCTTAGCCGTGAACCCCACACCCCACCCCCATCCTGAGTCTCCTGGTTTCCATGGGCTTCCTTGTCCGCATTCTCTGGCCCACATGTACCTTCTGCCCCAGTTCCCAGCAATGACCTTGCTTCCTGCCTGTTTTCCTCCTAGAAAGAGATATCAGGGGAAGTCTCCCCAGCCTCCGCCCTCCCACCAGCAGCAGCTGCTGCACTCAGGGGCTGGGAGAAGAAGGAAAAGGGATTAGGGGGTAGATCTATCAGGCCTATTTCCAGTGAAGATTGTATTGACCCCTCAGTTGTAGCTGATGTCACGTCACTGTCTTTGCTGTTTTTGAGTTTGATTCCTTGTTCATTTTATTTATTTATTTATTTAATAAATACGTTTGAACTTTGCCCTCAGAATAGCTCCATCCTTCAGGTAGCCCATGTGGCCTCAGCATACTTACTGCAGGAATGTGGCTGGGGCTCAAGCAAGCTTCATCCCCTCCTGGGGGCCTCCTATGGGGCAGAGACCAGCACGTGACAGACAACCTGTCTTTTATGGGTTGTGTCTCATAAACCAGGACTCTGCGTAAACGTGGGCAGGATTATTAAAAGACCAGATCCACCACCAGTCAAGGGTACAAGCTTCCAAAAACAAGCTATTTTGATTTCAGCACATGTGTGTATTTTTGTGATTTCAGAAGTGAAGTTTTGTTTTCAATTATGTATAGGTCCTAAATTTTATACAGGGGTCTCCCCAGTTATCTCAGCATCTGCAGCCTCTACATGAGGAATATCTATAATCTTAAGCCCGTTCAGAAAATAGAATAGAATAAAAAATGAACAGTCCCAAGACATAGATCTAAAGGAAGTACACAAGAATGTTCAGAAGGGACCATTCTTACTTTGGTGGGTCCATTTGGGTCTCGTGCTAAAAAGCCAGTTCTATTACCTTATCCGAAAATTGAGGTTCATATTCCTCTATTCACAGATGGGGAACCCTTCCCATTACAGGCCTGGTCTCTGAGGTCTGGAACTTTTCTGATCCCTTCACCACATATCCTCAGGTCTCCTCCCTCTCCAGCAGACAGAAGCTGAGCTGAATATTTGATTTGTGTTGTTATGTTAAAAGAGGACACTGGGGGGTTGTGTTGCCCCAATACCTGATGGCTTTGTGCAGGAGGAATTGAATTACCAGGCTCTGTGGCACTGAACCCCACCACACACGCACGCACCCCCCCACCCCCGTCAACCCCTCTCCCCCAACCCCGCCCAGTAATCCAGCGCAATCACTGATCAGGGGAACTCCGGGGCCTAGCCTTAGCTCTGCTGCCTGAGGTGCTGTGTGGCCTTGGCTGAGTACCTCTCCCACACTGGGCCTGCACTTCCCCTTCTAGAATGGTTGAAAGTGTGAGGGTTTTGTGGGCAAGCCAACAGGGCCCTAGCGAGGAGCCCTAGGCATCATGAAGTCTGGGGTTCTTGGGAGCTTTCTCCTAGGTGAGGTCAGATGAGATTGACACCCACTCTCCCCTCCCTTCACCCGACTCATCCCCCAACAATGGCAAGTTAGTAGACATTTGCTGGGCACTGCTACACATCAAACTGTGCACCAGTCCCCTGGGAAGGATAAAGATGTAAAAACATCCCTCTGAAGCGCAACTCGTTCCCTCCCTGTCTCAGAGACGCTAAATGCCTGGTGGAGTTTGGGGCCCTAAGGTCTCCTGCACATCTAGAAACCAAGTGTTTTGGGAGTGGGGGTTTGACTGGAAACAGAGGGCCCCCATTTTGGTCTTCCCCACAGGGTGCCACTGTGTCCCTCTCTGAGACAGTGCAGAAATGGCGAGAATATCGACGCCAGTGCCAGCGCTTCCTGATTGAGGCTCCACCCCCAGCCACAGGTGAGTGTAGGTGGGGCCCCCACTCAACTGCCAGGAGGCTGTGAAGACCCCCAAGCCTTGGTTGGGCATCATTTGCCTCTCTAGGACACCATATCGGCCCTGTGCTTTGGGATGTTATCTTGTTGCTGTCTATTCCGTGTCCCCAGCTTGGGCCCCTCAGGAGCCAGACCTGGCCTATCCGTTCTCTGTCCTCCTCAGCACTTCCTGACCTGTGCATCGCCCCAACCAACATATTTATAGGAATAAATGTTTTTGGGTGGTGGGGGATTGGGAGTGGTTTTTAAAGAGCACAGGATAGGAGACCGATAGATCTAGGTTCAAATCCTGATCCTGCAATCGTAACACAGTTATCTTAGGAAGGTTATAACAGCCGCATGAGCTACCATTTCCCCCTCATCTGTGATGTATAATTTAAGAACAGTCCTATGGGGATTGTTTATTGAGCACTTACTATGCTCAGGTTATCTATGTAACATACATCATTTGTCCCACAAAGTCCTGTGGAACCCAGACTACCCCCATTTTACAGATGAGAGAACAGAGACATTAAGTAACTTGCTCAAATTCCCACTGCTGGTAAGTGGCAAGTCTGCTTGCATGGCACCTGCTGGGTGGGAAGAGCACGTGGCATATAGAAATCGCTCAGCAGCGGTTAGCAGAGCACAGGTTTCTGCCCTGCTAGCTGCCAGCCTCCCGGGGTGGGGAATGCCACAGCCAGGCCAGGACTCAGGACTGTTCTGCCTGCACCCAGGCCTGTTCTGCAACCGGACCTTTGATGACTATGCCTGCTGGCCAGACGGGCCACCTGGCTCCTTTGTGAATGTCAGCTGTCCCTGGTACCTGCCCTGGGCCAACAGTGGTGAGTTCCCTCCCCAACACGTGGACCACCCTTCCCATGTCCAGGAGGCTGGAGGTGGGGAGTGGAGTTGGGGTGAGGTGCACAGTGCTTCCTTTCCATGGGACATAGACTTCCCCACCCCAGAAGGCCTTTATGCCGCCTTATGGGTATGAGGTGTCTATGGGGGGAAGGGGCGAGAGGGGGTATCTGCTGTAATATGGGCCTGAGGCCTATGCTGGCAGTTGGGTGGTGGGAGGCCAGTGTAGGGTCTGACTTAAGAGAGAAATGTGAGCCCCTCGTCTGGTAGTCAGGAAAGGAGCCGGGTGGGAAGAGATCCTAGGGTTTGAGGGATGGCATTACCCAGAGGTGTCATTGTGCTGATGCGTGTGTGTATGTATGTATGATGGGTGTTTGTAGGTGCCCTGTACCTGGCAGTGCACCTAACCACCTCCTGACTCTCCAGGCCTCGCTAGTCAGATGAACCTAATGGCAGTAGTGATCAGGGTATTAGTGGAGCTGTCCCTCAGGCCCTCCCCAACTCACGCCTGCCTGTAGGGGACACCTGCCCTGGGAAGGGTGTGACCAGATAAGTGAGAGGGTCCCTGGAGCACAGAGACCTACAGAGGCTGCCGCTGTAGCTCTGGCTGGAGGGGTGCCCCCCAGCCTACCCCATCTATCTCGGGTATCAGGGAGGCTAACAGGAGGCAAACACCGTGCCCCAAGGAGCTCAGTCTCAAAAAGGGGAGAAAAGACACTCTCTTATAATAATAACTATAGTAATAGCTGAGATTTATTGAGGACCTACTATGTGCCAAGTATTGCCTAAAAACAGGATGTTCATTTGATCTTTATAACTATCCCATGGTTATGCTTCTTGTACAGATGAGGAAACTAAGGCCTTAGAAAGTTTAAGCCACTTGCTCCAAATGATGGGGTAAATGGCAGAGCCAGGATTTGAACCCAGCCTGTGATCTTAACCATGGTGCCTTGAAGGGACCTGGGACCGAGCAGAAACCAGCCCAGAAGCAAGAGAATAAGGCCATACTACGGGAAGCCAGAGGTCTTCCTGAAGGAGGCGGCCCTTTAGTGGAACATCAGGACACCCAGCAGGGTCTGGCAAGATCTTCACCTCAGGCTCAGGACTGAGGTCACAGGAAGCCCTGGCTGGAGTCCTAAAGAGGCTCCCCCTTCTGCACCCTACCCGGACACCCACCGCACTCTGAGGTGTACAGGAGGAGGCTGGACCAGGGACTAGGCAAGCACCTGGCTGGCACACACAGTGGCCCTTCACGTGTGCTTTACATACCTACACTCATTTAATCTTCACAACAACCCTTTGAGGCCCGTGCTCTGATTATCTTCCAATTTTACAGAGGCAAAAACTGAGGCTCAGAGATGCCAGCTGACTTTTCCAAGCTCACACAGCTTGTAAATAGCAGACCCAGGACTCAGTCAGGAGTCTGGTTTAGAGTCAGCGTCTAATTGCCACACCAGGCTTCCTTGAGCATGCGTGCATACACGTGCGTGTGTGCATACATGTGTTCCTGGGCCCCTGCCAGCTGGGCACAGCTTGGGGGAAGCTTGAGGGAGGCACTGAACTGCCTGCCCTCTTTCTAGAAATGGACAAGTTGAATCTTACAGTCTAATGGTTCTGCCTGACGAAGTTCTAAGTGGCTGTGTGAGCTTTAGCAAATTCTCAGGCCTCTCTGTGCCTCAGCTGGCTCCCGGGGACACAGGACAGAGCCAGGAGAGGGGAGTGTTGGGAGGATTGCAGGTTCTTGAAAAATGGTTGCTGTTAATTTTCCTCACCCACGCTACTTACCCTGTCCACCTCCCAAAATACCTACACTTTCCCCGCCTCCCGAAGGTTTGGGACTGGCTGCCTGGCCAGCCTGGGCTGCGCCTCTAGACCCCCCGGAGCCAGGCACAGGACAGGGCCCATCACTCAGCACTAAGCGGCCCCCAGCTCTGCCCGCTGCTCTTGGCTCCATCCATCACCTTTAATTTTATTTGAGCAGGAAATAGGTCCTGGCGGTGCCCGTTTATGAGCGAACACAGTTTTATTGCTTTCTACACGAAGATAACGGCCACTGCACAGGCCCCCTGCCAGCCTCTGCCCCCTCCCTGACTCACCACGCTAATTCATGCCCTTTTTTGACACTCAGAAACACCGACTCTGCCTCCTCTCCCCTTTCCCTGAGTTAGGGATCCATAGAGATACCCACCCGGGCTCCCGCAGCATAGTTGCTGTCTCTGACCTGTCCCGGCCGACCCCTGGGCAGAGGCTGGCACTGGGGACTTCCCTTACTCCCGACCCAGGGCAGGTGAGAGCAGGAAGGGGGCCGTTCTGGAGCTTTCTTGGGCTGATCAGGCAGTATCCTGTGAGGATGGGTTAAGAGGTGGGAAAAAGGAAAGGGGTGTCTCAGGCAGGGTCCTGGCAGAAAACACACTCAGCTGGGAATTTGAAGAGAATTTAGTGGTGGGGTCACTTACAGAGTCTGGGCAGGGCTCAGGGGCCAATAAAATATAAAAAGCACCAAGGACTACATCTGTGGGAAGCTTAGCATCTCTAGACCCGAGTGGGGCAGGATGGGCCTATGAGACTCCCATGAGAGCTGGAGGTCATGGTGACAGAGAGGCCAACCAGCAGGGCTGAAGCCACTGCCAAAACCTCAGAATCAAGGCAGGAAGGGAGCAAGGGAGAAACACCCCAGCCTCTCTCTCCCTCCGCCCTCCTACCTTCTGCCGGTGCCTCCCGTGGGTCAAATCCAGTAGAGGTCAGAGAGTCCAGGGGATGCTGTCCACAGAGGTCAGCCTTCTGGGGTACAGAGCAGGGCAGAGAAACGAGTGGCTAGAGAAAGAATTAAGTTCAAAACAGTCCCCAGACACCTGGGTCATGTCTGTGTCAGGCGCTAGGAATGCCAGTGAGAACTTGGGGCTGTGCTAGTTTGTGCGCTGGGGAGAAGCAGTGAGCCCTCACCACGGGGCTGAACAAACCCGCTCGGCGGCCCGGAGGTGCGCTGAGGGAGGCCAGAGCCGCCTCTTTTGCCTGGCTTGTGTCAGGAAGGCTGACAGAGAGAGGTGACATGAGGCCAGGCCTGAAAGGCCAGGCAGGTGGAGAAGGGGGCAGGAGGGCCCTCCAGAGAGGGAGAATATCCAGACCCCACCTTGGAGATGGGGCCAGGCCTCGGGCCTGCACAATGTCCCAGTGAAGCCGGCTCTGGAATTCTGACCCCTTTGATTCAGAACTTGAGACTCTGCGTCTCAGGGAGAGGACAGGGGCAGACAAGTCATGGAAGGCAGGTATGCAAAGGAGATGCTTTGTGTCAACAAGCATCTGCAAACCAGAAGGCTGGAGTGGCTTCAGGGAGCATCTTGCTGCCTGTGGGCTCTCCGGCAGCCTCCGTTTACTCTCCAGCAGCCTCCGTTTACCCAAACAGCAGATCTGCTTGTTACAAATCATTCTGGTCTCATTAGCTCTACCTCATCCTGATCTCTACCTGTTTGTTAGCTTAGTTCTAATTATATAAGAGTCATAAAATGCTTTTAAAATAGTTTATCACTCCCAATTCTTGGAAACTCTGACGGGTACTTCCCTTGAATCACGTTGAGCATGGGAGCTTTCCTGGCAGGCGGGGGTTGCCAAAGGGAGACAGAGGCCTGAGCGTGGCTTTGGAGTTCTGTCTGAGGTGGTGTCCTGAGCCCCAGGCCCAGCCTCAGTGAAGGGGTGCCCTTTTGAGAAATTGTGGTGGGGGCAGCAGCAGGGCTACAGCTGTGACCACGTTTTGAAGGCCTTCTATGCACCAGGCACTTCACACGCTTTATTCCCTAATCCTCACACCACAGACCTAGGAAGTCATCATGGTTCCTATTTACAATGAGGAAACTGAGACCTGGGGAGTCTGCTCAAGGCCCCTTAGCTGGTTGAAGGCAAAACCAGGATTCGAACTTGAGTTTTTGTAATTCAGAACCTGAGCTTCTCCTCTTAGGCCATAATGTGATGTACCACTCCTCACCCCCACCTGCACCCCAAGCCGATGCCTTCAGTTTGAGCCCTGCCTTTGACCTGCATTCCACCACTTTGGGGAGGGCCTGTGGCAACCCTGTCCGGATCTCAGCTTCCTGGTCTGTATGACGGGCCCCGTCGTCCTTGCTGGCTGCTGTTGTTGCCAGGGTGCAGGAGTTAATGGATTCATGAGCAGCTCTCTGCAGCCCTGCATCCACGTGGAAGGGCGGCTGTTAGCTTGATTACAGACGCCACTGTAGTTTCCGGGAAGGGAAGTGTTTAATTGGGGGTTTTATTTCCAACACCAGGGTCTGACTTAATGAAATATCCCTGGGCCTTCTGGCATGCGGCCGGCTGCCTCCTGGTGTTGACAGGACCAGAGCCAAGCCCCCGGCTGATTTACCAGCAGCTCCTGGGCCAGATAAAGCTGAGCCGATAAGCAGGGCTGTGCCTGGACCCACTCCACCCCCAGCCAAGATGGGCGTCTGGGGACCACGGCCTAGCCAGGAACCAGCCCTGGCTTTTAATATTTGCTGCTGCTGGAGGATAATTGACAGCCACCCTCACATAGACTCTCTCCGGGACGCGGTGATCCCTGACTCTCTGCCAGTAACACACACATCTGTCTGTGCACGTACCACCTTCCCGTCCTCCCAGATGGCCCTGAATGGAGTGCCTGGGAATTATGCAGCCTGCTGGGGGTCTGCACTGGCAAGAGGACCTGCTGGGAGGACACTGAATGTTGGCCAATCCAAGCCTCAGGAAGGGCAGAAGAGAAATGGCACATGGCCATTGTTGACTATTAGCAGTGAATGTGGCTGCTGACTTTTGGCTTTTTGGAGGCAAAGATCTGGGGATCTAAATCCTGACTCGGCTACATCCTGCGTGGCTGATTTTGGGCAGGTCACTTGGCCTCTTAGAGACTCCATGTCTCCACCTGTAAAATGGGATTAACTGTGCCTACCTTGTCAGGTGGTTGTGATACTCAAAGGTGCCAGGCATACAGCAGGTGTTCAAAACAGAGTCTGCGAGTGCACAGCCTGCAGAGAGGGTGCGTAAAGGGGCGTGATGGGTGGGCACCAGCAACTGTGGAGTGCCAGCCCCTGAGCAAGCTATGGCAAGTATCGGGGTCACGCTGCTGCAGGCTGAGTCCTGGGTAAATGAGCCATTGGATGGTTCGTGCCCTCTGGCCGTGTCCTCTCCCTCCCCTGGCCCCTCTGCCACCCCTTTCCTCACCCCGTGGGCTGCTGGAGAGGCCCTGACATCAGTCTCACTCCCCATGGGTCAGCCCAGATCCCCGGCACTGCTCTGGGGCTATCTACTACTGGTTTGTCCAGAAAAAGACTTGACCCCTGGTGAAAAATTCCAGGCATCCACCCAGCAGATAAGAGACTCATTCAGGCGGCACTTGGGGCCTAAGATGAGCCCTTCAGTTGCTAAAATCAGACCGTGTGCCACCCCTTCCGTGCCTTTGTCTTTGCCTGATTTCGCTCATAAATGCATTAGCGGGTGCTGGGACACAGCTCTTCTCGCTGCCGGAAGTTCCACCACTAGACTTTCAGGTTTTCATTTCCCTTCCAGGTGAAGTCTCTTTTAAATGCAGGGCCATCTAGGGGTGATGCTGCAAGCTGACTTACCTCACCGTATTACCGGATACTTTTGTGTCCTGATGGGGGACCTGGTTCAGGGTTTGCTTATGACAGGGAGCAGGAGAAAAAAGAAGAGCGAGCAGGGAGGATGCCTTAGGGGACTGGGGATCAACGTTACAGAGGACAAGGGTCTCACTGACAGGCCCTGCAGGTGCCTTACAGGGTGGGAAGATGGCTGTCACCAGACCCTGCTGTGAGGGTCTCCTGCAAATTACCGTGGGAAGTGGGGTGCGGGTGGAGGGTTTGTGAACTGTGAGATAGAGCCCCTGTCCTGATGACCGCATCCGTCCTGGGCCCCAGCGGGGTAGCCCTGGGCCAGAACGCCCCCACAGACAGGGTCCTCATTGCCACCTCTCCACCTGCAAACCTGCCCAGCCACCGCCACCCAGAGCCTCGGTGGTGTGCCCGTTCTCTCTCCTTCACACCGCTCTTTCCTCCCACAGCTGGAGAGGCTGGTCTTGAAACCTTTTAGTCATTTAGAACTTTAAAGTCTCTTAAAATTTGTCCTGGCTCCAGCTTCCCTCCATGATTATTCTATGCTACCAACCGCCCCCGCCCCATTTTGTCCCGTTTCCTGGCCCTGGGGTCACACTCATTGTCATGTAGGCAGATAGTAACCCCTTATTCCCTCTTGTGACCTCACAGCAAACCTGGGCCACACCACACATCCCCCTGGGGAGGCGGGCAGTGGGGTATGGCCGGGGGCACTGCCTCAGTATCAGGTGCACAGCCAGGATGTGAATGAATGGGGCCTGTGTATGATCTGTCTTGGTTTGCATTTGTGCTCTTCCTTTCTGAGCTCTTTTTAGCTCCTAGTCTATAAGAGTCTTGATTCCTTAAAGCCAGGAAATCCTTCAGAAGATGGTTCCTTGATGACAGGGCCACGTCTCCCCTCAGACAGGGGCTCCCTGAGGGTGGGGCCCCATCTCTTTCTTCTTCTTAGGAGCTCCCTGCCCACTCTGTTCCTAGGATGTACTCTGTGCAAGGAGTGTTGGACAGAGATGGGCACTGCGTCCTGAGACTCAGAACTCACAGCAGGTGGCTCTCAGGCTGTTAGGGCCACTTCTGGTCCACAACACACCTTGTCGGTAGTGTGATTTGAGGCTGGAGACAAGGACATGGAAATAAGGTAGAGCTGTGTCCTCTCAAAGACAGGGTTTCATCAGATTGTTGCAGTGCAGCCATAAGGAAAGGTTGAGGGTGAGGTAGGTGGCCCACACCTTAGGGACTGCCTTTCCTGTCTCGGGGCCAGATTGGGCCTATGGCAGGGCAGGAAGGCCCGTGTGTGTGTGTGTGTGTGTGTGTGTGTGTGTGTGTTTGTATAAGAGGTGGTACTAACTCCGAGAGGTCAGTGCTAGGGGAGCACTGTGACCCCCAGGGTGGAGTGGATTAAGAGGCATGTGGCAATGGGCCAAGGCTCAGCTCACACGTGTCTCCGCCCCAGTGCTGCAGGGTCACGTCTACCGGTTCTGTACAGCTGATGGCCTGTGGCTGCACAAGGACAACTCCAGCCTGCCCTGGAGGGACCTGTCAGAGTGCGAGGAGTCCAAGCGAGGGGAGAGAGTGAGTTGAACATGGCGGTTCTGAGCCCCCAAGGGGTGTCAGGGTCCCCACTTCATTAGAGCAAGGACCGTGAGCACTGGGTATGGTCATCGTCCATCCTGCTGCCTGTGGGGGCTTTGCACACCATGCTTTCTGGGCAGAGGTTGTGTGTGTTCACCTCTGACCTTGGAACACAGTCCTAGAAATCTGGACACCATCTTGATAGGTTATTCTCTTTCTTAGTTCTCCAGTTCCTGGTGGGGCCTGACTTGGGGATGCACTTCTACCCCATTTCATGGGAAAGAAGGCTGTAGGAGAGGAGGGCATGGGGTGCCCCATGTACACTGTGTCCCTGTGTGCACACAGAGCTCCCCGGAGGACCAGCTGCTGTCCCTTTACATCATCTACACAGTGGGCTATGCACTCTCCTTCTCCGCTCTGGTCATCGCCTCGGCCATCCTCCTCGGCTTCAGGTAAGGGGGCCTGCGGCCCAGAGGGGGCTGCCTCATCTCTACTCCCCACTGTGTCCCCAGATACAGGAGGGGGCACCAAACCAAAGGAACAATGCAGCAGGTTCTTGTCTTAAGAGATCTCCAGAGAGCCCATGCCATAGAATATGAGGCTGAAAACACGGGATGCGACGCTTTGTGCTCAGTCTAATCTCTACGATGTAAATGTGTGCATATCATACTGCTAAAAAGGAAAAACAAACATCACATGTACACACAAAGCACTCCCCCACAACCTGTAACAGTGGATGGTAGAATTAGGGGAAATCCTCTCCAGGAAGCATGTGTAACTCAAATAATCAGGAATTCAATATGGTTTTAGTCAAAACCTCAGGTGTTTAGAGATTCTGCTCTCTTTGGCGCTTGTCAGCCTCCGTAGAAAGGTCTTCCTAGATGAGCCTCCTTCCAGAGTACCAGGTTCTTCCCATTCACTCTGCACTTGGTGGGGGTGGGCCAGGGGACTGGTTTCAAGGGCAGGAGAGATTCCGAGGACAGGGAGCTCAGGATACCCAGCAGCAGGAATAGGAGAGGCAGCATCCCTCCTGTCTGCCCCATGGGACCTGGCACAGTCAGTGCCAGGCACACAGTCAGTGCTCAGTGCATTCACTCAAAGAATGCATTTTATTATGAAGCATTTCAGTGATCCAAAAATACAGTGGCTGATACTGTGATCACCCATGCACACGCCAGCCAGCCTAAGAACCGCACAGTTATGCTCCCCAGGGTCATGTTCTCCCCTGCGCCATCCCTGGAGGAATCCTTAATGGGGCTGCTTACCATGCAGTATCTCTCTATACTTTTACCGCATTTGTAAGTATGTATAAAAATATATCCTGAGTTTTGCTTAGTTTTCATGGCATGTTGGACATATAATCTGCAATGTTATTTCTGGCCCAACAATGTTTTTGTGAGGTTCATTCCTGTTGAAACAGATAGTTCTGCTTCATTCACTTTAACTGTCACCCTGTACTCCATTGTATGATATAGCACAGTTTATTTATCTCTTATTCTTTTAGTGGACATTTGAAGTTTTTCTCTTCTGAATTATAAACCTCGCTACAATGAACATTCCTACGTCTGACCCCTTATGCATTTCTCCAGGGGCACATACCTCTGAGTAGACTCACCTAATATGAATACTACGTGCCTTTGCAAATTTATTAGGTGTTGCTAAGTTGCTTTCCAAAGTGATCACACCAGTTTGCCCTCTCACCAGTAATAAATGAGAGTTCCCTTCCCTTAACATCCTCACCACTATTTAGTATTTTCAGACCTAATTGTTGCTAAGGTGTGTGAAAGATCTCATTATGATTTGAATTTGCATATCTCTGATTCCTAGAGAGAGCAACATCTTAAAATATGTTTTATTCTGTGAATTGCTTGCTCATAGAATTACTTACTTTTTATTGGCTTATTTGGCTTTTTCATTTTTATCTTAGGTAGTCATTATATAGTCTGGATACCAAACCAGGAAATGTCCTCTCTTAGTCTGTGGTTTATTTTTTTCACTTACTATGGTGGCTTTTATGCACAGAATACCTTAATTTTAATGAAATAACATACATAAATTTTATCTGTTTTTATTGATAAACAAAATGTATCAATGAATGTTATGAATTGATAAAAATAATTTCGTCAGTTGATTTTAAAGTGACCATTTTTTGCCCTGTCCGGTTGACTCAGTCAACTGGAACATTGTCCCATACACCAAAAGGTTTTGGGTTCAATTCCCAGTGAGGGCACATACCTCGGTTTCAGGTTCAGGTCTGGTCATGGCACATAAGGGAGGCAACCAATCGATGTTTCTCTCTCACATTGATGCTTCTCTCTTTCTCTCTTCCTGTCTCTCTAAAATCTATAAACATATCCTTGGGTGAAGGTTAAAAAAAATTATCACATTTTCCAAAGACCAAATTTTGTTATGGTCTTGTTTGAAAATCTTACGTTATCTTGGGCTCACAAGTTTTGACCATCCCTATGGTTCTTCGATGCACCTGGAATTTACTTTTGTCTATGATGAAAATAAATATTTAATTTTCTTTTCCCATGTATACATATAGTTAATTGTCTCAGGACCATTTACTGCTAGTCATCTTTTCCCCTTGGATTTCAGTGCCCATTCTGCCAGGCCACAAGGGGCATCTATGGCTGGGTCTGTTTCTGTCATCGGTATTCTTGTTCATTGGTCTACTCACCTTATGGCAAGGGCCCCTACGATGTGGCTCTTTAGGGGCATCTGGACTAATCGGCCCTCGGCTCTTCTTTATAAGTTTTTAAACTTCACTTTTTTTTTAAAAACCAAAACTTGGAATTTTTAATACCTATTTTGAACTTATAAATTAGCATGGGAAGAATTTACACCTTCAAGAGAGTGAGTCTTCCTAGCTATGAATGTGATATATCTTTCATTAATTTAAATCTTTTTCAATAACTTTAAGCAATTTTTATTGTATTCTCCACAGAGATCGTGCCTGTCTTGTATTAGATTTATTTCTAGGTAGCCAATTAAAAATATTATAAATGAATTTTTAAAATTTACTTTTTAATTTTTTGTTGCTAAACTTTATTAGTTCTAATAATTTGTGTGTCAAATATCTTGATTTTCTATGAAGATAATCTATCATCTACAAATAATAACAATTTTGTTTCTTTATTCCCAATTCTTATACACTTTTCCCTTATCTTACTATATGGTGACTAGGATCTGTACTGCAGTGTTGAATTAATGTGTTGATAGCTTCTTGGGTCTAGATGATCCTTAATTTTTTCTGATTTTAAAGGGAATGCCTCTCAAATTTCTCTGTTAGGAATGATATTTGCTCCCTGTTTGGGTAGATAGCCCTTATCAGTTTAGAAATGCCCTTATATTTCCAGTTTGCTCTGGGTTTTTACATGAAAGGATATTTATTAATTCTTACCATGTGCTCTGTATGGCAGCCTGGGGACATCTAAGAAGTGGGCCCTGTCGTCGAGAAGCAAAACAAAGTCCCCATTGGGAAAAGTGGTCCTCATCACTTGGATCACACGTGACTTTGTAAAAAAGAAGATGCCATAGACAGAAGGATAGAACGTGGATAGGGGATGGGGTGGCAGTTACCAGACAGCTGAAGGCTTCATGGAGAGGCAGGACTTGAATTAAACAAAAGGATCTTTAAGGTTATGGGGAAGAAGGGCATTCGCAGAGGAAGGAAGACAGGAGCACAGTCCCAGAGCCAGAAACGTGCCTGAGATGGGTGTTAGCCTGAGAACTGGAGGTTGTGGAGCAGCACTGTTGGCCATCTTCTCAGGGAAGGGCCCCGCTTTCTCTCCCAGACACCTGCACTGCACCCGGAACTACATCCACCTGAACCTGTTTGCATCCTTCATCCTCCGAGCACTGTCCGTCTTCGTGAAGGACGCTGCTCTCAAGTGGATGTACAGCACGGCTGCCCAGCAGCACCAGTGGGACGGGCTCCTCTCCTACCAGGTGTGTGGTGTGTCCAGGACAGACCTGGGGAGGGATGGGCACTTGGTGAAGGCTGTTCTCCCCTACTCCGCCCAGGCCTGACACAGAAAAAGGCAAGAGCTGCCCAGGCCTGGTCCTCAGGAAGCCCCCAGTCTGATGGGAGAGACAGTCCACCATTGGGAGCCCTAGGACGCAGGCACAGCCCTGCCCCTGCCCTGAAGGAGTTCTCAGTCTGGCACAGGGGAGTGGTCTTTCAGGATAGACCTGGATTTGAATCCCAGCTCTTGCCGCTTACTAGCTGTGTAGTTTGGGGCATGTCATTTAACTTCTCTCTGCCTCAGTTTTCTTACCTGAATGGGGATAATATTAGTGTCTTCCACCCAGGATAGTGAGGGTTCAATGAGTTGAAGCAGGTCAGGAGGTCAAGTCCTTAGCACTAGCCCTGGGCAGGTGTCAGCTCTCCTATCCTACATTCACCATGGCTGGCAAGCAGCTGGGGCGGGGGCGGGGGAGGGTGGTCAAGATAGGCACGGAACTGGGCTGTTGTCCCCTGGAGACCCTTTTTCTGTCCCCAGGACTCTCTGGGCTGCCGCTTGGTGTTCCTGCTCATGCAGTACTGCGTGGCAGCCAATTACTACTGGCTCCTGGTGGAGGGTGTGTACCTGTACACGCTGCTGGCCCTCTCAGTCTTCTCGGAGCAGCGCATCTTCAGGCTCTACCTGAGCATAGGCTGGGGTAAGGCCCACCACCGTTCATCACACCCCTCGGCCCGACCTGTGGCGTGGGGAGTGGGAGACGCTGACCCCTCTTTGAACTGCTGCCTTCCGGCAATGCCCACCAAGCCAACTTGGTACTCAGAACACACTGCTGGGCCAAGGGACAGGGCCCACTGGATAACTCTGTCCTGGGCACAGGGCTTACTGCCCAAGGGGCTGTCAAGACACTGCAGGGGTTATGGTTACCCTCCCTTCTTTTCATGACCCTCCCGCCTTGTGGAAGCAGAGGGCTCCACTCTTATCTGGCCAGATCCACTGCATACTCCATTGGCAGTCCCGCACTGCCCTTGATCACCCCTGCTCCTAACGCCCTCTAGGGATGGAGCCTTGCACCCAGTTGGTTCTGGGCAGCGCAGGCCCAAAGGGAAATGCACAGTCCTGGGCCTCAGGGTGGGGGGTCACCTGGGTGGGGGCTGAGGGCTCTGGCTCTGTCATATGAGATGAAAAGAAAGGCTCACAGGAGAACAGGGCAGGTGACAGTAGCCAGCGGAGGAAAGGGTGGATCGCGGACATTCCTGGAGCCCAGCTGGAAATGTTCTAGCCAAAAAACTTTGCCAAGAACCATTGTGCCTTTTTTTTTTTTTTTTTTTTTTTTGCTGGAACATCTCTGGTTGTGTGTCCGCCTCTCACCATGTGGGATTCCGATGAGAAAGGGGTGCGATGGGGCAGGGCCTGAGACACCCAGCAACAACAAGCCCAGCCCCCTTTACAACCGGAAAAGAGATGCAACTGTGCTTGGTCTAGAGGGGCCCACAGGCCCCCACTGGGATGGAGCTAAAGAAGGCCCTGCCGTCTGGCCCTCCCCGATCTGCTGTGTCCCTGCCCTGCACCACAGACCCCATGGGACGTGCGCTCGAGCTTGCCATTCATCCATTTTCTCCTCTCATGCCTTCATTCACCCACCTCAGGCTGCTCCCAGGGACTTCCACCTCAGTCACAGCCACGCTCCTTCCCCAAAGTCCCCTGTCCCATACTGGCTTCTGCCGCTGGGCCTTTGCAAGGCTGTCCCAGTCCAGCCCACTCCGCAGGAGGCCAAGCAGGTTGCCTGGCTCCCTAGCTCTGTGCTCTCTCACACTTCATTGCTTTTTGCTGATGTTCCTCAGCCACCCGGCTCTGTGTAGCCCCGTTGTGGAAGAGTTCCTCTAAGGGAGCTTTAATGTGATCAGCGTCACGGAGTCCAGAGAGGGCGGGGCCTTACAAGCAGAACAGGCAGAGCAGGCGCTGGAAGTAGGCCTCCTGAATCCCAGGCTCTGGACCCCACTGCCTGTCATGCAAAATCTCTAGCCTACGCTGTACCTCCTCTTCAGTCCCCTGTGGGCCCAGCTGAGCAAGGTGGGCCGGTGGACCTGGCCTCTGCACTCAGCTCCCTGTCCCACCTTCCTTCCTCCTCCCTGCTGAGCCTTTCTGCTCTCCGAAGCCTCTTCATCCCACTAGAGCAGTCAAACAGGCAGTGGGCAGCTGGAGAGCCCTGTAGATAACTAGGGGTGGGAGCCAGCTAGGCCATCGGGAAGAGCTCTGGAAAGGCTGTCCTCAGGGCGGGGGACGGCGTCTGTCCATTCTGGGAAATAGCGTCAGCACTGGTAGTACCTGTCACCATGGTGACCTGAGGATAGGAACAATCAAAGGGACGTTGTGATGTGAGCAGAGGAGTGGGGGTGGTTGGTGGAGGACTGCTGGGGACACACAGTGCCCTAAGGTCTCTAAGTGGGAAATGGGGGAGGGGCGCCAGTCCTTTCCCACCACCTCACTCCCTAGTTCAGGGCTCAGGGTCTGAGGGCAAGACTCCCCCCACCCCGCCGCCCATCAGAGCATCCTTTCCTTGAGGAACAGAGACAGGACAGAGAAAGTCACAGAGAGCCAGTCTGCTGTTGTGATGCTAGGAGGCCTAGCCCAAGCTGGCATGCTCAGGAAACAGTGTGACATTTCATGTGTGAACAGAAGAATTAAAGTTAGTACTCCAACACAGTTGGGGGAGTTCCCAAAAGGCATGTAAGCTGCCGCCACAGTCCATGGCGGCTAAGTACCCCCAGAACCCCCACGAGGAGGCTACACAGGAGGGAGGCAAGTGATGATGAAGGCATTGTTACTTCTTGGAGTTGTTTCTATGTGTCTTACTTAATTCAAGTTTTTTTCCTCTGGCCTTTGTTGATTATCTAAATTGGGGGAGAATGAAGCCAGTAGGGAGTGTGTACTGTTTGCATGCAGGAGGGCTCTACCTATGTTTTTAAAAAGACTTTGTTATGGAGATGGTGATGAATGAATAAAGATCCCCAGGTCTGGTAACAGGAGTGAGCTCCCCAGTCCTGGAGTGGGGCTTCTGGGAGCAAGGAGAGCATATGGCTGGGGATGACCAAGAAGGAGGTTTCTGTGTGTGTGTGTGTGTGTGTGTGTCTCAGGGACATGACTTGTTCTCGCCTGGAGAGCTTCCCTTCTCTAACTGATATATTGACTCCTTCATTGTGCATTCATTCATTCCATTATCACTGAGCATCTTCTGTGCGGCAGACTCCACACTATGTACTGGGGCCTTTGGGGTGCTCCTATCCTTTGTCCAGTCTCATGAAAGCCTGTTACTAAAGCATCATGGATGGATGCGAGAGGTCTGTTGTATTCATATAAATGGCCAAGGAGATAGATATCTGATGAAGCTGTGAGTGTCTCTGCTTCCTCCATCCCTGTCTGCACCGTCAAGCACAGTAGGTCCAGGCATAAAGCTGCTGAGTGGACTTGATGTACTGAGAATCCGGATGATGGTGGCAGAAAAGGCTATGAAGTATGTTCTGCCCTGGAAACGTACTCCTGGGGGAGAACCCCAAAGCCACATGTGCATACACATGGGCCTTTGCACCACAAACACACACATCTGTGTCCACACAGCTAAATATGCACACTTTTGCCTATCTCAGACACCACATCTCTAACCCTGAGAGAGGCTCCTGTAGAAACAAGCATGGAGAGAATTAGTATAGAAAGCCATTGAGAGTGTCTGGCATGGGCATGGGATTGCAGCCCTGCGTTCTAGTCCCACCTGTGCCCTCCTGAGCTCCTGATCCATCTCCATCTGTCACATGAGGATGGACAATCCAATTTTAAGTCAGCAATACACTCTGAGCTCCCAGGGTGAGCTGAGCACTGAGGCTCTGGAGATGAATGAGGCTCTAACTGGAAACCAGTTGTATCAGATGCCTACCACTGCAAACAAATGACCCTACCACTTAGCTGCCTCAAACAATTATCACCTTCCAGTTTCTCTGGTCAGGAATCTCTGTTTAACTTAGTAGGCCTCTGGCCCAGTGTCTCCAACAGAGATGCAGTCAAGCTGTCAACCAGGATAGCTGTCATCTCAAGGCTAAACTGGGGTTGGAGAATCCACTTCCAAGCTCACTCATGAGCTTGAGAGCAGGAAGCTTAGGACCTTGCTGGCTGTTGGGTGGAGGCCTCCAGTCCTTGACAAAGGGGTATCTCCACAGGCTAAGCATCCTTACGACATGGCAACTGACATTCCCCAGAGCAAGTGATCACACTGAGAGTGAGCCCAGGTCACGCCTTTTCTAACCTTTTAAGACTATTTTATAACCTAATATCAGAAGTGGCACACCATCACTTCTGCTGTGTGCATCAGTGGTCACACAGACCAACCCTGGTAACAATGTGGACTGTGCCAGGCTGTGACTGCCAGGAAGACGGGACCTTTGGGGGCCATCCTAGAGCCCGCTACAGCACTGGTCAAGTCTCAGCCAAGTAGGAAGTGCTGTTGTTATTGTAGTTGTAGTTACTGTGGGCCGCTGTGTGCCATTAGTTGGGCTGCTGGCATCAAGAATGGGGCTCCTATTTCTACTCCAGGCTCTCCCATGTCATTTGCAGATGCATGTGGGCAGGGAACAGGTGACTGGCGGGGCTTCCAGTGCCTGAAGGAATTGACTGAGATGGGCATGTGCGCTGAGGCAGTGGGGGAAGGGCATCAGGGAGGTGGCCTGTTCCCACCTCCTCCAGTATGTTGTCCCCACTCCATGGCCCTGTCCCTCTGCTGCTTGGGTGTCTGTGTCCTTGTGTCTCAGCCAGAACCCTGGGGGCAAGCGCTGACGGTATGCCTGGCCCATGGGAGGGGCAGGCTGTTGAGAACTGGGAGCACAGACGCGATGTGATGGTGACCTCTCTCTACAGAAGAGTCCAGGGAGTCGGGGGTCGTGGCTCGTTCCTGCTGACTCTGTTCTTCATGCACCCAGACCAACCTAGTTCCATACCTTCTAGAAAGTGTGGTTTGGGGCCAGGCAAGGAGAGGGGCTGCAGGTGGAAGAGACCAGGGTAAGGAAAGGCTTCTGGGTGGGCATTGCCGTGGCTCTGGCCTGCCAGCCGCTCTCCCCTCTCTCTCTTTCCCTCTCTGCTCTTAGGTGTTCCCCTGCTGTTTGTCATCCCCTGGGGCATTGTCAAGTACCTCTATGAGGACGAGGGGTGAGTGTCCTGCTCCTAGCGGTGAGTGTGCTGACATCCCTTATCCTCAGACCCCATGTGGTTCCTTGGCCCCAGGGGCATGGCTATGACCTGTTGGGAGGATAAACTGAGGGACCAGAGCTTAATTTATGACTTCAGTTCTCTACTCCCCCTGTCCACCTACCTTGGGATTGTATGACAGCAGATGGTGCTGGGCCTGGGGGTTCACGGCACCCCCTGTGGGTTCTTCTGTAATAACTGCGAACAAAGTATTTGTTATTTTGTGTGTGGTGCCAGGCACACAAATTGTGTCCAGAGGTTCATGCAGGGGCCATGTGTACCTCTCTGTGTGTGACTGTGTATTCAGGACTGTGAGTTTATGTGTGGGTGGAAGGGCTTCGTGTGGGTCTGTGGGACTGGTTGGTGGGGAAGCTCCCAGAGGCAGTGTTTGTGTGGCTCAGTGTGTGTCACTTTGTATGCCCACATGTACCTCCGTGCCCCTGTGCCTGCACTGGGAGCTGGGTCTGTGTCCGACCGGGTGCCTGTGTGTGTCTCCCTCCCCTCTCCAGCTGCTGGACCAGGAACTCAAACATGAATTACTGGCTCATTATCCGGCTGCCCATTCTCTTTGCCATTGGGGTGAGTGGCGGTGTGGGGGCGGCCCAGGGGTGTGCTGGGGGGAGGACTGGGGAGAGTGAGAATCGAGGAGGCTTCCTGCCACCCCACTCTCTGCCTTGCAGGTTAACTTCCTCATCTTTGTCCGAGTCATCTGCATTGTGGTATCCAAACTGAAAGCCAATCTCATGTGCAAGACGGACATCAAGTGCAGGTGACATAGCTGAGCTGGCTTTGCTGAGCACCCTCAGCCCTTCCTTCCAGCAGAGACGGAGATCCTGGGGTGCTGAGCTTGGAAACCTACATGACCTTCTCCTACCTGGGCCTGGCCTGGGACCCCAAGTCTTACCCTTAGCCTTCTACCTGGGCAGCTCTTGGGCTTCTGAGAGGGGAGGCAGCTGGATTTCTACCTCCTCCCCTCCAAGCAGCCTTCCCAGGGCATTGGGGGTGGGAGGGTGTCTGTGACCAGGTGCCAGGCCTGGCAGGGGTTGAAGGCACAGAAAGGGGAGAAGAGGACACGGAAGAGGTCCAGAATGACATCTCCACCCCACCCCCAGACTTGCCAAGTCCACACTGACGCTCATCCCCCTGCTGGGGACCCATGAGGTCATCTTTGCCTTCGTGATGGACGAGCACGCCCGGGGGACGCTGCGCTTCATCAAGCTGCTCACAGAGCTCTCCTTCACCTCCTTCCAGGTGACCTCATGGCTAGGGTCCCTCTCTTGCAAAGTCCCAGAGTGGGGGTGGGGCAGAGGCCAGCCTGTTCCAGGCAGATAGGCAGCCTGAGGCCTGGAAAAAAGTGGTCCTTGCCCAATGCCACGTAGTTGGGGCGGGCTCTGAGCTGGAATCCCCAGGTGTCCCAGTGCCCAGGGCAGTCTTTTCTATAAGCACACTGGGCAAGAAGCCTTCCCGATGTCACCATGGGCTCCCAGTGTGGCATCTACCGAACCACTACTGGGTGGCGGGGGCAGGGGGTGCCCTGCCAGCTGCTTCATACACATTGTGCATTTAATCCTCACAGAACCATCACAGGAGGTGTGCAGGGTTATCCCCATTATACAGAGGAGGAAACTGAGGCCCAGAGGTGTTAAAACAGATTCGCACAGTCACGGAGTTTCCAAAGCTAAGAACTGACACTCTCCACTAGTATTAGATGATGCCGCAGGGGTGCCAGTGTCACTGGGTCTGTAGAAACAGAAGAAGCTGGTCCCAGCCCCTCGGAAGGCTTATAGGATGGCCACCAGCATGTGGGCCCGAATGTACACGGGCACACACACTCACAGGCACACAGGCATACGCACAAGCACACACACAGATCAGAGTGCTAGAGCATGTGTCACCTGAGTGAACAAATGGGGCTGGGCCAGGGAAAACTCCCCGTGGTCACAAGTGGTGTCCTTTCTGGGGTCAGGCGTCCCTCAACGAGGGGGAGGTTGAAGAGCTGCACAGTATCTGGGCAAGAGGGCTTCTTGTCCCTCTGGAAAGGAAAGGAGAAGGAGCCTGCCACCCCCATCTCTGGGGCTGCCCGATCTGGGCAGGGAGTGGTTGGGCTGAAGCCCCAAAGGGCTTGAGACTAGGGCGCCTCCCCCTGCCTCCTTCCCTGCTGACATGACTCTTGTTTCCAGGGGCTGATGGTGGCCATCTTGTACTGCTTTGTCAACAGTGAGGTAAGGCCTGAGCAGGGACATGGGGAACCGGCTGGGCTGCCGCCATTGGTTGTTCTGGAGTCGTGCCCTGGGGACTCCCTTCAGTCTTTTCAGCTCAAACCCCCTACTCACCAAACTTGTGGAGGCATCTGGTCCATATATTCTGTCTTCTGTGCATGGGTCTCTCTCTCTCTCTCTCTCTCTCTCTCACACACACACACATGCACACACACGCACACACATGCACACACACGCACACACACGCACACACGTGCAGGCAAACCCTAATCATCTGTCAGTCTGGGGAAGACCCAGCCTCATGTTAAGTGAACAGGTGGTAGTGACTGTTATAAAGTTATTCAACAGACATGCCCAAGTCACAGACTTGGAGCTTTAATAATCACTATCTCATTTCATTGTCATAGCCTCTGCCCCCCAAAACCCCTGCTAAAATTCTGTTTGATATTCCCATTTTTCATACGTGAGAACACTAAAGATCAGAGAGAGTAAGAAACATGCGCAGGCTTGGCCTGGAAATCATGGCAGAGCCCGGATTCAAATGAACTCTGCCTAAAAGGAGAAAGCCACCTGTCCTTTGCGTAGGCAGGCGAGCGCCCCGGTCTGCCTTGGGAAGGGGGTGAGTCCCCCAGGGGCTGTCTGGTTGCTGGGGTGGGAGCAGGTTCTTGCTGGCCCTGCACCCTCTCCTGCAGGCCCTGCAGGACCACAGCCCGCCCCTCTCTGAGGAAGAGGGGCTGCCTGTGCCTGTGGTGCCAGCAAAATGGATATCACAAATGCCACAGCCACGCCCTCCAATTCTTTCCGGAGGAGAAAACAATTAATAGTCCCCCAGGCAGCACAGAGCCACCTGGGGAAGTATCCACAGGAGGATTAACCCGCAGCAGGGAAGGGGGATAGGCATCCCCCACCCCACAGTCTGGGAGGAAACTGAGGACTCTGTTAGTTCCATTCAGGCCCAGGTAAGGGTTTGCATCTGTGGGATGTGAGCTGTGGGAGCTCAGATGACCCAGGGACACCACCCATCAAAGAGCTCTGTGAGGCTTCTGTGTCACTAAGTCTGGGATCCTGGAACTCAAAGATCTTAAAAGTCTGTGTATTAATGCAAATTTTACTTTTGCAATGGGTGATGGGGACAAGAGGAGCAGTGGGTAGAGCCCTTGGTGTTTCAGGGATCTGTGAGACGGCTCGAAGAAGCAATGTGATGTGGCAGGAAAGATGAAGGATGGGGCTTGGGTGTCAGATCTCTGCTCTGGTCCAGGCCCCGTCACTTAATGAGCTGTGTGACTTTGGGCAAGTGTAACCCTGAATCTCAGTTCCCTCATCTACAACATGGAGGTAGTAATGCTTGCAGCGTGTGGACGCCAGGTCTCTAAAAGAGAGGGAAACATTTCCTGAGTGCTTGCTCTGTATTAGGTTTTATTAAATCCAATCCTGTGTAGCAGACTTTATCTGCATTTTACAGATGAGAAAATTAAAGCTTAGCAAAGAGGAATGACTAGTCCCAATCCAATGGCTAAAAGGTGGTAGAGCTAGCAGGCCGTGGGAGGGGCGCCGACCAATGCATCGGGGCTGCTGGGGCTGGGGAGCTGGAGGCAGCACCAGGCAAAGGGTGGCCCATAAATGGGCTCTGGCTGTTCCCATGGGCAGGTCTCAGAGGGCTGGCCAGACTCAGCATGGGTTAGGCCCGGCAAGGAGGGAAGGTGGGCGTACAGGACACTCGGAGGGGCGGTGTTCCCTCTACAAATGGTTCTCAGCCAGAGGGTGATGTGCCACCCGGTCCTAAGCTCTGCTGCTTTATTTTCTGGAGATGGGGCAGGGTGGCAGGTATCCCTGTGTGGGATGGGGACAGGGGGACAGAGGCCTATGAGGAGGGAGTGGGGCTCCCTGCTGCCATCTTCTCTCCCCCGCAGCCCCCATTTCCCACTTACCCCTTTCCCCAGAGGCCTGCTGGCAGCACACACTCACTCCTGTCCCCACTTGCGCACACACTTGTGCAATGGCTTTCCCGCTGCTTTTGTGGAACATCTCACCTAAACCGTGACTCAGTTGCTTCTCCCGATTCCATTCATTAAAGCCCAGCCATCCGTCACCTCCCCGCTCGCCTCCTCCCAAGGCTGGTGGAGCTGTGAGGGGGGAGAGATGGGCACATATCCCCACTCTGCCCTTGGCAAATAACTGAGTCACCAGGTTCCTAGCTGGCCTCTCCCCTGGGGCTCTTGGTGGTCCAGGAGGCCCAGCTCAAGGGACCTGGAGAGGCTGCCTTGCTTAACTGCACCCTTAAACCCTCCTGGAGACACCTCATGCCCTGGCTCCATCAGGCACAAGGACAGACCTGTCACCATCACTGGGCCACAAAAGCACACTTGGCTCTTGGGCTGAGGCCTCTGTCCACAAGAGCTGTTCTTCAGAACCAGGGTTGCCATGGCAATGCCAGGTACTTGTGACCTGAAAAGAAAAGATGGCCTGGACATTGGTCCTGCATGGCTGCCAAGGCCTGCACCCGCTGCTGGGGCGCGTGGAGCAGGCCCAGGGGAGGGGAGGCCTGGGGTGGGTTTGTGGCAGCTCGTGTTCTCTCTCTGTGGCTCTTGACTCTGGAACCTGAGTGCTGGTCCAGCTCTGACATTGCCTGGCTGTGTGACCCAGGCAATCACTTTGTCTCTCTCCCCAAGTGCAAATGGAGGTGAATGAGCTTTACCGGTTCACCCCAAACCCCAGGGCCTGGCATGGTGTCTGACCAGAGAGGCTGTGGGAGGCAGGATAAGCCTGGGGGGAAGTGCCCTCCTGGCCAGTGCTGGGGCTCTGTCCAGATTTGCTTTGTTGCCTTTGCTATTCCATTGTGAGAACCCAGTAACAAGGAACCCAATGGCAGATGCTTATCAGTTGCTTGTTCGTTCATTTGGCTTATTTACAAAACACTTATCCAGCACCTACCGTATGCGGGGTGCTGTGCCAGACTCAGGACAAATGGGAAGAGGAAGATATGGCGCTGGCCCTCCTGGCACTCCCAGCTGAGCTCCCGGGGAGACCACCCAGTCATGGGAGGCAGGGCCAGTTGTTAGGAGGCGAGCTTTGGAGTCAGCCCAGATCAAGGTTCAAATCCTGGCTGAGACCCAGAGAAAAGCCTTAAATATTCTGCACCTCAGGTTCCTCTAACAGGCGCTACTTCCCAGGGCTGCTGTGAAATTTAACTTAAGTAATCCACAAAAAATGTTGAGTGTTTAGTAAGCTCCCAATAAATGATGCTTTTTAATGACAGGGGCCACAGCTGAGGCTCAGAAAAAGCGCTGAGGGAGATGGGGACAAAGGGCACACCAGTGTCAGCACTCGGAGAAGTCCTGGTCCTGACTGATTGCCTGCTGGCATCCTAGAGACCTCTTTAGTCCCTGAGGTGGCTTCCCATGGATGTGCCTCAGTTTACCATCTCTCTCCCTGTTCTCCCCAGTTAAGGGCTGTGAGACAAGATGGGCTTCCTTGCTGCTGCACAAGCAGAGGCCACCATTGTCTTTGGATGCCCCCATCCCAGCTGCTAACACACACACACCACACACACCTAGCCGGGCAGGGAGCTGGCACATAGCAGGGGGCTATACGTGGTGTCCACTCTACCTCTCTCCACACTCAAGCCTGGGCTCCACTACCAGACACTACCTGGGTTACTGGGCCCATCCTGCAGGCAGGCTTTTGGCATCCCAGCTCCACTCAGCTCAGAAAACGTTCTTTTAAGGGAAGGCATGAAGTCTCACCAGACATCTCGAGGGGCTGAGCTGGTGGATCACAGCCCTTGCAGCAGGAGGAGAAGAAGGGTGTTTGCACAGGGACCGATGGGGGCGTTGTCAGTGAGCTGCGTACCTACTGCTGCCGGCAGCTGGCCGTCCCGGTGGCTGGGGCCTAAAAGGAAAGAATCAGGTCCTGGGCATTCTGGTGTGGGGAGGCCTGGGGGCAGGAGTGGGGGACATCAGAGAAGTTCTGGGAAGCAAACTGGTGGGAATGTCCCTCAAAAGAGCCCTCCTGATGCCCTGGGCTGGACATGCAGGTTCCAGCAGCCCCCTCCGGGGGGCCTGGATCACCATGGCATTGCCACAAGCCTTTAAGTGACTAGGGAATTTGGAATGTTAGTTGCATTTGATCTTTATGCCCAAAAACATGGTCTCCATCCATCAGTCCTCTTGAAAAGGCTTTTTCTTATGGGAGGTCTGAGCCCAGCACCGCAAGGATTCTGGTTGAGCTGAACTCACCCAGGCCACACCCCCTATAGTTTGGGACCAGTCCCTGGATGGGATTAGTTCAAACGCAGGCTGAGAAGCCCTAGTCCACAGCGCCCTCCTCACTGCTGCTACCAGGCTCAGCCTCATTTCATCCTTCCCTCCTTCCTCCCTGTGAAGCCCTCGGGGAGTTCAGAGGAGTCTGCTGTAGGCACCGGGAGGGGTAGGGCATGCTATCCCCCTTCTCTGTCGTCCAAGCTGAAACCTGGAGAGTGCGCTCCAAAGTCAGATTCTCCTTTTCTTTCCTCTCCCTTCTCCATCTCCCTGCATTTCTTTCTCTCGATCTCTTCCATTGAATAATACTGTGATGGATTGTAAAAGGTACTTAGCTGAGTCACAGAGTTTAGAGATGGAAGAGACCAATTAAATCATCAAAGCCATCTCTCTCCTGAGGAGAGGCAGAAAATAGGAGACAACAATAAACAATTTTATTGGGATATTAATTTAGGCGCCCGAAGGCCTTGACTTGTGTCTCTTAATATAATGCAGTGGATTTTTCCCCTTCCCTACTAATGTAATAACGGGGCCATTCTGTGGGCAGTTGGTTGCATGATGGCTTTTGTTTCCCTCCTTTTCCCACGGAAGGTCCAGATGGAGTTTCGGAAGAGCTGGGAGCGCTGGCGTCTTGAGCACTTGCACATGCAGAGGGACAGCAGCATGAAGCCCCTCAAGTGTCCCACCAGCAGCCTGAGCAGTGGGGGCATGGTGGGGAGCAGCATGTACGCAGCCACCTGCCAGGCCTCCTGCAGCTAAGCCTCCGGCACCCACCCTGCCGTGGTCGCGCTGCAGGCGGGCTGAGTGGCCATTCCAGGTCGGGGAGATCCTCCTGGGGCTGGGGAAAGGAGGGACACACACACACATACATCCCTGCTTCCCCTTCCCCAACCCATCAGACAGGCAAATGGCCAATGCCTCCTGGGACCTGTGGACACATTTTCTCTGAGGAGAAGCAGCCTGTTAATTTGATCACTGTGGCGGGAAGAGGGGAAAAGCTATTGCTGCTAAAATGAGGATTTCTTCCCATTAAGCCACAGGCCCCTGGGGTTCCCCTAGACAGAGCAGCAAATCAGCCCCAGACTCAAACTCAAGGTCAATGGCTTATTAGTGGGATTGCGGCTTGTAAGAGGAGGTGGTTCGGGAAAAGGCTGGTGTAAGCTCAGCTAGACACAGAGCTTGGGTAATGTGAGCCAACTCCGTCTGCTTCGGGTTGAAGTCACCTCCCCATCTGTCTCCTCATTAAGGGACATTGTGCACATGTCTGGGTCACTTGTTTCCCTCAGCTTGCCCCCTCATCCCACCACCCAGCTTCTCTTTGGGGAGGTTTGTTTGGGCCATAACCAGCAGCTGTTTCTAGAAATGGCTGTGGGTGGTGTTGAGAAGGTGCCAACACCTAAGGGTTTTCTTTGCTGGTGTCCACTTCTCCCTGGGCATCTGTAAGAATTGCTTTGGTGACTGCCCCTGCCATGCCCAGGGAACCAGGGCAGGCCTGCTGCTGTGGAGCCCAGCCATAGGTATGAGCTCCGAATTCTATTCTAGAGATGCTCAAGCATCCTCTGGGGTTCTCCTAGATAACTTTAGCAGTGTCCACCCTGGGGGCTTAGATTACCTGCTGCTATTGGGAACCCAGAGGGCTGAGAGAGAGTGCCTGCACCACACCATGGAATACTTTTCTTTTTCTGACCAGATTCTCTATCTTGCATGGGAGCTTGGGTGCCTCCTCAATGTGACCAAGAAGAGACTCTTGTGGGACATCTGCCAATCCCCAATGTTACCATGGAGAGTCTTCCCCCATCCTGATTTTTTTCCCTCTGAAATCTCCCCCTTTCCCCCACTTGGGAGCTTGTATAGACTTTATTCATTTTTCTTTATTGCTGTGAATACTCTGTGTGTGCAAATGTGCCATTCTGATTTCTCCCACCTGGTGAAAACAACTAAATCACTGTGGTGGTTGTGATATTGGTGGGGGAGAGGGGTAGTCATTAATTGGACTCCACGCTTAGGGCTAGTTAATGTGTGCCCTGCCTCCAGTCTCATCCCATAAATAACAAGAGCAAAAACCTATCAGTCCTGCCCCAGGCATGGTGAGAAAGCAGACACATAGCCGTGCTGTAGATTCCCAGAAAGAAGGGAACCAGTCATCCTTGGAGGGGGGGGGGGGGTTGGTGATGTAGTGCATAGATCCCAAGGAAGTTTCCAGAGCAGGAGAGAACTCTTTGGAGCCTCAACCTCATGGAGAGCAGAGGGAGAGGCTGTAGATAAATTCTTTTATGAGTCTACTTCTCCCTCCTCCTCCTTTTTAAGTGGTGGGAACCCTCCTCCAAAACCTTGCATTCTCTTGTGCCCCTCAGAGAGGCATGTGATGTGCAGAGAGAATAATAATGGGACATAAAACACATCAAGCATAACATTTCTTATACTTCAGCTTTAGTGGAGTGTTGTGTCTATGTTAATAGGGAAGTTGGGCCTCAGGCGAAAGAAGGTTGTGCAGACTGCCTCCCTGATGGTTGGGAAAAGGGCCATCCCTGCTGCCCCAGAATCAGGGCAGGCTTCCCAGTAGGCAGCTCACATTTGGCTTTCTCTGTGGAGTGGGTAGGGTGGGGATGAGCACTGGCAGGCTGATGGGGGATACAGCTCTGGTGCAAGCATTTTGATTTTGGGTAAATGAAGATTTTAGGAAATATTGATGCACTGCACAGCAACAAAGAGACACATTGATATTATCTGCAAGAAATAAAGTGTTCAGGGGAAGAATTGTGGGGAGACCGTGTTTACTTAGGAGGCACTGGGAAGTTCAGACAGTTTGGTTTAAACTGTAAGTAGAGTTCTTTTCCCAGCTGGTCCTGATGATTCCTGATTTCAGAAGGCTCATCACACCCCACACTCCAAGCCTTTTAACACTGAGTAACTTTTTCCTGCTTGGATACATACCAGTTACTGAACTGAATATTACTGAAGGAAATATTTTCTTTGCTCCAAGATCTACACTATTAATATTCATTTGAACTGCTGTGCACTCCTTCCAAAGCTATCCCCAAATTCTCCTAAGTGAAAAATAGCCCCAACAGGTCTGGGAACCACGAATGCAGTGTACTCCGGAATTCCATTAGCTGTTTACACACCTGATGCCATAGGTCTGGAGCTTGCTGAGTGCATCCTTGTCTGCCTCTCCCCTGAGGACATTGTTGCGACCCGCAGAGTGGGCACTGTGCGCTGTGCAGCCCGCAAGGTCTGAGTTCAGCACTCTGGCCAGCTCCCTCGGACTTAACTAGGGGCTTAAATCCTGGCAGCTTGTCCTTACCATTTCAATCTTTGGAGCCGCTAAGTCACAGAACTGAAACAGACTGCATGTTCCAAAGTTTCCTTTCTTTAAAAAAAAACTTTCCAGATTGTGGGTATGATTTTCAATTGCCTCAATGCAATTCTTGCTGCAGACTATACCAGTGGAGTTCTTGGAGACTCAAGAGCAGGGAAAAACCTTGGAGATCCATCCTTCCCTGACATACAGAAGTGAGAAGGGAGGCTTGCAGAGGTAATTTGCTCAAAGTCACAGAGCTAGATGGTGGCGGAGCCGGGCTAGGACCCAGGCCAACTCTTGCCTCTCAGACCAGTGAGGCCTCTGGGAAGGACAGGTGAAAAATATAATGGCCACCCAAGAAGCTCTAAAGTAAAACTCAGCCATGTTATCTGGAGTTTCCATTAAATAGTAAGCAACAGCAAATGTGTGGTGAAGGTGCCATCTCCCTGATGATTTACCTACTGAGAGGAGGGGTGGAGTGTGCTCTACAATCTCTACTCCATCCAGTACTTCACTCATCCTTATCTTAAAATTAAGCAATTAAGTGCATAACGACATGCGTATGCATAGAAACAGCAAGTGAGCCATCTCACATAGCAAATCCAGAGTTCTTTTAATGGTTTGGTTTACTGTTTTCCTGAGGCCCCTGTGCTTGTTTGAGAAGTACAGATAGACACACGGAGTAGACTAAAAAAGCCTTCACAAAGGTCCTGATCCTCCCTTTTGTTTCTGTAGTGCTCTCTGAAGTTGGAGAAGACCAGCAAGCTGGGCAACTTTAGCCTAGCAAAGGTGGCACAGCCACCACCAAGGGCAAATAGAGTCAGTTCACATCCATTCCCGGAAAGGCTTGGTCACCTCATCGGTTTGGGTCATGTTCCAGCAGCTTCTGTCCCCATTCCCTCCTGTCTCTTTCTTACACAAGAAAAAAACCCCCCAAAACACTGTATGTGTGTCTTTTGTCCTGTGCATAGCAGCATAAAGTTAGGAGATGATGAATCCAGACTCTCCCCACCCACTGTGAAGGTCATGGGACCACACTACCCAGGGAGAGGGTGGGTGGGAGCCTGAGCAATAGATGCTTCCTTTCCATGCGCAGACAGGGCT
Source organism: Pteronotus mesoamericanus (assembly GCF_021234165.1). NCBI lineage: Eukaryota > Metazoa > Chordata > Mammalia > Chiroptera > Mormoopidae > Pteronotus > Pteronotus mesoamericanus. The sequence goes on from NW_026555085.1 coordinate 8,994,207, forward strand.
CCCATTATTGCTAATGCCTGCTACGTGCTCCGGGAAGGCAGAGTCTACTCCAAAGGTTTATTGTCCCTCCACTGAACTGATTCTAATCTACAGTGCTGACCCTGCTTTTGGCTCCTCTGAGACAAACTCCACGAAAACCCTCAAAATATGTCAGCTTACTCTGCTAAGACAGCTGTGTGAATGACATTCTAAATAGTCAACAGGAACCAAATTAGTATCAGTTCTCTTTTCCCCCCCACTGGAGTGAGTTTTCTTGGGAAACAAAATACCCCAATGTGAGAAACTTGTACAAACAACAGCATCAGGCCCCTGCAGTGTTACCTGCTGCTCCCCAGGGCTGTATCAGGAAGCGTTGTTAAGCAGTATAATTGAAACACTTTACTTAATGCCACAGTGTGTCTACAGTATCTATAATTACTTCTACTCTGTCAATGGATACAGATCGGCAGGAAGCAGATAAGTATAATTGTTTTCCCATTAACTCCCCACAGTCTCTTGGACTTCACCTATATCTGAATCTGTCAGAGTGGAGAGTTTTCTCCTCCCTTTGGCCATTTTAGCCAGATTTTCAGGACCTTCTCCATCAGTCATGCATTTTCCTCTGAGACATCCACCCTCCTCCACACCCCCCTCTACCCCCCTCACCCCCCATCCCACAGTGAGCTCCCCACACTCCTCCCCCTCAGTAATAAGTGACCCTGCTAGCCATGCTGTGAATGCCTTTCTATCAGCTGTGACCAATTTAGGGGTGCAGCTGAGAGGGAGGCGCTGCCAGGCCTGACAGTAATGCCCTGCGTTTCACACTCCGGCGCGGCCAGAGCACTGCCTCCAGCGCTTGGATCCAAACTTACGCTGGGGTTATGCAATCGTTCTGAAGGGGCCCGTCAAAACTATAAGCAATTAGTCAACCCGGACAATCTAGCATGACTAATTATCACTGTATCACAGCAATCCGGGAGGAGAAAAACACAGATAAACGAGAATATTTGGATATGGGGAGGAAAGGGCTCCCCGCCAAGTTTGGAACATAGAACAAGTTGTTGGCTTCTTTGCCTGGGAGCGCAGGGAGCTGTCAGGAAGGGACCCGATGCCTCCCAGACAGGCAGGGCTGCATCTTGCCAAAGGCTTCACACTTTATATCCAAATTCGCAGTTGTTCTAAACTCCTCCCACTAATTATAATCACATCTTCCAAACCTCAACAATCCCCTTGGTTCTGGAGGGGTTTTGATGAAGATATTTAAGTGTACCTAGAGAGGTGAGCCAAGCTTGCTGGAGGGACAAAGCTGAATTTATGTATTCAGTGCTCTTGTGGGATGTTTGCTCCTCATGAGTGTTTAAACAAGATCATGTTTGTGCAATTTCTCAATGTAGAAATTCATGTGAAATACAACCTGCGTCTATAGGTAGCAAATATGTATGGTGTGTAATTCCTTGCACAGATTCTGGTTCTTTCCTAATTTGCCTTGTAAGTCAAATAAAAGCCTGTCATTATTATGTGTCTCCTTGCTTTTCTTTTGGGAGAGGAGGTTTTCTGCAAGGTCAACCTATGTGACTCCTGGTGCAGTGGGAAAACACAAAAGATGCTGTTTCTAGCCCAAAGGGAAAAGACTTGTTTATTACTCACATTGTGATTTTCATCTTCAAAGCACTTACCAAGTCCTAATTTATCCATCACAGACTTTATACAGGGACTGTAATATCATTTAATTAGAAGGGCTGGGTGGTTGAGTGGCTTAAACAAAGACTGATGGCCAAATGGATGTGTATTCTAATTCCACTCATTCATTTGATATCCCTGTCTAAATGAACTCAGTCCATTAAATCCACTTTTTTTTTAATGCCATAAAAGCACAAGCCTTGTTTGCAAAGAAGCCACAGAGGTTGAATGGGGCTTCTGGTTAAAAATTTATTTTCATAAGTTCCTCACAACTTCTGGCTGCAAAAACCAGCAGGGATAGAGTCGGTGGAAAAAACTTCTGGAACCCCAAGTAGTTCCTCCTAAAGAACCCGCACACAGACTCCCCTACTCAGACTCACTCCCTCTGAGCTCCAGCACCAGGGTGGCAGCTTGAAAGGAGCCAATGGTATACAGGGAAAAACTGAAGTGTCTGACATCGAGGTGAGCAGAGACCATTGTCCCTTTTCTAAACCCTCACCCTACAGAGCCGCAGAGCTGTCAAGCTGGTGCTACATCTGAGACTCCATCAATCTGGCTAACACTGACCCACCTTGAAGGTCCCCAGAGACTCCATCCCACACAACTTATAGGCCCACCCAAGCTACTTTTCCATGAATGGCTGCTCTTGGCTCATGCTGCACAACTTCCTAAATCAGAAAAGCAACAGCTGGCCCCAGGCCTGGCACTAGCAGCAGCCAGCCTAGCTTGCTTCACAGCTTGGTTTCACTTGGGAATCTCCAAGCCTAGCACAAGTAGCAGCCATCTCAGATTGCTTAATAGATCAGGCAGGGTGGCCCCAAGCAAAACACAGGTGGGGGCTGACCTTCGCCTGCACCACCCAGGAAACCTTATAGCCAGAACACCCAGTGGACAACTACAGACCACTTCGGAGCACCACCACCCTGCCCCTACAGAGCTGACCCTCCGCAGAGGGTAGAGGTTGGTGGTCGGTGGTCAGTGGTCACAGTCAGTCCTTGCAGCTGCCTGGCCTGGGTAAATCCCTCCCATTGTCCTGCCAACAGCAACTAAGGCTCAACTACAAGAGGAGGGAGTATTCAGCCCATCCAAAGGGTGTACCTCAAGTACCCAGCTTGGGTGATAGGGGAGGTTGTGCCACTGAATTGTATAAGACACCTACTACAATAGGCCACACTACCAAGACATGGAGTCATAGCAGCTCTACCTAATACATAGAAAAAAAACAGGGAGGCTGCTGAAATGAGAAGACAAAGAAACATGGCCCAAATGAAAGAACAGATCAAAACTGCAGGAAGAGAGCTAAACGAAATGGAGGTAAGCAATCTATTAGATGCAGAGTTCAAAACACTGGTTATAAGGATGCTCTAGGAACTTAGTGAGGACCTCAACAACATAAAAAAGATCCAGTCAGAAATAAAGGATACACTAATTAAAATAAAGAACAATTTACAGGGATATGACAGTAGAATGGATGAAGCCAAGAATCAAGTCAATGATTTGGAACATAAGGAAATAAAAAACAACCACTCAGAACAAGAAGAAAAAAGAATCCAAAAAAATTGAGGACAGTGTAAGCAGCCTCCGGGACAACTTCAAGAGGTCCAACATTTGCATCATAGCAGGGTCAAAAAGAGAAGAGAAAGAACAAGGAACTGGAAATCTATTTGAAAAAATAGTGAAAGAAAACTTCCCTCATTTGGTGAAGGAAATAGACATGCAAGTCCAGGAAGCACAGAGTTCCAAACAAGATGGATGCAAAGAGGCCCACTCCAAGACACATCATAACTAAAATGCCAAAGGTTAAAGATAAACAGAGAATCTTAAAAGCAGCAAGAGAAAAAGAAGTTAGTTACTTACAAGGGAGTTCCTATAAGGCTATCAGTTGATTTCTCAAAAGAAACTTTGCAGGCTAGAAGGGACTGGCAAGAAATATTCAAAGTCATGAAAAGCAGGGATCTACAATGACTATTGCTCTACTCTTCAAAGCTCTTATTTAGAATTGAAGGTCAGGTAAAGATGCTCCAGACCAGAAAAAAACTAAAGGAGTTCATCATCACCAAACCATTGTTTTTTAAAGGTATTTATTCATTTATTTATTTTTAAATCATGTTTATTCCATTACAATTTTCCCCCTTTACCCCCCTTCACACATCCCACCCCCACTCCCTGCTCCCACAGTCAATTTCCACCCTGTTGTCCATTCCTTGGGTCATTCATACATGTTCTTTGTCTAGTCCCTTCTCCTTCTTTCCACCATTGTCCTCCTTCCCCATCCCCTCTGGTCACTTTCAGTCTGCTCCATGTTTCCATGCTTGTGGTTTATTTTGTTCATTAGTTTATTTTGTTGAATATGTTCCACTTCTAGGTGAGATTATGTCGTATTTGTCTTTCACCAACTGGCTTATTTCACTTAGCATAATATTCTCCAGTTCCATCCATGTTGTGTCACAAAAGGTAAGAGTTTCTTTCTTTCTTTCTTTCTTTCTTTCTTTCTTTCTTTCTTTCTTTCTTTCTTTCTTTCTTTCTTTCTTTTTCTTTCTTTCTTTTTTAATGCAGACTGATTTAATTCATTTTTTTTAAATGTCAAAATCAATTATAAAATATTAAAAAATTTAAATCCATTATAAAGTCTCAGCAATTAAAACAACATGACACCAGCACAGAATCATTTAATCAAGTAGATCAATGAAATAAAATGAGAATTCTAGAAACAAATTTATATATCTGTCTAACAATGTAATATATGATTAAATTGATATTTCAGATCAATGGGGAAAATAAGGCTTATTCAACAAATAAAGTTCATGGGCCACTATTTCTTGACATAAAACAAACATAGCACCCTATTTCACACATTATACAAAAAATATTCAGGTGAGTTAAAAATCAATATGTAAAATCTAATGAGTTTTAGGAGAAAATAGAGAATAATGTTTTCCTTACCCTGAAGTAAAATATTCAAACCCAGAAGCTATAGAGTAAAATATTGACAATATGATTATATTACACACTTAATATTATACAGTAATATACGTATTAAACAAGTTAAAGGACAAGTAATAGAATAGGAATGCATTTGCAACACATCTAAAAATGGGTTAATAGTTTTGGGGTTTTTTTTTTAGGGAAAACAATCTACAAACATTTAATCAAAAAAGGGATAAAGAATACCAAAAATTCATTTAAAGCTTTTAAAAAATAATAGAAAGAGGCAAGAAATATACAAAAACAGGTTTTGTTTCAATAAATAATAAAGGAACAATTAAAATAACACATCATTGTCACAATCAGATTAATAAGTATTAAAAGTATTCGTAATATCCAGTATGGGTGACTGGGAAAGGAACTGGATAGTCTTAGACTCTTTTTTCTTCATCTTCTTAAAGCAGTCCTTTTAGCATATTTTACAATGCTGGTTTGGTGGAGGTATATTCTTTTAGCTTTCTTTTGTCTGGGAAACGCCTTATTTCACCTTCCATTTTAACCGAGAGCCTTGCTGGATAGAGCAGTCTTGGTTGCAGGCCTTTGCTTTTCATGACTTGGAATTCTGGTTTGTAGTGTTTTTGTGGAGAAATCAGCTGCTAGCCATACCGGGGCTCCCTTATATGTTACTACCTGTTTCTCCCTTGCTGCCTTTAGGATTCTCTGTTTGACTTTGATATTTCCCTTTTTAATAATGATGTGTCTTAGAGTGGGCCTCATTGGGTTCCTCTTGAATGGGACCCTCTGTGCTTCCTGGACTTGTGTGAATTTTTCTCTCCTCCAGTTAGGGAAGTTTTCCATCATTACTTTTTTAAACATGTTCTCTATCCCTTGCTCCTCTTCTTCTCCTTCTGGTAATCTTATTATAGGATATGATTACGTTTCAGGGTGTCCTGCATTCCCCTGAACACCTCTTCATTCTTTTTGAGTCTTTTTTCATTTTCTTGGTCTTTCTGGGAGTTTTCTTCTACCTTATCCTACAGCTCACTGATTCACTCCTCTGCTTCAGCTAGCCTGCGTTTGAGTCTTTCCACTGTGTTCTTCAGTTTAGAAATTGTATTCTTCATTTCCTCTTGTCTCTTATTGATAGTTTCTATGTCCTTTTTCATTCTGATGTAGTTTGCAGTAAGTGCCTCATAATTTCTTTGTAGTTTTTGATAATTATGAGCTCACTGAGCTTCCTTAGAACCGTGATTTTGAACTTAATATCTGATATTTTACTTGCCTCTCTTTCATTTAGTTCTCTTTGTGGGGATTCCTCCTTCCTCTTCGACTGGGGAGGGGGTGTTTTCTTTATCTTCCCATTATTTGTGAGACTCTTCTTTTTTGCTTCTGCTTCTTAGGTTGATCTGTCTTGATTACCTGACTTTGTGGTGTGAACTTCTATGGTAGGAGACACTGTTTTTTCTTTCTGGATCTGCCTCTGATGATGTCAGATGTCATCCCTGTCTGACCTTAGGCAGTCTGTTCGAAACATCCAGGAACCTACTGTCTATGGCTGTATCCTTCAGCTGTTAGTCTAGTTACTCTGCACTCATCAGGTAGGCTTAGACACCACAGGGTGGGGCAGAGTCCCTCCTGGGGGCAGGGTTATTGTTTCCTCTCACACTGCTGCCACTCAGGGGAGTGATCTGCCTGAGTCAGATGGCTGCTGTGGTATGGGAGAGGATTCAGCACCAGGATCCTGCTGGCTACTCTCTCCGTTCTCTCCCCAAAGCCTCTGTCTTTATTCTCTCCCCAAGTGTTTCTAGACCACTCTGTGCCCCCTTTAGCCAGGGATCTATTATCTGTGGCTGCCACTCTGTACACAGCAGTCAGGCTTTAGCACCATAGGACCAGGGCAGAGTCCCTCCTGGGAGCAGGGCTCTTGTGTCCTCTCAAGCTATTGCCGGTCATAGGTGAGTGTTATGTCTGAGCAAGGTCGCTGCTGCCACATGAGGGAGAAGCCAACACCAGGACCCTGCTGACTACTCTCTCAGTTCTCCCTGCAAAGCTTTCTTCCCCAGCCTCTTCTCAGGTGTCTCCAGACCACTCAGCCCCCACCTTTGCCAGAGACCAGGGTAAGTGGCTGCAAATAAAAATTTATGTGTTGGCCCTTTAAATGACTCTTTGCATCTCCAGCCACCTCTCTCTGACAGAGAGCAACCCAGCCTTCTCACAGCTGGCTGTTACCTGTGTACGTTTTGGGCTCTGGTGCTGTCACTGGAGATCCCCCCTTATGGTTTAGACCCTACTCATCTCAGGGGGATCCAACTGGCCATTACAATAGTCTTCTGGTGCTGCCATCCATGGACACCCCTCCTGTCTTCTTGAGTCTCTACCGCACTCCTTACCAGTTAGGTTGTGCTAAGCTGATTCTTCTGTCTGTACGAGGTCATAAGGCTCCTCTCTTGCTATTTCCAGTTCTTTGTTCCAGGTGATTTCTCCACAATTTAGTTGTAATTCCAGATTGGTCCTGGGAGGAGGTCAGTGTGACTTCCACTCACTCCTCCACCATCTTGATTCTCCTCACCAAACCATTATTATAGAGAACATTAAAGGGACTTATTTAAGAAAAAGAAGGTGAAAACTATGAACAATAAATTGGCAAAAATACATATGTATCAACAATCGAATCTAAAAATCAAACTAAGCAAACAAGAAGAAAAGAGACAGAATCATGGACACAAAGAGCATTTTGATGGTCGCCAGATGAGAGGGCTGTGTGGGGGTTTAAGGGGCCGCTTTGAGTGGTATTGGGAACTGTAGCCCTGCACTAGCTGGGGCCGGGGAAAGGACCCATAAGCCTTGGCTGGGACACTGGTAATGCCAGAGGCAGGCAAGACCTGATAATAACTCCAAAGGCCCCCGGGGGAAATCAGACTTAGAAGTAAATTACACTCCTTGAAGCACTTTTTGTTTCTCCCTCAAGCTCTGTTAATCTTATGCCAGATAACCATCTCAGGGCTGGGAAAGAAATTTACAGAACTCCTGGACCCTAACCCAAATCCCACCTGGTGCCATAATGTTTGTTCAATCCAGACCTGAAGCAGTTTGGCACTTATACACATGACCCATGGATATGAACAACGGTGGGGGGATTGCCTGAAGAAGTGGGGGGTGCTGGGTAGAGGGGGGGCAAAGGGGGAAAATCAGGACAACTATAATAGCATAATCAATAAAATATAATTAAAAAAAGAAATCTATCTTCAGAAAAATGAACTTTTCACCAATTTAAATCTTTGCTTGCTGTCCACTTTTGCAATTCACTTTTATAGAACAGTAGATTCTCCCTAATTCCTCCACCATTTCCGTTACCTGTTAGAAGATCAGTGTACTTATCTGAAGGTCTCCTTAAACACTCCTCTTTTTCAGACAAGCTGTGGTAATTGTGCCTTTGAAACAGAACAAGTCTTACTCTGAGAGCAAACTACAAATATTGCCAGCTCCTGATATCTGCAGACAGAATATTTGCATTTTGGCATGTCTGCATATTGATTTTTTTTTACCTTTCTGCATCTTTACTCTGACACTGAGCAGGAGGAAGCTGGAGCTCAGAGCTGTTTTTCCCTTCCCCACCCCCAGGAAAACACCTTCCTAAACCAATACAATTGACCCTTGGAAAAGCAAGGGTTTGAACTTTGCAGATCCACTTATACTCAGATTTTTTTCTATAAATAAACAGTCAGCCCTCCCTATCCCTGATTTTGAATCCATCTGTGATTCAATCAACCACAAATCAAAAACAGTATTTTTGATCCAGGTTGGGAATCCATAGATGTGAAGGGCTGATTGCATGCATTGTTCTACATCATTTTATATAAGGGACTTGAACATTCATGGATTTCTGTATCAATGGGGGGTTGAAACCAATCTCCTGCAAATACTGAGGAGTGACTGTAGTTAAGGTTTTGGGGAGTCAAAAATTATATGTAGATTTTTGATGGGACAGGGAAGAAGTCAGTGCCCCTAAGCCCTGCATTGTTCAAGGGTCGATGGTAATGACCAACACATTTGTAGGACCCTATGAGTTAGATGCAACCTCAGGAAAAGAGTGTATACATTCTGGTTTAATAGGGCTAAATATGAGGCTGAAGAAAGGGAAAGGGAAGCTGTCCTGCTCTGCCGAGGCCCAGCCATGGGCGTAACAAATGAAGATTCTTGGTCTCCAGGCACACCCCCATTCACATGCAATATAAAGCCACATTCAAGTGATTGATGCCCCACAGATGGGGATAACTGAGCTTCACACTGAATTTGTGAAGGATCTCACTCATATCTATGTTATCATCCCAAGGGCTGGGAATCACCTCCCTCCCTGTATGTTCTCTCACTATTCTCTCAGAAGCCAATGCCAGCCCTGGCCAGCAAGCTGGGCATAGTACTGCAAAGTGAAAAGTCACCAGTTCAACTGCTGGTGGAGGCACATGCCTGGGTTGCAGGCTCAGTCCCCAGTTGGGGGAATGTGAGAGGCAGCCAATTGATATTTCTCCCTTGAAGAGGTTTTTCTCATTCTTTCTCCCTCCTTTTCCCTCCCTCTAAATAAATAAAAAGACCTTTTAAAAAGAGAAAAAGAAGACAATGCCAGAAGCACGTGCAGTTCCTTGTCCTTTAATTTCTCTTCTTCCTCCCTCCCTTGCCTCCCCTAACACCCTCACTAACCTGATAAGAGAAAGACTGAGAGCAGTGGGCTCTGCCTTATCAGAAACAGTGGGGGAAATCCCAAGCAGTACAGACTAGAATGTGTAGCCAGATAGCTGTAGAAGATGGGAAAATAGACCTAATATGGGATAAGAAAAGAGTAGAAATTAAATGTCCCCAAAGGTGAGACTGGTAAGTGTAAAGAGATAAAGAGGCCAGAACATAAGACAAGTAAATAAAGGAAAACAACAGACTTTTTAAATGTGAGAAAGAGCTGCAGTATAAGAGAGGAGGAAAATGCAGAGGTGGAAAGAAAAATGAGAATTACAAGTGGCAAGCTGGAGGGATCCAAGGGAAGGGCCATGTCTAGTCGCTGTTACTAAGTCCTTCCATAAATCCGAGCTGTTTCTCTGCAGAGTTCTCTAACCCCAAGGTGTGATAGATTATTCTCTTTGGTACAAAACCTCATTTTAACTAACAAAATGATTTTAGAAAGAGAAAAAGACCCACAGCCTAGAGTAAATCCAACAATGAAAATTTTTTCCCCCACTGATACAGGGCACCAGTGCTAGAATGAATTACTGTGGCTCCACCTCATAAGGGACCAGCAGATCTCAGAATTTATCCGTGTTACAACCTCTAAGAGCAAAATCAATAGCTGAGAATTATAAACACTGAGCAGTCCCATGCCAAGAGATGGATTGCTTTGTGGCTGAAGTAGGCTGGTAACACCTGGAGGGCACTGGCAAACAATTAGTTTTTTTTAACTTTCTGTATCCCCAGGGTAAAAGAGCAAGGACTTGAAATACTAAATAATGTTTACAGAAGACTTTTTAGCTCCAGTGACCTAAGGTGGATTTAGAAACACAGTTCAGGACTTGGGAACATAAAGGCACAAATGTAGTAGCTACAACAAAAGGCTAGAGTTTACCTTGTAGGTCCATTCTTCAACAATCTGTAACTATTTATGTACACTTTCAGCTTAGAGAGGCGAGTGTTTTATCACCATATATTTTGCCTTCCAGAAGGCTTCAGAACCTTCAAAATTCCTAGTAAATTGAATTTATTGTACCCTGTGGGTGTCCACCAATTAAAAAAATTAAAATTAAAATTAAAATTAAAAGTGGAGGTGCCACTTTGCAATGAAACCACCCTCCAGCTCTTCCATCTTTCAAATCCTGGTATGGGAAATGGAGATTAGAGAACCAAAATGCAGAAGACAAACACCAAAATAAAGACATCTCGCTCATGTTAAGCTAAACCAATGTCCTTCCAACAGCATCCTTCGGAAAGGCACAGTTAAAAATACAGAGGAGAAGACATCTTATATACACTCATATTATATCAAAGAATTGTGTTACATTAAGAATTATACTGTGTTGAAATATTCTTAGCAATCAAGAAAAGCATCTGTAACATCACATTTCACATACGGCATTTACAAGAACACATTATTTTAGAAATTGGTAAAGATCATTAAGTCTGCCAACAAAGCATGATGGGGCCACAAGTCCGGGTAAGATGCCACACTTCCGGAGCCTTAGCATCAGCTGCAGCAGTGGATCTCTCACAGTATCCTGGCTTGAAACTCTGCCTGCTTCTCAGATACAGCCCCTCTTCTAGATGGGGAGGGGGTCTTTTTCCTCTCAGGCTCCTTGACTGAATTAGCCTTGGTGTCACTCCCTACATTAGAAATGCGGAAGCTTTTGAAATGTTTTGTATCCATGGTGCAGGCCCTGTGGAAGTATGCAAAGCCACCTGAACTCCAGTAATGCCCCCAAATTGGAGTCATCACCGTAACGGCATGTGGGGCTCACACACCCTCTGTATCAGCTGCCCACATGGAAGACTTTCTTCAGCTGCACTCAATATGGTGCACTGGCGGCGTCCCAAGGCTGTGCAGCAAGCTCCCCAACACTCTGGTGGACTCTTCAGAACCTCACCTCTGTCTCCTCCTTGGGGCTGCATCCTCCCAAGCTATCATGTCCTAACAGGAATTTCCTGTTTGATCATCTTTCCTCAGGAGATGTCTCCCCAGTTCCCCTATTTACCGTGCATTGACCAGCCTTTCATTAGGCCACGAGGCCTCTTCTGCTTTAAGGATACATGTAAATTGTATAGAAAATTCTCCTCTTTCCATAAATAGTTCTTCAAAATTACATGTAGGGGCAGAACCTGGTATAGTTCATAAGAAGAGCCAGAATAGCCAAAGACTTTCTTTTATTGATGAGATTTAGAACAAAGCATTTCTTTCACATCAAACCATATTCCCATATAATACACTTGGTACTGCCAAACTCAGTCTAAATTTCAGGGGGAAAGTCATTAGAAGGAATATGATTACAACAAACTCTGTATAACAAATCTATTTCTGTCTATGGATGTTCCAGTGTAAATAAACTGCTATAAATACAGATGCTTTTATCTAGGGATTATCAAAATATAATCAATATTATTTGTAAAGCAACTAGATGAAGTATGTACCATAGGACAGAGAGTGGCAAAAAAGGACATAGAGATAGGGGGAGGGATGCTATTTTAGACTGGGTGGTCAGGGAAGGCCTTCTGGATAATGTGACATCTGAGTGGCCTGAATGGAATAAAGGAACAAATCCTGGGATCATCTAAGGGAAGTGAGTTCTGAGCAAAGAAAACAACTGGTGCAAATAAACTAAAGCAGAAGCTTATTTTGTGTGTAGCGCAGGGGTCAGCAAACTTTGCCTCCCCCAACCTCTGCCTGGTTTTATAAATAAAGTTTCATTGGCACATCCATCTGTTCCCATAAAATCTATGGCTGCTTTTGCTCTATAATGGCAACGTTGAGTAGTATGAGTATAATGGCAACATTGAGACAGTATGGTCAACAAAGCTATTTACTGCCTGGCCCTTTACAGGATGTTTGCCAAACCCCTGTGTAGGATAAAGGCGAAAGAGGCAAATGTAAATGGGAGTGGCAGGTAGGTCCAGATCACTTAGGTTCTGGTAGGATAAAACCACCTAACAAACCAACCACGCACCACATGAAACACGGGTCTGCAAGGGTTAGGAGTGCAGAGATCATTTACAGATTGGGGTTCAAAGGCTTCTTTTCACCAGCTCACTCCAGGGTACTTATCTGACCTCTGCTTTATTTGAGGGTCCCTGGGTTCTCGGACTTTTCCCCCATGTGACTGAGATTTACAACATAAAGTAACCTTGCAAAATGAACATGCACAAATAATAATGGTTTTCTACAGATTACTTTGATACAAACGTACTATTTCAAAGTTTATCACAAAACACACTGAGAACCACAGTTACAATGTTTTCTAGCATTTTTTTTTTCATTCAAGCAAAATCCCACAGGCACAAAATATGTTCAAAGACCTTGCTACTCCAAGTGTTTCAATGACCAGCAGCATCAGCACCTCCTGGGAGCTTGTCTGAAATGCAGAATCTTAGGCCCTGGTCAGAACTACAGAATCAGAATCTGCATTTTAAGTAGATCCTCAGGAGATTTGAATGGTCACTAAAGTTTGAAACCCTCTCCTGATAGGCCTCTTTTTCAAGAGTTAGAAATATAGTTTTAAATTTCGAAGAGGCTAGCCTGGTTTATACTATTCATACTAGTAAACATTGGATAAAACTTAAATGTTTAATAATAGGGATTGGCTAAATAAATAATGGTACATTTATTGATACAGGAATATGCAGTGGTCAAAAATCAATACTGTAGTCCTGGCCCATGTGGCTCAGTTGGTTGGGCGTCATCCTGCAAAGAGAAACGTTGCCTGTCGGATTCCCAGTCAGAGCACATATCCAGGTTGCGGGCTTGTCCCCCATCAGGGCATGTATGAGAGGCAACTGATCAATGTTTCACTCCCTCTTTTCTCCCTCTCTTCCCCTCTCTCTAAATATAAATAAATAAATTTTTTAAAAAAATCAATACTGTAGAAAAATCTCATGAGGATATATTCATAGCTTATCATTAAAAAAATCAATTACAGGTATGACTAAGACGAAATCAAATAGAAACTATGATTAAAAAACAGAATGTAGATGTTGTAAACCTTAACAAAATAGAAATGATGTAACAAATAAAATAAGGAAAGGAAAAGGGATAGGAGGTATAAAGCAGTGTAAGTGTGTTGACTTCCTCATCTTCGACAGCCACAGGTAAAAGTATGTAATTTAAGGCTAATAAATCAAGTAATAGGTTGTAAATAAATTTAAAAATGTAGGGGGTGGGTAGGGCAGCGGAAAATGGTGGCAGAAAAATGGAGAAAAATGTATTTGAACAATAAATAAATAAAAATTAAATAAATTAAATAAAAACATATATACATATAAAAATAAAAATAGAAACCGAAACAAAAATAAATAAATAAATTTATAAAAGTAAAGTCAGTGAGTTAATCAGTCAACAGAATTGAATATCAAAGAACAGAGAAAAGCAGGGAGAAGGTGGAAATACAAACTTACAACATTCAGTTTTTTACAAGGTATTAATAAATACTGCCTAAAATATGAAGGATAAAATTATTAATTTAAAGTTAAAAAATAACTTTGGAACAGAAATTTGTGTTCCAAATTTTCAAAAGAAACACACAAAAGGAAACAAAACAAAAATTGTTTAGAAAGACCTTATGGTAAAAGAAGCAATATAAACAGAAAACATAACATAAAATGTGATGACATAAACAAGACTTCGATAAGTATAAATGAGATAAGCTTACCTATTAAAAGGAAAATACTTCCATAATGAATTATAAAGTAAAATCCAATTATTCTCTCTATAAAAGTAATATAAATAATAAAAATTACTCTGGCTGAAAACAAAATATTGGACAGAAGCATACTTGGGAAATGCAAACAAAAGTAAAGAGGGGTCCCAATCTTAATACCAGATAAGGATGAATTCCGGGTAAAAAGCAATTAAGAAAACAAACATATCTTTTTACAATGATAAAAGGATACAACCTGGCCCTCGTTGATGTGGCTCATTTGAGTGGCGTGCTGTCCTGTAGACAGAAAGATCATGGATTTGATTCCCAGCCAGGGCATACATCCAGGTTGCAGGTTCAATTCCTAGTCAGGGTCCATAAGAGATGGCATTGAATGGATGTTTCCTTCTCTCTCTCCCCCGCCCCTTCTCCTCTCTCTAAAAAAAAGCAATGAAAAAAATGTAAGATTGGGAACAACACAGGGATGTCCACTTTCACTTCTCTTATTCAACATAGTACTGGGAGTCCTAGCCACAGCAATCAGACAAGAAGAAATAAAAGGTACCTAAATTGGAAAGGAAGAAGTAAAACTCTTTATTTGCAAATGACATGATACTGTACCTAGAGAACCCTAAAGATTCCACACCAAGTAACTACTAGAACTGATAAATGAATTCAGCAAAGTAGCAGGATACAAAATTAATATCCATAAATCAGTTGCATTTTTATATGCCAATAATGAACTAATACAAAGAGAAATTAAGAAAACAATCCCATTCACAATTGCTTCAAAAAGGATAAAATACCTAGAAATAAGCCTTACTAAGGATGTAAAAGGCCTGTACTCAGAAAATTATAAGACACTGAAGAAAGAAATTGAAGATACTAATAAGTGGAAGCACATACCATGTTCATGGATAGGAAGAATTAACATCATTAAAATGTCCATACTACCCAAAGTACTCTATAGATGCAACTCAATTCCTATCAAGAGTCCAATGACATATTTCACAGAACTAGAACAAATATTTCAAAAATCTATATGGAACCACAAAAGGCTCTGCATAGCAACAGCGATCCCAAGAAAGGAGAACAAAGTTGGAGGAGTCACACTCCTTAATATCATACTATAAGGCCATAGTAATCAAAACAGCACTGTAATGGCATAACAACAGACACATAGATGAATGGAACAGAATAGAGAGCCTGGAAATAAACCCAAACCTTTATAGTCAATCAACATTCAACAGAGGAAGCAATTACATACAATAGGCTAAAGATAGCTTATTCAATAAATGCTGTTCAGAAAATTGGACAGATACGTACAGAAAAATGAAACTAGACCACTTCATTACACCACACACAATAATGAATTCAAAATGGATTAAAGACTTAAATGTTAGACCTGAAATCATAAAAATCCTAGAAGAAAACATAGGCAGCAAAATCTTGGACATTGCTCATAGCAATTATTTTTATTGGGTATATCTCCCCAGGAAAGGGAGACAAGAGAAAAAAATAAACAAATGGGACTATATCAAACTAAAATGTTTTTGCACAGCAAAGGAAATCATCAACAAAATAAAAAGACAACCCACAGAACATATTCACCGATACATTTCATAAGGGGTTAATATCCAAAATTTATAAAGCACTTAGAAAACTCAACACCAAAAATACAAACAACCCAATTTAGAAATGGGCAAAGGACCTGAATAGACACTTCTCCAAAGAGGACATAAAAATGGTCAATAGACATATAAAAAGATGCTCAAAATCATTAATTATCAGAGAAATGCAAATTAAAACCATAATGAGATACCATCTCACACCTGTCACAATGGCTATCATCAATAAATCAACAAACAATGAGTGCTGGTGAGGGTATGGAGAAAGGGGAACACTTTGGTGCTGTTGGTGGGAATGCTGATTGGTGCAGCCACTGTGGAAAGCAGTGTCGAGATACCTCAAAAAAGTAAAAATGAGTATGCCTTTTGACCCAGTGATCCCACTTCTGGGAATATATCTAGAGGAACCCGAAACACTAATTTGAAAGAACATAAGCACCCCTATGTTCATTGTAGAGTTATTTACAATCACCAAGATATGGAAGTAGTCCAAGTGTCTATCAGTAGATGAGTAGATAACACAACTATGGGACATTTACACAATGGAATACCACTTGGCTCTAAAACAGAAGGAAATTTTACACTTCACGACTGTATGGGTGGACCTGGAGAACTTTAAGCTCAGTCAAATAAGCCAGTCAGAGAAAGAAAAATACCATATGTGGAATCTAATGAACAAACTGAACTAACAAGGAACATGGGGACCGACTCATAGATGGAGAACAGATGACAGCTAGTAGAGGGAGGCTAAGAGGTAGAGGGATTGAGCAAAAAGGAAAAAGGACTCATGGGTATTGACAACAGTGTGGTGATTGCAGGGCGGGGGTGTTGAGCCAGTTACAGGGGGAGTAAATGGTAATGGAAAAAATACAATGAAAATTAAATAAAATATAATAATAAAATAAAAAAAGAAAAAATGTCCTTGGGTGAGGACAAATAAATAAAAGGATACAATCTGTTAATAAACACCTAAAAATATGTTTTTATATATTCCAAAATCTGAAAAAAGACTATATACTTATAAAAATTATTGATTAAAAATATAAATAAAAATATTAACAATTAGAGCCCTGACTGTCGTGGCTCAGGTGGTTGGGTGTCACTCCACAGACTGGCAGGTCACCAGTCTAATTCTGGTCAGGGTACATGCCTACTTTGTGGGCCAGGTACACAGCTGGAGGCTGTGAGAGGCAACCAATTGATGTTACCGTCTCACATTGATCTTTTTTTCCTTCTCTTTCTCTCTCCCATCCCCTCTCTCTAAAATTAATAAGTAAAAAATATTTTAAAACATTAACAAACAGAACTGATTAACATATTAAAATAATAGTACATTATAATCAAGGATTATTTATTGCAGAAATAAAAGGATCCTCCACTGTGAGTAAATCTACAACATAATTAAATTAATTGATCAAAGAGAACAATCACATAATCAGTATCTACTACACTGAAAGATTTTGTGTAATTCAACATCCATTCTTTTTTAAGGAAAATAAAATATTTTAATAACATAAGAACAGATGAATACTTTCTTAGGATTTCTATTTATCCATCCACTGACCCCAAAGCCAGCATCATGCTTAATGGAAAAATACTAAAGCATGTTCATTAAAGTCAAGAGAAAGAAAAAGATATCATTGACTATTATTCTGATTTAACAGTTTCCTGGATATCCTAGTTAGTGTAATTAAATAGAGGAAAAACTAGAAATATAAAAATTGGAAAAAGAGCAGCTAAATTTTATATTATTTGAAAAATATAATTATCTATGTGGAAAATCCAGGAGAATCTACTTGAAAACCATTACAATTAGCAAGAGCATTCATTAAAAGGCAAGAGCTAGTACCATATTAATAAACTAAAATCAGTAACTTTCATATATATGACACATATATGATATATATGATACAGATATACTGTATCTTCCCACTACGTCAACTAGTGGGAAGACATAATAGAAAGCCTCAGAATGTGTCAGTTTTCCCAAGCCTGCTATTCTCTACCATGGTTACCAACCTTTCTGCCACATGGTTTCCTGTGCCTGACATGCTTACCTCCTTGCCCCCCACCTTCTTCCCTAGGGGATGATGCTCCTTCAAACTCAAGACAATGTTACCACCTCCAGGAAGCCCTCCTTGACACCATTAGTGTTTTGATAGTTTTGATATCCCTTTTCTATGCTCTGGTTATTGTGTAGTCATCACATTCTTATAGTGCTTACCACACACTGTACTGTAACTGTCTGGTTATTGGCTGCCTCCCCCATTTGACTGTGAGCTCCATGAGAAAAGGGACCTCAACTGCATGCTCTCTGTATGCTCAGGACCAGGCCTGGAAAAGATCAGGAGCTACGGTAAAGCTTAGAGTAGATACTATGTTAGGCTTTTGATTCTCTTCATAAGAAATAATGACCCAGGATTGAATACTGAACCAGAAAATAAAAGTTCTTTCTTGCTATAGAGAATATTGTGGAACAATTGGCAAAATTTGAATAAAGTAGATTGGCTAATAGGATTGTAAAAAAGAAGGAAGGAAAGAAGAAGGAAAAGAAAGAAGGGAAGGAAGGGAGGAAGGGAAGAAGGAAGGAAGGGAGGAAGGGAGGAAGGAAGGAAGGAACCAGATCCCCATATAGAGTTAAATGGATGAAGATGGACAGATAGATAGGGAAAGATATGATAGATTATACTAAATCTTATATTAATAAGTTGAAAAAGCAGGTGCTCGTTAGTAGATTGTTATGCCTCATTTGGTCACATTTATGGATTGTAATTCTTTCATTAATGAAAGAATGAATTGAGAAAAAATATTCAGTAAAATGCTATCCAAAACTGTTAAATTGATGAATGCATAAGTTTATTTGTTCTGGAAACAAATGGTTACAGGTTTCATTTGGTTCCTTTTCTAAAATGTTTGTAACTTTTGTTAAGTTGACTTTTAGGATATTTGATTTAGTTTTTAATTATCATGATCATTAATATTATTGATTTCCCCAAATTAAAACCTTTCACTTTAACATAAAAGGTAGAATGTATATCATAAGCCAATAATTTTGCCATAACATCAATATCTGTCAATAAAATCTTAAAAGATGGCTGAATAGAAATGTGTAAGTATTTTCACCAAAGGAAAAAAGAAATCAGATGCTCCATAGATGAATGGATGGATGAACAGCTGGTTGGATGGATGGGCGGGCAGATGAATGACACAGAGAATCTGCTCTCCACATGATAGGCCAGGTGATCTTTCAGCAATGAAAATTGGATCATGTAACTCTCTTACATACATAAAAAACTGCAGTTGCATATAAATAAAAGCCAAAAACCTAAAAAAGAACAAAGAAAGCAAAAGACGGAATAGTATATAGAGGATGCTATCATTTGTGGGCTTGAGAAGAGCAAACATGACACAGTAGGAGGGAGACTTTATCACTGTAGATCCTATGTACCTCTTGAATTCTGAAATATATGCATACAAGTACAACATTAAAATACTTCATTCTTTTCTATAGTTCCAAAATGTTCTAAAATGGGCATGTGCTTCTTTTTGTAATAATTGTGTTTAAAGAAAACTTCAAAGGTAAAGCATCTTTAATTACCATACAGTCTTTGGAGTTAGTTCCTCATCATTTTAAAGCCATATGTGTTTTCTTTTTTGTAGCTTTGATGTTCCAAATGAACAGTTTGAAAACTAGCAAAATTTGTTGCCTCCCTTTAAAATACATATCTAAATTGAATGAAATAGAGAACTAAAAGATTATACAAAAAATTAATACAACAAAGAGCTGGCTCTTTGAAAAGATTAATAAAACCGACAAACTCCTAACTAGACTCACTAAGGAAAAAAGAGGAAAGACTCATATAAACAAAATTAGAAATGAAAGAGAAGTAACCACAGGCATCAGAGAAATACAAAGAACCATGCTAGACTACTATAAAAGACTATGCCACCAAATTCAATAACCTAGAAGAAATAGGTAAGTTCCCAGAAATATATAATCTTCCTAGATTGAATCATGCAGAATTGGAATTTCTCCATGATTCAGTCTAGAGACCTGATTGTTGAACAGTGAGGAAATTTAAATAACCATCAAAAACCTCCCCAAAAATAAAAGCCCAGGACCAAATGGCTTCATTAGCAAATTCTACGAAACATTCAAAGAACATTTGATACCTATCCTTGTCGAACTCTTCCAAAAAATTAAATAAGAGGCAATAATTCCTAACACATTTTATGAGCCCAACATAACCCTGATACCAAAACCATGGCAAGGATAACACACACAACAACAACAACACCACCAGCAGCAGCTACGGACCAATATGTCTGATAAATACAAATGCAAAAATCCTAAACATAATACTAGCACATCAGCCCCAGCTGGTGTGGCTCAGTGGACTGAGTGCTGACCTGCAAACTAAAGGGTTGTTGGTTCAATTCCCAGTTAGGGCACATGCCTAGGTTGCAGGCCAGGTCCCTGGTGGGGGATGTGTGAGAGGCAACCACACATTGATGTTTCTCTTCCTCTCTTTCTCCCTTCCTTCCCTTTCTCTACAAATAAATAAAATAAAATCTTTTAAAAAATACTAGCAAATCGAATACCACAATACATTAAAAAATAACATATCACAATCAAATAGCATTCATTCTGGGGCCACAAGAATGGATCAATATATACAAGTCAATCAATATAACACACCACATTAACAAAACAAAGGATAAACATAGGATATTATCAAAAGATACAGAAAAAGCATTTGATAAATACAATACCCATTTATAATTAAAACACTCAATAAAATGGGTCGAGAAGGAAAGTACCTCAACATAATAAAGGCTATATATGACAAACTCTCAGCTAATACCATACTCAATGGTGGAAAACTAAAAGATTTTCCTCTGAAATCAGGAAAAGGACAAGGATGCCCACACTTACCACTCTCCTTCAACATACTACTGGGAGTCCCAGCCAGAGCAATCAGGGCCAGAGCAATCAGGCAAGAAAAAGAAACAAACAGCATTCAAATTGAGAAAGAAGAAGTGTCACTTTTTGCAGATGACATGATTCTTTATATAGAAACCCTAAAGACTCCACCAAAAACTATTAGAAACAATAAACAAATAGAGTAAAGTTACAGGACATAGAATCAATGTATGACAAAAATTCACTGCATTCCTGTACACTAACAATGAAATTTCAGAAAAAGAAATAAAAAAACCCCAACAATTCCTTTTGCAACTGCAACAAAAAGAAAAAAGTACCCAGAAATAAACTTAACAAAGGATATGAAGGACATATATATATATATACTGAAAACTACAAAACATTATTAAAAGACTGAAAAAGACACGGAAATGGAAAGATATTCTGTGTTCATGGATTGGAAGAATAAACATAGTTAAAATGTCCATATTACCCAAAGCAATATACAGATTTAGTGCAATCCTCACCAAAATCCCAATGACTCTTTTTAAAAAAAATAGAACAAAAAATCATCAGACTTGTATAAGACCACAAAAGGCCCCAAATTGCCAAAATAATCCTTAGAAAAAAAGAACAAAGCCAGAGCTATCACACTGCCTGACTTCAAATTATACTACAGAACAACAATAATCAAAACATCATGGTATTGGCAGAAAAAGACACACATACCAATGAAACTGAATTGAGAGCCCAGAAATAAAACCACATGTATATGGGTAAAAAATTTTTGACAAGGAGCCAAAAACATACAATGGAGAAAAGAAAGCTCCTTCAATAAATGGTGCTGAAAAAATTGGAAAGTGATATGCAAAAGAATAAAACTAGACTACAGTTTATCCCATGTACTAAAATTAATTCAAAGTGGATCAAAGACCTAAATGTAAGATCTGAAACAATAAATTACATAGAAGAAAACATAGGTATTAAATTTATGGACCTTGGTCATAGAGAGCATTCTATTTTATTTATTTTTTTATACTCACTGAGGATATTTTTTCAATGCTTTTAGAGAGGAGGGATGGGGAGAGGGAGGGAGGGGGAGAGAGAGAGAGGAGAGAAACATTGACTGGCTGTCTCCTGTATGTGCCCTGATCAGGGATTGGGCCACAGCCGAAGTATGTGTCCTCACTGGGAATCGAAGTCACAACCTTTTGGTGCATGGGGTGATGCTCCAACCACTGGTTAGGATAAGAACATTTTATGAATTTGACCCCAAAAGCAAGGGAAGTAAAGGCAAAAATAAATGAATGGGACTATATCAAACTAAAAAGTACCTAGAAATAAACTTAACAAAGGATATGAAGGACATATATATATATTGAAAACTACAAAACATTATTAAAAGACTGAAAAAGACACGGAAATGGAAAGATATTCTGTGCATAGCAGAAGAAACTGCCAACAAAACAAAAAGGCAACCAACTGAATGGGAGAATATATTTGCAAACAACAGCTCCAACAAGGGGTTAATATCCAAAATATATAAAGAACTAATACAACCTAACACCAAGCAAACAAACAGTCCAATTAAAAAATAGGCAGAGGACCTGAACAGACACTTTTCCCAAGAAGACATACAAATGGCCAACAGGTAAATGAAAAGACGCTCAACTTCATTAGCCATTAGGAAAATGCATATCAAAACTACAATGGATGTACCCTTCCACACTGTAAGAATGGCTATTATCAACAAGAAAAGTAACAACAAGTGTTGGAGAGGTTGTGTAGAAAAAGAAACCCTCATTCATTGCTGGAGGGAATGTAAACTGGAATATCCACCATGAAAAAGAATATGGAGATTCCTAAAAAAATTAAGAGTAGAATTACCATATGACCCAGCAACCCCTCTTCTGGGTATCTGCTCAAAAAAATTGAAAACATTTATTTGCAAAGATATGTGCACCCTATGTTCACTGAAGCACTACTCATGGTGGCCAAGATGTGGAGACAATGAAAATGTCCTTCAATAGATGATTGGATAAAGAAGATGTGGTACATATATACAGTGGATGTACTACGCAGCCATGAGAAAGGATGAAATACTGCCATTTGCAACAACATAGATGGACCTTAAAGGTATTATGCTAAGCAAAATAAGCCCCAGTCAGAAAAAGCTAAGAACCATATGATTTCACTCATATATGGAATATAAAACCAAAACTCATAGACACAGACAACAGTATGGTGGTTACCAGTGGAGAGGGAAGAGGTAATAGTAATGGGGAAAGTGGGCCAAACATATGGTGTTGAAGATGAATTGACTTTTGAGTGGAGGGTGCCCAATGCAATAAATAGATCCAGGCATCATAGAAATCTGCACTTGAAACCTACATAATCCTATTAATCAATCTTACCAAAATAAATTTAATTAAAAAAATAAACTATATATCTTTCTTGGTTGGATCCAATGTACACTGGCTCTTGTCTTTAGTAAACTAGAGGTTATCCCAGGGAGGTTACTAAAATGCCTATTCTTGGGGTCTTACCCCCCAGACATTCTGCATCCATAGACCACAATTTGCAAAACATTCATCCTTGATTTAGAGAAACTTAGATTTTTCATATAAAAGTGACAGTCCTATCTAGTATAGAATTTAGATTTGAAAGCAATCTCTTTTCTGATGACTCCTACACACACATAACTATAAACATCTCTGTTATGTTACATACTTTATAATGTGTTTCTTTGTGTACTTTCTTTGCCTTCTCTCTCAGCTCTTGGAAAGTGCAGTTCAAGTCTTTATCTAACCCAGTGGTCAAATGTTGTGAAATAAAAGTATATGTGACAGAAACCAAAGCATACAGTTCAAATGTTACTCTCTTGACTTAGGAATCAAGTTTATCTGCCAGCTATGTAAGTTCCTAGCCTTCCCCCCCGCCCCCACAAAGCTCAGATGTGGATAAGCACAGTGCTAACCCCCTAGACAGCAATACTGCCTGCTAAGTCGAGAGAGGGACTGTTGTTTTATTTAAAAATATGTGTATAAATCACTGTTAGCTTCTGTGCCTCTCCCAGGACCTCTGCTGAGCCCTTTCCTGTGAATCTTAAAAATGAAAAGACCGCCTGCGAAGCAGCAGAACTGGTTCAGATAAGCATCCCAGTGGTTTTCCATGTGACAAAATTATCAAGTGTGATGGGAAGAGACCCGAGGGACAGCAGCAGCAGCTCTCTGCAACCCCCTGGTGGCAAGATGCTCCATGGCTCCCCAGCCCCGCCCTGCATCCTGGCTCTTACAGTGGACGCAGGCTGCAGAAGTTAATTCTATGTCCCCAGCAGCGCCAAGCCCAATGTGCCTACAAATATTTGCTGGCAAATAGGTTTACAGTGTGAGTGTCAGGAAACAAAAACACATCGTTTGAATTTTACTTTCTTCTGCCCGAGGATCACTGGTTCTCTCTAACTTCCAAATCTGTGTCTATGTGTGTGCGCGCACACGCACGCACGCTTGCTTAATTTTATGTACAGATCAGTCAAAAACCTAATGTGGAAGATCTCCGAGACTCAAAGCGCAATCCTAATAGCACAAAGTATATATATGCCTACATTCTCACTGATAAAACTCCAGGGCTGTTCAGAACAGTCATTGCACCTACCAATGGTCATGCACCCTGGCTCAGACTCGGAACCCTCAGAGCAAGTCAGGACTAGATTCAAAGTGATTGTCCCAGAGACACTGCTCAGATGGTTTAGCCTGAAGAACAGAGAAGACTAAGAGAAAACTGAGTAAGGGTTTACCAGTCTGGGGATGCTCAATGTCCACTGAGATTAGAATAGTAAGAAATAATCTGGGGTGGGTGGTGGTGAGGGGGAGAGCTCAAGTTCTTTTGATAAAGAACCGCCTAGAAGAGCCTGAATCTTGTACCTGGATTCTTCTTCTTTAGGGATCATTAGGGGGAAAATTTAGTCAAGAATAAGTGCAGCCCTGCCCTAGGCAGGGGGACACATTTGACGGAATTTTGGGGTCCTTTCCAGCCCTACAAATAAAGGCTCACTTAATTAGTCCCTGTGAATAGGCAAGATGGGACAGTGTGAATAAAAGCAAAAGGCAATTTACTACAAGATTTGGACAGAAATGACTTCACCCATGCACACAGCTACTATAGGGACTAAACACAGCTCTTGGATTCAAGTTTCCTAATGACAGAAGCAGCCTTTTAATGGAAGCTGCTTGCTGGGCTAATGGTCAGGCCCTGCGTGGAAATTCTGAGATCAATAGGCCTTTCTGAATTCAGGAAATCAAGACTGCACCTAAAGCTTAATGGTCTGATCAGAACAGCAAATACATACAGTCCTTTCCTCTCTTCCCCACCAAGCATTTAATTGGTTCACACCCTACTTTTCCAAGAAGTTAATGCTGTCATTATGCAACCTTTGAGAAGAAGCAAGCAAGGAGAGATGACAAATGGTTCCCAGAAAATCCCATGAAAGAGGGTCTTCTGGCAACCTAGGCTTCACCTTATTTAAAAAGAGCTACATTTTCAAAAAACACTAGTGAGGTCCACTCATAAGTTGATTCTCTTCCAAATTTAAGAGAAGTCTCTACCTTGCTGGGATTACTAATTGGATCCAATATTCCTATTTCAGAGTTATAGGCGCTTTGTTCTAGGAAAAAGTTTGAATTATACATTTTTAAAATGCAAATTGTTTCCTAGAACAATGCTTATTGATCAAAGATATTTCTTCCTTGTCTTTGGCTTTTATGAAATGGGAAAGCCCAAGTGAAATATCAGGGAAATGAAGAAAGCCTTAAGAAAATAAATCAGAAAACCAAATCATGTATCTTAAATACAATCAAAACTTTCACATTTAATAGGGATTCATCTGTTTCCCATGCTCTCTACAGATCCACTTCACACAGAGGTCATGGAAGAGAAGCCTTCCTTGTGAACCAAAGAGATTTTCTGCTCAATTGGGAGACTCCAAGGAACAGAGTCGCCATTAGGAAGGGGCTGGGGAGAGGAGCAATGCATAGCAGAATTTTCACCAAGGGCTGAAACACATGTGGTTAGTTGGCCACAAAGTGTGATCAATGAGAACATCCCCTCTGTACACCCCCTGTAACTAAAACTTATCTAACTGTATTGCTGGAAATGCTTGTTTTACTTGGTCCACCACCCACTCCTGGCTAGACAGTATGCTCGAAGAACTGGCAATATGTCTGCTTTTCTCATTGTCATATCTCAAGCACCTAGCAGAGTGCTGGCATTCAATGAATAAAAGCTAACTTTAAGCTAAGAGTTTGGTATAATAAAAGAATCAGACAAGAATAAAAAAAGAATTAACAGTAGGCCTCCATTACTTAATAACATCTCATAAATAGTTAAGATACCTTCAAAGTGTAAGAATTCACAACTGAATTCTGAAGTGGGAAACCTACTTAGGAATCATTAATTTCTTAAAATCTTAAGTTTGGAGAACACTATTGCTTTAAAACTAGAGTCCTCTTACTCATCATTAAAAAAGTTTTTAATGATTTGTTTTGCCCAACTTTAATGAACCCAAATTCTGACTTTGTACTGCAGAAAGAACACTAAAAGCAAGCTTGATTACTGCTACTTACATAATTTCTCACCAAAGGCCCACAGGCGCAGGAACTGCTTACTCTAAAGCCCTTAGAATACAAGAAACTCCCCAACCAACGAATAAGTCTGAAGTTCTACTTTCAGAGCTCCTCTCTGTACACAGTCAAGAATTTTTTTCTGACATTTTAATGACTTTATTATTAATAACTACTTATCAAATCTACTCATACTGACTTTGTGAAATCCCTCCCCACACATCACGCAGCACTTTGACTTCTCTTATCTTCCTTCATTGAGTCAGGGAAGAATCAATGAGGAAAACAGGATGGAGATGGACAATGGGATCTGTTTCTGAAAAGTAGCTGTTTTATTTATTATATTTTATTTATTTATTTAGAGAGAGTGGGGAAGGGAGAAAGGGATAGGGAGAAATGATGTGAGAGAGAAACATTGATTGATTGTCTTCCATGTGCATCCCAACCAGGGACCACACCTACAACCCAGGCGTGTGCCCTGACCAGGAATCAAAGTGGCGACCTTTAGCTTTGCAGGAGGACACCCAACCAACTGAGCCACACAGTAGCTGTTTTAAAGATATTTTATTTTTTAATACCACTAATGACAAAAAAAAAAAAAAAAAAGCAAAACAAAACAGGAAGAAAAAAACAAACTCTCAAAACCAAAACTTGCAACTTAAACCTTTCAGGAAATAAAAGGCTGTAACTATGAAAACACTTAAAGTGAACACTTAATGCACAGTCCTGATGGGCCTGACCATTAAAACAAACAACTGGATATTCTACAGTTATCTCTCCAGTGCCTTTCTAGTGCTTTAAAATCATCTCTCTCAAAAATAACAAGACAAACAAGCTTCCTTTATCAGTATTTAATTTTTATAAATTGCATCAGACCTACAGTGAGTGTATTTCAGGGAGTTTCACCAAAACCAAAGAGAAGTTCAAAGAGAAAACTGCAGCAGAAGATGAAGGAAAGCAGGTAGAACTGCATGGTCACAGAACTAACTTGAAAATTGTTCTTAATCTGGGACACCTGAACAAACTCATGAGTCCACAGCCATGTGTTAGGACGGCCCTGTTGCCAGAGGCTAGTTGATGACGGCACAGCTGGTCCTATCTCCCCTCCAGGGGTCTAAGCTGTAACTCGCGCTCAAACTGCTCCGCAGTCAGGGTGCCCTGGATGGCTTCGCAGCCTGGGTTGAACACAGAGTAGGCGCTCTTCTCTCCCTCCTTCTTCTCCCCAGGGCCTCGTGTTCCGACATACATCCAGTAGAACAAGGACAGGACAAAATAAGCCAGACCAAATTCCAGTTCCACAAACAATCCCAGCAGGACCAACCAGAGAAGAACCTTTAAGAAGATGATGCTGGTCAGGAAGGACTGGTCCCGTGGCAATGGCGGGGGAATGGCTGTTCTTTGTGGGGGCTGTGATGTGCTGCTCCCTGGCTGAGCGGCTTCCTAGGACACAAACAAACAAAGGTAAGAATAAAGGGTAATGGGGCTGAGAAAATGAAAACCAATCTGGAGAGGCAGCTCCCATTGCTCTGGGAAGGCTTCTGGCTCATTGATTTCTATTTCTTTGCCCTGCCCTACTCTCACTGAATTAAAACTGATCAGCACTTAGTGAGATGACCAGATAAAAACCGTACAGCATTTGGATGGTTTCCCCTTCGTGGGAGACATTTCCTCAGATGAGTCTACGGCTAACAAGAGCTAATTTGTGCCTCACACAGAAGCTCCCCAGTAACTGGTAAGGCAAGAGCCACATGTATGCTTCACACACAGAATCAATGGTCCCTGACTAGATAGATAAACTAAAATTTTGAGTGACATGATTCTAAAATGAGTGCCAGAAACAGGAAACAAAAACCCCTTCCACATATTTAAAAATAAAAATCACTGTTATAGCCACAACCTTTCCAACCAATGACCATCCTACACATCCTCATACCCAGGCAATGTCTCCTAAGAGGACTCCCCGCCTCCCATCTCTTCCCTCTTCATGCCATCCTATGTACATACAGTTGCTAAATGAATCTCCTAAACACCAGTCAACCTCCTGTTCACAAGCCTTCAACAAATCGTTATTGCCTACAGGTTAAAATTTAAACTCCTTGGGCTGGAATCCAAGGCCTTCCATTTATTCAACAGATAGAAATGCCAGTACTAGAAATGCCAGTACACAGACTCCTGTGCTGGGTGCTAATGGGAGACTCAGGTATTCAGGTAGACTGAGGCAGCTTTAGAGAACAGCTTGATCTCTACTCCAATATTTTCCAAACTTTTTTAGGTGGTATCTACAATTAAATTTTTTAAAAGTTTTGCACTGTGACCCAGCATGCATACATATGCATCTATATGTATACATGTATGCAACAGAAAAAAACATTTCACAAATCAACACATACCTTCACTACATATGAAGCTGTCATTTTCTATTCTATTTTTTTAAATTTATTTTAACAGAGGGCTAGGTTTGTCAATTGATTTTTACACTCACTAAAGGGTTATGACTTACCATTTCAAAAACAATGGTCTAAAAAATTTCCTGTACAACACAATCTAATGCTGTATAAATCCACCCTCTACTCCTGTTCAACTGGTCTTACTACCCAAAGACATTGCCTGTCTGTGGCCTGGAATGGTCTGTTTCCTCTCCAATCCTCAGCCCCTTGCCTTCCTTCCAGGCAAGCACGATTGCTGAACGGTGTATGCCCTGACCTTCTCTGCCATACAGGAGGGCGCTCCCTCTGCCTTCCCGAGCACTGACCGGCTCTTTCTCATTGAGCACCGAACTATTCAGCACTGAAGTGTTTCTCTTTTATTTTTTAAAAAATTTATTTATTTTTTTACTAATTTAAACTAACAAGATAGAAACAGACTCACAGATACAGAAAACAGACTGACAGCTGTCAGAGGCCAGGGGATGTGAGGGGCTGAGTGAAAAAGGTGAAGGGATTAAGCAAAGGAAAAGAAAACCCAAAGCCCTCGTGGGTGTGGCTCAGTGGACTGAGGTGCTGGTTGGATTCCCCATCAGGGCACAGGCCTGGGTTGTGGGCCAAGTCCCCAGCTGGCAGCATGTGAGAGGTAGCCAATCCATGTGTTTTTCACACATTGATGTTTCTCTCCCTCTCTTTTTCCCTCCCTTCCCCTCTCTCTAAAAATAAATAAGATAGTTTTTGAAAGAAGGAAAGAAAGCTCATAGACACAGACAATAGCATGAGGGGTGAGAGGAGATAGAAAAGGGTAAAGAGGGGATAAGTGGTGATGGAAGGAGACTTGACTTAGGATGGTGAACATGCAATACAATACACAGATGACTATTAAAAAAGAAGTTGTCTAAAAAAACCATTAGGCAAAATTATACTTACTTTAGTGTCTCTCTTTTCATATAGGTCACGTGTGTCCCTAGATTGTAACCACTAAGCCACAGACTGCCATTTATTATCTTTTGATGTCTCTAGAGCTAAACACAGAACCCATATGTAGGTTCTCAATACAAAGCAGAACTTTCAGTGCATTTCTTCAATTCTATCTCCTATTTTTCACTTAATTTTATAAGGGACCACAAATGTTATTTGGTCCTGAAAAAAACAATACAGGTCATCTGATTTATGTTGCTTCAGAAACTCTATTTTGTTAGAACCTTCTTTTTGAGCATCAACATTGTAATTATTATCTTTTCAGTTATATTGGAAAAGCTCTTAACGTACTATCAGCAACCCCCACCCCCATACACACTTATTAAATAGATAAATGTCCCTTTCAGATTTGACGAGTGTACACAATAGGGAAATCACTGCAGGTCTTTGTGGGTAACTAATATAATCGATTTATATCTAGGACTACTCTGGCTGCCAGGCAGAGAATGGGTTGCAAGAGTAAAGTAGGGAAATTGTAGCTTATGCAGGAGGCCCAGCAAGAGAGGACCAGGCAGAGATTAGGATGGTGACCCAGATGTCAGAGAGAAATGATGGACTGATGGATACAGAATACATTTTGAATGTATATGACTTGAAATTTGTAGTAAACTGAATTTATTATATTATTAAGGGAGTATAAAAATAATGCTTATGGCCATCATTTTTTGACTCAGTGCTTTAAAGATGCCTGATCACCTGTAATCCAGGCAGGTACTATTATTCCCAATTTACTCATAAGGAATCACTGAGATATTAAGTAACTCCCCTAAAGTCACACAGCTAGTGATAGGCAGAGATGAGGTTGGTCAAGGATCTGAGGATGATCTCCCTCCAAAGCCCTTGTTACTTAATTAGGAGCCTTTACAGAAGATGATCAGTGAAGGGTCTGAGAGCTAGAAGGAGGTGGGGAGGGGGATGCTTAAATGAACTGGCAAAGGGACAAAGAAAGGAAAGGAGGGAAATGGGAATTCCTTTGCCTCATTAGGCATTTGTTTTAGTTCCAATGTACCTTGTGTTGTGTACAAGTGGAAAGTGTTTGTGATCATCACAGCACATACAAGCATAGTTTATGGAAGATACCAAATACTAACCCGCTTCCTACCAGAGGGCCTTTGCACTTGTATGTCCCTCTGAGAGGAATGTCCCGGTCCCCTCACATCACCTGGCTGGCTCCATCTTCTCCTATAAACCTCAGCAAAAATGCCACCACATGTGCCCTTGGCCTTGTCCCCAGGTTTCTGCAAGAGTGGCTCCTTCTTATGAACTGTCACCACCTTGGTGAAGTCCTCCCTGCCCACCCAATTAAAGTAGCACTCTGCACCCCTCACCCGTAATTCACTGTCATTGTGTGTGTGTGTGTGTGTGTGTGTGTGTGTGTGTGTGTTTCCCCCCTTTCAGTGCATTCATCATTCTGTTCTTTTGTTTACTGTCTGCCTCCCCAAACTCAAACAGCAGTTCTGTGAGAGCAGGGCATTGTCGGTCTTTATCACACTGTCTCCCCAAATTCAGAACAGTAGCTTGAACAAGGTGGGCACATGACAGGATTTGCTGAATGAACGAATGGTGGCGAGGGAAAGGAGGAAACTAAAAGGTGCCTCCTGGACTTGAGGGGCTGATGCAAAGACTGTGCTTAGCCAAGTAACTCCAAAGAAAAAGTGCATTTGAACAGTGGGCCAACCTGAGCCAAGGGCTGGAGGTGAGAAGTTGCAAGACAGCTCTGGGCAATGAACCTTGGGGCTAGATGGTGCCCTGGGGCTGGTGTGGGTTATGTCTAGGGAGGGAGACAGGGAGTTTCTACAGGATTTTTAAAAAGTTACAAGCACTCTTGTCCCAATCTTGGGGAAGTCTGTCACAGAAATATTGTATTATACTTTGGGGGACTACATTTCCCCAAGCTAAATCTGAAAGTAGGGGAAAGAGGATGTGGATGCTTCCTTATCAATGACTACTGAAAAAAAGCAATTACAAACAGAAGTCTTAAGAAATATTACATGCCACTGTGTGTCACCACAATTATTAGGCAGAGATAGATTATAAATTAGGAAAAAAAACAATTTAATGAGAATTGTCACTCCAGAGCAAACCCAGGAATGATAACTGAGTCAGTGAAAATGAGCTTAGGATAGAAACAGTTTGATTAATAAGAACCAATTAAAGGTCCAGCATTTCCTCTCATCCTTTTTGTCAGGCAATCAGCTTTTGGGTTTTTAACAGTGGAAGCTTTCTCCAACTTCATATTCTCTGGGTTCAACTCAAAGATCTCATATTCTTTGGTAATTAACATATAGTAAAAAACTCATTGTGTGGGTTAGACATTGTTTTTTAACTGCAGGAAGAGAAAGGGGTAGGGGAAGTGGATTGGAAAAGCTTAAGCAATTATGCTCAGTGAGTTCTAATCAACAATGAAGTTATCCTGAGACAAAGGCATTTTGCATGTGAGAAAATGGATTGTTTGAACCCTGCAGCACTCTTTCTGCAAATTAGTTGGAATTCTCCCTGTCATGGAGAACAGTATCAAAATTTAGTAAAAATTCATGATTTTTTTTAAAAAAATCCTTAAGACAAAATGTGCAATAATAAGTCAACTTGATAAGGAATTCAGAAGGAATTTTTGACTCATTACACTTCTGAAGTACAAAGGCTACGTCACAGATTGTCTCAAAGCACTGGTCTTCCCTTGATGTTTTGTCCTGTATTCCCGCTTAAGATACTCCAATCTCACATGCAAGTCACTTTGCCAATTTACTCATGAGTGAAAACTAAATGAAGGTACAGAGATGTGAATTAAGTTCATCTGCAAAATAAGAGATTACCAAAAGAATTAAAGGGCAAGGAAGCTATCATACTAAATATTGTTTTCACCTTTAACATGCATTGATTGAAACTGAACAAGCTTCTCTAGTTCAACAGCAACATACACGCACATGCTGCCTCTGGCAGTTACAGCTACTGCACTTTTGCAAGTTTTGTATTCAAATACCATTTCTAAAGCACAGGCTATGTGGGTTACTGGCTGCATGCGGTCCAGGTGCGAAATCAAATAAAGCCTTAATTACTGCCACTTTTTCATCAGTATCCAATTAGACCTTTTACCCTCCATTATCAGATTGCTGTGGCTCAAAAGGGTTGTGCAGAGGTTTCCCAAAGCCACAAGGTGTCACAATGATCTCTCAACTAACTCAACTCACTGTTAATGACTCAAGGGCAGGGGTGCTTTCTTTTAGCACCCTAGACCAGAGATTTTCAATCAGTGTGCTGCAAGAATTTTTAAAACAGGCAATACCTGACTATTTATTTAGAGGCACTGACCTCTTCCTCCTTAAACTGTCAAGTAAAAAACTGACAATAGCAGCCCTGACTGGTGAGGTTCAGTGGGTTGGGTACTGCCCCGCAAACGGAAAGGTCGCCGGTTGGACTCCCAGTCTGGGCTCATGCCGTGCTCATGCCAGGTCCCCAGTAGGGGGCATGCAGGAGGCAACTGATGTTTCTCTCCCTCTCTTTCTCCCTTCCTTCCCCTCTCTAAAAATAAATCAATAAAAGCGTTAAAAAAAAATGACAGCAGCCAATTCAACAATAGCGGGCTGGTGTGAATTAATCAAAATTATGCCTATTTTTTCTTGTCAGATTGGCAAAAAACAATGTTTTACAGTATGCCACAGAAATTTAGTAATTAGTTTTTGTACCATGAGATGAAAAAAGTTGAAATCCGCTGCCCTAGACTCTGCTTTCTGTCATAATCGGGAGCTGCGGGAGTAAAGAAATTGTCAAACTGACTTATCAATGTTGACACGCAAGGCAGATGGGCGCCCCAGCTCAGGGAGCAGATTTGGAGGCGATAGGGAGGCAGCTGGCTGCGCCTGCAAGGCGGTGCCAGCATTCAGAGGAGGAGTGGCCTGTAGGACAGGACGCGTGGGCGGGGCCGCTTCGGGACCAGGCAGGCCAATCCCTTACGAGGACGGGTTAAACACTATTTCTTGGTGGCAGAGGCGGGTCTCGCCGGAGTTTCCTGAGAAACCGCCACAGCTGCCCAGAAGCCACGTCCTTGGGGGCGAGGCCTTTCTCCTCTCACCTGAGCGAGCCTGGGCTGGACCTGGGTCCTCGCGGGCCTCCATTTCCACACCAGGAACAGTTTTAGCCAGCCCAGGGCTGACTTTGAATCCGCAGTTGCTTCCGCCTTCTTTCCCGAGGTTTGTGCTCTCTGACTCGAAGTGCTGGATTCGGCCGTCAGCCCGGCCCGTTTTCGGGCCGCCCGGAACTCGGCTAACCGCTGTTCCATAGCGCACGCGCCTCGCTCCCCGTGAGACCGGGAGCGCGCGCCGGCCGCAGGTAATCTGCGCCCAGTTTAGCCCAGCGCCAGGCCGCAGTACGCTTGCGTAGCGGCGGCCCTCGGCTGCGCGTGCGCGCTGGGGTTTGGAGTTCCAGCCTGGGCTAGGTTTGTGACGTTTCCGTGGGCTGTCTGTGCTAATAGTCCCCTCCGGACGCACGCTGACGTGCTGTCCACCTCCTCAAGCACAAAGGTTAAGAATCTGAAGCTTAAAGACTCCTCCATTGTTCCTCTTTCTTGCACCGGGCTTCTCTGAGGGAGGCTCTTTGCTTCATCTCGTGTCAGGGATCTGCTCCCTAACAGGTATAGCCCATACTGGGGGACAGATTGTAATGGTGATCCCAGGGTATTGAAGAAGGTCCATGATCTCTGGAACGAAGACGGGATGCAATCTTCCCTTTTCCTTTTAACGAGTATGCCAATTTTAGCACTTGGCGGGTGGCTTTGTCACTGCTCACATGGCTGTGCAGACCTGTATCATTGCTCTTGCCACAATGGAAACTACCTGTTGGTGCATCTAGATAGGTCAGAAACTTAAAAACTTTTATTGGGGTGCAGCTTAAAATACACAAATCCTAAGTGTACGCCTTAATAAGTTTGTGCTTAAGTATACGCCTATGTAACTACTACCCAGCTAAATAACGTTTCTGGTACCCTGTTGGCTCCCTTGTGCCCTCTCCCAATCATTACTCACCCAAAAGGTCACAATTCAGGACAGGGACTGTTAGATATATTTTTAAAGTTCTAAGCATCTAGCTAAGTGTCATTTATGTTATTGAGACTCAGGTATTTCTTGGATCTTGCTGAGTTTGAATAAAGAAACTAGACAAACTGGAATGGCATCTTTTATTCACTAAACAAATATTTATCAAGAGCCTGCTATGTACCAAGTATTATACCTGGCACTAGATGCTGGAGTGAATGAAATTAACCCCTGATTTCTTTGTGCTTACATTTTAAATGGAAAGACAGACAACCAAATGCATGACTACATATTTATATTTAATGTAATGTCAGGTACTGCTTAGTGCTATGAAGAAGAGTGAGGCATAGGAATGGTGGGGCTATTCGGAGCTAATGACCAGGAAAGACTTCTCTGAGGAGTTACCATTTGCACAGAGCTCTAAATGAAATGGCACTAGATGCATGTAGATATTTGGAGAAGAGTGTTTTAGAGAAAACACCAAAGATCCTGCGACCTCAAGTAGTATGCATGATCTGCACACACATCATGGAGGAGAGGGAAGGAGGGAAAGAAAGGTAGAAAATTAAGATGCACAGATATCCAAGGCCCGGGTCACGTAAGGCCATGATGGACACTTTGTATTGCATTCTGAGTGTGATAATAAGGTATTGGAGGATTCTGAGCAGGAGGTGACATGGTATTTTTAAAGGATCACACTGGCTTTTGGAGGTGGGGCCATGGAAGAGTGCAAAAGTAGGAGGGAAACCAGTTAGGAGCAGATACAATAGTGTTAGAGAGACTGTGGCTGTTGAGGCTAGAGTGATAGTGATGGAAGTGGTGAGAATTGGGCAATTCTGAATATATTTTGAAGATCTGAGCCAGCATGATATGCCAATGGATTGAATGTGGAGTGTGAGAAAAAGGAATCAAGGATGGCAGATTCTGCCCACTTCCCCCATTCCCCCGACCCCACGCACACACATACCCTAAGTAACCAAATGAATGATGCTGAGGCCCTCTGCTGAAATGGGGAAAGATCAGGAAGAGAGGATTATGGAATAAGCATAGGTAGTTTTATTTTGGACATGCCAAGAGTTTTTGAGATGCCTATTGGACATCCAATATAGGCAACTGGATAATAAAAACTAGAATTCAGGGAAAAGTCAGGACGGAAGATACATTTTGGGATTCATCAGCATATGTATGATATTTAAATCTATGAGACTAGGTGAGATCAACTAGAAAGTGAGTGTGGATACGCAGAAATGATATTTTAGGACTGAACCCCCAATGATGAGAGGTGGTTTGTAAGACAGAAAAGAATAAGATCATTATACCACAATGACCTCTGATAAAGAAATGAGGGAGAATTTCTTGCCTATCTTGGTGTTAGGAGTAAGTCTGCTGCTCTCTCTCTCTTTCTCTGTCTCTGTCTCTGTCGCTGTCTTCCAGTTTACACAATGAATCTTGGCCCCAGATTTTTTGGTACAAAAAAGAAAAGTTTACCACCAGGTAGAGTGAATAGGGAGACCCTCAGCTCTAGAAAGTCACAGACAGGTATCATAGAAAACACAGCTTGCAAGATTTATTTAAAAGATTTGTTTAAAAAGTGGTGATGGAAGGAAAGCCAAGAAAGATGTGCCAGGCATTACCTGGGATTTTACTGGCATCCACTAGGTGCCAGGTTCCACTATGGCAGCATCCCAGGACACAACATGCCTGATGGCTCTGTCCTTCTGCTCTCCTGTGGAGCATCCAGATTGTGGCTAGTCAGGGCAGAGACTGCTGCCAAAGGCTGGGCCATCTCACCCTGGGGGCAGAGGAAGTGGGCACTAAGAGACAGTAGGTCTGTTTCTCTTTAAGGACTAGAGATTATTTCATTGATTGTGTTTCCCACTTGATAATCACACTGAGACCTTAGAGTTGTATTTATGGTCTACTTCTAGTAGGCACTTAGACTTAAGGCATGCAATTTGTGGGCTATTGCAATCAGGGTCCCTGGCAGGAAACATGGAACCTTCAAAAGTTCCATAAAGTTACATAAAGAAAGTTTCCTGAAGGAGTTTGTTACAAAAGTGTGGAAGGATTAAGGAAACCAGGTAGGGAGGGATCACAGGAAGTGTAACCAGCCTCTAGGCTTCGAGCAGGAAGAGGACAGAGTGGTCGTTAGAACCCAGCAAGACTTGTAGCTATAGGAGAAGCTGGAGACAAGGAGCCATAAAGAAGCAGAGAGCAAGAGAAGGGTGGGAAGAGAATTGAGAGGAGTAGATGAAGAATATCCAGCCAAGTGTTAATGTCATCCCAGCTCCATCTTGCTCTGGTAACCAAGTTTCCCCTTTGCCTCATTTTCTGATTATTGTAAATTTATTTTGTCTCAGTGCTTAGTAAACCTCTTTAAATCCTTTTTGGGAGAGTTTGAAAGAATAGAAAAAGTAACGATGAAAGAAATGCTCATGAAGAACAACTGCTGAACTAACTTCCTTTCCTTTTTGGATAAAGTTATGAGACTAGTAAATAAGGGTCTCAAAGTTACTTATAATGTGTGAATTTAATTTTTATTGTGGATTACTTTTATATATGAAATTGTGTGTGTGCGTCTGTGTGTGTGTATATATATTCCTGACTCCTTCCCACCTCTTAGATCTATTAATACAGTGAGTTGCATTAAGAGATTGTCTGTTAAACTCCTTACATTCTTGGAATAAAGAAAACTCATTCACTTAATAAAGCATGAAATTAAAAATTAGATTCAGTTTGGTAATTTTTAAAGGAATTTTGCATCTATGTTCATTAATGTGATTTTTCCAATAATTTTCTTCTTTTCATGCACTGTACTTGAAAGGTTTGGGTTTTAGGATTGTACTAGCTTTATGAAATAAGCTGAAACATACCTCCATCTTTCCCCCATTTTCTAGAACAGTTTTAATAAAATAGGAATTAATTGTTCCTTGAATGTTTGATAGTAGTAAAAAAATCTAGGCCTGATGTGTTCTTAGATCAGATAAATGAATGTAAGCTACAATTAACTAGATCTATAGCTGGTCAACACAGCCTTCCCCAAAAAGTGCTAACATCAGTCTGTCTGCCTGATGTTTTTTAAGAGTGACCTGTATGAAAGTATAAAAGGCAATTTGTCATATTTTCAGGTGACGACAATTTGAGAGAATGTTTACAGTTATGTTTTAGGGTAAAAGAATGAATTTGATTCAATTTATCATGATTAAAGGGTTGTGGAGATGCTCAGAGGGAACTCTACCTCCTGTATTTACATATATGTCTTTATATCTTTGTTTTTGTTTCTTAATTATTGGCTTGAGAACATTTGTTTTAATAGGACTTGGAGCTCTTCCCTGACCACACGCTGGAAAGGAGAGGCCATATGTGGTGGGCGCTTTAGCTGCTACAGTCAACTCCATTGTCATGGTGAGAGAGGATCCCCCAAGCCCCCTGCTCATGCTCTCTTTGGTCCTGTCCCTGCAGGTACCACATGCCAAGGTCTGAGCACTGTACTTTACATGACAACTCATAGAATGTCCAGAGGGGAGTGACCTGGATAATGATGTGTCTAGAGCATGATTTCTTGGCTTTGGGACTTTACATATTTTGGGCCACATAATTTTTTTGAGGGGGAGGTGTCCAGTGTCTTGTAGGATTCTCAGCAGCCTCCTCGGCCACAATCCATAGTGGCTAGTAGCATTCCCTGCTAGTATAATAAAAACCAAAAATGTGTCCTAGGAGGCAAATATGGCCCCAGGTGGGAATGACTGGTCTAGAGACTATAATGTAGTATGACTGGTGAAAGCAGTGGATGATTTGGGCCAGAGAAGAAGAATCATAGTGAAAACATACCAGTTAATTTTAGAAACACTGTTAAAAGGGCTGCTGTGAATGGGGGAGGAGAATCATTCTGTGGGGCTCCAAAAGGCAAAACTAAAGCCAACAGTTGGAAATGACAAGGTGACAAATGTAGAATCTAAAAAAAAATTTTTTTTTTAATTTTTTCAACAACTCATAAACATCAGCAGCACGGTCTGCCTTCCATGGCAAGTGAGCTCCCTGACACTAGCAGCATTCAAGCAGAGACTGAGCACTTGTCAGGAATGTTGTAGAGGGGATTTGGTTAACCTTGATGACTGCCAAATCTCTTCCAACTGGAGAACTCTGTTTCACTCCAAGTAGAGAAAACTGGGAGTAGAGAATGGAAGTCCTTGGGTCATCAGGTTAAGAATGTGTCACATAAGGTGTTCATGGCACTGCCCATGTGTCCTCAGATCTCACTATTGTTGGACATGCTGATGGCTTGTTTTTATTGGGTTGGCCAGAAAGTTTGTTTAGTTTTTTCTGTACAGTGGCTTTAGTAGTGCTTGGTTGTCTTTAACTTTATTTGAAACAGTTTTGTTAGATTGTATTGTATCAGCTGTCGTATCAGCATGCATTTAAAAAACCATCAAAATTGGTGAATTTTTATGCAGCCACTTTAATAATGAAGGTGGAAGAAAATTGCAACATTTTCAGCATATTATGCTTTATTATTTCAAGAAAGGTAAAAACACAGTTGAAATGCAAAACAAGATTTGTGCAGTATATGGAGAAGGTGCTGTGACTGATCAAACATGTGAAGAGTGTCTTGGTATATTGACATTTTGGCCAAATAATTCTTTGCTGTGGGTCTGTCTTATGCATTGGAAGATGTTTAGCAGCACCCCTGGCCTCTACCCACGAGAAGGCAATAGCGGGAGACAGTTGACATACTCAAAATACCCAAATCAATAAAGTTATTGGTGAAAATGAAAAATGTGTCTTTATTTTATGGAAAAAACTAAACAGATTTTTTTGCCAACCCATTTTCAGCACCTGGGAACTTTCTGGCCACAGGGTTATGTTCAGGTAGTGCCTAAGGCAAATGAGCAGTGCTGGGGGATTATTCCTCCCACCCCTCAAATAGCCTTTAGCCAATTTTGGACAGAAGTTGGTGGAAGAGTATCTCAGCTCCCTCACTCCTCACGGGGGATGACCTCAAGATGTTTCACAGAGTCTTCAGAGGTCCTCAGGAGGAATGAGCCCACAGCAGTACCTGCTCATTAAAGCATCCTGTATCACCTTTCTTCCCTTTGCTGTCTTATGTGCTCTACTATCAGCACTTCCTGGAATCACTTCCCCATTTAACTCCTTCCATTCAAATCATCTCAGAATCTTCTGTCAAGATAATCTAAGGTTAAGACCTACACAAGACCTAAGCAAAGCCTATGGACTTGATTTCAGAAAGGGAAGTAAACTAGAGGGATGGTTGGTATTTCATATTTATAAGCCTCCTGTCTGGAAGTTTGAAGCAAACGAAACAGGGATTTAGACAGTTGAGAATTTTATTTGGAGATGGGAATGAAGAAGTGAAGGAAAGAGAAAAGAAGGGAAGGGGAGGGCCACAGTGCTTCAACAGAAGCAGCCTGTTCAGGACAGCTGGGAAGACAATTTGGCCCACACTTTATGCTGGGCTCTGTCTGTGGAGGACAGAATCCAAATGACTGATCCAGTCATTCTGTGCCTCTGTCCTCCAAGGACTTTAGAGACCATTCAGTCTGAAATGTTGATCAAACACCTGTTATATGCCAGCCTGTGCCAGGCTTTGAGGATACAAAGATGAATAAAATACAGTCGCAGCCCTGAGCAGTTTAAGGTCTAGTCAGGGAGACAGACTCATTAACAGACATTTACACAGGGAAGTCTGAGGGAGCAGAGGAGGAACCAGGGGAAACTGAGGCCAGAGAAGGAAAGCTGGTGAGGTTATATAATTGCTGGGTACTGCTGTAGATAATGAGTATTTCTTGTGATAGTTTATTTCTTTGTTACTATCTTACATTTACATTGAAAAGTATTGCTGCATGACCCCTTGCTCCCATCTTCTCTTGGCTTGGTGGTCATAGCTTCTGGCACCTAACTACTAGTTTGAGCTTTGCCTTCTGTCCCTCACCTCTTCCCATAATTACTGGGATCTTGTATTCCAGGAGATCTCAGTAGCCTTTGCTAGTTTTTTCCCAGTCCTACCTGATTCCATTATCAGAAGCTTCCTCTTTCCCCCTTTTGCATCACCTAAACTCCCTTTAGCTTCCAAGACCTCAGGTTGTGACAGTTTCCTGCCCATCTAACTTGCCTCACATTGTTCTATTTTCAGTTCTATTATGCTTAGCTCTAATGCCCAGAGAACTGTCTTGCGGACTTGCAGGACAGATGATCAGACAGAGCCCATAAAATTACAGCAAAGATAATCTATATGTAAATTCCATCCCAAACCTCTCCTTAAGTTATCTGAAAGTATTTGGAGGAGAATCTCTCTGCAAATTGAGAATGCACATAAAGAGAGCAATAAGCATTGTGTATTTCAGATGAGCTTGCTATACCATAGTTAATGTATGGGAATAAAGCTGCCCTTCAAAATCTTTTGAACTGGCTGTTTTGCTAAAAAACATGCACACACACCCAGAGTAGTGTATTTCCTGATTTTTGACAAAGTTGGCTACTCAGCCTCTTCCCTGAAAATTCCTGATTAAGCCCTTCCATTTCTTTTCAGCCACTGACCTAGAGTCTGGCCTGAACACCAGGGTTGGAGCCCAAATAGACCCATTGTTCATCCTAACAGCACTGGCTGCTGCTGAGGCTCATAGGCAAAGCTGGCCCTTTTTGCATGATTTAACAGCAGTAACGCTGCCAGGGCCTCTAACTCTGCCTGGTTGTTGCCTGCTCAGCTGTTAGCCATTTCAGTGCTCTGCACACTGGGGAGCATTTCTGCTTCTGCAATAAGGTCGAAGTGATGGAGGGGAAGTGAGGCAATTCCTACCCAACACTTGGCCTCTTTCCAACTTCTGTGTTACTTTTCTAGATTTGTATCCTGTGGAAAGATTTTCGATTTGAGTTCTTCCTTTAAAAAAAAAATTTTTTTTCTGAAGGGTGAGGGAGAATTCAAGATGGCGGCTGACTAGGTGGATGTTACACTCACCTTCTCCCAGGACCAAACTGGAATTACAACTAAAATATAGAAAAATCAACCTAAATAACCAAATGAAGACTAGCTGAGTAGAAGTCTTACAGTCAAGGATTTACAGAAGAAACCACATCAAGACTGGTAGGAAGGGTGAAAACACAATAAAAGGGCTGGCCCTGCACCCATAGGCAGTGGCTGAGATTCTGGAGGGATATCTCAGCTGCAGAGTTTTCCACTGAAAAGTGTGGGGTCTAAACCCCACTCCAGGCTCCCCAACACAGAGCACCAGAGGCAGGAAAAGGCACCCACATAATATCTGGCTGTGAAAAGCAGCAGGGATTCCATCTGCCAGGGAGACACAGGAGTCTGCTAGAGACACAATTGCCCACCTGAAGGGCCAACACACAAAATCTCAATTGCAACCACTCACCCTGGGATCAGGCAGAGGCAGGGTGGAGCAGACTGGAGTCATGTGAGGAGAAGACTGCAGTTTGTGGCTCTGGGAGAGAGCTGAGGGAACAGTCACTGGGACTCCTGTGTTGAGTCACTCTCCTACACCACAAACGCCACCTTTCTTGGGTGGAGCACCTCTCATCTTTCTTGGATGGAGCATGGTATCAGTCTGGGGAAATAAAATAGCCCATCCTTTGGGCTCCCTGTAGCCCCATCCTGCAAACCTCATACCCTGCTGAGGAGTCAGGAGGTCTGGGCAGAATCTGGGACAAACTGAGTTGTGTGGCTCTGAGGCAGACGCCATTCCTCTCACCTTCCTTTAAGCCTGCCCCAGACTTCACCCTTATGGGAGATCCACTAGCTCCACCCTTCAGACATCCTGCAGCACTGCCCTATTGAGACCTGGCTTCTGGCAGAATCTTAGACAGACTGAGCCATGTGGCTCTTGGAAGAGGGGCATTTTTCCCTCTCATGCCTGACTGGTGCAAAACCTTCCCTTCATTCCGCTGAATTTTTGTCTGTTTGAGCCTGATAAACTCTTTTGGCCTCACCCTGATGATTCCCTGAGACCCTACTCCACCATTGAGGTATGTGGGAACCTAGTGGGTGGCAGCTAGAATTGGTATAACCTGGGACATATGCTGAGTGGCCTCAGACCCAGCACTGGCACTGACTTTGAACCTGTGACAAGTATACAACTTGCCTATATCTGGTGACTCAGTGAGAACCTGCCTCATGCAACTCAAGTATTTCCAGAGGCTCCTTCAGTTACTGAGCCTATCAGGCAGCTGGCAGGTGGAAGCAAGCAAAGGCAAATCTCCAGATCCCTTGGGACCATTGCTGACCTGCCTCTGGGCCCAGTGCTGATAAAAACTGACCTTAGTGCACACCTTTGTCCTTCCCATGCACACCCAGGCCAAGGAAAGGCAGCCATAAACTGTGGATTGCTTTGTAGCTCCAAACAGGTTGCCCAGGGTGTCACAGGCAACATCTGACATTAGCCTCCACCAGAGTCCCTACCAAGAGGGCCCAGAATGAACATACCCACTGACCAGATTCAGACAACATCAGAGCAGGATCCAATTAGCTTCACAT
This sequence comes from Pteronotus mesoamericanus, assembly GCF_021234165.1. NCBI lineage: Eukaryota > Metazoa > Chordata > Mammalia > Chiroptera > Mormoopidae > Pteronotus > Pteronotus mesoamericanus. The sequence continues at coordinate 9,037,278 of NW_026555085.1, forward strand.
GTGGCATATCCTAAGGGAGATCTCAACAGGCACCAGACCCTGCTGAGGCAAATTCTGCTGTGCGGTCAGCACCTGCACAGCAGCTTGTACACTGTGGTGAGGGTCGGCCCCACATGCATGAACAATCCAATAGCAATCAAGACTCAATTACAAGAGGACCCACATAACTCATGCAAGAGAACGTTCCTGGAGCACCCAGTTCAGGTGATCAAGGAGACTCTTCCATTGGGTTTTCCAGGACACCTACTACATAAGGCCACCCTACCAAGACTGGGAGTCACAACAGAGCTACCTAATACATAGAAATAAAGAGGCAGACAAAATGGGGAGATAAAGAAATATGATCAAAGTAATGGTTATAAGGATGCTCAAGGAACTTAGTGAGAACTTCAACAAAGAGATAGCAAGCATAGAAAAGGGCAAAGAAACCATAAAAAAAGAACCAATCAGAAATGAAGACTACAATATCTGAAATTAAGAATACACTAGAAAGAGTAAACACTAGGTTGGATGAAGCAGAAGACCAAATCAGCGATTTGGAATACAAGGTAGGAAAAAAACACCCAATCAGAGCAGAAAAAAGAACATTTAAAAATGAGGATAGTTTAAGGGACCTTTGGGACAACATCAACATCATAGGAACACCAGAAGGAGAAGAGAGAGAGCAAGGGATTGAGATCATATCTGAAGAAATAATGACAGAAAGTTTTCCTAAACTGGTGAAGGAAAAAGGCACACAAGTCCAGGAAGCACAGAGAGTCCCAAACAGGATGAACCCAAAGAGGCGCATGCCAAAACATCATAATTTAAATGCCAAGGGTTATCAATAAATGTAATACATCACATAAACAAAATGAAAAATAAAAATCACATAATGAATCAATAGATGCTGGAAAAACATTTAATAAAATCCAGCACCCATTTATAATAAAAACACTCAGCAAGTGGGAATAGAGGGAGCAATCTCAGCATAATAAAAGCCATACACAAGAAACCTACTACCAACATCATATTCAAAGGCAAAAGTTAAAAGCATTTACCTTCAGATCACGAACAAGACAAGGGTGTCTGCTTTCACCACTCTTATACAATATAGTACTGGAAGTTCTAGCCACAGCAATTAGACAAGAAAAATATAAAAGGCATCCAAATTGGAAAGGAGGAAGTAAAACTGTCATTATTTGCCAATGACATGATAGTGTACATAGAAAACCCTATATTCTCCACCAAAAAACTACTCAATCTAATAAGTGAATTCAGCAAAGTAGCAGGATACAAAGTCAATATTCAGAAATCAATGGCATTCTTGTACAATGAATTATCAGAAAAAGAAACTAAGAAAAAAATCCCATTCACTACAGCAACAAGAAAAATAAACTAGGAATAAATTTAACCAAGAATGTAAAAGACCTGTACGTGGAAAACTAGAACACTGAAGAAAAAAACTGAAGAAGATACAAATAAATGGAAGCATATACCATGTTCATGGATTGAAAGAATTAACATCATTAAAATGTCCATACTACCTGAAGCAATCTACAGATTCAATGCAGTTCTTATTAAAATACCAAACTGGATAAAAGACTTACATACAAGTCATAATACCATAAAGTCCTAGTGGAAAACATCCCACATATCAATATTTTTGCCTATATATCTCTTAGGGCATGGGAGATAAAGGAAAAAATAAACAAAGAGACTACATCAAATTAAAAAGCTTCTGCATGGCTGAAGAAAACATCAAAGTGAAAAGGAAACCAACCATATGGGAGGACATAGTTGCTAATGATACATCAGACAAGGGCTTACTTCAGAATATATACATAACTTATATGACTCAACAGCAGGAAGACAAACAACCTACTTAAAAAATGGGCAAAGGACCTGCATAGACACTTCTCCAAGGAGGACATACAGATGGCCAATAGACATGTGAAAAAATGCTTAACGTGACTAGTCATCAGAGAGATGAAAATTAAAACCACAATGAGATATCACCTCATACCTGTCAAGAGTGGCCATCATAAACAAGTCAACAAACAAGTTTTGGTGAGGGTGTGGAGAAAAGGGAACCCTAGTGCACTGTTGGTGGGAATGAAGACTTGTGGAGCCTCTGTGGAAAACAGTATCAAATTTCTTTAAGAAGTTAAAAATGTATCTGCCTTATGACCCAGTGATTTTGAAGGCTGGAAATAGCCCAAGTGCCCATCAGTAGATGAGTGGTTTAAAAAACTGGTACATTTACACAATGGAATACTATGCAGCAGAAAGAAGGAAGTTGTACATTTTACAAGAGCATGGATGGTACTGGAAACTATTATGCTAAGTAAAATAAGCCAGTCAGTGAAAGACAAATACCATATGACCTCATTTATACCTGGAATCTAATGAACAAAATTAACTAATGAGAAAAACACAACCAGAGACATGGAAACATGGAACAGACTGAGAGCTAGCTGTAGGAGGAGAAGTGGTGGGGGTGGGGGGGAATGGTGGAAAGAAGGGGAAGGGATTAGTCAAAGAATGTGTATGAATGATTCATGGACATGGATGAAAGAGGAGATTGTGGGAGAGAGGGGTGGGCTGGGTGGAGGTGGGAAAAATGGAAAAAATTGGGACAACTGTAATAGAATAAACAATAAAAAATAAAGTAGAAAAACTTTTAAAAAATAAATGCCAAACCTTAAGGACAAAGAAAGAATCTTAAAAGCAGCAAGAGAAAGACAGTTACCTACAAGGGAGCTCCCATATGAGTTTTACCTGATTCCTTAACAGAAACATTGCAGGCCACAAGGTATTGGCACAAAATATTCAAAGTGTTGAACAGCAATGACCTACACCAAAGACTTTAACCAGCAAGGCTATCTAAAATGGAAGAAGAAATAAGAGCTTCCCAGACAAGAAAAAACTAAAGCAGTTCATTAGCACCAAACTAGTATTACAAAAAATGTTAAAGGGTCTTCTTTAAACAGAAGGCGAAGAAAAACAGAGGAAGATAGATATAAAGAAAAAATGGTCATAAATACATACTTATCAATAATCATTTTAAATGGAAATAGCTTAAATGATCCAATCAAAAGATATAGGGTGGGTAAGAACACAAGACCCATATATATGCTGTCTACAAGAGACCCACCTCAGAATGAAAGATACACACAGACTAAAAGTAAAGGAACAGAAAATGATATTTCATGCAAATTAAAATGGGGGGGAAGCTGGGATGGTAATACAGATATCTCACAAAATAGACTTTAAAATAAAAAGCTATAATAAGAGGCAAAGAGGGATAATATATAATGATAAAGGTAGCAATCCAACAGGAGGATGTAATAACCCTTCTAAACATTAATCCATCCAATATAGTAGCAACTAAATATGTAAAGCAAATCTCAATGGATATAAAGGAAGAGGTTGACAGTAATAGTAGTAGGGGATTACAATACCTCATTGACAGCAATGGATAGATCTTCAGACAGAAAATCAACAAGGAACTGATAGCCTTAAGTGACATACTAGATCAGATGAATTAGATATCTTCAAAATATTTTGCCCCAAAGCAGCACATGGAATATTTGCTTGGACAGACCACATGTGAGGATAAAACAAACAAACAAACAAACAAACAAACAAAAAACCAAGAAATTTAATAAGACTGAAATCATGTCAAGCATCTACTCTAACCACAATGGTATGAAACTAGACATTAATCACACACACAGACAAAAAAACAGAAAAACACACAGACATAAAGCCTAACTAACATGTTACTAAACAATAAATGTGTTAACAATTAGATCAAAGAAGAAATCAAAAGATACCTTGAAACAAGTGAAAATGAAAGACTTTAAGATGGAGGAGGAGTGAATGGAAGTCACAATGACCTTCTCCCAGGACCAATCTCCATAATTTAATTACAACTAAATTATGGAGAAATCACCAGGAACAAACAACTGAACAATAGTGAAAGAAAAGCTTTATAACCTTGGACAGACAGAGGAATTGGCTTTAGCACAACCTAACTGGTAAGGAGTATGGTAGAGACTCAAGAAGGCAAATGGCAAATATCAAAAACAAAGAGAGAATCCTAAAGGCAGCAAGGGAGAAACGGGTAGTAACCCACAAGGGGACCCTGATACAGCTAGCAGCTGACTTCTCCACAGAAACACTACAAGCCAGAATGGAAATGAAAAGAAATATTCCAAGTCATGAAAAGCAAAGGCCTGCAACCAAGACTGCTCTACCTAGCAAGGCTCTCAATTAAAATGGAAGGTGAAATAAGGAGTTTCCCAGACAAAAGAAGTCTAAAAGAATACACCTCCACAAAACCAGCACTGCAAGGTATGCTAAAAGGACTGCTTTAAGAAGATGAAGGAAAATAATGAGAGAGAGAGGAACACAGGTACCAATGGAAGAAATGATTTAGTCCCTATCAATGATAACTTTAAATGTAACTGGATTAAATGCTCCAATCAAAACACATAGGATAGCTGAATGGATAGGAAAACATGACCCACACTATTGCTGCCTACAAGAGACCCGCCTCAGAACAAAGGACCTACACAGACTGAAAGTAAAGTGATGGAAAAAATATTTCAAGCAAATTGACAGGAAAGAAAAAAGCCAGTGTAGCCATAATTATATCAGACAAAATAGATTTCAAAACAAAGTCTATAAAAAGAGACCCAGAAGGACACTTTATAGTATTAAAAGGTACAATCCATCAAGAAGACATAAACATTGTAAACCTATATGCATCCAACATAGGAGCACCCAAATATATAAGGAAAATCTTAGAGGACTTCAAGAAAGATATAGGCAGCAACACACTGATAGTAAGGGATTTTAACACCCCACTGTCAACAATGGATAGATCTACCAAACAAAACATCAACAAGGATATTGTGGAACTGAATGATGCATTAGATCAAATGGACTTAACTGATGTATATAGAACCTTTCATCCAAAGGAAGCAAAATACACATTTTTTCCAAATTCACATGCAACATTTTCAAAGATAGACCACATGATAGGACACAAAACAAACCTCAACAAAGTCGTGAATATTGAAATCATAACAAGCATTTTTTTGGACAAGATTGAAACTAAAACTCAGCCTCAAGAATAAAACTCAAAAACATTCAAACTCGTGGAGGCCGAATAGCACACTATTGAACAATGAATAGGTCAATAATGAGATCAATGAAGAAATCAAAAAGTTTCTGGAAACAAATGAAAATGAACACACAACAGTCCAAAACCTAAAGGACACAGTGAAGGCAGTTCTGAGAGGAAAGTTCGTAGAAATACAAGCCTACCTTAAAAAGATAGAAACATTTCAATTAACTACCTATCCCTAGATTTTCAAGAACTGGAGAAACAACAACAAACAAAGCCCAGAGGGAATAGAAGGAAGGAAATAATTAAGATCAGAGCAGAACTGAATAACATAGAGACTAAAAGAACAATTCAAAGGATCAACAAATCCAGGAGCAGATTCTTTGAAAAGATAAACAAAATCAACAAGTCTTTTAACACTCTCATCAAGAAAAAAAGGGAGAAGACCCAAATAAATAATATCAGAAATGAAAGAGGAGAAATAACAGCTGATACCACAGAAATACCAAGGATTGTAAGAAATTACTATGAACAATTATATGCCAAGAAATTTGAACACCTGGATGAAATGGACAAATTTCTAGAAACATGTAACCTTCCAACACTAAATGAAGAAGAAGGAAAAATCCTGAACAGACTGATAACAGCTGGTGAAATCAAAGCAGTAATAAAAAAACTGCTGGCACACAAAACCCCTGGACCAGATGGTTTCACAGGAAAATTTTACAAAACGTTTAAGGAAGAGCGAACCCCAGTGCTTCTCAGACTATTCCAAAAAATCCAAGAGAAGAAAAGACTCCCAAACTGTTTTTATCAGGCCAGCATCATCCTAATCCGAAAACCAGATAGAGACACAACAACAACGACAACAAAACTACAGGCCAACATCACTGATGAACATAGATGCTAAAATCTTTAACAAAATATTGACAAATTGCATACAGCAATACATTAAATAGATCATCCACCATGATCAAATGGGATTCATCCCAGGGATGCAAGGATCGTTCAGTATTCACAAATCAATAAACATAATACATCACATAAAAGGAAAAACAAAAACCACATGATCATATCCACAGATGCAGAAAAAGCATTTGATAAGGTACAGCACCCATTTATGATAAAAAAAAAAAACACTCAGCAAAGTGGGAATAAAGGGGGCATACCCCAACATAATAAAGGCCATCTATGAAAAACCTACAGCCAACATCATACTCAATGGGCAAAAACTAAAAGCTTTCCCACTAAGATCGGGAACAAGACAAGGCTATCTGCTTTTACCACTTCTATTAAACATAGTATTGGAGTTATAGCCAGAACAATCAGACAAGAAAAAGAAATAAAAGGCATCCAAATTGGAAAGGAATGTATGGGGCTGCTTTGAGTGGTATTGGGGACTGTAGTCCCGCACAAGTTGGGGTCTGGGAGAGGCCCCTTAAGACTTGACTGGAGCACTGGTTATGCAGTTAATAGGCAGGACCCAGTAATAACTCTGAGGGCCCCCAGGGGAAATCTGCCCTAAGTAAATTGTACTCCTTGAAGCATGCTTTGTTTTTCCCTCAAGCTCTATTAGTCTTATACCAGATAACCAGCTCATGGCTGGGAAAGAGATTTACAAAATTTCTGGACCCTGACCCAAATCCCATCTGGCGCCATAATGTTTGCTCAACTTGGACCCAAGCAGTTAGGTGTGTTCCTGCCATTGTCTTCTGTAAACATCATCTATTGTCTGTGGGCTTAAGTTACTGATCTAATTAATTACCTATAAATTCCTGCTACCTATCCCCTGCTTGTAACCCTCTCAATGCAAGCCATTGAGCATGGAGGCTCTGGCCATTCCCCACTAGAGGGAATAGCCTTCCCCTTTCCTTGACAGGCAAATGGTGTCTAGAATGATTCATTCTTCCATCCGAGGCAAATTGGGGGACTTTGGGGCCGGAGTCCCCCATAAAGAATGAAAATTCTCCTTGTTTGCAGATGACGTGATAGTGTACATAGAAAACCCCATAGACTCCACCAAAAAACTACTTGACCTAATAAGCGAATTTGGCAAAACAGCAGGATACAAAGTCAATACTCAGAAATATTTGTACACCAACAATGGAATATCAGAACCAGAAATCAGGAAAAAAAAAATCCCATTTGCTATAGCAACAAGAAAAATAAAGTACCTGGGAATAAACTTAACCAAGAAGGTAAAAGACCTGTATGCAGAAAACTATACAATACTGAAGAAAGAAATTAAGGAAGATACAAATAAATGGAAGCATATACCATGTTCATGGATTAGAAGAATTAACATCAACAAAATGTCCATTCTACCCAAAGCAATTTATAGATTCAATGCAATCCCTATTAAAATACCAATGACGTATTTCACAGATATAGAATAAACATTTCAAAAATTTATATGAAACCATAAATGACCCTGAATAGCTGCAGCAATTTTGAGAAAGAAGAACAAAGTAGGAGGGATAACAGTACCTGACATCAAACTATAATACAAGACCACTGTAATCAAAATAGTCTGGTACTGCCATAAGAACATATACATAGATCAATGGAACAGAATAGGGAGCCCAGAAATATACCCATGTCTCTATGGTCAATTAATATTTGACATATGGGGCAGAAGCATAAAATGGAATAAAAAATAGCCTCTTCAACAAATGGTGTTGAGAGAGCTGGACAACTACGTGCAAAATATTGAAATTCGACTACCAACTTACACCATACACAAAACAAACTGAAGATGAATAAAAGACTTAAATATAAGTCATGACACCATAAAAGTCCTAGAGGAGAATATAGGCAGGAAACTCTCAGATATCCCACACATCAATATTTTTACTGATATGTCCCCTAGAGCAAGGGATATAAAGGAAAGAATAAACAAATGAGACTACATCAAAATAAGCTTCTGCATGGCTAAAGAAAACATCAGCAAAATGAAAAGGGAACCAGCCATAAGAGAAAATATATTTGCCAATGATACCTTGGACAAGGGCTTGATTTCCAAAATATATAAAGGACTCACATGATGCCACTCAATCCAATCCAATTAAAAAATGGTCAAAGGACCCGAACAGACAATTCTCCAAGGAGGACATGCACAGGGCCCAGAGATATATAAAACGATTCTCAGCATCACTAGCCATCAGAGAAATGCAAATTAAAACCACAATGAGATACCACTTTACACTGGTCAGAATGGCCATCATAAGCAAGTCAACAAACAGGAGGTGCTGGTGACGTTGTGGAGAAAAGGGAGCCCTAGTACACTGTTGGTGGGAATGCAGACTGGTATAGCCACTGTGGAAAACAGTTTGGAATTTCCTCGAAAAGCTAAAAATGGAACTTCCTTTTGGTAGAGTGATTCCACTGCTGGGATTATACCCTAAGAGTCCCAACACACCAATTCAAAAGAACCTATGCATTCCAATGTTCATAGCAGCACAATTTGCAATAGCCAAATGCTGGAATCAACCTAAGTGCCTGTCAATAAATGAGTGGATCAAAAAACTATGGTACATTTACACAATGGAATACTATGCAGTAAAAAGAAAGAAAGAGCTACTACCCTGTGCGACAGCATGGATGGAACTGGAGAGAGCACTATGCTAAGCGAAATAAGCCAGGCGGTGAAAGACAAATACCAAATAATCTCACCTATAAATGGAACCTAATCAACAAAACAAACAAGGAGGAAAAATATAACCAGCAACATTTAAAGCAAAAAGAAACCGACAGTAACAAGCGGGAAAGAGGGAGAGGGGAAAAGGGGAGAAGAAGGGGAAGGGTCAAATCAAGGAATATGTATAAAAGACCTGTGGATAAAGCGGAAGTGGGGAAGGATTAAGGGTGGGAGGTGGGGGTGGGTGGGGCAGGGGAAAGTGGTGGTGGGAAAATTGAGACAAATGTATTTGAGCAATAAAAATCATTTAAATTTAAAAAATAAAGAAAATAAAACCACTGTGAAACTAAAAGAAAAAATTAAAATCAGAACAAAATGACCCAAAACGTATGGGACAGAGTAATAGCAATCCTAAGAGTAAAATTTATAGTATTATAGGCCTACCTCAAGAAACAAGAAAAATCTCAAATAAACAATCTAACTTCACACTTAAGGGAACTAGAAAAATAACAACAAACAAAGCCCCAAGTAAGTAGAAGAAAGGAAATCATAAAGATCAGAGCAGAAATAAAAGAAATAGAGCCTAATAAAAATACAAAGGATCAATGAAAAAAATAGCTGGTTCTTTGAAAAGATAAACAAGTTTGACAAAACTTTAACCAGACTCAATAAAAGAGAACCCAAATAAATAAAATTAGAAATGAAAGAGTAGTAACAACTGACTCCACAGAAATAACAAGAGGTTGTAAGAAAATGTTATGAAAAACTGTGTGCTAACAAACTGGACAATCTGGAAAAAATGGATAAATTTCTGGAAACATTCTACCAAAACTGAACCAGGAAGAATCAGAAAATCTAAATAGACCAATTACAAAAGTGGCATTGAAGCAATAATTAAAAAAACTCCAACAAACAAAAGTTCTGGACCAAAGGGCTTTGCAGGTGAATTTTATCAAACATTGAAAGAACTAAAACAAAGTTGAAAAAAAATGTAAAAAGGAAAAAGCAAAAATAATAAGAAAAAGAATTAACACTCATACTTGTCAAACTATTCAAAAAAATTCAAGGAGGGAAGGCTCTCAAGCTGGTTTAATGAGGACAGCATTGTTCTAATACCCAAACCAGATAAGGACACTACAAAGAAAGAAAATTATACATCAATATCCCTGGTGAACATAGATGCTAAAATCCTCAATAAAATATTAGCAAACTAGATGCAGCAATCCATTAAAAAAATCATACACCATGACTAAGTGGGATATATTCCAGGAATTCAAAGTTGGTACAGTATTCACAGACCAGTAAATGTGATACATCATGTAAACAAAATGAAGGATGAAAACCACATGGTCACATAAATAGATGCAGAAAAAGCATTTGATAAAATCCAGCACCCAATTTATGATAAAAAAAACCTCTCAGTGTAGTGGGAATAGAGGTTACATACCTCCAACATAATTAAGGCCGTATATGAAAAACCTATAGCCAACATTATACTTAATGGGCAAAAACTAAAAGCATTTGCCTTTAGATCAGGAACAATACAGGGATGTCCACTTTCACCTCTCTTATTCAACATAGTACTGGAAGTCCTAGCCCCAGAGATCAGGCAAGAAGAAGTAAAAGGCATCCAGATTGGAAAGGAGGAAGTAAAATGGTTGTTATTCGCAGATGACATGATAGTGTACATAGAAAACCCTAAAGACTCTACCAAAAAAACAACTATATCTAATAAATTAATTTGGCAAAGTAGCAGGATACAAAATTAATATGCAAAAATTGGTGGCATTTTTGTATGTTAATAATGAACTATCAGAAATGGAATGTAGGAAACAATCCCATCCATAATTGCTTCAAAAAGAATAAAGTATCTAGGAATAAATTTAACCAAGGAGGTAAAAGACCTGTACTTGGAAAATTGTAAGACACCTAAGAAATAAATTGAGAAAGATACAAAAAAGTGGAAACATATACTGTGTTCATTTATAGGAATAATTAACATCATTAAAATGTCTATACTACCCAAAGCAATCTACAGATTCAATCCAGTTCCTATCAAGATACCAATGGTATATTTCACAGAGCTAGAACAAATATTCCAAATATTTATATAGCACCACAAAAGGCTCCAAATAGCCACAGCAATCTTGAGAAAAAAGAAAAAAATTGGAAGAACCATGCTTCTGGATATCAAACTATATTACAAGGCCATAGTAATCAAAACAGCATGGTAATGGCATAAAAACAGACATATAGATCAATGGAACAGAATCAAGAGCCCAGAAATAAACCCACACCTTTAGTGTCAATTAATATTTGACAAAGGAGACAAAAACATACAGGGGATAGAGATAGTCTATTTAATAAATGGGGTTGGGAAAATTGGACGGATAGGTGCAAAATAATGAAACTAGACTACCTTCTTATACCATACAAAAGACTAAACTCAAAATTGATTAAAGACTTAAATGTTAGACTGAAAACCATATAAGTCCTAGAAGAAACATAGGCAGTAAAATCTCAGACATTTTTTGTAGCTATATGTTTTTCTGATATATCACCTTTGGCAAGTAAAACGAAAGAAAAATAAACAAATGAGACTACATCAAATGAAAAAGTTATTGCACAGCAAAGGAAATCATCAACAAAATAAAAATACAAACCACCAAATGGGAGAATATATTTGCTGATATATTTGATAAAAAGTTAATATCCAAAATTTATAAGAAACTTATGCAACTCAACACCAAAAAGAGCCAAACAACCCAATTTAAAAATGGGCAAAGAATCTTAATAGACACTTTCCAAGGAGGACATACATGTGGTCAATAGACATATGAGAAGATGCTCAATGTCACTAATCAGAGGTATGCAAATTTAAACCACAATGAGATATAACCTCACACCTGTCAGGATGGCTATCATCAATAAATCAACAAACAGCAAGTACTGGTGAGGATGCAGAGATGATGGAACCCTAGTGCACTTTTGGTGGGAATATAGATTGGTGAAGCCACTGTGGAAAAGAGCATGGGGTTTCCTCAAAAAATTAAAAATGGAACTGTCTATGACCCAGCAATTCCATTTCTAGGAACATTTCCAAAGAAACCTGAAACACTGATTCGAGAGAATATATGCATCCTTATATTCATGACAGCATTATTTACAATAGCCAAGATTTGGAAGCAGCTCAAGCCCCCTTCAGTGAGTGGATTAAAAAAAAGCTGTGCTACATTATACAGTGGAATACTACTTGGCTATAAAATCAGAGGGAATCTTACTTTTTGCAACAGCATGAATGGACCAGGAGAGTATTATTCTAAGTAAAATAAACCAACCAGAGAAAGACAAATACCATATGATTTAACTTACATATGGAGTCTAATAAACAAAATAAACAGAATAGGAACAGACTCAAAGATACAGAAAACAGACTGACAGCTGTTAAGAGGACAGGGTGTTTGGGGGTTAGGTAAAAAAGTGAAGGGATTAAGCAAAAAACAAAACAAAACTCATAGACACAGACAATGGCATGGTGATTACCAGAGGGAAAGAGGGGTAGGGGGAAGTCAAAGAAGGTAAAGAAGGGATAAATGGTGAGAGAAGAAGACTTGATTTTAGGTAGTGGCACACAATACAATATACAGATAATGTATTAGAGAATTGTACACCTAAACTTATGTAATTTTATTAACCAGTGTTACCCCAATAAATTCAATAAAATTTTTAAGAAGTTTTTTTACCCTTGAGGACACTTGTGTTTCAGTAATAGTTGACTTTTGTGGAGTGATTAATGTGTGCCAGGCATTGTGCTACATCCTGAAAATTATTATATGGTTTAATTTTCTCAACAACCTTTAGGAAGACACTTGGTCAGAGATGAAGTAATTTGATATCACACAACAAACAATTATCAGGGCCAGAATTTGAACCTGAGTCTGACCCCAGAACCCAGTAATTTACTTATTCTGCTTCCTCCTCTGTGCAGACCATTTTCAAGTTTCTATGAATACAAACAGGTATAAGTTGTGATTCCTGGACTCCGAAAAAACTTACAAACTTATATAAAAGATGAAACAAGAATGTGAAATGCTAAATAATTCCAGACACTATCCAGACGGGCAGGAATTTACCAGGTAAAGGAAATGACAGGTGAGGATGCAGTCATATAAAAAGGCTCCGTGGAGGAGCATGGCATTCATTTGGCCTTGAAAGATGAAGAAGAATTGGGTAAGGTGAGAGGAGAAAATCAACCAAGATACAGAGGACTTTGAACACACAGCTTCAAGTCCCAGCTCTGACAGTATCTAGGTAATCATAGTAAAGTCCCTCATTGTCTTTATTGCTCCATTTTCTTTACTTCAAAGAGGAAGGCCCAAGGAGGTGATATGGAGTAGGGAGAAAGCAGAAGTTTGGAACCAGAAGAGGTTTAAGTGAGGTGGAGAGGGAGGAGGCAGTGTTTTGAGGTATAAGGCTATTGACGAAGTTCTAGCTCTATATTTAAATGGTGGTTCATTGAGTAATCACTGATAATCTGTGATTATCTGTGATAAAGCTATGAAAATTAACAAACCAAAAGCCTTCCCACCAGTTTCTAAATTTTTTTGCCTTCCTTTATTTTATTTTTTTCACTTCTCTCTCTTTCTTTTTTTAAAAATTTTTTATTGTTGTTCAATTACAGTTGTCCCCATGTTTCCCATACTGCTCTCCCCTGCCCACCCACCTCCCACATTTGATCCTCCTCTCCACCTCCTGTTGTCCTTGTCCATGGGTCCTTTATACATGTTCCTCGACTTGACTGTTCCCCTTCTTTCCCCCGTTATCCGCCCCTCCCCTCTGCTCACTGTCAGTTTGTTCTTAATTTCCACGTCTCTGATTCTATTTTGCTTGCTTGTTTGTTTTGTTGATTAGGTTCCCCTTATAGGTGAGATCATATGGTATTTGTCTTTGATCACCTGGATTATTTCACTTAGCATAATATTCTCTAGTCCTATCCATGCTGTCACGAAAGGTAGGAGTTTTCTTTCTGCTGCATAGTATTCCATTGTGTAAATGTACCACAGTTTCTGTTTCTGTTTCCTTGGCTATTGTAAATAACACTGCTATGAACATTGGGGTGCATAGGTTTTTTTGAATTGGTGTTTCAGGGTACTTCGGGTATAATCCCAGCATTGGAATCGCCAGGTCAAAAGGTGTTCCATTTTTAGTTTTTTGAGGAAGTTCCATACTGTTTTCCCCAGTGACTGCACAAATCTACATTCCCACCAACACTGTACCAGGGTTCACTTTTCTCCACAACCTTGCCAGCACTTCTTGTTTGTTGACTTGTTTATGATGGCCATTCTGACCGGTGTAAAGTGGTATCTCACTGTAGTTTTCATTTGCAACTCTCTGATGGCTAGTGATGTTGAGTATCCTTTCATATGTCTATTGGCCCTCTGTATGACCTTGGAGAAGTGTCTCTTCAGGTCCTTTGCCTATTTTTTAGTTGGATTGTTTGTCTTCCTGGTGTGGAGTCATGTGAGTTCTTTATATGTTTTGGAGATCAAACCCCTGTCCGAGGTATCATTGGCAAATATATGTTCCCATATGGTTGGCTCTCCCTTTTCACTTTGCCAATGTTTTCTTTAGCCATGCAGAAGCTTTTAAATTTGATGCAGTCCCATTTGTTTATTCTTTCCTTTATATCACTTGCTCTGGGGGACACATTGGTGAAAATATTGATGTGTGAGATATCTAAAATTTTCCTGCTTATGTTCTCCTCTAGGACTTTTATGGTGTCATGACTTATATTTAAGTCTTTTATCCACCTTGAGTTTATTTTTGTGTATGGTGTAAGTTGGTGGTTTTCTGTTTCTTCATCTGTAAATGGCAATAATACTAAATTGGCAGATATCAGCATAAGGTGAGCTGATATGGAGTGACTAGCAGTAACCTTGGTGAGTGACCAAACACCTGGAAAGAAATGGGGAAAAAGAAAGATCTTCCTAACTCAGAGAAATGGGAATGCATGTGAGGAATTGGTACCTTAGTAGGTTGTTAGACTAAAGAAGATATGATTTATGTCAGATGGTTGAGTTGAAATTGTTCACATATTAAAAAACTGACATGTGACTTCTGCTTCTGTCTTCTCTCTAACTCCCATCACTCTCCAGAGCTTGTCTGAACCAAAATAAACTTCTTCCTCCAATTACCTTAATAGGCTTTGGTTAGGGGTTTCGGGTCAAGAAGGAGATATAGGTAAGGATGCTTTGCCTCCTTGCACAACTACAGAAAAAAAATAAATCTAGACTACAAAACAAAAAGCACCTAGAATCATCAGAAAATTGAGCCTTGTGGAAGTCTGACAACAAAAGATTTAAAGAAACTACATTCACCCAGACAGGTAGGAGGGGTAGAGATGTGAAGAGAGGTGGAGAGGTGCAGAGGCATGGAGTCACAGAAGTGGCATGGAAAGGCAGCGGAATGAGCAGTCCCCCATTCATGTATGGAAGATAAAAATTGGGAGGATTACCTTGGGAGTGAAGGATCCCAGCCCTAAACCAGACCACCCAGCAGCCCAGAGTTCCAGTGCCAGGAAGGTAAATCCCCATAATTTATGCCTGTAAAAACCAGTGGGGATTGGGGTGATGAAAAAACTGCCAGATTATCAGGAGACTCATCTTAAAGGGCCTGCATAGACTTAGGACTTACACAGACCCATCCCCTCTAGGATTCAGCACCAGGGCAACAGCTGGAAGGGCACCAGTAGCATACAGGGAGAAGGCGAGGAGACTGGAAATAGAGCAAGTCTGAGAGACTGCTTCCTCCCAGGCAAACCTCCAGAAGCCAGGCAGTGACATCATCTTCTGTTTGAGCCCTCCCCCAACACAGAGTCACAAATTGGTGAAATGGATTGCCCTGTCCTGGCAATCACCTAAAGCTCTGCCTCACACAATTTACAGGTCCGCTCTTCTATAATAGGCCACACTACTAAGACAGGGAATCAAAGCAGCTCTAACTAACACACAGAAACAAACACAGAACACCTGACAAATCAAGGAGACAAAGAAATATGGCCCAATCAAAAGAAAAGAACAAAACTCCAAAAAAAGAATTAAATGAAATGGAGATAACTAACCTATCAGATGCAGAGTTCAAAACACTGGTTATCAGGCTGCTCAAAGAACTCATTGAGTATGGAAACAGCATAAAGAAGACCCAGGCAGAAATAAGGGTTACATTAAGTGAAATAAAGAAAAATCTACAGGGAACCAATAGTGGAGGGGATGAAACTGAATATCAAATCAGTGATGTGGGACATAAGGAAGAAAAAAGGATTCAATCAGAACAGCAAGAAGAAAAAAGAATTTTTAAAAAATAAGGATAGAATAAGAAGCTTCCGGGACATCTCCAAATGCACTAACATCTGAATCATAGGGATGTCAGAAAGAGAAGAGGAAGAGCAAGATATTGAAAACTTATTTGAAAAAATAATGAAAGAAAACTTTCCTAATTTGGTGAATGAAATAGACATATAAGTCCAGGAAGCTTGGTGAGTCCCAAACAAGTTGGACCCAAAGGGGATCACACCAAGACACATCATAATTAAAATGCCAAAAGTTAAAGATAGAGAATTATAAAAGTAGCAAGAGAAAAGCAGGGAATTACCTACAAAGGAGTTCCCAAAAAACTGTCAACTGATTTCTCAAAAGAAACTTTGCAGTCTAGAAGGGACTGGCAAGAAGTATTCAAAGTGATGAAAAGCAAGGACCTACAGCCTAGATTACTCTATCCAGCAAAATGATCACTTAGAATTGAAGGGCAGATAAAATGATTCACAGATAAGGTAAAGTTATTACCTTCATTACCATCATCACTAAGCCATTATTATATGGCATGTTAAAGGGACTTATTTAAGAAAAAGAAGAAAATCAAAGCTATTAACATTCAAATGGCAACAAATTCACAACTATCAACAACTGAATCTAAAAAAACAAACCAAGCAAACCACCAGAACAAGAACAGAATCACAGATACAGAGATGCCTTGGAGGGTTATCAGCTGGTAGGGGGAAGGGGAAGAATGAGGGAAAATGTGCAGGGATTAAGAAGCATAAATTGGTAAGTACAAAATAGACAAGGGAATGTTAAAAGTAGTATAGGAAATGTGAAGCCAAAGAACTTATATGTACAACCCTTGGACCTGAACTAAGGGCTGGGGGGATTGCTGGAGGGAATGGAAATACCAGCCAGAGGGGGAAAAGGGGGGAAAACTAGGACAACTTTAAGAGCATAATCAATAAAATATATTTAAAAAATAGGCTTGGGTTAAATTTACTTAACCAGTGACTTCACTGGAGGTCACTTTGAGGTGGTTTTGATAGGCCTATAGCTAAGCCAGCTGCCCACAACTTGTTGGTAAGAGCCATTGAAGTCTTCCTGTCCGTCTCATAAGAAATCCAGCTGCTAGGGACATAGACTGAGCCCTTCTATGAATTTACAATCTTCATCAAGAAGCTAATGGGAGAGGAAAACTATATAGTACTTTTCTTTGGCTTTTAGTCCTCTCTTACCAGAAGCTGGTAAGAGACATCGAGAGATTCCATGGTGATTCTCTGATTAGACTTTTCATTATGTCACTACACCCTTATCTTTTCCCACACAAAACCCTCTCCCAAGCCCCAGCTTCATTACTTCCTATTTAGACCCAGCCCTTTAGCTGTGCTAAACTAATTTCCCAAACATCCCATGTTGTTTCCTGCCTTTGTAACTTTGCCCATACTTTTTCTTTTTATCTGGGGCATCCTTTCCTCCCTTCCTCACCTGTCTAAATGCTACTCATCCTACATACTTGACTTAAATATTTCCTCAAAGAAGCCTCTTAGGCCTTGCTCCCCAGGAAAGGTTTGGTTTCCTCAGATATGCTCTCTCAGCACCAAAAGTATCCTCTATAACAACCCTTATAACCCGTACCACTGCTGTTGGTCATTAGTTAGGCTATAGTGTAAGACTTTTGAATAAAGACCAAAAATAATAGTGGCTTGAACAATATAGAAGTTTATGTTTTCTTTCTAGGCACCACTTGAGAGTGCCATTGGGCAGTGACTCAGGCCCCTTCTATCTTGTTGCTCTGCCATCTGTAGGGTGTTGGCCAGCATAGTACAGGCTGGCTCACAACCACACCAGAATTCCGGCCTGCCTTAATTCCAATGCCAGCCTCTTAACCACCAGGTCATACTGTCTCTATTAGTGCAGCCGAGCACTTTGTAGATTAGGGAGGAAATGTGAAAAAAGTTAGAAAATTCAAGATATATTGGAAAACACTGAGTGCCTGGTGGGAAGCAGTGGGAAAAGTTTGGGTCTTATTGTGCAGGACTTGAATGTCAAAAAATGATAATGGCTGTCATTTTTAGTGTCATTGCTTAAGAATATACTCCAAAATCACTACCTCTGAAATGGGAATCAGATCCAAATGGCTTTTGAGACTCTCCTGAATCTTTTTTTATATAATTTTGGAGAGACATAGGCAAGATATTTACAAAGGGAAAAAGAGTAGAGAAGCAAATACTCAATGCTAAAGCAGGAGCCCATGGGTCTGAGCCACCCACCTTTTGAGCTGTTTCCAAATCTGACTGATCATCAGAAATACCTTGGCACTTTAATAAACAAACACACAAACAAACAAACAACCAAACAGGATCCTGAACCCCTCCATGGCCCTTGAATCTTAAAAATAAGGCTCAGGAATTTACACACTTTTGTAAAATTCTTCCAGTGATTATGATAAAGAGCTGAATGTGGGCACCCTTGCACTTAGAGGACCTATTACCACCATGTGTTTGCTCTAACTGCAGATACAACTGGACTCCCTTTTCTTTCATGGTTGAAGCATTTTTCTCTATTTGGGCCAATGGCAGGGTGATTCTTGCTTAATGTTCTCTCTAAACTATAAGCCCTGAGTTATTGCTGTGTCCAAGAAGTTTCAGACCTTCTCCAAGCCTGCTGAGTGACAAGTCTATTCTCTAGAAACTTAAGTACAGAGCTGTTTAACCAGAAATCCAACCATTTTACATCTTGTAAAGAGTTTTGAGAAGTCATTAGACCTCAAAACTTCAAGTGGACCCCCAATAAATATTTTTTTCTTACATTTTACCATCCATATCCCATGGACCAAGCTTTCTGTCATTAGAAAATTAATATTTTATTTTATTGATTTAGAGAGAGAGAGAAATTGATTTGTTGTTCCACTTATTTTTGCATTCATTGGTTGATTCTTGAATGTGCCCTGACTGGGGTTAGAACCTGCAACCTTGAAGTATTAGGACAATGTTCTAACCAACAGAGTTACTTGGCCAGGATGTGTCTTCGAAAAATTTTCCAGGCAGAGACTGAGTCCTGTGGTGATATTAGGACATTGTTTAGTGCCTTCATGAGCCCTATGCTTTATGTACATCACTTCATTTAAAACCACTTAACAAGTTAGGGATATTAGCAGTATTAATCTTAATTTATAGGTGAAGAATTCAAGGCTCAGAAAATGAGCACAACAGACATTCAAATCTAAACCTACTTAAGCCCACATTCTGAGTTGCTAAAATACTTCTCCCCATGATGTGTGTGTAGGGGGTGATCGGGGTGGGTGGTGCAGGGGAGAGAAAGAGGATGAGGAATAGAAGTGGAGAGACAACATTTCCTTGTTGGGATCTGCTGCCTATTATCCTTTTCCACCTCTGCCCCACCTTCCCTTCCCAGGCCAGTAGCAGTCAATACAGGCACAGGTTCTGCTGCTCCAAGGAAAACTTCAGCAAAGAAAGTTGAGCTCCTTATGCAGCTACTATCTTCCCCTCTGAATCATTTCAGAGCTCAGTGGACCCACAAATATCATTTTCTATTAATCACATATATGCCAGACACAATATACAATAATGCTTAACATGTCCACTGAATTCCTTGAAGACAATTCACCAAATTTATTAGAAGTCACTTTTATTCAGGATGCCATGCAGATTCTTTTCTTTCTATATTTCTCCCTCTTCTGATTCACTGTGTGTTGTGCCTGAATTGCTTGTCTTTTCTAAGTCAATTGAGCTGAATGGGAGAAGTCCAGATATATGATTACTGCTGAGAAAATGGCAGATTTGGCTCATGAGAGTAATGATCAGGGCACTTTTTGAGGTGAAGGGCATTCTAAATATGAGGCACTCGAACCCTGGAGTTTGAGTGTGTCTCCCTAAATGCTATTATTTGCTGATGGGAGAAAAATTATACTGGATCCTCTTGGTCTGCAGCAATTAGAGTGAATTCTCCTGCAGCAGGCTGGGCCCTCCAGAGCTTTAATTGGTTCTAATGGAGAGTGGCTTAAAATTAATTCACTCTTCCACAGGCTAGTCTTTCATTTCCTGGAGAAGATTGGGAATTGTTCAGAAATGAGCCTTTAAGAGAACCCTTTCTTCTCATTCAGCCCTAGATTTACGATATATATTCCCAGAAAAAAAAGAGGCCAATGCAAGGGTGGGGTGGGAGAAGGCTCGCCATACTCATTCTGTGGCTTCAAAAACTTTTCTCTAATCTTGTTTCCCATACCTGATTGCTGAATCCAGGATAATGAGCATTAAAAAAACCAATCTCTTTATGTAGCACTCAGAGTACTGAACAACTAAAATTAATGTTAGCTATGTGCAACTGTGTGGAGATGGTGTCATGGTACAAGTTTTTGCCCTGGTCCTATAACAAACTACCTCAATTTTCACATCTGTAAAATGAGCCAGTTGGATTCACTGACCTCTGAAGTTTCTTAAATTGATTAAAGAAGAGTTTGATTAAACCCATTTCATTATTCTAAAACAGGGTTTCCCAACCTTACCACAAATAACACTTTGTGTCAGATACTTTCTCTGTGGGGGCTGTCATGTGCATAAAAAGATATTGAGAAACATCCATGGTTTCTACATACTATATGGCAGTAATATCCTCATCCACTCTGAGTTAATAACAACAAAAATCTTTTCCAGACACTCACAAATGTCTTCTATATTTAACATTATTTATTGAGTACTTACTAAGACAAAAATTAAGTGAGAATCAGTCCCTGCCCACAAGAAACTCATAGTCTACTTAGAAGAATGAACAAACAGAAAATTATAATCTAGTCTGATATATATGGGGGGGGGGAGATTTTGAAGAGGTAGGTAGAGGAAGCTCAGAAATTTTTTGGAGAAATTAATGGAACATTAAAGGATGAATAGAAATTAGCCAGGCCTTCCAGCTGAGGAAATGGACAGCATGAGAAATGGCATAATGATGAAAACAATGACCTACTCCCATAAATCCTTTTGAACTGGGGAGTGATAAGAATGAATCCCTCAAGGACAAAGAGACTTCCAATCCCAGTTATGTACTGTCTTTTTAAACATTCCATTCTGGGGAAGCAGTTCAGGACCCTTAAGATCTCCCAGCTATCATTGGGCCCGGTCCCCAGTAGAATAGTACTCTATGGAGCTCTCCAGGGTACTGAACCACATCCATCTGAACTGCCTTTAATCAGGAGCTCTCTACCTAGGGGCTTACGTAGAACACAGCTCTTTCCTGACTCTGATTTCCTGGTCAGGCTTTGACTGGTGCTGTGTATTAGGAAGAGAATAGGTTACCACCCTAAATGATTCCAATTAGAAGACAGTCAAATAAATGATAAATTATTATTATAAATTATGGTGTGTCCTTATGAATACTACACAGTGTTTGGGTGGCCTTATATATTTTTAAAATATGGATTTGGAATTTTATGTATTTTCTAAAACAACTGTAACAGCATTTATTTCTTTACTCAGAAAAATAATATTTAAATAAAATAATAATAAAGAGCTTTGAAATCAAAGGGCTGGTGCGTGAATCCTAACCCTGCCACTTAATAACTGCCTGACCTTGGGCCAGCTAATTTAACCTTCACTGGTTGTTATTTAATATAAAATAAAAAGAAATTCAATAATTCCTCAGTGTCTACCATGCTGGCCTCTTGTGGATATTCAATGAGTTCATACACATGCATCTACTACTGTATCTCTTAAATAAGAGAAATGCTCAGCAAATGCTTGTTTATTATTTCCAACCCCATAATTTTGATGCTTAGTTTTCTACTACTGCAAGGCCAAGCATGGTGTATAATAAGATAAGCATGGACTGACAATGGCCATCCCACTTCTTATTCTTGAGGACTTCATTAGAAATAAAGCTCTAAAATAAGACTAACACTAAGAACATGTTTGTTATTTCCATAATTGGCTTCTAGTACATTAGCATCTAGACTCTCACTCTCATGGCAAGATACTGAAAGACCATTCTTTTGGTATCTGAAAAGTAAATGCCTATATATGGTGTTCTCCCAACAAATACCTGAGCCAGATTTCCCTACTTTGAATTGAATATCAGAGTTGTCAGGCCCCACATCCTGTTCAGAACTTCTAATTAGTTTTTTTTTAAACTTCCCATTCATTATCATCAGCATATAGTCAAATTTTATGTCTAAGAGAAGGCTGTATTATTGAAGACATAGAATAAAACAAAAACCAAATATTTTGGAGGAAACAAAAACTGCAGGAAGAAAAATTTTCCAAATACATTTTATGACTAATATACTTTGAAAAATAAAAGAAGAACTTCCATGAAACAAGAACAGGATGGTATTTTTTTAAAATCAAGGAACATTAACAATCTCTTGAAAATGATAAGCCTGCTAGGAGAAATTAAAAAACTCTAACTGAGTAGAAAGATAATACTGAGGGAATTTCATCTTACTCTCATCCCCCCCAAAAGCAAACATACCTGAAGGAAAATAGAAGAAAACAGAACAAAAATAAGAGAGGACCATAATAATGTCAACATTAGAATAATGGTAGTTCTAAACAGAGAAAATAGGAAAGAGTAGGGAATTATCAGAAATAATGTAAGAAATTTCCCAGAGCAGATCAAAAGGACCCACCAAGTACTCGTATTAATGAATGGAAGAAACTTACAAAGGCACATATATCATTACAAAATTTCAGATCAGTGGGGACAAAGAAAAAATCTACAAGCTTTCATAGGGGGAAATATATATTTATAAACATTACACACACACACACACCAAGAATCTGGAGTCAGAATGGCTTTAGACTTTTCAACAGTAATAGGTAAAATAAGAATACAATAAAGAAATGCCCTCAAAATACTGAGGGAAAATGAACCTCCACCTGGAATTCTATAAATCAAGTACTATCAACTGTAAAAGTACAGATCAACTATAAATCAAGTACTATGGAATAAAAACATTTCTATACCTGTACAGTCTTAACAAATTTATCTCCTCATGCACCTTCTGCAGGGAATTACTGGAATATATACTTTGAGGGGGAGGGAGGGGGGAAGAGAAGAGGGGGAGAGAGAGAGAGAGATGGAAAGAGAAAGCCAAGACATTGAATACCAGAAATATGAACTCCAACACTGGAGAGGGATGAAAGAAATACCAATGATGGTCAATAGTGGTCTCAGATTGATAGCTGTGTACCAAGCATAGAGATCAACCAGCCCAGACAAAAGCAGACTACCTCAAAAGATAGGTAAGTTAAGAGTTGTCATCACCAAGACACCACTCTTTTTTTGTGGTGTGGGGAACTGAGGACAGAATTTCTGGGTGAGGCTGGCCAATATGATCTCTTCTTGACTTGCGTTAATAATTTCTAATGAAGTTGCTGCTTTTCCTGCTGTGGTCTATTTAGTGGATCAGCTGAGGGTGCTCGTTTCACCCCACAGAAGTGTTCTGCTTTGATCTACTTCAGAAGCTGAAGGCAGGCTGTGATGAAGCAGAAAATCCAGAGCAAACCATGCTCTGGACCATATTTCTTCTGGATACCCAGTGGCTGGCCCTCACTACAGCCCTACCAGATGCCCAGCTATGGTGAGCCCTATGTTTCTCAACCCATGAGTTTGTTCACCTACTTCCCCAGAAGGGACTTTTGTAAACTCTTCGGGTAACTGAAACAAGACTGGCCCAGAGACTCTGCTTAACTTATCTCTCCTAGCACTTTCATCAAACAGAAGCAACATTGCCCTTTCATTCTCAGCTGGATTTGTGCTCCTACTTAATGCACATTGTTTAGTAATACATACCTAGGTGCTAAAACTATAAAGAAAATCAAGAGAATGGTTAGCAAAAAAGTCAAGACAAGGTTACCTCTGGTGAGGAGGTTGAAGGTTTTATTTATAGAGGAGTATTTGGAGGACTTTTAAGGTCCTAGTTAATGTTCTATTTCTTAATTTTCTATGGTAAGTACATAGGTGTTAAATGTACTGTATTTTCAACTCTACATATATTTAAAATATTCTTCTATACATATAATACACTTCACAGTAAAATTTACATACCAAGCAAAGCCACCCTGTGAATTAATGAAATCATATGTTCGTATGTATTCTCTGGGCCTTGAACAGAGGGAAACATAAAAAGGGGCCATGAGGTTATCCCTCTCTCAGAGGCTTGATCAAGAGGCAGCAGGAATAACAACAAAATACCCAACCAGTTTTAGGCCAGTTTAATAAACTGATTTTACAGCACTTAGAATCCTGATATAATAACTTGGATTTCATGACAGACAGCTCTGCATAGAGAAGCAATTCCAAACCATTTTCTAAGCTGATAGTGAGAGGACAGGTGGCTGTGTGTTCTTCCCCTGCCTCTCCTGGTCCATCCTCTGCCCTGTCCACCTTGCTCTGTGCCCCAAAGTCTGGCTCCTATTAACTAGATCACCCAAGCTTCTTTCTTCTTTGGTTGTGAGCAGGGTTCTGTCAATGGGAGGCACTGTCAAGCCAGTAAAGGGCAGGAAGGAGAGAAAAGTCAAAGGCATTTCTTACTCTCTCCCTCCCTGTCTCACCTTACTGTTCCCTTGATCTCCCACATACCCCTATAAATAATCCATATTAAATTTTCTTCAGTTAAACCCTTTTGAGTGCCTATCATTTCCTGCAGGACCCTAACTGATACTTTATTTTAATATTTAGGGGTCCCTGCTCAGGGTTATATTTTCATGTTAATATAGATTTGGAGGATCAAAAAGCCCTTAGAATGCCAAATAAGTAGCTCCTTAATGGGGTGGTAATTCTGGGCAGTATTCCAGAGATGTTCTTACATCATCTCTCAAATCAGACCCTGCAGCAGGCTGTTTTTACAAGCAGCCTTGTCCAAGGGGAGATGCATATCTGAAAACATCTCCCTCCATGGGGGTGGGGGGGTGGGGGGCTGCAGCTGTGGTTTTTTGTGGGAAGTTTGTGTATTGGTTTGTTATTCAATGCATTATACTTCTGGCTGAGTATAGAAAGGCCTGGAGCATTTGCTTCTGGATTGTGGGATTTTTATCCCTTTCCAGTTCTGTCCCAGAGAAAAGGAAGACCTCCATCCAGGCAGGATGCACAGTTCTCAGCAGCATCCTTGATTGCTTTAAGAGAGCCTTTTTTTTTTTTTTCATCACAGAGCCAGATGCTACAGACTTGCAGCATCTCTCATCATCTTCCTGTTGCCCCCTCCTCTCTGAAGATCAAAGCTCACCTCAGGGGAACTTCCAGAGAGAAGAAATAGCCAGCGGAACCCCCAGGGCCAGGCAGGAAAAGCAAGTAAACAAGTGATTGACGCACTTTGTGGACATGCTGGAGGGGCCTCAGGCAGTCTGTGCTGGGGGCCAGCGTGAGCAGGGGAATCTGAGGAAACAGTCCCGGATGGGAACGGGGCCAGAAGACTGGAGCAACATCTCATTGTTCTTCAGGGTTCCCAGGGAATAAGGCAGGCTTCCAACAAAACAAACGTGTGAGGAGGTCAGGCTATTTGTGTTCATAAACACAGAAAGCAGGGAAGTGGCCAGCTGGAGGGAGGGTGTGTTTAAGTGGGATGTGCTGTGCCTTCTCTGTGCCCTAAAGGACACAAGAGGAAGACGGAGAAGCCCAGACAAAGGATGAGTGTTGGATGTTGTAAAACATGTGAGACTGAGAGGGGAGCAGACCTGGCCTCAAATCCTGAGCCCTCTCTTTCCTGGCCCTGTAACTGGGCCCTATTATTTCATTTCCCTGGGCCTTGGTTTTGTTATCTGTGAAAGGGGAATGGTAAGGTTTCCTTGAAATGGGAATGGTAGGGCTTAATGGGATAACACATGTCCAAGTGTCTGACATAGAATGTTCTCTTTAAAAAATGTTTGCTGTTGTGGTTAGAAAGATGTTTTAGCAGTGGGGGCTGGGAGCAGTGGGGAGGAGGCAGTGTGCTATGGGAAACAGCACTGGCTTGTCAAACACCTGGGTTTTTGTCAAGGTTCTGGCACAAGTTCACTGTGTGAACTTGAGCAAGTTACTCCCTATTGTTGGTGCCGAGCTTTGCCTCCTTGGAATGAGGGTGCTGAATAAGGTCTCTAGGGTTTGCTCAGTGCCAAGATGCTGGGTTTTAAAGAACTGTATCTAAGGTGACTAGGAAATTTTCTGACTTAAAGCAAAAATAGTGCACAGGCAGCCAAGTGGGGTGTTTGTTTTCATCATACTGGTCTCCTTGGGAACTTGACTCATTATAATAGTGCTCCCATTTCTCAAAACATTTTCAGATTCATTGGTTTAAAATTATCTGCAGAGCCAGTTCTTAGAGCCAAATTAGAAAATCATCTCATTGCTTTACAGCCATGTGTTTTTTCTTTTTATTTTTTCAAACAAATTTTTTAAAAAGCTCTTATTTCCTTAAGGCAAATTCAATTCCAGTTCCAGTCTGTCACTAACAGAGGGTTGTAATTTTCTCCCTTTGGCCTTGGTTTCCTCCCCTGGAAAATGGGGACAATAATATCCATCCTGTGGTATGGCCATTGATGAGCTAAGTACTAGGACAGCAACATCAGGCAGGATGCATGGCTCAGGGTAGGCAGCAAAATACATTAACACAGCTGTTAGGTAGGATAGATAGCAAACCAAGAGGGGTTGGGGAGGAGGGATACCTCCTTGAAATCCTTTGTATCATTTCCACTATCTGGGAAGGAAACCCTTTGAAACTGTGCTTTCATCCCCTGGGAAATGGCCCATTGTGCCTGAAGGAAGAAGCCCATTAACACCTCTGGTTATTCATGCCCCAGTCCTGGAAAGCTAGCACCACCTTTGTCTGTCAATCAATAGGTAACTTCTTCCTCCCGCATCTGGCCAACTATGCAAGTGTGCAGAACAAAGACTCTCTTGCTCTTGCTACCCCTGCCCTTGCCACCCTTGTTCTTGCCTTTCTCCGCCCCCAACCAAGGCCTGTTCTCTTCCATGACAACATATCACCAACAAACCTCGCTTGCACGATAATAACGATAATAGACTCGCTGGTCTGTAATTCTTTACTGCATTAGTGAGAAGACTCAAGTTTCTGGGGGTTTCTCCCATAACACATCCTGATTAACCCACTTTCCACTAAATAAATTCACAGTCCACTAACCTATCAGGTTCTGTATTGGAAAAAACTAAGTCTTTCTCCTCTGTGTTTTTTCTTCTTGTACACAGAACCTATCACTTATGACAGGTTTGCCTACTACTTCTGGTCACCAAATATGTGGGGTTTCCCCCCACCTAAGCAATTATCTGTGACACCAGCTGGGTGTCCTATAATTTAACTCAATTCTGACACTGTCTACCTGGACATAGTGTCATATTTCACAGATTTAAGTGTTTGGTCCCATGAGACTGTCCCTAACTTCAGGTGTCAATTGCAAGTAGTAGGTCTCCAGATTACCCACAATTTCTGCCCAACTGCTACAGGTCTGAGGTCCCTGTGACCCCCCTCCTTAGGTTTAATTAATTTTCCAGAACAGCTCACAGTACTCAGGGAAATACTTACGTCTACCAGTTCATTAAAGGATATGATAAAGGATACAGGTGAGCAGCTAGACGAAGAAATGCATAAGGCAAGGTGTGGGATGGACCTGAGCACAGGAGTATCTGTCCTGGGGAACTTGAGTGGGTCACCCTCCTGGTATTCGGATGTGGTCATCTACTTGGAAGTTCTCCAAACCCCATACTACTGGGATTTTATGGAGGCTTCCTCACATAGTCATGATCAATTATAACTCCACTTATTCTCTTCTCCCCTCTCTAGAGAAATGGGGGAGGAGTGGTGTGGAAGGGGCTGACATTTTCAAGCTTCTAATCACAGCTTTGTCTTTCTAATGCCCCCCCCCCTACAATTAGGAGTCTACCCAGTGTCACCTCATTAGAACAAAAGATTCTCCCAGTGCTCTTATCACTTAGGAATTTCCAAGGATTTTAGGAGCCCTGTGTCTGGTGTTACCAGACAGGGACCTGGCCTTGAGTGGGTCAGCCAAGAGCCAGCTGTAGTGGATGGATTCTTAACTTCATGTAGGAAAGATTCCACAACATGAGTCCAGGTGACTATGAGGATACATTTATTAAAGCTGGGAACGGTGAAACAAGGAAGGGCTTAGCATAGAAGAAGCAACAGGAGAGGCTAGGTTGGGCTGCCTTAGCTCACTGGGAAGTCAGAGAAAATGGGACTTTGGGGACAGATTCAGATCAGCCTGGGACAAGCTGCCAACTGCCCATTGCCTTAGAGTTTAGGAGTCTCGTGCCTGTGGGGAAAGTGGGGAGGAAGGGAAAGGGAATGGCTGGGGCTGCTCCCCAGAGGGAGAGTGCAAGCCCTGGGTCCTTTGTCTTGAGGCTTTCCCCTCTCTCTCCCTCTCTCACTCTTAATCTCTATCTCTGGCAGGAATCTAAGGGGAGGTCTCAGGGGAGGATTTCAACAGAATATTCAGCAGTCCTCCAGGTGTGCCTTTTCAGGTCATGGTCCACACTGATTGGTCAGTGAGGGCAGGGGGTCTTTAGTCATTGCAGCTTGTTCTGGCATCACCCACCTGGTTGTGTTGCTTTTCTGGGCCTGGAGCTGAAACACAACTGAGTCCTACATGTTATCTTCAAGGTTACCCTAGGGGTGAGGTCCTTGTTTTCCCACTATCCCCCCAACCCAGGCATTTGGGGCCTACTGCTCTGGAGACCATCTGTACCTGACTGTGAATTGCTCTGCCATTGTGTTCATCTATTTGTCTCATTCTCTCTGTTCTAAGCTCCTAATCAGGTCATTTCTGATGACCAGCCCCCATCAGGAGCCCACCCAGAGTCACATCATTAAAACCAAAGATCCTTCCAGTGCTCTTATCACTTAGGAATTTCCAAAGATTTTAGGAGCCCTGTGTCAGGGACTAGGGACAAGGCCAAATATATATTTATTATAAATCACAATATCACAGGCTCCAAATGATTTTCTTCCATTTCCAAAAATTAAATATACTTTCGGAAGTAAAAATTTCCATAAACTACCATAAAGGATATTCAAAGGGCTGGACTCAGACAGTAAATATTTCTGTTCAGATTATACACTACATTTATACATATGTGCATGTATGTATGTGTGTGTATTTGGTATTTAGTAAAATCCCCACCCCAGTGAGACCAGAAGATAGACCCGAAGCCAACGCTGTGACACTGAACCAGGACCTGAGCTCAGACAGCCAGGGCTCAGGATGGCACCCAGAGGCAGGGAAATCCTGAGGGCTAGGATGCACTGTGGATCCAGCCAGGCCTGGCCTCCAGGCTCAGGGAAGACCACTCTGACTGGGTAACCTCTGTCAATCACATTATTCTTTGAAGTCTTAGCTGATTCACCAGGAAAATGAGAAAGATAAATAGTCTCATAAAGTTGTTATGAAGATCATAAGTGCTAGTTTTACGAACAAGCAAAGAAAGGCACGAGTGAGTGGGAACATTAGTTATACATAAGCGTCACAGGTGGGCACAGGTAACCAGGTTCTTGGTGATCGCGGACAAAAAATTGAACCGAACACACAGAGTTTATAGCAGAAAGCAAGGAAAAGCAGATTTGTTAAGCCACACAGAACATGGGAACAGGCCAACTCTGAGCAGAGTGGAGCAGAGAAGAAAGGAGAAGAGCCTAACAGCAGAAACAGCAGCAGCAAGCAGCAGGGGCAGCTGGGGCAGCTGGGGCAGCTGGGGCAGGGCAAAAAAAAGGGCGGAACTCAGGGGCTAGAGGACTTTTATTCCTTAGGGTGGGCCTTCCTTTCCTTGATTGGCTACTGGGAAGAGGGTCCCACAATGCTAATTCATTATAATGAAGTAGGGGTCAGGCAGCATCTTCTGCGCAGGGGCAGTCCTGATTCACTAGGATTCAATGCTTCTCCAGATGCAGAAACTACCAGACTTAGGACAGGGTCTCCGCCCTTTATCCATGTTTTTTATCTCCTGGGGCACCTCTGGAGTTTCCTCCTTCCTGACTATCTCCTGCCTCATAAGCATAAGGCATGGACATGCTTGCACCACGTCCCATGTGGCAGGGAAAGATGGGGAGGAAAAGGCAGACAAGTGGTCTAACTCTGTTTCAGCCTCTAGGAAGAAAAGGGCTCTCTTCAGTGTTGTGCCCCTCCTGTGTGGAAGCATGCTGTCTTTTTTTTTTTGCTCCCTATCTTTCTCTTTTTCAGCCACTGGTCTCTGCAGTCCATTCAGCACTGACGCTGCCAGGCAAGTTTCAAACACATTTATGAAATGCCTTCTCCTGAGGTGGCCTGATTGGTTTATCAGGCCTGGTCCTAGAACACTTCCTTACAATGAGCAGTGACATTCACGAAGTAGAAGGGAAACATTTTTCTTCCTGACTCTTCTCTCTCTGTCTCTAATGAAGCTGTCATTATAGTCTTTCAGAGGTGGATGCTGCTGGTCAAAGATATGTCAAACTTCCCACAGGAAAACACTGTAAATGTCAGAAGCCTGATAGTTCTGTGCAAAGTGCACAAAATCACCTGCTTGAAAGTTGTAAGTCATGTTGTTTTTTTTGTTATTGTTGTTCTGCAGCCAGACTGGCTTCACAGGCATGCGACCTGCTCAGTCACAGAGTCCTGTGCCCAAGAAGGGCCCTGCTGTTGGTTTTATCGTCTGCATTTAAAACAAGCATTGCACAACTTGGAGAGCAGTAAAATTATGCTAATAACTCAAAACTTTAATTTTTCTTTATTTAGAAAAAATTTGAATAGCAAATAAAAAACACCATGACCGGTTGGAACTGACAAAGAATGGAAAAAACTCTCTATGTACTTAACAGCACTATTTTTTCCTGCTTTTGGAACAAGGAATCCTGCATTTTTATTTTGCATCAGGCCCTGCAAATTAGGTAACCAGCTCTGTTTGCAGTAGTATAAAACATGGCAGATGTTTCTATCATTAGGATAGAAAATAAAAATAAACACAAATTACCAGGCCTTTGGAGTAACTCACCTAATGACGACTACTTTAGTCAAGACTTCTTTTCCCAATTTGTGGTTTACTCACTGTGTGTGCATATTTATTCCTGCCTACACTAAAAAACTGCTGCTGGACACACAAATTTCTCTCCATCTTAGTTTTTGGTATTTTGCCTGGGGTTGGATATAGAATGCTTTTTTAGGTAATGCAATTATATTTATCTATGAATATTGTATGAAAAAAAACTCTTCTTCCTCTCTGGCCATCTTTCAATGGTTCTATCTCTTCATCTGATAGTATATTAAAGGCTCTGAGAAGTCCTGCAGCAAAAACAGACAAAAACATCCCTATTTTGCTTTGATTAATCCAGAATTTTCAAAATTTGTTATTTTCCAAACTGGAGTTGATCTCCTTCTTTGGTTTAACACCTCTGATTATCCTTGGAGTCAACAGTGTAGCACAGTTTTATAAACCTAGCTTTGGGTTCAGATATGAATCATGCTTCCACCAGGGTCCTGGGGGAAGTC
Source organism: Pteronotus mesoamericanus (assembly GCF_021234165.1). Lineage (NCBI taxonomy): Eukaryota > Metazoa > Chordata > Mammalia > Chiroptera > Mormoopidae > Pteronotus > Pteronotus mesoamericanus. The sequence continues at coordinate 9,068,826 of NW_026555085.1, forward strand.
TCTTAGTCTTTATAAACCTCAGTTTTCTCATAAGTAAAATGGGATTAATAATCCTATCTCATAAAATTATGAGGATTAAATAAAAACATATGTGAAATGTATACAGTAGGCACTTAATAATAGTAGAAATTATTTTTTATTAAACATCTTCAAAAAACGTTTCCTCTCCGTAAGCCATTCCTGCCCTCAGCAGTCGTAGCCTATCTGCCTACGTGCTCCCTGGCCCATCTGTCTCTCTCTGTTTTTTTAACCTTCAACTTTGGGGTCATTACTAAATCAGCACCCCCCAGTCCACCAGTGTGTCTATAGTTTTCACCCAGCATGCCAGGCATTGTTGAGTGAATTTCTCTTTCATATCACTCTCCTGAAACTAGGCTGCAGTGGGGAATAGAGCATGGGTGGGTAAGAGGCCACTTTTGCTATCCCATGATGAAGGGTTTGTGGTCTTTGTCCTCATTTGGGAAATTTTATTTTTTGAAGGAGATAGGTCCTCTAAATGTGCCCAAATGTTTATAGCTGTAAATATTACAATGCAATAAAATCTTCCTGCTGAGAGACAGACCAAACACCCAGCTCTGGCTTAAGAGGCATCATGTTAATGAAAGTTTCCAGTTAGCAGAACACTTTGTTCTATACTGAGATCTTAATCCAAAGCAAGAGCACCATCAACGCAATTAGTAAAATGCCCTGTGTTGGACTGACTCTTGCTGATGCATCCTCTGTTTCTTGCATCATCGTACAGCTGTAATCATGGGGCCTTAGCCCTCTCTGACAGGTCCTTAGCCTTCTCTGAGGAAGTTCCAGGGAACCTTCCTGGACCTGGTGAGTAGAATAGAAACCATTCAGCCATTCAGTAGAACCTTCAGGAAGCAGAAGGGAGCACAACATGAAGCCACATTTAGCAGTCAGGATTCAGCATGGGAGACAGAAATCACTCTAGGTATTTCAGGCCAAAGCAATTAGACTTAATACAAGCACTTAGGTGCTTACAGGAGGAATAGAAGACAGGGGCCACTTGAAGGCTATCGGTTCAAGGTCATACCTACACAGCTGCAGGTCTGAAGTCGTGAAACTGTGGTTGCTACTGCTGCTATCACCATGATGTGAGCCCAAGAAGCTGCTGACCAGTAACTAGAACATGGCCCCTGACAGCTACAAGCACATCTGCCCCATCTTGCTCAATTTTTTCTTCCAAATCTTGCCTAAATTTACCCCAGCCTAAACTCTCTACCAGCAAGGGAGTCTAGCAAAACAGATTTTGATACTTCTAGCCCTTAGTACAGACAGAGGGTGGGGGGAACACAGAAGAGAGTGGACCAGATTCCAGGAAACCATACCAGGCATATTTTCTAGACAAAACAAGAGTAGCTTCTATTTGTAAGTATCTATGTTTTGCCAGTTGTTACGACAGATGATTTATATACTTATCCACTTTTATTTTCAAAATAGTCCTGTGAAGAAGGTATAATAGTAGCCCCATTTTTAAAGACAAGAAAACTGAGTGTCAGTGAGATTGAAAAATTACACAAGGTCTGTGATGGTTGATTTTATGTATCAACTTGGCTACGTGATGGTACCCAGTTGTTTGGTCAAACACCAGTCTAGATGTTGCTGTGAAGGTATATATTTTTTTAAAGATGTGATTAAATCAATAGTCTTTTTAAAATTACATTTTATTGATTATGCTGTTACAGTTGTCCTGATTTTTCCCCTTTGCCCCGCTCCACCCAGTGCCCCCTACTTCTTCAGACAATCCCCCTACCATTGTTCATGTCCATGGGTCATGTGTATAAGTTCTTTGGCTACTCCATTTCCTATTCTGTACTTTACATCCTCATGGCTATACTGTAACTACTTATTTGTAGTTTTTAATCCCCTCACATCTTCACCCATTCTTCTATTCCCCCCTCCATCTGGCAGCCTTCCCGTAACTTCTTTTCTTGCTTTTAAGAGTCTCTCTTTATCTTTATCCTTTGGCATTTTAATTATGATGTGTTTTGGAGTAGGCCTCTTTGTGTCCATCTTGTCTGGGACTCTCTGTGCCTCCTGGACTTGCATGTCTGTTTCCTTTCCCATATTAGGGAAGCTTTCTTTCACTATTTTTTCAGATAGATTTCCAATTTTTTGCTCTTTCTCTCCTCCTTCTGGCATGTCTATGAGGCAAGTGTTGGACCTCTTGAAGTTGTCCCAGAGGCTGTTTATACTATCCTCACTTTTTCCTTCTCTTTTTCCTTCTTGTTGTTCGGCATGGTTATTTTTGGCTTCCCTATGCTCCAAATCATTAATTTGATTCTCAGCTTCATCCACTCTACTGTCATTTCCCTGTAAAGTGTTCCTTATTTCAATTAGTGTATCCTTCATTTCTGACTGGATCTTTTTTTATGCAGCTGAGGTCCTCACTAAGTTCCCTGAGCATCCTTATAACCAGTGTTTTGACCTCTGCATCTGATAGATTGTTTATCTCCACTTCATTTAGCTTTTTTCTGGAGTTTTGATCTGCTTTTTTATTTGGGCCATATTTCTTTGTCTCTTCATTTTGCCATCTTCCCTGTGTTTGTTTCTATGTATTAGGTAGAGCTACGTTGACTCGCTGTCTTAGAAGTGTGGCCTAAGGTATTACGTGTCCAATAGGATCCAGTAGCACAGCCTCCCCTATCACCTAAGCTGGGTACTTTAGGTGCACCCTTTATGTAGGCTAAGTACATCCTCCTCTTGTCATTGAGCCTTGGTTGCTGTTGGCAGGACAATGGGAGTGATTTACCCAGGCCAGTCAGCTGCAAGGACTGGCTATGACCACTGACCACCAACCCCTGCCTTTTGTGGAAAATAAGCTGTGCAGGGTCAGGGTGGTGGTGTCCAACATGGTCTGTATCTGTCCACTGGGTGCTCCAGCCCTGGAGTTTCCTGGGTGGTGCAGACGAAGGTCAGCCACACATCTTTGTTTTGCCCGGGGTACCCTGTCTGAACTATAAAGCAATCTGAAATGGCAGCTACTTGTGCTAGGGTTGGAGATTCCCAGGTGAAACCTAGCTGTGTCTCTATCTGGCTGCCTCTAGGGCTCACTTAAGCCTGCTATAGCTTGTTTGACAGGATTTAGGAGCCAAGACCTGCCATTCTTATGGAAAAGCAGCTTGGTTATGCCTGTAAATTGGGTGGAGCAGAGCCTCTCTGGATCTCTAAGGTGGGCCACACAGTGTTAGCCAAGTTGATGGTCTCAGATATGGCACCAGCCTACTTGGCCTTGTGGGAGGAGGGCTCAGCAAAAGGACAATGGCCTCTGCTTGCCCTGATACCAGACACTTCAGTCTTACCCAGTATACCACTGGTGCCCTTCAAGGTGCCACCCTGGAGCTGGAGCTCATAGGGAGTGAGTCTGAGTAGATAAGTCCAAGTGTGGGTACCCCAAGAAGAACTACTTCAGGCTCCAGCAGTCTCCTCTACTGACTCAATCCCTGCTGGTTTTTGTTGCCAGAAGTTGTGGGGACCTACCTTCCTGGCACCAGAATCCCTGGCTGGGGCAGGGGGTCATGGTGTGGGGCTGGGACTCCTTGTTCCCAAGATATCCCTCACAAATTTTTATCTATGTGGGTGGGAGGTCAGCCTGTTCCATCAACCCCCTCCTACCATGCCCCTCCTACCAGTCTGGATGGATGTGACTTCTTTAATTTCATAGTTGTCAGACTTCCCTTCAACTCGATTTTGTAGTTGTTAGACTGTAACAGGACACAGCCAGGGCCCCCCTCAAAGGGGATTGTAATGAAGTCCAGAAATTGGGGTGTCCAAGAAAATATAGAATATTCTCACCTCCCCCCTCCAGGTGGGCTGCGGTTGGGGGATGGGAGACAGGGAGCAGGGCCACTGAGAGTCATTTTGCATATCAATAACAAGAGGATAGCTTCATACTTCATATGCAAACATGGTTATTTTCCATATCAACAAGGCTAACCAGTAAGGTTTGCAAAACTTTAACCCAGGAGGAAACTGGGAAGCAGTCCCCAAGTGACAGCATCTCAAAAAAGTCAGAGAGATGGGGTCACAGGGGAAGATTTATGCAGGTGTTTAAAACCCAGGAGTGGCAGCCATGCTGGAGGTTTTTTGATCACAGGGCTTAGGAAGTAGGATGTAACTGGGCAGGGGAGAAAGGGCCTGCAAGAGAGACAATGGGACACAGACTCTGGGGAACATTGTGAAGACCACGCAGGAAGGAAAGGGGAGAAAGGACTCTTGCTAGTGGGCCATTAGAAGGTGCTACGTGGTTTTAGATTAAGAACTGGTGATTGCAGCAACACAGGTAGTGGTGCTGGGAACTGCGAGAGGCCTGCCTAGCAAAGCCCTGGACTTCTTTTTCTTCTGAAGGATGGTACCCATGACTGGGCAGTTGGGGCGGGGTGGGGGAGATGGGAAGGACTATGTGTGTTGGTGGGTGTTTTAAAGGGATTTTGAGATTTTAACAGTGACATTTAGCCATTAATCAAAACTTGCATAACTTTTAAATAAGTAGTTCCTTTCCTTTTCACCAAACTCTGCCATTGAGAGCCATAATTTTTTTTCTCCTGGATTGAAAACTTTACAGAAAATGTTTGAAAGTTGCTTATTCTATTTAAAACAGGCTCCCACAATGTACCAAGTATGAGTATTTGGACTAGAAAGTCCTTGAGAGTGTTTGCCACAGAAACCCACTTAGTACAAAAAAATCTCGTCACCAACTGGTCTTGCATAGCTCTCATGTTTCACTGGTGTTGTCTTCAAATATGGACATTGAGGATTGACAGTGGACTTTTTTAAATATGCACTTTGATACTCGAGAACCATAATTTTTAAGGGCAGTGGGCAAAGGACCGAGAACCAAGGGATGCTGGGGAAGGGGTGGTGGCATTGTTCCAGTAATAGCATCTGGGGCTCCCCCTACAATGATTCCATTATTCGGTAACAAGACTTCTATTCAACTCAGTCTCTGACGTTCCTGAGTGATTGTTGTTCTGTATTTTAATTGTAATTTTGATCTCGTGCAAAGAGGCAAGCCAGGTCTGCCTGCATTGCCATCTTGACTGGAAGCCCCCCTAAATATATAGCCTTTGATCAAAGCTGATTACTGTCTATAATGTGGTTGAGCCTTATCCAATCAGTTGAAGGCCTAAGAGAAAAGACTAGTAAGTCTGTTTCCTCAACCACCCAACAGGAAGATTCTGCCTGCAGATTGCCTTCAGGCTCAAGAGTGCAGCATCAATTCTTTCCATAATTTTCAGCCTGCTGAACTACCTTGAAGATTTTGGACTTGCCAACCCCCACAATCACATGAGCTGATTCCTTAAAATTTCTCGATAAATAAATAGATAGATAGATAGATAGAGATAGATATAGACTGAGGAAATATATAGTTGGTAGGTAAATAAATAGATAAGTAGTACTTTATAACTCTCTATCGTCATCCTATTGGTTCTCTTTTTCTGGAGAGCCCTGATGAATACAAAGTCCAAAAAGTAGTAAATGTTATGGCTGGGTTTCAAACTCAGGTTTCTCCAACACAAAAGCCCACAGTCTTGGAAGACAGACTTCAGATAGCCTCATGTTCTTAGACTTTCATCAGCTCTATCCATGCTTGAGGAGGCTCTAGACTCAATAGGGGAAAGATGTTCATGTATTCTAAAACATCTGGTAGAGAGGAAGCAAAGAATTTACCTTAATATTTAGATCCAAGTTATTAGGGGGATTGCTGTATCAGTTTGATAGTCATTCTTCAAATATTTATTGACTTCCTATTAGAAATAAGAGACTGTGTCAGACTTAGTGGAGATGCAAAAAATATACTCAAAACAACTGCAGCAATTGCTTGGCCCCTGATTTCCAGTTTGAAGATGATAGCTCCAAGTTGATGTTTTCCTGTTCCTCTGGGAATCATCTAAAAGAAATAAGGAGAGCAAAAAACAAAAATTTAAATTCTATCTTTGTTAAAACTATAAGAAAGTCAAAAGTGTCAAAAGATGTAGACATAGATCAGGAGCAAGGGAAGGAAGAGGAGAGAATGTGGGGGCTGCAAACCTCGGAGTTTGCAAAGTACACTTGTCCAAGGTGATGATACACCTTAGGTGTTAAAACCTAAGTCCTTTATTTGTAAGAGTAAAATTGAGTGCCCAGACCAGGAACCAGAGCTTTCCTGGATCTAGTTTGGTCCTGAGGAAGGAAAGAGAAGGGGTAGAAATCACACAGTCACACCATGTGATTAAGAAAATACCAGTGTGAGAATGTGGAGAGAAAGGTTTCACTTTAGTAAAAGGCCTGGGTTTTAAGGGAAATTCCTGCTGGTTTGGAACCTATCTTCCTGCATGAGCTCCTGCAAGTATCAGATGAAGGAAAAACACCCCTCACTCAAAGTTTATTCATCAAAAGTCTACACAACAATGACTTCTACATCTGAACAGGTAGAATACAGGAACTTATATTTCCCTTCATCCTAAATAAGAAGAAGGAGGAGGAGGAAGGGGAGGATGGGGAGGAGGGGGAAGAGAAAACTAAAAAGCAGATAAAATATATGAAGCAATGATGCTCAAAACATTGGATGTCACCAATGACATTCAGTGATCCCTGGGAGATGGGAAACAAATGAGGCAAGCCCTACAATTGTCCCAGGGTACAGCACAGAGAAGGGAAAAACCAGTGAGAGCCTGGTGATCTCTCAGTTCAGTAGAAGGAGCTAGAAGACCTGAAGATTAAGGGTCTTACCAGGCAGGGGCCTGGCCCTGAGCGGGTCTGCCTAGGGACAGCTGCAGTGTGTGGGTTCTTGACTTTGCGTGGGAAAGATTTCACAACATGAGTCCAGGTGACTATGAGGATCAATTTATTAAAATTGGAGACAGTGAAACAAGGAAAGGCTTAGCATAGAAGAAGCAACAGGAGAGCCTAGGCTTGGCTGCTTTGGCTCACTGAGATGTCAGAGCAAAGGGGCCTTTGGGGACAGGATCAGGGTATTAGCCTTGGAGAAGCTGCCAGCTGCCCATTGCTTTGCAGGGGTGTATAACCTACTTCATGCAGCCCAGGATAACCATGAAGGTGGCCCAACACAAAATTATAAATTTACTTAAAATCTTTTTTTTTTTGCTCATCAGTTTTCATTAGTGTTTGTGTATTTAATGTGTGACCCAGAGATGCCAAAATATTGGACACCCCTGCTTAGAGTTTAAGAGATGTATGCTTATAGGGAAAGAAGAGGGAGGGAGAAGAAGGAAAAGGAAAATGTTTCAGAGTTGCTCCCTGGAGAGAGGGCATTATCTGGGTCACTTGTCTTGAGGCTTTTATCTCTTTCTTGCAGGCAGGAATCTTAGGTCAGGTCTCAGGGGAGGGTTTCAGCAGACTATGCATCAGTTCTCCAGGTGGGCCCTTTCAGGATCATGGTCTCCACTGATTGGTCAGTGAGAGCAGGGGGTCTTTAGTCACAGCAGCTGGTTCTGGCATCACCTACCTGGTTTTCTGCTTTTCTGGCCCTGAAGCTGAAATGCTACTAAGCCCTACATGTTTATCTCCAGGGAGGTTACCCTGGGGGTGAGGTCCTTCTTTCCCCAGTTTTGCCCCCTTGCCAGGCACTCAGGACCTTCTGCTCTGGTGACCACTTGCATCTGGCTGTAAATTGCTTGGCTATTGTGTTCACCTGTCTTTGTTTCCCTATTCCACTTGCCAAGGAATTTTCCTAGCATCTTATTATCTTGTCTCAAGGGGACTGGAGTTGTCAGGGAATAATATAGAGAGAACAGAGGGAAGGGGAGGGACAAGGAAAGTTCCAGATAACTCCAGAGTTCTGCAGAGGGCCCTCTTGAGACAACTGAATTCTATTAATAATAAATGCATGCATGTGAGGAAACAATCTTAAGAGGGAGTGGGGGGTAGGGGGAGGGAGAGAATCACCTGGAGATGATTTTTCAGATGAAAAATTCCCACGTTAAGATCAGGAACAAGGCAAGGATGTCTGCTCTTACCACTTCTACTGATTCATGAAATGACACGGATGACTCAATAAATGTACTGAGTAAAAAGAGTATATTCTGCATGATACCATTTATATAAAATTTTAGACAATACAAACTAAAGAGAGAGAAAGCAGATCAGTGGTTCATGGAAATGGGGAAGGGGTGGGAAAGGATAAAGGGAGGGATTATAAAGCACCCAGGAAACTTTTTGGGATGATGTATGGGTTCACTGAGTGTGGCAATGGTTTCACAGGTGTATATATATGTTAAAAGTTATTTATCAAATTGTACACTAAATACATGTATTTTTTTGTTTAGTTATACCTCAATAAAATATACAATAATACTTCAAAAAACAATGAAGAGGACAAAAAAAACGCTGATGAAATGCAATACACACACACACACACACACACAAATGGTAGCCTGAAGTAAACATCAGAGATTATGTAATAGAACAAATATTTAAAGATACAATTTATTGAAACTTTTTAGAGAACAAGGAAGGCATGAATATAGCTATTGAAAAGGGATAACTGATTCCAGAAAAAGTTAACAAGGATTCTCATCACCAAAACACATCCTAGCAAAATTACGGGGATAAAGATCCTTTTGGGCAGTTAGGTAGAAAGAACAGGAGAAATGACCTTCTGACTTCAGACTCCTCTAAGTCAACTCTCTGAGCTAGAAGACAGTGGAACAAGTCCTAAAATTTCTTCAAGGACAGAAAGCATGACCTAAAATTTTTATACCAAGTTTTTATTTTAGAAATAGAAACTTCAACATTTTTAGGCATGCAAGAATTTAGGAAAGATTGTTCTTGGAACTCTTTCTGAAGAAACTATTGGAAGATCAACTTCAACCCAAATGACACTCAGAGTGGAAGATAACAACAAGGAATTACGTGAGGCACATTGCAGTTTTCTGTTAGACTGAAAATGACTGAAAAGAATTTAAATATGCTGGAAGAGTCTGGGAACTTACTTGTGCCAGAGCTTGGAAGCATCAGTGTTTCAGAATATGACCAAGAAATAAGCTCAGGAAAGCGACTATGTCTGACAGCAGTGGCGAAGAAGAATTCCTGAATTGGTATACTGAGATCTACTGACGACTCTGCCTAAGAAATTTCAGCCAGACTGGATTTTTATAATGTTCCCTGGGTATGGAATTTTTCATCCTTCCTGACAGTGGTGTGCTTGCCTGTTCCTTTGGGGACAAGGGATGCTTCTTTCCATGAAGAGAGAAAAATACCAAGTGATTGAATAATAGATTGCTCAGTGGTTTGAAATGATCTTAGCAAAATTTTTAAAAGTGATTGAGAAGTTGTCAGATTCATTTTGGGACAAATAAGAAAATTTTAATTGGGTTGTATTTTTAAATTTTGGTATTATTATTAATTTTTCTGAGATGTTCTTATTTATTGGAGAATTATGCTGAAATATTTAGGGATGGAGTGTCACATCTGTGATTTGCTTCCAAATTATTCAGCAAAAATGTATATATCACAAAGAGAAAGAGAATATGGCAAAGTGTTAATAATTAGTGAATCTTGATGAGGAGTATAAGGGATATTCATTATAATAATCTCTCGATTTTTCTGTAGGTGCAAAATTTCCAAAATAAAAGGTTATCCAATTAAGAACAGAATATCAAAGCAGCAAAAAAATATTTTTTTAGAGAAATTAAGACACCCAAAAACATGTAGCTCAGGAAGTATCTGGATTTAAAAATATAATTAGATGACTTGAAGAAATAACTTAAATGCACAGGAAATGTGCTTGCTATCTGGGGAGCTTAGAAAGAGGAGGATATAAGAAATTCATTAGAAACCTGGAACTCTATAGAAAGGTTACACATTTTTATTGGTAATTTTATAAAACTTTCAGAGGAGGACAGAATCCCTAATAAAGATAATGTAAATAAAGAGAAGATATACCTGTGTAGTATGAAGTGCAAGAGAAGAAAATTTTAGCCTTAAATTGTTGAAGATTGTAATGAATGAAATATTGAGCTCTGTAAATAAATCGAATCCTATCAGAAATCTGAGAAAGTTCTAGAAGAAGCTCTATTACACAGAAAGGACAAAACTCTCATTTTGAATAATCGTGCTGGTCTGCTAAAACACCTGATGATCAGGGGAAGAAGATAAAAAGTTAGGGAAAACAGAAGAATGGTTGAAAAATGTAGTCCATTTCCAATCCAAACTGAGTGATGAGGTGTCAGCAAGCAACAAGCTGGAAGCACAAAGAACTTAGACGCTGACCCTGGGACACAGCATTCCATCAGCACTCACCTGGGAAATGGATGCACAGCCTTGCAGCCAGGTTCTTACTGACCTGGATGTGCAGAGAAGCATGGCTCTGCAGGAGGATGAATGGAAACGGGGAGAGAGAGTGCCCTCAGTTGCCGAGGAAGTAAAATCTGATAGCAGAGACTTTAAGAACAGGAAGAATTATAAGAGTAGAGGGAGGGGCGATAAGATGTAATAAAACCTAAATTGCTCATTTTGATCAGAAAGTCTGTAAAAACAGGTACATTGTTGATGCTGCAGAAAGAACTCGTTTTGGAGAAAAGAGGCAAGCTACCAGCTGGGGACAGAAACTAATGCAAGTAAAACCAAGACACTAATGCTTACAGTGACTATATCTCTGAAAAGACCTGATATCAAATCCCACTACAGAGAGGGCTTCTGAGCTCAGACTGCCCTCTGGCCCACCTGCCAGAACTGAAGGTGTTGTCTACTCAGAGCCAATTATATAATTTGCTGGGTACAGTGCAATATAAAAATTTGTCCCTTGGACAAAAAGCAGGAAATATGTCATTAAAAATACTAAAATACATAGTTCTTTTCTTTCTTCTGCAATGTCTGACTTCACATGGTGTTTTCTATTTATTATTTAATGTCAATTTAAGAAAAATTAAGTTTTCTCATTATTAGCATGCATTTTACCACTCATCTTTATATTATGCTATGGAATTTTAAAATGTAAATATACAAGCATTTAAATATAAGACCATTTATCTTGTATGCATAATCACTGAAATTACACAATCCTCATTTTCTGGTTTATATGTATATATGTTACAGTAGACAGAGCACTGGGAGTCTTTCTCATTGGCCAAGATGGCGCAAGGGGAGGTTCTTACATTGAGAGAGCCAAAAGCCAGATATATTAATGGACAAGACCCAAAGAGTCTTGGACAAGAGTGCTAAAGACCAGAAATATAAATGAACAGGTCCTGAGTGTGCCAGAAAACTAGAAAGATGAATGGACAGGGCCCAAGAGCACCAAAAGCTAGAAAGATGAATGGACATGAGTAGTGAGATAATTGGATAGAAAAAAGAGTCCTCCCCTCCCTATCCCTATAAGAACTGCAGACTTAAGCAGGAGAGGGTGGTAGTCTTTGTTCACCATTCTCCCAGGTTATGTGGCACCTGAATAAAACTCTTTCTTTTTGTGTAAGCACCTGTCTCATGAATTTGGCTTTCATTGAGGCAGGCAGCCAAACTTGCATTTTCAGTTACATATATGTATTTACTACTTACCAGAATAGTGGAAATGCTACATAAAACTAACTAAACTTTAAATTTTGCGTCCTGATTCCTGTACATTCTACCAAGACTCTCTACCTGTGGCTTACTGAAGAGTAAGGAAGGACTAAGGGAAAGGAACTATTGAGTAACCCTATCTTCTCCTTTCCTTCTATGGCATCAACGTCAGTGTAAGAGGTTGGTAAATACATAAAAGTAGCACAAGTGAAAAGGAACTTGATAGAGTTCCTTGGTCATTCATGTGTTGTAGAATGCCTCTGCCTTTCTTCTGCTTTGGAAGCCAGTTTTGGTTCTAAGGGAAAGTGTGACCTCTCTGGGCTGTCAGCAGCCTGGCTTACTCAGCCACAAACATAACACACTGCTTACCTTATACCTTGTCTCACTCAGCTCTCACGCATTTTTGGTCCACTGGAATTCTGTGCTCAGGTTCAAAGAGAACTTTTTTAGGAATTTCAAGAAGGCAACCACAGAACATTAAGCCAAGCATGCGGCTGTCTGAGCATCAGGCCCTGTGCTATGGCAAGCCCACAAAACTAGCCCTGACTCTGTCTCCCAAATCATGCTCTGGTTTCCTGAGTGAATCCTTTTCTATGTTAAGTCTCGATCTAGAAGGGAATTTTTGACTTCCAATAGGCCTCTATCCAGTTCTAGAAGCCTCTCGCCTTCAGCCATGATGGGTGACATAGTTGGTGCTGTCCAAAGAGTGCCAGTGTGATCTCACCAATAAGAGGATGCCACCTCCCTGGGTGACTGGACCTAAGTTGTTGCCACTTCAGGGGCCTCCACCCATTTTCCTTCTTGGATTCTTACTGGAAATGCTCTTCCAGAACAAGAGAAGATTCCCTGGGCTTTCACCAGGAATAAAGGTTCTTCAAGTAATTCACAGATATGTTTCCTCTACATCTTTAGTCTCTTGACAATTCTCATCCAAGGAGTGGCTTCCACATTTCAGAATCCATATGTACTGCCTCATGCGCACACCTGCCTCTTGGTGTCACACACAGGACAAACCAGAGCCTTCTTTTGGACTTCAGCTTGAGTCACTGAATGGAACTTTGGGAACATTTTATATGCTTTAAAAGTGTTGACTTTGGACTTCTGGCCAAGATGGAGGTGTAGGTAGATACACCTTGCCTCCTCACACAACCAAAAGAAGGACAACAACAAATTTAAAAAATAAAAAACAACCAGAACTGCCAGAAAATTGAACTGTATGGAAGTCCAACAACCAAGGAGTTACATAATAAACATCCATCCAGATTGGTAGGAGGTGCAGAGATGGGCAGCTGGAGCAGAGAGGATATGGGGCAAGGTAGCAGCTGGAGGATCAAGTGTGCCAGGCAGCAGCTGGTGAACTGGGTGGTCCCACATTTGTGTGTGGATAAACCAGGAGGAACTACTGGAGAGTGAGACAGATCTTGTAACCCAGGGTTCTAGTGCAGGAAAAGAAAGCCTCAAAACCTCTGGAGGTAAAAACCTGTGGAAATTGCAGCAGCATGAGAAACTCCACCTCACAGGAGAGTTCACTGGGGAGACCCATAGGGTTTCAGTACATATACAAATCCACCTACTTGGGAATCAGCACCAGAAGAGCCCAATTTGCTCGTAGGTAGTGGGAGAAGTGACTGAAAGCAGGGCAAGAGTTGAGCAAGTGGCATTGTTCTCTTTCTGAACCCTCCCCAACATAGTATCACAACGCAGCGACCTGAGTTGCCCCACCCTGGTGAATACATAAGGCCCCACCCCTTACAACTTAACAGGAGTGCCAAGACAAAGAAATATGGCTCAAATGAAAGAACAGATCAAAACTTCAGAAAAAAGAGAAATCAAGATGTCGGAGGAGGGAATGGAAGTTTCACTGACCTCCTCCCAGGACCAATCTGGAATTACAACTAAATTGTGGAGAAATCACCTGGAACAAAAAAATTGACAATAGCGAGAGAGGAGCCTTATAACCTCAAACAAACAGAAGAATTGGCTTTAGCACAACTTGACTGGTAAGGAGTGTGCTAGAGACTTGAGAAGGCAGTCAAGGCACCCACAAGTTGCAGGGCCTGAGGGATATTGAAACGGCCAGTTGGGTTGGATCCCCTTGAGAAGAATGGGGTCTGAACCATAAGCAGGAATCTCCAGCCTACAGCCACAGAGCCCAAAAAGTACATAGAAAACAACCAGCTGCAAAAAGCAACAGAGTTGCTCTCTGCCAGAGACAGGTGGCTGGAGACACAAGGAGCTTTTCAAAGGGCCAATGCATAAATTTTTATTTGCAACCACTTACCCTGGTCTCCAGCAAGGTGGGGGCAGAGTGGGTTAGAGATGCTTGAGGAGAGACTGGGGAAGGAGGCTTTGGGGAGAGAACTGAGAGAGGGAGTAGCCAGCAGGATACCAGTGCTGACTCCTTCCCCATATGGCAGCAGCCACCTTGCTCAGGCATATCACTCCCCCCTGAGCAGCAACAGTGTGAGAAGACACAATAGCCCCATTCCCAGGAGAGACTCAGCCCTGGCCCAGTGGTGCTAAAGTCTGACTGCTGAGTACAGAGTGGCAGCCACAGATAGATCCCTGGCTAAAAAGGGCACAGAGTGGTCTAGAGACACTTGGGGAGAGAATAAAGACAGAGGCTTTGGGTAGAGAATGGAGAGAGTAACCAGCAGGATCCTGGTGATGAATCCCCGCCCCCCCCACAATGTGGCAGCAGTCATATGACTCAGGCAGACCATTCCCCTGAGTGGCTGCAGCATGAGAGCACACAATAACCCCACCCCCAGGAGGGACTCTGCCTCATCTTGTGGTGTCTAAGCCCACCTGATGAGTGCAGAGTAACTAGACTAACAGCTGAAGGAGACAGCCACAGACAGTAGGTTCCTGGATGTCTCGAACAGACTGCCTAAGGTCAGACAGGGATGACATCTCATGTCACCAAAGGCAGATCCAGAAAGAAAAAACAGTGTCTCCTACCATAGAAGTTCACGCCACAAAGTCAGGTAATCAAGACAGATCAACCTAAGAAGCAGAAGCAAAAAAGAAGAATCTCACAAATAATGGGAAGACAAAGAAACACCCCCCAGTCGAAAGGGAAGGCGGAATCCCCACAAAGAGAACTAAATGAAAGAGAGGCAAGTAAAATATCAGATACTGAGTTCAAAATAGCGGTCCTAAGGAAGCTCAGTGAGCTCAGAGAGAAAAACTGCAGGGTAATTATGAGGCACTTAATGCAAACTACATCAGCTTGAAAAAGGACATAGAAACTATCAATAAGAGACAAGAGGAAATGAAAAATATAATTTCAAAACTGAAGAACACAGTAGAAAGACTCAAAAGCAGGCTAGCTGAAGCAGAGGAGTGAATCAGTGAGCTGTAGGATAAGGTAGAAGAAAGCTCCCAGAAAGACCAAGAAAATGAAAAAAGACTCAAAAAGAATGAAGAGGTGTTCAGGGAAATGCAGGACACCCTGAAACGTAATCATATCCATATAATAAGGTTACCAGAAGGAGAAGAAGAGCAAGGGATAGAGAACAAGTTTGAAAAAATAATGATGGAAAACTTCCCTAATTGGAAGAGAGAAAAATTCACACAAGTCCAGGAAGCACAGAGGGTCCCATTCAAGAGGAAATCAGTGAGGCCCACTCTAAGACACATCATCATTAAAATGGCAGATATCAAAGACAAAGAGAGAATCCTAAAGGCAGCAAGGGAGAAATGGGTAGTAACACACAAGGGGGCCCTGATACAGCTAGCAGCTGACTTCTCAACAGAAACACTACAAGCCAGAATGGAATGAAAAGAAATATTCCAAGCCATGAAAAGCAAAGGCCTGCAACCAAGACTGCTCTAACCAAACAAGGCTCTTAATGAAAATGGAAGGTGAAATAAGGAGTTTCCCAGACAAAAGAAGTCTAAAAGAATACACCTCCACCAAACCAGCATTGTAAAATATGCTAAAAGGACTGCTTTAAGAAGATGAAGAAAAAGTTTATGAATACCCAGTTCCTTTCCCAGTCACCAATACTTGATATTACCAATACTTTTAATACTTATTAATCTGATTGTGACAATGATGTTATTTTAATTGTTCCTTTATTATTTGTTGAAACTAAACCTGGTTTTGTATGTTTCTTGCCTATTTCTATTATTTTTAAAAGCTTTAAGTGAAATTTTGGTACTCTTTATACATTTTTTGACTAAATATTTGTAGAATTTCCCCTAAAAAAAGCTATTGACTATTTTTTAAATGTGTTGCAAATGCTTTCCTATTCTATTACTTGTCCTTTGACTTTTATTTATATGTATATTACTGTATAGTCTTAAATGTTTAATATAGCCATATTGTTAATATTATACTTTATAGCTTCTGTGTTTGAATGTTTTACTTCAGGGTAAGAAAATATTATTTTGTATTTTCTCCTAAAACTCCTTAGATTTTACATATTGATTTTTATATTTTTGTAGAATGTGTGAAATAGGGCTCTATGTTTGTATTATTTCAAGTTAAAGTGGTCAATGCACCTTATTTGTTGAATAAGTCTTATTTTCCCCATTGATTTGAAATATCAATTTAATCATATATTACATTGTTAGATATATACATTTGTTTCTAGAATACTAATTTTATTTCATTGATCTTCTTGATTACCTGATTTATTTCTATGCTGGTGTCATGTTTTAATTGCTGAGACTTTATAATGGATTTAAATTTTTAAATATTTTATAATGGATTTAGACATTTAATAAAGTAAATAAAATCAATCTGCATTTAAAAAAAGAAAGAAAGAAGGAACTCCTACCTCTTATGACAACATAGATGGAACTGGAGAATATTATGCTAAGTGAAATAAGCCAGTTGGTGAAAAACAAATACCATATGATCTCACCTATAAGTGGACTCTATTAAAAAAAAAACAACTAATGAATAAAATAAAACATAAGCATGGAAACATGGAGCAGACTGAAAGTGACCAGAGGGGATAGGGAAAGAGGACAATGGTGGAAAGAAGAAGAAGGGACTAGACAAAGAACATGTATGAATGACCCAAGGAATGGACAACAGAGTGGGAATTGACTGTGGGAGTAGGGGGTGGGGGTGGGATGGGTGGAGGGGAGCAAAGGGGGAAAAATTGAGACAATTGTAATAGAATAAACAAGATTTAAAAAAATAAAAAATAAAAACAAAAATAAACAAGCAGAACATTTTGACAGTTGCTAGATGAGAGGAAGGTTGGAGAGGAGTGAAAAAGGTGAAGGGATTAAGAAATACAAATTGTTAGTTACAGAATACTCATGGGGGTGTAAAGTGCAGCATAGGAAACATATCAATAATATTATAATAACTACGTATGGTGTCAGATGGCTTCAGATTTATCAGAGTGATCCCTTTGTAAGTTATATAAATATCTAATCACAGGGTTGTACACCTGAAACAAATGTAATATTGTATGTCAACTGTAATGAAAAAATTAAATAATGAATTTAAAAAGAAAGAATACTCCAGAGAAGATACAACTAAGTGATGACAAGATAGCCAACCTATCAGATACAGAGTTCAAAACACTGGTAATCAGGATGCTCACAGAAATGGCAGAGTATGGTTGCAAAACAGAGGAAAAAGTGAAGACTATGAAACGTGAAATAAAGAAAAACATGCGAACTGACAGCGAAGGGAAGAAAACTGGGACTCAGATCAACGATTTGAAGCAGAAGGAAGATAAAAACATTCAACCAAAACAGAATGAAGAAACAAGAATTTAAAAATATGAGGAGAGGCTTAGGAACCTCCAGGACAATAATAAATGTTCTAACATACAAATCATAGAGGTGCCAGAAGGAGAAAAGAAAGAGTAAGAAATTGAAAACTTATTTGAATAAATAATTAAGGAGAACTTCCCCATTCTTGCCAAGGAAATAGACTTCCAGGAAGTCCAGGGAACTCAGAGAGTCCCAAAGAAGCTGGACTCAAGGAGGAACATGCTCAGGTACATCATAATTACATTACCCAAGATTAAAGATAAGGAGAGAATCTTAAAAGCAGCAAGAGCAAAGGAGACAGTTACCTACAAAGAAATTCCCATGAGACTATCAGTTGATTTCTCAAAAGAAACCTTACAGGCAAGAAGGAGCTGGGAAGGAGTATTCAAAGTCATGAAAGACAAGGATCTACATCCAAGATTACTCTCTCCAGCAAAGCTATCATTTGGAATGCAAGGGCAGATAAAGTGCTTCCCAGAGAAGGTAAAGTTAGGAGTTCATCATCACCAAGCCCTTATTATATTAAATGTTAAAGGGACTTATCTAAGAAAAAAAAGAAGATCAAAACTATGAACAGTAAAATGACAACAAACTCACAACTATCAGCAACTGAACCTAAAAAAACAAAAACTAAAACAAACTAAGCAAACAACTAGAACAGGAAAAGAATCACAGAAATGGAGATCACATGGAGTGTTATCAGGGCGAAGGGCGTTGGGGGAGATTAGGGGGAAAGGGTGCAGCGAATAAGACTCAAAATTGGTAGGTACAAAATAAACAGGGGGAGGTTAAGAATAGTATAGGAAATAGAGAAGCCAAAGAACTTATATGCACAGCCCATGGACATGAACTAAGGGAGGGGGAATGCTAGTGGAAGGGGTCATGCAGGCCAGAGGGGAATAAAGGGGAGAAAAAAAACTGGGACAAGTGTAATAGCATAATCAATAAAATATACTTTTAAAAAAAATTTTAAATAAATAAACAAAAATAAATGTATCTGCAAAAAAGAAGTGTTTACTTTGAATATCAGACTTGTGCTTACCATTTGAAAAGTTCTTTTCTTTTCCTTTTTGCCTATGCCTGACCAAGTAAGCCAATCCTGAATTTTTTAGGTTGGGGAAAAAATTGGACTTATTCAAATCAAGATCACCTCTTATCTTGACTTACATATCTATTCTGGCTTTAGATACCATAATTTGGGTAATGATAAGTGTTCTTAAATGTTATGAAAATATATTTTTAAATACCTTTTTCTTTTCCAAATTCCAAAAAGCTGGTCCCATCCTAATGGTCGGAGGTGACTCCATTGGTGCATCCAGTAATATCCCCAAACGTTTTTCTACGGCTCACCGTGTACTTGCTCTTGGAGTTGGTACCAACAGTTAAAAAGCACAGCTGCTCTCTCTCCTCCGGGAATTGAAGGTTGAACCACAGCCACAGCCAAGCCTCACACATCTAACAAGTTTGAGCCTCAGTTCCTCTAAAAGTGCCCGGATCCTGGTCCACCTCTCACAATGAAATCACCCATCTCTGAGCTCCCCTGGCTCTTTCATTTTCCCATCTGATTACTCTCTGCTTACCATGGAACTATTGAATCTTTTTTCCAGAAAATTACGTTTATTTAGAGTGTTTAGCCCAGAGATTTTCAAAATATTTCCAGAGACCCTGACAGCAGAATCCTGACACCAGAGGATGGGGATCAGGGGACTATTAAAAGTCCAAGCTCCAGCCCTCTGCAGACACTGGAAAACAGAATCTCTGAAATTCTCAGGCATCTACAGCTTTAACAAGTTCTCTGGAGAATCCTTATATGAATGGAAGTTTAAAAGCCACTAACTGACCTGTTCCTAAGATAGTTTAAACTAACAGTGGGGGAATGGCGGAGGGCTACAATGGTGTAAACATTTTCATTTTGGGTAAGAGCTAATAAGCTTAGTAATCAATGTATGTAAAAAGCTATTGTTTCAGGAACTGAAGATGTAACCCACCTTGACTCCAGCAGAACATAAGCTGTTCCACCTTTGTGCCTCAAAAAATCAAGATGGTATCTGAGTCATTGTACTCCAGGGTGAGATGACCACGGCCCAGGGTGAAAATGCTGTAGTTTTTTTAATCCAATTAACTTTTCCCTGAATTTCAAACCCCTTACCTACTTTGTTCTCCTTATAAAAAGGGCCATTTTTAAATGGAATTTAAGACAGTCTGTTAGAGTACAAACCTGCCATCTTCTCAGGTTGCCGGCCATCTGAAAAAAGCGCCCATAGAGATTCAATCCCTGTCTCTGCTTATTGGGTCTGAGTGGCAGCACAAACACTGGCATTTCTGGTTTCAGTCCCACAACCGATTGTACAGCTGAGGAAAGTGAGGCCCTGGGGCCAACTAAGTCAGAAGCAGCAGAATGGGGATTACAAGTTAGGTCTTTTCCTAGCTTTTCTTAAATCCCTATACTAGGATGCCTAGTTTCTCTAGTTTCTTAATATACATCTTGATCCTCAATCACCTTGTAAACTCCTAAATGACAAGGACCACATGAATCAAACTGAGTATCCAGCACAGTGCTGGATGTGATGGAATGAATTGTTCTTTCAGCAAGTAGACCAATGACTGACTGAATGAATGATGACTCCCTATAGTGAGGCTTTGAAAAAGCTTTCCAGCTCATTTAAAGTTTACTGTTAGGTATCTCTATTTCTAGACATTGCAAATGCTCTTTGACAGAGGGCTGGGCCTAACAGATAAAAGAAATCAGGCAGGTGAAAGAAGGGGGTTCTGAAGGAGCAAAGAGTCCCAGCCTGCCTGCTCAGGTACTGGGGATGGGGACCCCAGAAGAATCCCTTTCCCAGCAGAGCCATCTCTCACTGCCTCAGCACGCCACCACCATCCTGCTCAAATGCTTGGCTATGGCTTTATGACCTCCCCAGGCACCCAAGGTCAATTTGATCCAATATTTATAATTATCTGTTGCCTCCCATTTGGACTCCAGGCGCTGTGATTGTGAAAACACCTAACATCTCTTGTGGGGTCAGGGGCTGTGAGAGAGAAGTTCATTAGTCTTTATAGCCATGGTAATATTTCATATGGAGGTTGTGGGTGGATCAGTCCACGCACTCGCCAGTCTCTCTGCACTGCATGGCTGGCTGCGGGCTGATCGTATGATTGATTGAATCTATAATGACATGACTGCTCTCTGTAGTGAGACATGTAAATACCTTGACTTTCAGATGGGAGGGAAAGGATCTTTCAAAGGCAGATATCAGTCCTCAGAGATCATGAGAGCATAATTTGCTGAAAAAGGTCTCACTAGGTGGCATCTCTTTCCTGCAAGGGCTAACCCCATCTATCCCCCTGGGTGTCCATATTCTTATGATGGCTGGTTAGATGGATGGATGGATGGATGGATGAGTGGAATCACTTCATTTAAATTTGACAAGTATTAGAGAGTCCAAAGTGAAAAGGCTCCAACAAATTTTTGAATCCAACACACTCATTACACAGAAGAGGAAACTGAGAGAGAGAAGGTCCTGAGTATTAAGGACAAAACTGGGGTTTCTAGACTTCTAATTGGATATCTAGGATATTAATATGCCCTTGTTCTAGTAAATGGCAACTATATACTAAGAAGGGATGCTTCTACCCCATAAGGGGCTTTCTTGCAAAAAAAAAAAAGAAAAAGCAGTCTTTCCTCCCAGTGGACACAGGCTAGCTCCAGGGTACATGGCTATGAAGGCAAATTGGCAGCTGAATTTCAGTCCCTGTCGACTCCTTGGCCAGGCACCCTTGTACAATGCACAGCCTTTGTGTTCTCACTAGGAGCTCTGGCTAGGGAAGTGAGGACAGGGCCTGAGCCTCTTTTACCTCTGTATATCCCACCTCACCGAGAGCTGTGCTTATCCTAGCACTGGGGGAAGAGAAATGCTTACCAAAGGAAAGGAAGAGATGGGGAACCTCAGAAGTGAAACTTTATGAAGGAACAGAACAAGTAAAACCCAGACAGCCGATTGCTAGGTCTGGCACAGGAAAATAAAGCAAAGTGAAATAGAGCCCAATTAGTTTGCTCAAACAATATTAAACTCCAGAAGAAAATGGAAAGGTAATCCTGCTGACATTATTGCTGGCTGTGGAGAGGGGCCAGGCAATTATATTAGGGAAAACAGATAAGTTTGTGAGTTGCCAAATAAAGAAGCAATCACAGAGATAAAAGTACGTGCTTTTTCCAAACGAAAAACATAACCAAATCATTTATCAGCTTCCTATACAGAGCTCAGGCACCTGATCTGGGGACAAATAAGGGGGTTGTTTTTGAGATGATATTATCTTGAATAGCCTGATTCCTTTGCCTTGAGCTAATTTGGATTAATCTGTTGCCCCAGAGAGCTATAAAATCCTTTCTTCCATAAAGGAAGGACAGATGGTCACTTCTTTGCATTTGAATTCCTTCCTTGCTCCCCAAGGTAATAAAGGGGAGGGGCTTGCGGGAAGGGTGTTGTCTAGAGCAGAGAGGCAAAGAAAAGGGAGAGAGATCAAAGCTTCCATTATGTTCAGAAGTTCAATGATGTCTTCTGTTCCTCTCTCTCATTTAATTAAACAACAAGTCCCTTCTTTTGAGGTCAGCCTGGCCTGTCACCCCAAAGCAGAGATTTTATAATCTTTTTAGAGTCACGGGACCCTTTGAAAATCTAGTCAGAGGATATGAACCTCCTCAGAGGAGATGCCCATCTGCATATGCTCACACACTTTGACAAACAATTTCAAAGCATTCATGCATCCCCTGAGCCCAGCCTTGGATCCTGAGTTAAAAACACCTGATTTAGAGCCTGGCATGGGAGAGGGCCCTAGATGCTTAAATGATAGCACCTAACCCTGACCATTTTCCATTTTAATAGGTTTGAAGGTGTCGACCTTATTGGAAGGAGCTGTTTGGAAATGGCCATTCTTAGAAGCATTAGTGACTCTGCCAGCTGAGACACTGGGGAAAAGGGGAGGAACTGGTAGAAACTTCAAGAAGTTAGGTCTTCATGGAAGTTTAGCCTGTAATTTATCAATGCTGTCAGAAGGTGGCAGTGCTGCAGTGTTAAGGGGCACTTTAAGTGGTATCAGGAACTGTAGTGCCACGCAAGCTGGGGCCTGGGAGAGGATCTGTAAGCCTTGGCTGGAGCACTGGTAATGTGGAGGCAAGCAAGACCTGATATTAACTCCAAGGGCCCCTGGGGGAAATCAGACTTAGAAGTAAATTGAATTCCTTGAAGCATGCTTTGTTTCTCCCTCAAGCTCTGTTAATTTAATACCAGATAACCAGCTCAAGGCTGGGAAAGAAATTTACAAATTTCCTGGACCCTAAACCAGATCCCACCTGGCACCATAATGTTTGCTCAACTCGGACCCGAAGTAGTTCAGTGCGTTTCTGCCATTGTCATCTTTAAACAATGTCTATTCTCTGTAAGCTTAAACTGCTGATGTAATTAGATTACCTATACATTCCTACTATCTATTCCCTGCTTGTAACCCTCTCAATAAAAGCCATTGAGCACAGGTGCTTGGAGCATTCTCCTTTAGAGAGAACCGCCTTCCCCTTTCCTTGACAGGCAAAGAGTGTCTGGAACGACTCATTCTTTCATCCGAGGTGAACCAGGGGACTTCACAGGCCATAGTCCCCCATATCTGGCGTCTGAACAGGGACCTGAATTTGGGACCTGTAGCAGCCCAGAAGTTATGAGCCCACACCACAGACGGCATGCCTAGAACAATTGGATTTCTTGTGTGCACTTATGCTGCAGGTCAGAGACAGCGGCACCATGTGTCAAAAATAGAGGGACGGGAATTTTCTTTAAGGCTGTCTTTTGCAGTTTCATCTAGCAGTTCAATTTGAATCCAAACACTCTTTGCAGGATCTTTCTTTCTCTTCCTTGAGAGATTGCTGCACTCCGCGGGCACAGGTCAAGCATTTAAAAGCCACAAGGGCGCTGGCCACAACAAAGACTCCCGTGAAAGGATAAGCTGGACGTGGACCAGGACAGAACACTAGATTTCCTGCCAGCTGCAAGCAAAAGTCCATGCAACGAGAGGCACGTTGTAAAAACACTCACAGCCCCACCCCCAGGGCACATTTCCCACCTAGGTTTTAGTCCCCAGAAGGGGAGAAAGCAATCATCTAACCTAACGTAGAAAGTGCTGGTTTTTCCAGGCCTATTTTCTCTCTTCTCCCTCCACTTTCAAAAGTAATTAGGAGGTCTCCAGCAATTAAATAATTAAGTAGTCAGAATTTGAATGAGTGCTCTGGTCTCCGAAGATAAGAGATGCATCCTCTCCCTGGCCTGGGACCACGGGACCACAGGACCACAGGACCACAGGACCACAGGTGTTCCTATGTGAGTAGGAGTCTTGCAGAGGTGTCGAGGATCATTTCCTAAGACATGCAGGGGCCTCACAGGAAACTCCAATCATGATAAAGTCACTTTTGGCTCATCTGGGGACGTGTGATATAAGGGTTGGTCACCCAGCACTCTGAGCCCCCCTGGATGTTCTAGACAATCAGGGGAGAAAGCGAGACACATAAGAAAGCTGGGGGTAACCAAGGGGTGACACCCTTGGGAGCCTTTTCTCACAAGCAGCACACTTTAACCCAGCACACTTATCTCATTTCCTAACAATTAGTCAGAAGAGGCTTATAGGATTAAATAAAGTGGAGCAGAGTCAAGAGAAGGCAGAACTGGAAAACAAAAACAAAAGCCTCCCAGCCACAAAAATGTGCTTGGGACTCTCTAAGGAGGAGCAGGTCTATTTCTGACTGCTCCAACAGCTTCTTAAAACTCCAAAATGTCAGGTTAAAGAACAAAATCTGGTTAACTTACTGTAGACAGTGAAAGACTATTGTCCATGGTTCCCTGACAAGGGATTCCCAAGATACTGAAGAATGGGAAAAAGTAGGAGAGAAATGAAAGTGGTTTCAGGAGATTGGAATTAACATTGGTCACCAGAATCTTCTTACTTGGAGCTTAATAAGAACTGCATTAGTTCCTTTACATATTAAAGCAACCCAGTTAGATGCAATGGAGGACTTGTCTGACCCCAGTGACAGCCTGAAGGAATAGCCGTCTGATATTCCTGAAAAGGATGAGGAGGATGAAGGGGAAACACCATCTCCCAAATCGCCTCCCCCATCTTGCCCATCAGCACCATGTTGGGACTTGATTTAAAAGACTCTTCGGTCGATCGCCCATCTTCAGGTAACATTATAGATCGCACCACCCCCACCCTGCAGCATAGTCTAAAGGAAGCTGCGAAGGGGGGAGATTGGGGAGCTTTAGCTGCTTTCCTTATTGTCAAGCAGAAAGGCAACTCTATGCATGAGCCTTTACCTTTTGCAATCTTTAAAGATCTTAGGAAAAGTATTAAAGACAATGGACTTCAGTCACCCTATACTTTCGGACTTATCTCAGCCATTATTGAAGGCTATCAATTAGCCTCTTGTGATTGGATTGCATTAGCACGGGTTGTCCTCACATTTGCCCAGTACCACCTGTGGTATGGAGAATATATGGACCATTGTCGCTGTTACACAGTTGAAAAATATAAGGAACAATATCCATCCTATCTCACTTAATAGGTTGTTAGGTGCTGGCCCATTTGAGGTCCCGCAAGAATAGGCGAAACTAGATCTGCAAGTTTTTTCTCAATGTGCTCAGATTGCCTTCTGGTCACTTAAGAAGTTGCCAGAGGCAAGGACTAAGCCACTAGCTCCTTTATTAACATTCTCCAGGAAGCCACAGAGTCATACATAAATTTTATAGATTGGTTGCAGGAGGTTTCCAGAGACAGGTAGAAAGCCAAGAAGCTGCAGAAACCCTTTTACTACAGCTTGCTTATGAAAATGCTAAAGATGATTGTAAGGTGGCACTTGGCACAATTAAACTATGGCCACTAACATCAGGCAGTATCTTAAAACCTGTCAGAATGTTGGCACTGAGTGCGATCGTGCCTCCTTACTTGATGCAGCCATTAAAGGAGGAATTAAGGAAATGAAGGAAAGGAAGGAGAAAGAAGGAATTAAGAAGGTGAAGGATTGTGAAGGAGAAGGATAAGAAGGAATAAAGGAAAAAGATATATGCCATATCCATGTGTGGCATGGGAAGGAAGAACTTTGGAAGCAGAAAATGAATAAAAGAAAAGTAAGCATATAATTCTTTGGAACACTGTAAAATTCTAGACCTAGGAGCTACTAGGTCCTGAGAACAATAGGGTAATTAACTTGCTAATTCAAACAGCAGGGTGCCTGCTTTTCCAACGTTGTAAAAAAGGGGGGGGGAAAGTAACTTTTAAATTCAGGCGTTTTTTAGCTGTGTCTGAGGCCTGGGCCTGTACCCTCAGCCTACTTCCAAGACTGATAATGGCCCCGGTTACACGGCAGGGTCAACTCAAGCGTTTTTACGCAGATGGGAAATTCAGCACACGACAGGAATTCCTGATAATCCTCCTGGTCAAGCAATTATAGAGCGAGCTCATCATACCTGTAAGTCTCTCCTTAACAAACAAACAAAAAAAGGGAGTCAGGAGTCCTCCCCTACAAATTTACTAATTATAGCCATGTATGCCTATAATTTTCTTAATTGTGATGACTCACTTACTACTCCAATAGAGAACTATTTCCGCCGGAGTAAGCTCAATGAGGGGCTCCGCCCCTTGGTATTGTATCGGGACCCCCTGGGAAACGGAAACTGGGAGGGACCGGTAGAATTGCTAACCTGGGGGAGAGGGTATGCTTGTGTTTCAGTCTCAACAGGACCATTGTGGCCACCTGCGAAAAGAGTGAAGCCCTACCATGGACCTCCCATCTCGACCAGTCTGAATAAATCTGGCGGAAACACATCTAATCAGCCGTAACATGGCTGGGAGAACGCCAGGATGCCCTTATCACCCACCAGCAGCTCACAGTGATCCCGGTTCTCCAAGCTGTGTGTCGCCCCACTGCAATGGAATTCCAGTCAACACTATTGGGCGGAAATGCAACACTGCCTTTGAGGGGCCTTCTCATGCGATCTGAAGGGCCAGATTGACCAGCTCCAGCTTGGGCTGCGTCAACAACTCCAGGATATCAAGAGACTTACTAAGCAGGAAGTTTTTCAAACCCTTCATGATAATTTGCAATGGTTCAATCCTAAGACTTGGTTTGAGGGTCTAAACCTCTGCTTATGGGTTATGGGCGCTGCAGGATGCTTATTGATCATTATTGTTTTCTGTGCTTTGTGATGAATTTGCAAGGTGTTTCTCAGTGATAGAGTGAGGGACAAACAAGTAGCCAGTTTTGTCAGACTTACCTCCATGTCGGCCATAACAAACAAAAACGGGGGAGATGTAGGGGGCTGCTTTGAGTGGTATGGGGAAGTATAGTCCCGGGGAAGCTGGGGCCTGGGAGAGGATCTATAAGCCTTGGTTGGAACACTGGTAATGTGGAGGCAGGCAAGACCTGATAATAACTCCGAGGTCCCCCGGGGGAAATCAGACTTAGAAGTAAATTACACTCTTTGAAGCACGCTTTTTTTCTCCCTCAAGCCCTGTTAATCTTATCCCAGATAACCAGCTCAAGGCTGGAAAAGAAATTTACAAAATCCTTGGACCCTGACTCAAATCCCACCTGGTGCCATAATGTTTGTTCATCTTGGACCCAAGCAATTTGGTGTGTTTCTGCCATTGTCATCTTTAAACAACATCTATTCTCTATAAACTTAAGCTACTGATGTAATTAGATTACCTGTACCTCCCTGCTACCTATCCCCTGCTTGTAACCCTCTCAATAAAAGCCATTGAGTACAGGGACTTGGGGCATTCTCCTTCAGAGAGAATCACCTTCCCTTTTCCTTGAAAGGCAAACAGTGTCTGAAACAATTCATTCTTTCACCCGCAGGGAACCGGGAGACTTCGCAGGACAGAGTCCTCCATACTGCAGTCCTATGGCTCTTCCTCTAAGTAAGCCTGCCTGTACATGTTTTGGATTCTAAAGTCAAACCAGTACTGTTCCATTCAACTTTTTAAATAAATCAAGAACAATACAGAGACCCAAATACTTGTCTACCAAGTGCCTACCGCTGGTCTAGGTATTGGGGGTGCAAAGATAAAGAAGATACATCAGCATCTTTATATTCCATTCTTTATTTCCTGTAGCAATAATTAGTCATTTGTGGGACTATATTTTCATTCCTAAAACTCTTTCAGCCATTTCCCTCTTGGAGTCAGGCAGTGGGCATCTATATGGCTTTCCTTTTAATCTTATAATGTGTGCATAAGTTAGGCCTGGTATTTTGTCTCCCTGAATCTCATAATGTGTGTGTAAGCTGTGCCTGGTATTTTGTCCCCCTGATATTTCATCTTCCTGGTGATATTGTTTCTTTTCTCTGAATAATCAAAACAAGAATTCTTTATGAAACAAGCTAACAAAAAAAGAAGTTTTACTAATCATGAAGGAGTTCACTAAACTCTCCTCATAAACTGAGGTGGATTTCCTAGGTGCCTCCTGCCCACCCTACCTTTAAGGCACGTGTGCATGTACATGCACGCAGCCCCATTCTTTAGGCTGTTAGAAGGTAGGTCCGCTTCTGTGAGGAAGTTAAATTTGGCTTAGACTTTGAAGAAAACTCTCTGATCATCTCTAAAAGCATTTGTCTTCTCTTCTCTGAATTTCAAAGTCTTTAATATCTGGCATTTAGTACAAAGTACTTAGCATTTCAGCTACTTGTGTACGTATCCGGTTTGGCAGAACAGGGATGTGTTCCTACCTGCTGGGGCATCTTCAGTAAAATGTTCAATAATTAACATTAGTTCACTAAACTAATCAGCAGGAGGTGAAAAGAGAAGAGTTGTGAGGGGTGGGCGGCAGGGGTGGTGGACATCCTGAGCAAAAGGAGTAGCAAGTGCAAGCACACTCAAGTAGGAAGCTCTTAGGCCATCACAGGAGAAGGGGACTCCTCCCAGTGTGACCAGGGAGGAGGTGTATCTACACTAAAGGAAGAGAGAAGACTGGGAAGTGGGAAGCAGTTGAACTGAAGGGACCTTGAATGCCAGCCCAAAGAATCTGGACTTGCTTCAGTAAGCAAAGGGGAGCCAGTAAAGGGTTCCAAGTAAAGAAGATACAGAAAGGGCACTAAGCAGGGATCAGTAGAAACCCAGACCACCCATTCAGGAGTGAGATCATAACACAGCTGAACCTCTTCTGCAACACCCTTGACAGTGACAATGAAGGGTGGACACCAGTGAGCTAGTTAATAGAAGAATAAATGAAGAGAACCTGGTGGCTACATGTGAAGTGGTCACAGAGTGACCTGGGACATGTAGGGAGATTAGTGCTGGACTTGGGGCCAAGACTCATATTCAAAGGAGTATCAAATGTAAACTTTTGATGGTATCTCCAAATGAATTTAAATATGTAATTACAAAGACACACACAAACAAGACTCTTTGTAGATATAGAGAAGCTGATTCCAAAAATTATATGGAAAGGTAAAGAAACTTGAAGAGCCAAAACAATTTTTGAAATAGAAAATTAAAATTGAAGGATTTGCCCTGCATGATTTTAGGACATACCATAAATTATAGTAATTAAGACAATGTGATATTGGAGAAGGAATAGACATATAGCTCAATTGAGCAAAACAGACACCTGATTTTATGATCACCTAATTTTTTGACAAAGATATTTATGCAATTTAGTGAGATGTTTTCAACAAATGGTGCTGGAACAATCGGATGTCAATATACAGTCATAATTGTTGGCTTCAGAACTCACCAAACCCTGTACTCATCACATTTTGGTGAGAAAAAAATGTATTATTAGTCGCTAGAACTTGTATGAGTCATGCTGCCACCCCCTGCAAGAGAAAACGCTTCATCACTGGTCACTTGAAAAATTCGTTTGGTACTTGTTGGTTTTGGCACTTGTTACAAGTTCTGGAATGAACTAAGGACAAGTACTGAGGTCCTGAAGTGCTGTATTTTTAAAAAAAACGAACCTCAACCTGTATCTTACTCCATATACAAAAATTAACCTGAAATGGATTGTTGAACTAAATGTAAAATGTAAAGCGATAAAACTCTTATGAGAACAACATCAGAGAAAATCTTTGTGCCCTTGAGTTTAGATATGTCACTACAAGTATGATATATAAAAGAAAAAAAGATAAACTTAACTGCATCAAAATTTAAAACTTCTGTTTTCCTAAGGAGACAATGAAGAGAATGAAAATTCAAGGCATAGAACAGGAGAAAATATTTGCCAATCATGTCTGGCAAAGAACTTGTCTTTACAATATAGGAAGAACCCTCAAAACTCAACAGTGAGAAAACAAGCAACATGATAAAAAAAAATAGACAACCAGTTTGAGCATATTTCACCAGAAAAGATAAACAGATGGCAAATACACATATGAAAAGATGCTCAACGTTCTTAGTCATTAAGGAAATACAAAATTAAAACCACAATGACATGTCATTATATATGTATTAGAATGGTCAGAATTTTAAAAAACAGATAATACCAAGTGCTGGCAAGGACGTGGGATGCCTGGCACTCTCCTGCATTGCTGGCAGGAATACCAATGGCATAGAGACTGTGGAAAATGGTTTGTCAGTTTCTTGTAGTTATGCACACACTACACAACCTAGCAATCCTACTCCTAGATTTTTACTCTAGAGAAAGAAAACTTACGTTCATACAAAAAAACTGTCCATAAATGTTTATATAGCACAATTTATAATCACCCAAAGTGGAAATAATCCAAATGTTTTCCAACTGATAAGTGGACAAAGAAACTGTGATACATTCATACAATGAAATACAATTCCTCAGCCCTGGCCGGTGTGGCTCAGTGGATTGAGTGCCAACCTGTGAACCAAAGGGTCGCCCGTTCAGTTCCCTATCAGGGCACATGCCTGGATTGTGCGCCAGGTCCCCAGTAGGGGGAGCTCGAGAGGCAACCATACATTGATGTTTCTCTCCCTCTCTTTCTCCTTCCCCCTCCCTAAGAAGAAATAAAGTCTTAAAAAAAAAACAAAACTATTTCTCAATAAAAAAGAATGAACTATCAGCACACGTAACAACTTGGATAGCTCTCAAAGGCATTATGCTAAATGAAAGGAGTCAGTCTTGAAAGATTACATGATTTCATTTATATGGCCTTCTGAGAAAGGCGATAGGGACATACAGTAAGCCAAGTTATGCCCCCTTCCCAAAAGATATCTATATGTTCTAATCCCTGGAACCTGTGAATGTTAACTCATCTAGCAAAAAAAGATTTTGCAGAAGTGGTTAAGGATCTTGAGATGGGGTGATGATCCTGGGTTATCCAAGTGGGCCCTAAATTCTGTAAGAGGCAAAAGGCAGATAGGAGTTTCATGCAGAGGAAAAGGCCATATGAAGATGGAGCAGAGAGAGATTGACAAAGCTGTCCTTGAGGACTGAATGAATACGGCCACATCCAAGGAATGCTGGCAGCCTTCAGACAGAACCTTGATGACGCAAGGAGCAATTTCCTCCCCAGAGCCTCCACGAGGAGGCATGTGGTCCTGC
This sequence comes from Pteronotus mesoamericanus, assembly GCF_021234165.1. Classification (NCBI taxonomy): domain Eukaryota; kingdom Metazoa; phylum Chordata; class Mammalia; order Chiroptera; family Mormoopidae; genus Pteronotus; species Pteronotus mesoamericanus. The sequence continues at coordinate 9,099,631 of NW_026555085.1, forward strand.
CAACACCTCAATTTCCGCCCAGTGATACCGATTTTAGACTCCTGGCCTCCAGAACTGTGAGAAAACAAACTTCTGTTGTTTTAAGTCACTAAGTTTGTGGTGATTTGTTATAGCAGCCACAGGAAACTAATACAGAACAGAAAACAGATCAAAGTTTCCAGAGGTTAGCATTGTTAAAATTATTCTGTATCCTGTTTGTGGTGATGGTTGTAAGGAACTAGGCATGTGCTAAAATCCATGAAACTGTACAGCAAAAAAAGTCAATATTACTGTATTTAACTTTAAAAAAAAAATCAATCAATAAATAGCATTTTAAAATTTAAAAAATACTCTTTGGCCTCCAAGAAAAGAGGCCCAGCCTCTCCTGCACTCTGAGGGTCGTGGGAGCAAGGCTGAGGCAAGGCCATCACAGGAAGTGGTGGGAAGAGCTGCTGGCAGGGGCTTGGGGGACCATTCACTAAGCTCGTTTTAGACACTATGAACTTGAGGAGACCTCAAGCTATGCAGGTGGAATGTGCAGCAGGCAGTTGGAAACCGTGGCTCTGAGAGGCAGGACAGTGTGTATGAGGCCAGAGCTGCGGTCGTTATGACCGCAGACTTTCAACTAAGACAAACCTGAGGGCTTATTCCAGCTGTGTGACCTTGGCAAGTTACTTAGCCTCTCTGAATCCCAGTTTTCTCTGGGAAGTTGGGATAATGTTGACACTTAGGTCATGCGAGGATTCAATGACAGAATGCAAGTAAACCTAACCTGAGCCTGGCACATGATAAGGGCAGAAAACGAGAGCTGTGACAATTATTGTCAAGAGAGCAATAGGGACCCAACATGTGGAACCATGAAGGGACTGAGAATCTGATTTGGGATCACTGCTAGGATGCAAGGATGGACATCACAGGAGAAAGTGGGGCCCGCTGGGGGGACTGGCGAAGGAGGTGGAGTCAGCCTTGGATGAGGGGTTGCCCTGGGGCAGCTGAGAGGATGAAATGCTGCGTGTTAGTTTGCCAGGGCTACCACAACATAGTGACCACAGTTGGGTAGCTTACAGACACAGAAATGTGCTGTCTCACAGTTTGAGGGGCTGAAGTCCAAGATCAAGGTGTCAGCAAAGTGGTTTCAGCTGAGTGCTGTGAGGGACAGTGTGTCCCAGGCCTCTCTCCTAGCTTCTGGGGATTCTGGGGTGCTGCAGTAACAAATACCTACAAATGCAGAAGTGACTTTGGACTTGGATAAGTGGTAGAGGCAGGCTTGGAAGCACTTGAGGATGCATGGTAGACAAAGTCTAGATTGCTGTGAGAGACTGTTGCTAGAAATATGAATGTTGGAGAAGAGGTCTCAGACAGAATGACCACAATGTTGAGGACAGAGGAAAGGTGATTCTTGTTCTGAGCACCTCAGAGCTGGGGAGAATCAACACAGTGATCTCTGTGCATCAATTGTTTGGCAAACATGAGAGCTCTGATGTTACGTCACACGTATCTCCCCATGGATGTAACCCCAGGCTCAACAGCGGAGGACGGGAGGGCCAGGGCAGCTCCTGGCAGGGAATTACTGGGGTGTGAGAAGTTCTGCAGATGTGTTGAATTTCTTAAAGGCAAGAGGGGAGGAAGGCTGGCCTCCTGTCTCTGGGCTCGCCCCTGGTGAATTCCTCCTTCCATGACCCTCTTCTCCGACTCCTGAGCACTGGTTTCTCCAGGCTGGTTTCTCCCAGCTGGTTTCTCCCAGCCTTGCCCCTTTTGCTCCCCTCTTGACAGTGACTCTACTGTTTTGGACCTTTAGTTCCTGCCCAGGGTCTTATGTAAAGGGAGTTTCACAAGCCCTCGCAACAGCTCCTGAGCCTGACAGGACAGAAAGTGTTCGCGTCATTTTATAAACGAGAATCTGGAGGCTTGGAGAGGTTATCTGACTTATCTAGGACACACAGTGTGTTGAAGGCAGCAGTAGTCAAACTCCTAGCCTCTGACCCCCAGCCTTGAGCTAGGTTCAAGTTGCTGTGTGGCTTTGGTGTCCTGTTCTGGAAGGCTGGGGAGGGGGAGGCGGGTGAAAGGGGTAGCCCAGGGTAGAGATGCCCTGGGCGCCCCACTCCTGGCTCCAGCCAGAGAGAACATGGCTTGGGGGCGGGGGAGGAAGCCCTCATCCCCCAGGCAGTTTGAGGATCCCCCAGGGACAGAGGCTTCAGCTTCCCTGTCGGTGTGACCACAAGAGGGCAGTGGCGCCTTATGATGACCTGCTGGCCAGCCAGAGCTTGAGGTAAGTGGAAGTGGGGAGGGGGCTCTGCTTCCCCCAGCATTCCCAGAGCTCCTGCTCCCTGAGAGTCTCATTGGCTTTCAGGGCACACAGCTCTGACTCAAACTGGTCCTTCCAGGGTTTCTTGAACTGGAGCTGGGTTTGGTGCTGGAGGAGTGCCTCCTCTCACACCACAAACACCCACGTTTAGCCCCAACTCAAAATCATTGGAGACCTTCACTCAGGCATCCCTGGGGGCTGAGTTAGGATAGAATCCACAAGGAGCACCCCCTGCGCTGCTCCCTGCGCCCTGTGGGCAGAGAGGGACAGCTCCGGCCATTGCTCCTTCCCTTCCCATCCTTAGAGAACTGCGCTCAGCAGAACTGACTGGACCCCAGAGGGATCGCAGGGAACCTGTGAGGAGGAGAATGGGGGAGGGAGTAGACTGACTCCAGCCCCTTTAGAGAACCTCTAGCATCAGCTCTTTTGTATTTTGAGTTTTTTCTTAAAGATTTCTTTGAAGAAAGTGTTCCACTGCTTGAGGGTGGGGTGGGGGGAGACAAAAAGTCTTTGCAAGTCATTAAGCTAACCCACTCTCCTCATTTTGCAGATGGGGAAACTGAGACTCAGGGGCAGAGACTTGCCTGATCACACAGCCCAAGAGGAGCAGGATCAACCCTGGAGCCCAGGTCTCCTGGCCACCAGGCCCACCCCACACAGCCCCGATGGACATGTGGGGTGTGTGTGTTGGTGGGGGTGGAGGGAGAGCAGGGGAGGCTTGTAACTGTCAGAAACATCATAGAAGAGCCCCAAAGTCCGAGAAACCATACCAGTTAGAATCTGTCACTCAATTTAACAAATATTAATTGAGAATCTACCATGTTCCAGGCAACTAGATACATAAATGCAACAGTGAACATAAATATTAAATTCCTTTTTTTCCCTCTTTCTGGTGGTGAAGTATGGAGAAGACGCACAGAAATGGCACCTCACGAGAGACAGGAAAAAAGAAAGAACGGGTCATCAGCCCTGGATGCTGAAGGAGAAGACGATATTGGGTGTCTGCCACATCTTTGCATCCTTCAATGACACGTTGTCACCAATCTTTCTGGCAATGAAACCATCTGTAGTGTGACCGGTGGGATGAAGGTACAGGCTGACCGAGGTGAGTCCTTTCCATACGCTGCCATGTCAGTCACCCAGGATGTGTCCTAAAGGTGCAAGAAGCTGGGCATCACTGTCCTCCAGGCCACAGGAGGAAACAGGGCCTGGCCCCTGGACCAGGGACCCGTCAGCTCTCAGAGCGCTTGCCCGCTTAGGAATGAAGATCTCACCGATCGGGGATGCCACCCCCCTCCCCACTGCCCCTCTGACAGCACCTGCAGGAAGGGAGGGTCACCGTGGTCACTGTCTCCGAACAGCATTCTTCAAATTATTGTTTTCTATTAATAAATTGTCTTTGAGTGAAAAAAATGCTAAAATTCTACTGGGAGTTCTGTTTGTTCTGGGACAAAGCAAAAATGTCAAGATAAGTATTGAAATAATTTAAAACCCACCCATACCTCTCCAGTTTTGTAGTTTCTGTTCCCATGCACCACCCTCCTCATGACTTGTCCTGTTTTCTTTGTGTCTCTCGTCCATGTTTTCGGTATCTTTTCTGGCTCCACAACCCATCCTCTTCTTCCTCCTCCAAAAAGGCATCACAAGGGGCAAGAAGGGCCCTACCCTCTGGATCCCACAGGACCAAGGAATGAGGACTGAAAGGCTATTCCCCTGGGTGGCCAGAGAGGGAGGAGCAGAGATTCTGCTGTGCCGCTGAGCCAAGCCTGGCAGCTGCCCTGGCCCCATGCTGGCTCCCTGGAGTGGGTTTGCTGCCACCTCAGGAGAAGGACTGCTCTGTCAGTGTGACTGCCGGGGGCTGCAGAGCTCAGACTCCAATGCTGTCTGCCCCACGCACAGGGAGGAAAAGAGCTCAGGACTAGGAGGGAGGGGCAGGAGTCTGCTGGCAGGTCCCCCCACCTCCACTCCCCCACAGCCCTGTGGGCAGTCCCAAGCCTCCAAGTCCACCCAAATTGTCTCTGTTAACAAAGACCCCCAGGCTGGACCTCCCTAAATGCCATTCCAGAAAGAGAATGCATTCCTGGGCTTCTAGAGAAGACTTGGGGCAAGTGGGCTTATCCAACACTCATGGTATAAACATAGAGGAAGGACTCGTGGTTCAGAAGAGTTCCCCATCTCAGGCAGATCGGATTGTCAGGGAGCCCCAGCCTGAGGGGAGGCCCAGTTTCTTGTCTTCAAAGGTCTCTTTTAGGAAACCCCTCTTTCTTTCTGCCACTGTCTTGCTTATTCCTTTCTGTCTGTCTGTCTGTGTCTGTCTTTCTGTCATGTTCACATGCAAACTCATGAGACATTCAGAAGAAGTTTTAAAAATACGCAAGTCCAAATTTGAATAAATGCCAAGAACACAGTCCAAACTGCAAGGACTACAGAAACCCAGACTCGGTGACAACTCAGGGAAGATGTTGAGGTTGAGCTGCCAAGGGTGAGGCTCTGGACCTCACCTGAACTCAGGGGTTTGAATCTGCTGAACCTCTGAGACTCTGAGAGGGACAGTCTTCACCAGCAGATGTGTTCTTATCTCATGGTAACCAGAATGGGGGTGAGCCTCACCCCTTTAGAGCTGCTCCCTGCCAGCCTCACATGCCCCATACATGGCTTGGCTGCTAAAGAAGAAGGGCCCGAAGGCCTGGGAGCACATACAGTGACTGAGGACATTAGGGGCATAGGGTGTGATGGAGAAGTGGGCTCAGAATGAAATGTCCCAGCTCCAGATGGGAGACCAGGCCAAGAAGCAGAGAATCCCCTCCCACATCTGCTGCACACACACATGCACACATACACACATGAACACACATACCTATCTTCACTCCCAGAGCCCAGGGGAGAGAGAGCAGGCCTTAGCATTTCCCAGGGATGGGTTCTATTGCCTTTGTTTAGTGTTCCATGCTGAGGAGGGTCAAGGGATGAACAGGAAGGGACCCTGCATAGGGTTAATTCCTATAATATTTGGAAAACATTCTTCCGTCATCTTCATGATTCTAGTCACTTTCCATCCTGAGAAAAGGGCTACTCCAATTCATTCATAAATATGGAAGCTAGAGGCTATCCATTGGAATTAACACTATGCAAATGAGAGATGGAGAAAAGGAAGTCAGGAGTGGACAGAGGATACAAAGACGTTGCGAAGTCAACTTTTCCAGGACTCTTTATAAAAACTCAGGACCGATTGTCTTCCTTGCTGTTCAATCATTCTGGCAACAGAGGGATGAAGAATTTAACCTCTGTAATAGTAGAAATTCAAAGTGGTAAGAGGGCTTGTCTCCCCATGGTAGGTCACACATCCCCATTGATGGGGAGCTCACTCCCTTTTTGAAATTGCACTTGCCTGCACCAGATGAAGGGAGAGGGATTTGGATTGTGAGGCTGTGCAGTCCCCTGCCCTCCACCTGGGCACAGCAGACCCTGGCAGAGAAGATGGGGCACTGAAGCTTGAGTTTCAATTTACACAGAGCCCCAGAGCCTTCCCAGCTGGGTCTGGGAACTCCTGCAAAGGCAGAATTCAAGGATGAGACTTTGCTCTGAAATAGTCATATTGTGCTTCCAGGTGGAGCCATGTGATGGGGGAGGAGGCTGTGTTCTGAGCCACTGTGTAATGAAGGTACATGGGCCTGGACACTGCCTGGTCCCATTAACAGGCCTGGCATGTGCCTCCCGGCCTTGGCATTTCCCATACCGGATTATGGTTCAGGCAGACTTCCTGTGCAGGTCTAGCCAGTCCTGAGCCTGGGGGAGCAGCGGGAGGAGTGTATGACCTCTGGCTACTGTCTGGTGGACAAACAAGATGTTTATTCAGTGAAGACGAAATAGGAGGCTCAGGGATGAAGCTGCTGGTGCGCCAGCCCTTCCTTTCTTCTTCCTCTCCACCCTATACCACACACTCAGGGCACTGAATTAGAGTCAGAGGCCCAGGCCTACACACCCAGACATCAACACCAAGGGACCATAGACAGGCAGGCACACGCACCATACAAGGGGACCTCTGAGGACAAGGCTATGGACAGTTTTCTGATATAACTTTCCTAAACACACATACACATACAGCCTTTGTGTTTTAAAGTCAACTAATTAATCCTGGCAAAACATGGAGTTAAAGGGATGGCTCTGGTCCAGGATGTCACAGCCGCTGCCAAGGCCAAGAAGGAGAATTGGCCAGGAGAAGGAAGGAGGTGGTAGTTGGCAGCAGGGACAGGGCATGCAGGGTGTGGTTGCCAGATTTGTTGTATGGCACGGCTGTGAGGTGAACAGACTGGGCCTTGATTTCGGATGCTGTCCTTGAGGCTGAAAAAACAATGGGGCCTGCCTCTCTGGACTAAGGAACTGGGCTCTGGCCTCCCATGCAGAGACAGAGAGAGCCAGAGAGAAAACAAATGGACAGATGGACTCCTAAAGGGAATCTGAGGCTCCTAGGGCCTTGCTACTCAAGTAGGCAGCGGCCTGACATGAGAGCTTCTGAGAAATGCAAAATCTTGGATCCAACCCAGACCTCCTGAACCAGACTTGGTTGTCCATTTACATATTCAAGTTCTGAAGGTGCTTCTCTAGAAGCTTCCTGAGCCCTGGATGAGAGTTTCCTCATGGGTGAGGCATGGATGAGAACATCACTCTTAGTAGACTCCACTCTTGAGATTTGAAGGCACTTTGTGAAGTCAGTCTAGCCATGTCCCCGCCTCTAGGTGTGGCTATAGCTCTGGTCTCTCATATGGATACATTCGTTCATTTTATGGTTGTTTATTATGGCATCCTACTAGGCATGAGAATACAATAGTAAGCAAAAAAAGACATGGTCTCTGCCCTTTGGGAGTTTTCAGCCTAGTGTGACCAACAGATAAGCCCTTCCTGAAGAAGTGTCACCTGAGCTGCATTTGGGAAATGTTACCTTGGAGAAAAGGGGAGAGGAGCATATTCCAAGCAGAGGATATAGTACAAGCCAAGGCCCTGAGGTGAAATGAAGAATGGCTGATTTGAGGAACTAAAGATCAGTGTGGCTGGAGAAAAGACCATTGTATCTGATGAAACTGTATGTAAACATCTCCAGGGAGCCAGAGTTCTGAGGTGCCTGCTCCACCCCTTGATTAATGGGTTTCAGAGAATCCTAGAATGTGAGAAATGGAAAGAACCTTGGGCTTCATCCAGGCCAATGGTTTGGACCTGGCTTAAGCCTCAGCTTCATCATAATTTAACTGTAAATGGGATCTTGGGTCATAAGTTTCTCATCTGAAAAGTATTGGGGATGCAAGAAACTACATGTACTTGCCTAGGCTGGGAGTAGTTCATGGTAAGAGTTCACTAGGGAGTTATTTTATTTTTGTGGGGGGTATTTTTATTTATTCTCCTTTTTAAAAATTATATTTTATTGTTTATGCTTTCCCAGTTGTCCCACTTTTTCCCCTTTGCCACCCTCCATCCAGCACCCCCCATTCCCTCAGGCAATCCCCACACCATTGTTCATGTTCATGGGTCATGCATATAAGTTCTTTGGCTACTCCATTTTCTATACTGTACTTTACATCCCATGACTATTCTGTAACTACCTATTTTTACTTCTCAGTCCCCCACCTCTTCATCCATTCCCCCATTCCAGCTTCCCATCTGGCAACCATGAAAACATTCTACGTATCTATGATTCTATCTCTGTTCTTTTTGTTTGCTTAGTTTGTTTTTAGATTCAATTTTTGATAGATGTGTATTTTGTGCCATTTTATTGTTCATAGCTTTGACCTTCTTCTTTTTCTTAAATAAATTCCTTTAACATTTCCTATAATAATAGTTTGGTGATGATGAACTCCTTTAGTTTTTGCTTGTCTGGGAAGCTCTCTACCTGCCCTTTGATTCTAAATGATAGCTTTGCTGCATAGAGCAATCTTGACTATTGCTGATGATAAAATCTAGGTCCCTGCTTTCCATGACTTTGAATATTTCTTGCCAGTCTCTTCTAGCATGCAAAGCTTCTTTTGAGAAATCAGCTGACTGTCTTTTGGGAACTCCCCTGAAGGTAACTCACTGCTTTTCTCTTGCAGCTTTTAAGATTATCTCTTTATCTTCAACCTTTGACATTTTAATTATGATGTGTCTTGGAGTACGCCTCTTTGCATCCATCTTGATTGGAACTCTCTGTCCTTCCTGGACTTGCATATCTATTTCCTTCACCAAATTAGGGAAGTTTTCTTTCACTATTTTTTCAAATAGATTTCCAATTTCTTGCTCTTTCTCTTCTCCTTCTGGTCCCCCTTATGATGCAAATGTTGGACCTCTTTAAGTTGTCCCAAACGCTTCCTACATTTTCCTAATTTTTTTGGATTCTTTTTTCTTCTTGTTGTTCTGGTTGGTTGTTTTTTGCTCCAAACCACTGATTTGATTCTCAGCTTTATCCACTCTACTGTCATTTCCCTGTAAATTGTTTTTTATTTTAATTAGTGTATTATCCATTTCTGACTGGATCTTTCTTTATGTTGATGAGGTCCTCACCAAGTTCCTTGAGCATCCTTATAAACACCGTTTTGAACTCTGCATCTAATAGATTGCTTATCTCCATTTTGTTTAGCTCTTTTCCTGGAGTTTGGTTCTGTTCTTTCATTTCGACCATGTTTCTTTGTCTACTCATTTTAGCAGCCTCCCTGTGTTTGTTTTTATGTATTAAGTAGAGCTGCTGTGACTCCTGTCTTGGTAGCATGGCCTAATGTAGCTGGTGTCCCGTAGGGTCCAGTGGCACAGCCTCCCCTATCACCCAAGCTGGGTACTCGAGGTGTATACCTTCATGTAGGCTGAGTACACCCTCCTCTTTTAGTTGAGCTTTGATTGCTCTTGGCAGATCAATGGGAGGAATTTACCCAGGCCAGTCAGCTCCTAGGACTGGCTGTGATCACTGACCACAAATCTTCATGCTTCTTGGAGAATCGGCTGTGCAGGGCAGGGTGGTGATGTTCCCACTTGGTTTGTAGCTAACCACTTGTTGAGCTGGCTCTGGGGTCTCCTGGGTGGTACAGAAGAAGGTCAGACCCCACCTGTGTTTTGCCTGGGGCCACCCTGCATGAGCTATTAAGCAACCTGAGATGGCTGCTACTTGTGCTAGGCTTGGAGATTCCCAGGTGAAGCCAAGCTATGAATCTAGGCTGGCTGCTGCTAGTGACAGGCCTGGGTCCACTTAGCAAGAGGTACAGGGCCTGGGGGTTCACTGAGCCTGGTTGTTGCTTATTTCAGAGGATATAGGAAATTGTGAAGCATGAGCCAAGACTAACCATTCATATAGAAAAGCAGCTTGGGTGGGCCCATAAATCAGGTGGGACAGTGTCTCTGGGGTGGGTCAAACAGTGTCAGCCTGGTTGATGGAGTCACAGATATGGGACCATCCTGCCAGCCCTATGGTTCTCTGGGAGGAGGTTTCAGAAAAAAGACAATGGCTTCTGTCTTCCTTTCTGTCTGGGAGAAAGCTGTCCCCCAACTTTTGTCCTGAGGCCAGACACTTCAGTTACTCCCTGTACGTCACTGGTTCCTTTCAAGCTACTACCCCTGTGCTGGAGCTCAGAGGAAGTGAGTCTGAGTAAGTTCATGTGCGGGTTCTTTAAGAGGAACTGCTTGGGACTCTAGAAGTTTCATCCACTGACTCAATCCCTGCTGGTTTTCGCAGCCAGAAGTTGTGGGGACTGATCTTCTTGGCACTGGAGCCCTGGGCTATGTGGCCAGGTATGGGACTGAGATTCCTTGCTCCCAAGATACCCCTTATAAATTTTTATTCACCACATGTGGGTGTGGGACCAGCCCATTCGGTGCCTGCGCCCCTCTTACTAGTCTAGATGGACGTCATTTCTTCAATTCTGTAATTGTCAGACTTCCATTCAACTTGATTTCTGAGTGTTCTGAGTTGTTCTATATTTTAGTTGTAATTTTGATGTAGTTGTGCAAGGAGGTGAACCCTGTCTACCTATGCTTCCATCTTGACTGAAAGTCAGCTGTCCTGAAGAGTTATTTTAGTCTGGATGCATGTTAGGCTACTAGGCATATTAGACATGTTAGGATGCATGCTACTAGAAAGAACTCCCAAAATACAGTGCTTAAATAAGAAACAATTTCATTTCTCTCTCTGAGTAGGTGATAGAGTTATTGTGTGGAGAGACAAGCATCTTCTACCTTGTTGCTCTGTCACCCTTAATACGCAACTTCACATGGTTCAAAACGAATACTCCAGCTCCTGCCATCACATTTCTTCCTTTAGAAGACATGATCCAGATATTGTACCTGTGACTTCTGCTCATACCTCAATGGCTGGAACTTAGTCATGTAGCCACTACTAGCTGCAAGAGAATCTGGGAAATGTAGTCTTTTGCCGGGCAGCCATATGCCTAGCTAAAAATTCCATTATTATGTAAGAATGGCAGAATGAATATTGGAGGATTCCAGGGAGTGATTCATGATCTGAACATAGAGTTGGAGCCAGGGCACCTAGCCAGGTCTCTCCAGGATTCTCCTCTTGGCCTTGAACTCCTGGCCTGCTTTAATGAGTTCATCAGGGCTGGGTTCAATTCTGCCCCACAGTTCACCCTTATTCTTACTGACTTCAGGAAGTAAATGCAGCCTGTGGAGGCTTTTGTAGTGTAGGGTTACAGTCATAGCAGGCAAGTGCAGCCCTTGCCTGGACCCCCATCACATCACACGCTGAGTTCTAGGAGAGTTTCTGGAAGGCTAGTAAGACAGATTGGGGAAGAGGTAGGTTTCGATGGCTCTCACTGTTTGTCAGAGGCTACTCCTTCTGCCCTCACGCTGTGGGGAGAGGCCAGTCTGGGTGGGCAGTGGGCCGGCTGTGTTTTCATTACCTGCTCCCGAGCCAGGACCAGGGGTGGTCTTACAGCCAGGTAAACAGCTGGCAGCAACAGTTGGAGTGGCTAAGGAGTGCTTTCTCACCAGATTGTCTGACCCTGAGAAGGCCAAAACCAACACCAGCAGATTCCGGAGGCTACATCCCGCCCACTGTCTGGGCTATTCACCCAGCCAGCTGCTGGCAATGGCTCTGTCTCTGGGCTTCTGCTCTCCACTCTTGTTTTCTCTGAGACAGACTAGAGAGTGTGTGTGAAATAGGGATTGCAGGGGATTAGAGTTTCTCAACCTCGGCACTATTGACATTGGGGGCCAGATAATTCTTTGTTGTGGGAGCTGTCTTGTGTATTGCAGGATATTTTGCAGCATCCCTAGCCTCTATGCATCAGATGCCAGTAGCACCAATCTCCTCCCCAGTTGCCAGATGTTTCCTGGGAGTGAGGGGGAAGTCAACCCTGGTCGAAAACCACTAGTATAGATTTAAAATGGCCTGATTTACCAAAGGAAGGAGTTAGGGATGGATGGAGAGAAGGAGAGGGGGAAAGAGTAAGAGAGAGCCCTGACCATTGTGGGTAAGTTGGCTGAGCATCCTCCTGCAGAGTGAGAAGTCACTGGTTTGATTCCAGGTCAGGGCACATGCCTGGGATGTGGGTTTTGTACCCAGCTGGGATATGTGTGAGGGGCAACTGATGGATGTTTCTCTTGCACATCGATGTTTCTCTCCCTTTCTCTCTCCCTTCCCCCCTCTCTAGAAATGAGTAAATAAAATCTTTTTTTAAAAGAGAGAGAATGGGGGAAAAGGAAAAAGAGAAATAGGTGGAGAAGGGAAAAAAAAGAAGGAAGGAGAGAGATTGAGAGTGAGAAAATGAGAAAAAAATAAAACGAGCAAAAGGGAGAAGCAAGTTCAGAGACGGATGAAGACCAGGCCCTGGAAGGCTGGGGGCTGGGGGCAGCAAGCAGGTAGTCAGGCCCCTGCTTGACTGGAGTCAATTGTGCTGGAGTCTGGAGATGTAACGGGCCATGCTGGAGCTGTCTTGGGGCAAAGTGGCCATCTCAGAACTCTGCTGTTGTGGTCAAAATCGAGGTCCTGGCTTTCCTCCTTTTCCCAGAAATGAGGTCACAAAGCAGAGTTTTCAGGGGTCCAGCTTCTCCCAGGTCTCTGGCCATGATGCTTTCTTGGTGAGGTTGGAGTTTGAATGTGGGACCTCCTCAAACTTTAAGCCTCAATTTCCACCTCCAGAGCATGGGTCATTGTTGAAGAGAAAGCATGGAGGACTGATTTTTTAAAAAAATATTTTCTTTCTTAATAGCCCGCTGAGATGATCTTGATAAGGCAGAGCCCACAAGGTCAAGGAAAGAGGAGAGAGTGTTTAGTTCTGCAGAAGCTGTACCTTAACTGCCTACAGTGGGTGTGTGGGTGGGTGGGTAGAACGATGGGAGGATGGGCAGAAGAGCAATAAGAAACTGGTTGCTTCGAGCTGTTGGTACATTTAGGAAGGCCAGATCCCTCTGAAAAAGGGGGGCAGGGCAGGGCTGAGGAGGAGGACGGGTTGGAAGCGGGTAAAGGCAGCTCAGCACTGCCCCCGCCCTCCACAACAACTTCTTCCACCACTGCCTTCCTCACCCTAGCAGAAGATGGGCTGGCTTAGCAACAGCAAGGTTTACACACATGAAACAGGGAATTAGGTACAACTCTGAACTAAATGGTAAGTTTCCCTGAGCCCTTCCCCACTCAGCATCAGAAGAAAATGGGTTTATATCCCCCAGAAAATTCCGAAGATTCTCTCTAGGAAATTGGCCCAAAATAAAAGTCCTACAAAGGCTGATATTCAGGGACTTCTCAATTAAAAAAAAAAAAAGTCAGTTTGCCACCAAGTCCACTAGGCACAAGCCCTGCTCATATAATCAAAGCCTTAGTCTTAAATATGAATAGATAACTGAGGATCAGTGAACATTGGAAGAGAGACATCCCTATGAAAAAGAGAAACCAAAATAAGCAAATAAGAAAGAAACATAACTTGTAGATGAAAGAGAAAGCAGAATCTTTTTTGCTTCTTTTAAATAATTAATATTGTCGGAAATAAGAAAAGTACTGCAACCTTTGAAACAAGAATAGGATGCTATAAAAAGTTAACATTTACAGAATAAGAAATGGCTCTTGAAAATTAAAAATATAACAACCTATCTAGTAACTTTGTTAAAAATATTTAACCTGAATGTAACCATGATCTGATTTCCAGTCTCCAGTAAATATTACATGGGGTAGAATAAATTAAATGACATCATGAGGAAGCAACTGGATACACCCAGAACGTAGGACATTCTATAAGACAACTTGCTTAGACCCATAAAGTATCAATGTTGCAGGACAAACAAAAAGATAAGGCAGCTATTACATATTTTAAAAAGACTGAGGAGACCTAACAACCAAATGAAATGAGATAGGATTCTAGTTCAAATAGACTAGCTATAAAAGAAAATTTGGACACAAAAAGTTGGGACAATTTGAGTATGAATAGGATATTAAAGGTATCAGGGAATTATTGTAAATTTTTTAGGTGGGAGAATGATGGTGTAATTATATAGCAGGGTGTCCTTAATTTTAGGATCTGCAGGCTAACATATTCCAAAGTCAAGTATAATGTTGTCTACAAATTTCTTTCAAATTATTCTGCCAAAATATACAGGCAGTTAATAGATTAGATATATAATAAAATTGTTCAATCTATTAGTCACTTGTGGCTACTAATCACTTTAAATCAGCTGAATTGAGTTATGCTATGAATATAAAATACACACTGGATTTCACATACAGTAAAAACAGAGAAGTATAAAATATCTTATCAATTTTTTATATTGATTGCATGTAGAAATTATATGAAAAATAAATAAAATATAAAAGTTAATTTCATCTGTTTATTTTTATCTTTTTAATGTGATTGCTAGGAAGCGTAAAATTACATATGTAGCCCACATTATATTTCTAGTGAACTGCATTGACTTAGATGGTGGGGAAAGATGTTAAGCATACTATTTTTTTCAACTTTTCTGTGTATTTGTATTTTCTTAATAAAAATTAGGAAGAAAAAGAAACAAAATAAAGATAAAGTAGAAAAATTCCTTTGAACAAGAGGGTTGAAAGATAAAGTTTAGACAATCCTCTTAAAAGTAGGGTAAGAAGAAAAATAATTAAAATTAAAAAATCAGAGGACCAGTTCAAGAAGTGGAGCTCAAAAAGATAGAACATAGTAAGCGTAGACAGCAGTCAAAGATCATGAGTTTTTAGATTGAAAGGGAGCTCTGAGAGTCCAGCACTATGAATGAAAAATTACACTAACCAATACACTGCAAAATAAACAGATTCTAAAACCTTTCCAGTTTCCAGAGAGAGAGAGAGGGAAAGGTCACATGTGAAGACCTAGGAATCAAAATATCACTGAACTTTTCCATAGCCACACAGGAAGCTGGAAAACAAATGAAAAAAAAAAAAAAACCCTTCAAAATTCCGAAGGAAAATACTTCCAACCTAGAATTAGATACCCAGCCAAACTATCAGTCAACCTTGAAATTAGAATATTTTTAGACATACAAGTTCCCCCAAATTTTATCTCCCTTGCACCATCTCTCAGAAAGATATGAAGAAATTACTCCATCAAACAAAGAAGTAAAAGAAGAGAGACAGAAGGCATTGGACTCAAAAAACAGGGACTCCAATGTAGGAAGGAGGAAAAGGGAATAGCCAATGAATGGTGAAGGGACATTTTAAGATGCTAGCTATGTAGCGGGCCTAGAGAATAGCCATCCAGCCAGGAGGAGAGATATGGTTGGGTCTGAAAGCAAGTTATCAAGAAATAAAAAATGGGACTGATAGATTACTCTTCTGAGAGGAGTTTTACAATCATAGCAGGGAGTTTGGGAATTAATGACTAAAACATACAAAACCAAGCAAATAAAAAACTTAGAAAACAAAATGTCATGCCAGAAAGAAAGTGTAACCCAAGTATATCACGTAATATTTACTCAGTCATAATTAATACAAACACCAAATTGAGATCTAACCACAAGTTGAGATTAACTATATTGGGAGGATAGGAAAGGAAGTTTGTGGGTTGGGGGTAGAGTGGAGCCAGTCCTCATCTTTTGTAGTAGGAAGATAATCTATACTAACTAAAGTAAGATAACAATACTAATAGGATAAAAAATAACTACATGTTATTTAGAGAGATGGACGAAAGATAGGAAGAAATAGCTAGGAAGTCTAAAAGCAGTTGCCTCTGGGGGTTGGGGATGGGGAAGGGTGAGGCAGGCAATTGCTGTTTTCCGTTACCGTACTTGTAATATTATTTGACTTTTAAAAAGTATTTGTATATATCACTTTGCTAAAAATAAAAGTTGAATTAAGAGATAAAGAGAAAACCCAGGTCATCCAGGACAGAGCCAATGATTGCCCAGAACTGAGGGTCAGTCCAAGAGTCACTGCCTGTCAGCTGCCTACGTAAGCTCCTCTGGACAAGGCTAGAGGGAGCTTTTTTGTAGAAATATTATCCGGACTACCCCCGTGACTCATAGGTTCCCATTGTTTCTACACCCCTGCCATTCTTCCACCATGGGGATGTGTGTGTTGATGTGTGGGGCGGGTCAGAGGAACTTTCTTGTGTTCTTTGTTTACTGTGTGCCCCACTCCCATCCCCAGGGGTACAGGCTTCCTTGCCAGGGACCAGGTGTCACACATGGGGCACTGGGAGCTGAGAAGGAGAAAAAACAATCTTAAAATACCCCTCTGCCTGACCATTGTGGAAATTCAGAATCATGTGGTTGAGCAAGACCTATGAGATCAACTTGCCAATGTCTCAAGGAGGTGGACACTAACCCTTTGCTTGAGCACTTTGAATGACAGAAACCTCAGTTCTTCAATGGGACACTTCTGGGGGTCAGAGGCAAAGTGAGGGACACATAAAGGTGTTTGGTGGCTGTAGGCTTTTGCATTGGCTGTTCCCATGGACAAGGACTTTGGGTGTCAAGGAACCCACTAGTTATAGAAGGTGAGGGTCAATGTAAGGATACAGCTCTCGGGACAACTAAGGCCTGATTAATACCTTGTCACTGTCCCTCTCTCTATGTATCTGCTTTAACCTACTTCTTGCTGCACACCTTCTTTCTCTCCCTACTCATTGGCTCATACATGACCCCAAATGCTTGCCACCACTCCCAAGCCTCCATGATTTCACCGCTCAGCTCCTCACAGCTAACTGGCTCACTCTCTCAATATCTTAATTTCAAACGTCTCATCTGGTCATTTCATTGGTCCATCATGGTTCAGATTTCCTCTTCTAGACCAATCAGCTTTGCCAAGGTGGGTCACATGGTTCAAAGATAGCTACCTAGGTAGGCTGCCTCATCTTCAGGAAGGACTGTGGGTGGGGAAATCATCTCAAATGTATCTACTACACCTACCACCTTTCTCTCGCTCCCACTCCACATTCATCCATGGATGCTTTCAGCAAATATTTACCAAGTATCTTCAGAAAGGGCACTGGAGGTGTGAAGGTGGAAGAACCAGGCTCAGATAGGCAACTTGCACAGGGCACTGCCCCTCTGCAGGCCTCCGTTTCCTCCTCCATAACAGGAGGAGAGCTATGTTTCAAACAGATTGGAGGTTCTCAACCCTGGGGGCACATTAGATCACCTAGGGAATTTTTAAATAATGTTCTGATAACCGACCTCCCTCCCCTCTCCCACCCTTTTCTGCTGAGATTCTGATTTCTTTGGTTGCTGTAGGATCTGGGTGACATACTTAGAAAACGCCCCCATCATTCTAATATACAGCCAGGATTGAGATCCATCATTAGATAATCACTAATATTTAGTGGCCAACATGGTACTCGGCTCATAAAAGGTGCTCAACAGATTCTCCTGAAAGGAATAAATTCCCCGCAGGTAACATTTGGTTCTGAGTTGAGAGGTAGGTTGTAGGGTACTGGGGAGCTCAGAACCAGAGGCAGAAAGACACTAGAAGAAGGGTGCACTGTCAGTTAAGGAGGAATCTCAGAGGGTTCTTTGGAGCTGAACCAAGCTGGATTCCCTGAAATCACTGACTCCCATGGGGCCTGGAGGCAGGTGAGATTTTGGGGGTCTGAAGTCCAGCACAGGATCCACCCCTCAATCACTCTCTGACCTTGGGCAAGTCAATAAACCCACCAGGTTTTTACAGTAAAACAAGAATACATATTTCTCCTTTCACTAGGTTGTTGAGAGGATTAAGAGAGACAGAGGACTGGAAAGCACTAGTGAATGTAAAGAGTTGTTTGTATGAGGCCTAGTCTCAGGTAAATCCCAGGTATACTGCTATCTAATGTCTCCCCGAGGGGGCAGTAGAGAGAGGGCACTACATTGTCAGGGTCTGCTGTGGAAAATAGCTGTAGTCCAGTCACAATTCTCCCTGGAACTTCAATGAGTCATCATTAAGTGTTTCCTAGCATGAAGAGAATGACAACAGTGTATCCGTTATGCCTACAAATAGTTATGTGGAGTAATGTCATGCGCCTTACGTGCTAACCTTCCAGGTAAGGTATGGCCCCCATTTTTCCTATGAAGAAACAGGGCCCGACAGGTAAAGTGCCTTGCCCAAGGTTTTAGCGGTGAGAGGGCTGAGCCTGAAATTTGAGGCAGCCCAAGGACAGTCTGTACCCTACCTGCTAATTGGGGAAATGAGACAGGCACCCATGCACCAGATAGGGAATGAGCCAGTGGCCACAAACATGAAGTTTCCTGTCCAGTAGAGGAGAGCAGAGAAGAAAACCTTAAAGGGGTGGGGCTGCTGCTCAGGGCATCTTCCTCGGGTAGTGTAGAACCAGGCTACCCAGTCGAGGAGGGACATGAAGAAGTGACTTCTCATTAACTAATGTCTTGGGGTGCCTCTCCTGGGATGACATGTCAAGTCTCTGCGGCTGAGAATTGAGGGTGCTACTGTGAGGGCTCTTTCTCTGGTAAGACTCAGACCACTTTAGCTAGCTCAAGCAAAGAGGTTTGTGGTCAGAATGCAGCAGGTTATCCCAAGGAAATGCAGAGGTTAGACCAGCATCTCCTTGAAGAAATGCCTGGGGCTAGAAATGTGTCTTCTCTGGTATTCATTCTACTCTATTTGTCTCTGTCTGTATCTTTCTGACCTTCTGTTTCCCTCGGTCTCTCTCCCTCTCTCTCAGGCTTAATGTTTCGCAAACACACACACATGCACATACACACACGCACGCACACGCGCCCTTCTGCCTTTCTCTGGGCGTTTTTTTTCTTTCGCCTCTCTCTGCCATCTGACTTTTCTGTGAGCACACTTTCTGCTTCCCCATAATTGTGGCAGCCATGAAAGTACACCCCACAGTCCTTCAACTATAAGGAGCATGACTGACAGAAGGCTCCTGCTGCTGCCTCTGAAATCCATCACCAAATTTGTGCCCAGACCATGAACTATTCTAGCCAGTGACTTAGGAGAGCAGGGTACCCAGGATTCAACTGAGCTGCCTTTGGCTGGAGGAGGCCCCAACAGACTAGCCTAACCTCCCTTAGCCTGCATGGCCATCTAGGGTGCCTCCACCGAACCGCCCCCCATCCCACCATCACTTAGGATTGATCTTGCATCGCAGTCAGATGGTGCTCCCAACCTCTCACAGCTGCTTCTTCTAATACAATCCTTCCTGGATGAATCTAGCCATGGCATCTGCTTCTTCGAGAATCTGGACTAACATACTGAGGTTCTATGTGAGGCCATTAAGGATCCTCAGCACTAACCCCACGTTACCTCTCCTTCTACCTCCAACTACCAAAGCACACATAGAGGATGAGAATGGAAGAGAATGAAGAAAGGGAAACCTTTTTCCTGGGTCCCATTGTTAAGTGCCCAGCACAAGGCCTATCACAAGGCACGTGGTCATAAAAGTTGTGTTTGTTAAAGGGACAGCATGACAAAGGGCCTCTCAAGCCCAGAGCATGCCCGGTGGCCTGCAGGATGATGCCTGCACTGAGGGGTGGGCTCTATTATGGCTGGCTCACCACAGACAGCTGCTGGGAGGATTCTGGGCTGGGACTGAGGGACACCAGACCTCTGCAGCATACACTTCTGCCTTGATCCATGGACAACCTGCATGGAGTCACCTCCTCCCCTGCACGGGGTATGGGGACTTTCTGGAAGGTTTTAGACTCCCTCCTGTGTTGGCTTATGTCAGGCATAGGATCTGTGTGTCAGCAGGTGGTTTTGATCAGCAATTTGATCCTTGCAGCCTTAGTGTGGATCCCAACTCGCCCAATCTCCCTGATCCAATTGTCAGACCTAGTGTTTGCTAAGAGGGTCTCTCCTTTAATTGTAAGAAACCCAAGGGGTGGGACTTAGCTGAAGCCATAGTGCAGTTGGGTGGAGTGCAAGGCAGCTCCTGGACAAGGCTTTGGGTGGCCTGAGAGTCCCAGCTGAAGGCAGAAGTGTCTCCTACACAAGGCCTGTGGTTCCCTTTCTGCCTCCAGTTTGAAGAATGAGCCAAAAGCTTCCATGCACATATGTGGAGTAGATACCTGTGTGACCTGCATGCTTATTACCCTCACAATCAGCTGTCACGAGCCTTGAATTCTCACCCCAAGTCAACACCGGTCAGAGGAGCCCAAGGGAGTTTGCAAGTGACAACTTTATGAAATAAGTTCCCCCCCTGAAACCTAGACACTGCTTCTCCTTCCCAAGGTGGGCAAAACCTCAGTCCCCCGCTGCCCTACTCGCCACACAGCCAGTCCAGAAGAAGGTCAGTGCAGCGATGTTCTGGTCAGTGTTTAACATCTGGCTCTCTGGGGAGGAGAGAACCCTAACTTGTGGTGGTTGACCATTTTTGTGGTATATATACTGCCACTGCGGCTGACGTTAAGCTTACCAACACGATGTCAAAGGATGTGAAGTTAGGAAGAGAAATGCAATAGTAGCATACCATTGTGTAATATTTCCACCGTACACCTACAGTAGACGCAAATAATCTCAAAAGCATGGATAATAATAACATATAATTAGGAAATAATGAGTTTGAGTATTTACCACTTTTGTTCTTCATACAATTTAATTGTATGTTTATATAATTTAATTTTTAATGCAACCAGCTTGTAAATTTCTGAAACTTTCACCATGGGCTCTCATGAGCCAGTAAGAATGGGCTTCAGACAACTGGGTCAGAACCTTCCCCCTGGAGTGAACGGCTGCGGGGGTGGGGGGGAACCTGAGTGGATAGAGAGACAGGAGTGAAGGCCTGATCGCCTAGTTGGTGGCTGTCCTTCACTTTTCTTCCTCCCCAGTCACCAGCATCAGGTGTTCTAGGCAACCTAAGAGACACTGAACAAATACATGCCATTTGAACTCAACAGAATGTGATGTCAGCACCACACAGAGCAGCTCAGCTGGCCAGAGGGCAGGTGGAGGAATTAAAGAATGAGGAGGAAGTTGAACACAACCGGAGGTAAACACAGTCGGGGAGGGATCGGCAGCGGATGGCAGTAATACGGAGGGACCGGACCTCCAAGCTCTCCAGCCAGGTATTCCCTGGAACCCGCATATTTCTGAGTTTTGCCCCAGACCTGCTGAGTCAGAATCTCCGGAGGCGGAGCCCAGGAATTCCCTGGTCATTCGTGAGCAGTTACTGTGGGACTGGGATCCGCTGACCTGTTCACCTGACTGGTCTTCCAGAGGAGGAGTGGCTGGGAGCTGCAGTGAGGGCACCCTCTCTGGGCACCCTTGCCCTTGAGCAGGAAAGACTCACTCCGGCAGGTGAAACCGAGGGTCCTCATGACTTTGATTAAATTTAGCTTTAGATCCTAGCTCTAGAAATCATCTCTCTCTATATGCCCCTCGGGGATCTAGCCTTGCCAGCAACAGGCCTCCCTCACCACCCCACACTGCCCTGCCCTGTAATCAGCAACTCCCAAGGTAGCAGAAGACAGTAGCCAGGACCTGACTAATAATCACAAGGTCCAGACCTCTGGCAGGCTAAACATAACATCTTGACCAGAGTTTTACGTTTCATTTCCTGAGTCCTAAGGTGGAATGACCCCCTGGCTACTTTCCCATGAGGCCAGTCGGAAGGGCACCAGAACAGACCTCAAAACTGTCCTCAAGACCTGAAGAAATGACTTATTATCCTTACATCACCTTCAACCAATCAGCTCCCAGCACAACCTGAACCCCTAACCCATGGTGTCTTGTGATTTTGCCCTATACAATCTGTAACATATATGCCATAGGGAGTTGGGGCTTTTGGCATCAGCCTCCCATTCTCCTGGATGGTGCAATCCATCAATAAAATAACCAGTATTTCTCCACTGCAATTCTTGGTGTTTAGTGTTTGGCTCTGCTGGCTCTGTGGGCGCTGGGTGGACAAACTCTTTCTTTTCAATAACACAGGCTTGTATCGTAGTTAACAGTATAGGCCCTGGGTTCTCAGGTTAGAACCCAGGCTCCACTTCTAGCTGTGTGACTTTGGGCAAGTTCCTTAACCACTCCAAGTCTCAGCTTCCCAAAGGGGATCATAATACTGACCTCACAGTGTTGTGGGGATTAAATGAGATCACGGGCATAACGTGTCCTGGTCAGCGCCTGTATGGAAGCATCTCATAAGTGGCAGGTGTGGCTATTTAGGCCACATGGCCTGACGGTAGCATACCCCAGGCCTACAGGACTGTTTAAAAACAGCAAAGAGGCCAGAGACCCTGGAGTAAAAGGGACTTCGGTATCTCGAAGGTGAAAAACTTTGATCTTGTGTAAGGAGTTGGCAGACCTGATGGCATTTCTTCTCAACTCTGCCACTTGAGAGTGTTTTAGGGTCAGGGTAGTAAAAGCTGTTTGTGTCCCGTGTTCGAATTCCTCGGTCCTCTTGGGATGTCAGTGCAGCTCTTATGCACAGCCCCGTGCGTGCTGCCGACTGCCTGCTCAGAGGGCCTCGGTGGCTCTCTGCTTTTCCACCTCAGGTCTTTCTCTGAGACTGGGCTGAAGCTCGCTTAGCTCAGGGCGAGCCCAACCAGTGTCCCCATTGTCTACTGCTGTTTAACAAAATACCCCAAAACGCAGAGGTTTAAAACACCACCAGTCATGTATTTGCTCATGAGTCTGCAGTTGGGGGATGGCCGGGCTCTGTTTTCATGGCCTCAGCCAGGCTGGATGTCCCAGGATGGCATCCTGGCTGTGCAAACTCTCCCTCCACGTGGCTCCTCCACCTGACTGGTTTGGTTCTTCAGAGCGTGATTTTCAAGGTGCTCAGATTTCTTACATGTGGCTGGCTTCCCCAACAACACAAAAGCAGAGGCTGCCAGGTCTTCCTGACATGTGGGTTCGGAGAGCACAGAAGGTCACTTGCACATTATTCTGTTGACCAAAACAGTCCCAGGGCCAGCCCACACGCAAGGGGAACAGACTCCACCTCTTGCTGAGGGAGTGGCGGGGTCACTTCGCCGACCAGAATGTGGAATGGGAAGTACTGTCATGGCCACTGACAACAGTCTGTCACATCCAGCGTGTGGGAGGCAGGAGGGGATTAACGCTCCTGAGGCCATCCCTAAGCAATGAGGGCAGGAATTGGAGGGTACGTGCAGGTCCCCTGCCCTTCAGGGGAAAAATTCTGACCTATATTGGACAGGTTCTTTAGGGGATTGCCCGCAGGACGGAGGTCCGGATGCCCACAGTGGACGAGCCTCAACAATGTCCCCTGAATGGCCTGTCACTATTTTCCTATCGTTATCTCCCCCTCCCCTTCTGCTACTTCTTCCAAATATGCTCCAGTTCTGGTCTTAGGCCTTCCTCTCCTGAAAAGCCAAACCAAGACACCCAATTTCTTTGTTTGAAAAAGCCCCTTAATGGGGGCCGTAAAACGTTGCGCCTGGCTCCCAGGCTGTGGAGTGATCCTGTGGCAATGGACGTGAAAGGGCTTTGTAAAACTGGCCTCTGGGAGCCGAAGTGAATGGTCACTTTGACCACAGGTGCTCCGGAGGGAAGCATAGGGACCGGGGGCAACTGGGGTGGGAAGCCCTGACCCACCCCCCAGGAGATCGGGGAGTGGTGACTGGCCTGCCTTGGAGATGGTGAGAGATGAGGGCAGAGCCGTGTGGGCAAACAGGAAAGGGGGTGTGGGCAGAGGTGCTTTCTGGGGTGTGGAGAAATACGGTGTGCTGTGTCCCTGTCCTGCCCACCACATTTGGGTGACTTAGCAGATTTAGGTGACTCATCAGGCCACCACAGCCTGGGACAAGGTCCCTTAAGATCATCCACCTAGCTTTGCTGAGGCTTGCCCTTGTGAATCGAGCCTTGCCTCTGGAATTGGCCTCTGCCCTGGGAAGAGAGGAACTGAATTACCAATAAAGGAGTCTAGGACTTGGGTTCATTCACCCTCCATTCAGTAAACACTGAACAGCTGAGCCCTCCTCCACGCCAGGCCCAGAGGAAGGGGTCCAAAGGTGAGCCAGCCACGTCCTCTTCTCTCCGAGGCTGCCAGGCAGGGGCGGGGTGTGCGAGACCCGGAGACAGGCAGCAGGAAATGGCATAGAAGCAGCAGGCTCAAGTTTAGGATCCACTCTGCCGGTTACAGTGGTGGCCAGGTGGAAGGGCGGCCACCTAAGGGGGCTCATTCATTCATTCAGTGAATACCTGAGGCCCCCCTAGGTGCCAGGCCCCGTGCCGTGGGGATCCAGGTGAGTGGCCATAGAGACCCGGATGGTGGCCGGGGTGGAGAGAAGGGGCAGAGATTTGGGGAGGCACTCACTGTTACATAAACACGTCCTGGCAGGCCACAACACCGGCATCCGGTTCCGGGACCAGTTGTGTATGAATTTGGAAATTGGGGACCTGTTCTATCAGGGGTGGAGGGCTAATTGGCAGGGCTGAGCTATTCCAGGAGACTCCACCCACAGCAGCAAAACTCTTGCCTATCTCATCCTTCCCCCTCACTCAGGCCCAGGCTCTGGGAAGCTTCTATGCACTGGGGCTGAGAATAAACTGCACGGGCCCTTTCCAGTGAGGGGGTGAAACCCGGACATTGCGGTTTCTTTTTATCAGTCCTGGCATGGAGCTAAGTGACTCCCCCAGGATCACAATGGAGGGCAGAGGCCCAGCTGGGGCATAGAATTTGTGCTTCTTTATTTCTGTGCTCCGCCCCTCTTCCAATTGCAGACTCTGGGAATAAGAACTGTCTCCTCCCTCAGACTGTGGGCTTTCTGAGAGTGTCTCCCAGCAGATTAGGAACTTCTGGAGGGCAGCATGAGGAATGGGAATGTAAGTCAGGGAAGCTGTTTTGCTGCATCTTAAAAGTTTGCATTTGCAAAAAATAATAATAACTGTTGTGAGGATTAAAAGACAAAATAGAAGAGAGACAAGAGTGAAGGAGCCTGGGGCAGGGTATAAGTACCACGCACAAACCATGAAAAATGGCCAGAAATGAGAGCAAAGGGAACCAGAACATAAGCTCCATGAAGGCAGGGGTTTTTGCCCATTTTACAGTTGTTTTCCAAGTGCTCAGAATAGAGCCTGGTACATAGTAGGTGCTCAGTGAACATTAGCTGAAGAAATGAATGGGGAGCCCAGGTGATAACTGTAGAGTGCAGGGTGCCAGTTCCCTCTGAGGGCAGGGAGGCTTCTGGGAGGAAGCAGGGAGGGCCAGGGGCCAGGAGGCTGCTGGGAGGGGGCCCACTGGTGTGGGAGCGCTTCCCCAGAGCGCCATGGACCTCTGGGGGTTGAGCAATGTACCCCAGGAGCCTGTAAGTGTCACTGACCTGTGTTACGAATCTGGCGTCAGCAGAGGGATTTTCCTGCCCGTCCTCTTCCTTGACTTCCAAAGCACCTCTACCTCCTGTCCCTTGACAGGACCCGTGACGTGACCATGCCCCCTGCACGGTACCCCTCCTACACTCTCGATCCCTCAGTAACTTGCGGTGCCTCCCAGGCCCCACCCTCTGCTCCAGTTGCTCTCCCTCACCATTTCCAGACCTTTTGCTCAGAAAGCTCCCAACTAATCTTAGCCGCAGTGGCCAGCACCACACCTCCGCCCCAGCCTCCTGTTTGTGCACCTTATCACCTTTGAGCGTAATTCTGCGAAACTGCCCCGGTAGTCATCTCCCTAACTGCGGATGGGGCTGAATAACCTGTGCCATAGGGAAAGCTCCGAGCTGTTCTTGTCGAAGGACTTTGTGAAATGGTCAAGTGCAAAATAAAAGTAGTGCTTAGTGCAACAATATTGTTACCTTGAGGCTGAAAGGAGCAAAAGCAAAACCTGAGAACCTTAGACTTGTGTGTGTGTGTGTGTGAGAGAGAGAGAGGGGAGGGAGAGAGAGAGAGAGAGAGAGAAGGGGTGGGGAGAAGAAGGGAGAGGGAGTGTGTGGAGATGTTTGGGCAGAGGGAGGGATGTTATCAGATAATTAAGAATTGGTTAGTATTTTAAACAATGGTCCTTTATAAACCACCTGTACCCTCATGAAAAATGTGGTTCACTCCTGAAATCACAGAACTTTTCATTTTTGCCAACAGACTCAAAACTGCAACTGTCCTGTGGTGCTGTGAAGGAAGCCCTGGGATTGCCACAGAAGACACGGAAGAAGCTCCACACCTGAGTGGGGCTGTGGGCTCCCCACCTGTTGAGATCTTGCACAAGTCACCTCCCAGGGCCTGTTTCCTCGCCTATAAAATGGGGATGTGATCCCCACTTTATGGAGCTGTTGCAAGATCAAACGAGTTTATTCACATATTACTGCGTTAAAGCACGTAGAACATTGCTGGGCAGACTGGTGTCACGAGTTTGCCATTATTGTTCCCACCTCTCCCACTTTGACTCTCCTTCCTGGCTCTTGGACCCCTTCTGCAATGGGCCTTCCCTACCACTTTCAGAGCTGTTAACTGTCACCTCCTCCAAGAGGCCTGTCTGCCCACCTCATCTTAGGTAGCCCCTTCTTCCTCCATCGCCTCAACTTTCTTTTTTCCCTTCCAGAACCATCCCAATTCTCTGCTAGAGCCCAAGGCTGTCCTCCGTCTTCCCTGATCTTCCCAGACTGCCTCACGCTATCCCAGCCCCTCTCCCACACAGCACGCACCAGGCTGGCCAGTCCATCTCATGTTTTATTGTAAAAATGTTAAAATAAATTACATTTGACATCACTGCCAGTATGTACATAGTGTGTGTGATTCCAGAACAGCCAGTGACACCCCAGCAAGGTGGAGTGAGGAAACTAAGATGAGCATTTTAAAACATTTCACAGAAAAACAGATGCTTCTCCTTCTCACCCTACTGTCCAGCGAGCATATCCGTTTATACAATGGGGGGAGGTGTGGACACATGAGCCCATCACTGTCTTCACATGTGTGTTTGGTGGGTTCTGGCTCTGTTTGGCTCCACAATATTGGAGAGGGGGTTACAAGGCAGGGAGGGTGTTGGGGTCAAGGGCGATCATCCACCTCCTCCTGCCCAGTATCCATCGCCTGTGGTGGGTGACACTCAACTTTGCTTGCCTGCCAGTCAATGTAGGGACTCTTCCATGACCTTGTCCGAGGTCACTGAGAAAGGCTCAGTTGAGTTGGGGGGTAAGAGAGTGAACACTGAACGTCCCAGTACTTGGGGCCCTGCTCTTTATTCTCTCACCTTTGGCTCTAAAGCCAACAACAGATGCCAGGTAAATTAAAAAAACAAAAACAAAAAACAGCAGTTTATTTAAAAAATAACAAAACATGCAGGGCAGAGTGGACAGGCCCCAGAGTGTACAATCATGGAGAACTTAAAAACTCTGCTGGCCTCTCACCGGAAAGTCTGTGTACAGTTTCACATTATCTTTTGCTCCCCCATCACAAATCTCTCTCTCTCTCACACACACACACACACACACACACACACACACACACACACACACACCCCCCCTAGAGGGAGGAGCCTGATTCACATATTTGGCCATTTCCACCTGTGAGCCCAGAGCAACCTGGGGAGTGAGCGGTGAAGTCCTTGTTCTGGGCACAGGGAAACGGGATGGTGGGGGCCGAGGTGAGCTGGCTCAGTGGCAACGGCCTTCCCCTTCGCTTTCTCCCACCACCTCCTGGGAGGCAGGAAGCTTGCACCCTTCATCGGTTGGCCAAAGGGTGGCTGAGGCAGGAGACCGGCCCGGTCTCTGGGCTGGGCTGGGTCCTGGTAAATCAACAAGGTCTAGGACTTTGGGGGCACCCTTGGGACTTGCTTAGGAGTTCTGCAGTACCTGCCCTTTATCTCCTCACTCCCTTCCCCCAGGCAGTCCCTTCCCTACTGAGGTTTGAAGTAGGGGCCTGTCAGGCAAACAAAGGGATTGGGAGGCAGTTAAATCCTTGCCCCAAGGCAGGGCCCTGTTCCAGCTGAGACCTGAGTGCCCAGCCCTCTCACCACAGCTACACTCCAGCAAAGGCTGGGCCCGCCCTCTCTGGAAATGCCTATCCCAGTGCTGAGCCCCGACGCAGAAGCTCACCAGTGCTAGTAAGCTCAAATGGCCGAGGCCTGGACCTAGGAGAACCGTGTGGCATTCTCAACCGTATGATGGGGTAAAGGTCAGTCCTGCCAGCCCACACATGTCTTTGAACCATCAAATAAACCAGCTGTGCTCAGAACAGATGCCTCCCATTGCCAGGGTGCCTGCTCAGCTAGAGAACAGAGGTCCTGTCCTGAGCACGCACCTTGCTTGACAGGTAGCATGTAGCTGTAGGGGATGAAAGGCGAGGCAGGCCCCTGGCCCCCCACTCCCAGTTCCAGGGGAACCCAGGCATGGCAGGGTGCCCCAGGATAAGGGTGATGGAAGCCATCAAAGGTGGAGTGGGGAGCCGGCCCCACCTCACGTGCCCCTGGGGCAGTTCACCTTATTGTACTCGTCCATAAGCTGTTCATAAGGCACAGAGAGCTCTGACTCGGTGCTGGTGAAGGTGGACTCATCTGACGAGGGCAGCTCGCCCAAGTTCAGGGGCACCTCAGCCTCAGCCTCTTCCTGGGGCCTCTCCTCCCCAGTCAGGTTGTCCTCCAATGAGGACTTGGATGTCTCCTCGTCCAAGAGGCCAGTGTCCTCATTCACATAGGTGATGTTGGCGTTCGGGAAGATGAGTGGGTGGTAGTCCTGGGCATCCCACGGCTCACCCTCCTCACTGATTCGGTCCAGCTGGTTAGCAAAGACTTCAGAGGTGGGGGAACCATCCTCGGGGGGCTCCGCCCCAGCCTCCTCACTGGGGGGTCGTGACACATGGCCTTTGCTCCTTAGTGTCTGAGACACCTCTTCTAAGCTGGGCACCCGGTTCTTAGAGTAGAACACCAGGGGGGCCAGGGAGGCGGGGACGTCTGTCAGCCCGCCCCCCTGAGGCCCTGGCCCTGGCCCTGGCCCTGGCCCGGGTCCTGGTCCTGTTCCCGGTCCCACTACCGGTCCAGGTCCCATCCCTAGGACCTTCTCCCCACCCCCGCTCGTCTTCATTGCCTTCTTCCCAATCTGCTTGATGAGGTCGTTGTAGGTCTCTTCCTTTTTAGACAGAAAGCTGAAAATGTTGACATCCTTGGACCCTGTGCTCCCTGCCATCTGCAGAGCCTTTTTGGAGTGTGGGGAGCTCTCGAAGGACTCTTTTCGCCGCCGTCGCCGCTTCTTAATGGCTTTGTGGACCTCCACAAACATGCTCACCTTCCAGTTGACAAAGAGGGACAGCCAGGCCAGCCCCAGGTAGATCCAGAGCTCCACAAAGTAGCGGTACAGGGCGTGGTAGTTGGCACTGGGGTTCACACCTGAGGACAGAACAGGAAGCCCAGAGGGTCGGGAGAGGGTCAGTGGGATCCAGAAACACTCAAAGGCCAAAGCTGTTATCTGAGGATGGGCGCAGGGCCAGAACACAGAAGGGGACACACTGAGAAAGGAAGGAGGCCTGCTCTAAAAGCTGGATTGTCCCATCGTTCTGAAGGGCTTTTCCCAGTCCCCCACCTGCCAGAGCCTCAGTTTCCTCAGCTGCCAGAAGTCAGGAGAATGGTTTGCGGGGGGTGAGGGAGGTTCAGGGAACAGTCCATGAATGTTTGCCTTTCAGTTAGTCACCTACCCCTCCAGCTAGCTGTTTTGTGTACTTTTTTTGGTGTATATGTTATAGTTCAGTTAAAACAGGATGGAAATGAACTGAGAGGGCTCTGACACCTTCAGTGAGGGGATGGACTCATGGGTTCAATAGAAATGAGGCTGGTGGTTGGGCCGAGAGGACTGTGGGCACTGGTCCCGAGAGGAAATACTCTGGACAGCCTTGATTCTCCTTCGGTGAGGTCTGGCCTGCCTCCTGATTTCCTGTCTCTGCCCTCCTCGGCTTGGTTCCTCCCATGGCCAGACTTCTGACACCTGCTCCCGGGTCTCCCTCCACAGTTCTGGCTGCTCTCCTACACTCCAGAATTATCTGAGATACATACATCTTTCCTCTTCTGGCCTGTTGATCTGTATCATTAGGTATCCTGAGCTTCGCCCCCTCCCCCTTGGGAGGCTGGGAACAACCTGGAAAAGGGACTGGAGCGGGGCTCCCTTAGGGCAGGACTGCACCTCCCTCGGCAGACTCGAGGCTCCCCGAAGGCAGAGGCTGTGTCCCCCCCCATGGACAGGAGGTGCTGCCGCCCTTACTCCGGGTCTCGGGCATAAGCAGGTTATGATGACAACCAGGACACCCACTCATGTAGCTGGGCCTGCTCCTCAGCACTGATGAAGAGTGACTCATTTGATTTTTCCCCTGCTCTGGGAGGGAGGTGCTGCATGTTTGGGGTTTCTGGTTTGTTTTTTAAGCCAGTTTTACAGACAAGGACACTGGGGCAGAGGTTTAGTGTCTTGCTGGAGCTGAGAAAGTACACTTAAATACCCTGCTGTGCTTCTCCAGTACAAAGGTTTCTCCTTTGCCTGCACTGGGCTCCAAAGGCTACACAACGGCAGGGTTGTGCCTCTGTCTAAATTTATCCCCGAAAACAGCAGGCCCGGATCTGCCAGGTCGGTGGAGTGTTCAGGCCTCTTTTCTGTTCCTCCCCAACTCAGCCACCCCCTCTCAGCATTCCGAGTCTCCACTTACAATGGGGCAAAAGGGTAGTGACCTGCCCCTGCCCCCTGAGGGGAGGAGGGGAGATCAGAGGCCCCCGAGGCAGAGGCTGAGGTCAACGGGGCAGGGCGGCAGGCACTGGGGGAACAAAGACTGGGGCAATGCGGCCAAACGGAGTGTCAAGAAGATAAAGAACCAGGATGCTGTGCAGGCCACAGGCACAAATATTAGAGTGACCGAGTGACTGGACAGACAAAGGGGCCAAAGAATCTTATCTCCTGCCTGGATTAAAGAGGGTAGGGGTAGAAGGGAGTGTCTGGGCCCCAGCAGCTTGGGAGAAGGCCTCCCTTAGGTTTAAGCTGCCTGTGGCAAAAGCAAAGTTTCGGGCCTCTGAGCCAAGCCTCTGGGCAGCTCCCTCAGCTCCTATAAATGATGGAAGGAAGGCAGCTCTGTGACAGGGAGGGGCCGTGGCTCAGGCCAGGGTCTCCCTGGACAACAGGCACAAACCCTGCCGGTGGAAGGCCTTACCCCCTCCCTAGTACACCGGAGTCCAGGAGGTGGGTGCTCCTGCGTCTTTCCCCGTCCTCAGTCTGCTAGGGAGAGATCGGATGCTAAACACAGAGAGAGGAAAGGAGGAGAGGAAAGCCATATCCCAAGAAAGGGAAATAGGAGTCTTCTGCGATCACTCTGTTCCTTGGTTTCTTCTTGCAACTGGCAGGGTGGGGTAGGACCCCACTAGGTGGAGGAAGTGCCCAGGACACAAATGCCCACTAGGGGTCCCAGTGAAAGTCAGCTGAATTGAGGTTGGAGAAGCAAGCAGAGAAAGAGAAGGTGAGGAGGCAGAGACAAGGGGGGAGGCAGGACTCACCAGCCACAAAGTCGCCAAAGCCGATGGTGGAGATGGTGATGAAGGAGTAGTAGAGGCCCTCGATGTAGTCCCACTCCTCAGTCACCATGAACACAAAGGGTGGGATCACCAGGTGGACCAGGACGCCCCACACAATGAAGATGGCTGTGCACGTAATTTGTGCCTTCCGCTGATGGGGTGGTGGGGAGACCAAGTCAGACAGCAGTGGAGACTAGGGGATCCCAGCAGGGATGCCCAGAGGGCTGGAAAAGTGGCTAGAGAGGAGGCTAGCAGAGCACCACACCCGGGAAGAGGCTTACTACTCAGGAAAGGAGGGAAGGGGCAATGTTCCCAGCCTGACCCCGAAGGGCAGGGTGCTTTTGCCATCTAACACCTCTGTCCAATTCTTGGGTCCTTCCCACCCTCCATCTCCTACCTGGGTCCCCTCATCTCCGCCCAGAACCTAGGGTTAGGGACATACCAGGCTCACGCCTCTCTTGGTGAGGAACTGGCCCAGCCGCTTCGCTCGTCCCCCGAAGAACTTGCCCAGGGCACTGATCCATGTCAGGCAGAGTGGCACCCCAAAGAGGCCATAGAAGACACAGAAGAGACGACCAGCAGGAGTCTTGGGGGCCACGTTGCCATAGCCTGAGGAAGAGGAAGAGAGAAGCTAAGAACGGTGTGTGTGGGTAATGGATCCAGACTCAGAGTGACCCTGCCTCTTTCTCTCTCTCTCTTTCACACACACACACACACACACACACACACACACACACACACACACACACACACAGCTGGAGGGAGGCCCATTCTCTAATATCACTTGTTATTGGTCTGATGCCAATGCTTAGGAACTGACATTTCCTCTGATCACACTATGATCATGATTACGTATAACAATTACAATGGGATGGGGCTGTTCCTGCCATCGCATTGGGAGCTCACTGAAGGCCCACTGCTGCTGAAGTCAAGCTGGCATCTAATTCCCCTCCCTCTGAATCTGGGCTTTAGTGATTTGCTTGACAGTAACAATGGGCAGGCTCAGTCTAAGAAGACTGCTGCTTCTCCCCTTGATCTTCTGAAAGGCTCACTTTTGAGATTTTCCTTCCTGCAACCCAGCTGCCACATTGTGAGATGACCACACCATTGTGTTTTCATCCCCAGCTGAGCTCCCAGCCAATGGGCAGCCTCAACTACCAAACATGTGATGGAAGAAGATACCACGAACGTCTGCCAGTGAGGCTTTCGGGCAACTCTGGCACCAGCCACCACAATGGCTACTGCCTGAGAGGCCTCAAGCAAGAACTGACCAGTTGAAACCAGTCAACCCACAGAATGGTGAAAGGTAAGAAGTTACGTTTTAGCCACTAACTTCTGAAGTGGCTGCTTATGCAGCCACCCATAGATAACCAAAACACACACCCAGCTTGGCAAGCAAGCCCAGGCTGGGTGTGTACAGTGTGCAACCTGTGCAACCCCCTGCATGGCTGACTATCAGGCCATGTCATTTCAAGAGCCCAGGTCAGGACTCCTGAATACAGTCTCTCAGGCATGACCAGTCACCAAGGATTAACTAAATCCCCAGGAAAAGTGTCAAAAGAACAGGTTGCAAATGACCCAGTTTTACCTTGACAAGGCCATGTGACCAGGACTGTATTCCTATAAGGCTCTGTGGAGCTAGAGCATGGGAGTGGGCATCCTGAAGGTCCCCGAAGACTTACCGATGGTAGTTATGACAGTGGCTGCAAAAATCATTGCATTGGGCCAGTTCCAGTTGTTGAAGGTCTGGTTCCCTGTGATGGCCACGCCCTGATCTGCAGCATGAGATACCACCTAAAAAGAGAGAAAGTGAAGATCAAAGGAGGCCAGGCTAGCCGATGATTTCTAAGTGGCAACACTCTATTAAACTCCTTATAAGCATTCTCATTTAATCATCACCGTAACAAGTGGTATTACTGCCTCCATTTTATAGATGACAAAACACTTTACAGAGGATCAGAGAGGTTAAGTGATTTGCCCAAGGTCACACAGCTGTTAAATAGAGTTGCTCCTTGACTTACAACGGGATTATATCCCGATAAGCCCATCATAAGTTCATACGTCGAAAATGCATTTAATGCACCTAACCTACTGAACATCACAGCTTAGCCTAGCCTACCTTAAACATGTGCATAACACAGTTTTCAAGAAACACTGGCAACACAGTGCACTATAGAGAGTTGATTGTTGACCCTCGTGATCTCAGGGCTGACTAGGAGGTGTGGCTCGCTGCTGCCCAGCATCACAAGGGTATCCTACTGCATATCACTAGCCTAGGAAAAGCTCAAAATTCAAAATTCAAAGTACAGTGTTTGCAGAATGCCTATCACGTTAACACCATATAAGTCAGAAAATGGTAAGTCAAGCTCTAGGCAACCTGGCTCCCAAGTCCATCTTCTAACTGAGTGTGTGCTTCTCAAACTTACTAACATGCCCCAGGATCACCTGGAGAGCTTGTTAAATGCAGACAGCTGGGCACCACCAGAGCCTCAGTCAGTAGGTCTGGGAAGGGGTCCAAGAATGTGCTTTTCTAACAAGTTCCCAGGTGATGCTGAAGCTACTAGTCCAGGGATCACACTTTGAGAACCACTACGCTGGACCGCTCTGCCTCTTGAAGAGGGCAGAGATGACGCAGGCACACAGGAGGACCCTTAAGCCATACCCAGTCCTCCACGGAGAAATGTTCTACTGTAAGGTTGGACTGGGAGGGACCCTCATACCCTCTTCGCCCCCAGTGTCTGGATGCCTGTGACAGCCAAGCTCAGTGTCCTCTTGGATCTGTCCTCCAAGGCCTCCGTTTTCCTATGCCTGGGACTCTGTCCTCTCCCCCTTCCCTACCTTCTCTGGAGTCCTTTATCTCAGCCCTGGGCTGGGCAATTTCAACATCTGGGACAGGACAGATCATCAGGTATATACATTTCAGAGTGACTCAAAGTTGCACTGGCAGTCCCCACCGAGCCTCCAGCAACTGTGGGCAGCAGATGAAAGGCCGTCTGGGGAAGTCCAGGGAGAGGCCCCAGGGGAGGTCTTATCTCCTAGGAACACTGATAGCTGCCAAACCTGTTTCCACTTGACCAGACCCCTGTCTCTACCAGGGGTGTCCAACCTTTTGGAGTCTCTGGGCCACACTGGAAAAGGAAGAGTTGTCTTTGGCCACACATTAAATACATTGTGACATGTAATCACTAAAAAAAATCTCATTATGTTTTAAGTAAACTTATGATTTTGTATTGGGTCGCATTCACAACCATCCGGGATAACATGTGGCTCGTGGGCTGGATGCTCCTGCAACTCATCCTTCAGTTCTGCCTCCATTCACCCCACCCTACCAATGGCAGGGCCTGGACCCCAGAAGGCAGCTCGCAAGGGCCAGGATCTGCTCCAAACCTGGGGCTCCAGGTCTGCCCCCAAGGAGGGCCCTGAATGTCCCATCCAGTCCAGATATCAGGAACTCAGCCATATTCCCTATAAAAAAATCAAGCCTAGGCACTGAGGGAAGACAGCAAGGGATGGAAGCAGGAGAGAGACAGGAAAACCATAGTTTTTTTTAACCCACCTGCGGCATGACTTAAGTTTGGTGGGGAAAGGGAATGGGCAGGTTGTTCTGAAGGAACATGCAGTCTGCAGCAGCAGCAGCAGCAGGCCCATGTAAACGGATCTACAGACACTTCAAAGAATTTTCCATGATGCCATGCTTGTCTGACAGGCCATCACATACCACTTCCCTGCTTCTTTGCGGCATTTCCAGAGCATCTCTGCAGGCCGTGAGAGGCTGTCTTCGGCCCTGCCCACAGAGAGCTGGCTGTCTAGCTAGCCAGGTCAAATGCATGTGAATGTGCCAGGACATTTTGATATGAATAGGCCAACATGAGAGCTAAAACCAATATGAAGGTCCATCCAAAAGGTTTCCTAAAAAATGACATCTGCACTCAAAGCAGGACAATGAGGCCGTGTCCTAATGTTGAACAAATGGCAGGGCAAACTGAACCACTCAAACATCCATCTTAGGGTGAAGACTAGAGCACAGTTAATTGTCAGTGATGAAAAGAGCACACGAGGATACCTGTAAGTGGGAATTGTACCACTGACCAGGAAGAGCTGTGCCTGAAGTGCCGCCTCTGGTCATTCCCATAGAATCCCAGGGGAACGGAAAAAATTTCAGGAGACTAGCTACCCCTATTCTCATACAAACAAAAAGGGTGGATTCTGGAAATGCCAACCAGAACGAACTCCTGAAGGCTTCTCAACAGCAGAACGTGTGACACACTCAGAGAGGAAGCGGTGGGCACTGAACACCGACGCAGGGTCAAGTTACCGGCACAAGAACAAGTCACGCTCAGCGAAGTGCATCTCCCTCTCCAAAGGGGTTGCAAAGCCTTGAAACTGGGTGGAATGCGGTAAATCTAGATTTAGCAAGGCAGCTGAACACATGGATTTAAAGACGTTCATGTGGACAAGACAGAGAGATGTAGGGTAGAGCTGGCATTTATTTGCGTCCATTTAAAAGCAGGTAAAGAACAAGAAGTATTGATCATTATCAACCTGGTCTGAGGTCACCACTATCATGCCAAAGGCCTGGCTTCCTCAATATTTTAACCAACAACACCATGAGGACTGAGACGGACCAGTCTGCAAAGAATGTAAAATTGGGGACGAGGCTGGGATGGTAAGATAGCTAACACACTGCAATGATAATTTGAGACTCAGAATCATCTGTACCGGAAAACTGGGCCTGAATTAATAATATATGACTATCTTTTAAGTTTTTCATGTCTTACACTTTGGGTTAGAAAAGGCCAGTACAGGACTGAAGGGAAAAGTCCCTGAGTTTCAGCTGAGCACAAACCAGCAAGCACTAGGGTGGCTACCAAAAGAAAAGTAAACACGTCTTGGGCCTTGTCAGCATATCACCTATTCAGGGCAGGGAGGATTGTTCTCTCAGGGTCAAGCAACACAGGGGGCACTCTGTTCCATGCTGGGTGACTTCGCACGATATGTTAACTAATATGTTAACCAACAGGCCAAGGTCCAGGAGGGAGCAGGGGTGGCATTTTTAGCTATCTCAGAAAGGGCTGTCCTCAGCAGTTGTCCATTTCTGATAACGAAAGGTGTTTAGAACAAGGGTGAGTACCATACATCAGGGGTGCTGAGGGTGTGGCTGAACAGGGGTTTTCACCTGAGGGTGGTGGCGTACTCTGGAAGTGTTTAGAAATGCCGCCTGGTGGGCGGGGGGGCAGGGAGGGGGAGGATTGTGTCAGGCACCAGGGAAAGAGCAGTGAAGAGATGAAATCCATTCTAGTGATGGCGGGGGTGCTGCTGGTACTGAGTGGGCAGGGACCAGAGAGGCTAAATGCTGTGTGGTTCACAGGAGAGCCCCCCACCCTGCTGGCCAACACTGCTCCCACTGAGAGCCACTGGCTTGCCAAAGGTGTTATGTGACTTGAGAATCATTTAGGAAAGGCTAAAGAGACAAGAAACATAAGAGCTGGCAAAATAGGTAACCTAAGTGGGCAGTATTTTGAGGCAGAAAAGCAGAGCTTCCTGCCATTTACCCCGTGATAGGGCGCAGCCCGCAGCCTCAGCCTCTGGGACTGAGTTATCAGGGAGCCATAGCCACATGACCTCTATTGTCTCTCAAGGTCACCCAGAGAGGGATGGGCAAAGGGGTCACCCTGCAGGGTCTCACACTCCTGCGGCCAGAAGTGTCGCTAACCCTTAGAAAGATCCAGTGACAGTACTGAAGCCTATGTGTCAGGGGGGGAAATTGAGGCTGAGAGGGTAAGTAGCAGAACTGGGATGGGTTCTAGAGGGCCTGGTTGCCAGTCAGCACAGTTCCCACCTCCCTCCCTTCAGTGCTGCCTGCCCTGGGCACCCCAGCGCCCCCTGAAGTTGCCTCCTCTCTGCCCCTGAGTCGGAGCATTGGCCTGGGAATCAGCAGGGCTCCATCTCAATGCTGGGGAGAGAAGCAGGATTCTAGTGCTGCTGCCTGTTAGACACCCCTCGCTGGGGCCTGCAGATCTCTAACCCAAGAGGCTCTTCCTTCAATTCTGCCAGGCATCGCTTGACGGGTGAAGAAAGCTTGGCTTGGGGCAAAGGTCCCAATGTGAACTTGGGGTGTCTGTTCCCTGTTCCCACCACATGTAGCTGTGACTCTGGTCGGGATGACACACTGGTTACGGTCAGGGTCACACAGGCGGAGGAGGAGGTCTGCCAGAACAGAGGGGCTGACCCAGGCTGAGGTCATCCCTGGGGTAGGAGGCGTGGTGCGGGGGAGCCTGGCCAACATCCAGTTAGACCGAGTGTCCTGTCCCCAGGGTTATAGAAACAGCTTTCGCAGGGGGAGATGGCCCCTGCTCACTCGCAGGATTCTTTAACTTGGCTCCCGAATTCACACAAGACAATATTTTCATTTTCCACATAACCCTGGAGAGTGACAAGAGGGAGACCCTGCACACTGTCCAGGCCCTGCTCTTGTTTGGGGGCGGAACAGAGCTCCCCGCTGCCCCGGTCACCCTCATAATAAAGCAGCTGTGATTTATGGAGGATTTACTATGCTACAAGTGTTATGCTAAGCACTTCACAAGCCCTTAGCTCTTTTAACGAGGACAGAATCTTGCTGGGAAGAAGCTATAATTTTTTCCACTTTACAAATGAGGATTTAAGGCTTAGAGGTTAAGTAGCCTAAGGTCAGAATGCTAAAAGCAATGAAGCCAGGAGAGCCCTGCCCATCTGGGTCCAAGCTAGTCCAAGCCACTGTCACCCTACCCACTTCCCACAAAGGCCACAGGAAGGAGGCCGGAGCATACTTCCACCCCTTCGCACCAGCTGAAAAAACAGTGCCCTCAAACCAGTCCGTCCACTCTGATAGAGCTCAGCAGTCCCCTGGCTGGCCCTCCAGGAGGCCAAATTCATGCCTTTGCATTGGGCTTCAGGCAACCAGCTGTCCTCAACCCTCCCTCCTGGGCTCTCCCTGTTCGTGAAATCTGGGTTCCCGGACAGCTTCTCATCCTCGGGGACTGGGGTTTCCCATGCAAAGGCAGCTGCCCCGTCTCCCCTTCCTGGAGAGACTCATCCTGACGAGTGGGCAGCTCTGGAGAAGGCACATCCAGGGATCGGGAAACAATGCCCCCCTCCAGACAAGGCAGCTGGGGCTGAGGTCGGGCGGGCAGGGTGGGGGAGACCAAAGGAAGGGTGGCAGCCTTTCTGGGGATGGTGGCTATCTGGCACCCACAGGGCGACTCCCACCCTGCCTCCAGTTCCTCTGGCAGACATCGCACACAGAAGGCATTACATGGGGATCACAGAGCTCCTTCCTGTTACGCAGGCAGGCTTTCGGACTGGGCCCATGGACTGCTGGTACACCATCCTGGGCTGCGTTCATCCTTGACGCCTAGGAATGCCACCTAGGCTCGCCTGGTCCTCTGGCTGGGAAGGGGAAATGATGCTAAGGGCTTCGTGCATGGGGTGCGGCAGCCCAGAGAGACCCTTTACCATTCCTCTCACCCAGCAGTCCCAGTCACCCTGTGAGGTGGACGTGGCTTATTAAAACAGTCGATATTGGAATACTAGCTGATAAATGCTCACTTAGTACATGACTGGCACCAATGGAAGCATTTTAACTCTGCTCTCTGAAATCTTTACAACCCTATAATATAGGTACTATTACAGTAGCTCCCTTATCCAAGGCAAATACATTCCAAGACCCTCAGTGGATGCCAGAAACCATGGATAGTACCAAACCTTAAATACACTATGTTTTTTCCTACACACTCAGTTTTCACTTAAAGGAATGGCTTCTCTTTGATGTGTCTGAATTGCCAGTATCACTAATCTTGCACTTTGGGGACATCATGAACTAAAACGAAGGCGACCTGAACACAAACACCTCACACACAAGATAGTCAATCTGATAACGGAGACGGCCACAAAGTGACTAACAGGTGCGTTTCAACACAGTGTGGACACGTTGGACAGAGGAATGATTCGCGTCCCAGGCAGGATGGAGCAGGCGACGAGGGATTTTATCACACTACCCAGATTGCCATGCAACTTAACACTTATGAATTGTTTATTTTTGGAACTTTCCACTTTGTATTTTGGACTATAGTTGAATGTGAAGAAAAGTGCAGATAGCAAAACCACGGATAAGGGGTAACTACTGCACCCCCATTTACTGGTGAGAGAAATGAGGCACGGAGGCTAATTAAGTAACTTGCCCAAAGTCACAGCTACTCAGTGGTGGAGCTGGGGTGTGGATCGTGGTAGTCCAGCTAGTAACCACTGAGAGGTGGGGTCGGGGGTCGGGGGGCTATTAGGCTACAAGGAGTGAAGCCAAGTCTCTGGAACACAACTTCCCAGGCAATTGCAAGGGAGATACCCACAGGAATGGAGATTCCCCTAGAAGGTAAACCGTGCAAGGGCAGGACGCTTATGTTTTCTTTTCCACTACTATATTCTCAGAGCCTAGAATACTGCCTGGCACATAGTAGGTGCTCAATAAATATTTGTTAAATGAGTGAATTAAGTTGAGTGAATGAGGGTATGCTCTCTGGCCTGAACTAATTCATTCTCTCATGTCTTTCCTTCAACCTCCCCAGCATCATTCTGAAGTTGGGTTTTAACTAAATTCATCATTAACAAGGTGGAAGCCTTTATCGAGCAAGAAGATAGGAAGCAGAATCAGACCCCAGCAAGAGTGGGGCTTGGTAGGGTCAGGGGATGGAGGCAAGGGATGCTGACACCAGCAGCATCCAACTGGTATCAGGAAGTAGGGGCTGGGGCTGGGGCTGGTCACCAGGCTGTAAGAAGAGGGCAGGGGCTGAAGGTTCTAGGGTCTGGGGCTGGGATAGGAGAGAGGTGAGGGAGTCAGGTAATAGCTCCCTCGTCCAAGAGGGCAGAGCAAGGGCAGTGGGACTAGGAAGAGTCCCTCGGGTGACCAGAGACTGTCCTTCCTGCAGGAAGGGGAGGCCTGTCCTCTCCGGAAAATCTCCAAGAGAACAGAAAGACAGACCCCGGTCCTCTCCCTGGCAGAGGCTCATGGAAATGTGGGACTGACCTTGGTGTGAATTTAAAGGGGTCTCTCAATTGCTAGGACCCATCAGCCTATCAGCCTCAGTCTCTCCATCTGCCAAAACTAACACTTACTCTGAACATGTGAAAAGTACCTACCACATTGCAAGCACTGAGTAAATGCGCCTGCAATTAGAGTTATGATCGTCTGTGTTTGTCAGGAAACCAGACCCTGTAAGTGACTTGAGACCCAGAGGGAAAGACTGCTTGTCCCCAAGAATAAATAAAAGGTTTCCTTCCCTGCTCTTGGAGGAACAGGCCTCGGTGAGAACAGGGATACTGTCCCCAAGCTTACTTGCACAATGCCACCTCTTCCCAATTTTCCCCGTTGAGCAGTGAAAACTGTCCTTTCTCAGTCTGATCAGTTGGCTTCTTCAGGCCACAGGGTGACTTCTCCAACACTGACGAGGGCCAAAAAAATGTCATGGGTGGACAGAGGAACTGAAGCTCAGCAGGTGTT
This sequence comes from Pteronotus mesoamericanus, assembly GCF_021234165.1. NCBI lineage: Eukaryota > Metazoa > Chordata > Mammalia > Chiroptera > Mormoopidae > Pteronotus > Pteronotus mesoamericanus. The sequence goes on from NW_026555085.1 coordinate 9,140,222, forward strand.
CCCCAGGTGTCCCTCAGGTGTCCCCAGGCCACTGGACAGCTGGAGTCCAGGGACCTGGGGGAACGGGAGGTGTTTGTTAAAAAGCTCTCCCTGGACCCAGCAGAGGGGAGGAGAAACAGAGGCACGCCTCAGATGTCCTGCCTCACCCCTCACAAGGCCCACCTCTCCTGACCTGTCACCCAAAGGCTCCCAGCTGCCCTGACCAGTTTCGTGCACAGCCAAGCAAGGCAGGCAGGCCGCAGAAAACAATGCCACATGCGGGGACCCCCCCTTCCACCCCACAGTGCTCTCTAAGTGAGGCAGAGCCTGGGGACCACAGAGACTTCTCTGAACCCCAGTCCTGACCTCCTGACCAGCTGCCTCCACCTCACAGGGCAGCCAGTGCCCACCCCTGTCCCCCCACCCATCTCCGTGCTGGGCTCTCTGTGTGTCTATATCTGTCTGTATGTCCATCTGGGCACTAACAAGGAACCCTCTCTGGGCAGGGGGCCAAGAGTAGTGTCGAGGCCCCACAACTGAGTGGGTAAGGGAGGTTTGAACAGGACAGACTGAGCACTTTTCAGGCAAGTATTTGCAGTTTGGGCTTGTTTGAAACAATGGTTTCAAATTCTTTAACACCAGAAACTCACAAAAAGATAAAGAGTGGAGGGGGAGGACCCCAGATCCCATGTACTGGGACTCCCTCCAACACCCTGCAGCAGGAGCAGTTTCCGAGGGGGAGTGGAGGGGGCTGAGGGGCTGGTGAGTCCAGCTGTCAGTCCCCACCTAGTCATCCTTCCTCTGGCGGGGGCTGCGGGGGGTCCAAAGCATCTTGCAGAGAAGGTGAACCCCTGTTAACTTTTATTACAGAGACAAATTAGAAGCTCTATTAGCTAATCCTGCAATTATCTTCACTCCCTCTCTCTCCATCTCCCTGACTGACTAAACTTTCCCTCAAGGGGGGCTGGGATTGTTTTCAGGGGAGGAAACTGAGGCCTGGCACGCCCAGACACCACACGGCCATTGAGGCAGCGGCTTTCAGTTCAGGCTGACAGAATGCCCGGGCCGCCCTCGCAGGTGGTCTGTGAGGCCACCCCGGGCTCGGCCATAACACGCTCCACAGGCGATTCTGAGGTGCAGCCACTGACACAGTGGAGGGTGAGGGGTGTGGGCGCTGGGCTCAGGCCTTTTATCTCCCTGAGGAGGGAGGATTTGAGGGCAGAGGGAAGGCATCCATGGTATTCACTGCCTTCCCGCCTCAGCCCAGGTGACCAGGGTGTGGCTCAGACACAGGCCCAGTTTATGAGCCGGGTACTGGCGAGGGCCCAGCAGTACATGCTGATACCTGTGCCAGCTGCCGGTCCAGCTCGCCCAGGCCCTGTCTCTCCCAGGGAAGGAATGGGTGTCTGGGGGCACAACGGCAGCGGCCCAAGGGGACAGGGCAAGATGCCTCCATTGATAACAGACCTCAGCTATTGCAACGAGGACTTTGTTAAATTTTCAGGTTCACTCCAGTACCTACCCCAATAGTTATGTTTTCAGAAGAGAGAAGGAAAGAGAAATTATTGCCCCAAATCTGAAAACCCAGACAACCTCATTAGGCAACGGGGGATGTGGGACACCATCCCCACCCTCAATTGGACACCGTAGGGGTCCCTGTCACCACTGCTGCTGCTTAACTTGGACTGCACGGCGAGATCATCCGGGGGAGCCTAGGAAAACACTCATGTCTGGGTCCAGCCCCCGGAGAGTCAGACATGCTCGAAAGCTGCTCCAGGTGACTCTAATATAGGCGGCCAATTTCAAAACCACTGTCCTAGCCCCAAACCCTCCTCTTTCCTTGTCAGGGGGAAGACCCAGGGCTGGCCCTCCCTGGAGTTAGCAGGCAGGCCACAGAAGCCTGTCTTATCTACCTCTGGGCTCTCTCCTCACCTGCCCTCCTGGGCCATCTCTCAGCAGCCCTTGCGGAGGCCAGAGGCACTGGCAGGTCTCACGCTCACAGGGATAAGCCCAAGCCAGATGTGAGCACATTTTCAGCAGAAACCTCTGGGTTTCCGACTTTCTCAGGCCCGGGAGCCCTGTCCTCACTCAGGAGGGACAATGAAAACAAAGGAGGTGACCCTGCCCCCATTGTTCTCAGCTGGGACGGTAACCCCCTGGCAGCGGGGCGCCCCTCCCGTGGGAGTCAAGCCCAGAGCAGAGCTTCACAGGACTGGGCTGACCTGGGAGGGCTGCAGGTTTGGCTAAAGCAAACAGTGAAGGCCTGGCAGGGTCTGAGCTCAGGACGGGAGCTCCGCAAGCATTTTCAGGCACCTGGAGGGCCCAGCTGATTAGTTAGACTGAGACCCTCTGCCCTGAGGACACAGGGAGCTTCTTGGCGAGGCCCAGGCCCACAACACCGCTGGCTGAGGTTTGGCCCTGCGAGCAGGAAATAGCCTCCTCCGGCCCAGACACACACCAGACAGCCCTCTGGGGCTTCGTTCTCAAAAACCACCCTCTGAGCCATCTTGTAAAGGACTCAGGGCAGGTGGGATGTCCAGAGACTTAAATGACAAGAGGGACATCCTTACTCCACCAGCAGCTTCTCTACTCCCCAATTCACAACCACTACCCTGCTCTAGATTGGCTGTGGCCTGGCCCAGGGTCTTGCACTGGTCTCTCTTCCCTGTCTGGGATGCAGTGGTCTGGGGTCTGGGTTCATGACCTGGCCCCCTCCCTACCCCCAGAATCCAGATTCTAGGAGTGTCTGACATCTTTCTGCTTTCACTGAAGCAGAAAGACGTACCTCCTAACTATTGGATGAATAACTTGAGGGCCCCTCGAGCATATCAGGTGGGCAGAATAGCCCCCTCTTCTTTCCCCGTAGGAGTGTGGGTCATTGGGCAGTGGGAGGTCCCTGCATAGGATTTGGCTCCTGGCTTGTCTTCCTTTCCAAGCAGGAGGACAAACCTCTCTGAGCCCCATTCAACTCCTCTGTAGCAGACTAAGGGAAGTATTGAGTCAACACCTCCCTCCTGCCTGCAAAAACCCCACGATCATCAGGCAAATTTCATGCCTACAAACTCCTCTGGCCCTAATCACTTGAGACTTAAGACTCTGTAGGGCAGACATACAAAATGGATATTACTATTCCCATTTGGTAGCTAAGGAAACTGACCAGAGAAGGCTAGTGACATGGTAGAAGTCACACAGCAAGCAGATAACAAAGTACAAAGAACCAGCCAAAACCCATCTCTCAGTTGAGGGCCCTTCCTAACAATGCCATGCTCCTGGGACCCGGCTAAGAAATGCCAACAAAAGTGGAGCAGGCGGACACAGGTAGCAGGTGATTAGAGCTATAACAGGGTTGAGCAATCACACCCATGATCTAATCTCAATATTATTCAGGATGGGTGCTCCTCGCCCCCTACTCTCCTGGAGATGTCTTAGGTTTACCCCGACCTTGCAGGGTGAAAAGAAGGGACCATGGGAAGTCACCAACCACTTGAAGTTTCCAAAAACAGCCCTTGAGCAGGCCACAAAAGAGGTCACAGAACTGCTGACTTGCCATCTCCCCATCTGGGCGGATGACGTGAGGGAGATTTGGTTCATTGTCAGCCCAGCTGCCCCACCCGGTGCCAGCGTGCTTCCTGCCTTCCAGAACCCAGGTCTGCACTTTGGCCTGCTCCACAGCACAAGCTGGGATGGCCAATCCACCTCCGAACTCACAAACATCAAGGTGGCGGCCCTCTGCCAGCAGCCCAGGGCAGACGGGAAAAGGCCCAGGCTTTGGGGCAGACACGCCTGGGTTCAAATCCTAGCTCCCACAGCCACCAGCAGGTCACCTGAGAGATGTCTTCTCGCCTCCCTGAGCTTCACTTCCTGTCCCAGAGCCATGCAGTGGAAAGTGGGGGTACCAAGACTTCATCGGGTTGGGATGCAGATTACATGAAACGATGCAAGGCTAGGGGTGGGGCAGAAAAGTGAATGTGGGAAGGACGAGGGCTGGGGAGGCCAGGTCAGTCCTGAGGGTTTGTGCCTGCTGCCCAGGGGTCCTCCAGAGTGGTCGACAGCTGTGCCCTCTCCTGGCTACCACCACCCAGAAGGTCAGGGCTTGTGACAGTACTTATCGCCACATGGCATCCTCGTGGGTATCTGTTATCTAACCTTTATCTCCTGCAAATAGACTGTGAGGGTAGAAGGCAGAGACTTATTCTTATTCCCAAAAAGACATCCTTATTCCCAAAACAGAGCCTGGCACTAGCGGGTACTCAGTATTTGCCAAATAAATGACTGCGTCTCCAAGATGTACACCTTCCACCATCTCTTCTTCCAGCGCACAAAGGTGGGTGTGGTGTTGTACCAAACAGGGGTTCTGGCTCCACTGGGCAAGGTGGGCTGTCCTGGCAGGTACGGGCAGCCGAGTGATGGCTCTGTATTTCTCTGCCTCAGTGCCTTTACCCTACCTCACCCCACCTACCTGTCCACCAGGCCAAAGCCACCAGAGATCCCAGCCCTGGTGAGTCAGCCGCACTTCAGACTTTGGCCATCAGAAAGGGGATAGGGGTCCAGAGGGGGGCGGTCACACTCAGGGGCCACAGGTCTTCCCAAGCATGCCCTGCTTCCCTGGCAGTGGAAAGGATGCTCTGCTCCATGAAACTGTAAGCCCGGGTGACTGCCAGCCCTGTTCCTGGGCCCCCTGCAGGGGTCTGAGGACAAGGTTCCCCCCATCAACATCCTCAGACTCTTGTGGCCATGGGAGAAAACCTTCCTGACCCCTCAACCTTTCCCATTGACACCCACACCCTTGAGAGACGGGTGGTGGTTGACACCCCACCTCTTGTCCCAAACCACCAGCAAGCTCTCCCCCACCCACGGCCTCAAGAGAGGGCCTCTGCACCTGCCCCTTCCTCCTTGCCTCTCTTCCTTCACCTGCGGCTGGCAGCTCTGGGTAATAAGTAAACCGCCCAGCCTTGAAGGCTGGAGTTCTGATCATTAGAAATTATTAAACCTACCCATTTATTATAACTTGTTTAGGATGACCCGATGGTTAAACTGTAAACCTCTTCTTCACTAATTAAAAAATCAAAAGCCCAGGGGGTGCTGGGCAGCCGTATTAATCCTGCAGCAGGGATGGGCAGCTGAACCTCTCTACTCTTATGAAGTAACCTCCCTGCCTGTTTATCACAAAGCACCCCTTTCCACCCCAACCTGGCCCGCTGCCTCCATGCACGGCCCTACCCCTGTCCCCCCACAAAGACCCCTGCAGATCCTCCTGAGGGCCAAGCACCTGTCACCAAACCCTTCCTTACTGTCTGACTCGCACCTAAGTCCCTCCAGCTGCAGTCCAAGCCCATTTCCTTCAGTTCAGTCTGAGGCTGGAGACGGACAACAGCTGGCCTCCATCCTCTCTGGAATAAATTGTAGAAGAAACTACTGGCAAACCGGTGCAGGCGTTTTGGGATGGGTGGTACTCTTTGTGGGCCAAGGGAGCCTTCCACCTCAATGGCCACCAAATTCCAGATCAAATCCCACTGAATCACAACTGGAGACAGGAGCCAAGACCATGATGCCCCACAACTGAAATCAGGGGGCCAGGTGCAAGGGGCGTTTTGCCCTAATGTGCAGACTCCCCACATCCCGGGCTGCCAGACGCAGACCTCACACCACGGCAGCTGCACTGGGGGCTCTGACTACCACGACCCCCATGTGGACGAAGGTCACAAGAATCAGACACATAGAGGACCCCCAGATAATGTGGGAAAGGAGTGGGAGCCTGATATATGCAGCCAGTGAGCTGCGGGGACCGTCCCCTGCCCGTCCCCCATCCCTGGCCGATCAGGCGTGGACGTGACCAGGGTGAAGAAACAGAGCTGTTTTGTGCTGAAGGGATGGAAAAGTACAGAGGCCTCCTAACACAGGAGGCTGGGCTGAGGTGAGGGACGGCTTGGGGGTTGGAGAAACCGCCTGTCCCTCATCTGGGGCCCAGGACCAGGGACAGGCGAGGGGTGACAGGAAATGGAAACTCTCGATGGCACAGTAAGAGAATCTTGACTCCAAGACAGCCTCATTGCAGAAGACAAGAGGCAGAAACCCAGGACCCTGCCTTACACGCACGTGCGTACACACACTCTTTCTCCTTCACAAAGGCTAAGATCTCCAAGCCTGCTTAACCCTCGATGCCCACCAGGCCCTCTATCCTCCCAGCAGAGTACAGGAACATTTGACACACAGGCCTGTACAATGTCAGCTCTCCCCCAGCCGCACTGTCAGGACCTTAGTTTCTTCATTTGTAAAAGGAGAAGAACACTGCATGCCTTCCCACCCCCCACCCCCAACACACACACTTCTTAGAACTATAGGACCAAAGGCTTGATGGATGTGAATGTGAAGAGCATGGAGCAAGCACTCAGGCAAAGCTAGAGATGCTCCTAACTTCTGAATTCCTGGCTTCCTAACCCCAGCATGGTTGGGGTGGGCTATCTTTCAGCCTCCCAGTGCATTGTGTGGAGCTGGGGGAGGCTGAAAGATAGGAAAGTAGATGCCACCAGATTTCAAAGTCACCCAAGAGCTGGGCAGGGAGCAAGACCCACTCCTTGTGTGACTGCATCCTGTCTCTGGGGAACTCAGTTTCCCGCCAAACACTGTGGGTGGCAGGTGGGGTGGCCAGTTCTCAGGCTCCTCAGTGAGGACCATTTATCCTCAAAGCTGATGAGGGCTAGACAAGTGACCTAGCAGTGGGCATCCAGGGCACAGCCTGTTTTCTCCCCATGCACCACCTCCCAGGAAGAAAGCAATAAGAGTTCCCGTTGCCCTCTCTCCAACCTTGGGGCCCTGAACCATTCCCCTCTTGGGAGCGGAAAAAGTGCCTGCCTACTACATATGCCACCTCTAGCCAGGCACCAAGCCCCAACCCATGTACAGAACAACACCCCCTCCCCCTGCCCCCCCACCAACGTAATTTAACACAAAGAAAGATGGGACGAGAGGCACGGACAATCTTTCCTCAAACTGTACAGCTCAAAGTGGGATCAGTTGACTCATTAAGTTTTTCCTGAGTACCAGCTATGTGTCGTGACTCCGTGGGCTAAACAAGGGGGTGTAAGGCAGAGGCCCACCCAGGAGGACCTCGTAGTCTAACAATGTACAGGCAGGCAGGCAGGAGCTACCTGACAGTGGAAGACAGCATGAGAAAGCAGCAGGCAAACCGATGGTGAGGCCAGGACAGTCCCTAGGACCCACGCCATGTCCCTTTCAAGTCCAAGCAAAGGGGCCAAAGTAGGACAAGAAGCCCAAACACTGATGGGGAAACTGAGGCTCAAAAGCCATGAACGAACTAGACCAGAGCCACCTCCTAGTCAAACGCTGCCCACCCCGCCTCCCTGCCCTCATCCTCAGGTCTTCCACCTTCCCTGGCCCAGAACCCCTACCCTGGGCCCTGCATGTAACCCAGGAGGACCCTGCCATTTCATCAGCCACCCCTTTCTTCCATTGTCTAGATTTGCAGTGGGAAGATATGTTCACAGTGTTCATCCCACAGGGCAGATATGCCCATGTGGCCAGCAGATTCACCTGAACTGTGACCCTGAACCTTAGGAAATGCTTTCCTCCCAAGGACTGGGGAATAGTGCACAGACCACTGCAGACTGGTGGGCTGAGGGGCTGGGGTTAGAGATCCACGAAAAAGGATTCACTTTCTACAGCCTGGTACCACTACCAATGGAGCCAAGGATGACCAGTGACACTGCGTTGGGGGCCCCAGGAATGACCCTCCTGCCAAATATGTACCCCTAAATACATACTCATCCGAGTTTGGTGGGGCAGACAGGGCAAGGCAGTCAACAGGCCTGTGAAAACTCCATTTTCTTTAAGTGGGACTAGTCGGTGTGCTCACCTAGGGAGAGCTTGCAAGTTTCCCGGTGAGTGAGACAGGGAAATGCCCTCCGTACTCCAAGGTTCCAGGCCAGGCCAGGTGCAGGCATGGAATTTGCCTACGTACCCAGAGAAGCTGGGGGACCATTGGAAACCCCAACAGATTCCCCCCACCACTCCAGTGCTTTCCATCAGAACCCTGTGTCGATGGAAGGAATGCTCTGTATCTGAGCAGTCCCATGTGGCTACTGAGCCCTTAAAATGTGGCCAGTATGACTTAAGATCTAAACTTCAATTTTATGAATTTTAATTTAAAATTAAATAGCTATAATAATCAGTCATATAATGTGGTAATAACGTTAACTAGTGACATGCGGGTGGTCACTACCCAAGTCCTTCCCTAGGCAGGGTCTGCCTCCCCTGGGCAGCCTTTGCCCAAGCCGAGGTCCACGGTGGGCTCCTGCGTGGTCCTGGACAGCCCCAAACCTTGCCTGTGCTTGGGTTTTTTTGTTAATCCAAAAGGCAAGGCAAGACTTTCTTGGGTTCCACCGGGCTTGGCAGACCTGGGTACACATAGGGGCGGAGATACTTGTCCACAGAGCTCTGAGGATCCCCTCCATGCAGGGGACATTGCCCCCAACACCGGGGTCAGCCTCTGGAGCCCCCTGGTCCTGCCAGGCCTCTGCCAAAGAACCACACTCTCTTCATGGTGACTGTCAAATCTTGTGCCCCATCTCACACTTCCAGGTCTGCAGATCAAAGGCCCAGCAGGTATCCCCAGTCTTTGAGTCCCTTCCCCTGAAAGTGTTTGACAGCATTGCTGCCCAGGAAGTCACTACTCCGGCAGCTCAATTTAAAAATAACAATAGACTGTTCAGTGGCTATAGAAGTGATACCAATTCTCAGCATGCGTTCTGTTAAAACCATGTTTATCTCTTTTGTGTACCTTGTACATTAAAAATAGCCAATATAGCCCTGACTGGTGTAGTCCAGTTGGCTGGGTGTCATCCCACAAAGTGAAGGGTCATCAGTTTGATTCCTGGTCAGGGCACATTCCTGGGTTGTGGGTTCAGTCCCCACTTGCGGTGCATACAAGAGGCAACCAATCTATGTTTCTCTCTCTAAAAATAAATAAATAAAGTCTTCAAAAAATTGCCATTGTGGACGGAGCTAATGATATATGCATTATCTTACCATTTAACAAAACCCAATTTCATTGTTTTAAAAGCAATACAACAGCATTATAGAAAATTGGGGAGGCAGATAAAGACAAAAGCATCAATAACCCTGCCTGCAACTCAGCAGTCCCTGGCTCCCCCCGCCTCACCATCAGGTATCTCTGACCCAGTACTAATGAGAACTGCACACAAATCTGAGTGGCCCTCTTGCCATCACACCAGGCTCGTTTTTGTGTGACTTCAAGACTGGCTCATGACTTGGACCAGCGATTTTCAAATGGCGTGCTGCGGCATGCACATTGGTGTGCCACGAGAATTTTTAAAACAAGCACTACTTGAGTACTTAGTCAGGGGGCACTGACCTCCTTAGACTGTCAAATAAAACCTGACAACAGACAACACAACAATAGCCATTCAGTATGAATCAAACATACTTATTTTTTTGTCAGATCGGCAAAAAATATATTTTTGGTGTGCCGCCAAACTTTAGTGATTAGTTAATGTGTGCCACGAGATGAAAAAGGTTGAAAATCGCTGGCTTAGACAGACCTGCTTTGAGAGACACCAAATCGAGGGACCTGGAAACCACCCCACCCCCATCCAGGCAGCTTACGCGCCACGCAGCTCTGTTGTAGGCTGTCTGAGGGTCTCTCACTCCACAGGCCAGAGCCCAGCAAGTCAATGAATAAACAAGGATTAAACTGTGTGCAGAGGAGTGGGGAGAGGTGTGGAGGAGTGTGTACACAGACGGGAAACTGGCTTCAGGAAGAGGAAAGTTTAAGATGTACAGTGACCCCAACAAAGCAGGTGGAAGGAGATGGGAAATTCTGAAAAGAGGATAAACTAAAAAAAAAAAAATCCCCGAATCGGAGAACTCCCAATTCCCAGCATGATTGGTGAGCACCAGAACCTTTTCGAGCAGGACCCAAAAGTGCCCCTGGTGTCTCTGAAGTTGCCCTACCCAAGCACCCTCCTCCCCTGTGCTCGCCTCCCCAGGATTCTGTCCTGGGTCTAGACAGATGTGAACCAGGGAGATGCTGACGCACTTTGTCAGGCACCCTATCGACCTGTCCCAAGAGAACGGAGTGTCCCAGGGAAGAGGGCACTGCACACGCAAGAGGCAGGAGGAGGGGCGGACAGTCCTAGAGTGCTTGCTGGGTGAGGGCAGAATCTGGCCTGACAGGTCCCCCCATTGGGAGAATTAGTGCCAGCAGTTTTCCAGATTGCGGGGGCGGGCCCATTTGAAAGGCAAAGGAGGGCTATAATGGTCCTGCCTCTGAGTTCTGGGGGCTGTAGGAGGCCAAAGGAGAGGGATGTAGGCTTCACAGTTCAGGATGTTCATTAATAATTACACTCTTCAGTGGTGCTAGGTTTGGAATCCAATGGGGCACAGGCTGAGGGCCTGGTGGGATGGGGAGGGGAGGGAGTGCACACAAGGCAAAAGCCAGTGTAGTTGGGGTGGGGGACACCTATTGCCCAGACAAGGATAGAGCTCAAAGACAGGCAAGCCCCAGGCCAGGGAACATTTCCTGACTCCAACTTTTTACCTTGGAGCACCTGAGACCCCTACAGCACGTTACACCCTACTTACCAATCCTCAACATACAGTGCATGACCCCACCTCAGTGTCGGAGACAGGGATACCTAATCCTTCTCATAGGACCCAAGACCCTTAAACAACCCTAGGCACACAGCTGGCACTCAATCAATGTCTGCCTGGCCTTACTGCAGAAGTCCTTGTTTCAGAGAGGGGCAGTAACTTGAACTGGTCACACAGCAAATCGGCCAAGCCAGGCCCCAGCTGCCTTCTGCTCCCCTACTGGGCCACGCATGAATAGATCTCTGGCCTCTGCTAGTGTCTGGGGGATGGGAGAGGTGGGTGTTGAAAAGCTGAAAATCAGGACACCCTCCCTTTTCCTGCTCCCCGGGGGTTGCTGACAAGACACTAGTGCACAGCTTGCTCCACTTAGCCCACTCAGCACTTATCCCTGGGTGAGAGGCGGCCCTTCCACCCGCTGCTCCGAAGGGGGCCTGGACGCTGAGAAGGGAAGGGCACCCTTCCAAAGCTAACACTGTCAGGATGCATTCCACGACCTGGGAGGGAGTTTTATTTGAACAGGAGCGATGGGGAAGGTATGAGCTGCTGTTCTTTCTCCTACAGTGGGTCTGTGAACAGGTGCCATCCTGTGTCCGGGGCATGGGAAGAACAAGAAACTCGCACTAGACACGGGGCACTCAAGCCAAAATAAACATTCAGTCCATAAAGGACCTGCCCTGGGGTCCTCAGCATGCAGCAAAATCACCAGGCTCTTCCTAGCTATGCAGGCAGTATCTGGGCGGCACTTACACCCCAGGGTGAAGACAAGGCTCAAGCTATTCCCTCCCGAGGTGCAGGCCAGAGTCCTGCTGGGGGTTAGCCCTGGGGAAGTCAAATTGGGGGATGTGTCATGAGTATGGGTTTAGCTGCCAGGGAAGTAACAGATAATGTGGAACGCAGACAGGAACCTCACAGCTAAGAAGCAACTGTGCCTCCCCCTCCAGTTCCTTGATTTTCCTTGAGGATTTGATCTCTGGGTCCCCTGATCCATAAATCCTGCAGCAAAGGGCCAGGAGCCTGCTAGGTCTGTAAGGATGCTGGGGGAAAGGGGCTTTGCTAGGGACAGAGTTGACAGCCCCAGCTCTGAGCTGTGGTACCCACTTATATAACTCAGGTTTTTGGACTTTAAAATGTTCACACTGAAAATGGTAAACAACCCTATATATGGTCAATGTGGTCAGAAACAGCAGCGTGCAAAGCTGAATGAAGACAGCAGAGTGCTGCTGGGGTGCTGGGCGCTAAAAGGAGGCCCGAGCAGAAAACAGTCCCAAGGAGTGTCTGGTAGCTCAGCAAGATTGGTAGGACTGGCGGGAATTTAGGACACGGGGAGTCTAAAATGAGGCAACTCTGCAGAGCTCTGGACTCAGAAAGCCTGGCTTCAGGCCAGCAACTAGCGGCGTGACCTTGACTAAGTTATTCAATCTGTCTTATTTGCCTTACCTACAAAATGGGGTTCCCCACAGCACCTGTCTTACCATTGTTGGGGGGCAATGGCCCTCACCTGGCCCACGCAGCCTTTCCTTCAATTCACTAAGTGCCGGCTAATGTTCCTACTGCTGTGTGACTGTTGTCATGCCTCCCTTGGTCACCCTCCCAGTCATTTATGGTATCAGTGGACATAGGCCTCTCTGCCCTCATGAGATGGCCTCCTATCTGTATCTAGGCACTGGGATGAAGGGTAGGGCCAGAAATAGACGAGACCACGTGAGTAGCAGAGTCCAGATCACCTGGGCCACTGCAGGAATGTTGACCCTTAGTCTCAGGGAGAAGCCACGGAGGGTTTTTGAGTTGGAGGTTTGGATCTGACTCTGAGAGTGGCCGACTGCTGCGGCAGTGACCAGGGAACCTATTAGGTGTGGCAATCGCCTTTTAAACTGCCTCTTGCAGCCGCTCTTTCCACGAAGCCTTCTCTAATTGACCCACTGAGCTTTAATGACCCCCGTATTGTACTTAACCCTGTCCCTGGCGAGCATGGCAACCTTGGAAAAGTTACATAACCTCACAAGGTCTGGGCCTTATCTCCAGGGCTGTAAAGGGAGACCCGTTAGATACTCACTAAGCTCCCTCCAGCCTCGACATTTTGATTCGCTGCCAAGGAGAGTCCTCAGGGCCTGACCCTCTTCCCCCACCAGCCATGCCAGCCTCTAAGGCTCCAAACCAGCCAACAACAGCTTCTTGGGCGCAGACACTTGGGGAGCAGTGTCCTGTGACCAGAAACTCCTTAGGGAGGCACCATATCATTTCTCCCCCAGGCTCTGGATGGACCCCCAAAACATCCTTCTTTCTCAGTCTATGGTTCACCACAATTTCAAGTTTTGCCTCTTGTCCCATAAAAACTCGCTGGTGGGTGGGGAAGCTGGCACTCAAGATGACGGGAAGGAGTGTGCGGGGCACGTTAAGAAATCAGGCAGACCAGTTTAGTGTAGGTTGAGTATGTGCTCTACACCCCCAAACCATCAAGGTTTTGATTTAAGGGTCATTTAAAAGGGGAGTAGAGGCAGGGTGACAAATGGCTCCATGAAGAAAGGCTCTGGACCTAGGCATGTGGAGCAAGTTTAACTTGAGCTTGGTTCTAGACACAGTCTGCCTGGGATCCTCATTTCCATCTGGCAAATGGGATGGCATTTCACTGCCAGACCTCACGGAGGCAGGCCTACAGAGGTCACAGGAAAGGACCTCAGATGCCAGGTCTGCAGAGCCCTACCCTGGGGCAAACATCCTTGGTCATCTGTGAAGGGGGTGCCCTGTGGGGTGGACCATGGGGCAGAAAAGACCCAGCGCAGACTCCAGTCATACCAAAGGAGGTATAAGCTAGGGACATGCCCTTCTCTCATGCAAACGGCCCAGCCTCCCTCCTGGTCCTCCTCTTCAGAAGGCTCTATAGATCAGGCAAGTTTCCACAAAGAAGGGGCAGGGCAGAGGGGCACTGTCCACCCCCCCACCCCCCACCCCCCTACCCCAGCACATCACTTGCCTTCTTGGTTTCTGCTGTCTGTGGCCTTAAGACATTCTCCAAAAGTCAGGGATCAGACTTTCTCTTTGCAGCAGGTCTCAAACAAGTCTGGGCACATAGTATGCATGCATGCTGTATGCGTGATGTATGTGACATAAACACTTGCTGAATGGAGGACTGGATATCTGCTTCGTCTCAAGTCTCAAGTTCCTTGAAAGCAGAAAGCACGGCTCCCATCTTGCACCTAACCCTGCAGGGGCAGACCTGCTAAACATGCTCATGCTGACCCGCTTGTTAATCTCAGGAGAAACAGTTGAGGAAAAGATCATGAAACAAGGGATAGCAAGAGCAGAGATGGGGCTTCCAGGAGAGAAACAGACCTAGCAATGGGGAGAGCAGTTTGTTTGGTAAAATCTCTCAAACAGAAGATAAGATTAAGCTTGTCTTAAAGGTTAACTGGGAAAGGAGTGGGCTCTACATGCATTTTTGGTTGTTATCACTCCCAAGGGTATTCCAATGAAGCAATGTGCTCAAGGGGTGACATGAAGGCTGTCCTTAACCACTAGGAAACATGGCCCTACCTCATGTGGCTTGAAAGGGGAGGTGGGAGTAAATTTTGATGATGGCACATACCCTCTCTTCTCCAGGATTCAGGGCCAGAGTCGGGACCTGGCTCAATTTACCCAGGTAACCACCTTATCTTGTAAGAGGCTCTTCCCCTCCTGACTGGACTTCCAACCCAGAGGTCCACATGGCTCTCTGCATCTCCCCCAAGGCCAGGCACAATGCTGGGCACCAGGCCCAAAAGACATGTTCTGAGCAAGCCTCATGGGCTGGGCCTGGTAACACAGGGCCAAGGGGGTGAGCTGTGTCCCCAACCATGTAACAGGCACTCTGAGCCTTCTGGAATGAATGGATGAATTTGCCCAAAGAAAGCACAGTACAGAGAGGTGAGATCTGGCCCGGGTCACACAGCACAAACTAGTGCTGTAGAGAGAATCAGAACTATCTTCTACACAGTGGTTCCGACACAAGCACCCAGCCACTCAGGCAAAGGGAGGGGCTCGACTGGGCTTCTCTCCTAGCCTTTGGGGCAAGCATGTCCCCCATCAAGGGGACCGGATAAGCAGCTACAGCAAGATTACAGTGGGCCACGGGAGGCGACAACAGCCAGAAGTACACAATCCTCCCTGGATATTTAGGCAGGAAACCCAAATATTTACACAGAGGAGAGGAAAAATAGAATATACATTTCAGGCCAATCAAAGAGTCCTGGCTACCAAGGGCCCTCTGAGAGGGGAGGTGGGTGGTGTCTGCCTCCAATGGGTACAGCTTTGACCCCAGATCTCATGTGACCACCTCCAGGGAGGTCTCCCATGAGGCCATCAGGACACAGGAATCCTCCAGAAGAGAAAGGGTTTAACCAAGGCCTGGGACAAGCCAGGACTGGTCAGAGAAAGCCTTTCCTCTCTCTTCTTTTCTCCAGAGCAGGGAGCAGGGCTCTGTTGGAAGAAAAGGAAGTAAACTTTCCGTAGTTTAAGGCAGTGACCATAAACTCTTTTGAGGTGAGGATTGTGGGTAAACTTGCAGAAAATGGAAAATGGAGGGATTTGGTGCATTTTATCATCTGTGCCACCACCACCTGCATGCAGGTTGGGAGCTTTGATGGGGCCTGAAGATTGTGAGGAACAGGGCCCTCCACAGAGAGAGAGGGTGCAGGAACAACAGCCAAAACATGATCAGTAGCCCTGTACTAGAGAGAGTGTCGCATGTACCAGGCACTCTGTCTAGATGTTTATGTGGATTCTGCAGGCATGTGGGAGCTCCCGTGCTATCATCCCATTTCACAGATGAGGAGGCGACTTGCTCAAGTCACACAGTTGAGTAAGCCTCCTGAAAGTCATCCCATAGCTCTGAAGACACCACGCAAGCCTCATTTGCACTTCCCATCCCTAGGCCTTTCCTCTTCGTTTTCTCCACCTTCATTGTGGCCTCATGCAAAGGAAAATGGTTCAGCATGGGCTCTGGGTTAAAATCCCTGTTCTTCCACTTCCCAGTGGTATGGCCTTAACTGACTTATGGAACATCTACGGTGCATTCTGTTGCTCCCCCCATGAGGAAGTGCCACCAAGAGTACCTACTGCAGAGGGCTGCAGAGATGATTCATGAGATGGTGCACAAAACAGTTCACACAGCCTATGGCTGGCCAAGCAAGTGCTCGGGAACTGTTAGCCGGCATCACCCCCCACCCCAACCCTGCCTCCGATCACTCCAAACCCCTGGGCTCTACCTCCACTTACAGCCAGGCTCCAAGTCTCTGAAGTCAGCAAGGCATGGTGAATCTCACCCTCTAGCTAGCCGTGTAGACCCCAGCAAATGCTCTGGCTTCCGGTTTCCTGTACAATGGGCTCAACAATAATAGTAGACCCACAGGGCTGGTTCATTGAGACACACGTAAAGCACCAGCCCAATGCCTGGCCCATAGCAGGGACTACACAGAATGCTCACAGGGGCTGCTCGTCCTTACCGCCTTCCTCTAAGTTCCAGAGCAGAAACAAACCCCTCAATGGCACACAGTTGGGACCTCCAGTACACTTACCAGTATCCTCTAGGTAACAGCTCCTTACCTTTCTTTCTCTAGATCTGGAGCTCGCTGAGGGCAGGGGTTATGTTTTGTTCAGGGTCAGATCTCCCACAGGCCAAGGGGTTCTACAGGCCTCAGGAAACAGAAACTGAATTCTCCAAGGCCCTCTGACCCACATCCGTCTCTCCAGCCTCAACCATCTGCAAACCATCACTCAGCACCAGGACCGTATTTCCCCTCATTTCACCACCATGGCCCTGTTTCTCTCCCCAGCTAGACTGAGCTCCTGGGGGCTGGAGCCCTGTCTGGTTTCTGAGGCTTCAGAAAACACAGAAATGACAGCTGAAAGTGAGGGGCTCCTCTGTGATTCCTTAACGTTGCCCAGGTCTCTAAAGTTCAGGGACCAGATTAACTGCTCACAAAGAGCTGAGAGGCCTCGGGTAGCTGTGTGGAGCTGGACCATACTGCCCCACTTTTGCATAAAGGTGCAACTAAGGCAGAGTCTGGGAGGGTCATCAAATGGGGGGGGTGTCTTTGGCAGAGAGGGGGACCCAGGCTTCCCATGGGGCTCAGGGAAGGAAGAGAGTAATACCCTAACTGAAAGCTGGGGTATAAGAGAAGGTGAGCCAGCTCTTGGGGTGGGGGAGTGCTCTGAGCTCTGTGGGCTTTGGTAGAAAAACCACACTCTTATCACATCAGAAGGAGAAAGGGAGGAAGTGTCCTTCTCACAGCATTCATGGGGTGAAGGGATCAGCCCACAGAAATACCGTTAGTTTACAGTAGAATATTCCACTTCTTTTAAGTTACAAACGGCTGCGAAGAGAAACTTTCTGAAATGTTGTTCACTCCCTGACTTGAAAATTGCAAAAATTTGGTAAGCACAAATTCCTTGGCTAAACCCAGAGAGCTTCCTTATCTGACCCTTATCTCTCTGTCCCGTGGAGGCGGGCCAAGGCCATCATTCTGGGCTGACCATGGAAATCTCTGAGATGCTCCTCTACCTTCTCCGCTTCCCAAAAGGAACATCGAAAGAAGGGAGATAAATCTATTTCAAGTGCTTTCCGACAGTCACCTACCTCACCTGGCCTCTCTGTATCACCCAGTCCTGGCCAGCAGCACCACTTAGATCTAACATCTCAATTTGTACAAAGACTGTCTTGGGAGTACCGTTCTCAGGAGTGTGGGTCCTCTGCTCCCCAAAGCCCTGTACTTTCCTGCTCCCCACCCCTCGATCCTCCCAACACATAGATTTCAGAGGCTGAGCCTGATCTGACAGCAAACAGCCAAGTTCAAGATGAAAGCCCACTGGACTGAGGTCAGAGCCAGCCAAGCACAGCGTTCAAAACTGGAAGATTCTGTTTCTTTTAAACGACAGACTATAAATATGGCAAAACCCCAGGAAAAATACTTAGAAGCAACAGTCATCACCTCCCTTTCACCCCTCCTATAGGAAGCCCCCCCACTAGAACATTTCAACACTTGCTAATTTCTATCCTCAATAAGTCTCTATTAGCGTGCCATCTGTAATTGTCCTAAGAGCTCTAGTAAAATCCTCAAAATGACTCAATAAAAATTCACTTTACCGTTAAAACTTTAACCAGAGCAGTTATCTAAGGCACATTTATCAATTGGGAAAAAAAAAATTGGGGGTCCGCCCAGACGTTGAGGGAAACATTACTTAAAAAAAAAAAAAGGCTTTGGGAAGGGACCATTTCCTTCCATTTCCTTTCCCAAATCCACTTCTCCACTTTCCATTTCTCCATTCCTAGAAGGTGAGAGTTCACATCTGAACTAATGATGTGGGGGTCTCCACAATCATTAGACAATCAAAAGATCTATTGTGTTCCCTTTACTTACAAAGGCATTTAAATGGACCAGTGCACTCTTACAATTTCAAACAAGGCTTGACACAAAAGAGGTTTTCATGTTAACCCTCCATTCTCCAGAAAATTCAATGAATGTGGCCCATTCTGAGCATTTTGGTCAGATATAATTTTACTGCATGGCTGTATTTTTCCAATTTTAGGAGGAGGATTAGTGTTAACAACAGGATGTGAGAACCTCATTATTGGAATGAGCCTCACTACTGAACTGGAGCATGTATAGAATAGGTAGGAGTCCATAAAAATAAAAAGGAGAGAAAACCTCCCAATAGGCTAACATAGTCTGCAGCTTAGGCAGCAAGGAGGTCAGCAACATCCAAGAAGCTCCTGGGCACTGATCATCTATGTGAGCAGTTTAGGAAAAGCCAGAGTTAGGGATGGGGCATCCGAGAGGAGGGCAGGGCCTGGGGTGACCCCTACCTACCACAGCCCCAGGAGACTTGGGAATCTCAAGAGCCACAGCACGAAGCAACACACCACCCTCTTTTCCCTGCTAAACCTAATTCTAAGACCCCACTCTGGCTTGAGGTCACCTCCTCCTGAGGGCCCTCCTTGACCTCTCAGGCTGGACCTGGGGGCACTCAGCAAGAATCCCTCTTGAATACCTCTGTGGGGCCCTCAGTAACTGTTGTGAAGGTGGGTTTATTCATTCTTATCTCTAGCAGCCAGCCTGATCTTGGTTGTGTTTTAATTCACCTTTGTACTCCCAGCACCTTGCTCAGTGTCTGACGCACAGTGGGTGCTTAATAAATGCCTGTTGACTAATTTCCATGTACTTTGGAATAACAACACACTTAGATTTGAAACCTGACTCTGCACTCTGTGATACTGGCAAGATATATCATTTTTTTCGAGCCTCATCCTCATCTATAACAGGGGTTGGCCACCATGATGAGATTAAAATAAGAATCTATGTGAAGTACTTAATGGAAGCCCTGGTGCTTGGTGAGCTCTCAAATCCTTCCTGTTTATTTTGATTACTGCACACTGGAGGTAATGGCTGAGAAAGGTTCATTTTTCCCCTTTACCCCAATCCTCTGCATTTTTGTGCTTCCAAAGGAGTGGGGTGCAGTGGATGGATGCTTACTTCAGTAAGGGAGGAGGTGGCAGCGCAGCCGGGCACAGCACAGAGGAGCCTGCGTGCAGAGGCCTGTTCTTGGGGGAACGGAAAATAGAATTTCCCAGCAGACCAGAGTCCAGCTGAACCAATTTACTAAACTCACTTACAGACCAACCAGTCAACAGCTTCACATGCCCGAGAGGAAGGGCAGGAGCGTGCAAGGAGGCAGGCAGCTGGTCCTCACCCCAGGCCATACTTTCCCGGTGTGTCACCAAAGCCACTCTAACAATTTCCCTGACCTTCAGTGTCCTTATCTAAATAGGTAAGGGGGCTGTAAGGAGTACCTGAACTAATACAGGTAAACCACTTGGCCAATTGTCTTGATCAATGTCTGTGCCATACGTGCCAAGTGACAACTTGGTCTCCTAAGTCATCTATACACATTTGGCTGAATGTTGCTACTTTATTTGACTTATTTTACAGATGTCAAATTTAAATGGCTTGATGGGTAAATGGCCAAGCCAGATGGCAAAATCAGACTGTACCCTCTCTCATAAAATGCAGATACTACCCACAATGCCCACCATTAAGGGGCTCAGTTCATGCTAACTCCCCTCACGGGAGCCTCTGCAATTTAGGAAGAGGCTGGTGGAAAGGGTCACCCAGTCTGTGGTGGAGCACAAGTCACAGCAAAGGATTCAAGATGATTCTGAAGGCAGGAAGGAGGGCAACCACGTGGTACAAGACTAGTGGGGCACACACAGCATGTGAAAGTCAACCTCCGCCTCAATTCAACCATTGCTTGAACTGGGAGGAAGCACCTGACAACTCAGGGCCTATTTCCAAAAATCGAAAGAAAGGTGTGTAAAGTCCCTTCCTCATAAATCTGAAAGCAAAGTTTCCAGTGTGAGAAAAACCCCAACCTAGACTGCACCACCCCCACTCCCTTCCAACAACCCTTCCCAAGAGCCTGCCCCCACCCCAGGAATTCCTAGCAAGGGACTTCTTTAGGATTACAAAGGTGATTCAGAACTTCAGGTGGAAAATACCTAAACAACCCAAATGGAAAGATTTTTGAGTTTTCATACTCCCTTATTTCCTGAGGCCCGAGGCAATGCCCAAAGTCACATCAGAAGGCCAAGCCCAGGCAGGCTTCTGGAGGCTAAAAGTAACACTAACAAAATGCTTCCACTGGTTTTCATTGGGTTTTTCCTATGAAGGGAGGAGACTCGACCATTTGGAGATGGTTTGAGAGTCTTTTGGCTGCAGACGAGGACAGGGCTATCCATAATCATCTCCAAATCACACTGGCCAGATGCCCAAATCCTTTTTCTAAAAGTTACCTGCCTGCTATGGGGGTGCGATTTAACAGGACCTCAAAATAAAAGACATTTTGTTTGCTCAAACACCTTAAGAAAGCTGTCTGACCCCCAAAGCTCCTACCACCAGCTGCAAAGGGCTGCCTGACCCTGACCCCCCTTCTCCCTTCTCCTCATGTTTTGAAGTTTATTTTCCCACATTCAGCCTTGAATTCTTTCCTTCCTTCCCCTGCAGTGGTTGGTGGAGGAGCAGCAAAGAGGGAAACTTCGAGGGCAGCTCGATTCTTTATCATACTCGCCTGACTTCTTCCCCTCTAAACAAAGCCCTGGAAGAAACTAAACAACAGCTCGTCCAGAAGAATTGTTTCCTCAGGGGAAATTATAAAGTGACCCCTCCCCAACACATGCACACAGGGCAGACACCCAGCCAAAGGAACCCGCGTCACCCCAGAACTCTGGCTATTAGAAGCCAGCCCACCTTCTGAAGTTCTTCCTCCTTACCAACCTCACCTCCCACCAGCCCCCACCCGGGGGGAACTCTCCCCACTGAAATCAAAGACCCAACCTGCTGGCCTAAGCCTGCCCCCTTCCAGCGGCCCCTGAGAGAACAAGTGTACTTGCCCGGCTGCCGGTAAGCACTAATATGCTCACCTGTGAATGTCTAATGATTTGGGGACAAAAAGGGAACCAAGCAGGTTTCCAATGCTTTCAACCTTCCAACAGTTCAGGGCAGGAAAGATGGATAAAGACAGGTTCATTTCTATTTTACGTATGGGGAAATTGAGGCCAGAAAAATGAGACAACCGGACAGCCATAATGTATTGGAGGACTGCTGTAGATTAAATGTTGTTCCTCATCAAACCTCCTCTATGGTGTCCTTTACCCGAAGCAAAATGTAACATCTTAGATCAACCTACTCCTACTCCACCTCACAACCTACTGCCCAAACGGGCTCTTACTCAGGTCCTGGTCATTCCACTGGATGGGTGCCATTAGTGCAGGCCAAAGCCTAATGGTTGAGGCTAAGAGCCTTCTAGAAACTAGGGTAGACGGCCTTGATTCCCAGCCCAAGGTAGGTTTATCCCACCGAGGTCAATGCCATCCACAGGGCATATGAACCAGAAGAAACTCCCAATGCTAACAAGGGTGAAAAACTCTCCCCACCACCTCCCATTCTGCACAACCTCTTCCCACCCACCCCAATGGACTCTCTGGGTTTTGTTCTTTTATTCAGCCTACTACTTTCCAAAGTGTAATTCCAAGCCTTTGGAGTTAGCCTTCCCCGATAGGCGAGATAAGCTCTCCCGGAAGCCTGAGCGCGTCTCCAGCATTCCAGTCACCAGCCCCCATCCCGGCGGCTCAGGCCCGGCAAAGTCCCTTACCCCACTCCTCAGCCCTACCGGGGAAGGGGGTCTTTACTTAGGCTGGATCTGAGGACCCTCCCGCAATTCTGCCGGGCTCACGTTACTGGAGAAATGCCGTGCGGGAGCGGCACTGGCCCGGGAGATGGTAGGTGGAGACATTAGGGGGGTGACACCTGGCTCGGCTCCCGAACTCCGGGAGCATCTCCAAGGAAAGATAAATGCCTTTATCCGCCCCACAGCCTCCTCCCAAGGAGGGAGGTACCCACATCGAGCCACTGCGGGGCCCGGTTCACCCGGAGGTCAACCCTAAACTCTTCTCTCTGGACAAACTGACTTCCAAAGAGCCTCCGCGAGTGGGTGACTCCTGTGTCCACGGGTCAACGAAAGATCCCAGCAGCCAGATCCGTGATGAGACATCCTCTCCTGTCACTCCCAGGACAACCCACAGGGACTGAGGGTCACCCAAAGCTTTGAGGGGACGCCCCTTCAGCACTCCGAAACCTCCAGCCAGCTTCAGGTGTTTGTAGGGGTAAAGCGGCGCCTCACCTGCAGGATCTTGTCCAGTCCCTCCTGGCCCAGACACGGGAACTCCTTGAGTAGATGCAATTTCTCTGTATAATAGTTTTTCTTAGCCTCTTTCCAGTGCGGCTCCTCCAGCACCTCGAAAATAGCTGCACCGATGGCCAGGTAGAAGATGATGGCTGAGGTGAGCAGAGGGCCCCGGTCCACCATGGCTCCCGAGAGGCCGCCTCCTCAAGAAAGCGTCCCCTAGCCCCAGCGGCTCCGGGTCCACCGGCCCTCCAGCCTCTGGAAACAGCTGTTTGAATTTGGAGCTCCGCATGCGCAGTGCCCCGTTCCCCGGACCAAGTTGCTTCTCCAAGTTGGCCCACTGAGGGCTGGGAATTGTGCGGGGTCCTGCTCTAGCGGACCGGGGATGAGCGCACACCTGGGGGTCAGAGGGGTCGCCCTGGATCGCAGTGGCGAAAGCAGCTGGGGGAACTCAGGGCCCGACTCTGAGAGACACGTGGGCCATCTTACGAGAGCCACTGCAGTAAGCGCCGCGCCCGCCTCCGCGCGCCTCTTTAATCAGCGCCTAGCGCTCACTGCCCGCCCGGGCCAACCCCCCCCGGGGGCGGGACCGACCGGGGCCCGCCCCTCACCAGCACCGCCCCCGTGCAGACCCCGCCCCACGCAGTCAGCTGAGGTGAGCCTCCGTGCTCCGCGCTCTCCCGAGTGCCAGGTTCTGAGAGTCTGAGCGGTCGTGGTCCCTGGGACTCGCATTTGTTACTAGTACTAGTGTGTTAAATAAAATGAATGTGTACTTAATGACTAGGATCAGGAAGTTATTACTATTCTTATTTTCATTGTATTAGTATTTTCATTACTATTATCAGTTTTCATTTACTGATGTTTCTGCCAAGAAAGCTTGATTCTCAGTCTCTCTCACACACCTTCCTATAATTATAAGCCTGGGGAAAGGGGATCAGAAAGGGACTGGAGAAACCGTAGAGAATCAGGGTATCAGGCATTAACCCAGCCAGAGTGGCGTGACTTCTCACTCTGGCCCAGCCAATCGCACCGGCTCTGGCGTGAGACGCCTCACACAGGGAAGGAGCTGTCTAGGCAGCACTCTGCTAGACCCCTCCCTTACACCCCCCTGCACAACACACACATTGTTAACTTTAGGAGAACACACCTCTTTGATACTCCCGGGCCAATTTAAAATTGCAACGCCCACCCCTGCCCCCATACACATACACACATGCACTCCTTATCCCCCTTGTTAGCGGTATTTTCTTCCTAGTACTAAATTTTTTCAAATATACTATATAACTCTAATATACTCTGCAACCCTAAAATGACAGATTGTGGGTGGGGAGTCTGGATTGCTCAATGGCATATTCGGGGCCTCCTACCTAGTACACACTTATTAAACATTTGTGCAATGAAGAAGTAAATGACAGTCAAAAACATATTTGTCAAACACTCCCAGTAGAAGTTATAGACAGAGCAATTATGCAAGGGAAAAAAAAGGCATCCAAATTAGAAAGGAAGAAGCAAAACTGTCACTATTTGTAGATGACATGATAGTATGTGTAGAAAACCCTACTGAAGACTCCATTGAAAAACTGTTAGAGCTAATCAACAAATTCAATAAAGTTGTAGGATATAAAATAATATACAAAAATAAATTGCACTTCAATATACTACGTATAGAGTATACAGAAGAGGAATTAAGAAAGCAGTATCATTTACAATTGCATCAAAAAATAAAATAAAATACCTAGGAATCAATTTAACCAAGGAGGGTGAAAGACCTATGTACTGAAAACTATAAGACACTGATTAAAAGAAATCAAAGAAAACACAAATAAATGAAAAGATAGCCTGTGCTCATGGATTGGAAAAGTTAATATCATTGAAATGTCCATCCAACCAAAGTAATCTACAAATTCAATGCAAATTCAAATCTCTATCAAAATTCCAGTACCATTTTTCAAAGATATGTAATAAACAATCTAAAATTTATATGGAACTATAAAAGGCCCAGAATAGCCAAAGCAATCTTGGCCGGAGGGGGGGCGGGGGGAGAGAACAAAGCTGGAGGCATCAAAATCCCTGATTTTAAACTATACTACAAAGCTATAATAATCAAAATAGTATAGTACTGGCACAAACTCATGGATCAATAAAACGAAATAGAGCCTAGAAATAAATTTACAACAAAGGAACTAAGACTATACAGTAGGGGAAAGGACAGTTTCTTCAAACAATGACATTGAGAAACCTGGACAGTTACATGCAAAATAATGCAACTAGACTACTATCTCACACCATACACAAAAATTAAACCAAAATGGGCTAAAAACTTGAATGTGAGACCTAAAACCATAAAACTCCTAGAAGAAAACATAGTAAGTTTCTTTAATCAGTCTTGGGGTCTTGGCACTGAATTTTTTTTGGCTTTGACTCTTAAATCCAAGGCAACAAAAGTAAAAATAAACAAGTGGGACTACATCAAACCAAAAAGCTTCTGCACAGCAAAGGAAACCATCAACAAAATGAAAAGGTAACCTACAGAATGGGAGAACATATTTGCAAATCATATATTTGATAAGAGATGAATATCCAAAATATATAAAGAACTCATATAACTCAACAGCAAAACAAAACAAATTAATTAAAAAATGGGCTGAGGATCTGAATAGACATTTTCCAAAGAAGACATACAGATGACCAACAGATACATTAAAAGATGCTTGACATCACTAATTATGAGGGAAATGCAAATTAGAACCATAATGAATTATCATTTCACATCTATCAGATGACTATGATCAAAAAGATAAGAAATAATAAGTGTGGGAGAAAATGTGGAGTGAAAGGAACACTTGTGCGCTGGTAGTAAGAATGTAAATTGATGCATCCACTATGGAAAACACAATGGCGGTTCCTCAACAAATTGAAAATAAAACTACCATATAATCCAGCAATTCCTCTGCTGGGTATTTATCTGAAGAAAAGAAAAAACATTGTAGAAAAGATATATGCACCCCCACATTCACTGCAGCATTACTTAAAGTAGCCAAGACATGAAAACAGCCTAAGTGCCCATCCATGCTTGAATGGATAAAGAAAATGTAGTATGTATCTATAAAACAGAAGACTATTCAGCCGTAAAAAAGAACAAAATCTTGCCATTTGCAACATCATACATTGACCTTGAGGGCATTATGCTAAGTGAATTAAATCAGACAGAGAAAGACAAATACCATTTGATCTCACTTATAAGTAGAATTAAAACAACAACAAAAACCAAGATAGCAGATACAGAAACTTACTGGTAGTTGCTAGAGGTAGGTGTGGGGGTATGGGCGGTGGTGTATGAAATTGGTAAAGAGAGTCAAAGGGTACAAACTTCCAGCTATAAAATACAATAAATTAGTCATGGGGATGTAATGTACAGTATGGTGGCTTATAGTTAATAATACTCTATAGCATATTTGAAAGTTTCTAAAAGACTAAATCATAAATATCTCCATCACAAGAAAAAAAAATTGTGACTATGTATGGTGATGGAGGTAAACTAGGCTTATTGTGTTGTTAATTTCACAATACATACATGTATCAAATCATTATGTTGTATACCTGAAACTAATGTCAATTATATGTTATATGTCAATTATATCTCCACCACAAAATTTACCAAATTTATTAAACAGAAACAAAAACACACCCACCCACAATATTTCTCACTCACCTTGCTACCAATTACTGTCTATACGTCACAACTGCCAGGCAGTACTACATCCTCCCCAAGCATCATAAGCAGGGCTTGTCATCATACCCTCTTTGCAGCGAGGGAGCAGGAGCTGGGGTGGGTTTGTGTGTTTAAAGTCTCTGAACCAGCAACACCCAGAAGCTGGAGAGACACACGCTTCCCATACTCGGTACCCAGGTCTGGTCCTGACCCTCTCTGGTCTGTGTGGGGACAGGTGCAGCAGTAGGTCAAGTCCCCTCACTGACCCCTGGCCAAGGCCTTTATTTTTTCTATGGCGGGGGTAGGGGGGTGGGGGGGATGGTGTCTTTTCTCAGGTGTCAAGATTTAGGCCAGATTTTACTTGAGGGGCAGGAAGGGAGAAGTATCTGTGGGATCTCCAAACTGCGCTGGAGCAGAGGGGCTAGAGATGCAGGCTTAAAGATTGCACATGTTTCTGTCTCTTCTTGACGGCACGGTGTGTCCCCAGAAGTCTGGAGTAGAAATCTGAGAAGCTCCAGGTTTCCTGATTCCCTGTTCCTGAAGCCTCAGTAAGGTCTTGGGGTAGGTCCCTTTGGATGTGAGGGAGCCTCTGCATTCGGGCTCCCCCCGACTCTCCCTGGGCCCTGCAACCCAGCCTGGTCAGTGCCCTCCAACCCTGCCTGCCTCCTACCCAGCCTGCACCAAACTCAACGGTCCCACTCCTAGTCCTCAGCCCTCCCAGAGACCAGGCTTTTTTCCTGGTTCCACCTCTCTAGATGGAGAAAGTCAGGGATGGAAAAAGAACTGTCTGAACAGTTCACCCAGTGTGGGGCGGACAGTTCGAGAGCCCACAGGCTTGCTCTTTGTTTGGAAAGTTCTGTCCCATTCCTCTCCCACCTCAGGGCTGCATTCTCTTCCTAAGAAAATAAAGGGCCTCTTCCCATTCCAGTTTCACTGTATCACAAAAACATGGCACAATAGTTTAAGATGAATTAGTTTTTATTTGAAGTTTTTATCATTGCTAGTTCGGCTTTCCACTTCGCCTATTTCTTCATTTCCCAACCCCTTTCTCTTTCTTGTCCTCTCAATGTCATACTCACTCTCTCCTCATCCTCTCCTTCTGTTTCCCCCTCCTTAACCTCCGTATTTTCCCAAACCCCTCAGCCCAGCTCTCCATTCTCCTGGGCCCTGCCTCTGTCTCCTTTGTCCCTGTCCGCACCGAAAGTGCTTCTCCTCCCCTTCCCCCTTCCCCACCCTTCCTGGCCCCATCCACACATTTGGATCAGCAATTCCCGATGGAGATCAGGAGTCATGCCCATTCTCTGCGCGGCGGGCAGCGGGGGCTTTTAGAAATATAATCCGTACTGAGACTAATGAATGTCTAGACAACTTGAGCCTCAAGATTAGGAAACGAAAAAGTGAGTATGTGGGGGAGAGGCACAGGGTATGTATTTTCGTACACTGCTGATAAATAAAGGTATTTCAATGGTTTTATTATTATGCTTATTTATCACCTTGTGGCTGATAATCTTTTCAGTGTACTATCTTTTGAAAGGTAATTGGCTTTGAGTTTCACCTTGATGGCAACAGGTCATTAGACTTCCCTGAGTTCTCACGGAGGGTGACAGAGCAGATTGGCTCTTCTCCCCGAGGCTCTGCTCCTAAACTCTGTGCACAAAAAGATCCACCCAGCTTTGTTACTTCCTCCTTTCAGTTAGATGAAGGGATTATCCTCTCGGTAAATAAACATTTGATAATGTTTTCATAATGCTAAAACACTTATTGTTTTATCTCTGTGTAGGAATGTTTCTGTTTATATTCTGTTTAGGAATTTCAAGGGGAATAGTCCTGCTCTGAAGTTCCCCACCCCACTGAAGGAGACATATAAAAATCCATTAAGGGCATAAAGCAATCAATAGCACAACCACTTGAAAATCTTAATTCCTTAAAAAAAAAAAGATCTTTATAGCTCTAGTGGGCAAAACAAAAACAAAAACAGAGTGGGAATGGTTCTCTGGAAAGTAACCTCACAGAGTAATCTGATTATAAATTCCTAACTGAGCAGGTCCTGGTGGGTAGTCACATCCTAGTCATGTAACTTCTTTACTAAAAAGCTTATCTTTGCTGTGCCCTGACCTGTGTGGCTCAGTTGGTTGGGCGTCATCTGCAAAGCAAAATGTCAAGGGTTTGATTCCTGGTCTGGCAAGTGCCTGGGAGGCGGGTGGTCTTGGGTTGGGGCACATGGGACGTGCAACTGATGTTTCTCTCCCTCTCTTTCTCCCCACCCACTTCCCCTCTCTCTAAAAGTAAAGAAATAAAATCTTTTAAAAAATTGAAAGCTAATCTTTGCCTTAAGCAAAGTCCATTGTTCTTGTAAATCTGGGCTAACATCTTGTGCCTCCTTTTTATACCCCTGGGAAACTTAAACACCCTCGCGGGAGCCCATAATCCTATAATCCTGTACTCCAGACAGAGACATCTCACCTTGCTTTCTTCCACCTTCAAATATTCTTCCTTCTGGTCCCTCCTTAATTCCAAATGTATAAAAGAAACTGCACAACTGTCTTTCTCCAGAGCATCTGAGATCATGTTTCCCAGCACTGTTAATTTTGGCTCAAATAAACTCTTATAAAAATTCTCAACAGGTTTGGATGTTCTTACATTGACATAGGCCATACCACCTTGGTTTGTGTAAGTGCTTTCTGTGAGGCTGTACAATGACAAAATCACCTAAGGACCACTCTCTTAGAATGTATCCATGTCAATCAGCAGCCCATGACTGTAGTCAGGCTCTTAGAAAATAGTAATGGCCAGGGGAGGTAGAGAGGGGGAAAAAGTTGTTCAATGAGGATCGAGTTTCAGTTTTGTACGATGAAAAAGTTCTAGAGATTTGTTGTGCCATGAGGAGTATATAGTTAACACTACCGCGCTGTCCATTTAAAAGAATGGTAAATTTTATATTATATGTAAGGTTTAAGGTAAAAATACACAAAAAAGCACCACACTAAATTTTGTAAACTGGCATCAAATTGATGAATAATCATTTATATATATTTAAAAACAAACAAAAATTAGTGAAAACTGAACTTGTAAATTCAATGTAAGACATTTGAAGTTACAAGAATTAACCAGGCATTGAGGAGAGTGATGTGGCTAAGTGACTGATAATAATAATTAAATCAGATAAGCGTTGCCTTGGCAGGGCTTCGACTCCTCTTAACACAGGCCCTACACGTCCTTTGCTCTGAGAGCCATTCGCGCTAGAGAGAAGCAGATCCATGCAGGTTAAGAGCAGAGCTCAAGCACTGATTCTGAATTATTTGTACTTGGAGATTTCAGGTAGACCTGTATTGCCCTTTCTAAGTCTTTCTCTTACAAAGGGAACATGATAATATCAGAATTTCCCTGTTTAAATTTACGACATTTAAAATTTCGACTACCAGGATAAACAACTCAGTAACAAGAGAAGCCTCCACTGACCAGTTCAGAGATTATCTAAAGCCATTCCTTCGACTGGGTCATTTCTAGAGGGACACAGCAGGTCAGCGTGTTGTAGGACCTACCCCCAAACCTTTCTCTCAAACTGCCAGTGATCCCTGAAATTGCACCATTTAAGAGTATTTCCTTTGCATTAAACACTGCCATCCCCTTAAGACCTCTTTCCAAATCCAGGAAAGGAGTATGGCATTAAGACCCTAACTCTTTACTTCTGTGGATCTTAATCTTTTTCAATTTTTTTGGTCACAACACTAAGTATCTACGGTGTTTCCTCAGAAAGTATACACGTCCACCAAAAGTTGCATGCACGGTCTGCTGGCTCACGGGAGCACCTCACCGTCATTCCCCACCAAGGTTGTTCCTGGCCGGAGGACTCGGTGAGCACCTTAGACAGGGAGGTTTGGAAACATGAAGTGGAGCTGGTTGATGAGGAGAATGGAAGAGGGAAAAGGTGGGTGGAAAGGAGGGGGGGCGGGGCACCGGACAACCCATGACTGTTAAAACAATACTGTCATTCTCTGGAGCATTTGAGATCTTGTTTCCTGGCAAATGTCATCAGTTTTGGCTCAAATAAACTCATAAAAATTCTTTACAGGTTTGGACATTCTTATATCGACAGTTATGCAGATTTAAGTCTTTGCTGCCTAGATAAGAGCTTCTAGAGATAAGGAAGGGTAAGGTCGCACTCCTCTGCCTAGTACAGCCAGGAGAACACTCTTACAAATGGAGATTTTTCTTTTTTAAAAAAAGTTTTTAAAAAAACTTTTAGATTTTTAGAGAGAGAGAGGGAAGAGAGAGAAAGAGAGACATTGTTTTGTTGTTCCGCTTACTTATGCATTTACAGGTTGTTTCTTGTATGTGCCCCGACCAGGGATCAAACTGGCAACCTTGGGGGATTGAGCCCATAACCTTGGGGTATCAGGATGCTCTAACCAACTGAGCTACCCCACTAGGGTGGAGATTTTTCTTACAAATGTAAATATATTTTACAAAGGGTAACTTCAACTTGGTTTTCCAAGCTTCTCTCACGTCTGCTGTTTTAAAAATTAACCAGCCT
This sequence comes from Pteronotus mesoamericanus, assembly GCF_021234165.1. Lineage (NCBI taxonomy): Eukaryota > Metazoa > Chordata > Mammalia > Chiroptera > Mormoopidae > Pteronotus > Pteronotus mesoamericanus. Next base: position 9,170,785 of record NW_026555085.1, read on the forward strand.
AAAATAGTCCTATGCCAAAGAGACATACTTTGGGGTGGCAAGTTCTGTTCCCCTACATCTTCTAGGCTACAGACCTACAGTATGTTACTGTGCTGAATACTATAGACCAGCGATTTTCAACCTGTGTGCTACAAGAATTTTTAAAACATGCCAATACCTGATTATTTAGTTAGGGGCACTGACCACCATTCCCTTAAGATTGTCAAATAAAAAAAAAAAAAAGACAATAACAACACAATAGCCATCTAGTGTAAATGAATCAAAGTTATATCTATTTCTTTTGTTAGATTGGCAAAAAATATATTTTTTGGTGCACCACAGAATTTTAATAATTAGTTTATGTGTGTCATGAGATGAAAAATGTTGAAAATCACTGCCATAGGCAATTGTAACACATTGTAATGCAGCCAGAAGGATCTGCGTAGTGCCTTGCAGCATGACATTATGGTGGTTATGATGTCATTAGGTAATAGGAAAGTTTCAGCTCGTTATAATCTTATGGGGCCTCTGTTGTGTATGTGGCCCGTCATTGACTAAAGTCAGTGTGTGGCACCTGGCTCTATATTACTATACACAAATTTTATTTTTAAAACATTTTTTAAAAGATTTTATTTATTTACTTTTAGAGAGGGGGAACGGGAGGGAGAGACAGAGGGAAACATCAGTGTGTGGTTGCCTCTCAGGCGCCCCCTCCTGGGGACCTGGCCAGCAACCCAGGCATGTGCCCTGACCAGGAATCGAACTACCCACATTTCAGTTCTCAGGCTGGTGCTCAATCCACTGAGCCACACCAGCCATGGCTTTTAAAAAGTTTTTTGATAATTGTGTTTTAATATAATTGGTTGCCTTTATAATGTGGCAGGTTTTATTTTATGCATTTAAAAACATTATGTTAGTTAGAAGTCCACAAGCTTCACCCGACAGCCAGAGGGGTGGATGAAACAATAAAAACGTTGAAGCACTCTGCCTGGAAAAGTTTTAAGCAAGTGTCCTATCTCTAGCATTTTCTAGAGTTCACCCAATCAGGTGTATCCTTTAGGAGGTGAGAACAAGAGTCCGGGGTAAGATGATAGGGACGAGGAGGAAGGTAGGAACAGTGGCAGTGAGATGCAGGGATGACTCACTAGATGTTAAGGAGCTGGCAGCTTTGCAGTTTAGGGGCTGACACTGTTTTTGGAGCTCTGCTACGTTATGCTTTTTGCAGGACCTGCTGCATTCTGGACTGTGGCATGAAAATCTGCTTCCCATCCCCCATTGCCTGAACACCTGGTTCCCACACAGCCTCTCCTCAAGCCAGCCTCCCCTAACCTCCCTCATCCTCTGGCTGCCCTAAGCAACTCCGGAAAGCCTCATTCAGAACTCGCGTTTAATGCCCACAACAGTGGCATCCGGTCCCAACTTGGCTACTCTCAAGGGACAAAAAGATCCCAGAGACAATTGGCCACTTGTTCACCAAATGGGACAGAAGCCTGAGGATGGAGAAGAGGGCGGGAGGGAGGAGGATGAGGAGGATGCCAAGGGGAAGGAGAGACCACGGTTCCTGGAATTTCTACCTGGCAAATACTCCCGAGCAAATACTCAGGTGTGAGCTGGGCAATCGATAGGACTTGAGCACACATGGGACTTTGGCCTCGGATCCCTGGGACATGTACTTCTCTGGGCGATGGTTCACCAGGCACTGGGGCTCCAGGGGCCTTTGGCCCCACACCTTATTATGGGGCTTGTAACATATAAGCTACTATTCATTTCATATCATAAGAAACTGGAATCCCTGTCCCTGGTCACAAAACACCTCTCTCCTCACACAAGTGACCCAAATCCTCTTATCCTGTGTCAGGGACCCACGGTGGCCTGGTCTGGAAAAGCCATTGACTGAGGGCCAGCTCAGGGACCTCAGTGAAGATGAGCATGGTCTAGCCCTTTTTCTAGAATTATTTTACTGTCAGGCCAAGGAAGGGACTAGTGACAACGATGACATGAGTAATCATTCCTATGAACTTCTCAGGTGTCAGGCCCTGCATCAGCACTGGAAACCCATTACTGGTTTTAACCTCCCAGCCCTCTGAGGTAAGCCTGGTATTAATTCCCATTTTCCCTGTGAGGGAACTGAGGCCCAGGGAGAGGAAGTGGCTTGCCCAATCTGGTCCACGGGGAAGCCAGGGTTGGGGCCCAGACCGGGCTGATGGCAGGGGCTCCTGAGCAGTTAGGTAAAGAGGAGCCAGAGTGAGCTTTGCCCCCCAGCACTCAGCCCTGTGCCCCTCCAAAGCCAGGCTTTTACCTGCTGGTGTGTGACACTGTTGGCCGTGCTGATGTCAAAACTAAAAACCTAGGGCACAAGGAAAGCCCAGCTGAGGTTGTCTTCATTTGCCAGGAGTGGCTTTATATACAAGAGAAGTTTCCTAACAAGAGGGAGAATTGTCAGTGCTCAGAGGTGGTAGAGAGGAAAGGGCCCAGGAGCCACAACTGCCCCTTCACCCACCAGCACATCCTTCCCCAGATAAACAGGGTCAAACTGGGCCCAACTAAGCCTCCAACCTTCTCCCCCTGGTGCTGGAGCATCAGAACCCCTGATACTCTAATATGACCATCTGTGGCTATCAACGTCCCCGGAAGGGAGACAAAGCAGACAAAGCATGCCCCCTGTAGACAGTACCCTGGAGTAGACTTGCCAAAATTGAACTTAAAGCTGATCAAGTCCCTAGATCCAACTTACCATTTGTAGGAAATACAGAAGACAGAAGAATATGTTTTAAACAATAGCACAGGGATGTCATCAACAAAATGCAAGTCAAACACCTTGTAAGAAATAAATAACAAGCCCTGGCGGGGTGGCTCAGTAGGTCAGAGCATTGTCCCTGATATGCCTCTTTGCAGGTTCGGTCCCCCTTCAGGTGCATATAAGAATCAACCAATGAATGCAGAAATAAGTGGAACAACAAATCAATGCTTCTCTCTCCCTCCTTCTCTCTCTTTCTCTCTCCAAAATCAATTTAAAAATAAATAACAAGAAACAAAGATAGGAGGGAAGGTAAAAGATTGAGTAGAAACCTATAGATTATAAGACTTTGAAGAGAGCAATGAATTACATGTATAGACCTTACTTGGTTCTTGATTCAAACAGAAAAAAAAATACAGCTTAACCATTTGTAGCATTTATACAACAATTACAAATGTGAACATTGAATGAACATTTGATGATATTAAGAAGTTTTTGTTTATTTTTTCCCCCATTGACTATCTGCTGCTTAATATAATTTTTTTTATTATGGAAAAATAGGCATACCATAAAATGTACTACTTTAATGGTTTTCAAGCGTACAAGTCAGTGGCATTAAATACATTCACTATGTCATGCAACCATCACTGTTATTCATTCCCAGATGGTAATATTTTTAAGGTATACTCTGGTATTGTGATTTTAAAAAAGACATTTTCTTTCCTAGAGATTACATAATATGTTCAAAGAATCTTTTCACTTGTCTGTTTTGCTCTTGTTGGAGCATAAAGTCCTCCATTCCTACCTTAGCCTCCAGCTCCAGCTCCTTTCCGGTCACATCTCCCGCCTTCTCAGTCCATTGTCTCTGCTTCAGCCACATGAACTTTCACACCAGGACCACACTGTGACTTTCACAGGTACCTTCACTTTTGTAGGGTCCCTTCCTCCATAAATTACTTGTATATTATATGAATATATTAATATAAAGACATGAATATTATATTTAAAACATTTTCTTCTGGCTAAAACTTCATTTTTTCCTTCTGATTTTAAAAGAAGTTAGAACACTCGCATGGGCTCCTTTTAGTATGGAGGGCCCTGGACACTGTACCTGCTTAGCTAATGTAAGTCCGCCCTGTTTGTCTATTCAGCCTCTACCTCCCCCAACATACCCCCTTCATCCTGGCAAGCCCTGCTCTTCCTTGGAGAAGCCTTTCCTGGCTTCCACAAGTCCCCATGACAAGCTCATGACCCCCATCATAAGCGCTCATGCTTCCTTACTCCTTGATTTCGTGAGAAGTATCACAGTTGAGAACCATATGTTAATGTATGTGAATTTTTTAAAAATTTTTCTATTTTGGCTTCTATCTGTCTCCTCCAATAGACTGTTGGTCTCTGTATCTTCAGCACCCAGCCCAGGGCCTGGCATAGGGTAGCACTTTATAATAAATATTTGCTGAATGAACAAATTCATCGAGGTGGGAAAGAACATCAGTGGTGTTTTAAAAATATTCAGACAGGAAAAAGAAAAATGTTAGGAAATAAATACACCAAAAGGTTAGCAATGTTATATTGGGGTGTGGGGGTAGTAGGAGGTGGAAAGAGTGGTAGGTTTAAGAGTGATTTTCACAGAGTTACTAAGAGACTAGATCTTAAATGTTCTCACCATAAAAAAGAAACATGTGATGTGATGGAGGTGCTAGCTAATGCTACAGGCGGTAATTATGTTGCAATATATAAATGTATCAAATCAAAAGTTGTATGCCTTTCACACAATGTTATATGCAAGTGTATCTCAATAAAAGGAGTGATTTTTATTGTCTTGACTTGCTTAAGTGCATTTTTTAGTTTTTTTCTCTTTTTAAAAATTATATTTTATTGATTATGCTATTACAGTTACCCTGATTTATCCCCCTTTGCCCTCCTCCACCCAGTGCCCCTCTCTCCCTCAGGCAATCCCCCCACCAGTGTTCATGTCCGAGGGTCATACATACAAGTTCTTTGGCTATTTTATTTCCTATACTGTACTTTACATCCCCATGGCTATAATATAACTATCTACTTGTACTTCTTAATCCCCTCACCTTCTTACCCATTCTCCCCGACTCCTTTCCATCTAATTTCTAATTAGTTGACCTTCCAGTAACTAATTTCTTTTCTCTTGCTTTTAAGAGCTTCTATCTTTAATCTTTGGACTGTTAATAATGATGTGTCTTGGAGTGGGCCTCCTTGCATCCATCATAATTGGGACTCTCTGTGCTTCTTGGACTTGCATATCTATCTCCTTCAAATTAGGAAAGTTTTCTTTCACTATTTTTTCAAATAGATTTCCAATTTCTTGCTTTCTCTTCTCCTTCTGGTACCCCAATGAGGTGAAAGTTGGACCTCTTAAAGTTGTCCCAGAGGCTATTTATAATATCTTCACTTTTCTGGATTCTTTTTTCTTCTTGTTCTGAGTGGTTGTTTTGGGCTTCCTTACATTCCAAATCATTGATATGATTCTTGGCTTCATCCATTCTACTGTTGTTTCCCTGTAAATTTTTCTCTATTTCAATTAGTGCATCCTTTGTTTCTGACTGGGTCATTTTTATGCTGCTGAGGTCCTCACTAAGTTCCTTGAGCATCTTATAAACAGTGTTTTGAACTCTTCATATGATAGATTGCTTATCTCCATTTCATTTAGCTCTTTTTCTGGAGTTTTGATCTGTTCTTTCATTTGAGCCATATTGCCTTGTCTCCTCATTTTGGCAGCCTCCCTGTGTTTGTTTCTATGTATTAGCTAGAGCTGCTATGACTCCATGTCTTGGTAGCATGGCCAGATGTAGTAGGTGTCCTATAGGGTTCAGTGGCACAGCCTTCTCTATCATTCAAGTTAGATACTCAAGGCACACCCTTTGTGTGGGCTGAGTACACCCTTCCCTTGTAGTTGAGCTATGGTTGCTGTTGGCAGATTAATGGGAGGGATTTACCCAGGCCAGTCAGCTGCCAGGACTGGCTGTGATTACTGACCACCAACCTCTGCTCTCCATGGAGGATCAGCTGTGCAGGGACAGCATGGTGGTGCTCCAACACGGTCTGTAGCTGTCTACTGGGTGCACTGGCCCTGAGGTTCCCCAGGTGGTGCAGGCCAAGGTCAGCCCTCACCTTTGTTTTATGGGGAACCCTGCCTGAGTTGTAAAGCAGTCTGAGGTGGCTGCTGCTTGTGCTGGGCTTGGAGATTCCCAGGTGAAGCCAAACTGTGTCTCTAATCTAGGGCTCACTGAAGCCAGTTGCTTGTTTGATAGGACTTAGGAGACAAGACCAGCCATTCTAATGGAAAAGCAGTGTGGATGGGCTCATAAGCTGGGTGGCTCAGAGTTTCTGGGGATCTCCAAGGTGGGTCACACAGTGTTAGCCAGGTTGATGGAGTCTCACATGTGGCACTAGCCTACTGGCTCTGTGGGAGGAGAGCTCAGCCAAGGGGCAATGTCCTCTGCTTGTCCTGGTGCCAGACACTTCAGTTTCTTCCCTGTGTAGCACTGGTGCCTTTCAAGCTGCCAGCCCCACCTCAGTGCGGAAGCTCAGAGGGAACGAGTCCGAGTAGGTGAGTCCATGTGTGGGTTCCCCAAGAGGAACTGCTTGGGCCTGCAGCAGCCTCCTCTACCGACTCAATCACTGCTGGATTTTGTAGCCAGAAGTTGTGGGGACTTACCTTCCTGGCATGGAATCCCTGGCTGGGGGGTCTTGTGTGGGGCTGGGACTCCTGACTCCTGAGATATCCCTCCTGAAATTTTATCCATGTGGGTGAGAGACCAGCCTGTTTTGCTTTTGTGCCCCTCCTACCAGTCTGGATAGATGTTTCTTCAATTCTGTAGTTATCAGACTTCCATTACCCAATATCTGATATCCCTGAGTGGTGGTTGTTCAACATTTTAGTTGTAATTTTGATGTGGTTGTGCAAAGAGGCGAGCCACATCTGCCTACGCCACCATCTTGACTGGAAGCTCTAGTTTTTCCTGTTGCTTATGAATGAAAATTCTTAAATGCCAAGCAGCAGGAGACATTTTTTTCCAGGCAATCCCTGAAAGGAAGACCCTGCTGACTAAAACCTCCTTGAAGTATGGTCGTGTTTATCTTATTTTCCTCAATGCCCCTAGTAATGGGCACATTGAAAGTGCTCAGTAAATGTTTGTCGACAGACTGAGTGCTGCTCCTGGGGGTCTGGACCGAGATGGGGACCGGTGACAGAGGGAAGGAGGCTGCTGCGTCGTCCTGGGAAGGAAGAGGTGGAATGCTGTACATTTAGAAAGTGGAGAGTAAGAGATGTGTGAGGCAAGATTATCAGGACTTAGAGAGAAAGGATTTCTCTTACCTAGACAACTGGTTGGACTGCAGAGCTTGAAATACGGTGGAGAGAGTATAGCAAGTGGGAGAGGTCATGAGCTCATCTGGGGCTTTATTACAGATAAGATGCTAAAGAAGCTCAGAGAGCAGTGCAGACGAAAGACCAGGGGTTCAGGGATTTGAAGAGAGAAATTCAGTGGTCAGAGCAGCCAGATGGCTACTGTTTTATACTAAGTAGACCAAACTGCCCTGCTCCAGCTCCCAGGCTAGAAAACTAAAATGTTAGCTGCTGTGGCTTGCTTCAGAGCTCTCAGAGAGAAAGAGGAAGCTTTGCTGAGACAAGGATGCAAACTGATCCCAGGGCTGAGACAGATACGAGGGAGAACTGGACCAGCCTCGTGAACCCACAACTGGAGCTGAAGCAGCCATTAATTACATGTACTGGTCAGAGTCCAAGCTGAAGTTTAAAAAAAGCAAACGCATAGGAACCCATAGAGAGACAGAGCTTTCTGTTCTGTAAAAATCACTGCCTTGAACCAACTGAATCTTCCTTCAGTTCATGCCTAGACTGGAACTGCTTCTCATTCTGATGCATCCTTGCTATGAAATGGACGTATGAGTCACTAGTAAAAGAGAATTCAATTAACAAAGATTCAGTCAGGCTGCAGCTGTGGCCAAAAAGTGGGGCGTGCCTATTAGGCAAGCCTTCCCCTTGGGCAGCCAGACTGCCATGTACCCCATTATGCCTGCTGTTGCCACTGTGCTCAGATCTTACCATCAGGGGACGTGCCATGTAGGTGAGGGTACAGCAGCCTCCAAGGTTTTTATTTGAAAATGTGAATGTCCCTTCACATCTCAGTGGCTGAAAACTTGCTGTAAATCTGTTCCCTTTTCTCTTTGAGGATTAGCTAGGATCAGGACCCTAAGAGAAAGGAGTTTTAATGAGGACAGGCTGGGACAGAGGAAGTTGTGTATTTGGTATGATGCAGGGGGCGGGGTGCAACTTTAAGGCTGCCTTCTTTGGGTGGGGATGGGGTCCAGCATGGGAGGGGTCTGCATGACGTGTAGCTGTGTGGTTCCAGATGTATGTCTGGACACGATGGGCTAATCCTGACGTAGCTCACATCCTCCCAACCCTGTGCGCCTTTGGTGGTCCATGTATGCTCCATGATTGTTCCTCAACTGTATGGAGCTTTTCTTCATACTCCTATGTCCTTTGAATCTCACGGCATCACTTTGGACACATTGCCTATGCTTTAATAAGATGAGCCCATGCTTAGCTCTGGGAGAAGAGCCCAGACAGAAGCATCCTGATCAACTTCTCTGAGTTTTGCAAACTGTAGCATCTGCAAATAACAAAAAACTCCACAAACTGCTGCAGTCTCTACAAAAAGCTATAGGCTCTGTAAACACCTTCAGTTCTGCAAACACCTGCATATTTTAAACAATTACAATTTTAAATTGTGACTTAAAAACTTTTTAAACATTTACAAACTAGAAGCTTTGAAAATAAGGATAGGCTCTGCAAAATAGCTATGAGACTTATGAACAGCTTCGGGCTTTGCAAAAAGTGGCAAGCTCTGTAAGTACATCAGTTGACAAGCACCTGCCACCTCTGCAAACCTTCCCAATAGGCTAGGAAAGTTTCCACTACAGGCCCAAACCTGAGAACTCCATTAGAGTTCTGATCATCACCTACTCTTTCCATAAGAAATAATTATTAGGATAAAGATGGGAAAGGGTGGGAGAAGGACAAACGAATTTGATAAATAAAAAAAGTAGTGACTCTGGTTGGGTTGGAAACGTGTCAAGATAATTCAACAAACATTGATGAAAGCATTTTTATGTGTTAAGAATGGTGCTAGGCACAATGGGAAATATGGAGAACCCCATGGAAATCCCAGTACCCCTAGGCCCTTCCTGATAGCTAGCTGTTGAGAATACGTGCACACAGCTTGATTGATTTCCTTCTGAGTCACGATTACTATGTACCTGACTAATGCTCTTGGTTATCAACTGGGACAATAAAAACTCATCAAAATCCACCTGAATACTGCACCCAAAGGTGCTTGACACCTCTGCTGATGATTGCTGGCATCAGGCCTGGGACAATAGTGTCTGTGGGGACCAGGCACTCTAAGGGTAAAGAGTGGTCCAGGACTGGGGACAGGACTCCATGCGCGATCTTCACTTGCTTCTGTGTCCCTAAGGGCCTGGGAAGCATGAAATGATGTTGAAGCATTTGCTCAATGAAAGCAGGAGGAGATGAGCCTGGGACACACGCACACCAGCTGACGGCTGGGGGAGAAAGATGGCTGTTGAGGTGAGAGGAAAGGAGAAGTCCCAGGGATTGTTGAAGTCAATGCACAGACACTTTTAGGCTATGTGGCCTTGGGACGTCAGTGTTACGTTTCTGAGCTTTAGTTTCATATTCTAAGGAAAATAGGGATAGCAGCAGTACCTACCTCATAGTGTTCTGGTGAAGATTAGATGAGTTCATAGAAATCAAGTACTCAGGACACTGATGGCCTTTAATTAGCTCCACCTACATTAGTTAAGTGACAATGGTTATGATTGTGGTGGTGATGACGATGATGGTGATGGAGGTGGTAGTGAGGGTGGTCATCATGTTGCTGATTGTGATGGAAATTATGTTAGTTTCCTAGAGATGTTATAGCAACATACTACAAATTGTGTGGCTTAAACAACAGAAATGTATCATTTCATAATTTTTTTATTGTCTCACAGTGCATGTAAGTATAATATTAAGGTGTTGGCAAGGCTGGTTCCTTCTCAGGAGTAGGAAGGAGAGTCTGTTCTATGTCTCTTTCCTAGTTTCTGGTGGTTTGCAGACAACCTTTGGCTTGTAGACCCATCACCTCAAAGGCTACATGGCATTCTCCCAGTGTGCATGTCTCTCTCTGTGTCCAGATCTCCCCTTTTTATAAGGACACCGGTGCCTCTAAATTAAGGCCTGCCCTAATGACCTCATCTGAACTAGATCATCTTCAAAGCTCTTATTTCCAAAAGAAGTAGGACTTCAACATTTTTAGGGAGGCTATAACTCAACCCATAACAAAGATGTAGAAGATGATGATGATGATGGTGATGATGGTAATGATGATGGTGGTGGTGACAATAATGGTGTTAACATGATGATGTCCTTCCTTTTTCTTTCTCTCTGTGACTGATAACAGGCTTCTTGCACAATAGAGTTTAAAGGAATGTCTGTTAGACCTTGCTCGTTTTAGGCCCCTAATAAATACCTGTAGCGCTGAATTGCTATTAACCCCACCCTGCCATGACCTTGCTGGGTGACTCTGGGTTGGTGATTCCCTATTCTCTGTTGTGAGTCCCCACCCCCCCGATCTGAGACAGAGGCCCACATGGGGTGGGAAAGTCAGCCAGCGAAGCAGGAAGCAAGTTGTTTCAGCCAGCAGGACTGTATGGATATTCCCAAGGCTCCAAGCAAGGCAGGGACCTGTGTTGTTTCATAAGTGTCTGTATAAACAGATGGCAGAGAACAGGAGTTGTGACAGGAAGGGTTGATAAGACACGGAGAGTCATAAACACTTCAGCGCAGCCTTTATCCCAGCTTAGCCTGGGTTCAGTGTTTGCTCAGGTGTGGCCCTTCCCTCACCACAACATGGACTGCATCTCCTGCTGCCCTGGGGAAGAAGGGGTTAATCTGGGGGATGGAAAATAAAGAAGCACACACTCCATGGCAACACCACTACCCCGACCCACAGCACACCATCTCACAATAATTCTACATTCTAAAAAACGTGTAACCATAATCCCCTTACCTTTCTTCCTTCTGAAAAGCACTCGGGTATGACTTCTTTTGTTTTAAATAATTTACTTTGAAATTATTTTGAATTCACAGAAATAGTGCAAGAACAGTACTAAGAACCTCTTTAACCCCTTCACCCAGATTCTTGAATATTTTACCCCATTTGTTTTGTCGCCCTTTCTTATTATGTATACCCATTAATCTTTTTCTGAATTTAAGACCAAGCTGCAAGCATGATGCCCCTCACCTCTAAATACAAGAATAATCTCCTTTCTGAATCACTCAACAGCCCTCCAGGCTAGAGAATTGACATTGGTACAAATTACCATTCTGTCCACTCTTGTGTTCAATGTCTTACTCCTTTTCTGGTCCAGGATGTGATTGAGGACCATGCATTGCACTGAGTTGTCATGGCTCATCCATCTCTTTCAATCCAGAATAGCTTCTCCATCTTTCCCTGCCCTTTGGTTCTTACAAGCCTTATAGAGTTCAGGCCTTCTGTTTTGTAGGATGACCCTCAACTTGGGATCATCTGACACTTTCTCTTGACCAGACCCAAGCCCTCCCTGCTTTCTGACAGGAAAACCACACAATGATTCCATGCCTTCATTCATTGATCAAGTTGACGTCTGCCAGGCTCCTCCACTGCCTCGTCACCATCTCCCCTTTCTAATTAACACGTTTTATGGGGAGATTTTATAAGATTATACCAAAATCCCGATCCTCATCGAACCTCTGCCCACAAGCTCTAATTAATGTCTTTTGACAACTGTCTGAATCAAACACCAATATGGTGATTGTCAAATAAGAACTTTTTTTTTCAGCATTCCTTCTACCATTTATTAGTGGGCACTCTACTAAAAGGAAAACCTTCCCTTTCCCCCCATTTATTTGTTTATATCATGATTACCTCATGGATTCCTGTTTTATGTGATTAGTTAAAATCAAGTATTACTTACTTTGGTGTTCAAATTGCCCCAGACTGGGCCAGATACACCAGCTTTAAGATGGCTCCTTGTGTCTGTTGACATGTCCCCATCATTCCTGGAGCATTTTCTTACTTTCTGGCATAATAATATTTTCTGGGTTCATCTGTACTTTCCCTACTCCAGCTCTGGAGTCAACCATGTCTACAGGGAGTCCTGGTTCCTTTTAGTGGAAGATAGTATTTAGAAACTGAGATCTGGGTGCTTGGTGGGTCCTCTCAAAAGGCAGAGCTAGGACATACATGCATATACAGCCACTTCTCACTATTTTGCAGTGGTTATGCTTTCTGAAGTTTCAACCAATATTGTATTTGTGAACACTGAGCCATTGCCCTCGGAAAAATACAGGTTTAGGTTCCTATGAGCTTCTGGTTACAGTATTTTGATCAACTGGTCAATTAGTAACTTTGTTTTATGGGTTTTTCTGTTTAAAGACACCTTACTTATATTGTTCACATTGGCCAACAGCATTATAACTTATACCTGAACAAAGCTTATCTAACATGTTTTATTCATAAGGCCATCAAAGCTTTCTTTTGCACCTGGGAGCACTAGACAGCACTTCAGCAGTACATATGGGGTTCATTTTAAACAGCAAACTCACCAACTAAAAGCGAAAATGAGAAAAACGTGGCGCTACATAGACTGTGAAAAGGATTCTTGTTTGTAGTATGAGAGCTAAAACAAGAAAGTGGAGTAACTTTTGACCTCAGGTGGGAACATGCCCATTGAACAACTGAAAATTTTCACTGCTCTATGCATGTCTATGAATGACCATGTGTGTTTATTATGGGGTTGCAAATACATTTAATGAGTAGAAGAATTTGTAACTACAGAATCAGTGAGTAATAAGGATTAAACTCATACAACTCAGTGGCAAAAATCCAAACAAGCCCATTAAAAATGGGCATTTTTCCAAAGACAACATAAAGTTATGTACTAACAGGTACATAAAGGTGTGTAATAACTAGTCATGAGGGAAATGCAAATTAAAACCACATTGAGCTATCATTGTACACCTGTCAGAATGGCTATTATCAAAAAGACAAGAAATAACAAGTGTTGGTGAGGATGTGGAGAGAGGGAACCCTTGTGCACTGTTGGTGGGAGTGTAAATTTGTATAGACACTATGGAAAACAGTATGGGAGTTGCCCCCCAAAAGTGAAAAAGAAAACTACCATATGATTCAGCAATTCCACTTTTGGGTATTTATCAAAAAGAAATGAAAAGGCTAACTGGAAAAGATACATGCGTCCCCATGTTCATTACACCGTCATTTACAATAGCCAAGGTAAAGAAGCAACCTGTGTCCATTGATGGATGAATGGATAAAGAAAGAATATTATTCTGCCATACAAAAGAAGGAAGTCTTGCCTTTTGCAACAACATGGATGGACCTCATGGGCAGTATACTAAGTGAAATAAGTCAGAGAAAGACAAATACGATATGGTCAGCATTTATATCTGGAATCTTAAAAAAATGCAAACAAAAATCTCTGAGCTCACAGGTACAGAGAACATGGTTGCCAGAGGTGTTTGGGAGAGGTGGGTAAAATGAGTAAAGGGGGTTAAAAAGTACAAATTTCCAGCTATAAAATAAGTAGGTCATGGGAATGTAATGTACAGCATGGCAACTATAGTTAATAATACTATATAGCATATTTGAAAGTTGCTGAGAGAATAGATTTAAAAAGTTTTCATCACAAGCAATAAAAATGTTGTAACTATGCATGATCATTTCACAATGGATGCAATATTGAAATTGTATTGTTCACCTGACACTAATACAATGTTATGTGTCAATTACACCTAAATTTAAAAAAAAAAAGATGCGTTTTGACCATATATACATACAATGCACACATAATACACCACACACAGGCATCCATACTATTTCAGTATCTGTCTGTATAAATAGATTTTAAAATCATGAGTTCACTTCAATTCTTTTAGTTCCAATCCCAAACCTCATGATCCTTTCTAGCTTTCCCTCTTTCCGTGGCTGTAAAGCACCTCTCTAATGGTGAAAAACTTGGCGTCCATTATTCCCAATATATTTACTTATTTGCTCAGTCGGTTTACCCCCCTCTGCCCGCAGCCCCTGAGGTGACTCGTCAACAGTGGGAGGGCACAAGGGCTCCTGTGCCCTCGCCGCCTGCCTCCTACTGCAGCCTGGGTGCTGATTGATCCCTCTGCAAAGAGAACAGATGAGACACAGGGGGCAAAAGGAAACTCAGAGAACCACCAATATCATACTGGCCTTGTGAGGGAGGCAGGACAAGTATTTTTTTACCCATTTTACAGATGAGGTTCAAAGAAGTTGAACACCTTGCCCAGAGTTGACAGCAAGTAACCCCAAGGGCTGAGGGAAGGAAATGCGCTGAGCCCTAGAGTAGTGGCTCTCATTCCTGTCTGCACGCTCAATCCCGGGGAAGATTTTCAAAAAGGCTAATGCTCAGAACCTACCCCAGGCAATGAGAAATAAATCTCTGGGGAGCGGATGCTGGCAGTGTTTTCTCGAAGGTTCCAGAACACCCTGATGTGTAGCCAGGGCTGAGAGGCCACTGCTTTAAGGCCATGTGATGCCAGGACAAATCCTCATTGTGCCACTTGCCATCTTGAGCGGATCTCTAGTCCTTGAGGAGCTTCAGTTTATGCCCCTGTAAAATGGAATTAGTAATGTCTGCCTGGACTGTTCAATCTTTCCCTGTCATGAACATCATGGATCAAAGGTCCTCTCCCACCTACTTGCCTCCTGATTCTCAGGACTCTCCTGCTGCCTCCCCCTGGTCCAAGAGACGCTATCAGATCCATCCCGTTTGGGACCCTTCTCACCCTGCACCCCACCTGCCACAGAGTGCTCTTTGTTCTCTTATGCACCTATTTTCCCAGACCTTTTTGAATGTCACCCTCTCCAAGAAGCCCTCATAAATTGGCTGAGGGCTCACTATCGCCCCTACCTTTGCAAAACTTTTTTAACTTTTTTGGTAGTAAAAAAAAACAAATACCAAATTTGCTCTTTTAACCATTTTTAAGTGTACAGTTCAGTGCCATTAATTACATTCATGATGTTGTAGGACCCTCATCACTATCACTAAAATTTTTCATCACCCAAACAGAAATTCCGTACCTGCTATGCAAAAACTGCTGTTCCTGCTCTGGCTGGTGTGGCTCAGTGGACTGAGTGCCGGCCTGTGAACCAATGGGTCACTGGTTCGGTCCCAGTCAGGGCACGTGCTTGGGTTGTGGGCTGGGTCCCCAGTGGGGGGTGTCGGAAAGGCAACCACACATGGTATGTCTCTCCCTCTCTTTCTTCCTCCCTTCCCCTCTCTCTAGAAATAAATAAATAAAATCTTTTAATTAAAGAAAAACACCCAAAACTGCTATTCCTACCTGGTAGCCTCTAGTCTATTTTTTGACTCCATAATCTTGTCTCTATATTACGCTATATATTTCACATAATTAGAATCACACAATACTTTTCTTTTTGTGTCTGTCTTCTTTTGCCTAGCATAATGCCTTTAAAAAAAGATTTTATTTATTTATTTTTAGAGAGAGGGGAAGGCAGGGAGAAAAAGAGGGAGAGAAACATTGATGCGCAAAAGATACATCGATCATTTGCCTCTCACACACTCCCAGCTGGGGACCTGGGCTGCAACCCAGGTATGGGCCCTGACTGGGAATCGAACCAGTGACTTTTCAGTTCTCAGGTCGGCACTTAATCCACTGAGCCACAGCAGCCAGGGCAGCATAATGTCTTTAAGGTTCATCTATGTTGTAGCATGTGTCAGAATTTCATTTCTTATTATGGCCAAGTGCCATTCCATTGCATAGGTATACCAAATATTGTTTATCCAGTCGTCTGTTGATGGCACTCGGTTGCTTCCACCTCTAGGCTATTGTGAATAATGCTTCTATGAACATCGTATAAGGTATCTGTTTGAGTCCCTGCTTTGAACCATGCTTTTAAAGATAAAGTCATAAATTAAGTTATTCTGTTTTTAGGTCATTTCATATGTAAATTTTATCTCCTCCTTGGCCAAAGGCTGTGTCTTCAACTTTTCCTATGCCCCTCAGCAGTATCTGGCAGGACCCTGTGGTTCCTCAGTAAATGTTTGTTGACTGATCAAGTGTGACATCTAGGCAGGAGGGAGGTGACATGTTGGTCACAGGTCATGTCTGGGGCCAGTCTTTAACAACTGGGTTGATTCCAGCCTGGTTTCTGGGTCGAGTTGAGTGATATTGGAGGGAGGTGAAGAAAAGCGATTTGAAGCCTCAAGAACTGACACCCCTCCCCCAGTGTAGATTTGGCTTTTCAGTAAAAGAGATATGTACTTCTAGGTTTTTATTAAGGCTCCCACCTCAGAGCATGAACTCTATTCAGTTTGGTCTGAAGTTGGCCAACTTCTCAATGCCCTGTGTCAGGCTGGGTCATACCTCCAAACTTTTGTTCCCACAGTTCTCTCTTCCCAGAATTCCCCTTTCCCCTTTCTCCCTCTGGCTGCCTACTACTCATAGTTCAAGGCTGAAACAAGTGTCACCGCCTCCAAGAAGCCTTTCTGGATTCCACATCTGCCTCAGTTGCCCTTCTTTTATGTACCCACAGCATCTGTACTTAATGCATTTTGGGCACTATGCAAATGAGTTATAATTGTGAATTCACTTCCAGTCTCCCCGAGTGCCTACCTACCACCCCACAGAGGGCATTACTGAGTCTTCTTTGTGCCGTTAACCTATCGTACACTGCCCAGCACTCAGCAGACCTTTGATAAATATCTGTGCCATGAATGAAAACGATTATGAAAGATCTCTGCATTTGATGCTAAACTGTTGCTTTTATTTATATTTCAAAAAATTAGTACATACACATGATCCCAAAGTCAGTGAATCTTTCTCTCACTCCTGTCCTTAGCTGCCCACATCCCTTCTCCTTTTCATCCTGTTCTGCTGCTTTTTTCCCCATTTCATAATATATCTTGAAGATAATTCTGCCATCATACAAAAGTTGTCCCTATTTTTCTGCACAGCTGTGTACCATTCATTGTTTAGATATATCACGATTTCTTGAACCAGTGCTTTACTGTGGACATTTAAGTTGTTTCTAACTATTTGCTAATACTTGCAAGGCTTCTATGAATAATCTTATACATATGCCATTTGGTACACATATGATCTGTAGAAAAAATTTAGTGAAATTTCTAAGGGTCAAAGAGGATGTGAATTTATAAGTTTGGGTGTGATGAGTCATTGCTCTCTCTCCACAGAGGTTGCTAATTGCTGTTAAGGATGTGGTGGTTTGGACAGTTCGACCTTTGGGCACTCATCTCGAGACAGCTGAATGGCTCCCAAGAAAAATGTTGGTCCAGGTTGTTTTCAAGCAGCAAATAGGATTGCCAGCATCACCATCATCATCATCATAATCACTATCATCATCATTGTCATCATCATCATCATCATGCACTTAAAAATATATTGGGTAACTGACAATCTGCCAGACTTTACAGTGAATAGATACCATTCCTGTCCTCAGGGAACTTCTGCTCCCAGGACACTGTCCATCCGGGGTCCTCAGGGCTCACCGATGACTGGCAGGAAACAGGAATGTGTGTGAGATGTCACTTCAAGGCAGAGCTGAGCAAGGTGGTGAAAGGCAGAGTCATTCAGGGGCCCCTGAAAGCAGAGCCTGATTACAGATTTGGGGATGTAGTTTATTTGAGAGGTGGTTCCAGGAAACAGGAGCAGGGGAATGAGAAGACTAAGACAGGGAAAGAGGAAAGAAGGACTCTATGTGAGTTGTCGCATCAGGCAGAGACCTCCTGAGAAGTGTACATGCTGTTTCCCACAGTAGTTCATCTGCAGGACAGGAGGCTGGAGCATCTGTCCACAGGGTCCGATCCCACACTGACCAAAGGTGGCCCCCTGGGCTTCTAGGCTGTGAGTTGGACTAAACAGACTGTTGAGATGTTAGGGGAAGTCTTGGGGCAGGAAGCAGCCACCTTGAGGAGGCATGAGTCCAAGCTCACATGGGTTTGTTAACCATAGCTGTGGCTGAAACCAGACATGTGCCAAGCAGATGTGATTCTGAGAACAGGTGCATCTGCTTTAGACAGATGTCAGGCAGTGGTGGTACCTAGGAGGGCTGCCAGCTCTTTGCTGATCAGCCCAGAAGCCTTCTGGGAGAGTGAGCAAGTGGGAGGAGCTGAAATTTATGGATCTGGGATTGGAAGTCAACCTTGGCTCCAAAACCTTTTGTTTTGTTTCTGATAACACAGTGACAAGGACTCTTCCCTCTGTCAAGGATGCTGTGGTGGTAGATGGTGTCTCAAGTTTGTCTGTGATCATATTCTATGCTGCTCCCAACCCAAGTCCCTCCAACCGCTGCCCAAAGACAATGGTGTGTGACGTCACCCCCTCATGGCCGAGATCTTCAGGGGATGGCACCTTGTGGTGGCTCAGAGGGGATTTTAAGGAAGCTAAATATTTCAGTTAAGAGTTGCATTTGGTTGCTAGTAGGAGAGATTCAAAATGACAGCAGCTTAATGAGATAGAGCTTTGTTTTCTCCCAAGTCCAGAGTTGCTTTGACAACACCGTGATGTCGTGATGTCTCAGGCTCCTTCCAGCTTTCGTCTCTCCATCCTCTGCATGGGTTTTCATCTTTAGGGCTACCTCAGAGTCCAAGATTGCAGCTGGAGCTCCAGCCAGCGCACCCAAGTTTGAAGGAGGAAGGATTGGGAGAGGGTGAAAGGTACCTGTCAGCTCAATAGGGATCTTTATTTCTCCTGAGCCCCTGCCAGCCTCCAGCCTCAACAATGTATCATCAGTCACTCTGTTCTGAAAGGGAGTCTGGGAAATGTTTGTTTTAAGCTGAGTACCTTACTATTTCCAATAGTATAGCAGTATGACAAGGAAGAAGGGGAGGGTGGATATGAGATGGCAACTGGCAGCCTCAATATAGGACTCCTGGCTCCCAAAGGAACTGGTTCCAATCCTGGGTGGACAGAGCATATGAAATAAAACTCCACCTGCCTAGCCTTCGAATGGTGGTGGTGGTGAAGCTATGGTGATGAGGGGGGTGCTGGGGGTTTAAGACAAGTTCCCCAGTGAACAACAGCCCCATTTGGGAAGCCCAGTGCCCCTGCCAAGGGAAAAACAGGCTGTGGACCGGTTCAACTTGGGTGCCCTCTTCTATGGCTCAGCCACATGAACTCTTATTATTTTCCACCTGCCTGGTCCAGGGGACATTCAGACTTTAGGGATCAGTGGTTCCCTGCCCTTAAAGTGGATCTGTCAGCAGGAGGCAAAAGGATGGAGAGGGATAAAGATCAGTTAGCTGCACACCCACAAGAATTTTTAAAAGTGTTTATTGTTTAAGCTATTACAGTTGTCCCAATTTATCCCATTCTCTCCTCTCCACCCAGCCCACCCCCCCACCATTTCCATAGCCAATTCCAAACTGTTGTTCATGTCCATGGGTCCTTCCTCTATGTTCTTTGACTAATTCCCCCACCTTCTTTCACTCAGTCCTCACCTCCCTCCTCCCCTCCTATAGCTGCCAGTTATTCCATGATTTTATGCCTCTGGTTCTATTTTGCTCATTAGTTTATCCTGTTCATTAGATTCCTCTCATAAGTTGAGATCATATGGTATTTATCTTTCATCGACTGGCTTATTTCACTTAGTATAATAGTCTCCAGTTCCATCCATGCTGTTGCAAGAGGTAGGAATTCCTTCTTTTTTCTGTGTAGTGTTCCATTGTGTAAATATAGCACAGTTTTTTAATCCACTCTTCTACTAATGGGCACTTAGGCTGTTTCTAAATGTTGGCTACTGTCAATAACACTGCTATGAACATTGGGGTGCATAAATTCTTTTGAATTGGTATTTTGGGATTCTTAGGGTATATTCTCAGCAGTGGGGTTGCTGGGTAAAAAGGCAGTTTGATTTTTAATTTTTCTGAGGAAATTCCACAGTTTTTCACAGTGGCTGCACCGGTCTGCGTTCCCACCAACAGTGCACTAAGGTTCCCTTTTCTCCATAACTTTGTCAGCATGTGTTGTTTGTTGATTTATTAGTGATAGCCATTTTGGCAGGTGTTAATGATACCTAATTGTGGTTTTAATTTGCATCTCTCTGATGGCTAGTGATATTGAACATTTTTTCATAGGTCTCTGGGCCATCTGTATGTCTTCCTTGGAGAAGTGTCTATTCAGGTCCTGGTGTTGAGTAATAGGAATTCTTTATATATTTTGGAGATTAAACCCTTGTCTGATGTACCTTGCAAATATGTTCTCCCATACAGTTGGTTCCCTTTTCATTTTTATGATAGTTCCTTTGGCTGTGCAGAAGATTTTAATTTTATATAGTCCCATTTGTTTATTTTTTCCTTTATTTCTCTTGCCCTAGCAGATATATCAGCAAAAATATTGCTATGTGAGATATATGAAATTTTACTGTCTATGTTTTCCTTTAGGACTTTTATGGTATCATGACTTATATTTAAGTCTTTTACCCATTTTGAATTTATTCTGGTGTATGGTATAAATTGGTGGTCTAGTTTCATTTTTTTTGCATGTACCAGTCCAGTTCTCCCAACACCATTAATTGAAGAGACTATCTTTACTCCATTGTATGCTTGTGCCCTCTTTGCCAAATATTAATTGACCATGAAGACAGGGGTTTATTTCTGGGCTCTCTCTTTTGTTCCATTGAGCTATGTGTCTTCACTAATGCCAGTACCAGACTGTTTTGATTACAGCGGCCTTGTAATATAGTTTGATATCAGGTATTATGATCTCTCCAATTTTGTTCTTCTTTCTCAAGATTGCTGAGACTATTCAGAGTCTTTTGGTTCCATATAAATTTTTGAAATATTTATTCTAGACCTGTATGCCATTGGTATTTTAATAGGAATTGTGTTGAATCTATAGATTGCTTTGGGTAGTATGGACATTTTAATAACGTTAATTCTTCTGTTCCATGAACACAGTGTATGCTTCCATTTATTTGTATCTTCCTCAATTCCTTTTGTCAGTGTTCTATAGTTTTCTACCCATAAGAGTTTGACCCCTTAAAATGAAGCAGCCAAACCACCATTCAATGCCTAACCCTCACTTAACTGACTTCAGTTAAGATGAGGGAGAGGCTCCTGGACTCAAAGGTGTCTCACCCTCTCCCATGCTAAAGACTCCTGGGCAGGGGCCTCACCAGCTTGACCTATGCAGCCCCTTCCTGGCCTCTGAGAAACATGATGCAGGTGGGAGTGATGACCCACCCCTGGGTTAAAGTCTCTGTTTTCATGCTTCTTGTACCAGAACACCTCTCCTCCACAAGGTCTACTGCTTACTACCATTCCCAGTGCTTAAACATTAACCAGAGCCCAGTCAGGAGATTTTCTGGGGGTGTTGGCTCCATTAGGCAATGATAACTGCTGAGCATCACTCAGTCATCCATAGAACAGAATTGCTGATGTTGACTTCAGTGCCCTCTGCCCAGGTCTTCTGCCCCAGTCCCCCTTCGCCAGGACCCCACCACGTACTAACCCTTTGGCTTTGGTCTATCTCCTAGACCCCATCCACCAACACTCTGAGCTACTTTTTATCATAAAGTGCCAGGTTCATCCTCAGAACACAGGAGGAGGAAGAGATGGAAGAAAAGCTGGGAATTGTTACAGCCACTCTGAGTGACAGAGAGAGCTGTAGGCCTGGCTTTGACACCTGTGTGCCTTAGGCAGGTAATGGAAACCACTCTGAGTCTCATCTGTAAAGTGGGAATAACTATAGAGATGGATGAATGATAGAATATAGATAGATAGACACTAGAAGATTTGCAAGGCTAAGGTGAGATTATGAGTATTACAAATTACTGAAATTAGGGAATACCTACTAGAAAATGTTTGCCTCCTGACTTGGCTTCCTTTATCAGCATTTGAACAGCCCCACATGCTGAAGGATGACATGTCTAGATGTTAATCTTGGAAGCCAAAAATGTTATAGTTGTCATAGCTTAGATAGTGTTTCACAATCATTCAAAAGTTTCTGACATGAGAAGACCCTGGAAAAAGACTGCTGGTCAGGATGGCAAGTAGGTAAATGTGGTACTTGCATGTCCCCACAAGCACATCAAAATTACAACTAAACTACAGAGCAACCATCATTCAGAACTGCCTGAAATCTGGATGAATGGAAGTCCTATGACTAGGGAATTAAAGAAGAAGCTACATGGGGTGGAGATGCAGAACAAGCTGGTCCCATACCTATGAGTGTCAGATAAAAATTGGAGTGTTATATAAAAATTGGGAGGGATACCTTGACTACAGAGGTCCCCCCTGAGGAGCAAGGAGGATCAGCCCCATACCAGGTTCCCAAGCCCAGGGTTCCAGTGCTGGGGCGACAAGTCCCCATAACTTCTTGCTGTAAAACCCAAAGAGGATTGTGGCTGAAGGGGACACAGGGCTTCTGGAGTCCCAGGCAGTACCCTTAAAGGGCCCACACATGCACTTACTCTGACTCACTCCCTCTGAACTCCAGTGCTGGGCAGCAGCTCAAAAGGCACCAGGAACATACCAGGGGAGGAACTGCATTGTCTGGCATCAGGACAAGAGCTGGGGCAGCTTTCTCTGAGACAAAAGTGCTGACAGAAGCCATTGTTCCTTTGCTGAGCTCTCCCCTCACAGAGTCAGCAGGCAGGCTCTGTATCTGAGTCTCCATCAACCTGGCTCACACTGTTAGCCCCACCCTGGTGATTCCCTGAGGCTCCACCCCAACAAATTGCAGGCTTTTCCATTAAATGTCCTGTCTTGGCTCATGCTTCAGAGATCCCTAAAATCTCTCAGGGACTTTCCTAAAATCTCTCAAACAAGCAGCAACTGGCCTCTGCATACCATGTACCTCTTGCTAAGAGGCCCCAGGCCTGACACTAGCAGCAGTCAGCCTTGGTTCACAGCCTAATCTCTCCTGGGCACCTCCAAGCCTAGCACAATTAGCAGCCATCTACAGCTCACTCTATAGCTTGGGCTAGGCAGCCCCAGGCAGGGCATAGGCAGTGGCTGGCCTTGCACCTCCTGGGAGGCACCAGAGCCAGGGTACTTGGTGGACAGTTTCCGACCATACCAGATTTCAACTCTACCCCCCACCCCACGAGAGAGCACGCATTCAGAGTGGTATGGCCATAGACTGGAGTGCCCAGCTTAGATGAGAGGGAAGGCTGTGCCACTGGGCTCTACAGGGCAGCTACTGCGCAAGGCCACTCTACTGATTCTGGGAGGCATTACAGCTCTAACCTAACACATAAAAACAAAAAACATAGGGAAGGAGCCAAAATGTGGAAACAAAGAAACAGGTCTCAAAGGAAGAAGAGGAGACATCTTCAGAAAAAGAACCAAACGAAATAGAGACAAGCAAACTGCCATATACAGAGTTCAAAACAACGGTTATAAGGATGTTCAAGGAATTTAGCGAGAACTTCAACAGCATGAAGAAAGACATAGAAACCATGAAAAAGAACCAGTCAGAAATGAAGGGTACACTAACTGAAATGAAGAATAATTTACAGGGAATTGACAGTAGAATGGATGAAGCAGAGAATCAAATCAGCAATTTGGAATATAAGGAAGCAGAAAACACCCAATCAGATCAGCACAAAGAGGAAGGTATCCAAAAAATAAATGAGGATAGTGTAAGGAGCCCCTGGGACAACTTCGGGCGTACCAATATTCTCATTATGGAAGGAGAAGAGAGAGAGCAAGAAACTGAAACCCTATTCAGAAAAAACAATGACAGAAAATTTCCCTAACCCGGTGAAGGAAATGGACATGCAAGTCCAGGAAGCACAGAGAATCCCAAACAAGATGAACCCTAAGAGGCCCATACCAAGACACACTGTAATTAAAATGACAAAGGTTAAGGACAAAGAGAGACTCTTAAAAGCATGAAGGGAAAAGCAGTTAATTATCTACAAGGGAACTCCCACAAGACTGTAAGCTGATTTCTCAACAGAAACTGCAGGCCAGAAGGAAGGGGCAATAAGTATTCAAAGTAATGAAAAGCAAGGACCTAGAACCAAGATCACTCTACCTAGAAAAGCTATCATTTATAATTGAAGGACAGGTAAAGAGCTTCTCAGACAAGAAAAGGATAAAGAAGTTCATTCTTTGCCACACTGGTATTACATGAAATGTTAAAAGGTCTTCTTTTAGGAGAAGAAAAAAAGACAAAAAATATGAACAATATAATACCAATAAATACATATCTATCAACAAATAAATCTACAAAACAAAATAAACAAGCAGAACAGAAACAGAATCGTAGATGCAGAGAATACCTTGATGATTGTCAGATGGGAGGGGTTTTGGAGTTGGGTGAAAAAGGTGAGGAGATTAAGTACAAATTTGTAGCTACAGAAGAGTCGTGTAAAGTAGAGTATAGGGAATATAGTCAATAATATTCTAATAACTATGTGTGGTATGAGATTTATCAGGATGATCACTTAGTAAGTTATATAATGTCTAATCACTGGGGTGTACCAACCAAAACTAATACAATAATGTATGTCAGCTCTAATTGAAAAATAAAAAATAACTTAAAAAACAAAAAAAGTTTCTGACACTTTTCAATACTAATATATAATATTGAGAATTGCCTAAAATATTTTAAGAGGTCATTTTGGAACTTTTTATATATAAAGAAGCATTTTTCAGTTGAAATATATATATTAGAAATTATTAAAAATTATAGAGTGCATTTTAATTAAACATTTATAATATAAAAGATTAACTTTAGTTTTTCTAATATAACTGCCATTTACTATTTAAGAAAAAGTATGATTTGTTGGACAAATTAAAAATGATAAGGTATATCATGTTTAAATTAGTGATTGAAAGTATGTTAAAGTGGATTGATATTTACATATTAGAACATCAACAACTGTCAAACATGTTTTAAGATGTAATGTGTGGAAATCTTCCATTCTACTTTATGAAAATTAGCTGGTTCCTTGTCATCCCTTGCTAGTGTGATTTCTACAATAAGAGAGGAGTTTTCTTATGTTTCCACACATAACATGTTACAGCTATACGTAGTCTCCATTTCCAATAAAAGCAAAGCTGAATTGAAAAAAAAAAACCCCAGTCCTTTCTAGTTTTGTTTTAATAATATTTCTGAAGAACCTGAGACATCTTGTTGTGCTTTAAAATAATTTTGATCAGATGAATGCAAATGCGCGACCTAGCGATCAGTACTTTGAGGCAAATTGCAAAACTCTTTGTTAGGTTCTTATGCTTCAGTCTCAGTATTTTTCCTCCTTTCCCTAAGTAACCAGCCATTGTAGATAGACATGACAGTAAGTGACAACATGTGAAAACTATTTGAAGTTGTTTAATGGTCAAGAAACATACACCAACTATCGTGTGTAGCTGAGTAAGAAGCTGAGCCCCCCAGAGACTGAGTCACAAGAACTGCTTGTTCACTCAGTAAGCACTCCCTTTGCTTTAGAGGGGAAGCTTTCTAATTTGTTTTAACTTACTTTTGAATAACTAATATGGTTAGGTGGTTTTAAATGTAAAAGCTACAAAGGCAAAGTGGAATTGCTGGGACAGAGTAAATGTGCATTTACAATTTCAATAGCTTTTGCCAAATTGTTCTCTAGAAGGTTTGTTCCAATTTACGTGCTCAGCAGGAAGAATGGAGTGGTGTTTCTAACACCTCTTTGCTAACTAAACATTTCATCTTGGCCAGTTTGATAGGTGGAAATGGTATATCAGTGCTAGTTTAAATACGCAATTCCCTTATTGCAGGTAAGGTTGGGTATCTTTTCAAATGTTTGAGTCATTTAAATTTTCTTTCCTATGGATTACCTGTTGATATTCTTTGCTCACTTTTCTTTATTGAGGGTTGTAGGTTTTTTTCTTATTGAGGAGCTTTTTATATATTAGGGAAATTAGCTATATGTTTATGATACTCACCACAAATACTTTTCCAAGTTTATTGTTTGCCCTTTGGTTTGTTTACAATAGCTTCTGCAATTCAGAAATTAAAAAAAAAAAAGTTTGGGTTTGAAGTTGAATTTATCAAGCTTCTATTTTATGTTTCTAGGTTTTGTGTCATAATTAGAAAGGCTTTCAGTGTGAAAAAAGAATTATTTAATTTATTAAAATTGTAAGGTACTGAGATGGCGACAGGCGCCATCATCTCCTTGAACAAAAAGTCGCTGGCTCAGAAGACTGCGAAATACCCTGGGCTTTCACGAGCCTTTGGTTGGTAGAGGCCGATTTACTCCAGCCACTGTACCGAGCCAGCATGAGGATCTAGTTGAAACCCAGAGAGAGGAAGTCCACACAAGGTTGCTGTGGAAGCAGCTCACCCACCTTCTTTTTGGGGGCATTGCTGTCTCTTCTCAAGGCACCCTCAGGTGGAGGGGAAGCTTAAACTGGCCACATTTCTGCATGCTGCACCCCTTCCCTGACTCTGCTGGGAAGGAGGGGAGAGACTGGTTGAAAGGAGGAAGCAGATTCTCCACGGGGAGCAGGGACTGTGCTCTGAGGTCACAGGGGGAGAGAGGTCAGGCAGGTGGAGGAAGAGCCTTCCCGCCATCTTTTCTGGGCCTCACCCCATCCTGGAGGCCCTTCCCTGTCAGAGTGCCGGCCTTCAGTGCCCAGCATCCTCCTGATCCTAATCCTGTGGATTGGTTCCTTTCATTGACATCTGCACTTCTAAAGAAGCAGGGCCTTAGCTAGGTTTACCTAGGAGCTCAGGAAACTGAAGCATCAGAGTCTGCCTCACTCACTGCCGTGGGCCACAGCAATGTGTTTCCATGGCCATATGGTTTTCTAAAATTGCCATTTTGAATTATTTTTCTAAGACTGCCCCTTCCCAAATTGTCTGAGTTCCAGGCCCAACATTCTGTTGCTGATCTACATTTAAGCAACTCTAATCATGGGATTTCAGGAAAAATAAAGAAAAAGCTTCATTTGGGAGCAAGAATCTTCCTGCCTGCTCCAAAATCACATCAAGCCAGAGATACTGTCTCAGTCATAATCTCAGCAGAGCAATGTTTGTCCTTTGTCACCGAGCCTGGTCCATGGTACTTGCTTTGCTGAGGGATGAACAAAGTGAGTGAATGACATACCCTGATTCTGCCAGAAAGGTGAGAAGCAGAGAGGCAACCCTTGGCTGCCTACCTGCTTCTTACCCTTCCCAGAGGACGCAGGGCTGAGAAAAGACTACATGGCCAGACGGAACTTGTTCTTTCCTCCTCCAGGCGCAGCTCAGCAGCCACTTCCTCTTGGCTTCAGCTGGAAGTGCTGGTGCCCCCTGGTCACAGGGTGGGGTAGGTGGGATGGGAGGTGGACCTGGGGCCCTGTCTGCTTATTCCCCTGGGCCTGAGTGAGCGGGTGTTATCCTTGAATGAGAAGTATCTCATGTTCTTGGGGTTGGAATAGTGTATGTGTGTTGGGAGAAAATATGGGGGGTGGTGGAAGTTTCTAAGAGGGGAGGAGAAGGGGAGCAATGCCCCACTGCCCACATACACTCTCCACCTGCCTCTTCCCACACAGCTTTGGGTGGAGTTCTTCTTCCCTTTTCTCTGCCACCCCTGCCCTTTAAACCCATCCTAACTAACGAGCTAGTCCACATAATCTCTGATGAACCTAGACCAGACCTTAGTTCTATGTCTCCTCGGAATTTTTGGATGGGATTAGCCCTGTTTTGTTCATGCATTGCTATTGTCTGTCCCCTCTGTCCTCTCTAAGGCCCTATAATTCCTCCTTCCAAGTCATGCTGGGTGCACCTTCCTGGGGGTTCGGGGGAGGGGATGGTGCTGCCCTTCTCAGACGAGGAGCTCTCTGTTCTCTGATAACTGTTGGCATTTAGGTAAAAGCATAGACACAGAGAATAGACTGATGGTTGCCAGAGGGGAGGGGGTTTGGAAGACTGTGAGAAAGAGGTGAAGGGATTAAGGAGTACAAATTGGTAGTTACAGAATTGTCATGGGGATTTAAAGTATAGCATAGAAAATATAGTCAATAATATTGCAATAACTATGTATGGTGCCAGTTGGGTACTGGGAATATTGAGGGGACCACTATGTAAAGTATATGATCATTAAACCATTAACCTGTACACCTGAAACCAATAGGAAATAACATTGAAGGTAAACTGTAATTGTGGGAAAAAAAGAAAGAACAGAGGGATCAGGTGGCGTGTGTCACTCTCAGACGGGGATCTGAGGGTGAGTGGAACAGGGGGCTGTTACAAAGTCCCTGAGAAGGTGTCTGAACAGCATATGGGTTTTCTCTCCCTTCTTTTTTTAAATTAAAAAATCGTTACTAGGTTATACTTTAACATGCTTCAAAATTCCAAAGGTGCAAGGAGTGCTCCAACCACCCAGGGCCCCTCCTTCCCATTGAACATTATCACCATTACCCCTCCCTTAACAACTGTGTATGAAATGGAGGTGGGGGGGGGGTGCAGGCTTAGACTTTATTTGTTATAAAAAAAAAAGTGGTGTGCAGCCACTTCAGCAAACTGGAGATATTTTTAAAGCTGACAAATTGCATACCTACCCTATGATGCAGCGAGTCTTCTTTTCCAAGTTTCTTTTCAACAGAAATGCACATGTCTGCTCATCATAAGACGTTCAAAAATGTTCATAGCCACACCATGTGTAAGAGTCAAACACTGGAAACATCCAAAATACCCATTGAAGGTAGACTGGATAAATAAGTTAGGGCATATTCATACAACAGTGAAGATGAACACACGGCTGCTGTGTGTGACAGTGGAACATAGCTCACAAACATGGCATTGGAAGGAGCCAGAGTCAAACACGGACATGTTTCTCTAAGGCGTTGGCACAGCAACAATGAAGCTATAGTGTTATGTGTCAGGCTAGTGGTTACCGTTTGGGAGAGAGGTAGGAGCACAAAGGGAGGAGGTTTCCGAAGTGCTGTCAGTCCCCACTGTGGCTCGGACCCTGAAGTCCGAGCCAGCCTGGAGCCTATGCTACACTGGAATTGAGGACCCATCCAAAAATGAGGACATCATGGCAGAGGGAAAGCATCATGTGTGAGAAGCAGGGGGAGTCCCACAGGGGCCGAGGGGCTGAAGGTCAGCCCTTCCCATGGCCTTCACAGCACGTTGGCCTGACCAGTGCCTGGGAGAGTAATGAGGTGGTAAATAAAACACAGGATCCGAGTCCAAAGCCTTTCCATTCAGTTCAACAGACGCCAAAGTGCCTGCTCTGTGCCAGGCACAGCTCTAGGCTCTCTAGGGATCCAAATGGAATACGACTTTGTCTCTGCTCTCACAAAGTGCACAGTTTGGTGGGAGAAAGTTGTGGCGTACAGAAAAACAGTTAGCGTGCAACATGATAAATGCCACCAGGGAGGTATGCGCCCGTGTCACAGGAGCCCAGAGAAGGAAGCATCTGACATGAGCTGGGGAGATGGCACATGAGAGTTGAATTCTGAAGGTTCACCAGGAGCCACAAGGCCAGCAAAAGGGTTCTAGGCAGGGCACAGCATGTGCAAGCGTTCAGAGGTGGAAAAGAGCATGGTGCTTTGGGGAACTGCATTTCCTCTGGAATAGAACGTTTGTGCAAGACAGAGAAAAGGCGTGAGGCAAGAAACTTGGACAGGGCAAATGCAGAATTGCCTGAATTGAAGAACTTGGTTTACCTCAATCAGGAGTTTGAGCAGCAGCAGATCTTTCCTCCCTCCCTCCCTTTCTTCTTTCCTTCTTTCTACCTCTTTTCCTTTTCCCATTATAAAACCAATATATGCTCCCCCAAATCACTTTGAAATATGCAAAAACCAAGAGGGTAGAACCGTGAAGATGAAAACTTTGCCAATTCCCTGTCATTTCCCCAGGGCCTATTACGGTGCCTGACATTCAGTAGATGATGAAAAAATATCTATTGATGGCATGGGTACTGTGAGGCAAGGCAGACAGGGGATCGTCCTCCTTGGATTCCCTATTATTAACTGGTAACAGTAAATGCCATGGCAGGGAGTCGGTGCAGAAATAGCTAACCTTGGGGTGGGGGTGGGGAATTCAGGAAGTGCTTCCTGGAGTGAGCAGTGGGGACACTGAGACCTGAAAGTCACAGCAGGAATTAGTCCCAGTGAGGACGTTCCAGGCACAGGGAGCAGTATTCATTGAGGCCCAGAGGCAATAGAGCCCTGGGGTTGGGTGGGGGTGGGAACTGAAGGAGAGGGCATGTCCTGAAGGCCAAAGTAAGAATATGGGGCTTTGTCTCGAGGACAGCAGGGTTTTGACAAGCTAAGTTGTGCAGTGATAAATTTTGTAGCATGAAGAATGAATTCAGGGAGGCAGGAAGGTGGGAGAAAGGCAGAGGAGAGACATTTGCCCCAGGGAACCAAGGGGAGAGTGGTCCAGGCAAGGGCAAAAGGGACAGGATTCATAGAGTCCTCAGAAGGTAGAGTAGTCTTGGGGTGGAGAAGAGGGAAAAGTCTTCAGGACTCCCAGGTTCACAGACCTGGTCCAGGGACTCAATTTGGGGAGGGGAAGGCTGGGGGAGAGAACTGTTACTGCCACATCATTTCATTATTCGAATTCACTGTGTGTGCGTGGCTCACCGTCACCGATGACAGACTGAAGTGAGCGGTGGCCTGCCCTGGAGCTCAGCTGGCTCTCATCCCCTTGCCTTCCCCTTGCCAACCTGCTCCTTCCTGTCTGAAGGGCTCATCCCAGCCCTGGGTCTTTGGTCTTTGGTCTTTGGACTTCCTCCACCGCCCTTTCTCTTCCTGTCACTCCCTAGTTCTTAAGGAAGCTGACATTTTTCCTCCCTGGCCCTGAGCCCAGTGGCTGGCCCAGGATTGCATTTGCCGTCCTCACTGTCACCTGCTCCTGACTCATTCTTGCACAGAAATGCACACCCCCTACCCAGACCCAGGCTTGGCAGCCCCAACACTATTTACCTGTCTCCTACCTGCGGTTTTCTGTGGGCCTTCTCTCATCTTTCTTCTGAAGCCTCAGCTTCTTCACAAATCTTCCCAACCCTTGCAGGGCCCCCTCGATTTTGCATGAGTGTGTGCCTGAAGTGTGCACAGGCGGACACAACCGCAGCTGTAGGTCTTCCGTGACACAGGCAGGAGGTCATCCTCACCGCGACACACAGACGTTGAGGCACATACCCAGGTATGTTCAGAGACATGCTAGGCTGGAATCTCCCCAGAGCCTGGTCTGCTTCATTCATCTCAAAGCCTGGCACCCAGGAGGTACACAGTAAACACTTGTTGGATGGAAGAACATGGCAGACACATGTGTTGCACAGACCTCCCTTTAAGAAAAGATTTGCTGCTCAATTGCAAGGAGTATGGTGAGCTGATGGTTCCAGTTGTTAGCCTCTTTGGGGACCTCAGGGCTGGAACTATGGTGAGGAGAATGAGGCACCTGGGACGCAAAAGGTGAAGAGGTGCTGGCTCTCAGGGTCATGCAAGGACCTCTCTTCACTTTGTGCTCCAGGCACCTCATTCACTGCTCTCTGGCCTGGCCTGTAGACTAGTGGCTGAGCACGGCAGCAAGTCTTGAGCTTGGTCATTTCAGCCCAGCTCAGTCAGGGCTCCCTATGGGCAGCCTTTGCTCTGGAGTTCCCCAATTAGCTGGTAGAGAACTGTCAGATCTGTCTGATCTTGCTTCTGCTTATTTCCCTGCAGGGAAGTCACTTCCCAGTGACCCTGTGCCATGCCTAATTTCATTTTAGCAGCCACTTTCTAGAGAACCAGACCAGATGAACAGGTGCATCCAGATCACAAAGAAATTCACACACCCTTGTGAATGTCTCAAGCTTGGTCTTGAACCCAGTGCCTAGCACGCACCAGATGCTCAATAAATCACCAGTGAGTAACTGAGTAGGGAGGAGATCCCCAAGATGTCTTAATTCCCAGTGGGAGATCAATGACTTCCTATGCTGAACTTGCTGGATGTCTCCAAGCTAGAGTTTCCACCACACCCTTGAAGGTAATAATGGGGGTGAAAGAGCTACTTCCATGGTTTAACAAATTTCATAGAATTTCTGCTTTTAGGTGAGATATGGCCACTCAGGTTAAGTTAAAGGCCCACTCCTTTGCTTTTGGCAGGGACGATATCAGAGCAGTGTGGTAACACTGGCTTATCTTCAGGTGAGTGATTAGCAGCTACACAGAAACATGCTTTCACAGGGCATCATGGAAGCACAGGAGAGGAGTGGGAAGGTCCGTGGCATTGGACTGTCATACCAGATAGCCTCAGGCAAATCCCTCTACGTCTCTGAGCTTCAGGTTCCCCGACTGTAAAGCGGGACCTAGGAGTGTCCTGTCATGGGGGCTGTGAGGATTAGATGAGACCCTTAGGTAAGGAGTCCATAATAGTGTCTAGCCCGGAGTAGAGTGGCGCCACTATTATCATCATCTAATGCCCATCAAAACCTTTTGAAACATGGAGTCACTGGGCATAAATGCCAAGTGTCCTTGGTGGCGATTGGCCTAACTGCCTTAAATGGACCAGGTCAGGCAGAGACTGTTCATTCTGAGGATAAGAGAGAACACCAGTCTGACCACAGCAAACATGGGCATGAGCTGAGCCAGACTCCTGGGAGACAGGGACAAGCTAGGAGAGTCAAGGGCACAGAGAATCCTCAAGTTCTCAGCCCCAGGCAGGGTTTGGTGGGGGGCATGGTGAGGGGAGGTGGTGGTGGGGGGAGTGGAAAGTCTGTCTATACCTACAGCTTTAGAGTTTGGTCAATGTCCCAGGGATGTTTGTGTCAGTCAGCCTGAAGAATCAACATATGCAAATGATTTGATACCTGGATCTACCAGGAAGACCCACAGGCCTGCCTTTCTGTGGGCACCCCAAGGGCCTTTTAGAAAGAAGACCGGTCTGTCTTCTTTCTTTATATGCAACCTCCAGTTGCATATAAAGACTTTACACAGTCTTGTGTCCTGTGAAATACACATGTAAGTATGGAATAAAGACTGGAAGGAAATACACCAGAGTGTTAACCGTCATTTTTCTCACTTAGGGAGTGGGGTTATGAGCAATTAAATTCTCTCCATGGCTTGATCATGTAGTTGGATGAAAGGTGGAGTGGAAGAAGTCAACAGAGATTTTAAAAATATGTAAATAAAAATCTTTAAAAAAATGTGTTATCCTCAAATTCAACTTACCTTGGGGATGAGAATCTACTGCCAGCTTATGACTTCTAGTAAACAAGTGACAGAAACCCAGCAATGGGGGATCCTTTACCCCTTTCAGGATGGGAGTAAGGGTGGCCCGGGAAGCCTGAATGATCATCTTAGATTTTCATTTACTCTTCTGCACAAGGAGGGAAAAGTGGAGATGAAGGCCCCATTTGCCCCCAGGGCAGTGCTCAGAGGAATTGGATGCTCAGAGAAGGCCTATGGAGAGAAATCTCTGTAATCTAATACCAGGTGCAGTTACTCATTCTGGAGAGGAAGAGCCTGGACACTGAGCCTTTTTTAAAAAAAAATATTATTTTTATTTATTTTTAGGGAGAGGAGAAGGGAGGAAAAAGGAGAGGGAGAGAAACATTGATGCGGGAGAGAAATCTTGATAAGTTGCCTCTCACATGACCCAAATGGGACCTGGCACACAACCCAGGCATGTGCCCTGACTGAGAATCGAACCCATGACCTTTCACTTTGTGGATGGATGCCCCACACACTGAGTCCTGCCTGTCACAGCTGGACACTGAGCCTTTTGATAACCTGGTAAAGTTCTCATCTCTTTTCTGACCTTTCTCTCCACTTCCAGAAAAACCTTCTTGTTCCCCACTGTCTATGTATTTTAATGACCCTCCTGGCCCCAAGCCTTACCTATCCCCAAATTGTCCTCTTTCATCCCCAAACTCCTTCCCCACTTTTATGTTTCCCTCACTGCTCTGTTTTTTGCTGTCTCTTTGCAAAGCAGGCTAACTACTTATTCATATTGTAGTGTAAAGGACTCCCATTCCGTATTACCATTCATAAAACAATATATTCATAAAAGCACTTTTATAATGGAATTCACCCTCTGGAGGAGTAAGTGTAGACGAGCCAGAGCTGTAATCAAAGGTCTGGGTTTAAGTTTTGTCTTTGCCGCTAAATCGTTGGCTAACTTTGGGCAAGTCACACTCTCCCTGAGCCTCAGATTCCTCACCTGTGGAAGCATAATAGGCCTTCAAAACTGCATTTTTTAAAAATCAGGTCACAAGATATTTTCCTCTCTATTTTCTGATTTTCACACAAATCCCCTGGTTACCTTGGCAGGAAGCCCTGCTCTGCTGATGTGCCTCTCAAAGCCCAGCTCAGACAAGCCTTTCTCTAGTAAACGCCCCACTCCCACCCCCAGGTTAATCAGTCCTGGGGCTGGGTGGCCTCTGCATTTGGCACTTGTTCTTTCCACTCAGCCCCTTACCTTGCATTAAGGGCAGTGACCTGTCATTGTCCATTTGGTTCCCCAGGGCCTGGCACACTGTAGGCCTTAGATGGCTGTTCTAGTGACATTGAATGACACCACCTCCTCTGGACTCTCTTCCACAGTGTTTGGTAGCTCACCCTCCATGGCCCCTCCTAGAAACCCAGTAGGCTGGTGTTTGTGTCTTCATCCAGGTCTCTAATGACAGTACTAGAAAGACCTAAGGCTGGAGGCCAGGGCCACCTCTACAGAGGCTGCTGCCCCTACAGTCCTACAAACACAGCTGGTTCAAACACCAAAGAACTTTCAAATGACTTGCCCTGCCCTGGGCCTAACATCATTTTACAAGCGCCCAGCCCAGCGTTGGCACCCAGTAGATGCTTCTCTGATGTCAAATGTTGGTTCCTGCCCCCTCCCTTCCCTAGCAGGTGAAGGTAAGAAGTGGGTTTCTGATAAATGCCTCCAGGGGCCCGTGTAAGGGCCCTGACTGCCCCCCAGTGCTCCCAGCATCTAGGCCACTTTGTAATTTATCCAGAGTCTGTTTCTTGCTCTCAGAGTTCTGGGTGTCTTTCCCCTGGAGGACGTAGAGAAGTTGGGAGCTGCGTGTGGCAGCCCTGGCGGTGTGGTGAGAAAGGGCGAGGATTTGGAGCTGGGCAGTCCCAGGGCCACGTCTTTGCAGAAGGGCCACCTGGGCAAGTTCCTGCACCTCTTAGGGCTCCAATGTCCTCATCCTGTGAAATAGAATAATCACAGTAGCTGCCTCATCGGGTTGGTGAGAGGCTTAGGTGAGAAAATATCTGGGAAGTGACAGGCAGAGTAACCTGGAATAGTAATCCGTATGTTCATCTCCAAACACTGTTGCCATTGTGGGCAGTCAGAAATACTGGGCAGGACCTCCCAGAACAGCCCCTGCCAGGGCCGCTGGTCTAGAGTGCCCAGGAGCTGGGCACCCAGACAGGGCACCCAGACAGTCATGCCCTTGCTGCTGGCAGGGCTGCAATGTCCTGGGTGCTTGCATAAGATTTGGGATCAAGAAGCAGGTGGCTCTGTGTTATGCAAAGCACAGATTTCCCTGGGCCACAGAAGCTGCAAGCCCTGGCCAGGCTTTCCCGGTGATGAAATGTGCCCACCCTGGGTGGAGCCGGTCAGCCACAGCCATGGCCCGGCTGCCCCACCCTGTTCTCTGGAGTGAGAAGAGAACGGCGTGTCTTCCTTTGGGTGTCAGCCTGGCCCAGAGCCCAGGGTCCAGGTACAAGGGGGGAGGGTCGAGCAAAGGCAAGGAGATAGCAGACCCTGATGAGAACCCTGGCTCTGCTCCTGGCAAGCTGTGCGGCCTCGGGCAGGCCTCTTTCCCCGGCCGGGCCTCAGGTTCAGCTAATTTCTAAGGTCCCTTTTAGCTCAAGGAGGTGTCTGCTTCCCACCCTTCCAGGGAAAGGCAGTGGGGCTGGCTGATTTCTTGCTTCCACCAAAAAAATCTGAGTTTGGGTTCTAGTTTCATTTGTTCATTCATTCGTTTGTTCACACACTTGTTTGTGTTTTCCTAAGAGCTGGGCCCATTCTGCTGCAGTTAGAGCACCTGTTCTTGAAGCTTGAGGGTCTTACCTAGGTGAGAAGAAAAGACACATGTCCTCACATGCCCGAAATCAGTCAGGTGGCAGCCAGTGCCCAGAGAAACTCAGAGGGTGTGATAGCAGCTGTGAGAAGCCACGTGGGGTTGAAGGAGAGCAGGATGTGCCAAGTCCGAAGGAGAAGAGGGGGTAACCCAGGTGGAGGCATATGGTATGTGCCTGAGAGGACAGGAGTCAGAAACCTGCACAGTGAGGGACGCCTCGACTGCCGTCCAGACTTTCATTTCAGTGCACCGGCCGTGCTGTGGTGGCTCCCTTGAGGCTGGGCTTCATCCCTGCCCGTCCCGCCCCCAGCCCCGCCCGCAGCTCTGTCCGTGGTTTCAGTGGCTGCTGCAGACCGGTTGAGAGCAGCCACTTGTACGGATGGGACTGGCCAGCTGCAGAGTCTGTGTCAATAGCTGCCTTTCTCTCACCACGCTCTCTTTTCAGGTTGCATCCTGGTTCGGTCAGAAGCTGTGATTTTCCTACCGCTGAGTCACTCAGGGAAGGGCAATGAAGGAGGGTGGTTAAAAGTGTTCCAGCTCCTGGGATTTCTCATTTCTGTTTACAGGAGTTGATAGCCAAGTCACAGAAGTCCTGTGGTGAGCTGGGCAGTGGCCTCTGCAGGGCCCTAACGAGAATCCCCGTCAGACTCGGTGTTCCCTCAGAGCACAGCCAGCGTCTCCGGAGCCCATGGCTCCCCTCAGGCTGGGGTTCCCTGAGGACAGGTCTGTGTCTCCTCCTTTTTATTTATTTTTTTATTTTTGGAGGGGTCGGTTCAGCTCTTATTTTTTTTGTGCCAAGCCCTCTGTTGTCAGGGGCCTCTGCCTGCCCCTTTAGAGATACTATTAACCCCACTCTCAGGAATAGACTAGGTAGCCTAGCGTCCCCTCCTGGGGTTTCTTTTACATTAAATGGAAGATTCTAGGACATGGAATCTGTCATTTCTCTGTAGTGTTCTTTTCTTCTCTTTCCTTTTCCTTTCTCCTAGTCAGATCACCAAGGGCTTCAACCCTTTCTCATCTCCCCTCCCCGTCCCTCAACATATTGTTCCTTCCTATCCCTTTGGGCTCCCCGTGTAACCACGGGCCCCTCTGGCACTCATCGACCAGGGAGCAAAGGTGGTTGAATTGGGCACGGTTGTCGAAACCAGAGACCAAACAGACAGAGCAGAACTGGCCGTCTTCCCTCTTGCCTCCTCTTGTGGACAGCTGACTAAAGTCCACCTGGGCTTGCTCTGGCTCCATCCTCAGTGGGAGCCGAGGGCCAGAGAGAACTGGCTCATGCTGTACCCGCAGGGTGAGATAACAGGAAGGACTTGCTGGTAATTGGCCTGGGCTGGGAGCAGTGAACATGAACCAGACAGAGGTTCTGCCAGCATTCCCACCATCCCTCACGTTGTTGATGACTCTGGGGTCACTGCCCTGGGAGCAGCTCATCAAGGTGACTCCTGTGTGCCCTGCAGCTCCTTCCACACAGCTGTTCCTGGTGGCAACAGTCACTGTTTGCAGAGCCTGCCCTTCGGACCTTGGGTGTTAGAGAATGTTGACCCTTCTCAAACTTTTCTACCCAAGACAAGCCCAAAGGGGCCAGACCACATTCCCCTGATGGCCTGGGCTCAAAACAGCCAATTAGAAGCCCTAGTAAAATCTCAAGTCTTCTCTTCCTCTAAAGCCCACACATAAAGTTTGCATTGTACTTCATCATATTTGTGTTTAATACACAAGTAACATTATTTTCTTCGCGTTCTTTGGGTCAAATGGATGTTGCAGGAAGATGGGGCACGTTTAACCTTTGGCATTGCTGCCCTGGGCACAAAGGTGCCAGCAGTGGGAGCCCAGAGCAAGTGGCACAGGGATTCAGGTGTCCTCAGAATTAGTAGACCTAGCCCAGAATCACTCCCCCACCCCCGCTCCCACCCCACCTCAGCTGTGCAAGAAGGCTCTCCTTCCGTCCTGTTCTCTCACCCAGGTATTCCAGGGGCAGGCCAGTGGTCACCGGCCACGCAAGGCTGGGAACAGCGTGGGAGAGGGGTCAAGGCTGTTCCCAACTGTGTGCAGGGCACTGCGGCTCTTCCTCCCTCATGGCTACTTGGTTCTTCTCCCTGGGAGAGACCAGGGAGGACTCTCACTCAGGGATTAGTTGGCTAATGAATTCACGGGCAGTTTGGGGTGTCTGCCACATTCCGACTTGGGCCTCCTCGTCATGCCCATGGCCCCAGCCACCTGACAGGCCTGCACATGGAGCACGGTAGCGCTGGCAGAGGCTATGAGGGTGCCATCCAGCCAGAATCTGGGCCAACCCGGAGGAGGAGGTGCTGCAAGAGCCTGGGGGGTGGCCTTTTCCCTCTTCCCTGTGCCCAACCAGCCCGAAGACCTGATGTTTCTGACTCCCAAATGTTTCTCAAATCTACTTCACTTAATTTTCCCCAGTTTTGTTGAGATATAATTGACATACAGCACCATGTAAATTTAAGGTGTACAGCAAATGACTTGACTTTCACATATTGCGAGATGATTATCACAATAAGTGTAGCTAACATCCATCATCTCATATAAATACCAAAATAAAAGAAAAAGAAAAAGAGAAAGAAAAGAAGGAAGGAAGGGAGGGAGGAAGGAAGGAAGGAAGAAAGGAAGACAGAAAGAAAGTTTCTTTCCTTGTAATGAGAATGGTTAGGATCTATTATCTTAACAGCTTTCAAATATGCCCTACGGCAGTGTTAGCTATAGTTATCATGTTGTACATTACATCCCCAGGACTGACTTATCTTATAACTAAAAGTTTGTACCTTTTGACCCCTTTTATCCATTTCCCCTTCCTCCTACCTCTTGTAACTGCAAGTCTGATCTCTTTTTCTATGAATTTATGTATGTGTGTGTGTGCTTTTAAAGATTCTACATATAAGTGAGGTCATGCAGTCTTTGCGTTTCTATCTGACTTCTTTCACTTACTATAATGTCCTCCAGTTTCATTTATGTTGCCACAAATGGCATTTACTTCTTTTTTATGGCTGGATGATATTTCATTATTATATCCCACTTTTTCTTTATCCATTTCTTCCATCAGTGGACACTTAGGTTGTTTCCATGTCTTGGGTATTGTAAGTAATGATGCTAGGAAATGGGGGTGAGGTTATCTCTTCAACACAGTGTTTTTGTTTCCTTTGGATATATTCCCAGAAGTGGGTTTGTTAGATCTTATGGTAGTTCAATTTTTCTTTCTTTGTTTTTTGTTTTTTTTTTGGAGAAACCGCCATACTGTTTTCCAGAGTGGCTGCACCAATTTATAGTCCTACCAACAGTGCACAAGGGTTTTTCTCCACATCCTTGCCAGCATTTATCACCTGTCTTCTTGATAATAGCCATTCTAATGGATATAGGGTGATATCTTGTTGTTTTGATTTGCATTTCCCTGCTGATTAATGATTTTGAGCACCTTTTCATATACCTGTTGGCTATTCATATGTTTTTGGAAAAATGTCTATTCAGGTCCTTTGCCCATTAAAGCATTTTTAAAAAAAGATTTTACTTATTTTTAGAGAGGAAGAAGGGGAGAGAAACATCAGTGTGTGAGAAAAACATTGATCGGCTGCCTCTCGCACAGCCCCCAACTGGGGTCCTGGCCCGCAACTCAGTCTTGTGCCCTGACCAGGAACCAAACTGGCAACCTTTGGATTCACAGGCTGATGCTCAATCCACTGAGCCTCACCAGCCAGAGCCATTTTTTAAATTGGATTGTTTGTTTTTTTGCTATTGACTTGGAAGAGTTTTTAAAAAAATATATTTTGGATATTAATCCCTTATCAGATACATAGTTTGCAAATATCTTTTTCTATTTTGTAGGTGATATTTTGTTGAAGTATTTTTCAAAGTAATCTTTGAATCTTATCTCAAATTTTACCTCATTCTTTTGCTTAAAACCCTTCAAAGACTTCTCATTAGATTCTGGATAAAATCTGATTGGTGACTGGTCTGCCTATCTCTCCATTCCCATCTCTTTCCTCTCTCAAGCCTGACATCTCTCTTTTCTCTTCTTTCAAAGGGTTTGTGTGTGCTATTATCTCTCTTGTAGAACATCCATCCAAACACCTCCCCGACATCCCATGTCCCCACACTCTTCCCCTCTCCCCCTGCACATTTCTGCTTCCTCCACTTGGCCTCCTCGTGCCCCGGGCCTGGGTGAGATGCCCCTTCCTCAGGCTCTTAGAGCACTTTTCCTCACAGCAGCTGGACTGCACTTGTGAGAGGTTAACTGGTGCCGTATTTTCTCAGGGTCAGGCCATGACAAAGCAGAAAGCAGAGAAGTCCCTGGCCTTTGTGTTCTACTCCCCAAGCTCTTAGGGAAACTGCAAGATTGAGGCATTGAAGAATGAGAGAAACATTAAGAAAAAATGAGCACATGAAAAAATGTTGAACATCATTAGTCATTAGGGGAAAGCAAACTAAAACTACAGTGAGATACCACTTCATACACATTAAGATGGCTACTATAAAAGCAAAAAACAAGTGTTGGTTAGAATGTGGAGAAATTGGAACCCTTGTGCACTGTTGGTGGGAATATAAGTGGTGCAGTCTCTGTGGACACAGTGTGACAGTCCCTGCAAAAATAGTATTACCATGTGATCTAGCAATCCCACTTCTGGATATTTATCCAAAATAATTGAAAGCAGGGTCTCAAAAAGGTATTTGTATACCTGTGTTCATAGCAGCATTGCTCATAACAGCTAAAACATGGAAGCAACCCAAGTGTCCCTTGATGGATAAACAAACTGTGGTGTATACTCACAATGCAGTAGTATTCAACCTTAAAAAGGAAGGAAATTCTGCAATATGCTACAACAAAGATGAACCTTGAGGTGTTATACTAAGTGAAATAAGCCAGCCACAAAAATATAAATACTACATGATTCCACTTATATGAAGTACTTAGAGAAGTCAAATTATAGAGACAGAAAGTGGAATGGTGGTTGCCAGGAGCTGGGGGAGAGGAGTGGAATGGGGATTATTGTTTAATGGGTATAGAGTTCTAGATTTATCAGATGAAAAGAGTTATGGGGATGGATGGTGGTGATGGTTGTTTGCACAACAATGTGAATGTATTTAATATCATTGAACTCTACACTCAAAATGGCTGAGATGGTAAATTTTATGTTGCATGTATTTTACCACAATAAAAAAAAATGTGAAAAAAAAGGAAACAGAACCCCTCTCCGCTTCCATGATAGACTGTATTTTCAAAAAATGGTCACAATCATATTCTTTCCCATATGCTCTTCCAGAAGAGGCAGTCTATTTATTCCAAGAGATGGAGTCTATTTCCTCATTCCTTTGTAGCTTGCTGGGGCTTTGTGAGTGTCAGATGTACTGTGTGCTCCCCAGGCTGGATTGCACGGGGCAGTACAGCCTCTCTCCCCTCACTGTGCTCTCCCTTGACAAGCAGCCAACATGTTGAGAGAAAGCTTCGGCCATGTGTAGGTGTGCCAGGTTTCAGCCAACAGCAAACCTCAAATACCAGACATGAGTGACTGCAAATGATCCATCCTGTCTTCAAGCCCCAGCTGATGCTGGGAGGAGCAGAGTTATCCCCGCTGAGTCCTACCTGAATTGTAGCTTTGTGAGCAAAATAAATTTGGTCATTTTAAGCCACAAAGATTTTTGGAATATTTTGTTACACAACCATAATAACTAGACTCCCCAGCCCCTGTCCCTTCCTTGACTTGAAAAATACTTTGGGCTAGCAGAAAGGAGGAGAGATTGAAAGGTGTGAGAGAACTAGAGAGGCTGGGAGCAAAGGATAATGAATACATTTCCCTTTCACCCCATTCAAAGAGACACTTAAAATAGATTGAGCTATAAAGAAAAAAGAACTTTGCAATTCTTGCTGATACAAGATTGTAAGCAGAAACCTCTCCTTCCACATAGAACTGGGATTGCCTGTTGACATGTTTGTGTCCTTGACGCCATGTCTGTCATTGTCTGGGTCCACTGTAACTCATCAGACCCAGGACCATCCTGTTACAGAGAAGACACTCAGCAAAGAAGTATCAATGAGTCAATGAATGAGTGGTGAACGAGTAAAAACTAAAGCGTGTTATGGGTTTTTCACAAAGATCTTGGTCATTTATTCAGAGACTACTCATGTACAGTCAGGGTGTGAGACTTACTCTTTTTACAAATGAGGACACTGATGTCCAGACAGGGCAGTGACTGGCCGAAGGCCTTGTGTCCAGTGGGCGGCTGGGATGATCCAAAACTCAGTCTCCAGGTGCCCGTCCTATGCTCTTCCCACCCACTCACTGACCCTCACCACTGCTGGCCAGTCAAACCTTGGAAAAGATCGACTTGGAGAGTATTCACCCTCCCAATTATGATCTGCCCCTGAGTTTACTAGCTGGGCTGGTCCTGGACCTTTAAAGGCAAATGGAAGTGCAGAGAGACCATCAGAAAGGGAGCTCTTGTGGGCTGGTTACTGGGACCAAGAGAAGGTGCTGTGGAAGAGTATCTGACACATAGTAGGTACTCCATAAATATTTGTTAAGTTGCATTGAAATGAATTGAAACACCCAAATAAATATATAAACAAAAAAGAGGCAAGGTAATAAATCTGACAAGTTCAGTGACTGAAAGTAAATTCCCAGGGTGATCTGATCATAAATTCCTAACCGAGCAGGCCCGTGGTGGGTAGTCACGCGCCCAGCCTATAAAAGGTTAATCTTTGCCTTAGGCCAGCCCTGCCCATTGTCCTTGTGCATCTAGGTTAGCACACCTTTGAAAGGTCAGAAGTGATCATCTTTTCCAGACCCCTCAGAGGCATAACCACCCTCAGGAGCATATAATCTTATTCCAAATGTATGAAAAAACTGTGAAACCGTCATTCTCCAGGGCATTTGAGATCTTGCTTCTTGCCTCAGATAAACTCATAAAAATTCTCTACAGATTTGGATGTTCTTATATCTGCAATAATTACAAACTTGTATGGTAAGTGCCATGAAAAAGGTTCCAGGGAGATGTGAGGGCATTTGAGGGGGTCATGTCTTCCTTCTGGAGAGGCCGCTGAGGAGATGGCACTTGGCTGAGCACTGATAGGTAAGGAGCAGTTGAGACTCCGTGGGGTGTGCGGGGACAGCCTGCACAGTGTTCTCGTCAGAGGACGTGGCTTATACAAAAGCCTCCAGGTGGCAGAGAACTGGGATTGTCTGAGGAAAAAAGATAAGGCAATATGACTGTTGCAACAGAGGAAAGCAGCATATGACAATGATGGAGATGACAAGGCTAATGAGGTAAACAGAGGCCAGACCGGTGGGGCCTGGGCCCTTTGTTGGCTGGCTAAGACTCCATTTCCCTGCTCCCCTTGCAGTGAGATGTGGTCATGTGACTAACTTCTAGCCAATGAAATGTAGGCAAATGTGCGCCTGCTCTTTAAGACATCATTTTAAAAGGAGTGAGGAGCCCTGGCTGGGTTGTTCAGTTGGTTTTAGCATTTCCCCCGTATACCAAAAAGATTGCAGGATTGATCCCCAGTCGGGGAGTGTATGGGAAGCAACTGATTGATATTTGTCTTTCACATCGATGTTTCTCTCTCTCTCTCTCTCTCTCTTTCTTTCCTCGTTCTCTCTTCCCTCTCTCTCCCCCTTCCTCTCTTTCTAAAATCTATAAACATATCTTTGGGTGAAGATTAAAAAGAAAAAGGAGGTGAGGAGTGTGGAGCTTCTCTTCTTCTCTTATTCTCTCCAACTGAATATAGACAACACAGCTGAGGTTCACGTGGCCATCTGGCACCGTGAGATGACTGAAAGATGATGATCACAGACTACTTAGCTTCAGGAGCTCTAGGCGGAAATATGGTTTGGAGATAAAAATTTGAGATGGGTCAA
The DNA here is from genome assembly GCF_021234165.1 of Pteronotus mesoamericanus. NCBI lineage: Eukaryota > Metazoa > Chordata > Mammalia > Chiroptera > Mormoopidae > Pteronotus > Pteronotus mesoamericanus. The sequence goes on from NW_026555085.1 coordinate 9,214,494, forward strand.
GCTGTATGTAGGTGGTTGTTGAGATCTTGGCAGGCACTTGATAGCCTAGGGGAAATGTGGAATGAGAAAAGAAGATGGCCTAAGGAGGAACCTTGGGAAGAAACAACATTTATAGGAATTGAGCTGGCTGGGTGTCTGGGACACGACTCCAGTTAAAGCCTCCAGTTTCCACCAGCCCAATCAGAGGAGCTCCAAAATCTTCCTCTGGAATTTCCTTATCTGCAAACAACAGGACTCTTCAGGGGTATAATCAGTCCCAAAAGGCTAACTCCTGAGGTTAAGCATGGGCTGAGAGGCTTGCAGCCTTTTAGTCCCACAGACCTCATGGCCACAGGTAACTATTGTACAGCAGTGCGCGCATCCCTCTCCCTGAATATCCGTAAGCATTTATGCAAACTGATCCACCCCTTCCCCAGTGGTCCTACATTTGAGTAGCTAAGTTGTTCCTTGGAAACAACACTTGACCTGACAAGTAAGTTCAGAAAGGAAGAAAAAAGGGAGGAAGGAAGGAAAGAAGGAAAAAAACTTCAAGACAGACAGATGGCCCTGCTACACCTCGAAGTATGGCAAGGTGGGCCGGCAGAAGACCAGGAGAGGCAGCCCCTGAGGTGGCCAGGCTCCTGAGAGGGACGTCTGAGATGAGGCTGGAAAGCGGCTGGTGGTGTGGCCTGAATGTCTGTGTCCCCTCCAAATCCACACATTGAAGTACTACCTCTCAAGTGATGATGTTAGGAGGCAAGGGCTTTGGGAGCTGCTTAGGCCATGAGGGTAGAGCCTGCATGAATGGAAGTCATTCCTCTTATGAAAGAGGCTGTAGAAATCTCCATCTCCCCTCCCACCATCGAGGACACAGCGAAAAGGGGACCATCTGCGAGCCGGGATGCAGCAATCACCAGACTTCCCAGCCTCCAGACTGTGAGGAGTGAATTTCTGTTGTTTACAAGTCACCCAGTTGATGGTATTTTGTTATAGCAGCTCTAGCTGACTAAGATAACTGGACTTGACAACACGAAGGGACACTTTGGGGTCAGATTCCACAATGAAATGCATGAGGGGTGTGGCTAGGTGAGGAAGCAGCCTGTGTGTGTCCCCTTTTCCTCCATATCCTCGTGGACTCCTCACAGCTGTCCTGAGGACAGGTATTGGAGTCCTAATATACCTGAGGACAAGTGTTTAGAAGCAGGAAGACTCAGGCCCCAAGAGGTTAAGTGACTTGTCCAAGGTCACAGAGCTCTTAGGAGGACAACTGGAATTCAGACAAGGTCTGCCTAGGCCTAAGTCCCTAAACCAGCAGTTCTCAGAGTGCGCTTCCCAGACCAGCAGCTTCAGCATAAGAACTCCTTAGAAAAGTCAGTTGTCTTATAATCACACACTCTGGGTGGGCGGGGGTGGGGGCAGCAACCTGTGTTAGGACAAGCCCTCTAGGGAATACAAAATGCACACTCAGTTTGAGAGCAACGGTTCCAAGTCAAACCCGAAAATGGTCATGCTGGCCCTCCCCTCCACCCGCCCCCACCCCCACTGCCCCAGACAAATGCAACCAAGGAGAGGGATTTAACCCTGGCTGGCTCCAAGCTTCAGTTCACCTGCCAGCCCCACCCCTGAGCTTAGCCATTGGTGCAGGCACGGTCTCCTCCGGGTGGGGAGATGGCTCTGCCTGTTTCCCAGGAGACTCCTAAGGGGGTGTGCACAGAGGGATGTAGCTGTGGCCACAAACCCTGGATGTAGTTTGGGGTGAGAAGGGGGGTTCACACCATCTTGGAATCAAGTCTTTTGGTCACCTGACATTTTGTGTAGAATGCGTGGGATCTCTTTCACTCTCTCCCTGCACCCCACCCCCATAGTCCCAGGGCATTCCTGTCCAAGGCATGGTTGCTTTTAAATGGCAGTTGAAGGGAATGGGAGCCTATGGCACAGGCTTTGGGGAGTTTGGTCATTTCTGGTTCCCTCCATGGGCAGGGGGTGATGATGAGAATGATGATGCCCACCGTGTCTATAACCTCTACACACAGCCAGTCCATATTCTAAGCTCTTTATGTGCATTAATCATTTAATCCTTACAACCTTGTGAGGGCGGTATATTATTATCCCACGTTAAATGGAGAAACTGAGGCACGGGGGGGGTAAGGCCCTTGCCCACTGTCACACAGCCAGTAAGCAGCAGAGCTGAGCTCTGCACCCAGATTGTGTTCCTGCCATGTCCATGACCTTTGCTGCTGAGCTGTTCAGCCTCCAAATAATAATGAAGATTGTGACGGGCTTTTCATATTCCAGGCACTGTTGAAAGTGCTCTACCTATAAAAACGTGGATGTTCTTACCATTGCAATGAGTGAGATATTTCCAGCTGACCCTTGGCATTTGTGGATTAAACAGTTGTGGTTTAGGTCATTTTTCATAACTGAGTGTGTGTGTGTGAATGTGTGTGTCTCACCAGGAGAAGTAGGGAAGGCGAGGCCAGAGGTTGTTGCTCTTCTCCTGGTGTCATGTTCTAAAATGAACCTGCACATCACGCTTGTGGTTCCTGGGGAAAAATAAACCAATCCTCACTACCAGTCAAAACAACAATATTTGCAGAGCTCCGGTAATAATCGCTGGAACCCGCCCTCCCTCTGGCTTGCTGGCGGCGCCTTGACCCCGATCACTCTCACTTGCAAGGCCCTGCAGCCTTCTGTCCACGAAGCTCATGTTCTTGGACTCACAACAGTTCCTGGCTGGCTCAGAGCTTGCCTCCTCTGGGAAGGCTTCCCGAGGGCTCACGCCTCCACTCTGGGCAGGACTCAGCTTGAGACCTTGATGCTACCTCGTTGCCCTTCTCTGCCTTTGACCTCAGTGATGCAGGACTTAGTGGTTCTCCCTCCACTCCTGTGATTGAACTTTGTGTCTCTTCCTCCTCTTCTAAGTTCAATTCTTCCCTTCTCTTCTTCCTTCCTTTCCCTAATTTCTCTTTCTTTTCCCTTTTCTTCCTTTTACACTTCTCCCTACCCAGTCTCCATTCCTGCCCCTCTGCCTTAGCTCTCAAGGTTCTTCCACCTGGTCTACCCTCCCTCCTCCTTACCTGTCCACCAGGGGCCAGCTCAGGCCTTAATGCAGCCTTTCCTGATGTCCACAGGTCTAACTGCATTCTCTGACTGCCCACAGCTCTTCACCATCTAGCTAACCACACTAGCTCAAGCACTGGAATCACTCTCAACTAACTGCCATTCATTTCAACGTATATCGTGCATCCTCCGGGTGCAAGGCCTGCCTCTTCCATTGCCTGGAAAACTCTTACTCATGCTTCAAAGCTCACCCAGACCGTATCTCCTCCTGCCGTGACCCCTTTTCCCACAGCTGGACAGGTGTCCCCTGTGTTCCCATGTCTCCTGCACGTGGGAAGGGTGGCTAACACATACGTGGTGGGTGCTGACAGCGCCCTGCCTGCTCTGCACTCACCATTCCCACATACTCGGCAGGCTTCTGTGCCCCACGTGCTGGAGAGTTAGCACCTCCCTACTCAGGGAGCAGTCCCCAGGCAGTGAGGATTTGGGGGTTATATTCCCCAGCTTCCTTGCCCCTCAGGATGGTAACTAGGAGGCATGCCCCCTTGCCCGCGGCTCCCAGAGTTCTGTGGCGAGATGGAGCCCTGATGCCCACAGAAGTTACCTGCTCGTTACCCCTCTCTGTAATGGGTTTCTTTCCTTGCTTGTTTCACTTCCTTACTGGTGCTTCCTGGAGCCACTTCCTAAATAAGCTACTGGCAGCCAAGTCCTGTCCCATGATCTGCTTCTGGAGAACTCAACAAAGAAGGCAAATTGTATAGAGCTTCTTCTGTGTCAGGTACTTTCTGAGTTCTGGATTTCCATGAGCTCATTTCTTCTATACAACAGTCTCCCTCATGAAGGAGAGATTGCAAATATCATTACTATTTCACATATGAGGAAACTGAGGCATAGGGAGTTTGAGTGGACAATGGTCCCATTTCTCTGGGGACTGACGGGTTTCCTTGGCTGTGGGACTTTCCCAGGACAGTCTCTGGAAAATTGGGGCCACTTCGTCACCCGAAGGTGAAGTGACTCGCCCAAGGTGAACAGGGACGCGTGGGAGGATGAGATTGCACATGCTCTGGACCACCCGCCCAGCACGAGCCGCATGCTTCCCCACCAGACGGCAGGGGGCACGTTCTACACTCTTCTGTGTCTCTACGTTTTGAGGAGATGTTTGTTGATGACTGAGCCAGACGTTGGGGGCCGATAAAGAAACAAATGAGTGAGACAGAGTCCTGCAGCCCAGGAGCCGCTGGTCAGACAGGGGCTACGCGATGTGTCCTGTCACAGAGCTCCCAGTCTGATGAGGGGCTTTCCTGTTGGGGACAGGTCTGTCCTTCCTCCCTGACCTCTCTGCAGGGCCCCAAACAAGGTTTAGGGGAGACTTTTTCCCTTCCCTCAAGCTGCTGTCACCAGCCAGGCAGAGGCAAACGCAGGCAAGAATGACAAGATCGGCCTGGCACCTGATCTGGGTCTCCACTCTAGATGTCACTCAGAGCAAGAGCTGGAACCTGTCCCAGATCAGGTAGCTGGACTGGCTTCTCTGTGGCTTTAATTCAGTGCTTTGAGCGTCCATCCCAGATGGACTGCATTGTCAGGGCGGGGGTGGAAGATTGATGAACTGGGTGCTTGGGTCGGTCAGGTCCTTGAAGGGAGCAGGTGGCACTTTCCAGGAGTTCACGGCAGACACTGTGGTGAAAGGCCCGTGCACAGAGTATGGGCATGTCAAAGCCCTGAAGTGGCTTCCAGAGCCTAGCAGCAGCCGGGGGTCGTTACCATCCTTTGCCTTAGGATGGGGTCGGGGGGGCGGGCTCTTCCTAGAATCCAGCCAATGCTGCTACCCTGGGAAGGGGGCCACAGGGACAGCCGTTGTGCCCTCAGGCACAAAGAACAGGGCCACTGCCCAAGCCGGGGCTTGGAGGGAAGGGGACAAATACCCTGGTTTATCACCCAGCCTGCGGGGATGTCACCCCCCCTTCTCAGGCCTATCAAGTCAGAAGTGAAAGACCGAAGGGCCCTGGGTCAGTCCATGGGGGTCAGCCCCTGACCCCCACCTGGGGGGTTCAGGGGTTCAGAGAGTGGATGGGGAGAAGGAGCAGAGAGAGGCTCATAGTCAGGATAAGGCTGAAGGCTCACACCCACCCTTCTGGGCCCTTCCCCCAGGGCAGCGATGTGACCCCAGAGGCCCCAGCCAGTGGGTGAGTGAGAAATCGCTCCTCCAAGACACGCTACCCCTCTCACTTTGCAGGCTGTCTCCTGGCCTCCTGGAGCTTTGGCAAATTTATTCCTTCCATCCCCACCTCGTTTCCTGCCCCTCCCAGGTCCACTGGAGGCCAAAAAGCAGGCACATCCAGGAGGTCTCCTCAGAGGCAGAGGTGCAAAAAGGCTCCAGGGACTGTCTGATGAAAGAGAGTGGGGGTGGGGGAAGCTTCATTCCAAGAAGAAGAGAAAGGGAGGGGAACAAATATTTCTGAGCCTTATTTTGTACCGGATGCAACACGGCTGCTTTCTCATCCATTACTCACTCCTCAACATTCATCCAAATATTCCTGAGGTTGACATCAGGATTTCCAATTTGGAACAGAGAGGTGAGGCTCAGAGAGGTTTTGTGGCTCTCAAATGTTGCACAGCAAGCAACAGAGTCAGTATAGAGATTCAGGTCTGCCTAAGTCCAGGAAAGAATAAATGAGGTAAAAGTTGGTCTGAGGAGATGCGGAAAAGCCAGAATGTGAGCGAAGGCTGAACAGAATCCCAACCTCAGAGTCAGCCAGGGGCAGGGGGCTCAGCCAGTGGCTCGTGGGAGGAGTCTGCACGGTTTTGTTGTTGCACTTTGGGAGAAAGGCCCGGTGGGGTGGGGAGCATCCCTGGCTCCCGACAGGGCCATAACTAGAGTGGGGGGCATCTAGCCCTGGTTGCCCTTTCTGTCTCCAGGCCTTGGTCTACCACAGGTCCTTGAGGGGTTGGGGGAAATTTGGTGATCTGAGTGGAGAGAGGCTGAGAATCTTGAACAAAGACCCTAGGGAGGGGCTGAGAAGTCCTGGGAGGCAGGAGACTGCTATCTTCTTGGCTCCAAGAAATAATTTTAACTGGAGATGAGTTTTGGCCAGCAAAGAAGTGTAAGAGATAGAGGCTCCAACACTGTGTTTTGCGGGGAGGAGAGAGAGGTGAGCGGGGTCAGGGCCAGGAATAGTACTGTGTATTTATGGGGGTGGGAGGCCCAGGGACCAGCTGTGAGGGTGGTTTGGGGAGGACGGAGGGGTGTGGCCTCAGGGCAGTGCTCTCTGGGCCCCAGGCCCGGGGTGGGGACATGGTGAGGTAAGGGCCCAGGGGAATTGGGGATGCGGGAGTCTTAGCATAGCTCTCACCCCAGATTAAGGAGTCCTCTGGCCTGGCTCCTAATGTAAGGGGTCACCCCACCCCCAGCCAGGCCTTCGGGGTTGGAGGAGCCATGAGGGAAAGGCCTGGGGAACTGTGTGTGAGTGTGTGCGCATGCATGCGTGCGTGCGTGCGTGTGTGTGTGTGTGTGTGTGTGTGTGTGTGTCCAAATGCTAAAGGCGGCCCCAGGAGATGGGTGGGGTTGGGAACTGCCTTCCCTGAAATGTGGTCAATTGGAACAATCCAGACAAAAGCTGAGGGAGTAGTAGTAAAATTCAGACTCCCTGAAGTCAGCCTCTTTTCCAGGTGAAGAGGCAGATAAAGGGAGGTGGCAGGTCAAGATCACACAGGGCTTAAAGGAAGGGTCTTCCTGCCCCAGGCTGGGTGCTTGCCTTCCTGCCAGAGGGCTGGCAGCAACCCTCAGGATTACCCACAGGGACAGGTGACTGCCTTTGGTCTTAACATCCACCAAAAATCTAATTTTCCTCACCTTAGAACAGCATAAAAATAATAGCTCCTTTCTCACAGAGATGATGGGAGAAATAAACACCAGTGTAAGTTAAGAGCTTAGAACAGTGCTTGATACATAATTAGCACCCAAATAATGTTAAAAAATGATAATGATGATGATAAAAGATGCCACTGTTTTAAAGGGGACCAAAATGTGACACTGAGTCTGATTTTGCCCTGGCTATGCCGAAGCTGCAGAGTTGGCAGCCCATCCAGGCGGGAGGACAGCGGGCTGTGCGGGGTCTGCCTGCCCCTCGGCGTCATGGGCGCAGCCGTGGCCCTGCGTTTGCAAACTCGGTCTGTGCTTCCTGGTCTCTGCCAGGAGGTTCCCCTGTGACCCCTGCATGTCCAGATCCTCCATCCAGTCCTGCGTCACTGCTTGCTCAGCCCAGTCTGCCTGGCCCGGCCCGGGCCCCAAGAGGAGTCAGCTGAGACACCGCTTGCCACATCACATGTCCGCCTCCTGCCTTGTCCTTTGTGCCTGCGGCGAGTCGCCAGCAACCGAAATGCTCACCATACTTCCTCTGGGCTGGTGCACACTTCTCTGGTACTTTACACACGGGCTCATTTAGTCCTGGGAGGGTAGTCCTGCTCTTACCCCCATTTCGGAGAGGAGAAAACTGATGCAGAGATCTTCAGTGATCTGCCCAGCATCACAGAAATGGTGAGCCAGGCACGCTGGCTCCAAACTTCACACCCTTAACAGCCACGCTCTACTGCTCTGAGGGGACCCCTTTCCTTCCTCCTCAGACTTGGCAGCCGCACCAAGGTTGTGGAAGTGAACGAATTCGCTCCACGCCGACACACAGCAGGACTGCTTTCTCAGGCCGCCCTTATCGTGTCATCATCACTCCCCTCCCCCTCCCTCTTGCCTATGAGGGAGAGAGCTCACTGCCCATTTTATTCTGTGATTTCTGTCCAGTGGTCTGATTCTCTGTTCTTGTGCCTTTCCCAGACTCAGTCCTCTCTAGTGGCTCCAAATATGGCTCCTTATACCTCTGTCCACCACCCCTCACTGTTCATGATTTGTAAGGCAGTTGCAGTGACTCTTCTCATTGGCTGTGGAGCAGACATCTGTAAGGAACTGGCCAATCAGAAACTTCCTTCTGTCCTGCCCCCAACACCACAGGCTGGGAACCTCTGAGCATGAGTAGGGTTGTGCGTGAAGTGAAGGGTATGATGGGGGAGAGGGATTCCATCTAGAGAGGCCAGGCATGAGGAGAAAGGGCTCAAGGTGAGCTGGGACCACAAAGGCCAACCCAGCACTCTGGCCTCTCTCTCTCTCTCTCTCTCAGTTTTGAATTGCTAGGTCCTCTTTCTGGAGTGTGTTAAGTACAAAGGATGCCACTTCCAATCTCTTCTTCAAGTCCATTTACCTCTGCTCAGCCTGTGGGCCTTAGGAAATGGGCATGGGCCTTGTTTACGCGCTCGTGTTTGCCCCTGGGTCTGGCCTTGGTCCCACTTAAGCCCAGGCCAGAGGCCGCAAGCTGGGTGGTATAACAGCTCTTCCTTTTTCTTTGGCCAAAAGGCTGCCCCGACCCAGTTCCAGGAGGGCCCTGATGCTAAAGGATTTGTCCACAAGGAGGGGCCACATGAGCCCCCAGCGTCCCTGTGATGTTACCTGTAGGATGGTAGGTGGGAGCAGTCACAGATATCCACTGAGGCCAAAAAGCCAGCTGCCCCAGGTGACCCTCAGGTACTGGCTAGAGCCGTCAGGGGTTCCTGGCTGGGTTTGGGGATCCAAGATGGTGGTGACCACACCATTACGTTCTGATTAGAGCAACCCCGAGTGAAGGTAGAAATGCTCAGGGTGAGATGCTCTGCTAACCCTACCTGGCTTTACAAACTTGTTAGAGCCTTCAGGTGCAGTGGGGCAGGATGAGGCAGGAAGAACCCACTGGCCTGCCCTGGCTTTTCTGTGGTGTGAGTGAATGACAGAGCACAGATTTCAGCAATAGCAGTGAAAGTTCTCACAAATCTTTAGTGAGTTTCCCGGGAGGGCCTCTGGTGGTACAGCGGGGGCGGGGGCGGAGGGAGGCACAGTCCAGCCCTCAGTCCATTCCCTCTAACTGTCCTGGGCAAACTCACCTGGGGAGGAAGTGGTTTCTCCGTGTATGCCTTTGTCTCTGGGTATGTGTGTGTCAATTAGAATTAGTTTTGCTTCTGAGTGTCAGAAAAACCCAAATAATAGTGTTTTAAATAAGATTGACACTTACTTCTCTTTCACATAAGTGAAGTCTGGCAGTATTTAGTCCAGGTTTGTTATGGAGTCTCTGTAACCATCAGGAATCCAGGCTCTTCCTATTTTATTGTGCCACCAATGACAAACATGATCTCTACCTCATGGTGCAACATGGCTGCTGGATCTCCAGCCACCATAACAGCATTGCAGCCAGCTAAGAAAAGGAAGTGGGGAAGAAGGGCACACACTGCCCCACACTGAAAGCCACATCCACAAGTCACACTGGATACTTCTTTATGTATCCTATTGGGCAGAATTTAATTATACAGCTGCACTTAGCCTCAAGAGAAGACAAAAAAATGGAGTCTTTAGTCTGAGTGGTCACGTGCAAGATTAAAATAAGAAGTCTTGTTACTGAGAAAGAAGGTGGAGCAAATACTGGAGTAGAACTAGCTGTCCTTTCCACAGCATGAGACCTGAGTAGAGGGTTCCGGATGCTGTGTGGTTTCCATAGGCCCCTCTGGACAGCAGCCTGGCTGTGGGGAGGGGGGCTCTGCCTCTTCATCTGAGCCCTGCCTCCAGCTTCGGGGCTTGAAGTCTCCCTTGCAGCTGTGGTGGTAGCAGGAACATGATCTTCCTGGGGTCTCCATCAGGGAGAGGATCAGTTTGATGATCAAGGCCAGCCACGCCATCCCAAAGAGGATCCACAAGGACACTGTGTTCTTGTACCACAGTGGGTACCTCCGGGAGGGGTCCATCCCTAGGGGAGAGGCAAGGTCAGAGGGTGAAGTCCTGGGAAAGTCAGGGCCATGGTTCCAAAGCCGAAATGGACAGACATGGCTTGACACATATCAGCAGAATATAGGAAGTCTAAACTGGCCTGAGATTGTTGGCCTTGTGGTCACCTCTGCAAGATTCCAGGAAGCCTCCCTGGATTGGACTGTGGGTATGGAAACTATATTTCCTTTTTGTCTAAGGTACTCTGTGTTCTAAAATGGGGTCCCTGGACCAGCAGCATCAGCACCACCTCAGACTTTGTTAAGAATGCAAATGATTGGGCCTTGCTCCAGACCTACTGAATCAGAAACCCTGGGTGTGGGCCCAGCAAGAGATTCCGACGCATGATCTCTTGTTTGCCTGTCTCTGTGTGTGTGGTTTTCCTCATATTTGAAGGGAGGTATTTTGCTAGGAGCTTTAGGAAGAACAGATGGAACTGCTGGAGTTTGTATCCTGCCTCAGTTCTCACTAGCTGTGTGACCTTCATCTGTCTGAATGTCCCTTACCTGTGAAGCAGAAAAAATAATTTCTTATCTTTGGTTTTTATGATTAAGTCCGAACTTCTTATCCCAAGGCCCCTATTGACTTCTCCAGCCTCAACTTGCACCCTTTTCCCTTTGAGTGTTGGGCTCTAGTTACTCTGGTCTTTTTCCCCTGGCTTCGTCTATCATCTTTCCTGCCCCAGGGCCTTTGCACTCGCTGTCCGCTAGGCTCAGAATGTCCTTCATTTCTAATTCCTCTTGGCCTGGTTATCTTCTTCCCATCCTTCCGATATCAGTTCAGATGTCACACCCCAGAGACCAGTCTGGGAACCTCTGTTAAAATCTCTCACAGCGCATGTGCTTTTGCTGGGTAAGTTACTTATTATCTCTGGGCCTCGGCTTCCTCATCTGTAAAATGGAGGTAGCGAGGGTGTCCACCTTCTAAGGCTGTTGTGGCTGTCACACGGGTTCATGCATCTCAAGTGCTCAGAATGGTGCCTGCAACATACTGTGGTACACTGTTCACGGTAGCTGGGTGACTGTTGCACTCACCGTTGGGTCCCCAACACAGTCAGGACTGGATGAGTAACAGCTGAGGGAGGGAGTGAAGGGGGGTTGCTGTGAGACTCAGATACGTCATGTCAAGGGTCTGCTCCATAACTTAGTTCTTCCCTCTGTCTGTTTCCTGGGGACTGTCTTGTTTCCTTCATTAGACTGGGATCATTCAAAGGAAGATCCTCCTACTTCCTTGACATCCTTTTCTGTCTTAGCTCCTTTTACCGGCCCCCATCCTATCCTGCTGGACCAAGACAACCTCTCCGTCCTGTCCTCCCATGGCCAGGCCCCTCGCCCGGACCCCAGCTCAGGGAGGATTCCGCAGCCCAGGACCAACCCCGCCGCCTGGCAGGAGCCGGCATTGGATTAGGCTGATTGGGTTATGGGGCCACGATTCCGCTGGCCGTCCCAAATGAGATCAGCACTGAGCCAGCTCACTGCCCCTGCCACCCGCTAGCTCAGCTTGCTCCTGGCAACGGAGGGGAGGAGGTGTTCCTCTCCACATTCATTTCATTTTTTTCAGCCAAAATCACAGGTGGCAGGAGACCTGGCAGCTGGCAAGGCGCTCAACTGAGTTGCAAATGCAATTGTGGGGGCTACGGGTCCAGGGAGGAGCAGGCGGCTGGGACCTGGGGACTGGCCCTGCCACTGCCTTTGGGCAAAGAGGAGCAGCTGCCTGTGGGGACAGCGCCCCTGTGGCTGCTGACTCAGGGACAATGGACACCCACAGTCCAGGTGGTGGACCTTGGCATTCCCATCCAGGAAAGGGGTTTGACTTTCTTGGCTGAGAGACATGGGAGAGTGGGGTTTGTCCCCTCTCAGCTGTGGAAGATTCTGGAACACATGCATTTGAGAAGCCCTGACTTAGCGGTCTATCCTGGACCTGCCCTAGGCTTGCCTGCTCTATGACCTTAATGAACTTTTTTTTTTTTCTTCCCTCTCAGGGCCTCATTTTCTCCTTATAGATGACGCAGCCAAGGGTTCTCAGGGTGGTCACTTGCCACTGAAATGGCTGCAGAAGGAACCAGAGTGAGCAGCAAATCTCTGAAGACGTAGTGAAAAGGGCGGCTCTGCCCGCTGCCCCTCTGGGCTTTTTAAGGGCCTGTGTGAGTTTGGGCCAGGCTTCCTAAGTCAGGGTGTTTGGTCTCTGCTATCCTGTGAGCCATGCTTAGGGACTGGCCGGGCAGGGCTTGGGAGGTCTGACCCCATACCCCTGCCTGGCCAATCCCTACCTGTGGCTTACAGTGCGGCAGAGACCCCGATTAGCCCTGCCCTTCCCTCGGCGGTGGCAGCGGAGGCCTTTCCGCCCATTTCCAGGGTGCCCATGTCTGGAGAGAGCCACCCCTCCTCCCTTGCCCTGCCTGGGGGGGACTGTGGGGCTGCAGCACATCCTCACAGAGATTCCCCTCAACTCCACATAGGTTTTCTCTGTTAGCTCTTCCCATCAAGCCCAGACTTTGGGAGCCCTGGTGATCTATGGCACCAAGAGATCCTAGTTGCGGTCCCGTTCCCACTCTTCTGCCCTCTCTTTGCACTGGGCTCTCTCAGAGAACCAGGTCTTCTGGGTTTAGGACTATCACTGGGAACAAATCCTGAGTTTCATCCTCTGAACTCCAGGGTAGGGGGTGAAGGGTGCTGCAGGACCCGCTGGTCAGAAGAGTATTTCAGGAAGGCCCAAGTGCATCATGGGAGGAAGGGGCTCAGAGTGGAGAGGGAGGCAGGACCTGGTCATACAGAAATGCTTGCAGGCCTCGTCATGGATTTTGTACTCTATCCTGAGACTATGGGAAACACTGAAGAGTCTCAGAGGAGCTGGGCAGACGACATGATAGCACTTGTCATTTTTAGAGGTCGAATAAACCAAAAGGGAACAAGATAGAGACTGCACACATCCACGGTGCCACCCTCACTGTGCTCTTTGTCAATGTAACACAACCAGCCAGATGCCACTGCCCTGCCTGGGCTAGGGAAATTGCAGTGGGAACAGAGAAACGAGGACAGACCCAGGAATCATTCTGTGAGCTGTGGGGGGGCAGATGTGGTCCTTGGCGCTACCGGCCTCAGCTCTCCTAAGACACATCTCTCCACCCTGAGGGTAGGAGGGGAAACATGACCCAGTTGGAAGAAGACTTCCCCAGGATTTCCTTCCAGAGTGAGCCCCCCTCCCAGGATGGAGGCTGTCCGGAAGGGGTGGCATAAAGCATCTGACACTAGACCCTTCTTCCTGGAGAAGGAGCGGTTAAGAGAAGGGGACCTTGCACAGAGGCGAGCAGGTCCTGAGGAGGTCTTAGCCATCACCTAATCCAAGCCCCTCCTTTTACAGACAGGAGCAGAGTGAGGCCCCTAGAGGGGGTGTGTGAAGTGGTTTGGAGAGAGTATGAGTTTTGGAGTCAAACAGATGAGACTTGATATCTCACTAGCTGTGCAATCTCAGGCAAGTTGCTTGGCCTCTCTGAGCTTCAGCTTCCTCCTTAGTAAAATCCGGTGACACTCATGGCTCTAGGTTGCCTGGTGAGCTAGCTCTTTGTTACTTAAAACTGCACATCCATATTCCTGGCTGGGTTCTTTCTCCAAGGGAGTGAAGAGGGCAGGGCTGCCTCCCCAGTTTAAGGCCAAGGGTCCAAACGAGCACAGAGCCCCTTGAGCCCAGTGTGGCAGTGGTGCCAGTGGCCACTGCTCCTACGGTGCACCTTCAGGTGCTGAGGCTGAGCGGGTGGGTCCAGCCACCTCTCCTACCCACCCCACAGAATATCCTCTACTGCCACCTGCTGGGCATCTGACTCAGCTTTATCATGCAAGGCTTTCTAGGGCCCTAGTCTTGCCCACACCGGGTTAAATCACAGATTAATCCCCACCTGGGGCCCTGGGGACCATGCAGCCCATTCTTCCCGGCACTCAGAGTGCTCAGCTGCCAATTGTGTTCCAGTGGGGCGTGTGCGGGGGAGGGGGCGTTCCTTAGTCTCCTGGCCTCTCCAGCCTGATCCTCGTGGGCCCAGCCCAGGGGCAGTGGGAAACTTGGTGTTTAATGGGGCAGGGTGAAGTGGGAAGGAGAGACCCTGGGACAAGGACAGACTGGGGAGGGGGTCAGGCACTCCCTTTTTCTTGTGAGCTCCAAGAATGGGAGTTGAGCCTGTGGACAAGCGAGGCCCTCCCAGTGCTTGTCAAGATGGCCAAGGGTGCGACTTCCAGCCTGAAGCGCTGGTTCAAACTCCAGTTGTCATTTTTGCTCGGTGACCTTAGCCTCATCACACAACCAAGGTGGGTTGATCCTGTATTCTGGACTTCGGGCCTGAAGCCCCCACTGGACCTACCATGCGGCGGGTGCCCCAAGGACTCAGCCAAGGGGGCAGACGAGTGGAGGGCCAGGTCGCTGGTTGTCTAGCCACCCCTCCCGCTTGTCACTGTCAGGGGCTCTCACCAATCACGTAGTCTCCGAAGCCCACGGTGCTGAGGGTGATGAAGGCGAAGTAGAAGCCCTCCATGTAGCTCCAGCCCTCCATGTGGGAGAAGAGCAGTGGGGGCAGCAGCAGGAAGAGAAGGAGGCCTGAGAGGAGGGCGCTGGAGCCTGCCAGCCAGCGGGCCTTGGCCGGGTCCTGGGGGTGCACACAGCGCTCAGCCCCCATGCGGCCTCTGTGCAGTGCAGGGGCTGGGAGCAGGCAGCCTGGGGGGCCTGAGCCGACGACAGAAGGAGGCTGCCCGGGGCCTCTCCGCCTGGCTGTGTTCTCCAGGTTCCCAGCCAAGGCCTTGGTACCTTGTGCACTTCCTAAATACCAGAGGCCACCGTGTCTCCCCCAGTGATGCTCTTTTATTACTAAAAGCCCCCTTCTGGGCAGTGACCTCCTAATCCCACCACATCCCCACCGGTAACTCTGATTCCTAGAAATGGCCCTGTCCCACCATTGACCCCCTGGGGCCCCCCTTCCCACCACAGCTGTCCTTTTCCACGGGAGACCCTCCCAGGGGGCAGTGACTGCCTCCACCATCAGCGGCCAGGGGTCCCGGCAGTGCCTCCTCATTCCACAAGTGACCCTTCCCTCCCTGCTCCCTTGGCCCCTCACCTGCCAGGCACCTCCTAGCCTGCGGGCACAGCGGTGCACCCCCTGCTCCATGAGGTGCCCCAGGTGGTTGAGCACAACGAGGTTGAGTGGGATCCCCACCAGAGCAAAGAAGATGCAGAAGAGGCGGGCAGCCATCGTGTGGGGGCTCAGGTTGCCATAGCCTGTGGGGAGACAAGGGCACCTCGGTGGATCTTTCCTTCCCTGGGGGTCCCCATTCCTAACCCTCTTCTGAGTGGCAGCTGGTGTTTCTGGAGGCCTTCCTGTCCTGTGCAGGCATGGTGCAGGGGCCTATACGTCCATTCCCCCCTTCCCAATGGGGCTGTGTCCCTTGTTTTACAGACTGGAAGACACGCTCTAAGAGGCTCAGCAGTGTGTGTGAGCTCCAACCCACGAAGTGCGAGAGTCCCGTTTTCCCTCTCTTCACTTCCTCCCTCTCTGGTGGACAGAGGAATGGGGGACAGGGGCCCAGGAGGCTTTGGAGCCCCCAGCCCCTGTACCTCTGAGATCTAGAGCACCATTCAAGTTGCTGCGCCCAGGTGGCTCCCAGCACCAAAGCCAGGCCACTCCCGCCCGATGAAGGACTCCCCTAACAGGTCATCTTGCTGGGGGACTCCCATCACCTGTCCAAGCCTTTCTCAGAGCCTCACTGCAGCCTGCGGCTCGTTCCCATCAAGGTCCCTTGAAGGTTCCCATCAAGGTTCTCTCTTTCCTGTCACAGGTCTCAGACCTGATTTGCAGTCCGAGGCTCTTGCCATCTCTCCTGCTCCTACTCTATCCTTCAAAGGTCCTCCCCCCTGACCCCTGCCAATACGCATTTCTTGCACATCTGATCTTGTCTTGATAATCTGATTTCCAAAGGGTCCTAACATACCTGGGATCCTTCCCAAACCTCTTGGGAGTGAGGGGCAGAAGACAGACCATCAGGAGGCCTCCGGGAGGTGGAGGTTGGGGCTTCTGTCATGAAGATAAGGGAGTGGGGAGAGGCTACGGGCGGGTGAGGTGAACCTAAAAGGAGTTTATCCACCTGGCCATTCCTCCCTCCTTCATTCCCCTCTACCCTTGTCTCCCCACTTCTTGGTCACCACTGTCTTGTCTTTCTAAAATGCAAACCTGATTATATCATCTTCCAGGTTATCATCCTTTATGATCCCTCACGTCTGCTGCAGAAAGTCCAGACTCTTGTCCAGCCCATCACTGGTTCCCTGCTTTCCCACTTCTGGCTACACTCCTGCCCTGCTGAACCCCCAGATGCCCTCATGCCTCTGTGCCTTTGAACATGATACTTCCCCTACTAAGAGCTTGCTTCCTTCCCCTCCTTGCCGACCTGTAAGTGGCTCAAGTCAAGCCCTGACCCTCTGGTAGAGGAGCGGCTCCCCCAGCACTCTGCCTGGCTTGGAGGGTAACCTACTCCATGTGTGGGAATGTTTCATTTCCAAGTGTGTTGTTTCTGAGGCTTGTGAACACCTGAAGAGCAGAGGCTGCCTCTTAATCATCTTTATATTCTCAACAATTAGCAGAGGACCGACACTCAATAGGAGCTCACTGCATGTGTGTTGAATGGGTACAAAAATAAATGAATGAATGAATGGAAAATATAGGAATGAATGTATACATAGATTAAATAGATTAAACAGAACTCCTGAGGGGTTTGGGAAGGATTCTTTTCCTCTTGCCTCATATCACCACTTAAAGTCCCCACCCCTGACTCCACACTCACTTGCACTGTATTGAAACTGGTGGTTTAGGCATCTGCCTTACTAAGAGGTCTCAGAGGATACGGTCCCAAGAGAGGCCAAAGCATGTGTTAGTTAGTCTAGAGCACGGGTTTGGGAGTCAGAGGCACTTCCTGGGTTTGAACCCCAGCTCTGTTCCTTGCAGGCTGTGGGACCTGGGGCAAGTGGCTTGACCTTTCTGAGCTTCTGTTTCCTTGTCTGTAAAATGGGGACCTCTCAGTGTGGTGTGGGAATGAAAGGAGGCTGCGGGGGCGTCCTGCAGATGGGAATGTGAGCCCTCGAGCATCTAGTACACAGAAGGGTGCTAAATAAATGTTTGTTGCATGAATGAATGGATGAATGATTGAACTCCACTGAATCAGCTCTGGTCTGAGGGCATCAGATGCCTTGTCTAGAGCTCCAACTACCTTCCCCTTTCGGGCTTTACGGGCTCCTCCTGTAAAGGAAGGAAGTCTCTTTACTACTGGCATGCGGGAAGAGGTAAGCATCTTGGTAAACCTGTCTGCCTGCCTCTTCACCAGCTCCTTCTCCTCCAGCTGTGGGTTCCCCAGGGTCCCATCCTCCATCCCTGGGGGTCTTGTCATTCTGACTGGTGGGATGGCAGCACTTAGATTCCGGATCTGGGAGACCTCAATAGATGACTTTGCTTTTCAAAGGCTGACATGAAATGGGTCTTTCTCACCCCCATCCTACTCTGTCAGCCCTCAGGTCAGCAGAATTGGTGGACATCAATTCAGCCGGTTGAATGCTCCGTGGTCACAGCCCCAGCACCACCTAAGCCCTCTCACATTTCAACATCTCCCACTTGTCACCTCTTTTACTTTGCTAGCCCAGTCCTAAGACACCTTGCCCTACAAGGTCCTCTGTGTTTGGGCTCCCCTGTACCTTCCCAAAGTCAGTCCTCAGTTCCAACCCTGTCTAGCCATCTGGTCCTCCTTATTGTTCCCCAAACACACCAGCCACACTCTATTTCAGGCCTTTGTACATCCTGGCAGGAGATGCTTTCCCCACTTACCCGCCTGGCTGTTCCGTTATTTTGTTTATGTTTCTGCTTCAATGTTACCATATCAATGGCCAACCATCTACAGTAGCCCCCAACCTCCCATTACTGTGGAACTCTCTTTCCTGTCTTTATTTTTCCCTAAGTGCCCTTATAACCCAAATATTGTCTATGTATCAGTTAGTTTGTTATGTGCTCCCACACAGTAGAATGAATGTCAATCCGCCAAAGGCAGGGACTTGCCAGCTTTGCTCACGATTATATTCCTGGCACCTAGAACTCTGTGGCCCACACTGGGTACTCAGTCTTTTTGTTACATGAATGGATGGACAGATGAGTGAACAAATGAGCAAGCTGTGGATAGACTTTGCAGATGATGAACAATTTCAGGGCTCAGGACGGGAGTGTTGTGTGTCTATCAGACCCTATTTCATTCTAGGGCTTGGAAAGTACAGCCTTTACAGGATGCTGGTCCCAAGGTACGGGAAAGAGCAATGCCGTCCCTCAGCTGGGTTTCAAATCCCAGCTCTGCTGCTTACTAGCTACATGACCTTGGGGAAGCATGCAACTTCTCTGTGCCTCAGCCTCCTCATCTGTGACATCAAAGTAATAAAACCTGTGCTTGGAGGTTGGACCCTAAGGACAACATCTTGAATGTTAAAGCAGACCATATGTGTGAGGTGGGGCAGAGCTGGCTCAGACAGCAGAACAAAGCAGACAGGGAAATAGGCCAGGCTAAACACCGTAGAACTGGGAAGAGACACATGTGAAATTCTGAATTCAGGGGGCCAAAGAGATAGGCCTGGGGCAGACGGTGTAGTCAGTGTGGGGTTCAGAGACCTAAGACCCCTACACATGTGACCGTGCGTCAACATCCCATCACCATGGGACTCAATACATGCTGGCAGAATGGGTATTTTTGGAATTCGTTAGTGTGTCAGCATTTGTTGGGTGCCCCTGAATGCTGGGCCTTGTCCTAGATCCCAGGGGTATAGAGATGAATAAATGTCATCCTGGCTGGTCCTTCCAGGTAACAGAGTCCTTGGGGTCTGAGGGGCCTTTCAGAAATGTATGCCTTAAGGTGGACTGGCCAAGCTCCTGTGCAGCCCTGAGCCCTCCTTCCAAGAAGTACCGGCTGATTTAAAACTAGATGGATAGTCCCCTGGGTGCTTCCACCTGGCTCCTCTCTGGGAGGACAGAGGCTGGAACGCTGCTTTCCTGGGGAGAGGGCTCTGGCTGGCCAGAGCTGGCGAGGTAGCCTGAGCCACAGGCGGTGTCAGCCTGCCACCTGGCGGTGATTCTTGAGACGTTCACGGCCAGGGCAGGGGGATGTGGCTTGATTTATTTCCTGGGTCTAGAGCTGGGGTATCTAAGGCTGCTCTTCACCTTCCCCTCCTAAGAGCCCTCAGGCACCCTCTGCTCTTACGAGGGCAGGACTGGCGACATGGCAATGGCAGGGTGAGGAGATCTGGCCCAGGAGTCCTGGGTGTGCGAGAGGAAGGGGATTTGGAGAGGGCGATGATGGGGAGAGGTGGTGCCTTCGTGAGCTGAGGAGCGGCCTCCAGGAATGGCTGTTTCTCCCCAAAGGCTGAGAACAGGTCAGGTTGAAAGGCTCTTTGGGGTTTCTAGCCCCTCTTCCTCACCTCCTCCCTCCCCCGACCCAGGGCCCATCCCCACTACTCCCGGGCTCAGCGTTGGGTGGATTTGGCGAGGAGCCCAGGGCACATACAGCGCCCAGAGCCTCTTTAGTCTGGCACAGGGAAACGCTCTGCCTCCAGAGAGGTTGTGGGAGGCAGAGTCCCCCAAAGCCATGCTTCTTAACCGTGAGGTTGCACAGACGCTCTGGGGGACCTTGGTAAAATGCAGAACCTGATACAGCAGAGCTGTTGTGAGCCTGAGATTCTGCTCCCAAGTGGTGCCTGTATGGCGGGACCACCTGCCCTTGGAGTCCTGAGGCCCTAGTAACCTTGTAACCTCTCCAAAAGGTACTGGTCCCCTGTCCCTTAGGGGGAGGCCACCCTCCCCAGCCCCGCCCACGCGGCCCAATCCTGCTCTTACCAATGGTGGTGATGGTGGACACAGAAAAGAAGAAGGAGCCCATGAGCTCCCAGCGCCCCATGCTGGTGGTGTTGCCGAGGACGATGTCCCCACTTTGGTAGGCTTGGACTATGCCCTGGGGGAAGAGGCTGCAGTGACCACCAGTCTCTGTGGTGTGACTGGGCTCCTGCACCCAAACCCACACACATGGGCACATGCACACACACAGGGACACACACAAACGCATGGCCAATCCTCACAGCCACTGAAGCCAGACTGTCCCGGGCCAGAAGGCACTTCCCCTCCAACCTGGGGCTCCTCAGGGGCAGGAAACACGGGACAGCTCCCTCCCTTCTTTTCCCCCAGAGCCCAGGTCAGCCCAGGATATCTCACTGGCTGGAAGAACACCATTTTTTTCTCTGCTCACTCCCGTTCTTGTAATAAGCACTGGCCAGGCATGACATGTGGTGTTTTAGGGGGCATGAAGATGAAAGAGACATGACCGCGGTCCTCAGCAGGACAGAGACAAACTTAACTCTAATATGGTGCAGTCAGTGCGAACTTGAGGCAATTTAACTGTGTGATAGTGGATAAGACACTCAGCTTCTCTGTGCCTCAGTTTTCTTATCTGCAAAATGGGAACACTAACAACACCTACTTCATAGAGTTGTGAGGGTTAAATGAGGTACTAGGTGTGATGACTTAGAACAGTGCCTGGACGTGGCTGTCATCATTATTATTACAAATATAACGCTGGAGGAATACAGAGAGGAAAGGTGTTCATTCTGATGGGAGTAGGGGCAGAAGCTTCAGGGAGGGGGTGATGTTTTAGTTGGGCCTTCCCTGGGGGTCAGATAGGATTGCTCTCAGTGGAAGGACATTTAGGTAGATGGTAGGCAGGACTGCACCTGGGACCTCAAATAGGGAGACTGAAAGGCCATTGTGAGCCAGGCCATGCTTGGCTCTGCTCTACCAGGGATAGAGTGACAGGTCTCCTCTAAGGCCACTTAGCGGAGGAGAGGCAAGCTCAAGTTGTGTGCTCTACAGCAGCTGGCAGTGTGGAAGTTGGTGGCAGAGAGGAGGAGGAAAGACACCTGCAGGGGTGAGCGAAGGGGAGGGCCTGGCCTGCATCCTGGCACAGGGTGGTCCCGGAAGAACAGAGAGGAGCTATTCAGAAGCCCAGACCTCTGGCCCTATTGGTGTGAGTAGTGAGGAGCATGCGTGGTGTGAAGCCAGTGGAGGAGGAAGGTTGCCTGGTCTTGACCTTGGGGGAACTTCATGGCTGCTAGGAAGTTGCATGTACATGTCTGTACTCAGAGGGGAGATCTGGGTTGGAGATACCATGTCCTTGTTCCTGGGGATGAAACCAGAGGTCGGCTTGAGTGGGGTGACGCAGGAGGGGGTTGTAGGGGGAAGTGTATGGAGAGGAAAGCCTTGCCGAAACACCCACATTCACAGGTGCACACTGAGGCAGTGCTCATGGTGGTTTGCAGCCCAGCTTCCTGGCTATGTAGCCATGTATTCGTATTTAACCTCTCTGAGCCCCTGTTTCTTCATCTCTAAAACTGGGATGATAACAATGATACCTACCTGTTAGGTAGGTGAGGATGAAACAAGCTAATACACTAGGGACAGTGCTCCACACACAGCAAGTGCTACACAGAAGCAGTTAGTATTGTTATCGTCCCATCATTGTCATCGTCCGCGGGCCCAGGGAAGTTGTGCAAGACCAGTGGCACAATGCCTCCAGGGCCAGGCGGAGGACTGTAGACGTTTAGAGATGGGAAGTAGAGGTGCTACATTAAGTCCTTAGTGGAGATGGCCCGTGCCCTGTCCAGCTCCAGGCCCTGCTGAGGCTCAGTCCAACGGCTCAGGACTCCACCCCAGCCCTGGTGCCAGGATGTAGGCCCTGTCCTCTGGGAGGGGATTTCGGGCTTCAGGTGCAGTTGTCTGGGCTCCCGGGCCAAGCCAGGGCCTGAGATGTTAATGCATCTTCCGTATCTCAGCGGCTCCCAGTCCAGCATCGCCTACCCTGAGTTGGAGGAGACCTTCAGCTATCCTCCACCGCCGCCCCAAGAACCCTCCCTTGCTCTCCCTTCTCCGCAGGCCTGGCTGGGTCCTCACCCTCTGAGCAGTCTCAGTGCTCAGGAACCCCTGCATCCTCTGGCCCACCGTTCCCTTCTGCCGGTCCAAGCCTCCGCGCCCAGCCCAGTGTCCCAGAACGTGGGGTCAGTGTCCCAGCCCAGTGACCACGCATCCTTTCCTCCTTCTGCCTGACCCGCGTCTGCGCACTTGGAGCCCCAGGACCCTGGCACGCACTCCTGGACCCCATTCCACCACGACCCGGACAGGCGCTCCCTTTCCCCCAGACCCGGAGGGTCACGCCCGTGTTTCTGCTCATTCTTAGGCACTGCGGAGCGCCCCCTGCCGCCCTCGCCCCTAATTCGCGTATTTGCACTCGGCGGCCAGGCGTGCCCTTCCGTCCTTCGCCCGCCGTCCGACCCCGACACAGCACCGCCCGGTCCAGTTCGACTCCCTCCCTGCGACCTCCCAAGCCGGTCGAGCGAGCCCTGCCCGTGTTCTGAGTCGACCGGGTCGGCCCTGGCAGCTCCTGACCCGGTCGTCCTCATCCCAAAATTCGGTGTTTGCTCCAAGAAACTCTCAACTGGGCGGGTCGTGCCCTCTCGCCCCTGCAGGGTTCACAGTGCGGCACCGCGCCGCACGTTGCTCTGGCCGGAGCGGACGACTTTCCCTGGCTGTCCAGCCCACCCCTCTCTCCCCGACCCCGCTACACCGGCCCTTGTCGTCCCTGCGTCTTAACCCCTCCACCCTTCTTTTGGAGAAGAGTTCCCGTCGTTTTCTTGTCCGGAGTTAGGACGTGCCCTGTCGCCCTCTGCCCGCCACCCTGTGCTGCCCTGTCCCGGATCTGCCCCCCGCACCCGAGCCGGCCCCGCTCGTCCCTGACCCGGATCAGCGAGTCCAGCGCCGGGCCGTCCAGACACGTGAAGTTCCGCAGCAGCGCCCACTTGTCGCGCTGGAATTTCGCGCTGGAATCCTTCGCCGCGGGGCTCTCCAGCATCCAGAACACGCCGGTGCCCAGAGCCAGGTAAGCCAAGTAGGTGAGTAGCAAGAGCACGATGCCTGGCACCACGCAGCCCTGGGCCTTGCCTTCGGGCGCTGCCCGGGCTCTCTGCCTGCACATAGTAGGACAGACAAAGAAACTGGAGCTGGGAGCCATGGGCGGAGGTGGAAAAGAAGGGCTTGGCGCTCTGCTGGTCCCTTCTCCGGCCAGCAGCTGCTTGTGCCCAGTTTTCTCAGCAGAGGAGGCGCGTGCTGGACAACCCTGCCCCACCCTGCAGCGGGATCCAATCCCAGGGACAAAACGAGGCCCTGAGCTGTGGCATCTGGCCCCGCCTCGAATGTGTATGGAGTGCCCACCCCTCCAGGCCCAGCTGGGGAGAAGGGGAGGGCTGCTGGGTGACCGCAGGCGCTCAGAAGGAAGGGGTCCAGAGGCCTCAGCTGTCCTGGAGCAAAACAGTGGGAGGGGCTTCTGGAGACCACACTTAGAGGGAAGAGAAAGTAGAAGCCAAGTTTATTGTTTTAGGGCCCCTGCCTGAGTCCTTGGACCCTGGGACTACCTCCAGGACTTGCTGCCTTTCAAGTCCTCCCTGGATCTGTCACACCATCATCCTTTCCTTTGCGTACCCAAAGACGAGGATCCCAGCTGATGACCAGTTGTCCATGCACTTGGGAGACAGAGGAGCCTTGACCAGCAGGCTTATCCACTCCCTACTTCTGAAGAGGCCCCTGACTCCCTTCTCAACCCAGAATGGAGGAAGGGTCCTGGGTAGGTATGGAGTCCCCAGGGATCCTCAGCTTCAAATCAGGAAGTCCTGGGGTGTAACCTAGGTCTCTCTTGCTGCAGTCAGTCCTTCCCTGGGTGTCCCGCCTGGAGCCTCCTCTGCTTCACAGCCTTGCCTCAGGCCTGTCCAGAGGTCCCTGGCCACTTAGGGACCTGCCTTGCTGGCAGGGTCCTGGGAAAGGTAGGGGCCGAGGTTTGCAGTCCTTGGTGAGTATGGGCCTTGGGATGGACTGGTCTAACCTGCCCTCTCCTTCTGGCCAGAAGTGTCGCAATCTGTCAGAAGAAAGGCCAGGCGACGGAGCTTGCTCCCAAGGGGAATCTGTGCCTCCATGGAGCTCATTTCCTGGAAGTCTCCTGGGACCTGCTGACTCTCCATTTTCCCAGGGAAACATGTGTTTGAAAAGGCTCTTAAGAAGACACGATCCCGGAGGGAGTGATGGAGTCAAGGGGTGCCCTGGGCGGGGTGGGAGGAGTCAGGGGAGACCATTTCCAGGAAAGTGGGCGGGACACCAAAGACCTCCTAAACCTTGTTCACTGACAGCTCTAGACTTCTAAGCAAGAGGCACTGGCAGGCTTTGAGAGGGAGCTTGCCTGCCCCTCAGTGTAGCTTCCTGAGGGCTGAGATCCTGTTTGCACTAAGACTCTCCAAAGTCCCTGCCCCTCTCCTTTACCCTCACTGCCAGCCATTCCCATGGGCTCTCTCATACCTCTCATGCCCCTGTCATAGCACTTTGAGTATGGGGTTAGGATTGCCTCTCTACTTGGCAACCCCAGTCTTTCCACTCGCCTAAATACACACAGAGAGCTCGAACTTTCTTTCTTGTACCCCAGAGCCTGACACAGTGCCCAGCACATAGTGGGGCCCAGACCAGTGCACTTCTCCAATAAAGTGAAAGTACAGTCATCCTTTGTGTGTGTCCTGTAGGAGGCCTCCTGGGAGGGGGATGGTGTGAGCAGGACAATAGGGATTTGGCCATAGTGACCCATGTCTGGTCACTTTTGAGGAGAAAAGGACAGGGGCTCTGAGACAATGGCATACATCTTGCTTCTGTCATTGCTCCGGTCTTGACATCTCCTTTCTGTCACTTTCTTGGACACTCCTGCCTCCTTTCTTTCTCCGGTGAGCTCCTGCCGCCAGTCCTGGCTGGGAAATGAGTGGATTGGGAGAGAATAATGTGGAGTGGGAAATCCAGCGGGCATATGGGCTGGGCTGGGGAAGCTGGGAGGGGCTCCTGGGGCCACTGGGGAGCCTCATGCAGAGACTGGGATCTTCTGAGGTCTGGAGAGCCCGTTGGTCTCAGGGGCTCCCTCTTCCTTGAGGCCGAGGTCCCTGCTGAGCAGCCAGAGCTGGGAGCACCTGTGCAGAAGCAGGGGACCCAGTGGGAGGACCAGTGCCAGCCATGCCAGGCCCAGGAGGATCCAGATGGCCGCCAGGCTCCGGTACACTGAGATGTAATGCTTGCTGGGGTCCGTGCCTGGCAGGGAAGGGAGACATGTTAATTGCCAGGGGTCTGCGTGCACAACCACCCCCACCCCCACCAGGTCCATAGGGGCCCTGCCAGCCTCCTCATAACATGGATCAGCAATGGAGGTCTCTGGGGGAAGATGAGGGGTTCCAGACCAGCAACTGTGGAGGGTGTTGTGAGAATCCACAGCAGCCTCAGAAATCACTCATCTCTTCCAAAGAACCAGGGGTTATCTGATCCTCAGTAGGTACCCCCATTGACATCTCCCCATCCTCCCAATCCCGGTGTCTCTGACCCTGAAATACATGACTGGCTCCTTCTCACCAACAACATAGTCCCCAAAGCCGATGGTGCTGAGAGTGATGAAGGCAAAGTAGAAGCCCTCGCCAAAACTCCAGCCCTCCACGTGGCTGAAGACCATGGGTGGGAAGACGAGAATGACCAGAGTCCCCAGGGTCAGGAACAGAGCCAGGCCCAGGATCTGCAATAGCTGGAAGGGGGAAGGGAGTCTGTCTCTGAGTCCACTTGGAAGGCCCCAGGACTGTGTGGGGAGAGGAGTCTGGGGCAAATTTGGGAGTGTGGCTGGGTCATAGCTAGGTCCCTTTCCTGTTCTGCAGACCTTTGGGGTGGGGCTTAGATCTATGTGCGCGTGATCTTGCCCATGGAAAGATTTGGTCAGAGGGATTGTATTCGTGGGTCAGGACAGAATTTGGAGATTCCTTTGGACTGGGGGATCCACTTGTACTGAAATGTCCCAGACTCCTCTGCACCCTTGTCCTCCTACTGTGCCTGGCCAATGGGGTGAGCACTGGGGGCACGCTGGGTGGTCTGGTGTTTATTTTCAACCACAGGAAAGGGCGCTGAAGCTCTGCCATGACCATGTAGATGCACCATGTTGATCGACTATCAGCAGGAGGCATCCAGCTGTTGGCTCCTTCAAGATGTATGGCGGCTACAGACAACTGCCTGGCTCAAGGGCATGCCTTCCCAGGAAGGCTGCCTGGTGCTTAATAGAAGCAGGGATCTCAAGCAACTTCTGGTCGTTCAGCCCGCTGTGCGGCTACTCCAATGCTGGCACACTTTGCAGAGCTCCTTGAGAGCCTGAATCGCATTCAGCCTCTCCCTCTGCCCACTCCTTTCCTTCCACCGGTGCCTATCCAGTACCTGCTTGCCATACTCCACTTCAGTGTCAGCTTGTGAAGGATCAACCTGCAACAAGTTCTGTCACAGCAGGGCTGCAGGGAGGGAGGGGCCCTACCTGGAAGCGTCTGGGCTGGTCCTCCCACCTCTCAAGGGTGGTCAGGTGGCTACGCAGCCCTGTGCCCAGGTGGTTGAGGAAGATCACGTTGAGTGGAATGCCCACCAAGGCATAGAAGACACAGAAGACCTGGCCTGCCTCAGTACTGGGCGCCAGGTTCCCGTATCCTGCAGGGGGGGAGGAGTGTGTAAATGTGGGGAAGAGAGAGTTCAGAACTGCCTCCCCTACAGACTCTAGCGGAGGTTGGTGGTCTTCCGCCACCTCTGGGGGAAGTAGGGGAAGCTCCCCCATCTCACGAACACTCTTCCCATTCTCTGCTAGAGTGATCTCTATTTATAAGACTCCTGCGGCTCTTTCAAGGCTCGTCTTAAATGACACTGCCTCTAGGAAGCCCTTCTGACTGCCACCCTTTTCCTCCCTACTAAGTGTGATTCCCCACAGTGCTTTGTGTCATTCCTATCTAATTATCTACGTTGCCTTGTACTATTTTTTTTTAAAAAAATCCTTACCCGAGGATATGTTCACTGATTCTAAGAAAGAGGAAGGGAGAGAGAGAAACATAAATGTGAGAGAGAAACATCCATCAGCTGCCTCCCGAACGCAACCCAACTGAGGATCAAACCCACAACCCCCTGGTGAACAAGACGATGCTCCAACCACCTGAGCCATCTGGCCAGGCGTGTACTGTTGTTTTTGGTGTGTTTATCTTATTCCTCTTCATTGGATTGGAAGCCCCTTGAGGACTGAGTCTGAGTCTGACCCAAGTTCGTGTGTATCCCCCACCCCTACTCCTTCCTCTGCCTCCCGTGTCACCAGGGCTCAAAGAAGCTGTTGGACTTAACTGGCCTTAACTAAATGGATCGGGTTTGTGGGGGCCTGGGGGTTTCTTTGAGGGAGATGCAGTGGGTGTTCTGGCTGAGGGGTGTAGCAGACACTCTCAGTGCCCCTTTGGAACACCTGGGATATCAGCCACAGCTTTGTGGACAGTTCCTGTAGTACACATAGATAACTTCCTACCCTAAGTCCCTGCATCTCTCTGTACCCGAGAGATTTTTCTGGCAGCAGGAGCCTCTCATCTGTGGGCACGTCCAAAATACTAAAGAGTTAATACATCCAGGATTAGCTCTCAACCAGCCAGGGCAGGAGTTAGGAGACAAATTTCCCTGGTTTTTTGCCTCTCGCAGGGGCTGTTCTGAGGATGGGCTCTATCTAGCCCCTCAGAGGGTCCCCAGCGGGCATAAGCCCAGTTGCCCTACCCAGGAATCTGCTCATTGATGCAAACTTTATTGCTTTTTCTCCCTATTTCACTTCCTCACTTCTCCACTGGTGCTTCCTGGAGCCGTCTCCTAGAAAAACCACATCCTTGTTTCAGCATCTGCTTCTGAATAACCCAAATATAGATAGAGAAAGCCCTTCTTCACCCTACCCGTTACCTATGGTAGTGACGACTGTGCCCGCAAAGAAGAAACTGCTGCCGAAGTCCCAGTTGCTGGGGTTGGTGGAGTTGCCTTTGGGGTTCACGCCCTTCACCCAGGCTTCCATGATGACCTATGGGATGGCAGGAAGAGAGAGCTAACAGCACCACCTGTTGGTCAAGTTCTCAGTAGGTGCTTTTGTTGTCACCTCACTTAATGATATTCTCAGAAATTCTTATTTCCACTTCATGGAAAAGGAAACTAAGCCTCAGAGTGGCTATTTGCTCAAGATCATTGGATCCCAAATGCACTGTCTGTCCACTGTCCAGGACTGACTGCAGTGTGGGCTGTGAATGTGAGCTGGTGAACTGGAATGGCCAAAGGAGGCAGAAGATCCTTAAGGATTGGACCAGGTGGGCAAGGTTGCCTATGGCCAAGAGTGTGAGGTGCAAATGTTTTGTAATGACAATGGGTTGGATGTTCCTGGGAGGGTTTAGCTTGGGAACACAGGGTTTGGGGTCCTCTGGGAAGGCATTGGGCTGCCTTCCCACTGGGCTGAGGATTCTCTGTGCTTCCATTGAGCTGGTACCCTTGCTCTTTGCTGCCCCCTAGTGACTGTCTGCCCAGACCTACGCTAGAAATTCCGTAAGAGGCCCGGGCAAAGGTCTCCTGCGCGTGTGTTGCTCTTTGTTGCAGGTGTATGCATGCTTTATGTGTATGTTGAGTATGTGATGCTTTCTTTGTGTGTATGTGTGTTGGGTGTGTATTTACAGAACCTGAACCTCTCCCTGTAGACCCCTCCCTTGCCTCTGCCCCTGGGCAGGGCTCCCTCCCCATCTGCTCCCAGACCCAAAGGCAGGCAGAAACCAGTGGGGGAGGGGGCAGCTCTAGCCTTTAGTTCTTGTGGGAACCACTTCCCCACTGAGCTCTGGCCAGGGTGGGGTAGTCCCCATGGGCCAGGCCGGTTAGGGGTCCTGACACAGGCTGTCTGCTTCTTCTCACTTTGGCAGAACTGGCCCCTTCACATGTGGACTTTGGCCTCTCTCTCTTTCCCACACACCCAGACAGACCAGGATGGAACATTCTGGAACACACCCTCTCCCTGGAGACCCTCCCCCTTGGGAGCCACTCTTGCCCTGGACCTGGGTGTCCCCCATCCTGGCGTTCTCCATCCCACTTAGGAGGGGCCTTGACGTCATCAAGCTGCTGAGTGGGGCACCCCATGTGGACCTCCTGCCTTTCTCTAAGAATCCACGGTGGGGAAAGTCTGGCACTGGTCCTATGAACCTGAGAGTGGCCTCATTTCCTGATGGAGTCAGCCCTTCATACTGCTTGTAGTATTGTTTATAGTTTTTTTCCCCCCTTGTGATTTGAACAGCAATGTGTGTTCTGGAATCTCATCCCAGAATTCTGCTTTTCAGCGAGACATCCCTAGGCAAGTGAGGTCCCTCCTAAGGGGCTGAGGACTTAGGGATGTCCTGGCTGCCCTCGGGAGGCCCAGGGTGGGATGGGGGTGAATCAGCGGCACCTCTGTCAGGGCTGCATCAAGCCTATTTTTACAGAGCTTTCCACCCCAGCCACCAATCCTTCCCACACGCCCTGGATTTTGCCTCTAACCCAGGGCTGAGGGGAAAGGAGGTGCTAAGGCCTCCAGGGCTCCTCCCGGTCCCCACTGCACACCTCCTGGAGTCCCGAGCTACTTCCGAATCCTTCTCAGTCCTGACATGGGTGCTATGGCCCCAGCCCAGCATTTCTGGGGAGCAAGGATGTGAAACCTGAGGCTGGAGGCCTCATTTCCCGGAAGAAAGGGCTGGGGCAGGTCTCTCACAACCAACCCATCTTCTAGGCCAGCTGTTCTCCATCTTGAGTGGGCACCAGCATCGCTGACTCAGTGGGTCTGGCATTTCTAACAAGCTCCCCGGTGACTGATGTTGGAGCGGCAGGTTTCAGGGGCCACACTTTGAGAACTGCTGCTCTAGGCTGTATCCTGCCTGGCACTTAAGCTCAGTTGAGTGGTGAAGAGAAGCAGCCTGGGCATGAGCCCTGTCTCCTCCTCCGAAGGTGCAACCTTGGCCGGCATACGCCACCTCTGTGCCCCAGTTCCTCCCTACAAACTGGACATACTGCTAGTTTAGGCGATTATGAGAGAACACGTGAAACACTGGGCCCCAGGTGATGGATCGCGACTGGCCTAACCCCGGTGTGGTGATGCTGTTCCCCACTGTTTAAGGCATGTTGTAAGTGCTCAGTAAATACCAATGATCATTGTGATGGCCCTGCATCCGGCTTGTTTCTTTGAGGTGGGCGTTGTCATTCACTCTGTCCCCTAGTCTCAGATGCATTCACCTTCCCCAACAACACCTAGCTTTTGCCTTGTTTCCTGGAGAGAGCACTCTGGGGCCCCAAGGTTGGTGCAGGGAAGACGAAGGGGCCCAGGCAGGGGGCGACCCGCTCTGCCATCAGAGGGAGTTTCCCGCGGGCGGGAGCAGGGCTGGTGGAGCTCCATCACCCTGCCTGTACTCACCACGCGCAGCTCCAGGTGGAGCCAGGCTGGCGATGGCCAGTGTGGTGGCTGCTCTTGGCCTTTATCTGTGTCTGCCACCAGCAGCCACAGCCTGAGTGTGGTCCCTGAGCACAGGGACGTGGGCTGGGGAGAGGGTGGGAGGAACAGGGGCCCCAGGGCTGCGGTTGGGGAAGTGCGGAAGTGTGGGAGAAGGGGATTCGCACAGCATGGAAAGCACTCATACGCAGTTCACATTTATGCAGCAATGGCAGCTTAGAAAGTGCTTTTAATCTGCTGTTGAATATCTGCAGCACAGATAACGATTGTCCTCCTCACCTCCTCATTGAGGAACTTTGGGGCCAATGTCACAGTGTTCCAGTTTTAGGCCTGGATCTAAGTCTCCCTTGGCTCTGTTCCCACACCCTCTGCTTCCAAACAGGCCCTTGGTCCTGGGTTGTGGCTCTGGACCTGCCGCGAGAACCCCCATTCTGCCCACCATCCCGCAGCAGCGTCCCCCCTTCACCTGCACAAACTGCTCCAGGGCCTGCTGGTCCAGGCAGGTGTAATTCTCCAGGAAGCGCAGCTTCTCAAACTGAAACTGGTCCCTGGACTGAGCCTCCGCCTGCTTCTCCAGCATCTGGAAGACCGTGGCGCCGAGCAGCAGGTAGCAGATGTAGGCGAGCAGCAGGGGCAGCAGCCGGCCACCCCAGCAGTGGCAGAGGCCAGCATGGGGCATGGCGTGGCCAGGACTCTGCCAGGTGTGTGGGGCTGGCTTTGGGAGGAGAAGTGGGAAGTGCCTGGGGGACCTGTACCAGCCTCCTGCCTGCCTCGCCCTCCTCGGCACAGGTGTCTGGAGGCTGGGAGTCTGTTTGAACAGTGTGGCTCAGCTTGGATGCACTAAGTGCCATGAGTGCAAACAGCCTGCCACCCCCCGCCCCCCACCTGGCCTTTATTTTCCATAGAGAGCAGCAAATGGCATGGACCCCTCAAATAGACCTACGGGTTCCTCCTGAGGCCGTCGTGTCTCACCCTCTGCCTCCAAGCTGAATGGGTGTTTCTGGCCAAATCTGATGCTCTCCTCACTCTGCCCAGGCTGGGCTGGCCCCCCTTGGCAACCTCCAGCTTCTCACCCATGATGGCTCCAAGCCCCCAAGCTTTGGAGCTGGGAAAAAAATCAGATTGGGTGTGAATAAACCTTGTACTCAGTTGCCTTGGCTACAAAATGGGGCAGGAGAATTGACCTGCTTATTGGGGGAACTTAGGATGAGTAAACTGAGTGACAAATCAGAGCAAAGCAAATAGACAAATGACACTCAGTCAGGAACAGTATTGGGGTAGGTGCTCCTAACACGTTGGATGCATTTGCTTCAGAGCTTTTGCTGACAGTTTTCCTTGCTTGAAATCCTTCAGCTGGTTCCCTTCAGAGGATGCTGTGTTGGTGAGATGTATGTGTGAATAAAAAAGAGGCTGAAAGCACATGCTGGCTCTGGGTGGGTGTAATCGAGGGTCTTTTCCTCTCTCTACTTAGCTTATGTATGTGTGCATTTGTAATAGTTTTATTGAGATATGATTTACATACCATGCCATTCACACATTTAGGGTATACAATTGAATGGTTTCTAGATATTTTTAGGGTTGTGCAATCATCCCCACAATCAATCTGAGGACATTTTCATCACCTTGAGGAGAAGCCCTGGACCCTTCCGCTGTCCGCTGCCTCCCAGAGCCGGCCCCGTCAGCCTCTGGCAGCCGCGGGTGTGCTCCCTGCCTGTATAGACTCACCTGTTCCGGGCATTTCATACATGTGGAATCATACAGTGTGTGACCTTTTGTGTCTGGCTTCCTCTGTTAGCTTAACTTTTTGTTGTTGTTAGAACAGTTTTAGATTTACAGAAAATTGTGGAGACTGTACATGGCGTTCCCATATACCACCACTTCTACATACACAATTTCTCTGTTAGCTTAATGTTTTTAAGGTTCATCCATACTGCAGCATGCATGTCAGTACTTCATTCTTCCTTAGGGCTGAATGATTTTTCATCATATGAATATGCCAACTTTTTATTTATCCGTTTTTCAGTTGATAGATATTTGGGTTGTTTCTACTTTTTGGCTACTATGAATAATGCTGTTATGAATATCTACATGCCAGTTTTCATGTGCACATATGTTTTCAAATCCTTTGGATATGTACTTAGGAATGGAATTCCTGGGTCATGTGGTCACTCTTTGTTAAACTTTTGAGGACCCACAGGCCATTTTACGTTCCCACCAGCGGTGTGTGAAGGTTCCAGGTTCTCTGCTTGTGTTTTCTGATGTTTTTTGTAATGAGCTCTGGCAGCAGATACTGAGTGGCCTGTCCAATATCCTTTCTTTCCTTCCTGGCTAACAGAACCCCAGTTTTGTACATGTCAGGCAATGGAGCATGATCAGTCTCACCCATCATAATAATCCTGCTCCCTGCTGTCCCCAGGAGTAGCCCTGGGAGGGGGATTGTGTGGGGGCAGTGCAGTAAGCCACGACCAATAAGGGAGCAGGGCAAATGGGACCAAGAAAGCACTGTCGTCCCATCTCACCTCCACCTGCTTCCTGGGGAGCCTGGGTGGGTCAGGCACGCCCAGTTAGACCCAAGTGGAGGCAGGGGAGCTGGGCTTTCATATTCGCACACTGGCCATTTGGACATCTCTGGCTCTGTACACTTGCAGGCAATATAGCCCCAGTAGCTTGTAGACAGTCCACTGAAGGGCCCCGGATGCAGGCCAGGCCATTGGAAGCAAAAATACATTTAAATGGGGGGGGAGGGGCTCACAAATGGGGAGGGGATTAAAGGATTGATGTCCACTTTCAAAGCTCCCTTGCTGCTTGGGTGACCATGTGACCAAATTCTGACTAATTAGATCTGGGCAGGATAGGCCAAGTAGGTCGGGGCAGATTTGTTCTCTCCTGACAAAGCGTTCAGCTTCAGCTGGACCTTTTCCTGTCTTGCCTGAATGCACAGATGACTGCACCTGCTGAGCGAACTTGTGTCCTTGAGGGAAAGGTCAAGAGAGACACAAAGATGCTCAGCTGATTCCTGTACACACCTGTCTCTAGCCCTCTATTCCTGTTATAAACATAAAGCCTATTTGTTTAAGCCACTGTTAGGTGGTCTGTTACTTCCCAATGATTACATGAGGGTTTTGTTTTTTTTTAAAACTGTTCAAGGCTTATTTGAATTGGAAGGAATAGGACCACTCTCCAGGCATCTCAAATAATTGAAATAATTGGTGGTGGGAAGCCAGGAGCAGCCAGGCTTCTGGAGTGGCCAGGCCTGCCTCCTCACTCCTGATGCCACCGGTTGTGGGCCTGCCCACTCTCCTCAGGGGAGCCCCTTCCCCTCATCCCTGACGGTGAGTTTCCAGGCAGTGCCCGCTCCCAAGGACGTCTTCTCTCAGCACCTCTTGGCTCAAATGCTCTAGGAAGCAGTGTATCCGTGAGCACCCTTTCCCGTGGGCCACCTCAGGCTGAGGGTGAGCTGTCCTTGGGTCAGTCCCCCACCCTCATCCAATTGGCCCCAGCCCGCTGACACCCCACATACAGGTGTCACTTGGAAGGGACTCGGGGGAGGCAGACACTGTGGCAAGCATGTCCAGGATGAACAAATAATGATGGTTCTGGAGTGGGAGGAGGGAAGGGGCAGGGAAGGAGGAGAGAAAGAGGGGGAGAGGGAAGCAGGCGTGTCTTACACAAAATAAAAACAAGGGGGAGATTTTTGCTATTTTCAAGTACATGAATGATCAAGAGAGTGATGGTGACATAGGGTTCTTCATCTGCTCCAAGGCCAAATCCAGAATGTCCACAAACGCAGGCTGGGCTGTGGAGGCTGCACATTAGGAATATCCTGAGGCTGTCGCAAGTGCGAAGGCAGGCGGAGGGTCCTCTGCAGCACATCACCTGCTCTGTGGTTCAGGTGGGGCCCTCTCTGGGGTGGCAGCTGCCTTCTCTGCAATCCTGCCGATTCTGGGTTCCCTGAGGCCACCTGGGATCAAAGCCACCCTGTACAAAGTCCTCCCCACACCCAGAGCTTGCTCAGAGAGCGCTGTGCTGGGATGTGGCCTTTTCTTGGAGGCAGATGAAAGGAGCCATAAAATTCACCCTGGAATGGTGTTTCCTCGTGTTTTGGAGAGATGGGACGATGGAGTGCTGGCTGTCATCTTGTCACTATAGACTCATTAATTCCTGGTTTTAAGCAAGGGTTGTAGTTAGGACTGCGGGGCCATGTGATAATCAAGTCCTGTTTTATTTCTCCAGAGAAACTCAATACGTGAAGAGTTCTCTTGTGTGCCATTTAGGAAGCTTATCTGTTGAAGTCTGGGGATGTCAGGAAGGTCTTAGAGACTTCTGTAGCCCAAGTATCCTCCACAGGTCTGGACGCTGTCCACAAGTAATGGTAGTTGTCCCCAGGTGGAAGGAAAAGAAGGGCGAGAGAATGTGCTGTCTGCATGGGAGAACGTGGTGGGCCAGAGGGACGTCTGCGAGGCGTCGGGGTGGAGGGAGGGCTGGATCGGCCACCAAGAAGCCCTCCCTCCCTCAGGTCGTGGGCAGGGTGCGGTGCCAGTTCACCGTGGGCAAAGCACTCCACTCATGGATGGACTGCACTATCCCCCCTTATCTGTGGTTTCACTTTCCATGGTTTTAGTTATCCATGGTCACCTGCGGTCTTAAAATATTGAATGGAAAATTCCAGAAATAAACAATAAGTTTTAAATTGCATGACATTCTGAGTAGTGTGATGAACTCTTACTCCGTCCCATCCAGGACATGAGCTATCTCTTTGTCCAGCGTCTCCATGCTGCGTATGCTCCTGGCCCACTAGTCCCTTAGTAGCCTCTTGGCCATCAGACTGGCTGTCACAGTATTGCAGGGCTTGTGTTCACCCTTCTTTTACTTCATAATGGTCTCAAAGTGCAAGAGTAGTGATGCTGGCAATTTGGATGTGCCAAGGAGAAGCTATAAAGTGCTTCCTTTGAGTGAAAAGATACGTATGTACAGGAAAAAACATGTATATATAGAATTCAGTACTATCATGGTTTCAGGCATCCATTTTAGAATGTGTCCCCTGTCAGATAAGGGGGAACTGCTGTCCCTATTGAGAACTTACCATGTGCTGGCAAAATAGGCCAAACCACAGCCTCCTCCTACCTTTCCCGGCTGCTCTTCATCTCCCCGCTCTCTCTGGGTGCGCCCCTCCTCTCCCCCTCTCCCGCACAGGTTCTTGCAGACACCCGCAGACCAGCAAGGCAGGGGCTAAGGAACAATCTTTCCCAGGAGCACCTCCAGCTCAGTGGAGGACTTCTGAAAATCCAAGGCCACAGAGCCCAAGGATGGTAACATCATGGTGGACTTGGTAGGTGGGGTCTAACGTGAGAGGTGCTCGAAGCACTCTGTCCCCATCGAGGGAGCCCCCTTTCCCTCCCTCCCTCCCTTTATGGAGGCCCCGTGTGTGCTGGGACCCGCCTCAGCTATTCCCGGTTGACTGCGGCCTCACATGCTCAGGTTCAGGAGCAAGGCTGCAGGACTGCTGGGGCCTCCTCTGCCCTGCAAACGTTCCACCTCCCTGCCTGACACCTCCCCACGTGGGCCCCACTCCACTGTAAGCAGCCGATGGACATAGGTCATGATTTATAATCCCTTTCAGGGAATTATTGCTGCTAATGGGCCAAGCCAATTTGTGCTTCCCAAGGAGGGGAGGGCAAAATCAATTAATGGACAGCCTACCATGGCCAGGCCTGATGGCAGAGTGTGGCCTGACATCCGGCAGTGATAAGGAACTTTCTGAGGCTGAACTAATAAGGAGATTGGAGGAAAAAGAAGAAAAACAAACCCCTCAGATCAATTTCATGTACAATGGGCAGAGAATGCAGAGTAAACAGAGCAGCTGGGCACAGGCTCTTTCCATCTGGGTGAGTCCCGCGATAAGGAAAGGACAGGCCGCCCTCCCCACCATCCAACATCGGCATTCACTTATGGAGTCACTCAATATGCACATATCCGCAGAAATGAAAAAGGGTGCATTCCAAACCGGAACCAAGGGGAGAAGATAAGGCCCACCTGCCCCAGTGTGTCCCCTGCAGGGGAAAGACCAAGGGAAGAGAAGGAGCGCTGGTTTCAGATCCTGCTGCCCCAACTGAGCCAACCTAACAGACAGCACCACAGGCCGCAGTGACGAGTGCTGCCTGCAGTTGTCTGGGCTCCTCTGAGGTCTCCCCACAGTGCAGGGTGTGGAGCGTGTCCTGTACGGAGGCAGTGGTGGCGCAGCTTGGTGCAGGTCTGTCTGCCCTCATGGCCGGAGAGTATGATGTCAGGGGAGGTCCAGCCCAACTGTGCGATCAGCAGAGGATGGGGAAAGCTGAGGGGTGACTGGAGGGAAAGGCTCAAGACAGACAGACAGACAAAAAAAAAAAAGAAAAAAAAAGACGATCCTTTATTGATCTTGCTCAGAAATTTCCTTTGTTTTTGGAGCACCAAAGATTCCTTTCTCAAGTGGAATCTTTCCCTGAGTCCCAATATGTAGCCCAAGAGCGGGGCTCTGGTTGAAGGTGGGAGGACTCTTATTTTCACCAGCTCAGAGAGCTTGATTGCAAGATCCCCCACTCATGATTCTGAAATAGATGCCCTTGCCCAAACTGGACTTAGCTCAGATCAGACCCCGAGGCAAAGTCTGGATGTGAGTAGTTCATCTGGGAAGAGATCCCAGGAAAAGATCCCAAGAGAGCAGGGAAGAGAGACAGGGGGCCCAATGCAGGGTGTGTTACGGAGCAGGTAACTGCTGTGGGTACCTGGGGCTCGACACCCACTGAGGACATCTGGGAGACCATGTAAGGCTGTCCCACAGGGCAGCAAGGAAGCCAACTGTTTATCCACCAACTCCTGTCCCTCATCAGCTGAGGACAGCTCCATGACAGGTTACCTCCTGCACCACCGTCCCACCCTGCACATGGGCTGGGAGTGTTCCTGTGGCCAAAGAGGACCTTCAGGTGGAGGCACACAGGTACAGAAAGCTGTTGGTGTGGATGGGACTGTCAACACCAGCCGCCCATGAACTCCAGGTGGGCTGGGGGACATGGACAGGGCATTTTCTGTGTCTGTCACAGACTCTTAGTTCTTTACCCCTTTTTCTGAGTCATTGTGTTTGTAACTCCTATGGGAAAATAGCTCCTATGTGGAACCTAATGAGGGAATCGGCCAGCTTGGGAGCACAGCAGGAGTGAGGGGACCACGATCCCTTCCCTTGATGGCCGCTACATTTGAGGAAGGCAAGGGGATTGTTCAGGAATTAACGGGGCACTATTCCCTATTAAATCAGTCCCCTATGTCTCCTTACCGCTACATACTATGGAAAAAACCCAGAAGCAAGAGTTTGGACCTAAAGCAGCAATAAGCCAAAAAGACATGGATCAGGATGTGAATGAGGGGTATTGACCAAGACAGACTTCAGCTTGGCCTCAGGCAGGTGCAGAGCCTCCCCAGGGCCTGCGAGAGAGAATGAACAGGCGACTGAGAGTAGAGAAAAGGCCAAGGCTGATCCTGGGTGTGTGGGGTCCTGGCACATATTTTTTGTCTATATAAGCAATTTGATTAAAAAATGTACCAAATTCATGAGTCCATGTGATGCATAGTGATTTACTGGTAAACATTCAGAATATGGTATTCTGAATATTCAGTATCAGAGGAGTCATACTCATTTATTTGTTTCTTGTCTAATCAGTGCAGGTGAAGGTTCTTTGTCCTATGTCTGTGAGGGTCTCTCAGAGTGGCACAGTGGCACCATTCTGGTGGCCCAGTCTTGAGCAACGCCATGAAGGGAACAATCAGTCAGCAGGAGTGATCAGCTCACCAGGCTGTCCTCCTGGAACCAGGGACTGACCAAGGAGTTCCAGGACAACTCCATAGGCATGGATCCTGGAGCACCTTGGGGCATCTGGTCAACCCCATGCATGCGTTGAAGAGCACCCTGAATGGAGAAGAGAAAACTGAGGCTCAAAAGGGGCCTGGTCTGGGCAGGAGATAGCCCACACGGATGACATTGCTTGCCATGGGAGCATGAGGGGGAGACCTGGAAACTTTCTAGTAAGGCACTTCAAAGTTCAGGGCCCTCTGAGGCATGGTTGAGGGATCTCCTTGCCTGGCTTTAAGGACACAAATGAAAAAGCCAAACCCAAATGATATTTCAGTGAAGAGAAGATGATAATAGTATCTCACACTAGGACCACAGTAGGAATGAAACTGGTCTGGGGAAGAGCTGCCTTTTTGAGGCAAGGAGTTCAGTGAAGAGATAGGGCAGAGGACCTAACCAGCTCTCTGCCTGCTCTTTGCTCTGAGTTCCCCCTCAGTGGGCACAAAACTGGCTCAGCCTGCTGGCTGGCACGCGGCCACTGCACTCAAAGGAAGAGGGGTGCTGCCTCTTCCTTTGCTGTGAGAGCAGCACCCAGGGCCATATCCAGAAGCCACTTTTCACACAAGAGACAGAGCCTGTATTAAAGGAAAGGCTACTCCCCTCCCACGTTTTACACATACATTTTCAAGTTTCAACATTCACAGCCCACTTTTCCACACCTCTTCTGTCTTAAAGCCCTGGCAGCCCCTGGAAACATGTCATGGAACACTTTCCTCCCTCCTATTCTTAGGTGACTCAAGTCCCCCACGGATCTCCTATTTGCCATGCTCTGTGTTCCTATTAAACCGCTCAGCCTGACCTCCAATCGCTGACCCCCTAACCTGCTATGCTAGTCCCGAGCCTTCCTCTTTTGCCTCCCGCTTCACACTCACCTGGCTCTCACACCCTAACCCACATTGTCAGTGAGGCCAGGCCTCTCCTATCCCACCTCAAGTCCTTAGCTCAGATTCTCTTGTTTATTTGTTTGTTGTCTATTTCTTTAATTAGAACCTAAGTTCCAAGAGAGCTGGCACTTTCTCTGTCTTGGTTACCTCCAACTCCTTAGAACTCAGGACAGTGGGTGGCATATCCTGTTGAAAGAATGACTAGATCAATGGTTCATGTTAACAGTGAAGGAAATATAACAGACATCTTTCTGCCTATTTTTTACACACACATCCACTGCATTTTTAAAAATATCCTTGTCTACTTTATCTGTCATCTACGTCATTCATAAGTCTGCTTCTATTTGTATTGATTGGCTTCTCTCCTCATTACGGACCATATTTTCCTACTTCTTTGTGTGCTTGGTAATTTTTAAACTGGATGCCAGACATTGTGAATTCTACACTGTTGGCTGCTGGGTATTTTGTATTCTTTTAAATATTTTCGAGCTTTGTTCTGACACTCGGTGAAGTTACCTGGAAACTTACTGGAAACAGTGTGACTCCTCTGAGGCTTGCTTTTTAAACTTTGTTAGACAGGACCTGAGCAGCCTTGCATCTAGGGCTAATTTGGACCCATTTCTGAGGCAATACCTCTCTGTACTTCTTATTCAATGGCCCTTTCG
The DNA here is from genome assembly GCF_021234165.1 of Pteronotus mesoamericanus. NCBI lineage: Eukaryota > Metazoa > Chordata > Mammalia > Chiroptera > Mormoopidae > Pteronotus > Pteronotus mesoamericanus. The sequence goes on from NW_026555085.1 coordinate 9,254,216, forward strand.
TGAGGAGGTTTCTCTGCTTTGGCTGTTGGGAAGAACTGTCCCCAGCCCTGGTTTACCTACCTCCTTCTTTCTGGTAGTTCTTTCCCCAGTCTTGGATGATTTTTTCACATTTATTCATTGGTCAGCAGTTAGCTGAAGACTCAGGAGTACCCTCTGCAGATCTCCTTCTCCACCTCCACCATTCCATCTCTCTTGAAGCTCACTCACCTCACTCTGCCTTGCAGATTTAAGCCACCTTGGTCTCTCACTAGGCGCCACCTGGTGCCCTGTTCCTGAACTGCAGCCTGAACACTGCAGACAGTAAGATTGGGGCAATCATAAGGCCACCTCATTTGTTTCTCTTCTTTTGGGTAACAGTGTCCTCGACTGCCTTTTATACAGTATCTTAAAACTGTTGTTTTATATATATTGTCTAGTTTTCAGTTGTTTCTATGCACCAGAAACCAGTTGTTTCTGGGCCCTGCCCCACGGGCCTCTGTCACCGAGCCAGAGTGAAGCCAGGGGAGCGACGCCCGCCTCAGAAGCAGGAGATCTGGGCTCTGACTCTCCCACTCATCCACTGAAGGAATATTTATTGAGTACTGATTCTTGCTGGGGCCACAGCAAGAGCAAGACAGACAGATCCTTGTTGTCATGGAACTTTCGGTCTTGGGGCTGGGGGTTGCAGGCCATAAAAATATGAGCCAATGAAGATGATACGTCAGATAGTGATGAAGAAAGTAAAACAGAGTCATGGGTTAGAGAGTAACTAAGGGGTATCTCTAGTTGGGTGGTCAGGGTAAGCCCCAAAGGAGGGAACTTTTGCCACTGACCAGCTCTATAATACCAAGCCAAGGACTCCCTTGCTCCAGTTTCTGAATCGCGTAAATGAGGGTGTGGATTAGAGGAGCTCTATGGGCCTGTCCAGCTTTAAAATGCAAGGATCTGTCTTCTCCTGCATGACTCTTCCACCCTGTCCTGAGAAAGGGGATGGGGGGAGAAAAAGCCAGTTGTAGTGTATTTTCTCTCTGCTCTCTCTCTAGGGTGGCGAGGTCCTGTATCTACAGGACAGAAAGAACGGGGGCAGTGGGCAAGCATTTTTATTCTGTTAACTTCATTTCCAGGTGCCAGTCCTCCCCCACTTGCAGCCACCACCCGATGCCTCCTAAGGGTTGGCCACCCTCTGCTGGATCTGCATCAGGAGCCGGGGCCTGGAGTGCCGGGAGGCTCCCTGAGACAAGACCCTGGCAGCTGTTTCTTCAGTGGGAGTGGTAGTTTCAGCCCAAACCCTGCACTGCCCCAAAGTGCCCACACTGCGGAGCTCCTGGGAGCCGTTCACTGCTCTGTGGGTGCTGTGGTGTCCTTTGACCCTGCAGGGTGGGGGCTCCCTGGAGACACGGATCACACAGGCACTGCCTATGGGTCATCAGGGCATCAGGGTGATAGTGCAGGGTTTGGTCTGAGACATTGGAGCTGGCCCTCAAGATGCCCTGCATCCCACTGCCGTGTCTTTGGCTCTGACCCATTACCTGGCCTTCCCTGGCCATTCCTGGGCTTCTACACCAGGGGTGAGGCAGGGGAATGGACTGGTGAATAGCTAAAAATGGCTATTATTTCCCCCTGCTCCACCAGCATGAGCATCCCTACCACTAAGTTATGGTGGTACTGCTTCATAATCTAAAAGGGTTACCATCGTCTATGAGAAACACCACTACATGGGCGAGCTGAAGCCCTCGCCCTGCCCCCAGCACCCGATCACTGTCTGACCCAGCCTGCAGCTCCAGCACCCACAACAAAGATGGCCCAGCCCCACGGGCAGCCTCCAGGACACCACCCAAAGAAACACAGTCCCCTCCATTGAGACCAAAGTCACTAGTTGCTCCCAGCAGCCCAGAGATCACTTCTGAAGCCAGGGCTGGTGAGAAAGGGTGCCTTCATCCATGCTCCATTCTTGCAGGACACTTATTGGAAACCTGAAAGGAGACAGGATGTTCTTGGTTAGTCGCAGCGCAGGGCTCAAACCGCTCCTGGGATTGAAGGGCCAGGGGCGGGACCTGCAGGCCCCGCCCCCTGGGTGTCCAGCTTTGCACTTCTCAGCGCCATGACTCCCAGGGGCTTCATTTACTCCCCAAGCTCTGAAGGAAGAAGTCTTCTTTGCCCTTTGCCAAAGTTTCATCCCTCTGAGCCAGAACCAACACGTGTTCTGCACCCCACAGTTTTCACTGTGCGCCTACGTCATTCTCCAAGAGATTCTTTCCTTGTTTTTTGCTCCAGATATTCATTATAGTCCAGCCTGGCTCCTCCTGATCACGTCACCTCCACGCCTGTCACCTCCCATGGCTGAGCACAGAGAAGAGTTCTCTGGATTAAGAACCAGAGCTCCTGAGGTCTAGCCAGCATGGTTCCCCACCGTGACACCCATAACTTTGGAACAATCATGGTAGTTCTCTGGGCCTTGCTTTCCTCATTTCCCAACACCTGGAAAAAGCAAAGTGGCTAGCATGGCTCCTGGCTTCTCGGTGTGGCCCGGGGCCCGGCATCCTGGGCATCCTCAGGAAGCTTGTTAAGAAATGCAAAATCTTGGGCCCCACCCAGACTCTCTGGGCCAGAATCTGCTTTTTTAACAAAACCTCTAGTTTCAGTGGCACATTAAAGTGCGAGAACTGGTATGAGTGACATGTAGTTAATCTGCCTAAAGTTTCGCTCCCCCAGTAAGAGCAAAAGGGAATTTCTGAAGATTTTTGGGTGGAGCAATGAAGACCATGTTTAAAACCACCTGCAGCAAATGGAGAGCTGGCGGGCGAGGCAGCTGCAGCCTTCCCCTGGGGCCACAGGGAAGGCAGTGGGTGGGGAGGGTGGGTGTGGTCTGCTTGCTGTTGCTGAGGAAGAATCGTAATTCTCTGGACGAAGTAAATGTGGGAGGTAGCGGGGAGAATGAGGTTGAAAAAATTCAAGGCTATGAGCCCTTGATCCTTCAGATATAATTCTGTGTGCAGCTCCCCAGGCTGGCCTCACTGTTCACAGAGCTGACCTTTATTTTTAAAATATTCCTAGCTGCCCTCACGTTACCAACCCTAGGACAGGAAGGAAGACTGGAAGGTACCAGAGCACGTGAGGGTGATGTGTCCCGGTCACTCTGGTTCACAGCCCTGACGCTGGTTAGAAACCCCTGGGGGGCCTGCGGAAACCCTGATGCCAAGGCCAGTCCCGCGGCAGATTAAATGCAAAATCTCCGGGTGGGCCTAGGAGATTCTGATGAACAGCCAGCTGAGCCCACTGCTTTCCTGTCTCTGTTCCACGGACTGGCGAGGGCAGGTGCAGGGCACCACCAGCCACGTGGCTGCTGACCAAGCCACTGGTCTCATGTTTCCTGTGCACCACTGACAAGCAGCCGAGGCCAGCAGCGCGGAGCTGGAGCCAGCTGCCACCCCAGGACTCTCACCGGCCCCCGCAGACACTTGCGTGCAGGGGTGACTGGGGTGGCAATGGGGTGGAGAAGAAACGCCGCAGAGCTGAGCTCAGAGGGCCCACCACTCCGACACATGGTTCCTCACAAAGGCAGACCTCCGCCCAAAATAAAAGGCACCGTTTTTAGTTCATTCTTTACTTTATGAACTCCAGTTAAGTGATGGAGCTGTCAGGCTATATTCAGATTTTGTGACTGTAGATTCCCACACTGGAGGTTTATCTGCTGCTACAGATAAACCATTAAAAAAGAAAAATCACACCTTACCATGTGGGTCAGATCTCACCACGGAGGCCAACTCCCCCGCCCATAGCTCCCTGGAGCTTGGCATCTGTGGTCATTATTCAGGAGAGGCCGACCACTGGGCAAAGGGGGAATCTGAACTTGACAGATAGAGGGAGGCTGCCAAGGTCACACAGGGCAGAGAGAGCCCCTGCGTTTAAGTCTCTTCCTTCCCAGTTCCATGTTCTTTCCGTTACACGGGAAAGGACCCAGAACAAAGGAGAGGGAGAACTGGAGGCTCTGCCGAGTGGAGATGATGGGGCGGGGGCAGCGGGGACATTGAGGCACTTGGTTAGAGCCTCTTCCTGGCACCTGGAGAACAGGGTGTCGTGGTCGTAGGGGTCACGCCAAGGTTCCTGTCCAGATGGAAATACTTCCAAACTCAGGAATTAAGGAAGATTTAAAAAAAAAAACAACTAGAAAGTATTTAACCTCATTTTCTCAGATTTTAAAGCCATCCTTGGTAGTTAGAAACAGCAGATTTGGTACCACGGATGACTAACGTCTCTTATGGGAGATCTATACCTGTCCACAGGTGCCCCAGCAGGGATTTAAACTTTCCACGGCTTTTCACTGAACCCTAAATCAAGTAGATTCACATGGGCCTTGGTGAGGTTTAAGAGCCAGTGGGAGGCTTATGTTAAATCACCCTCTCTGGGCTCCTGTTCCCAGACTGATAGTCACAAATTCCCCATAATGAGCACTCCTGAAGAAGCCCAGACAGGCAGGCCCCTAAATTAAGAGCAGAGGGAGCCCAGGGGAGAGAGAAGTGTTTGCTTTGGCTGGGGAAGGTGCCTGGGCCCCGACCTGCGTGTTTGCCTGACAGGCAGGCTTGATAAGTGGGCTGCAAAGAAAGTGCTGTGCAGTGGGACCTGGGCCATCTGCCACGTGTCCAGGGAGGCTGCACCTGCTGGCCTTTCAGCCCCGACCTGGCAAGTGAGGGACGCTTTGTCATCCTGTCTTCAGCTTCCTTTGCAGCCCCATGGTCACTAAGAACCCAGTATTATTTTTCTTCCCTTAAGAATAAAAATTGAACCCTTGAACTTGTTTGTTTTGATGAATGACTTCCAGGCTGCTGTTTGTTTGGAGAACAAAGCTCCCCAGCTGCAGGGAGGGTGGAGGCCAAGAGACAATCACAGACAGCAGAGCAGCTTTCAAGACAGCGAGGCCCAGTGGAGAGCGTGCGGGAAACCTGGGCTCCCCTCATTCTGCCACTTGTTCGCTGGGCAAGTTATTCACCCTCTGCGTGCCTCTGTTTCCTCACCTGTCAAAAGGAGAATCATACTCTTGGCTCCGCATACCTTACAGGACTGTTGAAAGCATCAGTTGGAATAATATAAATAAAAGATGTACAGCTGGTAACATGCCGTACACATTTTAATGAGTCCCACCCTTCAGCCCAGCTTTCTGCACTGCCGGGCATAGCGTGGCAGGAAGGCGCCATCCTGACATAGACCTTGGGTTCGTGCTTCCTCTCTTCCGAGAGGGCTGGGTGAAAAAGTCTCCATCATGTGTACAAAAGCTCAGTAAACATAACTTAAAAATATTGCTCACTTGTGGACTTCTTGATGGGAGAAATGACAGTTGATTTCTATGAATTGTTCTGGGGAGGGGGCCTCTCTGCCCCTAAAGTCAGCTTCTGTCTCCATATGGCCTGGACATTATATCCTTCACTTCCTTAAAGAATTTTCTCCTGCAGTTCTGGTCCTGTGTTCCACATCAACAATTTCCTTTATTCTACTGACCGTTCCTTTCAGTATACAAATGTCTTCAAAACAATTTAAAACAAAAAGAAAAGGCCTCCCCCTCCGTGCCTGCTTCCTTCTGCTGCAGCCTCCTCTCCTATCTTCACAGGTAAGCTCCCCTGCAGAGCTGTCTCCACTCACTCAGAGTTGTCTCTGCTTTCTCTCCTTCCCTTCTTTCCCCCACCGCTGCCATCACAGGGGCTTTCAGTCTCCCAGGTCCCGGCCTGAAAAGTGCCCTTGTCCAGGACCGTGTGTCATGCACAGGGCCCGTGGTCCACGTTCTGCCCTTGCTGACTCAGGCTCTCAGCAGCACTGGACTCTCCTGGCCTGTCTCTCCTGCAAACAGCTCTCTGGCTGACCTGCCTGGGGCCACGCTCACTCGCCTGCTGGCCCTTCTCTTGCCCTGGCTGCGCCTTCTCCGTGTCATTGGCTGCATCTCCCAGCCTACCTCTAAATGTCATAGCAGCTAGGAATTTTACACAGTGCCTTGACTTTCCCCACCACTCAGGCCTCCCCGCTGAGCTCCAGACTCAAGTTCAGCTGCTTACTCATCTCTGGGCTCTCACACAGCATCTGAAACTCTCGGTCCTTCCCTCTCTGTCTCTTCCTCCTTCTCTTTCAACCGTCTTATCAGCAACGCAGATCAGAAGCCCAGGAACCTTTCTGGCTCTCCTGTCTCCCACATCTCACGCCCAATCTGCTGGTAAGTCCAGGCTGTCCTCACCCCCAGCCTGGACCTTCCCAGAAGCCTGATCATTGTGTTCCTCCTGGTCCTTTATAGCCCACCCTACACACCCCAGCAGGAGTGAGCTTTCCAAAGCAGCAGTTACAGCTCAACCTGCCATGGCTTGAATTCTTCAGGGTGTTCTCACTGCAACTAGAATAGAAGCTAAGCCCCTTACACAAGCCTTGTGTGATCCCACTGCACCGCTTGGCCCTCCAGCCACCTCTGGCCGCCTTCCCATGCTGTGACCAAGCAAAGCTCCTCCCCTTCAGGCCTTCTCACTTCTGCTTTCTCTGCTCAGACCGCTCACCCACAGAACATCACACGGCTGCTTCATTCTCACTGTTCAGCTATCAGGTTAAAGTTCTCTTCTCTAGGAAGGCCTCTGCCACCCATTAAGCTAAAAGTGGTCTTTTTTTGCTCTCTACATGACATATTTTAGCTATTTCATAGAATTCACAAGCACCTCAAATGACCTGACGTATTAGCTGATGTGTTCATTGCTTCTCCTCCCTCCTGAATGTCAAGGGCACTCTGTCTGGCTCCCTGCCCCCTTGTCTGTGCAGGTACCGCTCACTGCACTGTACAGCGCCTGGCACACACAAGGGGCCCAGTATATAGTGTTCCTTCACTGACTGGCTCTGCAGAGCTCTTTAGTGTCTGATTCATATCATTAGAGTATTTTGGGGATAGATGAGGTCTTGGAGATCCCCGAATCCAAATTAAATTTTTTTCCTTTTTCTTTTTTAGACAAGGAAACTGAGGATGAGAGAAAGCAAGTTATGTGATCAAGGTGTCACAGCAGGTTGGTGGCAGAGCCTGTCTCAGGTCTCAGACAAGACCTGACGATGGTGCTGATGGTGTTGATCCTAGGGGTGAAGAGAGGACCCTAAGCCACCCGGCATCTCAGTGAGGAAGCCTGCTTGCTACTGATGAGGACAACATGGCAAAGGCCACCCTTTACGGGGGGTGCTCCGTTCACGTGCAGACGTCCTACTTCCTAAATGGCAGAGAGTTGGTCATGAAGGAGAGTGTAGGCCCCTCAGGGCAGGTCTCAGTCATTATAGGATCCAGGTCTGCCATTCCATCCACCAAGGAGCTGGTTGACATGTGCAAGCGATGCTAAGACTGTCTAGTAGCCTTGGATTTTGGGGTCAAAGCGGAGACTAGAAGCGGGCTGGGGTAAGGACCCTGAAGCTTGCCTGTGGGTCTCTAGGGAGAGGGAAGGCAGGAGAAGAGAAGGCCTGTCCATAGCAGGTGGGAAGCTGCCGACAGGAAGAGGGGGCAGTGATGAAGGCCAGGAACGGCCTTCTCTTTCCCTTCCTGTCATCTGACACACCACACAGATGTTTTCTGTAACTGTTAAGGGGTCCTCAGGCCTGGGCCTTCCAGTGGTGTTTGCATCTACAATTCATTGGCAAGCCCACGCTCCATCAGGAGACTGATATTTCTAGCCAGGGATTCCACAAGTTACCAAACCACTCAGCCCTCTCCTGTTTGGCAAGGACTGAGCCAAAGGGAGCTGGCTTTGGGGACAGAGAATAAAGAGAGCTGATGGTCTGGAAAAGGGAAAGACACTTTGCTAAGCAGGGCAGGCACGGATGGGCTGGCCATGCTCTTGGCCTGTATTGAGGTTTCTGTTGCTGTCTCTCGGGGCTTTCCCCAGGAGGACGCAGAGTCCAGGCACATGGAGGTGACTGCAAGGTTCGTCCTGTGGCTTCAGGAACATGCAGGAAACTTCCTACTTCCTTCTCCCCTTGCCGCCTTCTCCAGCCTCCTCCCTCACCTCTCTCAGGGCTGGTGAACAGCGTGCAGTCACCTGCGGCCGCTGGAGGAAGGTGCACTTACATTTCTTCTGCAGAATGTTCTGTCTGGCCTGGATGAATGCCAGGATGTCGGAATCCGTCTGGCTGTCTCCGGTGAGAGGGATGGACGATGCTGGCCTCTCCGGGATGCTAGGGACAGACACATGTCACACTTTACTACACCCTATGTTTGGACTCAGTGCTGACTTTTCCAAAGTGCTTTTCCATTTTCAGTGACCCGACATCACCCAGGATGCTATGAAAGTGAATTAGCCTCCTTCTCACTCGCTCCCCCTTATCTGTGCAGTAACCACAGCAAATCTTTACATGCAAATGTGTCCTCTTCCCCTCACCTCTCCATCCCCTCACTATTACCCCCTTCCCTTTCCCTCCAACTTACCCAAACCAAGCCCACTTGACCTGGGACCTATCTTCTTCTGTACCCAATTTAGATGTCATATGCCTTAGGATGCCTCTCCAGCACGTCCCCACCCCCACCATGGCTTAGCTAGAAGCTCCTGAAGCAGTGATAACTATTCCCCCCTCTCTCCTTAACAATAGAACCATAATATTTAGCTAAAGAAGGTGCTATAGCAAAAAAAAAAAAAAAACCCCAAAAACAAAACACTACATTTTCCAGGTTCCTTTGCAGCTGTGTATGGCCAGGTGACCAGCTTCTGACCAATGAAATTTGTAAGAAGTGCAGAAATTCCCTTAGAAAGGGAGGGATGTATGTGGCCTTCTCCAGCCTCTTTCTCCACCCAACCCCTGCATATAAAATCCCCCTCAAGAAAACTCAGAGCAATGTACTCTTTTGGCTTTGCCAAGCTTCCATCCTCACACCTGTCCCTCCACACAGCAGGTGACAGACTCCACTCCTTTGGAAGGCAGCGAGGATTGTATGGAACCAAATGTTGTTCATTATTACAAGTAATTTTTTGCATCCTCACCCCAGCTGCAACTCAGCCAGAGGTGCTAAAGCAGAGGCACAGTGGGGGGACAGGGAGCTGGCCTGGGGCTGTCTGATCTCTGTTCTCTCTGGGGTGGGGGCGGGCCTGGTGGAATTTGCCCCTGGACCCCTTGGGAGAAGAGTAGGGTCTGCCAGGCACAAAGAGCAGGCGCTGGGGAGAAGCCTGATCTACTTTGTTGAGACTGGAATGAATGGCTCACAGGGCTGAGGTCAGGCTTGTTAACTCTGTGTCCTTCCTTGCCTGGGGATTCTGTGGTGGGGTTAGTGGCCCATATTGGCACTGTCCCTGGGCTGGCTCTTCCTCCTTTGGTAGTCCCACATACATCTACTCACAGGAGATATGACGCATCTCTGCCCACGCAGGGTCCCGGTGGCCCTGGGAGAGATCCCTGGGGGTTCTGGGTACCAGAGTGGAGACCAGCCCCGGGCTCTCTCTGTGTGGCCCCTGGAGGAGGGGCTCCTCGGGTTGTGGGGGAAGCAGACGGAAAATTTTGACCCAATCTGCCCACAGCAGGGGCTGTCACAGGCACAGACCTGTCGTCCACGGAGGCTTGAGCGCAGGTCTGCTCTGGGCTGTGCAGGACGGGGCAAGGCGAGGGCAGGATTTTCCTGGTGCTCACATCACTGTAAAAACCAAACCCACAAAGGAGAAGGTATGGAAGGAGGTTTACCAAAGAGAAATTCAGGGTCTGTATTTAGGAGCTATATGGTCTGAATATTTTTGTCCTCAAAATTTATCTATTAAAGTCTTAACCTTCAGTTTGATGTTTGCAGGTGGGGGTCTTTGGGAGGTGATTAGGTTTAGATGAAATTATGAGGGTGGGCCTCCATGACAGAATTGGTGTCCTTATAAGATGAAGAGAGACCAGTGCTCTATCTGCCATGTGAAGACACAGCAAGAAGGCAGCCACCTGCAAGCCAGGAAGAGGGTTCTCACAGACTCTGACTCTCTTGACCTTGATATGGGTTTCTTCAGCCTCCAGAACTGTGAAACATGAATAAACTTCTGTAGTTTAAGCTACCCAACCTATGGAATTTTGTTAGGGAAGCCTGAGCTGACTCAGACAGAGGACAAGGCTCCTCTTCTGTGAACGATGCCTGAGGCAGTTCAGGCTGCTGTAACGGAGTATCACAGACTGGGGGGCTTAAACAGTAGGAGTCCATTTCTCACAGGTCTGGGGGCTGGAAGTCTGCGTTCCGGGTGCCAGCGTGGCCGGGTTTCTGTGAGAGGCCTCTTCAGGGGAGCAGGTGGCCAGCTCACCTGTCCTCACGTGGTGGAAGAACGAGGCAGCTCTCTGGCCTCTTCTTATAAGGGCACTAATGCCATTCAGGAGGCCTCCACCCTCGTGACCTAATCATCTCCTGAAGACCCCGCCTCCAAATGTCATCACTTCCTTGGGGATTAGCTTTCAACATACACATTTTTGGAGGACACACTCGGTCCATAATAGTCCACCCCTTGGCCCCCCAGAATTCATGTCCTTCTCACAAGCGAAATATATACATTCCAACTACCAGTCCCCCAAATCTTAACTTATTCCAGCATCAACTCTAAATCGGAAGTTCAAAGTCTCATCTGAATTCATTTAATCAGATGAGACTCCAGGTATGACTGATTCATCCTGAGGCAAAACTAGCCCTCCAACGGTGAACTTGTGAATACAGACAAAGTACCTGCTTCTAAAACACAGTGATGGGGCAGGCACAGGATAGACATTCCCTTTCCAAAAGAGAGAAACAGAAAATAAGGAAGGGTAATTGGTGCCAAGGGGGTCTAAATCCTAGCAAGGCAAACTCCAGGAGATATGATGGCACAAGAATAATCCTCATGGGCTTGATCATCTGCCCTTCAGCCTCACTAGAGTTAAGGTCCCACCTTCTGGACCCGCTGGGGCAGAGGTCAGCCAGGTTCTGCTGGGCAGGGGTCATGCCCTCACAGTTCTGCTGGGTGCCCCTCTAACCTCAGCTTTGGGCAGAGGTTGTCTGTCCTGTTGAAAGCAAGTCAGTGGGCCCTCTTTTTGAAATGGCAGGGCAGGCCTGAAGATCTCTGAATCACCTTTGGGGCCCTCCTATCACCCTTAAGAATAGTGCCCGTTCACAGCAGGATAGCTCTACGGTCCCATCCTGTGAAATCCAAGAAGTCCTGCAGCCCGCCTTCATTCCTCCCCCGATCCTCCTCTGCAGTTCACACTGTCAGTGTTCCTGTTGGGGCGACTGAGTCCATGGTTCACACCCACACTCATCTCCTCGTGGTCATGTGGCCACACCCTCAGTGCTCTCTTCTGAAGATGCCTCCTTATTTTTTGCAATATGGGTAGGCTGAGAATTTTCCAAGTCTTTACATTCGAGTTCTTTTTCACTTAATAATTTCAACTTAAAATGATTAAATTACTCCCTTCTTATATTTTACTATAAGCTGTCAGGAGGAGCCAAGCCAATCCTTCAATACTTTGCTTAGAAATCTCCTCAGCTAATATCCAGTTTCATCACGTCTAAGTTCTACCTTCCACAGAACACTAGAACACTTGAACACAACTCAGTCAAGTTCTTTGCCACCTTATTACAAGGATTGCCTTTTCTTCCTTGTACAGCACCATGTTCTTCATTTCTGTCTCAGACGTCATCAGAATGGCCTTTACCATCCATCCCTATTTCTATCAACATTCTGAACACGATTATTTGTCTTTTTTAAGATGATGGAAACTTTCTCGACAGGTCTTCTCTTTCCATTCTGAGTCCTCCTCAGAATTGCCTTTATAAGTCCCTTTATGCCCTGGCCGGGTGGCTCAGGTGGTGGGAGTATTGTCCCAGGCACCAAAAGGTTGCAGGTTTGATTCTTGGTCGGGGAGTGTAAGTAAGGGAGGCCACCGGTAGATATTTCTCTGTCACATTGATGTTGCTCTCGCTCTCTTCCCCCCACCTCCTCTCTATTTAAAAAGAGTCAATAAACATACCCTCAGGTGAGGAAATAATTTTTGGCTACTTCCAGTATGTAGTTCAAAACTTTCAAGCCTCTACCCATCACCTGGATCCAAAGCTGCTTCTGCATTTTTTGGTGTTTGGTATAGCAGCACCCCAGTTCCTATTTGAGTCAGATCAGGCTACTCTAACAAAGCACCACAGGCTGGGTGGCTGATGAACAGTGGAAATTCATTTCTGACAGCTCCAGAGGATGGAAGCCTGAGATCAGGGTGCAGCATGGTCAGGTTCTGCTGAGAGCCCTCTTCTGGCTTTCAGACTGCTGGCTTCTCACTGTCTTCACATGGAAATAGAGTGAGCTTCCCTTCATGATTTAATCCTGTCCTAAAGATCCCATCTCCAAATACTATCACACTGAAATTCTGGAGTACGCTGTAGGTCTTCACATATGTTGAAGCTAGAGTTTCAACATATGAATTTGGGGTGAGGGGGAAAAGGCATTCAGCCCATAACAGATGGTTCATACATTAATTTTCATGTTGGAACATTACATGTATTAGATATGCAAGTTGAACAAAAACAACAAAGATCGTAACGGTCATTTATAGACACTGTCTACACACCAGGTCTGGGAAAGCACTCTGCAAACATGCCATTGAATCTTCTCAATAGCTTCATTATTCTTACTGTATACATGGGGAAATTGAGGTTTAGGGAGGTTAAGGAAATTCTGAAAGCTACTCAGCTGGCAGTGGCAGAATCTGGGTCCAACCATGACTCAGGGAGGCTTCAGGATCCGTGCTCTCAGCCTTGATGCGTTATTACCTGGACGTGACTTTTTTGCTCTGCGGGAGCATACTGGACACGTGGCTTTTCCCTGGCCACACCAGCTCCCCTTAGGAGGCCAGCTGTGCTTCCTGAGTGAGTCAGATCCAACAGCTCACGCAGGTGCGTTTTTACCTGGTTTACTAGGTTGCCTGGTGCATGGGCCTTGCCTTGGATTCTTGGTTGCATATAGCAGAACCCAGAAGCACCCCTTGGGAGATAAAGGGCCAATGACCAGAGCTGTCCCAGATGCCAGTGACAGGGTGGGATCTTCTTCCTCGCTTTGGGATAGTCCTATCTAGACAGGATGTCAGAACTGAGAGGCGAAAAAGTCACCTGGTCAGAACCCTCCTTTTACAGATGTTAACACTCAGACCGAGGTAGGCTATGGTTAGAGGCAGGTGCACCAGCTTTGCCACGTCTGCATCAAGAGTCCAAGGAACTCCCCAGACCTGACATCATACTGACGCACCCAAGATTACAGCCCCTTCCTGGCTCCAGCCTCGCCTTCTTCAGTCTCTTCCAGTAGCAGGGCTTCTTATCCTGGCCTGTCCTCCACAGGTTCAGGACTGTGTGTCAACCAAACAGGAAAGGAAATCAGAGCCTGGGACTTTCCCCCCCTGATGCTTATTTCCCAGCATCCCAGAAACTTCACTGAGTGGGTAAGCTGAAGATCTGTGTTTTTTGATGAGGGCTACTGCAGGACTGTAGTCAGCCACCAGGTGGCAGGCTCTGCATGCTTTTCTTTAGGAACGGTGGTCAATTCTCAGGGCTCTAATTGAAGAGTTCTTGGTGCAGGCCAAGAAAAGGGAAGGAGAATGGAAAGGGCTTTCCATTCTGTAGGTTCAGACCAGTTTGGAAGCTGTAGCAAACCTTTCAATATCAAGTCATTAGCACACAAATGTGTCATTGACCCAATGATTTCCCAGTGGAGCCTTTTCTAAGATTCCAGAGAGTGTTCGCAGGTGCCAAGTGGGAGTGGATGGGAGGGGGCAGAGATGAACATGGCAGGGCAGAAGGGCATTGTGACCACACCATGGCAGGCCCCCTGCAGGCTCAGATGCCTCGCCTGGTGCCTTGGCCAGCTCACACTGGGGCGTGGCATGATGCGAAGGCTTGGGGCTCCTGAGGGAGCACCTCTGTTCCTAAGCTGCTCCAGTGTCATCAGATGCCACAGCTTGGTTTCTGAACCCTCGTGTTGCAAATTACTTCAATCCTTTCTCTTGACCAACCAGCCTTTGACACTAAATTCATTTCTCATGTTGACATCTGTTCTGGAGAGAACATATCAGCCATCAGAATTAATTATCTTTCTTAATAAAAATTAATAAGCAATATTAATAATAATTAGACCTCCAGGGTTGCCAATCAGAGTGTTGTGAATTTAGTGCGATCGGCCGGCAGGCCCTGAGCATCTTTGGGGAAGGGACGACATCGGGTTTCTTTCAGACCTGAGGAGCAGAGGAGCAGCCCCTGTCCTGCACCGAGTCTGTGAGCAGCAGCCACGCTGGAGCGCAGGTGCAGAGAGCCAGCTGGACTTGCTCTATCGCTCCGGCAGCTCCTCAGTGGCACTGGAGCATTTATCTGCTCTTAGAATAACAGTGTCGGGGGACCTTGACCCATCTTACAGAAGATAGAGGGAATTCCAAGGAGGGGAGCTGGCTTGCCCAAGGGCCCGCTGCTTGAAAGAACTATAATGAAGATTTATTTAATGCACCCTTTCTGAATATCTAAACAGGGGGACTCTTGGAGGTAACCACTGGTGATCTGATGGGCGCCTGTGAAATCCAAGGTTCTGAGCTTCGGGGTTAAAGATCTCTTAGCAAGCGTATCCAGGGATCATCTTAAATTGGAATAGCCAGGAATGCCAAGGCCAGCATAGGCTCTACTTTTCAGACAAGGTGGGTACTGGAGCAGGAGCATGATTCTAACGGTTGGTTTCTGAAGGATGGGCGAGGACACCATGTCCAGGGCTAGTCCTTAGACCTAGTCCCTGGTGGGCACTCTCTCAGAGAGCTGGCAGTTTCCCTGCCTAGTAAGGGACACATGGACAAGCAATGAAGAGTGGGAATCCTTTGCTGATAAGGAGATGGGAGAAGGGCAAAGAAGCAGAGAGAGGACAATAAAAGAAAAAGGAGAAAGGGGCCGCAGGGTGGGGATGCAGATGGGTACAATGAGAAAGTGGAAGGAAGAATGGGAGAAGGAGGGGAGTGAAGGAGTGAAGCTGAGAGAGGACGGTGTGAGGGGTGGCGGGGAGCGGGGAGCGGGCAGGGAGGAAGGGACGTCATTCAACTTGGAGTCTGATGTTCTGGGGTTAGCTGTGGCTCTTCATGTTACTAACTAGACTTTAAAGCGTCACACACTCTTCCTGGGCCTCAGTTTTCTCATTAGTGAAACAAGGGGATTCATTTTCGGGTTTCTCAACCAAAATGGTGGGGCCGATAGCAGGGGGGTCTGGTTTCCAGGCCAGAGGCTGGCCTTTGAGGGGAGCACAGGATTGCTCTTCGCAAATCTTGGCCCCTCGGGAAAATCTGGCTGTGGACACACTGAAAGAGTGGAGGTCCCAAGCTGGGGAGGCTGCCGTTTGGCAGAATATAAAGAAAGCACATTTGTATGAAACAGTACAGAATATGAGCAGGAAAATGCCACCTCCCACTAAACAACAGAATGTACACGTGCCCCTGAAGGGCAGTCATTAATGTTAATAGAAATGGACGTGAGGAGTTGGGGGTTGGGGGGCAGATGCTGGCCGGCCTGTGTTCCAATCCCGTCTCAGCACCTACATACTGGGTGGCCCTGAGCAGGTAAATCAATCTCTTGGAGCCCAAGTGTTCTCACCTGTAAAGTGGGGACAATGAGGGTACATACTGGGCACATTTGTTCAGTGCCTGGCCCAGGGGGCCCTTGGTGAATGGCAGGGTATATTATTACTGTAAGAGAAGAAAGTCAGTGCAGTCTACTTGCAGAATTTAAGGACATCAACAACTAACCCTCCACCTGGGTGTTCACAGAGAATGTTTGAGATGCCACAATGACCTGGGACAGGGTTTCTGCTTTGTCCCACCTGGGTAGAGCTCTGTAAGCTCTTCCCAGTCATTCTGATAAAGCAGGTGGCAGGTAATTTCTTTGTCAGAGGGGAACCCTAGGCCTCCCCCTTTCCAATCTCTCCCTGGAACTCTTCTCACCTGCCTGTTTATAGCCTGTCCACCTGTAATTTTTGGTATCGAACTACTGTGTGGGAGGGAATTTGGGGTGCTGACCACCAGCAGTCCAGGCATCTCAACAAGCACTGTTCAGGACAAATGGTTATTTTTGCTGAGGGTTAGAGATTGGACCAGAGCATTGGCTGCCACCTCAGGTGACAGGGCTCCGGGGCCCACCTGAGAGCCACCTCCCAAGGGCTGTCCTTCCAGCAGCCATCAAAGGGCTTGGGTAGAGCTCCAGGAGCCGTTGGGAAAAGCTCCCATGGTGCTCTGACACGCACCTTTGAAACCAGGGTTCTGAATGCCACTTGACAGGCATAGACTATTTCTACCTTTTAGCCCTGGGGTGTGCTTACTGGGCCTTTCCTGACACCCCCGGTCATCACATGTGTGCATACACATGCACACACACACACTCTCCCTCTCTCTCTCTCTCTCTCTTCAGTCATTGTCTTTGGAACAAGAGCAAAAGTGTAGAGGGGACTTCCTATTTGTTGGGCAGGATATTTCCACCAGCAGGAGCTATGCTGGAGATTGGACCGAGGCAGGAGCTATGCTGGGAGATTGGACTGAGTTCTGAGCCTCACAACTGGGAGGGGAGCTTATTCTCATGTGGTGGACATGTGAGGGGCTCAGAGAGGAGCTGGAGCAATGACTGGGGCAAGCTCTGGCCTCTCGGTTGGCCGGGGTGAATATTTTTCAAACATGCTCTGTGGGCTCCTGGGGCTTCAGGGAGGGGGCCTGCATGGGGAAGGAGGCAGGTTTGCAGGGCTGCCAGCTCAAGTGCCCCAGAGCCTGTCAGAGACCCAGGGGAAGACGCAGGGAGGGCCTGGGTAGGACTCTGACGCCAGCTGCCTGTACTGCCTGGAGCAGTGCTGCTGTCTACTTACACAGCCTTTTATTTTTCGTTAATGGCCTATTTTTAGAGAAGTTTTAAAAAAATTGAGCAGACAGTACAGAGAGTGCTCACACAACCCCCCTCTCTCTTCTTATAGTTTCCCCCCATCATTACCATCTTGCACTGGTGTGGTATATTTGTTACATCTGATGAACTAATATTAATACATTATTATTAAGTGATAGCTAACACAGGGGCTCACTCTGTTGTATATTCTATGGGTTTTGAGAAATGCATATCACATATCCACCATGACAGTATCCCACAGCATAGTTTCATTGACTTAAAAATCCCCTGTGACCCTGACTGGCAGGACTCAGTTGATTGACCATTGTCCTGAAAAGGGAAAGGTTGCTGGTTCGATTCCTGACCAGGACACACACATGCCTGGGGTGCGTTTCCAGTCCTTGGTTAGGGGCCTGTAAGAGGCAACCAATTGATGTTTCTCTCACATGTTGATATTTTTCTCCCTCTCTTTCTCCCTCCTTTTTTCTATCTCTAAAAATAAATAAATAAAATCTTTTAAAAAATCCCCTGTGTTCCCCTCTTCACCCTTTCCACATTCTACCCACCCCTTGGTTGGGTTGTCATTGATCTTTTTACTGCCTCCATAGTTTTGCCTTTTCCAGAATATCATAGCTGGATCATATAGTGTGTAACCTTTGTAGACTGGCTTCACTTAGTAACATGCATTTAAACTTCCTCCATGTCTTTTTGGCTTGATAATTCACTTCCCTTTGACACTGAGTAATATTCTGTCATCTGCATGCACCACAGATTGTTTATCCTTTCACCCTTTGAAGGACGTCTTGGCCATTTCGAGTTTGGGTGATTCTGGATAAAGCTGCTGTAAACATCCACATGCAAGTTTTTGTGTGGACACAAGTTTCCAGCTCCTCGGGTGCCTCCTTGGGCCCTCCATGTCTGTGGCAGTTCCTCGGACTTCCCCTGCGTCTGATGACTTGGACAGCTCCGAGGAGTACTGCTCGGGTATCTCGTAGACTGTTCCTGCATTGGGACTTGCCTGCTGTGTTCCTCATGATCTGACCGGTGTTAGGGGTGTTTGAGGAGAAGGCCACAGAGGTAGAGAGTCATCCCCATCACATCATACCAAGCAGGATGTCCGACAGCACTCCCCCAACCCCTCTCCAGCAAGGGCTCAGAGCCTATTCGAACCCAGTCAGAGCATCGCTCCTGGTATTAGAGGCCGAGGCCACTCTCCTGCCCTGGCCTCTGTCACGACCGTCCGCCTGGGGGCTGGGGGTTGGCCGCGGAATGTGTCACTGTCTCTGCCGCCTGAGTAGTGTGGTTGGAAAGAGATAAGAATGTGGATGCGTGAGAAGGGACCTGCCTTCAAAAGGTGGTGGGCAGGGAGGTGGCGCCCCTGCTGGGTGGTGCCATTATTCAGGGAAACTGGTGTGGGCCGCAGTCCTCACGTGGGCTGCCTACCTCTGTCCTCAATCTGTGCTAGGACATTTTTTACCACAGCGCCCCTGGGTCCCCGGAGGGTGACTCACCTCTGCCCTAGCACCAACACCCCCTTCTCCCCTCTCCCCGCCCTCCACCCCCACCCGCTGACCTGCCGACCCCTTCTTCCTACTTGCGGGGGGCAGGGCCAGGGCTTGCGTGGTCAGCTGCTTCTCCTGTTGCCATGGCAGTGGGTCTGTGACTGTCAGAGCAAGGAGAGAACTGAGGGGTTGTGCTCATGCAGGCCTGAAAGGCACCAGCCTGAGTATTTACACATGATTTCACAGTGAAAGTAAACGATCCTCCCAGACCCTGCAGCCTATAAACACTTAGAGCAGAAGGAGTGGGTTGAGGGCAGGTAGGGGCCGTTGCTGCACCCGCTGGCCCTGTCAGCAGAGGTGTCTTCTCACCTGTTGTTGCAGGGAAGCTGGGGCCTTTCGTGCTGAGGTTCGGGCCTCTGCGGGAAAGGCTGCACGTGGCTGAGTGGATTCCCTGCTGGAGAGCTCACCTGTGGCCCAAGAAGGAGGGTTAGCCTGACTCTGATGACAGGGGAAATGCCCTTAATTTAGTTCTTAGGGGAGAAAACTAGCTCTAAGTTGGTATATGTGGCATATGTGGGAAAAAATAATCTGGACATAGCAATGACTATAATAATGGGCATCAAAATATTATTTTTGGATGGCAGGGTTACAGGTATTTATGCTTTGTGCTTTTAGGGGCTAAAGTTTTCCAAATTGAGCATGTATTACTTTCTGTAGTTAGGGAAAAAATGTTTAAAATGTGATCTGATGATTCTCCAGAACTCCCTTCTGGTTCTGTTTCCTCTTGTCCCGGGGGACGCCCCGCTTTGCGTGCATGCCGGTGTGCCCCACACAGGGTCACGGACAAGGCTTCAGCGGCAGCTCACCCGAGGGCTGGCGGCAGGCTCCAGAACACGAAGGCATGGGGTTCTTGGGCCACTGCCGCTAGGCTGTTTCTCACTTGCCTCCCTGTGTCCCCAGGACCCTGTCATGGGACAGTTTCTTATCACCTCCCGTTTTCTGAAGAGGCTTAAGGCTTTCTGGTTCACCCCACTCAGGGTATGTCTGCAGGCTGTAAAACTGCTCAGTGGCAGCACAGAATTGGCTCCTCAGAAACAGGGTGCCCCATTATCCCTGTTGCAGTCACCTGGTCCCTTGTATGTCAATGACATCCTGTGGGACAGAGGACCCACGGAGCTGACACCTTTGTGTCCCTCGTTACTAAAACGAGGGCTCGGTTCATGAGCTGTGGCTGAGAGCACATGGGCCTGGGAGTTGAAGCCGCCACTCTACTTCCCCTGGCAGCCCTATGGGGGCTGTGGCGGCCCCTCCCCAGCTTCCCTGATGATCCCCAGGCCCCAGGAGGAGGACCAGTGCTAAGGCAGCAACGGGCACGGCCAGCCACCCATACCTGCAGTCTGCTGGCTTCCTTGGCCCACCAGGTTTCGAATTCTTTCTGCAGCTTCACCTTGGCTTTGTCCATGAGCAGCTGCAAGTGCTCGATCTCTACCTTCAGGGCCTTCAGGCGTGTGAACATTGTTTTATACCTGCAGCGGAATCAGAGAAGAGTCTGCAGAGTCACCGGTGGGAGGGAGAGCTGGCCATGGACCGTCGGCTGCCCGCCTGTGCCTCAGTACTGTATTGGCAATAGGGACTCTAATGTTGCCCGCTGAGGCCAGTGTTTCCTTCCACCACAGAGAAACAGAGCCGGACGTTTTTGTCCAGTAGGCCCATGGGCCTCTGTGTGTGAGATGAACAACCGCCTCTAAGAGTGACGGCTACCTTTACGGAGCATCTATTAAGGGGTAGATGTTGTTCTAGGCACGGGACACATACACATTCATTTAATCATCTCCACAACCCCATGAAGAAAACACCGTTGTGTATCCTCTCCACTGTACAGCTTTGGAACCTTGAGCATGGAGAGGTTAAGTATTATAACTTGTTTCATGACACAGAGCTAATAGTGAGAGGAGCCAGGATGGGGACCCAGGCCATCTGGTGCTGGAACCACAGTCTTCACTGCCTCCCGGTCCGCTGGTTCACCTCCATGCTGAGGACCAAAAGTGACAATACACTTGTCTGTGCACGTGTGGGTGCAGGGCATGCTGCAAAGGGCCAGAAGTTATGCAACAGGGAGCACTGAGAAGGCCCTGAGGTTGGAAGTGAGGACCAAGGGGTCAGAATGGGGTGCAGTAAAGTCACAGAAGGGTGGATTGGAAAGGAACTGAGAAAAGTCAGTGGAGTGAGGGAGAAAGCAGACACCTGGGGAGTGAACCCAGGGCCTGGAGAGCAGCCGTGCAGGGGGGCGGTGCCAGCTCTCTGCAGGGAGGGTGCTGGCGGGAGGAAACGCAGCGCACGTTTACCAGGAGCGGCCTGCCCTCCAGCTGCGCAGGACCTTGTTCCCAAGTCTCAGGATGGCAGGGGTGTGTGTGTGTGCATGTCTGTGTGTGTGGGTGGGGGCAAGGGTGATGGGGTTTGCTCAGGGGGCGTGCCTAGGCGTGGCCTGTGTCACAATGACACTGTTAGCACCTTGAGGGCGCGGAGGTGATCTCTTTGGTTTCCTCCAAACCTCTCCATGGCATAGAGGAAAGAGCAAACATTTGTTGAAAGCACTCATGAATGAATGAACTAAGAAGCTTGACTGGAGTGTTGAGCAAGATTCTACGACCATGCTGTATATCAGTAATGGCAACATGTCTTTTCAGGCTTCAGGGCCCTCCCTCTGTAATTGAAATCACCTGGGGACTCAAAATGGGTACATAAGGGGATGATGTTCTCAGGATGCCTTACAGATTAAGACGGGAGGGAGGTGGGTGAAGCTACAGGTGGGAGGTAGACCTCCATGGTCATACTTATTGCCTCCCCTAGATGGCAGCAGTAGACAAGGCTGGTTGATTCTGCAGTGTCAGCCTGGGACCTTGAGCTGGGGAGGGTGCCAACAGCAAATGGCTCTCCCTTCCTGGTACTTCTGCTCCCTTTCCAACCTCACCTGACCTGGGTTCCCGCTCAGGCAGCAACTTCTCCAGCTGTTTTAGGGCCCAGCTGCTGGACCCACTTCCCAGGGAAGCTGCAGGCCTGGTCCGGGCATAGCCACTCTTCGGACTCTGGGCAGCTCCAGGTCTCCCTGGGAGCCCTCTAAGGTTGGGGGCAGGGTGGGCAAGGAGAAGAGAAAGGGCACCTTCTCTTTTCCTCCTCCAGTTGTGACCGCAGATTCTCTTCCAGCTGGTCTGGCACCAAAGGCATGGCCATATTTTCAGCAATACCTGGAGAAGAGAGATGGATGCTCATGGTTTACTTCAAGGGGGAAGAAAGGCAAAAGGAAAAGTGTGATATTTAGGGCAGATGACAGAGTCAAAGTGCATCCCTGGGTGAAAGGGGACCCTGTAAGCTCCTTCTGGGGCCTCGGGATGGGAGCCTACTTCAGCCTCCTCTTCTGGGTGGCAGCCCCTGCTCCAGTGAAAGCCTCTCCAAGGCTCCCCTGACTCTCCTGATTGGCTTTCCTCACGCCCAACATCTGTCACAGGAAGAGACTTCTTCCTCATATCACTACTAATCCTTTTGCTATTGAGTTCACTCATTTCCTCTGGTGTCCCCAGGGAAGATGCAAAATAGCATTTCCCCATTCTCTGGTACAGAGCCCTTTGCAAACCAAGAAGACATCATTAAACTGTCTCACGTCTTTCCTTGCACCAGCTGAGGGGCGGAATTCTGTAGACTTCTGGTTTTTACTTCTCTCTAAAGCAGTGGTCCTCAAGCCTGATTCATCCAGGCACTGCAACAAGAGCCAAGACCCATACTCAGATGCCCTGCCCGTAAGACAGGGTGGCAGGACTGTGGCGAGGCCTTGGGGAGGGCTGTGTCCCCACACATGGTGACCACTGCAGCTGGTTGCGGGGCTGCCTGCCCTAGCTAGTGTGCTTGTCTGGAGCCTGTTCTTTCCTGGCTGGGTAGGTGAAGTCTGCTTACCCTCCCAGGAGTCTCTGTGGGGCTGCACTGCATTTTTAGCCTCACAGAAGGCCCTGCTTTTACTCCAGTTTGCTATTACTCCATTGTGGGGCAGAACCCACTATGGGCCAGGTGCTTTTTGGACACGACCAGACTTAATCCTTCAAGTACCCACCTGAGGCATTATTGTTTCCACTTTACAGAAAAGGCAACGAAGGTCAAAGAAGCTAACTTGCCCAAGGCCACGTGGGTTGGTTTGATTGCAAGAGTCTTGGATTCAGAGATTCCTTCTATGACATTTCTGATACATGACCATTCACTTTCTGCCTAGATGTTTACTTCCAGTGGTGGGGAGCTCACTACTTCCTATGATAGCACATTTCATTGTGGGCAACTCTGTTTCCTCTTTGAGCTGAGACCTGTCATACTAACTTCTTTTCACCTCTATTTTGGAACTTTGGAACAGTATAACATGTCCTCCTTCTAATTTGATGGTTCTTTCAATACTTTAACAACATCAAAATACTACCTGTGTCTGGAGCTTTATTCTTAGGCTGACTCTGCCCTCATTGAAGGGCTCAGTGACAGCTAACTTTCTAACTGATCCTATGCAGAGCGCCTAACTTTGGACAAAATATGTCTGAGAGGGACAGGGTACAGAAGTGCTCTCCTAGCTAATGAAACTTTATGCTCTTTATTTCCATAGCAGGTGACTTACTAACAATGACCATTTATTGAGTGCCTTCTGTATGCCAGGTTCTTCCAAGTGCTCTACACATCTTATTGCTAATTCTCAAACAGCCAAGTAGGGAAGGCGTTATTACCTCGCTTCAGTTAGATTTGGAGGTTCAGAAACTGCTGTGAATAACCCAAGGTCACACAGCTAGTAAGTGGCAGAGCTGGTTCCAAAGAGCTAAATGTTTACAACAAGCAGCCTCGCCAGCACTGTTTCCCAGTAGCTTTGTCACTGTTTTGGCCATGACAGTTTGTCACTGCCCATTACTAAGCTTGAGGTCAATTGAAACACATTCATATTTTTAGGAGTGGTTGTCAAAACACATCCTATTTCAGTGTGAATGTCCTTTTGATCTCAAATGTCACATGTCCATTCACGGGGGGTTTAGCGTACTGAGAGGTCCTTATTCTGTCATGTGTCTATGTACCCCTTTGGCTGCCATTTCAGTCAGTATCTAATTCATTGATAAATATGTTAAGTGGATTAGGATTCTGTCCTTTATCTTCCAGGTACCTGTTACTTTCTCTCCCTGTGTCAAGTGACAACTGTCACTTGTAAAGTGACCAAGCAAGCATTTGACTCCACCATTGAAACACAGGAGATGTTTCTTAAACTTCCCAACTGAAGACCACACTGCCACCCATGCTGGTGCATTGTATTGGCCCGAATGAGCCCGACTCCCTGTCCATGTGGCCACATGCCCCAAGCATAGCCCCTCCAAGTCCGGGACTGGTCCTTCTGCTCTTTGAATTTCCCCTACTTTGCTCACACTTCACGGACAGGGCACACTCAGTGCTGTCTGTATTCACTGGCCCTTGTCCTCTGAAAAATGCCAGACATGAGAAAATGAAGAAAATATCTTAATAGCAAACTGATAATGCTAGGACTTGAAATGGAGAGAATATTTCCTCTCTTAACAGTTTCAGAAATGGGCAAATGTATCTTCCAGCCTCTTAAAAAGAAAAGCTGTGAACTGCTTTCTTTCTTTTCACACTTTTGGGCACCACACCAAGATGACCTCTGAGAAATCAGCGAAGTCCTTGCTCTGTGGTGACTGGCTGGGCGTCCCGCAGCCACACAATGCATGACAGGACACTGGAGGCCAGGCTCTTGGGGATGCAAAGGGGAGTCTCATCTGGCGCCCCCTCTAGGCCATCTCCAGGTGCCCTGAGAATGGCAGAGGGCAGCACAGAGGCCAAGATGGGCTGGCTGCCCCAGCACGAGTGCAAAGCCCTGTGCAGGAGAGGGGGTCTCGCCTCGCCCCAGGGCTGGCTGTCTTTTCCTGGAGCATCTTGCAGGTTCCCCTGTCAGATCAGGGTTGTAGGTGCCCTGGAAGCCTGAGGGTGCCCAGGAGTCTAGGGCAAGCAGAGCATTCTGAAGGCAGCTGGAGAGGAATGAGAGATGATGTTGGCTGCCGTGTGTGGGGCATGCCCTTTGTCCCACTCACGGTGCCACCTCAATCATTCTTGTCACTCTAGCTGGCAGATATTATCACCTCCATCTTCCAGAGAAGGAGGCCAGGGCTAAGGGTGACCAGGTGGCTTGCTCAATGCCATAAAGCTACCAAATAGCAGAACCTGGCTTTGAATCCAGGACTAGCCATTCATTCACTTATATAACAAATGTTTAGGAGTGTTGACATGGGCCAACTCTTGTGCCAGGGGCAGGTCTGCTGTGGAAGGTGGATATTAAACTATCAAAAAACTGGGAATGCCAGGGGTTGAAAGCTGCTGTGAGCAAAGAGAAAACTGGATACAGGCTGGAGGGCAGCCACATTAGGCAAAAGTCAGGGGGCCTCTCTGAGGAGGGGACATTTGAGCAGAGCCCTGAATGAAGAGAGAGAACAGCATGCAGAATTCAGGGGCAAGAGTAGAGCAGCAAGTGCAAAGGGCCTGAGGTGCGTGTGTCGGTGCATCTGGAGAGCAGTGGGAAGGCCAGGAATGTCTGGAGTGTGCGCCGTTCTACCTGGATGATTTCGGGGCATGAGAGATTGCTAAAACTCCTCTTCCCGCTTCTCCATTCTTCCCTGATCCCTCACACAGGACCTCATAGGTCATGGTAAGGACTTTGGCTTTGAGAGAGACCAAAGGCTGGAGGGTTTTGAGTAATCACTTAATCTATTCCTTTGGTAGCTAAGCCAAGTGGCGTTTTTTGCTGAACAAGACAAAGCTACTTCAAACTGAAGAATAGTTAATGTGAGGTGGCGCCAGGAGGCCGTAGGCCCATCAAAAGGATCTAGGAGAGAAAGCTGGGGCATGGAACACTGGACAACCAGAATGAGGGCACAGCATACTCCCAAGACACAAGCTGTCCGCCTTGTCATGACAACCAAAGGGGCCTCTTGCCGAAATTGCTGTTTGCTTAGTGAAATGCACTGTAACCCCACCAGGAGACAGCCCCTGGCTGCTTCTGAAGCTTTCTGATGCTTGGCTAACCCAGCCTTTCCAAAGAGAAATAGGGGCTGGGAACTCAAAGGAAAGTGAATAAAAGGACTGAGCAAGAACAAAAGAGGAGGGAGTAACTAAAGGGCATTTGGGCTTTGTAGGTATCTGTGCCCACTGGGACTGCCGCCAGAGACAGAACCTCCAGTCACCTGACAGGAGCACATGGAGCCCTCCTTTCAAGCATGGGGTTCTGGCTGGGACATGGGCACAAGAGATCACAGCCCTGAGTGGCCTATGAGGTCACACTGTGAATTTGTATGGGCAGTCGGCTCCAAAGCAACACAAAAGCAAGAAGGAAGGGTTTTATGCCAGTGGCCGTGGATCTGAATGTCACACTCAGAGGAAGACCTGAGCTGTCAAATAGTAGCTGAAACAGGGCACACACAGTCCCAGGTTGGCTCTGCCTCTACAATGTCAGGTCTTTAAGAACTAGCCACGCAAGGAAGAAGGGGCCATTGCCAAGAAGGCCAGCCTCCTGTGTGCTCCCTCCTACCTGGCATGATCTCAGAGGCGCTGAAGAGATCACTAAAACTCCTCTTCACACGCACACAGACCCCACACCCCAAAACTCTCCCATGCAGTTGTTTAATGCCTGAAATGTGCAGAAGCGCCTTTCTTTGGTTCAGTGTCTCTCAGTTGGGGGTGCCCATGAGACTCCTTTACGGAGCTTGCAAAAGCACAGGCAGCTGAGTCCTACTCCAGACCTACTGAGTTAGAATTTGTAGGTTCCCTGGTGAATTCTTCTTCTTCTTCTTTTCTTAAAAAGCAGAGTATTTATAGCCATAAGCATTTATTTGGTAAACACTATAGCAGCTAAATAAGCAAAAACCCAAGACAAGCAAAGAAGAATTGACAGATACATTAGCAAATACATTAGCATTGTATTTGTCACATAATTTAAATTAAATAATCAATAATTGTATATAGGAAAAGAATGATATTATTGATAAGGTTGATTTAAGTGCCATCAGTGGAAATCTTCTACAAAGACAATATATACTCTCATTCAGTCAATAAAAACCTAAAATAAATTGTCATGTGAAAGACTCGATAATTTTAAAAATCAAGATGAACTATATAGGAATTGAATTATCAGATTATATTATTCTGAAAGGAAATACTAATTGATAAAGTTTAAGCAACAAAAAAAGTTATTAATAAATGTGAAATAACAAAATGGTTAATTAGCCCTGTTTCAATGCAAGTACTTCATGAGGAGACAGCAAGAATGTGGGAGCTGCCAAGGGTTAGGTAGGATAGTGTATGAGCTAACGTGTCCCTTTGTGCCCCGTCTACCTGCCAGACCTTTGGGAGCCACTGTGGAGAAAAGGAGCCTCCGGGTTTGCAGCAAGGAAAGTGCACTCTCTGTAGGACTGGAGATGCCTACACTGGCCCTTGTCGGTGGTGGATAAAATCTGAATAATGATATCCGCCATACGGCTGCTCCATGGATCAGGGACTTCATGTGTCTTATCTTATATAATTATCACAGCCTTCCACTACAGATGAGTTCTGACAGGAGAAGTAATCTGCCCAGGATCACTTCACTGGTGGGTGGAGCTGAAGTCTGGAGCTGGCTCTGACTGACTTCAAAGCCTGTGCTTTTTCCTCCATAAATGAATCCAATAATGAAGGAAGCCACGGGGCAGATCATTGAAGTTGGTCTTGACTTGTCCTTGGTATTTGAAGTTGATGCTCTTTTCCTCCAATGCCTTTCAGATCTGAGGCTGGGGCTGACAGGAAGCCTCAGTTTCTTCCTGAGTGGTGGCCTGTGAAGGCTGTCCTTTACTAACAGTACCACAGCCTGCACCCTGACCCTCCTGGCATTCGCCTGCGGGAGCCTGCTCCTCTCCAAGTTCAGACCCCAGAACTCTCAGAGCCAGCCTGCTGCACCCACCTCCTTGACTGTGTGCAAGGAGTCTGAAGGAAGGCAACATTGACATTTCAACCAGACACCAGAGCCGAATGTGGGTTGCCATAGAGCAAAGGCCGCAGAGCTCAAAATGGCAGTCTTCTGGCCAGCACTGCGTGGGAGGAGGCCATGAGTTATGTGGCTCTTCTGTAGCAGACAGACATCAGAGCCAGGGCAGCCCTCCAGCTGGTCGCCTCAGCTCTCCAGTGAATGATTCATTTGCTGAACACCCTCTCTGGGCCTCCTTGGGGCTAAACTGTCTCACAGAACTGTAGATCACTCAGCCTCACCTTGTTTGAGAAGTCAAAGTGTCTATTCTTGCAGAGATTAATGGTGCCCGTGGCTCAATGACCACGATGGTCAGCAGCTCAGAGGCAGAGTCTGGCTTCCCAATCAGACCATTTCCTGTTTAATGGCTCAAATTTATTGTCAGCTGAAGTAATCACATGCTAACGGGTGCTCTGTGCCACCATCCATCTTGGTGTTGATTCTGTGAAACAACATAGCTGCCCATGGCCTGCTCAGACTGAAGTGTGTGATGAACGACACCCTGCAGGCACATGGCTGTGACTGATAGTGGCACACTCACAGCCACGGCCACAAGCTCCACACTCGCTGCCTCTGTCTTCCTCTCGGGGAGAATGGAGCACTCTCTACAGGGGACACGGCCCTGCTTTAGTGCCATCGCAATCGTTTGGAATGCCAGTTCAGAGAAAAAGACAGGCCCAGACATCCCCTAATAGAAGGCCGCCCGCCATCTCTTCCTGCCTGAGTTACCTCCCCTGCTTCTACTCTAGGTCTCGCTGCCTGAGATTGTGCCCCTGGGATGGCAGCGCCTCTCCTTCAGCCTTTACTCTTTCCCTTTGCCCTTCTGCTCCTTGGGGAGGACGCGGACCTTACAGAGGGTCAGTTTGCACCAGGGTCAGTGAACTCGCAGGCCATATGAGGGAGGTCCTGGGGCACATAGCGTACCCAGGGAAGCCATTTCTAGTCTTGTTACTTGCTTCAGCTCACACAGGTTCCCTTCCATGGCCACCTCTGTTCTCACTCTCTCCTGTCTCATCACAGTCCTTTCTGCTTTAACCCCAGATCTATCTTTTGGCTTCTAGTCAGCATTTCTCTGGTGGCAGCCACTCAGAGCCTGCTTGGTGACATTCTTTCAGAAGGTCCTGGTGCCTCTCCCTCCCACCTCAGCCTTCAGAGGCAGGTCTGTGCTGAGGCTGACCCTGCCTGCTCTCCAGCCCAGTGGGACTTCCTCATGCCTCAGTTGGAAGTGTGCTCACATCTGAACTCAGAGTCCAAGTCCCTTGGCAATTCTACCCCTGTCACTTCAGCCTCACTGACCCGTGGTGACCACATGCCCCAGTCTCAGTGGCTATTTAGAGAGACATTAGCAGGAACCTTGGCATCCCTAAAACCCGGTCACATCTTTGTCACACGGGACCCAGCCAGTCGGAGTGTTCTCAGGACACACCGGACTTTTCAGGGAGGACAGTTTCTCTCATGCCTGCAAGAGTGAGCTGGGCTCTTCCTCTGAGAAATGCCTCTGATGATGATGGTCAGTGGGGTTTGGGTGATTGTCTTATAAGAGAAACTATCAAGAACTGTGTTGAGGACGCTTCATAAAACTGTCTCCTTCCACTTTTGGAAAATGTATCTGCTACTAGCCAATTTATAAGTCAATATGTTCATTTGGCAAAAATGAACACATACAGTCAAAAGTTCTGAGACAGACCTCACAGTAGAATTGGCACATTTTCAAAGTAAGATGGCAAGAGGTGGTTAGACAACCAAAATGCCCACATCAATGTTAGAAAGGCCTGAAAGGAATTTGTGAAGAGAATTTCTTTAAAGAGAACTAGTACTTGCCTTAAGCCTGCCTTATCTTCTTCATTGGGGCAATGGGTGTGGAAGTCCTTCTCCCTCTCTCAAAAGTAGTCACGGGGCTCTGGGCTGGCTTGAAGGAGACCACTCACAAAGCTTCGTAAGAGTTTTCAGACAGAATAGTGAGAAGCTAGGAAAATTTTTTGGCAAGTGGGATAGGGAAACTAAGACAGCTGAACACAGACAGCTGAACATCCTGAGCAATTTACAGCCAGGTACAGATGGCATGGGGCAAAACTGGGAAAAACAAGGACTTCACCCCCAGGGTAACCTTTTCTCCCTGGAGATAACATCTAGGCCTCAGGTGAGTTTCAGCTCCAGGCCCAGAAAAGCAGCAAAACCAGGTGGGGAAGCCAGAACCAACTCCAATGACTAACGACCCCCTGCTCTCACTGACCTATCGGTGGA
Source organism: Pteronotus mesoamericanus (assembly GCF_021234165.1). Taxonomy (NCBI): domain Eukaryota; kingdom Metazoa; phylum Chordata; class Mammalia; order Chiroptera; family Mormoopidae; genus Pteronotus; species Pteronotus mesoamericanus. Next base: position 9,283,851 of record NW_026555085.1, read on the forward strand.
GACCATGACCCTGAAAGGGCCCACCTGGAGACCCGATGAATATTCTGCTGAGACCCTCCCCTGAGACCTCCCCTAAGATTCCCGCCTGTAAGAGAGAGAGAGATAAAAGCCTCAAGACAAAGGACCCAGGGTTTGTACTCTCCCTCAGGGGAGCAGTCGATTCCATTCCCTTCTTCCCCCACTTCTTTCCCCACAGGCATGTGTCTTCTAAACTCTAAGGCAATGGGCAGCTGGCAGCTTGTCCCAGGATGATCCCCTGAAAATGTCCCCCAAACCCCCTTTGCTCTGACTTCCCCATGAGCTAAGGCAGCCCAGCCTAGGCTCTCCTGTTGCTTCTTCTGTGCTAAGCTCTTCCTTGTCTTACTGTCAATAGCTTTAATAAATGGATTCTCATAGTCAAAAAAAGAGTCCTCAGGAGTGTGAATGTGTTTGTGTTCATGCACGCCTGTGCAGCAGACTGATGTCTGCTTCCCATTTGGGAGCTCTAGTGGGCAGGGCATGGGCTGATGACATGCTAGAAGCAAGAGCAGAGAGCTGCTGCTGTGTTCCTGTGAGCCCAACATGGGCTACAGGTGCCAGGCATGGAAGAGAGAGTACGGTCACCTTAGTGTGCTGATAAATGTTTAACAACCAGCTCTCTGAAAACAAACAAACAAACAACACCCTGATTTGTAGTGCTTGCCAATTTTGTGGTGTACATACTCCCATTATGGCCAATTTTATTTTAATTAATTTATTAGTTTTAAATGATTTTATTTATTTTTAGAGAGGGGGAAGGTAGGGAGAAGATGGAGAGGAAACACTGATGCGAAAAATATTGATCAGTTGCTTCTTGTATGTGCCCCGATCAGGGACCAAACCTGCAACCCAGGCTTGTGCCCTCAACTGGGGATCAAGCCAGTGACTTTCACTTTGTGGGATGCCACCCAGCCAACTGAGCTACACCAGTCAGGGTGTCATGACCAATTTTAAGCTCTCAACATGAAATTTCTGCATTGGGTCCTGCGAAGAGATACACACAGAAGTCCTCATGAGCCAGTGTGAGATGGCTCCCACTCACTTAGACTCTCTAACACACAACTTAAGATTTAGAGCCTTTTTAATAGAGCCACCTAGACAGCAATGGGATCTTAGTAGAAAAAGCCTGGCAGTGGACCACAGGGGCCTGAGGGCTGTGCATTGGACCTATTACATTTGCTTCTCCAGATCCATCCTCCACCCTCTTCTACTCTTCTGCTACCTGTCCCAGGAGGCTGGCTGGTAGAACACTGCACTTCATTACCCCTTGCCTCTGGCTGGGCTCAGCCAATGGGGAACATGGGCAAATGACTGGAGGCTGGGAGCAGAAAGAGTCTGAAGTAGTTCTTTCTCTGGACATCTCTGCAGGTACCATGAGCTGGATGCATTGCTTGACTGAAGATAACAGCTCCTTTCATAGGGCTAGAGCCTTTCTGTGTTCAGGTCCTGGTACCTGCTCACTTCTCTTGCTCCTTGAAGGCCTAGGGGCAGTGATGCTTCCTGTCTTGCTGCTGTTACTACGTCTAGGCTCTGGTGGTCTCCCTTCCAATTTCCCTGCACTGCTTACACCTTTGGTCATAGGCCTTTATCTAACTCTGTTCATAACACTTAATTTGAGTACTGTCATCTGCTTCCTGTTTGGACCGTCAATCACACAAGTTCAAAAATGAAGATTAATCAGATTCAAATTGGGGTTTGCTTTTTACTACTTCTATTATCACAATGATTCCATTGACACAGTAATTTTATTTGGCCTGTGAACCCATGGAATCAAATCATTTTTAGAGTTCTGGAAATTATTATAAACCACTTCAAAGACAACAAAGTTCAGATAATTGTATAAATAACCTGCATATACCACCTCTGTATTTTGAAAAATCTAAATAGTTAGCTATATAGTTGCTTCAGTTTTTGTTTTTAAATTTGAACATCACAGAGCTGGAAGAAAGCTTCCTTAGTGCCCTCCCCAGCCCCTAAGACAACCCACCCCACTTTTATATGCCCACCCTATGTCTTTAATACTTTATACATGACTTAGCTAGTTCTTGTCCTAAGAGGAGGTAGCATAGGTGTTCTCTTTGTATATATTTGTTGGACAGTGTACTTGGATATATATATTTTGTGTTTCTTTCTCAATAAAATGTACAAAGCTCCCACTCCTTTCTCCCCAATAAATACTGGTCTGACCAAAAAGTTCATTTAAAAAAATTTAATATATTTATTTTTAAGATATGGGAAGGGAGGGAGAAAGAGAGAAAGAGAAAAATGAATGTGTGGTTGCCTCTTGCGTGCTCCCTACTGGGGACCTGTCCCCCAACCCAGGCATGTGCCCTTACTGGAATCGAACCAGTGACCCTTTGATTCTCAGGCCAGCGTTAAAATGTTCATTTGTTTCCCTCATATGGTGGCTCTAGTGGAGTTTAGTTGTCTTTAACTTCAATTGAAACAATTTTGTTAGATTGTATTGTCATATCAGCATGCATTTTTAAAAAACATCAAAATTGGTGAATTTTTGTGTAGCCATTTTCATAGTGAAGATGGAAGAAAATACACAACATTTTTGGCATGTTATGCTTTATTATTTCAAGAAAGGAAAAATGCAACTGAAATGCAAAATAAGATTTGTGTAGTGTATAGAGAAGGTATTGTGACTGATCGAATGTATCAAAAGTGGTTTGCCAAGTTTTGTGCTTCTCACTGGACAATGCTCCATGGTTGAGTAGACCAGTTATGTAGATAGCTATCAAATTGAGACATTAATTGAGAATGATCAATGTTATACCATGCAGGAGATAGCAAACATACTCAAAATATCTAACTCAATAAAGTTATTGGTGAAAATGAAAAATCTTTTATTTTATGGAAAAACTAAATGGACTTTTTGGTCAAGCCAATAGTATTGAACATTTTGGGATTTACATAAATGGTATTATTACATAGATATTCTTTAACAACTTTCTTCCAATCACCATTGTATTTTTGAGATTTATTCACATTGCTACATGGAGATCTAGTTTATTCATTTTAAATTCTCTATAGTATTCTATTGTATGAATATATCATAACTATAGCTCATCTATCCACCTTCCTGCTGGGGGATCTTTGGCTTGTCTCTTGTTTTTGTTTGTATGACTGTTTGCTGTGGTGAGAACAAGACTGCGATGAGCATCTCAGGTACGTGTCTGGCCCCTCCTTGGTGTATGTTCCTTGGCATAGGCCTTCAGGGGTGTGGGGCTCGAATATATTCATACCTATGGCATTGTTCATAGATTTTAACTATACAGTTTGCTCTTCTCTGTTTCTCTTTTCCTTTGTCTTTCTTTTTTTCTGAATGGAAGCTTCTCTGTTCTGTTCTCTGGGTGTCCCCTGCCCATAGCTCTGCCCTGATAGACTTGGTATGTCTATCTTGTGTGGGCCCCTGTTCCCTTACAACAGCTCCCTTTGAAAATACAACACAAGTATTTTCAAAATAGCCCTTAAACCTTTTTGTTGGTTGCTTAGAAGATGGCACTTATTGTTTGTGTCTGAGCACACAGGACACTGGTTTCATGTTGTTGGCCACCCAAACTTATCAACTTCTTTGAAGAAATGGCAAGGTCTTACCCTGCTCATTATATGCACAACAGAATCAGTCCTAGGAACCACAGGGACCTTTCCTGGGCTGAGATTTGCTGAACACAAAGGGTGATTTCTACTCCTAGACTAAATTCTACTAGAATTTTGTTTTCTATGCTTGTTATGGGCTGAGTGTTTGTATGCTCCCCCCGAAACCACATGTTGAAATTTTATCCCCAATGTGACAGTATTTAGAGGTGGGTCTCGAGGAGGTAACTAGGTCATGAGGGTGGGATTAGTACCATTATAAGAAGAGGCCAGAGAGCTAGCTCACTCCTTTCCTGCCATGTGAAGACAGTAAAAAGCCAGCAGTCTACAGTCCAGAAGAGGGCTCTCAGCAGAACCCGACCTTGCTGACACCTTGATCTCAGGTCCAGCCTCTGGAGCCGTGAGAAATGAACTTCTGTTTATTGGCCATCTAGTCTATGGTAATTTGTTAGAGGAGCCCCAACAGACTAAGACATTGGTCAAATGCCTAATTCATTCAAAGGAGCAGACATGGTTTTTGCACATTTGGAAGATGAAAAAAAAAGGCTCTGGCAACTGGTAGCAGGATGATCAGTGATCATGTGCTCAAAGCGACAGACAGCCCTTCCTGGGGCTTGACTGCATTTGTGCACTGAAGTGTGATTAACAGTGCCTGTGAGCAAATATGGGTAGAGAGATGAGGGAACTGTGGGACGGGGGTGACCTCCACCAGTTATGCCAATTGGTGCTGGGGGCCCAGAGCCATGGCAGGCTCTGTAACCCAGCGCTGTGACTGCTGCCTGGACATTTGGTTCATTTAGTTCCTGGCACTCAGAGTCCAAGACCATGACAATTCACTGAGCCTTCTACTCTATGCTCACCTCCATCACATGGGCACCGTACTTGACACTCAGACCAGCTCATTAGAGCAGATGTTCTGGCATGAACAAGGAAACAGAAATTCAGGAAGATTAATGGACCAAGGTCACAGGGCTAGCAAGTGGTAGAATAACAAATTCAAGCAAGGGTTTCCTGAGGTCCAAGGTGAGGGCTCTCTAACTAAACCACAGTTGCTGTTCAAGACTGGTACCAGTGCCAATGCCCACAGCCTCCGTCTGTTGTCCAGGTTGGCTGGAGAGGGAGTGTGGAACTATTCAAAGGGTTGGGAGCCTCGGTGATTGGGAGCTGGGCAGGGGAATGGCATGGGGACTCCTTCTCACTCCGAGCTTTCATCTTAAGCCTAGAAACTGGGCGAAGGACCTTGTGTCACTGAAGCTGGTACTATATTCACAGGGAACAGTGGATTAGAATAGATTTAGGTGGTGAGATTTTATCACTGGCTATATGAGCCATCTGAATTATTTTGGAACCAGCTGAAATACCACCTCACCCTTGGGGGCAGCTGCTTTCTTTACAATCTGCCTTGCTGCAAGGGGTCAGCATTTTGACCATTTACTTCTGAGAAAAATGAAAACATAGCTAACCCACCCAAGCCCTCCATGTCTCCTCACTAAGATTGCATGTGTTTCTTGCCATGTCCTAAGGAAGTCTGCGTTCACAAAGAGGTAAAATCACAATCCTCAAGGCCTGGGGGCTGTTAGATTCATTTATTCACTCAACAAGCCATCAGCACATGCCGGCTGAGTGTTAGAGACTGTGGCGGGCACAGGATATCATTTGGTCCAACCACCCCATTTTACAGATGTTGGAACCTGGCCACGGGGTCCCTCAGCTGGTGCCTGGTGCATTTTTAAGGAAAAAAATTGGTCCCTGAGATATCACTGATTTATCCAGCAGACATTTACAGAGGACCTACTGTGTGTCAACCATTGTGTTCCGTGCTGGGGAAGTCACTCCATGCAGCGGAGGAGACATGTAAGAGACCAGCAGGTACTGTACAATGTGCTAAGTTTCATCACAGAGGAATGTGCAGAATTCTGCATGAGCCCAGAGGAAGGACAGCTCTAGGAAAGGAAGTTTGGACTGCCTGCGTTTGGAAATGTCTTAAACCCCAGGGTCTGAGGGAGGAAGACGTGTTAAACGCTCCAGAACTCTTTCTTTAAACAGAAACTTAATAGCAAAAAGAGGAATAGAAGTTGCTTTGGTTGAATCAGGGCCGGTGAAAATCCTGAGGTCCTGCCACTTACACAGTGACTCCCCCCATCCTCACCTCCGGTCCTACGAGCCCAATTTGAAAACCACATGCTAGACGATGCCGGGGGTCCCCTCCAGTTCTGTCTCAATCAGTGGTTCCTGTCCACGCCTGGGAATTCCTGGTTTCACACACTGTCTGGGTTGTACCAGGTGTTCAGTGAATCTGGTGAATCAATGGATGAGTGTCTGGCCTTTTGCTTTCTCTCAAATTTGTTGTTTCCAGGTGCAGAATTCCAAAGAGCATTTCAAGGCTCAATCTTAAGCAATTTTACACCAAATGGGATAAAGTGACGACAGCAGAGGTATCTATTTGGAGACCAGCAGGGATGCCACAAGAGGTCACTGCAGGAATTCTATTTGGGAGAAAGGAGCTGCTCGGAGTGGAGCTGGAGATGCTGGAACAATGGAATAAATTATGGAGCCCTCAACTTCGGTGCCTCCCACACCCCTTAAGGCCCCTGCAGTGGGCTGGAGCTATCACTGCTTGGTTTCAGGGGTTAGGTGGAGTGCACCACCGGTGGCACTGCAGCCATAGTGGACTGTTCTTGGGGGCTGCTTTGCTCCTGGGTAGTGTGGGGGAGGGGGAGGGGATTGGAGGGCTATTCAGTAGGCTAATGTTTGGGGGGGGTATCTCAGATGCCCTTTGGAAACTGCCAATACCTTTTGCAGACTTTTATTGTCATTTATTAATAATTATTATTATTGCTATCTTCTGTAACTATATAAATAACATGCCTAGAAGTAGAGGCAACAGAATATTCCAGTAGGTTATGTTTTTGCAGAAGTTGGGTCGAGAAATAAATGTGGAGAAAGTTGTGGTGTCATCCAACATGGACTGAACTTCTCAAGGGCAGAGATCCCCCACTTCCATCTACCACAGAACAAAAAAATTGACTGAACAGCTATCCCCAGGGGCAAGGCCAGGTAGGCATGGCGTGTCATCAGGGTGGGACGCCCCGGGCAGGCTCGGACCTCTCTTGTCCGCAGCCAGGAATCCTTGAGGCCCTCACTGGCTTGGGCTGGGAGTGTGTGTACCCAGAGAAACAGGCCAGCGCAGGGGCGCGGTGACGGCTGGGGTGGGGGCTGTGCAGGCGGGACAGATGAGTTAGTCGGCTAGCAAATGCTGGGGAGCGCAGTGAATGCTCGGGGCTTTCTTTTTCTAAAAGGCCTCTTTGACGGAGAATTCCTTGTTCACAAATGCTCCATGGCTCAACTGCCTCTAAGGTAAAAGGCTCAGATCCAAGGTTCTCAATGAACTGGCCAACCCATCCTTTTAGCCTTTTCCTCAACTACTTCAAATCTATTCCCTTTAGGTGTCATCCTCCCCCTCAAACCTCCCCCTCCATACACACAAACACACCACACACACCACAGACAAACACGCCACATGTGCCACGCTCATGTGGCATGCATGACACACGTGTGCTGCATGCGTGACACACTGCACTATACACACATCGCACACCACACCCACCCCATACACACTATATATGCATGCCACACACTACATACACCAGCACCACATACACGTCACACAAACACCACACGAGGCACACATGCCACACACACCACACACATACCAAACATACACCAGGCATGCTACACACATGCTACACACATCACATACACCCTGCACACGTGCCACATGCACTACACACACTGCACATCACCCACACACCACAAACATGCACACCACATACACCACACATACAACACACACATATCACATATGTACACCACACAGACACGCACCCCATACCACAGTCCACACACATACTCTCCACTTAGGTTATGAACCCTGCCCACCCTCTAAGGCACAGCCCAGGTCGCGGTCTTAGTGACATGCCCGAGGGGCCAAGCCCTCTGGTAAGTTCCCAAAGCTCTGAGGGCCAGCTCCTCTCACCTGACACATTTCATACACTATTTTGTAGTGCCATGTGTCTTTTAAACTTTAATTACAGGTATTGGGTAGAATTTTGGTTGGGAGCTGAATGAGAGCCAGTCAGTCCCTGATCAAATATTGCTCAGAAGAGACACTTGAGGGGTGTAGCCTATGTTCTTGGGACCGGCTTCTCCTGGTTTTATTCCTGCTCTCTGCAGCCATCAGAAAGCAGAGTACCTGGAGCATATTATCTCGGCCGCTCACATAAACACTTTCAATGAGTTATGATTTAATGTCAGGCCTCTCACTTTTATAGGGGGTCGATATAAGACTCATCTGGTTCAACAACATTTTGGTTTATTTTGTAAAACTGCAGTTGAAGACATCGTTCATGATGTCACTCAATGTCCTTTATACAAGGGTTCTCATGATAAATTCTGGTTTGTGTTTGGTTCCAGGAAGAAATTCTATTTTTTGCAGATGAATTAGCTAGCATGCTTCTTGTTGCCAGAAAAGAAAACTGTAACTCAGGGTACTTCTCTTTCTGCTTAGTGGCTAGATAAGAGAAAGTCAAATTTATCACTGGTGTGCTGTAATCTGCTCATCTATGGGGTCCAAAAGCACTTACTCCTATTTCTTTTAATTGACTTATTTTATATTATGTTCAAATTTCTCAGTATACTTTTGCAAGATGTGTGAGTTTGGAAGTCAGCTGAGAAGCACTGATTGGGCCTATTTATTGCCCATGCTGCCTGCTAGGGGTACAAAGATTCATTTGACTGCACCCAGCCTTCTAAGAGCTCACATTTTAGTGTGGAGAATAGCTCTGGAAATAAATAATTACAAAACAAGGCTGGTGCTCTAACAGAGGTGCGTGGGGCTGGAGGACAAAGCAGACTTGAGGACAAGGGACGAGGGAAGGAGTCATGGAGATGGTCAAGGTTGAACTGGTTTGGGGACAGCAGTGGAAAGAGGACACTGAATGGCACAATACAGATGTATCTAAATCTGAAATTACTTATCTTTTTGTGCACGCGGCTCCTCATGCTGGGTAGAGTGGAAACCCTTGGAGGGCAGGCATCAAACCTCTTTGTCTTTGTGGACCCCGCGATGCCTGCCTGATGCAGGGCTAAGGGCAGGGCAGTGTGGGGGTGGGAGCATGGGATCTGGAGCCAAGCTGTCTGTGTCTGCATTCTTAACGGAGCAACGTTAGGCAGATTCATGTAACCCCTTTGGGCTTTAACTGTAAACTGAGGATAATAGTACTATCTACTTATGGGGATTTTAGGAACATTACAAAAGAAAATATAAGTAAAGAGCTTAGGATCATGCCTGGCATGTGGTAAAGTACTCAGGAAACATTTGCTGATTGCATTATTGACAGTACTATGCAATTGAGGGTAACTAGGGCAATAAAGTGGGAAAAACACACTGAATTCAACTCAGCTAGCTGGATCTAGTTCAATTAGTATCATTTCCAAATGATGCATAATTGTCAGTGTGGCTCAGTTGTTTGGAGTGTTGTCCCATAAACTGAAAGTTTGCAGGTTCAATTTCTGGTCAGGAAACACACCTAGGTTATGTGTTTGGTTCCTGGGTAGGGGCACATATGAGGCAACTGACCAATGTGTCTCTCTCACATTGATGTTTCTCTCCCTCTTTAGCTCTTTCTTCCCTTCTCTCTTTAAAATCAATAAGCCTGTCCTTGGGTGAGGACAAACAACAACAACAAAGGCATTGTTTCATTGTTTTCTGAAACATCATGTGGGAGTAGGTCTTGCTCTAAGTCTACTAGTAACTTTTTTTGGTTGATTATATTCTTAGAACTGGTCACTGATGTGTCTCTTGAAGAACCCCCTCCAACTCCAGCTGTTACATCGAGGGGGCTTCCTGGACGCAGTGCTTCTCCTGCTGCGCTTCTGTCCACTGACTTTGGAAAGGACCAGGGTTGTGGGTAGGTGGTCCATGAAGGAGAGTAGAAGGGAGTAGAAGTCATTTTAAAAGCACACACACATGTGCACAAACTGGCCTCCCAACAGACACTTGTCTGTGTGCTAATGGTGTGATGTTACATGTTAAACAATGGGCTCCATGGGGAAAAAGAACCCTAATTTATAACACTTGTCAATTCCTTGGGGTACATGTTCCCATCCTGCTGACTTCCAACTGTCCATGTGATGTCCTGCACATGGATTAAGAAGATGTGCACAGGAGCCCACCATTGAACAGTATTTCCATGACACAGACACAACAAATGTCAAGGGTTGCAAGAGCAGAAATAATACTAAAATGTAGTAAATTAATTAGGAAGTGATGACTTTTGAGTATTTGTTACCTTTGTATTTAATGTAATTTATTTAACTGTACATAATTTAATCTTTAACAGTAGCTGGGTTTAACCACTGGCTCCCAGATTCCTGAAATGGTAACAATTGCTCTTCTGACATGACTGAGCACCTCTAGAACATTAGTTTACAATCTCTTCCACATGGCACCTCCCAGTTCACTAAGTCTTTGCTCCTTTGAGATACAAGATTGCCTTATATGCATTTTCTTGGGCATTTGTCTACCTATACATACAGAGGTCTATTCTTATGCAAAATACACGAGAAAACATCTGCTCAGACTGGCTCATTACCACCCACCCCCCAACCAACCAACAGTCAACTACACTTTCATGGAAACTTAGGAACACGGAGCCTAAAAGAAACAATACCAATGGGAATATTTAAAATGGAGTATAAGGGAAAGTGAAGAGAAGACAAAACAACAGAGAGGAGAAGGGAATACAAGACACACACAAAGCCAAGAAGCAGGAGGGCAAGAATAGACAGGCCCCGTCACAGAACATCAGGTGGGCTCTAGCCTTCAGCCCAGCGTCAGTCTGAAGGGTGAAGGTCAAGGCAGGAAACGGCTCTATAAACAAACAGTCTGCTGCTCTGAGAGATTCCTCTCAATGGAAGACCTCTTTTCTGAGCTGTGGGCACCTGGGACACGTGAGCACTGGTGGCTCCAAGTCTCCATCAGACAAGCTCCTAAGCAGTTTGGACAGCAACAGGGTGTTCACTCCCAGAATGGCAGCTGGGCGATGTTAGTAAGTCTTCTCTACACTGGAATAGCATGCTTTTAAAATAAGTAGGTATTTCAAGTGTACTTATTTAGACTTCCAGCCAAAGTGCTTTCTGTTTGAAGTGGGCTGGTTACTTCGGGGAGAGCTGGGCCCTGCTGACTCTGCTACCTGGTGTAATTCAGAGGAAGTCTCCCAGGAATGAGTGCAGGAATTACCAAGAGGCGGGTGGTTGAAGACATGCAGTAGTTTCCCAAGGACCCAGGAGGGCCAGACACTGGGAGTGGGCAGGGAGGATGGAGCACCTCTTGCCCTGAAAGCCATGGAAATGCCTTCCTAGGCCTTGGATAAAAATTGTCCCTGGAATTATATGGGTGGTATCTTCTACATCATTGTTTCTGTTCAGCCAGGGTCATAGAAATTGGAGAAGATGTCAGATGGCAGCCTTTAAGTAAAAGTCCCAGTGGCAACCCTTAGGGGTGACTTCCCATTCAGTGACCTACCCAGGAGGCCCAGAGGCTTGGCACAGCTCCCCAGCAGAGGTCATTGTGCCCTTCCTAAGCCCAGCCCTACAAGTTTGGGTCCCGGGGAATCCCTGGCTCCTTGCTGAGGAAGGCACTTGGCAGAATCTCGGCTCTGAGCCCCGGCACCTGGCCATGGGAGGGCAGGCCTGGCGTGCTGACCTGACCCCTCAGTCCTGGGGCCGACAGTGGGAAGCTCAAGCTCAGGTCAATGGTTTTGGGCTTTGCTTCTTTATTTCTGATGTAATCAGTAGTTATTGACAGGATCGTTATTATTACTGAAACTAAGCAACCCACCTCCCTCCTTATCCAGGTTACTAGGGTCAAGTGGGTCATCCTCATGACATCGAGGTTGTCTGTTATTTCTCCCCTAGAAGTCCTGGGTGCTGAACTTCTGCAATTACAGGTCACTTCAGGTCAGGGCCAGGACACCTCTAGAGGAGCTCTTTGTTTGGAATACACAAATTGCTTATTTAATCAAAGCTGTGTGTGTCCTTGGTCCCAGGCTGGCTGGTGAGGAACAAGCTGGTCCTGCTCAGATACTGCTCCATCAGCCTTTCTGGGAGCTGCGCGTTCCTCCCAGTTTAACTTTGTGGGTCACATATCAAAAGGGAGCATTTTCTGCAGATGTCCCTGCTTAAAAGGTGCCAAGGACCTTCTAGAATATCACCATGTTTGTTTAGCGTTTGCATTCTTAGTGTACTGAAGTGCATCCCACAAGTGTTGTGGTTATTAAGTGGCATGGACTCAGAGAACTGGGTTCAAATCCTAGTTTCACACTTAGGAGCTGTATGACCTGCAAGTCATTGAATCACTTCCATATGGAAAATGCACTTACCTTTAGGACAGTGGTGAGGATGAAAGGAGACAGGGCAATGTAAAGCGTGAACAGAGATGGTTTGGCAAGTGGAAGCTGTTTTCCCCACCAGTTGTTACTGTTGGTAGGGGCTCTAGGTTAGTTAGTGGTGGATCTAGAAAGCTCAGAGTGGGACTATGAGGGGCTGGCCCATAGGGAATGAATTGAGTTTGGGTTGGGGGTGGACAAGGTCAGGAGGAAGAGATGGCAGCTGGGATGGTGGGTGCCAGGTGTGACAGCCAGAAGCAAGCACATGGGTGGGGGAAACTGTTCCCAGAGAGGAGGGGCATCCACAGACAGCTGCACTCCACAGTGGACCTTCCTTTCTTCACCTTTCTAAGTGTTTGGATGGGTTATGTTTTAGTTGAATGTGGGTTTTCAGGACAGGCCAGCTTGTATTACCTTAATTTTCCTCCTACAGGATCCACTTTGTACCCACCTAGAGCTACTTGCTGCAGATGCCGCTGGGTGATTTCTTCCTTCAGGTGACCTGTCAGAGACACAAAGGAAAACACTAGTGAGTTTCTAGTGGGCTGGAAGAAGAGATGGCCTCAGAAGCATGTGACAAGCTAAAAAAAATTAGGGGAAGTAAGGGAGACAAGCAGGCATAGCTTCTAAGAAGAGCCCTTCTATGCCCTGAATTTTGTTGAAAGGAGAGGCTGCAAAGCCTGTGGTCCTGGCACATTACTGCCAATATACATTTCACCTTTGGAGTCAATCATGTGGGGGTTCAATTATCTTAGTCTGTCACTGATAATTTTTGTTAGGGCTCTGATCTCTTAAATAGAGATGGAGGGTTTGATGTGTTTATATTTCATAGGGCCACTTTTAAATCCACTCATTATTTTAAGCTCTATGAAATTGTGTCAAATAAAAAAGATGGTTTTGATTCATCATAATCTTAAGATAAACAAAATAGTTGATCATTTGGTATGAAACACATAAAATTCTAGATTGTATTTATAAAGGTATAGTGAGTAGATCAAAGGAGGTGATAGCTCCACTGCACTCTGCAGGGATCAGATCACATTTGGTATTTGTTCTAGGAGCTAGTCTTTATAAGGAACATTAATAAAATAAAAAAATATTTAGAAGATGGTAACTGAGATGGTGAGGGGTCTGAAACCATGCCATATGAGAAATATCTGAGGTGACCCGAGGCATTTAGATGGAGAAGAAAATATTCGGAGGGAGAGGGGTATGGAGATAATGGCTGTCTTAAAAAAATGTAAACATTGTCATATTTATATATATGGATGAGGAAACATTTATTTTTGTCCTACTGCTGAGGGCAAAAGTCAAGTTGAATGAAAGCAGACTTGGGGCTCAATATGAGGAAGAAACAGCTTGTAATGAGCACTGTCTCAACATGGATTATGTTGTCTCAAAATTGACTAATTTCTTGGCAAAGCAGCGAGCCCCTTCCTGAAAGCGCTCAAGCAGAAGCTGGGTGACTGTGTGTTGGGTTGCTCTGGGTTAGAGTTGGGACGAAATGGCCCCTTAGTTTCCTCCATCTCTAAAACTCTTTGATTTTGTGCTTGGGAGTGGGTGAAACAGCAGCTCTGGGGTTTATGTCCAAGGGCTCAGCCTGCTTGTTAAAATGTCAGTTCTGTCTATATTGCATTTGCAAGATGTGATCAGGCCCCCGGGGGATTCCAAGAAAGCCTGGGAACTTCATTGCTTCGTTGTCTAATGTACAGCATCCAGCATAAATAACGCCCCGTTTTGTTGCATAAAAATCTTTTATCACAAAATCATAAGCATGAAACATTCTGTAACATGACAATATCACACTCAAACACACCATATGACATTTTAGGTGAAATGTTCAAATTGCTGTCCATCTTGTGCAAGACATTCATGTACCTTACCAACCACACTCAATGGCATTACTTCTGCCAGATCCCGTATTTCTCCGCACAAAGTGCATTCCGTACCTCAAAGGCTGCAGCTGAACTGAGTTTTCAACAGTTGTCCACAGCTGAACTGAGTAGACAATAAGGCAGCCATACGAGACCTTGTCGCTCACCCAAAGTTCTAGGGCACTTTGGAATGACCCGTTCAGGGGTGGGGGTGTGGGGGGTGGCAGAGGCCATTCCGTTTAGCTTCCCACCAAATTAAGGGATCCCTTCTACAGAATGCCATGGTCATTTCACATCCAACTTGTGTGTCCCAGCTGCCCCATTGATTAAATTGTACATGAGCAATTACTGAAGTGGTGTGAACACCTGCTTCCTTGTCACTTTCCTATTTGGGTCTGGTCAGTTCTCTGGAGAACAGAAAAAGGATCCTCTCTCATTGGCAGTGAGAGCCCTTCACACATCTCGGGATGCTACGATTTCTCCGCTTAGTCCTTCCCTTTCTGGGTTACACATCATCAGTTCCTTTAGCTCCCCCTTGGATGCTGCGGTTTCTGGGTATGTCATTGTGCCTTGCCTTCATGTGTCCCCATTGGAGAGGACTGTGCACAGAGAGGAAGCCAAGGATTGGGCAGGAGCGATGATTGCACTCTAATTCCAAGTGAGGAGGGTGGGAACTCAGAGGATGTGTTGAGAGGGGGGTGGGGGATGTGGTCACCTGACCAAGGGATGAGTACGGGAAGGGCCTGGAGCCAACAGGGACGCGACGTGAACCGCAGGTCAGTCACAGCCCCAGGTGGGATCTGCTCCCCGCTCTGAGTGACATGACCATTATTGTCTTCATCAGCAGAGTGAAGAGGTTGGGGGTAGGGATGCTGCTGGGCTGAGACTCTTGTCTGCATTAAATATCGCTGACGTGAATTTTAAAGAAGCACAGCATATACCTTCTTCAAATAAAAAGATACAGTGCTGTGACAAAGGCAACACACCACTTAGACACATAGGCCATTTAGCATAGGCCATTAAGGACTTTCTCATGCCCACAGTATGGAGAGCCAATGATACACGGGGCCTGGCCTGTTTCCTGGGTCTGGCCCAGGTGCCTTGCAGCAGGCGCCTCCTTTGTGCCTGGGCACATCCTTTCCAATGACACTGACACTGACCTCCTGTTGCAAGGCCTCCCTCACAAGCTGTCTCCCCAACCATGGGTCTCCCCAGCTCTCACATCGCCCCCAGTACGGGCTTAGTCTTGCAGGTCGTGACCTGCCCGCCTCCTGTTGGAATGACAAGGCTCCCTCTGCCAAACCCTGGGGAAACTTCTTTGGAGTGACAGGGTTAAGGGTTCTCACATCCCCGACCCTGGGAAGAGCTGCTCAGGTAAAAACAGACTGGATCTGCCACCAGAACTGAAAGTTCTATGAACTCCACAAGCATTCTACCTACTCTTGGAACAATGCGCTATTCCTAGGGGACAAAAGGTCTGTCTTTGTAATGCTCCGTATTGTTGAAGGTAAGTTTAAAATGTGTTTAATGATGCTCTCTTTCGGAGAATTGGCTAACATCTCTCACCACAGGGAAATTTTTGTTTTTGAGATCTTCCCAAACAAGCTTCTAAAAATAGCCTTATGGCTGATACCTAATTGCATTTTCCAACAGAGCCATTCTTCATGTGAAGATAAGTCTCTGTAATCTGCTGAATCTTACAGCGCCACAGGTTTTGGCAAAGGAAGGAGTTGAGGGGGACTGCAAAATTCACTCAGCATGCAGTGTGCTGTCATGTGCATGGTGATACATTTTGCTGGTTTTGGCCTGGGTTCCTAGATGCATCCTCACCCCAAGGTATGGCGAAGAGATGAAACAGAAACAGAACTCCCAGCCTGAGAGGCAGGAGGTGCGCTGGGAGGGAAGCCTCAGCGGGGAGGCGAGCTGGCTTGTAGGAGAAGAGTAATTAGCAATTTTGTCTACAGGAATTTACAACAGTACATGCTAGAAACATTCTTCCCTTTCTGAATCATTAATTGACAGAGTGAGGGTGGCAGCAGCAGGTAGTAGGGTGGTGTATCGTCTATGCTGGTACATTATCCGTTGATCTTCTCCAGATTCTTGAGATACAGTAAGGCAGACATTATCTCATGTGATGTGGGGGGAAGTGCCAGAGGAGACACATGACCTTAGGAATAACCATGTGCAGGCGTGTTCACTGCATGATATTCATGCTTCTCTGTACCAAGTAGTGCATATGAAAAGTAGTATTACCAATCTGAAGCTACACTTATTTTTTACATTGATATTCACTCTTCTGGATCAAATAATTTTCTAAGCTTCGCACTTTATTTTGCATGTTAGTTTGGAATCATTCACCAAGCAAAGCTGCTCAGCTGGTGCAGAGCAGAGCTATTCACTTACAGTTCCCACGCTGGGCTGTCACAGGCCGCTGGAGCAGTTTTCCCTGCCGTGGTACCTTCCTGAGGGTGTCGATTTAGCTATAAGTAGTAATATTTGTGCTCATCCACTATATGTTGAGCATTATGTTTTAAGTGCTGTGGAATATACAAACTGGTAGTAGATTCCATCCTAGCTCAAGAAAGTTTGCATGGGACAGGAGACAGCAAACAGGTGGTCACGTGTTCTCTCTTTTAAAGCTGGACCCAGGGCTGACCTTGCTCCTTCATTGTGGGTGGTTCCCTTTCCTGCTGAGCGTGTTTGTCTTCTCAAGACAGCACTTTTGGGCAACTATAACCAATCCCTTGGAAGTGGACTTGAGGGGAATCAAAACTCTTTGCCATTTTGGTTATAGTAGAAAGTAATTACAAATTTGTTGATAGGCAAAGTTCAGTTCAAATCCCAGTCCTGCTACTTCCTATTGGGGCAGGTTGCTTAACATCTCTAAGCCTCAATCTTATCATTTGAAAAAATGAGAATAACAATATAACTGTGATAATATCTGCCATACTGTATCTCAATATCCTTGGGAGAATCAAGGGATAACGTACCAGCATAGATGATACACCTCATGAGTTTTAGATATCAAGGCACTTTCAGACATTGAAAGGATACTATATACATAAGATGACATATCCTGCAGGCCAGGGGGCTAAATGTCTCATCAATGGTAGAGATAAGTTTAGAGGTGGGAAAGGGGGGTTAGGGGCATTAAGAAAAGCATAATTACTAAATGTGAGACTTGAGTAGATCCCAAAAAGAGCAGAGATGTTAGAGTGGGGCTGGGAAAGGCATCCTAAGCCAAAGAAGACTGTTGGGCAATAGAGTGGAGAAGGCCATTTATGTACTGGTTTGGGGCAAGGGTTAGTAGGGAGGCTTGAATGAAGGAGTAGCACTTGGGGGAGACTGAGTTTTATTTATACGGAGTCTGGGGTCCTAGGTAATCACTAAAGCCTCTGGTCAAATCTATTCTTTTGTTAGGGTGAGGGTTAGAAAAACAAAACAAAACAAACAAACAAATAAGAAAAACCAAACAAAAAAAGAGAAAAAGTCTGTTTTGGTCAGCTATACTACTATAGTATTCCAGTAAAATCAACACAGAATAAATATCAGTAATGGAATTGGGGAAGAGGAGAAAACACGGAATATGTCTCCTGCTTGAAGGCCTCTTGGAAAGTTCTGGTTAGTGGTCCTGAATTAGGGTGTTGACTTCAGCTGTGAAGTCACTAACGGAAGATGGCGATTAATCAAAGGTTAGATTCTCTGAAGGCTGTTTGTAAGGAAGGCTATTTATAAAAATAAAGGACTTAGCATAAATTAAATGTGTAATCTTTAGATGAATTTCCAACAAAAAGGAGTGTATAAATGCTTTGAAGCCTTCAAGTCAGTCATTTTCCTCTTCTTCTTGTTAATTATATTTCATCAGGTTTTATCTAAACTTGTTTGTATAATTTGAATATCTATTGAGACAGGAACCACCTCTTCCCACCACAGCAATGGTAGATAAAATTTTTAAAAAAGAGAGAATATCAAGAAAACATTGTTGGATTAGATGACAAGACATTTCTGAAGACCAGAAGTGGGACAGAAATGCAAAGCGGTGCGTGGGGCCTCAGCCTCAGCTTGCAGGGCTGTGGATCCTGGAGCTGGAGGGTGACAAAAAGTGTGCCATCAAAACAGGGCATGGATAAGCCACACGCATGGAAGCACAGAGCAGACTGGAAGTGACCAGAGGGGATGGGGAAGGAGGACAATGGTGGAAAGGAGGAGAAGGGACTAAACAAAGAACATGTAGGAATGACCCATGGACATGGACAGCAGAGTGGGAATTGACTGTGGGAGAGGAGAGCAGGGTGGGATGGGTAGATGAGGGCAAAGGGGGAAAAACTGAGACAACTATAATAGAATAAACATGATTTAAAAATAAAAAAATTTAGAGCCTGGCTCATGGTCTGAAGCTGCAGGTTGGGGTGAGACCCCCATCACCTAAACGTGTGAGTGAAAGGGGACTGAGTAAGAAAAGTGCTGCCAGATGTTGCCGGGGTCTGCGGTTCACATCCCCAGCAAGTCCAAAGAGGAAGAAAGGTACAAAGTCGGCTTCTCTCTGGTTCGTAAGCCAAGCTGTCCACTGACACTGTGACTAGGTTGGCCACAGCCCAACCCCTCCGTGAGTATCACTCCAAATTATCATTATTACAGCTGCTTCTGGAGGGGGGGCCTGGAGGGTCTGTCACAGAGGGATGAGCACGAAGGGACAGGGAGAAAGAGAAGGAAACAAAATGTGTTTCATTAAAAATGGGCCTGCCCACCAAAATGCCAAAATATATGAAGAAATCTAATGCTGAAAAAAGATAGCAAAATCAATAGTTGGAACATGAATTCATTACAGATGAAAGTAATTTCCTGGACAGGCAGATCAAGACATTTACTGATGCAGCAGCACAGAGGGTGAATTAGTCTTGCTCTCCAGTCCATGGCCCACCGTCCTCATCAGTCTGCGTGTACGTGTGTGCGCATATTCATCCCTGTGCCTCAGGTCCCATCCCCCACACCCATTCCCCTTTCCTCCAGTGGGCAGGCACCCCAATTCCACATACATATACTTTCATTGTATGTATTGTTACAGTTTGCATTAATTTTTAAGGTATGAAGGTAATACTATTGTGCTACAGACCTTTTTCTGTTTCTTACTTATCAGTACTATTATTGACATCTATTCATTTTGCTCTATGTACATCTAATTCTCCATTTCTAAGTGCTACATATGCCCCACAATGTGTGCCCCAACATTTTACTTTCCTTCCCTGAAGTCTGAACAACTGGATTGCCTTCCACTCCCACGAGCACAAAGAGTGCTGAGAGGGCTGTCCTCAAACATGAAGGCTGATCAGTCTGTGAGGAAAGTTCTCTGCTGGGTCTCAGCAGTTCTGTGGATTTAGTTTGAGGTGCTGCTCTCTGTAACGACCAGTCTACATTTCCAACACAGATGTTAAAATAAGTGCACTGAGAATACTCAGAGATTACTGGAGGTGTAGATTTTCTTAAAAAAAAAAAGGAATTATGCAACAAACAAATAGGTATAAATAAAATGATAAGTGAGTAGGAAATAAAATTTGAAATAAAAATTAGAGTGATTGAAATAAAAAAGCAATAGAAGAAATAAGGGAATAAACTACAGGCTTGACATATTTTAAAGACAAATCAATAAATTGGGAGATAATATAGAAAAACTCATCCAAACACAGTACAGAAAGCAGAAAAGATAAAAACGGTAAAGAGCCCTTAAAAGTCACAGACAAGAGATTGAGAGGCTCCATCATCTGTCTAATATGAATTCTAGAAGAAAAGAATGGGCAATGAGAAAGAAGCAATATTTGAAGAGATAGCAGTTGAGATTTTCCAAAATTGAAGAAGGATATGAGCTCCCTGGTGGAACGTGTACTCTAAGTATTGGGCAGGATACATATAAATAAATCCACCACCCCTAGACATGTCATAGTAAAATTGTACAGTTTCAGGGAAAAAGAGCCACTGCCACCAGCTTCCAGGAGACCTGACCCGGAACCACTTAGACAATGGCCTCCACCTCAGTGACAGTGGGTGCCAGGAGACAACGAGGGAAATAATGTTCACTTAAGGTTTACAGAGAGTCAAACTACCATTCATAGGTGAGGGCACAATAAAGACATTTCCTGTGATGAGGGGGACTAAGAGCATATGCCACCCACAGAATCTCCTGCCCCAAAGAAAATTCAACTGAGAGGCAGCTGAACATGAAGGTCAAGTGCATGGACACCAGAGCCAGGATCCCTGGTTTGCATGTCAGATGGCCACTCATTCTGTTCATGGCTTGGCAAGTTAATAGTAGGGAGAATAATAGTATCTGTTGTGAGGATTGCATTAAGTCACATATGTCAAGTGTGTAGAAGAGTGCCTGGCATATAAGCTAGGAAAGTGTAAAAAATTATTATTATGATCAGTAAGAAGAAAAATAAACACAAATACATAGGATGAAAGAAACAATGATGAGCATAAAAACAAGTAAAATATTTAAATAAAAATATGTAAGTACTGACCATAAAAACTCTGTGTGTATGAAAACTAATAGTTTATGCAATAATATGAGATGGAGACAAGGTGAGGGGTGCCCAGTGGGGAGTTAACACGAGCTACAGCTCTGGATGTGGGTGGAGGGAGGATGCATTTGGAATAACTACAGACACGGTTATAGTTATTTTTTAACTCAAGTAAAATAAAAATACATCATATAAAGGCCAAATAGAGGATCAGAAAAAAGATGGGAGGATGTTGAGCGGAGAGAATGCCAAAATTTTAACAATTCAATAGAGCAGGAAAGAGAAAAAGGAAATAAAAGAGACAATGGGGTAAAAGGTGTAAGCCATCCTATTTTTGGTAAAAAAAAAAATGGCAAGAGCCTTAAGTGAATACTTGTGTGTGCACATGCACATGTGTGCACATACATATGATTGCATGACCATGGAGCTGATGCAAATGGATATCCATGGAGCTGTTGCAATGGGTTACCTGAGGGTGGAAGATGAATTGGGTAGAAGAGGTAAAGCCAAGTAAGATGAGAAAAAATCATACTTTAATAAGTGTGTCTGATTGATGGTTTATGTGAAAGTATATTTGTATATGTTGATAAAAAGAAATGAAAAATTAAAAACCCACTGCAATACACTTCCTTGAGAGAGAAATGTGATATTATATAGCATGCTGAAAAGTGTACTTGGGCACCTGCCACACATGTGATATCATCTGTCATGTGTGCTGACAAAATATTCACAGCTCGAGTCTCAGTGACAGGGCTGGGGGCAATGAGGAGAGTTTCAGCTCATTTGTCAGAGCTCTGTTATCACTCAGGAGCCTGCTGATTAAGGAGGAGGAGGATGGAGACTGAGGGAGCCCAGAACAGCAGCAGCAACCCACTGGCATGGGCTGGGGAGCCCCTGAGGAGCCTCAGCCCTCCAGGGGAGCACAGAAAGACAGGTCCTTCCCTGGGTCCCCCAAGGAGAAAAGGTCAGTGATGAAGCATTGAACGAAAGACCAGTCTAAATGCTGGGCAAATATTTTTAAGTCTTCTCATACCAAAATGACACTTCAATTGTCCAGAATTCAAGATTCCTCGTCCATTTGGTATGCCAAATACCATATTTGGTAACATTATTAAGTCACAGAAAGAGGCAAAAGCAGTTCGTTCTTAAAAATAATAATTTCAAGATAAACATTGTAACCTGACTTGATTCCTCCCACTCACTCCTCCCCCATACCCAGGATGTTCTCAAGAGCACCCATCACCTTGACCCCAATCTTGCAGAGGAGGATGTGCCTCATAATTGATGAGCATCTCAACTCAGGATGAAAACACCAGACAGCAGTCTGGGCTTTCAAGACAGTTCCTCTCTTATCACATTTTGGGGAGTGCTCTCATTTATAAAAAATGACCAAATTATACCGTGTCTGAGAGACCTGATTTCTTTTCCTATGGGATTTTCATTCTGGCTACCCAAGTAATCATTATAATCATGTTAGATTAGCACATTTTGTCTGAAGCTCAGGCATTTGGCTATGTATATGCTTAATTAAGCTAAGGAGCTTATTAATATCACTATTCTAGTATGTGATAATATTCCATAAACATGTTCAGAGAATTAAGTAACTAAGCTCATTTGTTAACAGCTCAAACAAATGTGCAAGTAGGTAAGCATAAGAAAGATTTCGGCTCAGCAACCAGCATGAATTGTTAAATACTAAACACCTCAGGGAGCTGAGGGCTCGTAGTTGTGTTGGCATCCATTCAAAAGATGTTACTTTAGATGCTCAGATGTTCTTATCTCAGCAAGGGAGGGATATAACCAGCTTCCAGGACCTGCCCTGGAGGAGCAGCTACAGACCACAGTCCTTCCTCCTGTTCGGAGATGTGGCTCTGGCTGCCAGGGATGCTCCCTGGGGAGAGGGGAGGGCCCGTGCAGCAGGGCCTTGGACTTTCATTCCGGCAGCCCAGAGGTGGCACGGGGGACACTCCCAGGGGTGCTCTTCTGTTCCATTGAGGGTGGGGCAGGTATATCCCACCTCTTCCCAATGTCCCCTCCTACACTGGAGGCTGGTTTGTATGGGCCCCTTATTGACTGGAGGTGAAGGGCAGGGTTCACTTAAAGCTATGAGATAAACCCCAAGCATGAAGATGTTTGACTTGGCAATATACATAGTTCTTAGAGGGATTAAAACATGCAAACAGTGAGTTTTACATGGCTCTTTGATACAACTAATAAACTCTCATATTGCAAGAGAAAGCTTGATTCTACTCACTTAATTTAAATCAGTAGAAAGAAACATGCCCCAGTTAAGGCTCGCAGCTGGTCAAGCTGTCAGCCGGCCTGTGAAAAGAGTTGGTGCTTCTTGGTGTGGGAACTGGTCTCCAGCAGCAGAGGGTGGAGATGGGGAGAAATGTGTCAATGAGTTTATAAATGAAAGACAGAATCAAATGGAAATGGTTTCAGTTCTCAGGTTCAAAGGTCGTTTCTTTTGTGCTACATGTACTTGTTGCTGCTTTCAGGTGCAATGGGCCAGGCCCTCTGTCTAATCCATGTGGGTTCCTGTGCTCTGTCTCTGCAGTCACCTGCTGTGGGGCGGGGCAGGGGGCTGAGATATATTAGTGGAACTCAGGGTGCTGAGTCCCAGGGAAGGAGCCAGTGGGGACACTGGGGAATCCCAGTGGAAGAGGGAAGCCAGAGAAGTGTGTCTGGCCTTCAGAGACCACCAAACTGTGATAAAGGCTCACTCGGGAGGAGGAGCAATGGGAAATGGCAGGAGAAATAGCAGAGGGAATCATAGGCCTGGAATAGTGGGAAGAACATGGGCTTTGGGAGCTGGTGCCACTTACTGCCTTTGACCTTGGGCTACTTAATCCCCTTGGGCTTCAAGTCTTCATTTAAATAGAAAGATAACATCTTCATGGCAAGTCTGCTGCAAGAATTAGAGAAAATGTACATAAAGCACCCTGCACAGTGTCTGGCACATGCTTGATGCACAGTAAGTGGGTAGCAAGGGTGGTAGCAGTAGTCGGAGAGTGATTACTATGGTTGGAGAAGGTTGGAATACAGGTCATACTGTGAGGAGAAGAATGCAAACCCACTGCAATTGTTTCTAAAGCCTCAATTATGGTCAAATATGATATGACATTGACATTTTCTCCTGTTCTCTTTTATGAAAGCATCTTTAAGGCCTAAATTAATAAGTTATCTTGGGCCCAATGGACTAAATGGTAGGGGCCTCTATCCCCCAGTAGGGACAGTCATATGTCCTTGCAGTAGCCACAACTGAGGACCTCACAAAGCAAAGCTTCGGCCACTCAGCAGCCACTGACTCCAACTACAGCTTTTTACAGATGTGAGCCCTCATGCTAGACCTCTGTCTTCCGATCAGCTACCCATCCTCAGATTCACCATTACCTTCATTAGTAACAGGGTCTTTCATATCCCAAGTTTATACAGTCAAGTATGATTGATTTCTAGATTTGGAAGTAAATGACTTTTTAATAAGCTTGCTTCACATGTTGGTAGTAATAGTTCTGTTTTCAGAGCCTGGAATGATTCCTACTATCATCTTTTAGGTATTTTTTTCTTCTAGAAACTAGCACTAAAGCTCTTTCTCTTTTTGTTTCTGTAATGGCTAAACATCATCACAAAGAAGAAGGGGAGCAGGAGAGAGGCACAGACAGACTTGCTGACCATGGCAAAGGATGATTTTCAGGAATGACGTACTGCAGAGAGAACAGCGTCCGCTCTCTAAACTTGAGTTCGGCCTACATGAAATGCTAGTGCACATGGCTCTGCTTCTGTATGGATTTCATGCCCAGTGGGTATCACCTGGGCATTCTGGGGTAAGTGGAGAATAAGGAAACACAGGGAGCTAGGACTAGAATTAGGATGCAAAGCAGGTAGCAAAACCACAGGGAGGTGTCTGCGATGAAGCTTTGGGAGAGGTGAGGGAAGCTGAAGGAGGAAGAGCTATACTTCTTCACTCATCAGAAGGGGCGGGGTGAGCTGGAACATGTGTAACTAGGGCTGATGGCACAGGTTCAGGTGCAGTGTCTCTGAGTCAACAAATCCCAGTGATAACATCAGAAAGGCAGTGAACACTCACAGAGAAGAAACACAGACACCGAGAAGGAATTGCCATAATATGCAAAGATAAGAACGCTTTGCAAGATTCATGTTAAAACTCTAGGGGAGAGAGATCCTGAAAACTTTTCAGTGTACAAGGAATGGTAAATGGAATTTAAATATACAGAACCCCTCATGACAAATTAAAGATGAATTAAATGTTATTATATGTTCTTTAGTATATTGGTGCTAGTGTTTTGGTGATTATAAAAATATTTGTAGGGTCTTCCATAATTTACTTGTACACAATCTTATTTTTCACATAAAGGCTTAATTCTGAATTATGGCTTTTCCTATCACAGGGATGTTCAGGTCCTTTGTGGCTGGGGATGGATGGACAACTGTCCTCTGTGCATTAGAAGATGTGACAGTGATATGCCAGGGTACAGAGATTGTTGAGAATTCTCATTTCAGCAGAAGCAGCTTTCCTTTCAGCTCATGGGCTACACTGGTCATCAGCTGCTCTGGGATCTAACAGGTGCCAGGAGGACAGCAGACCTTCACATTCTTTGAGCTTGGAAAGATTAAAAATTTCAGAATTAGGAGCAACTTCTGCCTTCTACAGGAGAGTCTGGATATTATCTTTGAGGCAAAGGCAGCTCTCTTTGAGATATTCTAATCACTTAATGGATCATTTGAGGTCTGTACACGGGAGGTTAAACTTGACCATTTTCTGGGAAGTTTAAAAAATGAAAATAACCTAAATGCAGGTGCTTTATGCTAAGAGTTAGGTGTTCTGAGTTCAGAAACACAGATTGGGCGTTTCTTTAGCAGAGCTGTTTCCACACAGCTAATTTTTTCTCTCTCTCTAAATCTGTATGTAGAGTGTCCTATGGCTAAAAAATAGTGTTTGTACTTGTACGGTGTGATGGTTAATTTTATGGGTCAACTTGGCTGAGGCATGGTGTCCAGATGTTTGGCCAAACACCAGTTTAGATGTTGCTTTTAAATGTGATTAACCTTTCCATCACTTGATTTTCAGTAAAACAGGCTACCCTCCATAATGGGGATGGCCCTTATCCAACCAGATGAAGATTTAAGAGAAAAAAGACCAAGATCCCCTGAGGAAGAAGAAACTCCAGACTGCCTTGGGACTCAAACTGTAACATCAACCCTTCCCTGGGTCTCCAGCTTGCAGACGTGCTCTGCAGAATTCGAACTTGCCAACCCCCACAATCATACGAGCGAATTCCTCAGCATAAATCAGTCTCTCCACTCTCTGTCTCTGTCTCTGTCTCTCTCTGCATGTGCCTGCGCGCGCGCACACATGTATATATATTCTATGGTTCTGCTTCTGTGGAGAACCCTGACTAATACAGATGGTATGGGTGTGTGATATTGCCCAAGCACTTGCTCTAGAACTTTGGGAGCAGAGGACAGACCACAGTGAGATGGATGTGCAGGCCTTAATCTTGTCCTCATCTTGCCTGTGAATGGAGGTTCTCATTCAGGTATCAAATCAGGCTTATAAAAACAGGGGAAAGACACTACTGGTATTTAGTGGGCTGGGCCTAATCCTGCACAATAGAGAATGGGCCTTCTCAACAGGCTAATGGCATCTCCACTGGGAAACATGACATTTGATGAAAGCTATGACAGGGAGCTGGTAACTGAGTGCAGCCCACTTGGATTAGTGACTTGCTTGTGCCATTTAAGACTAAAGAGCTCAGAGTTTGGAAAAACAAAGGGCTATAAATTATTTGGCAGGGCTGTGACAATGGCCTGGAGAGAGCGATTATGTAAAGAGGCAAGTGGGCCTGGAGGCCAAAGCAGATGACTGCTTGGAGCATCTGGCTGAAGGGACTAGGAGGCCACCAGGAATGAGGCCCCAGAGCCACTGGGTCAAAACCCACGAAGAGCTCCACTTCCATAGTGCTTTTTAGCTACTTTCCCAGGAGCATTTCCATTAGCCCCGAGCCTCTTGTAAAAGTCAGCCTGGCCTAGTTGATGTGGTAGCCTGGAAAACAGAGCCCCAGAGGCTAGAGCAGGGGCCACCAGCATTCCACCACCAGAGGAAGATGGGCCCAGTGAATGGTGGCACAGAGGAAGACGACGAAGTTAGGTGCATACAACAGAGCATTCAAGAGGCAAGCCTCAAAGACCATCTCAGGTAGAGTCTGGGGGATAGTTTTGAAGTGAATGAACTAATTTTTAGCAGTAAAGCCAGTAGGAACTTCGGTTATAACAATTTGGGAATAAAAAGGAGGCATGCCCCATCTGGCTATCATAGGATGGTGGGGCCAGGGCTGTCTGAGACTCAACAGGAGAAGTTTCCTCTGGTGCTGCTCCTACTCCAGGAACAAGAACAAGTGGCTTACATGGGCCGGTGGGGCGGGGTTGAGAAAGCCTTGCAAACTGGAAGAGGACAACATTCTTTCAAACACAGCCTGGATGGTTATACTCCTAACTGATGCCAATTTGAACTCACAAACTGCTGAAGAAATAAAATCTGGTTAAATTTGTTCGTTTTCACCCTTCTTAGAAAATTTCAAAAACTAATATTTTGCAGACAGCTCTATGCTGGCCACACTGGCCAGGCCTTGTGGGGTCCAAAATAAACACACCTGATCTAGATTCGGTCTCATCAGGGGGCCCAAGAAGCAGCCAAGGAATTAACACAGGAATCCAAGGATCGTTTCTTGTTTCAAAAGGCCTCAACTGGAAATAACTCTGGCTTTGGAGGATTCGTGTGAGTGTGGCAGGAGGGAGGACAGAGCTGTGGGGAGAAGTTTATGAATGTGTGCAGGTTTGTTTAAAAGGATTTTGATGCTGACATTGGAGAAAAGATCGGACTTCTGCTTCATGATGATGAATATTTATAATCTTTTCAGAGTCAATACCAGTGAAGAGTGAAGATGTGTGACATGCAGTTTCTGGTGAGAACTTTGTTCTGGGCGTTAGAATATTGTCTGCTGGAAACAGTCTGCTTGAGGTAATGATTTTCTGTACCACAGAATTGCAGAAATCTGTTTTCCACAGATTACGTGTCAGCAGGCTCATGCCAAAGATCCTTTGTGGGTTGTTATTTTAGCAATGAGAGGGCGTTTAGTGGAATTGGTGGTTTTTCACCTGGATCTTAGGAGATCACCAACTATGCTAATACATCGGATGAATGATGGGTGAGCTAAGATCTTGCATAAACATCAGGAAAAGAACAACTAATTATCTAAATGGCAAACAGAGCATCCTGAATTCCTAACAATGTCATATTATCAATGTGGACAGTGGTTTTTAGGAAGCTGTCCAAAGGGCCAGAGGCCCTCCTGAGGGTTCTCAAATCACTTCAGTTCTCTCAGATCTTGATTGAATAATCCAGGCCCAGTTCCAGTCTGTCCTTCGCCACCTGAGTTCTGGTGACCTGCTACCTTTAGTGTGGTTTCTCCCAGAAGCAGAGCCCTGTACAAGTAGTTCCTTTGAGAAGTGATCCTTGGAAAAACTGATAAAAAAAGTGGGTAAATGAGACAGGGAGGGAAGGCAACCAGAAAGGGGACCACAGCCCCACTGTAGGCAACTGAAACTCAATCCCACTGGGGACATCTGGGGGACAGCGTAGGATACATACCTCCGAGTTGTCCCTCCTAGGGGTAAGGAAGTGGGGTGTGTGTACACCAATTTCCAACAGTCATTGGTTGAGGCCTCCTGGGGGTTTTAAATCCCTAGCTCTGTCCTGCCCCAGGCACAAATCTCGCGTGGCCAGAGAAGCTCTCAGGAATAAGTGAAGGTGCTCACAGGAGGAGTCATGCTAGCATGCACACACGAAACGAGAGAGTCGAGCTTGACAGCATCTGCTCTATCCTTTATTTCTTGTTTTTCATCTTTCTCATTTGAAAAGATTACTACCTCCTCAGTTAATACAGTCGCTCACAAGCACAGCTAATCCTCTGGCAACCAAGTCAGCAAAAAGAGAGGCAGATGATATGAAATATTCTAGCCAGTCCACTGCCTGACTTTGTATAGGTCTGGCTGGTATTTTGAGGGCCAGGATTATTGGTCCAGCCTGTAGGAATAACTATGATAGCTCCTAGTTTTCTACTGACCATATTTTAATAGGAACCATATTGCCCAGACCTTGGCTCATATTCTTAATGCTGAAGTGGGCTGCTCTCTCTTGCTACTTCAGTTTCCCTTTTAGGGATGGTACCTTGGAAATGAAGCTGTGACACCAGAAGTTCCTTAATTCTTCTTCATCAAAATCAGCTTTCACCTGGTGCAGTGGAAAGGAGGTGATGTGTTGCTATGATGGTAAATGCTACTTGGACCAATCCTGGCAGAGGTAGACACTATCTGAAGCATGAGGGACTCAAGCCATTTCAAGTACTTATCCTAGGACAGTTCAAACCATGCCTCCTCCTTAGCTTGGGTCCCTCAGCTTGTTTAACCCCTCTGTGCTGTGCAAAGTGAAATCTTTTAGCCATTTAGGAAGCCAGGGAAAGGCATCCCCTAAAGGCCTTGATGGGGGAAACTTGATGAAATATTGCTATATGGAAAGAGACTAAAAATTAAATTGTTTTAAGAGGGACAGAGATCAGGATATCTACTGAAGCACATTTAAGAAACCCATAGCTTTTGCTCAGTTGACAATAGAAGGGAAAATTGTATTATAGGTAGTTATCTTTCATGAAATGTCCCCAAATCTTTCACAGGACACTTATTTGTGGTGACCTATTACTCCACCTACAAGGCCTGGCTGAGAAGCCCTCACTGATTTATTAGGGGGCTCTGCACATTAACCCACAAGTCTTCTTCGTCTTGCTTCTTAATCAGCTTATAAGTGTCCTGAGGCTGGGACCCTCTCCTAGGGATGTGTGTGTCCCCACAAGGCCTTGAACTTAATAAATGTGCAATCATTGACAAAGACTACATCACAAGACCTAGAATTTCCATCAATATTTCTGGCCACAAAAGTCCTCAGTTTCCTATTCTCTCACTCCTAATGGCCTGGCTTGAACTGTGGAAACACTGCAGCAAAGGCTCCTACTGTGTAAAGCCTGAAATAATTCACCGAATCTGTATCTTTAACCTACACAGATGCCTAAAGCATCCTTCCTAGATAAATTTAAAATATTTCTGTTTTCTACATATGATTCATTAAAAATTGTCTTCTTTCTTTGGTGGGCTCACACTTTTATTTTTTTAATTAATTAATTAATTTGAAAAATTTTTTAATTTTTAAATCATGTTTATTCTATTACTGTTGTCTCAGTTTTTCCCCCTTTGCCCTCCTCCACCCATCCCACCACGCCCCTCTCCCAGAGTCAGTTCCCACTCTGCTGTCCATGTCCATGGGACATTCATACATGTTCTTTGTCTAGTCCCTTCCCCTTCTTTCCACCATTGTCCTCCTTCCCCATCTCCTCTGGTCATTTTCAGTCTGCTCGATGTTTCCATGCCTGTAGTTCATTTTGTTCGTTAGTTTATTTTGTTGAATAGTTTCCACTTACAGGTGAGATCATATGGTATTTGTCTTTCACCGACTGGCTTATTTGACTTAGCTTAATATCCTCCAGTTCCGTCCATGTTATCACAAAAGGTAGGAGTTCCTTCTTTCTTTTTTTTTAAATGCAGATTGATTTTATTTATTTATTTATTTTAAATGTCAAAAGCCATTATAAAATATTAAAAAATTTAAATCCATTAATTAACAACCAGTAAGATTGATTTGTGTGTGTGAGCATGCACACATGGGCAGTTCTGTGAGGCTGAACATACCATATACAGATTCGTGTAACCTCCACCACAGTAAGGATTCCCAGGAATTCTATTGCCTCACAAACACCCCTATCTTGCCCTGTGGGGGTCATACCTTCCCCCACCCCTGCTCACCATCACTACTGTCTTGACTTTTTCAGAATGTCATATAAATGAAATCAGCTTGTACACAGCATTATGAGATTGGCTTTTCCCACTTAGGACAATACCCTTGGTTTTGCACATTGCTGTATGTATCAACAACTTGTTCTTTTTATTGCCGAGTAGTATTCTATTGCATGTATTACAGTTTATCCATTCACTCACTGAAGGACATTTGGGTTATATCCAGTCTTCAGCAATTTTGAGAACAACTGTAAACATTTGCCTATGAGTCGTTGGGCAAACACAGTTTTCATTTCTCTCGACTAATTAGCTGAGTTTTATAGTATGTCTATGTTTAACTTTCTAAGAAATGGCTTAATTGTTTTCCAAAGTGTCTGTACCACTTTGCATTCTAACTAGTAATATATGAGTACCAGGTGCTCCACATCCTTGCCAACATTTGGTATTGTCAGTTAATAATTTTTTAAAAATTAAGCTATTTTAATAGAGGTGTAATGCGATCTCATCATTGTTTTAATTTGCATTTCTCTAATGGCTAATGATGTTGAACATTTTTGCAGGTACTCATTTGCTATTTGTATTATCCTCTTTGGTGAAATGTCTGATCACCAGACATCTTCTGCCCCCCCAGCCCCACCTTCTGTATTCTCTCACCTGTTCCATTGGTTTACCCATCTATCCTTTTGTCAATTCTACACTGCCTTGATTACAGCAGCTTATAGTAAATCTTAAACTTGGGTAGTGTGAGTTCTTCAGTGTTGTTCTTTGATCAAATTGTTCTCATTGTTCTATTACCTTTCCATATAAATTTTAGGATCACCCCCTTCATAGCTACAAAAATTCTGCTGTAATTTTTATTAGAATTGTATTAAATCCAAAGATATAAAATTTTCTAATTATTGAACATAGCATGTCATCATCTATTCATGTCTTTTTAAAAAATTTCTTTATTAGAGTTTGATAGTTATTAGCATAGAAGTCTTTCACATGTTTTACTAGTTGTTGTTTTTTTAAAGATTTTATTTATTTATTTTTAGACAGAGGGGAAGGGAGGGGGGAAGAGAGGGAGAAAAACATCAATATGTAGTTGCCTCTCACATGCTCCCTACTGGGGACCTGGCCTGCAACCCAATCTTGTACCCTGACTGGGAATCAAACTGGCAACTCTTTGGTTCACAGGCTGGCACTCAATGCACTGAACCATACCAGCCAGGGTTGAGCTTGAGTATCTTTTCATATACCTAATGGTCATTTGTGTACAATTTTGGAGAAGTATTTATTCAAATCCATTGTCTTTTTAAAATAATTGAGGTATAATTGACATATACCATTTTATTAGTTTCAGGTGTACAACATAATGATTTGATATTTGACTATATTATAATATAATCACCACAACAAATGGTTTTCTTAATTTTTTTCATAATGTTCATTGCAAAGAAATACAATTGATTTTTGCATATGATCTTCTACCCTGCAACCATACTGAACTCTATTAGTTCTAATAGGCTTTCTTTTATTAAATTCCTTAGAATTTTCTGTATACAAGATCATTTCATCTAAGAATACAGATGGTTTTACTCCTTCCTTTCCAATCTGGATATATTTATAAAGTTAATTTGTTAATACCAAAAGCAGAACTTTACATTAATTCCTACCTCACTTAATTTTGTTTTATCCCATAGTTCAGCTCTCTTCATTTGAACAGTCTTTCAAGTGCATTTTATTTGCAATTCATCTTTTTACTTCCAGCACCTGGCATAATGTCTGAAGTTCTGCATTTAATAAACGTTTGCCAAATGAAGATGGTGGTATGGCTTTGCACTTTTGCTAAGCATGTCTTTTCTGTGTCTTTTGTTGATGTAAATGTTAAACAATGTTGGTGCCACTAAAATGTGTAGGGTTCCAGGATATCAACAGTGGTGGCAGCGACACCCAGAACCTGCCCTTTCCCAGAACCGAGAGGCCACACTGGCAGGAGGAGACAGCAGCCTCAAGAAGCAGTGTGGACGGCACCAGCACAGCAATGGCACCAGCCTTGTGGACACTGACATCAGAGGATGAAGGTGAGGCATCCTCATCTTGCTGGGGCAGCAGACAGCACTGAAGAAGCCAGAGCAAGAGCAGAGGCAAACAGCTGCCATTATCTGGGCTGAGCAACCTTGGTTCTATGCAAATGTGAAATGCTTTCTGTGCTCTTAAAGTCAATAGAAAGGGATACTCTCAGGGGTTTGAGGGCCCCAGAATAGGGGGTAAAAATGAGAGCCAAATGTGAGGACTATTTCATCTTAGGCTGCAGTGGTCTGGGAAATCTTGAGTCAGACCTGCAAAAGTCTATCATTAATTATTTCTTTGATTCGTCCTTCCCCTGAAGATACTGGTCCATTTTTCTCCTTTCCCTTAATTTTAAATCCCTAAACTATCTTCTCTGCTTTTTAAAATCCTACACAATCTGCAGCACATTATTTTTGGCTTCACTACCCTCACATTCTACTCTCACATCACAATCAATTAACATGTTCATTTTCTTAAAAATATTTTTTCGCCC
This sequence comes from Pteronotus mesoamericanus, assembly GCF_021234165.1. Classification (NCBI taxonomy): domain Eukaryota; kingdom Metazoa; phylum Chordata; class Mammalia; order Chiroptera; family Mormoopidae; genus Pteronotus; species Pteronotus mesoamericanus. Next base: position 9,316,780 of record NW_026555085.1, read on the forward strand.
CAGCTGGTGTGGCTCAGAGGATTGAGTGCTGGCCTGTGAACTAAAGGGTCGTCCTTTCGATTCCCAGCGTAGGGCACATGCCTGGGTTGTGGGCCAGGCCCCCAACAGGGGGTGCAAACACTCATTGATGTTTCTCTCTCTCCCTCTCTAACAATAAGTAAATAAAATCTTTTTTTAAAAAAAGGTCATGTGACCTTTGTTCAGATAATTTCTTTTGGTTTTTCAAGTTCACTAACTCTTCCCTCTGTCATCCCTATTCTCCTCTTGAGTTCATTTGCTATTTTATTTTTTGGTTTTAATTTTCCATTTGGTTTTTCATCGTATTTTTGATACTTTGAGACTTTCTTCTTTTCAGGTATTTTAAGAGGGTCTTCCTTAATTCTTGAAGCATAGTTTTAGGAGCTGCTTTGTCTTTGATAATTCTACCACTGTGTCATATAAAGGTTAGAATCTATTGATTTTCTTTTCCCTGATGAGTTGAGATTTTCTTCGTTCTTCCTATGCGACATAATTTTGGATCAAATCCTGAACATTTTCTGGGTCTTGTTAAAATTCTAAGACTACTGATTTTCATTTGTTTGTTTCAGCAGACAATCAGTTTGGTTAGGTTCAGGTCACAAATTCCAATAAATCTTCTTTGGGCCATGTTTCCAATGTCAGCTCTGTTTTCAAAGGCTTTGCAGTGCTATTGGAATTTGTCCCATGTCTGTGCTACCCAGTGGCCAGTATGGGACCTGGGTGGTAGTCAACCTTATAGCAGGATAGTCAAAGCCTTTGGTATGCTTTTTAATCCACGCATGCTCAGTATGAAAGTGAGTACAGGAGTTTATATAAACAACTTTATGGAGTCATTGTCTTGATTTCCTTCTCCCCTGTGATCTACCTGACACATTGTGCCTCCTAAGGCCTCACTCCTGGTCCTCTAAATTCTGCTGTGCCATTTCCATGACTATGTCTGTATCAATGACTAAGTAGTGGGAGGACAGAGAAGGGAAAAAGCAATGGGGAGGTTTCCCATGTTTTTAGTACCACAGTTTCTCTGGTTGGAATGGAGGAATCTCCTCCATCAGAGTTCTAGACTTCTTTTTGGCTGCTACCTCTTGTCACTACCATCAGCAGATCTTCCGGGGTGCCGCCTTGATGGTATTTTGAATTCTGGTCTCCTTCCCAAAGCTGCCTGCTACCAATTGCTTTTTGGGTTCTCAGGTAGCTACTTCATGTGTTTATAGTTGCTTTCAGTAGGAGAGAAAGGTTGGAGTGTGATTATTCCACCTTGCCCAGAACTAAAACCTCATAGTTTTTCTTTTAATTTATAGAAGAATATGTCCATCTTACTGGCCATTTGTACAGTTAGAGCTAACAAGTTACATCCATAATATTTGCTTCATTTCCTTTTCTCATCATGTAGGCAGACACAGTCTCTCATTCACCCAGCTCATTAAGTGATTGTATTTGTACTGTACTTAATTCCTTATCAAACCTCAGACATTTGTGCCCATGTGATCCTACTGACCAGGCCATTTCTCAAACAGAGTCCCTCCATTACCTCCTATGACTCTAGAGCACTGTAGATCTGCCTCACATCAAAGTCACATTACAGAAATTCTAAGAGCTGGGACTTGGGTGATGTATGGCAATACCTATCATGGTCATATGTCTTCTGTCATTCTAATTGTGTAATCTTAAGCCATTTTCATTAAATCTAGGAACAAGAAAGGAGAGTTTGTTACCACTATTAGCTGATAGTGATTCAGTGCTCTAATGAATGCAATAAGAAAAAAAATACTAAGTGTAAATACTAGGAAAAGAGTTTTCTTTTGAGATGAATATAATTCTACTTCTAGAAAACTCAAGAAACTATAGCAAGAAATAGACTACTAAAATTAAGAAGATAATTTGGTAAGATAACTTGAGTACAAAGAAAGTATTTATAAGTATAGGTTTTTATTCTATCTCAGGAAATAGAAAAATATTCCATTCACAAAAACAGCAAAAATTATAACACACTTAGGAAGAAATCTTACTCCTAATGACTCTATTCCAAGGATTGGCAAATTGGGGCTGGCAGGCCATTCTGTCCTGCGGTCTGTTTTTGTATGGCTTTGGACTGTGAGCTAAGAATGGTTTTTATATTTTTATAGGGTTGTTTAAAAAAGGAAGGAGAATATGCAACAAAGGCCATATAAAGCCCACAAAGCCTAAAAAATTGATATTTACTTTCTGGTCCTTTATAGAAAAAGTTTCCATAGAAGTAAAAGCACCAGTAAATAAAAATATACGTTCAGGGGTGTTTGGTGCAGCATGTTTTATATGGCAGAAAAATGGAAATAAAGCAAATATCTGTCAACCGAAAAATAATGAAAAATACTATGGTAAAACCATTCTGTGGAATATCATTCAGCCAATTAAAAAATTAAATATAGTCATACCAGTTGATTTGGATGAATATATATGAAATTCTGGATGCAGTAAAAAGCAGGATGCAGAGAAATATATATAACATGATTATTTTGATCTCTTTTTCTTTTTTTTTAAAAATACAGCACAATCTCTCATATAAGTATATGAATGTTAATATAATTATATCGACAGGGAGAAAGAATTTTGAATGTTAAGCTACGGGGCACGAACACTTTTGACTGGTGATGCGTAGGCCTCAGAGGTTTCTGAGTGGGAGTGCGGAGCAGAGCAGTCACCTGAAGCTCTGGCTTGGGGATATTAATCTTTATAAGGCAATCCTTACTACTTATAACCCAGAATTCTAATTCAAAGGTGGCCAACTTCCTACTGGCAGACTACTGCCAAATCTGCTATCCCCTCTGCACCCCCCACCAGCCCTTCTGTTCACTGTATTTCTCTTGTTTGGATTCTTTTTTAGCATTTGAACAGCTTTGTGGTTTTGGTAGCACTTTGAGTCAAAACTGGCTATAAACTTCTTTTGCAATCCATCCACTCCCTCTGGGGACAATAACAGAAAAGTATTGCCACTACTGTCTTCTTGAGACCACCTAGGGAGTCACCCTCATACCCTAGTCAGTGGCTGTTAGGGCAAAGGCTTCCCCACAGCTCCTCCCCCTGAGGATATGGTACCTGGCCTCCCAGGGGTCGGGCCCCTTTTTCCATGCGATGTCATCTCTGTTCTGGGGTTAATAAAGGCTTTGTTCTAGTTATCTCACTGCGGGTGAGGTGAGGCCAAATTCTCATCAATTCCTCTTCATGATACAATTTTTTTTTTTTTTTTTTACAAGATTGTAGCATTTACTTCAGGAGGAATATGTGGTTTCATAACCTTCAAACATCTACTTGGTCTTGCCTTAGATTATTGGTCAGGCAATTAATAAACTTTACATCTTTGAGGTTTCTTGTCTATTAAATTTACTTGGTACTTTATCTATTTCTGTAGTCATTCCTTAATTATTTATTTCTGTCTTCCAACAAAAGGGAGTACCTCAAAGGAACCTAGTATTTGCTAATAAGTTGCTGGACACTCTTACATTCTAATTATTTATTAGGAGGTTTTCTAGACTTCAACATCATCTCAACATGTGTTAGTAAGTTGTTTTGCAAAACACAATTCAATTTTAAAAATATTCAGGCATCATTAAAGATGTCTTCAATAAAGATTAAATTAATAAAATCAGCATTTACATCATTACAAAGCTTACATTTTCAACAGTAAAGTCATTAGATCTGCAATCTGGTAAAAGGTTTAACCATCTGTATGCAGGAGTCATTTATTCAAGCACTGGCTACAAGACAACTGATCAGGAGTCACCATGACCAGTTTTGACCCATGGATGCTTTAGTGAGATCTGTGCAGTGTGACCAAGATTACCTTGGACAAGTGTGATGGTGAGGCAGTCTTGATAACTCCCAACTAATAATTTCAATAAAAGAACGGCAGACAATACAATCTTATGCAAGGACATTTTTACAAATTAGAGAAAAATAACTTTGCTAGAGTTCTTCCAAAAACATTAAGAGAAAATTAAAACAAGTGACAGACTGGAAGACAACATCTGCTGAATATTCCAAGACAAAGGCCCTATATCCAGAGGACATGAGGAGTTCCTACAAATCATAAAGAGAAATTCAACCAACCAATGGGCAAAGGATGCGAGACACTCAATTCCACAAGCTGTCAGGGAAATGCAAATTAGGACAATAATGAAACACCATTTTTTGCTCTCCAGCTGGCAAAATCTAAAATGACTGGTATTATCATGTATGAGCAAGGATGTAGGGGAATAGGTACTATCACACACTGATGGGACCACAAACCAATGAAGCATTTTGGGAAGAGAACTAGGGAGTACTTGTGAAAATTAAAAATATACATTCACTGTTGTTCTCCCCAGTTCTGCTGTTAGGCATCTATCTCAAAGAAACATACATTTGTACACAAAAATGCTGGCATTGTTTGTGATAGAGAAAAATTGGGGAAAAATGAAATGGTTTATCCATACTTAAAAAGAGCCCCACTAAAAATGGTGGCAATATACCTATACTCACTGTTAAATGAGAAAAGCAAAGTGCAGAATAACATGTTCATTATGGTCCCATTTATGCAACAAAACAGGGCATTATTGAATGTCTGTTGCCTGTCTATCATCTATCTATATACCATCAGTCAATCAATCATCTATCTATATATCTACAAATGCAGAAGGGGATGGAAGGACATGCAATGAATTGTTGAAAGTGATTACTCCGCTTTGGAGAGGGGCCATAGTTGGTGCTGAGGGAGAGACACTTACATTCGAGATGTACATTAATGCAGTGTTTGAACATTCTACAGCAAGATATACCCAGGAATCACTTGAGCTATTAAAAAGAGACAAAAACTAACCCTCCGATTACTCTATAACTTCCTAAAATCAAGATCAGGGGAGGGACCCTGGGAAGACAGACTTGCCCTCCCTTGACTGACTTAGCCTTTGACTACTCCCAGCAAGCTCTCTGCTGCCTTCCTTTATTCTCTTCCTGGGAGTAAAGATGGGGAAAAGGCTTATTTTGCTGGCTCCCATTCCTTCTTTTTGTCATCAACTTGAACTCAGCAAGGACATGTGAGTTTCCGGGGTACATATACAACAGGGGCCTAACCTCCTTCTTAGTTGGGCTGTATATTTTCGTGCTATCTAAAGGCATTGACCTTGGAGCCCAATAGAAACTGGGTTCCAGCTGTGGCTCTGCCCCTTATGAGCTGTGTGTTACTGGGCATGTTCATTAACGTCCCCAGGCCTCAGTTTCTCAATCTATAAGAGGATAATAACAGTACCTCTACCAAAGTTAGCCATTATTATCTTTATGGGTGGGGACTCAATCTCTTTGACACTTGCAGTACCAAAATCTGGGCTTAGACACATGATGGCTAACCTCGAGTTTCTCTGTTTACTCCCAGTTCGGTCCAAACATTGATATCAGACTTGGGGGTCTCTGTGGCATTTCTGCCCCCCTCAATCCTTTCAGCTTTGCTCAAGAAGCTTCCTGGGGTCCTGCTGTTATTATTTTCCCCACCAAGCTGCCTGGGACTGGTTTTTGTTCATGAAATACCTCATTCGTGGCACAGCCTGGATGTGCTCAGGAACAGCCCTGCCTTTTAAACGTTGTCCAACAGCAGACAGATACCTCAGAAGGGGGAGCACAGGGCTCCTGAGGAGGGACAAGGGTTTCTGCATGTTACTTCATCCTCTCCTCTGAAGGTCTGTGTTTTCCCCAGCTCATTTGGCCATGGAGTTACACAGGTATACCTTTAGGCTTGAGGAAGGAAGTCATGGTACAGGCTGTGTGTTTCAGAATGGGGTGATCCATGGGGTTATGTTACTACATGAAACCAACACCAAACTGAAGTCATCTCCACTGTGAGCAGAACGGCCACTGTTGGAGAGAGATACTCCCACCCGTGTGTTCTCTTTTTGAAGGCTATCGGTGGTTTTCAGCATGGGACGCATCCATGTTTTCACAGTGGTCAACAGTAGACACAGCAAAGCTTCTGCAATTTTCAGTTCTTCCCTATCCAGAATCACCAACAGAGCCCCTACTGCCACATCACCTCAGCCACAGTTACTCATTCCACTTTTTAATTAGCATAAGATGATGAAATATACTTTTATCTTTAGAAGTGAAATATGATATGAACTCTCTTCCCTTGGAGGAGGAGTAAGGTGAGTCCAGCTCATGCTCCTGTGTTTAAAGACAGTCTCCCTTCTTTGGGTGCTGAGGGAGCCCTCAGCCTGGAGGGACCGCCCACCCACAGACTCACACTGCCTCTCCCCAGCCACACGCTTCCTGCTTCCCAGAAAAGTTGGCACTTTTTGCAGGGTTATTCTGACACCTAGATAACAGTAGCTCTGGCGAGTTATTTTTGCAATACTTGCATGAACTTATCATGTCAAGGATGTACATTACTCTTAGAATGAGATTAGAATGCATCAGCTGCCTTCTGAAGATCTGAAATGACTCTCATATGAGGGGAAGAAATTTTATTTTAAGGCATTTCATTAAATGAAATAGGTGTTGGAAAAATTGGTTCTTTGAAGGCGATTCAGCTTAGAGCCTCAGCTTATGCCATATTCCACAATAAATCCTAAATAAGTTGAGCATGAATAATAGAATAATAAAAAAAAACTATAAGGAAATTTAGGAAAGCATTAAATAGATAGCAGGCAATGAACAACCCGTCATTATTATTGTTATAATAATAAGTACAAAAGCAATGGAAGAAGTCATAAAAAATACCAATGGATTTGACAATATAAAAATAATAAAATAAAACCCTGCATATTACAGTGTACTTTACAAAGACTAGTCACTATCATTGTTGGTAAAACAAAGAGGTAATGGCCAGGTGCTTCCTGGAGAACCTGGAAATAAAGAAACTGATGTCACCTTATAAGACTTGAACCAACAAAAATCTCCACACAAGTCTCCATGAGATAAAGCCAAGGGGATACAAGATGTCAATCATTGTACTTGCCCTACCCATCTGCTTTAAGGGAAACCCTCCTGTCACACTCTCTGCTGCCTAGGTGGCCACCTTCTGAAACACAAGATCTCGCTCTCTCCCTGACCACAGATATCTGGACCAGAGGTGGGCTTCTGTCCCAAAGATAGCACATTCTTAAGCAACTGATCTATTTAAGGCCTAAAGAAGATAAATTGGGCCAGCCAGGTTCTTTTTCTCATAACATTGAGCTAAGAAACAAGCAAATAATTAGCTCATTAGCTTTGGGGACAGAATGTTTGAAGGTGCTTTCAGGTTACATCTGGGGTCAGAGCAGACAATGAGCAAGTGGCCAGTAGGCTGCAAAGGCAGCAGAGGCCCTGAGGGAGGCGGTGTGTGTGCTGGGCTCTGGAGCCCTCTAGTTCCTGGAGGAGATGGGGTGAGGCTTCACAGTGACCTTGAGAATCTGGCTCTCAGAACACTTCACCTCTTTTTGTTTTGATTCCCTTTGTACTTGGACATGCCTATTTACTAATCTTCCAATAACCCATTGAGTTCCCTTGGAGAAGATGCCCAAGAAGAGTTCCTGTCTACCAAAGAACATCTTCCATGGAATATTTAAAAATTGCCTCTCTGGTTTATAGTGAGGTAATTTACAGGTATCATTCTTTCTGAATCCAGACAGCCAAGGTCAGATCCCAGATCCTGGTTCATTCAGTGAGTTAAGACTACCCTGTCAGGACTCTTGGGAAGCAGCCATCCATCTTTTGTGCTGACGTTCCTTCTTTTATACATGACAATTATTAGTGTTACCTATTGTCAGTTATTATACAGCCCTCCATCTTGCTCAAATCTTTTTTTGTTGTTTGTTTGTTTCGTCTCCAAGGTAACAGCAACACATTCAATCAATTCCATGAAGACATCAGTCATACTGCTGATAGGTTGTCATTCAGATAACTCCATGTCTTGGAATTTCAACCTTCTGAATTGTTACATTAGGGATCTTAAGAAATCACCTTTGCTCTTTCCATCTTCACATGCCCTGAGCCATCTCAAAAAGATGCCTATCTATCCCGCTTTTAAAGGTTCCTAGGATTTCTACCCATTTAATTACCCTTTTTGGGGCAAAATGTCTTTTTAAATGAGCAACTGTTTTCCCCCCCAATACAATTGAAAATTATTTCTTGCTTTCTGAGTCTCTTTAAAGATGAATTACAAGTCATTGGCTAGCCTGTGTGATATCAGGTAACCAACAGTGGGTTCTCTTACAGCTTTTCCTTTAATAGGAATCAGCTCACGTGTGATTAGTAGAAATGGTATTAGTGAGAGTGGTCTCTCCACATCCCTGCCCTTAGTCCAGTGTGGCCAGTGCCCTTTCTTGGAAGGGAGAATCTCTCTTCCTGGGTGGCTCTTTTCATCTTTGTGTGTGCTGTTGGTGTTTCTGCTACTCAGCGCCTCAGCCCTCCACATGCCCTCTTCTATCACGATAGCCTCAGTTTGGAAGAACAAATCTGCTGTTTTATATAGCAGTTCTTTATGCATTAAGAATTTAACATGCTTTTAAATTTATATTATGACTTCTATTAGAATTGCAATTGGCTTGTTAGAGTCCTGGTTACAAAGTTGCATGGATTTTAAGAGGTCTTCTCAATCTTAATTTTCCTACAATCCTTGTTATTTTTAGCATGTAATCTTGTTTTAATTCCATTATAGTAGAAAAACTGTGCTTAAAACCAGTTTTGAGTTTCTCACTTGCAACTAGGTATTTCCCCAGAATAGATTAATGTGGCTGTTATCTAACTGAAATCTCCTTTACATCTTCTTGTTTCAGGCAGCAGATACATTTCTGAGAGGTCTGTAGTGAACACGATGTTTTTCCTGCTCAGTTAGGCAGACCGTTTTGTTGCCCTGGATGCAGGGATCACCTCAGAGAGGGCACATGACTGAAGCCGGGACAGCCATTCCTCCCTATAGGGGCTTCTGCCAGCATTGTTGGGAAAAATCGCTTATACTAGGATTATGAGTTCTTCAGACCATGCAGACTTCGAGCTTTCAGGAGCACCCTGACACTAAATGCAGAGAGCCTATCAGAGAACCTAGCCAAGCAGAACTGAGGGATGGAAGAAAGAAGGTGGAAAAGGAGGCAGGGAGGGGGAAGGAGGTCTAGAGAAGGGAGAAGAAGACGTGTGCATTTGAAGCCAACTGTACTTCTTGGACTTTCTGGTTACAGAGACAATAAATTCTTTTTTATGCTTATAGCCAAACACCCTGACCAACACAAATTAAGCCCAAATTATTTCAATTTTTTTGATAAATATAATTAAAAAATCAAACTAAATAATGCACATCCAGAGCTAAAAATAAACATGTGGTAAACAACACAATAAAGCAAAAATCTGCTTTGTAACTTTTAAACCGTCACCTGAGCTGCTTTTCTCTGAAGCATCTCTTCTCTGTGGAGAATTACTGAGGAAATGCAGTGTGGGGAAGGGGATGCTGCGCAGAGTGAAAGGGTGGTGTTGATTTTTGCATTTCTTATTTTTTGAGATATAGTGTTTTTCCCTTTATGGTAACAATTTTATTTTGTGTCCCTGGTGACTTCCATGACGGTCCTTAATCAGGCTTTCTGTAGTCCTGTCTCTGCTGGTTTTGGTACTTAAGCACAAGTACTTCATTACATCTCCTTTTAAACCTCATTTAAGTTTGCTTTGAATTCTCTCATGTTTTCTGAAGCACCAGTAAACCCACTTAGTTGGAATTGTATACAGCCTGAAAACACAACCTTTCCATTTTCCACACAATTGAATGTGATAGTCAGAACCCACATGGGTCACAGAATCTTACCAGGGCTCCTGGAAGCCCATAGCACAACTTCCTGCAAACTAGAAAAAGGTGCCCTTAGGTGCCCTAAAGGAAGATGCAACCCTGATCCCGTGGACATGGAGTGGGGAGCAAGGGACAGCTGGGGGTCAGACCCCACTTGCTGCCACACCTGAGCCCATTAATAATGTACAAAGACCCCTTTAATCTTCTTGGGCTATGTGTGCATGGGCTAGGATCTAGTTTGAGCCGGTTTTTGGGCATATCATGTAGGATGATGGCCAAATAATCAGGAAAACTTAGTAACAGCCTAGTAAAATTTTGAACTCAGAAGAAATTGTCAAAGTTAAATAAACCTGAATTTAGGGAGGCAGTATACTGTATTTAAAAGTTGTCGAGTTGGACTGAAATTGATTTTAGTTCCAGCTTGGCTGCTTAGTAGGTCACCTCACTGAAACTCCGTTTTTTTGTTAAAATCTGCAAAATAATGATAATGCCACATTTCATAGACTCTAGACTGCATCAACTGTACGATATAATCATCCTCATTACAGAGGTTTTAAAATATAAAAATGTAAAATTAGAATATGAAAAAATTGCCAAGTGGGATCATTAAATGTTTCCTGATTTGAAGTGTTAAGGCTATAAAAATTGTGTATCTTAGAATATATGACACATGGTAATACTCCCTTATAACTAATGGCTCTTCTCTCTGAGCATTAAATGAGATAACATATATCAAGTTCTTGCCACAGCTCAGAGTCAGTGTTCAGTAAATGGTGGGGCTGTTGTTAAAGCTGATGACTAATAGAAACAAAAGAATATACTTGACTCAGGTCTTCATAACCTAGCAAAATGACCTGGCTGTTGTTTTTCCCCTACTCCAGGATAAGATACCAGAAGCCACCATGCACAAGTAGGTCTAGACGTAAATCTTAGAGGAAGATTAAAGTAAAGAAAATGTACAAAACCGAAAAATAGTGCTATTTAGTCTGCTGATGGAGACCCAATTTGATTTTCCCAAATCCTAAATGTACAAGAGAAATATTTTTAAAAAGACTATTGTTCAGATGTGAGCTGGGATCCTTCTCTGGATTTGGAATAATAGAAACGAAACTTTTAGAAAGCTTTGTTAGGATTTCTAGTGTATGTCTTTTTTCTTCACCTCGTACTAACAGTTACTTCTATGACATTTCCTGTGATTTTTGAACTGATCATTGGTTGGCTCACTAGTGAAAACCCTTCTGTGCAGCATCCTGTGATGTTAAGTTTTCATTTAGACCTGGATGGGTCTATGGAGGATGAAGACATGCCAAGAGGTATCAGTCAAACCCTTTCACCTGCCTCCAAAGCAGCTGGTTTCTGGACTGGTCTAGGAGTGGGACTTATGCCAGAAAACAGCCATTCATTGTCCTTTGTTGCCAAAGACAATGCTGCAAGCGGTAGAAAGAACTCTGATGGAGAAACACTGATGCCAAAATTCTAATGAGTGAAAAATGGCCTGGTTTTTGCCACTACCTCCAAAGCAGTCTATTTCTTTTCCCACAGTTTGGGCTCAATAGCATTCCCAGAGATAGATGAATGGAACCAGAGTGTATAGGAACACACACAAAATACAGCTCTCATGATGAAAAGCTCTTGTGTGTGGAACAGGTAAACACAATGAAAATGACTCTCCCATGAAAACGACTCTCCCATGAAAACAAATATTCTATCATCATTTTTTTATTCTTCCACTTCGGATCTAAACTTGTTTCAAAATCAGGTTGACCTAAATAAATAATGTATTTAGAGGGACAAAAAGGAGTTTGTGGCAAGAGTTTACCTACCCAGTTTGAAGTGGCTTGTTATAAAAAAAAGCAAATAACATGGAAGTATCAGATTTACTGATGATGTCATATAAATATAGATATCATGTAGTCACCGCTGAATTGATAGCCTTCAGAATGAAACTCAAGTGACAGTTCTAGATCACAATGCCAGAGAAAAGCCAAATTACCTGAGGAGACAGTGGCAATCTAAACTTTAAACATGTGGGCCGGCTGATCTGTAGTTCACATACACAACTTTCATTTCCTCTCTGCAGGCCAGTTCCTTTTGCACTCCGCTGCATTGCACTTCTGCCTGGGGGCCAGAGGCAGCATGTGGCACAGTTTGGGAGCGAAGCTAAGTCATCATCCCTTGCACATAATGATACATCCATGCCATGCTCCCACCTTATGACCCTTAGATTCACTAAAGGACTCATTGGGAACTGAAAATGTCATTTGATTTAATTTCTCCCTGGGAAGAAATTAAAGATTTATGACCTAATAATGTCACTAGGTCATAAATCTCCTGAAAACAGTTCTTTCGAGGTTCCCTTGGAAATTTTAAGTATGTGTATAAATTCTATCTTATACCTCCTTACACTTAACCTTGTGTCTGAGATGCAGTGATGGTGAGTTCGTTCAGTAATGGGGTTGAGTCTCAGCGACCCACTCACCTGGGCCTCCTTGGATTAAGAGCACATTTGAATGATGAGTGGCTAGAACATAAGTGTTGGTCTGCTATTTGCAGAAAATGAAGAGTGACATGGGCTTTATTAGAACCACTGAACTAGCTACTTTTTGTTAGCAGAGAATGCTGGAATCTCAACATTGTCAGTCTCCAGAAAAAAGCTCAGGTCTACTTGCCCAGGGCTTCTGCTAGCAAAACTACAATTACAGACATCCCCTGTGGTAGCTCAGTTACAGCCTCACAGCCTCCGCCCCAGCCTGTGTAGCTGCAGGGCAGCCTCCGACTTGCCTAATCTGAAGAATGTGGCAAACTGGATCCATTAACACATGTTATTGCACCAAAATTATGGAGAATCTAGAGTTGTTTGTGACAACAACACAAGGTGCTCAGAGTGGAAAGATAAGTATATTAGCATAGGTCATTGGCACCTTCCATCAATAATCTGTTTCATTAGTGTTGGAACAGTTTTAATTTAGTTTAGAGAGTTAGATATTTTTTAACAGCAAAACCTTATACTACTATTTTTTTTTGTGGAGAAACTATGTATTTATTTATTCAAGAAGCAATTTATAGAAGTCCTTTCCCTCTTATCTCCCCAGGAATGAAAACAAACCACTGGGTCCTTTGAGTCAGGTAATGCTGAGAAGTCAGCTGACCCACTGAAGCCTGCTTCCCTTCCTCCCTCCCGGCCACTGCCAGGTAGGTGGGTCAGCACTGTCTTGCTGCAGGGTGTCTGCTTTCCTGCCCCAATCAACTTCTTTATTGCTTTGGGTCACTGATCCTGAATCAGATAAACTATGAATATATCTCCAGAAAAATGGACACACTCCTAAACCCCAATTTTTTTCATGCAACTTCAGGAGCTTGGAGTCTAGGACAAGAAAGGAGTTTTACATAGGGTTTTAAGAAAACAATTATATTAAAAAAATTATCAAAAATTTAAAACTTTTTTTGATACAGAAATATCTATGTGCTTTTATATAAATGTATTAAACAATCAGATCTAATGATGAGTCTAATAACTATTGTAACTTTGAAGTATTGAGGAATATAGAAGATATTTTATGATGTCTGCCAACTGTACTGTGAAATGAACATGTCTGTGATGCCCACTGGTGACCGGTGCTGCTGTGGTCTGCTGCCCACGTTCACCCTGAAACAGTGCTAAACTGCAGTTAGTGGTTAGTGCAAATGAAGGTGCATTTCCCTCCACCCAAGATCCTGGACTTCAGGTTAAGAATCTCTAAGACTCTAGAGATTCCTGTCCTGGTGCTGGGAGGGGCCCTTTCCATTCAGGCCGATGAAGAGAACAGAGAGCTCCTGTTTCCTCAACTAAAACAACCAGAAGTTATAATTTTCAATATTTTGTAGAAAACACGAAAAAGGACATTCAGAGTGGCTGTTGTCTCATCCTCATTTATGAAGGGAGTAAGATGAGGACAAGAAAGACTCAGAGACTCAGCTGTGAGTAGGTTGGTAACTTCTGCCTTCCCTACCACAGTGGCAAAGGCTTAAGGGATCCCCTCTGTGAGGCTGCACCAGGCTGGGAGATGGATCTCCGTGTGCCCTCTAGATTGAAATGACACACTTTTCTTTTGCTTTAACAAAGGTCTGTGGCATACTTTTGTTGAGTCTGCCTCTGGCTTTACCCTCACCTCTCTCAGGATGCTTACCTAAGTAGGGGAGCCCGGCTCAGCAGCCCAGGAACACTGGCTCATTTTTGCTTCCTCCCATTGGTTTACTGAATGGCACTGAAAAATGAACACCTGTGCCAAAATGCTAAGTATAAGCTTTGGGAGGTGTGAGAGTGTTTCATAGCACTTGAATTGTCACTCTAATCCTGTGGTGATGATCGGCTGAGCTGTTGCTGAAAGACACCAGGGGAAAGCTAAACTTTCTCATTGGGATGCTAGAGCTCAGGCCTGCATGGGGATGAAAGTTCAAGTTCTAGACAAAAGAAATTGCTTTTCCTGATGGATGAGGGGAGGGATGACAAACTTCCAAGGAAAGGCCCTCTCAGAGCGCTCCCTTGGCAGGGCACTCCTGAAGCCAGGCTGCACGGCTTTTTGGAGACACATGCTGACCTGATTTTCACCAGGAAAATGAGATAGGATCATTTGCTTACCAATTTTACTTCTTGCTTCATTTATATTTTCCCCCAGGGCTTTTGCTTCAGAAAATCTGGAAAAAGAAAAAAGAAATGAGAGTTTAAATTTTTCTCTTCACTCAAACTTATGTTTTAAAAATGATAGGTTTCTGAGATAGGTTTATAAAATATTATAAAACTCTATTAAAAGGCAAAAGAAAAATCCAAATAAGTGAAATACACTAGGCTTAAAATAGAGATAAATTTTGTATTAATCACTGACTGGTATTGTGAATTTTTACCCTCCACCCAGCATAGAATTTTTATTCTCATATTCACTAACTTACGACTTTCAAATTCTAGAATGAAGGATGGCTGTAAGCTTTCTGTACTATGGGTGCTCTATAGCATCAGGATCTTATAATTACAATGAAAGACTATGCACTTAATGTAACTTAAATAACTTTTTTTCCCTCTGATTATAAAGTCCTATATCAGAGGACAACAAACTATAGGTGGTCATGAGACAAATCCAGCCCACCACATGTATTTGTAAAGGAAGCTGTATTGTAGCAGAGCCACACCCACATTTACATACCACCTGTGGCTGCTTTCCTGCTCTGACTGCAGAGCTGAGTAGATTGGAATCAGACTGTATGGCCTGCAAAGCTGAAATGTTTACTATCTGACCCTTTACAGAAAAGGTTTGCTGGCTCCTGTTATAGCTGATGTTAACCACATTTTGAAGATATAAAAACAAGAAAATATCTCTAATAATTCCGTACCCAGAAATAAGCACATTTTGAGATATTTCCAGTCTTTTTTCTAGCCAGTTTTTTATAGAGTTAAGATTATGCCATATATATGGTTTTGTGCTTCGATTTTTTTCATAGCACTATAACGTAAGTCTTTCCCCATGTCTTAATTTTTCCCCACTGGTTCTATATATTTTGAGAAATACTTAAGTACAACAGGAGACTTCTGCCCAGATGGAGGTATAGGTAGATACATTTTGTCTCCTTGCACAACCAAAAGGACAACAACAAATTTAAAAACAAAAAACAACCAGAACTGCCACAAAATTTAACTGTATGGAACTTTGACAACCAAGGAGTTAAAGAAGAAACATTCATCCAGACTGGTAGGAGGGGTGGAGATGGGCAGCAGGGGCAGAGAGGACCAGAAGCAATGCAGCAACTGGAGGACTGCATGGGCGCGGTGGTGGCTGGTGGTCCGGGTAGTCCCACATTTGTGTGTGGATAAACTGTAAGGAACAACTAGGGAGTGAGACAGATTGAACAACCCAGGGTTCCAGTGCAGGAAAACAGAGCCTCAAAACCTCTGGCTGTAAAAATCTGTGGGGGTTGCAGCAGCAGGAGAGACTCTCAGCCTCACAGAGGAGTTCATTGGCGAGACCCATAGGGTCCTAGACTGTACACAAACCTATTCCCCCGGGAATCAGCACCAGAAGGGCCCAATTTGCTTGTGGGTAGCAGGGGAAGTGACTGAAAGCTGGCCGAGAGCTGAGCAAGTGGCATTGTCTCCTCTCAGACCCCTCCTCCACATACAGCGCTACAAGGCAGCGAAATGGGTTGCCCTGCCCTGGTGAATACCTAAGGCTCTGCCCCTTACAACATAACAGTAGTACTGACACTAAGAAATATGGCTCAAATGAAAGAAGAGGTCAAAACTCCAAAAAAAGAACTAAGCAACAAAGAGATAGCCAATCTATCAGATGCAGAGTTCAAACCACTGGTAATCAGGAAGCTCACAGAAATGGTTGAGTATGGTCACGACATAGAGGAAAAAGTGAAGGCTATGCAGAGTGATATAAAGACAAATATACAGGGAATCAACAGTGAAAGGAAGGGAAATGGGACTCAAATCAATGACTTGGAGCAGAAGGAAGAAATAAACATTCAACCAGAACAGAATGAAGAAACAATTCAGAAAAATGAGGAGATGCTTAGGAACCTCCAGAACTTTAAACATTTCAATGTCTGAATCACAGGAGTGCCAGAAGGAGAAGAGGAAGGGCAAGAAATTGAAAACTTATTTGAAAAAGTAATGAAGGAGAACTTCCCTAATCAGGCAAAGGAAATATACTTCCAGGAGATCCAGGAAGCTCAGAGAGTCCCAAAGAAGTTGGACCCATAATGACCTTGGGTAATGTCATTATGTGTTTGGTGGAGAACACACCAAGGCACATCACAATGACATTACCCATGATTAAATATGAGGAGAGAATCTTAAAAGCAGCAAGAGAAAAGGAGACAGTTGCCTACAAAGGAGTTCCCACAAGACTATCAGCTGATTTCTCAAAAGAAACCTTGCAGGCAAGAAGGGGCTGGCAAGAAGTACTCAAAGTCATGAAAAGCAAAGATCTACATCCAAGATCACTCTATCCAGCAAAGCTATCATTTAGAATGGAAGGGCAGATAAAGTGCTTCCCAGAGAAGATAAATGTAAAGGAGTTCGTCATCACCAAGCCCTTATTATATAAAATGTTAAAGGGACTTATCTAAGAAAAAGAAGGTCAAACTATGAAAAGTAAAATGACAACAAACTCACAACTATCAACAACTGAACCTAAAAAAACAAAAACAAAAACAAACTAAGCCAACAACTAGAACAGGAATACAGTCACAGAAATGGAGATCGCGTGGAGGGTTATCAGTGGGGATGGGTAGGAGGGAGAATAGGGGAAAAAGTACAGGGAATAAGAAGCATAAAGTGTAGGTACAAAATAGACAGGGGGAGGTTAAGAATAGTATAGGAAGCGGAGAAGCCAAGAACTTATATATATGACCCACGGACATAAACTAAGGGGAGGGAATGATGGTGGGAGTAGGGTGCAGGGCAGAGGGGAACAAAAGGGAGAAGAAAAATGGGACAACTGTAATAGCATAATCAATGAAATATACTTAAAAAAAGAAATACTTAAGTACACAAAGGAAGTGTGCAATATTAAAGAGATGATGTGAACAATACCAGTGGCTTGTCTAATAGAGAATTCAGTGTCATTTCAGGAAACTGAAGTTACTCAAAAACTGCTCCCCAAACCAAGTTATTAACAACCCTCCTAAAATGAACATTTTCATTTGTTACAAATATACAAATTAAAAGTAAATGTGCAATTCATAATGGTCTACCATTTTCAGATTGCTTTTGCGCCAGAAAATATACAGTCAATAAAAAAAAAAAAAATACCAGAGAGGTGGGGACAAAACGTCCTCTGTACAGAAAATATGTACATCTGTACAGCAAATATGAATATCACTTCAATAGGTAAGGATTCACGGGGAAACTGGTGTTCCTGGGAACCGTAGCACTGAAAGATGGCAGGTTGCAAATCTGGTGATGTGGGATAGGATGTATAGTAAGGCCCATTTTCCCTGGCATCATAGTCAAGGACAAAAGGAGGAAAGTCAGTCAGTTCAGGTGAGACAGCAGCAAATGGCTGGTGGAGGCTATCCATATTTGTCCTTCAGTCCTGAGACAGAAAAGATGGTAAAAAACCATGTTGATACCTTTGAATGAAATGTTGGATGAACAAAATAAACATCTTCCAAATTCCTTTTGTACTTGACATCAACAACATCATCAAGTTTCTTCAGGAAGTCAGAGTCCAGGTGATTGTGTTCAGTGGTCAATGTGTAAAAATATGCTAATACATCTTCTTTCACAACAGTGTAATATGTTACATGGATAAAATATAAAAGAGCCTTGTCCATATCTATTAATGTTACAGGAATGTTTCTTCCAATGACCACCATCACTGTGTGACCACAGTTACTAATACCTGTTTGGTGTAAGGCTTTTAGAGAAACAATATCAGTTAGATCTTGCTTGACATAACCAGCGATTGTAACAGAAATCCTTTCAGCTCTGAAGTACTGTGGAGAGACCACACCCCAGTGATTCTCAAAGTGGGCTCAGAGGTCCTGAGTCTTCTTCAGGGGGTTTGTGTGGTGAAAACTATTTTCATAATAATACTGAAACATCTTTTGCCTTTTCCACTGTGCGGACGTCTGCATGGATGGTGCAGCGGCAGCTGCTGGGTGAAACTGCTGGTGCCTTTGTAGGAGTCGAGGCGGAGACCCCTGATGGGGTGCGCAGTCATGGTGTCTTTCATTTCTCTGATGCTGCTTCTTCAGGGCTGCCTCCGATAACAGTCCCTGAAGGATCGGTCTTCGTTGCTTATCACTATCTCCTTCCATTCTAGCAAAAGCATGAGAGCCAATGAGAGAGAAGTCAACTCCCAGGCCTTCATTCCCCTCTTCTGGGTCACTTCCAGCACACCAGGTTTCTCACTTATTTGAATCTGCCATTCAGGTACCACAGGTTCCCCTCCTGCATTTCCAATATCTGCGAGTAGGTACGGCAATGATAGCATCTCCTCCTTCAATGACCTTGGGAAGTACAGAGGTAGAAGATTTTGGTAAGTAGCCTCTTCCAGTTCAGAGACAGCAAATACTACTTTTTCAATGGTTTCCCCATATCTATAGGAATCTCTTTACAGTGCGATGTGCTATGTGTGTTGCATCCTCTAAAGGATAACCTTGTTTTGCAGAATTGATGACACAGAATCTAACAGAAGACTTTGACTGCTCTTTTGCCAGCTGAAGTATGTTTCCATAGCAGTTGTATGGGGAACTCTCAGCCACTGTATGGTAGCAGCTCTTGTACTGAAGTCCCACTGTGTGAATGATGAACTGGGCAACTAAATGAAATCTTTTCATCAATGTGGCTTCATCCGTCTGGTAACATTTAAGTTTCTGATATTCCTCTTTCAAATCAGGCCCTGCAAGCATGAAGATACTTTATGACACAGGATTCTTATCTGTAAAATTTTCACTGCTGGTATTCACAATAGCCATATAGTTCAGTAATGCCACATCTCCTTTCCTGAGGAAACAGAACCACTTTTCCATTTATATTCTTGCTATGAAGAAACGGCGATCTAATAGTGTCTGTTTCAGTTGCAGTATCAGAATTCATCTTCACAAGAGTCACCCCAGCTTGGTAGAGTATCCACATTCACAAGGGGAGAGGTGAACCCAGAGATCCATGGACTGAGAACTTCAGCTTGTCTTCCCCCAAATTCCTCAACAATTCAATATTCACTGGCCGACGTTAGCCTTTCTCTTCTCCTGGACAAGCTGCCCCTGACAGCACCTTGGGCAAGAGGAACCCAGAAGCTGGGTGGAGATGCAGCAGGCTCATTCTTCCAGAGAATGGAAAGAACTTACCCCTTCCCCCACCCCCTGCACACCCAGCTGGGGCTGTGTCTGGGTGCCTTCCATCCCAATGTCTTTAGAAACTTCTCCATTACCTTTGATGTACCATCAAACTTTTATTTGATGGCTGTTTACTAGTACACTGGATCATTGTCTGATGTTTACTTAATGATTCCCCTACATTTTCAAACAAATATTGATGAGACACCATGGAGAGCTGCAGAAGTGGTGTAGGTTAAGGCCTGTATGAGAAACATGCAGTCCAGGACCTTATGAAATATTAGTTGCTTTCCCATCTCTTTTCTGCTATGAAAGTTAAGAGGCCACTGAAAATCTGAGAGACAAATATGTAGTATATGGCTACAGCACATCATTGTGCTACCAGAGTGACACTGGTCGTGCCGTTAGAGTGACTGGGGAGGGGTCTATCTGCGAAGGGGAGGGGAAAGCTTATGTACAAGGTAGGACTGATCTGGGTTTTACAGTGCATATAATTTTTTAGAAGTTTTTTATTATGGAAATTTCCAAATATACACAAAATAGAATAACAGAATGAACCTCACATACTCACCATCATATGTCATTCATTGTCAGTACTTGGCCAATTTGATTTTAGTTATCTCTTGTCTCCCCATCCTCTCCCCACCTCTGAAATCTTTCTGGATCCCAGTAAGACGCAGATATATTGCTCATCCATAACTGCTTTAGTTGCCCAGGTTTTTTTTAGAGGAAGTGGAGAGAGGAAGGCATTCCAGGCAGGGGAACAACATGAGCAAAGGCCAGGGTGCCACGGCTGCTCTTTGCTCGATGAAAAGAAGTGTGAATTACGTCACTGCTGTTTTCTGAATCTGTCTCCTTGGCCTGTGGCTACAGACAGAAGTTTCCAGCGAAGGGGACTACATTTTCCCTCAATGTTAGGTTTCCTGGGACTCCACCCCTGGCTCCCTCATTAAGGGTACTCAGGCTCGTCAAAGATTATGCATGTCCTGTCTTCAGCGAGGGCCTGTCACCTCCTGGGGAGGAGTACAGTTCCTTTTGATGTCATTCAGACTGAGTTTGGTTCAGCAAACATTCCTATGATGTGTAGGTCACTGTGTTGGGCTCTGTGGGCTTGCGCTGGCTTTGTCTGCTGGGCAGCCATCACCTAAGGTTTGGTTCAGGTTGCTCTGAAGTTGAGGACTATCTTCATGCTTTTTGCATGAAGTGGGGGGACTAGAACTGTTGGACGGCCACCCTGTCCATTTCCAGTACCTAGGATCTCATAGGATTTGATAGTCCTTCATCGCTCAATGAATGATCCCTTTCCTGCCAGATCTGTAGAGTGTGGAAGTTTTAGAATAATGAAAATGCAAAAGCAAGGCTGCAAAGCTGCTGAAATTAACATCAACGCTGGGGAAAGCTGAGTGGCAATAGAAAAGGAAGGCACTGCAGGCAGAACAGACAGCCTCCACAGCAGCACTGCTCAGAGAAGCCCTGACAGGCCTGGGATGGGGTCCCTAGCACCTGCACTGCCGCCACGGCAGTGCTGGGGGCACAGAAGAGGGGGCTGCTTGGTGCTGTGGTCCATGTTCTCCAAAGAGCTGCCCAGGTCTGGCAGACATGGCGGGGGACCCTGTGAGCTGTTCCAGCTTCTTCTCTGCAGCTCAGTGCCAAGCTAAAAAGGGCTTACCCACTGAAGAGGTGTGGTTGAGGGCTGTCTTGTCTCCCAGAGACCATTTTTCCCTTTACTCCGTAGTTGTCACCACTCCAGGCCACCCCACCCACATGTGTTCCTGATTCCTGGTTGTCAGGACAAACTTCTTCTTAAGAAATCCCAGCCCTGAGGGAGATGAAAAGGGAAAGGAAGCTACCAAAGAGCTGAGAAAGAGGGTGACCCCCAGGCTGCCACACCCTCATGCTTCCTTGCCCACCCTGCCCCACAATGCCCCCCAAGGCTAAATTCTGCTCACCCGGACTGTTCTAGGAGGAGGGTTCGACTCCTGGTCTTCTAAAAGATGCACACACCCATTACTGACGTGGCTCAGGGAGCCAACTTGTGACCAAGTTGGGAACTTGTGCTGACTTTCCCCAGGCCGCTGCCCTCTGCCTGTACCCCCCATCCCTCCCCCCACCACGCCCCATAAATGCCCTAAGCTTCTGCTCACTGCAAGGAAGCACAGCCTTCCAGGGAGGCCCTTGAAGAGGGCCAGGTAGAAGGCTCTGGGACTCAATTAGAACCTCCTGTGAGCCCCTAGGGTCTCACTGCTGGGGCCAAAGCATTCCCATCAGGGAGCCCCTGGCTGTGTGCTCACGTTGGAGAACGCAGTGTTGCTGGGGACAGGCCCAGTGTGGGGCTGGCAGGCTGCTCTGTTCGCCACACAGAAACATTTCTACCTTGCGGCAAGGCCTGGGTTTGGAAGGGAAAAGGACTGCAGTGTCTGGCTGTTCTTTCACATCTGGCTTCCCATGACATCCAGCTTCACAGATCCAATTGCATTCACTGTGTGCCTGGCACTGTGCTGTCCACTGTTCCCAGAGTGCAATTCTCTTCCATTGGCTCCTGTGTCATATCACCTGGCTCTTCCTGGCTGCTCTGTCTCCTTTTCCAGGTCTTCTTCTGTAGATTTCATCCTAACCCTGTCCTCATGCCAGTGCCTCATCTGTAATCTCTACGTCAGTCCTGCTTTATTTCCCTGACCCCCACCCAGCTGTTTATTGGATGCCCTGCAAATAATTAAAATTTATTGTCTCCAGAGCAGAACCGATTGCCTTCCCTAATGATTTCTCCATTCCTCCCATCTTCTCTCATCGCATTGCAGGGAACCAGCACGCACTCATGTGCTCATGCCAGTAACCTGCACACCATCCTTTCCTCCTGGCTCTATTAGGCCCTCCACTCAGTCCTGGAGTCTCATCCATTCTCCACCCTCAGTATCTATCATACCATTCCAGTTAGTTTCATTCTTCTTGGCCTTGCAGGAGAAGCTGTCATCTCTTTCCCAGATTACTCTAACGCCTGCTTGTTTTGCCTTCTGCATTGGTGGTACTTGTCTTTGCGGTACTTTCCACATTTTAGCCGGAGTGAGTCTTTATCTTAAAAGCAAACTGATCCTGTTATTCTCCCACTTAAAACTCTTCGAGGGCTCCCCAGTGACATCAGAACAGAGCCCAAATTCCTTAACATGGCAAGGCAGACTCCTCCAGCTCTGGTTCCTGCTGATTTCTCCACATCTTCCCTGGCACACACACCTCTGCCCTTCCAGGAGGCCTGCATTGCTTTCAGTTAAATCAGAAGTCACACTTTCTTTCACCTCCTGGCTATTCCCTGTGCCAGGACCCTCTCTCTTGATCCGACTAATTTCTACTGAACCCTTCAGTTTCAGCTGAGATGCCTCTTCCTGTGGACCATGTTCCAGGACCATGTAAGTCTGCAGTCGGCGTTGCCCATGTGCCCCGCAGCACCTCCGACTTCTGTCACCGCAGGCAGATAGTGCACTGTATTGGGATTGCTTGTTTACTTATTTGTTTCCCTTTCAATAACCTAAATGCCATGAGGATAGTGACCACATCTGTTTAATTCACTCTTATATCCCCAGGGCTTAGAACAGGAGCTCATACTTAGTAAGCATTCCATAAATTCTGTGTAGTAAAAGAAGGTGCACCTGAGTGAGCAACAGGTGTGATGTGGGGAGCACAAGAGACCGGGAGTCAGAAACCTGGATTCCAACAACCCCTCCACTTCTTAGCAGCTGTATGTCAGACTTGTCATTTCTAAGATGAGAATGAGATACCTCTGAGGGCCAGGATGATGTGAAAGTTCCTGTGCAAGTGAGCTTTAGGATTGTGAATCATAACTACTACCTGGCCGTGCAGGAACTCCAGGGGTGGGATTGCATGTTGGAAGCAGTAATCACAGACAAACATGGATGAGCATCATGTTGTCAGCAAACCAAGGAATCATACAGGATCCTTGCAAGTCAATGGTCAAGGACATCTAAGACAGTTTCAGTTTCTCATCTTCAAAGGGAACAAAAAAGGATGGGGGGATTGAGGTATAAACTCATGTAACTTCCAGGACCAGTGCCTGGGAGAATCCCATCCTGTCTCAGTGTGTGTCTGGCAGAGACAGACGTCATCACCGTGGGGGAGCAGCTGAGGAGGCCCGATGCTTGGCTCTTCCCCAGGGCAATTAGAACAACAGACAATTTACTGAGGCCATGGGTAGCGGCTGCTTTAACCCAAGGCCACAGAGGAGCTAGTGTTCAAAGCCACTCAGTCTCCAAGGGCCTCTGCAGTCTTGTTCTTTGTCACTTCAGCTGGGACAGTTTCTTAAGGCCAGTGGGGCAAATACGTCATTGGAAGGGGGCTCCTATGACACCTTTCCTAGTCTTTCTGTCTAGTGTGATGAACTTAATATATTGATTATTTGTAAAGTGTACATTTAATTCTTTTGTCCATCAGAGAGGAAGAGAGAAGACTGGGCCTGTATCTATGCCATTGCTTTCTCTGTAGATCTGTCCCTGACATGGTACCTTGGTGTCTCTGCTATATTGCAATGAAGATGCACCTTGAACTTTTAAAAATACCAATATTGTTGTTCTCTTTCATCTCGCTTCTGCCTCAAGGTGGCTGCCATCTCGTTGCCTGTTGAGAAGTTCCTTCCCTGACTCTCAAGAAGCCTGTTGCTCCATTGTCCTACTTCTAGAAAGCTACGGCATGGTCAAGCAGTCTTCTTGACTGCTAAGATTTCCCAAAGTCAATTTAAAATGGTCATTTTGAAGCAAAGCAGTGTTTTTGAGTATCATTTTTGAGGCCAGCACTGTTTTAATAACTGTAGGGCAGCTGAGAAGCTTCTAATCTAATCTCTGCTCTCAGAGTTTATAATTTTAATTCAGAAGACAGGTGTAAATGCAGAAAACAAATGAAAAAATAATAAAGGTTAAAATTGAAGTCTAATAGGAACCAGAGCAATCCTATTTGTCATGTTATTTCCAGACGGTGCTCTGAGATTTGTTGGGTTTGAGTCTATGTCTGAAGGATCCAGCTGAGTCAAGGGATGCTTTCCTTGGTTTAATTCATGTTATCAAGGACTTCTTTCCAACTGCAGTTATTCTTCCCATTTTTTCTTCTTTTGTTATTTAATGGCACTCTGTGGGTGAGGGATTCAGTTTGTATGAAAGGTCTGCCACAGGAGAGTTAGCTGTGTGGTGCTGGGCATGTGGGGTTTCCAGCCTCCCTTCACATTACTGTAACCTATGAGGATGAGTCATGCCTACAAATATAGTGATTTTCAGTCACAATTGTCTTGTACGGAAAAATCGGCTCTAATTCAGTGAAGAGCAAACATCCTATTAACATGCCAATGTCTCTGTTGTCACACGCAGGCTTTCCCCTTTTAGAGGCCAGAGCTGGGAGAGGCTGTAAATCACCTGTGAGGGTGGCAAAAGGTGCAGGTAGGAAGGGGAAGAAAACCCTTCTATTGAGTAACATAGACATGGGAGCCACTGATCACCCCCTCCTGCAACTCTAAATCAACTCTTACACTCTTGGGGAGCTGGGGGAATCAGAAGGGATTCCTATATTTGGGCTTAGAACTTAATTACCATGGGCTAGTGAGGCTGAGCTGGCCCAGGGCTCAGGTATGCAGGCAATTAGTCCTGAGTCTTTCTTTTGTGGACTTTGCCAACATGATGTCACAACACTAGAACCATTGAATGACAGTTATTTGATGTACAAAGTGGGGAAAAAAGTGGCAAGCCAGGCCACTAGGTCCTGGTTGTCGAGAACTATTACAAAGATGAGACTAGGCAGTCAGGAGAGTTAGGAAACAGTAGTTTCCTAATGCCATCCGGAGGAAGCCCCACTGGTGCATATCTATATTCCTAGGACTGGCCAGTCCTCTCTGAGATGGTCCCTGTGATGCTCCTGGTCACTGGAGGGAAAGGGAACAAGCGCGTGGAGGGTATTAGGGTTATGGTAGACCAGTTCCTAAAGTAAGGGTGGCATGGAGGTCACCCTTATAAAGCATCTGTGGGACCTCATTTGGATGCCTGCTGCAGGAACACTGGTTCACAGTTATGTGTTTCCATATAAAAACATTTTGTTTAGTCCTCTGCCTTAAGCAGCTATGAGCATGTCATATCTAATAATTGAATACATTCCATGAATGCAAATAAAAACTCCCACCCTGAGAAAGGGGTAGGTCCTATGTTAAACTCCCCAGTACCAAATATTCCTTTAATGATCATTTATTACAGTAACTTTAAACAGATGTGACATTTAAAAAAAAATGTGGGCAGGTCTTCCAACTTTTCATTTGACTTAAAAAGGCTGATTTACTGCTGGGAAAAGCTCTTTCCAGAGGAAAACTTTGTGTGAGTTTCATTAATTCCCTTGCTCGATGGCCTCAGGGAAGATGGGACCACCAGTATTACTAGCCCATCCTGTGTGATTTAGATGTGTTTAAACCCAAAAGCACATTTGTCACATGGGTTGTCAGAGCTCTACTGTACTAGAGTTTATTGAGCTCTGTAGTAGGAGGCTTCAAAAGACCACAACATCTTCATCTCTGCCCCCTACCCCACCCTACACTCCTCTGGAAACAGACCTAATTAGACTCAAGGGGATAAATCAGGACCAGGAAACATGCCAATTCTAGAATATGAAAGATGAAGTAGTATGTCTTTCTAAGCCAGTGGTTCTTAAGCTTGAGTGTGCAAGAGAATCACCTGGTAGCTGGTTTAACCTGTGGATGTTTTGAGATCATACCTCAGAGGTTCTGGATCTCAAGGTCTCTGGACACAGTCTAGGAAGAGGTTTTCAAACTTGATCGTATATTAGAGCCTGTAAACAAATGAATGCTCAGGCTCTACCTAATTGAGTTAGAATATCTGGGGAGCCAGACTAAGACGCTGGTAGCTTTTACAGCCTCCATGGACCCAGGGTTATGAGGCACTGATGTGAGCAATGATGCCTCAGACAGGGACACAGCTCTTCGGAAGTCGTTAGAGGATAAAGCAGCTGTCATCTAGCTTGACATGCTTATCTTCAGACAAACAAAGTATCCTTCTTCAATATGTCCAACTGACTATACTAAAAATACATTGTTTACAGTGTGGAGAAGCCAGAGATCATTTGTGCAATCCCTGATTCAGATGTCAAAATGCGTGTGGCTGTGCATGTGTTCATCTTTCTAGGGAGAGAGCTCTCAGCCTTCTCTAGCTTCACTTCATATCCACTTCCACCCCTTGTTTTCTTCATTATTTATTCATTCCTGTCCCTGAGTCTTGGTTCTGTTATGCTCCCCCACAGAGGTAACCATTCTTATGGTTAAAGTATGCTAAAGTTTATCTTTTTGTTTGACTATTTTTATGTGTGTGCATATATTTATAATTTACATAAATTTTGCATTTTTAGGACTATCCTTGGTAGCACATTAATCCATTGCTCCCACTGGCTGCATCTGACCCCATGGAAATCCTCCCATGTTTCACCTCTCTGCTTCCCCAGGGATGGACACCAGAAGGTTTCCAAATTTCTTTGGCCACAGACAGAGCTGCCGCAGGCATCTTCATATATATCCCCTTTTGAACCATGAGAACTCCTTGGGAGACACACCAAGAAGGGGAATTGCAGGGTCACTGGGGTGCATATACTTCTTTGGACTAAGAATAGCTGCACTGCGCTCCTCCAGATGGCTGCTCCTGGTTACACTCCTATCACCTTCACTGCCTTCCTGTTGATCTAAGATCCCACCAACCTCCCCACCAAGTGTAAAAGCTGTTGGTTAATGGTGGAAACTGGGCCCTCAAAGCTGATTGCTGTTCCTTTCTAGTTTCCCAGTCTGCCTTCTTTCCCACTCCCTGTGGCAGCTGTACTAAACCTTCATCATCATCTGCACAGAGAAAGTAGAGGTCACCTTTAATTTTCTCCTTCCACTTGTAAATGCATTGATGTCAGCCACATCTTGCTTTGCTGTTCTACTCAGCCCTCCTCCCAGGCTCGGCGGCCCTGACCTTGAGCCCCTCTGCCCGACTCCAGACTCCCAGAGCCTTGCTGTGGCAGTCTTTCCTGAGCTTCTCTCTCAATCTCTTGCTTGCCACTGGTTTGCTTCTGTGGCCTACCATCTTGGCTGAGTGTCTGAAACAGACTTCTCTTCCCCTAAAGCTACACCCCCTTTTCTTTATAGGAATGTTTTTACCTATCACAAACTTTTTGAACACATTGATTACTCTTTCTCTGTTTGCTCAGTTTCTTCTGACTTGCTTCATCACTCTCAACACTCTAGCCTCTGGTCTTCTGGGTGCCAATTCCACATATGCTTCCAGCTCCACCTGCCGATCTCTTGGTAGCATCTGCCACCATGGACAACATGTGGCTTCTTGGAGTGGCCTTTCCTCTTGGCTTTCAGGATAGTATTTTCTCCTGGTTCTCCCTCATCTTCTCTCTATGCTTCTTCTCAGGCCCTGCCATGGCCTCCTCTACCTCTCCCTTTCCTTCAGAGCTTTCCCTTATTGTTATCCTGAGAGAACTCATCCACTTCTCATGCGTTCTTGAATTGTCATTTACAAGCATATGATTCTCAATCCTGGATCTCATTTTACTTCAACAAATAGTTTTTGAAAATTTACTGTGTGCTGAGATCCAGAGTCAGATGTGACATTAAAGAATTCACAGTCTAGAACTCTCTTCCAAGCTCTAGACCCACACATGTGGGAGTCATTCTGTTTGCTACAGTTTGAGGATATGTATCTAACTTATGGGTTATCTGAAACAAAGAATAAGCTCATTTTAAGGGGCTCAGAACACAGCCTGACTCCATATCTGTCAGGCGACGATGCTGCCTGCTCTGCTTCTGACCTGGAGAATGCCTCCAAGGCTTGTGGGTAACAAGACGTGCATGTGTGCACTTTCTGTGACTAAGTTGTATAGGAACACCCTCCAGGACATCTGGAGGGCCTGGAGTTCTATGACTATAATTTAGTCCGCAAGTTTCTTTCCTGCCTTTGGAACAGTAAGATACTGATGGAGTCTCAAGCTGATGAGAATGAATGTACAATGTGAGACTTGTATAGAAAGTTAGTGCTGCCAATCAGCCCCTGACGTCACTTACCCAGCAGTACTAGGATGATGACACACACATGAAAGAGAATGTTATGGGGCTGGATGTAATTCACTGTGAAACTGAGTACAGGCTGTGCCTTCCTTTCAGGAGTTAGGTTGGGCAGTTTAGAGAGGACAGAAGCAAGACGCCTCTTGTTGGCCTGGAAAAGCCTTGGAGGACCAGCAGCTCCCTAAGCCAGCCTTACCTCTGTTTCAGAATCTGTTTGTTGTCTTCGATGGTAACGCTGTCAGCATGGTCCCTCTTGAAGATTTCAAAAGCCTCCTGGCGTCCTAATGACATTTCTTCTCTCATCCCTGTTGGAGACAAAGGGAAATGGCCTCAGTCACAGCATCAGGATCCCATTAACTGCATTGTCACTTGAGTCAGACTGCAAAGCCAGCCCTGGCTCCAAGACGCCCACAGCAGAGAGGCTCTGACCAGACAGGTGGCTTCAGGCTCTTCCAACTGGCTGCCAACCTGGGAGGCGGTCGTTCCAGTGACAGTGACAGTGACACCCTCTGCACCCTCTAGGGCTGTGCCTGTACCTCCATGTGACTTGTGGATTTGGAATGCCTGGTCAAAGGAAATGAAAACCAGCTTGCCAAGCCCTCGATCACCAGGAACATCTGCAAATGCACTTTCTGCCATCATTCAGTGCCATATTTCTCCCTGTTTTCCTGTTATTCCCCATTTTCGTTT
This sequence comes from Pteronotus mesoamericanus, assembly GCF_021234165.1. Classification (NCBI taxonomy): domain Eukaryota; kingdom Metazoa; phylum Chordata; class Mammalia; order Chiroptera; family Mormoopidae; genus Pteronotus; species Pteronotus mesoamericanus. The sequence continues at coordinate 9,346,149 of NW_026555085.1, forward strand.
CCTGTTAAATTTCACCCTGAATTTCTAAGCATTTAATTAAAAAAGTATAATTCAGACTGAAGGATTTAGAATCTAGACATTCTCCTATGTGTCTCCATGGAACAACCTACCCTTGTTTCCTGGAGCTAATGAGCAACCTCCAGTCTCACTCAGGGCTTAGCTTCTCAGCTGCAAACCCACGGGCAGAGGAGGTGGGGGCTCCTAGTTCATGTCTTGGTTCAACACCCTGTATCACTACTGCCATTGCAGACTAATCTTCACTGCGGGGTCCTGCTCAGGAGCCAACTTCTGACCCAGAGTCAGAAGGGCCGGGGCCCTTGAAGAACGCAGGTGGCGTTCCTGCATCGAGGGTCCCATCCTCATGCCTCCCAGAGCAAGGGTGAATGCAGGTGTGTGCTTGGGACTCTCTAGGTGAGAGCTGAATTCACAGCTGGATTTTGGATGAATCTACAATCATTTTTATGCCTCTGCCCTTGGTTTCTTTGTCCATGTTTTCTTTATCTCTTTAACTCTACTTACCGTTCCAGCCCTGGCGGAGTATTACTACTTCCATGAAGCTTTTCCTGAAGCCCAGACAGAACAAACCCTTCCTCTACTAAGTACCTATCAGTGCTTCTATAACATGCACAGCCCATATACACTGTCGCTTCACATGACAATCCTTTCTGGTGAAACACAAGTTTCTCTAGGGGTGGAAAGAATATTTTTTGGTGAATCCTTGGTGTCTCATTGTATGACTGGCATTTAGAATGTGCTCAACATATGTCTGTTAAATGAGTCAGGTCCAGAATGAACTGGGAATGATGATGAGGCTCACTCTTATTGCCACAGGAACACAGTCCAGGGATGTAGGGGTTTACTCGGAGGCCTAGGGTACCAGGGGTGCATTCATATGGGCCACATACCACATCTCCTGCCTGGGAAAAAACCTGCGGAGTCCCAGCTTTGGGGGGAGGAACTGGACCAGCCCATCTGACACCAATTTAGTGATTACTGTTGATAAAAATAGCACCATGAAGAATGTCTGAATGATGAGGCATACAAAGACACCACACCCTTTTCCATCAGAAGCAAATGGGCGCAGCTTAATTCTGTCTCCACATCTGCCCTGCACACTGCAGAACTGGGGCGGGTGGTCTGGGAACTGGTCTGTGAGAGACTTGGACAGATGAGCCCTGATGCACAAGAGACATTAACCAGAAGCTGAGGGATGTGCTCCATACCTTTCCTCTGTCCCTGGTCTGTGCTCATTTTAACAATGTATTATACGTCTTTCACTGATTATAGAATAACAGCAGAGTGTAGAGGGAACACACCTTTGGAACAGAGCTGGGGAAGAGAGGAGCTGCATAGAGACCATACTGAAGTCTGCCTGTGCGGTCCCCAAATTGCCTCCCACAGACGAGATGAGAAGGCTCCTATCAACCAGTAGAGGCAGGGGTGGGGGGATGGGGTAGAGGGTTGCTCTAAAAGCTGCAGTAAAGTAGAGAGTTCATGGCCTTTCTCCCCCAGGCTCTGTTTTCTTTTAGAGCTGAGTCAGAATGGATGGGAAGGACAGGTAGAGGTTTGTCAGCATCCACGACACTGTTATAGCAGTAGGTCCTGGATGAACTTACAATCAGCTGAAAACCCCACTGGATCTTCCCTAAGGTAGGGAGAAGCCTGGGCAGTGGGAACAGAAATGACATGGGGTGCATGGAAGAAGCAATCCCAGGAAGGTAGGTTGGGATCATTTTGCAGAGAATCTGGAAGGTCTCACTAAAAAATTTGGGGCCAGCATGATATCATACACAAATCATCAATTTTCAAAAACTTGAAATATAGTGAAGTACACATTATGAGGAAGTTACACTGGAAGTGCTTGATACTTTCGGTGATTTAGAAGGCACTGGGGTCTTGCAGAGCTATGGACTTATTGTCAGCAACATGGTATCAGTCTTCCTCCTGTTATAATGGAGATATATCCTGGAATTGGGGTTCTTTGATAATGGGTATCTCAGGTGGATGAACATTAGTGTGATGACCATAATCCTGGCAGCTAGCATTCTAAGAGTCTGCTCAGGAAGGCCAAGGCGAGATGGCTGTCGATGCCCATAGTCTGAGGGCAAAGAGGCAAACTACTGCATAAGAGCCTAGAGAGACTTCATGGCTACTTCATGGAGGGGGAGATTGAGAGTCTGCAGAGAGGGAGGCTGAAGGATGAGACCCCAGGCTCCATCTCAGCCCTAGTCTTATCCATCCACAATCAGCTTGTTTAGAGTCCACATCTAGCTCCTTTTGGGTTGTACTAACAGTTCAGGCTCTACTCCAATTTGGGGTCACTCATGAAGTTAATAAAAAAAAAGTAAAAAAGTTAACCTCTTTTTATTTACTGAAGAGATATGTTCACCTTGTTTTCCTGCTCAGGATTTAGAAAACAGCTCTTTCACACATAGTAAGCTCTCACACACATGGTACATGGTAGAAAGAACAGAGCAATGGAACACAGAAGTGGCTTGACAGCTCAGCTTGCTAATGAGATAATGAGCCTGTCTCTCACTTTAAATCAAAATCTAACAGTGATTAAGCTTAGTAAGGGAGGCATGTTGAAAGGTAAGATATGCCAGAATCTAGGTCTTTGTGCCAAACAATTAGCCAAGTTGTGAATGTAAAGGAAAATTTCTTGAAGGAAATTAAAAGTGCTGCTCCAGTAAACACATGAATGATAAGAAAGTGAAACAGCCTTGCTGCTGATACGAAGAAAATTTTAGTGGCCTGAATAAGATCAAACCAGTCACAACATTCCTATAAACCAAAGCCTAATCCAGAGCAAGTTCCTAAATTTCTTCAATTCTAGTAAGGCTGAGAAAAGTAAGAAAGCTGCAGAAGAAAAGTCTGAAGTTAGCAGTGGTTGGTTGAAGAGAAGAATCCATCTCTATAAAATAAAAGTGCAAGGACAAGTGGTAAGTGCTGATGTAGAAGCTGTAACAAGTAATCTAGAAGATCTAGCTAAGATAATTAATGAAAGTGCCTACACTAAGCAACAGATTTTCAATGCAGACAAAACAGCCTTTTATTGGAAAAAGAGGCCATTTATGATTTTCACAGCTAGAGAGAAGTCAATGCCTGGTCTCAAAGCTTCACAGGACAGGCTGACTCATTTGTTAGAGGCTAATTCAGGTAGTGAGTTTAAGTTGAAGCAAGTGCTCATTTACCATTCTGAAAATTCTGGGGCTTTTAACAGTTATGCTAAATCTCCTCTGTCTGTGCTCTGTAAACAGAACAACAAAGCCTGGATGACAGAACATCTCTTTACAACATGATTTGCTGAAAATTAAGCCCACTGTTGAGACCTAGTACTCAGAAAAAAAAAAAGATTCCTTTCAAAATATTACTGCTCATGCTTGGACTTGTGTGGCTCAGTTGGTTGGATGTTGTCCCACAAAATGAAAATGTTGGTTTAATTCCCTGTCAGGGCATACGCCTGAGTTGCGGGCTGCTCATCAATTGTATGTGAGAGGCAACCAATTGATGTTTCTCTCACACATTGTTATTTCTCTCCTTCTCTTTCTCCCTCCCCTCCCCTCTCTCTAAAAATAAATGAAAAAAATATTACTTCTCATTGACAATACATTTAGTTACCCAAGAGCTCTGATGGAGATGTACAACAAGATTAATGTTGTTTTTATGTCCGTTAACACAACTTCCATTCTATAGCCCATGGATCAGTGAGTAATTTTGATTTTCAAGTCTTCTTATTTAATTAATACATTTCATAAAGCTATAGCTTCCATAAATAGTACCTCTGATGGATCTGAGTGAAGTAAAACTTTCTGGAAAGAATTCATCATTCCAGATGCCATTATGAACATTTATGATTCATGAGAATAGGTCAAAATATCAACATTAACAGGAGTTTTGAAGATGTTGACGCCAACCCTCATGGATGACTTTGAGTGGTTTAACACGTCAGTGGAGGAAGTAAGTGCAGATGTAGTGAAAACAGCAGGAGAACTAGAATTCGAAATGGAGCCTGAAGATGCGACTGAATTGCTTCAGTTATGTGATAAAACTTTAACAGGTCGGGGATCGCTTTTTATAAATGAGCAAAGAAATGGGTTTCTTGAGATAGAATCTACTCTTGGTGAAGAGTCTGTGAAGATTGTTGAAATGATGATAAAATATTTAGCATATTACAAAACTTAGTTAAAAAAAACAGTTGTAGGGTTTGAGATGATTGGCTCCAAGTTTGAAAAAGTTCTACTGTGGATGAAATGCTGTCAAAGAGCATCGCGTGCTACAGAGAAATTGTTCATGAAAATAAGAGTTGATCAATGGGCAAATATCATCATTGTCTCATTTTAAGAAATTTCCACAGCCACCCCTACCCTCATCAAATACCACCCTGATCAGTCAGCAGCCATCAACGCTGAGGCAAGATCCTCTACCAGCAACAAGATTATGACTCCCTGAAGACTCAGATGATTAACATTTTTTAGCAATAAAGTATTTTTAAATTAAGATGTGTACATTTTTTTTTAGATATAATGCTATTGTAAACAAAACTTTTCTATGCACCAAGAAACCAAAAAAAATGTGACTTATTTTATTGAGATACTCTCTTTATTGCAGTGGTCTGCAGTATCTCCAAGGTATGCCTGTTACTTAAACTTTTTCATGATCCCTGGTCATAATTTCATTTTACAGATGAGGAAGCTGAAACTCAGTAAAGAAATTCTTATAGCAGTAAACATTGTCCAGGTTTTAGAGGAGCCCAGTTCTGCTCTTAGATCAGTTTTTTCAGGGACAGTATGCCTGATCGGGGTGTAGCAGGTAGTAGACATCAAAATGACCTCATGGTAGTAGATTTAACCATGAAATTGTGCTCTTATGAATGCCTATCTTGTCCAAAACTTTGAGTTTTCTTTATAGTAGCACTGGGAAAAGAGAACTATGAATTTTATTTACCATTTGCATAGTTTACTTCATTTATTAATATGTTCTCAAATAATTTCTGAAATTTTTAAGCTCCATGGGGGCAGAAATTTTTGTCAAGTTTTGTCTGCTGCAATGATTCTAGCACATGGCTAGTACCTGGCACATAGGAAGAACTCAATCAGGTATCTTTGGATGGAGAAAAAATATTTTAGAGAATTAATGCTTTTTTTTTAATATAGCATATTATGACTTTACTGGGGAAGTGAAGTATGTCTCTATTGCTTTCCCTCCCTCCACCACCCTGCTCTTGGATATGTTCATCCCTTATTTACTGTGAATTTAGAAATGTAACACCATCTTCTCTGCACCACATGTCACCATGCTCCAGAGCCCACCACTAGAGATGAATGCCAAGAAGCTTTCATAAAAATGCAAATATTCTTGAAGGCATCACTATTTTAGGGCCAGCAAAGAAAAATCCCATGATTTGTTGACAGTTAGCTAACAGGTCCTGCAAAGATGGGAGACACAAGATGGTGTCTCAGGTGGGTGTCTCATTTCAGATCAGGGGGATCTGAACTTGAAAAAGAAGATAAATTGTACCTTCTTGCCAACTTTGTTTAGTCTGATGGACTCAGCTGCTCACTAAAGTGTAGGCCCTGAGGATTTCTAACTTCCCATTCCCATTTTTAGCTCTTAGTTGTTTTCTTTTAATGAATTTCAATCATAGGACCCAGTGTCAAGTCCCAGAAAATATGGATGACTCAGAGAAGCCTGCTGGCTTGCTGAGTCACAGGGCTGTTTAAAACTTATCGGAGAGCAAATAAAGCATCACAGGATGGTATAAAATTTCAAACAAAACAAAGCAAAACAAACAAACAAAAAAACCCAAACAAACCCAAAAACCCCTAAAGGAGAGGACTTTCTTAGTCTAAGTCCCTGAAACAAGACATTGCAATTTTGGGTTATGGATTGAATGGAAAACACTTTCAAGTCCTGAAGGTACCCCATCTTCTGGATTTTGATACTTACTAAAGAACACGAGTAGAAATGATAGCCAACAGGCACTCTCCTTATTAGACTTGAGTTGGGTTTCTGAAAATGTTAGGCAGCCAAAATTCTAGGCCCTGGTGCCTGTGCATTTCTTAATGCTTTCCTTTTTTTTGCCAGCCTGAAATTTGGTTTCTTATGTTGCTAAAGAATCAGTAATTTTGTAAGCTGTCCCCACTCCCAATGCACAGTCCCATGGAAACCAAATGGAAAGGAAAAACATAGGAAGTGGAGAGTTTATGCTGCTGCCTTTGGGCCTGATGTCTGATTTCCTTTAGTCAAGGGCACGTGGGCCAGAGCTCATTTTCCTGGCTGCTCCGAAACAACCTACTGCTGCTGAAGCTATTGCTTAAAAATTGACAAAAATAAAATAATGGAGAGTTGTGTTATTCATGCTGAAAAATGATTCCTTAGTTGGAGCAAAAAATGTATTTTCCTTGGTAAAGACATTTATTCATATCGGTACCTCTGACTGAACAAAGAAGGGGACAAAGGAAGACCAGGAGGGAATCAGAAAAAGTAAGAGATGGGGTGGACTCCCAAAGTAGAGGGGCTTTGTGGCACACTGTTTGGGGCTAAAAGCATGAGAAGGCTCAGAGGTGGGTGAGATGCTTGGGGTTGACTCTGGGCAGAAACTAGGTATGGGGAGGTGATTATACTACCTGTGGCTTGGTAGCAGGAGCTTTCATACTGAAAGTAAGGGAATGATATAGTGATGTGATAAATATTTATAGTACGTAGTATATGGATGTGCCCATAGTCATGGGAAGCAGCAGACAGGGATGGAGTATATTTTTGTATGCTATGTGATATAAGGTTCTATAGGCACTCAGAGTTCTCAGTAAATGTCGACTTCATTAAATATACAAAAAAAAAATCCTCAGATAAATAAAGTTAGAAAAGAAGCCCATCCTTTAGTGTGTGGAGAGGTCAGAATGAATAGCCAATGGGAGGGAGAGGAATGAAGAATTTAGATGAGAGAAGGGGATAATCTATAAAGGCAGTATGAAACATAAAGGTCAGGAGGGTTATGAGAACCAAAGGAAAGGTCAGTGGTCGAGCACCCTTGGGAATAATGCTGGGAACAAGGATGTCCCAGGGGAAGTGATGGTTACAGCAGAAACTCTGGGGTAAAGGATGAGTCAGCAGCTTCTAGCATGGAAAGCAAAGAGTCTACTGATGCTGAACTGAATAAATTCATGAGATGGGGAGGTGCTATAGGATCTCATAAAGAGGAATGGACTATCTCCCAGAAAGATTACAAGGCACTTCTGAAATATTGCCTTTAGCATTCCTCCCCGCCCCATGGTGGGGAGGGTGCTGTCATTGAGGAAAGAGGAGGTTTTAGAAGTTACATGAAGGGATGGCACATATGCAGCCCCTGTGTTCTCACTTTCCTTCCTAACACTGATGGAAGACCTTGCCCACCACCCACAGCATCCTTTGCTAGAGAAACAAATGGTAGCACCAGAGATTTTAGCATAGTTCTTCAGGCAGCTTTTCCAAGTCAACTGTCTCTGGCCTGGAAGCTCCCCCTTTATTAGGTGGCTCCTACTTTACTAGTTCTCTACCCAATAGAAGACATCTGCTGTTACTTTCATCATTCCTGCACTTTCAGGATCAGATAGCTGCCTGGTTCTATCACCTTAGGAGCTGACATGCACATGATGTTCTCCAGGGAGCAGCAAGTGGCTTGCGCTAGAGTGCCTGAATCACTGAGAGTGGCCATGGCCATCTGGGAGTAGGTGTCGAGGAGGCCTCTGTCCCTGCTCCTGTGGGGGCAGGGTGATGGAGGCCACCACAGAAGGCAGTGCCATGTGCCATAAGCCTGTTTGCTTTAAGGGCCAGGAGCTGATCAGCTACAATTTGAGGGGTTGCTGGGTGGGGACAGCAGGGTATGAAATCTGAGGAGGAGGAGAAGACAAAACCACTTAGCCACGGCCAAAGTGACTGCAGATGTGAAGACTAAAGAGTAGAATTTGGGGGTGACCAAGGACACTTGCCCAACATTCTTCCTGCTTTTGATTGACAACTTCTGGAATGGGTTAGTGCACCATGGCCTTGGGGTTAAAGGCCTGTGTTCAAACCAGATGATACCACCTGGGCTAAAGTCCTCAGATTAAGACTTGCCTTGGAGTTTCCTAAATTGCCACATGAAAGATGTCAAAGGAGAACCTTTAATTAGTAGATTCTTCAGGCTGGCTTGGACCAGGCTGAAGCATGGCAGGCTTGGCAGGAGCTCTAGGGAGTGGAGTGAAGGAAAAATCTGAAGTGGAAAGCCACAGAAACCTTAGGAGACCCACCCAATGGTGGCACCATGTCTAAATAAATCAAATGGGTTCCTGGCTCCTGGTGCCAGAAATCACACATCCCACCAGCAACACTACCAGGCCCAGCAGTGCAGACCATGTGGGCTTGGTGGAATTAAGGGGTGGTGCTCCAAGCACGTTGTGTTTCCCTTTTGTCTTGGTAACCATGTCTTATTCACCCTCCTGCCACATGTGTCCCGGGCGTTAGCCTGAGCAGGTGAAGAAAGGCCCAGTGTGCCAACCGAGTGTGTAGGTGTAGAGCTCCTGTAAGACTGTCAGCTGCTTAAGGGTGTATGTCCATTCCCAGAAGTAACACCGAACTTTTAAACAATGGTCCCAAAGTTCATCTGCAGAAAAACTTTATTTTCCTAACCCTGCATCTCTGGGGTTTTTATTTTGTGAGTGTTCTTACTCAGGACAAAGTGTCTGTGTGAGTTGCTTAGAGAAACCCATAGGCAGAGGCAGGCATGGAGCTTGGAGAGCAGCCTGGGTCATGTTGGCATTTCTGTGTTTTGGCGTTAACTCAGGAATCTGGAGACCAGCAATGTTTCCATTAAATATGACAGCATGCTGCCCAGCTAACCTGGATATGTGGAGTCTTTTCCGTCGATTTCAGTCCATAGATGTGGCAGCCCTGCAAGAACCTTCGTGTCTAATTCCATGCGCAATATTTGGACCCGCCTTGAGAATATGGAGGAAGGACATGTGTGTCCTAGCCCTTCGTGGGTTAAAGGGCTGTTGGTCGAGAGTTTCATTGAACAGAAAGGCAACATTCCTCTTCAGTTTAGAAAGAGGTTCCAAATTCTTTGGAATCTGACAAGCACAGAACTCCCTGAGTCTGAGATGGCTTGACCACTTCCAAAGACCACTGATAACAAGGTTCCATTGACCAGTTTCCTTGTGATGAATTCAGTCCTCGTGTTGGCTTGTGCTTTGAGGGCAGTGGCTAAAGATGTATCTACACGTCCTATTGTCTGAAAAATGAGGCAAGTTTTGTATCTATGCTTAAATTAAGGATGAATTCTACTCTAGCCTCAAATGTATTTATTATATACATTTTAAAAAGAGAATTAAAGAATTACAATCTGGCCTAGTAGCAAAAATGTCCCTTTCCTGAAATGCATATGGATTTAAATAAAATTCTGTTGCCCTATCTTGGAAGTAAGCATAAAGCAACATGGAATTTGGGTATTCTAGAGTTCATTCTTTGGCAAAAAAAAAAAAAAGAAAGGGAAACTTATTTTTTAATGTGCCTTCTAAGGGACAGACACTATTCTGTATTTCACAAATATTAACTCACAAATGCTAACTCAGTATTCACAACAGTGTTGGTGGTGGACGGGGGGAGCTAATACCTATTGAGAACTTTGTATGTGCTAGAGGAATTACATATGTTGTCTCATTTAATTCCCACAGTGACCTTGTCAAGCAGGTAGTATCGGGCCCATTTTAGGGGCAAGGTAGCTGAAGTTGAAAAGGTTAAAAGTAACCACAGGACAGCAGTTAGTAAAATAAATTCTTAACAGGTTTGTCTGACTCCAAGCCCTTTCTTTTGCATACTGTGTTGCAAGTGAAAATCATTTGCTGAGTAGAAATAATCTCATAAATACCAGCAAATCACTGAGGTCAGGCTTACGGGGTCAGGAGGCAGAGATAGTAAAGAGCAAAAAGCAGCTTTGGAGAGTTGTGTTTGGATGTGGATGGAGAACCACGAATGCAGATGGCAGGCAGCAGAGAAGAGCTGGAGAGCTCTTTGAATGGGAAGCCAGGGAAGGTGCCAGGTGGCCCCAAGGAGCTGCTTCGCCTGGGAACCCAGTGGGTGGGGGATGAGGCCGGCACGCAAGGGGAGGGTTGGCTGACTTGAATCTCTGCCATTAGGACTTAGTTAGCCAACTACCTCAGGTCCAGTTCAGTAATTATCTTTCCCTAATCTACATGGAGCTTGCACTCAGAAGAGTAGCCACAATAAAATAGTTTATGCACTTAAAATGGTTCTGCTGGACTGGGGCGGGAGTTGGGTGGGGTTACTACAGAGAAGAGAAGGGGGAGAGTCCAGGTCCAAAGAGTGTGATCTTTGGCAGAAGAGGTAAAAAGGACCCTGGAGGCCTCCATTTTCCTTTTGAATTCTCTGTGTCCTAACTGCTGCTTCTTTGGAAAACATTCCATTATTTAAATGCAACATTTGTTTACTCACTCAGGCAGTGAGTAAACTGGTGAAACAGACCATCTGTTAGCAAGTATCGAGTATCTACTTTATTGATAAACTTCTTCTATAGGTAATTACAGATCAATAAAAGAAATGTCCTTGAATTTATAATGGGGCTATGGGAAGGTCAAAGCTTACAGTATAAGTGTTAAAAAAACATAGAAAATATATTGATAGTAATATGATACAGATGGTGTAGATGATTGTGAGGGAGCAAAAAAAGGGACAAAATCAGATTGCAGAGGGGCTTTTCAAGGAACATTCCTGCTGAGGAAGGTTTTAGAGGAACTGAGGGGCAGGAGCTGGAGGGAGGGAAGTCGATGACACTCCCTGCATAGGGTTCAGAAAGGCAAAGCCATGGGCACAGGGAGGAGCCCACTGTGTGTGAGATCTGGCACAAAGGTTGACTGGAGGTACCTCGGGGTTCCCTTTTGTGTACAGCTTGTTCCCAAGTGACCTCTAGGTCCCAACACCACTCCCTTAATAAGTTCCCTGCTTGCCCACGGAGGTCAGGGCAGAGGGCCACTGAAGTTTTCTACAGGCTTGTCAGGCAATTCTCCCTTCCTCAAAGGATGAAGAGTATTTGCTTTAGAGTGTAACCTCAGGCAATTCTTCTGTTATTCTGGTCCAGCGGCAGGCAAATGAAATAGAATTTGTAGTCAGAAGACAGTGGTATGGGTGCTGGTTATTAGCTGTAGGACCTGGGGTTTGCCATTTAAATTGCTCTTATCTCGGATTCCTCATCTATACAATGAAGCTATAAGAACTCCCGTCTCTTGATGTTATTGTCAAGAGTCTATAAGGGGAGGTGGCACTTTATGTAGATCTCCTTTCTGGAACTACTAAATACCTTTGCAATGATATGTTTCTCTGACTATCTCACCTGCCCATCTCCCCCACCCCTCAGGCCATGAACTCCAGACTGCATGCCATGTGACTTTGCCTTACATGTCTGTAGCCCCAAGCTCAGTGCCTGAAACATAGTTGACACTCCAGACAAGGTTTGTAGATGGAATGAATAAGTAAGGGTGAAATATCTCTAGTTAACTTGTTTTTCTTAAAAGCATTGTTAACTGTGCATATATCTAATGCAGTTTACCGTGTATGTGTTCTACAATAAAAATAAAGCAGAATATGGCATCTATGACTTATTGATTTAAAAGTCTCTGACAAATGAATAAATATGGAGTACAGTATAAAAAGTAGAAGTGTAAAAACAAGTTATTATTATCATGAGTAATAATAAGTCATCTAAAAGCCTATGCACAGCAAGCTGTTTAGAAAACAAGAACTACTTTAACACAGCAGGAGAATTCTTAAGGTAGATGCAAATTATGGGTTAGTCATGTAAGAAGAGAGTGGCTTAAACTGTCAGGCGCACTCCAGTTTCTGTGTTCTCCGCATCCCTACCACATTAGCCAGGCTCGCGCCATAGTAACAACTTCATCTCATGAGCAAATAGATGCAACAAGGCAGAGGCTTCCTCATCTTCTCAAAACCATGAATTCTGGTGGCCTTACATGCAACCCAGGCTTCCCTCTGGTCACCATCTTCTCAAAGGTCCCTTTTCATAGACGGTGCCTCAGCCGAGTCATCCGCATTCACCCTCTTTATCCCTCGCCTCCCATTCTCTCCTCAGTGCAGTCCAATGGAGCTTCAGCTCCTTGCCTCCACTGAACATCTCCAGTGATCTCAGCATTGCCAAAACCAGAGGCCAGTTTTCTGTTCTCGTTTTAGTTAACCTCTCAGGAAGAGGTTGAGCAGTGAAGTCACCAACTATTCCACATGCCACCATCCAGGTCCCAGGTTCCTGCAGTGAGCAGATAGCCTCAGTCCCCAGGCTGCGAGCGGCAGTGAGGGGACTTCTTGGCTGAAGTACTGAAGGGCTGCTGTGCTTTCTCTTCTCTTGCTCTGGTGACCGATGTCATTCCAGACAGAGGCTATGTTAGTCTGGCCCCTGGTGACTGTGGACCAGAGATCCCACCTTCTGACCCACATTGTACATGCAGTGTGAACAAGGAATAACTTGTTATGATAAGCCACTGAGGTTTACTGTTAATTTATCACCAGAGCATAGTAACCTAGTCTGTCCTGACCAGTGTGCAGCAGTGTTCGACACAGCTGACCCCTCCTTTTTGCTCGAAGCACTTCTTCCTCATCACTCCCTCCTGGTTTTTCCCCTGCCTTCCTGTCTCCTTCTTCCAGCCTCCAGATGTTGCAGCACAGTGGGGCTCAGCCATGGGCATTCTTCTCTTTCAACAGGTGATTTCATTTAGTCTCATAGCTTTAATATGTATTATAACCAATGGCTTCAAAATTTATATCTTTAGCTCTGACCTCTCCACCGAGGGCCAGATTGGGATATCAAATAGCCTACTTGAAATCTCAACTCGAATGTCTACTTGGCATCTCAAACTTAACATGCCCCCAAACAGGATCCTTAATTTCAAACTCCATTCCAAACTGTACTCCAAGGAGTTTCCCCTAATTGCTTCCATATCAGTAAATGGTACCACTCGCTCAAGTAAAAACTCTAGGACTCTTCCATGATTCTTCAATTCCCATATCAGCTCCACCGGCAGGTCCTGCCTACAACCCTTTAAAAATATGCTTTACATCTCTTTGCCTGTTCTTTTTTTTTTTTAATCTCAACCTACGTCACTGCCATCTCTCACCTGGAATGTCTCTTACTTGCTTTGCCAGCTCCCATCTTGCCCTCCTACAATGTACTTTCCACATAGCAACCCTGGGTGATTTATTAGTAATGCAATCATGTCACTCCTCTGCTTTAAACTTCCCACGGCTCCTTAACAAACCCCAGCTCCTCGGTTTGGCAGGCCTGTCATCTCTCCTCCTCACACCTCACCCAGATCTTAGCTCACGCCTTCTCGGCTCATTGACCTTGTTTCAGCTCCTCAAATATGTCAGTCATATTCCCACCTGCGGCCCTTTACACTTGCTATTTGTTCCTTCTGTCTGGAATGTTCTTTCCCTGAATATTTCTATCAATGCACTATTCACCTCTCAGCTCACAAGTCACCACTTTTGGTCCCCACCCCAGCTGTTTCTGTCCGATTGATCTGTTTCACATCCTTCCTCGCTTTTGTCACCATCTGAAACTGCATGTATGAATGTATTGTGTGGGATGAAAACTCCACAAAGGAAAGACTGTCCTGTCTTGTTCACTGCTCTCCTTTAGTGATGGGAAGGAAGGAAGAAAGGAGGGAGGAAGAGAGGGTCACAATCTTTTTGGGAATAGGACCTCCTAATAGATACCAGATTTGCACTCTTGCCCCTGCATTCCAAATCGAGCCTAAAATGTTCTTTTCTGAAGATGCTGACTCTCAGGTTGGAGTCTCCCCTCTCCATACCCACAACCAAAATTAGAAAAATGTTCCTTTTTTCCCAGGGACCTGGCCCCTTCTTTCCACAGGCCCTTGCTAACCCATCACCTGATTAATCCCATTGCATGACGTTTCTGCTCTCTCCCTCTTATTCCATTTTTGATTTTTTGCTTGTTTATTTTGTTTTGTTTTCATTTTATGAATACCATACCTATAAGCAATTAGTTCTAAAGGGAGCCACACTAAAGTCCACATATAAATGGTGAGGGGGCTTGGGAGAACAGTTATCTTTCTTTTTCCTGGCAAGAGCTTCCATCTCTGAAACAGAAATGATAGTCTTTGGGGATATCTATCACTGTTTCAGAATGCTATAGGGCCAGCCAAGTTAATATCTGTGTCTCGTAACTGTACATCTTCAACAGAGAGAAGTAATTTACCATTAGAACCTGTTTGTATTAAGCCATTCAGGAAGGTTTCTGAGGAACTTTTCTTTCATAGGTGCATTATCTCCTAAGAATTCAGAGAAGAATATAGTTGGGATGAAGGCAAGTCTTAAAGATTTAAATCCCCATATCTTTGCCTGATAAGGTAAGAACAGATCCAAGACTTTTACTTTTTCTAATTATCAAGGTATAACTTGTCCATTGCAAAAATTTTGGAAAATAATGATCAATGTAAAGAAGCAAGAAAAAAGTCGCTCATAATTCCTCTACCTTTCAGTTTTCTCTATGCTTTGTTTTACTATGTAGTTAAGATGGTATTGTATATACGATTTTATAGCCTACTTATTTCACTTAACATTACCTCATGTTTATCTAAGTTTTACTTTTTTATGAATATTATTTTCTTTGGTTGTGTAATATTTCATCATTATAGTCCATTCTCTAATACTGAATATATATTTACATGTAAATAATGCTGCAGTGAGCATATTCATGTATAAATTTTATTCCAAATTTAATTAAATTAACATAACATGTATTTATTAAGTGTGCACTATATCCCTGTTACTGTTCTTGGAGCTGGTGAACAAACATCTGTTTCCTTGGAAAACTTACATTCTACTGAGGGTGACAGAAAAAAGAAGCAAATAAATTAGCTCTATGAAGAGAAATAATGCAAAGTAAGGAATATGTGATATATGAATAATGGGGGAAGCTATTTTCCTTTTCCTTAAAGAGATGAGAGGAAATTTTCTCTGAGGAAATGGTATTTGCACAAAGGCATTTTGGGTGATTTCTGGAGGCTAAGTTCCTCGAGGGAGTTTATGAGTTTAAAGTTCTTGCTTTCTAGGAAGTCAGATTGTTCCCTGCCAGCAGTTATCAGCAGTGCCTGGAAGGAACAACAGTTAAAAAAATGCATCCTACCAGGGTATGATCTGGAGCAAATTACATAATTCCTCTATTGCTTAGTTTTCCTATGTGAAGTGGAAATAATAATACTTGTATGTATATTTGTGTGTGTGTGTGTGTGTGTGTGTGTGTGTGTGTGTGGTGGAGGTGGGTGGGTTAGGGGTGGCTGGGAGATGAGTTGTTAAGGTTCTTGCATCCCAGAAGGACTGGGTCAGGGAGCAAACACACACATATCTGTGAAAAGAGAAGAGTCAGCTTGTCCAATGTGTGCAGGGCATTCCAATTGGTGATAACTTAACTGAAAGAGGATGCCGGGGTGTGTGTCATGAACATTTATTGTGTCTGTGTTCTGCGCATATTAGGTGGCCAATAATGCACAGTGAATGAAAGGAAGAACCCAACTTCTTGAGAACTTATTGACACTGGGAGACTGAGAAGGAAAAGTCTTAGATGATTGGTTACATAGCAGTACAGCGTGGCTCACGATTTGCGATCAGATATTACAAAGAAAGCCGCTTTTCATTCATGAGCCTGCAAATTAGTGGTATCATCAGTTTCCTCATTTACAAAATGAAGTTAGTAATGCCTACTTCATAAGGCTTTTTGGGAGATTAAAAGGGATTGAAATATGGAAAGAGCACAACACTGACTCATTCACAGTGGGCCCTAGATAAATGCTGTTTCTCTCCCTCAGCCTGTGTAAGTAGGTAGGAAAAGATCAGGGATGGTAGGAGGTAGGACAGCAGTATAAAGAGCTGAGAGGGCTCTAAGTAAATTGTATTTCCCCAAACTGCAGATTGGGTTGTACTCTCTTGATTTATCCCATCTTTAGTAGTAAAAATATTTTGTTGCATATAAGATAATGTTGACAGAAACTCTAAGGAAGGCCTTGTTTAATGTCTGGTGTTAGGCGAAGTTATCAAATGCATGCATGTTAGCATCAGACTTAAATCCTCTCACGTCAAATGATTAACCTGATTTGGAAAACACAGCTCAAATCCTATCCCCTTATTTCCTTTGGGTATTTCCAGGAGCTTCTCCTGCAGATTTAGGTCTTGCTGCCTCCACAGGCTCTGCTTTAATCCCTCTGCTCTGCCACACCCTCCTCCACATTGCTGACTCCAGGCACAGCCTTCACAAGGTGTGCCTGTCTAGGGACTAGGCCCACACTACTTGGGTAGTGCATATATGTCTGGAGTAGGACATACATTGGATATGACCACCAGTATCATCCTTCTTTTTCCCACACTCCAGTGATGTCAGGAGTTCCTTACTCTGAAGGTATCCAGAGGAAACCACAGATCTGTTCCATCTGCTGCTGGCCTTGCAGCTCCTCTTTGTGTTTAGCTTCTGCTCTCTTTGCTGAGCCTCCTCACGTGGTAGGAGCACTCGAGTAGCCTTCCTCTCAGTACTTGCAGTAATAGCTTTTGCCTGACTTCTTCCCTCATTGCTTAGGGTTTTTTTTGTTTTTTGTTTTTTTTTTAAATCCTGTCTTTTCTTTAAGCCAGAAGCAGAACTGGATGGTGGAAAACAAAGCCAAGGGCTTGGGGTCCTGTAATGGAAGGGAGAGGAGGAAGAAAGGAAGGGTGCTAAAAGTTAGGTAGAAGGGATGAAGAAGAATTTAAATTTGAAAAAGCTTCTTAGACCGGCATTCATCAGTGGTAGAAAAGGTTCACTATGCTGATGCTCCAGGGCTCCAGGACCTTGTTAACTGTTTGTAGTGCACATGGCTGGGAAGAAAGATTCCCCTTTCTGCCCAAGCCCAAGAGGCTGTCTTTCACTTGACTGGGTTCACTAATGAGCTGCGGGTTGCCTCAGGCATTGATTTGTTCTCTGGATATAACAAATACAGAGTGAGCAGGCTGAAAGCCCCCCTGGATGGGCTTCCTCTTGTTACAAACAGCCAGTCTTTGAACTTGTAATTATGAGTCATGGGGCTCCCAGTCTGGCGCAAAAGTGACTCATTTTAAGCAAATTATCAGTTTTTGCCCTGTTACCAATTGCTGTGATCAGCCATTATTGCAAAAAAAAAAAAAAAAAAAAAAAAAAAAAAAGGAACAGTTTTATTAAAAGAGTGAGATGTGTGGAAGAACAAACTGCACTATGCTTTCCAGACGTATGGACCAAAGTCAAACTCAGGCCCAGTGTGAGCCAAGCAACAAAATAAATAGTAAAAATGGCACAGAAAGCAAAAGATCAGGAAAATTCATTTCAGAACAGATGCAAAACCAACTTTTGCAGCCAACAGCATAAAATTTCAATAATGCTATGATTCCTGGACATTCTCCGCTGCCCCCATTCCAACTCACTTGGACCTACTGGAATTGAGGTCAAAGAAGAAATGTATTTAGGGGGGTTGATTTAATCCACAACATTATTTAAGTGTCAGGGATGCTAGATGCATTTGAGTTACCCAAAGGTGGTTGCTTCGACAGATGGACGGGTAGACACAGTAATCAGAGTAAATAAATGTAATCTAGTGATGAGTCTGTGGTGGAGGGAAAATTCCAGAGCCTTCTGTTGTGGAGCCTTCTCCTGAGGACACCTGCTACATAAATGGTCTTTGGCAGAGGAAACACTTGAAATGATCATTACCCCTTTGTCAGTTGCCAGAGTAGTAATGGATCTGAAAAGACAAAGACAATTTTTTTTTTCTCTGATGCCTAAGGAATGATTAACACTTCCCAGGACCACAATAAAGGGAAATGGGCCTGGAGTGAACTGGTCCAAGTGTGTATTTTTTGGAAGAATTGTTTGAAATTTCTAATTAATCCCTTTAAATAGCCACCTACTCATCTACACCACTGTAGTACATTCCATAAACTACTTGGGGAACTTGGCTCTGGGTTAAATTGCTTGACTTAACAAGTTTTAGATCCTTCCCAAATTACTTTAATTTAAATGTGCCTTTCTTTTTTCTTGATTACATTATTTCTTGCCTCTTCCATGGAAACCAAGGTTACTAAATGGCTATTTTCATATGTTCCCAACTCCCCCAAATTAAATCAATTAATCACTCAATATTCTTTGGAATATCATCTTCTATGCTTTCTGTTAATCATTATAATTGATAAAGAATCAGTAAAAGCCATAAAAAATAAAGGCAGAATATAATGGGCAGCAATCATCATCCTAATCAACAATTCCAGTACACATTTTCAATTCTCATTCCTCTTGGCATCTCTTCAGTATTTGAATAGTCCTTAATTGTTAACATTTTCTTCCCTGGTATCTTCACAGAGTTTCCTCCTTATTTTCCTCTAGGTCTCTGACTGTTCAGTGTAAGCCTCCTCTACTGGCTGCTGCTCTGTCTGTCCATCTAAGTGGCATAACTGACAGTGACTTCAGTGGGGGTGGAAAGGAAGGGTTAAATCCATGAGACATTTCTAGTGAAATGTGAAGAATAACTGGCCGTGTGAGTATGTATTGGAACTCTTGAGTTGCAAATAATAAAACCTAAAATTTAATCTGTTTTTTAAAATGGATTGTGTTAGTAAAGGTAATTGAAAAGTGCAAAGACAACACTGGCTTCAGGCATGCTTTGATACAAAGACTCAAAAAAAAAAAAAAGGAGGAAAAGACTGATGTGAGGAAATCACTGAAAATGAAGCACAGACATCTACTGATACAGAAAATATGAAAGACTGAGATGGGAAAGATAGATTAATAAGGTCCAACAGATGTCTAATAGGAGTTTATAAATAATAGAATGGTGGAGGATCAACATTAAAAGAGATTATGGTTCCTCATTTTCTAGAAATAATAAATATGTAAATCCTGGCATCCAGGAAGCACAATAAATCCTGGGCAGAAAAATAAATTTAAAAAACCCCTTAGTTCCTAAACATAATATTGATAATGAGAGCACCAAAGACATGGGATCTTAAAAGTATCCAGGGGTTTTAAAAGGCATATAGCTGCTAAGAAATAATAATTAGATTGGGATCATATTTCCGAAAGACAACAATGGAAACAAAAAATCAATACAATAGTATCATTAAAGTATTGAGAGAAAAATGTGTATTAAGTTTCTATACTAAGCTGAATTGCCATTCAAATGTCAGGGGACAGAACTGCTTACTCTCCACCCTACTCATATAGAAAGTACAAACTCTAGCCTCAATTTCAAGCAATTTTTCACCAGCATCCAAACACAATATGTCCTCTCATGACCTCTGGCCTTTTGTAGTACTGCCTCATTGACATGAATGCCCTTCTCCACATGCAATTTCCAACTAATTCTTTTATTTTACTTCAGGAAGAAGAACACTGAATCCAAAAGAAAAAAGAGAAGTGTAAGGAAAAAAATAGAAAAAAAAATAAATAGGAAAATCTAAATGAGAAGTGCTTATATATAACATTATTAATACTATTTTATTAACTTGGAGAAAAGAAAGAGTAAAAATATATTGGGTCATATTTTGGACAATAATAGTGTTTAAGATGAAGGAAAGTTTGAATTAAAATGTTTACTTCTTCCTTCTGCTCCAAATTGTTGATTTGAGTCCTAGTTTCCTTCCTTAACTGTTGGTTCTCTGTATATTTGTCTTTATTTCACTTTGAATAGTCTTCACTTCTTCCTCTATTTTGTGACCATACTCAACCATTTCTGTGAGCATCCTGATCACTAGTGTTTTTAACTCTGCATCCGATAGGTTGGCTATCTGCTCATCACTTGGTTCTTTTTTTGGAGTTTTGACCTGTTCTTTCATTTGGGCCATATTTCTTTGTCTTGGTGCACCTGTTATATTATATGGGGTGGGGCCTTAAGTGTTCACCAGGGTGGGCCAACTCATTTTGCTCTGCTGTGGCACTGTATGTGGGGGAAGGGACAGAGAGGGAACAATGCCACTTGCTGGGCTCTCACCCAAGTTTCAGTCACTCCCCCCTGCTACCCACAAGCGAATTGGGACCTTCTGGTGTTGATTCCTGAGTGGGTGGGTTTGTGTATGTTCCAGGATTCCGTGGGTCCCTTGAATGGACTCTTCTGTGGGACTGGGAGTTTCTCCCACCACTGCAATTCCTGCAGGTTTTTACCCCCAGAGGTTTTAAGACTTTCTTTTCCTGTGCTGGAATCCTCGGTTATGTGGTCTGTCTCACTCCCCAGTTGTTCCTCCTGGTTTATCCACACATGAATGTGGGACTGACTGGTGCGCCAGCCTCTGCCTCACCTACCAGGTCCGCAAGCTGTCCCCCTGTCACACATCCTCTCTGCCCCAGATTCCCGTCTCTGTCCCTTCTACTGGTCTGGATGAATGTTTCTTAACTCCTTGGTTGTCAGACTTCCATACAGATTGATTTTCTGGCAGTTCTGGTTGTTTTTTGTTTTTAAATTAGTCGTTGTCCTTCTTTTCATTGTGCGAGACAGCAAAGTGTATCTACCTACGCTTCCATCTTGGCTGGAAGTCTATTAACTTCATTTTTACATCTGTTCACATTCATTTCAATATTCAATGAACTTTTGTCATATGAAAGTGAGCATGTATTCATGAATAAAATTGCTAAACTGGGTTGTCAAAAAAATGTTTTTAGAAGAGGTCAGCCTTAAGCTAGAATTTACATGAAGCCAAGCTAGATATTGTTTGAGGCCCAACTTATTAGCAATAGGATTAACCTCAACAATAAATTATAGTTAACATTTATTGAGCACTGCTTTGTACCAATTAATAGATGAGGAGAGGAAAAGTTCCTTGTGAGCAGATTACTCAGACAATATGAGTGAGGCTAATTGTAATGACTGGCTAACCTAAAAATCATCCCCAATCCTCTTCACATTTGCCTTCCCCTAGCTCTAGACAAGGATGTTCAATAAAAATACAACACAAGTCATATATTTATATATTTATATATATATATATATAATTTTAAGTTTTCTAGTAGACCCACTAAAAACGCAAAAAGAAAAGGTAAATTTAATATTAATAATATATTTTGTTTAAACCAATATAATCAAAATATTGTAATTTCTATATGTAATCAATATTTATAAAATAAAGATATTTTACATTTGCCTTTTATAATAAATTATTGAACCCCTTTGCATCTTATATAGTTATACTTAAAGCACATCTTCTTCCAGATACTGAATTGACATGGTAAACATGATCTTTATGTTTCATAACATTTACAATTTTTCTTAACATCCTTAAAGGCTTTCCAATAACCAAAATGGGTGCTAAAAAATATTGTCCTTAATATTTGCATCCAAACTGACAAAACTGGTCAATTAAATATTTATGTGTAATACTAGAAACCATGCATATGGCTGTTGACACGTGTACTATGATACCATAACAGCTTGTGCCATGCAATGATTAAAATGAAATGTAGTCTTACCAAAGCAATAAAGTGTATCTAATGGAAAAAATGTTTTTATTGTTGCTATGTTTATATTTAAATTAAATTAAATTAATTAAAATTATATAAAATTAGAAATTCAGATCCTCAGTTGCACTAGCCACATTTCAAGTACTCAATAGTCACATGTAGCTAGAGGCTACTGCATTGTACAGTGCAGTTCTAGAGACTGGAAAAGCCACATATCCATGTTCCCAGTGTTCCTTGTACCTTAGGGTGGCTGTATGATACATTTTGGCTAAAGAAATGTATGACAAAGCTTAGTGTAATCTTCTGAAAAGTCTTTTGTTTTCCTGATAAAGGTACAATCACAAGAAAGGAATTCCTCCTTTTTCTTGCTTTGAATGTGAACATTATGTGATACCTGGAGCTAGAGCAGACATCTTGTCACCATGAGGCAACTCCCATAAGGATGAAAAATCAATACAGTATGAATGATGAAGCTATAATCCAAGATCCTTATGACAATCACTGAGCTGCTGAACCAACTCTGAGATTGCCTACTTTGAACTAGAATGTCTGTCCTTATAATTTAAGTCATTAATAGACAGATAATACTTCTAGCTGAAAGCATTCCCAATTGATACAATGAGTATGGCATGTTGGAAGAAGAGACAAATAGATACCTCTACAAATAGGGTAGAGGTATATGTTGAAAACTAATAATAAGTTTTCAGAGATAAGGCAGAGTCAGAAAATAGAGGGCCCACTAGATATCTCAACTGAGAAGCCCCGAGTAATTTAGCTGTCTCTGCCTTATGAACAGTATCACATTCTGTCCTTTCTATATTAGTTTATATATGTCATTTTTTGGTTACTAGATTATAAGAGCACTTTTACAGAGAAAGTATTCAGTAAATATTTATTAAGCTAAATGATTAGATTTAGAGCTGGAGGTATCAAGACTGGCCCTTCAGCCTAGATCAAATGTTTAACATTAAAGAAAACCCAGTAAACTAAAGTCCTCAGTGAGAAAACCTATTAAGCATTCCTGTATTTATATGTCAAGTAGAAAGTCCTTGGCCTAACTTTTATATCCCCATAAACACCTAAAACAAAAAGGACCACGTTGAATTGAATTTTGCCTAACCATCTCTACTTTCCATTTAATTACTAGGTAGCACCTTTACCCTTCCTCTGACATTTGGCTTCTATTTTCATCTCTTTGAACATATAACACCTAACCTCATGGTGTTCTTTCTGTTATTCCTCTGTACTAAGCTTCCTATTTTTCCCCCCTTTATCTCATACCTACAGTGTGAGAACAGGCCTCTGACTTACAGCTTGAATACTTTGCAAACTGCTTCCAGCCTCATCAATCCTAACCTGCAATCCAATCAAATTCCTCTGATACTATTTCTAAAGTCACATTCAATATTTTTTCAGATTTTAAAATAATATATTCTTTCCCTGGCCAGTGTGGCGCAGCTGGTTGGAGCATTGTCCCATACACCAAAAGGTTGGGGGTTTGATTCCCAGTCAGGGCACTTGCCTAGGTTGTGGATTCAATTCTTAGTCTGTCAGGGCATGAATGAGAGGCAGCCAATCGATGTTTCTCTTTCATATCAATGTTTTTCTCTCTCTCTCGCCTTTCCTTCTTTTCTCTCTAAAATCAGTACCCATATTTTTTAAAAAATAATATATTCTTGGTAGAATACTTGGAAAAAAAATCTTAAAAAGAAAAAAAATCTATAATCTACCAAGAGATAATAACTATATTTTAGTGTATTTTCTAGACTTTCTAAGTGTGTTTAGATCTATGTGCCATGATTGAAATTGTATTATAAATCAAACTTGCATTCATTTTTTTCACTTCTCATCACAGCATGAAGCATTTCCTGTGTAATTAAAAATTCTTCAAAAGTATTTAAAAAACAACTGCATGATATCCTATCAGATGGCCATTCTTAAACTTACTTAACCATATTCTTATTTCATCACTTTTTTCTGATTCCCCACAGCGGCTGCCAATTGTCTTTCGTGTTAAATAAAAAATCCAACTCTTGGGCCTTGTCAGGTGCTGCTATTCCACAGCTGCCTATGGTATTTCATATGCAGCCCAACAGATCAGTTCACTCCTTCCCACATATAACTTACCTCTCTCCCACTGAGCTATCTATCATTCATTTCCTTCCTCTTACGTCTCTGTCAAACCATTGCACTCCTTAAAATATACCTCAGTTGTCATTCCAATAATCTTCCACTGTCTTTTTCTTTGTATTTCATATATCTCAGCTTATCTGGTTTGCACGTTTATGACTTCAGCAGTTTGTAGCTGGTCATATTTAGGTTCCTACCATGTGTATCATGGTCTGACAGAGTGGCAGGGGCCAGCAGTTGGCCAGAAGTAGGAGGAGTGGAACTAGTGGGTTTGGGGCCACTTCTTGAACTTCTGTTGCACTTTATGATGTCTGGTCAGCTTGGAAAGCGGGGGTGTGAGGCAGGACTATGGTTATGCTCAGGGATGAGCATCAGGGAATAGTTCATGATGGTCGGGTTTGATTAACAAGATAGACTATCAGGCATTTGGACACCACGCGCATTTCCAGGCTAACTGAAAACATTTATTTTGGCTGCTGAGTATCTGGAGAATGAGCGAACCTCTGTATATTTGGGAGGCTTACCCTCCTTTTGGAAAAAGCGATCTCAATGAAATCCAATATTGTTTTCAATTAGACAGTATGTTAAGTATAAACTTGCGCACTAACCCAGTGAAGCATCTCTACTTTTGCATCTAATGTTCCTTTATCTCACACAGCTATTCTTTTATAATTGAAAATTGTGAACATTTGGTTAAAAGCAGAGTCTAGAATACAAAAGAGCCACTAGACTCCTCCTCAGTCTAGTGAGGCCATCAGTTGGCAGCTTGCTTTGACCCAGCCTGGACACTGGCGGGCTGAGGGGCTTGGCCAGGCCCAGTGGGATGTTTAAAGTACCACTCACTGGAGCAGGGCTTGTGCTCATAAGACTGGTCTTCGGTCTGTGGGAGATTCTCACAGCTTGTTGATTTCAGTGCAGTGATACACTTAGGATGGATTAAAGACCTTTCAAAAACAGCTTTTCTAAACCGATCGTTTTACTCTTGATGGACAACAAACTTTGGTCCTGACAGTGTGACTGTCCAAGATTATAGCAAAAGAAAGCTATGTGAAAACCAGGTCTGTGCTTATTAGACACTTGAGCAAAAATTTGGATGGGAGTTAGCAACTTTAAAATGTATTTGTAAACTCTAATTGGTCAAGATTGCTCTCCTAGTAGCCTGCTTTTCTAAATATTTCTGGTATCACCAGATGGTGGTATATTTCTCATTTTCCAGAATAGGCCACAGACTGACTTTGCTGCTTCTGTAAGTAGGCAGGGATGTCACGCTCTAGGTATGCAGGAGCCCTGGAGGGGTGAGCTGTGTTCTGTGGGAGCTAGAATAACTGGATGTTGCCACAGAGTGTGACACAGACACAGCTTTGGTAAATGAAGAATTTTGCATAAGTATTCTGGTCTCCAAAAAATCAAAGCAATGATGTTATCATCAAGAAGCAACAGTAGTAACTGAAAAACAGTTGCCAAATGTGAAACATTGGAATCATCCATAACTCCTTCCCTATCACTGGCATTTAATTAGTCATAAAGCCCTTTTGATTTTGTCTCATGTGGAGCTCTCTGACTCTCCTCTTCTTTATCCCCAGCACCACTGCCTTCCTTTGTTCAAACCCTCATCAGCTCATGCCTAAATACCTGCACCTCATACCTTCTTAATGTGTCCCCCTGATTCTATTACAAGCCTCTCTTTATGTTTGTCAGGACTAGCTTTCTAAAATAAATCTAATTGTTTCCCTCTGAAGCTTAAACACTTTCAGGGTTTCCCTGTGCTTATGTTCACAATATCATTTCCAAACTTTATGAGTTTAACAATTGGGTCTCAACCTAACCCTTTTCTTCTGCTGCTCCCCACCATACAGTGCATCTTATGTGCTAACTCCACTCAACCACACAGAGCACTCTAAGCATTTCATACATATGCTTTTGCATGCTTCTATTCTTTCTGACCATGCTAGTATCCATTTCTCAAATGTTCTTCTCTATCACCTCTGCATGACACACTTATTTCAAGAGGCAGCTGAGATGTTGCTGTCCCCGAAGCACACCTTAATTCCTCTAGGAAGAATGTCATTCCCTCCCGTCCATGGCACAGCACTCTCCACTTGCTTCTCTCATCCCCTGCCACACATATGGGAAGGGCTCCTTTACTTTTACCTCTTTGACTTCTCTGTGAGCTCCTGATCTCAGGAATTTGTACTCCAGGACTGGCACAGAGTTACACATATGCATGGTGCTCATTCATGTTTGCTGAATACATAAATATGGTAGAGGAAGTTTTTCTAATAAACATTTTTGTGTGACAATAAGACCAGCCTCCCTCCCCCTCTCCCTCTCTCCTTCTCTCCCTTCCTTCCTCCCAAAAAAATCACTGGGTATCAAAACTCTTCTGGACCTTCTAGAAGAACACAGAGCAATGGTTCCTAAGCTAAAAATCAAAGATAAGGGACCTGGCATTTTCAAAATGGTGCGAGGAGCTCGAGGACCCTCTCACCAGCAAAACAACCACAGCTAGTGAATTAAAAAAAAAAAAAAAAATTAAAGTCTCTGGAAATTATCCTAAGGGAACATAGCAAATGGGAAAATATTTATTAAAAAAAAAAATCTGCTAACTCTTTGTAAGAATAGTGAGAGTTTTTAGCATTTGAGCCAGGACTCATTCCCAACAAATTAGTGAGGTAGCTCTACTGTGGGTGAAAGCAGATTAGAACACAAGGCTCCCTTTTCCCATAGCTCCCAGTCTAGGGATATGGTACCTTCCTAGGAGGGGTAGGCTGTCAGCACTTTTTATGATCCCCAGTTCTGTGTTGCCGATGAGAAGTCAGGGGGCTCCCTTGCTCCACTCAATCCCCATTTACAAAGCAGGAGCTCTACCCCAGGTGTTACAGGCCAAGACTACTGGGTCCTAACTGCCTCTGTTCCAGTTTGCTCATGGAGGTAATGGTTCCACGCTGGAAAAGGCAAGGAGAGATGGGAAAACATTACTGCCTCTGGCCAGTACCTCACTCATTAAGCTGGAGAGTCTCTTCAAGAGAAGAAGACCGTGGTTCCCGTCCTCACTTCCAGAGCAGCTCAGAGGTTTAGCTTAGAAGAAGAGGCAGGCATAACAAAGAGAACTTCATAGTTCTCCCCAAGGTAATAGACATTATTTTCAACAGAAACTATGGAAAAGTTCACATCTAAGGGTACAACTGAAGCATGGGAGATTTTGGTAGAAAGCAATTCAGAGGAGATTGGTAGCTCCAGGTAGGCAACAAACTAAACAAGCTCAAGTTTAACAGGAGGGCTAGAAGTTTAAAAAAGAGATAGCTAATAAGAGCCCTCCTGAGGTTTGAACAGTGTTGAAGACTGGCCTTAAATAGGACTCCTGCAAAGGGGATGAATTTAAGTGCATCAAACTGTGGAGCATTTTATACTCAGCATTGTTACAAACAATAGAGCAATTAGCTGTCAATTAGTGGAGGCTAACAGCTATGTGTGATACTAACAGAGGCAGAAAGCTAAACAAAGAGACCAGGAAAAGCACTTCTGGCCTGCTAAAACCACTGCCATTCTAGGGTGACTATGCACATTACCAGGATTGTATCTTTTGGAGAGTATCCCCAGAAGCTGCACACTGCAGGGGAAATAGACTTCCCTGGGATAGTCCAGCCAAGTTAATAACCAAATAAAAAAACAAATAACAACAGGCCTTGGGGGTGGATGGAAGGGATCAGTCTCCACAGTTGCTATAATATGTTATCTAAAATGTCCAATTTTAAACAAAGAACTATGAGAAATGCAATAAACATGGAAGTGTGATCCATACATAGAAAAAAAGTAAACAGAAATTGCCTATTAGAGGATATAGATGTCAGTTTAGGAATCAAAGATTTCAAACCAGCTATTATAAATATGTTCAGAGAGCCAAAGGAAACAATGCTTCAAGTATTAAAGAAGGGGAAAGTACAATGACCAAAATGAAAAATTCACTGGAGGGCCTCAACAGTCACTTTGGACTGACAGAGGAAAGAATTAGTAGATCATTAGAAATGATCAATCTGAAGAACATAGAGAAAAAAGGATGAATAAAAAAAAAAGGACTTCTGGTCAAGATGGCAGTGTAGGCAGACATGGTTTGCCTCTTTGCACAACCACATCCAAATTACAACCAAAATATAGAACAACCATCACTCAGAACCATCAGAAATCAAGCTGAATGGAAGTCTGACAACGATGAATTTAAGAAACCACATCCATCCAGACTGGTAGGAGGGGTGTGGATGTGGAACAGGCTTGTCCTGCACTCACATGTGGTAGATAAACATTCAGGAGTGAGATCTTTGGAGCAAGGAGTCCCAGATCCACACCAGGCCTCCTAGCCAGGGATTCCAGTGCCAGGAAGATAAGTCCCCACAATTTCTGGCTGCAAAAACCAGCAGAGATTGGGTCAGTGAAAGAAACTTCTGGAGCCCCAAGAAGTTCCTCTTAAAGGACCCACACTGGCACTTACCTACTCAGACTCAATCCCTCTGAGCTGCAGGACCGGGCTAGCAGCTTGAAAGGTACTTGTGGTATACAGGGAGAAACAGGGCCAACAAGCTGGTGCCATATCTGAGACTCCGTCAACCTGGCTAATACTGTTTGACGCGCCTTAGAGAACCCTAGAGACTCTGCACCACCCAATTTATGGGCCCACTAAAGCTGCTTTTCCAAATGAATGGCTATTCTTGGCTAGTGCTTCACAATTTCCTGAATCCTATCAAACAAGCAACAGCTGGTGTCAGTGAGCCCCAGGCTCAGCACTAGCAGCAACCAGCCTAGATTCACAGCTTGGCTTTGCATGGGAATCTCCAAGCTCAGTTCAAGTATCAGGCATCTCAGACTGCTTTATAACTCAGGCAAGGTGGTCTTGGGGAAAAACACAGGTCGGGGCTGACCTTGGTCTGCATCACCTGGGAAACCTGAGGGCCAGTGCTCCCAGTGGATAGCTACATACCACATTGAGGAAACATCACCATGCCCCTGCACAGCTGATCCTCCATGAAGGGAGGAAGTTGGTGGTAAGTGGTCACAGCCAATCCTTGCAGCTGACCGGCCTGGGTAATGCTCTCCCATTGATCTGCCAACAGCAACCAAGGTTCAACTACAAGAGAATGTACTCAGCTCACACAAAATGCACACCTTGAGTACCCAGCTTGGGTAATAGGGGAGGCTGTGCCACTGAGCCCTGTAGGACACCTACTACATTGGGCTTCACTACGAAGACACAAAGTCAAAGTAGCTCTACCTAATACATAGAAACAAACACAGCAAGGCTGCCAAAACGAGGAGACAAAGAAACATGGTCCAAATGAAAGAACCAAATGGAGCTCAAAACTCCAGAAAAAGCGCTCAATGAAATGGAGATAAGCAACCTTTCAGATGCAGAGTTCAAAACACTGGTTATAAGGATGCTCAAGGTACTTAATGAGGACTTCATCAGCATAAGAAAGATCCAGTCAAAAATGAAGGATACACTAATTAAAATGAAGAACAATTTACAGGGAAACAACAGTAGAGTAGGTGAAACTGAGAATCAAATCAATGATTTGGAACATAAGGAAGAAAAAAACAACCAATCAGAGCAAGAAGTAAAAAGAATCCAAAAAAAAATGAGGACAGTGTAAGAAGCCTCTGGGACAACTTCAAGAGGTCCAACATTCACATCCTAGGGGTGCTAGAAGGAGAAGAGGAAGAGCAAGACATTAGAAATCTATCTGAAAAAATAATGAAAGAAAACTTCTTTAATTTGGTAAAGGAAATAGACATGCAAGTCCAGGAAGCAGAGAGAGCCCCAAACAAGATGGATGCAAAGAGGCCCACTCCAAGAAACATCATATTAAAATGCCAAAGATTAAAGATAAAGAAAGGATCTTAAAAGCAGCAAGAGAAGAGAAGTTAGTTGTCTACATGGGAGTTCCTGTAAGACTGTCACCTGACTTCTCAAAAGAAAGTTTGCAGGCTAGAAAGAATTGGCAAGAAATACTCAGTGTCATAAAAAGCAAGGACTTACTCCAAAATTCCTTTTCTCACCAAAGATATGACTTAGAATTGAAGGGCAGATAAATAGCTTCCTAGACAAGAAAAACCTGAAGGAGTTCATCATGACCAAACCATTATTATACGAAATGTTAAAGGGATTTATTTAAGGAAAAGAAGAAAATCAGAACTATGAACAATAAGATGGTAAAAAAATACAAATCTATTAACAATTGAATCCCCCCCAAAAACTAGGCAAACAAGAAGAACAGAAACAGAATCATGGATACAGAGAGTGTTTTGACAGTTGCTAGGTGGAGGGGGTGGTGTGAGGGAATGGGGCAAAAGGTAAGGGGATTAAGAAGTACAACTGGGTAGTTACAGAATAGCCATGGGGATGTAAAGTACAATATAGGAAATGGAGTAGCCAAAGAACATACACGCATGACCCATGGACATTAACAATGGTGGGGGGAACTGACTGAGAGAGTCAGGGGTGCTGAGTGGAGAGGAATCAAAAGGGAAAAAATCAGGACAACTGTAATAGCATCATCAATGAAATATAATTTAAAAAAAAAGAAAAAATGGATAGAGCCTCAGAGAAATATGAATACCATTAACCACACCAACATATAAGGACTGGAAGTACTAGATAAGAGAGGAGAGAAAGAAGAGCATTAAAAATGTTTAAGGAAATAATTCCTTAAACTCCCTAAATTTGATGAAAATCATTAACCTACACATCCAAAAGGCGAGAGCCATACCCAGCTACACCATAATCAAAGTGAAAGCTGAAGTCAGAAAATATTGAGAGAAGGAAGAGCAAAATGACTTGTCCTGTACAAGGGAATCCCAGTTAGGTTAAAAACTGACTCTCAGAAATTATGGAGTCTAGAGAGCAGCAGTATTATATAGCAAAAATCCTGAAAGAAAAAAAGCAACTATCAAGAGAGAACTTTTATCAAGTAAAACTAATTTTCAAAAATTAAGGTAAAATAAAGACATCCTGAAACAAAAGCAGAGAGAGTTCATTGCTAGAAGATCTGCCTTACAAGAAATACTGAAGAAATTTCTTTAGGCCAAACACAAGTGACTCCGATATTCAAATCCATATGAGAAAGCAAAGAGCACCAGTAAATGTAATTATGTAGGTAATTATACACATTATATTGCATATTTTTTCTTTTAACTGATTTTAAAGGCATCTGTACAAAACAATGTGTATATAATTGTATTGTGTGGCTTATAACATATGGAAATATAATATATTTGACAATAACACCACAAAGAAGGTAGGTGGGGGCAAAGCTGTATTGAAGTAAGGAAATTACCAAGTTACTCCAGATGGCAATTTGAATTCATGGAATAAATGAAGAGAACCAGAAATGATAAATCAGAAACATAATAAACTCTATAAATACATTATTACTCGCCTTTCTTCTCTCAGCTCCTTCAAGATATAAAATTATATAAAGGAATAATTATAACAATGTCTTGTTGGGTTTATAACATATAAAGATGTAATATGTATATCAATAATAGGACAAAAAGGGAAGATAAAATAGAACTATATAGAATTAACATTTTTATATCTCACTGGAATTAATTAGTATATATCTGAAGTAGATTCTGATAAAGTTAAAATGAATATTTTAAGCCCAAATAACTAATGAGAAAATGACTCAAAAATAAATTGTAAAAAACATTCATTAAAGTGCCCTGACTGGTGTGGCTCAGTTGGTTGGGTATCATCCCACAAAGCGAAAGGTCACTGGTTTGATTCCTGGCCAGGGCACAGGCCTGGGTTGCAAGATTGATCCCTAGTTGGGGCGTATATGAGAGGCAATCTATTAATATTTCTCTCCGTCTTTTTCTCCCTGCCTTCTCCTCTCTCTATTAAATGAGTGAATGACCATTAAATGAATTAAAATGCTACCTTAGAAAGTATTCACTTAATTCAAAATAAAACAGTTAAAGAAGAAGAGAGGAAGGAAAAAGACATGATACTTAGAAAACAAAAAGTAACATGGCAGATATAAATCCAACTAAAGCAATAATAACATTAAATGTGAATGGATTAAACAACCCAATAAAAAATCAGAGATTATCAAATGGGATAAAAAGAACAAGATCCAAGTATATGCTATAGGAAACACACTATATTCAAAGGTACAAATAGATTGAAGGTAAAAAGATATAAAAGTTACCTCATGCAAACAGCAACCATAAGAAAGCTAAAGGGGCTAAACTAATATGAGACAAAATAGACTTTAAAACAAAGAAATGTTACTAGAGACAAAGGGGTACATTTTAAAATGATAAAAGGATTAATCCATCAGGAAGATATATAACAATTACATATATACAACTAAAAACAGCCCCAAGAAAGGTGAAACAAATTCTGACAGCATCGAAGATAGAAATAGATAACTCAACAATAATATTTGAAGATTTTAGTATGTAACATTTAAAAATGGATAGAACAACTAAGGAGAATATCAACAAGGAAACAGAAGACTTGAACTATACTATACATTAACTAGACCTAACAGACATCTATAGAATACTCTATCTAAAGCAAAGTACACATTCTTCTCAAGTGTAACATTCTCCAAGATAGACTATATTTTAGACCATAAAATAAACCTCCATAAATTTCAAAGGATTGAAATCATACAAAGTATGTTCACTGAGCAGACTGGTGGCAGAGAAAGCCAAGGGGGATTATAGAGCAGAGAGTAGGGAAGGGCCAGGAGTTCAGATATCAAGGGTAAGGGAGCGACAGGTAAGGAGGCAGAGGATGGAACTTTAGGGTGTGAGGTTCAAAGTTCAAAGGTCTAAGGGCAATTTTACACAGATGAAGGACCAATGTAGTAACAGAAGCTCGCAGTCTGACAGGTGGCTAAGCTGTATGAGAGGTGTGATGTGACAGTACCATCCAAAGCCTGCCTTGCACCTTCTGCCAGTGATACAGGAGGGCACAGACTTCTCGGTAGGAGCCTCTGGACTGGTCATAGCAGAACATCTAATAGTGTATCCTAGTCAACTTGTCCCCGGGCACTTCAACTTGGAGTCCCCCAGATGACTGTCCTGCAGATTATCTCAGGATGATACTTGTGACACCCAGGAATAATGAGGAGGGATCTCTTTGCGTGCCCCCCAGGTCATGTGGAAGATGTGCATTTACAGGGTCAGGTTTAGAAAACAGCAGATTTTGGGAGAGGAAAAAGGATAATATATCATTTTTTTACCTTTGTGGGTAATCATCTACTAACAGATGTTCCCACTATTCCCCTTAAGTGAAACTTTTGAAGAGAAGTGTGAACTCTGTCCACAAAGACCTTCCTAGCACGTGCATGCACTTCCAAGGGAGTAACAGGCAATAACTGCCTGTATTCCTTTCTGTACGGCCCTTTTTCACACTGGCTCCTTTAAGATTATGTTGTTTTAAGATGATAAGATTTTTCCTTTAATGGAACACCACAGAGCTCTTTTCCTCCTTGACCTTTTAATTCGTGTTGAATAATAAAACTTAACATTGAACTGTGATTTGATATTATAACACCAGGGATGCCAAAGGTAAGGACTCAAGTTTGCCAGAAGTCTGCATTTCTTGGTCCAGCGAGATTTCAGGATGCAATCTGGAAGTGTTTTAAATGCCTTAAGAAATGTGACACCTTCTCTTCTGTTTTCATTTCCTTTTCTCCTGTTCGTCTTTTCCCTTGGTATCTTTATGGGATCCATGTTTCCTCCTTGAGGTGGCCTGTCCAGCATGCAGACCCACCTCTTCCCAGGAAAGACTCTGCTGCACACAGAGCAGCTGCATTTGCTATCTAATTTTGCTTCCTCTTCTTGGACTCTCTGACCTTTCTTTCCATTATGCTTCTGTGGCCCACATCCAGACTCCTCAATGTTTTTTTTTTCTGGTTGTGACATGGAGCACTCTCTCTCCTCTGTGCCAACCATGCACATGGGTCTACTGTACCCTTTCTGGGCAAGGACACTGGCCACATGGCCAGAGCTGAGCACTCCATGTGTTGGATTCTCCTTATCATTGTATAGGTCCTTTATTAATGAGGCCACACGTGTTCAGTAAGTGTGTGCTGGTGGTGGCTGCAGGCTATCCTGAGACCTTCAGGTCCCTGGCCCTGAATGCTATCAGGGGACAGTAAGAGAGCAGAAAACATCCTCTCCCAGAACATCTGGGAACCAGCTCAAGGTAGAAAATGTCTAAGTAATTCAAGTCCTTGTATTCCTCTCAATGGAAGTACCTTAACTCTAGGAAAGGGAGGTTTTCTCTGTATATTTACCTTGGTCTTAGTAGAGCTACATGCTGAGCATCTAAATTGAGAGGATACACATGCAACCTTTCTGAGGAATGAACAAATATCAGGACATCATAGAGTGGAATAATTATAACTACATGGTCTTCGCTTTTTCCCATTTTTAAGTGAAACCACTGATATTTCTGACACACCCAGGAATTCCAACTGTATTCTGAAGCTGAGGAATCCTAGCACATGAAGCACTTAGACTTGATGTCTGAGAGCACTGTATGCTAATACAAGTAGCAATAAATCCCTCCCTGGACCTAACACTTCCAATGCACTATTAACTTGCACCTTCTTCCCCTTCACAAGCAAACTCCTGGAAATGCTGTCAGTGTTCCCTGGCTCCCTTTCCTCAACTACTCTTCACACCTCATTTCACTGCAGTCTGGTTTCTATACTCAGCACCTCATTGAAACTGCTCCTCTGAGGTCACCTACCATTTCCTTATTGCCACACCCAATAGTCTCTCTCTCTCTCGCTTTTTAAATAGACTTTATTTTTTAGAGCAGTTTTGAGTTTATAGAAAAAACTAACAGAAGGTACCGAGATTTCCCATATGCTCCCTGCCCCCTCACATGCATAACCTCCTCCATTATCAATATTCCCTCACCAAAGTGACACATTTATTACAATTGTTGGATCTACATTGACACATCATTATCACCCAGGGTCTATAGCTTCTATTAGGGTTCACTCTTGGTGTTGTACATTCTATAAGTTTGGACAAATGTATAATGATGTGTATCCACCATCATAGTATTATAGAGTAATTTTATCATCGTAAAAGATTCTCTGGGCTCTGCCTATTTTTCCTTCCTTCACACAGCCTCTGGTAACCACTGAACTTATTACTGTTACCACAGTTTTGCCATTTCCAGAATGTTATACTGTTAGAATTATATAATATGTAACATTTTAAGACTGGTTTCTTTCATTTAGTAATATGTATTTAAGGTTCTTCCATGTCTTTGCATGGCTTAATAGTTCATTTCTTATTACTGCACTGCCTAATACTCCATTGTCTGGATGTACTACAGTTTATTTACCCATTCACTTACTGAAGGACATCTTAGTTGCTTCAAAGTTTTAGAAATTGAAAATAAACCTGCTAAAAAAATCTCTGTGCAGGTGTTTTGTAGACATATGTTTTTAAGTCTTTTGGCTAAAAATCAAGGAGTGTGATTGCTAGATCCTATGGTAAGAGTATGTTTAGTTTTCCAAGAAACTGTCAAATTGTCTTCTAAAGTGGCTGTCCCATTGTGCATTTCCACTAGCAATGAATAAAAGTTTCTGTTGTTCCACATCCTTTCCAGCATTTGG
Organism: Pteronotus mesoamericanus; assembly: GCF_021234165.1. Classification (NCBI taxonomy): domain Eukaryota; kingdom Metazoa; phylum Chordata; class Mammalia; order Chiroptera; family Mormoopidae; genus Pteronotus; species Pteronotus mesoamericanus. The sequence continues at coordinate 9,381,429 of NW_026555085.1, forward strand.
TGTTGTCAGTGTTTTGAATTTTGGCCATTTTAGATGTGTAGGTATCTTATTTTTTTAACTTCTGTTTCCCTGATGACATACGATGTGACACATCTTTTTAGATGTTTATTTGCCTTTTGTACATATTCTTTGGTGAGATGTCTATTAAGGTCTTTAGCCCATTGTATTTTTTAATTACAGGTGACACAAAATACTGTATTAGGTTCATGTGTACAACCCAGTGATGGACATTATATGACTTACAGAGTGATCATCCCAATAAGTCTAGTACCCATCTGACACCATACACTGTTATTACAGTATTATTGACTATATTCCCTATACTATACCTTACATCCTGATGACTATTCTGTAACTACCAATTTGTACTTCTTAATCCCTTCACCTTTTTTACTCAGTCTCCCAAACTCCCTCCCATCTGGCAACCATTAAAATGCTCTCTGTATCTATGCTTGTTTCTGCTCTGCTTTTTTGCTTACTTTGTTTTTTTAGATTCAATTGTTAGTAGATATGTATCCATTGCCATTTTATTGTTCATATCTATCTTTCTTCTTCTCCTTCCGCTCCCCACCTGTCCCCTCCTCCTCCTTCTTCACCCTTTGACATTTTATGTAATACTGATTTGGTAATGATGAACTTCTTTAGCTTTTTCCAGTCTGGGAAGCTCTTTCTATGTCTTTTGATTCTAAAAGATAGCTTTCCTGGGTTAGAGTAATCCTGGTTGTAGGTCCTTGCTTTTTATCACTTTGAATATTTTTTTTTTTTTGCCAATCCCATCTGCCCTTCAAAGTTTCTGCTGAGAAATCAGCTGACAGTCTTATGTGAGCTCTCTTGTAGGTAACTGCTTTTTTCTTGCTGCTTTTAAGATTTTCTCATTGCCTTTAATCTTTAGCATTTTAATTATGAGGTGCCTTGATGTGGCCCTCTTTGGATTCATCTTTTTTGGGACTCTCTGTGCTTTCTGGACTTGAATGTCTACTTCCTTCACCAGGTTCGGGAAGTTTTCCATCATTTTTCACATAGATTTTCAATTCTTTGCTCTCTCTTCTCTTTCTGGCACCCCCATGATGCAAATGTTGGTACACCTGAAGTTGTCCCAGAGGCTCCTTATACTATCCTCATTTTTTAAATTCATTTTTATTTTTGCTATTCTGATTTTTTTTCTGTTTCCTTATCTTCCAAATCTCTGATTTGATCCTCTGCTTCATCTACTCCACTGTTTATTTCCAATAATGTATTCATTTGAGTTAATGTATTCTTTATTTATGTCTGTTTATTTTTTATATTTTCTAGTTCTGTTTTTATGTTTTCTATCTCTTTGTTGAAGTTCTCACTAAGTTCACTTACTCTTTCTTTAAGTCCCTTGAGCATCCTTATAACCAGTATTTTGAACTGTGCATCTAGTGCATTGCTTGTCTCCATTTTATTTAGTTCTTTTTCTGGAGTCTTGTTCTGTTCTTTCATATAGAACATGTTTCTTTGTCCCCTCATTGTGGCAGCATCCCTGTGTTTGTTGCTATATATTAGGTAGAGCTAGTATGTCTCCTGAGCTTGGTAGGGTGGCCTTATGTAGTAGGTGTCCTGTAGGGCTCAGTGGCACAGCTTCCACAATCCCCAAGCTGGAATTACAGGTGATCCCCCACAACCCTGTGTAGGCAGTGTGCACCCTCCTGTTGTAGTTGAGTCTTGATTGTTGTTGAAAAATCAATGGGAGGATTTACCCCCAGGATGATTGGCTGCAGGGACTGACTGTAATCATTGTTCAGGATCAGCTGTGCGGGGACCAACCCCATGGAGCAGGACTTACTTTAGTGGGGCTCTGGTGCCTGCTGAGTCCACCCGGTAAGTATGTTGCTTGAGGAGGAGGTTGTTGGGTAGCTTTGATATGTTATGAAGTTGTACAGTGAGTGTGCCAGCTCTGGAGCCACCCAGGAGGTGCAGGACAAGGTTAGCCACGACTTGTGTCCTGCCTGGGGTCACCTGGCATGAGCTCCAAAACAACCTACAGATGGCTGGCACCTGTACTGGGTCTGGAGGTTCCCAGGAGAGACCAAGCTGTGAAAAAAGGCCAGTTGCCATTAATGGTGGGCCTGGAGCCATTTAGTGAGGGGTATGGGGCATACTGAGGTCAGATGTTCCTTGTTTGAGAGAGTTTAGGAAAGTCTGAAGCATGAGCCATGACAGGCCATTTGTATGGATAATCGTTGAAAACAGCTTGGGTGGGTCTGCAAGTTGGGTGGGGTGGAGATCTCAGGGGATCACCAGGGCAGGGCGAACACTGTTAGCTAGATTGGTATAGCACCTGCTTACTGGCTCTGTTGGGAGATGGCTCAGAAAAGGAAAAATGGCCTCTGCCAGCATTTCTGTCTGAGAGAAAGCTGCCCCTTCAGCTCTTACCCTGATGCTGTATGTCCCTGATGTCTTTTGAGCTGCTGCCCCAGTGCTGGAACTCAGAGCAAGTGAGTTCATGCATGGGACTCATTTTTTTTTTTTTTTTTCATTTAAGAGTAATGCCTGGGACTTCAGAGCTCTTTGTCTCATTGAGCCACAGCCCCACTGATTATTACAGCCAGAAGTTATGGGGACTTCTCTTTGTAGCTCTAGTGTGGGGCTGGAACCCCTCACTCCTCAGGGGTGACCTCCACAGCTGAGATATCCCTCCTGATTTTTATCCACTAGACATGGGTGTGGGACCAGTCCATTCCATATTTCCACTCCTATCCACTCTCGATATGGCTTTTTTTTTTTAATCCTTTTTTTTAATTGTAGGACTTCTGTCCAGCTTGATTTCAGGCAGTCCTGAGTGATGGCTGTTCTGTAGTTTAGTTGTAATTTTGATGTGATTATGGAAGGATGTGAGCAGCATGTTTACCTACAACATCATCTTTACTGGAAGCTTTGGCCCATTTTTTAATTGGGTTATTTGTTTCCTAATTTTTAAGTTTTATGAGTTCTTTGTATATTTTGAATAACAGTCTTTTATCAAGTGTTTCTTTACAAATATTTTATAGTCTGTGGATTCTCTTTTTATATTCTTGATAGTGTATTTTAGAGGGCAGAAGTTTTTAATTTTAGAAGTCCAGTCTATCAACTCTGTTGTATCTAAAAAGCCATCGTCAAACCCTAGGTACTAGACTTTCTTCTTGTTATCTTCTATGAGTTTTATAGTTTTGTCTTTTACATGTAGGTCTGTGATCTATTTTGAATTAATTTTTATGAGGAGTGTAAGATCTGTGTCTAGACTCATTTTTTTCACATATGTATGTCCAATTGTTTTAGCACCATTTGTTGAAAAGACTATCTTTTTTCCCATTGTATTGCCTTTGCTCCTTTATCAAACATCAATTGACTATATTTATACAAGTTTATTTCTGAGTTTCCTATTCTTTTTCATTAATCTATTTGTCTATTCTTTCACCAGTACTACACTGTCTTGATTACTGTGTCTCTACAGTAAGTCTTGGAGTTGAGTAGTGCCAGTCTTCCAAATTTGTTCTTCTTCAATATTGTGTTGACTATTCTTGGTCTTTTGCCTCTCAATATAAACTTTAAAATTAGTTTATCTATATCCACAAAATAAGTTTTTTGGATTTTGATAGGGATTGCATTGAATCTATAGATCAAATTGGGAAGTACTGACATCTGTATAATGTTGAGTCTTCCTCTCCATGAACATGAAATATCTTTCCACTTATTTAGTTCTATTTATTTCATTAGAGTTTTGTAGTCTTCCTCATAAAAATCTTGTATATACTTTGTCACATTTGTAAGTATTTCATTGTTTTGGATGCTAATGATAATAGTATTATGTTTTTAATTTCAAATTGTACTTATTTATGTATGGTATATAGGAAAGATACTGACTTTTTGTATGTTAACTCTGTATCCTGCAACATTTTTTTTAACTTATTAGTTCCTGGTTTTTGTCTGTTTGTTTTTTTCTGTGAGCTTCCACAATCTGTGATTTGGTGTCTGACATTACTTTGAGGGAGATTCTGAGTCATTACTATTTCAAATAATTTCTGTGTTCCTTTCTCTCTTCTCATTCTGATATTCCCATTACACTTACCTTACAGCATTTGCAGTGTCTTACTCTTCTTGGATATTCTGTTCAATTTTTTCCAGTTTTTTTTTTTTTAGAATTTTTGACACATGTATTCATCCATGAAACCATCATCAAAATCACAAAGGTGAACATATCCATCACTCCAGAAAGTTTCCCTGTGCCCTTTTGTAATCCCCCCTCCCGCTCATCCATCCCCACCCTCATCCTATCTCCCAGGCAGCTCCTGATCTGCTTTCTGTCACTAAATTAATTTGGATTTCCTAGAACTTTGTATAAGTAGAATCATACAATATGTTTTTGTTATCTCATTTCTTTAACAGCTTATTTTTTTGAGATTCATCCATGTTGTTGTATGTATCAGTAGTTTATTCCTTTTTATTACTGAGTACATTCCATCACATGAATATACCATAATTTGTTTATCACTCACCTATTAATTTATGTTTGGGTTGTGTCTCAAAGTTTACTGATATTCTTGTTTTGTTTTTTGTTTTTAATTTTTTACTTTTCTGCATGTCATTGCTGATAGTTTCTATTGCTGTGTATCCAAATTCACCAATCTTTTCTTCTGCAATGTCTACTCCATTGTTAATCCAGAATGGTATAGAATAGTTAAACTAGAATAGTATTTTTTTTCATCTCAGTCTAGTTCTCATCTCTAGAAATTCTATATGGATTTTTAAAATATCTTCCATGTTTCTATCATAATTAAATGTTGAACACATGGAATATAGTTAACCTGTTTCTTACTGTCTTTTTCTGCTAATTATAATCTCCGTATCCATTCTAAATTGGTTTTAATTTATTAATTTTTCTTCTTATAGTTCCCTTTTCCTGCTTCTTTGCATTCTTCTCATCTTGGATTGTATATTATGAATTTTACTTTGTTGAGTAGTACTGCATATTTTTGTACTTCTATAAATTTTCTTGGGCCTTTTCTGTGATGTAGTTAAGTTACTTAAAAAGTTTGTTCCTTTTGGTTCTCAATTTTATGAATTTTTAGGTCAACTGGACCAATATTTAGCTCAGGGTTAATTGTTCCCCACTATTTTCCAGTTTTTTTTTCCTTTCACTTTTCAGTTTTAGGATTCCCATTGCCCATCTCTTCTTGAATGATGCCTACTTTATCTATGAGAGCCTTTAATGTGTTCATCATAGCTGTTTTAAATTCCTGATTTGATCATTCCAATATCCCTGTGATATCTGTGTCTAGTTTTGGTCTGTCGTTCCATACCTTTTTTTTTCCTTTTGGTATGTATTGTAATTTTTTGTAATGGCTAAACTGGACTTTTTTAAAAATAATTTTTTTTTCTCTACAAAAGGCACTGTCAAGGAAATGAAAAGACAAGGCACATAGGGGGAGAAAATATTTGCAAAAAACATATATGATAAGGGACTATTATCCAAAATATACAAAGAACTCTTAAAAACTTAATAAGAAAAGCAACCTGATTTAAAAAAAATAAGCCAAAGGCTAACAGACACCTCACTGAAGAATAGACATATACAGGTGGCAAATAAGCATATGTAATTTTTTTCTTGATAGCCAGACATAATGTACTGGGTAAAAGGAACTGCTAAAAGTAGGCCTTTAGTAATGTGGTGGTAAGGTGTAGGAAGAGGGAAAACATTCTGTACTACTGTGATTAAATCTCAGTCTTTTAGCGAGCCTGTGACTCTGGACTGAGACCTTCACACATACTTCTCAGTTCCTGCCTCTACCCACCCCTTATGTGGGACAGGATGGTTAGAGTGGACTCAAGCGGGGTATTTCCCTTTTCCAACATGGAGGGCTAGAAGGGGCTGGGGTGGGTATTTTCCTTCCTCCAGGTCAGTCAGGCTTTGATGAAACCTCAGGTTAGGTTCTGGTTAAACAGTTTCTCCTGAAGGCAGACCTTGCTAAGAAGAGCAGAAAGCTCTGGAATATTTCCAAATGTCCCTTTTCCCCCTCCCATTGCCAGAAGCATCAAGGGATTTTTCTCTGATAGTCACTGTGAGAATATGGTAGAGTGCTTGGAAACAAAACCCACAAAAGTGTGACCCCCCCCCCCCATAAAAACTCCTGGGAGTTTTTAACTCTCAGAGATGGCTACACTGAGCCTCAAACAATTAATCAATTATAGTTCAGGTTTTTCTACCACCGGTTCCTGTGGGTTTCCGCTTCAGTTAGGTTACAGTTCTCTGTATTTGCTTGTTGGTCTCTCTAATTTTAGAGGCAGTGGTTTGCCTTGTGACCTCACTCCTTTCATGGACCTAAGAAGAGGTTTTTTGTTTGTTTGTTTTTTGTACCCCCCCGCCCCCAGTTTGTTTAGCTTTCTACTATTGTTAGGACAGGCAGAGTGGTGACTTGCAAACATTTTAATTGTGAGACCAGAAACCCAGCAGTAGTCTCTCTGAAGTCCTTAATCTTATTTGATACTATCAGCTAATTCTGATTCTGTTCTCTTGGTCTCCAGGACCCGACATTATGGCTGTCCTCCCTTCCCCTGTCTGTTCCTGCTCAGTTTTCATGACAGGCTTCTTCTCTTTTTAAATGTGGGCATTTTTTTTTCTCCTCTAACTAGAAACTTTCATGGCCTAGGTGAAAATATAATTCAAATATTGTTACCCTTAAAATGGTAAATGATAAATTACCCCAAAAGATTAATTGTTGATATTTTTGCTTTTTGTATTATTGAGGAACAAAACATAGCCCATCGTATAAACAAAATCTATGATTGGTCTCAAAGGCAGAGGAAATCAAACAGCTGTGCAGGGCTTTTTCATAATGCAAACCAAAAAGCAAAAATAACAAAAGTAGTAACATGCATGTATATGTTATAAAGTGACATTCTACTTTTTAAAAGTGGCTGCCTTGGCTTTCTTGGCGTTGCTGAGAAATCAAACACTCCAGACCTTCTGCTTCTGCAGGTGAGTCCTTGCCAAGTAGGCCAGAGTGAGTCACAGCGTCTCTAATAAACATATTACACAGCTTTTGTTTTGAGGCAACTGCAGTGCTGATGCCCCCAGAATCTCCAATATAGGAATGTCACACGTTTTCCAATCACTTACTGAGCATAAATATGATACTTTCTAGCCATTCACAAAAAATGAAAAGGACAAATCAACATGTAGAAAAGTAAGATTTTGATAATTTTGTTGCATGTGTGATAAAACCATTAAAGAACACTGAAATTCACACTTTCCCTACACATTCTCTAGTTTAACAGAGAAAAAAGGAGGGCTAGCTGCATGTTCATTCAGTTGTTTTGAGTTCTCTAGGCCTACCGCTGCTTATTTGATGATACTGAGTTTAAGATGCAGGGCTCTACATATCAGGAAGAGACTAAACGTAAAATATTATACTCTCTTTACACCTGATTTCTAGAATGATGTTAATAAAAATTGGTTAAAATAAAAAAGAGATACTCTATAGTCTTTTGCAAATTTTTCTTATCTGAAAAACCTTCATTTCCCAGAAGTACAGCATAAATGACTCCTCTTGATGTATGGGTCAGAAATGGAATAGAAATCAGAGTTAGAACACTAAGTTTATTTATCTCTAACTTGACTTCTAGCTGTATTTTCCCCTCTGCTCAAGAGCTTTACTGATCAATTTGGTAACCAGACTGTGATAGAAAACTCAGGACACATCTTTTTCAATGAAAAATTTTTCTTGGAAAATTCATTTAAGTTTTGACCCAAGATCATAACAATACCACCCACTTCTATTCTTTATTTGGCCTTTGGAAAATCCAATCCTGGAAATAAAATAGATGTGTACTTCCTAAGAGGTTTCATATTATTTCTGTGTGACTCTATAGAAAAGCTAATATCTGAAAACAGGTAACAACTGAAGGAGGAGATCTTTGACAAGGGAATGTTTAAAGACAGCTATTTTTAAGAGTTTGAAATATTTTAATTTCTTTGGTTATATGTAAGCCATAATGTATAGTAGGTAATGCTAAGTTGGTAAAATAATTGATAAAGATATTACCTATTTTGTGGTTAACAAAGTCTTAAAGCAAATTTCTCTCTTAGTTAAGAGATCCCTTTAATAGCAGCTATCCAGTAACTAAAGTACCTGGTGCATAGTAAGCACTCAATAAATTTCCCTTCTTTATTTGCATGAAAGAAGTACATCTTACAAACTTTATATTTTATTTCAGAAAGCCAGGGTCTTGACTATTTCCACGGGGGTCATAACCAATCACAAAATCATTATAATGTGGGCCAGACTGTCCGTTCCTCCTGTGAAGGGGCTGTGGTCTGCAGGCTTCTTCTCTTTTTCTTTCTCACAGCTCCTCTCGGAACTGTGGGCACAGGGTAGGACTAAGTACACACTTGGTTAGAACTGTGCATTGCCAAATGTGGTTTGTGAATTTTACCAGGACAAGCTTATCTTTGAAGAAGTGGCAAATTTTAAAGAGTGGTTTCAACCCTAACTTTAGTTGAACTGCCTTGCAATGGACCCATTGCCCTGTGGCATAATCACTGGGAATCATCAGAGGTGTTGATTACTCATTTATCCCCAAGTTTGGATGCAGTACAACTGCTGTGACTTTACATGGTCACAAAATAGTTTTATAACGGTTCGGTTGATGAACGTGGAGGTAATGTTTCTTCCCTTGCATTTCTCAATGTCCGAATTACTTCACTTATAAACTAATTTTGCAATGAGTTAAGAAAAAAATCCTGGAAAGAACACCAGTTTGGGATTCAGAAGACTCGAATCAAAGACCTGGCTTCTCTTCATGTATTGGGTGATCTTGGGCAAGTCACTCAACCTCTCCTGGCTTCTCCTCGCCTAAGAAATGGGTGGGTGATGAATATGGAAATTACATATACATGTGTTCTGGGGAGGAAGTGAGAAAATGAACACAGATGAATGAACTAGACTGTTAAATGCTGAACATATGTTAAAGTTATTTCTTCTTGACCTGTCACTCAAACAAACATCCCTCTACCCAGCAAAGTAACAACAGAAAAGAACCAGTGATAAAGAGTTTTCAGGTAACCCAATTTTCCAAGTGTTCTCATTTTACGCTGTTAATCACTATCAATAGAACTACTCAAAATATCAAGGAGAGTCCCTATTCACATTATTTTTCTAGATCCCTGACACTATTTGATGAAATTGTTTTCCAACATAGAGGGTGTGGAATCAGGTTCAGAATTCACATTCTAACGTGAAGTTCAGGTCTGCCTCATTCTCTTCCTCCTGGAGCCTTTCTGCCTTCCTGCTCCTCAGTGGGGCCGTGGCTCCTGACCAGTCACTGCCTAGGTGGGAGCTTATGTTTTGGGCTGCCTTCAGTTTTCATTCTCTCTTGTGGAAGGGGGAGCTTCCTGAGCAGGTGGAGGGCTTTGTGCTTCCTTTTGCGAGTGGGCTTTCTTTTGGGGGCTGCAAGTCAGCTGGAGCAGAGCTGTTAGGAAAGGCACTCCAGGTACCAGTGAACCATGGAAGGTCTTGCTGACACTTGCTGTCACCCTTTGCCCATCTAACAGTGTCTTGTCTTTGAAGATAGAATAAAGCAAACAGTTGGCAAATGTGCTGCCAGAGACTAGAATTCCATAAAATTCATACAACTAACAGACAGACAATCAAACACGCTATGTTTGTGGGTTATGGTATTTTCATGTGGGAACACACAGAAACAACAGAAAAACAAGGAAACTCAGGCCTGAAACTCCAGCTAATGACAGTCTGCATGGCCACAGGAGCTGATTTTTGGGTGGAATCCGAGGAGAAATGAAGCTGAAAGGAGCCTGAGGAAGCCACATACTGGGGCCTTGTTTTGTCTGTCCTGATTTACTAGATAGTCCTATGAAAACCACTTAATTATACCAGCTCCAAACCAGTCTTTAAGTGAATAAGAACCCACAAAAAAGAGCTGTGAGAGCCCTTCCTCCCCCAATCCTTCACCTTTCTGGGGATAAACAAGACATTTAATGTAGGATTCTCCAGTTTTCAGCCTAAAGAAAATAATTACTCACTCTTAGAATCCTGCATGTAATCTTTGAACATGTACATGCTGCTTTTACATCTACTCTGTAAGCTTATCAGATCTTATGGTGCTTGCTGGAAGAATCATATCTAAATGAAGACTAATAACTCCAATCACATAAGCATTTATTCAATAATTTATCTACTCATTCACACAAACATTTATTGGATTTACCAATCTTCACTCAAAACTGACTATGTAGCAAGGCATTTGGGAAAGCTCTGGGAGGGACACAGAAATGAAGATGTCAGTCCCCTAAGAAGAAGCTTAAAATTCATTGGGCCCATAAATATAAAGAGATGCTCAACCTCACTCATAGTAAGAGAACAGCAAATTAGAGCTACACAAAGCTTTTGCTAATAGACTGAAACAGCCACTGTGCTGGCAAGGCTGTGGGGAAGCAGGCAGTCCCAGGCACTGCTGGGAGACTGCAGATTAGCACCACTCCCCGGAAGGGGCAGTTTGCACATCTCTGCAAAAATTATAAATATACATAGACTTTTATGCAATGAGCCCATTTGTGGAAATTTATTCTACAGATATATATGCATACATACAAAATGATACGAGGGCAAGTTATTTTTTGCAGCAGCAGCATCTATAATAGCAAAAGATTAAAAAAAAACACACCCATCAATAAGAGGCTGTTTTTTTGTATACTGGAACACTTTGCAGCAGACAAGAAGAATGATCTGGAAAAGTCTTCAAGAAGCAAAATAAGCCAGGGGGCAAAAGACAAATACCATATTCTCTCACCTATAAGTGGAACCTAACCAACAAAACAAACAAGCAAGGAAAATATAACCAGCAACATTGAAAGGAAAAAGAAACCAACAGAGTCAAGTGGGAAGGAGGGCGGGGTGGGCGGGGAAAGGGAAGGGAAGGGTCAAGGCAAGGAACAAATAGCAAGGACTCATGGGCAAAGCCAAGTGGGGAGGAACTGAGGGAGGGAGGTGGGGGCGGAGAGGCAGGGGAAAGTGGTGGTGGGAAGGTGAGACAAATGTATTTGAACAAAAAAAATAAAAATAAATAAATAAATAAATACATAAAAGATCTATTTTTAAGTGACAAAAGCAAAATCCAGATGTGTGTATAGCATGTTACTTTTTTCTTGTAGAAAAACAAGGAAGATAAGAATATGCATTAGTATTTGCTTGAGTGTGTATAAAGAAACCCTGAAAGCATACACAAGAGCCTTATGACAGTGGTTTGGAGTGAGGGTGCTAGTGGGTAGGGTTGGGAGGCAAAGTGCCAGGTGGGAATAAAAGAGCTAGGGACAGAGGGAGGAAATCCATCATTATATACCTCTTTATATTGTTTGCACTTAAAAGCCATGTGGGTATACTGCCCCTTCACAAAATGAAATAAGTATGTTTTAAAATTTTTTTAGGAAAGACACACATATGTTCTAATAACAGGTACAATACACACAGCTACCTTATTTTTAAATTAAATTTAAAACTCCTTGAGGGATGAAACACATAAGAACCTTTTAAATTAATCTCAGAAACTTTCTCCCTCTCCAATTGCTCTTATAAACTCTTGCCAGATTAATCTTCACCCCTTCAGACAGATTGCCAGAAACATTTCCTTATGGTTTTTGCATCAAATCCAAACAGCTCTGACTCTTAGGGCTCTCCACAAACTCACCCCACCCACCTGATGTAGTCCAGTGTCTTCTGTCGAGATCTCCACCAAGCACCTTGTGCTCCCATCAGCTAGGTTTGTCATTGTTCTTGAATGCTTCCATCCTTGTGCCTCTGCTTAGGCCAGTTCCCCTGTCTGTGGGGACGCCTTCCACTCTGCCCTTTGTCCTGACCTCTGCTGACTTCCAAGGCCCCTCCCATCCGTAAAGGTGGCCCTGTAAGCCCATGTTGATGTATTTCTTATATGACCTCCATGGTACTAACCATCAGTACTGCATGCTTAACTGATTCCACAGTGAGATTATTAGGTCTTTAGTGATAAAGCCAACATAATATGTGGTATGTGCACACACACACACACACACACACACAGAGGCACCCCCCCCACACACTGGGACCCTTGGCAAGAAGCAACATCAACCTCACATGTTTCAAGCTTTCTAGGTCCTTCTAAGAAGAAGTTGTCCAGGTCACAGCTGTAAGGACTGGCTAGACCCCGAACCATCCTTCGCTTGCTGCTTCAAATAGGGGCTTAGGGATCCTGAGTTAAATTGTCCAGATTCTTATCAACTGTTACTTATATAACATGCTCCCATTCTTGAAATCAAACTGAAATCCAAACATTACTGATGGTGTCTGGTGAATTGGAGGGTGGTTCCACATGGAGCTTGTTTGCGTGTGGATCCCTGCCACCACTACCATCATCACCACCAATCAGGAATGAGGGGGGAGGACATTTGAGGTAAGAGAGAAGACGGGACAGCTTCAGTTCTCAACCCTTTTAAGCCCATGTCTGACCATCATGGAGTAAGAGCCTGCAGGTCGAACTGAAAGTATGTCTCCGACTCTGTGAAGGAGTCATCCATGCAAGACAATGGGGCTCTGGGACAGTGAAAAATGGTTAGAATGTAAAGTAGCTTCGACATTTTTTGAGTTTTTCAGCTTTGGGGAGCCCAAGAAGCCAGAGCCTGAGCAGGGTGGCACGGTGAGGTCCAAATGAAAAGTGACTTCTCAAGGCATGGACATCAAGGAGGGGACCACTACAGAATCACAAGACATCTCAGTTCTCAGGCAATGTAAGAGAGCCACAGGGGCTTCCAGAAATTCCTGGGTGCTGAGGGGATTCTGCAGGAGGCTGGTGATGGAAGTGGGCAGTGGCAAGAGCCGGGGCATCTGGATTATTTCTGTTGGTGTAACCTTGTCCACATACCCAAGTAGAGAACACTTTAAGAAATTCAGCTTAAATTTGATATTCATCAACTAGCTCCTACTGCAGTGTGGGGCCCACAATCTCACTGATAAGGAACACATAGTTTGAGTGGCAGAATTTTAGAGCTACTGTTGGGAACCACCAGCAGGTTTCAGCCTGAGGGCTGCTAACTCCCTCCCATCCACTGACAGTGATTCCTTGGAGTTTTGAACCCCAGTTGAGCTCATTGGGAGAGAGCATCCCAGTCTACTACAGATGTCTGCCATGGCTCACAGTGAGAGGGCACACTTGCTATAGATTTCTCATGTCGGTCCTATTTACAGTTAAGGAAACTGACCCCTGCAGAAGAAAAGTGGCTTATTGCTTGTTCAAGGTCTCTTTCCCTCCCTACCTTGGCTTCTCCATTGCTTTTTAAGTTTCTTTTCTTTTTTAAGATAAATGGAAAAGTAAGGATAATCAAAATAACAAATGATCTAAAACTTTGATTTTAGACAATTGTCTTATTCTTCTATCCCTTCCGTGTGCTCCTCTAAAAAGAAACTGAGTTTCTCATAAAATAGTCAACAAAATTGAGATATTTTTTCCTTGCTCTCTGACTTTCTGTTTATCCATCTGAGTAAGAAAGAAAAGGGAACCAAATAGGCAAAGCATAGGCAGTCTGAAGGAGAAGCAAGTAGAAAAATATTTGGTTAGAACACAAACTGAGTAAATAGCCCAGAATTGATGGTGCCCACAATTTTCTTGTTTGCACCAGGACCTTTCCCTTCCACAACTACTGTTTTCCTGATGCTCCATCCTTGATCTCTGCCACACACAACTCCCACCCACCCAACATCTGATTTCTACAGCTGGGTTTATGAGGAAGCAGTGATTTTTAAAGATTTCCCACCTGCCACATCACATTATGAGTCATCACACTGGGGTGCACCATTGTCTGACATGCCAACTTTTCTCTGCTTGCATTTTAAAAGGCAATCTTCACTCACAATAACAATCTGAAATCCACTGATACACAGCAGGGTTTAAAGTAGTGCATCTAAAGCATCTGAAAGAGATCTAAGCTTGGACCTTAACATAAGTGCACAAGTACTTTGATGTTTCACTGCTCTTCCAGGCCTTTGTCCAGGACTTAGAGGAAAAACTAAAGGACTGCTACTGTATATCCAAGATATTAGCCCAGAGAGAAAAGGGAAGTGGAAAATCCTACCAGCATTTTAATAAATGAAGGGAAGCAGGCTCCAATGGAAGACAAGGTGTCTAAAAGCGACATTTCTGGTTAAGGCTTCTGGGCAAGATGGAGGTATAGGTAGATACACTTCGCTTCCTTGCACAACCAAAAGAAGCACAACAACCAATTTAAAAACAAAAGACAACTGGAACTGCTAGAAAAATGATCTGTATGGAAGCCTGGCAACCAAGGATTTAAAGAAGAAACATTCATCCAGACTGGTAGAGGGACAGAGAGGGCAGCTGGGGCAGACAGGACACATGGCAAGGTGACGGCTGGTGGACTGGGTAGGTGAGGCAGCAACTGATGAACCGGGTGGTCCCACATTTGTGTGCAGATAAACTGGGAGGAACAACTGGGGTGCAGGACAAATTGCACAACCCAGGGTTCCAGCGCTGGGAAAAGAAAGCCTTAAAACTTCTTGCTGTAAAAATCTGTGGGGGTTGCAGCAGTGGGAGAAACTGCGTCTCATAGGAGAGTCCATTGGAGGGGCCTACAGGGTCCTAGAAAGTATGCAAACCCACCTCCCCAGGAATCAGCACCAAAAGGACCCAACTCACTTGTGGATAGTAGGGGAAGTGACTAAAACAGGGTGAGAGCTGAGCACGCAGCATCATTCCCTCTCTGATCCCTCCCCCACATATTGTGCCACCACACAGAGCAGTGAGTTGCCCTGCCCTGGTGAATACCTAAGGCTCTGCCCCTTACAATGTAACAAGTGTGCCAAGATGAAGAAATATGACCCAAATGAAAGAACAGGTCAATACTGCAGAAAAAGAGGTAAGCGACGAGGAGATAGCAACCTATCAGATGCAGAGTTCAAAACACTGATAATCAGGATGCTGACAGAAATCATTGAGCATGGCCACAAAATAAAGGAAGAAATGAAGGCGGTACAAAGTGAAGTAAAGAAAAATATACAGGGAACCAACAGTGAAGGGAAGGACATTGGACTCAACCAACATTTTGGAACAAAAGAAAGAAAGAAATATTCAGCTGGAATAGAGTGAAGAAACAAGAATTCAAAAAAAAAAAGAGAGAGAGAGAATATTAGGAAATTCGGGGACAACTTTAAACATTCCAGCATCCTAATAATAGGGGTGCCAGAAGGAGAAGAGGAAGAGCAAGAATTTGAAAACTTATTTGAAAAATAATGAAAGAAAACTTCCTCAATCTGGCAAAGGAAATAGACATACAAGTCCAGGAAGCACAGAGAGTCCCAAAGAGGTTGAACCCAAGGAGGAACACATCAAGACACATCATAATTAAATTTCCCAAGATTAAAGAGAAGGAGAGAATCTTAAAAGCAGGAAGAGAAAAGGAGACAGTTACCTACAAGAGAGTTCCCAGAAGACTATCAGATGATTTCTCAAAAGAAACCTTGCAGGCAAGAAGGGGCTGGCAAGAACTATTCAAAGCCATAAAAGGCAAGAACCTACGTGCAAGATTACTCTATCCAGCAAAGCTATCATTTAGAATGCAAGGGCAGATAAAGTGCTTCCCAGATAAGGTCAAGTTGAAGGAGTTCATCATCACCAAGCCCTTATTATATGAAATGTTAAAGAGACTTATCTAAGAAGAAGAAGATCCAAACTATGAACAGTAAAATGACAACAAACTCACAACTATCAACAACTGAACCTAAAAAAAACAAAAACAAAAACAAACTAAGCCAACAGCTAGAACAGGAATACAATCACAGAAATGGAGATCACAGGGAGGGTTATCAGTAGAGAAGGGTAGGAGGGAGAATAGGGGAAAATGTACAGGGAATAAGAAGCATAAATGGTAGGTACAAAATAGACAGGGGGAGGTTAAGAATAATATAGGAAGTGGAGAAGCCAAAGAACTTATATGCATGATCCATGGACATGAACCCCTTGCTCTCTGCATGGACATGGGGGCAATGCTAGAGGGAAGGGAGGTACAAGGATGGGGGAATAAAGGGGAGAGAAAATGGGACAACTATAATAGCATAATCAATAAAACATCCTTAAAATCATTTTGTTAATTGACAAAATAAACTCATTTTTATTTTAAAAATGTGACATTTCTCTGTGACTAGCTGCTCTATTTTATTCCAAAAATATTTATTGAATTGTGACTGAGGCCCAGAAACCAGGGGTAAAAAACAAATGAATCTGTCATATTCTGTGCTCTTCAAGTGACTGTGTGGAGGGCCCTACATGTAAACAGGGATTTCATTACAGTGTGACAAGTGGTAATGAAGATGAGGGCATAGAGCCAGGAGAACACTTTCAAAAGTGATTTAAAAGGACTTGCTGCCACTAACATTTATTCTATGCTTATTGCAAACCACCATACATGGGCATATATGCATTTCTACCTCATCTCTCCTATTATGTTGTAGGGACCACATTTTCAACTTACTTGTTTTGTTTATAGGGTCTCTGCTCTACAGAGATGCTTAATAAATAATTAGATCCAAAGATATTTATTGAACAGCTGGTACCAGTGTAAGACCCAAAGTAGAGGTTTCCTATGCTAAATAAATTAATTCTCACATTCAAGATTGTAGTTCAGTGAAAATGAAGGCATAGTCTTATAAAAGGTCGCAAGAGCAACACACACAAAAGCCGTGTGGGAAAGTGGGGCTGGGAGTGAACAGTTCTGACCGAATAAAACAGCAAGGCAGGAAATGGAAGAGGGCATGGAGCATGTGGAAGGGAATCAGGGGAAATAAAATGGTGGGAGATGCAGCAGCAGGAGAAGAGGAAAATGTAGACAGGCCAATGCCATGTTGAGGATCTTGAATTTGATTTTCCAGTCAACAAAAAGTCCATGTTGACCGACTGATGGAATTAGTGAATTTCAGGAGTTCCAGATACATGGGTAAATCTGGCAATATTACTAAAGTTAAGCAGTTACTGAGAGCCATCTGGATTGTGAATCTAGACACGATTTTTCTCTGCACTAAGCTGCATCACCTACGCTAAGGACTGGGTCTTTATAGGTAAAGGTATCACTACTTCCTCATGCACAGGTCAGGACACAGGGCAAAAGGGTCCCTTGGGTGGTCAGCCAGAGCTTGTGACTGCCATCATCTCTGCCCCTCCTCCATCTGGTGTCATCCTCCCCAGGGGAGCCACTCTTACCAAGTCTGCAGGACGTGCCCTCTGGGCCCCTTTCACTGGCATCTTCTCTCCATTCTGACCACTCCCTTTATCAGCTTCCCTGTTCCCAGAAATTCACTGTCACCGCTCTCCCCAGGGCTCCACTTTTGGCCTGAAGATTTCTCTATTTTATAGGTGAGGAAATTAAAGCTTAGTGATATTAAGCAACTTGTCCATTGTCACACCAGCAAGTCTAGTGAGTAGAAAGGGACCTGCAGTGGTGCCCCCAGCGCTGGAACCCTGGGTACTTCCTGGAAGTGACACTAATGCAATCTATGTGTTGTAGATGAGATTAACCACCTGCAAAGCTATTTCATGGATAGGCTGGAAGAAAGGAAAGCTCTAGAAATTTAATCAAGATATGACGAAATGTGAAAATGCTCACATCTCCTCATCAAAGAGATCATCCCTGAAGCTTTATCTAAAATCATCCCGTTCACCCAGTCCACCTCGGTACATAAGTGTTCAACATCAAAGAACACTTACTATGTCTTTGCTTACCTGACTGTTAACTGTCTCATTCAATTGAATATGAGTCCCTTGAAGGCTGAGGCCTTGTGTTTTAGCCAGACTCTCGTCCCCAGCACTTTGAACAGGACCTTGTGTTTTAGCCAGACTCTCGTCCCCAGCACTTTGAACAGGGCTTGGCACATAGCAATGGATTGATATAACCTAACCTTTAGCGATTCTCAAGTGAAAAGCCTGAAAAAGCACTACCCACATTCCACTTCCTAGAGGGAAATTCTGGCCCTCCTCTCTCTCACTGGTAATCAGTGTGCAGAGAGGCACTGTCACAAAAGGAGTGTTCGCCCCTCAGGTCTGTCAGAGCAGAACCAGGGCCAAGCCTCTGATAGCTGTCCTGAACAAGGGGATTAACACATTTTTAGAAAGAATTTGCCCACATACAAAGAATGGTAAAAGAAAAGAGGTAGCACTTACCCCGGGCCCAGCATGGTCTAAATGCTTTATATTTTGCAAGTCATTGAATCCTAACAACTATCTTACGAGGGAGATAATATATATTATCCCCCTTTTGTAGATGAGAAAACCGAGGCACAGAGAAATTAAGTAATTTGCCCAAGAATGCACAACTAGAAAGTGGGATTTGAATCCAGGTACTCAAGCCTAGAGCCCATGCCAGGCAATGCAGAACAATGCTTGTGGCAGATTCAAGATGACCACAAATACTTGGACATTCTTGGTATCCGAGGGTAGACTCTATGTATCCTCCCGTTAAGCTTAGATTGGCCTGCAGCTAATTTTGAGCAATAAAGTATGACACAATTTAAAAATATGCCAGTCTGGGCCTAGCTTTTGAGACTAGCAATTTTCCTCTGGGAGCCTTGAGTTTTTAAGGAAGTAGTCTGACCACGCTGCGGGCAAGACCAAGTGGAGAGGCCTGAGACTATAAGGAGAGAGAGGTGCTCAGCAAGGCCCCGCTTTCCAGCTGTCCCTTCTCAGGCACCAGGTAGATGACCCATCTTGAATCATCAGCCCTGCCCAGATGGTTGTCACTGGAGATTTAATGTCACATGGAGCTGACTCCTGTCTAAATTCCTGATTCACAAAGGAATAAGCTATGATAAAATGGTTGTTGCTTCTCATCGCCAAGCTTTGGGATAGTTTGGTAGGCAGTTATGTCACATTAACCGGATCTTTGAACATTTTGACTCTGGCACACAGAAAGAAATACATTTTCCAGGAAACACACATACATAGGACAGCCCTGAAGTTTAGCATTGGCTACAGACTTTGAAAGCCCAAGTGGCCGAATGTTCACCTTCCATATCTTTATCAGAATTAAAGTGATGACAGGTTTAGAGATAGGTTTTAAAGTATTTTCTACGTTATCTTATTTTATATAAAATTTTTGTCTTCAAAATTACCTTTGACTATTTGAATTTCTTTTGTGGGATTTTTTTTTTCCTCTTTGAGGATCATTTTTTCCTAAGAAAGGCTATTAACATTGTTTTTGTCCCAAATCACATAAATTGGTGCTCACTGAATACATCTGTTAGTTTAAAAATGGAATTAGGAGATATCTCAGCTGGAAGTGAGGTCTGCACAGACCTACGTAATTGTTATCATTAAAAAGAACCTTACATTATTTATTTCTTACTTGTTGCCAGTCTAGAAAATGAGGAATACTAGCGCTTGAGCAAAAATCTGAAACAGGAAATCTGAAGATCAGAAAGGGTCGATGACTGTGACAGGAGCAGCAAAACGTTCCTGGATGAAGAGTTTCCTCTGCAGTTGGCTTAATAAAAACAAAACAAAAACATAGCTTCCAGGGAAAGCCACAGGAGAAGGGGACAAAAGGATAACTGTCTTATCCACGAACAGACCAAACCCTACAAAACTACTTAATACAACCCTAGAGGCACTATGAGTTTAAACCGCCAGTCATTTCAGAAAGGAAAATTAAGGTCGTCTTCAAAGCAGTGTATAGAGCCCAGGGAACAAACCAGATGGCAGAACACACATTCAGAAATGAACTGTTGGGATGTTTTCAACCTGAGACAGTGTTGTTCTTCTTATCCTCTGGCTCAGTTTCACCCTTGGATGTATGGAAAAGTTCTTATTAAGATAGGTGGAAATTAAATGTGCATGCTCAAAGGACAAATTTGGCCCATTGTATCTTTGCAAAGATATTAATATAGCACTAGAAATGAAAATGATTGTTGGGTGATCAGAGTTCTTGTCTCAGATGAGAGATGCTGGGGGAGAGAGAAAGCGCTTCATTTTTTTCTCCTTTGGAGAGGCTCCCTCTCTGCGTTCTCCAGCATCCGTGCCTCTCGCTAATCCTGCAATGTGTCCACAGGAACATCATCTGTTCCAAGGAAACACCCTGACCCTCTGCTGCAGAAGGCTCTGGATGATGTGAAAGCCGAGCACATTGTGAAGATATCAAATAAGGGGAAATGTAAACTTTTATATCAAAGGATGAAAAGTGAGCTATCACACCTTTCTTGATGAAAGAAGTGGGAGTGCTATGGGGGGGGGGCGGGGAGCACCAGTTTGGGAGTCTGAACCAGTGTTTTTTGAGCCTGTGTTCTGTTACCAATGAGTTGGCTGACTTTGTGTGTACAGTGAATGACTTTGCTATACTACGCTCTGGACTGGTAACTAAAAATAAAATTGTTGGTTGACAGGCTACATAAGATGCCTTTAGCTCTAGTAGTCTGTGATTTTATGACATACAAAATTATCTGTGAAAATTTTCTATTAGCAATTAAAGGTGATGATAAAATTATAAAGGGGGAAGAAAGGAAGTTAAAACAGGACTTTATCTGAGAAGATTCTGAAAACACTTAGGAAAAAACCACACTGTATTATAAGAGCAATAATGGCAAGAGTAATAGTAGCATACTTTATTTAGCAGCTACTACATGAATGTCAGGCTGTGTGCTGGGTACTTTACATTACCATCCCTAACCCTCACGACAGTCTGCACACTAGGCGTGGTAAATTGTATTTTCCAATGATGGCCACAGTGACACACCCTATTCCACACACTCTTCTAGAATTTTGTCCTTTCACCGTCAAGAGGTGGTGACTAATTTGGGTGGACTCGTGACTCATTTGACCAAGAGAATGTGACAGAAGTAATTCTGGATGGTTCCTGGGGCTAAATCATAAAAGACAATGCAGCTTCTGGTTTCTTAGCTGGAATACTTGTTCTTGAAGACTTTAGTTGCTAAATAAGGAATCTGGTTGCTTATATGTTGGGGGCTGGCATGTTGTGAGAAAGCCAAGACAGAGGCCGTGTGAACAGGTCCTGAGACAATGTGAAAAGAAATGCCTAGACAGTTCCCAACTTCTCCAGCATTCCTCTTCCCGCTGCTGCAGCTCCAGCTACTATTTGGGAGGCCCTAAACCAGAACTATACAGCCAAGTCCTTCCCGAAATTCTGATCCAGAAAAATTGTGAGAGATAACAAAGTGATTATTATATTAAGCCACTAAGTTTGGAGTGATTTGTTACTTGGCTGTAGCTAAACAGTAGATTTTGGTAACTATCATCTATAAAAACCTGTGACATGTGGCATTGGCCTTGACACTAGACAACAGTAGGAAGCTAGAAGGGACTTGAGGATTCTTTTAGTGAAAGCCTAAAGAGTTTTAACAAGAGTATTAGCAG
This sequence comes from Pteronotus mesoamericanus, assembly GCF_021234165.1. Lineage (NCBI taxonomy): Eukaryota > Metazoa > Chordata > Mammalia > Chiroptera > Mormoopidae > Pteronotus > Pteronotus mesoamericanus. The sequence continues at coordinate 9,402,837 of NW_026555085.1, forward strand.
AAGGCTCCAGGAGACTCTCAGTGAGGGCTTAACGAAAAGTGAGGGAATATTATTTGAGCTGGAGGAAAGGAGACCCTTATTATGTAGCAGGGGAAAGTTTAGCAAAATTATCACCAGAAATAATGTAGAAAATATAAATTGTTCCAAATGAACTCAATGATTTAGTTAGGAAGATTTCTAGGAAAAGTGTTAATGTGCTGCCTGGTTTCTTCTAGCTGCCCATATTAAATGAGAGAGGAGAAAAATGAATTAAGAAACAAGCTATTCAGTTTTTGAATGGAGATTGTAGAAATTTTAAAGAGTCCATAAGTCTTTTCAGCCAGCAAAGGGTTCTTGAATTAAGAAATGTCTTCCTGTAAAAGATGACATCCAGGGTAGGGAGATAAGATCCTTTGTTAAGACCCCATAAAGAGCTCTTTGATCCTTTTAGACAGACAAAAGAACTCTTAAGCATCATAAGGCCATGCCTCTCAGATCCTTTTAGAGGTAGAGAAGGACTTACCTTAAAGAGATTCATGGATGTGAGTTTTGTCTAATGGAGTGGATTATAAATTGATATGCAGGTAGACCATAAAGTTTTTAAAGAAATTGTATCAGTTTGGGCTGAAGGGGACAGAGATGGCGCACAAATCAGTTGGACCCTCAACGTCTTGTGGGTAGAAAGTAAGCTGAGAGGTTGCTCAGTTGCAAATACAGGCCACTTCTTATGGGAAAAACCAGATACTCCACAGACTGGACCCAAGGGAAGAGGCAAAACCATGGAAAATAACTGCCAGAAAGTAGGTTGGGTTCTAATGATGGATCTGGAGATATGTGCCTGGGTAGATTTTATAATTGCTATGACCCAGTGCTTGCTGAGCACCTCCCATTCTCCCCTTTTCTGAACGGGATCATCTCTTGCAGTTATCTGAGTTTGACAATAAGTTCAGCATATCCATTGTATGCTATATGTGTTGGGGCAGGCGACTTGGGGAAGTATGGTGCTCATGGAGGACTACCCAAAGAAGTACACCAGGACCTGATTTAGAGGCTACACCTTGGGCCTAATGCTTTCTTCAGGCTCTTGATTTTTATAGGAAAAATTATAGCTCAAAGCACAGAAACTGTCATCTTTAATGTCTTGACTTCCTTTTCTCCTTGACATCGAAGCCGTTAACTTAGGTCTTACTTCCTCCATGAAGCTGACTGCTTTCATCTTCTTGATGATAATCAAAATGGTGATGAAAGCTTGGTGCCCTTCCTTCTTCTTTTCCAGAACCTAGGGGATGTACTTCTAACTACAGAATTCTTAGTTCCAAGACTTTCACTTGTGAATGACTCAGAAACTACTTAAGGAAGATAAATCTTGTATATTCTGGAATTTTAGAGCTGGAAGGCACCTCAGAAGTTCAATAACTCAAACCCTTCATTTTACAGATGAGAACATCGAGGTTTTATTTGTCAGTGGAATGATTTACCATAGAGTGGTTAAGTGACCTGCCCAAGGTCATGTAATTAATGACAGAGTGAAGGCTAGAAATTTCTCCTATCTTTCCATTCCTGCATTCAACAAGCTTTTCCGAGAGACCTGCTATTTGTAAGGCATGTCTTAGATTCTTTCCTTCTCTGGTTCCCTTTCATACTGACTAGATGATATTAACCAGAATCAGGAAGTAGACAGGCATTCAAGCCAGCCTACTGAATCCCTTCTTTTTTAGTATATAGTTCTAGAAAAAGTTTGATGAGCAGAGATATTAAAACTATTGTCTTTAACAAGCTACTGTCTGTGATTTTGGATTATTTATGCCAGATGGCTTGTACACCACCCTGAACACATAATCAGGAACCAAGTAAATTGGCTACTTTCGAAGTAGAATATTCTCCTTTATCATATGGCCAACTTCAAATGTACAAACTGCATTTAGCTCAAAATTTTACAGCGATTCTTCTTACCAGCTGCTTTGGCGTATTCTCTGGCCTTTCCCCAAACCCTTCACTGCTGCTTAGAAAGATGGAGCTCAACCTGGAGCTCCTCCCAGAACCTTCTTTTGGTTTCTGTCTACATACATCTTGGTGAGATCTTAGCATCTTTCATCAAATTTTTCCCCACTCCTGGCACCAAATGTGTGTTGCACAACTCCCTACATGAGGAATATTCTGTTTCCAAGAACACTAAGAACTTTCTTGAAGTCTTTGGAAAAGTCTCAGTAAAGAAACCACTTCCTCTCCTCTTTAATCCTTTAGGGACTGTGAGTGTGGAATGCGGATTCTCCCATCCTTCCTGCTTTCTTTCTTTTTTAGTGTTTATTATTGACTTGATAGTTACATAACTTAGAAGGTAAGGGTGCTATCTAGTGAGTGACTCTGGGTAATCCCTGGTATATAATCCTGTACTCATGAGAGTGTAACATTACCCTTTGAGTATGAGATTCAAGTCCTGGGAATATTGCTCATTTTATCTTTTGGATGTTTCTATATTAAGCAGTATATACAGCCTCTTTCTTAAGAAGTTTCTAAAATAAAAGTTTGACAATGAAATAACTGATAAATTAAAAGAAATTAATACTCAGATAAGAAAATATTGTGGCTTGTTTGTAGGTTAAATAATCATAGACCTTTTTGGAGCACAAGAGAAGGGGAAGACACTTGAAAAAGTATTTTTATAAAAGAAGTATGCAGAACTACATCATTCAAGCAAAAATGTGTGTTAAATTTGATAGCAAATTAATGCTTTTAGAATTCTGAATTTTTGAAAGAAAGTCTAATATTCAGATGCAAAAGAATAGGTTATTTTATTCATGGAAAGAAAAAGTATTGCAATATTTTCTTACTCCTTGGTCCTTTTCATAGAAAAAAAATCAAGACGAATGAATGGCGAGGTACACGAGTATAAGCAATGGCAAATAGCTTCAGCCTACAAGGAACGTCTTATGACTTTATAGACAAAAATGACAGGAAAGAATATTTGGACTGGGGAATACACAGAAACTTTTCTAAACAGGAAGGGTCATTGCCAGGGTCATCTTTCACCAGCTTGCAAGCATACTTTTCCAATCAGGGGAGTTGCTTGGGGAAGTGGAAATGGGGACATCAGAGGCCTCAGAGCTGCCAAAGTTATTTTGGGAACGGAAATAAAGGTGGAAAAAAATCTGCATCAGTGTCTCCACACCCCATGTTGGTGGTCACTCCAATTCCAACTAGTCACCAACAGCATTTTCAGTAGATGAGATAACTGCATTCCCAAATACCCACAGCGCAGGCAAATCACTGTAATTGAAACAGTTTCCAGATCCTAGGTCTTTGAAGATATGAGTGAAGGGATAACTGAGAGGATTTGGTCTGGGCTCCGCTCTGTATGTCTCTATACCAAAGTGGAGCTAGAAAGGGGAGGACACACAGCTCAGTAATTTTCAGTAGCAGGAGAGCAGCAACCCCTATGTTGAATGGAAGAGGAAGCACTTGGTATAAGCAAGGATGCAGGAGTGGGCTCACTGACTGTGAGCACTTACTCGGCAGCTCCCTGTTCTCCCAGCCAGAGCCAGATGTCTAGTTTTCTGAGGGCAGGCAAAGTGACCATCATCTTTACACTTTGTATCTCTTTCTTCAGTGGCCACTTTGGTTCCTCATCCCAGCATTTCCTGCAGTATGCTGCAAGGAACAGTGAGTGAATCTTTGCCCTGTTGAAGGTTTTATGTATGTAAAAGGGTGGAGCAGTGCAGCGATCAAACAAGCCTTAAAAGGGATGGGCTAAACAAAACAAATAGTTGTATGGGGGTTTTCCTAGACCGTCAATAAATCAATGCACCATATGCCTCTATAAAGGGGAGGATGGACTATTTAGCATCGCTTAAGCTTTCAGATCAGAGAACACCCTGTTCGTGGATTTTTTGCAGGACTCTAATTTATGGATGGCGCCTTCCATCTGGTAGGTGCTCCACATTTTTTTTAAAACTCATTTGATATAGAGTAAGTCTTACCCTTTCATTTGTTATTCTGCCAGTATATTTCTCCTTGGTTTCCCTTTCCTGTGTTAAATACGCTCTTTACTTCTCCTATAATTATTACCATAGTTTCTATCATTCATTCCTTTTTAGTCTGTCTACCTTCTACACTGTTAAGACCTGTGAAGGCAGGTTCACCACTTGTCCCCATGGGCTTCCTTTTCTGGGGATGTTCATTAACAACCTTCAGGAATGGGGTGTTCAGACTGAATCTGGCACTTCAGAGGCCATCCAAGTGACCAAGGCAGTCCTACTGTGAGAATGTCACTACTGCTGTGTTCTAGACAACTCCCTCTCTCCATCTGCCTGGGATCCCATGTGCTGTTTTGGTATCTGAAACTGCTCCTGCTGACTCACCCAAAGCTAGCAGCCATTGAGATCTCTGGCCCTTCTACACAGGGAGCTTCCTCTCCCAGTACCCTACCTTTGCCTTTTTATTTTTGTTGGAAACAGCTTTATTGATATAATTCATGTACCATAAATTTTATCCACATGAAGTGTATAATCTAATGATTTTTGATATATTCACAAAGTTGTGCAACTATCCCCACAATCAATTTTGGAATATTTTCATCATGCCAAAAAGAAACCCTTTATGCCTTAGTTAATACCTCTCAAGTCTCCCCATCCCCTCAGGCCCTAAGTAATATACTTTCTGTCTCCATAGACTTGTCTATTTAGACATGTCATTTAAATAGGATCATATGTGTTTTTTTGTGATGGACATCTTTTACTGAGCATAATGTTTTCCAAGTTCATACATGTTGTAGCATGTGCCAGTGCTTTATTCCACTTTGAGGCTGAATAAAATTCCATTATGCCATGGCTGGTGTGGCTTAGTGGATTGAGCACTGGCCTGCGAACCCAAAGGTCTCCAGTTTGATTCTGTCAGAGCACATGCCTGGGTTGCAGGCCAGGTACCCAGTTGGGGGCATGTGAGAGGCAAACGATAAATGCTTCTCTTACATCGATGTTTCTCTCCCTCTCTTTATTCCTCCCTTCTCCTCTCTCTAAAATAAATAAATAAATAAGTAAAATTAAAAAAAAATACTCCATCATGTGGATATACCACATCTTGTTTATACATTCATCAGTTGGTGGACATTTGAGCTGTTTCTACCTTTTAGCTATTATAAAGAATGCTGCCATGAATATTCATATACAAGTTTTTGTCTAAACATTTATTTTCTATTCTCTTGGATATATACCTGCAAGTGGAACTGCTGTGTCATATGATGAGTCTATGCTTAACTTTTTGAGGAACTGCCAGACTGTTTTCCAGAGTGACTGCACCATTTTATATTCCTACCAGCAATGTGTGAGAGTTCCAGTTCCTCTACATCCTCTCCAACACTTGACTCTTTGATCTAGCTACCACTGTGGGTGTGAAGTGGTGTCTAACAGTGGTTTTGATTTGCTTTATCCTGATGACTAATGAGCTTGAGTATCTTTTCATATACCTATTGCTTATTTGTGTGTAACTTTGGAGAAATTTTTATTGAAATCCATTGCCCATTTTTAAACTGGGTTATTTGATTTTTTATTGTTGAATTATAAGTATTCTTTATATATTCTGGATACCAAACTCTTATCAGATATATCAATTTTCAAATACTTTTATCCAATATTGTAGATTGTCTTTTTACTTGTTTGGAAGTATTCTTTGAAGTACAAAAGTTTTGAATTTTGGTGAAGTTCAATTTATCTATTTTCTCTTCTGTTGCTTATGTTTTAAGTGTTGTATCCACAAAACCATTACCAAATCCAAGGTCACAGAGATTTATCCCTATGTGTTTTCTTAAGAAATTTATAAGTTTAGTTTGTCACTCTATTTTGAACTAATTTTTGCATATGGTGTAAGATTGGGGTTCAACTTCATTCTTTTGAATGTGGGTATCCAGTTGTCCTACTGCCACTGCTGAAGAGACCATTCTTTCCCCACTCAATGGCCTTGGCACCTTTTTTGAAAACCAATCAACCATAGATATGTGAGTTTATTTCTGGACTCTCAATTCTATTCCATTGGTCTACATGTCTATCTTTATACCGTTACTACACTGTCTGGATTATTGTTGCTTTGCAGTAAGTTTTGGAGTTAGCAAGTGGTGAGTCCTCTAACTTTTCCTTTTTCAAGAACATTTAGGCTATCAGGGTCCTTTGAGTTTTCATATAAATTTTAGGATAAGTTTGTACTTTCTACAAAGAAGCCAACTGTGATTCTGATAGAGATGGCATTGCCTCTGAAGATCAGTTTGGGAAGCATCACTATCTTAACAATTTTAAGTCTTCTGACCCACGAACATGGGTTACCTTTCTATTTATTCAGATGTTCTTTAACTTCTTTCAATAATTTTTGTAGTTTTCAAAGCATAAATTTTGTACTTTATTAAATTTATTCCTAAATATTTTATTTTTTGATAGTGTTGTAAATGGAATTTTCTTATTTTTATTTTCAAATTGTTCACAGCAAAATGTATAGAAATACAATAGACTTTTACATATTAATTTTGTACCTTTGTAAAGCAGTACAAACTGCTGAACTATTTTGTTCTAATAGTTTTTTAGTGGATTCCTTAAAATTAACTATACACCAGATCATGTCATCTGTGAATAAAGATAGATTTTTACTTTCTCTCTTCCAATCTGAATGACTTTCATGATGTTGACTTTTTAATACTAAGAGTAGAACTTTACATTTACTTCTGTCCCACTTAATTTTGTTCATTTTAACTCATAGAATGTTTTTTCAATTGGATATTCTTTTAGTGCATTTTGTTTATGATTCACCTTTTTATTGCCAGAAATTTTCACAGTGTCTGGTGTTCTGCCTTCAATAAATGTTTGTAAAATTAAGATGGTGGTATGACTGCAGTTTTCATAAGCATGTTGCCTCTGTGTCTTTCATTGATGTAAATGTTAAACAATATTGGTGCTATTAAAATGTCTAGGGTCCCAAGATATAAACAGTGGTGGCAGTGATGCCCAGAACCTGCCATTTCATAGAAATAAGAGGCCACACCAGAGGCAAGAGAGCAATGAAAATAAAGCATCAAGAAGCAATGGAGGTACAACCATTATTAAAAGAGTTTTAAAAAAATAGAACCATATATAATCCAGCAATTTCATTCTTGGGTATATAGCCAAAGGAAATGTAACCAGTAATATTTTGAAGAGATACCTGCACTTTCACATTCATTACAGCATCATTGACAAGAGCTAAGATATGGAAAAAATGCAAGTGTCCATCAATGGATGAATGGATGACAGCTGTTGGTAGGGGTAAGTGGAGGGAGAAGAAAGAGGGTAGAGGGGGAATAAATGATGATGGATGAAGACTTGACTTGCGGCGCTGGTGAACACAAAATACAGTGTACAGATGATGTGTTGTAGAATTGTGTACCTGAGACCTGTATAATTTTGTTAACCAGTGTAACCCCAATAAATTCAATAAAAGGGGAAAAAAAAGGAAAATGTGGTACATATAAAATAAAATATTATTCAGTCTTTGAGAAGTAAACCCTGTCATTTACATGTTGATGAACCTGGAGGATATTGTGTTAAATGAAATAGTGCAGGCACAGAAAGACAAATATGTCATGATCTCACCTACATGAGGAATCTAAAAGTGTCAAACTCAGAGAAGCAGGGAGTAGAATAGTGGTTGCCAGAGACCAGGGCAACTCAATGTTAATAACTACAGTCATGCTGTATGTTAGATGTTTAGAACTGATTCATCTTGCGTAACTGGAATTTTTAACCCTCTGACCAACCTTTAATTTTATAACTTATTCAGAATAAGTTCTGGAGACCTAATGCAGAGCATGGTGACTATAATTAAGAATACTGTTTTGCATTCTTGAAATTTGCTAACAGAGTAAATCTTAAATGTTCTCACCACACACACACAAAGTAGTATGTAAAGTAATGGATATGTTAATCAGTTTGATTATGGCAATCATTTGACAATGTGTCTATGTGTGAAAATATCATGTTGTATTCCTTGAATATGTGCAATTTTTATTTGTCAGTTATATATACCTCAAGAAAGCTGGAAAACAATGGTGAATAAAATAAAAAAAAAAAAGCTGAAGTGTGGACAGCACCAGCACCAGCCTTGTGGATGCTGATATCAGAGGATGAAGGTGCAGCATCTTTGCCTGGCTGGGGCAGCAGACGGCACCAAGGTAGCCAGAGCAGAAGAGGCAAACAGTTGTCACAATCTGGGCTGAGAAATCTCGATTATAAGCAAATGTGAAATGTTATCTGAGGACTTTTAAAATTAATGGAAGGGGATACTCTCAGGGTCTAGAGGGCCCCAGAATAGAAGGTAAGAGTGAGAGCCAAATGTGAGGGCTATTTCATCTCAGGCTGCAGTGGTCTGGGAAAACTTGAGCCAGACCTGCAAAAGTCTCTATCACAAATTATTTCTTTGACTCATCCTTCCCCTTAAGATGCCAATCCATTTTTCTTCTTTCTGTCAATTTAAAACTCTTTAAGCTGTCTGCTCTACTTCCTCAAATCTCATACAAACTGCAATCCATTACTTTTGGGCTTCAATATCCACCATCTGCTGAAAGAGATCTACCCAAAAGTCCCGCAGATTTTGCTGTCACATCACACTTCATTTGCTGCACAGTGCTGATGGAAGTCAAAGGGGAAGCAGAGCCTTCCACATCTTGACTGCATACTCAGATGCTTCGATTGACTCCCAGAATAACCGATAGTGATTGTCTTGCTAACACTCCTTGAGTACTTACTCTGCTCAGCCATAATTTTAAGCTATATATATTTGTTATATATATAAAATATAATATATAATATGTGTGTGTATGTCTATATAAATATATATGCCTACATAAATAAATATATATCTATATATAAATATGTTTACTTGTAGACATATTTAAGACTCTCAGTAACTCTCTGAGGGCTAAGAAATTTCCTCCTTCCTTGTAAATGTCAGAGTCCAGGTCCCTACACCATTCTTCCTGCTCAAATGCAGTTGAAGGAATGAAATTCAGGTAAAAGTAAGCTCCCCATTTTCAAATCTGAGGTGGTGATAGGGCAAGTGAACCTATTTTTATGATAAAATCTTGTTTACAGAGAAACTACCTATTATGCTCAATGTGTAAACTCAACAGAAGCCACTTAACAATGGTAGATTATTTTCACATTGAGCACAGAATAATATATATAAATTTAGCTCAATTATTACATGACTAAAATAAGTCAAAGCCTGAGTTAATACAGGTTTATGCTTCAGGGACTCTACTTTTTCAAGAGCCATCAGAAAATTAGCCAATTTAGGAATTCTACTTTGATTTATAGTATTTAATCAAATTACTTCAAAAGGCTGACTCTTGTACCAGATTTACAAACCCATCACCAAGTTAAAATAATTGCTAGGGTCACAGAATAAAGATTACAAACTGGAGTTTTCAGTGCATTGCCTGCTTAATGAGGCAGGCTGAATGTAGAGGTCACGTGGCTGCACCCAGCTCCTCCTTGGGGTCGCAGCTGGACTACACTAAAAATGGAAAACTGTTCATTGTACATCGACTCCCTTTTGCAATCTCGGTAAGTTCCTCAGTGACAGGAGCCAGCCTGCCAAAATGTCAGTATCAGGATCTGGTCCAATGTAAACACCCAGCATTGTGGGGCTAGTGTGCTGAATTAGAGTTATACTGCTACCCACCATTCCTTACTCAAAGATGACTTTCCAGATCCAAGAAAAACAGACCTGTCAGCATGAAAATTGGTATAGCTGTCAAATAGAGGAGTTAATGCCATTCAAGCCCATTGTCTTAGCCAAGTCTGAGGAAGACCTTAAGAATCACAGGCTTCCAACAGACCTCTCTCTTGGGCTCACCAGACTTTATTTTGAACCTCCCAGGCAGGTGGGTCTGGGTGGGGACGAAGGGGCTGTTTGATCTGTTTACCATTCAGTCAATTCTGTCACAAAGCACTGTGTTCAGGGTTTCTGACCACCAGCCTCAGGCAGGCTCAGAACCAAACTTATTTCATACATTAAAAACTGAGAGATTTCAACCATAAGGACTGCTTCCATGGGGCCCTATGAGGTTAGACCTACAGAAAGAGCCATACTGAAGTCCCCATTGACAAAGCTTCACTGTCCAGTCATCCCCCTCCCGCCCCAGATTCATGTTTCCTAACTCTTCCATAATGATCTTACAGATGCCTTCTGCCTGTCCTCTGTACTATGCAGCCCATGGCTCCGTTCTCCTCCCACATTCTGCAACTGAACATCTAAAAAATAGATTATAAATAGTTGGGGACTAGGGAGTCAACTTAGTCATATTGAAAACTTATTCTTGGTTGTTAATATTTAAAGGAAGTTTCTGTCCTATAAACTAGGACTCTAGGATGTCTCATACAGAGGACAGTTCTGTGGTTTTCAAACTTCAAGGTGTGTCAGAATCATAACTTGTAAAAATGCAGTTCACTCACAGTGGGGTTCACATTTACCAACTGCCCACATGGAGCTCAGGATTTGGCATGTTGCGGAACACTGGCCTGAACAGAGACCAAGGCTTTCCCCGCTCCCGCTCCTGGGCTCTACACACACAGTCTATGTTTTCAAAAGCTCCTCAAGTGATTCTGATGCCCCTGAGCCACAGACCTCACACGCCACATGGTTCCCTCATCTTCCTCCAAATTATCTCCCCGAACACTGGTTGATACAATAATTCCAGTGGGGGCAAACATTCTCCTGTAGGGGACACAGAGTTGAGGGTGGGGAGAGCTGGCCATTTAGAAAATAAAGAGAGGGACAGGGCAATGAGTGCTTGCCACAGGCAAATTTGACTGCTTCACAGTTTCTTCTATAGCAGGGTCAGCAAGCTTTTTTTAAGGGGCTACATAGTAAAAATGTTTCTCTTTGTGGGCTGTATGGTGTCAGTGGCATCTATTCCATCTGTTGTCATGGGAAAGGACAACATGTAAACATATGAGCACGACTGCCTTACAGTCAAACTCTATTCAGGAAAATGGGAGGCTGCAGGCCATGGGCTGTGGCTGTAGTTTGCTCATGCCTGTTCTAAAGCCAATATTACAACAAGTTCCTTTAAATGAAATTACAGAGGGAGAGGAGATGGTAAGGTGTTGGGTTCTAAGTGCATTTTAAAAATTATTTAAAAACAACGAGTGGGGGAAAATTAACTAGCACACTTGTAAACGTGGACTTCCCTGCAGATAAGGAAGACTGGCATATTCAAGTCCTCAGGCCTTTCCTGTGAGCAAATAGGAAGGGAATAAATAGAAAGGGGGAAAAAGAAATATTAATTAAAAAATAAACAGTTGATAAAAAGCTCTGGAGATAATTAGAGAGACTATGATATAGAGAAGATGTGGAAAGAACAAGGGATTGGGAGACAAGAGACCTTTATTCAACTCAACCAAGTGTGCTAGGCATTGTGAGATTGAAGTCCCATGAGGGACAGGTCCTTAACCAGATGGTTGGAATTGCATGCCTAAGGGAATGGAGACCTAAACCTATCTGAGCCTGGAGGTACAGGAAAGCTTCCTGGAGTTGGTGACACAACCAGAACATTGGAAGACGAAGATCAGTTGGCCAGATTGCTTCTTAAATAAAAGAGAAGCAGAAAGATCATTGCAAGAAGAGGCAAAAGAAGGCATATGAGAAATGGCAAAATGGTAAGTTCAAGTCTGGGGAGGCAGGAGGCTCAGGTCACCAGGAGCTGTGTCCCCATTGCAGGGGCCTGCCATGTCTGGTTTACTGCCAAGTGGGACACAGTTTCCCAACAGCCCCCATTGGTTCCCTTAATGCCTGCCCACACCTCTATAAATAGTTCTTTTCTTAAAAACCTCTTCAAATGTCCCAGTGGAGTAGGCCATCTCTGTTTCCTGCTGGGATGAAAAAGTCTGAATTGAGAAGGTGGGTAAGCACCTTTTCCTCTGCCCCTTAGGCCAGCAGTAAGAAAGTCACTTTCTTTCAAAAGAACCCTCATATCTAGCCTCTTCAACATCTCTTAGATAGCCTCAAGGTGGATGGTAATAAGCAGCATGTAGAAAAAACAGTTTCAGGTTCTCCTGTAAAAACTTATGACTTACTTTGGGAACTAGAAATGTAAATTACTTCTCACAAGAAAAGATGGAGAAACTGCTACATACTGCAGATCCATGGGAAGAAGGGTGAATAGTGTCTGGTACTGTCCTGACTCCACCTAGGGAGAGGCAGGGTGACGTGTAGATGGGTGTTTCGGATGGGGCATGGCACCTGGGGTGGCTTTAGTTGGGGAAAGGCAAAGTGGGATGCACATAGAAGATGAGCTCTGGGCTGCGCTGTGCTCAAAGTGCGGACTCTAATGTGTCACGGTTGTGAAGACCATTTGTCTAATACCTTAGTCCCTTGCATCCTAGACTTGGAGACCACCAGAAACAAGATTTTGGAAGAAAGGCAAGAATTGGGAGAGTTCTAGTAAAAACTGGAGCAGAGTCTTAGAAGGTGTGTGCTCTGTGTTAGCAATGCAGGGTCCCAGGGCCCACTTGCAAAATCCTACAGGTGATTTCTATGTGCATTAGAGCTTGATAACCAATGGACTAGAGGGATAGGTTCCAGAGGCTATTACCACTAACAAAGAAGCCAGTGTAAAGAATCAACAATAAAGAGAAGAACCTTTCATCTCTACAAAAAGACTAGAAATGTGGTGGTGGTTAGAAACAATATTATTTTTAAAACTATGTTCTTTTCTTTTGCCCTATCATTCTTTTTTTTTTTGTCTAATGTAGGATTTTGCATATGTTTTAATTTCAGCCTTTGTTCATCTGCTTGTGATGCTGGTGGACCATATAAAAGGGAGGTATTTCCAAGTTTTCTGGAATTTTCTGGGTCACTCTTTTTCAGCCCTGTAGGATCTGGGGTCTCTGCAGCCTCACACCTACAGCCTAAGTCTGTCTTGGCCATGGCAGGTTGCATGTTACCAGCATCAGCTGCTGAGCTTTGGGGTGAGACTTGCCACCCCACGTCAGTGTTCTGATGTTCCTCGTGGTTAGCCTAGGAGCTCTGGTATCTGTCTTTCCCTTTCTCAAGTCCATGCAGAAAGAGATTATGTGAAAACATTTTGCACTGGCTTCTCCACTTGCTACTTCAGTTCCCTGCCAGAATGCAGGTCCATCCTGAGCCTTGCATTCATTGACCTTGGCTGAGACCTTGAAATCAATCTTGGCCCCTGGAGATCCTTTCAACCAGAGGACTACCTTCTATTTCTTGTACCTCTAAACTCAGGCTAGAATCTTATTGCAAACTGACTATGAAGATCTGCAGGAATGTTTCCATCCTGACTTTGAGTTGTGCTTGCCTCCTGGAAGGAAGTCCATTAAAATTTGGTACTATCAGCCAGGCATATCTATATGTTTTTGTTTTTGTTTCCCAATGATTTTTTTCAACAACCCCAAAAGGTAGGTATCATTTCCAGTTTTATATAGATAAGGGAAGTGGGGTTCAGAGAGGTTAAGTAACATGCCTAGGGTCACACAGCTACTGAGAGCATATAGATGAAGATTGTAGTCAACATATTTATGCCTCCAGAACTCATGTTTTTTCTCCCATACTGCAACAGCTGGTTTCCTGCTGGTGTTCTTGAGTTTACCACGACATTGTGATCTTACATCAAGTAAGCTGGCTGCCTTTTTTTGGGTCAGTCAACCTGCATCTAGGTTTGTTTCCCCTAGTGCCTGTGGCATCTGCATCAGCCTTCCTCCTCTTCCTCCCTACCAGACTCCCACAAATCGATGTTTATCTCTCCCTTCCACTCTCTCTGAAATTAAAAAAAAAAAAAAAAAAAAAAAAAAGCCTTGACCAGTGTGGCTCAGTCAGCGGGGCCGGTTGGATTTCCAATCAGGGCACACGCCCAGGGCTATGGGATCAGTCCCAGTAGGGGAACGGTTGGCGCACATGAGAAAGGCAGCTGATTGATGTTTCTCTCTCACGTTATTGTTTCTCTCCCTTTCTCTTTCCCCCTTTCCCCTCTCTGGGCCCGAGACTGCCCAGGGCACACAGACAGCAGGTACTTGAGGGCTGATTACTTACTTTCTCTCTCCCTATTCACCATGATCCACAATATCTTTAGGCCCTGTTCCCATGAAACTAATGAAACCCAAACTTTAGGGCAGCTCACTTGCAAGGGCCCTGAGAGGATATTAGTGACATGGGCACATGACTATAAGGTATTGTAAAAATTTTTAAAGTCAGATATTTTCATTGCAGTCAGTTAAGACACCAGATCTTCCCACAGTTTGGAAGTGCAAAATGCAGGAGTGACCACTGGTATTTTGAGATCTAAGGAGAACATTTAATCTGATTTTAGAGTAATACAGTTGCATGGTTCTTGGTTGCTTCTGTTTATGCTTAAATTAGTGCTAGTGGTCCTGGTGTGGTGAGAGTCTCCAGCAATCCATTTTTCACTCACTATGCCATTGCACCTCACATTGTGGCATAAAGCTATAGGTCTAGAAGTTATACTATGATATGAACATGCTGTTGGAAGATTTTAGTACTGGAATAGAAATAAGGTTTGAATGTGTGAACACACAGATGGGTCTGTAGAGGCAGAAAATTCCTCCAAATCTGATAGATCATATATGAAAGAACATGTTGGAATTTTTCCAATTTTTACAACAAGTTCTAGCAATTTACATGATGTGAACAATGGCAAGTTGTAAAGCTGAAAGGATCTTTTCTAAACTACCAATGATATAAACAAGTTTCAGCTAACTATGCTTAGAAGGAAAATTGAGTTATCTTTCTATTCTCTCTGTGGAAAATGATGTTACAAAATGGTTCTATAAAGTGATGAACAAAGATAATGCAATGACAAATGTAGAGAAAAAGTGTTCTAGAAGTGTGTGAATCAATTAAATACTGTATATTTCTGGATGTTGTTTTTTTTAGCTTTTTAAAATTTGTAACGTGCCATCACATTTTTTCTCATTATTTCATTAATATTTATTTCTACTTTTGAGTTAATAGTTTTGTATTCTTTTTCTTAAAGAGAACTCCCCAAACTACATAAGCTTCAGGCCCCATAGAAACAGGGTCTTCTCCATTAGTGGCATTTACAAAAGCGCTCTCTGCTGTCAACATGTAAAAGCTGGCAAGTTTTTTCTTTGTAAAAATTTTCTTGTTTTTCTCTCTCCTTTGGGAAGTTAAATAGCTCAAGTGAGGAGCAAATCCCTTTCCTTTCCTTCCTGCCACGAACTGTAAGTGTCACCTCCATGTAGGCATTAGCACTTAAGCAAAGAGAATGACATGAGAGATGGAGAGTCAGAAAAACCTCCTTCATGTAGTGCACATAGTTGGGAAGGAATGCAAATGTGTTCTCTAAGTGCCTATTAATTACATACGTACAAATGTAACATGTATAAGATTTAATTTTTGCATTCCTTAGAATAGTCCTGGAATACAAAGAGAGGAAATCATTTGAACTCCAATTAAGTCCACCAATATTTTTCTTTCTAATAACTACGTACAGAAGTTATATATAACATTATATAGGAAAAAAAGGTGTAATGAAATACATCTGATTATCTCACTTATGAAACTACTTGAGTGAAATTTCCCAAATAACTATCTAAACTCCAGACTTGATGATTTCCCTTACTATTTGGATTTCAAGTTAAAGGTTGGATGGAAAAATGGAAAATAACATAACACTAATTTGAACACCAAAACTTGATTAATGATGGAAAAATCAGCACTATTTGCATTGACAGTTAAAGCAAACAAACCAAAGAAAAGCTTAAATAAAGTTTTTTTTATGTTAAGTTGTGATAAAACAGATCTATAATAAAATAAATGCTTTGAAAACTCCACTGGAAAGAGAAAACCATGGAACCTATTAAATTTTTTAGATGCATGAAAAATCTTTTATATATAACGCACATTAAATTCATGTGGATCAGAATAAGGTAAGGAAAATATTTCAATTATGAGGACTGGATTTCATTCTATACTTGAGGCTCTTTTAAGTTTCATTCTTGTTGTTCAGACAGAGTTTTTCATATCTTTATCAAACCCGAATGCCTAGAGACAGGAATGCAAGAGGATTTAAAAAGAGAAGTAGGTGATGTCATGAATAGGAACCATATTGGAAGATGAAGAATGGGAGTTTAACATCAAAATAGACCTTCCCCCAGTCATTGATCTGGACTCAGCTAAATCTGGACCACTGACCTCCCTGTTGTGATCACATTCACTTGCTGTTGTGGTCCTGGCATGTGCCAACCCTTCACAAATTTCTTGCCCATGAATCTCTCCCATGTCTAGTCTCCTGGTCACCACTCTAATTTTGATTCTTATCATTAAAGCTTTGATGTATTATCCTAAGTAGAAAAAGAAATCTTTCCTTGCCAGTGCTCTCAAATATGTCTCTCGCATTGCACCTCTGGTCTGACAACACAAAATGCACCTGACAAATTCATTGCAAAGTGATGGAGGAGGTATTGTTACTTTATGTCTCCCACCACAGATGGGAAAGGAATGGGACCCCTCCCACTGCCAGCAAACTGTGGAGGAATATCCAGCAGACCAGATGCTGGTCAATATTTCATGACAATAATTCCATCAGTATGGGCATGTCTAAATTACCTGTGATATAATCACATTTATGCATCATTTAAAATGACTGAGGTTGGTCTATGTGTATGAAAATAGATAAGCCTCTAAGACATATTATTGAGTGCAAAAAGTTTCAGAATGATAGCATTTACTACAATATAAGTTTCATAATGGCAAGGCTCTTTGTTTTATTCTGAATTCAACTGCCAGCACCTAGAACAGACCCAGTCCAGAGGAGGCACTTAAATTCTGCTGAATATACAAATATATTCACATAAAATAATGTTATGTATTTTCTATGGGTTTGTAATATATAAAGAAAAACATATTTATACATAATAAATATATTTATATTATTTATATATTTTAGTTATATTATACCATTTTCTACATTTATATTTACATAAAACATTATACAATATTTTACATGTTGGTAAAATATGTTATATATTATAAAATAAATCTTTATAGTATTTATATATTTTGAATTATATATTATTAATATGCAAATATATACATATATAAGTATATAAACACATATACACATATGTGTATATAAAGAAAAAGTAAAAGAAATAATCTCAAATATACAGTTCTAACTGGGGAGGTAGGGATTGGGAAATTGGAGTAGGTTGTCAAAGGAAACTTGTTGTTATTTGTAAGGTTTTAGTTTTTTGGAAGGAAAATATGTGCAAGTATTACTTGTAAAATTAAAAATTAAAAGTTTTATGGCATCATTCTTGCTAAGCTATGTGGATGTGTGGCCACACGCAACATAAAATAATCTTCCCCTTCCACATCTGTGCACTGCAAATTTGGAGTCTGTCCTGAAAAAAGACTTTCCTGATTTCTAGATGAGGTACCAGGAAGCCAGTTGACTAGCTGTTTTCTCCACACCTTTCCTGCTTTTTCCTGACCTCTGTCACCCCAAGAGTTAACGCCCAATCAGGTGACACTGTCCCTGATGTGGACTGAGCCCTGGGGGGAGGAAAGGTAAGAGCCGCAGCATTTCTGAGGAGCCAACATCCCTCTCCTTCTTCCCTCCTGTGCCTACTCTCCCACTGCAGTGGGCCCGCTCTCCAGGCTTCCAGGCCTCCATCACTGTAGTATCCTACCCATGTATCTTTTCCCCAAATTACCTCTGTTTAATCTTAGCTGAGAAAGGAGTTGCCTATGAAATGCACTGAGGTAGAATGATGCATATTTCTAGGGCTTAACCTTTTTAAGTTTCATTTACCCAAATGAAACTGAAACTGAGGCAATTTCATGCTTAGGGAAGAAGGAGGATATTTTGGGCAGAGCATCCCTAGCCCCCACCAGAGATCTTTACTGTGGGACCAGGAACAGTGGAAAGGAGGAAGAGCTGTATTGAGAATCCAGGCTGTAGCAAGGGTCAGCTGACCATCTCGCACCTTAACTTTTGGTAGATTTGGTGTGTGACAATGAATGACACAGGTGGAAGGGACTTCCTCTCTCTGGATATGTCAGACACCATCTACAACCTGTACTTGGTGAAAAATGGGGTATTATACCCTAGAGTCAGTCTTCTGTCAAACAAAACTATTCCATGAAAATGGTTAATTCAACACCAAAGCAATGAGTTTGAGGATAAGGTTCTGTGGGTTCTGTTTGTTAATGGCATGAATTGATTATTTTACACAGCATATATAATTAAAGTAGAAAGGGTAATGAGCAATGAAGGTATGAAATGAATATAGTAACCAATTAGGCTTTTACTTCTGCTTAAAATTTTTTTAAGGAGCCTATCTCTTGTATATCTAAGCTAACATAATCAGTTTAACAGACCTTGATGATTTTCAAGAGAGCAATGGACCAGTAAATCCTGTCTATCTTCTTATAGAACCTTATCAATAAACCATCTTGTGCCTCGGTGATAAAATTCACAAAAATCCCCACATTGGGCAGAGCATGACTTTCCCATTATCGCATACATATCAAATGTTGTTCTGATCTTGCTTGTGTTTACAAAATAAAGTGGGTTAAAGGAATTCATTGAGATCATAAAGGGCAAGAGAAATGCTAGAGGATAGCAACCCAGTAAGTGCTAGACTTCATAGAATAGAAAAATTGAAATTTAACTTATGAGTCAGTAAATCTACCATCTAGATAGTTCTGGACAGTAAGTATGGCAGGATATTTGTTTAGTTTATTACAGACTAAGAAGACTAGAGCAGGACAGGAGGTACTAGAAAAGCATGAAAAATCAAAAGGGTCGGGTATATGCGTGTTTGTGGTGTGTTGTGTGTGTGTAGTCAAACATTGGTTGAGTGTCTGTGCTATGTGCATGAAAGTATATGTACATATATTTGCACAGCTATAATTGATGGAAATGAGTTAGAGTCACTCTGTTATCTGAGTTAAGTCATGAGCATTGCGGACTAATGGTTAAAAAAGTCCCCGTTGCTCTTTCTTATGTCATATCAATGGACTGTAAAATACTGAGGTGACAAATCTCACCGAGATTTTACTGTAATATAGGAGAATGATTACCATGGGACTTGAAATATGAAGTACTATACTGTAGTCTTATAAAAAGAATATGTCAGGTGTTAGTTTGTACCACTAATATAAATTTCTGCTGAAAGGGAAAGACACCATGCATATATTCAGAGTCTAGATGGTGCTTATACCTCAGTTTGGTCACTGTTTGGTAATAAGATTTGAAGGATGAGCCAACTGTGACATGACACTTCTTGAAAGGACCATTGTCTGACTCTTATTAAACTCTTGTGGGTAAAATCATACATATGCTGCAAAATGTCACTCAAACCATCCAAACGGTAAATGTTGAGTTTCTAGAGAAATAAAACCCTTAAAAAGAGATATGAAAACACATCTCAACTGCACAACTGGAGAAGGTAACTCCATCATCTAAAAACTCAGGGTCTCCTTGAGTTGATTTTCATCACACATTGAAGATGGGGAAACTTCAATGTTAAATGTTAATATCCCTCTGTTACATCTGTCAACTTCACAAAGGCATATGGCATCATGTACAGAACTGAGCTCTGGAAGCTTCTACATCTGTCTGTCTTCATAAACATCTCCAGGCCATCCCGACTGTGTGATTAGTCAAGCAAGAGTGGAGAGCACTTCAACAGAAGAAAGCAGTGTATATAATAGTTCTATTTTGGTTTGTCAGCAGAAGGAGAGAAGACTAGTTAGGCTCACTGTATTTCTGGGCATTTGAAAAATTTCCAAAGGAATAAGCCATGTTATTAATAACAGTATTGGGTACAAAACTTATTTCTAAAAGCAACCATATACAAATGACTGGGTGCTAGGAACACACTCACAATAGATATGGAGTATATTGTACCATGGCTGGGATCAGTACTGGGCACTAACAACGAATCCGGAGAATAAATGGCTGGATTCAGTGATACCAGGTGAACTCTACGTACACCAAAAACGTGTTCATGGGGAATAGTGCACAGTGCATTTTCCCAAAACATTGTTTTGCACAACACAGCATCCTGTGAGATATAGATAGGCATTCTCAGGCAAAACTCTGAAAAACACTATGTACTATAACAGCCCTGACCCTTCCCCGACACCCTGAACCAGAAACCTGGAATTCTACTAGTCTAGGAAGAAATAAACAGAGGACAAAGGATAGAAAGCTTCAGTGTTTGGCGCTAACATGTAGATCAACTCCACTTCCCTCCTTACTCCACTCCTGCCCCACACCTCCTGTGCCTCCTATTCCCTTCTCCCCGACCCCACAGAAAAACAGATCCCTGAAGCAGTCCTGCATGCTAATGAACCCAGTAGGTCTGCTTATTCCCCTTCTGGAGAAGTTTTCTTATAGGCTACAGAGAATCCTCATACTAAGGAAACATCACAGCAAACAAAAGGTCCTGGGAGAGTGTTTTCAGATAAGATACAGGAATTCCAAGTTAAATTTGAATTTCATATGAATAATGAATAACATTTTAGTATAAGTGTGTCCCAAATATTGAATGGTATCCAGTTATACTCAAATAAAATTTGTTGTTTATCTTCAATTCAAGTTGACCCAAGGACCTGTCAAGATGGTGGCAAACACGGCTCACCTCTTTGCTCAACGACATCAAAATTACAACTAAAATAAAGAACAACAGTCACTCAGAATGGTCAGAGATTGAGTTAAATGGAAGTCTGACAATTATGGAATTAAAGAAACCACATCCATCCAGACTGGTAGGAGGGGCAGAGATGTGGAATGGGCTGGTCTCATATCCATGTGTGGTGGATTAAAATTCAGGAGGGAGATCTTGGGAGCAAGGAGTGACAGCCCCACACCAGGACCCCCAGACCAGGGTTCCAGTGCTAGGAAGATAAGTTCCCAAAAGTCAGGGCTGCAAAAACCAGCACAAATTGAGTCAGTGGAAGAAACTTCTAGAGTCCCAAGCAGTTCCCTTAAAGAACCCACACATGGACCTACTTAGATTCACTCCCTCTGAGCTCCAGCATAGGGGTAGCAGCTTGAAAGGCACCAGTGGCATAAAGGGAGGAAATGAAGTATCTGGCATCAAGGTAGGAGTTGGGGGACAGCTCTCTCCCAGACAGAAAGGTGGACAGAGGCCATTCTCCCTTTTCTGAGCCCTCTCCCACCACAGCCACAGAGCCAGAAGGTTGAGGCTCCATCAACCTGGCTAACATTGTTTGCCATGCCCTGGAGATCCCCTGAGACTCTGTCCCACCCAACTTATGTGCCCTCTCAAGCTGTTAACCATGACTTTTCCATGTGAATGGCTGGTTGTGTCTCATGCTTCACAACTTCCTAAATCCTATCAAACAAGCAACAGTTGGCCTCAGTGAGCCACCAGCCCCCAAACATTTTGCTAAATGGCCCCAGGCTGGGCATTAGCAATAGCCAGCATAGATTCACAGCTTGGCTTTGTCTAGCAATCTCCAAGCTCAGACAAGTAACAGCCACCTCAGATTGCTTTATAGCTCATGCAGGGTGGTCCTGGGCAAAACACAGGTTGGGGCTTACCTTGGCCTGTACCACCTGGGAAACCCCAGAGCCTGCATACCCAGTGGACAGCTACAGACCACATTGGAGCAACACTCCCTCCCTACACAGCTGATCCTCCACAGAGGGCTGAGGCTGGTAGTCAGTGGTCACAGCCAGTCCTTGCAGCTGACTGGCCTGGATAAATCCCTCCCGTTGACCTGCTGACAGCAATAAAGGCTCAACTATAAGAGGAAAGTGTACTCAACCCACACAAATGGTTCACTTCAAGTACCCAGCTTGGGTGATAGAGGAAGTGGTGCCACTAGACCCTACAGGACACCTACTACGTTAGGCCATACTATCAAGATAAGGAGTCATAGCAGTCTTACCTATTCTTACGTAGAAACAAACACAGGGAGGCTGCCCCATCAAGGAGACAAAGAAACATGACCCAAATGAAAGAACAGATAAAAACTCCAGAAACAAAATAGACATACAAGTAATCAGATGCAGAGTTCTAAACACTGGTTACAAGGATGCTCAAGGAACCTAATGAGGACCTCAACAGCATAAAAAAGACCCACTCAGAAATGAAGGACATATTAATTGAAATAAAGAACAGTTTACAGGGAATCAACAATAGAGTGGATGAAGGTAACACTCAGATCAATGACTTGGAACATAAGGAAGCAAAAACAACCATTCAGAACAAGAAGAAGAGAAAAGAATCCAAAAAAACAAGGAAATTGTAAGCAGCGTCTGGGACAACTTCAAGAAGTCCAACATTGACATCATAGGGATGCCAGAAAGAGAAGAGAAAGAGCAAGAAATTGGAAATGTATTTGGAAAAAAATAGTGAAAGAAAACTTTCCTACTTTGGTGATGGAAATAGACATGCAAGTCCAGGAAGCACAGAGTGCGACAAACAAAATGGATGCAGAGTCCATCATAATTAAAATGCCAAACATTAAAGATAGAGAAGTACAAATAGGTAGCTACAGAACAGCCATGTGGAAGTAAAGTACAGTATAGGAAATGGAGTAGCCAAAGAGTTTATACACATGACCCATGGACATGAACAATGGTGTGGGGATTGCCTGAGGGAGTGGGGGTTGCTGGGTGGAGGGGGAAAAGGGAGAAATATTGGGACAATGCAATAGTAAATGAATAAAATATAATTTAAAAAATTATCCTAGTGTCCTCTGCTTTTAATTCTAAGTGGTAGTAGCAGCTAGAAGGCATCCCTCTTTTGTGATTTTTAGGACATTGCTCAGCACAACACAGCTTATGAGGCTCAAAACTCAGAAAATGGGTTGCTGCAGGATTCCTAAGAAATCTCTGTTCACCACAATGAAGCAGAATAATCAAAAGCAAAGTGATTAACAGATTCCCAGAAACATAACGAGAAGTGAGGGGACAAGATGAGGAGAGACATCAGCCTGAAATGCAGGAAGGGGGTGAAGTGATATTTCTGAGCCAATTTCCCCAATCTAGAGGAGGTTGCAAGGCAGAGTAACAGGTGACAAAGAGGGCTTGTCAAACAATGAGCTTCTAATAAAAAAAAAACCAGCCTCACGTGTGCACAGTAGAGAAAGGTGCATTGTTTCCAAGGTGAACTTTTTTGTCACACCAGCCCCTCCCACATCAACACATGAGCTGATTGCAGTAAATACTAAGAACAAAATCATAAACATGAAGACCAGCTAAACCTAGCTGTAGTGGGAACACAGTGGGAAATTCTGGCTTGTGTTGTGAGAGCAATTGACAGATGTTTTACAAAGATCATGTCTTATGCTACAAAGAAAGTCAGAGTTCGTCCATCATGTGTCCAAAATACATTTCCAGCTTAACTCACTGACAGAAACCATTTTCATCTTTGTTGGTATAAATCCCAGAAAATCATATTTGAACAAGGCAGTTCTGATGGAATTCTCACACTCTAGGGTGAAGGCAAATGATACAGCTACTGCAATTATTGCCTCTCATTGCAGGGTGAAGTCCGATTATATTATGGTTGTGGGAAGCAACGGCTAAAATTGTCATATAGGAGGTCTAAGGATTCTTAGCTTTGTGCTTGACCCAAATAAAACAGACCAGAAAAAAAAGAGTTGCCATGATTCAATTCTATTTCTCTTGCTTTATTGTCTGTGTGTTAGCTCCAGAGGGGGTTCTGAGGAGGCCTCTGAACAGTGAAGACATGTTTAGGAGATTACAATTTAGGAAATACAACACTAAATTTATAAATATTAGGCTTAGGAATGACTCGTTTCTACAAAGCCACAAAATTACTGTCACTGATGCAAGAACACCCCCCAAATCGGTGGCCCCAGTCCTTAAGGAGCTGCTGCTGCTGGAATCCACCAGGACGCATCAAGAGCAGAGCATGTGGGGCCATACATCAATGCCTGCTGTGATGTGGGGAAAACACTAACTGAGAGAGATCTTCCAAAGCCTTTCCAAGAGTTTCCCTGCTATATGTTTGCCCTAAAGTCACAGGGCCCTGTGATTTCACTGGGAGAGCAGCACTCCACAGGCTGGCCACTCTCCCTCCCAGCCCCATTCCAGGAAGAATGCACCTCAAAGGGAATCCTCAGAAGCATCCCACATAAAAAGTTGTAAGAAGTTGAGTCTGCTATACTTACCAGGTCGTAACCATGGAATAATCAATCTCACGAGGACTTTTATCCATCATCTTTCCCACCCACAAAATGCAAGCTCCACCAGGCAACCGTCACCTCACATATTATTCCTGACCTCCTTCTCTTTCCTTGGTCTCATTCCACCCACTCCTCCACTACTGCTGGCCTCCCTCAGAACCTGTCCTGCTCTGCTCTCTGGACCCCGCATTCCATTGCTAATTAAACCCTCCCACATGGTTGAGATTTTCATGGAACACCTTCTTCAGCTCTTTCTCATCACAGAAATATGACTTCCCCTCAAGGACAGCTGTCTCTTCTGTAGCCCTCTCAAGGGGAGGATGTTCATTCTCCTACGATGTAAATCCCAGAAGGCCCAGAGACAGTGTTGGCCTTCTGACTCACCAATACCATTTCAAAATCACTATTTTTTAATGTCAAGGCCAAAAATCTTTGTCTTTTGAGACTTGTGCCATTTGGTCCTGCTACGCACTCTCTCTGATGCTGAAATTTAAGGCTACTTGGTATATATTGGTCCAATGAGTGAACAACCTCCCCCACCCCTCAGCTACCCTAAGCAGACTTGGGCTCTTGGCTAACAGTTTCTAATCTATTCCTGCCAATATCTCGAATGATTTCAACATCCACAAAGAAACTCTATTTAACAAGTGTACTCTCAAAGTTCCTTAACCTCCAATGATCTATTTGGCCATTCCTGACTCATTTCCTTACTCCTACTCTTCAACCTGGTACAGTGAGCTTTCTGCCTCTACACTCTTTGAAACTGCTTTTGGCAAAGGTCAGTGATCACTTACCATCCAAATCCAATAGACTTTGTTGTTCTCATCTAACTTGAGCATTTTGCACCATTAAATACTGTTAATCACACCCATCCCCTTGAAACTCAATCTCTAGCCTGGTTTCTGAGATCTCACTCTCACTCGACTTTCTCTCTTGTCTTTCCTTATTTTCCTTTGCTGGTCCTTCTCCTTCAGGCTACTCCATTAATATTGGGGGTCTTAAGTGTTCTCACATTGGTCCCTTTTTTTACCTCTTAATCCTTGCTACCCATCTCTTTGAGCCACCTTATCTACTCTCATGGTTATAAGTCCATGTCTCATATCTCTAGTTAACTTCTTGCCTTGAGCACTTAAGGTATATATTTATTAGCTTAGATGCTACCCTCTCATACTCATTCTCAACATAGCCATAGTTAATCCAATAAACTCTCCATATAAACCTGCTTCTCTTCATGTATTCATTGCCATGGTGAATGGCACCATATCTACTCAGACACCTGGGAGTCATTCTAGATTGTACATCTCACCTCCATCCTAATCAGTTGCAAACCAGTTCTCCTTCCTCCATATACCTCTAATGTGTTTCTCATCTTCTCAATCCCTACTGTGGCTAGTTTGATTCAGACCCTCATAATTTCTTACCTTCCTTCCAGTTTCCAATTTACTCAGTACATTGCTTTCAGTGATGTTTCTTTAACAGAAGTCTGACCATGTTACTCTCTGGTTACCAAGCCATAAAGGCTCTCCACTGCCAGGAAAATAAAGTTCTAAATTTGAAAGCATGGTTTTTAAGCTTTTCATGAGCTGATCCCTCTTCAGCTTTATTTCTTGCTAAACACCATTGTATCCACACAAACCCTGCAATCCAACCAAACCAAATGCATGAAACCTCATAAACATACCATGTGTTCCACACATTCATGCTTTTGTTTGGGAAGTTTCCTAGGCCACAGTGCTCTGTCCTTTTCTTCCCACTTCTATTCACTCTGCCAGACATAAATGTGATTGTGCTTTGAAGGTTTTGTTTAAGTACCACCTGTTCCATACAGGTTTTCTTAAACCTACCCAGGAAAAGTTCACCATTCTTCTTTCATGTCTCAGGACACCCTCTATGCATGTTCACCATGGATCTTCTTCCAGACTGTAAACCCTTTAACAGATACTGGGTCTCATTCACCTTTTAATTTACAACACTTAGAACAATGTTTATTAAATGAGTTAATAAACCACTGTTCTTGCAGCTAAGGATAGAGCTTCATGTTTCCCAGAGCCTCTGTTACAGAATGTTTACATTCTCTACTTCATCTAGAATGGCACAGCACTTCACATGTTCTAGAGGGTAAACACATAATTGGTGAAAGAGTAATGTCTCATTACCCAAGTCTGGACAAGACTCTGCATGTATATGTGCAAGTGCCCCTGTATGCACATGTATCTGTGTGTGTGTGGTAAGGGGACTACTGTTTCTCTGCTTTCTCTGTTGCCAGAGTGAGAGGCATGAGTTTTTGGCATCTCAAGTAGGAATGCAGAATATATCCTGTCATGAAAACAATGCTAAAAGTAGTGATTATGCAACTCCTATAATTATTATGCTTTATGAGTCATATTACTATAGAGTTACATTATGGTCTATAAAGCTAAATAATTCAGTTAAATTAGGGCTACATTGGTATTTTGGATATTGTGGGGGATACTGTGATATGTCATTCAGATACCCCTTCAAGAATCAAGAACTTCAAGAATAACATACTGACGAATAAATTTAACCAAGGAGGTGAAAGTCTGTATATTTCTATAAGACATTAATGAAAGAATTTCAAGAGGACACAAATAAATAAAAAGATATTCCAGAATTAGAAGAATCAATGTTATTATAGTGTCCATACTACCCAAAGCAACCTACAGATTCAATGTAATCCCTATCAAAATTCCAATGGCATTTTTCAAAGAAATAAAATAATACTAAAATTTTTATGGAGTCAAAAGAAAAAGCCCTAATAGCCAAAGCAATCTTGAGAAAAAAAAAAAGGACAAATCTGAAGGCATCCCACTTCTTGATTTCAAACTATATTTTTAAGAAGTATGACATTGGCATTAAAAATAGATACATAGATTAATGGAACAGAAATAGAGAGGCCAGAAATAAATCCACACATATGTGGTCAATTAATTTACAATAAAAGAGCCAAAGATATACAAAGGGGGAGGGATAGTCTTTCAATAAATGGTGTTGGAAAAACTGGGTAGTCACATGAAAATAAATAAAGCTCGATTCTTATTTCACACCATACACAAAAATTAACTCAAAAAGAATTAAAGACTTGAACATAAGACCTGAAATTTAAAAGCTCTTAGAAGAAAACATAAGCAGTAAGCTCCAAGACATAGGTCTTGGCAGTGGTTTATTGAATTTGACACCAAAAGCAAAAACAACAAAAGTAAAAATAAACAAGTGGGACTACATCATACTAAAAAGCTTCTGCACAGCAAAGAAAACCATAAATGAAATGAAAAGGCAACCTCCCAAATGGAAGAAAATATTTTCAAATCATGTATCTGAGGAACTAATATCCAAAATACATAAATTATATAACTCAATAAAAAAAAACCCAAACAATCTAATTTAAAAATGGGCAGAAGATCTGAATGGACATTTCCCAAAGAAAACATACAGATGGACAATAAATGTATGAAAAGATGCTCAGCATCACTAATTGTCAGAGAAATGAAAATTAAAACCATAGTGAGATATCACCTCACATCTGTCAGAATGGTTGTTATTAAAATAGACAAGAAATAACAAGTGCTGATGAGGATGTAAAGAAAAAAGAACTTGTGTGCACTGCTGATAGAAATGTAAATGCTACAGCCAATGTAGAAAACAGTGTGGAGGCTCCTCGAAAAATTGAAAATAGAAGTGCCATATGATTTAGCAATTCCACTTCTAGGTATTTATCCAAAGAAAACAAATACACTAACTCAGATAGATATGTGCACCCACATATTCATTGCAGCATTATTTACAATAGCCAAAATATGGAAATAACCTAAGTACCTATTGATGGATGAATGGGTAAAGAAATTGTGATATACACAGACACAATGGAATATTACTCAGTCATAAAAAGAATAAAATCTTGCCATTTGTAACAGCATGGATAAACCTTAAGGGTATTATGCTAAGTCAGAGAAAGACAAATACCATATGATATCTCTGATATGAGGATTATAAAAAACAAAAAACAAGCTAACAGATACAGAGGACAGACTGGTGATTACCAGAGGTGCATGGGGAGGGTGAGAGAAATAAAATTAAGGGAAAAAAAAGGATAAAGAAAAACTTATTCCTCCAGTTGTTGGGAGCACCATTAACAGGCAGTCTTCAGTTGCCAACCCTATTTCAAGGTTTTCTCACCTGAAAAATAAAATGGCTCATTTAAAGCTATGCCTTCTGCCTGATATAGGCCCATATCCAATGACTGAAGATCATGAGGGTAGAAAGACCTGTCCCCTTGCCTCAACGGGGGAGGGTTCTGAAAGGCCCTCCTAGCTCCAGAGGCCCTAAAGTTCTTGTTGGAACTGCAGCACAGCTCAACTTCCCCTCTGCCAGCCAACTCCTGCTCTCACTTCTACAGGTATTGGTCCCAAGGGCCCTTCCTCATACACATGTAGCTCAGACTGTGCTCCCTAGGGAACCCAACCTATTTTTACTTGTGAAGATAAAACCTGAGCTCAAAATAATCAACTGAAGAATTAATTTTTGAATGCAATGTTTGCTAAAATGAAAGGTACTTGTGCTCTGACACAATGTTTGTATTTATGATCCTCTATCCTAGAGCCAAAAGATAAGATCCCATTCCCAGGACTGTCATTAACTTTTCTGTTCTATTGTCTACAAGTAGGTTGCTTTGGGCAGTTGGTCTTCCATAACTGTTTGGTTTGGGTACTTTACCAGACCTGAGTGCCTTCTCCTAGCAATTTTTGAAAAGAGGTTTGAGGGTATCACTCCTATTTGAAGAATTAATTTGCTTGAGCAGACAATATCCAATTTACTTTATAGATATAACTATATAAAAATACAGCTTTTACCTCAGATTTCAGGACAAGGTAGGAAAATGGCATTATCACAGTATATGATTCTTCCCACAACAGGGTGGAGGAATGGGGATGTGGGCCTGTATCTTATCTGTTTTCTTCTGTGATTCTAGAACAATACTTATTCATGCTGATGAAAATAAACACACAAGCAAACACATACATGCAAACCTTTTCCCTTTTCAGGCTCATCTTATCTGGGTAAGTCTTCCTCTTCCATTTCTTCTTCACCGTCATCAGCAGATCCTTTTTTCTCTAAGTCATTTCACTGAGCACTTGGGTTCCAGGTTCATGGTTTCCCTTTATCTATCTAATCCAGCAATTTTTATACACAATTGTAATGTCCACAGGGAATAGGTATCCATTTCACCAAGCTACTTTCTGCCTCTTTGATACCTCTAATTCTTTGAATCCTCCCCACATTTGGAATCTACGTTCCCCTTCCTGACCATACTGTTTTCTCCAAAAGTACAGAATTGATAGCTTACTGGACTATAGTTTTTCAGGAACTTTGAACTATCCAGGCCCTTTTCTTGAACTGTACTGAATTCATTGCACTGAAAGACGGCTTTATCAATTTGCTAATCTCCTTCACTACATTAAAAACTTCTGAGGTGCTCATTGATGGTGACTTCTATGTAAGATAGGTAAGCTACAGGGGTGATCATGGGTGTCTGCTGAATCTTAATGTCAGAAGTTGAGTCCCACCTAAGGCCATGTCACTTTCCTTTAGAAAACACATTAACTTCATTTATTTGCTCACTTTTTATTTATTTTTGTTTTTTTTAATATAATTTTTTTATTGTTGTTCAAGTGCAGTTGTCTCCATTTTCCCACCACCACTTTCCCCCACCCTACCCACCCCACTTTTTAGGTTTAAAGACCTTATTGGAATCATTAAGATTATCAGATAAAACAAACATTTAGAAATGGGTGTGAGCCTTGATTTTGGCCTTAAAAGCAGAAGTCTGTTCTCTCATTCTCTCTCTCTTGTCATTTATTTGTTTCATCTACTCTACAGACACTTCAAATATGAGGGATGTAAAGAGGTAACACTTGGAGCAAACCTTGGCTAGCTAACTGGTCAGTATGGTGCTCTTCAGAAGTGGGACTGGCCATAGTGCTACGGAGAAGGCAATGATCCATTTACTGACTATCTCTTTAACTGCATTTATAGGAAAATGCAAAGATGAAAGTGCAGTCAGTTCCAAAAAAGAGGGTAAGATAGATCATGAGAGATGAGGCCTAACACAAAGCAAGCTGGAAAGGATGTTAGAAAGTCTAATCTCTCTTCTTTTTTCCTGGTTGTTCTATGGGTGAATTTTGCCTCCATCAAATACTCTTCGAGCTTTTCTTTTCAGCTTAGTGGAGGATTGGGTATATTATATGACTTTATAACAGTAACTTTGGTCTAGAGAGCAATCCTTTGAGCTAGAATAAAGCAAACTTAAGGAGTCAAGTCCAGATTTGAGGCAACATCCCAGAGAAGCGGCTGCTCCTGTTCTCCTGCCTGTGCCTCAGCTGCACCCTCAGTGCCAGGAGCAATCAGATAGCCAGGAACATGGAGAAGAAACTGAGTTGCCCTTTGGCCATGGAGAACTGCTCTGGGTTCCCTCCAGAATAGCTTTTCATGCTTCCTGCCTCTTCTGTTTCCATCATTCCCACCTTGTATTACTATGATATTTCCTGGGCCATTTACTCATCTCCAATATAACCTAAAGATTTCTTCCACAAATACCTCCACAGAGCACAGCTCTCACCATGGCCTTTCTGCTTTGGCGGTTTCCTTGCAACCAAATGAAGAAAATTCCCTGGCCTGGTATTCAAGGGCTTTCATAATGTGTCCCGGCTTATTCAGTAAAGAAATGTAAAAAATTAAAACAATATGAAAGCATAGAAAGTTAAAAGGGGAAGTTCCCATCTATCCCTCAACTCCCATTCCCTGAAGCAACCACCCTGACAATGTCCACTCATTTTTGTAGCCTTATTTCTTCTGGCTTCCTGTATTTCTCCAAGGCCCCAGCTAAACAAATACCCATACCAACTCTACATATTTTTCCTTGTCTTATTCTAGGCCTTTGTTCATAATATTCTTTAAACCTGGAATGTTTACAATGTTCTTTACTCCATCTTTGAATAACCAATTCTACAACCTTGTGAGACCTAACTTCCCTGTCACTTGCTCTGTAACGCTTTTCCCAATCTACTTACTAAAACTCTTCTCTTCTTCTTTCAATTCTCATAGCATTTCTTCTAGTTCCTGCTTATAGCACTTGTTATTTTATTTTCTGTTCTTTGGGTACAAATCTAGCCTCCTTTACTTAAACGTAAGCGTTCAGAGTTAAAGGCCATTTCTCAGTTCACCTCAGTACCCCCTACAACATGTACCCTTTGGCTTTCCATAAACATCATGGAGATTTAAGAAATCCTCACAGAGTGAGAGAAAAGAGCCTAAAGTTGTGGCTCTGTCTCTCAGTTCACCTTTTAAAATGCCAGTGACACCCCCTGGGATGAGTGGGTTCTGTTAGCGTCTCCCGTAGCTAATGGACATGGTGGGTCATCGGGGGCTTTTTGGAACGCTGACTGGCTCCAGGTGTCTATTTGGAACTTACAGTCAGAGAACTGGAACAGAAAAAATAATCTAAACAAACAAAACAACAACAGTAACAACAACAACAAAATAAAAAATACCATCCCCCCCAAAACCCCAAACTATAAAACTTCTGCTATTTTAAAGAGAACGACATGACTCTTTTCAAACTGTGGAGCTGAACAATTTCTCCTATTATTTAAATAAAACCAAAACAGACATTTAACCTCCAAAACAACAACCAAAAACCCCAAAGCCTTTAACCTTCCCCTGCCTTGGCAGGCTGCTTGCACGACTCTGCGGGATTCTCTAGTGAACCATGAATTTGGTTTCATGTCTTTCAACACGAGAAATGTGAAAGGAGTCATTTTCAGCATAAAATGGGGCTAAATGAAAGGAGAGGGGTCATCTAAAAGCGGAGGCAGTTTCACAAGTCTCAGAGTAGAAGACAGTCAAATTTACTTGCTTTCTGCATTAAAGTTAGCCCCAGGGATGGTTAATAAAAATGGACAACACCTACATTAGGCAGAAATACAGTTAAAACAACTTGTTTCTTAATTTTTTGTATTTGGTTTAGAGTACACAAGCTTCTTGTATATAAAATAATGCAATAATAAAAGCCTAATCAGATCCTAGGATCTTAAACATTGTAACAAGCTATCCCATTACCTGTTGCTTGCAGCATTGATTCATCCACAGCAATTTTCATCCTATCTGCCAAAAAATAAAATCAATCCCCCATCAATCCATCCTCCAAATGCTTAGATCATTATCAATCCATTTGTGAACCTGTACCTATTTAAAGTTTTTGCTGGAACTATATCCAATGACAGTTGAAACAACTAAAAAATCCTTTCAACTGTAAGGCTTTCCTCCAAAACTCTTTTACCTCATTTGTACTTGGACTTTATAAACAATTTCCACTATTTTTTTTCAGTGATTTTCTATTCAAGTAAATTTAATTCATTCTCCAAACAAAACTATAGTCTTTTTCAATAACAGTGTCAAGGGAGGGAAAGAGTTACTATAAGTTGACTATAATTATGAGTTAGGAGAGAGATTATGAGATGCTGTGGGGAAAAAGAATTATGAGAAGAGAGATGATGTGGGCAGGAGAAAATAGAAATAGAGAAGGTCTGGCACACAGAAAGGGGATGGGCAGTGATGTCCGAGGCCATTTCTGCATGGGCACATGGTGTGCGTCTTTGGAAAAGGCCAGTAAACTGAGTGTGTTCTATCATGAGCCTGGGGTTCTAATGTGGGTACTCATTTTGACCTTTCATTTTGGCAGAGATGCCAATGCTATGTTCTCCAGAGCCAACAATGCCAATTGTGTAGGCACTGTTCTTTACAGCCATGAAGAGCCTTACCAGTCACCCAAAGGCCTGGGGCCAATCCTCACTCTTATCTCCCCCCGCCCCCCACAGCCTTGAGTCACCAAGCTCTGTTCGTTTTACCTCCTAAAAGCTTCTGATACCCCACCTCTCTCTCATCATCTCCATCTTTTGACCTGGACTACTATACTATAATGGCCTCTAACTAGATATGCAAAATTTGTGTCCTCCGCCAATCATTTTCTCCAGCCTCCCATTCCCCAAACTGCAACCATCCTGGCTTTTTGCTTCCTAAAATGCATCCTTCTACCACAAAGGCCCAGAAAGCTATATAAGTGATTGTTCTGCTTGCAATATTCATTCCAGCCACACTCCCACCCCATGCACCTTTTTAGATCTTTCTGGTCTTAACTTGAGGTAGGGTTCCCTGGCATGTGCTCCCTCCATAATACAGAGATGTACTTTGTAATGAACCATTCAGGGCTCTACTCTCTGTCAGTCTGTATGTGTTCTAAGGTCAAAGATTGTGTTTGTCCATGAATGTCCTCATTTGTAATATGGGATAAAACAAGAACTTATGGGGTAAGGATTAGATTAGTAAATTCAGGTAGAGAACATTGAATAGTACCTTATATAAGGGCTATTTAAGCTTTAGCTATAATAATAATAATAATAATAATAAAATAATTAGTAGTAGTAGTAGCAGTAGTACAGTACCTAGAAGAAAGTGTGTACTCAATAAACAGATGTTGAATGAATAAACTGATGAATAAACAGATTCACCAGTCCAGAGGGGCTCTTACATTTCCAACCAGATGTTACCCATAACAGACTATAGGAATGCCATACAGAACACAATCACAGAAAGGAATAATTGCTTTTTCCTGTCTACAGCCACCATGATAAATGGTAAAAACAGCATGTTTTGTTTCCTATGATTTTGAATTTATCTTATGTTGTTCCTAAGAAATATTCAAAGCAAGATTTGAAATTAAAAGATAAAGGGGGGTCAAATATATGGTAATGTTAGAAAACTAGACTTCAGGTGGGGAGCACGTAAAGTACACAGACATTGACTTATAGTCTTGCATACTTGAAAATTTTAAGAGTTAAAGGGATATAATATCACAAACTATATATCCAAGCTTCTAAATCTCATCTTTAATATTTAAAACATGTCTTTTTAATGAGTACCATTCTTTATTCCGAAGCTAAATCTTTTAGAAAACCATTCATGTCAGGCCACCCATCCTAATCAATGTTTATACATTAAATTTCAATCCATGTTGCCAAAGAGGGAAGCTTTTTAACCTCTTTGTCCTAGTATATTCCACAGTTCAGATTCTTCCATGTCTTCAAGAGAAAGGCATCAGTCACATTACTGTACATCGTGCTCGGCTAGTGTACTAGAGAAAGAAAAGTACACAAACCTGCCTGGGCCTCTGGCCTAGGCCTGTAGTGATACTGACCCACTCGCCTAAAGCTACAAATGGGGAAGGAGCCTTTGAGTGGGTGCATCCCTAAGATTATCTGACAAAGTTTTGCTTGTTTATTGCCCTTTAGAGCAGGCTGGGATAATATTTTTAAGTTATTTAGCTGCCCATAGCTTATTCAAATTCAGAAATAAGCACTGCATCATCACATCAGCGGTGCAACATTTGTCCTTATTCATTCCCTCCTACATCAGAGGAAAGTCTGTTCCTTTCTCAGAAATTAACTTTTCTACTGTTGCCCTGGATCCATCTATCTCTGCCTCTGAACATTGTGGCAATTCAGACATTTTTTCAGTTTAGCCTTCAATTTTGAAAACTGATATTTAATTTATTTGATACTTATAATAAAACATTCTAAAACTGAATGGATAGAGCCTTTATTCTTACACATTTAAAACTAAAAATGCTATACTAAATTCCATTATGGAGAACGAGGAATACTGGAATTATTTTTTGAGGACAGGGTCTTTTGTAGCTGCTCCCACAACTACAAGGACTCAGGAAATATTAGTAATAATAAAAATGATAATTATAACTTTATATTTTTTACTTTTTATTTGATATATAATTTACGATAATCTATGTTTTCTAGTTAAGACTGTATAATCTATACTTATAAATAAGTATCACTGACCTGTTTTTCTCTGGAGCAACCTGGATCGGGGCCCCAAAATGGTGGGATTCTGGACCTGTGTGGAAGCCGAGGATGGCAATAGCCTTGGACCTTCCGTGTTCCCAGGAGGGAAGGGTGATCTCTGTGTGTGTCTGCACTCATTTCTATCCATGCTAGATAACTGGAGGGCATCCTGAGCTTTCTTCTTTTCCTTCTTTAACATATTGACCAGAACATCTGAGACTTGACTTAAGGATTTCATGACTCATGCTAAATTATAATGATCAAAACACAAGTGTTTCAAATGAGATTAATATTCCCAATAATATTGACTACTTGTCACATGCTAAAAATTGACTAAAGGGAGTCTTCCATTTCCTGGAGTCATGGACAGTGTAGGAGTACACTGGCCTTTCAACATGGTGCCATTCTAAGAAGAGGGAGCAAACATAAAGATCTTTAAAATGCTCTGAATTTAAACCAACTAAGCCTTAAAATTTTTATGAAAGGTTTATAAAAATAAAATGAACACTGAATATAGTAGGCAATGGAGCAGTGATTATATATCAGTGAGAAAATAAGAGTTTAAACCAGGAAGCTCAGGGGTGGAGACAGAGAGGCAGAACCTGCCCAGCTGGAAGATGGGCCAAGTCAATCCAGGTGGCAAGAGAACCCATCTTACTTAGAACATCTTCCAAAGGCCTTAAAGTTACTTTGTTTAATCTAATTTTGGGTCTAAAACTGAATTGAAAAATGGGTAAATTATTTGTATAGATTATCATTTTAAAATGCACCTTTTTAAAAATTGTTCAAATATATTTGTCTCGATTTTCCCACCACCACCTTCCCCTGCCCCATCCACCACCACTTCCCACCCTCAATCCCTCCCCACTCTGGCTTTGTCCGTGGGTCCGTTATACATGTTCCTTGATTTGATGCTTCTCCTTCTTTTCCCTGTTACCCCAGTCTCTCCTCCCCTCTGGTTACAGTCGGTTTGTTTTTTCATTCACTGTTGCTGCCTATATTTTTCTTGCTTGTTTGTTTTGTTGATTAGGTTCCACTTATAGTTGAGATCATATGGTATTTGTCTTTCACTCCTTGGCTTATTTCACTTAGCATAATGCTCTCCAGTTCCATCCATGCTGCTGTGAAGAGTAGTAGCTGTTTCTTTGTTTCTGCTACATAATATTCCATTGTGTAAATAAATGTACCATAGTTTTTTGATCCACTCATTTACTGATGGGCACTTAGGTTGCTTCCAGCACTTGGCTATTGTAAATCGTGCTGCTATGAACATTGGGGTATACAGGTTCTTTTGAATTGGTTTTTTGAGATTCTTAGGGCATAATTCCAGCAGTGGAATTGCTGGGTCAAAAGGCAGTTCCATTTTTAGCTTTTTGAGGAAGTTCCAAACTGTTTTCCACAGTGGCTGCATCAGTCTGCATTCCCACCAACAGTGGACTAGGGTTCCCTTTTCTCCATAACTTCACCAGCACTTGTTATTTGTTGATTTGTTTGTATGGCCATTATGACCTGTGTGAGGTGATAATTTATTGAGGTTTTAATTTGCATTTCTCTGATGGCTAGTGATCCTGGGCATCCTTTCATATGTCTTTGGGCCCTGTGTATGTCCTCCTTGGAGAAGTGTCTGTTCAGGTCCTTTGCCCATTTTTTAATAGGATTGTTTGTCTTCCTGGAGTGGAGTCATGTGAATTCTTTATATATTTTGGACATCAAACCCTTGTCCAAGATATCATTAGCAAATATATTTTCCCATACGGTTGGCTCCCTTTTAATTTTCCTGATGTTTTCTTTAGCTGAACAGAAACCTTATTTGGATGAGGTCCCATTTGTTTATTCTTTCCTTTATGGCCCTTTCTGTAGGGGACATATTGGTGAAAATACCAC
This sequence comes from Pteronotus mesoamericanus, assembly GCF_021234165.1. NCBI lineage: Eukaryota > Metazoa > Chordata > Mammalia > Chiroptera > Mormoopidae > Pteronotus > Pteronotus mesoamericanus. The sequence goes on from NW_026555085.1 coordinate 9,439,844, forward strand.
TGTGTGGAATATCTGAGTTTCCTGCCTATATTCTCCTCTAGGACTTTCATGGTGTTGCAACTTATATTGAAGTCTTTTATCCATCTTGAGTTTATTTTTGTATATGGTGTCAGCCTGTGGTCGAATTTCAATTTTTTGCATGTAGCTGTCCAGCTCTCCTGACACCATTTGTTGAAGAGGCTATTTTATTCTATGTTATGCTTTTGCCCCCTTTGTCGAATATTAATTGACCACAGAGACATGGGTTTTTTTCTGGGTTCTCTATTCTGTTCCATTAATCTATGTGTCTGTTCTTATGTCAGTACCAGACTGTTTTGATTACACTGGCCTTGTAACGTAGTTTGAGGGCAGGTATTGTGATCCCTCCTACTTTGTTTTTCTTTCTCAAAATTGTTGTGAATATTTGGGGTTGCTTAGGTTTCCATATAAATTTTTGAAGTGTTTGTTCTATGTCTGTGAAATATGTCGCTGGTATTTTAATAGGGATTGCATTGAATCTATAAATAGCTTTGGGTAGTATGGACATTTTGATGATGTTAATTCTTCCAATCCATGAACACAGAATATGGTTCCATTTATTTGTGTCTTCCTTAATTTCTTTCTTCAGTGTTATATAGCTTTCTGCATACAGACCTTTATCTCCTTGGTTAAGTTTATTTCTAGGTACTTTATTTTTCTTGTTGCTATAACAAAGGGGATTTTTTTCCTGGTTTCTGATTCTGATATTTCATTGTTGGTGCAAAAAAATGCCTTCAATTTCTGAATACTGACTTTTTATCCTGCTGTTCTGCAAAATTCACTTTTTAGTTCGAATAGTTTTTTGGGAGAGTCTATAGGGTTTTCTATGTACACTATCATGTCATCTGCAAACAATGACAGTTTATTCCTCCTTTCCTATTTGGATGACTTTAATTTCTTTTTCTTGTCTGATCGCTGTGGCTAGGACTTCCGATACTATGTTGAATAGAAGTGGTGAAAGCGGACAACCTTGTCTTTTTCCCAATCTTAGTGGGAAAGCTTTTAGTTTATGCCCATTGAGTATAAGGTTGGCTGTAAGTTCCTCATATATGGCCTTTATTATGTTGAGGTATGCCTCCATTACTCCACTTTGCTAAGTGCTATTATAAATGGATGCTGTATGTTATTAAATGTTTTTTCTGCATCTATTTATATGATTATGTGATTTTGTCTTTCCTCTTGTTTATGTGATGTATAATGTTTATTGATTTGCAAATATCGAACCATCCCTGCATTCCTGGGATGAATCCCACTTGATTACGATGGATAATCTTTGTAATGTATTGCTGGATGTGGTTTGCCAATATATTGTTGAGGATTTAAGTGTCTATGTTCATCAGTGGTATTGGCCTGTAGTTTTCTGTCTTTGTTGTGTCTTTATCTGGTTTTGGGATTAGGATGACGCTGGCCTCATAAAAAGTGTTAGGAAGGCTTCCTTTTTCTTGGATTTTTTGGAATAGTCTGAGAAGGACAGGGGTTAGCTCTTCCTTAAATGTTTTGTAAAATTCTCCTCTGAAACCCTTGCGTCCAGGGTTTTTGTGTGCCAGGAGTTTTTCGCTTACTGCTTCAATTTCACCAGCTGTTATTGGTCTGTTCAGGCTTTCTCCTTCTTTTTCGTCAGTGGTGGAACGTTATATTTTTCTAGATATTTGTCCATTTCTTCAAGGTTTTCAAATTTCTTGGCATACAGTTGTTCATAGTAGTTTCTTACAATCCTTTGTATTCCTGTGGTATCAGTTGTAATTTCTCCTTTTTCATTTCTGATATTATTTATTTGGGTCCTCTCCTTTTTTTTCTTGATGAATCGGCTTAAAGGCTTGTCGATTTTGCATATCTTTTCAAAGAAACTGCTCTGGATTTTGTTGATCCTTTGAATTGTTCTTTTAGTTTCTATGTCATTCAATTCTGCTCTGATTTTATTTCCTTTCTTCTACTCACTCTGGGCTTTGTTTTTTGTTGTTTTTGAAGATGTGGGTTAGGTTGTTTATTTGAAATGTTTCTACCTTTTTTAGGTAGGCCTGTATTGCTATGAACTTCCCTCCCAGGACTGCCTTCGCTGTGTCCCATAGGTTATATTTGATGGTTGTGCGTTCATTTTCATTTTCATTTGTTTCCAGAAACTTTTTTATTTCTTCTTTGATCTCATTATTGACCCACTCACTGTTTAATAGCACACTATTCAGCCTCCATTAGTTGGAATGTTTTTGAGGTTTTCCCTTGGGGTTGATTTCTAGTTTCAAGCCCTTGTGGTCCGAAAAAATGATTGTTATGATTTCAATTTTTCTTGAATTTGTTGAGGCTTGTTTTGTGTCATATCGTGTGGTCTATTTTTGTAAATATTCCATGTACATTTGAAAAGAATGAGAATTTACTTTGGGGTGAGAGGTTCTCTCTTTCTCTTTCTCTCTCTCTCTCTATATATATTTATATATATTTATATATTTATGTATATGTATATGTATATTTATATATGTATATCAATATATATATATATAATCAGTTAAGTTCATTTGATCTAATGCATCATTCAGTTCCACAATATCCTTGCTGATGTTTTGTTTGGAAGATCTATCCATTGTTGATGATGGGGTGTTAAGATCCCCTGCTATTAGTGTGTTGCTGACTACATCTTTCTTGAAGTCCTCCAAGATTTTCCGTATATATTTGGGTGTTTCTATGTTGGGTGCATATGGGTTTACAACGTTTATGTCTTCTTGATCGATTCTTCGTTGAGTATCATGAAGTGTCCTTCTGGGTCTCTTCTTATGGCCTTTTTTTTGGAAATCTACTTTGTCTAAGATAAGTATTGCTACCCTAGCATTCTGTTTTTTGTTTTTCCTGTCTCTTTGCTTGAAATATTTTTTCCATCCATTTACTTTCATTTTGTGTAGGTCCTTCGTTCTGAGGTGGTTTCTTGTAGGCAGCGTATATGTGGGTCATGTTTTCTTATCCATTTAGCAACGCTATGTCTTTTGATTGGAGCATTTAATCCATTTCGTTTAAAGTTTTTATTGATAGGTACTTACTCATTTTTTTCCCTTTGTACCTCTATTCTTCTCTCTCTCACTCTTTTTCTTCATTTTCTTAATGCAGTCCCTTTAACATACCTTGCAATGCTGGTTTGGTGGAGGTGTATTCTTTTAGCCTTCTTTTGTCTGAGAAGCTCCTTTTTTCACCTTCCATTTTAATTGAGAGCCTTGTTGAGTAGAGTAGTCTTGGTTGCAGACCTTTGCTTTTCAATACTTGGAATATTTCTTGCCATTCCCTTCTGGCTTGCAGTGTTTCTGTTGAGAAGTCAGCTGCTAGCCACATTTGGGCTCCCTTGTATGTTACTACCTCTTTCTCCTTTGCTGCCTTTAGGATTCTCTTTTGTCTTTGATATTTGCCATTTTAATAATGATGTGTCTTGGAGTGGGCCTCACTGGGTTCTGCTGGAATGGGACCCTCTGTGCTTCCTGGACTTGGGTGACTTTTTCTCTCCTCCAATTAGGGAAGTTTTCCATCATGACTTTTTCAAACAGGTTCTCTATCCCTTCCTCCTCTTCTTCTCTTTCTGGTATCTCTATTTTAAGGATATGATTACATTTCAGGTTGTCCTGCCTTTCCCTAAATGCCTCTTCATTCTTTTTGAATCTTTTTTCATTTTCTTGCTCTTTCTGGGAACTTTTTTCTACCTTGTCATCCAGGTCGCTGATTCATTCCTCTGACTCATCTAGCCTGCTTTTGATTCCTTCTATTGTGTTCTTTCATTCAGAATTGTATTCTTCATTTCCTCTTCCCTCTTACTGATAGTTTGTATGTCCTTTTTTTATGTCGATATAGTTTGCAGTAAGTTCCTCATAGTTTCCCTGTATTTTTTAGTAATTCTCCCTGAGCTCACTGAGTTTCCTTAGAACCATTGTCTTGAACTCAGTATCTGATAGTTTATTTGCCTCTGTTTCATTTAGTTCTCTTTGTGGGGATTCCTCCTTTCCCTTTGACTGGAGGGTGTTTCTTTGTCTTCCCATTATTTGTGAGACTCTTCTTTTTTGCTTCTGCTTCTTAAATTGATCTGTCTTGATTTTCTGACTTTGCAGTGTGAACTTCTATGGTAGGAGACTGCTGTTTTTTCTTTCTGGATCTGCCTCTGATGATTTCAGATAAAGCAGGTGTCCCACTGCGGAAAGACAAGTCATACACACTGACTGGACATGCACACACACAAACCTTTGAGAATGAAGTGCGAGATAGCTTATTTTTAAAAGGTCAAGACCAATTGAATGGGCACTGTACATCAGGTACTACCCTTTCTAAGAGTGACACATATGCTGAGATCTGAATGATCAGGCAGAGGAAAAGTACCAAAGCAGAGGAAATCGGTAGGATCCTAAGAAGTTGGCTCGGCAGTAGTTTCTGAGCAGAGGCCATTTTACCACACCAGGGGCATTTGGCCAGGTCTGGAGACATTTTTGGTTGTAATACTGGAGTGGGTGGTAGGTGCTGTTACAGAAATATAGTGGGTAGAGGCCAGTGATGCTGTTAAACATCCTACAATGCATAGGAAAGCTCCAACAACAAAGAATTTTACAGCCCCAAATGTCAACAGTGCTGAACCTGAAAAACCCTGTGTAAGAACAACAAAACAGTCACAGTGACTGAAGTCTATGGGACAGGATGTAAGAAATGAAATCAGAGTGATAGGCAGGCAGGGGCATGATTATGAAAGGCTTCATAATTTGGAGTAAGGAGTCTGAATTGCATTCTCAGTTTAATGGGAAGCCCCTGGAACGTTTTAATTATACAAACTATGTGTTCTGATTCACATTTTTATAAAGATTACAATACAAATTTATCTTCTTTGCTGCCCTCCTTTTTTCTCATCTTTCCTTGTATTCTTCCCTTTCCCACTCTGTTTAACTTGGGTCTTCCTTTGTGTCAAGTGCTGAATGGGGTACTATATGACACTCTGTTATATGTTTTCTGAAGGGGGTGTCTGAACTGCATTCAAACTGATAATGTCACTGAAATGACATCATTTGCACTCTCTCTCTCCAAGACAAACATTCAATGTTGTCCACTTTAATTTTGGTTACATTACAGTCTTTTGTGGAACTCAAGTATTATCACTTTCTTGTCCCCTGCTAAATCATATCTTCCTTATTCCACATGTCACAGTCTTGACCTTCTTAGTTCTACAAAAAAATGTGAAAATATCCTCCAACCCAACTGTGAAAAACTATGCAATTTCAGGATCCTTTCTTGGTCATTAGCCCTTGATAAGTGTAAACTTTGTGATGAGTAAATTGTAGCTGCTGCTTTTCCTTCTACTGACTTACCTATTGTCTATAGTCATATATTGCATTCTGTAGTACTGCAAAGTACTCACATACTTCCAGGGGACAATCTCAGTGGCTTTGCTCAGCACTATGGGGTTGGCAGGGCAGGTCTGTGTACCTCCTCCTGAACAGGAAGAAACCACTTCATTGAATAGCTGTGGAGCCAATGCCCCGAGAGCTAGGATGTCAATCTGGGTGCAAACTTTAAGTGCAGTGTTCTTGTCCCCATGCCTTCCACACACCATCATTTTGAATATGAGTCTTAGAAGGAGGGAGCCCTACTCAAGTTATTCAGTCAGGAAAGAATCTAGTGCAGCCTCCCATAAACAGCGGTACCTGAATTTGCCAGTGAGGCAGGATGTATGTTTCTCCCTCCATGCCATACCTCATTTCATCCTTCCTATGCACAGATCATAAGCCCAGCAGGTGATTAAGAAGTTGGTAGGAGTATTTAGGGGAGAGGATCCTCAACTGAGATCAAGCCCAGGAAAAACAGCAGAGCTCAGAGGCTGGGCCAGGACTGAGGTCTAGGCTGGGACCATTCTGGGGATGGACGGGGAAGGGAAGAGGAAAAGGAATGCAAGGTTACAACACCTGTGGCAACTCCCCTAGACAAAGCTTGTGTGGGCATGCCCTTCACAGTTGAACCTACTGTTACTGGCTGGATGACAAAGCAGCTAAAACTCATTTGAATTAGATGTACAAGGTCTGCTAGTACTCAACTAAAATTAGAGACTGAAGTTAATCAGGCAGCGTGCCTAGCTCCTATTTGTTTTGGGTTTTTTGGTTGTTTTTTTTTTTACCTCTTTGTTACTGGATTCCTTTCATGTAGGTTATTTTTAAGCATTTTGCACAAAGGCTGAAGCTAAAATGCCTTTTAGTAATTTTTTTAAATGAGCCAAAATATCTATTCCTAAGGAACAGATCAAAATAATTTCTTGTATATGTTTAAATCGGCAAATGTAATGAAAATGTCAAATCTTTCATAAGAAGCTTGAAATATAAAATAAGAAACAATACTGAAGACGTGTGGGGGGAGTCCAAAGGTCTAACTCAACCAACAGGGCTCTTTAGAATTAACCACCTAGCCCGTCACTGCAGGCAACTCCCATGGGCAGCTACCACGTTCAGCACCCAAAATACACTACCTCCTAGAGCCTGTAAGAGTTCTATCACGGGAGCTCATCCATACTCACTTCCAAATTTGGGAACATTTGTAAGTGGAACCCAAAGCAGTAGATCTGACTTTTAAATAAAAAGTTACATTTAAATCAATCTCTGCACTTTATAAGTTAAATACCATTTGTCATTTTTCAGCCATCATTTGAGTTTCACCCACACACAGCCACAAATTCTGGGCCATGGTGAGGCTGCGGTTAGCCTGGTGTCCGGTCAGCTAGCTAAAGATAACCAGTTAACTTACTGCCTCAGGACTAAAACAGAAAGAGTACTGCAGAGAAGTCAAAGAACATTTAAAAAAAATTAATGTTGAAAGATGGTTTAAAAAAGCCCATACTTTTCAATAAACTGAGATTTTTAGCCTATTTCTTTCTCTCTATATACGTGTATATATATGTATATATATCTGAAACATTATAGTAACTATATCTGGCTAAAAACAAAGTAAAAATTTTTCTTTTTTAGCAACTCCATTTTTCACTAGTTGCTGCATTTTATTTGCTGAAGGGACATTTTACTTCTCAACAGAAAGAAGCGATGTTAATTGGAAGCAGGGTGGGGAGCATGGGGACATGACCAGGGGAAGACATCGAAATGCTCCCATTCCCCAGTAGAGGGAGACTTTTTTATTGCTTCAGAAAGGATACTGATCTCATTATCTCTCTGCTGTAGAACGTCTCGTAGCTTTTTATATTCTTCCTCTTTTAATGGTTCTTGGTAGTCCTGATCTCTGATTTCAGAGGACACTGTGCTCTTCCCATAAATCTTCTTGTCATTCAGTAGTTTCTGGAAGATGAAATAAGAGCTAGTGTCCATACCTGTATTCCAGTTTGTTTCTTCAACTCTTTCCATCTTTAACAGTGGCTTGCACACATCAGAGGTACATGTTCTTTCCTGCCTCCCTTGTCTGTGCAACACAGGTGTCTTTGTTTAGCATGTCTTTCTCTCTACTGCCCTCTCTCCATCCTCTGTCCTCATTCTCCTCTCCACTATCTGACCTCTTCTTCCCTAAACTGGGAAATTCCTGCCCAAACATTATCTCCTCTTGAACTTCTTTTCCCTTCTCCATAACCCCAAACCACTTTTAAAAATAACATTTACCACGTATTGTAAATATTCCTTATATGTTCTCCATGACTTACTTATCAGCTGTGCCTTCCTTAAGCCTGGCTCATAGCAGACTCACAACACACATGCAGTATCTTAAAGAAGTATGCCAAATTATAAGTGAGGTAGAAGTAAAGGTTAATGATAGTCTCACTATATCATCACCAAAGGTAAAACCTAACGCAGAGAAAACCCAAGGATTTACATGGAATAAATCAAAACTACTAAAAAAAAATGAAAGATACAATTCTCTTGATTTAGTTTGAACTTAAATGGTTTTTGAACATGGACCTATTCTGTGTAGAAGGTAGAGATTCCTAGCAAAAGAATTAGAAGTCTATGGTCTGAGCTTATTCATTGGCAAGTAACAGACAAACACTGAAGAAATTCAATGACAATCACAGCCTTGGTTTGAAGATTATCCTGTTCTGGCTATGTGAACATGGGTCCTAACTTTTTAAGAGGTGGTCAACTAGGTAAGCTTTATGGCAGTTTGAACATAGCAGATGATGGCTTTTACTAGAGGAAATGCTCATATTTACCTTTAAATGATTAAAACAGTGATGAATTTTACGCATATCAGCGCCAATCTCTAGTCTGCTCTCTGGATCCTGGTCTTCCAAAAAGGATGTTATTAGTTTTTCCAGCCTAAAAATACATAATGTATGAGAAGCAACTATGAACTAGGAACTTAAATTCTAATAGCATTATTTGCTTGGTTAACATTTGAAGTACAGAATATTCATGTAAATATATATTTATGAAAATATAGTTATCTGAATGATTTGACTACAAATATTAAGGGGGAAAGAAAGAGCAAATCTGAAATTATGCTATTAATTTCCAATAAATTTCCTATGCAGCTTTCAATGCAAGAATTATTTGATTTCTACAAAACATACATTCTAGCCAAGCTGAATTTCTATGCCCCTGTGCCTACCTACAACATTTTTAGAGAAAGTAATGAAAAAGTTTATTAGTTTCATTAAAAATTCATGCTACTTAGCATCAGCAATAACCTCAATGATGCTGCACAACACATTTCATCATTTCTGGTTGACTTATATTCTTCACAGTGGCTATTCTAAATCTTCCCACAGTTGCCAAGCTTACCCACTACCCTTTCACTCTTTGTCAACAGTGTAGCTTCTCACTAGACTGAGAATGCCAAAGCTCTCAGAAGTGCGCTCCTTTGGTTTCCTTTCCTTTCATCTCAGAGTGATTCTGCCTCGCCACTCTGGGCTCTTCCTTCTGCTCCATATTTTGGATAATATCCATGCTCCTTCTCATGATCAACATCTCCCTTTGGGCTCTCTTCATGCTTCTGCCAGGGTTACCTGATTAATTCCCTCCTTATCACCTCTCCATACTGAATCTTTCCCCTCTGCTTATAATGATTTTCATGTTTTTCCTATTCTAAAATAGAACAAAATAGAACACAAAACACCTCCCTTTGGAGGGACTATCCAACCACTCTATTCTGAAGTCCTATTTTAGTTTTTAGCTTTATGTGTTCTTCCTACAGTCTACATTGTGTTATATAGTCTGTGTGCCACCTTGGCTCCCCCATTAGTTTATAAGCATCATGAGGCAATTCTGGCTCTTACTCATTTTGTGTTCTCTCTTCCTCACCCAGTATGTAGAGCAGTGCATGCATTAGATTCTCAATACAAGTTATTAATTAGTTAATGGATTCATTAACCATTAATGGAAACAATTCCATGGAAACCATTCTCCTCTCTGTTGAGATGGAACTCTTCATAAGGAAGGTGTAAAGATAACCATCAGTAGCTAAGATACTAAGTATCATAATAGGACAGCAGCATATCTTTCTCACATTATTATGAAAATATATGCATACTTTCAGCATCTTTTTTTAACTGTATATGTGTCCCTTCCACTGTTACTATCAGCCCATTCAAACATAATGATTTCTATCATATAGCAGGTTTGGATTTTGCTTTTTTCTCTTCCTATAGTCTGTGACATGTAATAGTTTATATTTACAAATGTGAGACAATTTATGTTGTTATTTTAAGTAGTTTTTTTCAGGTCGAAGAGTACTTGTCATCTGTGCGGTTTGCTGATTGACAGCACATTTCTTTGTAGAACAGAACTTCAAACCACTGCACAATAGAGATTCATTTCTGATACAAAGATTTTTATATAAAATATTATAAAATAAATTTGTGAAAAATACAAATACAGATGTGAAAACATTAAAAAGTTAACAGATTCCTCCCTTTCCCCTCCCTCACCACGTCTCCCATCTCCTTTTTTAAAAAAGACTTTATTTATTTATTTTGAGAGAGAGGAGAAGGAAGGGAGAAAGAGAGGGTGAGAAACATTGATAAGAGAGATGTTGATTAGTTGCCGCTCGCATGCTCCCAACTGGGGACTTGGCCTGCAACCCAGGCATGTGCTCCAACTGGGACCTGAACTGGCGACCTTTTGGTTTACAGGCTGGTGCTTAATCTACTGAGCCATACCAGCCAGGGCATCCCATCTTCTTTATTCACTCTCAATATCTTGGGGAATCCACTGTTAAAAGCTGAAATAAGTTCTTTTAGCTCTTAATGAAGCAGATACCTATATCCATGTTTGTAGATTTTATTTGTTTTTACAAAAATTAAGTCATACTATGAGTAGTGTTCTGCATCATTATTTTCCTAAACAATTTATAGCAAATACTCCATGTCAGTACATATATAGTGGAGCTATTTCATTTTTTATGACTACATAATATTCCACAGTGTGGGTCTATTGATCCTCTCCTGATGGACGTGGAGGTGACACATTTGTAGTTGCTACTTTCCTCTGTAAGCCATGAGGAAACCTGGATCTACAATTCTCCCTTAATAAGGCTTCCAAAACAGTATGTTTATCTACTAGTATTTTTTTCTGAACACTTGGAAGCCATTCTAGAACTTTGAAAATCACCATTAGTTCTAGGATATACCTATTTTCTGGAGTAAAAGTATATTGTGGTTTCTAGTGTTCATAAAGTTTCCCACAGACAATTTTAGGTTAGAAGCAACTGTTGATCAATTCTTTCTTCTTGCTTTTTCTTTAGGAAATAAGTTCTTCTGTATAGTTTGATCATAAAGTAGATATTCTAGGAAACATTCCATGAAAGAGGGCTTAAGTGGAATCCTAGTTCACAAGAAAGCATTCTAAGACACAAGCCTGCTGACTAGCTGATCACTCAGCATTCTTGGGCTTTGGCTATTCTGTCAAGGCTCATGTCTCCCAAAATGATAATACAGGATATAAGGGCGACCAGAAGAAAAACATCTTCCTAAATGAAAGAACTGGATTGCTTTACCCTTTCTGGGACTTGACTAGTCTGTTGGTCTGCTACAAAACCAAGAAGAAAAATCAGGCCTTTGACAAGAAATGTTTTTTTCAGTGCTTAAGGCTACAGGCCCCTTTAGACAACAAAAATGCCTGGTCTTTCCTTTGTACATTTGATGTATTGTTGAATTTATTTTCTTACTGACCAAGGACTTGGTCTAATAATTAAAGTGTAAAAAAAAATACATAATTCAGATATTTTCAATATACTTCTCTGGTAGTTAAGAGTGAACAACTGACCCCAAATTTCCTGCATTTTCCTATCTCCAAAAATAGCTCCCAAGCTCATACCCAGTCACTGCTCCCACCAAGGGGGCTCTGGCTGCCAGAACCCTGAGGGGTGGAGAAGAATTTTTTGCAGAACAGGCTTTCTAAGGAGGTCAAGTGAGTACAATAAAATCTGTTCTTTAGGAAAATCCCAAGTAAACAAAAAACTTGATTTTTTCTCTATTTTCACTCTGGAAAAAGAAGGAAGAGAAGGACCCTCAGAGAGGAGTAAAAATAAATGTATACCATCTTGTTCTAGTTCATATGGGCAGAAAAGATCACAGATAATCCACACATGACTGAACAGATGACTGAACGGATGTTGGGTGACTGGGGGCTGTTTCATGACTACATGCATCTCCACCACACTGACTGCATGTAGCCTGGCTCAGCTACTCTATTGTATTATAGATTTGGTACCTGCTTACATCTTAAGAATTGGCCATATTTCCTTATATGTGTTTTACCCCCTGGAGACTCCTGTATTTCTCTTTCTGCTCTCAGTATTTCTTTGCCCAAAAGTGAAGTTTTGTTCGCAGCCATATTTTTGTGGCATTTACATTTAATACTGTGAATAAAAAGGAAAAGCAAGTTAATAATCACTAATAATAGCTAATATTATTTGAGCAAGCACTAAATACTAGATTCTGTTCTGTGCCTTTGAATACATCATTTCTTTTATCCTCACAAGTAGATGAGATAATTACTATTATTATCCTCATATAATGGGTCAAGAAACGGAAGTACACAGGGGTTAAATAGCTCACTGAAAGTCATCGTATAGCTAGCAAACGGCGGAGCTGGATTCAAACTCAGGTAGGCTGGCTTTCAAACCCAAGTTTTTAAGAACTATATTTATCACACTATATAGCAAGTTACTAAATTTGTTTAGATATCATGTTGGGCAATGTGTTTATAAAAGTGAACACCATACCTACTAAAATTCTTTGAGGAGGTAAATAGGTGACTAGAAAAGCAGGAAATAACTAAGTAGCAATTGCTTGGATCTTAACAAGGCCACTGACCACCATGATTTATAATAGTAAAAGATGTTAGAAGAGAATCAGAATGTCCCATATTAGAAAATTAATTAATTATAGCATAGTTATGTACTGAGTTAAGTAACTATTTAAAATGGTGGTGAAGAGAGAGGTATATGTGTATTCATTGACATTAAAAATACTTACACTATTATGATATGTTGACAATGAATCCTTTAACAGGGATTCTGCAAGTACCCTGTAACATTCAAAATGACAGAAGGGAAGAAATTAAAAAAAAAAGGAAGGAGAGAAGGAAGGAATGAAGGAAGAAAGGAAGGGAGAGGAGGAGGGAGGGAAGGAGGGAGGCAGGGAAGAAGGGGAGGAAGCATAGCAATCCTGAGACTTTTGCCCAGTTGCCCTTGGTTCAAGAATATTTATTATCTCTCTGTGAAAAGAGACACTGGTGATCCAAACTGAACTTGTTCTTTTGTAATATTTTTATGATTATGTTACATTTAACCATTTATTAAATTAAGTTCACTGTTTATACATTGAGTGTGATTATGTTTTCATTATTCTGAAATAATCCTTGATTCTAAAAATATTTTAAAAACATGTTCCTGTTAGCATTAGGTTCTAAAAATGGGCTAGAAGCCATATCTCTCTGGTACTGATTGTGGGTAAAGTAAGAGAACAGGGAATGGGACATCAGTATGAAATAGCATATCTGAACTGGGGCATGGAAGCCTTGGCTGCTTCCCAACCACTGGGGTAACTATGGGGGTGTGCCCCAGGGAGTGGGGGTGGAGTATGCCCTTGCAATTGGGGGACAGAGTAACAGAAATGCCCCACAGTACAAGATTACTCCAGGGAATTTGCTAAAAACAGACTGGTCAGTGAAAAGTAATGGGACTTTGTCCCCTGATCTGGAGCTGGAAAGTAAGTTGAATAAAAAAAAAAATAGCTCAGTTGGTGGGGCAGGGCTGTTCTGTGGTAGAGTCATGGAAGTGCCTGTTATCTCTGAGCTGATGGTCCGTAGTGCATCTGACTTCTCATGGTTCTGGGATGGGAGTAGGCAACTCATTCCAAAGAGCAAGGAAAGAATTCTGATTTAAGAGCCTAACTGCTATCAACTATACCAAGAAGTATTAAAATCTGCCTGACCCCTACCAATCATTTAGCCATGAAAGATGACTCCATCAAGGATGGGTTGTCTCTGACAGAGTTAAACAATGGGGACAATGACAAACTATAATTAGGCATTAACAAGAGCAAATTTCTCAAAAAGAGCTGGATAAAGATATAATAGTGATAAAGATATAACAGAAAGCTTGCTTATTCTTAATGTCCTGGAATACTATAATTAAATAGGAAGAATGAGCAAATAGTTACAAAATTTAAACTGATCAGGGTAGAGAGGAGGTGTGGCTGTTATTAGGTTGAATAATCTCAACTAGTAAGTAATTTACCACCAAATATGGGCCACAAATTTATCATCTGCAAAATGTGCAAAGTAATACCACCTCTAAACTCTTTAGCTCTATGAAATAAGATAACACAAGGAACAAAAGGAGGGTACTTACTACCTGGCCCATTAATGCCTTACTATTCAATGGCATTAATGTGTGAACAGGGGGCCAACCTAATAGGCATCACCTGGGAGCCTCTTGGAAACATAAAATCACAGGCTCAATCTCAGATCTACTAGACCATAATTTAGGCCCCACCCAGACCGGCCGAATCTGCATTTAAACAGCAGCCCTGGGTTTAACAGCTGCATTTAAACAGCAGCAGAACCACTGCTCTTCACAGTGATTCATCTTCGAGAAACATTATAAGGTAGCCTGTTGTTGAATGTTGAGTCAAGAACATATACGCATCTTTTCAGTCCTGGAGTAGACATGCTTGGATGGTCTACTGTGTCTTGGCCACTGTGCTAATGATTTTGCATGTTTTTTTAATTTAAGTGGAAAAAGAATTAAAGAGAACCATCACAGTTATATTTTCAATAACTGCCTTCTCCTAATTATTTAATTATTACTTTATTGAACATCCATTACACATTAGGCCTCTCACATGTACTTTGTTATTCATCTGTACAATAAACCTATAAATTATTTTCTCTCTATAGGTGAGGACAGGAAACCTCAGAGAAGTAATTTGCATATTGTTACAAATTTAGGGAATCAAAAACACTGGGATTTAAAAACAGGTCTTTTGAATCAGGAACCCACACTCTCTCCACACAAAGCCTCTCAATTCCAAAAAATGTCTTTCATTTTGTCATAATCCCTGATACACTAAATTTATATTTTTGGCTCATAACTTTCTTGCACAATATTAAAGAAAACAATTAAAGATGCAAACAATAAGGTCAACAAGATCATCAAATAAATTTCATGTCTGGCATCTCAAAGTAAAGAAACTTAATAGGATACAATAATGGGGGTTCTTGAGACCCAGTAGTGGGAGGGCAAAGGAAGGCCTTATTTTGACTTTGCTAATATGATGGGCTCCTTTAAAACACAGTGTTGCCATAACATGTAATTTACAAAAGGAAAGTTCAGATAAGAACAATAAATTCACAATTTATGATTAACTACAATCCACAGGACACAAAAAACTGAAGGCTGAGATTGTGCCAATAGAACTACAACCAAAGGAAACTATACAAATATTTTTCAGGGTCATTAGTTTCACGTTTATTTTTTGTTAGATTCTGCTGAAAGAATGATTCCCAACTGATGTAAAGGTAGTTACTTCAAGATTTTTTTCTTTTAGAAATCTCTGGTCTGTGACAAGTATTATATACAATGTACACTCCCCTAGCTCTAACCAGGAAGTGAAAGACGTGGCCCCTCATGTGCAAGGAATTGAGTTCAATGTCAGCCACTTTGTTGGAATGAGCTCTTTTTACTATCAGTAGGAGGCCAGAAAGTTACGGTTTTGGTGATGTAGAGGAAATTCCTACAGAGTTTCCCTTCAAGATTTATCTTAGTAATGCATATTTCCTCTACTTCCACAAAAGCACAGTTATGTAGTGCCTCAAATGCAGAGTTGCACAACTGCTTGATATAGTGTTTTGAAACAGCAAATGTGAAAACTTCAAATCCAAGTCTAAATGGGTTTGCCTCTTTAATGGTGAAGATACTGCTTACTTAGAGGGAATGCATATGTGGCCAAGTACTTCAGTTTATGGAAACTTAAAAACTATTTTGAAATAATTTTTAAATAAACTAAAACAACTTTAAAGCTATAAAGACCTTTTTAAAATTGTTTTTCAAATACTGTTGTCTCCATTTTCCTGCCACCATTCCCTGCAACCCCCACCTACCACCCCCAATCCTACCCCCTTTTGGCTTTGTCTATTTTTAAAAGCTCTTTTATAATGTAACAATGGAGACTTTTGAAAAGTTATAAATATTAATCCTGATTTTGTCAATCCAGATAGTCATATATCCAATTTACTTAAAGGCATATACATCTTGATATGATTGAACATTTTAACTTCAGTAGACACAGAAAGTCTCACTGGTTTAGAACAAATGTAAATAAGAGATGAAAATAACATAAATTAATCAATTCATCAATATTAATAATTCCCTCTTTAAATTCTACATGTATCTTTTGAGCTCTTTGTTTGCTATAGGCAAACGTTATGTTATTTGTGCTCATTAACACAATTCCATAGTAAGTAAGAAACTGACTTACAAGGAAGAGATTGGTGGTATGGTAGGATGGGGGTGGGGAAGCTAGTTGGTGAACAGGATAGGTGGTGGCAGAGAAATATAAACGATTCAGAAAGGTAGCTATGACAGTCAATAGAAACAAGACAGAAAATGCTTCCTTTCATTATGACAGAGGTGGAAGGAGTTATGAGAGGAGTTAGACTGTGTTAAAGCTTACAGGAGTGTGCAGTCAAGAGATAGATTCCCAGGGAAAAGAATGGAAGAAAGAATTAGATTATAGAATGTGGAGAAACTACCAGGAGAGCCCCTCTGAGGAGAACATTGAGGATAGTGAGCAGATCAAGGGGAGCAGAAGAAGAAAGGCAAGAAGGGAGGGGGTGGTAAGAGGAGAGAAGAGGAAGGCAGACCACAGGTGGATATAATCAGGGCATACCTATGGAATAAAAATGTATTGGCAAATTTGGAGAAATAGGGCCAGTTAGAAACGGACTGGGCTCTACCACAGCTATATACCCCTATGGTTAAAGTTTCCCAACTATAGACTTTCCTTCATTAATTTGAAGGAGTAGTAAAACCTTTATCCACCTTTTGTGCCCACTCTCTGAATTCTTTTACTGTGATTCTGACTTGTATGAAATTATATTTGTGGGAACATTAAACTTTAGAGGTAAACATTTCTCAGCCGGTTCCATTAGCAAAAATTCTAAAAAACAGCCTTGGTTTATATACAAAAATGTGGAATACACACATACACACACACACATACACACACATATTTAATTAGACAGAAAACTTATAAAAGTTTTAAAAGAGAGTTCAAAAGATTTGTTATATAAAAATACGAAGTAAACCCTTGTGAGTATGTTCCCATTTGATAAATAATTTACTTTATTCTATCTTACAAAAATAGTATATAGGTGTTTGGAACCGTGTATGCGTAATAGTAAACCTAAAGCAAATTTATGTAAATTGAATTATACAATATCATCAAGTTCTGTATTAAGTTGGAGATGTATTCACAAGGTAAAGAAAAAGACTCTAAGATGCAATAAAATCACAATAAAAAATACTGGAACCATAATAAATTAAATGTTTTTTTAAATGACCAGTATATTATTAAAACAATGATGCAGGACCTATATAAAGAAAAATCCAAATCTGGAACAGGAACAAAGAGGAAAAGAACATACTGGGAGGCTTATCAAGCTTCTGAGTGGAAAGATACAGGACTTCCTAAATTCATCAATAAGAGTTAAAATAAATTCAATAAAAGTCCCAATGCATTTTTCCTGAAAAAAATTGCATATATACATATAACTAAAATATTCTGTATATCTTTTGCAAGGTTAATGGCCTCCAAATCCCCCCAAATCTATGCTGGACACCATAGAACATTTGTTTGGAGAAGTAGGTATATATTGATATGAGATGATGTCAAAACTGAGTTAAAAAACAGGTTAAAAAACAGAAAGTAAAGTATGAATTCATTTTGAGTAAAATACATATTATATGTAATCATTGACTACATATTTATATGTAGTCACTGAAAACTTTGAAAGATTACAACCAAATAATTGTTCTCTCAGTACTAGAATTACAAGTTATTTTTCTTTTTCTTTACTCATTATCACTTTTCCACAATGAACATGAATTGTTTGTAAAACAGAAAATTGTAAAAGTCCTACAACTCTCATGTCAACATGTTAAAAATGGATAAAACTCTAAAACTTAATTTATAACAATTCAAGTTACTTTCCTTGAAGATAGAGCTCTGGGAGAAAGATATACCTTATTTGTTATTAGGGCCTTGAAATAGAATTCAGTTAAAAGGCAAAGTCATTGCTCTGTTGCTTCTAGATAGGTTTGATTTGTTGATATGATCTAATTAGTTATTTTACGGTCCTGATTACAGTGGTTAGTGGCTATTGCTGCATTTGTTTATCCATCCTCTGAGCAAGCTATCAGGAACCTGGTGTTAGATGTTGCCATGATTTATTATTTCCATAAGTGCACATTTTCACACTGTGGGGTTTCTTCACATGGCATTAACCATATAAAATTGTAATTAGAACAAACATTTGTTTCAGGAAGTCTTTAAAAATGTCCACCTCCAGGTATATGCAAACTTTTCCTCTGAAACAGTTATTGAGGAAAGTGAGAAATACAAATATTCCTGGTTGTGATGAAGGGTCACATTCCTTCTTTTAAAATAATTCCCTGGAGGTCAAAACCCTCCCAAAGCTAAAAGCATTAATATTGAGAAAGCATTAAATAACTGGAAGAATGAAAGCGTATATTCATGCTTTCATACTCAAGGCTCTAACTGAGAATCAAATGCTTGGACTTCTGATGGAAGCACTGTGGAGGTCAAAAGAATCCACTGTGCCAACCACGACCCAATACTTGGAATTGCCATTCATACCTCATCCTTTTGTTAATCTGCTTTAGATATTCATCCATTTTGCCCATTAGAATGCAAAGCACTTAAATTTTAGGAGAATAAAATAATCATTAAAGCACAGAGACAGACATGATATGGACACAAGCCTTTTAAATCATATTAGATAACTATGTCTTAAGAACTCAAATGCTTCCATAAATTACCCCAGGATAATTAACACAAGCTGTAGACCACGCTTTTAGTTTTAGTCTTAATATCTTCAAAATGTAGTGTTGGGACCAAAAACACTTTGTACTGAAGTGGAGAAACCTCATCTGTAATGAATTATATCTCATGAATGATTTCAGAGATCTGATTTTTATAAAATAAGAGAGCATTAGCCATTAATGGCCCCTGGGATATTTAATCCACAATGTTTAGGTTATTGCTTTACAGCCAGCCATTATTAGAAGCTGGGATAAGCGTGCCTAGGATCCAAGAGATGTGAATTCAGAATGTTAGCAGATAATCTGTCAATTTTTAAAAAACATTGTCCGGTTAACATGGGCCTCCCCTCTTCAGGTGGTGTGAATTAACCTTATGTTATAGGCATTCATGCACGTGTCTCTTTTACAAGATTGAAACTCACTAAAGCCAGAATGTCACTAATTCTTCTTTATAATCCCCACCCTGCCAGCCCAGCAGCAAGCAGCTCATTTTGTTTAATGCCCTGATGTGGGCCGAGGACAGAGGCTTTATGTGCCTCTGAGGAAGGTAGCCTTTTAGGGGCATTTTGCAGAAGTCACTGCCTGTGCATTTTCTCATTCAAGTCAGACCCTCTAAGATTTCCTGCCTTTGAACAGATCTGAGCAGTAGCAAACAGGAATAGAAATAGCTGAAGCAATGAAAATACTACTGCACACATTCTTGAGGTTGTGTAACTGCAGTAGGAAGTCTCTGCACATTAAAAGTTTGATTGGGGGCACTTAGGGACTTGGAAGATAAGTTGTCGTTACAGCAAAAATATAGATCAGCATTCAAACCAGAAAGCATGGCCAGTGTGGGTGCAGAGGGGCAGCTACTGGAATCAGGAGACAAGGCAGAACCAGAATCATGAAGGAAAAAGTACCTAAGTCAGAATTAGAAGAAACCCTAGGGGAGAATCCACAGCTAAATCTAGACCTGCAGAGTAAGTTATTACAAACCTATATATTATTCTCAAGGAATATTTACAAAAGTGAGTTTAAGTCATAGAGTGATTTTTTTATAAAAGAATACTGAGAATGCTAGAACCTAAATATCAAATAGCAACCTTATAGAAACTCTGAGTAAGCTTTGCTTCCTAAACTCTTCGAGGAAGACATACTCAAGAGGTTCAACGCCCAGCTCAGCCAAGAGAAAAGTTCTGCTTAGCACCTGGAGAGGCGCCTGAGGCAGCTATGGGCAGGACAGGGTCACCTGAGAGTCCCCAAAGAATAAGTAATGTCCTGTGATTACGAGGCCAGCATGAGGTGATCCCCAGCCATCTCAGCTTCTAGTTGTGTGACATATGCAATGGAAACCATATAAGAACATGTTTCTGTGAAATCAGTGATACTGACTGAAGCAAACAAAAAATCCCGTACATTTCTGTTCTTCTTCTTTGGCTGATAACAATGAAGAATGAAGGAATGAACTTTGGAAAAGTTAGTTATTTGACTCAAATGATGGCTAATAAGAATAATTAGGATCTGTCCCTGTGTTTCTTAGTAACTACCTCATAGGTTAGTGGCCCCATGATTACTTGAACTATGAGGAATTTCATTATTGGCATCAACTCTTGAGTTTTATCAGCTGTGGTTACTTCTACATAAACTGTCTCATATGAAAACAAGCACTGGTTAATATATTTCGAATACACCAAAAATGAACCAGCAGCAGTGAATAGATGTTTACTTTATGGCCCTGTTCTCTGTGTTATTCAGAAGCCAATCCCTTAGGATGGAAAGGGGAATATATTGCCCCACAAGTCCTTTCCTTGTCTCTTATCAGACATTCCAAAACCGTTTTTATATGGTATTACCAGAGTGAATGAACAGCGGTGAAGAAAACCCAGAGTTCTAGATAGACCTTAGTTTCAGATAATGAACAAGACAGAAAAATCAAGCGAATCTAGAACACTGCTTCCATTTGCCCTGCGAACTCCTTAGAAGCAGGATTCAGGTTTAAGTCATCACTGTGAAGCTCACATCTTTGTGGCTCAAGGGCAGGAAAGGAGTAGCTCTGGAGACAGACAAAACAGAATTCAAATTCTGACTCCGTATCTCATCTTGCTAGCTGAATATTATCTGCCTCATGAAGTTACTGTGGAATTTTTCACCAGACTATGTATATAAAAATGTAATGCAATACCTATTGGTAAGGGCTTAATAAATGGCATTTATTTTTGTGATAACTATTACTACATGAGTAATTTAGTTATAACTTATGGAAAATACAAGTTAACTTACTGTATCTTTAACGTATTTAAAATATTGTTATTTTGTTTGATAAGAAAATTTTGCACTATACATGCAGAAAGTTTAGAACATACAGCATAAAAATGTTACTCCAATCCTGGAAACCCAAGATAATACTGTGGAATTTTTATGTTTATTCTTTCAGGCTTGTTTGTAAGCATATCTACATATATGTGCATATATGCATGCATATAAATGCTTTTTTTGTTGTAAAAGTAACAAAATATATAGTTTGGAAATGTTCCCAGGTCAATATCATATATATAGGTTTTCATTTACAGTGACACTTGCTACATTATATTCCACTGAATGAATATATCACAATCTAATTCTGTTTTATAAGTGGTATGATAAATATCTTCACATGTACATCTTTGTGTCCTTATGGACAGGTTGGTAGAAGTTAAATTTCTGAGCCAAAAAGTATAGCCATTTAAGAAGTCTGTATGCTTTTCAAAGCTGTTCAGCAAGGGGGTACAAAGTAAAAATTATACATGGGATTTGCTCAGATCTCAGGACCATGCTTCCCTGCCTCTTACCCCCAACTGGCCCTGTCTGCTCTACCTGCAGTGTTAGAGCTCACCAGCACGGGCTATCATCATCCTTCTTATTCTTATCAAGCCAATCACAAAAAAAAATCACATCTCATTTTAATTTGCATTTCTTCAATAATGAGCAATTTTCATTTCTTGGTGTCGCTTATTTCCTCCAAACTTATATGTAAAGAGAACAAAAAAGAGGGAGATGTAGGAAGAAGGGGAAACATGCAAATTTCAATTGGGGGTTTCAGATTAACTAGAAAAGTCAATATTTGGCACTGTGCTCTGCCCAGCACCTGCTAGTTGACTGATATGGAAAGCACACTGATAAGGAAAGCAGTTGAAAAGCACTAATATTAGGAGGGGGGCTATGAACAAGGAGAAATGTGATATTTCCCAACAAGCTGAAGAATTTGTATGTGAAGCAAAAGCTACCTTGACATTAATGATGACAAATTTTTGAGACAGTGGCAAAAGTCATCATCGGTATGCTCAGTTAATAATAAACACAGAGAAAACCACTAGGAAAATTGGGCTGCAAGAATGAAGACTACTCTGAGATACAGAGTATAGAATATCCCGTTTTGAGTCATCATGGAGATTCACTCCTTGGAGGTAGGTGACTCATACTAGGATGGGTTGTTTGTAGGCCAGCAGCAGGACAGGGCTGCCTTGGGGATGACCGCCTCTTGCCTGCTGGTATGTAAAGTTGGGCAGAAAAGAAGCACTTCTCCCAGAGAGCCTGTGAATGTCAGAGAGAAGTGCTCCTATGCATGGCAGGCATCCTGAGTAGGAAACAGGTCTACATGAGGCATCTTGAATTTTATTTTGGTGCGCCTTTGTCGGGAGTTGAATATATTCTGTGAACTTGGACTTACATATTATTTAGGGATAATTCTCTATTATGTTGTGCCAAGAAGGATCTGTCAAACTACCATTTTTTGATAGGTGTAAAGTACAAAGAGGTAGAAATTTCCCCAATGTTTAGCTGAATACAATGATAATCATGGTCTCATAGCCTAATGAATGACACAAACTGTCCTTGTTCCATTTTGGGACATTAATTTTATCAGCACTAGGATGTCCTTTAATGGGATTCTTTAAGATAAAGAGTTTTGAATTTTCTCACTAGTTGTCAGTTCTTTACCTAAATATCATGAGGTGGGTATCTATGTAACTTGGTAACTTTTCTGAGAGTTCTTAAATTGGCTTTGATATTCTGTATGGATAATTCTTGGAGCAGGTCACTTTTTTGCATTTTATTTAAAAAGCTTATCTCTACAGACAGATATTTGACTAACTAATCTTCCTTTTAAGTCCTTACCCCTCCTGGTTTTTACTGCCCATTTTTCTTAATCTTTATTTTTTTATTATTATCTTTTTATAAATCATGTTTATTCTATTACAGTTGTCTCAATTTTTCCTCCTTTATCCCCCTCCATCCATCCCACCCCTACCCCCCACTCCCACAGTCAATTCCCACTCTGTTGTCCATGTACACGGGTCATTCATACATGTTCTTTGTCTAGTCCCTTCTCCTTCTTTCCACCATTGTCCTCTTTCCCCATCCCCTCTGGTCACTTTCAGTCAGCTCCATGTTTCCGTGCCTGTGGTTTATTTTATTCATTAATTTATTTTGTTGAATAGGGTCCACTTACAGGTGAGATCATATGGTATTTGTCTTTCATCAACTGGCTTATTTCACTTAGCTTAATATTCTCCACTTCCATCCATGTCACAAAAAGTAGGAGTTCCATCTCTCTCTCTTTCTTTCTTAAATGTAGATTGATTTTATTTATTTATTTTCAAATGTCAAAGTTAATTATAAAATATTTTAAAAAGTTTAAAACCATTATAAAGTCTCAGCAATTAAACCACCATGACACCAGCATAGAAATAATCAAGTAGCTCAATGAAATATAATGAGCATTCTAGAGACAAACATATATATCTGATTAATATATGTATGATTAAGTTGATATTTCAAATCAATTGGTAAAATAAGGCTTATTCAACAAATAAGGTGCATGGACCACTTTAACTTTAAATAAAACAAATCTAGAGCCCTATTTCACACATTATACAAGAAATATTCAGGTGAGTTAAAATTCAGTATGTGAATCTAAGGAGTTTTAGAAGAAAATAGAACTAATATTTTTCATGACCTGAAGTAATATATTCAACCCCAGAAGCTAAAAAGTAAATATTGACAATATGACTATATTAAACATTTAACTATACAGTAATATACATATAAAAAAAGTTAAAGAACAAGGAATAGAATAGAAAAGTACTTGCAACACATCTAAACATGATTAATAGGTTTTTTGTTTCTTGCTTTTTTTTTTTTTAGGGAAAAAAGCTCTACAAACCTTTAATCAATAAATGGATAAAGAATACCAAAAAGTCATTTAAAGCTTTTTTTTTAAATAATGGAAATAGGCAAGAAATATACTAAAACTGGTTTAGTTTCAACATATAGTAAAGGAACAATTAAAATAACATCATTGTCACAATCAGATTAATGAGTATTAAAAATATTGGTAATATCAAGTATTGGCAACTCTGAAAGGAACTGGGTATTCATAGAAACTTTTTCTTCATCTTAAAGTAGTCCCTTTAGCATACTTTGCAGTGCTGGTTTGGTGGAGATGTATTCTTTCAGCCTCCTTTTGTCTGGGAAACTCCGTATTTCGCCTTCCATTTTAATTGAGAGCCTTGCTGGGTAGAGCAGTCTTGGCTGCAGGCCTTTGCTTTTCATTACTTGGGATATTTCTTGCCATTCCCTTCTGGCTTGCAGTGTTTCTGTTGAGAAGTCAGGTGCTAGCTGTATTGGGGCTCCCTTTTATGTTACTACCTCTTTCTTCCTTGCTTGCTTTAGGATTCTCTGTTTGTTTTTGGTATTTGCCATTTTAATGATGATGTATCTTGGAGTGGGCCTCACTGGGTTCTGCTGGAATGGGACCCTCTGTGCTTCCTGGACTTGTGTGACTTTTTCTCTCCTCCAATCAGGGAAGTTTTCCATTATGACTTTTTCAAACAGGTTTCCTATCCCTTCCTTATCCTCTTCTCCTTCTGGTATTCCTATTATATGGATATTATTATGTTTCAGGTTGTTTTGCATTTCCCTAAATGCCTCTTCATTCTTTTTGAATCTTTTTTCATTCTCTTGCTCTTTCTGGGAGCTTTTTGTCTACCTTGTCCTCCAGCTCATTGATTCGGTCCTCAGCTTCATCTAGCCTGCTTTGGATTCCTTCTACTGTGTTCTTCAATTCAGAAATTGTATTCTTCATTTCCTCTTGCCTCTTATTGATGGTTTCTACGTCCCTTTTCATGCTGATGTAGTTTGCAGTAAGTTCCTCATAGTTTCCCTGTAGTTTCTGGTAATTCTCTCTGAGCTCACTGAGTTTCCTTAGAACCATTGTTTTGAACTCAGTATCTGATAGTTTACTTGCCTCTATTTCATTTAGTTGCCTTTGTGGGGATTCCTCCTTTCCTATCGAGTGGAGCATATTTCTTTGTCTTCCCATTATTTGTGAGACTCTTCTCTTTTGGTTCTGCTTCTTAAGTTGATATGTCTTGATTTCCTGTCTTTGTGGTGTGAACTTCTATGGTAGGAGACTGCTGTTTTTACATTTTGGATCTGCCTCTGATGATGTCAGATGTTGACCCCGCCTAACCTTAGGCAGTCTGTTCAAGACTTCCAGGAATCTGCTGTCTGTGGCTGTCTCCTTCAGCTGTTAATCTATCTAACTGTGGTTTTGTTTTGTTTTTTTTCAAAAGCAGGTGTCACTCGTTCTACACAGCTCTTCTGAGCAGGTGCCATCTTCTCTCACAGCATAAGAAGTGCTTAGTAATAGTCAAGGGCTGAGAAGCAAAGCCCGGGGATAGATCTGAATGTCCAGTTTCCAGTGGCAGCAAGGTCAAGGAATGACATAGGAGGAGAAATCTCAACATGTCTTCTCCCAAGCTTTGGGGGATAAAAGCTAAGACAAACTATTCTCTCTGAACTCTCTTTGGCCCACAGATTTGTAAGCAAATGAGAGAAATTAGAAGATAAGCCCAAAGGCTAGGTTCTAATGTCATTCAATAAATTACATCACCCCACCCAAAAAAACCCCAAGTAATCAAACAAAACTCTTCTCAGTAATAACAAAAAATTTTAACTCAATTCATCTTGTCCATTTTTAAGATTTTAGGATGTTCGCTAACAATCTTATGTTTTTGTATTTTTAGTATACTGTTTACAGATGTTGAAATGATAAATTCAGCAAATGGAAAACAGAAGGTTTTGTTGACATGTCCAGCATTTGAAAGAAAAAATGGAGAGTTCAAAATAAAAACAACTTTCAGGAAGTACCTGAAAGAAGTATTATGGTATTAAAATAGAATGTCCACATCAAACTTCTACAGAGAGATGCAGAGAATTCCACCTGGCAGAAATCCTGGAGAATGGGGTAGAAGAGAGAACAAAAGCTTGCAGTCTACCACTTCATGCTGGATATAACATTTGTAAGTCCCTTGAGAAGTCATGTAGGGGATAAAGCCTTCACCAATATCATTCAAGCAAAATGTGTTTGCCTTTTACTTCTGGCATATATCTCATGCACTCGGATATGGACACATATAAATACATATTGTTTTCTTCTTTATGTCTGTGTTTTTTAGAATTTTTACATTAAGTATGTATTACTTATAACTTGGGCCTATTAAATCATGTAAACATACATATACATATTTACAAAGATTTTGTTTAAATTTATAATTTTATTTTAAATAAAAATATAAACTTTATACATCAATTCTCTTTAATGATTGAGGCTGCTACTTTATCTTTAAATTTCCAAATATCTTGGAGGCTTCAGTAAATTTTTCTCACTGAGGGAGTATGTGAAGCTCTGTTATAGTTAAGGAAGTGGACGGTAAGATGCATAGCAAACAACTCTAATTTGGAAGCATTTCATGAACATTCTATTCTGGAAATTTATAGTTTGGGTTTTATTTATCCATTTAAGTATACAGTCTTATATCAACTGTATAAGAAAAACACTACTCCAAAGCAACTGATTAATAGTACACAATCTTATATTCCAAATATACAAAATAATACAAATATTAACTATAAAAATAAAGTTAAAAGTT
The DNA here is from genome assembly GCF_021234165.1 of Pteronotus mesoamericanus. NCBI lineage: Eukaryota > Metazoa > Chordata > Mammalia > Chiroptera > Mormoopidae > Pteronotus > Pteronotus mesoamericanus. The sequence goes on from NW_026555085.1 coordinate 9,466,315, forward strand.
AAAAGTTCAGAGGCAGATCTATTTAGATCTCAGAACTAACTATGTGTGTTGTGAAATAATTTGCTATATGCCAGGAGGGAACATTTGTTTTTAATTCAGCTATGAAATTTAGTGTAAAAATAGAGTTAGCAAAGAAGGGCATTTTTCTGCTGTTCATTAATCAAGTGAAACAGTTTTATTTTGCCACTTGGAGATGTAAAATCAGCAAGTGACATTAATTCATTTATAAATAACTTTAAAAATTTTTTATTGAATTTATGGGGGTGACATTGGTTAATTAAATTACATTGGTTTCAGGTGTACAGTTCTATAGTACATCATCCATATATTGTATTGTGTGTTCACCACCCCAAGTCAAGTCTCCTTCCATCACTATTTATTTCCCCATTACCTTCTCCTATCTCCTTCCACCCCTCTTTCTCTCTGGTAATCACCATGATGTTGTCTGTGTCTATGAGTTTTCTCTTTTATTTGCTTACCCCCCTCACCTTTTTCATCCAGCACCATAACACTCCTTCCCTCTGAAAGGTGTCAGTCTGTTCTTTGTATCTATGAGTCTGTTTCTATTTTCTTTGTTAATTTATTTTGTTCATTAGATTCCACATATAAGTGAAATAATATAGTACCCGTCTTTCTCTGACTGACTTATTTTACTTAGCATAATACTCTCCAGGTCCATCCATGCTGTCTCAAAAGGTAAGATTTCCTTCTTTTTTATGGCTAAATAGTATTTCACTGTGGAAATGTAGCACAGCTTTTTATTCGCTCATCTACTGATGGGCACTTGGGCTGTTTCCATATCTTGGTGATTGTAAATAATGCTGCAATGAACATAGAGGTGCACATATTCTTTCAAATTAGTGTTTTGGGTTTCTTTGGATATATTCCCAAAAGTAGAATTGCTGGTTCACAAGGCAGTTCCATCATCAATTTTTTGAGGTATCTCCACCCTGCTTTCCACAGTGGCTGTACCAATGTGCATTCCCACCAACAGTGCATGAGGGTTCCCTTTTCTCTATGTCCTTACCAACACTTGTTCGTTGATTTACTGATGGCATCCATTCTGACAGATGTGAAGTAATATATCGTTTTGGTTTTAATTTGTATTTCTCTGCTGATTAGTATCATTAAGCATCTTTTCATATGTCTATTGATCACCTGTATGACCTCTTGGAGAACTGTCTATTCAGGTCCTTAACCCATTTTTTAATTGGACTGGGTTTGTTTTGGGGGGTTTTTTGGTGTTGAGTTTTATAAGTTCTTTATAAATTTTGGATGTTAACCCCTTATCAAATATGTCTTTGAAAAATATGTTTTCCCATTCACTGGGTTGTCTTTAATTTAGAAAAAACCTTTAATTTTCTGTAGAAATATTAGAAAATACAGCTAGATTAAAAAAATAAACAAAATAAAACAAAACTTCCTCACCCTTAAAGGGGTTACTTGTAACCCCTTCTTGTAATTCCAATAAGATTTTGATGGTTTTGCCTTTCAGTACTCTTAGTGTATGAGTATGTTATGGTATGTATATTCTAAAAAGAGACATTAAAACATGATTTGCTCCTTTGTTCTAGTTGAGAAACATGACAAAATATCCATATAACTGAGTAGATTCCTCAACAGTGATTAAAATTGTATCAAGGAATCATAGGGAAATAATAATTATGTTTAGTGCATAGCATGAATTACCTCAGTCCTCACAATAGCACATTAAGTGGGTATGATCATTATCATCACACAACAGATGAGTAACTGAGACACACAGATGGTATAATTTTCTCATGGTCATACAACTAAGATTAGAAGATCGATGTGGAGTGACCATTTTAAGTTAATATATCTGTGCCCTGACTACTGTGGCTCAGTTGGTTAGGTGTCCATCAAAAGAAAAGTTTTTGGGAATCAAAGAGGCGGAGGAGTGAGTGGAAGTCACACCTGATCTCCTCCCAGGACCAACCTGGAATTACAACTAAATTGTGGAGAAATCACCTGGAACAAACAACCAAACAATAGCGAGAGAGGAGCCTAATAACCTCGGACAGACAGAAGAATCGGCTTTAGCAGATTCTAACTGGTAAGGAGTGCGGTAGAGATTCGAGAAGACAGGTGGGGCAGCAACAGAAGGATATTGAAATGGCCATTGGATCCCCTGAAAAGAGCGAGGTCTAAACCATAAGCAGGGATCCCCAGCCTACAGCACCAGAGCCCAAAAAGTACACAGATAACAGCCAACTACAAAAAGCAGTAGGATTGTTCTCTGCAAGAGAAGGGTGGCTGGGATGCACAGATCCATTTAAAGGGTCAACACATAATTTTCATTTGCAGCCACTTACCCTGGGCTTTGGAAAAGGTGGGGGCAGAGTGGGCTAGAGATGCCTGAGGAGAGACTGTGGAAGGAGGCTTTGGGGAGAGAACTGAGAGAGTAGCCGGCGGGATCCCAGTGCTGACTCATCCTCCATATAGCTGCAGCCCTCTTGCTCGAACAGACTACTCCCTTGAATGGCAACAAAGTGAGAGGACACAATAGCCCCACCCCTAGGAGGGACTTGGCTCCGGCCTCGTAGTGCTAAAGCTTGACTGCTGACTACGGAGTGCCAGCCACAGATAGTAGATCCCTGGCTAAAGGGGGCACAGAATGGTCTAGACACACTTGAGGCGAGACTGGAGACAGAGATTTTGAGGAGAGAACAGAGAGAGTAGCCAGTGGGATCCCGGTACTGACTCCTCCCCAATGTGGCAGCAGCCATCTGGCTCAGGCAGACCACTCCCCAGAGTGGCAGCAGTGTGAGAAGACCCACTAACCCTGTCCCCAGGAGGGACTATGCCCTGCCCTGTGGTGTTTCTAAGATGGCCCGCTGAGTGCAGAGTGACTAGATTAACAGCTGAAGGAGACAGCCATAGACTGTACGTTCCTGGAAGTCTCGAACAGACTGCCTGAGGTTGGACAGGGTCAACTCTGACATCATCAGAGGCAGATCCAGAAAGAAATAAACAGTGGTCTCCTACCATAAAAATTCACACCACAAAGTCGAGAAATCAATACAGATCAATTTAAGAAGCAGAACCAAAAGAGGAGAGTCTCACAAATAATGGGAAAACAAAGAAACACTCCCTAGTCAAAGGAAAAGGAGGAATCCTCAGAAAAAGAACTAAATGAAATAGAGGCAAGTAAAATATCAGATACTGAGTTCCAAACAATGGTTCTAAGGAAGGTCAATGAGCTCAGGGATCTCAGAGAGAATTACCAAAAACTATAGGGAAACTACAAGGAACTTACTGCAAACTATATCAGCATGAAAAAGGACTTAGAAACTATCAATAAGAGACAAGAAAAAATGAAGAATACAATTTCTGAATTGAAGAACACAGTAGAAGGAATCCAAAGCAGGCTAGATGAAGCAATGGACTGAATCAGAGAGCTGAAGAATAAGGCTAAAAAAAGCTCCCAGAAAGAGTAAGAAAACAAAAAAAGACTCAAAAAGAATGAAGGAGTGTTTAGGGAAATGGAGGACAACCCGAAACATAATCATATCCTTATAATAGGGATACCAGAGGAGAAGAAGAGGAGCAAGGGATAGAGAACCTGTTTGAAAAAGTAATGATGGAAAACTTCCCTAACTGGAGGAGAGAAAAAGTCACACAAGTCCAGAAGCACAGAGGGCCCCATTCTAGCAGAACCCAGTGAGGCCCACTCCAAGACACATCATCATTAAAATGGCAAATATCAAAAACAAACAGAGAATCCTAAAGGCAGCAAGGGAGAAACAGGTAGTAACATATAAGGGAGCTCCTGTAGAGCTTGCAGCTGACTTTTCCACAGAAACAATAGAAGCCAGAAAGGAATGGCAAGAAATATTCCAAGTAATGAAAAGCAAAGGTCTGCAACCAAGACTGCTCTATCCAGCAAGGCTCTCAATTGAAATGGATTGCAAAATAAGGGGTTTCCCAGGCAAAAGAAGGTAAAAGAATACATCTCCACCAAACCTGCATTGCAAAATGTGCTAAAGGGACTGCTTTAAGAAGATGAAGAAAAAGAGTATGAATACCCAGGTCCTTTCACAGTCACCAATACTTGGTATTACCAATATTCTTAATACTTGTTAATCTGATTGTGACAGTGATGTGTTATTTTAATTCTTACTTTATTATTTGTTGAAACTAAACCTGTTTCTGCATATTTCTTGCCTATACTTCTATTATTTTTAAAAAGTTTAAATGACTTTTTGGTATTCTTTATCCATTTATTGATAGTTTGTAGAACTTTTTCCCTAAAAAAACCCCAACTATTAATGCTTTTTTAGACGTGCTACAAATACTTACCTTTTCTATCACTTGTCCTTTAACTTTTTTATATGTATATTACTATATAGTCTTCAATGTTTAATATAGTCATATTGTCAATATTTTACTTTATAGCTTCTGGGTTTGAATATTTTATTTCAGGGTAAGAAAAATATTATTTTGTATTTTCTCCTAAAACTCCTTAGATTTTACATACTGATTTTTAACTCACCTGAATATTTTTTGTAGAATGGGTGAAATAGGGCTCTATATTTGTTGTATTTCAAGTAATTGTGGTCCCTGCACCTTATTTGTTGAATAAGCCTTATTTTCCCCATTGATGTGAAATATCAATTTAATCATATATTACATTGTTAGATATATACATTTATTTCTACAATGCTCACTTTATTTCATTGACCTACTTGATTATTTCTGTGCTGGTGTCATGTTGTTTTAATTGCTGAGACTTCATAATGGATTTAAATTTTTTAATATTTTATAATAGATCTTGACATTTGAAAAAATAAATAAAATATATCCACATTAAAAAAAAGAAAGAAAGAAGGAACTCCTACCTTTTGTGACAACATGGATGGAACTGGAGAATATTATGCTAAGTGAAATAAGCCAGTTGGTGAAAGACAAATACCATATGATGTCACCTATAAGTGGAATCTATTCAACAAAATAAACAAACAAAATAAATCACAGGCAAGTGAACATGGAGCAGACTGAAAGTGACCAGAGGGGATGGGGAAGGAGGACAATGGTGAAAAGAAGAAGGTACTAAACGAAGAACATGTATGAATGACCCATCATGGACAACAGAGCAGGATTGACTGTGGGAGAGGAGGACAGGGTGGGATCTGTGCGGGAGGAGAAAGGGGGAAAAGTTGAGACAACTGTAATAGAATAAACATGATTTAAAAATAAAAATAAAGTGTTTGCACAAGGTAAAAAGACAACCCCCTGAATGGAGAACATACTTGCCAATACATCTGATAAGGGGTTAATATCTAAAATTTAAAAAGAAATACAAAACTCAACACCAAAAAAACCCAAACAACCCAATTAAAAAATGGGTAAGGACCTGAATAGACACTTTTCCAAAGAGGGCATAGAGATGGTCAATAGACATATGAAAAGATGCTCAATGTCACTAATCATCAGAGAATTGCAAATTAAAACCACATTGAGATATCATCTCATACCTGTTGGAATGGCTATCATCAAAAAGTCAACAAACAGCAAGTGCTGGTAAGGATGTGGAGAAAGGGGAACACTTTTGCACTGTTGGTAGGAGAGCAGCCACTATGGAGAGCAGTATGGAGATACCTCAGAAAATTAAAAATGGATCTGACTTTCAACCTAGCTATCCCAATTCTGGGAATATATCTGAAAGGAACCCCAAACACTAACTCAAAAGAACATAAACACCCATATGTTCATTGCAGCATTATTTACAATCACCAAGACATGGAATCAGACCAAGTGTTCATCAGTAGGTGAGTGGATAAAACAACTATGGGACATTTACACAATGGTATACTACTTGGCCATAAAAAAGAAAATTTTACCCTTTGCAACAGTATAGATGGAACTGGAGAACATTATGCTAAGTGAAATAAGCCGATGAGAGAAAGACAAATACCATACAACTTCACATATATGTGGAATCTAAAGAACAAACTGAACTAACAAGCAAAATGAGGACAGACTCATAGATGGAGAGCAGGATGACAGCTGTTGCGGGGAAGTTAGGAGGTGGAGGGATTGAGCAAAAAGGAAAAAGGAGTCATGGACATAGACAACAATGTGGGGACTGCTGGAGGGAGGGGGATATAAGGGAACAAAAGGGTAATGGGAAAAAAATACAATATGCACTAAAAAAAAAAAAAAAAAAAAGATAATGCATCTCCATCCTGACTGGTGTGACTCAGTTGGTTGAGCATTGTCCCATGAAGAGAAATGTTGCTGGTTCAATTCCTGGTCAGGGCACATGCCTGGGTTGCAGGTTCAGTCCTCTGTTGGGGCACATGGGAGAGGCAACTGACTGATGTTTCTCTCACACATCTATGTTTCTCTCCCGCTTTTTCTCCCTCTTTTCCCCTCTCTCTAATAAATAAATAAAATCTTAAAAAAAAATAATGCATCTCCTTAGACTAGGAGAGTTAAGATTACAATTTAAGTTTTTGACTCTTAGTCCATTCAGATTTTCTCTGACTGATCTCAGTGACTCTGGGCATAGTTCAGAAAGTAATTGTGGGCAAAATTCTGAATATTTCAGGTAATTCCTCAGCCATTCTTACTCATAGATGAAATCCGCAAGGCCTAGCACACAGTGGATACCAGACCAGTGCTCATTGGATCCAAATGTCAGGAAGTGCTTTCTATCAACAGACTGATTCTGAGGACTTTTGTTGATACCGAACACCCTGGGGCAGATCTGAGTCAAGGTCCTAGAGATGAGAAATAAATGGCTCATGAAACGAGCCAGAGAGGAAACTATGGCCTGGGCAGAGGGTTCACTAATTCATTCAACAAGGTTCTGCCATGAGCCAGGTACTTTTCTAGGTGACAGGGACATAATGAAAAATGACACAGATAAATTCCAGTCCTTAACTCCATTGTAGAGAGAGAAAACAGACAAACATTAAATATGATATTGTTGCTATGAATAAAATTAACTCAGCATAAAGGACACAAAGGGTGATGAGGTAATGTGTATTTTGGATAAGGTGGCCTGGGAAGGTCTTCTTGATAACGTGACATTTGAATAATGAAGACTTTCCAGGGGAGGGATGGTGAGGAGACCAGGGTGATGAAGGGAAGTGTGGGATGGAATGAGCTCCCAGAGGTTGCCAGGGGCCAGGCCATGTGGGGCCTTTGCAGGTCATGGGAAGAGGTTCTGAATAGTGAGGGGATAGTCAATGTCATAATCTCTGGGACAATTTCACCCATAATGACAAGAAATTAGGCCTAACATTCTTTGCTTGTTTTTAAAGATTATATTTCTCTATTTTTAGAAGGAAAGGAAGGGAGGAAGAAAGAGAAGAAAAGAGACACTGATGTGAGAGAAACATTAATCAGTTGCCTCTCCTATGTGCCCCAACAAGGGACCTGACCTGCAATTCAGGCACGTGCCCTGACCAGGGAATTGAACCAGCGACTTTTTACTTTGCGGGATGATGCCCAACCAACTGAATGCTGGTCAGGGCAAGGCTCAATGTTCTTGAGATTTTCCATTTTATAATGAGAAATCTGGTGTAGGATGGAGTTCACTCATATTTCAATTTTTAAGAGATTGTTCAGACTCCTGCATGGGTGCCTCTCTTTCATTCTCTCTTTCTCTCTCCAAATTCCTCTCTCTCTGGCTCTATACTTACCTCTCTCTCTCTCACTCTATACTCCTACCTCTCTCTATCTATGTCTCTTATCTCTGTCTCTATCTCTATCTTTATCTCTACTCCTATCTCTCATGCTTGTGAAGCCTGGTTTCCTGACATTTACTCCTCTCTGAGTCCACAGTGGAAGACGCTTCCAGAGAACAATCAGGAGAGTTCATCATGTCACAGAACTTATACATCATAAGTCATAATTTTAAATCATGTTTTTAATAGTAGTTTAAAAAATAAAACCACTTTGGAGGCCAGTGGCAATAAACTGAATATGAAAAGGATAAAGCATTATAGATCCAAAATTAAGTACTAACAAGAAACTCTCCCTAAAAGACTGGTTTGGCATCTAATTCTAAGACAATATTCACTCAAATATTGTAGGGTATTTATTTACTTGTCTGGCTTAATTTCATTTCCAAAATAGACTGAGAGTCACATTACAAGACATAATTATAGTGATGGTCTATCTCAAATTATATGGGACAATCTTGATTTTAATTATTTTGTCCCATACTTTCGGGAAGAAAATTATCCAGTTTTAAGTTCAAGAGAGCCTCTATACCTGTAGTTGAAATTTATTTCGTGGTTCTAATCCAGTTGAAACATACTGAGAAATTGAACTCAATTAAACTTTTATTAGACTACTCTAATAAAAAATTTGAACTGAAAATTAAATGTGATGGAAATACTTACTTTAAAAGGATGAAAGCCCTGATGATTTTCTTTAAGTCACTTCCTCTATAAAGTCTTCCCTCTCTGTTCCCTGCCCTTTGCAAAACATCCCCTCCCCATATTGAGCTTTTGTGTCTGTCATGGCAGCTGAGCATTGTTAATAGTATTACATCTGGCCGTCTGCTCTCCTATCTCCACTGCTAGCCTCTTGTGAGTTCTCTGGTCTGTCTCTGAGCTCCCCAGTTCCCAACTCAGTACCTGACATAATATTATCAGTGTTCAATCAGTGCTTTTCATTAGCAAAAATTAATAAAGCTATGATAAATTAGTTTTACTCCTAAGTGAGATTTATTTGATAGAAAAATGACTCTTCCTTTAGGTATATTTATTTGCATTTAAGTAAAAGTTTGGATGTCAATGAACCTTTTATTAATATAGGTATATGTATGTCCTTTTGAAATAAATTCTGTTTGTTTGAAAACAAAATGTGGACTTCCAGTCAAGACGGCAACATAGGAAAACATGGCTCGCCTCCTCATACAAACACATCAAAACTACAACTAAACTGTAGAACAACCATCACTCAGAGCTGTCAAAAATTGAGTTGAACAATGATAGAATTAAAGAAACCACATCCATCCAGACTGGTAGCAGGTGTGGACACATGAAACAGGCTGGTCCACACACACGTGTGGTGGATGAAAATTCAGGAAGGATATCTCTAGAGCGAGGAGTCCAAGCCCTATACCAGGCACTCCAGCCCATAATTCCAGTGCCAGGAAGATAAGTCCTGATAATTTCTGGCTGCAAAAGCCAGTTGGGATTGAGTCAGTGGAAAAAACTTCTGACGTCCCAAGAAGTTCCACTTAAAAACCCCAGACTTGGACTTACTCAGACTCACTCCATTTGAGCTCCAGCTAGTAGTAGATTGAAAGGCAATAATGACATACAGGGAAGAACTGAAGTGTCCAGCATCAAGGTAAAAGTTGGGGGACAGCTTTCTCCCAGAAAGAAAGGCAGGCAGGGCCATTGTTCCTTTTCTAAACCCTCCCCCAACAGAAATGGCAAGAGAGTGCCATATCTGAGACTACATCAACCAGGCTAACACCTTTGGTGTCACCCTGGGGATACCCTGAGGCTTCTTTCCACCCAACTTATGGCCCACCCAAGGTATTAACAGTGGTTTTTCCATATGAATGGCTGGTTTTGACTCATGCTTCAAGTGACAGGCAGCCACAGTGAGCCCACTTGCTAAATGGCCCCAAGCTCAACACTAGCAACAGTTGGCTTAGATTCACACCTTGGCTTTTCTTGGGAACCTCCAAATGCAGCACAAGTAGCAGCCAACTGCAGATTGCTTTGTAGCTCATGTAGGGTGACCAAGGCAGAGCACAGGTGGGGGCTGACATTGGCCTGCACCACCTGGGGAAACCTCAGAGCCTGTGAAACCAGTGGACAGCTACAGACAATGTTGGAGCTCCACCACCCTACCCCTGTACAGCTTATCCTCCACAAAGGGTGGAGGCTGGTGGTCAATGGTCACAGCCAGTTCTTGCAGCTGACCGGCCTGGGTAATGCCCTCCCATTACCTGCCAACAGCAATCAAGGCTCAACCTCAAGAGGAGGGTGTTCTCAGCCCACACAAAAGACACGCTTTGGGCACCCAGCTTGGGTGATGGGGGAGGCTATGCCACTGGACCCTACAGGACACCTATTACAAGGCCACACTATCAAGACAGAGAGTCATAAGAGCTCCATTTAGTACATAGAAAGAAACACAGGGAGGCTGCCAAAATGAGTAGACAAAGGAACATAGGTCAAATCAAAGAACAGATCAAAACTCCAGAAAAAGAACTAAACAGAATGGAGATAAGCAATCAATCAAATGCAGAGTCCAAAACTGGTTATAGGATGCTCAAGGAACCTAGTGAGGACCTGAACAGCATAAAAAATATCCAGTCAGAAATGAAGGGTACACTAATTGAAATTAAGAATAATATACATGGAAACAACAGTAGAGTGGATGAAGCTGAGAATCAAATCAATGATTTGGAACATAAAGAAGCATACAACAACTTCGCTGAACAACAAGAAGAAAAAGAATCAAAAAAAAATGAGGAGAGTATAAGCATTCTCTGGAACAACTTCAAGAAGTCCAACATTTGCATCATAGGGGTGACAGAAGGAGAAGAGATAGAGCAAGAAATTGAAAGTCTATCTGAAAAAATAGTGAAAGAAAACTTCCCTAATTTGGTGAAGGAAATACACATGCAAGTCCAGGAAGCAAAGAGTGTCCCAAACAAGATGAATGCAAACAGGCCTATTCCAAGACACATCATAATTAAAATGCCAAAGGTTAAAGATAAAGAGGGAATCTTAAAAGTTGCAAGAGAAAAGCAGTTAGTTACCTACAGGGGAGTTCCCATAAGACTGTCAGCTGATTTCTCAAAGGAAACCTTGCAGGCTACAAGGATTTGGCAAGAAATATTCAAGGTCATGAAAAGCAGGGACTTAGGCCAAGATTGCTCTACACAGCAAAGATACCATTTAGAATTGAAGGGCAGATAAAGGGCTTCCCAGACAAATAAAAACTTAAGTTCATCATCACCAAACCATTATTATGTGAAATTTTAAAGGGACTTATTTAAGAAAAAGAAAAAGATCAAAACTATGAACAATAAAATGGCAATAAATACATATCTATTAACAACTGAGTTAAAAATAAAACACAACTAAGCTAACAAGAACAGAGATAGAATCAAAGACATGGAGAGAGTTTTGACGACTGCCAGATGGGAGGCATTTGGGAACATGGGAAAAGAGATTAGGGGATCAAGAAGTACAAATAGGAACTTACAGAATAGCCATGGGGATCTAAGGTACAGTATAGGAAATGGAGTAGTCAAAGAACTTATATGCATGACCCATGGACATAACTAAAGGAGGGGATAGCCTGAGGGAATGGGGGGTACTGGGTGGAGGTGGACAAAAGGGGAAAATTGGAACAACTGTAATACCCCAATAAATAAAATATAATTAAAAAAGAAAACAATGTGCTTGGTTTTATTTTACAACTATATTTTGTCTTGAATTATTTAACTTTATAATGAATAAAAAAAGAAATCCCATCAGATAACAATTTCCAAATAAGTTCCAATATAAAGCAAAGCCCCAAGGGTGGAAAGTGAAGGCCTACCTTCTGCTTTGAAAATGGGTTATGGGCCTGAGGATCAAATCCAGTACAGCTTCAAGCCTTCCCAACTGTTTGAACCTGGAAAGAGGGTGCTATTCCCTAAAAGGAGCAGTAGGTGGAACAGTGACCTGACTCTAAAGAGCACAGGTGGAGGCTGCCTTGGCCGATGCCCCAGGTGGCTCCAGGAACCTTTTCCCATTTAGTGAAATGGGCACCAAACTAGGGCATCATTTGCTTAAGGTAACACCTGCCTGCTTGGATGGATTTCTATAGCTTAGTGTCTTAAGTTGTGTGATTATATACTCATGAGCAAGTCAAATACCTCTCAAGTCTTCCCCTCTGGGGTTTTAACGTAACATGTATAATCTTTGCTGTATTAATATTCACTGTTCTTCTTTGATTATATGCCAGAAAATGACACAAATAAAGGTGCTGTGACATTCACTTAGCATAGACAACAGGCCTTTTGGTATGGTGAGGGACACAGATAACAGTACCACAGGGGCATCTGTGTCCCTCACCACAAAAAAGGGCATGTTTATAAACAGAGATCAGTGCTATGAAATTCAGAAAAGATGATAATGTGCAGTGTTGTCATGATTAGTTAAGGCTGCAGATCAGAGAAGATGTCTTTGAGGAAAAACAATTTAAACTGAGGTCTGAAGGATGTGTAGAACAAACAAAACAAGATGTATGTGTGCATGTGCCTGTGGGCCCCAATGCACACACAAGTTATGTTACTCAGAAATTAGAACCAATTGCATGTGCAAAGGCTTCACAATGAGATAGTATAAATCATTTAAGACACTGAAAGGCCAATCTTGTTGAAGGGGAAAACGAGAGGAATGTAAAATGTGGCTGAAAATACAGAAAAGAATCCAATCAGGTAGACACTTATAAGCCATATAAAGGATTCTGGTCTTTTTCCTAAAACAATGATAAGTTATAAGTTACTGAAGAGCTTTAAGAAGAGAGTGAAATGATAAAATTTATACTTTTAAAAAAGAAATACTCTGGCTGCACAGAAAATAGCTCAGAGGGGAGCAAAGTGGGTTCAGGGAGACGTATTATGACACCATTTTAGTAGTGGGAAGGTGATGACTGTGGTTTGTACAAGGGTAGCAACAGCAGAGGTGTGGTGAAGTAGCCCGATTCAGGATATGGTTTGAAGACAGAGTAAACAGAACTTCCAAGTGGACTGGATTTAGGGCATAAGAAAAAGGATAGAAACAGAGGTAACTTCAAAGTTTCTAGCCTAGGCAACTATAGGGCTTGTAGAGACAGTGACTGACAGGCATTCAGAGGCAGAGACCAAATCTGTTAGAAAGGTGGAAAAGATGTCAGTTTGGGGCATTTTGAGTTTGGGGTCAGCTGTGCAGCAGGTGATGTGATCAATGAATATGGCATTCAGAGAAAAAATATGGGCTAGAAAGTGAGTATGTGCCATCAGCATTTGGAAGGCAACTGAAGAGAGGGTGTTGATGAGATCATCTAGGAAAAAGTACAGAGTAAAAGAAGAGGAGGTGCTAGGACAGTGCCTTGAAGAGTGCCATCATAAAGGAGAGGGATGTGGCCCAGGGAGCCAAGCAGCAGTATGAGATGGAAAGAAAACAAGAGAGGAGAATGTTTCAAAGAACACGGGTGGTTAATAACACTGACTGCTGCTGAAAGGTCAAGAACGATGAGGACTGAAACATGCATATTAAATTTATCAACATCGAGGTCATTGATAACTCTAACACTTCATTGTGATGCTACAGAGCCAGACTGCCGAGTGTTGAGGAGTGATGGGAGGAAGGGAATGGAGGGAGTGATGGAAAGCAACTTCTCGGAGTAGCTCAGCTTAAAGGAGAGGAAAGTGAGAAGTAGATCGTGGGGGAGGTTGGGGCCAGGAGGATATTTTGGTTTTAAATGTGGGAAAAACTTGAGCCCATTCAAATAGTAATAAGAGTCCATTAAAGACGGAGAAATTGAACATAAAAAAATAGGACAGCTGAGATTCCTGACATGGCAGAAGGGGCTGGGATTGAGAATACAGTTGGTGAGGTCTGTTCTAGGCAGGAGACAGGACACATTCTCTAATGTAATTGGAAGGAAGGAGAGGGAGGGTACAGATGCATGCTGGTATGTAGGTTTGGTAGCAGCAGGAAACTGAGCAAGTTCTAACGTCTGCATGTAGTAGTTAATTGCAAAAAGATGTTTGTGTGCACCGAAGGGCTTGTAGTAAAAAATAAGTTGTTCTTTTAAACTAGATACAGCAAAATGAAAATTCCTCACCGTACAGTTTTGTTTTATGTGGCTTTAATTATGCAATTTTGTTAAATGCTTTGTCTAAATCTACCGAGATAATCAAATAGCTTTTAATTGTTGTTGCCATTTAGTGTATTGATAATGGTGAATTACATTCTTTTATTCTTCAAATACTCTTGTCTCCATTTTCCTGCCACCACTTTCCCCTGCCTCATGCACCCCTGTCTCCACCCTCAATATCCTCCCCTACTTTGGCTTTGTCCATGGGTCCTTTATCCATGTTCCTTGATTTGACCCTTCCCCGTCTTTTCCCTGTTACCCGCCTCCTTCTTCCCTCTGGTTACTGTCAGTTTATTTTCTCTTTCACTGTTGCTGGTTATATTTTTCTTGCCTGTTTGTTTTGTTGATTAGGTTCCACATATAGGTGAGATCATATGGTATTTGTCTTTCAACCCCTGGCTTATTTTGCTTAGCATAATGCTTTCCAGATCCATCTGTCCTGTCATGAAGGATGGTAGATCTTTCTTTAATTCTTCTGCATAGTATTCCATTGTATAAATGTACTATAGTTTTGTTATCCACTCATTTACTGATGTACACTTAGGTTGCTACCAATACTTGGCCATTGTAAATTGTGCAGCTATGAACATTGGGGTGTACAGATTCTTTTGAATTGATGTTTCAGGACTCTTAGGGTATAATCCAAGCAGTGGAACTGTTGAGTCAAAAGGCAGTTCCATTATTAGCTTTTTGAGGACATTCCAAACTGCTTTCCGCAATGGATGCACCGGTGTACATTCCCACCAATAGTGCACAAGGGTTCTCTTTTCCCCACAACCCCAGCAGCACATGTTGTCTGTTGATTTGTTTATGATGGTCATTCTGACCGGGATGAAGTGGTATCTCATTGTGGTTTTAATTTGCATCTCTCTAATGCCTAGTGATGCTGAGCATCCTATCATATGTCTCTGGTTCCTCTGTATGTCCTCCTTGGAGAAGTGTCTGTTCAGGTCCTTTGCCTATTTTTTTTAATTGGATTGCTTATCTTCCTGGAGTGGAGTCGTGTGTGTTCTTTATATATTTTGGAGATCAAACCATTGTCCAAAGTTTCATTGGCAAATATATATTCCCATACAGTTGGATCTGTTATCATTTTGCTGATGTTCTCTTTAGCCATGCAGAAGCTTCTTCATTTGATGAAGTCCCATTAGTTTATTTTTTCCTTTATGTCCCTTGCTCATTTGATGAAGTCCCATTAGTTTATTTTTTCCTTTATGTCCCTTGCTCTAGGGGACATAATCAGTGAAAATATTGCTGTGTGGACTATCTGACAGTTGCCTGCCTATGTTCTCCTCTAGGACTTTTATGGTATCTCAAGTTATATTTAAGTCTTTTATCCATCTTGAGTTTATTTTTCTGGATGGTGTCAGTTGGTGGTTGAATTTCATTTTTTTGCACGTAGCGGTCTAGATCTCCCAACACTATTTGTTGAAGAGGTTATTTTTACTCCATTTTATGCTTCTGCCCCCTTTGTCGAATATTAATTGACCATAGAGACATGGATTTATTTTTGTCTCTCTACTCTTTTCCATTGATCTATGTGTCTGTTCTTATGCCAGTACGAGACTGTTTTGATTACACTGGCCTTGTAATATAGTTTGATGTCAGGTGTGTGATCCCTCTTACTTTTTTTCTTCTTTCTTGAAATAGCTGCAGCTATTTGGCATTGTTTGTGGTTCCATATAAATTTTTGAAATGTTTGTTCTATATCTGTGACATACATCATTGGTATTTTAATAGGGATTGCATTGAATCAATAAATTGCTTTGGGGAGTATGGACATTTTGATGATGTTAATTGTTCCAGTCCATGAACAGAGAATATCCTTCCATTTATTTGTGTCTTCCTTAATTTCTTTCTTCAGTGTTGTGTAGTTTTCTGAGTACAGGTCTTTAACCTCCTTGGCTAAGTTTATTACTAGGTACCTTATTTTTCTTGTTGCTATAGCAAAGGGGATTTTTTTCCTGATTTCTGATTCTGATATTTCACTGTTGGTGCAAAAAATTGCCTTTGATTTCTGAATATTGACTTTGTATCCCACTATTTTGCCAAATTCACTTTTTAGGTAGAGTAGTTTTTTGGTGGAGTCTATAGGGTTTTCTGAATACACTATCATGTCATTTGCAAACAATGAAAGTTTCATTCCTCCTTTCCTATTTGGATGCCTTTTATTTCTTTTTTCTTGCCTGATCACTATGGCTAGGACTTCCAAGACTATTTTGAATGGAAGGGGTAAAAGCAGACAACCTTGTCTCCTTCCCAATGTTAGAGGGGAAGTTTTTAGTTTTTGCCAATTGAGTATGAGGTTGGCTGTAGGTTTTCATATATGGCCTTTATTACATGGAGATATGTCCCCTCTACTTCCACTTTGCTGAGTGTTGTTATGACAAATGGGTGATGTACCTTATCAAATGTTTTTTTCTGCGTGTATTGATAAGATAATGTGATTTTTGTCTTTCCTCTTGTTTATGTGATGTATAATGTTTATTGATTTGCAAATATTGAACCATCCCTGCATTCCTGGGATGAATCCCACTTGATCATGGTGGATAATCTTTGTAATGTATTGCTGGATGTGGTTTGCCAATATATTGTTGAGGATTTAAGTGTCTATGTTCATCAGTGGTATTGGCCTGTAGTTTTCTGTCTTTGTTGTGTCTTTATCTGGTTTTGGGATTAGGATGACGCTGGCCTCATAAAAAGTGTTAGGAAGGCTTCCTTTTTCTTGGATTTTTTGGAATAGTCTGAGAAGGACAGGGGTTAGCTCTTCCTTAAATGTTTTGTAAAATTCTCCTCTGAAACCCTTGCGTCCAGGGTTTTTGTGTGCCAGGAGTTTTTCGCTTACTGCTTCAATTTCACCAGTGTTATTGGTCTGTTCAGGCTTTCTCCTTCTTTTTCGTCAGTGGTGGAACGTTATATTTTTCTAGATATTTGTCCATTTCTTCAAGGTTTTCAAATTTCTTGGCATACAGTTGTTCATAGTAGTTTCTTACAATCCTTTGTATTCCTGTGGTATCAGTTGTAATTTCTCCTTTTTCATTTCTGATATTATTTATTTGGGTCCTCTCCTTTTTTTTTCTTGATGAATCGGCTTAAAGGCTTGTCGATTTTGCATATCTTTTCAAAGAAACTGCTCTGGATTTTGTTGATCCTTTGAATTGTTCTTTTAGTTTCTATGTCATTCAATTCTGCTCTGATTTTATTTCCTTTCTTCTACTCACTCTGGGCTTTGTTTTTTGTTGTTTTTGAAGATGTGGGTTAGGTTGTTTATTTGAAATGTTTCTACCTTTTTTAGGTAGGCCTGTATTGCTATGAACTTCCCTCCCAGGACTGCCTTCGCTGTGTCCCATAGGTTATATTTGATGGTTGTGCGCTCATTTTCATTTTCATTTGTTTCCAGAAACTTTTTTATTTCTTCTTTGATCTCATTATTGACCCACTCACTGTTTAATAGCACACTATTCAGCCTCCATTAGTTGGAATGTTTTTGAGGTTTTCCCTTGGGGTTGGTTTCTAGTTTTAAGCCCTTGTGGTCCGAAAAAATGATTGTTATGATTTCAATTTTTCTTGAATTTGTTGAGGCTTGTTTTGTGTCCTAGCATGTGGTCTATCTTTGAAAATGTTCCATCTACATTTGAAAAGCATGCGTATTTTTCCTCTTTGGAGTGAAAGGTTCTCTATATGTCAGTTAAGTCCATTTGATCTGATGCGTCATTCAGTTCCACAATATCCTTGTTGATGTTTTGTTTGGAAGATCTATCCATTGTTGATGATGAGGTGTTAAAATCTCCTACTATCAGTGTGTTGCTGTCTATATCTTTCCTGAAGTCCTCCAAGATTTTCCATATTTATTGGGATGCTCCTATGTTGAGTGCATATAGGTTTACAATGTTTATGTCTTCTTGATGGATTCTTCCTTTGAGTATTATGATGTGTCTTTCTGGGTCTCTTTTTATGGCCTTTTTTAAAAAATCTATTTTGTCTGATATAAGTATTGCTACCCCAGCTTTTTTTCCCTGCCTATTTGCTTGGAATATTTTTTCCATTCCTTAACTTTTAGTCTGTGTAGGTCCTTTGTTCTGAGGTGGGTCTCTTGTAGGTAGCATTATGTGCGGGTCATATTTTCTTATCCATTCAGCTACCCTATGTCTTTTGATTGGGGCATTTAATCCATTTACATTTAAAGTTATTATTGATCATAAATAAAAGAGGAGAAATAACAACTGATACCACAGAAATACAAAGGATTGTAAGAAACTACTATGAACAAGTATATGCCAAGAAATTTGAAAATCTTGATGAAATGGACAAATTCCTAGAAAAGTATAATCTTCCAACAATGAAGGAGGAAGAAACAGAAAGCTTGAACAGACTGATAACAGCTGAGGAAATTGAAGCAGTAATCAAGAAACTCCCGGCACACAAAAGCCCTGGGCCGGATGGTTTCACAGGAGAATTTCACAAAACATTTAAGGAAGAGCTAACCCCTGTCCTTCTCAGACTATTCCAAAAAATCCAAGGGGAGGGAAGACTCCTAGACTCTTTTTATGAGGCCAGCATCACCCTGATCCCAAAACCAGATAAAGACCCTACAAAGAAAGAAAACTACAGGCCAACTTCGCTGATGAACATAGACACTAAAATCCTCGACAAAATATTGGCAAACTGCATCCAGCAATACATGAAAAAAATCATTCACCATGATCAAGTGGGATTCATCCCAGGGATGCAGGGATGGTTCAATATATGCAAATCAATAAATGTAATACATCACATAAACAAAAGGAAAGACAAAAACCACATGATCATCTCGATAGAGGCAGAAAAATCATTCGATAAGGTACAGCACCCATTTATGATCAAAACACTCAGGAAAATGGGAATAAATGGGGTATTCCTCAATGTAATAAAGGCCATATGTGAAAAACCTACAGTCAACATCATACTCAATGGGCAAAAAAAGAAAGCTTTCCCAGTAAGATCGGGAACAGGCCAAGGATGCCTGCTTTCACCACTTCTATTCAACATCGTATTGGAAGTCCTAGCCACAGCGGTCAGACAAGAAAAAGAAATAAACACATCCAAATAGGAAAGGAGGAAGTAAAACTATCATCGTTTGCAGATGACATGATAGTGTACATAGAGAACCCTGTAGACTCTACCAAAAACTACTCAACCTAATAAGCGAATTTGGCAAAACAGCGGGATACAAAGTCAATGTTTAGAAATCAAAAGCATTTTTGTACACCAGCAATGAAATAGAAGAATAAATCAGAAAAAAAATACCATTCGATATAGCAACAAGAAAAATAAAGTACCTAGGAATAAATTTAACCAAAGAAGTAAAAGACCTGTATGCAAAACCTATACAACATTGAAGAAAGAAATTAAGGAAGACACAAATAAATGGAAGCATATACCATGCTCATGGATCGGAAGAATTAAAATCATCAAAATGTCCATACTACCCAAAGCAATTTACAGATTCAATGCAATCCCTATTAAAATACCAATGATGTATTTCACAGAAATAGAACAAATATTTCAAAAATGTATATGGAACCATAAACATCCCTGAATAGCAGCAGCAATTCTGAGAAAGAAGAACAAAGTAGGAGGGATCACACTACGTGACATCAAACTATATTACAAAGCTACTATATTCAAAATAATCTGGTACTGGCACAAGAACAGACCCATAGACCAGTGGAACAGAATAGAAAGCCCAGAAATGAGCCCAGGTCTCTATGGGCATCTACTATTTGACAAAGGGGGCAGAAGCATAAAGTGAAGTAATAATAGCCTCTTCAACAAATGCTGTTGGGAGAGCTGGAGAGCTACACGTAAAAAATTGAAATTTGATTATCAGCTAACATCATACACAAATATAAACTCAAGATGGATAAAAGACTTTAATATAAGTTATAGCACTATGAAAGTCCTAGAGGAGAACATTGGCAGGAAACTCTCAGATATCCCACGCAGCAATTTTTTTTACCAATATGTCTCCTAAAGCAAGGGACATAAAGGAAAGAATAAACAAGTGGGACCTCATCAAAATAAGAAGCTTCTGCACGGCGAAAGTAAACATCAGAAAAATGAAAAGGGAGCCAACCGTATGGGAAAATATATTTGCTAATGATACATCAGATAGAGGTTTGATCTCCAAAATACATAAAGAACGCACTTGACTCCACTCCAAGAAGACAAATGATCCAGTCAAAAAATAGGCAAAGGACCTGGGCAGATGTTTTTCCAAGGAAGAGATACAGAGGGCCCAGAGCCATTTGAAAGGATGCTCGGCATTGCTAGCCATCAGAGAAATGCAGATCAAACCACCATGAGGTACCACCTCCCACCGGTCAGAATTGCCATCATAAACAGATCCACAAACAACAGGTGCTGGCGAGGCTGTGGAGAAAAGGGAACCCTAGTACACTGTTGGTGGGAATGCAGACTGGTGCAGCCACTATGGAAAGCAGTGTGGAATTTCCTCAAAAAGCTGAAAGTGGAACTGCCTTTTGATCCAGTGATTCCCCTGCTGGGACTATACCCTAAGAATCCCAAAACGCCAATTCAAAAGAACCTATGCACCCCAATGTTCATAGCAGCACAATTTACAATAGCCAAGTGCTGGAACCAGCCTAAATGCCCATCAGTAGATGATTGGATAAAAAAGTTATACACTTTTGGTATAATTTTACACAATGGTGTAAATGGTTTGGTACATTTACACAATGGAATGCTACATAGCAGAAAGAAGAAAAGAACTACTACCCTTCGCGACAGCTTGGATGGAACTAGAGAGCATTATGCTAAGCGAAATAAGCCAGGGGGCAAAAAACAAATACCATATGATCTCAACTATAAGCAGAACCTAACCAACAAAACAAAGATGCAAGGAAAATAAGACCAGCAACACTGAAAAAAAAAAAGGAGAAGAAACCAACAGAGACTAGAGGGAAGGAGGGAGGGTTGGGTGGTCAGGGGAAAAGGAAGGGAAGGGGCAAGTCAAGGAACATATAGCAAGGACTCATGGACAAAGCCAAAGTGGGGAAAGATTGAGGGAGGGATATGGAGGAGAGGGGAGGGGGAAAAGTGGTAGGGCAAAGGTGGGGACAAATGTATTTGAAAAAATAAATTAAAAAATAAATTAAAAAATATAATAAAGTTATTATTGATAGGTACTTTTTCATGTTTTCCCTTTGTACCCATGTTCATTTCTCTCTCACTCTTTTTCTTCATCTTCTTAACCCAGTCCCTTTAGCATATTTTGCAATGCTGGTTTGGTGGAGGTATATTCTTTTAGCCTCCCTTTGTCTGAGAAGCTCCTGATTTCACATTTCATTTTAACTGAGAGCCTTGATGGGTAGAACCATCTTGGGTGCAGACCTTTGCTTTTCATTATGTGGAATATTTCTTGCCATTTCATTCGGGCTTGCAGTGTTTCTGTGGTGAAGTCAGCTGCTGGTCATATCAGGGTTCCCTTACATATTACTAACTGTTTCTCCCTTGCTGCCTTTAGGGCTCTCTCTTTGCCTTTGACACTTGCCATTTTTATCATGATGTGTCTTAGAGTGGGCCTCATTGGGTTCTTCTTGAATGGGACCTTCTGTGCTTCCTGGACTTGTGTGATTTTTTCCCTCCTCAAATTAGGGTAGTTTTCCATCATTACTTTTTCAAACACATTCTCTAACCCTTACTCCTCTTCTTCTCCTTCTGGTATCCCTATGATAAGGATATGATTACATTTCACGATGTCCTGCATTTCCCTCAATGCCTCTTCATTCTTTTTGAGTCTTTTTCATTTTCTTGTTCTTTCTGGGAGCTTTTTTTTCTACCTTGTCCTCCAGCTCTCTGATTTGATCCTCTGCCTCATGTAGCCTGCTTTTGATTCCTTTTATTGTGTTCTTCAATTCAGAAATTGTATTCTTCATTTCCTCTTGTCTCTTATTGATAGTTTCTATGTCCTTTTTCATGCTGATATAGTTTGCATTCATTTCCTTGTAATTTCCATGTAGTTTTTGATAATTCTCCCTGAACTCACTGAATTTCCTTATAACCATTGTTATAAACTCAATATGTGATAGTTTACTTGCCTCTATTTCATTTAGTTCTCTTTGTGAGGATTCCTCCTTTCCCTTCGACTGGATGATATTTCTTTGTCCTCCCATTATTTGTGAAAGTCTTCTTTTTTGCTTGTTTCTTAAATTGATCTGTCTTGACTTCCTGACTTTGTGGGGTAAACTTCTATGGTAGGAGACCTGTGAGACTCAGTAGTGCAGTCTTCCTGATCTCCTGAACTTGATGCTCTTCAGATGCCTTTTGTGCTGTTTTTGTTGGATCTATGGAAGTAATTGGGTTTTGATTGTTGTTTGGTCATTCTTTGGAGGGTCTTTTCCTTCGGCTAGTTTACTGGCATCTCTCTGCCCACCATGTCTTGTGTGTTTCTGCGCAGGTGCTACCAGAACAAAACTACAAAGCCCAGGAAACAAACCCACATCTGCAAAAGTAACTATCCCCTGCAATCCCACTATCAATAGCATATCAACCAGTATTAATAAGGCTGTAAAGAGATTAAGACTATTATAAGAAAGGAGAGAAAAAAATTATTAGTATAAAATCTAATGACAATATGCACAAACTTGATGGACCTGAAAGGAAGGTTAAAAATCTATGCACTAAAGGAAATATTGCAAAGCTTGGAGAGGACTACAGTGGATTTCATCTCGGTAGCCTCTAGTATTTACCACTGTTTTATCTTTCTGGTTGTGCCTCTGTCAATGTCAGATGATGACCTCGTCTGACCTTAGGCAGTCTGTTTGAGACTTTCAGGAATCTACTGTCAGTGGCTGTCTCATTCCGTTGTTAATCTAGTCACTCTGTACTCAGAAGTCAGGCTTAAGGACCACCAGGCCAGGGCAGAGGGCCTCCTTGTGGCAGGGCTATTGTTTCCTCTCATGCTGCTGCCACTCAGGTGAGTGGTTTGCCTGAGTAAGATGAACTCTGCTATATGGGGGATGAGTCAGCACAAGTATCCCACCAGCTACTCCCTCAGTTCTCTCCCTAGTCTCTGTCCCCAGTCTCTTCTTAGGTGTCTCTATCTCACTCTGCCCCCACCTTTGCCAGAACCCAGGGTAAGTGGCTGCAAATAAAAATATATGTCTTGGCCCTTAAAATGGCTCTTTGCATCTCCAGCTGCCCCTCTCTGGCAGAGAGCAACCCTGCCGCTTTTCACAGCTGGCTATTATCTGTATACTTTTTGGGCTCTGGTGCTGTAGGCTGGGGACCCCTGCTTATGGTTTAGACCATGTTCTTCTCAGGGGGTTTAAATATCCCTCTGGCACTATTTCCTTTGGGTGCCCAGCCAGCCTTCTCAAGTCTTCACCGCACTCCTTACCAGTCAGGTTGTGCTAAAGCTGATTCTTCTGTCTGTCTGAGATTATATGGCTTCCCTCTCACTATCGTTCAGTTGTTTGTTCCAGGTGATATCTCCAGAATTTAGTTGTAATTCCAGATTGGTCCGGGAGGAGGTCAGTGTACTTCCATTCATTCCACCCCCGGCCTTCTGAATTACGTTGATTTACTTTTGAATGTTAAGCTCATCTTGCATTCCTGGGATAATTCCCATGATTTATTATCTCTTTTATATTTGTTGGACTTTATTTGCATGCATTCTATTAAATATTTTTATTTATAGGTGATGTTGGTCTACAGTTTTCTTATATTTGCTGCTTTGATATTGAGACAACATTGGCCATATAAAATGAGTTGGGAATTGTACCCTCCTCTGTTTTCTGGAAAAGTTTGCATTGATTTGGTATTGTTTAATGCCTTAAATGTTTGGCAGCATTTCTGTGATGCTGTCTGGCTTGAGTTTTCTTTGTTGGAAGGCTTTTACTACAAATTCTTTTACATATATAGATATAGGACTATTCAGATTCTCTATCTCTCTTTAGAGAGTTCTTGTAATCTGTGTCTTCTAAAAATCTGTCAAGTTTATCTAAGTTAGTAACATATTATCATAAGTCACTCATAATATTGCCTTATCCTTTTAATATCTCATATTTCTACACTGTTTATTTTTAACACTCTGAGTCATCAAGGGAGATGTTTTTGCCCCATTGGAAAATATTCAATGAATGGATTATAATATGCATATATAAATAGACACAAAGGGATTATATATTTATGCATATATAAATAAATAGATGTAAGATTGGGGGGATGTGGCTAAGTATAAATTCAGTCAGCAGGCTTCTGCAGTAAGTATGAATGAAAGGAGACGTGGTTTTGTGAATCCTGATTACTAACTAATTCAAATCAGATCAGAGGACTTCTGAGCTGACTTTTTCTCTTGACTTCAGTATCATATCAACTCAATATGTCCCTCCAAAATTTAAATCTTCAACCTCAACCTTCCTTTAAAGTTCCAGAATTCAGACTGTACATCATATACTCCTTCCTTATGTTAAGAACTGAACATTTCTTATTCTCAACCAACTACTTTTTCCCAAGTTTTTCATCCCCTGATAACCTGTTTTAAGTCTTGAGCTTTTACCATTCTCCCTTCTTTATCTCTTTTATATATGAAGCCATTACTTCTATTGATTCTTCCACTCACTGTTTACTGAGTCTTTTCTTTGATCATCACTCCAAACTCCATTGTGATTCATTCCTGACTTCTCAGTCCTGCTGATTCTATTCATTGTAGCACCCATACAAATATTCATCAAGCAAATTCTTTCAGAGTCACCCTGTTAAAACTGAAACTCCTGATACATGTTTCTCTTTGTACTTACTGCTCTCTGAAATGCTCTGTATTTTCATTACTGATCTTGTGTATTATCTCCCTTCCCAATAGGATACAGCTACACGAGGGCAAGGACTTTGTTTTCTTCATTCCTATATTCTAGCACCAAGAATAGTGCCTAGCATAAAGAGCACAATGAACATTATTGAATGAATGAATGAATTGCAATGCTCTTAAAATCACAATGGTTCTTAGTTACATTAAATAAAATAATAGCTCCTCTACCTATAATACTCATAACCCATCATGAAAGCACCATTTATCTGTCTATTCCTATTCTTCAATGCTTCCAAAAGAATCCCAGGCTCCTGCCAGGCCTATTTCAGTCCAGATTCTTGCTAGTTAGTACCTCTTCTATGCAAGCCCCACACTGGTCTCTTATTATTCACTCCCTACCTCTCACCTCCCCACGCTGTGCTCATTCCCTCTCAGCACCATTGTTTCTGTGTTCCCCTTCATCTTAGGATGTTACCTTCTCCCTTTTGACATCCTTTAAGGCTTATTTAGCTTGCTCAGTGGGTGTTATCTGCCATGACTTCCCCCACCTGAGTTCCTACATAATGATTTAGCTTTTTAATATCATGGATAATGAGTAAATAATGTGTTAAACTGTGTGTAACAAAATGATATTAGATTTATTTATTTCTTAAATTTTTATTTATTGATTTGAGAGCAGGAAACATTGATCTGTTGTTCCACTTAGTTATACATTAATTAGTTGATTCTTGTGTGTGTCCTGACTGGGGATCAAACATGCAACCTTGGCATATTAGGACAATGCTCTAACCAACTGAGCTACCCGGCCAGGGCCTTGATATTCGATTTAAAAACATGGAGCTGAAAGATTGCACAGATAGCATTTAGTCTAATTCTCTCACTTCATACATAAGGAAAAAAAGTCTACAGAGCTATTAAAAATGAATATGAGTAGAATTAGAACTATAAGTAAGGTTTTACAGCTCTCAATGTCCATGTTTTCTTTCCACTAAAATATTTTCTTATTCTCTGTGCTACATATACATATATATGTGGGTGTAAATGTGTATATTGTGTATATGTATTACTTCTCCAATAAAACTGTAACTTCTTGGAATAAAACTTGTAACTTTCCGTATCTTATATTCCTGAATCCCCTAAAGCACCTATTAAAATAATTAGCATATAGTAGGTGCTCAAAAAATTCAGATTGAAGGGTTAATTTGTTTGCAAAATTTAACTATGAGAAATAAGAGAAAGACAAATACTGTTATGAACTCATATGTGTAAAATAAGAAAGTGGAATTAAGAAACAGAATTTAGATTGATGGTTGTAAGAGGCTAGGGGTTGGGGGAAATAGGAAGATGTAAGTAAAAGGGTACAAACTCCCAGTTTTAAGGTGAACACTTTCTGAGGATCTAATGTACAGCATGCTGTCTACAATTAATAGTACTGTGTTGTATACTTGAAGTGGCTAAGAGAGTAGATCTTAAGTGTTCTCACCACACACACACACACACACACACACACACGTAACTCTGTGAGGTGATGAATGTGTTAACTAAGTTTATTGTGGCAATCAATTCACTATGTATGTATACTATTAAATCATCACATTGTACCCTTTAAAGTTAACACAATGTTGTTAACTTTGTTTGTATAACATCAATTATACAAGTGGAAACCCAAAGAAACACAGAATTTATTTATAAAAAATTATGTATTTATTCCTACCTGTTTAAACTTTAGTCACCTTCAAAGTACTCTCCATTGATGCGAAACACCTATCAAGACATTTTTCCTCTACCAAAGCAGTTTTTGAACTCTTAGGTTTTGATGCTTTTAGGGCTTCTGTAATTTTTTGTTTTACCTCTTCCAGATCAGCAAAATGTTTCCCTTTGAGGACTTTTTTTCATCCAATGAAACAAAAGAAAAAAAGTCTCTCAGGGTGAGATCAGGTAAATAGAGAAGGTGGGACATGGGGGTGATGTGGTTTTTGATCAAAAACTACTGAACATTCAGCATGGTGTGGCAGGTGCACTCATAAATTACCCATGATGAAATGGGCAAACACTGAAACAGCTTTCAAAAAAAAATTCACTGAAGCCAAATGCAGCCTCTCACAACAGCACCAGCTGGTACTCTGATACAGATGGGTTCCTAGAACACTCACCTAGCAGGGGAAGCCTGTATTACAAGGGGCCCGCCCTCCAGAACTCCAGAAGATAATTCCATTTTGGGGGGGTCCCCTTCTCAATAAAGCTGGGGGGAAAAAGAAAAGAAAGAGATTCAGAGGTTTGAAAGTTCACTTTGGGTGAATTGGAGCCCAAGAAATCCAATTCGATTCCATCTCCGAAGTACACTCTTGCTATGTTGCAAATATTCTACTCATTTACACTTGGGCCGGGATATATTGCTTCCATCCTAGCCAGACACCTAAAGGATTTCCCCCCTTTTTTTTTCTCACTAGAGGAAGAAAGAGATATGTGTTTTAGAGAATCAATCAGAATCAAATCTTTGCCCAAGAAATTCAATATAAACATTAACTTGGCTATATAGCCTTCATTCAGCTCTCTCTTTTCAAATTTACACAGGTAAATAAGAAGAGATGTAAACTAAAAATATCACAATAACTGGAGGCTTACATCTGAAATTTTCAAATGAAGCATCCAAGTCAATAAAATATATCTTTACACTAAGAGCTGAAATGTTGGGAAATAGTTCAAAACTATTTGATAGGGCTAGATATTAACCAATATCTCTAAACTCTCCAATGCATACATAATAGAATACATTATCCATTTAATATCTGCTTTCTGGTGGTCTTCATAGAGTCCCTGAAAGAAATGTCCTTATGCCATGCCTGTCAGCATAAGCCCAGGAATCTAGAGGGTGGAGAAGTAGACCAGAGATCAAATGTTTCTGCCCTTTGTCCTGCCATGCCATGGACCCTTCCTCTCTTCAACACCACTAACCTCCTCCCACTCTTACCCAGGGCAAGTCTCAGTGCAATGAGGGGACTGAAGCTGATTCACATTCCTGAGTGTATGTACTGGGGCCCTGAAAGACAGAGAAGCAGTCTAATGATATGAAATAGCACTGCCACATTAGGGGCAGATTTTAATTTGTCTCTCCTACATCCAGATGATATATCTGACGAATTTTAAGTTGCACCAACATTCAATCTAGGTAATTACGGCAAAACAGAACTGCAACAATATAACAAACACCATAAAAAATACATTATTTGAATAACCCTCACTGTCAGTTTGAACAAGCACCAAAGTTACTGATTGCTGTGAAGGCGTGTACCTTGCTGTGGAGGGGTGGATGTAGAGTGCAACATTTCCCTACCTGTTGACCAGAAATCATTAATAAATGTAATGCCATATAGTTATCTTGACAGCAGAAATGTCATTTCTTTGAGAAATGTTGAAGTTTACTTACTAGCACAACTAATTTTACATGGTTTCTGAGCTCAAAATTAATCTCTGCAATCTCATATTTTATTTATATCTGAATTTCATAACCCTTCTACACTGCATCACAATTACTTGTGCTTATGTCTGTCACTGCTATTAAATTGTGAGTGGGGTCCAGGTTTAGTTCATCTTTGTTCCCTCTCAGGGCCCAGGGTAGATTTTTATGAATACTAGATGAACAACAAACGTTGAATGAATGAATGAATGAATGAATGAATTGCCCAGAAGAACTAATGGCAGCCTTACAGAGTTTATGTAGAATCTGTTTCAGTTGATGTTTGTATGCTTGTTACCTGTGGATCAAAGGAAAGCAGTATATAACCTAAGAGTCCTTCAGTATTCTAAATCTGTTGTCAGAATTTTCTCTGCAAATTCTACCCACCAAGCTCCCTTGAATGGCATTTGATTGCTGACAACAACCTTTAAATGAAAATATGTGTTTATGTATAAATGGCAGGTTAATAAAATACATAATGTAAATACAATACTAAGTATCATTAAGAAGATATAATAAAATTTTCTCATTATTGTTTCTTACATCATTTTTGTGTGTGGAAGTATACAGTCTGTGGTAGTCTCTTTAAGAGAAGACCTAGGGTGGTAATCTTTCTGTCTGGAAGTCTGTATGTCTAAAAAAATGTCATTATTTTACCCCTACATTTGAATACCAATTTGACTAGACACAAAAATCTCCACTCAAACCCCTTTTTTGTTTTATTATGTTTTTCAGCATTAGACGTTTTTGTTTTCAGAGTTGTTGCTGAGAAGTCTGCGGTTAATCAGATTGTTGGTTGTTCATAACTTTTTTCTTTTCTGATAACGGGAATCTTTTCTATACTTTAAGGTTCTAAAATATTTCTATAATATTATTATATTGTTTGGGACATGCTAACCCTTTCATTCTGAAGTCTTAAGTCTTTTCCTTTTTTTAAGTCTAAGATTTTTTAGATATTACTTCTCTAACTATTGGCTTTCCTGTATTATCACTATTTCTCCTCCTCAAACTCATATTTTTAGAATTTGGCAAAATTAGAGCTATTCTCTGTGATTTTTTTAAACTTTCTTTTTATCCTTTTATCTTATATTCTGGAAGAATTTCTTGGCCTGATCTTCCTAGCTCACTAATTTGGTCCTCTGTTTTTTCTTTCTGCTATTGAGCCATCCATTAAGTTCTTAGTGGCAACAACTACTTTTTATTTTATTTTAATATATTTTATTTTTTTATTTCAATACATTTGTCTCCATTTACCCACCCCCACCCTCCCCTGCCCCCCGCACCTCCTCTCCTCAATCCTTCCCCACCTGGCTTCAGCCATGTGTCCTTCACACCTGTTCCTTGACCTGTCCTTTCCCCTTTCACTCCCCACTACCCGCCTCCCTACCCCGCTCCCATCTCTGTTGGTTTCTTCTTTCTTTCAACGTTGCTAGCCATAATTTCCTTGCCTGATTGCTTTGCTGGTTAGGTTCCACTTATAGGTGAGATCATATGGTATTTGTCTTTCACCCTCTGGTTTATTTCACTTAGCATAATGCTCTTAAGTTCCATCCATGCCGTCGTGAAGGGTAGTAGCTAATTCTCCTGCATCGTGTTCCATTGCATAGATGTACCATAGTTTTTTGATCCACTCATTTACTGATGGGCACTTAGGTTGCTTCCAGCACTTGGCTATTGTAAATTGTGCTGCTATGAACATTGGGGTGTACAGATTCTTTTGAATTGGTGTTTTGGGATTCTTAGGGCATAATCCCAGCAGTGGAACCACTGGGTCAAAAGGCAGTTCCATTTTTAGATTTTTGAGGACATTCCAAACTGTTTTCCACAATAGATACACCAGTCTACATTCCCATCAACAGTGCACAAGGGTTTCCTTTTCTCCACAGCCTACCAGCACACATTATCTGTTGATTTGTTTATGATGGTCATTCTGACTGGGATCAAGTGGTATCTCATTGTGGTTCCAATTTGTATCTCTCTAATGGCTAGTGATGCTGAGCATCCTTTCACATGACTCTGGTCCCTCTGTATGTCCTCCTTGGAGAAGTGTCTGTTCAGGTCCTTTGCCCATTTTTTAATAGGATTGTTTGTTTTCCTGGAGTGGAGTTGTGTGAGTTCTTTATATATTTTGGAAATCAAACCCCTGTCTGAGGTATCATTGGCAAATATATTTTCCCAAGAGGTTGGCTCCCTTTTCATTTTGCTGATGCTCTCTTTAGCCGTGCAGAAGCTTCTTATTTTGATGAAGTCCCAATGGTTTATTCTTTCCTTTATGTCCCTTGCTCTAGAGGACATATTGGTGAAAATACCGCTGTGTGGAATATCTGAGAGTTTCCTGTCAATGTTCTTTTCTAGGACTTTTATGGTGTCGTGAGTTATATTTAAGTCTCTTATCCATCTTGAGTTTATTTTTGTTTATGGTGTCAGCTGGTGATCGAATTTCAATTTTTTGCATGTAGCTGTCCAGCTCTCCCAATGCCATTTGTGGAAAAAGCTATTTTTACTCTATTTAATGCTTTTGCATCCTCTGTTGAATATTTATTGACCATAAAGACTTGGGTTTATTTCTGGGTTCTCCGCTCTGTTCCATTGATTTATGTGTCTGTTCTTATGCCAGTACCAGACTGTTTTGATTACACTGGCCTTGTAATATAGTTTGATGTAAGGTATTTGTGACCCCTCCTGCTTTGTTTTTTCTTTCTCAATATTGCTGTGGCTATTCGGGGTCATTTATGGTTCCATATAAATTTTTTAAATGTTTGTTCTATGTTTATGAAGTATGTCATTGGTATTTTAATAGAGATGGCATTGAATCTATAAATAGTCTTAGGTAGTATGGAGATTTTGATGATATTAATTCTTACAATCCATTAACACGATATATGCTTCCATTTATTTGTGTCTTCCTTAATTTCTTTCTTCAGTGTTATGTAGTTTACTGCATACAGGTCTTTTACCTCCTTGGTTAAGTTTATTCCTAGGTACTTTATTTTTCCACCAACTTGTTGCTATAGCAAAGGGGATTTTTTTCCTGATTTCTTCTTCTGATATTTCATTGTTGGTATACAAAATGCCTTCGATTTCTGAATATTGACTTTGTATCCTGCTGTTTTGTCAAATTCACTTATTAGATCAAGTTAGTTTTTTGGCAGAGTCTATAGGGTTTTCTATGTACACTATCATGTCATCTGCAAACAATGACAGTTTAACTTCCTCCTTTCCTATCTGGATGCCTTTTCTTTCTTTTTCTTGTCTAATCACTGTGGCTAAAACTTCCAATACTATATTGAATAGAAGTAGTGAAAGGGGACCTCCTTATCTTGTTCTCGACCTTAGTGCGAAAGCTTTTAGTTTTTGTCCATTGAGTATGAGGTGGGCTGTAGGTTTTTCATATATGGTTTTCATTATGTTGAGGTATGCCCCCTTTATTCCCACTTTGCTGAGTGTGTTTATAATAAATCGGTGCTGTACTTTATCAAATGCTTTTTCCGCATCTATTGATATGATCATGTGATTTTTGTCTTTCCTTTTATGTGATGTATCACATTTATTGATTTGTGAATATTAGGCCATCCCTGCATCCCTGGGATGAATCCCACTTGATCATGGTGAATGATCTTTGTAATGTATTGATGGATGTAGTTTGCCAATATTTTGTTGAGGATTTTAGCGTCTATGATCATCAGTGATACTGGCCTATAGTTCTCTTTCTTTCTTGTGTCTTTATCTGGTTTAGGGAATAGGATGATGCTGGTCTCATAAAAAGAGTTTGGGAGTCTCCCCTCTTCTTGGATTTTTTTGGAATAGTCTGAGAAGGAGAGAGGTTAGCTCTTCCTTAAATGTTTTGTAAAATTCTCCTGTGAAACCATCGGGTCCAGGGCTTTTGTATGACAGGAATTTTTTGAATACTGTTTCAATTTCACCAGCTTTTATCGGTCTGTTCAGGCTTTCTCCTTCTTCACTCCGTGCTGGAAGGTTATATTTTTCCAGAAATTTGTCCATTTCATTGAGGTTTTCAAATTTCTTGGCATATAATTGTTCATAGTAATTTCATAAAATCCTTTGTATTTCTGTGGTATCAGTTGTTATTTCTCCTCTTTCATTTCTGATATTATTTATTTGGGTCCTCTCTTTTTTTTCCAGTTGAGTCTGCTTAAAGGCTTCCAGATTTTATTTATCTTTCCAAATAACCATCACCTGGATTGGCTGATCTTTTGAATTGTTCCTTTAGTCTTCGGTTATTCAGTTCTGATCTTGATTATTTCCTTCCTTCTACTGGCTCTGGGCTTTGTTTGTTGTTGTTTCTCCACTTCTTGGCGATGTAGGCTTAGGTCATTTTCTGAAATGTTTCTATCTTTTTTTAAAAATTTTATTTTAATTTATTTTTTCAAATACATTTGTCTCTGCCAACCCCCCACCACTTTCCCTTGCCCCCTCCCTCTTTCCCTCCCTCAGCTATTCCCCTTTGGTTTTGTCCATGAATCCTTGCTATATGTTCCCTGACTTACCCCTTCTCTTCCTTGTCCCCCCCCCCCCCCCCCCGTTCCCTCTTGTCTCTGTTGGTTTCTTTTCCTTTCAGTGTTGCTGGTCTTATTTTCCTTGCATCTTTGTATTGTTGGTTAGGTTCCACTTATAGGTGAGATCATATGGTATTTGTCTTTTGCCCCCTGGATTATTTTGCTTAGCATAATGCTCTCCAGTTCCATCCATGCTGTCACGAAGTTTAGTAGTTCTTTTTTTCTTTCGGCTGCATAGTATTCCATTGTGTATATGTACCATAACTTTTTGATCTAATCATCTACTGATGGGCATTTAGGTTGCTTCCAACACTTGGCTATTGTAAATTGTGCTGCTATGAACATTGGGGTGCATAGGTTCTTTTGAATTGGCGTTTTGGGATTTAGGGTATAGTCCCAGCAGGGGAATCACTGGATCAAAAGACAGTTCCATTGTCAGCTTTTTGAGGAAATTCCGCACTGCTTTCAACAGTGGCTGCACCAGTCTGCATTCCCACCAACAGTGTACTAGTGTTCCCTTTTCTCCACAGCCTCGCCAGCACCTGTTGTTTGTTGATCTGTTTATGATGGCCATTCTGACCGGTGGGAGGTGGTACCTCATGGTGGTTTTGACTGCATTTCTCTGATGGCTAGTGATGCCGAGCATCCTTTCAAATGCCTCTGGGCCCTCTGTATCTCTTCCTTGGAAAAGCATCTGCCCAGGTCCTTTGCCCATTTTTTGTTTGGAACGTTTGTCTTCTTGGAGTAGAGTCGAGTGAGTTCTTTATATATCTTGGAGATCAAAACTCTATCTGATGTATCATTAGCGAATATATTTTCCCATATGGTTGGCTCCCTTTTCATTTTGCTAATGTTTACTTTCGCTGTGCAGAAGCTTCTTATTTTGATGAGGTCCCATTTGTTTATTCTTTCCTTTATGTCCCTTGCTTTAGGAGACATATCAGTGAAAAAATTGCTGCATGGGATATCTGAGAGTTTCCTGCCAATGTTCTCCTCTAGGACTTTGATGGTGTTGCGACTTATATTTAAGTCTTTTATCCATCTTGAGTTTATTTTTGTGTACGGTGTCAGCTGATGATCCAATTTCAATTTTTTGCATGTAGCCGTCCAGCTCTCCCAACACCACTTGTTGAAGAGGCTATTATTGCTCCATTTTATGCTTCTGCCCCCTTTGTCAAATAGTAGATGCCCATAGAGACCTGGGCTCATTTCTGGGCTTTCTATTCTGTTCCACTGGTCTATGGGTCTGTTCTTGTGCCAGTACCAGATTGTTTTGAGTATAGTGGCTTTGTAGTAGAGTTTGATGTCCGGTATTGAGATCCCTCCTACTTTCTTTTTCTTTCTCAAAATTGCTGAGGCTATTCGGGGTCGTTTATGGTTCCATATACATTTTTGAAATGTCTGTTCTATTTCTGTGAAATATGTCACGGTATCTTAATAGGGATTGCGTTGAATCTATAAATTGCTTTGGGTAGTATGGACATTTTGATGATAATAATTCTTCCAATCCATAAGCACGGTATAATGCTTCCATTTATTTGTGTCTTCCTTAATTTCTTTTTTCAATGTTGTATAGTTTTCTGCGTACAAGTCTTTTACATCTTTGGTTAAATTTATGCCTAGGTACTTTATTTTTCTTCTTGCTATATCGAATGGTATTTTTTTTTTCTGATTTCTTCTTCTTCTATTGCAATGCTGCTGTACAAAAATGCCTTTGATTTCTGAATGTTGACTTTGTATCCTGCTGTTTTGCCAAATTCACTTATTAGGTTGAGGAGTTTTTTGGTAGAGTCTACAGGGTTCTCTATGTACACTATCATGTCATCTGCAAACAATGATAGCTTTACTTCCTCCTTTCCTATTTGGATGCCTTTTAGCTCTTTCTCTTGTCTGACCGCTGTGGCTAGGACTTCCAATACGATGTTGAAAAGAAGCGGTGACAGTGGACATCCTTGTCGTGTTCCCGATCTTAGTGGGAAAGCTTTCAGTTTTTGCCCATTGAGTATGATATTGGCTGTAGGTTTTTCATATATGGCCTTTACTATGTTGAAGAATGCCCCATTTATTCCCATTTTGCTGAGTGTTTTGATCATAAATGGGTGCTGTACCTTATCGAATGCTTTTTCTGCATCTATTGAGATGATCATGTGGTTTTTGTCTTTTCTTTTATTTATGTGATGTATCATGTTTACTGATTTTCGTATATTGACCCATCCCTGCATACCTGGGATGAATCCCACTTGATCGTGGTGGATAATCTTTTGAATGTATTGCTGGATGCGGTTTGCCAATATTTTGTTGAGGATTTTAGTGTCTATGTTCATCAGCAAAGTTGGCCTGTAGTTTTTTTTCTTTGTAGGGTCTTTATCTGGTTTTGGGATCAGGGTGATGCTGGCCTCATAGAAAGAGTCTGGGAGTCTTCCCTCCTCTTGGATTTTTTGGAATAGTCTGAGAAGGACAGGGGTTAGCCCTTCCTTAAATGTTTTGTAAAATTCTCCTGTGAAACCAACCAGCCCAGGGATTTATGTTCTGGGAGTTTCTTCATTACTGCTTCAATTTCCCCAGCTGTTATCGGTCTGTTCAAGCTTTCTGTTTCTTCCTCCTTCAGTGTTGGAAGATTATACTTTTCTAAAAATTTGTCCATTTCATCAAGATTTTCAAATTTCTTGGCGTATAATTGTTCATAGTAGTTTCTGACAATCCTTTGTATTTCTGTGGTATCAGTTGTTATTTCTCCTCTTTCATTTCTGATATTATTTATTTGGGTCCTCTCCCTTTTATTCTTGATGAGTCTGCTTAAAGGCTTGTCAATTTTATTTATTTTTTCAAAGAACCAGCTTCTGGATTGGTTGATCCTCTGAATTGTTCTTTTCGTGTCTATGTCATTCAGTTCTGCTCTAATCTTGACTATTTCCTTCCTTCTCCTTGTTCTGGGATTTATTTGTTGTTGTTTCCCAGTTCTTGAAGTTGTAGTGGTAGGTCTTTTATTTGAAATGTTTCTATCTTTTTTGGGTAAGCCTGTATTGCTATGA
The DNA here is from genome assembly GCF_021234165.1 of Pteronotus mesoamericanus. Taxonomy (NCBI): domain Eukaryota; kingdom Metazoa; phylum Chordata; class Mammalia; order Chiroptera; family Mormoopidae; genus Pteronotus; species Pteronotus mesoamericanus. The sequence continues at coordinate 9,501,988 of NW_026555085.1, forward strand.
ACTTCCCTCTCAGGACTGCCTTTGCTGTGTCCCATAGGTTTTGGACTGTTGTCTGTTCATTTTCATTTGTTTCCAGAAATTTTTTGATTTCTTCTCTTATCTCATTATTGACCCATTCATTGTTTAAAGGTGTACTGTTCAGTCTCCATGAGTTTGCAAGTTTTTGAAGTTTCTCTTTGAGGTTGATTTCCAGTTTCAATCCCTTGTAGTCTGAGAAAAAGTTTGGTATTATTTCAATTTTCCTGAATTTGCTGAGGTTTGCTTTGTGTCCTATCATGTAGTCTATCTTTGAAAAACTTCCATGAGCATTTGAAAAGAATGTGTATTTTTCTTCTTTGGGATGTAAGGTTCTATATATGTCAGTTAAGTCTCTTTGATTCAGTGTGTCATTCAGCGCCACAATATGTTTATTCATGTTTTGTTTGGAAGATCTGTCCATTTTGGACAGTGGGGTGTTGAAATCCCCTACTATCAGTGTGTTGCTGTCTATATCTTTTTTGAAGTCATCCAACAATTTCCTTATATACTTGGGGGCTCCTATATTGGGAGCATATAAGTTTACAATGTTGATGTCTTCTTGATAGATTCTTCCTTTAAGTATTATAAAGTACCCCTCTGGGTCTCTCTTTATGGCCGTTGTTTTGAAATCTACTTTGTCTGATACAAGTATGGCAACCCCGGCCTTTTTCTCATGCCCATTTGCTTGGAATATTTTTTTCCATCCCTTTACTTTTAATCTGTGTAGGTCTCTTGCTCTGAGGTGGGTCTCTTGTAGGCAGCATATGTGTGGGTCATGTTTTCTTATCCATTCAGCTACCCTGTGTCTTTTGATTGGGGCATTTAGTCCATTCACATTGAGAGATATTACTGATAAAAACTTACTCACCTTTTCTCTTTGTACCTGTATTCCTCTCTGTCTCATTCTTTTCCTTCATCTGCTTATACCAGTCCCCTTAGCATATCTTGGAGTGCTGGTTTGGTAGAGATGTATTATTTTAGTCTTCTCTTGTCTGGGAAACTCCATATTTCCCCTTCTATTTTAATGGAGAGCCTAGCTGGGTAGAGCAGCCTTGGCTGTAGGCCCTTGCTTTTCATGGCTTGGAATATTTGTTGCCATTCCCTTCTGGCTTGGAGTGTTTCTGTTGAGAAGTCAGCTCCTAGGCGTATCGGGGCCCCCTTGTATGGGGCCTTGTTTCTCCTTCTCCCTTGCTGCCTTGAGGATTGTCTCTTTGTCTTTGACAGTTGCCATTTTAATGATGATGTGTCTTGGAGTGGACTTCCTTGAGTCCCTCTTGAGTGGGGTCCTCTGTGCCTCCTGGATCCATGAGAGCCTTTCTTTCCTCAAATTAGGGAAATTTTCCATCATTACTTTTTCGAGGAGGTTCTCTATCTCTTGCTCCTCTTCTTCTCCTTCTGGTATCCCTATTATCCAGATATTATTGCGTGTTAGGTTGTCCTGCATTTCCCTAAATGCCTCTTCATTCTTTTTGAGTCGTTTTTCCATTTCTTGTTCTTTCTGGGAGCTTCTTTCTACCTTATCCTCCATCTCACTGATTCGATCCTCGGCTTCATCCAGCCTGCTTTGGATTCCTTCTACTGTGTTCTTCAATTCAGAAATGGTATTCTTCATATCCTCTTGTGTCTTCTTGATAGTTTCTATGTCCTTTTCCAGGCTGATATAGTTTGCTGTAAGATCCTGATAGTTTCTCTGCAGTTTCTCATAGTTCTCTTTGAGCTGGCTGAGCTCATTGAGTTTCCTTAGAACCATTGTTTTGAATTCAGTATCTGATAGTTCCCTTGCTTCTATTTCATTTAGCTCTCTCTGTGGGGAGTCCCTTTTTCCACTCATTTGGGGGGAACTTCTTTTTCTTCCCATTTTTGTGAGAGTCTGTTAAGTATTTTTGTCCTTTACTTTTCTTTCTGGGCCTGCCTCTGATGATGTCAGTTGTTGACCCTATAGGACCTTGGGTTGTTTGTTTGAGCCTTCCAGGAGTCTACTGTCTGACTCCTGCTTGGGGCAGCTCTGTGACCCCTTCGGTCAGGGCTGGGCTATTTTTTGGGATCTCTCTGCACTCTCACGCCGGTTCCTTGAGCACGCTCCCGCACAGCAGGATCCCCCGCCTGCCTGGGCTCGCATGTGCTTGCCCCAGATCAGGGGGCTTATTCGAGACCTCGCGTACTCATCTGGCCCCCCTGGATGGCGAGCTCCGTGGCACTGGTCAGTTTAGGGTCTTCTATTGTGTTTTCCCCGCTTTTGGCTCTTTGGGTGCGTTCCTTGCCCTCGCCAAATGGGGACAACGGAAATGGGAGGAAGTCAGCTCCAGGACTCTCTGATTTATCCTGTCTCTGGTCTTTCCTCCAGGGATTCTTGGCAGCTCTACTAATTTTGTGGGCTGCTCCGCAATCCTGGGGGGGCGGGTCAATTTATGCCTGCCCTTGCCACTCCGTGCACTCCCTCGCAGGCCGTATCAGTGTCAATCTGTGGGAGGCCTTGCCGGCCAGTGCAAGCATTTGCCAGCCCACGCGGGTCACACACACGCTCGCCAACCCTCGCCGGTTACTCGGCGCAAGTGTGCACGCCTGCACTGGGTGTTTTTGGGGTGTCTATGTGTGCTTCTTGGCTTTTGGCTCTTTGGGGGTGTGGCCTCTTCCCGCGCAATGGAGACTACTGCAAGGAGAAGGAGTCAGGACTCCCCGGCTCCTCCTCCCATTCTTTCTCCCACACCTCCGTTTCTAGTCTCTCCTCAGGGGTCTCTGGGCAGTTTTGTGACCCTTTCTGCCAAGGATCCACCACCTCTGCGGCCTGCGTTTCAACAGCAGGCAGTCTGGCTCATGCATGCCCCGCTTCTGCTTCTTTGGGGTCGTGCCTTTCCAGCCCACAATGGAGACTACAGAACGGGGAGGGAGTCGGGGCTCCCTGGTTCCTCCTCCCGTTCTTTCCACAATGCCTCCATTTCCAGACTCTCCTCAGGGGCCTGCGGGCAGTTTCCTGACCCCTTTGGCCAAGGATCCACCCCCTGTGTGGACTGCGTTTCAATTGCAGGCAGTCTGGTTCATGCGTGCCCTGCTTCTGCCTCTTTGGGGTCACGCCTTCCAGCCCACAATGGAGACTACAGAAAAGAGAAGGAGTTGGGACTCCCCGGTTCCTCCTCCTGTTCTTTCCCCAACGCCTCCGTCTCCAGTCTCTCCTCAAGGCTCTCCCAGCCAGTCTCACTCAGCCCAGCAGCTCACACGCCTACAAGCTGTGTGCAGAGCACACAAAAGGCAGGTTAATTGATTCCCTTATGCCTGAGCGAGATGGTAGCTGCAGAGTGGGAGGTGCGTTATCACCCAGGCTGCACCGGCCGCCGTGTCGGTTCTCTTCACAAAGTTTTCCTCACCAGTCTTTTCCTAGGCACTAGCCCACCCTGCTGCCGTCTCTGCCGAGAGATCAAGGAGGGTGGCTGTCACTGCAATTTTTGCGTTGGCCCTTTAAATGTCTCTTTGCATCCCCAGCCACGTGTCTCTGGCAGAGAGCGCCCCTAAGCTTTTCGGGGTTGCATTTTGTCTGTATTTTCTTGGTTTTAGCTGCTGTAGTTTAGGGGTCCCTGTTTATGATTCAGACCCCACTCTTCTCGGGGGAAGCTAACTGGCCATTTCAATGTCCCTCTGGTGCTAGTGCCCGTGGGCACCCAGCCCACCCTCTCAAGCCTCCACCGCACTTCTCACCCATTGGGATGTGTGAGAGTCCAATCCACTGTCTGCGGCTCCAATGCTCCTCTCCCACTATCATTCCATTGTTTTCCAGGTGATTACTCCACTATTTAGTCGCAATTCCAGTTTGGTCTTGGGAGGAGGTCAGCATGACTCCCATTCTCTCCTCCGCCATCTTCTCTTGCTCCTGTTTCTATCTTTTTTAGGTAGGCATGTATTGCTATGAACTTCCCTCTCAGGACTGCCTTTGCTGTCTCCCATAGGTTTTGTACTGTTGTGTGTTCATTTTCATTTGTTTCCAGAAACTTTTTGATTTCTTCTTTGATCTCATTATGGACCCATTCATTGTTTAATAACACGCTACTCAGTCTCCATGAGTTTGAATGTTTTTGAGTTTTTCCCTTGAGGTTGGCTTCTAGTTTTAAGCCCTTGTGGTCTGAGAAAATGTTTGTTATGATTTCAATTTTCCCTAATTTGTTGAGGCTTTTTTTGTGTCCTATCATGTGGTCTATCTTTGAAAATGTTCCGTGTACATTTGAAAAGAATGTGTATTTTGTTTCTTTGGGATGAAAGGTTCTGTATATGTCAGTTAAATCCATTTGTTCTAATGCATCATTCAGTTCCACAATATCCTTGTTGATGTTTTGTTGGAAGATCTATGCATTGTTGACAGTGGGGTGTTAAAAATCCCCTGCTATCAGTGTGTTGCTTACTGTATCTTTCTTGAAATCCTCCCAGATTTTCCTTAAATTTCTGGGTGTTCCTGTGTTGGGTGCATACATGTTTACAATGTTTATGTCTTCTTGATGGATTCTCCCTTTAAGTATCATGAAGTGTCCTTCTGGATCTCTTTTTAGGCCTTTGTTTTGAAATCTATTTTGACTGATATAAGTATGGCTACCTCTGCTTTTATTCCCTGTCCATTTCCTTGGAATATTTTTTTTTCCATCCCTTTCCGTTCAGTCTGTGTAGGTCTTTTGTTTTGAGGTGGGTGTCTTGTAGGCAGCATATGAGTGGGTCATATTTTCTTATCCATTCACCTACCCTATGTCTTTTGATTGGGGCATTTAATCTATTTACATTTAAAGTTATTATTGACAGGTACTTATTCATTTTTTCATTTTGTATCTGTTTTTCTCTCTTTCTCACTCTTTTTCATCTTCTTAAAGCAGTCCCTTTAGCACATCTTGTAGTGCTGGTTTGGTGGAAGTGTAGTCTTTTAGCCTTCTTTTGTCTGGGAAACTCGTTATTTCACCTTCCATTTTAACTGAGTGTCTGGCTGGGTAGAGCAGTCTTGGCTGCAGGCCCTTGTTTTTCAATACTTGGAATATTTCTTGCCATTCCCTTCTGGCTTGCAGTGTTTCTGTTGAGAAGTCAGCTGCTGGCTGTATCAGGGCTCCCTTTTATGTTACTACCTCTTTCTTCCTTGCTTGCTTTAGGATTCTCTGTTTGTTTTTGGTATTTGCCATTTTAATGATGATGTGTCTTGGAGTGGGCCTCACTGGGTTCTGCTGGAATGGGACCCTCTGTGCTTCCTGGACTTGTGTGACTTTTTCTCTCCTCCAATTAGGGAAGTTTTCCATCATGACTTTTTCAAACAGGTTCTCTACCCCTTGCTCCTCCCTTCCTTCTGGTATCCCTATTATATGGATTTGATTATGTTTCAGGTTGTTTTGCATTTCCCTAAATGCCTCTTCATTCTTTTTGAGTCTTTTTTCATTGTCTTGCTCTTTCTGGGAGCTTTTCTCTACCTTGTTCTCCAGCTTGCTGATTTGATCCTCTGCTTCACTGAGCCTGCTTCTGATTCCTTTGACTGCGTTCTTCAAATCAGAAATTGTATTCTTCATTTCCTCTTGCCTCTTATTGAGAGTTTCTATGTCTTTTTTAATGCTGATACAGCTTGCAGTGAGTTCCGCATAGTTTCCCTGTAGTTTTAGTAATTCTCTTTGAGCTCACTGAGCTCATTGAGACTCCTTAGAACAATTGTTTTGAACTCAATATATGATAGTTTACTTGCCTCTATTTCATTTAATTCTCTTTGTGGAGTTTCCTCCTTTCCCTTCGATTGGGGGTTGTTTCTTTATCTTCCCATTATTCGTGAGATTCTTTTTCGCTTCTGCTTCTTCAGTTGATCTGACTTGACTTTGTGGTATGAACTTCTATGATAGGAGGACCTCCCCTTTTTTTTCCCTTTCTTTCTGTATCTGGCTCTGATGATGTCAGCAGTTGACTCCATTTGACCTTAGGCAGTCTGTAAGAGACTTTCAGGAATCTGCTGTCTGTGCCTGTTCCTCTAGTTGTTAATCTCTTCACTCTGTCCTCAGCAGTCAGGGCTGGGCAGAGTCCTTCTGTGGGTGGGGCTATTGGGTACTTTAATGCTGCTGCCACTCAGGGGTGTAGTCTACCTGAACAAGATGGCTGCTGCCATGTAGGGGAAGAGTCAGCACCTGGATCTCCCAGGCTATTCCCTCAGTTCTCTCCCAAACGTCTCCATATCCAGACTCTCCTCAAGCGACTCTAGACCACTCTGAGTCCCCTTTACCCAGGGATCCGGTATCTGTGACTGCCACTCTGTACTCAGCATCTGGGCCTGTGCAAAGCCTGGCTGCCACAGAGCTTCCTGGGGGCATGCCTACTTTGTCCTTTCATGCCACTGCCACTCAGGGGAGTGGCTTTCCCAAGTGGATGGCAGCTGTAGAATGGGGGGTGAGTCAGCATCAGGACCCTACCAGCCACTTTCTCAGTTCTCTCCCCAATGTCTTCTTCCCCAGTCTCTCCTCAGGTGTCTCTAGCCCACTCTTCTCCCACCTCCGCCAGAGTCCAGGGTAAGTGGCTGCCACTACAAATTTTTGCACTGGCCCTTTAAACGGCTCCTTGTGTCTCCAGCAGCCTATCTCTGGCAGAGAGCACCCTGCCGCTTTTGTCAGCTGGGTGTTTGTGTGCTTCTTGGGCTCTGGCGCTGTAGGCTAGGGATCCTTGCCTATGGTTTAGACCCAGCTTTTCTCAGGGGGGTCCAACTGGCTGTTTCAATATCCCTCTGGCACTGCTGACTTCTCAAGCCTCTACCATGCTCCTTACGAGTTAGGTTGTGCTAAAGCCGATTCCTCTGTATGTCCGAAGTTTTAAGGCTCCTCTCTCGCTATTCAGTTGTTTTCCAGGTGATTTCTCCAGATTTTAGTTGTAATTCCAGATTGGTCTTGGGAGGAGGTCAGTGTGACTTACACTCACTCCTCTGCCATCTTGAATCCCTCTCTTTTAATTTTTTTTTTTTATTTTCAAGATCTCCTCTTGGTTCTGCTTTATAAAAATCAAGATCCTGTTGTTTCATGGATATAGTAGCATCTTTTATATCTCTAGAAATCTTAATTGATTTGGTTGTGAAATTTAGTTCTGAAGCCCTCCAAGCTGCAAATGCTTCCTATTCCTGTTTTTCTCGATGTTGGCAGTCCTCAGATTTCCAATCAGTCCCACCTGTGGGCTCATCTCTCCTGGACTCTCAGCTTGGACAGCAGTCGTAGATGAGAGGCTGAAGCAGCTGTGTATGTTTGTTCCTCACTTTTCTCAGTGAGCACAGGGGATGGATGGGCAGAGCTGAGAACAGCAGCTTGTGTTCAGATCTCCTCGGGTCCCTCTGTGTCTTGGCCATCATCAGCTACCTGAGGCCCTTTCTTCTTTCTCCTTGCTAAACAGGATCCTAAATAATGGGTTAAGAAGGGAAGAGGAGTGCCCAGCCTTCACAGGACAAACTGCTCCTGCTACAACAGCTCACTTAAACCCTCATGGCTGCTCCCACCCTCTCCTATCATGCTGCTACCATGTCCAGATATGGAGACTTCCTGGTGCTTGCATCAAGGTTCTGACCTGTCCTGTTCTCTAGCTCATCTCAACACAACCTGTCAGTCTTCAGGAATTTTTTCAAGCCCCTGGTCCCTTGAGAAATTTACTTCTGGTTCATGGGAGTGGCTAGAGATTCGGATGCTTTTTTATATGAGCTCTATAACTCCCCTGATTTGGTGCAGTGGAGGCTTTCAGGATACGTACTCAATCTGACTTCAGAATTTTACCGTTAAACTGAGCCTCCTAAGCCACATGCAGGATAGACAGGAATTAAGGAAAACACTGGTACTTATTTGATATGTTGGTCATTTCCCTTTTTGCCTTGGAAACTCCATTTCCTCACCCCTTTAACAGCTGGCTTCTGGTAGTTCAGCCAATGCAGGGCACTGGGAGAGGGCTAGAAGGAGAAAGGAGGGAGAAGCTAGGGCTCCCCACTGGGATGATGCCTCTCCCAGCACCTGGGGCTCCTCAGTGGCCCCGCTTCCATCAGTGACAGCATTCTCCACGGCCCAGCTCCTGCCTGTCAGTTCCAGGCTTTGTTATCACAACCTTTACCCGTCCCTTGTCCTAGGGCCATGGCAGCTCCTGCTGCTCCTGATCGCTGGGTGCTGCAGCGTGTCCACAAGACCATCTCCTCCACAGTACATATCCTCTATTGAATGCCTTTTGTGGAAAGGTCTAGAATGATTTTATCTTCTTGGCTGGACCCTGACATGAAAATCAAAATTCTGAATAGACATCTTCACAGATAATAATTAGTAATTCCTTCCTTTCAGGTGACAGGAGGACTGTAGTAAAGGAATTCTCAGTATGTAAGGTATCTCATCTTATTTCAAGGAGTGATATAAAATGTTTTTAAATGTGAATTTTGGCAATATAGTTCAGCTTAGCTGCATATATGCCACAAAGCAGTTTTGTGAGAAAGCCTTAAGGGCCTATCATATTATTAAACACACTGTTCTAAAATTAGGAAATGCTATCTAGGGGAGTAAAAGTTTAGTGTATAACAGAAAACTTGCTTTAGACCTACCTCCAGCACAGCCATGAAATAGTTAAAGAAAATATTTTTATTATCTCTATTATTTATCATTTTCTCTATTGAGAGAGGGTCAGGTGAAATGACAATATACCTTTAGAAAGATCTTGTGTAGCTCTAGTTCTTATTTGGAAAGAGAAGCTACCACTGTCTTCTAAGCCTGGCCCATTATTATCACTTCACCAACGCTGCCTAAGCAGCACAGAAACAACAAGAAAGCCCCCAATGATGAGAGAGAAAATGGGGAGCCACTGATGTGCCATATGGCCACACATCTGAAGGCTTTGAATGATGCTGCCTTCATGTAAAGTTTGAATATCTGCTTTCATTCCCACTTCAAGTATTTGAACTATAATACATGGGCCATCTATTTATTCAAGGGGAGAGCTTACTTTGGCAGGGGACACATTAGTGCTTGCAGCAAGATGCTGTTTAATACAAAGGATGTTCCTTGACTTCCTTTCAGATCTGAGGTCCACAGTGTGAGAGTGTTTGGTGGACATGTTTTAAAATTGCATGACTATTACACAACCCCTTTTCTTCAGCTGGCACGAGAAGGGCATTCCCATCCTCAATGCCCTGTTCCTTACTTCTTCAAAGCTCAGGCGACAAAAACACTGCCAGCTTTATCCAGCTTTTCATGGAAAGCTGCCACTCTTAACTGGCGCCTCCATGCAATTTCAGACTGTCCCAGGAGACCTTCACGCTTTGAGGTGAATTCATAACATTGGGACCAACAAAGAAGTTAACACAAATTATACTCTTAAGGAAAAAGAAAAAAAAAGTCTGCAGGCTTACTGAAGGAGTTCTGCTTCTGTGAGTGCCTCTGTCCTCTGCTCCCCAGTGACAATGGCCAGTTCATCCTTCAGCTCCTGGATCTCCTTTTGTAGGCGTATAATCATCTACAAATGGCAAGGCAGAGAGTAAATGTAGCTCCTCATGAAACGGAACTTGGTGACAGAGAACATACATCTTTTCTTTTTTTAAAGAAATCCTCATCCAAGGATATGTTTATTGATTTTAGAGAGAGGGGGAGGGAGGGGAGGAGGGAGAAGGAAAGAGAAAAACATCTATCAATTGCCTCCCATACACCCTAGAGATCAAACCTGCAACCTAGGGATGTGCCCTGACCGGGAGTTGAACCTGTGAACTTTTGGTGAGACATCCAGCCAAGGCCATATATCTTTTCAAATTATGAACTATTTTGAGGATGCACAAATGTATAGAGAATGATGTAAAAGACACTGCCATACCTGCCACCAAGATTTAAACAAACATTAAATCTTAACATTTTGTTAAAATAGTTTTAGAATTCTTTTTAACAAATAAAACATTACTGACATAACTGGAACTCCTTATTCCTATTCCCCTTCTGCCCTTCCTGAGATGATCATTAAACCACATGTACTGGGGAGCATTTCCTCCATCTTTTCAGATATTTACTCCATACATATGGATATAACTGTAAATAATGTATGGAATTATTTTATATGCCTTAAGTTTTATGTAAAATGTTATACTGTATGTAATTGCAACTTGTTTTCCCCCTGAGTTTATTTATACTGCTTAATGTCACTCTAGTTCATTAATTTTCAGGGTGTGTGTGTGTGTGTGTATAGTATTTAAGGAACAGATCACAATTTAGTTTTCCATGTTTCCTGCTAATGGACATTTAGGATTTCTACCTTTGCTGTTACACTTTGGGCACATATGTGAATTTCTCCATAGTGTGCACTGAGAATTGTGTGGTTGTAGAGTATCACATCTTCCCTTTATTACACAATATATTGATAAATTTTTCTTAACAGTTGTATGAATTTCCATTCTCATCAGCTATACACATGTTCCCTCCTCCCACATTTTTGTCACTATGTATGTAGTACAGACACTTTAATTCTGTCAATCAGGTAGGTGTAAAATGGTATCTCAATCAGTTCTAATCTGCATTTTCATGATTATTAGAGAGGTTGATCACCTTTATATACATGGGCTCTTTGGGTCTGCTCTTCTGTGAATTATTTATTCACATTCTTGCTCAGGTTCAATTGGGTTGTTTTTACTTCTCTCTATTCATTTGCAGGCTTCTTCATATAGTCTGGATGCGAACCCTTTATTAGTTTTGTGCAATACACACCTTTTCTCCCAATCTATGTCATATTTTTCATTTTGTGGTGTTTTTTCTTGGTAAATGAAAGTTTTAAATTTGAACATAATTTTATTATTAACTTCTTTCCTTATGAGTTGTATTCCTGTATCTTCTTAAAGAAAATCTATTTTACCTAAAATCAAAGGAACATTGTTCTATATGTTCTTATAAAAGTTTTAAAGCTTTGCTTTTCACATTTAGGTTTTTATTTTTATAAAGTATGAGATCTGGATCTAATTTAATTAATTTTTATATAGCTAACCACGCAAGGTTTGCTGTTATATAACATGTTTTCACATATAAATGTATCTTTTCCTGAGCTATTGGCTAAGACCATTTGTCTGCTTGACTATGTGTATGGCAGTACCACCCTGTTTTAATCACCTTAATAAATTTTGGCATCCAGACAGAACAAGACCCTTCCATCTTGTTCTTTGCCATAACAGACTTGGCTATTTTTGGTCATTTCCTCTTTCATATAAATTTTAGACCCAGCTTATAAAATTCTGCCAAAGGCCCTCCTCAAATTTTAACAGAAAATAAACTTGATTAAAGTAAATAAAATAAATTTGGTAAGACATCAGATTTATGATGCTGAATCATCACATCTATAAACATGGTATGGCTTTCCACTGATACTTTTCAATAAAGATTTATAGTTTTCTCTATAAATATCTTATGTCTTTAATTAGATTTTTTCCTAGAATTTTAAAGTCTGTTGCTATTGTAAATGCAATTATTGTAAAATTGCATTTTCTAATTTTTGGCTTTTGATGTATAGGAAAGTGATTCATTTTATATATGGATTATGCACCAAATAATTTTCTGAACATTATTTTGGTCTGTTTATCATTAAATGCTCTTGAATGTTCTATGTAAGCAATAAAATTGTCTGCAAGTAATGACAGAACTTTTTCTTCTTTTTCAAATCCTCATTAATTTTTTAAAAATTGTCTCTGTCCTACCTAGGACTTCCAAGTGCTTCAGAATAATATGGAATATAGAGAGTAAATAGTGCCTGTTTAGAATATTTTGTTTCATTTTATTCTGTTTAACTCTTAAAATTTAAATCTTTCTATTTAACTTTTGCATTCAGATGAGTAAATATATTAAAGGAAAGAAAAAAAAAAGACATGCTTATCTTACTCCCTCTAACATTCCATCTTTAAAATGCTTGCAGTAATATGTGGTTGATACCCTTAATCACTTTAAAAATGTTCATTTATATTCAAAGAGTGATGAGTCTTTCCAAACTATGTGTGAATGTTTAATGTTATCAAATTTTTTTTGCTTCATTTAGTGATGTGATCATGTAGTTCTTCTCTTTTAAACTGTAAATGTGATGAATTACCTTAATTTGTGTAATTTTTTTGTTAGTACAAATACCTCAGATATACAGGAGGGTATAAGAACACCTTGCACACCAACCAACATAACTGAAACCCCTTAAGTGAGCACCAATGTACCCAATACTTAGCTTAAGAAATAAAACATTACAGACTTTTTTAAAGCTCTTGGCCCTGTACAGCTTTCCCTAAATGAATTTTCCTTTAAATTCCCTAAATTTGGTGTTTATTTTTCCCATGGCTATTTTCCTTTTACTATATATTCATTCATTTTCTTTTTTTATGATTATTGTTCAACTACAGTTGTTCCCATTTTCCTCCCACCACTCTCCCCGACTCCATCCACCCCCCACCTCCCACATTCAACTCTACCCCCCCACTGGCTTTGGCTTTGTCCAGGAGTCCTTTATACATGTTCCTTGATGACCCTTCCCCTTCTTTCCCCCGTTATCCTTCTCCCTCCTCCTCTCTGGTTTTCTAATGATACCACATATTATATTAATGATCATATGATCTACCATAATGCAAAGTTCCTAAAATAAAAATTAGCTGGTAGAGATTAACAGCTGAAGGAGACAGTCACAAACAGTAGATTACTGGAAGTCTCGAACAGACTGCCTAATGTCAGACCGGGTCAACATCTGACATCAACAGAGGCAGATCCAGAAAGTAAAAACAGTGGTCTCCTGCCATAGAAGTTCACACCACAAAATCAGGAAATCAAGACAGATCAACTTAAGAAGCAGAAGCAAAAAAGAAGAGTCTCACAAATAATGGGAAGACAAAGAAACAGCCCCCAATCATAGGGAAAGGAAGAATCCCCACAAAGAGAACTAAATGAAATAGAGGCAAGTAAGCTATCAGATATTGAGTTCCAAACAATGGTTCTAAGGAAGCTCAATGAGCTCAGTGAGCTCAGAGAGAATTACCAGAAACTACAGGGAAACTACAAGTAACTTACTGCAAACTATATCAGCATGAAAAAGGACATAGAAACTATCAATAAGAAACCAGGAAAAATGAAGAATATAATTTCTGAATTGAAGAACACAGTAGAGGGAAGCTAAAGCAGGCTCGATGAAGCTGAGGACCAAATCAGCGAGCTGGAGGACAAGGTAGAAAAAAGCTCCCAGAAAGAGCAAGACAATGAAAATAGAATAAAAAAAAATGAAGAGGCATTTAGGGAAATGCAAAACAACTTGAAACATAATCAAATCCATATAATAGGGATACCAGAAGGAAGGGAGGAGCAAGGGATAGAGAACCTGTTTGAAAAAGTCATGATGGAAAACTTCCCTAATTGGAGGAGAGGAAAAGTCACACAAGCCCAGGAAGCACAGAGGGTCCCATTCAAGAGGAATTCAGTGAGGCCCACTCCAAGACACATCATTATTAAAATGGCAAATATCAAAGACAAACAGAGAATCCTAAAGCAAGCAAGGGAGAAAGAGGTAGTAACAAAAGGGAGCCCTAATACAGGTAGCAGCTGACTTCTCAACAGAAACACTGCAAGCCAGAAAGGAATGGCAAGAAATATTCCAAGTATTGAAAAGCAAAGGACTGCAACCAAGACTGCCCTACCCAGCAAGGTTCTCAATTAAAATGGAAGGTGAAATAAGGAGTCTCCCAGACAAAAAAAGACTAAAAGACTACACCTCCACCAAACCAGCAGTGCAAAATATGCTAAAGGGACTACTTTAAGATGAAGAAAAAGTTTCTATGAATACCCAGTTCCTTTCAGAGCTGCCAATACTAGATATTACCAATATTTTCAATACTCATTAATCTGATGTGACAGTGATGTTATTTTAATTGTTCCTTTACTATTTGCTGAAACTAAACCTGTTTTAGTATATTTCTTGCCTATCTCTATTATTTTTTTTAAAAAAAGCTTTAAATGACTTTTTGGTATTCTTTATCCATTTATTGATTAAAAGTTTGTAGAATTTCTTTCCCTAAAAAAAAAAACAGAAACAAAAAAAACCCTTTTAACCATGTTTTAGATGTGTTGCAAATACTTTTTTATTCTATTCCTTGTCCTTTAACTTTTTTAATGTGCATATTACTATATAGTTAAATGTTTAATATAGTCATATTGTCAATATTTACTTTATAGCTTCTGGGTTTGAATATTTTACTTCAGGTCATGAAAAATAGTTTTATTTTCTTCTAAAATTCCTTAGTTTCTACATATTGATTTTTAACTCACCCGAATATTTCTTGTATAATGTGTGAAATAGGGCTCTATATCAGTTTTATTTCAAGTAATAGTGGTTCATGCACCTTATTTGTTGAATAAGCCTTATTTTCCCCATTGATTTGAAGTATCAACTTAATCCTATATTATATTGTTAGATACATATGTTTGCCTCTAGAATGCTCATTATATTTCATTGATCTACTTGATTATTTCTGTGCTGGTGTCATGCTGGCTTAATTGCTGAGACTTTATAATGGTTTTAAATTTTTTAAATATTTTATAACTAACTTTGACATTTAAAAAGTAAAATCAATCTGCATTTAAGAAAGAAAGAAAGAGAGATAGAACTCCTACCTTTTGCGACAACATGGATAGAACTGGAGAATATTAAGCTAAGTGAAATAAGCCAGTTGATGAAAGACAAATACTATATGATTTCACCTATAAGTGGACTCTACTCAACAAAATAAACTAATGAATAAAATAAACCAGAGGCACGGAAACATGGAGCAGACTGAAAGTGACCAGAGGGGATGGGGAAAGAGGACAATGGTGGAAAGAAGGGGAAGGGACTAAACAAAGAACATGTATGAATGATCCATGGACATGGACAATAGAGTGGGAATTGACTGTGGGAGTGGGGGGTAGGGGTGGGATGGGTGGAGAGGGATAAAGGGGTAAAAATTGAGACAACTGTAATAGAATAAACATGATGTATAAATTAAAAAAATACAAATAAAAAGGAAAGAAAAAAAGAAATACAAGTAGGTAGTTACAGAATAGTCATGGGGATGTAAAGTACAGTAAAGGAAACGAAAGGAAGTAGCCAAAGAACATGATCCATGAACATGAGCAATGTTGTGGGGACTGCCTGAGGGAGTGGGAGCCCTGGATAGAGGGCGGCAAAGGGGGAAAATCAGAACAACTGTAATAACATAATGAATAAAAAATAATTCTAAAAAAGTGAAAAAAATTAGCTGATAAAATCGAATTTTTATTCATCCTTCAATATATGGTGACTATTAAAAAAACCAAAAACATTGACTCTAGTCCTTCCCTCCTTCTCTTCCTCTCCCATTGTTATTATTGAGTCAATTTATTTATTAGTTGTAGATCTATTAATATTTTAAATTTTTCTTGCTTCAGCTTTAGTGTTATGTTTTTCTAAGAAGTTGTCCATTTTGTTTAAGTTTTCAAATTTATACCATAAAGTCATTCAAAGCACTTTATTATTATTTTAAAATATTTACTGTACCTGTAGTTAAGTCCCCTTAGCATTTCAAATGTTTATTACATCAATTTGTGCCTTCTTTATGGATTTTTTCATTAGATTTTCCAGAGGTTTGTTCATTTTATTAATCTTTTAAAAATAAACTTCAGGTTTTGTTGTTTCCGCTGTATCTTTGCTCTGGCATTTTATTTTTACTCATTTTTATGGTTTTTAGTTTGTATTTTGAATTTTTGATTTACTTAAGTATTCATTTTCAAACTTCTTGGCTTGGGGGTTACCAGACCAAGAAAGTTGTGCAAATTTGAACTTCAAACTCATGTGAGGCAAAGTCTTAGGATATCAAATTTTCAGAGAAACCATGTTTTATCCTACCTGGAGTCTATGCTAAGGCAGACAAGCTTCCTTAGCATCTCCCTAAGCCAGGAAACAGATTTCTTTCTTTCAGGTTCAACTTTTCACTGGTTTTATGTTGGGGAGGGAAGAGGTGTCTTAGGTTCATCATGCACCTTCCAAGGCCTTTCACTTCTATGTCTTTATTAAAACCTCCTTCACCCTTCCTTTCCATGACAACGGCAGCCTCAGCTTTGTTTCCGGGCCCTGGAGAATTCCCTTACTTCCTCTAGCCTCAGACATATATTTCAAAAGATGCTTGTTAAATTTTATATAGGTGAGTTTCCTATTATCTGTACCCTATAAACAGGGTCAGAAGTTCCAAAGAAGGTGATATAAATACTTTTAACATGTCAGTACTTCTAGAATTTCATTTAAATGTGAAGAATTGAGTGGGTTTTGGTTGTTGCTTCTTTTCAAAAACATTCTTACAATCAAAAACCTATGCAGAACGAAAACCCTTGGACAGAACTTTGTGAGTCATTCATTTGTACCCTCTCTCTACAAAATTAATCCTGATGCCATGTTTTCTACTTCCAATGTCAAATCCAACAAACACCTTACCTTCTGTTTTACTGAAGAGAAATCTTATAGCTAAGCCAACTTTTCATGATTTTGAAGTTATTCCAGTCACACTTTCCCTCAAATCACTGGAGGAATTTGGGGATGAGAGCCATCCTGAGAAGATTTTGGGGCATGCCCAGTGACCACAGAATGTAGTCTGTTCACAGCCTTTCTGTTTTGTCTTATTTTGTTTTTTGGATACTACCTATATGCATCTTTATTCTTTTATACATTTTTAATGTTATGTTGTTTATGTGGTTACAGTTGTTTCAATAACTTCCCCCTTAATCCCCCTCTGGCGAGCCCACCCCCCTAGTTCCAGAATCAAATGCCACCTCAATGTCCATGTCCATGGGTCCTTGATATCTGTTCACAGTTCTTTTATCACCTTGTCTCTCTGAGGCACTAATACTTATAAAGAAAGCAAGTCCAGTCTTACAGGGCTGGTCCATATTTGCCATTAAATTTTGAGAGTAAGACATAGGAGATCCCACTCAAGTTGTATTTTGGGTGGTTTTGAGGACAAATTTTCAATTGCCACTTGTGCTTCAGAAATGCTCTGTACATAAAATAATGGAGAATAATGGCAGTTTTTGAAGCAATCATAAAAGAGACCAGGAAATCACACTTGTCAATTACCAGATTGTTCTGCACCAGGAAGACCTCAACATTTTTTCAATTATCAGCTATTAGCTTTTGATTCCCAGTTTCTTGTTTTTTTCTTTAAATCTCTAACACACCTGCAAGTTCCTTCCAAGAAAAGTCTCTCTAGACAAATTTAAAGAAAAAAGTCCCAATGTCTATTTTCCTTCAATTATAAACTAATTTCTGATTTCCAGCTAATAATACTCCCATTACTGTCTTTCTCCTTCTGCACAGTAACATTACAGGGTTGTTGACAGGGTTGGGACAGCAGCAGAATTCATCCTAGGAGTTCAATTCCACCAGACACAATTCTTTTGAATTTTGTTTCCTTTTTCCAGTGGGGGCCCTGTGTGATGCTGTACCTGATCAGGGCTTGTACTGGAAAAGGACCCTGCCTCACCCATTGGTTTCTCCTTAAGAGAATTGCATGAGGAGAGCTCAGGCTCCCTGAGGCAAGCAGGATAAAACATAGCTCCATTATTCCTTTTTTCTCCTTCTCTGCCCTTCAATGGAATGATTTCAAGGGAAGAGGGCAAACAATCAAGAGGAAGTAGTTAATATGGGTAACAGTGAATTTGAGATTTTCCTTTGGGAACTTCAGAACTTTGTAAATAAAACACTCTTGGTAAGATTTTACATCTTTTTTACAATGCATACTACTAAGCTTACACCAGCTTATTTTCTAGAAAAATAAAAAAAAATAAATAAAAGAAAACTGAGTGAATTGCAAAGTAATACAATCTTAATTTTGGAGTTTTCCAAAATTGAATGTTTTATTTCAACATTTTTAGTGTTGGCAGGAGTTGATTCCATTTTGCGTTTCATTTATGTAAGACTAATACAATAGAGAAAAAAGAAAATGTCTGCATTTATAATGAGTAGCTGAATCATGTAACTTGTAAATATTTTTGCTCAGGAAAGCACTTTGATAAGGCACAGTTCATTGTTATGAAACTAGAAGCTTGACCATTATTTCATGGGTCAAAGCATTATTAATTTTTTAAAATCTCTAGAAAAATAGCCCTCGCTGGTGTGGCTCAGTGGATTGAGCACCGACCTGTGAACCAAGGGGTTGCTGGTTTGATACCCAGTGTAGGGCACATGCCTGTTGCAGGCCAGGTCCCCAGCAGGGGGCACACGAAATGCAACCACACATTGATATTTCTCTCCTTCTCTTTCTCCTTCCTTTCCCTTCTCTAAAAATATATAAATAAAATCTTTTTAAAAATCTCTAGAAAAATAATGAGCACTTATGCAAAATATGGTTCTATTTAATAACCACTAGGACTTCTTTTTCTCTACACCTTTCCAAAAGATGGCCTATTACTATTGTCTCTAGGAAGGTGGGAGGGGGCAAGGGAAAGAGGTGGGGGGGAGGCAGAGACAAATGTATTTAAAAAGTAAATAAATTAATAAAAAAAAATTAAAAAAGAAAAAGAAAAAGAAAGGCTACGGCCCTCACATAGATGTAACTGTTTGTGATCCCACCATATACACCCTCAGGACTCACTGCACACCTTACTAGTGGAGTAATGGGGAACTGCAGGTAAGCACACAGACCCTGAGTCAGACTGTGTCTGCCCCCTGGCTCTGCTGCTTATTCAGAGTAGCACAGGGACTCTAAATAAGTTGTTTAACATTTTTGTGCCTCAGTTCTGTCATCTGTAAAATGGAGATAAAGATGGCATCTACTCATATGGCTGTTGTGAGAATTAATTGAGTTAATATTCTTCCAGGACTTAGAACATTTCCTTGTTAGGGAAACAAGTACCTACAGAGTTTAGCTAATCTTTAATATAGTACTTTGATTTTTTTTTTAACAATCAGTTAAAAATTACTTACCAATCTGGGGTCAATTTCTTCATTAAGAACAGCTTCATTCTTTATAAGTGCCACCCGCTGTGCAAATCTGCAGGTAGATATAGACTCCTAAGAAAACAAACAATGCCTTAAACTGTTATGGCACAGACAGATAAAACTTATTTTTTGTTCACAGGAAAAAGATGCACATCTAAAGAGCAATGTGTATAAAACACAATGAGGAAACATGCCTCCAGATTAGGAAGTTTTGCTCTGGAACATTTTTTATTAAAATATTGTTTGGGTTTAATAAAATGATCAGTGACAAAGGTGTGGGAGGTCCTGAGATCCTAAGTGGCAACTGGTATGTTTCTCAACTATTGATTGTTAAAGCAGGACCACATATCAAATCAGAATCAGAGCAGACACCATAATCCATAAACATGAAAGACTACAAAAGAAATATCTGTAACAGACCAAAAAGAGAAGATTTCAAGGCATGTTACAGTGTACTCGGGGGCTTGGCTTTGTTTTGCGAGCCCCTCTGCCACTTCTTTCAGAGAAAATCTAGATCCCAAATATTAAACTGAAATGCATGAAACATCATAAAGAAACCCAGGAAAGCTGTTCGATAGCCAGCCCCCGCCAAAGCATGGTGCGTATTGTGCCCAGTGACATGTTGAGGGACTGGGTCTCCAAGGTATCTTAGTAAGCCAGAGGAAAATAGAGCAGGACAAGCTGATGGGTCTCCTCTCTCATGTCTCTGGCCAACGTAACCAACCCATTGGGAGGTCTTCTGAAATTTGTGTATGAGGTTTCTTTACACCATCCTGTGCATGTGAAATCAGTTCTCAAATGCGGTAATTATAATGCTGACAAATAACCCAAAGCTGTGAATTCTGGAAAGTATACTCCAACCTGAAGGTGTACTCCAACCCAGCTGAAAAGATGGAAACTCACCCAGGACCCTCAGCTCTATTGCACAGACTAACATTGAAAACTCAGACTGAGAACTCCAGAGAGAAGAACCAACATACGTCAATATTCCTTTTCTCTAGAGAGAGTGTTGCAATCATGGTCGTCATGCAGTTCCCTCCCAAACTGTCCCTTAGGACACTGGTCATCATGGAGTTCCTATACGGAATGTGTGAACGGTGTTTTTCTGAAAGGGCAATGATAACCTACAATGAGGCAGAAAAATAATGTTATCAGCTTAGCAGAAAATGTATGTCCAACAACTGAGGGGCAACTGCAATAAAAATACTGAAGGGAGTAATAACCAAATGCAGGGTGACACTCATAACTCAGGCTCAGAATAAATATGTTAACAATATTCAGTGCAGTAATGGTGAAGATGGAATGAAGTAAATGTAGGAAATACATACCAAGATGATCCCTGCAATTTCTGGACAGTACAAAATGATGTAACTTGTACAAAATTGGGTACATTAGTATTCTGTTTTTTGGCCATTGGAAAATTCATATAAAGACTCAAGAAGAAATCATTCTTTGAAAAGGAAATCATTGAAAACTATCAAACTTGGTCTTTCCCCTCATCTTCAAGGTAAAAGAGGCAGTTCAGTATTATTTTGATACTTTTTATATCTTAAGTAACCTTAATCAGAAAAGTAAAAATTTAAGATTAACAAAATGGTATTTTTTAAGACTTAGAAATGATAAATAACTTTTAACTAATGAAATTGGCCTCAAACTAATAAACAAATCTGTAAGCAAATCAAAATTAAATATTAGTTTAACAACAAAAACTACATATTGATTAATTAGATGCTGCCTCTCTTCATTGGTGATTTATTTTTAATTACAAATTTCCAGAAGATCTGTGTTTAAAGTCCTTGATATTTGAAATAGTTGGATACTTGATGAGGAAATTACACTTACCTCTATAATTAAAAAATCTCAATATTATAAAATGCATCTATTTATGAAGGAGAATTCTCTAATTGGTGATTACAATGTAACATTCAAAATGGTACTAATATCTTACTGGAGTATACTATAGGTTTCTGAGTAACTTTTAAAAATAAAACTTACAGATTCATATAAAAAAAAAGAAAGAGGCAGTAGGGGTTACTGGTGGAGGGGCCCTGGATTCTGGTGTCCAACTGTCTAGGTCCAAGTTCTAGCCTCATTAGGGTTGTGTCATTCAACATCTCTGCCTCTGTCTGCCATCATCTGTAGTATAGGGAAAAAACAGCACCAACCTCAAAGGTTGCTGGGAAGACTACAAGAGTTAAAGTGTACACATTATGTTGAAATAGTACCTAGCCCATAATATGTGTAGTGTACATGTTTGCTATCATTTCAGTAATGGGGTAATTTGTGTTGGTTTCACGAAGACTTGCTCATCTTACTCCTGAGTGTCTTAGGTACTTAATGGAAGGTACTAGATGGATGGATGGTAGAAGAATGAAACACTGCTGTGTGTTGTCCCCAGAAAGAGCCCCCAGGGGTTCAGGGTTTCCCCTGGAAGAAGAATAGAGTGCTAGGATGCCCATTGCAAAACATCAGGAATAAGCCATCCACAGATGTGATTTCAGGGGCACCACAACATCCTGACTCTTGAAAATACTGCCAACGCCTGCCATTGTTCTGGTTGTCCCTCCTCCCAGGTGTGTAATTCCCATTGTCAGAACTTCCACTCCTTTAGTTTACAAAACCAGATGGGAGTATTATTTTTGAGTGTCGTTTTGAGTGGTATACAACTTACACCACTGGTCTTGCTTTAAATTCATGACCACAGGTTTCACTACAAATCAGAAATCCTGTGGTATTTCTCTCAAGAATCATTTCTCCACTCTCACAAATGAGGCAATCACACCTTACCTTTGCGTTTCATAGTTCTATTCAGCCTTCTCTCCCCGCCTTCAGTCTGGGCTGATGGCCACATGCCCTTCTTACTAGATATAAGCAGCCTGGCCAGAACTAGCTCATGCCCCATCCCCAAATCCATATTCTACCCTTCCTCCAGTTACTGCCCTGCTCCTATCTAAGTCCAGCCCTCCATCTTCCTCTTCTTCTCCTCTCATCTGTTTTGCTGCTACAATGAACCTCTCTCTCCTCTAATCAGTTTTTCTCTCTCCCCTGGATCATTCCCATCTTGCATGCCCATGCTAGCACTAAGCTCAGATGGTTCTCTGCAAGGCCATCAGCAAACCCCACTGAACCAAAAGCAGTGACTGCCATTGTACTAGACTTCTGCATCGAGAAAGTGTTCACCACAGGTACTCACTGTCCCCTTTAGAAATAGTACCAACTTAGTAATCAGGACACCACACTTCTCTGGTTTTCTTCAAAAACTAGTTAATGAATGCTTCCTTTTCTTTTTCCCAAATTGTAAATACTGGAGTGCGCAGGGCTCTGTCCTCTTCTTTCTTATCTGCACTCTCTCCATAAATTTAAGCTCATCCAGTCCTCTGGTTTTAGATACATCCATATCCTGATATCTCCCCAGTTTATGCCATCAGCCTCAACCTCTTCCCTGAGCTCATCCCTGTGGCAACTATAAAATGTAGACATCTATTCTTGACTTTCTCTTCCCTCTACCCCTAAATTTTGTTCTTTCCTAGATTTTACCCACCTACTGGCTCAGTCCAAAATCTTAGGCACTATCCCTTATTTCCCCTCACCTCCAACATCCAATCCAGAGCAATTTTCTATTAGGTTAACTACAAAATATACCCAGAATTGGACCACTTTTTCCCACCTCTCTGCCATCACTCCCATTTAAAGCTCCACATCCCTTCCTTGGAAAACTGCATAGGTCTTTGAATCTATCTCCTGGCTTCTTCTTTTGCCCTCCCATGGTCTACCCTCCGCACAGCAGCCAGAGGAATCTATAAAATGGAAGTTACATCAAGTCACTGCCTTGCTTACCACCTTCCCGATACACTTGATATCATGACCCAACTCCTGAGTGATCTGGTCCCTGTCCACTGACCTGACCTCATCTGTCACATTTTCATTGCTCACAGCACCCTTACCATGCTTAGCTCACCCCACACCACAGCCTTAAAACTCATTGTTCCTTTTACGTGGAGTGATTTTCATATAGCCTCCTGCTCCTCATCATTCACAGCTTTGCTCAAACTCTATTTCTTCACAAGTGCTCCCGTTGAACCCCCTATAAAAAGTGACACCCCTTATCTCCAAGCTGTTGTTCCATTCAATTTTTCTTCCAGTACTTATCACTATCTGAAATTCTATTTATTAACTTGTTAGTTGTCTGCCTCCCCACTAGATTTTTCTCCACAAGGCCAGAAACTTAACTTCTCTTGTTCATTGCTCTATCCCCACTGCCTGGAACAGCTCACAGGACCTAGTACGTGTGGCAGAACCCAAATCATCTCACTCAGCTTTCATGAAACCCCCCCCCCCCTTTCCTGTTTTACTTCCTATAAAACTACATTTCATAGTCTCTCTTGCAACTCAGGTTTCACATGAGACGTAGCTCCATCAAGCAGACACCCCTGTGTGGAACAGGAGGTAAGTGAAGAGAGGTGATAGCCATGAGGAAGATCAGATTTACAGACAGTGTGGTAACAAAGGCATCTGGTTTTTCTGAGGCAGCTGCTGGGAAGTTTCTGGAATCTAGGATTTAATGTCTAAGTGCCAAGTCGGGAAAACTACAGCGTTTGCACAGCAGTTCCATGGTGTGGTCAGACATGTCTCCTGGTTGCTCTGCTCCCAGATGGGCAGTACCCAAGCCCAGCTTCCTAACTTTTCTTGAGGTTCTTTGTACTTAACAAACTCTATGCTGCTTAAATTAGTTAGAGTGGATTTTCCAGTTTGCAACTAAGAAATCTGACTAATACAACATGTGCTGAACACATTTTGTTAAATGAATCTGAATAGATAAATGAGTAGATTAATTAGTTTCACCTGGGAAGGCAGTGCGAGCGTCATTAGTATAGAATGAGATTTGAGAGCACTAAGTTTCAGTGTAATTGGAAAGGAAATGGGAAATGTGACAGACCCGAGCCTGAGTGGCATGGTGGCAGCATGCGGTGCTGAGAAGAGCTCCAGACCCTCAGAGCCAAGAGGACAGTGAAGTATCTGAAAGAGGCAAGGCAGGTCTGACAGATGTGCAGAGATGTGTGTTTATGAATCATCAGTTAAATATCTAATGATGTTCTAAGTACTTTGAAGTTCTTTCATAAAACAAATGTAACTATTTTTCCCTGCTCTAAAAAACAATATTGATATCTTTCCTATACAACAGCTTTATAGACAACTTAGATAATGTAAAGGAGAATTTGCTTATTGAACTTCCTGTTGACATTAAATGGTGCATTAACTTGCCTTTGGTTGCAGAAACAGAAAATATAACCCAAGTTTGTTTTAATGATAAGGAAAATTTATTGTCTCAATTACCCACCAAACAGTTGGTTTATGCCCATATCCCTGCTCTGTCTCTTATGTGGTAGAAGTCTGCCTCTCTTCATGGCCATAGGATGGCTGCCCAACACCCTCATGCTACAGACTTCTTTATTCATAACTGAGCTGGGAAAGGGTCTTTTCTAATCATTGAACAAAAATCTGGAGCTTCTCTAGGGGCCAGCTTGGGTCATGGGCCCATTTATGAACCAACCAGAAGAAATACAGGCTCCGGGTGGCTTCGCCCCGTCAGCATGGCTCCTGGGGCTGGGACAGGCCCCTGGCCACTACTCTCTGGAATGAGTGGTGTGGGGGCAATCTCAATGTCCTTCCCAGAAAGGGTTCTAAAGTTGTTAAAGGAAAGAATTAAAACTTGCAATGGGATTATGAATTAGAAAATATGATCTTTAAAAGTGGGGTAAATGAAGGCAGTTTACAAGAAGAGAAAGACCTCCGGATTTGGAATCAGAATCCTGCTTCCCCACTTGTGTTAACTCAGGTGAATCTCTTAAATGCATCTGCCTCAGTTTCCTCACCTGTAAAATCCCCACCTGTAAGAGTGGGATGAGAAAGCCTGCCTCCCTCACAGAAATGTTTTAGAGATCAGTGGAGAGTGTTTCTGGCCTAGTTCTTGGTAAAACAGAAGCACTGAGCTGCGGTGGGTTCTGAAGGCTATGTCCTTTACAATCCCTTTGGAGACTTGTTTTAGCCATAGAGACCCAGGCCTAGGCCACTTCTTCAGAAGAGGCCTTGGAGCAGGTACCACAGTCAGCCCAGATACAAATCCTCAGAGTGACCCAGACACGGCCAGTGTCTGGGAACAGGCAGAGGGAGGGGCTGCTATGGGCTCTCTAAGTTGGGCAAGAACCAAAGGATTTGAATGGTACAGGGTAAAGAGGTGGTCATGTAATCTGGATTTTTAAAAAAATATTTACTTCCATTTTGGATTTCGTGTGTAAATACAGTAACTTGTTCCTGAAGGCATTCTTTAAGTGGCAAGGAGCGAAACCACACATAATACTTAATAATATCTCCAAATACCTAGAAACCATGCCTAAACTCAGTGATTTGGTTTACTATTGAGTGAATTAAAGAGACTGACTTTTAGGAGCTCAGAAGTGCATGGACAATTATCCTCTGAAAACTGAAAAGATCTGGAGCGGTCGCAGTGGGCACTGGCATCGTCATTTTTCCTTCTGAGCACAAAACATTCAGTGGAAGCCAAGTAGAAACTGAAACTCTGGAAGCCCCACTCATGTTGGATAGCTGGCTAATGTGACCCCGATTCAGATTTCTGTAGAGGCAGACAGCAAACACTCCTTGTTCGCAGTGGTTTCTCACTGCATGTTTGGGCTGGTGGAGACCGCGGTCACACCAGGAGCACTCGGGAGGTTCATGGTTAGAATAAATACGCATGGCCCCTTTTTCCTCCACGGACTCAATTTCCGGGCTGAGGTGTACCCTGTTATTATGGCTTAAAATGTTTTTAAGGAGACTTTTTGGAAAAAAGTACTGTGTACACAAAGAGAACTCCAAAACCAATAATACCCTGGCAAACAGAATGTTATTTACTTAAGAGCACAGTAAGGTGCATTCGGCTCAGAGAGTCTGTGCCCTGCGAGCAGGTGGAAGGTCTCGCAACTATGGCCATGACGGCAGTTACAATTCTGCATAGAATTTCTATAACTGATGTGAGCTAATTAATGTAACAAAGGTTACCAAAATGTTTTTTGCCTAACTCATCTCTGTCTCCATCTTATATAGTAATACTGAGACTGAGAGAATGTAATTAATTATCAACACATGAATTTCTATTACGGCATTTATCTTACTGTACTGTGAGAATTTGCTTATGTGATTTGCTCTTTCACTGGATAGTGTGACAAGACTATTTCTTAATCATATACATGTATACATATACATTGCCTAGCATAACTCATAGCACTCAATAGCTACTCAATCACAATTTGCTGAATGAATGAATATGATCTCACCTATAAGTGGAACCTAATCAATAAAACAAACAAGCAAGCAAAATATAACCAGAGACATTGAAATAAAGAACAAACTGACAATAACCAGAAGGGAGGGGGGAGCGGGATAACAGGGGAAAGAAGGGGAGGGGTCATCAAGGAACATGTATAAAGGACCCATGGACAAAGCCAAAGGTGGGGAGGGTTGAGGGTGGGGGTGGGTGGGAAAGGGAGAAATGGAGACAACTGTACTTGAACAACAATAAAAATAAAACAAAATTAACTAAACTAATTTGTGTTACACTTCTAGTATCATTAGGTACACAAAGAAAATTTGATTATGAAAGTCTTCAAATTGTTATTTCATGAACAGTATCTGCCTATTTTTTTATTATTCTCATTCCTATGTACTCTTTAGTTTTCTCTCTCTTATATCTTTCTGTATGAAATTAAAAAATTTCTCTGCTATCCACCTTTTTCTCTGGCAGCTGCTCCTTGATTTACTCAATCCCACATGCCCACGTACACATACTAGTCTTCTATATTTATGTTCTTCTGTCCTCTCCTGCTGATCTCCTCCTCTTCTCTCCATTATCTTCTGCTATGACCTCTGTGAAGACTCTTGTATATCAGTGTAAAAAGTTAACAAGTGGAGTGATGCGGTGGGTGAATTGGAAACAGATAAATTACAGTCAGAGACCCAAAGGCCAATGACATGTGAATGTCAGTGAGACCCTGGGTGAATCCATCTCCCTGAACTGGAGCTGAGGGCCGACAGGCTCCCAGTTCCCACTGCCTGACATGCTCTAACCCCATCCTTGCTTGCTCACTCCTACTCATTCTTCAGGTGTCTGTATACTGTCAGCCCTGAGAGGAGGTCCATGACGACCCCCTCCTCAGTCTAAGTCCCCCATTACAAGACCTCCTCACTCCTTGTACTTCCTCTGCACAGTTCTCCCTGGATTACAGGCACATACTTCATTATTACCTATTCAATGTATGTCTCCCTCCCCTGGACCATGAGACCTTTGGGGCAAGGACTTCATCTGTTTTGCTCACCACTATCTCAGTGCAAGCACAGATCTCAGCATGTTATCGTTCCTCACAAATATTTGTTAAATAAATGAATTTGTTATATAGAAAATCAAATGCCACTTCCTCCATGAGGCTAATGTTATGAGCATTTTGAAGACACATGGGGAGACAAAGAGTTTTAATGTCAAGTAGCAGCTTGCAAAGACTGTGTAAAATAAAGGAAAAGAAAGGGTTAGGGGCAGGATACTTCTCTCGAGTGATTATAGTTGGTAGAAATTCTGATTCAACTGATGAATGTTATTTTGCATGAAAAGATGGACATAATAGGAATTAAAGAAGACAGTGCTACCATCTGAAACAAGTAGGTACATTTCTTTGAGATAAAGCACTTCGAATATAATCAGTCCATTATGTTTTCACACTGATGTTTATAAGTGTCCTATCGAATAAAAAGCTGTGTTAAGTATAAGTAGTGTGAATTATTTGATCAAGAAAGAGCTCAGGAATGCTGACTCTTGTTAGGGTCACTAAAGTGATTTGAAAGCCACGCAGACCTTTATCTCTGGGCACTGCATTACTGAGATTCATTGGATCACAGCTCACTGTACATCTTGTTCAGACAAAGTTCCCATAGCTTTTCTCTATCTGCTTTTTCAGCCAACCTGACCACCACAAAGCATTTAACACCAAAATAACATCAGTCTCAAAGAGGTTATTAGGCAGTTAAAAAAATGTTTTTATTTTTCTCAAATCTTTTAGCCTCCAACATTCATTAACAAGTCCTCTGCCTTGCCAACATACTCTGTATTTCTCCACTCCAGTTTTTGATCCTGGTTCTCTTCTTTTTAGAATTTGGAAGTAGTTCCACCTTTAACATTTAAGTCTCAGCACTTGAGCTGAAAGGAATTTGAGAAATCATCTCATTCAATTCACTCATTTTAGAAATGAGAATATTTTTTTCTGGAGGGTTTATTTAGCTAAATTCAGATAAGCTTTCTCTGCTCTCCAAGTCAAATTTATAAATTAAAAAGAGAGCACACTCTCGGGGGTCTATAGTAAGCTTCGGTAGGAGCCAGTAGGGGAGCTAAGGCAAAGGGAACCATTGTAGAGTCAAAATTACCACCTAGGTGAAGTCACAAGAAACTGAAAAGATAATGCTCATCTCTAAATTTTGTTCCCACAGCCAACCTACAAGCATGAAGAAATAGGCCATAGAAGGCCATTTAAATTTACATTCACATTCACTACTAATTTTACTACAACAATGAAGCATAGTGAAATGAAGCACAGGCTTTGGAGCCAAGCAATTCTAGGTTCAAGTCCTCATCTCACCACTAGCTTTGTAACTTGGGAAGGTTTTGGGAAGACCCGGGTTTTCAAACCTATAAGATGGGGATAATAACTCATACCTACAGTACAGGACTGCTGTGAGGTTTAAATAAAATGGCACATACAAAATGCTAGCAGCGACATCAATGGGCACAGCAGCATTAATCAAAAGGTGGAAACAACCAAAATAAGTGTCCATTGATAGGTGAATGGATAAACAAAATGTGGTATGTATGTACAGTGGAACAGTGTTCAGCCTTAAAATAGAATGAAGTCCAGATACACACTATAACACAGATAAACCTTGAAAACATTATGCTAAGTGAAATAAATCAAACACAAAATGACAAATATTAAATGATTCCAGTTACGTGAATATCTAGAATAGGCAAATTCATAGAGACAGGAAGTAGAATAAAAGTTACCAGAGGACAGGAGTATAAAGAAATAGGAGTTACTGTTTTATGGAGACAGAGTTTCTGTTTGGGATGATGAAAAAGTTCTGCAAATAAAACAGTGATGATGATCACACAACATTGTCAATGTACTTAATGCCACTGAACTGTACACTTAAAAAGTATTAAAACAGTAAAGTTTAGTTATTTTACCACAACAAAAGAAGAAAAGAAGCAAAACAGAAAATGCTAGGATAATGCCATATGCAAAATACGAGGTCAACAAACTATGGGTGTAGTTACAACCCATTGTGCTCATTTTACCTGTTCTAAGTAATGTAGTGACAAGTTGATGTACTTCGCCTCTGTGAGAAGCTGGCCCCCTACTCCAGTCTTTGCAACTCGCTCTGAACCAGCCAGGTCCACCAAATGAAGCTTGGCATGTCGGACAGTTGCAGATCCTGGTTCTTTGCTTGATAAATGAATAGTGAAAATGCAGTGGGAACGAGTTGAAGCCTGGTTCATAGGAGTCTACAAAAAAGATATTTTGAAAAATATCAACATATATAAATTTATATTTCTGATAAGACACTTCCCATGAAGCCACGGTGTCAATGGAGAAAAGAACAACAACAATAAAACCCAAAACACTCATAGCTGAGACCCTTTAAGTGAACTATTTTCATTGCTTGAATGCTTGGTAACAGATGTGGATGGGTTAATTTAGAAAATGAGAAAAGAGTTTGAATGAGGTAAAGCTTGGGTTCTCTTACGAATATGATAATTTTACTTCATTACATGACTACAATTCATACTTGAACTTTGGCTAGCCATGTCGAAATGCTTAATCTGGCCATCATGGGAAAGCGGTGAGAATAGAGGCATTGAAAGAATTCATTACACAATTGTAATCACCCCACAGACAAGGGTGCCCAGCATTACTGCTATTGCCTGACACTGAACCAGTGGTCCCAGCCAAAGTAACAAACACGAAAAATAAAATAAGGGATAGTGACAGGGAAATAAGAGATAAAGTGTCATTACAAACAGAAAATATGGTGATATACATAAAAAATGCAAGAGTATATACAAACTGTTAAGAAGCAAAAAGTTTAGCAGGGTTGCTGGATGCAAGATCAAAATACAAAATCAAGTTCTAATAATCTAGCAACAATTAATCAGGAAATACTATCATAATGGTAGTAAAGAGGGTGAGATAATAAGAGACTGATCCCATAAAAATGTGTAATTTGTAGGGAAAAAGACAAAATTATATTAAAGATATAAAAACAAAACCTGAAGAAATGGTGTGCTAGATGATAAAACACTATTTCATGGGTGAGAAAACAAAATTTATATATATGTTAATATCTCTATATTAACCTACACATTCAATGCCATTGAAATAAAACCACCACAGGTTTTGCTTCTGGAACAGCAGAAACAAACTGATTCTAATAATCAGATGGAAGAGCAAATATTGAGAAATGAAAACAACCAGTTATGTGAAAAAAAGAACAGGAAGGGGGACAGCCCTGCTATATATCAGGGTATATCATGATACCATCGTAGTTAAAACAGGGCGGTACAGGTGTAGGGACTGGTAAGGAGGTCTTTTAGGAGCTCCATAGGAGGGAGGTGACGTCACATCACAGTGGGGAAAGGATGGCTAATCAACAAATGGTGCTGGAATAACTGGCCATCCATCTTAAAAACTATAAATTTAGATAGCTTCCTCATACTTTACATACAAATAAATTCAAGAATGCATTAAAGATTTGTGGGTAGAATAATACAACTTTAACATTAATATTAGAAAACATGGTAGCATATTATAATCAACCCAAGGTAGTAATGGATATTTTGTGATAAGACATAAAATATAAAAATCAATTGATTTAAAATATTTGACCTAATAACCCCAAATTAAAGAACTTCCATGTGATAAAAAACTACCACAAAGTTTAAAGATTAAGAGAAGATACTTACAATACATATGGCCAACAAAAGATTAATATTTAAAATAAAGATGCCCACAAATCAATAAGAAAAAGACAAATAACTCAGAAAAAAAAGAGTAAAGGCAACCAATGAACAGGCAACCAATAAAGAGTAAAACTGAAATGGTCAATAAACACTTAGGAAAAAAATGTTTAAATTCACAAATAATCAGGCCAAAACAATTAAGAGCCATAACAATCAACTATTTCATTCATATCCATTGTACTGGCAAAAAAAAAAAACATTTTTAAATAAAGTTTAACAAAAGTGTTTGTAAGACTATAAAGAAATAGGACCTTTTACATGTTGCTGGTTGGAATATAAATTAAGAAACTTTTTTTGAGAGCAATTGGATATGTGATAAAAGTGCAAATGTCTGTAATGCACAACCCAACAATAGATTACTAGGTACATTACTATGTACATAGATTCCCAAAGAGAAATCTGAGGCAGGCACACCAGGAGAAAGAGAGAGAGATGGAGGAAGAGGGGAAGAGGTAGTGAAAGAGAGAAAGATTGATTCACTGAAATATTGTTTGGGATAGCAAGAAATTGGTATAAGATTTACAACCTAAATGAACATCTCTGGTGGAAAAGATGAATAAACTTGGATAATGCAAACTATAGAGGCATTAAAATGAAGCAACTTTTGGATAGATTGACCTAGACTGATTTCTAAAATAGAAGGCTGAGGAAAAATAACAAACTGAAAAATGATATAAACACTAAGATAGAACTTATTTAGTTAAAAATGTAATATGTGATCTAGAAATATTTATCCATGGTGTTATAACTTAGGCCATTAAAAGAATAAAAATATAGACTTGAGTATATGGCAAGTTAATGATAGTGGTTGCCTCTTTGAGGAATGGAAGTGAAAAGTCAAGAAGGGGACTTCAACTTTGTCCTACTTCTTTTATTTAAAAATTATCAGAAGTAAATTCTGATATCCAAAAACATCTAAAAATAAAAATTATCTAAAAATATTTCAAGTGAATGACTAAATGCATTCAGAGCTCCCCTTTTGCAAAATAGAGCTTAACCCTCTCCATATGGGTGCGCACGTGTGCAGATAGGTTAATGTACTTGGATGCTATTTCAACCAGACATTCTGTCTGTAAATATAAATTATTGATACACACCATTGTTGACTTATACCAACGAGCAAAACACAGTTGTCAAAATACCGACATAGTTTTGGTGATGATGATGTAGATAGTGAGTTAAATAGGCTGAAAATGTGATCCATTACTTGTTGCCGCAATAACTATACCCAACCTAGCCAGTGTGTGATTTTGCATGCTAAAGTGGATCAGAAAATAACTGTGCATGTAAAACCACAAACTCAAATTTAGAACCTAAGTTGAGGTGTTTTGGAAGTGACTGTAAGTTATTTGCAGAACTTAAACATGGGTTTCATTTCACTGTTACATTCACACAACAATAAATCCTACAGTACTATAATGAAAGTCAAGTTGACAATCGACACAAATGAAAACCATAGAGACTGTCCCCAACAGCTGTCTTCAACTTCTAAAATGATATCCTGAAATCACAGTAAAATGTAGGTCATTAGTGAATATTGAAAGAGTATACCCATTTCAAAGGAATGTGAGATTTACATCAATTAAATTGTATTTCTGGAGTCTGTAATTAAAATGTCGTAATATGCTGTAGGAGCCCATGCCTACAATTTTGTAACTTCTCATAAATATTTTCTGCATGAAGTAGTAGTTGGTGTCCTTTTGCTAAAATTTTCTTAAACCTCAGAAAACATTCTTTAAGTGTAGCTGTTTAAGTGTGACTGAATGTGCGGGTGTCTGCTCTGTGTTTATTTAAGAACGTCTTTGTGTCTCATAGGCATGCCCCTACGATTGTCCTTTTAAAGGTAAAATTGTATTAAAACATTTCTGAAACTGCCTAAGAACAGATGGCACCATTTAGGCAGATTCATTCAAATTTAAGTGCACATTTTAAACAAATGTGCTCTTGGCAATAGAGACCGTGCCTTTGGAAAAATTCTAGTGATGATTAATCATTCCCATGCAGAGAGCTTTCACATTTTGTATCAGTCTATGTATACAGCTCTGTGTTAGGCAGTACAGAGACTAGAAGTAAAATAAGACATGGACCTTGCCCTCAAGGAATTTATAATCTAGCTTAGGAGATGAAAACAAAATGTGTAAAATGAGGGTAAATTATAAGAAAAAGGCAAATGTGCAGTAAAGAAAGTAATCTGTTCTCAGCATTGAGCATCCGGATCCTCCTGGTAATACCTAAGAATGCTATTCCTGGAAGCTCTCCACTCCCCCGCTACTCCCCGGTTTCCAGAGTCAAACATTCTCCTGATACTTTTCCTGTCTCCTTTTCTCTTACTGGACTCTTTCCTCCTCAGTCCCTAAATTAGAAATGTTGCAAGCTATGGTCATCATATTTCTTTCCCTTGGGGAACTCTTCCTTCTATTGCTCTTAATTCTCATCAGATATGCACTCTAGTATAGTTAAAAATCACACACCAAAAATCTTAGAATTTGCAATGAACATGGAGGTGCGTGTATCTTTTTGATTTAGTATTTTTGGTTTCTTTGGATAAATAGCCAGAAGTGGAATTGCTGGGTTATATGCTAGTTCTATTTAATTTTTTGAGAAATCTCCATACTATTTTCCATAGTGGCTGTCCTAGTTTAAAATCCAACAGAGCATGAGGCTTCTCTCTTCTCCACATCCTCACCAACACTTGTTCTTTGTTGTATTCTTGATAATAGCCATTCTGACAAGTATGAGGAGATATCTCATTGTGGTTTTGATTTTCATTGTTTAAAATAGCCAAGCTATAAAAGCAACCTAAGTGTTAATTGACAGACAATTGGATAAAAAAAATATGGTACATCAGTTATCTATCTATCATCTATCTATCTCTCTATCTATCTCTCTATCTATCTATCTGAAAATGTGGTCTATATAACCACATTTATGTAGTTATATGTGGTTATATAGACCAATTTTCTTTATCCAAATTTATATATATACTATTCAGCCATAAAAAATAAAATTTTGTCATTTGGGACAATATGGATGAAACTGCAGAGTATTATACTAACTGAAATAAAACAGAGAAAGACAAAATACTCTATTATTTTACTTATACATGTAATCTAAAACACAAAACAAAGGAATAATATAAAACCAAAACAAACTCATAGATACAGGAAAAAAGCTGATGACTGTAGAGGGGAGGGAAGATGGACACAAAAGGAGATGGGGATTAAGAAGTACAAATTTTCAGTTACAAAATAAGCCATGGGCATGTAATGTACAGCCTAAGGAATATAGTCAATTATATCATAATAACTATGCACAGTGATGGAAGGTTACTAGAATTATTATAGTGATCACTTTGTAAGGTATATAAGTGTTGAATTGCTATACTGTACACCCAAAACTAACAGAACATTGTATGTCAACTATAATTTTAAGTCTGGTTCCATCACTTACTAGTGTTGAAATCTTAAGGAAATTTACACAAAGTAATTTTGGTCTACATATCTTTGTAATGCCATAATGATACTTGCTTTGCTGCAAAGAATTGTACAAAATAGCAATTGAGTCACTTAGTGTTGAAGTGGTTCATGACCATAGATGTCCATTACTGTTGGACATTCAGATATCTATTCAGATGCCTCCTGTATCCTTATTCTTAAATAAATTTTTCTGTACACTAGATAAGAATGTCTAAGAGCTTGACTGATTATTGTCACTAAAATGCCTTACCATCTTGCCTTACCAACAACTTGAACCTATTTTCCCAAAGCAACCTCATTATTTTCCCTCAATCTCTGTCCCACAAGTGGATATTAACGTTGTCCTGTTCCTATTTCTTTACCTCTCATCTCAATTAATACAATCTCTTACTAGTCTTCTCATCTTTATTCTTGTCTCCTTCAATTGTTCTCCATTTTGCAGACAGAGTACTGCTTTTAAAAAACATATTTGATTATGTCAATCCTATCTATGTCCTTGAAATAAATTGACATACTCCCTAAAGCTAAATATCTCTAGTTTCTTCAACTGTGTCTTATGCAACTGTTTATCAAACTCTTTTTTAAACATGGCCTTTTCACACTCTGAACTGCATATATTCTTTCAACAGGATCCTAACCACAGAAGACACTGGAACCTGCATGTTGCCAGCAGTAAATAGCATATAAAGTGTTCTACCATATTTCCTCCAGCCTTTTACCCAGGCTATGGAATTTCTATGAAAAAACACACACATTTATTTGATGAATGCTTTTGATAAGTTTTTTACCCCAACATTACAATCTGTTGAGATAATTCCAGATCTTGATTTCTCATTGAATTTTGTGCTTTCTTCAAGTGAAAATATCTTGTATATCCTGATCCAAATGATGTGTAATACATCAAGTAGGGGATAACAACATTCCCTGAAGATGCCACTACTCTCTACCCTATTAGGTTATAGTTATGGGTATTTTCAAATTGGCTTTAATCTAAATACTTTCATATACCTTCAATTTTTCTTTACATCCCAGAGGACATTTTGGAAAATGTTATTAAATAAAATGAATTCACTTGAACTATGAATTTTTATAACTCTATGAGAAAAGTGAATGAAATTAGATTAAGATGAATCAATGCTCTTTCCTAATTGTTTATTGGCCATTATTTAATAATCCTTTTTCAGATCCTTTCCTTAGGGCTTGATATCAAAAATATTAACTTGTTCTTTTCCAAATATGTTTCCTTTTTTGGAAAGTTGAGAATAGATGACTTTTATTTTAGGGTAAAATTCTAAACACCTCCAGGCTCACTGGTCCCTTACAGGTTTATCCTATCTGCAGTCTGTGGTCAGTGAAAGTGTTTTTCCTCTTTCTCATCTCTGGTATACAGAATCTTACATCTCACTGGAGGTCCACCTGGAGGTTACCTCCTTTACATAGGCTTTCCACTTTCTTCCTCCTCCCACCTAGACTCTCAACTCCTTGAGGGCAGAAACTGGGTCTTATTCAATATAATATAACATAACATAACATAACATAACATAACATAATATAACATAACATAAATAACATATGTTCAAAAATATTTATTAAATTGTTGACTCTCAATCATTTTTAGTTTTTTGGGCTCTCTATGACATGTCTCATAATTCCTAAAAATTTCCAAGTAATTTGAAAATTCTATCTGTAGACTTTTTAAGTGTATGGAATATAATACATTGGAGTCTAAAAATTAGAATTTTTTGTAACAGCTAGATTGACTCAAGTTTCTCTACCTATCTTGAGCTTCGATTATCCTTTGTTCCTAATTCCAGACCTTTTAACTACTGCCCTCTATATCTTCAACTACCCTTTCTTTTGCATAAAACATCCTCTTGGTGGCCAAATATTGCCTAGTATTCCTTACTGGAAAAGTGTGCCCTTTTCCTCCTACCAAAATAGTCCTACTCAAAATTTATTTATCTTCACGAATTTCCTTGGACTATTCTCAACCGGTGTTGACATTGTGTTCGAAAATGCCATTGACATCCAAACTTTGGAAAAGTACAAAGAATGGATTGTTCCAGATTGATTTTAAATGTCTATCATTTTTTAAAAATGACATTGTAACAATTTGTTACAGTTGGTAGTGAGGTATGATGGTGTGATCCATTGGGCTACAAATGATCCCATTTTGTGCAATATAAAGAGCCGTGCAGATTGTAAAAGGCGACTCAACAATGACCCTCTCAGACAATGGAGGCTTCAGACTGTCTATGTAGAAGGGCCTGGAAGCAGCAATGTGCTCCTTCAAGTAGAGTGGTACTTGAAGCTTCTTTTGCAGAGTACTTTACATAATACAGCATTAAACTGAAGAACCACCACAAGCCTGTATTAAAGACTAAAGCTCCTTCTCCCACAGCCCTTCAAGACATTGACACACTGGCTGGGCTACCACTCTCAGAAGTTATTTCATATGGTAAAAAAATCTCACATTTCATTGGACAAAAATCATTTTCTACTGGGGAGGAAATACTCCTAGGCTGAAAACAAAATTTGAAAAGAAACTGTATAACAGTAAGAATTGGGTAAGACTGAAAAACATTTTCAAAAGGCTGTTTTTTTTTTCCTTTTGGGTTCTGCAGATATACAATAACCAATCTTGATGGTCTATGATTTTTTTATGCATATTCCTATCTGCAGATCAACAAGGGCTCCCTGCAAATTAAAATTTTCACTTTTTAAAATATTTCATGACGGTGTGTTTGTGTGTATGTGTGTGTGGTCATCGTCAAGATGGAAAATTTTGATATTAGGGGCAAAAATCGGTAAGTAAAATATGGTTTTGGTGTTTATATAATGTACTCTTATGTTTTTATAATATTAATTTTTTCTGCTTTTAATCTCCTATGTTTTAAATAACTTAAAAATGATTATAGTTAATACAACCTTCAGTGATTGCACAATCTCTTTATATCATATATAGGATTCTTTAAATACTTGTTTATTTCTTGCCATATCTTTATACACTATTCTTATGCACCAAAGTCTTTTTTTAAAACACTCTGCTATTTTGAAGTAAAATATCTCCACAGGAATTTCCATTAATCTAAAATAGATTAGGTTAAGAAAATCTTAGACTGACAGGAGCATATAATGTATTCGCTTGAGATTCTTTGGAAACCAACTAAAACCAACAACAGCAGCCAGAGAGTCCAGAATTCAGCCTTCCACCTCAATTCTCCTTTTTAATAACACACTCTTTCTCACCTAGATATCCTAGCTGATATGTTCCTTTGCTCATTTGCTCTGTCTGAATCAAAGACTTAAAATACTAACTTCCATGACTTTTCTAGGCTGATATCCTAGCCTTTCAGGTTAAAACTCACTCTGAACTAAGGATTGTCTAACCCTCCCCCAACTGGATAAATAATTCCATATCTAGTTCTTCCCAGAGTAAATGGGCTGGATAAGGAACCGCAACCCACCCCCTCCCCCCAACATGCTCTTAATGTTCTTTGACTCAGCCTGGAACAGTGAGGCCTGACCAAACCTGGTGGTTTAGCATGTGACCCTATAAACACCTGCGTTGATCTTTTTTTGAGATTGTTTCAGAACATGCTAACAGCAAAATATCCCCACTTAGATTAACCTCTCTTGAAATTAATGATTTTAAACTGTTCATTTGCCTTTCTGATTTTTCTCTTTATAAGATATCTGGATTTTAGAAAAGTAATCAAAATCACTTTCCCTAGTTGCAGGATTTCTAGATCCAGCATACTGTCAAAGCAGTTTTGTAAAAGAGAAAAATAGACTATGCACACCAATATTGTTTAAACTTTAAAAGTAAACTTTGGAGCAATGTGGAATGCATAATAGGAATGTTCTAGCAATTATGATTCACTTTTCAAGTAAAACTATCCTACTATGTTTTATTATACTATATCCCTCCCAAGGAATCTGGAGTCAGTTTAATGGATTTTTGATTTTTATGTCCTCCAAGATTGATTGGCTGAAAATAATTTTAGGAAAACTAAATGTCAGAATTAGTGACGGCTCTTCTTCTGTTGATGGCAGAATTCAGAAGACTGCTTCCCTATGGGACATTTCTCTAGGAATTTGGCAAATCAAAGTCAAATGCATTTATATATAAAAAAAATCTAAGTATGCTAAAATTGGCACATATGGCAAGTTGAAAAAATTTTACCCATATCTTTAATCAGAGTTATGTTCAGTTATCATCCTTGTTTGTCATCTTTAAACTAGATATCATTTTATCATCAGGGTAAATATGTGGTCTCTGAATAATAGAAACTCTATAACCCCAAATATTCTCCCCCCTTTTTTTACTTGACTGCAAGAACAATCATAGCTAAGTTTAGTCCTCAATGGGAGTAAATAACGCATCCATCTAGGATATCTATTTTTCCTTTCTTAAACTGAGTTTAACTTTTTTTTCTTTCTTCAGTCTGGCTTAACAATTTCCAAGTCTAATCATACACATAACTGGAACAATACTATTATGGGGCTAAAAATTCTAATGTTCTTCTACTTAAACTATCTTTAAGGAAAACCTTCATTTTTTTTTTTACACATACTAATTACCTTCAGATCATAGGTAAACTGAAAATATCCTTTACTATCCCGTGTATAGACAACAAGGAACAGATAATGCTAACATGCCTAGTAGAGCTCAGGTTATACTTTTTATTTTAATCCTAACAGGAGTAGGATATGTTTATTGATTTTAGAGAGAGAGGAAGGGAGATAAGGAGACAGAGAGAGAGAGAGAGAAATATAATGTGAAAGAGAAACATTGATCAGTTGCTACCCGCAGGCGCCTGACCAGGGATCAAACCCACAACTTAGTTATGATGTTCCCTGACAGGGAATCGAACCTGCAACATTTTGGTGTACAGGATGATGTTCAAAGCAACTGAGCTAGCCAGCCAGGGCTCAGGTATACATTTCTGAAAATTTTATTCTCATGAAGGAAGTTTATCCTGTTACCTTGATTGTAACAGTTCTCAATGTGATCTTTGAGTTTGGACATTAAGATCAGCAATAGGCACGGATTTGAGGACAATGACACTCAAAGTAAAAGATACTGAAGGAAGAACTGTAGAGACACAGATATCTAGTATTAGGTATAATATTTCACTCTACTTTATAGCACAGTAATATTTTCTCCACATTTTGAAGATTCATGGTCCTCTCTATGGTCACAAAGATCCCTTGCTATTAGAACTGGCAAGATTGCAAATGGCATATACCAAAAATGATCAAATTACTTGTTGAAGGTTTTTGGTAGTGCATAAGACCCCTGTATCCTCTCTCCTAGCTTGAAACCAATACAAGGAATAAATGCAAAAGTCAGCCTGCCAAAAAATGAAAATGTCTATCAGCAAGAAATACTAGAAAACTAGCTCCTGTGTTTTAAACTATAGCCAAAATTGATTTTCTGCCAGTTTCCCCCATGTGTAGTCCTGATTTTTAAGATAGGCCAAAAGCAATTGATCTGAGTTCTCAGATTATTATGGAAATAGTTTTACTCAGGGGCCAATCCGAGGTCTTTGTTCTCCGACCCATTCCTTCCCTTTCCTCTACATCCCAGTGATGGTGAGTACTAAAGGGAGCATTTCCTTAAGACCCCCTTTAGCTGGCATCCAACTGGGAAGACAGGGAGAAGGAGAAATGATCTGCTTTCCCCTTCTCCTCCTACTGGTTGAGACCAGCCTGATGCAGTGGCTTCCTGTTGTTGATAACCTCTGAGTTGCATCATATCTACTTGACTTCTCAGATTTTTCCATCACCCATAGAAAAAACAATCTGTGCTGATTTTCTTGTTTTAAACACAGTGACTTGCTATCCTGGTTGGATCCTGACTAATACACTCAATTAAATACACTACATTTAATATAATGCTACAGATGAGAAGTATGAAGTTTTTGAATTTATTTTTTTAAATATATTATTGATTATGTTATTTGAGTTGTCCCATTTTTCACCCCTTTATCCCCCTCCACCCTGCTCCTCCCTCCCACCAGCATTCCCCCCACTTAGTTCCTGTCTATGGGTTGTACATTTAAGTTCTGTGGCTTCTCCATGTATTTCTTTTAAAGTCATAAGCAAGACATTGCCCATTTTGCCACCCAAGATCCTTGCATATATTTTACCTGCAATTCAATACCTGAAAGTTGCTCTGAAGTATATAACTCAAAATGTCTACCTGTGTCCCTTGTTTTTACTTGTCTGCCCAAAGAATCATAGCTAATATTTGTCCCTAATGACAATAATTAACTCATTCTAATTGTCTATTATATCCTATCTTCTTTTAAATCAAGTTTATCTTTTTAAGAATTTATCTTTAACATTTTTGTCCAGATTTATATGTTTTAATATTGTAAGTTGCTTCAAACCCATTTGGAAAATAGATGAATATGTAGTATTAACATAAACATTGTATTCTTACTAAAAAAGCCATGCAACATTTGAATTTTATTAGGAATAATGCATTTTTGTAAATGATACATGCCCACTATATTCATCAAGAGCAAGTTACGTTGTGGTAGCAAATTAACATGTAGCACCATAATCTCAGAGGCTTAAAATCACAAAGGTTTCTATCTTGCTCCCATTACTTGTCCAGTATGGTTTAATGATGATTCTGCTCCATCTACTTGACACTAAGTTAGCAAGGCTGGGGGAGGTGCTGCCAACTTGTGAGGCCACCATCTCAACATAAAGCTTCAGGGTTTGCCACAAAAGTGGAAGAGATCAAGAATAGAACTTCGTACTAGTTGTTAAAAACTTCAAAGCAAAAGTAACATCTCATGTTCACTCATACTTCATTGGCTAGAGTACGTCACATGAACTGTCTTCAAAGAAGCATGTGCAAGAAGGAATAGGCTAGAAGTTTTGGTGAGCACTGATAATCTCTACCACATTCATTATTTTAAAATTCCAAACAACACAAAAAAGGAGTAAAGATGAAAGTAGAAATCTCCCAATCAAAAAAAATAATGTTAAAGTTTGATAAATACTGTTTAGACATTTCTTATACATATATACAGCTAGAAAATCAGAAGTACTTTTACCAAAACAAAAGCATATCCCACATATTTGAAAATTATTAAATTAAATCTTATAAGAATTTAATAGAAAAAACAAATTAAATGGAAGGAATTAATGAGCTTTAAATAAAGGTTTTTGTTTCCCATGGTTAAACTAGACAAAGAACATGTATGAATGACCCATGGACATGGACAACAGTGTGGGAATTGACTGTGGGAGTGGGAGGTGTATGGGGGGAGGGGGGAAAAACTGGGACAACTATAATAGAATAACAATAAAAATGATTAAAAGGGATATGTGTATCTTCTGAAAGTATCTCTTAGAATTAAGAAATACTCATAGATGGACACCGGTAACAGTGTGGTGACTGACAGGGGGAGAGGTGGAAGAGGGTTTGGGGGAATAAATGGTGATAGTCAGAGACTTGAGCTGAGGTGGTAAACACACAATACAGTGTACAGATGATGTGTTGTAGAATTGTGAACCTAAAACCTGTATGATTTTGGCTGATGTCTCCCCCAATGAATTCAATTAAAAAATAAAAAAATAAAATAAAAAATAAAAAATTTTTGAAAAAAAGAGAAATACTCATAGAAAACATTAAGGAACTTCACTCATTATGTTGACATATAATATTTAGCCAGTATCTATTTCTTGCTTTGAAAAAAAAGAAAATTAGCTCACTTATAACACTACCCATTCCACCCCTTTCTAATTCTAAATTTTTGTTGGGTTGATTATTACTTTTATATGTTTAAGATTTATAATATTCACATTACACAATTGTTCATTTTTATGTCTATATTAAATAAATTCTAAAATTCTATGTTTCTTACCAGTCCTTCAGTAAAGTGTTTCAGATTCTGAGCTCTATATTTTGCTTTACCTTGTAGCTGGTTAGACTGCACTGTCAAGCAATTTTTTAAAAGAATCCCTGAGTTCATTTTCTCTCTGCATTTACACATGCCTAAGATATTTGATGATTTGGGAAAATCAAGATGGTGGAAGAGTGAATCAAAGTCATACTAACTTCCTCCAAGGACCAATCTGAAATTACAACTAAATTGTGGAGAAATCATCTGGAACAAACAACTGGACAATAGCAAGAGAGGAGCCTTACAATCTCAGATAGACAGAAGAATCAGATTTAGCACAACCTAATTGGTAAGGAGTGTGGTGAAGATTCAGGAAGGCGGGTGGGTCACCCATGGGTGGCAGCACCATTAGGATATTGAAATGGCCACTGGATCCCCTGAGAAGAGAGGGGTCTAAACCATTAGCAGGGATCTCCAGCCTACAGCACCAGAGCCCAAAAAGTACACAGATAACAACCAGCTGCAAAAGGCAGCAGGGTTGCTCTCGGCCAGAGAAGGGTTGATGGATACAAAGTGCCATTTAAAGGGCCAACCCAAAAATTGTTACTTGCAGACACCCTGGTTGCCAGCAAAAGTAGGGGCAGAGTGGGCTAGAAATGCATGAGTGGAGACTGGGGAAGGCAGCTTTGGGGAGAGAACTGAGAGAGTAGCTAGTGGGATCCCGGTGCTGACTCCTCCCCCATACAGCTGCAGCCATCTTGCTCAGACAGACTATTCCCTGAACGGTAACAGTGTGAGAGGAAACAATAACCCCGCCCCTAGGAGGGACATGGCCCCGGCCTGGTAGTGCTAAAGCCTGACTGCTGAGTCCAGAGCCAGCCACATATAGTAGATCCCTGACTCGAGGGGGCACAGAGTGTTTTAAACACACTTGAGGAGAGACTGGAGATGGAGGCTTTGGGGAGAGAACAGAGAGAGTAGCTGGCGGGATAGTGGTGGTGACTCCTCGCCCATACAGCAGCAGCCATCTGGCTCAGGCAGACCACTCCCCTGAGCGGCAGCAGTTTGAGAACACCCAATAACTCCTCCCTGAGGAGGGACTCTGCCTCACCCTGTGGTGTCTCTAAACTGGCCTGCTGAGTGCCGAGTGACTAGATTAACAGCTGAAAGAGACAGCCATAGTCTGTAGATTCCTGGAAGTATTGAACAGACTGCTTAAGGTCAGACAGGGTCAATATCTGAAATCATCAGAGGCAGATCCAGAAAGAAAAAACAGCGGTCTCCTACCATAGAAGTTCAAACCGCTAGGTCAGGAA
This sequence comes from Pteronotus mesoamericanus, assembly GCF_021234165.1. Lineage (NCBI taxonomy): Eukaryota > Metazoa > Chordata > Mammalia > Chiroptera > Mormoopidae > Pteronotus > Pteronotus mesoamericanus. The sequence continues at coordinate 9,545,708 of NW_026555085.1, forward strand.
GTCAAAAACAGATCAACTTAAGAAGCAGAAGCAAAAAAGAAGAGTCTCACAAATAATGGGAAGACAATGACAAACCTTCCCCCTTAATCAGAGGGAAGGGAGGAATCCCCACAAAGAGAACTAAATGAAATAGAGGCAAGTAAACTATCAGATATTGAGCTCCAAACAACGGTTCTAAGGAAGCTCAATGAGCTCAGGGAGCTCAGAGAGAATTACAAAAAACTCCAGGGAAACTACGAGGAACTTACTGCAAACTATATCAGCATGAAAAAGGACGTAGGAACTATCAATGAAAGACAAGAGGAAATGAAGAATACAACTCCTGAATTAAAGAACACAGTAGAAGGAATCAAAAGCAGGCTAGATGAAGCTCAGGACCGAATCAGTAAGCTGGAAGACAAGGTAGAAAAAAAGCTCCCAGAAAGAGCAAGAAAATGAAAAAAACACTAAAAAAGAATGAAAGAGGCATTTAGGAAAATGCAGGACAACCTGAAACGTAGTAATATCCATATAATTGTGATACCAGAAGGAGAAGAGAAGCAAGGGATAGAGAACCTGTTTGAAAAAGTAATGATGGAAGACTTCCCTAATTGGAGAAGAGAAAAAGTCACACAAGTCCAGGAAGCACAGAGGGTCCCATTCCAGAGGAACCCACTGAGGCCCACTCTAAGACAGATCATCATTAAAATGGCAAATATCAAAGACAAACAGAATCCTAAAAGCAGCAAGGGAGAAACAGGTAGTAACATATAAGGGAGCCCTGGTATGGTTAGCAGCTGACTTCTCAACAGAAACACTACAAGCCAGAAAGGAATGGCAAGAAATACTCCAAGCAATGAAAACAGAGGCCTGCAGCCAAGACTGCTCTATCCAGCAAGGCTCTCAATTAAAATGGAAGGTGAAATAAGGAGTCTCCCAGGCAAAAGAAGGATAAAAGAAAAAACCTCCACCAAACCTGCATTGCAAAATATGCTAAAGGGACTGCTTTAAGAAGATGAAGAAAAAGAGTCCATGAATACCCAGGTCCTTTCACAGTCACCAATACTTGATATTACCAATATTTTTAATACTTATTAATCTGATTGTGACAATGATGTGTTAAGTGTTACTTTATTATTTGTTGAAACTAAACTTGTTTCTGCATATTTCTTGCCTATTTCTATTATTTTTAAATAGCTTTAAATGAGTTTTTGGTATTCTTTATCCAGTTTTTGATTAACTGTTCATAGAACTATTTCCCTAAAAAAAAACAAACGCACTATTACCCTTTTTTAGATGTGTTGCAAATACTTTCCTATTCTATTATTTGTCCTTTAACTGTTTTTATATGTATATTACTATGTAGTCTTCTGTGTTTAATATAGTCATAATGTCAATATTTTACTTTATAGTTTCTGGGTTTGAATATTTTACTTCAGGGTAAGAAAAATATTATTTTGTATTTTCTCCTAAAACTCCTTAGATTTTACATACTGATTTTTAACTCACCTGAATATTTTTTGTAGAATGGGTGAAATAGGGCTCTATATTTGTTGTATTTCAAGTAATAGTCGTCCCTGCACCTTATTTGTTGAATAAGCCTTATTTTCCCCATTGATGTGAAATATCAATTTAATCATATACTACCTTGTTAGACAGATATATACATTTGTTTCTATAATGTTCATTTTATTTCATTGATCTACTTGATTATTTCTGTGCTGGTGTCATGTTGTTTTAATTGCTGAGACTTTATAATGGATTTAAAATTTTTAATATTTCATAATGGATTTTGATATTTGAAAAAATAGATAAAATCAATCTCCATTTTTAAAAAAAGAAAGAAGAAAAGAAGGAGCTCCTACCTTTTGTGACAACATGGATGGAACTGGAGAATATTATACTAAGTGAAATAAGCCAGTCAGTGAAAGACAAATACCATATGATCTCACCTATAAGTGGAATCTATTCAACAAAATAAACTAACGAACAAAATAAACCACAAGCAAGTGAACATGGAGCAGACTGAAAGTGACCAGAGGGGATGGGGAAGCAGGACAATGGTGGAAAGAAGGAGAAGGGACTAAACAAAGAACATGTATGAATGACCCGTGGACATGGACAACAGAGTGGGAATTGACTCTGGGAGCAGGGGTAAGGATGGGATGGGTGGAGGAAGGCAAAGTGGGGAAAACTCAGACAATTGTAATAGAATAAACATGATTTAAAAATAAAAAATAAAAAAAATGCCCTGATTCTGTCTTGATCGTTGTGGCTCAGTTTTGGGACATCACCTTGCAAAGCAAAAGGTTGCCAGTTCGATTCCCAGCAGGTGCACATGGCTGGGTTATCTGTGGTCCCCGGTCAGGTCACAGAGGAAACCAATTGATATTTCTCCCCTTCCCTTTCTCCCTCCCTTTCCCTCTCTCTAGAAATAAATTTATTTTCCCTATGTAAAGATGTGTGGGGCAGGCGAAAGTATTGGGGGGAAAATGGAGACACCTGTGCTTGAACAATTAATAGTTAAAATTAACAAAAATTAATAAATTAATGAATAAATAAATTTTTTTAAAAAAATCCTGTTCCTTCGTACAGAGTTTAATAAATAGCAAATCAGGAGATACAGAATATAGATGGATCCTGCCCACCAGTGAACTATGAAAAAGAGAATAAATGCTATTGGAAAACAAAGAGGAGAAACCTGTTCCTGCCTCAGTGCTAACTTTTCTCCAGGAGTGACTCATTCTGAGAGAAATCTAGGCCTTTTCCTTGCAATTATGTTCCCTCCTCTGTAATGAGTTATTTAGGGTTCTTGGCCCTTATTTATCATGTCCTCCATTAGTTAGAAAGCTTGGCCAATTCCTATCTAGTTTGGTAACTTCAACTGACTACATCTTTTCAACCTACTGTAAAGTTTTGAGGACCTCAAACTTCCTTGTTCAAGCTTATCTGTCATGTTCTACCACTTTACAAAATCTCAACTGTTCTATTACTTACTGATGAGTATCTAATGACATTATTATAAATAAGCTGAAACCTGAAGAAGTCCAATTCAAATAGTGCTGGTGTGCATATTTTTACTTTATTCATTTTTCCAGTGTAAAGCCTAATTTTTAAAAACCAAGTCCAATAGGTTTTGGATGTTTGTGCATTTGCTTTTATTTCTTCTTTGGTAATAATAGCTACCGTGTTATAATGAAAACCTGCTCAATAGACTCGGTGCTGTTGTAGACACTATATATGTATATATTATTTCTGATTCTTATTTCATAGTGGAAGCTGATGCTCAAAGTGTTGGAGTACTTGTCCAACACCACATGACTAGTCGGTGGCAGAGCCAGGGTTCAGCTCCAAGTCTGATTGATTCAGAAACTTATGTTCTTTCCTTATGCCACATTTCACAAGTATAGCAATCAAATTGACATGTCAAATTTTTCAAGGGAGGATATATTTTTGAATTATTTAAAAAATACAGTGAATATTTAGCACTTCGGTTTATCTCTTGAAATCATTGAAAGCAAATGCATAAAAGTATAAATGAAAAATAACTGTCAATCCCTGGAAATACTTTATTATTCAGAATCTCTAAAAAAGCATGTTTTAGATTACAACCTAGCCGTCAGAACATAATTTGTCAGCGTACAGTGAGCTTACCAGGATAAAAAGAACACACTATACATTTTTTTTCAAAACTTACACACACACACACAAAAATCCAGAAGTTGCCATGGTAACCAGAAAACATTTGCAAAACAAAGTCTGAATATGTGGGACACAAGTGGAGTGCTCTTTCCTTCCATATTCTCTCAAAGCCAACATTTTAAGGAAAAGTTATAAAGATTAGCTTCATCTTCTTGCTTATTCAGAACTCTTAAATAATTTCTGTAATCCTACCAATGTTTTGAATAAGAACTCACTATATCTTCAGGGTAAAATTTTTTTTAAATTGAATTGCTGTGCCGAAGAGAATAAATATGTTAAAAGGTTATCTGTGTGTGACCCAGTGTCAAAACCCACCAGTAGCAAGTATGACTTGATACTTTTTGTCTTATAGTTAAATGTTTCTATAAATTAATTGAGCCTAATTGAGCAAGGCATTATTTATTTGCTTGTCAGGCCCTGCACAGTTCCATAGCTGGGACCATTTACTCAACTCTGCCCATAGTCTAAGCAATCTGTCCCCAAGTATAGCCAGAGGATCACTTGCAATTGAATACCCTGTTGTGGTCAAAAGACACAGTTCTTGGGATCCAGTTTCTGGTCTATGGATAGAGAATCTCTGTAGTATAGCTCAGGGATGTACATTTTAGCATTTAAATTTGATCAGGTTACAATTTTGGGCAATTTAGTTTTTTCCCTTAAGAAGCCAGTTGAAACCAACTCCCACAGAAGTATGTGAACAGGTCTATATTCTGTACCTTTGCCAACACCACTAAATTAAAAAATTCTGCCAATTTGGCAGGGAAAAAGAAAAAAAACATTGTTTTAATTTGTTTTTGATTACCAAATTATTTTATATCTTTACCATTTGAATTTCTGTTTTTGTTTATGTCTTCTATTTGTTTTTCACTTGGAGTGTTAGAGTAGGTCTGGTTGTTTTGTTGACTCCATAAGAACTGGGATTTGGTCTTGTTCACCCTACAACCACTGCTCCTAGAAAGGGAACCTAATACATGGTAAGGACTTGGTAAATAATTATTGAATGAACAAACATTAAAGATAATAACTTTTTGTCTTTGTCACATATTTAGAAAATACTCTTCCCACCTTATAATTTTTTTTAGTTTTCTTTCTTTAATATAAGAACATAAGTCAAATCAGTCTTTTCATTTTATGGTTTCTGCTTTGGATAGCATGCTTAGAGATGCAATAGTTCACTAACGAATGATTCCACTTATTAGACAGTGTTTTGTTATTTTGAATTGAAATTTCATGCCCAGTTGCAACCACCCAAATGTTCCCATTTTGGCCTGTGACATTTAAAGGGATTGTCCTCTTCAGGTTGGAGTAAATCTTAACAGAAATTTCTGGAGCATGGAGACTTTCCCTGAATCTTGGAAAAAACCTATTCTTTCCTTTATGTCCCTTGCTTTAGGAGACATATCAGTGAAAAAATTGCTGCATGGGATATCTGAGAGTTTCCTGCCAATGTTCTCCTCTAGGACTTTGATGGTGCCGCAACTTACATTTAAGCCTTTTATCCATCTTGAGTTTATTTTTGTGTATGGTGTCAGCTGATGATCCAATTTCAATTTTTTGCATGTAGCCGTCCAGCTCTCCCAACACCATTTGTTGAAGAGGCTATTGTGGCTCCATTTTATGCTTCTGCCCCCTTTGTCAAACATTAGATGCCCATAGAGACCTGGGCTCATTTCTGGGCTTTCTATTCTGTTCCACTGGTCTATGGGTCTGTTCTTGTGCCAGTACCAGATTGTTTTGAGTATAGAGGCTTTGTAGTAGTTTGATGTCTGGTATTGTGATCCCTCCTACTTTGTTTTTCTTTCTCAAAATTGCTGAGGCTATTCAGGGTCATTTATGGCTCCATATAAAATTTTGAAATGTCTGTTCTATTTCTGTGAAATACGTCACTGGTATCTTAATAGGGATTGCATTGAATCTATAAATTGCTTTGGGTAGTATGGACATTTTGATGATACTAATTCTTCCAATCCATGAGCACGCACATAAAGGAAAGAATAAACAAGTGGGACCTCATCAAAATAAGAAGCTTCTGCACAGCGAAAGAAAACATCAGCAAAATGAAAAGGGAGCCAACGGTATGGGAAAATATATTTGCTAATGGTACATCAGATAGAGGTTTGATCTCCAAAATACATAAAGAACTCACTTGACTCCACTCCAAGAAGACAAATGATCCAATCAAAAAATGGGCAAAGGACCTGGGCAGATGCTTTTCCAAGGAAAAGATACAGAGGGCCCAGGGCCATTTGAAAGGATGCTCGGCATCGCTAGCCATCAGAGAAATGCAGATCAAACCACCATGAGGTACCACCTCACACCCATCAGAGTGACCATCGTAAACAGATCAACAAACAACAGGTGCTGGCGAGGCTGTGGAGAAAAGGGAACGCTAGTACACTGTTGGTGGGAATGCAGACTGGTGCAGCCACTGTGGAAAGCAGTGTGGAATTTCCTCAAAAAGCTGAAAGTGGAACTGTCTTTTGATCCAGTGATTCCCCTGCTGGGACTATACCCTAAGTATCCCAAAACGCCAATTCAAAAGAACCTATGCACCCCAATGTTATAGCAGCACAATTTACAATAGCCAAGTGCTGGAACCAGCCTAAATGTCTATCAGTAGATGATTGGATCAAAAACTATGGTACATTTACACAATGGAATACTACGTAGCAGAAAGAAAAAAAGAACTACTACCCTTCGTGACACCTTGGATGGAACTAGAGCATTATGCTAAGCTAAATAAGCCAGGGGGTGAAAGACAAATACCATATGATCTCTCCTATAAGCGGAACCTAACCAACAATACAAAGATACAAGGAAAATAAGACCAGCAACACGGAAAGGAAAAGAAACCAGCAGAGACAAGAGGGAAGGAGGGAAGGGGGGCGGGGGAAAAGGAAGGGAAGGGGCAAGTCAAGGAACATATATTAATGTCTCATGGACAAAACCAAATGGGAAGGATTGAGGGAGGGAGGGGAGGAGAGGGCAAGGGAAAGTGGTAGGGGGAAGGTAGAGACAAATGTATTTGAAAAAAGAAAAAGACATAAGGGTGAAAATAAAAAGAAAGAAAAAAGACTGTTCTAAATCAACAAAATCAAGGTTCATTTTGAATCCTCCCTCTAGAAGTAGCCTCCATTGATAAAAGTATCATTCAAATACCCATTTTAAGGAGTAATAATGTTGCTCAAAGTGCATCATGAGACTAACACGAGCCTTTTCTACAAGCTGATTTGGGGAAGAGGATCATGTCCTGGGTCCTTTCCACCAAAACTTCACAGTAGTGTCTATTATGGACTAAACTGTGTCTTCTCCCCATCCCCAGTTCATATGTTGAAGTCCTAATCCCCTGTACTTCGGAATATGTCCTTATTGAGAGATAGGGTCTTTACAGAGGTAATCACGTTAAAATGAGGTCATTAGGGTAAGCTCTAAACAACATGACCTGTGTCCTTATTAAGTGGAAAAGTTTAGAGACAGACACATACACAAGGAGAATGCCATGTGAACATGAAAAGTCATCTATGAGGAGAGGGGCCTGGAACAGAATGTTTCCTCGCAGTCCTCAGAAGAAAGAACCAATCCTGCCAACACCATCATTTTGGACCTCTAGTCTTCAGAACTGTAAGATAATGAATTTCAGTTGTTTAAGCCACCCAGTTTGTTGTATTTGGTTATGGCAGCCCTAGCAAATTAACACAGTGTCCAAATAACCTACAATATAATTTCTTATAAAATAGGTACCTGGCATAGGTCTTGTCCTTGATCAATTCAGAAGCGATAATATGCTTTATCTAATAGTATGCAACATTCACTATGAAACTGCTTGGAGGGAAACTTTGGTCAGAAAAGAATTCTCTGTGCCAACATTGGGAAAGCCCAGGGTCCCTTGGTAGTTGTCTTGTTTTTGTCCCATGTGACTTCCTTCCCTGCATGAACCATTGGGTGAGTTCCTCCAGTCAGTGTTGACGTCTACTCTGTGGCTTCCTCACCAACACTACACATCCCTGTCAGGTTACGGTGAAGAGCACGAGCTTCCAAGAGACCTTCTGTTCTACTTCCGGCTCCACCCCTTCCCATGTGCACGTCCTTGGGTAGGTATCCTAATCACTCTAAACTACACTTTCTAACCTGTACAATGGGCATAATAATAACTACTTTCTAGGATTATAGTAAGAATTAAATTAAATAACTTTTGGAAAGACCCTATAGTTTTCAGCTAGCAACTCTTTAAAGGCAAGACTTTTAACTGGTTCATCTCTATTCTCTCAGTACCTGGCAACGATGTGATCAGTCATTAATTAATTGTCTTATTGAATAGATGGGAAAAGGAAGCCCTGATTATTTCAAGTGATAGGACCTGAAATCTCAGGCTCAGAAGCAAAAGTGTGAGTACAGAGCACATGATAGATGACTTTGACTTTTAAAAAAAAAATTGTGAGACTCCAGACCTTTTAGAAAAGTTTACTTTCCAAATAATCAACCTACCAATAATGTTTATGAGATTTCAAAATTATTTTTCCAGGAGCTATTTCAGGTCTTTTTACCTAATTCTTTGCTTGAAATAAAAAACATACCAGGTTTATCTGAGTTGTGTTGATGTGCGTTGTAACACACTTTGCACAATATCAAACTTTGCTCAGACTTTGCTCATTATCAAACTTTTGGAGTGAGTTGTGTGACCTTGTGGTTGTGTAAGACAGCTGGGAAACAGGATATGAGTAGAGTTAGTAGGTTTATGCCAGTTATAGGAATAGCTCCATTGGACATGTTCTCTATTAGCATAAGGGTAATACAGGAAGGAAAAAGTATCTTTACTATTAGGTTGTGTTTGTTAACAACACTAAGCCACAATCTCCTTGCACAGTGTGTATGTGGGAAACAAGAGGATTTAGGTTGTAATTAATGTTCCAGAATCATATTCCACTAGACCATTAGAACGGCATTGACTAACACATACTCACAGATTTTTGTTTGAAAGATACATTAGATATAAATAAATTAGCAAGTTTATTTCAAGATTTGTGAGCCTGGGAAGAGCAAAATGTATAGCAGGATAAATATTTTTGGACCTGCTGTTATAACACAAATAGCAGCTCTTATTATTAGGTCTCAAATTGGCATCAAAAGTCTTAGCAAAAACGTGTTAACAATTATAACCTTTTCTTATCTACTGCACATCCTTGCTGGAAGGAAGAACTTAAATTCTGAGCACATACTATAGGCCAGGTGTTTCTCTTATATTTTAAAAATGAGAAATATACATTTTAAAATAGTGATTGTGTTATAACATAGTTTTCACTCTGCTTTCATCTAATCCAATTTGTCGTACTGCATGAACCATGAGTTTTGAGATCTAAAACACTTATGAAAATAAGTGAAGTGGTATGGTGTAGTCATTAGAATGTTAAAATGTACCTACCCTATATTAGAGAAACATAATCTTTTTGGCTATAAAAATTTAGTCCTAGAGTTTCTTCTGATCTTTAAAATTTTCATTTGTAATTAAACATAGCATAAGTAAGTTTTACTCCATGTTATTGAAATTAATCAACAACAGCAACAAAATGTGAAAAATAGAGGGGCAATAAAAGCCACCTTCAGTGAAACAAGAAAATAGCTATAACCTCAAACCATCAGAAAATCTGCCAAATACTATGAGATTTGAATTGTGGTGAGGAGGGTGCTGAGAGCCAGCACATATATTCTTCAACCTCAGGCAGGATGCAGTTTTCCCTTTAAGAAAGGGTCACAATTCCTCAAACACAAATCTAATGATCTTATGTTTAGAGTGATGAGATCTAAGACTATAGGCAAGTATGGGAAGAGCAGTATTATACAGATATTTATTCTACACTAGAAAAGATGCATCCAAAGAACTAATGTTAAAGAAAGGCCTTTTTTTGTGGTCAGTGTTCTAGGTTCATTGCCAAGAAAGATGGGCTTTGTAAGTGGAGTTCAGTGAGTCTGTGACTTAAGAGGTTTTACCATCCTAGACCTCTTAGTGCAAAAACTGAGGCAAGTGTATGCTGTTAAGGCTAAGGACATAGTAGACAGTAAAAGTATTCTGGACACAGACAACTGTAATTTAACAACAATAAAAAAAATAAAAACGATAAATTCAATACCATCAAAAAACGAAATAAAAAAATTCTGAACACAAACTTGATTTGAATATTTTCTCAACCATTGCAGACTACTCTAAAAATCTGAAAAAGAGCTCAAATTCAAGATAAAATCTATTGAAATTATTGAATTCCAAATTAAACAAAATTTTATAGAGATCAAGTCAGAAAATGCAAGCCAACTATGAAAGTGAAAGAAATTGTTCACAGACTTTTCCATAGTAGCATTCAATGACAGATGACAATGAAACCAGTTCTGATACAAGAATATTGTATCCCAATAATTTTTTACCCAGCAGAATTATCAGTTTGTTCTTAAAAATTCAAATAATCAAATATTCTTTCTAAAAATTTTTTTATTTTTAAATCATGTTTATTCTATTACAGTACACTCTGCACTCAGCAGGCCAGCTTAGAGACACCACAGGGCAGGGCAGAGTCCCTCTTGGGGGCGGGGTTATTGCGTGTTCTCAGACTGCTTGTCGCTCAGGGGACAGTGGTCTGCCTGAGCCAGATGGCTGCTGCTGTATGGGTGAGGAGTCACCACCGCAATCACGCCAGCTACTCTCTCAGTTCTCTCCCCAAAGCCTCCATCTCCAGTCTCTTCTCAAGTGTGTCTAGCCCACTCTTCCCCACACCTTATGCCAGAGACCATGGTAAGTGGCAGTTAATTTGTGCTATAGCTGATTCTTCTGTCTGTCCAAGGTTGTAAGGCTCCTCTTTCGCTATTGTTCAGTTGTTTGTTCCAGGTGATTTCTCGACAATTCAGTTGTAATTCCATTTGGTCGCAGGAGGAGGTCAGTGTGACTTCCATTCACTCCTCCACCATCTTGACTCTCTATTTTATCTTTTCTTATGTCTCAGTAGTATTCTGCTCTATATATGTACGATATCTTTTTTATTCATTCAATCCTCCAAGGGGCACTTGGTTACTTCCATGTTTTGGTCATTGTGAATAATATCGGCCTATCTCAGGCACTGCAAGGCGAGGAGGTCACCACACCTGCCTTCTGGAATCTTCAAGTTTACGCAGGGGCTTTAATGGGGTTCAGTCACGTATGTAGTCCAGATGGTCTCAAAACCACCAGGATCAGGAAATTTAATGAGACATGCTAAATCTTTCATCATTATACTCCTTAATTCTTAAGCTGCCTTTATTCTTTCATCTTTAATCACTGTGGCAAATAAGAGTACCAAAGATGACCTCCTGGACCAAATGTTGAAGTAAAACACAAATGCAAATTTTTTAAAGCAAAACAAGATATTCTGAAATTAAAAGCTATGCTAAGGTCTTTTGAAATAAAAATAATAATTTAATAGTCCTCAAGTCCATATTATATGTGTTACATAAGCTCAATTTATATTGATGCAGAACTGTAAAAAACAACACCGTTACTACCAACAAAAGTAAGGGCCCAACACAAAAACAGATGTCAACACTGTATTTTCAATACCTTAATCTGGTTTCCATTTATTTATCTTGTATCTGAGGTGCTGCGTCCCAGAGAGTAGAAACAGGGCAGGAAAAATGTCAGTTGAAAGACTTCCTCAGAATGCTTATCCTCCCAGCTGATTATCCTCTCCTACTGCTTGTCATCAGAGACAGAGAATCTGGGAGCACAGCTGAAGAAGGAACCTGCCAGGACTAACAGTGAGCTGCACACTTGGGGAACTGTTCCCACATCACCACTACCAACCCCATTGCTCCATTCCTATCACCACAGTGTCACTGGATGAGAGCTTCCTGACCCTCCACCTCCAGTCAGTAACTGGTTGAGATTAGGATCACCTGACCAAGCTGGGTCAACTCTGGCTTCTGCCTTGGGTTCCCAGGAGAAATACAGGTGCCCAATTAGGTTTGAGTGTCAGATTAATTAACAAATAGTATAAGTATGTCCCAAATATTGCACTGAAACCTACTCATATTACATACTACTGCAGTGTCCCAAATCTGCCAAAAACAGCTGCCAGTCACAGAGCAAGCACTTCCTGTATTCCGTGCAGTGTTCTACATGCCTTATAAATAATAACGCACTGAATACATGAATAAGTATGGATACGTAAACAAATGCCAGTACATAGATAATCTGAGATTAGAAAGAATGACTGCATATTTTTAAATTTCAAAAATTATGCAAAAATTTCTATAATTAAGACATTTAATGAGTTGTCATTCATTAGCTGCAAACCGGTTTGTGTAAAATTGAAAAATAGAAAACTTAAGAGCCTAGATTTTAGTTCCTGCTCATTAACTAGCTGGATGACCTTGGGAAAGTCTCCTCAATTCTCAGGATCTAGATTTCCAATATGCAACATGAGATTTAGGTGAAATCATTTTTAAGGTCATTGCTGTCCTCAAAATTCTATTATAATATATGAAAACAGCTTGCAGAGAAGAGTTTATTACCTCTGCAATCATTCTGTTGGTATCTCCTAAGAAAAGCAGATTCAGAGCTTCTTCTTCTGTGGCTGCCTGATGAAGAGACAGGTTTTTCAAGTGGATGTTCTGATCAGGGTCCTCCAATATTGTCACTTTCCTAGGGAAATGGGAAACAACAAAAACAAGGTACTTTGAGAATGAAAAAAACTTGTCTTTTTATAAGTTTATTTTTTTAAAAGCTGTACAGTATGATGTCTTGAACATATAAAATCAAGTAACACACAAGACAGCAGACTTTGCTCAACTGGTATCAAACATTAACATCACCTCGACAGTCCTTTTGAATTTCAAGGTGAAATTCAAGAGCTTTGGGTTTGTGAAGTGCATCACAAGCTCCTGTTTTAAAGCCATCTGCCTTTGCAATCATCATATCACTAAATAATCTTAAAAATGCATATTATTACTTAATTAAAAATGCAAAAAGATAACCTTCTACCTACTTGGCCAGATTGTCTTTTTTGTGTCATAATTCAGTTTCTTGCATAGGTAAGGTACTAATTTTTTGCCTACTTTCCCCCTTTTGTCCAATTCCATATCAATTTCAATTTAATATGACAGTTTAAACTGGTTAGCTTATCAATTTAAACATGACAGAAATTGAAGCATCCGCCATCCCCCTAGGAGTCATTGCCCGTTTAGTTTTCTTATCAACATGAGTAAAAAAGTTCTCAATAGGTATTAAAAAGTTTGTTTGTTATTATTATTTTAATGTCCATCATATGTGTTTCTTGATCGTTTTTCTTTCTTTTACAACATACCTTTTCCTTCCATTACATCCTTACAGTTAAAGGCTTGGAGCTGGAATTATGTTCATCTATTATAACTGCCTTAAAGGGCATCCTGGCGTCAGCGCCATTTCCTCCCAGGTGAATCCTAACCCTGTTCCCAGAGCTGGCTAGTCCATGCTCTCCTGAAGTCCTTCTAGCAATTTTTGCAATTGAACACAACTTGGCCAAACTCCTCATACTGTGCTTCAAAGGCCTACAGATTCAAGCAATAAAGTTGCTAGGGAGAGTTCCTGTCTGCCTCTTGAATTTTGCATTCCTGACTTTCTTAAGAATTGTTGAGAAGGAAATCTTATAATTTAAAAGTATTGCTAGAAAGTATGTCCAGGTATCTGCACTTGCTTAACACATTTGAAATTGATGATAATAAGTAAAGGTTGCTTCATCTAGCACTAGCGTGTAACTTGCAAATAAACACTTGTCACTTGCCTATTATTAAAAACACACCTAGAATCCCTTAAAAATTGAGATTTTGCAAATACCATAACTTTTCCCTTCCCTTTTGGAAGGAAGTTATCTGGACTTTCATATGTAATTTGTGGATACTTAAAATACTAATCACAGAAAGAAAAATGTAGCTCTACCAGCACATCTGTGACCAATATGTCACTAATAACGTATTCCTTTGCCAAGTTTTGGACTCCTTTTTGTCTCCTTCAACAATACCAACTAAGATGGAAAAGGATCCCTTTCCTTAATGAAAACAAGTGTATTTTATTTATTTTTCAACAAGACTCATAAGTAAACTTATTAAAAATGTTTAAGAGTTCAAAAATGCTTAGAAAACATGAAGGCATCTCTAACTGAAATGGATGAATTGTGTTCTATTTTTAGGAACCTCCTTTATTCCTTAAACTTTATTTCCATCTTGATCCTTCTGAAGTACTCAAGAATATGTGACTAAATTCAACCTCTAGGGACAAAGAAGTAAGAAATCTTCCTAAATCCACAGATTCTGGGGCTTAAAGGTACAGCAGGTAAGTAAGATTGGAAAGAAGATAAAGGTATGAAATCAGTGATGAGGCAGTACACAAAAAGTGAGAAGAGAATTCTTCTTTTTCAACATGAGGATAAAAGGAATTTCCCAACTCTGAGGCAAAGTCACCTCTGATATATGTGGTAAAACCAAGACAGATAAAATACTATCCTGTGCAAGTTCAGAAAAGGGAGAGGTAGGTAGCAGGAAATGATGCAAATAGGAGGATGCTCACACTCATTGGGCACCAAAAGCATGCCAGACACCTGCAAGTGTCTCATTTAATCCAGGTGTTCTCACCTGGCTACACAGAGGAACAACCCGAGGAACTTAAACAAGACAAACACTGATGCCAGGTCCCATCCTAAGAGATTCTGATTTCATTGGCCTGCGGTGTGGTATGGGTATGAGAATTTGTAAAATGCTGCAAGTGATTCTCATGTTCAGCCAAGGTTGAGAGCCACTGGCTTCATTTTTCCTAACTCTTCAAGGTACACATACAGGGAGGAGGTTCTGGTTTCTTCATCTGTACCTTCCACCCAGCTCCACCTCATGCCCAAAGGATAAAGTTACTTATCTTCTTGGTTGTCAATGAAGTCACTCTTGAGCCACATTTAGGCAAGGTCATATCTTAATAGCCTGTGTTTCCATGGCAAGTTCCTTTTCTACCTCTTTGATCATGCAGCTGATGCATCAACTAAGCCACCCATTAACCACAACAATAACTAAAAATCAACCAGGGATTATGGGTCTACCTAAACTTCCATGTGGTTTATATCATTATTGAGTCAATCTAAGTGACAGTAAGCACACATCATACGTATATCTCTCACCATTATTTCACTGAAATAAAAAACATAGAAAATAAGCCATTATGGAATTCTAAGAGTGTTCACTTATTAGACAACCTAAATGGGTTTAGGGTTATATTTATATAGAATAATTAGGAACACAAGGTAGAAAGCGTTTGTGAAATGTCATCAGTGGCATTTGGCTCAGCTACTTTTTTCTCCTGAATTGTTCAGAGACTTTGATCTCCAATGTGGCTACTTCAGAACTCTTAAACTTCTATATTTACTTCCAGGTGCTTGTCCAGCTTTGTCACTGTGATCAAAATATATTTGCACATGCCCCCAGCTTCTCTGTATGGAACTTTCAATGATCTTTTTTAACATATCACTATGCATTTCTCTGACTCTTCTAATATGTTTCTCTCAGTGTTTTCTGATTTCTTGCCCATGGAGTTTTTGGAAGTAAATATAAAGGCAGGTGGGTGTCCAAATTAGTTTAACTTCTCTTATGGCTGTCTCCCTGCTTAAGGATCATCTCTGGGCATGCTATAAAAGGCTCCTTCTCTGGCATCCATATGGATTCTTCTGCAGTGCAAATTTCTCTCTCTAGTCAGGATCTCCCTTGCCATCTCTTCTTATAATCTTTCCTGATTTCTGCCCAATACCATGGGCATGAGGCTTTGGACTTTCCCTTATTGCCCTGCCTGCCCTTAGTGAAAAACCCCTTTTCACTAAGCCTTGCAGCAGTGTGTATGCCTTACGCACTCTGATGCCTTTGCTAAGAAAAGCCCAGCCTGGGTCATGCCCTGGGTACTACCTCTTGCCTTAGGTGGGCTAATCTGAGAGTGAGAATGTTTTAAACTGCTGCTGGTGGAATGCTTTTTCAAAGTTGGAGGAGATAAGAACCATTAGCAAAAGTTTCTCCTCAAGTTGCTTCTGTCCCTTCCCCTTTCTTTCCCTCTCTCTCTCACAAATCAATAGCTATTTCCTGAATCCTTAGTTGCCACTTGATTCTGACTGTAATTTTCATGGGCTTGAAAGAGGGCTTTATTAGAGTTTCTTAAATAAACATCCTAATTCCAAGATGGAAACCCCCAAACTATTTATTTGATTCTTTTTGAAAGTGCCTGTGAATCATTTTTCCTACAAAATGTTTCTAAAATGTTTAGATTTCAAGCAAAAGTCACTGATACCCTTAACTTGGACATCTAAGTGGAAAAGTTCTGCTAAGTATACTCGGTCTGCTTAATGATGGGGAAGAAGCAAGCTTTGTGTTTTCTCTGTAAACAGAGAATCTTTTCCATTTAGCTAAGTAGTTGGAATTTTCAGGCTCTTTCTAACTGACTGGAAGACATATAAAAAGCAATTGCCAAGCTCTTGTTCTCAATAATGGAAGCCATCAACAGAACCCTCCCCACCCCAAGCCCTACCTCCACAACATTCCAGCACCACCAATTTGTTGAACAGGAACTTTCCAGGAGTTACTGCAAGGAATCTGCTTTCTCATTTTCATGTTATAGACAAATGTTGCCATGGTGACTTCTATTTTTTTTCTACTTGCAAATGTCCCATGTGATTATGCAGGCAAGGTACTGCACAATGGTATCATGTCCAAGCAGGTGCAACAATGAGTTTGTATATTTATTATAACAAATGCCTGTCAAAGTAAAGTGCCTTCTAACAAAATCATCATATTATAACAGTATTCCAACAAATGGCAGGGGTGCTTTTTAATAATTCACATGAAAGTACCATACAGACTAAAGGTAGCCCTGTCTAGTTACCCTGACTTAGAGCAATAGCAATAGTAGGCAGGCCTCATGAATATGTGAGGGGAACCAGCAGGCTCTTCCAAATAACAAGATATGTTTCACATGTTGTAAACACAGTTTCATTATTTATATTTCAATAAAGGGAATATTTTCTAGTTCACCTGGTTTTATACCTCCTTTTATGTTCTACCCCAAAACATGTTCTCAGAAGTTTTCTATGGTGAATATTTGGGGAAAAGAGATGTACATTTTTAGGAGAAATATGTAAGGGGGGCCTCCTTCCTGCATTTAAACAACGTTAAAGGTACATTTTCTTTATATTGATTTGAAAAGAATCTAAAAGACTTTCTCTGTCATAAATTAT
Source organism: Pteronotus mesoamericanus (assembly GCF_021234165.1). Lineage (NCBI taxonomy): Eukaryota > Metazoa > Chordata > Mammalia > Chiroptera > Mormoopidae > Pteronotus > Pteronotus mesoamericanus. The sequence continues at coordinate 9,562,639 of NW_026555085.1, forward strand.
AAAGAGTTGAAACAATTGAAAAGTTTTATGAACCTAAAACACATTTTTTAATGGTCTTAACCTAGAGAGAACAAGCTAACAGTGATGGATATTTTTGTTATTTAACTACTATTCAGGTATTTTGAAAACTTCTTCTAGTAGCTTGAAATTATATTTTTTATAGTTTTCTCTAATATACCCTTTTATGGATAATAAAGAATATAATCAACCACATGTCATTCTATAAATTATTTAATTTAACCTACTAAAAACACCAGGTTCTCTGGCAAATATTTAAGGAAAAAATATACTAATTCTCTACAGTCTCTTAGAGGATAGGAACAAAAATAATACTCTCTAACCTATTCTATAAGGCCAGCATTACCCTAACACCAAAACTAAACAAGGACATTACAAGAAAACTACAGACCAACATTTCTCATGAACATAGATGAAAAAACCCTTAACAAAATATTCGCAAATTCAACCCAATAATATATAAGAAGAATTATACACCAAATGGAATTATGTCCAAGTGGAATTTATTCCAGGTATATAAAACTAGTTTAACATTTAAAAATCAATTATAGGGAGGGGCGGGCAGGGAAAGGGAAGGGAAGGGGAAAGTCAAGGAACATATAGCAAGAACTCATGGACAAAACCAAAGGGGAAGAGCTGAGGGAGGGAAGGAGGGAGGGGGCAAGGGAAAAATAAATTAAAAAAAATAAAAAAATAAAAAAATAAAAATCAATTATAAAATCAATCATATCAAGATACTAAAAAAAGAAAAATTACATGGCCATATCAATTAATGCAGAATATTCATTCAACAAAATCTGACACCCATTTATGAAAAAAACTTTCAGTAAACTAGGAATAGAGAGGACCATTCTCAGCTTGCTAAAGACTACTACAAGAACCTGCAACTAATATCATACCAAATTCTGAGATGCTCCTCCTGAAATCAAATATAAGGCAAGGATTTCCTCCCTCACCACTGCTTTTCGTTTTATTTAAGTATATTTTATTGATTATGCTATTACAGTTGTCCCATTTTTTCTCCCATTTATCCCTCTCTTCCCTGTACCCCCACACCATTAGCATCCTCCCGTGCTCCCCAACCCCCAGGTCATGTCCATGGGTAGTATATGTAAGTTCTTTGGCTTCTCCATTTCCTATACTATTCTTAACCTGCCCCTATCTATTTTGTGTTACCAACTATGCTTCTTATTCCCTGTACCTTTTTCCCCCATTCTCCTGCCTCCCCTTCCTTGCTGATAACCCTCCATGTGGCCTCCATTTCTGTGATTGTGTTCCTGTCCTAGTTGTTTGTTTAGTTTGTTATAGTTTTTTATTTTGTTTTTAGGTTCAGTTGCTGAGAGTTGTGAGTTTGTTGTCATTTTACTGTTCATAGTTATGATCTTAGATAAGTTCCTTTGACATCTCATATACTAAAGGCTTGGTGACTGTGAACTCCTTTAACTTTATCTTCTCTGGGAAGCACTTTATCTGCCTTTCCATTCTAAATGATAGCTTTGCTGGATAGAGGAACCTTGGATGTAGGTGCTTGCTTTTCATGACTTTGAATACTTCTTTCCAGCCCCTTCTTGCCTGTAAGTTTTCTTTTGAGACATCAGCTGATAGTCTTATGGGAACTCCTTTGTAGGTAACTGTCTCCTTTTTTCTTGCTGTTTCTAAGATTCTCTCCTCATCTTTAATCTTGGGTAATTTAATTATGATGTGTCTTGATGTGTGCTTCCTTGGGTCCAATTTCTTTGGGATTCTCTGAGCTTCCTGGACTTGTATGTCTATATCCTTCACAAGACTGGGGACATTTGTCTTCATTATTTTTTCAAATAAGTTTTCAATTTCTTGTTCTTCCTCTTCTCTTTCTGGCATCCCTATAATTCAGATGTTGGAATGTTTAAAGTTGTCTCCAAGGTTCCTAAGCCTCTCCTCATTTGTTTGAATTCTTGTTTCTTCAGTCTGTTCTGGTTGAATGTTTATCTCTTCCTTCCACTCCAAATCATTGATTTGAGACCTGGTTTCTTTCCTTTTACTGTTGGCTCCCTGTATATTTTTCTTTATTTCACTTTGCATACGCTTCACTTTTTCCTCTATTTTGTGGCCATACTCAACCATTTCTGTGAGCATCCTGACTACCAGTATTTTGAACTGTGCATCTGACAGGTTGGCTATCTCCTCATCACTTAGTTCTTTTTTTGGAGTTTTTATCTGTTCTTTAATTTGGGCCACGTTTCTTTGTCTCAGTGCAACTGTTACATTATAAGGGGCGGAGCCTTAGGTATTTGCCAGGGCAGAGCAACCTAGTTCATTGCATTGTGGCACTGTATGTGAGGGAGGAGTCAGAGAGGGAACAATGCTGCTTGCTCAGGTCTTGCCCCACTTTCAGTCACTTCCCCCGCTACGCACAAGCAACTGGGCCCTTTTGGTGCTGATTCCCCAGTGGGTGAGTTAGTGCACATTCAAGGACCCCATGGTCTCTCCAATGAACTCTCCTTTGAGGCTGGGAGTTTCTCCCACTGCTGCAACCCCCACAGATTTTTATAGCCAGGGGTTGTGAGGCTTTAGTTTCACAACTGGAGCCCTGGGTTGTGTGGTCTGTCTCACTCCCCAGTTGTTCCTTCTGGATTATCTGCACATGACTGTTGGACTGCTGGGTCCACCAGCTGCCACCTCTCCTACCTGGTCTGCCGCCTTGCCAGGTGTCCTTTCCGCCCAGATGCCCATCTCCACTCCTCCTACTAGTCTGGACGAATGTTTCCTCTTTAACTCCTTGGTTGTTGGACTTCCATACAGTTTGATTTTCTAGCAGTTCTGGTTGTTTTTTGTTTTTTAAATTTGTTTTTGTCCTTCTTTGGTTGTGTAAGGAAGCAACCATCCTACCTACACCTCCATCTTGGCCAGAAATCAACACTGCTTTTCAACTGGAAGTCTTTACTGATGCAATAATGCAAAAAAGGAAATAAAAGGTGTATGAACTGTGAAGGAAGAAATAAAATTGTCTTTGTTGACAAATGACATAATCATCTATATGGAAAATCCAAAAGAATTAAAAATAAAAGCCTCCTGGAACTAGTAAGTGATTAGAGCAGCATTATGGGATACATGGTTAAAACACAAAAGTCAATTGTTTTCCTATATACTAGCAATGACCATGTGGCAACTGAAATTAAAAAACAAAACACCATTTATATTAGCACTCAACAAAATGAAATAATTAGGTATACATCTAACAAACTATGTACAAGATCTATACAAAGGAAACTATAAAACTTTGATGAAAGAAATCAAAGAAGAACTAATAAATGAAGAGATATTCCATGTTTATGGATAGGAAGACTCAATATTGTCCTGGTGTAAATTTCCCAACTTGATATATAGATTCAATGCAATCCCGATCAAAATCCCAGTAAGTTGTTTTGTGGATACTGACAAAATAGTTCTAGAGTTTATATGGAGAGGAAAAAGATGCAGAATAGCAAACAAATATTGAAAGAATAAAATTGGAGAACTGACACTACTGACTTTAAGACTTACATAGATCAATGGCACAGAATAGATAGCCCAGAAATAGACCCACATAAATATGGTCAGCTGATCTTTTACAATGGAGCAAAGGCAATACAATAAAGCAAAGACAGCCTCTTCAACAAATGGTGCTAGAACAACGGGACATTCACATGCAAATAGGTGAATCTAGACATAAGCCTTACTTGAACTTTTTACAAAAATGACTCAGAATGGATCACAGATAGATCTAAATGTAAAATGCAAAACTATCAAAATCCTACAAGATAACAGAAAAAACCTATATTACCTTGGGTATGGTGATGTCTCTTTAGATAAAATACCAAAGACATCATCCTTGAAAGAAATAATTGATAAGCTGGATTTCATTAAAATAAAAAACTTTGTTTCTGCAAAAGATAATGTCAATAGAATTAGGAGATAAGCCACAGACTGGGAGAAAACATTTGTAAAAGACACAACTGATAAAGGACTGTTGTCTCAAATATACTAAGAACTCTCAAAGTTCAACAATACAAAAACAAATAACCCAATTAAGAAATGAGGAAAATATCTAAACAGACACCTCACCAAAGAAGATATACATGTGGTAAATAAGCATATAAAAAGATGTTCCACATCATATGTCCTTAAAACAACAATAAGATACCACTACACACATTAAAATGGGCAAAATCTGGAACACTGACAATATCAAACTAGTAAGGATGTGAAGCAACAGGAACTCTCATACATTGCTGGTGGGAATACAAAATGGTACAGTCACTTTTGGAAGACAGTTTGGCTATTTTTTACAAAACTAAATATACTATGTGTCATATATCCAGCAATTGTGCTCCTTGGTATTTACCCAAAGGGGCTGAAAACCATATTCACACAAACCCTGCACACGGATGTTTATAGCAGCTTTATTCAAAATTTTAAAAACTTGGAAGAACCAAGATGTTCCTCAGAAGGTGAATGGATAAATAAACTTGGTACATTGGCATATTATCCAACATTTAAAAAAAAACCCCAACTATTAAGCCATGAAAAGACATGAATACTACTAAGTGAATGAAGCCAAATTGAAAAGGCTACCTACTGTATGATTCTAACTACATGACATTCTGGAAGAGGTAAAACTATGAAGACAAGTGGAGGTAAGGGTGAGAGATAACTAGGCAGAGGACTAGAAAGGGCAATAAAAATACTCTGTATATTTTCATGATAGATATATGTCATTACACGTTTGTCCAAACCCAAAGTGTACACACCAAGAGTGAATATTAAGGTGAACTATGGACTTTGGGAGATTTTTATATCTTAATGAAGGTTCATTCTGGGTAACAACTGTATCACTGTGGTAAGTAATGTTGATAATGAGTAAGGATATGCATGTGTGGGGGCAGGTGGTTTTGGGGAAATCTCTACCTTTCAATAATTTTGTTATGAACCTAAAATGACTCTAAACAATTATCTGTGTGTGATTTATTCTCTCTCTGAAAAGGAACAAAACTGAAATGAGCATGAGATTAATTCATTTAATGTAATGTATTCTACAAAGCTCAAGGATGCCTGGCGTTGATGTGTCTTGGAGTGGTCCTCTTTGCATCCATCTTATTTGGGACTCTTTGTGCTTAAAACAACAATAAGATACCACTACACACATTAAAATGGGCAAAATCTGGAACACTGACAATATCAAACTAGTAAGGATGTGAAGCAACAGGAACTCTCATACATTTTAAGATAATAGACTTCTCCAGACTCCCTCGCTACTAGGCTGGCCATTTGCCATAATTCTGGTCAGTGCGAGGTCTCAGCCAACACATGTTTTTATCCCTCCTCTTTTTTTCTTCCAGGAATATTGCTGGAGGAGTGAAGACAGGACAACTATTTTGCGTAAAGACTAAATCCACTTGCTAAGAATGGCTGAGCAGAACCACAGAGACCCTAATGGATCCTGGAGGTTCTGCAGCAGACAACAGCCTGGGTTCCAACCTCTAGAATCCTTCCTGTGGGGGAATGGGGGCGGGCAGTGAAGTGGCAGGGCGAGGGAAGGACTAGTTGGTCAAGTCACTGTAAGTTGGGCTGCTTACAAGCAACTGTTAATTTACTAACAAAAATGCTCAATATCATTGACAAAAAACTCTTTGCTCTACATTAAAAAATAATATGGCATAGGATCTGATTCTGGTTTACCTATTCTTTCTTCTTCATTGTCTAATCTTGAAATGGTATAACATGATTTTATTATTAGAGTTTTTACCTGTTTTGAATATATGGTGCCACAAATCCTCCCTCACTTCTGTTTTCAGACATTTCTTTCCTCTTCTTTGTTGTTTATCCTTTCAGATAAACTCTGGAATCATACTGATGTCTTAAAAGCCTTTCAGGCTACACTTGTAATTTCACTGAACTTCAACATTAATATGGGGAGAACTGATCTCTTCAAGGTACTCACACTTCTCCTTCAGAACAAGATTAACGGCTTTGCATTTATCTTCAGATATTTTATGTTTTACCAAAAAAAAAAAATTACTATTGTTTTCACAAAGACCCTGAATGTTTCCTGAGTACTTTACTTTCTTTTGTTAGTGTAAATGACATCTATTTTACCATTATTTTTTTTCTAACTGGGCTATTCCTATGGCTTGCTTCTAAGATTGAGTTAGATATGTACTGAAAGATAATAGGTGGTCAGCCAGCCTGAATAGTATCAGTCAGATCTCTACTTGCATTTCGTCAAATGTCTTCAACTATCCTAGAAATCAATCTGAAAACACAAGATCAATAATAATTGGCTAAACAATACCTAGACTAACTGCTGTGGAAGTTTCAGAGCAGGGAGATTAATGTGCTACCTGTGGCCCTTATCTCCTGGTCCAGAGGATCCGTCTTGCTATCTGATGTGACCTTTCTCTTTAGTTACCTAGATTTCATTCTAAGTTCTCTTCCCTATACATCTTCTCTCTAGACTGGCTTAGCACTGCTCTTAGCTCAGTCAGAACTCTAGTCTTGGTATATGTCAGTAAAGTCAGGAAACCACTAAGGGTCATGGGAACAGAGACACTGGTGTGAAAGGACTGGACTGGGCTATGATAGAAAAGGTATTGGTTGATGTGAGCTCTGCTCTTAAGACTTAAATCATTCGTATGCCTTTTTTTGTGTATACATACATTATTAGTTAAAAGCAGTTTTGTTTTGCACAAGTTGACGTGTTTCACATGCATGTAATTTTTTATAACTAAATGATAAGTTAAAGATACAATACAGTTTAAATTCGTCATAATGCCCCTAAAAGAGCTGAGATTCCTGCAGTATAGTAAATATTTGGTATATATGATGTTGAAACTCCTAAAAGGTTGTAATAATTTTTTTCTCCATAGTTGAGTTTTAACAGTTAAATGTGTTTCCAAACTGTATATTCTTCTAAAGGACAAAATAAGCCTAAATTATTCAAAACTCTTTAAGGAATCCTATAGTTTTCCTTTATATACTCAAAATTTGGAACAGATTGCAAAAAATGATGTAGTATCAGAATAAAGCAAATACTTTATAAAGCAAGTATAAAGACTAGACAGTAAGTCAAGTCCATATGAACACTTAATTTAAAAAATGAATTTCACCTTTTAATCTCAAAAACAGAAGTTTTTTCCTTTTTTTCTTTTGTATGCATTTCTTTATATACAAAGCATGAAGAAAATGAAATTGACTGAGGTGACAATGTTTTTCCTGTCATTAATCACATGTGACTAAAAACCATAATATTACTGATACACTTTTATATTCCAGAGGTAAAAGTGAAAATACTGCAGCTAGTTCTTCTCATTCTTATACACATCACATATTAGGCAATCATTAGTGAAAACTAACATCCATGCTATGCATGGAATGTTTGGGTCCCCCGAAATTCATAGGTTGAAGCCCTAATCCCCAGCGTGATGGTGTTAGGAGGCAGGACCTTTGGGACGTAATTAGGTTTTGATAAGGTCATGAGGATGGGGCCCCCATAATGGGATCAGCATCCTTATAAAAAGAGAGAGAGAAATCAGAGCTCTGTTTCTCTCAGCTATGTGAAGATACAGAAAAAGTCAGCCACCTGCAAGTTAGGAAAAGAGCTGTTTCCAAGAACCAATTCTGCCAGCAGCTTGATTGTGGACTTCCCAGTTTTCAGAACTGTGAAAAAATAATTGCAACTCACTCTATGGCATATTGTTATGGTAGCCAAGCTAACCTATCTAAGACATTTCTGATATTGAGAAAGACTTCTTTCAATTGTCCTTTCAGAGTAGGGGATGCCAGCTTTTGCCTTGTTAATTATTCTAGTGGGACAGGTTTTGGGTAGAAGTGTATTGTTTTCAGGCTGAAGGTACTGTATCCCCTTTGCCATCATCACTGGCAATATTTCATTTTTCTAGGAATAAGTCTCTGGCAAATCCATGATGGACACAGTGTGTGACTTACCATCATTCATCACCGGTCACTTGTTCAGATCATTCTGCACCCCAGCGTATAAAGAGGTTGCATCTCATCTGTGTTAGTAACTTACTCAGCTGAAGAAAAGGCTGGAATTAATTTTAACTTTGAGATCTATGATTATAGGCCTAGAAATCTTTTCAAATGCTCAGTGGGGCCAGAAAAATAACACATATATAAAGTGTAATTTAATAGGCAGGAATAAGGACTAAAGGATGCATGCCTCATCTAAAGGCACTAACTTCAAAAGTTTTAATCAGAAAATGCCTAGGACCAACAAAGAAGGTTTGGGGCCAATGCAAGAAGGGTCCATAGCATAAGTGGAAGGATTGGCTTGCAGGGGTGTCCAACCCGAGGCCCATGGGCCATATGCAGCCCAGGTTGGCTATGAATACGGCCCAACACAAAATCATAAATTTACTTAAAACATGAGATTTTGCTTTTGTTAGTGTTTGTGTATTTAATGTGTGGCCCAAGACAGCTCTTCTTCTTCCAGTCTGGCCCAGAGACACCAAAAGGTTGGATACCTCTGTCCCTGAGACTAGAGGAAAGCACGTGAGTAGGAATAGGATGGGAGGCAGGAAGTTGAAGGAATTCATGTTTCACAGTTTCCACATTCTCTGAGATAAGGATACAATTGGTTTCAAAGAATATTGGGGCAGGTGATACTTGACTAAAGAGTCAGGCATTTGATATAATTATTGTGAGGAATAGGAGAAAAGGGATTGGATACATGAAGGTCTTGCTTAGCAGGCTCTGGCCCCAGCCGAGGTTGGAGACCACAATATGGCAGTTTTTCTCCAGCTACCTCTGAACTCCCGGGGTGAAATAAGTGTCCTCCCTTGTTCTGCCCTTAGGGAACCCAGAGCATCTTATTGCTTATTGTGTAAGATTGAAACGATCAGTTTATGAGTCTGTTCTACAGACTAGTGCCCTGTGAGGGCAGGAATGGGTACTCTCAGAGCCTTGCAGGGTGGCTGACACTCAACAAAGAGCTGAAATGGGCTCAAAACCTTGGCTCATACAAGAGGCTCCAGAGGACTGAAGAAGACCAGAAAACAGTCTGCCCAGAGCTCAGATGGAACACCAGGATACAAAATGGATCTTTCTGGAAAGAGCATCACCATCCCCAGCTTTGATGTTTGTTAGACTGAGGTTGATATCCTGGTCTATATTTTGGCAGACATGGATTCTTGGGGAAATATCACACAATCAATGAGAACCTCAGTTTAGTCATGTATAAAACATGGGTTATGATACCTACTTCCTTAAATGAGATTATGTATGTAAGGTCCCTAGCAAATAGCCTAGCATAGGATAGGTGCCCATCTCCCTCTTTGAAAGATTATCCTGGTATCTTCGAAAAGAATTGTTCCTGGATGAGGGAAGGGGTTAAGGCAAACCACAGTGATAGAATCATCTGAGAAGCTTATTCAAACATATTTCATATTTGAATTTTCTGGAACTGAAGGCCTGGAATCTATATTTTAACAACCATTCCAGGAGGTTCTTATGCAAATTTAAATTTCAATCAACTGGATTATTAACTTTGCCCCTCCTTTTTAAACTCCCTCCTTCCCACTGCCACCTACATGGCCCTACCAACTTCCCACCATGCTCCGGGGTCTCTCTGACTCCCATTTACTCCAGTCCTACACACTGCTGACTGACTTTTATTCCTAAAAGCAGTTCCAATTATGCTATGCCCTTAAATAAAAATCTCCAATGTCTACACCTTGACTCTCAAAACCTTGCATTCATCTTTTCACTTTTAATGTTCTCACCTACTCCCTTCCAGTCAAACAGGTCAACAAGTCTATTAACTGTCACATAACAGGCTGTATGTTTTTCAACTTCCCTCCTATTGTTTCCATGTGAATGCAACACCTCACTACCCCAAGTCCCACACCTCTCCTCAAGAGCTATTTCATGTGTTCTTGATGTCCATCTTCTCTATGAACCTTTTCCTGATCACATGACCTGATGTGATTTCTTTCTCATTTAAACACTTCTCATTCTTGGTGCCTCTCTTATGATATTTTTCATATTTTACCATATTCTATTTTGTGCTAGCTTTACCCACTCTGAGTTTTAGGAAAGCAAAGACTATGTTAGTAAACTTAGTGCCTAGCACTGTGTGGGGATCAGAGTTGGATCTCAATAATTATTATGTTGATTGAATAAATGCATGTTTCCACATGACTACACTAAAGCCATGAGGGCAGAGGCTGTGAGTTAATTTTTTTTGTAACTCCTGCAGCACTTTGCAGTGTTTTATATAGATTGGTATTCAAATGGAGTGAATTAAATTTAACATCTGTTAACATTTTTTTCCTTTGATGACAGATTATTTAAAAAACACAAAACAGCCAAGATTTCAATACTAGATACTGAAGTTTACTGACTTTTTTTGTACTAATAATAACCATGACCAACTTTAGAACCTTAAATGGAATATGCATCCCTATTTAGGAATACTAAAATTAAACCAAAGTAAGGTAACTATTTTGCCTACAGTTGAGACTAGCAGTTATACTGTTTTACCTCATGAGGCATACTTAGATTCTAACTATATTCTTTTTATAGCATATGATATAAAGAGCTTTCAAAAACAGAAGTACTATTTTCATTTAAATTACTAAATACAGAATAGACGTAATATACAAATGTGTGTATGTACATATATGTCTCTATAAGTATGTTGCCAATTGCTTTTAATTAAACTGTTTATTTTGTGATAATTGTACATTCATGTGTAGCAGTAAGATATAAAATGTAGAGGGATCCCATGTACCCCAGTTCTCTCAATGGTAACTCACTCTAAAACTATATTAAAAATATCACAACCAGAACAATGGCATTGATACAATCCACTGATCTATTAAGATGTTTCAGTTTTGCTTATACTTGTGTGTATGTGTCTGTTATTTCTATCACAGTCTTGTGTATCCACAGCCACAGTCAAGATACACAACAGTCCATCACCACAAGGATACCTCACTGGCCGGTATAGCCATTCCCACTTTCCTCCCTAAATCCTTCAACCACTAACCTGTTATCCACTTCTATAATTTTGCCCTTTAAAAATATTATATAAATACTATTTCACTCAGCATAATTCTCTGAAGATTCACCTAAGTTATTAAATGTATCAATAATTCATTCCTTTCTGTTATTGTTGTTTATTAAATAAAGGTTCATAGGTTAGGGTTCACTCTTTGCATTTTAAATTCTCATAGATACAGAGAACAGATTGGTGGTTGCCAGAGGTGGGGGCGAGAGAAATGAGCCTGTAATACTGGTTTGGTGGTGATGAACTCCTTTAGTTTTTTCTTGTCTGTGAAGCTCTTTATTTCTCCTTCATAGACTTGCTGGGTAAACTAGTCTTGACTCTAGGTCCTTGCTTTTCTTTCTTTTTTTTTCCAGTTTCTTCAAGTTTTTTATTGTATTTTTTTCCATTACCATTTAGTCCCCTTACACTCTCCCCCTGCAATCACCACATGTTGTCCATGTCCATGAGTCCTTTTTCCTTTTTGCTCAATCCCTCCACCCTCTAAGCTCCCCCACCCTTAGCTGTCATCTGTTCTCTATCTATGAGTCTGCCTCTAGTTTGCTTATTAGTTCAGTTTGTTCATTAGTTTACACATATGAGTAAAATCGTATGGCATTTATATTTCTCTTAGAGTAATGCTCTCCAGGGACATCCATACTGCTACAAAGGGTAAAATTTTCTTTTTTATGGCCAAGTAGTATTCCACTGTGTAAATGTCCCATAGTTGTTTTATCGACTCATCTACTGATGAACACTTGGGCTGCTTCCATATCTTGGTGATTGTAAATAATGCTGCAATATATATAGCGGTACTTATGTTTTTTCAAATTAGTGTTTCAGGTTCCTTCGGATATATTCTCAGAAGTGGGATCACTGGGTCAAAAGTCAGATCCATTTTTTAACTTTTTGAGGTATCTCCATAATGCTTTCTACAATGGCTGCACCAATCTGCATTTTCCCCCCAATAGTGTATCCTCACCAGCACTTGTTGTTTGTTGATTTATTGATGATAGCCATTCTGATAGGTGTGAAATATCTGATTGTGGTTTTAATTTGCATTTCTCTGATGATTAGTGACATTGAGCATCTTTTCATATGTCTATTGACCATCTGTATGTCCTCTTTGGAGAAGTGCCTATTGAGGTCCCTTGCCCATTTTTTAATTGGGTTGTTTGTTTCTTTGGTGTTGAGTTTTATAAGTTCTTTAGAAATGTTGGATATTAAGCCCTTAACAGGTATAAGAGCAAATATGTTCTCCCAATCTGTGTTGTCTTTTTATTTTGTTCATGTTGTCCTTTTATGTGCAGAAAATTTTTAGTTTGATGTAGTCCAATTTGTTTATTTTTCTGTTTCCCTTGCCTGGGGAGATATATCTGATAAAATATTGCTATGAGAAATATCTGAGATTTTGCTGCCTATGTTTTTTTCTATGATTTTTATGACTTGGGGGTCTAATATTTAAGTCTCTGATCAACTTCAAATTTATTCTTGTGTGTGGAATAAGAAGATGGTCCAGTTTCATTTTTCTGCACAAAATTGTACAATTTTCCCAATACCATTTATTGAATAAACTATCTTTAGCCTATTGTATGCACTTTCATCTTCTGTCAAACAATAATTGACTATAACGGTGTAGGTTTATTTCTGGGCTCTCTATTCCATTCCATTGATCTGTGTGTCTGTTTTTACACCAGTACCATTCTGTTTTGATTACTATGACCTTATAGTATAGTTTCATATTAGGTAGTGTGATTCCTCAAACTTTGTTGTTTTTTCTCAGGATTGCTGTTGCTATGCAGGGTTGTTTGTGGTTCCATATAAATGTTTGAAATATTTGTTATGGTTCTGTGAAATATGTCATTGGAATCTTGATGGGAATTGCATTGAATCTATAGATTGCTTTGAGTATTATGGACATTTTAATGATGTTAATTCTTCCTATCCATGAACATGGTATGTGCTTCAATTTATTTGTATCTTCTTCTATTTCTTTAGTTTCTTATAATTTTCTGAGTACAGGTCTTTTACATGCTTCATTAGGTTTATTCCTAGGTATTGTATTCTTTTTGAAGCAATTGTGAGTAGGGCTGTTTTCTTAATTTTCCTTTCTGTAGGTTCATTACTGGCATATAAAATGCAACTGATTTCTGAATATTCATTTTTTCCCTACTACTTTGCTGAATTCATTTATCAGTTCTAGCAGTTTCATGGTGGAATCTTTGGGATTCTCTATGTACAGTATCATGTCATCTTAAATAAAAACCATTTTACTACTTCCTTTCCAATTCGGATGCCTTTGATCTCTTCTTCTGGTCTGATTGCTGTGGCAAGGACTTCTAGTACTATGTTAAATAAGAGAGGTGAAATTGGACATCCGTGTCTTGTTCCTGATCTTAAGGGGAATGCTTGTAGTTTTTGCCTGTCGAGTATGATGCTGGCAATGGGTTTGTCTTATATGGCATTTATTATGTTTAGGTATGTTCCCTCTATTCTCACTTTGCTGAGAGTTTTTATCATAAATGGGTGCTGGATTTTATCAATGCTTTTTCTGCATCTATTGATATGATCACGTGGTTTTTATCCTTCATTTCATTTACACGGCAAATCACATTTTTTAATTTGCAAATGTTGCAACCTTGTATTCCAGGAATAAATCTGACTTGACCTATCTCAAAAAAAAAGGGAAGAAAAAGCTCAAATAAACAATCTAACCTTACACTTAAAGGAACTTGAAAATTTACAACAAAAAATGCTAAAGAGTAGAATTAAACAAAATGGAGCCTAAAAAATACAAAAGATCAATAAATCCAAGAGCTAGTTCTTTGAAAAGATAAACAAGATTGACAAACCTTTAATGAGACTCATCAAGAGAAAAGAAGAGAGGACCTAAATAAATAAAATCAGAAATGAAAGAGAAGAAAACCAATTTACACAAAACAAATACAGAGGAGTGTAAGAAAATACCATGAACATCTATATGCCAACAAACTGGACAACCTGGACAAAATGGATAAATTCCTAGAAACATACAATCTTCCAAAACTAAATCAGGAAGAATCAGAGAATCTGAATAGACAGATTACACCTAGTGAATTTCAAGCAGTAATCAAAAAACTCCCAACAAACAAAAAGCCCTGGACCCGATGGCTTCACAGGTAAATTTTACCAAACATTCTAGGAGGAACTAACACATCTCCTTCTCAAACTACTATAAAAAATTCAAGGAGTGAAGACTCCAAAGCTCATTTTATGAGGTCACCATTATCCTAATTCCAAAACCAGATAAAGATACTACAAAAAAGAAAATTATAGACCTATATCCCTGATGAACATAGATATTAAAATTCTCAACAAAATATTAGCAAATCAAATATAGCAATGCATCAAAAAGTTCCTTGCATCTTTTCATTCTGGGTATTTCACGCCAATCCCTTCTGGCCTGAAATGTTTTTGATGAGAAATCAGCTGACAGTCTTATTGGAGCTTCCATGTAGGTAACTAACTTTCTCTTGAGGCTTTTATATGCTCTCTTTGTCTTTAACCTTGCCATTTTATTTATGATGTGTCTTTTTTCTTCACCAGGTTAGGGAAGTGTTTGGTCATTATTTCTTCAAATAGGTTCTCATTCCCTTGCTCTCACTCTTCTCCTTCCAGCATGTTTATGATGCAGATGTTGTTACAGTTCATGTCATGAGGGGCCCTTAAACTATTATCATTTTTTAGACTTCTTTTTTGTTTTTGCTGTTCTGATTGAGTGCTTTTTTTCTACCTTGTCTTTCAAATTGCTGATTCAATCCTCTGCTTTATCTAACCTACTGTTTATTCCTTCCAGTGTATCTTCATTTCATATACCGTATTTTTCATTTCTGACTTGCCCTTTCTTATGGTTTTTCTGTCATTTTTCATGCTGTTGCGTATCCTTTTAACCATTATTTTGAACTCTATAACTGATAAATTAATTGACCCCCATTTCATTTAATTCTTTTTCTGGAGATTTTTCCTATTCTTTCATTTGGGGCCTGTTTCTTTGTCTCCCTGTTTTGGCTGCCTCTGTGTGTTTGTTTCTATGTATTAGACAGATCTGTGATGGTTCCCAGTCTTTATGGGGTATCATTATGTAGTAGGTGTTCTGTGAGGCTCAATGGTACAGTCTCCTTAATCACTTGAACTGGGTGCTTGAGAAATGTCCTTTGTGTGGGTTATGTGAGCCCTCCTGTTGTAATTGAGTCTTGATTGCTATTGGCCCACTCATGTGTGTGATTGACCATCAGGCTGGCTGACTGTGAGGCTCAACTTTGACCATGGTGTGCAAGCTGCTATGCAGATGCTGATCATATGAAGCAGAATTCACTTCAGCAGGGTTGAATGCCTGCCAAAATCTCCCTTTGGATATGCTCCTGGTCAAGTTTATTGGATCCTGCTCTGATATTGCCTGAAATTGGCCATTGGGAGTGTTAGTTCTGGGCCTCTTAGGAGGGACTCTGGTACAAACCAATGTCAAATGCTGCCTGTGACTGACCCTGGGCAACCTGTTTGGAGGTTCCAGTGGTCCACAGTTTGTGGCTCCCTCTGCTGGGCCTGGGTGCGTACAGAAAAAACCAAGCTGTGCACCAAGGCTAGCTTATACCAGCACTGGGCCCCAGGGAGGGTTAGCTAAAGTCTCACAGCTCCCAGAGATCCACCTTCACCTGCAGGCTTTCTGTTAGGCTTATTCAGTGTGTGCAACCACTCTTTCTGGTCTCAACTGTAATTAATAAATACTGGAAAACAGACTTTTTTTGTGATATAGTGTGAGGTTTTTTAGTAGTGAGAGGAAACTTTTACCTTTTTGTAAACATAATTTACCAGTTTCTTTAAGGCCAATTTCTTCTACAAAGTAAGTAATTGTTCCTTTCTCTTAATTCTTATACAAGTTATTTAGAGTTCCTCTTTTTAAACTTTCTCCAAGGAATACTGCAAGCATAAAAGAGAAAATATGTAAAATCATTCAATCAGCCCTGACTGGTATTGCTTAGTTGAGTGTCGTCCTGCAAAGTGAAGGGCTGTCAGTTTGATTCCTTAAGCAGGACACATGCTTAAGTTGAGGGTTTGTTACCTAGTTGAAGCATGTACAAGAGGCAACTGATCAATGTGATGTTTCTCTCTCTCTTTTTGTCCCTCCCTTTCCTTCCCTCTTAATAAATAAATACATACATACATAAATTTTAAAATTTCAATCAACTTTAACAGAAGAATACATAAAAGTGGTATAAAGAGTTTAACTTATTTTCTTTATTATTTCTTCTTATTTTGTTTACAAATTAAACAACTGGTTGTTGATCTTTTTGGTAGAGGATTAATATATGTATTCTTTAATTGTTTTAAAATATTTAATAAGAAGAATATTAAAATGTGTTTTCATGGTTCTGGCATCTTCTGATAAATGAAGATGTCTGCACAAAGTACATTTATATGCATTGTTACCAATTAACATATGTCTAATTTAGGCAGATAGTCAAACAAGCAGTGAGTAATGTTATACAAATGTTGGCAGGGTAACTTATTCCATTATTAGATAAGCTCTGAAGACTCTATTTATAGTTTGGTCTTGAAACAATCACTGCCAATTGTGACTAAATGATTGTCACTGTTAGTCCTAATAATAGCAGAGAAGGATTTGGGGGAAAACTAAGATTTACTTTCTCTCTTTCAGATTCTCTTACTGCTGCTTGAACCCTAATTTGAGTACCTTCTTCAGAGAAAGGCCACAATTAGAGGAGTAAAATGGTTTCATGTGGCCAGAGTAAAGTACTACTGTCCTATCCCATCAACCCTCTCAGCACCCTCACTCTGAGAACAGTCGCTGCTCTCTGCTCAACCAACTCCAAAAGAGATTTTCCCAAGAAATGAGTTTTAAGCAATTTTAGCTCTTATCACTAGTGAAAAAGTGTCCATTACACTACAAAAAGATTTTGTTATCCAGTATTTGTTAATTACATTTGAGACCAGAAACAGTGAAGTTTCAGAGAAAACAATTGAAGGAAACATCTGAAAGTAATCTGTCCCAACCCCCTTTGTTGTTCTGCTACTCACGGCAAGTCTTCCAAACTGGAGGCTTCATGTCTTGGATCCAATAGATCATAACCACATTCATTGTAGATTTCCAAATAAGAAATGTGTGTTGTATATATTTTGCTGCTGTCCTGATTTGGAGAAGGGAGAGACATTATTTAACGGCTATAGATAATGGTTCAGCTCAGAGAAAGATGAGCACATTTATCATTGTAGTTTCCTCAGTGTCTCTCTTTTCCTCTCACTTTGTATGGCTTATACTTCGGCTTGTGACACTTACAAGTTGCCACCTACCCCTACACATAAAGCTTTTTCTTCCTCCTTCCCTTCCTCCCTTCCTTCCTTCCATCTTTCCTTTTTCTTTTTTTGCTTAATGGCCAATACCCATGATTACAAGCAACTTCAATCTGTTACTCTGCATTGGTTCCATATTATATGTAAAAAGCCAATATACACTTACAATGAGCTGACTTGGTTGAAGAACTGTATAACACCATTTTTTTTTACTTTTCAGACCAAAAATTTTTTACTAAGATAAAATAAACTTACAATCTGTGAATAGTCTATTCATAAAAAAACACAGAATTGTTACACTGGTTTAAAAAACTCAATAGCAAAAAGGTTTCCATCTTTAATCACATTTTTAAACTTTTCTAATATTTAAATTTTCTAATAACATAAATAGATAATGGACAATAATTAGAGAATGTAAAGTGAATTCTAGGGCACAGAAATAGTTTAGCTATTTAGCTGATCAGGTATTCGTAAGGGTGAACATAACCAGCTCACTGCCTATACTTTACCTGGTTAACTTTTCTGGCCCAAGTGGCAGATCAGATTTATCCAGCTATTGATTAGAGAGAGGTACTTTCTATGGGTCACCATGGAAATGCAATGACTTAGGTGTCAGTGAAATTAGGATAAAAAGTCAAGGGGACTGGTTCTATGGTTCTGGTCTTAGTTCTGTTAAAAAACAAACAAACACACAAAAAAACCCAATTCTCCCTGGAGTGGAATAAAACAGGGAATTTTTTCAACTCTTGAGGAAATCCCAAGTTCAGTTTTTAATACAAAATATTACATACTAGCACTGCCTTCTTGCTCCTCCCAAAATATTAGGCAGATATTATCCAGTTTCTTATAAGAGGAGAATATATTTGTGTCTTGTGGCAAGAAAGTCAGCAGGTTATCAGAGTGAATATTCACAGAGCAGATTTGCTTAAGATCAATTTCCTGTTAATTCACATCCATATCCAAGACAATTCATTCAACAGGTGTCATTCAAGGAGTGAGAGAACCAAATCAAAGAGGTAGAGGAAAAAGCAAATCCAAAGCTGGAATCCTACTCCTACTAGCTGTGAGCCCCTGTTAGTCAGGCCTCAGTATCCATATTCATTAAATTAAGAAAGCTGGGCAATGAATCCCTACATGTTCTTCAGATTAAAATTAACATAATTCTCTGGTCCTGAAATGGCCCAAACTATTCAAATAAACATGCCACCATTTCATTAAATCAAAATAATACATGAAAAATTAAAGCAACTTTCAGCCAGCACATGACAATAGTAAAATGCTCAAGCTACAGCTCTGAAATTTCATGTTCTAATGTTCTAGCATGGACTGAATCTCTACTAAACATATTTCTTCCAACTAACTGCTGGAAATTTTGTGGAAGTGGTTGTCTCTGGCTGCTTATCCTGCAAATATCTATCATTTAACGTTAGTATCCCAGCTTAGCGGAGGCACCATTTCAACATAATTCTTTGGGTTGAAGTTTGGCTCAGTGTAGGTAGCCGAGACTATATGTACTGGACAGACTTTGTGTGGCCTTTAGGCTAAAGCAGTGTTTCCTAAAATACTCCATGAAATACTCATGGAAAATCTGACTCATGGTCAACACATACAGGAGAAGCAAAAGTAGATTTACAGTTGTCAGTATGCAAAACAGTTTGTTCTTGTACAATTACTTATTAATTATTGTATTATTTTCATATGAACAACTGTAAACCTACTTTTGCCCCTCCCTGTGTATATTGTTCCTCTCTGGAAGATTCTCAGAGCACATCAAAGGCCATGGCAACATCCCAAGATCCCGTTTAAAACAACATATTCCTAAAACTTATCTGACCATATCTGCAATATTCCATAGATTATGGTTTGAGGTTTTGAGGTTTTAGCATATACTTCTGAGCTCATCTTAGCAACAGACAACAAACTGGGTTTAAATACTGGATCTGTCATCTGTCACTGAGTGATCCTGCACTCGTATCCTCAGTCTTCTAAGTGTGAAAATGGGGGACTATAACCCTTACCTTGCAGGCCTGTTGTGATAGAGAGTTAGAGCTCTGTATTATAATCCTACCAAAAATGTGTGTTGTAATAGGCACAAAGAAATTGTTGCCGCTGTTATTCTTACTGATGTTGTTATTATTTTTATTATTTCTAAGAGCCTTCAAATGGAGAATTCTGTATGTGAATATAAAAAGAAAAGGAAAGATGCAAAAAAACCCCAGCTAACTTGTATGTCCACTTGCAGTGGAGAAACTCTCTTCTTCCAGAAATTAGAAGAAATCATAAAAAGTCAGGAAAATGTCAGGCCCAGGTCCCTGAGATGATAGGGATAATGTCTTTGGCTCCTCTGCTTCTGCATTTTCTAGGCTTTCAATGGAATAAAATTTGCTGAGCTATGTGGCAAGCTACCTTTCCTTATTACTCTTTTTTTTAGTGTTTATTGCCAGACTGTAATGTAACACACATGTTTTCTGCAGACAGCCTTTCTTCTGCCCCAAAACAAGTTTGAACCTTATAATACTCAAAAATAATGAGCAGTGGTTTCTAAAATAAATGGACTCAATTTTCTTCTTTAATATCATTGAAAATGTGCTCCTATCACACTCAGAGGCACTTTAGGACCCAGTATGTAATGGCTCTTGTTTATCTTGAAATAAATACTTTGGATAAGTCAAATGTTTTATTTAAGAATTCCAGAGAGCGCCACGTGGCCCTCTAAACAGTCAGTTGGGGACAGCTGAGTACCTGTCTGCATATTTTGGCTCTACACTGTGGACAAACTTTATGACACACTTCAAGTTGCCTTTGCCTTGTTTTGCCATAGTTCAGTGTGATTACAATGAATGTGTTGGTCCCCATCATGGAAATTGTCCATTTACAAAGAGCTGTCCTGGCTGTAGATTAGTCTCATGGCCTCTCTCCAAACTCAGGATCGTTCAGAATAAAAGGGGGTTTAGAGTAATGTCAATGACAAAAATACAAAAACAATGAACCCAACACATGGTACGTACTTGGGAGTCATGTAGATTTTTAGAATTCTACTCGTATTTTGGTAAACATAGACAACATTTTTTAAAAAGAAAAATACATTTTCTATTAAAGGATTTGTTTACTCTGCTTAACTTTATCAGAGGGGTGGCTTTGTTTTGAGTTTCAAAGAGTTCTTTGAAATTAATCAGGAATTTTTCTCCATATGCACATAACAGATTATACAGTAAGTCCTCACTATTGTCAATGGGTTCCACGGCTTTAAGAGAAACAATGTGTAAAAAAAGCCATTTTGCCATAGGCTAATTGGTACAAACAAGAGTTAAGTTCCCACGGCATCTCATCAATTTTATAATAAGACTTTGAACAAAACAATGTTATTCAAGGACCTGCTATATACAGCTGTAGTAATAACTATCATGTATTGAGCACCTACTACGTGCCAAGAACTGGACAACATCTTTAAATACAGTATGCTCAGCTCTCAGAACAGCTCCACAAGCCTGAACCTTTACAAAACTGCCTCAAGTTCACAGGCTGTAAACAGAAGCAGGTTGGCCTGCACCAACTTAAAAGACCTTTCCAAGACTACAGACTTCCACATTAGGCCACGGCAATAAAAACCATTAGAAATATATTCCCAGTTTGTGAAATCTGGGGGATAAAAACAAAACAGCTAATGTCAGAAATAAATGAGTAAATGAAAAGAAGGGATTTGAATCAAACATATACACTATACTCATCTCTCTGTTCCAAATTTTCTGGCATGCAGAGTTGGAATGTTTGAGCTAGTGAGAGATGAGCTGAACTAATGGGTAATTGCTACTTTATGGATGGAAATTACAATTATGCAGATCTCAGCGATTTCTTCTCATTGTTGCAACTTAAAATGCAAACAGCACACAGCTGAGAAATTTTAGAATGATTGTTACACTGACCTAGTTAGGACATTGTCATACAGAATTTGTAAAATCAAGCAATTGTTGGGACTACTAGGGATGCTGGAGATCCTGTAGTACCATTCAATCCCTGTTTTCACAGAGGGGAGAACTGAAACCCAGAGAAGTGACTCATTGTAGAGAATCTGTTTAAATACAACCAACAAAACAAATTCAGCCTGGGATACAGAGGCAGTGTATAAAGTGATAAAAAGCAGTTTGGCATTACACATACCTGGAATGGACCTCCAGTCCATTCAACGTACTTATGAGAACCCAGAAAAAGATAATCTAAGACTTTGTTTTCCCAAATATAAAATGGGGATAAGGATCCCTACATTGTTAGTTGTATGTTGTATTAAATACTGATAAAGCAACAGGCACTTGGAGACACACAGTAAATGATGCATATAATACAGATAGGGAATTTGTCCCTACAGTAATAACTGCAGTAGGGTTTTCCCTCTGGTAAATTCCTGTGGGCTTCTATTAAAAGTGTGATAAAGGAGTAATCACATTATCCTATTCAGTGCTTTAGCAGCTGAAATAAAGGTCTGTTTTGGTAAAAAGGGCATTTTTTAGTTTCTTAATGAACAATGTGATATATGGAAAATGTGTTGTCCATTCTTTTAACCTCCATGTGTATATCAGAAGGAACTCCCTTTGAGCTTTTGCTGAAACAACTTCCCTTTAATGAGAAGCACCTTCTTAATTTCTACTTCTTCAGCAAAATCCCAAACTTCCCTTAAATGTGAAGGCCAGAATTACTGCCCAATAATTCTTTCTCATTTAGAGGCAATATAATGTCACAATAAATTTTTTGTTCAGAATAAATTTCTGCTGAATATATCAAATAAAAAACAAACTTACAGTTCCATACCTTTTGCAATTGCTCAAAAATATATGACAGTGTCCTTGGGATAATGCCTCTGTCGCTGTAGCGCTCTGCCCCACCTGTGATGGTGAATGTCTTACCGCTGCCTGTCTGCCCATATGCAAAGATGGTACCATTGTAACCTGCCAGGACGCTACATAAAGAAAGGAAACATTTTTAACATCAAAATGGATAATTGCATTTGTATTAAATGGCTCATATTATAATAGCAACCTGATTCACTACTATTGAAAAGATATCTATAGAAATTTTTATACATGTGAGTATCCGGCTTGATTTACTTTTTTATCCAGGAGCATCAGCACATTGATCTTTTTCTCTAAGAAAGGACCTGCAACAAAAATGGGGACCAGATACCTTAACTATTTTCCTTTCAAAAAATTATATTTTTAAATTTTAGAATTGTTTTATATCTACAGAATATTGCAAAGATAGTACAAAGAGTTCGTAGGTACACCACCACTAGATTCCCATATTTTCCCCTACTGTACATTCGTCACAGCTAATGAACCAATATTGATATATTGTTACAAACTTCGTTAAAATGTCCTTGGTTTTTATATAATGCCTTCCTTTCAGCTTTACTAAGATATAATTGACATATAACATGTGCAAGTTTAAAATGTACTATGTGATGATTTATGTATATATTGTGAAATTACTGCCACCATAATATTCATTAGCATGTCTATTATTTCACATAATTACCATTTCTTTTGTGGTAAATAACATTTAAGGTATACTCGCTTAACATCTTACATATATACAGGATCCAGCAGAAGTAACGCCTGCTTGAGTGTGGTTGCTAGGGTAACAATATAGGTGTAATAATTTATAGTTTTAATTAAAACATTTTACCTAAAATGTCATATGATGTGCTTGATATGATATTGTTATATTACAAAATTACGTGATTATGATTTTGTAATTAAAAAGGGGCATTATTTGTGCCGCACCCCTGTATAGTACAATATTGTTAACTATAGAAACCCATGCTGTACATTAGATTTCCAGAACTTATTCATCTTATAACTGGAAGTTTGTACCCTTTGGACAACACCTCCCAATTTTCCCTACCCATAGTCTCTGGCAACCACCATTTTGGTCTTTATTTTCATGAGTTAGGTTTTTTGGATTCCATATATGATATTTGCCTTTCTCTGTCTAGTTTAGTCCACTTAGCATCAAGCTCTCAAGGTACATCCATGTTGTCACAAAGGGCAGGATTTCCTCCTTTTTCATGGCTGCATTATAATCTTGGTGGGGTGTATGTACCACATCTTCTTTATCCATTCATCATCAATGGATACTTAGGTTTTTCCATGCTTTGGCTAACATGAATGATGCTGCAATGAATGTGGGAGTGCCAATATCTCTTTGAGATAGTGATTTAATTTCCATCAGATAGATATTCAGCAGTGGGATTGTTGGATCATATGGTTGTTTTATTTTTAATTTTTTAAGCAAACTCTATGTTGTTTTCCATAATGGCTGCACCAATTTATACTCCCACCAACAGTGCACAAGTATTCCCTTCACTTAACATCCTCTACAGTACTTGTAGTCTCTTGTCTTTTTGATAATAGCTATCCTAACAGGTGTAAGGAGATACCTCATTGAGGTTTTGAATTGTATTTCCCTGATGATTAAAGATGTTGAACAACTTTCTATGGACCTTGGCCATTTGTCAGCATTTTTTGAAAAATTTCTATTTGAGTCTTCTGCTTATTTTTAATTTTTTTTTGCTATTTTTAATTTGCTATGTTAATAATATTAATGAGTTTTTTAATATATATTAGATATAACTCCTTATTGATAGATAGGTTGAAGATAAGTTGCTTTTCATTTTGTTGATTGCTTCTTTTGCTATAGATGTAATCTGATGTACTTCTTCTTGTTGATTTTTGCTTTTATTGCATGAGCTTTTCATTTCAGATCCCCCCAAAAAATTGTTGTCAATACTAATGTTGAATTAGTGTTTTGGGTTTCTTTGTATAAATCCCCAGAAGTGGAATCACTGGGTTATAAGGCAGGACCATTTTCAATCTTTTTGGGAAACTCCATACTGTTTTTCATAGTGACCGCACCAATATGCATTCCTACCAAGAGTACACTAAGGGGTTCCCTTTTCTCCATATTCTCGCCAACACTTGTCATTTGTGGATTTATTGATGATAGCCATTCTGATATCTCATTGTGGTTTTACTTTGCACTTCTATGACATTTAGTGATGGGGAGAGTCTTTCCATGTCTACTAGCCTTCTGTAAGTCCTCTTTGGAGAAGTGTCTATTCAGATCTTCTGCCCATTTTAAAATTTGATTGTTTGGTGTTTTTGCTGTTAAGTAGTATGAATCCTTTGTAAATTTTGGATATTAATCTCTTATTAAATTATCAATGGTGAATATCTTCTCCCATTTAGTGGGTTGTATCTTCTTTTTTTTAACATTTCTTAAAATGTTTTATTGTTGTATCTTCATTTTTTTGATGGTCCCCTTTGCTGTGCAAAAACTTTTTAGTTTGATGTAATGCACTTGTTTTATCCTTTTGTTTCCTTTGCCCAAGAAGATATATCCCTATGCTCATTTAGTGTTATTTACAATAATCAAGCTATAGAAGAACCAAAATGCCTAGTAATAGACAAGTGAATAAAAAGCTGTGGTACATATATACAATGGAATATTATTCGGTCACAAAAAAGAATGAAATCTTACCATTTGCTATAGCATGGATGGACTTAGAGGGTATTACGCTCAGAAAAACTGGTCAGTCAGAAAAAGATAAATGCCATATGATTTCATTTATATGTGGACTCTAAAGAATAAAATAAATGAACAAACTAAACTGAAACAGATTCCCAAACTTCTGGGTCAAGATGGTAGGATAGGCAGATATGGCTCACCTCTTCACATAACCACATCAAAATTACAACGGAAATATAGAGCAACCATCACTAAGAACCATCAGAAATAGAATTGAATGGAAGTCTGACAACTATGGAATTAAAGAAACCACATCCATCCAGACTGGTAGGAGGGGTGCAGACACAGACACAGACGCAGAATGGGCTGGTCCCACACCCATGTGGGGTGGATAAAAATTTGGGAGGGATATCTCAGGAGTGAAGACTCCCAGACCTTACCACGCACCATGGCCCAGGGTTCCAGTGCCAGAAAGATAAGTCCCCACAACTTCTGGCTGCAAAAACCAGTAGGGAATTGAGTCAGTGGAAGAAACTGCTGAAGCCCCAAGCAGTTCTTCTTAAAGAACACATACATGGACTCACCTACTCAGACTCACTCCTTCTGAGCTCTAGCACCAGGGTAGCAGTTTGAAAGGCACCAGTGGTATACAGGGAGAAACTGAAGTGTCTGGCATCAGTTAGGAACCCTCCCTATGCTAAACCCTCCTACCTACCGGAGCTGGTAAACGGGTGCCATATTTGAGACTCCAACGATCTGACTAACATTGTTTGACCAGCCGTTGAGATCCCCAGAGACTCTGCCTCACCCAACCTACCCACACACCCAATCTGCTTTTCCATATGAATGGCTGGTCTTAGCTCATGCTTTACAACTTCCTAAACCCTATCAAACAAGGAATAGCTGGCTTCAGTGAGCCCCATTCCCAACCCTAGCAGCAACCAACTTAGATTCACAGCTTGGCTTCCCCTGGGAATCTCCAAGTCCAGTAAAAGTAGCAGCCACCTCAGATTACTTTAAAGCTCAGGCAGGGTGCCCCAGGCAAAACACAGGTAGGGGCTGATCTTGGCCTGCACCACCCAGGGAACCCCAGGGCCAGTACACCCAGGGGACAGGTACAGACCATGTTGGAGCACTGCCACCCTGCTCCTGCATAGCTGATCCTCCACAGAGGGTGGAGGTTGGTGGTGAGTGGTCACAGCCAGTCCTTACAGTTGCCTGGCCTGGGCAAATCCTTCTCATTGACCTGCCAACAGCAATCAAGGCTCAACTGCAAGACGAGGGTGTACTAAGTCCACTTGAAGGACTCACCTCAAGTACCCAACTTGGATGATAGGGGAGGCTATGCCACTGGACCCTACAGAACACCTACTACATTAGTCCATACTACCAAGACATGGAGTCAAAGCAGTTTTGACAAAGAAATAAACACAAGGAGGCTGCCAAAATGAGCAAGGAACATGGCCCAAATGAAAGAACAGATCAAAACTCCAGAAAAAAAAAAGTGAACAAAATGGAGACAAGCAACCAATCAAATGCAGAGTCCAAAACACTGGTTATAAGAATGCTCAAGTAACTTAATGAAGACCTCAACAGCACAAAAAAAGATCCAGTCAGAAATGAAGGATACACTAATTGAAATAAAGGACAATTTACAGGGAAATGATAGAGCAGATGAAGCCAAGAATCAAATCAATGACTTGAAACATAAGGAAGAAAAAAAACAACCAGTCAGAACACCAAGAAGAAAAAAGAATCCAAAAAACATGAGGATAGTATAAGCAGGCAGCCCCTGGGACAACTTCAAGAAGTCTAACATTTGCATCATATGGGGTGCCAGAAGGAAAAGAGAAAGAGCAAGAAATTGGAAATCTGTTTGAAAAAAATAGCAAAAGAAAACTTCCCTGCTTTGGTGAAGGAAATAGACATGCAAGTCCAGGAAGCACAGGGAGTCCCAAACAAGATGGATGCAAACAGGCCTACTCCAAGACATATAATAATTAAAATGCCAAAGGTTAAAAGATAAAGAGGGAATCTTAAAAGCAGCAAGAGAATAGAAGGTATATACCTACAGGGGAGTTCCCATAAGACTGTCAGTTGATTTCTCAAAAGAAACATTGTAGGCTAGAAGGGATTGGCAAGAAATATTCAAAGTCATGAAAAGCAGTGACCTACGGCCAAGATTGCTCTACCCAGCAAAGCTACCATTTAGAATCGACGGGCAGATAAAAAGCTTTCCAGACAAGAAAAAAACTACAGGAGTTCATCATCATCAAACCATTATTATATGAAATGTTAAAGGGACTTACTAAAGAAAAAGAAAAAGATCAAAACTATGAAAAATAAAAAGGTAAAAAATGCAAATCTATCAAAAATGAAATCTAAAAAACAAACGAAGCAAACAAGAAGAACAGAGACAGAATCATGGATACGGAGAAGGTTTTGATGGTTGCCAGATGGGAAGAGGGTGGGGGAGAATAGGTGAAGAGGTGAGGGGATTAAAAAGTTCAAATAGGTAGTTACAGAATAGCCATGGGGATGTAAAGTACAGTATAGGAAATGGAGTAGTGAAAGACCTTACACACATGACCCATGGACATGAACAATGTGGTGGAATGACTTGAGGTAGTGGGGGGTGTTGGGTGGAAGGGGGGCCAACGGAGGAAAATAAGGACATCTGTAGTAGCATAACCAATAAAATATAATTTTAAAAAAACCAGATTCATAGACACAGAGAGACTACTGGTTTTTGCCAGAGGGGAGCGGGTCTGGGGTTAAAGAGGTTGAGGAACTAATGAGCACATAGTACTAATTACAAAATAGTTATGGGGACGTAAGTAAAGCATAGTAAATTTAGTCAATAATATTGTGATAACAATGTACGGTGCCAATTGGGGTCTGGAAGTATTGTAGGGGACACTATGTAAAGTATATGATTGTCTAACCACTAAGCTGTACACCTGAAACAAATACATAATTTAAAAAAAAAAAAAAAAGACTAACGTCAAGGAGCTTTTTCCCTTTGTTTTCTAGAAATTTTAGTCTTGGGTCCTATATTAAGTTTTTAATCTGTTTTGCGTTCATTTTAGTCAGTGGTGTAAGATAGGAGTCTAATTTTATGTTTTTGCATGTGAATATCCAGATTTCCCATACCATTTATTGAAGAGACTATCCTTTCCCCATTAAGTATCCTTGGCTAACATGTCAAATATTTGTTGGCTGTACGTGCATGGGTTTATTTCTGGGCTCTTTTTTCTGTTCCATTAGTCTATGTGTCTGTTTTTATACCAGTACCATATCATTTTGATTACTATAGATTTGTGATATAGTTTGAAATCAGAAGTGCCTCCAGCTTTGTTCTTCTTTCTCCAGACTGCTTTAGTTGTTTAGGGTCTTTCACAGTCCCATATGAATTTTAGGATTTTTTTCTATTTCTATGAAAAAATGTCATTGGAATTTTGATAGGGATTGCATTGAATCTATAGATGCCATCTTCGGGTAGTATGGACATTTTAACAATATTAACTCTTCCAATCCACAAATATGGAACAGTTTTCAATTTATTTATGCCTTCTTCAATTCCTTTCATGCTTGATAATTTCTAATGTACAGATCTTTCACCACTTTGGTTAAGTTTATTCCTAAGTATTTTATTGTTTTTGATACTGTTGTAAGTGGGAAATAAAAAATTTATTCTTCAGGTATTTTTTATTAGTGTATAAGAAACACAACTGATTTTTATATGCTGATTTTATATCTTGAAACTTTACTGGACTGATTGATTAGTTATAACAGTTTTTGGTGGAGTCTTTAGGATTTTCTACTTCTAAGATTGACTCATCTGCAAACAGAGACAATTTTGCTCCTTAGCCTCCAATTAGATGGCTTTTATTTCTATTTCTTGACTAAATGCTCTGGCTAGGACTTCCAGTCAGGGTTTCCAGGACTTCCAGTCCTATAAACATAGGAGTGGTGAGAGGATACCTTTGTCTTCTTCCTGATCTTAGTGGGAAAAGTTTTTAACATTTCGCTATTGAACATAATGCTAACTACAGGTTCATCATATATGGCATTGTTATATTGAGGTATGTTCTTTCTATACTCAATTTGTTGAGTGTTTTTATTACAAAAAATGTTTAACTTCACAGAATTCCTTTTCTGCACCTATTGAAATGATCATGTGGTTTTTATCTTCTATTTTATTAATGTAGTGTATCACATTTGTTGATTTGCATATGTAGAATCATCCTTGCATTCTACAGATAAATCCCACTTGATCATAATGTATAATACACTTAATGTGCTACTGAATTCAATTTGCTAGTATTGAATGTTTTGTTGAGAACGCTTGCATCTATATTCAGAGACATCAGTCTGTAGTTTTCCCCTTCCCTTCCCCCTCCTCCTTTTTCTTGTAGTGTCCTGATCTGGCTTTGGTATCAGAGTAATACACACCTCATAAAATTAGTTTAGGAGTGTTCCCTTATCTTCAATTTTTTTTGGAAGACTCTGAGAAAGATTAGCATTACTTTTTAAATGTTTGGTAGAAACCATCTGGTGTTGGACTTTTCTTGGTTGGGAGGTTTTTGATTACAGATTCAATCTCCTTATTTGTTATTGTTCTGTTCAAATTTTCTATTTCTTCATAATTCAGTCTTTGTTGGTGGCATGTTTCTAGGAATTTATCCATTTCTCTAGGCTATCCAACTTTATTTGGCATATAATGTGCATAGTAGTCTCTTTTAATCCTTTGTATTTCTATGTGTCAATTGTAATGTTCCTCTTTGAGTTCTGATTTCATTTATTTGGGTCTTGTCTCTTCTTAGTTGAGCTACAGTTTTGTCAATTTTGTTTATTTAAAAAAATAGCTCTTAGTTTCATTGACCTCTATATAGTTTTTCTGGTCACAATTTTGTTTATTTCTACTCTTATTTTTGTTACTTCCTTTCTTTTCCTAACTTTGAGCTTAGTCCTTATTATTTTAGTTTTATAAGGTATAGATTTAACCTAAATAACCTAAATCTTATTTGTGAGCTTTGTTTTTCTTAATGTAGGCAATTATAGCTATAAACTTCCATCCTAGAAGTGCTTTTGTTGTTTTCATAAGTTTTGGTATGTTGTGTTTCCATTTCTGTTTCAAGGTACATTTTTGTTTGAAGGTACATTTTTATTTCCCTTTTGATTTTCTTCTTGACTCATTGGTTGTTTAAGAATGTGCTGTTTAATTTCAACACATTTGCAAATTTTCCAATTTTCCTCCTGCTATTGATTTCTAGTTTCACACCATTGTAGCTATAAAAAATGTTTGGTATGATTTTAATATTATGAAATTTGCTAAAGTTTGTTTTGTGATCTGACATATGATTTATACTGGAGAATATTCCACTTCTGCTTGAGAAGAATGTATATGCTGCTGTTGATGGGTGAAATGTTCTGTATCTATTAAGTGAATTTATTCTAAGGTACAGTTCACATCCAATGTTTCCTTATTGATTTTCTGTGTGGATGACCTATCCAATGTTGAAAATGGAATATTGAATTCCACTACTATTCTTATATTTTTATCTCTTTCTCTCTTCACATCTGTTAGTATCTGCTTAATATATTTAGGTGCTCCCTATGTTGGATGCAGTTCTTATATCCACATGATTAATATTTACAATTGTTATACCCAAATGATTAATTGACTTTTTATCATTACACTATGACCTTCTTTGTCTCCTGTTACAGTTTTTGGCTTAAAAAACTGTATATAAGTATAGCTACTCTTGCTTTCTTTTGGTTTGTTTTTTCATGAAATACTTTTTCCTATCCCTTCATTTTCAGTTTATGTGTGTCCTTGAAGCTGAAGTGAGTTTCTTATATGCAGCCTATACTTAGCTCTTGTTTTCTAATTCATGTAGTCACTCTTTGTCTTGTGATTGGAGAATTTAACACATTTACATTTAAAGCAACTATTGCTAGGTAGTGACTTACTAATGCCTTCTTATTCATTGTTTTCTGGCTAATTCATAGTTTATTTTTTCCTTTGTCCTCTTTTGCTTTCTTTCTTTGTGAACTGATGCTTTCCCCTGCAGTATACTTTGATCCCTTCTCTTAATCTTTTGTGTATCTAGTATTGGTTTTTGTTTTTCGTTTATTACAATGCTTATATAAAATGTCTTATAGGTATAACAGTGTATTTTAAGCTGATTACAACTTTGATCACATATAAAAACTGTACCCATTTACCCTTCATCTTGTTATTTTATGTTTTTGATGTCACAGTTTATTCCTTTTAAAATTGCATATTTATTAATAAATTATTGTAGCTATAGTTATGTTTAATACTTTTATCCTTTAACCTTCATACTAGAGTTAAGTGATTAACATATCAGAGCATTAGAGTATTTGGAATTTGACTATATACTTAACTTTACCAGTATTTTTATATTTTCATATTTTTTTTTACTAATTATTGTCCTTTCATTTCAACTTGAAGAACTGTTTTCAGAAACTTAAAGGACTTAGTACAGGGAGTGACCAAAGAGGCATTACTCCTGTGTGGTTCAACTTTCTACTTTGAGAGGCTTAATAATTTTCCTCCATGTGAAGACACTTGGAGTTGGAACTACTATGGTATATTTATATGAATATTAAGAATTTTTCTACTCAACAGAATTTGCCACCAATGATAAAGCAATGTCCCATTAGCAATATAATTTGGACATATGATATTTCTTGGCCATAACGTCTTTAGGTAAATGAAGCCTATAGTTTCAAGTGTCAAATCTCAAAGATTTTTTATAGAAAACTTTCTAAAATATTTAGGTATTCTGTATATTAAAAAGCAAAGAATACAGGGCACAAATTAGCATTTCATCTGGACTTAGCTAAGCCCATGAAAAGTGAATACTATACTGTGCTGCACTGTCACCTACTGACTGTGATGTCTACTGTTTATAATTAAATCTTCTTTCTCACTGCCTGTTGTCCTGCCTGTAAGGTGTACTCCTTTTCCCCACATCTGCTGTAGGATGGGAGACCAGATGGTAAAACTTCACAGAGCACTGTGTAAAATAAAAAGGATCTATAGAACACCCAGGTATTCTCTATGGCTATTTATTACTGTAATTTAATAAGTAATTAATGTAAATGGGCAAAATTTGTCTCCAGTTCCTTTTCTCTAGAGCTCCTTATCCCAACTCAGTCTTGTGCCCCCTCTCCATTGTGCACCGGGCAATTTCATATGTTTCTAATCTCATCTATCCTGAGAGAAGATACTAAAAATAGGGAAGAAAAACGGTAGAGTAAGGACCTTTGAAAATTCACTCCTCCACAAGAACAATAACAGAAGAAAAACTGTCAAAATCAAATTTTTAAGAATGCTGGAATTATCCAAAGGCTCCCAGGAACCCAAAGAGTACTTAAGAAAAACAGCTGAGTCTCAGTAAGAACAGAGAGATTTATGGTGTTTTACCTTGATCATTCCCATTGCCTTCTCCCTAGCTCTGTGGTAGCCTTGAAAAACAACATCTTTGCAACCACAGAGACTAGCCACTACTGGATGGGGAACTACATGTTTGGAGGTTCCCCAAAAGCCCAAAGAATTGTACTTCTCTAACCTGTCTGGCAGCTCCCAGGAAAAGCCTCACTCACAGTACTTGTTTTTCTTTGTCCTGACTCAGAATTCACTACAAACAGTATAAACACCTATCTCTATGGTGTTCCTTGGGCGGAGGGGGGGGGGCGGGGAGGAGAGTGTTTAATATCACAGTTACTTTAGGCTGCAATACCAACAAGCCAAACAAAAAGGTGAATAAATCTAACAAAAATCTGGGAAACACAATGTCTATAAGAGGGTTTGAAAAGTTAAGAAATATTCCTGGGACTCTAGAAAGCCACATACATATACAGGTGTTTTGCATGTCCAGGAAAGATCTGAGAAAGTCATTATATCCCCCCTCTGGCTGACCTTGAGGCTCTGCACAAGCAAGAAGTGAAGGCTAAGGCAGAGCTATGATGTCCCAGTGCACACAGAAAGCCCCTCATCAAAGGGCTGGAGACTGATTTGCTCAAGGCATTGAAGGAAACCTCTGTCCAATCATTATCTGACCACTAAGCTACCTGAGCAAGGATTTCAATGGCTGCATACAATGAGGAATACAGACTTCACAAAATTAGTCCAGAAAATTCACTTAATAAATAAATAGCAGCCGCAAGAATAATAACAATAACAAACAAAAACAAACCCTGGAAAGGATGGGAATCTGATTTCCAAAGCTGTCATACTATATTATTTAAAATGCCCAGTTTTCCAA
This sequence comes from Pteronotus mesoamericanus, assembly GCF_021234165.1. NCBI lineage: Eukaryota > Metazoa > Chordata > Mammalia > Chiroptera > Mormoopidae > Pteronotus > Pteronotus mesoamericanus. The sequence continues at coordinate 9,595,846 of NW_026555085.1, forward strand.
CAACAAAAAATGAGACAGAAAGAAAGAGGAAAGAATTTACCATACATAGGAAATAAAGAGTTTACTAGAAACAGTCCTTGAGGAAGCCCAGATATTGGCCCACTATATAAAGAGTTTAAATTAGCTATTATAAATCTGTTCAAAGGAAAATAGCAATGCATGTTGACAGAACCAAAGGAAAGTATGAGAATGATGTCTCACAGAAAAAAAATATTAATAAAAATGCAACTTATTTCAAAGAACCAGATATTCTGGAGTTGAGAAATCCAATAACCAAAATAGAAAATTCACTGCAACAGCAAATTTAAGTTGGTAAAGAAAAAAATTTTTCATTAAGAAAAATATCAACAAACTTCATTATAGGTCAATTGAGATTACTCAGTGTTGATGAGGATGTAGAGAAATTGGAACCTTTATACATGCTGGAGGTAATGTAAAATGGTGTAGCTGCTTTGATAGTTTTGTAATTTCTCAAAATGTAAACACCGAGTTACCATATGACCCAGCAATTTGACTCCTAGGTATATGACCAGCAGAATATAAAGCATATGTCCATACAAAAATTTATAATGAATGCTCATAGTAGCATTATTCATAATGACCAAAAATTGAAAACAACCCAAATTTCCATTAACTGATAAATGGATAAACAAAATGTGATCATACCATGACATATTACTATTTGGCCAAAAAAAGGAATAAAGTACTGAGTATTGATACATGCTACCAGTATGGATAAACCTTGAAAACATTACGTTAAGGCAAAGAAGAAAGTCACAAAAGGTCACAATATATGTCTAGTATAAGCAAATTCATAAAGACAGAAAGTAGATTAGTGGCACCAGAGGCTGAAAGCAAGGAGAAACAAGGAGTACTGGCAAAGGATATGAAATGGGGTGATGAAAATGTTTGAAAATTAGATAATGGTGATGGATAGTTGCACATTTATACTAAAAGTTACTAAATTGCATATTTTAAAGTAAATTTTTGGTATGTAAATAATATCTCAGTGAAGCTGTTATAGAATAGTAAAGAGGAATCCATTTTAAGTTAGAAACTAGATGTTTTATTTTTATTTTTAATATTTTTTATTTATCAATTACAGTTGAAGTTAATATTATATTAGTTTCAGGCATACAGTATGGTGGTTAGACATTTATGTAACTACAAAGTGATCCCCCCAATAAGTCTAGTGCCCACCATACATAGTTATTACAATGTTATTGACTATATTCCCTAGGCTCTACTTTACATCCCATGACTATTTTGGAACTGCCAATTTGTACTTCATTCCTTCATCTTTTTCCTCCAGGCCCCGCAACCTCTCTCTCCTCTGGCAACCATCAGTTTGTTATGTACGAGTCTGTTTCTATGAGTCTGTTTCTGTTTGGTTTGCTCATTTATTTTCTTTTTTAGATTCCATATATAACTGGATGTGCTTTAACACCTTAACAGTAGTATTTTTAAAAAGATGGAAAGACAAAATAATAAATAAAAAAAGGTATGAAAACTAATGATAAACTTCAGCAATAAACAACAGGATAGACATTGTGGGTGAGAAATATTTCTGAACATCCTGAAATCAAAAATTCAGGTGGCTGCCTAACTAATCGCAGTCAGAGACAGTTCTGATATGTCAATAAATCAATGCTTTATAAATCCAAAATGTGATGACCAGATGACACCTCCAGTGAAGAAATCTCCTTCATTTCACAAAATGTATTTCCCCTATAAATTTAAATTATAAAGCTAAGATATTTTGTCATTTCTTATCTTTTAATATTCTCATGAATAAAACAAAAATAAAACTTCTACCCTCTTGAGGATTATAAACTGAAGTACTACTCCACACATACCACGTTTACATGTTAGAAGAAAATACAAATGATTCGTTTAATTTTTAACTTTTATGAATTTTTACTTGTTTAGCTAGACTCCAAGTAGAAAGCCATTTGGAAGGATCTGCATAAAGTCAGACTTCATTTTGTTTACCTAGATAAGAAGGTTTATAACAATTATAAACCAAAGTAACCAACAAAAACAATTAGTTTGATAATTTAGTTCATTGAACCAAAAAAAAATGATACGATAGTCCCTCAAATATGAAGATACAACAGAGTTGAAAAAAACAACAAAATAATAAGATCATTGATTTTTAAATTGGTGTCATGAGAGGTATTCTAACTACTTTTTGTCCAACAGAAGAATCCCTTCTAAGGTATTTCTGAAAGACAGATATCCGCATTACGCCTCAAGGGCTGTTTGATTCCTGAGCAGAACTGAGTGAGAGAATCCTGGTGGCGCTGCCTTCATTTTTAAGGGAAGAGGGGCAGGTGAGATGGCACTGTGAAAAACCATGCAGTTTAGTCTTAGAAAAATTAAGAATCTCAGGAAAATATGTGTTTATATTTTTAAAAACTGTATATTAGAACAAAAAAGAAATTAGTTCACTCAGAAAACATAAATAAAGCAAACAATTAGTACTAAAAGCAGTCTTTAAGCTAACAGAAATTATATTATAGAGCTCTGGCCAGATAACTCAATTGGTTAGAGAGTTGTCCCAATATGCCAAGGTTGCAGGTTCAATCCCTGGTCAGGATAATACAAGAATTAATGATTGAAGGCATAAAAAAATGGAACAAAATCAATCTCTCTCTCCTCCTTCTGTTCTCTCTCTCTCTCTCTCTCAAATCAATAAATAAAAAAAAGTAAAAATAAAAAAGAAATGATATTTATGTTTAACTTCACAAAAAAATATTTGCTTCATGTCAACAGGACTAATCTGGAACAGAATTATCAAAATTAAAGCCCTTATGTTAAATATATGGTTACTCTGTTACTCCAGCTTGCCGTTCATACAGTTCTAAGAGCCCAAGTAGCTGAAATTCACTTTTTGGCCTGTTTTTAATTCTCAGAGCAGTTCATTTCTGTCCACTGCAACCTAGAATAAAGTCCCCCAGAAGCGGCCTCAAGCAGCCCTTTGGTGCAGCCCATCATCATTGATAACAATATGTTAAGTAGGCTCTTAATTGTTTCACTTTCAGAATATTTCTGAATGCATAATTGAGCAGCCTAAATTTTTAAGAGAAATTTGAACCAAAAGCAATAGTAAGTCATAATTAATACAACATAACTCAGTTTTGCCATATATAAAATTAATCTTTCAGTCTGTTAAGCCAAATGAGCATGGAATTTATAATATTTTCAACACATTTTGGTTATAGAGCATTCCTTCTGCTATAAAGAAGGAAGGAGAAAAAAAAAACGCGGAGGGACCTATCCTTCTGGGGAAATTGAGAGGGCAGTAGACTTGGAGAGGAGTATTCTTCTGTCCAGCAACTCTCTTAGCTCTTGTTCTTATGGTAAAACCTGCCTCTCCGCTGCTCCCACAGAACCATTCTTCAAGGTCCTGAGGCACAGGTAGGCATACGGGCATGTGACTCAGGCCTGGCCACTCACTAACCTCATTCCATCATGGCCCCTCCAATCCATGTCCCATGTTTAACAACTACTATTCCAAGAGGATGATGACATGCCTCAAGTAGAGCAAATAAAAAGTAGGTGCTCCCTCCCCGCCACCCGCCGTATAGCTTTTGAGAAGGAAAAGGCTCTTTTTTGCTCGGGTTCAGGAACCGTGGCAACCAGGGGCACAAGGAAGAAGGGCCAAGCAGAGGTCAGATGTGTGGAGAAGGAATCTTGGTTATGACAGTTACCTAGTACAGGTAACAAAGACCCTGATTTTTACAGCCCTCCCTTCAATTCTCCGAACTAACCCAGTTAATGTGAGGCAAGAAATCCTTTCTTTTCTGTGAGTTAGGATTCTGTTACATGTAACCAAAAGACTCCCAACTAATGTAAAGTTTCTGGAGTAATCTGAAAAACATCTTTTATACCTTGATATAGACCAGAGGTCACAAGCTGGCAATGAATCTTGCCTACAGGAATGCTTAAACTTATCTAAATGAGAATGCCTTTATGTGGGACATCTGTTCTCCAGTTTGCCACAGTCTCCAACACTCCTTGTTTGTCTTAGACTCCGTTGCTTCCCAAAGGTATGTAACCTGCCTACACTTGAAGGCAGGGCTGTACCACCGCACGGTCGCAGAATGCCAGTCGCAGTGTAGTCTGTGTAAATGCCACTGCTCCCCACTCCCCAAGAGCTACACAGCCCACCGCCACTCATGCAGGCTACTGTGAATCGCGCCTCCTGTTTAAAAGCATTTGAGTTTAGCTCCCCTGGTTTAGACATCATCCCTTCTCAAAGCATGTTCTGGCAAAGTCATTCTAAGATCTTTTGCACCTTCATTGTATTCTACATTGATCTAAATGTAAATCCTGATAGAGAAATAAAGTAGGTTACATAGCTAACCTTAGCTGACCTAAATGAAATCATTAGCTATTTTTTGGAAAGAAATATCCAAGGCCAGGATATCTGGATTAAAAACAACCTACACATCCAAAACAGACTTTTGTCAGAAAAATAAAACTGCAAATGTGGATTAAGTGGTAACTGATACATTTGGGATCGTCACTGAAAGCTTTTTGTAAGCACCTGTGAGCATATTGGTTATTGGACACAGATCACAAACAAGAGGCCCACAGGCCAAGCTCAGCCAGCAGAGCATTTTGTTTGGCCAGCACTGTCTTTTCTTTCTTTCTTTTTCTCAGTTCAGTCTGATTACTCTTGGCCCCTGGGACCTGTGTTCCCCATTCAGGCACAGATACCACCACTCCCTGCTGCCCTCCCTGGCTTACTTCAGATTAGTCGCCTGCCCTCTGTGCACTTTTGAGTTTTGAAATCCCTGGTACAAAATAACTCAGATAAATGCTAGAAGAATAACACTGTGGCAGAAAGAAAGAGCGAGCTACTACCCTTCGTGACAGCAGGGGTGGAACTGGAGAGCATTATGCTAAGCGAAATAAGCCAGGCAGTGAAAGACAAATATCATATGATCTCACCTATAAGTGGAACCTAATCAACAAAAGAAACAAGCAAGAAAAATATAACCAGCAACATTGAAAGAAAAAACAAACCAACAGTAACCAAAGGAGAGGAAGGAAGGGGGTAACTGGGAAAAGAAAGGGAAGGGTCAAGTCAAGGAACATGTATACAGGACTCAACAAAGTGGGGAGGGACTGAGGGTGGGAGGTGGGGATGGGTGGGGCAGGGGAAAGTGGTGGCAGGAAGATAGAGACAAATGTATTTGAACAATACATATATACATAAAATAAATTAAATATAAGAATGATATAGACATAGAAAAGTCTTTCAGATTTTGAAGTGTCACAGGCAACTTCCTCACACCAACAACAACCCAAGAAACAGACTGGATATCTCTCCTAATCATTGCTCACATTTCTTTAGTTTTCAAATATGATAGAAGATGTTGGGCTTTCTTCTCAACTAGTCACCTGGGCACAATCAGGACTCCCACGCTTGGATGTGTCACAAAAACCAGATCAGCAACCACCTGTCTCAGATGATGTGTAAATGCACCTCTTTGGATATGGGGACTAAGAAGGAGGACCTTTGGGGGTTCTTTGCAGCTCTGTGATTCTCAGAGATTTGTTCAGTCTTGTCCCAACTACTTTAAAACAAACTCTGCAAGAGGCATGCACATCACAAGGCACATAATTCAAACACTCTCTCGAAAGGATCCTTGAGATCTTAAACACATTAAATAGCTTCATATCCATAAATTCATGGACCAAATCCAGGCCACAGACTTTCTGAAAGAGGCTGTTTATTATTTCCCAAGTTCCTGAAGAAAACATTTTGTCTTAGTATTAATAATCAGCTTAAACCTGGAAACAAAACAGAGATGTATGAGACTTCACTAGAAGAAAATGACCCCTTCTGAACACAATCCAGTTCTGAAACATGTTTCAGTTTGAAGTCCAGTATGCTGTATTACAATATGAAGGCTACATTTTCATCTTATTTACATTATGAAAAATACACTTACTGTAGCATTTCTGACAGATATTTTTCTGTGACCCTTGAGAATAAACACTAGATTCATTAAATACATAATCATTTTCAGATGACCATCTAAGGTGGCAACTAAAATGAAACAACAAATATTTTGTATAATAGTATGGAAAAATTCATTGTTTATAGAAATTTATTTGGGCACAATCTTGCATAAATACTGAACTTACTATTTTGTGTTTCTTTTCTAGGGATACAAAAGAAAACAGAAAATAATTTTCCCTAACATTATAACACTGAATTCTCTTATCAGTATACTAATCAACCACATCTTTAAAGCATCCAATATATTGTATTAGAAGCCTGGTATTACAAAGTAAAACAAAGTAATTGAAAGATAAATATTTTTAAGTATATGAGCATGTGCATGTATATTATGCCTATATTCTAATTTGTATGTTAATCTATAACAAAAAAAAAACACACACACACTTATAAATGTGCCTTGTGGAGAGATAGAGACTTTATAGAAAGTCCTCTCCAAGGACTTCTCATTAGAAAAAGGCAAAGTGAGAAAACTGTATTTCTCCAGGGTTTGATACTTTTCCTTGATATGGAGAATGGAGTTTCTGGGCCCTCCAGGTAGAAGCAGAAATCCAGGAATCCAGGCTAAGAAGTGGGGACTAAACGGCCTACACTATGGAGAGAAGTAGCATGAAGAGTTTTGAGAGACTGGAACAGAGAACTCCAGGGTGGCAGGGAGAGCAGCAAATAGTTGCCATGGTATGGAGGATGCTGAGAGAAGCAGCAAGGAAAGATGTTTGCAACACATTAAAAAAATGCTCTCCTCTACCCCTTGTATTTCCCTGAGAGCCTGAATATACCGTGACCTTTGCATATCTTCAAAAGTGACACTGTACACAGACTAAGCCACATGGTGTTCTAGTTTATATTTGAGTTACAAGCCTTTCTCTTTATACTTCCAGTCTCAAGAATATTTGCAAAATAAGATCTTCTAACTTGATTTCAATTTTGTATTTCATTTTTTCACATTCTTGGGAATCAATCACACTTTGATTCAGTGGACAATAACCAAGGGGGCAATTGCCCTTTGTAACAGAAAGGTAAGTTAAGAATACATCTCATGAAGTTACTAATCATTTTTCACTGTGGCTTTAGTTCTATCATGGATACAGAGTGGATTAATGAGATTCAAGAGCTGAGAGTCCGAAGCAGAAAGATGTGGCTTGATTAGCATCACTCACAAAGGAATGAGGAGAAAGGGGCAGAAAACGAAAAAGAATGTATTATTTATCTGACTGTTGAGCTGGGTAATGTCAAGGTGATCCTGCAGGCCATGGAGAACCGCTGAAGAGTTTATGCAGATGGGTGGCAACCAAGCTCTGACTAGTAGTCGCTAGAATGCCACACAAGCTGAGATGGGAGGCCAGTCTTGCCTGGGAAGACATCATACAAGAGGCGTGGGAGCACACTATGAAGAGTGAATGAGGAGAGCAGGAGGGAACAGTGTTCACAACACTTTGTGAGAAACCTATCTTACTATTAGTTCATGGATGGTATAGATGAAATACTAACTTTACAAAGTTCTATTTACAATATGGTCTCACTAAACTAAACAACGTCTAGTCTTAAAGCAGCCAACTCAAATTTGCATATCTACATTTTTCTGAAGCACTTCAATCTCAGTTTGATCAAAACTGATCTTATTTTTCCTCTCAAGTATAATCCTCCTCCTTCAGTCTCTAGAGGATTTCTTTACATAAAAAAAAACTAGGCTTTAGACAAGTTAACTAAATCAACGTCACATTTATTAAGTGCTAAGACTAAAATCAAGGTTTATCTGGTTCCAAAGATAATATTTTTCTACAACCTAATTAAGTTATAAAATGAACCTGACCATCTTTTTTAAAAGGTAATAATCCAGTGTGTTCATTAGAATGATATCCTGTTAAATATTTGTCTCAAAGTTGCTATCCTCAGAAAATCATAGGGAAAAAGTAGTTATGTGCCACATAAGGATGTTTCAGTCACCCCCAAGCTGTGTATGTCCCATAAGATGAGAACGGAGCTGAGTAACTCCTGTCGCCCTGTGACATAGCTGCTGTGACATCATAGCTCAATGCATTACTCAGATGTGTGTGGTAATGCCGGTGGAAATAAACCTACTGCACTACCCCTCATACAAAACTATAGCACATACTAAAAAACAATTATGTGACTGGTTTATTTATTTACTATTCTATATTTTTATCATTGTTTTATTTTATTTTTAAAAGGTTTTTTTTTATTCTTATTTTTAGAGCATACTCTTTTTTCTTATTAAAATGTTTTTCTGTAAAACAATGTATTGTGTCACGGCAGCTGTGGTTGCACACATCTTGTGTTTACTATGTCTCTTTAGTGCATCATTTTCTCTTGTGTTTGATTTAATTATGTGTTGTTTTGTAGACTAACAAGCTGCAGAGACTTGCAGCCTAGGAGTCACAGGCTAAACCATGGAGCCTAAGTGCATAGCAGACTGTCCCATCTTGGTCTGTGTAAGTACTCAGTGATGAAATCGCCCCATGGTCCACTTCACAGAATGTATCCCTGCCATTAAGTGGCATGTGACTGTAACATAAACTTTAGAGGTTAGATTTACTGGCTTCATTAAAGTGAGTGCTAATCAGAATAAAAAGATTAAGATTACTACAATGGATTAAGCTACACACAATTAAGTTAGCCGCTCCAACACTTCATTTGTTTTCATCTTAAAACCATACTTTTGTTGCTCACACTGCATTTAGAGCATCTTATAAGGACAGATGCAGTGCACATTTACAGTCCTTTCATCTGGAGTACTTCAATTTTTATTAATTATATACTAAACTCCTGCTAAACACTGGTGAATATCACTTACTACTAACTAGGATGGTTAAAGCTAGGAGAGAAAATTAACAACAAAAAACACATCTGTCATCCATTGAGAGAGAAGCAAAAGAGGTGCTTTTAACATCAGCATGTTAATAATAAGGTTAGTAGTACAGAAAACAGAAAAAAAAATGGCTAATCATTTTTAGAGTTTTCCTCCTGAGGACAGCCATCAAAGGAAGAGAGTACCAGGGACTTGGTACCTCCTTCTAGGAAAGGCAGACGTAGAGCAGTGAAATAAAGTACTTGAATATTGGCTTCAATTTCCTCTGGTGCCCCATATCTAAAACCTCTCTTCAATTTCATATTTGGAACCCAATGATCACAAGGGCATTGCAACTTGTAATGAGTGACTAAACATATTTGACATCAAAGGTAAATTTGGGCTGCTGGAAGGCTCTTAAAATCTAAAGGAGAGGGAAGGGCAGAATCACTTCTCTGCAACTTCACAGTTAGCTGACTGTTAAAGTAAAAACAGAGGACTTTGTGAGGCTTCCAAATAGAAATTCCAGAGAATTCCAGTTGGGGCGGGGGTTGGTTTCATAGACACTTTGGGGAGAAAGCTGGGAACATGGTCCCCGGAATGCACAGGAAACAGAAAAATCTGGAGTACAAAATTGGATACACTAGAATGAAAGCTGTGTTAGAAAGCAATTCCCCATATTCTTTCAAACAATAGGAACTGGTTCACTGATGTGGCCCATATTATGACGTTGTTTTCAGGGTAGCATTGCAGGACTTGCAGAAGCATATGCAATGGCAGTAACAACTCTTCTTTACAAAGGTAACAAGAAGTAGGAGCCCACTGGTAATGTGATATTAATAATAGTAAATGTGCTTGAGGTGAACAGGTGAAGAAGTCAATCGGTCACATTCACTGATGTCCACAGTGAGGATAACAGGACTCAAGGGTGGTGGGGCCCAAGCTGTTACTTCAGAAAGAAAATAGAGGTCACCAAACTTGTCACCTCCTCTCTCCACTCCCCATCTCCACCCCAACATGTTTAAATTCATCTCCTCCTCTGCCTCATCACTTCCTCCTCTTCTCTGGTCCCAGAAGGTTGGTCCTTCTCCTACCCAAAGTTAATCTCTTCTACCTAAATTGTAGATGTTCGTCTCTCCTACTCTCCAAGGAAACTTCCCCACCAATTACTCCTCCCTTGTATTTTTGACTCTTTCTTTCTATTCATCATTTCCTCCTTAGAAAATAAGCAGGTGCAGGCTCACCTCTCTCCTATTGTTGAAAACATTTTTATTTAGTTTTGATTATATAAGTAATTCATAAATGCAGGAATACACTCTTGTTAAATTTTTTTAATTACATGTAAATTAATTACATGTAAGTCCCTCTTCAATATAAATCCCCTCCACCATCCTCAAACTTTCACCACAGTTAATCACTGTCATCCCTTTTCCACATACACTTCCAGACGTTTTTACATATAGCCTTGTTTTATGTCTTCTTCCCTTTTTAAATAATTGGTTTAATACTCTGTATATCATTAGGCAATTTGTTTTGTTCATTCAACTATATGTCTTATCACATACAAAGATCCATCTCATCCTTTTATATTCTTAAGGCTGCATAGTATTTCACACTAGTTTTTCCGTATTTGTAATGGAAGAGTTCCTGCTTTACTAGACTCTTACTTAATGTTACCAAAATTTTACTGTGCCGATTTAATGAGGGAAGAAGGATGTCTCTCATATTTCTAATTTTCATTTATCTGATCACAATGTGATTAAGCATACTTTCATATTAATATTTCATATTCATAGTAAACATAACTTTATATGTTTATTCATTACATTTCCTCTTCAAGGAATAGACTGTTCATGTCCTTTGACTAATTTTGTAATGGATTGTCTGTCTTTTTCTTATTAATTGGGAGAAGTTATTTCCCTTTTACAAATATTAATCCTATTACAGGTTGAATATTTTCTCCCAGAGAATAGCTTACCTTTTAATGCTATTTATCGTGGCTTTTGTTATCCAAATGTTTTTGACCAAGTCACATTTTTTGTTTTGCATTTTGTATCATTAAGAGGGCCTTCTATCTCCAAAAATCATAAACGTGTTTCCCATTTCCCTCTATTTATTGCTTTGTTTTTGCTCAGTTGATAGCTAATTTTCCCAGCACCATTTATAAAATGATCCATCATTCCTCAACTCATTTAAAATGCTACCTTTATCATAAACTAAATCTTCATTTATATGGGGTGGGGCAAAATTAGGTTTACAGTTGTTCATATGGAAAACAATACATTCATTAGTAAATACTAATAAAAGAATGAACTGTGTTTCACATACTCACATCTATAAACCTACTTTTGCCCCTCGCTGTACATGAAACTTTTTCTGGAATAACCATTCCACCCTATTAATTTATTTGTCTATTCCTATATCAATACCACACTATTTTAACTATCATCAATTTACAGTATGGTTTGATATCTCGTAGGGCAAGTCTCCACATCTTTGTTCTTCTACAAAACTGTCTTGGCTATGCTTGCACATTTCTTTTCTTTGTGAATTTTAAAACCAGTTTTGTCAAGTTCCAATTCTTCTAATTTATTTGACCACAGAACTCATTTTTCAAAGATCAGTGTTCAAAAGAACACACTTTAGTGGTACATTGGCTTAGGTTATATCTGGCCTGAAGATTTATTTTGTTTGGTCAGTCCAGTATTGACCTGTTCATATTTTTAAAAACATCTGACACACATCTGTGAGCCAAAAGTAAATAATGACTATGCAACAGGGTATGTGTCTGTGTGTGTGTTGTATGTGTGTTGTGGAGGGTGGGGGGCGTCTTTGCTTTCCCAAATGGCAACAACTGGCTGGAGCTAAGTGGTGACTGCTACTTTTATTTACATGGGCCTTAAGTCCAAGTTCTCAAGTTTCTGAACTTGGCCCATTTCGCTTATTTGTGCTATTTGCCTAGACCCTAGACAGCCTTTGCCTCTGAGGACATCGCCTTACAGTGTTACCACCCTAAAGAGTCTCATGTCCCTCCAATTCATCCTCTCTCTACATTGCCACCAGAAAAAAATTTGTATGACACAAATAACTGGGCCACCATGTTGATTTAAATGACTTGGCAACTTCTGGTTGCTTTTAGGGTAAGATCCAGCTTTCTTTGTAGGCTTTTCAAAACCTGGAATACTTTTCATGTGTGATTTCCAATTATTTCCACATTATCCATTTTTTAGCTATTTGTCCTGTCTGTCATTCTCAATAGGTTTCCTGCACAGTCATCTATACTTGAATTTAAGTTGTTCTCTGTGGAAGGCCAAGTCGCTCCACCACTCACAGACCTCACCCTCCAACCATCTGCCCCAACCAAATTTGTTCTTTCCCCATGTGGTTGCTCGTACAACACCTGCACTCCAAGTCTCAGACTCAGTTCCATTGCTACCTGCTCTCTACAGTTTTTTTCTACTTTCCCACCATCACTCTCACCTTCCCACTGCTGCCACAAGGACCAAGGCTCTTCTTCTGTGTCCCTCTCCCACTCATTCGCCTACCACTGCATCAGTGAGTGACTCATTTTCTGTCTATTTTACCTGTAAAACTGTGTTCCCCTTATGCACAGAAATTCTGTCTTAATTTAGTAACTCCTAAATGTACAGCAGGGTAACTGGAAGTCTATAGACATTCAATGAAATGTGTGGAGTAAAGGAAGAGAAGTTTGGACAGAGAGAGAAAGGAGGGACCATTGAATGAATCATCAATTATTTCTTCTACTCTTAGGAGGCTTAGAGTCATATAGAATTCTGCTCATTATCTAAAATAATAGCATAATCAGCATGACTGAACTAAATTCCCAAGGAGAGAGTAGAATTAATTTTGTCCTAAATTTTAACAAATAGTGTGGACTATTTGTGGACTACAGAATTGTTTCTCTAACAAACTTACATGGGTTGTACAATGCCACAGACAAGTTCTCTCTAAATTTAAAGTTAAGGATTTTAGGTTTTTCTGTCTTGTAGCTGATATATTTTTAATTTTTATTTAAAAAATAAAGAAATTTTATGGCAACATATCATAAGTATATAAATATTTGCTTTGTACAGTTATTCAGTAGTCTATAAAGTTAAGATAACCTGTACTCAGATAAGACTTAAGGATGCTCTTTGGCACAGATGAATATTCTGCTCACATATTAAAAACCAATCAGCTATATCAGCTTTGTCACCAGAAAAAAAAAAAAGAATTAGCTCAACAAGATGCTTAAACTCTATAATCACATTTATAGATCATTTTTAGTTGTTTTAGTTTCATTTTGGCACTTTTAGCATCTGTCTAGCAGACTCGTATGTGTACATATAAAACACAAAATTCCATTAATACGACATTAAGGTTTCAAATTTAAACATACAGGAAGCTGAGAAGTTATAGCCCTCATAACAACTTTAACGTACCCACTTTATATTTTCTGCATGTGTTAGGTTAAGGTACTAAAATGTTAAACATTGAGCTGGAACACAAAAAGGACACATATATAAACAGTCCACATTCTCATCTTGCATAAGATGTCTACCTTTGTTTTCAAAGAACTAATGCTAATATGATCTGTTTTCCATACACATAATAAATACATGTAGAATGAAGTTGGAAGGGAGCTATTTCATTTAAACATTCAGGTGGTTTAAAGTTATATATTCACACTGCATTAAGAACAACTCCACATTGCATTAAAAATTGCTGTGCATTTCAGTACATTTTTAATAAAAATTTAAAACAAAAACATAGAAATATTAAAATATTTTTCCAAAAGAAAAGAAGTACATGATCTTATTAGGTATCTTGAAAATTCTGTAAGTGGTTGGAAGAACCCAAAAAAATTGTGCTTAACAGTCATACAACATCTTTTCAATTCTATTTATTATTTTATTTTCTCCTAAAAGTCTTTTGATGCAGATATTTTAGAAAGAATTCTGTCAACTTGGAAATAAGCGCCCACGTCTCTTGAAGAGCATAATTTGTTTCACAAATGAGGGGAAAATAAGCTTATTTTGTTCTACTACTACTTAACTCAGCATATTAAGTTCAGGGTTATACATTAAATAATTTCCCTATGAGCTGAGGCCAAGCACACATATTTCCACCCAAGGGGAAAAGTTTAGAGTGAATGAAAACAAAACTCAATAATGAAGGTCTTCATGCAGGGGGCAGTGAGCCAAGCTAGAGCATAAAAGTCCAACATGGTGTGTGGTGCTTATTTGAATACACGAGAAAGAGCTACTAAATCGTTTAAGCACTGGGGCTTAATTTTGAATTATAATGAAATACAAAAATTTTGGGCTAGAAAGAACCACCTGGCTTGTCCTTCTGCTCTCAGGTAGGCCTACCCGAGCTGTCCTGGACAGAGGAGAAATTAAACTGTATTTAGAGCCTGCCAAGAGAATCCACAATTGCTCCTAATAACTCATTCTAGTATTAAATCGCTCTGTCAAGAAATCTTCCCAATATCTCCAGTAAATCCTTTGTGCTGAAATTTAAACCGGAAAACTGGCCCCAATGTGACTTTAACATGTGGTCCCCTAACCTTGAGGTTATATTGTACCATAAAGCTCATACAATAGGACTGATTCTCTATATAGTTTACAGCAATTTCCCAACAGTTACTTAAGAATATCTGGGCCAAGAAAATGCTACATACATAAAATTTATGTCCTATTTTGTTACAGTATTTGGAATATCATCTCATTAATCTGAGTTTCTTTTCTTAAATGTGGCCACAGGTCAAAGACCAGAAATCCAGCAGATGACAAAAGAAGACCAGTTCTCTATATATGCACTGCACAGGTCAGTCAGTAATCAAACTTGTTTTTTTACCATATTCATGGCTGATCAAGTCAGGAATGATCAGCTCAATCATGCAATGATCTTAGTAGGGAAAGTTATCTTTTCTATGATATACTTAGCCTTAAAGAAATGGCTGAAATTTGGCCATACCAAAAACTGGCCAACCTAGCCATACCATATTTACCCATTATATGCAGTGCAAAATGTTTTGCTAAAATAGCCAATCAAAAATTGGAAGGCCAATTATTTATCCCTTCATTCATCCATTCCTTCACACACTTATTCCAACATTGACAATTCCCCCTCATCTACAGCACTGTTCTAGACACAATATAATATAAGTAAGTAAAATTCATGGGCTGTACCAGGACATACAGAGTGAACCCAGTCTCTATTTGGATGAGAAGTCCTAGCCAAAGGGTGTTGCCCAATCACTGAGAGTATCATCAAATCAGATAGGATGTTGGGTGAGAAACAACCTATGAGAATATAAGTTATCCAGCTGTGTCGTCAATGTCTCTTTGGAGGCTTTCAAGTGCAAGTTGCTAAGTTCAGATAAATAAATTGCTCACACAATTTTGT
This sequence comes from Pteronotus mesoamericanus, assembly GCF_021234165.1. Lineage (NCBI taxonomy): Eukaryota > Metazoa > Chordata > Mammalia > Chiroptera > Mormoopidae > Pteronotus > Pteronotus mesoamericanus. The sequence goes on from NW_026555085.1 coordinate 9,611,103, forward strand.
CAATGACACTTTGGTTCATCAGCAGAAATCATGTACTTTTTTTTTCCAGGTCATCTAAAACAGGCTTTAAAGAGCCAAATATTTTGGAACTACGGAGCCCCAATATTCAGTTTATTCTATTGGGTGATATGAATGTTATCAGTCTAAACATACTCAGCACTGTGCTCCTAGTCAAAGAACTTTACAGCAACTCCAAAAGAGTAAAAGTTAACATGAGATAATAACATTGTCTGAATAGACTAATATAATCCAGAAGCTTCCATTTTCTTTCCAAATAAGTAAAAAGTTAAAATAAAATTATTTTGGTCAACAAAGCCATTGTGCATGATTCCATAATTACACTTCAGGTTTTCTAAGGCAAGTAATAGTTTTCTTTTCACTCCCTGTAAATCCTATGAAAGCACCTTGCAGTGCTTCATACAAAAAGCTGGTGCTTACATATTCATTGCTCTGCTGCTCTCAGTGAGAACTGCAAAGTCCAAATTGGTTTTACTTGCACTTCAATTACTACACTATGGAATCAGTCACCCTGAAAGGCTGAGGTACATAGGAACCTACACACAGTGACTATCATTCACAATTAGTCTGAAAAGATACATCAAAGGCTGCTATTTGAAAAGCTATTCTCACTACAACTGTGTATTGATAGATGATCCAATAATAATTTTTAGAAGGGTAGACTCAATTCTTCATCAAGATTCACTTCTACCATCTTCATAAAGCCTTTTCTGATTCTATTGCCATACTAATCCCCTTGATTTGCATTTATTTTTATTCCTTTTTAAAATTTATCTGATTGCCCTGGCCAGGTAGCTCAGTTGGATCAGAAGGGAGGAAGGAGGAGGATAATGGGAAAAGAAGGGGAAGGGGCGAGCAAAGGAACACAAATAGAGGACTCATGGGCATGGACAATGGGGGGGACTGACTGTTGGGGGCGGGCTGGGGTAGGGGCGAGCAATGAGGAAAAGGCAGGACAGCTGTAACTAAATAGCAATACATTTATGAGGAGAATATTTGATTCAAATTTGGAAATAGTGTAGGAATGTTTAAGAGAGGTTCACTTACTATATGTATATGTTTCATTACTATTATTAAGTTGCTTATTTTTTAAGTTGCTTATTACATGTATATGTTCAATTACTATTAAGTTTCTTAAGTACTTAGAATGATTTTCTTGTTAGGTTTCTTAGTATGCCCCACCAGGGAGCTGAGGTGTTTGAGAAATCAGATACATTGAATATGTAAATGAGGTTTCAAACTGAATTACCTAAATCGGAATCAGAATTAATTTTTTTTAGAGAAATTTAACTCTTAAACTTGAAGTAACCAAATGTTAATAAAATAATAAATGAAAGAGACTATTTTTACTTTTATGTAATAGTGACTATATTTAAAAATAGAATCTTAAGATTTGTAGATTGAAACAGGCTTCTGAATGCACATCCTTAATAGATTAAATATTAATTTAAACCCCAATTAAATGTAGGAAGTCCTTGTGAAAATCCCCCTTGGACAATAAAATACACAACCTGAAAGCAGGGACTTTCTCTCCAGTGTTTACACTGGTGTCTAGGGAGCCTGAAACAATGTCTACACACAGCAGGCAGTCAAAAAAGAATATTGGCATGCATGACTTTGAGCTGGGAATCCACTGGAGAAAGTTCTTCAGCTTCAACCTGGTATCACTCTGAAGGTCAAATCAGAGCAACAGTTATATCAACATGAATGAAAAACCTGTGTTGTAGAATATTTGTAGATTTAAAGAAATTTAAATTTTGGAATAGCATTGCCAAGGTATACTGTGGATACCAAGACCTGTTTAAGTATGGGTCTGTAAGGATTTGTTCCTTGGCTGGTGATTGTAGGTAGATTACAGGAAGAGAAGAAACAGGGAGGCAGGGTGGTACATTACAGAGTCAGAAATAAAGTGAGCCAGCCTCAGGGGTTCCCTCAGAAAGATCTCCCATATGCTACTAAAACCAAAGGAGAACCCAGGCCAGTCACATGGTGTTGGACACTCGAAAAAGGTCAGAATGAGCACATGTAGGCACTTTTAGAGTTGGCTATGAAAAGCTTTAGGAAAAAAGTGTGCTGATTAGAGGAATTTATGAAATTTGAATATAGCACCAATAAAACTGCAAAGCGTTTTGAAGGAAATGGGGTCCAGGTAGCAGAGTAGACAGTCACTTCCCAGACATGAGCTGGGAAAGGAAGTGATTACAAGGAGCAGTAAGTAAAAAAACAGGAAAGTCTGAGGAAGTAATTGCCTTTTATTTATTTATTTTAAGTTGCTAGGTTTGGCTTCCCCTAAAGGTATAGACTGAGGAGAACCTTTAATAATGACCTCAAGAGAGTAGATGAGGGGGAACACAAGGACTCCCACAGATGAGAAAGTGCAGATTTAAGCAAAAAATGCAAATCAATTCTATAAACACTATTAGACACTTGAGCACATAAATGAGCCAATAAAAAGGTTGAAAAATTTGTTCCCAGTACCTGATACGCACTGCGATACACTGATGACCAGTACAGACAGGTCCCCATCCACACGGGACTTACATTCGAGTAGAAAGAATTGTAATCTAAATTAATGCTGATTTAAAATGTAAAATAAATATGAATATAATACAATTTCATGTGGTAATTCTGCTATAAAGAAAAATAGTAAAGCAGGGGAAGGAGACAGAGAATGAAAGGACTTTAGAGGATTGTTGGGACAAGGAGGAGCAGATTGGAGAGTTCAATTTTGGCATTTTGAGGGTAGGAGATAGAAGGCTGAGAAAGAAGAAATAGAAAGTTGGTTATCCTGAGAATCACCATCTCTGGAAATATTACCTGGAGTTAGACGATGGCATGATAATTACCTCTAATTTCCCCACATGATGGCAGCCTTGATTCTGAGACTAAAAAGTCTTAAACTCTTTTCCACCTTTTCCCATCTCACTGGCAGATGGCTGCACGTGTAAGCAACTGTCATTACTGGTCTTCTCATGGTATTTCTAAATAAATCAGGGTCTAGTGGACCTAAAATATACACTGTTTTTCATGATAGTTGACTACATAAAAGCATGTGAAACCTGTTTGGTGTGGAATTCGATTTGTGAAGGAGTATGCGCTACCTATGAGCAAGCTTCAATTACAAGAACGGGAGATCTGGAGAAAAGAAACGGCAAAAACATGTTTATGTTTCCTCTTCTGTAGCCTCAGTTAAAGTGAAAATAACAAGTTAGAGAAACCTTTTTGCATGCCTTTCAAAATGAATAAATCCTTTGTCCCCTGTGTGATTTACTTTTGGCTTAGGAAATCAGAAAAGCAGAGCAATTTATTTACTGGTTGTTTTCAAAAGAAGAGTGATCACAGGATGAGTTCAAACACTGACTAATCTAACAAAAGGTACATGATCATGACAAACTAGTTAGAATTTTTGTCCTAGAGTCCAAAGAGCCCTCAGAAGTCTCTCCCTACTGAGCACAAGACACAGAAACCCAGTGCATGTAAAAACCCCTGATATAAGGTCATTCAGCCTTTGCTTGAATACTTCCTGTGATAAGAAGCTCATTTCCTCACAAAACAGTCATTTCATTTCTGGTCAAGTTTAATCGCTTCACAGACTTTTCGTACTCAGAATTCCAGGGCACCTCATAGTAACCTTCCCTGATTGCTTCTGTTCTGCCTCATCATGTCCTCCAAATTACATTAATTATTCTATAAATCCCTCAAATAAGAAGTACAAATGCAACCAAACCCCCCTCCATTGTAATTTTAAGAAATATTTAATATTAATTTCAATGTTGTAATACAATTCTGTAAATGCATATTTAAGTCCCTTTTTAGTACTTCAATGGCATCTACTTAAAATGAAATTTATCTGGAAAAAATATCTAAAATTATAAAAAATCATTGAAGCATTTATTCCTAAGATTAAATATTGAGCAACTTCAACTATACCATAAAATCCTTATTTTAGTTAATGGCTAGAAAGTAACTTGAATAAATTTACTCTTAAAAATAATTTATTTATTTTTACTTAACGTCTGTACATTTCATTCATGAAATAAAAGATAAAATATATTCCCTTAAAGCGTTGGCTTAGATGTTATGAGAAGTTGCAAAAACAGACCCAAGGAAAAAAAAATAAATGAGAAAATCTAATAAAACAAACCAAGTTAAACATTTCAAAGGTCACTTTTTAATTACTTTACAAAACGTCCATTATGTAAACAAACTCTACTCCACAAGGCATGCTATCCCCCATCACCACAATGATTCTTAGAGAAAATGGCTAAAAGCATTCAAAGGGGTTCCTTTCTCCCTGAATACTAATATTAAATAATCTGTGAGCATGATACAAAACACACACATACGGATTTATCCAAGACATAGAGGCTCACCACAGGACTTAAAAACTGACCTGCATAATTCATGTAAGTGCCACGTCTTTGAGGTGGTGAATCATTTCCTTTACTTTAAAATATTTTCCACATTTCACACAGGTCCAGTCTCACTTTATTTTCTTTCAAAAATGTTACTGCTCATTCACAGTCAGCTACTTAAACTTTAATTGTAATAATAAACTGTCCTTTTTCCCTGCAGCTTGACTGATCTCTGTCACATGGAATACTAGGCTTTGTACCTCAAATAAGATGCTAAGAGGTACATTTTGCAGGAACAGAACAGACATGTTTAAGGGTACGCTGGCATCTTTGATGTTATAGCATGGAGCTTGTAGTCCAGCTGGAGGCTGGACCAGGGCAGAGGTGACAGGTGCTGGCTGGGGGCTGGACTCCAGTGCACTCAGACTTGTGGACATGTGGCCTGTGATGGCAAATTACATGTTGTTTGCTTTTTTTCCTTTAAAATTGCCCCTTTAAGCAGCCCAGGCTTAAGTGAAAAGCAGATAGCCCACTCTCCTGAAGTCACTTGGAAAAGGTCCTTTAGTAGAATAAGCTACCACAGGCTCAGATAGGCGAGAAAGCCCCCACTCCACAGTGACACTCTGAGAAGCCCATGGGTCTCTGCCTCACTCGGTGAAAGCGTTTTGCTGTTCCCCACTTCTTGGTACCAATATCTGCATTTGTCAGCTTAGGCTACCATTACAAAGAACCATAGACAGTGTGGTTAAAACAACAGAAATTAATTTCATATTGTTCTGTAGGCTGGAAAGGCCAAGGTCAAAGTCTGGCAGGGGTTGGTTTCTGGTGAGAACTCTTCCTGGCTGGGAGATAGATGCTTTCTCCCTGTGTTCTCACCTGGCTGAGAGAGAGATCCCTTTCTCCCTTTTTTTTTTTTTATAAGGCCATAGCCCTTTTGGATTAGTGCCCCACTCTTACGACCTTATTTAACCTTAATTACCCCCTAACAACCCTTGCTCCATATACAGTCCTACTGGTGGTGAGGAGAAGTTAGCGTTTCAACATATGTATTTTGTAGGAGATGCAATTCAGGCCATAGCAACTAGAAAAGAAACTGACTGAATGGAAAAGCAGTAGCTTATGAAATCTCCAAGAAGTTTAGAGTACCAGAGGTAAAAAAATCAGCAGGAGCAAAAAGAAGCTGGACAGCCAGAACTATGCCCCAACCATGCCCAGAACCATTCTAATGAGTATCCCATTGCTACCACTGTATGCCAATGCTGAGGCTGTCAGCCTCTGCTGCCTGGAGAGCCAGCTACTTCTGTCATGGGCATTGTCACCAGCACCAGCCTAGGTACTCACTTGCCCTGCCTCTGTCAGTTCCAATTCAACATGCCAGGCATCTGATTAAGCAAGCATAGGTCACAAGCCACCAACCTAGCTGCAAAGGATACTGGGAAAGCAAAACTTGGGCTTTTCCTTAGCTTCTTTAATATAAGACAGGCCATACTTCCAACCAAGATTATTACGATACAGGAAATTCAAGATGGCAGAGGATTGAATGCAAGTCACAGAGACCTCCTCCCAGGCCAATCTGGAATTACAACTAAATTGTGGAGAAATCACCTGGAACAAACAACTGAACAATAGCGACAGAGAAGACTTATAAACAGAAGAATCAGCTTGAACACAATGTGACTGGTAAGGAGTGCAGTGGAGACTCGAGAAGGCAGCTTGGACACCCACATGCAGCAAAATCAGAGTGATATTTAAATGGCCAGTTAGATCCCCCTGAGAAGGGTGCAGTCTAAACCAAAAGCAAGGACCCCAAGCCTATACCACCTGAGCCCAAAAAGTACACAGATAACAGCCAGCTGCAAAAAGCAGCAGGGTTGCTCTCTGCCAAAGAAGGGTGGCTGGAGACACAAAGAGCTGTTTCAAGGGACAACGCATTCATTTTCGTTTGAAGACACTTACTCTGGGCTCTGGCAAGGGAGGGGGCAGAGTGGGTTAGAGACACCTGAGGAGAGACTGTGTAAGGAGGCTATGGGGAGTGAACTGAGAGATTAGCCGGTGGGATCCCGGTGCTGACTTATCCCTCATACCATGGCAGTCATCTTGCTCAGGCAGATCACTTCCCTGAGCAGCAGCAGCATGAGAGGACATATTAGCCCCGTGCCCAGCAGGGACTCTGCCCTGGCCCTGTGGTGCTTAAACCTGACTGCTGAGTGCAGAGTAGCAGCCACAGATGGTAGACACTTGGTGCAGATTAGACTAGACACACTTTTTCTTTTTTTATAAATTTATAAATCATGTTTATTCTATTACAGTTGTCTCAATTTTTACCCCTTTACCCCTTCACCTATCCAACCTCAACCCCCCACTCCCACAGTCAATTCCCACTCTGTTGTCCATGTCCATGGGTCATTCATATATGTTCTTTGTTTAGTCCCTTCCCCTTCTTTCCACCATTGTCCTCTTTCCCCATCCCCTCTCGTCACTTTCAGTCTACTCCATGTTTCTGTGTCTGTGATTTATTTTGTTCATTAGCTTATTTTGTTGAATAGAGTCCACTTATAGGAGAGATCATATGGTAATTGTCTTTCATCAACTGGCTTATTTCACTTAGCTTAATATTCTCCAGTTCTATCCATGTTGTCGCAAAAGGTAGGAGTTCCATCTTTCTCTCTCTCTCTCTCTCTCTCTCTCTCTTTCTTTCTTAGATGAAGATTTATTTCATTTATTTTTTTAAATGTCAAAGTTAATTATAAAATATTTAAAAATTAAAACCATTATAAAGTCTCAGCAATTAAACCAAAATGACACCAGCACAGAAATAATCAAGTAGGTCAATGATATATAATGAGCATTCAAGAGACAAACATATATATCTGTCTAACAATATAATATATGATTAAGTTGATATTTCAAATCAATGGGTAAAATAAGGCTTATTCAACAAATAAGGTGCATGGACCACTATTACTTGAAATAAAACTAATATAGAGCCCTATATCACACATTATATAAGAAATATTCAGGTGAGTTAAAATTCAATATGTAGAATCTAAGGAGTTTTAGAAGAAAATAGAACTAATATTTTTCATGACCTGTACTAAAATATTCAAGACCAGAAGCTAAAAAGTAAATATTGACAATATGACTATATTAAACATTTAACTATATAGTAATATACATATAAAAAAGTTAAAAGACAAGGAATAGAATAGAAAAGTATATGTAACACATCTAAAACATGGTTAATAGGTTTTTTTTGTTTCTTTTTTTTTTTTAGGGAAAAAAGTTCTACAAACCTTTAATCAATGGATAAAGAATATCAAAAAGTCATTTAAAGATTTTTAAAAAATAATAGAAATAGGCAAGAAATATATGAAAACAGGTTTAGTTTCAACAACAGTAAAGGAACAATTAAAATAACATCATTGTCACAATAAGATTAATAAGTATTAAAAATATTGGTAATATCAAGTATTGGCAACTCTGAAAGGAACTGGGTATTCATAGAAACTTTTTCTTCATCTTAAAGCAGTTCTCTTAGCATATTTTGCAGTGCTGGTTAGGTGGAGGTGTATTCTTTTCGCCCTCTTTTGTCTGGGAAACACCTTATTTCATCTTCCACTTTCATTGAGAGCTTTGCTGGGTAGAGCAGTCTTGGTTGCAGACTTTTGCTTTTCAATACTTGGAATATTTCTTGCCATTCCCTTCTGGCTTGCAGTGTTTCTGTTGAGAAGTCAGCTGCTAACCATATTGGGGCTCCCTTATATGTTATATCTCTCTCTTGCTTGTTTTATGATTCTGTTTCTCTTTGAGATTTGCCTTTTCTTTTTTGAGATATCATAGCTTTAATTTAATCTTGCTTTCATTATTTTTATAAAGTAATTGTATAAAAAAATGTACCAACTAGTATTCTTGGATGATATTTGCCATCTTTTATCATGCTATGTCTTGGAGTGGGCCTCATTGGGTTCTTCTGGAATGGGACCCTCTGTGCTTGCTGGACTTGTGTGACTTTTTCTCTCCTCAAATTAGAGAAGTTTTCCATCATTACTTTTTCAAACAGGTTCTCTATCCCTTCCTCATCCTCTTCTCCTTCTGGTATCCCTATTATATGGATATTAATATGTTTCAGGTTGTCCTGCATTTCCCCAAATTCCTCTTCATTCCTTCTGAGTCTTTTTCCATTTTCTTGCTCTTTTTGGGAGCTTTTTTCTACCTTGTCATTCAGCTCACTGATTCGGTCCTCAGCTTCACCTAGCCTGCTTTTGATTCCTTCTACTGTGTTGTTCAATTCAGAAACTGTATTCTTCATTTCCTCTTGTCTCTTATTGATAGTTTCTATGTGTTTTTTCATGCTGATACAGTTTGCAGTAAACTCCTCATAGTTTCCCTGTGGTTTTTGGTAATTCTCTCTGAGCTCACTGAGCTCATTGAGCTTCCTTTGAACCATTGTTTGGAACTCAATATCTGATAGTTGACTTGTCTCTATTTCATTTATTTCTCTTTGTGGGGATGTTCAGTATTATTAGCCATCAGAGAAATGCAAATTAAAACCACAATGACTCCTTCACACATGGTCAGAATGGCCATGATAAACGAATCAACAAACAACAGGTGTTGGGGAGGTTGTGGGGAAAAGGGAACCCAATCCACTGTTGGTGGGAATGCAGACTGATGCAGCAACTGTGGAAAACAGTGTGGGATTTCCTCAAAAAGCAAAAATGGAACTGCCTTTTGACCCAGCGAATCCACTGCTGGGATTATACCCTAAGAATCCCAAAACACCAATTCAAATGAGCCTATGCACACCAGTGTTCATAGCAGCACAATTTACAAGAGCCAAGTGCTGGAAACAACCTAAGTGCCCATCAGTAAATGAGCAGATCAAAAAACTGTGGTACATTTACACAATGGAATACTACACAGCAGAAAGAAAGAAAGCTACTACCCTTCGTGACAGCAGGGATGGAACTGGAGAGCATTATGCTAAGTGAAATAAGCAAGGCAGTGAAAGAGAAATACCATATGATCTCACCTATAAGTGGAACCTAATCAACAAAACAATCAAGCAAAAAAAATATAACCAGAAACACTGAAATAAGAAAGAAACCAACAGAAACGAGAGGGAAGGAGGAGGTGGGTAGTGGGCAAAGGAAGAGAAAGGGTCAAATCAAGGAACGTGTATGAAGGACACATGGACAGAGCCAAGGTGGGGAGGGAGGGAGGTGGGGGTTGAAGGGGCAGGGATAAGTGGTGGTGGGTAAATGGAGACAAATGTATTTGAACAATAAAATTTTTTACAGGGTTAAAAAAAAGGTTAATATGATACAGGGTTCTCTAACATAGGAAGAGTTCAAATGCTAGACAGACACCTCTCCAAATGGCAAATACCCCTACATTTATTATCTTCTGTTATAGGTGGAAAGTGTATATATGTATATATTTTTTAAAAGCAGAAGTTTCATGAAAAATATACCCTCCTTACAGCCATAAACTCTATTAATGTCAATCTCTTCTACTTTATATCATAAAAGTGTCTGACTACTAACATTAAATTGATTTTTTTATATACTAGATCACAAATCACAATATGAAAAGCGTAGGACTAAGATTAAAGTCAGGAGAAATGGAAAAAATTTAGGAAGTTATCCAATTATTAGCTGAGGTAGGATAAGGGTGTGGGCTAGGGCAGTAACTGGGGGAATAAAACAGTAGGGACAGATATGAAATGCTTTGAAGATGAAATATTGACAGGACTTCCTGATTAATGCATATTAGTTTGAATTATGGAGAGAAAAGCATAAAGATACAATGCAAAATTCCTAGTCCAGATAAAAACTTATTTCTTTACTAATTAAGCTCCTTTGCTGAAAATGTGGTTGCATCATTAGTTTGCCTAACAAATTTTCAAACACCAGCAGTGAAAAAAATGAGCCAAAGTTTTTGACCAAATAAAAAACCCTGGGTAAAAAGTCAACGCAAGGGACTAGGACAAAAAAAATCAAATTGATGTCAGACATCTATATTGTACTGCATTTCTGGGAAAGAGAAACTTTGGAGAACAGAAAATTTTGAAAAAAATTTTCAACTAAGGGGGAAAATAGCATACATGAACAAAAAAAAGAAAAGAATATCTCCAAGTAACATAGTATATTCAACATTTTTAGTATTCTTTACTGATATAAAGATACTTTGCAAATTTAGGAATATAAAGTTCCTAAATGAATTTAGTCACAAAAGACTAGAGAGAGAAGAGAAATGGAAATTAGCCTTGTGAAGCTTTTCCCAGAAATGAGCTGTATTTAATAGCTATCTCTATGACAGAGCAAACAAAGGAAAGAGGGTGGATGCCACAAACTACAGATCAGTCAGATAGAAGTTGATCCTGAGCAAAAGGCAGGAAGAGATAATCATATGACTGGTTTATTAGCTTACCTGAATTTCCTTCTGCTCTATCAGGCTATGAGCATCGTGAGAGAAGGAACTACGGCTTATTTATATCTCTGGTGCACACACTACACACAATGGCACATAGTATGCACTTTAAGAAGTAATGGTGAAAATAAACTGGACTGAGTGAGAAAATGTTCAAATGCAAGCTGAAATAAATAAGAGAGTGGGATATATTTGTAAGTAATTTCAAAGAGTTCTGATCAATGTCCACTAACAGAGAGATATTTATTGGCTTATACCTGGGCGATGTGACTGGACTTTTTTTAATTTTAATTCTCAATTATAATTTACATTCAATATTATTTTGTATTAGTTTCAGCTGAACAGCATAGTGGTTAGACAAACATATACTTTACAAAATGTTCCCCCTGATATTTCCAGTACCCACATGGCATCATACAAAGTTATGAAAATATTATTGACTATATTCCCTATACTATACTTTACATCCTTGTGACTATTTTATAACTACCAATTTGTACTCTTAATCCCTTCACCTTTTTCACCCAGTCCCCTAAAAGCCCTCCCTTCTGGCAACCATCAGTTTGTTTTCTGCATCTATGAATCTTTTTCTGTTTTGTTTGCCCATTTATTTTGTTTTTTAGATTTCCCATACATATGTGAAATCATATAGTATTTGTCTTTCTCTGTCTGACTTATTTCATTTAGCTTAATACTCCCCAGGTCCATCTATGCTCTAGCAAATGGTAAGATTTCATTCTTTTTTATGGCCGAGTAATATTCCATTGTAAATATGTACCACCACTTTTTTATCTACTACTCATCTACTGGTGGGCACTGGTGTTGCTTCCACTTACTTGATAACGTAAATAATATTGCAATTAACATAGAGGTACATATATTCTTTCAAATTAGTGTTTAAAATATTAAAACACACTGCTTTGTTTTAATATTTTTACCAAACACTTATGAAAAGTTAAGATTATATGTACATCAAATTAACGAATGACTCAGCTCTGAGAGGTAAAACTAATATACTAGATAACTGAGTCAGGGAAAAACAAAAGTTAGAATGAGAACCAAATTTAAGGGTAGCAGTAACAAAAATTTAACAGAAATCACCAAAAGGTCCTGCACCTCAGTAACAACAACAGACAAACGAGTTGTATTAATTAATATAGAATAAAGAAATATGAAATGACTGAGACTTCCAATTCTCCCACATTTGGCTGGCTAGAAAACTTGAAATCTCTTCTTCTAAAATCTACTTAAAGATTCTGGACAAAATATAATGTATACCCTTTAAATACATAGCTAAATTTGTAAAAAAAAAAAAAATTAGAAAAAAATACTTAGGTATCAAAAAAAATGTAAATGAAAAAGAAAGAAGTGTATGACCTAACGCTGGGGCAACCCCATGAGAGTATGAGGGTAGGAAGAAAATGCTAATATCAATAACCAGGGTTTAAACAAATATAAAGTAGGGAGTTGGAAATAAGATCCCTTTATAAAGCTGGGAAAAAGCAAACAAAAAAATTTTCATCTCTACCTATCAGCATGGAAAATGACAATGAAATCTGTCTATTTTTGTCTGAACAATGGGTGGAAAAAGAAAAGGTCATCCTTCAGCATTAGTAACCATTGACCTATCCATGTGCATAACTGAGGTATAAATTTACACTACCCAACTGGTTGGCAAATCTCAATCACTGAAATTATAAAAAGTATTTTGAAGCTGATGATAGCTCTGGGACAGCAGGCAGAAGGAAAAATAAACCTAGTAAATAGTGACATGCCCTTAACACTGTCACATAAGACCACCAACATCCAAAGCCCCTAAAGTAGGCTCACAATCCAAAGCAACAAAACCCACAAGGATACAATCCACCAAGAGTCAGCAAGTGTAACAAACAACAGGTCCAGATCTACTTGATATAAAGATCACATAGCATATGTGTTATATTAAAATTATGTGTTATTTAAAATTATTTAGAATTACTTAGAATAAGTAATAAATATATATAATAGCAAGACACTATGAAAAGTGAGGACAGAAAAGAAATGACCAAATAGAATCATGAAAATGAAGAATAAGCATTGCAATTTTAAAAAGTTATTGTAAGAGCTAAACAGATTAGACCTAAGTGAAGCAATGCTTAGAAAAGAACTAGATGAAATATCTGAGAAAATTACCCAAAATGCAACAAAGATTAAAATATATACTTTTTAAAAACTAAGAAAATAGCACTGAATGAAAAGGATAATGTATGTTTAATATGAGTTATAAAAATAGGCATGAAAGCCTAGGCAGGTGGCTCAGTAGGCTGGATCATCATCTCATACACCAAAAGGTTGGAGGTTGAATTCCCTGGTCAGGGAACATATGGAAGGCAACTGATCGATGTTTGTCTCTCTCTCTCCCTTCTCCTTCTAAAATCATTAAATGTATGCTTAGGTGAGGATTAAAAAAATATATATGCATTAAGGAAAATGAAAGAGAAAGACTATTCAAAGAAAAACATAGCCAAGAATTTTCCAGAATTGAAGATAGATGTGAGTTCTCAGATTTAGGAAGCACAATGAGTCTTAAGTAGGAGAAATGCAAATAAATCCACATGGAAATATATCATTGTGAAAGCACAGAACATAAACACAAAGTAAAACTCTTTAAAACAATGCAGGCAATTAGCCAAAAAAAAAAAAATTAGACTAAAGCAGACTCCTCAAAAGCAAAAGTTAAAAGATGATAGAATGATAGGTGATAGAATACTATCACCTTCAAAATATTAAGAAAACATAACTGTCAACTAGGAATTCAAAATTCAACAAATATATAAATCAAATGAAATAAATACTCAGAGTTAACAATTAATGGACCCTTTCTGAAAGAGCTACAAAAGGATATGCTTCAGTAAGAGGAAAATTAAAACCAGAAAGAAATGAAAAAGGACACTAAGCAAAGAAACTGAAAAAAAAAATGGGAAAATTCAAACATTCACTGATTTATTTATTTATTTTTTTAGAGAGAATGGGAAAGGGAGGGAAAAATAGAGGGAGAGAAAAATCAATGTGAGAGAGACACATTGATCAGATGCCTCTTGCACATACCCTGAACCTGCAACCTAAACATGTGCCCTGACTGGGAATCAAACTGGCAACCTTTTGCTTTGTGGGACAACATCCAACCAACTGAGCCACACTGGTTAGAGCACTCACTGATTTTTTTTTAAATAAAATAACAATCATGATGACTAATTTGGGTCATATAAAAACAAGATATAATTAAAACACTTAACAATAATAAATAAGATAAAATGGGAGAAATGTGATTAAAATTAATCACGTAGATCAGGAGATTAGAAATATTAATTAATTTCAGACTCTACGAATTCAAGTATGCTTATACATTTTTAATGATAACAACTAAAGGAAAAGAGAATTATATTACATTTTACAACTTCTAGATAAGCAGTGGAGAAAATAAATTTTTAAAAGTTGGTTAGCAAAATAGAAGGTAGGAAAAGAGGAGGTGAGAGAGAAAAAGACATAGAAAAAAAACAGGATAGAATAATACATAGAAAAAAACAGGATAAATAGAATGTAAATATGACAGAGATAACTGCAAATATCAGTAACCACTAAATTGACTAAAACTTCATAAAAAAAGTAAAAGTAATTAATACGTCATTACAAAGAGATACAACTAAGGCATGAGAACATGGAAAGTTTGAAAGTAAAAAGATGGAAAATATATCTCACTTATTGTGTACATTCACACATTTTGTTGTGGATTATATCAGTGTTCAGTTACCACATTCTGGCTCAGACCCTTTGGTAATATTTTGTGTGTGTCTTGTGGTCTTTCGATGTGGGCTTCGATAAATTTTTTTAAATGAACTTTAGGATATAAAGAATTGTTACAGATAAAGTCAGTCACTATATATCATAAAAGGAAAGATTCTCAGAAAGATGAAGCAGTTCTAACCAAATACTATCACCTCCAAATATATAGGGCAAAAATTGACGAAATTACAAGTAGCAATATACACATCTGGAAGTTTTTATACACCTCCCTTGGTTCCTGATAGATCAAAAAGAAAAATGAATCATACAAATATAGTACACTTGGACCACAAAGTCAACAAGCTTGAACCAAAGGACAAATATGGAATCCTTCATGGAAGTTAATTAGCTATTGAAAAAATTTAAACATTATGAAATTGATCCTTAGAATCAGGCATCAGGTGGAGAGTTTGGTCAAATGACCTCTAAGCTCTCAACTAACTTCAGGATTGTTTAGTTTCAATAAATATTTCACTCAAAGATTTAAAATCGAGGCTCCCCTCCTTTTTTTTCCAAAACTGGGTAAAGCTCTAAGATGAGTTATAGCTTGAGGTATAAACCTCAATGTTCCCACTGTGTTCCACTTTGAGTCTGGTGTGGGGTGGGGATCACCAAGTTAAACCCAAAGAAAACTTCATGGGTGTAGTCCAAAGGGAACCAAATCAAACGAACCAACAATTTTGCACAAATTCCCATGAGCCAAAACCACTGAATTTCACTCAGCAACAAAGACCTATATTAGACCCCCCTCATCAACTGGAGCCAAATTTTTCTAAACCTCAGACACATGTCAGAGTACTGTTCAGTTTCAAAGATGAGCAAAGGGCTGGATTTTTAAAGAACGAAAACTATTTAAGTTTCTCTAACATTTTAGAGTCTTTCAATACAACGTTTTGGAGTCTTTACAATGGAATAAATTTAGAAGAAATAAATCATACACGGCCCCAGCACCCCTTGCCAGGCAGTAATATTTTCTCCCAGACATTCACCATGGCAGGGGGGAGAGGGAAGGAATTTGTATTGATATTCAACAAACAAATGAAAGCAGTATTCTAAGAGGAAAAAATAAATAACAAAGCACATGTTGAAATAATATAATGGGCTAAATTTACAATTAACATCTTTGTAAGGACAGGCTTGGCCCAAACATCAGTCTGTATATACATTTATAGTTCTACTGTTATGAAAACAGATCAGGACAAAAGGGAGCCATCATTTAATTGGTCTATACAGTGCCTACTTGTGTAGAAAACAGTGCTGAGTATACTATGCATGAATTTACATTTACAAATTTATGATATCTCAGTGTTCCTCTTTAGAGAGTTCAATTAATTTATTTACCTTATGTCATTTTAAGGGAAGCATTAGGGAGGTATTATTTTCGCTGATGTTTACCTTATACCAGGGGTGCCTAGGAAGGGTAATGGTGGGAAGAGGACAAGGAGGTTAGGAGAAAAACTAATAGAAGAGTCATCTGTCCTTTGAGCTTCTAAATCCTTTGGATTTTTCCTAAATTCCCTTAGGCTCTTGTACATGTCATTCCATCTCCCTGGAATGTCATCCAGAATGCCTATGTTTCTGAACTTAAGACATCTTATAATCAGTACACAGATATGACATGGCATGGCTTCTTTTCTTGCACGAAAGCTATTAAAAACTTGATGTTATATCTTACAAGTTCTGGCATCTCAAAGAAAGCAAATATAGTGAGTTCTAATTCCCCATGCAAACTACCAGTTCTGTAATATTTGTCAGTATTTCCCATTAAAATTATCACAGTGCTTTCTCTGAGTATATATACACTGACTGGTTTAAACTAGCCTTCCAACAACCTACAGTTCAGTAAGATAACTGGGGGCGGGGAAAGATAAAGAAGACAACACCAATGCAAAATCCACTGAGAAATATATAAAACTGTAGAAAGGAAGTGGGTCAGGTGATTTTTTTAATGGGCAGATTATACTTATTGTGGAGGAAGACAAGATGGGCTAAATCAATGAAGACAATCTAAGAACTATAGGAGAATGCAATATAACAGGCTGGGGAGAAGTCCATGTCCCACTCTACTTTGATAACTTGACAAAGACTAGAAATAACTGGCCATTAAGCAAGG
Source organism: Pteronotus mesoamericanus (assembly GCF_021234165.1). Classification (NCBI taxonomy): domain Eukaryota; kingdom Metazoa; phylum Chordata; class Mammalia; order Chiroptera; family Mormoopidae; genus Pteronotus; species Pteronotus mesoamericanus. The sequence goes on from NW_026555085.1 coordinate 9,627,843, forward strand.
AGCTTTGCTAAAGAGGACAGAATAAGATGTAGTGGATGACACAAGTAATAAAGTAGCTATAGAAATAGACACTACAATTCTATAAACCCCCTTTTCACAGGCACCGTTATGGTGGGGAGTTTAAGGGAGAGTACAGGTAGGAAACATAAAAATCAATGAAACATAGCCCTTGTGCTTAGAATGTAAAGGATACAGACAAATAAATACAATCACAATATAATAAGGGCCATGTATTGAGTATTATAGGTACAAAGGATAGGGCTTAAATACCGCTGTCTGAGAAAGCCAGGAAAAGTTCTTAATAAATGACTTTAAAAACTCAAGACATTTTTATATAACATAGCACTTATATGGCTCATAATATTTGAGCCATTAAAACAAAAATTTGGCCCTGGATGGTATGGCTCAGTGGATTGGGTGCCGGCCTTTAAACCAAAGGGTCACTGGTTCAATTCCCAGTCAGAACACATGCCTGGGTTGCAGGCTAGATCTCCAGTAAGGGGTGCACGAGAGGCAACCACATATTGATGTTTCCCTCTCTTTCTCCCTCCCTTCCCTTCTGTCTAAAAATAAATAAATAATCTTAAAAACAACAACAACAACAACAACAACAACAACAATAACATAAATTTGCCCTGGCTGGCGTGGCTTAGTGGATTGAGTGCCAGACTGAGAACCAAAGAGTCACCAGTTCGATTCCCCGTCAGGGCACATGCCTGGGTTGTGGGCCAGGTCCCCCGTAAGGGGCACATGAGAGGCACCCACATATTGATGTTTCTCTCATCTTTCTCCCTCCCTTACCTTCTATCTAAAAATAAATAAAATCTTTATAAAAAAATAAACTTGATGGTCTGATTTGAACACAATTACCATTACAATGAAAGAAAGATCTTCTAACATAACAAAGCTGTTTTCACATTTCAAAATATACAATTAAAAACAAAAACAAAAATCCTCCACTGTTCTCTTTACAACAAACTGTTAGCATCAAATACTTCATAACAGAAACTGTGTTCTATTTTGTCTTAATTCATTTTCTGGCCCTTGTTCATGTATATTCTTATGTGCAAAATCAGTACCTGATCATGACTGTTTCACGTTACAAAAAGTAGGAGAGAGCATTGTTTAGCTCTAGAAACTTTTCTTGTCACCAAATAATAATTGCCTTTACATTTTCCTCTCTTCTTCAACTACCCCTTCTTCCAATATTCATATCATTCAGCAAGAAACAAGCACAGAACCCAAAGTCAACGTTCAATCTGCACAAAGCAGACAGATTACCTAGATCTCACTCACTTGTCATTTCAGAGTCTGAGTTTTTCTCTTCATAATTCCAGAGAGAAACAGAGAATCAGCTGTTCTATCCCCAGTTTCTATAGACTGGAAAGGCAGTTTCTGGCTTTGTGAGAAATTCCACCGTATCAAAGTCAATGGCATGCCTTATGGAACTCATGATAATGAGATTTTACACTATTGGGATTATGTATATTCAAGGAAAAGTACATCTTGGGGGAATGATGAATATAATAAGAGCTACAAGTTCAGAAGTATAGAGTTAGACAAAGTCACTACTTTTTCTTTCAAAGAACCAAGTATATTTGTGGAGGTGAAAAAATGAAGTTCTGTCAATTCACTCATTCCACAGATATATACGAATGCTTACTACATACCAAGCACTCACTGAAATGCTGGTAACGCAGTAATGAACAAGACCAACAGGACCCTGTTCTTGTGGAGCTTACATTCTAGGTGAGGGGAAATAGCAAGTAAAAAATGAAAAAGATCAGAAAATATAAGTGCTATGAAGAGAAAAATAGGGTGATGTGCTAGAAAGTAACTAGATACATTATTTAGATTGAGAGGTCAGAGAAGGCCTCCCTGAGAAGGTAATATTTAAGCTAAGATCTGAGTGGCATGGAGGAACAGCACCTAGATAATTAGGCCCAAAGGCAAGAACAACCTTGGCTTGTCCTAGGAAGAGAAAGAAGGCCACTGTGGTTGGGGCAAAGGGAAGGAAAAAGTAGATTTGAGGGTCCAGAAGAGGCCAATGATGTACAGGGGTGTCCATCCTTTTGGCATCTCGGGGCCACATTGGAAGAAGAAGAGTTGTCTTGGGCCACATATTAAATATATTGCAACACATAATCACACACTCACAAAAAAAATCTCATAATGCTTTAAGTAAATTTATGATTTTGTGTTGGCCTCATTTTTAGCCATCCTGGACCACGAATGCAGCCGATGGGCCACAGGTTGGACACCCCTGATTGAGGTTTATAGACAACATAAGGGAATCTAGGTTTTATTCAAAGTTTAACACAAAATTCTGTGTAGTACTATAAACAGAATGACTGGATCTGATTTACATTTTTAAAAGTTCATTTTGGCTACTGAGTGGAGAATGTACTGTGAGTGAGCAAGAGAGCAAATGGATGGAGGGTTGCTACAACACTGACTAGGGTGACAATGGTGAAGAAGAAAAATGAATCAATTTGTGACATACTTTAGAGTTCAGTCAGTAATACTTGTCAATGGGAGATGAGGAAGAGCCATCAAGGATGACAGTAGTGATTAACTGAGATAAGGGCGACTGAAGGAGGCCAGATTTGGATGAGGACCAAGAGTTCCCTGAAATATGTTACCTTTTAGATGACCATTAAATAACCAAGTGGAGACGTCAAGAACATGACTAGATATAGAAATCCGGAGTTCTGGGGAGAAATTAGAGCTGAAGATACAGATTTGATCGTCAATGACACAAAGACTGTATTTAAAGCCATGAGACTGAATGACATCCCAAAGGCATCAAGAATAATTGGTCCAAGGATGAAGCTATGAGTGTTAAGAGTTTATGGAGAAGGGGAGGCTTTGGAGGCAAGAACTTCCAAATGAGTAAGGGAATAGGATTGTGTGTGAGTCCATTTGGATCCTCTGGGAAGATGACACCAAAATGGGATTAGATATAAAAGAGATATATAAAAGAGGAGGGAGCAGGAGTAGATAAAGAGAGTTTCAGGCCTAATGCAGGTCTGACATTTGTGAAAAAATAGAGGGATGGAAGGAATGGATGGGAAGAGCTTCAGGCCATAGTTTGGTTCTAAGAGTGACTTGGCTTGGCTAATGGGGACTTCCTGACCCAATGTGTCTATTAGAGGAATCTCACGTAGTGAAAGAAATGTCCCAGTTCTGGTACCACCATCACGCTCAGTTAATGCCTGGGAACACTGTGAGAAAGCCTGGGCTGTGTTTCCACTGTGTTGGATCTAAGAGTATGGTAGATGAAGGCTATCGCTCTGTAGCCAATTCACATGAAGGGAGACCCAGGTGGGACACCTCCATAGGCACCACAGTGTGATGTTATGAAAACCAATATAGTAAAACAATTTCAAATAAGAAAATAAAGTTAGCCCTGCCAAGCACTGCTTAAACATCAAGTAACACAGGGATGGGCATGTGCCCATAGTTTTTGACAAAATGGAAGTCACTAATGACCTTAACAAGAGCAGTCTCAGGAGGGTAGAAAAAACAGAGGTCCAACTGGACAGGATCAAGGAATGAGTAGAACATAAAACGTGTAGAGGAGAGGACAGATAACTGTTTTCAGGTAGTTTTCCTGGGAAAAGGGAGCACAAAAATGGGAAATAGCTAGACGGGTAAATGATGAGCATCACATTTGTTTTGAGAGAGAAGATAGTAAAATGTACTGATGAGAATGATCCCATAGATTCTAAAAATCAACGATGCTGCAGAAAGAAGAAAATTGCAAATGTGATATACTTGGGAAGGCAAGAGGAGAAGTCCTCAGTAAACAAGTAGAGGACTGGCCTCTGGTGGGGACAGGGGAGCTCTCGGTATCATAAAAGGATGCCAGCCACAGAGTTAGGAACAGATGCAAAATGGTAGATTTGGTGGTGGGAGAATGAAGTAGAACTTCTCTGACTGGGTCTATTTACTCAGTGAAATATGAAACAGCTGAGAGTAAAGGAAAGGGAAAGGAATACAGTTCATTTGAGACTTAAATTGGGAAACAGTCATCTCTAAGAGCGAGAAAACAAACATACCAGGAAAGCGTATTAGGACTTGGGGAAGAGGTGGAAAGATTCATGGTATCTCTTGTCCTGGATCCAACCCCAAGTGGGCCACCGCAGTTGTGAAGAGATAAAACTGATGGTAGTTACAGTGTTGAATGGCTGTAGTTTCTTCAACATTTCAAACCCCTAGAAAAACTTTTACTTCTACTCTTCTCCTCCATTTGGGCAATATCTATACTTATTCTTCCTTTGTTGCAAAATAAATTCACAGATATTAAAACTAAGAATATAAGGCATAAATATGTTATGTAAGTTTATTTTTACTTTAGTTGATTTCAATGACAATTTTTTGAAATTCTCTTTTTTTATAATGAAGGTTAGATTACTAAAACATTGCCGTACTTAAATATCCCTTATTTGGATGGCAGATGAAAGAGCCTTTTGATGAACATAAACAAAATAACTCTACATGTCATCTTCTTAAGCCTTTGCCAGGACAATGGAGTAAATCATATTTGGCTTAATCTGTCTAGGTCTCAAATGCACATAAAATGGCAGTTTTTAGTAAAAAACACCACTGCATTGATCTTTCTTATTTTGGGGAAATTTATCCTAAAAAGTAGGTACAACAAGAATTTTCCTGTTTATCTGAGCAAATCTTTGAAAATGCACCTAAAATATCCTCTCTTCATGCAAAAGCATTTGGGCAAAAAGATGGTATTTACATCAATCACATGGTAAAACTAAAACTTTTTTTTCTTTTCTTTTTTTTTTATGGCCATGGGGCCTGGGGATCAGTATTCTTTAAAAGATCTCCAGGTGACTTTAATGTGCAGCGAGGGCTTAGAATCACTGCCCTAAACTTAGTGCAATAGGAAATAGAGATGCAGTATAAGTTTTCAGGGTAGAGGAACATGATCAGAGTGACTGCTCAAGGAGCATTTATTGAGCACCTACTCTGTACCAGCAGGAACTGTGCTAGGCTTTTGGTACACAGATGAGAAAGGTATTGGGTTGGCCAAAAAAGTTTGTTTAGTTTTTTCCTCTCAATGGCTCTAGTAGTGCTTAGTCGTCTTTAACTTCATTCAAAAAAATTTTGTTAGACTGTATTGTGACAGCTGTCATATCAGCGTGCATTTAAAAAAAACTTATCAAAACTGGTGAATTTTTATGCTGCCACTTTAATACTGAAGATGGAAGGAGATATACAACATTTTTGGTGTATTATGCTTTATTATTTCAAGAAAAATGAAAATGCAACTGAAATGCAAAAAAAAGATTTGTACAGTGTATGGAGAGGTACTGTGACTGATCGAGCGTGTCAAAAGCGATTTGCAAAATTTCTTGGTTCTATGGACATTTTGGCCAAGTAATTCTTTGTTGTGGGGCTCTCTTATGCATTGGAAGATGTTTAGCAGCACCCCTGGCCTCTGCCCACTAGAAGCCAAGAACAGGAGATGGCTGACATACTCAAAATATCCAAATCAACAAAATTATTGGTGAACATGAAAATAAAACTAAAACATTTTAATAAGCAGTTTTGTTATAGCCTTAAAGCTACAGTTTTAAATCTAAAATAAAACACTAAGGTAAGTAATTTGAGAAAATATAAATGATTGCTTGTGCTCATAGATTTGAATTTCTGGTCAAATTCCCTAGTTTGGCAGTTTAAGCCCACGGTAATATTGTGCGGGGTTCTGGGCAACACGAACAGGGAACTGCCAAGAAACTCTGGCCTCCTCCCATGACGTGACCGCCCACGTTAGAAAAAATGACTGGGAAGCAAATTTGTCAGGAATAAGACCTTCACTACAGAATAACCTCCCAAAACCCAAAGTATAAACAGCCACTCTTTTGAAAGTACTATTTTTAACATGAACACCTGAATCATAAACATGTTTTTTCTTCTTTGAGTTCCTAAAAAGCAAGTGCATTTTTAAAGTTTGTGTATACCTGAGACCAGAATAATTACAGGCTATTCCTCTATGAAGTTTTAATGATCCAAGGATCCCACAGGAACTGTAACAGGGCTGCTTCTTTATTTTCAGTATTTTAGCATGAATAAATGAAGCTACACATTGGGAAGCTGCTGTGTTGGAAAAAAATTTAACTGCCAAATAAGTCATCCAGAAGCAGCATATTGTAGCAACCAAGGGCACCTACAGTCCAGAATCAACATACTGCAGCTGCAATCAATAGCAGCGCAAAACACAAGGCCAAGAGGATGGAAAATGTGACAGGCCACACCCCAGAAGAATATGAAGAACAATGAACAATAAAGAATGAGTGGTGAATGCAGCGGGCAGGGCAGAGGACGTCTCCCAACACAAAGAAGACAACAAAATGATGACTACGTCAGTTCTGGGAACAAAGAGACAGGAACAAAATGATGTAAAAACTAGGTCATTGTGAGAAATGAATACCAACTGCTAATGTCAGGCTCTGAAGAAAAGAAAAAAGCTAAATTCAAGCCTTTGATGAGTTCTTATTTTAAAGCAAATTCTTAATGGTTGGCAAAGAAGTTTTTTCAACAGAGCAGAAGATAAGTAAATTTTGAATTTCTTATTCCTTAACACAAAAGAACATCATTCTTTCAATCTTTCCTGAATAAGAGAAAAAGATTACTATCTTTTGAAGTATCCACATGAAAATGCTGGGTGGGGAGAGGGCACTGGTGATAATTTGATCAACCCTATCTGTCGACATGATTAATTTTAATACATTTTGTTCTGTGAATATTCCCAAAACAATCGTGAAACACTATATCACTCCTATCAGCATACTCAGGAATAACAGGTAGTTAAGGTCACATAGCCTGGAGTCAGGCAAGTCCTGGCTCTCTCACTACATGACGGGCCCTGGGATCTTTGCCCGTCACATAGTGTTTCTGTGCTTTCCTTTCCTTTTCCCTAGAATGAGGATACTATTTGTACTTACTTCATAGCATAGTTGAAGGGATTAAATTAGTTACTCCAGGTAAAGCACTGTGTCAATGAGGATACAAACAAAAAATAGATGGGACACTCCATTCATTGAGGACCTTTTTATAAAGAGGTGGGACACAGAGGGGAGTCACAAAGAATAGTCATAGTGGATCTGTTACCACCCCTTGGCCTGAAAGTACAGGGGGAAAGAAAGGTTACTGGAGTTCAAAAGGAGACAGATTATAGAAATTAGGCTGCCTTGAGAACTAACTGATCTTCAGTCTGAAGAAAACTGTCAATCCAAGGTGGCCTTACAGGGAGAAAGCCGGAAGTCAGGGGTCGGGGCGGGGGGGAATCTGACCTCCCTTTCCCTTCCCTTCTGATCTCCTGCTGGGGCTTTCCAGTGGCCAAACCCACTCAGGAGCCAGAGGGCAGGAAGCAGATTGATGAGCTCACAGGTCAACTGGCCAGGGCGGAGAACAGGTAGAAAAGGAAAGACAGGAAATGATGTACTGAATCCATCAGATGATTTTAAGCATTGACTACTAATTATGTCATCTGATCGGTACCAATCGTGGCAATTAACGCAAGCAAGACTGCAGTTCGAGATTAACAGAACCTATTTTCATTTTGATAAATATAAACCAGGGACCAGGAAACTCATTATTTATTCAATTTATTATGACCCAGGAGAAAAGAAGTATCACATGAACCAACTGTAGTCTTTCTCAGATAGCCCCACAAGAAACTGCTACAGTATTTTGTAACCAAGCCAAACCCATAAGGAGAAATGTGGTAGGGGACATGTCTGAGTCGCCCGCCAGAGCCTTGGGCTCCGGCAGCAGACACACGGAGAGTCATGGGGAAGAAGGGGAGGACTGTATATAATCTGGCTTTTTATTTATTGTGAGTAAAGACTATCTAATTCTGAAATATAGTCAGTGTAGAAAATGTTTGGAAATAGCAATCTGAAGCCTACTTTCTTATCTTGTCACTTAGAAATATACTGTCAAAGGTATGGAAAATTTTGAAATTATGAAAAAATTGATTTTAAAGTACAAAATGTAAGAATTAACAAACATCAGTTCATAAAATGCTGCTGTTACATAGTTTAATAACAATAAACATTTCATATACATTTGGTCATAAGCCAAATACAATGTAAGGTACCTTTTTAAATTTTGTTAACAAATTATATTTTTGTTAACTAGTTAATTTAAAGTACAAGAAAGTGTATGCCATTTGGTAAGTGTGGAAAAGGTGAAACATTTCTTTGTATGTATATAAATTTTTATCAGGATAAACTTTATAATGTAACATTTACTAAGATAGTGATATGAACTAAGATAATACTTCCTTTCAATATGAACTACATGGTGAATGATTACATAATTTAAAATATCTCTAAGGGTGTTTTCAAAAGTATATTATGGTGAACAAGTAAATCTAAAAGGGTGGTATACACTGATATAAGGCAGTACTTTTCAACTTTTCCCATCTCATGGCACATATAAACTAATTACTAAAATTCTGTAGTACACCAAAAATCATATTATATTTTTTTCCAATCTGACCAAAAAAAAATAGGTATAATTTTGACTCACTCACTGCAAAAGGCTACTGTTGTGTTGGCTGTTGTCATTTTTTTATTTGACAATCCAAGGAAAAAAGAGGTCATTGCCCTGACTAAATAGTCAAGTGTTATATGTTTTAAAAATCCTTGTGGCACACTAGTTGAAAATCACTGATATAAGGTAACTGAGACTAGAGAGCTAGGTAGAGGCCAATCCTGCAAAGCCTTGTATGTGAGGCCTCAAATAAGGGGCTTATACGTCATTCTGCAAACAACAGTAAGTTACTGAAGGTTTTCAGCTGGGAAAGAATAAAATTTGGTGCAATAGTTTAAAATGATTAACCAGGAGTGCAAAAACATCTTCAGTCACAAGAGCCTAGTAGGGGAGCGGACAGAGTCAAACAGGAAAGAGGCAGTGAGAGGGAGGGAAAGAGAAGAAAGAAAGGAGCGAAAAACATACTGTCAAGGAAGAATGGACAGGACAAAATACAGGGGACAAGGGTAAAAGAGGGCTCAAAACAACTTCAAAGTTTCACGCATAAACATTGCCATGCTACCAATAGATCAGGAGTGAAATGCCTTTAGCTGATAAGCCAACAAAGGGAGAGGAGAACACCATTCAGATGGAAGTGGCCACAAGCAGGGGAAAATGCGGGGACAGAAGAAATCAGCTGATGGAGATGTGAACTTCAATGAAGAAAATATAGGGTGAGGCAAAATTAGGTTTCCAGTTGATCATATGGAAAAGAATACAATAGTTAATAAAATAGTAATACAAGAATAAACTCAGTTTTTCATGTACTCACAACCATAAACCTACTTTTGCCCCACTCTGTACAGACAAGACCCTAGCAAGGAGGGCTGGAAGTACAGTTGCCAGATAAAATACAGTTAAACTTGAATTACAGCTAAACAACAAATACTTTCTAGTATAAGCATGACCTATGCAACATTTGGGACATATTTATACTAAAAATGTTTTCATTGTTTACGTGAAATTCAAATTTACCTGTTGTCCTATATTTTCATTTGCTAAATCTGACCACCCTCACTGGAAGTGAATTAGGAGACGAACTTCTGTGAGAGGCAGGCTGAACTGGAGATAAAGGTCTGAGTGGCAAATTTTAGTCAAGGGATACCCAAACTTAAAACTCAAGAAAATGAGCCTTTCTGTGCTCAATTTTTTAAAACCACTAATTTCCCCAAAGTAACCGTTGTCATTCTTTTCAAACATGATGGCCATATGGAGACACCATGCACTTTGGTTTGGTTTAAGGTCACTGTAATAAATCATTCAGAATCATGCTCAAGGAGAATTTTACTGAGGAAGTTCCACACTCACGTTTTTTGTCCACACTTCTCTTCTTGGAGAGGCTGAAAACATGAGGTAAATTGCCAAACAACTTTTTCAATATGCTAAAATTGTGATCTATGAGTCATCACAGTGAGGCCTTAAACATATTGGAACATGTTTACAGTTCAAATAAAATATATTATATATTTTTATATGTCTAACAAAGAAGAATGATGGTTATATCACAGATATTTCTGAACCTCTGCTCATTACTTATTTTGTCAAGTAACCTCTAAGGAGAACAATTTTTGTAAGATCTACACTTTAATAAATTTACTTGAAGTTACTTAATATACAACCCTGTTGTACTCTTATTGCTCCTTATAGTATTTGCAATATGTGAGGTGAAATAGAAAAGTATACTCAATATTTTTAAAAGATTTTATTTATTTATTTTTAGAGGGAGGCGAAGGAAGGGAGAGATATCGACTGTTTGCTTCTTGTACGCCCTGACCAAAGACCGAACCTACAGCCCAGGCATGTGCACTGACTGGGAATCGAACGTTGACTTTTCACCCTCTGGGATGACACCCGAACAACTGAGCCACACCAGCCAGGGCAACACTCAATAGTTTTTTGATGAGAGAAAATAATACTATATTTAATTTATATATTAATTTATAATTGTAAATTTAATTTATATAATTTAATTTATATATTAATTAATTTTTAGAAGTGACACGCAATGTCCAGCTGGTTCAGACAAAAATGAAGCAGGCTTTCACCTATCATAAACAATTCTCATCTCTCAATTTATCTAAGGAAGAATGGATGGGAGTAAAGGAATGGTGTAAGAGAAGCAGTGGCCACATGCAGAATTAGTGTAGAAACTCACTGCCTGGATCGATGAACACATATGCACCGGAAAGGTCAGCACCTGCCAGGACTCTGAGAAGATCCCCCAGGAAACACCTTATAGAGTATCTGAAGACTTGGGCAAGAGGAGAAAGGGAGCGCTTAAGGGCAACGCTAGCAGAAATCCAGGGATAGTAAGACTTTCCTAACTTGAGAAACATGATATCCAAGCTCAATGAACAATGTTTGTTGTACGTCTTAGGAGATTATAAATTATAAGTCGATACTCCTGGTTGTCTTTCAATAGTCATTCTCCTCTTAATAACCAAACCCCAAAGTGTAGTTGGGCACCCAACTAAAAGAGTAACAGGCATACCTCAAAGATATTGTGAGTTTGGTTCCAGACCATGACTATGAAGCGAGAATCGCAATAAAGTGAATTATAGTCTTTTTGTGGTGGAGAGTCCTGCCTTCATTATCCAACAAACAAAAAACCCCACAACATCTGTGACATGCAGTACAGTGAAGTGCAATGAAATGAGGTGTGCCTGTACACAGCCCTGGCTCACTTACTGCTTAGTGTGGCCATGTGACTAAGAGGTCTACGTGGAAATTTTATATGAGACTGCCAGTAATTCTCTTTTAAAAAGAATAGCTGCAACCTACTCCTACTCTCTCCCGCTGCCGAGGAGGAGACTCTTTGGGCTGAAGTTGAAGCAGCCACCGTGTACCACAATACGATGTGATAAGAAGGAAATAACAAGAGAAAAGGAGCTGGGGTCCCCAGTGGTCACAGCATTACCAATGCAGCCTGGGACCACCTACTTCTAGGTTTCCTTTATGTGCAATAATAAATGCTTGTCATCTTTAACGCTTCATTGACTCAACCAATGTATGTCTATGTATGTAAAATACCTCAGTGTTTATGGCCTAACACATAGTAGAAACCTAATACAAGTTAGTTCTTCATTTCATTTAGTATATTACCACAAACAACCTCAATTATATTGACATCTGTAAACCTCCCATTATTACATAGACGAGTTAATTATTAGATATCACAGAAGGACACAGTCAAAATGTGAACAAGTCCCATTCTTATCCTTTAATTTCTATAGTAACCCCTGAAAGTCTTCAACCCTTAAATATCTCATTGTGCCCTGGTTGGTGTGGCTCAGTTGGTTGGAGCATCATCCCATAACTGAAAGGTTGTGGGTTCAGTTCCGGGTCAGGGTACATACCTAAGTTTCAGGTTTGATCCCTGGTCTAGGCGCATAAGGGAGGCAACCTATTGATGTTTCTCTCTCACATTGATGTGTCTCTCTCTAAAAGCAATGAGAAAAATGTCCTTGGAGTGATACATATATCATTGTTCTCTTCAAATTGATTTGGCTTTGTTTACTTTGCCTAGTAAGTCAAGGCAGAGGTTTATCTGTCCAGCTTGCTTTCTTATCCCTCTTCTTCTGGTATCACCAACATCCTGCCCTTTGGCAGAAACTCTCCCATTTTCCAGGTGATACAGGTGAGGCTATCAAACAGTTTGGAAGGACCTAGGTAAAGAGCATACACCATACTCCAGAAGGACTCTAGAGCATACTCCAGAAATAGTGACTGGTTTGGGGACGGGCATGTGCCTCCACAATCCTCATGTGGATATTCTACTTAGCCTCATAAGAAATATAAGGTCCTGGTTCTGCAAGCTTGGAAATTGGCAGCTACCAGCCAGGTGGAGGAAACTGAGAAGGAAATCAACACCTTTCTAGACTTCCTAGTACCGTAAGCCAGTAAATTCCTTTTTCTTTGATTTGAGGTGGGTTGGTACTTCCTGTCATTGAGAAAATCCTGAAGACTAACATTACACTGGTCATTTTCCATGTGACCTGTCAGGTTGATTGACATAGTAAGATAAAATATTGTAGATTGGGGAAACTACAGAATTAACAACTTTTTAGTATTTATCTTAGTATCTTCTTAGTACCCTAAAATTTTGATTCATATCGCTCATATAATCTTGGTGGTATAATATTAATAACACATGGAAATTGAAAAACTTTTGGAACCAAGCCTTCATCTCATATAGATATGAAACTGTTGCCATGATTTTCATCCTTCTAATTTATTTAAAGAAGGTAATCAAGTTTTAGTCATATCAACATTTAGAAAACAGTGTTACTTAAATGTTTCATTATTCTGGTAGCTTCCCTGGAAATCCAAATGTTATTGTCTTGATATAAACACTCTACCAGAACCATAGATAGCACAGCAGCTTTCAGAAACAATTTCTCCCATTAAAGAAGCAATTTCATCTTTTTAAAGTACCATGCAGCACAAGTTAACTTTCCTTAAAAAAAGGATACAACCTAGTTGTAACAATAATCCTGATTTTGTCTCAGTAAGAAGAAAATTCAGTGTTATCATGATAACTAATCAAAATTAAATCAGAAATAAAAAGAATATTGATTTTTTGAAGACCCTCATCAGTAAATATACATTTGAATCTCTACAAAGCTATGAAGAGTATTTTGTCTATGAATAAGAATAATTCCTAACACAATTGGCTATGTATGTAAATTCATAATGAAAATATAGGCACTTGTAAGTGAAAACATACCGCACTTCTATTATCATTTAGATTAAGGCAAAATAGGGTCTCAAAAGAGATAAATATTCTTAACAAGTAAAGAAAGAATTAAGCCACTGGGGTTTTCTTTTATTTCAGCTGTTTGAGCTTTTATAACAAAGTTTTTAGCATTCTGAAAGTCTTTTATGACTCTAAATATGCAACAATTATAGGTACAACATGATTTAATTAGAATGCATTGAGTGTATGGCTCTGTAATAGGAATTTCATTAATTAAAGTAGATGGAAATACAAAAGCATTAGCTATAAACAATTTGAGGAATCAAGAATCTAATTTGCTTACAGTACAACAAAGAATAAGACTGCAGTTATGTGAATAACTGTGGTTTGCATACAGCAACTGCATGTTTATCTAGCAGTTTCAGACTTCATTCATTCCACAAATATTCACTGGGTGTCTACTATGTGCCAGCACCATTATAGGTCCTTGGGATCATCAGGGAACAGAACAGATTCTTCTCCCTGTGAGGCTGATGTTGTAGCAGAGGAGACAGATCATGTGCAACAGTAGATAAACTATAGTCAGAAGGTGGTAAGTACCAGTAGGGATAAAAAGAAAATGCAGAGTAAGGTTGTGGGGCCGGCAGTAGGAAGGGGGAGGGGCTGCAGTTTTAACTATGGTGATCAGGGAGCTCATTAAGGTAGCTTTTCAGCAAAGATTCTGAAGAGATGACAGTGAACTATGTGGGGACGTGGGAGAGAGCATGCCCAGCAGAGAAAACAGCCACTATAAAAGCCATGAGACTGGAGTTCCGAATGTTGAAACCTGCAGCAGAGTGAGCAAAGGGGAGAACATTAGGGGGGAAAACCTCCCACTAAACTACAAGGTAAGGGCTGCTTTGTCTACAAGGGGGAGGCAGGTCAAGGAGGGCCTTTATGAGGGTAGTAGCTACATTGTTGCAGGGCCCAGTGCACAATGAACATGCAGGGCCCCTTGTTCCAATGGAGGAAAAGGGCCCTCAAAGGTATTCAAATATAAAGGCTTTTTTCCTTTTAAAATATTTTAGTATTTATAATACAGGGGTTACTTATAAGTAGAGGGATAACAGCATTACGTGAGTAATAAAAATTTTCAAATGGCAAAAAATAATATGTTGGTGTTGCCATTTTACATAACAAAATATTTTATTAGTATGGTATCTTGATTGATCATACAATTTTCCTCATTTGCTTTTCTACATATTCATTTATTAGATCGACAAAATGTATATATTTAGCAGCTTCATTTTTAATCAATATAAGTGAAAGCTCTTGGCAAATGCAAGATCACAGAAAAATTTTGATAATTTCTAATTTTGAGAAAGGTCTTTCTGCTGATGCCATTGTTATGGGAGCAGTTAAAAATATTTTATAGTCTACGACAACACTGAGATAACTCACTGATAAGTTATTTCACAATATAAATTGCAGTACATGTGAGCTGACGAATCTTGCAAAACAACTCCTTTAAAAAGATATAACTTTGGGCAAATCAGTTTCATGTGAGTTTGAATTTAATTTTAAATGCAAATATATACAATGCATTTTAATGTTTCCTCTGACATCTCTGGTAACTTGTAGAGGTTGAGCAAGAAAATGAAAGTAGCTTCATGATTTGCATGCAATTCAAAACACCTGTTTATATATTCTGTCACTCTATGATTACAAGAAAAAATTAATTTTAAAATTGTCTTCCACATTGATTGGAAACTCCTAAAGCTTTCTATGAAAATAGTGTCCTTTTCTGTTGAATGTGATCATCTTTAAATTTAATTTCTATTCCTATGCTTGTGGATAATTTGCTTTTGATGTTGCGGCAGTTTTCAAAACTGAAAATTCTAAGCTGTTTTAAGAATTCCAATAACTGTCTGATATACTTTATTGCAGTGTCCACATGTCTGCTTTTATTCTGTAATGACTTACTGATAAAGTTTGCTGCCCGAGTGCCAGCAGTTCCGGTCCGGGTGCTCAGGCCAGAGTTAACATAAGCATCTGGGACAACCCCTGGGAACCCACGGGACGGCCACGCTCCCACGGTGTCCTGGTGCTGCCCCCTTGGGAAGCCCCTGCTCTCTCTCATGGGCATGATGCCCTTCTGCTGATGCTGCCCTGGTTGCCAACACCTAACCGTACCAGTCTCAGTACCAGTGCGCCCACCCCTGAGGGTGCCCAGGTGCCCTGGACTGTCCACAGGTGTACAGCGTGCAGCTGACCAAACCCTGTTGTGTGGCCACTACCTCTTATGCCCGAGCCATATGTATGCAAACTGCTGCTGCACCCCAGGGCACGCTGCTGCTTCAGGGATCTCCTCTCCTCAGGAATATGCTCCTTTGTGTCAGTGAACTTCACTTATGAAACGCAAGTTCAAAGATAAAATTATCAATATTAAAAAGTTCAAGACAGCAACAGGGGAGAACTAAACCAAGCATGGGCCCTTTTCAGCGCAGGGCCCCGAGCAACGGCACGGCCCAGGTCTATGAAGCTGGAGGTGCTCCTAGGCTATCATAAAAAGCTGGGCTCTTTCTCTGAATGAAACAGGGAGCCATTGGAGGGTTTGGAGCAGGGAGTGACATGATGTGCTTCACTTGGAGTCACCAGTGCGGAATATAGGCTTTGCATTTCACACTAGAGAACTAGACCCAATTAACTCCTCTGATTCAAACATCAAACTTGATTTACACAATTGTCATTTTGCTTTTGGACATTCTATATACTCAAAAGTAATTTCTAAATAAAATCACTTTGTCCAACCTAATTGTATACACTTTTTATTCACCAATAATACCTCAATAAAACTGGCAGGTGGTGGGGGGCACTAATTTCTAAATCTTTATCCAAGACAACATTAGGTATAAACAAAGTAGACCAAGTCTATTTATATATACAGTGCCCCTGATTTATTCTATGCATTTGGCTGTAATGAACAAAAATGGAGGGATGGAAGGTAACTGGAAGCATTTGAGAACAAGTGGAAAGAGGATTCTCATCAGGCCTGATCTTGCAGGACCTTCTCCATGTTTATCTTTGTTGAAATCATCACCTCTGGTGATTTCTAACTGTCATCCCCTTGTTGTCCACAGTGGCCTCTCCAGCTCTCCTTCCCTATCTGACAGTCTTTCGGCCTCTGCTCCCGCTGCCGCTGCCCGCTGCCAGCACCCAGCTCTGTTCACATTTTCCCAGTCCGGACTGCCAAGAGTGAGACTCTAGTGGCCCCAGCTCATTTCTAGCTGGGCAACACTTTGAGCCCAAGATCTACCTCCTAAGCCATGGGCAGCCTTTGCATGGCTGCCCTTGAGTTAGATTCCTTCTTCTGATCCTATCAGCAGCAGCTGCAGAACACAGCGCAACAGGCTAACGACATAGTCCCCTAGGGTCGCTCCCGCCCCCACTGAGAACTGTGGCCAGGACAGTTTTCCTTTATCAGAATCTGTGAGGAAGGTAGGCCTGGAAATGGCATAGCTGAACACTTGCCCAAAATGTCTTCTAACATACAGCTTAATTTCTTCCATTTCGGTGTAAGTTCGATGCCTGAAATTCCACCAGTCTTGGCCCAATTTCAGTAACAAGGATCTTTTTTTATAACAAAACTCCCTCTAAAAAAGGTTAAGACTTACCTGTAGTGCCTGATATACAGCTAGCACTCAGTAAATGTTAGTTGAATGAGTGATGAATAAAATTCAATTTATCTAATTATTTTCCTCTGAGAACAGCTACACTGTATGAAGACATTTTATGGACTAATGCAAGAAATGTCATTCAGAGCACATGACAATTTGACAGAACACTGGGAAGAGGGTGTGGCAGTTAAAGGACCATACAGAGATCATGAACATTGGGAAAAAAAAATCCAGGAGTAGGGAAGTAAAAGGGCAGTTGCCTCTCACCTTTCATACCCCAGCTCCCAACACTGGCCAATAAAAAACAACCCTCTCACTTTTGTCTACCTATAATGGCCAGGAAGAAAGAGTTAACAGCATAGAATGTTGCTGAAAGGTCAGATAGGAGGAGGACAGAAAAATGTTCACTGATTCAATGATATGAACATCATTGGTGAACTTACCAAAGGGTGACTGCAATAAAATGAAATAAAATATGTAAATGCAGTTGTGTGATATAGCAGTTTAAGAATCAAAGGACTATGAAAGGAAGCTCTGTTAGTCTCAGCTCTGCAAACTAATTATGGTGTGACCTGAAGAAGTCAATTAAATGCTCGAAGCCCTCCCTTCTCATCTAAAATGGGAATAATAATACCTATCTACCCATAAGGTTATTGTAAAAATTGAGACAATACATGTCAAAGATGAATGAGACTGACAAACCTCTACATAAAATGAAATGTATTCTTAGTGTTATCAAAGAACAATAAGTAAATTGGCTCGGGTCACTTGTACACTAAAAATGTTACGAAAAACACTACTAGGCCAAGCAAAAAAGGAAAGGTCAAGTTCACTGAGAATTTCAGAAACTTTGCTAAAAGAGCTCTGCTCCAAGTAAAGCGACTTTCAAATGAGGAAAATATGCAGACCTGTGAGTGATAAATCACTAAATAAACTTACTGCTATATTTCCCAAACAATGTAAATAACATTTTATGCATGGTTGTCCTTTTTTACCACATTCAATTGTAAATTCAAATAATTATGGTAAAAATTGTGCTAGTTGTAATCAATCATTACATATTTGTATAGGAAAGACTTTCCGAAAGGCTTTGCATTCTATTTTTCTTATTTTATAGACCATTCTTTTGGAGAATATTAAGGTGAATGATAATAACTAGAAATATCTTTGGATTATCTGTGAATGCATCTCATGTCCTGAAATAAAGATGTATGAAAAATTGCAAACTTGTACCCCAGGAGAAACCAATCTAAAACTAGTCAAGGGGGAAAAGTCCATAAAGACAAACATTGATAACCTGGTAAAATCTTGAACTGGACTGAAACATCTTTTTCTATAAAATATTGGTGGGGGTCCACAAACAGATAATAACTGATACTTACTGAGCACATACTATGCACTAGGACATGTGTTTTTTCATGTGCAGTTCATTTGACCATTGTGCAAATGAAGTAGCTGTAGGTATCATTTTCTCCATTTACAAATAAAAAAGTGAAATGCAGACATATTAAGTAATTTGTCCAAAGCCACACAGCTATTAAGTATTCAAGTTGGGAGCTGAAACATGCATCAGAAATAAACAGTTCTTTTTAATCATCCTGTAAATGTCACCAATAAAGTATGAAACTGAGAAGGGTACCCTGAACAAGTGGCCCCGCACTACTGCACAGGTCTCTTGCCCAGGAAGCCTCCCCTGACACTGTGATAAGGTGCTTCAGCTGATTTTAGAAATAAGTGGAAGACAAATTATAAACAAACATCAATTTCAAAATTATAAAGTTGTTTAAAGTGTATCTCATATCTCTGAGAAAGATATCATTAAAGACAGATACCATGAGTACCTGTGTTAAGCATTATGCCTGGGTCAGTGAATCTCAGACTTTAATGTGCATCAGAATTAATTGCAGGGCTCGTTAAGACACAGGCTGCTCTGATTCAGTAGGCCTGGGTGAGACTTGCGAATCTGCATTTCTACCAGGATCCCAGGTGATGTTGATGGTGCTGGTCCAGGGACTACACTTTGAGAACCACTAGACTAGACAAAAAAAAGAAGCTATCTATTGCGTTTACATGCAGTGAAAAGACCTCTGTCCAAAAATTAGTTCATGAAATAAAGCTCATCACTAATGTCTTCAGCAAGAATGAGAAGGCTCCAGCTCCTAAAGGATAATCCTCTGTATCCTGTGCTCTGAGTATCCAATATGCACCTGATGCTGCTCTAGGAGCTAGGGATACAGTAGCAAACAAAAATAGTGTTCTTGTCTTCATGAAATTTACATTTGAGTGCACAGAGGCAGACAACGAAGAAATTTAACAAGAAAACACTGCATATAGGATGTTAGTTGGTGATACATGCTATAAAGAAAAATGGAAGCCATGAGCAAACCTGGAAGAAGAGAGTTCTAGGCAGAGGAAGCAGCAAGTGCAAAGGCCCTGAGCTGGGAACACACTTGATGAGTTTGAGAAACAGCAATATAAAAAATAATGTTTTTTAATTATGTATAAAATGAAGGAAGTTGTCTACTATCCTTCAGAACTAATGGGCAAAATGGTACTGAGTATATTAATTTCAGAGTATTGGGGAGAAATGGGGAGAGCTCCCGTCCATACTCAATGTGCAGATAATTTCTCTTCTTTATTTCAATACCACAGTGTTTTGAGAACCCAATCTCGCATAAAGATGGAGATCCAACACTATTGGTTTTTGTTTTCCTTTTGGATTTTGTTTTAATCTGCTTTGCAGTCAGGGTAATTGCTGAGGAGAGAAGCCCAGAAGTTTCAAGGCTACAACTGGGAGGAAGGTGGATGTGTTATAGCAGAAGTTAGTTTGCTCCTGCACCATCTACTTGAGATTCCCTGTTTCCATTCACACTGATGGCTTCTTACTGCAAGGGCCTGTCACTCTCTGCCCTCACACTTATCCTACCTACAAGTTCTTGTTTAACTTGTACACTAGTGAGGCTAGATGTGCCACAGGCACCCTGGAAGCAGCCTCCAACCAATGAGGAATGGCAGGGGGTGGTTAAATACAAAGGAACTTCTTTGCCCCTTTGGTGGGACAACTCTGAGGCATGTTCCTCTCAGTCCTCCACCAGAGAATGCCAGTGGGATTGAGTGCCCACAGTGCTCACCTGCTCTTTAATGTACCTGACAGTATCTTCCTTTGCTTCCGTCTAACTTCCTTACTCCCCTACTGGTGCTTTCTGGGCTCACCTCGCAAATAAACTACTTTCACTAGAATCCTAACTTCAGAATCTGCTTGAAGGGGTGCCAGACTAAGACAAGTACCTTGCAGCTAAAGAGTCATATCACTGTGTGAGAACATCTCTGATCTTTTTAATTCAAGCAATGCTTTTTATCTTACTATTGACCCAGAGATTTTTACCACATGTATATGCTCTGCCTTCAAACTTAGTCTGCACAAATTGGTTCATACAACTCTCGAGCCATATTTTAGAGGTATTTTATCAAATAAATTACAAATTGCTTTAACTTGTAGTTATCACCGCAAAAATTTCTTGATTGGTCATTCTTAAGAAGACATATCCAGAATTAGACTCTTTGTTTACCCACAATAATAAAGTCCCTATTTTAAATGTGCATTATTAACACAATCTATGCTTACTAGATGGGCTGCCGTTGCTACCTCCAAATTCACTAGTTGTAGGTGGAGAGGCCAAATTATCCTCTTCTTTGTTAAGATGTTGGTAGAGCACCTCAAGGTCATCATCTACATAATTTCATGGTTTTAAGCTGATAGGTTTTCATGTTTTTAACCACAAACCTATGTTTTTAGTAGAAAATATAATTTAAAAAGTGTTAAACTCGCAAGTTAGTAAAATCACAAAAGCCAGAAATGTAATGTTATCGGGAAATTCAGTGTAGCAGGATTGGTGGAGCCAAGCCCTGGAACAGGCTTATAAACAATGCATCTGATGAAATGCAACTTTGGCCGGAAGTTTAACAGATCCGTGGGAGTCAAAGGGTTTTTGTATAATTCAGTTATGACCAGTGTTTTCTGCTTGAAAACCAACTTTGAGAAAAATAAAACATTTACTGCCAGGCATGTTTTAGTGAATGTCAAATGGGATTAGCTTTACTGAGTCTCATGGTGGAGAAGTTCTAGTCTAACGATTTAGATGACATAACTTACTAACTGGAAGAACATCACAGAACAAATGATACTAAAACTCTCATATCTCAGAATATTAATGTTTTATTTGGAAATAATTCTAAATATATAGGAAGTTACAAAGAGAACAGGGTGTTTCTATGCACCCTACACCCAGTTTCCCCCAGTGGTTACATCTTACATAACTACGGTAGATCATCAAAACCAGGAAACTGGCATCAGTAGAGTATGTGCATAGAGTTCTATGGCATTTTGTCACATGTAAATTTGAGTAACCCTCATTGCAATTGAGACACAGAACTTTCTGCCACCACAGAGATCTAATGATGACATTTGACCAGTATGAATGAAGAAAAGAGACCTTGGTTCCTTTTAAGATGTTTCCCCCCCCCGTTTATAATTGTCATCAGACAATGCTGTAATTTTTGCTCCGATCATCAAACATAATTTTTTTAAGTCAAGAAGAGGAAAGTTTATTTTATTACTGCATATGTTTGCTCATTCTGTTGTTCTTTCTCCCTTTCTAATGTTCCAGGCTTCATTCTTTTTTCATTTTTCTTCTTTTCAAGAACTTCTTTTATACCTTCTTTTAGAGAAGTATGCTGGTGATTAATTCCCTTAGTTTTCCTTTGTCTGAAAATGTCTTTATTTTCCCTTTATTCGTGAAGGATAATTACATTCAGCATAGGATTCTAGGCTGCCAGGACTTTTCTTTCAGCATCTGAGAATATTCTGCTACTTTTCTCTAGACTCCATGATTTCTGATAAGAAGTCCACTGTAATTCAAATTACTTTTCCCAACAGGTGAGGTATCCTTTCTCATCCCATCTCATTTCTCAGAAATATTATTTCTTTGCTTTAGTTTTCTAAAATTTGACTATGATTTGTCTTGGAGTGTATTTCTTTTGAGTTTAGCCTGCTTCGTGAAGTGCTAGTTGCATGCCTGTTGCCAAATTCAGGCAATTTTCAGCCATTCTTTTTTAAATGTCTCAGCCCTACTCAGTCTACCTCTGGCTGTCCTCTCCTCTGGGATTCTGATGACATGAATGTTAGACCTTTTGCTATAATTCTCACGGGTCCCTGAGGATCTGTTCTTTTTTTTTTTTTTCCAGTCTGTTTTTTTCCTGCTGTCCATTTTGGCTAATTTCTATTGTTACATGTTCAAATCTGTCGGTTCTTTTCTCTGACCTCTACACCCTGCTGTTCAGCCTATCCACCATTTTTTGGTCAGTTATTGTAGTTTTCACTTCTAAAATTCCCGTTTGGTACTTCTTTGTATGTGTTTTGTTTGTCTGTTTGCTGAGACCTTTTATCTTTTCATTTGTTTCAAGCATGTTTGTAATCGCTTACTGAAGCACATTTATAATAGCTACTTTAAAATCCTTGTCAGACCATTCCAAGACCAGTGCTTCTATGTAATGGTATCTGTGGATTGTTTCTTCTTATGCAAGTTGATATTTTCCTGGTTCTTGATGTTTCACATATGATGCATGGTTTCCAACTACCTCCTGGATAGTTTAGGTATAAGATTCTAAATCATGTTTAATTCTTTTGTTT
Organism: Pteronotus mesoamericanus; assembly: GCF_021234165.1. Lineage (NCBI taxonomy): Eukaryota > Metazoa > Chordata > Mammalia > Chiroptera > Mormoopidae > Pteronotus > Pteronotus mesoamericanus. The sequence goes on from NW_026555085.1 coordinate 9,650,446, forward strand.
CAGCAAGCCACCTCTGATATTATGCTAGTGTGGGGACAGCAGTGCCACCTCACTCCTGCCAGGTGGGGTGAAGATCCAGGCTCCCCATCAACCTTTCTCAACACCTGTGGAGGGGCCTCACTCTTGCAGATGGAGCTGAGGTTTCAGCCTCCCTTTTAGGGCTCAGCTGACACCTCCCTAGATAGGAGAGGGAGTGACACTATGTTGCTATTCACTGACACCATGCAGGATGGCAGGGACTTCAGGATCCCCCTGTGCCTTGCACTGACAACTTGGTGGCAGGGCAGAGAGTTGTTACCTCCTCTGATACCACCCTGGCAGTGGGTGGTCGGCTACAATCTGGCCTTGGCTGCCAGCATTGGGGGTGGGGCTGTAGGTTTTTCCTTGGCATTTGGGTTAGCAGCACAACTAGTATCTAAAAGGTTTCTGTCATGCTAGGTTGCCTCTTCCTAGTCCTCTGGCTGTAGAGGGCAGACTTTTCCCAGCACTTTTGTTTCCGCCTATTGGTGTTTCTGGGTTCCCAGTTTCTCCAGCTTCCATTCTGGAATATATAAGAAGTAAAAAAAAGGGAACTCTCCGCCATGTTCCATATTGCCCCTCGGGTCCTAAGTTCCCTGGCCAGTCTACCTCCTCCTTTCCACCTTTCAGAGCATTTTTAGGTTTTATATATAATGTCCGGAGTTTTTAGCTGTACTTAGTGAGAGTAACAGAGAAAAATGTATCTACTTCAGCTTAGGCTGCAGCCAGAAGTCAATGAGCACATATTTAAAGTGGCAAAAGGAATAAAGATATCTAGTTTTTCATTCCTTACATTGAATAGGGCGTGGAAGTTCACAAAGTACCTTTAGATGCATTGTTTCTTTTCATCCTCAAAGCAACCTTGTAAACTTGGTATTCCTAGCATCCCCTTCCTCAGAGGGGACAATTGAGTCAGGAGTGAAAGGTTTGATGCAGGGTCACATAGTGAGTTAATCACAGGGCTGGGGACAGAATTAGGTTATTCCACTTGATGCCAAAATTTTTTGAGCCAGGCTTGGTAGAAGCAAGAGTACACAGTTATAGGATAAATATTTCTTTAAATATTGTGTATAAATGAGATTTTATTGATATCTTATGTTTACCTCTTCAAAGTCACACAATTCAAGTTTCCATAAAGTGTGAACATCCTGTAGATAACGTATTTAAAGGCAATGACGATAGTGATTCCCGCCACCCCAGGTTCTTAATTTAGTAAGGTAATCTGCTTAATAGCCCCTCTCCTTCAGAGGTGAATCAAAGAAAAACTTGACTATGCTTGAGCTGTCTACACACTGCTGCAGCACATCTTTCTGCAGAGTAGAAGCCTGGATCCGTGACAGTAACCAGAGCCCTGGGTGGTGAGCAATGCCCAGGAGGAAAGAGGGCTCTCGCACCCAGCAGATATGTTCAGGGTATACCTTTCCAAACAGCATGTGCCATTCCTTCCCCACAGGCATGACAGTGAACCACAGTGAACAGAAACCATGTTCTCAAACAGACAATGGCTCTCTCTAATGACAGAAAGGGCCCTCCACCAGGAATCACCAATTATCTGAAGAAAATCTGCACCAAGAGAGCAAGGCGCCAAACTCAACAGAAGAACACATACATGAAGAAAAAGTATACAGGAAAACGAGCCAATGTTGCAAAAGGAGATCATACTTGTCCTTAGAGAGAAAAGGGGGGATATCACATTCATAACAAGAACAGACTGTTTTCCATTTCCTATAAATAAAAAATAAAATTGTAAAAATTAAAAATTTAGGAGGTAGGCAAAAGAGAATGCACATGGCTAAGAAGTGAATTATCATGCTCAAAGACTGAACTAATACATTCTTCTAGAACTCAGAACCTGAAGACAAAGAGATGGAAACTGTGAGTGGCCAGTTATCATTTGAATGTGAAGGACAGTACTGGCAGCTCTGGAACTAGAAGTTCCAGAAAGAAAGAAGAGTTATGTTGAAGGGGAAGAAATATCTTCTAATTAACAAAATAATGATCAACATGATGACCCTTGAGCTTGAACAGAAAAGTTTTCAGATTGAAATGGCTGAATGATAAGAATGCATGAAAAAATAACTATACCTAGACTCACTAATATGAAACTTCATAAAAACACATAAAAAGAAAAAAATCTCCAAAAACATCCAGAAAATAAAAGCAGGTATTTCCTAAAAAGAAAGGAGATCCAGATTGATAATGACGTCTATTCAGCAACCCTGCATGCAAAGTGACAATGGAGCAATATCTTCACAGTTTTCAGAGAAAGGAACTTGTAACCTAGAATTCTATACTCAAATTGCCATTTAACTGTAAAGGAAAATGAAAGGCTTCAGAAAGCTCCCCAATCTTGAATTCTCACTAAAAAATTATTTGAGGATGGTTACAAATAAAACTTAAAAGGAATCCAAGAAATAGGCATGAGTATAAGAAACAGTGATGAGAAAAGAAAAATAGAGACAGATTTAAATAAATGCTGATAATATAAATGAGTAATAGCAGTCCAGAATGAAATTATCAGTTGATATCAACATTTCAAGTGGTAGGGGAGTAGGAAAACCAAAGTGAAAGTGTGCTAAGGTCACTGAGACAATGAGAGAGACAGACAGACAGGGAGAAATTTTAGATACTGAGAAAAATACAAATAAGTTTATCTATCTGAATTTACACAGATGTGCTAAAGTAAAGTGTCCACCTTGGGAGAAGATGGAAAGCACCAGCAATGACAACAAAGAGCACAAACCAATAAACAGCAAGAAGGGAAAAAACAGGATATGGTACAGGATATGGAAAAATAGATTTAGACAGAAGGAATACATCCAAACACCATTACAATAATCATAACAAATATGAACTGGTGCAGTAACCAATTAAAGAGCAGGCACCCTGAGTTTGATTAAAAGGCAAAAGCCAGTTATATTTCATTTACCAGACCTATACTTAGAAACAAAACGTCCCAGGGTAGTTGAATTAAGAAATCAAGAAAGATAAACCACATAAAGTCTCAGAGAAAACAAAAATTAGTAAAAATAGTTTCAGGGAAAATGGGATACAAGGAGAAAAGTATCAAAAGGGACAAAGAGGAGTGTTTCCTGTTGATGAAAGATTTGATCCACTGGGACCAACTTGGGCAGCCTGAATCAAGATGCTCTTGCCTGTTATTTTTTAAATCCTGTCATCATTGGGTTGTGGGTCTTTGTAAGTCGGCAAACAAAACTAATCCCCAGCTTTGATGAAGCTTTGTGCTAGTGGACAGGCAACAGACAAAAAACTAATAAGTAATTAAACTATACAGTATGTCAGATGGGGACAAATGCTGAAAAAAAGAAGAGAAAATAGGGAAGGGTAAAAAGGAACGCAGTTTCTATAGGGTGATGAAAGAAGGTTTTACTGAGAAGGTGTTAAGAGCAAAGACTTCAAAGAGCTGTGGAGACAACTCTGCCAATTTCTGCAAGACGAGAACTTCAGTCACACAGCACAGCAAGGACTGGAGGGTGAAGTGAGCTCAAGCTGGCAGAGATACTCAGCAACGGGAGGAAAAACCAGACATCCGTGAAACAGAAACTGGGGTTCCCTTCCGGATGATTTGAGGAAGTTTCAAAATAAAACACATGAGATCAATCATCTGAAAAATGGCATAACCCCAAAGGAGAAAAGGAGACTTTGAGAAATGTATGACATCCAGCCTAGGGAATCTGAATTTAATCTAAAAATATGTTATTGGATTCCAACTATAAGTAAAATAGCTTACACTTACTCAATTGCATTTTACCCACTATGAAGAAATATATATCAAAAGAGAAGGGCTTACGTAACAAGTTTGGCGATCTAATGTACAGCATGGTGATTATAACTAATAATACTGTATCCTAGGCTTGAATGTTGTCAAGAGAGCAGATCTTAAATATTCTCGCCATAGAACTGGTAACGATGTGATGAGATGGAGGTGGCATATAATACTATGGTGATAACCATTTTGTAATTTATAAACATATCAAATCAACATGTTGTATACCTTCAACTTATATCATGTTATGTGTCAATTACATCACAATAATAAAGCTGAAAACAAAAGAGAAGTGCTTGGTTTGAATAAGATTTATAAATCAGGAATTTGTGAGGCAAAAATGTGGCAATGTGCTTCCAACATCATTCCTGGGAAAGGGTTTATTGATTGATTAATGGACTTGACAAATGGGTTTATTTAGCAGGTATAGTTTTCATTTTAATCATAAAGATAGCTATATCTGGGGATTATTAGGTCACTGAAATCACCCAAATCATTTCAGGATCAGAAAACAACCTTATTAAGTAGGAGTTTCCCATAGAGATTCCCTACAAGAGGAAAGTGTGCTTATCAAAGGACTTGAGTGTCTAGTCCCAAGGAGACTTTGCAGATATATATGAATAAAATGGCATTCTGGTTTATTCAGTATTCTCACGTGACCTTAGTTCTCATAGTCATCAGACTGAAACTTTCTGGATACACAGAAGCAAAAGGGTCCTAAAAGCTAAGGGCTAAGATTTGAAATATAGTTATCATGCTGAGGTAGAGCTGGATCAACCATTATTAGGCTTCCCACGTATCACCCATACCTAGTCCTACATCTACCTACCCATATGTTTGAAATACTGTACTGAGGAAAGAGCACTGGGCTTAACAGTCAGAAAACCACCTGGGATTCTGCCACCACTAGCCATCAATGCTGAATAGTGTCACTTAATCTCTCTGATTCTCAGAGATTTATGTATCTTTCAAAATGGAAGTAACAATAGCTATTCTGTCTATCACACTGGCTTGTTTTGAGGATCAGAACCTAATCTAAAACAAACAGCTATATGAATAAAAGGTATTAATGAGATCATCATTACATACCCTGTAGCCTGAGTATATAATTGATATACTGAAGTACATCACCACAATTATCTGAGAATTGAAGACAAGATGAAAAACCACTAACCCACTAAACAAAATATAGGAAATCCTACCTCTCAGCAACTGGTTTGGCAATGTTTTCAAAAATGATCTCTTGGTTTGCTTCTTGATCAAAAATCCTTTGAAATCTGCGAATGTGGAAACAGTAATTATTTTAAAGCTGAACCTTCAAACACTATTTGATTAATTTTTTTTTCCTGACAGCTTGTAAAGTACCCCATATTTACATCACTCGGCTTACCTAACCCAACACAATGTTTGCCCTGTAGTCCCAACCACACTGAGCTGTTGTACCCCTAAATACAAATGGTGGGTAAACAGTATTGCTTTGACAAGATCTGCACAATAAATCCCTCTGAAAAGCTGCAGCAGCTTTGAACCAAATAATAAACTGTGTGTTTTTTAGCTCTCAAGAGGGACAGTGTCTGCACTTGGCATCAAATTCAAATCTAGATAAGTGCATGAAATGGAAATCCAAGAACAGGATGTAAACAGCCAAAGAACTTCTGATGTCTGACCTATAAGAAAAGAATGCAGCTGTGAAATGTATGATTATTGAACTTGGTTTTAAAATTCTAAAGTTTATTTTCTATTAATTAGGTACTACATCCTAGTATTAGCTACTTAATTTTCAGAAAAGTTTATTTCACTTTGTTGATCACGAGTAAAAGTCAAAAAGTAAATTAAAATAGATCTGTCCTGCAAACAGAACTCTTTATCAGATTGGCAAGGCTAGGTGCATGGGGAGGTGGAATGGTGTCAATTTCACTTTGCCGTTCAGTGGCACTCTGACTAGCTTAGTACAGGATCATAAGCACAGTGGAATGCCTGGGGTAGAAGACACACAGTCTATTCTTTTACAGTGTGGTAAGTTTCTACCAGCAAGTATTTCCTTCATTGAAACATAATGGTGGGGGGCGGGGGGCGGAGAATGAGAATGTAGTATGTAAGGTAAAATGTTAACAATTGGTGACTCTCCCACATAGAGTGCAGGAGAGTTTATTGCATTAATTTTCCACCTCTACAGCATATTGAAAAGTTTTCAAAATAAAAATTGGGGCAGGGAGGGGAATGCTTTAAAGCAAAACATTTAAAACAAACATAAGCAGCTTTCAGAGTGATTTCAGAACCTTTGGTCTGTGTGTCTGCATCACACAAGTGAATTGGGCATATCTTTGATTAACGTGGAGACTACATGAAATGTAGGACAGATTTCACTACTGAGGAGTTCAGAAGGATATCTGGAGGTGGGTTGGAAGTACACAATAGAATGGAATTCATTGTCTTTAATCAAAATTAACTTCGAAACGTCCCTACAGCTTATCAACCTCCCTTTTGAAGAAGCAAATAATGAAACTGTATTTAAAGAGATATTGTAAGGCACTCTGGCTACTACGTCATTTAGCAGGCAGGATTATGTTTTAGACAACAACATTCAGTGACGGTGTCCAAACACTCCTCAAATCGTGTAGGCGCGTTGGAGCTTCAGATAGGAACACTGACATAACACAGAGGACATGGCTGCTGCAGTGCTCCTCAGAGCCCTGCTTACTGTGCTGTCTGAACACAGACCCAGAGGTGCTGTTGAGGATGAGGATAAGGCTGCTTTGACACTTTACCAGGTTGACGATGACTGAGTGAATCAACAGCCATTTCCAGACCCATTTCCCTAAGCAACAGGAATTACATCTACCACCATGTAAACCAAAGTGATAGCAAGGGTTTCAATAAACCATGCAATTACATTAAACGTTAAATATCATTATCCCAAAATACTTAATTTTACCTAATAATAGTTGCATAATAATTTGGAAAGGCATTATGGTCAGCTATTTTCTGAACACCTTTGAAAAGAAAAATAAAATCACAGAGTTTCACAAGGTGGGTCTAATCTTTTACAGTGGAAAAAAGTTGCTTTATCCCAGGGAGATAAAGTAAGTTACTTATGGTCCTGGAACAAATCAATAATGCACTTTGAGACATGACTTAGGTTTCCTGATTCCTAGGAGGCCTTTTCACTTATTAGGAGGCTGTATAGGCTTTTTCTAAACTCCACTTCAAATCTGGCATATGCTGATCTCTTCCCATCCCAAAACTGTTCATCCTGGTCTTTCTCATGCAAGCAAATGACAACTTCATCCTTCTAAAAGTTCAGTCCAAAACCCTTAGGGCATCTTCGACTCCTCTCTTTCCATTACACTCTATAGCCAACCCACCAGCAAACTCTGTCATCCCTGACCTTTAAAATACATGCAGAGTCCAACTGTTTCTCAACATCTCCACTTGCTACTACCCGGCCCAAACTATCAAAATGTCTTGCCTAGTCTCCTTTACTCCCTTACAGTCTATTTGCTACATGTTAGCAAGAATGATCCTGCTCAAACATAAGTGAGGCCTTCCATGGCACTTTGGGGAAAAGCTCCATATGATTTGGCCACTCTGCTGCCCCTTTAACCTTCTTCTTCCCCTCTCCCCCTTGCTCACTCTCCTCAAGCCACACATATCTCTTATCTTTAAACAAGCCAGGCATTGTCCCATCTCAGGGACTTTGCTCTTGCTATATTCTCAGCCAGAATGCCCATCCCTCAGATGTTTGATTGTCTGGCTTCCTTACCTACTTCAAGTTTTGTTCAAATGTCACCCTCTTGTGCACCTTCCCTGCCTGTCCTGGGAAACACTGCAACCTTCCCTCGCCTTTGCTGCCCTTCGCCCAGCACACCTTAGTCCCCTTCCCTGCCTTACTTTGCTCCATGGCACTCAACACTTCTGAAACGCATTCTACTTATTGATCTGCTTGTGAATCTCCTCCCACTAAATGAAAGCACTGTAAGAGCAGGGCTTTGTTGCACTCCCTGCTGTATTGCCTGCCATTAAAACAGCACAGAGTGAATGGTCAATAAATATTTATTGATTACATAAATTTTCTTGGGAGAAAACAGCCTTAAAATGCTTAAATATTAACCTCTGAACATATGTATGTTAAATATTTTATTAATTTCCTCATTTAAAATACCAAACGAATGTTCCTAACTCAGAGATTAGAAAGAATGATTAAAAAATTTAAATACAAGCAAACAGCACTTTCCCAATAAGCATATATGTAAATTCACTCTGTATCTATATAACATATACTTTGAAAAGGACCAATACACAGAGACACAGTCAATTGTTTCTTAATAATCAAACAGAATCATGCCAAATAAAATGTTTTAGCAAAGTGTGGCTTATAGAGAACGCTCGAGGCCAGCCGTCATGAAGCCATATAGCTACTAAGGCATGCAGCATACTTACCTCAGTGGGGGAATGCCCTCTTCAGAAAAAATAAGTCATTTATTATAAGGCCACTCCTTAAAAGACAGAATGAGGGGCAATGGGGAGCAAAAAGACACGGTGAGGACCACCTCACTATGTGAGGTGTGCTAGCAATCCTGCATATTATAAAAGGGGACAAAAGAAGATGGGGTGAGGTGGGAGGACAGACACGTGCAGGTGCGACAAAGAGTAGAGTTCTGAAGACCCAAGAGAACTACAAATAAAAGTAAATGAGAGAAAGAGGGAGAATCATAAAAAATAAAATATCCAGGATGGTTTTATCCAAAGGGCAAGGGCAGAAATGGTGTCAAAACAATAATTATGTACAACAGCCTAGAGAGAAATGCAAGAAAGCAATTAGGATTCCTTCAACAGAACCCAGAAATCACCATGTAAGTATGGGCCACATGTCAAATATGGATTTAACTTGGGTTCTAACCTCCAAAAATCAAAAGTGGGGATTAAAGGAAATCACATAATCTGAAACTAGAGAATAAAGACTGTATGAAATAGCCATTATCGCAAAATTCAAGGCCTGGCTCCTGGAAGAGTGTCTGGTGTAAAGGCGCTGACGACAGACAGCCAGGGTGGCCGTTCGGAGCTTTGCTCCTGAACCACACGGTTCATTCGGCACTGTCCAAGAGGGATGTAACGCGGTCCAAAAACGTGAGTATATATGTGATTTAAATAAAATTTCCTAGTAGCCACATTTTTAAAAGAGTAAAAAGAAACAAGTGAAACTAACTTTAATATATCTTAACATAATATATTTAAAATTTTATCACTTTAATATAGAATCAATATGAAAATATTCGTGAGATATTTTACATTCTTTTTTTCATACGAAGCTTTCAAAAATCCTTGATATGTTATATGTTTTATATTTACAGAACATCTCAATCTGGACTAGCTACATTTCAAGTGCTGAAGAACTACATGTGGCTAGTCGTTGCTATATTGGACAATACATATACAGAGTGTTGATCTGTACATTGAGGTCTGTATATTATTTATGTAGTAAAAAAGGCTCACCTATACAGGATACAGATCATTCCTTAAGTTCTTATCTTTAATAAAATTTAGTCATGCATTGAACTTTCTGTAAGTGCTAAACTATAGTGGGCCAAATAGGAAAAGGGTAACACTGATGAAGTAAAGAAAGGCTGGGATCTTGGGGTATCATGGTGGATACAGAAAAATACCCTCTTTGCAACTTTGGGCACAGCAGTGAAAAGATAACTTGAATTCTCTGTCTACCAGATAAAATAGAGAACTGCACTACACTCTTCCTCACAAATGGTGCTAATGATTTCACAGTATATATCAACGCAGTATGAGTTAGTTCTGTAGTAAAACAGAAATAAAGAAAAAGGAAGATAAACTTACTTAAATTTGTAGCTTTCTCGCTTATTATTCACAAACCCATCTGCCAAATCACGAGGTACGATAATTTCCAAGCTAGGTGCTAATTTTTCAGTTTCATCTATGGAGTAAATCTGCAAATTTGAAGACAAGAAATGAGTATAAAATGGTAAATTTCTGGCTTGAACTATGACCATGTTATTACGATGTGCACTGTAATTTTATAAAAAATTAAACTTTTAAGATAAAAAGTCAAAACACAGTATATGAACTGTGTACAGACTCAGGCAAATACATGAAACTGAAAAAGAGGTAAAACCTAAATTAATGTTCTATCAGATCATCTTTGACTAATCAAATATTCAAATTTGAACATTGAGTATCTCTGTTGTTGAGAAACTAATAACCCTGAAAGCAACATATTATCTAAATATTGCTGTGAAATTATGTACCAGAAATTAACATTTTACTACAAGCAACAAGCATTTCTGAACATTTACAAAATGCTAGACAAGAAGATAATAGGAGTCTGAGACTGCTGAGGGAGCTCAAAAGAATGCTCTAATTCAAATTATGTTCAAAGAAGCCCAAGTTTTCATGACATATAGTCAGCAGTTGATAAAAGATATGTGGTTTCAAAAGACACATATATTTCATGTCTTTGCTGTCATTTTCAAGGTTCTACTCCCAGCTCACACTAATTAGCAAATGATCTGGGAAAAATCACTTAACCTCTTTAAGTTGATATGAAAATGAAGAGTCTTAACCAACCCCTTAGAACTGTAATATTCTCTGACCGTCTTCTTGGTTATGTACTGCTTTATTTATTGGCCAGAAAAATCAAGAGTCAAGCCTATAAAGAGGTCATGTGTAATAAAGAAAAGCATAAGATTTTGAGTCCAAAGATCTGGGTCCAATGCTGATCTCAATATACCAGATGTGTGACCAGCCAGCACATTCAGAATCTTAGTTTCTTATACATAAAATGAGGAAAACAGAATTGCCTCCCTTACAAGAATGCTGTGGGGATCAAATGATGTCATGGAAATGGAAGCATTTTGTAATGCACCATAAAAAATGTTAGTCATTAGATTTAGAGGTTTTTAAGAAAGCCTTCTTGTCTTTCACCAGGAAATAAAATTCTTTCTAACAGGCCATATTTGCTGTTTAAGACTCATTAGATGTTTCATTATGGGGGAAAAGTCATATTCTCAAACAAGTAATAGCCTATCTAAATCTCCAGAAAATCTGAATAATTTTCCTAAGCACGCTTTTATTGAACACACTCTCATTTAAAAGTATAAAGAATCTGTGTAAAATAAAATTATTTGTAAAAAGTAACGGCATCAGGTCCAAGGCTATCTAGCTAGGTTTTCTCAAGAGACATTTAAAAATTAGGGTACTACATTGAAAAAAAAAAGTGTTAATGCCCAGACAGGTGAGTAAAAGGGGTGTGTAAGACATGAAATGTACAGGAGGGTTGCCACACAGTGAAAACAACAAAAACTTGTAACATTCAGTGCTCAGGAGACTAAAAGGACTATCTATTAGAGTAGAAATAGCAACAGCCACCACTATCATTAAGCCATTCTTTGAGGCATTAAGGAAAGCCCCTTATAACAGAAAATTTGTTTAGTCTAGATTGGCTTTGTACTCTTAGTCACAAAAGTATTTGAGATACAGTAGTTTTTTAAAGAAGCAATTGAGCAAAATAGAACCAGAGACATGGAAATGAAGAACAAACTGAGACCAGAGAGGAGGGGAATAAGAGGGGAAAGAAGGAGAAGGGTCAAATCAAGGAACATATATAAAGGACCCATGGACAAAGGCAAAAACGGAGATCGGGGGAGGATTGAAAGTGGAAGGTAAAGCAGGGAAGAGTAATGGGGGAAAATGGGGACAACTGTATTTGAACAAAAATAAAAAAATTTAAATTTAAAATAAAATAAAAGGTTGTAATAGGAAAAAGAATAAAAAACAATTAGATCTAATGAATATGAATACGAGATGAATATGAAAATATTTTGAAATATACAAAGCACTGTACAAATGAAAACTCCCGCCATTATCAGAGGCTCATCTTATGTATTTTCTGATTTATCATCTATAAGTTACTATAATTTAATTTATAGTGCCTAAGGAAATAAGATTAATGAAGTAGTGGAGCCATAAAATGAAGAGGGGAAAAAAAAAAAAAAACCTTTGAGCCACTCTTGGTTTAAAGCCACAAGCAGCATTTCCAGTTGGAGAAACAATCACACAATCTTTTGGGGACAAAAAAGACAGATGCTTAAAGTGGGATTTCTAAGGGAGAGCAGGAATTTGTTCGTCTGTGCTATCTTATTTTTGTGTATAGCACATAATGTTGCATCTTGTTAAGATATCTGACAATTAAGATATAGCATGACACCTAAAAATACTTCCTGGAATACCAAACAATCTATTCCACAAAATCTCACCAAAGAAATGCAAAGGCGTCACACACTAAAATATCCAAACATTGCATTTTAAGAAGAAAGTTCAACACTACATCAAAGATTCTCCATCAACCCAGCCCCCAGTCCTGTCTCTGTGGTCTCACAGTGCCATATTGAAGCACCTGATCCTGACTGCTCAGTCTACGTAAATAAGTTCAACATTTTTACCAAAAATCTGAGAAGGAGGGGAGGATACATTACATATACTTTTTACATATGAGGCACTTTTAAAAACCTTCTTGTAAGGGAATGTAAGAGGAGATTGGGAAGACACCCATGACTCCTTTCTACACTGCTTTATTCAAAACAACAACAACAAAAAAAACCCCAATATTTTCTTTGAAGTCTTATTATGCATCTTCTCACTGCATTCCATGAGTAAAAAGAATGACAGACACTAAATTTTCCTTGTTTTATATATATAAATTATATATGAGGCAAATACTAAACTATGAGATGCTATGATGTTACATTTATACATGTGCACAGTGTAGAAGTATAGATATGGGATAAAAATATTAATAATACACCCATGCCAGGCATTGATTAATATAACTCAGATTGCCCTTGCCTAAATCCTTACTTTGTGAGGCAAAAATTTTTGTCTGAAGATCCAAGGGCTTTGGAATAAAAAAAAGAAAAGAAAGAAATCCTACACTAAAATCAGGTCTTGCCCCTCATGAGGTGGATGGCTTGGCTTCATTTTTCACCTTATCTGAGACTCAGTTTCCTCATCTATAAAATGAGAAAAATAACATTAACCTTCTAGGGTTCTCTTGAGAACCAGGATCATGTAACCAAAGCACATAAGTGGTAAGAACGACTATGCCCCTTTCCAAAGAGAGAAAACAATGTTTTAAACCATATAAGAAACATTCAAAGCATCTCTGCTCAGAGCAAGAGCAATGACTTAATCTTTTTTGTACACTTCTGAGCTTAGCACACTAGAGGAATAACCTAGTAAGTGCTCAGGTAATGTTTTCTGAATAAAGAGTATATGTATATTCTTTCTGTCAGGATGCATAAATATCTATTTATACATGCAATTAGTATATGCCAAAGCTCATGCTTCCGTTGCAGAATGAAAATAGAGTCAACAAATTCTAAGGGCCCACTGTATGCAGAACCACAATGCATATACTCTGTGCATCTATATTTGAATTTATCATCTGTAATATCTCAGACATATATGGACACACATCTCTTGCTTACACGTTTTGCGCAGTGTGCGAAACATAAGTTTGAATGTATGTGTGTGCAGAAATGCGTGAACGTTTCCCAGAAAGGGACAAGGCGGGCGCGTAGTTGAGGCGCAACCTGTGTGAGTGTACAGACATAGGAGAGCACGCGTCTCCTCTGCGTGCCCAGCTGCAGGGATGTCTGCGCCCACAGGGCTGTGCTTGGTGGGAGCGCCCGCATGTGTATCTGTCCGAGTCTTCACAGCGGGGCGCTGGTGTCTGCGTGGCTGTCGGGGCTCCTCGGACAGAATGTGCTGGATTCCGGGAGGCTTCCGGAGCCCCTCAGCCCGGCCCAGGCCCAGGCCCCTCGCTGGCCGCCCTCCCCCAGCCCGGGAGGCCCTGCCGCTCCTGCGCCCTAGCTGCTCCGCCCCGTACCCCTTGTGGCTGCTTCCGGACAGTGGGCTTCACTCTGGCGAAAATCTGGATCGTCTGCTTCACCATCTCCTCCCCGGCTTTGTACTGACCCTTGACCTCTCAGGCCCAGGCTCCCCAAACTTCTGGCTCCTACCACCACCGGCAAGCAGCAGCCTTAGCAACAGTAACTAGGGACTCTACCCACGGAGCACTGCGCCAACCGGGACCGCCTCCTCTCACTTACTGGTTGCTTATAGATTGGGGCGGTCCCGAGGGAGGGGCTGAGGGGGTGGGTAAAGGCGGGCGGAGGGATGAATGGTGCGCTCGCGCGTGGTGGAGGCCTGGTCTGAGGCCGTCAGGTTCAGCGCCAGACCTGACCTGAAGGGTGGTTAATGGGGTGACAATTACCATGCTTCTCCCTGTTCCTTCATCTATTCTTCCTCTGTGCCAGCACCTCTATTTAGCACTGAGGTCTTTCTGGTGTTCAGTATTCATTCATTGAAGAAATGGCACTTGATCTGTGACAGCAGTGTTCTGGTTTGGTATCCTGGGTTTATTTAGTAACACTGTCTCTGTCCAATTAGAGATTAGGGTCTGATGAAATATACAGATTTGAAATAGGAAATTAGAAGTTACATTGGGGTTTCCCTTGGCCACGTGGCTCAGCTGGTTGGAGTGTCATCCCACACACCAAAATGTTGCAGGATCCTCCCTGGTCGCGGCACATATCTGAGTTAAGTGTTCTATCCCTGCTCAGGGCGAAAGCGGGAGGCAATCGACATGTTTTTCTGTCTCACATCGATGTTCCTCTATCTGTCTCGCTCTCTCTCTCCCCCTCTCTGTCTAAACAAGAAACATATCTTTGTGCGAGGATTAAAAGAAGGAGAAGTTATTATGTCGGAGTAAGCAAGGGCTTCTGTGAAGCCTACCTCATCTAGCTCTGTTTTGGGTGAGGCCTAGACTGGAGAATGAGGGACTGTTTCTCATTCAATGGCCATGTCAAGAAAGAAGGGGCTCCCTTGCACATTGTTGGTGGGAATGTAAGTTGGTGCATCCACTGTGGAAAACAGTATGGAAGTTTCTCAAAAAGTTAAACAGAACTGCCATATTATCCAGTAATCCCACTCCTGGGTCTATACCTGAAAGAACTGAAACCAGGATGCCTAAGAGATATTTGCTTTCCCATGTTTATTGTAGCATTAGCTAAGATACAGACCAATGTAGTATCCACTGATGGATGAATGGATAAAGAAAATGTGATATATATATATATATATATATATATATATATATATATAATGGAATATCATTATATACTATATATTATGTTTTATATTTATAGTGGAGATATATATATATAATGGAGTTAACCATATATAGCTAGAACAGATGACATTGAGTATCTATTGATGACATGGTCTCTGCACTGCATGTGAAGTATAAATGGGACTGATATCCTTGCAAGACAGAAATTGCCTTTTCCCTTTGTGTAAAAACCGTTGAGCTCATACTAAAGTGACACCCAATGGGTATTAGAAAATGTTAAATGTGTTTAAATATACAATGGAATGTTATTCTGCAATTAAAAAAAAAGGAGATCCTGCTATTTGCAATAACACAGATGAAACTGGAAGGCATTACGAGAAGTGAAATAAATTATACGAATAAAGACAAATACTGCGTGATCTCACTTATATGTGGAATCTGAAGAAGTGGAAGACAGAAAGTAGAATGGTGGTTCTCGGGCTGGGTGGGAGAAATGGGAAGGTATTGCTCAAACGGTACAAACTGAGTTATAGGAGCAATAAGTTCTGGGGATCTAATTTACAACATGATGATGATGTATTATATACTTGAAAGTTGCTAAGACACTAAATCTTAAATGTTTTCATCACACACAGAAAAAGTGTGTGTGATGTAGGTGTTAATTAACCTAACTGTGATCATCATTTCACAATATATACATATCAAAATCAAATTATCACATTGTACACCTTAAACTTATTTGTCAATTATATAAAGCAGGAAAAAATAAATAAACGGATGAGCACCTCAAAAGATACTGTTAAAACATGAAAAGATGTTCAACATTATTATTTACCAGAGAAATACACATTAAAACCATAATGAGATATCACTACACACCTATCAGAATGGCAAAAATAAAAAATAGTGACAAAACCAGATGCTGACAAGGATACAGAGAACCTGAATCATTCATACATTAATGGCGGGAATGTGTAACATAAAATGTGTCATGACTAATACTACAGTCATTCTAAAAAACAGTTTTTCAGGTTTTTTACAAAACTGAAGGTGCAACTACAGTAAGATCCAGCAATTATGCTCATGGGCATTCATCTCATACAAATGAGAACTTTGTGTTCACACAAAACCTGTGCATAAGTATTTATAGCAGCCTTATTCATAATATCTCCAAACTAAAAAGAACCCAGATGTCCTTCAACCAAAGAATAGTTAAATAAACTGTGGAATACTATTCAGCAATAAAAATGAAGGAACTACTGATATATATAATAACCTGGGTGAATTTCCAGAGAATTATGCTGAGTGAAAGAAGCCAAACTCAAATGCTGTATGATTCCATTTTTATAACATTCTTGAAATGACAAAATTATAGAGATGGAGAGCAGAGTAGTGGTTGCCAGGGGTTAGGGAGACAGGGAGGGTGTGAGGCAGCTATGGCTATAAAAGGATCCTTGTGATGGACTGCTCTGTATCTTGACCATGGTAGTGGTCACAGAAATCTACCCATGTGATAGAATTACATAGAGCAAAGCACACAAGCACAGTGCATATAAAACTGGTGAAAGTTGAATAAGATAAATGAATTGGATCAATGTCCACTCCCTGATTGTGACCATGTACCATAGTTATACAAGATGTTATCATTTGGGGACCTGGAGGAAGGGGATGCAAGATCCTTATTATTTCTGAAGACTGCATGTGAATCTACAGTTACCTCAAAATAAGAAGTTTTTTTAAAAAGAAACTCTTAAAGAATGAAAAGATTAGATTCAAACTGGGAGAACGTTTTTCAAAAACACTTATCTGATAAAGGGCTTACATCCAGAACACTTGAAAACTCTTGAAACTCAATAATAAATGGGAAAGCAAACTATCCAATTTGTTCTTTAAAAATGAAGGTGGGCAAGGTTTGAACAGACAGTTCCCACTATACAGATGGCAAATAAATACATGAAAAGATATTTAATGTAATGATTCATTAATGAAATGCAAATTAAAACCACAATAAGATACTACAACACATCTCTTAGAATAGCTAAAAATAAGAAAATAAAACTGGCAATACCAACAGCTAGCATTTTGGAACTCTCTCAGGCACGGCTGGAGAGAATGCAAGATGACCCAGTCACTTTTAAAAACAGTTTCATAGTTTCCTATATAGAGAGCTACACATATATTTACCATTAGACCCAGCATTTCTGCTTTTAGGTGTTTACCCAAGTGAAATGAAATGTAAACACATAAATGATTACTGTGGTTTTATTCACAATTGCCCAAAACTGCAAGCAAACTAAATGTTCCTCAACTGGTGAATGGATAAACAAACTGGTACATCCACACAACTAAAATGAATGGACTGTTGATATCCACAACAACATAAGTGAATCTCAGATTTATTATGCTAAGTGAAAGATTCTGAATTCAAAGTTACACATATTATAATTCCATTTATATGACATTCTAGAAAAGGTAAAACTATAGTGACAGAAAACAAATCAGTGGTTGCCAGAGGTTGGATGTAGTGAAAGGGGTTGACTACAAATAGGCATGGGAGAGGTTTTTTTTGGGGGGGGGGGTAATGGAACTCTTTCATACTTTGATTGTAATTGTGGTTACATGACATTTGTCAAAACTTTATACATTCGTCAATGCTCATAGAACTATCTATACACTTAAAGGGGTGAATTGTACTGCATGTATGTTATATTATCATAAAAAGGGTAAAAAAAATAGAGGACAGAGTATGAACAGGTGTGGAGCAGCAGGGATCGAGAAAAGGAGAGAACCAAGTATTTACAAAATAGACTTTAAAGGTTTTTTTACTTGGTGCTGAGTGGTAAGGAAGAAAAGACTCAAGATTGCACAATTGGGTTGTTTTCATATTTTGGCTGTTGTGACTGCTGCAATGAACATGGGAATACAGGTGTCTCTTCAAGATGCTGATTTCCCTTTCCTTCAGAAATGAGGCAACCTCACTGTTTATATACACACAATGGAATATAATTCAGCTATAAAAAAGAAAATCCTGCAATTTAAGGTAAGATCGATAAAACGGAAGGGCATTATGCTAAGTGAAAATAAGCCATACAAAGAAAGACAAATACTGTATGATATCACCTACATGTAGAATCTAAATACATACAATAAAAACAGGGTAGAATGGTGGTTACCAGAGACTAGGGAGTGTGGGAAATAGGGAGATGTTGGTGAGAGCGTACAGACTTTTAGTTATGAGTAAGTACTGAGGACATGGTGACCATAGTTAATTATAATGTATGAATACTTGAAATTTGCTAAGAAACTAGATCCACAAATAAAAAAGATGGTGATGGAGGTACTAATCAACTTTCTTGTAGTAAATATTTTACAATGTATACGTATATTAAAGCATCACATTATACACTTTAAGTATACACAATTTGTTTTTCAATTATATCTCAAGAAAGCTGGAAAAATAAAGATGGGCTAGGAGTTGGGCACATGTTAAAGTTCAAGTACCTAAAGGACTTCAACTGGTCATTTCAGATACAGCTGAAAACCTGGATCTGGTAGCCACTCAGGAGGACTGAGGCTGCGATCCTAGCACTGATGGTTGGAGATGGGAGAGGGGCTGCAAAGAGGCCCGAAGGAGCACCTGGAGAGGTCTGAGGGAGAAAAGGGAGTGCCGTACCATGGATGCTGAGGGAGGAGGAGATTTTGAGAAGTTTTCAACTGTGTGGATACCGGAGAGGATGTGCTGAAAATGTCCATCCAATTTAACAACTAGAAAATCATGGCAACCTAGACAGCAGCTTCAGTGGAATGATGGGGTCAGAAGTCAGGTTTCAGGAGGCCGAGGAGTCAATGGCAACTTAGGAAGTAGAGGCAGCCAAGACAGGCTACTTCCCCAGAAGCTTGTGGTGAAAGCTTGTGAAGAAGCAAAGCACAGAGTGAGAGCTTGAGGAACCCAGGGTAAGAAAGGGTCTTTTGTTCATACCTAAGGGGGTAAAGCAAATAAAGAGGGGGAGGCTGAAGGTGCAGGAAAGAGAGAAGAAAATGTATGTTTGCCCCAGGTAGATAATTGGTATTATACCAAGAGGGTGCAATGGAAGAGGCAAGGGAACCAAGAGCATTCATGGAAGACCACTTTCTGTGTTGAATCATAAGGTCCAAGCTTCTTTCCAGTGCCCTTTGGGAGGAAGAGTACTGTGCAGTTATGATCGATGGGTCTAAAATGTGAAACTTTACACATCCTATCTTGAGGTTCCTGTCATGTGATCAAATGCATTGATAAGAAGGGTTTATAGGTTCAAATCTTTTTTTAAAGATTTTATTTCTTTATGTTTAGAGGAAAGGGAAGGGAGGGAGAAAGAGCGGGAGGGAAACATCGATTGGTTGCCTCTCAAATGGGCCCTGACTGGAGACCAAATCTGCAACCCAGGCGTGTGCCCTGACCAGGAATTGCTTTGTGAAACATGCCCAACCAACTGAGCCACACCAGTCAGGGCTTGTAGGTTCAAATCTTGCTTCTATCACACCTAAGGGCATAACCTTGAGCAAATAATTTATGTGTTTTAGTCTCAGTTGTCTTATCCAAGAAACGGGATGGATAACAACAGCTACCTTATGGAGTTGTGGAGATTATATTGCACATGCAAGTAAAAACATTATTACCCTGGCTGGGTAGCTCAGCTGGTTAGAGCATTGCCCCGATACACCAAGGCTGTCAGTTCAATCCTTAGTCAGGGCACATACAAAAAACAACCAATGAGTGATACAACAAATTCATGTTTTTCTCTCTCTCTCTAAAATAAAATAATTTTTAAAAAGTCTTTACCGTAAAGTCTGGTGAATAGAAAATGCTCCATAGCCAAAGGGTTCTGACCTCTGGACTAGATTCCTTTGACTGTAAACACCTCCTAAGGAGCAGAAACTATGACATGTATGTGAATAAGACATACCGGGGATTGCAAACTCAAATATCTCCTGGGCCCAGACTGATGGTATAAGCAGGTCTAGCAGACAGGTATGTGGCAACAGAAGAGTTATCACTTTGAACTGGAGACCATGTACCCCTAACTGAAAACATTCTCTTCAAAATGTTAAAGCACAAGGTTGTCTAAATAAAGCACATTTGTGGGCCCCCAGTTTACAACCTGTGTCTGTTCCTGGTACAGCCAATTTTAGGAATTCCCAGGCCCAATGTCTCTGATAGGTTTTCCTAAATCTCAAACAGATGGCTCCAATAGGTATAAGTAAGTTTTGAGATTAAATCTCCAAGTTACAGTGTCTTTTTCACAACTGGATATATGAGTATATTTGGTATGAATATTTGCACCTTATCTACTTGCTTAAATATGGGAATTAAGATGGCTTTAAATTGTTTAAAACACTCTTGAGCTCTGCAGTTGCCAAAATAACATATAATTGCACCAAGCAAATTAGCCAGGGCTTAGAGGCCTCAAATCTGTAAGAAATTAAGCTGTGCCTGAAATGAATTAGCTTATAGGCAAGTTAGCTGGTTTCTGTTTGTATGTTTTTTAAGAAAAATTGAAACTCCAGTGCTAGTTTTCGCCTATCTCTCTAGCTGTTGGTACTGCAACTATAAAAGGCATCATTTTTCTTTATAAGTCTGAAGTGGGGCCAGTTAAAATTTTATGAGCTAGTAATTTTGATATTACAAGATATGTACATAAAGTTAACTAATTGCAGTAAACTTCCCCTTCCCCTACTTTATCCGCAGCTTTGGGGGATTTATGATCATTTGTTCTAAAATCTTTCGTTATGACCTCTCCCCCAATGATCAGATGAGCAAGAGTATTTAGACAGAAGGGGTGGGCCCTCACGAACAGGATAGAAAACATTTGAGTGAGGTCTTCCACTAGTAACTTACTTGGAGAAACAAGACCAGTAACCAGAATTTTGTTGCTTCTTGGTGAATAGCAGTGTGAACAGAACAAATGTCAACTGATATGGACTGTCCCCGTACTCTCATGAAAGCTACGCTCATTCACAATACGATCTCATGAAATGTTTGGAAATCACCGCTAGGATATCAGGCATAATTGCTGAGAGTCACCGATTGAAGGTTTTATGGAAAGGAATGAAAAGGACAAAGATAGAAGATATTTGCTGTGGTGGATGTTTTCTTGGAGATCCCCTTGTCATCAGAGGCCCTGTCCATCAGTCTTATGCATGGCCCGCACCAGAGGGAACCCCTTAGACTTATTCCATTGTTTGTTTCTAAATCAAGTGGAGAATACACAGAGCATTTTCTGGTACTCATTAAATGCTAAATAATAACAACATGCTGTTAAATTGCAGAGCAAGAGTACCACGGAATCTATAATATATAATTTCAGTGAAGAATTTTCCTTTGAGAATATCTTCGGCTAATTTAAAGCATAATTTCATTAACATAACCATCTCTGCACACACAGCAGAGTGGAATTCATAAAACTTTACTAGCCCTTGGGTTTATAGGATCTCAGTGGGAATTGCTAGGTTTGGTAAACTTGCACTCCCTCCCTATTTGGATCAGATGGTGGCTGCAGACTCTGGACATCACACTGGGCTCTCTTTGGGGTTCATCCCCTTTCTGGCTGGGAGGCAGAGGCCCCTTTCCTCCTGCTTTGTCTGACTCTCTTCCTGCAGCCCTCCTGGGGCTCCCCTGACAGCAACATCAAAGTCATTCATGGCTGGAAGCTGGTGGCCAGCCATATGGAATTACAGCCCAGGCTCTCTCAGGATTACAGAGTGTAGCACATGCACCAAATGACAGTGCCGTGGCACAGAGGAAAGGCTGGTGCAGTCTCCGGTTTTGAATGGAAAATATGACTGTTTGTATATTTATACACAGGCTCCTCATAAACAACCTGAATGTTTCACCAACATCCCAATGAAGCAAGGGATGGGCTGAGTTAAAAATAGCCTCTCTTCTAAGTAAATTATCCACCCTGCCCTATCTCCTCTGGGTGTTTACTTTAATGTATTTCTCTGCATATTTCAGAATTATAAGAACTGCTTGCCAACAGAGAGCATAACTTAAGACATAAAAGAAAATGGCTCACATAGCAGAGTCTCTTTATCTAATGCATTATTATTGCCACAAAATCCACCCACACCTTACCCATCCTGAATCTAGCTATTCAACAGCCTCATCTATCCACATCTCTACTTCCGCCTCTCCCATTCACTTCTCAACCTCCACAGTCTGGCTATTGTCTCCCACACTCCACAGAACCTGTTGAAACTTTGCACCTCCAGAGAGAGATACCTTTTGTCTGTACAACTTGGGAAAAAATCCTGATGAACCCAGTTGCCCAGGCTTGACCTCAAATCTGACCCTTGCTCTTCCTCTCTCTGAGATAGCTATATCCAGTTTCTAAGTCCTGATGCTCTTGCCTCCTAAGTATATTTTGTCTCTTTCCCATCAACTACCTGCTCAATACTTACTGCTTTAGTGTGACTCTTAGTCTCCTTGCCAGAACTAGCGAAGATCTCGTACCTGCTTTTCTTGCCTCTAATCTTGTCGTTCCCTTTATTCTATTTTACACACCTGCTACCAGATTATCAGTGAAAGTTCATGTCACTCCTCATTGAAAACCTCCAATCGCTCCCTGTTGCAAATAAAATGGAGTCCAAAGAGCGTTCATAACCTGATCCAAAACTGTCTTTACTTCAACTTCATAGCCCTTATCACATCGTCAACCCCTTCCTTCCTTGCCCCTGTACTCCAGGCACTCATTTCCTGCAGCTCCCAAACATGCCATGTGTTTGTATGTCTCCAGGCCTTTGTTTGCGCTGTTTCTTCTGTTTCTAGTGCTGTTTCCCACCTTGTATATTAGGAAAACTCAACCCACCTTTCAAGATGCAGCTCAAATGTCACCTGCCCTGCAAAGACCATCATCTCCATCTCCGCTAATCAAAATTATGTGCAGCTACATGTTATACGTCCCTTTGTAACATTGTCCTGTCAATGTTACCTGTGTGTGTGTCCCCTCATCGTTCCAGGGATTATTTAAGAGCTTTGACTGCTTCCTGTTTATTTCTCGGTATTCCCAGTGACTAACGGGGTTTTAGACACATATCACAGATTTCCACATGCCTGACGAATGAGTGGATCCCTAAATCGTTGCAAAAAAAAAAAATCAATAAAATAAAACCCCTACAGTTTAAATATCTGAGGTTCATATTTCCATAGTGAAAATTACTTTCTCCTCTTCTTTCACCCAAGAGAACACAGATAACTCGTAGACTGAGTAGATACTGATGGAGAAAATGAGTTAGAAATAAATACAGCATTACTGTTTGAATATCTGAACCCTCTTTCCTCAGGCACAAAAAGATGGTTACAAATTTCACAGGGTGATAAAGAGAGTGCTTTTACATTTGTATCAATGGAAGATAACAGAAACAGTGATAAGTATAGAAGCAAAGGAGCCTATTGTTAAATTAGGGAGTTTCATCTAGGATGTCTGGGAGGCTTTTAATGAATCTAGGAATGAACTTGGTTTTAATTTAAAAAGAAGCGCCATTTACAAATGACCAATTAAGTGGTTATCCACCTTCTTCGTTTAGTGTTAAAAAGGGATGGTTCAGATGACTGACAAAGGCTGTCTTTGGCACGTCAATCAACTGTTCTTCCTCCTTTCTTATGATTTTTATTCCTCCCAAACACCAAAGAGATGTTTCCTAGTACATAACCAGGTGCACCTTCCTCCCTTCTCTTTTCCCAGCTCTTGCTCATTGTTCAGATCCCAGGCGAAATGTCACTCTCTCCGAGAAAAACCCCCTGCTCATCTCAGACTACATACAGAGCTTGAGCTACTCAGGCCCTTCGCACCCTGCACACCCCGGCTGTATACTTACATCACTTTGTCTTTATTACTCACAACAGACTACTTACTCACCATCATGTTCTCAGTCTGTATATGTGTAGTAAGTGCTTAATAAATATGAATTTAATACAAAGTAATATATTTGTTGAATGAAAAGATGCCTAAGGGGTGAGAGGAATCAATGTCGTCTTAGGTTGCCTTCTCCCCAAAGAGACACTGAGATAAGGATTTGAGTGTAAGGAGTTTATCTGGGAAGTGACCTCAGGACAGGGAAGGAAAGAAAAACAAATATGAGTGTGTTATCATAGTGAGAAACTGAGGCACGAACCTGCCAAGGACCTTCTGAAAGACTGTATAATACAGCTCAGCCTTGTCCCCCTGACCAGTGTGAGGTGAGGAAGCTGGGAGTATTTACCCAACAACTCTTGCTCCCCGATATTTGGGGGATACTCCTGGGGGTGTAAATATCCCCCTCCCCAGCACTTCCAGCCTACCTGGTGTGCCAATGCCCTGACTTTCAGAGAAAGCCCTTGGGTTTGAGAAAGACGCAGATGCCTGAGGTAGGATGTGGTGGCATGTATAGGAATGCCCATCAGAGTGGCAGTGGAGTGAACTGAGGACATGTGAAAGGGTCACCAGTGTCTTCTAAAGTAAGCACTATTAATGTTTTTCATTTAAATATTATTTTTAAATCCTAGCTGGTGTGGCTCAGTGGATTGAGCACTGGCCTATGAACCAAAGGTTCGACTCCCAGTGCAGGGCAGATGCCTGGGTTGCAGGCTAGGTCCCCAGTAGGGGGCGCACGAGATGCAACCACACACTGATGTTTCTCTCCCTCTCTTTCTCCCTCCCTTCCCTTCTCTAAAAATAAATAAATAAAATCTTTAAATATTATTTTTTAAAAAATCTGTGTTAGAAAACTACCAAACACATTTGTACAGTTGTCTTACATAATTATGTACCTCGAAGTAACAGGATCTGCCGTAGGCAGATAGACAGGCAGGAGTAGAGCAAAGAAGAATGGGCCAGCTACAGAAGTTTGGTCAGCCTGGGGGTGGAGGTGGGGGTGGGGGTGGGGGTAGGGAGCTAGCAAGGAGCCAAAGGGGAAAAGAAGGACCTTGCCCTCAGGGTAACCTTTCCTCCCTTATCATATCACTGGTCATGTGGTTTGGACATTCCCCTAACTTTTCTCCACCAGGCAAGTCCCTAAACATGAGAGCTAGACCCTCTTAGTGGAGGAACAAAAAAGCGCTGGAGAATGGCCCTTAAGCATCAAGTCCCCAGGACAATGACGTTCTGACCCACATTAAACACATCTAGGCCTTAGCTGTGTTTCTGCTCCAAGCCCAGAAAAGCAGCAAAACCAGACAAGCAAGGCCAAGGCTGCCCTCAGGACCAACTGCAGTGACTAATGACCCCCTGCCCTGGCGCCAACCAATCAATGGAGACCAGGGCCCTGAAAGGACACACCTGGAGAACTGATGAATATTCTATGGAGATTTCCCTCACCTCCCCTAAAATCTCCACCCTTAAAAGCTTTTAGGACAAAGGACCCAGCAAGCTCTCCCTCCCCAAGCACAACCCAGGCCTTTCCCCTTCCCCGTCCCCTCCCTGCCAGGCTCCTTTTTCCTTGCCTCCCTCTTTCTCATAAGCTCCAAGCGTCCTTCCTTGGCCTCTGTAACTTGTTCCCTGAGTCTATTTCTTTGCGGCTCATTTTCCTACCTCTCTAACTTTCTAAATAAACTTTCTCTTATAATATATCTTGGTTTTGAATTCTTTCTTAGCTAGAACTCAAATACAGAGGCTGCTGAATGGGTATCCAGTCTGACCCGTTCTGTTCATGTTGCTATTCATGTTGCCACCAACAGATCTTCCTCTAAATAATAGTATAGTATCTTGTAGAGTCATAGGAAACCATATGAAATTCATCTGCTATAGGAACACGTGACATCCAATCTTTGCATAGATACTTGGACCACCTTTACCAACCAACCATCCCCTTGCCTCATTTACTTGACTGATAATCCCTGATCTATGTCTACGTCATGTTTTACAGTGTCAACATGAGTTTTGATAATATTCAATTTTTTATATACTAAACATCTGTACTATACAACTTATTTTTATGGATCAATTTCTAAATAAAGCATTAACGTTCCCGAGCAACATGTTTGTATCCATCTATACACTCATAATTTTGTAAGTGCCCCATGGTCAGATGAGTTCAGGAAATTTTGTTCTAAAGTCAAGCCCTACTGAAAAGGTTTGGATGGCTTCTCATTGTCTTTTGAATTGAGACGATCTTACCAAGACACTCCACAAATTAGCTCCCACACTTTCTGCTTTTTCTCCAAACTGAGTCACTCCCCTCTTGCCCCACACAGCACGCTTACCCACGGCGCCCATGCTCTTTGTGCTTCCTCCTGACCTGACACCTCTTTCCTCCCATCTCCAACAGCTGCCTACTAACTCATGCTTATCTCCTAAGGCCCATCTCAAATTCCATAACTTTTCATTTCTCATAACATTTAAAAGTGATATCTCCACTGTCCTATTCTTTGAACCCCTTACCATGTGTGTATTCACTTAAAGCCCTTTATAGGAACAGCTCTCTAGTACAATTTTCACTGAAAATGTGCCATTCTCTACCCTAGCCTAAAGTCTTCCTATTAGATTTTGTAAGTTCACCTGAGAGCAGGAACTTGACTTTCTCATTTTTGTATCCTGTACTACCGTAGCAGAGTGCCTGGCACATAATACTCAAACATTAAATGTTTGTTGAATTAAATTCTTTTCTTTTTCAAAGATTTTATTTATTTATTTTTAGACAGAGGGGAAGGGGAGGGAGAAAGAGAGGAAAAGAAACATCAGTGTGTGGTTGCCTCTCACATACCCCTTACTGGGGACCTGGCCTGCAACCCAGGCATTTGCCCTGACTGGAAATTGAACCGGCTACCCTTTGGTTCACAGGCTGGTGCTCAATCCACTGAGCTACACCAGCCAGGGCGTTTGTGGAATTAAATTCTTAAAATTCATTTTTAAATTTACTAAAGTCAAATTCACTTTTTAAGAAGTACAGGGCTGTGAGTTTTGACAAACTCACAAACTTTTACATAGAGTTATGTAACCATCACCATAATTGGAATGTAGAACAATTCTACCACCCTCCCAAAATTCCCTCAAGCTACCCATTTGTCCTCAGAACATCTCCTCACTTTGTGCCCCTGACAGTTACTGGTCTATTTTCCATCGCTATAGTGTTGCCTTTTCCTAAATGTCATAAATGAAATCATATAAAGTGTAGCCTTTGATTCCCGCTTCTTCCTCTCAGTGTACTATATTGGAGAGTCATCCACTTTGTTGCATGTATCAGTATATGTTCTTTTGTATTGTTAGTAGTAGTCTATGGATTGGATTACCACAGTTTGTTTATTCACCCACTGTAGGTCATTAAGTCTTCATTTCCCTAGGATTAACACTTTAGTAGTAAGATTGCTGGGCTATATGTTTACTGTTAGACAAAATTTATAAGAACTACAAAACTATTTTCCAAAATGACTTTTACCATTTTCCAATCCAACAAACAATATTTGAGAATTCTACATGCTCTGCATCCTCATCAATACTTTGCATTGACATTTTTGAAAAGCTTTTTGGCTGTTAAATGTTCATACTTGAACATTTGTATTCATGTGGTTATAATTTTCATTTTCTTAGTGACAGATGATGTGCATCTCTTCCCAGGCTAATTTGTCATCTGCATCTTTGGTGAAAGGCAAACCTTTTGTCCACTTTTTAACCATTGTTTATTATTGTCATCATATATGTGATATATGATTTGTAGATGTTTCCTCCAAGTCTGTAGCTTATCTTTTCATTCTCTGTATAGTCTTTTATAAAACAAAAGTTTCTAAAATTTTGATGAAGTCTAATTTATCGTTTTTTTAATGGCTCATACTTTTGATGCTATATCTAATCCAAGGTCATGAAAATTTTTTCCCCAGTGTCTTTTTCTGGAAGTTATATAGTTTTATACTAATAATCTTACATGTAGGCCTATGATGCATTATGATACATTTTAAAATAGTTTTTGTATTAGGTATGAGGTACACTGGAGTGAATTGAATGACTTTGGAAGACAATTTGCCTTTACTTTATTGCTCTCTGCTTCCAGTTCAACCATTGCAAGCCTAAGGATGCTCAAATTTCATACATCAAGGTTATAATTATAATGAGAATCTTTGAGGCTGGGCAAATTTGAACTGCAGAAAGGCTTAATTTTTATCAGATAAGCTGACTGCAAAGAGTTTTAGTAAAGAATAAACAGCACAGATACTGAAATGTCTCATCCTTGTTTTGAGAAGTATTGGTTGGCAAAATCAACATGCAGTATGTGTGTTTATTTGTATGTATGAATCCATTCATTTACACATATACACATGCATGCACGCGCAGACACACACACACCTATAGACTCTTAAATATTTCTGAGTTGTTGCCTCTCCCTAGAGCTTTAAGCCATAATTTTACTTATTCAGAAATTCCAACTACCCTTCTCCCGGAGTCAGGAGATTTTGGTTAGTGGCTTTACAGTTTGTCACAACTGTCACATTATTCAGTTTATAGAATGTCCTTGACTTGGGTAGACCAAAGATAGATTTTCCATTACATCACTTAGAAATGGATAGGTCTTTCAATAAACATACTTAGACATTTTACCCCAACTCTCACTTTTTTATATTTCATTTCCATTTTTTAAGGGCACTTTTGCTGCCAACCAACATATCCCTTTTGACGCTGCTGGCGATGTCAAGAAGCCTGAGCACATTTGCTCTGCCCTAAGTCAGCAAGAATGGCAGTCTGGCTTCTCTGCCAAGCCCACTGCATTTGAGGCCCAAGGCATCCCTATCACCCCATCACTATGAGACCTTCACACAGAGTTGGGAGCATCCTTAATTTCTTGGATTTAGTATTGGCGACTTTCTCACTGTTGTCAATTATTTAGTGTTTATGGGTTCACTTAATGTAGCACTGTCATGGTTTAGTCTGAAATATTATCTTTTAATTAAAAAAAGCAATTATTTAGGTCGGCCTTTACAGACACACACACACAGAATACTTGCTCTGGAAGACTGAATTGTTCATTCAAACTCTTCATTCACTGTCCCCCCACCCCACCCACAGGACAATGGGACAGTAGGAGGAGTTTACTTCCTCCCAAAGTCCACTTTATTGACCAAGTGCCTGGCCAATGGAATGTAGTGAAAATGACGTGAACATAGGCTTTACGTATGTTTACATGGTTTGACTTGTCTTATTGTATACCATAAGCACCATAAAAAAGCATGGCTCAACTAGCTTCCATGCGTTCAGTTTGGGCCCAGAATAAAGCACATACAGCTGACTCAAACCTAATCTGGAACCTGAACCTAAACTGGTCAGCCTGCAGCCTGAAGGAGAGCCAATCCACAGACCAATGAGTAAGAAATGAAAAAAATGCTGATTGTTCACAAGCCACTGAGTTTTTGTTGCATAGAATTATTACAGTCATAGCTGACTAATATAGTTACCTATCTCCAGTCATGTTTCCCATGGACAATAAAGTCCATGTGAAACCCAGCACAAATTGTTATTTGCTAGGAAGAACAAGCACATATTTGCAGCCATGAATCAGGCAGCTTATGATCATCTCATGGATTTTTCTCCAGCCTAGCCTGTTCTTCAAGAATCTGCTTTGAGCAGTTTTTCTGTGTATTGATTTAGTAGAATCAGTCTGTATAAAATAATAGAATGTGAAGCCTGTCATTTCTTAATTATCCTCACAAGTGCTAGATCCCAACAAGGGAAGCCTCTATTATGATTTTATGATTTATAAATGAGTAATGGCGCAGGTTCTAAGATGTAGTAGCCAAATTTCTAGACAGTAGAAAGAGCCATTAAAATTTAGCATTTTCCCAATAATATTACCAGATCCTGATCATTAGCTGTTGTTAAAGTGTCCAGCGCAGTGCTCAATGAGTACCAGCATGGAAAGACAAGTTGTTCTTGTTTTACCTTTATCCCTAAAGGAACATAATTTCTGGCATTCCTTGCTCCATGAATATGGGTGTATTTTGCAGTTACATTATAGAGGTTGGCCAATCTTCACAATATATTTCCTGTACTTTGGATTAGCTAGATAGTTTTAATTGAAACCTTTTATTACGGTGTGGTTTTTAAAAGTTTAAAGACATAGATTGATATTCCTTTTACCGAGCATGTCTCAGAATAAGATGACATCATCTTGTCAACAGAAAGTTTCTAGGCCACCTTAAGCCCCAGACTTGTATCTTTAAAATACAGCCAAATACTCTACTTTGAAAGCATTATATAGAGTCCTGAATTTAAAAAAAAAATCACCAGTACATGTAAGTAACCTTATAAAACATGTGCTGGCTCAGCTCATCTTCTCAAAACTCACCTCCCTTTATCTGCCGTGACTTTTTCTACTTCTCATCACACCATTCCATTATCCCTGAATCAGATTGTTTCTCTTCCAATTAGTCAAACACAGGCAGATTTGACAAGGCTTAATTGCATAAAAGATGTTTAGCCTGCAAAAACAAACATGAAAGGGGGACATTACAGTTGTCTTTTAATATTTGGTGGCGTGCCATGAAGAAGAGGGAGCATGCCTGTTCTGTGTTGCCAGGGAAAGAATGGAGCCAGACCAATAAGAACAAGCCATAGGGAGGAATTTGGGCTCAGTTTCAAAGCTTTCAAACAATTGGGAATGTCCAGTAACAGAGCAGAAAGCAGTGAGCACTGTGTCAGTGGATATGTTTGAACTTCTTAGGCATAATAGAGGTATAATTCCTATATCTCTGAGTACCTTCAAACTGCTTGTTTCTGTATAGTTAAATCAGTATAAGTTTACAGTGTGGGACAACATTGACCACACTGAATTGTCCTGGCTTCTGTAGAATCTAAATAAAAAAATAATATGTAAGATAACAAGCATATTATTTCCTTGCATTCTGCTGGTTAGTTTTTCTTTTTTTTCCCATAGCCTGATCTCTGCTGTCAAGAAATATAAATATATGTTTATTGTTATGGATGAGATAATGTTAATTTACTACCTCCCTTGGCATTCCTGAAAGGAACTTATTACTCCCTGTTCTATTTTCTGATCACAACCAATTTTGGTTAAATTTCTTTTAATCTAGTTATTAATATTAGGAGTATACTAGATAAATATGCTCTATGTAGGTTTATTAAATCAGAAATACATTAAAAAGATACCAAAATGATATATAGTAAAACTTCTATCTTATTCTCTTCTTAAAAAAAAACATAAAGGTCAGATATTTTTTAAAAATATTTACAATTTAGCTTGACCATCCAGATGACTTATTTTGAGATTTAAGATTCTTTTCCTCTACTTACAGACAGCCTTTAGAAAGTCTTTCGCTGTGATAAATTAGTGGTGAATTATCTCAGTGGTTGAAAGAAAATGTCCTTCCTGAATATGTTTTTTCCAGTGAGAAATTCTAGGTTAGCAGTTACCATTTATAGGTTTTTTTTCCCAGCACACCAAAGACATCAATTCACTGTTTTCTAGATTCCATTGTGCTGCTGAGAAATCAGCTGTCAGTCTAATTGTGATTCATTTAAAGGTAATCTTCTTTTCTGTGACTACTTCTAAGATATTCTCTTTCTTAGGTGTTCTTTAGCTTTCCTCAAATGCATCCAGATGTCAATTTCATTTTTTTGGTCTTCTTTTTGACTTTTTACGATTCTTAAATTGTAGCATGAAGCTTAGATTGATGGTGTTCATTAGTTCTGGAAAAATTTCACACCTCAGTCTTCTTATTTCTTCTCATTTTTTTCTGTCACTTTTTTTAATCCAATTAAAAATTCTACAATTCTTCATTACATACACTCTATGCCTCATATCTTTATTCTGCATTTTCTATGGTTTTTGCTTGTTTGCTGTTTGTTTCTCAATGCTTTATTTTTAATATTTTTAACCAATCTTCTAATTCTCTAAGTCTCTCTTCAGATGCTATTAAACTTATCCATTGAGGTCTTAATTTGGTTATTATATATTTTAATTCTAGAATCTTTGTTTGATTTTTTCAAATATGCCAAGTCATTTTTTTCTGGTTTACTGGTTCTATGCTGCAATATTCAGCTTGTCTTTTTAGGTCATTGAAAACATTAAACAGAATTACCTTGTAGTCTGTCTGTAATAATTTTAATATCTAGAGTCTTATATCCTATTCTTTTCCTTTATATATTATACACATAATGTTAACAGAGTCTCATTACTTATAATTTTAGTATTTGTATAATATTCTGTAGGCATGCTAGTTTATTCACCTATAAGATGGAAATATTTCCATCTTTTGGGGTAGTTGTCTGGCTCACAATGATTAATCTTTTCAAGATTGGACTCTAAATGTTTATTTCTGTTCTGTATTTTTGCACTGATTATAACTTTAAAAATCATGTTTGTGTGTAGACGTGGTCTTAAAGAAAACATGAAAAATGAATTAATTAAAATGTAGGGTATTGGAATTGTGCGTGTTTAAATGTTCTGTTATTTATATTGAAATATGTTTGTGCAATAAACATAAATCATAAAAAATGAAGTTTCTTAGACCTAAAATGGTAATGGTTAATATTTTAATAAGCACTTACTGTGTGCCAGGCCCTGTTCTAAGCCCTTAATATGCATTTGCTTATTGAGTCATTCCAGCAACCCCCTTTGGTAAGTATGGTTATTATCCCTATTTTATATAGATGAGAAAGTTGAGGCACAAAAGGGTTAAATAACTGGATTCCATGGTCACATAATTAGTAAGGGGTAAGGCCAGGATTCTAACACAAGCAGTATGGCTCCAGAATCTACTTTCTTAACTATTGCTTTATGGGAGGAAACAGGAAGCAAGAAAAATATATACAATAAAAGTATCAAGAAGTATAACTACACTAGTTTTATCACATCTTCTTTGACATCTTCAGTGCCATTTACTTAATCTCAGGGAACTAGGAAAAGAAAGATGAAAAGTGAAAAGGAAGGTGTTCTATATACTATGTATGTGTAACAAATTATCCTAAGACTTAGTGGTATAAAGCAATCGTTTATTTTGCTCATGGATTCTGTGGGTCAGGAATTCAGAAAGGGTAGTGTGAGCAAAGCTTGTCTTGCTTTACAATTTCTGGAGCCTCAGCTGGAAGACTTGAAGCTGGGGATAGGAATCATGCAATTATCTGAAGGCTCCTTCACTCTTCTTTACTTATATGTCTCATTGATGATGATCATTAGCTCAGAGTCTCAGCAGCTCTCCATAGGCTAGTAAGAACTTTCTCACAGTCTATGAGACTATCTTCCTCTGGAGGTAATATTTTCAGAGATAAACAATTACTCGCTATCTATATTACATTATATTATATATAAAATAAATATATAATATGTATTTATTATATATTTAAATATTTATATATAATAAATATATAATTATATATAATATTATATATAGAGAGAGAGAAGATATATATATATATAGGGAGAGATCTGTATATATATCGAGAGAGAGAGAGAGAGAGAGAGAGAGAGAGAGAGAGAAGCTGAAACTCTTACGACCCACCTGGAAAGTCACACATCACTTTTTCTACCATACTCTGTTGATTGAAGCAGTTACAAGCCCCAACTCCAGCTCAATGGCCAAGGGGCTTGCCTCATTTCTTGGTTGTCTGGAACACACTCACCTTTGCAAGGAATTGCACAACTATCAATGGCTTCTAAAAATAATGCTTACTATGCCTCTTGGAAAATCAGGATAAAATTTACTTCAAATAAAATGACCAATGCAAGCTTAAAAAAAAGGAACTAGCTTTTTTGAAGCAAAACAGAAGCCCTTTTGGCCTGAGCAACTTCCTCAAATTTACTTCCAGTCAAGGGCTCATTACAGAGACAAATAACCCAACAGATCCTTGTAGAATTTTCCCTAACCTATTAGGGCAATGGATTGCATCTTAGTTGCTTTTGCATTTCCTGCCCACCTCAGAATTCATATGCTGAAAAATATAGACCCTATAGAAACAGATTGTAAACTTCTTGAAATTAGCTTCTGAGCCTTAAATTCCCTTGCAATCCTAAGGGTGTTTAGCACATTGTTATGCATATGGTAGACACTCAGATATTAATTAGCTATAATTTAGCTTCCAGTCATACGACATAAGATAAATATTTGGAAATATAAGCTTAATTAAATTACCTCTAAACAATGTGTCTAACATTCAGAAGCAGAGTTTCTAAGATCTTCAGCTATAGGAAAAATAATAAGAAACACAGGGAAATTCCCACCTATCACCACACAAATGGTGAAATACTCTCTAGGAAAGCTGACCTTCATCAGCCTACTCCTAATTTGTTAAAAATGTATTTCAACTGAACTAGGAGCCCTCATAGTGAACATTGATCTCAGCCATTCTTACAGCTTCAGCTACCTCCTGAAAGTGGATGATTCTCAAATCACTTTCCAACTTCTATCTCTTTCATGACCTCTAGACTACCCTTTCCCACTCTTTACTGGAAATCTCCACTTGAGTGTTTGAACAGCCAACTCAATATTAACCTGTTTAAAGATAAACTCCAAATCTGCTCTTCCTCATACTCCAAATATTATTTTATAACATTTCCTCCCTACTGGACTGTTGCTAGAAACGTTGGCATCATTCTTGACATTTCCTTCAGCCTTATTTTCCAGAGATACAATCAGTTGTCGTATTCCATCTCATTTGCCTTCTTAGTTCTTTTAATTTCTTAACCTTTTTAAAATTTAATTTACATTTTTGTAAAATTCACTCACTTTAAATATGTTCTTCAATATGTCTTAACAAATGTATATAGTTGCGCAACTGACATCACAATCTAGTTTTAAAACCTTTCCATCACACCAGAAAGTTCCCTTGTGCCACTTTGCACTCCCACCCTGACCCCAAGCAACCACTTATCTGGTTCTACAGTTTTGCCTTTTCTAGAAATTTCATATAAATAGAATCATACAATATGAAGTTTTCTGGGCCTGGCTCTTTTTTTTTCCTTATCGTGATGTTTTCGAGATTTATCCATGCTGCTGCTTGTATCTATAGACTGTGCCTTCGTATAGTTCCTAGCATTCCATTGTACAGGTATACCACATTTTGCTTATTTATGGACATTTGTGTTGTTAATGACTATTATGAGTAATACTGCTATGAACTTTCTCATGTAGGTCTCTGTATGGGTATAAGTCTTTGTTTCTTTTGGGTAGTTACCCAGGACTGGAATTGCTGGTTTATATAATAAATGTATGTTTAACTTTTAAAGAAACTGCCAAAGTGTTTTTGCAAATTAGAGTTTCTATTTTGTATTCACACCAGCAGTATATTTAAGTTCTGGGATTTTTTTTCCCATCCTCACCAATACTTGATATTGTCTATCTTTTAATAGTAGCCATTTTCTTAGAATAGAGTAGGAGGGCATTTTCTTATCACTTAATTCACATGTCCATAATGACTAATAATGTTAAGCATCTTTTCATGATAGTGCCCATCTATTTATCTTCTTAGGTGAGGTATCTATTAATATCTTTTTCTCTTTTTCATTGAGTTGTTTGTCTCTTATTACAGAGTTGTAGAAGTTTTTTCAATTTTTTCAGATACAAATCCTTTATAAGGTATATGTTTTGCCAATATTTTCACCCAGTCTGTGACTTGCCTTTTTGTTTTCTTAATAGTGTCTTTTGAAGAGCCAGCATTTCAGCTTCTTAGCTCTTTTGCTTCTGGCTCATGCCTCCCTTCCCAACCACTTCCTTAATTCAGTTCTTTTCCATTCTTGGCTGAATTTTTTTTCAGTAGCCTATCGACTAGCCCCTATATCTCTACATCTCATGTTCTAAAATGCTTTTTGCTTTCAGGATTAAACACAAATTTCTTAGCCATGCACATGGAACAGCTATGAAAGGATGCCTCTCAAATCTCCTCCTAAAGAACCTACTGCATAGAGCATCGCTGACCGAGAGCCACCAGCTACCACAGCTGTGGATACACTCACCAACACTCACACTAAGGCCACTTTTACTCTGAACTGCCCCTAGACAATGACTGAGCATGGTGGTGGGACCAGGGCTGAGCCATCCTCCACGGTGCAAGGCTCTTCTAAACAGGCAACCTTTGTTTGGGAACTCCTAGTTGCCTTCCAAGGCTTTCTCAGGACTTAGCTGTAGCCTGAAGTTTCCAACCCTATTCCTCCTTCCCTCTTCCCTTTCACAGGTGTCAAACCTACATCACAAACTGAAGGTCTTCTAGCCTGCTCCTATTTCCTTTTCCACTCTCCTTATAGTCATTTTATTCAATAAACCTTTTGCATTATAACCCTAGTCTGGCATCTGCCTCTCAGAGGACCCACATTGACACAACAGGTAAGGGAATTCTTGATTTAACCCCTTCAATCTTGCTGACTCTTCATTTATCAGTGAGCTGTGTCTTGCATTTTCAAATATCATAACTATGGGGGAAACAAGGGATTCCCTTGCCTCATCCAAGGTGATCCCCTTTTGCTCAAGTTTCTGAGGTAGCATTAGGAAAATTACTCTGCAGTATTACAAAGGCCATAAAAATGTGCCAAAAAAGGCCTGTATGAATAGAAAGAACAAAAACTCTAAGGGAAATTCAGCTCTTACCTCCATCTACAATCTACATCCCCTCC
Organism: Pteronotus mesoamericanus; assembly: GCF_021234165.1. NCBI lineage: Eukaryota > Metazoa > Chordata > Mammalia > Chiroptera > Mormoopidae > Pteronotus > Pteronotus mesoamericanus. Next base: position 9,686,967 of record NW_026555085.1, read on the forward strand.
CCCTACCTCCTTCTGAGCTACAAGTGTTGGAGAAAAAAAAGAACAAAAAAATGATTTTTCCCCCATGGGGAATTATTCTCCCTGGGCCCGTAAATAGCTTCACTCTTCCTTTGCCAAAATGTTTCTGACAGTGCTCAAATGTGCTACTACAAGGATTTCTTCAAGAGTGAGAGACAGTACAGGGAAGTGAAGGGTTTATCATTGTAAGAATATTGTGGAGCCCTGATGGGTTGGCTCAGTTTGTTGGAGCATCATCCTGTACCGAAAAAAAAGAAAAAAAAAATCCTGTGTTCAAACCCCAGTCAGGGCACATGCAGGAGGAAGCCAATCGATGTTTTACTCTCATGTGGATGTTTCTCTCTTTCTCTTTCAAAAATCAATAACTGTGTCCTTGGATGAGGATTAAAAAAAAATAGAAGCCAAGCCTGTTTCCATGCATAGACTAGACTGCAGCTTAAAAAACAATAATAATATTGTGGGGCTCTTAAAAAAATTACAGGGATCTGGGTCCCAACACAAACTTTCTAGACTAGACTCTGTGGAAAAAGGCACTAGAAGTATATATAACAGTGCTGCAAGCACTTCTTAGGGTGTGTGAGAAATACCGATAAAGGGGTTAAGAACAGAGGTACTAAAGCCAGCCTCATTCAGTTTGATTTTCAATTCTGACATTTGTTGGCCGAGTAATGTTAAACAAGTTCCTTAACATCTCTGTGCCTTAGAGTTTTCACCTATAGAATGAGATAATTAATAGTACTTACCCCATAGGTTGCTATGAACACCCAAAGCATTCATGGTTTTAGAGTGTGCAGAACAGTAACTATCACATAGCCAATTGCTCATTATATTTTAACTTTCTTTTATTGTTGTTATTGTTATCATCATCTTCATCACCACCCTGAGTATTAGTGAGAGAATTCAACAAAGATTATGAGCACTGCTAGGTAGTATGCCATGTCCAGATGGATAGAGTATGTTTGTCAGAGGTAGTGTTAGGACGCAGAAGTGGGCAAGACCAACCGTCTGCTCATAGCTAGATGAGTTTTTTCCTACCCATTGCATTCTCCTGTTTAATCTCCTTTACCCACGGCACAGATCTGGCAGCTCTCCACCAGCAGCAGGAGTTGGATCTGTGGTTGGTGTAGAGACAAGATAAACAACCTTTGATCTTGGCTTCAGAAAGGCTCTGATGTATACAGGAATGAGTCTCTGAGTCATCAGATTAGGGTTCAAATCCCAGGGTATCTCATTAGAGGACTGAATGAAATTGATCAAATTATTTAAGCTCTTTGAGCTTCTGTTTCCTTCCTTTCTGAATGTTTGCTAGCTCTTTATTGTGAGGCTTCACTGAGATGATGAATGTATACATGATGGCATGTGGTAGGGGCTGAAGAAATGTGTGTTCCACCTTATTTTAGCAGTACTGTTTTAGCTCACTACGCTAGCCCACCCACAGAGCCTGGATAAGCCCTACTGTATCCTTGTGAAGGTGGGGCTGCAAGACCTAAAAGGCTCCCCAAACTGACACCCTGTAACTCAACTAGTCCATCTTCACTTTGGGTGTTTTGGTGGTGCCTGGGACTTTTCACCCCTTGCTCTTGTACTGCTTTGCCACTTACCCCTACAGTCTGGGAGTAGTATTGCAGCTTCAGAGGTGGAAAATGTTGATAGAAACACATCTTAGGTCAATGATCTCAGGTCTTTCCCTAAACTTTGGCTTGAGTTTCATCAACATGGTTTTGAATTTTTGCCCTCTGCCTTCATGTTGAGCACATACGGACTTTTTAAACATGTCATCAAAGTTTTTTCAAAGTTTCCAAAGTGAGCCTTGAAACAGGGCGGTAAGTAACAGCACCAAAGCAGCGGCCATTAGTAAAATAATCTTTTTAAACAGACTAATATGTTTAGGACTTTGATGTGTCCAAATTTCAAAAGAATGTATAAACTAGTTGGTATAAGTTTTATTTTATTTTTTTAATTAGAACATTTCTTAAAGTAGTTGCCAAAATGGTGCCTAATTTAGAATGGTTCTTTCCATTCTGGTTTGCAAAGGATTTGCTTTGGGGTAAGGTTATGTAACAGAGATTGCAAATCAAAATTTACTTCTTACATATTTCTAAGCTTAATGAGGAAGTTAGTCCCCCCCGCCCCCGCCAAATAGATTGGACAGTACTTGAAAGCTCTGTGAGGTGAAGGGCAGGATTATGCAAAGATAGTAACGGGAAGTTCATAACCTTTTTACTATTTTTCAAGTGTGATGGTAAACTCCTGCAAGTTAATAAATCCTAAAAATAGAGACGTAACAAGAACTTTTTGGCACTGAGAATGAAAATGCTAAGATATTCTAAAAATTTGCTAGATAAGCAACTCATGTACAAAGGTGAAACAAATCATACAAATTGTATGATTGATTTATTTCCACATGAGTCTTTCCTTCAGGGAAAAATGATTTCTAGAAGAATAGAATGGAATTCTGGATGTGTTTGCCAAGACATCCCTTGAAGAAAAATTGCATCTTTTAGATAAAACTAGGATGGAGTAACACCCACAACAGTGGAATGCCAGTTCCTGGGAAGCTTAGCCGCAGCTGATCCTTGTGTCCTTTGTACAGAAAGAAGAGGCTACACATGGGTTGATAGGAAGAGCTTTCCTTTTTAGCAAAATGTAGCCAGTAAGCAGAATTCTACTAAAAATAGTGTTTAAGAAGTGCCTGTGGTTGAAGGTTAGTGTCACAGCAAAGCCACTTGTCCTTCCTTGGTGTGAGTTGGCAGGCTGTTTAAGAGAGTCCTGCCTAAATTAATACGCTTAAAACACAGCCCCAAATGCAGCCCAGGAAAGAGATTTTTAGCCATAACCTTTGACCTGTGTTTTATTCATTTATTGCTACAGAACAAATTATCCCAAAACTTAGTAGCTTAAGACAACAACAATTTTTATTATTTTTCACAATTTTGGACTTATTTGAGGAGTTTTCTTTCCATGTGATATTAGCTGCGCACACTCAGTAGCATTCAATTTATGGCTGGGCTGGTAGTTCTAGAAAGGCTGTGCCACAGGTCTGCTGACTTGATGCTGCCTCTTCTTGCTTCTCCATGAGGTTAACTTGGGCTTCCTAACAGCATGGTTGTCCCAGGGTGGTCCAGCTTCTTACGTAGCAGTTGGTTTCACTAGGTCTGAGAAGTTACTACTTAATCGCTTCTGTCACGTTTTATTGATTAAAGCAACACATAAGGCCCAGCTGAGATTCAAAGGGAAGAGAAACAGAGCCCTCATCTTGATAGGGTAACATGCATGTATGATGAGGAAAAAACTGGTGGTGGCCCTCTTTGGGGAGTCTCTACCACAGTCTGAGAAGGTGGGGCTGCCAGGGGATGGCTCTGGGGAAGAGTAACTCAGGTGAGGCAGGGCACAGCCCCGTCTGGACACAGAGCCAGTGTGGGAAGCTTGTTAAAGCTTAAGCACTTTGGCACCAAATTTCAGGTAGAAGCTCAGAGATAGTACAATAAGATGTTGATCCTGAGGAATCTCAGGGGATAGGAAAAAAGGGAGCTGGGAAATTATACTAACATGAATCAGACTTCCCATGGATATATTTTAAAAGGTAAATGCCTGTAGAAAAAGAAGGCCTTTTTACATCGTTTTTGTATCACCAATGACTGTAAGCTTGTGGCTTTAGATAAAGAGCAGGGAGACAAATAGTCCAGAAATGACTGGACCAGAAACCACAGTCAGCCACCTGGCACTGTGCTGGCTGCAGGAGGCTTCCCCGTCAATGCTTTGGAACCTTCATTTGAGGTAGCCAGTGCTTTTCATCAGGAAGAGAGACGTGGCCTCTTAGGGAGTTCTTGTAAACGTGGTCATGCTAAAGGCTTTTGGTGGTGCTGGGAGTGCTCCTGGTACTTAGTGTGCAGGGGCAAGAGATACTAAACATTCCAGGGCCCCACACACTTGGGGATAATTATTCCATTCCACATGTCAGCAGCACCCCAGTTGAGAAACACTAGAATTGGGTGGTATAGGATATTTGGGTGGAAAATATGGAATTTGAAAGCTGTGAGGCCTGTGAGATCCCAAGATAGGCTCTTGTCTCATAGTAAGATCAGAGTCAAGCATGCTGCTAAATTGTAAGAAGTATGGTGCTTATAGAAAATATACTTTTTAGATCACATACTAAAAAAGGCTATTATTGGGAACATGCATGTTCTCTCCTACCATAGCCTTTCTGAAATGTCAAGTGGAGGATCGAGAAAGGGTATAATTTTTTAGTAGAAGTAATATTGTACCATACCATTTGAAAACTTCCTTCTAGGGACTGGCTTATATCCATCTGTGGAAATCATAGCATGAATAGATGTTTCTGCTATGTATGGAATCATATTTTATTCTTCTTGAATCCAACTGACTTTTCCCCACACACCAATCATTCAGTTTTACATTGTCTGTCAAATCCAGTCTTTAATGGTAGTTGAACTTGATATATCCTCCAGCATGAAATTTACCTGGCGAGGTGGAAACATACTGTGCAGTGCTATTTAAGAAGAGCGCTTGAGTTTAGGAGGAAGTCCTGTTTCTCTGGTTAGGAAATTGCCACACACAACTTTAACATTTTTCTTTTTCTTTTTCTCTTCCTCCTTTGTTTCTTTCTAAGCTTTTACTCTTTTATGTGGTGGTGACTGAAAAAGACCTTTTTCTTGGTGGGGGGAAGGTGAGCATTCCCTGTGCAGCTTGGCATTATCCGTCCTGAGGCCTGGAAATGTCCTAGAAGTTTGCTGCTGTGTGGTCAGCAGATAGGAATCAAACGTGGTAGCAGCCAAAGGGAGAGTTTGTCTCACCCACTCCTAAGTTCGGAAACTTTCAGGTTTTAAAAGCTTTTTAACTACATCAAATTTGTCAGTAAATAATACAAATTCAGCACAAACAGAAGTAGTTTAATTGGGTACATTGACATCTGCTTTTGCAAACATGAACTTTTGGAAGTTACACACAGATATTTGAGTTGAGTCCACGTTGACCACGAAGACGGTCACCAAGAAGGGGAAGCTCTAACAGATGTAGTGTAGATTTTTATTATCCACACATAGTGAATTACCTGTGACAAATTTGAAATCCCGATTAGTTCTTCTTCTACCTAGCACTTATGTGGACTCTTGCCCTTTGTGGTTAGTTCATGTGTATCCTGGGAATGCAAACTCATTTGAGTGCATTCTCTTTGATGGCTTGGAAGGCATTTGAGACCATGCAGAGCCCCAGGGTCATGATTATGAACAACAATTATTGTACTGGAGATTTACAGATGTGCTGGTTACTAGAGGGTTGTGGTTAATAGAATGTTGAACAACAAAGAGTTTATTGTATAACTGAGGAGGAAAAAGCTCCCCAACAGCTAAATACATAATCTCAGAAAGTCAGGGGATCTGGAAGAAAATACACAAAGTTGAGTTTTTCCTTTATAAAAAAAAATTTTTTTTGTTTCCCCAAATTAAATGGTCAGAGTTTTAAAAAGTCACCCTGTGGGAAATATGTTGCTTCAAAGGAGAAGGAGATCAAATGTAGATGCAATAAGCCAGCATCCCTCATATATAAACTCTTTTCCACAGCCTGGTTAAGCATTTGGTGAAAATGGCAAAATCTGATTAACTCAGGTCACTAGGGAACCATTTAGAGGTTTTTTTACTTCATTCCACTGATTTGGGTCCAGTGAACCTCCTACTGTACGTGAAACATCAGACCTGATCGTTCTGTGGCAAATTGAAGCACAGTTCAGGAACTACATGACACTTTACACTGAATGCATTAGCTTGACACCACCTTTAAATTCTTTCAATTGCCTTGAATTCTGCAACCAGATATTTAAATTTGGTTACGCTAAAAAGGTCACCAAACCATGAGAAAACTCCATGGTGGCAATGCTGATTATATCCAAGTGGATGGATATTTTTGTGACCCATTTCCCAAGACCAGTGGAGTGAGATGTGTAATAGACCAAACCTTGTTGACTTTATGTCATGTATTAGGTACACAGGCTACAGAGTGCCAGAAAGCTGGTAGTAGAATATATTTCTGTCTAGTGACTGCTAGATATCTTTGTGGATATCTTTGATTTGCCCCACCTCCCTCCACGATCCATTCCCTAACCCCTTCCATCCTTCTTTGTGCTCAAGGAGACTGACTTTGGATTTGCCCAATGTGGGGGCACCAGCATTGGAAGACTCAAAGAAAGGGAGGTCAAGAGATTCCCCTCCCACCCTGGTTCCTAAAGTACCTGGTAGATGCCTCCCTCTATTGAAATCTTCAGCTCACGCTTCCTCTGCAGTCTGGTAACCACTCTTTCCCTCCATCCTTTCAGGTCTAGTAATTGTAAGAGCTCCCTGCTGCAGCCAGCCCCAGGACGGAGCACAAGCTTTTGTAGACTCTCTCCCACCTGTACCTTGGGAAGCAGACCCTTCAGTAAGCTGGCCTTCCATAACCCAGTTTGAGTCTCCTGGTGGAACCCTGAGGAACACACAGACTTAGTCCACTCCTTGTTATATGTAACACCCCATTTCTCAGGCTATAATCATAACAGACACAGAGAGTATTTCTCTGGTCCCCTTCACCCCAAGCTCCCTGAAGAAATTTCAGTTCCCTGGTGTCCAACCAAGTTCCCTTGATTTGACTCTTTGCATGCACTACCTCCCTCCCCTCCTGTGCAGCAAAAGGCAGCAGTGCCAGCTTTGGCCCTGATGGTTTTTTGAGTTCAGATGCAGCAGAATCTGTTTGAGCAAGGTCCCTGATGTGGACTCTCAAAGCACCTCTGTAGTTAATACAAGGCTTCCAAACTACAGCTCCCGCCAGCAATCCCAGCTGCTACTGTCATGCTCTGCTCCTCACTCTCACTGGTCCATGGAGATGATGCTTTTTATCTTTGCTGGTTCTTTATCAGACTCCTCTGGGCCAAAGACCTGGACTTGAGCCCAGTGGAATGGGTCAGGTTTTAGTCTGAATGACAGCTAATCACAGGCCCCCTTTGGTTTATTAGCCTCTTGTCCTGAAGTCAACTTCCCCACCTCTATTTATCTTTCCCTTGGGATGTGTTCTTTCTCAGGAGTCAAGTTTCTCCTGCAAACAGTGTCCTGTTGGGCTGCCCTGTTATTTACTCTTGTAGGTCTGCCTAGACATGTCTGGGTCCTAAGGGGAATACAGCTTAGATTCACTCGATAACCCTCATATGCTGGCTAGTCTTCTTATGCTCCTGGAGATGAACCCCTGCCCTTATCTGCTCCGGTCTGTACCCTGAATGGCTGAACTCTATGGACTCCATCACCTGGGCTCATTTGCCCTCAAAAAGTCACTTGGACTCAGGCAAGGGAAGGCAGTGATAGGTTGTCAGGAGAGGGAACAGAGAGAGTCCCAGTGTTTACTCCTCACCCCTTCTCTGCCAGTGCAGGTTGGCAGTAGCTGCTTTCTCTACCTATGGCTACAGCTCCTACAGGTCACCCTCTACTAGGGCAACAGCTTTTGCTGCATTCTGACAAGAGTGCCCTCCCTTAGCCCTTTCAGTCCTTGCTGTGGTATGGTGGGTGGAATGGTCCCCCAAAGATGACCACGCCTGAATCCCTAGGACCTGTGAATAGGTTACAACACTTGATTACAGTTATGGCCCTCTTAAGATAGGAAGATAATCCTGGAATATCCAGGTGGGCCCAATCTAACCACACAAAAGCAGAGAACATTCTCTGGCTGGAGTAAGATAGGTGCTGGAGTAGAATAAGTCAGAGAGACTCCAAGTATGAGAAAGGTTTGTTGTTGGTTTTAAGATGTAAGGACAGAGAGGAGGCTCTAGAAGCTCAGGGAAGCCTTCAGCTGATAGTCAGTGAGGAAACGAATCTCAGATCTCAGTCCCACAGCCGCAAGGAACTGGGTTCTGCCAACAGCCTGCATGAGGGTGGAAGGGAGTTCACCCCTAGAGCCTTCTGAAAAGAACCTTGACCTCAGGAGCTAAGTTTCTCAGCCTTGTGACTAAGCAGAGGAACCAGCTGAATCACACTGACCTACACAACTGAGAGATGATAAATCAGTGTCATTTTAAACCATTAGATTTGTGGTGTTTGTTACAGGAGCAGTGGAAAAAATGCAAGTGGTGTGACTTTTCTTTGCTGCTCATCTTTGGGTGCTGCGCCATTCCTTGTTGCCTCCTGAACTCTGCCCACACCACATCAGTTGTCTCTTCATTTACCCCTTGAACAGCTGCATTTCCTGCTGGAACCCTGAGTGACACAGCCTGCTCTATATGAAAGCCCTAATGAAACTCCTCCAGATATTTGCTACGTGGTCATGATATGTTCTTGAAATACACACTGTAATAGGTTTCATCAGTGTATATAAGCTGCATGTCTCATATGGCCCAGCACACTTTAACTGATGGGGGAGTTTTAATACCATCTGGAGAGTTTACATGCCAGGTCTTCGATCTAAGAGAATGTTGCTGCTCTTATCTCCAGGATATCTGAGGTCCTTCTGAAATAGGATGAGAACAAAGATCAGAAAGATATGATGTTTGGTGCCTCCAAATGTTCCTAGGAACTCAGCTGCTCAGAAACCTATGGATCAAAATTGGCTGGGCAGGTCACAGCACCAAATAGAAGAGCAGGATATCCGGGTCCAGTGTGCAGTCTCACTCCTACCTCCCCATGAAGGACACGCCCAATCCTGGCAGCCGTCTCCAGCACAGAGTTCTGGGGCTGGTCTAGATAAGAGGGTATATGAATGGATCCCTGCTGCTCACAACAGGCATGACGGTAGTGGGTCTTTTTCATTTGCCAAATGCACTTACTCATGAAATACTGTCCTGAGTCTTTGGTCCCTTGAGTTCACAAAGACAACATAACATCCTTGCCCTGGTTTTGAGAGGCTCCCAATAGAAGAGAGTTTTTAAAAACCTGCTTCTACTCCAATAGAGGGAATTGAGACTATGCTCTACAGAAGTAATATGGTTAGGATTGGAGCCTTGATGAAAACCTAAAGGATTGGCTTTAACTTTAAAGTGAAATTCTCCCTCATTTATATTCCCCTGGGTCCTTTGGGTATTGTGCATCTTCACCAGGACCTGGACCATGCTTCTATTACAATAAGCCTTGGATGTTGATATCATCAAAACTCTGCAGCTTAAACCAGAGCACAAACTAGACACTTCACAGGGCCTTTGTTTTCCTCACCAGTCACAGCCAGTCCTGGCCATAATGGGTAATATGTCACTAATTATAAACAAGCAGACAATGGAGTTTGTTTTTATCCCTGAGAATCTGCACTCATTCTCAGTCTGATCTGAATGCATTTTCAACTGTAATAGAAACCAGAGCTAAGTGCTTAGGGGCTTTATTATGTGCTCAGAAAAACAAAACTAAAAGGAAAACACTCCCCAAGTTTTAAAAAGTTGAGTGCTCACTCTGTGTGGATTGCTTTACATGTAATTTCTCTAGTAGGTAAAATAATCCTGCAAGCTCACTATGACCCCTATCACCCTTAGTTCATAGATGAGAGAACTGAGACTAGGGTGGTTATTTTCATTGAGCAGGGCCACCCAGTTGACAAGTGTTGAAGGTGAGATGAAACATGTCCCTCTGGCTCCACAGCCCAGATGTCAGACATTGCACCATGCTGCCACACCGATGAATCTGCCCCCAGAATTTAGGGATCTTTCATTTTCTCCTTGGGTGTAGCATTACCGGAGCTGGAAGAAAACTCTTCCCTCATCCATTCTTTTGTCTTCCATTAAAACTACATCCAAACCATGTATGATAAATAATATTTCTAAAAACGCAAAAAACCTCCTTACTGACTTGTGGACTGTGAAGTAGCTGCTGGAATTCCCTTGCCCCTCTACCCCCATGGGGAAGGAAAACTCATCCTCTCAGGCCAGACAACTGTGCAGCCAGAGAAAAATCAGTTTTGCATGTTGGAACTCTGGCTTTAACATTTCCAGGCCTCTCCTGGCTAAAAGTCCAACTGGGAATAAATCTTCACTATTAATAAAATTCCTTTCCATACCACTACTTACATCACCCTCCACCGCGCTTATTCTCTGCCACTCTTGAGTTAAAAGGTAGATAAAGAGACAGAAATTGGAGATGAAGGGGATTGGGTTGGATATAAACATCAATTGTATTAAACTTCTTTGCTTAAAAATGTCCTTGTAGATATCAAGCTGACAGGTGCTTGGAGGCCAAGGGAGCTAAGGGGGCTGCCCCTCTGGCCTGGCATTTCAGATACCATTGGGCACACCTGGCTGAGTATATGAGCTGCTCAACGGAGCCTCTCATATGTTTGGGAGATCAAAGCTAAGTCTCCCCCCACAGTCTGGTCTCTCTGAAGGAGCCTTAGGTTCTTCTGGGAATGAGATCCCAGCCGAGGGAGGCTGCCCGCCATGGACAGAGATCAGAGGGAGGGCTGGGCAGCGTGGTCAGTGGTTGGTAATAGTATTCCAGCCCAGGACTAGCAAGGCTTTGAAAGAAAGCCAAGGCACTAGATGGCAGGCCCCAGGCTTGTTTCAGAGAAAGCCACAGAGGGTCCCAGGACACTGTGAGGATCTGGGAGCTGCTTTGCTCCCCTTTGTTGGCATATGCTGCATTGGCTGAGCTGGGAGAAGAGTGGAACCTATGTCAGCTGGGTCCTCTCCATGCCCTCTGCTCCTGCTCTGTGAGGCTGCCCTCAGCTGTTGCATCCCTCCGCGGGCTTCCGTCTCCACCTTGATCAAGCTTGTCCTCCTCCCACCCTGATTTCTACATCCAGCCTTGAATGCTTCCCTAAGCAACAGACTCCTATTTTAACAACCACTGAATATGTCCCCCGGGGGGCCTGACAAGCACCACAAATTTAATATCCCAAACTGAGTATACCAGTTTTTCTTCTCCAGAAATGCTTTTCCAACTCTTTCCCATGTCGGTCATTGGCATGACTCTCCCCAATCCTCCCAAGAGGGAGAATTCAGAATCCTCTGAATGAGTATCCTTAGCTCCTGAATTCAGAGTCCTTTGGTGCCCAGACGCCACCCTCATTCATAACTCTTCTGTCTCGGTCTTAGCTCAGGTCTCCCTGATCTCAGTGGAGGATTGTCACAACTCACCATCGGTTTCCTCACCGCAGCCTTGGCCCACCACTGAATCCACCTTCCACCCTACCCTGAAGTGCCTTTCCTAAACCCTCAGGATCCAGCCACTCTTTGCCCTCATGGCCCTAGAAGCTTCTGTGATTTCTAGGGCACACAGACTATTGGTCCTTCACGCTTCAACTTTTAACTTTCCTGGTCTCATAGACCATCTACCCTCCTCATGTCCTGCATTGTAGACTCTGGAATCAGCTTGCTGATCCTGGAATCCTGGCATCTTGGGCAAGAGTTTTGTTTTGCTTTTATTTTCCCTATGGACTAAAGGCATCTGGCAGTCTCTGCCACACTCACTGACAGACTTTCTGACTACTGGAGGGATATCTGTGTGTGTGTGTATATATATATATATATACACACACACACACACACATATATACATACACACAAACACACAGGACCGCATGGTGAGAGAGATACAGAAAGTATCTCCTGAGCACTTACCATGTGAACAGGTACAGTTCTAAATGCCTTATCTGCATTATTTATTTCTCCCTCAGGCCTATTGAGGGAGCTATTATTATTAGCCTCAATTTACAGATAAAGAAATAGTCACAAAGAAGTTAAGAACCAGCTCAAGGTTGCACAGCTAGGAAGTAGCAGATCCTGGATTTGAACCTCTGCTGTGGAACTCTGGAACCCACACCATTAACTACGACGGCATGTCACCTGCTACTGCCTTATGCCCTCACAATGTGCCTTCTGAGTCCAGAAGAACCCCTCTGTTTGACTAATTTGGGAATTTTTTTTTCTCAATTAACTCTTGTATTTTGGAACCCTGGAAAATAAAAACTGGGAGGGCTCTTGGCTCTGGTCCAAATTTTCCACTGTTCAGAGAACAAAAGCAACTTATTCAGAATTACATAGGAGATCAGAGAAGGCCCAGCACAGAATGTCCACATTGCTTTTGTTGTATGTCTCTGGATATACTTTTTCACCTATTAGCCACTTGTTATCTCACTTCTGGTTTAGGATTCCTGTAAGATGTTCTATATTTCAGAAAGGAAGGGGGAAACGCGTGCGTGTGTACATACACACACACTTGAGATATAGCCGCAGCTTCTCCTTAGCGAGTTCTTTACCTCTGGTAAAACTGGGCATCCTTCCCCAGTTCTTGTTGATTTTATTTAGGCTGCAAATGTGGAAGCAACTCCAGTTCTTTAAAGGCTAAATACCTTACGATGACTGCTCATCTGTTACTAATGCCCAGTGAATGCCAACAAGGACTAACAAAAGCAGAGGGATAAACACATTTAAGCCAGACCGATTTCCAGAGAAATAATTTAAAGATTGTTCACTCAAGTGCTTGAAACACACAAAAATAATGATTTCCCCATGGATACATTGTGCGCTGGCTGGCACTCTAACTTTGGCCTTACATGCAAGAATCCCATATAAAGCTAGGGGCAAGATGAAAAGGAACAAACACTGCACCGTGGAGGGGAGCCATTGTGTTGCAGCCGAATATCCTTGCCACAGATCATCCAGCTCCAGTCTGCTCTCTGGGGACTGCAGACGCCCAGTATGCTAAAAGCTCAATGTCCATAGGAGTGCCATGTATGGATATTGGGACACACGAGCAGACGACCTTTACCTACTGTGATTTTGGGGGGAGTAAGCTTATTAATCTGCCCATGGGGCAGGTTTGCTCATGTTTATTTGTCTCCTTTTTGCAAGAAAAACACCAAAGCAGATCTCTAGCTGGGCAGGAGGGGAGTGGCCTGGACCCACCGGATGAGCCCAGAGTCACAGGGGAGACTGAATTATTTCAGATGCTGGCTCAGACCACCCTTCTGCCCCTCCAAACTGTTGGAAACCACAAGGGGCTTTAGCCACATTGAGAAGGTTGTCTGACCCTGATCTCCAAAGACTAACTTGAGATATGCCCATCACCCTTGTGGCAGCCCATGTTTTGGCAGGAAATCAGTGTGGCCCTATTCTATCCATTTTGACTTGCTCCTAAGCTCTCCATTGGGGACATCATCAATGCTGGCAATGACCTTGGAAAGGTCTGCCCCCATGCTTCCTTGCCTAGGGTTTCCAGGCTCTAGGGATCCACCAAACGTGATGAGTTGTTTTCAGTCTTTCAAGGAAGCTAAAAAACAAAAAAGCTTACACCTTTGGTCATAAGACTGCACATGTTGGCTAAAGAACAGGTTTATTTGACTATGGTTAGAATTACATTAACTCAGAATGTAATGATGCTATTACATCCTGTTCATAAGTATCTGTTGCTACAGATGGCATCTTAGGACTTGTTGAGACTTTTAAAAGGCATTACATCTAGTTGCTGGGACCACATGATGTTTCTTCTCTCTCAGCATACATCACACCCAATTCCTCATCCTTGCTTATGTTTCTGAGAGGTACAACATCTGCTTTACCCCTGAATTCAGAGATTGTAGCTTCTGTTACCATTACCAAGCTTGGATTCTCTGTTTATCAACCTACACATGGATGAGAGACCAGGGAGAGTAAAGGATAAAATCTTGCCTGATTTCCTCACTTGTCTTCTCCAAAGGTCGTATAAGCAGAGAGGTTTGGTGGGGAACTCAACAGAGGTTTGTCCTCCAGGGGCCTCTGTGTGGGTCCTGGATTCAGACTGAGTCCCTTCGCAGAGTATTTCAGAGTGAGAGAACAAGTTGTGGGGCCAAACAGGAGCCCCAGTGCCCAAAGAGATAGCAGCCATTTATTGGATGCAGAATGACAGTCAAAACTGAACTACCCAGCTCAGAAAGAGCGCTAAAAGGGAACTTGCTGGTGAGGTTGGAAACCACTGCCTCACCCTGCAAAGGCTCCACCTCCTGTCCTGTGATCAGGAGACTTGTCTGACTCCTTGGGAGGGGGTTCTCTCCGCCCCAAGACCTCATGTATCACTGTGACACGCTATGAGTTTGAAGATGATAAAGAATCAGAACCAAAATTAGAAAGCTGCAAATCTGGAGAGTCTTGGTTCATCTGGAAGGGATCAAATCCCAGGAGACAAGTTCTTTTATATATTATGTGAGTAATTTATTAAAGAATTGCTTCTGGGGATGCCCATTGGGTAGGTGGAGGGGAGGAAGACAAGGAAGGACGCTTGGGCAAAAATCTAGTCAGGGAAGGATTCAGCCTGATTCTGCAGGGGCCCTCTGGACTGGACGTTCTACCTCCACGTGGCCACAACCCCACGCAAATGACCTGGACTTTATGCTTCCCACCTCACAGTCATGGGTTAAGGGCCTTTGAGGGTGGGAGGGGGGCCATCAACAGCCCTCCCATCTCCTTTGCTCTTTTTCTGAGGGGACAAAGTGGCTCCAGTAGCTGAAGACAGGCCATCAAAGGTGAGTTGCAGGTATAGGAGATTGAAATCATACCTCCAAAAAGTAGGGGATGAGCAGAGAAATGGTAAAAAGGGATCCCAGAGATGCATCTGGGACCATTGACATTGTCTGCTACAACCCAGTGTCCCTTCATGAGTTCTCTCTGACTTGACTTCTCTGGCCTGGCCAGGCCTAGTGTCTCTGGTTTCTAACTGGCCACTCGGCTTCTGACTTGCAGATCCCATGTTTCTGCCTCCTCAGGCAGGGGCCAATGTCTGTCCTGTATCCTACAAGGACTACTCTTCCTGAGGCAGAGGGCAAGAGGCTGGCATGGATCCCAGCCTGTGTTTGTGATTGCCTGGCCATTATAACTCACACCTTTAATACTGCTGTAGAGACCAGCAAGGAATGCCCTCGGTCTGTCTACACACCCGGTCTTGCACATACCGAACCATATAGTGCTGACTACCTGCCACTTAGGGTGGTTCTTACCTCCACTCCTTTCCATCATCCAGTTTATATGGTTCTTTCCTCCGTATGCATGAGTTTACTTATTGTCTATATTTATCAGATGAGTTGGTAGAAAATAATATATTCATGATTTGTGTGTGTGTGATTTTGTCAAATGGAGAAACTCATTTTTGAATATTATTCAGCTATAGAAAAGAATGAAATCTTATGTGACAGCATGGATGAAACTGGAGGGTATTATGCTCAGTGAAATAAGTCAGTCAGAGAAAGACAAATACCATATCATTTCACTTATATGTAGAACCTAGTGGAAAAAATAAATGAATGTACAAAACTGAAACAGAATCACAGATATGGAGAGCAGACTGGTGGTTGTCAGGGGAAAAGGGGTTGGAGGGTTTGGGTGAAAAAGCTGAAGGGATTAAGAAATACACATTGGTAGTTACAAAATAGTCACAGGGATATAAAGTACAGCATAAGGAACATAGTTAATAATATTGTAATAACTATGTATGGTGCCAGGTGGGTACTGGGAATATTAGAGGGAACACTTTAAAATATATGATTACCTAACTGCTATGCTGTACACGTGAAGAAGTATAAAATAATATTGAGTGTCAATTGTAAATGAAATATTTAAAAAATGAAATCAATTTTCTTTAAAGAACATACATCAGTGCTGTCTATTCTAGGGCTGTTAATGTTGATAATAGCAATAAATTATAATGATAATAATAATTATTATAACAATAGTAGTTAGTGTTTTCTGTGCCATACACTCTGCTTCACATGCATTACATTGTCATAATTCTTATCTTTCCCATTTTCCAAGGAGAAAATCAAAGCACAGAGACGTTAGGTAACTGGATGATAACCACAAAGCTACTAAAGCATAGTGAATATATTCAAAGGCAGGTCTGACAGCTCCCTGAGTTCATCTTCTACTCATTCACATTGTGGTCTGATGATGGCTGTTGATGCGGACTTTTGGAAATGCCTAGAAGTTTGATAAAACAAAGGCAGCACAGTTACCGACTCCCCACTTCAGAAACCAGTGAGAAGGTGCCTGAGGGACACTCAAGAATAACAATAAAGGAGACAGAGGCCTGGCCCTCTCCCTCTGAGTGACTATGATCTGACCTGATTATTAGGCTGGTGATAGTTACACGTCTAACCCTAACAGACCACTGAACAATTGATGAGAACTCCATGAGTACATAAATATGGTACTAGCTTAGATACAACCCATATTCTTATTTTCTCTCCCCCAATTTTATCCAACGTATATGCATTTTTCCTTAGCTTCAAAGGGAAGTTCGAAAGAAAACGAGAGGGGTAAAGAGAACTAGGAAGCTGGCTGACAGTGACTTTGCACTTTTTCTCTCACATTCTCAGTGCTCACATACATAGGAATGATAAGAATTCTCACATTGGTATCTCTACACATAAGGTCACAGTGTTCGTCAAATTTGGCCTTCTGGTTATAACTAAAAGGGCATGGCCTAGAAATGAATGATGATAATACTCTAGAAAAATTAAAGAACATTTTGTGAATTTCAGGTTTTATTTTTTAAAGCGATGATATAAAGATAATCTGAGTTGTTTGAAAAGGGTTTATTTTAAATCTAAAAATAGCTACTTTCTCCTAAAAAAGGAGACTTGGGGGAAAATAGAAATAGTTTACTGTGGGTGATTTATACAGCAAGCTATTTCTGGGGATTAAAACTGTCTACCTGGGTTTGAATTATTTAATTACTTAAAAACTTGAATGAGCACAAGGCAGTTAATTTGTCGGGTTTTTGGATGACCTCTGTGTCATTGTGTCCTCTTCACAGGAGCTCTGGTGAGGTTTATCTCGGGTGGGCCTCGGTTGTGCTGGAGCCTGCAATAGCACTTACTTCCTCTTCTTCCCGACAGGCCCCTCCTCAGGGCCCTTCACAATGGTTGCCTTTGAGCCCAGAGAGCCTCAGTCTTGCAGGCCTCTGTCTAATGTCTCAAAGGAAAATGCAGGAATCCCTTGGAACAGAGCAGAACTGGAAGGGGAGACGTCATTATCCCAGAGCTGACTAAATTGTGCTGTTTAGTCTGTAAAGCACTTAGGTCTGGGAGTGTAACATGATGCTTTAGGCTGGCCGGTCTCTGTGGCCCTTGTCAGAGTGTCAGCTCTCCGTGGGCACCAACCCTGAGCTTTTCAGGGCTGTATCCTGCTCTCCCTAACCCAAATGAATTGCTCCAAAAGAGACCAATCTCCTCTTAGGAGTTGAATAGCTGTGTGTACAAAGGGCCTGGACTTGAATCTTGAGGACCTGAGTTCAAATTCCAGCTTTGCCTCTTTCTTGCTGTCTAATCTGAAGTAGGGCCAGTCACTGCAGCTGCCCTGAGTGAGTCTCTGTCGTATTATATGGGCCTCATCATTTCTACTGAACAGGTCTGATAGAACGGTACAGCGCTGGCACAGCCTTGCCTGTGGCTGGAGTGCAGTGTGCGTTCTCCCAGGTCTATCCAGGTCCCTGTGTGGGGTGGCTGGCTACGACTGCTTACTTGGCAGTGGCCATGTTCAAAAGATCTGCCATCATTTCTATCTGCTTTTTTTCTAAATTCAATTTATTGATGTGACATTGGCTAATAAAATTATATGTTTTAAGTGTACAATTCTGCGATGCATCACCTGTGTATTGCATTGTGTGCCCGCCACTCAAAGTCAAATCACTTTCTGTCACCACATATTTGACCCCCTTTACCCTTTACTTCTTCCACCCCCTTCCCTCTGGTAACAACTATACTGTTGTCTGTGGCTACGAGTTTTTGTTTGTTTGCTTTTCTTGTTTGTTTATTTGTTGCATTTAGTTTTATATCCCTCGTGTGAGTGAAATCATATGGTTCTTGACTTTTTCTGTTTGACTTATTTTGTTTAACTTGCTATTCTCAAGATCCGCCCATGGCATACCACCTCACAGCTGTTAGAATTATTAACAATAAAAGTAATAACAAGTGTTGGAGAGACTGTGGAGAAAAAGGGCCCCTCGTTCATGGCTGGTGGGAATGTAAACCAGTATAGCCACTATGGAAAACAGTATGAAGGCTCCTCAAAAAATTAAGAATAGTTACCATATGACCCAGCAATCCCTCTTCTGGGTATCTACTCAAGAAATTTAAGAACATTTATTTGCAAAGACATACTCATATGTACCCTGTGTTTATTACAGCACTATTTATGGTGGCCAAGACATGGACAGAAGTGAAGGGCCCTTCGCTAGATGATTGGACAAAGAAGATGTGCAGCATATATACAATGGAATACTACTCAGTCATAAGAAAGAATGAAATCCTGCCATTTGCTGTCCGATCTATCTGCTTTTTGAGAATCCCGGCTGGCCTGAAGACCTGTTCCAGAGATGTCTCTCCCCTACCAATTTTATAGAATTCTAGCCGTGCCCCATACCACCCTATATTAACTAGGTCTCTCTGCTCTTCTCCATGACAGTATCCTGGCTGTTTTCTACATACCACTTAGCCACATCTTTCATTTTATTTCTTTATTTCTTCTCATCTGTCTTCCCTACTTCTTTGTGAACTTCACAAGAGTGTGAACACAGTTGGGTTAGTCACACTATGCCCTGACACCTAGCATAGTACCTGACTGTTCAGTAAATATTTTGTAGGGTGAATGAATGAAAAATAATATACCCACAATATTTAGACAATAGGCAGATTGGGTCAGATGCCCTCCTTGCTGGCCTGGGAAAAGCTCAAGGTCAGAGCCATGTCCCTGGAAAGTCCACCAGTGCAGCTTCATTCTTGGCTACCCAAGAGTACATCGTCACATCATTTTTACCACACACAGCCTGGGACTCCCTACCTCAGGACTACTTTTACACAAACAAGAATAACTTCATTTATGCTACTGTTATCTTGAATTTTTTGCTATATGCAGCCAGAACTCATTTAATTGATACACCAGGGAACTTACATTCAAAGGCAGCTCCACTGGGCTAGAGGTTGCTTTGGAACAGCAAATAAAGTAATGAGGGGCCTGCATGTGCTTGGGGCGGGGAGAGAGAGGGTTTCACCAGAATCCTCGGTGTGTTTGGTACAAGAAGGAGTCTCTTTACGCCAGTGACAGATACAGCACTAGGAAGACTCTGTCACATTGCATATTCAGCCAAGCCCACTTTGCTCAGTGTGGACTCCAGTTCACATGTGTTTTAAATTATTCTCTAATTGCTTAAGTGTTTGTGGTGTCTTTGCTTTTAACTTGGGAGCGTGGAGAGTGGAAGGAGGGAATCTCGCTGTTCCCCATGCCTACCCCAAGAGGGGAGACCCTCACAGAAGCTCCCCTTACAAGGCCTAGTGAGAGGCCAGTTGGTTAGAAGGCCAAGACCCCTGGGTGTGAGAAATGAAGGAACCACCGGGCTTCCCTTCTAATCCTCCAGAGTCCAAGCCCCAATTTTGTGTTGTGTTGGGAAATCGGACTGTTTTTGCTTTTGTGGCAAGGCTAACATATACCTAATTAATCTGTTTGTCTTAAATCCACCCACTCTTTAAAAGAAAAAAACTAGCTGGAGCTTAAAATAGTTCAGTTTTATATGTGGGAGCCATTTCCAGAACTTTAATAAATATTGAAAACCTCTTGTTGGTCTTTGCTGGATCCTCTTCTGTGGCAAAAAGCTGCAGGGACCCGGCTGATGCTCTCTGCTGGGATCATGGGTAGGTTCTGCAAGGACGCACATCTCATGGCAGTTAGGAATCAGCAAACACAGAGACCATTGGAGATGAGAGAAACCAGAATGTCATGGAGATCAGTTCTGCCATTTTACATCTGAGATAACAGGCCCAGAGATGAGGAAGGACCTGACCAAGGCCTCACAGCTTGTCAAGGCAGATCTTTAACTTGAACACATTCTAGGTTCATTCTTCTTCCTTATACCTCCAATCAGAGGCATACACAGCCCAACCTCATTATTTAACTGGAATTCCTCCCATGGGCCTCGCCCATGATCTCTAACTACCTAAATCAGTGACTTCTTAATTCTGTTCATCAATAAGAAAAGCAAACCATGTGTTGAGTCCTCAGTCTGTGCCTTGGCCCTGTGGTTCACATGGAGCCCCTTTGACCTTGTAAGTGACTTGCCCAAACTCACACAGATTGAAAGATGGGGCTTAGATTTGGGTCTAGGTATTCTTGCAGGTATTGGGATTGTCTGACTCCAGAGTCCCCAGTCTTAACCACTGTACTGGGTGGACTTCTTGGCTTTTAACATCTTAACATTTCTGTTTAACGAATCCAGTTCAATTGAACAAACACCAACAGAAAATGTCCCAGGAGCTATTTTTCTTTGATGATGATAGAGTTCATGGATCTAGTCATATGTTCTGGTCTGTTCTGCTTTCCCTAACCCAACACATTTGTGGCTCATGTCAAATGGATATAGCTTGTCTGATTTCTCAACTCATATTTGCACAGTTTTGAATGGGACCCAAAATAAGAGAGGGTGCTTCAACAGATCCAAGCTGCTGTGGAAGCTGCTCTACCATGTGGGCTGTCTGACCCAGCACATACAGCAGTACACGAAGTGTCTGTGGCAGGCTGAGATGTTTGTATGAAGCCCTTGGCAGGCCCTAGTCAATGAATCACAGCAAAGACCATCAATGCTTTGAGCAGATATGCCATCCTATATTAATAAATATTCTCCTTTGAGAAACAGCTTTTGGCTTGATCACAGGCTCTAGTAGAAGCTCAATACCATGGGCCACCAAGTTAACATGTGACTTGAGTGGCCCCATCATGAACTAGGTGTTAGGTGTCTGAAACATTAAAATATAAAGTTAAGCATGCATGCCTCACTCCATCATCAAATGGAAGTGATATACAAAATTGGGCTCAAACAAGCCCTAAAGCAGCAGTCCCAAACTTTTTGGCACCAGAGACTGGTTTTGTGGAAGATACTTTCCCCATGGACCAGGGGATGAGTGATGGTTTCGGGATGATTCCAGCGCGATACATTCAAGCTCACTTCCTGCTATGTGGTCCGGTTCCTAACAGGCCCAGACTGGTACTGGACTAACTGGCCTGGAGGTTGGGGATTCCTGCCCTAAAGCAGAAGTAAATTCCATGAGCAGTTAGTCCAAATGTCATGGCCCACTCATGGGCATTCTTACAGGGCCCATGTTCAGAAGAGGCCCACATTTGGTTTAATGCTCTGCTGTCACTCTCTCGAAATCCTTAATTTTTGTGCAAGGGGCCCTTTATTTTAATTTTTCTCTGGGCTCCATAAATTATATATCAAATTCTGTTTCTGCCACATTGCTTAACCTGCATCTCTGGCTGCATGAGCATTTTGTATGACCGGTTGACTTAAGAAGAAAAGATTCAGACTTGGTTCACACATGATTATCTGTGAGATACAGATATTACCTGAAAGTGAATGGCTATAAAAGTATATCTCCACTTCACAGTATCCATGAAGGACAATGGTAAATGAACATCCTTCCAGTGAACAGAATTGTTCATCATGCCAGGAAGAAGAGATAGCCAAATGTTTGTATCTACACTGATTCATGCACAGTAGCTAATGGTATAACTGGGTGGTCAAGGACATGGAATACTGGTAACAAGGAGTTCTGGGAAGAGGTTTATGAATAGATATCTCTGAATGGGCACATAATATAAAGATATTTGTATCTTTGCTCAACAGAGAGTAACCTCAGCAGAGGAGGAGCTTAATAATGTGGTAGATGAGATGACTCATTCTGGATACCAGACAGCCTCTCTCTCCCCAGCCACCTTTCCTTGACCAATTGGCTTGTGAACAAAGTGATTATGGTGACAGGAATGGAGGTTATGCATGGGCTCAGCAGTATGGACTTCCATTCACCAAGGCTGACCTGGCTACAGCCACCGCTAAATGCCCAATATGACAACAATAGAGACCAACAATGAGCCCTTGATAGTACATTATTTTTGGGGAGCAATGAGGAATCATCCAGCCACTTGGTGGCAGGTTGATTACCGTGGGATGCTTCCAGATACTTTGAACATAGGTTTGCCCACTTACAATGCTTTTGTCAAAACCACTATACATGGACGTACAGAATGCCTTAGTCAGTCTCATGGTATTCAATATAGCATTGCTTCTGACCAAAGAACTCATTTTACATCCAATGAAGTATAGTAATGAGCTCATGCTCATGGATTTTCCCTGATCTTACCATGTTTTTCATCACTCTGAAGCAGCTGACCTGCTAAAATTGTGGAATGGCCTTTTGAAGACATGGTCATGATACCAGTTGTGTGGTAATACCTTACTGAGCTGGGCAAGGTCTTACAGACTGAGGCATGTGCTCTTAATCAGTGATCAAGATCTGGCGCTCCTTCTCTCACAGTCAGAATTCATGGCCCTCAAATCAAGGAGTGGAAATGGGAGTGGCTTCCCTCATTATTTCCACTAGTGCCCCTGTATTTTGGGATCTTCTTGTCTAAAGAGCTTAGTTTCCAAAGGAGAAATACATACACCACAGCAATGATTCCATTAAACTGGAAGTTGGAACTTCTTCTTGACCTCTCTGGGCTCTTCATGTTAGAGAATCAACAGACAAAGAAGGAGGGACTACTGTATCAGTGATTTTATCAAGGGAAAATTGCTTGCTGCTATACAATGAGGGTAAGGAGAAATATTCTAGCATACCTGGAATTCAGGAGATTTCTGGAGGCATCTGTTGGTTCTCCAATGTCCAGTGATAAAAATCCATGGTAAACTACAGCAATCTATAGCAGGCTGGCCTGTTAGTGGTCCAAACCCTTAAGGGGTAATCTCTGTCAGGTAAGAAACCATAATCGCCTGAAGATGCTTATTGAGGGCAAAGGGAATAGTAGAATAAAGTAGTTAAAAGTACAAACTACAACCACATGACAAGTTGCAGAAATGAGGACTATAATAGTTATGATATTTCTTCCTTATTCTGAGAGGAATATATTAACTGATTTTTCTTCTTTTCTTTTCCCATTTTTTTTCCCATCAAAAATAAGATGTGTTAATAGTAGTGAACTTTATATCTTAGCATTTAATTTACAAGATATCACCAGATGAGTATGACTCAGTCAGAAGAGGAATAAACATTGCCCAAGGACGGACAAAAGAACTTTGTCTTCTCTTTTACAGAGTAGATTACTGTTTTTGGTGGTACATGAAATTGTTGCATCATGTGAGGCAAAGCGTGATCTTGCTGCTGTGTCTTTTTTGGATGTTAAATATGACTAAAAGAAATATGTATGATGTTAAGTTGTCATGGATGGGCTGTGGTCATTGTAGTTTATCCACTTACCTAAGCTGAAACTTTTTCCAGAATTCTCTTCTCTCCCTGGTTGCAGGTTAAGGTTGGCCACAAGAGAAGTTAGCATAAGATTTAAAAGGAAGAAGTGAAGCTATATAGTCACTTTGTTATGCTCTAAAGGTTGTTGTAGGGCAGGCATTGTTGAAACTCATGCATGTTGTGATTGATTTGCTGATTCATACTGTTGATGAGGGATGGAAGCTGGATGCGCAGTCTACTGGCTCCTACCTTCTGGTATCCTTCCTTCTCTGAATCCTGGACCAGGTATATGCGAAGCTGTGTGGCAAAGGTACCAGCTATTTCTCCAGGCCACTTAGGTCATCAAGAGCAACAGTGATGAGAGAGGGACATGGTCTGGTCTGCCCTTCCAGGTTCCAGCTGAACCTCAGTTTCCCTAATTCCCATCAATCTTCCCTTCACAGCTTCCAGCTCTGGTAACTTCAGGCTTGACATGAGACGCAGAAGTGACAGTCTTAGGTAGACTGCATAACCAGTCTCAATGCTAGGTCTCATCCCTTAATAAATATCTTATTTTCTCTCACTCATAGCAATTCATCTTCCCTGACTGAGCCCTGACTAATACATCTGAACTGATACATCCTCTCAAAATTCTTTCATATTCATTATTCCACTTAATTCTTATAGTAACCCCTTGAGGTAGATAATATTACTGTTAATTTGAAGAAGATTAATTTGAAATCAGATAGGTTAAGGGACATTCCCAAAGTCACCCAACTATTAAATAGCCAAAACAGGATTCAAAGCCAAGTCTAAATGATTCCGAGTTAAAAATTCTTCTGCTCCCCAAACACATTGACTCTATACTTTGTTATAGTTCTCAATTTGTGTCTTTGTTGCTCTGTTTTTTTATCTTGATGTCATCAGACACCAAGAAATTAGTTTTTATGAGGGGTGATCATGAAATCAACTTTACCCTTGTCTCCTGCTACCTTTATCCCTGCTACTAGATAAAATCTCAGGCCCAGTGACTTTTCTGTTCATTAGTAGGCAATACGAAGTTCTACAAACAGGTTATAAAACGTAGAGTAGGTTTAAATCCTGTATGTTAATTAGCACTTCAATTTATATTTGGAGTAACATTCCCTCATTCCCTTCTTCTCTGACCCTCATCCTCCTCCCCAGCTACACTGGCTACAGTCTAACTGTCTACCTTTGAGGAAAGGATGTGGTTAGCATCCTTCTCTCTCCTTGGCCTCACTCTCCCTGGCTCTCACCCTCCCGCCAGGATGGAAGTTGGGAGGAGGAAGAAAAGGCAGGAAAGTTATTTTGTTTTTCTAAACAGTTTTGCATACCATAATTGATATCCACAAAATTCAGCAAATGTAAGTGTGTGATTCAATAATTTTTAGTAGACTTATAGAGTTGTGCAATCAACTTAAATTGAACTCTTTTAGAACATTTCCATTAATCCAAAAAGTTCTCCTGAGCCCATTTGCAGTTAATCCCCATTCTTCCCCTAGTGTAAGGCAACCACTGGTCTGCTTTCTGTCTTTATAAATTTGCCTTTTTCTGGATATTTCCTATAAATGGAATAATATACTATGTGCTGTTTTGTGTCTTGATTCTTTTATTTAACATAAAGTACTTGATGTTTATTCATCTTGTGGCATGAATCAGATATCTGTTACTTTTTTATTGCTAAATACTATTCTATTGTATGGTTATATAATGTTTTATTTATCCATTCACCAGTTGATGAATGTTTGGGTTGTTTCCAGTGTTTGGCTATTATGAACAATACTGTTATAAAAATTCACATACATGTCTTTCTGTGGATATATATTTTTATTTCTCTTGGGTTTGTTCCTAGAAAAGGAATTTCTGCATCTAATGGTGTGCTTATACTTAATTTTTAAAGAAACACCCAAACTGTTTTCCAAAGGAGCTGTCGCATTTTACATTCCTATCAGTAATGTATCCTCACCAATAATAATTGTTGTCTGTCTTTTTTATTCTGGCCACTCTAGTAGATGTATAGAGGTATCTATTTCATTAATTCCCCATTTCCTAAAGACTATAATGTTGAGTATTTCCTTATGTATATTCAAATCTTTTGCCCGTTTTTCATCAACAGACAAGTGGATAAAAATATATATAGAGGGTCTGGCACAAATAAAGCTCCTTTTTTATTACAAAATCATAAGCATGTAATTCTGTGAAATAACAATATCACACTCAAGCACACTATATGACATTTTAGGTGAAATGTTCAAATTAAAACTACAAATTATTACACCCATACTATTACCCTACCAACCACACTCATGCAGGCCTTACTTCTGCCAGACCCTGTACAATGGAATTACTCAGCTATAAAAAGAATGAGATCTTACTATTTGTGACAGCATGGATGGACCTAGAGGGTATTATGCTAAGTAAAATAAGCCATATAGAGAAAGACAAATACCATATGATATCACTTGCATGTGGAATCTAAAGAACAAAGTAAAGGAGCAAGCAAAATAGAAACAGAATTATAGATACAGAGAAGAAACTGATGGAAGCTGGAAGGAAGGAGTGTTGGTGGACCAGGTAAAAAAAGATGATGGGATTAAGAAGTACTAGTTGATAGTTATAAAATAGTCATGGGATATAAGGTACAGCATAGGAAATATAGTAAATAATATAGTAGTAACTATCTATGGTTCCAGGTGGGTATTTGAATTATCAAAGAGGATACTTTGTAACCTATATGAATGTATTATCTCTGCTGTGTACCTGAAACTAATACAAAAAAGGGTTGAATGCAAACTGTAATTGAAAAATAAAATTAAAAAAGTCTTTTGCTCACTTTGAATTGAATTGTCTTATTTATTAGTGAGAATTCTTTAAATTGTGAATATGAGTCCTTTGTCAAATATATGATTTGCAAATATTTCCCTATATATGGCTTGTCTTTTTAGTTCATTTCTATTTCTAAAATGCCTTTTGAAATGCAAAACTTTAAAATTTTGACACAGCCCAGTTTGTCACTTTTTTCCTTTATGAATTGTGCTGTTAAGTGTCATGCCTAAGAACTCTTTGATTAACCCAAGTTAATCTATTTTTATTCTAAGAAATTTTATAATTTTAACACCATTTGTTGAAAAATCTATCCTTTCTGCATTGAATTGTTGAAAACAAATTGTACAGAACTTAAAGGTTCTATTTCTGCACTTTCAATTCTGTCCAATTGATCTATATTATATTTTATATGTAGATTCTATATGCCCATTCTTATGTCAACACCACACTGTCTTGATTATTGTAGCTTTATAGTAAGTTTTGAAATTGGGTAGTATAAATCCTCCAACTTTGTTCTTCATTTCTGGTTTTTTTTGTTATTCTAGTTCCTTTGCATTTCTGTATAACTTTTAATATAAGCTTGCCAATTTCTTTGCAAAAAAAAAATGAGCAAACAAAAAAATGCCATCTTAACAATACTGAGTCTTCCAATCCAAGAACATTTAAAAGGATGTTGTTTAATTTCCAAATATTTGGGAATTCTTCAGATATTTGTCATTGTTTTATAATTTAATTCCTTTGCGGTCAGATGTCATACTTTGTTAGACTTCAATTCTGTTCAATTTATTGAAACTTGTTTTATGATTCTAGTCACTTGTTTTAGAATCTAGTGTTTTAAGGAGAATGTTACAGGCATGCTAGATTAGAAATAGGATTAAAGACAAGGAAGATATTTCCTAATGATAAAATGGTTACCCAGCGGCTGCAGAATACATATGATTTTAAAGCACACTTGAAATATTCTTCAGGAAAGATGTTATAGTATGCCATAAAACAAATCTTAATTAATTTTAAAAGACTGAAGTCATACAAAGTATGGTATCTGACCATAAAAGAACTAAACTATAATGTCAGAAAAAATAGACTTTCACACACACTCACAAAACACACACACACACACAACACGCAAACACACATGCAATGCTAGTTATGTCAGGTTCGCTGATAGCGTTATTCATCTCTTATATCCTTGCTGATTTACTGTCTAGTGATTTAATAAATTATTGAGAGTAGGATATTAAAATCTCCAACTCTTATTATTAAATTTTGCATTTCTCCATTCAATTCTGTCACTCTTTTCTTTATGAATTTTGAGGTTCTGTTATTTGTTATATTTTCCTGATGCATTGACAATTTTATTATTATAAAATATTTTTCTTTGTCTCTGATATTTCTGGTTTTGAAATCTATGTTGTCTGATATTAATATAGCCACTCCAGTTCTTTTATAAATACTGTTTGCACAGTATTTATACTTCTTGTACTTTTTCCAAGCTTTTACTTTTAATCTGTTTGTGTTTTTAAATAATAGAATATTTTTCTTGCAGACAACATATAATTGATTCTCATTTTTTTAAGTTCAGTCTAATAAGCTCTGCTTTTGATTGGATTTTTAGGCCATTTACATTTAATGTGTTTACTTTATGGTTGAATTTATATTTACTACTTTGCTATATTTTCCTTATGTTTTCTGCTCTTCTTTGACCACTCTTTGTGTGTTAAGTACTTTCTTTTTTAACCTGAGGATATATTCATTAATTTCAAAGAGAGAGACAGGAGGGGGAAGAGAGAGAGACAGACAGACAGACAGGCATTGATGTGAGAGAAATATTGGTTAGTTGTCTCCCATATGTGCCCTGACTGGGAATGGAACCTACAACCTTTTGACACAAGGTTTGATGCTCCAGCCAAATAAGCCACCTGGCCAGAGCTAAACACATTTTTAAGAAGTATAATTTTGTTTATTTTAATCATGTTTGAAGGTTATTTTGCCTAAAATTTTGAAGAATAGTTTGCTGGATTTAGAATTATTGGTTAAGAATATTTTTCTTTCAGCTCTTTGAATATGACATTTTACTGTCTTCTGGCCTCCACTGTTTCAGACAAGAAGTCAGCCATTTTCATATTGATACTTCCTGTATGTAACGTCATTCTTTCCCCTTCTTCCAAGATTTCTCTTTATTTTAGCTTATATGAGTTAGTTAGACTTTATGTCTAGCTGTGAATTTCTTTGTGTTTATTCCACTTAGAATTTTTTGTGCTTCTTGGGTGAGTAGATTAAAGGTTTTTATCAGATTTTGGAAATTTTATGCCATTATATTTTAAAATATTTTTTCTGTCCTTTCATATCTCTTCATCCCTGGGACTCCCATTATATGAATATAGGCACAACTGATGTCGTTCTACAGGTCTCTGAGGAACTGTTCGTTTGTCTTCATTTTGTTTCCTCTCTCTTCTCCAGATTGGTAATTTCTATTAATTTATCCTCAAATTCACAGATTCTTCTTCCATCTTGTATTTGCTACTGAGCTCCTCTAGTGAACTTTTCATTTTAGCTATATTTTTCAACGTCAGAATTTTTATTTGGTTCTTTTAAAAAATATAATTTATGTGTCTTAATTGAGAATCTCTATTTGTTCATTCATTGATGTCCCTCTTTTCTTTAATTCTTTAAGCACTGTTTTCTTCAGCTCTATAAAATTTTTTTTTTTTTAGTTTTGTGAGATTAACTTCTTAAATTTATTTTATGGAATTTATTGGGCTGACACTGGTAAACATTTATAGTAGCTGCTTTTAAATCTTTGCTTGCTAACTCCGGCATTTGAGGACGCTCTGTTTCCATTGACTGCTTTTTATATTGCATATGAGTTATACTTTATGGTTAGTTTGTCTGTCTGACAACTTTTTTTTATTGAAAACAGGACATTCTGGATAATCTTTTGGAGCAACTCTGGATTCTGATCCTGCGGCCCCCCCAAAGGGCTGTTTAAATTGTTTTGTAATTTACCATGGCTAAATCTGTGAAACCCACAGTATATGGGTAATGATGTCTCAGCTCAGCTCTGTTTTGAGTTTTCTTACTTTTATTTATAAGCTTAGCTCTTTAAAACTCACCATTGTGCCCTTATAGTGTAGTGATTAGCCAGTGATTTCATACAGCCTCAAGTTAGAACACCAAAGATTCCTGCTATTCTTACCTTAAATTCATCAGTTTTTTTTTAGGTACAAGCACTTCTGACATTGTCATATGACTTTGGTTGATTTTTCAGAATGCTGAAATGGTTGTTTTTCAATTTTGTCAAGATTCTTCATTGCTTTGGGGTGTAAGTTTTACGGATCTCCCTGCTCAGCCATTGTTAAAAGTCCTTTCTTCCACAGAGAAATTTTTGCCTGATCAGCACAGTTGTAAAATGGCTTTGCATATATCAGACTCTCTCTTCTGAGTTCTTTTGTAAGTTTTTCAGGGACTGTTCAGCTGGTCCCCTCCAAATGCAACGTCCCTGATGTGGGCTGTGCATTCTCTTCCTTCAGCTCCTTCTCCCCAGATGAGTTTGGCTTTCCAGTGACCTACTCCACACCAACTCCCACCAGTTCTTCTCAGTATCATGGTCCCATGATTCTTCCAGGTAGTCCTCTTTGATACCATCTAAAATCGCTCCTGGCTCACTTTCTTTCCCATGTGGCCCACATATGGTCCTCAGGAAACATGTATTAATCCCTGTCCTAGCAAGCTCAGAGAGTGCCAGCCTTCCCAATAAAGCAACTACTCTCCTTTGATCCACCACAAAATTAATTCACCATCTGTCTCTTGCCCTCTTGATTTCTAGGCTGGAGCCTGACACTGTCCACATTCCCAACTTTGGGGAGAATTTAGTGAGGTCCTTGAGTCAGCACCTTCAAGCTGTTTTCACTGCGTGCATGAAGAGAAAGAATTTTGCTGCAGGTCTCTCGAAGAAATCCTCCTTGTAACATTCTTTCTCAATGTCCATACTTTTAATTCTTTTTATAGAAAGGGGTTTTTTAGAGGTATGAAACCAGTTTCCAGATATTTCCTTTTGAAAATCTGCTTCTCACCCTGAAACATTATTTTAGAATTTCTTATCTATTGTATCTTGCTGCCTCATTAAAAATTCCAATTCAGCATCCCATTACACTTGTGTTTATTTTTAGAGACTTCTCTGGTCCCCTTTAGACTAAACAATGTTTCTTAAAATTACGGGATGTTCATCAATGTTATGTGAAAAATGGGTCTTATGAGGAAATAACTGTGCTAAGCAAATCTTTTTTTTTTTTTTTTGCTGTGAGCCTTCTCAGAACCTTTAATATGTTAATATGCATTGTGAAGTTCCAAGGGCTGTTTAGAATACACAGCTTTTCTCAAACTTATTTGACCATGAGAAACACTCTCTGTACCTTTTTGACAAACGTTTTTAAGAGAGTAGCATTCTACAGAACACATTTTGGAAATATTGGCCTGGAAAGTACCTATGGAAAGAGAAGGTATTTTCCTCCTCATCCGGAGTGCTCCCCTAAGGCAGGCAACATGTTATTGCCTTTCACCTCCTCCTAACCACAGCAATTCTGAAAGTTTCATGTGCTTTTACTTGTTTAACGTGAATGTAGTAGAGCTTGACTGCATGGTCTCCACTAGACTGAGTCCCTTACTGATAGCAATCCCATTTTATTCATCTTTGCATTTCCAGGGCTTACCACAGGTCCAGGACTGAGCAGGAATGAATGAAAAATAGTATTGGAGGAGGGTTTCTTTGCTGTTGCTTCTGTTGCTGCTTCTTTTTTAAAAAAAGAATGTTTAAAAAACCCCCCAAAACAAAAACTTCTACATTTGAGTCCCAAATTGCGTATGTGCTTCAATCAAACAAGTCTATTGGGTGTTTACAAAACTCCCCAGAGTATGAAAACCTGTGCTTATTATATCTGCAGGAGGATTCATTAAGTGTGCAAATGGCCTATACTGTTTCTAACAGCAACCTGGGTGGGTTTTCTCTTTCTTTATATCTGTGTATGTGATTGTGTACACACAGCTAAAGAGACGAGTTGCTGAGAACTTCCCCCCAAAAATGAATGGGATAAAACAGATTGTCAAGTTACTGACTGGTAATTAAAAACAGATTCCTAACATTGCTTTACCATTTTAAAGAAATTTTCTTTTAAAAGACAAAACTACCGAATGGTGAAACATGTCATGCTTCTACTGAAGTCTCTTAGTCTTCCACAAGTCCCTACTCAGTTGCACATACACATATATGCCAGTGCAGACTCACACATACCTGAAGACTGTAAGGAATCTTAAATTATTTTCAGTGGGGAAAAGTGTGTGTGTGCGTGTGATTTACTAATCGCCACCCTCAATGTAGATCAGTTGGGAAAATCTCTTTCCCTCAAACATTCCAAAATAGAACTTCACCCTGGAGCTGACTGGGGCACTTGGCCCTGAGCATTATTTTTCAAAGGGTTTTGAGCTACTGAAAATGGGACTATAATGGGAGTTTGTATGCAGTCATGACTGTGCAAGAACTCTGGCTCCAGAAATAACATCAGCAGCTGTGGCTACTAGCGGGCACGTTCTTCCTCAGCCTGGGGACCTTAGGCTCTGATCACACGTTGTTGGTGGGGGGTGGTCAGGAAGGAATTCCACCCCCTTTCCCACCCACTCAAGCACTCTTCGCACTGTGTGACATTCCATCCCACATCTGGCCAGGTGCATGTCTTACTGCCCTCCCCGGGTGGGGGGAACATACCGGATTAGACACACACGTGGCCTGCCTTGCTGTGGGGGTAGAGGGCTGCCGCCACGATGTCCCAGGGTTGTGTGTCTTGTGGTTAAACACTTAGGGTTTTGACGTAGACAAGGCAGCAGAGCCGACCCTCCAAGCCACTGCAAATAACCTGAGAAGGCTTCTCAAAAATGCAGTTCTGAGCCTCAGAAGGAGACGGCCTTTATGGGGGCAATTTTCCAATTGCTGCTTATTTGGTGTGGTCATGTCTGAGCCAGGGGAGGTTTCTTAACTCCAGGCAATGATATTTACAGAGAGCTGGATGCCAGGAACCTGGTCAATTGTACACGAATGTGATGTTCATTCTTAGTATTAACTAACAGAGGAGCTGTGTGTGTTGAGGGGTGGACATGGGAAAGGACAAAGAGGGGAAAATGCATATGGGAAGAAATGGCCATCTGTAAGGTACCAACATTATGTAATTTAATTTTCACTTTGGCACCATGGGGTGGATCCTCCAATTAATCTGCATTTTTTCAGAGAAACTGGATGATGGTCTTGCTCAGCCCTAAGAGCCATAGCTAGGATTAAAAACCAGGCTTTTTGGAGGTCGTGTTCTGAGGCCTCTCCACTACACCACACCACAGCGAGGACCCAAGACATTTTCAAGCAGGTCATATCCTACTTATAGGTCCCTCCCAGGAAGAGCTTCTGGTAGCTCTGGACTTTTTGTTTCTTTAGTCATATCCTTGGCAGTTATTGTCAGATAACAGAGGTCCAGGAGGACTGCTCTAAACAATGGCGATCACATCTCTTATTATAAGTAAGAGAAGCAGGATCGGGCCTATGATCAAAACACCTCCTGGGTGAGATGTCTGTATTGAACTGGGTCCAGCTCACAAAAAGCTGTTTCTGCCTCTGAGGCACTGAGAGCACCCTTGATACAAAGTTTGGAACATCCCTAAACAAAGCCCGGGGCCAGTACGTTGATCTTGACAGGCTAAGTAGTGGGATGAGAGACCTCACAGTTCTGAGTGTTCCTCTTCCTCCCCAGTCTCAGAAGAACTCACTGAGGCAGAGACTTTCAAACTGTTTTGATTCACTTGGTCTCTTAAACCATCCTTTGGGCTGGAACAATCTTCATGTCATGTTATTGATGAGGAACACTATATTAGTCATGGTTCTCCAAAGAAACAGAACCAACAGGCTGTGCGTGTGCGTGCGTGCGTGCGTGTGTAGACAGATGGAGATTTATTTCAAAGAACTGGCTCATGCAATTGCGGAGGCTTGGTGAGTCCAAAATCTGAAGGGGTAGGATGGCAGGCTGGAGACTCAGAGAAGAGTTACAGGTCACGTCTGAAGACCATCTACTGGCAGAATCCTGGAGGTCAGTCTTTGTTGTATTAAGGTCGTCAACTGATGGATGGGGCCCACCCACATTATGGAGGTTCACCAATTTAAATATTAATCTCATCCAGAAAACACCCCCACAGAAACATCCAGAAAAATGTCTGACCAAATATCTGAGCACCATTTGAGTCAAGTTAAATTAACCATCACAAACACTAAGCTTCAGAAAGTTACCTCCTGTTGCACTGTGAGAAGCAGAGCTAGGGATTTAACATGAGTTCTCTTCATGATCTTCTATAGCCTGTGCTACTAAAACGGGGAAAATACATTATTCATGGAGAGCTTCCTACTGATTAGATGGTATACCATGGGATTCCCATCTATTCTTTCAGAAGTGCTCCCAAGGTCCCTGATGTCCAGGAGCTGTACCCCTGGGAAGTGAGTAAGAAGGAACCTTTATGAAGCTACTTCTCCCCATGAATTGGCTGTGTCTTGGATGTACATGGTTAACTTTGGAAGCGAGGACAAGCTTGGTGAACTAGTTGGGGACCCCTCAGTGCATAGGTTCAATTTTCCAGATGAGCAGTGTGCTGCCCACAGTCTATGTTCAGGGAACATTCCTGGAACAGGCAGGTGACTGACAGGTGAAGGAATATGTAGAATAGGAGATGCCCCCCACCCCCACATTAGGGCTCTGTGTATGATAGAGTTGGGGTACGGAGGTCAATCAGGTGATCTTAGAAGAAGTCCTCCCACTTCATGGACCCTTCAGGGCTCACCGGCTTCAAAAACAGCCCCTTAGCACTGAGGTCCACACATTAAATGAGCTTCACCTATTCCTCTCTCCAACAGAACCTGAGTAAGCTCACTTGCACAGGGGTGGAGACTCCTCTCCCCCAGCCCCAGACTATTCTGTGGCACAGCCGCCCTTCTCCCATTCTTGTCTTCCTCATGCTCCCCACCCACCACATCTAAGTCTCTGGCCCTATCTCACCTCAACTTTAAATCCTTACTTTCTCTCACTTTGTCTGGAATAAATTAAGAAGAATATCATAAGGAGAGAATTCTACAAGGAAGTAATGAGGATATTCTCATTAGACCTGCCTTTTCATTTCTATTTGGCCTGCTGCTGCTGATTTCTATTAATTCTACCTCATTTCCTTATGACAAGAACAATAAGGTTGACCTGTGGTGTGATTTCCAAGGTAGGATGGTCATATCATAGCTCCTGGTACTAGAAATTAGTCAGTCATAAAACTCTTTTATGCTACAGTAACTTGCTGCATCCTTTTATTTTTCAAAAATTGTTAAAAATAGATACTATTTATTTAATCCTTGCCACCCACTGGGCAATGTAGACAATAGTTGGAAAGTGGGATTAAAGTTAAGAGGAAAGTGGTAGTTAGAATATAGATTTGGGCATAGAGACAATGGTTGACTTCTTCAGACAGTTTTTGCACCTATGGTGAAATTCTTGAGAACTGAACGAATTCACAAGTGGAAAGTCTGTGACACTCAGGACAACTGCCCCTGACAGGTGCAGGGACAGCATCAACATCTAGGTGGGAAAAGAGGAATCAGGAGAGAGACCGCACAAGGGAAGAGGTAGGTAATGGGAAGACACCCCTGAGGAAAGTACTTCAAGGAAGGAATGGTCTAAGCATTCTAAAGGGT
Organism: Pteronotus mesoamericanus; assembly: GCF_021234165.1. Lineage (NCBI taxonomy): Eukaryota > Metazoa > Chordata > Mammalia > Chiroptera > Mormoopidae > Pteronotus > Pteronotus mesoamericanus. Next base: position 9,721,774 of record NW_026555085.1, read on the forward strand.
GAGAATGAAGAATGACAAGACTGAATTCATCTGCAGGACCAGTTATCTAAGAAAGAGAAAGTACAGGGATCCAAGGTAGGATGTCCAGGGGTGGCTGCAAGGTGAGGGAGATTCAGGAAGACAGTGGATGGAACTTAATTCTCAAATAGACTATGGCACTTTGCAGTTCCAGAATTTACTTGCAATCTGCTTTGTCTTGGCTAAGTAGAGTTCATGCCAACTTAGAGGAATAAGTGTTCTTCATTGGCCTTTTTTTGCTGTGTTATTAAAGATGTTGAAGAAAATACATAGGATTGGAGTCAGAGGAACTAGGTTAAGGTCCTCTGTGATCTGGGGCAGAACATTGAGCAGACTTGGCATATATATATTTACAGTAATATCTCCCAAAGTTGTGAGGTTCAGGGAAGACATATGTGAGTAATCTTTGACAACTATGAAGAATTATGCCCCTGCAAGGTATATAAAATATCACTGTAACACATCTATAAGCTAATGCTCAGGAATTACCCCAATATTATACTTTGGTGGATTGATGGGAGTGTATCAGAGAAGATTATATTTGGCTGTAAACAATACAAGACTCAACTAAAATAACTTAAACACATAGGAGTTTATTTTTCTTACCTAACAAGAAGTCAAAGGGAGGTGTGTAGCCGTTTATAGATGTCACCTAGGACCTCGGCTGTTTCCTTTCTTTCTTTCTTTCTTTTTTTTTTAAGATTATTTATTTATTTATTTTTAGAAGAGGGGAAGAGAAGGAGAAAGAGAGGGAGAGAAACATCAATATGTGGTTGCCTTTTGTGCATCCTTTACTGGGGACCTGGCCTGCAACCCAGACATGTGACCTGACTGGGAATTGAACTGACGACCCTTTGGTTCGCAGGCTGGCATTCAATCCACTGAGCTACACCAGCCAGGGCAGGCCCTTAGCTTTTTCTACTTTCTTGCTCTACCATCCTTAAGTGAGTGGCTTTTGTTCTCAAGGTTGCAAGATGGCTGCTGTATCTCCAGGCATCATATCCATGCTCCAAGAGAGAAGAAATAGGGGAAGAACATATAAGGAATGTCAAAGTTTTGAAGGGAATACCATCTAAATCTGACTTTTTCTTAAAGAGTTTTGTGGCTGCTAACTCCTGCCTTTTGCATGAGAAACTCACCTGGCCAGAATTGGGTTTTATAGCTATCCCCAGTTACAAGGGAGTCTGGGATGGTAAATATTGAAGACCTGCAGTTTTTTAGTTGAGGAAAGCAAGGGAGAAGACTTCTGGAAACCAATCTGCAATGTCTCCTACAGAGCAGAACTTACTTTACCAATGGAATCCTGATATGAGGAAGGGGAAAGATGTGGCAGTGGGCATAAAGCTCAGGAGGGCAACCTGACAGTGACCAAAAAGCAGGGATCTGGACCCTCTGTGGCTTGGACCAAAAGATCGTGGCTGTCCCCCACTAAGAGGCCCAGTCCCCAAGACTTGGCCCCTTCTGGCAATCAGCCCTAACCAGCTGCTGCCAAAGGGGTAAACACATTCCAAGTCCTTGAGTCCCTGCTGCATTGTAACTGTGGTTAAACGCGCACACACACACCCCATCTGGGCTAATGGAAAGTTTACTGGAGTTGTGATGGCTTAGTGATGATTTGCGGTTATCTGGGCTCCTTCTATTAATGGAGAGTTGAATACCTACACACTTATGTTATCTAACTATACAAGCAATTTGCATCTCATGTGTATCATTTTTATATTCATTCTCCAATTCTTGGGAACCATAAAGGACAAAGCACTTACATCCTCTTTTTCTCTACTTTGGAAGGAGGGCTCTTAAACCAAGCCTTTCCCTAAGGCCCTTCAGCGCGACACAGAAACAGAAAACCGTCAAGAATCCAGACCTGAACACCCATGAAGCTCTCCATGGGTCATCACCCAGTGTGGGTGCCAGCTGCTCACGCACTCCTGGGATTGTAGGGAAAACAGAAGATCAAACACTCACCCCTAGGATGGTGCCAATCAGGGGACAGACAGTTGCTCTTGACTAAGGCAATTTCCAGTCCAGTCTAGAAGATGGATCACAATCACATTCAAGAAAAAAATTAAAAGCAATCTTTAAAAGTATGAATAAGAGCCATTGTAAACGGCTCAAACTCTGTATATAAGCAGTGAAGTAAGATGAATTGACTGGCACTGAGTTGGAAAAGCTATACAGAGGCAGGGAGTGTGGAACATAATTTTATAAAAATAAACTTTTTTTTTTTTTTTAAAACATACACACTCCCAAGGAAGAAATGGAAAAGTTGTTAGGGTGTGGACCAGGGCTTCTAATTAGCTGTTCTGTTCTGCCTGATTTATCTCCTTTCTTGCCCTAGCACCTTCCTGGGACTTGCTGTTCTATAACGGGACCCTTTGAGGATGGTGAAGGCATTCCCAACGCACCTGAACCCCTCGCCGGCTCAGACCAGGTCTTTGCGCCAGATGCCCACGGGAGGGGCGAGGAGAAACCTACTGCCCAGGTCGCCACTTTTGCCTCCTTGACCCTTACATGTTTCCAAAACAGAGGGGGAGCCCTGAGAAGGCTCCCTGCCAAAGCATGAAACAGCTACCCTCATTGTCTGCCTCGCCCCTGCCGGCTGCCCTCTCCCTTCCTCCCTCCCCTCCTTTCTGTCTGAAAGTGTGAAAATTACAAATCCCAAGGAACTGCAATCAGAACTCTACCTAGGGAAAATTCAGAGTATCCTGGCCATAAATATCCCACTCCAAGACGCCTGACGTCAGAGCGGGGCGGGCGGGGGAGCGAGGCCGGTCGGGAGGGGCGGCGGCGGTGGTTTCTCTGAATGCAGCGGAGTCCGGAGAGACTAGCGGAGCGCGGCCGCGAGCGCGCCGCCAGGTTTGGGCTGCAAGGAGCGGCGCCCGCCATGGGGGCCTCGGAGTAAGTGTGGCCGCCCGGCCTGCCGGGCTTCGCGTCTGTCCGTGGGCTGGTGGCCGGGCTTGAGGGGCGGGGGTGGCTTTCTGCCGGCAATGCCTCACTTTTCTCCCCCTACTTTATCCACAGTGGTAAGAGCGGATTGGGAAGGCAACGGCTCCACAGGCTGCCTGTTTTGTTTCTCCAAAGTGTTTGCAGGAGCCACGGATCCCTGAGTGGGCTCCCAGGGCCTGCGTGTGCGTCTGTGCGTGTGTGTGTGTGTGTGTGTGTGTGTATGTGGAGTCTGTCGGTATTAGCACATCTGGACACAGGAAATGTCTTTGGAAAACTTTAAAAAATGTTTTATTCGTGGCTTTGAAATCTGATTCCTTGTTGTCACAAGTGGACAAACAGCCGGTACCCCCCACACTGACAATTTTTTTGGCGGTGTCTTGTCCTGGTTCAGTTTGTGCCTTCATGCGATGACTTAACTCTTAACAAGCCCAGCTCCCATTTGCAAGCCTGGCCCCTGGCCAGCAGGCAGGGCAGGGGGAGCCCGAGGTTCTTGGTCTCAGCAGCAGTGGGCAGGGGCACTTAGAGCAAAGAAAGGAGCGCCTCAGGAAAGGAGTCGTGACTCTGGGTACCTTAGCACCTGTGGCCGCTGCCAAGCCCCCTGCCTTGGCCCTGACATCGCCAGGCCATGGGACTTTGACTTAACTGGTAAGGAAGGATCTGGTCAGGAGGCAAGTAATTTAAGGAGGATGAGGAAGAGGAGGAGGTGGTGGTGGTCAGGACACTGCGGCTCTGTGTCCAGTCCTGCCCCAGGAGTGGGATGAAATGTGTCTGCCACATGTGCCCACGGTGGGGGACGTGCCGGATTCTCTGGAAGCACCACGGTGCCCCAAACAAGATGCAAGCTCATAACATAAAGAGACATGTCTGAGCTGTGGGGTGGAGGAAGGGGGATGGTGGGGGAGAGGGAGAGAGATTTTTATCAAAATTGAACACAGATTGCTGAGGTCTGGGCTTGATTTAACTCTTCTCTCTCTGCTTTGGCCACTTTTGCACAGTTTTGTGGAGGATTTGCAAAGTTCCTGGGAAGGTGGGAAGGAAAATCACACCTCTCTAGGAAAGAGGCCCTGAAGGTTTTCCTTGAAGCCGACAGGGGAATGAAAGCAACTTCCCATCTTAGAAAAACTTAAAGTTTCAAGTTTTGTGTACCCACCCCCTCCTCGCCCTATCTGAATTTGGTGTCAGTTTCTTGGATTTCTCTGAAAAGCCGGTTGATGGAGGAAATGGATTTTTCCTAGGACGAAGAGGGGGAATTGTGTTCTCCTGAGAGTGGGAGGAGAGGAGGCGCAGGCTCTGTGGACCCAGCAGCCCTGGATTGCCCAACGCACGGGGCTGGATGTCAATAGATGGGTTCAACAAACCAGTGACCACAAAGAGGGCCCTTTCAGCTTTGCCCTAGCCGGGTCTCTGGTTTTGTATTTTGCAATAGAGCCAACCTACAGTGTTTGGGTGGGAGGAACATTACTGGACTCTGCCTGTGCCCTAGAAAAATGAGAGAATGAAGGGACAGAGAGGAAATTTGGACCCACAGGAAGTTGGAGATTTGGGAAGGATTTTAGAAATTATACAAATTGACCCCTAGGGAAACACTATAATAGACTGAGCAGACAGCAATGTCAAAAATAGACTTGTTTAACTTCAGGAGTACATCTTCCACCTAAGTGTGATGAGAAAGGAAATAAGTCACTTTAAGGGCAGTGTAAAAGAGTGTGTAAGTGGGGTAGCTGGGTCCCATGAGATGCACGTACAAGTGCATGCTTACACATTTGTGACTTTGTGGTGTTGGTCATTGCCTCAGGCATGGACCCATAAACAACCCGTTTCTCATCTGTGCTGGGAGCTGCATTTCTTTGTTAAAACAAAACAAAACAAAAACCAAAAAAACAACTGAAAACAAAAACCAAAAAAACAACTGTGCTATTATGTTCTTGCTGCCTGGTAAGTTGCATGCTCTGGCACATAGCTCCTAGCCGAGTTTTCAGAGCTTTTCCTCTGGCTCCTGGGATGCCGAGGGAATACTCGTGCCCCCATCAGGACGAAAAGAGGAGAGAAACTTCTCCTGGGCGCTAGAACTGAAAAGAGAGTCAGGCGTTCAGGAAAGGGGGAGGATGTGAGGGCAGGACCAGTATGAAGGCCTGTGAATGTTTTTTCTTTGGGTAAGTGGGTGAGGCTGAGAGACTACTGTTTTCTGAGGGAGCATGTCTTCTCCTCAGTCTTTCTCCCCAACCTCCTGCCCCCAATGATTTGGACACTAAACAGGTTAAACTCTCTCCCCTGCTGAAGAGCCTTGGGCCCAGGGGTAAAGGAGAGGGCAAGCTTAAGTGCCTGTAGTTAGGAGGGTGCAAAGATAACCAACAAGGCAGAAGCTTGCTTCTTTGATTTCAGTGGAGTCAATGGAAAGACCAATATTAAATGTTCCCCCTCATTCCCACTATTTACAAACAGAACGCTGAACACCCAGGGACAGAGGGACCCATTGGAGGTGGACAGCCAGAAATACCCTTGTCCCAGCACAGGGCTCCTCAGGGAGGGAACTGGGCTTTTAGTCTTTCATCATGTGGATTTCTTTAGATGGTCAGTAGAATCCTGACCCCTCTGGGTTTGCTCTGGGAGACATTTCACCAACTTGAGACCTGGACGAATTCCTAGACCGCTGACGCTTGGGCTGATAACTGAAGCCCTCTCAGTGTCCCTTCTATCAGCTCAAGATCTGGCCAGTTCTTCAGTCATCTCTGAGACCAGAATACTTAGGATGCGTTCCTTCTCGGGCTCTCCTGGAGGTCCAGAGGGCAAACACCCCTGGCAGAAAAACAACTTGGACGTTATCTTCGGCTTTGATAGCAGACGGACCCCTGCATCTCCGTGGCCAGAGTGTTTGTGTTCAGGGATCTTATGCCCTTCAGGTCTGGACTCCAATGCAGCCTGGCACAAGGATAGAGTACAGGCTTCGGAGCACTGCCCCGGAGAGGATTATTCACCTGGGAGACCTTACTTCTTCCTGTGAGCTTCAGTGTCCTCATCTGTGAAACCATACTGAGGATAATGTGTACCACACAAGGTTATTACAAAGATTATGTTTATGCAAAAGAATGAAAACAGAGCCAGTAATGTTGCAGACCTTTAATAAAGCGACTATCGTAATTTTATTTTGATAAAATATACGATATTTATATTTCGTATATTTGTGATCAATCCTGTGTTGTTTGGAAAGGACCTCCCACCCAAATCCAGCTACAGGTTTTCCATTATTGAAGGCCAGGGGGTGGAGTTTCCAGGGCTCAGGTCACCTTTACTTTCACCCTCTAGAAAAGGGAGCTAACAGGGATTATCCATGAGTGTGCCTGGCCCATTACCCTGAGGGGTGGGGGGAGGCACCAGACTTCCTGGATATATCTGTCCTGGAAACCACTCTTGTGTGAGGTGTCTTTTGAGGGGGCAGGGCCGCAGAGCAGGTTGTCTGTGTAGGGTGGGGGTGGGGCAGCAAGCTCAAGAACCAGTTTTGTTTTTTTTTTACTTTTAACATTTTTCTTTTTAAATTTTATCTTCAATTACAGTTTACCTTCAATATTATTTTGTATTAGTTTCAGATGTGTAGCACAGTGGTTAGATAGTCATATACTTTACAAAGTGTTCCTTCCAAATAAATCAATAGCAGATTAGATGAAGAAGAGATCAGATCAGTGATTTAGAAGACAAGATAGCTGAAAACACCCAATCAGGGCAGCAAAAGGAAAAAAGAATTTAAGAAAAGGAGGTGGAGGAACTAGCTGAGTCTTGAAGATTAAGTCCGAGGTCAGGTTTGTTAGGCAAACTGTGCCTAAGGTGCTAAGATCAGAGTAAGGGGAGACTCTGATGGGTTGTAAAGAATGGAAGCTTTAGGCATTTGTAAACTTCCCCGGTGGGTATGGGGTAGGGAAGTGGCTAGTCCAAGGACAGAAGGACAGAAGGAGGTCTGATGCTGGAGAGAGCAGCTGCAGGTTCTCTTGGCCCATCTCAGAGCTTCTAAGCTATCCTTCAAGTTGACATTTAAAACTTTAAGGTTCACATTTGTTTCTGTTTTGCTCAAGCGCTCTCTTTAACCATGGCCTGGGATGACTTTTCAGCTTTTAAGAGGCTAAGCCACTGGCCAACATCTCTTGTGATGGCCCAGATTGGGAGTCAGTGAATTCCTCAATCCTGGCAATATCTATTTCTCCAACTCTCTCCTCACATTTTTTGGGTTTGTTTTTTGTTTGTTTGTTTGTTTCATTATGAGGTTTTAAAACTGCACCACCAAGATGCTGTTTAGGGGGGGAAATGCCTTTTCTTTTTTTGGACCTGTGTATCATGCTCATGCTGTGGAAAGCTTTTCAAACTGTGGGTATTAGCAGGTGTTGTGGGATTCTTTCTGAGGCTACCCCTCCAGAAAAAACCAAAAGGAAGCCTGGGAAAAATAAACTTTAGGCAGTTTATCTCTGACCAAGGAGGAGCTGAATGACTTGCAGGATGTCTTCTGGGTCTGCAGAGAAAGCTTCAGAACCAAGTAGACCCAGGTGTGAGTTCTGGCACCAGAGGTCACAAGCTGTCCAACCTCTCTAATTCTTCTTCATCTGCTAGATGAGAACAATAATGATTCTCACTTCCCAGGGTTGTTCTGAGGAGAAATGAGATAAATATGAGAAGAATATAGCAAACTGCTTAATCGTGAAATATGTTCATGCATTTTTCTCTCTCTAGAGCTAAGCTCATGAAAGTACATGTGCTTGGACATTTGTCCATGAGTGAAAATAAATAAACCACTTATTCAAGGCTTAACATCAGTGCTCAAGGGTCAGTTATCTCAGTCTGGAAGTAGAGACTTTTAATACAAAAGTGGGGCACAGATCAGCCCCCCATGCCAACGAAGCCCTATGTGACCCCCTATGGAATAAAGGAAAGGCCACCAGCTCACTCACCAATGAACCTGGGCTCTTAGTGAGCTGTCTCCATTCAGCTTGTTTTAGAAATCACAAACACTGTCTTGGTTCGGAGAGTCAAGGTCAATACTGGGGAGAGAAATCATTGAGTCAGTATTAACATTAAAACTTAATAATGGCAGAATGACAACAATACCTTACATTTGTATAATATGCTACAGTTTGAAAAGCACATGGCCTCATTTCATCATCTTAACAATCCTATGAGATGGTATTATCCACATTTTATGGCTCTTACTCTGTGGGCTAAAAGACTTAGCCTAATTCATGCAGCAGGTAAGTGGAAGTAACAGGAAGTGAAGGAGGATCCAAACAGTGGGTTGCAGCCCTGGCTGCATATTAGAGTCGGTTGGGGAACTTGTAAAAGTGTCAATACCTGGGCTCACCCCAGACCAATTAAATTAGGATCTCTGGGGAATAGATCCCAGGCGTTGGGAGTTCTACAAGCTCCCAGGAGATCTGAAGTCTAAGTTGAGAGCCGTGGGTCTGAGGGAAGAATGAAGAACTCAGGGTATCAGGTATAGGTAAGGCAAACAGGCAAGACTTTGCTAGGATTTATGTAAGCTCCGTAGGGGTAAGGGGCTTGTGTGGTTCTCCCTGCATTCCCAGAACCTACAGTAGTGTCAGGTACAATGTAGATACTCCATAAACATTGGTTGAATGAATGAATGAACAAATTGCTATAGATTAGGAGCCAACAATCTCAACAGTCAAATCCAACCTGTCACCTTGTTATATAAATAAAGTTTTATTGGAACACAGCCAAGTCATTTGTTTGCATTGCCTATGGCTGCTTTCACTCTAATAGGGCCTAGTTGAGCATTGTAATAAGGACCGTATAGTTCACAATGTTCAAAATAGTTATTGTCTGGCCCTTAACAGAAAAAGTTTGGTGGCTTCTGTTCTAGATCTCAGACAGGAATGGAACAAGTATACTGGAGTGAGAGTTGTTACAGCACAGTGGTCAAGGATATGGGTCCTAGAATCTGATAAAACCTGTGTTTGAATCCTGGCTCTGCCATTTACCTGTTGTAAGACCTTGCCTATTCACCTCTCCGAGTCTCAGTTTTCTCATCTGAAAAACAGGGATGATAATAATTAATACCTCCCTTTCAGGATGGTCATGAAAAATGTCAGCCCTTGACCTAGAGTAAGCACTCAGCAAATGTTAGCTCTTACTGTCGTGGTTGTTGTTGCAGTTACTTGCAGTTAACCAAGTAGAACAAAAACTAACTAGATTGAAGTCAAAATCTAAATCCAATGTCATGGACAGAATAAGGGGAAAATAATCTGTAAGCTGGTGTGACAAAGAAAAACTGATGTGAGGTTTCTGAGGTGAGGGGTATCCTCCAAGACAACACAGATTAAGCCCCCGCACATGTGAGTGAGCTGTTTCTGTATGGTTGACTGCTGTATTGACCAGGATTCCTGTCATTCCTCAAGGGTTAGCTTAGATTTTATTACACTGAATCTGGTCACAAGCATGTCCCACCTCTATACCCTTGTTCATAGTTTTTTCTACCTGAAAGACCCTTCCCAATCTTTATCTTTCTGGTCTAGTTTTCCTTCCAGGCTTGCTCAGCATCCCCTTCTCTCTTAAATGTCCTTTGCAAGGCTCCCCCTTCCCCCCTAGTCACTCCTTCCTTCTCACTCCCATGAACTTGACATACAGCTCTGTCATAACATTTACCATACCGTATTACAATCTCCGCCTTGCTTTCTATGTGTTTGGAGCTCATAAAAGTCAAAACACATTGTTGAGTCCACACCTGGTAGCCAAGTAGTGTCAATTAACCCTTGATTCAATACAATGATACCTGAACTAACTCTTGAGGAAAGAGTAGGGCTTGTCCTTCTCTTTGTCCTAGGTGCTGTTGGGATTGCAAGAGAGAATTTGCATAGCCAGCCAGAAAGAGAAGAGCTACCCAGTTTAAAGACATACATGGGCCCTTTGTGTCCTCATCCTCCACTCTGCGGTGTCCTCTTCCCTCTGGGAGACCCCTCCTAGGGTTCAGCCAGGGACAAAGAAGGATGGAAGACACTGCAAAACCCAGTCTTAGACTTCTTGTCAGCAGATGTGCTGAAAGTTGGGATTTGGCCTCTCTGGGCTTTCATGTATATGTGCCAGGGTAATGGAGAGTTAGCTTGCTACGGTCAGCGTTCATTAGCACGGTAATAGGGAGAAGCATGGTCACGGTAATAGCAAATAGCAGGTAATTCACATCATTGCCATTTGACTATAGAATGTCAGTTAGAAAGTATTGTCAGAAAGTATTACATAATTTTTATAGATTTTAGTGGCAGATATATATTGTGTGTAATAATATTAAAATGAAGTTCTTTTCTAAGGGTTAAGGGGAAGGTACAGAAAAATGTTGGCCTTGAATGACATATTCCTCCCCTTTTTTTTATCCTCACCCAAGGCCATGGAGGGGAAGGGAGAGAGAGAGAGAAAAAAAAAGAATCATTGATGCAAGAGAGGATCGATAGGTTGTCTCTCCTGTGCGCCCCACCTGGGGACCAAACCTGCAACCTAGGCATGTGCCCTGATATGGAATCAAATCAGCATCATTTTGGTAAACAGGACGACACTCCAACCAACTATACCACACTGACTAGGGCAATTAAATATTCCTTTTTATCAACCCCAAAGGGACAATTAGGAACTGGCTGCTAAGAGGGGAGTTCGGAGAGAGAATGAAATAGTATGTTTATATATGTATTTGGTGCTATGCCTCTCATTCAATAACATGTATTCTTAATTTGACTTGTCCAAATTGTGAAAGTAATCTTTCTTGCTTAAACATGTGAATCAACATTATTCAGAGACACATACACACACAAACAAGTGAAAAATGAATAATATCTCTATCCCCATCCGTACCCTGGTAATTAATGTAAATAGCCTAGAATGATTTTCTTCTATATCTTTTCCTTTGTTCATACAAATACCTATAGATATGTGTGGAGGTAGGGTGGGATCTTGTTTTGAGTGTTTGTTTTTCGCTGAAATTGAATCTAATTGTACACATTATTCTGCAGCAGACTTTTCTTCCCCTTGACCACATGTCAAGGTCAAACCCTACAATGGATCAAGTTCTTTTGTTCTGATTTCTTTATACTGACATACATCTATATATATTTGAGATCATGCCATTCTTGCAGGGATGTTTATTTTTCCATCAGTCAGATATTAAATGTGATTTCATCCTGGCCGAAAATCATTTTGGGTCCCTGAGTCTGACGTACCAAGCATCCATCACCTGGGAAGGCTTTGCTTGGCGCTCAGGCTGAGCGAGTGATGTACCAGGCCTGCTGACCATCATGGGGTATGACTACATGTCGTGTGTGGCCCTCATTCATCCCCTAGGGAAGCTACTGAGCATCAGGTCTGGCGGCTCTCCCCACCCCCTCTCATCAGATTTAGAGTTCCCTCTTTGGGTCTCCTCAGCACTCGCAATGCAGGAAATGCTCCAGGAGGCCTCAGAGACCGTACATTAGGATGGAGAACAGTTCTGATGGAGCAAATCAAGCAGTGTGGTATAATGGGCAGATGTGTAGACTCTACACTCTGGTTGCCTAGGAGTCCAAATTTTGCATAATGGACACTGGGCTGTGCCACCCAGACTCCTGTTCAGGCAGTGCTGGCAGTGGGCATCCCTCTCTGGATTTGCCTCAGCTCAGGAGTTGCCTGGTCTACAGTCACTCCCTCCCACACTCCCCTCCTGGGTTTCCTGGTCCCAATGATGGGTAGGAGTGAGGAAGGCCTGGCCCCTCAGTCCCCATGTGAGGGCACGCTAAAGGTTTCAGGGTTCTCTACATGGTTGGTGGAGGCCTTCGTGGAGGATGAACTGAGCGCAGCTGCACTTCTTCCTCTGCCCAGTGCTGCCTCCCACAGTCCCCTCTCCCTGGATGGTGGATTCCAAGAGCTCTTCCTAGCCCCCTGCCTGCTCCAGACGTTGTGCTATTTTATATGAAGTTGTTTCAGGGGCGTCCATTATATTCTAGGTAATCTTTGATGGCTCTGTTAGAATATGTGAAAGTGTACTTTTTTTCTTGTGCTTTATTTTGTGTTTTCTAGGTGAGACCCAATGGATTTCTCTACAAAAATGGTTGTGTCATAAATGGGCAGACTGAGCACACGTTTTGATTTTTACTGCCAAATTTGCATGTGCCCCTGCCCCCGTCTCCACGCCTCATTCTAGGCAGAGGGTGTGGGTATTTCTGGGTAGAAGCACGACCAGATGGCTTTGCTGCCATCCTGGAGACAGGGGACTGGACAAGTTGACCTTTGGGACTTTCCACCTTACTGGTGCTTCTGCAATATAAAGGGGGTGGTCTTAGAGGACCTTGCTGCCTCCCAGGGAGCCGCCTTCCTGCCCACACAGGTATTCACATCACTCCTGCGTGAGTCTCTACCAGACCTGATTTGTCTTTGTGGGTGTTTATTTCTTACTCATTTGTCCCCAGCACGGGCGGTCTTTGGCTCTGTGAGTTAAACATTCCGCCCTTCGAGGTTAAGTACACTGATGGCCTTCCCCGCGTGCCAAAGCAAAGCTTGCCTGAGTGATGGATGCTCATTGTGCCAGACTCGGGGACCTAGACTCACAGTTCAAGCTCTGACCACAGTCTTGGGGGTCAGTGTCAACACTCCCTCCCTCACTTCCCCCCAGATGCCACAGCCCCCAGCCTCAAGGTCCCCTGACCAGGCAGCCAGGAAAGGGTAATGCCAGGTCAGTGGGGAGATCTGTCAATATTTCCACAGTGCCGGAGGCAGCTTTGCAGTGAGTTTGAAGCAAATTCAGGGTTTCTGTGGCCTGTGGGCCATAGAAAGGCCAAGCCATTTTACCTCTTCTCCTCTTTTTGAATCTCTATCAATTGGGAGGGCTGGCAGCTGCCCAGAGGTAGAGTTAGGAACCTCCTCTGCCTTTCGGAGATGCAGAGTTGTGATTTACCAGCACTGTTGCCTTGAACGGAGGGAATGTTATTGAAGTCTGGCTGCCTAATGGAAGCTGAGGCTAACAGAGCTGAGAAACAAGCCAGATTTCTGAGTGTAAGGCTTTGGTTCAGATCACAGGCCCTGGGTTCAGAGTCTGGCTCTACTTCTTGCTAGCTGGGTGACATTATTTGAGTTACTTCATGTCTCTGTGCCTTAGTTTCCTCATTGGCAAAATGGTTTGTTATGAAGACTTAGTTGATGCATGACTTGGTAAAAAAAAAAAAAAAAAAGGAAAAATGGAAAAAAAGTAGTTGAAACTGTGGCTGGCACTTAGTAAGCACTAAGGAATGGTAGTTATGATGATGAAAGTGATAGAGGTGACAATGGAGATGATGTTGGAGAATGGGGACTAAGTCTCTTTAGCTCTGTTTCCCCAGCACCCTGCACACAGTGCCTGGCACAGAGTGGGGATATGACAACATTTATTAAATCAAATATCCCATGGTTTTTTGCTAAGTGTCTACTGCCTACCTAGCCTTCTCAACTCTCTATCCAATATATATATATATATATGTGTGTGTGTGTATATATATATATATATTCCATTTAAAATTTTATTTTAACTTTTTATTGAAGTTTGACATGATTCAGAAAAATACTCAGTTTGTAAGTATATAGCTCAATGGATTTCCACAAACTGAACACATCTGTTACCAGCATCTGGATCAAGAAACAGAACATTCCAAAGCCCCCCACTTCCTCTGCCCAGAGAAGCCCCTCATGCCTGCCTGGCTACTCCCCTCCTATGAACTTGAAACCTAACTCCATAGATTAGTTCTCCCTATTCTTGAACTTCACATAAAGGGAATCATACAGTGCATATTTGTTTGTATCTGGTTTCTTTTGCTCATTGTTATGTAGATCATTTATTCTCATGGTTGTGTAGTATTCCATTATGTAACTATACACATGTTATTTATTTACCTTTCTGTGGATGGGCATTTCAGTGGCTATGCATAGTCTTGCTATGGGCATTTGTGCACTTGTCTTTGGGTGAACATATGGATGTGTTGTGTCGGTGTGTTCCTGGGCGTGGAACTGCTGGATCATGGGGAATGTGTGTGCTTAGCTGTAGGAGGTACTGGCAGTTTTATGCAGTGGTTGTACTGTGTTTTCCATTTTCTGTAAAGATGAAGAAACAATTCTAACTTGGTAGTGCAAGGGCTTGAGGCCCAGTAATACGCTGGTGTTCCCAAGATGTTGATATCACCCATGCTCTTAGTATCTGATAGTTCACGTGTTTTAGAAAGCCTTCTGAGGTAAGTGTGTCCTGCATACCAGACACTGTGCTAAACCTCACAACCATCCCATGAGATAGAATGGGTGTTAATCATCTTATAGACGAGGAAACTGAGGCTCAGAGAGGTTGAGTGACTTGCCTAAGATCATATAGGAAGAAACTTTCAGAGTCAGAATATAAAACAGATATGCTTGAATGTAAAGCTCCTCCATCTTGGGATCTGTTGGTGAATAGTTTTGGCTTCAGCGCTAACACTGGATAGAAACACAGACACAGATGCGGGAGCTGTTCCCCTAGAACCTGTGCCAGCTGTGGGGCGGTGGCTGTGAGGAGATGCTCTGTAAAAAGGAGCAACTCAGTGACCTTGAGTAGCCAAATTGTCTTCCTGCCTTGGGGCTGTTGGAGAGACTCATAAATTTCCTGGAAGGCAAGGGTGACCATATAATTTACTGTCTAAACCAGGACTCTTCAAGAGTGAAGGGGGCGCTAACCAGACTGGACGTTGGGGAAGCAGGCATGACTTGGCACCGTCCCAGAGAAACTGGGTCGTAGGCTCGCCCCCTGCAAGTCTGAGTGGGCATCGCTCTTCTGGTCAGCGGGGATGTCCAGGTTCTTTTTAACTCTTTCACAGCACTGTCTGCCAGGAATTTGTCCCGATGTGATATATTTCTAGTCTACTTTGTTTATATTAAAATGGTGTCTGGCCTTCTTCTCTCCACAGCATTCCCTGCTCAAATGTGGCTCTGACAAGGTGAGCTTCCTTTGACAGATCCAGTCACTATTGGCGTGTATATGCAAAAGAGGAGAAGCCTCTAGAAGGCTAGGGCTGCGCCTTAGTCACTGTGATATTGGCAAGTACCTGTCCAGGTGACAGGCACAGAGTTAGCACTCAGGGAAGACTTATTGACCGTGTATATCATTTATCCATGTGTTCATTCATTCATTCATTCATTCACTCATTCATTCATACTTCATTGATCTGACTCCTATTTCACTAGCTCAGAGACAGAAGTCAGTTGTGTTTATAAGTGTGTGTACATGCATGCAAAGGACAAAGAGTAAAAGGGATCAACTTAAAGATACTGTATTGTGACGATTTGATGCCAGGATCTGGGTTGAAATTTCAGCCATCTGCTACTTACCTGAGCTTCTTTAGATAAGTGATTTAGCAATTTAGCATGTCCAAGCCTGAGTTTGAGTGTCACCTGTAAAATGGGAAGGATAGTATTACCTGTGGTACAGGATTTACCTGAGTCCAGGACACAGAGCAAATAAAAAGTGCTTGGTGCATTGCAAAGTGCTGTGTAATTCTTAGTCATTAGTGGTTGCTGTGGTTCAACAACCGAGAAGCGCTGGTGTAAAGTTGAGGTGGGTCCTGGGGAGTGAATTCTGGTGAGCAAAATTCACTCTCCGTCTGGGGCCTCCATTCTCTTAAAGTGAGGCTTACAGTCCATATGTGACAAGGCCATGTGACTGGGAGCTTTTATTAATAAATAAGGAAGGAATCAGCAAATTCTTCAAGACCTTAGAGGTTTGATGTGGGTGTATCAAAGACATGGATGTGAAGGCTAATTAATCTCTCATGAAGCCCACAGTGGCATTTTCATCAAAACAGCAGCAGGAAGCATTTAACGGCTTGTGAGTGTCCAGCAGTAGCTTTAGTGTAGCATACTGACTTCTAATGCAGATTCTGGGGTCAGACTGTTGGGATCCAAATTCAAATATTGGGTGGTCCAAAAAGTTCATTTAGTTTTTTTCTGTATGATGGCTGTAGTGGTGCTTAGTTGTCTTTAACTTCATTCGAAACAATTTTGTTAGATTGGATTGTGATAGCTGTCATGTCAGCATGCACTTAAAAAAACTTATCAATGTGCAGCCATTTGTGCATTGAAGATGGAATAAAATAATGCAACATTTTTGGTGTACTATATTATTTCAAGAAACGTGAAAATGCAACTGAAATGCAAAAAAAGAGTTGTGCAGTATACGCAGAAGGTGCTGTGACTGATCAAACATGTCAAAAGCGGCTTGTGAACTTTCTTGCTACTATTGACATCTTAGCCAAATAATTCTTTGTTGGGGCTGTCTTATGCTTTGGACGATGTTTAGCAGCACCCCTGGCCTCTACTCACCGGAAGCCAATAGCAGGAGATAGCCAATATACTCAAAACATCAAAATCAAGAAAGTTATTGGTGAAAATGAAAAATGAGTCTTTTATTTTATGGAAGAAACCAAACGGACTTTTTGGCCAACCCAGTACCACCAGAATTGTAGGCTTGGGCAAGTATTTATCCTCCCCGAGGGTCATTTTTCTCATCTGTAAAATGGTGACTATGATAGTACCTATCCCCAAGTAAGAACAAAATTAATACTTGTAGTTAGAACAGTACTTAGTAGGTACTTAGTAAATCTTAACCATTGTGATTATTTTCCAAATAATGCTTTTCATTGAGATACTAGTACTGTGTGGTCTGACGCATTGGATAGTGACAGGGCAGATCAGTTTGAGATGGTGGAAGTCAGGGAAGGCTCATGGAAAAGAAGTGTGCCCAGATACATTCCAGACTTCTTTTATACCCTGAGCAAAAGGGTTTTTCTATTTCTATGATTACTCTGTCTTAAAGCTAAGAAAAGAAGATTTAGTATGGAAGAAATTCCTTCCCTTAAGAAACATAAGTCAAACATTCCCTGGAACTATGAAGTTGAGTGAAATGTGGTCTCTGCTTTCATGCATTTACAAACTAGTTCATCCATTCTCTGTGGGGACATTAAGATGAGCCCTCAAAGTACTAACAGTGTTGTCGAGGAAGGATCTAGAAGTGAGGAATACTATTCCATGGAGATGCTAAAAGTTGAGAAATTTGAATTCCATTTAAGAATGTTTGGGAAATGTTGGGAGTTACGGAACCTCCTTCCAGGTTTCCGTTGGTATTAGACGGGTGGTTTCATCTGCTGGAATAGTGACTGTTGGTGCTTGCTGCAGGAAGACGGACAGACGACGGCTTCCCTGGTTCCTTCAGTCCCTTTGTGACATCCACACCGTTGTGTGTGAAGGACACAAAGAAAGCATTGGGAACTTTTCCTAGACAGTGTTGACAAAATCTAGAAAAATGTATCTGCTGCATTGCCCAGGGATTTTGGACTTTATGCTTCCTGTGCGTGTTTCATCTCTAATGTTATGACTCATCTTACAACTCCTTATGTCAAAGCCAGGATGCAAAAGGAGGTCTTCCCACTGCCTCCATCTCCTTCCCTTTTTCCAGCAAACACGTGATGAGATGCACATCTTGTTCAAACTTGTATAAATTAAAAGAAAAGTTCTTTTTGGTTTTTCAAAGCACGCAAATGTATTTTTAACAGTAAAATGATGCTATAGAATAATAAACATATGAAAAGACATTCAACCTTATTTGGAATCAGGAAAATACCATAAATGGAAATCACAGGGAGACACCATTTAACAATACTCATCGGACTGGCCAAACACTTGTACTCATCACACTGGATGTAGAGCCAAAGATAATTCCCATTCCCTAATGGTGGGAATTAAATTGCTCCAAACACTTTGGAGAACAATTTGGTACTATCTAGTAGAACTAAAGGTGCACTTACCCTATAGCTCAGCAATTGCACTCTTAGGTAAGTCTAGAGAAACTCTAAAACATGTGAAAACATGTTCAGGAATATTCATTATAGCGTGGGTTTTAAGAGCTGGTAGGTAACTCAAATGTCTATCATCAACCAGAAGCCTGGTTAAATAATTTGATATTTACATACAATGGAATACTACTGTGCAATACAGTAGACAAAAAGTGAATAGACTGTACTAGTGAGGTGTGATCTCAGAAACAATATTTAATGGAAAAAGCAAGTTGCAGAAGGATGCCATTGTCATTAAGTATAAAGAAATATAAAAGAATACCTTTTTATTTGCAAATATTTATATATGTAATTAAAGTGTAAAAACATGTTTGCAGTAGCCACTAAATTCAGAGAGGTGGCTCCCTGTAGGGAAGGCAGGAAGGAACACCAGAGAGGGGTACACAGGGGCTCCATTTATATCTCTGGTATTTTATTTCTTATACTCAGTGTTAGATACACAAATGTTTATTAGCTATATTTTTAGGTAGATAAAACATTTTTTAGTTAAAAAAAGTTAACTTTTTAAAATGGGCACAAACTCCCAACCCATCTCTGACGCCTGTTGGCACATGGACATGCTGAAGGGTGAGTATGAAGCCGCTGCCCATTTGCTCCATGTCTATGGGGGACATTTTAGGTAGAGGCGGCCATCTTCAAATGGGCCACTTGGCCCCCTATGCACATGGTAATCACTGTTTTTGGAACTAAAACTCCTGACCTCCGTTTTTCTGATTTGTGGATTTGTTGGGATCCTACTTTGATATATTATTGGTGGAGATGCAGAACAGGGTCATAGTAACAGAGGCCAAACAGCAACTTTCTGGCTCATTCTCTGTACCGCACATTGCTAGAGCCTTCTCTCATCCCATTTCTTTCTTGGGAATTACTGGAATTTCTTGCTAATGCTGGCAAGTGACCACAGCCATCATCCTGACATCCTTTTGATAAGCACAAGGGACCAGCGGTCTCAAGTATTTCTCATTGCCCTGGGCTGAAAGAATCCCCCCTCAGCTACCATAACTGCCTGATTTCTGTGAAGGTCTCTGAGCTTTCTGACTTTCATTAAAACAGCTACTGCTTTGTTTCTTTTGCAAACATCCCGCCCAGAAGTGGGAAAGTACCCCCCACTGGGGATTGCTTTACCTTCTTTAACTTGACAATTAAACCCTGCTGACTTCTTCTCTGGGTGCCTATTGAAATGCAGTCCATTCAGCTCTTCTATGTGTCTTACTCTTTATTACAGTGCCTTCTCCCTTGGAATTTGTTCTGGGCCCAATGCAAGTGGCACACACTGGGTTGGCCTTGGGTGCCCTGTCCTCTATTGTGCAGCCTCTGTCCTTGACGGAGCCCCATAAACATCAGTGCTCAGTTCTGCACCAGTGAGCCCCTTGTCTGGATAGCATAGTGCTTACACTGGGGACTAAAGCTGGGGTGTCTTTCCTCTGTGTCTTCTGTTTATTTATATGGCAGTACAGGCCATATAACCCTCCTTAATCTGATAAGTGTAATTAATCGGAAGAAAACCACATGGAACTGGGACTTTGGGGCACAAATCTTGGGTACCTTCTTGCTCTGAGAATATACCTTGTGGTCTATGATAGTCAGGCTCTGAGCAGGAAAGACTTGGCACTTCCAAAAGGGTTTAACTGACAAGGATGTAATGAGAAGACTATTTGCAATGAGATAAGGGACTAGAGGAGATGGTGAGACACCCAGGGACAAGCAACAGCAGGAACCTGTTTATACTTCTATGGCTGAAGGGCTGAGGAAAGGAGGGATGATGCCATCAGAGCCTTGGGCCAGTTTGAGCCAGAGAGGGTGAGGGGCCTCTCTGCAGGAGCCTCTTTGTGGGCCTAGACGAACAGCCACTGCCTGACTGTGGCTTAGCAGAAGGAATGGGGAATAAACATCCTGAGGTCCCACCTTCCATACTCCAGCCACCTGCTGTTGCTTCCCACTAGTCAAATCCCACTGGGCACCAGAAGCCAAGAACCTGGGTGATGCATTTTAGAGAAGTCATCCCCCTGAGCAGAAGTATGGCACAGAAGGGCAGGGGGTGCAGGTGGAAGGGCCAGCAGAGAATAGTCAGCACCTTGTATATTTCTGTATGCATTTGTTATGCAACTGGAAAGACCAGACATAATGAAGAGTCTCCTTTAATTCAAATTGTAATAGCGTTGGGCAATTTGGGCTATGTTTGTGGACTTGTGGACTCCAGCAGACTTAGATGGGTAAGCCAGGAGGGGGTGCTGGAGGGAAAGGACCTGGCATTTATTGTTTTGGGTTGGGTACTCTGCTTTACGGTTTGAGAAGGAAGATTTTGAATGAGTCTTGGGGGTTGGTTATTTAGTATACTCTAAGTACATTGTTGTCCATAGAATGGATGTGTCCACCTTAGAGTGATTGAGTGTTTTGGTCTCAGGTGGCAGGTTGAGGACTTGAGACGTGATCTGAGCCCACCAAATGACACATACAGCATTGGTCTTAAGCACCCTGATGGATAAAAGCTTGCAGAGCTGAGGATACTCTTAGCTGGAGCTAATCTTCCCAGAGTTTTCCTCCTGGCTCCACCTCCATTGCATCACTTGTTCCCAGCCCCTGAGGCTCACTGGAGCACGTCTTCCCTCTTGGGAAGGCTGTGATGAATGTCAGAGGCAGCCTTGCCTGAGGGTCCTGAATTGTGGAGACATGGCCTCTAAACACTACGGCAACGTACAGAGAAAGGAGAAAATAACATATCCAAACTCATGGGGGTACAGGGCCTGCCCTTGTGACTTCCCAGTTGATCCACTCTATGATTTGGGATGTACACACAGAAGATAAGGGACACCTGCAAAGCAATATATCAAGTGGAAGTTCACAATCTACAAAACGTGTACTTGGCAAAGGAGGGTGGAGGAATGGAACTACTGAAGTTGGTAAGCACTGGTGATAGAGAGTCCCTGTTCTGTCACGTGGTAGCTGTGTGACCTTGGATAAACATTTGACATCTCTCAATAGGTGTTTCGTTTCTCATCCGTAAAATGGGCAAACTAAAGGGACATTTTCCACTTTTGCAAGGATTGCATGGGATCATCTGTGTGAAGCACAGTCCCTAGCATGTTGTAAATGATCAGTAAGTGTTGACTATGATCAATATTTCTTTTATTCATGGAGATGAGTGATAATCACTGCGTGGAAAGGGGAGTGAGCACTCCAAAAGTCCAGAAGTCCTGGCACCTTCTCGAGTCTTTTAATCTGGCTCGTTGCCCTTTTCAAACCTCACAGGCCTCAACTCTTTGATTTTCACTCATGTCCCATTAAGGGTGAATTTGCTAAAGCTGCTTGTGGACCTGGCCATCGGCTTGGTCCCTTTTAGGTAGGAAGTCATGGTATGTTCAGGAGGAGAGAAATCTGAAGAGGTCATCTAGTCTAGCATTTCCCAAACTGCATTTCATAAAACCAAGTTCTCATAGTGGCCCTAGGAAAATAATTCTGTTACCGTCCTGGAGCCACAGCACTCAGAGAAGAACTGCTGAAAAAATCTGAGTTCACAGGGTTTAAATTAGTATTCTCTCAGCTTACTTATCTAAAGAGGACTTTTTCCTTGGGACATCGTGCAGAACTAGTGTTCTGAGGCATATATCAGTTAGAATTTGTGTTCAGCCACGTGGAAGAGAAACCCTCCTAAAGGGGCTCTATCAACGAAGGGTCTTTATTTTTCTTATATAAGAAGTCCAGCAGATGAAGTCCAGAGTGGGCAGAGTAGCACCACAGTGCCACCAGACACCCAGGCTACCTTTGTGTCTCAACTTCAGCTTTCCTTAGAATGAGCCACAATTTTGTCTTTGTGCTCATTGCCTTGTGGCTACAAGATGGCGGCATCACCTTTAGCTTCACATCTGCATCCTGGGCAGAGAAAGAGAAAGACAAAGCACGGAAAGGACATGCCAGCTGATTCTGCTCTCTCTAACAAGCTTTTCTGGACATCCCCTCTGGAAACTGGTCAACACTTTGTTAAGCACAGACTTCAAACTGCAACAGTGTCTAGGGGGAAGCTGAAAAAATGTCATTGAAATTGGGCATGTTGCTGCCTCAAACAAAAGCAGGGACCTATTAGCATGGAAGAAAGAGAGCAGAGAGATTAGGTAGGCAATTTACATTGTATCTAATTGATCAAACCTTGGCTTCTCTCTGTAGCAGGTCAATTCTAAAACCATCCCATGCAAAAGATAATAAATACAAAGCAAACAAACCAACAGACCTTTGTAACCAATTGAAAATACAAATTCTAAGCAACAGGGCACTTGGGCTCATAGACCCTGTATAGGAGGTGCTCTTGGTACCCTGAGCAGGTGCCCCAGCTGCTGTGGGTGCTCCACTGAGTGACTGGTACCTGTATGGGCTGCCCTTGGCTTCTTGAATCCCCGTGCCCAGAAGTGCCTGGAGTTATGTCATGCTTGCTCAGCCTGCCTGTGCATCCTGTGGCCAACACTAACTGAGGAGGAGGTACAGAAGTCGGCCCCGCCAAGGGGGGTCCATTATGGCAATGCAGTCCCTCCTCAGAGCTCCATCCGCATAAGACTGGGGAGAAGCTGGCGATTTCCTGAAGCCATCTTCCTGCCAGATCCTTCCTCTTTCCCTCATCCCTTCCTGGTTTCTCCTGAGAGCACAGCCTTAGTAAACGGATGTGGATACATATCTCTGTCTCAGATTGTGCCTCCAGGGAGCCGAACCTGAGGTGTCCTGGGTCCAGCAGGGGCTCTTTACTTCCTTCTAAGGGATTTGGTCTAAAGCCCTTCCCCTCTGTCCTGTTTATGGTCCCTGGTGGGTTTCGACTTGGCCTTGGTATTGTGGGGACAGGGACAGCTCCACATTCCACCCTTGTGATGGCCGTGGGACAGCTTCTTCCCAAGTCCTGTCAACTATGTTTGAGGAAGTTCAGCGCAACAAACTCAGCAAGGGGAGTCTAGCACTGTACCTTCTAAGGCAGATATTCTTAGAAACATTGATCTGCATCCTTAAGCCCATGAACCATTGGAAGGGACTTGTCACGTGTGTGTGTGTGTGTGTGTGTGCACGCGCATGTGTGTGGGTGTGTGTGTGGGTGAGAGAGAGAGAGGGGGAGAGAGAGAGGGAGGGAGAGAGGGGGGGAGAGAGAGAGAGAGAGAGAGAGAGAGAGAGAGAGAGAGAGAGAGAGAGATTTTTCCATCTTGTGGCCATGGCAGCTGGGTATTTATAGCTGGATCTACAGGGCCATTCTCACGTGGCTGAAGAAAATGAAAACCTCATGTGGATTTTGTTTTGTTTTCCCCCCTGCCTTGGCCATTGCAGACTCTCCAGTTCTTAAACTCTTGTTGTTGTAACTAGAGCTGCTCTGAGCATCGCTGTGATGGCAAGGTTATGTAAATTTACTATTTCAGGCAAAAAAGCCTATTCTCCTTCAGCCAGGCCACAGGGTCTGCGAGGGGACTTTGAGGGGACCTTGTGGGTGACACTAAGTGGCAGGCTTGCCCGTCACCACTCTCTAGAAAGTGGTGGATTAGTCCTGTGGAATGTGAATTCCTTAGATCACCTCATGATCCCTCTGCATATATGAGTTCCTTTGAAAGAAAACTGTTTTCTTTCCCCCTTGTTTTTCTGTGTTCTTAAGTTTTTTCTGTCTGTGTTTTGCCTCCTCAGCTAGACTGAGAACACCCTGGGGGCCTACTCTGTTTGCCCAGGTTACTAGAGCTCTTGGCAGGGGGTATGTGGGGAGGTGGGGGTTGGGGGGGAGTAACTCAGGTCCCTGCTTTTTCCTGGATGGCTTAAGATCTTGTGGAATTCTCTAGGCAGTGGTTTGCCTGATCTTTCCTGAGAGAACTGATATGCCTCCGGACCATTTTAAGCTGAAGTGACTGAGAGATCCAGAATCCCTACAGATGCTCTACCATTTCACACTGGAAGCCCCATATTCACTCTTTGGATTTAAGCTGCTGAAGCTGCCAAGGGTCTTCAGTTGGGGCCCGGGGCGAGTGCCATGGCCCAGACCTGCCACAACATACCCAGGCTCCTGAGGAGGCTACAAAGGAAGGAGCTGAAGCTTAGCTGCCATTGTCCCAGTGAGCTGTCTTCTCATTGCCTGGTCGTCCCCAGGCTGTCCAACTTTCTGCAGCTGGCTCACCCACGTATGGCTGTATAAACTCCTAGTCTTCAAGCTCACCAAACAACACCTACCACCTCTTGAAGACTTACTTTGTGCCAGGCACTGGGCTAAGCACTTGTGCCTTCCAACTTATCTCAGTCTCACCAAAACCCTGCAAAGTGGATGTTATCCCATTTTACAGACAAGAAAACCAAGGTGCTGAGAGTTTAGGCACCTTATTGGAAGTCACATAGTTAGAGGCCCAGAAGCCATTGCAGAAAAGGTGTGCCTGACTCCAAGACCCCTAAACTCTGCATCACACCCTGACATCTCACAACCATCTCCCTTTGCGATGAACTCAACAACCAACTGCCAGACTTCCCCTGTGTTATAACTCAGCTCCACAAGCATTATTCGGTATCCCCGCCTCCCCATCTTGTCTGTGTCTAGTAACAGAGTGGAAGGGGACTTCTGACTGGGGGCCCGGGGATAGCTTCTGGAGTGCCTGTAGATTTACCACTGAGATCCAGCGTCTCAGCCCTGCGCCCTGCTTTCTGCTGAGAATACACCCATGCCCGGTATCCCTGCCTCCCTCCTCCCCACCTCCTGT
The DNA here is from genome assembly GCF_021234165.1 of Pteronotus mesoamericanus. Lineage (NCBI taxonomy): Eukaryota > Metazoa > Chordata > Mammalia > Chiroptera > Mormoopidae > Pteronotus > Pteronotus mesoamericanus. Next base: position 9,746,285 of record NW_026555085.1, read on the forward strand.
GAGTTCTAGAGGGTTTCTAAACCTAGGGCAGAGCCAGCAATTCATTAGTCTTTGTTCTGTTTCCAGGAATCCCAAATATACAAGAATTCTTACTGAAAAGTCAAGCATTCTTGGGGAAAGTGTGTGTCACTAAGAGAGAGCAAGATTCCTCATTGGGAAATGGGATCCTAGTCCAGTCCAGGAAAATAAGTGTGGATTTCAGAGCCAGATGGAAGCAGATTGGCTCTTCCTGACACCCCCACCTTGGCTACTCACCCCCTCACAAACCACACTGGGGAATTAGCCTTCCCAGTTCATCTGAGGGCGCTAGCTGGATGACATTTTCCTCTGGATACAGAAGGAAAGAAGAAAAGGCAGATTGGGGTGCATGAGTGAGTGTGTGTGTGAGTGTGTGAGTGTGCGCGCACGCATGCACAATTCCATTCCTGTGCAGGTTGCACTGTGGGGCAGCTCCACCTACCATAAGGTCACAGGTCAACACAAAGGACAGCTGTTTAAGGTCGTTGCATGTGTAGCCATGCAAACTCCCAGGCTAGAAACAGGACAAGAGCCAAGAGGCAGAATGGTGTGGAGTGGGTTATACTTAAAAGCTTTGGAAAGATATGGAGTTTAAAAAGAATCTTTCCCTCCTTGATTATGAAAGAAATGCAGGTTTATTACAGAAAATGTAGGACATACATAGAAACAGAAAGACAAAAAATAACATTAGCCTATATGCCTATCACTGGGGGATTGAAAGGGACTTGGCTCTTTCTGTCCCTATACCCCTGCTCCCCAACTTCCCGCCTGGTCACCAGATATACTTGGGGAACTTGCCTTCCCAGTTGAGCTAACACTTGGCAATTCACTTTTCAGTCTTCTCTTTTTGCATCCATTTTCAAAGCAGGGTTGAGTACATGCTGTACGTGTACAAGTTGTATGGTTCTATATTCCGCATCTGTCTTCTCCTCAGTGCTGCCAATTCTGTAAATGAGAAAAGTTTTGAGTTGGGTGTGGAAAGTGGTCCTTGGGCATGGTTTGATAGAGAGAAAGCTTAGAACTGGGGGAAGGGCCCTAAAACACTGGAGGGTGCCCATTGCAATGGAAGATCTTTTAAATGACGGAGGGTGAGTAACCAGGATCTCAAGTTCAACCTTCTGGCTCCGACATGGGCTGTGAGCAGCAACAAAGCACGTTCCTGCCTTTGACAGATGTTTGGGTTCCCTGGCCAAAGATATAGCCCTAGTGCCATTACAGTGTTGAGTTTTACAACGGTGAGTTTTTGGTTGTTAGTTGCTCCATTTTATAGATTTGGAAACTAGGGCTTAGAAAAGTTAAGGACCTTGAGTAAGGTCCATATAACAGCAGTAGAGCTGCACTTTGAACTCATTAATCTTCTTCTAACCACTCTCAAGCACAGCTTCCCATTCAGGAGTGTGCATCAAATCAGTGAGCCCATGGTCACCACTTGGCTCCTCCTTCAGGAAGTCTTCTAGATTGAATTCCATTAGACACTTGTTCTCTCCCTCCTCCATTTTCTTCAGTGTTAGCCTCCTCCAGTTCTCAGCTACTCCACAATTGATATTGTAACCAAATGTGACCTGAGGAGCCCTGCCTGTGAAATTCACAATAAATCAGCTGATTCTAGCCCTGACAAGCACAGCAAGACCCACATCCCTCCAAAGGAGCAGAGGTTCTCAAAGAGTAGTCCTGGACCAGCAGTATCACCTGGAACTTGTTGGAAACGCAAGTCCTTGGGCCCAGACCCAGATCCACTAAATCAAAGGCTGGGAATGTGGCCCAGCTGCTGTGTTTTATCAAGCCCACCAGGTGATCCTGGTCACACTAAAGTCTGAGAACCACTGGTCTGGAGATCCTAAAGTAAGAGGTGAGGGCTTGTATTTTCTCATCACCTCTAGCTCCAAGTTCCTGTTTCCATCCAATTAGTTAAGATGATTAATCACCACCAGGCACAAGCAGGGTAGCCCAGAACTTAAGACATGGACTCTGGAGCTGGGATTTGAGTTTGAATTGTATTTGAGTTTTGTCTGTGTCTTGACTTATTGTGCTCCCTGAGTGAGTGGCTTAAAGTCTCTCTGCCTCAGACCTCTTAGCCCTAGTATGGGATAATAATGGGGTAAGATTGCATGGCAAGTATTGATCAGTGCCTGGCACATAGTAGGGCTGCAGTACATGTTAACTTTTATTACTGGTTTCATGCAAGTGGACTCTTTTTTGCCTGTGTTGACCCAGATAGGGAATTTAATGCCCATACCTTGATTCACACACACTCACACACATGCACACAGCATTTACACTAAGGCTTTAAGAACACGGTAAACTAAAGTTTACCTAAAAGGAGGCGAAGGTATGATATCATTGTGAAATTTATCTCCCTATGGATGAGAACACTGCTGCCTCTCAGAATGCTTTAGTGGTAGAGTTAGTTGTGTTTGTCTATATGTATGTATGAATATACATGTCTGTATTTTTTCTCCTATTGAAGCATGTTGTTCCGTAAATGACCTTTCACACCTTTATAACTAGGGATCTAGTCTCCATCAGGGTTTCTCAACCTTGGTACTAGCCTGGATAATTCTTTGTCAGGAGGAAGGTGCTGTCCTGTGCATTGTAGGGTATTTTTCAGCATCCCAGACCTCTACTCATCAGATGCCAGTAACGTTCCCTAGTTGTGACAACAGAAAATGCTGCCGAATGACTCAGAGACCGCTTGAAGCTGAGAGACACTGGTTTAAGCTAAATTCTTCCTATGATAGTCCTAGTCCATGACAGTTTAGTCTGTCTCAGAGTTTATCTTTGTAGTGTATTTAAGGTCAGGGGACTGGATTTACCCACTGAGAAGAAAGTTGCGGAGTCGCAGCAGCCTCTGGGTCACTGTTGATTCCTAAGGAGAATCACCAATACTTTGTTTTATTTTTTTTAAACCCCCACCCAAGGATATGTTTATTGATTTCAGAGAAAAAGGAAGGGGTAGAGATGGATAGAGAGAGAAACACTGATGGGTTGCTTCTTGCATGCACCCTGACTGAGGTCGAACCCACAGCTTGGGCCTGGAGTATGTGCCCTGACCAGGAGTCAAACCTGCAACCGTTGAGTGTATAGGAGGACGTTGCTCCAACCAACTGAGCCACTGGCCAGGGCAAATCACCAATGCTTTGTTATTGCATTTCCTCAAAGGCCCCACACTTAACCCATCTGCTTTGGAGCCAAGGACATCCTGCTCCCTTTCCAGTACCCTCTCTAAACCACTAGACTCTCCCCATGCAGCAGAAACCTCACAGAAATCAGGGAATGGCCTTTGGGTTTTGGCTTATAAATACTCATGGTCTCATTTTCCTTACTGAGAAAAAAAAATTCTTTATCATGTTTAACATTCTTGTTGCCGTAGTGGAAACTTTTGTTCTTTGGCTTGTTTCCCATTCCAGGCCCAGGGTCAGATTCCTCAGCGGAACTCTGAACATTGTCTGGGGAAGTTTCTTTCACCACAGAGATTGCACCTTTGGTGCATTTACACAACTGTGTTTGGATTCTGTGTGTTGAGACATCCCAGGATCCTAAAATGGACCAGAGGGGAAGCTGGGCAGCTGGAGGAAGAACTGCACGTCTGGGACTCAGTGGTCAGGCAAGATTAAAATCCTTTCATGGCACCATTACTGTTCTGGAGTTCTGTCCTCACACTCTAGCATTTCAAATCTAAGATGAACAGCCAGTGCTTGAGTCAGTATAAGTTAGATTATGCTTTGGTAACAGCCCCCCCTGCCCCCCCCCCCGCAAGTTTCAGTGACTTAAATCAACAGAGATTATTTCTTGCTCATGCTACCTGTTGTTAGTGGGTCAACAGGGGGTCTCTGCTCATGATAATCACTCAGGTACCAGGCTGGCAGAGCAGGCATCTCCTTAAATGTTGATAGCTGGTGCACCAAAGGGCAGGAGGGTCTCGTTCTGCCCATTTAATGCTCTAGATCTCTAATTACACTTGTATTAGTTGGGGTTCTCCAGAGAAATAAAACCAAAAGGAAGCCTTCCTTCCTTCCTTCTTTCCTTCCTTCCTTCCTTCCTTCCTTCCTTCCTTCCTTCCTTCCTTCCTTCCTTTCTTCCTTCCTCTCTCTGTCCCCCGCCCTCCCGTCTATTTAGGTTCATTTTCAGGAACTGACTCACTTGATTGTGGGAGCTGGTTCAAAATCTAGGCAGCCCAGCAGTCTAGAGACCCTGGGAGGAGTTGATTTTATAGTTCAAGGGCAAAGGCTGTCTGAAGGCAGAATCCCCTCTTCCTTAGGAGACCTCAGTCTTTTCTTGAAAGCCTTCAAATGATTAGATGAGGCCCACCCACATTATGGAGGATAATCTGCTTTACTAACTGTCCACTGATTTAAATGTTTTTCTCATGTAAAAAAATACCTTCATACAGCAATAGCTAGACATCTAGTACTGAGGCCTAGCCAAGTTGACACTTATAGTAAGCATTATAGTAGTATTCAGCCTTTACTCTCAGCTCATGGGCCAGGATTATCCATAAGGCCCCACATAAACCCAAGTGGCCAGGTATCTGCCCTGTGCATGCAGTTGGGGGTTGGGAACCAACAATATTTGACCAAGCACCAATAACTATCACAACTGTAAATAGTGTTACCTGAGGATGAAAGTATCAGTCTGTGGTATCCCCATTTCAATGAATTCTGCCAAGTCAACGCAGAAACAGGTTTAGACTTAGACCAACATGCCCTTTGCTCATAGGAGAGGTTATTGAGGGATTGGATTATGACATGGGCTGGCCTCTAGGGATACTAAATTTTAAGACTGTTACTGAACAGCTTCCTCCATTTTTCTTTATTGTGTTTTCTGTGTATGGTGTTGCATCCAAGAAGCGTTTGTGGGTTGTGTACTTGAAGAATGCCCTTCAAAATGGCCTGTGTTACTTCCTTTTAGTACAAGCTCTTCAAGTTGTATTTTTCTTGCTTGGATCAGAAAGTGCTCGGGTGTCAGCTCTCCCTTTGCTACCACCTCACTCTGTGCTTCTGACAGGTCTCTCCCCAGTCTGGGCCCAATTTTCCTGGCTGTCTGGAGGGGAGTTGAGCAATGGCATCTCGAAGTTTCCTTCTGGCTTGAACGTTCTGTGCACTTTTGGTCCACGCCCTTTCCCTGTGACCCCCAGTGCCAGGGTTTGTGGCTGTCTGGTTGGGTACCGCTGGGGCAGCATGACAGAGCTTTCCTCCAGGAAGCTGGCAGGTTCATTCTGGGTTCTTACTGGAAGCTGTGGGCTCATTTGCACCCTGGCCATGCTGCGTTCACTACCCCAGAGAGGATGCATGCTACACACCAGCTGGGAAGCATCATCTCTGTGCCTACTGGCACTCTGGCGTCCCCTGGCCTGGCTGGTGGGGGAGCTGAGGGCAAGGATGTGTTGGGAGGGAGCCCTGGGAGGCATGCAGAGGGCAGGGCCAGGAGATGAAACAGCCTGGCCTGGCTGACACTGAGGAGAGGGAGATAGGCCTGCCCTTCCAGGCCATCTGGGCAAACCTCATCTCCAAAGGGCAGAGTTTCAATGACCTCAGGCACTACTTGCTTCCTCCACATTCACACTGAACACTCCCAATACCCATCCAGCCACTCGTTTTGAAGTTCAAATGAGATGTGTAGTAGGAAGTACCTGGAAAATTATACATGGCCTTCAAACAATAATTATTATCACATGCTGCCTTATTACACAGATGTTTTGGTGCTAGGTGCTAGGGGTGGGAAAGCAAACAAAGGCACTAAATTAATTAGCACACAGTGTGATGCCAGCTGTAATCATGCTCTGGATGGGCAAAGCTTGTGGGCGCTCAGAGAAGGGAGCCATCGATTTTGCTTGTCAGGGTGGAAGGCTCCATAGGAGCAGTGACAAGAGAGTCTTGAAGGATGCCAGCATGCTGGGCAGCCTTAGGGGAGCTTCTGGGAGTGTGGCCTGGCTGCCAGTGGATGGATGGGACAAAGTGAAGGGAAGCTACAAAGAGGGTTGGTGATTAGATTAGAAAGGGTCTGGAATAACATGAGGATTGGGTCTAAACTGAGTTTCTTTTTAATCACTATGTTTTAGAAAACTTTTTATTTCAGTTTGGCTGAAAGAGAAGCTATTACTTTAATTTTATTGAAAACTTGATTCAGGATAGGCAAAATTTCACTCTCATAGATTTAATCACAGTGTAGGTGCACTGTCCTGTTAATTTGCTGCTTTCCTTCCTCTTGGAACTTGCAGGCAGAATACATTAATCTTCCTTCTCTAGTCTTGGTCATTTGAGATATCTGAATGAGAGATAGGAGGCAGAATCTTAATTTTTTTTCTTTTTATAAAAGGAATATTGCTTATTTTAGAAAGTGTGGAAAATACAGAAAACAGTAAAGATTTTTTAAAAAAGCAAAAGTAATTTCATCCTCCAGACCAGTTTGGTGTTAGCATTTGAGTAATTTCTTGCAGCAAGCATTTTGAGGGCAGACACTGTGTCTTGCTTGCACCAGGGCATGAAACTGATCGTGGTAGTTGCTCCAGCTGCAACTGTAGATTGATATAGTGAGGCTGGTCTATTGGTTGAGCTCCAGCAAAACCACTTATGCTCAAATCCTAATATTGCCATTCATTACCTGTGAGACTTTGGCAATTTACTCTTTCTAGGCCTCAGTTTCTTTGTAGAATTGGTACAGCAGCAGCAACAGTGCCTGCATCCTAAAATGTGGGGACCAAATAAGTTCCATCATGCAAAGCACACATTAGGTTTGTTATTGGTTATTGTACTGCTCTCTGGGTGAGTCTAGGCCCTGCTGCTTTTTCAGAGCTTGTCCCTGGAAAGGCCTGGCTCATCCCTGTTCCCTCCTATCTAGCAGTTTCCCTGTGGGCTCTTGGCCAGGCTGTCCCTTTAAGAAGGAAACACACACTTTGTTACCCACCCAGTACCCTGCTTCCAGCCCACTGGGCTGCAGTGGGACCCTTCTGGGCTGGAACCCAGTGCTGGAGCTTCTGAGGAGGAGATTCCCTAGAATTAAGTGCACCTCCCCCAGGAATCCATGCCCTGGGAAAGACTCCCTGTCTGCAGCCCCTCCCTCCACCGAGGCCCCAGCTCCCACCCTCTAGCCCTGACCCTGGGACGTAGGAGGACGGTTCTTAAGGACTGAGCTCGGGATCTCTAAACAGAAAGTTAGAAAATAGCTGCATAAACTTGGTAAGTGAAAGAAACCCAATGTTGTACCCTCCTCCTTGGATTGTGGATTACAGATTCGGGGTTGAATCTGGTGATTCTTGTTGGATGGAATCTTTTTATTCAAGTATTTTAGACATACACTATTATATTAGTTTCAGGTGCACATGATAGTGATTTGACATTTATATACCTCATGGTGTGACCATCACAATAAGTCTGGTGATGGTCTATCACAGTACAAAGTTATTACAATATTGTTGGCTATTTTCCTTGTGTTGTACATTACATCCATATAACACTTTTTTTCTTATAACTGGACATTTGTACCTCTTATTCCCTTTCACCTTTTTTATCCATTTCCCAATCCCCCTTCCCTCTGGCAACCATCAATTCTATGAATGTTTCTTTTTTGTTTTGTTTGTATATTTGTTTTATTTATATTTCACATATAAGTGAAATTATATGGTATTTGTCTTTCTCTGTCAGACTTATTTCACTTAGCATAATACCCTCTAGGTTCATCCATGCTGTTGCAAATGGCAAAATTTCATTCGGAATCTGATGGGCAAATATGGAAAGGAGGAGATGGAGGTGGGGCTGGGATTCCCAATGGGTATTCCCAATGGGTAGTGAGACTTGGGTATACACCCCTGGTCCCCTCCTCCCAATGGTTGTCACCCTTGAGGCAGGGAGCAAATGGTTCACATCTGGAAATATCTGGAGCCTAGCCCATGGGGCGAAGATCAGGGAGGGGCAGACATCAGATTCCCTCTCACTTGGAGAAAACAAAATATGGTCAGTGAGAGCTGTACGCTAAGATGTTCAGGGCCAAATGGCACTCAAAGCCCGAGGGTGAAGTGAATGACCCTCAATTCTGTCTCAGCAGGGGACTCGAGCCAATTCCTCTTCCTCCTGGGGCGAGTGGACAGACCAGGACCTGAGCTTGTTCCCCAGGCCCCAAAGAGGTCTGCGTTGGTCCCTTAGACTGGGGCGGCTGCCCGTGGGCAGCAGTGGGCAGGGCCGTAGTGGGAGGAGGCAGGTCTGCCAAGGGCAAGGAAGAATGGGGAGCCTGTTTTTCCTGAGCCTGGGAACGCTGCCTTGAGGGGAGACCCACGCTGCCCCTAGCTCAGCGTGAGAAGGAAGTGGGGAGAGCCCTGTGAAGCAGGCAGAATGCAGCTGAGCTGGCACCCTCACCCTCTGCAGAGCAAATGGTCCCCTAGCCCCATACCCTGTAGATGAGCTTCCTGGCCTGAAATGCCCAGGTGCAGTTTGGAGGGCTGGAGTCTGTGAATGAGGGGTGGCCTCCCACTGAGCAGGCAGGAGATAGTAGCAGCCTCCGCCCCTGAATTTACCTGATGCCACAATGCTCTCTGCTAAATTCTGCTTCAGCAGCTCTGTCCTGTGCCCACCTTGTGTTGGGCTCTGTGTTGAGGTTTACATGATGAAATTGTGAGGATATGAAGATCTGGAGAGATGTTTTTTTTTTTAATTTAATTTTTTAATATATATTTCATTGATTATGCTATTACAGTTGTCCCATTTTTTTTCTCCCCTTTATTCCCCTCTGCCCTACACTGGCCTTCCCTAGATTCCCCTCTCCCCCTTAGTTCATGTGCATGGGTCGTCCATGTAAGTCCTTTGGCTTCTCTCCATTTCCTATATTATTCTTAACCTCCCCCTGCATATTTTGTACCTACTATTTATGCTGCTTATTCCCTATACCTTTCCCCCCATTCTTCCCCCTTCCCTTCCCCTCTGATCTCCACTTCTATGATTCTGTTCCAGTTCTACTTGTTTGCTTAGTGTTTTTCTTTTTTTTTTTAGGTTCAGTTGTTGATACTTGTGAGTTTGTTGTCATTTTACTGTTCATAGTTTTGATCTTTTTCTTCTTCTTAGGTAAGTCCCTTTTGATGATGAACTCCTTCAACTTGACCTTATCTGGGAAGCACTTTATCTGCCCTTCCAAAGTTCTAAATAATAGCTTTGCTGGATAGAGTAATCTTGGATGTAGGTCCTTGTCTTTCATGACTTTGAATACTTCTTTTCAGCCCCTTCTTCCCTGCAAGATTTCTTTTGAGAAATTAGCTGATAATCTTATGGGAACTCCTTTGTAGGTAACTCTCTGCTTTTCTCTTGCTGCTTTTAAGATTCTCTCCTTATCTTTAATCCTGGGTAATGTAATTATGATGTGCCTTGGTGTGTGCTTCCTTGGGTCCAACTTCTTTGCGTTTCTCTGAGTTCCCTGGGTCTCCCGAAGTCTATTTCTTTCGCTAGATTGGGAAAGTTCTCCTTCATTATTTTTTCAAATAAGGTTTCAATTTCTTGTTCTTCCTCTTCTCCTTCTGGCACCCCTATGATTCGGATGTTGGAACGTTTAAAGTTGTCCTGGAGGTTCCTAAACCTCTCCTCATTTTTTTGAATTCTTTTTTCTTCATTCTGTTCTGGTTGAATGTTTCTCTCTCCTTCTGCTACAAATTGTTGATTTGCGTGCCGGTTCCCTTCCTTTTACTGTTGGTTCCCTGTATATTTTTCTTTTATTTCACTTTGCGTAGCCTTCACTTTTTCCTCTGTTTTGGGACCATACTCAACCAATTCAGTGAGCATGCAGATTTCTAGAGTTTTGAACTGTGCATCTCATAGGTTGGCTATCTGTTCATTGCTTAGTTCTATTTTTAGAGTTTTGATCTGTTCTTTCATTTGGGTCATATTTCTTTGTTTCAGTGTGTCTGTTATGTTGGGAGGGGCGGAGCCTTAGGTATTCACCAGGGCGGGGCAACCCAGGTTGCTGTGTCATGAGGCTGTGTTTTGGGGGAGAGGTGCAGCTTGCTTGGCTCTTGCTGGCTTTCAATCACTTCCCCCACTACAAATGAGCAAATTGTGCCCTTCTGGTGCTGATTCCTGGGTGGGTGGGTTTGTGTATGTTCTATGACCCTGTGGGTCTCTCCAACAGACTCTCCTGTGAGGCTGGGAGTTTCTCCTGATGCTGCAATTCCCATAGGTTCTTATCCCCAGGGGTTTTCAGGCTTTCTTTTCCCACATAGAGACCCTGGATTGTGCGGTCTGTCTTCCTCCCCAGTTGTTCCTCCCGGTTTACCCACATGCAAATTTGAGACCACCTAGTCTGCCAGCTGCTGCCTTGCCCACCAGGTCCTCCAGCAGCCACCTTGCCACATATCCTCTCCACCTGGCTGCCCATCTCTGCCCCTCCTACCGGTCTGGATGAATGTTTCTTCTTTAACTCCTTGGTTGTCGGACTTCTATACAGTTTGATTTTCTGGCAGTTCTGGTTGTTTTCTGTTTTTAAATTTGTTGCCATCCTTCTTTTGGTTGTGTGAGGAGGCCAAGTGTATCTACCTATCCCTCTATCTTGTGGGAAGATGTTTTTGATACTTTTCAAAGATGACTTTAATCCTGTAACAGTAATAGCTACCATTCATTCTGCATTGAGTGTGCCAGTCACTGTACCAAGGTCTTAATAGGTACCATCTCATTTAATTCTCACAGTAATTCTTTGAGTCATGAGTAATTTTGGAGATTTTTAGAGATGAAGAAACTGAGGCTCAGAGGTTAAGAACCTTGCCTGAGGACACAGAGTTGGTAAATTGCAGAACCAGGCTTGTACTTCTTCATTCAATCATTTATTCATTCGTTTGTTTGACAAAGTGGAACTAATGGCCTATTGTGTGCCAGCCATTCTGGTGGCCTCTGACACCATGGCTGGGCATAGGACGAGGGAGTGCCCAGCCAAACTGATTCCAGAGTGGGGTCCTCAATCCCAGGTAGAGTCTTTCAGACGCGCCTAGAGACCCTTGGGGGAAGTGTGTTAAGAATTCCACTTGAGAATGTTCTTTTCCTTAAGAAATGTTTCATTTTGTTTTCATTTTAATAATAACCTAAAAAATTGAACGCATTCATCCTGAATCATCTGAATGGCCATCACAGTAGCATGATATTTTAGTCCCCAACAAGTTGATGTTTCAGTGCAAGTTGTCACCAAGTTTTCTAAAATGAGAATATTTAGCTTTGAATGCTTTTCTTCTTAAACTGCGTTCTACATTGTCTGCTTGGAAGGTCCAAAGTACCAAAGATTAAGAAAGGATTACACTGACTGATTCTGCTGCAAGAAGAGAGAAGCGCAGTATGGGTCTCCCAGGAAGCCAGGGTCCAACATGCCCCTCCTCAGGCACAGAGAGCTGGACTCAGCTGGGGCGAAGCAGCTCTGGAGTTCAGATCTCCCATCCCCAGGTTCTCCAGAATCAGGATGGACTCAATCCAGAGATCAGAGAGGAACATGCAAGCCTCCAAATTGGGAGCTGGAAGCCCCACTTTCAACACAGCAACTCTGACCCCCCAGTGAATGGTCGTTGGGACAGGTTGTGCTGAGGCTGGGAAGGGGTGTGAGGGCCTCCTGAGAGCGCCATGTAATATCCTCTCAAAGAGGGATATTCTTTCTCTGGTTATTCCAGATCTTCCAAACTCTCTCTGTGTCCAGCTGTTTGGTGAGAAGGCCGGAGTGGGATCCTTGACGTAGGGAACCATGGATATGACTCAGGCCTCACCCTCCGAGGGCCTGTTGGCACTCCATGCCTGCCTGGTGCCTTGGCTCTTGGAGGGGGCCGAGTGTTCCCCCACTGCAGGTGACTGGAGACAGGAAACCTAGGACCCAGGCCTCTTCTTCCTCTTCTATCTCTTTTTCCTGCTGAGGTTTGGATCTTGTCAGGAGGCACCTCGTGGTCATACCTACTTTTGAGTAATGCTCTAGTGTATTGTCACTTTCTAGTTATTGTCCCTCACCTGGAGCCTGGGCAATCATTCTGGTCTTTCTTCCTCAGACTCTTTTCTACTCTGTTCATCTTCTGCTTTGAGTCGGCAAATGTTTTCTCTAAAGGTCCTGAGTTAATATTTCGGCTTTGGAGACCACACAGTCTGTGTTGGGATCACTCAACTCAGGCATCAAAGGGGCCCTAGACAATATGTAAATGAGGGGAGTGGCCATTTTCCAATGAAACTATAGTTACAAAATCTGGCAGGGGGCCAGATTTGGCAACCTCTGACCCAGATGAAGTTAGCGTCTGCTGGAAAAAGGCTAGGTCCCCATGGCCTGCTTGACTCCTTACGTGCGGGCCCCACCCCCTTCGACACATCCAGATGCATCTTCTCTACCCTCCTTTTCATGCCTCCATCAGTCCCACTCTCCAGCCATCCCGCCCTGCCTGCCCTTCTTTGAACATAAGCTTCTCTTTCATGCCTCCTGGCTTTTGCCTAAGCTTTTCCCTTCACCTGGAATGCCCTCTCCCTTCCCCTTATGCATCCTATCTACTCAGAAGACTTTGACTCCTTGTTCCTGTTAGATATTCTCTCTGTGTCCTGCCAGCACCCTCCATCCCTCAACCCTCACCAACAACGGGTGCCTCTTCTCCTCTGTGAGTCTGTCACTTAGTACTTGTCTCAGGAGTGACCCTTCATATGCTACAGTTTAGTAATTTGTTTTTAATTTTATCTCCTTGGGAGCAGGGATCAACAGGACTTGGCTATCTCCACCGCCTTCCACAGCCCCAGCTCCAGCCTGCCAGGCATTAGGCACTGGGGAAGCAGTGTTGGCACAAACACCCATGACTGTTCCCTTCTTCACTAGAGTCCCTGCTGTGGCAAGGGACTTTCGACAGTCTAGCTGTACCATTTTGGGAAATGAAGATCTCGCTGGGTGTCTGACATTAAAGCATCCTGCGGCTAAATCCATCACTGGCCCTGTAACCTGAGATCCATCACTGGCCCTGAGATCCGGTGCCCCTGTTTGTTTTGACATCCCTTGCAGGGTTTGAGGGGGAGCTTGAGTGATCCAGATTTCAAAGCAAGAATTTTCTCTAGCAGCAGCTGAAGGCCAGGCCCCTGCCAGCTCCCGGGCTCCCATGTTAGCATTTTCAGTTAATTAAGAAAACAAGCCCCAAATCCCTGGCTGAGAGAGTTGTGCGGATTCAGGAGGGAGGGTTTGTGTCACCATGCAGGAGAGGCCTCGCAGCTTCTGTGCAGGATGAGCTGAGAGAGGGGACTGTGAGCCAGAGAGGACCAGGGCGTTTTCTCACTAGAGAAGGTGCCACGGAAGTCAGATTGCGGGGACCCAGCTCCAGGCAGGGCCCAGAGTACGAATTTCTGCCCCTCCTTCCCATCCAGGGCATTTTCTGAGCAGGTGGAATGTGGAACAAGGCCCGCTGAGAGAGAATAGGAGAGTAGGATACAGCACCCTGGGATTTGCCACTTGTTTCTTGGGAACCGGGTTATTCCCACCCCCTGGCCACTGAGGAGGTTGGTGAGAGGTGAGCTGGGGATAGCTTCAGGTGGAGCCAGGGCGGCTGACCTGTCGAAGGGGAGCCTGCTCACCCCTGCAGAGCTGTGGTGTGAATTTAAGAAGCGTGTTACTCCTTTAGGGAAAAGTAGTTACCATATTGCTGTAGAAGCAGCCCAGCCACTGTATCCCCTGTCCACACTCTCTCTTTGGTGTTTGGGAGAAGATGCTGGGACTCAGCCAGCACCATTGCCTGATGTGGGTGTCATTAAGCAGGTGGGAATTGGAATCGGGCCTTTGGGAATTGCAGGAGCACAGGTGCACACAGGTGTTGGTGCTGAGTGTGACCAGTGCTTTTCCTCTCAGGTGTGTGTGCCCTGTGGGCAGGGTGGCTTCATACGTCCCCTTGAAAGTAGAATCCTTTTGCAGTTCACAGACTGAACACTGCATGTGGTGGTCCTGGCACCTATTGGGCAGGATGTGGTAGGAGAGAGACCCACTCCTTCTCTACCACTACTAAATGGTCCAGGGCCAATTATTTCACTTTTGAGAACCTCCGGTTTCCAACAGGAGATGGAGACGAAGCTCGTATTTTATGTCCCAAAGGCATAGGTGTGGTAAATATTGGATACGGCATATGCCAGGCTGGCTTAGTGAACCTGGTTTCCTTTCCCCTCAGACATCAACCTTGGTCCAGCTTCTGCCTGCTGGCTCTCCATTGAGCTGCCTCATAAGATACCGGGGAGAAACAACAAAGCTGTGATTAGCCTATGCTTAGTTGGCTGAGGAGAAGCCTGGGGAGGAAGCGGTTCTAGGGTGAAGTCTCTGTATCTGGTGTAACAAGTCCAAACTACCAACAGTTGGTGGCAGATATTTTTTGACTTTTGAGAGCCCTCCCCTTATGTCCCTGGGCATCTCGGAGCTTCTTGTCTTCTGTACATCATTGCTTCATCACTATCACTCACAGAACAAGCCGCATTCTGCAAGTAGCCAGGGCCATTTCAGGAAAGCAAATCTCTCAAAAGGTGGCATCTCTGAGGTGCTAGTTCTATAGCAAGAGAAAAGTCACTTGGGCTTTTGGAGGAGTCTTGAATCTCTCTGTGTCTCTGTCTCTTGCATTTCCACTAGAACCCTCCAGTTGTGTAGCTGGTATGACCAATAGCTCTTCTTTCCTGGAAAACATATCCAAAATGCCACCTGATCCTTCTAAAATTCCCAAATCCCTTGCTTTCTGCCTTGGCTGCTGATTTTTCTCACTTCATCTTGGTATTATTTGCATACAAAAATGAAGGAAAATTTACATAAAAGTCAGGTGTGGAGTATGAAAAGGCATTTTAATGGTAGGCAAATAATGATAATCATATGCGCAGTCATGGGATTCTATAACATCAGCTTGGCAGCTCAGAACCTTTTGGACTGACTGTGGGGAGCACTTTTTCCTTTTAAAAAAGGGCTTCTAAGTATTCTCCAAGCTTCAAAGAGAAAATTTGAAGTAAAGACCAGGAGAGGTTGTGAATTTGTTTCTGGAATATTAGGGAACGTTATCCAAAGAGAGAGGCAGTCGAGCGTGGGCCCTGGCAGGACTCCATATTTAGGGAAATATTCACTAATAAATCTCACTTAAAATTATTGGGGTATTTTTGGAATTGCATTTTTGTAGTTGTTGTTTTACTATATACGCGATCTTCAGTAGAAATTATTTAAGGAGAATGCGAACCAAAGCAGGGTTTATCTGCCACTGTTCTCTTTTGGGAAAGAAGAGTTCCATGCTGAGGATTCAAGGATGGCAGTCGAGATGTGGTCTGTGATGGACGGGCTGTGAGCCCTGGGGTGGTGGCCTTGCTTCCCAGGCCTCAGTTTTCTCCCCTATAAAATGGTCTTGATAAGGACAGTCACTTCGGTTCTCAATATCCTATGCTTCCCAACAGCTGGATGGGGACCCCCTGCAGGGCAGTCAGACAAAGGACTTGAGTTCATTCACGCAGGGGGAGAGAAGTGGCACCCCAAGAGGGGAGGTGTAGCCAGCCAGAAGCCAGGACTGTGTTCTCCAGAGTCAGATTTTGTCTTCTTTTTCATCCTTACCTGAGGATATGCTTATTGAATTTTTAAAGAGAAGGGAAGGGAGGGAGGGAGAGAGAGGGAGAGAAACATTGATGTGGATGAGAAACACCAATCTCTTGTCTCTTGCACATGCCCCAACCACAGACAGAACCACAACCGAGGCATGTGCTCTGACTCGGAATTGAACCCACAACCCTTCAGATTATGGGACAACACTCAAACCAACTGAGCCACACCGGCCAAGGCCAGAGTCAGATGTTTGCATCTGACCTTGTGGAATGGTGCTTACTTGCTCTAGAGAACAGCGGCTCTCACACATTGGCTTTCTAAGTAAGCAGGGTCCATTGAGGCTCCCCTGCGCCTGGAAGGATGTGGGGGGGTTGGACCTCTGTCTCGGTGTGAAGTGTGCTTCTCTTTGACCTCCTTGATCTGAGAGTGGGTTTTCTTAATGGACCAAAGAGGAATTTGGGAAATCCTAAACCCAGTTTCAGAATCCAAGGTCCCTTCAGAACCAAGTGCTGGATTGCTTCTCAGGTCAGACCTCCTGCACTGGCCAAGCCCGTGCCCACTGCAATCCTCACCTTTCAGTCTGTGTCTCTTAACTTTAGCCCTGCTGCCTGCCACTCTGTTCAAACATCTCCACTCTGGAAAGTCTCTTCAACCCCACTTCCCAACCCACGCATCTGCCAGTTTCAGGAAAGTGAGGTTCTGCCTCTTCTCTGCCCTCACAGACCTGTTCTTGCTGTAGCACCCAGCACAGCGTATGAAAACCGCTGCTCTGCTTGGCTCTCACTGGACAAGGTACTTCAGCAGCACGTGGAATCTGAGGGTCCCATTGTGTATTCCTGGTCCCAGAGACAGGGTCTAGCACATAGTAGGTCCTTATTAAATATTGTCTCAATGAGTGAACACGTGAATGTGTACCATGAACACCAAGGGAATTTGTGCTCGCTGGAATTTTCCACTGAGAAGCAAACAAGAGCGGCTGCTGTTTGGGATATTTACCCAGGGGCCAGATTCATGGTGGTGTCTAAGCAGAGCACTCAGATGGGCTCCCCCTCCTTGTATGTGTACCCCCTGCTGGGGGCTGGGGAGCCATATGCAGACGGGCCCACAGTGTGCCCAGGACTGGCTGTGAGTAGCAGCAGCCCCCTGTCCTGTACAGATCAAGGCACAGACGTTGGCACCGACTGCCTGCTCCTTCCGGCCTTGTCCACGTGGTGTGATTCTTGCAGCTGTGCCCAGGGCTTATGGAAAGAGTATGGCTGTGGCGGGGGGTGGGGGAGCTGGTGGCACTTTCCCACAAAGGGCACCCATGTTGTAGGCTCAGGAGACACCTTGCTTGGCCCCAGTTAGAGAGTTACCGGTATAGCACATGAAGTTTCTTAATACTTATCAAGAGGAAATTGGGCAATAATATTTCTGTGAGAGCCAGTGGGTTAAGAGGATAGCAAGCATTCCCCAGGGCCAGTAGTGACTTCACCTTCAGGGAGTTCATTTATTCAGTGCATTAAGGTACAGTTGCCGAGCGCTTCCCATTACTGTTCCAGCACTGTGGCTGCAGACGGACCATGTTCCTCAGAGGGCTTACTACCTAGTGAAAGTCCGCGAGGACTGGTAGGATGGCAGCTGAGGCCAGTGTCCCCTAGAGTGACTCTGACCTGGCACGATGGTGAGGGATATTATTCATTAGCCTCTCTATTCTCCCCAAAGATATTGCCTGCTGGAAGCGCCTTGGTATCTCCCTCCCCAAATTCCTGGCTCTCCTCCCTTCCTTAGGTGGAGTTACAGACTCTTCTCCCAGACTCCCATCATGCCCTATGCAGCTCTGCCCAGCTTGGCTGCCCCTCCCCGACCAGCTCACCAGCTGTATCCCCTTCCCCAACCGAGAGTGTTTTCAATGATCAGGTCTGTGGTTTATTCGCTGTCACATCCCTGCAGTGTGCAGTGCCTGGCACAAAATGGGGGTTCCATACGTGATTGTGGAATAAATGAATCCATGGGGTAAAGGCTGGGCTTCACTTATTCATCTTTATTACCATTCATGGTGTGTCTGTCTGTTTTCATCTCTTTCTGGGTCAGTTGTGGAAAGGGGGAATGGACTCTTGGGGAAGTTGCTGGAAAGCTGAAGATTTGTGAGAAATTGGAAATGCAAGATGACCTTGCTTGGGGTCAGTTCTTTAGGGTGTCTTCTATGAGACTTGGTTAAAGGAGGCTCATTTGCCTTTGAACACACTCCCTCCCCCAGGCTGGGAAGGTGAGCCGGCTTCAGAGCTGACAGAGCTCACCTCCGAATCCAGACTCTCCTGTGCTGAGGCCCGCGTCTTCCTACTTGTGGGTAGGGACGACTCAGAGCTAAGGGACAGACCTGCCCTGCAGCCCTCTGGCTCAGTCAGTCCAGCTGGGCCAGCAGAAGAGCAGGCCGCCTGGGAATGGCTGGGAAGCAAGTTCAGGCTTTGGGCCCACCTCCCCCAAGGCCAGGATGTGGCGTGGGACCCAGGCGGGTAGAGGTTCCCACCGCTCAGCTCCTGCACTCCGTCCCAAATGCTCCAGGCCCAGGCAGCGTCTCTCAGCAGGAGAGGGTGGGGGGAGACTCCAGCTGCCTGGGTCAAGACCCCATATGAGGACCAGGGCAGCTCTGCAGGCACCCAACTCTGACATTTATCTTCCACCTGGACAGCTGCCAGTAGCTCTGCAGCCCAGCCTTGCCTTGCATGGGGAAGAGCGTCAGGGCTTAACCATTGCAGGCCCTGCCTGAATCAGATGAAGCCTGGCGCTTCCAGATCAGCCAACATCCGTTGACCACACACCACGGGCTGGCGTGGGCATATTCACAAATGCTGTATCATTTAATCCTCATGTCAGTCTGGAGAATATAGGCACCAATCCCATTTTCCAGATGAATAAAGTGAAGCACATGGAGTTATGTAATCTACTTGAATTTATACAGTTGGTGAATAAAGGTTTCTATATTTATTCTTTGCTACAAGGGCCTACTATGTGCTAGGCAGTGATTCTAGGCACCGTGGATATAGCTGTGAATGATGGACAAAAATGTCTCATGGAGCTTATGTTCTAGTGGGAGAGAAAGATGATATAAAAAGTAAAGAATATAGCATCTCATGTGGCAATAAGTCTTTGTGGAAAACGGGAGGGTGAAGGGAGTTGGATGGTGTTGGGGGAGGGGTTACTTCGAACAGTCATGGAAGACTTCATTGAGAGGCGTGCAATTATTGGTACTTACATGGTGGTTACCAGGGGCCAGGCACCACCCTGACCACTGTACACGAGCTCAGTCATTTAGTCCCCAGTTACCTTATGAGGCAGGTTACTAGTATTGTTCTCATTTTTATGAGGCATGGGAGGTGGTACAGAACTTTCCAAAGATGACACAGTAGATGAGAAGGAGGGCTGGGATCCTCACGCAGGCAGTCTTGCTCCGCCGTTCTGGCTCTTAAACACTGTGCTTTACTGCCAAAGCCCAAAGGCAATAAGTGAGGGAGGAGGCAAGGAGCTTTCCAGGACCCTCCCTGGGCAGGCCAGGCCGGTGCTTGCGGGCAGGTGAATTGGCGTGCCTCCTCTGCAGCACTCTTGGTGAGGAAAGGGCAGAAGAAGCAGAAGAATGGACAGAATAGTTAGAGTTAAACCCAGGTGAAAGGGGTGGGCTTGACTAGGTTTGTGAGAATGCGGTGGGGGAGAGGGGATAGGTGAGGGTAAAACTCTGGGTGAATCCCAAAGGCTGTGTTTCTCCCCGCCCCTCCCCACCCTTCCGTACCAGCCTTCCTGAGCGCCCCCAGGACTCAGATCTGGAACAGGCAGGACTATTTCTAGCTCTTGTCCCTCCCTCTATGGCAATCTGAGAATAATCTATTTAGTGATGATGGTAGTAGTGATGATGATGATGATGACGATGACGATGACAGCAGCTAATATTTATGGAAGACTTACTGAAATGGATGGTGAAAATGTATATATTACAATTCACATAGACAGGAAAAAGTAATTATTTCCTGTAATTGACAACTTACAATAAAAATCTTAGCTTGATAAAGGAAGGTACTTAAGTATATTCTGATATAAGTCAGTGGCTTTGGATCACAGTCCAGTAAAGTCAGACCCTCTGTGAGGGCCTCCCCTCCCCGTGGCCCTCCTCCCCATGTGGGCTGGTGCCTGGGACCCTCCAATATTATCCAGGCTGCCGAAAGGGCCTGGGGGCGCAGTGTCCCTGCTGACCTCCACTGATGTGAGCTGTGTTCCCTCTGCTTCTTGGGCGCCTGTGCTGAAATCCACTTAGGGACTCAATCTTGTCTTGTCTCTGGCACTTTTGAAGGGAGACCTGGCACCTGCTTCAAGCCCGTGGTTTCCTCAGGCCCCTGGCTCTCCTGGGACAGCCTCCTGCCCCTGGAAGGCCTGAGTGTCCAGCTGTGGACTGGGTGTGAGGGCTCCAGATGGGTGGGCCTGAGGGTAGCCCCCAGGTAAGCCCCCGAGTCCTTGCTAACCGGCTCCTGTCAGAGCCATGCTGCTCTGAGCCCAGCTGAAGACAAGGCTTCTCTAAACGGTTTGACATTTTCACAGGTATGTGTCCCTAGTCTAGGATTCTCAAAGTCATGGGACTGTAGTGATATCCTTCCTCCCCTCTTACCATCCAGGTAGAATGGGAGTGAAGTCCTGGCCTTTTACTTCCTTTCCCTTCTTGTCCTAGAAGATGTTCTGCTCCTTCGTCCTGTCTGAAGAAAATGCAACTGTTGCCAATTTTATGGACCTTTTTGTTCTAGGGGCATCTTTGCCCAGAGAAAATAGATCATGGCTTATCTCTGGTTTTAGAGGGGCACTAGAGAAAGGAAAGGAAAAGAAAAACCAAAAACACCTGGATTTCCCAGAGGCAAAATATATGGGGAAACATTTTAAGTATTGCCCTTATAAAATACTCTGTATCAGACATCAAATACTCTAGTGTTATTCCTGAACTGTCATTTCTCATGACTGCAGTACGTGACATAGTCCTGTCATATTCTCTTTTTAACAATGAAGAAGGTAAGGCTTAAAGAACTTTCCCAAGGTCTTACAGCTAGTTGGTAGCAGAGCCAAGTTTAGAAGCTAAAAATTCCACATTTTTTATCTCATCCTATTCCTGAGGCTCTTGCTACTTCTCAGAAAGGAGTCTTGGGGTGCGAGCTTTTGAGCTAATACCCAGTGCCATGAAATGGGGTCCCTTGAATAATGTGTAAAATCCCCAGGGAAAGGGACATTGACTTCAGTGGACTCAACCAAGGGGAAATATCAGGGAAGACCCTTCATGTCATAGGAAATCTCATTCCTTGTTGGCAAGGGGCTGTTGGACTTCAAGTTCTCTCCCATTCACCCTGGCTTGGGTGGCTCGGTTGGTTGGAGCATCATCCAGTAAACTGAAAGGTTACGGGTTTGATTCCTGGTCAGGGCACATGACTGGGTTGCAGGTTCAGTCCCTGGTCAGGGAGAGTGTGAGAAGCAACCAATCACTCTTTCTCACATCGATGTTTTTCTCTCTTTCTCTTTCCCTCTTCCTCTCTCTAAAATCAATAAACATGTCTTTGGGTGAGAATAAAAAGAAAAATTCTCTCCCATTTGTATGTATGTTCTCATTCAGTCTTGCCATGAACAATGATTTTCACTAGCTGTTCAGATGACTGTGCTTGACAAGAAGCGTGGTGTGACAGCCTCCTCCCCATGCTGCTTCCCTAAGGAGGCCTTTGCCTCCCAGCTGGAGCTCCTTTCTTCAGAGCCTGGTGCAGGCCTGACTCTCAGCTTTCCAGTGGCCCAAAGCCCTGCCCTTTTCTGTCTGCCAGTAGCTGTTTTCCAGCTATTAAGGACCACCGTGTAACATTTGAAAATTCAGCTTTGGCCTTCAGTTGCTCCGGTGTTGAAAGGTTAAGGGCGGTGTCTGGTCACCACCGATAGCCAAGGGGAATAAACTCTTGCTTTATGTTTTTAGCTTTTATTACATAATTAGCATCATGTTATTGATGTTATACTATTAACTCTAAATAAAAGAAAGGGAGGAAAATCTACACACTATCATACCATGTGCACTTGGATTTATTTTTTCCAAATGAGCATTCTGAGGTGGAGAGGCAGGGAAGGGAAGGGAGCAAAGTCAGTGAGAAGTGACTTAGGTGATCTGAAGTGGCAGGAATTAGGCCAATGCACAGGCTGGACTTCAAACTTACTGCTTCTCTTTTGTGAGACTGAGCTTTGGAATTGCCTCCTCCAGGAAGCCATCCCTGGTGTCCTCTTTGTCAACAACCAGATTGTATTAGATGCCTCTTTCTACTCACATCACAACGGCTTACCTATGTGCTTCCCATAGTGTGTTATGACTCTGTGTTTATATGCATGGCTCTCCCATGAGACTGATTTCTAGGTGCTCAGGGGTATACCTTTTTCATCCCTACATCACCAGTGCCTAGTACATCTAGCTAGGTAGGTCAAATGTTGGTTAGGGCGGTCATTAAGTTAAGATGCTAGGCATAGCAGTCAGGGCATTTACAGATGATATGCACTGAGGCAGAGGCAAATTCTAAGGTCTGTGGGATAGAGGTGTGTTATCTTTGCAGTGTTTTGTATGTGCAAAACAGGGAGAAAGAAGAATTGGCCACATCTCACCTGTGCCTTGGAGGTCTCTTCTCATGTTAGAAAAGAAAACACTTTGAAGAACATGAGAAGGAGGCCCCATTTTCTCCTTATGACCGTATGAGCTTCAAATCTAGTACTCTGTTCCTTAGCTGCTCAGTGAACTTCTGTGGAATGAATAGATGAATGAATGAATGAATGAATGAATGCACATATGGAGGAAGGAACTCTTGCAATCAAGTGAAGTTCATCAGGGAAGACTTGGTAGATAAGCATTGAGTCTAGTTATTGAAAGAGAGAAGGGACAGACATTGGCAAAGAGGGTTTTGTGGTTGGGGTGATGGGGGCAGGCTGTTGGTGCTGCTCTTGGTGTGGATACTTCTAACCAGCTGCTGACTCAGAATGTCCATCACTTGCGGGGGAGGAGGACTGGGAAGTCATACAAAGACCCAGGCCTAGAGAGAGGTTTTTTCTTTTATTTTGCTGCTTTTCCTCCAGCACTTAGAGTTGGACACATTGCTAAGATTCCTTGAGTCCCTAGAGCAGGGGTGGGGGCGCAGTCCGGGGGGCAGTTCGCACAAATGAGTGTGGACAGAGGCATGTGGAGAGTGGCCCTGGGAGAAGGGGAGGAGGGGGAGAAGCAAACTGTGAGCCTGGAGACAAGGAACTTCTGTTTTGGGTGACTCTGAACCCCAGCCCCTCTCCCAGCCAGGTTGGCAGTAGGACGCCCGCCCTCTGCACGAAGTTCAATCATCCCCACTTCTGTGCGCCGGCTCCTGCTCCGTTTCTGGCTCCCTTCCCTGCGTCCTCCAAGACTTGGCTCATTCTCCCCTTGGTATTCTTGCCCATATCCAAAACCTCCACCCAATCTTTTCAAAGAAGCCTTCCCTAAAGAATATCTTCCATAAATAATAGTCAACATCTACAAATTATCCCCATTCCTACTGTGCACCATGCACCACACTGGTTGCTTTGTGTATCCCAGTTCGGTTCACAAGAAACATATGAGGTCATTACGCCTGTGATCTCTATTTGACAAGTGAGGGAACTGAGCCTCAGAGAGGTTGAGTGAACCAGGCAGGGCCTTTCTGCTAGGTGGTGTCAAAGCCATGGCTAGAACCTGAATCTGCCTAACAACAAAGCCTGTGCTTTTCTTACAGCTACACGGCCTTCTCTGTGAATCGGAAACTCTTGGGGTAGGACCTGGTGAGCTGCATTTTAACAAACCCTCTGGGAGATTCTAAAACTTCTGGTGTAACTGATCTGGTTCCAGGCTGGCTGCAAACCTCCAAGTCCGCCTGAAATTTGGAGAAAGCTGCCATTACTCGTTCTTACGATCCCATTTACAGACTCTTGGCGCAGGTCAAGATGCTCAGGATTCGCAAGCACTTGCGTCCCTGCTTATGAAAGAGGTATAACCCCAGCCTCAGAGAGGAACATCCCAGGCTTTGTGTTTCCAGGAGAGGAGCTCCAAAGGGTGGTTACTCAATCTTGACGGTACCTTGGCATCACCTGGGGAACTTTTACAAACTATCAAGGCCCAGCTCCCTCCGCGGACCAGGTCAACATCTCCGGGGCTGGGAGCAGGGCATGAGTGGCTGTCAGGGTGGAGAGTCTTGGCTCCTCCCTTCCCATCACTCCCTCACGGGAAGAGGCAAGGCAGCTCTAACAGTGACTTTGGAAGAAGTTGTGAGCTGGGTTGGCCAGCATTTCAAAACTCCCTCCCCTCTCTGGGCTCTGCCACCTGCAGGGTGGGTGCATCTGGCCAGGGCTGGGTGGTTAGGTCAGGAGCCTGCTTCTATGGGGAGGTCCATGTTGTCACCTTCCTGTGCCAAGCCCTGGGCATGGGAGCTGGCCTCACTCATGAGTAAGGTATTAGAAAGTCCATTCAGCCAGAGATATAAAGCTGCATAATCCCACAGGTTTGTTAGGGACGTGGTTTATATTGTGACCTCTGTCTGTTTGCTTCATGTATCTATTTCTTAACTGGTCCTGAATTCATACAAGAAGAGGACAGTTTTATGTATGGACCCACACAACTGCAGCATCATATACTTGCCAGAGTTAGTGTTGAATTTAATGAGACGTCATAAATAAGCAAGCTAGTTAGTGGTGGTCAGTTTGTTGCATCTGAATCAGAACCAAGGCCCCTGTGAGCGCCGCTGCTCCTCCCTGGGGACTGGCCTCTTAGCCTCAAACCGCCTTTGCTGCCAAGCTCCTGTCTGACAGCTCCTTAATCCCCACTTCTCTCAAGTCAGTATATGTTGAAAGATGGTAAGGTTCAAAAAGGATGTATCTGTAGCTGAAAGAAGAGAAAATTATTTAGAATTGGTTCTATCTTTTTAAAAAAATGCATTCCTGGGTGATGCTGATGCTGCCGGTCCAGGAACACATACTGAGATCACCTGAGTCAAATGGAAACAAAAGACAGGCGAGCTCTGGCTTTAGGGATGCCTGGGGACTTGGCTGATTGGGAGAGACAGCTCTGCATCCAGATGTAGGAATGTCATGTTTTGCAAGCTCAGAATAAAATTAGAATCATCTCGAGAGATTCACCAATGCCAGTGCCCAGTAGGGTGAACTGTTGCAGTGTTCTCAGGACTGAGGAATTCCCTGGGATGTGGGACTTTCAGTATTCAAACCCGGACAGCCCTGGGCAAGCCTGGATGAGCTACTCACTCTGATGGCTCCCCCATGCCCACCCAGAGGTTCTGCTTTAATTGGTTCTGATTTGGATCCAAGCATTGCTATCTTTCAAAATGTCCTGTGATGCTCCTGCTCAGCCAGGTGTAAGAACCGGGGGATTTGATCACAGCTCTAGAAAGAAGGGCCAACTTGAGAAAAAGGTGGACACAATGCTGTGAAAGAGAAGGGACAAGAACTGAGTCAATTAAAGTGCCTGCCTCTCAATCACTTGCGATGGGGAAGTCCAAGGTCAACCTCCTTTGCCAATCACTGGGCAGGGGAGCTGGCCTCACTCATGAGTGGTGTATGAGGATGTGCATTTGGCCAGGTGTAAAGCCACATACTGCCACAGCTTTATTAGGAATATGGCTGATAAAGCGACCTCCATCTCGTGTCTATTTCTTAGCTAGCCCTGAACTAGAGCAAGACGAGGTCAGTCTTATGTATGGACCCCACAAAACTTGTTAAAATGCAGATTCCTGGGTCCTTACTTGAGATCTGCTGACTCAGAAACTCTGAGAGCAGGGCCCTGAAGGCTGCATGGCTGATAAGTTCCTCAGGAGGCACTGTTGGAGATTTGCTGCTGAGACTGGGAAAATAAAGAGCTAAATTGAGGGAAGGGAACTGGGAACCCAAGGCAGGATCTGAGAAGGGAGCCTGTAGATGGGTTTTGGCCTGAGGCCAAGAGGAGGAGTGAGCTGGGTGCAGAGGGAGTTCAGAGGCAAGAGTCAGCCTCCACCTGGGCTGGAAGTCAACCTAACTGGTTAAAAAGGAAGATGCCTTGAAGAAAGAGTTCCCAGCTCAGAGCACATACCAGCTCGCTGAGCCAGCACAAGGCGAGGTCAGCACTGCAGGCAGACATGCGGGCGTGCACGTCCAGCTCCTGCCACCGTGACCACGCAGCTGTGCCCTGTGTCTGCGTGGGGCCTGAGCATCCACACAGGAGCAAAGGGCTCACACAGGAAGCATTTCTGAGTGGAGTGCCCTGGGCATGGCAGCTGACTGGATAATTTATAAAGTAGAGAACAGAATGCAGCATGCTGGGCGGGAAAATGGGGGCTGTAGACAGCTGGTCAAAACTGGCCTCTAATCGCAGCTCAGTCAGTTATGTAATTGTGAATTTGGGCAGCTCACTTGACTCCTGGGAGCCTCCCTTTCCTTGTTGGTAAAATCAGGATGCTTATACCAACTTCTAAGGGTTTTTTTTTTGTGAGAATCGAAGGGAATAATACTATAAAATGAGTGCCATATAGCAGTACTCAAGACAAAGGAAGAGTTAATGATGATTCTCTAGTTTTGAACCTTGGACTGTGGTGTCATTCACAGCAAAAGGCAGCAGTGGTCTGAATGGGGGTGGGGGGAAGGTGAAGCCAGTTTGAGAGGAAGTTGGTGGGAGTTGTGTGAGCACATCTGAACAGAAATGTGGAGAGTTGGAAAAATGGAGCTGGAGGTTAGGAAATGAGGGTTTTGGAGTGAGTGTTACTGAGTTAGCCTGACATGAGATGATGGAAGGTTTGTTTGGAGGGAGAAAGTATAGGAGAGAAGGACAGAGGTCTGAAATATGAACCTTGGCAAAGCCCCGGCACATCTGCTAGGTACCGGGCTCTGTGCTGGACACAGAGTTCCTGTTGAACTCTGACACTGTCCTCGACTTCAAGAAGGTCACAGCCCAGGGAGAATGACTGTAATTCAGGAAGCAGCTCTATCTGATGTTTGGAGGGAGAAGGCAGGCCGCTAAGGAGGAGTGCCTAGCCCCACACCTGTGGGGGAGGTAATGTGGCTTGCCAGGTGAGTGGCCAGGGGAATGGGAAGGGCAGGGAGAGGCTGTGCCAGGCAGAGGGAACCAGCTGGTTGAAAATCACAGAGGAAGAAGGAACTTGGAACATTGGGACCGCTGGGTAGGATTTCACATTGTTCTGAAACTCCGTGAAGGCAAGAACTAAGAAAATGGTCTCTAGAGGGGTGACAGGGTGAAAAGAAGTGATACCCAGAGTGCAGATTCCAGGGTGAGGCGGTTCATGGGCCTTAATTACTGGACACTGAAGAGGCAGAGGAGGGGGAGAAAATGAAGTGCCCTGCCGGAGAGAGAAAGCTTTTCAGTAGAGAGAAGTGGGTGGAGCTTGGGGTTAGGGTCAAAGAAAGGATTTTTCGCATCCATGCATGGATTGCTCCCAGGCCTTGGGACCATGGGGGGTGATAACCAGGGCTCCCAGAGGAAATCCCAGCCTCTGCAGTCTGGCGTTCTGGAGACTGGGTCTCATTTCCCTGGGAGGCAACATCCCGTTCCTCGAAGCATAGAAAGGAAAAAGAAATCTTACGCGTTTTACCTGAAATGTGCCCTTTGTTTGCAAGCAGGAGTGGGGAAGTAGAGCAGGAGTGGGGAAGTAGAAACAAACAGAAATGAAAATGCCCTGCATTTTGTCTGGGAATGCCAAGATCTGATTTAACCATGCCGGTTTATAAAGGAGCATGCTCTTGCCTTCTACAGAGTCACTTGAGATGTTTCTTGAGGGTGTCAGGCCAAGGTCTGCATGCCTTTGACCTCCAGTGGACTCCGAAGAAGAGAAGACATTGAAAGACCTGAGTTCATTAGTTTTTCCATAAAGATTTATTTCTGGGGTCTTAACTTCCTCCTCTCTCTGTACCCCCAGCCCCACCCACTACTATCAGGTGTCTTTCATGCAGGAACAGGACTTGCTGGAGTACATGGCCCTGTGCCAGGAACTGTTCTCATGGGGTCCTGGGGCTACCCATTTTATTTCATTGAAATAAAAAAATATAAATTAATACAAGAAATAACATAGACTGTAATGAAGTAGTAAATGATGAGGCGTCCTATTAGGGCTCTGAGTTTATTTGGGAGAGTTCAGGAAGACCAGGATGGCCGGGAAGGCTGTTTGGGGAAGGCGGATCTGCACAGGGCGTGGAGAGGAGGAGGCCGAGGTGGGCACGGGCCTGGAGTGGGTGCAGGTTAGATAATACTGTGAACCCACACGTAGGACAGGCAGAGCCATTCTCTATTTCAGGGGTAACACGTTCTCTTGCTTTTAATACCCATTTGCAGAAGGACATACCATCTTTGGGGTATGTCTCATAACTGATAGAGTCAGGAATTCAGGAAACACTACAATTGATTTAATCTATGGCTCTTATCAAGTTCCTGCTGTGTCTGCGGAAAAAACCCTGTTGGGGGAGATGGAAATAAAAGTGTCTATGCCCTCTAGGAGGTTTAGTCCCTTGAGCAATGGTGCTTTGAGGGAGGAATAAGACAATACGGTCAGAAACCAGGGAGCGTGAAGTAGAGGGTAAGGTGGGATAAGGAGGAGAGATCAGGGCTGGAAACTGTCCAGCAGTTAGAGTTGCCCATCAAGGCCATTTGGGCAGAAAGCCACCCCAGATTAAAGTAACTGGTCTCTGCTCTGTTCTGAGCATTCAGGGTCTGTGGGTCACATTTTTGGAAACACACAGGGCGTGGCTGGCTGGGCTGCTCTTCCAGGGAAAGTCTGCCTGCTCTGACTGCCGGGGAGGATGGGCAGGACCAGCTGCATGATTTGTGCGGCCTGGTGCAAAAATTATTAAAGATTTCAAGATGATGATAGCGGAGCCTGAAACCAGGCAGGGGTCCTTCTGAAGGCATGCAGCTCACACGCCCCAGAGGCTGGCCCTGCAGCTGGGGCAGCCTGGACCTTTCTGTGACTTCAGTGTGTGCAGTAAGGTGATGGGGCCAGCGTTACCGTCTGCCTACGGAACAGGGTTTCCCTGTACTGGTGCTGGATTATTCCTCGAGCATCAGGACGGGGTGATGGGGAAGGGTGGGGCACTGCAGGAGGCTGCTGTGGCCACGGGGGCTCTGACTGTTGACCATGATGCTGCCTTTTACGCACTGTCATCTGTGCAATGGGAAAGCTGAGTTCTGGAATCATTTACACTGAGGTTCATGTGTTTTATGAACTTTATGAACTTGGCCAAGTTGCCTATATTCTCTAAGCCTTAATATCCCTAGATGTAAAAATGCCATCATAATACCAACTTTATTAAGTTGAGGTAATTAACTGAAATAAAAAATGTGGAAGTTTGAGCCCAGCCTAGCTCATGGTAAATGTTAGTTACTGTCCTTTCTGGAAATGGATTGACTATCTGTCTTGTAAAGTATGGAGTATGGAATAGTTCAGTGACACATTATTGTCAGGACTTTTTTTTACCATCTCAAGCTTGTTGGGGGAGCAGCTAAATTACAACATGACAATTTCAAATAGCAGAGGCAGGTGGGGTGCACGCCCCATTATAATCTACACCCAAAGGAAACCAGTTCCATCTGCTGGACACACACAAACACACAGGGATACATACGCCTAGAGTTGAATTGAGACTGGGCTGGAATAAGGTGGTGTCATATACAAAAGAGCCCTATTTGGGTGTCATCTCCTGGTTTTGAACCTCAATGTCCTCATCAGTCAAAGATCCTGACCTTACTTGGTTGTCTTGCGATGACGAATGTTAATACTCAGTCTCTGGCCCATGGCAGGTACAGCATCTTTTGAATGGGTCTCTGCTCCCAGGCCAGTATGGTTCATGGGAGAATGAAGATGAGACATTGTATTCCTCACAGTAACACTTTCTAAATATTATGCTTGGGCATCTCCTTTATAATCTATAGGTGGGCTGGTTAGAAATTGACGTGGAGGCTGATTTTGAGTGGCACTATGGTTTTTTCTGCTCACATACTTTGAGGGACTGGCTGGATTCTTTCTGCTGAGACTTGAAAGTCAGTATAATCATGTGTATTTGTTTCCTGGAGGAGAACACACACGCACACTACCTATACATACATACCATACCACATATGCACATATAAACACACATACCATGTATCACATTACAAACATATATCCACACATGCCACATATAACCACCCCTACACACACCTCTGTGCCTATAGAGTCAAATCCTCTCACGTGCTAGCTTGCGTTAATTTCTTCCCTCCCTCTCTCGGTCATTTCTTGAGCATCTCCCATACTTGGTTGTCCACTCTGTGTGGGTCAGGTACCTCCCCTACCCCACGGACCACATCCATCCTGATGCCTTGTCCTGAAAACCCCATGTCATGGCTCCCGTTCTGTATCCCTTTCACCATCTTCTCTGCCTCTAACAAAGTTTAGGCAGCTAGTGCCCTATTTTTACCTACCCAGAGACCCTGGGCTGCTGTCAATTCAGCCCCATCCCCAGAGACACAAGATGGAACCAGCCTGTGTGTGCCTGCCTGTGCTTCACTGGGTCTAACTCCATCCTCTCAGCTCCTGGGAGCCTCTCAGCTTCTCTCATGCTTTTGCAGGCTGAGCCCTGAGCCTCAGCCATCGCTCTGAGAAGGCTGGAGGTGGGAGAGGAGAAGGGAACTCAGTTTGAGGGCCTGTGATGTG
The DNA here is from genome assembly GCF_021234165.1 of Pteronotus mesoamericanus. Classification (NCBI taxonomy): domain Eukaryota; kingdom Metazoa; phylum Chordata; class Mammalia; order Chiroptera; family Mormoopidae; genus Pteronotus; species Pteronotus mesoamericanus. The sequence continues at coordinate 9,776,512 of NW_026555085.1, forward strand.
CCTCATGATATGCTGGCTCCTTAATGTTGCCCTTCATTTGGTGCTAATGGTAGCCCTGGGAGGTGGGTGTTGTCCTCCCTGGGCCTGTGAGGGAGAAGAGGCTCACAGGCACTGAGTCACGTAGGCACAGGCTCTGTATGGAAGCTTACGCTCTTCACAGTATACTGCTGCGTCCCGGAAGATGAAACCAGGCAGGCTGAGGCTTGGGCCTATGGGGGAGTCTGTGTTCCACATACCATCACTCCCATGGGGCCTTTTCTAGAATCTGGAGAGTAGCTTATAATACTAGAAATATTCTAGAAGGGAACCAGTTTCAGTGACCTGAGCCTTGGTGTTTTGATATTATGAGGCTGTGAAGACGCTTGGTTTGTTTGCTGTTAATGGCTTTATTGAGCTATAATGGATATATAACAAACCTTACATAATTTAAGTACATAATTTGACACGTATACACCTCTGAAACCATCACCACAATCACAATCACGAACATGTCCATCACCGCCTGATGTTTCCTTGTGTCCTTTTATAATCCACCACCTCTCTTCCCGCCCTCCTCTGCCTCCTCCATAGGAAACTACCACCTGGTTTTAGATTAGCTTGTATTTTCTCAAATTTTAAAAATGGAATCATACAATCTGTACCCTTTTCCCTCTGGCTTCTTTCACTTGCAGTTATGTTGAGATCTATCCATGAGTGGCATGTATAAATAGTTCATTCCTTTTTATTGATGAGTGGTATTCTATGATGTGGATACACTACACAATTTGTTTATTGATTCACCTGTTTGTGGGCATGTGGGTTGCTTCCAATTTGGAGCAATCACAAATGAAACTGCTGTGCGCATTTATGAATGAGACTCTGTGTGGGCATACACTTTAATTTCTCTTGGGTAAATATCTAGGAGTGGAATGACTGTATCACATGAAGGTTCATGTTTAACTTTTCAAGACATTGCCAAACTGTTTTCCTATGCCATTTTGCGTTTCCACCAGCAGTGTAGGAGAGTTCCAGTCCTCCCATGTCTTCCTTGGCACTTAGGATGTAAATCTGATTTCAAGGCTTGGTTGATAGGGAATTTGTGAGCCCCACCAAATGGCCAAACCTTAAAATCAAAGCGGGTGGCTTTCAGTATGGATTGGGAACCTGAGGGATGCTGAACCGAGGAATGCAGAATCAGGTGCTCCTGGAAGCATTATTCAAAGAGCTGCTTGCAGGATGCTGGGAAGGTGAGAAATGAGAGGTCAGCGCTGGTCCCAGCATGAAACCATGTGGAGCTGGACCAGGTCTGGAGCTTGATGTTTGCGAATGAAACAAATGCACTCAAGGCATTGTGGGAAAAGTGGCAAAAAACACTTACAGGATGGGATTTCAGGGATGGAAGACGAAGAGCTGTGGAAGGGGACTCTGAGCTTGGGAGACTGTAGATCTGTGAGGGCATGAGCTGTGTCTCTTTAGTTGGCCCTTAGATCCCCAGCACCAAGAGCAGTGCCAGGCATAGAACTGATGCTAAAAACAGTAGTGGTTCAGTGATTGAACCAATGAATAAATGACGAACTAATGGGAGCTCAGGGAATGCGGTTCCATTCAACCAGCATTATTTAGCACCTCCTGTGTTCTGTGGCAGAGGCCCAGGGCTGAGCAGAGCCCAGTGAGAGAAAATCTAGGCAGCATGTGGTTTGACCTGCTCATTTGCAGACAAGATTCAGAGAAATTATGCTCTTGTCCAAGGTCATTCCTCTCTTCCCCAGGTAGCCTGCTAGGGTAGAGCTGGGACTCAACCCTAGGTCTCTTCATTTTTAGCCTTTGGTGGTTCTTCTTATAAAACTTACTTTGCTTTCTGATGAAAGTAATAAATGCTCATGGTAAGAAATTTGGAAAAATCTGGAAAATTGTAAGAAAAATAACCCCAAACTCCAGTAACCCAAAGATAATTGTGTGAGTGTGTGTGTGTGCGTGCGTGCATGCGCAGATGTGTCTATCTAATCAATCCCTATTATCCAATCTTTGTGTTTTGATATTTTGCGCGTTTTCAGTCTTTTATAATGTTAGAAACTCTGGGATGGACGTCTGGTCCTGAATCTTTGATGGCATCTCTGATTATTTCCTTGCACTCTTCCCAGTATATAGTGCTCCCTCTAACCCCTTTGCTGAGCTGAGTGCTCAGGGTGGAACAGAACCCCCACTTTGGATGGAGTTCTGCAAGTATTCCTGAGACTCACTTATACTTCCTCTATTATCCCCTTATCCACACTTTATTAGACTTGTTTGTTTAATTGTCTCCCTGCCCCCACCAAACTGAACCCTTGTTTACCATTGTATTTTTCCAGTTCTTTGCATGGTACTTAGGTGCTCAACAAATATTTGTTAGAATGAATCAATGGATGGATGAAATTGTATGGACGAGAGTTCGAGGCAGGCAAGGGGTTACCCTGGGTTTGCATTTTCAATCCCATTTGCCTTCTAGGAGTCGGCTCAGATCCCCTCCCATCCCCGTGCCAGTCCCCTGCTCTCCCCCACTCTGCCCACCAAAAGAGATGGAACGTGCCTGAGGTCCAGGATTTATATCCAGCCAGGCCCTGAGATACATGCAGGGTTTCCCCGGTGTGAATGCAGGATGCCGGGAGGGACTAGCAGGACCGTCATGAGGGCATCGTGCCTGGGAAGACAGCCCAGCGTCTAGAGTATGACCATGTGCACTGGCCCACCCCGGGTCCCAGGGCTAACCTTCCTAACAGGACCCCGGGGGCCTGCCTTCGTGAGTGATAGCATGCCTTTGTCCTAGGACCCCGGAGAAAAGGAACAGGAAGAGTGGCCAGTAGGCAGCTCCTCTGCACCTGGGCTGCCCAAATGGTGTGAGTTCTCAGCACTGGGTGCTCTGGGGGGAGGCCAGGCAGGAGCACGCAGACAGAAGCTGTGGGCTTCTTTTTCTGGACATTAGAGATGATGCAATAGGTGTGTGTGTAGGGTGGTTTCCCTTTGGCCCCTCTGGCTCTGATGGATAGCAGAGACTTGGGTGTTGAAATGCCTTCTTTTCCGTTACTTTCCAGCTGTTGTCCAGAGAGCTCCCAGCGCTCCCTCATGCTCAGCCCCAGTCCCATCTTCTGTACTCGGTACGTGTCATGCCAAAGCCCCCTCACCCACTCACACACGTGCTGGCACACCCTCCATGACATCTCTGGCATCCGTCCCCTCCTCTCCATTCTCAGCAATTCAGGGCCTCCTTACCTCTTATTCAGACAGACAGAGCTGGCTCCTGACTCTTCTCCTTGGTCTGTCTCTGCGTTAATCCACCCGCTATGGTGCCACCAGAACTGTCCATCCAAATCCCTGCTCTAATCAGGCCTCACAAAGCTCTTTGCTAAAAGCCAACCAACTAACCAGCCAGCAAACCAACCAGCCACCCATCTTTCAGTGGCTCCTGCTCCTCAGCCCGGCATTCGGGGCCTGCCTTCATCCGGCTCCAGCTTGTCTCCCCCGCCCCTCTTTGAGCCCTGCATTCCAGCCTGGTAAACTGACTTCCCTTCACCTCTCACTCACCTTGGGGTTTTCTTGATGCCAGACACCCTGGTACACCTTTGTTGTGAATGCTTTCCTGGACACCCCACTGGCATGTGCTAATATTCTTTTTTCCTCTTTGACCTGTGTCAACGCAGCTTTCTGTGGAGAATGTTCCAGATCAGCAGCCAGAAGTCAGCCTTTCCTCCCTGCAGTTCCCCGCCTGGAGCTGCACCTCCTTCCCTCCCTTGCGTCCTCGTTGTTTATGCACACGCCTCCCCAACAAGACTGTATACCTGGTGAGGATAGGATATGATGTTTGGTTCATCTGAAACACCCAGGAAATTGCTTTCTACCTGGCACTCACTCAGGATGGATGGACGAATGCATGACCATGGTCTTGGAGAGTCAGTATCTGCTTGTTTTCTTCCCCAGTGAGACAAAGAAACCTATACTTTTTTCGTTATTTCTCAAAATGAGAAACCAATTGGAAAACCCCTAACTTTCACACTCACCCCTAAGTCAGAGAAATGTAACTTTGGGGAATTTTCTGTTTAACTCTCCCAGTAAGACACCACTTTCTCTCCTTTCCCTTCTCCCCTTTTCTGTGTCTGCACAGAGGGGGCTGGGGCTGAGAGAGTTTACTTTTGCTTTCTTTGTCTTTCTCAGAGCAGAGGGGAAAACCGTAATTTAGGCGGCTGCTAAAAATAGCTCCCCCAGTCCTGGAAAGAGAGCTTGATTATTTTTGAAAGTGCTCCCTGCCCCCTTCCCAGCCCCGCCTGAGGCTCACACTTTCCTGTCCTAGGTTGACAGGGAAGTGGCAATTAGGCCCTATCAACCACCTCCCTGTGTGGGAGATGGACCCACAGAGAAGTGGGGAGATAGGATGCCTTCATGCTGTCATTTCTTATTTAATCAGAGATGGACCTCACTTCCAGCAACCTCTTGGCACTGAGCGGTGGCAGTGTAGGTGTGGGGTCTGGAGGCCTGGTTTGAGTCCTAGCTTTACATTTCTCATCTTTCTGAGCCTTGCATTTTTTCATGTGTGAAAAGTGGGTGGGTGGATGGGGGTACTGGTAATCATATTTACAGGAGTGTGCTTAAAGTTCAAGATAAACCTTGAACATGGTAGGTACTCAAAAATGATAATTATAACTTCATTATTGTTAGAATCACTGAATTTAGACACTACCCTCCCATTTTAATGGGCAAGACAGGACATGTGGTTGGCCAGTCTTACACACTAAGTTGAACCATATGAAATTAATAATTTTGTAGATTAAACATAATTGAATACTGTCAGCTACATATAATTCAACCTAATAACACAGCGATGGGTAAGCTTTCTGTAAACGGCCAAGTAGTAAGTGCTCTTGGCTTTGCGGGCCTTGGGGTGTCTGTTGCATGAACACAGCAATGGGTGATACTTAAACGATGTGTGTGCTGTGCTCCAGTAAGACTGAATTTTAGAACACAGCCTGTGAGCTGGATTTGGCCCCTCTAATATTTTCCAACCCCTGCAATAATGTGTAACATTCATTCATATAGAGAACCTTCTGTAAGATTAATACAGTCCATTTTCAGGTATCTTCATAATTACCACAGTCGCATTATCTATATAGTTACTAATAATGTTGCCTATTATGTAGCACTAAGTGCTTTATAAATATTAACTGAGTTAGTCCTCAAGACAACCCTGTGAAGTATTATTTATTATTATTATTATTTCCCCAATTTCCTGATGAGGAAGCTGAGGCTCAGAGAGGCAAAGTAACTTGTCTGATGTCACTGAGAGTTTATGAACAGAACCCAACCAAGTTTATGGGGGGGAATTGGGTGTTGGTAATTCAGACAGCTTCAGAGTAGAAGTGTGTGTAGATAGCATTGTAAGGGACCCCAAGCCTGTTTGCTGCCCCCAAAGCATGAGAGGATAGTCTTCAGAGTCTTGAAGTGGGAGCATGCTGGCGTAGGTGGGCAGTGGGGAGATGGTGGGCAGAGGCTCAAGATGGAAAAGCATAGACTCTTCCTTGAGGAGCCAGGTTTCTGGTAAGCTGGGCCTGGGTCCAATCCCTAAGTGATCCCCAATGGCGCATAGTGGGTCAGTATGTAGGCAGGAATCTCCTGTCTGTGAAACAGGAAATTTCTTACATTCCTTTTGTTTCATGCAGCAGCTCTGGGGAGCTCTGGACCCCATTCTCAGACCTAGGCCCCATGGGACACGGTGGGGAGAGGAGGGCAAACAATCAGGCTCCCCAGGATGCCTGAGCTGTATTGACAATCCAAGGTACTCGTATATCCCCTCTATTCCCTTTGCCTATTAATTTAGCCACAAAGTATGGGTGCGTTGGCGAAAAAATTCCTTTAGTTTTTTTCTATTTGATGACTCTAGTAGTACTTAGTTATCTTTAACTTTATTTGAAACAGTTTTGTTAGATTGCATTGTGACAGCTGTCATATCAGTATGCATTTAAAAGAAGCTTATCAAAATTTTTGAACTTTTGTGAAGTCATTTTAATATTGAAGATGGAAGAAAATGTGCAACATTTTCCACTTATTATGCTTTATTATTTCGAGAAAGGTAAAAATGCAACTGAAACACAAAAAAGATTTGTACAGTGTATGGAGAAGGTGCTGTGACTGATAGAATGTGTCAAAAGTAGTTTGCGAACTTTGCTGGTACTATTGACATTTTGACCAAATAATTCTTTGCTGTGGGCTGTCCTCTACATTGGTTTAGCAGCACCCTTGGCCTCTACCCTCTAGATCCCAATAGTGGGAGAGAGCCGACATACTCAAAATATCCAAATCAATAAAGCTAGTGGTGAAGATGAAAAATGTGCCTTTTATTTTAGAGAGAGAAAAAACTAAATGGACGTTTTTTTTGGCCAACCCAATAATAAGCCACTGGTCAGAAGTTTGGCTTCACATGCACCATGCTCTGTGCCTTTGCTTATACTGTTCCCCATGCCTGGAAGGCCTTTTTCCACTTTCTGCCCTTCCTTAATTCTCTCATCTTCTCCAAGACTAGATCAATGTCATCTTTTCCGGGGCACCTTCCCTAGGCTAAACCAGGTTCCCTTTCTCAGTGCTGCCACTGAGCCTGTCTCTCTAACTCGTCTCTGTTGACTGCCTTGAATCCCTGGCTCCCACACTAGAGGGACCCTCTTTGAGAAGAAGGACTATGCCTTGCTTAGTCATCACAACCCAGGGCAGTGACTAGCACACAGACCAGAAACCAGTTAAAAGCATGAGCGTTTGTGTGCCACCACTGTCCTCAAAATCTGTCCCCTTCACCCATAGGACGTGGTCATTGACCAAGTTGCCTGACCTTTGGGAGTTTTAATGTCATCATCAGTAGGAAGGGGTAGTCATGTTATTGGAGAGTTTCAGGGAATAAATCAGATAAAGTACTAAGCTGTCAGCACAGTGCGTGACGTTTTGGAGGCATTTTGGAAGTGACCAAGAAGAGACACAATAGCATATCCCTGCTGTGTTCCCCCTGGGTATGGAGCTGGCGGGGAGGGGATAGGAGAAGGCAATTTGAGTACTCGGAAGTCCCAAGAGCTAAAGGGAGGGTGTCTGAGTCAGCTTTGGTCCTGTGACAGGAGCACTGAACTTGGAGTCAGAATATTTAGTTGTGAGTTCTAACTCTGTCTCTTAGCAGCTGGTAGTGTTGATAAGCCAGGTAACAGCTTCTGAAGCCCAAATATCATCCTCTGTAGGGAGGGATAATAGTAATAACCACCTCACAAGGTCATTGTGAAGCTGAAATGAGGTTGCAGAGCTGTGAAAACACCTGGCCCAACTCATAGGAAATGCTCAATTAAAATGATTTTGAGCCAGAACCTATAGAACACTTGAGAAGGCTCTGAGTAGGTCTCAGATTAGGACATTCCCTAGACCTGTGCACTATGACTTGGTAGTTTGTAGCTTTAGTGTCAAAGTTACGGGTTTGAATCTTAGCTCTGCCATAACTGGCTATGTGTCTTTAGGCAAGTTACTTAACTTCTGTAAACCACAGGATTTTATTTTTCTTTAAATAACTTCTTTAAAATGATGCCACATATCTCAGAGAGTTGTTATGAGGATGCAATATAGATATAGCTGCGTGTCTGGCAACTACCAAAGCCTCAGTGTTAATATCATTCGGCTCTTTGTTATGACTTAGGAGTGAGCACTGATGATATGGGGCTTTGAAGTCCCAATTAATATAAAAACTGATGTGTAGAGGGGCTGTGGGCCAGGGCATGGGGGTAAGGGTTAGGATTTTTATCTTTACAAACCAAATGGGAGTACTAAACTCATGAAATAGGAAGCGCTTCCTGGCTTGGGGCGGAATGTGGGAGGAGTGCTCAGTGCGGGCTGAGGAAGGCCCCTGGGGGAATCTTTGGGAATGCGATCAGGCCAGATAGTGTGAAAAATCAGAGTTGACCAGGCTCTGGAAATTCTTCAGTTGAACCCTGCCACTGTGCTGAGAGGAAACTGAGGCCCAGGGAGGATAACGCCATGACTCCCTGACCCACAGCTGGCTGGTGACTAGCCCTGGTCTCCTGAGTTGAGGAAGTATGTTTTCTCCACAAAGTGGAGGGATGTGACATTCGGGAGGGGAAGTGTGGCAGGAGCCAGAGGGCTGGAGGAGACTCTGTGACAGTTACGGCTAATTGGTGGTAACCAGATGGTTTGATGTCTTAGGCTGCTGGTCAGTCTGTGTTTAGGGACTGAGTCCTGGAAGACCTTGTCCCCACAGGGAGGAGAAGGGGATGGGGCAAGGAAACAGAATAGGAAGGGCATGGAACTGTTGGTATTGGGGAAGTTTCCATGGTGAGAAAGGTAGGTGGCAGATGAGGAGCATGTTAAATCCCTCTGGTCCAAGTTCAAGTCCACTGGATTTTGTTCTGTTGTTTCCCATTTTTCCATAATGCTTCTCAATTCTTTTCTAATATGGGAACCTTTGTAAAGGGATTTTGCAGACATGAACCACTCTGTTCACCTCCATCTTTTCTACTTCCTGCCCAGGGTCAGTGATAAGGGTTTACCTTTCCAACTAGAGGTAACTCAGAGCCTGAGGAAAAGTTCAGATCCTCTAGTTCAGATCTTCCTGTTACTGGAGGCAAAGCCGGGCAGCTTCTTAAATCTGGGTGGGTAAGTTTCTACAATGCCCCACTGGGTGGCCCCATCCATGCCTGGAGAAGGGCTCCTGGTTGCAGGCTCTGGGCAGGACAGTCTCACCTTGCTGTGAAAATTATAATGAAGCCACAGCAGCAGCGAGGGCCCAGTGTACTCCAGGCATCCTATTTATGTTTACCTCATTTACATTTCACCAAAATCCAGTGAGAAAGATGCTATGATTATTATCTTGGTGTCACAGATGAGAAACCTGAGGGCCTGAGAAGTTAAGGCCTCATGAAACGTGCTCAGGGTCACCTAGACAGGAGTCAAATCCCAGCTCCTCTGACTTTGAAGACTCTGCTCAAGTGCAGGAGGAGTTAGAACAGGGGTGGATAGGAAATTAGGGTGGTGGCAGGTGGAAGCAAATCAGATGGCCTTTGGGATCTTCATAACCCTCTCCTAGTTTAGAGGGGACCTGTGAGACTGGAACTACTTATAAACTAAGCTGTTATGATTAGTATTCTCCAGTGGAGGGAGGCTACTAGGGGGCTAGGGTATTGGGTAAAAGGACAATTGATGTGGGAAGGACAATTGATCTGGTAAGGTAGTGACCAGATCACAGCCTGAGCACTGGGGTCCTGGGATTCTGCCTCAGCTCTGTCCCTATCCTGTGTGGCCTCAGATAAGACATTCCCTTCTTGGACCTCAATTTTCTGCTCTCTTCCATGACGCTACATGACTTCAAGCTGAATATCTGTGGCTTCAGTTTTGGATATTTAGATGGGTCCCTAAGAGAGAGAGGCAACACTAGAGTTACAAGGTTGCTGCTGTTGGTCTACCAACCACTAGAAATCAGAGATTTCAGTCATTATATCTTGACTGATTGATAAGGACCTCTCTCTTCCTTTTCCATGAACGCAGATTGTTTTTCAACTGACCATGAAATACTTACTCAACACTCACTAAGTGCAAGGCATTTTATTAGCTATAGAAATTGGGGGGGGGGGGGGGCGGTGTCAAAGAAGCAAGAGGCATATCCCCTGCCTTCAAGAAGGCTTCATTATAGTTGTGTAGAGCCAACAAGTAAATGTATAAATGATGACCTGTGATACAAGGCAACCTTGGATCATGTGCTATTTTAGGCTCTTCTAGGTCTGTTAAAAAGTCTATAAAGAAAGAAAAAAAAGGAGTTGGAAGAAAGCTCTAGAATGACAATTAAAATGCATCATGATTTATATGAGAGGCTGGATCAGATGACTAAGTTATTAGTTACATGGTTGGGGCTTAGGAGACAAAGCAAGGATCTCCAGAAGTTACCTTGAGTTCAGTAGGAACAAATTATGAAATGTTTAACTTATCTTTTCTTGATAAAGTTCTAGAGCTTGTTTCAAAGAAATGCCTTAGATTAGGCATGTCTCGAGTTCCTTGAGGCTTTAGGAAAATCTCCTACGGTGTCTTTATAGAACAGAGGGATGAATAACTGCATGGGTTTGTGCATTCAGAGCTGGTTGGAGGACTGTTCCCCGAGAGAGCTGATGACTAGTTCTTTGGCATCCCCGTCTAGGTCTGTCTATATCCTTACTGTGGTCAACATTTTTAGCAATCATGTGAGTAAAGACCATGGAGACATTCTGATCATTCTGTTCATTACCCAAATCTAGAAGAAACAGCTAAGAATCAGTTCTTAAAAATACTAACTCTTCCCTCCCAATTGTATGAAACCTTTAAACTGGTTGTCCCTAAACCCCAGAATGCATCGAGCCGATGAGCCCTGCTGGAAATGGGTCTTCCGGAGGGTAGGGGATAGGACTCCACCTGACGGCGGGGTAAGATGAGTTCCATCTCTACTCCTCTCTTCTCTAGGGTAACAGGGGGCAATCGGAAAGTATTTAAGTGAGGACACACTGGGAGGGTATAATGAAGAAGAAGTGCCTCAGGTAGAAGGAGCCAGAGAAAGCAGAGACATTATGGGAAAAAGGAAGGGGCTTGGCAATTGAGTTGAGGGCCCCTGAGTTTTGGTGGCAGGGTGACCACAGTCTACGCCTACCTGGCTGCTATGCCTGACCACTCTGTGCTCTCTGTTCTCCTACCCAGATCACGATGAGGACCTAGGGCACCTGCCTGTTGACTATCTTCCAGCCTGTGGTGACCATGGCCCCCCGCAAGAGGAGTCGCCATGGCCTGGGCTTCCTGTGCTGCTTTGGGGGTGGCGACCTCCCTGAGATCAACCTCCGGGACAGCAGCCCCCTGCAGTACATGGAGTTCTCCAGTCCTATCCCAAACCCGGAGGAGCTCAACGTCCGCTTTGCAGAGCTGGTGGTGAGTGAGGGGCAGGGACCGTGTTGACAATGAGAAAGGGAATGGCTGGAGCAGGTTAAGTGAGACAGAGGGCAGGGGCCCATGTGCTGGGATCTTCACCTCTGAAGCCCGCTCAGGGCTGAGCTTTGTGGGAGAAACAGTCACTTACTGTGAAATGTATCCCTAGAAGAATGAGCATACCTCATGTCCCCTTTGGGTTCTTGACCTAATGGGGCAGCAGTTAGGCCACCATGAAAAGAGCAAGTCCACACTTTCGTGAAATGAGGCAGTGGGAGCCCAGAGACCATCAGAACACTTGACACCATTCTCTGGCTCTCCAGAATTTCCTTGGGATTCTCCTATCTCATGCCTAGGAAGAAGAGACAGAGTGGAATTCTGTATGCAGACAGTGGGTGCTTCAGAACGGGTGATGACTGGCTAGAAGTATAGAAGTGGAGATGCCTACATCACACCTGGAGCTGGCTTGGGTCTGGGTCAGAACTCAGTAAGGCTCCTGTCCTGAGCACAGCATATCCCATGTCTAGCCTTAGGGAGGCAGAAGCTCTTTCATTCACACGGTCATCAGCTCTCCCTGACTCTTTGACACACGTCTGGACCACAGCAACACTGCATCTGTGTGTGAGAATTTATCCTCTGACCACAAAGAGGCAGAACAGGAAAGAAGCACGACCCCTGTCTTTGGAGGTCTGACGGTGAGACCAGCCTGCCTGCCAGGAAGAGTCGTAGCTCAGGGAGGCAGCAGTTGTGCCCAGGACTTAGACCTAAACTGTGGTGTAGAGCAGAGCGATAAACACTAGCTCATCTACTGGGAGCCCTTGGTCACTCATGCTGCTGGCTGACCAGTGGGGAAACAGTGCAGTGTGATTTGGAATGAGATACCATACTTGAATTTGATAACAGACGTATCTGATTTAGGCCATGCAGCCTTCAAAAACAGGACACTGTAAGATGAGACCATGAAGGTTATATGAAAAAGATATCCACCTTCTGCATCACACCAGGTTTAGGAAAACTCGTTGCTGTCCTAATATATACCTTTTCTTTGGGATTGGGGAGAGGATGGGAAAGAGCAAAGTGTTTCCTAGTGTAGACTGGTGCGTGGAGACTGATGGATATTAGTCAGCACTAGTGAGATCTGTATTTAATTCAAAATACTGCTGCCACCAACTGTGTGGATTTCCACACCAAGCAGTCCTCCGATTCTCTGTGGACACTGACTGAGTGTCCTATGATTTAACTTGTTTCTGATACTACCTGGAATTAGCACAGACCCCATGGTTTAAGGGTTGGGCCCACCAGAATGCCCCCCAACTTTATATACCAAACACAAATAGTGGGTTCCCAGGCTACCCACATGTTTGTTCAACTGGATGTAAATTGGGGATTTCCACTGTCCCCTCCTCAGGTTCAATAATTTATTAGAATGGCTCACAGAACTCAGGGAAACACTTTTACTAATGCCAGTTTATTATAAAGGATATTATAAAGAATACCAATGAACATCCAGGTAAAGGGGTACATATGATAATGCCCATAAAGGAGAGGACAGTGAGACCCTTGCCCCGAACACAGTAGCTGCTGTCCCTGTGGGGTTTGGGTTCAACAACTGGGAAGGCCTTGCAGCTTTGTCATCTAGGGGCTCTATGGAGTTCATCGTGTGGGCATCATCAAGTTTCAGCTCAATCTCCAACCCTCTTCTCTCTCTGGAGTTTGGGAAGTGAAGCTGAAATTTCTAGGCCTCTAACTGAGGCTTGATCTTTCTGGTGGCCAGCCTTCATCCGGAAATGATCTGGGTCTCACGAAGAGTTGCTTCACTAGAAGAAAAGAGGCTCTACCACCCAGGAAATTCCAAGGGATTTAGGAGCCCTGTGCTAGGAACTGGGAACAAAGAATCAACAGCATATTTCTTATATTATCACAGGCACGTTTTCTTGAACAGAGTGCATGAGTTTTGATAGAAGGCCATAATGAGAGGTAGTACTTCCTTTGGCCCTTTAATTCAGCAAGTATTTACCGAGCATCTTCAGTGAGCAGGGCTCCTAACAAGGTACTTTGGCAAAAGCAAGGATGAGTCAGAGAAGTCTTGTCTACAAGGAAACTATCATCAGTTATTGATCAAATAAATTAAAAAATGTTTGTTGAGAGACTGCTGTGTGGTAGATTCTGTGGGGGCAAGGATTTAATGATGGACTGACAGGCACAGTCCCTGCCTCCAAGAAGTCTAATAGGGGACACTGATCTTAAACAGCAATGACAAATGTGGTGAGTGTTTGGAAAAGGAATGTTCAGGAGGCCTGTGGGAGTGTCTAGCAGGGAGCTTTATTCTGGAATGGGGGTCACGATGGTCCCTCTGGAACTGACATTTCCACCGAGATCTGAAAATAGAGTTACAGTTAGATATGTGAATGGGGGTGTGGAGCAATCAGAGGGTCCCCCATAGAAAAGAGCAGGTCCTTTTGGGAGACACTATGAAAATGAGCAGAGCTGAGCATTTGGATTTAATTCTAGGGGTACAGAAAGCCACTGAAGGCTTTAAACAGAGCTTTGAATTGATCCCATCTACTTTTCTAAAAGACCATTCAGGGTACTCTGTTGATGAGCGGTCCTGGGTAGACCATTAGGATCCCCTTCGTGCAGTCCAAGGTAGGGGGAATGGTGGCGTGGTCTCAAGTGTTATCAGTGAGCATGGGGATGGGCAGGGAGGACAGCCTGGGTGCAACCAACTGTATAAGCAAAGCAAAAGAGATGCAGAATTGGTCCTGGGAAATATAAGGTGAATAATTCTACTTTTTCTTTTATTTTTGAGTCTGACCATGGAAAAAGAAATGCTGAAGGAACCTCAAGCAGGGCTCTGGGAATTTTGACTGTGGAGACCCCTGGGATATGTTGAGGGTGGTTCTAGGGGAAGAACCTTTGTTTAGCATTAGATTTGCAGGAGCCTTTGTTTCCAAAGGCAGGTGAATAGATGGGCATTGTTTCAAATCGCCTTTGTTTGAGCTGTCCAAGGTGGCAGCACTGGTCATATGGGGCTGCTGACCATGTGGAATCTGGCTCGTCTGACTGAGATGAGTTGTAAGGATAAAATATACACCAGGCTTCTTGTGAAATATCTCGCTGATCATTTTTTGACATTGACTACATAAGGATATAATCATATTTTAGATAGTTTGAGTTAAATAGAATATAAAATTGTATTTCATATTTTTTTAGTGTGACAGGGAAATTTTTTAAAATACATGTGGCTCATATTATATTCCTGTTGGGCAGTTTTGATCTAGGTGAAGGTAGGTGAAGGAAAATCTTAAATGTTCTTCCATGAATAAAGGTATAGGGAAACCCTGGCTTGTGTGGCTCAATTGGTTAGAATGCTGTCCCATAACTGAAAGGTTGTGGGTTTGATTCCCAGTTGGGCTACAAACCTGGGTTTGAGGTTCGATCCCTGGTCCCAGCGCATGCGATCTCCAGTCTGGGTACATACAGGAAGCAATCAATCGATGCTTTACTCTTGCATTGATGTTTCTTTCTTTCCCGCCCTCTCTAAAAACCAATGAAAAAATGCCCTCAGGTAAGGATTAAAAAAAGTATAGATATTGATATTTTAGACCCTTATACTTTAGATGTGACTTTCACTCTTTATCATTCTTTAAAATAAAAAAGGTTAGAAATACTGTGCTTTATTATCTTAATGTGAGTTTTGCTTTTGAATTAAAAAACCTCACAGTAATTGAGTTGAGAAGTGCACTGTGTTTCCCATGGCCCATTAACCATTTCTTTGATGAGGCTGAGCATTGCTCATGAATCACAGGCAAAAAATCCTCAAGAAGAGAGCCTTTTAGGGGCCACGCAGCACAGCCAAATCTATAGAGTTACTTGAAGCTACCCACAGAGCTGCCCTAAGTTTGATGAAGTCAGAAACTTCTCCATTCTCCTCAGAAAGTATGACCTAACATAGCCAGAGCTCCACAGTGAGAGAGACTGCCAGAGCTCCAGGCCTTCTGCATTCCCTGCCTTGTCTCAGGGGTCATGCTGGCAGATTGCCCGTGGCAGGGACTTCTCTGGGGAAGCAGGTCAGCGACTCCCTTGGCATGGTGTGCCTTCCCAGCCAGGAGAGCTGCTCAGTCTCTCATCCTCACCAGCTTCCCCCAGGCTTGCTGGGGCCCACTCTGAGGTTAGCGGAGCCAGAGAATTTCTGGAGGAGAGACTGGATGGTCAGGGAGGCTTTCAGAACAGGGGCAAGGACTGGAACTATAGAATGACTCCTTTCTTTGTCTCGTTTTGAGTTATGGTGTTGACAAGTTTAAGAACGACCAAGGATGGAAGACAAGAAACCCAGGGGTAAGAGGATTAAGGGCTAGCAAAGCAGTGCAGATGTGTGGAGAGAAGCAGTATAGGCTTGGGTTGAAGCGAGGGGATGGGCTCTATTTCTAGCAGAGGAAGAATTGTCCTGTCATACCTTTGATCTTCTCTGGGAGGAAGATAGTAGGCTGAGGGATAGCTTTGGGGGGACTTGTAATTTCCTGGAGGGCTGAATATTCAATTTTTTCTTTCTGTCTTTGCAGGATGAATTGGATCTCACTGACAAAAACCGGGAGGCTGTGTTTGCGCTGCCCCCTGAGAAGAAATGGCAGATCTACTGCAGCAAGAAGAAGGTGCCATCCCTGACCCCTTCTGCTGCCGTCTCAGGGCCCACAGCACAAGGAGGCTTTTGGTGTATTTACTACACATCCACACTCTTCTGGGTGTTGGGGGAATGACAGTGAATAAATCAGGACAAAAAAACAACCCCTGCTCTCACAGAACTTACACTCAGAGAAATAGAATTCTGTTCTTCAAAAACCCTTGAAGCAGGTGCCTGCTGGCTTCCAGGAGTGGTGTTGGGTTGGGGAGGCACACAGGTGACAAACCTGGCCTCCCTTCTGTGCCTGGACCCACGCCTGGAGGGCGTGCCACCTTGGGCCATCACTGGGCAGCCTGTTGTGAGGACTCAGTTTGGGAGGGAGGGGCATCTGCATCTTTAGCACCTGTTCTGACCCAGGTACAGCCTCACAGGGCAGCATACATACTAAGGTTGCAACAGGCCTTGCTCCCCCATCCTTTTTCCTCCTTCTCCTCTAGTTCATTAAAAGGTGACATCAGCCTCCTAATCATGGTCCTCCTTACAAAGGGGTGTGTGGCTTCAATCAGGGCTTAGTTGGATTTTAGATCCTCCCCTCTGTGTTTCTTCTGTCTTCCTGTCTTTCTCCATCTCTGTGTCTCATTGCACATTCCTTTCTTTCTGTGTCTCTCTTGCCCCCTATTTGAGCCTATCCGTTTCTTTCATTGTTTTTCTTTTCTTGGTCCACCTTCCTCCCCTCCCCTCCACTCTGCAACTTTTCAGACTTGCAGCTTGTTCCTTTGACTTCAGGGTTTAGGTGTTTGGTACTCAGGTCCTAGCTATTCCTGCGCTGATATCTGTCCCATCCAGAACTCCACAATGAGAGAGACTGACTTGATGAAATTGGAGGATTAGCATCACACACCATTTTAGAGTTGGATGGAAGTGGAAAACCATCTAGTCTAGTGCTTTATTCTACACATGAGGCAAGAAAAGCCTGAGAGGCTATGGACTCACTGCAGAGTCACCAGCCAGTTATGGCAGTGGCTGCATCATGGCTAGAAGCCTGGCCTGCTGGAGTCTGACTGCCTATGACAAGATATGTGGGCTGCGTGCGCTGCAGGTCTTTGTCTGGTGTACTCAATGCACATGTTAAGTGCTTGCAGAATACTACTTTCTGTGTCTAGGAATCTCACTGTTAGAAAAGCAGGCCTTTTAAGAAACTTAACTCATGGAAAGAAGGGGAGGAAGGAAAGAGGAAATTAATTTCAGAAGTAATTAATCATGAATCATGATTTCCCACTTTCCAAATTGAGTTGCTATGGAGTTCCTTTAAGTTGATCTCTTATACAGCTAAAATAAAATTAAAAAAATTAAAATATAAGGACCTCTCTCTCTCCCTTCCAAATTAAGTTGTGTGTAATTTCCCCATTCATTTTCAAACCCCCAATTCTTTTTATAATGTCTGAAACACCATCTCCAACTGTCTTCACTTCAGTAATCTTAATAACTCAGCCCAGTTGTCAGCCCGCGCCACCGCCTCACCCTCCTCATGGGCTTTATGTGTTAGATGTCCCCCCAGAGTTTCTATGGCCCAATATGGACAGTTCTTCCATAGTGGCCTTGTCATCATGCCTCTGACAGTATGGAAGGCAGGGATTATGATTTTCTGCTCAGTGCTTTCAAGACTCAGTACAGTGATTTACATGTAGTAGGTGCTCATTAAATGCACATGGAATGGACAAAGGATGAGCCAGCAAAGGCAGGGAAGTGTGTGTTTGATGATGTATTTGTTTTTGGTTCTGTGACCCCCTTCTCTAAGGTAGAAGATAGAATATGGGGGCCTCGGGCATGGAGATTTAACACATATTGTCACATGAAGTCCCGAAGGCCAAATCAAGGCAGCTTTCTCACTGGTCTAAAATTTGGATTTTATGAAACCAAATCTTGAAGCCTTAGGACAGAGCTGAGGTGTTCAGGGCAAAGTCCAGGCCAGCTGGGAGATGGGTTCTGGAGGAGGTAGGTTTTCATGCCAGCCTGGAAGTAGGAGACTGGCAGAGAGCAGAAGAGAATAAATTGATAAATGGGACAGAACAGGAATGAGCTGGGTCTGTGTAATGCCCCGAAGCAGATCTGTTAGCGGGAGGAGAGGGCTGGATTTTTGGTCAACATTGATGGTTACCCAACTCCCATCTTTCTTGCCCACACTTGGGGAGGAACTGAGGCTTTATCTTGGGACCTGACAGTTGGGCCAAAGACCCTGTGATCTGGGGCTGTGCCTCCCATCTACATAGAACCCCCCTGAGTCTTGGGAGTTTCTCTTTTCTTCTTTCTGTGAAGTTATTTATTAAGGACGTAATCTGTGCCAGGCACTGCACCAAATGTTTCATATCAGTGCTTTTCAAACTACCTGGGAGAAAGACCAAGTTTTTAAATTTCCAAACTGTTACAAATCAAGTACTTTTGTAAAATACAATGAGAATGATAGTATAAGAAAGACAAAATTTGAAAAACAGATGTATAAAAATAGCAGCACAAATTTCATTACATTCAACAGATATAAAATTGTATTTTGTTAAATAGAATGAGGACACATGTAATAGGGAAAAACAAATTTATTTTTAGTTGTACATATTGTTCATGGAAAGCGTGTATATAATATACCTACATGGTTTCTGCCCATGTCATTAACTGCTCATGAGAGTCGATGTTTATTATTCATGTTTCACCGAGGAAGAAATGGAGGCCTGGGGAGGTTGTGTCATTTCCTTGACGCCACCCGTCTAGGCCGGGCTGGGAAAGGACTCTGTCCAGGGACTGCGCTGAGGCCCTCAGGCCCCGGGCCTGTCAGCAGGCTGGTCCATCCCCGTTTTCTGGTTGCAGGAGCAAGAGGATCCCAACAAGATGGCGACCAGCTGGCCTGACTATTACATTGACCGCATCAACTCCATGGCTGCGGTGAGTGGCTGCGGCCTCCGCCCTGGCCCCGCCGCGAGGGGCTGTGCGGGAGAGCGAGCCTGCGGCACCTTTCCCGGAGCTTCACGCCCGCTCACTGCGGATCAGACCCCACGGTGTTACGGTCCTCCCTCCCTTCCCACTTCAGCGTCCCCCAACCACTCAAACGTGGCACCGTTTGTAATCGCACAGGCCCAGGATAAAGGCTGGGCCAATAATTCCCCCCGTTTTACCGGTGAGGAATGTGGAGTCCGGGCCGGAACCCGAGTCTTCCCAGAGTCTGATGCTCTGTCTTAGTAAAGTACTCCCCAGGCCGCCCCGCCTTCCAGAGGCCAGGGTGGCCCCTCGCGCCGGGGCGCGGGTGCACGGGCGGGGAGACGGCGGCCTGCGTGACCCGCCCCTCTGTGCCTTCCTCAGATGCAGAGTCTGTATGCGTTCAATGAGGAGGAGACGGAGATGAGGAACCAAGTTGTGGAGGACCTGAAGACGGCCCTCCGGACACAGCCCATGAGGTGACTCCCTCTGTTTCTCCTTCCCCTACTTCTTATCACCCCGCTTCACCCAGTGGCCCCCCTCAGCTCCTTGGAGCGCCAGGCAGTGTTCTGTTCCTGCCCTGGTCCCCTAGGCCACCTCCGCTGCCCAGCGTTCCCTAGAGGTACTTCATGCCAGGTCCCACCCGGCATGTCTGAGGAGCTGGAGGCTGCCAGGGGATGGATGTGTTGGGGAGGAGGGGAGATGGATGAGGGACAATGGAATAAGCCTCCGGTCCGGAAGAGCTATCCAAAGGGAAATTGAGGACAGGGGCCTGGGTTTCTCAGGAGGACACAACGGGAAGGAAGCGGGCTGTCCGTTCAAGGCTGTAAGAAAGGGCTCTCGGGAGTGCGGGCGAGAAATACGCCCGCCACTAGGGGGAGATGTGGTGTCCGGGGATGAGATTTCACCCCTGGAGTGGGAGCGATGTAAAAAGGCAAGGAAAAGAGCGGGAAGCCGCACTCCGCTGGCCGCGTTGGGCCAGCGTCCAAAGCGGGGACGAGAGGCACAGGTGGTTCTGTGTGGGAGCTGGCTGATACAAGCGTGTGAGAGCCACGTGTTAAATTTTCAGCCGCTGTGCAAACTGGTTGTTACACATAGGTGTGATTAAAATGTAACTTAATATACACTTATGAGTAAATGAATTATGTCAAAAACAGAGGTAATAAGTACCCAAGTTATTATTCCTTAATTACCGAATGATTCGACTGCATTTTACTGTTATGTATAATCTTCACTGTTGTAGATGCTCTTTAGTTTACACCTGTTGTGTATGCGTGGCAGAAATACCATACATGATACATCTCTTCCTAACTCCGTGTTCAGTGGCGTCACATTGAGGGCTTGAAATCAGCTATGCTGGGAGCGTTTGTACCATGGAAATGGGCAAACACTACAATCAGGCTTTTTATTTCTTTCTCCAGAGAGCCAGCCTTTGAACGTTTACAGGCACACCGATGTGTGTGTTGTCTGGGCTGAGGTCTGTGCCCCAGGAGCCCGGAAACAGAGCCTCAAGGAGAATGGGGCCCCCTCATCTGCACTTGTCTCTCAGGCTGGGGTGGGGGTCCGACATGGGAATGGGCTGCAGGAAGGATTAGGGATCAGGAAGTAAAGGGGTTGAGGGGAGGTTGCCAGATTTGTCTCCCACTTCAATTAATTTTTCTTTCCCTTGATATTGTTCTGATTATAAAAGTTACACATAGTCATGGTAGAAATTTAGTGGAATATAGAAAAACATACTGTAATGTAAATAATACCTATTTTAACAACTTAAGAGTAAATTTTATTTTTCTAGGTATATTTGTGTAACATAGAAATGCACACAAATACACTTGGGATCAAATGTATTATATGTAGCAGTTCCCTCAGTTTCATTTACGACATTCCCCAGATCATTACTTATTGTTCTACTAAATCTAGGGTTCTCAGCTTGTGTGTGTGTGTGTGTGTGTGCACTCGCCAAATGAAACCTATTGACTGCTTTCAGAATTTTTTAAGTAGTAAAGTAAAATAGATAAAATTAGATACAATTAAAAAATAAATCAATTAAATTGAAATACAGTTACTGAATATTAAAAATTTGTGAAATAGCAATGAATGTGCCTTAATTAACAAGAACTAGCGACCATAATTTTGAAGTGCTGATAAGAGTAAATGATATTTTGAGATACTTGCAACAACTTGATATGGAAATCGCTGTGATTTCTTCAGGTGACAAAGTCACAGATTCTACTAATACCACTGTCATTTATTACCTCCATTTATCATTGAAGGAAATGCTAAATTTCAGTTAAAGGTTATCAAAAATAAAAGTACAGGCATATATCAGAGATATTGTGGGTTTGATTCCAGACCATTGCAACAAAGTGAACATCACAATACAGCAAGTCAAACTAATTTTTTGGTTTCCCAGTGCACATGAGAATTATGTGTGTCTGTGTGTCTATTAAGTATGCATTAGCATTGTGCTTAAGAAACAATGTATGCACCTTACAAATATTGTATTGCTAAAAAATGCTAACCATCATCCGAGCCTTCAGCAAGTCATAATAAAGTACAATAAAACAAGGTATGCCTGTATCATTTCATTTTTCCATCCAAGTTCATGGATCCTTGAATAATAATCATAGACCCATTAAGAGAACAGGTTTCAGGTTAAGAACCCCTTAACTAAGTGGTCTTAGTGTTTCTGCTAACATTCAGGATGACTCTGCTGTTTTCTTAAAGACCCCTTGAAGAATACCCTCACAGGGACATCTAACCTATTGGCATCTCTGAGCCACACTGGAAGAAGAACAGTTATCTTGGACCACATATTAAATATACAAACACTAATGAAAAATGATGAACAAAAACAAAAGGTTTTAAGTAAATATACAATTTTGTGTTCGGCTGCATTCATAGCCATCCTGGGCTGCATGCAGCCCACAGGCCACAGGCGGGACACCCCGCTAGAGCCTGAGTCCTTTGACTCACAGACGGATGCACTACCCTCACCGTCCCATGGTCTGGAAGTCTTGCTTGTTGTCTGACTTTAGTTCTCTTAATTTCCATCCTCCCTGGAGATGAATCTTCAGGTTTAACAGCCATAATTATTATTGTAATCATTGTCATGATCATTGCCTTCATGTACACAGCACCATAGCTATGCGATTGACAGTAAATAACATGCAAATACAGAGTATTTAAAATGCAAATAAGATGTGAGTCCCCTCTGGGGATGATAGGATTTCAGTGCTTTAGAGAGATACACTTATAATTTATAAATGAGCCAAGTGGTTACTGTAAGTGGGACATAATGGTACACAGGTAATCGGATAACTATTTACAAACAGTTACGCAGAATAATATGCAAGTGCAGGATGCCTGTTCTGCTAACGACTGTGGCCTGGGCAGGTTTGTGACTCGCTTCATTGAGCTGGATGGCTTGACCTGTCTGCTGAATTTCCTTCGGAGCATGGACCACGCCACCTGCGAGAGCCGCATCCACACCTCCCTCATCGGCTGCATCAAGGCTCTGATGAACAACTCTCAGGGGCGGGCTCACGTGCTGGCACAGCCTGAGGCCATCAGCACTATCGCGCAGAGCCTGCGCACTGAGAACAGCAAGACCAAGGTGGCTGTGCTAGAGATCCTGGGTGCCGTGTGCCTAGTGCCCGGTGGTCACAAGAAAGTGCTGCAGGCCATGCTGCACTACCAGGTGTATGCAGCTGAGCGGACACGCTTCCAGGTGAGGTGCCTTTGGAGGGCTTGTATAAAAACACAGGAGGGGTTTTAAGAGATATGGGTTTGGCTGGGAAAATGGACTTCTTGCTGGAACATTGAGTTCCCTGAGGCTGGAATATTGGTTTGCTTCATTTTTATGGCTCTAGCTCTCTGAGCTCAGCACCTGCCTCATTATAGGAACTCAGTTAAGAATTGTTGAGTTGAATGCAATTGTTGGGCTCAAGATTTTAGGCCCTATGCTGGGCCAGTGCCTATTATGGGGACACTGGGAACAGTCCTGGGAGCTGAGGCCAAACATTTCACTTTCCTTCTCCCTGACCTGCTCCCTGGAAATGTGCCAGTGAAGTAGACAACAAGTATAAAGTGTCTGGGTGCAGAGTAAGTCTCAATTGATGTGAACTGTCATTACAATCTCTGTGGTTTACCCACCAGCATCGGCTATTTGTTTATTCTGTCATCAAATATTTTCAAGCACCTACTCTGTGCAAAAAGTCACCCCTGGCCCTTTGCGGAAAGTATAAGAGAGATCAAAGGCAGTTTACATGCAATCAAGGAGTTGGGCAGCATATGCATGAGCTGTGAAAAGCTGAAAGGTGCTGAAGCAGTATTTCAGCACTGCCCAACAAAATAAACCAAGCTGCAACGGCTGAGTGGAGAGGAAGTACAGCACGACTGAGACAGAGGTGTGGAGAGACAAGGAATACTTATTGGAAGCTGTAGTGAAGGTCCCAGATAAGTTGGGTAGACTGGGGGGAAAGAGTGGATGGGGCATTCTGGGTAGTTGGAATGATAGGAGCAAAGGTGTAGAGGCTGGACCTTTAGGATCCTGAGCCCCCTTTTCCTTTCCTGTCCTGCCTTTCCATCCAGACACTGCTGAATGAGCTGGACCGAAGTTTGGGCCGGTACCGGGACGAAGTGAATTTGAAGACAGCCATCATGTCCTTCATCAACGCTGTCCTCAATGCTGGTGCTGGAGAGGTAAGGCCCCTTTGCCTGGCCCTTGTGGTGCACAGACTTTTTGGACCTGAGCTAGAGTGTGTGAGTGCTTCCGGGGGAGGTAGCAAAAGAAACGGCCAGTCATCTGGTTGGTATGGCTGCCCCTACCATCATTGTCTTCAGATTAACTTTATCACCACTTGCCTCTGTGGGGCTAAGAAAGAATAGCTTGCCATTAACCTCTCTGTCATGAGAGTTTCCTGGGAGGTAGCATCATGCATTATGCGTTGTCACGGACAAACCCCAATCTTGGCTGGCTGATGATGGCTTAGGGTGGTGGGGTCATTTACGAGAGGTGGAAGAGTATTGCCCGTTTTTTCCAGAGCTCTCTAAAGGCCTGCTTCTGGAATGGTTTCTGAGTTGACCAGTCATGCTCTTCTACTACCTTCTGTTAGGAGGTGTATTTTTTTTAATTTCTTTCCTTTGGGGTCAGAATGGGATCCTCGAACCACAAAAATAGCAACAATTAAAGAAGAATATGAAGAGCAGATGAACTCCCTAAAGTCTAGGGTAATCAGATGACCCAGTTAAGGTCAGCTTATTGAAGGATAAAAGGGGCACTGTAATAGTCTCTGCTTTTCCCTCTTTTCTGCCAGCATGTTTTTGTGGGTTTTTTTTTTTTTTTTGCATCCAATTCTGATGACCTGAGTTATATGAGGTAGATTGGGGGGATAATCTTTCCTTAAGATGCTGACACCTTTCTCAGTACTAGCTATTTATGGCTGATATCTGTTCTGATTAGTTGGTAACCATAACTCACCAGATCATTTTTACTAACATCATTCCTACAGGTAATATCATGCCCATTTTACAGATGAGGAAACTAAGGCTTTCCCAAAGTCGCAAAACTAGTATAAGTGGCAGAGCAGGGCTTTGAACCACGATCATCTGATTCCCAAGCTTGTGCTCTGTATCACTCAACAACACTGCTCTGTGCAAAGGAGATGAGGCAGGAGACCTAAAGGGAATAAGGTACCAACATCAAAAAGATGTCTCCTCCCATCCTTTCTTGGGACTCTGGGACTTAAGCAGTTCTGGATGAGTCTGCTTAAGATGTGGTAGGACAATGACTAGTGTGGCAGTGAGGGTCCACTGGTGAGTCTGGTGGAAATTGAGACTAGTCAGTGAGTGTAGTTCTTCTTTGCTGACCCGCAGGATAATCTGGAGTTCCGCCTCCATCTACGGTATGAGTTCCTGATGCTGGGGATACAGCCTGTGATTGACAAACTCCGGCAGCATGAGAATGCCATCCTGGACAAGTAAGGCCCAAGCCACCCATCTCCACGGCATTGGGGACAATGCCTTGGTGGGTAATGATCATGACCTTCCTGGAGGCTGTCCTTCCCACTAGAGACCACCTGCCATACTCAGCATCAATGTAGAATTAGCTCTGTGTGTTGGGAAGGAGGTGTACCTCCCCCACTCTCTTTCCCCACATCTTATCTGTGTCCCTACTGTCTTCTTCGCTGACCTGCTGTTTGATCTCTGATCTAATAGACAGGTGGACCCTGTAGTCCTCAACCATGGCAGTACTGCCCCCTAGGGGACATTTGGAAACATGGAAGAGTGTTGTTTGGTTTTCAAACTGCCTGGTGGGGACACTGTGAGTATTGGTTGTTAGGGACCAGGAATATTTAAATGTCCTACAGTGTGCTGCTGCTCAACGCAAATGCCACTCAAAAGATAAGCCATAAAGGCCATTGTTGATCAAGGGCACATTTATGTTTCCAGGTGTTACCAATAGCTCCTCTGGTTCTGTCTCATTGGAACAGGCTATTTTATTACACTGGGTTTTAAGGGAGAGAGGATGAATCCTTTTGAGGTGGATTGGGGGAGTGGATAGGGTAGAAAGTGAGAGAGATTGACCTTGAGGGCCGCCATGGGGACAGTATGAGAACACTGGGAAGGATATGTAGCACAGTAGTCCTTGACTGGGCAAGATTTAACCACTCACCCATCCCCCACCCCTGGAGACATTTGGTAATAGCTGGTTGGCAGTAGCTGGAGACATTTTTGGTTGTCACACTCAAGGTGGGGGGTGCTACTGGCATCTAGTGGGTGGAGGTCACAGATGCTGCTGAACCTCCTGCAACTGACAGATTAGCTTCCCATAACCAGGGATAATCCAACCCAAAATGTTAATAATGCCCAATGTTGAGAAAGCCCTGGGTTGGCCTGCAGACAACTGGCTTCCTTCTGATTTTATAGATATGGAAACTGAGGTTCGAGAGGCCTCACCTGAATGAAACTCTCAGGTTTAGCTGGTGGGGCTTGAAGGGGCAAGGACATCCTGATGCTGATGTCTACTTTCTCTATACTCCCATCCTATCTAGGCATTTAGATTTCTTCGAGATGGTCCGGAATGAAGATGACCTGGAGCTAGCCAGGAGGTTTGACATGGTGAGGAGCCTGCCTGGGTGAGGTGACTGCAGTGGGTCACAGGTGGCCCCATAGCCACTTCTTCAGATCCTGTGCTGTGGTGGGTGTAGTGTTGGCTGCATTCCTAGTGGTTCCCCCATGGCGAAGTCCTGTTTCTGGAGGCCATACCTGGCAGGCCTTACCTGGTAGGGTATTCTCCCTGCCCCACCCGACAGGTCACAACCCCCAAAGGAAAGAGACAGTTCTTTCTTACACACGAGAAACTCTCAAATGCCTCTCTGGACTACTTTCCCCTGCGCTCTAGCAATCTCCTGAAATACTTCTCCCTGTCACTCACCAGATCATGCTTAGCAAACAAAATCACATTTTCATTTTAGCCTTAGTAACCCAGAAAACACACAACTCTGCTGCTTTAGTATTGAACTATAACATCGCTATGCAAATAGAAACCTACTTCTGGGTGGAGCTTCAGTCACCAAACAACATCCCAGTACTTTCTCTCAAAATCCCTGCATTTGTAGATATGGAGACTGAGGTTAGAGAGGACAAGCAGTTTGCCCATTGTCATACAACTAGAGAGTAGGTCTGGGGTTTGAGCCCGGGTTGTGGACCTATGTGCTTCTTGAATCATCTGTGTCCCTGCTTCCTTCCTTTGGTTTGAATCAGTAGTTCTCAACCAGGGACAATTTACTATACCCACCTGGGGTAATTTACAGTGTCTTGAGACATTTTTAAGTTGTCACAACTATTGTGAGGAGGCTTCCCCTGGCATCTGATAGATGGAGGCCAGGGATGCTACCAAACCCCCTGCAATGCACAGGTTAGCCCTCTACAACAAAAATTATCTGGTCTGAGGTGCCAATAGTGCTGAGGTTGAGAAACCCTGGTTTATATAATTAACACATCTCACTCCTCCTTTTAAGTCTGGGTCAGAGGCAGCGGAAGATAGGCATTCCTGGGGAATGGGCTCAGTGGATGGAGGAAGGGTCTTCTCTCTCCCATTCTTTTCCTCTGCTACCTTCCCCCTTCCCAGTCACTGCTCCCTGCACTCCCCCAGGTCCACATCGACACAAAGAGTGCTTCCCAGATGTTTGAGCTGATCCACAGGAAGCTGAAGCACACAGAGGCCTACCCCTGCCTGCTGTCTGTCCTGCACCACTGCCTGCAGATGCCCTGTGAGTAGCCCTCACCTGCTCCTTCCTCAGCCAGCCTGAGCCCTGGCCCAGGGCAGCTTGAGACAAGGCGAATCTGACCAAGTCTCCTAGTCTTGGTGAATCTCCTAGGTTGGTGAATCTCACCAAGTCTCTCTCTGCCCATGCCCTCAGGAGGCCAGATCAGGCCTCAGGCCCCTGTTCTTCCCTCCCTCTTTGAGGCCAGGATTTCCACTATTAACCTGGCGGAGTTGTTAGGGCTTGGCCCTGAGCAATGCCAACATCCCAGTCCAACAAGCAGTAGCTTGATCAGTGTGAAATCAAACAGCTCTGGCTGTCAGCTTGACGGTGGAGTGATCAGGCCCCTTGGGGAGTTCCAAGAAGAAGTTCTGTGTTTGGGGAGTAGCACAGATGTGGAATGAGCAGGTTTTTTGTTTTTGTTTCTTAATTAATTCCTCCATTTAGTCCTTGCTGGCTTCTATCCCAACACCCTTGCCCTGCCTCTCTCTTTCTTTTTAAAATATTTTATTTATTTATTTTTAGAGAGAATGGGAGGGAAAAAGAGGAAGAGAAAAAACATTGACATGAGAAACATCAAATGGTTGCCTCTCAGACGTGCCCCAACCTGGGGCTGAACCTGCAACCCAGCCATGTGCCCTAACAGGGAATTGAACCAGTGACCCTTTGCCCTGCATTATAGTGCCCAACAAACTGAGCCACACTGGTCAGAGCATCCCCTGCTTCTCTTTGAAAATGTGAGCATCTATTAGAGCAGATGCCAAGCTCTTAAGGTTCAGGTATGCAGAGTAACTGCATAAATCACACATAATTACTAATAGCCACCCGCCAGCATGCAATTTGAAAATTTTACTATTTGGTGTTTGAGTTCTTTACAAAAGAAATATTTGGAAAATCTTGGTGAACCTAGACAGACTCTCTTTAGTGGCTGTGATGATGGTGATGGCGACAGCAAATGCAATTTATCGTGTGCCTACTTTGGGTCAGGTGTGATGTGAGGTCCTTTAGCACAGTGTCTCTGAACCTCCACATGACTTATGGAGTGTGCATTATTATCTCCAGTTTTCAGTGGATGAACTTGAGGCTGAGCAACTCTTTCTATATGAAGGAATTTTTGTTTCTTTGTGGTCAAGGCTTTAGATGAAACACGTTCTACTGTGAGCCAGTGTCCTGGATTCACTCTGTGTCCCTGGGTGAAAGGTAAATAGAGATATGATGCCACTTTGTAATGCCTGTGTCCGTGGAGTGGTGGGAAGAAAATAGACCGAGTGGCTGGGACCAGGAAGCTCTCAGTTCTTCTCCAAGAGTCTGTCCAGAGGGTCTTCATGAAAGACACAGGAAGCTCCTAGGAAACCTGACTTCTGGTCCCATGAGTCCCTGTGTTTGGTGTGTCTGGGTCTCTCTGTCTGCTTCAGAATGGGGCTTTGCAGATGTGACCTTCCACCTCGTAGGCATTAATAGTTCAACTTCAAGGGCAGGATCATGCTGGTTGACCTCCCGTGGTGGTCAGTAGAGATGAAGTGTAGGGGATCAAGAGTCAGTGAGAGAAGCTTGTGGCTATCATGGGAAAAGAAAGTCCAAGCCCAGCCAGACTGTGATTACGGAGGAGGAGAGTGGGGCCCTGTGAGATCAGGCACAACACAGAATGCCTTTGCCTTCGTAGTTCAGGGTCACCTTCACCAAAATAATTTTCCTGGATTTTCCTCTTCTTCAACCCAGTCTGACTCCCCCTTTGTGCATACCTGTTTAGTTTCCATTTCTCCTTCTCTGTAGAACAATAGCATAGATAATCCTAAAACCTCTCCTTTAAAAAAAAATTTCCCTGGAGATTTCATTACTTAGCCTACAATATCTTAGAGCAGATTTACTTTCTTAAAGGTGCTCTTCAAAGATAAGGTAAAAAGCAATTTGTGTTCCAGGGCATAGGATGCTCAGGTACCAACAGGGAAGAGAGGCTGCCAGGAAGCATTTCAGGGAGTAGAGAAATATGCCGAGGGTGTTGACCCATTCATAGAGGGTCAGTCACAGAAAATCACGATATGACTGGCTTTGTGCTTCTCCATCATCAGCAACTGCACTGCCTTCCCGCTCAGACTGGGAGCTTGCCAAGGGAGGGGCAGGGCATGTCTCGCCAGCCTGGGCCCATGTAGTGACTCCAGGGCAAGGCTTCAGGGGACTCCAGGGCTCAGTAAAGATGTGATGCCTGTTGTCCCTCAGACAAGCGAAATGGTGGCTACCTCCAGCAGTGGCAGCTCCTGGACCGCATCCTCCAGCAGATTGTCCTCCAGGATGAGAGAGGCGTCGACCCTGACATGGCTCCTTTGGAGAACTTCAACGTCAAGAACATCGTCAACATGTGAGCAGTGATCAGCCCTCACCTGTCTTCCTGCTCCTTCCCATCTCTCTCCTATTTGGGGGTCTCACCAGTGAAAGCTCAGCTCCCTCTCTCACACCAGACACCTCCAAATGGGCCTTGAGCTACATGGACCAAAAGGGCTCTCTGAGATAATGGAAATGTCCCATATCTGCACTGCGCACATGTGGCTGCAGGGCACCTGACGTGTGGCTAGTGTGGCCGGGGAACTGAATTTTAAATTGCATTTCTTTTTAATCAAATAGCCATATGGCATGTGGTTAGCGACTACCATATTGGACAGCACAGGTTCGTAGGGGGTGCCTCAACTCTCAGTGATCCATTGCATGGATTAGGTAGAAGAGGAATTTAAACTTATCAGCACAGAGGAGGAATCAATACCCTATGCTCTGTGGGCTAACTCCCCAACTTATGTGTGTATGGTCTGTGAGCTAAGAATAGTTTTTACATTTTAAAAGAATTGTTAAAAACAAACACAAGACTATGCAACAAAGATTGTACATAGTACATAAAATCTAGAATACTTACTCTGTCCCTTTAGAGAAAGTTTGCTGACTGCTGATATAGAGCATGACCATTTAACCATGAGGCTGTTGGACAAGGGTGTCACAGCCTAAGGTTTGACTTACCATCTTTGACTGACCCTGGGTCCAGAGAAAGACAGAGAACCAAGTTTCAAGTAACATCAGTTAATATTCAGATGCTATGTTAACACATTAAGTTTTAAGTAATTTTAAACTTTTACTTATCTTTCAGTATAAGTCTAAGCCAATTGCCCTGAAGGAGATAAAGTGGCTCTAAATGATTGATTGTACTGTGTTCCAAAGCCAAGCGGAAAATGATTTTTAAACTATTCAGCCATTGTCTTCATTTACACGAATAGTCAGGGTTTATATAGTTAAAATTCTAACTGGCATGTTGGAATTTTACTAACTGGCAAGTACAACTAGTAAAAATCAAAATTTTACTAACTGGCAAGTACAACTAGTTTATATAGTTAAAATTCTAACTGGCATGTTGGAATTTTACTAACTGGCAAGTACAACTAGTAAAAATCAAAATTTTACTAACTGGCAAGTACAACTAGTAAAAATCAAAATGTAACTTCATCTTTATTTTCTACTCACTCTTTAACTATGTAGTACAGAAGCTTTTCCTCTGTCAGAGGATGAAAACTTCTCAGGTACAATGAAGTTTTTCTGCTTCTTGGGCAATGGAAGTCCTAAGATCACTTTAAGCAGCCAACATAGTCTCAAATCTGCAACTGGAAGGACTAGTCCCAGGTGTACATGACCAGTCTAGATGTGACTGGGTCCTAAATCTCTCTTCCTTCTGGACTGGAATTGGGAAGCTGCAGTGGGAAGTGTGTGTGTGTGTGTGTGTGTGTGTGTGTGAGAGAGAGAGAGAGAGAGAGAGAGAGAGAGAGAGAGAGATGGGGTGGAGGGAGATGGTGGTTGGCCTCTTTTCTCAGTCTTGTTTCTCTTTTAACCCCTTCTACACCCCTTTCCCACTAGCTAACCAGTTTCTGACTCCCACCAGAGGAAGCATGGGGTCAGGAAGGAGAAAGGGAAAAGGTCTTACCTGATCAGGTAACTTAGTAAACAGGCTTCCTGCTCTCTGGGCTTGGCACATGGGTAAAGTCATTAAAAGTATTTCTGGGGTCCTCAGAAGCCCCTTGCTGGGTGCCTCTCACACAAAGCCCTGCTCACTGATCATGCAAAGTGTGTTTTTTTCCCTTCAGCAAATGATGGGGCTACCTGCCCTTGGCTGTAGGAGAGTGGACACACTGACCAGGGCTGGCTGGTGCCATCCCTACAATCAGCTTCTGACTCATTGGCAATGTAATACACAGATTTGCACTCTTGAAGTGTCAATTTTTGTTCTAGTTGGACTTCTTAGGACTTAGAGTAGCTTCAGCCTAGTTCTTCCACAATGCTTACATCTGGTCCAAAGAAACCCTCATGCAGTCGTCATACCAACACACTCTAGGAGTGCTGACGGGTCCCACCCAGCTTGCTTAATGCTTCTTCACTCTCTGGGCCTGCCTGCCTCCAAGTCATACCCCACTCCACCACGCTTCCTGCTCAATGTCAGGAACATGGATCAAAACTCACTGAGAGGCCCAAAGAAGCCATTTCACTGGATGGTGGTGAGGGAAGTAGTAACCCTGGGGAAGACGATGGCAGAGGCTCTCTCCAAAGAAGTCTCTGCACAAATTATTTTCCCCTCCACACTCTGTCTCCTCTTTATAGCCTCGGTCTGGTTGAGGAGGTTAAGAGTCATGGATATAACTCTCCCACATTTTCATATTTAGCAAAGAAATGATTATTGGGATTTCACCTCTCTTATACTTTGGTGTGTAGGTAAAAGTTTACTTTTAACCCCCGTTACAAGAGTTTGATGTGAACAAGGACTTCCTATGGTTTAGATACATCCCCCCTTCACTCTCAACACACTCATTCTGTGTTGTTGGAATGGGTGCTCTCTCATACCCATATACGTTGGTCTTTGGAAGCCTGCACCATGGTAGGGTCAATGATCTCTGTCAGTGCAAAAACCTATTTTTACAAAGGGGTACAAATCATTACAACTAAGGGGGGCCTGAGATTTAGGCCTAGCTCTACCAGTAGTTAGTTGTTGTCTCCAGCTCTTGTCTCAGGAGCTTCAACTGTTTCGCAGAGGGGTTAGATTGTAAGGTACCTAAGGGTCCTTTTAAGCTTTCACAACCCATGGAGAGACACATAGTAAGACCTGGGCAGGGATAGAGACCTGGAAAAACATCTGGAGAGTCAAAATCCTGTCCTCCTTTATGTGATCAGACAGATCAGAGATCAGGGCACCAATGTGGGGAATGGGAAGATGACCTGTCTTCTAGGGGTTAGTGAGCCAATGTTCAGCAGGACTACCCTCTATTTTCCACCAGGCTCATCAATGAGAATGAGGTGAAACAGTGGCGAGACCAGGCAGAGAAGTTCCGGAAAGGTAAGGAGCTCTGCCTAAACCCCCTGCCTACTCCACACACTCCTTCCCCTGCCCAGCCCTGAACCCACCTCCATCTTTGGAGGGGGACATACACAGACTCACATTCTCTCTCTCCATTTCCTCTCCTGCCCCACCCCATTCCAGAACACATGGAGCTGGTGAGCAAGCTGGAGAGGAAGGAGCGAGAATGTGAGACAAAGACATTGGAGAAGGAAGAGATGATGCGGACGCTGAACAAGATGAAGGACAAGCTGGCCCGAGAGTCCCAGGAGCTACGCCAGGCTCGGGGACAAGTGGCTGAGCTGGTAGCCCAACTCAGTGAAATCTCAGTACGTGGGCACTCTCCTCTCCTTCTATGTAGATGAGCCAAGACCTTCAGAACAAGGTGGGAAGAACAGGTGTGGGGAGGGGCTCAGGACCCCAGGATGAGGGGGAAGAGAAAGGGGCACCTCAGCCCAGCCTTAAGTGGACCCCTGAAGTTGTAAGGGTGGCACCTTTGTGTTACATAGAAAAAATAATGCTCCTTCCTCTGGGTGACACTGTCCTAGGAACCACACCTTGAAGGCAGAGTGCAGGGGGGATTTTGGCTCCCCTTGCCCTCGGCTGGATGCCCTTGTGAAGGTAGTAGCCTCCGCAATTCTATGTATCAACCTGCTGTTGCATTGTGATGACTATGACTTTGTTCAGTGTCTGTGTATGAGAATTGGACCTATGTGTGTGTTTGTCTGTGCTTGTGTGTGTATGAGTTTGATGGTTGAGATACAGAAGAGAAAATGGGAGCTCAATACATGTGGGAGATAAGAGCAGGATTGGAGAGTCTAGTATAGATGGAGAATAAGAGTAAGGAAAAGAGTAATAGTGGGGAACCTGAAAGGTATTATTGCTGATGGCCTTGTTCTTTTGATTTTTCTGTCTTCCCACAGGCAGGACCTGTGTCTTCCCCACCTCCCCCTGGGGGCCCACTCACCTTGTCTTCCTCAATGACAACCAATGACCTGCCTCCACCCGCACCCCCTTTACCATTCGCCTGCTGCCCCCCACCGCCACCACCCCTTCCACCTGGTGGGCCTCCCACTCCCCCTGGTGCCCCGCCTTGCTTCAGTATGGGCCTGCCCCTCCCTCCAGACCCTTTCCCCAGTAGTGATGCCCCACTCAGGAAGAAGTGTGTCCCCCAACCTTCCCACCCGCTGAAGTCCTTCAACTGGGTCAAACTGAATGAGGTGAGTGAAGAGGAAGAGGTCAGTGTATCCACTCTCCTACAGCCAGGGGCAGGCAGCCCCATCATTTGCAGATCTCTCCTCTGGGTTCTTTCTTTGGGGGGCATAAACAGAGACACAGTAAATGCAGAAGATGTGGCTGCTGATGCCAGGCCACTCACTGTCCACTGGGAGGAACATCTACCCTGGGAGGAGATAGCTGGGCATGTGCTAATGCTCACGTTGCCGTCACCTGCAGATGGGATCTGTGTGCGCTGAGGTTTAAGGGAATGACAGATCCCAGAGCATGGGCCAAGAAGGGCAGCTTTCTAGACAAGGGCTGGGCTGAAATTCTAAGGATAAGGTCCCTCTGAGGAAAAGGGTAGAAGATCTAGACAAAGATCTTGGGCCAAGGTCTAGAGATGGTAAATATCAGGGCAATTGTACAAAAGACTGAAATCAGGCCATGACAGGTGAGGACATCCTTGCAATGAAGAACTTGATGCCAAGTTATAGCCATTTTGGCATCTTCTCAGAGGAAAGGAGCTACTTTTTCAGATGGTTCACTGGAGAGAGGCCCTCCTGAATAGTACCCACTAATCACCAATCCTAGGTCCATGTGTGGAGTTGATTTCTCTGTTGGACTCTCATGAGCACAGAGCAGAGATACCCTACGTTGCATTAGACCCCTAGTAAATGAAGGCCAGTTCCAGTCTGGGTCAAGCCCTGCCTTTGGTTCTGTACTAATATGTTCTATTAAGAGGGCCAGTGACTCTGTCCCTGAGATACATACATATTAGGTAACTGAGTTCAATTGGTCTGACTCACACTCCCACTTCAACAACAGCTGTGTTTGGACCTGGAAGTTATAGGTGTGCTCTGACTTTGTTGTATGGTCCTGTTGGACTGCTTCCTGTGGAATTCATAATTGTACCATTCTAGGTGAACTTACATAAGCTCAAATAGACATTCAACTGGGAAGAGACATTTGATTCCTAATAGGTTGTTGCTATTTGTTAGATGCCTTCTCCTGATGGTAGACCAGCTAGCCACAGTCACTTTGAAGTCTGCTTTGTGTGAAGCTTTTTGCTGGGGACTGTGATGGATAATAATAAAAAGCGAGACATAATATTGTCCTGTAAGAGCTTTGAATTTGGCAAATTAGCAAGTGTGTTCAAAGAAACACCTAGATCCTGGGAATGGATTTAAGGAGAGGTTCTAACTTCTAACCGAACCAGGTTTGGCTCTAACTGTGTGGCCTGGGAAATCACTCATTTTTTCTATACCTCAGTTTGCTTGTTTGTGAGATGATCTCTAAGGTTCCTTTTACCTCTGTTTTTATAATATAGGTAGAAAGATAGTGCATGAATGCAGCCCATTTATAGACTCCTGGGCCTCTGATAACATCTTCAATCTGAATTATTAAAATTATAGAGCAATCTCTTAGCAGCATTTTGAAGCAACACTGTTAAAGTTTGTGACAGCTGCATTACACAGCAGTGCCCTGTGAATGCTTCTCCATGGCCACAAGGCAAGTCAGGGAGGCCAAGTGCATGTGAGCAGGGAGACACCTCTGAAGAACCAGAGGCCATGGGCTATGTGGAAGCGTTTATTGTTCATGATCAGAAGTAATATATTTTAGCCTTGGTTGGTGTGGCTCAGTGGATTCAGCACCAGCCTGCCAACCAAAGAGTCTCTGGTTCGATTCCCAGTCAGGGCACATGCCTGGGTTGCAGGCCAGGTCCCCAGGAGAGGGTGCATGAGAGGCAATCACACATTGATGTTTTTCTCCCCCTTTTTCTCCCTTCCCTTCTGTCTAAAAATAAATAAATAAACTTTTAAAAAAAGTTTCTTCTAAAAAAAAGAATCTATTTTAAAATTGTGGTAAAAAAAGATATAGTTTTTGTCTCCTATATTTACAACTTATAATTGATAATTTTAAAAATGTCATGAATCGTTGATTAGGCACCTCAGCAAGGAAGACAAAGTCAACTGATATTTTCGTAACATTTTTATCATAGAGAGTTTAGTGCTTAGGATTTTCTCTGGGGTCCAGTAAAGTCTATGTGAATTCTGAAGGGACCCAGAGAAGGCCAGAGTTTTGTTCCTAGCCTGGAAAGTACAAGTTTAGGGAAATGGGCATCCGGACGCATTTACGGGAGCTGCAGACATTTCTTAGCAAGGGTGGGTGAAGGAGCATCAAGTAATATCTGTGAACCTATTATCCCAGCACCAAGCTCTTATTTGTGAAACTAGTGGTTATTTCATCATTTGGGCTTCAGGTTCTTCATCTGTACAATGGGGTTAATTGTAACATCCATGTCAATGGTGGTTTTAATACATATAAAGTACTTGCAACAGTGGCTGACACATAGAAAGTCTTAATAATAATAGATTATTGTTGGTGGTACTACCATATGTGCTTTAAGTATGTTATTTTACTTAATCAACACTTTAACTCAGTAAGTAAGCATCATTAAGACTCAGTTTCCCTGTGTGACATAGAGGTCTTCCCCCCATACCCCCCATTTGCCAACAGTCCCACAGAGTGACAAGGCTGAGGGAGAGCAAGCCAGCTTGGTCTTGCTGACCCCAAATGCCACATGAAGGAAACCTAATGAAGTGTGTTTTTGAGAAAGATTTCCCTGGCATATAGAAGATGTCTTTGGAGGGGGCAGAAACTCTAGGAATCTAGCCTGGAGGTGATGAGATTTTGGCCAGAGTGGTGTAAAAAATAAATTTGTGAAATAGTGTGCATGGTGGGCACATCAAGATGACTGGGTGAAACTGAGGATGTGGAGAACACTAGGCATGCATGTACCTCTGGCTCTAGGATCAGCTACTCCTCCACCAAGAGTTCTTGTGGTGAGGAGGGGGAATGGAGAGTGTTTGGAAAGATGTGCAGGAGAGACTGGATGTTCAGTCTGTTGTCTCTGCTAGTGTTCAACATTCCACTGTCTCATCCCAGCCCATTTTTTTCTCGTCCTGGCCTCACCAGCAATAAGAAGCAAGGGGAAGCTTCATTCACCTCTCTGGGCCTTCCCAGTGTGCCTGTCGCCACCCCAGGCCTTGATTTAGGTGGGGACTGACACAGAAGTTTCTCTCCCCTACCTTCCCCAATTCAACTCCCAGCCGTCTCCCCTCTGCCAGCTTTGCACCCCCTTCCAGGAGCCTGGCTTCTCTCCCCAGACCCCTTCCCCTACTCTACGTATGCTTCTGCGCGTGCGTGCACACACACACAGTGGTTGCTTCTGCCATGAAAAGAATGTGTCTGTATTGGGTTTGGCCAGTTGCCTGTATCCCTTGCCGCTCTGAGCTTCCCAGCCAGGCATTCCATAAGAGGGTCCCTGGCCTTAGAAAGGCCACAGGAATGTCCCCACCCCCTGCTCTGGCCTAGCCTCCCCTTTTCCAGAGTTTAAGAAAATAAAAGTGAGTGAAAAGTATGTTTCTCTCTCCAAGCTTGCTGAGGGGGAGATGGAGGAAGGAGGAGGAGGTGTTAGGAAGGTTCCCCAGCTGCCCTGCAGTTAGAGGGAGGTGGGGAGAGTCTATCTGAAAAGACAGCAAAGCTCCAGATGAGGTGAGGATTCCTGGGAGGAGAGGGGAGGGGCTCTGGTCTCTGTCTAAGCCATTATCAGGGTGATGCAGGACCACTGGAGTGTTCTTGGCTTGGCTCACAGAGCCTCCTTAGAGGCTAGCAGCTTCTCCTTAGACCCCTGGGGTGGGGGTTCAATGCAAGGGCTCTATACAGATGCCCTTGCATTGCCTTAATTGAGAGACCTTGGAATATAAACTGCTGGGCTCACGCAAGTCTTAAGGGACAGGACAGCCTCTCTGAGTCTGACCCATGGGAAATTGTGGCAGTCTTGCTGGCCTCAACAATCAAAGGAGGGGCCAGGATGTCCCAGCCTTTGGCATTTGGCCACTTTCTGACAATCTGGGAAAGTGGGAAGAAGATCCAGGGAGAGAAAATGACCATCTCAGATACAGGAAATCCCGTCTGCACTAAGGATTTGAGGATCCCAAATATGTGTGAGCACACTTCCTCCCAGTGACTGAGCCAACCCCGACCTTCAGCGAGAGTGCCCTGAGAGCTCTGGGTTGGCGTTGCTTTTCTGGAAGGAGTTCATGCTTGCCCATCCATCACTCCATCACACCCACTGATTTCTGTAGCACACATGTGGCCCCACGTAGAAAGGAGAAGAAGGGGGTTGTCTCTGGCCTCTACCCTGGAGCAGAGGATTGAGGAGGGATAGAGATTTGAGGAGGAAGAATCAACCCGCCTAAAAGCCTGGCTGTCATAATGTGTGCAGCTTGGGGACAAGTGGTATTAGGGGGGCACTGGACATCCCCACAGTGAAGGAACTGAGCCAACCATGGGCCTTCTCCCTGCCCTGAATTTTAGGAACGTGTCCCTGGCACCGTATGGAGTGAGATTGATGACATGCAGGTATTTCGGATTCTGGACCTAGAGGACTTTGAAAAAATGTTTTCAGCCTATCAGAGGCACCAGGTAAGACCCTACTACCTCTAGCCTCTTGGGTCTTGACTTTTAGTCTTGACTTCACATTTGCCCCTTGAACCCACCCCTCAGCCCCTCCCTCCCTCCATCCTGAATATATGGAAAGATTTGATTCTTTATCAGGTACCATGTGCTTACTGGGAACATAGATATGAATTAGAGGTGTGCAGTGCAGTGAGGGGCGATATCCCATTGTATTACAGTTGGTATTTACATATCAAGTGATGAAAGAGAATTTTGTCCATTTCTCTCTTTCCTCTTGGACCACTGGAGGTGGAGTCTGAGGGCCTGGCCACTGTTGACCCTGCTTTTTCTTTGGCCTCAGCACTTAGAGACTATACCTAGAAGGTATTTTAACTTGTCAAACCGTTTTCTCCACCATACTCTCATCTCTCAACACCCCCAAGAGTCGGGTGACAGAGGGTGTTAATGTTTCAAGGAAGGTGGAGATGCTCCAGGTCACGTGAGGGGGTTGAGGCTGGAGCCAGCCAGGGCGGCCCTTGAGGCCCTGGGCTCTGCTCTGCAGATGCTGTGTACAGATGACTGACGAGTAAGTGGCAGTAGGAGGACTGGGGTTGGTGGCAGAACACAAAGTATTCGCACGCCAGGGATCTCAGACTATGCCACGTACCTGTGGGATTGCCAAAAGTGCTGATTCTTGGACCTCGTCCCCAAATGAATGTGAGTCAGGAAAGGAATTGGGGCCTGGGAATCTGCATTGCAGCGGCACATCTAGGGGCCTTCCACCCAGTTTCAAGCATTAGTAGCCAGAGGCCTTAAAGTGCTTGCTTTCTCTCTGGCCTGCCTCCAAAGGGCTGTTCCCACTTGGGGTCGTGCTATTTTCTTCCATGTTTCCTCTGCTGGCCCCAGGGTTCCAACCCTGAGGACTTTCCCATGTGCCAGTGAGTGGGTCTTTGCCCTCCTGGGTCCTGGGCAGTGGCTGCAGATAGTGACCGGGCTCTCCACTTCTTTCTGCCAAGTCCAGACCTGAGGCTGACCCTTCCTGGGGGCAGTGGGGCTGAGGGCAGGTATCACTGCTGCTGGGGGACTAGCCAGTGGAGTTGGATGGGGGCAGGGCTCTGGCCCTGTTTTGGGGTCCTAGAAAAACCAGATGGTTGTTTATATAATTTAAATGTGGGTGCTCAAGGCATCGGATTCCAGGAAACATTTTCAGCCTTTGCCCATGTCAGGCAGGCACGGGCATAGGCACAGGCGGCCACTAGAGGAAATCCTTCTGAGTGCTCGGTAGTCCTGTGCATCCGTTCTAGGAAATGAGTGCAAGGGGTGTATTGGGCGTGGCCAATCACACGCCTCCATCTACTATGAGCATCTTCCTCAGGGCCAGACTTCTGGTGTGGCCCACCCAGTCTCCGGGATCCTGAGGTGGGGCTGAAATGAGAGCCGGTGGGGAAACGGGCTCCGGGTTGAGGACAAGTTGGGTCTGGGACCTCCCCGTTTGGTGAATGGAGGAGAGTTAAGACAGAAAACCCCCATCCCACTTTGCCTCTCTGAGCCCACTCAGTCCAGCACCCTGTCCAGCACCCTGTCTAGCAAGCTCACCTGGGCCCTTGTCACTCAGAGGTTGCCCAGACTTGGGGGCTGAATTCACAGCAGCAGAGCTGGAGAGAGGTCTCAGAGGCCATGCTGCCCCGGTCACCTCCTCTTGCTGCCTGGGACCTGGATGGTGGTGGCCCGGAGGGAGGTCCTTCCAGCTCTGGGCCTTCCCTCTCTGTTCTAGGTAGGACCTGCCTCAGTGATTTCAGCCTTGTCAGGGAGGGAGAATTGGGTGGGAGCTCCACCTGCTCTGCAGCTCCTCTTAGAGATTCAAAGGCAGATGAGGGCCAGTGGGCCAGGGGCAAAATTCAGGGACACCTGCTTTCCTCTGCCTCAGTGCTTCCTCCCCTGTTGAGAAGGTTGAACTCATGGGATGGAGAAGCACCCTCTGCCCTGTGAGCAGATTCCCAGCAGAGGCAGGGGAAGCCTGGGATGAGGGAGCCTGGGGCCTGGTCTGCCCTGACTGGGGAGTGGCGGGTGGTCCCACTGTGCCCAGGGTCTGTGGGAGACGCTGCCTGTCCTCCGCTTTGTTTGGCTTGTGAGTGCATGTCTGCTAGAAGCAGCTCCTGTTAGGTGCTGCTTATAGGTCTCCATCTCCAGTCATGGGATCTCACTGGGATGGAGCAGGCAGAGTAGAAGATGAGGGGTCCCTGTATCTCTTCTCCTGTTCCTGGTCCCTGTACCTCTTGGCTAACATTGTGCATGTTTAATTCTCTGTTGGCTGTGGCTGCTGCCTGCCTAGGAGCTGATAACTAATACTTCCCAACAGGTGAGTCACTCATGGGGCTCTGGACACTCCAACTTTTAACTGCTATCCTGGGCTGCTGCCCTTTGCTGGGCCCAAAAGCGTGGGTCTGTTCATTCTACCTTCTACCTTATTACCTGTTCATACAGGGCAGCATGGGGGATGGGGGGCGGTCCCCAAAGAGAAAGCCGTATAGGAGGGGGTTAGTTCATACAGACCCCAGCCAGCAGTGCAGGTGAATGTGTACTGGAGTAAGGAGAAAGCTTCCAGGTCTATTGTCTTACCCAAGGGAGGGGTCCAACC
This sequence comes from Pteronotus mesoamericanus, assembly GCF_021234165.1. Lineage (NCBI taxonomy): Eukaryota > Metazoa > Chordata > Mammalia > Chiroptera > Mormoopidae > Pteronotus > Pteronotus mesoamericanus. The sequence continues at coordinate 9,816,957 of NW_026555085.1, forward strand.
CCAGGCCAGTCAGTAAGACTGCGCAGGCTGGGCATAGTTCATCAAGGTAAGGATGTGAGTGGCGGCCCCTGCAGTTGCACAATGTGGAGCATGTCCTCAGAGGGAGCTCCCAGAGCAAGAGCCGGCCTCTGTCTACCTCACCAGGGGCTCCAGAGAAGGCAGGGGAAATCTTTGATTTCTTGGAAATATGCCCACTGAAACCGCAGAGGAGAGAATTCTATATGAAATTCTACCTTTGTTTCCCTACCTCTGAACACATTGGGGATGTGCCTGAAGTCTCCAGGAGTCCAAGAACTGTGGCCCTGTGGGAACTTAGAACGAGCTTTTTATAAGTTTGGAGAGGCTGTCTGGCTGGGGTGGTGGCAGTGGGGGCTGATTCTCTGGGGATGTGTAGATCATATCCCATTGCCTGAAGCCATAGGTATCAGTAACTCACCTCCATCAAAATAGCTCCCCTAGTTTGCCCAGAGAGGGCAATCTCTAAAACAAGGGGTTCCTCATTGCCCCCCAACTTATTCTATCACATGGTAGAGGCCCAGATGCCTCCTATTAGAGTCAGTAATTAACCACCCTCCTCTCTCTCCTGCTGTTTTCTTTCCCTTTCTTACTCTTAGACCGGGAGCATGGTCTGGTTGGTAGGGAGGTGACTCGTTCGGGAGGGGGCAAGTAGAGGATTGGGAAAAACACACGCCTCAACCTTTCTAACTGGCTTGTTGGTTGCAGAAAGAGTTGGGCTCCACTGAGGACATCTACCTGGCCTCCCGAAAGGTCAAAGAGCTGTCAGTCATTGACGGCCGGAGGGCTCAGAACTGCATCATTCTTCTCTCCAAGTATGTTTATGTTTGCCCTGCCTTTTTGGCCCCTGCGCCATGATATGTGTCTGGAGGTAGGGGATGGGCCCCCAGGAAGCAGAGGACTGAGATGGGGCTAGTGGAAAAAGATGGTTGACTTGAATACCTGGGGGAGACAGGTGCCTGAGGACTGAGGTGATAGCAGTCTCTGGCCTCACCTCTCTGCTGTCCGCTAGAAAAGGGGATGGGGCACAAATCCTCTCCCTGTGAGCCCATGTTGAGCAGCAGTGTGGGGCTCTGCAGACAGGAAACTGCCCCAGTCTCGAGGCCCCTGACCAGCCTGGTCAGCGTCTGGTGGTGGAGTTGCTCTAAGCCCACAGAGGGCCCCGCAAGGCTTAGGCCACAGAGCAGCATGATCTCAGTCCCCAAGCATTTCCCGCAGCTGCAGAACAAACAGGGCAGTATCTGCACTAACAGCACAGCTTCTGTGCGGGGCCTCCTGCCTGGGCCAGGGTCAGAGGGCACCGCCTCCCAGACTATTCTTAGTGCTCTTGGCTGCCTCTGGGACACCACCCTGTTTCCTTGCACAAGGTCCCAGGGTCTCAGTTTCTCCCCCTTGGTGGTAGAGGAAAGGTCTGCACCTCCAGGGGTCCCATTGGCTGTGCATCTGGAGGGGAAAGAAAAGGTGTGCGTTTGTGTGTGTGTGTGTGTGTGTGTGTGTGTGTGTGTGTGTGTGTGTGTGTGTGTACACACGCACTCGTGCGTATGACAGGGGCAGGGCTCCCCCCCACTCCTCAGACAGCAAGATGGATTGGAACAGCTGTGTGGGAGCTGGGGCGCTGTCACAGACTGAAAGCTATTCTGCTTTCTGAGAACGAAGGAAACAGGAAGCTGCCCCCTTAGAGGCCTGCTGGTTCTCCTACCCTCCCAGGGAGTGCTGCAGATGTTTTAGGCATGAGGAGAAGAAGGAATATCAGAAACTCCTCTCTCTGTCTCTCAGGCTACACTGAAGATGGCTCTTTTACTCCCTCTCAGTTCTGATGGAGGCTCGGGCACCAGACCAGAGACTGAGGTCTTTATTTAGAGGCTAAAATGTCTCATCATTGAGTTTATGGGGTGAACCAAATTAGCTGAGCGTGGGAAGACTTTGTAGAAGAGCTGAGGAGGAGGACTCTCAAATGTACTCCCATGTTCACATGAGGGAGAGGGGAGAAGGTCTGGGGTCTGTTCTGAGCGGAGAGCCCAGGCCAGGCTGCTCAGGGGTGGGCTCTTGCCTTAGGCTGAAGCTTTCTAACGAGGAGATCCGGCAGGCCATCTTGAAGATGGACGAGCAGGAGGACCTCGCCAAGGACATGCTGGAGCAGGTGAGGCCCCTCAAGGGGAGGGCAGCTGAAACTAGGGGGCAGTGTGCCCCTTCCAGACAGCCCCAGAGAGGCTAAGAGATCACCGAGAACTCAGGCTAGAAGCTGGAGGAGTTGGGGAGAGGTTTATAGAAACTCCCCTGGCCCAACCTTTCTGAGTGGAGGCCAGGAAAGGCTGCATCTTTTCCAGAGGATGGAGGCACCAAAAGGAGTCCCATGGGTCTCAAGGCCAAGTCAGAGTGACCTGTAATTATATCTTCCCCAAGTCACTTCCACCTTAATTTACTCTGTCCTTCAAGGGAAACCTAGAAAACATCAAACAAAACCACCAGTAATTGGACTTCATTAAAATTACGAACTCTTTTCATCAAAAGGCATTATTTCTAGAGTGAAGAGAAAACTAAACTTTACAAGATAGCTGCCTTATGTATATCCATCAAAGATCTCATATTCAGAATAAAGGACACTACAGATCAGTGAGAAAATGCAAAACAACTTCACTTAAAAATGAGCAAAAAACTTGAACAAGTACTTCCTGAAAAAGAATTTCTAAATGGCTCAGTACTATTAGTCATCAGAGAAATATGGTAGACACAGTTATGTGAGTCAGCACCATCCACCCCACCAGAATAGTAAAGATTGAAAAGGCTGACAATTCCAGGTGTTGGCTAGGAGGTAAGGCAATTGGAATTCTCATTCACTACAATTATTTTGTAAAATAACTTGGCAGTGTACACTAAGGCCACATATATGAGTACACGTACCCAATTACCCAGCAGTCCCACTCCTAGATATACACTCAGACACTCAAACTGTGAGCACCCCAACTGTCTATCAATAGGAAAGCAAATAAATAGACTGTGTGTGGTACATTACTGCAGTAGAATGCTATTTATCAATGAACAAAAAACAAACTATCAAAACCTACCACATGGATGAATCTCAGACATTGAGTGAGAAGAAGGCAGACACCAAAGAGACACATGCCTTGAGTCCATTTATAAGAAGCTCAAGAATAGGCTAATCAACTCTAAGGTGATAAAATTCAGTCAAGAGGTGATACTGGAAGGAGAGCGGGGAGGTGTTGGCTGATCAAAGTGACACAAGGGATCTTTCTGAGATGGACCTCTTTTGTATCTTGTCTGGTTGGTGGTATATGGTTTTGTGAAAAATTATTTAACTGCACATTTAAAATAGATGCATTTTATATAAGTAAAACTTCAATGAAGGTTTAAAAAGAAGAAAGTCACTGGCTGTATACTTACTTAAGAATAATATAGTTTACTGTATGTAAATTATTTCTTTATTTTAAAAAGTAAAAGAAGGAAGAACTCTAGAGCCGGGCACCTGTCATCCCTTTTGGGCAGCTGAAAGGCAAACAGTCCACATGAGGGTGCTTCTGTCTTTTAAGGGGGCACCTCCCCACCTTGAGCCTCGTCTGTGTGTGGGCTCCTGTGCACTCTACCATGTCAGCTCCCCACCAGTTTCCTGTCTGACCTTCACTGCTCTTTGCAGCTCCTCAAGTTCATCCCAGAGAAGAGTGACATTGACCTCCTCGAGGAGCACAAGCATGAGATCGAGCGGATGGCCCGTGCTGACCGTTTCCTCTATGAAATGAGCAGGTTGGGCTGTCGGGTGCAGCAGCAGGGGAGGGGAGGGGAGGGCAGGTGGAGGACGCGGGGTGGAGCTGCCTCCTGGGACTGGAGCTGGAGGGGGTGCCTCATGACGTAGCTCACCCTGTCCACAGGATTGACCACTATCAGCAGCGGCTGCAGGCCCTTTTCTTTAAGAAGAAGTTCCAGGAACGGCTGGCTGAGGCCAAACCTAAAGTGGAAGGTATGGCTGAGGGAGTGGGGAAAGACTTGGGGAGGAGAGGCATCTGGGGAGGCCAGAGAGGGAGTTCATGAACAGGGGCAGAGGAAAGTCCCCCCGAAACCAAAATCAAGGACAAAATTTAAAACTGTCATTACTGTAGATGCACTTTGTATTAGCACATGTGCCAAACATGGACACATTTTGTATATCTCAGGATGCAAACTCTCTAAGGCAGAGGATCTGTTGGCCTCTGCCCTAGCATGGGACAGATACGCTGAAGAAATGATGACACAATAATTCTCCCTTATCCACATGGTCAACCATGGCCCAAAATATTAAATGCAGGATTGAAGAAATAGACAATTCATAAATTTAAATTGTGCACTGTTCTGCATAGTGTGAGGAAATCTCATGCTGTCCTGCTCCATTCCACCTGGGATGTGAATCACCCCTTTGTCAAGCATATCCATGCTGTATACGCTCCCTGCTCATTAGTCACTTAGTAGACATCTCCGTTATTAGTTTGGTTAACAGAGAGAGACCATATTCACATAACTTTTATTATAGTATATTGCTATAATTGTCCTAATGTATTATTAGTTATTGTTAATCTCTTACTGTGCCTAATTTATAAATTAAACTTTATCATAGGTATGTACACATGAAAAAAACAGTATATCCAGGGTTCAGCATATCACTGTTTCAGGTATCTACTAAGGGTTATGGGATGTATGCCCCATGGATAAGGGGGGCTGCCGTAATAGCAAGCACCTAGAACTTTTTCTGGCATGTGTTGATCTCATCAAACTTCACCCTGCTGGAAAGGTACTAACCTCTGGGTACATTAAGTGTGAGCTAGTCAGAAATGAGGAAATTGACAAGGTAATCCCTGGAGGCATCCGCTTTTCTGGGTGAGAGAACCCCTCCTACACAGACCGTTTCCAGGTGAGCACATTGTTTTTAAATAAGGATCATGTGCCAAGCACTGTGTGAAACACTCCACGGAGATGGGCTCACTTGATCCTCATAACAACCCTGTGAGAACACCTGTTCTCTCACCTCTCAAATGAGGATACGTTGCCTGAGGCCTTGTTGCTGGTTGCTGGTGGAGTCAGAGTAGTACTCACTGTTCTTCAAAATCCATCCCTTCACTCTCACCCTGGTGTACTTTTCAGACAGTAGCAGAGGGTGGAGGGCAAGGAGTTGGGAAAGGCAGGTGCTCAAGATGATAGGAAGCTGTGCAGACAGGATGGGGGGTGCCGGCGAGGCTGTGAGGCCCGTTTGGGGTGAGGACAGGGCCAGCAGAGAGGAACAGTGGAGCCTGTGTCCAGGATGCTGAGGGGGACAGGCTGGGGGACAGCATGGGCCCCCTCTGCTGGACACCAGCACTGGCTGGCACTCCCTGGGATGCCCTGTTCAGAGAATGAACTGCTTGAGGGAGGTTTCTGAGGGGTAGGTGAGGCTTGGCAGAGCTAGACACAGACATCTTCTGCGATCTGGATCCTGTCACACATGCACACGCACTCATACACGCACGCAGTAAGGGAACTGCAGGCTGGCTGTGATCTCAGAGGGAGAAGGATCTGTGATGTGAGGGGCGGGGAAAGAGATGAGTGGGGACTCTGCAGGTCCGAGGTCTGGCTCCATGCCCAGCCCTGCCCAAGGTGGAATCCTTCCCTTTACACAGCTTTTTTTGTCTTGTGGCTGAATGTCCTTGGGGCCTGAGGCACAACTAAGGGGTTCAGCCCAAGACAGGTGTGCTCAACTGCTTGTGTGTCTTGGGTCCACGGAGCAAATGTGAGCAATAGCCACTTGGAGCTGTGGAACCAGAGCAGCTTAGCCACCAGTTAGGTATACTCGCAGATCATTTCCTATTCCCAGGGGCCCACTTCTAAACTCTCCCTAAGAGTTAGTTACTGCATGCTCAGAGAAGAGTTGGCCTTTAATAACAAGCTAAGCAGAGCAAGACGTGTTTTGGATGGCACAGCCAGCTGGGGAAGGCCATCACTGCTCTGCTGGAGCATGGCTGCTGTTCTAGAAGGGTCTGAAGGTCTCTTCCCTCCAGGAGTTGGGAAGAGGCAACTGAATCAGGTCAGTGGGCTTGACTGGGTGGAGCTTACAGGATCCTGCAGAAATCAGGGTTCGTAGTCTTCTCGGTTCTCCAAGGAAAGATTCCTGGGTGAGCTAAGATTTGTGGCCTGTCCCAGCTGGTTGAAGAGCTACTGACACCCCCTCACACTCCTGTCCCCAAGCGGGTCCTCTGGGTCAATTTGCCAAAAGTCAATTCACCAGATTTGACAAATTTACCAATTCTTTTATAAATATATTCATGAACTTTTCTTGAATATATTATTATGAATAAGTTCATTGCTTGAATATACCGAATTTACCAATTCTCATTATGAATACATTCACGGAATTTAGTCAAGATGAGTATGGTTGCAAATATAAATATACTCCTATGAATATATTCATGACTATATTATTCCTGTGAATGTTTTGGATATGTCTGCACCACATATGTAAGTTTTCCCATTTACACTGATTTCCTTTGAACTCTTTGTCATCTGTTTTGCCAACATTTTTAGCATTTTCAGTAGGATTACTTCACAAATTTTTCAAATAGCATGTCAACCAAAGAAAAACTATCCCAACCAATAAAAATTGCTGGAAACTTTTATAAGTAGTTTTATTTTAAAGTAAACTTTTTATTGAAATATGCAGGTGGAAAAGTATACAAATCGTAAGGGTTTTACTTGACAAATTATGGTGAAGTGAACTCACCTACGTCATCGATTCCAGGTCAAGAATGTTTTGAGCCCCCTTCTTCAGGTTTCCCCCTCCAACATCATCCCCCAGCCACTACTCTCCCCTCCTTCCTAGAGGTTTTGTCTGTCCTGAACTCCATATAAATGGAATAGAGTATGAATAATTTTATGCTTGTTTCTTTTGCTCAGCATTATGGTTGTGAGTTATCTCTGTTGTTACATGTAGCAGTGGGGTATTCATTCTCAGTGCTGCATTTTATTCCACTTATGAATATACCATACATTATTTAGCCAGTCTATTTGTATATAATTTAAGGGAAAACTAACTAGGAACCACTCAAATACCCATTGAGTGTAACACTACTGTTAGATTATAGAATACGCACATGTTCATCTTTAGAAACCACTGACAAACCTTCCTTAATACTCGCTTTTACAGCTATTTTTTTAAAAAAACAATTATTTACTTTTCAATGTCTTGAAGATTTTTGCAAACATTTAGTCAGATGGTTCTCATCTTATCTTCATAGCAGCATCTTAAGGAATGTTCAGTTTGACATAAGCCAAAGATTATAGAATAGTTTGGTCTTCTTATCATCACATTTAATAATCAAAAGGCACATTCCATAACTAATAGCCAGATTTTCAGTGTAGGATTTGTCTCCTGATTCCACACATCTGTCATAAATACATAATAGTTGAGGAAGGGCCAGAGCATCCCCATTAAAATTAAATCCTGAAGTTTTGGTTGCTGTTAGCTTAATTTGTGTTTCTAGCAAATGTGTTATTTAAGACATGAGGAGAAAGTGGCTGAAATACCTAAAGTTTGGAAAATTTTTTTAAATGATATTCAACAGGATGTCCAGTTCAAAGACACCATCAATTCTGAAGCACACCATTATCTTATACAACAAAAGTAATGTGGGAATATTACAGTTGGTGACATTATAATTTGACAGAAATTTCCATATTTCCAAAAGAAATCAATAAAATTCGGCATTTCAAAAGAGGTAGAAACAGTTCCATAATATTTAAAATGCTGAAATTTAAACTTTAATCACTAAAGTTTAGAAAAGTAAAAGTATATTCTTATGTATATCCATAGAAAGACTGTATTAATAATCTTTAAATATACAAAAGAAAAGATATTCTCAGATACGTTCTTAGGAAGAGTTGGCACATTCTGAGAATGGGTTATTTGGCAGATTGGCTCTTGGTGAGTTTGTTTCTTCCCTTGGAGGTGGCAGGTGTGGAGTAGGTTGGTCTGAGGAGACGGGGGCATAGCCTCTGCCCCTCTGAGAGCTGAAGACACTTGCAGCCCCTTTTCTAGACTTTGTGCCACACCGTCCTGGGGTGCAAGGGGACCAGCTGCCCTGGCCCAGTCTATGTAGGCATCTGACTTGTCCTTCCTCTCCCAGCCATCCTGCTGGCGTCCCAGGAGCTGATCCGCAGCAAGCGTCTAAAGCAGATGCTAGAGGTCGTCCTGGCCATCGGTAACTTCATGAACAAAGGGCAGCGTGGGGGTGCCTATGGGTTCCGGGTGGCCAGCCTCAACAAGATCGCTGACACCAAGTCCAGCATTGACAGGTGGGACCCTTCCCACTTCCTTAGCTTCCATCACACCCCCCTGGCCTCTTCCCCCTCCTTTTTACTTTCCCCTCTACTTCCAACCCAACTGTGGCCTCTTTCCCCAACACCTCACTCTAGTTTCCTGCTGACCCTCATTCCCTGACCCTCGACCTGACTTTTATCCACAGAAACATCTCTCTGCTCCATTACCTGATCATGATCCTGGAGAAGCATTTCCCTGACATCCTAAACATGCCCTCGGAGCTGCAACATCTTCCAGAAGCCGCCAAAGTCAAGTGAGGGATTCCTCTGAGGCTTCCTAATTACTGTGTTCACACAGTTCTTTTCTAAATGTCCTCATTAGGGCTACTCCAGGCTGAGTAGGAGCAGGCAGTGCCTCAGGGTCTGCCAAACAAAGCCAGACTATGTGCTCTCCAATCCCTATTTCAGCGATGCTTCCAGGAAACAAGAGTGGGGGTGGGAAACTGGAACTTGACCCCTCTAAGGAAGTATGGGAGACAGTATAGGACACTCACCCTTCCTTAATTTACCCAAGGGGTGAGAGCTGGGACATCATACACCATCTCCTGTCAGTCACTGGCTGAGGGGTTCAGGGAGTGGGGCATTACTCTCTGGCCCCTAGAAAAAGTGCCTGCACAGCTGGAAGTGAGGACTGCCCACAACAAGGGATGGAGATGTGGATTGTGTGCCAGAGGCACCTGCTGCACACAAGAAGTCAGACCTGAACATATATAGACTGATAGAAGCATCTCCAATAGAAGCAGAAATGCAGTGGTAAATGGCTAATATGGTCAAATGCTTCCTGTATGCAAGTATAATACATGTAAGTTAAGAGCTTACAAGTATAACTTGGTGGTAAAAAAAAAACCCCAAAAAACAACAAACTAGGCCAGAAGCCAAGTGTTAGAAATCTTCTAATATGCAACCTGACATCTCTGATCTCCAAGGATCTATAGAACATGTTTCACCCCGACCATTTTATAGAAGCATAGACAGAACATGGAGGGGAGGTGATTTGCCACATGTTAGTGGCCAGTGCAGGGCTGGAGCACAAGTCACTGACCCCCAGGCCACTGGGCTTTGCACTGCCCTCCTTGGACCACCTGCAGCTCCTTTCCCTCCTTCTGTGTCCCCCCACAGCCTGGCAGAGCTGGAGAAGGAGGTGGGCAACCTCAGGAAGGGCCTCAGGGCGGTCGAGGTGGTGAGTACATCTCTGCCTGCCCGGGGGGGAGGGGAGAGGATGCTGTCAGCGCACTGGGTCAGATGGTGGGCCTCCAGGCAGCAGATGCGTTTCTGGCCCAAAGCTCCTGGCTGGGGTGGTAGAATAATGGGCACAGCTTCTAATGCAGAGTCAGCTCTCAGGGAAGAATGACTGGATTGTCTGGGGTTTAAATATAGTCTCTCAAAGAGGGACATTGAGACTAACCGGGTCACTGTCCATCATGTCTACTGGGCAGTGGAACGGAATGAACTGTAAATCAGATGCGTGCTTACGTTTGATTTCAGTAGATGGGAGAGAGGACCCACATCTTTTGGGAGCTCGGTAGGGGCGGGTAGCACAGTGTGACACTGGAAACTGCTATAACCAGGAGTTCCTTCCTTATGTCTCTTTACCTCCTCCTGGGCCCGAAGAGGAAGCAGGGGCTGCACTCTTGGCTGGAACCTAGGTCTCTGGTCGCCATCATTCCTGCTCCGATAGCTTCTGAGATGACACTACCTCTGGCGCTGGGCTAGGCTGGCTCAGTATGGGGATGTCCCCAATCCTTTGCCCCTCACACCTAAGAACTAGGGACCTTTCCTCTCTTCACTGTGTATGGGGGGATGGGGGAGAGGCGAGGGGATGTTTGGCTGGTAAGGAGAGAATGAGCTTAGAGAACGAAGTTAAATATGAGAAACCACCTTTCATTGCCACTGTGATGGGGGTGGGGCAGAGGATGAGTGCCAGGTTATGAAGTGCTTCCCGAAGTGTGGCCCCTGGACCAGCAGCATCAGCAAGGAGATTTGGAAATGCATCTGCACATGGATAACCTGAGGGTCTTGTTAAAATGCAGATTCAGATTCCACAGGTATGGGGTGGGGCCTGAGAGTCTCTCCTTCGTCAGATTGCCCAGGTGATGCTAATTCTGCTGTCAACTGCTGTCATTGTGATTGACAAGAAGGGTGGGCAGTGCGGCGACCCCAGAATTCCCAACTTTGATCTTAGCACTGTCTAACCAGCACTTCCCTCCCCATCCTCAGGAGCTGGAATATCAAAAACGCCAGCTACGGGAACCAAATGACAAGTTTGTCCCAGTCATGAGTGACTTCATCACAGTTTCCAGCTTCAGCTTCTCAGAGCTGGAAGACCAGCTGAATGAGGCCAGGGACAAGGTGAGGGTGCCCCACGCCTCCTCTCACCCCCAGCCGAACCCAGCCCCACTCCTCTCCAACTCAGCCTTAAGTAGACAGCTCTGTCACCCATTCCTACCAGATGGCCCAGAAGGGCCAAACCCAGAATCACAGAGCTTTGAGGAATAACTGTTTCCTTACTCCCACAAGAAAAGCAATAGCAACTCTGATGTAAAAGATCATAGTCCGTTCATCAGGTGTCAGGCACCACATTAAGTGTTTTAATTTGTCTCACTACCTTACTTTTTGGGTTTGTTGAAACGTTATTGGCTCTTTTGACAGAAATGTGCACTGGGATCCAGAGAGGTTAAGTAACTAGCCCAAGGTTGCCCAGCTGTGACACTCAGAGCTGGGTTAGAATCCTGACTCCGGATCTTGGCTTTGGTCTCAGTTGCTGTCTTCCTACTACTCTCACTAACGTCAGCATAAACCTCATCTGTGGGAGTCTTATTAAAAGGCGCATCCTCCTTAGGCCTCTGGAATGGGGCCTGTGGTTCAGCATTTCTAATAAGCTCCCAGGGCATACCCATGCCGGCCCATGGAGCATACTCTGAGTAGTGAGGTCTTTCTTAGAGGACTTTAGAGTGGTTTAGAGATGGTAGCTCTCATTAAAGAACAGTGAGTGCCCAGCACATAATTATGGCTGGCACTTTACATTTATTAACTCATTTAATACCCACAACAACATTATGAAGTAGGTTCTGTTATCCCTAGTTTACAGATGAGAAAACTGAGGTACAGAAGGGTTAAATAAGTAGTCCAGTAAAATATATAATCTCTGAAGTCCTTTTGAATTCTCACTAGGCAGTTCCTTCCCAAGGTCTATAGCTCCTCATCCCATGCACAGACCATAACAGACCCAGAAGTGGCCCTGGGCATCCTCATTGGCCAGCTTGGATCTCCATGTCCCCAAGGGGTGTGCCTCTACCATTCCCCTCAGCCTTGCCCCCACCCTGGTGATAATGGAGGTTCCCCCTTCTCCAGCCCTGACGTCGTGCTGAAGGCTCCCACTCTTGGACTGGGCTCTGCTCTGGCTGGCACCCAGCGAACCATGTGGTCTGGGCCCATGGTGCTTGGGAGCGACTCTCCAACACCCCTTCTTCCCCCAACAGTTCTCCAAGGCCCTGATGCACTTTGGGGAGCAGGACAGCAAGATGCAGCCAGATGAATTCTTTGGCATCTTTGACACCTTCCTGCAGGCCTTCTCAGAGGCCCGGCAGGACCTGGAAGCCATGAGGAGGAGGAAGGAAGAGGAGGAGCGACGGGCACGAATGGAAGCCATGGTGAGCGGAGGGCAGGGCCTGAAGAGAGAGAGGCAGGTCCCAGTGGTTGGGGCGTGTGCGAGGAGGGCAGGGCCTGAGAAACACTATAGAGGCTGATGATGCCAATGCTCAAGGGGGAGAGTGGTCTTCCTGGCCTGAGGGGAGGGAGCATGTGAGCTGGGCAGGAACGGGGCATCCGAGAGAAGGAGAGTGGGGCCAGTTCGCGAACACCCGCATCAAGGTGCACAGCGTCAAGTTAACCCCTGGCTTGGAGGACACTGGTTTGTGAGATTATGGGTGGCTGCTCTGGCCTCAGCCCATCTCTCTCTCCTCACCCCTGCAGCTGAAGGAGCAGAGGGAGCGGGAGCGGTGGCAGCGGCAGCGGAAGGTGCACGCAGGCAGCGCGCTGGAGGAGGGGGGCGAGTTCGATGACCTGGTGTCAGCTCTGCGCTCCGGGGAGGTTTTTGACAAGGACTTGTGCAAGCTCAAGCGCAGCCGCAAGCGGTCGGGGGGCCAGGCCCTGGAAGTCACCCGGGAGCGGGCAATAAACAGGCTAAATTATTGACCTGGGCACTGGCCACAGAAGGAGGCCAGGAGACAGGGATGGACCAGAGCGGCTGAGTGGAGGAGGCCGGGATACTTAAACCCTGTGGTGCTTGGTTTAGAGCCCTGGGCTGGGTCCTGGGGTGGGGGCTGTGTGAGGCAGGACCAGATGTCTCCCACACGTACCTGAAGGGGCTCCTCTCCTCTCGTCTCCTCTTCCCGTTACTCTCTGCTCCTGGGCCCGCAGGCGTCACTCTCTGAGGCTGATGTGGACATCCTCGGCGGGCTCGGCAGAGGGCCCTGCTCCTCATCCCCAGGACGGGTACCCACACATTGGCACCAAACTGTTCCATATCTAGACTGGATAGGTCCATGGATCTCGCCCAGACACCACGTACAGTAGGGAGTGTCTGTGGGGTGGGCGCCCTGAGATCCAGGGGGAGAGAACCCAGGGTCCCATCCCTCAAGAGGTAGCTCAGTGGAACATTGATCTGGGAGCCAGCTTTCCTCTTGATGGCAAAGAAAGAGGCATTATGTATTCTAGCTACATAGGTTCTAGGAAAAAAGATGCTGGGAGGATGATGCAGGGACCAAGTCATCAGGACAGAGTAGCAGTGCCTGTTTCCTCCATCACAACTCATTTAAGCCTCTCTCGCATATCTTAATTCTCTGCCTTCCTCTCCTACTGCCACCTCCATCCTATCTACTAATCTAGAATCCCAGAAAACCCACTTTGGGGTTCCCACAGCTATGGCTCACTATCAGATACTGGATGTACCTGGTAAAGGAAGAGTCTCAACAAAGACCCTGCTCATTACCATACCTTGTGCCTTGGGCACAGGGACCCTGGAACAAAACTCTTCCCCCATCTTCCCTGGACCATGGTCTTGAGGCAGGATGGTGACCTCACACATTGGCTAGGAGGTCCTGGCAGCCCCTCACCAGAGGGCAGTGCTTGAATGCCTAGCCCCACCCCAGAGATTTCTAGTCTACCACGTCACATTACTTGGTCCCCAAACTCTGACATCCGCCTCAGGGCAGAAGCCACAGTGACCTCCACTCTCTCCAGCATGTAGGAGACCTCAAACCATGTGTGTCTAACTGGCTGAGGCTGGCCCTGGGGTGTCAGTTCCTGAGAGGGTCCCAAGGGCCGGCGCTGCCCTCTGCACTTACATGCCATCTCAGAGGATGTCTCCTCCTGAGGCATTCCGACCTGGGCCAGAGCAGGCTGGGGAAGCTAGGGAGATGAGGGATGGGGGGCCGGGTGGGGAAGGCTGACTTCCCTGGCAAGTACACTGCCTGAAAGAGACTGGGGGGCGGTGGCTGGGGGTAGTCCCGCCGCCGTCATTGGTACCTTTGGTTCTTCATCCTGACTTCCAAGGGGCCCATTCTGGTCCTCCTGTTCACTCTCACCTTCCGTTCAGTCCATCTTGAGTGGGTAGGTTGATGACTGTATCTAAACAAAATGTTCTGTCTTCTAAAAGAAGGGAGGTGAGGTCAACTCCATCAAAGCTCTTATTTTCAGCATTTTCTCCCCCTAGAGTTGACCTTTCATCCTCTGCGTCTACCTGCCTGAACCCTCATCCAAAGGCTCCTTGCCCTTCCATCCTTCTGCCCCTCCCTTGATGTTCCTCACCTTCCAACCTGCTCCTCTGGCTCAGGGTTATTGCCAGTGGACAGACTGGTGGGCTGGGCCCACTCTTCAGCTGCCTGTCTTTTCTATACATCAGATTCCTGGGGGTGGGGCTATAGTAGCTTTCGGGGAAGAAACAAAGTTGGTGAGCCCAGCATGTGTATTGGTTCGAGGGGGAGGGATCTGAGCAAAAGCAAGTCTGACCAGGACATGTGCGAAGAGGCTATCCTGGAGCCCAGGTGAGGGCAAGATGAAGCTTCCAGGAAAAATATGTAGCAGAGAACTGTTATACCCATCCCTACACCTGAGTCCTTGATGCAAGAGGCTGGTATTGGGATGATGGGAAGGTTGTGGGTGGGGTCTCTGAACATCCTCTTCCCCAGCTGGCTGGGTTCAACCTAATCCACAGGGGCAGGGAACAGGGGAGGGCACCCCTTCTATCCAACAGGCGTGTCCGAATCCTTGCATTCCCACCCACCATGGAAGACTGGGTATGCACCACGAAAGACAGGAATATGGAAGCTGTTCAAGACACATTGGATCCGCAGAAAAGCAGTTTGGCGTAACTGTTTACAGAGGACACATACATTCTTCCAGGGCTCTGGCTTCTCACCCCCAAAGATTTTTCTTCTCTATTTATTATTTTCAAGATCTGGCCAGTGGCTCTGGCACCAGACACCACTGTGGCCAGGTCTCCAAGAGTGCCTTGGACCATGGACCATCATGGCTGACTCGGCAAGAAGGGGCCAGTGCCCCGTGGAGACAGCCGAGTTAGTCCTTGATACACAACATGTTTACGCCTATGTTTGTTTCTTGGCCTTTCCCCAATGCCCCTCCCACTCCTCCTGCCACCTTTGAGTGAATTTCTCCTGCTGTCTAATTGTGTCCAATGTAAAATCCAGTTAACCTAATGCAACTTGTCCCCCTCTCAGCAAGAGCACTCACTCGTCCTCCCGTGATGGAAGTCATGTGTGTGTAGAGCAGTGGGAGAAGAAAATTCTCCAGGTGGCTGGGGAAGGGGCTAGTCCAGGCTCTCCCCACCCCATCCTATTCCCACCAGCGGGAGCCGTGACCTTCTCCCCACCTGTACCAGGGACGCCTTCATGCCAAGGCTGCTCTCACCAGCTGTCTCAGACGACAAATGAGGCTAATGTACAAAATCGGCAATGTCCTTTGTACCTGCACCTTTTTTATAAGAATATATTGTAATACTAAAAAATATTAAATCCATACCATCCCCCTAGTCTGTCTTGAAACTTGTGCTTTCTTCCTCTGAGGGGGCTTGAGGTGTGCTGGGGACCAGGTACAGCTGGTGGTGTGTTGAAGCCTGCTCCTGCCAGCTGAGAGCACAATTGTGACATTTTCTGGAATTTTGCAAACAAGTTCATGTGGTACCATAGCTTGAAATCAGCTTCCTGGGAATCTGGCCTTTTCTTTTCCTGAGAGCTGATTGTTAAACATTCCCCAGCACACGTGGGTGTAGGGCAGAGGGTGTCCCTGAGGATAGACTCAAGGGCCATGTTAAAGAGCCCAGCAAAAAAAATCCAGTGCATGGGGTGGGGGGCGGCGTGTAAAACACAGGGACCTCTAATTGCCTCTTTGGTCTCTAATGACCAGTGTTGAGCTTCAGACACCCGTACCTGACCATTTTACTGTAGATGGTGCATTTCCACGCCTCCCACTCCGCTCCCACCTTGTGCCACAGGGAAGGCGGGGATATATGGAAGATATGCGCCTCCAGCCTTTCCAGGCGCTCTCCTGCTCCTCTTCCCCAGGGAGTGGGCTTTGGGATGAGTTTAGGAGTGGCCGTGACATCCTAGCAGCTGGGGGCCCTGTACACAGATACAGTGCTCCTTCTTGCATCTCCAAAGTCGGCATTGAGGCTTTATTTTGTGCGCTGTAAGGGTGAAGGCAGTCTTCAACTCTCTTTTTTCCCTGATATGTTCCAGAGTAAAAGGTGGGTAGTAGGTGGAACAGCAGTGCACAGGGCCAGGAGTGGCATGAGTGGCTGGTCACAGGTCCTCGGGGCTGCAGCCCACATGTGTGTCCTGTTAGAGGAGGGGGCGGAGGCGATGGAGCAGGCAGGACATGCAGTAGTTAAATGGAAAGACTGCAAGTTTGAAGGGACCCAGAGTCTATTTCTGAGGGTGGAGGGCAGAGAGGCAGGGCTGTGGCTCCATAGACTTGACAGGCAAAGCTGCCAAAGAGAAGTCATTGTACACTCTTAGTGCAAGCTGTGCTTTCCCCCCTCAAAGTGGGTTCCTCCGCTTTGTGAGCCCTTATCCTCTCCCGGGGGAAGCACCAGAAGAGAAAACCCAAAATGAGTAGTGGAAGTTATGGGTGGGACTCTCTGAAGCTGGTTGTCTGAAATAGTTCAGTTAACACAACTGATTTTTCTGTTACCTAGCATTGCTCATTGTGACCCCTCCCATGATCAGAGAGGCTGAAGGGCCTGTTGGTTTCCTCTGAATAATGGAAGCCTCGCAGGCCATCCAGCAGTAAGGGAGCGGGCTGACCTGGGGTTCCTACTGGTGAAGGTAAACGGCGATGGAGTTAAAGGAACTTGACACCTTTCCCTCTGCCCAAATTGCATCCTATCTCTTGACGTGTCTGGGCCACGGGTAAGAGGAGGCAGGAGTTCTAAGTCCGATGGAAGTCCCCCCGCTGACCCCCAGTCTTGCGAATGAGCTTGATCTCCCCCAACACAATGTCCCTGCTGACAGCTTTGCACATGTCGTAGAGAGTGAGGGCAGCCACAGCCGCTGAGGTCAGGGCCTCCATCTCCACCCCAGTGGGGCCCCGGGCCTGGCAGGATGCCTGGATCACCACGGCATGGCATGTGCTGTCCAGCTCCAGCCGCACCTGAACATGGCTCAGGGCCACATGGTGGCACAGAGGAATCAGCTGGCTGGTCAGTTTGGCCGCCTGGATTCCAGCCAGCTGGGCCACCACCAGGGCATCTCCCTTCTTTAGCTTGTTCTCTTGGATGAGTTTGAAGGCCACAGGCCCCAGGAGGACCATGGCGGAGGCCACAGCCACCCTCTCTGTGTCTGGCTTGCTACCCACATCGACCATAGCTGCTCGTCCTTCCATGTCCACGTGGGTTAGTTGGTCCGACGTTGGCAGGGTTCCTGAGTGGGTGGCAGAAGCCCGGGACATGGGGCTAAGGCACTTTGGGTCAGTGTCTGAGTCTGGGTGGGAACTGTAGTGTCTCTGAGGGGAGCCAGACCCCAGCTGCTGCTGGGTGAGGGGAGGGGTCTGGGGGACCCAACATCGTTTCCACAAAGTTGACGACACCTGGCTGGAGACGCCCACTCTGTGTCTCAGACCCTGAATGCCGAGTGGGTCCCAAGAGGAAGTGCTTGGAAGGGCTGGTGGGGAATCTTGGAGCATCAAAAATAATTCTAGAAGGCAAGAAGGAAAGAGAAGAAAGACTTAGTCCAAAAGATCTTTCTTTTCCCCACCTCTTCTCCCAAACATTTCCCTACCCCACTTGAATCTCCCCTACACTGGGGAAAGAGGAATGAAGGACACAAAGCAGAGTGAGAAGAGAGAAAACAGAAGATGCGCAGAGGGAGGGTCCCCAGAACACACGTGTACAGCCCTTACCAGGTGCTACACCAGACAAACAGCCCCACCAGTTTCTGACTGTGCAGTAGCAGTGGTGCGGGGGGTACCCTGGGCTCCCCTCCTCACAAAAACTTGGTTGCCAAAATTCTTTTAAGAAACACCTAGCCTTGGCTGGTGTGGCTCATTTGGCCGTCATCCCGTGAAGTGAAGGGTCACCAGTTAGATTCCTCGTCAGAGCACATGCCTGGGTTTCAGGTTCAGCCCCTCATCGGGGCGCATACAGGAGGCAACCAATCAATGTTTCTCTCTCACACTGATGTTCCTCTCCCCCTCTTTCTCCCTCCCTTCCCCTCTCTCTATAAGTGAGTAAGTAAGTAAGTAAGTAAATAAAATCTTAAAACAAAAAGAGAAACATCTAAGATCTCAAGATTGAAGCCTGGATCAGATGACCTCCCCAAGTCTCTCCATTTTCTTAAAAGAAAACTGCAGTGCGATCTCAGCCCGACATCATTTCCACAAAGTCAACACCTGGTTAGAGACGCCCACTCTGTGTCTCAGACCCTGAATGCCGAGTGGGTCCACCCGAGTGGGAATTACCAATTACAGGTAATTGTACTCTCATCTTCACATTCTCTACGAAGAGTTAATAGTAATCACGTTGTTTACAGACTAGCTACTAATGAAAATATTTCATCTATTTAAACAATGTCTTTCAAGCCTCTTCAAGAACATCAGAAGCGTATACGAAACGACAGGCTGATTCCAACAGTCCCACGGGCCTCAGGAACCTCACAGGCTCTTGTCATTCAAAAGGGTGGTCCATGGACCCGCAGCACCAGCGCCACCTGAGAACTGTTAAGAGATGCAGAATCCCACCCTAGACCTCCCAAATCCACATGGGATATAACAAAACCCCCAATGATTCAGATGCACATGGAAGCCTGAGAGGCCCTCTTGGTTTCTAGAAACCAGACTAGTTTAGTTACTCTGTATCCTGCAGAGTAATCATATACCTTATGAAGCCAAACAGCTCTCCTAACTTCCAGCTTTCTGTCATGCTCTGGAGCCCCTACCCTGTCAATGTCAGAGGCACAGGCTGTCCTCTAAGGGGGCCATCAAGGTGTGTCAGCGTGGCTGAAGGCCCAATGAGAGGACACGATGCTGGAGGTGGGGGACAAGAGAAGATCAAGCCCGCTCCCCAGTGGAGCTCTTTGGTGAGCTGCCTTCCTTCTCAGCCTTCCCAGTGAAGGGTGGTCCCTGGGCTGTCTGCCCCACCGCAGCCTACTACCTTCTGTGCTGTGGACTCACTGTGATCCAAACCTGCAGAAAAGTATCCCTTCCCCTAGTTTTTCTCACTTCTTTCTCTTGCCTAGTGGTACAATTCAGGGGCCTAAGTCTGGCTATGGCCAAGGGGGCGAGGCAGCCCTGCTCTAGTCTGGACCTTGTGCCAGAGGGTAACAGCACCCCTGAAGCTCCTCATGGCCCAGCCCATTCCCCAGGCGGGAGACCAGAGCCCTGTGACAAAGGTGTTTTTGTTTGAAGCATCCTCTGCAATGAGAGATGTCCTAATCACCTAGGTCCCCGGGAGTTAAGGACTAGGAAGTTAAGGCCCTGGCTGTGTCCTCCCTGACAAGATGAGTAGCATTCTAGCCTGCTGCCTCAAGCTCGGCCCCACACAGAAGCCAGCAACACATCGCCCATAGACCAGTGGGTGCTAATGGTCTAGATGCACCCATGAGCAGGCCCGTACTACACAGGGGAACTGGACCCAAGCTGGGACATTCTGGAGCTGAAGACAGGGTCTCTGTCTTAACCAGCAGCTCTGTATTCAGCGAACAACCTAGTGATCATTAAATCTAAAGGACCCCACCCTGATTTCCGGCGAGGCAGAATGACTATTTTTGTGGTGTGTTGAGTGAGGGAGAGCCATGCACAGGGAAGAACAGAAGCAATTAAGGCTTGAAGGGGTATGAAAGGATGGAGGAGGAACAGAAGAAATATAAGACTGAGAACATCGGGATGAAATGCAGGACCTAGGGGTGCCTTATGGCAGGGGCCCCACCCCCCGGGAATCCCCAATGACAAGGGTGAGTGGTTACGTACTGCTGGGTCACCCACCGATGAGGACCATGGGCCGGTTCTTCATCTGGGAGATACTGAACATGCCTGGGGTAAGGGAAAGACAGGGAGTAGAGAGGAGGGAAGGAAGGGGAGAGAAAGGGTGGGGGGAGGAGAGTTCAGTGATAACAAATATGGGCATAGTGGAGAGACAACCTGTGTACATGCCCTCACCTATAAGCAGCTGACAAAGCCCCCGCTGTGTACTGCAGGGCCACCCATGACCGAGCCCAGAAGCCTGTGGATGCCAGGACCCACCCTCCTGACAGAAGGCAATGTGTGGGAAGAGAGGGGGGCAGTAACAACCCTTTTCCTCCCACCTAATAAAATAGCCCAGAAGAATTCAGGGCCCCCTTTCCTGTGCAGTCTTTGCTGCGTCGACTTCCCGAAGAGGAGAACCATCAACACACCCCAAATCTAGGGGTCCAACAGGGGTGACCGGGAGCGAGGACAACACTGAGTCCCCCTGGCTCCCTGCCAGGCTGTCCTTTGTCCTCTCACCCCAAACTATGGCCTCCCTCCTGCCGACAGTGACCCACTTACCACATGGCCTGGCCTTTCCCACTCCTCCGCTTACCTGCATGCTGCCGCTTCTTCCTGCCCACGGCGGCCCCGATGATTCTCAGCAGCTCCTCCTCGGAGGCCCCAGCCCGCAGGTGATCCCGTAGGGATACCTCTGAGTTCCCAAAGAGGCAGACCTGCGGGGTCATCATGAGGGTGAGGACAACATGCCTTCACCCACAAGCCTTGGCCCCGACCCTAAAGATCCCCACAGTCTGAGTGCCAGCGCCCAGGCCTCCCGTGGCCAGGGCACAGTCAGGCAGCGCTTTCTGCAATGAGGGGCAGAGGTGCTGGACAGAGGAGTAGAGATGCTGGAAGGGCGGGAAGCAAAATCAGACATCCAAGGCCTTTCTCTGACTTATGATCATGTCACCTTCAGCTTCTGGAGTGTGCTTTAAAAAATTAAAGAGTTGCCAACAGGGAGAGCATATCAAAATCCAGATCCATACTTTCTCCTAAGACATCCCAAGAAATGGCCACTTCATGGCCATGGGAGGGCCACAATTAGTTGGAGCTGAGTCCTGGCAGTCCCCTCCAGACATGGCGTGCACATTCCATTTCCCCCCAGTCCCCTCCTGGGGCCTTGCCTCATGGGCATTACCCACCTGCCCCTGTCCTACTCCAGTTTGTGACCCCCGACTGGGGGCGAAACAGCAGGGGGCTGGTAGAGATGGCCTCCAGGGCCCATTCAAACATGACTCAGTGCGCCCCAGCTCTGAGAGAGGCTGGGTGCTCCGGGGGGCTCAAGGATAAGTGAGGCAGTTCCAGAAAAGAAGATACCTGCCATCCTCCCACAAAACCTTATGAAGCACCTACTAAGTGCCAGCTCTATATGAGGCACTATGGACTCAGAGACAGAAGAATGTTTGAGGAGCCCGAGGGCAGAGACCACCAGAGACGACAGAAATGGAATCAAAGCAGAAGGCACAACTCTTTCACTGTGCTGGTTAGTCCTGTTCCTCACTCCCCCACCAGGCCCCAGGTTCTGCTCTCTGGCCCTGCTACGAACTCTACTTTCCAGGCTCCCCTCCAGCTGGCTTCCACCTGGGTTTGGCTGATGAGAAATAAGAGGGTGCAAGGAAAGAGAGGCTGGGCGTTTGCTCCCGCTTTCTCCCTACTCTGACTTGATGGAGTGGCTGCTTCCTCCATAACTACCACACCGGCCAGGGGGCCACTGCACCAGCCTCCAGCTTTCACTGGACCCCCGTGACACCGCCTCTTCCCCTTCTGCTTCCCCTCCAGGGGTGGAATGGCTGCTGCTCATGGAGTGTCTTAGCATCCCCCACAGGCCCCTTACCCTGTACTACCAGTAGCTTCTTCCCTCCACTTCCTTCAGAATCCCACCTTCCATTTCCTGCGGGGCCCAGGCTGATACACCACCTACCAGTCAGGTCAGTTTTGTATTTCCAGCCCAGAAAAATGCTTTTTAAGCTTTATGACAACAGCTGGATGATTTCTTTTGGATCTGAACCCAACCCACCCAACCCACCTCCACCACCACTCCCACCTCAATCCTAACCTGGTCCCAGAGCTGACCAACTGCCTTTCTTTCTTCCCTCCAGCTGCATGAGACCACGTTCCCTCTCTCTCCCTTCCCATCTTCATCGTACACTCTTACATATTTGGGACATTGCTAAACGGCCATCTACCTAGTCTTCCTATTTCCAAATTCAACCTGTGGACTCTTCTTCCTAAAACAAGAAGGGGAGTCCTGTCTCCCCCATGCTGAGAAACTGCACAGCGCCCCACTGTCAGCGGAACACTATGCACCTTCTACCTGAGCATTCAAGTGGCCCCACGGTGTTTCTCCCCATATCTGACTTCAATCTGCCCTAGCCATGCCAGGATGAACCCCAGATATGCCTCTGCCCCTGCTCTCACTTCTACCCCAGCCATCCTTCAAGGCTCACCAGGGGTCATCCCCCGTACACCTGCTGCGCCGCTCGTCTCACACAGTGCCCTGCACTTGCGCGCATCCTCAGCTTTGTCTGGGCTCACCAAGGAGGCTGCGTGCCCCCAAACGGCAGGCGCAGGACGATGCCTCCCTGTGATGCACCCCAAGGACAGAACGACAGCACAAGCTCTTAGACATGAGTAATGCAGGCTGGCTTCAGAACTGAGCCCCTGGCCTGGTGGAAGGGGCCAGCCTGGGTGGGGAAGGGCAAAGTGCACAGGGACGTTTCACCCCACCCCGCAAGTGGTAGCACAGAGTCCTGGAAAGTGGCAGCCAATCAACTGCAAGTTTCTTCAGGGACCCAAGAAGAAATGAAGGAATCAGGGTGATGGTTCCATGGAGGCCATGAGTTCGCCTTCCCCTGCTGCTCCCACGACCTCTCCAAATCTGACCCTATTTCACCAAGCATCCCATGTGCCCTGCTGGTCTCCCCTCCAATCAGAGGGTGCTGGTAGAAAGGGATATTCTGAACACAGAGGTGGGGAAGTGGACACTCACCTTGAGGTTCCCATCAGCTGTGATTCGCAGCCGGTTGCAGGTGCCACAGAAATGCTCAGACATGGATGTGATGAAGCTGACCTGGCCTTGGAAGCCAGGGATTTTAAAGGCCTGGGCAAGGAGAGAAAGAAGGGCCGTGGAGCGGCCATGGGTGCGGATGGGCCACCGAGCACCAGCTCTCACTCCCTGACAGCAGAGCCCTCGCGCCACAGCCCTCTGCAGCGCAGCCCTTTGGAAGGGAGCACCCAAGGCCCTCAGACAACAGAAGACTGTGGTGCACGGATGGGGTGAGTTCTCTGCCTGCGCTTGGCCTGCCCAAGAGCACACCTGCTGAGTACATGGGACCTGCAGGCAGCACGGCCAGAGCAGGCCCCGTGGACGAGCAGATGGAGCACCGCCTCTACCACTCACTGGAGTGCCCTAGCACAGGTCACTCAAGCCCGGTCCGACGCCCGGCCTGCTTCCGTACGCTGGAGGAGGGAGGCTGCTGTGACAGCACTGGCACGCGTCCTGCTAAGCGGTGCTGTCCTGCATCGCTGCCCTCGACCTCGGTATGGCCCCTGCCAGCTCTCCCGTCCTAGGGTGGAGGCACGACCTCCCTCCCTGCCCAGCCCCCAGGCTGCCCACCAACCTTGGCTGTGCTGGATTCCTCCTCGGGCAGCTTCTCCAGCTCCGGCCACTGCTGCCGGAGGGTGTCCAGCATCTCTTTGTAGCTGACCATCTTCTTGAAGTTCCACTTGTTGCCTGTGTTGGAGTTGGAGGACCCCAAGTCACAGTGCTGCAGCGGCCCAGGGGTTTCGGGCCCGTCCCCCCACAACCCAAGGATCACTTCTCCCGGAGTGGGGGGCAGGTGGCCCTGCCTGAAAGCTCAACACGGAGAAGCCTCGGATGCCTCATCACAGCCCTAGCCCTAGCGCCTGCCCAGGCCCCTCCCCACCATCCGTGGAGGAATTGCTACACACACCGCACAGTCTGAGGTCAGCAGCACCCAGTGTGAGCCAGAATGTGCTGCCCCACTCCACCCTTTCCAGGGCCCCCATGTTCTGCCGACAGGCCTAGCCTCCTCTTCCCTCCCCGACCCCACATCACTGACCATCAAAGGGCATGTACTCTATGAAGCGCACGTCCAGGGGGAGGCCCTCAGTCAAGGCCACAAAGTCCAGGAGCTCGTCTTCATTCAGGCCTCGCATCACCACACAGTTCACCTGCCCAAGAGACAAGGGGACCATGAAGGCTGGCCGCCAGGCTTTTTTTTTTTCTGCAGGGTAGCCTTTGGGGATCTGGAACCTACTTCAGCTCTCCACTAGAGGTCCCAGTCCTTGCCTTACCCTACAGTGCTGCTTGGGTGGGGGGATTCCATGGGGCCCCATTTCTGTCCTCTCTTGTGGGGTGAGGGGTAGGACTGGATAAGGAAATGTGGCGGGGGACATGGAGCTGACATGGGGCCAGGAGCTGACAGTGAAAGGCCAAGCCAGGGGGGAGGGGACGGGAAGTCAGGGGCTAGCAGCCGTGGCACATCCTCACCTTCACAGGGCTGTAGCCCAGCTCAATGGCCTTGTGGATGCCCTCCATGACCTTGTGGAAACCTGCAGGGGGAAAAAGTGAAACCGTCCAGAACTTCCTCCCTCTCCCCGGCCCCCTCCTACCCACCGGGAAAGGAAGCGCCAGAGCCATGAGTCTCAGAAACCACTGAGTCCCGGGGCCGGCAGACGTTTTCTGTAAAGGGCCAGATCGTAAATATTTTAGGTGTTGCAGGCCAAGAGGCAAAATTGAGGATATTATATAGGTTTATGTCATAAAGACTTTATTGAAAAAACTCAGAATAATAATTGAGTATATTTTTGTAACACAGGTCTACATATGGAAGGGAAGAAATGAATTATTTTTACAGGGAGAGTGTTTTGCTTGATTGGGGTTCATGGTTTAGTTTATGTCCCCTATCATTAAACATTGCAAATGTGACTTGCAAAATGCATTCTTGATTCACAGGCTGTTAAAAAGCAGGCAGGGGCTGGATGTGGCCCCTGGATGGTGTCTGCAACCCTGATCTCATGAGCCCCCTTGGTCTGCAGGAGGAGAGCGAGGCCCAGAGAGCAGCAGTGTCCTGCTGGCGCCCTCACACCGCCTCTGTCAGGACACAGATTTCCTCACTCTCTAATCAACACTTTCTCCTCAACAGCCCGTCTGTTCATACAACCTGCAAATTTCACCAAGCACCCACTGTGCAGAGGAGTTGTGCCAGGGCTGGTGAGCGGTTCCTATGTGTGTGGTTCTCACCTATCTTTGTGCTTAACCCCAAGCTGGCTTGTCCTCACCTTGGCTCATCTCAGCTCACTCCTGCATTCATGCATTTGAGCATCTACTGATGCCGGCCCACCCTGCCCCCAGCCTGCAGGCTCTGGTGATCACATGTGTTTCCCAGCCAGGATGTCACACTGTCGCAGAGTGGCCCGGGGATGGCCTCCCAGTGTCCTTGCAGCATTTCTGGATGGCCCAGTGAAGAAGGGCCAAGGGAGGAATATGTAGCTTTCATACAAAATGTGGTTAGGATAACCTAGAACTTCTTTCCTCTATAAAGCACTCTCCTCTCCAAAGGAGGCAGTGGGCAGAGGAGTCTGAATGGGACGGAGGACGCGACGTTAGGGCACGCTGTCTCCAATGCTCATCCCAGGAAAGGAGACATGGAGATGGGATGGAGGGAGGTGGCAGACGTGGATGTGTGAGGTGGTGGGGAGGGTAAAGCCCACAATCACACCTTCTACTTTCCTGAGACCTTGCTGGTTCTTCGCTGACATTCCCCCTCAGAGTAAGCCCGCTGGATCCGAATCCCGCCACCCAGTTCCTCAGGGACCAGTGTACGTGCCCCCTCTTTGAAACCCTCTAGGTCTCCCCCAGCTGGGAGTTCTCTCTCCCTCTCTGTGGTACATTAAAGTACCACACAGAGGGAGACAAACAGAGGTGATCTAGTGGCATCACACCTTTTGTCCCTTAATAGCCTGTCCTGCAGGGCAATGTCCTGCGTGCCTTTGTCCCCACCCCCACTCCCCAGTGCCTAGCGCAGCCCTTTGAAGAGGGCAAGGACTCACAGGTACTTCTTCAGCACAAGGAGAGGTGTGAACAGGGAGTCACACTGTGAGGCAAGAACCTCTGCCCCAACATGAGGCCCAAGACCCAAGAGATGTGAGGGGGCTCTGGCCGGTCTACCTCCCCAGCCCCACCCTCCTGAGGAAGCCCAGAGAGGAGGCTGTGGGAGTGCCTGTGCAGGGGGTGAAGGGAGAGGCTTATGTCCAGGACGGGAACAGAGAGCATCACTGAGGGCTGCTCGGGGCCCCCACCTGGTAGTGCGGTCACCCCAGGACAGCTGCTTCTACCCTGGGTGGCCCCATGTTTCTTTAGAGCTCATTATAGGGAAACCAACTCATCCCAGTGTTCCAGGGACTATCTTGTTTTAAAACTGAAAGTCTTGAGTTCTTGAAATCCTCTTAGTTGTGGACAAACTGGGGTGATGGGGGGGTTATGGTGGGGGACGGTTGGCCACCATAGCTCTTAGCATCTGATCCCAAAAAGTCCCCAGGGATGTGTCTATAAATACGAGGGACATTTGGTGAAGGTGAAGGGTGAAGCCTAGGCTTTTCTGTAGCCCAGACACCAAAAGCAAGAGACCGGACCTCTTGCCATAGCCCTAGCCACAGCTCCCAGTTACGGGGGCCTTGGAGGGACACCCTCCACCGTGAGCTGCATCTGATCACCTTTCCTGCGGACGATGAACTCAAACTTGGCTGGCACCAGCGTGTCCAGGCTGATGTTGATGGCACTGAGACCAGCTTTCTGAAGCTGAGGCAGCAGCCGGGCTAGGTTGATGCCGTTGGTGGTGACACCGATGGTCCTCAGCCCCTCCAGCTGATGGAGCTGGGCTGCAGAAAGAACAGGACGAAGTATCAACCTACTTGTTCTTGGTGAGGCCAGGAGAAGGGCTTAGCCCAAATAAGACGGACGGAAAAGCAGCTTTCTGTGGATCTCAACTA
This sequence comes from Pteronotus mesoamericanus, assembly GCF_021234165.1. Taxonomy (NCBI): domain Eukaryota; kingdom Metazoa; phylum Chordata; class Mammalia; order Chiroptera; family Mormoopidae; genus Pteronotus; species Pteronotus mesoamericanus. Next base: position 9,843,834 of record NW_026555085.1, read on the forward strand.
ACCAGGCTAGTTTAGTAAGAAACAAGAATAAAAACAATGATACAAATAACCAAAAGATTAAATACTGAGTGTTCACTCTGCTAGAGGCTCTGATTAGGGCTTTCTGTGTATGAACTCATTGAGCACCATAATAACAATGATCCCGATGAAACAGATAAGAGAGGCTCAGAGAGATTAAGAAAATTGCTTCAAGTCACACAGCTGGTAAGAGGAAGCTTTGAGAGTCAAAATCATGTATACTTGACCCCAGAACTATGCTTTAATAATAAACTCACAGGTTCTGATACTCTGGTTTGGATTATGCACTAAACTGACTCCACCATTCCACCAGAAATCTCCAGAAATGACAGAAGGATTAAAAAAAACAACCCGGCCCGACTTGTATAGCTCAGTAGGTTGGGCATTGTCCCAGAGACTGAAAGGTCATTGGTCCGATTCTAGTCAGGGCACAAGCCTAGGTTGTGGGCCTGGTCCCCACTTGGGGGTGAGCAAGAGGTAACTGATTGATGTTTCTCTCACACATTAGATGCTTCTCTCCCTCTTTTTCCCCCTCCTTTCTCCTCTTTCTAAACACAAAATAAAATAGTTAATTATTTTTAAAAAAACAACTCATAATGGCATTGGAAGACAAGAATGTCTTCAGTGGCCCAGAAAGGTGGAGAAATATTGAAAGATAGAAGACGGGGGGAGACAAGATAGAACGAAGAGACCACAGGCAAAGCACACACAGAAGAAGGTTCTATAGAAAGTTGGGCGGGTGACTGGCATGCACCATGCCTAGCAGTCAGAGAGACAGGGAGTAGAATGGTCCTTGGTTATGTCAAGGAGGTTGGCTTTCTGTGGAATTATAGCTGGATGAGTTGGGCAAGATGGCCTTCTTCTCATTCCTAGGAGCAGGGAGAAGGTAGCAGCTTTTATCCCAAAGACTAGAGCACTTAAGCTAGCCAAAGGGGGTGGGGGAAGCCTTGAATAAGCTGCTGATACTCCAGAGACATGGGAGCGCTGAAGCCCAGAAGCCTAGCAAGACCTCATGCTCCTGTCCACAACCTCAGCGGCAAACAGCATAAGCAGAAACAGCAGTGACAGCCAGGCCAGTATAGCAAGGAATCAACAAACATTTAAAGACAATGCTGAGAAAGAAAGATAAATTCCACAAATAGAAAAACCAAAGAGGAAGTGAGAGAGATAAAAGAAGGAGATTTTTTTAAAATTCAGAGCTACATGGACATAGATGCAAAAATCCGCAACAAATAGCAAACCAAACTCAGTAATACATTAAAAGGGTTATACACCAAGATCAAGTGGGATTTATTCCAGGGATACAAGGATAATTTAACATTCACAAATCAATCAATGGTGACATACCACCATTAATAAAATGAAGGACAAAAAACACAGTTATCTCAAAAGATGCAGGAAAAATACTCAACAAAATTCATCATCCATTCATGATAAAAATTCTCAACAAAGGGGTATAAAAGGAATGTTGCTCAACATAATAAAGGTATTTATGATATGCCAACAGTTAATATCATACCCAATGGTGAAAGGCTCAAAGCTTTTCCTCTAAGATTGGGAAAAAGATAAGAATGCCCACTTTCACCACTTTTATTCAACACAGCATTAGCAGTCTTAGCCAGAACAGTTAGGTAAGAAAAATAAATAAAAGTCATCTAAATCAGAAAGGAAAAAGTAAAACTGTCACTATTTGCAGACGGCATAATATAAAATATAGAAAACCCTAAAGAGTCCACCTAAAAATTGTTAAAACAAATTAAGTGAAGTTGCAGGATATAAAGCTAATATACAAAAATCTGTTGCATATATACTAATAATGAACTATCAAAAAAAGTCCCATTTACAATTGCATTGAAAATAATAAAATACCTAGGAATCAATTTAGCCAAGCAGGTGAGAGACCTGTGCACTGAAAACTCTAAGATACTGATAAAAGAAACTGAAGATACAAGTCAGTAGATATTCTGTGCTCATGTATTGAAAGAATTAATATTTTGAAAATGTTCATACTACTTAAAGCAATCTACAGACTCAATACAATCCCTATCAAAATCCCAATGGTATTTTTCACAGAAATGGAACAAAAAATTCTAAAATTCGTGTGGAACCACAGAAGACCCTACATAGCCAAAGCAATCTTGAAAAAGAAGAGCAAAGTTAGAGGCATCATGTTTGCTGATTTCAACTTAGGTTACAAAGCTGCAGTAATCAAAACGGTATGGTACTGAGATAAAAACAGACACCCAGATCATTAGAACAAACACAAGAGCCCAGAAATAAACTCACATATGTATGTTCAATTATTTTAAGGCAAGGGAGCCAAGAATATATAATGGGAAAAGGAAAGTCTCTTCAATAAGTGGTGTTGGGAAAACTGCATAGCTATATGCAAAATAATAAAACTAGAACACTATATTACAGCATACAAAATATTAACTCAAAATGGAACAAAGACTTCATATGAAATAAAACTCCTAGGAGAAAAATCTAGATGATAAAGTTCTTAATGTTGATCTTGGTGATGATTTTTTGGATCTGACTTCAAAAGCAAAGGCAACAAAAGAAAAAAGAAAAAAGCTGGACTACATCAGATGTGTTCATTACAGCATTATTTAAAATAAGCCAAGCCATGGAAGCCACCTAATTGTCCATCCATAAATGAATGGATAAAGAAAATGTTACACATACACAAACACAATGGAATATTCAGCCATATAAACCTAGTCATTTGTGAAATGGATGGACCTTAAAGGCATTATACTGAGTGAAATAAATCAGACAAAGACAAATATGGTATGATCTTATCTATATGTAGAATAAGAAAAAAACCCAAAATCACAGATACAAAAAACAGATTTGTGATTGCCAGAGGTGGGTGGCAGGGGGTAAATGAAATGGGTAAAAGGCAATTAAAAGGTATAAATGCCTAGCTATAAAATCAATTTCTGGGGATGTAATGTATAGCATGGTGACTATCGTTAATAATACTCTATTATATATTGGAAAGGTGCTAAGAGAGTAGATTTTAAAAGATCTTATCACAAGAAAAAGTATGTGTAACTAAGTGTGGTTACATGCGATACACATTAACTACATTTATTGTCATGATCACTTTGTAACATATACAAATATTGATTCATTATACTGTACATCTGCAACTAATACAATGTTTCTGCCAATTATATCTCAATACAAAAAAATGCCCTCCAGAGTTTAAATATTACATTCTGAAATGAGAAAAATAACTAAATAGAACTCTCAAAAATAAAACATATATTGTTATAGGAAGGTATATTCTTTATGGAAAATTGCAGATGGCATAATATAAAATATAGAAAAACCTAAAGAGTCCACCTAAAAACTGTTAGAACAAACAAATTAAGTGAAGTTGCAGGATATAAAGTTAATAAACTATAAAATAAACTATAAACTATAAAATATATAGTTATGGGAATATTGAGATATATAGAAAATTATAAAATACATAATTATAGAAAGAAAATAACTTGATGGGAAAATCCTGGACACATATGAAGAGCAAATGACCAAGCTGGAATACTGAGCAAAGGAATTCTCCCAGGTTGTACACAAAAGAACAAGGATGCTATGAACATTGAGGTGCATAGGTTCTTTTGAATTGGTGTTTTGGGATTCTTAGGGTATAATCCCAGCAGTGGAATTGCTGGGTCAAAAGGCAGTTCCATTTTTAGCTTTTTGGGGAAATTCCAAACTGTTTTCCACAGTGGCTGCACCAGTCTGCATTCCCACCAACAGTGGACTGGGTTCCCTTTTCTCCACAGTCTTGGCAGCACCTGTTGTTTGTTGTTTTGTTTATCATGGCCATTCTGTCCGGTGTGAAGTGGTATCTCATTGTGGTTTTAATTTGTGAATGCATGAATTTTGGTGAAGAATCAGCTTAGCTCTGCAGGAGAGTAGAAACCAGGTGTGAAGCGCCCAAGTGAAGACTTGGAGAAAGATTGAGAAAAAGTTGGCAAAAGATCACAGATTTAACCATCAGTTCAGGCAGGGGTGTGCCGAAGTGCACATGCTCATGGTATAAGACTAATATTGCATAACTTTTCTGGAGAGAAGGTATGTATGGTACTTTATAAAGCCTTTGGTCTAAAGTTTCAATTCTAAGAATTCTAGGAGAACAAACTGAGGTTTTTGAGATGGGAGGGTGGCTGGGAGGAGGGGTGAAAAAGGTGAAGAGATTAAGAGGTATAAATTGGTAGTTACAAAATAGTCATGAGGATGTAAAGTACAGCATAGGGAATATAGTCAATAATATTGTAATAACTAAACATGGTGTCAGATGGGTACTACAATTATAGGGGGAGTAACTATAAATTATATAATTGTCTAACCACTAAGTTGTACGCTTAAAACATAAAATAATATTGAATGTCAACTGTAATCGGGAAAAAAAAGTTAAAAAAAAAACCAGTAGTTAAAAAATAAGTGCAGGAAAAAAAAACCCAATATATTGACAGTGGTTACAACTGAAAAAGTTATATATTTTTTGCGTACCTGAAATAAGCAAGTATTACTTTTGTAATAAGAAAATAAAATTGTAACATAAAAGTTGTTTTAAACAAACAAACAAACAAACAAACAAAAAAAACCTAAACCAAAAACCCAAAGAGCTTTACTCTGGGGCTCTGCCAACATGGGAAATTAACAGTAGTCGTTGGTTCCCTCCACAGAGGGAGATTCCAGAGAAACACAGAATCCAGCACATTAACAAAAGAAAATCTTGAGAAAATCTCACAGTAAGATGGACAGGTCTTTTGAGCTGGTATGGAGGAAGGGGTATGTAGCCTGGGGTTGAAGGTGGCTGGCAGAGAATGCAGGCATTAAAGGTAACTAAGCAAGGCAGTTCAACTTCCTTCTTGCTCTCGCCCCTTGACGCCCCAGAACAATCACAGCTTGTCCTGCTACTGAAGAAATCAGTGGCTCAGGAAGCCACTGGTGGTAAACTCAGGGGAGCCGCCGAGCTCTAATGGAAGAGGAGTGGAAGACAACAGGTAGGGACCTGACAGCCTCCTGCATTCATTCCTCCACCCTCCCAAAGCCCCAGGTCTAGTGGATTAAAATCAAGGGTGACTGTCTCCTTCCAAAACCCCTTCTCCCTGAGTGTGTGAAAGTGAAGACCTAAAAAACTGCCATATTATATACATCCAGGGGGTGCCATTCTCATCATAATCAAAATGAAGAGTATGCATCTCCTGGAGCTGTGCAGTGCACAGCCCATGCAGTTTTACATGGCAAGGCTAGTCATTTGGTGGGGAGGCAAACATGAGTTAATAGTTGTGATATTCTGGGATCTTGAGCTTCCTCTGCTTATCGAAGACTAAAATCTGGCCTTGATCCTTTTTCGATTAAGCAGTGTTGTGTGTGTAACATGTCACTGAGTCAACTCTGACTCCTAATGACCCCCTGAATGAGTGACATCCACTATGGCTTGTCTTCAACAGCCCTGTTCAGCTCCTGTGACTCCTGCCTATGGCTTCTTTTATGGAATCAATCCATCTCACATTTGGTCTTCCTCTTTTCTTGCTGTCTTCTATTTTTCCCAGCATTATTGCCTTTTCCAAAGAACCCTTCTTTTTGTAATGTACCTGAAGTAGAACAGCTTTAGTTTTATTATTTTTGCTTCCAGCAATGTTGTAGGGTTATTTGCTCTAGGAACCACCTGTTCATCTTTCTGGCAGCCCAGGATATCTGTAAAGCTCCTCCAACATCAAATTTCAAATGAATCCATTTTTTTTTTCCTACCAGCTTTCTTCACTGTCCAACTTTCACATCCATATAGTAACTGGGAATACAAGGGTGTGGATTATCTTAGCCTTGGTCTTTAGTGACACATCTTTGCCCTTGAAAATCTTTCCCAATTCTTCCATTGCCCTTCTGAGTCTCAGCCTTCTCTTGATTTCTTAGCTGCGGCCTCCATTTGAACTGATACTGAAACACAGTAAGCAAAACCTTTAACATGGACAATGAAGACAATGAAATTGTTAAAGTTGCATATTTGTTCTATAGTCATTTTTGTCTGCTTGATGTTCAAATGAAGTCCTGCCTTGGCTCTTTCTTCTTTCAAATTCATCAGAAGTCATTTCAAATCATTGCTCCTTGCTGCAAGTAAGATGGTGTCATCTGCATTTCTTAAGTTATTGACATTTCTTCCACCAATTTTCACTTTTTCTTCTTCTTCTGAGTCTATCCCTCCCTTTTTTTTGTGTGTGTATGCCCTATTACAAATTAAGTGAATAGTAAGATAAAATGTTCCTTTGTCTGACACCTTTGCCTGCTCAAAACCATTCTGTTTCCATATTCTGTCCTGACAGTGGCTTTCTGTCCACAACACAGGTTACACTTCATGACAATCAAGGTCTGGGGCACGCCCATTTCTTTCAAAGCAGCCCATAGCTTTTCATGATCCATGCAGTTGAAGGCTTTACTGTATGTAGTTTGTATCCTTCTCCTGAAATTCTCTGGAGCTTTCCCATATCCAACATATGTTTGCAGGTACTGTCTCCAGTACCTCCTCCGTTTCTGAATCCAGCTTGAACATCAGGCATTTCTTGCTCCACATGAGGTAGAAGCTTTGGCAAATCATCTTGAGCATCACTTTACTTGTATGGGAAATTAGAGGAATGGTCCTATAGTTACTGCACTCCTTGGCATGTCCTTTCTGAGAACTGAGATATATATTGACCATTTCTAGTGCCACAGAGAAGAGCTAATATTCTAGGGGAACAAACTTACAGGCTAAACTAAGGAAACCCTGCAGAAGTACAACTAGTGTCCTCCTCCCCCTAAAATATCTAAAATACGAGCAATAGAAGAAAAATTATTAAGACAGATATATCAAGTATATAAAAGAAACATGATAAGTACAGTAAAAATAAAGGATATTTACAATGTAAAACAAACATTTTCATTTAAAAAAACAAGGGAAAATACTAAATAAAAGTCTTATGATAACAGGACTTAAAATAAAGAAATAAGATGAACAGTAAAATGGACACAGGAGAAATTGGTGAGTTAGGAGGTAGAATTAAAGGGTTATTCTAGAAGAAAAAAGGAGAGGTTAAGAAATCAAAATATAACTTAAAAACTGTGGAGGCTATAAGTAGAAGGGGCAACATCCAGGTAATAGAGGTCCCAGGAAAAAATTAAAATGGACAGAAGGAAATATCTGAAGAAACAATGGAGAACATTGTCCCCAACTTTAAAACAAACAGCTTAGTATTGAATGAACAATTTTACTGTCAGCAGAACAGATGAGGAAAATCTTATTTCAGACATATTAAAGTAAAACTTAAGAAAGCCAGATACAAAGCAAACACTCTAATAACTTCCAGGAAAAAAAGAGCATGCGATCTGCCAGGAGCAAGAAGCAGACTGACAGACTTTTCCCAACAGCAGACTGGCTGTGGGAGACAATGGGGAACATTCTTAACATAATAAAGGAATGAACCTTGAACCTAAAACTTTGTATGCATTTAAATAACATTATAAAACTACTACTACTTTAAAACATTATAAAACCTATCTGGCTTGCCAGATTTAATTAGATTTACTAACAAAATTAGATTCACCATGAGACCCACATAGAAAAACTGAGAGGAAATAAATAAGATGAAAAACAAATTCAGAAGATGCGACAATTATGGGTGATCAAATACCTTGGTAAAGTTTGTTGTTATCTTAAGACAGTATGTTTATGAGAGACGGGGGGGGGGGGGGGGAGATTATTCATAATAACCCACAAGAAAATTCTTCTAGAAAATAGCAACAATAAATGGGTTGGCAAAATCAAGAGCCTACAGATGTGTTCAAGTTCTTGTTTTATTAGGGAGAAGGAGGATTCATTCATTTAAACGCCAAAAAGGAGGAATAAAACACATATAAAAATTATGACAGGTAAAAGATTATAGAAAAAAGTCCCAATGTGTCAATAATTACAATAAAGGTAATTAGAATATCCGCTGAGTTACCAGTTAAAAGTCAGAGATTGTCAAATTTGACTTAAAAAAAACACACAAATGTAACAGCTATGTGCTGCTGTGAGAGACATATCTAAAGGATAAGAACACAAGATGTTTATAAAGTAAAACGATGAAAATAGAGTCAAGTTTTGCTACACTATAAGCAAGCTGATACAGCTTTAGTAAAACAAAGGAGAAACCCACTACATAGTGATAAAAGATTTAACTTCTGAAAAAGGCAACAATTCTAATCACATGTAAATCTAATAAAATCACCTCAATGATATAGAAAATAAAAAGCAATAGGACCTTTGAGAGAAACGAACAAATCTACACATTTATTATTGACAGGCCAAGCAGAGAGAAAGCCAGCAAAGATAGAGATAACCAGAAGACTGAACAATAAAATTACCAGCTGGATCCAATGAACAAACATAAATGTCTCCATCCAATAATGAAAGATTAGCCATTCTCCTCTAGCACACATAGTACATTTATAAAAACTGCCAATATACTAGATCATAAAATGTCTCCATAAATTCTAAATAATTATTACACAGATATATTCTGACTACCATATGCTTAAATTATAATTCAAGAATAAAAATTTAAATGAAAAATCCTCATATATTTGGAAATTAAAAACACTACTTCTAAATATTTCATGAATGAAAGAACAAATCAGAATAAAACAAACAAATATTTAGAACTAAATATTATAAAAGCAATAGGCTATCCCAAGATGGAAGCAGAAATAATGAAACAGAATACAAATATACCATAAGAAGTTCAACAAATCTAAAAGCTGGTTTGTTGACTAGCACAACAGACAAACCTCTGGGAAGACTAATTGGGGAGGGAAAAGAGATAAGGCACAAATAAAACACATTAAGGATAAAAAAAGGACAAAATTGCAAGTAAAACTGAGACTGAAAACATAATAAGAAAATATTACCAATAATTTCACAGCAATAAACTTGAAATCAGAAATAATAAATGTCAAATCAAGGAAATGTATAAAGGACCCATAGGCAAAGAAAGACAAAGTGGTAAAGGCCTGAGGGTGGGAGGTGAGGGTGGGTGGGGCAGGGGAAAGTGGTGGTGGGAAAATGAAGACAAATATATTTGATCAATAAAAAAAGAAAAAGAAAAAAAAGACATCTCAAATACCAAAAAAACAAAACAAAAACATATACTCATCATAAATGAATCGTTTTATTTTTTTTAAAAAGTCTAAAAATTAAAAAAAAATATCTACCAAAATTGATTCCAAAAGAAATATAGAACTTGAATAGTGCAATAATGATTCAAAAAATTGAAGTAACAGTTTAAAATCTCACTGCAAAGATCATCAGGCAGAGACAATGTTACAGGTGCGGTCAAACTTTCAAAAGTAATTACCACAGTTTAATACAAACTCTTGCAGATCAAAGAATAAGAGGGAATATGACCTGCTACGGTCTACATGTTTGTGCCCCTAAATTCCCATGTTAAATCCTACTATCCAATGTGATGGTGCTAAAAGGTGGGGCCTTCGGAAGGTGATTAGATCATGGGGGTGGAGAGATTAGTGCTCTTGTAAAAGAGATTCCACAGAGCTCCCTAGATCCTTCTGCCATGTGAAGATACAATGAGAAGTCTTTGACCCAGAAGAAAGCCCTCACCTGACCATATTAGCACTTTGATATCAGACTTCCAGCTTCCGAACTGTGAAAAGTAAATGTTTATTGTTTATAAGCTATTCAATCTGTGGTATTTTGTTATAGCAAACTAAATGGACTAATAAACTACCTAACTCATTTTTTGAAACTTAATACCAAGATTATGAGAAAGAAAACTTACACGCCCATTTCACTCATGGATCTAAATGTAAAAACAAACAAAATTTTAACACACTGAACCTAACAGTAGATAAATACAAAGTATGCCAGTACTAAGTTGAGTGTATTATGGGTTTAATATCAGGAAAACTACAGATATCATTTAGAATAGTAAAGAAAAAAATCATCAATTACCCAAACATACATAAAAAATATAGTTAAAAAACTTAGTAAACTAGGAAGGGAACTTCATTACCTTATACAAGTTATTTATAAAAATAAATCTTATAACAAACATCATTCTAAATGAGGAAACATTAGAAGCAGTTTCATATTATCACTGTTATTTAACATTGTACTTAAGATCCTAGATATTGCACTAGGACAAGAAAAGGCAATAGGACAATAAAAAGGAAAGAAAAAAAACAAATTATCTTTAGTTGCAGATGATAAGGTTTCTAGCATAGAAAACACCAAATAACCTAAGCAGACATATAGCATTGACAGCAAGGTTAAGTGAATAAACCAACAACAACAAAATGAGAAAAATGTAATTTAAAAAATGGCACTATATCTGTCAGGATCCTAATATAAAATAGAATTTATCCCAGATTGTTGAAATAGAGACTTTATTGAAAGTACTACTTACAAAGGTATGGGTGGAATTAGGGACCTCAAAAATGAATAGTACAGCACTCAGACTAGCAACACTGGGGATCCATTACCATACATAGGGCCAAAGGGACATGAAGAGGAAATTAAGTTAGGAGTCCAATTAAGTCATCATGGAGGAGAGGCTGCCCAGTGGGAGTTCTAGTCCCAGAGGGAATACAGCTGCTGTCAAAAAACCAGTGTAGAAATAGTGTAGGGAGCAGTGAAAAATAACTTGACCTCACTGGCTGGCCCAACCCATCAGGAACTCAACAGGCAAGGGAGCCTGGGTGATGTTCCCTGGGTTCAGCTACCTGGAGCAGAAAGCAAGGCAAAGGAGGAAGATGGCTTTGGGATGGTGGGTACATGAATAAAAATGATGTTAATTCTCCCCAATTTGATATATAGATTTAATGCAATTAAAATCCCAACAGATAACACAAATAATGAACATTCTGAAAAGGGAATTACAAAAACAATCAATTTATAATACCGTGAAAAATAATAAAATGCTGCCCTGGCTGGTGCGGCTCAGTGGATTAAATGCTGGCCTGTGAACGAAAGAGTTGCTGGTTTGATTCCCAGTCAGGGCACATGCCTGGGTAGTGAGCCAGGTCCCCAGTAGTGGGTGCGTGAGAAGCAACCACACATCGATGTTTCTCTCCTTCTTTCTCCCTCCCTTCCCCTCTGTCTAAAAGTAAATGAATAAAAATAAATAAAATCTTTTAAAAAATAATAAAATACTTAGGATTAATCAAAGTGAAAGACTTTAACAATGAAAACTTTGCATTGCTGAAAGAAATTAAAGGAGACATAAACAAATGGAAACACATCTCATGTTCATGTGTTGTAAGATTTATTGTTAAGTGTCAATATTACCCAAAGCAATCAACAGAATCAGTGCAATCCCTATCAAATTCTCAATGACCTTTTTTTTTTTTTTTGTAGAACTAGAAAAGCCCATTCTAAAATTCACATAGAATATCAAGAGGCCCTGAAGAGCCAAAAAGATCTTGAAAAAGAACAAAACTGGAGGCCTCACACTTCCTGATTTTAAAACCCAGTACAAAGCTATAGCAATAAAAACAGTATGGTACTGTCATAAAGACAGACCTAGAGCTCAATGGAATAGAATAGAGAGCCCAGAAATAAATGCTCATGTATACAGTCAACTGATATTGTAAGAGGCTGCCAAGACCACTGAATGGGGGAAAGAACAGTATTTTTCCAACAAATGGGGCTGGGAAAACTGGATATTCACATGCAAAGAAGTGAAGTTGGACCCTTACCTAATACCATACACAAAATTTAACTCAAAGTAGATCAAGGACCTAAATGTAAGCCCTAATACAATAAAAATCTTGGATGAAATCACAGGACAAAAGCTTCATGACACTGCATTTGGCAGTGATTTCTTGGATATGACTCCAAAGGCACAGGCAAGCAAAGATCAATGGATTTCATGACAATTCTAAAATTTGTGCGTTAAAAACACTATCCATAGAGTAAAAAGCAACCCACAGAATGAGAAAATACTTGCAGATCTATCCCATTACAGATTAATATCCAGAATAGAAAACTAAAATTCAATAACAACAAAAAAAACCCAATTCAAAAATGGGCAAAAAACTTGAAAAAATATTTTTCTAAAACAGATATACAAATGGCCAATAAGTACATGAAAAGATGCTTAACACCACTAACCATTAGGGAAATGGAAATCAGAACTTCAATGATATACCACCACAGACCCACTGTGATGGTTACTATCAGAAAAAAAAAAAATTAAAAACAAGTGTTGGTAAGAATGTGGAGAAACTGGAATGCTTGTCACTGTTGGTAGAAATGTAAAATGGTACAATCACTGTGGAAAACAATATGGAGGTTTCTGAAAAAGTTAAAAATAGGACTATCATATGACCCAGCAATTCTACTTGCGTCTCTTTGAAAGCAGGATCTCAAAGAGATACTGCTATACCCATCTTCACAGCAGCATTATTCACAACAGCTAAAACATGCAAGCAACCCATGTTGACCAATGAATGGATTATCAAAATGTGGTATATTCATAAATGGATTCCGCCTTAGATCGAAAGAAAATTCTGCAATAATCTATGACATGGATGGACTTTGGGAACATTATGCTAAGTGAAATAAGCCAGTTACAAAAGACAAATACTGTATGACTCCTCTTACATGAGATTCTTATAGTAGCCAAAAACCATAGAGACAGAAAGTACAATGATGACTGACAGTGCCTGGGAGGAGAAGGGAGAATTGGGAGTTATTGTTTAACAGATATAGAGTTTCAGATTTACAAGATGAAAAGAACTATGACAATGGTGGTGGTTATGGCAGTATGACAATGTGAACAAATTTAATACTACTGAACTGTATGCTCATAAGTGGTTAAAGTGGTAAATTTTATGTTACATATATTTTAAAACAATAAAAAAAAAGAAAAAGAATCCAACAGAATCATCCATGGAATTTGGTAAGCTGATTCTAAAATTCACACAGACAAAGCTTAGTATAGCTAAAGCACTGCTGAAAAATAAAGGGGCTTGCCCTGCCAGATAATGGACATGCTACCAAGCGGCAGTGATTAAGACTGTTTGATATTGGCATAGAGATAGACAAAATAACTGAAAGAACAGAATTGAACCCAAATCAGAGCAATGCCCACATGGTAGATTTATAGAGCAAGAAGAGATTACTCGATACACAAAACGAGAGAAAACGACTATCACATAGGAAAAAAAAATGGATTCCCCAAAATTATCCACAGATGAACTAAGGACTTAAATGTAAACAGCAAAATGTTAAATGTTTTAGTGAAAAACCAGGTAGCTGTTCTGACTTTGGGTGAGGAGTTTCACTAACAAGATGCAAGAAACACTAACCATAAAAGACAATATTGACACATTTAAGAACTGTCATTGCTTGAAAGGACTGTTACACAAAATGTGGCACTTTTGTTTTCAAAATGGGAGAAGACATTTGCAACATAAAAAACTTTTACCAAACCAATTATGAAAGGACAAAAAAACCAATTGAAAAAAATGGGAAAAAGACCTCATGTTTTGCAGAAAAAGAAATATATATATATATATGCATATAAAACTAAAAACATGTGACAAGATGATTGACCTCATTCTTAGAGCTACATAAAATAACACTTTACACCTGTTCAACTGGCCACAGTCCAGAATGATAATCCTAAGTGCCAGGGCACATGTGGGTTTGAAAGCTTTTCTCAAGTACTGCTGGCAACAGTGTAAAGTAACACAACCACTTTATAAGATAATGTCGAACTGTTTCCCAAAGTTACAATTCACATATCCTATAACCTAGCCATTCCACTTCTAGAGAAACTATACAGTAGGATAGCTGAATGTGAATAAAAGAGTTTAAAGCAGCAATGTTTATAACATCAAAAAACTGAAAACAACCCAAATACTCATGAACAGCATAAATGTGAGTATTCACATAAAGAAACAGTAGATCACAGAAAAGAGGAACAAATTGCAAACTCAGGGTAACATGCATGAATTCCAGTTGCATCAAAAGAGTAAGCTCCGAATGACTACACACAGTGCGATACCTGAAGTTCAAAGCACTGTATCTCATTTTTAAAAAGCAATGATGAACACAAAATTTAGGAGTGTTTCCCTCAGCGGGGGATACCGCCCCCGCCCCCGCCAATGCTCTCCCATGCGAAGAGAGCATTCTCTAGAGGGCAGAGAAGTCCACACGTAGGTGGTTAAAAGTTATTGCCAATGTTCTTACTCTCTCCCCTCCCCCCCCCAAACTGGTGAGGTAATGGGTTTACTTTGGTATTTATATTATTAAAACTTATAAATGAATTAGTATGAATAAAGTAGAACAGGCCATGCATGGACCAATGATGAGACAATCTCATGAACTAAGGATTATGCTTTAATCTGATTCTATGCAACTAGAATCCATCAAAAATGAAACAAAACAAAAAAAATTCACCCCTTTTCAAAAACCCTTAATGTTTCCCTATAGCATTGGGCCTCTCATGGGCTTTAAGCTATGAGATCAGATGTTCCCTGTATCTTCATTTCTTCAACACAATGCAAGAGAGGGAAGGACGGAGGGGAGGAGAAGAGATGGAGGAAAGAAGGATGGGAAAAAAAGGAGAAGACTGAAGGACTCAGTGATTCTTAAGGTAAGGGAAACTCATCTGACAGTCACAAGTCACTCTTAAAGTTCAGATCCAAAACAAGTGCACTGCAAACTCCTCCAAAACTATCATAGTTCTTGTGTATTTATTTTCCATTTTCTTATTTCTCTTGGGAAACCCCAAACCTTCACTATTCCACATAGCAGCTGTTAGCCACATGTAGCCATTAAATTAATTAAAATGTAACAAAGTTACAAATTCAGTTCCTCAGTCACACTAGCCACATGTCAAGAGCTGGGAAAGTTTTATTGGACAATGCTGCTTTAAACCCATCTCAGCTGAAAAGGAGCAGAGGAACTTGTTCACACAGGGGCCCTGTCGCAGGAATGCTGAGGAGTCTAGGACCTGGCAGAGAGGATCGCAGATGACAGCAGACAGAGCCAGGGAGGGCTACGCTGTCTTCCCATGGGAAGTCCTGCAGCACCACGCCCAAGACTGACAGCGCTTCAGGCAGGGACCCCAAGCTATCAAACCGGCAGGCTCGGAGAAACGTGCCATCGCTTTCACTCTACCCCAGAACTGGGTCTCTGGAAACTCAAACCTGGGAGGGTGAGGACAAGTGTTTGTGAACATCCCAGTTGACTGCTGTTCCCTCTCCTGCCCTGCCATTCAGGGCAGCTTTGTTCTGAAGAAGTACCTCTGGGGAAGGTCAAAGGAGTAGGCTGAGAGGTGCTAAAGTGTTAGCAAGCGCCACACTACAGGAATTCAAGACACTGCAGCTGCCATTCATTTTGGAGCACTGGGGGAGGGGATGGGTCCAGTCTTTCCCCATTAACCCACATCCTGGAAGGCAGGAAACAGAGAACTTCTTTGCAACATAAAGAACTTTTATTGCACCCAGCGCAATCCCTAACTAGAAAGCCTTGTACCCTGTGCTATCAGCCAGGACAAATGACCATAACCATGGACCATCACAGCAGGAAAGCCTTTGAGGTGGAGAATAGCACAGCCAAGGAAACTGAGGCCCAGACCATTCAAAGGAACCGACACAAGTTCACAGAGCCAGGCAGCAGCAGAGAGGGAATAGGGCTGACAACATTCCTGGCTCCGTTCTTCCCACAAGACGGCAGCTTCCCTAGAGTGCTCTGCCTCCTCAAGTCTGATCAGTCATCCCTCTGTCCAGCAGGGATGCCCTCCCCCTCTGCTCTCCCATGCCCGCTGCTCTCCCACAGGCCACGGCACAGAACACAGGGCTTTAAGGGGGAGCTCGTGCCACGGGGAAGATGAAGTGGCCTGAACAAAGGGGCTGGTCCTGGCTGGCAGCCAGCCAGGTTCAGCAGGTTCAGCAGGTTCAGCAGGTTCAGCAGGTTCGGCCTTTTCCTGGAAGCCACCCTCTCTTGGAAATGCTGAGGAGCCACCTGAAACAGGGGGTCAGCTCTCCTGGAACAGCTTGTCTAGCCCAGAAATAACAGCAGGATCCCAGGCCAAGTGACTAGCGAGGGGTGGAGGAAGCTGCCATGAGGAAGGAGAAAGGAGAGGGCTGTCGGGTTCCTGCGCGCCTTCTGGGGGCTCTCCCAGCACCTGGGCTCAGGCCCCAGCAGCTGCTTCTGTCAACGGGCTGTGGGTTCGCAATGTCAGCATCTGAGGCTCATTGAGCCCCAGCATGGTGCCAGATGCATGGGAAGGCACTGCAAAGAACATTTATGGAGCCAGCAAATGAGACATAGAGCTGAGGGTTGGGAGAGCCTACCCAGGGCAGCTGGGGCAGGAGTGGGAGGAGGGGGTGGAGGACTCCGCAATCAAGAAAACAGAACCTTATCTTCCTCTGGTTTCATTACCCTACAATCACGTGAGCAAAGGTCTCTCTCTGCCTGACCTTGGGGCTAGAAGCAGTGCAGGGCCACCCCTTACAGAACACTTGCCACAAAAAGAGCTAAGCACTTCCTCCCCATTTCCTCCCCATTTCAACACTATAACTTAGGTACTATCTCTGTCCTAGGGCTTAGAGTGGATTTTAGAATTTGCCCAAAGGTACGCTGTTAGTAAGAGGCTGACACTCACATGTGGCTACATCATACTTAAGAAATCACACTCTGAACCACTTGCCATCCATCCAACAAATCTCAGTGAGCACCACCTGTGGGTCAGCTGCTGGGAGCAAACCCTGCCACAGCTCCCTGAGGGCTCTCATGCTAGTTAATGGAGGAGAGAGACGGTATGAAGAAACACACACACACACACACACACACACACACACACACACCCCCCTCCCCCCCCCAAATAACATAACGTCAAAATGAGACAACTGCCATGAAGAAAAATAAGGGAGGATAAGGGGATAAAGTAGGGGATGCTACACTTTTTCTGCAAAAGGTCAGACAGTAAATATTTATGGCTCTGCCAGCAACATGGTCTCTGTTGCAACCACTCGACTCTGCAAAAGCAGCCATGGGAAATATGTACGTGAGAGGTGTGGCTCTGTCCCAATAACACTTTATTAATGGACAGTGAATTTAGGATTTCCTATAATTCTCAAGTTTCACTAAATGTTGTTCTTTTATAATTCTCACATGTCACTAAATGTCAATCTACAGAAACATAAGCAGCTTTCTTTACTTGCAGGCCACACAAAAACAGGTGGTAGCCCAGGTTAGGCCTGGGGGCTGTAGCTGGCCAACTTCTGGGACAGAGAGTGGCTGGGGTCTACGTAGAAATGTATTAATACTTTATTTTTTAACTTTTGAATTATGCTTCAGGTTATAATTTGACATCTGCATAAGACACATACTTTAGAGTGGTCAAGGAGGCCTGAGACCTGAATGAGGCAGGCAATGAGCCCTGTGAACAGCAAGTGCAAAGGCCTGGACTGTGCCTGGAGGGGAGGGAAGGAGGAAGACAGGCCAATCACATGGGCCTCCAGGCCCTGGTGAGGACTTTAGTCTAAATGTGACTGCAATGCATAAATAAGTAGAACAATAAATCAATGTCTCTCTGACTCTCTCCCTCCCCTCCCCTGCTTGCTCTCTCTAAAATCAATGAAAATAAATAAGTAGATAGATAGGAAGATAGATAGATAAATGTGATGGCACACCTCTGAGCTCTGGCACTTAATAGCTTTGTGTCCTTGGGCAGGTTCTTAAACTTCCCTGTGCCTTATTTCTTAACAAAATGGAATGATAATGGTACCATTCTCAGCAGGTGGCAGAACCTAGTGAGCATAATGCTCTATGTGAATGTTAGCTGCTGATATTCGTACTGGAGTTCAGCTGGATGAGGCAGAACTGGGAGAAGTGGTGAGAGCTTTCGTCAAACTCACCGACGATGTCCACCACGTCTGGCCGGATGAGCGGTTCTCCGCCAGTAAGCCGGATCTTGTCGATGCCCTCTTTCACAAAGAGCCGTGCCAGAGTCAGGATCTCCTCTGTGGTCAGCAAGTCGGCCTTGGGGGTCAGTGAGACACCCTCCTCAGGCATGCAATACTGACCTGCAGGGAAGGGGTGTGGAGGAATGGTGACAGCAGTCACACCCACAGTGTGTCCAGTCCCAAAGCCCTTATCAGGCCAGAACTTTCCCCTGAACCCCACCCAGAGGGTGAGGAGAGTCCTCGACAAATCTGAGGTAGTACAGACCCTGGGCCAGATTCTCTCTGGGCCTATGAAATAGGAACACTCCCTCCCCACAGTGGGGAGCTGAGGGCACCGGTTAAAGATATGCTAGGCAGACACCAGAGCTTGGCTTGAGGTAGGGGGATGCCACAATGCTGACTCCCCAGTGCTGGGCATGGCCTGCCTGGAGGGCCAGGCTCCTGGGCCCATTCCTTCTGCCATTGTTCACCCTCTCTCATTTCATTTGGTTTTGGCAAATAGTTATCCCTCTATGTGTGTCATGGGGTAAAAAAGGCTAAAAAGTATTCTCTGGCCCTAGTAAAAGCCACTGTTCTCTGTAGCTACAAGTGTTCGTATGAACAGCCTATCTATTTCAGGTTATTGTCAGTGCTGTTCCATAGGTTGGAAAACTCAGGTACTACATGTTCAGGGCGAGGTAGCAGAAGCGCGTAAGTGAGCGGAGCCCTGGCGGGTGAAGGGGAGCCAGCCCCACCATCAGACCAGTGATGCAGTGTTATCAAGGATGGGGCAAGATCTGTTAGAAGGTAACTTAGCCAAATTAGTGAAGGGTCCGGATTTGGTCTTTTAAGACTGAACAGAACATCAGTACTGCATGGAGTAAGTATCGTTTGGTTAAACATTGACTATGTACAAATATTTACTGAGCCATGAAATAAACACATTTCTTATTGTGAGTTACAGAGGAAGAAGGGGAGGAAGGGAGGGAAGGGGCCAACAAACTTTAGAAGTCACACAGCAGTGGATACACCCCCAGAGCAGTCTTCATGAGATTATGAAAGGAGGACTGTGGATCTCACATGTTTAGAGTGTCTAACGTGGCCTGAACTTTGGGCACTTCAGGTCAACAGGAGGGAGGAAAAAACACTGAAAGAGTGAGAGATTCAGACCCAATCTTGACCCTAAACACACTAGCAATTCTGTTCTCAAATCTAATCTCTAGTAGAGCCCAGCTTCCAGGATCATAAAACTCAGCCGTGACCCCAGTGTTGCCCCTGAACCCCACCGGGTAAGCAAGGAAGATGGGCGGGTGGGGACGTTAGAAAGAGGCACTGGGAAGATTGAGAAGGACTCCTGGCACGGGGAGATTTCAGCAGGGGAGCAGGAGCCCTAAGAGGGCCCGGGAAGCAGACTCACATCTGAGGTTGCACTTCTCGGTGAGGGAGATCCGAAGGTAGCTGTGATGGCGGCCAAAGCTGTCAGTGAGGAAGGCAGAGAAGGGGGCCGCAAACTCCCTCAGAAACTGCCTGCGCCTGGGCAGCTCCTGCAAGGACAGGGTGGAGAGGAAACTCACAGGAGTGGGGCGAGGAGAGCACACCCGGGGAAAGCACACCTCTAGAGGATAGCCCCCTCCCACTGACACCCCCAATCTCTGACATCTGTGCAGCAGCACCTCTAACCTTTCCACCCATGGGAGTTCTGCAGTCCTGGGGGAGCTGGGATTGCTCCGCATCCACAGACTGGCCCGAGGGAAGGACCTGTCCCTAGACCCTGACACTCAGCCCCCGGTGGGAGTGGGACCTCTGCAGGGCATGCCCATCCCCCGCTCAAAGGAAGCGTCTCCAGGAACAAACATCTCCAGGATCTCTTGGGCAGGTCACTGGGAGAGAATGTGCCACTTGGCAACCATGCCAGCTGGCAAGCAGGCCCAGAAAGAAGGGAGGAAGTGGGTAACTGAGAGGGACAGTGGCACCATTGCTGCCCTGCCTGGGACTTGGTGAGCCACGTCTCCAACCAAGACCTCCCATTTCTTCCCTTTACAATGGGAGACAGAAGGAGCTCAAAGCAGAATCACTAACTCTGGGGCTGGGTATTACACAAGCTGCCTCCCCCTTGACCGTCTCCCAGTTGGCTGGGCTCCCTGGGGCACCCCCACTGCTCAAGAGGACCCAACAGGATAAGCCAGCAGGGGCAGCGGGGAAGGTATTCATACAGGGAGGGCTCCCTTCACCCAGAAGGCCTTTGGGGCAGGGACAGCAGAACCAGGGAGATCTGTAGAAGGAATGAGGCCAAAAGCCCCCAGGAAGGCAGAATGGAGGGGCTGGAATGACCATGCAGAGATTACTCCAGCCTTTATTCTTCACCCTATCCACTGCCAGAAGGAAGAATTATGTACCCATTGTCTGAGGCCTAAGGGGAAGGAGGTTGCTGGAGGTTCCCTGCAAGGTCCAAACTCCTGCCAGGGAGAGAAAGCAGGCAGCTAACTTCAGCTTTTCCAAAGTCTGATCTCCCACCTTGAGAGCAAAACCCTGGGTCAAGACAGATGCTGATGAGAGAACTGCTCCAAGGAACATTTGCAAAGCATCTTAAAGTTCCAAAAAAATATTCGCTGTTCAAGTCCCACACCTACCCCATAAAGGATTATTATAACTAAGGCTTGTGGTCCAAGAACATCCTTGGCAGAACTAGGATTCAGATCCAGGTCTTCTGATTCCAAGTTCTAAATTCTTTCCTTTAATTGCATAGGGTGAGTCTGAGAAAACACATGGGGCAGTCCACCAGGCAAACAGAAGTCATTTCTTTGGGATCCTTAGAACAAAGAAATCATGACATTGGCAGTCATCCATGAGGTCTACGGGCTGGGCTCTGGATTGGGGGCAAGAACCCCTGGTTTCTGGACCAGGTGTGACCTTACATACTGGAGAAGTTTCCCTAATTCCTCAAGGCCTGTTTTCCCAGTTGTATAATAAGAAGAGAATAATGGCGAAGTAAGGGAAGGGGAGGGGGCCAGAGAGCTGGTGGGTAAACACCTAGGGTTATGATGATCTTGTAACCTAAGAGAGTAGAAGGCCTCAGGCCCTCTTGAAGTCCAAGGTAGCTGTTATCCTGCACCCAGGAGGGAGAAACATTTGCTTCAGTGACCTCCTCAGCCCTGCCTGTACAATAGAACCATATGGGGAGCTTAAGAAAAATATTCCTTTGGAGATCAACTGAATTTGATTTCTGAGCATTTGTGTTTTTCTCTCTCCAATGCCACAGACTGGCTCAGGAGACAGAGGGATAGGAGGAGTGAGAGTTTGGTGTGGATGCTTCCATCAAACTGACCTCACTCTGCCCACACTGAGACCAGTGTCCTGCATCCTCTGAGAAACGCTGTTCACAGTAACGACAAGTAAGCGGCAGTCATTGCTCTGAACTACAGTCTGCTATACTCATAACAGTGCCTTCCTCCCTCCCTCCCTACCCCACTGCCTTTCCACTGGTAGCCTTGGGGGTGGAGCAGGGGACATTCCAGAGCCAAGAGTCCCATTGGCCACCAGAGTCCAGGAGGTCAGATACCTGGGAATCTGGATTTATGGCACAGTTGCACCTGCTCCTCCATCAACAGTTATTTGCAATTCATTAATTTGTTACCCCAGACCCCACCTCCTCACTTGCTAAGGTGCCCAGGCCTGACCCTCATCTTAGCACACAGGGGAGGTGGCTGGGTGAAGGAGGAGCCAAAATGAATCCACGAATTGGGTGCAAGTGAGAGGACCAAGGAATATGACTCAGCAGAAATCAAGAAGCAAGCAGTGCAATGGGGCAATCAAGAATGGATTAGGTATTTTGTCCTCCCCAAGAGAGGGGCAGGCCAGATTTCAGTTTTGAGATCTGGAGTGACCTTATCTAGATTCATTCAGACTCTGTACTGCCAGTATCTGACCCAGCCCCCTATTCTTACACACACACACACACACACACACACACACACACACACACACACACACACACTTTCTCTCTCTCTCTCCCTCCCTGCCCTCCGCCCCAGATAATAACAAGCTTCATCCCTGCCTCTTTTCTCCTCCAACATTGCGTGTCCTAATTTCTTCCAGTTTTTTTCCTTTCTCTTAAATCCTCTTGAGGTAAAAACATCAGTACCAGTCAAATGAGCCCAGGACTCAGAGGGAATTGGCACCAGATACGGTAGACAGCAAATGTCTCTCACCCAGGAAGGGCTGGACATGACAGAAGTAGAATGCCCTTAGCTGCTTGTATTCCCAGGGCCTCAACTTGGAGCAGGCAGTTTCCCCTGTGTGGGAAGCTCTTCTGTGTGACTTCGTATCCTGGTGTCTACACAGTATGTTGGTATGAAGTGGCAAACTGTATCAATGAACATAGAGGCAGGTCCCTAATCCAAAGAGAAAGGCAGTGTGCGCAAAACCCCAATTACATTGGGATCAGCATTCATTTCTGGGCTGGACTTGACTGTCAAAATAGTTTAGCCTACCTGGTACAGTGGTTCTCAACTCCTCTTGCACACCAAAATCACTGGAAGAGTTAGGTACTGATGCCAGAGCCCCACCCAAAATTCTGACTCAACTGCTCTGGGATGAGGCCCCAGCTTTGCTGTTTTGTTTGAAGTCCTTCAGCTTCTTACTCTGCAGCAGAGACTGAGAAAGACGAGCCCAGCCGCACCAGGAAGAGGTGTCATTTTACTCCAGCGGTGGTTGGGAGTAGGTAAACCTGAATTACAAGTTTGGCTGTTACTACAGTCTTTGAGCTAAATCCTTTAAGTCTTAGTTTTCTTATCCATAATGTGTGGATAATAATTCTACCTAAGTCAATGGGAGATGTTCCTGGCACAGAGTAGGTAGGTATTAAATATGTGATTCCTGACATTTTCTTAAAATAACTCCTACTTACATATATTCAGTCATCAATTATTCATGAGGAGCACCAGCTGTGTGTGCTGTGACTCGTTTTCCCACCCTTGTCAGCTTCCCCAGTCCTGCAACATGGGCCACGACTGGGATTTCTGAACTGCTGTCATGCACCCAAAGCAGGACAGTGGTATCTGTGCCCCTCCAGGACTACCGACAGTAGTGCTAACAACCAGGTACGCAGTGACCTACCACATGCTATTGGTTATGTCTTGTCTCCCTGCCTGGTGCAGATTGGGGTGGAGTAAGGAGGGTGGGGGCGGTGGGGAGGTGGTACAAAGGAATTAAGTGCCCCACCCCAGCTGTTATTCACGGACTTTGGGCATTTGATTTCAGTGCTAAAGGCCAGCCCCCAAACAGCGCTATAGTGTACAGAGAGTAGCAGGGTTATTCAGGAGAAAAAGTACATGCCAAACTAAAACATAAGTGGCCCTGGTTGACCTATTTGCGGTGACATATATCACGGGTGCCTCAAAATTAATCTGATACATGAGGACTTAGGCCTAGCACCCGCCTCTCCCCCATCCCGACCCTAGGTGTGAAGTCTTCACATCCACGGTTCCTGACAAGCAATGTCACACTTTACCAATGCAAATCTTTTAAAGAGCTAGGCAGGCTGAGTTAAGATAACACACTGCTTTCCCTCCGCCTTCTCTCCCTCCCTGTGTCCCTGCCCCAGGCCAGGCCCTGCTGTCCCCTCCTACTTTCCCATATTCCTCGTTCCTCTTTCTTTTCTCAGTAACCCCCTCTCCAACAACTTTTCTTTCCAGGCATTTGCACAGCTGGGTGCCATGGCCTTGTAGAGCCCCTCTCCCTTCTGCCCCAAGGCAGCAGGCCCAGCACCTGAGGCCAGCCCTCTGAGGCCCCACGAAGCCTGCATGGAGCCTGAGAGGGACAAAGAGGGCTGTAGAGCTTCTGGACTGGGGTAAGCCCTGCAGAGAAGACTGGGCCACCCCTCTCACCATGGCAGGCAGCTGTCTCTCCTTTATACCCCCCCACTGAGCGACATACCACCACTTCCCCTTTTTACATGTAGAAGCTGCTCAACCTGTCCTTGGACCAAACCCAGGGCATCCTTTCCACTGTCCTCACAGCCAGCTCCCACTCAACTCCTCACACTTCTCTTACACGCACACCCTGACACAAAAAATATTAGCTATTCAGTGGCTTTCCTGTTTGTCTCTCCAAGCACCCCCTTCTCCAAACCAGAGGGCCAACACTCTGGGGGGGGTTGTGGGAAGAGCTACTCTGCAGGAAGGGAAGAGGGAAGAGGGGTCCCAGGCACCTCTCCCCGCCCTGCTCTTGCCAACTGGCAAGCTGTGGGATAGGCTGAGATATATATATATCTGCAGACTTGTCTCACTTCTGAGGGTCTCTTAAAGGCAGTCTGTGCTCTCCTTCCACTGTGCAAACATGGGCTGGTTCAACTCTCTGGTTTTAAAGACCTGAAGAGGGAAGAAGTAACCGCCCCAGGAGCCAGGTAAAATTGGAGGAGAGCAAGGGAGAAAAGTTGGGGCTCTGTTTATGATTTATGCCTCCTCACTGGCTGGGTCCCAAACAGCCAAAAATATCTGCTGACTTCAGCGCCTGCAGAGTGCAGTTAAACACGGTGGGGAAATTCCAAGAAAGGTGGGCAGCATCCAGCAGTCAAGGAACAATCTGTCTGCTGAAGATAACCCTAGTGGGGGGCATCCAAGACGAGAGGTCTGTGATCAAATAGTTGACAGAATGACTCTCTTCCATGTCTAGGTGGGAGAGGACTAAGGAGAGACAGCACAGGCCCATGGCAACAAAGATAATAGTAACTACAACAAATGCATAACTAACATGGCATTTACATGTGCCAGGTTTTGTTCTAAGTATACATGTATATACATTAACTCCTTTAATCCCTATAACCACACTATGGAGTAGACACTATTATTCTCTCTTTACAAATGAGACGACTGAGGCACCGAGAGGTGAAGTTCATATACCTAGTATGTGCAGGGCTGGGATTCAAATCCAGGCATTCTGTTCCAGAGTCCCTGTTCTTACCTGCTAATTATAGCTCTCCCCACAGTATAAAGGAACAAGTAGGGGTAGCCTTTTCCCTGTCCTCCCCATAGGCACTGGAGCAGGGGTGTCCAATTTGCAGCCTGCAGGCCACATGTGGCTCAGGATGGCAATGAATGTGGCCTGACACAAAATCGTAAATTTACTGAAAACATTGAGATTTTTTTGTGTGTGTGATTATGTGTCACAATGTATTTAATGTGTGGTCCAAGACAACTCTCCTTCAGTGTGGCCCAGAGACGCCAAAAGGTTGGACACCCCTGCTAGATAGAGTTTGAGTTCGTGCTCCTCTACAGCCCTATGACTCCAGGGAAGGTAGCGTCAATGAGTCCTCACACCTGAAACACAGATTCGATGACTTACTCTGAGGACTAAAGAACTTAGCACAGGTACAGAATGATAGGGGCAGGGAGAAGAAACTTCTCTTTTCCAGAACTGTTTAAAGATCTCTCAGCAAGCTTTGCTTTCCTGTTTTTCACTCAGTGGAGTTCAGGAGTCAAGGATGCTGGAGAACTTCACTTGCCAGCAACTGGGCCTGCTCATCTGAGCATCCCAGAGGGGAACGCAAGTTAGGCTCCCCCTCATCGGGCAGTGGTGGGCGCTGGGGAGCACGATCAGATGAATCCCAGGACATGAAGCCTTGTGCTGGGACATGGGAAGAGAAACACCAGATGGGTCTAAAAATGAGGTTTCTCCAAATAAAAAGAGATGCTTCTCCTAAAATTATTCTCTGACCACAATCTTAAAACTTACAATATGCATCACTTTGAGAATGCTGTCCAGGGCCTAGGGGGCCGATCCCAGCCCTCAAGAGACACTGGAATCCTTAACCTGAAAGAGCCCAGGTCCTGCTCCAAGGCTGCTCTAAAATGAGGCTGAACCCTCCTGAGGGAAATAAAAATGAAACGGGAAGCCAGTCAGAGCCCTGTGTCTACCGAAGTGACAACTGACTATCGGTGGCACCAAGGTGACATTTTTAGTGTCACCTCACAGCAGGGTGTCACAAGGACACCTGATCATACACAGGGGACCTCGGCTAGGGGATAGGGAGAAAGAGGTTCAGTGTGTGAGGCAGGGCTGACAGGACCTAGGGTCCTACCGCCTGCTCCCATCTCGGGTAGCCACTCACACCTGGTGGGGGTTGCACAGCTGGGTGGGCGGGGATGTTTCTAAGCAAGACCCCAAAGAACGAACCCCCTCCCCCATCCTGATGTAAGTACTGGAAGAGACTGGGCAGTCTATCTGGAGAACATCTTTCCACTCCTCTCCCCCAACCCAATTAAGTCAGGAGGGGCCCCTCCCAGAGGAAGCGGCCTCAGACGGGCCGGGGTTTATAAGAGGCAGCTTGCCAGGCCGCCCCTCTCCGGGGCAAGAAGTACATGCTGGTGAGCTCACCTCCGCGGCAGGCTGGGAGGGCTCCCCGGGGCGGGGCTGCGTCACAGGAGCCCCTGAGCTGCAGCTCCGGACACTGGACCTCAGGACCTGCCGCAGCATCCGGGACACCGGTCCCGCAGCCATGAAGCCTCTTGGCCTGGTCGAGAGTCCCTCGAGTAACCAGCTTCAGAAGCCCTCTAGCCCGGGACTCACTGCCCCGGGTCATCGCGGCAGGGGCGGGGCGGGGCGGGGCCCGTGCAGCCAATCGGTGAGGGCTCCTCGCCGCGCAGCCTTCTGGGAGTTGTAGTCCACGCCTTGTGCTCCCGTTCCACGGCGGGTAAGACCTTTCTGGGCTTGGAAAGCACAAGTTCAAACTCGCAGAATATCCCAGGTCTTTTCCTACGGGCTTCTCTGGCTGCTCTGGTCCTGCGCTTAGGTCATGGTGTGACTGACATGAAGTACTGAAGGCAGAGCAGGACTAGGGCCAGGTGAATAAAGCATTGTTTTGGGCACAAAATTTAACAGGGTGCCAAAAAAGTAGGTTATCAAGATAAATAATATTTTTTCCCTGGCTGGTGCGGCTCAGTGGACTGAGCGCCGGCCTGCAAACCAAAGATAAATAATATTTTAATGCTATATTTGGGAAGTCAGAATCAATGCAAAAACTTCATAAGGAACAAAATATCAACATTTTATATAAAAACATGATCTGACCCTGCACGTTTATAACTCATCTCACTTGCTTCACAGTAGTCTAGGACCTGGTTGTAGGATAGTCAGCTCTCTCAAGATAGGCTTCTCCAACTATGCCCCCAAAGGAGATAAATAATCTTGGCCTCTCCATTTTAAAAAGGAGTATATGGGAAGTCATAGCATGAGTGGATAGCATGTTTTTGATGCTTCCTGCTCCAAATGGTTGCAAGCTCCATGCTATGCAACATTTATCACTTACAATAATCCTGCAATTAACAAAATATCAATCTTGCAGCTGAGGAAACAGGCTTAGAAAGGTTAAGTGATTTTCCCAAAGTCGCAGAGTTGATAGGTGGCAAACCTGGGATTTAAACCCAGGATATATTACCCAGCAATTTCATTTCTGGTAATTTATCTGAAGAAACCCAAAACACTAATTTGAAAGAATGTGTGCACCCCTGTGTTCTTTGCAGCATTATTTACAATAGCCACGATTTGGAAGCAGCCCAAGTGTCCATAGTAGATGAATGGATAAAACAGCTGTGGTACATTTACATAAAGGAATATTACTTGGCTGTAAAAAAGAAGAAAATTTTACTCTTTGCAACAGCATGGATGGACCTAGAGAACATTATGCCAAGTGAAATAAGTTAGTTTTAGAAAGATAATTACCATATGATTTCACTCATACGTGGAATCTAATAAACAAATTGAACTAACAAGCAAAATAGAGATAGATTTGTATATAGAGAGCAGGCCAACAGCTCTGGGGGGACATTAGGGGACAGTGGAGGGGTCGAACATAAAAGAGAAAAAGAGGAAGAACTCATGGGCATGGACAATAGTGTAATGATTGTTGCATAGTGGGGGTGGGTGGAGGTAGAAGAGGGTATAGAGGGGATTACAATGGAAAAAATGCAATAAATGTATAAATAAAAATAGAAATGAGAAAAAAAATCTGGGACAATCTGATTACTGAAGTCAAAATTTATTATGTTAGAAATGGTGGGGGCCAAGGGGTGGTTTCTCTCATTCTCAAAAGCAAAGAGCTACAGTTTTCTAAGATTTTGGATGATATTGCACACTCAGATTACTGTGTACTGAGAATCATAATGCTTAAGCTAGACTGTCTATTATATCCAAAACTATATTGTGGAATTTGCAAGACTCAAACATTGACTGGATCATACTAGCTGCCAAATGCATTATTAGGAAATTGGGATAGAGTTCCTGGTCTTGAAGAATTCAAAGACTAGTGGAGAGGAAAGGATAACTGATATGTATAACTGATTAGTACAAAAGCAACAAGACCATCGGAAAAGCTGAGATGCCCTGGCTGGTGTAGCTCAGTGGAGTGAGCTTTGGCTTGTGAACCAAAGGGTCACTGGTTCGATTCCCAGACAGGGCACATGCCTGGGTTGCAGGCCAGGCCCCAGTAAGGGTGTGTGAGAGGCAACCACACATTGATGTTTCTCTCCCTCTCTTTCTCTCTCACTTCCCCTCTGTCTAAAAATAAATCAATAAAATCTTAAAAAAAAAAGAGAGAGAAGGAATTCCTACCTTTATAAAAGAGAAAAGAAAAGCTGGGATGATTTTAGCCTTAGATTCAAGATTTCTTAGGCTGTTATTCAAAATTCATATAATACATTACAGTGGGTGAGGGCATGCCTAGGTATGTTTGAAACTGGTAGGGACAGGCCTGACAGAAATCTGTCTGCAAGGGGCCTGAGGACCACTGAGGACTGTTCAAGCAGTGTCTACTGCTAAGGTGGGTATCTGGATTTGTCAGGAGAACTGGGTGTGGGGAGGTGAGGAGAACAGAAGCCATATTTTTGCAGGTAAGAAGTCATATCACATAATGAACTTGATCCAGTGTCTAGGCCTTGGAATTCAGAGGAAGCAGAGATTCTGGGTCTATATGTTGATTCTTAATCATCTCTATTCCAAGCTATTTAAGCTTATATTACTGATATAACAAGTTGCTACAAATTAATGGCTTAAAACAAATTATTGCCTTACAGTTCTAGAGGCCAGAGTTTGCAATGATTTGTACTGGGCTAAAATCATGATGTAGGCAGGTGAGCTCCCTCCGGAGGCTCTGAGGAGAATCTGTTTTCGTTGCCTTTTCCAGCATGCAGAGCTGCATTCCTTGGCTCAAACTCCCTTTCTTTATCTTCAAAGCCAGCAATGTAGCATCTTCTCTGTTTGACTTCTTCTATCCCATTGCCCCCTTCTCTTCTGTCTTAATTCTCCTTCTGCCTCCTTCTTTTAAGGGTACTTGTCCTTGCATTTAGAGACTACCTGGGTAATCCAGGCACCCCTGTCTGTGGTTTCCAGGTGGACCTGGCCACTAGGAGGCACAGACAGGTCAGGGAGCAGAAGGAAAGATAAGTCAGCATTTATGCCTCCTTCTCCCTGCCTGTTTTGCTGTGGTTCTGGCAATGTCTGTGCCCTTCTAGAACTATAGCTGGTGTCACATAGCCCCTCAACGATGAGTCCAGCTCTTATGAGGTCCTGTAACACCATTTCTAACCCTTGTTCCTTCAGGCTTGGGTGGGGTTGTCTTTCTTCTGTTGATAGCCAAGGATGCCTCAACATCCCCATTGGCCACTTTAACCCTTTCTAAACCACAAAAATGGTCCCGTCTGGAAAACATCCCTTCAAAACTCCCAGATGAGTATGCTGTCTGCTTCTTGCTGGTTCCATGACTGATGCAGGACCCTAGATTCTCCTTTGTTAAAATAGTGGCAATTGCAACCGAACAACAGTTTGTTTGTTTGTTTGTTTATAAGCCCTCTGAGGGGGTGGTGCCAAATCTAAGCCATCTGTAATGATAGTGTGGTGTTTGATTCACAGTAAGCTTTCAATAGGTGTTCATTAAATGGTGCATTTTATATCTTTTACTTGTCTTTCTAGTGAGGTGACTGTATTAGCCAGAATCAGATAGATTGTGCTGCCATAACAACCCCAACATATCAATGGCTGAAAACCATACATGTTGTTTTTCACTGTGCTACGTGTCCAGCAAGGGTTATCTGGGGATTGTTCTCCATCAATGTTGTCCTCATTCTGGGCCACAAACTGATGTGGCAGCTAATATTCACATGGAACATTGGGGATTACCAAGAAGGAAAGACTATGGTAAAGAGCAAACTGGCTCCTAGAACTTCCTCTTGGAAATGCTACACACGGCTCTGCTCAAAGCAAGTTATGTGACCACATCTAATTTTTTTCATTTTTATTTTTTAAAAAATTTATAAATCATGCTTATTCTATTACAGTTGTCTCAATTTTTACCCTTTTACCTCCCTCCACCCACCCAACCCCCACCCCCCTACTCCCACAGTCAATTCCCACTCTGTGTCCATGTCCATAGATCAGTCATACATGCTCTTTGTCTAGTCCCTTCCCCTCCTCTCCACCATTGTCCTCGTTCCCCATCCCCTCTGGTCACTTTCAGTCTGATCCATGTTTCTGTGTCTGTGGTTTATTTTGTTTGTTAGTTTATTTTGTTGAATAGAGTCCACTTATAGGTGAGATCATATGGTATTTGTCTTTCACCAACTGGCTTATTTTACTTAACTTAATATTCTCCGGTTATATCCATGTTGTCGCAAAAAGGTAGGAGTTCCATCTCTCTCTCTCTCTCTCTCTTCCTTTCTTTCTTAAATACACATTGATTTTATTTATTTTTTTAAATATCAAAGTTAATTATAAAATATTAAAAAAATTTAAAACCATTATAAAGTCTCAGCAATTAAACCAACATGACACCAGTACAGAAATAATCAAGTAGATCAATGAAATATGAGCATTCTAGAGACAAACGTATATATCTGTCTAACAATATAATAGATGATTAAGTTGATATTTCAAATCAATGGGTAAAATAAGGCTTATTCAGCAAATAAGGTGCACGGACCATTATTACTTGAAACAAACAGAGAGCCCTATTTCACACATTATACAAGAAATATTCAGGTGAGTTAAAAATCAATATGTAGAATCTAAGGAGTTTTAGGAGAAAATAGAACTAATATTTTTCATGATCTGAGGTAAAATATTCAAACCCAGAAGCTATAAAGTAAATATTGACAATATGACTATATTAAACATTTAACTATATAGTAATATACATATAAAAATGTTAAAGGACAAGGAATAGAATAGGAAAGTATTTGCCATACATCTAAAACATGGTTAATAGTTTTTTGGGGTTTTTTTTTTGTTTGTTTTTTTAGGGAAAAAAGTTCTACAAACTTTTAATCAATAAATGGATAAAGAATACCAAAAAGTCATTTAAAGCTTTTTTTAAGAAATAATAGAAATAGGCAAGAAATATACAAAAAAAGGTTTAGTTTCAACGAATAGTAAAGGAACGATTAAAATAACATCATTGTCACAACCAGATTAATGAGTATTAAAGATATTGGTAATATCAAGTACTGGCAACTCGAAAGGAACTGGGTATTCATAGAAACTTTTCTTCATCTTAAAGCAGTCCCTTTAGCATATTTTGCAGTGCTGATTTGGTGGAGGTATATTCTTTTATTTGTTTGGGAAACTCCTTATTTTGCCTTCCATTTTAATTGAGAGTCTTGCTGGGTAGAGCAGTCTTGGTTGCAGGCCTTTGCTTTTCATGACTTGGAATATTTCTTGCCATTCTCTTCTGGCTTGCAGTGTTTCTGTTGAGAAGTCAGCTGCTACTCATATTGGGGCTCCCTTATGTTCCTACCTCTTTCTCCCTTGCTTGCTTTAGGATTCTGTTTGTCTTTGATATTTGCCATTTTAATGATGATGTGTCTTGGAGTGGGCCTCATTGGGTTCCTCTTGAATGGGACCCTCTGTGCTTCCTGGACTTGTGTGCCCTTTTTCTCTCCTCCAATTGAGGAAGTTTTCCATCATGACTTTTTCAAACAGGTTCTCTATCCCTTCCTCATCCTCTTCTTCTTCTGGTATCCCTATTATACGGATATTATTATGTTTCAGGTTGTCCTGCATTTCCCTAAATACCTCTTCATTCTTTTGAGTCTTTTTTCATTGTCTTGCCTTTCTGGGAGCTTTTTTCTACCTTGTCCTCCAGCTCGCTGATTCAGTCCTCAGCTTCATCTAGCCTGCTTTAGATTCCTTCTACTGTGTTCTTCAATTCAGAAATTGTATCCTTCATTTTTCCTGGTTTCTTATTGATAGTTTCTATGTCCTTTTTCATGCTGATCTAGTTTGCAATATGCTTGTAGTTTCCCTGTAGTTTTTGTTAATTCTCTCTGAGCTCACTGAGCTCATTGAACATCCTTAGAACCATTGTTTGGAACTCAGTATCTGATAATTTCCTTGCCTCTATTTCATATAGTTCTCTTTGTGGGGATTCCTCCTTTCCCTTTGAGTGGGGCGTATTTCTTTGTCTTCCCATTATTTGTGAGACTCCCTCTTTTGCTTCTGCTTCTTATGTTGATCTGTCTTGATTTCCTGACTTTGGGGTGAGAACTTCTATGGTTGGAGACTGCTGTTTTTACTTTCTGGATCTGCCTCTGATGATGTCAGATGTCATTTCTGTCTGACCTTAGGCAGTCTGTTCGAGAATTCCAGGAATCTACTGTTTGTGGCTCTCTCCTTCAGCTGTTAATCTAGTCACTCTGCACTCAGCAGGCCGCCTTAGACAGCTCAGGGTGGGGTGGAGTCCCTCCTGGGTGCGGGGTTATTGGGTCCACTCATGCTGCTGCCATATGGGAGAGGAGTCTGCACTGGGATCCCACCAGCTACTATCTTCTTTCCCCAAAGCCTCCATCTCCAGTCTCTCCTCAAGTGTTTCCAGAGCTCTCTGCACCCCCTTTAGCCAGGGATCTACTGTCTGTGGCTGTCACTCTGCATTCAGCAGGTGGCTTAGACAGCACAGGGCAGGGTGGAATCCCACCTGGGGGTGGGGCTATTGGGTCCTTTGATGCTGGTGCCGCTCAGGGAAGTGGTCTCTGCCTGAGCAAGATGGCTGCTGCCACATGGGGGATGAGTCAGCACCGAGATCCCGCTGGCTACTCTCTCAATTCTCTCCCCAAAGCTTCCTTCTTCCCCAGTCTCTCCTCAGGTGTCACTAGCCCACTCTCCCCAGCCTTTGCCGGAGACCAGGCTAAGTGACTGCAAATAAAAATTTATGTGTTGGCCCCTTAAACAGTTCTTTGCATCTCCTGCCACCTGTCTCTGGCAAAGAGCAACCCTGCCACTTTTTGCAGCTGGCTGTTTTCTGTGTACTTTTCGGGCTCTGGTGCTGTGGGCTAGAGATTCCTGCTTTTGGTTTAGATCCTGTTCTCCTCAGGGGGGATCCAACTGTCTGTTTCAATATCCTTCTGGTGCTGCCGAGCATGGGGGCCTCGCCCACTTTCTCGAGTCTGTACCGCACTCCTTACCAGTTAGATTGCACTAAAGCCAATTCTTCTGTCTCCAAGGTTACAAGACTCCTCCCTCGCTATTGTTCAGTTGTTTGTTCCAGGCGATTTCTCACAATTTAGCTGTAATTCCAGGTTGGTCCTAGGAGGAGGTCAGTGTGACTTCCACTCACTCCTCCGCCATCTTGATTCTCTCGGCCACATCTAATTTAAAAAAGAAGTAAAGCTTAGCTCTCCCACAAAGAGGGGAAGCCAATGTTAATGAAAATCTTACACAGGAACAACATTTCACTTATTCTCTAACATGTCATCCAGACTTTTCCATTCCCCTGGACAGCTCCTCCCTGTATTCATCCCTGTCAGTCCCCTGGCGTACTGAAACCAGCCGTGGTGTCCTTAAGTGCCTGGATGTCAGCCACACCTGCAGGGTCATGAAGTGCTGGTTTCAGCACTCTCTTGTTTAGAGCCTGTCATCAGCAAAATTAAGAGGAAGACAGTTGTAATACTAGTTGCTCAAAGTGTTGCTTTCTGAGGTCAACTATTTTCATCAAAATAGTGATATTACTGCCTTTCCACCCTCATGCTCCTATGGCTGTACAGAGGAATTTCACACAGGTTATCCAACTGTGATTTCATAACAGATTCAATACGAAAGCAGGTATGAGAATCCAGCTGCCTTCTACAAAACCTTACACTAAAAATACTTGCAAAAATACACCACAATGTTACTTTTCTATTTTTTAAAAAAGTTTTTTAATAAGTGCTATATTAGCATGTAAGAGGTATTATTGACTTCGTTGTTTTTAAATGAGTTAAATATCTTACAATTGTTTCAGTTTTAATTTTAATATGGTAAATATAAATAAGTTGATATAGTAAACAGATATTAAATAAATATAACACACATAAGCAAAAATTCTTTGGGGGTCTTTGATGCTTTTTAAGAGTATAAAAGGTTCCTGTCAAAAAGTTCAAGAATTCCTTCCTCATCTTCCGGAGGCCCAGAGGCAACTTAATAGTGCTTTGGAATTGCTCTGTGTCCACATGATTCTCTCCAAACCACTGAAAATAAAATAAACTCATGCCAACTCCCTTATTTCCTGGGCTCCTGAAGTGGGCTATATGTTTCATTAAGGGGATAATGGTGGGATGTTGGCTTCCGGGGTCTTCCCTAGCAGACCAAGTTCAATGCAAGAGCCCCATTCTGGGGATCAACCTCACACTTCATGTCTAACCTCTGCCATTCAGTCACTCTCTCTCTCTCTACTGGTTTAGGTTTCTTTTCAGTTGGAAATCATAAACAGGTCTTCAGCATTGTTGGGATAATTAAGTTATACAATGCGTAAGCAAGTGTTCTGTTATTTTTATGGTATTGTTTGGGAGATAGAGTGTCTTACTAGAGTCACTGAAGCCATCCTTCTCATGAAGGATGAGAAGGAAATAATGAAGCCATGTGAAAGAAATTACAGAGATTGATTTCTTTAGGTCTATTAAGCCTCTGGTAGAGCTTTATTAGAATTAGGTAATTGCCATAAGAGATTTGTGGGTTCGTTATAAACCGTGAATACTCCAATCAAGTTAGTTTAACTTTTCCAAGAACAGGTAACCAAGAAAAACAAAGAGAAAAGGGGTAGATATAATAATGAGTTGGGAAGATTAAGAAGGCACAGGAATTGCCAAGAAGGATGGGGCCCAGTAGGGTCCCACCACCAGGGAGTCCTGAGATCCTTGGTGTCTGGGAGAAGAGGGGAGTGTGGGAGGGCTGAGAACCTTCTTTTGAGATATTCTCAGGTCTTTTGCAGATCAACCCTTCACCTCTTTATAAAATCAGCCTGAACCACTTTTCCTTCTAATCTCCTTCCAACTGTATGTTGGTTTTAAATAGGTTCATGTAAATAGGTTCATAAATTATTAAGTACTACTCACCTCAAAAGGTGGAACCTAGTTCCCCTCCCCTTAATTGTGGGCTAAACTTAGGAATTCTATTAAGTGGAATGTGGCAAAAGTGATGGTATTAGGCTTCTGAAGCTAGTTAATAAAAGATAATGTAGCTTTCTCCTTGCTCTCTCGTGTCACTCACTCTCGGAGAAACCAGTTGCTGTGTTGGGAACAGCAGTTTGGAGAGGCTCACATGGCCAGGAACTGAAACCTCCTGCCTACAGCCAGTGAGGAACGGAGGCTGCCAGCCAACAGCCACGTGACTGAGTCATCTTGGATGCAGATCCTCTAAGCCCAGTGCAAGCTTCAAATGCCTGCAGTCCCATGAGATACCCAAGCCAGAACGACCCAGCTGGCCCCTGAGAGATCCCTGTGCCTTAGAAACTGTGAGATAATGAATGTTTGTTGTTTTAAGCAACTACATTTGGAGTAACTTGTTCCACAGCAATGGATAATTAATGATACCAGACTAAAGGTGTCCATTTACCTGTGCACATCAAAGCCCAATCAAATGTAAACAGGCTTTTGCAGACAAGAAAGTAAAGATTTTTAGCTAAGGAAATGGCACCATGCCAGGAGTCACAGGCAGGCTGGTGCTCCAAGACCTGGCTCACCAATGGCTTCCACGTGATGGGTTATATAGGGTGAAAATCATTAATCATAGTGACTAAGGGAGTAGGGGTTGTGATCTATACTGATTGGTCAGCATTAGGGTGGAGGGTAGTCAATCATTGCATCCGGTCCTGATGTCAGCCATGGGGTCACTTTGTCTGGTTTGGTTCTGCTTTCCTGGGTCTGGAGTTGAAACAACTGATGCCTATATGTTATCTTTCATTTAATTGAAAACTCTGTCTCTGTAGTCAATAAACCTGAGGCTTTGTTCTTAAACTTGTTCAGTGTTGACCAGGGCCTCATTGTCCCAGAGGCTTAATGATTAAGAGAGTAGTCCTGCAAGGGAGGAAGAAAGTAGATGAGTCAATATGCTTAATGGGGCCAGTTTGAATCAAAAGGAAAGGAGAAAAAGAAATATTAAAGATCTTAAGTTTCTGCGTGGTTACATTAATACGGTGAATGAATTCCTCCTGTGAATTACTATTTATTTAAAGATATTACCTATCCCCATTCCCTTTGCTATCTGATTTGGTGGAATTCTGGGTTGATTGTTCTCCATTTACGCCACTTTTACCTGGGAACATGTTCCACCTATCTTTGCCCAGCTCTGTGCTCTAAGAGGTTGATTCCATGGACCTCCTTGCCATCAGGCTTCCATTTGGCTTCCATCCATGAAAAGCACTGGTAGGGGAGAAGAGGACAGGATGAGAGAGAGGTGTGGCTATCTACCCCCCTGACTCTGTTTTCCTTCCCACTATGCCTAGGGAGGCAACAGATGATATTATATGTGACTTTATTTTACTCCTACCTAGAGTTACAGTTCAGCGTGTTAAAAACCATGCATTCAGGAAAAAAAAAACAACAACAAAAAACAAAAACAAACCAACAACACAACTCAATTTGGGTTTTTCCTTTTAAGAGAAAATAGCATCTAATTCTCCTAAGAAAATGAAATCCACTTACTCATCCCTAATTCCTCTGCAGGGAAAATAAAATTATATGGTCTGGATCATGTGATTGCTGTTTGTTAAATCAAGTTGTGGTAATTACTGAGGTGGAGCTATGAAAGAAGGAATATCAAAGGCTGACACTCCTGGAAACAACCCAGAAGCTCTTCCTGCTTGTGGGAGAATTGGCTGGGCCCAGCACAGGCAGAGGAGTCAGGGATGGGCAAACCTCTTTACATAAGGCCGGTAAGGAATTGCAAAGAGCCTTAACTTGACACCAGGGAGATCCAACTGCCAGTCTTCATTTACCACAAGTTCATTTCCTATCCTTGGGCAAATATCTTAACTTTGCTGGTCTCCTTAAATGTCAAAGGGATACTTGCCTGTCTTACCTACTTCACAGGATGGTGGTTGTGAAAAATCAATTAAATAACATTTTGCTGTATTATTAAAATATAAAATTAGGTGCAAAGAAGTTAAGTAACTAGCCTGAGAACATATAGCTAGGAAGTGGTGAGGCTGGGATTTGAACCTAGAAAGTCTGGCTCAAGAAACCATTCTCTTAAGTACTGACCTTGACCCTGACCACATCCCTCAAACAGTCTTTTCAATAAATTCACTTTGAGTATTTCTTTAGATCTCTCATTCTTTTCTGCAGTAATTCGGCACTATATGTAGTCATTATCTTTCATAATCTTGCATAGTATGCCAAAGGGGTAGGGAGATGCTCAAAAAATTTAGTTTTGACTTAAAATAGCTTTATATTTAATATCAAAGTCAAATTCTAGATAAAGAAAGTCTATTGGTTATAAATAAAAAACATACTACTCCCTCTCTCTTCCCTAAAGAATATTATTGTGTGAATGAGAATACAAGTCTAAAATCTCGTACCTAAAGACACAGGAGCTAAAGAGATTTTGGAATTTAGAAATGATTTGGAGTTTTGAAAAGCCATATACTGTATACTATATACATTGTGTGTGTGTGTGTGTGTGTGTGTGTGTATGATTATATTACATAACAGTGTCTAGGGAAAACTTCACTAATTAAAGAATTTTGCTGCAAGAAAACATAGACTTATTCACACTAAGCGGGATAGATAATGGTTATAAACAGTTCATGTCATTAGGTCATGTTTTGCTGACAAATGGAGTATGAAAAAACTCTCAGTTTTCAGTAGTTTGGAATTTGGAGTTATATGTAAAGGATTGTGAATATACAGAATTGGGCTAAGGGCAATGAAAGTAAACTTAATTTTATCAGAGAGAAGTGTACACACTTCCCCCTTCTAAACTCCTCAGGGAAGAATGTGGAGTTCTAGAACTCTATTCCCTCCCCAGGTCAAGACCAAATAAATTCTTTTTCTCCCTTGGGGTTTGGTAGACTTGGCAGTCCACATGCCATGAAACACCAAACCTCAGAGAGAAATCAGGGATTTTTCTTAGGAAGTGAGGATATTTTCTGTTTGTACCTCTAGGCCTCCTCTCCAGAAAAGGAGACCTGTGGGGACAACCCTCAGCTTCTGGCTTCTGACTAGGTTAGTCTAGTTGGGCTCCCTGCCAGGAGCTGAGAGGAGAAGGGCAGTGTCTGGGTCCCAGTCCCTCACTCAGCTCCATCCTGAGCGGCCACCTTGTGATGGCTGTGTCTTTCAATTGCAGTCACAGCTCCTATCAAGGCACTTTTTCCCAAGTGGCTCTCTGTCCTTCCTGGTGTCTATTACCTTTTCCCCTGTCCTCGCTCCTTCAGGCCTTTGAATGATTATCAGGTTCCCCAGTCCCAGGGGGTTCCCAACACCCAGCCCACATCTTTATACATAACACTTTATTGAACTCTCCCAATTTGAGTGTACCCTTTGGGTCCTGACATTGATTGGTACAAAAGCCACGATCAATTAAAAAGTGATAACAATTGAAACAATCTGTGCCTAAGAGTTAAATTGATTTAAATATTGCTTTCAAATAATAATTTAATAGACAGGTAATATGAAACCAGTGTCATTTTAAAAATCATTTATTTATTAAAGACTAAAGAATAATAATTTCCTAAGTGGACAGGAGGTAGGCTTCCACCGGAGGGTTAAAGAAGGAGGAGTGCGTGTCCTTGAGCAGTGAGCAGTACCATCTTAGTCATGGTCGTGAGTTTGATTTAAAAAAATGTTAATCTCCAGCCCTAACCACAGACCTTCATAATCTTACACTCCGTTTCTAAACCAAGTCCAGTTGACTCCTCCCAAATGCTTGTGATTCCTGTTTTCCCTTTCCCAGCATTTGAAACTTCATAAATGTGCATGCATCCCCCCCATCTGTGAATATTCACGTGACCTTCCTTTTTAGACACCAGAAAGGTCCCCAGAAATGTGTGAAGAGACTGGCGATCAGGCAAAGATATCAAAGGTGAGGCCATCCGGGGAAGAACCAAGATCACAGGTGTCCAACTGTTTACCTCCCTTCCCATGGCCACCACGGGGATCGCTCTTTCTAAGAGTCCACCTTAAATCACCTGGCTCTGCCATTCTTTGGTTGTTTCCCCTCACCCAATGTGTGTATTCTGAAGGCATGTATGTACCCTCACAATTCTGCCTCTACAATACCATAGAAGAGAGACCTAGCTGTGCAAGTGGAGGTTGTTCATGGGACTCACAACTTGACCATGCTTTAAGCATGCCAGCCATTTACAGCCATCTCTGCTTTATTCTTTCCCCAACCATACCTTGTTTTTCTTCTACCCTTGATCTTTGGGGAAAGAGATGACGGTAGAGAGGCAAGTTCATCTTACTTTCACGCTTGCTTTAAGATTATGCTGTCATTGTCCTGCAGCCAGTCACTTCTCAGCTGGGTCTAAGGTTCATTGCTCAGGCTTTAGGGCAAACTGTTCCCCCCGCCCCCCAGCTCCTAACAATGGTGCATGATCAATAAATGCTAAGAAAAAAGGATGGTACATGTACATACAGGAAAAGAAAGGTCAAGTCATTGGACTTTCTATTTTAATATAGAGTATATAGAGCTCAGTCATAGAGAAAAATGATGTAATTGGGTAGGCCTTGACCCTATCCCTCTCCTTTCTTCTGTAACAAAGGGTCAAAGGGCAAAGCATTACGATAACATCTACACTTTTCCCTACTCCTGTCCCTAATTCTAGCATCCATTTCAAGAAGAGAACATGAAGCTGGGAAGATTTTTTATCCGCAACTCTGTTGGATCTCTCCAACTTCTGCAAGGATTAATCTCCTGCTGGCACACTGAATTTCTGATCTAATATGTTCTGCTAAAAGTCTCTAGCTCTTGACTGTCTTGAATTACATGCTCATTTATTGTCTTAGCCATGTGACCTGGTAAAGGGATCATGGGAGGGGTTGGTGTGGCTGACATGGGGCTGATGTCTCACCCCACACTCTGTGGACCCTCCAATGTTCACAGCAGAAGGTTTTTAGCTACAACATAGTGAATTCTTCCCACTTAGAGCCTGAGGGTTTTCTCCTGTTTCCACAGGAGCTCTCTTGGCAAGTGTGAGGGGGTGAACATTGTTGGAGAGGGTGCCTTGAGAGTCAGTGGATACATGCCCAGGAGAATCATTCCAAGGCCTGGTTCACACAGTTCTTCAGTGGTGCCCAGAGGGACAGTGGCATGATGCCCATCATGCTCGGCAGTCTTGTCCATTAGGACCATCTGTACTGTCTTTTCCTTTACCCTGTCCCCTTTACTCTACTTCAATTTTACTTCCAAGGTTCACCTCCTAAATAGACTACCTGCATCCAGGTGCCTATCCAGGGTCTATTTTTGGAGAAATCTAAACTAAGATAGTCATGTAACAGTGGAAAATTGTAATGATAGGATATTGTAACCCACCCCACCACTCCTTTAACATTGTCTCTGTAAGTGCTGACTCTGACTAATATGTAGCATGCCGATGAAGAGCATGTTTGTATAAGAATCCTAGAAATTAACTTCAGAAGATACAGACCCCAACCTTCAAGGATCCCAGCTCCAGGAGATTTGCTGACATTCAACAATAGAGCCAGGATGACATGAAGCCATGATGATGTGAAACCAGGAAGACTAAACCAGGATGATGCTCACTGGACCATCATCATCCCTATCAGAATGAACTGTGCTCACCTGCATGCAGAGAACTTTGCAACTCCAGCCGTTGACCTCTTTGTTCGGTTCCCCTCTCCCACCTTATAAAAAACCTCTGCTTCCAACAAGAGGTGGAGGTGCACTTTGTGACATGAGTCCCCCATCTTCCAGATAGCAAGTATTTGCAAATAAACCACTTTCCTTTACATTACCACCCACCTCTTGAATATTGGCTTTCATAGCAGCAGGCAGCCTGACCTGCTTTTCAGTTACAATTGGAAAATAAAAAATAAAAAAAAAAAACCAAGAAAAAAAAACCTAGTTGCTTTCCCCTCCTCCTACTTACCTCTCATTTATTCTCCCACCCCACTGAAAGCTGGCCTCTGTCCCTGCCACTTTGAAACTCCAGATATTGCCAAATCCAGCAATTCTGTCCTATCATACTTGACCTCTCGGTAGCAGTTGACTGACTGTTTACTCCTTGGAGTACACTCGTCTTGACTTCTGGGACAGACCTCTTTCCTTTTTCCTCCTACTACTGAGTTTTCTATCATGATCTCTCTCAAACGTGCCCCTTTTTTTGCCACTTCCCCCTTAAGCATCCACATTCCCCAAAGCTCCACCTCAGCCCTCTTCTATTCTCATTCCTCACACTTGCTGGAATGTCCCACCAATTTCAGTGGCTTCCATTTATCAAATGCCAGTGATGCCCCAATCTATGTCTCTTGCCCAGGCATCTGTGTTGAGTCCTACCCCACTCCTATGCAAACCTGCCTACTGGGCAGGAACTCCTGAATGTTCCGTGGGTCCTCATTAAGCATGCCTCCAACTGAATTCTTTGTGATAGCACATCTCCCACCCCCATCCAAGAAATTCAGCAGAGAACAATAGAAGAGAGGCAGGAACAAGAGAAGGTGGATTTGAGAAAAGTTATAACTGTTTTTATATTAGAAACACTTGAACCAGAATGAAAGATGAATGAAAAGAACTAGAGGAAAGAGAGAAGACAAATACACAGGAGAAACTGAGTTCCTGAGAAGGTGAAGAAGAACTAGAAGGAAGGTAGAAGACAGGTTTCAGTTCAGAAACATTTGCAGGTATAAGGGAAGTAAGTTGATGGTATTACTTCTAACTGGCCTCTGTTTTCTCCTTGAACAAGAAGGCAAGATCATTTGCTGGGAGTGGAGTAAAATGGGGGATTTGAGGGAACAGGTAAAATTTTGGAATGAAACATGAATTAGAATGCAAGAATAGGAAGCTCAATACAAACAGACTTAAAAAAAAAGAAAAATAACCAGGACTTTTACTGACTGATGTAGCTTGACAGTCAGTCTAAAGGCTGACCTAGATGTGGGCATTGCTTGACCCAGAGGCTCAGGATTCTATCTGGCCCCTGCAATTCTCTTGTCCAGCCTGCCCCTTCTGTTTCAGCAATCAGAGACACCGTATCCACACTGCAACACCGAGTGGGGTTGGTCTCCTCTGTGGATCTGCAGAAGAGAGAGAAATCTTATTTTCCAGAAGCCCCTACAATTGTCTAATTGGCCCAAATTGGGTGGTATGTTTATTTGTGATGAACCAATCACTGTGGCTAGAAGAATAAGAATGTTGATTAGCTGAAGCCCTTCTGGCCCCAACCCTGCTGATGGGAATGAGGTCAAACCCACCCAAACTGCATCTTTGGGGATGAGGGAGGGGCACTTCTTCAAAGAAAAATCTGAGTCTTTGGGAGGAAAAGTGGAGCAGGGATGCTGGGAAGTCAACCAATAATGTCCACCATAGTTCATTTCTGAAGAAAATGTGAGAAGCCACTGTTGATAGATTTGTTAAGGTATGCTTCTGCTGGGTTGGGGTTCTGAGGAGTGTGGATCACAGACATTTGTAGCGGCATCATGATTCATGGTTTTATGATTGTCCAAGGCAGTCCAGAGTAGGCTGATGGTGGGAGGGAAGAAAGTGAACAATGGACTGGTTTAAAGTTAGAGGTTTATCACATATGTGTAAGGACAACTGGGCCAGATTCAAGTTGGGGTAATAGAGTGCTTGAAGTGATGGATGGGGAAGAAGAGAATTTGGAAGGGAGCTGATAGATCAGGGTAAAATGGAGTGGGTTAAGGGACTGAATGTGAGATGAACTCAG
This sequence comes from Pteronotus mesoamericanus, assembly GCF_021234165.1. Taxonomy (NCBI): domain Eukaryota; kingdom Metazoa; phylum Chordata; class Mammalia; order Chiroptera; family Mormoopidae; genus Pteronotus; species Pteronotus mesoamericanus. The sequence continues at coordinate 9,886,945 of NW_026555085.1, forward strand.
AGATTTGGTTGCAGGGAGTGGGGAGCGTGAATGCACACACAGGAGACAGCAGGCAAGATGCAGTGAGCCAGACCGAGAAAGCAAGCAAATAAGAATGAGAGCAAAATATTGGCGTTTAAAATTTAAAAGGAGACAGTGATGGCAAGGGGCTTTCAATTTTCTAAATCTAGACATCATGACAACATGACACAGATGTGACAAGTTATGTGGATTTGACAGCAACACAATAAACATGTAAAAATCCATACCAGCCTCAGAAATCTGAGACATGCCCCTAAGTTTTCACCTACTTGGGTGTCATGCCCCTTAAATGTCATCTAAAAGGCAAAGAAGAAAGTCAACTGCAAAGAGTTCACCAATGTCATGATGTTGTTTCTTCTTGTCCCTGGAATGCCATCAGACACTGTCACCAATCAGTTAAATGACAAAACCCAACTGATAATAATCACAATGCCTCCTCAGAAGATCACTCTAGCCCCTACTAGATACTTCGAAGGACTTGCCACCAGAAAAGGACAGCAGTTCTGAAAGTGAATCTGATTGGGAACTAGGAGACCCTTCCACTGAGGAAGCCTCTATACTTGGCTGAAGAACAGGAGGATAAAGAATTGCCCAAAAATCATTTTAATTCAGAATATGATGAAAACCAACCCTACTGTGAACACTGTAATTCTGAAAATAAACACAGTGTACAAAGTGACCTCCAGGCTTCTTTCCCAGGAACATTTTTTACTGAAGGTGGACACAGGAAATTTACCAGTGCACAGAAGCAGGTCTGTTCTCTGATATTTGAGGTTAACAGAAAAGTTGACATCAAGTATTGCATTTTTTTCCTGGAGCAAATACACAGATCTGGTTGTTAGGCCCTGGGTTGTTGGTAGACCTCTGTGTGATGTTAAATGTGACCCAAACTGTCTGACCTCCATTTGGTTCCCACATTCTTTCTGCGTGGGTCACTGCAATACCAAAATGACATTTAAAGTTTTACATGTTAAAAATTCTGGGGCCATGTTAAAATCCACTGTGGATTCTGTAACCCATGTCAAATGGCATGTGAGCTCTCTTTTTTCCCATGGGGCCTGTTTTTCATAGGAGAGAAACAGTATACCTCCAGAAATATATTTGGATTCTGTACAAAGACATTGATCATAATCCATCTTTGTCTTTTCTGATGTACATGGCGGACAATAATGAATCGTTTATCAAGGATATTTCCAAGTCTGTACAGGACTCCTCTAAGAAAACCATGAAAATTGACAAGTCTTCTCATTATCAGAAGTTATTGCAGAATGGGAAAAAATACAGACTAATCAGGGAATCAGAAGCTGAAATTGTCCCGAAGTTTATATTTTAAAAAACAACTTGGAGTAGCAGCAAGGATGTATATAATTAGATATGCTGACACCTTCAAAATACCATAATACATTTATTCTCATTTTTATTTTTCTACTTATAAGAAAGCAATTGTTTTGCTAAACTTAGAGTTTATTCCAAAGATGCAGTTGAATTTCAGTATTATTCTTCAATCATGGCAAAAATAGGCTTTCCCAATCTCTTTCCCTTTTAAAAGGTTTTACATTTTCTTGAAATTTTTTATTAAATTCTTCAAACAATGTTAGCTTCAAGGGAATGAAAACTTAAGTTTAATTTTAAATCACATAGCATTAAAGGTTAGTGAAAAGGAGTTTCTAACAAGGGATATAGGGCTTTTCTTACTGGAAGATATTTGAAAAATAGTTATATGAACAAACTGTCACTAGATTTCAACTATTCACTGTATATACCATGACATTTGTAAGTGATTTTGGTTTCTTTTAAATGACTAAGTTATTTTTAAACTTATTTTCATTATGTGCTCTGAATGTATGCCATAGCTTATCCAACCTAGAAGTATGTGTGTGAAAATTCCTTTTGTATGCCTCTTTTTGTTTATTTTTTAGTTTATGAAAAGTTGAAAACATGTTTTGATTCTATTATATTAAAATGTGAAGCAAGAAATTGCTAAACAAACAAATGAAATGAACATAAAAAGAATAGAAAGGGCACTCAAAAGAATACAAAAAAATAACACCAGGCAAACACTAACCAGAACAAAGCTTGTATAGCTATCTCAAAATGAGACAATGACTTTATCTCTTGAAATGCATTTTGCTTTAAGGAGGCCACTCCATAATGATAAAATTTCATTTCATAAGGAAGATATGGCTTCTAAATATTATATATCTAAGACATAGTCTCAAAATATACAATGTAAAAATTTGAGAGAACTATAAGGAAAAATGTTAAGTCTACTGTAGAAGAGGATTTTTTAAACATAGTTTTGACAGAGCAAGCAAATTAAAATTTAATAAATGTTTAGAAGCTGTTGATAACTTGAACCCTTTATCCCAAATTAAGAAATATAAATTTTACTCAAACACAAATGGAACATTTATGAAAATTAGCTGCACATTAGGCCACAAAACAACTCTCCACAAATACTATAAGAATCAATATACAGAATCATTATCTGACCACACTACCATTAAGTTAGAAAGTAATAACAAAAAGATAATAAAAAATATGTTTGAAAAATTTAAAACCACACCATTAAGTAGTCTTTGGGTCAAAGGCCATATTATAAGGGACATTATTTCAACTAAATAATAATAGAAATTTACATGTCAAAACTCATGGGATGCAGCTAAAGAAATATCTTTAAAGAAATTTATAGCCTTATATGCTCAAGATGTCTGAAAATTTATTAGTTAATCATCTAACTCAAGAAATTATAAAAAGAACAGAGTCTAAAGTAATTATATGAAGGATAAAAAAGATCAGCAATTAATTACAGTAGATTGGACTATTGGTCTCAGTTCTTCACTGTCCTAGAGTAGTATTATACATTTATACCCTTTACCTACAATGGGGAGATTCTACAGAGTCGTCAGGAAGAATAAACTTCCTTGCCCCATTGAAAAAGGGATTCATCATCAACTTGGTTTAGCTAGTGGAATGTCAGTACTTTTGATGGGAACAGGAGACTTAAATATGTTTGTGCAATTTAGTTTGGTCTCTTGTGTGCCTGTCATTCATCCTGAGAGAACATGCCTCAGGCAGCTGCTGGTCCAAGGAGGATAAGACCTGAATACAATCTTCAACTTGGACTTTAAAGCTTGGATTTCAGCCTAGCCCAGCTGGGTGCAGCTGACTTACACATCATTTAGTAAGAAATAAAAGCTTTTGCTTAAATGCAGAGTTTTGGTTTGTTATGCATTGTTATTACAGCAATAGCAAATTCACTCATGAAACAGAACAGTTAAAGCATAGCATTACCAAATCTAAAATTTGACCTTTGGAAAGACAACAATATACAATCCATTACCAAGGGGAGAGAGGCGGGGAAAGAGAGAGAAGCAAATGACCAAATGATGAACATAAAGGAGATATAACTATAGATTTATCAGAAAACTTTAAAATTAAAGAATTGCTGTGAACAGTTTTATGTCAATAAATCTGAAGACTTAAAGTAGACAATGTTCTAGAAAAACAATTTATTAAAATTAACTGAAAGAAAAACAAAAAAGTCTGAAGAGGCTCATTAACTATTTTTATAATGGATCAATAATTTTGACTTCTGATTGAATAGATAGAGGAGACTATGGAGTAAATGCACTTTTCTCTATTTCTTAGTCAAAGTGTAGCTAAAAACCCTGGACATTAAATGTAAAACAAACATAAGAAGACTCTGAAAGTTGGAGAGAAGAAAGCAGGCCACCTAGGACCTCAGGATCCAAGGAACAACAAGGTAATGAGTTTCCTGGTTTCTTTTTGCCTCATATATCCCAGATTTGAAGCTGAAAATCCTCGAAATCAATAAGCCAATGGATACAAACAAAACAAAACAAAACAAAACAAAACAAAGTTTCCACAATACGATGCTTCCTCTAGCCACCAGAAACACTGGGGCCCGGCCTCACCCCATCCAAGTCCCCAGAGGCCCTGGGGAGTCTTGGCCAGGCTGTAAGGAGGCATCAATCCCCACCCCCTTCCTTGCTGGTGTCATAGGAAGAAGTCCAGAAGAGGGTTAGGGCTTTCATGGTCACCCAGTAGAAATGAAGCCACCCTCTGGCCCCATGCTGTCAGTGGAGGTCATTTAGGAAACATTCATAAGGCACTCCTACACCTCCCAACCAGGGACGACTATGGGGGAACTCCCACACCTGCTCAGCAGTAAAAGGAAGCCCTTTCTTTCAAGTGTTAATGGAGGATGAATAGGAAACAGGGATTTTTACCCCTATCCGACAGTTACAAAGTAGCACTTCCCTTCCTCTAGCAAAGCACCATCCATGGAAATCAGCTGGAACAGAAATTTTAAATAAAATTCAGATTCTCATGACATAACACCCAGTGTCCAAGTTTCAATCAAAAACACTCATTTTATCAAGAAATAAGATCTCAAACTGAATGAAAAAAAATCAATAGATGCAATATAAATGACAGGGGTGTTAAAATTATCTGACAATTTAAAGTAGTCACCATAAAAATGAATGCACAAAAACCAACCCAACTCAAAAATGGAAAAAGAACTTGAATAGATATTTCTTTACATTGATAGAATATATATGAATAGCCAATAAGCACACTAGTCATTAGGGAAATACAAATTAAGTCCATCTCACACCCATTAGGGTGGCTACTATCAAAACAACAACAAGAAAATAACAAGTTTGGTGAGGATGTGGAGAAGTTGGAACCTTGGTGCACTATTGGCTGGGAGATAAAATGGTACATCCACTATGGAAAATGCTACAGTGGTTTTTTAAAAAATTAAAAATAGAATTACTGTATGATCTAACAAATCCACTTCTAAGTATGTACCCAAAAGAATTGAAAGTAGGGTCTCAAGGAGATATTTGTATTCCCATGTCCATAGCAACACTATTCACAGTAGCAAAGAGATGAAAGTAACCCAAATGCCTAACAGCTGATGAATGGATAAGCAAAATGTGGTGTATACATACAATGGAATATTATTCAGCCTTAAAAAGAAAGGAAATTTTGACACATACTACAACTCTGATGAACCTTAAGAATGTTATGTTATATGAAATAAACCAGTCACACACATGCACACAAACACGCAAATACTGTATGATTTCACTTATATGAAGTATCTAGAGCAATAAAAAATTATAGAAACAGAAAGTAGAATGGTAGCTGCCAAGAGTTTGGGAAAGAGGGGAATAAGGAGTCATTGTTTAATGGATGTAAAGTTTCAACTTTGCAAGATAAAAAGAGTTCTGGAGATGAATGGTAATGATGGGTACACAATATAAATATACTAAATATCACTCAACTGTACACAAAATTGTTAAAATGATAAATTTTGTTATAAGTATGTATAAAATATGGTATTTTATCATAATAAAATGAAAAAAAATTTGAGTGATTGTGAACTATTTGAAGCAAATGAAAAAACAATCTCAACAAAGAAATAAATGAAAGTTTTAGAACTAAAAAAATACAGTGAGCTAAAAAAAAAAACAAAAACAAGAAATGGGCTCAAGCAGCAAAATGGAGAAGACACAGGAAAAAACAGTGAACTTTTAAGATAGAGTATTAGAAATTATGAAGTCTGAACAACAGAAAAGATATTTAAAATAATTAGCAGAGCCTCAGGTACTTGTGGGACTGGATTTAACATTTATATCATTGGTGTCCCAATGGGAGACAAAAAAAGAGACTGAGGCTAAAAAAATACTTGAGAAAATAATGACTGAGAGCTTGCCAAATTTGGCAAGAGACTACAGATTCAAGAATCTGAACAAACTTAGAAGAGGATAAATTCAGTGAAACCCACATCAAGACATATGTAGTCAAATTTCTGCAAACTAAAGACAAACACATAGTTGGTCACTGCCATATCCCTCAGACAAAGCAATCAAAATATTAGAAATTTCTTCTCTAAAGTTATCTTCTCTCTCTCTCTCTCTTTTTTTTTAGAATAACATTGAACTTGGGGCTGGAGTCTTGAGATGAACTTTGGCTTTCACCTGTGATTATTTTTAGGATTTACTACTAGCATGAGATAAAGACATGCCTTCTGATCCTTTGTGCTATTTTCTGTGTGTATATTCCAAAAATTACCTACAGGAAACCAGAAGCAAACCTTTCAAGAACAGACAATTCAAAGGCAGATAAACATTCATAAACATCTATTTAAATTGCACTAAGCTTATAGTCTAGCTAACGTTAAACCCAGCTAGCGATATTAAGCAGACAGACCACTTACCGTCTCTGTCTGACTCACTGAAATGTCTGCACTCGGGTTATGAGAAAATTCAATTTTTTCTAAAATTGATAGATAGGTTCTTGTTTCATGTTCAAATAACTAAAGGTTCTATTCTTACATTTTTCTAAAACAAGACAGTTTTTTAATCTCTAGAGGGCCTTTTAAATACTTGAAACCTTAAACTAGTAAAAATTAATTCATATAATAACCCAAGCAATATAGAATTCTATAAAACAAATTAAAATCTCTCTCGCCAGCCTTATTCTCCAAAGAGAACCATTTAAAGTTCTGACTTAACTTCTGGTAGTGATCTATATATCACTTTAGGTAATAAAATATTCTCGATTGCTCACATTTAGAATACTTATGTTTCAGAAGGTGATAAAATTACAAAGCTACAATTTGTGCCACTTTCCTCTTTCCCTTCCCCCTTCTGACACTGTTCTGTTATTCCTTTCACTTTGTCAAAGTTTACATTTTTATTCTTCCCTCTAATTAAAATTACTTATTCTATGTTCTTTCTTCAGGTTGATTTTGGTAACTGAAACCCAATCAATTACTTATAGGATTATGATTATTTAGTTTTTATTTGTAGCAGAATCCCAAGTCATGTGATTAAGTCGTTAATGAGGAAAGTACAATGCTTTGCCATCTGTGCCATTTGACGGGGCTGGGTCAGACACAGAGGTTATATGGGCTTTCTTTTCATACTATTCAGCTTCCTTTGCTCTTTCTGGGATGTAATCAGCTCCTACTGTTTCTCATATTTCACTCCATTTTCTTTGTGGAGTTCCATTTCTAAAGTACGACTTTCATGTTTAACACGCAGGGTTAGAGGGTAGCAAACTTTCTGAATCCGTACACATCAGAACACATCTGTGGCTGCCATAAGAATGTCCCTCTCAGATGTCTGACTGCAGAGTGTGTCATTGACCCACAACCCTCACTGCTGCCTGAGAGCCTTCAGTGAGTTCACACTGAGGTTCCTCATAGGCTGCCTACAGCCAAAGATGAGCTGGGGCACCCGGACTCTGCTTGGGCTTGAGCACTTCCTGAAAGCCTTTCTGAACTCTTCTGAAATTTCACTGAAGCCTAAGACATTCTCACCCACCCTTTCTTCTGTTGTTTACCTGGAATCAAGTTAGCATTGAGGCCTGAGAGCTGGTCCACCCTCTCAGGCTCCCTTATCTCTTACAGGCATTTGCCTTAATATATTTCTTGCATACATAATTCCATCTTGGCAGGTATTTTACAGGACCTAGACTTGCACAAAATCTTTATTTTAACTCATATTTGATTTTATATTTTGCACCTAGATCTGTACACAGCCATTTTCTCTCCAATTTTTGAGGGCATTATTCCATTGTCCTTTAGTATCTAGAATTGTTAAAGAGGTTTTATGTCTTTTTTATTCTTGTTTCTTTGTAAAAAGAAAAAGTACATATATACATATAAACATGTATAGATTTGTTCATATTTGTGTGTGCATATGCATGTATAATATAAAATAAACATACATGTGATTTTTTTCTTGGCCCAGAAAGCTTTTAAAATTTTCCCTTTATCTTTGAAGTGGAGAAATGTCACTAGTACTTGTATATACTTAAGGAAGGTGTGTGTATTTAGAATATTTTCTGTTTAATACTTGATGGGCTCTTTCAATTTAAAGATATTCTTAGCTATTATTTTATTATTTTCTTAATTATTTCCTTTTCTTGTTCTTGTCCTACCCTCAATTTCTCCCTACTGTTCTGTGACTGCTATTAAAACTTCTACCACAGTTTTTAAACTCCTGAGACCTATGTGTTTTAAAGAAAAAGCTGGGTTTTATTTATTTCCATTTATTTATTTTGTAGTAGTTGGCCATTGGAATATGAGGAGCCCTGTGTAGGTAGCAGAACCAGAACAGGATTTTCCTTGGGAGAAGCTTTGAGAGAACCACAGGAAGGTAAATACCAGTCCAGGTATGTGTGTCTTTCGATTCTTACCAGTAAGGCTGTGAGCTTAAAAACATGCTAAGGCTCTTTTTGGTTATGGGTAATTTGTTTCAATACATATTATCTTTATTTTATAAGTTTACAGTGATGAGAATATATCATTGTAATGTGGAAAATCCACTATTAGAAAGTCACATGCCCACTCCTTTTTAGAACTTAGTGATCCTAAGCCCTCTGGGAAAGGAGATAGTCTAGAGAGCATCAAAGGTGATGCCGTCTTGGAGGTTTCATGGAAAAAATCTAGGCATAGGGATTAACTTGGCCTGTGGTCAGGAACATACATGTTAGTTTTGGGGAGGGTTATTTTTCCCTTATGTAGTGGGATATTTGTGTATAGCATGAGATGAGGAACGGAGGACTGGAACGGAGGACTGGAGAGTCAGATTACAGAAGGGTTTTACTTAAATGCTCTGTATTAAATGTGGGCTTTCTTTTCCACGAGCCTCCAAAGCTCTTTGAGCAGGGGACACTATGACCTCCAGATCTGAGTTTTATAAGGATGCTGCTAGTAGAAGGTAAGTTTAGAGTGAGGGAGAAAGGAGGCTGTCCAAATTAAGGGCAAACCAGTATTTGTTTCCAAGGCTGAGACTGGGCAACTGGTTGAGGGCAGTTGGTGATCTGTCCAGGAGTTTGGTAACTGGGAGACTGGGATACAGAAAATCAAGGTGGCAAATTGGGGAAGGAAACTGGTAGAGTACCACTCTGCTTCTCTGACAGAAAAAGAGAAAGGAGTGAAGGAAAGCGGATTATCTTCCTCTTTTCTAAAGAAGGAATAGGCTGCAGAATGTGAAGGTGTCAAGGTGGGGAAAGTAGAAGAAATACTCTAGGACCTGGCCAAGAAAACTACCCAGGAAAACAAACAATCCAATTAAAAAATGGGCAAAGAACCTGAACAGACATTTCTCCATGGAGGACATAGAGAGGGCATATAGACATGTGAAAGAATGCTCAACATCACTAGCCATCAGAGAGATGCAAATTAAAACCACAATGAGATACCACTTCACACTAGTCAGAATGGCCATCATAACCAAATCAACAAACAACAAGCGCAGGCAAGGATGTGGGGAAAAGGGAACCCTGGTGCACCGTTGGTGGGAATGCAGACTGGTATAGCCACTGTGGAAAACAGTTTGGAATTTCCTCAAAATACTAAATATGGGACTGCCTTTTGATCCACTGATCCCACTGCTGGGATTATACCCTAAGAATCCCAAAACACCAATTCAAAAGAACCTATGCACCCCTATATTCATAGCAGCATTATTTACAATAGCCAAGTGCTGGAAATGGCCTAAGTGTCCATCAGTAAATGAGTGGATCAAAAAACTATGGTACATTTATTTACACAATGGAATACTACACATCAGAAAGAAAGAAGGAACTCCTACCCTTCGCGAGAGCATGGATGGAACTGGAGAGTATTATGCTAAGTGAAATAAGCCAGGCAGCAAAAGACAAATATCATGTGATTTCACCTATAAATGGAACCTAATCACAAAACAAACAAGCAAGATAGAACCAGTGACATGGAAACAACTGACAGTGACCAAAAGGAAGAGGAGAGAGGGATAATGGGGGAAAGAGGGAGAAGGTTCTAGTTAAGGAACATGTATGAAGAACCCATGGTACTAGACAACAGGGTGAGGATTGACTGAGGGAGTGGGGGTGGGGAACGGGATGTGGGAGAGCAACAGAGGAAAAATTGGGACACTTGTAATTAAACAACAATAAAAAAAAAAGAAAAAGAAAACTACTCAGTGAAGACTGAGAGAAAAACTCAGAGCCTTAGGAAAACATAAATATGTGTAGTGCCCAGGCTCCCCAGCCTTGTGGGTTGACATACTATCTTACTGGCTGCCAAGAAGATGAGGAGAAAACCAAATGACTCCTTTCTGATGTATTTCCTCACTTTGAGGACGTCATGTTTTCCTACTACCTTGTTTCAGTCTCTTTAGTTGGCTCTTCCACCTCTCTAGACCTCTAAATGTCAAGGTGTCCCCAGGGCTTGGTCTTTGGACCTCTTCTCTATTTACTCCCACTTTTTAGATGACCTCTCAGCATCTTGGCTTTAAACATCATTGTTATTTGATGACTTCATTTATATTGTCTTCCACCTGTCTCCTTAATAGATCTACTTATATATCTAATAGACATCTCAAACATCAAAAAGTTGTAAAAGGAGCAACTTTTGATTCCCTCGTCATTGTCCACCAACCTAGTCCTTCTCTCATAATATCCATTGGAGTCATTCCTAAGTCTGTCTTATCATCATTCCCTTATGAATCATATCCAATCTATCAGTGAATCCTGTCAGTCCTGTCTACAAACCTGTCCTGCACCTGAGCACTTATCATTTCCAATGACTGTCAATTTCCTTGTACATGCCACCAGTGCTTCTCCCCAGAATTCTAGCAGTAGCATCTGGCTGTCTCTGCATTTCTTTGGTGCTTACATCATTCTCCTACTGAACTATTTCTTTTCTAATAGCTTCCCATCACATTTAGAGTAGAAACCAACATGACCCGCCCAAGGCTCTATCTGATCTGGCTCTGGCTTCCATTTTCTACCACTCTCTCTCTCTCTTAGTCAGCTCACTCAGCCATACCAGTCATTCTGTCCCTTGAACACACCGCCACATTTCCTACCTCAGGGCCCCTTCTTGAAATGTTCTCATCCAAGATATTCTCCTGGCTTAGTCTTTTACTTGATTCAGGTCAAAGTGTCCTTCTCTGACCATTCTTATTACCCTGTTTTTAATTTTTCATAGCTCTCCATCACTAGACATGTTACATGTTTCCTTTTTATAATATTTTTATTCCTTTTATTAAAATTGTCTACTTCCACTAGAACATAAGTCCCAGGAGAAACTATGTTCCTCACTGAGATATCTGTATCATATGGAAAAGTGTCTGACCTGTGAAAGATACTTAATGAGTATTTTAAAAAAGATTTTATTTATTTACTTTAAGAGAGAGGGGAAGAGAGGGAGAGAAACAACAATGTGTGAGAGATTGACAGGTTGCCTCTTGCACACCCCCAACTGGGGACCTGCATGTAACCCAGGCATGTGCCCTGACTGGGAATCGAGCCAGCAACCTTTTGGTTTGCAGGCTGGTATTCAATCCACTGAGCCACACCAGCCAGGGCTTACTGAGTATTTATTCAAAGAATTGAAGAAAGCATGGATTGGACCAAAACTGGAAGCTGGCAGAGTATAGAGATCAAAGGTCAAGGGCAGTGGGGATTTGAGGGATTTGGTGGGAACATAGTTGGCAAATTGTCCATGGATTCCAAGGTAAATATGGAGGTGAGAGAAGTCAGGTGGCTGGGTAAACTGAGATGCAGGTGGTGGAGGTGGTCAGGGGATCAGTGAGCAGTTACAGTGGGAGGATGGAAGAAAGAAGGTCTAGTCAAAAAAGGAGTTTTGGAGTTGATTATTTTGGAAAAAGGGAAGCACGAGCACACTGAGTAATTATGAATTTTCTCAGAATAAGAGCTACATTTTTATCTTTTTAAAATCTTTTTATCTTCTGTGCTCAGTATAATTTAGCACACTCTAGACCCCCAGTCTGTTGGTGTATGGGGAGACTCAATTTCTAGGCTCTACAGGTGCACACTTTTACTCTGGTTCCTTATATTTTCCAAATGGTATTGGGTTGGCCAAAAAGTCCCTATGGTTTTTTTCCATAATATAAAAGACACTTTTTTCATTTTCACCAATAACTTTATTGAGTTGGATATTTTGACTATGTTGGCTATCTCCCACATGGCGTAACATTGTTTTCAATTAATGTCTCAATTTAAGCGCTATCAGCTTCAACTGGTCTACCCAACCATGAAGCACTGCCCATCGAGAAATCTCCAGCACAGAACTTCATAACCACTTTTGACCCATTCGATCACACATTGTCACACACTGTACAGATCTTTCTTTGCATTTCAGTTGCATTTTTACCTTTCTTGAAATAATAAAGCATAATGTGCCAAAAAATGTTGTGTATTTTCTTCCATATTCAATATTAAATTCACCAACACAAAAATTCACCAATTTTGATTTTTTTAAAATGTACACTTATATGACAGCTATCACAATTTTATTTCCTTTTATTAAAATTGTCTACTTCCACTAGAACATAAGACCCAGGTAAGAAACAATCTAACAAAATTGTTTCAAATGAAGTTAAAGACAACTAAACACTACTAGAGCCATCTTATGGGAAAAAAATGAACTAACTTTTTGGCCAACACCATACAATGAGAACATCATATTCTTATGCTGTGTTCATGTCTTACAATCAATGATTCCTTCATTCATTGTCACATTCTCCTTTCTTCTTAAGGAACTTGGGGCAATGCAAATCAGGCCACCTGAGTTGGAGGAAGAAAAACTAGCCTGATGTTGCCCAGAAACTAGTGACAGAATTAAGACTCAGGTACCTCATTGGTGTAAGTAGATTTCACTAGAGGCTCCCCCGCAAATTCTTCTCAGTTTCTGACACTATGCTTTCAGACTTGCTAATTTTAAATGCCTCTGCAGGTTGTCTTCTTTTTGAATTTACTCTTGCAATTTCTGCTGTTGTAGACCACCTCTCCACTTGATTGCTGAGTCATTTCCTCCTTCATTGTACCTATAATCTCGTATATTGCATGCAGATTAATTTCCCAGATATTTCCCCATAACCAGGACACTCTGCAAAATTGTAGATTTCTTGCACTCAACATAGTCCTGGCACAGGAGGCATGCAATGAAAGCTTGGTGAATTGAACTGAACAGTGTTCAGCATTGGGACAGTGAAGCAAGGGAAGAGAGAAAAACCCAGCCAGTTCCAGTTCCACCTACAGAGAACCTTTCAGTCCTTCTTTCTCCTTCCCTCCCCTCCATGTTCTTTCCCAAGTTATAGGTGGTGAAGACAGGTATACCTTCTCAGAAAAGCTAGATGGAGTCTTGAACAGATAGGAGAGAATAAACATAATCACTGGGATTTTTGCTGACAAGACCAACCTTGAAAAATGCATCACCCCAAAACAGACACAAAACAAAACAAAAATACCCCATTCCCTCTGTTTCACTGGGGCCAGACTTGAACACAAACAAAGTCAATCAATTTCAGTGATTTCACTTCCACATTACATGAAAGAGGGCAGGGAGTCATGTTAAAAGACCATCAAATAACTTGAAAATGTGGACACTTTCTACTTTCCTTTCATGGAATTTTGATCATCTCCTCTTCTCTCTCTCTCCCTTCTGCCAATTCTTCACTCCCCTCCTGCTTCAATTGGGGTCCAGGCTGAAGTGCATGACATTAAAGGGATTTCTGGTTCTAGAAACCCATCAAGAATTGTGCCAGGAGCCTAGTGGATCCTGTATCACTGGCTCTTTTCCCAAGACAAGGAACAGATCCCTAAGGCATGGCTCTCCAGTTGAACCTCTTCTACTCAGTTTCAGACTTGGCCCTGATCCACAGTTAAGTTTTTGGGAATGGAAAAAAAAAAATCACAGTTTGCTTTGGTGGGTACTAGTAAAGGTAATGCTATTTTGGCCCCAGGATTAAAAAGAGAAGTGAGAAGAAGTTGGAGTATAGAAATAAGCAAGTAGAATCAGAAGCAGGAGTACTTTCTGCACTAGGAATATTTTGATAAAATTTGGACTGTAGAGCAGAAACCTCAACTCCTGATGTCGTCATGGGACACTGAGTATGTAACAGTGCCATTGATGACAACTGGTGGTGGAGATGTCTTGGTAATAGCAACTCTGGCACAGTGAATGTGCTTGAACATGGCACTAGTAGCTCAGATATTAGAAGATATCGGTGTCCTTTCAGCATAGATACAGGTGTCTCCGATATCTCACATGGGCTGTGATAGCTCATCAAGCATAGAGAGGTGTGATGGTCATGAATAAACTGAAAAGGGACACATCAACCTAGTGAGCTAAAATATAGTTTTATAAAAGCCAAGCCTGGCAAACATTAAAGTCACCAAGATGACTGGGGCTGTCAACTGACATTGACAATTCCCTAAATCATTGAGAAGGAATATGAGGGGACCAAAGGTCATTTCAAATAGACAGTGAGGGGTCTAGAGAAATGCCATGGGGTGCTGATGTATTGCCATCTATGCTTATGGGTGCTGATTTTGAAAACGGCCAATAATGCTGGTAAGTGAACATAGTTTGTACATTGAGATAGAGCTTTAATCCTATGTAGGGAATTGTGTTCATGTGCATGGCAGCAGAAAGACTAGAGATAAAGAGTTTGAATCTAAGAGAGACAATCACTGGGAATCAGGCAATGGAGGAGGGGATGTCCCTGCTTCCCAGGTGGATGAGGTACAGAAGCAACTGGGGTGATCCTGTAAGGAGATTTCCAAAGGCTCTCACTAGATGGCGGTGTCCATCAGCACATGAATCTGTAAAGGCTTCTCAGAGAACCGAGCACGGGCTGAATGAGAAATGTCATTTCAGAAGATGGAGGATCAGGGAGGCAGGTCAATGTGGTCCAGGGTCACTAATGAGTAGCTCTGTCCCATTCTCCTTGCCTTAGACTTCCAGGGACAAAGCAGTGACCTTAGGTTCTAATTCCAGAACCACGGAACTTATTTTTAACATCTAATCTCCCTTCTTTACCACCTAAAACTACAAGCACCAACCTGAGCAGATCAGTTGTTTTGATTTGAATCTAGAGCTCAGGAGTCTTGGATGGCAACATTGTGGCTCCCTATAGTCTGTGGGTTAAAGTTCAAATGCTATAGCATGGTTTATAAGATATTCTCCACACTGCAGAATTTCCTTTTACTATAGTCTCTATGTCACTTGAAGCTTCTTAAACTGTGCATAATGCTTATGTTTTGAAACCTATGATCTCAACAGCCCCTGATATGCTTTATAGAGAAGCATCCCCCAACCCATTTAGGGGATTTGATCCCCTTCTGCCATTACTTACTTAACCTGTAATATTAAGGATATAGGTTGGAGTGGTATCATGGTCAGAGGCCTCAAAATGCCTATATAGCCTCCCCTAACAATCCCCCTACTAAATCATTCAGAATTTTTTTTTGCATGTGACAGAAATCCAATTAAGTCTACCATAGATAAAAAGTAAAATGTTATTGATTTCAGGAAGGATATCAGTATAGCTGGGGATGATTGGAAGCAGGGATTACATGATCTCTCTGGAACATTCTTACTGCTTTTCTCTATTGCTTTAATTGTCAAGTTCATTCTTTCCCACTTGGGGAAGACATGAATCCTAACTGCTTTATGCTCATATTTCGCAAACTTCACTACCAGAGAGGAAAAAGCTCTTCTCAGTCAGGATTCAGTTGAACAACAATAATGAATGACACTTGCAAAAGATGGACATATGGCCAAAGCAGGGCCAATCATTGCTATTGTCAAGGGATCAGGTGCCCTGATTGGTCTATCTTGGGTCATGTGCCCAACCATAGCTTATGATTGACAACCTCCCACTCAAACTGCATGATTGAAGTAGGTAAGGGGAATTTTTCAGAAGGAAAGTGTTTTTACTAAAGGAAAATGATACTTGGGAGAGGGAGAGGGTACTGGGCAAGAAACAATGTTGTCTATTTCCCAGCCCTCCCAAGTACCCAAAGGACACATTTATAAGAAATGAAAGCAGAATTAGACTACAGTGTCTTTATTACTAGCCAGGTTAATGATATGTAGATCTTAACATGGAGCTTCTAATTATGCACAAGACTTGGGCTTAAGCCTTGGGTCTGAGGCTTTAAGCAGGGCTTGCTCCCTCTCCCTTAAACTCAAAATTTGTAGATCAGTAACCAACATGCTTAGGAAAAGAGAGAGCAGAGCTTCAAAATGCCAGGAGAAAGAAACTGATGAGGTCATCCACACAATAGAGAATAGGAAGTTTTCTTGTGCTTTCTCTCATTCTAACTGACAGAATCAGTACCCTGAGTCAGGAACCCCCCCAGGAGGCTTACCTCTGCCCTAACTAGTAAAATGTGACCCAATTTATATGTCAGCAATATGGCTACATAACAGGTCCTCTCTAGATGGTGAGTAGGAGTTAGGGAGCGTTGACTGGTAGAAGTGTTCTCTCCTCTACAGTTACCCAATTTGTGTTCTGTTGGTCAGTGATCTCAAGGTTATGGTCCTTATTCAAGTCTATGGTAAACCAGGAAAAACACACCCAACTTCAGTGGGAGAGACTATCAGTCATCAAGGAAAACCACTGTGGCTGCCCCCTAACATTTACCACTAGTTTTTATAAATTCCTGGGACTGGAGAAATGGGCAGTTTCACTTCTGACTCTAGAAACTTCTAAAATGGATTGAATAAGACATTCATCCTAAGGACATAGGCTCACCAAATATTGACCCCTTATTTTATTTCTCCCAAATCATTCCTACCTTATAAAAAAAATTTGTTCAACAGAGCAGTAAACACTTGAGTAGCACATGCATAATGCCTTTGATACAAAAAATGCCCCAAATTGAAACCATATGAATCCCTTCTCTTTATTAAATTCTCTCAGAGATATTTACGTTTTAGTACAATTTTTTTCTTTGTTATCAGGGAGAAAATAAAATCTCTCTTCCCTTGGGGAAATTAAAGTCTTAGAGAAATTGTAGGCCAGAAATCTCATTGTAATTTTCTCATTCTCCCCAATCTCAGCTAGAGACAACCTCACTCTGTTGATTGTGTTTACTTTTCTGAACACGCCCTTCTCTCCCCCTCACTTTTCTGAGATTCTTTTCGGCCTTTCTCTCTGCCCTGAGAGGCTGGTCCCTGGGAACTGCATTATTGGAGATCCCTTGCTCACTGGTTTCTCACCATGTTCAGCCAATGAGAGCCATTAATAGGAGATCGGTAGTTGGAAAGAGAGGTTGAAAATGAGCTGTTTCTTGCAGCTTCCTCTCTGTTTTGGGATACATTTCGGGCAGTGACCATGTACTTGAACAACTACAGGTTTTGTGTTGTAGCCACTTCTCCCCAGTTCTAGCTCTCACTGTGCTAAGGTAACACTTTTTCTTCTTCTTTCTTATTAGTTATGGGTATTACCAAGTTTTTGCGGTTGACAGCTGTGGGTGATGTGTGCATCAACAACCCTGTCGATTCCCTTAATGTTATCCATACCTCTGAAAGTCCTTGAATTAGGCCTCTTCCATTGGGCCATTGGAGTTGCATCCCATTTCCCGCTGTGACCTTGACTTTACACTGAAATATTTGGTACCAGGCAGCCTGGGTAAAGTGGGTCCTTCTACAACAGACACAATGGGGATGTCTTCCACCAGAGTGGATAGAATCATTTCAGCACTAGCATTGTTGAAATAATTCCAAATTCAAGTCTCATTTGTTCTACTTTTCCAAAGTTCCAAAGAGTAAGAGGACATATGGAAGTCATAGCACCAAATCTAGACTCATACCATTTAGTTATAACAATAGCATTTTCTAAACAAGAGTGATGTTTCCAGAACACAGTGCTATTACAGTCTCTAACCCCACATTGCTGTTGCCAGCTGTTGACACTAACACAGAGGAAGTGCTATCTAAGGGAAATAAGGTAAACAAGAAAGGAAGAGAAGAGAAAAATCTGCATTTCAGCTTCACTGTGATGTTGGTTGTGGTCGTCAATAATGCTTTTCACAAAATGCCTATCTTCCCCATTTCTAGGCACAGAAAATGACAATATTTCCTGATAACCTTGTGGTTGGGTGGAGTCTTATGAGTAATTCAGGTAAAGAATCATGAGTAGAAATGATAGGAAATGATGTGTGTCTATACATGGCTAAACATTTACTACCTGGTGCATGAGTCTTCAGAATGCTCTTTCTTTTCTTCTGCCAAGTTCAAAATGGACAAGTTACTGGCCAGGGTCCCTGAGTGATTTTGATTAGCAGAACACCTAGGGTAATCCATTAGGAACATGAAGTATGAGAGAAAAAAATCTAGTCACCAAAACATGGAGATTGTATATTATAAATCATATAATAAATATTTTTGATAAAAATATTTTTAACATAATAGAAACCCAGTGAACTCAATGACTTTTACCTCTCGCTTCTTCCTAAGCCTTGCATATGCCCAATTTGAACTATAGAACCTGTGCCTAACTTATGGTTCAAAAACCCAATGAAATATATTAGGACCTCTGTCTCCCACTGTCTAAAATGGATCCCCCTGGCCTTGGTTGAATTTGTTACCTCAAAGGCAGCACCCAAATCCCTTTCCTCATCCAGTTTTCCTATAGCATTGGTTCCCATGGAGAAGGAAAAAAAACTTCTGAGCAGCATTTGAGAATGATTTTTTTTTTTTCTTTTTGAGATGAGGGAGGAGGAGCTGTGATAGCAAAAACTCTTCTACTCAAAGATTAAAGGACTCATTTTGAGTTGCATTTGCTCTGGCCCAGGCGAGAGCCCTGCCCTCAACATTTGGAGTGAGGTTAGCCAGCTGAGACTTATATGTGCAGCCCCTTCACAATCTAATGTTCCAAAGTGAGTCTCCCTTGACCCAAGAAAAGATATTTCTAATGCAGGCCAAGAAAAAAAATCCAAACTTGAACTGTCACCCTAATTTACCAACTAAAGACTGTCTGAAGAGAAGACATAACCAAGGAAAGGCAGAAGAAGCCACTTTGAGACCGTTAACACTCTCTACCATGAAAAAGCCTGTCCTCAATCATCTCTTTCAAAAAGGAGCATCTTTGGATATATCTGCACATGCTGGACTTCAAGTCAGTCCCAGCCACCACTGCCTGTGGCAAGACCATGTCACCTCGGAGCAAACATATTCAGTTAGGTGACCCATGATGCCCTTCAAATGGTGTCATATTTAGTCCTCACCCAAGACATGCTTATTGATTTTTAGATCGAGAGGAAGGAAGGGACAGAAAGGTGGGAGGAGAAATATTGATGTGAGAGAAACACTGATTGGTTGCCTCTGGTACACACCCCAACCAGGGACCAAATCTGCAACCTAGGCATGTGCGCTGACTGGGAATTGAACACACAACCTTTCATTTTATGGGTTGCTCCAACCTGTAATGGGGTGAAGAGTGGGGGTCCCCTGGAAACAGGAGAAAACCCCCACAGACCTTGATTAGGGGAAGGGGGAAGTGGATGATAAAGCATTTAAGATACTTTGCATAACAATGGCAAGTTAATAGCTGTGCCTTTCTTGAAGGAAGAGATCTGCTGCCCAGGGCGAAATGTGTACTTGACTCTAAGGGCATTCAGGTACTCATGACATAGCCGGAGGGGGAGGTGGTGGGGAGCTTATACAGTGCCTGTGCAAGAGGCTGGAAGCAGATGCCTACCAGGGAAGTTGCTGGGAACTCTTGTCCTGACTAAAGAAGGCAGCTGAAAGAAGGTAAAAGATATGGGGGAACTGGCAAAATGACACATCATAGGAGGGACCAGATATGAGGTCACATAGGAAGTTCCAGTCCAAGCACTTAAAATAAGGGTGGGCTGAGAGAGAAAGAGGAAGAAGCTACACAGTTTGAAAGAGTATAGACAGAAGTCAGCTATGGGATCTGGTGTGTAAGAAGGAAGCCATGGGATTTGGAGTAAGAGCACACCATGAGGTCTGGAGTAAGGAGATAGTGGCAGAGCTGATGGAACTGTGTGGGACCTGCCTAACCGAGCATACATTCATGAGAGATGTTTGGAGCTGAACTGTGACTGGGAATGTTGAGCTGCTGACTTTTGCTTCTCTGAAGGACATAAAGAGAACCACTCTCTTGGGACAGGTGCCTCCTGGACTCCACCATGATGTCAAATTTTTATAAATGTAAAAATATTTATAACTGGGTGTTTCTCCTCTTACTGCTAATAAAGTGGGCAAAATATAATCTGGATGTTTTATGATTTGGTGGAGTAGCTGGAAAACCACAACTTCAAGAAGAACTTGTATGTGAAAAGGACACAGTTGCCTAGTTTGTACCACAGATGAAACCAGTGAGACAGCTGATTCATCATACATTCCTCTTATGAGTAAAGCTCATGCAGTTTGTGAACAGCTTACACAATTATATCATGAACAGGATTCTTCACAGTATAGGGCTGGAATTTCAACATTAAATTGAGAAAGCTAGGATTTAGATCAACTGATCAAAATTCACTATAGATATTTGTCAACCATCCATGATCAATGTCTGCTGAGAGAGAAGCCATCATGAAGGTGTTGAACTTGGCTCTCATGTTTGCGGATGGTTGGCAGGCAGGCCTGGGGTTTGGCAAGTGGAATGCATGGAGAAAATCGAGTCTGATTTTAAAAGCTGCCATATGTTTCCTGTCACAGTTTTAAACAAAGCCGTCTGTAGAGGGTCCTTTCCCCATCTGGAGTCTCTAGCACTGTCCCTTGTGGCCGGCATAGAACAAAGTTAAATATCTTCTTGTGATAAATACCTCAGATTTCATCTCCATACATGTACATCTCCACTACATCCAGCTGAGTAGAAGGAATCATTGTATTGTGGTTCTTTTTTAAAACTGCTGTGGACTGTCTAGGCAAGTGGGTTTGTAGGTGTTTTCTCTGAAGCTTATTGGGTAGTAGATAGAGTTGTGTGTAGAAAATTATATCCATGATGCAAAGTGTACATAGGCTGTTTATACTTATATTTCCTACTGTAAGCTATAGGTTTATGATATTGATACCTTTAGATGTGAATTTTATCATTTTTGAAAATGTAATTGTATTAAAAATAAATTAAAATACTTTTTTTGAAGAATAAAATAATGTAAAGAAAAGAAAAGATCCAAACGTATTTTAAGATCCTGAACAGTGCTTGGCTCCCAAGTTCTGTGAATGTACTCACTTGCTCTACCACAACCACCCAAGTATTGAAGGGGAGGCATTTAATAGCATTAGATGGTATTTCCATGTGACTCCTGAATGTCAGTCATCCCTTCGGTTCACAGTGCCTTAGAAAAGCACAGTAACAGGAGCTGAATTAGAAAGCAATTATTACTTGATCATTAGCTAGGCTAGGACCACCTCCTTTTGATACTTAGTCTTTGAAAAAACTAGATAGGCTATAGTAGCCAGATTCCAATGTGGCTTGCAATGATTCCCACCTTGTAGTATCCACATTTTTGTATCAGGATTGGTCTGTGTGACCCACAGCATGAAGAAGTGATAGCATACCACTTCTAAAACTACATTATAAAAGACACTGAGTTGTTCTTTCGGGTTGTCTTCCCGTATTTGGTCACTTGGATCTTTCTCTCTTGGCTCTGGGGAAATACAGTTGCCATGTGTTTTGAACATTCAGGTTGCCCTGTGGAGAGAGCTGCCAACACCCCGGTGAGTGAGCTTGGGGACAGATCTTCTACCTCCAGACACGTGATGTCCTAGACAATAGGTTGACCGCAGCCTCTCAAGCCAGAACCACCATATTGAGCCACTTCTGAATTCCTGGCTGTTAAAACTATGTAAAATCTTATTTCTTTTAAGATGCTGAGTAATGGAGAATTTTATTACATACAGTAGATAACTAAAAAAGGCCAATGGCCCTGTGAATCTCTTAGGCAGAATAGATAGCAAACCAAGGCAGGGAGGAGGAGGGAGACATGCCTCACCCACTAACTCAGCAGTCCTGAGCCCTGTCCAATAATATTGCCAGGTGCTCCAACACCACAAGAAACACCATGCAAATATGGGAGGAGGGCAGTCCTTGAAATTCTATGTATCGTTTCCAATATCTGGGGAAGAAAGCCTTTGAAACTGCTTTCATCCCGAGGCCTGAAAGGCAGAAGAGGGTCCACAGAGCCCAAAGGAAGAAGCCCATAAAACAACTTTGGTTAATTGCCTACCTCTGCTAACTCTGCATTTTATGAGGGAGTCCCTAATGCTTACAGAGAAAGCCCATAAATAACTTTGGGTAACTGCCCCAACTTTAATTAACTGCCTTCTGTTACATACCTGTTTTACAAAAAGATGAACAAATGGAGTCTGGAGCAAGATAAGGATTCAGGCTAATAGGCCCCCATACATACCTAAGTTTGGTTAGTCATATTCTCCCAGGAAAGCCAGCACCACCTTTACCCATCAAGCAATATGTAACTTCTTCACCGCCATCCTGCCAACTATATAAATTCTCACAATAAAGGACCTGGAGTTCTTGCCACCCTTGCTCTGGCTTTTCTCCCCCACTTCAGTAAGGGCCATTCTCTTCCATTAGAACATGTCACCAATAAACCCTGCTTGTATACAAATAGACTTGCTGATCTGTAATTCTTTGCTGCGTTGGCAAGAACTGTGTTTCTCCTGTACTAAATCTTGGAACCTTCCCAAACCTCTGGTGGGCTGCATTGTACTGGAACTTGAAGCAACATTCAGCCTCTTGGTTATGCATTTTGGGATTGAGGTCCAGGGTCCTGGGGAGTATAAACAGTGCTAAGTGGTCAACTGTTTATTTTGTGGGGAGCAGAGCGGCAAGGAAGTAGGAAGGAAATGAATATACAAACATATCTATGATGGAGAAAGGGGCTTGAGATTTATTTTCACTTTTGCACATGCTTTGGTTAATTATCTATGTAACTTTTTGTTGTTGGCTGAGCTGGGCCTCACTCATTATACAGGCAATGCCTCAACTCCCTCATTCCCAAATATACCTGTCTGTGTGCATAGACACAGAATGAGAGGCTTTGCTTTGTAATTTGTGGGAGCTGTTTGGTTGGAGAGGGAAGTCCAGGAAGCAATGTAAATTAAGATAGTAAGAGGTCTGAGTTCTGTCTAGTCCAACAGTTAGAGAGGCTAGACCTGCTTCTCAGGAGAGACTGTGATACATAGAGTGAGGCTCTGGGCCCTAGGAGAACCATTCTGAAGTTGGGGAAGAAGCTTTTCTCCCTCTTCCAGCTATAACCCAGGAAGTCAGCTATCTCCAGGAGGAAAACCCAGGTGCATGCACTGCATCCATGCCTCAAGAGGTGCTGTGCTCTTGTACCCTACAGACAAAGATGGGATCACACTAGATCAAATAACAAGAAGCAGAGTATCTGAGACCCACCTCGAGCTAAATCCCCCCTTTAAAATATTTGAAGTGGCTTCTGTTTTCTTAACTGGACCTTACTAACACAGGCCCTATCACCTAGGAAATCAGAAGAGAAGGAAGATGGTGGAGAGAATAAACATGGTGTTTCTTTTTTTCACACCAATTCTGACACCAGCTTGGTGTCCAACAATTCAATTCAATTCAATTCAATTCAATTCAATTCAATTCAATTCAATTCAATTCAAGACACTAACAGCCAAATGAAAGCGATGTATAGGGGTAGGGATGGGATGAGGTTGGCCCAGAGCTCCCATGCCTCCTCCAGGTGTATCTCCCTGCCAACAACTCAATGTGTTCACCACTTGTAAGATCCTTGAACCTCATCATTTAGTTGTTTTTTTTTTTTAATGGAGATTTCATTATATAGGTGTGCTTGATGAAATTATTGGCCATTGGTGATAAAACTCAATCTGTAACTCCTCTCCCCTACTTGGAGGTTAAGGGATGGGGCTGAAATCTTTAAACTTCTAATTATATGGCTGGTTTTTGTGACAACCATTCCCATCCTGAACCTATCTAGTGACACCCCACCCAACCATAGGTCATCTCATTAGCATACAAAAGACAGTATGTCCCAAGGGTTTTAGAAGTCCTGTGATAGGAACCTGAGATAAAGATCAAGTGTTTATTATTTATTATACTACAACATGAAGCTCTAGAATAAAGTGTCAGAGAATTGGAGCAACTTTTGAATGTCACTAGGAGCATACCTGCCCTGAGACTTCAAAATGGGCTGCTCCAGGTTACAGGCACATGTCCTAAACATCAGCTCTCTTATCACATGGAAGAGAGGAATCCAAAAATAAACATTTTCAGTAAGCAGTCTCTTCAGACAGAACTGAATACATTAAAAAATGTTTCTCACTGTTTGCTTAGGGATTGCTTCAAGCAATGTCCCCAGTGATGGTTTTCTTTGCACTAGGCCAGACCTAAAGTATAGAAAGAATATGGACTCTATTACCTTGAATATTTAATATTTTTTCATGGGGAGTTTTAAAGCATAAAGAAAAAATGAGAATGTGTAACATATGAATGAAATGATTCTTGGCTCCAGGAAAAATCAGACTAAGCATACTTTGATTTCAGGGCAACTGAATTACCTTTGCAATTTAGCAAACAGCCCTATAGGAAACCTATAATTTTCCTTTAAAAAGGTGGTTTTATTTTTCCCCCCTTCATATTAATTTTTTAAACCCTTAAGTTGAGAACTCTATTAGCAACCAAAACCCATTTATGTTTCCTTGGTATATTTGCTTATATAAAACTGATTTCATTGGGTTTCTCATGTGACCACATCACACATTTTGAGAACCAAAGTTGTATTGTCAGTAGGAGAGGAGTTGGTCTCATCCTTCCCTGGGAGTTGGACTGTCTTCATCTGAAGATAAGGTGGGGTGCACTAAAGTGAAGGGAAATAACTGAAGCCATTCAACTTATTTTAGCAATTTTCTGCAAAGCAAAATATCCCGGAAGCAAACAAAATAACAGTTCTTGAGACTTGCCCTATGGTATTCTACTGCATGCAATCTCAAAAAATAAAATGAATCAATAAACTAGAGTTACTTTTTTATTTTTATATGGGGGAAAATGTACAAAGCTATGGTAATATATATACTCATAAGTCCCAAACTGTGTCTATTACAGTTGGTAATGTTTTCATATGCTTGTAAACATTGAGATAAGTCATAAATACTTCAATCTTGCATGATTTGTGCATATTCAAAGCTTTGTATGTGATTCTTTTACTTATTAAAAACCTGTGGTTTTTAAAAATTTGGTCTGGAGGATTTAATTCTTATTTGGGTATTTATTTACATAGCAGCCCCCCAAGTTTTGCTTTTACTGTTTATAAAAAGACTGGTCAGAAATTGAAATATTGAAATGTCCTTAGGTATTAAAGAAAAAAAATAGCAAAAGGTCATATAAAAACTTCAAGTCATACACCAGGGGTGATAGTACATTTGGATCACAGACATCTGACTCCTCTTCAGAAATGATATATTAAAAATCGATTTGGTATTGGCACTGAATATTCAAGAATATAATTTAAATTTAATCAGCTGTTTGATAACTGAATTTTTATTTTATAGAAATCTATAAAATAAAAAATATAGGTCTTAGATAAAACTTCTAAGGGTAGGGAGGCTTGTTTTTAAAAAACTCCTTAAAGATTAGAGACTCCAGCTTCATAGTCCAGCATTTAAACTATTTCATCTCTATTAGCTGTCAGTCAGGTCACTGTTCTCAAACTTGGCTACACACTGGAATCACCTGGAGAGTTTTAAATCATCTTGATGAACAGATCTCACTCCTGGATTCTGATTTAATTGGTCTTAGTGATTATGCACTGGGAGTGCAAGAGATGAGTGGGGAGTGGGGAGCGGGGTGGTGGTTGAATGGTCCTTTGGTGATTCTAATGTGTAGCAAAATTTGAGAACCACAGGTCTAGGTCATGTATTACAATCAACTAGGTTGCTTCTAAAGAGACAGATGTCTTGCTCTCAGGCTCAGAGATTCAGATTCCATGGGTATTTGAGGAGCCCAGAAAGCTGCCTTTCTAATAGGTTCACCCAGTTCTTTGTGCAGGGGTTCTCAGAACCACACTTTTAAGGAATGCAATTTAGATTATTTTTGGATACTCACTCATGGTTTAGGTAAGTGGGAACAGCCTTAAGAAACAGCTCCTTTTAATTGGGTTCTCCCTTTGGGAAACAGAGAGGGTGAAGAGTACTGTGACAAAAGGTGATTCCCTACAATGATAATGGATTGAGATTTACTTGAAACTTGAAAAAAAT
This sequence comes from Pteronotus mesoamericanus, assembly GCF_021234165.1. NCBI lineage: Eukaryota > Metazoa > Chordata > Mammalia > Chiroptera > Mormoopidae > Pteronotus > Pteronotus mesoamericanus. The sequence goes on from NW_026555085.1 coordinate 9,913,049, forward strand.
TAGGGATGCTGTTAGGGCAACAGGCTAAGAGCAGAAAAATTTCACCAACCACATGAAATCTCTTGTAAAAAAAAAAAGGGGTCCCCTATTTGAACTGTTTAGACATGACCACAGGAAATCATACCGTAGGCCAGAGTGTCTGAACCTCAGCCACCTATTTTATTTTGTTTTGTTTTTTCCATGAATAAAAAAAAAAAACACAAACACCCACTTCTTCTGGGTCTGGGTTTTCATAATTTTGGACATAAGTGAAATACTCAGTAACAACTCTATGGCCCAATGTGTCAGTCAAATGATGATAATGGACTCATCATATCAGGATACTCAGTAGGACTTACTTTCCTTATGGTCTTGTAGTGTAACCAATCATCAGTGCCATCCTCTGCCATCCAGGACACTCATGCCAGCAGGGCCTTCAAAGTAATGGTAGAGAGGACAAAAGGTGTCTGGTTGGGTGCAGCAAATGCTATTGGTGCCCTGCCCAGACTCCTGCAGCTCTTCTGCATGCCAGCCAGATTCCATCTCCCTGCACCTGTTTCTCTGCCTGGTGACTTTCTTTTGCTTTATCCTTAAAAACAGGTCTACACTCATAGCTCTCAACTAAAAACTGATGGGAGTTGGTGTAGCTCCCTTGAAGTTTGAGGCTCACAATGGCAGGTAATGCACCCTTTATCAGCTGTTTCCTTTCCTTGTCTCACTTCCCCAGTTCCCAACCATTGTTTCCTGAGATCGAAAAATATACCACTTGCACTTGAATCTTCATTTGGGTTCCTCCACAAACAGATGCTGAGAGAAAGACATTGGGATTGCTTGCTTTCTCTAACTAATACCCCGCGTTTATAGCTCAGCTACTTCTGCATATTTAAATGTGATGGCCTTGGATAGAAATAAACCTTATCTCCAGTTACAGAGAAGGTTTTGGTGCTTAGGTGTTGTAACTAAATACCTTTAATTGTCTATAATATCCAAAGTAGTTTTACGCATTGCAAATATTTTATGATATACATAGTCAATCTTTTTTGGAACAAGTAGAAATGAATGGACTTAAAGTGGTTGGTAGGCTATTATATTAAGCTTAGTTTACGAACATGTTATTTGAAGCTACAGATGCATGGCATTAACCTGATATTGCCAATCCTTTGTATGGAAATGGATGAATCCCATCCAACTCTTCTCCTTTTCTACCCTGGTTTGCACTACTTGCTTATCTTACTCTGGGCCCATGCTGCTCCATATCACGTAGAGGTCTGTATTAGATCCTCTCTGTTACAGTGCAGAAGACAGGCACAAGGCGAACTTTGCTCACACAAGTAATCATTTACATACATACATACATACATATAAGCTATATAATTGCCCAGAGTTTTCATCAGCTATGCTTTCATAGTTCTAGTTTTCATAATTTGCCGCCACAAATAACTGTGTTTGGAACACAATTTAGTTTCCTTTAATATACTCTGTGAAGTGAGTGACAGCTGCCAGTGATGATGTCTCTATACCGTGGTTCTTTTCGGTGAAAAAGATGACTCTCTTACTGAATACTGCCTAAAAGTCCTCCTTACTGCGCAGGACATTCATGGACATAGCTGGTTGAATGGTGAACTTCTGGCAGGTCCAGTCAGAAACTCATGTCACTGGTATCACAACAGCCTGTGTGGACAGCCCACAGCAAACACTGTGGGTTTCATGGGTGTCACTCATTTTCCAAAGTCTCAAACTAGAAGGCTAACAACAGGGACAACCCAGCAGAAATATAAACGTTATTGCTGGTAGTGGAGGATTGGAGAATGTGGCTTGGGTCTGAACCCCAATCAGATTTCCTACGGTTCTTCCTCCAACCTTGGAAGCCTAGACCTTACACTCCTGGAGGAGAGATGGGGCCTAAAAGTAGATACGCATGACCAGAATCACTGGGTGGAATATATGACCTAACTATAGGCAAGACCCTGGCTCAGCTGACCAATTCCACTCATAGAGGAGGCCGGCCTGTCTTAGGAGGCAGCTAGACATAAAAAAGAGTGATGAAAACCATACCATCTAAGAGCGGGGGCACAGACATCCTGCCCCTGAGTGAAGTATGGCCTTGTGAATGCTCGATTCTGACCTATGGCATTACCCATTCCTCCTCTAGGGAGCAGTAAGGAGGTGGTAGATACTCCTTTGCACTCATGCTCCCACATTAGGGGTAAAGTAGGTCTCTTCCTTATGGTCAATGACTGTAGTTCCTCTATGCTCATTCCTCCATTGGTAACTAGTCTAGTAGTTGGATGGATTTATTAAATCTTTTCCAAATCTTCCCATTTCTCTTTATCTCCTGGGCCATGCCATAGCTCAGGCCACGATATTGCTGGGATTATCACTGGAGTCTTGTGTGCAAATTTTTCTTTGTTTTCCCTGCACATCCTTTTCTGTGCCCCAGGAGGCTGCCCTGCATGGACTAGAGGCTGGGTTCTTATACCAGCAATCTTCTGGTTAGGTTAGGCTAACCTGGAGCATGGGCTGAGGTCACGCAGGCTGGGCTCTCCTCTCCCTCTTCTTGCCTCCTAGGCATGGATTGCGCAGTGGTTGCATTCCTCCATAGCCACAGCTTCTGTTAGGTGCCCCCTCTCCCATTGTTCCAGCTCCCTCCCCTTGACTCTATGGGCTTGGTGTACTAAAGGCTTTCACCTCTGCTAGGCCCTGAGTGATGCACTGTCCTCTCTGGGTTGCCTTAATCTGCCTACACTGCTGTAAATAGTCATTAAACTTTCTTCAGAAAAACTCTATGAGTTTGCCTATGTTTCCCGTTCGAACCCTGTTACACCCCCTAATACTGTAATCCCTTCTGCACACAGTAGCACAGTCACCCTTCCTAGGTGCAAATCTGCTCTTGCTCCCCTGATTAACAAACTCCCATGTGACTAATTGCCCTCAGGCTAAAGTCCAAACTCTGACAAGGCCCTGCATGATCTGTTCATTTTCATATTTCCCCTTGTCATTCTTTTTATAGCTCTTTTAAATCCACCCACACTAAACTTTATAGTTGCTAAAAATCATCTTCACTTGACATGTCCATGCACTGCTTTCTGTCTGAAACACACCCTCTTTCTCTTCTATCGTCCATCCCCAACCCCCACAATTCCAATCCTTTGTCTGGATAAATTCTACTTGTACCTTAAGTCTCAATTTCAATGTCATCTCTTCTCCCATCAACAGTCTGGATTAAGAATGTCACCTTTCATAGCACCCATTTATTTGCCTACATGTTCCAGGAAATAATGATTCTCTGACTTCCAGAGCTCTCTGTGTGCCATCTTATCCCCAGTCTCAGGAACAAGGCCAGGCAAAGGAATAGGAACAAAGGAGCTATCTACTACATTTGTTCATTGTCCTGGATTTATGCAGAAATTATCATCTTCTGCTTAGCCTTTAACTGTGGTATATGACTGGGGACCTTATAGAAAAGGAATATGGTATATAAACTCTCAGGCTGACTGGGATCCTCTATGAAAGTAAAAAGAATTATCTTTGGTTCCAGGTCACACTGATTTTTGGGTTTAATGTGGGCGGATGGTGAACAACCATATTAACTCAACCCCTGGATTGAGTTAATCCCTCCACATAGATAGCACTTTCACAAAAATAAAGAATGATAATAGGACCACTTACATTATCATGTTTTTTTAAAAACTTGGTTCCATAGAATTGGATAATGGATTAGTGATAATCTTTGTTTGTAAAGCATTATTTATCAATCAGTGAAGAACCTACCTTTTATTTTGCTTGTTTTGATAATTACACAATACTCTCCACCACCCCAAATATTAAGATCTTGATAATCACCTACATCTAACAGTCCAGTTTCTTCTATCCTGTGCCAATGCTCTTCCTGCCACAGGTATCCACCATCCTGAATCCTGCAGTTATCACTTTCCTGCTTTCCTTTTTAGATGATTTTATTATACCTATATGTATTTATAAAGAATATTTGTTTGCCTTTCAGTGTTTTAAATTTTATAAGAAGGCATCTTAACATACACTTATATATTATATATAATCTTCAGATTTACTTTTTCACTTTATTTACATTGCCGAAACTCACATGTAATATTATATGTCACTGTCATTATTTTACTCTTGCTGCTGAATAAGTTCCCACTTAGTAAATATACTGCAATTTATTCATTCTTGTTTAGGGAACAGGCATTTGGGTTGTTTCCAAGACCATTGTAAATGGTGTGCTATGAACAGACTTTTACATGTCTCCTATTGTATAGTTATCAGTCAACATAGGCTGTAACTCGTATGCTGCTGTGACAAATGACACTGAAAATCTCAGCGGCTTAAAACTACACAGGTTTACTTCTCATGCTGTTGTCCTTTGCAGTCAATGGGAAAGGCTCTTCTTATTATAGGTACTCTAAGACTTAAGCTGACAAAATAGTCACCACCTCAAACGTTGACAGTAGCTGTGCCAGGAGGGGCTGACATCAGCATTTCCATGCTCTGGCATGAAAATCACACGAAGCACTTCCACTCGTAGCTCATTGGCTAAATCTAGACCTATAGCCCCGCCCAACCACGGAGGGCCAGGATGTCCATTTTCAAAAAGAAAGAAGAAAGAATCTATTTCTTTCTTTAGATCCTTCCTTCCTTCCTTCCTTCCTTCCTTCCTTCCTTCCTTCCTTCCTTCCTTCCTTCCTTCCTTCCTTCCTTCCTTTCTTCCTTTCTTTCTTTAGATATAGATATAGATTATTTATTTATTTTTAGAGAGAAGGGAAGGGAGGGAGAAAGAGAGGAAGAGAAACATTGATGTGTGAGAAAAACATCCATTGGTTGCCTCTCAAAAGTGCCCTGACAGGGGACTGAGCCCACAATACATCCATGTGTCCTGATCAGGAACCAAACTGGAGATCTGTTGCTATGTGGGACTATATCCAACCAACTGAGCCATACCAGTCGGGGATGAACCAGACATATTTGAAAAAGAGGTTGAATATTCAGTTTTAGTAGGTAATACCAAATACTTTATAATCAAGCAATTCCCTTTCTATGCATATATGCAAAGAATTTTGCACATTGTGGTATTTGTTAATGCTGTGTTCCAAAGTGATTGAACAAATTTTACTTCTGCCTGCAAAATATAAGAAATCTTGCAAAACATAGATTTTCCAACTCTTATACTGTCAGAATTTTAAAAATTTTGACAATTGAATGGTATAAAATGACATCTCATTGGGATCTTGATTTGCATTTTATGATTACTAATGTTGAGCATCTCCTCGTATTTTATTGGTTATATATTTCACCTTCTGAGATATGCTCATTTATGTCTTTTGCCTATTTGCTGTTTATTTTATTTACTTGTAGGACTTCCTCCTATATTCTGAATACCAATCTTTTGTGATTAGTATGTACTGAGGAAATTTCTCAGCTTGTATCTTTTCTTTCATTTTCTTTATGAATAAAAAACTTCTTAACATTAATAGAGTCAGATTTATCAATTTTCTTTTATGGTTAATGCTTTTTGTGTCATAATTTTTTCCCAGCTCCAAGATTCAAAAAATATATTCTAATAAATTCAAAGGAATCTACAGACAAATTTTCTATATCAGTATGCTGTCTAGATCTGGTGTTTTCTTTGGAAAAAGATTTCCCACTACTGTTTCAATTTCTTTTGTTTGTTTCAATTTCTGTAATACAACTACTTGAGTTTTTTATTCCTTCTTGGGTGAGCTCTGGTCAGACGTCTGCTTTTAGGAATTTAATCATTCTAAGTTTTCAAAATTGTTGGCATATAGTTGATGGTATTTTCTTATTATCTTTTGAATCTCTACTTTATATGTAGCTATATCCTCATTTTATATGTATATTTGAATTTTCCCTTTTCTCTATCAGTCAGATCAGAGGAGTCTAATGTGTTACAATCCTACTTTGGCTTTGTTGGCTTCTCTACTGAAGATTTATTTTCTATTTTATTCATTTCTGTTCTGATTTAAATTATATATTTATTTTAAATTTGAGTTTATTCTCTTATTTTCTAACATTTTGACTCTTTCTTTTTAAAAAAATATTTTTATTGTTTATGCTATTACAGTTGTCCCAATTTCTGCCCCTTGGCCCACTCCACCCAGCCCATCCCCAAATTCCATAGTCAATTCATGCACTGTTGTCCATGTCCATGGGTTATTCATGTGTGTTCTTTGACTAATCTCTTCACCTTCTTTCAATCAGTCCCCACTTCATCCCTCCCCTCTTACAGCCGTCAGTCTATTCCATGATTCTATGCTTCTGGTTCTATTTTGCTCATTAGTTTATTTTGTTCATTTGATTCCACTGACTCATTACTTTTGAATATTCATTTTTAAAAAGGTATTTAAAGATATTTGCTTTATAGGTTGTAATAAATAATTTTATTGCCATTCAGTTCTAGGTATTTTAAAATTTCCATTAAGGTTTATTATTTAGCTTTTACCAGTGTAGCTCAGTTGGTTGTGCATTGTCCTACAAAGCAAAAGTTCAGCAGTTTGATACTTGGTCAAGGCACATGCCTGGGTTGTAGATTCAGTCCCTGGTTGGGACACATATGGAAGGCAACTGACTGATGTTTCGCTTTCACATCGATGTTTTTCTCCCTCCCTCTCTTCCTCCCCTTGCCTCTCTTTAAATATAAATAAATAAGTTAACTAAAAAGAAAGATTTCTTATTTAATCTATGACTTTTTAAATAGAGTGTTTTAAAACTTCAAATATGCAGGAATATTTTAAATTAATTTTCAATGTATTATTTATGGTCAGAGACCATACTATTTATAAAATCTATTCTTTAAACATTAATTTTATGTCCTGGTGAATACTCTTTTGAAAATTTCCCCGTACGGTTGAAAGAAATGATTAATTATTGGAATCTGGTCTAATTATTGGTCACTAGGTTAATTTTGTTAACTAAGTTGTTCACTTTTATCCCTATTGATTTTTCGATTGACTCATTTCAATAATTGAGAGATGCATATTGAAATCTTCCACTATGGTATTTTATTAATTAGCTTCTTTCTGTAGTTTTATTAATTTTTCTTCCATATTATAAAGCTATTTTAATATATGTGTGAAAATTTAAAATTACTATATGTTCTTGAATTTACTGTATTTTGCCATATATAACGAACACTTTTTTCGCCCAAATTTTTGAGGGAAAAATAAGGATGTGCATTATACATGGGAAGTACTAATTCTGTGTCTATATAAATGTTTTAGTTCTTTTATTTATGCTTATGCATTAAAAGTGTAAGTCTAGAAAGCAATAGCGATATCTGTACGCAAAATAATACCCTGAAATACAAGTATTGGTTTTGTTTCTAAATATAAATGAATAAAAAATTGAATTGGAAATTAAAATGAGAGATTTTTTTCCTGAAAGTTTAGGCCAAAAACGTGGGTGCACATTATACGTGGCACAATACAGAAATCTTTTAAGGTTAAATATTAAATTCTCTACACCCAACTATATGTGTTGTCTTAGCTACTTTATGTGCTATTAATATAGCTATACAGGTTTTCTTTTGCATCAGATATGCTTGATACCTGATATATTTCTTCAACCTTTTAAAGTTTTTATCTTTATATGTTAGGTGTTTCTCTTATAAATACCTTATTGCAGGATTTTGCTATGTTTAATCATTTTCATCAATATTTCTCGTAGCTGATATATCTTGTACATTTATTATAATTGATACTAATTCTGATTTATATAATCTTAAATTATATTTTCAGTTGTCCCACTTATTTCTAGGTCTTTATGTCCTCTTTTTTTATGTAATTAATTCCTATGTCTTCTTCATGATATGACATGAATTTTAGCATGATCCTACAACCTTTGTTTTTCTCCCTCCCCAAACAACTCCTACTATTTTAATATCAGAAAGGCTCTCAATTCTGGGTTATTTAAAATATTTTTCTATTTCTTTGTAAAGCTATCATCTTCTTAAAAAAAACAGCTAAGACCAAGACATGTTATCATTTTATTTTATTTCTCTTTTGCAATATCTGCTGCATTAAACTCTTTGCTTTGTCCAAAACTGTTTTCAGTGTGAGGTGTTTTTGTTTGTTTGTTTGTTTGTTTGTTTAAATGGCAAGCTTCTGAGGCTTTAACTGCCTGGGGATATTTGAATCATGAGTTAGTTTTACTGGACATACTTCTAGAATATAATTTATTTTCCATAAGGACTTTGACATTAAATTTTTCAACAGAAATATTAAGTGCAAGAATACAATGAGTCTCTTTGTAAGCTATAGAATTTTCTATTGTCTTTAAAATCTTCTGTTTCATTATAATGTACCTGGGTATGATTATTTTCTTCTTCCTTTTCTTTGGCACTTTGCAGGCCCTTTCAGTGTGAATTTTCTCATTATATTAATTCTGAGAAATTTATCTCTACCAGTTTTTCAAATATTTCTCCGCGGTCCTTTTTATTGAGCTCTCTTTCTAGAATGTTTGCACTTCTATCCTTCTTATAATTAAAAAAATATTTTTCTATTTTTTCCTTCTTATGTTTCCTTAATTTGATCTTCCAATTTGCTAAATAATTCCTTGTCTGTAACCACATGCTTTTTATTTCATCTGTAGTGTTTATTACATGTGTTTATTATTTCAGTTATTATATTTGCATAACTAATATTACTGCTTATTCTTTTTGGTGTTGTTCTTATTTCAAACAGTGAAATATCTCATTTTTTTAGCATGCTTATTTAGATCATTTTAAGTTCTTGTTTTTCCTGTTAGAAAACAGGAAATATGCAATATTTGTAATATCCTATATGTAATATCTTATATGTGCATGTGTGTGTTTTAATAGTTGATTTACCAAACTTCTTATAATGAGCTTATTATCCTCTGTGGCTTTTATCCCTAATATCAGTCAATGCTTAGGGGAAAGGACAAACCTCAGTCTAGGTCCATGGGTTGGGGAGAGGACACCTCTTACACAGAGTGCCCCAGGCACAGACAACCCCAGTCTACCTTCACCTTTGGCCTCTGAGAACAGCAGAAGAATGAGGGAATATTCTTTAGATTGTAATTCCTGATTGCAGGTACTTAGGACAATGAAGTTTGCCAGAAGAAACTGCCTGAGGCCAGTTGAGTTTGGGTTTTCCTGTAGCTTCTCACAAGCACAGGGCTCCTGCACTGCCCTGATTTTCGTCCTGAAGACTTGCATATTAGGCTGAGGGCCAGATATTCTTTGCTCCACGTCAATGGCAGGAAAATGCAAGAGCAAAATTGTGTTTTTCCCATTTGTGCTCTCCCATTCCCTCATAGCATTCTCACTTTCATTCTCTCCACCTCTCTCTTCCCTTTCCCCACTTTCTGTCTCTCAAAAAATCTCCTACCTTCCACCCTGTGGGGTGGGGTTTTCTCATGCTTTCCCCTTTGTTAGGGTTTCACGCTTTAGTTTTTCTAGTTTTAACCTTGGAGGGAGGAGGTGAGATTATCTGGTTCAGCACCTGGTGAGACATGGTGGCTTCTCATCCATCAGCGCTGCTGTGAAGGCTCTCTGTACCTACTACACCTTGTGTGAGAGGGTCAGGTATTCCTCATCCAACTTCAGATGGGGAAATCAAGGCTCACAGGTTTCAGTGACCAGCCCAAAGACCAGGATGATTCTATGCTCAAACCATGCCATTGCAAGTCTCAGCCAGCCTTCTTTGACATTCCACATGCAAAGGTCTTGAGCACCTCCCTTCTCCCCTCTTCCTCCAAGGTAAAGAAATGCATGGCTTTTCAGGGAACCAAATTTCAGTCAACTCCCACTGTGCCCTTGGCTGTCAAGATCATGCCTCTTCTTATACAGTTTTAATTAAAATTCCCAGGAAGTCTAAATGCAGTACAGGATAACCATCATGGGACTCTGCCCCAGGCAGGTTTCCAATGAGGTACATGTACCAGGCCCAGCCTGATAAGAATGAAACTGGGACCCAGGTAGGCAAGTAACTATTTGATGACTTCAAGCCTATCAATCTCCACTGCATGATCTGGCCGGCCTGTCTATCCAGGACTCTCAAGCTGAAAAACCTTTCCTAAATCAGCATCCTACAGACAAACATTTTTTCAGCTTCTCTCTCCCCTTTCAATATTTGTCAGTCCATGGTTCCATCTTCATAGTGATTTTAAAAACCACCTGTGCTGCTAGGAATACTAGATGCTGGTTGGTTAATGACTTTCTCCTTTATTATAGGTATTTATCAGGTGTTATCTTGTTAAAAGATGCTCATACTTTCTAAGACTGGTACAAATATTTAGAGGTAGATAGGTAGAGTAGATACTTTGGAGAATTACATTTTAGAGATTGTTTTTTTCTTCTTTTTTTTTTTGCCTAGGATTTATTCCTAGATGCTATAAACTGCTGGAATGCAAGAGACAACCTAGGAGCTGGGGTTAGTAGGAAGGATATGTATGGTCTTTAGCACACTTGCAGGGACTGGGGATGGGAACTCAAGAGTCTCTGAACAAAAGGCAAGAACTACAGAGAGCATGTGGCATTCCATCTCCATGGTCTCTAGACCCCCGAGGCTCCTCACTCGTATCTTGTACACACTTGTGGTCTTTTCATATCTGACTATCCTCCTGGCTTGGGAGGACTGGCAAGGAAATAGCAGGAGGGCTGGCAAGATCTAAACTGCAGCCTGGAGCAGTTAACTCAAATTTTGGTTTTGCCATTAGCTGCTGGATGTGCAGCCACCCAACAGCTCTCCCAGTTACTCATCTCCACAAATATCTCGTTTTTCATTAACATGGGTGAGGAGAGGGGAAGATCCGTTTTGCATGTGTCAATGAATGGGGCATCTATTGTTTTCTTAAAACCTTTGGAGCCCTGCTGAAACTCCATCCTTCCCCAGACTATGCCTTGTAGCCAGACACCACTGGATTTGTTGAGACACTGCTCCCTCTACCTGCAATTCCCTTCATTACCTGATCTAGGTAACACCTTTCTCCTTCTAAATTCAGCACAGCTGTTACCTGTGAAGCTTGCCAGTGATGACCTCTCTTTCTGACCCCTTCCCTAGGCGTGAGATTTGACCACTCTGGTTGCTATTTACTAGTGACATCAGCAAAGTGTAAGATAAGATGTGGAATGTCATCACATTGTACCACCGGTGGTAGCGGACTCTCTTTCTAAGCAGTTTCTTGAAAGCAAAGGAATCCCTTCTTCATCTCTATCCTCAGTACCAGTAAGTTTGTTCATATGATGCTTCCTTGGGCCATCTGAAGGCCATGTCTCTTTTTCAGAATTCCTCGCCTCATTCCATCATGCCTAGGGGTGGTAACAGCTTCAGTATGATTACATAGAGGAGCACAGAGCAGAGTGTTCTTTGTGAGGTCTGCTTTGCATAGAGCTCCCTTACAAATAAACCTTCCTTTAGTTCTCCTAGCATGAGTAAGCCCTCTGTTTTAGATGGAAACCTGACTGATTTTCATAACTTTATAAAATATATGTGTAAAATAGTTTATTTATATAATGTCATTATAAACACGCTTCTTATGTTAGAAGTATACTTGTATCTTATAAACATGGTTTAATATTTTATTACTATATTAATAAAATATTTCTTCAGAAAAATAATGTATTTGGGGGCCTTCCATCAGATATGGCACAGCGAAGAAAGTAGAGAGACAGCAGGTGAAAAGCCACTTGACTTTTTAGGGTGTGCTAACCCCTGCCTCAGGTGATAGGCAGCCCAGTTTCTTGGGTGATGAGTAGCAGTATTAATATCTTGCCCCAGCAGCCCCTATGCACCAGGCTGAGCTGCCTCTCAAGTTTGATGGAGGGCCTGGGCACCTGCTGGGAACTGGCCAAATTCATGGCCGGCTGAGGGCAGGCATCCCACTCAGGCTCTGTGTGGCAATGGAGCTGAGGCCACAGGCTCCAAGTGCTTGGTCACCTGGGGTATGTCAGCGGTGAGGAGCAGGTCAGCTCTGACCCAGTCATGGACTGCGCAGGTCTCAGTGAGGCCTTATCTGTGGAGGACTCACAGTCAACCAAGTGGTGCTAATATCCTTTCTAAATATTTAAACTTCATTTGCTGGAGCAGTAGGGAAGATACAATAAGGTTTTCTAGTAAAAGATGCTTCTGAGGATAGCTAGTTCTTTCTATATCTGGGGATGCTTGCTCTTCTACTTCCCTCTACAGGGTGGCATCTCTGGGGAGCCTTTATTCCCCAGGTAGGGCCTACAGCTGGCTTGGGGTTGGGGACTGGCTGAAGAGATGCTGCAAGGCCTGATGGGAAAGGGGCTTGAGAAGGGGGAGGGCTGTGTGCTGGAGATGAAGGGAGCAGAGAACAGAGGCTGAGATATGGAAAAATGGGCTCTTGTGTTGGAGCTGATTGTATGCAACTGGGAAAACACTAGCTGATAGTAATTAGCCTTTTAAAGTTTACAAACTGCTTTCATGTTCATTCTTATTGAATCCTCAACAGACCTCTGAGGTCAGATTATAAATCAAATGAGCTTAGAGTTTTGAGAGAATTTCACCAAAGTCTCAGAGCTGGTTCTCCAATCCAATTGTGATGACACGTCCCTGTATACCATGATATGAGACCCTTGGCCTCATGTCCTCTTGGCCCATCCCTTATTCCAGCCTCTGCTGTCATCTTCTGCCCTGAGATTTCTCTGACCCTGACTCCAGCATGCACAGCTAGAACCATGGAAACCAAGCAATTCCTGTCCAAAGGGACAACTGTTGGCCAAAGAGGAAGGGAGCCAGGAAATTAATGTCCCCCTATTTTGTCAATTGGATGAATGCTGTGGGGGCTATATAGCTCCTCAGATTCCCAGTGAGAAAACACCTCCATTGTCCATAGGGGTAGGTAACACATGCTTGTTTCAGCATCTCCTTCTTTCCTGTTTCACTTAATCTCTTTCCTTACTTGATTTCTTGGAATCACTTCTCAAACCAGGTTGGCTTCTCAAAAGCCCTTTCTTTAGGTTTTTGTGTTTTTCAAGCAAAGGTCATCACGATTCCTTCTTCCATCAGTCCAGGTGGTAGGGGTAGGAGAAGGGCTGACAGATGGTTTGTTAATTACTACCTGTATACATTTCCTGGGGCTATAGTAATATTTACTACTAACTTGGTGGCTTAAAATAAATTTATTCTCACAGTGCTGGAGGCCCTGAGTCCAAAATCAATATGTCACAAGGGCTACACTCCCTCTGAAGACTCCAGAGGGGATCCTTCCTGGCCTCTTAGAGTTGTTGGTGAGTCCAGGTGACCCTTAGCTTGTGGCTGCATAACTCCAATCTCTGTCTCTGTCTTCACCTGACTTCTCTGTGTGTTATCTCTCCCCCTGTTCTTCTCATAAGGAAGCATGTCATTGTATTTAGGACCCACCCTAAATCCAGGATGATCTTGTCTAAAGATCGTTAATTATATCTGCAAAGACCCTATTTCAAATAAAGTCACATTCACTGGTTCTGTGGTAGGACTTTGACATAGCTTTTTGGGGGCTTCTATTCAATTTACTATCCAACCCCTTTTGCATGAAATATGGAGATATACAGGCACCTTAAGCTGAGACTCTCAGGCTCTGAAAACCTAGAATAGATGGCAGGTGGAAGAAGTGTGAGCCCATAGGAAGTCCTGGAGAGAGAATAGCCAGGTGGTACAGTGTGCAGATATGGCCAAAATCAGAGGCTGAGAAGAAGCTGGATGTGACCAGTGTGTGGGCAGCTCACATAAAACCTGAGGCCAGGTCCTGCAAGTGGGAGCAAGGCTCCACAAAGCTTCCCCTTAAAACAAGTTTCAAGGGTAAACAGATCTCATATAGGTCACTGGGCACCTTCACAGAAAAATGAATACACAGGCTGAGGGCTGTGTGGGCTGGACAGCTGTAAGGGGAACAGACTACACCTGTCCAAAAGAAAGTACAAAGGCATTCTTTTCTGGACTAAATGGTGGCAGTGTATTAATAAGATGGAAATACAAGGTTCCTGGGTTTGGTCTTAGAGAAAGAAAGTGTACAAGATTGAGGGCATGGGTGGAGAGAAAAGCAATGGAGGAAAAACAGGCTATGAGCGTGGGCAGCCTAGGCACTAGGCATTGCGGTGGGTGACACACCAAGTCTAATTCAAAATGCATAACAAAACAACTAGGTATTTTTAAAGTAATAAACACTGATTATAGACACATATTCTGCTGCATATTCTATATAACTCATAAAAGCATAAATGCTGCCTATAATAAAACCAGCCTAAAAAGTCACTGTTATATTTTATGTTTGCAAAAATGAGATTGCACTCTATAATGTTTTAATTCATCACATTTTGTATTTTCACATCAAAGTACATTTTGACATTTCTTCATGGCTATAGCACATTCTAGTGCATAGAGCTGCTATAATTTAATCACATTGTCAAGCATTTAAATTGTATTTCTAGTTTTTCTATTATAAGCATTGCAATGACTGCTTTTATATACTTGTATAATGACATAAGAAATTTTCAGAGTGGAATTTGCTAAGGAGGTATGTGAATTTTGTTCCCTTCAAGCCTAATTTTCTTTTATTGGGGTAAAATTTACATATAGATCTCAAATGTCCAGCCCAATAAAATTTGACAAAGGTTTAACTATCATCCACTCAAAATAGAAACCATTTCCATCACCTAAGAAAGTTCCTTCATGCCCCCTTTTAGTAATCAGTCCCTATCTCAACATTTTATAGACAAATCTTATTTTGATTTCTTCAAAGATTATTTTGCTTTTCCTTAAACTTCCTAAATATGGAACTATACAGTTTTTCTCTTTTGTGTCTGACTTCTTTCACCAAATGTTTTTCAGATTCATCCATATCATCACATGTATACCCAGTTTATTCTTTTTTATTTTGTATTTATGTTAATTTGTATATTATTTTATTATGTATTGTTTTTATCCCATTGTAAGAAAAACAGTTCGCCTTCTCCTATTGATTTTATATTATCAGTATAAATATCTCTTATGATCTTATATTATTATTTGTATTATACTGTATAACTATACCACAATTTGTAAGACTGCCCCCACAATCCTGATTTATGGAGAGTGTACAGAAAGACGTTGAAGTCTGGGAATGTTAGGTTCTAGCAGTGGTGTCCAACCTGCGGCCCACAGGCCGCATACAGCGTAGGATGGCTATGAATGTGGCCCAACACAAAACTGTAAACTTACTTAAAACATTATGAGCTTTTTTTGTGCTTACATATAGCAATATATTTCATGTGTGGCACAAGACAACTCCTCTTTTTCCACTGCAGCCCAGAGACGCCAAAAGTTTGGACACCTCTGGAAGGATTCCCACATTGTTGCCCCTGGAAATATGCTCGAAATGATCTAACACCTGAGAGGATGGCGATTTTCTCATGATTGCAAGTTCTATAGGGTCTCAGAGTCTTTAGGTCAGAGATTGCTCATTTAAAACATCTTCAGAGGAAGGTAGAAAGGGAGTGGAGGGGAGCACTAGGCTTCTGGGTAATAGAATATTCCCCTGCCTGGTAATTTAACAACTTCAGTACTCCAGGGGGCAGTAACTCTGGAGAAGGTTGGTTTACTACTGCCAGGCCAGAATGAAATTTCCCCAAGACCCCAATATTCTGGCTGCATTTCATATCAATTAAAAGTCTAATCCGGTGGGATTATTTCCTGGCAGGTTAACATCATGGGATTTGATGAATTGATGCTTTTAATAGACTGTGGTTTTGGGGAGAATTATGCACACCTGTAACCCCTTTTCCTCTCCTCAATATGGTCAGCAAGACTAGATCCCAGGGAACAGGGATGTTGGAAAAGTGGGAAGTTCCATTAGGAAAAGCACTCTCAGTGAGTTTAGTCATTTTTTTAACTAACTCTATTTATGGTCAGGAGCAACTGAAAAGGAATCAGTCATGTTGTATGATTTCATTCAATCATTTGCTTTCTTGTATATATGCCAGTCACTAGGAATAGGAGGATAAATTTGACTGTTTGAACCCTCCAGGAGCTAGGACTCCATAGGAAAAAAGCTCCAACACTTTTTGCCTCCACATACACATTCACAGCCCAGATCATGCCTCATATCCTGACTTCATGGTTGTTCTGATGAACTAAAGCTTTGTATCTAGGATGTTCTGGTTAATAACCTACCCCTGCAAGGATCATTTCTACCTTAAACTATAATCTGTCTATAGAACACAGAAAAGTGTGCCGTAGACAAAGACAACCAAAAAATGTCAAGAGTGACATGGTATTTAAGAAATGGCTTGGGTGATGCCCTAAATAGTATGATTTGATTCCCTGTCATATGTATTTGTCTTCATTCAAAGTTCCTGGCTCACAGCTCCTAAAACTTTTAGAATATTTTAAGTGCTGAGAATGATAAAGGTGTCTCTTGTTATGTGAATGAAGTGAATTTGGAAAGCATCTTATGATGGGGACTGGATGCCAGTGATTAGAAGATTGCAACTTTCAGTCTTCCCCTGAACCCCAACACACACACACACACACACACACACACACACATGCACACACAGAGTCTCTGGGAAGGGGAGAGAGGCTTGAAATTGAATCAATGGCCCATAATTTAATCAGTTATGATTATGTAATGAAGCCTCCATAAAAACCCAAAAGGATTGGGTTCAGAGAGCTTTTGGGTTGGAAAACATGTGGAGATTCAGGGAGGGTGGTACACCTGGCAGTACTCCTTCCCTATACCTCGCCTGATGCATCTCCCACTTGAATGGTCCTGAGTTACATCCTTTTATAATGACCTGGTGATCTAGTAAGTAAAATATTTGACTTCTGTGAGCTGCTCTAACAAATTATCAAACCCAGGGAGGGGTCATGGGAACCTCTTATTTATAGTCAGTCAGAAATACAGGTGACAGCCTGGACTTGTGATTGGCATTCTGAGTTGTAGGGGGTTGTTGGAACCTCCAATTTTTAATTGGCTGGTCAACTGCACAGGTTACAAGTGGACTTTGTCTGGCACTGAGATGGAGGGTGGTCTTGAGTGAATGAGCCCCTTTATCTGTGGGATTTGATTCTATGTCCAAACAGGCAGTGTCATAACTGAGTTGAATTCTTGGACACTCTGCTGGTTTGGTGTCTGGAGAATTGTTTGTTGGAGTGGGGGAACTTCCTCCTCACATTGAAACTAGTGAGTATATCAAAGGCTCCCATTCCTCAATCAAAATAAAAATATATTTTGATGATAAAAAGTGCTACTTTGGAAAAATCCCAGGGGAGCACTCTTGCTGGCCCTGTGATTTCTAAATGGAATTTTAACAAGTATTTATGGTATACCTGTTCTACCAGTGCTGTGGGTTGAAGGAAAAAATGTGGAAGCAAGGAAAATGCTGGTTAAAAGAATCACCATCTCTTTAGTCTGGAGGATAGTCTTATAAAATCTAGACAATAGGGCTGCCTTAATTTCAGATGGAATTTATTTCAGGGCCCCTCTAAGTGTGATCAGATATCAGGGGATTGGGTTGATGATAAGATTGGGGAAAATATGGAATTCTACCTGTGAACATTTATATTTTAACATTGGACCCTGTTTTCTGAGCCCAAACGAGAGACCTAGGGTCTAAAGTATCAATATTATGTTTCTTCCTGCTACAACTTTAGCCCATTCCCTCCTGTTGTAAACTGACTCAGGCAAGAAAAAACAGCTATAAACATTACCTTCCTCCCTGGCGATAAGATCATGGTGAAGATCTCTACCAAGCTGCTCCTCATTGAGGAGAGGGTGGAGGCAAGAATTCTAGATAAGTCTTTAAAGGGGTTCAATAAGCTCAGGAATCTAGTAAGTTATCTAAAAAGATCTTGGAGGAAAATATTTAAAATTTTTCACCCTTGCCAACAGAAAAATCAGGGGTTTGAGTGCCCTGGACCTTCTCAGGCTAAGCTCTTCATCTTTGCCGTAGCAGTTGCTAACATAGACACACACAATAGAATGGGAAAAAAAGCCAACAAATTTCCATAAGCACCCTTCATTCCTAAACCCTCACCTTGGGTATAAGGAGGGAAGGTGGGAGGGGGCAAGGGAAAGAGGTGGGGGGGAGGCAGAGACAAATGTATTTAAAAAGTAAATAAAAAAAAATTTTAAAAAAAAAGAGCTTTGCTATAATTGTGTTGTGCAGGTTTTACAATGGGGGGTAAATATTCATTTTCTATACTGTTTTCCTATCCACACTGAATGCCTCATTCCTTGAATTCATGCAGACCTTTACATGTTCCTTTTTGCGGAGAACACTCTTCTCTCTTCCTCTCATCCTCCTTTTCTTGGCCAATTGATACTCATTCTTTAAGTCTTTAGTCTTAAATACTTCTGGGAAGTCTAATATCTTCCAACATTTTGGAAGCTTCTGTAGCAGGAAATGTCTAGAAGACAATACCACTAATCATTGATATTCCAAAGGACAAAGAGGGATTGTACTTCCAATATCACTTGAGGTTAAGTGTGACCATGGCATGATTTGATCAGTAAAATGTGATGCAAGTCACTTCTGAGTACAAGCATTTAAGTGCCCATGACTGACTCACCTCTTCCATAGTAGTGGAAGCAAGTTTTGATGTGGAGATGCAATGTCACACGGAAGAGAGCTACTCTGGAGGGTCACTGAGCCCCAAAGTGGATTTTTCATGGGAAAAAAACACAGCCTTTTGTTCAAAGCCCTGAGATTTTGGACATATTTGTTACTATAGCATAATCTAGCACATCCTGCCTAATACATGGTATTAGACTCCAAATATTCTAATTAAGTATCAACAACTCAATGTCTTAATTCCTCTGGCTGTCATTGTCTTTACATTGAATTGTCCATGCATGTTCTTTTATTTCCAATAGCACAAATATGAAGACTACTTATTAGTCACATCAGACAAACTCTGAAATCTTTCACTTAATATATTAAAATATTAGTGATTTTAGGATGGCAGAGGAGTAAATGGAAGTCACAATGACCTCCCCCCAGGACCAGTCTGGAATTACAACTAGGTTGTAGAGAAATCACCCAGAACAAACAACTGAACAACAGCAAGATAGGAGCCTTATAACGTTGGACAGAAAGAAGAATCAAAGTTAGCACAACCTAACTGGTAAGGAGTGTGGTAGAGACTTGAGAAGGTGGGTGCCAATGGGTGCAGTGCCAGAGGGATATTTAAATGGCCAGTTGGATCTGCCTGAGAAGAGTGGGGTATAAACTATATGCTAGATCTCCAGCCTACATCACCAGAGCCCAAAGAGTACACAGATAATACCCATCTGTGAAAATCAGGTGGCTTGCTCTCTGCTAGGGATGAGTGGCTGGAGACACAAAGAGTCTTTTAAAGGGCCAACATATAAATTTTTATTTGTAGCCACTTACCTTGGGCTATGGCAAAGGAAGGGTAAGAGTGGGCTGGAGACCTCTGAGAAGAGACTGGGGAGGGAGGCTTTGGGGGTGTAACTGAGGGAATAGCCAGCGGGATCCTGGTGCTGATTCATCCTCCATGCAGTGCAGCCATATTTCTCAGGCAGACCGCTCCCCTGAGCAGCAGCAGCATGAGAAGATACAATAGACCTGACCCCATGAAGGACTCTACCCTGGCCTGTGGTGCTTGAGACTGACTGCTGAATACAGAGTGGCAGTCACAGATAGTAGATCCCTATCTAAAGCAGGCATAGAGTGGACTAGAGTTATTTAAGGAGAGACTGGAGGTGGAGGTTTTGGGGAGAGAACTGAGGAAATAGCTGACAGGATCCCAGTCCACTCCTCCCCCATATGGGGACACCATCTTGCTCAGGCAGACCACTCTCCTAGGCAGGAGCAGGGTGAGACACATTTCCTGGCCCCCAGGAGAGACTCTGCTCTGCCCTGTGGTGCTTAAGCCTGACTGCTGAGTGCAGAGTGACTAGATTAATTACTGAAGGAGACAGCCACAGAGAGTAGATTCCTCGAAGTCTCAAACAGACTGTCTAAGGTCAAACAGGGTCAATATCTAAAATCATCAGAGGCATATCCAGAAGTTAAAACACTGGTCACATACCATGCACGTTCACACCACAAAGTCAGAAAGTCAAAAATAGATCAACTTAAGAAGCAGAAGCAAAAAAAGAGTCTCACAAATAGTGGAAGAAAAGGAAACAGCCACCAATTGAAAGGAAAGGAGGAATCCTCATAAAGAGAACTAAATGAAATAGAGGCAAGTAAACTATGAGATACTAAGTTCAAAACAATGGTTCTAAGGAAGATCAATGAGCTCAGTGAGCTCAGAGAGTATTTCCAAAAACTGAAGGGAAACTACAGGGAATTTACTGAGAACTATATCAGCATGAAAAAGGACATAGAAACAATCAATAGGAGACAAGAGAAAATGAAGAATACAGTTTCTGAAGTGAAGAATACAATAGAAGGAGCCAAAAGCAGGCTAGGTGAAACAGAGGATTGAATCAGCAAGCTGGAGAACAAGGTAGAAAAAAACTCCCAGATAGATCAAGAGAATTAAAAAAGATTCAAAAAGAATGAAGAGGTGTTAAGGGACATGCAGGACAACCAGACACATAATTTTATCCATATAATAGGCATACCAGAAGGAGAAGAAGAGGAGCAAGGGGTAGAGGACCTGCTTGAAAAAGTAATGATGGAAAACTTCCCTAATTGGAGGAGAGAAAAAGCCACACACATCCAGAAAGGACAGAGGGTCCCATTCAAGAGGAACCCAATGAGGCCCACTCCAGGACACATCATCATTAAAATGGCAAATATCAAAGACAAAGAAAGAATCCTAAAGGCAGCAAGGGAGAAACAGGTAGTCACATAAAAGGGAGCCCCGATATGGATAGCAGCTGACTTCACAGAAACACTACAAGCCAGAAGGGAATGGAAGGAAATATTCCAAGTAATATTTAAAAAAAGAAGCGAAGGCCTGCAGCCAAGACTGCTCTACCCAGCAAGGCTCTCAATTAAAATGGAAGGCAAACTAAGGAGTTTCCCAGACAAAAGAAGGCTAAGGGAATACATTTCCACCAAACCAGCACTACAAGATATGCTAAAGGGACTGCTTTCAGAAGATGAAGAAAAAGAGTGAGTGAGAGAGAGAGAGAGAGAGAGAGAGGAACACAGGTACAAAGGGAAAAAATTAATAAGTACCTATCAATAATAACTTTAAATGTAAATGCATTAAATGCTCCAATCAAAAGACATAGGGTAGCTGAATGGATAAGAAAACATGACCTGCACACAAGCTGCCTACAAGAGACCTACCTCAGAACAAAGGACTTACACAGACCAAAAGTAAAAAGATGGAAAAAAAATTCCAAGCAATTGGACAGGAAAAAAAAAAAAAAGCTGCGGTAGCAATACTTATATAAAACAAAATAGATTTCAAAAAAAAAAAAAAAAAAAAAAAAGGCCATAAGGAGAGACCCAGAAGGACACTTCATAAAACTCAAGGGGAGAATCCGTCAATGTTTACAATATAAACATTGTAAACCTATATGCACCCAACATAGGAGCACCCAAGTATATACAGAAAATCTTGGAGGACTTCAAGAAAGATATAGACAGCAACACACTGATAGTAAGGGACTTTTACACCCCACTGTCAACAATGTTTAGATCGTCCAAACAAAATATCAACAAGGATATTGTGGAACTGAACGATGCATGAGATCAAATGGACTTGACTTATCTATAGAGAAACTTTCATCCCAAGGAGGCAACATACACATTCTTTTCAAAAGCACATGCAACATTTTCAAAGAGAGACCACATGATAGGACACAAACAAAGCCTGAACAAATTCAAGAAAAACTGAAATCAAAACAACCACTTTCTTGAACCACAAGGGCTGAAACTAGAAACAACTTTAAGGAAAAAACTCAAAAACATTCAAACTCATGGAGACTGAATAGCATGCTAGTAGACGACGAATGGGTTGAATTAAAGAGATCAAAGAAGAAATCAAAAAAGTTTCTGGAAACAAATGAAAATGACACACACCAGTCTGAAACCTATGGATAAGATGAAGGCAGTACTGAGAGGAAGGTTCATAGCATTGCAGGCCTACCTAAAAAAGATAGAAACATCTCAAATAAACAACCTAACCCTCCAGCTTCAAGGACTGGAGAAACGACAACAAACGAAGCCCAGAGTGAGTAGAAGGAAGGAAATAATCAAGATCAGAGTGGAACTGAATGACATGGAGACTAAAAGAACAATTCAAAGGATCAATAAATCCAGGAGCTGGTTCTTTGAGAAGATAATCAAACTTGACAAGCCTTTAAGCTGACTCACTGGGGAAAAAAGGGAGAGGACCCAAATAAATAATATCCAAAATGAAAGAGGAGAAATTACAACTGATACCACAGAAATACAAGGGATTGTAAGAAATTACTATGAACAATTATATGCCAAGAAATTTGAACATCTGGGTGAAATGGACAAATTTCTAGAAAAATACGACCTTCCAACACTAACTGAAGAAGCAGCAGAAAGCCTGAACAGACTGATAAACAGCTGGTGAAATTGAAGGAGTAATCATAAAACTCCCAGAACACCAAAGCCCTGGACCAGAGGGTTTTACAGGAGAATTTATATATTATAAAACATTTAAGGAAAAGCTAACCCTTGTCCTTCTCAGACTATTTCAAAAATCCAAGAAGAGGGAAGACTCCCAAATGATTTGTATGAGGCCAGTATCATCCTTATCCCAAAACCAGATAAAGACACAACCAAGAAAGAAAACGACAGGCCAGTATCGTTGATGAACATAGATTCTAACATCCTCAATAAAATATTAGCAAACTGCATCCAGCAATTCATTAAAAAGATCTTCCACTATGCTCAATTTTGATTCATCTCAGGTATGCAAGGATGGTTCAATACTCACAAATCAGTAAACATAATACGTCACATAAACAAAAGGAAAGACAAAAATCACATGATCATATCAATTATTGTGGAAAAAGCATTTGATAACATACAGCATTCATTTATGGAAAAAACACTCAGTAAAGTGGGAATAAAGGGGGAATACCTCAACCTAATACATACCATATATGAAAAACCTACAGTCAATATCATACTCAACAGGCAAAACTAAAAACTTTCCCACTTAGTTTGGGAACGAGACAGGTTGTCCGCTTTCACCACTTCTATTCAACGCAGTATTGGAAGTCCTAGCCACAGTGATTAGACAAAAAATAGAATGCAGCCAAATTGGAAAGGAGGAAGTAAAACTCATTGTTTGCAGGTTGTATGATAGTGTATCTAGAAAACTCCATAGACTCCACTGAAAAACTACTCGAGCCAGTAAGTGAATTTGGCAGAACAGCAGGATACAAAGTCAATATTCAGAAGTTGAAGGCATTTTTGTACACCAAGAATGAAATATTGGAATCAGAAATCAGGAACAAAATCCCATTTGCCGTAGCAAGAAGAAAAATAAAGTACCTTGGAATAAACTTAACCAAGGAGGGAAAAACATGTACACAGATAACTATACATCACTGAAGAAAGAAATTAAGGAAGATACAAATAAATGGAAGCATATGTCATGTTCATGGATTGGAAGAATTGGCAACATCAAAATGTCCATACTACCCAAAGCTATTTATAGATTAAATGTAATCCCCATTAAAATACCAATGACATATTTAACAGATATAGAACAAACATTTGAAAAATTCATATGGAACCATGAATGACCCCAAATAGCTGCAGCGGTTTTGAGAGAGAACAAAGTAGGAGGGAGCACAATACCTCATCTCAAACTACATGACAAGGCCACTGTAATCTAAATAGTCTGGTACTGGCATAAGAACAGACACATAGATCAATGGAACAGAATGGAGAGCCCAGAAATAAACCCATGTCTCTGTGGTCAGTGAATATTCAACAAAGGGGGCAGAAGCATAAAATGGAGTAAAAACAGGCTCTTCAACAAATGGTGTTGGGAGAGCTGGACAGCTACATACAAAAACATGGAATTCAACCACCAATTTACACCATACACAAAAATAAACTCAAGATGGATAAAAGACTTAAATATAAGTTGCAACACCATGAAAGTCCTAGAGGAGAACATAGGCAGGAAACTCTGAGATATTCCACGCAGCAATATTTTCACCAATATGTCCCCCAAGAGCAAAGGACATAAAGGAAAGAATAAATAAATAGGACTTTATCAAAATAAGAAGCTCTTGCATGGCTAAAGAAAACATCAGCAAAGTGAAACAGAACCAATTGTATGGGAAAACATATTTGCCAATGATACCTCAGACAAGGGTTTGATCTCCAAAATATATAAAGAATTCACACAACTCCACACTAGGAAGACAAACAATCCATTTAAAAAATGGGTGAAGGACCTGAACAGACACTTCTCCAAGGAGGACATACACAGGGCCCAGAGAGCATGCCCAGCATCACCAGTCATCAAAGAGATGCAAATTAAAACCACAATGAGATACCACTTCACACTAGTCAGAATGGCCATCATAAACAAGTCAACAAACAAGTGCTGGCAAGGTTGTAGAGAAAAGAGAACCCTAGTACACTGCTGGTGGGGATGAAGACTGGTGCTGGCACTGTGGAAAACAGTTTGGAATTTCCTCAGACAGCTAAAAATGGAACTGCCTTTTTACCCAGCAATTCCACTGCTAGGCTTATACCCTGAGAATCCCAAAACACCAGTTCAAAAGAACCTATGCAGTATTCGTAGCAGCACAATTTACATAACGAAGTGATGGAAGCAGCTTAAGTGCCCACCAATAAAGGAGTGGATCAAAAGCTATGGTATATTTACACAATGGAATACTACGCAGCAGAAAGAAAGAAAAGCTACTACCGTTCATGATAGCATGGGCAAAACTGGAGAGCATTATGCTAAGTGAAATAAGCGAGGGGTTGAAAGGCAAATACCATATGATCTCACCTGTACTTGGAACCTAATCAACAAAACAAACAAGCATGAAAAATATAACCAGCAACACTGAAAGAAAAAACAAACCAATGGTAATGAGAGTGGAGGTGGGAGTGGGGTAACAGGGAAAAGAAGGGGAAGGGTCAAATCAAGGAAGAGGTATAAAGGACCCATGGACAAAGCCAAAGTGGGGAAGGATTGAGGGTGGGAGGTAGGGGTGGGTGGGGCAGGGGAAAGTGGTGGCAGGAAAATGGAGACAAATATATTTGGACAACTGAACAAACAAACAAACAAAAACGATTGGAAATGAAACACCAGAAAAAAAAGAAATGGAAGGAAAAAAATATGTATGCAATTTGTAACTGTTGCTCACATATAGTGCAATGTGCATTGCGTCATATCTCTAAATCTTGAGGCTATGCCATCTGAAATTCTTGGCCTTGAAGATTACCATGACAGGTAAAGGGATTGATGGAAAGAAAGCATATCTTAACTACCTCTCTGTAGAAGTCATAAGTTATGTTTAGTCATATTTCATTGGGCAAAAATAGTCCTAACTTAGTTGCAAGGGAGGCTGGGAATGTTGTGGGACATAGAGTACTTGGTTGAAACCATCTGTCTCTAACTTACCTAATATGAACCTTTTACTGAAATGTTAAGCATACCAGATGAGGGTTATACCCCTACAAATCTGCAAAGTGAAGATCCTTCTTTTTTTTTTTAAGTTTTTCAACTTTAATCTTTATTGTATTTTTCCATTACCCTTTAGTCCCTTTATACCCCCCACCCCCTAGCAATCACCACACTGTTGTCCATGTTCATGAGCCCTTTTTCCTTTTTGTTCAATTTCTCCACTCCCTCACCTCTCCCCATCTGTTGGTTGTTACTCTGCTCTCCATCTATGAGTCTGTCCCCATTTTCTTTGTTAGTTTAGTTTGTTTATTAGATTTCATATATGAGTGACATCATATGATATTTGTCTTTGGATCAAAGACTTAAATGTTAGACCTAAAACCATAAAAATTGTAGAAGAAAACATAGGCAGCAAAGCAAAATCTCAGACATTGCTTGTAGCAATATTTTATTAGATACATCTCCACAGGCAAGGGAAACAAAAGAAGATCCTTCTTAAGATCCTCAGCCATCACTATCCTAGGAAATTCCTCACAGAACATCTTTCCCTAGCAACCCATCTGCTGCCATCTCCTGCAAGTCTCCTCCTCTCCTGCTTCTTAATTTAGATGAAGGTCAATGGGTACTTGTATCTTTCACCTCGCACTGTGCTAGAGAGTGAATATTTTGCTTTTCCAAAGAAGAGCTGTACTGATGTTCTTACCTAAACTGCCATGTGCCACAATCTTCACTCCTAACTAGATTGATGATCCACACAAACTTTAAAGTTAATTTTTCCAACTTGGATTAGATAAAATTCCTTCTACTAGTGATTTCTACTAGTGAAATCAAAGGTGATTACTAAAACGTTTACTCTCCCATTGTTTAGCGGAGTTGACAAACTATAGCCCTTGATCTAAGTGCAGTCACTACTGCTGCCTGTTTTTGTGAAGCTTTATTAGAACATGGCGACAGCCATTCTTTTATGCATTGTTTGTGGCTGCACTTGGGCTACAGTGGTGAGGGTGAGTTTCTGTGATAGAAACCAATTTCTGTTGCTTTAAGAAAAAATTTGTTGACTTCTGGGGATTAGAACAAAGTCAAGGGAGGGAGTTTTCTTTTTTATATGCAAGACTTCCTCTGGAAGCTCTCTAAAGACTCACCCCAACCTCTGTCCCCATGAAGGCCCCTCGCAAATTCCACTTTTACTGTCTTTCACATTATATTGTGCCTGCCTGATTACTCGTTATGAGGCCCAGGAATATGTTCCTCTGCGTCATTGGTTAATCTTCAGTCTCTACATAAGCTTGTTAAAGGTCTATTTGTAGAATGAATAGGCCTTGAAGTTATCTCAGCAAGGTCTACCCTGGGAAAGTAATTGCCTTTTCTATTTTTTTTTTCCCATGGAAATGCAGGTGCTGTGGGGACCACTGGAGGTAAAGACTACTTAGAGGGGAACTTCCCAATTAAGTTCTAAAATGGGTTACCAAGGGGCTGAGGTTCTCTCTTCCCTTGGGACAGATGGTGGGGCCTGAGCATCTAGATTCCCCAACCCAGCGGCCTTCAGTGATCTCAATACAAAGATCATTGTCTATGCATTGCTCGATGTGAGAGAAGATGGGAAGCATGGACATAGAACTGAGCACAAGGGTCAGGGATGTGTCAGTAACCAGAACTGGTGCACCCTGAGAACCTCACAGGTATTCTGAGATGGAAATTCCTTTCACAAAGGAGGCAGGTCTGAACCGATGAGAACCAAAACAGTGTGGACTTCTATGGGTGGGGAGGCTGGGAGGGGAAGGCATATAAACAGGAAGACAAAAAACCTCTCTTCCTATCCCATGGAACTTGGCTGCTCACTCCACTTGGCAGCTTCCAAAATAGTTCACTGAGGCAGGCTCTGCCTCATGTTCCAAATGTCAGGACTATAATTCTTTCTCCCCTCCAAAGACCATGTTATTTATAGAGCCCAGCTCTCTGAGCTCGATGCCAACAGCCCAGACAGCCCTAGGAGCGCCTTTACTCATTCAAACATGCATTTTCTGAGCACAAAGATATATTGCATGTATCAAAACATCCTGCTAGTCACCAGGGACTAAAGATGGATAAGACAGTCCTGCCTTCCTTGAGGCAGCTTACAGTCTTATATTGAAGTTTGCAGCTTCATGGTGCTGATAAGGTGATTTGATCATCCCTGGCTAAGCTCCATACATAGCCTCCCTCCCTACATGAGGGCATGGATGCTAAAGACTCACCTGTGACCCTGGTCACATACATCTTGTTCATTTGTGTGGTGAAAAATGGTAAATTCCTTGTAATCCTACACAGTAATTTCACTTCTAGGTCCCAAGGGGTGTGTCTTTAGCAAACTTGATCATTCCCCTTCTTCCCACCCCTGATAAAACTTGCTCTGAAGTTGTTTTCTTTTTTTTAATTGGGAGGAACACATACACAGCAGTCACAGGAGCCTAGTTATCCAGGTGGGGAAATCATAAAAATTAGACTAAGGACTCTAAGCTTATGGAATTCTATCATACTCTCAGCATCCTATCTATGCCATTTATCTCCACTTTCTTTCCTCTCCACAAGACATTTAGGTGCCAAGCAAGGAAGCTAGATGGGCATTTCCCAGTACCAGTGACATTAGAAAACAGAAAATCAATGAGAACTGATTGATTTATCTAGTGACACTGGATATAATTTGATACCCTGGTAGCACATTATTTATAAATGACATTTACTTGGACTGGACACCATTTTCAAATGATTAGTTAAGAATTTCCCTGTGAAGATAGTTGATTCTCCTCTGCTTCATCTCACTGGCTCACTTTCACTAAACCACTGTGAGCCCTACACCAGTGGTTACACACAGGTGAGGAGAAGCCTTCAATATAGGCTCGCTACCATGTAAAAGACCACTGCTTTCTCCTCCTCAAAAAGATGAAATTTTAATCCTCTAGATAATCTGCTGTGTATCCATGGATGGGAATGTGAGGGGCAAGGAAGTAGAATCCATGGATACCATGGAAAACCACAGCAAGATCCAGGTACCAGCTGGAGCCCTGGGAGCTACCTTGGGCTCTTTTACCTGAATTTCAACCCCATTCCTACCCAGAAGACACTGACCTTGCTAAAGACTGAGATTTACTTCCATTGTGATGGGAGCAGCCAATGTGCCTTCTGGGTTTGAGCTGAGAGGCTTCTCACTTTGTTGACAGTGATGACTACAATAAGCAGAATCAATATTAATGATAGAAGGAAGTAGGCCCAAGAAGCAGACACCATATTCAGTAAATAGTCAGTAGACAAGGTATTTTGATAAGAACTTCCATGTAAAGATGCAGCTGCCTAAGTTTCCCACAACACTTCCTGATAAACTGTGACCTCTCTTGTTGGAAGCAATGCATTAAAAGTTAGGCATAACTTGGTCAATCCTTCAGTCAACAAGAAAAACAAAGGTTCCCCTCCCCAAATCCTGTGGGTATAGGGAGAGGCAGTACTGTCTGGAAACTGGAAGAAAATTCTTCCAGAGGAGACAGTGGCAGACCCCCTTCAAGAGAATACATGAGGGCACAGGTGCTAAGGATTCACTCTAAGAACCTAGAATAATCCACCTTTCTGAGACTGAGTAATAGGTGTCTTTCAGGGTAATGTGACACTAAGAACTTGTCCTAGTGCAACAATCTGTGCTCTTGTTTTAGAGGCAAGCCCTGAGAAAATAGCCAAATGGCCCCTTGGCTGTTTCCCTGAGTGCAGCTTCCTGGACACTGCATCCTGATCCAACACTGCTGACTTTACCATGTGCATCTGAAGCTGCACTGCTCCTCCCCACCAATAAGGAGACAGAGAACATGCATGTGCACACAGAGGCCTCATGTTCAGAGATCCAATATGTGGCCAGAAGGATTCCCAGATTCTTCCTCAGATGGGAACAAGTCAGTCTACATAACCAAGTGACACCCAAAGAAAATGCCTGTGAGGGCACAGGCAAGACCTTCCAGGGCAAAACCAGAATCTACACAGTTGGGTGTTTTTGTCCTTTCCTAACTCCCCCTCTCGCTCTTAGTCAATGATGCTAAAAATTCCCTCATGAAAACACAGCACTCATTTTGGAATAAGAAGTAATTGCTTTTCCCTAGTCACTTTAAATATAATATGTACAAATCCAGCCATCATGTTATAAATCCTTTTCCATAAGAACCATCCTCCAATGTGAGTTAAACATCTAGTTCTTTCCTGGTGCATTGAAAATGATTTAATTTGCACAGGTTCAAGAACACTTCTAGTGTGGATATGATCACATGCAGAATCTGAATTTGTAATAACTTTGCTGGAATGTAATTTCATTTTTACTTAGATTTATAGGAGTTCAAAATATTTTTCATAGCTATTATCTATCTCACTTCTAAAGAAAATCTCTGATTAGATAATGAGATACAATAAGGTTTAAACAGAAAAGATTTAGAATCAAAATTTTTTTCAGAGCTTTTGGTTGAAACAGGGTCCACTTTAAGTCTAAAAACCAAGATAACAAACATCTCACAGAGTTTGGACCAACCTCAGAGCTTCTTCATTTGACTGGCCACCCACCCAAAGCTGTCTCAATACTCTTTACAGCCAAGGATTGCGCATGTGACATCTGCTGCTCTAATAAAAGAGAAGGGTCTTCTGATTTCTAGAGAATCCACTCTATTATTCACACAGGCTGAAGAGCCAGGGAATTATTTCTGACCAAAGAGAGGCCAAACAAACACGCCTTTTTTTTTTTTTTTTTTTTTTTTTTTTTTTTTACTGTCGAGGACATGCAGAACCATTCTCACCCCTCTTCCAAAGGCCAGCCTTTGAACATGGCATGATAATGACAGTGACCATCAAGTCTTGACCATTTGCTGTGTGCCAGGTACCAGGCTAGCCAGTCAACCCAGTCCATCCTCATTGGCTGCTATAATCCTCTTAACATCCTTAGGAGGTAGTTATGAATTACCATTTTATGTATTAAAAGACCTGATGATTGGAGTAGCAATCATGAAAATTGCCCAAGAATTCCCAGCTTTTAAGTGTTTGGGCCAGATTCAAACTCAAGACTGATAAAGCCAGGTGCCTTATGTGACCACCTAATGTAATCTTCTGAAGTCTTTCTGAAATTCTTAAACTCTTTTTAAGCCCTTTGGTTATACTATTTCTGCCAGTCTACCATTCTCCCTCAAGTCCCATCCTTCTCTATTGCATCCTTGCTCAATATTCCTCACCTCCAGAAATCCTCCTTGGACCATATCCGATATACAATTTTTGTCTGGACTTTTACCTTATCCATCTACATTTGAAGATATTATCATGCCTCCCTAACTGTCTCTGACATTCCCTTCTGTGTGAGACCATTATCTTCCCAAACCCTTTTCCCTATAGCCCTCACCGTAGACCTAGGATGGGATGTTAATCTCAGTGCCAAGATATGGTTCTATCCATTACTGGACTCCAAGTCATGGAACAATGTTAGGTGAACATGTGTTATAATGAAATTAATTTATATTGGTTGATACAGTGGATTGGTTGAAACAGTGAAAACAAGATCCCTGAAATAAAATAATTCAGTCAAGGTACATTATATTCCAGGCAAACTAGATTATTCCTATGCCATGGCTTATAGACCTCTCTATCATATTCTAGAATTCCCTGGAATTTCCCTCCTTGTTCTTCTTCCTAAGAGAGAACACCAATAGATTTGGCATCACTACACATGGAAAACTGATGGTGGATCTAGCGGATGGAGTTAACCTCAGTCTTGGGCACATGTAGAACTCCCTTGAGCCTCCTCGTATCTTGAAACCAAGAAGAGTCCTGTATGCACCAGCTGGTTCTAGCTACTTGCCCCAGTAGAGGAAGATAAACTTATGGCTCCAACTTCTCAGGGAAGAGGAGACTCTCAGGAGCTATTTTTCTCATTGTCCTCTCTTGCCTGATCTACTTAATAACCAGCTGGACAGCACTCTTGACCACAGCAATGATAGCAGAAAGCAAAGTATTGGTGGTTTTTATGTCCAGTTGCAGTAAGTAAGGAAGAGGACAACTTCTAGGGATCCAGATGGAGAATTCATATCAGAACTCTTGGTGTTTTCTGACTAGCCTCTTATTAGTCTCATTCAGATAGCATTTCAGGATGTGACATTCCAATTTTATAGATGAAACTGGGAACAATCATTCTGTCTTGGAATCCCTAGCCAGGTGATATGCTGACACTCAGAGTCTGGCTCTTATACCTGTGGGGTAGTCTTAGTTCAGCCCTGAGGGATGTTGGGGTATCTAGTCAACCATGTACACTGTCTGCTACAAATATGAAGGTTGACAGACTTCCATCTCATCTGGAGTTGATTTTCACCATCAGCCTATGTCAAGGATTAGCAAACTTTTCTGCAAAAGTGCCAGATTCTAAATATTTTAGGATTTGAGGGCCATCTGGTCTCTGAATTATTCAACTCTTCCATTGTAGAATGTCACAGCATCCATAGCCAATATATTAACAGCCCTGGGAAAACTAGAATGAGTTGATCGCCCTAGTCAAAAGTGTGTGGCAGTCACTTTGGGAGGAGATCCTCCATCTCCAGTGAAGCTTTCAGGTGACTCCAGAGATAGCCTGAGCTGGCACTACTGCACTTAGCTGGCTTAGATTCCTGACCCACAGAAACTATAACATAATGTTAAGTTGCTAACTTTTAGGGTAATTTGTTTCACAAAAATAGATAATAAATACAAGCACATAAGACCCAGCCTTTCAGCCAACTCTTGGGAGGGAGCTTTGATGCAGGTGGATACTAAATGAAGAGAAAATTAGAAGAACTTTTCCTAGATGTGTTCCACTTGTTCCCCGAGATGGCCTCTACACTATTCCCTATTCTCTCTGCCCTGGGAGGCTGAGTATATGGATGGATTCAGCCACAGCTCTCTGGTTCTTGGTTGAGTTTAGTCCATGGGGAGGCCAGCCAATATATCAGAGTAAGGGAGGAGGCCATCCCCCATTTGCCGAGCCCTTGGCCAAAGTCACTCCTCTCAAGTCTGCGTTCTCTTCAGGAGTCACTCCCCATGTTCCAGTAAACTTTTTCCCTCCCCTCTTCCAATCTTGGGCCCAGAAGTGGTAAGAGCTTTGTTGCTTGTTATTAACTAGTTCTTGTGGTTCCCTTATACCCTACCCACAGCTTTGAAATGAGCTCTTTTGGAAATAAGCCTTTGACAATTGATCCAAACTTGAGTGTGCCACCTGTTCCACATTGGGACCACTCTGGCAGAGATCCAGAGAGGTGGGATGCTGCAGAGCTCTGCTGGCCTCAGAATCAGCAGCCTCCCCTGGCAGGCAGCTCCCCATGGACATTGCAGGGGGATTTGGGAGTTGGTAACAACTCTCCTGACAGGAGCCTCTGAGAGTGAAATAAACAGCCTTAGTGTTTGCCAGATGTTGTACCACCCTATTGTAATAAGCAATATTTTAGGCCATAAGGAGTCCCTTACAACCTCAGGACATATCCTGGGAAGTGGCATACAGCATG
Organism: Pteronotus mesoamericanus; assembly: GCF_021234165.1. Classification (NCBI taxonomy): domain Eukaryota; kingdom Metazoa; phylum Chordata; class Mammalia; order Chiroptera; family Mormoopidae; genus Pteronotus; species Pteronotus mesoamericanus. Next base: position 9,946,086 of record NW_026555085.1, read on the forward strand.
GCCAACTGCAGCTCCTAGGAAAGAGTGGCTCTCAGGTCAGCGTCCTGGTGACCAGCCAAGTGGGATCCTGAGACTTGGGAGTTTGCATCAACGCCTGTGGGGATGGGCTTAGCCCAGTTATGAGGGCACTTAGGGAAGTCTAAACACCTAGGCACTCCTTTGCTTGTCTCCTCAGCCTAGGCAAAAGTGGGCAATGTGTGCCTTACTTGCCCAGACAGCATCTCAAAGAGACAAATGACAGGGTGGTCAAATGGCTACATTTGGAGCCAGTAGAGGACAGAGGCCAATGTGCCCTTGGCTCTCATCCTGACACACAGCACAACCTCCAATCAAGCTCCCACATGTAGAGAACATCAGGGCATGTCTGTAGGAATCATGAGGTGATGGCAGCTCCTCCTGAGCTCAGCTTGGCCATTCCTCAACCTTTGGGCTAGATGGCAGGGTGAGCACGGCTCTTTTGTTCTTGACACTCAAAAGCAGAAACCCACGGGTCCCCAGGGGCTGGGAGATGGTGTGAGAGCTGCATCTATCAGGAGCACTCATGGGGGAGGACAGGCAAGGCACTCCATTCTGGCTCCAGAACTGCAGGCCTGCTGTTCTAGGCGATCGTAATGGGAAAAAGTAACCAAGAGAGGGAAAGCATTCTCCCCTCCTGGAAAGAGTAAGATTTGGCTAGCTCTCAGTGGACTCCTAGTGTTTACCTAATTATCTAGTTCCTTGTTGTACTTATTACTCTGTAATCACTAGCCCTCTGCCCAAGGAGGATTCTCACAGGCTTCTGTCCCACTGTCTTAGTCTGTGAGTCTGGCTGTTTTGGGAAGGAGGGAGGAGTTTGAGACTGAGTTTGGGTCTAGCCCATCCTTTCAAGACCAGTATAAGTCACATCTTGACCCAGATCACACAAAATCTATGTCTATTAGGAACTACCATGATTCATCACTAGACCCCAATGGCTCACATGGGAGCAGCAGAGGCCCCACCTGCTCCCTCTTCAGAGATTCAGGGGTTGTCATCCTTCCCTATTGTAGCCTGGAATTGGCACAGAATTGGCACAGAATTGGCAAAGGGTAGCCTCATGATGGAGAGAGTCTTAGACATTGAGTTGCACCACTGAGATCCCCACAAGGCCTTCCCCACACCATCCCCACAACAAATCATACTCAAGCCCTACAACATGTCAAACTTGATCATGTTTTACTTTTACATCTACCTTTCCCTCATGTGTAAAAGTAAAGGCACTGAAAAAAAACCCCCAAAACAAACCTCTAGGCCCCATCTTGCTACTCTCCTCCTTTCATAGGTGTTGACCCCTAATCAACACCTTGTAACCCAAACTCTGTCCCAGAATCTCCCTGTGACAGAGAGAAACTTTGACATGTAGAGGAGATACAGTCCCATTCTTAACAGAGTTCCCTGTGTGATGGAGACAGGATTTAGGGTAGAGTTAATTAAAAAAAAAAGTTTAAATGCAAGCAAATCTGGATGAAATGCAGAATTACTCAAATGAGCCAGAGGGGACTCAGAACAAATGGCACACCAGTGAGAACTGTGACTATGCCTTTAGCTGGGTTGTCAGCCAGCTCCCTTCACTAGAAGCTCATTCTGACTCACTCAGGCATGTCCTCAGACACCTCCTCCTCTCTTGGGACAGTGCTGTCACTGAACTGCTTAATCACCTCACTTAGAGCTGCATCATTTAGCATCATTGTGGAATTTCCCTTGACAGCACACAGGGGGAGTTGCACATGGGGTTGACAAGCACATGTGTCACTGGAGATATGGTGACAACATGTACAGACAGATTCTCACACGCTTGGTGGGGAGTCTGTGACAGGGATGAGATGTATGGGTATGCACACCTTCTTGTTACAGCCCCAAGATACCTACACATGCCCCCAAACTGAGTAGGCCCCTCAAATCAAAGGACACCAGGTTCACTTTAATTCCTCACTTTAAGGGAGAAGATAGAGCAGGTAAGCACACAGGAGTGGAAAGTAAGGAAGATTTACTGGTCATTTGTTAGTGATTCTCTGTTTACCACTGTTTTGTTCTGAACACAGGAGCCAACTTACTTGCGTCAATGGCAGCACTCATCTCTCTTGCTCTCATGGGTTGATTTCTCTAGAAGGAGACATTGAAGTGAAGTTTGGGATACAAGATATTTACTAGGTATCAACACCTGTGAAAGGGAGATGAGGAAGTGGAACCAAAAGAGAAACCAAACTGCAACAAATGCCTAACAATCTTTAGCCAGCCTGGCAGGGGCTTTCAAAGTCCTGTCAATCTCAGTGCCCTCTGTGGGGATGCTATAGCTGGGTCTTTTTAGCCCCACCTTGCTCAGTCATTAGATGTAGGCTGTTTCACATTAGGCATGACCTTGAATGAATGGTTCGCTGCACCTGGGTAGTAAGACTGCCCTTGAAAGGGGAAATCTGAGTCTTCCATATTTGTCCTCTGACTTTTAGTGGACCCAGCCAGTGGAAAGCACCCACAGGTAGTCAAGCAATGGAAGGAATAAGAGGCTGGGGTATTTATTCCCCATGCTTCCTTCCTGACAGGCCATCTTTTGCAGTGGCTGTTTCCCTCCCCAGAGCTTCAACTCCTGATGGCCTGCTTTCTTCCATGGCTATAGCTTGTACTGAGTTCCTGTAACAAATTCCTCTCCATAACCCTCAATGTCCTGTCGGTGGTAATGGCTCTCCTCTGTCATTATTTCCTGGTGCTTCCCTATTCCTTGTCAGTTCCCTTACCCCTACATCTACTCCTTTAAGTGGTTTCTTTATTAACCACTCTTTAGTTAAATCCATAAAATATTCAATCTTTTTCCAGTCAGGATCTGACTGGACCAGTAATCAAGGAATTTTCCTCTGCATGCTGGTTCTCTCCTGTCCCACATTCCTGTGCAATATCAAAGATCCTCTGAAAATTAGATTGGTTCAGGAAAAACTTACTTCTTAAAACTATAATGCAGGAGATTAATGCACAGTAGCATGCAGTCTTTTTTTTAAGATTCTATTTATTTATTTTTAGAGAGGGGAAGGAAGGAAGAAAGAGAAGGAAATATCAATGTACGGTTGCCTCTTGTGTGCCCCCTACTGGGGACCTCGCTCACAACCCAGGCATGTGCCCTGACGGGGAATCAAACCAGTGATGCTTTGGATTGCAGGCTGGTGCTCAATCCACTGAGCCACACCAGCCAGGGCAAATGCAGTCTGCTTTTGTTGTTCAATCATGATAAACTATATGCTGCTGTTTATATAGGGAGAAACGCAACACATACTATAGATCTTAGTTAAGTTCCCTAGAAATAGACCTTGAAATGAGAATATGTGCAAGTGATTTATTAAGGAAGGATTGCAGGGGAAATAGTAAGGGGTTCTGGAAAGCACAACAGGAAAGGGAAGAAATCATGAAATCACAAGATTCAGGCAAGGGGAGTAGGGTAAGATGGCAGAGGAGTGAATGGAAGTCACACTGACCTCCTTCCAGGACTGGTCCGGAATTACAACTAAATTGTGGAGAATCACCCGGAACAAACAACTGAACAATAGCAGGAGAGAAACCTTATAACCTCGGACAGACAAAAGAATCCGCTTTAGCACAACCTGACTAGTGAGGGGTGCGGTAGAGACTTGGAAAGATGGGCTGAGAGCCCATAGGCAGCAGTGCCAGAGGGATTTTTAAGCAGCCATCTGGATCCCTCTGAGAAGAGTGGGGTCTAAACCATAAGTGGAGCTCCCCAGCCTACAGCACCAGAGCCCAAAAAATACACAGAAAACACCCAGCTGCAAAAAGCAGCAGAGTTGCTCTCTGCCAGAGACAGGGACTGGATACCCAAAGAGCCGTCTAAATGGCCAACACATACATTTTTATTTGAAGCTACTTTCCCTGGGCTCTGGCAAATGTGGGAGCAGAGTGGGCTAGAGACACCTGGAAAGAGACAGGGGAAGGAGGCTTTGGGGAGAGGACAGAGAGAGTAGTTGCTGGGATACCAGTGCTGAGTCATCACCCATATGGCAGCAGCCAATTTGCTCAGGCAGACCACTCCCTTCTGAGCAGCCTGAGGGGAAACAATAACCCCGACCCCAGGAGGGATATGGCCCCACCCTGTGATGCCTAAGCCTGACTGCTGAGGGCAGAGTGACTTGATTAACAACTGAAAGAGACAGCCACAGACAGTAGATCCCTGAAAGTCTTGAACAGACTGCTTAAAGTCAGATGGGGTCAACATTTGACATCACCAGAGGCAGATCCAGAAAGAAAAAAAACACCTATAAATGCTAGGGGCTACCAAGATGAAATCCTCTGTGATCTCCATGATTTGTGGTATTTTCTTTACAACATAGCTTTTTAATGTTCATTTCAGGTCCATCAAGTTTGTGTGTATAAAGTCATTAGATTTTATACTAATAGTTTATCTCTTCCCTTTCTTATAATAGTCTTAATCTCTTTTTACAGCCTTATTAATACTGGTTGATTTGCTGTTGATAGTGGGATTGCGGGGGGGAGTTATTTTTACGGATGTGGATTGGTTTCCTGGGCTGAATGGTTTTGTTCCAGGAGTAGCTGCACAAAAACACACAAGATGTGGTGGGCAGAGTGACTCTCAGTCAACAACCTGGAGGGAAGGACCCACAAAAGAATGGCCAAACAACAATCAAAACCAAATTACTTCCAGTGAGACAACATAAATGGCATCCAATGAGCATCAACTTCAGGAGGGCAAGGAGACTGCACCATGGAATCTCACAGGTCTCCTACCATAGAAGTTCACACTAGAAAGACAAGATGTCAAAAATAGATCAATTTAAGAAACAGAAGCAAAAAAGAAGAGTCTCACAAATAGTGGAAGAAAAGGAAACAGCCACCAATTGAAAGGAAAGGAGGAATCCTCATAAAGAGAACTAAATGAAATAGAGGCAAGTAAACTATGAGATACTAAGTTCAAAACAATGGTTCTAAGGAAGATCAATGAGCTCAGTGAGCTCAGAGAGTATTTCCAAAAACTGAAGGGAAACTACAAAGAACTTACTGAAAACGATATCAGCATGAAAAAAGACATAGAAACTATCAATAGGAGACAAGAGAAAATGAAGAATACAGTTTCCGAAGTGAAGTATACAATAGAAGGAGCCAAAAGCAGGCTAGGTGAAACAGAGGATTGAATCAGCAAGCTGGAGAACAAGGTAGAAAAAAACTCCCAGATAGATCAAGAGAATTAAAAAAGATTCAAAAAGAATGAAGAGGTGTTAAGGGACATGCAGGACAACCAGACACATAATTTTATCCATATAATAGGCATACCAGAAGGAGAAGAAGAGGAGCAAGGGGTAGAGGACCTGCTTGAAAAAGTAATGATGGAAAACTTCCCTAATTGGAGGAGAGAAAAAGCCACACACATCCAGAAAGGACAGAGGGTCCCATTCAAGAGGAACCCAATGAGGCCCACTCCAGGACACATCATCATTAAAATGGCAAATATCAAAGACAAAGAAAGAATCCTAAAGGCAGCAAGGGAGAAACAGGTAGTCACATAAAAGGGAGCCCCGATATGGATAGCAGCTGACTTCACAGAAACACTACAAGCCAGAAGGGAATGGAAGGAAATATTCCAAGTAATATTTAAAAAAGAAGCGAAGGCCTGCAGCCAAGACTGCTCTACCCAGCAAGGCTCTCAATTAAAATGGAAGGCAAACTAAGGAGTTTCCCAGACAAAAGAAGGCTAAGGGAATACATTTCCACCAAACCAGCACTACAAGATATGCTAAAGGGACTGCTTTCAGAAGATGAAGAAAACGAGTGAGTGAAAGAGTGAGTGAAAGAGTGAGTGAGAGAGAGAGAGAGAGAGAGAGGAACACAGGTACAAAGGGAAAAAATGAATAAGTACTTATCAATAATAATTATAAATGTAAATGCATTAAATGCTCCAATCAAAAGACATAGGGTAGCTGAATGGATAAGAAAACATGACCTGCACACAAGCTACGTACAAGAGACCTACCTCAGAACAAAGGACTTACACAGATCGAAAGTAAAAAGATGGAAAAAAATATTTCAAGCAACTGGACAGGAAAAAAATAGCCGAGGTAGCAATACTTATATCAGATAAAATAGATTAAAAAAAAAAAGGCCATAAAGAGAGACCCAGAAGGACACTTCATAAAACTCAAGGGGAGAATCCGTCAAGAAGATATAAACATTGTAAACCTATATGCACCCAACATAGGAGCACCCAAGTATATACAGAAAATCTTGGAGGACTTCAAGAAAGATATAGACAGCAACACACTGATAGTAGGGGACTTTTACAACCCACTGTCAACAATGTTTAGATCGTCCAAACAAAATATCAACAAGGATATTGTGGAACTGAACGATGCATGAGATCAAATGGACTTGACTTATCTATAGAGAAACTTTCATCCCAAGGAGGCAACATACACATTCTTTTCAAAAGCACATGCAACATTTTCAAAGAGAGACCACATGATAGGACACAAACAAAGCCTGAACAAATTCAAGAAAAACTGAAATCATAACAACCACTTTCTTGAACCACAAGGGCTTGAAACTAGAAATCAACTTTAAGGAAAAAACTCAAAAACATTCAAACTCATGGAGACTGAATAGCATGCTAGTAGACGACGAATGGGTTGAATTAAAGAGATCAAAGAAGAAATAAAAAAGTTTCTGGAAATAAATGAAAATGAACACACAACAGTCCGAAACCTATGGGACAAGGTGAAGGTAGTCCTGAGAGGAAGGTTCATAGCATTGCAGGCCTACCTAAAAAAGATAGAAACATCTCAAATAAACAACCTAACCCTCCAGCTTCAAGGACTGGAGAAACGACAACAAACAAAGCCCAGAGTGAGTAGAAGGAAGGAAATAATCAAGATCAGAGTGGAACTGAATGACATGGAGACTAAAAGAACAATTCAAAGGATCAATAAATCCAGGAGCTGGTTCTTTGAGAAGATAATCAAACTTGACAAGCCTTTAAGCTGACTCACTGGGGAAAAAAGGGAGAGGACCCAAATAAATAATATCCAAAATGAAAGAGGAGAAATTACAACTGATACCACAGAAATACAAGGGATTGTAAGAAATTACTATGAACAATTATATGCCAAGAAATTTGAACATCTGGGTGAAATGGACAAATTTCTAGAAAAATACGACCTTCCAACACTAACTGAAGAAGCAGCAGAAAGCCTGAACATACTGATAACAGCTGGTGAAACTGAAGGAGTAATCACAAAACTCCCAGAACACCAAAGCCCTGGACCAGAGGGTTTTACAGGAGAATTTATATATTATAAAACACTTAAGGAAAAGCTAACCCTTGTCCTTCTCAGACTATTTCAAAAATCCAAGAAGAGGGAAGTCTCCCAAATGATTTGTATGAGGCCAGTATCATCCTTATCCCAAAACCAGATAAAGACACAACCAAGAAAGAAAACGACAGGCCAGTATCGTTGATGAACATAGATTCTAACATCCTCAATAAAATATTAGCAAACTGCATCCAGCAATTCATTAAAAAGATCTTCCACTATGCTCAATTTTGATTCATCTCAGGTATGCAAGGATGGTTCAATACTCACAAATCAGTAAACATAATACGTCACATAAACAAAAGGAAAGACAAAAATCACATGATCATATCAATTATTGTGGAAAAAGCATTTGATAACGTACAGCATTCATTTATGGAAAAAACACTCAGTAAAGTGGGAATAAAGGGGGAATACCTCAACCTAATACATGCCATATATGAAAAACCTGCAGTCAATATCATACTCAATGGGAAAAAACTGAAAACTTTCCCACTAAGATTGGGAACAAGACAAGTTGTCTGTTTTCACCACTTCAATTCGACATAGTATTTGAAGTCCTAGCTACAGTGATTAGACAAGAAAAAAAAATAAAATGCATCTAACTTGGAAAGGAGGAAGTAAAACTGTCATTGTTTGCAGATGGTATGATAGTGTACATAGAAAACCTCATAGACTCCACCAAAAACCTACTTGATGTAATAGGTGAATTTGGCAAAACAGTGGGATATAAAGTCAATATTCAGAAATTGACAGCATTTTTGTACACCAACAATGAAATATTGGAATCAGAAATCAGGAAATAAATCCCATTTGCTATAGTAACAAGAAGAATAACGTACATACAGATAAACTTAGCTAAGGAGGTAAAAGACCTGTACTCAAAAAACTATACAACACTGAAGAAAGAAATTAAGGAGCACACAAGTAAATGGAAGTGTTGGGGACCACTTTGTGTGATATTGGGAATTGTAGCCCTGCACAAGCCAGGCCTTGAAAGGGGCCTGTAAGTCCCAGAAAACTGTGAATGCTGGAGGAAGGCATGATCAGATGCTAACACTGAGGGTTCCTGTGGGAATTCTGGCTTAAATAATGCATTGTAGCTACTGAAGCTTGATATTCTTTGTATTGACCTGATAAGGAAAAACTAGATGTTTAAGCTCCAAACAGAAGGAGTGAATTCCTAAATTCAGGAGCCATACCTTAAGGGTCATCTGACATCAGTATTTCAAACAGACCCTGATCTGAAGCAAATCTCTGTGTTCCTTCAATTATTATCTATGATCTCTCTCTCTGTTTTCTGTAAATGTAGCCTTCAGACATTGATTAAGGAGCTTTGCATGCATGCTGTATATTGTTTTCAATAAAAGCCACTTCAGAGACAGGGTTCAGGTATCACCTTCTCCTTTTCTTGAGAGCACTTGGTGTCTGGAATGACAAGTGTTATTTCATCTGCGGTGAATCAGAGGACTCTGCAGGACAGTGTTTGCCACGTGGAAGCATATACCATGTTCATGTATTGGAAGAATTAATATCATCAAAATGTCCATACTACCCAAAGCTATAGATTCAATGCAATCCCTATTACAATACCAATGACTTATTTCACAGATGTAGAACAAACATTTGAAAAATTCATATGGAACCATGAATGATCCCAAATAGCTGCACCAGTTTTGAGAGAGAACAAAGTAGGAGGGATCACAATACCTCATCTCAAACTACATTACAAGGCCACTGTAATCTAAATAGTCTGGTACTGGCATAAGAACAGACACATAGATCAATGGAACAGAATGGAGAGCCCAGAAATAAACCCATGTCTCTGTGGTCAGTGAATATTCGACAAAAGGGGCAGAAGCATAAAATGGAGTAAAAACAGGCTCTTCAACAAATGGTGTTGGGAGAGCTGGACAGCTACATACAAAAACATGGAACTCAACCACCAATTTATACCATACACAAAAATAAACTCAAGATGGATAAAAGACTTAAATATAAGTTGCAACACCATGAAAGTCCTAGAGGAGAACATAGGCAGGAAACTCTGAGATATTCCACGCAGCAATATTTTCACCAATATGTCCCCCAAGAGCAAAGGACATAAAGGAAAGAATAAATAAATAGGACTTTATCAAAATAAGAAGCTCTTGCATGGCTAAAGAAAACATCAGCAAAGTGAAACAGAACCAATTGTATGGGAAAACATATTTGCCAATGATACCTCAGACAAGAGTTTGATCTCCAAAATATATAAAGAATTCACACAACTCCACTCCAGAAAGACAAACAATCCAATTAAAAAATGGGTGAAGGACCTGAACAGACACTTCTCCAAGGAGGACATACACAGGGCCCAGAGACATATGAGAGCATGCCCAGCATCACCAGCCATCAAAGAGATGCAAATTAAAACCACAATGAGATACCACTTCACACTAGTCAGAATGGCCATCATAAACAAGTCAACAAACAAGTGCTGGCAAGGTTGTAGAGAAAAGAGAACCCTAGTACACTGCTGGTGGGGATGAAGACTGGTGCTGGCACTGTGGAAAACAGTTTGGAATTTCCTCAGACAGCTAAAAATGGAACTGCCTTTTTACCCAGCAATTCCACTGCTAGGCTTATACCCTGAGAATCCCAAAACACCAGTTCAAAAGAACCTATGCAGTATTCGTAGCAGCACAATTTACATAATGAAGTGATGGAAGCAGCTTAAGTGCCCACCAATAAAGGAGTGGATCAAAAGCTATGGTATATTTACACAATGGAATACTACGCAGCAGAAAGAAAGAAAAGCTACTACCGTTCATGATAGCATGGGCAAAACTGGAGAGCATTATGCTAAGTGAAATAAGCGAGGGGTTGAAAGGCAAATACCATATGATCTCACCTGTACTTGGAACCTAATCAACAAAACAAACAAGCATGAAAAATATAACCAGCAACACTGAAAGAAAAAACAAACCAATGGTAATGAGAGTGGAGGTGGGAGTGGGGTAACAGGGAAAAGAAGGGGAAGGGTCAAATCAAGGAAGAGGTATAAAGGACCCATGGACAAAGCCAAAGTGGGGAAGCATTGAGGGTAGGAGGTGGGGGTGGGTGGGGCAGGGGAAAGTGGTGGCAGAAAAATGGAGACAAATGTTCCCCTCAGTTGTTTTATTTTTAACACAAAGTTTTTGTTTGTTTGTATTTGAACAATAAAAAAATTCTTTAAAAAAGGTAAAATTAAAAAAATTAAAGTCTGATACAAAAAAATACATGTTGACAGCAATGCAATGAAAAGATCCTTACCCCATTAAAAAAAAAAAAAAGCAGTCTTTGGCTTGAGACAACTGAAGGGGTAACAATACGTTACCCCAAAACATGCCTATTGGCATAATGACTAATTTGAGCTGAAAGCACTTGAGAAAAAGCAGATATATGAGGTGCTCTTTGACATTCCCCTTTTTACCTAGAAGGAGGGAGCAAAATTTTATGTGAATGAGGTACCCTCCCTGTGTCAGGAGGAGGATAACATTCTTATCCCTGGAGGCTGAGAGTCAATATTGAGATGAAGTTGTACAAACCAACCTAAAGAAATAACCTTTGTCTTCCATTAATTTCCTCCCTGTATTTTCTAATCCCCTTTTTTACAATTTAATGTCCTTAGTCCAAGGTCCCTTTTTTAATTGTGTCTACAATTTATCATTTTTTGTGTTAAAATGGTATATAAGACCTCAAACCTATCTGCTTCTTTGTTCTGTATTTCTTAAGTATAATGGCCTCCATATATCTGTAAAAATAACTATCAAACGGAGTTTGTATGCCTTTCTCCTATTAATGTCTTTTGCCAATTTAACTCTCAGGCCCAGTTAGAGAACCTAAGCTGGAGAAGTTTGTCCTCTTCTTCACAACCCTTTATAAGCTGCTACTTATAGCAAGGGTTTGGGGTAGTGAACTTAAGAACCCCAGATTTCTCATCTAAATACATGACTCAGAGTTATAGAGGATTGAAAGAATTTGTGTGAAGCATGTAGTGTTATCATGTGATCATAGTGCAGTCCCAAAGACAACTTAGGTTTTGGGGAGGTCCCAGAGTCTCTTTAAAAGAACAGAGTCTAATAATCATGACACAGATTTGGTTTCTTTTTTGTAATGTATTTTTAAATTAAATTTATTGGCGTGACATTGGTTAATAAGATTATATAGGCTTCAGGTGTACAAGTTTATGATACATCATCTGTATGTTGCATTTTGTGCCCTCCACCCAAAGTAAAATCTTCTCCTGTCACTATATATTTGACCTCATTTACCCTTTACTATTTCCACCCCTTTCCCTCCAGTAAACACCATAATGTTGTCTGTGTCCATGAGTTTTTGTTTGTTTGTTCATTTCTTACTTTCAGCTTCATATCCCACATATGAATGAAATCATATGACTCTTAACTTTTAAAAAAATATTTTATTTATTTATTTTTAGAGAGAGGGGAAGGGTAGGAGAAAGACAGGAAGAGAAACATCAATGCGTGGTTGCCTCTCATGCATCCCCAACTGGGGACCTCGCCTGCAACCCAGGCATGTGCCCTGACTGGGAATTGAATCAACAGCCCTTTGGTTCACAGGTTGGCACTCAGCCCACTGAGTTATACCAGCCAGGGCTGATCTTAACTTTTTCTGACTTATTGCACTTACAATGATATTCTCAAGATTTATCAATGTTGCTGCAAATGGCAATATTTCACCTCTTCTTTTGGCTGAGTAGTATATCCATTGTATACATATTCAACATCTTCTTTATCCAACTTTGGTTTCTTAAGACTGAATAAGATCTCAGAGTAAACTCAAGTCTTTTGTTCAGTGAGACATCTTAAACATTTTCCCCACTCATGCCCACAGGTGGTAGTCTCCCCTAAACTGTTTAGCCTCCAGATTCACTCCCACTCATCCCAGTATTTATTTTCCTTTTAACTGCTGCAATAATTTCCCTCTTCTGATAGTAAGGTTACTCTATTACAAAACACAACTTTTCTAGTTCTCATGCTATTCTTTAACTGATTATCTGAACCTAAATGAAGCCCAGAAGCTTGATACATGGTAGAGATGAGGGAGAGAGGGGAGGAGGCAGAGGACCTTCATATGTTCATCATTTGACCCTTTGACACTAGTGAGTGACATGAAACTTAACCATGTGCCACGCAGTTTGCTGCCAGGACAGGTCGTTTTGGAGAACACACGGTGTATGCCCAGATATCAAAATTTTCTCTCAAAAGCTCATCTCTCAGAGAAGATGGAATCAAATTATGAGACTTCAGAACAACTTTGAGCTTTGCAGTGACAGAATTTACAATTACATTTTGGTGCAATCTTAGTTGTTTTATTTTTAACACAAAGTACCAAGTGGGGAAAAGACTCCAATCAACACTGGTTTGGGACTGTGATAGAGGTCACCTGACAACTGGTAAAGGCAGTGAGCAGTTTTATACACACACACACTAGCACACATGAGCACACACACACCCACAGTAACACCCGTTCATTAATTCCATCTTAGGGTATGCCCTATTTCTTCACAACCAGATTTTAGATGTGACTATAAACAAGCCTTTTAGAGATCACTTTAAAAAGCAATAGATTAAGTCACACTGAAGGAAACAAGTAACTGATCAATGGAAGAATGAGATGACAATTGTAAATGGGTCCTTCATGGCTGGGGATCAACTTTCTCTCAGTCATGTATAGTTTAAATACTATTGTCTGTTATATAACTGAGCACATAAGCTCTGGAAAACTTAGATGACTCACATGTCTCTAGCAATGATGTTATGACTACATATGAAAAAAAGTTTGTATCCTTTCATTGGAAGATCAAAGCACCTTCCATTTATTATCTGTATTTGGGCATATAGAGCACTTGTTTGCCTGTATGGAGCTCAGATCCTCACTCTGCCATTCTCTTGGTTGCAGGATCCCTTGGTTATGCTCGCTATAGCTTTTGTTTTCATAAACCCAGTTAGTTCTTAGGCAAAGGGCAAAGTGGATATTTTGTAATTAAAAAACTAACCTGTCCTCTTCATTAACTCTCTCATCACATATGACAGCAGCTATTGCAAATTTTTGTCTCTCCAAAAATCTTCTATTGCTCTTTCTCTGATCACATGTCCCTACTTCCAGCTGCTGAGAAAATATCTCAAGTGTGAACTCCTCCAGCTCTCCACCTTCACCCCAAAGTTATTTAGAACCTTTGTCACCTGCCCTCAACTATTTTACATAGGAGGACATGGCATCTTTTCAGGCAGAGGGTTAATGAATTCTTCCTCATGTGTCCTAAGTCCCAGGCTTTCCCTCTCTCTCTCTGACCTACTTTATCAATTCTCTCTTCCTCCTACACTTTCAACTTAGCTTACAGTGTTTTCTTCCTCTTAACCCCATACTCTGTCCCACCCATCTAATTAAAAACAAGCAAATAAAAAACTTCCCTCAATTTCTTGTTTTCTAATTATTGCTGATTTCCTTATCAGCTCCTTAAATTATTTGTTCATTATATCAGCAGACTCCATACTGAAATGATGCAGCCACAATCTACCCCAATAAAAACTCACATTGATGTTGGTAAATTCTGATAAAGGATACTAGATGCACAAGTTGACCCCTGCTTGTCTGTGCATTGTATGGTCAGGGGGCTCCTGGGAATATGAGACAGGGACAGAGAGGGGGAGTTCTCCAAGCTGGAGATGTTGAGCAAGGTTCCTTAGGTGTGGCTCTGCCTTCATTCAACAATGTGTTGTCTTAAATGGATTGAGGCATTTTACTTTAAGTAAAAAAAAAAAAAAAAATCCTCATAACATGGGGAGCATGTGAATTAGACTGCTACAGTGAAACTACAAACTGAAGGAACTAATACAGAACTTGAAAATAAAGAGTTGAAAAGCTGATTGTACTCTTGGTATGATTCTTCAATAGTTATGTTATTAGATACAAAAAATTCAGTTCAAGAAATCTGCCAGAAGATTTTAAAATTGAAATGGTCAAGGCTATGAGGGTAATGTTTGTCATTCATAGCAGAAAAAAAATCCCTTTTCCTAAGTATATACAGTGACTTGACATGTTGATGTTATTTTTGAAGTCTTGCTAATCCTGATAAATTCTTACAAAGCATGCAGAACATGTAAGAGAAACTCTACAATTCTGTCAGTGTTCTGTAGAGTTATGCAATTCTATTCCAATACTCCACAAGATTTCACTAAATTTAGCAATATGATTAGGAGTGAGAGATAAAAATTCATTTACCCCTGGGGAAACACTTGGCTCTTCTTACCATGATAGAAATTTCCAGAACACACTGGAAACAATAGTAAAAACCAAATGTATTTCTTTATCACCAAGTACTATCAGCAGATGCACAGAAAATGCTGAAGATTTGAAAATACAAGGTTTAGAACAAATTACATAGTGTGGGAGGTTGCTATACAGTTGGATGAAAGTATAAATATTTTGAACATGTCTCAGACTGTGGTATCCGCCAGATTCTATTTCAAAAATGATTTATACCTAAAATTACTTTTGTGAGACATTTAACATTAAATGACCCCTTCATGGAAAATATAAGTGTGACTACTGTTGTAACCATAGAAAGTTTATAGAGATCACACAGCACGTGCAATTCATCTATCACATCATTCACAAATAGGGAGTTGCCAGGAGGAAGATGAAAACAGTGTACACAGTGCTAAGAGAATTCATTGATGGGACTAATTTCATGAAAACAAGACCTTTAAGCCATAGTCAACTCTTTATGATACTTCACAACAAGAGCCAAATGTCTCTGTGGTATGAAATAATTTATTACTCTCTATCTCAAAAGAGAAAAAGAAGGAAAGATGAGTTATGCATGTCTTAAAAACTTCACATGTCCCACATTTGTGCACCTTGAGGTAGGATGCCCTCTTGGAGAGGTAAAAGTGAAGTTTTAGCAATGATAAAGGGACAAACTGCTTTTGAAAAAATTAATGCTATGGACAAAGTATTATAAAGACACATTTTGATGTATCTCTAATGATGGTATCTTGTTCTGGTGTCTAAAAATCTCTCATGTCAGCATACTAAAATCTGTGAAAGCTTTAAACAGATTGGAAGATTATGTTTTCAAACAATTTCAACACATTTGGGCTAATTGGTTAAAATATAAAAATATGACACCTTTAATTAGTTTAAAGCAAGTGATTGGCATCAGAGAAGATGGAAATTTAAAAAAAAAGTCTCAAAAAACAAAGAGCTTTACATATTTGGTAGGTGAAACTAAATAGTGAAACTCACAATTTATTAATAGCCAACAGTGTAGTTCTTTCATTTGGAACTACTGGTCTTTGTAAAATATCTTCCTCAGATATGACAATTCTTAAAACCATGAGTCAAAACAAACTAAACATAGATCTTTAAAGTATCATATAGTGTTTTAAAAACTTTTAGAAAATAGAGCACTTTTATTCACAAATAAATGTTTTTATTTTTAGTAAAGAAGGTTTTGTATTATGAAAAAGTATTCTAATTTTGGGAGGAATGTTTGGAAACATATAGCATTAATACAGTGTACACATATGACAGACATACGCAGACATACCAATGACACTCTTCTACCCAGATCACAATTCATTTACTTCATAGCATGTTGTGGCCTTGATTTTATTTTATTTTTTTTATCTCAGGAAGTAGATTTTAGCTAATACTTTCCACCAAATTTATTGGTCACAATCTACTGGTTTGATTTTTGCTGTATTTGATGCCACTTTTCTAATTTCTCCTTTTGGAAAACTTCTCTTTCTTGTGTTTTTTGGTAACTTTTCCTCTTTACTATTAATCCTTGAAGTGTTCCTCCAGGCACCTTGTTTTATCTGTCCTTTAGAAGTTAATGTTCCCCAGGAGCTCAACTGTATTTACATCTCTATATACTCCCATGGAGTGGATTGGAAATGTTTGTGCACCACTTCAAACTCGTTGACTTTACAGGGATGTGTTTTATCCAAGAGCAAACCCAAATCATCTCACCCCACCAGCATCCTGTCCTGGAACTTCTGACTGCCACATAGATGTCTATGGGATTCGCTCAGTGCTTATACAAATGTAACCCAGAAAGCCATGGAATTATATTTGAGCAACATGAGCAATGAAGCCTTCTGGATACATGCTTTCTGCTTTCTTACCCTGGCAGACAATTTTGAGACCTTTTCTGAAGTTCTCACGGGATAACACAATCAATCACGTGCAGTGGTGACCAACTCAATGATGCATGCTTGTATTGCCTCTCATTTCCCACTACTTCCCAGCTCCTGCTGTGTTTCCCATAAACTACCTACACATTAGCCTCAACTTGGGTTCCCCCCAAAACAGGGCCTGAAACAAAGATATCAAGTGGGCTCAATCACTAAACCCTGTACTTTCTCACCTGCAGGTCCCTTTCTCCACATACGCTTCATTCCAGGCTCTCTAATTGCCAATGCCGTTTCTATCTGAATGAGCTGCAGGAATCCCAAGCTCCAACAAAATGAAACTTCTTTTTCTCAACTTAACCCTTATTTTAGCAGGAGGTACCATCATCAGCCACAAAGACTGAATCTATCAAAATCCAAACAAGAATATGTTAACAAATATGAAAACCAGTGGTCTACAGACTAAAATGTATGATACACATCCCAATTTTAAGGAAAGCAGATGCCAAGGAGTACAGTAACTACAGGACCACTGTTGCAACTTCCCACTCAAGTAAATGATGCTCAAGGTGATGTGACAAAAGTTTCTACCTCATATGGAGCAAAAAAAAATGTCTGATGTTCAAGCTGGATTAAGAAAATGAAGAGGCATCAAAATCTGATTGTGAACATTTGTTGGATACTGGAGTGCTCCAAAGGACTTCAGGAGAAGGTCAGTCTATGTTTTATAGACTACAGTAGAGCCCTCAACTGCATGGATCATGAAAAGTTATGGGCTGCTTTGAAAGAAGTGGGTGTGCCCCAGACCTTGACTGCCCTGAAGTGTAACCTGTGTTGTGGACAGGAAGCCACTGTCAGGACAGAATACGGAGACAGAATGGTTTTGTGCAGGCAAAGTTGTCAGACAAAGGTGCATTTTTGTCTCATTTGTTTAATCTGTATGCTGAACATAACATAGAAAAAAACTGGGATAGATTCTGAAGGAGGATTGAAAATTGGTGAAATATCAATAACTTAAGAAATGCAAATAACACCACCTTACTTGTAGCAGATAGCAATGACTTGAAATGACTTCTGATGAAATTGAAAGAGGTGTCAAAAGTAGGACTGCATTTAAACCTCAAGAAGGCAAAACTCATGACTACAGAAGAAATATATTACTTTGACATAATGAAGATATTGAAATTGTTCAAGATTCTGCTTACCTCGGTTCAGTCATCAATTCAAATCTTGAGGCTGCAACCAAGAAAACAAGAGAAGGCTGAGACTCAGAAGGGCAACGGAAGAATTAGGAAAGATTTTCAATGGCAAAGACGTGAAATTAGAGACCAACGATAAGATCATCCACACTCTTGTATTCCCAGTTGCTATGTATGAATGTGAAAGTTGGACAGTGAAGAAGGCTGATAGGAAAACAACTGATTCATTTTAAATATGGTGTTGGAGAGCTTTATAGATATCCTGAGCTGACAGAAAGATGAACAAATAGGTCCTAGAGCAAATTAAGCCTGAAACATCACTGGAGGCAAAAATGACAAAACCAAAGCTGTTCTATTATGGGCACATCATGGAAAGTTTTTTGGAAAAGATAATAATGTTAGGAAAAATAAAAGGCAGCAGGAAAAGAAGAAGACCAAATATGAGGTAAATTAACTTCATAAAAGAAGCTGTAGACAGGAGTCTCCAGAAGCCAAGCAGGGCTGTTGCGGACAGGACATAGTGGACATCACTCATTCATAGGGTCCACTAGGAGTAGGAGCTGCCTTAACACATAATTCACACAGCATCATCTCACTTGATAAATTCTGAGGACCTTGGAGCCATTAAGATCTTCATTTCCTTAAACGTTCTACAGGTCAAACACTGAAACCTTATAATCCTCCTCCTACCTAGAAACTCGATTGCCATCTGATCTCAGATTTTTCACCTCCGTATCTTTGACCTGCTCTAAATATTTTGTTTTATTAAATGCAATATATGACATAACTTTAAAGATTAATAAATACCTAGGCATATAAACAATTCACCTGAAAATAGAGTTTCTTTGAAGTCTTTAATTACAATCAGGATCCAAATCCAAACCCATTTTCCTTCTTTTAACTAATAGCTCCTGAAACTAGATAACCTACTCTGTAAATGGTTTCAGAATCTAGATTTTGCAGATTTTATTCCCATGGTGTCCTTCATCATGTTCTTCTGCCCCTTTTATTTTCTATAAATTGAAAGTTAGATCTAGACATTTCAGATTCAAATCTGTATTTTGGCAAGGACAGTTAACAAGGAACTATTTTAAGCCAAGTGTTCTGGGAATAGAGCCTGAGGCAAAAATATTTGCTAATACATTCTGGTAATAAAGTATCATTTTGAGAAAATCAGTAGGTAAAAAACAGGGAAGGAGAGATGGCAAATAAGACAAAGTATATTTCTGAGTTGGCCATAGCTTCCTGATCAGCTGATTTCTCAGTCTACCTCGAAGTCTATATAGAGGCCAATTAGATTCCTTTTCTCCAAATCCCTTTGAGTGAGAAAGAGAATAATTTATCCACCAGCTCTTTTCTGCCACTGTCAAAGCTGCCCTGGGACAGCTAATTCCCTCTACACATCCAATGTTCATTCAGAGGGTCTTCAGTGGTCTAATGTTCACAGTGAGGCACCATAAGTCACCATGAGCAACTTGAAGACTCATAGTGCATCCCTTACAAATCCCTTGTTATGTGGCAGTGGCTAAAGCAACAGAAACCTATCTTTATAGACTGTAGAAGAGCTAACCAGTGTGAGAGCCAGTGGAATTAGACTCAGAGCAGGAGAATGAGTCCAGAACTTTGCATATCTGAATTCAGTACTTCTGTGTTCTTCAATCAGAAGGCACATAGTGTCTGGTTCTCTCTTCTTTTGACAACACATTGATGATTATTTTCTAGAACGATCATTTTATTTGCAATACAAGATTCAGGTTTATCCATGTTGTTGACTATGCTTATAGTTAATTTTCAGTACATATTTCAAGCTTCCCAGACATCAGGAGGCTTGGGTTGATAGCTGCTACATGACTGGCTGTAGTTAGCATGAGTATCCTAGCACCTATTATTAGAAGCCTTCTAGGCAACCTACCAGCTCATGTCAGCCCAATGGTCAGGATGGCCCAAAGTAGTTAGGCTAAAGAATTCTGCTAACACTGAGCTCTGGAGTGAACCCATACAGGGGATGGAATAGGAACACTACCAAGTAAGGAGAAATCAATGACTTTGGTACAATTCGAAGTCATACCAAAAGATGGGATGTGCTAGATAAATGAGAAAACAAATACGCTGACCTGAGGGAGAGGCAGATGGCAGCCTCATACTTATCAGTCCACAAAATAAAACCATAAGTGGACAGCTTTGGTAGCCTGAGAGTGAGTAGGACACATGGTAAGCAGGCAGGTAGGCAATAGGGAAGTACAAGCACATGGTCAAGGTGGCTGATGTGGTCTACATTCATCTCACCATTTTCACATGAGGTTAGTTCCCATCTGCCTGCAAATGCACTGACTTACCCTGGCTGACATCACTGTTTTCAAGTGACAGGACGCCCAGCCTGGAATTGGAACCTACAAGTTCACCAGCCCCTTTGGGATCTGAACCAGTCATAGAGCCTCCCCCTGCTTAATGTGAAGTTCTTCCAGCCTAGCACACTGTCTGACTAGATGAAGAAGGGAACCAGAGTCATGGCCATTTAAGGCACAGTATGGGACACTGATGACAACTCTCATACCAGAGCACTCTGTCAATTTGGTTGAAGCTTTCTCTGGAGTGCCTCACAATTTGACTCCTTTGTCTAGCTAATCTGCATCTTTTTGTTCCCTTCACAGGTGCCAAAACCCGATAAACACCTTATACCCCAAACTATGTCAACACCTGTTTTGGGAGGATGCTACCTGCAATGGATCACCACTAACACTATGTTTCTCCCCATTCCAGGTTTTTTTCACCCTCAGATCTCATTTGTGTGATCTAGGGTACTTGCAGAGAGAGGTAACTGGGCTTTTGCTCCCGAATTATCTAACTCTGGCCACCAAGCTCTTGGTTTCTGAAATTCATAGTTGTCCCAATCAGGCAAGCACTAAGAGGTTCCCAATGATTCCCAGACATGTTCCTGCCTCCCCTCATTATGTAACATCAGCCTTAGTACTTTATCACAGGCAAAGTAAGTTGTATAGTAATTTCCTTCCATGTGTTCTTGGTGAGAAAATGTTCCTCTTTCCTTCTATAGCACAATATCAGAAACCACCCTCCAACGGGAGCTAAGGCTGTGGCAGAGGTTAAGCACAAGTTCCCAACGTGGGTATTGAGTAGGAACTATAAGACTGGTTAATTTTATCTGCCTTTTGGTAATAGGTAGAAGACAAGAGTATTCAATTATTGACATCCAGTAGTAGCTGTTACAATTTATGCACACATTTTCGACAGCAGATTTCTCTCACTCTCAGATATCACTTGTTCGGTCTAAATTACTTGCCTGGAAGGGTAACCCAAACGTCCATTCCTAAGTAGTCTAAGACCTGGCTTACCAATCTCTTGCCAGGTCATGGTTTTTGAAATGGCTGTTCTCATCAAGAATGGAAGAACCAAGAGGTGCCCAGTGAGTCCAATATATGCTCCCTCATGCTCTCATTATGTAGCATCAGGCCTGGTTCCTCACAATAGCTTGAGTCAATTGTATTGTTATTACCTCCTTTGCCTGTTGATCCTAGGATCTGGCAGTATTTGTACTTTGGTGGAAATTGTGTCCATTGGTAGAAACATTATCCACTTTCATTCCCCCTGTTAGAAACCAGTACTTCTAAAATTGTGTCAAGGGAAAGCATAAATCCCTAAGTGAATCCCTAAAGGGGATGATAAGTGTGGTCACTCCTACTTCCATCCTCCTGTATAGGATACTTTCAGATGCTACCTATTGGTTGCATCCAGTAGTGGCTGTTGGTTTAAAGTATGCAGGCATTATTCAAGACAGTGAGGTGTCAAAGGTACCAAAGCTGATGCACATACTCAGGAAAAGGGGCTATACTCAGGTATGACAAGCTGGTAGTCTTTAGGCTATATGGTATACCATAGTAAGCTGTGCTCCTTTGGTTTCTATTGCAAATGCCATACATGTGCACTGAATGGGGACATGATTGACAGGGATCATGACTCCTGTATCCTTTAAGGCTTTCAGGAAACAATCTACCATTTCACCCATGTATACTATTAATTCTGGTTTTCTCTCTTTTACAGGGTGTAGTTTCATGGGCTTGTTCCTGCAGAGTAGATCTTTCCTACTTTTATAATTTAGTTCATATATCAGAAAGCAACATGAGGGTTTTACCAACAGCCAAGTAGATCCAGCCCTCTCAGGCCTTCAGGTGTAATGGGAAATGGCCACAGGGTGGATTCAGAGACTCATTGGACTGATAACAAGACCAACTTGGGAGGAGACTTTATTAACTACCATCCACATACACTTACTGTAATGGGAAAGCCATGAGTGTTTTCAGTCATTCATATCAGTGATGTATCTGATCCTGTATCCCACAGCTCCTGAACGATCTGAGTAGTTTCCCTTCCCACAGGATGAAGTCTCTCAGATAAGTAACCATACATGCTCTTGGGGAAAAACTTGTGGAATCAACACTATGTGTACTTGTCATGGTATTATAGGGTCTTTCCTCAAGGGTTCTAAGCTAGTACTGGACCTGGTGTGATAACTGAACAAGGGATAATGACTTCCCAGTGGGACAGCTAGTCTCGATCTTCTGCTCATCCCCAGAAGATTGGTAAGCCAATCTTTTGGTTTGGTAAGCCAAGTGATACTTTTTGCCATTATCCAGCTTTAAATTCTGTACCTCTAGTTCCAGCATCTTCAAGATGTTCGGATGCCCATCTTTGCCACTACTTAATGGGTTAGGGTTTAGTAGCCCTGTGCTTGCCACTCTGGCAGTGTGACTCTTTATGGCAACTCTCAGAGGCAATATGGTGGATGTGATTAAGTTCTGGTGCCAGACCTCCACTTTTCTCAACTCTACCATCCCCATGGACACCAGGGAGCCCAGATCCATATATGCCCTACCATCAACCTTCCCCACCAGCTTCTCATACAGGCTGGGGTGCTCTCCTCACTAGAGTTTTTCTTTAGTTCTAGAGAAAGGAGTGACCACTGGGGCATCCTGGGGGACATAGCGTGTGGCTTCTCTGGCCAAATATTTAAGCCATCCTTGCCACCTACTTCATATGCTTTACAACTTAATCCTCAGAATTTGAAAAAAAGGAGTTTTTTTCCAAGTATGAGGTCTGTCTAGAAAAAGTCCAGCCACTGTTAATATAACAAGAATGGTTTGTGTGACATGCATGTAACCTGGCAGCCAAAGAGAGTGGACTGGAATGCACATGCATGAACAATGATGACTTTGCTGTACTAGTCAGTGGAGGCAGTAGATGCCACTGAGTGAGCATGTGTACTGTGTGGCCATTGCTTTCAAAATGACTGAGCGAATAGAGTAATGAATCTGCATTAAGCTTGAACATTCCTCCATGGAAACTATTCAGATGACTCTGAATGTTGTGGCTATGGGCAACTGATGATTGGCAGCTTCATCACAGCAACATGCCAGCTCATGCATCATGTTTCGTGCACAGTTTTTTTGCAAAACATCAAATCACCCAAGCAACTCAGCCTCACTACAGCCCAGATTTGGTGCCCTGTGACTTCTGGCTTTTCACAAAACTGAATCACCTTTGAAAGGGAAGCGGTTTCAGTCCATCGATGAGATTCAGGAAAATACAATGGGGCAGCTGATGGCTAGTGGGAGAACTGTGTGGTCACAAGGTGACTACTTTGAAGGGGACTGGGGCATCATTGTGCTATGTACAATGTTTCTTGTATCTTGTATCTTCTTCAATATGTCTCTATTTTTCATATTACATGGATGTATACTTTCTGGACAGACCATGTATACCTTCACATTTAGGTGTCAGGACTACGGAAATAAATAGAGTGGTACCAGAGGTTCGGGGGGGCTAATGAAGAATACTCTTTGTTTAAGGACTTTATTATTTTTTAAATTATATTTTATTCATTATACTATTACAGTTGTCCTAATTTTTTCTCCTTTGCAACCCCTCCATCCAACATCCCCTACTCTCTTAGGCAATACCCCACCATTGTTCATGTCCAGGGGTTGTGCGTATAAGTAAGTTCTTTGGCTATTCCACTTCCTATACTGTACTTTGTATCCCCATGGCTATTCTGTAACTACCTATTTGTACTTCTTAATCCCCTCACCTTTTCACCCATTCCCCCATTCCCCTCTCCCATCTGGCAACCTTCAATACCTTCTCCATATCCATGATTCTGTCTCCATTCTTCTTGTTTGTTTAGTTTGCTTTTTAGATTCAATTGTTGATAGGTATTTATTGCTATTTTATTGTTTATAGTTTTGATATTCTTTTTATTAAATAAGTCCCTTTAACATTTCATATGATAATGGCTTGGTGATGATGAGCTCCTTTAGTTTTTTCTTGTCTAAAAAGCTCTTTATCTGCCCTTTGATTCTAAATATCTTTGCTGGGTAGAGCAATCTTGGCTATAGGTCCCTGCTCTTCATAGCTTGGAGTATATATTGCCAGTCCCTTCTAACCTGCAAAGTTTCTTTTGAGAAATCAGCTGATAGTTACCTACAAGGGAGTTCCCATAGGACTAACTTCTTTTCTCTTGCTGCTTTTAAGATTCTCTCTCTTTATCTTCAGGCTTTGGCATCTTAATTATGAGGTGTCTTCGTGTGGGTCTCTTTACGTCCACCTTGTTTGGGATTCTGTGCTTCCTGGACTGAAGACTTTATTAACTGGCTTCATACATCCTTAGCCTAATTGGAAATTCATGAGCATTTTTTCTATCCTTCATATCACTACTAAGTTCAACATTTATACAACTCCTAAAAGACCTTAGTATTTCTTTCCCCCAGTATATAGTTTCTCAGAGAAGAGACTATGAGTTCCTTTTGGGATGGACTTTAAGGAAATACACTATGTGCTTCCTATAGAATTAGAGACTTTTTTTTTCCCAAAGGGACAGAGCTAATATTGGCTTAGATGTGAGAAATGAGGAAGAAATAGTGGCTTCCCATTGGGGCAGTTGGTATAAGTCTTTTCACCTACTCTTGATCTCTCTTGTTATATAGGGAAAGCAATACCTTTGCGGCCACCTATCTTTCTCACTACCAAATGAATCATGGTTTAATTGCCTTATGAACCAAGGCCTCCTGCTTGCTATTCTGGCTTTATGGCATTGTGGATATGATTAAGTGCTATTGTCTGGCTTCTGCTATTTCTGAATCCTACCAGCCACATAGACCCCAGCTCAACAGAAACCTCTACTACTATCAAGCCTGACCTATGGATGACAACCACTCCTGCTTCTCAAGAAAAGGACTGACCTCTAGGGCATCCTGGGGAACATCCTGTCTCCTTTGGTTGTATAAAAAAGATATTTTAGTGGCCCACCTGAAACCTTTCTCAAAACTTTGCTGAGGTAACTCTGTCATCTCCCTCATCATTTTTTGTATGTTAGTAGCTCTCACACTTGGATACAGTTAAAATCACCTGGGTAGCTCTAAAAGTACTGATGCTTGGACTGTATATTCTGAGATTCTGATTTATTTGCAAAAGATTAATAAATTTAGGGGTCAATATTTTTAAAAAATCTCCCCACATGGTTTCAAGGTACAGCAATATTTGTGGACTGCTGCTATGGGCCATCTTTCCATACTCCCTCCCTTGTCCAAAGCTTCTGATAGCTATCCCAGCAGAGTATTTAGACTGATTCTATGTCTTTGCCAGAACATCAGTTAGTCCTCTGAGTGAATTCTGTATCAATAAAATCTCCATTATCCAGCCTTATATTCTGTACCCTGTCCTCCAGCATCTTTAAGATCCATTCTTAAATCTGTTCTCTCAGTTCCTACTAACACAGAGTAGCCAGCTTTTATAGATCCTTTGGTGAAAAATCCCTTCTTTGTTGTAAGGATAGACTGCCTTATTTGGGCCATGTTGAATTTGACACTAATAATTGACCTAGAAGCTATGAGAGATATATTACAAGAAGCAAATACCAGCTTGTAATAGATGTGCCTCAGGTGAGACCTCTGCTTTACCCTTAAGCAAAAGGAGAGGCCCCAAGGATTCAGAAGAAACTGGGTGATTCAAGAATCTGAAATGCATCTGCCTACATGTCCCTGTATTTGTCTCTTATTCCTTTATCAAGGCCTGGCTTAAGTGTACAAGACTTGCCAGGGGTGAAAATTTAACAACACTTGTAACTCTGCTGTTGTCCTGATCATATTCTAGGCCTGGTTTTCAGCTCCATGTGTTGAAATGTGTTTTATAAGAATGTAGGAAAGTTGAAGGTAGGATGTAAAAAGATACCAATTAAATGCCAAAGTCTGTATAAACATGATCTCGAAGTCTGTTTTGTCTGAAGTATTTATATGTACTCAAACTGAACAATATCATTTTGAAGTGACTAATGTTGCCTCAAAATATATCAACCAAAATTGGTAGTTCCCTCAATGTGAAAGACAAATCCATAAGCATATTGAATTATTAATATACTTCCATAAATACTGATAGAAAAACAGAGAAATCAGTAAATATTTGGCCACATGATGAATAAACTGGAATACATATGTAGAGCACTGTACCCAGCAAATGCAAAATTCATTCGAGCACACGCTGAACTTTTGCAAAAAAGAAAAAAAGGCAAATCAGATTTCAAAGGGAAAATTATACTAAGTGAGCTTAAATTAAGTGCAAACAGACTTGAAATCAGTAACAAAAATGACTGGAAAATTATCTTATTTGGAATCAAGAGTCTCACTTGTAGCCCTGGCCAGGTAGCTCAGTTGTTTAGAGCATGTGGGTTCTATCCCCAGTTAGGGTACACAAAGAATGAATCAATTTTTATACATTAACCAATGAATGCATAAATATGACGCCTCACCCCAAAACAGGAATTTATTTATAAAAACCTGTGTATTTATTCTTACATGTTTAAACTTCAGTCACTTTCAATATACTCTCCATTTGATTCAATACACCTATTGAGGCTTTTTTTCTGCTGCTCCAAACAGTTTTTGAACTCATCGATTTTGATCCCTTTTAGGCTTCTGCCATTTTGTTTCACCTTTTCCACATTAGCAAGATGTCAGACAGGAACTTCAAAATCACTATGATTAGATGATAAAAAAGACAGTGAAAAGGGTAGACAGTGTGCATAAGTAGATGGAGAATCTCAGCAAAGAAATGGAAAATAAAGTTAAGAAATGGAAAAGACAGGAAAAAAAAGTTATGTTAGAAAGGCTGTCCTCAAATGTTTCATAAGACTGGACTCAGCTAAAGAATTAGTGAACTTGAAGATAGTTCAATAGAATGAACCAAACAGGCACAGAAAAAAAAATCCAAGAATTGTAAAACAGAATCTCAGAGTTGAACATTATGGAAGTGCCAGAGAGGGGAGAGAACAAAGAGGACAGAAGAATATTTAAAGATGGAAAAGTGGAGGCAGGGGTACCATGTGAACACTCCAATTTCTGTGAACCTAAAACTGTTTTCAAAGTCCGTATTTAAAAGAAGTAGGGAAAAAGATACTGAAAACTTTTAAAATATTACAGCAAAACACATGTTCTGGGAGCTCCAAGAACAGAAGCAGAATGCCAAAATACAACTATGATCAGATTTAACATAACATGTTTAACTTTAAATGTTTTGTTGTCCATAGTAATTGACCAGTTAGTTCTAAATTTGGATGGAAAACACATTTATGGGAAAAAATGTGTGTTAAATGGAAAACACAATGGATAGGGACAACAATAGCTAAATTACTGCTGAAGAAAAACAAGGTAGAGGCATGGTTTGCTGAAGGCCTATATAGGAATGAAGGCTAATGGAATAGAATAAAGAATCAAAAATAGATTCAAGCATGTAGAAGTCTAAGATGACACAGCTGCTCCCTCAGAGCAGGGAGGGGTGGGACAGGAACAGATGTTTCAAAAAATGAGTCTAGGACAGAATGTTATGTATATGGGAAAAAACAGAGTCTGTACCCTATAGCTTACCATGTGCAAAAAGTATATCAGTTCCAAATGTATTAAAAATGTAGATGTCAAAGCCAGCTGATTCTATGTTGTCTTCTAAAACCATTTTATGGCTTTGAGGCAAGGTAGAAGAAATCCTTTGGTATGTAAAAAGCACACATTGAGAAAGTATTAATTTTCCTATATTAAATAATTAAAAATTAAGAAGGGATCACAGGAGGAATAGACATTGTAAATTGGGAAAAATATTTGTATCATATAAACCAACAAAGAGACTAGTGTTTAGATTATATCATGAACTCTTATAAATCAATAATAATAAAAAACTCCTCAATAGCAAGTGGTAAGCAGATTTCACAAAAATGGAAATAACCAATAATCATGAGATTGGTCAATGACACTAATGGCCAGAGAATGGAAGTTAAACCTCAGATTACAGAAGTAAAGCATATGTGGTTATATCAGTCTGAGCCTAACAGGAGATAAATGGCTCACTCAATTTAGAGTGTGAAGAGGGTGTTTTGCCAAGGGATTCTTCACAATGGTGTTGGCAGTGCGTAGGGGAAGCACACTGGATAGTGTGCTAACCAACGGGAGAAGCTGTTACCTACATCCAGACAGACCTTTCTTCAGCTCTCTTGCCAGTGTTTCCCACTGATGGTACCAAATAGGAGACCAGAGAGCCTGGGAGCCTAAGAGGCGAAGTTCATTCAGCTCAGCCTCTGAGAGCAGAGAAAGGAGGAGAGTTTGGTTTGGGGAAGCAAACAGAAGATTCCTAAAAATCTGGCCTTGTTAGGGACAAGGAACAACAAGAACTCTAATACACATCTGAGAATGGAAAACATCCAAGTGATTTTGGAAAACAGTTTGGTGGATTCCAGTAGAATATAAGATCCACATCCTCAACAATTCCTGGGTATATATCATAAAGAATCTCTTAAACAGGTGTGCCAGGAGACACACGCAAGAATGTTCACAGCAGCATTGTTTAATAGCAAGGACCTGGAATGAATCCAAATGTCTCTTGACATTTGCTCCCAGGTTCAGTCTTTGCCCTTCCACTCAGGGGCTGACCCATGCACTTGTAGGATGCATTTCCAGGCTCCTCATTCAGCTGCCCCTCAGCTGGTTTTGGCCAGTGGGAGGTCTGTTGAGGGACTGGAGAGTGGGAGAGTCCTTCCCCTTCCTCTTTGTCTCAGGCAGCTCTTCTGAGACTCAGACAGCCTCACCTGTAGGGAACCAGGTCTTCCTGAATTTCCTCACACTGCTCCCCACCCCCTTCATCTCCCAGAGCAGGGGTTTGGTGGCTCCCTGCAGCTGTTAATTTTGCTTTGTTCTTTGCCTCACCATCTCCATCTCTTGTTTGGCTCCCAGCACTTCCCTCTTCAGAATAACTCATTACCTGGATTAAATTCCCTTTATAGTGAATACTTGAAATGATTTCTGTTTTCCTGGTTTAGACTCTGACTGATAAAAGTTAGAGGATACATTGCATAAGCAGAGAAAATGCCAAAATAAAGAGAAGATTGCCTAATATGTTTTACAAAGGTACCATAGTTGATACTATAGACAGAGTAAGAAAGGAAAACTTTATGTCAATATTAACAGATGTAAGGAGTGTAAAAATATTGGAAAATCAAATATGACAGCATATTAGAAGAATAATATATAGGGATCCAGTAGGATTTGTTTCAGAAATGTAAGAATAGATCAATATTTGGGGGGAGGGTATCAGTAACTCACTGCATTAACATGTTAAAAGAAAAAGCGCATTATCTCATCTTTAAAAAGGATTTGCAAAATTTTTAAAAGGAATCAGTGAATATTTTTCAAGCTTGGAATAAAAGGAAACATCTCTTATGCAATATAGGGAACCCTCCAAAGGCTTAGAACAAACATCACATTTAATAAAGAACTATTAGAGGCATCCAATTTACTTAGAAAAAAATGGCATTATTGCCATTCCTGCTACTTTTCAACATTGTAATATTGTTCTAGCAAATTAAGAATAATGTTAATATTAGAAGGGGAGAAAATCTTGTAGCTATAATCATATTTCATGTTCAAGATGGTGTAAAGTGAGTACATGTTGAAAAAATTCATATTTTTATCTTATATGTCAATGGTCTAGGAAGAGAGGGTTCATAAACTACAGTGTAGCCATGCTTCAAATGAGGAAGTTAAAGGAGATTAGACTTCAGACATTGCTTTGTAAATGACCTCTGACACATGAACTCTATTTGTGATGGGTGACATAATTATCTTTTGCTTAAGACAACACAGCCATTGACACCTCCTTCCTTCACCTGCCTGGGGAAGGGTACAAAGATAGCTCTCTGTGGTCCATGCTCAAAGGTGAGAAGTAGGGGAGGGACCTGTACCAAAGAAGATAGGCTTAGTTGCTTCATTCTCTTGACATCCATGAGCTCAGATACACTGTCTCATTAGTTTCAAAGTTAAGATCAGTGCTAGTATTTACTTAAAGTTATGTAGTCAAACTTTACCCTCCTGTCTTTCCCACCCCACAGTTTCATTTTTGCTTAGAAATTGTAAGCTTAAAGTGAGATTAAAAGTTTGTCCAAAGTTAAATGGCTAGTTAATGGCCAGGTCTCCTAAACTAAATGCCATCATTTATTATCTAACACCGGTATACTCAACTACCAAAAACAAAATTAAAAATGGCTAGTGAAAGTCTATCCCTCCACACACTCCTGTACCTAGAAGGGCCAGTTCTTTATTAGCACTATGTTGTAATGTATTAATTTCTGTTTTTATTACTTTTCTTATTCTTTAGTTATCTCAAACAGAAAAAAAATATGGAATTTGGCTAAATCTGCAGTTATACTTGAATGTCATAATATTTTTTTAAAAACATGTTATTAAGAGTATTTAAGGTTATGAGTTTACCTCTCAGTATTTGATTTATTCTTTGATTCAGTAGTTATGAGGCAGAGTATTTTTAATTGGAAGGGTAGGAAAAATCATTTTCCTTTTCTGTAGTATAAGTTATACTCTCTTGTGACAATGTAATTCTGCTTTTTGAAATGTAAGCATCCTTGGCCTGGCATAGAATCTTTTATTAATCTTTTATGGATGCTTAGAAAAATGTATACATCTGTTAATAGGGTATAAAGTTCAATGTATAATTGTCAATTTAGCACAGAGCTCCCCTACTCCAAGAAAGTCATATAGGAGATGAAGAAATGAAACCCAACAGTGACATTCTTGGATATATCTCAAAATATTCTCACAGATTCATGAATATCCCAGAATATTCATTCTGGTGTTAGGGAAAGTTGGCAAAGAAGCTAGATGTTCATTACAGGAAATGAAAAGTAAAATTACAGAAGTTAGAAACTGTGAACTGTATGCAGTGCAATAACCGCCACCAATCTTGGAGTTTTAAGTAAAAATGAAAGATCTATAGCATAATGTCTGTTATGTAAATGAAAAATACATATAACATTTTTATATTATCCAAGTATAAATGCATATTTTCAGACGTTTGACACGGAGTGATTAGCTAATGGAAAGTTTGGAATTGGAGTAAAGAATCAAGGATAAGGAGAGAGAAAGCAATATTATAGGCTAAAATACTTCCGGTTCATATCATTTGATATTTGGTACTTAAATGATCAGGCTCATGAAAGTCAGTTTTCTTTTGTTCTCAGATCCTCTGCCTCCTCCTTCCCCTGTGAACTATACTTTCCAGGTTCCCTGCTATGAGGAACCATCTCTAGGACAGTTCTCATGGTCCCTGACCCTTGGTATTCATATCATTGCCTAATACCCTCCCCCCTTGAACATGGGCAGAACTCATCATTTGCTCCTAACCAGTAAGATATAGCAAAAATGATAGCATGTCACTTCCACGCTTATCTTACATAAAAGAAGCCATACGAGATGAAGGTGATAATTTCCCTTTTGGTTTTAATGAAGCGGGCATCCGTGTTGGGGGAAGCCATATGGCAAAGAAGTTGGAGACACCTCTAGAAATTGAGGACCTCAGCTCAAAACCATAGGAAGTGAGTTTAGAAATAGAGTCTTCCCTAGTAAAGCCTCCAAATAAGAATGCAGCCCAGCCAAAACCTTGATTGCAGTCTGTGCGACCCTGAAGACAAGAACCCAGTTAATTAGTTGTGCTTGGATTCTTGACCCATAGGAACTGAGATAATGTGTGTTGATTTAGGCTGCAAAGTTCATAACAATGTTCTTATGCAGCAATAGATAACTAAATAAGTCTGTCAACAAACTTTTGGCTAGGTTCTCCAAATAGCACACACTAGAATGAGACTGGAGAATGGAGAAACAAGCTCTAGTATCTACCTTTTCTCCCAGCTTTGAGCACCATCCCACAGTGACTCCATGTTGCCTGCTTCTCCTAGCTAGCCTTCATGTAAGACTATGTTCCTGGGCTCTGGGAACAACATAACCTCCCTTTTTAGCATGAAGTACTAGTGGCTGCCCATTTTTCTCAATCTCTGGGTTACTGCCCTACTGATTTTATGGTACTATGAAATGAATTCTCTCTTTAAGTCTTTCAGTGGACTACTTAAGGACCAGTAAGGGAAACTGAGCCAACATTGATTGACATAAGGCCTTACCTTAAGTGGATTTGTTCTTAATTTTTTAATGAAGTATCATAAAGGTCTGTCTAGAATAAGTCCAGACATTGTTAATATAATGAGAACAGTTTGCATGACATCGATCTAATCTGGCAGCTAAGGAGAGTGGACTGGAATGCTCATGCATGAACAACGACAACTTCACTGTACTAGTCAGTGGAGGCGGTAGATGCCATTGAGTGTGCATGTGTACTCTGCGGACATCACATTCAAAGTGACTGAGCATGTAGAGCAATGAATCTGCATCAAATTTTGTGTTAAGCTAAAACATTCCTATGTGGAAACTATTCAGATGATTCAGAAGGCTTTTAGGGATGATGCAATGCATGCAGCACAAATAAAAGTGTGGTACAAACACTTCAAAGATGGCCAAGGAGCTTCTAGCCAAGCAGGAGGCGTAGGTATATACTTCACTTCCTCACACAACCAAAAAAGGACACATCAATTTAAAGACAAAACAATGAGAAGTGCCAGAAAAATTGAGCTGTATGGAAGTCTGATAACCAAGGAGTTAAAGACGAACATTCATCCAGACTAGTAGGAGCAGTGGAGACAGGCAACTGGGGCAGACAGGACTTGTAGCAAGGTGGCAGCAGACTGGGTAGTTCCACATTCCTGTGTGGGTAAACTGGGAGGAACAATTAGGGAGTAAGAGTGGACAACACAGGGTTCCAGCATGGGAAAATAAAGCCTCAAAACCTTTGACTATAAGAACTTGTGGGGGTTGCAGTGATGGGAGAAACTCCCTGTTTCACCAGAGAGTCCACTGGAGGGATCCACGGGGTCTTAGGTTATACACAAACCCACGCACCTGGGAATCAGTGCCAGAAAAGCCCAATTCATTTGTGGGTATCACCAGAAGTGACTGAAAGCAGGGCGAGAGCCAAGCAAGCTGTGTTGTTCTTTCTCTGGCCCCTCCCCCACATATAGCACCATGATGCAGCAAAGTGGGTTGCTCTGCCCCTTACAATGTAACAGGTGCAATGAAACAAAGACATATGGCCCAAATGAAAGAACAGATCAAAACTCCAGAAAAAAACTAAGCAACAAGGAGATAGCCAACCTATCAGATACAGAGTTCAAAACACTGGTAATCAGGATGATCACAGAAATGATTGAGTATGGCCACAAAATAGAGGAAGAAGTGAAGGCTATACAAAGTGAAATAAAGAAAAATATACAGGGAACCAACAGTGAAGGGAAGGAAACCAGAATTCAAATCAATGATTTGGAATAGAAGGAAGAAATAATCATTCAACTGGAACAGAATGAAGAAACAAGAATTAAAAAAAACGAGAGAGGCTGAGGAACCTCTGGGACAAATTTAAACATTCCAACATCCAAATCGTAGGGGTGCCAGAAGAAGAAGAGGAAGAGCAAGAAATTGGAAACTTAGTTTGAAAAAATAATGAAGGAAAATTTCCTCAATCTGGCAAAGGAAATAGACATACAAGGCCAGGAAGCTCAGAGAGTACCAAAGAAGTTGGACCCAAGGATAAACACACCAAGACACATCTTAATTAAATTACCCAAGATTAAAGATAAGGAGAGAACCTTAAAAGCAGCAAGAGAAGAGAGTTACCTACAAAGGAATTCCCATAAAACTGTCAGCTGATTTTCAAAAGGAAACTTATGGGCAAGAAGGGGCTGGCAAGAGGTATTCAATGTTATGAAAGACAAGGTCCTACATCCAAGGTTACTCTATCCAGCAAATCTATCATTTAGAATGGAAGGGCAGATAAAATTCTTCCCAGATAAAGTAAAGTTAAAGGAGTTCATCTTCACCAAGCTCTTATTATATAAAATGTTAAAGGAACTTATCTAAGGAAAAGAAGAACAAAATTATGAACAGTAAAATGACAACAAACTCACAACTATCAACAAACCTAAAAAACAAAATTGAACCTAAAAAAACAAAAACAAACTAAGAAACAACCAGAATAGGAACAGATTCACAGAAATGGAGATCACATGGAGGGTTATCAGAGGGAAGGCAGGGAAAAATAAGCATAATTGGTAGGCACAAAATAGACAAGGGGAGATTAAGAATAGTATGGGAAATGGTCCTGGCTGGTGTGGCTCAGTGGATTGAGCACTGGTTTGATTCCCAGTGCAGGGCACATACCTGGGTTGCAGGCCAGGTCTTCAGCAGGGGGTGCACAAGATGCAACCACACATTGATGTTTCTCTCCCTTTTTCTCCCTCCCTTCCCCTCTCTAAAAAGAAATAAAATATTTTAAAAAATAAAACATTAACAAATTGTCAGTAAGAAAAAGAATAGTATGGAAAATAGAGAAACCAAAGAACTTACATGTATGACCCATGGACAAGAACTAAGATTTGGGGGAATGCTGGAGGGAGGGAGGGTATAGGGCAGAGGGGGATAGAAAAAAAATGGGACAACTATAATAGTATAATCAATAAAATATACTAAAAAATAAATACATAAAAGTATGGTCAAGAACCTGTTGAAAGTGATCCATGTTCTGGAAGGCCTGCAACAAGCACATCTGAGAATGTTGAATTCAGCTGCCCTATAGCCCAGATTTGGTGTCCTGTGACTTCTGGCTCTTTTCTAAACTCAAATCACCTTTGAAGGGGAAGAGACTTCAGACCATCGATGATATTCAGGAAAATATGATGGAACAGCTGATGGCAATTCCAACAAAAGATTTTGCAGAATGTTTTGAACAGTGGAAGAGACTCTGGGAGAAATGTGTGAGGACCCAAGGCAGCTACTTTGAAGGGGACTGAGGTGTCATTGCCCTATGTCCAATGTTTCTTAAATCTTGCAGCTTCTTCAATAAATGTCTCTATTTTTCCTAGCACATGGCTGGATACTTTATGGACAGGCCTTGTATATCTAAAATATTATTTAAAAACAAAGAATCTAAATAGAATAATACATCATGCATGGACTGGACAATTCACATTGTTAAGATTTCCATTCTGCCCTATTGACCTATATAAATAATACAATACCAAACAAAATATCAGAATTTTTCTGTAGTAATTATGTTCTAAAATTCATATGGAAATAGAATAGCGAAAGCAATTTTAATATATAAGAACAAAGTTAGAAAGCTTATCCTCTCTGATTCAAGACTTAATAAGGCTACAGTAACCAAGACAGTGTGGTATTGGCATAAGGTACACATGTAGGTCACCTGTCACATTAGGTTTCCTGGGAAGCAGATGCTGAGAAAGAGTTAGGAATGCAAAGTTTCTGAGAGAGTAATACCTGTGGAAGGAAAAGGAAGGAAAGGAAGGAAAGGTAGGGTTGAGGAATCTATCAGATTGCAATGTAGACCTGATAGAGCCTCTGTAGTGGAGGAAGTTTACTCCAGGTGGAGAGGTCCACAGCAAACAAACAGCTAGGGTTTTTTTTTTCCCCAAGTTAGTGGTACAGTCACTGATTGGGGGCAACCCTGAAAAGACTATGACCCTGAAGAGCTAACAGCTGAAGAGTGTGAGATAACCACATTTCTTGTACCTGAGCATTGAGTCCTTTCCTGAGTACCTCAATAGAATAGGGAGTCCAGAAATAGGTCCATATATGTATTCAATATTTAACAAAGCACTGACAATTCAATGGAGAAAGAACATATTTTATAGTAAATATTACAAAACTAGACATTCATATGGAAAAGTTAACCATATATCCTACACCTCATACCTCAATCTGTACATAAAGGTGACTTTGAAATGGATCTCAGGTCTAATTTAAGAGCTAAAGCTATGAAAAGTTCTGAACTTAGGACTGTTGCTGACCTGTTTATTTTTGTTTTTGAGTGGTCTTGGGGGTTTTTGAACTACAGTGGCAGAGTTGAATATTTTTAGAGACTGTATGACCTGCAAGGCCTAACCTATTCATACCTTGGTGTTTTCAGAAGAGGTTTGCTCAGCCATGCTATGACATTTTCCAGTTTGTCTGGTCCCAGTGGAATAAGCATGACCTACTGAAGAGCCTTTTTTTCTGGGCCCCAGTTTGAGTTTACAGGACTTTCTTGACACTCAGTATATCGGTCAGAGCAGTAACCCCAGGTTGGAATATGCTGCCTCTAAATCTAGAGAGCCCTACCAGGTGTTATGCTTTCTACTTCATAGGGGAAGGTGCAATAATTCATCTTTTACTTTGCATGGACTAACCCAACACACCCTTGCCCATTGAACTTGTAAAAATTTAACTGATATGGCCGGCCATTAAATCTTTAAATGGTCTATCTCCTACTCCACAAAGCACATTGCTTTACCAATACCTCCAAAGTGTTAGTCCCTTCCTGCTCTTCCAGTCCAATTAGCATGATATCAATAGAGGACCAATATGATGTCCTTCAGGACATTCAGATGATCCTGATATCAAGCTGGACGAGTTTACATAGCTCTGGGGCAAAATAGAGTTTATAATGTCTATTCCATGTAAACATGAGCCACTTATGATTCTCTGACAGAGAACAAATTTACAATATTAATTACATACCATGTATTTGAGACCAAGTTACTGGTGAATTAAATAGAGGTATGATGGGCACCATTTTCTCTGTCTCCTTTAGATATTTATAAGTGGCAATAATCTTCACCGCCTCCTGGGATGAGAGACTGTTTTGATTGGCTACTTTGACTCAAAGGGGCCAGTTTTAGAGGCTTTCACTCACTTGTTGAGTAAAAGCTATGATAAGTAGGGAAGGCCAAAATGCAATATAGGAAGTGGGCCAAATACCAAGTCAGTCTGTCCTGATTATACAAGTTGTAAATTTTATAGAGGTATAAAAGTATGCTATCAGGCAGAGATGGACAAATAGACCAATATAATAGAAGAATTTATGTATGAACTCATGCATATATAGCAACATAACATTCACTAGCTATATTGATGGCCAGTGGGTAAGAGATGTATTATTCAATAGATTATCCATAAGGAAAAAAAAATTGGATATTTGGTCTAATTGAGTTGTGCATGGTATGAGGCTCTACTTCTGTGTGAGGCAGCATTTTATAAATTTAAGTGAAAATATATGATATCTTCATGATTTAAGTAAAAGTGGGTTTATTAAATAATGTATCCACAGGAGAATTATTTAATATGAAGAATTTCTGTGTAAAGGTCATAAGGGAATGAAAATAAAAAGGACAATTGGGGAAGATGCTTGGGACATATAACCAACACAGGATTAGTACCCAGAATACGTAAAGAACTCATAAAAATCAGAAACTAAAAAAATGGTTAAAAGGTACAATAAATGAAACTTGCCAGAAAAAATTCAAATGAAGTTGAAACATTTTCATATATGTCATTGATGCAATGAAAATTATCATGCTTCTAGTATTACATCATTTTACTTCAGTCTGATTTAATTTTTTGCCAGTACCAAGAGTTGGCAAGAATGTAGAAGAGAGGGAAATCTTTTTATCCTGTTGGTAAGTATGTATAGTTTGGTGTTGTAATCTCAGAAAAATATTGTCAGAGTATTGTATACATGTGCAGGAAGTTTCCAAGAATGTTCAAATCAACATTAGTCAAAAAGGCAAGTGTCTGAATCCAAAAAAGCCCATGAACATGAAAATATTTGAAGCTATCAAGTTATTCATTGAAATAATTTAGTGAAGAAAAATTAGTAAACTGCAGAAATATTCATAGCATATGCATGAATATGTCTCACAAACAATGAATAAATAATTCAGAAGGATTATAGGCATTCAATAACATAAAAACCCAAAAAATGATCACAAATACATGGATGTTTAACAATGTGTTGTTCAAAGTTATAACAAGAAATTGATGAACAATTCCAGAGAGGTTACCAGGAAGTGGAGCATTGGAAAAGCAATGAAATTCATTGGTGGGTCCATTGCAGCTATTGTTTTTTGTTTTTATATTTCATTCTTCAACTAAAGATTTATTTCATTTTTTAATTTTTTAAATATATACAGTATATACAATAGGAACTCAAGATGGCAGAGGAGTGAATGGAAATCACACTAACCTCCTCCCAAGACCAGTCTGGAATTACAGCTAAATTGTGGAGAAATCACCTGGAACAAACAACTGAACAATAGTGAGAGAGGAGCCTTATAACCTCGGACAGACAGAAGAATCAGCATTAGCACAACCTCACTAGTAAGGAGCGCGGTAGACTCAAGAAGGTGGACCGGGCACCCATGGGTGGCAGCACCAGATGGATTTTGAAACAGCCAGTTGGATCCCCCTGAGAAGAGTGAGATCTAAACAATAAGCAGGGATCTCCAGCCCACAGCACCAGAGCCCAAAAAGTACATGGAAAACAACCAGCTGTGAAAAATAGCAGGGTTTCTATCAGCCAGAGACAGGTGGCTGGAGATGCAAACAGCCTTTAAAGGGTCAACACATACATTTTTATTTGCAGCCACTTACCCTGGTTCTCCGGCAAAGTGGGCTAGAGACACCTGAGGAAAGACTGGAGATGGAGGCTTAGGGGAGAGAATGGAGAGAGTAGCCAGTGGGGTCCCAGGGCTGACTCCTCCCCTATACAGCAGCAGCCATCTTGCTCAGGCAGACCACTCCCCTGAGCAGCAGCAGTGTAAGAGGACACAATAACCCTTCCCTCAGGAGGGACTCTGCCCCTCTCTGTGGTGCCTAAGCCTGACTGCTGAGTGCAGAGTGACTAGATTAACTACTGAAGGAGACAGCCACAGACAGTAGATTCCTTGGAGTCTCAAACAGACTGCCTAAGGTCAGATGAGGTCAACATCTGATATCATCAGAGGCAGATCCAGAAATTAAAAACAGCAGTTG
Organism: Pteronotus mesoamericanus; assembly: GCF_021234165.1. Lineage (NCBI taxonomy): Eukaryota > Metazoa > Chordata > Mammalia > Chiroptera > Mormoopidae > Pteronotus > Pteronotus mesoamericanus. The sequence goes on from NW_026555085.1 coordinate 9,985,109, forward strand.
CATATCATAGAAGTTCAAACCACAAGATCATGAAATCAAGACAAATCAATTTAAGAAGCAGAAGCAAAAAAGAATAGTCTCACAAGTAATGGGAAGACAAAGAAACACCCCCCCCAATCAAAGGGAAAGGAGGAATCCCCACAGAGAACTAAGTGAAATAAAGGCAAGTTAACTATCAGATATTGAATTCAGAACAATGATTCTAAGGAAGTTCAATGAGCTCAGTGAGCTCAGAGAGAATTACCAAAAACTACAGGGAAACTACAGGGAAACTACAAGGAACTTACTGCAAACTGTATCAGCATGAAAAAAAGACATAGAAACTATCAATAAGAGACAAGAGGAAATGAAGAATACAATTCCTGAATAGAAGAACACAATAGAAAGAATCAAAAGCAGGCTAGGTGAAGCAGAGGACTGAATCAGCGAGCTGGAAAACAAGGTAGAAAAAGCTCTCAGAAAGAGCAAGAAAATTAAAAAAGAGTCAAAAAGAATGAAGAGGTATTTAGGGAAATGCAGAACAACCAGAGACATAATAATATCCATATACGAGGGATACCAGAAGAAGAAGAGGAGCAAGGGATAGACAACCTGCTTGAAAAAGTAATGATGAAAAACTTCCCTATTTGGAGGAGAGAAAAAGTCACACACATCCAGAAAGGACAGAGGGTCCCATTCAAGAGGAACCCAATGAGGCCCACTCCAGGACACATCATCATTAAAATGGCAAATATCAAAGACAAAGAAAGAATCCTAAAAGCAGCAAGGGAGAAACAGGTAGTAACATACAAGGGAGCCCCAATATGGATAGTTGCTGACTTCACAGAAACATGACAAGCCAGACAGGAATGGCAAGAAATATTCTAAGCAATAAAAAACAAAGGCCTGTGTAGGGTATGTGTGGGCAGTCTGGCTCCCTCACCTAGGTGCATTGGTAACCGGAGGGAGCAACTCTTCACAACCTTAGAGGAGTCTGATTAAGCAGTGTTCCTGCAGGCTTTTGCCCGGGTCTCACGGCCTTGAGCCCTGGGTGCGATAAACTGCCCTGTAGCCTTGAGCAGGATTGCCTGTGGAGCTCATGATAGTTAGTTCACCTTCTGGCCTGATTGTTCTGCTTTGTTTAGGGCTAGTATAAAAGGGATAGGAGATTTGGATGGGGTGAGGAGTTGAGGCGCCGACTTCGACATGGGCTTGTGGCCTGTGTGACTCCCTCCACTTGGGCTCATGGCCTGTATGCAGTGCAGATACAGGCTTGTGGCCTGTGTGATTTCCCTGGACTGGTTTTTTTCCTGTGTGACTCTCTTGAATAAAGGCATGTCAAGCATTCCCAAGGCTCCATGAATCATCTGTCTACCTGAGCCCCGAGCAGACCTGTCCAGTCTAGAGAGGCTGCAACACAGCCTGCAACCCAGAGTACTCTAACCAGCAAGGCTCTTGATTAAAATGGAAGGCAAAATAAGGAGTTTCCCAGACAAAAGAAGGCTAAAAGAATACACTTCCACCAAACCAGCATTGTAAGATATGCTAAAGGGACTGCTTTAAGAAGATAAAGAAAAAGAGACTATTAATACCCAGTTCCTGTCACAGTCACCAATACGTGATATTACCAGTATTTTTAATACTTATTAATCTGATTGTGACAATGATGTGTTATTTTAATTGCTACTTTATTGTTTGTTGAAACTAAACCTGTTTTTGTATATTTCTTGCCTATTTCTATTATTTTTAAAAAGCTTTAAATGACTTTTTGGTATTCTTTATCAATTTTTTGACTAAATGTTTGTAGAATTTTTTCCCTAAAAACACCCCCAAAACTATTAACCCTTTTTTAGATGTGTCGCAAATACTTTCTTATTCTATTACTTGTCCTTTAACTTTTTTTATATGTATATTACTGTATAGTCTTAACTGTTTAATATAGTCATATTGTCAATATTTTACTTTATAGCTTTGGGGTCTGAATATTTTACCTCAGGGTAAGAAAAATATTATTTTGTATTTTCTCCTAAAACTCCTTATAGTTTACATATTGTTTTTTAACTTATTTGAATATTTTTTGTATAATGTGCGAAATAGGACTCTATATTTGTTGTATTTCAAGTAATAGTGGTCCATGTACTTTATTTGTTGAATAAGCCTTATTTTCCCCATTGATTTGAAATATCAATTTAATCATATATTAGACAGATATATATGTTCATTTCTATAATGTTCATTTTATTCATTGATCTACTTGATTATTTCTGTGCTGGTGTCATGTTGTTGTTGTTATTGTTGCTGTTTTATAATTTTTTTATTGTTCCAGTGTCATGTTGTTTTAATTGCTGAGAGTTTATAATAGACATAATTTTTTAAATATTTTATAATAGATTTTGACATTTATTTATTTATTTATAGTCAGCATTTTAAAAAAAAGAAAGAAGGAACTCCTGACTTCTGTGACAACATGGATAGAACTGGAGAATATTATGCTAAGTGAAATAAGCCAGTCAGTGAAAGACAAATACCATATTATCTCAGCTATAAGTAGAATCTACTGAACAAAATAAACTAATAAACAAAATAGACCACAGGCATGGAAACACGGAGCAGACTGAAAGTGACCAGAGGGGATGGGGAAGGAGGACAATGGTGGAAAGAAGGGGAAGGGACTAGACAAAGAACATGTATGAATGACGCATGGACATGGACAATGTGTGGGAATTGACTGTGGGAACGGGGGACGCTGGTGGTATCGGTAGAGGAGGGCAAAGTGGGAAAAATTGTGACAACTGTAATAGAATAAACATGATTTTAAAAATTAAAAAATGTATACAGTATATACAATAAAATGCATATATTAAGTGTAAAAGTCAATGGGTGTTGACATGTTTATAACTACCCAGCCATTTCCCTAGTCATGATATAGAACATTTCCATCATCTGAGAAAGTTTCTTTTTATTCCAGTAAACAATTGATCTGATTTCTCTCAGATTCATTTTGACTGTTCAAGACTTCATACAAAAAAAATTGTAAAACATGTATTCTTGTTGCTAACCTCTGAGTTATTTCCTTTCCCTTAACTTTTCCAGTCTTCCATCACCCGTGTAAAAATCAGTTGTCTTAGAAAGCACCCTGGATGTTTTAAACAAAGGGGTTGTTTTCCTGATCGGACTCAGACTAATAATACCAACTTTGGGCCAAAGTTACATTCCTTAAAAAAAAAAAAAGGTTAATTTTACATTTTTCATAAATGTATATATTGCTAAATCAGGTCAACTAGTCTTTTATTTAAGACTGTTAAGGACAGCTTCAAAGTTTTCTTGTGCTGTCCTTATTTATTTTCACAAATAAGGTTGGTTGGGCTTTGAAATGAGTTGAAAAATGCCCCTTTTTCTTTTCTCTGGAAGACTGTAAGATTGGAGGTAACTGTTTGAGAGAGCTTATTTGTGAAATATTCTTGGTCTGATTTTGTTTCTCTCAGTGTAATATAGAGCTATTTAGATGAGTCATTTTTTATTTCATTATGGTAATTCTGTTTTTCTAGAAATGTGTTCATGCCATCCAAGTTTTCAAAGTTATTGGCATAAAGTGGCTCACAACATTCTTATTCTGTATCTGTAATTACATTCCATTTTATAAGTCCAAATATTGTGTAATTGGGGCATCTTGTTTTTGACAAATTTTATTAGGGTCTGCTTTTGGGAAAACAAACCTAAGAATTTAAGTGCAAGAAGATTATTTGGGAAACATTAGTGGGCAGATTGTGGAGATAAAACAAGAAAAGACAGTCAAATGCATGATGCGTTACTAAGCCTCTTACAACTGGGAATGACCGGAGCCTAATTACATGGAGAAATTCTAAAGGTATCACATTTTAGGGGCAAGCCCATTGGGGCATTTACACATTAGCTCCAATCAGTCATTGGTTAAGGCCTACCAAAGATATGTAACTCCCCAGTACTCAGCGCCCTTCTGTGGCTTTGGGGAATGCCTTCAGGCGGAGAGGCGACACTGGCAGTTGGAGATCAGCACTGCCCACTGATGTGTTAATACCCAAGGGATGTGGGTGGGCTCTAGGAAGAGCCCACCATATCAGTCTTCCTGATTTGTCTATCTTCTTGGCTTTTCCAAAGAATCAGGGTTTGACATTTGCTCATCAACATAGAAAGTGCTAAAAATGGTTTAAATTTCCTCTTTAAATTCTACTTGCTGTATCCTACATGTTTTGATTTTTGACATTTATTATCATTCATTTCTAGTATCAAACTTACATAATTATTTGTTCTAAGACCAAGAATTTATCAGTATTTCCTAAGTTTCAAACATGTGGGTGTTAAACTGAAATCAACAAAGAAGATAGAATTGTATTTTGGTTAGAGGAGGTGATCTATGTGTAGCAGATAGTTTTGCTACTCCATCTACTTGGCACATCTAATTTCAGGTGAAGGACAGTCTGTGCATGTTGACCATGTCCTATCCCAAGTGTTCACCACCACTCTCCACCTTCCTCATGGCTTTCTCTGAAACCCAGAAGTTCATTCTACTTGCATGCAGGGTAGCTCTGAAATGGGGCAACCCTCTGCCCACAGGGAATGAGAGGTAATGGAATCATAATTTCCCCTCCATCCCACAGAGACACACCTGCAGCTCATTCTCCAGAGTTCCTCAGAGGTCCCAACTATGGTCTGCCCACAGAAGAAACTAGCTAAATAATACTTTCACTGCCTTTTCTTGTCACTCTCCCCATTCCTCACTCTTGTTCCCAGGGATCACCTCCCAAACAAACCATCTGCACGTGAGTTGTTTTCTCAGGTTCTAATTTCTGGGAAAATCAGGCCAAGACAGGATGATAGCAATGTCTTAAAGTTTGTTGAAACTTGCTTTGTGCCCTAGTATTTAGCCATTTTATAAACATTTTAAGTGTACTTAGAACAGAATAGAGTCTAAGTTATTGGGTTCAGAATATGTGTGTGTCCTTTAAGTCATGTTTTTTAAGTATGTGTTTGTTCAATCTTCAACATTCCTATTGTTGTTTATTTGATAAGTTATATATACAGTATGTATGGGACACCTGTTACTAATTCAGATTCTCTAGTCTTACTAGTACCTTGTTCCAGCAGCTGATTATATATACAGCTGATTGTATGTTCACATTAACATAATGTAACAACATATTGCATTGCATTCATGCTGACACCTCAACTCCTGTCCCTGGGTTTCCCTATTCAGATGGAGGTATAGGATTCCCCCAGTCCTGCTCGGTACCCATGCATGTGCAAATGGGATGTGTAGGGAAGGTCATGCTGCATTGGGTCAGCCTCTGACTCACGGGAGAAGGGAACTGGCAGATCACTTCTCACCCTTCTCTCCCAGAATGAACTGTCAGGGACACAAATTATGCATAGCCTCAGAGGAGGGTCTGACAATGTGGAGAAGTCAGTTGCCCTATTACTTCTCCCTGACCTTAACAGGCACTTTTGCTCCAAGTCACATCCCTCTGGCTCACCTGTAATTTCAGCTGCAGACGTGTTGGACACTTCTAAATGAACTTGAACTCATGCTGACAATGTCAGCCTCAAGTGAGCTATATGTCTCTTTGTTTTCTGCCTTAGGGCTCTGATGTCTGTGTTTGAAGCTATGGAAGTCAGGCTGCAAGCAAAGGCTGAAAGTGAAGGAATGTTAACACCTTCTGGTGTATCTCCACTAATGGGGAAGGAAAATTGGTGAATGAATGACCCAGATGCCTGTCCATATAGATTTTGGAAGACATCACTTTGTTTCTCAAATGTCAGCAGGAGCAAGACTTTGTACATCACTATTTAATGACTCACCTTTCCTGGGTGGGGTTGAGGTACAGGTGGAAAGGGAATCAATGGGTAATGGAGTGGCTCTGGCACCTGAATGGTACTGGGTAATGAAAAGTATAAGGATTGTAGAAGAGCTTGGCTTGAAAAACTGATTTAGAAAACTTGAAAAAAGAATGACGGGCTCAGATCAGCCTACTACTAACTCAGGACATGCTGTAAAAACCATAGAAGTTCAATAACTTGGATTAAAGAGATCTTCATCTCCTCTAGCTGTATAACAGACCATATTGAAAATTCACACTAAGAATTTGACCATAAAATGGTAGAGATATAAAGGACATTGAAGGTGAAAACTTGACAGGTCTCCTTTACTAGATTCATGCCTTGATAGGAGAAGTATGGGACCCTAAGATTTGGGATTGGTACATTTGGGTGGGTACCCATGAGAATTTTGAACTCTCAGGTATTCCCTAAACACTCCAGGCTTAAATAAGTGGTGCCTCTCCACTGTGCTAGAAAGAGGAAGCCTCTTGTTGCCTGGAAATCACAAGATCACATATGAGGCATGTACTTTGAAAGCTGTTATATGCCCTCCTACAAATGCACTACTCCCTTTCCCTTATTATCTCAAGGAAAATAAATTGGGTTAAGTCCCCCAAACCAGGAATTCAGTATCTGTCCTGTGGAAGCAGCTTCTTCACCAAAAATGTTGCAAGGCCTGACAAATACATACTGTAGCACCATGTTCTCACATATATGGAAGTTTTGTCTTGAGGATGTGGATGATAGGATCAAGAAAAATATCAGGCTGTACAAGGGAAAGTGTGTTGGGAGAATTTCCACATGACTCAGAACCTAATGTCTTGGCTAGGACACCTGGAGATGTCCTAACTGGCTGCTGCTGAGATGGTTCTTTTGAAGCTTGTGAATGATAACAGCCTCTAGTAAATGAGATGCAAATGCTTGAACTGCTGTAGCAGAAGGTGCAGAGAGGCTGTTACAATGGATTTTTTTTTTAAGATCAGAAAACTCACCACCTAGCTAATAAAGTTGTGTCTTCTGGGTCCTTCTAAAAGACAAGGCAATAAAGAATCATTATGGTGTCAACATAATTGATAAACTATACTTTATAGTCACAGTTTGACAGGAGATACTGCAATGGAGTTAGGCTCCTGGCATCAGTGGAGATCTTATTTTAAATATTTTACCTTATTTTTTTTTATTGTTGTTCAGTTACAGTTTGATCTTATGTTTTTTTCAAATTACTATAACAAGCAAGGTCTGAGGAGCCATGAGGGTGTCTTGACCTGCAGAGATTTGTGGCATTAGCTAATATCATACCATAGTGCTAAGAGTTTAGATAGATGGGCAACTAATAAGACTGTCTTTACTTGTATAACTGAAAAAAAATTTAAGGGCCAGTAAGCAGAAGTCTGATGTCAGCTATTGCAATGGAAAAAACAAACAAACAAACAAAAACAAAACAAACCAAAATCTCTATGAGGTCTCCAGGTTTGAGATAGTTGCCTTATTGAAGGAGAATGTGTCTCCCTTTCCTCCCTGAGGAAGGATCTACAATATCACCAAAAGTAAATATTTACCTAATTCTTTCTCAGAGAAAAAGAGCCATTTTAGAATAACTATACACTAGGTAAAGAACGCTAAGGCTTTTGAGGTCTATGGGAGAGTGTCTGAAGTGACAGCTATACCAGAGAAACTAAAACACAATTATGGACCTCATGTTAGCATCGGACTTATGGAGAGCAGATAATCAATGAAATCCTGATTCAGCTCAATGCCACAATGGGGCCGGGGGTTCAGTGGATCTATCCTGTGTTTCTCCATCCCTTGAATAAAGAATTACAGCTATACATAGCAGATTGTGAACTCACATTGGCCCATTGACTGGTGGAGTAGACAACATCAAGGTAAGTAAGGCCAAGTAGAATCTCCCAAAACTGCATCACCATTTTAATCCATTCCAGCCTCCAAGAGCAATATAGCTTACCTGGAGGCATTACAAGGATTAGTACCAAACACCTAAAGGATGCAGGTGCAGCAGTCTCTGTCATCACCCTGTCAATTCACTTGTCTGATCCTTATAAAAACCAGATAGGTGTGGCTGATAAAAATGGACCCTCCTAAACTTAACTGAGTGGCATCCCTAATCCCTGCTGTGCCAGAAGTAGTTTCTTTATGGGAAACTATCAAAAAAGCTCTGACAGTTGTCTGGAAAATGCATTTTTTTTAGAATCCTGTCAATAAAGATGACCAAAAATTTTTATCTTACCACAAGGCAAAATCTTCTGCTTTGTTACAGTTTGAAGGGACAAAAATTATCTTGACTTCCTACAGAACATCACTGTGGTCCCCTATCTTGGGGATGTTACACTAACTAGACCCATGAAGAGGAGTGGCAAGTTTTCTGAATGTCCAAGTAAGACACGTGCATGCCAGAGGGTAGATGATAAACCCTATAAAGATTTGGGAGATTATCATGTCATTGAGCCTTGAGGAGGATGGTACTCTGGGGTCATGGCACACTGTCCCCTCTAAGGTAAAAGAGTTTAATATTTTGATTACTAAGAAAGAAGCATAACACTTGGATTTGGGAGATAGTGTACATTATTCTTGTTTTTCTCCCCATTCTTATGGGGGCAGAATCGTATGTACCAAACCATTGGAAATATCACTAACATATTTCTTGGGTCCTTGAAAGTGCCAGTTTTGAGTGGGGCCCAGAGCAACAGAGTGTACAACAGTAGGTCCAGGCTGTAGTACAAATTCAAGCCATGTGAACCAGCAGTCCTGAAGATGTTAGGGGTCCCATAGACAGATAAGCAAGATGTGTATGACATTTGGCAAGTCCCAATAGCAGAATTTCAGCATAGGTCCCTAGAATCTAAGCAAGTTTATGTCATCCGCAATAGAAAAGCAGCTCCTGGGGTGCCACGGGGTCCTCTCAGAGCATGAGCACTGACCATGGGTAGCAAGAGACTGAACGGAGCTGTCAGTCAAGAAATTGGTTATATCCACTAACTCATGATGTTGCGTGGGCGCAGCAGCATTCTACCTTATGGTGGAAACTGGCCATTTGAGATAAGGCCCAAGCAGGTCTAGGGGACATGCTATCATTCCTTCCTTCTTTCACCAAGGTGAGAGGTAGAGGGAAGACTTGATGGTGTCTGCTCTCCCAAAACATGGGTCTCAGCTACGTTTGATTTTTATGGTTTAGAGGGGGTTTTTACAATATCAGTACACAGAATGAAAATATCTAGTTAATTTCCAAAGAGGCAGGCTCTGAGAACTATTTGGTGATCTCCAGATACCTGTGTCTTTAGTCAAAATCACTTGCCTCACTGGGACAGAGTCCTCCCATCTGTAAAGCTACCAGGGCTTATTACCACTTTTGAATTTGTACTGAGTGGTTAACTCAGTATAGAGATTCTACACTAGAGTGAGACATAGTGGGGGGATAATAAGGAACCAACAGACAAGTCTTGTGAGGTGGTCTTGAGTCACAGGTGTATGTGGTGTTTTGGTTGAGACCAGTGCCTGACTCCCAGGAGCAATGGGACTCTCTCTTTGGGACGGTCCGGTGATGGGCAGGAAAAACAATGGGGATTCTACAGCTTCATTTTACTGGGTTGAGCCTGGATGTCAATCCCTTCCAGGCACGGGCACCAGAGAGGGGCAAAAACCTCATTTGCTATGCACACCAAAAACAAGCCCATTGTGGGGCTTCATCTCCAGGGATAAGTGAACAGCCCACTTCTGATGTCTAATGCTGTACTGGCCAGGAGTGGAGGAAACTGGGAGACTAGACGTCCCAGTGTAATTAGTATCTCTTTCATGAATGATAGTTCATTAGGGCTAAGGATGTTGAGTCTGGGATAAAATATAATCATAATAAAGATGAACCCAGGACTTTGCAAGGCCGGTGCTCATCCTAATGGGAAGTTTGTCTTCTGGATAAAGTGTATAGATCCATTCCCGTGCTTCTCTGCCTTGCTCTGTACAGCAGGAGTTGACCCTCAAGGGTGGTCTGCATTTCCCAGATTCCCTGGCAAACTGGCTTCAAGCAATGGTTTGGGCAATGGGAGGACCTGGGGAAGGTGGGAAAGGAAGAAGCCAGCACATTTCTCCATCTTTGCATCTGCTTTGGGTGGCCAGCCTGCCCCTATGTCTGAATTTCCAGCTCCCACAGAACAGTCATTTCTCTTGGGCTCTGATAGTATCACCTTTACCCATTGCCTCTCCAGCCACAGAGCAGATAGAGGTTTCCTTTGCTGCTAACCTCTGGGGTGCTTCATAATTTCCCATTTGGCATTTCAGGCCTTCTAATATCTTTACTACAATAAACTAGGTACATTTTTCTCATTATACTCTTGTGAATTCAGCACAATCATTAGGCGGTTTTTCTGGCTGGAGTCTGACTGATACAAAGTTTCAGGGACCCCAGCCTTGGAGACTGAAACCAGTCGGTAGTGTAACACTGCCCAAGCCAGCCTATACCTTCTGCCCTTGGCATGTTCAGTAATCTTTTTAGAAGATCAGGGTCCTACTTGCTCTTTCCATTTTTGTCTCCAGACTCAAATTCCTGGGTCTTGATTAATGTAACTCCTTGGTCATAGGCCGCTATCTGCACTTAATCTGCTTTGGCTACCAAAATCCAGCTCAGTTGTGAATTGCAGACTGACCCTTTCCCTGCTCATTTGCACATTATATTTCACTTGTTCCAGTGATTGCTTGAGCCTTGGCATGACCATAGATTCTACAATGTTACTTGCTACAATGACAGCCTGACTTAGCTCAAATGTTTCCCAGGCTTGTGTAGCTTGAGGAGAGTGCCTTTCCCATTCCACTCCCCTGGGAGCTAGAGACCATCTCACCGAAGCCCCCAAATAGAAAACTGTTGGCTTCCTGAGTTGAAGGTAGGGGCTGGGGGAAGACCTGAAGAACATTTAAACATGCCACATGGTAAATCCAAAGAGAGGAGGTGGCAAGGCTCCTCAAGAACCCCAGAATAAATAAAGGCCTGTGAAAAACAACTTGTCAGTTCAAAGTCTGATCTTTGGCTCCGCATGTCAAAGACCAAGTTTCTGGGGCACTGATTGCTTCCTACAGCAGACCTAGGTGTTATTATCCTTGAAAAATCAGGCACCTCCTTCAGTGAAAAGTATCTCCCGTAGCCAACCTTCTGTCCTAAAGACCTCAGACTCCTGAGGCAGGACACACTTCTCACCATCTCCAGTCTTGAGAAAAGGCTTTGGAATTTGGTACCTTGAGATGCAATTTCCTCTGAGGTGGTAAATCTAGGATATATGAACTCAATATTTACTTAGGGAAAATATCTCCCTTATGATATTGAAAGCATAAATATAAATCCACACATGAAGTATGTAATTGGCTACACGGGGGTCTTAGAGAGGGAAGGGCTGGGGGAAAAGACCCCACACGAGTGTCTATTGTATGCCAGTGAGGCAATTTTTCAAATAGTCCTTTCCCCAAATGATTGTTTTAGCCACTGAGGTCAATAAAATTAGTGGTATTTATAGTCACCTTTAAAAGTGGTGGCACCAGAACCAAGATTCCCCAGCAAAGACCCTTTAACATAGCACAGCCTCATTCAAAGGCAAGTGTGGAAGACTATTTGCCTCCTACCTGGACATCCACCCAGGACTCAGACTTGAACAAATGCATAAAAGTCCAAACTTATTAGCTCTGTTTAGGCAAGTCAAGAGCACCTGAAGCTGGAGAGTCCTGCCAGAACATGCTGTCCAGCTCCAGGAGCTCTTCACTTACCTGAAAGGATTCAGAGGTGAACTCTACCCACTCCAGATCAATGGGCAGGTTGAGCCAACCATTTGAGCTGATGGGATCCCAGGTAGGGTGGTAAACACCCAACCTGTAAAAATTAGCCTAAAAGAAGGGGCATGGATCCCACAGAAGGAACAATACCACCTTAAAAAGGAAGCTTTAGAGGGAATTCAATCAGTATTGCAGAAATTCTTAAAATCAGGACTAATTTGGCCATGCCAGTCTTCCTACAACACCTCTGTTTTGCCAAAAAGCCACACTCTGATAAATATCAATTTGCTCAGAAACTTAGCACCACAAATGACTTTGTCCAGGACACTCGTCCTACAGTGCCCAACACTTATACTTCATTGGCAGTGGTGCAAGTGGTTTTCTGTCCTAGACTTGAAGGATTCTTTTTCTTCACATCCCAACAGATGAAGAGAGGCTCAGCTACTATTTGCTTTTGAATGGCAGGGCCCAGAAACTAAAGCCACGCTCCAATACTTTCAGACTATATTGCCACAAGGATCTAAATTCCCCAACCATATTTAGGGAAATATTGGCATAATATATAAGAGATTCCATCAAAATTGGGAATTCTACAATAGGTAGATGACTTACTAACAGCTAGCAATACTTACAAAGACTGTTTGCCTAACACCATCATGGTCCTGATCATTTGAGGAAAAGAGGATATAAAATATTGCCTCAAAAGGCACAGATTTGCAAACAAGGGGTGGTATATCTGGAATTCCAACTGAAAAAAGGCACTAGGAGCTTGACGGCTGATTAAAAACAAGCTATTGCTACAATAAAAAATCCCAGAGAACCAGAGGCAGCTTCATGGACTCTTAGTGATTACAAAATTTTGCCAAATTTGGATTTCATACTTTAGCCTTGTAGCAAGATCATTATATAATTCTTTGAAAGTGAGGCAGGAGATACAATAGGAAGGAGGAATTCTTTGGGACCTGGTTGCTGACACCAGCAGAGCCACTCACCCCATTTATCAAGAACATTGCACGCTGACTGACTTTGACATTCCTGGCTTTTTGAAGATGCCTGGCAGAAAGCTGTGCCTGTGCTTAAGGACTGCAAGTGACCAGCATTTCACCTTTTCTCTACTATAATATCATTATAAAAGATTAGCACTGTAGTTTGGCCACCCGCCCTGGTTGGGCAATTAAGAAGCATTATGGAAAAATATATGTGCAGAAACAAAACTTACATAATCACTCAGATATGCGCTGTGAAAGCCCACCAAAATTAACAAAGAAATGAAACCCAATAAAGCCTACCTCCTTTTGACAGGAGGGGGCCATTTTTGGTTAGAGGTGGCCCACTCCTATATCTTGGGAAGTGCCTTTTCTTTATAAATTTCATTCACTTCGCTTAACTTTGTGTAGTCTGTTCAATTCTTTGTGACCACCAATAGCCTGGATCCCATCTCAATCTGCAGTTCAGCAAGACAGCCAGGAAGCCTTCTGTAGAAACGCTGGAGTGGTAAGAAAACTCCTTGCCACCTCTGTTGTCTAGGGGAAACTCCTCCTACCTCCTACTCGAATTGTTTCATTGTTCTGATGGCTTTGGTCGCCCTGGCCCTTTGGTCACATTTGCTGCTTTTGTGCGGGCAGAGGTCGGGCAGTTAAAAGCGGATAGGGTGCCCGCCACGTGAAGAGTGGCGTTCCCCTTTTGGGCTGCTGGGCTCAATCCCTTTTGGCATCTCTTCACTACGTCCTCTCACATTGTCCGCCTCATTCACAAGCCAACCGTGTTTCTCCTACGACTTGTGTCACCCGCTGAAGTTTGGCCTCCCTTTCTGTCTCTCCTACAACTGAAATGTTTGCTGCATTTGCCCCAAGTCTGGACATAGGTCAATGCTGGTGGGTCATTTCAACCAGTATTATCCCAGAGTGGATAAGGCATTGTCTGCCTGTTCTTGTTTATATTGTAACTGCCTGCTTTGCCACTGGCCAAAGGTCATGAATGGGCACGTCCTAGTCCTTTGCTGCCGAAGTTGGCTGCACCTCACACTAGTCCACTCATCTCTTAGGACCCTTCATAGTCACCCCACTCAAACTGAGGCTCAGCCTTTGTCAACTCATTCCAGGTGGGAACAGGGAACATTTTACTGGATTGAATAGTTTACCTGGGGTTTGCATTCCTATCAGGAAATATACTTGATGACCCACACAGTCCCAATATTATAGCTGCTCACAGAGGCCCAGCTCATAGAAACTCTAAATCAGGTAGGCCACATCCAGTGGGGCTGAAGCCTTTGGCTCAGCTCCCAGCTGGAACATACAAGGCACCTAAGCTGTAGGAGCAGCAGGATGAATCACAATCACTGACTAGATTACACCCTTCACTATAGAAAACTGAGGTGAAGCTAACCTGTGGCTATCCTAGATCTAACTTTAAATTTTCCAGCTGGCATATCTAAGCTTTTCGTATTGCCAGAGACATCTGGGAGTCTAGACCGGTGGGATATTGGGAGACACCCCTGTAACCCACAAGAGAACTCCTTGGGCAAACAAAGGGGAACGTCTCTAGGAAGTCTGGGCATTCCACACTTTCTTTTTCCCCCAGATACGCCACGGACAAGGTGGGAAATACACCATCTTTCCCCTCAGGATCTCCATTGGGATGTGTTCTTAGAAATTGGGATAAATTTCACCCGGAAAATCTCAAGAAAAAGACACTAATTTTCTTTTGCAGTACAGCCTGGCCTCAGTATAAATCAGAAGATGGGGAATTATTGCCTGAGAATGGGAGAAACAATTATAACACCATACTCCATTTATACCTGCTTTGTTGGAGGTTAGGCAAGTAGCCAGAGATCCCCTACATTCAGGCCTTTTTGGCATCGTATCAAAATTCATCTCTTTGCTCTGAGCCAAAGGAGGCAGCTCTTTCAGGAGCTAACAATGATATTCTAGATGACTCCCTCTTAAGTTCCCCACATGTCTTTCTGGGGGTGGGGAAGTAGACCTCAGAGTCCCAAGGCCTGAACCCCTGAGTCAACAGCTACCACCTCTTCTCCACCCTACTCTCCAATATACCCAAAATTACCAGCTGAAGAGAAGCAAAGTACAGAGGGACATACTTGAAGCAGAGCTGCATATCTTCTTGCCACTCCTGTCTTCTTGCCCCTGAGAGAAACAGCAGGAATGGAAGGCCCTATTCAGGTACATATATCTTTTCAATAACTGACCTGCAGTAGTGCAAAGATTAACTAGGAAGTTTTCCTGAGGTACCTCATGAAAATAATTTCTAAACCTTAACTCTTGCCTTTGACAT